>NC_072401.2:50442500-60442500 GCF_028858775.2 Pan troglodytes | reverse complement strand
ACCCCTTCAAAAAATCAGTGAATCCAGGAGCTGGTTTTTTGAAAAGATCAACAACATTGATAGACCACCAGCAAGACTAATAAAGAAGAAAACAGAGAAGAATCAAATAGATGCAATAAAAAATGATAAAGGGGATATCACCACCGATCCCACAGAAATACAAACTACCATCAGAGAATACTAAAAACACCTCTACACAAATAAACTAGAAAATCTAGAAGAAATGGATAAATTCCTCGACACATACACCCTCCCAAGAATAAACCAGGAAGAAGTTGAATCTCTGAATAGAAAAATAACATGCTCTGAAATAGAGGCAATAATTAATAGCTTACCAACCAAAAGAAGTCCAGGACCAGATAGATTCACAGCTGAGTTCTACCAGAGGTCCAAGGAGGAGCTGGTACCATTCCTTCTGAAACTATTCCAATCAATAGAAAAAGAGGGAATCCTCCCTAACTCATTTTATGAGGCCAGCATCATCCTGATACCAAAGCCTGGCAGAGACACAACAAAAAAAGAGAATTTTAGACCAATAACCCTGATGAACATTGATGCAAAAATCCTCAATAAAATACTGGCAAACTGAATCCAGCAGCACATCAAAAAGCTTATCTACCATGATCAAGTGGGCTTCATCCCTGGGATTCAAGGCTGGTTCAACATATGCAAATCAATAAATGTAATCCAGAGTATAAACAGAACCAAAGACAAAAACCACATGATTATCTCAATAGATGCAGAAAAGGCCTTTGAGAAAATTCAACAGCCTTCATGCTAAAAACTCTCAATAAATTATGTATTGATGGAACATATCTCAAAATAAGGAGAGCCATCTATGACAGACCCACAGCCAATATCATACTGAATGGGCAAAATCTGGAAGCATTCCCTTTGAAAACTGGCACAAGACGGGGATGCCCTCTCTCACCACTCCTATTCAACATAGTGTTGGAAGTTCTGGCCAGGGCAATTAGGCAGGAGAAAGAAAGAAAGGGTATTCAATTAGGAAAAGAGGAAGTCAAGTTATCCCTGTTTGCAGATGACATGGTTGTATATCTAGAAAACCCCATTGTCTCAGCCCAAAATCTCCTTAAGCTGATAAGCAACTTCAGCAAAGTCTCAGGATACAAAATCAATGTACAAAAATCACAAGCGTTCTTATACACCAATAACAGACAAACAGAGAGCCAAATCATGAGTGAATTTCCATTCACAATTGCTTCAAAGAGAATAAAATACCTAGGAATCCAACTTACAAGGGACGTGAAGGACCTCTTCAAGGAGAACTACAAACCACTGCTCAATGAAATAAAAGAGGATACAAACAAATAGAAGAACATTCCATGCTCATGGATAGGAAGAATCAATATTGTGAAAATGGCCACACTGCCCAAGGTCATTTATAGATTCAATGCCATCCTCATTAAGCTACCAATGACTTTCTTCACAGAATTGGAAAAAACTACTTTAAAGTTCATAAGGAACCTAGAAAGAGCCCGCATTGCCAAGTCAATCCTAAGCCAAAAGAACAAAGCTGGAGGCATCACGCTACCTGACTTCAAACTATACTACAAGGCTACAGTAACCAAAACAGCATGGTACTGGACCAAAACAAAGATATAGAACAATGGAACAGAACAGAGCCCTCAGAAATAATACTACACATCTACAATTAGCTGATCTTTGACAAACCTGAGAAAAACAAGCAATGGGGAAAGGATTCCCTATTTAATAAATGGTGCTGGGAAAACTGGCTAGCTATATGTAGAAAGCTGAAACTGGATCCCTTCCTTACACCTTATACAAAAATTAATTCAAGATGGATTAAAGACTTAAACGTTAGACCTAAAACCATAAAAACCCTAGAAGAAAACCTAGGCAATACCATTCAGGACATAGGCATGGGCAAGGACTTCATGTCTAAAACACCAAAAGCAATGGCAACAAAAGACAAAATTGACAAATGGGATCTAATTAAACTAAAGAGCTTCTGCATAGCAAAAGAAACTACCATCAGAGTGAACAGGCAACCTACAGAATGGGAGAAAATTTTTGCAATCTACTCATCTGACAAAGGGCTAATATCCAGAATCTACAAAGAACTCAAACAAATGTACCAGAAAAAAACAAACAAACCCATCAACAAGTGGGCAAAGAATATGAACAGATACTTCTCAAAAGAAGACATTTATGCAGCCAACAGACACATGAAAAAATGCTTATCATCACTGGCCGTCAGGGAAATGCAAATCAAAACCACAATGAGATACCATCTCACACCTGTTAGAATGGCGATCATTAAAAAGTCAGGAAACAACAGGTGCTGGAGAGGATGTGGAGAAATAGGAACAATTTTACACTTTTGGTGGGAGTGTAAACTAGTTCAACCATTGTGGAAGACAGTGTGGCGATTCCTCAGAGATCTAGAACTAGAAATACCATTTGACCTAGCTATCCCATTACTGGGTATATACCCAAAGGGTTATAAATCATGCTACTATAAAGACACATGCACAGGTATGTTTATTGCAGCACTATTCACAATAGCAAAGACTTGGAACCAACCCAAAAGTCCATCAATGATAGACTGGATTAAGAAAATGTGGCACATATATACCATAGAATACTCTGCAGCCATAAAAAATGATGAGTTCATGTCCTTTGTAGGGACATGGATAAAGCTGGAAACCATCATTTTCAGCAAACTATTGCAGGACAAAAAAACGAAACACCTCATGTTCTCACTCATAGGTGGGAATTGAACAGCGAGAACCCTTGGACACAGGAAAGGTAACATCACACACCGGGGCCTGTTGTGGGGTGGAGGGAGGGGGGAGGGATAGCATTAGGAGGTATACGTAATGTAAATGATGAGTTAATGGGTGCAGCACACCAACATGGCACATGTATACATATGTAACAAACCTGCACGTTGTGCACATGTACCCTGGAACTTAAAGTATAATAATAATTAAAAATATATATATATATATAAATATTCCAAGAAAACATAGATCAGAGACCACACAAATAGATATAAGCATGTAATAATAAGTAGAAGGAACATTGGGTCAGGAGGGCAGAGTGGAGATTCAGCCTAGAGAGTCTTCCTTGGGCACCAGATTGGGAAATATTTTGCAGAGGTTATGATCATGACTAGGATATTAAAGGTGCTATTAAGATTAAGTAACTGAAGTTCCCAAATGGTGACCAGAACACAGCAGTAGGTGATTTCTCTGAAGTTCAAACGGGTCTGTTGGGAAAAAGAGGACTCCCCATAAGAAGTAGGTCACAGCCCTCAGGGCTGCTTTTCAGTACAGAGTTCCAGTTCCCAGGTAACCAATCCTACAGAGACTATTGTAGGCGTTTGCCTTTCGGAGACTTAGACATTAGGTATGATATAGAAAAAAGATTTCCAAAATCTGAACTACATGATCGGGGACATGAACTATGTTATCCAAATAGAGGCACTGCAGGAAGATGAGCTATGACTCAGAGAACAACTTGAAACTCGGTAGACAGCAGTGGAACACAGTGTCCTGGGTCAAATTTTCAGCAAAGGGAAATTGGGGCAGAGTTAGGAAATACAGTCTCATTATGAAAACAGCATTTCTTGGACCATGGTACTAGGGAGGGGAACTTAATTCTAAATCATAATATATGGGAGATTAAGTAAAATAAATCCCTTCTTTCTTATCAGTACTAGTGTAGAAAAAGGCAGGAAGAGCCTGTGGTTACATTGTTCCTTTGTTACAAAAAGTTAACAATGAACTTTAGCCTTAGAGAATTTGGAAACTCAGAATCAAAGGAACAAAACTGGGATCTGATTAATAACATTGAAAAGAATCAACATATTAAAAGCATATTATTCTCCTTTAGAAATTCAGTTGATTGCCCAAATCAATTCATAACTGCCCTCGTTTCAATCAACTACAGACAATCTCTTATTTCTTCAGATTTGTGATTTAGACACTTTAAATCTCTGTGCGGAATTGAAGTGCAGTTTTGGACATTTCTGTCTTATAAATAGCATCAAATTTCTCATTTTGGGCCACGGTGAAGTAATTCTTCCAGTCACCAGCCATCCCTAAATATAAATAAAAAAACATAGGAAAGAATAAAATATTTCCATAAAAAGAAATCAGTATATACCAAAGGAAAAGATTAGAAGGCCTAAAGAAAGACCTTCCTTTTATTTGAATGAATTCAAACAGTCTTTAAATTGTATTAACCTTTAAATTTTTAAGCCTTTTAAAAATTGAATAATTTTTTCCATCTGGAAAGGTGGTTTATAATTAAATAGAGTCTGACATTTGAAGAGGCATTCTGAGAAAGACTAATTTTCTTGTTTAAATTCCTGGGCTTTACAATAGTTTCCCAAGAGTGATAATTTTACTGTTTCTAATGGTCGTAGGTCATGAGATTATCACTGAGCACTTGGATCAATAGTCAGGCATATTTTATTTCACAAAGTAATTTTTGGAAACTAGACAAAAAATTAGTCATCAGCACAGCAAAACTGTGAAATAAAAAGTTGATAAGTATCATTTCCTAGAATTTATAAACAAGGATGCTATGATATGGAGATGACAGTTGTTTTTCCTAAATTCACTAGGCTTGTTCTTTATTTGTAATTTAGGTGGGAATAATAACATTAATATCAAATATATAACATCCTGGAACCATGTTTTTTAAAGTAAATCTTTGAGGATAAAAATTTAAATTTAATCTCTCATACTTGGGTATTTATAAATATGTGTTCGGAAAATGAATAAACTTTTAATGTACTGCCAATATTTTTAGAGAAAAACATCTCACTATTTTATGAAATAGTAATACATCATATTAAATTACAAGCTATATTAATCCACAGTGGTTTGATAAAACTTCCAAGTCTTTTAAAAGAAAAACATTCCTATAGATATGCTTGTTTCCCTAGTTGTTACATTTTGTTCTATGTTCACCAGATGTCAATAGCTCTGGAATTCAACATAGGGTTGAATAAGGGTTCAACATAAACATACTGGGGCTAATGCATCCGTAAGGATGTCATTAAAAACAGAGGAGAACACAGATTTAAGCAATTAAAAGTTATATATAAATCATTCCAGTGATCTGATCTGCATATAAATTTTATAATATACGCAAACACATTTACTTCACAAAAGAACTTTTGATAAATGCTGGCCAAAGACCAGGTTTTTCTGTTTGTTATAATTTAGGACATATGAATAAACATTGGACATAATCTATCCCACCCTCATAATAATAACATTGATTTATCTAATATGGCATCTTTCAAGATTCAGTGTGCCTGGCACATTTGTTCATACTTAACTTCTTTCAGCATTCATTCATGTACATGCCCCTTGCACTACATGGTGAGCTTCTTGAGTCAAAGATATGTATCATTTACCTTTGAATCTTTTAAAGAATATGTGCTGTATATAGTTATTCATGAAGAAGTTTTTCTATATGCAAATTAATGAATGAGTACTCTAAATGTTTACTGGATACATCAGGGAAGGAAGGAAGGAAGGAAGAACGGAAGAATAGAAGGAAGGAAGGAAGGTCAAACTATTTAGACTAATTATGTTTTTTACTTCTGTATGCATTATTTATTGTGAGAAAATATCCTAAATGCTTACATATCATTTACTGTAATCCTCCCCGGAAACTTTTGCCACAGGTGTTATTATATTATCTATTTTGCCAGTGATGTAATCAGAGCTTTGGCAGGTTAATTAATGTATTCAGGGTAATAGGTTCAGGGAATGGCGTAGCCTGGATAAACCTCAGATCAATCTGACCACAAAAGTATGTTCTTAACCCCCTAGAGAAGGGACATAAAGACTACCTTCAATATTAGAACAGCAAGTGCTTTTTTTCTGTTGAGGTTGGAGAAGCCATAGAATCCAGATATTGAGCTTGTCTTCTTTATGTCTACATCATAATTAGATGTCATGAAATGGCATCAATTTTCATATGATTTGAGATAAAATTTCTGGGAAATTATATTCACGTATCTATCACAATGAGAATTTGCCTTGTTTAATAAAGATTTATTTTCTGATTCTTCTACCAGGAAAAAGAATATATATGTACATGTAAACAATTGACCCTTGAACAATACAGACTTGCGCTGGCCAGGTTCACTTATATGCATTTTTTTTCAACTAAAAGCAATAAAAAATACAGTATTTGCATGATGAGAAACCCACCCACATGTTTTGAGTGCCAATTTTCATATAGGCAGGTTCTAGTATATTCAGAGGCAGAGTTCCTGGAACCAATCCCCCACATATAGCAAGGGATGACTGTCCATACACATCCATTTACATCTGTGTATAAGCATACAGATAAGATATATATACATCAGTCTTCTTTGCTCAAACTTATAATGCATACAATTTTTGATGAAAAATATACCTGCTTTCTTACTCTAGAAGTTATTTTTAATAGGTTAAATATATTGTTTTTAGAAAAGAAAGAGCATACTTTGAAAACACTAGGACTATTTGCTACCTTAATAAGTTAACAAACAACTTTCCAAAAAATTAATCATATTACTCAAAATTGGCAGTTTTGTTTCATCTGTTAATATGCACAATACATTCCTAAGGTTATGCTTACTTCCTAGCATATAAATTGAAATTCTACCCCTCTCCCTCCAATTCAATCAAAGATATTGAAAACAGATCGTGGCATTATTAAGTGGATAACTTCTCAAAGTTATTTAAGTTAGTAATTTGTTAAATGTATTGTTATTATTAACACATTTTTGACATATATTATGTGTAATAAGCCACAATAAACAGACTACTCAAATGGAAGTAACGTATTTCAACAGTAAATGCCATATTCTTCTAAGTTAAATTTAGACTCTATGTTACTAATAGTTTAGACAGTATTTGCAGAGGGCTCAACTTCTTATAAGGTCAAATAACAGTTTCTCCTTTTGGTGAATTATTTTTAATGCAATTACCATGGTTTTCTAAGTGATATGGGGACTTTAAAGACTATGGTACTGTACTAAGTGAAATTAGTATTTCACTGAGGAGCAGAAGGAAGGAAGCTTATCTATGCCATCTTAGACAAAGATTGAAGGGAGTAAGAATGACAAATTTGGAATTGCTCACATCAGAGTTGCCAAAACCACTCTCATTTAGCACAGTAGTAAATAGAAGAATAAATATTTATCATATATTCAAGGTATTCTAGTAATAGGTTTACATGCATTGTTTCATTTAATAATTTTGAATCTCAGCAACTTTTGGTGGTAGGTATTTACTATAAAGCTTAAACAGGCTAAGAAACTTAGTAGATATCACAGAACTAATCCTTAGCTCATGATAATTCATAAGAAAGTACAAAAGGGAAATTAAACCCAGCAAAGTATTTACCTTTACGCATAAAAGGGGATTTGCTATGATCCATCACTGTAGTTGGTAGATGTGTATAATTTACCAAAGGATTGTCCTTCATCACTTCAAATGAGGTGTGATGGATGATCCTATCCAAGATCTCATCATTCAGGTTCTTCTCTAGAAATCTAATGATCTTCTTGATTTCCTCCTTTGGATTCTATTAGTGGGTAAAACCCAAGACAATAAACAAGTAACTCACACAATGTGAATATTTATAAAACATTTATAATCCGTTTTTTTAAATGTTGACTCTGAATAGTATAGGAAATCCATATTTGTTTGGGTTTTTCTCAATTTTTAAATAAACTAATCATAAAATATTAAAAATCAAGAATATCTGTTATATTTTCTGTGTCAGTCCTCTCTGACAGAAGAATAAGATCAGAACTTAAGGTGTGTCAGTGGTTAGAATGAGTAAACGAGCAGACATGATGATAGTAGAGAGAAGCCCAAAATTAAAGATAGTAGTTGTGCTAGGAAAACACATAGATGGACAGGCAAATAGAGAACATTTTCTTTTTGGGGTCAAAAATATTTGGAGAATAATTTGGCTAATCCTAAAATATTAATGATGATAGTAGTCCAGGGATCGCCAACCCACTGGCCTCAGATCAGTACCAATCAGTGGCCTGTTAGGAACTGGGCCACATAGGAAGATGTGAGTGGTGGAAGAGCAAGCACTACTGCCTGAGCTCTGCCTCCTGTTAGATCAGTGGTGCCATTAGATTCTCAGAGGAGCATGAACCTTATTGTGAATTGAGTATGTGAGGGATCTAAGTTGCACACTCCTTATGAGAATCTAACTAATGCCCAATGATCTGATGAAACAGTTTCATCTGGAAACCATCCATATACAGCCCCCTTGCACCCTGTTCATGGAAAAATTGTCTTCCACAAATCCCGTCCCTGGTGCCAAAAATGCTGGGAACATCTGTGTTAGTCTATAGACCAGTAGAAGTTAAAGCAGAGTCCTGGCTCTGGCTGAATCTTCCTCTGATCTGTTATTCTTTTACCTCACTTATTAGGAATGCATGTAGATACTCATAAACATGTTGTAAATTACTGGACTTTTTTTCAAATTTTATTATTCATGTATATTCTATAATTTTCTTCCATTATTGTTGTTGCATTAAACTTCTCTATAATATTATCTACAACTGATTTTATGGTAGAAGAAAAATATTGTCTGTTAATGCAATGTATGTTGCAAGTTTGAAGGAAATTGTAAATATATGGACATGCTTAAAGAGGTAACCGGTTAGACTATAAATCAAAATGAGTAAGTTTATTTGAATAAAGCATTTTAGCTAAATAAAGACAGAAATGGTCTCAAATGTTATGTGGGAAACAGTGTAATGGTTGATTTGGAATTTGAATAACAGCCAAACAGAGAGAATGTATTTCTTAGTCTTATGGAGAAAAGGGACTATTGCCAGAAGCTAAAATTGTTCTTTTCATAAAGCTTTTAAGTGGTGCTCTGCTGTCCAAAACATGAAGAGAGTTATTTGTTAGAGAGCTGGAATAATTTTCTCTCTTATGAGGAATTTATAACTTATCTCTGGCTAAACAAACTCTCAAGAGACATATCACTTTGTTACAGTAGTTTCATAAACCATGCAAGGTTTTGCAGCTGTGTGGTATGAGCAAATTAACATTAATACTCTCAAACCCTGTGTAAACGGACAATGATAAGACATAGATCACAGATTCTTTATGGGATGTGGACAACTGTGATGGAGAATGAAAACTTGGGCAGTGAATAAAATCTCAGAGGATTCTTTGTGCTAAGATACGAGAAACCCCTGGGAGTTTCTCAAAACCACCTAAAGCAAGTAATATTTCACATGGGGCCAAATTTCTGTGTTATGTAAAGTAGGATTAATGCCATTAAAGTTTTGGATATTACCACTCACTCATTTATTTATTGAAACAATCAATGATCCACGCAAGTAACCTTGAGCCCCTGTTTATGTTGTATGCACTGTATTAAGTACTGGGATGTAGTTACAAAGAAGACAAACTTTGTAATTTTCATTGTAGATCTGAAAGTATTCTAACTTGTATGTTCAGGCTTTTATAAGTAAGGAACTAATTTCAACATGTTTACCTGTTGTGTGTATGTCTGTGTGTATTTGACCAATTTAAGTAGAAGAGTTCCATAATGTGGCATGAAAATTTGTAGTTGTATTTAATTAATACTACTTCATACTAGATAGATGATTACAAGTTTCTACACTAAGAGTGAGGTAGTAAGGAAGTAAATGAGGGAATACTTTGAAAGATACAATAGATACCCTATCTGAACCAATTGAATGTGCAAAATATAGGAAACAAAGACAGTAAGAATAACTTTTATTGTTGAGAGAGAACAAAATAGTAAAAATATTACATGTTGGAGAGAAAGAAAAGTTTAGTTTTGAGCATGTTAAATTTAATACGAGCATGGGCTAGAAAATCGAGGTTGAAGTGAAAATGCAGGCACAGATAAGGGATGATTAGCACATAAATAGTTGTGAAAACAATAAGCGTGGAAGGGGTAACTCGAATATAGCAAACAATTTTTAAAAACAATGTTAAAATATTAATGGGTAGATATCTAAGGATAACTATAAGCATGTGATATCCTGGTAAATATAGGAAATAATTGCAGAAGAAAGAGTGGTCAGATATAACACAGTGGCTAAGAAATAAGAGGAATAAAAATAATTCTTTTCACAATTAGAAACTCATTAATTATAGCAAGATTTGGGTAAAAACACGTGGTGGATAGGCAAAGCAATCATCATTTTGGACTCGATAGACTAAGTTGGAAAGCAAATATCAATCCTTTTACAGCACGATGCAGTGGGGAAATTATCCAGAATCCATATCTACCATTTTACCTCTTTCATATCTTCATAGTACAAAAAAAGTATTGGGTGTTCTTCCTTTTTCTTCCACCAGTTTTTAACATGAGTAAACCAGGAACCATAGGCCACTAAAACCAGATAAAAGTCTATTTTCATAAACATTCATCAAATTAAATATTTCTGTCTGAATAGTAAATCAAATTGTGAAAACATTTTGAATTTAGTAACCAAAGGAAGTGAGAATATGAGGACAATCTTAAAAAGTAAAATTAGCTATTTATGGATATATAAACATCAGATATTTTTTAATGTCAAGTGCAAAGAAAGCATTTCAGACAAAAATACACTGACCTCCAAAAAGTTATACTTAGTCTCATAAAGAAGAAAACTATTTTCTTAAAAAGTACTCATATCAACTATTTACCTAAGTACTATAAATATGACATATGCATTAACAGATCTAACTAATTGCTTAAGCAAGTTACACAATGTCTATTGTGAGGAGAGACTGATAATGGATTTCTAGCAACTGAGAACAGATTATAGAATACTTTTGTATGCCAATGATTAATACTAGTTTTATAAATTGAAGGTCATAGTAAAAATATTAGATGCATTAGATTTAGTTTTTTAGATAATATTTGAACATACTTTTCACTAGATTGGAAAAATAAGTATTTTGAAAGTCATAAAAGTTATTGTTAATAGTATTATTAAAATAAAAAATACTTATCAATTTTAAGATAAAGTCCACATACCTTTTCCAGTTAAGAATTTCTCCAGATATTCTTCCCAGGTACCAGGAAAAGGTTGTAAATTATTCATTAAGTCAAAATGGTAATATGAGACTGAAACATCCTTGGCATTACGAGCCAGATAAATCATCTGCAGTGGGGGGCGGGGGTAGGAGAAAAAAATAAGATAAAAGACATTTTGTTTAGGAAAAAATTAACCTACACGCATGTAAAATAGCAGAGTACTTTTTCAAATAGAAATTGTGGGCCAGGGAGGCCCTTCTATTAACAGCTAAAATATAGAATCAATTCAAGTGATTTTCAATACAGCAATGCATTTTTGAGATTAGAACCATCGAGCTATAGAGGTTTTGAAACAAAGATTTCAGTTTCTGGCCACTTGACACTGTGAAGCACAAATAGACCACTGTGGCTTCTGGAAGATCTGCAAGGTCCTAGAACACACATTATCAAGAAAATGACACTGTGACTAAAGAGAATACCAGCAAATTGAAAATAACAAAATTGTGGGAAAAAAATAAAAGTTTTCACTTTTCACTTCTACCAGTGAAATACCTAGAAAAATATTAGGTGCTGATAAAAATATATAGAAAGGAAAAGAAGGTAAAGATATTAAAAGGCATTAAAATAAGTTTGGGGCATCCAGTTCAGAAACTAGAAGGTATAGACTCACTATTTTCTACTTTGCTACTCTTTTTTTTTTTTTTTTTTTTTGAGACGCTCTGTCGCCCAGGCTGGAGTGCAGTGGTGCGATCTCAGCTCACTGCAAGCTCCGCCTCCCAGGTTCAGGCCATCCTCCTGCCTCAGCCTCCGGAGTAGCTGTGACTACAGGCGCCTGCCACCACGCCTGGCTAATTTTTTGTATTTTTAGTAGAGATGGGGTTTCACCGTGTTAGCCAGGATGGTCTCGATCTCCTGAGCTCATGATCCGCCCTCCTCGGCCTCCCAAAGTGCTGGGATTACAGGCATGAGCCATCGTGCCCGGCCTTTTCTATTCTTAATGTCACTAAAGCCCTGGAAATTATTCAACTTACAATGATACAAGAACTCTAAAAGCATACTGGACAAAGAGCTGAGTAATGCCAATGTGGTGAGTTCCTCCTAGGTGTCCTTTTTATCTCCTATATACTCTTGGATTGGGCAGCAAAAAGGACTGTGACCTGGAACCATTTACAGGCATACACGAAACAAAAAAAATATCTAGGAAAACCTGCTCTCCCTGGTCAAAGGATTAGGAAAGAGGAAGCCCAACAGAGACATAGTGGAGAATTCCAAACTCTGCTCCACACCCGGGTCTCTGTAGGTGAACTAACTCACTGCCAGTAATGGCAATGAAGTACTGGGCCATTCAAACTCCTGCGATATAAACGGGGCTTTATGAGCAGTCCCGCCCATTCACAGTGATGACATCAGAGAAGCCCTGTTTCTCCCAGGCCCGAAGGCTTCTCTCCAATTTTCAAAAAGTCAGCTAACAAGAGCGGGAAGTCCAGGAAAGTACCTTATACCCCTTTTATGTGGCATCAGCAGGGATGGTACAGTATGTCCAGCAGCCCCAGAAATCAAATAAGCAAGAAAAACAAAACTGAGATGAATCAAATGTTAAGTTATCTGACAAAGATTTAAAGTAGCTATCATAAAAAAGCGTCAACATTCCATTCCAAGTTGTCTTGGAGGGTGGACCAATCATTCCCCACACCTCAAAAGGAATATCAAATTTGCCAACTACCTACACACAGAAAGTACCTTCATGAGAACCAAAAATCAGGTGAGCACTCACAGTACCTAGTTTTAACTTCATATCACTAAAACAGCCACTGAAGATGATAGGAAAGACAGTCTTAGAATTGCTATTTCCATGCCTCCCCCAACCCTTAGTAGCAGCCGTGTGGCATGGTGAGAATCTGTGCACTTGGGAGAGGGAGAGCACAGCAATTATGAGACATTGCATTGAACTCAGTGCTGCCCTGTCACAGTGGAAAGCAAAACTAGACTGAACTCAGCTGACAGCCTTCCATGAAGGTAAGCATATAGACCAATCCTATCTAGAGGGGAATCACACGTCCCAGTGGTAGAAATATGAGTTCCAGCAAGCCTCACCACCATAGGCTAAAGTGCTCTGCACCTGTAAATAAACTTGAAAGACAGTCTAGACCACATACTTCTAGACATGTTCTAGTGCTGAGATGGCCTCAGAGCCAGTGGACTTGGAGGGTACAAGACACACTGAGACATACAAGACTAAGGGACTGCTTGTGCCACCCTTCCCCAAACTCCAGGCTGCACAGTTGGTGGATTCAAAAGAGATCCCTACTTTCCACTTGAGCAGAGGAGAGGGAAGAGCAAAGAGGACTTCGTCTTACATCTTGGATACCAGCTCAGCGACAGTGGGATAAGGTACCAGTCTGAGTTATGAGGCTCCTATTCACACAAATATATATATCCATATGGTATACCCACAAAAGTTAAAAATTGAAAAAAAATTTAAAATAAATGAAAAAATAGAAAAGAAATTGGAGTTATATTTGTAAAGTTAAATATATGGAAATTATAGATCTGCAATGTATAATAACTGAAATAAATAAATAAATCACTAGATGGACCGAATAGTGTAATGGCAGTGTTAGAGGACAGAATCAGCAAACATGAAGGTATATCAATAGAATTTACTCAATGTTAACAACACAGAGAAAATAGAATAAAGACAATAAAGAGAAACTTAGGAACCTGTGGGACAATAACAAAAGGCCTAACATTTGTATGTTTAGAGTTACACAATGATAGGTGGAAGAGTAAGGAACTGAAACAGTATTTGGAGAATTGGTGACCAAAAACTTCCCATAAGTGTTGAAATAAATAAATCAATATATCTAAGAAGTTGTGTGAACTCAAAAAAAGGAAAAAAAAAACTATGTCAAGAAACATCATAAAAATACTTCTAAAATTTAAAGATGAATAAAACTCTTGGAAAAAAAAGCCAGATATACAGCACATTGCATAATAAAAATCACCAATTCAAATGACAAGTTTCTCATCTAAAACCATGAAGGCCAAAGGGAAATAGCGCAATAGTTTTTCAAGTGCAGAAAGTAATATATTGTCAATTCCAAATCCTGTATCCAGTAAAACTGTTCTCACTCAAGAAGGGAAAAAAGACATTCTCAGAAAAAGGAAAACTAAGAGAATCAATTGCTAGCAGACCTATCTTATGAAATAGCTAAGGGAAGTTCTCCAAACAGAAAGAAAATGACAGTAGAAAGATGAAAACTTTAGAAAGGAAAAAGAAAAAGAAAATGGGTAAAAATAGAAGTAAACATAGTAGCTAATCACTCACCCAATGCATTTCTTAAGTCATATTTTACAATTGAGGCAAAAGTTACATTATCTGATGCGGTGTTCAGTTTATGTACAGGATCACTTGGGACCATTATGTTGAAAATACGGAGATAGTAAAGGGGCCTAAATGGAAGTAAGGTATTTACACTTCACTTAAAGTGAGAAAATGTTGACACCATTAGACTGTGATGAATTATGTATATTTATGGCAATAGCTAAAGCAGTCACTAAGAAAACTATACACAAATATATTCAAAAATATTATAAATAAATAAAAATGAACTCCAAAATGTTTAGGTACAACCAAGGAAAGGAAGAAAAAGAAAATAAACGAGATACAGAAAGAACAAACAAATAACGTGATAAATATAAGTCCTAAAATGCCAATAATGTCTTTATTTATTTATAATTTTTAACTTTTAGGTCCAGTGGGCGCATGTGCAGATTTGTTGCATATTTGTGTGTCACTGGGGTTTTGTGTACAAATGATTTCGTCACCCAGGTAGTGAGCATATTACCTGATAGGCAGTTTTTTGACTTGTACCCTCTTACCACCCTTCACCCTCAATTATACCCTGGTGTCTATTGCTCCCATCTTTGTGTCCACGTATACTCAAGGTTTACCTTCCATGCATAAGTGAGAATGTATGGTATTTGATTTTCTGCTCCTAAATTAATTTGCTTAGAATAATGGCCTCCAGCTGCATCCATGTTGCTGCAGAAAACATGATTTCCTTTTCCTTATGGCTGTTTAGTATTCCGTGGTGTATACACACCACATTTTCTTTATGTGCTCCACCATTAATGCGTATTGTATTAATAAGTTTTCACTCTGCTATAAAGAACTGTGTGAGACTAGATAATTTATAAAGGAAAGAGGATTAACTGACTCACAGTTCTGCATTGCTGGAGAAGCCTCAGGAAACTTACAATCATGGCAGAAGCAAAAGAGAAGCAGGTACCTTCTTCACAGGGTGATAGGACGGAGTGAGTCCAAGCAGGGGAAACACCAGACACTTATAAAACCATCAGGTCTTCTGAGAACTCACTCACTATCATGAGAACATCATGGGGGAAACTGCCCTCATGATCCAATTACCTCCACCTGTTCCCTCCCATGACACATGGGGATTATTACAATTCAAGATGAGATTTGGGTGGGAACACAGAGCCAAGCCATATCATTCTGCCATGGTCCCTCCCATATCTCATGTCCTCACATTTCAAAACACAATTATGTGCTTCCAACAGTCCCCCAAAATCTTAACTTAATCCAGCATTAACCCAAAAGTCCAAGTCCAAAGTCTCATCTGAAATAAGGCAAGTCCCTTCTGCCTATGAGCATGTAAAATTGAAAGTCAGTTATTACTTACTAGATACAGTGGGAGTACAGGCATTGGGTATAGACACCCATTCCAAATGGGAAAAAAATGGTTGAAACAAAAGGGGCTAGAGGCTCCATTCAAGACAAATCAAATGGGGCAGTCAATAAACCTTAAAGTTCCAAAATGATCTCCTTTGAGTCCATGGCTCACATCCAGATTAGGCTGATGTAAGAGGTAGGCTCCCACGACCTTGGTCAGCTCCACCCCTATGGCTTTGCAAGGTACAGCCCCTCTCCTGGCTGCTTTCACAGCTGGTGTTGAGTGTGTACAGCTTTTCCAAGTGCACAGTGCAACTCTCAGTGGATCCACTATTCTAGGGTCTGGGGGATGGTGGACCTCTTCTCACAGCTCCACTAGGTGATGCCCCAGTAGGGACTCTGTGTGGAGGCTCCAATCCCACATTTCCCTTCTGCACTGCCCTACCAGAGGTTCTCCATGAGAGCTCCGCCCATGAAGCACACCTCTGCCTGGAGATCCAGGTGTTTCCACATATGCTTTGGAATCTAGGCAGAGGTTCCCAAACCTCAATTCTTGACTTCAGTGCACCCACAAGCTCAACACCATGTGGAAGCTGCCAAAGCCTGGGGCTTGCACCCTCAGAATCCACACGGCCCAAGCTGTACATTGGCCCCTTTTAGCCACAGTTGGAAGGTCTGGGACACAGGTCACCAAGTCCCTAGACTGCACATAGCAGGAGGGCCCTGGGTCTGGCCTGTGAAACCATTTTTTCTTCCTAGGCCTCTGGGCCTGTGATGGGAGAGGCTACTGCAAAGGTCTCTGACATGCCTTGGAGACCTTTACCACATTGTCTAGGTGATTAGCATTTGGCTTCTTTTTACTTATGCAAATTTCTGCAGTCAACTGGCTTGAATTTCTCCCCAGAAAATAGGTTTTTCTTTTCTACTGCATCATCAGGCTGCAAATTTTCCAACTTTTATGCTCTGCTTTCTGTTGAATGCTTTGCCACTTAGAAATTTCAAAGTTCTACTGATCTCTAGGGCAGAGGCAAAATGCTGCCAGTCTCTTTGATAAAGCATAGCAAGAGTGACCTTTACTCAAGTTCCCAACAAGTTCCTCTTCTCCATCTAAGACCACCTCAGCCTGGACTTCATTGTACATATCACTATCAGCATTTTGGTCAAAACCATTCAATAATTTTCTAGGAAGTTCCAAACTTTTCCACATCTTCCAGTGTTCTGAGCCCTCCAAGTCTCTAGGAAGTTCCAAACTTTCCCACATTTTCTTGTCGTCTTCTGAGTCCTTCAAACTGTTCCAACCTCAGCCCATTACCCAGTTCCAAAGTCACTTCCAGATTTTCTGGTATGTTTAATAGTAGTGCCCCACTACCTCAGTACCAATTTACTGTATTAGTTCATTCTCACACTGCTATAAAGAACTGCCTGAGAATGGATTATTTATAAAGGAAAGAAGTTTACTTGACTCACAGTTTCCTATTGCTTGCGAGGCCCCAGGAAACTTACAATCATGGTGGAAGGCAAAGGAGAAGCAGGTATCTTCTTTATAGGGTGGCAGGACAGAGGGAGTTTTAGCAAGGGAAATGCCAGGTACTTATAAAACTATCAGGTCTTGTGAGAACTCACTCACTATCATGATAACAGCACAGAGAAACCAACCCAATGATTCAATTACCTCCACCTGGTCCTGCCCTTGTCACATGAGGATTATTACAATTCAAGGTGAGATTTGGGTAGAGACACAGAACAAAACCATATTAGGCATCTAGGTTGATTCCTTTGCTACTGTGACTAGTGCTACGATGAACATACAAGTACATGTGTCTTCTTGGTAGAACAATTTATATGCCTTCAGGTAATTACTCAGTAATGGGATTGCTGGGATTCAAGGTAATTCTGTTTTAATTGCCTTATTTTGAAAAGTGCTGTTCATGTCTTTTGCCAGTTTTTAATTGGGTTGTTTTCTGCTCATTGATTTAAGTTCCTTATAATTCTGTATATTAGATCTTTGTCATATGTATAGTTTGTAAATATTTTCTCGCATTTTCTATGCAGAAACTATTTAATTTAATTAGGTCCCTCTTCAACATTCTGGTTTTTGTTGCAATTGCCTTTAGAGTTTTAATCATGAAACCTTTTTCAAAGCCTATATCGAGAATGGTATTTTCTAAATTTTCTTCTGGGTGTTTATAATTTTTGGTAATACATTCAAGTCTTTAATCAATCTTCAGTTAATTTTTTGTATATGGTAATAAGGGCTTCAGTTTCAATTTTCTTCATCCTACTAGTCATTTATCACAGCATCACTGATTGAATAGAGTTATTTCTTCATTGCTTATTATTGTCAACTTTGTTGAAGATCAGCAGGTTGTAGGTAGGTGTGCATCTTTATTTCTAGGCTCTCTAACCTGTTCCATTGGTATATGTGTCTGTTTTTGTACCAGTACCATGCTGTGTTGGTTACTGCAGCCTTGTAGTATAAAGTTGGATATTGTGATGCCACTGGCTTTGTTCTTTTTGCTTACAGTTTCCTTAGCTATTTGGGTTCTTTTTTTGTTCCATATGAATTTTAAAATAGCTTTTCTTCTAGTTATGTGAAGAATGTAATTAGTAATTTGATAGGAATAACATTGAATCTGTAAATTCCTTTGGGCAGTATGGTCATCTTAACAATATTGGTTCTTCCTATACATGGGCATGAAATGTTCTTCCATTAATTTTTGTCATTTCTGGTTTGTTTTAGCCATGTTTTGTAATTCTCATTGTAGAGATCTTTTACCTCTTTGATTAGCTATATTCCTCGTATTTTATTTTTTTGTGACTATTGTGAATGAGATTACGTTTTGATTTGGCTCTCAAGTTGGACATTATTGGCGTATATAAATGCTACTGATTTTTATACACTGATTTTGTATCCTGAAAGTTTACTGAAGTTGCTTAATAGTTTTAGGGGCTTTTGGGCAGAAACTGTGGAGTTTTCTAGCTAAAAAATCATATTGACTATGAAGAGAAATAATGTGACTTCCTCTCTTTCTATTTGCAGGCCTTTTATTTCTTTCTTTTGTCTGATTGCTTCAGCTAGATCTTCCTGTACTATGTTGAGAAAGAGTGATGAAAGTGGGCATCCTTGTTTTGTTCCAGTTCTCATGGGGAATGCTTTTAACTTTTTCCTGTTCAGTGTGTCGGTTTGTCATAGACTGCTCTTATTATTTTGAGGTATAGTCCTTCAATACCTAGTTTACTGAAGGTTTTTAATATGAAAGGATGTTAAATTTTATCAAAAGGCTTTTTTTAATTTGTTGAAATGATTTTGTGGTTTTTGTTTTTAGTACATTCTGTATGAATCACACCTATTAATTTGCATGTATTGAGCTAACTTTGCATTCTGGGAATAAAGCATACTTGATTATGATGGATTAGATTTTTGATGTACTCCTGGATTCAGTTTGCTAGTATTTTGTTGAGGATTTTAGCATCTATGTCAATGAGGAATATTGTCCTGAAGTTTTCTTTTTTGTTGTGCCTCTTCCAGGTTTTGGTATGAGAATGATGATGTCCTCATAGAATGAGTTGTGAGGAGTCCTTCTTCCTTGACTTTTTGAAATAATTTTAGTAGGATTGGTATTAGTTCTTTTTTTGTACATCTGATAGAATTCAGCTGTGAATCTGTCTGGCCCAGGGGTTTGATAGATTAGTAGGTTTGTTATTACTAATTCATTTTCAGGACTGGCTACTGGTCTGTTCATGATTTAAATTTATGGGGGTTTCAATCCTAGTGTTATGAGATCCCTGGGGTTTTGCTTCACCAGCCGGAAACCTCTGTGGCCAGTGGCGCCTTTGTCCAAGGTTTGCTCTGGCCCTCTGGGCTTGTTCCGATCACTCAGCCTTGCAGGCTGCACTTGGCTCATGCTACCAGCCTGGATCTCATGCCTGCCAAGGGTGAGCCAGGTGTGCAGCAGCAATGGGTGTGTGAGCAAGCCTGTAGTCTGGCCATTGCGCAGAGCCCGGCCTGCCAGCTGCGGTGTGGTGGGCAGCTCCAGGCACCAGCACGGCCCCAGCCTCATGGCCTCAGCTCTCTGCAAGGCTGCAGCTGGACCAGGCACACCATAAACAACTTCCACAGCTGATACCGGGGAACACAGTGGCACCCAGAATCTTGGAGACACCAGGAACCACAGAGCCCTAAAGAGGGTGTCACAGCCCTGGCTCAGGGAGCTCCTAGGTTTGGGATCCTTGAAGGGCCACAGCTCTTCTCTCTTTCTCTCTTCTGTCTTTCTTGTCGCACACAAGGTGGTGAGCAAGGTGTGTGTTTCAGGCCTGTTTGTGTTACAGCTCTTTCAGTCCTGCCATGCAGCGGGTCTCAATTTCTTGCCCTGCGTTCAGGAAGACTGAGGTATACAAACAAATAGAGGGTGAGCAAGATGAAGAGGAGCTTTATTGAGCATTGTAGTCAGGGTTTCCGGATGAGTGTTCAGCCCTCAGCAAAGAGGGTACCCTGGAGTGAGTAGCTTCTCTCTGTAGCTGGTCCTCCTGTCATCTCTTCTGGTCTGAGTCTAGGACGTTTTATGGGCCTCAGGGGGAAGAAGTGCAGTCCCATTGGTCCATGGGCAGCCATGGGTGGGCCCAGAAAAAGCACCACAAGTTCCCATTCTGGTCCATAGGACCAGCAGCCCAGCTCCCAGGCTTCAGGCCCTCCCCAGCTTGAAGGTGGGGCTTCACCAAGGACCCACCCCCTTCTGCCTAGGAGCCTGTCTACCACCTACCACACTTCATAGCACCAAGGCTGTTACTGCCAAGGGTTGCCTGCAGGCCAGCTTCGACCTGCCCTCAGCAGTCCCTCGGCTTTCCTCCTGTGTTCTGGGTGCCCAAAGTCCAGAGGGGACCCAGGGGGCTGGTGTGTCAGAGCTGTCCCAAGTGTGCACACATCCAACTGAGCTATGACAGCACCCGGGCTTGGTGTCAACCATGCTCCGAGATTGGAGTGTGTTCCGCGAGCAGGTAGTGGCCAGATAGTGGGAGCAGACACCTCTGAGCCTGTGGGAACAAGGTGGGGGCCTTCCTTGGCCTCCTAGATTGCAGAAATGCCTGGGTCAACAGCTGCGCATGGGTGGCTGCAGATGCTCCCAGGAAGGCAGTGCTCCTGCCTGCTCCTGGCCCCCAAAAGCACAGGGAGCCCTGGGTCCATAGCCATTACTTGGGCTGCTGTAACCGTGCCCAGGAGGGTGGGGCTCCTGCCTGCTCCCTGCTTCCGCTGGCTTCATGGAGCAGGGCACTACCCTGGGCCCAGCTCTGCCTTGGAACCCCTCTATGCCCTTCCCTCCATGTCTAACCACGCTGCTCCCCCATTGGCGGGTGACTGGGCACGGCCTTATGGCGGTAGCAGGGTGATACCAGGGCAGCAGGCTCTCGGGGAAGTGCCAGGGATGGACTCTAGGGACTGACTGTCTCCTCTCTGTGTTTCCCCGCAGCAGAGGCGCAGCGGCTCTGGCCAACTTTGTACAAAGGAACCCGACACAGTGGAGGCTTTGGACCTGGAAGTGGGTCCTGCCCGGCCATGCAAAGGTAAGGGTGGTGCAGTAGGCTGCTATTGGGTCATGGGGCACAGGGGTCCCACTGCCGCCTTTGCTGTTCCTGCAGCCGCTCCTGCCACCACCACCCATGTCTCCCCACTGCAGCCGATGTGATGGCAGCAGCCACTCTGGACTGCCCGCCGCTGCCATCATTAGGAGGTTGTATTTTTCCAAAAAGGTATCCCTTTCCTTCTAGGTGTTCTAGATAGCATGCATAAAGGTGTTCCTAGCAGTCTCTGCAGGTTCTTTGTATTTTTGTGGTGTTGGTGGTTATTCTTGCTTGTGTTTATTTGGATCTTCTCTCTTTTTTTCTTTGTGAATCTAGCTAGTGGTATATCTTATTTATTCTTTCAAAAAACAAACTTTTGTTTCTGTTGATTTTTTTGTCTGGATTTTCACATCTCAATTTCATTCAGTTCTGCTCTGATTTTGGTTATGTCTTTTCTTCTGCTACTTTTGGTATTGGTTTGCTCTTATTTTCCTGGTTCCTTGAGGTGCAATGTTAGGTTGTTAATGTGAGACCTTTCTAACTTCTTGGTGTAGGTATTTAGCACTATAAACCTTCTTAGTAGTGCTTTAGCTGTGTCTCAAAGATTCTGATATATTGTGTCTTTGTATCTCTGTTTTCATTCGTTTCAAAGACTTTTTAAAAATTTTCTGCCTTAATTTCATTATTTACACTGTTTCAGGGGCAGGTCATTTAACTTCCATGTAATTGTAGGGTTTTGATAGGGCTTTTTGGCATTAATTTATATTTCTATTATGCTGTGGCCCAAGAGTATGGTTGGTATGATTTTGGTTTTCTTGTATTTATTGAGAATTGCTTTATGGCTGAGTAAAGCATGTGGTCAATCGTACAATATGTGCCATCTGCAGATGAGAAGAATGTATATTCTGTTGTTGGGTAGATGTCTGTTAGGTACATTTAGTCAAGTGTTGAGTTTAAGTCCTGAGTGTCTTGCCTTGATGATCTGACACTGTCAGTGTGGTGTTGAAGTCTTTCACTAATATTATGTGGTTATGTAAGTAGCTTTGTAGGTCTATAAGAACTTGTTTTATGAATTTAGATGCTCTAAAGTTGGGTGCATATGTATTTAGAATAGTTACACCTTCTTGTTGAATTCAATCTTTTATCATTGTATAATATTATTCTTTGTCCTTTTGATTGTTGGTTTAAAGTCTCTTTTGTCTGAAAAAAAATAGCAACTCCTGCTTTGTTGTTGTTGTTGTTCTCTATTTGCTTGGTATATATTTCTCCATCCCTTGACTTTGAGACTATGGGTGTTGTTGCATGTGAGATGAGTCTTTTGAAGTTTGAAGGCAGCAGAGTTGGGTCTTGCTTCTTTATCCAACTTGCAGTCTGTGCCTTTTAAGTTGCTCATTTAGCCCATTTGTATTCCAGATCAAAATTCATATGTGAAGATTTGATCCTGTAATTGTGCTGTCAGATGGTTATTATGTAGACTTGATTATGTAATTGATTTATAGTGTTAATGTTCTGTGTATTTAGGTATGTTTTTGTGGTAGTTGGTATGTCTTTTGTTTCCATGTTTAGCACTCCCTTAAGGACCTCTAGGAAGGCAAGTCTGATGAGAATGAATTCCTTTAGTATTTCCTTTTCTGGAAAGGATTTTATTTGTTCATCACTTATGAAGCAGTTTGACTGGATATGACATTCTTGCTTGGAATTTCCTTTCTTTAGGAATACAGAATATGGGCCCTCAATCTCTTCCGACTTGTAAGATTTCTGCTGAATAGTCCACTGCTAGCCTGGTGAGGTTTCCTTTGTACATGACCTGCCCCTTTCGCTAGCTGTCTTTAAGGTTTCTTATTTCACATTGACCTTGGCGATCCTCTTTCACTCTATATTTTGGGAATTGTTGTCTTATGTAATATCTTTTTGGGGTTCTCTGAATTTTCTGAATTTGCGTGTTGACTTCTCCATCAAGATTGAGAAAATTTTAATTGACAATATCCTCAGATATGTTTTCCAAGTTAATTGCCTCTCTCTATCTCTTTTAGAAATTCCAGTGAGTCACAGGTTTGGTGTCTATATAATCCCATATTTCTTGGAGGTTTTGTTCATTTTTTATATCCTTTTTAAAATTTTTGTCTGCCTGTGTTGATTCAAAGGAACAGTCTTCCATCTCTGATATTCTTTTCTCAGCTTGGTCTATTCTATTATTAATGTTTCCCGTTGTATTATGAAATTCCTTTAGTGCATTTTTTATTTCCAGAAGTTCAGTTTTGTTCTTTCTCAACGTGTCTATGTTTTCTTTCTACTCTTTATGAGTTTTACTGTTTTCCTTGGATTGGGTTTCAACCTTTTTCTATATTTCATTGAGTTTCCTTGACATCTAGGTTCTGAATTATATGTCTGTCATTTCAACAATTTCAATCTGGCTAACAACCATTGCTGGCAAGCTAGTTAGGTCATTTGCAGGCAAAAAGACACTCTGGCTTTTAGAGTTGCCAGAATTCTTGAGCTGTTTCTTTCTCATCTGTGGCAGCTAATGTTTCTTTAATCTTTGAAATTCCTTTTCTTTGAATGGTGCTTTTTGCTTTCATATTCTTTGTTGCCCTTGAGGTTTTGACTGTGGTGTAAATTTGGGTTTATTAGATTGTTTTCCTTTTTGGATGCTTTTAAGGGACCAAGGCTTAATTCAGCACTCCAGGGCTATGTGCTCTGTGTCTACGGGGCTAGAGCGAGAACATTTGCTTTGTTCTCTGGCCCCTTGAGGTCAAGCACCTGCTCTACCAGAGGTGCTGATGTGTTCCCAATCTACTGGCAACAACATTCCAATCAGGGATGCTGGCAAAAGTGCTTCAGCGGGGCATTGGAGATGACATGGGAGAGTGTAATCCAACATGGAAGCAGGGAGCCAGAGGCACTTACGTAGCGATGGAGCAGTCACGGGCAAACACTTGATCACAGGGTAGCAGGGGTAGGCTGCAGGTTACTGAGCACTGGTGGGAGAAGACTGAAAGTGAATCTGCACCAGTAGGGATCCATATGCAAAAGCAAAAAACTGGGCGAAAAACTGGAAGTTAGGGGCTGCTGGCTGAAGAACTATGACAGCGGCTGCTGGCAAGTGCTTCGGCAGGGCAGCTGAGGCTGTGCACTAAGCCAGTGTGGCTATGCAGGGGCCCTAGTAGAAGCCAGCACAGAGAGGAATGGTCAGATCAGACTGGCCCCAGCCCATGTGCAAAACAGGCCTGCTTTCTCCAGACCTGGGAGCTAACAAAAGCTAAAGCCACCTAAAGAAATATGGAGAGCCTTAGGGGATGGGCACCTATGGCCATGTTCCACTGCAGCTATTCCTGCACCAAACCCTCTGGACTCCACACAGCGTAGAGTACTGTCTCTGCCAATTCTCCGGGAAGTTCTCCCTGACAGCTAAAATGTCTCTGGGCATCAAGGAGTCTCCTGCAGCTAGGATCCTGGAGGTCCATGGTAAGAGTGGGCTGTTCCATGTCTGTTTCACTCACTCCTTCTCTAGGAGCTGTGCGGGGCCAGGAATGAGTCATGGTGCTCAGCAAACCTATGCAGGATTCCTAGCTTCCTCCCCTTTTAGCTCCAGGGTCTGCATTCTCCCTCTATTCACCCTTAATGCCTTTTATCCAAAGATCTTTTTGGAGTATGCCAGCCTGCTTGATATTCTGGTCTTTTTCAGGGGGAGAAGCTCTTCCAGAATTCATCTAGTCAACCATCTTGGCTCTATCCCAGAACTACTTTAAATGTATATAATATACACACATGAATCTAAAGACAAAAATTGGCAGAGTGTATAAAAACAGAACTTAGCTGTATGCTGTTCAAAAGACACACTTCAAACAAAATGACAATGATACGTTGAGAGTAAAAGGGTAGCAAAAAAAATATGTAATGCAAACATCAATCAGTAAAAACTAGGAATGGCTATATCAATACAAGACAAGATAGACGTCAGTGGAAAAAAAATTACAAGGCACATTACATAATGACAAAAGGACTAATCTGTTAAGAAGATAAAGCAATTCTGAATTCCAAACAGCAAACAGCAGAACTTCAAAACACATGAAATGAAAACCAGTAAAGCTGAAGTAAGAATAGACACATCATTAGTTATAGTTGAGCATGTTTACAATCCATTGTCAGGCAATTGATAGAACTGCTAGACAGAAAACAAGAAAGGATATAAAAGAACTGAACAACATTATTGGTCAAGAGGATGTAATAAAAATATAGAGAATACATCCACCTACAAAGAAGAATACGCAACCTGCTCAAGAGCTCAGAAAACATTTAACAAGATAGAACAAGATGAACCATAAGAAATTTAAAAGAATTGCAATTATGTAGAGTATGATCTTTGACTAAAATGGAATAAAATTAGAAATCAATAACAGAATGAAAACATAAAAATCCTCAAACACTTAGAAGTTAAATCATACACTTCAAAATCTTGCAGTAAATGAGGAAATTTCAGATAAAATAAAAATGTGCATAGCATTGAGTGCAATTGAAAGCATGACAATTTTGCATTTGAGTGCAATTGAAAACATGACATATCAAAATGTGTGGGATGCAACTAAAGCTTTACTGAGGAAAAATATTTACAACACTAAAGGCTTATTTTAGAAAATAGGAAAGAAATAAATCAATAATATCAGTTCCTACTTAAAGAGATTAGAAAAAGAAGAGTAAAATAAACCCAAAGTAAGTAGATGGAGAGAAACGATAGAGAAAAAAAGCAGAAATCTATGATACTAAAAACAGATAAGCAACAGAAATAATTGATAAAACAAAAAACTAGCTTTAATAATATCAATAAAATTAATATACTTAAGAGGGACAAAGAAAAGAAGGAGAAGGCACAAATAACTGAGATCAGGAACAAAACAGGGTATCAGAACAAATCCTGCAGCCGTTAAAATAATAATGAGTATAATATTAACAACTTTTCATTCGTAAAGTCAACAACTTAGAAAAGTTTCTCACACATCACAAATTGTCAAAAGTCAGATAAGAAAAAAACACATAATCTACATAGCACTGTAGCTATTAAAGAAATAGAATTTGAAATATAAAATTTCCCCAAAAGCAGATAAGCAGGAACAAATGTTACAACAAAGAATTATACCAAATCTTCAAATAAGGACTAACGTCCTTAAGTTCAGTTTTTACAGAAGGCCTGAAGATCTAGGGAGAGTTGGAAAAAAAAGTAGTAATATTGTGCTAAGGTTTGGATTCTGTTGCTGCTCAAGTTTGGAAAACTTGAGTATATAAACTCAGACTAAAACTTAATTTTTAACTGAAATATTTCAATGTAGCTCAGTTTTCATGGTCACAAGTAAATGACTTTTGAAGATTTACGTACAATGTGAGTGGGTATAGTATAGATTGTTGCAAGTATATGGTTAAAGAAACAAAAATTATTTTAAAAAATAAACTATGTGAGTGGGTAAAGGGATAGGGCCATACTAAAAAACTGACTTGGAGTCTGGAGTATACCTTGCAATTGTTTTCCCAGAAAGATTTAGGAAGAAGATCAGTCGGTAGATGTGTTTTCACAATCCGGGGTGATGGATTCTTCTCCAATTGTTCTATACCTGAGAAATTTAGTTAAGTATAGGGAATTATTAGAGTCTCCAGAAAGGCTACATTTCCTTATTTTGCCAACCAGTTTTTCAAGACATTTTTGAGCATTATGTAATGCAGATAAATTCTGAAACAATCACAGGCATTTCACCACATTACTAGAGTCAGTATTGTTTAACATTCAAGGATGCACATTCTGAGGTTAGCCACCCTGAGTTCAAATGCTAACTCTATCACTTAAGCATTGTGAGACACTTTGAAAGTATCTCAGAATCTCTGTACTTCACTTTCTCCATCTCCAAAAGGAGAGATAATAATACCCTCTTTAATAATTTGGAGTTTTATTGTACCTGTGCATTGCTATAAATGACTATTTAAATGTTTTCTTCATGCCAAAGAGGTATCAATAACTAGTAAGTCTAAAACTGGCTATTGTGTTGTATTAGGTACTGTAGCATAGATGATGTTAACTGTGTATATAATATCAGCTGTTTTATCTATATTTTCATTATATCCTATATGTGTCATATGTCTCTCCATATATGTATAGACAGTAAAAATGTGTAATCTTTAGATATTAGCTTAACTCTCTAAAGTCATACAACAAATATGTGGTAGAACTTGATTTCAAATTAAGGTCTTAAGATAGATGATACATAAACTTCTTATGCATTCTTTTATGCTCCACAGTATTACTTATATACAGTCTAAACTCTAGAATACCTGATAATCTTACATAATCTTGCCATCTCTGAATAGAAAGGCAAACCCACACAAAATTGCGTCTGACTCACTCATTGAAAACAATACTTTGTTTTAAATGTTCACAGTAATTCACTGCATATGCTAAGAAGTCATTCAGCCTATTACATTTTTCTTTTAATGTTCTATAAAACACATTTTGACTTCATAGTTTATTTACTTATTTGTTTGTTTACTGTATGTCCCCATGTCCCTTCCCCAACCTCACTCCTAAACTTAGACTAAAATGGAGATTTCATAAGAACAGAGATGTAACTTGCTTTGTTCATAAATAAATGTCCATAGAGAACCGTGACTAGCACATGGTTAATATGAAGAAGCCTATTTAATGTCAGTAGACACAGGTTTGGCATACAGGAAATTAAAAAATGTGAAAATCCAAGTTAAATTTGAATTATCAGATAAATAGCAGGTAGTTTTTAGCAAGAATATTTCCCTTACATTTGGAAAGTACTTACATACTTAATAAAATGGTTATTTATCTGAATTTGAAATTAATTAATTGTCCTGTATTTTATTTGCCAATATAAATGACTGTAAACATGAATTACTATACAACTCCACCAGGGATTTTACTATGCCTCTGCTGATCTAGCAGCTACAGTCACTTTACCCAGCATATAAAAATGAGAAATTGTAATCTTCCACAACTCGTTATTACTTAATGCCCATTACATGAACTTATGTATGTTTCTTTTAAGAAGTTTTTCTCACATCTGTTGTTCCTTGTTCCGCATTCAGCTTCCCTGAAAGATTTCTCAATTTCCCCTATTTTGCAATCATTTTGCCAAGTGAGTCTTTTAATGAACCCTTTATATCCACAAGTATGAGTGTTAGCAATGTATAAAGACAACAAAATTATCCACATTCAGGCTCTGGAGTTTGTTTGTTTGTTTGTTTGTTTGAGACGGAGTCTCGCTCTGTCGCCCAGGCTGGAGTGCAGTGGCGCAATCTCAGCTCACTGCAAGCTCCGCCTCCCGGGTTCACGCCATTCTCCTGCCTCAGCCTCCCGAGTAGCTGAGACTACCGGCGCCCGCCACCACGCCCGGCTAATTTTTTGTATATTTTAGTAGAGATGGGGTTTCACCGTGTTAACCAGGACTGTCTTGATCTCCTGACCTCGTGATCCGCCCGCCTCGACCTCCCAAAGTGCTGGGATTACAGGCGTGAGCCACTGCGCCCGGCCTAGAGTAGATTTAAATGCTGCAGTTTACCCTCATCTACCTGATGAACTTCAGCCATTCACTGTCAGGCAATGCTGCATAGCCCCCCATCTCTATCCCCAATCCTGTCTTCCATGTGTTATCCCTGACTCCCATGTCTCTAATTACTTTGGTTCTGTCACTTTTTCATTTCATACTTTCTATGGTTCTGAAGTCTTGCCTCCCTCTTGAACTCATTTGGGTTTCTTGCCCCAGCATAATCCCTCAGTTCCAAGCTTTCCAAGGATAGGCATGTTTAAGAACATCAAGACATAACATAGTCATGTTTAAGAACATCTTATCATAACCATTTGTTTTAAGAATCTTTGCAGTTTGCATTTTAAGTCCTTGACAAATGTAAGATTAACAACTTTGTGAGAGTAACAGATTTGCTTTGTAATGCTAAGTAAAAAATGTTGAGTATTTATACTTGAATTTTAAGTTGAAATCTTGCTAAGTGTCTAATTTTCTTTTTTAAATTTGTTTAGAGACAGAGTCTTGCTCTTTCGCCCAGGCTGGAGTACAGTGGTGGAATCATTGCTAAGTTTCTATGTAGTTTTGGAACATTTAAAATGGCTAAGATTTGCTGTATTTATGAGCTTAATTTATTGGACTATAAGTACTTGGGAAGGTTTGTCTTGGTCAGATAAATTAAGTACTCAAGGAAATGAAATATATTAATATATAAATGCCACTTAAATGTTTAAAGGAGCTTAAATAAAACTTGGATTGAATATTAAACTCCTTTTGTTATATAAGTAAAATAATAATATTTATAATCTGAACTTAATGGCTTAGGAAACAACTGGGATTTTATATTTGTAACTTTGAAAAATTGAATATATTTTTTAAACAAAACAAAACAAAAATTGGCATTTGCTCTCTGAATTCTGGCAATGACATAGAAGGACTGACATCCTGCCAGTTGATCCGTCTCTGCCTACGGAAGTAACTAGTTCAGTCAGCCTGCTGAGGGGCACCTCCATTATAGAAGAGGATTTGGATATTTCTCTTCACATTGGCATACAGGTCTATCACCATCCTACTACTTATTTGTTTCCCAGGATTCCAGCAGCATTTGAAAGTCAAGCTTCACTTCTTGAATACCCCTCTCATTTACTTACAGAACACCATACTCTTGCATTCCCTCTAAGCTCATTTTTTTTCAGTTTCCTTTGCTAGCCTCTCTTTCTCACCTAACTTCTCCATGTTGATGTTTTTCACAGCTCATTGCTTCTCTTCTCATATAGCTCCACAGGCTTTCCCTGGGTAATCACATTGATTCCAATGTCCAATTATGCTGAGCATTGCCTAATGAATATATTTTTACAAGCTCCAAATACCATCATTTTAATTCATTATAATTTTATCCAATGTCACAAAGCTAACATTTCACAACTGAATTATTAATAACCCTACACCCAAATGTGTTCCTCTCCAAGCAAAAGGAACAAATGTGTTCCTTGCAAGCAAATGGTTCCATAGTCCACTTGCTTGATGAAAAATAAAACTGTCATTTTTCTTTCATTTTCTTCATATTTCTTTTACAGTCCATCAACAAGTCAAAAATATGTCTTATCTAGCATCCTCAATTCCACCTCTACCAAGCAACCTGTGGAGTCTTTGTATTTAAAACAACAACAAAAGACAAAAACTCTATATAATTTTTCTTTGCATAAAACCCTTCAATATCTTCCTCAATGTTCTTGGAATAAAATGAGAAAATATTTTAAGAATTACAAGTCCTACATGATCTATCCTAGCCTAATTTCCAATTGTTTTGCATCCCACTTTTTCCTTCTTTCATGGATCATTTTAGTCCCCGGACTGTATCAAGATCTTCCTGGAATATGCTTTCCAGGACTGTATCCTGGGATATTCTTTCCCCAAGTATGTACAACTTTTTAATCTCAATTTGGAGTAGATACCCCTTGTTAAATTAAGTTTAGACTAAAGCTGCCATCTTACACATTTTAAGTTTGGCTTAAAGGTTTCTCTATACATAGTGAATTGTAACCTAACTGGCTGTGTAAACATATTACATTCTACTCTTGTGCTAATCACCAAGTTTTGGCCAATCAAAGGTGGCCAACTCTTCAGACTGTGTTCAAATAAGTCAGACACTAAACTTTAACTAAGCCAGCTGTTTCTATATCTCAATTCTGTTCTCTGTATGTCACATTCCTTCCTTCCATAAACCATGTAGCTATTCTGGAATCTCTGAGGCTATTTTGGCTCAAGAGGCTGCCTTATTTGTGAATTGTCCTTTGCTCAATTAAACTCATTTAATTTAATTTGTCTAAGTTTTTTTCCTTTATTACCCACTTAAAGTAAGCTTTCCTATTGTTTGCTTCCACAGAACCCTATTATTTGGCTATGTAAGACTATGAACATTGACATATTGTTATTTACTTTTTAACGTCACAATATTGCTGTCATCTCCCTGTGATACAATATACAATTTCTAATCTTATATATCTATACCATAGCACAGTGAATAATTCTTTACAAGCATTCCATAAATATTTTGTGGAAGAAAAATTAATAGTATTAGTGAATTTTATGTTTTAAGAAAAGTTGCTTCTTATTTATTAATTACAACAATGTCCTAAATTAGGAACTTACTGATCTAATCAGACAAATTCTACCAAATAAAAGTCAATAAGACTTAAAAGTATTGTTTATTTTATCAATCAAATTTGTAATTGTTTTGTACAGTAAGACTCTTTCATCTTTGATATCATACCTGGATGTACAACAGATAAAAATAAAGTTTCTTCTTATTTTTCAGTTTTATATTGTTTGCCAGCTTCCATTTTATGTCACCAAATCTACTCCGGTTTCAGTGAAAGTCACACATACAATAATGCATATGCTGTCTAAATAATATTACAAAACAATAATTCCAAGCGGGTTAAATTTACCTGATGTTCTTAATCCAGGGAGAGTCATTTCCAACATTGGAACTTTTTCAGTAATAAAACCTCGCTTACATTTTTCAATATCTCCATCATTTAGAATCATGTCTATAATTTCACTAACCCAAGTAGTACCTGTGACAAAAGGCAACATTTTCAAAATAATTACCCAAATTGCACGGGAGAGGGAGAATAATTTATTGGAAACACTACCATCTTAACACATTCTATTACAAACTTAATTCCCTTTTCTATGCCCCAAATGCCAATTTTAATATACTAAAATAGATGGGTGCACAAAATAAATATTAACTTTATTTAGAATGATAATGATTTTATGGACAAGTTGATTTCCAGGAAACAAAAAATGAGGTCGGACTTGAATTTGTCAGGCCACAGAACTCACCTGATTTAGGATAAGTGGCTATCACAATGTCATCTGGTCTGCTATGGAACTCTTCAATTTTTTCCCAGTTGCTCACAAAAGCACAGGTCATGGGATAACCATGGACCAACTTCAGATCTTTTCACAGAACATCTTTTGGTGAAAGCATTTTAATACCAGATTGTACAAATATATAATAGATTGACAGTCGTTCTGGAGAAATATAGAGAATAAAAATCAGAATCTGAGTAACTAATGTTGGTCTTAAGACACTGCAATTTGTCACAAAGTAAAATTGGCCTTTAACATTCTGCTCACATGGAGATCTAAGTACAAAGGGCATATTTTGTGGGCATTAGGTGCAGTAGATTGCAAGAGCAATAACTGGCTCTGTGACAAGCAGGACAAAGGTCTCTAGTGGAAGTTTTGGAAAGAAATGAAACTGCATATCTCTCTTTGAATTAAAAAGCGTGTTTCACAGAAATATGGCAAAAACAATCTGAACAATCTGACTTAAGGCAAAATAAATCCACTGCTCATTATTAAGACTTCAGCTACACCTCATTTTTCCTTACAGAAAATTTGCTGTAATTCTGACCTTTGATTTTCAGTTTGTAATTCATCCTTTTTCTTTGTGTGCTTCTAAGGTTTCTTTCTTTATCACTCATTTTGAGCAAGTAGATTATAATGTTCCTAGGTGTGGTTATTTTCATGTGTGTGTGTGTGTGTGCACGTGCATACACATTTTAGCTTTATTGAGCTTCTTGAAATTGTGAGTTTACGGTTTCCATCAAATTTGGATAATTTTCAGCCATTATTTCTTCAAATTTTTTTCTATCTCTCTCTCCTTCTGAGACTATAATTACATGTATATTAGGCCATATGAAGTTGCCCACAGCTGAGAGATTATCTATTTAGTTTTTTAAAAAGCTTTTCTCTGTGTGTGTTTCATTTGGGATATTCTCTACTGCTATGTCTTTGTAATTACTAACCTTTTCTTCTGCAATGTTTAATCTGTCTTTACTCCTATCCAGTGTATTTTTATCTCTGGCTTTGTAGTTTTAATCTCTGGCTGTTCAATTTCAATATGTTTTTTTTTTGTTCTCAACTTTTTAAGCATACTAAATATGGTTATAATGATTTTTTTCTTTGTTAACAGTAACATCTGGGTAATTCTATGTTGTTTTCAATTGATTGATTTTTTTTCTCATTGTGGTAGGCTTTTTCTCCTTGTTTACATGTCCGATAATTTTTTATTGGATGCTTGGTGTTCCTGTTACTTCTTCTTGATTAGAAGCTGTCATTGATAATTTTTTGTGTCAACCTGACTGTGCCAAGGGGTCCCCAGACATTTGGCCAAACACTATTCAGAGTGTTTCTGTATTGGTGTTTTAGGACTAGATTAATATTTAAATTGATAGACTGAGTGATTGTCCTGCCTAAGTGGGTGATCTTCATCCAATTAGTTGAAGTCTGAGTAGAACAAAAAGGGTGATGCTCCTAGGAGTATTCCTTCTACCTAATTGCCTTTGAGCTTTAATCAAAACATCGTTGTTTTTTGTTTGTTTCTTTATTCCTGCCTGCAGGCTCAAACTGAAGCATTGCTCTTCCTGGATCTCCAGCCTGCCAGCCTTTTGACTAGAGCTAAACCATCAGCTCTACTGGGTCTCCAGTTTGCCAGGTCACCCTACATATCCTGGAATATGCCTGCATACCTGCCTCTAAAATAATGTCATATATGTATGTGTTCAAAGGCAGTCAGACAGGAAGAATTCCTCTTTACTTCCAGGAGAGTCACCCTTTTGGTTCTATTCAGGCCTTCAACTGATTGCATGAGTCCCATCCACATTAGGGAAGGCAATCTGCTGTACTCAATCTGCCAATTTAAATTTTAATCTCATCTGAAAACACCCTCACAGACACACACACACACAGACACACACACACACACACACACACACAAAGTAATGTTTCATCAGACATCTGAGTTTCCTGTGGCCCCATCAATTGGACACATAAAACTGGCATCACAAAAAGCTACTTATTATTTATTTTTTCCACTATTTCCACTGAACTTTGTAAGTAAAACCATAGCCTTGCTTTTAATAATGTTTTTTCATTTTACACCAACTTTATTTATTTTAAAATTTATAGATTCCTTCATAATCGATGTTCCATTTATTTCTTAAGATCTGTTAATTTAATAACATATAACATGTTTACTATTGTATAGATAGAGAGAATTTGAACTAATTGCAGGATAAATTGCATAATATCTTAGATGAAATCGCATTGCTTCTAGTAAAATAACTTTAAAGATTGCCAATCAGAGGTTCTTAATTGATTAAGTATAATAGTTTCTGGTAAATATTTTGTAAGTAATTTGTGGACCCACAAACAAAAATCAATAATTTAACAGCTAGCTGGAGCTTAAACTAGTTTACCTAATGTTAATTTGTATAGAAAGAGGTATGCTTTTGACTAGGAAAAACATGTTAGTATAACAGCCTTGTATCTCAAAGCCAACTCCTCCACCATCACTACCCCCATCTACACACACACACACACACAAAATCTAGGAGGGAGAAATTTGGGCAAACATTTTTTCATTTTATATTGTAAGACATGTATTACGTAACATATTTTTATATGTTATCATTCATGTGTTTTACAGAAAAATGCTGTGTCATTTTGTTTTTCCAGTAAAAGTCATTATTCAACAATATGTTTGTCCTAAAACATGTAGCATCTTATGCTACAAATAGAGTGAAAATTAATAAAATAAGTTGAATTTTGCATTTTCATATTATTTATTGAGTAATGGAGTTGCAGGCCTCAAAAACCTGGAATAGAGGATATTAATGGGGGAGCAGTCTCAAAATAGATTAGACTCAATCAAGTTTAGAGCATGTGAGACCCTGGGGCAAGGATGCCAATGACAGCTGAGTGAATGGAGCATTTTAGGAAAATTATATTCAATATTTATCTTCTATATGCTTCTCAGTTATCCTCCATTTCCAGTAAAATGTTGGGTAGTCTTTGCAATACTTTGTTAGTGGAGATAGTCTTGTAGAAAAGATTGTCCAGCATGAAATACTGTGGAACATGTTAGCAGCTCAAGAAAGGAACAATTAATGTGGATGGTCAAGAAGTCAGCAGAAGGAGGAAGTTGAAAGAAAAGAAAGTAGGTCTGTAAGCAGTGTACTTGGGATGAAGTTGGTATTGAATAAATTGAATGAAGAAATGAATGAATGATGAGATTTCCACTTCTCACCCAGAGTCTTTTGATATCTTGAGAATAGTGCCCCTTCTCTGTTTGGATATAAAGGAATCAGAGCCCACAGAAGTCAACATAGTACATTCAGATGCTAGACTTGATTTCCACATGATGAATGAAATAGCTCTTTCTGAAACATTTTACTTTATTAACTTCTTAGCAAGTTGTTTCTTCCCAAATTATCTAAAGGTAAATATCAATGGCACACCTCATTTCAAAAATTGTCTATTCTGAATTAATTGAGAAAAATAAATGAGTCTCTATTCATTGGCTCCAGAATGTAATGTTTAGTAGCAGTATAACTTTACTTACCAACTCCTATAATGCATACATATTATGCAAAAGTGAATGAATATTGAGGGAGCTGATACCCTTTTTATACTGTCTGCTAAAATTATATAGACAAATTGATTCCCCATGTAGCAAGTAGCTTATATTATATATTTATAGCATCATTTCTGGTTCGATTTCATGTCTTGGTTCATCCTTTGCCTTTTCTTTATTTATTCATCTTAATTTAATTTGTACTATTCTTTTATATGCATAAAATTGATTTACAGTTTCTATTCAAATTACAGTCCATGTACAAGCCCCATGTGTTACTGGCCTTAACGGAGAGCTTTTTGGAAATGTGGAATCTCAGGCTTCAACCCAGAATCAGAATGTACATTTTAGTAAGATCCTCAACTAATTTGTTTGCACTTAAAACTTGAGCAAATGACTTTAAACTACCTTTAATTATCTAATGATACAGGGTGTAAGTAAATGATTTAGTCAAAATGAATTCAGGGTCTTTTAAAACAAATTGTACGGATTGTGCTTCATGTATATGATCTCTAATCATTACCTACCCTGAAATGATAAGTCTTACTTTCATTTTGTGGATAAGATTAGGAAACAGATCTTCAGAGCGTCTGCTCAAAGAAACACAGAAAAGGAGTGGCAACCCAGGAATGGACTTTAGTTTGACCAGCTCTGTTCATGTGATCATACTGAAAATTTACCGTAGGCCCAACCCAGAGTCAAAAATGTCCGTGATTTATCTCATTCAAACAAGAGTATTTACAAATTGGAAAGGATTTTTGCTTTGACAATGAAAATCCCCTGTGACAAAAAGGTCAGGCACTTCATGCTATAAAATTGTTGCCGGAGAAGGATGGAATGAGTAGGAAGATGAAAATAAGGCAGCTGTTTGTGAATATATGCTAGTCGCCTCTGGGAAGTGAGTGTGTCCAATTCAGGAAGCTACAGGGTATTAGGCATGAAATAGCATTACCTCGTCATGACCAGTGGATAAATGATGAGTTCTGAATTATATGGGGAGAAGAGTATGGAGGGGAGGACTGGAAGATGTCAAATAATTAATATAATTAAACTAGATATGCTGAAAGATGATTTATGAATGACATTTACTTTAAAATCTAAAAATTAGTTCATAAAATATTTTAAACCCTATTGGAAAGGAACAGGCTATTTAAAGTAGTTGTAAATTATACATGGGATCTCAAGACTCCCTATTTAAGATAAGCCATAGGCTGAAAATTAAAATGTCTAAAATTGACTTTAAGGAATATTAATGGAACAAAAGAGAAAAATAAAAAACAATGCCTGTTTTAGAAGAAACTGAGTCATTTAACGTTAAAACTATATTTTTCCGTCCATTAGAAAAAACAATTTCTTTCATTTGTCATACTCTGACAAAGTTTAGCTCTATCTGATACACATCAAATCAAGCTACTTAAATAAATGTGGTAAACGACATATTTTATATTCTGGAATGCACCTTAAAGGTGTGTGTATGTGCATATGTGTGCATGCATGCATGTGAGTAGGACTGGATGAAAGATGGGAGCAGAGAAACGAAAACTTGAACAAGACTTCTTTTTCCTTAAGTGGCTTACAGTTTCTTGAGAAGATCTCCATTCCTTGCATGCTTCGGTTCCACTAAATGTAGAAAAATAAAATTGAACATTGAAAGCTTGAGAGATTTTAGACAGCATAAACAACAAAAGTTTCCTATAAGAAAATTGGAATTATGCAAAAGACTTTCTAATTATAAAATATGTTCAAAACAGAAATTGTTCTGAGGCACACAATATTCTGCGGGGATAGGACAAAACTTCAAGGAAAGAAATTGAAAAGCAAATTTTACCTCACAATTTAATCTCTTTGTTCAGTTTTCATTTTCAGCCAGTGAAGCTGCTGTAGAGTAACCATGGGAAACGGTGGTGGTTCTGGCAGGCAATGGGGAGCCCAGGAAGGCTCCTGGCACCAGAAAAAAACAAGTTCAAGGTTTGATCTGAATGTAGCAATCACTGAGTTTACAGGCAGCTAAGATATAAAAAGGTTAAACTACCCACACCCACAATCACACACACACACATACACACACATGAGGCAAGTTCCACTGTTTCAACAGCTAGCAAAGCCAGGAAGCCAGGAAGTGGTTCAGGGTGGTGGCCATAAGTCAGCACAGGCACAGGTTGTTTAGATTTTAAGCTCTCTGCAAGCTTCAGAGTGTCTGAGAAATGCAGAGGGAAAGAACATGAAGGGTTAGTGGATCAAAATTGTTGCTTCTCTATATCTTATAAGAATATCTTCTAACAATTTTGGTCATAACAGAAATAAAAATTGGTTTTGTGTGTGTTTGTGCATGTGTCAGCATATGTTTCCATCTGGAATAAATGTGAGTTTCTAATATCATTAAATGTCAAACATATTAAAGATGAAATGATTAATTACTTTGGCATCAGAAACACAAATACTCTAATCATTTCCACAACTCTTGGTTTTTTCTTCTTTTGGTATGCAGAATCACATAGACAAGAAATGAGTGGAAATCAATCCATTTTTTAAGAGCACTCGTCTCAAACTTACACACAACTACAACCACCAAGTTCTTGCCCCTGAGTTATACCTATGAAGGCCTGGGAAAGTCAGGAAGACCAGAGGGAAACTAGCACATTCCTTTAGACCATCAGTTTAACTTATAAATTTATTAAAGAAATGTAAAGCATATTTTCTTCTTAAAAGATGCTGCCAACAGATTCCTAATCTTTGCCTGTTGTTTTATTTTCATTTTGTAAAGAGGGTGGAAGAGTATTAAAGAGAGAATATAGACAAAAGGGGTTTATGTGCACCTATTATAGTTGTATTTTGTTGCCCTTATGGGGAAGCATTAGGCTTCCAAATGAATCAGGAACAGGCACAGAGAGGGCATTGAGACAGTCGTATGTCAATCTGTCTCTCTTTGATTGAGAACCTGAAATGTTTGAATTTTCTGAGATTCCCTAGCTTAGAAAGTTAGCTTTCTAGGCTAACTTGTTTATTTTCTAAATGTGATTTTGTGATTTTATAAGCTATGATTTTCTTTTCTCCTTTTGATGACACATAAAGCCATTGGCTCCCACAGATCACCTCCGCTTCCTACCAACTTTCATGCAGTCAACTGACACATTCCATAGACATAGTCTGTATAGGTCAACTTTCTGCAGTAGTGAACTACTGAAAACAAAAGCTGAACAAATTATATTTTCAATTGAGTATACAAATCTGCTATTGAAAATTATTTTATAGTGTAAGTTTAAAACCAATTCAATAGGCAAGATAATATAATACATTCAGACAGCCTGAAATCTGACAAATTTTGGAAACCTGTGGAATTGTACTTCAGGCTTCCTTAAGTAAACTTATCAGTGAAAAAAGGTGATTATTCTAACCTAGACACAACTTGTGAAGCTAGGAAAACACACTGAAGGCAGTGGGAGAGGACTAGTGAGCAAGAAGGTGGGCTATAGCACAAGTCCTGGGCTTTAAATCCCAAACACAATCATTAACCAGCCTTGTGAGAGGGACAGGAAATTTAGCCTCTCTGTGCCTCCATTGCCCCACTGGGAATAATAGCATCTTCTTTATACAGTTGTTTCAGTTTTCTCCTATTTTGAGTGTGGGAAAATACATATAATATAAAATTTACCATCTTAATGAGTTTTAAGTATACTTCAGTAGTGTTAAGTATATTCACACTGTAGTGTAATCAATCTCCAGAACTTTTTCATCTTGCAAAACTGAAACTCCATACCCATTAAAAAACAACTTATCCTCCCTCTGATCCTTGTTAACCACCATTGTACTTCTGTTTCTATAAATTTGATTCCTCAAAATACCTCATAAACGTGTAATCAGACTGTATTTGTTCTTTTGTAACTGGCTTATTTCATGTAACATAATGTTCTTAAGGTACATTCGTGTCGTAGCTTGTGTAAGATTGCTTTTTTCTTTTTAAGGCTAAATATTTTACAGATACCATAATTTTTTTAAAGTAATAAAAATAAAATGGATACTTGGGTAGCTTCTACCTTTTAGTTATTGTGAATAATGCTGCTGTGAACAAGAGTATGCAAATTTTTTTTATGAGATCTTGCTTTCATTTCCTTTGGATGTGTGCCAAGAAGTGGGATTGCTGGTAATTATGTTTTTAACTTTTTAAAGAAACCACCATACAGTTTTACTTGTCTATATCATTTTACATTCCCACCAACAATGCACAACACTTCCCATTTGTCTACATACTTGGTTTGATTATTAAATGAGTTAATATAAATATTGTGCTTAGAACATATCCTATCCATCACATTATTTCAAAGAAATTTAGTCATTATAATTAAAATGTTTGTTTAAAATGTAGTGTTTATTGTTACAGAGATACAAATGAGCTGAAACCTTAGCATCTGTCTTGTGAGAAAGCCCTGTATATGATTATTCTAGCAGCAGCATATGAGATACAATCTACAAAGCTTAAAGGAAACAGCAGTTTTAAAAAGTATATTTAATTTTCATGGGTCTATGCTAGATTATATGTTACTATTTATAGAGTATCTATGATGTTTTAATACACGCATACAATGTGTAATAATCTTTGCAACCCAGAAGAGAGAATCAAGTTTAGAATGAATTTAAGGAAAAGCAAATTCTAATAAAAATATATTTAAATTACTTAATTATTACTTGGTGTGAAATTTAAAATCATCTTGGAAGATGAATTGTTACATCATAGAGTCATAGGGAAGAAAATGGTGAGGCTTCATGCTGCAGATATCGACCATGATGTCTGGGCAGAAAAGGAAGATGTGTCGTTATGCAAGGACACTAGTAATTAGGTCAACTGCATATCTCAACTATATAGAGCAAAAATAAAGCCCTAATGAAGAAATTTCTCATACAATAATTAGGCTTTTGTTATTCTTGTTTACTTATTTGTTTTCATTTAAAATGTAAAAGTAGTATCTGTGTGTGTGTGTACATGTGCACACATGTGTTAAAATCAAGCAACACATTATAAAAAGGAACATAAATCCTGGTTGTTGTTGTTGTTTTCTTTTTAATGAGATTAACACTGAACACTTACTGTACTACACTGATGTTAGCTTAATAAGTTTATTTGTGTGGAATTGTCCCATTTATTCATGAAGAAAAATAATCTTCCATCAGACACTCTCGGAAACAAATTAATTTCTCTTTAGAAAATATACATATTGAGCTTTCATTAAAAAATAAAATTTCAATCAACTACTGCAATGCAAACCTACATGGTTTTATTTATATAAGAACATAACCTCAGAACAAATTAAGAGATTTGAAAGAAGAGAGTTGACTGTGGAAACTATAAGAAGCTCAAAATTAGATTTACAGTGTCACTTAAACAATGTTATTATCAACAATGTTCCCACCCTGGAAAAATATTATAAATATATCTAAAAAAATTAACAAACTGATTTATGTACAACCTTTCAGCAACATCAGGAAACTACCCAAAAGGACTCCCCCTGGTAGCTACGCATAGTCTTTGACAAAATTGTCAAAATTGTGAACATTTATATTTAGGGCTTCTTATGACAAATGAACCAGTGAAAACAATATTGAATTTTTAATCTATATATTCATAAAAGCCAGAGTTCTCAAGATATTGTGCTGACAAAGAAAGGAAGTGAAATTATTTGGGAGTTTAATCTGATGTTTATTATTATTCAATTGATGCCAAATTCCTAAAATATACTTAGTGCAAAGGCATTTCCTTAACTGATTGAAACAGTTTAAAGACATATTTCCCTTTATGTTTCTCATTTTAAAGGTGGTCTTTTAATTTTAGAGTAAATATAATAATACAGAAGGAAATATTACATAGATTTAAAGAAAAGATATAATATTTCAAAAAATATTATTCTTGAACAGATCATTTGAGCTATGCCCCTTAACTTCTCTTCTTTCCTTTCCTTGTGCCTACGGGCATATTTACTTTCATCTCTAATTAGAGAGAGTATCTTCAATATTAACTTTGAACAGGGCTGACATTAAGTCTGGAGTTGCAAAAACACATGCTTATGAATAGGGTGACCCATCAGTTATCATCCAAACCAGATATTTTGGGGAATAAAAGAGAGGCTATGAATAATTATGTGGTGACAAAAGATGTAAACTGGGCCTCAGACAAACCTGGAGGATGGGTTACCCATACATTCATGGAACATTCATGAAACAGTTTGAGATTAAGAAAAGTAATAGCTCAAGCAAAACAATAAACTGATACATGGTCTCTGTTTTGGGAGAATAATACAGTGATAACACTGGAGAGGCTAAGGTCCAGCATATTCTTGTTATGAAGAACAGCAAGGCAACATTTTAAAGATTTAGATTCTTCATGAGAAGTGTGCATACAATAAGTGTTTAAGTATTGATAACCAAACACATGCACCAGACAAACACTTTTGTATGGCACATGACGAGATGCAACTTGCAAACTTTGACATAAGGTATTAGTTACATAAAAATTCTACTTAAATGTACATAGGTTACCTGGAAACCACGTTATTAATTAACTAATTAAACTCCAAATCGGTATTGAAAAGCAACCTAGAGAAGAGATTCTTAAATTTTAGAATGCTTCAGAATGACCTTGAAGGGCTTGATAAAATACAAATTCTGCTTCCCCCCCGACACTCAGTGTTTTTGATTCAGTTGGTCTAGGCAGGAGTCTGAAAATCTGCAATTCAAGCATGCTCCTAAATGATGGTGAGCTACCAGTTTGAGGACCATACTTAGAAACACAAATAAAAAATCACTCTTGCTTTAAAGATTTCTATGGTTAATTCATTCATGAATCATTCTTTCATGTATTTGTTCATTCAGTTACCAAATTTATCAGCTCCAAGATACTACACTAGGAAAAAAAAAGCATTGGGTTTGTCCCTCAACTCATAAATAATAATTTATTGATGGCATTCTCAATCTGTTACTAGCTCAAATTTTACCTATGAGGAAACATATTCAGAGATTCTAAGTGATTTGGTTAAGATCTTATAAGTATTAGGTAAAAAGTCAGGCTCAGAAAACTACTTGCGACTTCTAAGTCATGTAGCCTTAACAAATAAAATAATAGAGATAGAAGAGAGATTTTTTAAAGACTTAAAGACTCACAGGGAATGCATTTTTTTCCTCTACAGTTGGTCCTGAATGCATGTCATCCAGGCTACACAGAAGTATTTAAGAAGTTTGGATTCTTTCAACATCACTAAATTTCTAAGAATTTTTAAAAAATCTATTTAGAGTTAGCTAAAAATGAGAAAGTATGTGTTCCCTAGTTTACTTTATAATTTGAGGACATTTGTTTTACTTTTCTCATCTAGAGACATGCATTTTAATATTAGAAAGTGTAAATTTTCCAAATTTATTGGTTCATTTACCAGCAAATTCTACATGCATTTTTTTCAGTTACCCTTCTTTTGAAAGTGTGAGTTCAAAGAGGCAGCCAATTTTTTTGCAGTTATTTGCACCCATATAAATTCCTGTGCACAGGGTTATCATTTTTCTCTTGTGATAGAAACAGTGGTAAGATTCACATCCTTGACCTCCCTTGTTTCATCATAGCTCATCCACTTGAGAAGTCAGAAGTTAGAATGAAGATGAATCTACTTTTCTCCCTGAAGGTGTGTTCCACTGACAGGTGTCACTAGAATGCTTTTTCTCACTTCCTTTTGCACAATTGAAGTCTCTCATCTGAATATTGATCTCCCTGTACGCCTGACTTATCTTTAATGAGGAAGAAGGATGGTAACAGTAAAGGGACATTATTAGATAAAGTAATATCCAGAATAAACAAAATTTTGACATTAGGAAATAAGTGAAATATTCAAAAGTAGGCTCATAGAATTTGGATCTTCCTTCTTTAAATACGATCAGAAGAAAAGGAATCTATTTGCTCAACACTAGCTCAGTGTCCTTTCATGGCAACACCTCTGACTTTTTCCTCTTCATAAACTCACTGTTTTCAAGATCCCACTTAAGGACACCATGTTGTGTGCTGTGATACGAAATTTACTTCCTGGAACTGTGAAGTGCACAATATGCACAATCATAAGTGCTGGTGTCAGAGGCTTGTGAACCAGAACTACTCCATCTTAAATAGGAGCTAGGTAAAATAAGGCTGAGATCTACGGGGCTGCATTCCAAGACAGTTAAGGCATTCTAACTTACAGGATAAGATAGGAGGTTGGCACAAGATACAGGTCATAAAGACCTTGCTGACAAAACAGGCTGAAGTAAAGAAGCTGACTAAAACCAACTGAAACCAAGATGGTGACGAGAGTGACTTCTGGTCATCCTCACTGCTATGCTCCCAACAGCACCATGACAGTTTACAAATGCTGTAGCAACGTCAGGAAGTTGCCCTATATGGTCAAAAAAGGGGAGGCATGAATAATCCACCCCTTGTTTAGCATATCATCAAGAAATAACCATAACAATGGGCAACCAGCAGCCCTCAGGGCTGCTCTACCTATGGAGTATTATTCTTTTATTCCTTTACTTTCCTAATAAACTTCCTTTCACTTTACTCTATGGACTTGCCCCGAATTCTTTCTTGCATGAGATCTAAGGACCCTTTCTCAGGGTCTGGATTGGGACCCCTATCCTCTAACATCTTTGGAAAGGACAATACTAAAGAAACCCCTGACCCAAAGGCTAACTTTGAGTACGTGGTGGGGTCCAGTAATATCTTTCTGGCAAGCCTTGAAGGGACAATACTGAGGAGACCCCGACCCAAAGGAAAGAAGATAGGAGGTTGGCACAAGATACAGGTCATAAAGACCTTGCTGACAAAACAGGTTGAAGTAAAGAAGCTGACTAAAACCCACCGACTGCAGAACTGATTAAACGACTTTGGATAAGTGGGGTGCATATACCCGGGTAAAGGATGGGATGGGGTTAAAGGCCCAACTTAAGGGAGTTAGAGTGTCTCCTAAGACAGAGTAGGTTAAAGGCTCCTTTCAATAAAAGGCAAGGAAGCTTGACCAACCTTGGGTTAGAGGCCCAACTTAGGAGGGTTAGAGTCCCTTCAAAAATTTCGGGGGTTAGAGGCCCCTCTTGGTAAACTCCCTCTCTGTAAAGTTTCAGCTAAGAATGGGTTTGGCACTCTGGGATGTTAACTGCTGTTCTCTCTGGATTGATCTGCCTTGCACTCTTTGCTGATGGCTATGAGTGACAGGATTAGGCATGTACAGGATTGTGGGACATGGGGGAATTTTTGCCTCCCTAAAGGGGAAAACTTGAGAGCTGATGGGAATGCTGGAAAAGATCCCTCTGTGACCAAGAAGCAGCCGTCTGAAATTAAAGTGTCACTGCAATGACTAGGCCTTTCTCTGGGCTCCCTGAGTGCTTCGCCTACCCCACCCTGCCACAGGCAGAGCTTTACTCTCTCTCCTTTCCCTTTCTTTTCTTTTCTACTACTCAGGGTAACCTTCTTTTCCAGAGATCACATGTTGAAGTTCCTGGTCCGAGGTTGGATTAATAATCATGGGGCCCAACTAGGGGCAAATTTGAGCCTTGCCAGCTTGATATTGGGTGCTAAGAAGAGTGGCTAATATATGTTTTGTCACAGGTATCTTACTCCAGCCAGAAAGGAAAGAGATAATTTTCCTTTATGTTGCGGCTCAGTCCCCAGGGCTGTGGTGCAGCCAGAAGGGTCAGTAGGGTCAGTAAGACCCCAGAAGGGTCAGAGAAGGGGAATACTGAAGCCTGGAATCCTGGCCAAAGGGTAAGAATTTCTTACCAGACAGACTTCTGGCATGTGTGTGTGCGTGTGTGTGTGTGCAAACTGGATGTGGTTTCCCTCTGGTTCAGGGTTCAATTCCCAGCTTAGAGGAGAATCCTTTGCTTCTGTCTATGTATTTATATGTATTATGCATGTGATGTTTATATATGAACAAGCTTTAATTGGTTTAATCATAATAAAAGCTTAAATCAAATATTTTGTCAGAAAAGTAAAAAGTGTAATCCTTTTATTTAGTTCATGTGCCTTAATTAATATTTGGGAAATAATGATACCTTTAAAGATTATTGGTAAAATAGAAGTATCTTCAAAAATATAAACTTTTGATTTAAATCAGGCAGTTCAGATATTAAGTTTGCTAAATGCTTTAAAGTCATAAACTGCTTCTTTGACTCTTGAAAATTGTTCAGTTTATTTCAGACCATTATATTCTAGATAAGGTTTGGGGACATATGGAATAAGCCATGCCTCCTAGATATGCAAAAGTAAAGAGATTTTATATAAGAAAGGATCTTGTATGGCACATTCTTGTCTTAAAGTAACTGTTTGTTTAAAAGAAGGGAATTTATGCAAGAAATGTTGTACAATTTAAAGGTGATTAAACCTCCTAAATGTTTAATTAAATGCCACTATGACTCTTAATTGTACAAACTGCCTGCTTTACAGCTAGGTAAGGCCTGGGACACATGGAGTTAAACGCTAGAAAAAGTAGGCCTTATCTGTACTTCTGTATGCTGTCCTAGGCTCCATACCTACTACATAATTAAAATCCTGGACTTAACAACTTTTCACTAAAAGTAAAAGTCCCTAAGAGTTAACAGTGTAACATGTAATTAAGACTACTGAAGAAACAGTTCTGCATGCAAGGCGTGTAAGGAAAGTGAAGTGTGTTTTTGGTAAAAGATTATAAGAAGGCATGAGAATGTGGATTTCCTGCCTAAATTCAAGGGTTAAAGGATGGTTTTAGGTTAAATAGAATAAAGCTAAAGGTTTGCACAAGTTGTGGAAGGTTTATGAAAAAAAAAATTGTAAAAGAAACTCTGTGAACATACTGGCTAAAGTTAAAGGGATATTATTCAGTTTTTCTGTAAACTGAACATTGAAATAAAAGCATAACAGGTTTTTCTGAGAGCAAAAACCTGCTTATGATCTGCTCTTTAACAAAATTGTAAAGGGTTGTAAAAAGTTTACGAGAATCTTACCTTATGGTCAAGCTGATTAAGATTGGACAGATTTATCTATAAAGTTTTATTAAGAACTGAGTTTGACATACATCATGCACTAATAGAACAGTGAAATTTGGCTTATTTTGTGTAAAAATCATACAAGAAGCATTGTCAAATATGAAATGATGTTTGGCTTTCTTTGGGCTATATTTGTATAAATATGTTATTGGTATATGTTCCATAATATTGAGAAACTCCTATAATTCTAATATGACTTAGGGTACATTATTAATAGTTATAATTATTATGTAAAATTGTTACATGCCACAGAAGTAACCAAATTTCCTTATCAATTGTGACTTTAATAGTGGCTGTCCTAAGATGTTTTGTCATCTACAAACAATTGTTGTTTTAACCCTCTTTAGAAGCTGGGTTTATAATCAGCTATAGAACTCTAGCAGGTGTTCTTGAATGCAGGTTTCTGATAACTGGTAATTATGACATTAGAATAGAGGGGAAAACTTTCAATACTCAAGGAAAGCTGAAATGTTTATGAATATCAAGCAGAATAAGAGTAAACTGAATTAACTGAACCAATAGAAAACTGAAGTAAACTTTTTAACTCTTTCTGCTTAAAATATTGCTGATCTTTTGTTTTGTTTCTTCAGAGTCAAGGAAACCTTTGAGCTATTTACAGCTTGTAGAAATTGAGTAAAGTGTACTTCTGTAAACAAAATTTGGTGTATATTTGTTTCTCTCTACCTGATTTCTCCAGAATTTGGAAACTATTTTTATCTTAATTTATGGCACTATAATTATTTGCATAAGTGCAATAAGAATCTGTTTTTTTTTTTTCAACAAGACACAGAGAAATTATTTTATCAAGGCTTTGACTGGAATGGTGTGCTTTCCTTTAAGGAATCAAACTTGAGTTGTAAAGTCAATAAAAGCCCTTTGGGGAACTGGACTCCCTACACAGTCCCTGCACAGCGTTACTGACCTGTGGTAATTAAAGGATGTCACTTTTTTTTTTTTTTTTTGAGATGGATTTTCACTCTTGTCACCCAGGCTGGAGTGCAGTGGCACAATGTCAGCTCACTGCAACCTCCACCTCCCAGATTCAAGCAATTCTCCTGCCTCCTGAGTAGCTGGGATTATAAGCATACACCACCATGCCCAGCTAATTTTTTTGTATTTTTAGTAGAGACGGGGTTTCGCCATGTTGGGCAGGCTGGTCTCGAACTCCTGACCTCAGGTGATCTGCTCACTTTGGCCTCCCAAAATGCTGGGATTACAGGCATGAGCCACCATGCCTGACCAAGAATCTCACTTTTGAACAGGTCCAAGAGCCACAAGTTATCTTGAGGCCCCAAGGGGAGAGGAATTTACCCTACTCTTAGGTATTTGAGGGTACAAATAGCAGGACTCAACTTCAAAAATATCTTATCTGAGATTCTTTCTATAGAACAGGGTTTCATCAAAACCAATTTTGAGAAGACTATGTGAAAAATAATTATTCTTGCTGCACTTTATACAAACAATCAGGCAAAATATAATAAGACAAATCAGTCTCACCACGATTTGTCTTTAGTAAAAATAGGAAACCGGAGAGAGAAATATTATGTTTGAAGAACTATGGTATATTTGCTCTTAGATTCTAGTCTCCTCAGTTGTTTTTAAATATGTTTCTGCAATTTATGGTAATCCTGCATATTCCTGTGAACAAACCAGTGATCTCTAACTGCTGCTCAGAAAAAAAAGAGGAATCGGTTATGTAAAAATCTGAATCAGTATTCTTATACTGGGCATATACTGGAGTCACCTACCAACCCCATATCAGCTTGGTTCCAACAATTGCCCAGTTCATGGAAAGCCCACTAATTAATTTACTTGGGATAATTTTACTTATTTTGCTTTACTGTTGTGGAATATATTGCTGTTTTAGTCTTTGCATAGGTATTCAGGACAATGTTGAATGTTGTATTATACTGAAAACTTATTAATCTTCCAGTAATCACCTTTTGTTAGAATTCGGAGTTATATATGGCACTAGCCATACCAACACTTTCTGACTGAGCTCCTCTCTATTCTAAACACAAGAGACCCTCATGGTTAGGCAGGAATATCATCACCTTTATTCAGCAGAAAAAGTTACAGAAGATGGATCTTCATCCCTCTGCTTTCTTAGGATAAAGGGTTCTCCTATAAAAGGGAGGGGGTAAATGTCAGAGGCATGTGAACTGGAGCAACTCCATCTTAAATAAGAGCTAGGTAAAATGAGACTGATACCTACCAGGCTGCATTCCCAGACAGTTAAGGCATTCTAACTTACAGGATGAGATAGGAAGTTGGCACAAGGTACAGTTCATATAGACCTTGCTGATAAACAGTTTGCAGTAAAGAAGCTGGCTAAAACTCACCAAAGCCAAGATGGTGACGAGAGTGACCTCTGGTTATCCTCACTGCTATGCTCCTACCAGTGCCATGACAGTTTACAAATGCCGTGGCAATGTCAGGATGTTACCCTATATGGTCTGAAAATGTGAGGCATGAATAATCCACCCCTTGTTTAGCATATCATCAAGAAATAACTACAAAAATGAAAAATGGGCAATCAGCAGCCCCCAGGGCTGCTCTGGCTGTGGAGTAGCCATTCTTTTATTCCTTCACTTTTTTTTAAAAAAAAAAACTTTTCTTTTTTTATTTTTTTTTTGCTCATCCAGGCTGGAGTGTAGTGGTATGATCTCAGCTCACGGCAAACTCTGCCTCCTGGGTTCAAGCGATTCTCCTGCCTCAACCTCCCAAGTAACAGGGATTACAAGCAAGCACCACCACACTTGGATAATTTTTTGTGTTTCTAGTAGAGATAGGATTTCACCATGTTGGCCAGGCTGGTCTCAAACTCCTGACCTCAAGTGAGCCACCCTCCTCGGCCTCTCAAAGTGCTGGGATTAGAGGTGTGAGCCACCAAAGCCCAGCCTCCTTTACTTTATTAATAAACTTGCTTTTGCTTTGTGCCGTGGACTAGGCCTGAATTCTTTCTTGTGTGAGAGCCAAGAACCCTCTCTTGGGATCTGGATTGGGACCCCTTTTCTGTAACACTGGTACTATAGACTAAGACTGATCCTAGCCTTTAGAATGTACTCAGTAAAGGTATTTCTGAATGAAAGGCTGTTAGGAATAAGTTAATAATCATAGAGTTATGTGACATATAATAGGAGTTTTTAGTCCTAGGTATAGAAATCAGATTAATTTTATTGAGCCAATTGTACCTGGTAAATACAATCATGTAATTGTTATCACAGTTGTTTTATCTGTAATTATTTATTTCACCCCAAACCAACTAATCAACCTTCAATGGAAACATAGTACAGTGGTGAGATCATGAACTCCAGTATCAGAAAGACAGACTTGAGTTCAGATCAAGATTCTCCAACCTACTTGTTGCTTGTTGTGTAAACATAATTGCAACCAAAATGAGCACAAAAGTAAATTCTCATACAAAACTGCCACCAACCAATATATTCACTTCTTTCTCAAGAAAGGGAGAGGTATCTGGTTAGGCCAGACAAGGTTCTTGGGGCTAAGCAGATGGGTATGTATTTTTTTCTTTCTTTCTCATTGTTAATAAAAATGAGTCTATAGAACACTAGACAATGAATGTCTCAGTACCAAAACTGTAGTAATCTTGGGAATTACATGAGTGCTTACTTTCTTAGCTGCTAAAGAAAGAAGACCTGTTTGAGGGCTATAATTTTTCTATTTACTTCTGGCCTGTTTCTTGCCCCTGGAGAAGGAAATAACAAAGCTCGTTACCTTATGCCCATTTATACATATGTTCTTTTTCCCCACTTATACACACTCAGTTCTACCTACAGCACACATACACTCACAATCCTTTTCTCAGCAGAAAAAAAGAGGATAAGAGAGTTACTACATCCTTGGGAATCAGACCAACATGCACACTCTAACTCACAAAAATACAGGGAGGCTCACCTGCTTCTTGCTTAACATGAAAGGGATTGAGTTGCAGGACTACCTCTCCTTTTTATGCCAAGGTTAGGAAGAAGCAAGGGGAGACACAGATGGCCCTTTTATGCTTTTTGTAGCCTTAGGAAAGGTGAGCAGCTGTCTCTATTGCCCATATATCTGCCTGTGGTTTCCATTTCATGAAAAAGAAACAACAAAAGCTCTCTTAAAAGAGTGTGTTTTTACCCTGAGATCTCTTAGGTGGCTTCAGTAAAACATAAAAATTATTATTTTTATTAACATGTAATTTGCACTTTAATATCTCCAACCTTTACCCCATTACTCCTCCCTCTGTTAACTCTTCACCTTTGGAGATACTGGCCACATCTCTGATCTTCATCCATTCTCAGCTTGATAAAGTTATTCCAATCTTTGCCTGTTACCCAGTTCCAAAGTCACTTCAACATTTTTGGGCATGGGAGAAACCACCCCCATGACATGATCACTTCCCACCAGGTCCCTCCCACAATACATGGGGATTATGGGAACTACAGTTCAAGATGAGATTGTGGGGAAACAGCCAAACTATATCAAAGTCAAAGTGTGCATCTGGGCAAGTGTCTCTATCGAATACATTGCTTCATGTAATTTTTAACAAATGAAGAATGTTTTATGTATTAGATTGAATGTAGTTCTTTGTACATACATCAAATGAATCAAAATACCACCAAACCAATTTTTAAAAATATATTTAGAAATTAATATTTTACAGCTGAATAAGTCTTTAGAAGAGATTCCTGCTGCCTTTTATCCATCTGCTTTCTAGGTTTTCCTCAAATTGCCCTTGCAGATGATTAGCATCATTTACTTATTTAGAAGTTGTGCACAGCAGGGTGGTGTAGGACCCCAGCACCTCCCAAAACAGCCTCTTCTTCTCCCTTAGACCCCCTTTCTCCTCCCTTTCCCCACGGTAGGAACATAGCATGTTTGTATTTTATGGCCAAACTATTTTGAATTTTGTTGTCCGGCCCTCAGCCCTGCCCTCTCCCTTACCAGGACTACAGCTCTGTTCCTTCAGCCTCTGGTCCTCTCTGGTCCCCTCCTGGGTTTCTTACTTAGTTTATTTTTCCTCTTTAGTCTCCCCCGACCTGCGCCCAGCCCCGTGGCCTCTACCCTTCTCCTACTCTCTGTGGCAGTTTCATATTTGCTAAGATGAATTTGCTCATTAAACATTTCGTTGTATTTTACTAAGAAAAAAAAAAGAAGTTGTATTAAATCTTTCGAGAATTTTGACTTTCCTAGCTAGATAAGGTAAACTTGTCAAAGAGTGACTAGTCTAAAATGGTTGTTTTATGATTATTTAAAAAACAAAATAAATGACTACTTGTATTTACCCACAGGAAATAAAATGTATCTTTTTTATTTTGAAAGGTATAATAATGATTTATTTCAGTTTTAGTAAAATTAAGGTGATATTATGTATTACAGCTGTTGAGCTTTCCAAGTTTACATTAAATAACTTAAGATACATGAGACCTTTTAGGTTTTTGTATATTTTTAAAGAAATAAAGAGGTGGGTCTAGAGTTAATTTTGTGTCACCTGGCTATACAATGTTTAACTGACATAGGTGGTTTAATATATACCCTGTACCTATCATAGTGTACTCATAAAATAATAAACTTTAACCAGTAAATAAACACAGAATAGTGATTCAGACTTCTAGCATAGCTAGCCCAATTTTAATCTTTCCTGAAGAGCTGTAACTTCATGGACAAGTTGAATATACTGAAAATCCGTAAGGGGTAAAGTAGAGAAAGCATAGAATGCTGTATTGCAACTCACCCACTACCTGATGCACAATGTTTTTGTGTCTTTCTTTCCAGGATATGCCTATGTTTTATTTTGTCACAACTTTATTTTTAAATATTCTTAACTTTCTGGTTTATACCACCCTTTTGTCAATTACTTTAGAGGTTTAGGGTTGAAAGTCAGAATTCAAGATACTTTCTAACCTGGTCTCTGCTACTTTGTTATCAGTATAGCCCATGAAATACCTTTTAACAACTCTAGTGTCAATTTTCCAATTTGTAAAGTATAGATTTGGGGTCTGGATAAGGTAGGATTTTTATAGCAGAGTAGAAATGTCTAGTTTCAAATCCCAGTTCTGTCAGACATTGAGGAAGTTACCTAATATCTCTTTTAATTTTATTATATATTAATGGGGATAATACTGTACCTAATACACAGAGATGGTGTGCACATTTTCAAAGATAATGCTTATGAAGCACTTAGTACTATCACTGATGGTCAGTATTATGCAAGTATAGTATTTTGTAATTATTATTTTTGCATTCACTTTCTCATTAAGTAACAGGAGAAGCCAGAACAATGAAGATGGCTTCTGAGCAGTGGGTTATGAGGCAAAATAGGCTATTTAGCAGAACTTTTAATGACCCAGATATAGTCATGCTCACAAAGAACATTGTTCATGACAGTAGGGACTGTATCTCTATGGGAATGTCACTGTGACTGGCTTCCTCCTCAACTATGCTACAGCTACTCTTCTTTAGAGGTCTGTTCTTAGAAAACATTTGGTTTTTTCACTGCATTGTGCTAGAAAACTCCATTCATGCTACTACTGTATACCTATGTGTACAGATAAAATTTCAGTGTGTGTGCACTTCCTTCACTTTCTCCAGTTTTCTTACTGTTCTTCCACTTTTCTCATAACACCTCAACTCAAAAACTCACACACCATAAACATCCACAGCCTCTGTTATTCCCTGCACTGTTCATATTTGTTCTTACTAAATTTACTCTCGGGAATTTTGAAGCCATCACAGTGCCTCAGATGTAGAAGCTCTTACTGTGGACCCTGTATATCCTCTAGAAATTGTGGCCTATATTTTATTAAAAATGTATTTGCTTTTCAAAGAAAACTATACCATGAATTTCTGAGTTAAGCTATGGTTTTGATTTGTTAGGCTTCATGTTATAATCTTTAGTGGCTATCTAACAAGGGGATGTGAATAGGGCACAGATATCATGCAAACTGATTGTCAGAAATATGCAGGAACAGATGTTATCCTTCTCTGACACTGTCTGAAAATGAGGAGTGTTTATGAGTTGAGAGTGAAGTCAAACATATCGCTTCATAATTACTAGAACTTCCTTAATATGAAGCTGTATCTTTTCTTTTCCCAATATTGCTCTGGCTGAACACTAATGGAGTCTGGTCTCATGGGTACACTTTTGGGAGTGTTGCTTGCAATAGAAATCATCACAAATATTCAGACCATAGCAGTCATTCAGAACATAGTGCTGTCTATTGAACAATAGAGGCCAGAAGGTATAGAGTAACATATTTCTAGGACTGTGAGAAAATATCTGTGAAATTCAAATTGTGTGCACCAAAATGTTAATTGAAGGGATATGTAGCATGTTAAGACAAATTATAATTTTATTCTATTATTCAGAAGCAAAATTTAAAGAGTTTGATTATTTTTATTTATTTGTTTATTTTTCTTCAACTTGTACTTTAAGTTCCGGGGTACATGTGCAGGATGTGTAGGTATGTTACATAGGTAAACGTGTGCCATGATTATTTTTTAACTTTGTTAATTGTACATGGATAATTTTGAGAGAAGCTACTGAAACAAAAAAAAATTAAAATAAGAAACCATATAACTTCCAAACAAGTAGAGGTAGAAATAAGATTAGAGAAAAAATAATTCAAAAGAATAAAGAAATAATGGAGAAAGAGGAAGACGATGGAGACAAGTTGAATAAAATAAGAACAAATAGAAAGTATAAATTAAAATGGTAGAAATAAATTCAAATGTATATGTTTTTGAAAAATATTTAAAAGGATTTAATTTTACCACCTAAAATATAGACTATTACATCAAAAAATACAATAAAAGTATTTTAGAGTAAAATACCTGTAACATAAAAACAGACTAAAAGTTAAAGAATGTTATGATACTTGCAAAATACTAATCAAAGATAAATTATGTTAGCTATATTAACATCAGGTAAAATAAGAACACCCACAATTTCGATGGAAAAGCAGGTCATATAGTGATATATATATATATATGTATATTTCAACTCACTAGAAAGCTATGATCATTCTAAAATTGTAGGCTACTAGACACAGACATTACTACACCTTTCACCAAACTTAACAAAAATGAATCACACATCTAAATGTAAAAGGTAAAACTATAAAACTCCTAGAAAATAACATAGGAGAAAATCTAAATGACCTTGAGTATGGTGACATTTTTTGGATATGACACCAAAGGCATGATCCCTGAAAGAAATAATTAATAAGCTAGACTTCTTTAGAATTAAAAGTTTATGTCCTATTAAAAATACTGTCAAGAGATGAACAGACAAATTATGGAATAGGAAAAATATATTTTCAAAAAATGTATAGCTGATAAAAGACTATTATACAAAATATACAAAGAATTCCTAAAGCTCAAGAATAAGAAAACAAATAACTTGATGAAAAATGGGCCAAAGACCTTAACATACACCTCACCAAATAGGATATACAGATGGGAAACAGGCATAGGAAAAGATATTAGTCATCATGGAAATGCATATACCACTACACAGATATTAGAATGGCAACACCTAATGCTTAAGAGGATGAAAAGCAATAAGAATTTGAGTTCATTGCTGGTGGAAATGCAAAATTGTACAGACATTTTGGAAGACAATTCCTTATAAAACTAGAAATATGCTTACCACGTGATCCAGAAATCTAGCTCTTTATTTACCCAAAGTAGTTGAAAATACGTCCTCTCAAAAACCTGTACACAGGTATTTATTGCGACTTTATTCGTAGTTGCCAAAACTTGAAGGCAAACAACATGTCCTTCAGTAGGTGAATTAATAAATTATGGTACATCCAGACATTGGAATATTATTCAATGCTTAAAAGAAATCAGCTAACAAGCCATTAAAAAATGTAGAAAACTTAAATGTATATTAATAAGTAAAAGAAGCCAATATGAAAAGGCTATATACTCTATGATTCCAACTATATAATATTCTGGAAAAGGCAAAACTATGGAGATGGTAAAAATGTCAGTAATTGCCAAGGGCTAAGGGGAAGGGAGGGATGAAGGGGCATAACACAGAGGATTTTTAGGGCAATAAAACCACGCCATATGATATTAAAGTTGTAGATACATCATTATAAATTTGCCCAATCCAATACATTGTGTAATACCAACAGTGAACTCTAATGTAAACTATGGTCTTGGGACGGTCTTGGGACGATAATGATTTGTCCATGTAAGTTTATCAATTGTAACCAATGTATCAGTCTGGTGGGGTATGTTGATAATGGGGGATGCTATGTATGTGTAGGGGAAGAGCATATATGTGAAACCTCTGTACCTTCCTTTCAATTTTGCTGTAAACCTAAAACAGCTCTAAAAACTAGTCTATTAAAAATTGTAAGCTATTAAAATTTTTCTTAAAATGTTAAGAAACACTAACCATACCAGAGAAATTTCATAAACCATCGTATCTGTGGAGGATGCAACATACATTTCTGAGTTGTTAAGAGACTAAGAAGAACAAAATATATAAGGCTATGGAAGACTTAGATGGAATAACACAGAAACCTAAATCCAAGCAATCAAGATCATATATTCTCTTAGGTTTGCATAAAGCCATTACATGTTTTAAAAAGTTGAAATCACATAGGTCTCATTTTCTGACTACAGTGCAATAATGTTTCAAACAAAAAGTGAACATAAAATATCAGCGTTTGAAAAATAAAAATCCCATTTTTATGTCGTGTGTGATACAATAAAGAAACAGTGGAGGTAAAAATGCAATTATTACTGAAAAATAATGAAAGTAACTACATATCAAATTTGTAGAAATCAGCTAAAGCAGTACTAAGTAGCACATGAAGCAAAATGTATGGCCTTATATATTTACATTGGAAATAAAATGTGGCACTATTCACAATAGCAAAGACTTGGAACCAACCCAAATGTCCAACAATGATAGACTGGATTAAGAAAATGTGGCACATATACACCATGGAATACTATGCAGCCATAAAAAATGATGAGTTCATGTCCTTTGTAGGGACATGGATGAAGCTGGAAACCATCATTCTCAGCAAACTATCGCAAGGACAAAAAACCAAACACCGCATGTTCTCACTCATAGGTGGGAATTGAACAATGAGAACACATGGACACGAGAAAGGGAATATCACACACTGGGGCCTGTTGTGGGGTGGGGGAGGGGGGACGGATAGCATTAGGAGATATATCTAATGTTATATGACGAGTTAATGGGTGCAGCACACCAACATGGCACATGTATACATGTGTAACAAACCTGCATGTTGTGCACATGTACCCTAAAACTTAAAGTATAAAAAAAAAATAAATAAATAATATTCAAAAGATGATGAGTGAAGACCCAATAAAACCAACAAGAAATAACCAAAACCAAGTAGAAAAAAAAGGAGTTACTAAATAGATGAGAATTAAATAAAACAAACAGGAAGTATTCACTAGATAGGATCAGAGAAATAAAAGTTTTTACTTGGAGCAGTTTAATAGATTATAAATATCTCTGGAAAGCTTGGTTGTAAAACAAACAGAAGAGGAAAACAATATTAGGAATAGAAGAGACTGCCACAAATTACAGAAGTTTAAACACAGATGAGAGAAATTTATAGACAATTTCATGCCAATAAACATAAAAAATAATAGAAATGAATAAATCAAAAGAAAAATTATGCCTAATAACTGATTCAAGAAGAAATAGAAAAATGTACTTTAATCATTAAGGGAATTACATTTGAGATGAAAATTCATCCCAAAAAGAAATCGCCAAACCTATGTGGTTTAAGGCAAAAATTATAATTAAAAAAATTTTTTTTAATGTTTTTGTTGCTGTTCAAAAGTTTGACAACTTTTTTAAATATTTCCATTTTTTATAAACTCTTTCAGAGAAGAAGGAAACAGAGAGTACATCCAAGTTTATTCTGTGGAGCTGATACAACCTTAATATCAAAACCAGATAATGACAATCTGAGAAAAAATACATACAGGCCAATCTCAATAAATACAAATGCAAAAAAAAAGTACTGTCAAACAGAATTTATAAAATGTAAATGATGAAACATATTAAAACTAAGTTACTTTATTTCTGGAATGACAGTTTTGTTTAAAAGCAAAAAAAAAAAACCTTATTAATGTAGTTTTTTCCATTAATATCTCCATGGAATAAAACCATATAACTACCGTGACAGCTGAAAAAAGTCAATAAAATCTGACAGTATTTTATAAAAATATCTAACAAATTAGGAATAGAAAGGAATATTTTAATGTAATTTAAACTTATTAAGGTTATCTATCAGAATCTATAATGAACCTAAAGATAATCCTTTAGATGAATCCTCTATAAAGTCAGGATAAAGATATATACTAACTGCTGCCTATATTTAAAATAGTAAAAGGTCTCTGCTGCTAAAATAAGAGAAGAAAACAAATCATAATGCATATAAATTGGAATGAAAAAATAAAATTTTATCATTGGAAGATGCTATCATTGGAAAGCTAAAAAGATTACACTGACCAATTATTAGATGACTAAGATGCTTCAGCAAGGTTGTTGTATAAAGAACAACATACCAAAAAGAAATTGTATTTTCACACTATCAACAAAACGTAGATTATGTTTAAAATATTGATAATCTAAAAAATTATTAAAATAAAAATAAATATAACATCATGTGAAATATGGAGAAAATATAAAACTGTAAAGATACTAAGAAGATCTAAATTAATGAGTGAATTTCTATTATCAAGGTAACATGAATACTGGTAATAAAATGAATTTCCAATTATTCATTATTATTTCCATCTTTTCCTTTATATGAGTCTTTTGTCAGTTTGTTTAGATAAGTCATCGCAATTTTGATTAATTTCATTACAGTAATCTTCTAATTTTCCCAATATAACCAGGTATGTTAACTTATAAGCCATAGTAACTAAACTTATCTTTGAAAAAAGTGAATCTGGCCATGATCAAATTTCTTAAAATTATTTAAGGAACCTCCATAACTTTTAGTTGAAGTTATAAAACCTCATATTTACATAAATATGGTACTTCTTAAAGGTCATGGTTAAGATTTTTTTAAATGTAAGATGCTTTCCACTTTCTTTGACAGAGAATCTCACATGTTTTTTTTGCTTTGAAAAATTAGAACCCCCAGACCATACTAATGTGTAGGATTCATAAGGTTAGTAATTTTTGGTTTAAATTGTTCAATAAATTACGCATAATTCTATGCTTGTTAAAAATGACCTAACAGACAAATGCTAGTTTCTATTATTGATAAATTTTATCTCCCTATGGAAGGTAAAGAAATGGAAGGAATGAAAGATAAATTTATCTTTCTCAGTTTTCATGCAGTAGTCTTGTGGGAGACCCTGTGTAAAACATGGCATGCTCTGTCTCTTTGTCTCTCTCTCTCACCCTCTCTCCCTCACACACACACACCACACACACACACACACACACACAAAAAAATTCTTTACAATTATTTTAAAAATAGATTCCTCTTTTAGAATGTAATATTTTATATATATTATTTCAACCTAGCTATTGTTCTGATTCTAGTAATTCTCCCCACATCTTCTCAGTCCCTGTCTTTTCACATACAAAGCAGAGTTTAATTGTTTAGAACACATTAATTTTTTAAAATTCTAAATTAAAATACTCTTCTCATTCTCTTTCTAGAGACAAAAGGGGTGTCAGTGTACAATATGCACTCTGTCTCTTACAGCTGAAATAAATAACATATCAGAATTCCTGAGATATGTAGTGTTTGAACAACACAAGTGAACATTTAATATGTAGTCTCACAGTTCATTTTGATGCATTCATTTGTAAGCTCCCCAAATAAAAACAAGTCATGTGCTCTGCATTTTTTTGTTCTTTTAACAATGACTAATAAAGTGATAAAAATATAGACACACATGTTCATTAACTGATTGATGGAAAGAAGTGAAAATCAAAAATAGAAAAATATGCATTAGAGAAAAATTCCTGACAATGATTCCTTCAGAATTCTCTTTATTTATATAGCTTTAATTTTGGTAAATATCGCTATTTTGGATAAAATATTATGAAATTATATCATACATATTTTATTCTGTTTTTATTTCTTAGCAGTCACATTAGTTTTTGATTTACTTTCTTTGGATTCCGCATAGGCAATAAATATCACAAGACATTGCCTGAAGTTACTTCACTATGTGTGTGTATTTGTACACACACACACACATATTAATCTTTTATGGTCATTGAATTTATGGAACATGTTGCACACTTTATAGTTATCAAGTTATCAACTGGAGAGTGCCTATTTAAAATTATGTAGCGGTAGGTTATTAGTTTGCTGAATTAATTAATATCACAATTAAAATGATTATATACCATTCATTGCAACACAGTAGGACAATTACTTTGAGCAATCACTTACAATCTTAACCTTAAATATCTATTCCTTATATTCTCATTTTACCTTTAGAAGCATCATGTGGCTGTACTTAGAATGATATCAGAGTAACTGTCTTATTATTTGTCTTAGTTGATTGTGAGATACTCAAAGCAAAACTATCTCATTTTTTAGTAGAGATCAGGATCATGCCAAGCTCAATGACTCAACCACTAATTCTGCTAATTCCAGTCAATTAAAATTCCTTCATCTTAAATTAGAGGTCTTGATGATTTTTCTAACTTTAGAATAGTTGAGATTTAAAAAGGACTTAAATATTAAAATCATAGATTACTGTATTTATCAATAAAAGTCCCTTCACATCATTTGTATATCAAATGTTTTACATTAAATGTACATTTCAGATAAAACCATTTGAACACTTCCATTCCAACTGAGTGATGTAAATGGACAATACTGAATATTTTAATGCCTACAGTGTTATTTTTCTTCCAAGTCTAAGAATTGTAAGTGCAGTGCCATTGTTTTCTGAATCAAAATACTGGTGACATAGCCTAAAACCTACTCACATACATATGAGGGAAAGAAAAAAAATATCTGAAATGAAAGCTATTATGGGAAATTTTGAGTGTGTGGTTATTATAGCTCATAGCATTGTTTTCTTTACTGTGGATGCTGTGTTTATAGCTGCAGCTATGTTGGGATTCACTCAGGATGGTGGCAGAAATATTAAGGGGAAATATGAGGGAAAGTTATAGGGAACAGTCACAAACCTTTTGGAGGGCCAAAAGGTTACATAGCTTGTAATAATTGAACAGGCTGAAGGTAGCCGGTTCTTACCTTAAAGCATTAGGTCATAGGGTAAATACTAGGGACAATAGAGACTACCTCAGTTAAGTCTGTTTACCCTACCTCCATTAACTAACCTTTGAGCCAGATGGCCCTCTGGGGGGAGGTCTACTAGGGATATTGCCCCCTAATGGTATTTACCTTCGATCGCGGACACCTGAGCTTTAATCACTCGTAGAAATACTCTCTTAACCATGTTACTTATCCACAAGTGTGTTGACTCAAAGCTTCTGTTGTTAATTGTATACTAAATAAATGCCTGAAGTGTGAACTGCTCAGGTTCGGCCGCAGTGACAAACCTCTCTTGGTGTGTAGGCGGCCTGACACTAAACAGGACTGGCAAAGCAGAACATCTGTGTGTCAGTGTATGTTTTATTCATCTGTCGTTTGGGTCAGGGTCTGCGGGCAGACTCCAGCAGCTGATGCCCTCAAGTGTGAGGAGCGCCACCTCAACTGGTGCCCCATGTGAGGAACCGTGTGAGGAACCGTGTGAGGAACGTTAGGGGTCTGCAGAAACAGACTCTCCGCAGATAGAGCCCCTCGTGGGGCAAGCTGTGAAGGAAGTGTGAAGAGCAATACCTCAACCGGTGCCCCTTGTGAGGACCACCGTGTGAGGAAAGCCGTGTGAAGAGCCGTACTTCACAGCAATAATGTAGAATGTGATTCATATTTTGTCCACAGTTGAAAGACGATTGTATTTTCTATCAATTTTAAGTGTTTGATATCCCACTGTTATTGTACAAAAAAAAAGTCTGAAATCTAGCATATTTTAAGCCAAAAAAATAACATATTGATATATTCAAAATGATGGCAGCCAGGGCCATCTGGAGCAGCTGCTGCCATCACTTTGGCCACTGCAGGGAGGTCATGGGAAGGAGGTGGCCAGCCATCCCACAGCCCACAGCCCTTGGGGCCACTTCAATGGGGCTGGGCTGGGCTGACCTCTGATGGGGGAGCAGTGCAGTCAGGAAGAGAGGGGCCTGAAGGCAGAGCTGGGCCTGGGGCTGTGCGGCACTTGCACATGGACCACGGGGGCCAAGCCTGGGGTGTGGAGCTGGGGCCATGCTTCTGGGACCAGGGGTGGGAACTGGGAGCAGTGCCTGCTTACGGGACATGGCCAGTGGCACAGCAACTGCACCCACCCTTCCAAGGGTGCCTGGTTCCTGTGCCTGTAGAGGAGGCTCTGTGTGGAGTCACATCCCTGGGTTCTGCCCTGCCATGGGTGACTGCTGAGCCTGACACCCCTGATGGCTGGGCCCAGGGCCTGCAGCCCATGATCTGCTCCATCCTGGGCCACCTGGAAGCACCCGGGCAATAGGGGAAGCTCTTGGCAATGTTGCCCATGCCCTGAATGCAGGCCCTGCTCCAGTGAGGATATGGAGCTCCTGGCCCAGGCTGCACAGGGGCACAGCCAGGATGCATGCTCCGTGGAGCCAGTAGGAGCTGGGAGCAGGCCGCAGCCCTGCCCTTCCAGTCAGGGTTGTAGAACCGGGCCTCTGTGTGCTCTTATGGGTCCAGGAAGGCACCATCCTTCCCTTGCTGGCTCAGAAGTGCCTGCTCCTACTGGCTGGCCTCTCTGCACTCCCAGTGCCCACTCTGATCTTGAAGCAGAGTTGGGGCCAAGCCCAGTCACTGTCACAGCCTGGCTGGGTGTATGCACCCTCAGGCCCTGCCACCTTGGGCAGGTGTGTGTCTTGGTGGGTGAAGGGGAACCAGAGTGGTGGGACAGAGGGTTGCTTGGCGCTGGCCTGCAGATGCCCCTTGGCACAAGCAGCCTGGATGCCATGGACAGCAGCAGGAAACAGATTGGCTCCTGGGTGGAAGGGGACCAGTCCCCAGTGAGGCCCAACTTCAAGCCAACAGAGCTGGGCTGGTAGTTGCTCAAACTAAAGTAGGGACTTGTGGTGCCTTTTCCAGGCCTGCCCATGGCTGCCCATGGATCAGTCAATGCACACTTTCTCCCCCACTGAGGCCCATAAAACCCCCAGGCTCAGCCAGAGCAGAGGAGAGGATGGAGAGAGGATGGGATGACCAGCTGCAGAGAGAAGCTAAGCTCTCTGCTGATAGCTGAAACTTGTTGGGATGCTTGCCTGCAGAGAAGAGCTACCCTCTCTGCTAGGAGCTGAACACTTGTCGGGACAACTTGGCTACAAAGAGAAGCTTCCCACTGTGGGTCTTCTCTGAGCTGTTCTATTGCTCAATAAAGCTCCTCTTCATCTTGCTCATTCTCCATTTGTCTGCATACCTCATTCTTCCTGGTTACAGGACAGTAACTGAGGACCCACTGAATGGCAAGGCTAAAAGAAGTGCTGTAACACAAACAGCGCTGAAACATGCCCCTTGCTTGCCACATTGTGGATAGCTTTCCCATTTCAAAATACGTATTTTTTTTTAACCTAGGAAGAATAAATTTCCTGTTTGCATGTTTCACTTGATTAGAGGAACACAGTTAAAAAAATCTAAAATAATGAGAAAATTTGTTGGAAGTAATTGTATTTCTAAGGCAGGCAGGAAGTAATTATATTTCTAAGCCAGGCAGGCAACTATGTAATATTCTAAGCTATGAACAGAGAAAGTCTGAATAATTTTTAGAATTTCATACTTAACATACAGTAGAAGTTTTAGAATTGATGCAAAGCAGCACTTTCAAAATAGGTAGGACATTTGATTTTACATTGGAGAATGCACTGAGAAGCGTTGCTCTAAGGATGGAAAAGGTGTAATCAAGGAGACGTAAAAAAGTAATTAAGAAGAACAAAAAGGCAATGAACCTTGCCTTAGGAAATAAGGAAAAGATTTACCCCCTCTGGCTTAAAAGACCGAGTCTTTATACCTCAACAGGGATATATTCCTTTTCCTTTTGGAACAACCTGAGTATAGATTTTTTTTTCTCCCTGGGAACTCAATCTCTTTAATCAGCTTACATTAATTCTCCTTTTTATGAGGGATTAATGATAAATCATTCACTCACTACTTTATATGTAACTGAATAATGTGAGAACATTATTGTAAGGCCACCATAGCGCTAACAGGTATTATTTTCCTGAATTCGCTATGCCAAAAACAATAATGGAAATGTCAAACTACCAAGAAGAATATTTGGCCTAACCTTATGTCAGATACAGGATATTAAATCAAGAATTCTTCACATACATACAGATGCAATCTCCACAGAAATCATGTATTGAACCCTGGTATAATTAGAGAGTCAAGTCGTATGTAAAATATGTAAAATATGAGAGAGGCACAGGATTCACAACCATGAATGTGATCACTTAAACTGGATTTTATTTTATATCATTTTTGAAGGGTCAATTTTGCTTTCTTTTTCTGGGATGACTAACTCCCTGCACCCTGACTTCCTTTTCTCCCCAACTATGACGGGAAGCATAATTATTGAAAAGCAACAAGAACATCCTAAATGCATGCCTTGGTTTTGTGGCTTTGTGGCAAAATGATTACTCCCTAATCCCTCTCACCTCTCTATGTTCCATTCTGAAGAGACTGTATAGTTGTGTGGCTGTTTTTCCACACTCAGGGAATACTGGGTCATGAGGTAAAAAGAGGCTGCCTGGATCCTTGCCCAAAGTCTTTGTAGTGAGAGCAGCTTTTGGGCCAAAGAGACAAAAGAAACCAAACCCAATAAGCAAAGCTAAATGCTAATCTCTATTGTAAGAAACATTATTTTTATATATCTGGGAAATTTCCTCATCCCTGAAACCAGCGATTCTCCAAATAAGTAGGGAGTCTCTTTCTTGAGAGTATGTAGTATGGGAAGAGCCTAGAAGTGCTGGAAGTAAAGATTATTTTTATTTTTAGCTGAAAGAGTTCTATGCACATATTCAGTGGAAGGCAGAGAGGATTTTGCCATGTACAGAATATCTATTGACCAAATGACATCTTTGTGATACTCCTGGTATGATACTAATAATAGCTACATTCCCTTTCTTTTTTCTACTTATTTTATGTCACATATTTTGTGCCTATGATTTATTATTCTTTTTTAACAGTAGCTTTTTTCTTAATCTCTCACCAAACCTAGAATACTCTTTATTCATTGGGCGCTAAATACAATAAAATCTTGTATAGTCTTCAGGTTTACATCCATGGAGTGAAAGCAATTCAGACACAAAACAGTGAGTGGGTCCTGAAATAGATGACGCTTGAATGACCAGATAAAATAATAATAAGATTGACCTGGGGGCAAAAAGCCGCCACATATAGTCATTATGGACAAGTCAATAGAACACAAGTAATGTAGTGTACAGTCCTATTCAAATTCTGAGGGGCAAAGCCATGGATCAGAATTATCTGTTAGAAGCCAAAGCTGAGCCACACACTAAAAGAAAGGCATGGATGGGAAGCATGGCAAACCAAAAACAAGTAGGGATAATAAAAATATCTAATAGCAGGCACAAGCAAGTAGGCAAGAATGTTGACTCCTTCAGTTGTGTGGTACTAACATATGAGAAGCTTTCCATAATTTCTAAAGTTATAGATCAGTTAGTACATTGGAGTGAAGCACTGAATATGGTCACGCTTTCTAAAGGAATTAAATATTTCAGGGTATAGATGAAGTTTAGCTAGTTAGCACTTGATAATCACACGGAATTATCTGATCATTGATCTAATTTTAGGTCACTGTCAGACTTCAGAGAAATTTGTCTTTTTAATATAAAAATTTCACCATGGGAAGTGCAGAGTTCTTGGGTTATAGCCAATATAATGCTAATGAAATTTAGAAGGTATCAGGATTCATTCTTTGCAGTAAGGTCTTTGCTATGAAAAGTCCCCTTTATACAATTTAGGAACTATTTGGTTTCTATAGTAACTATATGATTAGCTTTGGGAATATCTAATGTCTACATTCCCCAGAATATGAGTGACAGCTTAGTGTTCATGGACTATTATTTTCTCTTTTTCCACATTATAGATTCAGACCCTGTCATCTACTTCTCTGGGCTCAGAGTAGAATAGTAGAATATTCCTAGTCAGGAAGCCAAATAAAACGCACACTAAAAGATAGATTTCTGCTGTGTCAATCAAGAACATTCTTCAGCAAGTGCTAAGGTTTGAATATGTCCCTCAGAGTTCATGTGTTGGAAACTTAATCCTTTTAATACTTTAAAGTTAATATCTTAAAAGTACAGCATATTCATTTCTGTATCCCCAGGGCTGAGAGCCAGCTGAACCCTGTGCTCAGCTAACCAAATACCCAGTAACTAGCAGATGTGTTTCATTTTAGGGCTTTCTAAGCCCTAAAGATGTCCTTTACCAAGGTTTAGAACCCTCTTAAATTCTACCATAAGTAGTTTTCTTTCACTAGGCTTTATTTTAGGCTATAATTACCATCACTTGCTTAAAATTGTTCTTTACTTATTTTCATTTTATTGTATAATATTTTAGAGATACGGTCTTACTGTGCCACCCAAGCTGGAGTACAGTGGTGTAATCACATCTCGCTGTGGCCTCAAACTCCTGGGCTCAAAAAATCCTTTCACTTCAGCCTCCTGAGTATCTAAGATGACAAGTGCACACAACCACCCTCAGCTAATTTTGTTTTTTTGATTTATTGTAGAGATAGGGCCTTGCTATGTTACCCAATCTGGTTTCAAACTCCTGCTGTCAAGCAATCCCCCTGCCTCCGCCATGAAAAGTGCTGGGATTACAGGTGTGAGCACCACACCCAGCCTGTTTTTTTTTCCATAAAATTTTAAGATAATTGTAGGTTTACATGAAGTTTTAAAAATTATACAAAATCACAAATGCTCTTTACCCAGTTTTCTCCAGTGGTAACATGTTGCAAAACTGTAGTACAATATCAAAACCAGAATATGTATACAGTTAATATATGACTATTTATATCACTACAGTATCCCTCAGGTTGCTCCTTTATAATTATATCTACTTCCCTCCCAACCTTTTCATAAATTCTGGCAACCATTAATTGGTTCTCCATTTCAAGAATGTTATATAAATAAGATCATACAGTATTTTACCTTTTGAGATTAGCTTTTTTTTTTTTTCATTCAGGGTAATTCCATTGATATCCACCCAAGTTGTTTTGTGTATCAATAATTTTTAGTCCTCAATAGTGAATCTTGGATGGAAGGATTTGTATCTCAACTAGTGCTATTTAATGCCAGAGGGAGCAATGCTATATAGCAGAAGCACCCTGATGTGGGCTGGAAGCCAAATGAAGAAGAGAAGAGGTCTGACTGAAATGTGATTCATTGTATATGGAGACCCTGACAGAGGTGATTCAAATCTGATTCAAATGTTGTGAACAAAAAGGTAGTCATTGATGGGCATATTTTGAACAAATATCACCAGACACTGCAGTTGAATTTTACAATAGCTTCAATATGTGTCATGAAGAACACAAATGATTAGATTACCCTAACTTTGCTTGCTTTAGATGCTACAAAATTAGTTGTGTTGGCTCATTCTTTTAACATTTAATGTATCTGAACTAGCCATAAAGGGGAAATGAGATAGTCTGACATCATCAGCTTGATTATATTTCCTATGTCAGTCATGATATCTTAAGATATAAAATAACACCAGATTAAGTTAAAGAGTTAATTTGAGTTTATTTAATGTAAGTTCTGTCTAGGTGGTAATCTAAATGCCAGAGACAACAACCTTCAGAAACCTAGGTTCTAAGACCATGAGAGACTGAGTAAAAAGTAATGGGAAACTTTTAGTCACTAAAAGGTAGTTTAATGTGGAACCTTTGAAAATAATATGTTGGCAGTAAAGAATTGAAGAGAAAACTAGTTGATAAATGTTCCTGAAAGGCAGATAACAAGTAAAGAATTATCTGTGATTTACAGGATTGTTCTTTAAAGTATCATACATACACTCCAAAGAGTACCTAGGTTCATAAAATGTGGCTCAAGAAGAAAATGTTAATTGATTTGTCTATAAATACATGTGCATAGATATATATTTTATTCATGTACAAATACTTCTCTACTTATGATGAGGCTACATCCTGATATACCCATCATAAATAAAAAATATTGTAAGTTGAAAATGCACTGAATTCTGGCAAAGAGCAGATAGTCCCCAATTTACAATGGTTTGACTTACAATTTTTCAATTTTATGATGATGCAGAATGTGTTATTCATTCAATAGCAACTGCAATTCCACTGTAATTTTTAAAGAACTCTTAAACTTACAATGTGACCATATCATGATAAACCCATCGTAAAGTGGAAAAATCGTTGTCAAACCCTCATAACTTGGGGACCATCTGTTTACACACACACACACATATATGCATACAGACAGTCCCCAGTTTATATGATTATATGTAATTATACGTATATGTAATGATTATATATAATTATGCATATATAGTGATTATATATAATTATACATATATGGTGATAATATATAATGATATGTAATGACAAAAATAAGAAAGAAATTGATATTTATTCCAATACAATTTTCAGATTCACACTAGAATCCTCATTTGTTCCCTATGTCGGATGATTATGAAGTATGTGCAGTAGTACCACCAATATTCTAAGAAAAGGGAGTTCCAAGAAGACAGAAGAATTGACAGTGGCATTTTCAACTGTTTTGTCTTGTTTTACTTTCAGCCACTGAAGTGGGTGACTGTTTGCAGAAAATTGGTTATCATATATATAACTAATTTTATAAACACAATGCTCTTAAAGAAGAACAAATTTTACCTTTTAAAAAGATGAAGATAAATCATACAAATATTTAAGCACAAAAGTTTTGCCATTTTTAAAATGTATCCTTAAAAATGTCCTTTCAAATTGCTCTTTACGATAAAAAATGCTTGTCAGTTTTATGATTTCAGAGAAATTTAACATTAACAATGAATAGGATAATAAGGACTTCCTAAAACATAATTCAAAAGTGAACTAAGGAGAGGGACTTTTGAAAATTTTGGAAATTGTTGGTGAAAATAATGTAAATGTATTATTTTAAAATTCTAATATAAATGCATTTCCAAAAGCTGGAAAACAACATAGTTATTTAGCTCATTTAGAAATGTTCATGGACTTTCAGTAGGTTTGATCTTCCTTGTTAGAAACAAACAAAAAAAAACGCAACATGAATGATATGTTGCATAAAGACAGAACAAAGATAGAAAGGTATTTACCATATTTCAGCAAAAACCTTTTCTGAAAAGGCAAAGAAGTTTTAGTAGGCATAGGAAAATTTGCAATTCTTTCATTTATGCCTTTTTTCATTTTTATATTCACTGCAACAAAGTGCTGAAATAATTTGAATTTAGAACCATAATTCCAAATCAAGGTGTCAAACCAAAATTTTTTAAATTAATAAAGACATTTTAATCACATTTTTCTTATTCTAAAGTATAACAATTAAAATATTTTAGTGAGAATAAATGTACTTTTTATAGTTAATAAAAATATATTCTAGATTTTTTTTAATATTCTTTTTATTTTTATTTATGTGCATTCCACAATATGATTAATATATTCATACAACATACATATGTGTAATTTCCAAGAAATGAATGTGTGTATATTTTTGGAGAGTACTCAAAACTTTTTATTGCAATGGTGAATAATTCAGAAGATTTGGAGATTGCTAGATTACAGCAGTAAACAGTCCCATAGAAGATATGAGATCTGCTATTTTCATGTCAGGAAGGATTTTCAGCTGTCTTTTTAAATGTAGTCACATCTGAATTAGCTATAAATTAGAAGGTCTGATTAACCTGCAATGGCAGATATATGAGAACATAAAAGAGACAGGATACCTACTAAGGGTTTAGGGGAATAAGAGTGAGTACCTGAGACTCTTAACCCATTATGAAGAAAGGCCAGGTGCAGTGGCAAAATTATCATGCCTGTGAATAGCCACTGCACTCCAGCTTGGGCAACATAGTGAGACCTTGTCTCTTAAAAAAATAAAATAAAAAATCAAACTATTCTTTCTCCATGCTTTTACTGAATATTTTACATGTGTGCTTGGGTATTTATTACCCTCTCTGTCAGTTTACTTTCAGTAAAATTAGGAAAAATTAAAATATATATGTTAAAGACTTGAATGGATGTCAGTTGAACTAAAGCTATGTAAATTGTATAGCATAGTTTGCGGCACAATTTAAGTACTCAGTAAATGTCAGCTGCTAGTATTGTGGCTGTTTTGTAAGCTGTCATAATTATTTCTCTGTGCATATATTTTTATTTTGGTTTTTTTTTTTTGAGAGACTCTTATTTTTTTAAAGCAGTTTTAGGTTCACAGCAAAATTTAGCAGAAGGGACAAAGTTTCCCCACGTTGTCTTTTTGTCTCTCACCTGACTTAAAGTTCTTTGCATTCAGGGTTACTGCACAAGAGGTATTTAATACATTTTAATCACTTTAATATCATTATAACTAACTGATTTTTCTCTCTGGCAGTAGATAACACATTGCTATGCAAACAATACTTCATTCAACACATTTTCCGATTACTTGTTTGGTGTTATTTTAGATCATTAACCTATAAAATATGACAGTAAAACACTATGAATAATAAACTATTCAAAATTTAATCTATAGTAAACCATTCTAGGGCAATAAATTTCAGTGAATTTCTTGTACAAAGATGTTGTCAAACTTATATTACGCTGGGATTACTCTCAGCATAGAACAGAGAGAAATTAAGCCTTTTTTTGTTCTGATCCATTAATCTTGAAAACTGGCCTAAATGTCTTCTTGGCAAGTCTAGCAATTCAGAATTAGATTTGAAAAATAGGGTAACTTTGTAGATTTTAAACTTCATTTTATACTTTCATTTGTAAGGCTAGCCAAAACAGAGTGGAAGGAAATTAAAATCATAGAGATACTATTGGGTTTTCCTATGTAGACTTTGTAATTTTTTTATTATTCCATTACAAACAATGTGGGTAAATAAGAAATACATCACTACTGAATTTTCCTTTACCAAATACAGGAAAGATTTTTTTCTTATAAATTAAGTGCTAACTAAAGGAGATTGAGAAAAAGCAGGTACTTCTTAGATTTCTGACCGAAACTGCAGTGTGGACTCTTTCATTTTTTTTTCATAATCTTCAAATTTCTCATACTGGGCTACAGTGAATTGATTCTTCCAGTCTCCTGAAACACCTAAAAAGAAATATAAAATAACACATTTGAGACTACTGTAAAATGTTTCTTCTGAAACAAGTTTTAATTTGAATTACTATACCCTTTATTTTTACCCCTTTAACTTTTGGACATCATATCGGTGCCATATCTCTCATTCTAAACTTCCACTCCCATACTTCTAGACCTTGTTAGTCTTCAGAAAATTCCCATGGATTTTTTCAGTATCCTGTGTAAATAAACAATCCCTTAAATAGCTTATAGAAATGTCACTGGGAAAAAAACACATCTCAAAATCTCGATTCTTTGGTTTCAAGAATTTTCTTAACAAAAGATATAAATGACTTTTTAGTCCTTTTAAAATTATGTTTTCTGGCTGGGCGTGGTGGCTCACACCTGTAATCCCAGCACTTTGGGAGGCCGAGGCGGCAGATCACATGAGGCCAGGAGTTCGAGACCAGCCTGGTCAATATGGTGAAACCCCATCTCTAATAAAAATACAAAAATTAGCCAGGTGTGGTGGCTTGTGCCTAAATCCCAATTATTTGGGAGGCTGAGGAAGAAGAATCACTTGAACCCAAGAGTGGTGGCTGCAGTGAGTCAAGATCACACCACTGCACTCCAGTCTGGGGGGCAGAGCGAGACTCTGTTTCAAAAAAAATAAAAATAAAATAAATATATATATACACACACATATATATAAATATATAAATGTATATAAATATATAAACATATGTATAAATACATATAAGCATATATATATATATGTTTCCCCATGTCAAATGATAATTTATGAAAAAAAAGTTTTATGGTCAAGTAAGATTGGACATTGCTGGGTTAAATGCAATTAAACATTTTTTTTTTTTACCACAGAATTTCCCAGTCTTCAAAATGTTATCCTTATCAAAAACCTTACAGGAAGGATATAGGACATAGCATTTACAATAAATATCTGATAAGAAAAATTAATGCCATTTTCATAGAATATATCACAGGGTAATGCAGAGATATAGTTGGAAGCCTGGTTGTAGGAAAAAAGAGGGAAAAATGTCTAAATATCTATGTCAATCTGGCTCAGGGTTTCTCAACTTTGGCATTTTACTTAATTGATTTAAATATTCACTGTTGAAAGTTGGAGCCAGACAATTCTTTGCTGGGGGAAGGGAGAACTGACTTGGGCATTGTAGGATGTTTAGCAGCTTTCCTAGCCTCTATGCAATGCCAACAGTCTCCTCCTAGTTGTGACAATCAAAAATGTCTACAGAAGTTGCCAAACATCTCCTGAAAGACAAAATTGTACCTGGCCGAGATCCAGATATTCCCAGCAATACTTACCCATGGCATACTTCCTAATTAAAATGAAAAAAAAAATCTGAGACCTATGAAAACACATTATAATTACCATTACCCTTTATAGTCTATAGCCAAAACACCTGTCTCTCAAAAAATGTCTTAAATTTTTTTACTGCTAACAATTATTTACTCCCTTCTTTACCATAAGAAGATTTTACATCCCTGTTCACCATCATGTGTTGTGCAATTCCTCCTTGCCTCCTTAACTTAGCTTGGATTTCTAATATGCTTTGGCCAATGAACTTTGAATATATGTGACATACACCACATCTGAAAAGAAGTTTCAAAAGATATAAGTTTCATTGACTCTCTTGCTCTTTCTCTCTACCATGATATTGGGCATAATCCATATATGGGCTGCAATTTCAGCCTGGGTTTCAGAAAGAGAAGATCCAGGAAGCTGAGCCCAGGAGAGCTCAGTGCAGTGGCCATAGGTGACTAGTATCCACCAACATGTTACTGAAATGAGAAATGAAATGTGTGGTTTTATGCCACTGAGATTCTTTAATGAGGAATGAATAATTTACCATAGTCATAGCAACAGATTCAAGGAGTGGACACTCTTTTATTAATTTAGTATGCCTAACATTATTTAAGCTAGCTACCTAACACAGTAAAATTTTTAAGGAATGTAGAGAGTATCTAGATGATTCAGACAAAGGGCATTCTTCTGACATAGAAATGGGTGCCAACACTCATGCTTATTGATACACATGCTTTTTAGTAAATATTTCTCATTAGAAGGCTTGTCTTACATGTTAGACTTCCTGAGAAAAAAGAATTTCTTTGCCACGGATTATTTCCTCTAAAATTTTTTTGTTTTGTTTAGTTTTCCATTTTTCTCTCCCAAGTATACCAAATTTCTTTCCATTTCCTACAATATTGCTGTTATCTACTCTCTCCATGATCACAATAGCAAGCTGTACAGAAACCAGTATATGATGGCCTCACCCTTCCTTACGAAGGGAAACACATAATGGTCCATCTCATTCTTTCCCATAGTAGTATAATTTGTACAAGAGTTCTGCTTCATCACATCAAAAGAGCTGTGATGGAGGATTTTATCCACAATTGTTTCTGGCTTGTCTTTCTCCAGAAACTTTAACACCTTCTGAATTTCACACTTAGGATTATAAAGAAATTATAGAGAAAAATAATCATTTCAGGCAGATTTGGTCATGAAGCAGAGAATGCATTTACCAAGGTTCTACATATGACAAAGTAATAGATAAAATAATTTTAGATTTTTATGTGCATTTTAAATTTTGCTTTTCTAAGGACATATTCTATTCTTGATTATACCAAGCAAACCATCTGCTAAAAGAAATATTTAAACTGCAAAGAAAAAGATTACGTTAATACTCAAACTTTCAAATTCAAAAATAGAATTCACCTTTAGAATAACCAATGGTAACAGAACACCCTGTTATTATCATTAGGTATAATTTTTAAGATCTGTTAATCTACTTTATTAAGCAAATTTAACATCAAGAATTGATACCTATCTCAAGAATTCTCTTATAGTGGAAAGAAGATTCTCTTTCTACCTCTCATACCTACATAGATTATTTGATAGTATGAGTATATAAGATGGAAAGTAAAATAAAGTATTGTCCATTTTCTTTTTTTATATATATTTGAAATTTTATATTTGAAAATCTCTTTACCTTTTTTTATTATACTTTAAGTTCTAGGGTACATGTACACAACATGCAGGTTTGTTACATATGTATACATGTGCCATGTTGATGTGCTGTACCCATTAACTCGTCGTTTACATTAGGTATATCTCCTAATGCTATCCCTCCCCCCTCCCCCACATTTTCTTAATCCAGTCTATCATTGATGGACATTTGGGTTGGTTCCAAGTCTTTGCTATTGTGAATAGTGCCACAATAAACATACGTGTCCACGTGTCTTTATAGCAGCATGATTTATAATCCTTTGGGTATATACCCAGTAATGGGATGGCTAGGTCAAATGGTATTTCTAGTTCTAGATCCTTGAGGAATTGCCACACTGTCTTCCACAATGGTTGAACCAGTTTACAGGTGTTCCTATTTCTCCACATCCTCTCTAGCACCTGTTGTTTCCTGACTTTTTAATGATCGCCATTCTAACTGGTGTGACGATTTTCTAACCTAAAGAATGGCGGGGGAGATAAAGACAGCAAGGAATAAGAGATATTTATTTGATGTATTTCTTAAGGTTTCCCTTCTCTGTGCTTCAGACTGGACATAAGAAGGCATATTAGATACAATGAAACATGACATTCTAGACAGAGTTTGTGCCCTGCTACCTGTCAGGTGGGTGTTCTTCTCAGTGTTTCAAATCAAACTGAGGCATAAAGCCATAACCTTAATTACCTAGCAAGATCAAGCAGAAAGACAACCTGAGATTTAGCTTTCCTGAGTGACTCATGTCAATTCAATGAAACAGAACCAGAGAGTTTCTATGAATGGCCCTAAAAAATCTGTTTCTTGTAGTCACAGAGCTGCAATTGTTGAAAATTAGACACAAACCTTAATTTGTAGAAGTTAAATTCACAGTTGTTCCAAGTCTAACATGTGAAAGTTAAATTTAAGAATGATGAAGGGTGGAATGCTCAAGCTCAGAATGTGAATATTTGTTGATTTGATGACACAGAGAATCATAAACCCTTCAGTAATTATGAAGTTCTCTTCCAGCACATGTAGATTCCCTTCTCATATTTGAGGAGACTAAACTTCCTTTGCTTGAAGACCTTATAATGGCCCAACGTAGAAAAGTTTTCTTTCAATATAATTCTTACCCTCTTATAGACCCAAACACTTCTTATTGCTTCTTTTTTTTTTTTTTTTTTTTTTGAGACGGAGTCTCTCTCTGCCTCCCAGGCTGGAGTGCAGTTGCGTGATCTCAGCTCACTGCAAGCTCCGCCTCCCGGGTTCACGCCATTCTCCTGCCTCAACCTCCGGAGTGGCTGGGACTACAGGCGCCCACCACCACGCCCGGCTAATTTTTTTAAAAATATTTTTGGTAGAGTCAGGGTTTCATCGTGTTAGCCAGGATGGTCTGGATCTCCTGACCTCCTGATCTGCCCACCTCGGCCTCCCAAAGTGCTGGGATTACAGACGTGAGCCACCGCGCCTGGCCTCTTGTTGCTTCTTGACCCATAAATAGAATAACATCTGATATATCATAGTTTGGATATTTGTCTCTTCCGAATCTCATGTTGAAATGTAATCCCCAATGTTGAAGGTGGGGCCTCGTGGAAGGTGTTTGGGATCATGGGAACAGATGCCTCATGAATGGCTGGGTTCTGGCCTCACAATATTGAGTGTGTTCTCCAATGATCTAGTTGTTTAAAAGTGTGTGGTACCTCCCCACTCTCTCTCTTGCTCCCACTTTCATCATGTGACATGCTGGGTCTTCATCGTCTTCAGCCATAATTGTAAGCTTCCTAAGGCCCTCACTAGAGGCAGGTTGCCAGCACCATGCTTTCTGTACAGCCTGCAAAACCACGAGCTAATTAAACCTCTTTTCTTTATAAACCTCTTTTCTTTATAAATTACCCAGCCACAGGTATTTATCATGATGCAAAAACTGACTAATACAGTATCTCACTGTCATTCAGAGTGACAGGTACAAAGTAGTTTAAGGGGGATGCAGAAGATGATGAAAATTTGACTAAGGAAGCCGCCAGAGGCAGATATCTTAGCTGAGTCAGGTGGTTTCTCTTGAGATGTACAACAGATTTATCAAATTAGAGATAAATGAGAGTAACAGCTATCTTAAAGGAATTTAGAGAAATCTAAGGGACCAAGATGAGACTGAGTGAGGGCTGCTGGACCTTAAGCAAATTAAGGAAGGTAGACTACAATAACAGTTTTACCTGACACAGACTTCAGTTTTGAATGCAAGTATGACTCACAAAGTTCACATGACAAAGATCTTAAGAATAAAAAAAGGTTAAATGAAAATTAGTAAATAAATTTTTTCAGGTACACTCAGTGAGTTAAGGAAAGGTGGCATAAGAAGAGGTTGTAGAAATAGATGGGGATGAAAGAATGTCACTCTATGTGTGCTCTTAATTATTACTTTATATTTTATGTAGGGACCAAAGCCATTAAGAGATTTGAAGCATGGAGTGGCATGTTAGGATTTAGAATTTTAAAATATTATTCTTTATGGATGGATAATGCAAGATGAGGTTGTCCAAAGAAATTTAGATGTCTAAAGTAGAGTGGGAGGCAGTGGTGCTAGAAAGATGTGGATGCGTAAAACATCCATTTTCAAGCTACAATTGAAAGAATGGTAAGTTAGTCATATTTACAGAGAGAGAGGAAACAAAAGTATTATGCAAAGAAGATGAATCTTTTCTTTCTTTCAAAAATAAATAATAAAATGCAGTTACTTCTTACCTCTTTCATGTCTTCATAAAATAGGTAAAGGATACGATAATCTTTCTTCTTTTCCCACCAGCCCTTCACATGGTCATACCAGGAACCAAAACACACTAAATTGAAAGATTTTTTTTTTTTGCAAAATTACACTATACATAAAATAAATAATGGTTATATGTTATTCCAAATCATCATTATCAATGCTCACACACTGATTAGCTATTAGTTCAAGAAAGGGATAAGCATAAGAGAAGTATATGAGATAACCACTATTCTCAATGAATTTAAAATCTCCTTGGAAGGAACAAAATTATTATATAATAAGATGAATTCTGTTCTCTCAAAATTCATATGTTGAAGTCCTAAATCCCAGTACCTCAGAATGTGACTGTAGTTGGAGATGGGTCTTTAAATAGATAATTAAGTGAAAATTAAGGCATTAGATGGGTCCTAATCCAATTGTTTCTACAGGATGAGAAAATTAGGACACAGACACTCACTAACCATTTGAAAATAGGGGGAAAAACAGTTATATACAAGCCAAAAAGAAAAGCCTCAGAAGAAACTAATCCTAATGAAATACTGATCTTGGACTTCTACCCTTCAGAGCTGTGAGAAAATACATTGCTATTGTTTAAAACATCAGATCCAGTCCAGTCTGTGGAAATTTGTTATGACAGCCTTATCAAAATAATATAGATTTTGATCCTGGGAAGTGGGGTACTTTTTTGTGATAAATACCTAAAATGTAGAAGGGGCTTTGGAATCAGATAATGAATAGAAGTTGAAGAGCTTTGAGTTACATATTAGAAAAAAAATCTTAGATTGCCTTGAAGAGATGGTTGGTAGAAATATAGATGCTATGAATGATTATGATAAGGGCTTATAAAACAAAAGAAGAATTTTATAAAGAAAACTTCTCTCATGATACAACTGTCATCATGAGCAGAATATTAGTAGGAATATGTTGAACAAAATACTTTAAAAATTAAAGATACTCTGATGAGGTTTCAGACAAATGAGGAACATGTTATTGGAAATTGGAGGAAAGTCATTAATTGTTATAAAGTGGAAAATAAGTTGGCTAAATTGTGTTCTAGTGTTTTGTGGGAAGTGTAACTTGTAAGTAATAAACTTAGATATTTAGCTGAGGAGATTTCTAAACAAAATATTGGATGTTCAGCCTGGTTTCTCCTAACCGCAAGTCAAGAGAGACCAATTAAAGAAGAAAGCATTGGCTTCAGAGGAGGGTGGAGCAAGATGGTAGCATAGGACTCTTTGGTGATCATGCCCTTGCAGAAATATCAATTTGAACAACTCTTTACACACAAAAGTACCTCCATAAGAGCTAATAAAATCAGGTGAGAGACCACATTACCTAATTATAGCACAATAATAATAAAAGATACATTGACGAGAGTAGAAATAAAAGTTTTGCATTATCCGTGTCATTCCTTTTCCCCCTCCAGGCAACACAAAATGGAGAGAGATACAGTGTACTTGGGTGAAAGAGAAGCAAGTAAGTATAGGACTTTGTCTTGGATGTCACAGTAAAATAAAGCACTAGGTAGAACCCTACGGGCTCAGACTCCAGGCCAGTGCCTGTAGACTGAGCCTCTAGACCTGCCCCCACACCAGGTCGGAACCTGTATCCCCTGTGAGGTAGACTCAATCTTCAGTCTTTATCACCACCAGCCAACTACAGCAGCCTTGGGCTCTGGATAGCCCTTAGTGGCGGGCAGACCTCAGTGGCCATGGGGTTTTGGACATGCCTCAGTGCTGTGCTAGCCTTAGTGGCCGCAGAATTTTAGCCAAGCACCATGCCAGCCACAGTGGCCCCAGGCTTAGAGGTCGCCCATAGTGCTGCAACAATTGCAGCACCGTGGCCCCAGGCTTAGAGTTTACCCCTAGTGCTGAAACAACTGTAGCACATGCTTCTTTTAGCCAAGCATGGTGCTTGGCTAAAATAATAACTGCAACACTAGGACTCACTAATGCTGCAACAACTGGTACTTAGGGTCCATGCCCGATGGCCCATCCAAAATCTCTGAACAGACTTAGTGTTAACAGGCATTCCCAAATAAAGACAGTGTGAAAAGACTATAGTAAGCACCTACCTGTTCAAATGTGTAGACATTGTTGCATGATATTGTTGCATGACAGCAAGGATCAAGAACAATCAGGAAAACATGATATCACCAAACAGACAAAATAATCTGTCAGTGACTGACCCTAAAGAAATGGACATATACGAATTGTCTTACAAAGACTTCAAAATAGCTCTTTTAAGAAAGTTCAAGGAATTCCATAAAATACAGAGAATGTAAAGAAATAAGGAAAATAATAAGCAACCAGAACAAGAAATTTGACAGAGAGATTGAAATCATAATGAAGAAATTATTAAGCCAAAAAAAAAAAAAAAAAAGAAAGAAAAGGATGTGGAGGAAAATGAGTGCATTTGAATCTAAAATAAAGAGTTGAACTTTGATAATAAAAATAAGGATCACATTCTATGGACAAAAAAATTAGTCCAAGGAATGGCATGAGTAAATCTATGAAAGATATTGATATGTATCTGCCTGAAAGATAAAGTTTATACAGAATATTAAATGAGAATTAAAGGTAGAGTTATTACTGTGGACGTGAATATGTTTCCCTGAGGAAGAGAATACAGAGATAGAAGAACAAACTCTTGAGAAAAAAAACCTTTAACTCATTTTATATAATAAAAATAAAGAAATGATAGATAAGAAAGAATTTTAAAATATGTATAAAATTTACTTGTGCAGTGTCATGGATAGCAAGAGGAAAATGCTTAAATAAATTGCCAATTTTCACTAATCGTGAATAAAATGATGAGATCAGGGACTGAAGTACCTGTCTGTCACTTATAACACAAAAGTCCTTTAAGGAAAGAGACAATAATATATTCTGCTTCCTCTGTAGTCTTCCTAATGCATTAGTAGAGTGCTGGGTACATAATTGGTTTATAATAAACACAAAACATATTTAAAATTTATATCTCTTTGCAAAAGAAGGCTTTTCATTACAGAGCTCCATGACTAAATGATGAACAGGACTCACACTTTCCAGTCATGAATTTATCCAGGAACTCCTCCCAAGTTCCAGGATCTGGGTGCATTTTTGCCATCTGGTGGAAATAATAATAAGACACAGCCACATCTTTGGCATTCCATGCCACGTAGATCATCTGTGGAGAGATTTGAAAAAGCAGGACTTTGTTTCTATTGTCTAATAGTTTTTAAGCTTTTCCTGACTTTAACAGAATGCTTGTTTTCTATTTCATGATTTTGGCATTTATATCTATATCCTGATGTAGGATACTCAACAATTGTATGTTGTTTTAACATGAAGAGTTCTCATCTCTCACATGCCTACTTTTTCTTTATCTCTCAAAAAGAAAAGAAAAGAACATCTCTCTATCTTGTTTTTGTTTTTTGTTGTTGTTGTTGATGTTTTAAGTGGGAGGTCTCTTTATAATGCACAAGCTGATCTCAAACTCCTGGGCTTGAGCAATCCTCCTACCTATGCCTACGCCTCACCATAGCAGGATTACAGGCATGTGTCACCACCCCAGCAAGAGCATCTCTTGAAACATGGGAAATAAAATCTAAGAATTATAATAAGTATTAAGTTAATAAAAACTTAGTTAATATTATGCTTAAATTCAGAATATTTTTCTGCATCATTTATTAAAACTACTAATAAAAAGGATAAGTGATTTTTTAAAAGATGAAAAAATGCCCAATATTTCATTGAAAATAAATTATTACTTGGATAAACTCAGAGTCACAAAAGATTAAAACTTCTTTATTCTACCCATGATCGTGGTTACATAACAATCATTGGTACTTGCAATTACTGGTTTGAGATTGTAATTTAATTTACATATGTGGCCTCAAGTCTTCTTGAAGGCAAAAATGATATTGTTATGTCTCATTGGTAATTAGGTTCGGTTCTCAGGCAAAAATCTATTAAACCTACTTCTCACTTGAAGCATACCTAATAATACTGAGGACTCAGCCACCCATGAAATAAATATATTCCTAAGGGAGTGTGCATTCAGGAAGAAGCCATCTTCCATCTAACATCTTCCATCTAACATCTTCCATCTAACTTCCTTCGTCCCCAAGTGATGGGCAAAGAAAATAGGAAACTTTATATTCCCAAGTTACTGTTAATAGTTCTCATAGTCTGAGACAAGGATTTGGATTAAAAGGGAGTGGCTGAAAAAGGGTTTTTCAACAGCTTCAATATATAGCTCTAAGAGCTGAGACTGTTGCTGGCATAACTTCTTGAGAAAATAGTAAACCTACAAACATTTCCAGTTACTTCTTATTTCAATTCCAAGAGACTATGATAATAAGCCAACTGTTTACCTATCATCCTCACCTGTAACTTTCTTAGTAGGAACTGTTTCTGCTAGCCTCAGTGTAAAAAGAAGACTATTCAAAGTTATCCTCCAGTGCTTGCTCAGGCACCGTGGCTCATACCTGTAATCCCAGCACTTTGGGAGGCCAAGGCAGGAAGACAACTTGACGCCAGGAGGTGCAGACCAGTCTGGCCAACGTAGTATGACATTGTCTCTTCAAATAAAATAAATTAGCCAGGCATGGTGTGGGACACCTGTAGTCCCAGCTACTCCGGGGGGTGAGGCTGGATGATCATTTGAGCCCAGGAGTTGAGGCTGCAGTGAATATGATCATGCCACAGCATTCCAGCCTGAGTGATAGACAAAGCAAGACCCCATTTCTTAAAAGAAAAAAATAAATTAAGATATCTTTCAGCTTTCCTAAAAGCAAGCCATGGGTTCCTGGGGCTTCTATAGATTTTTAATACTGGAATTAAGATAATAAATTACATGTCTACTCCCTTATCTCTCTTGTTTTTAATTGGACTTCGAAAGGAAAAAAGAAAGTCACACATAATCACAAGTATAAAAACTTTTTGTATAATAATGATGAAAATATCAGGTTTTCAAATGAAAAAGAACAGCTATTTTCCTCTTTCTATTAAAGGTGCTGGGGTAAAGATGTACTCTAAACATCTCTGTCAAATGTAGGGACTTAGTGATTGTCTACTTCCCATATTCATTTTCACCACTTTACATTTTACACATTGTACTTAACCATTTGTAGATCTCTAACATATCTCTTGCTGTTTCACATCTCTTAACCTATGCATACACAGTTTTCTCTCCGTGAAATGTCCTGTATATGTGAAAATGTCCCTACTCTTTCTTCAGGATGCTGACCAATTTTTTTTCTCTATGAGACTTCTTTGCCAAATAGAATCTTTTTTACATAATGTTTTAGAATATTTTCTAATACATTAAGCAATGGTAGATAAGAAAGAATGTATCTTATTGATAGGTAATTATTTTTCAAATATATTTTACTGATAGGAATTATTTTTCTTACTGATAGGTAATTATTTTTCTTACCGATAGTTATTTTATCTTACTGATAGGTAATTATTCTTCAAATAGATCTGTTTTTTTCATACTACTTAAGGTATTCCACAGGACTGCATGCTAAACAGGACAAAGATCACAGACTTTTTTAACCATTGCCCAGTAGAGTACACGGAAGTGACTGGCATGCAGAAGAAGCTTGATGGTATTTGTAGAAATTAAATAAAATTCAATTAGATGGCAGATAATGTATTATTTATGTTTGTATTTATAATATCAGTCACAATATTTGGTAGATACACAGTAACATTTCCATATATGATTACTGATTAAATGCTTATTGACTGCTTTTGCTTATAAAAACTGAAACAGACAGAGTTGAAAGGAGAAATAAAGAATTTATAGTCAAATTTCAATACACTTCTCCAAGCAACTGATAAAATATTACTGAGAAAGTGGGCCGGCCATGGAGTGGCTCATGTCCATAATCCCGGCATTTTGGGAGATGGAGTCAGAAGGATTGCTTGAGGCCAGGGGTTCAATACCAACATGGGCAACACGGTAAAACCCCATCTCTACATAAAATTTTTAAAAAAATTATCCAGATGTGGTGGCACATGACTGTGGTTCCGGCTACTCAGGAGGCTGAGGCTGAAGGATCACAGGAGCCCAGGAGTTTGAGACTGCAGTGAGCTATGCTTATATTACTATACTCCAGTCTGGGTGACAGAGTGATATTTTATCTCTAAAAGAAAATTAAAAAATACATGAAGAGTGAGAAAGGTGACATCTGGACAGATTTTACAAATATTAAAGGAATATTGCAAACAATTTTAATTACAAAAATTTGACAATTTAAACAAAATAGATCAATTTTTTTGAAAGACACAAAATACCAAACATTAAGTCAGGAAAGGAACATAAGCAGAATGCTCCTATTTCTGTTAACTACAGTGACTTCGTAGAAAAACAAACAAACAAACAAACAAAAAGCCTTTCAGACAAAGAAAATTTCAGGTTCAGCTGGCTTCAATGGTACAAATTATTTAAGACTAAAATGACAATGATTTAACCAAACACTTCTGAAAAATTGAAGAAGAGCAAATACTTAAATATTTTCCAACTCCTGAGGCCAGAACTACCCTAATATCAAAGCCATTGCAGCCAATGACAAAGACATCACAGAAAAATAGAACTATGGATCAATATCATTCATGATCAAAGGTGCATTTTTAAACTACATAACAAAATCAAAGAATATATTAAAATATAATAATACACATAACTAAAAACAAGGTATGCAAAGTCATTTTAACATTTGGAAATCAACCGATGAAATTTATCATATTAATTGACTAAAATAATGGAAAGTCATATGATAGATCTTAATGGAGAAAAAGCATTAGACAAAATTCAACATATACAAGGTTGTTTTAACATTGAAAAATCCGACTGAGTGCGGTGGTTCATGCCTGTAATCCCAGCACTTTGGGAGGCAGAGGCGGATGGATGACCTGAGGTTAGGAGTTTGAGACCAGCCTGACCAATATGGTGAAACCCTGTCTCCATTAAAAAATACAAAAGTTAGCCAGACATGGTTGCATGCACCTGTATTCCCAGCTACTCGGGAGGCTGCCTGGAGTGCAGCCTGGACTCCAGAGCGAGACTCCATCTCAAAAAAAAAAAAAATCAGTTAATGTAATTCATCATATTAAAAGAAAAAAATGACAGTAAACTGTATGATGGATCTTAATGGACACCAAGAAAGTATTAGACTGAATCCAGGATGCATGCCTAATAAAAACCTTGGAAAGGAATTTCCTCAGCCAAATAAAAGTATCTACAAAAATAAAACAGGTAATACCGTCATACTTAACAGTGAAATATTGCATGCACTTTTCATAAAATCAAGAGTAAGACAAGATGTCTGCCCTCACTACTCCTATTTGACATTATAGTAGACATTGTATCCAGTTTATTAAGGCAAGAAAAAGAGGGAAATGTACCCGGATTAGGCAAAAGGAATTTGCTGACAGCAGGAGCATATATATACAAAATTAAATTGAATTTATTAAAAAGCCATTAGATTTATTAAATAAGTTTAGCAAGATTTTAGAAGAAAATATCAAATTGTAAATATTACTTTTATGTCTATATATTATTGTGAAATTGAACTAAGCTTCAACTAAAGCTACCTCCATGCATAGCAAACAGTAACCTCACTTAATGCATAAACACCCTGCAACCTAACCTTAGTGTATACTCTCCTAACAAGTTGCTGAATTTCAACCAGTCATAGCAACGAAATGTCAGCCAATCATAGACTGAAAGCTGCAAACTATGACCAAATAAGGCAACTGCCAAACTGCAGCCTATTAAGCTGTTTCTGTATCCCATTTCCATTGGTTTGGTTATAAATATTGTCTGCCCATTTTGTGGGATATAGCCTCTGAACCACTTTTGATCCCGAATTCTATCTGGTTGATAAAATTTGTTCTGCTCAATTAAAATCTGTTAAATTTAACTTGTCTCAGATTTTTTCTTTTACACTAGCAGAAAACATTTGGAAAATAACACATGGACTTGTGCATGTGTACAAGGGAGAAAGAGTGAGACACAGAATTACTATTTTGTTAGAAATTTTTAAAAAGACTGTCACTCCTTATTAAGTACAGATATTTAGCTCTAAAGGTAATAACTAAAACAATAAAGCCTCTAGATGTAAACAGAAGGGAGAATATCTCATGATTTGGGGTAGGCATTTTTAAAAACAAATAAAAAGCCCTAACCATAAAGGAAAAACCATATATATCGATCACAAAAAGAAAAGTGAAAATACAAAAATAAAACAGTAAGTTAAGATATAAGAAATATAATCATCTCATCAAAGAATTTGCATCCAGAATATATAGAGAACTTCTCACATCCAGAATATATAGAGAACTTCTCACTTAATAATAAAGAGAAGGTACCCCCTACAGGAAAAGAGGCAAAAGATTTAAATAGGTATCTCAAAAAAGACATCTGGATGGTCAATAAGCCATGTAAAGGGGCTTCATCTAATAAGTCATTAGGGAAATACAAAGTAAAGCAACATTGCAATGCCACCAGACATTTACTAGTATGGCTAAAATTAAACATTATAGCTATATTCTGTGTTGGCCAGGATGTGGCATAACTTCAAATGTTATACAATGCTGATCAAAGTGAAACCTGGTGCATATGTTTTGAAAAGCATTTGGAAATATCTCCTAATTTGGATAAATGCATAACTTAAGATCCAGCAGTTTTATCCCAAGATATATATATAACCAAGAGAAATCTGTGAGTATATGTGAAATAAAAGACTTGTATAAAAATGAGAATAGCAACACTGTTTTAATTACTGAAAACTAGCAACAATCCAACTTCACATCAACAGTACCATGATGATATGGTTTGGCTGTGTCCTCACCCGAATCTCATCTTGAATTGTAGCTCCCATAATGCCCCTGTGTTGTGGGAGAGACCCTGTGGGAGGTAATTGAATTATGGAAGTGGGTCTTTCCCATGCTGTTCTCATGGTAGTGAATAAGTCTCACAAGATCTGATGGTTTTATAAATGGGAGTTTCCCTACACAAGCGCTCTCATTCTCTCTTGTCTGCTGCCATATAAGATGTGTCTTTAACCTTCTGACATGATCGTGAGGCCTCTCCAGTCACATGGCATTGTGAGTCCATTAAACCTCTTTTTCCTTATAAATTACCCAGTCCTGGATATGTCTTTATGAGCAGTGAGAAAACAGATTAATACAGTAAATTGGTACCAGTAGAGTGGGGTGCTGCTATAAAGATACCCAAAAATGTGGAGGTGACTTTGGAACTGGGTAAGAGGGAGAAATTGGAAAAGTTTGGAGGGCCCAGAAGAAGACAGGAAAATGGGTGAAAGTTTGGAACTTCCTAGAGACTTGTTGAATGGCATTGACGAAAATGCTGACAATGATATACACAATGAAATCCAGGCTAAAGTGGTCTCAGATGGAGATGAGAAACTTATTGGGAGCTGGAGTAAAGGTGACACGTCCTACATTTTAGCAAATAGACTGCTGGCATTTTTCCCCTGCCCTAGAAATTTGTAACTTTGAACTTCAGAAAGATGACTTAGGGTATCTGGGGGAAGTAATTTCTAAGCAGTAAAGCATCAAGAAGTGACTTGGATGCTGTTAAAAGCATTTAGTTTCAAAAGCAAACACAGCATAAAAGTTTGAAAAATTTGCAGCCTGATGATGCAGTAGAAAAAAGAAAAACACATTTTCTAAGGAGAAATTCAAGCCAGATGCAGAAATTTGCATAAGTAATGAGGAGCCAAATGTTAATCACCAAGACAATGGGAAAAATGTCTCCAGAGCATGTCAGAGACTTTTGTGGAAGTCCCTTCCATCACAGGCCCAGATGCATAGGAGGAAAAAATGGTTTCATGGGCCAGGCCAGGCCCCCTACTGTGTGCAGGCTAGGGACTTGGTGCCCTGCATCCTAGCTGCTCTAGCCATAGCTAAAAAGGGTCAAGGTACAGCTTGGGCTGTAGCTTCAGTGAGTGCAAGCCCCAAGCTTTGGCAGCCTCCATGTGGTATTGAGCCTGTGGATGCACAAAAGTCAAGAATTGAGTTTTGGAAACCTTCACCTGGGTTTCAGAGGATGTATGGAAATGCTTGGGTGGGTCCAGAAATAAGTTTGCTGCAGGGGAAGGTCCCTCATGGAGAACCTCTGCTAGGGCAGTGAGGAAAGGAAATGTGGGGTGGAAGCCCCCACACTGAGTCCCCACTGGGGCACTACCTAATGGATCTGTGAGAACAGGGCCACCATCCTCCAGATGCCAGAATGATAGATCCACAGACAGATTGCACCTTGTACCTGTAAAAGCCACAGAAACTCCCTAGCCAGACTATGAAAGCAGCTGAGAGGGAGGCTCTATCCTGCAAACCCAGAGACAGAGCTGCCCAAGACCATGGGAACCCACCTCTTGCATCACTGTGACCTGGATGTGTGACATGGAGTTAAAGGAGATAATTTTGAAGCTTTAAGATTTGACTGCCCCACTGAATTTTGTACTTGAATGGGGCCTGTAGCCTATTTGTTTAGTCAATTTCTCCCATTTGGGATGGCTGTATTTACCCAATGCCTGTACCCCCATTGTATGTAAGAAGTAACTAACTTGCTTTTGATTTTACAGGCTCATAGGTGAAAGGGCCTTTCCTTGTCTCAGATCAGACTTTGGACTGTGGACCTTTAAGTAAATGCTGAAATGAGTTAAGACTTTGGGGAACTGTTAGGAAGGCATAATCAGTTTTGAAATGTGAGGACATGAGATTTGGGAGAGGCTGGGGCAGAATGATGTGATTTGGCTCTGGGGAGAGTGTCCCCATCCAAAGCTCATCTTGAATTGTAGCTCCCATAATTCTCACATGCTATGGGAGGGACCTAGTTGGGGGTAATTGAATCATGGGGGCATGTCTTTCTCATGCTGTTTTCATGATAGTGACTAAATCTCACAAGATCTGATGGTTTTATAAAGGGGAGAGTCCCTACACAAGCTCTCTCATTCTCTCTTGTCTACCACCATGTAAGACGTGTCTTTTACCTTCCACAATAATTGTGAGGCATCCCCAGCCACATGGAACTGTGAGTCCATTAAACCTCTTTTTCTTTGTAAATTACCCAGTCTCTAGTATGTCTTTATGAGCAGCATGAAAACAGACTAATACACATGGATAAGTAACTTGTGGAATATTCACATACACATAATGGAATGGTTTCAGTCAATCATAGGTTTTCAAATGTTAGAATGAATCAATTTCACATGGGGGTCCTGTTAAAACTCAGATTTCTGAGTCCCATCTCCATAATATTTGATTCAGTAGGTCTGAATGGGGAACAAGATTTTGCATATCTAACTAGCAGCTTTTTGCTCCCATCTTGGGATCCAACAGGCTTCATCAAAGGAAACAAAACAAAAATAAAATAGCAAGCACAACAGTGATAGATCTCACAAATATTATGTTGAATGGAAGAAGTCAAATATTCAAGAGTATATACTCTACAATTACAGACAAAAAAAGGCAAAGTAATGCATGAAAACATTCAGGATAGTGGTTATCTTTGAAGATAAGGGTTACTGACTAGAAGTATGCAGGAACAAAGCTTTTGGGGTGCTAGCAATGTTCTATATTTTTTATCTGGGTGCTGATTTCATGGGTACACTCACTTTGTTAAAATACATCAAGCTGCATACATAGGATTTACGGACTTTTCTATCTAAATACTACACTTGAATTAAAATATTTATTTTAAAAAGTTTAAAATAAATTTTTAAATATAAAATCTTATATTATTTGTAGCCTGTACCCAATTATAAATGCATATTTGTAAACTACAATTATGCTAAATAATGAAGAAGCAGTTCAGGAGTTATTTGAATATCCATTGTTTAAAAGCAACTGACAATGAGTCAAAGGATTTAGAGAATGACAGGCATGTTGAGAAAAGTTGATAGGTTCTCAGTGCTTGGGCATTGAGTGTAACCCCTAGCTACAACATTGGTGTCCACTGGTGTTACTTTGATCTGTGGGATATAGGAGCCACATTATTATTTTGCAATTACTTATCTAGAGGTTGCAACCCCTCACCTTGTGTTTCTGCATAATTGGTAAAAAAAATTTACAACACAAATAAGAATTATATCTCTTTAAGATTTGCTACCTTACAGTTATTCTTCCAAAATGAAGAAGGGAGAAGTTGAACAGGCAGGTGTGTTTTCACTAATCGAGGAGACTGCATGTTTTTCAACTGCTCAACACCTACAATCACAAAAAGTTAACAAACTACCATGTAAACATAGAATTATAAATATGATTTACAATATAATCTAAGATTTTCTAAACCCCACTATATGGCTTAAAATGGCTATATGACTTCATATACTCTTAAAATCTACACTGAGATTAAAAAATGATAAACTCTGAGAAGACTCTTTTATGACTATGAGCAACATAAGACTATTATCTTCATAAGTGGCTATAAAATCCTCAGATAGAACACCTTGATGAGGCAGAAAGAGCTACAGGTCAAGAGTCGTAATGTCTAGAATTTTTCTTTATTTGTATTCTTCTGTTTATCATTTATGATATGAGAAAATTGCACTAGAGGATTTCAAAATCCCTTTCCAGCTCTCCCATATTTGAATTATAAGATTGAACTAGGCCATGAAGCTTATGGCTATTTTTTAAATTTAATAATGCAAGATCATATATCCATATCTCTTTTCCTTGAGTTTGTAAATATGAGATAACTTGTAGTATACATGATTCTATATTGAATCAAATATTGAAGTTTGTCTGTATAATGATTACCTAATAATTAAACATTGAAAACTTCCATCTATCTTTGAAAGAATACATGCTACATACATTAAAATCTTCTCTTATGCAGATATTACCCTTGGATGGAGGAAGAATATAATATGATTATTGGCACAGTCAGATTCTGACTCCTCTATTACAGATGCTTAAGATTCAATTGTCCAAGCTTGTCATTTTCTGTCATGACTCCTCCAGATATCTTTTTAAAAAAGGGGGAATTTACTCTTATAGTGAAAAGAGACATTTAAAAAAATATAATTTGTGAGTCCAGGAATTATAAGTTCCATGAAAGTCACTCGCTTGTATATTGCATCCCATTTACATTTCTCTGCATCCCCATTGTTAAAGATCAAATCCAATATTTCACTGATCCAGGTCATCCCTAAGGAAAGAAAATATTAACAAAACTTTAAACTTTTCTGTCGAAAAGAGTATAAGATAATCAGTGGCTGTAGAGAAGTTGTGTAACAATATCTAAAACAAAAATGTATTCTTTATTTCCACTCCCTTTCTTCTGCCCTTTCCTAGGAACCATCCTTATCTATCTTTTGTTTTTGTTTTTTGACATAGGGTCTCACTCTGTTGCCCAGGCTGGAGTGCAGTGGCAGAATCATGGCTCACTGCAGCCTCAGCCTCCTGGACTCAAGCAATTCTCCCATCTCAGCTTTCTGAGTAGTTGGGACTAAGTTGTGCACCATCACTCCCAGGTAAACTTTTTAATTTTTTGTAGGAAAGGGGCCTCACTGTGTTGTCCAGGCTCTTATTTATCTTGAACATACATATAATTTTTGTGTGTGTGTAAAATGTGATTAAAATATCATACAAATAAGACCCAAAAAGGAGGTAAAACAGGAAGTATTAAACAGACAGGTTGTGAGTAATGATAACGTACTCTCCGGGGTAAAATGGGTGGAGGAAGTGGCCAACTTCAATGTCTATCAGTTTGTAAATTTCCTATTAATATCAAAAAGTTTATTAGAATTGAATTGCATTTCAGGTAAAAATGTTCTAGATTTGGTGAAAGGGTAAAGAAGGAAAAGAAAAAAACTTGGCAATTTTCCATGCAGTGACCAGTGTGCCACTCACAAAAAAAGACAATAGATTCTGATTGAGTAGAGTGGATCAAGATACTCTGACCATTATGATATTGTGTCTCACCAGTTATTTGAGAAATGTATCTAAATCATATGTGCCTGTGGTATACTTAATTGTACATTCAACAGTAAGGTTATTGAGGCACTGCTAAAAAAAAAGAAATATAAGATATAGGAAATAAGTATCTCCTTAACTGTTCCCATTTTCTTCCTCTTTACCAAAGGTATAATGATAAATTAAATAATAGGAGGCAGTAACTAAAATATTAAGTTAATTAGTTAATCATTTGATTAAGCCATGCACACGACAACATTTTTAAATAATGATCTATATGCAGATACACATTTGGATTGCACCCAGATACTACAGCACATTAGGCCCCCTTTTTGGTCTTTTCTTGTGGTCAACTCTTCCTCCTTCTTGTCTCCAAATCATGAGTACCTGTACTAGGCAATCTCCCCAATCCTATCACAGACAGATTTAGTACTAAAAAACAGATGAGCCAAATCAGTACCAACATTGAACATTTTGCTGCTTCATCTGGTTTAGGCTTAAGCAATGATTCATGAGTTAAAAGAGAGAGAAGGAGAGAGACCTAAATTTCAAAGTACAATGTAACTCATTTTATCTCTTATTGGGGAAAGTTTTAAATTGCGGCCCTTGAAGTCTGATTGAAAGAAATACCAATTTAGCTATTTTGTATGCTTTGTAATGAAAAAGTTTGTGGACTTTGTAGAGAAAAAAATAGCACATGGTTTAGCTCATCTAAGGAGATAGTTAACTTGTACCTTTTGTAACAATATTAATAAGGCACTAATATATTAATAATTTTAAAACTTTAAGACATGTTCACACCCATGTGTAAAGGAAAAAATGACAAAAACCTACGAAAAAGAATGTTAAACTATGTGTATACTTCTCTGCAGAGTTCACAGAGAAAAATAAAATAAAAATAAAAAATAAACTGTGTAGCCATTTAGCTTTTACTATACTAGAAAAAGTTTAGCTTCAGTGAGTATCTTGTAGATGAACTATTTGTATAATGGTACCTTTCAAAGATTATCTTAATGGTTTTCTTCTTTTGAATATATCCAAAAATAGCAAAAACAAAAGGACATGTACATTCTCAGTAACTGACTTCCCTTCTCTAAACACTTATTTCAACAATGAAATGAAATGCGGTTTTAGTCTTAAACAATTTGGGTTTGGTGAACTACTCAGAAGGCAAGGTAAGTAGTAAGAAAATAAAGATGCTTTGTCAAAACAAGTTTGTTTTTTACATGTACCAAAATCTGTATTGTGCATTGTTTACTTCCTAGAAGAAGCTCTTTGTTCTCATACAGGTTCATAATTTTGGCAGATTAACATCCCTCAAATTCAGGACTTTCCTCCTGAGACTTGTTACACATTACTTTTAAATAATTTTGATATTTTTAATAATTTTGATATACATAATATAAAATAATCAGTACACAATATGTTTATTTGAAATGTATTTCTTTAAGAAATTAAATAGGAATATAAAGGAAAGTTGCCTTTAGGGGGTTTGGTAATTATGGAACAGTTGATTAATTGTGAACTAAATTAATTTAACTGAACAAAAGGCTAGAAAGAGCCTCATCTGTGATATATCTCTGTACAACTATCACTGGGTAAATCAGAAGATTCTGTCATAGCAGATATGGAGAAATAAAAATTGTTGATTCTTAATAAGTCATCTTAAGTTTTTCTGAGATTGTATACTGAAATCAGCAGTTGTTTAAATATATAAACAAAATATTTAAATATCAAAATGTATAGAATATGTATATTCCAATATATCTGATATGTGTGTGTATATAATGGAATATACATATTCTAATGTATCCAAAACATATATATATACACTTTTAATAATTTCTATTTGAATTTAAAAAGAAAAACAAGAAAACAACATTAATTTTTCTCTCAGATATATTCTCTATTCAATTGGTAGCCTTTCAGAATAGGAAGTAAATTAGTCTAACTTAAGATGACACTCTCACAGCAACCACCACAGGGTTTCCTCAAAAAATGTTTAATAATTTCAAGTTAGACCTGACTAATAATCTGTAGATCAGTGGGTTTACACATATGGATCACTATCAAATCATTGAGTACAAACAAATGAAAATGTCTTACCAGATTTGGGATAGGTAGAGATCAGAGTATCATCTGGTCAGGCCTCAAACAATTCAACTTGAAACCACTCTTCAGCAATGCTCTAGAAAAGGGGAATCCCCTGAATATCCACTAACTTCCTTCTGAAGACACGCTGCTCATTGTCCATTTTGAGGAAACTAGATTTTGACCAAAGTGTAGTATCAATCAAATCAAACAATAGGTTAACATATTAGTGGTATTATCATTACTCTAGCTCCAGCAGCATTAGATTTTAATACTATGGATTTTGTACTGTTCATTTATTACATAAGGCTAGCACTTTTTATTGGCAAAATTACTTTTATAGCATTTCCTCAGGCAAAATTTTCTGAGATACATAATAAATTTACTGAACTTTGGAGTCAGGTGAAAAGTGCCTTAATTGCAGTGCCATTGTGTCAGGCAGGTATTGCTAACACAGGCCTCCATAACAACTGTTTCAGCACTGAGTGGTTAATTTAGATATTAAAAGCTCATAGAGGCAGTGCCCTTATACAAAGACTGGAATGTAACAAAAGCCCACCAAGAGTTTTGGCTAGGCTTTTCCTGGGCCTTGAAGCATGACAAGATAAGGAAGGCATTCTTAACAGGACCCGTTTAAGATTAAACAAGCTTTATTGGCGGTCTGAAGAAAGCCCTCAGGCCTTCACAAACAAGTTTATTGGGGGTCTGAAGGAACTCCCTAAACCTCCATGATTTAGCAAGAGGCAAGGATAATCACCCCAGCACCGGGACCCATTTAGATTAAGTAAATTTACTGAGACTGCAAAGGAACGTCTTCAGGACTCAGATCTTAGTTATAGATTAAAAGAAGTTAATCACTTATGCCTTGAGATAAATTTGCACTTACATGTAGACATGTAGCTTAGAAGGTGTATAAGCTCTGGAAAAACTGTGATTTTGAGTCGATCTGGCAATAATCTCCAGGCCTTCTCCCTGTAATCGGTTACAGAAATAAAAACTCCCTTCTCTCTCAGTTTATCTGCATCTCGTTATTGGGCCATGAGAATAAGCATCCTGACCCTCAGTTTGGTCCGGGAACAACATCAATTCATTGCAGCGGGAACTTAAACAAGTTCTGTAACTGCACGGATCTTCTTAACTATAAAATCAAGGGTGGCCTAATCAATACTTCCCTCCCTTAAATTATAGGTGGACCAATGAATTATTCTATCTAAATTATCTATAACAGACCACAAGTGTGAGAGAAAATGCACATTGGGGTGGGGCAGGGTCTAGCAAAGAAATTAATGACAAAAGGTTAAGGTTAAAGAAACAAGTTTAAGGTAAGTGAAGTCTTGGAGAGATAATGAATACCTTGTGTAAAAGTTAAAGAGAGGAAAGAAACACGAAAAACCTCTTGCTTCTCAATTTCTTCATTTATAAAACAAGAGATTGAAATATATTCTGACCTAGAGCCCTTCCAAATCTATTTTTCTATGAATTTGTGACTATTTTTGAACTCAAAATCGTGGGTTAGCCAAAATGAAAGTCTGGCTATGATCTACATTATGATGCTAAAAAATCTAAACCCTACGGATGAAATATAGTCAAATATATCAGATGATTTTTCAAGAGATCATATCACAGTACATTTATATTGCAATTACATATTAAAGTGTGCATACATATGTATAAGACACACTGATCAGTACATTCATTTCATTGAAAGCTTTAAATATAATTTTCTATGTATTATGGTCAATAGTTATTCAAGCAGCTACCATGTGCAATGCATACACAGCTATTGCTTATTTTTGTAAGATCTGATCTCAATAAATGTGCAATTCTTAAAAATAAAAATGTTTATATGCGAAAGCTAAATGGATTTAAGTCTCACAAAATAGAAGGACACAATGATAAAAATTCAAAGAAGGAGAACATCTAATTGGGGAAACTATGAGAAACCTGAAGAATTGTGATAGCATTTGAGATCAGGTGTCAGAGATTGGAAGGAATTTCCTGAACATAGACACTATGATCATTTGTGTAAGCGTGCAATGCATGAACAAAGGTAAAGGAGAAGAAAAGTGTGAAAAAAATGTCCAGTGTAGAGTGAGTAGGTCATACTGACTGGCGCTTACTACATAATTAGGAGTGTAGCTCATTCATTCATTGATAACTTTAATAATATCTATTAAGTGCCAACTATGTGCCAACGATTGCTCTGGCATAAGACAGAAAAGATTTTGCCTACATAAAATTTGCTTTCTAGTGGGTAATCAAAGATATGACTAAAAAATTATTTCCATTGTAGACAGTTGTGAATTTTGGGCTTCTAAGGGCTACTTAAGATTGTGAACAGAGAAATGATATGATGTAACTGGTAAGGAAATGTGAGAAAGAGTTAAGAGGGGATGAATGTAAATAAAGAAACGTGATTTTTCTCATAAACTCCCAATGCCCTTTCAATGTTGAAACACAGTATAAACAGTAAAATCCATATGTGTCTTTATTTTTATATGGTATTTGATATTTTTGACCACGTATTTTCCTTGGAACTCTCTTCTCTTGATTTCCATGTTACCGCATTCTCAATTTCCCAAAGGAGTATTTCTATTTTATTTAGGCCAGAAATGTTATTCTTCCTTGGAGCTCCATACTTGGCTCTTTTATCTTACTTTACACACTTCCTCATGGTTTTAACAACCATCTATAAGCTGATGCCTCAAGAATGTAGATTTATCTTTAGTTTTATTTTATGGCCTGAGTTCCAGACCTATGGAGCCAGCTACTCTTGCCCATTTTCCTCTAGAAATTCCCTGGGCATTTCAAGTTCAATAACATAAATTTAACCCGTTAGCCTTACTCTCCACTGAACCAGTTCTTGTCCCAGATTCCTGTGTACTTAATATTTTAGTGAAACTATCTTTACCCTATTGCACAACTCAGAAATATGGGAATAATTTTAGAATCTTGCATATTCAATTGACTCACAAATCTAGTTGTTTTATCTTCTAAGTATCCTTCAGAATAGCAACTTTTCTTCATGAAGTGGCTTAGTGGTTAAGACTGTAAGGTCTCTAGGTTCAGAGTTCATATGTTAGGTCTGCCAACCAATGTGATTCTAGACAAATCATGAACCTAGGTTTCATTTTCCTAATCTTAAAATGGAAGTAATAATTTACTTTATAGAACTCTTGTGATGAAGAAATAAGATAATGGGTTCAGTGTGTATGTTGATAAAACATAATAAATGGTAGCCATTATTAATATTACCATTATTATTGCCAAAAATAACCTGCCCTAATTTATTTCCTTACTATTACCTATCTTGTACTATGGCAAAGGTCTTAAAATTAGTCCTCCTATTCTCAAGTTTAGTTCCTCTCCTTCCCCATTGATTGAGATCAATGAGATCTTCCTAAAACCTGACCACAACACCATCATCTAAATGATAAAGTTTAAAGATCTTTACCACAGATTTTACATTTAAACTCCTCCGACTTTCCCCCTGTTTCCCTCTAGCACACTTAGGCTTTAGCCTTCAGCAAGAAGGATATATATAAATATATATATATATATATATATATTTTTTTTTTTTTTAAGCATAGATCCGTCCCCCTCACACTTAGCTGTTGCACTTGCATGTCTCATTTTTCAAGCTAAGACCCTTAATTTCTTTGTCTACCTAGAAAACTCCTATTCATTTCTCAAAAATCTTTTACAAGTCACATCCTCTGAATAGTCTTTCCAGTGGTCCACAGACAAAATGAGTTATTCTCTTTTCTCCATTTCCATATCTTGAATATGATGCTATTATTTCATATATTCCACTGTGTTATTATTACTTATTTAATCTGTTTCTCCAATTAGAGTTTAGATTTCTTGTCTGAGGATTGGGACATATATTTGACTTTCTAATTCCAAGACCTATACTTAAGGTAAATAAATGTATATTGAAATGAAATGAAATTTCTCTCGTACACTAGGTAAAACAATCAGGAATTGAGTTATTTATGTTTACCATTGTATAATAATTTTGATCATCAAGTTACCACTTTAGGATATACTGAGAAGTATTAGTAGGTGTAGTGAATTCTTATAATTTTACGTTTCTTCTGCATCCATTTTGAATATAAGCCACACTTTATCATACCAGAAGCAGTAGGCACCCTTGACACAGTTTCTGATTCTCTGCCCCCTCTCAGTCCCTCATGGTGGTGACCACCTCCCTATGGGACAGCAAGAGACAACCTACTTACTCACCCCACTAATGTGCACACCCTACATGGACTGCACAGATATGCTGCAGGGACCATCTCTCAGTCACAGTGTGCACATGAAACTTGCTCTTGCTTGCCATGAACCCACCAATTAAAACTTCCTGTGGGAAACCTGCTTGGGTAAATCTCTGAACCCCACTAAAGGATTTGGCCACAACTCCCTCCCTCTCTCTCTCCCTTGCTCCCCACTTGCAGACTGAACACAAGTGTCCTGGACAGCTCCCTCCTTCCCTTTGGTGCTGTGTGGGGCATACTGCCCTCTTCTCTTTCGATCTGAAAGTAATAAACTACCTCAGTTATTTTATGTGTTTTGTTGATTTGCTACTCTGTGTCTGTCTGACTGACACACCCAAGTCTAACTTCTTTCCTAGTCAGAGCTTTCACAGATAATGGTTATCTTGGTAGGAATAAACTTGACATTGATCAGATAAGAGCCACAGGATTGTCTGCCAGTGTAAACAAATTTCCTACGAGAGACACCTGGTCTCAGGTCAGATCCTTAAGCATTAGATTGTCCATCAGAATAAAGAAGTATCCTGTGAAAAGCACATTGTAAACATCCACATCCAAATACTCTGGAGCCCCAACAGGGCACAGCTAAATTTTATAGCCATTCTCCTGAGAGAGACCTCAAGACCAAATTTAAAAAAAGATAGACAGAGTCCCACACAAAATGAAATTGTGATATTCTAAATGATTATTCAAAACAAACACAACAGTGCATATATTATATTTTTAATCTTCTTTTAAGAATCTACTAGGTTTAGTTTTATAATCCAATTTTAAGGCTACTCTGTCAACAAGTGGCAGAGTAGATTGGATTGGAACCCAGATAGTTTGACTCCAAGGCCTGCAATCTTAATTACTATTCTATACTGTGTTGTAAACATTGAAAAGACAAAAAAATACAAGGTTACATAAGAGAAGTGCCAAACTATGGTGAGGTGGTTGGCAAAGCTATAATAAAGGCTTTTGACCATGAAGTTTGGTTAAATGAAGGTACAGAAGAGTATTCTAGATTGAAAAGATAGGAAAACAGTATCATATTTGGCTCAATATCTCATACAATGAAGTACATTATAAATATATGAAAGTGTATACTCACATGTGAGGTATATACTAAAGAGCATATTAAATAACTTAGAAAAGCTGAATCACACTACCAATTTGTTTTAATAATATTTGTCCTTTAGTACTCACATATTTTACCTGATTATATAAAATGTAAAATTTAAGTTGCAATCATTTCTGACGGGAGAAATTATACATTTTGAACCTTGTTTCATGTGTGAAAACCATTATGAAATACATTTTAACTTGATTAATATACAGTTCTTTGTAACTTCTGAAATATGTTATTTGTGAATATATGTGATTATGGAGCACACTTTGAAGGGGAAAAATCAAATAAACATGTTTTAATATTTCCTGAATCTGATTTAAATTTTGTATATGAGTTCAATATTCTAGATTAGCATGATTATTCCTAAAAGACTCACAACCAAAGTATGTATGGAAGAAATGTAGTCAAATTAAACTTACTTTTAAATTCCTGAGAGCTTTTAATGAATATTCTCAGATGAAGAATCAAAGAGAAAAATTCTTTAAAATGATAGTGCCCTTGAGTGGTATATAACTTAATATATGAAAGAAATTGAGTTGTTGAAAGCTCAGATTTCCTGTTGAAAGAAGATGATTGTTTCCCTTAGGCCTCCTCTTTGTTTACTTCTCTGAACGTGTCCTTTGAAATATAATGTCCTCTGGAGGATAATTATAAGACCTTGGGAACAATGCAATATTCCACATGTTGATAATAGTCAGGGTTAGTCTATGTTAACCTGAACAAAACTATTGACACGCATATCCATTAATGAGTTAAAATAAGCAAATATTGTACCAAAAGATATTATGTTCATTAACCATAAAAAGTGAATACTAAAGTGATAATAGTCAATTCATTATTCTCCTAAAAAGTGATATTTTTATATTCAACAGATCCTTGACATAGACAGGATAGGTTTTATTAACTCCTTTTTAAATATGTAAAAACTAAAATATTTTAATCATTGGAATGCTGTTAATTTATGGGGCTCTTCTAGGCATAAGATTGAGAGCCTGAAAAGAGGCATTTGGGTCCAGTTCTTCCACAAACCAGCAGTATGACCCTGAGCTACATATCTCATATTGCTGAGCCATATTTTACTTGTCTAAAATAATATGAGAAATGTATAAAATTATCACTTCAGTTTGTTTTCTTTCTTTCTTTCTTTTTTGCTTTTTAGTGAATCTTTTAAAAAATTATTATTATACTTTAAATTCTGGAGTACATGTGCAAAACATGCAGGTTTGTTACATAGGTATACGTGTGCCATAGTGGTTTGCTGCACCCATCAACCCATCATCTACATTAGGTATTTATCCTAATGCTATCCCTCCCCCCACCACCCCCAACCCCTGACCGGCTCCGGTGTGTGATGTTCCCCTCCCTGTGTCCATGTGTTCTCATTGTTCAACTCCCACTTATGAGTGAGAACATGTGGCGTTTGGTTTTCTGTTCTTGTGTTAGTTTGCTGAGAATGATGATTTCCAGCTTCATCCACGTCCCTGCAAAGGACATGAACTCACCCTTTTTTATGTCTGCATAGTATTCCATAATGTATATGTGACACATTTTCTTTATCCAATCTATCATTGATGGGCATTTGGGTTGGTTCCAAGTCCTTGCTGTTGTGAGAAGTGCCACAATAAACATACATGTGCATGTGCCTTTATAGTAGAATGGTTTATAATCCTCTGGGTACATACCTAGTAATGGGATTGCTGGGCCAAATGGTATTTCTAGTTCTAGATCCTTGAGGAATCACTACACTGTCTTCCACAGTGGTTGAACTAATTTACGCTCCCACCAATAGCGTGAAAGCTTCCTATTTCTCCACATCCTCTCCAGCATCTGTTGCTTCCTGACTTTTTAATGATCACCATTTTAACATTATACAAATCTAAGTAAAATGAATGTTCTTTGATTACTAAATTATATGCTTTAATAAATCACAACAGCAGAAACCAGAAACAAATGAAGAGTTGAACAAAACACCCCTTTATTGCTAGAAAATTCCAACAGAATATCATCAGTTAAAACACTGTTTTTTAATAAATCCCAATGTTTACAGAATTTATAAAAACTTAAAATTAATGCAAAACTATCCTACATTTTTCACACAATGTTCAGCAGTTTATCACTGTAATAAATAACCCAATTTCATATCTTATGATTACAGTTTGTTTAATAGTCTGTTGATACCTAAGAATAAGGCTGTATTATTTTTCCATACACTATACCTTATAAAAAATCTTAGTTCATATTATCAAATTTGATTGGCATAAAACAACATGGAGCAACATTAAGACATAGATATGAAAGGGCTGGATTTGAAGTTAGAGCTATTCTTCCCTTATGCAGCCAAACTATCTGTCATTTGAATATCCTTTGCTTTTCTTCACTTATCTCCTGTCAGTTAATACAGAAGACAGTTTCTCTATCAATGAAGATCCACGGCCATCATTCCTAGATCATTCCATCCTGACAGATACTTTCATTCGTGTGTCTCTAAGCTCCAATCCTTAGCAGGATGCTCTCCTTCCTAGCATGGGAACCTCAGGCTACCCAGGTGTCCCTGGCTACTTTTACGTGTGCATTAAACAATGTAACCATGGATATATTAAAGCTATGATAGTAAATATGTTTTAATTCTAATCTCTTAGTTTCCATTTCCTATTTTCTGTCATATCAAAGAAATATAATTTAAAGCTTTGGGGGTAAATGGGAAAGAAATATTAAAAGCTCATAATCATTACATTGAGGTCTGATAATTAAATCAACAGATATTATAACTGACATATCAGAACTATATAGTTGTAATAGTTAGGTTGTTGTTAATTATGTATAGTTGCTCACTTGTGAACTATCCAGATTGAATAACTTGGAAAAGCAAGAATGGTCCTTCTATGCTCTGGATAAATATTAATCTAGCTATAGCAATGGAAAAGAACAAACATTTATACATTACTTTTTATTAAACTAATATCAATTAGGTTTTATGTAATTACTGTGATATAATTAATTCCCTCAACAATTCTGTTGTTGGTAGACAATGAAACAGATCAGGGTAACTTATTCATTTAATCCAACACCAACTTTTAAGGTAGGTACTATTATTACCATTTCACAGGTAAAGATACTGAGGCTCTAAGTTAAACTATTTGCCTAGTTTGCAGGAATAATAAATAAAGGAGACATTGGTGGCTCACACGTGTAATCTCGGCACTTTTGGAGGCCAAGGCAGGAGGATGACTCGAGGCCAGGAGTTCTAGACCAGCCTGGGCAACATAGCAAGACCCCATCTCTACACAAAATACTAAAAATTAGCCAAACGTGATGGCATGCACCTGCAGTCCCAGCTACTCAGGAGACTGAGAGGCTTAGGTGGGAAGATCATTTGAGTGCAGAAGTTTCAGGTTACAGTGAACTGTGACCATGCCAACCTGGACCCTGTCTGTAGAAAAAGGACAGAAAAGGAGTCAAGAATTACTCTAGGCTCTGTACTGTAAGATTTTTACTACTTTGTTACGGTGTTTACTGTCTACAATCACTTTTACTCATCCCCATCTTGTTTTATGGTCACTTAATTACATGGTTTGTCTTCTTTCTAGACCCTAAGTTATTTGAATGTGGAATCCATTTCTGATTTAGCTTTCCCCCTCGACCGTTGTATCTGTCATAGAGAACTGCTGTACATGGGAAATTTTCAGGAGAATATGTATTGCACAAATAAAGGAAAAAGTGAAAAAAATGGTCTTGCAAAATTAATGTAGAGCAGAGGATAATGTTTATTTTACTTTTTACAACAAAATGGCCCTGAAAGGCCATGCTGAATATATCCATAATTCCTTGTGGAATTATGATGTGGTATGAGGAAATACAGCAGTTGCTTTTGTGCTATTGCTGCAGAAAAATCAGGAGGGCAAGAGGGACCTCAGGGTAAAGCAGGAGAATCTTTATTGAGTGCACTCAGACCCAGCAGACTCAACGTCCAAAGACTGGGCCCCAAACAAAGACAAGGTTTTGCTTATATACCTACTCCTAAGTGGTATGAAAACTGATGTACAGAAGCAAGACAAAGGCACTTAATCAGGCTATGACAGGCTGATAACTCAGATTTAGTATAGCCCTTACGATGCAGCCCAGATGGTCGTTATCTGGGCCACGATTTCAGGTACAACTAGCCTCCCATTGCAGAATTTTCACCATTCTCCTTCAATGTAGCTTCCATTTTCTTGAGCAAACTAAGCTCTTTCATTTGGAGTGTAGCTTAAGGTCTCCAGGAGGGGAATCTCTGGGAGGAGAGGCATAGTTAAGGCTTCCTCTTTAGAAGGTGGAGTCATCATTGCAGCCCGCTTTGCCTTTGTGTCTGCCTTTCTGTTTCCTTTAGCCTCTAATGTTCCTGCCCTCTGGTGCCACCTACAGTGCATCACTGCCACCTGCTTTGTGGCCCATACAGTGTCTAAGAGCTGTAGAATTTCTTCCTTGTACTTTGTTTATTTTCCTCCAGCAGTTAAAAGTCCTCTTTCTTTGTAAATAGCCCCATGAACATGCAAAGTGGCAAAAGCATATTTAGAGTCTGTGTAAATATTTACCTTTTGGTCTTTTGCTAGCTGGAGAGCCCTTGTCAGAGCTATTAGCTCTGCTATCTGAGCAGAAGTTCCTGTAGGCAAAGACTGTGCCTCTACTACTGAGTCCAAAGTCACTACTGCATACTCCGCTCAGTGGACCCGCCCTAGAATGAAGCTGCTTCCATCAATAAAATATTCAATGTCTGGGTCCCTGAGGGTCTGATCTGTCAAATCTCTCTGGCTTGAGAACACTTCATCTACCACATCCACACGGCAATGAAGGGCACTTCCTGGCACTGACTCATTGGGGAGCAAGGTAGCCGGGTTTAGGCTGTTCACAATCTCTAAAGTTATTCAGGGATTTTCACATAAGAGCCCTTGGTATTGAGTCGTTCTCGGATTTGATAACCAATGGTGCCCCCTTTGGTCCATCAAAGTTACACCTGAGTGCGGTACCTGGATTGTCAGTTGCTGTCCTAAAGTCAGTTCATTAGCTTCCTGTGCCAGCAGAGCAGTGGCAGCTAGTGCCTTAAAACAAGGAGGCCATCCAAGTGCCACAGAATCTAACTTCCTAGATAAGTATGCCACCAGGCAGTACCATGACCCTATGACTTGGGTTAGGATCCCTGTGGCCATTCCTTTTCACTCATCGACATAGAAAAAGAAAGGCTTAGTTAGATCTGGCAGCCCTAAAGCTGGAGCCTGAGTCAAGGGTCCTTTGATTTCTTTAAAGGCCTTCTCCTGGTCAGTCTCCCAGAGGAGGAGCTCCTTTTCCCCCACTTTGTGGCATCACATAACGGTTTAGCCATGAGCAAGAAATTAGGGATCCAGATGCAGCAGAACCCTGCTGCCCCTAGTGAGAGGTGAAGCCAGCTGGGGTTCTTGGTTGGGTGGGGACTTGGAGAACTTTTGTGTCTAGCTAAAGGATGGTAAATGCACCAATCAGCACTCTGTGTCTAGCTAAAGGATTGTAAATGCACCAATCAGCACTCTGTAAAGCACACTAATCAGCACTCTGTAAAATGGACCAATCAGCACTCTGTAAAATGGACCAATCAGCACTCTGTAAAATCACCAATCAGCACTCTGTAAAATGGACCTATCAGCAGGACGTGGGCAGGGCCAAATAGGGGAATAAAAGCTGACCACCTGAACCAGCAGTGGCAACCCACTCAGGTCCCTTTCCACCCTGTGGACTCTTTGTTCTTTAGCTCTTCACAATAAATCTTGCTGCTGCTCACTCTTTGGGTTGCTCTTTTGGGTCACTACCTTTAAGAGCTGTAACACTCACTGTGAAGGTCTGCAGCTTCACTCCTGAAGTCAGCGAGACCACTAACCCACCAGGAGGAACAAACAACTCCAGATGTGCCACCTTTAAGAGCTGTAACACTCACTGCGCAGGTCTCTGTCTTCACTCCTGAAGTCAGCAAGACCATGAACCCACCAAATAGAAGAAATTCCAGACACATCTGAACATCTGAAGGAACAAACACACAATCTTTAAGAACTGTAACACTCACTGCGAGGGTCTGTGGCTTCATTCTTGAAGTCAGTGAGACCAAGAACCCACCGAAAGGAACCAATTCTGGACACATGTTGGCGACTGTGAAGGGACAATCACCAAGCGGTGAGTAGCATCAGACCCCTTTCATTTGCTATTCTGTCCTATTTTTCTTTAGAATTTGGGGGCTAAATACCAGGCACCTGTCGGCCAGTTAAAAACAACTAGCATGGCTGCTGGACTAAAGACACGGGTGTCAGGCTTTCTGGGAAAGTGTTCTCTAACAACCCCCGACTCTTCGGAGTTGGGAGCGTTGGTTTCCCTGGAACCAGCTTCCACTTTTCCTGTACTTCTGGGCTGAGCCGAGCGTCAACACAGAGGAAAGCTATTCAGCTCCGGGGTCCCGACAACAAGTCGGTTGACCCTGCGGCCATAAGCGAAACTCTGAAAGTCATGTCGCCCAAGTGAGACTCGCCCATCTATCCTATCTATCCTGACCCTTGCCTCCTGGGTCCTCATGCCTGTCAGACAAACTTCCTCTTGCCTCTCTTCTCCGAGGCTAGTCCCACTTCTAAAAACCACTCCCTGTTTCTGGTGCTTTTCTAGTTTCTCCTATAAGAATGATTTGTAGTGTAAACTCCAGGACTCTATTCCCTTCTTTAGGCACCCAGGCTCGCTAATTGGAAAGACATAATTTTTGCTCAAAGCCCCATTGTAGGGAGTATTATCTGGAATTTTAGGGTCCCTACTCAGACAAGCAGGCCTAACAAAAGCCATTCCTGAAGCTAGGATATGGGGAGCCTCAGAAACTGTATACTTCCTATTCATATAAGTGAGGGAAAAAGGCATCACTCTTCCAACCCTGGAGATTCCTTCCCTCCCTCAGGGTATGGCCCTCCACTTCATTCTGGGGACATAACATCTTTATAGGATGGGGTAAAGTCCCAATACTAACAGGAGAATGCTTAGGACTCTAACAGGTTTTCGTGAATGTGTTGGTAAGGGCCACTAAATCTGATTTTTCTCAGTCCTCTTTGTGGTCTAGGAGGACAGGCAAGGGTGCAGGTTTTTGAGAATGTGTTGGTAAGGACCACTAAATCCAACATTCCTTGGTCCTCCTTGTGGTCTAGGAGGAAAACTAGTGTTTCTGTTGCTGTGTCAGTGAGTGCAACTATTCCGATCAGCAGGGTCCAGGGACTGTTGCAGGTTATTGGGCAGGGGAGAAACAAAGCAAAACCATGGGTGGTTTTGTCTTTCAGATGAGAAACACTCAAGCACCAACAGGCTCACCCTTGAAATGCATCCTAAGTCATTGGAACCAAGTTGGCCCACAAACCCTGAAAAAGAAGTGGCTTATTTTTTTCTGCACTACGGCTTGGCCCCAATATTCTCTCTCTGATGGGGAAAAATGGCCACCTGAGGGAAGTATAAATTATAATACTATCCCGCAGCTTGACCTTTTCTGTAAGAGGGAAGGCAAATGGAGCAAAATACCTTATGTCCAAGCTTTCTTTTCATTGAAGGAGAATACACAACTATGCAACGCTTGCAATTTACATCCCACAGGAGGACGTCTCGCTTACCCTCATATCCTAGCCTCCATATAGCTCCCCTTCCTATTAATGATAAGCCTCTTCTAATCTCCCCTGCCCATAGGGAAACAAGCAAAGAAATCTCCAAGGAACCACGAAAGCCCCCCAGCTATTGGTTATGTCACCTTCAAGCTGTAGGGGGAGGGGAAGTTGGCCCAACCTGGGTACATATCCCCTTCTCTCTCTCTGATTTAAAGCAGATCAAGGTAGACCTGGGGAAGCTTTCAGATGATCCTGATAGGTATATAGATGTCCTACAGGGTCTAGGGCAAACCTTCTATCTCACTTGGAGAGATGTCATGCTATTGGTAGATCAAACCCTGGCCTTTAATGAAAAGAATGTGGCTTTAGCTGCAGCCTGAGAGTTTGGAGATACCTGATATCTTCATCAAGTAAATGATAGAATGACAGCTGAAGAAAGGGACAAATTCCCTACTGGTCATCACGCTGTCCCCAGTATGGATCCCCACTGGGACCTTGACTCAGATCATGGGGACTGGAGTTGCAAATATCTGTTGACCTGTGTTCTAGAATGACTAAGGAAAATTAGGAAAAAAGCCCATGAATTATTCAATGATGTCTACCATAACTCTGGGAAAGTAAGAAAATCCTTCTTCCTTCCTCAAGCAGCTACAAGAGGCCTTAAGGAAATATACTCCCCTGTCACCTGACTCCCTCGAGGGTCAATTGATCCTAAAAGATAAGTTTATTACCCAGTCAGCCACAGATATCAAGAGAAAGCTCCAAAAGCGAGCCCTGGGCCCTGAACAAAATCTGGAGGCATTATTAAACCTGGCAACCTCGGTGTTCTATAATAGGGCCAAAAGGAACAGGCCCAAAAGGAAAAGTGAGATCAGAGAAAGGCCACAGCCTTAGTCATGGCCCTCAGACAAACAAACTTTGGTGGTTCAGAGAGGACAGAAAATGGAGCAGGCCAATTATCCGTGAGGGCTTGTTATCAGTGTGGTTTACAAGGACACTTTAAAAAAGATTGTCCAACGAGAAACAAGCCTCCCCCTCATCCATGTCTGCTATGCCAACCCCTCATCCATGTCTGCTATGCCAATGCAATCACTGGAAGGCACACTGCCCCAGAAGGCAAAGATTCTTTAGGCCAGAAGCCCCCAACCAGATGATCCAACAACAGGACTGAGGATGCTCGAGGCAAGTGCAAGCACATGTCATCACCCTCACTGAGCCCCAGGTACATTTAACCATTGAGGGTCAGGAAATTGTCTTCCTCCTTGACACTGGTGAGGCCTTCTCAGTGTTAATCTCCTGTCCTGGATGACTGTCCTCAATAAGGGAATAAAACCTGGCCACCCAAGCCAGCAGCAGCGGCAACTCACTCAAGTCCCTTTCCATGCTATGGAAGCTTTGTTCTTTCACTCTTCACAATAAATCTTGCTGCCACTCACTCTTTTGGTCTGCACTACCTTTAAGAGCTGTAACACTCACAGTGAAGGTCTGTGGCTTCACTCCTAAAGTCAGCGAGACCATGAACCCACCAGGAGGAACAAACAACTCTGGACATGCCACCTTTAAGAGCTGTAACACTCACTGCGAAGGTCTGCAGCTTCACTCCTGAAGTCAGCAAGACCACAAACACACCAGAAGGAATAAACTCTGGACACATCTGAACATCTGAAGGAACAAACTCCAGACACACCACCTTTAAGAACTGTAACACTCACTGCAAGTTTCTGTGGCTTCATTCCTGAAGTCAACAAGACCAAGAACCCACCAGAAGGAACCAATTCTGGACACACTGGGAACTCTCTTATTTGTCACCAGGTGGTTGGAGTAGGAAGTGCACAAACAGCCTGCTTCCATTCACTACTGAGCCATCTTTTCCCTTGGCTTATATAGAAACCTAAACACTGGACAATTTCAGAGCAGATTTGAGCCTTTTTCCCTGACACTTTATATCCTGCCTTCCATAACATGTGCAGGAGGTCTTGGGTCCCCTGGTAGCAGTCTTCTTGGGTTGGGGCTACTAGAAGGAGATCATCAATGTACTGGAGCAAGACACAGTCACTGCCCAGTGAGGTGCAGTCTTTAAGATCTGAGGCCAGTGCCTCTTCAAAGATTGTGGGAGAGTTCTTAAATCCCTGTGGGAGTCTTGTCCAAGTGTACTGTGATTGACCCCACTGGAAAGCAAAAATAGGCTGACTAATCAGTGCCAGCTGGAGGCAGAAAAATGCATCCTTTAAATCTAGGACTGTAAAAACCAAGTGGCACTTGCTGGAATATGTCCCATTAAAGTATACAGGCTTGGCACCACTGGGTGGATTGTCACTATAGCTTGGTTTACCACATGCAAATCCTGCACTAGCCTATATTCACCAGATGGCTTCCTCACTGACAAGAGAAGGGTGCTCCTTGGTGACTGGCATTTGACTATGATTCTAGGCTTATGAAGTCGCTCTAAGTGTTTGTGGATTCCCCGTATGGCCTTGGAAAGTAGTAGTGGGTACTGATGGACCCAAACCAGAGTTGCTCCTGGTTTTAAGTCCACTACAATTGGTGCCTGATTTACTGTCAGTCCAGGCGGGTTACTTTCAGCCCAAACTCTGGGAATTTTATTAAGTCATGTGTGCATTTCATTTACTCCTGCTTCCAGGGTCTTTTCTGCATATAGCCTCCATTCCTCAGCTTTCAGGACAGTAAGGGTTAACACCATAGCCTCTGGGTGAGCTAGGTTTAAAGTTACATTTCCTTGCCACCCAAATGTAATCTGTGCCTGCAGGTTTTGAAGTAGGTCTCTTCCCAGCAAAGGAACTGGACAATTTGGAAGGTATAGGAATTCATGTTGGACTCCTTGTCCTCCTATAACACATCTCTTTGACCAACAGAAAGGCATCCTTTCTGAGACTCTAGTGGCTCCTACAATGGTTGCACAGTTCTTGGATAGTGGCCCTATAAGTCGGGTCACTACCAAATGCTCAGCCCCAGTGTCTACCATAAAGTCCATCAACTGGCCCCCTACTTCCAAAGTGACCATAGGCTCCTGGAGGCCCAAAGAGATGGAGCCTGGTCTGTCCTAGTCCTCATATCCCTCAGCCCCTGCCAGTCCAATCAGATCAGTGGTTAGTCCTGGGTGTGGTAGCCCCCTGCTAGTGGCCTTCCCATACCATGGCCCAGACCATTCTCCTTGTTATCATTCTCTGGACACTCATCCTTCCAGTGTCCTTTCCTTTTTCACTGGGTCCATTGATCTCTTTCTAGTCTCAGCTAACTCTCAAATCCCTGTCCAGTCTGGCCTCTTCCACACCCATGTTTGTGTCCCCTTGCAAAGCCAGCTTCCCTTCCTGTAAGGGCTGCTGCCAGCAAATCAGCCTTTTTCTTAAGCCTTCCATTAGCCTCCCTCTTTACTTCCTGATTTTGGTTAATGTATACCTTGGTGGCTATCTCAATAAGCTGAGTAGCATTCATGCCCATGAAATCTTCCATCTTCTGCAATGTTCACCTAATATTGCCCTGGGCCTGCCCTGTGAATGATGTATTTACCATATGCTGATTTTGAGTAGGGTTGAATGGGGTGTACAACTGAAATGCCTCACAAAGTCTTTCGTAAAACTGGCTTGGACTTTCATCTGCTCCTTGGAGCACCTCTGAGATTTTTCCTGCATTGACTGCTTTTCTCCCACCATTTTTTAGCCGATGCAGGATTGCCTCTCAGTACTGCTGCAGATGCTGCAGCTGGGATGCGTCATTTGGGTCCCAATTGGGGTCTGTTTCAGGGAACTGGCCCTGCGCATATGCCTGGGCATTAACTGTGTCTGTAGGAGCATTTGCTTCTAGCCACTGGAGGGTTGCCTGTGCCAGTCTCTGGCACTCTTCCATATTAAACAGTGTCAGAAGAAGCTGTTTGCAATCTGGCCAGGTTGGATTGGTTGTCTGAAAAATGGACTGCATCAAGTCTATAAAAGCCTGTGGCTTCTCTGTGTAGGAGGGAGCATGATGCTTCCAGTTCATGAGATCAGTGATTGAAAAGGGCTGGTAAACAAAAGCTCACTCTGCCCCCTGGATGTGGCCATGCTCTTGATAATAGACAGGTCCTCTCATTTCCTGAAGAGCATTTGCATGACTTGGGCATGGCCAGACCTGAGACAGCCTACCCGACTTTCTAGGCTTTCTGCCCTAACTTTCTGTAGCTCTGATTCCTCCTTCTCAGGTGAGGCTGGGAGCATGTACCCACATGGATTTAACTCCTTGTGGGCAGCTGGGGCAGTTGGCCTCACAGATGAACCAGCAGTAAAAGCAGTTGGTCTTGGTAAAGGGGGGTTGATTGGAACCTAAGCAGGATGAGGAAATTCTGTTTCCTCCTGAGGTGCCTGTAAAACTGGTTTATCTTGCCTTTCCTGTAGCTTTTTCTTTTTCTCTGCAGCTGCCAGCATGGCTGATTTTACTTTTGGGTTCGGCTGCTTGGGCCACGAGTGTCTTACAATATGCTGCCAAACAGGGTTGCAACCATGCTGGTCAGTTTTGTATAATATTAAGCCATGAATTGATATAGGGGAATTGGTCTGGTTACTCTTGCTGTCCCCCGACCCTGGTCACCACCTTAAATGCCCGGCCTATTGTCTCCCTATCTATAATATCCTCGGCCAGCCAACTGACACCAAAAGAGGGCTATTCTAATTCACAGAGAGTTCTCAACCTTTGGGGGGTCAGTTTAATTCCATAACCCCCTGAAAAAACTTTCTTAAAATTATTTAATGTACATTCCAATGGAGTGGGTTTCAACAACTGTCCCCCCATTTCCTCCCTTTACGATGTGCACTCGCTCTTTCATTTCCGACCGACCAGACCGTCTCCTATTACGGGAGTTTTCAGATGCTGCTTAGCTAGGAGAGTTCCTTATTCCCACCACGGATGCTGCAGCCAGGGGGCAGCTCCTATTAGCCAGATGTGGATTGTCACTAGCCCAGGTTGGCCCCACACTTCGCTCGGAGCACACAGTCCACACTAAGAGATGTGTGTCTCCCCACATTACTTCCTGCGTTAGTCCCTCCCAGAACCATCTCTCACACAGTTTCACACACTTCCCCTCTCCCAGTTCCCTTTTCTAACTGACTTAGCAATCCTCTCTCACATACCATGTCAGTTGGGGTATAAGTTTCATCTGAATTGGAGAGCCACTCTCACCTCCAGCCTCTCTGGGTCAAATTAGTGGTTATACCTCGGGAGGTGATCAAGCTCCTCTTCTGTCCTTATGGGACAGGTCCTGCCTTGGGCCCCAAAACCTTACCACAGTTCAGTAGAGCTGCTTCTGGGATTGTCCTGTAACCCCTTCCAGGTTCTGTTGCACTGTTAGGGGAGGGGCGCCGGAGATGCAGGAGAGCCGATCTCCCCTTCAGGTTGAGGTTCTCCCAGTGGCATGCTTGGGGTAACTGATCTCCCATGGCTGGGAGCCCCAGACCCACAGGCAAAGGAGACAGCCAATCTGTCATCTGTCCCTCCTGGCTGGCTCACCAGAAATGTTGCAGAAAAATCAGGAGGGCAAGAGAGACCTCGGGGTAAAGCAGGAGAATCTTTATTGAGTGCATTCAGACACAGCGGACTCAATGTCCAAAGACTGGGCCCTGAACAAAGACAAGGTCTTGCTCATATACCTACTCCTAAGTGGTGCGAAAACAAATGTACAGAAACAAGACAAAGGCACTTAATCAGGCTATGCCAGGCATATAACTCAGGTTTAGTATACCCCTTACTATGCTGCCCAGATGGTCATTATCTGGGTTAGTTCAAAGTTCAAAGGAGTTTCACAAAGACTCATCTTGCGACCCCCCACCATGGCGTCCAGCTGGCTGTAAGCTAGACCTGCTCAGGCATGTCTGGTGACCTTTGTTACACTGCTTAGATGAAAAAGCAGGAACCTACAATCATTAACTATAGGGAAAACAAGAACTCATAACACTTACAGAGCAAGGAGCAAGATATAATTACATAGCAGATGGGATGGGATTCGAGGGGGAAGTTTACTTACACTAAAGGAGAGATAGGAGAACTTATCTCCTCACATCTCTATATTGAGGGAGTGCTGGGAGAGTCTCCAGGGCACATCCCTTTGAGCTCTGGCCCTTAGATAACGTTATCAAAACTTTGCCTGTTACTGCCTTTGAAATGAGTCTGCCTAACACAGGCAGCTTGTTTTTTTTCTTTTAATTTTTATTTTGCTTTTCTTTCTTTAATATCCTGCCTCACTATATGTGCCTAAGTACAAATTATGGTTCTGCAATTTATATGGAACCCTAGGCATGATACTTGGTTTCCTCATCTAAAACATATTATGATGTTTTAGATGAGGGATATGATACCAGTCAACATTGTTGATATGAGGATTAAAATGTAATAATATGTAAAATACCTAGTTTCATGTGGCTGCATGGTGTACACTCAACATCTTAGCATGAAAATTGTTTTCAGGCCTAGAAAGTATCTCTAGTATTACAATAGAGTGGCCAGAATAGGCATGCTTTTGGAATACAATGTAATTTCCTAATAACAGACTTCTTACTTGTACAGCTAACTTAGGTAGAATTTCCATGCATGACTGAAATTGCTAAGGAACTTACTGTCTGGTTCCTTCAAAAACAATTGAAGGCAAGTATCAATCTGAAATTCTGAGTAGTTTCTTATGCAATTTACACCATGTCAAGAGGTAAGTTGAGAAGCTTTGCCAACAAATAAAGGGACAGTGAAGAACATCAAAATAGATTATAAGCTTAAGTAGCACATGCCTCTTCTTGCCATTTTCCACTAATAATTTACTAAATATTAACCATAGGCAAAGTACTACCAGTTCTCTCCACTCTTTCACACTTTCACAGTCAATCTACTTGTAGGAACTTATATTCCTGCTGTTTCTATTGCTTTTCCTCCCTTTCATGGCACTAACCCATGGAGACATTGATTCTTCTCCCACCATCTCACTACTCCACTATCATTTGCAAATAATTCTATGTTAAAAGCCATCAGAGAATAATCACATTTGTTGTTAAATTTAAAGCCAATACTTTCTTTTTAATTGTATCTACCTTCCCTATAGCATTTGACCATTTTACCACTCCATCCTTTGAAATATTCTTTGTAGCTTAGCTTTAGTTGTACCAGTTTCTTCTGGTTTTCCTCCTTTATCTTGAAACTTTTTGTTTTGGGGGATTTGTTATTAGTGACCGCATTTTCTTCTGCCCATTAGCTACATATTGGTAATTATCCAGATCCTACTCCTTCCAAGCTACAAGCCTTCTTTTCTGATAATGCTACACTTTCTCCTATATCCACTTCTACATTTAAGTCTCCTGAGCTCCAGGTTTGTATAGTAAGCTGCTTACTGGACATCTTCCTTAGATATCTCATAACATTTCAAATTTGACACATTCAAAATTGAATTCATCATTGTATCCATACCCTGCCTCAAACAAAGGGTGGAAAAGACTTCTATTTTGCTATTTTTGTCAATGACAGTCAGGCAATATTATAAACTATAACCTTGTCTTCTCTCACTTCCTTCACATTGGCTCTATTAGTCACCATGACATTTTCTGATCCATTCATGTAAACCATCTCTTCAATTGCCCACTTCTTATATTCAGTGTTCATCTCAAGCTGCTGTCTTCTTTCAATTGGATAACAACAGCTTCTTAACTGCTTTATCCATTTCTTCTAATAAATGGTCCACTCTTAGGCCAGAGTGATCTTGGTAAATCACCAGTTTGTGAGAACCAATGAGTTAATTCACCTGTTTTATTCCTCTGAAGTGCTTAAAAAAAGGTGTCTATCACAGTTGTAGTAGTAACAGTAGCATCAGCAGGAGAAGAAAGTATAGAAGGAAAAAGAGCAGAAAGATATCCTTATTATAAATCTAATCCAGTGGTAATATTAATAGTAGGATCATAAAATTTATGTAAATTTCCCAATAAATATCTTGCAGTCACAGGGAAAATCGCTGTTTCTATTTCTTCATTTCTATTTCGCCCCTCATTTTCTGCCAACATGGATCCTCTCCCTATACTTATCATGATACTCCACTGAATCTGCTGGTTACAAAGCTGCTGAAGAATTGTTACCATATCAAAAAGTCAAAAATTTTATATTCTTTATTAATGCTCTCAAGTTTCTTTACTATCAGACATATGCGTAACTCCATCCTTACCTCTTACTTTCTGCATCACATATTCTGAATTGTATTACCCTAAACTCTTTTACCTAGTCCTTCACACATATTTTTCCCTCTGCCCAGAACATCATGCTCCATTATTGCCCAGCTGATTGCTAACTGTCCTTCAGTTTCCATATCACTTTCCCTAAGAAACTTTCCATTATTTGGGTACGTATCCTTTATGTGTTTCCAAAGCATCCTGTTGTCATGCTAAATGCATATGACTAATATTAGAGTTGATTGTTTAATTTATGTGGCATTACATTATAAATTCCATAAAAGTGGAACTGTGCGTGTCTTACTGTCTTTGCATGCTCAGCACTTAACACTTTGTCACCACTGGATCTTAAATAGAGAGAATAACTTGAACTGTTACAAAAGTGTTAGAAACAGAGAAAGATAACCATTATGTCTATTTGGAGAACTGGAAGATTCAAACTGAATTTATGATAAGTGGAGATAGAAAGGCTATGACTGGGAATGTAAGGAAGATAATAGTGTAATAATAAACAGGAATAGTGACCAAGGTATATTATTAAAGAAAATAAATGTAGAAGATAAATATTTACTGAATACTGATTGATAGGTATGATTTCTATATCATACGCTAACATTTCAAACTAATAATAATAGTTTTGAAATTCATATTATCATTAGAAATGTTCAGTTACCAAATATGTATCTTTGGGCAAATGAACTTTGTTATTGAGTAGAGGATTATTTATTTGTTTATGTTATTTTTATTTTTGTAGAGACTGGGTTGTTTTGTAGAAACTAGGCTGTTTTGCCCAGGCTGGTCTCAAACTCCTGGCCTCAAGCTATTCTCCCTCCTTGGCGTCCCAGTGTGCTGAGGTTACAGACATGAGCCACAGTTCCTGGCCTAGGCTTCTTTATCTTAGCAGATTCTTCATAGAATCATTGCTATTATGTCATTGTCATTGTTAAAATTTCATAAAAGGAATGATTTAACATGTAAATATGCAGTATGCTGTTTGGCATGCAAAAATTACCCAATATAGCTTAATTATTACTAAAATGATTACATTATCACCATGTATACTATCAGAATCTAGAAGTTTATTCTTTTTTCATTTCAATACTGCCTTAAAACAAAAGAAAATATATTAAATATGTTATCTTCCACATAAAGAGCCATTTTCAATCCTCCATTCAGTCCCATGTAAAAAAGAGATAATGAGTTTAAGTTTTTATACTAAAACTCTTCCTCCTAGTCAGTCTTGAGCAAGTCATTTATCTTATAAGTGTTTGCCAACTTTAGACTTTAAGTGGAGATAATTGAACTTACTTGTTTTCATCTTATAGAGACATTCTAAGGTTAAATACACCTTGTCCTTTTGTATCCTCAGGTGCAAGTGTAGTCAAGAAGTAGGATGCCATTTGCTATTAGGCAATCATTTATTCTCAAGGTCTTCTAACATAGGTGTTTGGTGGTGAAGAGTTAATTATACTGTATTCCATCTGGAATCCCTGGGGCCTTATAATATTCAGAAAACAGTTCCCAGTGAAAGAGATTGGTTAGATCATTATCTTCCTTCCTGAGAGCACAAACAACTCTGATTCATAATAAATCTTCTTGCTTGTTTTGCAGTCTAAATGAAACATATTTCAAAAGTAAAACATATATCTTGGTTAAAAGTATAATTTTGCATGCACGTGTTTGTGTATCTGTATTAACTTATTTTGTCTTTGTTTCTGTAATAATACTGTGTTCCTGTCATCATGCTTTTATCATGATGATATGGTTTTATCTGAAATTGTAAATTGGAGATAGAAATATCGACAATATCTAACTGTTATAAAACAATTAGCAAAAAGTTTTCTATTTTGTAAAATAACAAGTAGGCCAGGGTTGAACCAAGCATGGTAGCATGTGCCTATAGTCTCAGCTACTGGGAGGCTGAGGTGGAAAGATGAAATAAGCCCAGGAGTTTGAGGCTGCAGTGAGCTATGATTGTGCCACTGCACTGTAGCCTGCATGACAGAGCGAGACCCTCCCTGTCTCAGAAAAAAAAAATGTAGGTAGGGGTTAGATAGATGCAGAAATTACCATTTATTGAGCAACTACTATGGATCTGGGAGCAGGTTTTCACAAGGACTTTCCATGTGTGATTTTTGGATAATTTGTGTACATTGTATAGATTTTCTTTGCCATAATGTCATTATCATTAAAATGGGAATAATTTTATGTTCCATTTTATTGAAGAGTTGTGACAATGAAATGAGTAAAACATTTGGAGCAATCCCTGACACATAGCAATGATCAATAAAATATTAACAATAATAATAATTATTATTCTTATTAAGGTTTATTTGGCTTTTTCCCTGAAAGATAAGAAAAACATATTAATCAAGATCTTTTTATGGAGTCAAAGAAAGTGTTTGTTTGGGATGTTCAGAAAGGATGAAGATATAACTGTATCTTCATATTTTGTTAAATGAGAGGTTAAAACTTCAACTTTAAATTCCATTATTGTACAGATTGATAAACTTGAAAATTTAAAAACTTTGCCACTTCTCAGCATCATGATTCAAACCCTAAAGACAAAAAAGAACCACATAATAGAAAATATATTGGTTATATGAAAAATTACAAGAATCTCAAACCAGTTATACGTAAATAGTAGAGATGGGGTCTCACTATGTTGCCCAAGCTAGTTATAAACTCCTAGGTTCAAGCGGACCTCCCACCTCGACCTCCCAAAGTGCTGGGATTACAGGTGTAAGCCACTGCTCCTGGCCAGTTTTTAATATTTTAAGACAGGTATCATTACCATTACTAGGTGTCTTTTTTAAATGTTTCATAAAATTCACTGAAGTCATCTAGGCTTTGTGAATTCTCTTTCAAGAGTATTTTATTATATGTGTAATGGTTATAGGACTATTCAGGTATTTTATTTCATTTTGTATGAGTTTGGTAGTATGTGGTTTTTGAGGAACTGGCCATTCCTTCTAAATTGTCAAATTTACTAGCATGAAGTTTACAGACTTTTCTTCTTATGCTTTCACTGGTTGTAGAATCTGTGGTTATATTTCTTATTTTATTGCTGATTTTAGTGATGTAGGTCCTCTGTTTTCCCATCTTTGTCAGTCTTTGTAGAGGTTTATTAATGTTATGAATCTTTTTTTGAGAACTACCTTTTGCTTTCATTAATTTTCTCCATTGTTTTCCTGTATCCAGTTTAATTTAACTTTTTTTTTTTTACTTTATTCTGTTTACTTTAAGCTTCTTTCATTTTGCTGAACTGAGAAGAAAATTTTTAAATATTGGGCCAAAATACAGAAAGAACAGAATTCAAGAGAGTTAAACCTTGCTGCTAGAATGAAGAATTTCTTGATGTCTCAGAAGTTACCTGAGATGTGGACCAGAACCTTTTCAAGTCTTCTGGCTTACGAGGCTAAGGTAGGTGTCAGCAAAGGGAGCAGAAGGAGGTCTTTTATGACGCTGTACTTTTACTGGACCCTGAAGACATTAGACCTAAAAATAAGTGAAAATTTCTTTTCTCTTTTCTTTTTCTTTCCCTTTGTTCCCTTGAAAATGGTAGCATACAAGGGGCTAAGGAGTTTCAGAGGCCTAGCAGACAGTAGCATGCCTAGGGAATGGAAAGTGGCAGTGAGATCAGAGGTCTGATAGAGAGCAGGACATAGAAGGTGATCTGCCTGATCAGGTAATTAGTTATATACAAAAGGGGAATTACCTGGCCGAGGTAGGGTTTCTCCACTCCAAAGTTACTCTTCCCCTCATACTGTACTCCTTGCCCTTTATAAGAAAGTCCCGATATGGATCTCACACTTAAGGAATGGCATGGGGAACTATACATAAGTAGGTGAAATTCTTCTGTATGGTATATTTATTTACCACATTTAATTATTTAATCATTTATTTATATCAACACGGATGCTTGTTTATTTTATGCTGTCAGGCATAGTCTCATACTACTTCATTTATTCGTTGCTCAAGTTGAATTCTTAGGTATTTTAACCATATGAATGAACTTTATGGGATGGCTCCAATTATGAGCAATTACCACACCCATAAGTGCTAACTGAGTACTTCCTAATGTTGACAGAATGTCTATTTTCTGTCACTATAACAGAACAACATAAACTGGGATTTACAAAATCCAGAAGTTTGTTTGGCTCAGTTTGGGAAACTGAAAAGTCCAAGAGCATGCCATTGGCATCTGGTGAGGGCCTTTTTGCTGCAACATAACATAAAAGGCATCATACGTGAGACAGTAAGAGCCAGAGAGGACTCACTTTTGTAATAAAGTCTCTCTGGCAATAATGAACCCACTCCTGGGATAGTGACACCAATCCATTCATGAGTGCAGAGCTCTCATTAATCAATTAATCCATTTATGAGGGCAGATTAATTGAGTTTTCAATACATAAACTTTTGGGGAACACATTCAAATGATAACACATGGTATTAATCAGTCAGTCCATAAACCTTTAAAAAGTATTTCTGTGAATTTATCTGGGCCTGAAGGCATTGTTCTAGAGATATAATTATTAGGAAATATTAAGCAATGAGGTAAAAAATTCTGTAGCTTTCTTGGAAGCACAGAACCAAAGCTACATTGGCCACCCCTATGTATTTTACCACATGATGCCGTCCAAGGTTTTCATTGTCTCCAGTCCATATGGACTGTAAGCCCAGCTCCAGGAAGATGCCAATAATCTAAAGGTGTTGAGGTTTCTACATGAAATTGAAGCTAGATCCCAGCCGTATTACTTCTCCAAAGAAGATACAGAAGTTTCTGGGCAAGCTTTGGAAAGATATAGTTGGTCCAAATTTTATTCAGGCTAAACTGGAATGTGTTGTTCCACCAAGGACTGATGTCAGAAAGATACGTAGGTTTATTATTGCTTACTTACGTCAATTATAATGTGGGCAACATCACTATGAATCTTACAAAATGCATGATAAAAAGTTATTGGACATTATAATGTGAAATTTTAAAAATTATGACTAAATGGGCACATAAAAAATGTATAACAATTGTTTTCAGGGATTGATTCTGATTCCTCCGGTAAACACTGTCCTCAACAATATCTTAATATTTTCCAAGACTCTCCAATTTTTGTATAATTAATAACTATATTAAACATTAAAAAAAAGCTTTGATTCTTAAAAACTATAACTATTGAATAGGGTGCTCAGAAATCCATGGACTTGTCTCCAAAAAGTAAGAAAATAAATCATCTGGATTTCTCCCCAGATTTGGCCTTTTAGTCTATTGTAGTCTAGATAAGCATTCTACTGAAGACCCTAGGTAAATATGTAATGATCTTGTGTCTCCTCTGTGTTAGTGAAAGTAAGCATTGACTAAACATAGTACAGAAAAAGAATACAATTTTAAAAATAGAAGATGTTTTAAATAAAAAACAATAAAAATTTTAATTCTTTTTTCTTCTGTTTTTGTTATATTTTACTGCCAAATATCTTATTCTTTAAAACTTATTTTACAATATTTACATTTGTTGGATTGCATATAGGACAGAAGGAACCCTAAAGCATAAATATTTCAAACTAGCTGAAGATAAATAACACTCATTGGAATTATTTTTGGATGTTTGGAAATCTGTTGTGTTATGTTGAAAAATTGGAGTTAGACTAAGGTAAATTTAAAATTAACTCATTTTGTTGAAAGTAAAAGAAAATGGGCCAGGCGCGGTGGCTCATGCCTGTAATCCCAGCACTTTGGGAGGCTGAGGCGGGTGGATCACGAGGTCAGGAGATCAAGACCATCCTGGCTAACACTGTGAAACCCCGTCTCTACTAAAAATACAAAAAATTAGCCGGGCGTGGTGGCGGCCGCCTGTAGTCCCAGCTACTTGGAAGGCTGAGGCAGGAGAATGGCGTGAACCCAGGAGGTGGAGCTTGCAGTGAGCATGAGCAGAGATCACGCCACTGCACTGCAGCCTGGGAGACAGAGTGAGACTCCTTCTCAAAAAAAAGAAAATAAAAGAAAATAAGAAAGGAAATCATAGCTATAGTTATGCCCCCTATTTATATATTATTTCATTCTTTCTTCTAGAGTCTTCAAAGTTCATGCACCATTTTTATTATATACTAATATCCTACTAAATGGAAAATCAATCACAAAAATAATTTGAAATGCTTGTTTATTTTTAATACAACTCTAACAAGATGAATAATCTGTGTTACTACATCATTCCCATAGGTTATAGTTGTGCATGATATTTATAAAAAATAGAAAAGAAGAAGAGGAAGCAAAAGAAAAAGAAAACAAAATTTAAGAGATGATAGTAGGAAAAAAAAGTTTCTTATTTCTCATATGTATGTACAGCTCAATAAACATGTTGCCTGGGCCAGGCATGGAGGCTCAAGCCTGTAATCCCAGTATTTTGGGAGGCTGGTGTGGGAAGATCACTTGAGCTCAAGGGTTTCAGACCAGCCTGGACCCTATAGCAAGCCCCTGTCTATACAAAAAATAGAAATAAAATTAGTTGAGCATGGTGGTGTGTGCCTGTTGTTGCAGCTACTTGGGAAGCTTGAGCCCAGGAATTCAAGACCAGCCTGGAAAATATAATAAGACCTCATCTCTACAAAAAAACATTAAAAAAATTAGCCAAGCATGGTTGCACATGTCTGTAGTCCTAGCTACTTGGGAGGCTGAGATGGGAGGATCAATTGAGTCAAGGAGGTCAAGGCTGCAATCAGCCATGATTGTGCCACTGTCCTCCAGCCTAGGCAACAGAGTGAGACTCTGTCTCAAAAAAAAAAAAAATGTTAAACAAAAATTTAAAAAGAAAATGTCAACATAATCCATGATTATGTCTTTTCTAGCAATCTAAAATAAGAAAAAGTGGAGAATAATGAAAAGAAATCTTTAATATCAGATATGTTAAGTAAAGAAAGACCTTCTTAGATCTCAGTTCGAAACTTCAGTGTAGATTCCTTCATTTGCTGCTCATAATGTTTATCAAATTTTTCATTCAGGGCTACTGTAAAGTGATTTTTCCAGTCTCCTGTAATTCCTGCAACAAAAAAGAAAGCTCAATAAATATTAAGTCTTCCAAAAAGAATCATTAGGTTTGCTAATTTCATCACTTTCATTAACACCTAATCAAATATTATACTTGTAATTCTCAATTTTAGGAATCAAATGTATACCATTAATGATATACTTTTTTGGGCTTACAAAGATGGATTTGTCCTAATTGGTTTAAAAAAACAACAAATTTAATTCTCTGATTCTTTCTTCTTATGCCATTTACTTTATTTTTCTTCTGAAGTTTCATCTCAGTTGTTGGGGCTCCCAGGATAAGATCCATGTTTTACCCACTCTCAAGGTGTTAAATATCATCTTAATGCTGATAGCACTAAAACCCAGACTTATGCTTTATATACAACTGCCTACATGATTTTGCCACCTGAAAAATGTCCAAATTTTCCAAATACAATTAGTTCAAAAATAAATTCATTTTATTCCTTAGCATATTGTGTTTTCTCCATTTACATTTTAATGACCTGTGTAGAGTCAACACCAGGTATCTACACATAAGCTTGGACGTTATTCTCTTAACCACAACATCTAATTCATTATATTCAGGCTTTCTTTATATCTACTGCCTCTTAAACACTTCTGCTACTGCCAGCCGGAGAGTGTTTCTCATCTGGGTAATTATAATAGTCCAGCAGGCTTTTCTTGTTTTGCTTTTTAACATACTTCCAACATTCACCTTGCAGAAGGAATTCATCTTTTTTTCTTTTTGAGACAGAGTCTCGCTCTGTCACCCAGGCTGGAATGCAGTGCAGCTATCTCTGCTCACTGCAAGCTCCACCTCCCAGGTTCACACCATTCTCCTGCCTCAGCCTCCCGAGTAGCTGGGACTACAGGCGCCCGCCACCACGCCTGGCTAATTTTTTGTATTTTCAGTAGAGACAGGGTTTCACCGTGTTAGCCAGGATGGTCTCGATCTCCTGACCTCATGATCCGCCCGTCTCGGCCTCCCAAAGTGCTGGGATTACAGGTGTGAGCCACCGCGCCTGGCCCACCTTCTTTTTTAAACTATTCAAGAGTTCACTTGCCCTCTTGCTCAAGGAGCTCTAAACTTTCCCACTGAAATAACCCGAAAACCAGAAGACAGAACATGTGTATCCTAAAAAAATCAGATAGGTTCTGAGGGTACAGCAGCAAGTCACCGTTTGCAAGTAAGACAACTGTTTTAAGTCCTCTGTAACATTTATATGTAGAATTTTGAAAAAGGAAACATATAATCAAAAGAGTACATAATTAAAATATAGTTTGAGAACTGAATCTCTTTTCAGTGGATCCCTGTTCTGTTTTGTTTTTTTCCCCAGTGGCAGGTTTGTTATTTTACAAATTCCCTGACTCTCACTGACAGTATGGTTCAAAGAGCAAGATTTGATTCTATTCTGTTTGTTTCTGCTTCCTCATATATAAATAGACTGGTGTCCCAGTGCTCTGAATATCTGAATATCTTACATGCCTTTAAATTTGTTAACTGGCTATATCTCATCAGGCTATGTCTCCCCCCAAATAGAATTTTTTTCTCCTTATATGTTGATATTTTTTGCTAAACAGAGCTATATTTGAATTTCTATTTTTTGCCACTTACCCTTGACAGGTGTTTGCCACTTGTTAAAAAAAAAGTTGACAAACTATTCTAAACTTATTTCTTCAACTCAAAAAGAGAGAGGAATAAAATCTTTCTGCGGAATTTCTGGTTAGAACTTAAAGGAACTATATGATACATGTTGTAACACTGAGGCACATAGGCTTGGTAAATTACAGCTAGTAGGGTGTGATATTATTTCCAATGCTGAGATTGACGTGTCTGCTAGTTATTTTAACATAATATGATGCATACACTAAATAATCAACAGGTAATTGCAATGTAATAGAAGTGTAACTTAAAGAGTGTATTCAAATATGAAAGACTGCTGAAGAAAACTTAAGCTGGGTTCATAGGCATTAAAATACCTCACTAGATTTTTGCCTATAACCATGTCACCTTGTGACTTCCTCTAGTATCGAGGCAAACCACATTTTTCTCACCCTTTCTCATGAAGGGCGACAATTTCTGGTTCATAATTTCATCTGGCAGTGTTGTGTAATTTGTGGATGGATTGTTCTTCATCTCTTGGAATGAAGTATGATGTATAATCCTGTCCACAAGCTCCTCTGATGGCTTCCTCTCCAGGAAATGTATCAATTTTATCACCTCTTTTCTGATATCCTAGGGAGAGAAAATGTTTTGAGAACTAAATTGCTAAAACTGAATAAATCACTATATAAATGAAAGAGAAAAAATAAACCTTTCTCTTTTCTCCTACTGATATTAGAATTAGATTTCTAATGAGAAAAAAACACTTTTGGGGGAATTTTATAAAAGCTGTTTTAAGTATAATTTTCCTCATCCATAAAATGCTTATAAAAGATACTTTAAGATTATTCAAAAAACTAAATGAGATGTTTGTGAATGCTTATTGTAGTCCTTGATGCATAATCACACTTAATAGATGTTATCTATGAAAACAAACATCATACTCAAAACCTAAAGTCCCCTGTGAAAAATCAAGTTTGGGGGATAAAGATATACAGGCAATTTTCATTTTTCTCCTAATTTATTGGTGTAATTAGTGAGAAACAAAGAAACAAGAAAGATTAAGAAAAGGTGTAAAAAGTCAAATACTCACAATGCAACATCAGTTGTCTGTACACCATAGCTACAAACATCCCCATATCTGTGCCACTCCTATAATATACACCATTATTCAGCTATATCTCTCAGTGCAACTATTTGCAATATTAACCGCAATGTGTATTCAAGTGCACATTTCTCTCTATGCCAATCAAATGCTGTTTCTAAATTCTCTGCTCAATAAATTGTAGTTTGCCTTTTCGATTTCAGCTTATTTATCAACTTATTTAGGATAATATCCTTGGCTATTCTAATTTTGGGTAGATGACCCTGTTTTGCTCCCATAATTGTTTAAATAAATCTAATTTACCACATGTGTATTTTTGTAATGTTTTATTTACTTGTCTATCTTACTCAAAAGAGAAGTGGGGATAGTTAATAAGTACAAAAATAGAGCTAGATAGAATGATTTAGTATTTGATAGCATATCATGGTGACTATAGTCGACAATAATTTATTGTACATTTTAAAATAATTAAAAACTATCATTGGAATGTTTGTAACATGAAGAAATGATAAATGCTTTAGGTGATGAATACCTCATTTACCTTGATGTGATTATTACGCATGGTGGCCTATATAAAAATATGTCATGTACCCCATAAATATATACACCTACTATGTACCCATAAAAATTAAAAATTGAAGTTAAAAAAAGATGATGCTTCAAGACACAAGAAAAAAGATTATATGTATATATGGGTGCAAAATAGGCACCTCACATGTATGTGTATATATATATAATATATACACAAAATCTTATTTTATATATACAGATATATGTGTATATATATAGTGATAATGTCTTGATTTCTTTCTACTGGATACATTGTAGAAACAAATAAAAATTAATTTGTACATTCTTAGCCTTATTAATTCAAATATAGAGGAAACCTAAACATGGCTATTATTGACCAAAATCGGGAGTAAGTAGACATGGACAATTTGAAATGGAGGAAGAGAGTTGGAGTAACTATTTAATTTTGTTTGTGTGTATTTCAAATTCACTGTCATTAATAGTCTAATTACAGAACACAGTATTGGATAATATAATAAACTGTAGATCATGACTGCTTTTCTTATTCAAATTTGATCTAGTGTTAAATTCTATAAATACATAATTTAATTTATAAAATATTATTTATGATTTTATTTTAAATAAATGCTCACCAAAAACAACTCTAAAATTACTGAAATACCATAAAGGATTTTAAAGGTTATTCAAATATATTAATAAGACATGGATATCAATTGCTTTTTTGGTGATAGTAAAGGATAAGAAAATAGAGAAAATTTCTCACCTCTTAATAAAGAAACTCATTATGTTTTCTATGTTTTAAAAATTATGAGATATACGTATATATCTCATTTAAAGAGGAAAACTATATACAGCACCTATTACCTACTACTTAACTTATGAAATAGAACATTCACAGTTTTCTTAGTTTTCTTTTTTCTTTTGAGTTCCCTTCACCTCTACTCCCATCCCACATAAACAAAACAATCAAAAAAAAAAAAAGAAAGAAAGAAAAGAAAAGGAAAAAAACTGCTAATTTCAAATTATTATCTTCTCTACTTTATAGTTTTCAAACTTAGGTATGAATCTCTAGACAACATATAGTTTGATTTTACCTAACTGATGTGTATTTTTAGTATACTTCCTTTCATTATAATATAATATCTAATTGTAATACAATAAAATACATTATATATGGATTCTTTGGTATATATATCTGGGTTGTTTTCAATTTTTGCAGTTATTAAGAATGCTACTATGAAAATTATTGAATATCTAACGTAATGTACACAAGTCAGAGTTTTTCTAGAGTATATGTCTAAGAGTAGAATTTCAGGGTCTTAAACTATGTGCATGTTTGCCTTTGCTAGCTAATGACAAGTTGTTTCCAGTGTTTGTATCTTTCTACACTACAATCAACAGTGTGTTACTTTTCACTGATTCACATTCTAATATTTGTTATTGTCAGATATTTAAATTGTTATCAGCGTAGTGGGTGTAAAACAGGTATCTCATAGTGATTTTTATTTTGAATTACACTAACAATAAAGCTGAAGAAAAATTAGATTATGAGAAAATTTTAAGGCCATAAAAAATTTGTGTATTAATATTTTAGCATTCTCTTTACACTCTTCTTCTGGAAGTTTGAGTTGATATATGTGAGACATTATCACTGTATCTTATATACCAAAAACATTTTTATTTTTTAAATGCTAATACTTAGTAAGAACCATTACTTTTCATCAAATAGCCTATTTATCTCACTGTGCTACATTCTATAGAATTTCCTTAGCTCCATCTTTTACTTCAATAATTCACTATGTAGCCATGTCTAATCTATTATTGAACCCATCTCTTAATTTTTCATATTTTTTAGTTATTTTTAGAAATTGTATTTGGCTATTTTTTTTCAAATCTGCTCTGTCAATTTTAATAGTTTTTGTTTCTTTGTAATTTTTAAAATTTCATCTTGTATTTATTTAAACATATTAAGCATGGTTATTTTATAGGACCTATCTAACAATTGCAACATCTCTACATTTGCAGACCAGTTAATTGCTTGCCCATGTTGATTCCTTGTGTGTGAATGTGTGTGTGTGTGTGCCTGTGTGTGTGTGTTATTGATTCATGAAGTCAAGTTCTTTCAAATGTTTTCTTTGAAATTTTTGAGACTTGTGGTTTAAAATGTATTTATTTTCAGAATATTTTTATTTGCTAGCTTCAAATCTATGCTAAAGTATCTGTATTATTTTGGTCCTTTCCTTTTAAAAATTTACGAGATGGCTGTCATCATTTATTTAAAGGAATATTTTTGTATCCAGAGTATTTTCAAATGCTAACATCTTAGAAATTACCAAGTTGCTTATGTGTTCCCAGTTCCTCACCTCTTTCAGGTCTTCATAGAAAAGAAATAGTACACGTGGACTCTTTCCCTTTTCCCACCAAGATTTTACATGTTTATACCAGGAACCATAAGGAACTAAAATTAGAGAGAAAAACAGTGTAAAAGTGGTATCATCTCTAAAACTGCTCAAAAACTAGTGTTCAAGCAACAATAACAACAAATAAATATAAATAGATGATCATGAAATTAGAATAGATCAGCTGTATATCTTAAGCAAAGTTCTCTGCAGCAAGAGAGGCAAAGTATGTTAAATAATCTATGTATGTAAAAATAGTATGAACTTTATCATATAATGTAGTTTATGACAGAAAAACAGGGAAAGTTCTCTCATCAATTTGATTTAAAGCTTATGAGAAAATTGTTGAAACTGGTGTGTGTGTGTGTGTGTGTGTGTGTGTAGAATCAAATTGTTAGTGAAGGGAGTTGACTTAGTGAAACTATCAGTGGTCTGATAGTCATAAGAATATAGTTCTGGTCTCAAATTTACCATTTACAAACTAGGTTTGGCAACTAAAACTAGTAACTATATGAGTATTTATTACACTATTAGTTTGCATGGAAAGGAATATTCTCGTAGGTACCCTTAGTGTCATTCTCACTCCAGGAAATTAGATTTTAGAAATGATGTAATATAACCAAATGCTGTCTCTTCCTTTTTCTTTCTCTTGCCTCACTCATAGTAAAAATGTTTCATAAAATATAAAGCTGACAAAATAATATAATGTTGTGTGAGTCAAAAGGTTCTGCTTTGCCTGAAGTCATTGTATGCCTCCTCTGTTCTTTGACTCCATTAGGGAAGTTTTCTTTACAGAAAATGTTCTACAGTGAAATTTATAGTGATCTTATTTCTCCCTTTGCAGTGATGCAACATTATATTTCTCTGCCCTGCAGTTGAGGTCTTGACAATCTTAAGACATATGTACTACTCATTATGCTTTAGCAAAAATTTTCCCAAAATGTAGCAACAAACACAAAGCACATATACCTTATTTGTCTTGAGTCAATATTATCATCTGTGGATATGAAAACACATTATTATTTTTCTTTATAATTGTTACTACATGATCAGAATGGCCTTGTTTAGAATACTAGACTATTCTGCACCCTTTCTTCCTCAAATCTAAACACTTTAGTAAAAGTGTTTAATAAAAACGAAAAATTTTCCAGAATATCTGCTCAAGTAACTCTTAACAAATTTGAGAAACCTGGTTAAAATATTCAGATTGCACTCTGGGTAGAATGAGGAAGAGTTTTGTAGATAGTCAAACTTCTTTGTAAATTCCATATTCATATAGAACCTGGCAATTTTATTGGAAATAAGTGAACATTCTCTCTTCTCTAATCTCTCCCCAACCCATTGTTCAATAGAGTTGTAATAATAGGGTGTAAAACATTTGTTTCTACTAAAAAGAGACAAGGCAGAAAATCAGACACTGAGTCTCAATCTTGGAGAATAAAATTGCTACCCCCAGCTCCCAAACATAATTCTATATATTTATTTTTAGGTGTTGGACCAGAGTGCTCAGATTCTGCAATTTGCCTTCTACATCTGGACACAGTATGCTTGCTCTAAACCTCCAGGCGCCTTTAGATTTCTGTGTTTTAACTATGAATCAGGGAAGAAAACATACCAGAACAGATAAAAACTTTTACTTGGAGATGGCATTTGTCTTATAAAACCTTGAAAAAAATTCAGTGTAAAGAAGCTGTTCCTACCCTGTCCTTGCATGAATTTCTCCACAAACTCTGGAAAGGATCCAGGATTTGGATGACCAGCCACCATTAGAAAGAAATAATAAAAGGAAACAGCCACATCCTTTGCATTCCGGCAAAGATAGATTATCTAAGAGGATGAAATTGTATATTAAACCACTTAACATTTTTTTCAAACAGTCTCATCAAGATTTTTTTAAAAAGGATTTACATTTTCAAATATAAACATAATACACATTAATTTTACAAAATGCATAAAACATGTACAATTATTTATAAAGACATCTTCAATAACCTGAGGTGACAGTGGTTTTTGTAGTGTTGTTCTCTTTGTTCTCACTACAAACAGAACAACATTATTATGCCATTTTCACACATAATACCTCATTTGAGTGTTGTAAATTTTATCAATATAAATTAAGTCAGTTACATTATTTATTATTCTCAATGTATAAGTGAAGAGATTAAGCTGAAATTTAGTGATAATATAGCATTGAGAGTAAATCAATGAGAGTAAACCATTTGGTATATCATTCAGTCTCTGAATGTATATCATACAGTGCTCTGGTCTTTATACTACACCATCACTCCACATAATTAAAAAAAAATAGTTCTGAGGTCTCTTCACTTTCAATATTACAGGAAAAAAACATTTTTATGAGGTGAAAATATAACCTCTGCCAACATCTTGTTAGTTTCCATTTTACATGCAGAAGAAATACCAATGAATTAGTTTTCAGAAAACTGTGGTTTTAGTTTCTAGTTTTGGCAGTAAGAAAAAACAGTACAGTAATTTTTGACCTAAATGTTTTCTTTACTAAACAAATGATTTGTGTTAGATCATCTGTGGCCTACTCTAGGTCTGATACTCAATGTTACACGAAAAGATCTGTGAAAGTAAAGTCCAGTATCCTCATGGGCTTCTACTTAGGCCCTCAGGCACCTAAGCAACGTCATGAAAGGATGCTGTTGAGTATCCACTGTTTATGAAATACGGCTAAACTAAAGCTACTAAATTGTCTTACTGATGACATTTTCTAACAATGTTGTAGAAATCTAGCTTATTCTTAGATGTATAGCTCTCGTTTTATAGCCCTCTTGTAAAAGCATCTAAAAACTGCAGAATAAAAGTGAACATTTTTCATATAAAATCCATCATTAGCCATATTGAACTTTTCCAATCTTACTTATAACCCTTCCTAGTTCTTTTCATCTATTAGCTGAATGGAACCCTTTGCCACTGTATGCATTAATTTACTTCAGAATTTTCACCCCTTGTCTTCTTTGTTCTAGTCTGTCTTTCTTGAATGTTTTCTGTTTCTCAAAATGCTATCTGTATTTTATAGCTTGCCTTCTGGTCCTCCATGAGGGTTTTTATTTTCCCAGATAGAAAAAAAGAGTGATCTCTCTTTCCCTAAACTTCTATTAGTTTATATTCTTTATTTTGGCAGATCTTATTCAATATCCCAAACTTTTTACTGTACATGCTCATTTTTTTGTCCTCAAGGGAAATCTAGCTCTTTCCTGAAGATATGACTTGCACTGCATCTCTCTTGAGTCAAAGTTACCAGTTTCCCAATGATTCACTTGTGATTGTAATCTGTCTTAAAAATTCTGCACTTTAAAGACCCCTATTCTTTTTGTTGCCATTGCTTTTGGTGTTTTAGACATGAAGTCCTTGCAAAGCCAAAATTGACAAATGGGATCTAATTAAACTAAAGAGCTTCTGCACAGCAAAAGAAACTACCATCAGAGTGAAAAGGCAACCTACAGAATGGGAGAAAATTTTTGCAATCTACTCATCTGACAAAGGTCTAATATCCAGAATATACAAAAAACTCAAACAAATTTACAAGAAAAAAACAAACAACCCCATCAAAAAGTGGGTGAAGGATATGAACAGACACTTCTCAAGAGAAGACATTTATGCAGCCAACAGACACACGAAAAAATGCTCAGCATCACTGGCCATCAGAGAAATGCAAATCAAAACCATAATGAGATACTGTCTCACACCAGTTAGAATGGCGATCATTAAAAAGTCAGGAAACAACAGGTGCTGGAGAGGATGTGGAGAAATAGGAACACTTTTACACTGTTGATGGGACTGTAAACTAGTTCAACCATTGTGGAAGTCAGTGTGGCGATCCCTCAGGGATCTAGAACTAGAAATACCATTTGACCCAGCCATCCCATTACTGGGTATATACCCAAAGGATTATAAATCATGCTACTATAAAGACACATGAACACGTATGTTTATTGTGGCACTACTCACAATAGCAAAGACTTGGAACCAACCCAAATATCCAACAATGATAGACTGGATTAAGAAAATGTGGCACATATACAGCATGGAATACTATGCAGCCATAAAAAAGAATGAGTTCATGTCCTTTGTAGGGACATGGATGAAACTGGAAACCATCATTCTCGGCAAACTATCTCAAGAACAAAAAACCAAACACCTCATGTTCTCACTCATAGGTGGAAAGTGAACAATGAGAACACCTGGACACAAGAAGGGGAACATCACACACTGGGGCCTGTTGTGGGGTGGGGAGAGTGGGGAGGGACAGCATTAGAAGATATATCTAATGTAAATGACAAGTTAATGGGTGCAGGGTACCAACATGGCACATGTATACATATGTAACAAACCTGCACATTGTGCACATGTACCCTAAAACTTGAAGTATAATTTTAAAAAGACCCCTATTCTATTCCTATGATACTTAACTAACTAATCTATACCTCTCCTCCTATCTGATGCTATTTCTTTTTTTTTTTTTTTTTTTGAGACGGAGTCTCGCTCTGTCGCCCAGGCTGGAGTGCAGTGGCGCGATCTCGGCTCACTGCAAGCTCCGCCTCCCGGGTTCACGCCATTCTCCTGCCTCAGCCTCCCGAGTAGCTGGGACTACAGGCGCCCGCTACCACGCCCGGCTAATTTTTTGTATTTTTAGTAGAGACGGGGTTTCACCGTGTTAGCCAGGATGGTCTCGATCTCCTGACCTCGTGATCCGCCCGCCTCGGCCTCCCAAAGTGCTGGGATTACAGGCTGATGCTATTTCTAAGCTTGTGGCCATTCCCTTGCTTTAACTGAAGATTTGAACACCTGCCTCATGGTTTCACTCTCCATTCAAATTCTTTTATCATTCTGTGTAATTTTATTGTTGGTGTGTGTGATCTACTTGATTCTCTAAGTTCATGTAGTCATTGATCATTACTTCTAGGTTACTTCAGACTTTTGTAAGCACTTTTGTAACCAAATACTGAATCTTGCCTTCACCATAAAGGTTTCACTTTTGAAGAATTATCCTGAGCCATAATCTTTTCTTCCAAAAAATCCCGCTTCTTCCTTCTTCTCCATCAATTATTCCACATACCTCTCCTACAATCAAACCAACGGCTCAAATCCGTTGGCCTCAGTTATTTATATTATCTCCTAGCCTGTTACTTTTTGTCACTTTCTTCTCTTTATCACTTACAGTTTCTGCTCCATCATTCCAAATATCCTGTATCTATTTGCATAAAGGATATTTACAAATATCCTGTATCTATTTGTTTTATTTTGTTGTTGTTGTTTCTCTGTAAATCACCCTGGAAATACTCCAAACATGAATCCCTCCAACTATCTCCTAGTCTTTGATAAACTCTGAAAAATAAGCAGCTTTGTGAAGGCTTGGACTATTATAAATGTATGGTACCTGTTTCCATTTGAGAAGTAAGGAGTTAACAGCAAGTCCACCACTATCCTCCAAAGGAAAAAAGTGTCTTGGTCAAATCTCTTAAAAAATAATAATGACACATCTCCTGGAAAGTACATAACTGGCCTTTACTAATGAGACAGCCCTTATGCATGGAATGACTTCAGCAGGACGTATATCGTCTATCTAGGATTGCTAATGATAAAAACAACTAACCTGGCAATCTTTGATTTTTGTCTGTAGATCTCCAGGAAATGTCAAATATGCCATGTAACAGATTACAAAATGGAAATATTTAATGACTGGGATATATCCCCTTTTTGTTAGTGATGACTGCAAATAATACTATAAGATCTTGAAGAACAGCACTGGTGAAAGAAAGGTCTTGAAGAACAGAATTCGTGGTCTCAGACTTCATGTTTTCCCTGTATTTTGAGGTCATGTATAATATTATTTTTAAAGAGCAAAACTGGCAGTGTAAACCATCAGCTTAATATGTCTATTACTCCTCATTACCATTAAAATGGCAGAGTCCAAACATCTTAACTTGACTTTCAATATTTCTTATAATCCGTTCCTAGCTAATCTCCCTTTACTTATTTAGCCAATATGTACACTTAATCTTCCAGCCAAGCTGAACTGATTTCAGATGCCCCCTCAGATCATCTCTGAATTGTCATCATGCCTATATATCATTCAAATATCAGCTGAGATGTTGCTCCTGGATGCCTTCCCTACCCCCAGTGTCTGAGTTAGAATTCTCTCTCTTACTTGACCTATGATACTTTTTGTCTTGTCTGTTAACCTGTCCTTTTTCTGAAATGGACTATGTGTCCATGAAGACAAGGCTTGCATGTGTCTTACTCTTATGTCCCTAACACATAATAGGCACTCAATACATAGTTATTATATGACAGTTATCTGACCTATCCTTTTATGGTTCATTTGCATGCCTAAAAGCACCAAGCACAGTATTTTGCAAAGGGAGGATATTCAATACAATTAGTAATAACAACAAATACAAAAGTAGCTAACATTTATTGTTTACAATATGCTAGGAATTAGGTGAAGCACTTTATAAGCATTATCATGTAATCCTTATAACAATTCCATGAAAAAGATGTTATTATTATCTTTCTTCTACAGATGTAAAAACTTAGGGAGTCTAACTGGACTTTTTAGAACCACATTTGGCAAAAGATAGAGTTGGAATTAAAATATAGACTCTCTGACAATACTGACTGTATTTATTCCACATTTGTTAAATGTCTATAGATTCAATGAAAGAATAAATAAACAAGTGTGTATAACTGGTGAGATCATTCTATCATTTCTTGGAATTGGATGAAGTTTTGCGAACACTTGACTCTGGTTACCTTACAATTCTTTTCCCAAAATGAGGCAGGAAGAAGTTCAGGTGGCAAATGAGTCTTCACAATTCTAGGAGAATTCATCTCATCTAATTGTTTTACTCCTGATTTTTAAAAAAGTAAAGGTTAGGCAACTTAAAAAATTGTAACTATTTATGTGGATTTATATAGATATTTGTAAAATAGAAGTAATTCTAAGATTCTATATTGTAATTAGATTGTGTGTAACACAAAGTATAAATTCTTGAGGGAATGGACACCCCATTTTCCATGGTGTAATTATTATGCATTGCATGCCTATATCAAAACATCTCATGTGCCCCATTAATATTTACATCTAATATATATTCACAAAAATTAAAAAAGATTCTATATTGTGTTCATAATAATACTTACTATGAAAGAAAGAAATATAGATAGAGGAAATTACATAGAAAAATATAAAATGAAATAAAATTTCATCACCTGAGAGATATCATTCATATTTTGGCAAGCAACCTTCTATACAAATCTACTTATATTCTCAAATTTACAGCCATCCCAATACCATGCACACAGATGAACGTTTTGATAGCTTCTAACTATATTTTTCTCTCAAAATATTATATTTAAACTGCAATTTCAAGAAACATCCAAAAATGTTAATGATTTTATAGTGTTATTACACAACCTTTAACTATTCTTTTGTCGATTAGCATTTAGGTTGTTTCCAATTTTCCACAATATTAAAAGAATCTGTGGTAAATATACTTTTGCATATATCATTGAAAATTTTATGGGTATTTTTCTCCGTATTTAAAATATCATCACATTTAGCCCACAGAGAAATAAATGTTTACATATTACTAAACTCTGCTGAAGGCATATAAGAATTGTCCTTATTCACTCTATTCCAGACATATGCTGTACACATGCTATACTGCAAAGCCTGTCAAGATTTAAATTTAAATTTAAATTTATATGCTGTCTTATGTAGAAGACCTGATACTAATTGCCATTCTTGCTTATAATCTCATTGCTTGTACCATGTACATACACACCTTAGAATATATGCAAATCGTTTTTAAAATCAACTTGAACGTTACCATTCATGAGGTTTTCTTTTCTGCATTCCAGGAAAGGTATTCGATTAAAAATTACATCTTCTTTGCACTTTTCCACATCACCCTCTTTATAGATCATATACACAATTTCACTAACCCAGGTTGTACCTGTAAAAATTAAATAAACCTGAGTCTCCTGCTGACCCTGTAGAGTTGATGACATTAGTGCTGGATTTATGGATGGAAAAAGTTGGAAGGTACCAATGCAATACTATTTAAAGGGTGTCTGAATAGCCACAGACTCAGGAAATATTTTCTATAATATTTTATGTTTAGAACACAAAAATAACCTCAAGAGATAAAGATAGATAAATATTATAGTAAAGCACACCTGAGACCTGTGTCCAAATTTGTTCATGATGAATTGTGACATTGTGCAAGCTGCTAACAGTTTTGGACTTTCATTTTTACATCTAAAAAGTAAGAAGACTTGAATAAGCATGCTTCCAATCAAAAATTTTACTGATGGTATATTATGTCTCATGTTGGGTCCTAGGTCAGAAAACTTAGCAAAGGATAAATCTGGTTCCTGTCCTTAGGGAGCTAAAGGCCTTTTGAAGTCAGTGACATTGTTCAATAGCTACAATAAATTTTGTGTTTATTGATACTGTTGTATAATATGGCACAGGGATTTAAATAACTGCAAAGAAGAAATCTATAACACAGTGTTCTGCTGCTACTGTTGTTGCTGCTGACATGATATTTTGACAAGAAATGCCTTTGAGAGGATGTGATCCTTCAGCTTAGCCTTAATAATTACTGGCATAAATTCACCACTTGTGGGAGGTAAGAAACAGTTCTACCAGACAGAAGCCCAGTCTCTCTTTTTAATCTAAAGTTGGTACTTAAGAATGGTATAGTGGTTCGGAAAATAATTGGAAATAGACTATAAGACCTAAATCAAAGGGTCTATCCGAAGAGAGGAGTTGGGGCTCAGGCAAGCAGATAACAAGCCTTGTCGTTCATACTAAAGAGTCCAAGTTATTTTTATAAAAATCATGGAAAGGTACTGACATATATTATATTAAGCAGAAGAGCAAGATTATCAGGATTGTGTTTTAGAAGAATTTCTCTAGTGCCAGAATAAACACAGTAGCGGAGGAGGGATCAATAGAAAGGGAGACAAGAGACCTGTTAAGAGGCTGACTGTGAGACCTATCTACCAGACTAAATGACCAAAACGTTTTGACTGATTACAAATGCCAGATGAATAAGCAAGAGGGATTGAATCTAGAATAGCTCACGGGTTTCCTCTTCAGATGACTGGTATTGTGCTGCCATTTATTCCAACAGGGAAGAAAATAAAGAAGCAGATTTAGAGTCAAGATAACTAAGGGCGGCCGGGCTCGGTGGCTCACGCCTGTAATCCCAGCACTTTGGGAGGCCGAGGCGGGTGGATCACGAGGTCAGGAGATCGAGACCATGCTGGCTAACACGGTGAAACACCGTCTCTACTAAAAAATACAAAAAAATTAGCCGGGTGCAGTGGCGGGCGCCTGTAGTCCCAGCTACTCGGAAGGCTGAGGAAGGAGAATGGCAGGAACCCAGGAGGCGGAGTTTGCAGTGAGCAGAGATCGCGCCACTGCACTCCAGCCTGGGAGACAGAGCGAGACTCCGTCTCAAAAAAAAAAAAAAAAAAAAAAAAAAAAAAAAAAAAAAAAAAGATAACTAAGGGCATACTTAGTGTGTTTGGCTTTATTTTTAAGTGGTAAATGGAACAACCAGATGAAGAAATATGAATTCGGACTAGTCTAATTTCTAAAAGTCTATAGTTGTAAAACTCCAGAACTATGCTTAAAAATGGAGTTTTGTAGATAGACTTAAAGAGCTGCTGAGCTGAAAGAGAGTTTTAGAGTACCTGTAAAAAGTGGTGGTCATACTCTGTATATACGACAACATTAATGACATAAGGTAAACAGTTGGTAGTTTTAAATTTTCATTATGGGATGAATACAGGTTCATTAGTATATATTATATAAGTTTCTAACTGTGCTCAACAACATCCATTTGTCAATGTGCTATTCAAGTTATAGGTAAAAATTGTGGTCATGGAATAGAGCTACCTTTTCTATGTCCATATCAAAACTACCGCATCTGTTCTTGATATAGAGAATGAGTGTGTACGACATGAACACCTTAATATTTACCATTTACAGTGTGTTTATTATTTTTAGGTGAAAAAAGAACAACAAAGAGATTTACCAGATTTAGGGTAGGTGGCAATTACAAGATCATCTGGTCTTGCCTGGAACGCTTCCACATTATCCCAATATTTGACAAAATCTTTATACATTAGAATCCCATGGACTTCTTCAAACTTTTCATAATAGTCAAGTTCAGAATTCATTGTGGTACACTGAAAAAAAACCTCTGCTTTATACTTTGTATGTACTTAACAATATTTCACCATTAACAACTATGTATATAACGGGACCCTCCTACATACCTAGCACTTCTTAGTTGTTGCACATATGGGGCAAAAACATAGTAAAGTTGCATATCAAATAGTTTTGGTACATAGAGAATTTTTAACCTTATTAGAAAGATGTCTAACACATAAAAGAATAGGAAAGCACAAGTGATTATGAAGTAAAATGCTTAAAACTAAATAAAAATGTGGATATATTCAATTATATTTATTCTGTGATAAATAAAAACCACAGAACCTTCAATTTCTTTCAAAATTGCTGGGGCATATGAAAAGACAAAGAGGTCCAGAATTACAGTTATTTTAGCAAATTATCCAATTATGTATATGTCAAATAACAATAAAGATCATTACATTTGATTATTATTGCCAGGTATCTAAGTCAGAGATTTTTGATTTCCTGAATATGTATCATTTTTTTAAATAAACCAAATGCTTGGTGAATGTATTTAAAAGAAAAGATGAAATTAATTACACTGTAATGGTTATATCAAAGAAATGGAATCTTGAGAGTATAAAGGATTCCTCTGTGACCTTTAAAATTACTTTTTTCCCCATTCAATCAATAAGGTAGTGGATACTCCCATTGAATGACTTGGCTAAAAATGATAAGGTTAAGCAAGATGGTTATCATTTCCTAATTCATCTCCTGATCCCATGACAATCTATTTCATGTTCAAGGTTACTAACAGAATTTTTAATTAGGCATACTTTCTTTCATTAGCTTTCAAATTCCTTTAGTATCTTGTTTTTTCAACTGCCAAACTTAGCTTATTTCAAGTTTCTGACATAGCTTCCCAACACATTTTGTCTTTCCTGACGTTAGCCTTTCTAGATCTTCCTCCTGTTCACATTTGCCCAAAAACCTGCCTGATAAGTTCTTCTACACACATAAATTGCCCCAGCCCTTAGGACAATCTCAACTTTTAAAAAATCTTCCTCTACATCATATCAGATGTAATGTCACCAAAAATATGAGATTTCTATTTCCAAAATGCATATTAGCCTTATCAATAAATCACTTGTTCCCCAAGCCTTCTCCTTAGTCTCAGAAAATAGATCTTTCACTAGAAGAAATGTGTATAAAATGCACCACGATTTGTCCTGCCTATTGGTTTGCTTACTCATGTGAATTACTTTCTTGGTGTTCAGCCAAGTTTGTAAGAATTGGCTTATAGTCAGCTGGGAGTGGTAGATTTATCATTAAGTGGTTGGCTGACTTCCAGCTACTCCTTCATAGTCAATTTTGGTCTGAGAGGCAAAGTAGGTGGCATGTAATAAAATATCTTTTATCATTCTATTCCTTTTGGTAAATTGTCTCATATTACAATGTATGGATTTACTTCCTATGTGATCCCCATTTTCTCAAAAGATCTATTTCAGTTAGAAATTGTCAATTTTGTATTCTGAGTATGTAGGTCAGTTGTTCAGAAATAAACATCAAAAAAGTTGTTAAAATTGTGACTTATAAATTCAATTAAACTCAGAAAGTGTTTTTCCTTCCCTCTCTCCTTCCTCTCTTTCTTCCTTCCTTTCTGCATACTCCCCGCCTGCATCTTCCAACCTGCCTTTTATCCAGCAAATACTCCCTGTGTGAATGCCTACCCTTTTCCTAGGCCCTGTAGTCAGTGCTAGAATACTATGGTGGATATAGATACATAGGATTCTCGTAGTCCCTACTTTCTTAGATTTACCTGTATGAGGGCGAAGTGACTTTTGTACATGTTTCTATCCCAGTCTCCAGCACTATGACACAAAGTAGATGTTCAGAAATACTTGTTAAGTTCAATTATTAGATCAAGAAGCTCTCTAGTTTCTACTAAGTGAGGACTCACAGATTTAAAAGGCAATATATGTCAATGACCTACATATTAATTATTTACCAAGGACTTTGGATTTCTGTCATATTTATCTGAAGTTTCTTACATGAAAGTAATGCCCCTATTTGCAAGACCCCTTATCACAGGAACACAAAACTAAAAGTCAATCTCTATTCTACCTCCTTCTACCCTGCTTGCTTTATTTTCTCATTGGTAAAATGGAGAACATGTCCAGCATTCAGCACTTTTAAGATAGCAATGCTACTGTAATTTTACATTAAAGCAATAAGCAACAAAATACTACATAAATGTAAAATATTATTTTTAACAACAAATTATTTTAAAAGGTTTTAAATGCTTTACATCATTAATTAACTAAAGTATCAATCAAGACTTTGGTCTTTGTATATTTTATTTTTAAGAGCTTTGTAATATATAATTTGCATTCTATATTTTATATATCTAAAATCTAAGTATTGATATTAATAATAAAAAAGTACAACCTGTTTAGTTGATCCTGTGAAAGAAATTAATTCTAGTTTAGATCTCTTCAAATACCAAGGCAGATCTTAAGCTGCAAAAAAAGATGAGAACCACTTCTGCATTTGGAATGTTTCTGGTGAGTTTATATCCTGAATGCCAGAGAAGGAGGTGGAGATTAATTTGGGGGCTTGGCTTCATGAAGTCCATAATGCAATAGTTAATGTAGATGTAAATGCATACCTGCAGCTGCAGTAACCACACAGAGTCATGTTCATTCATGGAGATGTAGAAATATCCTGCTGTTATTTTTTAAATTATTTGGCTCATATTCAAATTCCCAAGTCTGCCGTCAGGGGTTGGGGAAGAAGGAGGGAGAAAAGGAAAAGATGAGAAAGAAGAGGCCTGGGAAGAGAGACTGGGAAGGGAGAATCCCTTATTCACTCATTGACAAATAATAGCATGACTATGGTTAACTTTCAAAAGAATAAACTTATTGGAGTGAAGAAAGAGAAGTCAATGAGGAAAGAAATGACAGCAAGGACCCTCAATCAGACCTAGCTCAGTTTACTAAGACCTGCCAAAGAAGTCATTGGGTTGTATCCTAACATGTCAATTGGAAAACACCTATTTAAACTCTTTGCCTTTAACTCTTAAGCAGACCTGAAAATTTTAAAAAGCAGATGACAGCTAAAGAAAGAATGTAAACATCACTCACCTTTCGATTATTATTTTAGAAACCTGACTTCTCTCTGCTCCCAACCACAAAATAGCATACTGTGAATTTTTCAGGTAACGATAGCTACCAACACTTGGAATTTACACAAGAGAATTAGAAAAATAAATGGCCAAGGGTTTGTGGAATCCACAAATGCATTACCTTTCTTTTCATTTTTCTGCACCTACTCTGTCACTTAAGAAAATTATCCTTTGCTCCACCCCATCAACACCTCCAACCCTGTTATTTCTTATTTCTCTATTAATTACTGTTAGATTACATTTCCTTTGAAAGGCTCACTCTTACAAGACTCTATGTTTCTCTTAGTGACTTTTAAACTTTGAACTTTCTCCTAACTAGTATTTATTTTACTATGTTGTAAATCAATGTTTGCTTGTCCAGAGTACTTTTTAAATTATAAATAACTTGAAAACAGGGTCTTACTCTGTAATTAGCACTTTTTTCTGGCATCTAGTAGTCTAGGCATTGAATATGTATTTACTGAATAAAAGTGGCCGATTTATTCAAGAAATATAAGAAGTTAAGGGGGCCATAGTTGTTATAGAAAGCAATATCTAGCCTTATGCAAAATAAGAGGTGTTAAGTGGTTTCTGAAAAATGGGGCTTTTCATAATAGAAAATCAAGGTAGAAAAGGAGTAACCAGGGACCCAAATTTAGATTTTCATTTTACTTTGTTTTATGCAGTCTGTCATATTATTTGAGTTAAATAAAATATGTGTTAAAAAACACTTAATCATTAAATGTACAAATTTACTCATTCATATGCCTACTATGTACCTTTAAAAATTAAGTATATATATACAAATTTAATGCAGAATATAATTTTTAACCTTGCAACATAGCTTCACTTTATTTTTTTAATGACAAGAATCTATGAAGTTTCCTTTATTGTTTAGCGAAAACATTCTTTAGTTCAAAAAAATCAGAAAATGAGCACAAGCTAATATAAACAGATTTAACCTCAATACATCTGTCTGTTTTTCACTTGTAAACAATTGGTTGCAGGGATGTCACAAATGCTCCTAACTCATGTAATTCTGGCAACCACAGATGTTCAATACACATTTATTCTTAGAAAATCTTTCTAATGTTAAGAATTCACTTACTGATAAAAACAAAACAATAGGCAAGATGGCCCTGAAACCTCATTCTTCTCCATGAGTAATGGGTACAGACTGAGTTACAAAATGTTTGAGTCAATGTCAAAAAAAAAAAAATGGATCTCAGATAAGGACCAGTTTTTAATGTTTATCTTGACCCTCAGAATTTGGGCAGATATCTTGAAAATATGTACATTTATTAAGTATTATAATAATGTCAAACAAAAAGAATGTGGGCAGATATGCAGACAGACATACTGCTGTTATACTCTGAAACACTGAAAACAAGTGTAAAGCTGGCATTTCTATGTGACAGAGTTCCCAAAACAATTACTGTTGCTTTTTTGTGACTATTGGGCTTTTTCTGTAGCACACACTTTCTCTGGATCAGGATTAAAAGTCCTATAGAGTCTGTTTTATAAATAGCAAGATTTTAATATTAATAATGTGAAAATAAGTTGCATGTTTAACTGAGCCTTTGTCAAAGTTAACCTGTAATCCCCATTACTTGGGAAGCTGAGGCAGGAGAGTCTCTTGAACCCAGGATGCAGAGGTTGCAGTGAGCCGAGATGGTGCCACTGCCCTCCATCCTGGGCAACAGAGCCAGACTAATTCTCAAAAAAAAAAACCCAAAAAACAAACAAACAAAAAAAAACAGTATTGATACATCAGCATTAACTAAAGTCCATGGTTTACGTTAGGATTTACTCTCTGTTGTATACAATTCTATAGTTTTTGATAAATGCATATTGCCACACGTTTGTCAATACAATATCATACAGAACAGCTTCACTGCCCTAAAAATCCCTTGTTCTAAACCTATTCATCCTGCCTTCCCTACTCTGAAATCCTAGCAATGACTGATCTTTTTATTGACTGTAGTTTTGCCTTTTCCACAATGTCACATAGGTGGAGTCAAACAGTATGCAACGTTTTCAGATTAGCTTCTTTGGCCTAACTATATGTATTCAAGTCTTCTCCATGTTTTTTGGTGACTTAATAACTCTTTTTTTTTAAACTGCTGAGCAATACCGTATTATGTGGATATACCACACTTTGTTTATTGATTCAACTATTAGAGGACATCTTGGTTATCTCCAAGTTTTGGCAATTAGGAATAAAATGGCTAAAAACAATTATGTGCAGGTTTTTGTGTGGACACAAGTTTATACCTCATTTGAGTAAATATCTAAGGGTGTGATCGCTAGATGGTATGGTAAAACAATGTTTAAAAAAATGCCAAAATGTCTTCCAAAGTGGCTGCACCATTTTGCTTTCCTACCAGCTACGAACATGAGTGCCTGTTGCTTCCCATTCTTGCCAGCATTTGGTATGGTTAGATTTTTGGGTATTTTCTGATTGTTAGGCTGTGATTAACATTTGCTATAGCTCTAGTGTCACCGGCTTTCCATTCCTTTAATTTCCTTGTATTTGTCTCTTCAGTTGTCTTCCAGTTTCCCTAGAAATTCATTCTTAAATAAAGTCTAATCTTTGTAGTTCTTTTAGTTGTAAACCACTATTATTGTATAGGACCCTTATTGATATACCAGAAAGGTATTGGGGGTGGAGGTTCTAAAATCCCATTATCAGGTCTCAGCCTTTCATGGGGCTGTGACCCTCACAAGTGCTTCTCAGCCAGCCACCAAGCCTTTATGTCAAACAAGAAGTCTAGATTGGCCTTTATTTGGGTGCTTCCCTTCTCCCAGGTGTCAGAAAAGCCCTCTGGTAATGTTGTGCGTGTGTGTGCGCGCACATGCACGCCCAGGTTTTTGCTGTGAAGAATAGGCTTATTTCAAAAGGGTTATTTTGCCTCTCCTTTTCCCTGAAGCACAAGAAGATATTTCTCTGTTCTTCACTGTGATTACCTGATGAGGGTCCTGGAAGTAAAGCTCACAAAAAATGTGGGGCGTCTCTAAGGCTGGACTCCCAAGAGTTTTTAACTCTCAAGTGAATCCCCACTTAGCCTCTAGTATTTATTTCATCAATTACTATTTAATTGTTTCTACCAATTACTGGCTCCAGCAGCTTCTGGTCTCTGTTTGTTCTCATTCTATGTATTTCACTGTGTCTGCAGTTTTAGGGGCTGTAGTTCACACTGTGACCTCAATTCTCTGATGGATCTAAGAAGATTCATTGATTCTCATTTTGTTCAGCTTTCTTCTTGTTGTAAGGATAAGAGTGACAACTCACATTCTCTTTATATGGCAGACATGAAACTGCAAGTCTCACTGTACGTTAACTCGTCTTTGTGGCTTCAGTTTTTAATATTCCATGAGCCTAAAAATTGACTACACAGTCTTCTGTCTCTCATGGAGTTCCATGAAAGTCTTGTTAGAAAAGAAAGACATAATTAACTTTTTAGTAGTATTTATTTAAGCACATAGATATTAGGAAATTTCAGATATTTTAAATGTCAAGTTTTAAAAAAATTCAAAACTTTGGGAGGCCAAGGTGGGCGGATCACCTGAAGTCAGGATTTCGAGACCAGCCTGGCCAACATGGTGAAACCACCCATCTCTACTAAAAATACAAAATTAGCCAGGAGTGGTGGCGGGTGCCTGTAGTCCCAGCTACTCAGGAGGCTGAGGCAGAAGAATCACTTGAACCCGGGAGGCAGAGGTTGCAGTGAGCTGAGATCGCACCACTGCACTCCAGCCTGGGCGACAAGAGAGAGACTCTGTTTCAAAAAAAAAACAAAAAAAATTCAAAACTTATCATCTTTGTTTAATTGTAGTAAAAGAAAGTTCAGATTTTGTCAACTACAAATTTAGTAGTCTGTTTATTGTCACTCCTACCAGATATATTTCTGCCATCCAATTGTTAGAGTTGGTTTTAAAACTCAAAACCATACTCACTGACATATAAACTTTACTGTTAACACCAAATTAGCCTCATTTAATCATTTTGACAAACTGGTATATTTTAAAATAATCAACTAATGTAAAATAGATTAGAATTCATATTACTTTACTACATAGGTAATCACATAATTACTGCAGAAGCATACTTCTATACTTTGTAAAATGCCATTGCTAGTTTTGCAAATACTTTTGAAAATCCTCATAGTATGGTTCTATATTTGTGTGGACTTACGTACTTTGTGGATTTTTCCCTTGAATTTAAGCTTTTATCAGCTGGTCAGAAGATTGGGAAATCTTATTTTTCTCTTATTGTTTTGATTACCTTTCTTTTTGTGATGGTTTATTTTATGTAACTTAATTGGATTAAGGGATGCCCAGGTAGTTCATACAGGTTGAGTGTCCCAAATCCCCAAATCCAAAATCCAAAATGCTCTAAAATCCAAAACTTTTTGAGTGCCGACATGACACTAAGAGGGAATGTTCACTGCAGTATTTCAGATATTAGAGTTTTGAATTTGGGATGCTCAACTGGTATGTATAATGAAAATATTCCAAAATGTAGAAAAATCTGATATCTAAAACACTTCTGATCTCAAGCATTTTGGATAAGGGACACCCAACCTGTAAAATATTATTTCTGGGCATGTCTGTGAGACTGTTTCTGGAAGAGATTAACATTTAAATTAATAAACGGATTAAAGAAAATCTGCACTCACCAATGTAGGTGGGTATCATCCAATCCACTGAGGGCTTGAATAGAACAAAAAGGTAGATGAAGGGGCATTTCTCTCTCTCTTTCTTCTTTCACATCCATCTTCTCTTGCCCTTGGACATAGGAGTTCCTGGTTCTCAGGTCTTCAAACTCCAAGACTTATACCAGCATCCATCCTCCTACATCCCCCTGGTTCTCAGATCTTCAAACTTAAACTGAATAACATCACCAACCTTCCTGGTTATCTCACTTCCAGACAGCAGAAGTGGGACATCTTAGCCTCCATAATCACATGAGCCAAATCATCCCATATTAAATCTCCTCTTTTATATATCTGTATATCTTATTCATTCTGTTTCTCTTAAGAACCATGATATAATTTGTATACTTGTTCCCTCCAAATCTCATGGTGAAATTTGATCCCCAGTGATAGAGGTGGGGCCTGGTGAGAGGTGTTTGAGACATAGAGGCAGATCCTTCATGAAAGGATTGGTTCTGTCCTTACAAAAATAAATGACTTATTGCTCTATTAGTTCCCACAAGATCTAATAATAATAACTTTTTTAAAAAACTGAAAAAAATTCAAAAATAAACCTCCCTACCCTCTCTCTTTACTCCTTTCTTGCTGTGTGATGCCTGTTTCCATTTCTCGCTCACCATAACCATGGGCCAAATAATCCTCTTTTCTTTATAAATAACCCAGCTTCAGGAAGTCCTTTATAGTAACAAAAATTGACTGAGACAAACTTTGACTAATACAGTATTCGGTACTAAGAGTAGTTCTGGATGAACACAATTGTAAGAATTAATTTTCTGAATCAGTTCTGGAGTTTCTGGAATTGGCTAATCTGATTAGATTTAAAGACACTAATGACTCTATTTCCAGTAGTAAAGAGAGCACTAATAGTCTATGGTATGATCTATTCATAGAGATACTCAAAATATCTGTACTGGATATTCTGAATCAACCAATTATAGGAAGCAAGGAACAAAGTGACTCTATATATAATAATTTTGAACTTTTTTTAAACTCAGGAATTTAACGTCAGGTGGTTCCTTCTAATGTCACTGGACAACATGGTGAAATAAAAGGATGAGCTCACAGATTCAATTTTCAGTTCTAGTGATGAATAAATGATGTAAGAGCTTCTAGGTGTGCCCTGAGGGAAAGCCATATCTCCTGTAACAATAGGGCTGAAATCTCTGAAAATCAAATGCAGGATTTCATCTTGCAACAAAACTACAATCCAAGTTGGGTAGAGTAAATTGCAACCCAAGTTGAACTCCCAGCTTTGCAGGGTATCTACTGTTAAAGTGAGGGCATTGATTGGGAAAGAATTGGCATCCTGTGAGTTGGGAAACCTGATATGTAGAAAGCTGATGAAGCTGGGGACATTGAGCCCCTAGATTCTGATGTATTTTTTCCAGTAAAAGAAGTCTCTCTACCCTCATCACAATCTTCCATCCTGCCCAGCAGAAGTTGTCTCTCTACCCCCAGTGGAAGTGACATTCCCAACCCAGGTGGTAACAGCTTCCCATCTACAGGGGTATCAGCCTTTCCGCTTCTGTCTGATGAGATTATCCCAGAATTGTCCAAGGAAGCTGTAATGGCCTCTCCTGAGACAATTGCCAGGCAAGACAATGATAATTCTCCTCAGTACCCACTCTACAACCTCCTTTGCCTTTAGACTTAAGTCTTAGAAGACCTCTAAAGGCAAGGTAGAGCTCTAAAGAGCTAATTGAGTTTTCTAATTTATGCAGGCAGAAACATGGGGAACATATTTGGAAATGGATAATAACAACGTGGAATAATGGTGGAAGGAGCATACAGTTATAGCAGGCCAAATTTATTAATACAGCCTCATTAAGTTGAGATCCCACATTTAATATTGCAGCTCAAGTAGATAGAAAGAACTCTAAAAATCTGTTTGGTTGGCTGAAACAGTTTCTACATTTACTATTGCAGCTCTGGGAGATAGAAGGAGCTCTAACATATTGTTTGTTTGGTAGGCTAAAACATGGATTAAAAGAAGACCCACCATGGTTGAATTGGAAATGTCCACTCTGCCTTTGTATAATGTATAGAAAGGGATTCAAAGGCTAGGGAGATTGGAATATTAATAATATATTTTTTATTTAAGACCTCATCCTGGGAGGATCCAGAAGATAGACTTTTACTACTATTTTACCAAAAATATACCTTTTAATTTATGAGGGGAGCTCCAACATCCTCGAAGAAGTCTGTGATTGCCCTTCTCTGTATTTCAGGCCTTTCAGTGGGAACCACAGTCACTCAAATGAAAAACTTAAATGCAACGGGTGTAATAAAGTCCCAGGGTGGCAACAGCTAAGTGGTGGTACTCAACCACCAAAGGGGAGGTAGGGTATAGTTACCATAATGGAGAGCACAGCCAAACTAGCAATCAGAATCACATAGGCCTACAACATTGGCTAGTTAATTATGGTATTCCAAAAGTGAAGTAGACAGGAGGCCTACCATATTTTTACTTTACCTGTATAAAAAGAAAACTTCCAGGTCAAGTGACAAAAAAAATTATAAAAACAGAGAGCTGCTAGTTTGGAGTGGTGTCCAGATTAAGAGAGGGCTCTGCAAAAGGGATCTAGGTTATTGTGTAAGCTGCTCTGCCACTTACACCTTATGATCCAGCAGATTCATAGTGCTTGCAGTCTCAGTGATAGATAGAGATGCTCTCTGGAGCCTAAAATTTAATTGCAGTAGAGGCCTTGCCATCATCTGCAGATAACTACTCTCCTTTTGAGAGACAGATCTTGGACTGCTACTGAGTCTCAGTAGAAACTGAGTGCCTGATCGGGTACCACCAAGTTATCATTGCAATCTGAGCTGCCTATTATTAACTGGATGTTACCTGACCCACCAAGCTATGAATTTAGGCATTTGCAGCAATACTTCATCACCAAATGGAAGTGGTATAAATGTAACTGGGCACAAGTAAGTTACATAAAGAAGTAGCTCAAATGTCCATGGCTCCTACTACTGCTACACTGTCTTCTCTCTCCCAAACTGTATTTATGGCCTCATGGGGAATTCTCTACAATCAGTTGGCAGGGAAGACAAAACTTTGGCCTAGTTTATAGACACTACTGTATAATATGCAAACATCACCTGAAGGTAGATTTATTATCTGATTTGTTTACTAAAATAGTTATTGCAACAGAGGCTACTCATGGGTTTATAAGGAAGAGTATAGTTTAGGCACTTAGAAATGTCTTTGTTTAAAACAAATTTTTTGAAGTGCACTGTAAAAGCATCATGCGGTCTAGCCTCATAATAATTCTCCCTCTTTGGAGACCCGGATTCAGTATGGGTTCTGCCCAGAGCTCAGAGATCTGGTTAAAATATAGGTAGCTTCTACTTAAATAAAATTGGTCTCCTCATACAATCCTATGATAACTTTCTGTAATTTTATGTTTGATTTGGCATCCATCTTTAATTTCCCTCTAGAACTACCAGACTTTTTCTCTCTGTAACTTGATATGTAAATTTTGCTATCTGATTTTTTTATCTAAGAGTTGTTTCTTTTGAATATACAGATTTAGGGCTATTTAGCTGACAGCTGCCAGGATAATGAAACAGATTATTGAGTTTGCAGTCTAATTGGAAAAAAAAAGGGTGGTCTTAGGAATCTATGAGATGTACTTCTATTGCTATGCCTAATACATCTATGTATTTATGTGTTGTGTACACAATGTTTCACTACTAAAAATATATAAAAGAGCTCTAATTAATTGGCTTAAAGAAAAATAAAAGTACTTGAATCAAATATTTTATGAGAAAGGAGGAAAGACTAGCCAAATGCTTTTTCACGTTTACGAGACTTAGGTAAAATCTTTAATAAATCAGCAGGTTTAAAATTATTGGTAAAGTAATATTAGAAATGCCTTAAGAATTGCCAGCATACCTTTTTGTTTCCATTTATTAATCAAGCAATTTTATGCTTATCCCTGCCAAATACTATAAGCTGTCAAAATTTGGCATAGGGATTACAAAACTATAATCCCAGCCCAAAACAGAATTATCTTTGCTTATGTAATTTTTAATAAATAAGATATTTATATTGGCTTACTGAAAATAGCTACATATATTAACAAATTATAAGGGACTTTAATTTTTTAACCCAAAGCTCAACTTTTTTTACATCTTGCCATTTTCAATTTTCTCTCTCCTTTTAAGGGAAGTGATATAGTAGCACTCTCCTTCAACTTATTTTCAGCCCATTTAAGTTTTTTTTTCCCTCGAGTTCTGTTTGTTGTGGCCTGATACTAACAATGTTTTCTTAAAGTCTATAGGAAATAATTTCTTCCAAAGTAATATTCTATGCACTGCAGAAAGTCTTTTCTTTTGCATTTTGGTAGCTGGCCTAACAGATTTTATAGTTTATCAAAACAATTCTTATATCATTATTATTAAGTTTTGGTTTGCTTAAAAAAACAGATTAAAATTATTTTTAATTAAGGTTATTGCATTTGTGTGTCTTTCTGTATGTGCTTTTAAAGTACTTGTGACATAGAGTTTTAAGTCTTTGACTTATGGGCTAAAAAGAACACAAGTTCTGCTAAAGTTTAAACACTGACAGCAATTAAAGTCTCATTTTCAGGCCTGATAGAAGATGCCTGTGATGGTTAATACTGAGTGTCAACTTGATTGGATTGAAGGATGCAAAGTATTGATCCTGGGTGTGTCTGTGAGGGTGTTGCCAAAGGAGATTAACCTACCAGCTTCCAGCTACCAGCTACCAGCACAGCTAGAATAAAAGCAGGCAAAGACTAGACTGGCTTAGCCTCCCAGCCTCTTCCAGCCCCAGAACATCGGACTTCAAGTTCTTCAGCTTTGATACTTGGACTGGTTTCCTTTCTCCTCAGCTTGCGGATGGCCTATTGTGGGACCCTGTGATCATGTGAATTTAATACTCCTTAATAAACTCCCATATATATAGTTCTGTCCCTCTAGAGAACCCTAACTAATACAATGCCAATCAAAATAAACTGCATTGCTGAGACACAGGGCCAGAAATTAAAGCTATTCAACTCCTCAAGACCCAGGGACTATTGCAGAATAGGTGGGTGAGTGAGACTGTAAGGGCCAATTTTGAGAGATAAAATAAGTTCAGTTTCTTTATAAATTAACCATTAATGTCAAAGCCACATTGATGCAAGAGCAGTATATGGGTCCCTATGTCAGATTAACAAGGTTTCCTTGAAGCATTAACTGACTCCTTAATAAAGGATATAAAAGGCTTATGAAAGTTTTATCTTATGGTCAAGATGTTATAAGTTGTTTATAAAATTTTGAAAAACAAATTTAATTGGCTTCATGCTGTTTTCATTACAACTTATTGTTCGGAAAATTAAGTCCTCTCTCAAAGAATGAAGGTTTTCACCTTTTTATGAAATCCTTGAGTTATCACTTTGATTAAATAAGTGACTACTTTAAAATGACCTGTGATCCTATTTTGTGATATCAAGTGTTTTAAACCTTCGATATTTGACAAACTGTCCAAAATCAAATTATTAATTATGTCTTTTTCTGGATTAATTAATCATTTAAGATATTAATCCTTTCAATCCTTAAAGTCCAAACTACATATCTGGTTAATTTGTATAAAAATTATACAAGAAGCATTACCAAACAGAAAATGGTGTTTGGTTTTCTTTGCACTGTGTTTGTATAAATATGTTATTGGAATGTGTTCCAAAATTATGGGAAACTCCTATAATTCTGATATGACTTAGTGTATGTTATCAGTAATAATTATACTTATTATGTTAAATCATTCTGTGCCGCAGAGGTAACAGGTTTTCTTTTCAGTTGTGTCTTTGACTGTGGCTGCCCTAAAACTTTTTGTAATCCAGGGACAATTGTTGTCTTGTTTTGGTCCTCTTTAGAAAGTGGGTTTATAATCAGCTATAAAACTCTAATAGATGCTCTTGAATATAAGTTTCTGATAACTTTGGAGATTCTAACATCAGAGTAGAGGAACACCTTTCAGGACTCATGGAGGGCTGAAATATTCATGAATATCAAGCAGAACAGGAATTACCTGCATGGACTGAACTCATAGAAGACTGAAATAATCTTTTTTACTTTTTCCTTAAACGTTGTTGATCTTTTGCTTTGTTTTTCAGAGTCAAGAAAAGTTTTCTTTTGAGCTATTGATGGCTTTTAACAATTAAGTATATGCCTATGAACACAATCGGAAGCATATTTGTTATTCTTTACCTGACTTCTCCAGAATTTGGAAACTATTTGTGAATATTCCTAATTTATGACAGTACAGCTACTTGCATAAATGCAATAAGAATCTGTTTTCATTTGTAACAGGACACAATTGGAGAAACTGTTTATTTTATCCAGGTTTTGACTGGAAGGGTGTGCTTTTCTTTAAGGAATCAAACTTGACTTATAGAGCCAATAAAAGCCATTTGAAAAAACTGACCTCATACCTTGACTACACAGACCCTGTACAGGGCTCCTGACCTGTGGTAAGTAAAGAATGACACTTTCTGATGGGTCCAGGATCCCCAAGTTATCTTGGAACCTCAAGAGGAGAAGAAGAATTCACCCAAATCATAGGTATTTGATGGTAAAAATCTATGGCTGGTCTTAACTTGAAAAAATGTCTTATCTGAGATTCCTTCTATGGAACAAAGTTCCTTCAAAGCCAATTTTAAAAGCCTATGTGAAAAATAATTATTCTTGCTTCACTGTATACAAATAATCTGGACAAGTATAATAAAGCAAATCAGTCCTACCAAGATTAGTCTTTAGTAAAAGTTGGAAACTGAAAAGAGAAAAATTATGTTTCAAAAACTATAGTACACCTGTTTTTTGATTCTAGTCTTGCCTAATATTTTTCTATGTTTCTTATTTTTTTACATTTTGGACTGAATTCTAATTTTTCCTGGCTACAAGTATCCAAAAGAGTTTTCAATTTTTTTCTTCTTTTTTTCCTTCATTTTCCAAATTTGACATCACTGAAAACTAACCTGTGCTTTTCTAAAGCCCTGCAAACTGAATCTAGACAACTTAAACTTCAGAAAAAAAAACCCATTTACATACAGAAAACCTTTTCATACCTCCCTACTGATGTATGAACTTCAGAGTAATGTGGCCTATATTGATTTTCTGGGATTTTTGTTTGTTTGTTGTTGTTTTTCTCCCTTTCTCTCCCTCTTTTCTCTTCATAGGACATGAGACTTCTTAGCCTGCTAAAAATTAGCTTTCCTAATAACTCAGGACCTACCTGTTAGGAATAAACCCTGATAGACATGAAAGATCAGACAAAACCTGAGATCAGAGACTAATTTTCTTCTAAAATGCTTTCTCCAAAAGATTTTCAAAAAATAAAAGGGGGGAAATGTGAAAGGAAAATAAATGATGGGGCCCCCAAAATCACTAAACTAAAAGGAAAAGTCAAGCTGAGAATTGCTTGGGCAAATCTGTCCCTCATTCTATTCAAAGTCATCCCTCCGCTCACTGGGATAAATGCATATGTAATTGCCTCCTTTGGAAAGGCTAATCAGAAACTCAAAATAATACAACCATTTGTCTGTCAGTAACCCGCGACTGGGAAGCCCCCTCCCTGCTTGAGTTGGCCCAACTTTCCAGGCAGAACCAATGTACATCTTACATATATTGATTGATGTCTCACTTTTCCCTAAAATGTATAAAACCAAGCTGTGCTACAGCCACCTTGAGCACGTGTCATCAGGCCCTCCTGAGGCTAAGTCATGGGTGCACATCCTAACCTTGGCAATATAAACTTTCTAAATTACTTGACACCTGTCTCAGATATTCAGGGTTCACACCTCAAAACCAAGACTACATAGTCAATGTTAAGCTAATGAGAAGACCCTTTTCTATAGAGGAGTGGAAAAGACACCTTAATTTTTAAAAATAACCATAGTTAGAGAAACATAGCAAAAGGAGTTCATAGCTTCATGAGATTTTATTTTTCACTTTGATTTTCAGCATTTCTTAGCATTGGTTATTGAGAGCAAAGAGAATAACTTGTTCACCAAAGTTGAGGATATTCCTGGGAAAATCCCTGATCTTGCCTCTGATAGCTCCAGAAAAATAGTTTGTTGAAAACCAAGTGGCAAGAATGAAAATGCTATATACTTCTATTTGTTTTATTTCCTTCATGGTTTTCACATTAGAAGTACCTGGAATATCAGTTGTGTTCAACTGAAAATAGCACTGGAGGCTGAAGAGAAGATGATGTCACTTTCCATAACATCAGCTGAGGTGACATGGGTATTGGTTCTTGAATGAGAAGACACATGAAGTTCAGCAGAGCCTAGCTGAGCCATAGCAGTGTGAGCAGGAAATAAATTTCTCCTTGTAAATCTCAGATGTTTCGCAGTGGTCTCTTCTTTCAGTAAATGCTGACTAAAACAGAAGAGGTCCTAGAAAATAAGACTATATCTCTCCAAATTAACATACACAATTTCCAAATTACAACTAGCTCAGAATCACTTGCAGACTTCCAATAATCCATATAGATCCATAGAGAAGCTTCCTGAATTGTGCCTAAGCTTGTTTAGGTCATTGGTCTCTGTGCCATGTAGTGCATGGTAATTTAATTGAATTGTTTTCAGGCCAGTCTATTTTACCCCAACTGCCTCGCCTCATCACCTGCTTTTGTTCCTTGTAATTTCAGAGGACACAATAAGAATAAAAATACAAGATTTGTAAGCATGCTAGTTACCTTTAATACTTTCTGAAAGGATTCATTGTAATGTAGTTACTAGAAGACCGTAGCATTATCTGACAATGATGACGTCCTCCATTTTGCTTGTCAATCTAATAAACAACTCTAACATTTATTAGAATTAAACAACAATTATTTTGTTATGCTTATAATTTCTGAGAGTTAGTAATGTATTCAGGGTAGAATACAGATGAGGTATCTCTATGATGTCTGAAGCCTCTGTTAGGGTGGCTCAAATGGCTGGAAATTTGACTTAAAAAGTGCTTGATGGGAACAATATATCTGGGACTTTAGTTCTTCTTATGTCTACTAGAACTGAAAAAATCAAGATTCACTTTTATTGTTTACATGGTCCACCCTGACTTAAGATGGCTAAAACAACTGAGAGATAGCCAGCATCACTCTCTTTCCATGTGGCCTCTTTGTGTGATTCACTTGAGTTTCCTCAGAGTAAGATGAAATCAGGTAGTAAGATGAACTCAGATTTCATATATGAAAATTGACTTCCCCCAGGGTGAATGTATCAATAATCCTAGAAAGAACCTACTACACTTATTATGACATAGCCTCAGGAGGCACAGTGTCATTTTTCTATTCTATTGGTCAAAAATGAGTCACAGGCCAGCAGTACTATTGTGCAGGTTGAATACAGGAATTTAACAGGGCATCATTACTATCATATCTACAGTGGGTTTGAATATTTTCTATATAATTGATTACACTAATTTTGTAAATCAGTGAAGTGCCTTGTTTTTCAAAAAATGGGTACACTATTGCAACTTTCAAAGAGATGGAAATAAGTTTTCCTGAGTAAGGATTACCTCTTTTCACTTTGCACAAGGATACTCTATGTAGAAATGGTGGTCTTGGCTTTTTATAGGCTTTCTGCCATTAATTACTCACTTATCATCCATTATTCTAATATATATATATATATATATCCCCCACACTTTTGCCAAAAATGCTTTTTATAAACCATTTCTTATCATCTTCACTTCTCTGCTATTCTTTTTATCTGCAATAGCCAAATGCCATTTTCTTATCTGGAGTTACAAATCTAACCCTGAATTATTTAAGGTCACCTGTTAAGATATACCCTATTTCAAACCTTGTTAGGAAATAATTTCCTCCTTTCAAAACTTGGCGTCCATTTTATACACACCTCGTTAAATCTATCCACCCTGTATTATATTACACTTGTATATTCACTCAGTAAATGAAAGAAATACTTATTCAATGTCTATCATATGCTAAACATGTTCCAAGTTGCTGAGTTACCAATACTAGAGAAGATGCACAGAGTCTTGACTTTATGAATCTTTAGATTATTGCTGATAATGGACATTAAATAATTGTTACATTAACTTATGTGGTGATATATAAAGGAAATAGCACTGCATTTTAAAAGTATAGTACAGAGGACACTAAAGTAATCTAGTAGTTATGTTCCTTTGCATGGATTGAAGAAAAAAATATGGTTTTATAGGACAATAAAAGTCTTTCATTTTATCTAGGACATAAGCCATATGTAATTAGAAGTGAGAAATAAATCTGTAAACATTCAGAGTTGGTATTACGAGGTGGAATTGGGCAATTAATCACATGCTTAGAGTTTAGAACATGGGAATAACAAGGTCAGATTAATGTTTCAGAAGAACATTTGCTCTGGCAGTGATAAGGAGAATGTTTCCTCTAAATTGTAATATTGTAATATTAAATACAACACAAATCAGTATTTAAGAAGGACTTTATTTGAAAGGATTGTTTCAAGGGGGCAGAGGATAGAGTGACTATTGTAGTACAGGAAGGTGGGCTATTGCAATAGGGAGAATGTTCTGACCGCAAGATCAGCAAATGTCTTAAGAGTTTGGTAGAAAGAATTTTCTTTCATACATAGGAGTCAACTAGACTGGAAAGAAACGTGTGGAGAAGTAGAATGAAAGGGTGTCCTGATAGAAAAGTGAATCAGAGAATGTTTTATCTTAAGGCCAGCCTACTCTCAGGATGGGATATTACAGAGGGGTTGTTTGCTGATCAAGCTTAGGGTGGGTCGAAGTCTTGGGGAAAGGAGAAAATTTTAACCACAGTTTAGTTAAAAACATTTTTTTCCCACTGGTCAATGAGGGTAAACACTTAGCTAATTATTTACTAGGCAAAGGATGGGAATGTGGAGGGTCTGTTTCTGCCCTTGTCGTAGGTAAAGGGAGCCATGCATGAGTCATATCTATGGCTATGGGCAAGGGTATATCTTTGCAGTGATACATCTTCTGGAACACAAAAGGGTGAAGAGATTTACTTAACTTTCACTGTTTTCCAGGAGCACAGGGCTCAGATAAAGTTTACATTATCAGTAATGCTGCAAAATTGTGAATACGCTGAGATGAGAAATCAAATGTTAATCATCTGTTCTCCTGGAAGTTCAAGGTGCCTTCCATAGACTACTGAAAAATACAGGGTAGTAATGAGGACAGACATGATGGCAAGTCTGCCTTGTCTGCTTGTCATGAATTAAGCAAGACAGGGTAATTATTTTAACTACTATTTTTAATATAAAAGATAACAACACTTATCTTCTTTCATTAAATGGAACAGGCAAAATATGAAAATATTAGTAAGCATGCTTTGTAAACTGCAAACCATCACACGTGTTATTTTAGTATGTGCAAAATGAACACTTGCTAAACAAATGAGTGAGCACAGAGGTGTGAGGGGACAAGAAGAGCTCCATGTCCTCTCTTTGCTCCTTGGTTAGGACATACTGCTTCCTCTACCCCATGCTTGCCTCTGTATCTTGCTCAAGTAGGAAAGAACAAGTCAAGCATAACTTGCCAGAGATAATAACTTTGAATTATCTTCTGTCCAGGACTTATTAAAAGCCTGGTTGTAATAAGCAATATTTATGGAGAGTGGTTTGAAGGGAGTAAATTTCATCTGTTCCTCCAGATATTTAAGATGTTATCCTGGGTTAAAGCCAGGCCATCAAAGAGCTATAGAATTAGATTGAACTGTTTTGTCTCCTCATAGAGTAACTTTTACTGAGCCTAGCCTTCAGGGAAGAGTACAGTGAAAGGGTTTAGAGCTCTGATTCTAGACTTAGGGCACACTTGAAGTTGAATCCTAGTTCTGTCACTTAATCGTTGTGACCTTAAGCAATTTATTTAACCTCCTTGAGCACTATCTGTAGATGCAGTTCATATAACTTCCTCATAGATTTTCTGAAAGGCTATGTGAAATTATATATTCAAAAATGTTATCACAGCTCCTGTAGATAATAAACTTCTTTCGGGGTTTCTTTCCAGCTAAAAAAGTGATGTTCTGAACGTTACAGACTTAGAAACTCAACAGTCAAGTTTGTAAGAGTGACCCTTTCTTTTTGACCACAGATGACCAAGAAGGAAGTAGACATTCTCTCAATTAAGGCTATCAGATTGGGAATGAGAAATCTGTATCTAGACGTTCAAGTTCAAGATCCTTTTGGGTTGGTCTCTTGAATATGCAAGTCAATGCATTTGGCGCCAGAGGAGCCAAATTTTATTTGCAATGTGAATTAAGGAGAAGAGGGAGACAGAGAGAAAAGAGGGCTGGATTTAAGAAAAATAGGTTTCTGACAACTTTTCACATGGGTTTGCAGTTCTTTTCTAAAGCTGCACTTTTGGATCCAAGAACAGCATCAAGGGGAAACTATATGCCTAATTTTAGAAGCTATATATTTCTATTACATAAACTTTAATTATTCATCCTTTTCATTTTTAGAATAAAAAGTTTCAAATTGTATCACAATAAAATTAAACGTAAAAGAGAATCCAGGTACCATGGCCCACGCCTCTAGTCCCAGATGCTTGGAAGGCTGAGGCAGGAAGATTGCTTGAACCCAGAAATTCTGGGCTATAGTGTGCAGTGATTGTGTATGCAAATAGCCACTACACTCCAGCCTGGGCAACATAGCAAAACTTGTCACTAAAAAAAAAATGTATAAAATGATATACTATAAAGAATCTCCCCATCCTTGTTTTCTATCTATCTGCTCATTCTCATTTTTCACCCCCGTTAGATAACCACTATTATTAGGGTTTGTATATCCTTCCTAATATTTTTTAAATGCTTAGTTCCACATAGTTTTTATACAAATAATGCCTGTTTTGTACCTTGCTCTTTAAATATAACAGGTGTTTCTATAGCAACACATATAAAACTTTCTCTCTCTTTTTTTTTTTTCTTTTTCTGAGACAGGATCTCTGACTTTGTTACCCAGGCTGGAATGCAGTGGTGCAATCACTGCTCACTCCATCCTCGACCTTCCAGCTCAAGCTGTCCTCCCACCTTAGCCTCTCATGTAGCTGAGACCACAGGCATGCACCACCACATCTGGCCAATTTTTTAATTTGCAGTAGAGATGAGGTCTCACTAATCAAAGGGGGTGGTCTTAACTCCTGCGATCAAGCAATCCTCCTGTCTGAGCTTCCCAAAGTGCTGGGATTACAGGCATCAGCCACTGTACCCAGCTGTGTTTCCTTATTTCTGAAAGGATTTGTACTGTGATGTATTTACTGGACTTTACTGACTATATTATTTCCTATCTTTTATTAACATAAGCAATGCTGATACTAATAATCTTATAAATGTATTATTCTGCATGTTTGCAAGTGTATCTGTAAGGTAATTTCCCATAATTAGAACTGTTGGCTCAAAATATTTATTAGTTGTAATTTTTCTAGATATTCATGAATTGTCTTTTATAGGAGTTGTAATAAAGTGTTATTATTGTTTATTTTTTTTGACAATTTGTTAGAAAAATGTTACCTAGCATAGTTTTAACTAACATTTATTTTACTGTGAGTGAGGTTGAACATGTATTCATGTGTTTAAAAGCCATCGGCCTTTCTTTTTCTCTACATTTTTTTTACATTCTTTTTCAGATTTCTCTTTAGTTGTTGTCTTTTCCTGATTGATTTTTTGGAGCTATGTTATGTACTAGAAGCATTACCCCTTACTCCATATTAAGAGTTACAGATATTTAGTCTCATTTATCACATATCTTTTTACTTTTGAATTGATTTTTTACAATGCAAAGAGTTTTGATTTAATTTCATTTTTTGCCTGTCAGATTTTTTTTATTTTTTGTTTTTTTAACTTTTATTTTAAGTTCAGGTGTACATGAACTTAATGTACAGTAATGAACATGTGCAGGTTTGTTACATAGCTAAATGTGTGTCATGGGGTTTTGTTGTACAGATTATTTCATCACCTAGGTATTAAGCCTAGTATCCATTAGTTATTTTTCCTGATCCTCTCCCTCCTCTTACCCTCTGCCCTCCAATAGGCCCCAGTGTGTGTTGTTCCCCTCTATGTGTCCATGTGTTCTCATCATTAGCTCCCACTTATAAATGGGAACATGTGGTATTTGATTTTCTGTTCCTGCATTAGTTTGCTAAGAATAATTGCCTCCAGCTCCATCTATGTCCCTGCAAAGGACATGATCTCATTCTTTTTTAATGGCTGTATAATATTCCATGGTGTGTATGTACCATATTTTCTTTATCCAATCTATCACTGATGGGCACTTGGGTTGATTCCATGTCTTTGCTGTTGCTGCAATGAACATATAAGTGCATGTGTCTTTATAATATTACAATATATATTCTTTTAGGTATATACCCAGTAATGGGATTTCAGGGTCAAATAGTATCTGTGTCTTTAGGTCTTTGAGGAATTGCTACACTGTCTAAAAAGCTCAATATCACTGATCACTAGAGAAATGCAAATCAAAACTACAATGCAATACCATCTCACACCAGTCAGAATGGCTATTATTAAAAAGTCAAAAAATAACAGGTGCTGGTAAGGTTGCAGGGAAAAGGGAATGCTTATACACTGTTGGTGGGGTGTACATTAGTTCAGACATTGTGAAATGTTTTGATCTTATGTAGTCAATCTTATCTAAGGTTCTTATGTGGTGTCTGATTTTGAGCTCTGAATAGAAAAGCCTTCCCTACTCCAAGTTCACAAAAACAAAACAAATAAATAAACAAAAAACCTTACTGTGGCCAAGCAGGAATATAATTTCACTCAACAGGATCTGGTTGAAGATAGTTTAATTAAGGAACTATTCATGAAAGTACAGACAAGATAAAGAAAGTGGTGAGAAGTGCTAAGAACCTCAGGGACTGGCTTTGGTAGGAAGCCATCACCACTCCTGGCCTGAAGGGGTAAGAAGACAAAGTGTGCCTGCAACCATGTGAGACCTGAATTAGGGGCCTCCTTGAAAGAGCTTAAGTGTGGCCATTCTTGTTGATTTTTCTGTATGAACATGGAATCAGCATGTCTAATTAAAATATAAAACAAATCTTTTACTTTTATTGCTTTTGTTTTATTAATTAATTTAGGAAGACTTGTCATCTGTATGAGTTTATGTCTTCCTATATACAATCGTCATACCTCTCAATTGCTTAGTTTTCATCCTTCTGTAGGCTTCAATTTTTTTTTTTTTTCAGAGAAGTCTTATATGATCCTAGCTATATGGGGAAGGGTATTTTATCTTTTGTCATTATTGTTGTTGTCATATTGCTTTTACAAATGGTTGGTTTTTGTCCAGCATTTGTTCTGTCAGGTGGTTCTGTGATTGATTGAAAGCTCTTGCACTAGCAGTTCCATTTCAATGTGAGCTTTGCAACTTTAGGAGCTCAGGTGACATTGTTCACCTGAGTTCTCTTTCTGCCCTTCTTCTCTTCATTTCTTTGCTATCAGATTTGGCCAGTCTCAACCAGTGCAAGCAAAGTGACACCAAAATGTCTTAATTATTTCCCTGATATTTACATTTTAATTACAAAATACATATGTTGTCATTGTAGAAAAATTAAAAAGAACATAGAAGCTAAAAATATTACTGTAATATGTGAAATAAAAAGATCCCTTCCACTTCTTAATCACTTAATTATTATTTTTTCCTTTCATGGTCTATGTATTTTTTTTCAAACAGCTGAACAAAACTGATGCTATGTCAGTAAAAAAATAAAAATAAACCACTTACCAATTACCAATTATGTAAAAATGGACTCCTTAGGCAAAAATTATATATTTTAATTCTATAAATAATTGTTCATCTATATAAAGCAGTAGAATAATTTTCTGTTGAAGACTGTGTCATCTGATCAACCCCAGAATAGACTGAGGCTTCAGACTATGCTGGCAGCACAGTATCCTGCTGCTCTCTAGTGGCACATTTCAATATCTGCAGGCAGATTGACTAGGCAATGTTATTTCATTTTTGGATTTCTGGCTTGGAGCAAAGGAAAAATCAAAAATGATCCAAAAGTTTAGAGATAGTCAAAGCTATTAATTTGCTGGTGTTTTATCAAGTTCTGTGAGAGTGAATTAGTCTGAGTAGTATCTTTTTTTTTTGTTCAATTCAAATAGTTGTTTCAATTAAATATATAAGACTATTTAAAAATTAATTCAAGAAACATTTTATTAGCATTAGCTAAATGCCAGACATTATGCTAGCCAGTGAAAACACAGTTCAGTAAAAGGTAGACCTTTATTTTGAAGGAGGTCACATAATAATAACACTGCCATAATGTGTCATACTGAATATAACAGCACAGTACAAAGAAAGTACAAAAAGGAAAAATAAATGTCTTCACATTCCCTATTCTTGATCAATTTCAGATAGAAGGCCTTAATTTACAATGGTGTTATTTCCTCTAGTGCTTGATGTAAAGTTGACAGAGCTTGGTAGAAGAGAACAGTGTTTTTAATCAGTTTTCTCATTTTAAGACCATTTCCTCAAAACATCACTTAATTCACTATGCTCTAGTCTTTTCGACTAACTTCAAAAGTGTGCTAATCCACATGAAGCAACTCCTCGCCCCTATCCTTGACTGGGATTTTGTGCTATTTTGTACTAATTGGAGGAGAACCTCATGTGTGCTCCAACTGCATCTCCTTTAGGATCAGATGTTTTTCCTGGTCATTCTAATTACTGGAGAAAATCCTATTTCAAAAACCAAAGAAATCTGGAACCCTAACACAGTGCCTTCCCACTCCTACCCACTTATTTACAAATATCCCCATTATAAGAGGCTTTCTACCTGAAACCTTTTTTCCCCAATAGACATGAATAACACCTACAATCACCCTCCAGGTTGTCACACTCCACACTGGAATTTGTACTTTTATTTGTGAACACTCCTGCAGGGAGGGTAAGCTCTACAGATGGCTTAGTTCCCTTAGTACTGTGCTCATTCCTCTTCCTTCCAGCCTCCCTGGTCCTTAGAGCAGAATAATGGCTAAGCCTGAAGAGTGAGGAAAGGGTCCATGAAAAAGGCAATATTTGAGCTGAGTTTTAGATGACAACTCAGATTTCTCAAAAGAAGAAAGAAGAAAGGAAGAAACAACATTCTATTTAGGGAAAAAATCAGGTAAAGTTATCTGCATTAGTCTGTTTTCACACTGCCATAAAGAACTGCCCAAGACTGGGTAATTCATAAAGGAAAGAGGTTTAATTGACTCACAGTTCTGCATGGCTAGGGAGGCCTCAGAAAACTTACAATCAAGAAAGTTCAAGGGGAAATGACAACTTCTTCACAAGGTGGCAGGAAGAAGAACGAATGCAGGAGGAACTATCAAACACTTATAAAACCATCATATCTTGTAAGAACTCACTCACTATCCTGAGAACAGCATGGGGAAAACTGCCCCCATGATCCAATTACCTCCACCTGGTCTCTCTCTTGACATGTAGGGATTAAGGGGATTATAATTCAAGATGAGATTTGGGGGTACATAAAGCCTAACCATATTATTCCACTCTTGGCCCCTCACAAATCTTACATCCCTTTCACATCTCAAAGCCAGTCATGCCTTCCCAAAAGGGAAATAAAGAGTCCCCTTTTGGGAAGGCTTAACTTCCAAAAAATTAAGACTCCCCTTTTGGGAAGACATGATTGGTTTTGAAATGTATCAACTCATTCCAGCATTAACTTAAAAATTCAAATTCTTAACTCATTCCAGCATTAACCCAAAAGTCCAAGTCTCATCTGAGACAAGGCAAGTCCCTTCCACCTAGGAGCCTGTAAAGTCAAAAGCAAGTTAGTTCCTTCCAAGATACAATGGAGATACAGGCATTGGGTAAATGTTCCTATTTCAAATTGGAGAAATTGGCCAAAACAAAGGGACTACAGGTCCAATACAAGTCCAATTCTGGCTGGTTAGTTATTTGGTGAGTTCCAAAATGATCTCCTTTGACTGCATGTCTCACATTCATGGCACGCTGTTGCAAGAGGTGGGCTCCCATGGCCTTGTGCAGTTTGTGGCTATGCAGAGTACAGACCCTGTGGCTGCTTTCATGGGCTCACATTGAGTGCCTGCAGCTTTTCTATGTGCACAGTGCAAGCTGTCAGTGGATCTACCATTCTGGGTTCTGGAGGATCATAGCCGTCTTCTCACAACTTCACTAGGCAATGTCCTTGTGGGGACTCTTTGTGGCAGCTCCAACCCCACATTTCCCTTCTGCATTACCCTAGCAGAGGTTCCCCATGAGGGCTCCACACTTGCAGCAAACTTCTCCCTGGACATCCAGGCATTTCTATACATCTTCTGAAATCTAGGGGGAGGTTTCCAAACCTCAATTATTGACTTCTGTATACCTACAAGCCCAACACCATGTGTAAGCCACCAAGGCTTGGGACTTGCCCCCTCAGAATCAATGCCCTGAGCTGTACATTGGCCACTTTTAGCCATAGCTGGGACACAGGATACCAAGTTCTGAAACTGAACAAAGCAGCAAGACCCTGGGCCTGGCTCAAAAAGACATTTTCTCCTCCTAGGCCTCCAGACCTGTGATGGGAGGGGATGCAGTAAAGACCTCTGACATGCCCTGGGGATATTTTCTCCATTCTCTTGGTGATTAACTTTTGGTTAATCATTACTCATGCAAATTTCTGCTGCCAGCTTGAATTTCTCCCCAGAAAATGGATTTCTCTTTTCTATTGCATCATCAGTCTGCAAATTTTCCAAACTTTTATGCTCTGCTTCCCTTTAAAACATAAGTTCCAATTCCAAACCATCTCATTGTTAATGCATGAATTGAATACTTTTAAGAGCACCCAGGTCACATCTTGAATGGTTTGCTGCTTAGAAATTTCTTCTCCCAGATACCCTAAATCATCTCTTTCAAGTTGAAAGTTCCACAGATCTTTAGGACAAGAACAAAATGCCACCAGTCTCTTTGCTAAAGCATAGCAAGCATCACCTTTATTTCAGTTCCCAACAAGTTCCTTCACTCCATCTGAGACAACCTTAGCCTGAACTTCATTGTTCATATCACTATTAGCATTTTGATCAGAGCCATTCACCAAGTCTATAGGAAGTTCCAAACTTTCCCACATCTTCCTGTCTTTTGAGCCCTCCAAATTATTCCAACCTTTGTCTGTTACCCAGGTCCAAATTTCCTTCCACCTTTTTGGGTATTTTTATAGCAGTACCCCACATCTGGTACTAATTAACTGTATTAGTCTATTTTCACACTGCTAGAAAGGACTGCCTGATACTGGGTAATTTATAAAGGAAAGAGGTTTAATTGACTCACAGTTTCACATGGCTTTGTAGGCCTCAGGAAACTTAGAATCACAGAGGAAGGTGAAGGGGAAGCAAATCATCTTCTTCAAAAGGCGGCAGGAAGGAGAATGAACACAGAAGGAATCAAATAATTATAAAACCATCAGACCTCATAAGAACTCACTCACCATCATGAGAACAATATGGAAGAACTGCCCCCATGATCCAATTATCTCCACCTGTTCTTTCCCTTGACATGTGGGGATTATGGGGATTATAATTCAAAATGAGATTTGGGTGGGGACACAAAGCCTAACTATATCAGTATCAAACCATTTATTAGTAAAATAATTTTGTTTTTTGTTATTTACATTAAGGAGCTCACGCTCTATTCATTGTTTTTCCTCCAGTTTGTGTCATTCAAGAACATCTTAGATATATTATACATGTCTATATATAAACCTCAGTATTTTTGTGTCTTAATATATGTGTATATATTTTAGTATATGGATATATACAGGCAAATGCTTACAAATGGATCTGGAAGTATCTCAGAACAAGAATGTGAAATTGAGTGACACCAATGAATGACTTTGCTTAATCTAATTGTTTGAAATTCCATAATGTATAGGATTGTGTGTGCATGTCTGTGTATTACTTGGTGAATCGAAAACTACTTGTAAAGAGAAAAGACTAAGACTATACTATATTTGAAAAGAGCATAGGTCAAAAGATGGCTGGACAGTAGGACTATAGAAGAAAATATTTTAAAATTTTTGTATTGCTAAGGCTTTCTGAGCAAAGAAATCTGTGATCTAAGTAAACAAACAAACCTTGGCAATTAAACTGCATATGAACAGACAGTGGGAACTGAAATTTACTCTCTCAGAGGCATGTGTTTATGTTTCAAAGAGGAATAAAATCAAGAATCAAGGAAATGTCAGGGTTTTCTGAGCTACAGGCACTTGGCTTATGTTCTACCTAAAGATATTTATTAACATTCCAAAGGTTAAGAACTCAGGACCCTCTCGTTCTCACAAAACAATTATGATTTGTTTATATTAGGGAGATAGGTCTCTCTCTCTCTCTCTCTCTCTCTCTCTGAGGATAACATTTATATAAACTCCCAAATTCATATTTTGGGTGTTTTCTTTTTTATAGTGTAGTAACTAACTTCCTACTTTTAGTTCTGCCCATTTGTTTCTTATCACGTTTCTTCAGAAGGAGAAAGAATTAAGGCAGAGGAAGAGTGATAAGGTTATTGTTCTAAGTAATAATATCTCTAATCCCTGCTCCACAAGCTTCATGTTCACTTTCAGATAATATAAACAAATATAGATATTAAAAATGTACCATTTGCACCAATACTCAATTTCACTGAGAATCATACTTTTGTGGTTAGGTTGCAGGGTTGGTGTTGGGTGTTTCCTCAGTTTTTTTTTAATCCCATCATTTCAGAACACAGATTAAATGACATTATATTTATTTATTTCACATATATTTATTGAGGGCCTAGTAGGCACCCAAGTACAGCCTACTAAATAGGAAAAAAATAAGACTCAATCATCACAATCTATTGAGATAAGACAATAGAAAAAAATAACAAGTAAAATATTTAGAATGTTCAATCCCAGAGAAACAACCCATATCCATAAATTCAGCTTCAAAACTACCCCAAATTTTTAGTGTGCAACTAACAGACTGTGTCTTAGATGTCTCACAACTCATAAGACTTTAACATAAATCCTAGATAGTTATATTATTCTCATTTTATGGATGCGGTCTTCCAAGCTTAAAGAGACTTGATACATATTTGCTGTTAGGATTACATAAAATAACCCATTCCTGGCCATTAAGTGCTTTCTCAGCTTTGCTATTATTAAAATTACTTGTGTTATATTATACCATTTTTATGCATGTACATTATGACATATTGTCTCTTACACTTCATCTACCTCAGCATATTATTTGATAATAGCAAAAGAGACATGTTGTAGAACTGCATATTTATTTCTAGTGATGTAAATTTTGTAAATTAGGAATATAATCCAATAAACATTGGTTTACTTTAAATAGCTGTATTTATTCCTTAGTTTACAAATTTATCTAAAGACATCTGCTTAATGTGAAAAACAATTGAAGTTATATATATATATAAAAATGTAAAATTAATATAAAATTAAAATATGTAAGTGCTTAAAATATTACTCCTAATCACAGAGCAATTAATATGGTTACTAACAAAAAAATGCTTTGCAGTAATGCCTTAGTTCAAACAATGGCCCCCACACACTGTCCCTTTATTAACTTCAAAAGAGGTATATTTTATTCTAATGATAGTCAATTTTACTTGGAAAATATCTCAATATTTTTTCAAGGCATAATTTTCTAAAAGAGTTGTCTTAATTTGGGGTATGTAAACAATTTTCCTTAAATAAACATTGGTCAAAAAAAGAATAAATATAAACATGTATACACACACAAACATATATTAAAAAGGTAACAATGATGTTAGGTTTTTCAATAAAAAGTTTTTACTGCTGTTATATACTTTTAATATTTTTATATTTATAATGTAGAAAAATAAGGAAAGCCATATCTCATATGACATGAAGATAGATCTAATTTCCACTCGTTACAAGGTTATCTATACTGCCAATATTATTGTCATTTATTGCCATCTTCATAATTTTTAAAAAGTGCTAATTTTAATTTAGAGGTTATTGAAAATACAGGGGCAATTATTTTTTCCTCATTTGAGTTCACAGACTCTGATTCTCTTCACAGATCCCAGATTAAGAATCTCTGAAGAAATGTTTTTGTTTGCTCATAGCAGAGGAAGAGAGAATGATAGGAGAAATGACAGGAGTCACATCCTGTCATTTCATTTTGGATTATAGCATATTGGTCTGAAAGTCACAAGACTCCACTTAACTCTAAGGTGGCTAAGAAATGTAGTGTCCCAAACGCCCAAGAAAAGGAGGAACACCAGATATCAGGAAGCACTGTTATTGTCTTTATATCACTCACCCAGAACACTCATAAAATTCCTTCTGCTTAATAGCCCCTGTTATAACCAGTTGTGTGTTGCTATAACAGAGTAACACAGATTGGGTAATTTATAAAGAAAAGAAATATATTTCTCTGAGTTCTGGAGGCTGGGAAGTCCAATATCAAGGTGGAAGGTGGAAGGGCAAGTGGGTAAATTTTAACTGAAATATTCTTTGGCTTGCTCAGCCCCAAAATCTTGGAGTCATCCTTTGCTTTTCTCTCTCATTTACCATTTCTAATATATAAGCAAATCCCGTCTGCTCTATGATCCCTTCTTCTTATATCCATCATTTTCACTTTTGTCCAAATCAGCATTAGCCATTGCCTGGATAGTTAGTTATAAGAGCTGCTAATTATTCTTTCTGCTTTTATTCTTATTTATATCTCCAAACCCATCTTTATTTTCAACACAGCTGCCAAGATAAAACTTTTAATAAAAAATAAAAGTCAGATCTCTTATTTCTCTGCTCAGAACCCTGTGATGAGTTTTCCAAGAAAAGCCAAGTAAGTTCCAGTGACCTGAAGATCAATGTGTTGATCTGGCTCCCCTTACTTGCCTTATCTCCTCCTACTCTCCCTCTTTCTTTCCTCCATCTAGACCAGCCTCCTTCTCTTCCCAAACACTCAAGACAAGTCTTTGATTTGAGACATTTGCAACTGCTATGCCCTCTTTTCAGAAATGCTCTTCCTCAACATACCTCTATGACTAGCTCAATTATCTTACTCAGATTTCTACTCACATGCCACTTCCTCAGAAAGGACTTTCCTGACCACAACATTTAAAACAACTCCTCCCCACCCAAGCACCCTGCTTTAAATTTTAGTCTTAGCACTGCACTTTCTCTGTGGTATGAATGCTATACATTAGAACTCACCGTTTCTCATATATGGGGAACTCTATAGTCCAGTGCAGAGGATTCTCATGTTATTTAACTTTTTATGTGGATTGTCTTTCAACACTTTGAATAATATATTATGGATAACTCTATCATTTTGTTTGAAAAGTCATTTTCCAGAAACTGTGTTTATTTTAACAATACACACTCTGGATCCTATTTTAAAAGAGATAAAAAGCCTGATTCACCAGAAAGTCATTAAACTAAGAACTGATATTTTCTGCATTTTGTCCTACCCTCAAAAGATAGGACCTTGGATTGTATAAAGATAATGAGACAACTATGATTCAAATATTTTCTTATAGTGCAACCCAGTTTGTAGCATTTGAGTATTATAAAATGTTCACCACTATGGAACTGAGGATATCTGGTCATATGCACACATTAACTAGATCCACAGAAGGTATTACAGCAGTTACCTGCACTTACCCTGTTGCTATGGTTAGGGTACCAGTAGTCCAGGTAAAAGGGGAACACAATTATGCAGGAATTATTTGTGGTGATGTGTTGTCAGAGTAATAGCACAGACAATATGTATTCAATGTAAATCATTGGCAAATGGAATTAGAAACTCTTCTGCCAGAATCTGAAGTACCTTATGATGAGTGAAACAAATGAAGTATGTTTATGGCCACCATGAAATTCCAAAAAGATTATATTGCAGTTAATCTCTTAATATTGTTCATAGCATTACCTTGTAACAGTGGCTTTTATAACACATAAACTTATAAAACAGATTTTTTTTACCATGACTAAAAACAAAATCACCCCCATGCTTTGTAACAAACTGCCAAAGAATATACAAAATGTGACCTTAATATTTGGATGGAACATTCTGCTGGATACTTATCAGGTCACAGAAATCTCTAGTATTTTAGTTCATTCTCCCTCCCTCCCTCCCCCATTTATTTATTTATTTATTTATTTATTTATTTATTTATCAATAATCAAAAGTACTTACCATATTTTTATTCCAAAAGTTGTTTAGAAACTATAGAAAAAAAGCATTAGTCTGAGGTCAGATAATTAGTATTTTTGAAAGAATTTTAAAGTATTATTTGGAAGTAGAACTAATTTCAAGGTGTTTCTATTGCTTCGTGTTGTTACTCCAAACTTTTCATTGTAATCATGATTTTTAATATATTTAAACACTGTTCATTTTTTTCATAAATCTGATTTTTAAATGGACAAGAGATCTGAAGACTCCTCAGCAAACAAGATATACAGATGGTAAATAAGTATGTGAAATGATCTCACCATCATATGACATTAGGAAACTGCAAATTAGAACAATAATAAGATATGACTATGCACCTATTTAAAGTGGCTAAATCCAAAATAATGCCAACAACAAATGCTAATAAAGATGTGAAGCAATAAGAATTTGCATTATTGCTGGCAGGAATATAAACTGCTACAGTCATATTTGGAAGAGAGGTTGGCAATTTTTTACAAAACTAAACATAGTTTTACCATGTGATATGCCAATCATGCTCCTAGGTATTTACCAAAGTGAGTTAAAAATATATGTCTATACAAAGCCTGCACTGAATGTTTATAGAAACTTTATTCATAATTGCCAAAAGTTAGAGCCAATGAAGATGTCCTTTATTAGAAAAACTGTAGCATATTTATACAATAAATATTATTGAGCAATAAAAAATGAGTTATCAAGCCATAGAAAATCATTTAATGCTTATTGGTAGTAGAAAGAAGCCAGTCTGAAATGGATGCAACTATAGGCAAAAAGACAAAGCTATGCAGACAGTAAAAAGATCAAGGTTTGAGAAATGGAGGAGAGATGAATAGGTGGAGCAGAGGACATTTTTAGGACAGTAAAACTATTCTGCATAATACAGTAATGGTGGAAATATGACATTATGCATTTATCAAAACCCATATAATTTTACAAGACAAAGAGTCAACCTTAATGTAAACTATAAATTTAGTTAATGATAATGTATCAATATTAGTTCATCGGTTGTAACTCATGTACCCTACTAATGCATTATGTTAATAATAGGGGAAACTGGAAACTGTTGGGGAAGGAAGGGTACATGGGAATTCTTCATCATTTCTGGCAATTTTCCTGTGAAACCAAAAATATTCTTAAAAAAATTGAGTTCATTAAATAAATAAACCAACAAACAAAAAGTAGTCAGTAGAGGTTCAATCACAAATGGTGAGTTTTCAGATATTGCTCAAATGGTACTACCAATTATTGTGGGTAATTATTTTTAAATTTTTATTTTATAAATTTAAGGGGTACAAGTGGTAGTTTTGTTACACGAATACACTGCCTAGCAGTGAGGTCTGGGCTTTTAGTGTAGCCAGCACCCAAAGAGTATACATTGTATTTATTAAGTAAATTCTCATTCCTCACTTCTCTCTCACATTTTCAAGTCTCTATGATTATTTCAATCTCTATGTTCATGTGTATGCATCATTTAGCTCCTATTTATAAGTGAGAATATGTGGTATTTGACTTGTTGTTTTTGAGGTATTTCACTTAAGATAATGGTTTTTAGTTCCATCCCTGTTGTTACAAAAAACATGATTTCATTCTTTTTTATGGTTGAGTAGTATTCCATGGTGTGTGTGTGCATGGAATTTTCATGGTTTGTATATGTGTGTATATACATGTAAATATATATACATATGTCTATGAACATAAACACACACACCACTTTTTATGGTTGAGTAATATTCCATGTTGTGTGTGTATATATAGACATACACACACCACATTTTCATGGTTTGTATATGTGTATATATGTGTGTAAATATATATACTTATGTCTATACACATGAACACACACACATCACTTTTATGATTCCATGTATTCCATGGAATTCCAAGTATTCCATGTATTCCAAGTAGTATTCCATGGTGTATTACACACACTATACACACACACACACACACACACACACACCATGGAATACTAAGTGAGAACATGTGTTATTTTCTTTTCTGTTCCTCTGTTAGTTTGATAAGGATAATGGCCTCCAGCTCTATCAATGTTTCTGCAAAGGACATGATCTCATTCTTTTTTATGGCTACATAGTATTCATTGGTTTTGTTGCTGTTGTTATTGAGATATTTGAGTTCCATAGAGATTCTGTATATTAGTCCCTTTGTCAGGTGACTATTTTGTTTTTGAAAGTCAACGTATTTTGTAAAGGTAGCAATAATAAATATTGAATATCTTTGCTCTCATAAAAATATTTCTATTAATTGTTTTATCTTGTTGGAAAGTTTGATCTATACTAGATTTATGTAAGTGAACTGTGAAATATTCATTAATATAGATATATGATGATAAAAGTTTTCCAAAGGTATTATGGCATGATAAAACTAGTTCTTTCATGTAAAGTAACTATTTTTAAAAATATCATTATTAGTAGTAATAGTAGTATCATTTTAGAGACAGGATCTAGCCCTGTTACCCAGGCTGCAGTGCAGTAGTATGATCATAGCTTGCTGCTACCCTTGAATTTCTGGGGTCAGGTGATCCTCTTGCCTCAGCCTCCTGTGTAGCTGAGACTACAGGTGCATGCCAACACATCTAATTTCTAAAAATCTTTTTTTGTAGAGAAAGTGATATGGTTTGGATTTGTGTCCCCACCCAAAACTCATGTTAAATTTTAATCCCCAGTGTTGGAGGAATAGCCTGGTGGGAGGTAATTGGATCATGGGGGCATATTTCCCCTTTGCTTTTCTTGTGATAGTGAGTTCTCATGAGACCTGGTTGTTTAAAAGCACATGGCACTTTCCCTTTCACTCTTTTCCTCCTGTTCTAGCCATGTAGGATGCACCTGTTTCTACTTTGCCTTCTCCATGATTGTAAGTTTCCAGAGGCTTCCTCAGTCATGCTTCCTATATAACCTATGGAACTATCAGTCAATTAAACCTGTTTTATTTATAAATAACCCAGTCTCAGGTAGTTCTTTATAGCAATGCAAGGACAAACAAATACGGACAGGGTCTTGCTTTGTTGCCCAGGCTGTTCTCAAACTCCTGACCTCAAGTGATCCTCCCACCTCAGCCTCCCTAAGTGCTGGAATGAGCTGCCACATCCAGCCTAAATAAGCATGAGCCACCACACTCAGCCTGAAATAACTTTAACGTGATACAGCTTATAAGCATGAGCACCATATCCAGCCTAAAATAACTTTAATGTGATACAAACTTATGTAGAGATGTAAACTTAAATTTGGCTGGTGCTGGGGTGTGCACCTGTAATTCCAACTCTTTGAGAGGCTAAGGTTGGAGGATCACTTAGTCTGGGAGTTCTAGACTGCAGTGTACCATGTTTGCACCTGTGAATAGCCACTGCACTCTGGTGGCAATATAGGAGATCCTGTCTCTAAAAAGAAATTTGAATTGTTTTCCTTTGTTTAAAAATGATTTAAAACATAAGAATTACATTTACTGTGTTCAGAGCCATGTCTATATTTTTTCATAAGTAGACATGGGAGAGGAATAGTGTGATTTGTAGAATGAATGTAATTTTTAATGCATTCGAAATCTAAGTTAAAACTGATTTTTCTGCTTGAATTTTTATGTTTTCATAAAATATTTTTTGTCATTATTTTTGTAAAAATGTGATAGTCTCTTCGTGCTGTTACAATAAAATATCGAATACTAGGTAATTTTTAAAGAAAAGAAATGTATTTTTCCCAGTCCTGGAGGCTGAGAAGTTCAAGATCAAGATATCAGCATGGTCATTTAATCATTTAATACATCTGCATCTAATTTTCTCACCTATAAAATAAGTCTGAGGTAGTTCATGCTTGTAATCTCAGCACTTTGGGAGGCCAAGGTGGAAAAATCGTTTGAGCTCAGGAGTTTGAGACCAGCATGAGCAATATAGTGCAATGCCCATCTCTACAAAATATTTAAATAAATAGCCAGGAATGGTGGCCACTCACTTGTAGTCTGAGCTATTCAGGAAGCTGAGGCAGGAAGATCGCTTGAGCCCAGGAAGTTGAGACTGCAGTGAGCCATGATCATGCCACTGTATTCCAGCCTAGATGACAAAATGAGACCCTTTCTAAAAATAAATAAAATAAAAAGATTGTTTCCTACTGTTTAGTTGTGAGAAATAACAGAGATGATAATGTAAGATGAAAGGAAGTAATACGATGAATGTACTTGTATGAATGAATGAAAAAGAATAGCTGTTGCTATTGCTTGCTGATGTTCTTAGCAACCATGTGTAAGATTGGTCGTCACCTGTCTGTGCATACATCTCCTTTACTAGCTTGTATGCATCTTGAAAGAAAGGGACACAAGAGAAATCTTGTATCCTTAGTGCCTACTGCCATAACATGTACTCATCACGGTTGAATTAAATTAAATTACATTGCTTACAACCAGCAGGAACTTCGATTTTTTTTAACTACAAGTAGGCTTAGAATTCACTTTTATAAGAGATGGGTAGTACGGACTTACATGGGTGATTTGCCCAAACTCTCATATATTTTGTCTATAATTAGCTAGCTCTCCAAGTGTTAATCTGGATGATAAACATTTTACGGTGTGAGGTTGGTGGACTTTGCTTCTTATACAAATTTTCCCATGGAAAAAAAATTTTAACTTCTTAGGTCTTGAACAATTTGGCAATGGCTTTTTTATGGAAGCAATCACCATACCTACTTTAAGAAGGGTAAACACCAGCAGTGAGGGAGGGCAGGGCATTTTCTCCAATCTGAGATTGAAGGCGACTCCAGAAAAATATGGTGTATGTTGACACATACTGCTCGGTGTACGAAGGTTTTGTGTGTGGACCACACACCAGGGGTTATCAAGGTACAGTCAAATAGGAGAGTTTCAAGAAGAAAATCACTTACTTTTAGGTGTTTAGAGTAAGAATATCAAATTTATTGTTCATTCATAAAATTCCTTCAGCTAAATATCTCCCAATTCACAGTATCATATAGAGGATAAAATAATATAAATACTTTATTATATATTTTATGAACTAAGAGATGAAAATGAATATGGGGAAAGTTTAAATAAAGGAAATATATAAAAGTCTGGTAATCTACAAAATTTACATATAATAGATTCAGCTTTTAACCAGAAATAAAATCTTCCTTAGAGCACCTGATATTCTTCATTATCATTGTCATCATCTTTATATCTTACTGAACCCTTTTTATGCACCAGGAACTGTGCTATGTGCTTTGCTCAAAACTCATCAGTATTCACTGTGATTCACAGATGGGGACTCCCACTTTCCAGGGAGGAAGCTGAGACTCAGTGGATATTTTTTAAATTGTCTATTGTTACACAGATACTAAATGAAATTTAAGCTCAATTCCGCATCACTCTGACTTTGGGAAGAAAATTATGCGTTCTCTATGCATTTTGATTCTAGCTATTCCACATTCAACGAGACAATTCCATAAGTGTGAAGTTTACTACAATATCAACTGCTAGAGTGCAATGACTGTGCAGCTTATATTTGTTCATCACAATACTTATCAGTTCCTTGCATTTAGCAAGTATTGAAATATTTATCAAATCAATTTTTACATAAATCGTTGTTGAGGTTTTTTTGATAAAATTTCATTTTGGTGTTTTTTGCTAGTATACTTTCATTATTCTCCCCAAACTTCTAAACCCTTCTTTTAACAATTACAATCAAAGAATGATTCAGAATTTTGTTTGATGGGAACAGAATAGAAAAAAATAGAGGCCACAGTCAGTAACATCTTTATTATCCTATCTACTGACAAGCCTATAAACCTCCTTGCACTTGCATAAATCTTGTTACTTTCTGTTAAGTGGAAGAAGCATTCCTTCTCTTATTAAAGTCCAGGACTGTGACATGTGCCTTGTATCCCATCCCCTCTTGCTTTCTTACGGACATTCATTCTTTGCTAGGTGTTATCCTTTGTTCTCATCTTTGTTGTCTAAACAAATATAACACATTATAATGAGAGGAAGAGCATCAGTTTTAGATTTTCTTTGATTTTTTGGTGAGACAAAAGTGAAGAGGTCACCTGGAATCTTTGTCCTGTAGCACCTTGGCTATACACCAACCATATAGTACCTAGGAATAAAATTCTAATTTAAGTACACAGAATAAATAGTACAACAAGTAAGCAAAAGTCAGGTTATACAACATTAAATTGTAAAATTTTCTACAGTGAAGTATTCTAATTTTTAAAGAATTTTTTTCAAAAATTGTATGAAGTGTGTTTCAACTGCTCGTTTGAACTCCTGGGACTAAAAGGTGATCAAGGCCTTTAATAATATATCAATACTGGTTCACTAATTGTAACAAATATACTACACTAAGGTGTTAGTAACAGGAAAAGCTGGATATAGATGATATATGGAAACTCTCTGGGCTGTCTTCGCTAATTTTCTGTATGTATAGAACTGTTCTAAAATGAAATGTTTATTTAAAAAATGAGATAATGTATCTAAAATTTAGAAAAAATAATGTTTCAGACACTCAAAGTATGCAAAGTTCAACATTAAACACAAGAGCAGAAAATAAAAGAACTCTTGGATTAGAAAAAGTGATTTTTTTTGAAATAAGAATTGGAATTGAGGAAATTCAGATAAAATAGATTGAGGAATACTATGGTGTATGTAAATAATACCAGAAATGAGAATCAGTGATTTATACAAAGAAATGGTTGAGAGACATTGAAGAATTCTCTTTTGCCAATACACTAAACATAGATGAAATGGAGCTATTCTGGATAAAATATAACTCTACTCAATAATAAATATAAAGAAATAACTATAAATGCTATGTTTTGATTACATTTCTTTAATAGTTATTGAATACTGTAAGGTCATAACAATTAAGAAATTTAATAATTTAATTAGTAATTAAATAATGCTAGCACCTCCAAAGAAATTTAGTTAGCAATTTACTGATTTATAGAAAGTATATATAAGATTAAGATGGTTTTATAGATGAGGTCTACTAAATATTCAAAGAAAAAAATATTCCTGTTTTTAAATTTCTGATGGTGTTAACAGTGATATTCCCTTTAGTTCCAGTAGGAGGAGGTAAAAACCTAAGAAGTTTTCAAGGATGCTGACCCAACTGTTAAAAGCTAAGAGCAAATCCAGACTTTGGGATTTATTTTAACTCCAAACATCTTTTTGTGACATACATAAAGTCTTTAAAAGGTGCAAAGTCTTACTTTATAGATTTGAGTGTTCTCTGACCACTCCAAATGGAAATATTTTAATTTTTCATTTGGGGAATAGTTGTAGTGACCAAGTAATATTAGTAAAAGGACTAAGGAAAACTACAAAGTACCATCTTTTCCCCCTCAGTACTCCCCTTTCTCCATCACCCCACCCCTGCCTGCCAAACATACACACACACAAAAAAAACAAAATCTGGGGAGACTTAATAATGCTCTCTACACCCTATATATTTGAGAAGGTTTGTGGGCAAGAAATCTATTTTAATTTTGATCCCTTTCTTTGCATAAAGGAAGTATCAACTTTGATCATTAGGTGACATCAAAGAGCAACATAATATACTCAGATGACTAAATGCAAAGAACTGAAAAACTAAATTGGTCTTGCAGTAAATCATCTTTCTTTAATTAGACAGTCAGAAATTCTGTATCTGGTTTGAAATAATATTAAACAGTTTGTTATTTCCTGAAAGAAAACCTATTATCAAAATCATAACAAATCCTTCAGTTATAAATTCTACAATTAAATACACGACTTTAGAATGTGAATTATTTTGTCTTTCTTTGTTGAGAGACAAGCATTACAATTTTATTTGTCTACACATTTCTATCATTACTGAATTAGATCCTAGACATTTAAACTCATCAGGTATTAGTCATCAAAACATACAAAGAAATTGTCAACTACAAGCATGTTCTTTTTTGTTCCTTTGAGTTTATGTCAAGGCTATGGGGTTAGGGATGAATATCTAATTCAATTTCAATTTCATTAAAAACAATCAATTTGTGGCCATGTATATTTCAAGTACTACAAGTTGCTGATGATACCGCAATGTCTCTACTTGTCCTCAAAGAATTCATTGTAGGGAAAGACAAACATGTAAATAGTCAATTAAAATACAGTGTTGGTAAAATACAATGCTGATACATGTGAAAATTAGACCTCAGAAAAGGGTCATGTAACAAACACTGGAAGGAAATTTATGATAAAGCAGGTGTAGGCCAGGCAAGAGCAGGAATAGAGTGTAATAATACAACATAGAAATATTCCAGGAGAAGCAAACAGCACGCGCATAGAGCTGAAGGAGTAAGAGCTTCATGCATTCTTAAAACTGAGGGAAGTCTCTGTGATTGTATCCCTGAGAAAAGATGGATGCTGCAGGGTGGTATGAAGTGAGGTTAAAAATCTAAACAAGACCCATATCATGCAGAGACTCATAGGTGATTTAGCTGTTTGACTATCATCCTAGAGCAATGGGGAGCCAGTAGGAAGACATGCTTTAATAAAACACAATCTGCTTTGCACTTTACTGTAGTAGTGGCAAGGGAGGCTCAAAGTAAATTTTTAGGTTTCTACCTTGAGAAGATGAGGAGTCATAATATGAGAAATGACCAAAATATAGGAAATAGTGTTCCAAAGATATTGTACACCATCCTCCTCCACCATGCACACACACAAAGCAAACATGTACAATGGCTGGAAAAAAATTCTGAAAATGTCAATCTATAAGGAATGGTTAAGGAAGGAAAGCTATCCAAGAAAACAGGAGGAAGAAAAGCAAGAAAGATATTTTATCTTATTAGAGATGACATGAGAAGAGGAAATTCCTTGAAAATAAAAGAGTCAGTAATATTAAATGCTGCAGAGGAGTTAATAGTACACAGACTGTGGAGGTCATTAATAGAGCACAGTCCTTGTAATACTCAGCCTTGTGGAATATTTGATTTAAAGAAGTAGAGAGACACTTGTTCTATTGAAAAGAGAAAGAAAGGGCAAAGCAAAGTGCAGACAAATGAATTTGCAGGTTTGATGGCAAGAACAGTGAATGTAGATCTGATGCAGTCAGGTTTTCATGGCAGAGAGACCACCAAATTAGCAGAATGGAAAATAGGAAGTACATTAGTTTTTGTGGGCAATATTTATGGTCCAGATGCCTTTGGAGCTCATAAATATATAAAAGCAACAATGTGCATAATATTGTTTTTGTTGTTGTTGTTTTCAGTAGGGTTCAACAGTCCTGTTGCTGGGATAGATAATTCAGACCAGAGGTGTCTTAGATGGTATTGAAGGAAAACATGTGTTCTTCCAGGGCAAACCAGATTTCTTTCAAAGCATTTCAGGGCATTCATTTAGGAGGCTAATAGAAAGGAAAGTTACATTTAACATGAAATTATAATTTCATGGGACAATAGTCTTTAAACTGATAGGCACATACCTGGGGGCGCATGAATATATTCTGAGGGCTATCAAACACATGTATTTTTATGAAATCAATTCACAGACATTCAACTTTCAATCATACTCTTCCCTAAACTTCTATTCAGAACACATATGGTAGCGGCACCGTATTTGTCCTCCTTTCTCACCCACCCTTTTACAATCAAATTCCTTCTACTTAAAGGATAATAAAGACATACCCTTTATTCAACCCAAATCTAAATATAATATGTTGCTCTAAGAGACAAAAAAAAACCTTTGAGGTGCAAACTAAAGGAACAGTTCAAACGATAGTTGTCAGCAAATCCTCCTATAACCAAGGCACCATAAATCCTATCACCTATATCATTAAAATAAGAATTTCTACTATAATTTCAGCTTTTTGATAAGTAACTAATATATAAGTAAATGCATACATGTTGTTTTGATCAAACACACAAGAATAACTCAAACTACATGCATATTTTAACATTTACACAAGTATAGTCACTAAAAATATTTTTAAGACTACTGATTTTCATTGTATTAATATAGTCTTATGATTGAGGAGTATAAAAGTATAATTAATAGAAGGCTTCCTATGTTAGAAATATATGATATTGAAATAAAATTATGTACAGTAAGTGACAAAATGAATGATGTATATTTTCTGAAAGCTAAGGAAGAGCTTGTTCATTTCTTTTTTTTTTTTTTTTTGAGAAAAAGTTTCACTCTTGTTGCCCAGCTGGAGTGCAGTGGCATCATCTCAGCTACCTGCAAACTGAGCCTCCCAGGTTCAAGTGATTGTCCTGCCTCAGTCTTCCAAATAGCTGGAATTACAGGTGCCCGCCACCATGCCTGGCTAATTTTTTATGTTTTTAGTAGAGACAGGGTTTCACCATGTTGGCCAGGCTGGTTTCGAAATCCTGACCTAAGGTGATGATGGGCATCAAATCGCAATAGTATTTCAATTCCTTTGATTATTTTAAAAGATTGACGTCACCACTTTTTTTGAATCAGTACATACAATGTGCTGAAATTAGATCCAATGTAACTAAATTTATGATAAAAATATTTTATATTGACTTATAATTATGTATAAAGGATTCCATATTTTTAAAAAATTAGCAAGTATATAATGAAAACCATTAAAGATGTGGAAAAGCTATGAAGACCATAGTTAAAGAAATTAAAATGGAATTATTAGGGTTTTAAAAGAAGTGTAGGAGAGGTCAGTAAAAGAAAATACAGGTTTTCTTTTTGAGGTTAATTACTTGAGGTTAATTACTTGAGGTTAATTATGTGAGAAAGTGGAAAGGACTGAGAGAGTTGCATGGCTAGTGCTCATACGTCCTCAGTGGGTGTTTGTTGACTGACCAATTTTTACAATGGTGTTTATTATGGGAAAAGTGAAATTTCTTTTGTTGTTTTTAAATTGATATATTATAGTTGTGCACATTTGGAAAGTTTCTGTCTATAAATCAAACAGTAGCAACACTGTCAATCACGTTTACATGCAGGCAATATTTCAAAAATTTTTTTAGTTAAAAAACTTTCATTATCAACTCTAGAAAAGGTATAAAAAGATGGCTGTTTTTATGTACAGATAAGTTTGCATCAAGATAAAAATAGACTTGAAAAACCAAACCAAACAAAAGAGAATTTTTCAGAATTCATTAAACTGGAGAGAGAGGACATTAAATATAATAAATATCCTTCCTTTAGGTAAATTTTAGTTTTTATTTAAAAAGGTGAATAAAATACGTTATGACATTTTCAAAATAAGATGCTGTAGACTAATTTAATCTAATTTGAAATTTTTAACATTTAGAATTTCAAATTTTAATATTTTTTATTTGGGGAAATTTCTTCCTTATAAAAATTCAACCCTTCCTGGTTGATGCTTAAGCATATTTTTTTCTTTTTGTTCACGTGTTTTCATAAATAAATTGGTCTTCCATTTGAATCAATTTAGCCTGAGTACATATGTAGGACAGTAAATTATTTATTTTGAGGCTTTGTAGAATTTGAGGTCTCTGAGATTTTAACAGAATTGAGTCCTGCTCTGAACTCTAGAACTCCCTCTACACCAGATCTGTGGCTTCTCAAGATTCACTTCCCTTCTAACTATAGACATCCCTGTCAACAGAAGTTTTTTTGAGCAATTATTTTTCTCTCATATTTTACAGGACATTTCTCATATTAAAGAGTACAGGTGAATAAGTGGATCTTTCTTATTCAAGTGAAAATATGTAAAGGAGCAAATTATTCAATTATAACACTTTACATGTAACTTAAACATGTGTTTTTAATTCAATTTCATAACATATTAGTCTGATGTAAGGTTAAATGAGATCAGGAACCAAAGACCACATCTCAGACTGAGGATAGTAATCTCAGTTGTTGATTATTAATTGTAAAATAGGAAAATTTATGCAACTAATAGTATTGTTTCAGCATGAAATCTCCAAAATGTTTAAAGTTCTCTTTGTATACATAATAAAATGGAAACTAGGCAAAAAGAAATTGAATAAGGAGGAAATGTTATACATCTACATTTTGATGCATAAAATTTCATTTGAAATGTTCATTGCAATGTTATTTTTAATGAGAATTATTCTGATTTGCTGTACTATATGTAGGACATGCTATAATATACATGATTCTGAGAGAAACTGCCATACAGTATTATTGAAAGATAATACTATATGAGCTGAATCACAAAATGTCAGGCTCAGAAGAAATTCCTCAGAGCTTTTAGACCAATAACTTGTACGCCTTGGATCCTTCTTGAACATCTCCTGTAAGAGATGACTAGTCTAGGTTTCACCACATTTATTGAGGGGATCTTATCTCAATACAAAGTATTTCAAAATACTGTTACCGAGACTAATTTGTAAGCATTCAAAATACTTAAATGAATCAAAAGAAATAAAATGATATCTATTCTATTATATATTTAAAATATACCACATCATTAGAGTATTTTAAAAAATTGAGAACCTAATGAGAGTAAGGAAATCAAAGGATAACAAATGATATCACAACTTTAGGGGTAACCTTTTTAAAAAAATATATCTCAAACTAGTACCAGATTATAGTTTTGTTAAATATGCTCTATTTTGTTAGGTATTATTTTATACTTATTTTCAGAGATACTCTTAGTTATTGTTTTCCAACTATTATAAAATGAAGATTATAATGAAATTCATAGGAAACAAATTTGGCTCCTTAGAGCAATCTTTAGAGTATGTGACAAATGGAGTTTTAAAAATTGATCCATTGTCATAATGAATATACTTCCTTGCCTCTGTGTAAAGCATTTAATGTGATGTTTTAAATGTCATACTCTTTAACTTTATCTCTCACTTATGTATTCATTCAACGATTAGTCACTGTCAACTATGTCAGGCAATGTGTTCTTCCTCCCCTTCAGTAACTTACAGCTTAATCTGGAAAAAAAATAGTAAATTACTAATATAAGTGAAATAAATGTTAAAATAAGGATAGTCATGAGAGACTGAGAATATAGAGGAGAAACAACTAACTCAACTTTTGTTGTCATGGAAGGTTTAGTGTTCTAGACAAGAGAGTGACATTTTTAGATTCAAGCTTTGAAAACATCACAGAAGCTGTAGTGTGGAAAAGTTGAGTACTACAGAAAATGGAGAGAGATGGAGACAGGGGGAAGATTACATTGAGGAGAATGGAGATATAGTAAATTTGCAGGAGACTAAAAAGGAAGCTTTGATAGAGCTGGCATTTAATTGAATGAAGGGTTATTGAAAACAGACAAATCAAAGATGAAATATTGGTCTAGACCCCTAGTTACTGCTGACCTTTTTTGTTAAAAGAGTATCATAGAGGATAACATTTTGCTAATCCAACAGATTAATATAATGTATTATTTTCTTCCTTAAATTCCCATTCACTTAACATGCCCTATTATTTTGTATTAATATACAATTTCTGGGTCTTCAAGAAAGTATTTTAGTGTTTAAAGAGACAGGTTGGCTGGGCGCAGTGGCTAATGCCTGTAATCCCATCACTTTGGGAGGCCGAGGCAAGCAGATCACTTGAGGTCAGGAGTTTGAGACTAGCCTGGCCAACATTCTGAAACCCCGTCTCTACTAAAAGTACAAAAGTTAGGCGGGCATGGTGGTGGGTGCTATAATCCCAGCTACTCGGGAGGCCAAGGCAGGAGAATCACTTGAACCTGAACCTGAGAGGTGGAGGTTGCAGTGAGCTGAGATCGCGCCACTGCACTCCAGCCTGGGTGATAGAAGGAGACTCCATCTCAAAAAAAAAAAAGAAAGAAAAGATAGGTCACAGGACATTTGAAATTCTATTTTACATTTTTCAACACAGTCATATTGAGAATTCAGAGGAAGAGGCTGCTATTTATTTCTAGAGAGGAGACTCAAGAGGAATTAACAAATCAACATTTAAAGAAGAACTAATACCAACCCTACAAAAACTATTCTGAAAAATAGAGGAGGAGAGAATACCTCCAAACTCATTCTACAAGGCCAGTATCACCCAGATACTAAAACCAGAAAAAAAAGGAAAACTATAGGTCAGTATTGCTTATATATTTTGATGCAAATATCCTCAACAAAATACAAGCAAACCAAATTCAACAATACACTAGAAAGGTCATTCACCATGACCAAGTGGGATTTATCCCTGGAATGTGAGCATGGTTCAACATATGTGAATCAACAATGTGATACATCATATCAACAGAATGAAAGATAAAAACCATGAGATCATTTCAATTGATGCTGAAAATATATTTGATAAAATGTAACATCCCTTCATCATAAAAACCCTAAAAAAACAGAATATAGAAGGAATATACCACAAAACAATAAAAGCCATATATGATAGATCCACAGCTAGTATCAGACTGAATGTGGAAAACCTGAAAACCTTTTCTCTAAAATCTGCAACAAGACAAGAATGCTCACTTTCACCACTGTTATTTAACATAGAACTGGAAGACTGAAGACCTAGCTATAGCAATGAGACAAGAGAAAAATAAAGTGTATTTGAATTGGACAGAAAGAAGTCAAATTATCCATGTTTTCAGATAATATGATCTTATATTTGGGTAAACCTAAAGACCCCACCAAAAAACTGTTAGAACTAATAAACAAATTCAGTTAAGTTGCAGGATACAATACCAAAACAGAAAAATCAGTAGCATCTCTATATGCCAACAGTGAACAATCTGAAAAAGAAATCAAGAGAAAGTAATACTATTTACAGTATCTACAAATAAGATACCTATGAATACACTTAATCAAAGAAGTGAAAGATCTCAACAATGAAAACTATAAAACATTTATGTAAAAAATTGAAGAGGACACACACAAAAAATGGAAAGATATTCCAACTTCATGAATTGGAATAATCAATATTGTTAAAACATTCATACTACCCAAAGCAATCTACAGATTCAATGCAATCCCTATCAAAATACCAATGACATTTTTTATGTAAGTAGAAAAAAAATTGAAGTTTATATGGAAACACAAAAGACGTTGAATAGCCAAAGCTATTCTAAGTAAACAAAACTGAGGAAATCACATTACCTGACTTCAAATTATACTACAGAGCTACAGTAAACAAAACAGCATGGTACTGGCATAAAAACAGTAATATAGACCAATTAAACAGAATATATAACCTAGAAACAAATCCAGACAACTACCGTGAACTCATTTTTCACAAAGGTACCAAGAATATACACTGGGGAAAAGACAGTCTCTTCAACAAATGGTTCTGGGAAAACAGGATATCCATGTGCAGAAGAATGAAACTAGGCCCCTATATCTTGACACTTGCAAATCAAATCAAAAAGGATTTAAAAATTAAAGACTTCAAACTATAAATCTACTACAAGAAAACATTGGGAAAAGTCTCCAGGAGATTGGACTAAGCAAAGATTTTTTGAGTAATATCCCACAAGCACAGGCAAGCAAAGCAGAAATGAACAAATGAAATCACATTAAGTTAAAAAGCTTCTGCACAACAAAGGATACAATCAACAAAGTGAAGAGACAACCCACAGAATGAGAAAAAATATTTGCAAACTACCCATCTGACAAGGGATTAATAACCATAATATATATAAGGACCTCAAACAACTCTACGGAAAAAAAAATCTAATAATCTGATCCAAAAAAATGGGCAAAAGATTTGAATAGACATTTTTCAAAAGAAGGCATACAAATGGCAAATAGGTATATGAATAGGTATTCAACATCATTGATTATCAGAGAAATGCAAATCAGTACTACAATGAGATATCTCATTCCAGTTAAAATGGCTTATATAAAAAAGACAGGCAATAACAAATACTGGAGAGGATGTGGAGAAAAGGGAACCCCTGTACACTGTTGGTGGGGATGTAAATTAGGACAACCACTATGAAGAACAGTTTGGAAATTCCTCAAAACATTACAAACTGAGCTACCATATGATATGGCAATCCCAGTGCTGGGTATGCAACCCCCCAAAAATAAATCGGTATATCGAAGAGATAACTGCACTCCTATATTTGTTGCAGCACTTCTGCACTCCTATGTTTGTTGGAACACTGTTTACAATAGCTAAGTTTTGGAAACAACCTAAGTGTCCATCAACAGATAAACAGATAAAAAAATGTGGTACATATACACAATGGAGTACTATTCAGCCATAAGAAAAAATGAGATACAGTCATCTTCAACAACATGAGTGGAACTGTAGATCGTTATGTTAAGTGAAATAAGCCAGGTACAGAAAGACAAACATCTTATGTTCTCACTTACTTGTGCTATCTAAAATAAAAATAATTGAACTCATGGACATAGAAAATGGAAAGATGTTACCAGGGGCTGGGAATCATAGTAGGGGGTTGTAGGAGGAGATGGGTATGGTTAATGGGTATAAAAAATAGTCAGAAATAATGGATAAGACCTTCCATTTGATAGCACAACAGAGTGACTATAGTTAATAATAACTTAATTGTACATTTTAAAATAAAGAGTATCATTGGATTGTATGTAACTCAAAGGATAAATACTTGAGGAGACAGACACCCCATTCTCTGTGATGTGCTTGTTTCACATTGCAAGTCTGTGTCAAAACATCTCATATACCCCATAAATATATGCACCTACTATGGACCCACAAAAATTTCATAATAAATAAATGAATAAATAAAAAATTTGAAAAGAGAAATTAACAAATCACATGAGAAACATTCATGCCCTGGATTAGTCCACTTGTAATGTCCGATATTTGAATGTTTTCTTTTTTCCCACTGATAAAAAAGTTGCTTTTGCATATGCAGTCATTATATATCATAGTAGTAGTATCCCTGGGGCTATCTGGATTCAAATCCTGGCTCTGCCACTTCCTATCTTACTGTGGACAAATTGTTTAACCTCTCTTAGGCTCAGGTTTCACATTAGTAAACTAGAGATAATTTCACAGGGTACTTGTAAGGACTAAAAGATATAATGTACATAAAGTATTTGGAACTTTATAATTATTCAATTAATAATTATTATTAAACAATCTAAAGTTGGTTTTATTTAGATGCATGGAAGTGGGCATAAAATATTTATTAAAAACCTTTGAGATTTTCCTAAAAAAGTTTTTGATGGAGTTTATATATATATATGCTGAAGGACAAATGATTAATAATATCAATATAGTCTCCATGTATAGACCATACAAATACATTATATAAATATAAAATACATATATATGCATATGTTTATACATATACATATATAAACCTTACTAAATTTAACGAAATGCCTAATATTACAAGCTCATATAGAGATAATGAGATTTATCTCCACAACATTCTCCATAAATACTCACTTACCTACCCTTGAACTGGCTACCAAGTCACTGTCTTGATTCTATTCTTTCCATTAATATCTTTCCTTGATTTCCTAGCTGGATTTTCTCTCTTTTATATAGTGATAGCATATTTTGAGATACTAGTCTTTTTCCACCTTGATTACAGCTGATATTGGGCTCATTTATTTCCCTTTCGACAACTGAATCTCCCTAAAGCAAGACCCATGATTTAAAGTATCTTTGCATTAATCATTATCAGTTTGTACAATATTCTAGACAATTTACATTATTAACAAATATTGGTGAATGGATGAATAAGCAATATTTCTGAGGTTGTGTTTTGTCCAGACTCAAATTCCTATGGAACCAAGCAGTTAACAACAAGAAAATGAGTGAATCAGGCTAAATGTATGTTAACAGAGCATTGCAGGAAGTGAGTTAAGTTGAAAGTGCATAACTTGCTTAAAACAGACACAACTCAGCCCCTGACCGAGTTGTACAGATTCCCTGTAGGAATGTCAGACCAGTGTTGTTAGGTCATCTGATTTCTCAAGAAAGACACAAATTACTAAATTACATATCATATTTTTAAATGTTGCAAACATTTGAATGCTTCAGACCCCCCAAAATTATTCAAGTTATGGGACAACATTTAGCCATCATTTACACTACAAAGTGTGCTGAGTGAGCCAGATGCTCAAAAGTCATTTTTTTTTCCTTTTTCCTCTCTTCTTTTTTCCCAACAGGTCTCTGACTCTTACCCCAGATGCCCTTTCTTCTAATATCTTCTCACATATTAAATTACCTCCTACCTCCATCTCCCATATTTTCAGGTGTGATCCCATAAACAGAGGTAGTCTGCTTACAGATGTCATCACCATTTGACTACTTTCAAAACCAAGTATCTGATCTCATAACAGGTGGTTGCAGAAGGAAATTTAAGGATGAAGATCAAGGAAGATTTTGGATTATTGTTTGCATCAGTGAACAGGACATAGTGTAGGGCAAATGTCCTCTTGTCATTAAAGGGAAAGGATAGGTTTGAACCTCATGGGCTATGAGATAAGATAGAGACAAAATATATTGTAAAATAGAATTAAGTCTAAAAGCAAAAACTTGGTGAAACTGATTTCTGATTGGGATTGCCAGGGACCTCAACAGCTTGTGTGGTCCTGAGCCAGTCATGTACTGGTTATGCATGATCTATGGTTGCTACTTGGAAATTTCAATCATATTTAACAACCATATTAGTTTTCTGAATATTACATATAAATATTACCTTTAGAATTACATTTTTGAAATGGAAGTGCATTTTTTATTATCTAAAACAGCTGGTCTATGTCCATATTCATAAAGTGAGACATAATAGCATTATTCATATCACTTCATTACTTTTGTATCTCTATTCCTTTCCAAATATTAAAAAATACAATATTGTTTTTCTGAGCTTACTTGACATTTAAATCTTGAGAAGATTAACTATTAATAACTTCGTCAAATTATAATTTTAACTGTGAGAACCGGATATATCAATATTAGATCAGTAGTAGAATAACATTTGATTAGACCATATAATTTGAATAATTTTCTACTTCTTCCCTCTTCAATACTTTGAGATTTCAAATTGAAAGAACATATGTGAAATAAGTACAATCTGCTTATAGTTTAAAGTATAGTTAATCTATGTCATGAATTAAAAGAGCAATTTGTTCTTTTTTCCCATTTACTTGTTTAATTTTGGCTGAAGGAAGATGCCAATGCTAGAGACCTCATGTCAGGGAAATATTCCTTGCAAAAAATTTCCTGGTTCTGTCTACTTTAAAATAGTTGCCAGTGAGTTCAGAACATTCCTAGGAAATACATTGTATTTATTTTCTGAACACTTTATCTGTAACATCTTAATTTCCTAATGCATCATTTTAATACTTTTCATTATTTCAAACTCATGAATAGTATACAATAGTATGCTAAAGACATAAACTATTTTTATCATCATTTCCTTATTTATGTTTAACTCTTTCTATAAAGCTTACATAATTATACCAAGCAATATCCATAAACTGAATATATTTAGAAATTACAAAGCAATGGGCTGAGCACGGTGGCTCACGCTTGTAATCCCAGCACTTTGGGAAATAAGGCAGCAGATCATCTGAGGTCAGGAGTTCGAGACAAGCCTGGTCAACATAGTGAAACCCCATGTCTACCAAAAAAAAAAAAATACAAAAATTAGTTGGGCATGGTGGCCGGTGCCTGTAATCCCAACTATGCAGGAGGCTGAGGCAGGAGAATCGCTTGAACCCCAGAGGCGGAGGTTGAAGTGAGCCAAGATGGCGCCATTGCACTCCAGCCTGGGTGACAAGAGTGAAACTCCATCCCAAAAAACAAAACAAAATAAAATTACAAAGCAATGAATGTACTCCTGCACTTTGTTACAACAATTACCACATCCAAACACTAACCTTAGATCAGTGAAGGTAGAGGAAGTGAGAAAGAGAAAAAATAAATTTGGCTTCTTAAAATAAGAATAGTTTAAGGAAGTATGATGTATCAATGCAATGTGTAAAACCTTTATATTATTTAATCTCTAAATTTTGATTTGGATATTGTTTGTCTTTTTACTTTTGAAAATCTATTTATTTGCCCAATACTATGCTTTAGATTATTAGATTCAATTAGTAGACAACACTGCAAAAAAGACTCATCTTGTGGTAGTTACGTTGTAAAGGAGTATAGGTAGAAAAAAATGTTAATACATAAATTAGAAAGTATGCATTAGGCTACAGGATGGTAAAGGATATTGAAGAGAAAAAGAGAGAAAGAAAAGAAAAGAAAGTAAGTAAAGGAACAGAAAAGCAGGCTACAGGGCATTGGTATGGTGAGCAGTGATGGAGCTGTGAAGTCACATTGAGGTGCCACAGTGATAGGGCTGTGAGATGTCAGTGAGACTAAGGTGCATGTCACACAGTATTTTTTAAATGGAAAATGAGATTACTTGTCTTTGCTACCAATTTATTTATAATTTCATTCAACAAAGTATTATAATTAGATTTTTTATACTAAATTGTTTTCTAAAAGAATCTATTTAATAACATGGTCTCATAATACAAACATTTTCATTTTCATTTTTTAAATCTGAATGAAGTAAAGGAATTTGGAATAATTTTTGTTTGGTTTTAGATAAGCAAAAAGGACTATTCTTGTTTAAAACCATCAGGTATATATACCCCAGGGAATGGAAGTCTCCACAATATTAGAGGATTTTGAAACTTCTTTCTGACTCATCTTGAACTGTTGCTCCTGGCATTTCCCCTGGGGATTGCATTAAAATTTCTTCATATTGAATTTCTTTTCTTGCTTTATTTTTTCCAAGCATGAATACAGGCTTTCCTCCACTCTTCAAGATATCATTACCCAAAGCTGTTGAATATTTTATCATTTCTCCGCACTTGATATCAGAAGGGAATATTTCAGAAAAAAAACACACATACTAAAACCAAATTATGACAAAGTTGGTAAAATCTATGAGGTAAACTCCAATAGTCTCTCAGGAGACATCATTTTTCTTGTTCATGTCTTAGAGCCATATGTTGGAATTTACCTCTTTTTAAATGAGTTATTCATATCCTGTCACCTCTAGCTAAATTCAAGACTCTCATATCCTTGTTTCAAGGTGACTGATGAAAGCCAAAACTCAACTAGCATATAAACATTGTCTTTACTCATAACAGAAACTCTTTTACTTCATCGTGCAGAACAGTTTAACAGATCTTAAACCTAAATTTAATCAGTCAAGACACTGCTACATCTTTGCTAAATTAAACAAGTTTTTATGAGTCACAAAAAATTAGAGAAATGTCTGCCTTTATTTTATTTTAAAGAACATTTTTATCTTACCCAATTATACTAGGATATGTGACTTGATTTTGAACTGAGGTCTATTTTATACCTCAGCTCCTTTTTTTTCATTATTTGTTATTTCTTTCATCTAAGGATCTGTATATTTCAAGAGTTTGAGAAAAAATGGTGCAAAGGTAGAAAGATGAAAAAGCAAAAGTTTGAGAAATAGCAATTGGGCAGTTCACTGAAGCAAAGGATGGTAAGGAGTGAATTTCAAGAATTCATTACAAAGATAATTTTGTGACAAAGAAAATATATGTGAATAATGCCAAGTTTAGACACAATTCACCAGATGTTGTGTATGGAATAAAATAGAAACTTGAGAAGACAAAAGGTGCAAGTTGTAAAAAGTTCTACTCTGTAATGCAGAAGATTGAGTTGTATCAATTGTGTTCAAATCACCAACATGGAACAATGATTTGTTCATTCACAGGATCCTATAAATAACCATGTAACAATGTCATTGCCTTAGTTCTGCCTTTTGAAATGAACATTTTATATAGTGTCTAGAAACAAATGCAATATTATCTTTTTTTATTTAGTATGTTTTCTATTTTTATCCTTGTAGTCTGAAGAATTCAGACTATCCTTTGCTTTCCAAGTCTGACCCTGACTAGCTACCTCAATTGCCTGAAACAGAAAATTGAATAATTAACAGAACAATATGCCATAATCTTAGAAAAGTTACATTAAATGATTGTGTTTAAATGTGTAGGTTTTTTTGTTTTGTTTTGTTTTGTTTGTTTTTTGTTTGGTTTATTTCTGGCACATGCTTTTCTTCCATAGGTTTTCAAAGAGGCACTGAAGATGAAAACATTTTTGGTTATTCTATTATTGCTTCCAGCAAAGCTTTTAGTTTTCCTCTGAATGTTTCTATATGCTCTATTTATTTGTTGTATTTATTTTCCAGTTGCTTTAACTACTTTGATCATAGCATGAACTGGAGTCAGACAAAGGTTTCTATGTTTTCCACTTCAACCCTCAACTTATTTATACCACAAAAATTTGAAGATGACATTGTTTCTTCTTCAAATTCAGCATAATCTGAATCATAATATAAAATATAAGAATTAACATTTTACATTATTTCCTTCGCAGGATATGTACCAGCAACATGGTATTAATTTTATCACCATCCAAAGTTTTAATGAACCTCTGCCATTGTCACTTTGGTAAAAAGCATCCTGCTAGATAAAAACAGCTGAATTAAATTAGAAAAACATAGTCAGGTATTGCTAAATTGCCTTATGGATAGCTACATAGATATTCTTTCTACATATATATTTAAGTATATATATATTATATACTTATATACTTAAGTATATATTTAAGTATGCATGTATATTGGAATATACATATATATTTATGTATATATATTCTGTCTTTTATTTTCTATGTCAAGAGGGTAGTGGTAGAGGCCTGCTAGTCACCCTAGGTATGCATGCTCTTGGTTTTCAAAGAATTTCTCAATTTAAACAGGTTATAAAAATTATTTATTAAATTACACATATTTTAACTAACTAAATCACAACTTTACTTGTGGACAGTCTGAATTTCCTAATGGAATAAAACGTGGCATCTCTAATCTAATACCCAATACACAGTGTTTGGCATTGTGTCATTTTATGGACATGAGCACTACTTCTGTAAGGAGGAACAGCTCTACGTCTGCCAGAAACTTTGTTTCAATAGTTAAAGGAGAATATTATGTGAAGTGCATTAATAACCTTCAATTTACTTTTTGCTTGTGCAACATGATTTTATTGCTATATGACTGTACTACAGTATAATTCTACTGCTATGATAATATTATATACAATTCTGTTGTTATTATAATATTACAGCCAGAATATTTCTCTGATTACTCAATTTAAGTGACCCAATATGATTACTGGGACATTAGATCTCTATAAGCAATCAAGTTTATCGTAAGCAGTTTTTTTTTCTTGACCTTCTGTCCTCAGAGTCTGTAATGTCTAATTTAATTGGTCTATTTATGTATTCGTTCACTCAACAATAATGTGTTAGTTGAATCTGCCTGGTAGTCCACATTTCTAGACCAAAGATAAGGGATTTATCTTTATTACCACAAAAATTATGATTTCTCTCAGCTATGAGATAATATAACCTATAGACTACACCAGATGCTGGAAATTTAAAAGTCTATTTCTTTCCTAACAACTTCCAGAAGCTCTTGCTCCATGGTCTATCCCCCATTTGTGATATGGCCAATGAACGCCTCCTGTCTTAATAACTTTCAACTTGAACTAAAACTTCTTTTCCCTTGGGGATTGATCATTTTTTTCAGGATGACAAGTGAGAAATTATGCATAGACTTGGAAATAGAAAACACGAACCACTGAAAGGCTGCCAGGATGTCATTACAGGAAAAGAAATCTGTGTGGAACTTCTAGCATCAGAAAGTGACAGCATGTGACAACCAAGGTAGATTTAAAAATTTGAGATGCACCAATAAGATTCCTTCCTAGTTATTTGTACTAGAATTTCCCAGTATTTTCAGGAGATGTAATTGATAAGTCAAAAAGAAAGAGTTTTCAAGGCCAGGTGCAGTGCTTCACGCCTGTAATCCCAGCACTTTGGGAGGCTGAGGTGGATGGATCACCTGAGGTCATGAGTTCGAGACAAGCCTGGCCAACATGGCGAAATCCTGTCTCTACTAAAAATACAAAAATTATCTGGGCATGGTGGCACACACCTGTAATCCCAGATACTCAGGAGGCTGAGGCAGGAGAATTGCTTGAACTTGGGAGGTGGAGGTTGCAGTTAGCAAAGATCGCACCACTGCACTCCAGTCTGGGTGACAGAGCAGAACTCCAAAAAAAAAAAAAAAAAAAAAGAAAAACAGGTTTTTCATATTGTTGGGAAATAATATAGTCTACGCCTTTATACCTTTCTCTTAGAAATTTGTACAACAGATTAGTAAATCAAAGGCTCTAAAAACCCTGGTACTGAAGGAAAAAAAAAAAGATCTTATAGCATTTAACCCAACACTTGTTAAATGTATTTGATTACAGTGATTTTTTCCTTTTTACCTAGTCACATTTAGATATTTAGTTTGCAAAATGTAGATTAGAGTTGGAAGTTTAGCACCACAGAGAAGAATATACGTAACTACCTCAAGACACCTATAAAACTACTGATTATTAATTACACAGTTTTTTGTGTGTGTTTTGTTTTTGTTTTGTTTTGCCCTGCAGGATTCTTAACATGGGATAACTCTGACTGCTAAGAAAGAAAGCCACATTGTTTCAAAGCATGTCTCTCAAGGATTGTGGTTTCTCATCCAACTTTTTGGAAATATGGAAAATATCCCATCTTGCCTTAACTACTCTCACATTTGTAAGGATGAAAATGCCTTTCATGGTGCATGAAAAATAAAAATACTATTTCAGTAATCCTTTATCATAGATTTAAGAAAAAGTCATATTTTTTCAAAAGAAGGCATTTTTCCAACAGTGTTTCTTCAGATCTCAAAAGCAGTAAGAAGCCAGAAAAACATGTGATTCCAGAGCACTCCAAATTTCAAGTTTATTAAGTAAATTATAGTAAGCAATATTATTCTATAATATATTAATAACTTAGAAAATGAAATGCAGAGATGTTATTATTTATTTCATCTCAATCTATGGGGACACATTTATCTCTGTATTCTATATGTATGTTTCCAAGCACAGTACTAGGTATAAATGTCAAGACAAAAGATTCTCACATTTTAATAGGGAAGTCCAAAAATAAAGAAGTAAACAAGTATATACTATGTTTACAATGTAATAAATAACATGTAGTTGTTGTCTACGATATCTACTCTCTTATAAATGTGATCTAATTACAAAATTTACTATTCTCTACAGTAAAACTCTCTTATGTGTTACTTACCCCCTTTATCAATAAATGCAATTTTAACCACAGCTTATGCATACTGATAACGCTAAATTTGTGTTACTTTATGTATCACAAGAATTTGCTATAATTCATCAAACATAAGTGATTTGCAGATTATTTAAGTTACTTACTGTTTTACTTATCAGCAGAAGTAATTGGAAGATTTCCATGTTTGACTAGGATTTACACTGTGCAAATCCTCAAACTTCTAGTTTTAAATAGCTCTCAGAATGTCTTTTGGAGATGTTGATTTGCTCTATTATGTGTGATCTTAGCGTGATGGTATGTGTACTACCTGATTTCCTGCTATGCAAGCTAAAAGAACCAAATCTTAATTCTCCATGCTTTGTTATAGCCATGTGTGGTTAATATCAGTTGTCAACATGGTTGGATTGAAGGATGCCTAAGTGGTTGGTAAAGTATTGTTTCTGGGTATGTCTGTGAGGGTGTTGCCAGAGAAGATTGACATTTGACTCAGTGGACTGGAAGAGGAAGACCCACCTTCAGTGTGGGCGGGCACCACCAAAACAGCTGCCAGCACAACTGGAATAAAACAGCCTGAAGAAGGTAGCATAGCTTTTCTTGCTGAGTCTTCTGGCTTCCTTCTTTCTCCTGTGCTGAATGCTTCTTTCCACTCCTCCTGCCTTTGGACGTCAGACTCTAGGTTCTTTATCCTTTGGACACTGGGACTTGCACCAGAGGTTTGTGGGGACCCTTGGGCTTTTGGCCACAGACTGAAGGCTGCACTGTTGGCTTCCCTGGTTTTGAGGCTTTTGGACTCGGACTCAGCCACTACCAGTTTCTGTCTTTCCCAGTTTTCAGATGGCCTATTATGGGACTTTGCCTTGTGCTTGTGTGAGCCAATTCTCCCCAATAAACTCATATATATATATATATATATATATATATATATATACACACACACACACATATATATATAAATACATACATATATATATATAAATACATATATATATATATAAATACATATATATATATATATATATATATATATATATATATATATATATATAAATTGGTTCTGTCCCTCTGGAGAACCCTGATTAATCCAAGCCAAAATGACCCAAAGAATCAGATCCTCTCTCCTGATAGTGCAAATCTTTATTGAATAACCCAAACGGAAAGACAAGTTTTTATATTTTGGCCCAACTGCTCTGTAATGCTCAAACTATTCAAATGAGATACCCTTGTTGTTCTATCTTACACCTTTCAGAGATACCTTGATTACTTAATATAAAATCTCAGTAATTCTGAATTCTCGTCTGCAATAACCTTTTTCTCAAGATAGCCAGAGCTGCTTTCAGTTACTTACAACCAACAACCAACCCTTGGGGTTAGAAAAGGCTCCTGCATTCTGTAATAAATATGAGGGGAAATTTAGATGCTAAGAGGAAAGTGATGAGTATGATCCAGGATATAGGTAAATGGTGAAACTTTGAGGTACGCATGTATCTAACATTTTCCTAACCACCTAGGAAGTGATACTTCAACAGTACCATTGCTATAGTTCAGGTATTTGTGTCTCCACAGAGTCCATGCATCAAAATCTAACCCCCAGTATAATAGTTTAAGAAGTTGAGGCCATTGGGAGATGATTAGGCCATGATGGCCCTGTATGCATAAATGACATTAGTACCTTTATAAAAGAGACAAAAGAGAGCTAGCTAGTTTCTTCCACCACATGAGGATGCAGGAAGAAGGTGCCTTCTATCAGCAATGCACCCTCACCCGATGTCAGACCTGCTAATATCTTAACCTTGGACTTCTCAGCCCCCAGAACTGTGAGAAATATCTTTATTTTGTGTATAAACCACTCAATCTATGGTATTTTGTTATAGCAGCCTGAAGGGATGAAGACAACCACCAAGCTGAATGGCTTTAGGTTACCCAGGATCTCCAATGGCAGTATACATACCACAAGCCTACCCTGTCCAGACTGTGTTCTGCTTACTGATCTGTCGAAATCCTCTCTGGCCACCAAATTCTAGATGTCCCTTTTCTCTCGCCAGCATAGTCCTAATCGCTTCTAGGTTACCTATTCTAAAAACCAAAGCAATATTTTTATACTTACTGAATATAGAAAGTTAATTTATATCGTGATTGGGGCAACTGACTGACTACAAATTATGAGATATGAAGCAAGCAAATAAACAAAATCTAAAACCAGATTAATATATGTGATATAAAACTATTGGCCATATAGACTAAATACATTTTGATTTAACAGTAAGATGAAATGTTGTAGAGCCATTCAATGGGATTGTATAGAACTGTGATTTTCCAGGTTTGGTTCTTAGGGCTTTAAAAGAGCCCCAGAAAATGAAAAGGTTAATATTTAATCAGTAAGGAAAAATAGTCCAACCAAAAAGTTTACAACTATTTGTTTTATGTTTTGAATTTTGAAGAATGAGATCAACTGCTTAAAATTTGCTGAAAATTAATAATCTGTAAAAATGACTGAGAAAATGATGATATAAGAAAAAGTGAAAATAAGCGATTTATGCAATTATATGTAACGTCATATACACGAGCTTCATATACATAAACCACAGAGCTAATGGGTAGCAAAAGAAGGTAGTTATCAATACCAGCTATGATCACGTGACTAGTTGCAGAAATGAGGACTATAATTGTCATGAGTATTTCTTCATCAATGATTGGTTATTTGGTCAATTATTTTTGTCACTTATTTATCTTATTTATTTTTAAAAATATTATACATATTTAACTAATAACTCAATCTACAACTGCTCTTCAATAAGTAAGAGCTTATAACTCACACCTTATACCTCACTTTACAAATTAAACTTCTAAAACTGACTTTATTTTCTTAATCTATTTGATTATAAAAATATAAATAATAAAACACAAAAGTATTATAAAGTCATTTGTAGAACTCCACTCACTGCTCAAATATTTATCCAAGGCACAGCAAGTCTTTTGGGGTATAATTTACAAAATAAAGCACAGTGCTTAAGTGTGGAGGCTCTGGATAAAGTCAATTGGCACAAATTCCAACGTATGCACTATACCTGAGTGCCTGGCTCATTGTAAGTGCTCAATAAATGCCAGCTCTTACTATTGTTGCAGGAATATAATTGCATTAGAGGGTTGACATGACAATAAACAGTTCACTGTAGTCAATGCCCTTCCTTGTCTCCTTGAGTGAGTGCTTGGAAACAGTAAACTGGCAGCCAGAAACATGGCATGTGAATTGGTGAATCAGGGAGGAATATAACCCCTATATCTTTCTTATGGAGTCTCCAGGCAGAGAAAGAGGAAGTTCCTGAAGGTACTTGGATTGAAACAGTTCATGATCATAATGATTTGAAACAACAGGAGTAAGTTGTAGCATCCAGGAAAGAGCTAGAGGAAGGTGAGGTGGGGTGAGAGCATGGCAGAGCTTCATCTCAAGGCCCATGGAAAGAGAGTGTCAACATTTCATTCTTCTGCCTTGCTTATAAGGAAGGAGAATTTCCAATTGTCAAGATCATGTCCACATTTCTTTTTATACTGTATGGCTTTCTATGTTCACTTTCAGCCTTTCTTTCCAAGTATATCACCCATCACTTCCCTTATTAGCACCATGGTACATCCACTTCAAATCACTGCCATCAGCACACCTTCCTACCTCCATATGTAATCCTCTTCCTCCATCCTCACTTCCTCAGCTCACCCTCCTATTCATCTCTCAAGACTTCTCTCTCAACCTTTTCATGTTTAGAATGACAATTCCTCTTTTGTACTCCTCCCAAGTTCTGATATTCCTCAACAACTATAGTGTATTTCAAAATATAAAATGTATTATTTTATGTTTGTTTCTCTGACCAAATTACTTTAAATTTTAATTTCATGTCTCTACACACTGGTTATTAACACTTATCTGTAAACCTCTCCTCTCAGTCTCAATGTTTCTAATATTGCGCAAATACTGATAGTCACTTCAAATTCCTGGCCACCGCATCCCATCACATGCTGTCTGTTTTGTGAAATGAGGACTTCTTCCATACTTTATTTCTTTTATGAGCCATTTACAAACTAAATCCTGTGATAAATTTTACTTGTTAACTTTTTCTAAGAGACAGGGTTTTTCTCTGTTGCCCAGGCTGGAGTGCCGTGATGCCATCCTAGATCACTGCAGCCTTGAACTCCTGGGTTCAAGTGATCCTCCCACCTCAGCTTCCCAAGTAGCTAGGAGTATAGGCACATACATCTCATCATACCCAGCTAATTCCTTTTTCTTTCTTTCTTTTTTTTTTGTAGGGATGGGGTCTTCTTTATGTTACCTAGGCTGATCTTGAACCCCTAGCCTCAAGTGATCCTCCTGCCTTGGCCTCCCAAAGTGCTGGTACTACAGGTGGGAGTCACATCCCACCCAGCCTACTTGTTAAAAAATTTTTACGAATTTTCATGTGCCTCCATGAAGTCTTTTCTACCATACTACATTCTTCATTGCTATAATGCATAATAACTAGCTATGTTCAAAAAACTTCTAGACTGCTGTCTCCTCTTCCCGATTCACCTCCATGCTATCCCTTTCCCGAAACATGCTAGCCCCACAGTCTTCTTATAGCCATTTTCGCTGTGTCCATAAAAATTCACTTATATTGCTAGTAACCTTTTCCATCTCCTTTACTTCCAGGAAAGGCCAAAATTTAAATCCAAATTAAAACCATCCAATTTTATAACCACTTCTACTTTCTGATTACGTTCTGCACCAGTTTGTTCAAGTGGCGTCCTTGCCTTGACATATCTGTCATTCCATTATTTGGTCCTCTTCTCAGTATTACTGTGTCTATCTACAGTCCATCAGGGTCTCTAGTGAACCTTTCTCATTCATAGGTTTCATCTTCATTCCATGTTCATCCCAACCTGTTTTACTTAAATGACCTTTACCTCACTTTCCTTAGCCCTTTTCCATTAACAAGAGTCTCTACCTTAAAAAAAAAAAAGAAAAGAAAAAGAAAAAGAAACTCTAAATGACTCTCAGGCTTTACTTCCTATTTGTAAAGGTCTTCCCAGTTATTCACATTGAATTCTCATGCTTTATCTTGATATTTTTAATGTCATTTATGTTGAAGAAATCATCCATAAGTGAAATATTTTTAAAGCTACCATCTAAGGACTGATTTGATTCTTACAAAGTGATAAATTTAATCCTTTCCTATTTTTAGACTGGTACTACTTACCTATTATATTATTATACTTAAGGTTGACAATTTTCTTTTTTAAAATTGTGGTGAAATACACATACAATACAATTTACCATTTTATCCATTTTTAGGGGCACATGAAATACATTTACATGGTTGTGCAATCTTCACTACCATTCATCTCCAAAACATTTTTTATCTTGCAAAAATGGAACTTCATTTTCATTAAACAATAATCCCCATTTCCCCTTCTCCCAGCCCTTAGAAACCATCATTCTACTTTCTTCTTCCATGCATTTGACTACTCCAGGTACCTCATTTAAGTGGAATCATACATAATTTGTTCCTTTGTGACTGGTTTACGTTACTTGACAAAATGTCATTAAGGATCATCCATCTTGTAGCATGTGTCAGAATTTCATTTCTTTTTTAAGGATGAATTATATTATATTCTAAGTATGTACCACATTTTGTTTATCTATTTATTGGGTTGCTTTTCCCTCTAGACAATATGAATAATGCTGATAAAAGGATGGGTGAATAAATACCTCTTTTATACCACAATTTTTTTTGGCGGGGTATATATCCAGAATTGGCATTACTGGAAAATGAGATCATTCTAATTTTAATTTTTGAGAAAACACGATACTATTTTCCATAGAGTCAATGTCATTTTACACTCCCACCCACAGTGCGCAAGGTTTTCAATTTCTCCACATCCTCATCAACACTTATTTTCTGTTTTCTTACATATTTGATTTGACATGTAATAATTGTACATATTTATGATGTACATACTGATGTGTGGATACATACAATGTATAGTGATCAGATCAGGGTTATTAGCATATCCATCATCTTAAACATTTATTATTTCTTTGTGTTGGAAACATATAACATCCTCCTTCTAGCTATTTGAAATTGTTTAATGTTTTTGTTTGCTGTAGTTATCTTACACTGGTATAGGACACTGGAACTTATTCCTTCCATCTAGCTGTAATTTTGTATCCTTTAAAAAAATCTCTCCCTATCTTTTCATTCCCCCTCACCTTCTCAGCCTCTAGTGTCCTCTGTTCTACCTTTGAGTTCTATGAGATCAATGTTTATTTAGCTTCTACATATGAATGAGAACATGTGGTGCCTAACTTTCTGTCTCTAACTTATTTAACTTAACATAATGTCTTCTGGTTTCATTCATGTTGCCATCAATGATAGAATTTCATCCTTTTTATGGCCAAATAGTGTTCCATTGTGTATATATAACACATTTTCTTTATTCATTCATCTGCTATTGTATGCCTATGTTGATTCTATATATTGGCTATTGTGAATATTGCTGCAATAAACGTGGAGGTGCAAATGCCTCTTTGATATGCTGCTTTAAGGAAAGCAGTATATTGAAGAAATGACCAGTAGTGTGATTGCTAGATCATATGGGTAGCTGCATGTGTAGTTTTTTAAGGAATCTCTTTATCCTTAAATTTTTCAATCCGAAAATGTCCTTTCTGTTCAATTATTTACTTTTAGGCAGGTTAGTACATCCATATGGCTGCCAAAATCTTTTACTAGCTACTAAAATTTAAGTAATCAATGAAACATTCTTATTATTGATATTGTTGTAATAGCTAAAAAGGAAAAATGGATCCAAAGATGTTGATTGGATTATGTTGAATTAAGAAAATTGCATATCTGAAAGTCAACAGACTTCTGAGGAAATATTGTACAGTTTGTCTTTAGCAATCCAATGACACTTTGTTCTACTAGTTTTTCTCACTCTCATTCCTTCTCTTGATGGCTTAAATAAATTCATCTTAGTGCACTTAGAAATTCCCCCACTAGTTACAATTTACTTTCTCCAACAACTATCCAAGGATATAATATCTTGCATACAATAAGTGCTCTCATTGAGTCAGTGAATAACATGGTATATTTGAAAGAGCATAGGCTGTGATGTTGAAAGGCTTAAATTGCTATTTACTTGTTAACTGCTATATGCCTCCTGTGGAAATTAATTTACTTAACTTATAAAAGCTTTGATTTTCTTATCTATCAAAGAAAAATTAACACCTGCTTTTCCTATAGTATACAGTTCTTGTGAGTAGCAAGTCGAATAACAATTGTAAAAAGACTTTGATCATTTTAAAGAACCATATTAATTAATTATGGAATAACACATTACATTCTGCTGATGGATGGCTTAGTAACCAATCTGGTAAACCATGTTTCTGTTAACCAATAGCGTCTATTAAATGCATTATATCCCCATAATAACATTATTATACAAAAATGTTCAATGCTTAGACTCAGGAAAATATATCAATTACAAAAACTATGTTGCAGCAAGTCAGAGAAAGAGATATTTCTGATTGGTAAAAAAAAAATATTTATTCATCAAATTATACATGTTTTCAGAAAGTACTTACTATAGTAAAATGGGTAGGTTGTGGTTATCACAGTTGAATTTTCATCCAGTTTTTGGGGATGTCTTGAGTAGGCCTCATGAGTGGCAAGAGGAATGAATTTTTGATTGGTAGTAACAGAACGGTGGTGGTATAGGTGTTATGTAGGAGCATAGTTATGGGACATCCTACCTACAAAGACAGCATAGTGTTGAGTAAAGAAATGCTTTATTTTACACATTGTGATGCAGGTAAACAAGTTCATAAAAACATGCTTCAGCTTTTTTTTTCTTTTTTCTTTTCTTTGAGACACAGTCTCACACTGTCACCCCGGCTGGAGTGCAATGTCAGGATCGTGGCTCACTGCAACCTACACCTCCCGGGTTCAAGCGATTCTCCTGCCTCAACCTCCTGAGTAGCTGGGATTACAGGTGCCCACCCCCATGGCTGGCTAATTGTTTGTATTTTTAGTAAAGACGGGGTTTTACTATGTTGACCAGGCTGGTCTCGAACTCCTGACCTCGTGATCCACCCACCTCAGTCTCCCAAAGTGCTGGGATTACAGGCATGAGCCACCGCGCCCGGCCTCAGCATTTTTAAACAACTTTGTTTTTATTATACATGTTGCATGTTTCTGCTATTTTCTTGTGCTTTTTTCCAATAGTGTTTTATATAAAAATCCTCACTATCATGTGAGTTTAAAAGAGAAGACCTAATATTACATTTTCAAATCTACCAGTTCCTTCATACTCAGGGTGTTACATAGACCAACAACAATTCTCACCTGAGAGCTTGTATAAAATATAGAATTTCAGGATGTACCTTAGACCTAATGAATCTGACTCTGGATTTTAACAAGATACTCGAGTGATTTAGAAACATGTTAAGGTTTGAAAAAGACTGTTTCAGTCTTTATCCTGTAAAAAAATTAAATAGTACAGGATTTCATTAAACAAAAGTTTAAAGTTCTCTTTTCCACATCCCTCTTACATGCCATGGCAAACCTTTTTTATTCATGGTCTCTATTAGAAACTTTCCTTTTTTCTTTCCAAACATTTTCTATGTATATACCAATATAAAAGTTTAATTCATGAATTCTCCAAAGTTTCCAAATTCATGAAGTATGAAGATAAACTGGGCATAAAGTAATGAGTTTTTTTTTTCTTTAAAAAAATCATGTTCTAATAATGTGTAATCTTAAATATACATTCATCTTATTACAAGCACTTTTCTAAATGTGCAATCTAACTTTTCCTCCTTATTACATAGAAAGTGAATGTTATTGAACATTTGGGAATACTGAGGCACAACAATTTACCCAAGATAGTAGAGCTGGTTGGTGGGAGCCAGGATTTAAACGCACAATTTAACACTGGAGCATTGCCTTACAACCACTACATTATATCACTTTACTAAGATTGCGTGCTTTATTTTAGAACTCCAAGGACCTACTGACAGAGCATCACAGATTTTTAAAAGGCATTACTCTAATTGCAAGCATGAAATTAAGCATAAGCGCTACGTATCAGTGCTACTGAGAGGTGACCACAGCATGCTGGCAGTCCTCACAGCCCTCGCTCGCTCTCGGCGCCTCCTCTGCCTGGGCTCCCACTTTGGCAGCACTTGAGGAGCCCTTCAGCCCACCGCTGCACTGTGGGAGCCCATTTCTGGGCTGGCCAAGGCCGGAGCCGGCTTCCTCAGCTTGCAGGGAGGTGTGGAGGGAGAGGCGCGAGAGGGAACCAGGGCTGCGCGCGGCGCTTGCGGGCCAGCTGCAGTTCCGGGTGGGCGTGGGCTTGGTGGGCCCAGCACTCGGAGCAGCCAGCCTGCCCTGCCCTGCCGGCCCGGGCAATGAGGGGCTTAGCACCCGGACCAGCGGCTGCGGAGGGTGTAATGGGTCCCCTAGCAGTGCCAGCCCACCGGCGCTGCGCTGGATTTCTCTCCGGGCCTTAGCTGCCTTCCGGCCGGGCAGGACTCCGGACTTGCAGCCCGCCATGCCTGAGCCTCCCACCTGCTCCGTGGGCTCCTGTGCGGCCTGAGCCTCCCAGATGAGCGCCGCCCCCTGCTCCACGGCGCCCAGTCCCATCGACCACCCAAGGGCTGAGAAGTGAGGGCACACTGCGCGGGACTGGCAGGTAGCTCCACCTGCAGCCCCAGTGTGGGATCCACTGGGTGAAGCCAGCTGGGCTCTTGAGTCTGGTGGGGACGTGGAGAACCTTTATGTCTAGCTCAGGGATTGTAAATACACCAATCAGCACACTGTGTCTAGCTCAGGGTTTGTGAATGCACCAATGGACACTCTGTGTCTAGCTACTCTGGTGGGGCCTTGGAGAACCTTTGTATGGACACTCTGTATCTAGCTAATCTGGTGGGGAGGTGGAGAACCTTTGTGTCTAGCTCAGGGATTGTAAAGGCACCAATCAGTGCCCTGTCAAAACAGACCACTCGGCTCTACCAATCAGCAGGATGTGGGTGGGGCCAGATAAGAGAATAAAAAAGCAGGCTGCCCGAGCCCATGCGGCAACCTGCTGGGGTCCCCTTCAACACTGTGGAAGCTTTGTTCTTTCCTTCTTTGCAATAAATGTTGCTGCTGCCCACTGTTTGGGTCCACACTGCTTTTATGAGCTGTAACACTCACCGTGAAGGTCTGCAGCTTAACTCCTGAAGCCAGCAAGCCCACGAGCCCACCTGGAGGAACTAACAACTCCAGAAGCGCGGCTTTAAGAGCTGTAAAACTCACTGCGAAGGTCTGCGGCTTCACTCCTGAGCCAGCGAGACCACGAACCCACCGGAAGGAAGAAACTCCGAACACATCTGAACATCAGAAGGAACAAACTCCAGCCGGGCCACCTTAAGAGCTGTAACACTCACCGCGAGGGTCCGCAGCTTCATTCTTGAAGTCAGTGAGACCAAGAACCCACCAATTCCGGACACACTACTATATATTCATACTAAAGGAAAACTTCCTGAAAATAACTCTATTTTAGTTTCTATTCAGACAACACCTAAGCACATTACTAAGCATCCCTTATGAATTCTCTTTTAGGTTCCAAATTATATGTGAGTTTCTACAGAAAAACAAAAATATCTTTTACATTTCTCAATAAGCTTCTTTCTTGAAGGTTAGCCGTTTGCTGCATAATAAAAGAACATTTTCCTAGAAGACTTATCAATCTTTTGTCAAATGTCCTGGGACGACATATGACAAACTACCTTTGAAATTTCATGCTCTGAATTATTGACTTCAACAAAATGAGTTTCCCAGAGCAGGTTTAAATATGAAGCAGAATGTGTAGCAGTAATATACATAATTTTGCATAGTAAAATTTACCACTTGACAAAGTATTTTTTCTCAAAATCTGTCTATTGGTAATGAGGTCTCCTTTCATTTTTGTACGTATGTATGTATTATTATTTTTTTTTTTGAGACAAAGTCTTGCTCTGTTGCCCAGGCTAGAATTCAGCAGCACAGTCTCGATTCGCTGCAGCCTCCCCCTCCTGGGTTCAAGTGATTCTCCTTCCTCAGCCTCCCGAGTAGCTGGGATTACAGGCAGGCACCTCCATGTGTGGCTTTTGTGTTTTCAGTAGAGATGGGGTTATGCCAGGTTGGCCAGGCTGGCCTTGAAGCCCTGACGTGAAGTGATCTGCCAGCCTCCATCTCCCCAAGTGCTGGGATTACAGGCATGAGCCACTGTGCCTGGCCTGTATGTATGTATTTTCTAATGAGTATGAATCCTAAGAAGAAATAAGCTTTCTGTAGTTGCCACTTACCTGATCTATTTCCACTTTCACTTGTTTAGGGAATCTGTTAGATGTTCAAAAGTAGTAGTGTCGTTTGACTACAGTGTCCATGCCCTAGTATGCCTGGAATAGTCCTGGTTTATGGTGTTGTCCTACAGTAATTAAGAGCTGACCCTCTCATTACTAGAAGTGTGGAATGTTGGATGATCAATTACATATTGAAGCTACATGTGACCCTATTACACAGAAAATTAAATACTGACTTTCAGAAAATAATTTCATTTTGTATTTACTTATGGGACAAATTCCCATCTGACCACAAATGGTCTAAATATATGCTTCAAATGCTTTTTAAAGGTTAGAACTGACCAAATTTAACTGATAAAAGCATACAGAAAATGAGCAAGATAATGCATTAAACCTCAGTAAAAATCTTGCAGACTGGGCATTGATTGCACAAATCTACAATAATCATATAAAATCATGTTTTCTCAAATTATAGTGGATAGTTATATTGTACAATAATAATAATATATTTTTTAAAAAGAAAAACTGACTTAACCTTCTTTAATTATTAATAACTAATTGAAGCAAAGGAGGAGATTGATCCTTATCCCTAGGGGATTATAGGTTATTTATTTATTTATTTATTTATTTATTTATTTATTTATTTTAAAATAGAGATGGGTTCTTGCTATGATACCTAGGCTGGTCTCAAACTCCTGACCTAAAGCAATCCTTCCAACTTGGCCTCCCAAAGTGCTGAGATGACAGGCATGACGCACCATGCCTGGCCACATTACAGATTTTAAAAACCCTGGATTTTAAGTTCATGAAAATTTCCAGAGCTGTTATGTAAATTCACTAAGAGGTGGTTTCCCTTATGATGTAAATTAGACATTTGTCATTGTTTAATTGATCCCCTGTGATGTCAAGGCTTCTTATGATCAAATTCATCTAAGGGGTCTTGTCTGGTATGGCCCACAGTCTTAGTTGACCTCAGGTACTCCATACTCCAGAGGCCCTGTTCAAATATCTGTTTTTGGACTATTTGTAAAAATTAAAATTCTTTACTTTTTGTGTGTTAATTATCCATCACACTTTGAGGCGGGAAATTTTGTATTGCTCAAATTTTATGTCTGCAATACCTTGTCCAGCACTTTCATCTTTCTGAATAAATAAGTAAATAAATGAATAAACAAATGAGGATACAGATTCTTTTCATAAATTACAGTAGATTTTTATATAGCTTGATTTTTTCTTTTTTTATTATTATACTTTAAGTTCTAGGGTACATGTGCACAATGTGCAGGTTTGTCACATATGTATACATGTGCCATGTTGGTGTGCTGCACCCATTAACTCATCATGTACATTAGGTACATCTCCTAATGTTATCCCTCCCTCCTCCCCCACCCCACGACAGGCCCCTGTGTGTGATGTTCCCCTTCCTGTGTCCAAGTGTTCTCATTGTTCAATTCCCACCTATGAGTGAGAACATGTGGTGTTTGATTTTCTGTCCTTGCGATAGTTTGCTGAGAATGACGGTTTGCAGCTTCATCCATGTCCCTAGAAAGGACATGAACTCATCCTTTTTTATGGTTGCATAGTATTCCATGGTGTCTATGTGCCACATTTCCTTAATCCAGTCTATCATTGTTGGACATTTGGGTTGGTTCCAAGTCTTTGCTATTGTGAATAGTGCTGCAATAAACACACATGTGCATGTGTCTTTATAGCAGCATGATTTATAATCCTTTGGGTATATTCCCAGTAATGGGATGGCTGGGTCAAATGGTATTTCTAGTTCTAGATCCTTGAGGAATTGCCACACTGTCTTCCACAATGGTTGAACTAGTTTACAGTCCCACCAACGGTGTGAAAGTATTCCTATTTCTCCCCATTCTCTCCAGCACCTGTTGTTTCCTGACTTTTTAATGATCACCATTCTAACTGGTGTGAGATGGTATCTCATTGTGGTTTTGATTTGCATTTCTCTGATGGCCAGTGATGATGAGCATTTTTTCATGTGTCTGTTGGCTGCATAAATGTCTTCTTTTGAGAAGTGTCTGTTCATATCCTTCACCCACTTTTTGATGGGGTTGTTTGTTTTTTTCTTGTAAATTTGTTTGAGTTCTTTGTAGATTCTGGATATTAGCCCTTTGTCAGATGAGTAGATTGCAAAAATTTTCTCCCATTCTGTAGGTTGCCTGTTCACTCTGATGGTAGTTTCTTTTGCTGTGCAGAGGCTCTTTAGTTTAATTAGATCCCATTTGTCAATTTTGTCTTTTGTTGCCATTGCTTTTGGTGTTTTAGACATGAAGTCCTTGCCCATGCCTATGTCCTGAATGGTATTGCCTAGGTTTTCTTCTAGGGTTCTTATGGTTTTAGGTCTAATATTTAAGTCTTTAATTCATCTTGAATTAATTTTTGTATAAGGTGTAAGGAAGGGATCCAGTTTCAGCTTTCTACACATGGCTAGCCAGTTTTCCCAGCACCATTTATTAAATAGGGAATCCTTTCCCCATTTCTTGCTTTTGTCAGGTTTGTCAAAGATCAGATGGTTGTAGATGTGTGGCATTATTTCTGAGGGCTCTGTTCTGTTCCATTGGTCTATATCTCTGTTTTGGTACCAGTACTATGCTGTTTTGGTTACTGTAGCCTTGTAGTATAGTTTGAAGTCAGGTCATATGATGCCTCCAGCTTTGTTCTTTTGGCTTAGGACTGACTTGGCAATGCGGGCTCCTTTTTGGTTCCATATGAACTTTAAAGTAGTTTTTTTTCCAATTCTGTGAAGAAAGTCATTGGTAGCTTGATGGGGATGGCATTAAACCTGTAAATTACCTTGGGCATTATGGCCATTTTCACAATATTGATTCTTCCTATCCATGAGCATGGAATATTCTTCCATTTGTTTGTATCCTCTTTTATTTTATTGAGCAGTGGTTTGTAGTTCTCCTTGAAGAGGTCCTTCACATCCCTTGTAAGCTGGATTCCTAGGTATTTTATTCTCTTTGAAGCAATTGTGAATAGGAGTTCACTCATGATTTGGCTGTTTGTTTGTTATTGGTATAAGAATGCTTGTGATTTTTGTACATTGATTTGGTATCCTGAGACTTTGCTGAAGTTGTATATCAGCTTAAGGAGATTTTGGGCTGAGATGATGGGATTTTCTAAATATACAATCATGTCATCTGCAAACAGGGACAATTTGACTTCCTCTTTTCCTAACTGAATGCCCTTTATTTCCTTCTCTTGCCTGATTGCCCTGGCCAGAACTTCCAACACTGTTGAATAGGAGTGGTGAGAGAGGACATCCCTGTCTTGTGACAGTTTTCAAAGGGAGTGCTTCCAGTTTTTGTCCATTTGGTATGATATTGGCTGTGGGTTTGTCATAAATAGCCCTTATTATTTTGAGATATGTCCCATCAATACCGAATTTATTGAGAGTTTTTAGCATGAAGGGCTATTGAATTTTGTCAAAGGCCTTTTCTGCATCTTTTGAGATAACCATGTGGTTTTTGTCTTTGGTTCTGTTTATATGCTGTATTATGTTTATTGATTTTTGTATGTTGAACCAGCCTTGCATCCCAGGGATGAAGCCCACTTGATCATGGTGGATAAGCTTTTTGATGTGCTGCTGGATTTGGTTTGCCAGTATTTTATTGAGGATTTTTGCATCGATGTTCATCAGGGATATTGGTCTAAAATTCTCTTTTTTTGTTGTGTCTCTGCCAGGCATTGATATCAGGATGATGCTGGCCTCATAAAATGAGTTAGGGAGGATTTCCTCTTTTTCTATTGATTGGAATAGTTTCAGAAGGAATGGTACCAGCTCCTCCTTGTACCTCTGGTAGAATTCGGCTGTGAATCCGTCTGGTCCTGGCCTTTTTTTTTGGTTGGTAGGTATAGCTTGATTTTGAGTTAGGAGTAAAATAAATCAGTTTTCCTGGGTACACTTCTGGGAAAAGACAAAACCAAGGTACTGTAATACAGCTGATGCTTGTCTCAGCCTCTTAAATGAATCACAGTGAATAGGAAACACTAGTAAGTTGTTGAAATTGATGTGATGTAGTCAGTAAGGAAGACACTAACTAAAGAGAACTTTAATATGGAAAAGTACATCTCTTCTGATCCCCAATCTGAAATTAACCAGTCTGAAATGTGTGTTAACCCAGAATAATGCCCTTTTCATATGACTATGAAAAGGCTGTAAATATCATTACTATTTTTTTATTTCCTAAAATATATAGTATGATTCTTTTCCTGTAAAAAAGCAAAGTCGCAGTCAACAACAATTTTTAAAAACCCTCTCTATTACAGATATTTTCCTCAGGATATAGTATTTTTCTACATTGTACAATGATAGTTAACATAAAGGAACAGAGTCGGGGATAGGAGAGAGGCATTTTCATTTCTTTCCTTTATTTACTTTTAAAAAACAGGAAATCAGAGGTATGGCATACTTTTCCAAAATCTTTTAAAATTAAAATTAATGAATAAATATTACTTCTAATTAGTCAATGTTATAATTTGTTAAATAAATACTATCACAACCAATATGCCTAAAAGAAAGCAAACAAAAAATTATCTGCTGTAGCTTAAATATCACCAAAACACATAGGACAGTTGGATATCCTTCTTTGAAAAAAAGATCAGAGCATATACAGTATAAGTTAATCCATAAAGCAGATAGTCACAATAAATGATAGAGGACAAGCTGCATTTTAAAAGGTAAATAAATGATGAATTCTTTTAATGGCCTGGTACACTGATAAAAATTGGAACGTTTCTAAGACCCTATTTTGTCCCCAGGATTTCCATTATAGGAATTGAATTTTTCAAAAGATATACAGAGAATTTTATTAATATGTTCCTGTCAAATTATCCCTTCAACATAAAATCATGTTTTTATAATAGCCATAAATTTGGAAATTTTTGTATTTTAATTTGCAATAATGCCACTTTATTTCTTGTGTAATCTGTTATCATAGCATGAATCACTCCCTGTTGAAAATTCTCAGAATTTCCTGGGAAAGGAATTGGACAGAAAATTAGTTTCCTATTTGGGAGAATTCTTAGAATTTAAATAAACCTATTGGTTGAACTGAAACCACAAAATTAGCATTTTCTAATTACCACATTTAAATAGCGTAAAGCAAAGAGATCGGCCATCATCTTGGTCATCAACACAGCTTGCTTCTCTCCAGACTTGGGCTTAAGGTACTGCGTTTACATACAGCAAAATTGCTATCATTTTACATTATCTAATCTCTTTCTTCCACCGTTTACTAAGTATATTTGTACCATTTCCATATGTTTGCAAATATTAAACCTTCTTATGATTTTCTGGTACCTTAAAAATCCTTTTGCAAATTCTGATACCATTTTACAGCTTTAGGTGATGAATCAATACAGTTTTATAAAAATACCAAATCATTTTTTGATAATTTTGCAACTAAAATATATTTTTAAAGTTGATACATAATTTCAGTAGAGGCTTGGGGTAAGCTAATTTAAATTATTTTTACCTAATTCTATGAGAAGTTGTTATGCAAATAATTTCTTATTTTTGTAATTACCATAGCAAAAACCATTTCTAGCAGAATAGTTCAAGGCCATTTTTGTTTCATGTCATTTGGGCAACAAAATTAACTCTACAATGTGAATATCTATTATAGATAATTAGCTATAGATGACTACTTTGTAATGATTATTAAATTTAGATATTCAGAAAGACACAAATAGTAAATTTATTTGGGTTCAAAAATATGCCTTTTTTATTAACACATTTAGATTCTAAAATTTGTAGACTGAAGCAATATATATAAATGTCAGCATTTGTATGTTGATTAAGGTGTGAACAAATAGTATGTGTGACCTGATTTTTTTTCTAATGATTTCTCTGGAAACCATTTTCCCAGTACATGTGGATGTCCATATTTCGGGGTTCTTGCAATTTAATGAAACTCTGGAAATCAAATATAAGACATGTCAATGTTTTGATTCTATCCAATTCAATCATCTTTATATATTTATGTCATGAATATTCCAATGTCGCAAAACACGAAGTTATGGCTAGATTCTTTATTTAAAAATTGAAAGAGATCAATAGCTTTTACATAACGTGCAGACAGGATTTTTCATGAAGACTCTAAAAGAAAAGAATGCTCTCAAATAGATTTAAAAGAGAAACTCATTTTCAAAACTTTTCAATAAAATTAAATTCCAGTTCTCAGTGGATTTAACTTTATTGCCCACTTTAGAAAATCTGATTTGTCATCTAGGAGGAAAAGTGTTTTCTTTTTTCAATTGTATTTCAATATTAGCACTTCTTTATTTCTCTAAGCCATATTATTACATTAAGAACAAAATGTTATGTTTTAAAGTGTTAGTGAAGAAAAATGTTTGTAAGAAATTAGTATTTCTAAATAATATAAGAACTAAGAAAAATAACTAGAATGGTAAACATTGATATTGAGTAGTAAAGTTTTTAAAATCTTAAGTTTATAAAAATTCACATTACAGCTCCTCAAATCAGCCTACTTTTATCATAATTTGCTCCTTTGTTGAAAAATCAAGAATTTTTTTCAGGAAACAAATTTAACATAATAATATCTAACTCTTTCTTTTTTGTTCTCTTACATAGGCTCTGATAACCATGAGGCTTCTCATTCTCACCTGTCTTGTGGCTGTTGCTCTTGCCAGGCCTGTAAGTTCAGTAGAGAATTTAGAAAGTCTTAGGCTCTTGTTAGAAATGACCTGACACTTCATCAAACATAGGGTACCCAGAGAAATAATCTTAAAGCACTGGATGATCTCTAATTGGCCTCTGAAGTCTTGACAATAGAAATGCCGTAATGCTTCACATTTTCATCATTATTGCATAGTCCACTGAGAGCCTTAACTCTGAATAAAATGTCTGACTTGAATTATAAGCACCCCACAATAAAAAAGAGCTAAAAATTTAAAAGTAAGAAAAAGAATAAGGTAATGCACAACATAATAAATAGCAACAAACAATGTGATTAGGCCTGTTCCTTGAGTCTACTACAAAATTCTCATATTTCTAAAAATGTAATAGTTGTCCAACATTTCTTTACCAAATATAACACAAAGCCACATGTTCCAATGTATCCTACTTTTGGAATCAAAATCAAACCCTCATTTGAGATGGCTTGTGTCAACTTTTCTTCCCCCAAGAAGGGATAGAAAACTAGGGTGATTCAGCTAATTGAGTGATCAATTTATTGTGGTCACTGTAGACAATGAAACTAGATAATGTGAATTAAAATTACCTTTCTTCTCAAAAAGAGTGTTTATATCAATTAGATATGTATGTGAACCAAAAAGTTTTCTCTGTTCTCTCCTGTTATGTGTAGTTAATGAATGAGAAGAATAAACAGGAATCACCTGACTGGAAAAAACATCAGTTTAGAGGGATGATAAGGGATATTTGGACACTGAAATTATCTCATACAGAAGAAAAATTTCTGAAATGCAGATATAGCCTGTCATTTACACTGACAGACTTGTTCTCTAAATTCTCCTTTGGAAAGTGCAGAATCAGGAATTATCAACTTCTGAACCAATAGTCTTTGTTTATGCTATAAACTAAGCATCAATAGAAAGAAATCTCTGCTTGCAAGTTACCAAAACAATGATAAAACTTCCTCAGGAATGAACTGTCTGAGCAGTTCTTATCTTGTCATTCTACCAGGAAGTGGGGAAAAGCAGCCCAGAAAATAGATGTTACACTTTTATTCCAAAGCAAACAATAGGGTTCTTTATTTGTTTATGTCACTGTTTAACGTGGTCTTGTCTCCACACTCAAAATGCAGATTGAGATCAATTTTCGTATAATTTAAGTGATGATAAAAATAAAACCCAGAAAGCGTTTGAATTAGGAAATTATATTTTGCCCAACATTTTTTATACTAGTTTAAAATCATCTTTAGAACTATGGTGTAATATATATAGTTCAGAAAACTAAATAAATTGTTTATTATTCTGGATTCAAACTAACCCAGAATTTTTACTTTTTTAAAGATGTTTTACATAGTTTTCTCAACTACCAGCCATAATCTAAAGAAAGGAAATGATTATTTTCCTTTGATATTTGTCTAAAAATAATTATGATTTCTTTTTTTTTCCCTGTAGTCCCAGAGAAACTTGGTCTCTGACAAATATTGCTATTAAAACACATACCTTTTGAAAATGGCAGTGTCAAAAATCATCGTATTATATGTGTATTATTATATTGTTATTGTCATTTTAGTTACTTTTTGTTTTACAATTATTGCATTGTTTTTCACAGAAACTTCCTCTTAGATACCCAGAACGCCTTCAGGTAAATATTCTATTCTGCATTCCAAGAACTCACTCTAATTGTGAAGCACAAACTCCAAATGTGCGCTTCCCTTCTCTATGAAACAGCCTGCTTCACTTTTGCTGACGCATCATTTCTTTAGTTCAAGCACTGTCAGATGGTATTTGCTCTCACAAAACTTAGAGGATGGCACACTGACTTAGATAAACATTTATGTTAATAAAAATCTTATTTTTATTCCAGAGAAATAGTTAATTAAACAGAATGTGTTAACATGTTTATTTTAATGTATTCTTGCTTTTTTCAATGTTACACATATTCAAGCATGTGATTTACAGTTTGGTCTCATTTGATATGTTGAATCTTGAATTAGTTACCTCTACCACAACTTTCTATGAGCACAACTAATCCTACATTCTGTCCTGCAATTGGAATAATACCATTTAAAAATTATTATTTTTTACAGAATCCATCAGAGAGCAGTGAGGTAAGCTCTGTTTATGGGGAGTCAGGATTCTCTCTTCCTTTTGCTCTCTTTCAGTTAGCTGTCATGCATGTTGAATGTCTTCTTCTTTACAATTTTTATTTCCCTTCAAATGCATCCAACAACTCAAGTACCTGGATTGCTCTCTAAATTCTGTTTTGATGAAATTCCTATTCGACTTCTTAGCCATTTTGGTAAGCATAGACTTATTAAATTTACTGGCCTGGTGAAGAAGGAACTAATTAAGGTGTAGGTGTTCTTTAGATTGTAGAATTAGATCATAAAACTAAAACTAATTATTTGTTCTTCTACCTAAGAAATCTGTTGGTTTACCGAATTAAATGGAGCATTTGTGTTCAAATGAGAATAATGTGGTTTTCTGGTGTTTTTATTATTTTTATAATTCACAATTTAATTTCAATAAGAAATTATCAAAGAAGGAAAGTTTCTCAGGCTTCTTCTGGTAAGTGTTATCCACTTATTCTTAAAAGAAGAAACATACTTTTCTGGGAAAAATTATTTAATTTTTGTTTATAAAAATGTTTTTTTCACTGGGTGCTGTGGCTCACACCTGTAATCCCAACACTTTGGGAGGCTGAGGCAGGAGGATTGCTTGAGCCCAGGAATTCGAGATGAGCCTAAGCAACATAACCAAACCCCATCTCTACAAAAAAAATTTTGAAAAAAAAAAATAGTCGGATGTGGTCGCATGCACTTGTGGTTCCAGCTACTTGGGAAGCTGAGGTGTGAGGGTCACTTGAGCATGGGAGGTTAAAGCTGCAATGAGTCGTGATAGCACAAGGGCAACAGAGCAAGAAATTGCCTTAAAAAAAAGTGGGTTTTTTTTGTTGTTGTTTAACCTAAGTTAATCAACCCTTCCCTTCATTCAGTCATCCAAACACCCAGAAAGAATATAAAAACAAGATATGTATATGTTAAAGAGCTACTTTATATTTTAATTTGTACCTAAACGTTTGCCTCTCCAAAACACTCTGCTCTCCTTTCCATGACGTATGTAGAGGTTTACAATTTCCTCACTCCTTATAATAGAATGCTCTTAACTATAAATAACACATATGTGTCACATTCTCTATAATTTTTTGACTTAATTGTTGAATAGAAGAACATCACGTTTTAATTCAAGGACATTATCTAAATGATTTGATAGATAACTCAGCTATGAATGAATTTTAACATAACTTTTTTTTTTGTAGCCTATACCATTAGAATCAAGACAGGTAAGAATGACTCCACAGAATTTACCGTGCAATTAACAAAGAGAAGTAAGTGTTAAGATCAGGAGACTCAGAACAGTGCCTAAAACAAAGTGAAAGTCAAGGATAACAAATTTGAGTGGAACAAACTTAAAAATATTGTTAAATGCACATTTACATACTAGCCTTACACAAAGAAAGAGTAGGGAAACACCACTTAAAGGTTAGAAATGATACAATAAGGAATATTAGTTCATTTGTGAAAAATAAATTTATTTTTAAATTTGTATCAGCACTAATGAATTCTGCTGAGAATTCTGAAGACTACTGATTTGATTGACTTAATTGTGTAGTGAGAAAGACCACTTAAGGTTAGAAATGATATAATAAGGAATATTAGTTCATTCAGGAAAAATGGATTTATTTTTAAATTTGTATCAGCATGATGTGAAGTACAGTTTCTCATGGATTTCCACTCATGTATGTCTTGTTTCACTAATATTGTTTATGTTTTCTTTTTTATCCCTAAGGAATACATGAATGGTATGAACAGGGTAAGAAACATCAATGAAATTTAAATTATGTTAAAAGTTTGTTTTCATGAAAACATATTTTACAAGGTACACTTTATTGATTTTAGCAGAGAAACATTCTGAGAGAAAAACAGACTGATGAAATCAAGGTACCAAAGTTTTTCTTGAAAGAGTATGGCAAAAGTATATATTCTTGTAGTAGAAAAAAAAGTTTTCCTTTAGGAAAAAAAAGCATTTTTCTATGGTTTTGTCCTTTCCTTGAACTTTTCACTCATACATTTGTAGTGACTAATGGAGTCTGCTTAGAATTCTGAAGAAAATGATTTCATTGACTTAATTGTGCAACTGTGATGAAACAAGGCATTAGTGTGAATGAATGAAATAACAAAGAAATAAATGCAATTATGTATTCACATTTATCACCTAAATTAAAAGAATGCTTTATCAAGGGTATTATATGAAGTAATACAATATCTGGCTCAAGAATATTTACATAGTCATACTCAATTATTTTCTTTAACCATAACATCTTTGATTTGGATTGTCTACTAGTTTTCTAGTAGAATTGGTATTGAGAGAGCAGGTGCTCAAACTTTATGAGATAAAATATATATCTTCTTAACAATCTGTCATACCTAACTGATTGACTGTCTTGGCAGGATACTAGGAATGAGTCTACTCAGGTGAGAACCTTTGTTTTAAAATTATTAAACCAATATGAGGAAAAGAAACAATACATATTTCCCCAAATAAATTATTATTTTAAATAAAAACTATGGCAGATAACTCTAATTCAAAGAAAGAAAAGAAATAGTGTATCATACATTGGCCAGAATAACCAAACCAACACAAATATTTTAAATTTAAATTCTATGGATAATGTCACTGATCTCTGTATTGCTGTAGTCGTGAAAACTGAGCAAAACATACTAGATGGAGCAAGTTCTTTTGCTTAGGTATTTACACACCATTGAATCAGTGCTCTCCTTTAGTCCAGTTGTATTTACTGCATGAGCTTCAGTGCAGTGTCCTGCTCAGAGTCCAGAAGCCAAGTTTTAAAAGAGGGAGAGCAAAAAGTCATGCTGGATAAAGGAAAATGTAAACTTGTTTTCACTGATTTGCTACAATATAGAAGAATCCGAAACGTTTTATTTAAACTTCAAAATGCAGATTCATTTAGCTCAGAGATAAAGTAGGCAGTTTTTTTAGTTTTTCTTATTACTTTTATATTGTCTCAGTTTTCTATTTTCTTTGACATCCATTTTATTTGGTAATCATTACTTTTGTATTTGACTATTTGTCATGAAAAATGAAATTGATTATCTTTTCTTTCTTAAGAACTGTGTTATGGCAGAGCCTGAGGTAAGACCCATTCATTCTAGTGAACTCTACACTTATGTATCAAACATAGTATATGCAGCATGCTTCATTTTAAAAAGATTGTCTTCTGAAATTAAGCAAAATAAGAAACTGAATTTTAAAATGTTAACATTTTAATTTTAAATTAATCCTATTCTAATTTTAACTTATTGAACTTCTCAAACAGGAATATTATACTCAAGAATGTACAATGTTGTGCTAGATAAAGTTGAAATTGGAAGACGGAATTTAAGCCATTTAAATAATAATTAGTAAAAAATTGCTTATTCATTAAAATATAAAATAAAAACAAAAGGTGCATGGATGTTTAAAATGAGAGTCCCACAGAACACTGACTCTGACATCCCAGGGCATGAGATTACTTTTTTATTTTAGATACAAGTGCATGTATGTAAGATTTTTACATGAGTATTTTAGACACAGGTAGTGAGCATACTACCCAACAGGTATAGGTTGGTGCAAAAGTTATTGTGCTTTTTACCATTAAAAATAATGGCAATACTATTAGGTTGGTGCAAAAGTAATTGCAGTTTTTACAGCGTAATGGCAAAAACCTCAATTACTTTTGCACCAACTTAATAGTTTGTCAACCCACGCCCCTCTCCCTCTCCTTGGGCAGAAAGAATCTATGGCAGCAATTACCTAGGATCAGTGAGCTATACTACCTACTCTACAAATATATTTTTTTAAGTGCTGACTTATTGCATATGGCTAATCAACCATCCCCAGAGATAAAGTCTGTTGAATATTAAAATTAATCTGTTAAAATATGTATGTATTTGGGAAGTAAAATTATATGTATATATAAATATAAACATAAACGACTTTGAAGAAAAAGTAAATATTTCAAAGTAAATATTTTAAAATCTAATGTAATTTTAATTTCATCTTAAGATTGTGCATTGTATTTAATGTTTCCATTTTATTCACATCAAAGAAGCCCCAAGGACAGATGAGAACAGATGTTTAACCCAGGATTCTGGGTACCCAGCTAAATATGGTTCTTTCTTAGAGATTTCATTTTTGTCACAAAAATCTATGCAAATTTTGCATTCTACTCAATGATAAACTTGTGTTTGTTTTCCTAAATTAAAAACAATTGTTTTTAAGTTTTTATGTTCCCAGATAAGTTATTAAACCTACCACCATAATTTTTCAAGTAAAATTCACACTCCAAGAAAATACAATGTAGTACGCCTGAATTTTTCCATACCACTTATTCAGTTATAATGTTACCATGGTAAGCATTTCACCATGATGACATGGAACTAGTTTCCTTCAAATTCTAAAAATCCCAGGGGATAATTAACACTAGATTTCTTTCTTTTAGAAGATGGAATCCAGCATCAGTTCATCGAGTGAGGTAAATAATTTTGATATTAATTCTGTGTCCCAACTAATTTAAAAAATTATGAAAACTTGTACCGTGAGGATTACATATCCCTTAAGGTCTCATTGTACAAGGCAGTGTATATGTGGCACTATTCTAGTTTTAGTATGTGAGTAGCTATCCAAAAGAAGTAAGAAAGCAATTGTTTGTCAGAGACAAATTGACAAAATTATTTCTGGGCAAACAATCTTATCTGGCCATCTGTGATGTCCAAATTATTTTTTTAACCAATTACTTTGTCCTTCACAGATTTTGTTAAAACTCAATCTTATCTTAAAAATTCTAACAATTACCATGCTTATAAACCCATGAAGTAAACATTTCATAAACCATTTAGAATTTAACTAATTCTAGATTAATCAGACACTGGACTCCTCTAGCTACTCTCCACCCTTTGCCCTGTGTTAATCTTGAGAAAAAAAGTCAGCCTACAAAAAAAGTGGTGCGGTTTTTCCTTCGACTTTGGAAGAAGACCTTCATGCAAGTTACCAAAATAAAACCAACTCAGTTAAGTGGGGTTTCTGTTAATTGAATAAAAATCATTACTTCACATCCACCCCCAGCATTCAGAGCAATGTAGTGGTTAAAGCAGTGAGAAAAGGAAAAGCAATGTGATTATAATATGTGGTTCAAATTATTAATCTTGTCTCAGTTTTTTGGGAATTTATCACTAAAATCAATTTACTGCAATTATTTAGTAATAGTTTTGTTGATTCATATTTTAACTTTAAATGTAAATTAATGTGAAATTAAAACTATGCATGTTTTAATTTTTTTAAAGGAAATTTCTCTCAGTAAGTGTGCGGTAAGACATATTTGCTAAATTTAAAATATATTAATATTTTCCAGGATAAATTAAAATGCACTTACTTTCACACACACACACACACACACACACACACACACACACCAAGGGAAGACATGCTATACCAATGCCATCTGGAAAAGTGGCATTAAAGATTTATCAAAGGCAAATAAATATACCAAGGAATGAGTGAGAATGTTGTATTAATAAATTATTTATCCTTTTCAATATCTGCTAGACTTTATTGTAACTAGTCTGATGGGATCTAGATGTTTTCTTATTCCCCCTCTAAAAATAAAGCTAGCGACTATTTTTATCCCAGGTATCTAATTCACAGTTTTAGTTGAATATTTGTAATTTATAGCCTCCTTTTGAATCTACATAACATAGTATTTAAGTGGCAGTCTATAGATCTGGTTACACTTGAGTTCAACTCATAGCTCTACCTTTTACACATATGTGATGTTGAACCGTTCACTTTCCCAGTATATCTATAAATAAATCCTAAAATGGCAATAATAATAAATATTAGATGATGTAAGGCAATTAATGTAATCCATGACACAGAGCAAACTGTCAATAAATGTTGGATAGCATTTGAAAAATTATTTTTCCCTGTCCATTTAATATTCTAATCTAATTTGGCCAAAGTTAAATCTTCACAGTCAGAAAACAAAAAAAACAGTTTTAACTTTCTTAATAATTCTGATATATTGTAACTAAAATTGGCTGTACTAATTTATATCAGACAGAATTATAATTTAAATTCAAGAAGTTGCTTTTTAAAATGTTTTGAAAAGGGAATAATGGAAGAGGTCCAAATTATTTGGGGTAGAAATGGTGCTCAGGTGTAATAGTTCCTCATTCTCTACCCTTGGGAAAAAGCATTGTAAGATTCTTGTTTCATCATATGAAAATGATGGGGTTGGACTGAATGACATCCAAGCAATTGAGAATATTTTTCTTTTTAAATAGGAACAGTTTTGTAGACTGAACGAATACAACCAACTTCAGCTGGTAATATTTTATTCATTATAATATAAAATCATATTCTACTATAGAATTAAAACATATTAAATTTTAAATTGGGGCCATTTCTAAATATATTTTTATTTTTCTTAAGAAATTATTTATTCTAGCCTTGACCAATAATTGGCAAGTTATTTGTATGATTGCCCGCATATTTGCTGGCAATGCTCATTCTCTTTATTCCTGGACTAAAGTTCTATATATTATCCATACTTACTAACCAGGGAGAAAGTGACTACATTCTACTGCAAATCCACTTTTAACCTCCCTGATGATACATTATGTCCTGGTTGAGAATTTCACAAATATGCTTACCTGTGAAATCACAGATATGTCAAATAAACTTTCCATTTAAGGAAACAGGATAGATTCTGGGAAAGGAAACAGGAATGCTAAACATCAGATTTGCTTCTGTCAAAACTCACATAATCTGCTTAACACTGGTTTTGACCCTTTTGAGTAACATAAAAGTCTTTCTTTTGGGAGGACAATAAAAACCCTTCAGTTACTACAAACAAATTTGACGTAATGAAGGCTTTGGGAAATGCTTGGTTTTAGTTTAGCAAAATTGCATGCTAGCATTTTTAATGGTTATCAGTAGAGGAAGATGAAAATCAGTAATGAATTTAATATGGACCCTAATTGTTACTCTTGTTTCCATTTTCAGGTAACTTGTGTTTAAAATAGTATCCAAATAAATTTAAACACATCAGTACCCCAATAGAATTCATCATTATTGATCTAGAAAATTACCTGAATAATATATTTTAGTACCATAGATATGATATGGCTAGTCTGTAACCTCCACAACTGTTAGAACCTACTTGTCCTCCTGAGAGATTTTGTAGTATTTTACAGTGGTATCTCCAGTATTTAACATTGTCCCTGAACAAATGAAGGTACCCAGCAAATGTTTCTTATTAATGAGTAAATAAAATGAAAATACTAAAACAGAATGTTTTCTCCTCCCTAGCAAGCTGTCCATGCCCAGGTGAGATTATTTATTAAATCTAAAATATTTTAGTATTTCCTTCATGTGTTATGTTTTTATAATGCATGCTTCTCTTTTAACATAAATATATTCTGAGTGTTCTACCAACACTATATGATAATATTTTACTTAAAAGTCACAAAAGATAAAATTTAAATAATAAATAGCCATAAATAGAAAAATATGTAGTCCTGGAGAAATGGTAGGTTATTATTTTTCCTCAGAGTATGAACCTTACTAATTGTTTATTTTTCCAAACTATAGTGAGCTTAGCCTTTAGCTAAAATTTTTTTCTGACATTAGAAAATAAAAAGTGTTTTGACATTTTTTGCTAATTGTGGCATAGAATACAGTCTATTCTAAATTTCATGAATGATGTTATGTATACTTCTGGTGCAATGTAAGATAAATGTGTTGTACCAGAAGATGTCTAAGTAATTTAGAATGTGTTTCCTTTTATGCAGGAGCAAATTCGCAGAATGAATGAAAACAGCCATGTCCAAGTGGTAATATTTTGCTTAATATATTACAAAACGATAATAGTTTGTTAAGCTTAAATATGTTTGCTCTTAAATAGCCCCCTACTCTTGAAGAGATTTTTTTCTTCTCAAACATTTCTCACTCCCAACTTAAATCTCAGTTCTGACAACTTCTAAGCATATGACCTTGAGCACATTGTGTATTCTCTTGGACCTTTGGTTTCTCATTTGTGGAGAAAAACAATATGTGTCTATCAATTTATTTCCTCCTCCAAAACTCCCATGTCTTGATGTTTACAGTGACATATTGTGTCTTCACATTTAAAGATAATAATTGTATGTTTAATTCAGTGTCTCTTGTCCATTAATGATTCAATTTATGTACAACATGCTAATTAAAAAAAATAAACCATGTAAAGAAAGCCATGGAACATCCTCCGTATGAATGCAACTAGAGAAAGAAACTTTTAGTCCCTCACAGTACATCAAATTTTACCCTCAAATTTTTTTCTGAAATTCTGTAATCACTGTCACTGGCTAAAGTAAAAAGAAAATAAAGGCAAGTATTCTCTTCATTTGGGCCCCAAAGAATTACTTGGTCTTAATTTTCCATGTAAATATTATTATTATTATTATTATTATTATTATTATGAGACAGATTCTCACACTGTTGCTGAGCTGGAGTGCAGTGGCACAATCTCAGGTCCCTGCAACCTCCGCCTCCCGGGTTCTAGTGATGCTCATACCTTAGCATCCCAAAGTAGGTGGGATTACCGGCAAGCATCACGATGCCCAGCTAATTTTTGTATTTTTAATAGAGACAGGTTTTCACCATGTTGGCCAGGTTGGTCTCAAACTCCTGACCTCAAGTGATCCGCTCGCCTTGGCCTCCCAAAGTGCTGGGATTACAGGCATGACCTATTACTTCAATGTAATTATTTTAAAAAAGAGTGTGACAACTATATATGCATTTTTCATATTAATGAGGGTTTGGAGTAGCAATAATTTGACCTATCCTCATGTTCAGTTGGATGTAAATTACTAAACTAGTGCCTTAGTTTGTTTTGTGCTGCTATAGCGGAATACCACAGACTGAGTAATTTATAATGAACAGAAATTTATTTGGTTAACAGTTGTGGAGACTGTAAGTCCAAGACTGAGAGGCCAACATCTGTCAAGCTAGGGCCTTCTTGTTGCATCATCCCATGGTGGAAGAGAAAAAAGAATACACAAGAGAGGGTCAAACTCAGTCAAAACGAACTCACCCTTGCAACAGTAAGCCCACTCCTATGATAATAGCATTAATTAATTTGTGAGAGCAGAGCCCTTGTGAACTAATCAGTTCTTCAAAGTCCCACTTCTCATCACTGTTGCATTGCATGTTAAGTTTCCAACATATGATCTTTGGGAAACACATTCAAATCATAGAAACTTATTTCTGTGTGTCTGTCTGTCTGTCTGTCTCTCTCGCTCTCTTTCTCTCTCTCTCTCTCTCTCTCTTGGTCTCTCTATTAAGAACAGGGCCAGTTCTATCTTGAGGTAGTTACCTTATTTTATCTTAAAAAATTCCAGATCTTATATTTGTTTTAATCTTTACATAGGCAGGTGTCCACAGCAAAATTTTAAATGCTTTTAAAGTTTTTCCTAATTCCAGCAAAGAACTTCCACCTGAATATGTAGAGAATTATATGCAACTGTTTCTATGTACAATGCAATTATTAGTACACAGAAAAAATTAAGTGTAATCTCATTATGAATCAACAGAAGGAACTATTCCAAAATTATAGAAAGGAAAATAGTTTTGGCCCCAAAACTCTAGTGTTTGAAAAGAACACTGGCCTAGGAATTAAAGAATTATTATTTTTCTCTGTTCCTGGCATTTTTTTCTGTTCTGGTCCAGCTATGTTGACCCCGGGTGCGGGGCCTGTACTTTGACCCCAGTGGCTTTAAGGAAAATTATAGATCTAAATGGCAAAAATACCCTTGAGTTTATAACGTAAATAATAATGAAATGTATGCTACTACTCTCTTCTGGGCTCTGATAAGTGGACCTGTGAGTAATGTGGGTTCTTGGAGTCCAGTTTTAAATAATGTCCTTAAAAAAGTGATTTATTCATTGCCCCTCAGGTGTCTTAAAAGAGCACCTTCTGAAAGTTTCTTCAACATCGTTCACCATAGAAGATTTTGATTTATTCGTTTCCCTCACAGAGTAATCATTTTTTATCATGCTAACAGGCATCTTGGAAATGAGTGAAATGTGTTGATATTTTTCAGGGACTGAAAAAAGCAATTGCTCATACACTGTTGCTTTTCAAATGTTTTTCCCTCTAGCCTTTCCAGCAGCTCAACCAACTTGCTGCCTACCCCTGTGCTGTTTGGTACTATCCACAAATCATGCAGTATGTTCCTTTCCCACCGTTTTCCGATATCTCCAATCCCACTGCTCATGAAAATTATGAAAAAAATAACGTCATGCTACAGTGGTGGTAAGTTCACTTAAATTACTACATCTTGATGTTCTACCAAAGGAATGAAATAGAATAGCTTGGAGAAGATACCATAAGAACAGATTTAGATTAAACATGGCAAATCACTGCCTACTGCAAAGGACTAATATGTTCTGAAATGGAAAATTGATAATATTTTGTGGCACCTGTGGCTAATATTATCAATTTCTTAGTAACATGTGGAACAGTATTATCTATTCTATAAGTGATATTTATTCTAATGAGTGTGGAAAATAACTTCTTTTCAAGTTAAAAATATAAAGACTTCTGACATGTAACTCAACAATATCCTTTTCGCGCTTTTACTAATCTTTAAATGACTTCCTTCTGGTTATACCTGTGATAAGTATAAAAACACTGGGTAGGTAATATAGCACATATTTTGGTGTTCAGTAGTCCTAAATTCAAATCCTAACCTTTTTGCTTACTTGAAATTTTATAATAATCCTTATTTATTATAATCCTGAGGGTGATCAAATATAGTAATCTTTGTTAAGTATATTGTGGGCAAAATAAACACTGAATAGGTAGAAGTCCATTTTTTCTTGATTTAGCAAATCTTTATTAATAACTTCCTTTAATCACATGCTTTTAACAATTTTCATTATTTCAGAAGAATTAAATAAATTCTCAAGGAACTCCACAGTTAGGGCCCTTGGTAAGTTTGGAAATTATGTATCTAACCATTGATCTTATTTTTTATGGTCAAATAGACATCCTTAACAAGTCACATAGAGAAATAAAGTGTTAGTCTGTCAACACCACTTAAAAAGGTCTGTAAGTTTAATTATTTTCACCACTACATTGGAGCTTCTAATTATGTGTTTGTGTGTGTGTGTGTGTGTGTGTGTGTGTGTGTTTCCTTTTCCAGTGGTGGAAACTTCCCTTCTAATACATTAAACCAAGGAAAATGACCAAATTTTAACCTATGTGAAAGCCTTTTATTCTAATTGCATTGCCATATCTTCAGTAATACCACAAAACAAAATACAATTTAGTAATAAAAATGTCTTTGTAGCTTAAAAACCAAGAGCAATGGATAGGTATGTCAGTAACAGGAAAGCATAAATAACATTGTGAGCTTGTCTAATACGAAGAGAAAATAGTAAAACGTGTTCTGCCATAAGAGCTTTTCTTTTCTTCAAAAATATTTAATATAACTCACCACATATTTCTATTTACAGATATGATTGAAAATTTCATTCTCTGAATTTCTCCTCTCAAGAAAAACCATCTTATCTGAAGACTGGACTGTTGGTTTAGATTAGTAAAATCCCATATTGAAGGAAATTGTTCTTTTTGAATTATCTACTTAATAGGATATCATTTTTTTTCTTAAGCTAAATTTTCCTAGAGAGTTTATTGTCTAAATTTCAGTTGTGTCTTGCCATATGGAGGGCACCTAATCAGAGGGTATTAAAGTCTTTACTAAGTTTTCTAGTGGACATTTTGTTTAAAAAGTCTTTGAATTGCCAGTTCTGTAAGTGCCATCAATTAAAATAGTTTTGTGCAGTGACAGAGATTTTCTTTTTTCTTTTCAATAAATTACACTTTAAGGCAAAATCCATATTTTCTGTCATTATTCCATTCAACAGTATTTACATAATCATCTTAAGAGTCTTTGCATGTAACATTTGTTTTCATTAAATTAAAATCCATATTTTCTGTCATTATTCCATCACCAGTATTTACATAATCCTGTTAATAGTGTCATGTATGTAACATTTTGTTTTCATTAATTTTTTATGACAATTTCAATCACATTTTAGTGAAGAATTGTAGAACTGTTCACTTCTGGATGGCACTAGCAGCCAGATCATAAAAGGCATTTGTAAACTTGTCCAATATCTTTAATTTATAGTCAGTGGTTTGTAGAACATTTTCCATGAGGACATTGTCAGAGCTGCAGACAGGAACAACAGTGTGGCAGTTGTGGGCACACTAGAGTTTGATCAACCTGATTATACAGTTTACTTATGCCATCTGGACCTGTTTGAGTCCAATCCGGTTGATTATACCTAAGTTTATAGCTAGAGAAATAGATAATAGTCATTAAAAGATCAGCTCAGGAACACAGTAACCTGGTGTCCTTCAGAGCTGAAGTAGGAGCTATTTCTCTAAATAAAAAGTTACTTGTTCTGATATTTTCAAAGCCCCAGGTGAGATTTACCTGTCAAGGTTTACTCCAAACTTCCCACACCAACCAATCTGTCATGATCCTTTAATGACCCATTGGATCCACCAGATCATAACACACAAGTGAAAGAGCTTCTCACCCCATGGCCTAGACCATCTAGATAGACATTAGATGCTCAGTATTCTACCAAATTTATATACATTAGTATCCTACTACATATATAGAGAGAATATAAAATGATAATGTATTCTATATATATGGATAGAATATTCAGAACACTGTTTTATGTATGTGTGATTTTATGTATGTATAAAATCCAATATTTTATGACTTAAAAATCTAAAGAAACCAATTTAGCATTGGGTCCTCTGCCTTCTCCCTATGTTAGGAAGTACAAGGAGAAACAACTTGTTTTCTGATCCAGAGAAAGCCTGTCAAAATACTGAGACTACTGGGCCTGCAGGAAATTAACGGAGGAGGCAGGCTTCTGCATCTTCATAAAATATATCTCTGCAAAGGCCAAATAAGAAAACAGAATAATATTATAATATGATTCATCACACTGCATTATTTTAGTCTTTAACATTCATGGCATTTTCCCTATAGAGGCAATACTGCTTTTGATTTATTCTTTTATTATAGAAAGAGACATGATAGTGATTTCTAGTCAGTCTTTTTTGACCTCCTTACTGCATACAGCAGTGAGGCAATACGGGGATTAGTTCACTTTATATGTATTTAAACTATACACTAGGGCCGGGCACAGTAGCTCACACCTGTAATCCCAGCAGTTTGGGAGACCGAGGCAGCCTGGCTAAAATGGGGAAACCCCATCTCTACTAAAAACACAAAAATTAGCTGGGTGTGGTGGTAGGTGCCTGTAATCCCAGGTAGTTGGGAGGGTGAGGGAGGAGAATCACTTCAACCCAGGATACAGTTTGCAGTAGGCCAAGATCACGCCATTGCACTCCAGTCTGGGCAGTAAGAGTGAAACTCTATCTCAATAAATCAATCAATAAATAAATAAAAATAAAAATAAACTGTAGTCTTTAAACTGGGAACTTACCATGAATGGCTTAGTCTGTCACCGGGTGACAAAGGAGGCAAACTCTGTTGGCAACACCATCTATTACCTGGCTTAAAGAAATCCCCACATGAAGACCAGATCATTGAGACATTATTCATTCCAAGGAATTTGTGATAAGATAGAGCATGGATTCAAGTATCTGTAAGAAGATCAGATAGTTCCCTTTCTTCAAATACATATCCAAAACTTATAGGCTCATGGTAAGGACCAGGATTAGATACATGATGCTATAATAGGATCCTTCCTGTAGATCTTTGATTTTTCTCTTCATTCAACGAACATGAATTCATAAACTTCTTCTTATTTAGAAACTGGGAGGTGAGAAGGGTCATTACTTTTTTTGATACAGCTTGAGACAGAATTCTGTTCACCAGTCATGAATATATTTATATGTTTATATCAAAAATCACCCCAGTGTTACTGTCATTAATTTTTTTCCTGGAGATATGATCATTAGCCTCAAACAGAAATCACTTCTGGTTTAACCATTTCTCATGAAATAATTATTTATCTCTAAAATTTTAACTACCACTTTGGTTTAGAAGTTTACCTGTTACAATCTTGGTTTGAAACCAAGCTTAGCTGTTTCCACTTTCCCTAACTCAAAAAGGCAATTTCAATTTCTGTGTGCCTCTCACTAGAGTTTTTAGTCAGCTACACTTGGGTAGAAAATAAAAGTATTTAAGAATATCTTTTAAAATTTATTCAGGGTGAATAGGTGAAATGATAGTCATCTATGCTGTGTCTGTAAACACATGGATGTGTAATTAGAATTAAAATACCTATCTATAGATGTTTCTGAATGTTTCTGTTTTCACTATGGCTAAAAACTCTCTTGTACTGCCTTATTTCACATGAGTGAGATAATGGTTGTGAAAAAAACATGAACTGAAGATTGCATGCCTCCCCCTTTCACTGTTCTTTCAAATCCATTGTTGCCATTCAGGAATACAAAATCCAAGTGTGACCTGATATTGGGACTTACAGAAAAAAAAACTAGAAATGTGGATTCATGTATAAAATCTCCTGGTTTAAATGTTGTCAATTTTTTAAATATGCAATGTGCAGTCCTCTCTTCCTCAATGAACCAAAGTTCACTGGCCATATTCGGATCGTAAGACACCAGTCATATACTCTGCTATACATTAAAGGAAGCCTTTTCTAGGTTTTTGTTTGCTTGGTTGATTGGTTGTTTTTAATTTGTATTTCCAGTCAACATTAAATTTGAATCTTTGTTATGGTGAAGCAACAATAAAGAATGGGAAATTAAGGTAACCATTAATGAAGATAAACAAAAAATATATTATTTCATCATGAAAAACAGGTGCAGTGGGAAGAATTTCATGAACATTTTGGAGTGATGGGTTCACTAATTTTTCCATCTATTTCAATATATTATACTCAGAAATTGGGGTTCTACTTTCCTAATTTTGAATTCCTGTGTTATTTTAATCGTTATTACTGAATGTTTGTGCCCCCCTCTACATTCATATGTTTAAGACCTAATCCCTAATGTGATGGTATCTAGAAGCAAAGCTTTGGGGAGGTAATTAATTAGGTCACGAGGGTGGAGCCCCTCTGAATGGAATTAGTGCCTTTATAAGAGACACCACAGAGATGGATTCAGCGAGAAGGCGACTGTCTGCATACCAGGAAAAGGACCCTCACCAAATACTGAATCTACCAGTGCCCTGATCTTGGACTTTCCAACCTCCAGAACTATCAGAAACAAATTTCTGTTGTTTAAGCCATCCAGTTTATTATGTTATTTTGTTATGACAGTGCAAACTGTCTATAATATTAATTGTGTAATTCAAAACCTCGGTCTCAGAATTTTTTTTCAAAAATGTAAGTTCTATAGCTATAAGCAATGAAAGATCTACTAGCATAGAAACATGGCATACAGGAATTGGATTTGATTTTGTCAGGGCTCTCATAGTACCAAGTGACAGAAAAAAACTTTATCTCAAATTGACAAAAACAAGAAAGGAATTTTCAAATTTATGTCATACAAAATTACAAGAGTGAAATACAGTTGTATTTAAGAGCTTGAAGGTGGGCATTAACTCTTTTGTTCATCTCTCATTATTACTCTTTTCTGTACTGACTTAATTTGCAGGCTATGTTCATGTGATTGAAAAGATGGCTTGCCCACATCTTGAGACTCGACAGTTATTCAGAACCTAAACCCAAAGGAAGTGATCACATTGCAGCTTCTCTGAGTGTTCATGCGTCAGTAGAGCAATGCTAGTTGGTTCTGCTTATAGGAAGGGCCTCTTCCTTTGGATAAGGGACTGTGGTTCCATAATAACCCTGGCCTGAATTATAGGTTCACTTATTTAGCTGAGAATCATTAAACTCTTTATTCTTCATGTTAAGATACACCAAATTGCAATTGCAAATTTTCAAATTAAATTTGGTACATTATTTGAGCTTTTATTATTTTAAAAATTTCTCTCTTGAAGAATATATTTCAATGTCTTCCCATTTGCAAAAGTTGCTTTCAATAATTTCAGTAAAGCTAACATTTTCTGGTTCTTCATTTGTTAAATAGTTTGAGCCAAGATTTCACCCAGTTTTTTAACAAAATCTAACCAAAATCTTGATGCTTTCTTATACTAGTTTCCTAGGGCTGTTGTAACAAAGCGCCATAAACTAACTGTTCAAAAAAAAGCATAAATTAATTCTCTCACAGTTTAGGAAGGTAGAAGCCTAAAATCAGCATGTTGACAAGATCATGCTTCCTTTAAAGGCTTTAGGAAGAGCCCTTTCTTGCCGCTCCCTACTTCCGGTGGTTGCTAGCAATCATTGGCATCCTTAAACTTGTAGCTGTATTTTGTGGCTGCATCATCCAACTTCTGCCTCCATCTTCTGAGGCCATATTTCCTCTGTGTATGTATGTGCATAGATTCCCGCCCCCCCAAATTTTTTTTTTTTTTTTTTTTTTTTTTTTTTTTTTTGTGAGAGAAGTTCTCTGTTGCCCAGGCTGGAGTGCAGTGATGTGATCCTGACTGACTGCAACATTCCCTGCCCAGACTCCAGCGATATTCCCACCTCAGCCTCCTAAGTAGCTGGGACTACAGGTGTGTGCCACTATACCTGGCTAATATTTGTAGATTTTATAGATACAGGGTCTCACCATGTTGCCCAGGCTAGTCTCGAACTCCTAAGATCAAGTGATCCAGTGAGTGTGGTTTTCCATGGTTTATGTTATTCATGCATCTAGAATATGCTTGCATGACTAACTCATTACAAGAAACCCTGATCATAAGCAGTTTTGAGCTTCCTAGCACTGAGGTGATTTGAATGATCTCCATTGGTAGATTGAGAATTGTAGATGAAGCCAGCATTGAGAAAGATTTTTTGCTTGACCAAACATTACTCAGGCTCCTAAAACTTCTGGGCTCATTTGTGTACTTCCTTGTAAAATCTAGTTTAAGCAAAGAACCTTGCTGAGTCTGCTTAGCAATAATCTTCCATGCTTGATAATGTGATTCGTTTCAATATCTGATCCAGTTTCTCATCCCCCACAGTTTCCCAGGTGATGTCATATGGGCCTGTTCTCAGCAAGAATCCTGTTAAGTCAGCTTAACCAGAATCCCCCTGACCTCTGTTGTTTCCTCTCAGCAATTTTTCATTCACTGACCATCACTCTGCTTCTTGGCTATAAATTCCTATTTGCTCATGCTGTATTTGGAGTTGAGCCCAATTTCTCTTTCCTAGTGTAAAATCTCATTGTAGTGATCCCTGTACCTATCTCAATAGTTATGAAGAAAGTCTTCCTTACCATACTTTAATAAGTGTCATTTAATAATCTTTGTCTTTATCATTATACACCTGAAGAAATTAGGACCACTAGTCATATGGTATGCAGATGTATATTTTACATTCACTAAAATATAAGGCTGGTCATGTAGCTAGAATACAGCTGCATGACTAGCTCATACTGTTGTATGAACCTACAGATTATTTTATTGGTTGTCTTTCTTACTGATTTGAAGTTCTTTATATATTTTAGAAACAAGCAGTTATAGTTTTTGCTAATATACTCTCTCTATCTCTGGCTTACCTTTTAATTCTCTGAATGGTTTCCTGTGATTATCAGTTCTTTAATGAAGTCAAATTTTCAATAATTTATGTATGACTGTGCTCTTTGTTATTGTTAATAAATATTTTCTGAATCCAAAATAGTAAAGATATTTTCTATTATCTCTTGGAAGTTTTATTGTTTTACCATCACAGTTATATCTGTTGTCCATCTTGCATTGATTTTTGTGTATCCTATGAGGAAGGCATCAACAATTTCTCCATAGGCATATCCAGTTGGCATCTTAATCCACTCAGTTTACCCAATCAGGGATTGATATTATTCAAAGCTGAGTTTCAGTGAGGTTTGTCTATTTTCAGTTCAATTTTACTGGTGAAGTATATTTTTTCATCAACTCAACAAATATCTTGGGAAATTTTCTAGTATCGCTCATCTTTGTCAGGTCTCAAGTCCAGTTTTTATATCTTAAGTCTGTGGGTCAGCTTCTCAAGCTCTTAGTTTGTGCTCTTGTTATTGCAAAATGCCTAGCATTTAACAAAGGCACCCATGCTGGACTCGTCTTTAGGGGCTGGTTTCTTCCCAGTCTTACAAATACTTTTTGACTTGCTAGCTCCACAGTGTCTTCAAAAGACATTTTTCAAGTCTTTAATCCATATTTTCTAGTTTTGCTCACCATAAAACTTGGTTTAAATAATCTAGCCTATATTTTCTAAAAAGAACATCCTTCCCCCAAGAAAGGTTTTCAATGAATGACTGAATTATTTCATCCTTTTTATTTTCTATGACATACTACATAAATTTGAGAAAATCTATGCTCATAAAAGATAATTGTGGTTGCTTAGTGAGAAAGATCTGCAGAAGGGGCAACTGCAGTTTGGAGGCCATTTGTATTTCAGAAAGAGATGATGATGATGAGTCAATATAAACTATTAATAGTGGAGCTACCGAGCATTGGAGAAATTCAACGTATATTTCCTAGGTTGAAATTTCTATACTCATTGATAAATGGATGTGAAAAGTGTGTTAATTTCCTAGTGCTGCTTTAATAAAGTATCATAAGCCAAGTGGCTTAAAACAACTTTTACTTGCTTTCTTACAATTCTGGAAGCTAGAGGTTCAAAATAAAGTGTCAATAGGTCCATGATCTCTGAATAATCTAGTAAATAATCTGTCTCATGTCTTGCTTTTAACTTCTGCTGCTGCCAGAAATCTTGGGTATTTATTGGTTTGTAGATGCATCACTCCAATCTCTGCTTCTGTTGTCACATGACATTCTCCCCTATGTTTCTGTCTGTTTCTCTTCTTTTTTTTTTATTATACTTTAAGTTTTAGGGTACATGTGCACATTGTGCAGGTTAGTTACATATGTATACATGTGCCATGCTGGTGTGCTGCACCCACTAACTCGTCATCTAGCATTAGGTATATCTCCCAATGTTATCCCTCCCCCCTCCCCCCTCCCCACCACAGTCCCCAGAGTGTGATATTCCCCTTCCTGTGTCCATGTGATCTCATTGTTCAATTCCCACCTATGAGTGAGAATATGCTCATGTTTTGTTTGGTGTTTGGTTTAAGAGTAACAGTTATATTGGATTAAGGGCCCATATCATTCCAGTATGATCTAATCTTAGCTAATTATATTTGAAACTAACCTATTTCCAAATAATGAGCTTCCAGAAAGACATGGCATTTTGAGGGGCACTGTCCAACCTAGAACAAGGATAAAAGAATAAATCAATGGTGACTGTTAAGCTTTTAGTTTTGATGACAGTGGAGACTGTAAAGCTATGTATTGATGTGGACAAGATTGATTAAAGATCATATTGGGGACTGGATTCAGATTAAGAGCTATGCTAGGCCATGCCACGTATGAGATTTTAATTAGATACTTAAATACGGAGATCAAGAAGGCAGTTGAGTACATAAGTTTTGAGTTCACAAAAGAAATAAGTCTGGAGATAGAGATTTGGAAGTCGTTAGCATAAGAATGTACTTAAAGCCAGGGAAGTGAACAGGATCAGCCAGGGCAAGGCTAATCTCTAGGGTACTCCAACCCTTAAGGATTTGGAAAAGGAGAAAATACAAGAAGGGAGACTGAGAAGTGTCTAGAGTATTAAAGAAGAAACCAAGAGTTTATTAGGTTAAGGATTTCAAATGAAAAGAAGAATGATGTTTCAAGGAAGTAAAGATGACACATTCTACCAAATAACACTGAGAGGTTGGGTAAAATGAACACAAATTAGCAATATGAAAATTATTGGTAAACTTGAAAAGAAGTGGTTTCAGTGGGGGATGAAATTTTGATTGGAGTGGGTTAATAATAGAATAAGATATGAGATATGGAAACAACCCTATGGTTACTTTAGTATGACAATTGATATAATCTAAATAATTGGGAGAGGTTTGGAGGTACAGTGTTAAGGATGCAGATTTGTTCTTAATGATGGGAGATATTATAGTATAAGCAGGTCTTCCATGATGCTTATGTTGTAATAAGGGCCAGGGAAATACTGGAAATATAAGAAAGATGGGATAATTGCTAGACATGAGTCACTGCATAAACTCAGGAAGATATAATTGAATGTACAAGTGGAGGAGTTGGTATAGAAAGAGAGAAAATCAATCACGATAAACAACTACTTCACAGTTAGAATTAATGGCTGTCAGAGTTTCACATCCCTTACTTTCTTCAGCGTTGCTGGCCAACACCACATTACCCAGTTCATTTTGATTTGTTAGAATGCTTTGGTGCTGTGGTATAAGCAATGTCAGCAATGTGGAGCAATAGGGATCATCTATCATGAACTATACAGTACACTCATCATGTTACTAATATGTAATCAAATCTTCAGTAAAATTCTTTGCACTATTTTGTCCATGTGGGAATTAAAGCTCTTACAACATCACATAGCTACCTGTGGCAAGTTGTGTTTCAGGTTTCACATTTAAAGCTTTTTTCCCAGGGTCACCACAAAATTTAACATCCAATGCTGGATCATTTTGAAAGTGAAAGGCATAGCTATAATAATGACACTGGGAAAATAGGCATAACTCAAAACTTTCTATAGCAAATGGGATATAAAAGCATCCTTTCTTTTCCTCCGCTTCTTGATATCTTTTAATATTCAATTCAAAACATTCTATTCAATTTCAAAGCATTCTTCCAGGATTATTTTGAACATCAATAATAAATCAAAGTTAACATTAAAGAGGCCGATTAGGTTTGAAAAAAAGACAGAACAACTGAAATATGCTTAAGGATAATTTATTGAAATGACTGGAAAGGAAATAGATTCTTAAAGAAATAATAATAAGCACAATTCCAGAAACAATTTGTATACATATGTTTGATATGTTTGTAGCATTTCCAAATGAATATTGAACTTCTGTGGTACTAGTTGAATTAAAATTTGGAAAATGTAAATAGTTCATGAGTCAGATTTCAAATTAAATGAATGACATAATATATAAAATAAATAAAGGGACAAAGTTCATATTTTCCATATAAACTCATTCAAACATACTTAATTTGGGGTAACATGATACAAAGATGGAAAAGGCATCATATTTCCAGTCTCAGTCAATTCTGTGGAATAGAGAGCAAATATATAATTAGTTATGTTAGAACACGTAACTATTCAACACTTCACTTTTAACTTTGGTGTGACTAATTCACAAAAGAAATTGTATTGCAAATGCATTCTGTTGTGGTTTGGAGGCATGTAAAGTTTGTGTATAACCAAATATTACTGAACTTGAAATTGTTTCAGTGAAATGTCTAGTATTTCATAATCCCAAAAGGCTTTATATCTTAGAATTGCAATGCTATTATCTCCTCTTTTTAACCTTTACACTTGGAGTAATTTTAACTCATGAATTAAAAGATAATTTTAAGTAAAGTAAATACACATTTTATGAAGGCTAGGTTAGAAATAAAAATGCAAATAGGCTTTTGACAAAAGCTCAAATGTATTTCCATAAAAGTAAAATAAGTATATATTCTGTCTTTCCTAAAAATAGTGATAATCAAATGTAAGTATATAGGCCCTTGAAAGCAAGCCAGTCAAATCTGTCAATAGTACATAAATAAAATTAAAGTCATTTGAAATGCAAAAGATAGATAGTTTCAGGTCAGTAAATGATAGTCAACCATTAAATTGATAATTAATAAAAAAAGTTCTTGTATGTATGAAATTTTCACTGTATTGGACTTCTCTAGGAGAATTAAATGTAAAAAGACATCATGTATAAAAATGACCAATTTAATCTCCAAACTCCCAAAACTTACCAAAAATAAGGAGGGAAAATTAACTTTGAAATCTTCTTAGACCTTAAAAATAAACAAATACAAATAAATAAATAACCTCTTAGTAAGAAAACTTGCCTTAAGAATGTTGTAAGTAGTGAAATAAGCATCTCCGTCTTTTGCCTTCATATATATTTACAGCAAAAACCAGATGTGAAGTAAGGCTTGTGTAAAACAAATAAATAAATAAATAAATAACCTGTTAGTAAGAAAACTTGCCTTAAGAATGTTGTAAGTAGTGAAATAAGCATCTCAGTCTTTTGCCTTCACATATACTTATAGCAAAAACAAGATGTGAAGTAAGGCTTGTGTAAAATAGATGTGCACAAGGAAAATGACAGAACATTTTTTAGCTTTTTTTTCCAAATTCAATCATATTATTAAATTTAATTCCGGCTTTTGTAAGCCTTAATTACTTTATCTAAATCAGAATTCTCAACTGACTAATTAAACCAGAATTCATGCAATAGTTTTTTTCTCAACACTCAGTTTCCTCTACACAAAAAACTAGAACAATTATATCAGAATCTCTGGGTAAGCTTAGGCATTGGGATTTGTGGGGAAAAGTTCTCCAGGTGATTCTATTGTATAGGTAAGCATTAAGAATCACTTATCTATGAGAACACATGGACACAGGAAAGGGAACATCACACACCTGGACCTGTCGTGGGGTGGGGGTAGGGGGTAGGGATAGCATTAGGAGATATACCTAATGTTAAATGACGAGTTAATGGGTGCAGCACACCAACATGGCACATGTATACATATGTAACTAACCTGCATGTTGTGCACATGTACCCTAAAACTTAAAGTATAATAATAATAATAATAAAAGAATCACTTATCTAAACTGTTTTTTTAATTCATTTACTCTACATTTATTCTTTTATTGTACCATCACATACACATCTTGAATGAAACAGCAAAGCCAGTAAATTTGGACTTACACTAATGGGGTTATGAACTGGGGCAAGTGGCTGAGTCACAGGGTAGATCTGGTGGGTGGGGTTAAGTAGAAGTTCTTGGTTGAGCAGAAGGGCTTGAACAGGCACAGCTCTCTGAGGGTAGGGCACTTGCTGGGGGATAGGCAGGACTTTGGGCTGAGGAACAGACCACAGCGACTGAGGGGGAAGTGCAAGAGTCTGAGGAATAGGCTGAGGGACCTGCTGCATCAAGGGCTGGAGCAGAGGCAGAGGAAGATGCAGATTTTCAAGATCAGTGAGTTTTGGGATTTGAGGGTCAAAAAAGGGCATCGTTGGAGATTTAAGGACAGGCATCACTCTGCCCTTAGTGTAGACAGTGTCTTTAGCTTTAGGGACTTCCATTATTTCAGGCTGAGGGACAGGCAGCACCACAGCAGGCTGAGCAAGAGGCAGAATGTTTTGTGGAAGAAAACCATAGGGGATAGGTTCAACGAATGGATAGATCAGAGGCTGTGGCTGGAAAGAGGGGTAGATTTTATCCTGGTGTTCATCCTGGAAAGAAGGAAAAAGAATCTTTGAGTCCTTGATTAAGCTATAATTGCCATTCATAATGAATTCATTTCTCTCTTTTAGACAATGATAAATGAGTAAAAAGAGAGGAGAAAATATTTCACTTATTTTGGTTAAGAAATTATCTTGAGTCATGTGAAGAAAAATGAGTAAACTGTTTGTTGAAAAATTTTAATCCATTCACTTCATGGGTAACTCCACAGGCCAAAGTGAAATCAATGTTTGGATATTTCAGAAACACTTTTTTTAACCTTTTCCTGAATTGCCTGGATAGTTGTAGCTGTACACTTTGGTCTTCAGAGAGAATTTACTTTTCAACACAGTTGTGCCAATAGTAGACCAAATTGTTTTCATACAGTGAAAAGAGATCAGTTTAAAAAGTCTTAGAGGGACAATTCCAAGGTTTATTTTTGTTTTGTTTTGGTTTGATGAAAAAGAAAATCAGTCTTAATTTGTGGCTAATCTCAGGAAGTAATTTAACACCGGCCAAATTCTTACATTCCTTCCCTTGGGAGAAGATAGTCTCTTGAGTCTTTCAAGAGACATCAATTTTTTTGTTTAAATTTGATTTTAGAAATATTTTATGTGACTCCAAACAATTCATTGATACACAAAGCAATTGAAAATTATAATTGGGTAAACATATCACCATAAATGTAATTTAATGAAATACAGGATTTTGTGTTGTCCATATGGGAATAAAGGCAATATGGGACAAATTTTACATAGATTTTTTTACTAGCCGTATACACCTTTTCATTACCATATCCACCTTGAGAATAAGAGGATCATAGTTCCCAACCTGGAAATGTTCCCACCAATGTGTACTTGTTGAAAACAGATATACAATTAGTAATATCATTATGTATTTAGTCTGTATTCTAGAAATTAATTATGAGTTTAAAAATGCATGCATATCCTAGAAAATATATTGACTTTATCAATGTTTAATTTTTTACAGTGGTTGGTGGGTATATGGCATTTATTTTATTATCATTCTTTAGAATCAACATATATATTATAAATATTTTTGTATGTATTATACTTTATAATAATTTTAGACATATACTTATAATTAACAAATTACCTCTCCTTGCTGCTGGTCCTCATGTTTAACCTTCTCAACTTTCTGCTAAAGATAAATCATATATAAAGATATGTTACCATCTGTAAAAATTAAAGGGAGGAAATTTTGAAAATGTGTACATTTTAAATGTGAAAATTTACCTTGTATTCTGTAATAGATTCCTACAGAAAAATATAAAATAAAATTAGGTTTAGTTTTAACAATTCTTACTTTGCAATATAAATCAGGAAATAAAGGCATTAATTCTTTGATAATATCATTAATAACTTTGTATAATCATTAAAGCTTATGTATTAAACTGTTCTATATGAGCTTGTTATGTAAAAGAAAGTCAGATGAATGCAGTCAAGAAGGACATGGTACAAAAAAAAGCAATTAATAGATGCTAATTTCTCTCTACCACCATGCTCATTCCCTGAAAACAAATGATCTCTAAAACCCCATCTGATTTTTAAAAAAGGAAATACTCATTGAAAATATATTCTAATAACAATTGATACATTATGATCACTTCAAATGAATCATAAGAGTTAAACACTTCCCTTAAGGATCATATAACCTTTCTGAAGAGACAGAATCTGTTGATGTACCATTTACTTATCAAGTGATCATACACCCAAGAAGAGTGGTGTAAGAATAAATATCTACCTGACTCTCTCAGGTAGACTTAGGACTACACTAAATCTCGCTTATTTACTAAAGTGGCTATTGTAATTATAAAATGTGTCCTTTTGCACGTCTGCCTACCTACTACTTAGCAAGCTCTTAACTATCACTGGCATCTCTAACTTTTCAGTTTGTACCACAGCTCCTAGTCAATGTCTGACCCATAGAAGGCCGTCAATATATGCTTAAGGTGAATAAGTTCAGAGTAAAGAGAGTTCAAGGCAGAAAACAGGACTATATGGTTCATTAAAAAAAAGAAGCAAAATAACACAATTTCAAGTAGCAAGCCAATTTACAAAGTTCTAGAATGTTGTATTATCCAGATACTTATTGTCCTTAAACACATATAAAAGAAATATGTACTAGAACTTATATGTCATTAACATAGCTGCGTTAGCTTCACTGCCATGATGTAACACCATAGAAAAATAGCACAGGATTTTACTATTCTAAAATTGGGTAGAATGTTAACTTACCTCACTGCTTGAAAGGCTTTCTACGGTCTGTGGGAAAAAAAATTGACAACCAGCTAAATCTTCTAGATCATTAGAGAATTTTACTATTTTATGGTTCATAAATTTTCTCTAAAAAAAAAATCTCACCTCAGAGGATGCATTGGATTGTTCCTTCTGAAAAGATGTTTAAAAATTCAACTGCTATAGCTAACTCATTGTTAAACATGCATCCTACTTAATTTTTACATCACTTATGCAGAACTATCTGTTTCACAAATTTGAGAAATAAAAACTGTTATATGACTTTTGAGGTTTGAAAGGTAATTACTTTAATGTCTTTTATATTTAGTAATCTTTATTAATATATTTTTATCTTACATTTATTAAAGAGAGTTTTTTATGGGTAAAAGAAGAGTCACTTTAATTTGTATTAAATATTTTTATTATATTATTATTAATATATTTATGATCATGATTATGATTGTGTCTGTACTTCATCCCATGGATGTCTTTGTACAGACAGACACAGGATTTGACCCAGTGCCCTAGGCTGTAAGGTATATATACATTTTATCACTGGAATAAGATATATTTATCTAGCTTGAGAATCTTTGTAGTTGTATTTATGCAATATTATATTTCGTTGCCATTTTTATGATTTTTTATTACTTATTGATTTGTTTGCTTTTTCTTTAGTGACTAGCAGCACATTGGTGTAGGAAGCATTTGGGGCACTATAGGAAACTGTTGAGACAGTGGGTAAATATAAATGATTTTGATAGAAGCCAAGAGAATTCTCATGAAATTCTTCATTATTTATACAGTAAAAAATGTTGGTGATGTTATACTCTACAAATAGGCATATAGTCCACTATTTATTGATTGTTTAGGAATTTTTTCTTGTGCACATACCTCCCTTGCAAGAGCAAGAGCCACCAGGCAGGCGAGGATGAGGACCTTCATGGCTACTAAGTCCTGTGAATGTAGAAAAAATGGAATGGTGGAAGATTGGTCAATTGGATACATTTTCGTATTTAGGTAAGGTTACTTTTTATAAAACAAAAAAAAAGAGAGATAATGTATAACAAAAATATCTGCATTTAGAAAATAAATAGAATAAATACTAAATAGAAGTTATATCACATGAAGGAGGTCAAAATCCATTCTGGCTTGCGATTATCATTTTTCAAATTCCAAACTTCATTGCCAGCTATTCAGATTTTTCAGCTAACAACTCTATCCCCACTTTTAAAAAAGTGCCATTTACAGTATTGAATTATTCAAAAGGCATAAAGAAGTTATAAATATGTATGGAAAGATTTATGCATCACATCAAAAAGCTTATCCACCATGATCAAGTGGGCTTCATCCATGGGATGCAAGGCTGGTTCAACATACACAAATCAATAAACGTAATCCAGCATATAAACAAAATCAAAGACAAAAACCACATGATTATCTCAATAGATGCAGAAAAGGCCTTTGACAAAATTCAACAACGCTTCATGCTAAAAACTCTCAATAATTTAGGTATTGATGGGACATATCTCAAAATAATAAGAGCTATCTATGACAAACCCACAGCCAATATCATACTGAATGGACAAAAACTGGAAGCATTCCCGTTGAAAACTGGCACAAGACAGGGATGCCCTCTCTCACCACTCCTATTCAACATAGTGTTGGAAGTTCTGGCCAGGGCAATCAGGCAGGAGAAGGAAATAAAGGGCATTCAATTAGGAAAAGAGGAAGTCAAATTGTCCCTGTTTGCAGATGACATGACTGTGTATCTAGAAAACCGCATCGTCTCAGCCCAAAATCTCCTTAAGCTGATAAGCAACTTCAGCAAAGTCTCAGGATACAAAACCAATGTGCAAAAATCACAAGCATTCATATACACCAATAACAGACAAACAGAGAGCCAAATCATGAGTGAACTCCCATTCAAAATTGCTTCAAAGAGAATAAAATCCCTAGGAATCCAACTTACAAGGGATGAGAAGGACCTCTCCAAGGAGAACTACAAACCACTGCTCAATGAAATAAAAGAGGATACAAACAAATGGAAGAACATTCCATGCTCATGGGTAGGAAGAATCAATATCATGAAAATGGCCATACTGCCCAAGGTAATTTATAGATTCAATGCCATCCCCATCAAGCTACCCCATCAAGCTATCAAAGTCACAATTCTGTGACTTTCTTCACAGAATTGAAAAAAACTACTTTAAAGTTCATATGGAACCAAAAAAGAGGCCACATTGCCAAGTCAATCCTAAGCCAAAAGAACAAAGCTGGAGGCATCATGCTACCTGTCTTCAAACTATACTACAAGGCTACAGTAACCAAAACAGCATGGTACTGGTACCAAAACAGAGATATAGACCAATGGAACAGGACAGAACCCTCAGAAATAATGCCGCATGTCTACAACTATCTGATCTTTGACAAAGCTGACAAAAACAAGCAATGGGGAAAGGATTCCCTATTTAATAAATGGTGCTGGGAAAACTGGCTAGCCATATGTAGAAAGCTGAAACTGGGTCCCTTCCTTACACTTTATACAAAAATTAATTCAAGGTGGATTAAAGACTTACATGTTAGACCTAAAACCATAAAAACCCTAGAAGAAAACCTAGGCAATACCATTCAGCACATAGGCATGGGCAAGGACTTCAAGTGTAAAAGACCAAAAGCAATGGCAACAAAAGACAAAATTGACAAATGGGATCTAATTAAACTAAAGAGCTTCTGCACAGCAGAAGAAACTACCATCAGAGTGAACAGGCAACCTACAGAATGGGAGAAAATTTTTGCAATCTACTCATCTGACAAAGGGCTAATATCCAGAATCTACAATGAACTCAAACAAATTTACAAGAAAAAAACAAACAACCCCATCAAAAAGTGGGCAAAGGATATGAACAAACACTTCTCAAAAGAAGACATTTATACAGCCAAAAATCACATGAAAAAATACTCATCAGCACTGGCCATCAGAGAAATGCAAATCAAAACCACAATGAGATACCATCTCACACCACTTAGAATGGCGATCATTAAAAAGTCAGGAAACAACAGGTGCTGGAGAGGATGTGGAGAAATAGGAACACTTTTACAGTTGGTGGGACTGTAAACTAGTTCCACCATTGTGGAAGTCAGTGTGGCGATTCCTCAGGGATCTAGAGCTAGAAATACCATTTGACCCAGCCATCCCGTTACTGGGTATATACCCAAAGGATTATAAATCATGCTGCTATAAAGACACATACACATGTATGTTAATTGTGGCACTATTCACAATAGCAAAGACTTGGAACCAACCCAAATGTCCAACAATGATAGACTGGATTAAGAAAATGTGGCACATAGACACCATGGAATACTATGCAGCCATAAAAAATGATGAGTTCATGTCCTTTGTAGGGACATGGATGAAGCTGGAAACCATCATTCTCAGCAAACTATCGCAAGGACAAAAAAACCAAACACCACATGTTCTCACTCATAGGTGGGAATTGAACAATGGGAACACACGGACACAGGAAGGGGAACATCACACACCGGGGCTGTTGTGCGGTGGGGGGAGTGGGGAGGGATAGCATTAGGAGATATACCTAATGCTAAATGACGAGTTAATGGGTGCAGCACACCAACATGGCACATGTATACATATGTAACAAACCTGCACTTTGTGCACATGTACCCTAAAACTTAAAGTATAATAATAATAATTTAAAAAGACAAATAAAATTTAAAAAAAGATTTATTCATTAACTTAAAAATATTTCTTTAGAATCTGTTCTTGCCAGACACTGTCTAGGGACCAGGACCGCAGCAATGAACAAAATATTACAGTCCTGGTATTACTCCCTCATGGAGCCTCAGTTCTACTGGAAGAGACTGATCAAGAAAATGTGTACAAAAAAGTCACATTTTATTTTTACCTTTTTTCTTTTCACTAAACGGTTACCATGACTATTTTAGTTTATTTCTCCTCATTTCCAATAAGACTGAGGTTTTCATTTTAACACTTTCCTTATTTGTGTCACTATCCAGAGACTTTGTTGGACTATTGAGTTTGTTTCTTCTCCGTTTATATCCATCTTCCCCACATAGCTAATAATGTCTGTTCTCCTTTATGCCACATGACTTTAGAGATTGTACACTAGGCTTCTTCTCTTCTCTTTATTAAAATGTACACACGATTCTCTTGATGATCCGCCAAGAGGTCAGGGCCTCTTGCCCACTGCCGAGCTTGGGACTACCTCTTCTTGTGAAATATATGTTAATATTTTTGACCAAAATATACTAAATCGTCTCCTTGTTATGTGTTCTTACATTTTTTTGTAATTTATTTCAAAATAATGTTTGTGCCACAATATTACTCGCCACTCAAATCTTCATTCTCAGATATTGAAACTCAATTTTTGAACTAAATTTTTGAACTAAAAGTACTTCATCAAAAAAGTCTCTAATTTATTTGAGAGATGTTCTTTTCAATATTTGAAGGTTGAACATAATTCTATTACAGAAAACAAATATTTTTTCTAGATTTTTTATGAACGTTAATTAAGTTTTTATTAATTTTACTTTGCCTAAGACCACTATAAGTTCCCAAATTTTTTATTTCAGGGTTCAGAAACAGAATATAACACTCTATTATATATAATTACACATAGGGAAGATCCCACAGCATTTTCTATATTTTATAAGTAATATAAACTTTACTAATTTGATTACTAATCTACTAATATATATAATAATTTTATATACGAATGTATAATTACAATACTAATTTTATATACTAATATACTAATATATACTAATACTAATTATACTAGTTTTTATACTCATTTCTATACTATAAATATACTACATACTAGTATACTTTTATATGCTAATTTTTAAGCCAGAGCTTCATTATCGACTGGTACACTCTAAGCTACTTTTTCTTTTGTATCATCTATTATCTTTGTTTATGGTTTCCAAGTCTTTTCTACCCCATTAAGAATTTTCTTACAAAGTAAACCACATTGTTTCTTTTTTACTTAATTCTGTATTTCTGTCTCATTTTAATATTGTTTTGAAATATTACAAACTAGATAATGAACTGGGAAGTTTGAGGCTCTAGACAAGTTTGATGAGTAAACTCTTCTAAATACATTGTTTATAAACATTTAAAGTAGTAAATGCCCCCATACCATTCCCTCCATTTCTCAACTCAGTATGCTACTGCTGTAAACTACCTGCTGGACAAAGCTTTTCCAGTAATTATTTATCTACCCATACTATAATTTAAGTATAATTCTTTTTATAACTGTGATATGCTAAATCAAATTGGAAGATTAGTTCAAAAAAAGAATCTCCTTTTAATATTAACTATGAACTAGCCTTATACTGTATATATATATATATATATATATATATATATATATGTATGTATGCATAAAATTAGCTATTATATTTTCTTAAACTCGTGAAGGCTATATGTCATTGCAATTTTTTTTACCAAATTCTTCTGGGCACTTCTGTCTTTTTTAGCCTAAGTGTTAAAAATAATCTCAGTACTACCTTAAATACTTTTATTTCAAACACTATATTTTAAGTAACTACGTTCCTTCTATAGCTCAAGCTACTTTGAAATACATGGTTAGGAGAAGATACAACAAATTTGTATCTAAAATTCTTACCGTTTTTCCAAGATTGAAGAGAAGTGAAGGTAGTGCTGGATGGATGATGGTCCATCAGCTTCTGTGACTGTTTATATACTATATTTAACGACACGCTAATTTTGTGGTTTGAAATAAGATCAATAGCGAGCTTTAATTCCAAGAAGTCCACATGATTAGAAAATGATTTCTGCCTATTACATATCCCCAGAAATTCTGGGCATCATTGTAACAAGGGAACAATTCACAAGTTGATAAAAGAAACCTGTCCAGGAAATGCAATTATTCAATAACAAAAGACAATGACTGGAGGACAGTGATACTCTGGCCCTGTCCCCAAGTTATTATGGGCATAATTAGGTCTCTTTAGGGCCTAGTGGGGCCTTGAGATTTCAGTTGTGGGAAAATTGTATGTGAACGCTAGAGATACACAGGGCTTCACAAAGGCAACAGTTTCATGTGAACCTGAGCAGTTGTTAGTGCTTTATGCTGAAATGAAGAAACTGACAAGATAACAAGTCCATGATGGTAGCTTAGTTATGTGAGGCAAACTGTTTCTCCCAGGGCCACTTGATTCGGAAAAAAAAATAATTTAGTTAAAACAAATATTTTGTACACAAGATAAATAAACTTTCCTCTGTAATGGAACAACTTGAAGAGGGAATCTGGGTGGCTGGTATAGGCAAAATCCTCAGTAAATCTGTAATAAAAATTTTGCAAAGTATCATGGAGTTTTATTTACCTTTTAATATTGATTATCTCTTTTCAGGTTAAGCATAATTATGATAATATTAATGATGGGTTTTTTTGCTTAGTTCTAACCCTTTGCCAAGCACTAAGCAAAGATATTATCTTGTATAATCTTCACAAGAACATCATGAGGTAGCTCTCCTCTTCATATTTAGGTTGAGAAAACAGAGATGCCAAAAGGTTGAGTAACTTGCTCAAAACCATATTGTTAATGGCAAAGATACCAGTTGGACTCAGATCTGTCTGACTACATGTGATTCTGTTTGATCACATGTGAGTCCCAGAGCCCATGTTTTAACCTTCTGATAATTTTGTATAAAATTTATCTATCAATGTAGCATTTGGTTGAAATATGTACAATTTAATTATGCCTGAATTGGAAAAGTAGGGCCTCTGTGCTGTGTGTGGCAGGGGAGCTTGCCATTAAGGAACTGCTCTTTTAGTTGAGCCTTAGAGAATGAGTAGAATTTTGCGAGATGATTAAATGGGGATAGATATTTTGGCTGAAGAAAACACAGGAACTGAAAGAGCAACATACCAGTTTGAGGATATTCAGAGGGCATACATTGCAAGTTACAATTGCAGAGGTTTGATAGAATCAGATCATGGATGACTGTGAATGTCAGGCATGCACTGTGACATAATTCAGTGGAAGCAAATATATTAGAGATTTGAAAGAAAAATGGATTGTAAAATTTCTTGGATTTCATGACTTTATGACAATAACTCAGGTAACCTAGTAAAGGAAGTTGTTATGTTATGTTATTGCAGTAGCCTAAGACAGACATTATGATGATCTCAAGTAGGGAAATGGTCCTGGGCATCTTAGGCAATAAAAAGACAAACTTCTCATTAAAATATGAGAAATGTGAAAAATTGGGGAAATGAATTAATACATTACGCCTGAGTGACTGAAAAGTTAGCCATGTTATAAATCAAAATATGAAACCAGGCTGAAATTAGAAATGAAACACTGAGTAAAACCTTGTACGTGGTAAATTTGAAGGTGTCCAGAAGATGTTTTAAATTAAATGTGATACTCAAGAAATAATCATGAGTATAATTTTTAAAGGTAATTTATCCCTTCAAAGGAGTAAATGAAGGTCTCTAGGGAAAGAGTATCAAGTGAGAAAAGAAATTGTACAAAACAAAATTCAAGTATCCTTTCTTTTACAGGGGCTGGTATAGCAAAAGGAAATAGGAAAAAAAAAAAAACGCGGTATCAAGAAGAAGAGAGTACAGAATCCCCTTCCTCTCCTTGATATCCTGCATTGCTAGTGGAAGCAAGTGAGGTCAACAGTGAAATGCTACACAGATGATTGAGATACACTCCAAATGGTTAAGAAGTAAGTAATTTGTGAGGAATTAAAAGTAACATATGTGTACTGCCCTTCTGAGAAACTTAGAAGAGGAGATAAGGAGAACTGTAAGATTGTGACTAGGTGTACAGGGATAATCAGAACCACGGGAAGGTATTTTTAGGGTAAGGAAGACTTGTAGCTTACAAGAAAGAGGCCAATAAGGAAAGAGTTGAAACATACCAAAGAAGTGGGAGTAAATTAATGGAACAAGTTCCTGTACAGTCATGGCGAAAAGAATAAGACCTATAAAAAATGTACCAGTTTTCCTAAGAAAACAAAAAGGAAGAAGAAGAAAAGTAGATATAATACATGTTTGAGATAAAAGGTAGAGAAGTTGAAGTTAAATGGTCTTAATGTTCTAGTGAGGTGAAAGGAGGAGTTCTCAACTGAAATTGAAGGACATGGTTATACATAGCTGAATCTTTAAGTCAACTAAGCCAGATACAGAAGGACGAATATTACACAATGTTGTTTATATGTGGAATCTTGTTTTAAAAATTGAATATATAGAAACAAAGAGTAGAAGGATGGGTATCAGGGGTTCAGGGTGGAAGATAGATAAGGAGATGTAGGTCAAAGGAAACAAAGCTGCAGTTATGTAGGATGAGTAAGTTTAGACATGTAATGTACAGTGTGAGGATGATAATCATTAATATTTTATTGTATAATAAAAATTTGCTGAAAGTAGATTTTAGATGTTCTTACCACAAGATAAAAAGAGTAACCTATGTGAGGTGATGGACATATTAATTTGCTTGACTACGGTAATCATTTCACTATATAAGTATCAAAACATCATGTTGTACATCTTAAATATATGTAATTTTGAAACAGCAGAAATTTTTGGTTAATGTGAAAATGAAAATGAATAACAAATCCATGAGCAATAATTATGACTTATATGAGATTATATATCAGATTTTTTTTTATCTAAGTAGTTGTATGGCAAGATGGTGGAGATTTAGTATCAATAGGTTAAGAGAATTGTTAGGATAGGGTTGGGATTATTAGTGTTTGTGTTAAAAATGGCAAACCATCAGGTATTGGTTAAGCTAACATACTAAAAAGAGGGCTTGAATGACTAGAGATGGCAAGAAAGGCAAAGACCTGGCCTAAGAAGAGACCAATTTTGAGAAGTACAAAAACAGAGATTTTTTCAGTTGGGAATTTCAGCATTAGAAAGAAGAGAATTTCTGGATGATGACTAGATCCAAGGAATAGCCATACATTCAGAATGCTGAAAATAGGTGAACATAAAGTTTGTTAGAAGAAAATGTATTTCATATTAAATATCTATGTTTGCAGGCATTTCCTAAATTATCCAGAATGAAATGAAAAATAAAAGATACATTTGACCTCAAGGAGGTCAAAACCTTCGTGGGAAAACAGATATAAAAATCTACTTGTTACGACATGTAAGGAATATGCTAATAAAGCAGTAAGAAGGTGCAATTGACAGAAGGAGAATACTTAGTTCATTTTAGTTGATTCATGGGAGAGGAAAATAGAATCTCCATGAGGCCATGAGTCCTGAGCAGAATCTTGAAGCCAGATAAAGCTGTTAATCGAGGAGGATAGAGAATTCTAGCTAAAAATAGTTAAAGACTGTAGTCTTGGATATGAGAAACAAGTAACTAGAACTAAATCAAGTAGTGAACCTGGATAATGAAGTTCAAGGAAGAGAGAGGATGAAAATGTGAACACAAAAAGAGAAAGCAATCAGACGACGATGGACAAAGCATGCTTTGCTCCTTAGGAATGTGAATTTTATTCTGCAGATGGAGGGATCTATTGAAGAATTTAAGATGGACAGTAACATTTAGAGAATGGCTATTTTTAGAGAACAAATGATACAGGTACACATTTATTAAAATGAAACTGACCAAGTTTGAGCTCACGTTCTTTGTTTTTGTTTTTGTTTTTGTTTTCCAGTAGGTAAATATTGATTGCTAATGTTTATGAAAGTACAGAAAATTGAGGCAAAAAAGAATACTGAATCCCAGAAAAGAGCAGGGTCTTGGTCAAAGTACGAAAGTAGAGACTGAGGTAGGCTTCAAAATACTTGAGTTGTGCCCATTTACAAAATAAGTCTACAAATTTCCTTGCCTCTTTAGTGATTGCTATTCATAAGTGTTTGGCTGACTGTGTTGGATGTTACTCATTCTTATAATTTTTATTTTTTCTATTAACTGCCTATGACAGATAATTTCAGGACTTAAGCACAAATAGATGCCCTTCTAAATTAAATAAGCTGAGTATAGACCTACATAACTATTTTTCTTTATAATATACCTTGCATTAATATCATCCTAGATCTATGAATGAGGGGGACACTCCTGATTGTCACATATATTTCATATTTCTCAGAAAACCCAGGTCAATGTCTACTATACATTTGAATTGTTCAGCTGATATTCATTTTATGTTCATACTGAGCCAGGAGGAAGCCAGGAAAAGAAATGATGAAATTACTCCAGCGTCCTAAGTCCAAATAGGAAAGGCCTTAGCTACCCAATGTGGCTTTGTGGTTTAGCTCTGAGTTGCCAAGGCCACAGGCAACAAAGTTAAGATTTCTAAGAAAGTAATACAAAAACAAGCATGCCTTGTCCATTCTATATATCATTTGTTTTTTCTTAGAAAAATGCGTTATGCATTGTGCAATAAATACAACATATCCTTGTAATGCTCATCAATTTTTAGTCACACTAATCAGTATAATTACAGACTTGATTAGCCAAGAAAAGTGGGCAAAACTATGATCAAGGAAAGCACTAGAATAAGAGGCTTGCCTAAGGAAAAATTGAAAAGCCAGAGGTTTAAGATAAAACCAGGTGCTAAGAGCCCAGTAAGCATCAAAACCCAATGACAAATAAGCAAAATGTCATGTGGGGCAACCCAGGCTTTCACAATGAACAATTTAATAATTGTTATTTTCTGCTGGGCTCTGTGGCTCACGCCTGTAATCCCAGCACTTTGGGAGACTGAGGCGGGCGGATCACAAGGTCAGGAGATCGAGACCATCCTGGCTAACACGGTGAAACCCCGTCTCTACTTAAAATACAAAAAATTAGCCAGGTGTGGTGGCGGGCGCCTGTAGTCCCAGCTGCTTGGGAGGCTGAGGCAGGAGAATGGAGTGAACCCTGGAGGCGGAGCTTGCAGTGAGCAGAGATCGCGCCACTGCACTCCAGCCTGAGCGACAGAGCGAGACTCTGTCTCAAAAAAAAAGAAAAAGAGAATTGTTATTTTCAGAGGTAAAATTAGGAGGGGGGAGGAATAGCATTAGGAGATATACCTAATGTAAATGACGAGTTAATGGGTGCAGCACACCAACAGGGCACATGTATACATACGTAACAAACCTGCACGTTGTGCACATGTACCCTAGAACTTAAAGTATAATAAAAAAAAGAATTGCACCCACTGAAATTTGATAAGACAGCGCTGAACGGGAAGCAGGATATATTCAATGCAAAGAGTTCTAGTACTATTTGTTAGCAACAGAATTTGTTCACCCAATGCTCTTTTCTATATTGGGTGATGAATATGAGATACGCAAGCATGAGATGTGGGTGAAGCGTAAAGATAATAACTGCAGCCATGTAAATAAAGCCTTGAAGAAAGCAAGCAGATATGAAGGCAGGATAAAGGGTAAAATAAAAAGACATCAAATGTTCAAGGAATAATAACTGGAAGAGGATCTACATATTGTCTATGTAACATTCCAAGGTTATTTTAGAGAAGGAAAAACTTTAGACCTGCGAAGTTCCATAACTTGGTCAAGATTTTATCTCTAATTTACAGAGACTTTATACTGGAAACCTCTTTCTTCTAATATTTGGAATACTATTTAAAAACTTCATCAAAATATAGAAGGAAAAAAGGAAAATAAAATAAATAAATCATGTGGATTTATATAATGATTCAAATTTATGAAAAATATGACATGTAATTAACAAATCATTATATAAAGAGAAATAGTGTAGCATTTCTTATACAGATACAGTGTTTTAATTCCTTCAATGAGATTATTTGAATATAATCAATGACATCTTCTCTGAAATATGGCTACTAAAATTAATTAATAAAGGTAATCAAGAATCATGGAATAAGAAATATGAGCTTAGAGAATACGTTCATGAAGCAGGTATCATGAAAGCGTAAAGCCCATAACCCTGATTCATAGCACACACTTCTCATTTGATACTAACTGCTTTTATTTTCCATATAATCATAAAATTTCATTCAAGCTCAGGATACATTTATGAAGCACGTACTATACTTTAAACCAGAGTTTCTTAACCTTGGCACTATTAACATTTTAGATAGGTTAATTCTTTATTTATATTTATTGAAATATTTGCTTCATTGTGGTGCTCTGGAAGTGAACCTGCAATGTCTGTGAGGTATGCCTGTAAATTTTTTTCCTTGATTTTTATTTATTTTCTTTTTCTTTTTTTTTCATCTTTTGTGTAAGTTTCAAGGGATACATGCACAAGTTTGTTATGTGGGCAAATTGCATGTTGTGGAGGATTTGTATACAGATAATTTGGTCACCAAGGTAATCAGCATAATACCCATTAGGAAGTTTTTCAATCCTCACTCTCCCCAACCTCTAGCCTCAAGTAAACCATAATGTCTATTTTTCCATTCTTTGTGTCCATGTGTTGCTGATGTTTAGCTCCCACTTTAAAAAGTGAGAACAAGTAGTATTTGGTTTTCTGTTACTGCATTAATTTGCTCAGGGTAGCCTCCAGTTCCATCCATGTTGCTGCTAAGGACATGATATCATTCTTCTTTATAGCTGCATAGTATTAATATTATATGGTGTATCTGCACGATATTTTCTTTATCCAGTCCACCACTGATGGGCTTCTAGGTTGATTCCATGTCTTTGCTATTATTAATATTGCTGCAATGAACATACATATGCATATGTCTTTATGGTAGAGTGATTTGTATTGCTTTGGGAATATAGCCAGTAATCAGACTACCGGATTAAATGGAGCTATATTTTAAGTTATTTAAGAACTCTCCAAAATGCTTTCCACAGGGTCTGAACTAATTTACATTCCTACCAGCAGAGTATAAGCATTCCATTTTCTCTACAACCTCACCAGCATCTGTTATTTTTTGGCTTTTTAACAATAGCCATTCTGACTGGTCTGAGATGATAACTTATTGTGGTTTTGATTTGCATTTCCCTAATGATTAGTAATGTTGAGCATTGTTTCATATGATTGCTGGCCACACGTGTGTCTTCTTTTGAGAAATATCTGTTCATGTCCTTTGCCCATTTTTAATGGGATCGTTCATTTCTTCATGTTGATTGTTTAAGTTTCTTATAGATTCTAGATATTAGACCTTTGTTAAGTACAAAGTTTGTAAATATTTTATCTCATTCTGTAGGTTGTCTGTTTACTCAATAGTTTCTTCTGTGTGCAGAAGCGGTTTAGTTTCATTAAGTCCCACTTATCAATGTTTTTTGTTTGTTTCTTTGTTTTTTGCAATTGTTTTGGGAGATTTTTTGGAGTCTTTGCCAAGCCAATGTCCAGAGTGGTGTTTCCTATGTTTTCTTCTGGGGTTTTTTAAGTTTTAGATTTAGATTTTACATTTAAGTCTTTAATCCAACATGAGTTAATTTCTATACATGGTGAAAAGTAGGGTCCAGTTTCAGTCTTCTGCATATTGTTAGCCAGTTATCATTTAGTGACTAGAAAGTCCATTGATCAACAAGAAAGTCCTTTCCTCATTGCTTCTTACTGTCAGCTTTATCAAAGATCTGGTCGTTGTAGGTGTGTGGCTTTATTTCCAGTTTCTCTAACCTATTCAATTGGTCTACATATCTGTTTTTGTACCAGTACCATGATGTGTTGATTACTTTAGCCTCGTAGTATAGTTTGAAGTCACACAGTGTGATGCCTTCAGCTTTGTTCTTTTGGCTTAAAATTGCTTTGGTTATTCAGGTTCTTTATGATTCCAAATGAATTTTAGAATTTTTTTTCTAATTCTGTGAAAAATACCATTAGTAGTTTTACAGGAATAGCATCAAATCTGTAAATTGCTCTGGGCCATATGACCATTTTAACAATATTGATTCTTTCTACCTATGAGCGTGGAATGTTTTTCCATTTGTTTGTGTAGCCGCTGAGTTCTTTCAGCAATGTTTTGTAATTCTCATTGTAGAGATCTTTTACCTCCTTGGCTAGCTGTATTTCTCAGTATTATATTCATATTGTGGCGACTGTGAATGGAATTGCATCCTTGATTTGGCTCTCAGATTGGATGTTATTGGTGTATATAAATGCTACTGAGATTTACACATTGAGTTTGTATTCTGAAACTAACTCAAACAAAATTTGCCGAAGTTGTTTACCATATCTATAAGTCTTTGGGCAGAGACTATGGGGTTTTTCTAAGTATAGAATCATAACATCTGAGAAGAAAGATAATTTGACTTCCTTTCTTCCTATTTGGATGCCTTATATTTCTTTTGTCTGCTTGCTCTGGATATGACTACCAATACTATGTTGAATAGGAGTGACAAGAGTAAATCTCCTTGTCTTGTTCTGGTTCGCAAGGAGAATGCTTCCGGTTTTTGGCCATTCATTATGATGTTGGCTGTGGGTTTGTCAGACATTGCTCTTATCATTTTGAGATATGTACCTTTGATACCTAGTTTGTTAAGGGTTTTTTAAATGAAAGGATATTGAATTTTATCTAACACTTTTTATGAGTCTATTGAAATGATTATATGGGTTATGTTTTTATTTCTGTTTATGTGAAGAATCACATTTATTGATTTGTTTATGTTGAACCAAACTTGCATCCCAATAATAAAGCCTACTTGATCATGGTGGATTAGCTTTTTGATGTGCTACTGTATTCACTTTGCTAGTATTTTATGGAGGACTTTTGCATCTATGTTCATCAGGGGTATTGGCATAAAGTTTTCTTTTTTATGTGTGTCTCTGCCTGGTTTTGGATGAAAATGATGCTGGCTTCATAGAATAAGTTATGAGCAAGTCCCTCTTTTTTGATTTTTTGGAATACTTTCAGTAGGACTGGTGCCAGTTCTTCTTTATATGTCTTGCAGAATTCAGTTGTAAACGCATCTGCTTCAGGGCTTTTTCTGGTTGGAAGATTTTTTTATGACTTACTCAATTTCAGAACTCATTATTGTTCTGTTCAGGGTTTCAATTTCTTCCTGGCTCAATTATGAGAGAATGTATTTTTCTAGGAATCTCTCCATTTCTTCTAATGTTTCTAATTTGTGTACTTACAAGTGTTCATAAAAGCTTCTGAGGGTGTTTTTTTATATTTCTATGGGGTTGGTGGCAATGTCCCCTTTGTCATTCCTGATTGTGTTTATTTGGATCTTCTCATTTTCTTTTTTCTTATTAGTCTAGCTAGAAGGCTATCAATTTTATTAAGTCTTTCAAAGAACCATCTCCTGGATTCATTAATCTTTCATATGATTTTTCTCATCTCCATTTCATTCACTTAAGCTTTGATTTTGGTTATTTCTTTCTTCCGTTAGTTTTAGGGTTGGTTTGCTCTTGTTTGTCCAGGGCCTCTAGATGTGATGTTAAGTTGTTAATTTGAGATCTTTCTAACTTTTTGATGTGGGTGTTTAGCATTATAAACTTTCCTCAGCACTGCATTATCTATGTCTCAGAGATTCTGGTATGTTTTATCTCCGTTTTCATTAATTTCAAATAATTTCTAGATTTCTGCTTTAATTTCTTTGTTGGCCTGAAAGTCATTCAGGAACAGGTTGTTTAATTTCCACTTAATTTTATAGTTTTGAGAGATCTTGTTATTGATATCTATTTTTATTACACTGTGGTCTTAGAGTGTGGTTGATATGCGTGTTAGTCCATTCTTGCATTGCTGTTAAAATACTTGAGACTGGATAATTTATAAAGAAAAGAGGCTTAATAGGCTTATGGTTCTGCAGGCTGTACAGGAAGCATAGCACTGGCATCTGCTTCTGGGGAGGCCTCTGGAAGCTTACAATCATGGAGGAAGGCAAAGTGGGAGGTTGAACATCACACGGCAAGTCAGGAGCAATAGTGAAAGAGTGCAGGTGCTACACACTTTTAAACTGCCAGATCTTATGAGAACTCACTCAGTATTGAGAGGACAGTACTAAAAGGGCTGATGCTAAAGCATTCTTGAGAAATCTGCCCCCATGATTTAATCTCCTCCTTTCAAGCCCCTCCTCCCACATTGGGGTTACATTCCAATATGAGATTCAGTCAGAGACGCACATCCAAATTATATCAGTATGATTTAGGTTTTGGTTTTTTTATTTGAGAGAATTGTTTAATGGCTGAGAATGTAGTCGATTTTATAGTATGTGCCATGTGCACATGAGGAGAATGTATATTCTGTTGTTGTGTTTAATATTCTCTAGATGTATTTTAGGTCCATTAGGTTAAGTGTCAAGTTTAGGTCTCGAATATTTTGTTAGTGTTCTACCCTCAATGATCTCTCCAATACTGTCAGTGGGGTGTTGAATTTTCCCACTATTATTGTGTGGTTATCTAAGTCTCTTCAACAATCTTTAAGAACTTGTTTTATGAATTTGGGTGCTTCAGTGTTAGGGGCATATTTATTTAGTATATTGAAATCTTCTTGTTGAATTGAACACTTCATTATTATGTAGTGCTCTTATTTGTCCTTCTTGATCATTGTTGATTTAAAGTCTGTTTTGTCTTAAATAAGAATAGCAATCCCTGTTTTTGTTTTGTTTTGTTTTGTTTCTGTTCCCTTAATACATCTTTCTCCACTCCTTTACTTTGAGCCTATGAGTGTCCTTGCATATGAGATGAGTCTCTTGAAGATATCATGCAGTTGAGTCTTCCTTCCTTATTCAACTTGCCATTCTTTGCCTTTTAAGTGGGGTGTTTAGACCATTTACATTCAAGGTTAATATTGATAGAAGTAGATTTATAATGTCATAGTGTTGTTAGCTGGTTGTTACATAGACTTGATTGGTATTTGCTTTATACTGTTGATGGTCTATGTTTTTGAAAGTTTTGTGTGTGTGTGTGTGTGTGTGTGGCCAGTGACAGTCTTTCATTTCCAAGTTTAGCACTCCATTTAAGGACTTTTTGTGAGGCAGATCTGATAGCAAAAAATTCCCTCAGTATTTATTTGTCTGAAGTATTTTATTTCTCTTTTGCTTATGAAGCTTAGTTTGGCTGGATATAAATTTTTTATTGGAATTTCTTTTCTTTAAGGGCGATGAATATAGGCCCAATCTCTTCTGGCTTGTAGAGTTTTTGCTGAAAAGTCTGCTGTTAGCCTGATGGAGTTCCTTTTGCAGGTGAACTGCTCTTTCTCTCTTGCTGCCTTTAATATTTTTTCTTTTGCTTTGATCTTAAAGATCCTGATGAGTATGTGTCTTGGGGATGGTCGTCTCATGTAGTATATCACAGGGGTTCTCTGAATTACCTAAATATGCATCTTGACCTCTCTAGCGAGATTGGGAAAGTTTTCATGGACCACATATTCAAATATATTTTCCAAGTTGTTTGCTCTCTCTCCCTTTCTTTCAGAGACACCAATGATTTGTAGATTTGGTCTCCTTACATAATCCCATATTTCTCAGAGATTGTGTTTATTATTTTAATTTTTTTCTTTATTTTTGTCCGACTGAGTTAATTCAAAGAAACTGTCTCTAAGCTCTGAGATTCGTTCCTCAGCTTAATGTATTCTGTTGTTAATATTTATGTTTGTTTGTATTATGAAATTCTTGTAAGTGAGCTTTCCAGCTCTACCAACTCAGTTGGCTTCATTCTTAAAATGACTTTTGCCTTTCATCTCTTGAATCATTTCACTGGATTCTTTAGACTCCTTAGAATGGGTTTCAACTTTCTCCTAAATTTTTATGATCTTTATTGCCATCCAGATTCTGGATTCTACGTCTATCATTTCAATCATTTCATTCTGGCTAACAGCTATTGCTGGAGAGCTAGTGTGATCATTCAGAGATTAGAAGACACTGTGGCTTTTGGAGTTGCCAGAGTTCTTGTAGTGGTTCTTTCTCAACTGTGTGGGCTGATGTTCTCTTAACTGTGGTGTAATTTGAGTACAGTCAGTTGCCTTCACTTCCAGATCCTTTCAGAGGATAGAGGCTTTGTGCAGGCTCTTTATTTGTGGCTGAATTCTTGTCTTTGATTTCACAGGGAGGAATATTAGCAAAGTATTTTTGGTGTTGGAGTTTGGGCTGTGATTTAGTAGATGGCGCTTAAGCATAATGGCCAGTAGGTCAGCTCCTGCTTATCTAGGTGGCTCCTTTGTATTTCCTTGCATTTTCAGCCATGTTCCCACTCAGTGCTCTGAGACTATGAGCTCCTTTCCCACTTGAAGGCTGGCTGCAGATCTCAGCACTGGACTCCCTGACTGTAAACGAAAGCCCCATGGTGAGCTCAGGCTTTATGTTCTCTACCCAGCTTGGGGGTAGCTAGGGTGGAGACCTCAGCAGTGCCGATGGCAGAAGGTTTTTCATTTGTGTCTTGGGGCTTCACCTCTGAAAACACAGGGCTACTGCCAGTCAGAATGATGAGCCTGGAATGGGACAGCTGTGTTGTAGGCCCTAGTTGGGGGGTTCTGCCTGATGATGAGCAGAAAGGTAGAGAGGACTCATAGGGAAGAGAGACTGGACTCCTCTCCATATGATAGCTGTAGTATTCTGGAGGTGCCAGCAAAGCAGTCAGGCTCTTTGTCCCTTCCCCAACCCAAGGACAGCAAGGAAGGTACTCCTGCAGTAGCAACAGCAGAAGGCTGGAAGTTGCCTCTGGGAGCTCCAACCCAGAGAGAGAGCTGCTATCAATGGAAACATTCAGCTAGGGATTGGGTGGCTGCACTGTAGGACCATGCCTGGGCCCTTCCTGGGGAAGAGCAGAGACTTGGGGGCTCACAGGGAACAGAGACTGGGCTTCTCTCTGTATGGCATTTACAGTGTGTTGGAGGTTTCATCAAAGGGCTTATGGTCTCTATTCTTTCCCCAGCCAGAGGGCAGCAAGGGTGTTACAACTGCAGCAGGATTGGCAGAGAGGCTGAGGGTTGTCTCTGGGAATTCCTCCCCAGAGAAACACAGAGCTGCCACCAACTGAAGTGCTCTTGTAGGGGTAGGGCAGTCTTGCTGAAGGCCCAGCTCAGGAGGCCCTGACCAATAGGAATAGCAAGGGCAGGGACCCACATAGAAAAATGTCCTGCCCACTTTTCTGTAAGTCAACTGCACTGTGATGGAGGCCTGCAGTACTTCCTGGGCTCCCTCCTCAGCCAGATGACAGTAGTGGTTACGGTTACAGAGGTGGCTTAGGATGATTCTTTATTGTGGGGGCTGTGCTGTTCATTGTAGGATGTTTAGTGCATCTCTGACCTCCCACCCATCAGATGCTATTAGCACCAACCAACCAGCATATAGAACCAAAAATGTTGAGAAAATTCCAATGTGCTATGAAGAGGCATGAAAAGCCCCAGATTGTGTTAGATGATGCAAAAGATTACACTATAAAACACAGATGAAAAGGCCATGTTCCCTGCTAATGAGTACATCATAATCATAAGATAACACATATCTAGATTGTGTCATATATGTAATTTTGTTACTCCACAATCTTATCATTATCCTTCCTAGTCTCCTACGCTTTAAACCCTCTTTAAAATTCCGAAGAGAAAATTATTTGATCCCACCAGAACCAAGGACCTTCCAATGATCTTGTCCGTATTTGAATACCTTTAAACCACTTATATGCATTGCCCTTTTCCTACTTTGAACTTCATGGTAATAATTATTATCATGCTCTTGCACATATACCCAAATGCCTTACTCGTCTCTGACTTTACTGGCTTAACTAAATAATCTTCCAGATTAACCCAAATTATACCTTCTGAACCAGAGAAAATGGCTGAGAAAAAATATTCAAACATGACCACTGTTCTGTCTATAAATTAAAGGTCATTAGCACGTAATAATTCCTAAAGAAGATAGGCAGTCACATTAAATATTGACTTCCATGTTCCTAGACCATTATTTCATCCTTAAAGCAGCAATAGCATTTCCCTTGGCTTCATGTTTAGTAGCAGAGGACCTTGCTTCCCATTTTACTGAGAAAATACAAATACTCAAAGTAAGATTTTTAAAATTTGCATCACCATATCTTTCCCCACCTACATCTTTTTCCACGTTCTCCCTCAATTACATGGCTCACTCTTACTCTGTTCTTTCTTTCTTTGGCTTTTATTATAATTTTTATTGACACATAATAATCGTATATATTTATGGGGTACACTGTGATTTCAATAAATGTATACAATGTGTAATAATCAAATCAGGGTAATTAGCATATCCATTACCTCAAAAATATATTATTTCAATGGAAACATTCAAAATTATCTTTTTTAACTATTAGAAAATATACAGTAAGTTGTTGTTAATTATAGTCCTCCTATTATGCTACAGAATATTAGAACTCATTTCTTCTACCTCGCTATAATTTTATGTTGGGTAATCAATGCCGAGCTATTACCTTCATCCTCTCTACACTTCTAAGTCTCTAGTAAGCATTACTCTACTTTCTACTTCTGTGAGATCAACTTTTTTAGCTTCTGCATGAGTTAGAACATGCAGTATTTGTCTTTCTGTGTCTGGCTTATTTTGTATAACATAACGTCCTTCAAGATCATCCATGTTGTCCCAAAGGACAAGATTTCATTTGTTTTTCTGGCAGAATAGTACTCTATTGTGTACATGTACAATATTTTCTTTTTCCATTCATTTCTTGATGGAAACTTAGGTTGATTCCATATCTTGGCCATTGTGAATAGTGCTGCAATGAACATGGGAATGTAGATACCTCTTCAACATAATGAATTTCTTTCCTTTGGAATATACATAGTAGTGAAATTGCTGGATCATATGCTACTTCTACTTTTAGTTTTTTGAAATATGTTTATATTGTTTTCCAAAATGTCTGTACTAATTTATATTCCTGCCAGAGACATTTGAACAAGAGCAACTCCATCTTGAACAGGAGCTGGGTAAAATAAGGCTGAAACCTACTGAGCTGCATTCTCAGATGGTCAGGCATTCCAATTGACAGGATGAGATAGTAAGTCAGCACAAAATACAGGTCATAAAAACCTTGCTGATAAAAAATGGGCAACCAGCAGCCCTCACAGCTGCTCTGTATATGGAGTAGCCATTCTTTTATTCCTCTACTTTCTTAATAAAATTGCTTTCACTTTACTCTGTGGACTCACCCTGAATTCCTTCTTGTGCAAGATACATGAACCCTCTCTTGGGGTCTGGATTGGGACCCCTTTCCAGTAACATTCCCACTAACAGTGGGTAAGAGTTCACCTTTCTCTGCTTTCTCATTTATTACTTTTTGATAATAGCCTTTCTAACCAGGGTGAGATATTTCATTGTGATTTTAATAAGCATTTCCCTAATGATTTGTGAGGCAGAGCACTTTTTCACATACCTGTTGACCATTTCTATGTATTCCTTTGAAAGAATTTATTTAGTTCATTCTTTTTACTTAAATTCGGGTTTAAAATTTGCATCACCGTATCTTTCTCTACCTAATAATTTTAAGTTTTTAATTTATTGTCAGAAAAGTTAAGAAACAATATTTTTAAGTCAAACATGTTATGTGTATTGGACAGATTATCTAGAGCCTGAGATAAAAACCTATCCTTTCTTCTTCTTTCCCCTTCTTTGCTCACAATCTAGCCTATGGATTTGAGTTCATGTTCGCTTCTCTCACTTTTGCCTCTAATTTCTAACCTTGCTTAGAAGTAGAGGGTGGTACCTGTGGCCTGCAGGCCAAATCTGGCCAGAGATCATTTTTTAAAATATATTTAAATGCCTGAAAAAATTATAAAGAAAATATTTTATAGCATGTGAATAGTACATGGAAATTCATATTTCAGTGGCTAGAAATGAAATTTCATTGACACATAGTCACATCTAACTTTTTTACACATTGTTTGTAATGGCTTGGACATTTTGCTACCAAAACAAAGATAAGCAGTTGCAACAGACACTGTATGACTAGAAGATCTGAAATATTTATTCCCTGGCCCTTCACAGAAAAAAAAAATTGTTTGTTGACCCTGCTCTAAGACAAAGCCAGATGTATTAAACTGAGATTTATTGACGAATTCCACTGCAGAATTAGCATAAAAACTATTAACTACTTCACTCTTTCATAAAAATCTACATTTTTTCCAAAGAGGAAATCTATTGTGTTCATCAGAGCTGCATAAAAGTCTGTGAATATACATCAGTCTAAGAACTTTTCTCCCAACTGGGGAGAGGTAAGACATTGGCAATAATGTTATATGTATGTACTAATGTAAATTATTATTTGTAGATGTGTATCTACTCTTTTTAATAAATGTTTTAGTTGAAAATATAAATGATTTTTTTCTTTGATAGTGTCATTTTGGTACATAAACAGTAGGAATACATTTAAAACATGGATACTTTGTATTAATGATGGTGAAAATTTTTTTTGGTTTAATGCCATGAATAATTCAGTTAAGCGAGGTTTATTCTTGCATGGCATCACTAGTCATCTATCTTCCCTAATTATTTTAAGTAACAGAAACCTTGCCATTGAGTGGGTTGCGTTATTGTAAGCAAGTGTTTCCCAAACTTGCCATTTCAAAAATTTACCATTTCATTCCCTACTTACACTATATTTAATTATTTTTAATTAATACTATTCAGTATGTTTTAAATAGAAAGTTTATGTAATCATAACCCAATCACGGTTCATTATGCAAGTATATGTACATTTTAAAAATAATTATTAATATAAGCATAAAATGCAACTTCATGTACTGCATAAAATCATCTTGTACTTTTATTTGTTCATTCACATACAGAGTATTTATTGAACATGTACTACATGGGGAATATTATTCCAAGGCACTGCAGATATAAGAGTGTACAAACTGAGGAAGTTTCTGATATTACAAATAGCAATGTACATTATTTTTAAAAATTGTCTTTATGGTGAAGAGAAAAGATACTCTTTAGCAAAACGTAGGGAACAGTGGGTTTAATTCTTCTTTGGTTTCTCTAGGGAAACCCCAAGGAAGACAGATAATGGGATAAGATATTTCTATATATGTGAAAATATTTTAGAATTCTAAATATAATTTATACTCTCAAAACCTATCTGTAATATTTTTTGTATGATTAATAGGCTAGATCCTTCTCTATTATACTGAATTCTTTCCATTAAGATTTTTCTATGAAATGTAAGGTGTTTATCATATTTATCATCTTTTTTTCTGGAAGCAATTAACATTCAAGAGCTAAAAAAAGAGAATTTATTGATTTTCTTTGATAAAAGTCCTTCCCTTTTACTTGTTACTCTAATAATTATGTCCTTAATATAAGAGAAACCTAAAGTCGTCATGACACTCGATAAGTAATACTGAGGTCTCGATATACTCCAGACCCTGGTTTTGTCTTTCTTTCTTTTTTAAAATTCATTCTGAAGCATTCTAGCAGCACATCTAATAAGGCAAGATTTATTTCAAAATCAAAGAATTAATTAATAGAGACTAGTGCTTATTCCTATTATTTTGTGGTACTATGTAACACTGCTAATTTTCAGCTAAATCAAACTTGCAATTAGGAAAAAGTAATGCATAAGTTATTACACACAAAATCCAAGTTATTTAGGGGGCTGAATGTGGCTGTCAGAACTATAGTGTGTCAAGGAAACGAGTCAAATTCTGTAAAATATATAAAAGGTTTATATTGAGCCAAATATGAGTGACCAAGGCCCGTGACACAGCCCCAGGAGGTCCTGAGAATACGTGCCCAAGGTGATTGGGTTACAGCTTGATTTTGTACATTTCAGGGGGACAGAAGTTACAGTCAGACATCGTACAGTCAAACCAATGTAAGGTGTACATTGGTTTGGTCCTGAAAGGCTGGATGACTTGAAGCAGAGGAGCTTCCAGGTCATAAGAGGATTCAAAGATTTTCTGATTGGCATTTGGTTGGAAGAGTTATGTTCTTATCTACTTATCTGGAATGAACAAATAGGAGTGTCTGGGTTAAGATAAGGGGTTGTGAAAACAACATTCTGCAGGTAGCAGTCTTTGGAGATAATAGATGGTAAGTATCTCTAATCATACGAAAAAAGGTGAAAGAATCTCAGTCTCTCCTGGAACAAAAAAAGACCTGAAAAGGGAAGGGGATTCTCTGCAGAGTGTAGATTTTCCCCCACAAGAGACAACTTTACAGGAGAATTTCAAAATATTCAAAGAAATATATTTTTGAGTAAAAATACTTTGATTTTTTTTAAGGAAAATTGATGTGCTGTGGTCAAGAATAGGCCAACGCAAACAGGTGGTCCAACATGACTCAGCGAGTTTGGAGCACAGGTGCACAACTCTACCCATTATGTAACCTGTTTGTGTAAGCTCATAGTTGGCTCTGAGCCACTATTGTCTTTAAGGAGTGTAACTGTCCTGCCAGAGATGGGGAGAGAGAGAGAGTAAAGCTGCTGGTGCTGTGAAGAGTGCTGCTGCTGCTAATGTGCCTGCATGCATAAGACAGCCGGCCAACTTGGAGGCAGACAGGAGAGATCAAGGAAGGGGCATGCACTCCAGAGAGTGCAGCTGCAGTTGTGGCAGCAGCAGAAGCTGCAGAGCCACTGCTGGAACAGGAGAGAGAGAGTAAAACTGCTGATACTGTGCGCAGGGCTCTCAGAGAGAGAGAATAAGGCCATGTCCTAGCTACCTACCCTTCCCCAGGTGTTCTTTCAGCTACCCACTACCCCTCCAACCACTCCCCTCAGACCTCAGCTCCGGCTATAACCTGACACATTTCTTTCAGGCCTGTTATTATATCTGATGTGATGCTATTCTAGAGTCAGATTGGAATTTGGTATTTTATTGTTACAGACTGCTTTCTCAGTCTTAAGATCTCTGTTTTAATGGTAATGCTGGTCAGTTTTGCCTGAATTCCAAAAGGACAGGAGTGTAATGGGGCATGCCTGACCCATTTTCCTATTATGGCCAGAATTACTTTTTCAGGTTTACTTTGGAATGCCCTTGACCTAAAGGAGGGATCCATTCAGTTGGTTGGGGGGACTCTTATAATTTTATTTTTGGTTTACAAGTGTCAGCAGGTAGTGTTTTTATTTTTTACTTTACATTTTTTCCCTACTCCTTGTCAATATACATCTGAACTCTGTCTCCAAGCTTATACCAATTGATGGCAATTGCCTTTACCTGATCACTTTCTCAATATTGAAGTAGTAAATTAGTTGTTGGTAGGCCACTGACACAAGAAACACCTGGAGTAGATAGAAGTAGCAGGATGCACCTGCACCCTAGAAAGGGATATTCCAGGAGGGACCCAAAACACTGTTCTGGGGCACAGTCTAAGGGCTTCCTATGGAGAAATTAGTATTCACACTTTAACTCTCCTTCAATTTGGAGTAATCTGAGAGTCAGGGGCTATATATGGCTAGCAAATGTAACCTTAGAAAGGCTATATATTTTAGCTCTACCAGAATTTTTTGCTTATTTATCTGCCTGCCCCCCGTGGACATTAAAATCTCTGATAATGAAGGTTTTAACTTATTTAATTCTTAATAAATTCCTATATTGGGTAAATTAGGCCTCTATTTCTTATTTTATTATTATTGTTATTATTATTTTTGAGACAGAGTCTCTCTCTGTTGCCCAGGCTGGAGTGCAGTGGTGCAATCTCAGCTTACTGCAAGCTCCACCTCCCGAGTTCACGCCATTCTCCTGCCTCAGCCTCCTGAGCAGCTGGGACTACAGGTGCCCACCATCACGCCCGGCTAATTTTTTGTATTTTTAGTAGACATGGGGTTTCACCGTGTTAGCCAGGATGGTCTTGATCTTCTGACCTCGTGATCCACCCGCCTCAGTCTCCCAAAGTGCTGGGATTACAGGCATGAGCCACCGTGCCCAGCCTAGGCCTTTATTTCTAAGTAGGAGTGGTTTCCCGTAACTGTCAGAAGTATTTTGAAAAGTGTTTTGTGGCAAACACTGACGTGTCAGTGAAGTAAATTTGTTTCTTATTTTCCTTCCAAAAGAAATTTAAGAAATAATTTCGGTCGATTATTGTGAAATGGGAGTGTTCCCAGACCCCCTTGCAAGACCTGTGACAGGCGTGTGGCTTGTCTGTTCAGCCACCACGCCTGCTCAAACCTCTTACAGAAGGGGAACCATGCAGATGGGCAGGTACAACAGCCAGAGCAAGCGCTTTGGGGCTCCAGCCCCATGGTAGCATCTACGGGTGGGTGCCCATAACTCCCAAAACCCAGGTGGGTGTGTATTACAGTGCACTCTTTTAGCTTTGCCATCTGCAGATGGCTTAAGTGTTAACCTCCTCAGTGCCTTCTTGGTACCCTGGTCCTTGTCCGGCACCCAAGAAGAATCAGGTAGCACACAGATGAATAAGGGGGTTTTATTGAGTGGTGGAGGTGGTTCTCAGTGGGATGGGTGAGGAGCTGGAAAAGGAATGGGGAGTGGGAAGATGATCTTCCCCTAGAGTTTGGCCGTCCGGTGGCTGATCTCCTCTCTGATCATCCCCAGCCGAATTCCTCTCAGCGTTCAGGTGCTGTTTCTTTGCCATGCCATTCTGCCATTCTTCTGCTCTTCTGCTCCTCTACTCATCTGCTTCTGGAGCTTGGGGTCTGGGGTTTATATGGATACAGGATAGGGGGGCATGGTGGGCCAAAAGGCAACTTTTGGGCATAAAAACAGGAATGCCTGTTCTCATTTAGGGCCATGGGTTTCCAGGCTTGAGGGTGGGGCCTTTGCAGAGGAACCACTCTCTTCTACCTAGTATTTCCCTGTCTCCTGTTTGTATCAGTTGTTTTTTATTTAAATAAAATTAATTTGATATTATCTAGTGCTTTGGGGTCTGTGTGTTTTTGTAACATAAGTATTTTTTATTCTTAACAGAAAGTTGACCTGACTAAAGAAGAAAAGCAGTACATAAACCAGCTTGCAAAATTAAACCATAAGTTCTATTTATGGGATCAAGTCTGAGGACAAATAATGTATTTTAAAATCTATCATGTGGGTTTTCAAACTTATAGTACACAAAGAATCACCTGGAGATATTGTTAAAATGCAGGTCTGGTGTATCACCAAGATTCTGAGTAAGCAAGTTTGGCAAGGGGGCTTCACAATTTGCATTTTAACAGGCACCAGTTGATGCTGATTCTGATGGTCTCATGTGGCACCCTCAGAGGAACAATGGAGTAAGTTTTACAACTTATTTGAACTTTACAGATGATTTTCGATATTCATTTCTACGTAAGTTAAATTATCTAATCAGCTGCAAACAGCTGATAATTATCCACTGCAGATAATTATTTATTTATAGAAGAAAGTAAAAGAACAATATAAATGATGATTTATAGAAAAATCATTTGAAATAATGAGTTTAATTTTATTATGTGAGTTGTTATTCATTAGAGAACTTGTAAATTTGTGATAAAAGAAATATTTCTATATTTCTTCATAACAGTGAGAGAACAAAATAAACAGAGAAAAACACACAGGTGGTCTCTATTAGTTTATAGTAGCTTTTGAGCTACTATAAACATATTCATATAAAAAACAAATGCAAAGTTTCACTTTTTAGTTTTTACTCCCTTATCTATGGTGATGAATTTTCCCTGCCTTTCACATACAAAAGAAATACGATTCAAAGTGAATTGATATTTAAACACAGCACGTTAACTATAGAAATACCTACTGTTAACTCACTTTAAAGATGTTATGAACTAAAAATAGCAGCTTAATGTATCATTTACCTATAATTTTGTCTCCATTCTGTTTAATCATAATTGTGGCTAAGTGTATTTTTATACTCAATCTTGAATTATAAAATTAAGATAGAAACTATTCTCTCACTTTCTTTTTCTTCAAGAGAGCTGATACATCCAAAGAGGTAAGACACTTTCATTCACTGGAAAACTGGATAATAAAACATGTATTGAACTTTTAATAGTTTCTTAATTTTTCAAAGAAATGTCATGGGTAAAGAAGAAAATTCTATGTAAGTATTTTCCTGATGATGTTGTGGAGTCCAAACATGTTTTATTCTCCTGGAAGAATCAATACTTACTTCTGAAATATATACATATTATGTACGGCTAATGTTGCACATTGATTGCATTTATTTACAGTACACTGACAAAAGTCTCAAATGTCTTGTAGAATTTAGATGGAAATTCATAATACCAGTCTGAGGAAGATAATTATTCTCTGAGAACTTAGGTTAACATTGCCTGGTGAATAATTCCACTGGCCTAAAAAATGGTTCAATTTCAATTCTATTAAGTATAATATATAACCTACCATGCATAGATGCTGGCAATCACATACCTAATAGAGTAAGTTCCCACCTTCTCATTTTTGAATGGTGATAAAGTCATTAAACTGGCTATCATATGTAAGACAGAAAATTTTATTTATTTTAACATATTTCTTAATGGGTGTATGCTTGATGTCTCATGTTATTTTGAACTGTCATATCAATGTGATAGGATTTTTAAAATTATCCTTACTAATACAATAAATATATTGTTATATATGGCACTGTATTAGGGTTCTCCACAGGGACAGAACTATAGGATATGTGTATATATGAAAGGGAGTTTATTAGGGAGAATTGACTCACACAATCACAAGGTGAAGTCCTATGATAGGCCATCTGCAAGCTGAGGGGCAAGGAAGCCAGCAGTGGCTCTGTCTCAGTCCAAAAGCCACAAAAGTAGGGAAGCTGATGGTGCAGCCTTCAGTCTGTGACCAAAGGCCCAAGAGCCCCTGGCAAACCATTGGAGTAAGTCCAACAGTCCAAAGGCTGAAGAACCTGGAGTCCGATATTCAAGGACAGGAAGCATCCAACATGGGAGAAAGATGAAAGCTGGAAGACTCAGCCATCCAGATTATTTCACCTTCTTCCCCCTGCTCTTGCTAGCTAAGAGGCAACCAATCGGATGGTGCCCATTCACACTGAGGGTGGGTCTTCCTCTCCCAGTCCACTGACCCAAATGTTAATCTCCTCTGGCAAAATCCTCACAGATGCACCCAGAAACAATACTTCGCATCCTTCAATTCATTCAAGTTGACACTTAATATTAACCATCACAAGCACCCAATACAAAGATGCACAAAGAAAGAAGGTAGCTACTCATGTTAACAGAAGAGAGTATTAAAGAATGTAGGAGTAGTGGCATGGAGAATCTCCACCTAAGTTGGATGTAGTAAGAGTCTCCTCCCCGTAATACCCAAGGGTGGACAAAGTAGTAGCTAAAGGTATTATTTTTAAGAAGACTTCAGCCCAGTTTGGACTGATTGCCTGTAATCAGTGTTCCCACATGTATAATAAAACCACAAACTCTAACAAACAGTGAAAATGTAAATGCTTTATCTTTTTTTTAAATCTTCTTTTAACCATTTGTGTTTTAGAAAAGGGACAATATCACTAATAGTTCAAGTGATTATGTACATTATATAGAAGATCCTAACAACTTTAACAATCTAAGCTTTTAAGAACAACAATTGTGAAACCTTTGCATGGTCATTGTCTGAATTCCCTGCAATTTTCTATCTTCTTTTGTGTGTATCCAGGGGAGGTATCACCAATATAATACATATTTATAGTATCAGCTGTATCCAGCATACCCAACGTATTATCCTTATTCCTATCCATATGCTTACAATGCATCTCAGTAAACACAGGACATAATTACAAAGGTAAGCTAAGTCTAGTGACATGTTTTTACTATCCAGAAATATCAATGCTGACAGTTAAAAGAGGAAAAACAAGCACAAACCATAAAACCAACAGCAGTTCCAGTCTAAAAATTGTAGTCTTCTGAAACCCCTTGAGATGTATTCATTTATTTAAGTGCTTCTGAGATAAAACCTCTGTCCCACTATGGTTAAAAGTCTGGGCTCTGTGGAGAAGAGCCCCTATCTTGGCCCTGACAACTACTGTTGTTAACTGTTGTTGTTTTTAAACCTCAGTTTTATCATCAACAAAATATGTATTAATATAATACTTAAGAACTTTAGAGAATTGGTGACACTTCTGAAAGATATGTGACATAAAATCTCTTGATCAGAAAAATGTATAGTTTTGATTGCAGGGTTTTCTGCCACTAAATCTGTCCCTGGATGTGGTTTAAATTTTGTGCCCCAAAATGTAATCTTTGGAAAAGCTGCATAAGCACCATCTGTAACACGTGAGAAATTTACATGTTATGGCCTAAGTAACTCTAATAAGCAATTGCCACGGGAACTAACATAATACTAACAAGGGAATATAAAAATATTATCAATTTCCATTTTAGAAAGTGAGTTTTATCTTTCTGTGTACAAAATTAGTTGTTCCGAATTCTATGAGAGATGAAATATTTCACTACAAAATAAAGCAAACTTTTGGAGATAAAAGAGGACTGTTCTGAAATTCAACGTTGAAATGGTTCATAAGATTGCAATTATTTTTCAGAGCATTTGGGAGATTGTATTCCAATAGGATTCCCTGTTTCCATTAATGATATGGGAAGGAGACTGAACTTGATCCCCTAGGCATTAGATAATAGCTAATGACATTTAATCGAGAAAGGATATATTACAAAATTGTTTTGGGAAGTTAAATATGAATGCAATACTTAAGCTGTATGTAAGTCAGAGAATAAAAGATGATGACGGAAAAACAAAAGAAATTTACATTAGACTTGCAGACGGTGGATAATAACTTTTGTTTATTCAGATACTCATTTAATGAGTATTTAATTGTCTCCTGTGTGTCAAATGCTATTTTGGGTGTTGCATTATATTAATTAAAATTATCTATAAATATCTACTCTGCACCAGGCCAGGACCTACATGTATTTACAGGAAGAAACATTTTACAGGCAATCTGTTATTTTCTTTTTCTGTACATATTTCAGTGGCAAATCCAGTTTCTACATGTGTATTTTCATCCCTGATGCCACATCACACTACCACCAGTTCTTGCAAAATTGACAGAAAGGCGATGTGAAATAAAACAAAGGCCATAATACTTGCCTTCTTAGTTGACCTTTGATTAGATAGTTCTAATATCAAACTGCTAAACTGGTTTTACTGCTGTTCCAAGTAATAAAAAACTATTCTTTTCATAAAAGTAATGGATATCAGCACCTTTTTATGTATGTGCTCTTTATTTCTATTTTTTTTGTATTTCAGACATAAAACATTTCTTTCGTCACTTTGTTTTTCAAGTTTCAGTAGAACTGACTGAAGCACCTTGTATCAGAGGTCCTGCGAAGTCACATATTTCTAATTTGGTCTGTCATCTTATATCTAACCAACATATGGACTTCAAGCGCAGCTAGATTATTGCACGTATTTACTCTAACATTTGATTTGCTCCTGGATTCCTTTGTCACAGCACATATGCTAAGCCTCCAAAGTCCTCATGTTTCTTATCTCAGTCCCTGCAGACCAGAAGATAACCCTCATGTCACTCCATAGCTTTAGGCAAGAATTCAGAACACAACAATGTTCTCCATGAGTTTGTCAGCAAATACTTTCCTTCATTTATACATCGAGTGACACTAGCTGTCAGGCCCTCTTTAGATACTGCACATGCAGCAAGGTCTAAGAGAGATGAAAGTTGGCCTTCAGGCAGTTTACACTGTAGTTGGGAGATAGAAACAACAAGTGAAAAAATAATGCATAGTATCTCAAGTAATCATAAGTGTGCTAAAGATGAAGAAGGCAGGACTAAGGCAAAGAGGCAATTTAAAATAGGATGGTCAAGAAAAGCCTCTCTGGCACAGTGGCATTTTAGAAAACATATGAAGTGCTTATGTTCATAAGTTAGCATGAAAAAAAAAATCCAGCAGAAGAAATAGCAGGGCTGCATTCTACTGTGGTAGAAATACATTTATTGCATTTGGGAAAACTTTAATGAAAACAGCATGAATAGAGAAGGAAAGATGTGGATTAAAATAAACTATATTACAGAAAAGAGGTGAGGAGATGATTGAAGCGCCATAGGTCAAAGATAGCCTTTGGATTGAGATAAATGCCATTGGATCAGGCGTTGATCTGATTTATATTTTGGAAGGGAGGCAAGGGTTGAAGCATAGATCCCTTACTTTGGCATTACAGAACCCTGCTGGCCCTTAATAGTTTTACATCCTTTTGTTCTACCTGTCCATTCTTCTTTTCCATATTCTCCTAACCTACAACTTAATATTTATGATTTAGTACATACTTTCAATAACTCAAACAACTCCAGTGAAGTCTGATTTTGATTAATTATATTTGCTAAAATCTCAATCCTGCTAATTGTTAAATCTTCTTACACTGCATCTCTACCAAGAAAACTCAAATGTACAAAGAAAAGAATTTATTTTATGTTTTATAAATGTGGCTTACAATGTTGCTAAGCAAATAATATTCTTGTATTTAGTTTTATAGCTCTCACCCTTTCCCTTCAATAAAATGTCCAAATATATCATTAAGTTTTCTGAAATATCCAACTCATCTTACCTTGTAGTCAGTTCCAGAAAACAATCTACTCTGAATTAAAAACTGAGCCCATTTGATCTAACCCATTTAAGCTCTCTACTTTCACTTGTTTATAAATTAATCTATACTTGACCAAATTTGTAACTCTCTGCAACATCTTGATCATTGACATGATTCTAATGTTTTTCCAGAGATATATTCCTGTTGTTCCTGGTTTTGTATTTCCTCCTTTATACTTGGAGAATTTTAAAAATTAAGATGTTCTTTTTCATGAAGATTATGATGATGAAAATTATAATAATGATAGAATCTAATATTTGCATTTGAGTCATTTTAATTTACAATGTGATTTTTATATACTCTCCTTTAAGTTTCACATATTACTGTAACATTTTATAAATAAGAAAATTTTAGTTTAAAGACATAAAGCAAACTAAGCAACCTATAAGGTCACTGCAACATGGTAATTAACATTTCCTTCCTGATGTTTCATCCTCTTGGCTTCCACAACATAAAAACAGCCGAGAAATACCTCTTCTGCTATTCTTTTCCATCACAGATTTTTTTTCATAGACTTTCTATTTTCTCTCACACATTACATCAGTGCTCAGCAGGATATCTGTCCTCAGCCTATTCTCTTCTGACTCTACACATCTTGATTGTATAAGCTGTAATAATCTCATAGTTTGATTACAATCAATAAGATGATAAGTGCCCAATCTGCAACTCCATTGTTGACCTTCTCCCAATTTTAGACTCATGTTTTCCTGGGTTTCTCTGTCTTAGCCTTTATCCTTGTCTGATTCACAAATTATACTGTAAACTCCTTAAGAATGAGAGTAAAGCTTCTCATGTCATGTCTCCAGAATAAACAACATTCTATCTTATCTAGTAGATTATCATATGTTGTTCAGCATTTGTCAATCATATATGTCATTTTAGTAATTCAAACAGGAACATAATATAACATTTTTAGTTAAATAAATAAATATCATGGATATTGGTCATAAATGGTTTCATGTTTCCATCATAGGAGAATTGCAGAATAAGGAGAAGGAGGAGCAGCAACTGGAGCAGCAGGAAGACAAGGAGGATGAAGAGGAAGAGGAGAAGGAGACGGCAGTAAAGAGGGTAGAGAAGCAAGATTGAGGAGAGCCCAGCATAAACATCACTACAAATACCCATTCACGGGTTGTATCCTTAAGCAAAAATTGTATTGCCTCACCTGTGATAAAGCAGTAGTTCTTTGTTGATGTTTCCTTTGTAACAAAAGGTCATGACATTTTCAAAGAGAATAGTGTTTGGCATAGAGGATAAGATATCTGTTTTCTTTAATTATAAAATATGAAGTCATGTTCTGGTTCATCAGTCTTCTAAATTGGTCTGCTCTTCCTGGAGGGCGGGACCATAACTAACACGAGAAGGTCACTCCTTTGTTTCTAGTCTGCTATCCTTGTTTGACCTATCATACATAATCCCCACACTTCCTAACTTGGGGAAGCAGAAAATGATGGGTGGACTAATGCCTACATGTTGATATTCCAACATAACATGTAGATGAGTTAAGTTTAACTGTAATTTTAAAGTGTGTATATTAAGATGTATCAATATTTCTTACCATGTAGTTTGCTGTTTGTTAGTGCCTTTGGGCTATTAGTTTGCTTTATGTTCACTAGAACATGAATACCTTAGATCTACTAGAACAGTACCTAGTATTGTTGGATAAATGAAGTGGTGAAGAAAACCAGAGGTAAGAAAGGAGAAGAGAGGGAGAAGAAAGAAAGAAGAAAAGAAGAAAATCATTTGACTTTCCCCAAGTAATCGAAGCAGTTTATTTTTAAAATCAGATATAGTTCAGTAGTTACTGAACCATGGGCCAGGCACAATGGCTCATGACTGCAATCCCAGCACTACTTGGAGGCTAAGACAGAAGGATTTTTGTGGTCAAAAGTTCAAGACCAGCATGGGCAACATAGCAAGACAATTTAAATTAAATTAACCAAGAGTGATAACACATGTCTGTAGTCCCAGCTAAACATGAGGCTGAGGTTGTAGGACCACTTGAGCCCAGGAGTTCCAGGCATCTGTGAACTATGATCTCACCAATGCACTCAAGACTGTGCTATGCAGCAAGACCCCACCTCTGGAAAAATAAAATAGTTACTGAACCCTATGTAACTTTTTTCCACTCAGAATGTAAAGAGATTGTGTTTGTTTTACACATGAGAAGAAACTTATCTATAATGCTTATAAATCTCATGACAAAAGACTAAGAATAATATCTATCTAATTTGATTTGAATTATTTATTTGCCTTAAGAAATGATTTATATTTTCTTGTATATTACCCAGAGAGTAATCATAATTTCCAGTAAGGCTGTTCCAATACAGCATAAAAATTTACCTAATAAATACTTCCTTAAAAAATCTGATACAAAATTAAACCACAAGTTATCTTTACTGGTTAAAGCCTAAGGATAACTAATGCATTCAAGAGACAAATATGTGGTTGTATTTTTTTTAATTTTTTGTGGAGATACGGGTCTCATTATGTTGCCTAGGCTGTTCTTGAACTTCTATACTCAAGCAATCCTCCTGCCTCAGCCTCCCAAAGTGCTGGGATTACAGACATGAGCCACTGAGACCAGCCTTGTTTCAAACTTCACAGTACCCAAAGAATCACCTGGAGATATTGTTAAAATGCAAACCCCTTAGGGCAACCCCAATATTCTGACTCAGCAAGTTTGCGAAGGTGGACTAAGAATTTACATTTCCACAGGCTCCAGCTGATGCTGTCTGTGATGGTCCCATATGGCACACTCTGAGGAACAATGCACTAGGCTGTATAACTTACCTCAACTTTATACATAAGTTTTTGATATTTGTTTCTTAGTACATTGAATTATCCAACCAGCAGTGAGTAGGGTAATTTTTACACAAATTTTCCTAGGAATGTAATGAAAACATTTTTTCCTTCACTCTAGTGTAATCATGTCAACACATGGCTGCTATGGAGAAATATGCAGCCTTAAAAACTCCAGGAAATTAAATTGAATTTCCAAATACATATATTCAGTCATATGTGAGATATGTATCAGTGAGCACTTAGAGTCATTTCACCATAAATATAAGAATTTTTTATCATATAGTACCCAAAAGATTACTGAATTTGGCAAATGTTTACATTCACTTTATAACTTAAAATATTCTAAAGTCAATGGAAGATGGTAAAAGTATGAGATACATAATGATTTGAAGAAAAACTCTTGAAGTATATGAAGACTATTATTTTATTATGCCAGTTACCATGAGTTATCAGAGAACATGTAAAATCTTGATAACATGGTAAGTATTATTTTTGTCATAGAGTTGTTCCACCTTGGACACATACTTGTGGAAACATCTTTATCACTGCAATCATTTCTATGCCTGGTTTCCTCCAGCATGCTTTTCCGTCATCTGACTCACTCACGGCTAGACTAACACTGGGATTAACATGCAATGGGTACAGTTGTTTCCTGATTACTTTGTCTTCACAATCATCTATTGCAAAATCACTTTGTTACGGTTATTTTTATCATTTGTAGAGACAGATTTTGGGCATTACTTTTAGTTTCCATAATGTGATCTCATAATTGCCATTATTTAACAAAAACAAATGGGGGACTTCAGAGTGTTTAAATACATTGGCCCTCTAGGGTAGCACATCATCTCTTAAAGCTTCACTTCAACTTCACTATTTCTGTAGTCTCATCTTGAGTAAAAGGTAATATGTTCATGTATAATCGAATATGTTATCTTAGTCTAGAATGTTGCTTCCTAAAATCTTTTGAAAACTAATTATAAAAATGTGTATTTATGTAATGATAATTTCTCATAAACAATTGAGAGAAATGATGACCTTCTTAGGATCTGAAGGTAAGTTGAGAATCTCAATAACTATACTTTGAAATCAGCAATCATCATGCAAAGTAAATAATGTGGAATATGGAGGCATATTCCAACTTCTCTCCTGATGGAACTTCTGAAAAGCTTTTTATTTCCTTGTCTACGTACTGGCATCTACTCTGCTACTTACTACTTTTACCTTTATTTGAAGTTCATATTTTAAGAAAATAGCATACGTTCTCTTTTTTGCAAATGTATATATTGTTTCACAAGTTTAACTTTTAAAAATTTACTTTTTTCCCATAAGTAAACATTTCTCACTACCTTTCATTGACCTTTCCATCATTTTAAACAGTTATGTCATTCTGCATAATAAAAAATGTTGTATAACAGTCATGCTTTACTACCTTACTGTTTTATATTATTTAAGTTGTTTTCATTCAGTTGTGATATGGCAGAAAACAAAGATTTTACTATTTCATATTTTTATTATTTTTCATTGGGGAAATATTTTTTTAAAACCATTACATATGTATTTATATATCTATGTCTGTATATCCATCTTTCAGTTTATCAAGGTTGGTAAAACAAAACTACTCTTCTATGAGCATTTTTTGATTCCATACTTTCAATAAAATTTACAGGTATAAAATACACTAAAGTTTTTATGCTTTTTGTATTATAAAATGACTGATGGGTAGGTTTATCTATCAGGTGATAGAAAAACCCCAAAATACATATTATTTTTACAGTTACTCCAATACCAGAAATTTCCTTTTTTTTTTTTTTTTTTTTTTTTTTTTTAATTTGAGACGGAGTTTCGCTCTTGTTGCCCGGGCTGGAGTGCAATGGCACAATCTCGGCTCACCACAACCTCCACCTCCCGGGCTCAAGTGATTCTCCTGCCTCAGCTTCCTAAGTAGCTGGGATTATAGGCACTCACCACCATGCCCGGCTAAATTTTTATTATTATTATTTTTAGTAGAGATGGGGTTTCTCCATGTTGGTCAGGCTGGTCTTGAACTCCTGACCACATGTGATCTGCCCACCTTGGCCTTCCAAAGTGCTGTGATTATAGGCATGAGCCACCACGCCTGGCCAGAAATTTCAGTTTAAATAACTGAGGCAAATCAGTGAATAAGTAACAAAGCAAATGCCATAAATCATGAGTTCTGCTTTATGTTTTGGAGATTTGGGGTTATTAATAACAGTAATTTTTTTATAATTAGGTAAAAATTATTCTTGTAATGTTTTATCACAAGTTATTGGTAAAAGAGATTAGAATAATGAAGACCATTACCTTTATATGAATTACTCTATAGTTTTCAATAAACAGGTAAAAATGTCATTTATTTGTAACTCTTGTGGCAATTATGTGTTTCACTGAAAATGTCTTTATTTAGATGTTTATAATTTACAAATAAATAATCTAACATTTTTTGTTTAATAACAAAGGAACTGGGTTAACTGGCTTATACTGTTTATGATAACATATCACAGTCCCAGATTAGGTTAATTTTGTTGAATGAGATTATTTAAAATATTAAGTCATCTTCACCAATTCAACTTCTCAAAGGAGGTATGAATATTTTCTCTGTGACTTCTTATCAGTTTGATTGTTCTCTAACCAATATCATTGATGTTCTAATCTGAAGGTTACACCATTTTTGCAACTCTCAAGACAGAAATCTGGCTCATTTTCAGTAACGTTATTATAAAGCGATTGCCCATTGCTGGTCATTCTAACATCCAAACATCTCTTTACACTGTACCTTAAATATCATCCCTAATGTCATTATTTAAGGCGCCCCATAATATCCAGTTCTATCTTCCCTACATTTTGAACTGTTCCAGTTTTATCTTCTGATAAACTGCTCCAGTTTTATCTTCCCTACATTTTGAACTGTTTGCACTTTCAGTATGGTATCCTCTCTCTTTTTCATTTTCTTGCAGTCACCCAACACCTCTTTACTCATCCCGCATAATCCAACTCAAGCTTTACTTTCTTCCTTACCTTCATACCCCTATTCTCTTGGTCTGTGTAACGTGTTGATTTGTGTGTTTCTCTAATGCCTTAGCGTTTCCATGTCAGTACACTCACTTTTACTTATCAGTGTCTCCAACAAGTCTCCAAGTTTCATGATGTCAGGCAATGGGTTTTAATTGTCTTTCTATCTGGAGTGTGTCTCCCAGTGCTTTGGAGCATAGCATAATCAATAAACTTTTGATGGGCGAATGCAAGAAAAAATGTGATACTGAATTTCCACATATATTTTCAGAGAACCCAGACAACTATGAAGTTCCTTGTCTTTGCCTTCATCTTGGCTCTCATGGTTTCCATGATTGTAAGTATATCAGGACATTTGAAGAATATGTTCTCAGTACCTATCCCAAGAGTCTCTCTATTCCTTGTGTTCTGGCATATATTGGTGTTTACTTGAATACAGCTTTATATGTTTAAATGTTTCCATATGAACTTTTTTTTGTACTAACCTACATAAGTTATATAAGGATTTAGAATAAATAGTCATTATTCATCTACAGACACTAAAGTATATTTAGCTTAGTGTGAAATAAAAGATTTACTGAACTTCTTAAATATGTGGAACTGAGAGCTTGTAAAAGTATCTTTAAACATGTGATGCTCTAGACAATCTGAAGTTAGAAATCTCAGGAATGAACTAGGTGCACTTGAGTGGAATTCAAGTATTAGAAGATGTCAAAGTAGAAATTTTCAAGTCGTTCCTTGCAAAAACTAACTTAAAATTAGTATACAATTATTTAGCACACACTTTCTAAAATAAAGCTGCTTATTTTTAACTATAAAACAAAACTTCAGATCTATGACATGTTATGAGTTCCCAGCTTGTATTGTCATTTACTACTGTGTATCACTAGGTAAAGCACTTGACTTCTCTGGAGCTCTTTCTTCTACTCTACTTCCTTCTCTTTCTCCTGTCCCTTTTCTATGACATTAGTAGGAAACTGGCCATGAAAGAATAAAAATACCTCAACTTACCTGGTAAATTCTAACAGATATTTCAAAAACTAATTTGATTATAAAATCACAGTATACCACATTATTTGTTATAAAAGGATAGGTGTCTAAAAAATAAAAAATAAAAATGTAAGGAAAACAGAGAAAAACATAATGCTTGTCTCTGTCAGTAAATAAAAGTTATGTGTAAGTAGCCTTTGAGCTGCTGAGAACATATTCTTATGAAAAAATACAAAGTTTCACTTTTCATTCACCAATGATAACCATTTACTCCCTTTTACACACAAAACAAGTATAAGTCCAAATAAATTTATATTTGAATATAGCACACTAATTACAGAAAAGCATACTCTTAACTCATTTTAAAGATGTCATGAAGCAAAAATAACTAATTTAGTGTCTATCGATGATTTGCCTACATCCGGTTTACTCACAACTGTAGCTGCTGAGTTCATTTTTGTACTCAATCTGGAATTATAACATTAAGATACTAACTATTGTCTCATTTTCTGTTTTCTAAGGGAGCTGATTCATCTGAAGAGGTGAGTCATTTTCATTCACTGGAAAACTTGTTTTCAGTTTTGTCCTCCCTACATTTGTATTGAATTATTAAACTTTTCTTCATTTTTCACAGAAATTTTTGCGTAGAATTGGAAGATTCGGTGTAAGTATTCTCTGATAATGCTGTGTAGTCCAAATAAATTGTGTTCTCTGATTACTTATTCTTCTAGAAGAACCAATACTTATTTCTCAAATATGTGTAGTAGTTGCAAAAGTGTGCTTTGTTTTCCTCTATTTATGATACACAGGTAACAGTCACAAATGTATTGTGTCCTAACAACATTTAAGTTGAAACTCATAGTGCCAACCTGAAGAAACCAGTTACTCCCTGAGCCCTCAAGTATCATCTCCTAAGTAATCACTTTGACCTAAAAAATAGTTGAAATTCTAATTCTGTTAATTATAATATACGCCTCATGGAGCATAAAGGCTGATAATTACACATAAAATATGGTAAGTTTGCACCTTCTGATATTTGTGACGGTGATAAACTCATTAAATTAAACAGGTCATGATAAATGAGATAGCAAATTTCATTTATTTAACATTTTTCTTAATGTGTGTATCTTAATGTCCCAGTATGTTGACATATAATGTCAATGTGATAGGGTTGCAAAAGATCCCCTAACTAATATAGTGAATACATGGATTAAAATAACACCAAATAAAAAGATACTCTAAAAGGGATGATGGTTATTTGTGTTAACAGAAGGAAGAAGTATTAAGGAATGTAGGAATCGTAAGAGACAGTAAGCTCATTAAAAGAGTGACTTGAAGAAACACCACATAAGCTGAATTTAGTAAATGTCTCCTTCCCATAATACTCAAAGGTGGGCAAAATGGTTGCTGGGAGGTAGTATTTTGAAGAAAATTTAAAACCTCTTTGGAGTGGTAGCCTATAATCGGTGTTCCTGCATGTAAAATAAAACCACAAAACTGTGAACATGCCGTACAAAGGTAAACACTCAATCATTTTTACCTGCTTTTAAAATGTGTTTATAACCAAAAAGAAAAATCTAATTGAAAGTTTGGAAAAAAATCTTATAAGTAATATGTAAGTTCCTAAAACTTTAACAATCTAAGATTCTAATAAAAATGCTTGCACTGTCATTATCTCAATTTTCTGCAATTTTCTTTCTCCTTGTGTGTATACAGTATGGGTATGGCCCTTATCAGCCAGTTCCAGAACAACCACTATACCCACAACCATACCAACCACAATACCAACAATATCCCTTTTAATATCATCAGTAACTGCAGGACATGATTATTGAGGTAAGATGGGTTTAGTGACATTTTTTTACTTTCTGTATCAGTGCTGACAGTTAAAAGAAGAAAAACAAAAACAAGCCATTAAACCAACAGCAGTTCCAGTATAAGAAAGCAGCCAGCTATATAGCTCCTTGAAATGTATTAATTTATATAAATGCTTCTGAGATAAAGTCTCTGTCCTGCTATGGTTAGAAGGCTGTGTTATAGGGTGGGGAACACCAGGGTTTGTATGCTGGCCCTGACAACTACTAGTTTCATGACTTTGAACTACTCCTAATGCTCCCGAACCTCAGTTTTCTCATCAAAAAATTGTGTATTATGATAACACTTAAATGTGCTTTTTAGAATTGGTGAGACTTTTGAAAGACATATCACATAAAGTCTCTTGATCAGAAAGGTTTGTAGTTATAACTGCAGGGCTTCCCTGCCACTAAATCTGTACCTAGGTGTTGCTTAAAGTTTTCACTCCCAAAATGCAATCTTTGGAGAAGCTTCCATCTGGGAACCATCTGGGAACTTGTGAGAAATTTGCATTTTATACCCTAAGTAACTCTACTGAGCAATTACTATAGAAATTATTAACATAATGCTAACAAGAAAATATGGAAATGTTATCAATTTCTTTTTAGAAAGTCAGTTTTACCTATCTCTACACATTAAATGTTCTAAATTCTATGAAAAAAGAATATTTCAAAACAAAATAGAGCAAACTGTTGGAGATAAGGGAGGATTGTTCTACAAAGTTAAAATAGTCCAAAGGATTTCAATTATTTTTCAGTGCATTTGGGAGATTATATTCCAATTCAATTCTCTATTGCCATTAATGATACAGGGAAGAGCCTGAACTTGATCTCCTAGGTTTTAGGTAATAGCTGATGACATTTAATCAAGAAAAGATGTATTGAAATATTATTTACAGGAAATGCATATAAATGAAATGTGTAGGCTATATTTAAGTAGAAGAATAAAATAGTATGATGATTGAAAAACAATTTAAATTTGAATTTAAATTGTAGATGCTGAATGATAATTTTTATTTATTCAGGAACCAATTTAATAAGTGTTTAATTGTCTACTCTGTGTCAAATATTATTTTGGGCCCTGCATTTTATAAACTATAATTGTATATAATATCTACTCTGTACCAGGCCAGAATATAAATGTGTTTACAGGGGTAAAAATTTTACAGATAATCTGTTATTTTTTTTTCTGTGCAGGCTTGATTGGCAAATACGACTTCTACATCCATATTCTCATCTTTCATACCATATCACACTACTACCACTTTTTGAAGAATCATCAAAGAGCAATGCAAACGAAAAACACTATAATTTACTGTATACTCTTTGTTTCAGGATACTTGCCTTTTCAATTGTCACTTGATGATATAATTGCAATTTAAACTGTTAAGCTGTTTTCAGTACTGTTTCTGAATAATAGAAATCACTTCTCTAAAAGCAATAAATTTCAAGCACATTCTTACATGTATGCTCCTTATTTTTCTCTTTTCTATGTATAGGAATAATGATTTCTTTCATCATCTTCTTTCCCAGTTTGACTAGCACAGATTGAAGCCCATAATGTCAGAGGTCCTTATTTATAATTTAGTCTGTCATATTTTATGTGTTACAAACATGGTACTCAAACTCACTTATTATTAGAGCTATTTATGCCAAGATTTGATTTGCCCATGGTTTCCTTTGCCACATCACAGTTGCTAAGCCTCCAAAGCACTCACTTTTTTTTTTTTTTTTTGAGACGGAGTCTCGCTCTGTCACCCAGGCTGGAGTGCAGTGGCACAGTCTCGGCTCACTGCAAGCTCCGCCTCCCGGGTGCACGCCATTCTCCTGCCTCAGCCTCTCCGAGTAGCTGGGACTACAGGCGCCCGCCACCACTCCCGGCTAATTTTTTTTGTATTTTTAGTAGAGACGGGGTTTCACCGTGGTCTCGATCTCCTGACCTCGTGATCCACCCGCCTCGGCCTCCCAAAGTGCTGGGATTACAAGCGTGAGCCACCGCGCCCGGCCAGCACTCACATTTTTTATCTCAGTCCCTGTAGGTCAGAATAACCACCACGTCACTCTACAGCAGTATGTAGGCACTCTGCATGTAAACCATCTAATGCCCTCCATTAGTTTTTCAGCAATGACTTTTATTCAAGAAATATTTATTGAATGACCCCAGCTGTCAGGCCCTCTTCTAGATGCTGCAGACAAAGAGAGACAAAAGTCCTGTCTTTGGAGAGTTTACATAGTAGTTGGGAGATGCAGATACAAAGTAAATAAATAGTACATATCTTAGGCAATGATAAGTGCGCTAAAGAAGTATAAGCATGTCTAGGGCACAGAAACAAATTTAAATAGGATAGTCAACAAGAGACTATCTGACATAGTGACATTTTATGAAAGATATGAACTAAGCATGAGAGCGAATATGGAGAAATAAATTTTCCAGCAGAAAAATAGCAAATGCAAATTTATTGTGATAGAAACATGTTTGTTTCATTAGGGACAAATTCAAGGAGACCAATATGGACAGAGAAGGCAAGTGGATCAAAATAAATTACGTCACAGCATAAGGGATACGCAGGTAACTAAAGCTTTGTGGCCCATGTTAAGTCTTTGATTTGAGATGGATGACATTGGAGAGAGATATAATCTTATTTATATTTTGGAATGAATCATAGATATCCACACTTGGGCCTTACAGAAATCTGTGGGTCCTTCCTATTTTTATGTCCTTTTATTCTATGTGTTCCTTTTAAAATTTATTTTATTTTCCTCTAAGCCAGTACTTCATATTTTTCATTCACTATATACTTGCAATAACTCAAACAACTCCAGTGAACTTCTGGGTTAGGGTAACTCTACATGCTAATATCTCAATCCTATAAATCCCTAAATTTTATATCATGTTTCTTTATCAAAACCTAGAAATATAGAAAAAATGTGATTTTTTGTTTTCTAAATTTGGAGTACAACATTGCTCTCCAAGTTTTTTCCATGTATTTGATGCAATACCTCTCTCATTAACCTACAATAAATTGCCCCAATATTTGTTTTCTGAAGGATCCAACTCATCTCACTCAGTAGTCAATTTCAAAATAATAATAATAATAATAATAATAACAACAACATACATATTTGAAAGGAAAAGTGAATTCATTAGGCATAAGTGTCTTAAACTTCTTACTCTCACTTTTAATAAATTAATCTATATCTGATCAGATTTCTAATTCTCAAAGTCTTAAAGGTGAAGGTGACTGTCATGTTTTCCAAAGATATTTTTTCATTATTCTTTGTTTTGCATTTTCTCCTTTATTCTCAGAGAAATTTTTGAAACTAAGATGTTCTTTCAAATGAATACTATCAAGCTAAAAATAATAATAAAACAACCTAATATTTACCTTTAAATAATGTATATTTTAAATTTCTCATATATATGAAATATATAAATATATAAATCATATTTCATATTATATATTAATATATGAAATATATTTTTTCATTTAATTCACTTTCAACTATTATTATAACATGGTCTGGGTAACTAAATTGTAGTTTAAAGAAATTACAGAATCCCCTATTTCACTACAACTTTTATTCATTGTGATTAACATTTTCCCCTTGAAATTTCATCCCTTTTGTTTCCATTATGTATGTATATTTCTTGAAAATACTATACTATTCTTTTCCCTCTCAGAGATTTTCATGGGCTTTCTTTTTCTCTCACATACTACATCAGTGTTGTCTAGGGGATTTTTCTCAACTTTCTTTTTTTCTGGTTGTACACGTCTTTCTTGTATGACTTCTTTTCATAATTCATTTTCAAAATTGATTAAAATCAATAAGCTGATAAGTCCAAAGTCTGCAGTTCATGTGTGGGAAGAAGAGTTCCTTCTTCTCTTAATTTAGACTTATATAACAAACACTCCTCCAGACTGATGTGCAGTTGCCTTTAACCTTGTATGTTTTATAAATTAAACTGTAACCTCCTTAGAAGCAGAAAAGAGCATTTACTTTGTATCACCAGTGTCTAGAATGTTTCATGTTATATAGAATACAGTCCAATGTTGTTTCACATTTGTCATTTGAAGTATTTTTCCTCTTAGTATGGAAACTGGAATATAAGATATTTTTATTTGAATAAACATCATAGATTTTTTCATAAACATTTCATACTTTCATCATAGTAGAAATAGAAAAGAAGACACAAGAAGAATAGGAGGAAAGCCCAGCATAAATATGACTGGAAATACCTATTCATGGGTTGCATCCTTAAGACATCAATTTAATGACATGCTTGTGATAAAGCCTTCACTATTTTTTTACATATCCCTTATAAATGAAAGGCATTGCATTTTCAAAGAGCATAGTGTTTTGTTATAAAGAACTAGATACCTGGTTTATTTAATTATAAAATGTGAAGATGCAGACATGTCTGATCCATCACTCTTCCTACTGTTCCTGGAGGGAAGGTCACTCCTGTGTATCTAGTCCATTATGTTTGTTCAAACTGTCATACACAATTCCCACACTCCCTAACTTGGGGAAACAGGAAATGATGTGTGAAATAATGCCTATATTTTGGTGTTCCAACATAAAATATAGATGACTTAAGTTTGATTGTAGTTGTAAAATGTTATATTAAAATATATATCAGTATTTTTACCGGGTAGCTTGTTGTTTGTCAGTGCCTTTGGACTATTAGTTTGCTTTATGTTCACTAGAACATGAATATTATAGAAGTACTACAACAGTGCCTTACATTGTTGTTTAAATGGTTAGTGAAGAAATAAAGAGTGAAAAAAGTAGAGGAGAAATACAGGAAGGAAAGAAGAAAGGGGAGAAATCATTTGACAACTCAAGCATATCCAAAGCAGTGTTTACTCTTCAAAGTCAGACATATTTCAAGTTACTGAACTATGTATCTCTTTCCCATTAAGAAGTGATAAGAGATTGTATTATTTTGAGCACAAGAAGAGACCTTGTATCTCCAGTGCTTAGAATAAATCTATTTTAAATTGAGTTATTTATTTGCCTTAAGAAACAATTTATGTTTTTGTATTTACCCAGAGAATAACCATTATTTCCAATAGGACTGTTCAATTATAACATAGAAGCTTTACCTTATAAATATTTTCCTAATAAATCTGACACATTAAGCCACAAGTTCTATTTGTGGGATGAAGTCTAAGGACAAATAATGCATTTGTGAGTTAATTATGTGTTTTTTCAAACTTTACAGTACAGAAAGTATCACCTAGAGATACTGTTAAAATGCAAGTTTCTGGTGTACCCCCTAGATTCTGATTCAGCAAGTTTGGAAAGTGAGACTAAGAATTTTCATTATAATAGGCTCCAGCTGATGCTGATTCTCATGGTTCCATGTGGCACACACAGAAACAATGGATTAGGCTTTATAATTTATCTTCAATTTACAAATGAGTTTTTAATATTGAGTTCTAAGTGTTTGAATTATCCAACCAGTCACAAGTTGGTTAGTTTTTGAAGAAATTTATCTAGGAACTTAGTGAAAGTTCTTTTCTTTTTTCCTCCTTTCTGTCTAGCGCAATCATGGCAATACATGGCTTCCATGGAGAAATATGAGCCTTTAAAAACTCCAGGGAAGTAAATTGAATTTCCAAACATAAGTATCCAGTTATTATGTATGATGTATACTATTATACTAAACACCTAGAACTATTTGACTTTAACTATAAGAATTATTTTATTACATACTAGTAATCAAGAGATTACAGAATTTTGGCAAATATTTACATCTACTTTATGACTTAAAATATTTTAAAGTCAATGGAAGAAATTAAAAGTACAATATTAATCATAATTTTTAGAAAAACTTATAAAAATATATAATGACTCCCATTATATTATGTCAATTATCACCATTTCCTAGAAAAGAGATTAAATTTTGGAAGGATTTTAATATCATTTTTGTCAGAGTTGTTTCATCTTGGACATATATTTGTTGAAATAAAATAGAATGTTGTCCACGCAAACATATTACATATGTAATCATTTCTATGCTTGGTTACTGTAGCATGATTTTTTCCCTCATCTTATTTTTACATGTCTAAACTAATTAACATTTGATGGATCCATTTGTTTCCTGGTTACTTTGTCATCACAATCTTTATTGTAAAATCATCCAGTCGAGTTCATTCTCACTATTTTGTAGGAATTTCTTTTTGGCATTTGTTGCTCAGCAACCACAGGGCATGTTTATAGAGGTAAGATGAGTCTAGTGATGTTTGTTTACTTTTCAAAAATATCAATGCTGACACTTAAAAAGAAAAAACACAGAAACAAGCCATAAAACAGTTCTAGCTTTAGAAATGTAGCCTGGGATAGCTCCTTGAAATGTATTCATTTATATAAATGCTTCTGAGGGAAATCTTCTGTCCTGTTATGATTAAAAGGCTGGGCTCTGGGGAGGGGAACCCCTGTGTTTGTATCCTGCTCCTGACAACTACTATTTTCATGATCTTGAAGTATTACTAATCCTTTCCAAACTTCAATTTCCTCATCAACACAATAGGTATTATGATAATACTTGTACTCTTTGTAGTACTAGTAAGACTATTGAAGGACATATTACATAAAAGCCCTTGATCAGAAAGGTGCATAATCGTGACTGCAGGCTTCACTGCCACTAAAGCTATCTCTGGACGTTGTTTAAGTTTCCCTCCTAAAATGCAATCTTTGGACAAGCTACACAAGCACTATCTGGGATCTTGTAAGAAATGTAGAGTCTAAACCACATCTAAACCAAATGAATCAGAATCTGCATTTTAATAATATCCCTATGTGATGTATAACGTAATAACTTTCAGAATTTTTGTCTTAATTCTAATAAGCAGTTAGGATAAAAACCACTAATATAATGTCAAAAAACAGAGAGGAAAATGTTATCAATTTCCTTTTTAGAAAGTCAATGCAATTTTACCTATTTATATGCAACACAAAATGTTTTAAATTTCTAGGAAAAAAATGGTATTTCTAGGAAAAATTAGTTTTTCACTACAAAACAAAGTAAACTTTAAAAAATATGAACACTGTCCTGTGATTTACTTTTGAAATCATCCATAGGATTTCAATTATTTTTCAATGCAGTTGTAGGTTTTATTCCAATCGAATTCTCTGTTGCCAATAATGATATGGGAAAGAGCCTGAACTTGATACTCTAGGCATTAGGTAATAGCTGATGATATTTGATCAAGAAAGGATATATTTAAAATATTATTTTGGAACAACAAATGTGAATGAAATATGTAGGCTATATTTAAGGAAGGGACTGAAATAGGTTATAGAAAGACTTAAAAGAAACATGGAAAAGGAGTCTTTGTAAAGGAAATTAATAGATTTAATGATGGATTGAATGAAAGACCAAATCAGCAAAGGAGGAAAAACAAATGGGTGCAACGTGTCAGGATTCGATTAGCAAATAAGAGTGCAGAGCATTTTTATGCCTTTCAAAAAAGAGATAATGGTTGGCTGTTATTTATGTATTTGTTTCTTTTTTTTCCCAAGGAATTTTGTCGTGTATATGGTTTGTTTGGTTTATGTGGAAGATGTTGAAGAAATTAATTTGGCTATGCTAACTTAGAACAAGAATTTTAAAAGCATTTAAACTAAAAATCCAAGCGGGTTAAATTGTAGAACTGAACTACTACATTCCTCAAGAGTTTTTTGTCTATTTTTGGAGATAGGTGGATAAAATACAGGGAATCTTCAGACAGTTAGAATATCATGTAACTAAAATGTCAACTGATTGGACGAGTATTTAGGCATAAGATAACAGCAGGAATATGGCAGTTAGGATAAGAGAGCATGCAGTGAGATAATAAGGAAGGCCATTGGAAATCTACCAAAATAATTTAGGATGAGAGGTCAGAGCTTGAACTAAAAAAAGTGGTAGAGATAGCAGCAATTTATTGTAAATTCTGATCAGATATTTTAGAATAATTTTTGCAGTTTTTTAATATGCATAACTTTAACCAAGGCACAAGTTTTAGGCAAGAACCTTTTATCACGTCAAATACAAACATACATTGAGAGACTTCATTCAGTTGAAAGACCATTAAAATAGGAAGAAAGATCTGATCTCAAAAATGTGCAAGTATGTCAAAATCAAACATAAAAAGAATTTTCTCTTATAGAATATAGAGAGGTGGTAAGCAAAGATTAGTAGAGCCTTTAAGGAGAATTTGGGGAAGCAAGGGAAAAAAACCAGTGGAATCTGATAAGAAAAGTATTCCACTGTGGTCTGCTGATTCTCAGGATAAGCTAATTAAGGGGCACATTCCAATTTTTAGTGCTTGCTCAGGCTTGAAGAGCAGCAGAATTTCGAGGCCTGTAGGAAGGAAAGAAGCCAGAATAATATTTGGTCAAGACAAAGCAAAGAGTAAGAAATGGGTAGTTATGAATACTTAATCAATCACTCAGGAATATGTCTGGAAAGAAGCCAGAATATTATTTGGTCAAGACAAAGCAAAGAGTAAGAAATGGGTAGTTATGAATACTTAATCAATCACTCAGGAATATGTCTGGAAAGCATAAGAGAATTAGGAATGATTAATCAGTAGTTCAAATTTAATAAAAACAATGTTTTTCCTTTACCTACGGGGTTGGAAGTAAGTCCTATTTGTTCTGTACTCATGATGATTCTTCCTATTCAAAAAAATCCCTTTACCCATCTAACAACATATTAAGCCACATACAATATTTTCAGTGTCTAAAAAGCATGTTTTATAGAATAATTTGAAAGAAAAATGAATTATTTGCATTGTCTTTTTTATTATACTTATCTTAAAAGTAACTTGACAAAAATTGTCAAAAATAAATTCCAATCTTCAATCTACAAAGAGTTGCATGTAGCATAGAGAGTTATTTTTGGGACCAAAATCATTTTTAAGGGAGAAGAAGGAGAGTGCTAGGGTTCAGATTCTGAACCCAGAGTCAGAAAGTGAGAGGAAGCCACTGAATGCTGTGAGATGGGTGTAGTGTATGCTTTCTCCTGAATTGCCTTTTGACACGCCACCTTACACACTTAGCATGTAAAAGACTGGAAATCTGACAAATTAAATTAGATGTCTTGTTGTATCCTTGTCTCAGTGTCCATTAACTGCACCATCCTCTTGCTCAGATTAAAAGCCTAAGGATATAATTGATTGCTTTTCCATCTCTGGCAGAGAGCTGTTCACTTTTTTAAAAACTTTTTTTTTTATTTCCATAGGTTTTGAGGGAACAGGTGGTATTTGCTTACATGAGTAAAATATTTAGTGGTGATTTGTGAGATTTTGGTGCACCCATCAATCAAGCAACATTCACTGAACCCAATGTATACTCCTTTATCCCTCACACCCTTCCCACCCTTTCCCCCAAGTCCTCAAAGTCCATTGTAACATTCTTATGCCTTTTCATCCTCATGGCTTAGCTTCCACTTATGAGTGAGAAAATACGATGTTTAGTTTTCTATTTGTGCATTACTTTGCTTAGAATAATAGTCTCCAGTTCCAACCAGGTTGCTGTAAATGCCATTGATTCGCTCCTCTTTATGGCTGAGTAGTATTCCATCATATATATATATGTATATATATGTATATATGTATATATATGTATATATGTATATATGTGTATATATATGTATATATATGTATATATATATGTGTATATATATGTATATATATGTATAGTATTCCATCATATATATCCATTTGTTGATTGATGGACATTTGGACTGGTTCCATATTTTTGCAGTTGCAAATTGTGCTGCTATAAACACACATGTGCAAGTATCTTTTTCGTCTAATGGTTTCTTTTCCTCTGGTTAGATATCTAGTAGTGGGATTGCTAGGTCAAATAGTAGTTCTACTTTTAGTTCTTTAAGGAATCTCCACGCTATTTCCCTTAGTGGTTGTACTAGTTCGCATTCCCACCAGCAGTGTAGAACGGTTCTCTGTTCACCACATCCATGCCAACATCAACTATTTTTCGATTTTTTATTATGGTCATTCTTGCAGGAGTAAGGTGGTATTGCATTGTGATTTTGATTAACATTTCCCTGATAATTAATGACGTTCAGAATTTTTCATATGTTTGTTAGCCATTTGTATCTCTTCTTTTGAGAATTGTCTATTTATGTCCTTAGCCCACTTTTTGATGACATTGTTTGTATTTTTCTTGCTAATTGGTTTGAGTTCATTGTAGATTCTGGATATTAGTCCTTTGTTGCATGTATAGATTGTGAAGATATTCTCCCACTCTGTGGGTTGTCTGTTTACTCTGCTGACTGTTCCTTTTGCTGTGCAGAAACTCTTCAGTTTAATTAAGTCCCACCTATTAACTTGCTTTTGTTGCATTTGCTTTGAAGTTCCTAGTCATGAACTCTTTGCCTAAGACAATGTGTAGAAGGGTTTTTCTGATGCTATCTTCTAGAATTCAGATCCTAGATTTTAAGTTCTTGATCCATCTTGAGTTGACTTTTGTATAAGGTGAGAGATGAGGATCCAGTTTCATTCTCCTACATGTGGCTTGTCAATTATCCCAGCACCATTTGTTGAATAAGGTGTCCTTTTCCCACTTTATGTTTTTGTTTGCTTTGTCAAAATTCAGTTAGATGTTAAGTATTTGGCTTTATTTCTGGATTCTCTATTCCATTCCATTGGTCTAACTGCCTATTTTTATACCACAATCATGCTGTTTGGGGGACTATGGCCTTACAGATTAGTTTAAAGTCAGGCAATGTGATGATGTGATGCCTCCAGATTTTTTTTTCTTAGTATTGCTTTGGCTATGCAGGCTCTTTTTTGTTTCCATATGAATTTTAGAATTGTTTGTTCTAGTTCTGTGAAGAATTATGGTGGTATTTTGATGGGAATTGCATTGAATTTGTAGATTGATTTTGGCAGTATGGTCATTTCCACAATATTGATTCTACCCATCCATGAGCACGGGATGTGTTTCTATTTGTTTGTGTCATCTATTATTTCTTTCACCAGTGTTTTGTAGTTTTTCATTGTAGAGATCTTTCACCTCCTTGGTTAGGTATATTACTAAGTATTTTATTTTTCTTGCAGCTATTGTTAAAGTGGTTGTGTTCTGGATGTGATTTTCAGCTTGATCACTGTTGGTGTATAGCAGAGCTACTGATTTGTGTATCTTAATTTTGTATCTGGTAACTTTGCTGAATTCATTTATCAGTTCTAGGAGCTTTTTGGAGGAGTCTTGGGGTTTTCTAGGTATACAATTATACTATTTGCAAACAGTGACAGTTTGACTTCCTCTTTAATGATTTGGATGTCCTTTATTTCTTTCTTTTGTCTGATTGCCCTGGCTAGGACTTCCAGTAGCATGTTGAATAGAAGTGGTGAGAGTAGGCGTCCTTGTCTTGTTCCACTTCTCAGAGGAAATGCTTTCAACTTATCCCTGTTCAGTATTATGTTGGCTGTGGGTTTGTCATAGATGGCTTTTATTACATTGAGGTATGTCCCTTGTGTGCTGACTTTGCTGAGAGTTTTAATCATAAATTGATGCTTGATTTTGTCAAAGGCTTTTTCTGTGTCTATTGAGATATCATGTGATTTTTGTTTTTAATTCTGTTTATGTGGTGTAGCACATCTATTAACTTCCATATTTTAAACCACTCCTGCAGCCCTTGTATAAAACCCACTTGATCATAGTGCATCATCTTTCTGATATGCTATTGGATTCAGTTAGTTAGTATTTTGTTAAGGATTTTTGCATCTGTGTTCTTCGGGGATGTTGGTCTGTAGTTTTTGCTGTTTTTGCTATATCCTTTCCTGGCTTTGGTATTAGGATGATACTGGCTTCGTAGAATGATTTAGGGAGGATTCCCTCTTTTCTGTCTTGTGTAATTGTGTCAATGGAATTGGTACCAATTCTTTGAATGTCTGATAGATTCAGCTATGAATCCATCAAGTCCTGGACTTTTTTTTGTTGAAATTTTTTATTACCATCTCGCTGTTTGTTATTGGTCTGTTTAGGGTTTCTAATTCTTCCTGATTTAAGCTAGTAGGGTTGCATATTTCCAGGAATTTATCCATCTCCTCTAGGTTTTCTAGTTTATGTGCATGAAGGTGTTCAGAGTAGCCTTGAATGTTCTTTTGTATTTCTGTGGTGTCAGTTGTAATATCTCCCATTTAATTTCTAATTGAGCTTATTTGGATTTTCCCTCTTCTTTTCAAGGTTAAACTTGCTAATGGTCTATCAATTTTATTTATCTTTTCAAAGAACTAGATTTTTGTTTCATTTATCTTTTTTTTTCTCCTTGTCTCCATTTCATTTAGTTCTTCTCCCATCTTGGTTATTTCTTTTCTTCTGCTGGGGTTGGATTTGGTTTGTTCTCTTTTCTCTAGTTCCTTGAGGTGTGACCTTAGATTGTCTATTTGTGCTCTTTCAAAACTTTTTGTTCTAGGCATTTAGGGCTATGAACTTTCCTCTTAGCACCACGTTTGCTGCATCCCAGAGGTTTTGATAGATTGTGTCTTTATTATCATTTGGTTCAAAACATTTTACATTTTCATCTTGATTTCATTGTTTACCCAGTGATCATTCAGGAACAAGTTATTTAATTTCAATGTATTTGCATGGTCTTGAAGTTTCCTTTGGGAGTTGATTTCCAATTTTATTTTGCTTTGGTCAGAGAGAGTACTTAATATAATTTCAATTTTCTTAAATTTATTGAGACTTGTTTTGTGGCTGATCATATGGTCTATGTTGGAGAATGTTCCATGCACTGTTGAATAGAATGTATATTCTGCAGTTGTTGGGTAGAATGTTCTGTAAATATCTGTTGAGTCCATTTTTTCTAGGGCATAGTTTAAATCCATTGTTTCTTTGTTGGCTTTCTGTCTTGATGACGACCTGTCTAGTGCCATGAATGGAGTATTGAAGCCCCCACTATTACAGTATTGCTGTCTCCCACTATTACAGTATTGCTGTCTATGACATTTCTTACATCTAATAGTAATTGTTTTATAAACTTGGGAGCTCCAGTTTTAGGTACATATATATTTAGGATTGTGATACTTTCCAGTGACAAGGCGTTTTATCATTATAAAATGTACCTCTTTGTCTTTTTTAACTGCTGTTGCTTTAAACTTTGTTTTGTCTGATATAAAAATAGCTACTCTTGGTTGCTTTTGGTGTCCATTTGCATGGAATGTCTTTTGCCACCCCTTTATCTTATGTTTTTGTGAGTCCTTATGTGGTAGGTGAGTCTCTTGAAGGCAGCAGATACTTGGTTGGTGAATTCTTATTCATTCTGCAATGCTGTTTTGTTTTGTTTTGTTTTGTTTTGTTTTGTTTTGTTTTTTTGAGAGAGAGTCTTGCACTGTCACCAGGCTGGAGTGCAGTGGCATGATCTCAGCTCACCGCAACCTCTGCCTCCTGGGTTCAAGTAATTCCTCTACCTCAGCCCCCTGAGCAGCTGAGACTACAGGCACATGCCACCATGCCAGGCTAATTTTTTGTATTTAGTAGAAACAGGGTTTTACCATTTTGGCCAGGATGGTCTTGATCTCTTGACCTCATGATCCACCCACCTTGGCCTCCCAAAGTTCTGGGATTACAGGTATGAGACACCAGGCCTGGTCAATTCTGTATCCTTTAAGTGGAACAATTAGACAATTTACATTCAACGTTAGTATTGAGATGTGAGGTACTATTCCATTCATTGTGCTATTTGTTGCCTGAAAATCTTGTTTTTTTCTGTTGCTTTTCTGTTTTTGTTTTGTTTTATATGTCCTGTGAGAGTAATCCTTTAAAGTGATTCTCTTTTGATGTGTTTCCATTATTTGTTTCAAGATGTATAGCTCCTTTTAGGTGTTCTTGTAGTACTGGCTTGGTAGTGGTTTGTTTGTCTGAAAAAGACTGTATTTGTCCTTCATTTATGAAGCTTAGTTTCACCGAATACAAAATTCTTGGCTGATAATTGTTTTGTTTAAGGAAACTGAAGATAGAGTCCCAATCCCTTCTAGCATGCAGGGTTTCTGCTGAGGAGTCAGCTGTTAATATGATATGTTTTTCTTTGTAGGTTACCTGGTGCTTTTACCACACAGCTTTTAACATTCTTTCCTTCATCTTGACTTTAGATAACCTGATGACTATGTGTCTAGGCTATGATCTTTTTGCGATGAATTTCCCAGGTGCTCTTTGAGCTTCTTGTATTTGGATGTCTAGATCTCCAGCAAGACCAGGGAAGTTTTCCTTGATTGTTTCCCCAAAAATATTTTCCAAACTTTTGGATATCTCTTCTTCCTCATGAATGCCAATTATTCTTAGGTTTGGTCATTTAACATAATCCCAAGCTTCTTGGAGGCTTTATTCATTTTTTAAAATTCTTTTCCTTTGTCTTTGTTGGATGGGGTTATTTCAAAACCTTGTCTTCAAGCTCTGAAGTTTTTTCTTCTGCTTGTTCAATTCTATTGCTGAGATTTTGCAATACAGTCTACATTTCTCCAAACATGTCCTTTATGTCCTAAAGTTGTGATTGTTTTCTATTTATGCTATTTATTTCACTGAAGATTTCTCCCCTCATATATTGTATCATTATTTTTTATTTTTTCTTAAGGTGAACTTCACCTTTCTCTGGTGCCTCCTTGATTAGCTTAATAATCGACCTTCTGAATTATTTTTTCTGGCAATTCAGGACTTTTTTGATTTGGAACCATTGCTGGTGAGCTAGTGTGATTTTAGGGGGAGTGTTAAAGACCTTTGTTTTGTCGTATTACCAGAATTGTTTTTCTCATTCCTTCTCATTTGGGTAGGTTATGTCAGAGGGAAGATCTGGGGCTCAAGGCTGCTGTTCCAATTCTTTTATCTCATAGGGTGCTCCCTTGATGTAGTACTCTTCCATTTTTCCTAGAGATGTGGCTTCCTGAGAGCCAAACTGCAGTGATTGGTATTTCTCTTCTGGATCTAGCCACCCAGCTAGGTTACTAGGCTCTGGGATAGAATCTGGGGGTGTCTCCACAGAGTCCAAAAATGTGAACTGTCCTCAGTTCTCTCAGCTGTGGATGCCAGCAGAGTACTGGAGCTGTTTGCTGGGTCCAACAAGAGCAATCCACTACCTTCAAAGCATATATAGATTCTCTCAGCTTTCCTGATATATTCCTGCAGCAGTTTTTGGAGCAAAAGTTCACAGTGTGAGGTGTCTGTCAGAGTGGGAACTGCAATTTAGTCCTGCCTCCGATTCACCATTTTTTTTCATCTCCTTAACAGTGTGCTGACAGGTTCTTACTTCTACTATACTTTCCTCAGTTGGCTTATTCAAGTCTTGTGGAAGAGACTGGCTAGCTGCCAAACCCACTCCTTCTTTCTCCTGGATATCTGCCATTCACTCTTTATACATAATCAATGCATATCGATCTGATGGGTTCTATATCATATATATGTGTGTGTATGTATACATGCACACATACATACATATATAGATGTATGTACACTGTTTAATAAAATCTAAACTAGCTCTTATGACTAGCTAGTATGAATGAAAGTTTCATTCATAAGGGAGTTCAAGTACAGGGTGGTCCAAAATATATACATTTTTAAGATGGCAAGAGGTTGTGCAGACATTCTATTAATTAGTCATTGTTAATAAATCAGGCATTGAGAGATAACTTTGCTTTGAGGTTTCCTTTTGGAAGAGGCTAGATTGAAGTTCAAAGCTTTTAGATGTCTGACCAATTGCCTGGCCCTCAACAAACACACACACACACACACACACACACACACACACACACACATACATATATATATATGGTTTTAATTTTCTAAAAAAAGTTTAAATTATGGCTCTTTCACTTTCTGGTGACATAGATTTGGCCTCATCACTTATCCTGTCTGAATCCAAGTTTTGCCTTGGGTAAGGACATCCTGAAGGAGTTGCTGGAAGAATTAATGTCATAACAAATGTAAGACACCTATACAATGCCTGGCATAGAACAATTACTTTTTTTTTTTTAATAATAATCTCATGCGTTTATTTAGCACTTTTCTACATAGTATCTCATTTGATCTTAACAACCTTTAAGGCAAAATGGAAGAATACAAAAAGTTGCTCTGTGCTCTTGGGCAGGTCAATTACCGCTCTCTGTGACTCTGCACAGTGCCTGACATAATAAAGACTGAATAGCACTCAACAAGTGTTTAATGTAATAACCTAAAACTCACAGAGGTGCCATTGGAATCAATTTTGATAATGTGCAAGAAAGTGACTTGTATACATTTCTTTTTTTTTTTAATTATTATTATACTTTAAGTTTTAGGGTACATGTGCACAATGTGCAGGTTAGTTACATATGTATACATGTGCCATGCTGGTGCGCTGCACCCACTAACTCGTCATCTAGCATTAGGTATATCTCCCAATGCTATCTCTCCCCCCTCCCCCCACCCCAAAACAGTCCCCAGAGTGTGATGTTCCCCTTCCTATGTCCATGTGTTCACATTGTTCAGTTCCCACCTATGAGTGAGAATATGCGGTGTTTGGTTTTTTGTTCTTGTGATAGTTTACTGAGAATGATGATTTCCAATTTCATCCATGTCCCTACAAAGGACATGAACTCATCATTTTTATGGCTGCATAGTATTCCATGGTGTATATGTGCCACATTTTCTTAATCCAATCTCTTATTGTTGGACATTTGGGTTGGTTCCAAGTCTTTGCTATTGTGAATAATGCCGCAATAAACATACGTGTGCATGTGTCTTTATAGCAGCATGATTTATAGTCCTTTGGGTATATACCCAGTAATGGGATGGCTGGGTCAAATGGTATTTCTAGTTCTACATCCCTGAGGAATCGCCATACGGACTTCCACAATGGTTGAACTAGTTTACAGTCCCATCAACAGTGTAAAAGTGTTCCTATTTCTCCACATCCTCTCCAGCACCTGTTGTTTCCTGACTTTTTAATGATTGCCATTCTAACTGGTGTGAGATGGTATCTCATTGTGGTTTCGATTTGCATTTCTCTGATGGCCAGTGATGATGAGCATTTTTTCATGTGTTTTTTGGCTGTATAAATGTCTTCTTTTGAGAAGTGTCTGTTCATGTCCTTTGCCCACTTTTTGACGGGGTTGTTTGTTTTTTTTGCATAAATTTGTTTGAGTTCATTGTAGATTCTGGATATTAGCCCTTTGTCAGATGAGTAGGTTGCAAAAATTTTCTCCCATTTTGTAGGTTGCCTGTTCACTCTGATGGTAGTTTCTTTTGCTGTGCAGAAGCTCTTTAGTTTAATTAGATCCATTTGTCAATTTTGTCTTTTGTTGCCATTGCTTTTGGTGTTTTAGACATGAAGTCCTTGCCCATGCCTATGACCTGAATGGTAATGCCTAGGTTTTCTTCTAGGGTTTTTATGGTTTTAGGTCTAACATGTAAGTCTTTAATCCACCTTGAATTAATTTTTGTATAAGGTGTAAGGAAGGGATACAGTTTCAGCTTTCTACATATGGCTAGCCAGTTTTCCCAGCACCATTGATTAAATAGGGAATCCTTTCCCCATTGCTTGTTTTTCTCAGGTTTGTCAATGATCAGATAGTTGTAGATATGCGGCATTATTACTGAGGGCTCTGTTCTGTTCCATTGATCTATATCTCTGTTTTGGTACCAGTACCATGCTGTTTTGGTTACTGTAGCCTTGTAGTATAGTTTGAAGTCAGGTAGTGTGATGCCGCTAGCTCTGTTCTTTTGTCTCAGGATTGACTTGGTGATGCAGGCTCTTCTTTGGTTCCATATGAACTTTAAAGTAGTTTTTTCCAATTCTGTGAAGAAAGTCATTGGTAGCTTGATGGGGATGGCATTGAATCTGTAAATTACCTTAGGTGGTATGGCCATTTTCATGATATTGATTCTTCCTACCCATGAGCATGGAATGTTCTTCCATTTGTTTGCATCCTCTTTTATTTCATTGAGCAGTGGTTTGTAGTTCTCCTTGAAGAGGTCCTTCTCATCCCTTGTAAGTTGGATTCCTAGGTATTTTATTCTCTTTGAAGCAATTGTAAATGGCAGTTCACTCATGATTTGGCTCTCTGTTTGTCTGTTATTGGTGTATAAGAATGCTTGTGATTTTTGTACATTGATTTTGTATCCTGAGACTTTGCTGAAGTTGCTTATCAGCTTAAGGAGATTTTGGGCTCAGACGATGTGGTTTTCTAGATGTACAATCATGTCGTCTGCAAACAGGGACAATTTGACTTCCTCTTTTCCTAATTGAATACCCTTTATTTCCTTCTCCTGACTAATTGCCCTGGCCAGAACTTCCAACACTATGTTGAATAGGAGTGGTGAGAGAGGGCATCCCTGTCTTGTGCCAGTTTTCAAAGGGAATGCTTCCAGTTTTTGCCCATTCAGTATGATATTGGCTGTGGGTTTGTCATAGATAGCTCTTATTATTTTGAAATATATCCCATCAATACCTAATTTATTGAGAGTTTTTAGCATGAAGGGTTGTTGAATTTTGTCAAAGGCTTTTTCTGCATCTATTGAGATAATCATGTCTTTGGCTCTGTTTATATGCTGGATTACATTTATTGATTTGCATATATTGAACCAGCCTTGCATCCCAGGGATGAAGCCCACTTGATCATGGTGGATAAGCTTTTTGATGTGCTGCTGGATTCAGTTTGCCAGTATTTTATTGAGGATTTTTGCATCAATGTTCATAAAGGATATTGGTCTAAAATTCTCTTTTTTGGTTGTGTCTCTGCCCGGCTTTGGTATCAGGATGATGCTGGCCTCATAAAATGAGTTAGGGAGGATTCCCTCTTTTTCTATTGATTGGAATAGTTTCAGAAGGAATGGTACCAGTTCCTCCTTGTACCTCTGGTAGAATTCGGCTGTGAATCCATCTGGTCCTGGACTCTTTTTGGTTGGTAAGCTATTGATTATTGCCACAATTTCAGATCCTATTATTGGTCTATTCAGAGATTCAACTTCTTCCTGGTTTAGTCTTGGGAGAGTGTATGTGTCGAGGAATTTATCCATTTCTAGATTTTCTAGTTTATTTGCGTAGAGGTGTTTGTAGTATTCTCTGATGGTAGTTTGTATTTCTGTGGGATCGGTGATGATATCCCCTTTATCATTTTTGATTGCGTCTATTTGATTCTTCTCTCTTTTTTTCTTTATTAGTCTTGCTAGTGGTCTAACAATTTTGTTGATCCTTTCAAAAAACCAGCTTCTGGATTCATTGATTTTTTGAAGGGGTTTTTGTGTCTCTATTTCCTTCAGTTCTGCTCCGATTTTAGTTATTTCTTGCCTTCTGCTAGCTTTTGAATGTGTTTGCTCTTGCTTTTCTAGTTCTTTTAATTGTGATGTTAGGGTGTCAATTTTGGATCTTTCCTGCTTTCTCTTGTGGGCATTTAGTGCTATAAATTTCCCTCTACACACTGCTTTGAATGTGTCCCAGAGGTTCTGGTATGTTGTGTCTTTGTTCTCATTGGTTTCAAAGAACATCTTTATTTCTGCCTTCATTTGGTTATGTACCCAGTAGTCATTCAGGAGCAGGTTGTTCAGTTTCCATGTAGTTGAACAGTTTTGAGTGAGATTCTTAATCCTGAGTTCTAGTTTGATTGCACTGTGGTCTGAGAGATAGTTTGTTATAATTTCTGTTCTTTTACATTTGCTGAGGAGAGCTTTACTTCCAAGTATGTGGTCAATTTTGGAATACGTGTGGTGTGGTGCTGAAAAAAATGTATATTCTGTTGATTTGGGGTGGAGAGTTCTGTAGATGTCTATTAGGTCCGCTTGATGCAGAGCTGAGTTCAATTCCTGGGTATCCTTGTTGACTTTCTGTCTGGTTGATCTGTCTAATGTTGACAGTGGGGTGTTAAAGTCTCCCATTATTAATGTGTGGGAGTCTAAGTCTCTTTGTAGGTCACTCAGGACTTGCTTTATGAAACTGGGTGCTCCTGTATTGGGTGCATATATATTTAGGATAGTTAGCTCTTCTTGTTGAATTGATCCCTTTACCATTAAGTAATGGCCTTCTTTGTCTCTTTTGATCTTTGTTGGTTTAAAGTCTGTTTTATCAGAGACTAGGATTGCAACCCCTGCCTTTTTTTGTTTTCCATTTGCTTGGTAGATCTTCCTCCATCTTTTTATTTTGAGCCTATGTGTGTCTCTGCCCGTGAGATGGGTTTCCTGAATACAGCACACTGATGGGTCTTGACTCTTTATCCAATTTGCCAGTCTGTGTCTTTCAATTGGAGCATTTAGTCCGTTGACATTTAAAGTTAATATTGTTATGTGTGAATTTGATCCTGTCATTATGATGTTAGCTGGTTATTTTGCTCATTAGTTGATGCAGTTTCTTCCTAGTCTCGATGGTCTTTACATTTTGGCATGATTTTGCAGCGGCTGGTACCGGTTGTTCCTTTCCATGTTTAGCACTTCCTTCAGGATCTCTTTTAGGGCAGGCCTGGTGGTGACAAAATCTCTCAGCATTTGCTTGTCTGTAAAGTATTTTATTTCTCCTTCACTTATGAAGCTTAGTTTGGCTGGATATGAAATTTTGGTTTCAAAATTCTTTTCTTTAAGAATGTTGAATATTGGCCCCCACTCTCTTCTGGCTTGCAGAGTTTCTGCCGAGACATCTGCTTTTAGTCTGATGGGCTGCCCTTTGAGGGTAACCCGACCTTTCTCTCTGGCTGCCCTTAACATTTTTTCCTTCATTTCAACTTTAATGAATCTGACAATTATATGTCTTTGTGTTGCTCTTCTCGAGGAGTATCTTTGTGGCATTCTCTGTATTTCCTGAATCTGAATGTTGGCCTGCCTTGCTAGATTGGGAAATTCTCCTGGATAATATCCTGCAGAGTGTTTTCCAGCTTGGTTCCATTCTCCCCGTCACTTTCAGGTACACCAGCCAGATGTAGATTTGGTCTTTTCACATAGTCCCATATTTCTTGGAGGCTTTGCTCATTTCTTTTTATTCTTTTTTCTCTAAACTTCCCTTCTCACTTCATTTCATTCATTTCATCTTCCTTCGCTGATACGCTTTCTTCCAGTTGATCGCATTGGCTCCTGAGGCTTCCGCATTCTTCACGTACTTCTTGAGCCTTGGTTTTCAGCTCCATCAGCTCCTTTAAGCACTTCTCTGTATTGGTTATTCTAGTTATACATTCTTCTAAATTTTTTTCAAAGTTTTCAACTTCTTTGCCTTTGGTTTGAATGTCCTCCTGTAGCTCGGAGTAATTTGATCATCTGAAGCCGCCTTCTCTCAGCTCGTCAAAGTCATTCTCCATCTAGCTTTGTTCCGTTGCCGGTGAGGAACTGCGTTCCTTTGGAGGAGGAGGGGTGCTCTGCTTTTTAGAGTTTCAAGTTTTTCTGCTCTGTTTTTTCCCCATCTTTGTGGTTTTATCTACTTTTGGTCTTTGATGATGGTGATGTACAGATGGGTTTTTGGTGTGGATGTCCTTTCTGTTTGTTAGTTTTCCTTCTAACAGACAGGACCCTCAGCTGCAGGTCTGTTGGAGTACCTGGCCATGTGATGTGTCAGTCTGTCCCTGCTGGGGGGTGCCTCCCAGTTAGGCTGCTCAGGGGTCAGGGGTCAGAGACCCACTTGAGGAGGCAGTCTGCCCGTTCTCAGATCTCCAGCTGCATGCTGGGAGAACCACTGCTCTCTTCAAAGCTGTCAGACAGGGACATTTAAGTCTGCAGAGGTTACTGCTGTCTTTTTGTTTGTCTGTGCCCTGCCCCCAGAGGTGGAGCCTACAGAGGCAGGCAGGCCTCCTCGAGCTGTGTTGGGCTCCACCTAGTTCGAACTTTCCGGCTGCTTTGTTTACCTAAGCAAGCCTGGGCAATGGCGGGCGTCCCTCCCCCAGCCTCGCTGCCGCGTTGCAGTTTGATCTCAGACTGCTGTGCTAGCAATCAGCGAGACTCCGTGGGCATAGGACCCTCCAAGCCATGTGTGGGATATAATCTCCTGGTGTGCCGTTTTTTAAGCCCATCGGAAAAGCACAGTATTTGGGTGGAAGTGACCCAATTTTCTAGGTGCCCTCTGTCACCACTTTCTTTGACTAGGAAAGGGAACTCCCTGACCCCTTGCACTTCCCGAGTGAGGCAATGCCTCACCCTGCTTTGGCTCATGCACGGTGCTTGCACCCACTGACCTGCGCCCACTGTCTTGCACTCCCTAGTGAGATGAACCCGGTACCTCAGATGGAAATGCAGAAATCACCCGTCTTCTGCGTCGCTCACGCTGGGAGCTGTAGACTGGAGCTCTTCCTATTTGGCCATCTTGGCTCCTCCCCCCCAATTACTTTAAATGGCAGCAAGAATGTTTCTCACTTACTGTTCTCTAGGGATAGGTGCTTTCCCACAAGGTATTTATGTAACCATTATACAATTTTGTTGAAGCATGCATTATTATAGCCAAAGAAATCAACATTGAACAGTACTAAGTTAGTTACCCAATGTCATACATTTAGTAAATTAGTAGAGGAAAAAATACCTGTATTTAGGTTTATTAGATTTCAAAAGCCAAGCCAAGTATCATATTCCTTATATGTAGCCACACTACTCACTGCCTCCATTAGTTTCCTATTGCTGCTGTAACAAATTACCAGAAACAACAAAATTGTTTTATCTCACAATTCTGGAGGTCAGATGTTCAAAATGTGTCCTGTTAGAATAAGATCAAAGTGTTAGCAGGACTGAATTCTTTTCTGGAGATGCCAAGGAACATCCAGATATTCTCACCTTTTCTAGCTTCTAGAGGCTGCTTTTATTCTTTGGCTTATAGGCCCCTTCCTCCATGTTCAAAGCCAGCAATGGCCACTTGAGTCTTCTTATATTACATCACTCTGAACCCTCTGTCTTTCTCTTCCACGTATGAGGACTCTTGTGATTACATTGGGTCCACCTGAATAATCTCAATGTCTGGTGATAAGCAAATTTAATTCCATCTGCAATCTTAATTTCCCTTTGCCATGTAACCTAATGTATTCCAAGATTCCTGGAATAAGAACGCGGACATCTTTGAGGGGTGGAAAGGTATTGGTTTGCCTACAACACACCCTTAGGATGTAATCAGCTTCCGACTATTAGATGTGAGAAATACCCTGCACTCAAAGGTAAGGCCTGAAAAAAACAATAAATTGATAATTCAAGTAGACATAAAATGACTATTTTCAAGAACTGGTGAAGAATTGGTACATGCCGTGCACAGAAAATTTATCTATGCATTAAGGTCACTTTTGGTTCTAATATTTTATGATTCCTTAAATATAACTTTGAATGAGAACAAAAGACATTGAAAGAAAGTAAATACAAGCTGAGGTCAAAAGAACTGTTCAATATTCATGATGCTTATGCAATACTTCAATTTGGTATCTAATTTTCTGAAATATAATTAAACATGACATTAGAGTCATAAGACAGATAGCTGTATATAAAGATAAATTATACATTTCCACAATGAATGATCATTAAAGTTGCCTCTTCTCAATGATATGTTATATACTCCTAATCATTATCATTAATATTGAGTACCTTAATTGAAGACAAGTTTGACTCAGCAGTAATTCACTTTATAGGTGACCAATTATTCTGTCTGTCACAGACAGCATTAGAATATGAAAATGGAAGAAAGAAAATTTCAGTTTCCAAATATTATGGAATCTAAAAATGATTTTGTGAACTTTTAAGTTGGAGCCAAAACCATTACTTTCAGAAATTCTACCTAAGCTGTAAAAAATCCATTTTCTATATAATACCTCCTTAAAGAAGAGAGCAAAGCAGTTAAAAAATTCCAATTGAATATGCTGTTGACATTAATGATATGGGAAACAGCCTGAACTTGATCCTCTAGGCATTTGATAATAGTTAACGAAATTTAATCAAGAAAGGATATATTTAAAATATTATTTGGGAAAATAAATAAGAATAAAGTGTGTAGGGTATATTTAAGTGGGAGAAAAATAGAATAATAATTGAAAAACTAGCCATATGTAGAAAGCTGAAACTGGATCCCTTCCTTACAACTTCTACAAAAATTAATTCAAGATGGATTAAAGACTTAATTTTTAGACCTAAAACCATGAAAACCCTAGAAGAAAACCTAGGCAATACCATTCAGGACATAGGCATGGGCAAGGACTTCATGTCTAAAACACCAAAAGCAATGGCAACAAAATCCAAAATTGACAAATGGATCTAATTAAACTAAAGAGCTTCTGCACAGCAAATGAAACTACCATCAGAGTGAACAGGCAACCCACAAAATGGGAGAAAATTTTCACAACCTACTCATCTGACAAAGGGCTAATATCCAGAATCTACAATGAACTCAAACAAATTTACAAGAAAAAAACAAACAGCCCCATCAACAAGTGGGTAAAGGATATGAACAGACACTTCTCAAAAGAAGACATTTATGTAGCCAACAGACACATGAAAAAATGCTCATCATCACTGGCCATCAGAGAAATGCAAATCAAAACCACAATGAGATGCCATCTCACACCAGTTAGAATGGCGATCATTAAAAAGTCAGGAAACAACAGGTGCTGGAGAGGATGTGGAGAAATAGGAACACTTTTACACTGTTGGTGGGACTGTAAACTAGTTCAACCATTGTGGAAGTCAGTGTGGCGATTCCTCAGGGATCTAGAACTAGAAATACCATTTGACCCAGCCATCCCATTACTGGATATATACCCAAAGGATTATAAATCATGCTGCTATAAAGACACATGCACACATATGTTTATTGCGGCACCATTCACAATAGCAAAGACTTGGAACCAACCCAAATGTCCAACAATGATAGACTGGATTAAGAAAATGTGGCACGTATACACCATGGAATACTATGCAGCCATAAAAAATGATGAGTCATGTCCTTTGTAGGGACATGGATGAAATTGGAAACCATCATTCTCAGCAAACTAATGCAAGGACAAAAAACCAAACACCACATGTTCTCACTCATAGGTGGGAATTGAACAACGAGAACACATGGACACAGGAAGGGGAACATCACACACCGGGGCCTGTGGTGGGGTGAGGGGAGGGGGGAGGGATATCATTAGGAGATATACCTAATGTTAAACAACGAGTTAATGGGTGCGGCACATCAACATAGCACATGTATACATATGTAACAAACCTGCACGTTGTGCACATGTACCCTAAAACTTAAAGTATAATAAATAAAAAAAGTAAAACTTAAGAGAAATTTTAATTTAACTTGCAGATGCTTAATGATAATTTGTATTTATTCTGACACCCATTTAACAAGTATTTAATTATCTATTCTATGTAAAATATTATTTTGAGCCCTGCATTATATTAACTTAAACGATCTATAAATAGTTATTCTGTGCCAGGAAGAATATAAATGTTTTTACAGGAGTTGGCTGAATTATCAAAAAGACAAAACAAAATACAAGAAAGAGTATGACTTAGTGTATTTTCTCTGTTTCAAGATACCTGCCTTCCTAATGGATGTTTGATTGGATAGTTGCAATTTCAAACCGTTAAGCTGTTTGCAGTGCTGTTTCTGAGTAACAGAAATCCATTATTTTGATAAATGCAAAATATTTTCAACATATTCTTCTGTGAAAAGTCTTTATTTCTATTTTTTTATATTTACAGTTATAACTATTCCTTTCATCATTTCTTTTACCCAGTTTGAGTACCACTGACTGAAACACTTTATGTCAGAGGTCCTTTAGAGTCAGTTATTCCTAATTTAGTCTGTCATATTTTACATTTCCCAAGCATATAATCTTTAAGCTCAGCTACATTATTGGGCCTATTTATCTAATATTTGATTGGCTCCTGGTTTCCTTTGGTACAGCAAATTTTGTCAGCCTCGAAGGTCCTCACATTTTTTATCTCAGTTTCTACAAGACAGAAAGTAATCCACATTGTCACTGCACAGTAATGGGAACACAGAACACAAACCATCTAATGCCCTCCATCAGTTTGTCAGCAATGACTTTCATTCAACAAATACTTATTGAGTGATGCTAGCTGTCAGGCCTCTTCTGGATGCTAGAGACACAGCAAGGTATAAGACAGATGAAAGCCTGCCTATGGGGAGTTTACATGGTTGTTTGGAAATACAAACAAGTACAAAACTAATAGGTAATATCTTAGGTGATAAGTGTACTGAAGAAGTATAAGGTAGGGCTAAGGCATAGATGACATTTTAAATGGAATAGTCAAGAACAGCCTCTTTGATACAGTGACATTTTAGAAGAGATATGAACTAATTATAGAATGAATGAGGAAAGAAATTCTCCAGCAGAAGAAATAGCAAATGTCAATCTATTGTGGTAGAAATATCTTTGTTGTATTTGGGAAAACTTCAAGGAGATTAATATGAACAGAGAGAGCAAAAAGTGAATCAAAATAAATTAGGTCATAGAAAAAGGGCATGCAGATGATTCAAGCTCTGTAGGTCAAGCATAGCCTTTGAAGTGAGATGGATGCCATTGGATGAGTACATGATCTGATTTATATTTTGGAAGTGAGACAAAGGTTGAAGCATAGATATCTGTACTTTGACCTTACAGAAAACTGTAGAGCCTTGATATTCATATGTTGATTTATTCTGTCTGTTCATTCTTTATTGTATTTCATTTTCTTCCAACCCAGGACATCATCTTCATCATTCAATACCTAATAATATAACTGAGACAACAATAATGAATTCTGGGTTTTAGAATCTCCTTTCACTAAAATCTCAATCCTAGTAATTGATAAATTTTCCTACACCACACCTTTACCAAGAAAACTCTAATCTACAAAAAAAAAAAAAAGGTTCTTTTTTGTTTTCTAAGTGTGGGGTACAACATTGCTTAGCAACTATTTTTCTTTTATTTAGTTTTATACTCTTATCCTTTCCTTCCAACAAAATGTCCAAATATATTATTCATATTCTGAAGCATCCAATTCATCTCACCCACTAATAAATTCCAGAAAAAAAAACTCTAGCTATTTTGAAAAGAAAAAATTAAGCCCATTTTGCATAACCTCTTTAAGCTTCCCTATAAATTACTACACACTTAATCAAATTTCTAACTTTCTCCAACATCTTGATCCTTCAGGTGATTCTCAGGTTTTTCAAAAATATTTTCTTACAGTTATCTGTTTTGCATTTCCTCCTCTATTCTTAAAGAAGTTTTAAAATCAAGATATTCTTTCCAATGAAGATTTTTATGGTAAAACTATAATGATATAACCTCCTGTTTGCATTTGGGGCATTTTTATTTAAAATGTATTTTTATATATTCTCATTTAGTTAAATTCTAACTATTATTATAATACCTTAAATATAAGAAAAATTTAGTTAGAGAAACTCAGCAACTGCCAAGTTCACAACAACATTTGTTTATGGAAATGATTTCCTTCTTGCTGGTTCATCCTCCTGGCTTCTGCAATATACAAACTGCTTAGAAATACATCCTTCTCTGCTCATCTATTTTATCACAAATATTTTAATGAGCTTTCTATTATCTTCCACATATTACATCAGGTTATCTCTCCTCAGCCTAGTTTCTTCTGATTCTATGCATCCTTCCTGCATGATCTATTCTAATTTCAGAGTCTTGATTATAATCAATCGGCTTATAAATCCCCAATCTGCAGCTCCAGTGTGGCTCTTCATTTTCCAATTTTAGTCTCACGTAATTAGTCCTCTCCTGAATTTCTCTATCTCTTTGTCCATTAATGTTTTCTGACTCTCAAATTATATGAAAATCTCCTTAAGAGTAGGAGTAAAGCTAGTCAAATGGTATCTCCAGAATAAAGGAAATTTTATCTCATAGAGTAGAGAGTCACATGTTGTTCCATATAGGTCAATAGCAGTATTTTTCATTTTAGTTGTTCAAACAGGATTATAATGTAAGATTTTTTAGTTAAATAAATAAATATCATAGATTTTGGTCACATAGATCTGGTCCATACTTTCATCACAGGTGATTTGGAGAACATGGAGGAGCAGGAGGAGGAGGAGAAGCAGAAAATGGAGGAACAGAAGCACAAACAAGAAGAGGAGAAAGAGGAGGAGGGGGAGAGGCAAAAGAAAGTGAAGAAGGAGGATAAAAACCCAGCATAAATATCACTATAAAAACCCATTCATGGATTGTATCCGTAAGCAACCAGTGTATGGCCATGTATGGGATAAGGCAGTAGCTCTTTGTTGATATTTCCCTTGTAATTGAAACGCATGGCCTTTTCAAAGAACATGATGTTTGCTTATAGAAGACAAAATATCTGTTTTACTTAATTATAAAATATGAAGCCATGTTCTGGTCCATCAGTCTTCTAAAATGGCCTACTGTTTCTGGAGGGTGAGACCATAACTAGCATGAGAAGGTCACTACTGTATTTCTACGCCACCATGCTTGTTCCACCTGTCATACATAATCCCCACACTTCCTAACTTGGAGAAGCAGAAAATCATGGGTGAAATAATGCCTACCTTTTGGTGTTCCAACATAAAATGTATATGCCTTAGGTTTAATTGTAGTTTTTAAATGAGTATATTGACATCTGCCAGTATATCTTACCTTTAGTTTGCTATCTGGTTGTGCTTTTGGACTATTAGTTTGCTTTTTGTGCACTAGAACATGAATATCTTAGATCCACTGGAAGTGCACCTAATATTGTTAGAAAAACAAACTAGGGAAGAAAACCACAGGGAAGAAATGAGAGGAGATGGAAAAGAAAACAAAGAAAGGAAACCATTTGACATTTAGCAATTAATTAAAGCAGGGTATATTTTTTTAAAATCAGACATAGTTCAATAGTTACTGAAACATGAGATGGTGCAGTGGCTCATGCCTATAATCCCAGCACTCTGGAAGGCCTAGGCATGAGGATCACTTGAGATCAAAAGTTCAAGAACTGTGTTGACAACATTGTGAGACCCCCATCTCTACAAAAAATAATTAAAAAAAAATTAGGCAGGAGCAGTGGTGCATATCTGTAGCTCTAGCTTTAGGAGTCTGAGGGGCGGTTCGATTGAGTGCTGTAGTTCCAAACTTCAGTTAGCTATGAGTGTGCCACTGCACTCAAGCCTGGGTGATGAATGCAGACTATGTATCTATAAAAAAAATAGTCACTGAATCCTATGTAATTCTTTTTCATTGAGAATGTAAAGAGAATGGCTTTGTTTTGCTCCAGAGAAGAGACCTTGTATCTCTGATGTTTAGAAATTTCATGCCAAAAGAACAAGAATAATAATATAATTTACTTGAATTATATATTTGTGAGTTATGGTCTCACTCTCCAGGAACAATAGGCCATTTTAGAAGACTGATGGACCAGAACATGGCTTCATATTTTATAATTAAGTAAAACAGGTATCTTGTCCTCTATAAGCAAGCGTCATGTTCTTTGAAAAGGCCATGCCTTTCAATTACAAGGGAAATATCAATAGCTACTGCCTTATCACAGTTGTGACAATACACTGGTATGTGAATTATATATTATATATAAATTACATGTGCCTAATAATATTAGGCACAATAATATATATTGTTGTATATTACCTAGAGAATAACCATAATTTCCAATGGGACTGTTCAAATTAGCATAAAAGATTTACCTAATAAATATTTCCTTTAAAAATCACACAAATTCATTTTATTTTATTTTTTTACTTTAAGTTCTAGGATACATGTGCAGAATGTGCAGGTTTTTTGCACAGGTAAACGTGTGCTATGGTGGTTTGCTGTATCTATTAAGCCATCGTCTGGGTTTTAAGCCCCGCATGCATTAGCTATTTGCCCTGAGACTCTCCCTCCCTCCCCAGCCACCAGCCCTGATGTGTGTTGTTCCCTTTCCTGTATCAGACTCAAATTAAAAACATAATCTCTATTAGTGGGATCAATCTAAAGACAATGCATTTACAAATCTGTTATATAGTTTTTCAACCTCTAAAGTACACAAATAATCTTCTGGACATGTTCTTAAAATTCAGGTTCCAGGTGTACACCCCAAGATTCTGACTCAGTAATTTTGGAAAAGTAGACTAAGAATTTGCATTTCAACAGGTATGAGCTGATGCTGATTGTGATGGTAGTATGTGGGACATCCTGAGTAACAATGGACTGAGCTGTACAACTTATCTGAACTTAGAAGTTAGTTTTTAATACTCGGTTCTTAGCACATTGAATTATACAACTGGTAGTGAGTAGGTGATCTTTTATACATGTTTGTCTATTAATTTAATTAAAATTCTATTTTTCTCTTTCTGTCTAGTGTACTCATTTCAATAAATGACCTCTGTGAAGATATATGGGCCCCTGAAAACTCCAGGGAAGTAAATTCAAATTTCTAAACATAAGAAATCAGTTTTATGTGAGAGATATGTGACCAAGCACCTAGAAGCATTTGACATTAAATATGAGAATACTTTTATCTTATGGCATCCAAAACATGACTGAATTTTGGCCAATGATTACATTCATTTTATTACTTAAAATATTCTAAGTCAATGTAAGCAGGTAAAAATACAAGATAAATAATGATTTGTAGGAAAACTTTTGAAGTGTAGATTGACTCCAATATTATTATGCCAATTATCACTATTTACCAGAGAATGTGTAAAATTTTTCATAACATGGTAAGTATTATTTTTGACATAGCGTTGTTCCATCTTGGACATATATTTGTTGAAAAGTAGTAGATGGTATTCTACAGAAACATCTTTATCACTGCAATCATTTCTATGCCTGGTTTCCTCCGGCATGTTTTTCAGTTGTCTGACTCACTCAGGGCTAGACTAACACTGGGATTAGCATGTGATGGGTCCCTTTGCTTTCCGGTTGCTTTGTCTTCACAATGATCTATTGCAGAATCACCTGGTTAAGTTTATTTTTAGAATTTGTAGAGACAGATTTTGGGCATTACTTTGCGTCTCAATCATATGATCTCATAATTGATGTTATTTTGAAAAACAAAAGGGAGATTTCAACGTATTTAAATACATCAGCCATCTAGGAAAGGACATCTCCTGAGACTTCACTTCAGCTTCACTGACTTCTGGATTCTCCTCTTGAGTAAAAGGTAACATGTTCAAGTACAATCTAATATTATATATTAGCATAAGCTTTTGTTTGCTAAAATCAATAGTAACCCACTTATGAAAATGTATATTATCTATGATAATTTCTTATAAAGAAATAATTACCATTTATTGGCATCTGAAGATGACTTCTAGATCTCAATTCCTATGAATTAACACCAGCAATTATCATGCAAAGTAACTAATGTGGAATATGGCAATGTATTACATCCTCGCTGATGGTGGGACCTCAATGAACTCTTTTTATTTCCTTGCCTAGATACCTGATATCTACTTTCTTATTACTTTTATATTAAACTTAATGTAGAAGTTCACATTTTACAAGATACTGATAGATTCTGTCTTGCAAATCCATTATTATAAAAATTTATTTTTTTAATTTACTTTCCTCTTAGTAGTAAACTATTTTATTACTTTTTCATTGGCCTTTCCATCATTAAAAACAGTTCTGTTATAAATCAAAATATATACTGTATAACAAGTAGTCTTCTGAATCTTACTAATTTATTTAACTCACTTTCATTCATTTGTGTTATGGCAGAAAAGACAGTTTATTATTCCAAATTTTTATTATTGATTTACTTGGGAAATATGTTTTTCAAAACTATTAATTATACATTGATTATCTATGTCCATTTATCATTTTATCTGTTAGTAAAAGAAGAGCACTTTCTTACAGCCTTTTTTTGATTTTCTATTTGCAACACAATTGACAGTCACAAACAACGGTAAAATTGTCTTTTTATATCATAAAAAGAGTCATAATTCGATTTATCTATTAGGTAATAGAAAAACTTCAAGAAATATATAATTTTTATAATTAGTCCTATACAAGAAGTTTCCATTTAAATGAGTGAAGCAAAATGAATGATGAAATAATAAGGCAAATGAGTTCTGCTTTCTGTGATAGAGATGTAGGGCTGTTTAAGAGTAGGACATTTTTATTATAATTAGATGAAAAATGTTACTGTAATGTTCTATTACAAGTGACAGGTAAGAGAGATTAGAAAAATTTTTTAAAATATTATCTATTAATGCATTACTTTATAGCTAGCAATTAACAAATAAAAATGCCATGTAATTCTAAGTTTTGTGGTAATTGTATTTTCCAGTGGAAATGCTTTTATTTACATATTTGTAATTTAGAAATAAGTAGTCCGCTTTACTTTTTTATATCAGCCAAAGAACTGAGTTCACTTGCATATGCATAATTATAAAAACATACAGAGTCCCAGATGAGGCTTTGTTGAATAATATTATTTGAAATATTGAATAATCTTCACCAGTTCAACTTCTCAAAGTAGATACAATCATTTTCCCTGTGACTTCTCTTCATTTTATTTTTCTCTAACCAGTATCATTAATGTTCTAATCTCAAGGCTACACCATCTGTGCTGTTCTTTAATAGAAATCTGGCTCATATTCACTTACTTTATTATAAAGAAAGTCCCCATTACTTGTCATTCTACTTTCTAAATATGTCTTTACACTGTACTTTAATTAGCATTCTTAATGTCATTATCTAAGTCCCCTGTAATGTCACAACAACCTAAGTGGTCATCTTTTCTCCAGTTTTGTCCTCCCTACATGCTAAACTGTTTGAACTTTCAACATGCTTTCCTCTCTGTTTTATTTCATTGCAGTCTCCCAGCACCTCCCTTTACTCATTCCATATAATCCAACTCAAGCTTGCCTTTCTTTGTTATCTTCTTACTCTCATTCTCTTGGTCTATTTAAGATGTCCATTTGTGTGTTTCCTTAGCATATTAATATTTCCAAATTAGAGCACTCACCTTTATTTATCAATTAATGAAGCTATGCCCTGGGCTCACACCGATGATCCAAGCATTTTGAAAGGCCAAGGCAGGAAGATTCCTAGAGCCCAGGAGTTTCAGAACAGTCTGGGAAATATAGTGAGACTAAAAATATTCTCTACCAAAAGAAAAACAAATTAGCTTGTTATGGTGGCACACACTTGTAGTTCCACCTACAAGTGGAACTAGGGAGGCTAAAGTGGGAGGATGGCTTGAGCCCAGGTGGTCCAGGCTGCAGTGATCTGTGCTCATGCCCTTGCACTCCAGCCTGGAAAACAGAGCATGTCTCCCAATGCTTTGAAGCATAGTGTCATCAGTAGAAGTTTGATGAATGAATGCATGAAAGAATGTGATTACTGATTTTTCATGTTTGATTTTATAGGACTCAGCCAACTATGAAGTTTTTTGTTTTTGCTTTAATCTTGGCTCTCATGCTTTCCATGACTGTAAGTATATCTGGAAGTTTTAAAGGATGCATTCTCAGTACTTATCCCAAGGATCTTTCTTATTCCTTACGTTCTGCCATATATTCATGTTCACCTCAATACAGCTTTAATATTTCTTTGTAAAGATTTTCCTTGAATTAACCTATATAAGTTCTTAAAGGACTTAGAATAAATGTTCATTACATACCTGCGAACACTCAAGTACAATTACTTGATTATAAAAATAAAAGAAAATTAAGCAAGCTTCATAAATATGTGGGACTGAACTGTGAAAATATCTTTAAATATGAAAAGCTCTAGACCACCTGAAGTTAGAAATATGAGGAAAGAACAAGGTACACTTCAATGGAACCTAAGTATTAGAGGGTGTCGAAATATGAATTTTCAAGTAATTTCTTGCACAACCAAACTGTTCAAGTTAGCATACAATTTATTTTACTCTTTCTAAAATAAAGCTGCCTATTTTAAGCCATAAAACAAATCTATATCTGTTAAGTGTCATGAGTTCCCAGCTTGTATCGTCATTTACTACTGTGTAATAGTAGAAAAGGCACTTGCCCTCTCTGGAGCTCTTTCTCCTTCTCTACTTTCTCATCCTCTTCCCACTCCTCCTCTTCTTTCTATGAAGTTAATAGAAAATTGGTCACAAAAGAATACTAATACTTCAACCTATCCACTAAATTCAAACGAATGTTTCAAAAACAAAATTGATTATGGCATCACAGTTTATCACATGATTTTATTATAGAAGGATAGAAGTAGAAAAATAAACATATAAGAAGAACAGAGAAAAGCACAATGCCTGTCTCTATCAGCAAATAAAATATTTGTATGTTGGTAACTTTTGAGCTACATAGAACATATTCATATAAAAAACAATCCAATGTTTCATTTTTCAGTTTCCACTCTCTTATTCACCAATGATAGACTTTTCTTGCCTTTCATAAAAAAGATATATAAACCAAAATGAGTTGATACTTGAATATAGCATATTAATTATAGAGAAGTTTACCCTTCACTCATTTTAAAGATGTCATAAAGCTAAAATAACTAATTTAGCATGTCATCATCCAAAGAATGCCTCCATTCTATTTAATCATAAATGTGGCTAAGTCAATTTTTACACATATTCTTGAATTATGAAATTAAGATATTAATTATTTTCTCATTTTCTTCTTTTCCAAGGGAGCTGATTCACATGAAAAGGTAAGACATTTTCATTTACTGGAAAACTTGATAATTAATCATATATTGAATTTTTCATCTTTTCTTTTTATTTCATAGAGACATCATGGGTATAAAAGAAAATTCCATGTAAGTGTTCTTCTGATAATGTGCACTCTGAATAAGTTTTCTTCTCTGACTATTTATTCTCCTAGAATAATTGATAGTTATCTCTCAAATATATTTATATCATTAATTGCTAAAGTGTACATTGATTTCATTTATTCTTGTTACAGAGGTAAAAGGTCACAAAAATCTTGTGTTCTAACAGCATTTCAACGGAAACTCAATTCCACTCTGAATAAGTCAATTTTCAATTATTCTTTGAGAGCTTAAGTATCTTTCTCTTATAAATAATTACATTGACCTAAAGAATAGTTCCTAATTCTATGAATAATTCCTAATTCTATGAAGTATAACATATGCCTAATGAAGCATAGAGGCTACCCATGTAATGTGGTTTCTATCTTCTAAATATTTGAGGATGATAAAGTCTTTAAATTAAACTTACTGTGCTAAATTAGACAGAAAATTTTATTTAACATTTTTCTAAATGTATGTATAAAAATATCATATTATTTTGACCTCTAATATCAGTATGAATAGGGGTTCAAAAGTTCTGCTTACTAATATAGCAAGTATACGTGTTAAAAAAGCACTAAGTAAAATGATGCATAAAAAGGGATGAGGACTGTTTGTGTTAACAGTAGTGGGTATGAAAGAATGTAGGAGTTGTAAGAGAAAGTAAGCTCATTAAAAGAATAAGATGAAGAAACACCACCTAAGTTGGAAACGGTAACTTTCTCCTCCCCGTTATACTCAATGTTGGGCAAAATAGTAACTTGGAGGTAATGTTGTTAAGAAGATTTCAAACGTGTTTGGAGAGGTTGCCTATAATCAGTGTTCCAACATTTATTATTGCCACAAAAATATCAACACACAGTAAATACTTTATCATTTTTACTTGCTTTTAAACATTTTTCTGAAAAAAGAAAAATGTAACTAAAAATTTGAAAACATTTATGTAGATAACACACAAGGTCATAACAACTTTAACAATCTAAGCTTTCAGTGACAGTTTTTGTGAAGCATTTTTACTGTCATTGCCTCTATTCTCTGCAATTTGCTCTCTCCTTTTGTGTGTATGCAGGAAAAGCATCATTCACATCGAGGCTATAGATCAAATTATCTGTATGACAATTGATATCTTCAGTAATCATGGGGCATGATTATGGAGGTAAGCTGACTCTAGTTACTTTTCTTTCTAGAAGTATCAACACTGACAGTTAAAACAAGGAAAAATAAAAAAAAGCCATTAAGCCAACAACCATTCCAGTTTAAGAAATGTAGCGTGGGTTAGCTCTTTGAAGTGTGTTGATTTATATAGATGCTTCTGAGTTTGTAGATATGTGGTGTTATTTCTGAGGTCTCTGTTCTGTTCCATTGGTCTATATGTCTGTTTTGGTACCGGTACCATGCTGTTTTGGTAACTGTAGCCTTGTAGGATAGTTTGAAGTCACGTAGTGTGATGCCTTCAGCTTTGTTCCTTTTGCTTACAATTGTCTTGTGTATATGAGCTCTTCTGTAGATAATTATGAAATTTAAGTACTTATTTCTAATCCTGTGAAAAATGTCAATGGTAGTTTGATGAGAATAGCATTGAATCTATAAATTACTTTGGGCAGTAAGGCCATTTGCATGAAATTGATTCTTCTTATCAATGAGAATGGAATGTTTTTCCATTTGTTTGCATCTTCTCTTATTTCCTTGAGCAGTGATTTGTGGTTCTCCTTGAAGAGGTCCTTCACATCCTTTGTTAGTTGTATTTCTATGTATTTTATTATCTTTGTTGCAATTGTGAATGGGAGTTCATTCATGATGCAGGTCTCTGCTTGCTATCTGATCTACGACAATCCTGACAAAAACAAGCAATGGGAAAAGGATCTCCTAGTCAATAAATGGTACTGGGAAAACTGGCTAGCCATATACATAAAACTGAAACTGGACCCCTTCCTTACACCTTATACAAAAATTAACTCAAGATGGATTGAAAATTAAATGAAAAACCCAAAACCAAAAAAAGACCCTAGAAGAAAACCTAGGTGATATTATTCAGGACATAGGCATGGACAAAGGCTTCATGAAGAAAATGCCAAAAGCAATGGCAACAAAAGCCAAAATTCACAAATCGGATCTAATTAAACTAAAGAGCTTCTGCACAACAAAAGAAACTATCATCAGAGTGAACAGGTAACTTAGAGATTGGGAGAAAATTTTTGCAATCTACCCATCTGACAAAGGTGTAGTGTCCAGAGTCTACAAGGAACTTAAACAAATTTACAAGACAAAAACAAAAAACCCATCTAAAAGTGGGCAAAGGATATGAACAGACACTTCTCAGAAGAAGACATTTATGTGGCCAACAAACATGAAAATAGCTCAACATCACAATCATTAGAGAAATGCAAATCAAAACCACAGTAAGATACCATCTCACACCAGTTTGAATTGTGATTACTAAAAAGTCAAGAAACGATAGATGATGGCTAGGTTGTGGAGAGATAGGAACACTTTTTCACTGATGGTGAGAATGCACATTAGTTCAACCATTGTGGAAAACTGTATGGATTCCTCAAGGATCTAGAACCAGAAATACCATTTGACCTAGCAATCCCATTACTGGGTATATACCCAAAAGAATATAAAGCATTCTACTATAAAGACATATGCCTAGATATGTTTATTGCAGCACTATTTACAATAGCAAAGACATGGAACAACCCAAATGCCCATGAATGATAGACTGGATAAAGAAAATGTGGTACGTATACACCATGGAACACTATGCGGTCATTAAAAGGAATGAGATCCTGTCCTTTGCAGGGAAATGGATAAAGCTGGAAGCCATCATCCTCAGAAAACTAAAACAGGAACAGAAAACCAAACAGCACATGCTTCACTCATAAGTGGGGGCTGAACAATGAGAACACATCAGGGAGGGGAACAACACACACCAGGGATGGGGGGTAGGAGGTGACAGAAGGTAACATAGAGGGCTGATCAATAGTGCAGCAAACCACCATGGCACATGTATACCTATGAAACAATCCTGCACATTCTGCACATGTATCCCTGAACTTAAAGTAAAATAAATCATAAAATAAAATAAAAATGCCTCTGAGGGAAAGCTTCTGTTCGCTACTGTTAAGAGACAGAGTTCTGGGTAGGGGAACCCCTGTGTTTTTATCCTGACCCTGACAACTAGTTTCATGACCTTAAAGTATTCCTAATCTTCTCCAAACCTTAATTTTATAAGAGACAAATACATGTTATAATAATACTTAAGCTCTTTATAGAATTTGTAGGGCTATTGAGAGACATTATAGGGAAGCCCTTGTTCTGGAAGGTGTATGGTTGTGGCCATGGGTTTCTCTGCCACTAAATCTGTACCTGGTTGTTATTTGAAGTTTTCTGTCCTAAAATGTAATATTTGGAGAAGCTGCACAGCCGCCATCTGGGAACTCATGAGGAATTTACGTTTTATGCCTGAGTAACTCTAATGAGCAATGGCTATAGGAATGACTAATAAAATATCAACAAGGAGATGGGAATTTTCAAGGAAATACGATATGGTAACAATGTCCTTTATAGAAAGTCATTTTTACTTATCTATATTCACAGCATAAAATGTTCCAAAATCTATGAAATATTAAATATTATACTTCAAAATAAAGTAATATTTTGGAGATAAAAGAGTACTGTTCTACAATTCAAAATTGAAATAGTTCAAAAGATTTCAAATATTTTTAAATGTATTGGGACATTTTATTCATATTGAATTCCTGCTCTTTGTGATATTAGAAAAGGCCTGATCTTGATCCTCCAGGTGTTAGATAATTGCTGATGACATTTAATCAGGGGAGGATATAGTTAAAATATTATTTGAGGGAGATAGATGAAATGTGTAGGCTATATTTAAGTGAGAGAATAAAATAAGATGATGATGGAAAACCTCAAGAAAATTTTAAATTTAAATTGCAGATGCTGAATGATAATTTTTATTTATTCTGATACCCACTTAATGAGTATTTAATTGTTTGTCTACTCTGTCTCAAATATTATTTTGGTCCCTGCATTATAATAAATAAAACTATCTATAAATAAATACTTTGTACCAGGAAAAGTATAAATTTATTTACAGGAGTATCAATTTGGGTGATAACATGTTATTTTCTTTTTCTTCACAGGTTTGACTGGCAAATTCGCTTTGGACTCGTGTATTTTCATTTGTCATACCGCATCACACTACCACTGCTTTTTGAAGAATTATCACAAGGCAATGCAGAATAAAAGAAATACCATGATTTAGTGAATTCTGTGTTTCAGGATAATTCCCTTCCTAATTATCATTTGATTAGATACTTGCAATTTAAACTGTTAAGCTGTTTTCACTGCTGTTTCTGAGTAATAGAAATTCATTCCTCTCCAAAAGCAATAAAATTCAAGCACATTATTATGTGTATGCTCTTTATTTCTCTTTTTTATATTTACAAACATAAAGACTTACTTCTTCACTTTATTTTCCCAGTTCGAGTAGCACTGACTATAGTACTTTATACCATAGCGCTTTTGAAATGATTATTTTTAATTTAGCATGTTATATTCATTTTATCTTACAAACATATGGTCCTTAATCACATCTAGATTACTAGATATGATTTGTCTCTGGTGTCTTTTGCCACAGCAGATTTCTTAGCCTTGAACATTCTCACATCAACTTATCTCAGGCCCTACAGGCCAGCAGATAACCCCTATGTCACTCCACAGCAGTAGGCAGGCACTCAGAACAAAAACCATCTAATGCTCTCTATCGGTTTGTCAATATATCCATCAAACAAGTTTATTGCCCCTCTCCCTCTCCCTCTCCTTCACCCTCCCCCTCACCCTCCCCGTCCCTGTCCCCCTCCCCACGGTCTCCCTCTCCCTCTCTCTCCACGGTCTCCCTCTCCCTCTCCCTCTCTCTCCACGGTCTCCCTCTGATGCCGAGTGGAGGCTGGACTGTGCTGCCGCCATCTCGGCTCACTGCAACCTCCCTGCCTGATTCTCCTGCCTCAGCCTGCGGAGTGCCTGGGATTGCTGGTGCGCGCCGCCACGCCTGACTGGTTTTTGTATTTTTTGGTGGAGACGGGGTTTCACCGTGTTGGCCAGGCTGGTCTCCAGTTCCTGACCCTGAGTGGTCTGCCCGCCTCGGCCTCCCGTGGTGCCGGGATTGCAGACGGAGTCTCGCTCACTCAGTGCTCAATGTTGCCCAGGCTGGAGTGCAGTGGCGTGATCTCCGCTCGCTACAACCTCCACCTCCCAGCCGCCTGACTTGGCCTCCCAAAGTGCCGCGATTGCAGCCTCTGCCTGGCTGCCACCCCGTCTGGGAAGTGAGGAGTGTCTCTGCCTTGCCGCCCATCGTCTGGGATGTGAGGAGCCCCTCTGCCCGGCCGCCCAGTCTGGGAAGTGAGGAGCACCTCTTCCCGGCAGCCATCCTGTCTGGGAAGTGAGAAGCATCTCTGCCCGGCCGCCCATCATCTGAGATGTGGGGAGCGCCTCTGCCTCGCCGCCCCATCTGGGATGTGAGGAGCACCTCTGCCCAGCTGCGACCCCGTCTGGGAGGTGAGGAGCGTCTCTGCCTGGCCGCCCCATCTGAGAAGTGAGGAGCCCCTCCGCCCGGCAGCCGCCCCGTCTGGGAAGTGATGAGCATCTCCGCCCGGCAGTTGCCCCGTCCAGGAGGTGGGGGGCAGCCCCCACCCGGCGAGCCGCCCCATCCGGGAGGGAGGTGGGGGGCAGCCCCCGCCGGGCAGCCGCCCCATCTGGGAGGTGGGGGGTGCCTCTGCCTGGCTGCCCCATCTGGGAAGTGAGGAGCCCCTTTGCCTGGCCACCACCCCATCTGGGAGGTGTACCCAACAGCTCATTGAGAGCGGGCCATGGTGACGATGGTGGTTTTGTCTAATAGAGAAGGGGGAAATGTGGGGAAAAGAAAGAGAAATCAGATTGTTGCTGTGTCTGTGTAGAAAGAAGTAGACATAGGAGACTCCATTTTGTTCTGTACTAAGAAAAATTCTTCTGCCTTGGGATGCTGTTAATCTATAACCTTACCCCCAACCCCATGCTCTCTGAAACATGTGCTGTGTCCACTCAGGGTTAAATAGATTAAGGGCGGTGCAAGATGTGCTTTGTTAAACAGATGCTTGAAGGCAGCATGCTCCTTAAGAGTCATCACCACTCCCTAATCTCAAGTACCCAGGAACACAAACACTGCGGAAGGCCTCAGGGTCCTCTGCCTAGGAAAACCAGAGACCCTTGTTCACATGTTTATCTGCTGACCTTCCCTCCACTATTGTCCTATGACCCTGCCAAATCCCCCTCTCTGAGAAACACCCAAGAATGATCAATAAATACTAAAAAAAAAAAAAAAAAAGTTTATTGAGTGATACCAACTGTCAGACACACTCTTTTAGTTGTGCTCTTAGAGGTGTTTAAAATTGTCTCTGAGGACCTTTGCAATTTTGTGGGCTTAGTTGTAAAGTTACCTTTGTCATTTCTGTTTGTTCTTGTTTGAATCTTGTCCTTTATTTCTTCTTTATTAACATAGCTGGCAGTTTATTGATCTTATTTGTACTTCAAAAAACTGACTTTTGGTTTCATTGATTTCTTGTATGGTTTTTGGTTCCAAGTTTCATTTACTTCTTCCTCGAGATCTGCCTACATGTGGAGTAGAGAAGGCCTCACTGCACCATGACCTATTCACAGGAATGGTGGGGTGGCTTAGGCTGTTGATCCAGGCAAAACTGTGTTCTCAGTACCTGGAGATCTGCCTGAATGTGGAGAGGAAATGATCCCACTACACCACAATCTATGTCCATAAAGGGTGTGGTGGCTCAGACTAATGTTCCAGGCAAGTAGTGGCTCTAAAGGCCTGAATTTCTACCTGGGAGTAGAGCAGAGACGGCCCTACACACCACAGTCTTGGGGTAGCAGGAGAGGGCACCTAGTAATGACACATGAAGACTGGTTCTAGGTCAGCAATCCTGTACTTGCAGCATGTCTCATCACAAAAGAGAAACAACAGCTCTAGCAGCTCTCCTCTGCACCATGATTTTGAGGTGGCAAAAGCACAATTCTGGTGCCTAGTTTTCCAGTGCTTTCCATAATTCTGGCTATGAAGGTTCTTAACCCACTCCAGAGCAGGCACTTTAAACTCTGGCCTGAGACTCAAAAGCCTGCATAGCCATGTTCCCAAGTCACCAAAGAATGGCTGACTTTGTATGCACCTGTATTAAAAATGGCATCCTGCCGTCAGTCCTGGGTCTGTGAAAATGTCTGCAGATGTTCCCGGTGTCTTTCCTTCATAGTGTCTCATAGCCTCTCCCCAAGTTAGCTTCAAGGCTTGGGAGAAACAAAATGCTCTCCTTTGGGCTAGGTCGCTCAGATCCTCAGTGGAAAGGTGAGTCACAGAGGGAGATGCTCTGCATCTCTCACATACTGCGGCTTCACTCACTTCGGTGAGCTGAATGTTATCATGGGGTGTGTTTGCACTTGTTATCCTCTGCAGGACCTGAAGTGTCCTTCATGATTCCAATACAATCCCACTTTCCTACTTGAATTAAAGCTCAGAGACATGATCTTTATGAACTATCTTACTACCTTCAAGTGGCAGAAGCATGTCAAAAGTCTCTACTCTGCATCCTGAAAAAAAAAAAAGCAGGAAAAAAAAATCACAACTCGCTTTATTTTATCTTTTTATTTTGTGTTTGTTTTGATTTTTATTATTTAAGTTCTGGGATACATTTGCAGAACATGCAGGTGTGTTACATAGGTATACACATGCCATGGTGGTTTGCTGCACCCATCAACCCATTATCTACATTAGGTATTTCTCCTAATGCTATTCCTCCCCTCAGCCCCCACTCCACAACAGGCCCAGATGTGTGATGTTCCCCCCGCTGTTTCCATGTGTTCTCAGTGTTCAACTCCCACTTATGAGTGAGAACATGTGGTGCTTGGTTTTCTGTTCCTGTGTTAGTTTGCTGAGAATGATGGTTTCCAGCTTCATCCATGTCCCTATAATGGACATGAACTCATTCTTTTTCATGGCTGCATAGTATTCCATTGTGTATATCTGCCACATTTTCTTTATCCAGTCTATCATTGATGGGCATTTTGGTTGGTTCCAAGTCTTTGCTATTGTGAATACTGCTGCAATAAACATACAAGTGCACATGTCTTTATAGTAGAATGATTGATTGATAATCCTTTGGGTATATGCCCAGTAATGGGATTGCTGGTTCTAGATCCTTGAGGAATTGCCATACTGTTTTACACAATGGTCAAACTAATTTACTAATTACTAATTTATCTTTGTGGTGTTCTCTGTATTTCCTGAATTTGAATGTTGGCCTGCCTTGCCAGGTTAGGGGAGTTCTCCTGGATAATATCCTGCAGAGTGTTTTCTAACTTGGTTCCATTCTCCCTGTCACTTTCTGGTATATGAATCAAAGGTATATTTGATCTTTTCACATAGTCCCACATTTCTTGGAGGCTTTGTTCGTTTCTTCTCACTCTTTTCTCTCTAATCTTGTCTTCTCACTTTATTTCATTAATTTGATCTTCAATCACTAATTTCCTTTCTTTCACTTGATCGAATCAACCATTGAAGCTTGTGCATGCATCACAAAGTTCTCGTGCCATGGTTTTCAGTTCCCTCAGGTCATTTAAGGTCTTCTCTACATAGTTTATTATAGCCATTCATCTAACCTTTTTTCAAGGTTTTTACCTTCCTTGTGATGGGTTAGAACATGAACCTTTAGCTCGGAGAAGTTTGTTATTACCGACCTTCTGAAGCCTACTTGTCAACTCATCAAACTCATTCTCCATCCAGTTTTGTTCCCTTGCTGGCAAGGAGTTATGATCCTTTTGGAGGAGAAGCGGCGCTCTGTTTTTTGGAATTTTCAGCTTTTCTGCTCTGATTTCTCCCTATCTTTGTGGTTTTATCTACCTTTGGTCTTTGATGTTGGTGACCTACAGATGGGGTTTTGGTGTGGATGTCCTTTTTGTTGATGTTGATGGTATTCCTTTCTGTTTGTTAGTTTTCCTTCTAACAGTCGGACCCTTCAGCTGCAGGTCTATTGGAGTTTGCTGGAGGTCCACTCCAGACCCTGTTTGCCTGGGTATCACGAGCGGAGGCTGCAGAACAGCAAATATTGCTGCCTGATCCTTCCTCTGGGAGTGTCGTCCCAGAGGGGCACTCACCTGTTTGAGGTGTCTGTCAGCCCCTTCTGGGAGGTGTTACCCAGTCAGGCTACACGGGGGTCAGGGACCTGCTTGAGGAGGCAGTCTGTCCATTCTCAGGGCTCAAACACCATGCTCAGAGAACCAATGCTCTCTTCAGAGCTGTCAGACAGGGATGTTTAAGTCTGCAGAAGCTGTTTGCTGCCTTTTGTTCTAATATGTCCTGGCCCCAGAGGTGGAATCTATAGAGGCAGTAGGCCTTGCTGAGCTGTGGTGGGCTCTGCCCAGTTCGTGCTTCCTGGCCTCTTTGTTTACACTGTGAGCTACTCAAGCCTCAGCAATGGCGGATGCCCTCTTCCTGCCAGGCAGCAGCCACGCAGGTAGATCTCAGACTGCTGCGCTAGCAGTGAGCAAGGCTCTGTGGGCATGGGACCCACCAAGCCAGGCATGGGAAGGTATCTCCTGGTCTGCCGGTTGCTGAGACTGTGGGAAAAGCACGGCATTTATTCAGGAGTGTACCATTTCTCCAGGTACAGTCAGTCACGGCTTCTCTTGGCTAGGAAAGGGAAATCCCACGACCCCTTATGCTTCCCGGGTGAGGCGACCCACCGCCCTGCATTGACTCACCCTCCATGGGCTGCACTCACTGTCCAACCAGTCCCAGTGTGATGAACCAGGTACCTCAGTTGGAAATGCAGAAATCACTCATCTTCTGTGTCGATCTCGCTGCGAGCTGCTGACCGGAGCTGTTTCTATTTGGCCATCTTGGAAGCCAGCCCACCACCAAAGTAATCTTACCAAAGATCACCAAAGTCATGTGAAATGAAAGGCATCTGAGTTAGCCTCTATTAGTCTGATAAGCACTGACTTTTCTTTAAGCCAATAGATTAAAACTCTTTCAAATAATTTGGTAGTGAGATACCACTTCCATGTGACACATTCAATTATATAAATATAACAGACATACAAAGGCAGGTCCAGAAGATTTTTCATTTGACTGTTTTGAAAAAATTTGCTCCCTTACTTTAGATTATTAATAAAGAAATGCTACAGGAGCCAACAAAAGGTAAAGGAGAGAATTGCCATCTCTGGCCTTTTCAAATGAGAGAAAGCACCGAACTTCAGGGATATCAATCTGAAGAATTAGAAACAGAAACGTTTCTTGAGCAAACAGACATATTATTTTAGAAGAAAAAAATCACAATATAAGATTCTTTCTCATATAAAATTAAATTTCTATTATCCTTTTTTTTTAACCAAAGGTACCTTTTAATACGTATAACTTTCCTTACATTTCTCTTATTTTGTTTCCTTTTACTTCATTTTATATACCTCTAAATAATCTTTGAATTAGACAAAAAACGTTTACCTTTTAATTAAAAAAAACCACTTTTTAACGTGTTTCTCTGTATTTTTTAAATTGGAAATTAGTCAGACATTTAATTAATATCTATTATTTAATATAACCTCAGATTATAAATTATATGACAACTTTAATATAGTGGATTGAAGTGTCCTGATAATGGGTACGTATCCACAGTGTTTCACCCCTGAGTTATTTCTACCCTCTTACGTGCCTTGTTTTCTCTCTTCAGAGGTCAGGCACCTCCAAGAAGGCTCAAAAGATGGAGTAACCAGCTCCCATATGCATTTACCTATGAGTCTTTTTTAACTACTTTTGTTGGGGGTTCCCTGCAGGGCTGCTGTACATCACAGGGGGTCAAACCCCCAGACACTTTCACTTGGCTTCTGGTCACCCAGGGGCACCGTTTGCCTGGGATGGGCAAAATGTCTTTTCTCTTCAGAGTGAGAAAACTCAGGCTCCCATTTATCTACGAAAACAACAGTTCAGTTCCTCGCACAAATGTGCAGACAAGACAATTGTACTTAATTTGGGGAGAAAAAGCAGTGGAGAAGACCCTTTAGAATATACCTCTCTGAACCAGACACCAAACAGGTTGCCCAAAAAGGGGTCATTTTCCTTGTCTTTAGAAAAAGGCAATGGATAAGATCCTTTAGAATGCACCTGTCAGATAGAATTAGAATCCTAAACAACTTCCTAGGAGGAAAAAAAAATGCAGCTCAGAACAAATCAAGGACCCGCAACCAAAGGGATGTTCAGGGCTCAGGAGGACTTGCCAGTTTCACTAGAGGAGGAGCTCAAAATCAAGGAGGCTTTCAATGGGCCCTTGCTTGTACCCTAGCTCCAAGTTTGGGCCACTCCTTCAGTGTTCTGACTCTTCTCTGAGGCCCCACATGTTCAGGCAACAAATTGTTGTTGACAAAAAGAATCAAACTCTGTAAAATATTTGAAGAGATTTATTCTGAGTCAAAAATGAGTGACCAATGGCCTTTGACACAGACCGTAGGAGATTCTGAGAACATGTCCCCAAACATGGCTAGGGTACAGCTTAGTTTTGTACATTTTAGGGAGACATGAGACATCAATCAAATCCATGTAAGATATATTATACAATGGATTTGTACAGATAGGTGGACACTTCAATTTGTCCACTAAGTTCTAAGGGATGTTTCAAGAAACAACCTATGTATGAGATCAGAGTTTATCATATTATTTTTGTATAAAAGGATAGAAGTGAAAAAACTTTTATACTTGATCTTTAGTTATAAAATTAAGATACTAACTATTCTCTCATTTTTCATTTTTCCAAGAGAGCTGACGTATCTGAAGAGGTAAGTCACCTTCATTCACAGGAAAACTTAATAATCAAACACATATTGAATTTTTACTCTTGTAAAAATATGAGTGTAAAAGAAATATGAGTGTAAAAGAAAATTCCTTTCAAGGATTCTCTTGATAATGTTGTGCAGTCCAAACAAGTGTTCTTTTCTGATTATTTAATCTCCTGGTATAATCTGTGATCACTTTTGAAATATATGTATATTATGAATGGCTAAAGTGTATATTAATTTCACTTACTCATGATACACTGGCAAAAGTCCCACATGTCTTAGAGAATTTAGGTGGAAGTTCATAATGCCAATTTAAAGAAGTCAATTATTCTCTGAGAACTAAAATAAATTTGGTAAATAATTATGTTGACATAAATAATAGTTAAAAGCCAATTCTACTAAGTATAATATATGCCTATACTGCCATATTACATGTGCTGGCAATCACACAGGTAATATGGGAAGTTCCAATCATTTGATTTGTTGATGGTGATAAAGTCTTTCAGTTAAACTGGCTAATCTAAATAAAATAGAATATAGTATTTCTTTAATATATTTCTTAATGTGTATCTTTGATATGTCATTATTGTTTGATCTCTCATCTTAATGTGATGGAGTTTAAAAAATTCTTCTTAGTAATATAATAAATACATTGATAAAATGGCACTAAATAAAAACATAAACATTGGGGAAGGATAGTTATTTGGGTTAAGAGAAGGCAGAGTTAAAGAATGCAGTAGTGACATGGAGAAACTCCACTTAAGTTGGAAGTATTAAATTTTTCTTTCCCATAATACTCAATGATGGGCAAAGTAGTAGCTTAAAGGTAGTATTATAAAAAAAAAAGTTTTAATCCTCATTTGGAGTGGTTGCCTGTAATCAGTATTCCCATGTGTACTGTAAAACAAGAACTGGCAACAAAGTAAAAAGGTAAATGCTTTATGATTTTTACCTACTTTTACATATTTTTTTATAAAAATGATAAATCTAACTAGTAATTTAAAAATGATATTGCAGTTGATATACGAGTTGCAGTTGATACAACAAACTAAGCTTTTAAACACATTATTGTGAAACTCTTGCACTGTCACTGTCCCAATTATCTACAGCTTTCTCTAGTTCTTGTGTCTGTATGCAGGAAAGGTCTAACCAACATCAGCCATATCCAGACTATTGGCCATATCCAGCATATCCACCATATTACCTATATTCCTATCCATAGCCTTACAGTGTTCCTCAGTAACCACAGGACGTAAGTATAAAAGTAGGCTAGGTCTAGTGATATTCTTTACTTTCCAAAAATATCCATGCTCACAGTTAAAAGAGGAAAACAAACACGAGATATCAAACAAACAATAGACCCAGTAAGAGATGTGGGAAGGTTTAGCTCCTTGAAATGTATTTATTTATATAAACACCTCTGAGAGAAAGTTTCTGTCCTGTCGTGGTTAAGAGGCTGGACTCTGGAGAGGAGGAACCCTGAGTTTGTATCATGTTCCTGACAACTACTAGTTTCTTCACTGTATTAGTCCGTTCTCATGCTGCTAAGAAGACATACCCGAAACTGGGTAATTTATAAAGGAAAGAGGGTTAATGGACTCACAGTTTCACATGGCTGGGGAGACCTCACAATCATGGCAGAAGACGAAGGAAGGGGAAAGGAACTTCTTACATGGCTGCAGACATGAGGGCATGTGCAGGAGGACTCCCATTTATAGAACCATCAGATCTCCTGAGACTTATTCACTACCACAAGAACAGTATGGAGGAAAATGCTCCCACCATTCAATTATCTCCACCTGGCCTGCCTTTGACATATGGGGTTTATTACAATTCAAGGTGAGATTCCAGTGGGGACACAGCCAAACCATATCAACCTTGAAATTAGTAGTTTCTTAATCTTCTTTAAACATCAGTTTCCTTATCAACAAAATAGATATTATAATAATAATTAACCTCATTTTAGAATTGGGAAGACTATTAACAAATATATTACGTAAAATCCCTTGACTAGAAAGGTGTACAGTTATGACTGCAGATTTCCCTGCCACTAATTCTGTTTCAGAATGTTGTTCAAAACTATGCCTTCTGAAACACAAACTTTGGAGAAGATGTACAAGCACTATCTGGGAAATTGTTGGAAATTTACATTATATGCCCTAAGTAAATCCAAGAACAATTACTGAAAGAATCACTAGTATAATACCAACAAGGAGATATAAAAATGTCTTCAATTTCTTTTTTAGAATATCAGTTTTATCTAACTATACACAACATTAAATGTTCTGAATTCTGTGCAATATTAAATATTTATCTACAAAATAAAGCAAATTTTTAGAGATTAAAGATAACTTCTACATTCATCAAAGTTGAAATATTTCATGGAATTTTAAATATTTCTCAGTGCATTGTGAGATTTTATTCCAATTGAATATCCTGTTGATATTAATGATATGGGAAACAGCCTGAACTTGATCTTCTAGGCATTTGATAATAGCTGATGAAATTTAATCAAGAAAGGATACATTTAAAATATTATTTGGGGAAAATAAATATGAATAAAGTGTGTAGGCTGTATTTAAGTGGGAGAAAAAATAGAATAATAATGGAACTTAAGAGAAATTTAAATTTAAATTGCAGGTGTTGGATGATAATTTTTATTTATTCTGATACCCATTTAACAAGTATTTAATTGCCTATTATGTGTCAAATATTATTTTGAGCCCTGCATTATATTAGCCTAAATGATCTGTAAATAGCTATGCTGCACTAGGAAGAATATAAATGTTTTCTACAGGAGTTGGTTGAATTACCAAAAGGACAAAGTAAAATGAAAGACTATGATTTAGTGTATTTTCTCTGTTTCAAGATGACTGACTTCCTAATGGATGTTTGATTGGATAGTTGCAATTTCAAACCATTAAGCTGTTTGCAGTGCTGTTTCTGAGTAATAGAAGTCCATTCTTTTTATAAGTGCAATATATTTTAAACAATTCTTATGCAAAAGTTCTTTATTTCTATTTTCTATATTTACAAATATAGCTATTCCTTACATCACTTCTTTTACCCAGTTTGAGAAGCACTGACTGAAGCACTCTATGTCAGAGGTCCTTTAGTCAAATTATTCCTAATTTAGTCTGTAGTATTTTATATTTTACAAGCATATAATCCTTAAGCTCAGCTAGATTATTGGGCCTATTTATTCTGACATTTGATTAGCTCCGGGTTTCCTTTGGTACACCTAATTTTCTCACCCTCGAAGTTTCTCACATTTTTTACCTCAGTTTCTACAAGACAGAAGGTAACCGTACGGCCCCCCCACCCCCACAGCCACCCCCACCCACCCCACTCATTGTCACTGCACAGTAAGGGAAACACAGACCCCAAACCATCTAATGCCCCCCATCAGTTTGTCTGCAATGGCTTTCATTATTATTATTATTATTATTATTATTATTATACTTTAAGTTTTAGGGTACATGTGCACAACATGCCGGTTTGTTATACATGTATACATGTGCCATGTTGGTGTGCTGCACCCATTAACTCGTCATTTAGCATTAGGTATATCTCCTAATGCTATCCCTCCCCACTCCCCCCACCCCACCACAGTCCCCGGTGTGTGATGTTCCCCTTCCTGTGTCCATGTGTTCTCATTGTTCAATTCCCACCTATGAGTGAGAACATGCGGTATTTTCATCACAGGAGATTCGGAGAATAAGGAGGAGGAGAAGAAGCAGAAAATGGAGGAATAGGAGCCCAGAGAAGAAGAGGAGAAAGAGGAGGAGGGGGAGAAGCAGAAGAAGGTGAAGAAGGAGGATAAAAACCCAGCATAAATATCACTATAAAAACCCATTCATGGGTTGCATCCATAAGCAACCAGTGTATTGCCACAACTGTGATAAGACAGTGGCTCTTTGTTGATACTTCCCTTGTAATTGAAAGGCATGGCCTTTTCAAAGAACATGATGTTTGCTTATAGAAGACAAGATACCTGTTTTACTTAATTATAAAATATGAAGCCATGTTCTGGTCCATTAGTCTTCTAAAATGGCTTACTGTTCCTGGAGGGTGAGACCATCCCTAGCATGAGAAGGTCACTACTGTATTTCTACACCACCATGCTTGTTCCACCTGTCATACATAACCACCACACTTCCTAACTTGGAGAAGCAGAAAATCATGGGTGAAATAATGCCTACATTTTGGTGTTCCAACATAAAATGTATATGCTTTAGGTTTAATTGTAGTTTTTAAATGAGTATATTGACATCTGCCATATCTTACCTGTTAGTTTGCTGTTTGGTAGTGTGCTTTTGGACTATTAGTTTGCTTTTTGTGCACTAGAACATGAATATCTTAGATCCACTGGAACTGTACCTAATATTGTTAGAAAAACGAACTAGGGAAGAAATGAGAGGAGGCAGAGAAGAAAAGAAGAAAGGAAGGAAACCACTTGACATTTTGTAATTAATTAAAGCAGGGTATATTTTTTAAATCAGACATAGTTCAGTAGTTACTGAACCATGAGATGGTGCAGTGGCTCATGCCTGTAATCCCAGCATTCTGGAAGGCTTAGGCATGAGGACCACCTGAAATCAAAAGTTCAAGAACAGTGTTGACAAAATTGTGAAACCCATCTCTATAAAAAATAAAATTAAAAATTTAGGCTGGTGCAGTCGTGCGTACCTGTGTCTCTAGCTACTTAGGAGTATGAGGGGAGGTTTTCTTGAGCCCTGTATTTCCAGACTGCAGTTAGCTATGATTGTACCACTGCACTCCAGCCTGGGTGCTGAATGCAGCCTATGTACCTATTAAAAAAAAATAGTCACTAAATCCTATGTAACTTTGTTTCATTGAGAATGTAAAGAGAATGGGTTTGTTTTGTGCCAGAGAAGAGACCTTATATCTCTGATGCTTAGAAATTTCATGCCAAAAGAACAATTTAAATCTAATATACTTGAATTACATATTTGCCTAAATAAATAATTTACATTTTTGTATATTACCTATAGAATACCATAATTTCTAATAGGACTGTTCAAATTAGCATAGATGATTTATCTAATAAATATTTCCTTTAAAAACTCACACACAAATTCATTTTATTTTATTTTATTTTACTTTCCTATTTTACTTTAAGTTCTGGGATACATGTGCAGAACATGCAGATTTGTTGCATTGGTAAACGTGTGCCATGGTGGTTTGCTGCACCTATCAACCCATCATCTAGGTTTTAAGCCCCACATGCATTAGCTATTTGCCCTGATGCTCTCCCTCCCTCCCCCACCACCAGGCCCTGGTGGGTGTTGTTTCCTTCTCTGAATCAGACACAAATTTAAAACGTAATTTCTAATTAGTGGGATCAAGCTAAAGACCATGCGTTTACAAATCTGTTAAGTAGTTTTTCTGTCTTTAAAGTACACAAAGAGTCTCCTGGACACGTTCTTAAAATTCCGGTTCCAGGTGTACACCACAAGATTCTGACTCAGTAAGTTTGGAAAAGTAGAGTAAGAATCCGCATTTCAACAGGTACCAGCTGATGCTGATCATGATGGTCGCATGTGGCACCCTCTGAGGAACAATGGACTGGGCTGTATAACTTATCTGAACTTTAGAAAAGAGTTTTTAATACTCAGTTCTTAGCACATCAAATTCTCCAACCGGTAGCGAGTAGGTGAATGCTTATACATGTTTGCCTATGAATTAAATTAAAATTCTGTTTTTCTCTTTCTGTCTAATATAGTTATTTCAATAAATGGCCTCTATAAATATATATGAAACTCAGAAAACTCCAGGGAAGTAAATTCAAATTTCTAAACATAAGAAATCAGTTTTATATGAGAGATATGTGACCAAGCACCTAGAATCTTTTGACATTAAATATGAGAATGTTTTTATCATATGATATCCAAAAGATGATTGAATTTTGGCAAATGTTTACATTCACTTTATTACTTAAAACATTTAAAGTCAATGTAAAGGTAAAAATACAAGATAAATAATGATTTGTAGGAAAACTTTTGAAGTATAGAATGACTCCAATTTTGTTATGCCAATTATCACTATTTACTAGAGAATGTGTAAAATTTTGATAACATGGTAAGTATTATTTTTGACATAGCGTTGATCCATCTTGGACATATATTTGTTGAAAAGTAGTAGATGGTATTCTACAGAAACATCTTTATCACTGCAATCATTTCTATGCCTGGTTTCCTCCAGCATGCTTTTCCGTTGTCTGACTCACTCAGGGCTAGACTAACACTGGGATTAGCATGTGATGGGTCCATTCGCTTTCCGGTTGCTTTGTCTTCACAATGATCTATTGTAAAATCACCTGGTTAAGTTTATTTTTAGAATTTGTAGAGACAGATTTTGGGCATTACTTTCCGTCTCAATCATATGATCTCCTAATTGATGCTATTTAGAAAAACAAAAGGGAGATTTCAACGTGCTTAAATACATCAGCCATATAGAAAAGGACATCTCTTGAGACTTCACTTCAGCTTCACTGACTTCTTGAGTCTCCTCTTGAGTAAAAGGTAATATGTTCAAGTACAATCTAATATTATATATTAGCATAAGCTTTTGTTTGCTAAAATAGATTGTAACCCACTTATGAAAATGTATATTATCTATTTAAATCTAGTTTACTTGAATTGCATATTTGCCTAAATAAATAATTTACATTTTTGTATATTACCTATAGAATACCATAATTTCTAATAGGACTGTTCAAATTAGCATAGATGATTCATCTAATAAATATTTCCTTTAAAAACTCACACACAAATTCATTTTATTTTATTTTATTTTACTTTCTTATTTTACTTTAAGTTCTGGGATACATGTGCAGAACATGCAGATTTGTTGCATTGGTAAACGTGTGCCATGGTGGTTTGCTGCACCTATCAACCCATCATTTAGGTTTTAAGCCCCACATGCATTAGCTATTTGCCCTGATGCTGTAATGTGTACAATTTTGTAATCGGGATCTGAAGATGACTTCCAGATCTCAATTCCTATGAATTAACACCAGCAATCATCACGCAAAGTAAATTATGTGGAGTATGGCAATGTATTACATCCTCTCTGATGGTGGGACCTCAATTAACTCTTTTTATTTCCTTGTCTAGATACCTAATATCTACTCTCTTAATTATTAATTCTACATTTAACTTAAAGCAGGAGTTCAAATTTTACAAGAAGATACTGATAAATTCTCTCTTGGTAAATGTATTATTATAAAGGTTTATTTTTAAAAATTTACTTTCTTCTTAATAGGAAACTATTTTATTACTTTTTTATTGACCTTTCCATCATTTAAAACAGTTCTGTTATAATGCAAAGCATATACTGTATAAGAGTTAGTCATCTCAATCTTACTAATTTGTTTAACTCATTTTCATTCATTTGTGTTAGAAAAGAAAGAGTTTACTGTTCCAAATTTTTATTGATGTGTCACTTGGGAAATATGTTTGTTTTTCATAACCATTAATTATATATTGATTATCTATGTTCATTTATCTATCAGTTTATGTGTTAGTAAAAGAAGACCAATTTCTTAGAACCCTTTTTTATTTTGTACTTGCAACAGAATTGACAATCATTAACAACAGTAAAATTCTCATGCCTTTTGTATCATAAAAAGAGTTGTAGTAGGATTTATATATTAGGTAATAGAAAAACTTCAAAATACATAATTTTTATAGTTAGTCCTATAGTAGAAGTTTCCATTTAAATGAGTGAAGCAAAATGAACGAATAAATAATATGGTAAATGCCATAAATCATGGGTTCTGCTTTCCATGATAGAGATGTAGGGCTGTTTAAGAGCAGGACATTTTATTATAATTAGATGAAAAATGTTACTGTAATGTTATATCACAAATGACAGGTAAGAGACATTAGAAAAAAAATTTTAAATTACCTATTAATGAATTACTTTATAGCTGCAATTAACAGCCAAAAATGCCATGTAACTGTAAGTCTTGCGGTAATTGTATTTTCCAATGGAAATGCTTTTATTTACATTTGTAATTAGAAATAAGTAATCTGCTATACTTTTTTATTTCTGCAAAGGAACTGGATACACTTGCATATACATAATTATAAAAGCATATCAGAGTCCCAGATGAGGCTAACTTTGTTGAATAATATTATTTGAAATGTTAAATAATATTCACCAGTACAACTTCTCAAAGTAGCTACAAACACTTTCCCTGTGAATTCTCTTTATTTTATTTTTCGCTGCCCAATATCACTAATGTTCTAATCTCAGGGTTACACCATCTGTGGATTCTCTAATAGAACTCTGGCTCATAGTCACTGACTTTATTATAAAGCCAGTCTCCGTTGCTTGTCATTCTACCTTCCTAATATCTCTTTACACTGTACCTTAATTAGCATTCTTAATGTCATTATATAAGTCCCCTGTAGTGTCACAACAACCTAAGTGGTCATCTTTTCTCCAGTTTTGTCCTCCCTACGTGTTGAATTGTTTGCATTTTTAACATGCTTTCCTCTCTGTTTTATTTCTTTATAGGCTCCCAACACCACCCTTTACTCATTCCATATAATCCAACTCAAGCTTGCCTTTCTTCATTACCTTCTTACTCCCATCCTCTTGGTCTGTTTAAGATGTCCATTTGTGTGTTTCATTAGCATATTAATATTTCAAAATCAGAGCACTCACCTTTACTTATCAATTCATGAGGCCATGCCTGGGGATCACACCTGTAATCCAAGCATTTTGAAAAGACAAGGCAGGAAGATTCCTAGAGCCCAGGAGTTTCAGAACTGCCTGGGAAATATAGTGAGACTAAAAACATTCTCTACTAAAAAAAAAAGAAAGAAAAAATTCACTGGGCATGGTGGCACACACTTGTAGTTCCAGCTACAAGTGGGACTAGGGAGGCTAAGGTGGGAGGATGGCTTGAGCCCAGATGGTCCAGGCTGCAGTGATCTGTGCTCATGCCCCTGCACTCCAGCCTGGAAAACAGAGCATGTCTCCCAATGCTTTGAAGCATAGTGTCATCAATAGAAGTTTGATGAATGAATGAATGAAAGAATGTGATTACTGATTTTTCATGTTTGATTTTATAGGACTCAGCCAACTATGAAGTTTTTTGTCTTTGCTTTAATCTTGGCTCTCATGATTTCCATGACTGTAAGTATATCTGGAAATTTTAAAGACTACATTCTTAGTACTTATCCCAAGTGTCTCTCTTATTCCTTGTGTTCTGGCATATACTCATGTTGACCTCAATACAGCTTTATAAGCTTTAATATTTCCCTACAAGGAGTTTCTTTGAATTAACTTATATAAGTTCTTTAAGGACTTGGAATAGATATTCATCACATACCTACAAACACTCAAGTACAATTACTTGAATGTAAAAGTAAAAGAAAATTTAGAGAGCTTTTTAAATATGTGGGACTAAGATCTGTGAAAGTATCTTTAAATGTGAAAAGCTCTAGACCATCTGAAGTTAGAAATCTGAGGAAAGAAAAAGGTGCACTTCAATGGAACCCAAGTATTAGAGGGTGTCAAAATAGGAATTTTCAAGTCATTTCTTGCACAACCTACTCTTAAAATCAGCATACAATTATTTAATTCTTCCTAAAATAAAGCTGCCTATTTTCAACCATAAAACAAATCTCCATATTTATTAAGTGTCATGAGTTCCCAGCTCTATTGTCATTTACTACTGTGTATTAGTAGGAAAAGCACTTGACCTCTCTGGAGCTCTTTCTCCTTCTCTACTTCCACCGCCTCTTCCTCCTCCTCCTCCTCTTTCTATGAAGTTAATAGAAAATTGGTCACAAAAGAATAATAATACTCCAAACTATCCACTAAATTCTAATGAATGTTTCGAAACTGAATTGGTTATGATATCACAGTTTATCACGTGATTTTATTATAAAAGGATAGAAGTAGAAAAATAAACAAATAAGAACAGAGTAAAGCATAATGCCTGTCTCTATCAGCAAATAAAATATTTGTATGTTGGTAGCTTTTGAGCTACATGGAACATATTCATATAAAAAACAATCCAGAGTTTCATTTTTCAGTTTCCACTCTCTTATTCACCAGTGACAGACTTTTCCTTCCTTACATAAAAAAGATATATAAACCAAAATGAGTTGATATTTGAATATAGCACATTAATTATAGCATTTACCCCTCACTCATTTTGAAGATGTCATAAAGCTAAAATAACTAATTTAGTCTGTCATCAACCAAAGAATGCCTCCATTCTGTTTAATCATAAATGTGGCTAAGTCAATATTTATACTTACTCTTGAATTCTAAAATTAAAATATTAATTATTTTCTCATTTTCTTTTTTTCCAAGAGCGCTGATTCACATGAAAAGGTAAGACATTTTCATTTACCGGAAAACTTGATAAATAATCATATATTGAATTTTTAATCTTTTCTTTTTATTTCATAGAGACATCATGGGTATAGAAGAAAATTCCATGTAAGTGTTCTTCTGATAATGTGCACTCTAAATAAATTTTCCTCTCTGACTATTTATTCTCCTAGAAGAATCAATAGTTGTCTCTCAAATATATCTATATCATTAATTGCTAAAGTGCACATTGATTTCATTTATTTATGATGCAAAGGCAAAAAGTCACAAATATCTTGTGTCCTAAAAGCATTTCAACAGAAACTCAATTCCACCTGAAATAAGTCAATTGTCAATTATTCTCTGAGAACTTATCTTTGTCCTGTAAATAATTTCATTGACCTAAAGAATAGTTGAAATCCTAATTCTATTAAGTATAACATATGCTTAATAAAGCATAGAGGCTACTCATGTAATGTGGTAAGTTTCTACCTTCTGAATTTTTGAGGATGATACAGTCTTTAAATTAAACTGACTGTGCTAAATTAGACAGAAAATTGTATTTCTCTAACATTTTTCTCACTGTATATATATAAAGTCTCATGTTATTTTGACCTGTAATATCAATACAAATCTGGGTTCTAAAGTTCTCCTACTAACATAGCAAGTATACATGTTAAAAAAGCACCAAGTAAAAAGATGCATAAAAATGGATGAAGACTGTTTGTGTTAACAGCAGTGGGTATGAAAGAATGTAGGAGTTGTAAAGGAAAGTAAGATCACTAAAGGAATGACATTAAGAAGCACCACCTAAGTTGGAAACAGAAACTTAATCCTTTCCATGATACTCAATAGTGAGCAAAATAGTAGCTTGGAGGTAATATTTTAAAGAAGATTTGAACCCTGGTTAGAGAGGTTACCTATAATCAGTGTTTCCACATGTGCTATTGTCACAAAAATATCAGCAAACAGTAAATACTTTATCATTTTTACCTACTTTTAGACATTTTTCTGGTAAAAAAGAAAAATGTAAAAGTTTGAAAACATTTATGTAGATAAAATACAAGGTCTTAACAACTTTAACAATCTAAGCTTTTAATGACAGTTTTTGAGAAACACTTGTACTGTCATTCTCTATTCTCTGCAATTTTCTCTCTCCTTTTGTGTGTATGCAGGAAAAGCATCATTCACATCGAGAATTTCCATTTTATGGGGACTATGGATCAAATTATCTGTATGACAATTGATATCCTTAGTAATCATGGGGCATGATTATAGAGGTAAGCTGACTCTAGTTACTTGTCTTTCTAGAAGTGTCAACACTGACAGTTTAAAAAAAAAAGCCATAAGCTAACAACCATTCCAGTTTAAGAAATGTAGCATGGGTTAGCTCCTTGAAGTGTATTCATTTATATAAATGCTTCTGAAGCTGTAGATATGTGGTGTTATTTCTGAGGTCTCTGTTCTGTGCCATTGGTCTGTATGTCTGTTTTGGTACTGGTACCATGCTGTTTTGGTAACTGTAGCTTTGTAGTATAGTTTGAAGTCAGGTAGTGTGATGCCTTCAGCTTTGTTCTTTTGCTTACAATTGTCTTGGGTATATGAGCTTTTCTTTGGATCCATATGAAATTTAAAGTAGTTATTTCTAATTCTGTGAAGAATGTCAATGGTCGTTTGATGGGAATAGCATTGAATCTATAAATTACTTTGGTCAGTATGGCCATTTTCATGATAATGATTTTTCTTATCCATGAGAATGGAATGTTTTTCCATTTGTTTGTGTCCTTTCTTATTTCCTTGAGCAGTGGTTTGTAGTTCTCCTTGAAGAGGTCCTTCACATCCTTTGTTAGCTGTAGTTGTAGGTATTTTATTCTCTTTGTAGCAATTGTGAATGGGAGTTCATTCATGATTTGGGTCTCTGCTTGCCATCTGATATTCAACAAACCTGACAAAACAAGTAATCAGGAAAGGATCTCCTATTGAATAAATTATGCTGAGAAAACTGGGTAGCCATATGCAGAAAACCGAAACTGGACCCCTTCCTTACACCTTATACAAAAATTAACTCAAGACAGATTAAAAACTTAAATGTAATACCCCAAACCATGAAAACCTGAGAAGAAAACTTAGGTGATACCATTCAGGACAGCCGTTGGCAAAGACTTCATGTAAAAAAATGCCAAAAGCAATTGCAACAAAAGCCAAAATTGACAAATGGGATCTAATTAAACTAAAGAGCTTCTGCACAACAAAAGAAACTATCATCAGAGTGAACAGGCAACCTAGAGAATGGGAGAAAATGTTTGCAATCTACTCATCTGTCGAGCTCTAATATCCAGAATCTACAAGGAACTTAAACAAATTTACAAGACAAAAACAAACAACCCCATCTAAAAGTGGGCAAAGGACATGAACAGATAGTTCTCATAAGAAGACATTCATGCAGCCAACAAACAAGAAAAAAAGCTTATCATCACTGATCATTAGAGAAATGCAAATAAAAATCACAATGAGATACCATCTCACTACCAGTCAGAATGCTGATTATTAAAAAGTCAAGAAACAATAGATGCAGGTGATGCTGTGGAGAGACAAGAACACTTTTACACTGTGTGTGAGAATGTAAATTAGTTCAACCATTGTGGAAGACAGTATGGTGATTCCTCAAGGATCTAGAACCGGAAATACCATTTGATGCAGCAATCCCATGACTGGGTATATACCCAAAGGAACGTAAATCATTCTACTATAAAGACATATGCCTACATATGTTTATTGCAGCACTATTTACAATAGCAAAGACATGGAACCAACCCAAATGACCATTAATGATAGACTGGATAAGGAAAATGTGGTACATATACACCATGGAGTACTATGCAGCCATACAAAGGAATGAGATCCTGTCCTTTGCAGGGACATGGATGAAGCTGGAAGCCATCATCCTCAGCAAACTAACACAGGAACAGAAAGGAAACAGCACAAGGTCTCACTCATAAGTGGGAGCTGAACAGTGAGAACACGTGAAGACAGGGAGGGGACAACACAAACCAGGGATGGAGGGGAGGGAGTAAGGGAAGGTAACTTAGAGGACTGATCAATAGGTGCAGCAAACCACCATGGCACACATATACCTATGTAACAGAACTGCATGTTCTGCATATGTATTCTAGAACTTAAAGTAAAATAAAAAAATAAAATGAAATACAATAAAAATGCCTTCGAGGGAAAGCTTCTGTTCACTAGTGTTAAGATGCTGAGTTCTGGGTAGGAACTATAGTTCCAGTTCTGACCTGGAACTATTCCTAATCTTCTCCATACCTCAGTTTTCTAATAGACAAATACATATTATAATACTACTTAGGCTTTTTATAGAGTTGGAAAGACTATTGAGAGACATTATATAGAAGCCCTTGTTCTGGAAGGTGTATGGTTGTGGCCATAGGCTTCTCTGCCACTAACTCTGTACCTGGATGTTATTTGAAGTTTTCTGTCCTAAAATGAAATCTTTGAAGAAGTTGCACAACCACCATCTGGGAACTCATAAAAAATTTACATTTTATGCCTAAGCAACTCTAATGAGCAATTGCTATAGGAATGACTAATATAACATCAACAAGGAGATGGGAATTTTCAAGGAAATAGAAAATGGTAACAATTTCCTTTTCATAAAGTCAGTTTTATTTATCTATATTCACAGCATAAAATGTTCCAAAATCTATGAGATACTAAAGATTACATGTCAAAATAAAGCAATATTTTGGAGATAACAGAGTACTGTTCTACAATTCAAAGCTGAAATAGTTCAAAAGGTGTCAAATATTTTTTAATGTATTGGGACATTTTATTCATATTGAATTCCTGCTCTTTGTGATATCAGAAAAAGCCTGATCTTGATCCTCCAGGTGTTAGATAATTGCTGATGACATTTAATCAGGGGAGGATATATTTAAAATATTATTTGGGGGAGATAGATGAAATGTGTAGGCTATATTTAAGTGGGAGAATAAAGTAAGATGATGATGGAAAACCTCAAGAAAAATTTAAATTTAATTGCAAATGCTGAATGATAATTTTTATTTATTCTGATACCCACTTAATGAGTATTTAATTGTCTACTCTATATCAAATAGTATTTTGGTCCCTGCATTATAATAAATAAAACTATCTATAAATACATACTTTCTGCCAGCAAGAGTATAAATGTATTTATAGGAGTATCCATTTTGGAGATAAAGTGTTATTTTCTTTTTCTGCACAGGTTTGACTGGCAAATTCACTTTTTACTCATTTGTTCTCATTCATCATACCGCATCACACTACCACTGCTTTTTGAAGAATTATCATCAGGCAATGGAGAATAAAAGAAAGACCATGATTTAGTGAATTCTGTGTTTCATGATACTTCCCTTCCTAATTATCGTTTGATTAGATACTTGCAATTTAAACTGTTAAGCTGTTTTCACTGCTGTTTCTGAGTAATAGAAATTCATTCCTCTCCAAAAGCAATAAATTTCTAGCACATTATTATGTGTATGCTCTTTATTTCTCTTTTTTATATTTACATATATAAAGATTTCTTTCTTCACTTCGTTTTCCCAGTTTGAGTAGCACTGACTATAGTACTTTATACCATAGCTCTTTTGAAATGATTATTTTTAATTTAGCATGTTATATTCATTTTGTGTTGCAAACATATGGTCCTCAATCACATCTAGATTACTAGACCTACTGATACGAACATTTTATTTGTTTCTGGTGTCCTTTGCCACAGCACATTTCTTAGCCTTGTACATTCCCACACTTCTTATCTCAGGCCCTCCAAACCAGAAGATGACCCCCATGTCACTCCACAGCAGTAGGCAGGCACTCAGAACACAAACCATCTAATGCTCTCTATCAGTTTGTCAATATAGCCATTGAACAAAAATTTATTGAGTGATACCAGCTGTCAGATACTGTTCTAGAGGCTGCAGTCACAGAAAAAGAGTCAGAGCCCTGTTGTCAGAGCTTTTACATTGCAATTGGGAGATGCAGACAAAAAGTAAACAAAGAACACATGACTTAGGCAATAATAAGTGTGCTAAAGAAGTGTAAAGCAGGACTAGGATATAGAAGCAGCCTCAAATAGGATAGTCCAGGATAACCTCTCTGGTATAGGTGACCTTTTAGAAAAGATATAATTTAAATATGGGAGTAAGCATGAAGAAAGACATTTTCAAGCAGAAGAAATAAAAAGTACAAATCCATTGTGAATTTTTGGTTACATATGAGTTGTAGAATAGTTTCTCCACTCTTGTGTAAAATGATGGCAATTTCATAGGAGTGGCATTGAATCTGTATATTGTTTTGGACAATGTAGCCATTTTAATAATATTGATTCTTCTAATCCATGAGCATGGAATGTTTTCCATTTGTTTGTGTCTTTTGTGATTTCTTTCAACAATGTTTTGTAGTTCTCCCTGTAGAAATCTTTCATCTCCTTGGTTAGATGTATTTATAGGTTTTTATTTTGTGTGTGTGTGGCTATTGTAAATGAGATTGTGTTCTTGATTTGACACCTTGCATATGATTCATGAATAGAAATGCTACTGATCTGTGTCCATTAATTTTGTTTCCTGAAACTGTACTGAAGTGGTTTATCAGTTCCAGGAGTCTTTTGGTGGAGCCTTTAGGGTTTTGTAGGTATTGAATCAAATTTCCATGAAGAGAGAGAATTTGACTTCCACTTTTCCTAGTTTTGTATTACTATATCTTGTTGATAGCTCTTTCTATTTCTTTCAATATTATGTTGAATAGGAGTGGTGTGATTGGACGTCCTTGTCTTGCTCCAGTTCTCAAGGTGAATGCTTCTAGTTTTTGCCCATTCAGCATGATGATGGCTGTGGGTTTGTCACAGCTAGTTCTTTTTATTTCAAGATATGTTCCTTCGATGTCTAGATCGTTAAGGGTTTTTATCATGAAGGAACGTTGAGTTTTATCAAAAGCTCTTTCTGCATCTGTTAAGATTATATGGTTTTTGCTTTTACTTCTGTTTATGTGGCAAATCACATTTATTGATTTATGTATGGTGAACCAATCCTGCATCTCTGGAATGAAGCCTGCTTGACAATGGTGAATTAACTTTTCCATGTGCTGTTGGTATTGGTTTGCTAGTATTTTGGTGAGGATTTTGCATCTATATGCATCGAGTATATTGGCCTATAGTTTTCTTGTGTGTGTGTGTGTGTGTGGGTGTGTTTGTGTGTGTGTGTGTGTGTGTGTGTGTGTGTGTGTGTGTGTGTGTCTTTGCCAGGTTTTGCTACTGCAGTGATTCTGGCTTAACAGATGAGTTAGGGAGGAATCTCTCCTCCTCAGGTTTTTGGAAACGCTTTAGTATAATTGATACCAGCTCTCAGTATGTCTGGTAGAATTAATCTGTGAATCCATGTGGTCTGAGGCTTTTTTTTTTTTTTTGATTGGTAGGTTTTGAATTACTGACTCAATAATTAAACTCAGTATTTGTCTGTTCCAGGTATCCATTTCTTCCTGGTTCAATCTTGAGAGATTGTCTGTTTCTAGGAACTTATTCATTTCTGCTTGGTTTACTAGTTGTGTGCATAGAGGTGTTCATAATTGTCTCTAAGGATCTTTGCAATTCTGTGGACTCAGTTGTAAAGACACCTTTGTCATTTCTGTTGGTTCTTTGAATCTTGTCTTTTATTTTTTCTTATTAATCTAGCTGGCAGTCTATTGATCTCATTTATCATTTGAAAAAACTAACTTTTGGTTTCATTAATTTCTTGTATGGCTTCTGGTTCCGAGTTCCATTTACTGCATTTACTTCTTATCCTAATGCTTTTTATTTGCTTGCTTGTTGTTGTTGTTGTTTGAGACAGAGTTTCACTCTTGTCACACAGGCTGGAGTGCAATGGCATGATCTTGGCTCACTGCAACCTCCACCTCCTGGGTTCAGGTGATTCTCCTGCCTCAGCCTCCTGTGTGGCTGGGATTACAGGTGCCCACCACCACACCTGGCTAATTTTTGTTTTTTGTTTTGTTTTGTTTTGTTTTTTTGGTGGAGACAGGGTTTCACCGTGTTGGCCGGGCTTGTCTCGAACTCCTGACCTCAGGTGATCTGCCCACCTCGGCCTTCCAAAGTGCTGGGATTACAGGCATTAGCCACTGTGCCCAGCCATATCCTGATGTTTTATTAAGAATCTGTAAGACTCATGAGGGTCAGCAAAGTCCTTCATGATGAGTCTTCTCAAACAGTTGTAAGATTCTGCAGGAGTAATGTCACCTTGAGTGCCCACGTAAAATGAACCCTCTTAACCCCAGCATTTACCATGACTGGATAATAGGGATATTCAGTGGGTGAATATGCCAGCTATCATAAAGCCAGTCCCACATGGCTTGCATATGAAGCATATCAGCTGCTTCATCTTGGTGCTGCACTTGGCATTTTATAGGGAGAGTTGGGCAGTCCCCTTCTTAGGAAAAACAGACCTTACAGTGGTGTTTATCCAGACCACTAGGCTGGTCATTCTTTCTGGAATGACCTCCTGTGCATATGGATCACATATACTCATCAACAATTCTTTAATAGTGAGCTGTGGAGCCTGAATTAACCCAAACATACTTTTTCATTCTGTAGCATTTAAAATTAAGGATACTGCCCTTAAAGTAGTTATTTTTACGATCCATTATCAGAAAGATTTCTCATGAAGGAGATGATACCAATTTACAAAATGCAATTATACCCTCTGGATTTTGTACTTACTTGATTTTGCCTTTCCCCCACATTGACTATCCTTTTAGTAACCACAGGTCTCAGAGGTAACTTTTTGTTGCTCTGGGTTCATAGTTTTCTTTTGGGTAGCTTTGAGGTTAGTGGCCTGAGATGAGACATTCCCATATCTGAGCTTGGTCTAGCCTGAAGACCCAACCCAGCACGCTTTTACTTTCATTTTAGCTATTTATAGATAACAATAAGCAAGTGATTGAATATTTTGCGTTTTTCTTATTAGTTTGCATTTCCTCACGCATTGGGTGAACTAATTCCCTGAGAGTATGGGTATGATACAGCTCTAAATTCCGCTGGTAACTTTTATCTTTAGTAACTGAATGCAGCCCAGCTGCAGCTCCTGAAGATGGGCAACCACACGGCCACCCAAGGGTCAAGGTTTCTCATTCCACATCTTTTCATTTTCTCTTAATCCATTTAGTTTAGTTTTTTTTTTTTTTTTTTTTTTGAGACGGAGTCTCGCTCTGTCGCCCAGGCTGGAGTGCAGTGGCGCGATCTCGGCTCACTGCAAGCTCCGCCTCCCGGGTTCACGCCATTCTCCTGCCTCAGCCTCTCGAGTAGCTGGGACTACAGGCGCCCGCTACCACGCCCGGCTAATTTTTTTGTATTTTTAGTATAGACGGGGTTTCACCGTGTTAGCCAGGATGGTCTCGATCTCCTGACCTCGTGATCCGCCCACCTCGGCCTCCCAAAGTGCTGGGATTACAGGCGTGAGCCACCGCGCCCGGCCCCATTTAGTTTTTTCTGTATAATTTTTCCTTCATTTAAAAATGACTCTTAAATAGTCTTTAAACAAGAAAAAAATACACTTTTCTTTAGCAAAAAAAATACATCTTTGTGTCTTATAAACTTCATCAGAAACACCTTTCACTCTCCTACTATTTTAACTCTTAGTAACCCAATTCCCAGTGAAAAAACACGGTTTGACAAACCATGGTTTGACAAACCATGACTTTAAGATTTTAAATTACTGGAGAGAATTTTGAGATTAAATTTACCAAAGTAATCTTACCAAAGATTACCCAAGTCATGTGAAATAAAAGGTATCTGAGTTAGCCTCTATTAGCCTGCTAAGCACTGACTTTTCTTTAAGCCAATAGATTAGAGCTTTTTCAAATAATTTGGTAGTGAAACATCACTTCCACGTGACACATACAAATATATAAATGTAATAGACATACAAAGGCCAGTCCAAAAGATTTTTCATTTGGCTGTTTTGAAAAAATTCTCTCACTTGCTTTAGATTATTAATAAAAAGATGTTATAGGAGCCAACAAAAGGTGAAGGAGAGTTATCTACCATCTCAGGCCTTTTCAAAACAGAGAAAGCATCAAACTTCTGGGATATCAATCTGAAGAATTGCAAAAAGAAACGTTTCTTGAACAACCAGCCTTATTATTTTAGAAGAAAAAATTCAAAATATAAGATTATTACTAATATAAAGTTGAATTTCTACTAACATTTTTCTTCTTAGCAAAAGTATCTTTTTATATCTATAACTTTCCTTATATTTCTCTTATTTTCTGGTTCCTTTTACTTCATTTTATATACCTCTAAATAACCTTTGAATTAGACAAAAAATATTTACCTCTTAATAAAAAAACACTGTTTAAAATATTTTTCTGTATTTTTAAAATTGGAAATTACCCAGACATTTAATTAATGCCTATTTTTTAATATAATCTTAGATTATAAATTATATGACAAGTTTAGCATAGTGGATTGACCTGTCTTGATAGTGGGTGGGACTCCACAGTGTTTCACCACTGAGTCATTTCCGCCCTCTTACATGCCTTGGTTTCTCTCTTCAGAGGTCTCCTACCACCAAGAAGCTTCAAAACATGGAGTGACCAGCTCCCGTATACATTTCCTTAATGAGTCTTTTTAAACTAAAGTTGTTGGGGGTTCCCCGCAGGGCTGCTGCACATCACAGGAGGTCAACCCTCCAGATACTCTCACTTGGCTTCTGGTCACCCAGGGGCATCTTTCGGCTGGGAGGAGCAAAATGCCCTTTCTCTTCGGAACTGAGAAAACTCAGCCTCTCATTTGTCTAGGAAAACAACAGTTCAGTTCCTCACACGAATATGCAGACAAGACAACTGTGCTAATTTGGGAGAAAAAGCAATGGAGAAGACCCTTTAGAATGTACCTCTCTGAACTGGAAACCAAACAGGTTGCCCAAAAGGAGGTTATTCTCCTTGTCTTTAAAAAAAGGCAATGGAAAAGATCCTTTAGAATGCACCTCTGTAGGAGAATCTCTTGAACCCGGGAGGCGGAGGTTGCGGTGAGCCGAGATCGCGCCATTGCCTGGGCAAAAAGAGCGACACTCCGTCTAAAAAAAAAAAAAAAAATGCACCTCTCAAATAGAATTAGGATCCTAAACAAGTTCCTAGCACGAAAAAAAAATGCAGCTCAGAATAAATCAAGGACCCTCAACCAAAGGGACGTTCAGGGCTCAGGAGGACTTGCCAGTTTCACTAGAGGAGACGCTCAAAGTCAGGGAGGCTTTCAATGAGCCCCTGCTTGTAGCCTAGCTCCAAGTTTGGGCAACTCCTTCAGGGTCCTGAGTCTTCTCTGAGGCCCCACATGCTCAGGCAACAAATTATTGTTCACAAAAATAATCAAACTGTAAAATATTTGAAGAGGTTTATTCTGAGTCAAAAATGAGTGACCAATGGCCTTTGACACAGACCATAGGAGATCCTGAGAACACGTCCCCAAGGCAGTCAGGGTACAGCTTAGTTTTATACATTTTAGGGAGACATGAGACATTGATCACTACATGTAAGCTATGTTATACATTGGTTTTGTCCAGAAAGGTGGGACAACTGGAAACAGGGGCTTCCAAGTCATAGATAGATTCAACAATTGTCTGATTGCCAATTGAGTCAAAAAGTTAGGTTATTGTCTAAAGACTTAGGAAAGACTGGGTTAAGATAAGGGGATGTGGACACCAAGGTTCTATCATGCAGGTGAAGCTTCCATGTAGCAGGCTTTGGAGAAAATAGACTGTAAATGTTTCTTATCAGACTTAAAGAGTCTGTTCTATCAGTAATTCCAACAGGGATGAGAGTATAAAGAGGCATGTTTAACCCTCTGCTTCCCATCATGGCCTGAACTAGTTTTTCAGGTTAGCTGTGGAATGTTCTTGCTGAGAGGAGTCCATTCAGATGGTCAGGGGCCTTACAATTTTAGTTTTGGTTTGCACCTGTAGGTATTAACACACTCAAGGTTGTTTTACAGTTCATTTAAATCCTGTGTTGTTTTCTTAGTTTTTCTCTATTATTTTTGACATTTTTATTCCTATATTTTCAATTTTCTTCCTTACAATTTTAGTTTTGGTTTATATCTGTAGGTATTAACACACTCAAGGTTGTTTTACAGTTCATTGAAATCCTGTGCTGTGTTTTTAGTTTTTCTCTATTATTTTTGATAGTTTTAGTCTTATATTTTCAATTTTCTTAACTTTTTTCTTTATTATCTGGCATGCTGTTAATTATGTACTTTTTATGTCAGATATTGTATTTTTAAATATACTCATGCTCCCTCTATTTTAACATAGACAATATAGTTACAACACATATTTGTATTATTGTTTACTAATTCTATCATTTGTATCACTTCTAGGACTATTTATATTGATTGATTATTTTTCTTCACTGCAAGTCATGTTTTCTTTCTTTGTTACATGCCTGATAATTCTTTATTGGCTGACAGACCTTGTGATTAGCTTGTTTGAGCCCTGAATTTTTTTATTCCTTTAAATATCATTGAGCTATGTTCTAGGTCATAGTAAAGTTGCTTTTAAACAATTTTCACTTTAGATACTTGCTTTAAAGCTTTACTAGGAAACGCAGAACAGAAAATTCATTCATTTATAGGTAAACTTAACATATTACTCAAGCAATACCTTTCTAAGTATTCTAACCATGCCATGTATACTACAAGGTATTTCCACTCTGGCTGATGGTAACATGATCTATTCCCAGTCCTGTTTGTGCTCCTGGCATTATACCATCTGCTTCTTTCTGATGTTCTTTCCCCAGCCTCATAGAGTTTTCTTGCATTCATTCCTGCTAATCAAAACTCAGCAGATAATTAAAGATAACCCTCTTTAGATCTCCAGAATTCCTTCCCTGTGCAATTCCTTCCTATCTTTGAAATCTTTTCCTCTTCAGTATTAGGTATTAATTTTAGGGGCTTCCATCCACTAATCTCAACTATATCTCTTCAATTAAGGGAATTGCTTATTCTATTTAAACGCTTCCTTTCTCTGTTGCAGTTTGTACATTTTTTCCTCATAATAAGGTGAGATAATTATAGGGCTCATCTCACTCTTTTCCCTTCTCTTGGGAATCACCATCCTGCATTTCTTATTGTATAAGACAGGAAAATTTTTATATCATTTATTTTGTTATTTGTCTAGTTACTGAAAACAGGAGTTAAGGTAAATGCAGTCCCTGATATGCAATTCTGGCCAAAAACTGAATTCCAGAGTAAAAGTGTTTTGAGTTTTTCACAAGGCCCTAAAAGTCCTGCATTATTTGGCTCCTTTTGTTTCTCTGACCTCAGGTTAACCAGATTTACTCAACCCCAGCCACACTCTTCTATTTGTTATTTTTAAACATGCCACGCATGATCCTATTTTAAGGCCTGCACTAGATTGCTCTTCTCCCAGGATTCTTCCTGGTTTACACATTTAATTCTTTACATTTTTACTCTTTTGCTCAGGGAGGATTTCCTAGCTATGCTATCTAATATTGAAAACCCCTTCCCTAACAAAACTTTTTATTTCTTTTTCCAATTCCGTTTTCCCCTTAGTATTTATCACTATCAAACCAACTATAGATTACTTAATTATCATGTTTATTAGTCTCCCTTTCAGTTAAACCATAAACTCCATAAAGCCTGGAACTTTTCTTTTTTCATGACTCTATTTTATGTGTTCAAAAGAGTTCATGGCACATAGTACGTTCTCAGTAAATCTTTGTTCAGTCAAATATAGTTATATATTAGCACCTACCTACATATAAATTTTTATATTTTCTGTTAATTAAATGTAAAAAACCATACACCAACTGTATAAGGAATTGTGTTTGTATGAGAATCACAGGATATTTTCACAGCTTTGTCCAAATTTTAAGCTGATGTTTTAAAACAGAAATTTATCAGGCATTTCCAATGAGAATTTGAGAGACGGAAATTCTTGCTCACACAAAATGAGGAGTCACAAAGACACAAGAATTCATGTTGTGCTCAGGAAAGGGTCTGAATGAGGCATAAAGAGTAACAAGAAATGGGGCACAAATTTTAGCTATGGAAAATTTGATAACAGGAGACAAGGAAATAAAAAAATACTTATCTTAAATCAAAAAACTATTTCATGAATGAGGCTACATACAAAATACAGCCAATTATTAAGTATTATAACACCCTCATTTCCTGTTATCATGTTCTAAATCAAACTGTCCTAAAGCACTCCTTGGAATTTGTGGAACAAAAATCAAGAAAAAAATTTCTAACCATTCTGACTTCTCAGAATTCAAGTGCCTTTTTAGATATTTTAAAGCACAGAATTACCCTATTATGGAGGAACAAGGTTTAAATAGTATTAAATAACCCACTGCAGATTTTCCACCGTGTAGTCCACTGGTCTTCCATTTGGGAAACAAGGTAATGTCTTCATATATTATTTTTCTTGTATTAGGTGCTAATAAAAAATATTTTAAAGCTTATTACTCTTCTGTACAATAAAAATGCAATTATTTTTAAAGGTGTCAATATCAACACACCATAAATTGCTTAAGAAATATTTTTATTTATTACAAACTTCTTTGTTATTTTATTTTTTAATAATACAATTAATATGTTATGCTTATTATGACACAGTCTTATAGGTACTGAGGTTATTTTCTGAAGTCATGACCAAGATAATCAGTTTGTATATGGCCTCTCGACCACTTTCTCCGTCTGGAAATGGGAGGCAAAAATTCTGACATTACATAGTTATTCTGAAGATTACAGATAACAGTAAAATTATTAAAAAATAGCACAATATTTGCCATAGTTGTTGCTTAGTAGTTACAGCTATTTTTAATTTCCTTTCCCAAAATATTAAGAATATGTCTAATTAAGAACTAACAGTTTCCATGTTTTAATTCTTTCATCTATGTAAAATGCTATTTATAGGTAAAATTGATATAAACACAGCCATATAAAATATATTATTTCAGGTATTTATTATAAAGATAATGAAATATGCCTTACAATTGTGAACAAAGCTTTGCCTATATGAAATATGCTCTATACATATTTATTATTTGCATCTTAGAAGAATAAATAATTATTTCATCAACTATATGGTATTATTAATGATTATTTCATCAACTACATGGTATTATTATTCACTTCAAGGGTGAGATATTTTATACTATATAATTGAGAAATCTTTCAAAAATTATGCAATAAAATATGAAGGTGTAATTTGATGCCTGTATAGACACACCCTCTGTATTCACAAAGGTGTGGATCATAAGCCCATTTTGTTATCATTGGGTAAGCTTTAAATTATCCTTTAAAAATAAATTGTAAATATGTACACTATAAAGAGTTACATATATCAAAAATATTTTAGAATAACTTTAATTTTTACTTATTCATTTAAACATAAGGAAGAGAAATTTAGTGACAGGTATTCAGAAAACCTTGTGGATTTGTTTATATCAATAATATGAGACATCAGTCTAGCTGGAAGGGATCTTAGAGATCGTGTAGTCAACTCACATTTATTAAATGTATTAAATAAGGTATGGTGATGTTCACTGGCTTACTGAAGCTTTAGTGGCCAGTCCAGGGTTAAACTGGGACCTGCAGGATTCTTTATTCCCAATCCAGTGTTAATTCTACTTGCTATTTCCTATTAGGGAGCCAGGCTGCTTGTTTTGACTCCTTGAAATCTGATTTTAAAAGGAGTTCCTGTTGTATTTTGTTTTTCTGATAATCATTCTTCACAAAATGCCTGTCATTGGAGATTAGCCCCAAGAACCAATGATATTTGAATGAATCTTCCACATTTTAACAAATATGCCTTTAAATTAGTCTTGTTGAAAAAAAAGTCTCTTTCAAAATAAACTATTATATTCATATTCATATTTATGAGCTTCTCAAAAGCAAATGCTTTCAATCTTCATTATCTTTTCTCAGTCATCTGGTATAAAAATAATAATAGGTAAATAAATAAAAGAATGTGTAAGTTTTGGAACTATAAATTATGTGATTAATTTTCTGTACATGTTTTTGCAGGACCAAACAACCATGAAGTTCTTCATCTTTACCTGCCTTTTGGCTGTTGCTCTGGCACATCATGTAAACATACTGGGACATATAGTGATATCAATTCTTATTTAAGTGTATAAGAAAAATGAACTTTTTACTATATGCAGAAGATTCAGGCATTAACAGTAATAAACACAGACTAAATATGTGACCTTTTAGTCTATGATCAATGACATTATTGACTCTACCTTAAACAGAGTGTTCAGGCAAATAGTCTTTCTACAAAGTGACTTCACTTTAGTATTGGATAGGCTGTATGTATAGGAAAAAAAGGCAGGAATTTTCCTCCGTAATATGTTGGAATATATGTTGAAATTTTCTGGAGGGATTATTTCCACTCTGCCACATGTTTCTAGAAGTGTAAGAAAGCCTCACCACTATAATTGCGGATTCCAAAGGTAGCTATCAATGGAGTAACAGAATTTCAGCATTCTTGATAAAAGTAATTAAGAAGCCTTGATGATAAAATATACACAAGGACATGTTACAGAGGATGGAGTTAGTAGCTCTAGATTTTCAGTGGCAACTTTGTAAATTATTTGCCAAGTAACCCAGTGAGGATATAATAATGATATTCATGTCACAAAACTGTAAGTATGTAATAGACAATACATATAAAAGTGCTTTGCATACATGGATATAGACACATATATATACAGACATATATACATTTTGTACTACCTATAATTTTAATCTTCTAACATTATTAGCACCCTCATTCACAGGAAAAAAAAACTCACATATCCACCTCCTTCCCACTCCAACATGTCACTCTTCCCATAAAGTCATCTTTTACTTTTATAGTGCTCAGTGTACTCTTTTATAATGCACATCCCCATATGTAAGAGATATATACATGCAGGCATTTGTGCCTTCTTAAATTTGTAGCCAACTGAGTAAATCTAAAGTGAGAATTTCATTTTTAATATGAACGGGTTGGTTTAAAAAGTAAAAAAAAAAAACAATGCTTTAGTAATCAATAATACACAGGATCAATAATTTCTTCTATCTTATGCTCTACTGGTGGTTACTAGATGTAACCACTCTCTTTACTTCACTTTTAAAAATTAAATAATTGGCCTCAATTGTTCCATTTAATAGACAAGGACACTCAGCTAAAAATCAAGGGACATTTGTTTCAGAGTTTTCCGGGGAAATTCAGAGTAATGTTTTCATTATTTATTGACAATATTAGAAACAGAGGTAATTTGTTAAAGGAGGCCTCATTTCATTAAATTTCCCCAAGAAGCAGTGTTACAATATTTTATTCCCATTAAATAGTAGAGACAAAGATTCACATTGGTATTTTAAATTAAATTTGTGTTTGTTTTTTGTGACTTATATAGGAGATAAAGCACTCCTCCTCTTCCAGTGAGGTAAGGTACTTTATTATAAAAACACTTCTTGGCACCTGATAACACAAATGTCCTGGGTTAGTTTCATTTTTGTGATCAGTAACAGCAGAGTTACAGAATCATGGAAAATTTGAAGTGCAATTATTGCTTGAACGTGTGGGGAGAATAAATGAAAATGCATGCATCCAAATGTAACAAGATTAGATTTGTGCACTTTTCCACTTGATTCTCTGGTAGTTATCCAATAATGGTGATATTAGTATGGAAGTAATGGTGTCCTTTACATATTATTATGGAGTCCATTACATATTATTATGGAGAAAGGGGCTCAGGTACACCTACATCTATATTAAGTGCTCATTTCTAAATGTCTTCTTGCTCATGGCTACATACAAGGTGTCCAAAGCTCTTTAAGGTTGGCCAAATAATTGCTGTGTTATGCTACTATATATTTCACTTAGAAATCAAAGAGAGAAAAAGACAAAGAAAAGAAAACTGTGCAGAAGACAAATAAAATTATTCCTTTGCTGTTTGCTGTTAGCATTTGCAAAAATATTGTATCTGGCTTATCCCACAAGTATATTAAGAGTTCAGATTAAGTTATTTAGCTAGAATATAATAATAAGTTAATTAAGGAGAGTAAAATTTTTGGTCAAATTCACTCTGTAATTCAGGAAAAGACCAAGTATTTTATCTTGAGCTACTGTATAATGAGTATGAATTGATGCTAATTTGGGTAGTATGAATAAAATATTTCACAAGTAATCAAATACATTATTAATTTATTTTTCTAAGGAATCTGCCAGCATCTACCAAGAAGTAAGTCATAACTTCTTACATTAAATATTTTAAAATAATTTGTCATTTTTATATAGCTATAAAATGAATATTATTTATTTTTTCCAGAAGTTTAAGCTTAACAATAATATGGTCTTCCAAACCAGTCAGGTAAAATTCACTTGTTAATATTGTGTTTGATTAATGAGGTGTATTTTTATCAATTATAAATTATTTTCCATGTGAGTATTGTTTTTTCATCTCCAAGTGTAAAGTGAGTGATGTTTGTATTGTCTTAACTGCTATGAAATTATGTGAAAGGATCATGTGAAAACATATTTGTGGCCCATTTGTGAACCAAGTTTTCAAAGTGTCATCTCTTTGAATGGAGTTATTTATGATCAATCATCTACTCTTCACCTCACTAATTCTTGACTTTTTGGATGACCATTTAATGTATTTTACTTTATGCTAAAAAATCTATATAAGAATTATGGAAAATTATGTTTCTCTTGAATCAGGATTTGAATCAATTCCAATTTCGTTTTTGGAAGGACATTTGCTCCAAATTCTAGCAAGTATAAGACCTTGATTTCAAATCTGATCTTGAGTAAAGTTGAAATTAGCACATATAAAAAGTATACTTGTTGTAAGAGAAATTTGAAAAACAGGACAAAAGCATGCACTTGTCCTAATTCAATGAATAATTCAACTGAAGAATATTAATTTGTGCAAGAATCAATGAATCCACTAAACACTTCCACAGTTATTTCCAACAAAGAATAGAGACTTAGTAATTTAGTGATTTTTAATTCCTTCAGCTAATTTTTAATATTTATCTCAAAATTTTGTCTTTTAAAATTAAATACATTTTTTTAATGAAAACTTTTATAATCTATCTGCAAATCACAGGTTTAAGTCCTAATTATGTATTTCAAATATACATTAAAATGTTTACAGTTATTTAAAGTAAAAATAATTATCCAGCTGCGGACTAAATTAATTTTGTATATTCACTTATTCATTTAACAAATATTATTGAGGAAGAACTGTATCCCAAACAATATTCTAGGCTCTGAAATATCACAGCAAATAAATACAACAAACAAATTCCCTCCCTTATGGGGCTTACATTTGAATTTACTACTGTTGGCACGTTTATTATGAAATGAACAATTTTGATATAATTCTTTCAAATCCATAAAATGAAAATGAATGCTTCTCTCTGTGGTAGGTGGGTTTTTTCTTTACATTCAGTAGAATATACCTTATAAGCAATGCTACAGGAATAATATGTCTAATTCTTTTTTAACTAGGAAACTGCAAATAAAATAGATACGATGGTGAGATATTTTTATTCATCTGAACTATATTTGATTGACAATATGTATACCTAATATTAAATATTAATAATAGTCTGTAACATATCTGGAATATTCCTCTTTTAATAATCCAGAAATTATTTTTAAAATTTTTTTAAAATTATAACTTCATCCTGCATCCATTCTTTTTATTCTCTTAAATTTGCCCTTATTCTCATAATGGAGATACTTCCATTTAAATAACAGATTATGTGAATCCCTCCCATTTGTTTTGCAAAGATGATTCATATTAAGAACCTATGAAACCTGATTATATTGTTTTTATTTCAATCCTTCTTTTGATGTTTAGTACAATGATGAAGTAGGTAATTAATGTGGAACATATCTAAAGTAACTACTGCTATTCAAGGATTCAATTTATTCCTATCACCAAATTATTTTATTTTTATTTTCATTTCAATTTATCAGCAATCTTCTAGCAGTTTATCTAGTGGGGTAAGATACTGTTTCTTTTAAAATCAAAGAAATAGCAGCTTTCTAGTAGTAGTATACAATAGTTTGATAATTTACATCTAAACACTCAAAGGGAGAAGTAGAAAAATCACATACATGACTCAAAATCATTTTGAGTGGCTGAAATTGACTATATTGAGAATTATTATTTATTCTGCCCTATTCTCTCTGCAAATGTATACGTGACTCAATAGGAAATTGCATTTTTGTGCCAATCAAGAGCTTGCCAATTTCCTTCAGCATCATTTCTCTTTGGAAACCCTTTCAATATTGTTTAGCACAGCAGCTCTCAAATGGTAGTCCCCAGATAAGTAGCACCACAGCACCTGGAAAACAGTTAGAAATACAAAATCATAGTCCTCACAGCTGACTTACTAAATCGAAAACTCTGGTTTGGAGCTAAGCAATCTGTATTTTAGCAGGGCCTCTAGGTGATACTGATACACATAATACTTTGAGAACCACTTTTAAAAAGATTGAATGAAGATTTGGGTTAGGAATTGTGTAAGTCACCAACCCATGAAACTTTCTGTGGTGGCGAGCCAGGTTGTAAGAGTGCCCTAGAATAGCAGGCAGTGTCATCGTGGATTATTGTCCAGTGTCCCATGACCTTGGACAAAGCCTAAGTTCTTTATAATCAGTGCCTTAGGAAGCTCACCTTAGTCTTTCCTTAATTTTAAGTGTTGATCTCAATCTGAGAGCCTTGAGCCATGTCTGTCATTTCAACAAAAAGCATGTAGGGTTTAGTTTATTACACCCTCACCAGGTCTATTTTGCATATTTTTGGTCACCTGCCTGTACTCTGTAGTCATATGAAATTGCCTGAAAAATGTTAAATTAATAAAGCATTCAAAATAAAACACATTTTAGTCCTTTTATTATGTTGACAGAAAAAGTCCTGGTGATAAATAATGTCACATATTTAATTCTTAATAAATGAGAATATCTTAGTGCTAGTGGGTTGGACCCTGAATAATTACTCATCCCTAACTTTCTCCTAAAATTATGTAGAGACAATTATCACTATGTCATTCAAGTAAAGCTATTTATCATTTTGCTCCTTTACGAATCTGCTCAAGTATCCACTGAAGTAAGTCATTATTTAAATAAAATTAATACCATTAGTAACATTTTTATTTCGTATTTCTCTAATATGTCCTTTGGGTTTCAATAGAACAATGAACTGACTAAGGAAGAAAGGATCTACTTAAAGCACATGGTAAGTTTTTCATACAATGTATTATTTCAAGTAAAAGAATATATTTCACAATTATTTCTTCTTCCAAATGATCACATCATTTCTTCTCAATGAAATATTTAGCATCACATTGAAATATCTAGCACCACACTTATGATAAAATTACTTTTTCCTGTTGTTGTTACTGTGATACATAAATACTATGTTAACAAATATATCTAGAGTTAAATTTTAAGAAAAATGAGCAATCCAACTAAATTTGGAAGAATTACAAACATAATAATAAATGATTAGGCTGGGCATGGTGGTTCATACCTGTAATCTTAGCACTTTAGGAGGCTGAGGAAGGAGGATTGTTTTAGGCCAGGAGTTCAAGACCAGCCTAAGCAACATAGCAAGACCTCAACTCTCAAAAAAAAAAAGGAATTAAAGTGATCTAATGGAGACAACACCATAGTTTAACAAACACAAAATTCATCCCTCAGCTCTATGAAGTAGCAACAGGAATTTATAAGCTTTTAACCACTTTCATTCTAAGCCATAGGAAATCACATAACTCATCCTCTGTGGACTAGAGAAATGTGCAGTGCAAGGAAAGAGGATAGGCTTCAGGGTCAAGTGATTTCCCTTCCAACTTCAGCTCTCTAAGTTATTATTTAACCTCTAGACCTTACATTTTTCTCAACTGTAAATGAATTTAGTAATACTAATCCTACAGGTTTTTATGAGGATGATGCTAGATAATATAGGTAAATTATATAATCAATTACTTGAAAAATTTCCAAGATGTGCCAAAAGTAGCAATTATTATTAAATGTATACACAGACAAAAAATCCATTTTAAATCTTGGTCATGTTAAAACAAGATATCTAAAATAAAACTATTTTATTTTTAGAAAATTCTAATTGCCCTGATAATCTTTTTATACTTTGTCTAAATAAATTTAATTGTATTCTTCCCTTGTTTGTTGTAATCATGTGTCCATTTAACACTTATCCCCAAGCAATTCAAAAAACACATGTTTTACACACCTATTTACTTATCATCTGTATGAACTGGAAATTCTCCAAGAGTGAAGATGCCATTTTAAGTTATTCCATCTTTAATTTCTACAGGAATTTTTGGTTAAGTATTCACAGCAAAATCAAAGTAGAAACATACTAGAAAATTTTTCAGATGGACATATGTGACAGGTACTATAAAAACCACTCTTCATATTTCAATACATATAAAACTTCAAGGTATGTGATGCTTATGAGAGGTAAAGCAACCAGCCCAGGGGAAAGGGAATGTAAATGAGATGTCCCTACTCCAACTGCAAAGCTTCTTCAACTGGATGTGGAAAAATGAATGAAAAGCTAAGACAAATTTCTTGATGAGCCTCCACTTCCCTTCACACACATTCTTTTGCTTTTTACACTCAGTAAAAAGCTTCACTTCAACAGGAATACTAAAACAGCCACATGATTTCTTTAATTCTAAAGTTCACTTTTTGAACGTAAGCACTATGATATTGAATTTTATATTGAAAATGTTTTTCCTTGGTCAATTTGACATAATTTATATATTATCTTAAAAAGTTTTAAATTTAATTTTGCTCAGATATGCTCTGAGCCATGAAGAAGATTCAATACTAATGTAAATATTGATCATTTTCTTTCTTTACAGAACAAAATCAACCAGTATTACCCAGAGTTAAGCTTTCCCCAACATCTTCAGGCTTCTCACCAACCTCAGATAGTTATGAACCCAGGGAATCAAATTAAGACAATAACCTATCCTAATAGTCCCATTCCGGTGAGCTCTGCATTTTTGTTTGCTTCTTTCTTACTTTCTTTTGAAAGAAAACATAATTAAACTAACCAGAGGGAAAATGTTCCAATCATTTTGAATGTAGAAATTCAAATAAATTTAAATAATATTTTCTAGAATAGAAATAAACCATAAATCATTAGCCAAAATACTATTAAAAAGCACTACTAACAAGAGTTACCAGTATCAATCCACCTTACTCCCCAAATTTACATGCTCTCAGAAGATCACCATTTATCGATGGTGCTCAAAGTCTTTGTTACTTCACCTGTCTCTGTATCTTAGGTTTATGCCATGGCAGATTTTGCTGTCTCCTTGACTTTAAAGTCAATTAGATAGTAAAGGTAAGGTGCTGAATTGCATACACTATATATACCTAACTTAAGAAAAGAGAAGAAAGATACTTCCATGATCAATTTTTCACATGGAAATAATAGTTTCTTCTCCCTTAGACTCCACTAGACTTAACCATCTCTTTCTTATCTTTTTGGTTTTTTAATTGGCCTCAGTCATTCCTCTTACTAAAATATTTTTGCTTAGCTAAAAGTAAATTATAGTTACTAGTGGATGGCTAATACACTAACATTTTGCCACATTTTGATTTTAAAGTCAATTTTTATGTAAAGAAAATGCTTTAATGTTCAAAACTTCTCTTTGACAGAGGACATATGCTCAACACTATAATTTTCAGCATTTATCATAAAACCAAATACACATTTCCTTATCTAAGCAATATATAGTTATATGGAAACATTGCAGTATTCTTTAGCGCATTTCCACATATGGTATTCTACTTTTTAAAATGTGGCATCTTTAAGAACCACAATCCAATACTTGTGCCAACTCTTAAATATAATAAATAAATTAAGTTAGACAGTAATTTCTTTTAGGTACAGAATTATTTGTGTATTGCTACTGTAGGAAACTACAAGAATTTAATAAAGGAAGACTGATTTTAACTAAACTCTTTCCAGAAAGGGTCAGATATTTCACTTGATTATTTAATTAGGTCATAAAATTGAAATTTTTTATATTTGTTATTATACAGAAAAAAGAGCATCATTTATCTGGTGAGACAAGGCAGTTTCTCATGTAGACAACATCTTGACAACTACATAATCTTGACATCTTGATAAGCCTCCACTTCCCTTCACACACATTCTTTTGCTTTTTACACTCAGTAAAAAGCTTCACTTCAACAGGAATACTAAAATAGCCACATGATTTCTTTTTTTATTTATTTATTTTATTATTATTATACTTTAAGTTTTAGGGTACATGTGCACAATGTGCAGGTTAGTTACATATGTATGCATGTACCATGCTGGTGTGCTGCACCCATTAACTCGTCATTTAGCATTAGGTATATCTCCTAATGCTATCCCTCCCCCCGCCCCCCACCCCACAACAGTCCCCAGAGTGTGATGTTCCCCTTCCTGTGTCCATGTGTTCTCATTGTTCAATTCCCACCGATGAGTGAGAAGATGCGGTGTTTGGTTTTTTGTCCTTGTGATAGTTTACTGAGAATGATGATTTCCAATTTCATCCATGTCCCTACAAAGGACATGAACTCATCATTTTTTATGGCTGCATAGTATTCCATGGTGTATATGTGCCACATTTTCTTAATCCAGTCTATCATTGTTGGACATTTGGGTTGGTTCCAAGTCTTTGCTATTGTGAATAATGCCGCAATAAACATACCTGAATATCACCTAATGATTTGCCTAGTTTTGTTCTTTTGTGAAAAAGTGGTAAACTGCATGGTGGAAAGTAATATCTGAATTGATATATAATTAAGATGTCTTACCTTTTCTTTTCCTAAGGAATCTACCAGCATCTCCCAAGAAGTAAGTCATAACTACTAAAATTAAATAAAAATTTAAAGTTATCTTTTATTACATAAATTTTTAAAAGTTATTTTTATTTCATAATAGTTATGATATAACTGTGCCAAAATGCTGGGATTACAGGCATAAGCCACCACGCCCAGGCTGAACTTCATTTTTTAATACAGCTAAGTATGAAATCTAGAGCCTCCCAATTGCTTTCACTAAAGTTTTACTCTCTCAATATTATTTAGGAGATAACTAGTATTAGTTAGGAGATAATAAGTATCATCCAGTAGGGTGAATTATATGAGTTATTTGGTGACTGCCACAAGAAACACCTATTGTAATAGAAAGAGCCAGGTAGGTGAGCACAACTGGAAAAGGTCCTGGGGAAGGGGGAAATACAGATTGTGAGCTGGAGTCTTGTGACCTGAGGCACAGTACAAGGTCTTCCTTATCGGTGCCTTAGGAAGCATATTTTATTCTTTCTTTCAATCTCAGTATAAGAACCCATATCACTCTAGAAATGGCATGTGAGCTTTGGTTTACATCACACCTCACCTGGCCTACGTGTTCATTATTTTACCTGACTACTCTCTGTAGTCATTTTTACTGTCTGAACAATGCACCTGGATGAAGACTTTGTAATAACACATATCTTTAGAAATGTGTCATTGTTAACACAGAGTGTGTGCTCTAATAATGAATGTTTTATTGTAATGATTCTTAATTGATTTCTCTAATCGGTGATTAAGATCAATTCTCATTAACAATGACTTGGCTCTGAATTTTTCTTTTTTTTTAATTATACTTTAAGTTTTAGGGTACATGTGCACAACATGCAGGTTTGTTACATATATATACATGTGCCATGTTGGTGTGTGCTTTAGCACTTTACTATAACTAGTTACATGCAATTACTGGTGTGTCATACAAGTAAAGCTATTTTTAATTTCTTCCCTTTAGGAATCTGCTGAAGTATTCCCTGAGGTGTGTAATTATCTTTGAAACAAAATACAATTAATATTACCCAGTAGTAATTTCTTTTGTTTTCATAACAGTTGTTTTTGGTTCTAAACAGAAAATTAAGTCAAATGAAGAAAAGAACTACCTGAAACAGCTGGTAGTTATTTCATAAACTTACAGTGCAAATAAAGAAAAATATATATATATACACACACACATATATATACATGTATATACATGTATATATATATATAAAATCTCAACTCTTTCTTCCCCTCAACTTTCACATCACTGAATTCCAAATAAATATTTAAAATCAAATTTAAAATCTATAGTAGTTCTGTTATTGTTGTTATCATGGTATGCACCTTTCTTTTCAAATAAATATGAATATATCTTTTAAGAAAAACAATTTTAATCTATTGTTTTTGAGCAATTGCAAATCTCAAAAAATAATGTTTATATTTTAAATGATTTAATCAAGGTACTAGTATAGCACAACTGTATTCCAACTTCTCTTTGACAATATGTTATGACCTGATTTCTCAAAATAAAAAACTGTTAGTGATTATTTTCAAGCTGTAGTTCTTGTAGCCAATCAGTGTGGTCAAGAGGCTTACGTATCTCAGTGAAAGGACATAGGCTTTGGTGTCAGGCAGTTTATTTTCCAACTGCAGCTCCACCCTTTTTTATGGCTGTGACATTTTTTAAGTACTTTGTCCCTCTCAACTACAGTGTCTTCAATAAAACAGTGAACATGTAAATATACTTCTGACTTTAATTTTTTGGGGAAGGATCATTTCAGGTAATACATGTAAACTGTATAATACAATAAATGTACTATAGCAGTAATATTAATATTATGGTCATCATCCTCCTAGACACTGAAATTTCTTGTAAAATTTTTGTAACAGAAGTACTATTTGCTTCAATGTTCTCAAATTAATTCTCCCAACTAAAAACCTATCTGGTTTCATAAGTTCTAGTTGCTATGAAAATCTTTATACTTTGTCAAAATGATCCCAAAAAATTCTACCATTGTATCAGTTGTATATCATGGCCATGGATCCAGTCAACACTTAATGTTCATAAAAACTGGAAATTATCCTGTGTAAAGTTGCCGTTTTAATTCCATCTTTATTACCTACAATAATCTATAATAAGGTTTATGAAGAATGCTTAAAGAAAGAAGTTGGATGTAGGGAACATCCATTGTACATAAAAGAGGTGACCAGCACTAATCAGAATGCTTTCTATATATTAACTTAAATAATTCTGCAATGTAAATGATGCTCAGAGAGCTTAAGCAACAAGACCGCTATCATAGATTCCAGTGAGTAAAATCACAAAAAATCATGCTGAGCCTCTCTGACTCTAAGGATTATATACAGAACAATAAATAATAAACTGAGACACATATCTGTAATTCAAATAATTTTCCTCTTGGCTTCTTACATATAAATTTATTTTTTTCTCTTAGACATTTTTGTGTGAGTGTCAGAATTAGAGACTCTCTTTAATTCTGAAGAATTCTGAAGTTTACTCCATAACATATAAATATTTACAGTGATTTTTACATAAGTAAACTCTCCTTTTGCTGGTTCTACTTGGAATAATTTAGCAGTTATGTAAATAGGCAAAGTTTTAATTCATTTGCTTCTATGTAGCTCTCTTTTGAACTCTGGGAGAGATTAAATATGGGATAATTATTAATAATTTTATTTCTTTCTAGACGAAAACCAACCAGTTTCTCCAGAAGTTCACTGTCCCCCAGTATGTCCAGGCTGTTCCCCTTGTAGTCTATCAGCCTGTGGAATCACATTCAGGAAAACACCTACCCATATATTCCCATTTAGGTATGTTTGCCCTTTTAAAAAAATATATAATTATTGTGTTTTGTGAAAAATGAGATAAAAAGAAATGAAATTTAAAAAAAGAATCTAAGTTATCACGTAGAAGTTAAATCAAATTTAAATCAAAATGTTAAGGCCAGTAATGAAATAAAAATCATATGGTTCAAATACAACTGCAATCATAATGCTAGGGAAAAAGAATTGCATTATATTAGATTTTAATTTTCTAAACATTTGTGTATATATTCTCTTGATTTTTACAGTAATCCATTGAAGTAGAAAAATAGAAATAATACTAATTTTACAACAGATTCTGAAATTAAAAGAAGTGGATTCAATTTTCCAAGCTATATTTAATAGTTTACCTTCATTTAATAAGTCTTTTGGCTTAGGACACCTTTTCTCTAACATAAGAAGTAAATGGTAGAGCAGGAAATTGAATCTAAAAAGCTGAAATTGGCTGGGCGCGATAGCTCGCGCCTGTAATCCCAGCACTTTAGGAGGCCGAGGCAGGCAGATCACCAGAGATCAGGAGTTCAAGACCAGCCTGGCCAACATGGTGAAACCCCATCTCTACTAAAAGTACAAAATTTAGCTGGTCATGGTGGCGGGCGCCTGTAAGCCCAGCTACTAAGGAAGCTGAGGCAGGAGAATCGCTTGAACCCTGGAAGTGGAGTTTGCAGTGAACCAAGATCGCGCCCTCGCACTCCAGCCAGGACAGCAACAGTGAAACTCCGTCTCAAAAAAAAAAAAAAGAAAAAAGAAAGCTGAAAATTTAGCATAAATATTAATAATTTAGCATCAGAAGTCCTAGGACTGGGTCTGAGATCTGATAATTCTCTGAATTCTATTTTCTATTTTTATTTTGAGATGTGACTGAATTTCTTAGATAGGCATGTAACATTTGGAGGACTTTATCATTATCATTATAGAAAATAAGACTTCTATAATTTAGGTTTGAATGTTAGATGTCTAAAGTCGTTTCTAAATATTTCAAGTGAGATATAAATAGCCTTTGTGCATTAAAATGCATTATTCTTTTTCTTTTAAGAAGAACAAGTAAGATTCTTGAATTAACTGCTGCAATTTGAGCTTGAGTAAGTACCTTTAAGACTAGTCATTGAACAAAAATTTAAGTAGGATCTTCACTTAAGAATACAACATCAAAGCAATAATTTAAATACTTTAGATAAAGTCTCTTTAAATCAGAGGTTGGCTTATAAAATACTTTAACTTTTGCTATACGCTTTTTGATTCACAAAGAAGAATTATCTGTGTAACTTGCAGGCATATGGTTTTTTGCAAATTTTAAAAAATAAACTACAGAAAATTTCCTCTGTGAACTGGATGCATTTAACCAGAAGTAATGACTCTTAGAAGAAATCTTCACAAAGACAAGTGGCTACACTGGTTTACTTTAAAGTTTGCCTTTTGATTTTCACTCAACATTTCTGCTTGGAGAAATATATATATATTTTTAGTAGATTTTTTTAAATTTTACAATTTGAGCTACTTTATACAAGTTTTTTTCTGCAGCAATTTCTCTGGGAAAACTCAAATAGATATAGATATAGATAAATATATAAAGCCTACTTTCCTACTTGCCATCACTGTCATTCCCCTTGAGATTCCAATCTAGATTGCATTTGCCTCCACAGTATATTTAGAATCTGACAGGTCCTAATGTAAATTATGAGTTAATAGGTGCAGCACACCAACATGGCACATGTATACATGTGTAACAAATCTGCGCATTGTGCACATGTACCCTAGAACTTAAAGTATAGTAAAAAAAAAAAAAAATTCTGACAGAGCGTCAAGTCAATGGTGACTTATAGTCGTGGTTCACTTTATCTGGTCTCCTTTTTTCCTTATGTTTTCATTATAATTATTAGAGGTTTCTCCATTCTGAAATTTAGTCACCCTCAGTTTATCTCCATTGTTCTATCTACATCTCCTAAACTTAAATGGTTGGTCAAAACCTATATGCATAGATGTGTAAAATAATAAGTATACATCATCATGACAAAGGGTGCAACAGCAAATCTGATAATAATAGCTGACGTTTGTTGAGTGCTTAGAGTGCGCCCACCACAGTTCTAAACTTTTTTCCAGTATTAACTAGTTTCATGGTCACATAACCCTGTGAAGTGGTTATCATTATTAACTAATGTATAAAAGAGACAAGCAATGCACAAAAAAGTTACATAAATTGCCCATGATCATATTGTATGTGATAAGTGAAAGAGCCAAGATTCCAACCTACTATCTGGCCCTAGGTTGCTTCCTCTGAAAGACTCAACTACTGAGGCAACCCCGTATCCATGTCAGGAGTTCAAGAATAATGTGAAAGGGCATTGGTCTCACAGCTTGATTCTATTTTTGTTTGGTTTTCCTGACAATGGAAAGAGATCAAGCAACTCTTCCAAATAACCTTAGATGAGAAAAAATAACACCATAATGGTTATGGATGAGAGCTGAGGTTGTAGTTGTATTTTCTGAATAGTGATATCCCCTTTGATGTCATTCATTCTGTATTTTGAAACTGCTTATCATGAGTCCCACAATATGAGAAACTTGGTAAAAAAAAAAAATGAGATACTGACAACCTTCCTTAACCTCAGTTCTAGAAGGGTAAATAGGTTTACAAAGAAGTTTACTAAGTGCAAAATTAGAATTGTGAGCATGACACTGTGATAGAATAAAAAAATCAATTGGATCAGATTAAGACCTGAACCTTTAGGTAAACCAGAAATAAACAAAGCAAGGCAATGCCAGAAGAATATTATAAGGCAGAACTTAATTAAATCTACAGAATATTTACAAAATAAAACTATTAATAAAAAGATTTCTAATAAAATAGATTACGAAGACTTTACTTTTTAAAGGTTTTTAAAATTTTTTCCAAAAGGACATTTTCCCAGTGTAATTATTTGACAAATCTATAATCCAAATACATCAAGAAATACTCAATGTAGGAAGTAATATTATATTTTATGTCTAGTAAACTATTTGGAAATTTGTTTCTTCAAAATTGGCTGAGAGATGTAAATATTTCTTATTTAATGGGAGCATTAAATAGAATCCTTATTTGCATAACACAGTGAAGAGTTTGACTATTAACTGTCAATCATTTATTCATTTATAAAATAAATATTAATAGCCTACTGTTTTAGCACCAGAAAATATCAATTAGTAATAACTATAAATAATTATATTATATTACACTATCTTGCATGTTTGAATGTTTATATGTATTTTGTGCACAAGTATTTTACATATTATATGTAGTATGTGTTTTCTGGAATATAAATTTTATAGATAATCCAATATTTTTTCTTTATTCATAGGTATGACTAGAAAAATCATTCCTTTATAATTTCTTCATCTACCACATCACCTCCTACTAGCAATATATTTTGGCATGCTTCTTGAAATGTCAACAGTTTTGAGCCAAAAGAAGACTGTGTGGAACATTTTCCATATTGGTTATGATATTTTTAATTTGTGTTGGATATGCCAGATCTGAATTGTGGTATCATGTTTGCTGTATTGATGATTAAATGAGGTCTTTTCTCCACTATCTCTGAAATATAGAACTGTATATCAGTTGCCAAAACATTAAAATTTCAAACAAAGTTGTAGCTAGTGTTTTGGGTTTTTTTTTTCCATTCCTCATACTTAGAGAGACCAGACCACTATTACTAGAATAAATCAGCTTGAACATCACTGAAATAACTTTATATACATTTGAGGCCCTTAATTTCAAGGTTGACTCTCATATCACATGTATTTGAATGTTACATACTTATGGGTCTCAACAACAACTGTATCCTAAGCACTTACTGGCCCTCATTCTAACATCTCTCTAGTTTGTCCCTGCTTCCATCTGTCTATCCCATACAACTTTCTCCAGAGTTCTCAAGTCTCCAGTCTGTGCCTGGCCAGCTAATAAACTGCAATATCATTCCATAAAAAGTGATTTAATCACTAACAAAGTACAGCTTTGAAGGCCTTCCATCGGGGTTTAGACTTCTTTCAACAAACATTGAGTACCTATGATATGCCAGGCATTTTTCTATATGTTGTTTTATAGCTGAAAACAAAAACAATATCTTGGCTTTATGGCCAAGATTACATTTTAATCATTGGAGAAAGACAACAAACAAGAAAAGAAGCAAGACGGGGTATGCCATGTGGTGATAACATGGCATGTGTTATCGCCATGTGGTGATAACCTAAAGAAAAATAAAGTAGAGCAATGGGAGCGTATTTTACATAGGGGTGGTCAAGGAAGACAATTTGGGCAAGTCAAAGTTTGAGCAGTGAAATGAAATTAGTGTGAGAAGGAGCTGGAGAAGTACCGTTCCAACAAAAGAAAAGTAAAAGAAAATTCACTGAAGTGGGTGAAGGTGGGAGGATTGAAGATTATCTTGGTCTTGCAATTTGCCTTAAGCAATTGGTTTGAGCTGGTAGCTGAGAGTCATTTGCAGGTGAGCATCATTATATAGCATATTTTTTGGAAAGATGAATAGGGTAAAAGATAGGGGAATATGTATTGGACTTCAAAGAATCCTCCAATTCCTTAAGGTTTCCGTCATTGGATTCAACTATTTCTTTTTTATTATTATTATTATACTTTAAGTTCTGGGATACATATGCAGAACGTGCAGGTTTGTTACATAGGTATACATGTGCCATGGCGGTTTGCTGCACCCATCAACCCGTCATCTATATTATGTATTTCTCCTGATGCTATCCCTCCCCTAGCCCCCTACCCACAATGGGCCCCGGTGTGTGATATTCCCTTCCGTGTGTCCATGTGTTCTCATTATTCAACTCCCACTTATGAGTGAGAACATGCAGTGTTTGGTTTTCTGTTCCTGTGTTAGTTTGCTGAGAATTACAGTTTCCAGCTTTATCCATGTCCCTTCAAAGGACATGAACTCATCCATTTTATGGTTGCATAGTATTCCATGGCTTATATGTGCCACATTTTCTTTATCCAGTCTATCGTTGGTGGGCATTCGGGTTGGTTCCAAGTCTTTGCTATTGTGAATACTGCTGCAATAAACATGCGTGTGCATGTGTCTTTATAGTAGAATGATTTATAATCCTTTGGATATGTACCCAGTAATGGGATTGCTGGGTCAATTGGTATTTCTGGTTCTAGATCCTTGAGGAATTGCCACACTGTTTTCCACAATGGTTGAACTAATTTACATTCCCACCAACCGTGTAAAAGCGTTCCTATTTCTCCACATCCTCTCCAGCATCTGTTGTTTCTTGACTTTTTAATAAATGCTGTTGGGAAAACTGGCTAGCCATATGCAGAAAACTGAAACTGGACCTGTTCCTTACACCTTATACAAAAATTAACTCAAGATGGATTAGAGACTTAAACATAAGACCTAAAATCATAAAAACCCTACAAGAAAACCTAGGAAATATCATTCAGGACATAGGAAAGGGCAACGACTCATGAAGAAAATGTCAAAAGCAATGGCAACAAAAGCCAAAATTGACAAATGGAATCTAATTAAACTAAAGAGCTTCTGCACAACAAAAGAAACTGTCATCAGAGTGAAGAGACAACCTACAGAATGGGAGAACATTTTTGCAATCTATCCATCTAACAAAGGGCTAATATCCAGAATCTACAAGGAACTTAAACAAGTTTACAAGAAAAAAACAAACAACCCCATCAAAAAGTGGGTGAAGGATATGAACAGACACTTCTCAAAAGAAGATATTTATGCAACCAACAAACATGAAAAAATGCTCATCATCACTGGTCATTGGAGAAATGCAAATCAAAACCCCAATGTATATTGACAATATACATTTTTTTCCTGTCATCTTGTCAATTTGAGAATTTTAATGATTACCTACAGTCTGATAATGCTCCAAACTTTAGATATAGTTTTAATTGTTCTGCTCTCAATTTGGGCTAATATACCCAATTATCTTCTGGGCATGACTAATTTTGTATTTCCCAAATTGAAATATAATCACTTCAAGTTTTTTTTTCACTTGAATCTCTTTTACACAGAATGCATCCATGTGAACTCACATTTCATTCTAAATTTGCAGTTCTATATTTTTATTATAATAAAATGAAACATGATTATATTTTTAACTCAGATTCTTTTGCAGATAATGAAATAGACTTCTAGGATTTGGACTCTCTTCTAGGACTCTCTAAACTCTAACTTCTCTCATTAGTGTAAGTTGGAAGTGTGATATTTCTTTCCACTAATTGGAATAGTTTAAAAAAATTAAAACAACCAAAGGTACCATTAACACCTTGGCAGGTATTGCATCCTTATGTCACCATTCTTATAAAGCTGCAATAGCTCTTTGTTGAGTATTTGTTCTCTAAGTAAAATGCTTTTTTTATTTTTTAAGAAGTGGAATTCCATCACGGAGAAAAATGTACCACTTATTTCCTTTACTGCATAATAGCAGGACATGTTGTTTCCCAGCAGTGTTCTAAAACTATCTGTTATGGAATATGAGATTGTAAAAAAAACACAAAAATGCAACCTTTGTTTTTAATTTCTGTCCTTGTTTCTGGTTATCAAGCATAATCCTCACACTTCCTGAAGTGTTTAATTTTAAGGGGGAAATTAATAATGCCTCTATTTTAATGTTACAAACCAAAATAAGAATCTAGTTTATTTATTTTTTATTGAAACATAATTGATGTGCATATTTGGGGGGTACATGTGATAATTTGACACACTCATATAATCAAATCAGCGTAATTAGAATAACCAATGCCTTAGATGTTGGTCTTTCCTTTATCCTAGAAACATTTAAATTAGTTTCTTCTAACTATTTTAGAATATACAATCTATTATTGTAAACTATAGTCACCCTGCTTATCTGTCAACACAAGGTCTTATTTCTTCTATCAAATTATATATTATATATATAATCTACATCTCTTCATCTTCCTCTCCTGTGTCCCCTTCCTGGTCTCTGGGAACCACCAATCTATTCTCTATCTTTATGAGATCCACTTTTCTAGCTCCCATGTATAAGTGAGAACATGCAATATTTGTCTTTCTGTGTTTGGCTTATTTCACTTAACATAATAACCTACGGCTTCATCCATCTTGCTACAAATGACAGGATTTCACTCTTTTTTATGGCTGAATAATGGAATCATTATATTTCAAAATGGGTTTATACTTCTTAGTTTATAGAACAGTAGTTAGCTTAAAGTTTCGATTTCCAAACGCTTGAAAGTATTTACATTTTTATATTACTTTCTTTCTTTTTTTTTTTTTTTTTTTTTTTTTGAGACGAAGTCTCGCTCTGTCGCCCAGGCTGGAGTGCAGTGGCGCGATCTCAGCTCACTTTAAGTTCCGCATCCCAGGTTCACTCCATTCTCCTGCCTCAGCCTCCCAAGTAGCTGGGACTACAGGTGCCCACCACCACACCTGGCTAATTTTTTATGTTTTAGTAGAGACGGGTTTCAGCGTGTAAGCCAGGATGGTCTCGATCTCCAGACCTCATGATCCACCTGCCTCGGCCTCCCAAAGTGCTAGGATTACAGGCATGAGCCACTGCGCCCAGCCTTATATTACTTTCTATCCAAAGAGTCAATCACATTGCCCATATAATCCCAGTGCCCTGTATAGTGAGTGCTTAAAAACAATTGTTTGAATGAATAAGTGAATAAAGAAATAAAGTAACCAGAAATTGAAGGAAAGAAAAGAGGGAGGCTGGGCACAGTGGCTCAAGCCTGTAATCTCAGCACTTTGGGAGGCCAAGGCAGGCAGATCATTTGAGGTCAGGAGTTCAAGGCCAGCCTGGCCAACATGGTGAAACCCTGTCTCTACTAAAAATAAAAATTAAAAAAAGTATCCAGGTGTGATGGCAGGCACCTGTAATCCCAGCTTATTGGGAGGTTGAGGCAAGAGGATCCCTTGAACCCCAGAGGCGGAGGTTGCAGTGAACTGAGATCGCGTCACTGCACTCCAGCCTGGGTGACAGAGTAAGGCCCTGTCTCAAAAAAAAATAAAAAATAAAAATAAAAATAAAAACAAGAGAAAAAGAAAAAGAAAAGAAAAGGAAAGAAAGAAAAGAAGAAAAGAAAACAAGAAAAGAAAAGAAAAGAAAAGAAGAGAAAAAGACAATGTAGTCAAACAGCCAAACAATCCATTTCAAAAATTACTATTAGAAGATGAATTTTTTTATTTTCCCAATAGTTATAATTGAGACTATGTCTTTAGGGGAAAAGCCTACATAGCTACAATACTTAAAAGTCTCTTGCATAAATTATTATATTGAATTATTGTTACCAACTTTAAACATATACATTCTTTTATCTAGAAAGGTGAAAAAGGAGACAATTTCTAATGGGCCTCTTTTAATATCCTTTAGAAATATTTCCTCAAAACACATGATACAAAATCAAACTTCAAGTTTAAGTTTGAGCTCAAACCTATAGACAAGTGGTATATTATTTAGCTTAATGTCTGTGGCTTAAACAAAACTAGGGAAAACATCCTAATATTCTGTTCTGACTACACTCAGTTATCCAACTAGAAGGATGTAAATTATGTGTATCCATTTTCCTAGAGATTCAGTGGAAAACACACATTTTTCTAACACATGTAAACATGCCACTGCATAACCTCACTTGAAGGATGTTAAACCCTCTAAGGCCCAAAACAAGTAGATTTAATTCCATGTGGTAGAGTTCAACTTGCTAAGTGAGATATATTAAAGTTCTGACTTCAAGGACATATATATTTTTGAGGACAAATTTATTAATTCAAACCCTATAAGAGACTGAATTTTGCTCAGAGCTGTATCTATTATCCCTATGTATGAGAAAATGGTAAACAAAGTTTTAGGTCTTCTTTTTGGTACAAGAATGTCCATCTCAGACATGAGGTTTTTGAGATACAATAGTTAATATTCTACAGACACACATATGACATTCGAATTCATTTCTACAGTTAACTTATTCTAATAACTTTTTCTTTATTGACGTATTCATATGTACCTAGACTAATATTGGCATTAAGCAACTGACAGTTTTATTAATAACCTGACTTATTTGTTTCACAATCTTCTATTGTAATAACCTTGTTATTTTACTTCCTAGCATCTGATGGGACTATCCTTCACTTGCATAATTTGATCTCACAATTGACATTATTCATTGCATCAAGATAATGACTTTAGTGAATTTAAATATCAGGTTAGTACAAAAGTAATTGCGGGCGTTGACATTGATTTCTAGGGCAAACTCCGCAATTACTTTTGTACCAACCTGATATATCAACTCTACCTGACATGCACATTATTTCGTAGGTCTTCGGAACAGGTCCTCTGAATCTTGAGACCTCATTTTGATCACAAGACAATACATTCATGCATGTATTGTCAACATGGTGTCTATTTACAAATGTCTGTGGACTGTTACTGTCAGAATAAACTGTGACAAAATCAAAGCATGCTTATTTAATAATAAATACCCATAAAAACTATTTGAAAAAGTGATGACTTTATAGATAAGAAAATATGTATAAGAATACAATGAGATACCATCTCACACCAGTTAGAATGGCGATCATTAAAAAGTCAGGAAACAACAGGTGCTGGAGAGGATGTGGAGAAATAGGAACACTTTTACACTGTTGGTGGGACTGTAAACTAGTTCAACCATTGTGGAAGTCAGTGTGGCGATTCCTCAGGGATCTAGAACTAGAAATACCATTTGACCCAGCCATCCCATTACTGGGTATATACCCAAATGACTATAAATCATGCTGCTATAAAGACACATGCACACGTATGTTTATTGTGGCATTATTCACAATAGCAAAGACTTGGAACCAACCCAAATGTCCAACAATGATAGACTGGATTAAGAAAATGTGGCACATATACACCATGGAATACTATGCAGCCGTAAAAAATGATGAGTTCGTGTCCTTTGTAGGGACATGGATGAAATTGGAAATCATCATTCTCAGTAAACTATCACAAGAACAAAAAACCAAACACCGCATATTCTCACTCATAGGTGGGAATTGAACAATGAGATCACATGGACACAGGAAGGGGAATATCACACTCTGGGGACTGTGGTGGGGTGGGGGGAGGAGGGAGGGATAGCATTGGGAGATATACCTAATGCTAGATGACGAGTTAGTGGGTGCAGCGCACCAGCATGGCACATGTATACATATGTAACTAACCTGCACAATGTGCACATGTACCATAAAACTTAAAGTATAATAAAAAAAAGAAAAAAAAAGAATATTATAATAAAATGAGACATGATTATATTTTTAACTCAGACTCTTTTGCAGATAATGAAATAGACTTCCAGGATTTGGACTTTCTTCTAGGACTCTCTAAACTCTAACTCTTCTCATTAGTGTAAGTTGGAAGTGTGACATTTGTTTCCACTAATTAGAATAGTTAAAAAAAATTAAAACTACCAAAGGTACCATGAACACCTCTGCAGGTATATAAGAATATAAAGTCATCATATATATGTAAAGTCATCTTTACATATATATATATCTGTATATATAGCAATAGAAAGGTTTGCTTGTGATCTAGGTATGTGTCAGTCAACATTAACATTATTATATAAACTACAGAAACAATGAAGAAATTGATGCCTCTATTGCTGTGATATCACATAAACTTTTTATAACATAAATGTGTGTTAAATAATGTTATTATTTATTGTTAACAAGATAAAATTCAAAATTTATATACAAATGATCTCCTAGTCAGCAGGAATGTATTTTTTTGCAAGTTTACTTATTGCTTCAAAGTTTAACATAGCATTTCAAAACTACTGTATTCCTATATCTAAAATATTTTCTTCTTTTTTCTCATCACTTTCTGCATTGAAGTCAGTTTTGTTTATTCTGCATATTGAATACCATGTGCCAATTAAATTAGTTTTATTTAACATGTGAATTAGATATAAAGGATGAACCACTACCTTTTTTAAACATTTACGATTGTCACCTTTGGAAAAATATATTACAAGCTCTACTTTAAATATTTAATGATTACAATTTTTTAGGACAAGAATTTTTTCTTGATTTTCAAGTTTAAAATGTTTCTAGTATACTGTTTTTATTGACAAAAAATACATATTAAACTCACTGATAAATTTCTTTAAATTTTTCTGAAGAAAAAAATGTGACAATCTTGTCACTTCTGTGATAATATTCCCATCAAAATATATTTTAATTTGGATAGTATTGGAACTCAGAAAAAAGCAGTATATATATATATAATATATATTATATATAATTATATGCAATATATATTATATATATAATTATATATTATATATAATTATATATTATATATATTTATATATAATATATATAGCATACCACAGAAATATGAAAATATATAGAAGAGTTCCAAATTGTACAAATTTGTTTTACTAAAATATTTTGAAGTATTACATAATATTCAACAATACAACAATACAATCCTTACAGTACATGAAAATTCTATTTCTATAATTCCATCTATTAACTGGTATCTTATTTCTTCTATCTTGTGAAACATTTTTTCAATCTTTTCCTTACTTATCATTCTAATACATTGTCTGTGAACAAGCTCTCATAATCTCCTACCAGTCTATTCCCAAAAAAATGGTAATCCTATTATCTTCTTTTATTTTCTGTAACCTTTTTCTACATTGTGGCCACAGAGATCTTTATTTTTAGAAATTTCATTTGCACTTTTCTGAAAAGAATGTTGTTCTTATATCTCAGTGATGGCAAATATGACCACTTTTTAAAATGTTTATTTCCATAGGTTTTCGGAGAACACGAGGTATTTGGTTACATGAGTAATTTATTTCCTGGTGATTTGTGAGATTTTGCTGTACCCATCACTCGAGCAGTATACACTGAACCCAATTTATAGTCTTTTGTCCGTCACCATCTTTCCATCTTTTCCCCAGTCCACAGAGTCCATGTGTCATTCTTATGCCTTTGCATCCTCATAGCTTAGTTCCCACTTATAAGTGAGAATATACGATGTTTGGTTTTCCATTCCTGAGTTATTTACTTAGAATAATAGTCTCCAATCTCATCCAGGTCACTGCGAACACCATTAATTCATTCATTTTTATGGCTGAGTAGTATTCCATTGTGTGTGTATATATATATATACACATACACAATAGAATATATATCAATATAGATATATAGATATAGATATAGATAGATATAGATACACACATACACACACACCACAGTTTCTTTATCCACTCCTTGATTGATGGACATTTGGGTTTGTTCCACATTTTTGCATTTGTGAATTGTCCTGCTATAAACATGCATGTGCAAGTATGTTTTTGTATAATGACTTATTTTCCTCTAGGTAGATACCCAGTAGTGGGATTGCTGGATTGAATGGTAGTTCTATTTTTAGTTCTTTATGAAATCTCCGGCCTGGCGCAGTGGCTTATGCCTGTAATCTCAGCACTTTGGGAGGCCGAGGCGGGCAGATTATGAGGTCAGGAGATCAAGACCATCCTGGCTAACATGGTGAAACCCCATCTCTACTAAAAGTACAAAAAATTAGCTGGGCGTGGTGGCGGTTGCCTGTAGTCCCAGCTACTCGGGAGGCTGAAGCGGGAGAATAGCGTGAACCCGGGAGGCGGAGCTTGCAGTGAGCCAAGATCACTCCACTGTACTCCAGCCTGGGCGACAGAGCGAGACTCCATCTCAAAAAAAAAAAAAAAAAAAAAAAAAAGACAAGAAAGGAAAAAAAGAAAGAAATCACACTATTTCTCATAGTGGTTGTAGTAGTTTACATTCCCACCAACAGTGTAGAAGTGTTCCCTGTTCACTGCATCCATGCCAACATCTATTATTTTTGGATTTTTTTATTATGGCCATTCTTGCAGCAGTAAGGTGATATCACATTGCAGTTTTGATTTGCATTTCCCTGACCATTAGTAATGTTGAGGACTTTTTCGTACGTTTGTTGGCCATTTGTGTATTTTCTTTTGAGAATTGTCTATTCATGTCCTTAGTCTTTTAAAAAAAATTTTATTATTATTATACTTTAAGTTTTAGGGTACATGTGCACAATGTGCAGGTTTGTTACATATGTATACATGTGCCATGTTGGTTTGCTGCACCCATTAACTAGTCATTTAGCATTAGGTATATCTCCTAATGCTATCCCTCCCCCCTCCCCCCACCCCACAACAGTCCCGGAAGTGTGATGTTCCCCTTCCTGTGTCCATGTGTTCTCATTGTTCAATTCCCACCTATGAGTGAGAACATGCAGTGTTCATGTCCTTTGTAGGGACATGGATGAAACTGGAAACCATCATTCTCAGCAAACTATCACAAGGACAAAAGCCTACTTTTGATGGGATTGTTTTTTGTTTTTTGTTTTTCTTTCTGGTTTGTTTGAGTTCGTTGTAGATTCTGGATATTAGTGCTTTGTCAGATGTATGGATTGTGAAGATTTTCTCCTACTGTATGGGATGTCTGTTTACTCTGCTGAATCTTCCTTTTGCGGTGCAAAAGCTCTTTAGTTTAATTAATTCCCGCCTATTTATCTTTGTTTTTATTGCATTTGCTTTTGGGTTATTGGTCATAAATTGTTTGCCTAAGCCATTATCTAGAAGGGTTTTTCCAATGTCATCTTCTAGAATTTTTATAGTTCCACGTCTTAGATGTAAGTACATCTTAAGTTGATTTTTTTTATAAGATGAGAGATGAGGATCCAGTTTCATTCTCCTACATGTGCCACAGAGATCTTTCAAAAAATCTTATTTTAAAATCATATATGTTTTCTAAAACTCATCTAAGACTCTCCTTGTCTTCTGTAATGAGGCCTTAATTTTTTTTAACTTGTGTGTATTTTATAATCAGAGGGTACGTGTGCAGGTTTATTACAAAGGTATATTGCATGATGCTGAAGTTTAGAGTACAAATGAATTCATCACCCAGGTAGTGAGCATAGTATCCAATAAAAAGCTTTTCAATCCTTGCACCCCCCCATCTTGTATTCTCTAGTGTCTGTTGTTCCCATTTTTGTGTCCATGTGTAACTAATGTTTAGCTCCCATTTGTAAGTGAGAATTTGTGATATTTGTTTTTCTGTTTCTGTGTTAATTTGCTTAGGATAATGGATTTCAGCTTCATCCATGTTGCTACAAAGAACATGATTTTATTCTTTTTTATGGCTGCATAGTATTTCATTTTATATATACAAATTTATATTTTCATGTTTTATATCTTTGCTATTGTGAATAGTACTGTGATGAACATACAGGTGCATGTGTCTTTGTGTAGAATGATTTATTTTCGTTTTGGCATATACCCAGTAATGGGATTGCTGGGTCCAATGGTAGTTCAACTCTTAGTTCCTTGAGAAGTCGCCAAAATGTTCTCCACAGTGATTGAACTAATTTACATTCCCACCACCAGCAGTGTATGTGTCTCCTTTTCTCCACAGCCTCACCAACATCTGGTATTTTTTTACTTCTTAGTAAAAGTCACTCTACCTAGTATGGGATGGTTTCTCATTGTTGTTTTGGTCTACATTTCTCTGATGATTAGGGATGATGAACATTTTGTCATATGTTTGTTGGCTGCTTGTATCAGCCTTGGCAAAGAATTTGTGGCTAAGTCCTCAAAATCAATTGTAACAAGATAAAAATTAACAAGTGAGACCTAATTAAACTAAAGAGAATCTGTACAGCAAGAGAAACTACAAAGGGAGTAAACAGACAACCTACAGAATGGGAGAAAATATTTGCAAACTATGCATCCAGTAAAGGAATAATACCTAGAACCTATGAGGAACTTTAAAAAAATCAACAAACAAAAAACAAATAACCCCATCAAAAATCGGTCAGAGCACATGAACAGACACTTCTCAAAAGAAGTTCTTAAATCTTTAGCATCACACAGAAAGCTCTGAAGAGTCTATCCTGTTGACCCCTGTACTCCCAGCTCTTGACTTCTTTACTGGCATCGATTCCTATGGCATACTGAGCTTTGCACCCTTTCAAAATCTTAGGTTTCTATATTATTTTTGCGGGCTTCCAAGCACCCAACAGCTTTCTTTTCTCTACTCCCTTATCTCTGTAACTCTACTGAAGCTGTAGGATCCAATTTAATATATATCCCTTTCTTTAAAAAATTATTGGTTTTGGTTGCAAATTGACAAATTATAGTTCTATATATTTATGGGGTACAAAGTGATGTTATAATTTATAAATAAAATGTGTAATAATTAATGAAGCTCATTAACATATACATGACCTCAAATACCATCTTTTGAGATGAGAATTTTGAAACTTATTTTGAAATGTACAGTAAATTATTTATTGTAGTAGTAATTGTATCTAACTAGTTATAGCAAAGAGCTAAAGCTTATTGAAAACTTCAGAGCCAAGCCATTGTTAACGAAAAGTGATCTTAATCACTGATTAGAGAAATCAATTAAGAATCATTACACTGAAACATTCATTATTAGAGCACAAACTCTGTGTTAACAATGATAACAATGACACACTACTAAAGGTATGTGTTACTATAATTTCCCTCTTTTCTCAGGCTAAGTAATTTTTGGTTATTACAGTATTTTATAAGTATCTATATAAGAGCACTTTTGGGATGTATTCATTTGTATCAACTCTATTGGACAATAATCTTTTTGAAGTCAGAGAAATAGCCTTTTTTCTTTGAGAATCTAGTACATAACACAGGGCTTTAGTACATAGGATAGTCATCATGTTTGACAAATAAATGAAATAAAGAGTTACGGTTTCATCATATAATCTTTATCAGGACTCAAACAAACAATTTCTAGTCTTTATCTTTATTATTGCCCTGTTGTTGCAATGTCTGTAAGTATATGAGAAAACTGAAAAAATAAATTCTTACTGGTTTCCTGAATAGTCTCAATACTTTATGTGCTCTGAATGTTAATAGATTTGCATTTATCTATACAATGTGTGTTAAATTATACTACTTTTATGTAAATATTTTCTTCAAATTATATTACAAAATGTTCATAAGGCAATAGAATATAATTTCACCTATATCTACTCATCTATAATAATTTTTGAAATTTTATTACAATAATATAAATATATATTTTATTTATATATATTTTATATATATATTTTATATATAAATATAAATATATATTGAACATATAAAAATGATGCCATGTCAGTTTCCTATTATGGAAATATGTGGAAGAAAAACATTAGAAATAACTTGTTATAGAAATAACTCCAACATGGTATTATAAGTTTCCATCTGAAAGCTGCTAGAACAAAAACTCCTAAGTCTTTTGTGTATTTTAAATACATGAAAACTATATGCACTTTGGTCATTCATAATATAGATTTAGTGCAGGGACCAATTCTGATTCTGAAAATAAGGTCAATAGCAAGAGAAGAGGGTATGTTTAGAAAATACAACTTTCATGTATTTATAATACATGACAGGTTTTTAACCAATTAAGCAGGATTTTTAGATATGAAATTTTTATTACAAGAGGATATAACTGAATAGATAGAACTCGAAAACATCAAAACATAACGTTATTCAGAAAAGTTTAACACATAGTTTACTTTCAATAGCAAAAACTGCAATTGCTTTTGCACCAACCTAATCATACATATAACAATTTCCATTTGTTCGTGGCTTGATTGGAAATTTGACATGGTCTATATTCACAACGATTCTTTCTGTTCAGAAATCCTTCTGTGCATTTAGCAACATGTATTATCATACACTTCTTCCAAGTTATTTTGAAAAGTATCATTCTATCTCAATAATTTTGAAAATAGTGTATGGCTTGCATTATTCTAGGTGTTATATTGACATTAAAAACAAATTGACCTTCGAACATTTGCTCTGCATTCAAATTCCAGTCTAATTCATTGAGCTGCATTAACAGCATAAATTTAAAATCATTTATAATATTTGAAGATACATATGATGGTATGTGTTGGACTATTTAATTTTCTTTAAAATTTTGTTCTGTCTTAATAATCATAAAGAATCAACTTTTCTTGGGTAATAGACTGGATGGTCTATCTCTATTTCAATTCTCCTGCAAAATGTTTTTCTTCAACAGTGAGATGCCAGCACATCAATCTGTACAGCAGTATTTCTAAAGAAGGACCATGCCAGGTCATTTCATAATCTTTTCAGTCAATGTTTACTGAGGAAGGAGAGACATGCAAATTTTGGGTAGTTAATCAATGCACACATACGCACAAAAATCATCACAATTTTTTCAACTTTGAAATTATTTTTAATCAAATAAATGCTGATGTCTGAAGCCTGCAAGCAAACCCTGAAATTCCAAATAAAATCTTATCTTTTGTTTTAGCTTTATTCACGATGGACACTAATTATCTCATATATTGTATTTGAAAAGAAAAACTTCAATTATATAATGGCTATGTATATTTGTAAATAAAATTTCCATAGATTATATCACATTACAATGATAACGGCAGAGAAAAATATTAACTAGAAGTCAGAGAGCCAGCTCCCTTTGAGAAAAACAGTCAGAAACAGTCAGAGCTGGAAATCAAATTCTACACTCCAGAAGGTCACTGTTGTGATAGTCAAAAAGAGAAGCAAGAAGAGTGTTGGGCCTCAGATGTTGAGGAAGGAGTTAATTTGTGTGCAGAAAGGGGTGGAACAGTGAAAGCTGTGGGCACTGTGTGCTTTCTCAGAGATTGGCTATTGGAACCACACCATAAATTCCTTATTTGGCACGTAAAGAAAATCTCAATTTTAAAACTCCAAGATATAACTCACTGTTACCGCTCTCCCTCAGTATTCTCAATCTGAAATTTTACTCTCAGTCCTCAGGTTAAAACCCAGGAAATTCCCATATCCCTCCCTCCCCAATGAACATTGACTCAGAAGACTATGAAATGGCCTGGCATGGTCCTTCTTTAGAAATATTCAGGTACAGATTGATGTATTGGCATCTCACCATCGAAGAAAATATTTTGCAGGAGAATTGAAATAAAGATAGGAATAGTACTTAGTTAAAACTTAGGAATAGTTCTTAACTATTTATCTGTTCTTCAGTTTTTACTGACAATCAGATTTCCTACCAAATCTGATCAACTTCACCAATAGTAAATCATTGAACAGATACAACCAGTTCTAACCATCATCACTAACTCTTCCCTCATGCATTAGTCTAAGTCCTCCAAGAAGTAGGTGCCGAGAATACATTAAATGTGCAAAGATTTTATTAAGGAACAACCTGTATAGAAGGAAATGGGAAGAAAGTCAAGAAAGGCTGGAGAAGCCATCAGACTGCGAAGCAAACCTAACCCCAAGTGAAGGAAAGAAGCAGTCAAAAGTTGTGTGATGATATCCTGCTAGATTGCTTTGCAATTTAAGAAAGTTCAGGACAGCGCTCAAGGACTCCTCATGCTAAAGCCTTAGGCCTTTCTTGTCACCAGAAATGTGCTTGCCTTAGTTTCTTTAATTAGGTGCAATAGTGTTCTATCATATACTTAGATAATAAATATTTGAATGGACTTGGTGAGGTTAATGACAGAGGCTACTCTTCAGATTTCAAATTTCAGCTTACTGATATTTAGTTTTCAGACAAATAAATATTAAAATTGGATGTTTTCCTGTATAGCAGTGGTAAAATTGTAAATTTTATTTAATGTTAATACAGGTAGCTAGTGTTACTAGGTGTTTTCTATGTGCTAGGCATTGTTCTAAGTATTTAACATGTCTTATTTTCTTTAAGCCTCTCAACAATCCTTTCAGCTGCTATTATTACCAAATCTCTTTTAGATATGATAAATCAGAGGTAGTATAATGACATTAAGTTTACCTCTCCAAGTTACACACTTGGGCACTAAGGGCAATCTAGAAGATGCAAATATTTATATGATTTTTATTGACATGCTTCAAAATAGTCAAAAAATAAGGCACTAATGTTATTTCTGTTATCTAAATTTCAGTTTTCGGACTTGAAAATATCACTCTCTATGACCTAAGATGAAGTTTTATTTATATTCAAGTTCAATTACAGTGTTTCTAAAAAAGTGTTCTTTAGGATGGCGAGGATTTGTACAGACATTCAAATCACTTGCTATCCTTAAAAATAACTTAAGTAATAATAGTTAGGAGTAAACTTCATTTGTGGCTTTCTTTGGAAAGAGGTTGATTAAAATAACCCAGGGTTACGTATTTTCTGATCAGTGGGATGGACCTCAATTAGGCCTTCTTATCAACTCATTTTTCTTTAAATAATGAGTATAAACTTTTAATGATATGATTTTTACCACCTTTCTTTGCTTTGTCTGAAGTCCAATCTTCTCTTGTGTAATAGAGATCAAAAAGAAATAGCAGGAAGACCTAATGCAAATATCAAGCACCTTCCACAATGCTTGACTTAGAGCAGATACTTAAAAATTGCAGTGAGTATGATTATTACTTACTATTACCTATCGTTACTTACAACTGGTTACTCCAGTTACATATTTTCTCACAAATTGTTTTATTAAATCCCTAAAATTGACCATCTAAAAAGGTATAATTACCCCCATTTTGCAGATAAGGAAAGCAAAGTATAGCAGTATTAATCAACTTTTCTAAAATTACACAATTAGTAAATTATTAGAGATAAAACTCAAATTCAGATCTATTAGATGCCAAAACCAATGATGATGATGCTATATCTTGCATTTCCCTCAGATGGGAATACATTTTAGCCTTTAAGGCAAGCCACAATGGAAAGGGCTGCCTTGAAAACCTACAAATTTCCAAGTTTTGCCCGTCTTGAAGTGGATATAAAAAGACTAATTTGAAGGATTAATGAAAAATTGATTTGTGTACTGGACAGAAAACCAATCTAGAATATAAGCTCACATCCAATTCTATAATTTATAAATGGTTTTGAATAGGAAAAAAGACAATGAGAGAAAACAAATGTAATCAGAGATCACAATATCTTATTATTTCTCCAGTTTATTTATTTATTTATTTGTATGATATTTTTGTTTTATGTTAATATGTTTTGGGGAAACAGATGGTGTTTGGTTACATGAATAAGTTCTTTAGTAGTGATTTCTGAGATTTTGGTGCATCCATTACCCGAGCAGTGTACAATGTATCCAATATATAGTCTTGTATCCCTCGCCACCCCAACCCTTTCCCACGAGTCCCCAAAGTCCAATGTATCATTCTTATGCATTTGCGTTCTCATAGCTTAGCTCCCACATATGAGTGAGAACAAACAATGTTTGGTTTTCCATTCCTGAGTCATGTCACTTAGAATAATAGTCTCCAATTCTATCCAGGTTGCTGCGAATGTCATTATTTCATTCCTTTTTATGGCTGAGTAGTATTTCATGTGTATTAGTTCATTTTCATACTGCTATGAAGAAATACCCAAGACTAGGTAATTTATAAAGAAAAAGAGGTTTAATGGACTCACAGTTCCACATGACAATCATGGCAGAAGGTGAAGGAGGAGCAAAGACACATCTTATTTGGCATCAGTCAAGAGAACATGTGCAGAGGAACTGCCCTTTATAAAACCATCAGATCTCATGAGACTTGCTCACTATCACGAGAACAGCACAGAAGAAACCCACCATCCTGATTCAAAAACCTCCCAGCAGGTCCCTCCTATAACACATAGGGATTATAGGAGCTACAATTCAAGGTAAGATTTGGGTAGGGACACAGCCAAACAATATCACCATGGTGTGTGTGTATATATATATATATATGTATATATGTATACATGTATACATATATACATATATACATGTATACATATATATACATGTGTGTGTGTATATATATATATATACATGCCACATTATTTTATCCACTCACTGAATGCTATTTGGGCTGGTTCCATTTTTTTGCTGTTGCAAGTTGTGCTGCTATAAACATGTGTGTGCAAGTGTCCTTTTCGTATAATGACTTCCTTTCCTCTGGGTAAATACCTAGTAATGGGATTGCTAGATCAATTGATAGATCTACTTTTAGTCCCTTATTTAGTTCTTCAAGGAATCTCCACACTGTTTTCTATAGTGGTTGTACTACTTTACATTCCCACCAACAGTGTAAAAGTGTTCCTTTTTCACCGCAGCCATGCCAACATCTTTTTTATTTTTTTATTTTTTCATTATGGCCATTCTTGCAGCAATAAAGTGGTATCACATTGTGGTTTTGATTTGTACTTCCCTGATAATTAATGACATTGAGCATTTTTCTATAGAACCTCTAAAGAGACCAACAACAAGCAGCGAGATTGAAATGGTAATTAAAAAAAAAAGGAGCCAACAACAACAAAAAAAGTCCATGACCAGACAGATTAACAGCTGAATTCTATCAGACATTTGAATAAGAATTGGTGCCAATCCTATATACACTATTCCAAAAGACAGAGAAAGAGAGAATCCTCCCTAAATTAAAATGAAGCCAGTATCACCCTAATACCAAAACCAGGGAAGGACATAACAAAAAAAGAAAACTACAGACCAATATCCCTGCTGAACATAGATGCAAAAATCCTTAGCAAAACATTAGCAAACTGAATCCAACAGCATATGGAAAAGATAATCCACCACGATCAAGTGGGTTTCATGTCAGGGATGCAGGGATGGTTTAACATACATAAATCAATAAATGTGATACATGACATAAACAGAATTAAAAACAAAAAACACATGATCATCTAAATAGATACAGAAAAGCATTTGACAAAATCCACTCTCACTTTATTATTAAAACCCTAAGCAAAATCGGCACACAAGGCACATACCTTAAAGGAATAAAAGCCATCTATGACAAACCCACAGCCAACATTATACTGAACTGGGAAAAGTTGAAAGCATTCCCCCTGAGAACTGGAACAAGGCAAGGATGCCCACTCTCACCACTGGTGCTCAGTATAGTACTGAAGTCCTAGCCAGAGCAATCATACAAGAGAAAGAAATAAAGGGCATCCAAATCGGTAAAGAGGAAGTCAAACTGTCGCTGTTTGCTGATGATATGATTGTAAACCTAGAAAGCCATAAAGACTCATCTAAAAAACTCCTGTAACTGGTAAATGAATTCAGCAAAGCTTCAGGATACAAAATTAATGTGCACAAATTAGTAACCCTTTTATAAACCAGCAGCAACCAAACCAAGAATTCAACCCTTTTCACAATAGCAGCAAAAAAATAAAAATAATAAAATACTTAAGAATATACCTAACCAAGGATGTGAAAGTCATCTACAAGGAAACCTACAAAACACTGCTGAAAGAAATCACAATGTCGTATTATTTTTCCAGTATTCATGAAGTGACATAATATTTTCTTAAGCAGATATTAAATTTCCAGAAAAACAAATTTACACACCAGTACATTTTTAATATACGTAAGTATATATGCAGTTGTCCCTCAGTACACACAGGGATTGGTTCCACAACACCTGTTTATACCAAAAACTGTGTACTCTCATGTCCTTCAGCTGCCCCTGTGGAAGTGTGTATAGGAAAATTTGGCCCTCCACTGCAGGGTTTCGCATGCACAAATACTCTGGATATGGTTGAAAAAAATCCACATATAAGTAAACCCACGCAGTTCAAACCTGTGCTGTTCAAGGGCCAAGTGTTTAGAGAAATATTTGTTTTCTCAAAAATCTTATCTATCTTCTCACAATAGAATTTAAATTCTGTGGTTTTCAAATAGTTGTCACTAAAATTAAGTACTTCATGTGGTGATAAAAATTCCTTAGCACAAATTCATTTTCAATGTGACAAATTAAGCAGTTTAGTTTCTGAAGCATAGCCTGTGGGAATAACTCAAAGAAAATAGTATTCCCAAAAAATTATAGAAGATGCAAATAATTTCCTGGTTTCATAACTTCGGAGCCTAATGTAAGAACTAGAAAAGTTCTACCGGAGAAAGAGAAAACTAGTCAAACAAACAAATTCCATTTCAGACATAATACTTCATTGAATGAGTATACTCAACAAATGAAAATTCTTAAATATATTCCTTATAAAATAGATGTGACCAGTAACCACTGTGGAGGGGCTCCAATTCTGAGCAGAATATGGCTACATGTACAAAAGGAATAAATCAAAACCACATGTGAATTCAACTGTTTTCTCAAAGAATCTTTCTTTATATTTCCTACGTATATCACTGTCTAACCAAATCACTGTAACCAGATGTCCCAGATTTTGTCTGATGCTACACTGGAGTAAATGTGCTAATTTTTGAGCACAGAAACCTATAATGAAATTCTTATTGTGCTCCAGCATTTCGAATGAAGCCAGGGCAAGGGTAGCAGATAAAAGTATAATCCACATAATCAGCTTATAATTTTCTTTAATTTTTACATTGAAAATGTTGGAAAGAAATATTCCCTGAATTAATTAAAATTTCAGTCATGATTAATATAAAGTTAAAAATTCTAATTGTTTTCCCCTAGAACTTCTTTTAGATTAGTTTCTTATCAAAAATATTTGTTAAGGAAACATTTCATGTATATAGAATAGAATATAGAAAAAAGTATTTTAAGAAACACGTGTAAACCCAGAACCCATATTTTATAAATATTAAGGTTTGGCCATTTTCTTCCAAAAACATGTTTAATAAAATAAATGTTATTAAAAGGACTTCTGCTTTCACTTAATATGTAGAATAGCAGAAGGAAGCAGTCAAATAACCTACAGACAATATTAAAATAATTGTTATCATGCATACACTAGAAATGTTTTTGAAAATATTTAGAAAAAAAACAGTCTTTGAACAATTCAAAATGAGATTCTCCAAATAACTCATTGTTATCCAGATCTCTTCCTCATATTTTGTGGAAATACTTCTAGTAGCAGTCTCCCTTTTGCATCACCCATGAACAATCCTTTCCATGCAATACTAAACACTAATGGACTTTCTGCAAACACAATCATTTTCTGTATGAACAAAAAGTGTTCATATATACCACTATAATAGTCTACAATCAAGTTTCCTTAGCCACATTAACATAAATACTTAGTAGAATGTTTATCGAGTCTGATATTCATGACAGGCAGTAGACAAAGTGCTCTACAGAAATTAACTCATATACTCCTATAAGGATACTTATGCTTAAAGAAATAAAGAAACTGGTCTAGGGTCACTGTTTCCAGCAAAGAGTGTTGCAGAAACTTAAGGCAAGTTATTTCTGAATTTAAAGACCAGCTTTCTGGATGAAAAAAGATATTCTACGCAAATAGAAATTCAAAGAAAACAATGATAGCTATACTAATATCAGAAAAAATAAACTGTAAGTCCAAATTGCACAAAGAGACAAGGAAAGTAATTACATAATGGGCCGGGTGCAGTAGCTCACGCCTATAATCCCAGCACTTTGGAAGGCCGAGACGGGCGGATCACGAGGTCAGGAGATCGAGACAATCCTGGCTAATACGGTGAAACCCCGTCTCTACTAAAAAAAATACAAAAAATTAGCGGGGCGTGGTGGCGGGTGCCTGTAGTCCCATCTACTCTGGAGGCTGAGGCAGGAGAATGGCGTGAACCCGGGAGGTCGAGCTTGCAGTGAGCCGAGATCGCACAACTGCACTCCAGCCTGGGCGACAGAGCGAGACTCTGTCTCAAAAAAAAAAAAAAAGAAAAAAAAAAGTAACTACGTAATGAAAAAGGGGTAAATTAAGCAAGAGGATATAATGATAGTAAATAGATATACACCCAGCATCAAAGCACCTAAATAAAAAAAGCAAATATTAGTAGATCTGAAGGGAGAAATACAAAGGATCAAGAGTCTACTACGAACAATTATACCCCAACAAATTGGGTAACCTAGAAGGAATGGTTAAACTTCCAGAAACATACAACCTGCCAAGACTGAATTATGAAGAAATAGACAATCTGAATAGACCTATAATGAAATAAGAAAGGTTGAATCTCTTATCAAAGACCCGGGTTTGATGGCTTTACCAATGAATTATATTATTTAAAGAAGAATTAATACCAAACCTTCTCAAACTCTTGCAAAAAAATTAGAGAGAAATATTTCCAAAGTCATTTTAACAAGCAACTATCCTGATAACTAAAGCCACACAAGGATACTACAAGAAAATAAATACAGGGCAATATCCTTGACTACCATAAACACAAACAAACTAACTCCAATAGCATATTAAAAGGATCATGCACCACGAATAAGTGGGATTTATCCCTGGGATGCAAGAATGTTTCAACATATTAAAATCAATAAATGTGATACATACAACACACTCACAGAATGAAGAACAAAATCAGTAGATCATCTCGAGATATACAGAAAAAAGCTTTTGCCATAATTTAACATCCCTTTATAATAAAAATGTTCAGTAAGTTAGGTATAGAAGGAACATAGCTTGACACAATAAAATCCACAGATCACAAGCCCACAGCTAACACCATGCTCAACAATGAAAAGTTGAAAACTTCTCCCATAAGATGAAGAAAAAGATCAAGATAAGGTGCCAACTCTCACCAATAATATTTAACATTGTACTTGAAGCCCTAGCCAGAGCAATTAATAAAGAAAAATAAATAAAAAGAATCCAGATAGAAAAGGGAAAAATTAAACTGCCACTGTTTGCAGACGACATGACCTTAAATATAGAAAACCCTAAAGATTCTACTCAAAAACTGTTAGAACTAATAAACAAGTTAGGGAAAGTTGCAAGATTCAAAATCACCATACAAAAATTAGTTGTGCTTCTATATAATAACAATAAACTATCCAAAATAAAAGAAATTAAGAAAGCAATCTCATTTGAAATAGTATCAAAAAGAATGAAACACTTATAAATAAATCTAATCAAGAAAGTGAAAGAGCTGTACATTAAACATCAATGAAACAAACTGAAGACGACACAAATAAATGGAAAGATATTCCATGCTAATGGATAGGAAAAATCAATAATGTCAAAACATCCATACTATCCAAAATGATCTGCAGATTCTGTGAAATTTCTATCCAAATTCCAATGGCACTTTTCACAGAAATAGAAAAACAATCCTAAAGTTTCTGTAGTACCACAAATGCTCACAAATAGCTAAAGCAATCTTGATCAAAAACAGCAAAACTGGAGTCATTCAAAATATCTACTATATATTAAATATTTTACTGGAGTATTTTTAAAATATATTACAAAGCTATAGTTATCAAAATGTTAGTATGGCATAAAACAGAGATAAACCAATGAAACAGGGTTTAATAGACTGGAAATAAACCCAAGCATATAAGGTCAACTAATCTTTGACAAAAGTACCAAGAATATACCATAGGGAAATGATAGTCTCATCAATAAATGGTGTTAGAAAAACTAGACATCCACATGCAAAAAAATTAAATCGTACCTTTATCATATGTCATAAACAAATATAAACTCAAAATGGATTAAGGATTTAAATGTAAGACCTGAAACTGTAAAACTACTAGAAGAAAAAAATAGGTAAAAAGTTCCACAACATTAGTCTTAGCAATGATTTCTTAGATACAACACCAAAAGCAAAAACAAATAAATAGATAGACAGATAGCAAAAACAAGTGATACTACATCAAACAAAACACTTTCTGCACAGTAAAGGAAATAACTGATAAAATAAAGTCAACCACAGGAATGTGAGAAAATAATAGCAAACCATATATCCAATTTATTCTTACAACTGTTATTACAACATCTTGTAGATGGGAGAATTGCCAGTGAAAGAGATTAAGTAATTTGCCCCTGTAGCCTCTATTTTATTTGGTTTTACTTGTTATGCTTTTCTGCTTGGTAATTCTTCTGATAAGCCTCTTTATTTGATTACTTCTTTCAGGTATTTTCATGGATTCCTCTTCTTCCTCGTGTATATAACATTAATGTTCTCTAGGGTTCTGATCTCAGCCTACTTCTTATCTGAGTCTGCATTTTTCCTATATAATCTTGCCCACATCAATGATTTTACTTAGCATCTGTAACCCATGACTCCCAAATACACTCACCTATCTCATAGTCATCTCTGCATAGTATTTGTTTGTCCTCCAGAATAATAAGTAAGCATCTTTGGGGCAATGTCATATCTTTTCACTTGAATCTCCTCTACTCAAAACCATATCTGCGTCTAATTGCATTCAAAGGTTGTTATAAACTTGTCAAGTATCATGTTTCTATATTACAGTAAAATAAAACAATAATATAACATAGACTTAAGCTGCTTAGGGGCATAAAAATGAACTTGTTGAATTTGTCAAAATCATTTGACAAAAATAATTTGACAGAATGATTTGTTGAGGATGTTCCAGCTTTGGGTTTCTCTCATTAGTATGGATTGATGGTTAAAGATCACCTTGTCACTGGAGGAAATTTAAAAACATAAAACAGGAAAACACATGATAAAAGTTAGCCTTGTGTTGTATTCTTATGGAACCACGCTTACAGGATCAATATCTCTTTGTTGAGTTGTGTCTTGTAAATGAAACACCTTGACATTTTCAAGGACATAGAATTTGGTCTTGGAGGAAAATGAATCATTCTTTCTTTATTGAAAACTAGCAGTACATGTTCTGGTACATCAGTTTTCTAAGCTCATCCACTGGTCATGGAATATAAGATTATAGATAAAATAAGAATGCCACTCCTGTATTTAGAGTTGGCAGTTCTTATTTCTTAATATCAAACATAATCACACACTTCCTATCTTGTTCAGTCTTAAACCAATTAACTTAATAATACCTATAACTGGTGTCCAAACATAAAATACAGGATGCGTTGTTTCAATGTGGTTTATGTCTTCAGTTCTATAAAAGCAGGTGCCATCTAAATTTTTTACATTTTGTTTATATATTTATTTAAATGGATAGAAATGTATATACTTAACCTGTACATGATATTTGATATATGTATACCTTGTAGAATGGCTAAATCTAGCTAACATTTATTATCTCACATACAATTTTTTTGTGATGAGAACATGTAAAATCTACTCTGTTAACAATTTTCAAGTATATAATGCATTGTTTTTAACTATAATTACCATATTGTACAATAGATCTCTTGATCTTCTTTCTCTTATCTAACTGAAATTTTGTATCCTTTGACAAATGTCTTCCCAACCCACCACCACCACCCCAGACCCTGGTTCTATTTTCTGATTCTATGAGTTTGGCTTTTTTCGACTCCACATATAAGTGAAATCTCACTATTTGCCGTTCTGTGCCTGGCTTATTTCACTTAGTATAATGTCCTCCAAATTTATTCATGTTGTCAAAAGTGATAGAATTTCCTTCTTTGTTAAGGCTGAATTGTATTCCATTGTGTATATATACCATGTTTTCTTTATCCATTCATCCACTTATGGACACTTAATTTGATGCTGTATTTTGGCTATGTGAATAATGCCTCAATGAACATAGAAATACAGTTAGTTTTGAGATAGTTATTTTATTTACTTTGTATACACTTATAAGTAGGATTGCTGGATCATATGGTAGTTCTATTTTTAGTGATCTGAGAAACATCCATGCAGCTTTCAATAATGACTGTACTAATTTACATTCCTACCAACAGTGTACTGGGTTCCTTTCTCTCCATATCTTTGCCAATACTTGTCTTTTTTAATAATAGCCATCCTAACAATCTGAGGTAATATCTTCTTTTAGATAAAAGCAACATCATTTTAATTTTAATTTCAAATTTGTTGTATTCCCCCTACTCATATATTGCTTTTTATCTACCCAGCAATGTGACCTTAGTGCCTATAACAGTGTTTAATATCTATTGTTCGGAAAAATATGGGGGGAAATACAGGAAGGGAGGAAAGAAGAAAGAGAGGGAAGAGGAAAGAGTGAGTAGAAGAAAGACAAAAAAGGAAGCAAGGAGGAAGAAAGGAATAAAAACTGGAAGAAAAAGAATGTAATCAACCATGTTGAAATGCATTTTTAAAATGTCATAGCAGTGAATATTTTAAAAGTCAGACATATTCCAATAGTTACTCGTAGGGAACCTGCATATTTATGATACTTAAAAGTTAGAAGCCAAAATAACTTGATTTAATTATCTTGCTCTCACAATCGTATATATGTATTTATTTCCTTATGATCCAGAAAAATGTCGATTTCCAATGGGGAGAATGAGTTACTAATTCATTGTGGTGAAAACTTGGAAGACTTTATTATCCTAAAATCTAATGTATATTTAAAATTATACTTATAATATATAATAATTAATTTATACTTTGTCCTCAAGGTAAATTCAGGATGTATGTATATGTATGTGTATGTATATACATATGTTTGTATGTGTGCATGTTTGTGTATGTGTTTGTGTAGGTGTATAATCTCTTCGTTAGAATAAATGATCTTTTCACAAAATTATTTATTGTATTAAAGTATCACTTGACTCTTTCTAAGTTATTTTATTCCCACATTTAAGTTTTGCCTCCTATTTTTATTTTATTTCTGTCGTTAAAAAGTTTATTTTGCAAAATTAAAAGCACACAACAGTCTTCCCTGTTTTATTTATTAATTGTATTTAAGTTTTTAAAAGTTATTACTCGCACAATTGTACATACTTATGGAGAACAAAGTGATGTTTTGATACTTGTATATATTGTATAATAATCAAATCAGGGTAATTAACACATCCATCACCGTAAACATTTATAATTTCTTTGTGATGAGAACATCTATAAATCTCTTTCTAGCTACTTTGAAAGACACAATATATTGATGTTAACTGTAGTCAACCCACTATGCAATCAAACACCAGAACTTATTCTTTCTACCTAACAGTGAACCGTTGCTGTTGACCAATGTTTTCCCATCTTCCCATTCCCCCTACTATTCCCATCCTTTGGTAACCACTATTTCACTCTCTACTTTTATAAGAACAACTTTTTAAATTCCACATATGAGTGGAAATCATGAAGTATTTATTTTCTGTGCCTGGCTTACTTCACTTTTTAACTATTTAAAAAGAAGAAAATATTTATTTTATTTTTGTTTTTTTCAAATGATTATGATTGTGTCTTTTGGATTTTTCTTTTAAAGCCAGCAAATGTGATACTTTGGCAGGGAATGACCACTTTATCAAGGCATCTGCGTTATTCTAATTTAAATATACCAGAGAAAAACAATGCCATGATTACATCTTTTATTTAAATTTATGAGTGACACGATAATTCTTAATAATTATCTTCCTATCTAACTGTACCTTCATAAATCTCAATAATTATTATAACATCAATAATTATCATGCATAATAATGTGGTTGAAAATTCTGTATAGTGTCTGCCTGTTGGAAAATTTCATTGCGATATACTTAATAATTCACATTCTAAATAACACACTGCATTCTTAATACAAATAAATGAAGAAAAACAGCAGACAAGAAGCAAGTAAAATACATAGTCATTATCAATTCTGTAGGTGTTTGATGATTAAAATTTTTAGCAGAAAAAAAACCTTTGGGTTTTCAAATATAATATTCTTCTGTAAAATTGTATTATTCTTGACTGAAAATTTCAGGAGAACTCTGTTAATAATTATCATATTTTTCAGTTAGGTAAAATATGAGAGTCATAAGTTCTGTGGAGATTAAACATCCCTCATAATGTATTTTAATTTTGATGTGTGTAATTCAAATATAGTTCACATTTAATAGCATTAGCTGTGATTTTACTTGCACAAAACTGAGTTATGAAATTATAACAAACAGTAACACGTTCAGCTTTTTATAAATGATAAAATAGTGAGGAGTATTTAATAATTTTTTCCTTTCACAGTAGACATAGACACAAAAAATGTTTGGCTGCTTAATAGTCTATCACTTTTTCCTTTAAACTTTTCACCAGCTTGTTTTTAAATTATTCCTAACGCATTTTTTTTGCAAATGAGTCCTTATAATTTTACATCCCTTAATGGCCATGTCATCTGCTCTTTTGCCCACCTTCCCTCGAATTTTTCTCTACATTGATTCCATGGTTATCAATCTAAAATGCAATGCTTCCCATATCACATGTTGGCTTGAAGTCTTTCATGCTGCCTTCAGCCCTCATAATAATATAAAAAATATTAAGCCCCTGCTAGCCCTTACCCTCAGCTCTTACCCCTCTTTACACTCAACATTCCCGTTGTGCTGTCATATCTGTACAGATTTCCAACACTTTGCATTTCCTCATCTCCTTTCTGTAACTCCTCTCATATTATAGGACCTACCATGATGTTTACCAAGTTTGTTCAGTCTGGGTGATACGTACATTTTAGGTGTTCTCATAATGTTTTGACATTTAAGCATATTTTTATTAAAACATTTTGGATAACGTATCTTATATAACTTCGTCAGAAAATAAGCTCCTTGAAATAAGGAAATATGTTTTAATTCTCTTTGTATTACAAGTACCTCAGTGCTTTAGAACATAGAATAATCAGTACATGCTTGACAAAAAATGAATGAGCTACTTTACCATACATACATTACTAAATCTCAAATGATATCAAGCTTCTATTCATTACCTTTATCCATGTTTGGTGGTTACCATGTCTACAAGTATACGAGAAAATTTGGAGGACAAATTGATTACATTAACAGTATCTAGTCTATCTTGTTCTGGGTTATGTTTGTATTTACTTGATGTTGTTTATTGAGTTAATCTATTTCATATAATAATTTCCTCAAATTAGCTTACAAAATTTCCTTAAGGTGATCAAATACATTTTTACACACACACAAACACACACACCCTCAGCTCAGATATATTTGGCTCAAAGTCAAAATTGAAAAAATTACTCAATAAAGTGGGGTGACAAGCTAACAGAGTGTCCTTAAATGTAAAAAAAAAAAAATCACGGTAATAAAAGTCAGTATTTCCTGATCTGAGTACAACTGTATCTGTAGACCCATCACACAACTTCCCTGAACCTCTCTTCCTCTTCTGGTATAATTAGAGGACATTTTACCTCTGGTATTCCTGGTATATAGTTACCGTGAAATTCGCACATGGTTAGTGGCAGTACTTCAAATTATAAACTCATGCTCTACTCTGAGTTTAAAATTACAAACAAGTTGTGAAACAATAGTTTACCATCTTATCATGTATGAAATAAGGGAAGGAAAATACACTAAAAAGAAAAAACAGAATACAGATGCTATCATCAAAGCATATATTTGAATTTAAGAACTCTTGTTTTTAGGATTTGGGAAAATTTCTCTTTAAAATCTCTGTTCACTACTAGTATTATGTATTTAAAAATAAATGGCAATTTTTGTATACAAATTATCCAATGCTGTCAATTCTACAGTGGCACAAAGTCAAGTGTAATTTTACTCTCAATTGTGTTATAAAATTAAGAACTTTTTCTGCTTTTTTGTTCCTGTAAAAGTTAATAATTCACTGGAAGACATAAGACATTTCTATTCAAAGGAGCTATTGACAATCTATTTTTCAAATACTTATTCCTTATTTCAATGGAAATATTATTATAGAATATAATATATATTATTTAAATTGACTAAGCAAGATAGTGTGATGTAATGTCATTTTAAAATTTTATTTCTTTTAAGTTTTTTCCCAACATTATTTAAGTCTGATATCTTATAGCACTTTGTTACAGTATATCAATGTATTAGGGCCTCAAAAATGTCTTCTTACTAATTTATATAATTAAATAGATGAACAATAAGTACATTCATCAAAAGTTGCACAATTTGAGCCAGAAATTGTACAATTAGAGCATTTAAACCATGAGAAATACATGGCTTTAAAGAAATACATGATAAAGAATATAGGGGTTAGTTTCAACCTCTTTCCTAGTCGAGTTAAAATCAGCATGATGTACTATTAAACACACACTAGAATGGCCAAAATCAAAATGACTGAAAAAAATACCTAAATGTAAATTAGGATATAGAACAACAAGAAACTTTCATACATCATTAGTGGGAGTGTAAAGTTATTCCAAATGGTACCCTAGAAAACTGTTTAGCGATTTCTGAAAATATTAAATGTGCGTCTGCCACAAACACTATTACTATGTCTTATCCGAGAGAGGAAAAAATGATGTCTTCAGATATTCTTGCACAAATAACATCGTAGGACTTTTATTTGTAGTAGTCTCAAACTAGAAACAGCTATGTCCTTCAATGGGAGATGGATAAACAAACAGCTAGTCCTTCAGTGGGAGATGGATAAACAAACTGTGTAGTCATGAATAGATTACACAGCAATGGTTCCAACAATGTGGATAAATTTCAAAAGAATTTAGCCACGTGCAAAAAGCTAAAGACCTTAGAGTATATGCCATATGATTCGATACGAACCAGCAAAAACTATTCATCAACTTAGATGAGTGGTTGTTTCTGCAAAGGGTGATCAGCTAAGGGCCAGGGAAACTTTCTGGGATGATGGAAAGACTGTGTATTTCTACCCTAATAGCAGATTGACATAGCCACTTAAAATATGTTTTCACCATATAGAATTATACCTGAATTTCTTTAAAGTTATTAGTTAATGAAAAGAAAAATTTTTCTGAATACAACTGAAGCTTTGTTCTTCCTGCTCAATAATATTCCCACTAATTCTATACCTTCTCAGAGGTTACCAGGATTCTGCAATCAGCGTGTATGCTTCCCAGGCGTATTATATATATTATACTTGTATTACACATGCATGTAGCTATTACAATGGATAGTAGATGTGGCTTTAAAAATGTTTTCTTTTCTGTGTAATGAGATAACATTTTTACTATTTTAAAATTAGAGACAACTCTGCATTTTTGGAGTTTCAGAAAAGAATGAATTCATAGACTTCTCAAAGCACACCAAAAAATATATTATCAATAAATATTTTTTAGAAAAAATGTTTAGACATATGTATCATGTTATTCTTAACAGTTCACATTGATTTAATATTGCTTTCACTTAGCAAGGACCACTTTCTCTCTGACTCAGAAATTAGAAAAAATGTCTGTGTTATTTTCAATGAATCAATATTCACTAAACAATAATTAACATTGTTAATAAAAATTTACATTTCTTGAATTATTTTTAGTGGTTATTAACCTGTGTTCAGGTTTTGCTTTCATTTTCACAGGGCTGTTGTCCTTTTTGTTTCTTTCTCACCTCTCAATGCCCTCAACTCTGTAATAACTCCCTCATGTGTTATTTTCCTTCCTAAAGATGTGGTTCTCATACCTAGGGACATTTCTGTTTGTAAGAAGGTGTCTTAATGAACTATATACATAATCATCTTAAGGCATTAATCATTAAAGAGTGAAAACTGACAACAAGTTTATGCATATACACGTTGCAATAATATAGGGCTTTCTATATTACAGGATTTGCTTTATCTCTGTTTATTTATATCTTATTGAACTTATATACTCCATACCTTTTTTTATTTTTATTTTTTATTATACTTTAAGTTGTAGGGTACATGTGCATAACATGCAGGTTTGTTACAGATGTACATATGTGCTATGTGGGTGTGCTGCACCCAGTAACTCATCATTTATAGGTATATCTCCTAATGCTAACCCTCCCCCATCACCCCACCCCACGACAGGCCCCAGTGTGTGATGTTCCCCTTCCTGTGTCCAAGTGTTCTCGTCGTTCAACTCCCACCTATGAGTGAGAACATGCGGTGTTTGGTTTTTTGTCCTTGCGATAGTTTGCTGAGAATGATGGTTTCCAGCTTCATCCATGTCCCTACAAAGGACATGAACTCATCATTTTTTATGGCTGCATAGTATTCCATGGTGTATATATGCCACATTTTCTTAATCCAGTCTATCATTGCTGGACATTTGGGTTGGTTCCAAGTCTTTGCTCTTGTAAATAGTGCCGCAATAAACATACGTGTGCATATGTCTTTATAGCAGCATGATTTATAATCCTTTAGGTATATACCCAGTAATGAGATGGCTGGGTCAAATGGTATTTCTAGTTCTAGATCCTTGAGGAATCACCACACTCTCTTCCACAATGGTTGAACTAGTTTACAGTACCATCAACAGTGTAAAAGTGTTCCTATTTCTCCCCATCCTCTCCAGCACCTGTTGTTTCCTGACTTTTTAATGATTGCCATTCTAACTGTTGTGAGATGGTATCTCACTGTGGTTTTAATTTGCATTTCTCTGATGGCCAGTGATGATGAGCATTTTTTCATGTGTCTGTTGGCTGCATAAATGTCTTCTTTTGAGAAGTGTCTGTTCATAACCTTTGCCCACTTTTTGATGGGGTTGTTTGTTTTTTTCTTGTAAATTTGTTGGAGTTCTTTATAGATTCTAGATATTAGCCCTTTGTCAGATGAGTAGATTGCAAAAATTTTCTCCCATTCTGTAGGTTGCCTGTTCACTCTGATGGCAGTTTCTTTTGCTGTGCAGAAGCTCTTTAGTTTAATTAGATCCCATTTGTCAATTTTGTCTTTTGTTGCCATTGCTTTTGGTGTTTTACACATGAAGTCCTTGCCCATGCCTATGTCCTGAATAGTATTGCCTAGGTGTTCTTCTAGGGTTTTTATGGTTTCAGGTCTAACATGTAAGTCTTTAATCCATCTTGAATTAATTTTTGTATAAGATGTAAGGAAGGGATCCAGTTTCAGCTTTCTACATATGGCTAGCCAGTTTTCCCAGCACCATTTATTAAATAGGGAATCCTTTCCCCAGTGTTTGTTTTTGTCAGGTTTGTCAAAGATCAGATGGTTGTAGATGTGTGGTATTATTTCTGAGGTCTCTGTTCTGTTCCATTGGTCTATATCTCTGTTTTTGTATCAATACCATGCTGTTTTGGTTACTGTAGCCTTGTAGTATAGTTTGAAGTCAGGTAGCGTGATGCCTCCAGCTTTGTTCTTTTGGCTTAGGATTGTCTTGGCAATGAGGGCCCTTTTTTGGTTCCATATGAACTTTAAAGTAGTTTTTTTTTCCAATTCTGTGAAGAAAGTCATTGGTAGCTTGATGGGGATGGCATTGAATCTATAAATTACCTTGGGCAGTATGGCCATTTTCATGATATTGATTCTTCCTATCCATGAGCATAGAAAGTTCTTCCATTTGTTTGTGTCCTCTTTTATTTCACTGAGCAGTGGTTTGTAGTTCTCCTTGAAGAGGACATTCACATCCCTTGTAAGTTGGATTCCTAGGTATTTTATTCTCTTTGAAGCAATTATGAATGGGAGTTCACTCATGATTTGGCTCTCTGTTTGCCTGTTATTGGTGTATAAGAATGCTTGTGATTTTTGCACATTGATTTTGTATCCTGAGTCTTTGCTGAAGTTGCTTATCAGCTTAAGGAGATTTTGGGCTGAGACGATGGGATTTTCTAAATATACAATCATGGCATCTGCAAACAGGGACAATTTGACTTCCTCTTTTCCTAATTGAACACCCTTTATTTCTTTCTCCTGCCTGATTGCCCTGGCCAGAACTTTCAACACTATGTTGAATAGAAGTGGTGAGAGAGGGCATCCCTGTCTTGTACCAGTTTTCAAAGTGGAAAGAGCTTTAATTTTGCTTTAATTTTTTTTCATTCTCATGTTAGCTGTACACTGCTTTTATGTGCATGTCTGTCTTTTTCTGATCAAAAAACCTTAAAGTTCTTTACTGCCTATTGGACTAAATTAGGTTTCCATATTTAGAGGATGATAGAAACACTATGTATTTCTACCCTGATAACAGATTGACATAGCCACCTAAAATAGGTTTCACCACATATAATCATACTTCATTTTTTTAAAGTTATTAACGAAAAGAAAAATTATTCTGAATGCAACTGAAATTTTGTTCTTCCCACTCAATTCTATTCTTGTCCTTACTTTCTCAGAGGTAACTAGGATTATCTGTCTTGTTGTGGAGAAGAATAAGAAATCCTTGTCATTGTTCATTGAAATTCAAATTAAACTGTGCAGAAGTATATTTAGTATATCTATAATCATTTGCAGCTTTCAACTTTGAATCCAAAAAAGTTTTATCTTTAAAAAGATGAGACATCAATTTTTAAAGTAAAAATGTTTAATCTCTTGCAGAATTTGAAGTTTTTTACATGGTGTATTTAAAAAGATTAAATTGTTATTCTAAAAAGAAATGTTATAATATTCCCAGGTCTTCAGTTTTCATGCTGTCATATAAGACCAAGAAGAGTTTTTAATCCTAACCACATGTTAGAATGCATTAGGGAATTTAATAAAATATAGTTGCCAGAATCCCACCAATTGAATAAAAATCTCTGACAGAGCCAAGACATCAGCATTTCAATAGATCCCCAAATGAGTGAAAGTTGCATTTACTTTGAATGAATTTGATGACAAGTGTTGCTGATTTTACTTGTTGCATGTTAGGGTACTTAGCAGATATCAAAAAGCCAAGAACATGTACAAGACGGATTTGCAGATTGTAGCTTTCCTATTGTACTACTCATCCCTATTATCTCTAATTGCTTAGTATTTATTCATACAACTAATTTTTTTTGTAAAGTCGATTGTTGCCAGCAGTGTAACTGTATTACACTGTATTAGGTATGTCTTGTATGTACTTCTTAAAGTCTTTTTGATTGATTTATTGTGATTTAAACAACATCCAAGTGAGAGTTTAGCATCAGAGAAGGTTAAATCATAATAATAACTAATACAGATAAGGGCTTTAATATTCTCACTGAAGCCTTTAACTATGGCCTTTAATATTTGCACCAAAGCCTTTAGGTAGTTAAGTATTATTGTACACTGTTCATGGCACAACTGTTATTGTACACTGTTCATATTACAACTTAAATATCTAACAGGCATCACAAAGTAAACTTTTATAAAACTAAGTTCCTAATGTTCTCCCTCAAACCAGCTCTTCTCTCTATCTTTGCCAGCTCAGTAATAATTACATTTTTCTAGGTAAGCAAGCAAAAAACCTGGGACAATTATTAACCGTTTTTTCTCTCACACCTCAATTCCAACCTATTAAGCTACATTTGCCATAACTTTCAAATTATGTCTAGAATGTGACAATTTCTCACTATCCCCACTGCTACCATACTAATATGTAAGAACTATTGAAATATCCTCCAAATTGCTCCTTCAGTTTACTTTTAGCAGGTAATCTAGAGTTCTCTTCAATTTTATATCAATTTCCAATTGCATAAATGTTTTATTGAAGTCTCCATAATACTCAAACGCCCTATATTATGGTCCCATTTGTCTTTCTGACCTCATTTTGACCACATTCACTATTATCCAACTACACTGGCCTATACAATATTTCTCAAAGTTGCCAGGCATGGTTATATATCAAGCTCTTTGCAAGTGATTTCCTCTTGGACTGTCTGCAAGGTTTTGTTTCTTATTTCCTTGAAGATTTTACTCTCCTGCTCAGGGAGGCATTTCCTGGCCATCCTTTCTAACAGAGAACACCCAATCCCGACCAATGCTTTTTATCCTCTTTCTCCAACTCAGTTGTTGCCTTAGTATGATTCACTATCCAACCAATCATATATTACTTTTCATATGTTCATTTTTCTCAGCCAGTCAAAATATAAGCTCCACAAAAAGCAGAATTTCTTATTGTCATTGTTGTTTGTGATTTTATTCCAGATGCTTAGAAAAATTCCTGGCACATACTAGATACTCAAGAATTATTCACACAAAGTAAAGAATCTTAACTGTATTGTCAACTTCAGCATCTGTCAAAATATTTTCTCCATTGCGTATACAGAAAGCTCAAGTGTACTACAAAAAGAATTACTGTGTTTGTCAAATATTTTGGAGATCATTTCACAGATGGATTCAATTTTTAACTGAATCTTCATGAACATATGAAAATTGTCATGAGAGAGAATATAGAAAATGTAAAAGAAGGGCATTTTCAGGTAGAGGAAATATGGAGTGTTGCATGTACTCTGGAAAGATTGTAAATGGCACATGCAACATGTCAAAACATGGAGTCAGAAATATCTCCTAGAACGATTTTGACTGATGGTGAATTCTACGTTAAATATCTTGAACATTACCTAGATTTTATAACAAGACCGTAGAAATGTTTGATTCAGTAAAATTACCTATTATATCTACTTTAGAGAGAAAATGTTTGTGAAGTTGCTCTTGAAAATGCATTTTACAAATAACAGACAAGATGTAAGAAAGCCTGTTAGAAAGCTGAGTATGAGCAATATCAGATAAACTACGCAGAAGCAATAGATTGAAAAGATTAGGTGGAAGAAGTCAAAGTATAAATGTTTCCAAGAATTTTGGTGGCTAATGAAAGGGGAAAATGGGTGATTCAGTTAGTGGGTGGAACAGAGTGATGGTATCTGCAAAATGAAGGAGAATTAAGGATATTTTAGGCTAAGCAAAGAAGCAGGTGCAAATGAAACAAGTAAAGCTGTACAAAGAAAAAGTAACAAACATAAAAGTAAGCTTGTAGAGAATGAGGAAAGAGCAGATAGGCCTATATGTCACAGAGACGTAACTCAGAACAATTAATGAAGAGTCACAAAAGTGAGCAAGCATGGTTGTCTGATTTCCAAACTCTCAGAAATTAAAACAAATAAGCAAGGGCTAAAACAGTTGCTGCTAAAGACAAGCAATACTGATTGTTAAGGGAAATTAAAGAGCTTACTAAACATCAAGAAGTGCTAGACCAACGTGAGTGACAAATACAGAAATGTGAAAAACCAGATTTCTTCTCCTCAGGAGGACAAAGTTATTCATATAATTCCATGTCAAACAAAATGATCGCTAGGCAGCAATGAAGGTTACATAAAAATCAGAAACAATAAAATAATGGCAGTTCTATAAACCATAACCCCATGAAAGAAAAAGATTTAAATCTATGAATAGCTATAAATACTAAAGATAATAATCAGTCCTCTGTAGTATTAAAAATATATTCACATAAGTGGTAAATTTGACAAATATTTATCTGTAAAATTATTAGAAATTTTAACGTTCTAGTGCTTAAATATCAATGCTTCAGATAATTAGGAGACTTGCTTTTCCAAAACTCTCCATCTTCCAACAATTACAGACACCTAGAAATTAGCATTTTGGCACTTGGGCAAAATCCAGCCATCCTTGGATACTGTAGGCAAACACTTTTTTTGTTCGTTTTTGTTCTTGCTTTGGTTTTATTTAATGATTATTTTATTATTATGTACACGCTTTCTGCAGTTCATATATATTTTACTGAAATTTTTGTACAGTTTTTTTGTTTTGCCTGAAATTAATAATTTTCTTGTCTTTGGGGGATACTTAGTTTTGCATGTACATTTCATTAATTCTTCCCTAAACGCTTTAATAGAAGGACAGCATCTTCTTATGGAATTTAGAATGCTTTTGATTGCAAGTAGCATAATGCCCAACCTAAACAAAATAGATTTTATTTATTTATTTATTTATTTATTTATTTATTTTTTGATATTTGAAGAGATTTATTCTGAGCCAAATATGAGTGACCATGCCCATGACACAGCCCTCAGGAGGTCCTGAGAACATGTGTCCAAAGTGGCTGGGGTGCAGAAGCCTGGTTTTATACATTTTAGAGATGCATGAGACATCAATCAAATACATTTGAGAAATACATTCGTTTGGTCCAGAAACGGAGGACAATTTGAAGGGGGATGGGGTTCCAGGCTATAGGTAAATTTAAACATTTTCTGGTTGACAATTGGTTGAGTTTGTCTAAAGACCTGGGATTAATAGAAAGGAAATGTTTGGGTTAAGATAAAAGATTGTGGAGACCAAGGTTCTTTTGATGTCTCATAGTGGCTGCCCTTAGAGACAATAGATGACAAATGTTTCCCATTCTGACCTTTAAAAAGCTGGTAGACTCTCAGCTAATCTCTTCAGAACTGGGAGGGCCTGAAACAAAAAGATCTAGCTATGTTAATAGAGATTCTTTTTTTTTTTTTTTTTTTTTTTTAAAGTAGTCTTTTTTTTTTTTTTTTTTTTTTCTTTTTTATTGATCATTCTTGGGTGTTTCTCCCAGAGGGGGATTTGGCAGGGTCACAGGACAATAGTGGAGGGAAGGTCAGCAGATAAACAAGTGAACAAAGTTCTCTGGTTTTCCTAGGCAGAGGACCCTGCGGCCTTCCGCAGTGTTTGTGTCCCTGGGTACTTGAGATTAAGGAGTGGTGATGACTCTTAATGAACATGCTGCCTTCAAGCATCTGTTTAACAAAGCACATCTTGCACCGCCCTTAATCCATTCAACCCTGAGTGGATACAGCACATGTTTCAGAGAGCACAGGGTTGGGGGTAAGGTCACAGATCAACAGGATCCCAAGGCAGAAAAATTTTTCTTAGTACAGAACAAAATGAAAAGTCTCCCATGTCTACCTCTTTCTACACAGACACAGCAACCATCCGATTTCTCAATCTTTTCCCCACCTTTCCCCCCTTTCTATTCCACAAAACCGCCATTGTCTTCATGGCCCGTTCTCAATGAGCTGTTGAGTACACCTCCCAGATGGGGTGGTGGCCAGGCAGAGGAGCTCCTCACTTCCCAGTAGGGGCGGCCGGGCAGAGGCGCCCCTCACTTCCCTGACGGGGCGGCTGGCCCGGCGGGGGGCTGACCCCCCCACCTCCCTCCCGGAGGGGGAGGCTGGCCGGGCAGAGGGGCTCCTCACTTCCCTGTAGGGGCGGCCGGGCAGAGGCGCCCCTCACCTCCCGGACAGGGCGGCTGGCCGGGCGGGGGGCTGATCCCCCCACCTCCCTCCCGGACGGGGGGCTGATCCCCCCACCTCCCTCCCGGACGGGGCAGCTGGCCGGGCGGGGGGCTGACCCCCCCACCTCCCTCCCGGACGGGGCGGCTGGCCGGGCGGGGGACTGACCCCCCACCTCCCTCCCGGACGGGGCGGCTGGCCGGGCGGGGGGCTGACCCCCCCACCTCCCTCCCGGACGGGGCGGCTGGCCGGGCGGGGGGCTGACCCCCCCACCTCCCTCCCGGACGGGGCGGCTGGCCGGGCGGGGGGCTGACCCCCCCACCTCCCTCCCGGACGGGGCGGCTGGCCGGGCGGGGGGCTGACCCCCCCACCTCCCTCCCGGACGGGGCGGCTGGCCGGGCGGGGGACTGACCCCCCACCTCCCTCCCGGACGGGGCGGCTGGCCGGGCGGGGGGCTGACCCCCCCACCTCCCTCCCGGACGGGGCGGCTGGCCGGGCAGAGGGGCTCCTCACTTCCCAGAAGGGGCGGCCGGGCAGAGGCGCCCCTCACCTCCCGGATGGGGCGGCTGGCCAGGCGGGGGGCTAACCCCCCCACCTCCCTCCCGGACGGGGCGGCTGGCCGGGCCGGGGGCTGACCCCCCCACCTCCCTCCCAGACAGAGCGGCTGGCCGGGCAGAGGGGCTCCTCACTTCCCAGTAGGGGCGGCCGGGCAGAGGCGCCCCCCCCACCTCCTGGACAGGGCAGCTGGCCGGGCAGGGGGCTGATCCCCCCACCTCCCTCCCGGACGGGGCGGCTGGCCAGGCGGGGGGCTGATCCCCCCACCTCCCTCCCGGATGGGGCGGCTGGCCGGGAGGGGGGCTGACCCCCCCCACCTCCCTCCCGGACGGGGCGGCTGGCCGGGCAGAGGGGCTCCTCACTTCCCAGTAGGGGCGGCCGGGCAGAGGCACCCCTCGCCTCCCGGACGGGGCGGCTGGCCAGGCGGGGGGCTGACCCCCCCACCTCCCTCCCGGACGAGGCGGCTGGCCGGGCAGAGGGGCTCCTCACTTCCCGGTAGAGGCGGCCGGGCAGAGGTGCCCCTCACCTCCCGGACGGGGCGGTTGGCCAGGCGGGGGGCTGACCCCCCCACCTCCCTCCCAGACGAGGAGGGAGGACGCTCCTCACTTCTCAGACGGGGTGGCTGCCGGGCGGAGGGGCTCCTCACTTCTCAGACGGAGCGGTTGCCAGGCAGAGGGTCTCCTCACTTCTCAGACAGGGCGGCCGGGCAGAGACACTCCTCACATCCCGGACGGGGCGGCAGGGCAGAGGTGCTCCCCACATCTCAGATGATGGGCGGCCGGGCAGAGACGCTCCTCACTTCCCAGATGTGATGGCGGCCGGGAAGAGGCGCTCCTCACTTCCTAGATGGGATGGCGGCCGGGCAGAGACGCTCCTCACTTTCCAGACTGGGCAGCCAGGCAGAGGGGCTCCTCACATCCCAGACGATGGGCAGTCAGGCGGAGACGCTCCTCACTTCCCAGACGGGGTGGCTGCCAGGCAGAGGCTGCAATCTCGGCACTTAGGGAGGCCAAGGCAGGCGGCTGGGAGGTGGTTGTAGCGAGCCGAGATCACGCCACTGCACTCCAGCCTGGGCGCCATTGAGCACTGAGTTAACGAGACTCCGTCTGCAATCCCGGCACCTCGGGAGGCCGAGGCTGGCGGATCACTCGCGGTTAGGAGCTGGAGACCAGCCCAGCTGACACATCGAAACCCCGTCTCCACCAAAAAAATTCGAAAACCAGTCAGGCGTGGCGGCGCACGCCTGCAATCGCAGGCACTCGGCAGGCTGAGGCAGGAGAATCGGGCAGGGAGGTTGCAGTGAGCTGAGATGGCAGCAGTACCGTCCAGCTTCGGCTCGGCATCAGAGGGAGACCGTGGAAAGAGGGGAGAGGGGAGAGGGGAGAGGGGAGAGGGGGGAGGGGGGAGGGGAGAGGGGAGAGGGGGGAGGGGGGAGGGGGGAGGGGAGAGGGGAGAGGGGAGAGGGGAGAGGCAACAAAATAGATTTTAAAGAAGATTTCCTCATTCATAAAGAAGTCTGTAGCTAGGGCTTTTTGTGGTTGGTTAATTCAGTGGCATTTCAATGTCATTATGAATACAGGTGCTTTTCACATTTCTGTTTTGCCAGCCACAGCATGTTGATTTTTTGTTTTCAGGCTTGACCTCTCATGACCATAAGATGGCTATTATAGCTCCAAGTATCACTTCCATACACCAAAGGCAGGAAGAGGAACAATTCGTCCCTCTTCCTTTTCTCTCCCTTTATTTCTTTTTTCTTTTCTTTTCTTCTCTCTCTTTTTTTTTTTTTTTTTTTTTTTTTTACTGTTTATAGTTCCCTATTTTTTTCTTTTTATACTTTAAGTTCTAGGGTACATGTGCACAACGTGCAGGTTTGTTACATATGTATACATTCGCCATGTTGGTGTGCTGCGCCCATTACCTCGTCATTTACATTAGGTATATCTCCTAATGCTATCTCTCCCCCTTCCCTCCACCCCATGACAGGCCCCAGTGTGTGATGTTCCCCACCCTGTGTCCAAGTGTTCTCATTGTTCAATTCCCACCTGTGAGTGAGAACATGCAATGTTTGGTTTTCTCTCCTTGTGAAAGTTTGATGAGAATGATAGTTTCCAGCTTCATCCATGTCCCTACAAAGGACATGAACTCATCATTTTTTATGGCTGCATAGTATTCCATGGTGCATATGTGCCACGTTTTCTTAATCCAGTCTATCATTGATGGACATCTGGGTTGGTTCCAAGTCTTTGCTATTGTGAATAGTGCCGCAATAAATATATGTGTGTGTGTGTCTTTATAGCACCATGATTTATAATCCTTTGGGTATATACCCAGTAATGGGATGGCTGGGTCAAATGGTATTTCTAGTTCTAGATCCTTGAGGAATCACCACACTCTCTTCCACAATGGTTGAACTAGTTTACAGTCCCACCAACAGTGTAAAAGTGTTCCTGTTTCTCCACATTCTCTCCAGCACCTGTTGTTTCCTGACTTTTTAATGATTGCCATTCTAACTGGTGTGAGATAGTATCTCATTGTGGTTTTGATTTGCATTTCTCTGATGGCCAGTGATGATGAGCATTTTTAATGTGTCTGTTGGCTACAAAAATGTCTTCTTTTGAGAAGTGTCTGTTCATATCCTTTGCCCACTTTTTGATGGGGTTGTTTGATTTGTTTTTGAGAAAGGCTCTTTCTTTGTTGGTCAGGCTAGGGTGCAGTGGTATAATTATGGCTCACTACAGCCTCCAACTCCTGGGCTCAAGCGATCCTCCCACTTCAGCCTCCTGAGTAGCTGGAAGTACAGGCATGTGCCACCACTTCAGGCTAATTTTTTTATTTATGGTAGAGACAAGGCCTCACTGTGTTGCCCAGCCAGTCTCAAACTACAGTGGTCAAGCGATCCTCCTACCTTGGCCTTTCAACATTCTGGGATTACAGGCATGAACCACCATGTCCAGCCTTAGACACACAATTTCTTTTTTTTTTTTTTTTTTTGAGACAGAGTCTCGCTCTTTCACCCAGGCTGGAGTGCAGTGGTGTGATCTCGGCTCACTGCAACCTCCGCCTCCCAGGTTCAAGCGATTCTCCTGTCCCAGCCTCCAGAGTAGCTAGGACTACAGGTGCATGCAACTACATCTGGCTAATTTTTTGTATTTTTAGTAGAGATGGGAAATATGTACCTATTTTAGATTCAAATATAACCTACTTTAAGCAGGTCCAGGTTAAACTAAAATAATTTTAGTGTTAGCCAGGATGGTCTTGATCTCCTGAACTTGTAATCCACCCCCCTCAGACTCCCAAAGTGCTGGGATTACAGGCGTGAGCCACCACACCCGGCCAGACGCAAAACTTTTTAACAGTTTTAAATTTGGATAATATGTAAAAAATTTTAAATAAATATTGAAAAATAGCAGAAGTGGCAAGAATGAGGCATATATTTTATATTTCGAGATTGACTGGAACTATTAACTTTTCTGTTCAGATCAGGCTAGCACTTTTAGGAAGGCCTCTGTTCCCACAATACCTTACTTTACTTAAACCTGGACCTACTTTAGGCAGGTCCAGGTTTAACTAAAATAATTTTAGTTTACCCATGTTTACCCATGGGTAATTTTACATTCACCATGTCGCCTGTTTTCTACCCCCAGGAAGCAGAGCAGAGATGTTTGATCTGCTTGGTCACATTTTACCTTGTGACTTCTGAAAAAGTAATCACCATGTAGATACCAATTTACTTTATATAAATTATTGCTAACCACTACATCTTTATATGTTAAATATTACTATTATTATTTCAATATGTAGAAACCTCTGAAAGAAATTAAGAAAACAAACTTTAATGAAAGTTACTGCTATTAAGTTGGAGAGTTGAGTTTCCCGTTATATCACATAAACATGTATATAGCTTATTTTATTTTTATTGTTGACAAATTATACGCAATGGATATTGGGATCACATAAAAAATACTTACATATGTAAGCATTTTTTCACATACTTACACAATCTGATGTATCAAAAATGTAATTTGGTATATTTATTTAGGATATTTTAGACTAGAGAACACACTGAAATACCTCTAGGAAAAATCAGCATTTGGAGAGGGCAGAGAAATATGTAGGACTCTCCAGCAATTGTCTCCTGACAGAAACAGCAGTTTCAACAACATCCATGCACAAAAAATACCTTCACAGGGACTCAGAAAGCCAGGTGAAAAATCATAGTATCTAGTTGTAGCATAATAATAAAAAGAGATACATTAAAGAGCATAGGAAGGATAATTTTACAATACCCATATCACTTCTTTTCCACCCCCAGGCAGCAGAGCATGGAGAGGTATACACTTGAGGAAGAGAGACGGGAGTAAACATAGGATTTTTTTCTTCAACCCCAACATCATTACTGTCATAGTAAAACCTAATGCCAGGCAGACCCCTATAGTTCCTGACACCAAGCCAGTACCCAAGGACTGAGCCCCCAGACTTGCTCTGGTGCCAGGTAAGAACCTGTAACTCCTACCAAGTGGATTTGATCTGCAATCCACATAACTGCTAGCCAAAAACAGTGGCCAAGGGATCCAGACAAACTTTGCTAGCAAACAGGCCTCAGTGTCTATGAGCTGTGGGTGTGCCCAAACACTGCACTGGCATTAGTGACCAAAGAATTCCAGCCTGGCACTGTACCAGCCACTATGGCCCTAGGCTTAGGATGCCGTCTAGTGATGCAATGGCTGTAGCAGTCATGAACTTAGGGACCATGCCAGACAGTTTTTCCAGAATCTCTGGACAGGTTTACTGTTAAGGAGCTTTCCCAGACAAAGCCAGGCTGTAAAGAACAGAATCAAGTACCTACTTCTCCAATTCACAGACATCAGTGAAAAACCACAAGAATTAAGAAAAATAAAAACACATGATATCACCAAACAAACAAAGTAAGGTGTCAATGACCAATCTTAAGCAAACGGAGATGTACGAATTATGTAAAAAAGAATTTAAAATAGCTGTTTTAAGAAAGCTCAACAAACTTCAAGAAATACAGAGAAAAAATTCAACGCATGAGGAAAACAATAAGTGATCATATAAAAAATTAACACAGAGATTGAAATCATCAAAAAAAGTAGAAATTTTGGGGCTAAAAATTACAAAGAATTAAATGAAAACTACAATAACAATAGAATTGATCAAGCAAAAGAAAAATATGTGTACCTGAAGGCAGGCTATTTTTAATCATATAGGCAGAAAAAAAGAAAATAGAATAAATAAAGCTTATGGGATTTATGGAACAGCAAGAAAGGGCAAATTTTTTAGTTATTGTAATTCAAGAGAGAGTAGAGAAAGATAAAAGGATTAAAAGAGCATTTTCTAAAATAATAGCAAAAAACTTTCCTGGTGAAAGATCTAAATATTCAGATATATGGAAGTAAAAAATCTCCAATCAAATTCAATCCATATAAGATAACCCAAGATATAATATAATCAAATGGTCAACAATCAAAGACAAACAGAGGATCCTGAAAGCAGCAAGAAAAAAGAGGCAAGAAACGTAAAAGAGAGTCATAGTATGCCTAGAAGCAGACGTCTCAACAGAAATCTTACAGGACAGGAGAGAGAAATAATATATTCAATTTGCTGAAAGAAAAAAACCCGCCAACCAATAATAGTGTACCAAGGAAAGGTGTCCTTTAGAAATGAAGGAGAAATAAATATTTTCCCAGACAAACAAAAGCTGATCATCACTAGCTCTGCTTTAAAAAAAAATGCTAAAGAATTACTTAAAGTGAAAGAGAAGGGTGCTAATGAGTAACATGAAAACAGCTAAAAGTGTAATTCTCTCAAAGTATAACTGCAGTCTAACTTTTTCTGAGAGTGCTCCTTAGCAGTAATTCTCACTAGTGTAAAGTAGTGAATTTGGAATACTTTAATATTGTAATGATGGTGTGTAAATTACTTATATTAATATACCAAGGTGTCTTGTTTTTGTTTTTTGTTTTTGTTTTTGCAATCAAAGTTTGGTTGTTATTGCTTAAAATCACCTATTATAAGAGGTTTTTGAAAACCTCATGGTAGCCACAAAGCCAAAACCTACCATCAGAACACAAAAAATAAGAGGTGAGAAATCAAAATGTACTAGCAGAGAAAATTATTTAACCACAAAGGAAAACTCTATAAGAGGAAGAAAGAATCTACAAAATCACTAGAAATAACAAAGTGGCAGTAGTAAGTATTTACCCATTACTAATTACCTTGAATGTAGTAAATGGATTAAATAATCCAATCAAAAGACAGGGCGGTTGAATGAATAGAGACAAAACTTGTCTATATGCTACCAAGAAGAGACTCACTTCACCCATAAGGACACTCATAGACTGCAAATGAAGGAAAGAAAAAATACTACATGCAAATGGATAGAAAAAGAGAACACCAATAGTTATATCAGACAAAGTAGACTTTAAGTCAAAAATTATAAAAAGAGACAAAGAAAGTTATTATGAAGTCATGTAGTGATTAGTTCAGCAAGAAAATATAATAGCTGTAAGTATATTTGCATCTAATATTAAAGTATCTAAATATATAAAGCAAATGTTAATAAATCTGAAGGAAGAGATAAACTGCAATAAAATAATGTTTTAAATAATAATAATAAAGTAGAAGACTTTAATACCCCACTTTCACCAATGGACAGATAACAGACAAAAAATGAATAAGAAAACCCTGGACTTAAGTACGTTAGACCAAATAGACCATGCATCTAAAAGCTGCAGAATACACATTCTTCTCAACCGCACATGGAACATTCTCCAGAAGAGATGATACAGTAGGCCACAAAAAAAGTCTTAACAACTTTAAGAATATTTAAATCACATTAAGTATGTTTTCTGATCATTATGATATAAACCTAGAAAAAATAACAGGGGGAACTTTGGATTATTCACAAATACCTGAAAATTGAACCACATATGCCTGAACAGCCAATGGGTCAGTGAAGAAATTAAAAAAGAAATTTTAAAAATTCCTAAGAAAAACGAAAATGGGAACACAGCATACAAAAACCTATGGGATATAGCAAAAGCAGTTCTAAGATGAAGTTTATGGAAATAAATGCCTACATCTAAAAAGAAGAAAGATATCAAATAAACAATGTCACATCACACCTCAAGGAACTCAAAAAACAAGACAAAACTAAGCCCCCCAAAGAAGAAGGAATATAATATATATCAGAACAGATATAAATGGAATAGAGACTAGGAAAACAATTCAGAATCAATAAAATGACAACATGTTTTTTATAGAAGATAAAATGAACAAACTTTTAGCTAGATTACCTAAGAAAAACAGAAAGAAGGCTCAAATAGATAAAATCAGAGATGAAAAAGGAGATATTATAGCTGATACCACATAAATAACAAAGGACCATAGGAGACTATTATGAGAAATTATACACCAACAAATTGGATAACATAGAAGAAACAGATAAATTACTGGGCACATACTACCTACCATGTAGATACCAAGAATAAATTATGAAGAAATAAACAATCTGAACAGATCAATAATGAATAAGGATATTGAATAAGTAATAAAAAGTCTTCCATCAAAGATAAGCCAAGGATCTGATGGCCTCACTGCTGAATTTTACCTAACATTTAATGAGACCTAATAACTAATTCTTCTCATAATGTTCCAGAAAATTGTAGAGGAGAAAATTCTTTCTAATTCATTCTATGAGGCCAGTATTATCCTGACACCAAATCAGACAAAGAAATGACAAAAATTAAACCTACCGGTTAATATCGCTGATGATCATAGATGCAAAAATCCTCAACAACATATTAGCAAACTGAAATTTTTATACTACCTAAAGCAATCTACAGATTCAATACAATCCCTAGCAAAATATCAATGACAGTCTTTACAAAAAAAACAAATTCTTGATATTTGTATGGAACCACAAAGGACCCTGAGCAACCAAAGCAATCTTGAGAAAAAAAGAACAAAGCTGGAAGCATAGCACTACTTGACATTAAAATATATTACAAAGCTATAGTAACCCAAGCAGCATGGTACTGGCATAAAAACAGACACACAGACCAAAGGAACAGAATAGAGAGCCATGAAAAAAAAAATCCATGTATTTACAGCCAACTGATTTTCAACAAGGCACCAAGAAAATGCAGTGGGGAAAGAAGAGTCTCTAATAAATGATGTTGTGGTATTCACATCCAGAAAAATAGAATTATACCCTTATCTCTCATCATATTCAATGATCACTCAAAATGGATTAAAGACTTAAATGTAAAACTTGAAACTACGAAACTATTGGAAGAAAATATAGGGAAAACATTCATGACATTGGTTTATGCAATGATTTTTTTTGTATAGGACCTCAAAAGCATATGCAACAAACAAAAGCAAAAACAGACACATTGGATCATATCAAACTAAAAAGCCCAATAGCAAAGATCCAAATAACCTGATTAAAAATAGGCAAAAGACCAGAGTAGATATTTCTCAAAAGAAGACTACAAAGGGCCAACAGATATATAAAAAAAATCAAAATCACTAATTATAAGGCAAATGCAAATTGAAACCACAGTGAGATATCACTCCACACCTGACAGAATGACAATTATCCAAAAGATAAAAGATAAAGATATTGGCAAAGATGTGGAGGAAGAAAAAACACTTTTACACTGTTAGTGGCAAGGTAAACTGGTACAGACATTATGAAACACAATATAGAGGTTCCTCAAAGAATTAAAAATAGGACAATCATATGATCCAGCAATCCCACTACTGGATGCACAGCCCAAGGAAATTAAGAGCTTCATGCCCTACCTACTGAGCTAGCCAGGCTTCTAGCCCAAGGAAGTTAAATCAGATGTTGAAGAGATATCTGCACTCCCATGTTTACCCCAGCAATATTCCCAGTGGCCAAGATATGAAATCAACGTAAGTATTCATCAACAGATAAATAAAGAAAATGTAATATATGCACTCATTCGAATACTATTTAGATATAAAAGAGAAGAAAATTCTGTAATTTGTGACATCAATGAACCTGGAGAACATTATGCTAAATGAGGTAAGCTAAGCACTGGAAAACAAATACTTTATGATCTCATATTGGAATCTCAAAAAGGTGATCTCATAAAAGTAAAAAGTAGAATGGCAGTTGCTAGAGACTGATGTTGGTCAAAGGATACATAATTAGACTTACATAAAAGAAATAAGTTCAAGAGACCTATTGTAAAGTATGGTGACTATAGTTAATACATAATGCATTCTTGAGCATAGGCATTAAGTGATCTTACGACAAAAAATAACTGTGTGAGGTAATGCATTTGTTAATTAGCAACGTTTAACCATTCACTATATATATATATACTCAGTAGGTAGGGCATGAAGCTCATATATATATATATATATATATATATATGTATGTATGTATGTATATATATGTGTGTGTGTGTGTGTAATTGCAAACATTAAGGTACACATGATAAATACATACAATTTTATTTGTCAATTTAAAACAAATTTGAAAAAAATATACTGCTGCTCTAGATATTTTAAAACAATTTTCCAGCAGAAAGTAGGCAGAAGTCTGTTAATAAAAAGATTATATTATTACAACAAAAAACAAAGAAAAATAAAAAATTATCTTGAGCCATGCAGTTACCTGGCAGAGGTAAGCTATACAAACTGGAATATAGATAATCATTGTACATAATAACATCCTCATTTCTATCTATCATGTTCTAGATCAACCTGAGTGAAAACACTTCTTGGAATATGCCTTACAAAAATAAATGGAAAAACAATTTCTAATCATTATGACTTCCTAGAATTCAAATCCCTTATAGATATTTCAAACCACTGAATGACCACATCATGCAAGAGCAAGATTTAAATAGTGCTACGATAACCCACCTAAGGTCTCCCTCTGCTTAGACTTCTTATCTGCCATTTAGGAAATAAGGCAGTATTTTCATGTATCCCTGTTATTCTACATGCCTAATGATATTGTAAAACCTAATGATCTGCAAAATTTATTTAAAGAAATTTATGCCACTATACGTTAGAATTCTTTGAGAGGTTGTTTTATAACTAACATAAGCTACTGATTTATCTCCATTTGGATGCTATGGATAGAATTAAGATTGAGAAAGAGACACTGAAAACGGTTAATTATGCTGTTCCATCTTATGATGTCAAAGCCTTCTTTTAAGGGCAAGGTCAATATAATGAAGTTTTTGGAAATCCAGGCCACTGTGTGTTTGATTTCTGACCTCCTAGATTACTTTTTTATCTGGTATCCACACAGCAAAACATTTATCTAACATAGTTGTTCTGAAGACTACAGATAGTATTTAAAACATATCCAGCACAGTGTCTGGGATGGAGCAGATACTTAGTAACTGCACCTATTTCTAAATTTCTCAATTACCAACAAGTTAAAGCATTTCTTTAACTCTCAGTTAACATCTGTCCATGTTCTAGTTTCCTTTCACATGAAAAATATAATGATGAAAATTGAAAAACTACAATAAATGATAAATGTATTTCAAATATTAACAGGCAATAATGTAATTATGAACTTATCATTTTAAAACATTTTTATAAAATGTTTCTAAAATTAATTTTATATATGCATAAAGATCATTTTATCCTATAAAAGTAAACAAATATCAGATATTTTATTAGAGTTATTTTAATAGAGTAAGAAATTAATAACAAGCGGATAATGCAAATCTCTGTATATGACATAACATAATGCCTAAGTGTACACATTCTTTGGATTTGCATATTTATGGCTCACTGGCATATTTAAAACTGTGTGAAAAAATTGTTCTTTAAAAATAATTAACTAAGATTTATAAGATATAATGAGCAAGATACTGAATAACATAACTTTAGTTTTCAGTTCTTTGTTTAATCACAGGAAAAGTTGAGCTGATATGTGGTCAGAAAATCCGTGGAGTTATATATATCATACTATGAGAAATTGATTTATGTCAAAGAGATATGTCAAAGCAATCATGTAAAGTCTTTCATTACTTAAGATATCTGAAAGGAGGGGCACAGATGTTCAGTGACTTGCTAAGCTTCAGTAGCCAGTCCCATGTCAAGCTAGGACTAGTAGGATCATAGATGCACCCACACAGTATTATTTCTACCTGCTACTTCTTGACATACTGCATTTTTGGCTCACCTGGAAACTAATCTGCAAATGAGTCTCTGTTCTATTTTGCATTTCTAGTAATTGTTCTCCAAAAGGTTGAAGAATTGTAAATAATATGGCCTGGTAGATTACACCTGTTGTGTGTATCAACATATCTTCATGTCTAGAACAGTGCCTGGCATGTGGTAGCAATTATTTATTGAATAAGCAAATTGATAAATAAATTAACCAATTCTACATAGGACCAATATTCCTACTAATTTACTATTCCTGAAAATACCTTTTATATTTTAGAAACCGATATTGTATATTATTTTCTATTAATAAATTTTATCTTAAAAATGTATTAAAGTAAAAAACTTGTCATATTCATATCCATGTTTCTCAAATGAATCTGCTTTTACCCATCATTTGTATTTCCCACTTTTCTGTGATTATAAATTAAAACAGAGTTAATGAGGAAATGTGTGATTTTAGGGAGTTAAATTATTATTGATTTGCTACATACCTGTTTTATAGGACTCAGTAAATATGAAGTTCTTCATCTTTACTTGTCTTTTGGCTATTGCTCTTGCAAAGCATGTAAGTATAATGAAACATTTACAAGTATCTATTCTAATTTAAATATAAGGGTAAATATTTATGCAAATGAAGGCAGGGGTGGGCAACAAGGAACAGAAATTAAGTGTGTGAACTTATAAAACTATAATCAAAGACAGCATTGGCCCTACCTTATACAAGATATGAAAGTGGACACACTTTGTATGATGTATTCTTGTAGTTCTGTGGAGATTTTTTACTTGTGGGTTAAAAGGCCTGTACTTCCATCTCTGTCTGTTTGCATTCACCAGGGAACTCTTTTCACTCCCGTGGCATATCTCTTTGAAAGCACAGAAAAGCCACAGATAAAATGTAGACTCCAAAACCATCTCTCAAATAAGAGATAGAGTTTCACCATTCTTGATTACATTACTTCAGAACTAGGAAGATCAGACAGGAAACAAGGTTGACTTTGTAAATTACTTGCAAAAATAACCTAATGCAAAACAATTCCTCAACTTCTCAAAGCATTATATTTTTCTTGAGAGAATATAGTACTAATATTCATATCAAAAAATGATAAGGATGGCAATATTACTTTGAGTGAATTACTTTGAAAACACACACACACACACACACACACGCACGCACACATTTACTCTATTCACTTCCTCAGAAGTAACTCAGTTTTTTTTTTTTTTTTTTTTTTTTTTTTGCCTTACCCTGCAGCTGGCACCATCCATACCTTTCCCATACCCAGTATCTTACTTCTCATAAGCACACCATTTCTTTAGGGTGATCAGAGTTCTTTGCTTCATCTATGTCTCCATATCGCTCACATAAATCTTGACAAGTTTTTGTTATTTCTTAAATTTAGAGCCAATTTAAGGGTAAAGCTAGATAAGAATTCTAGTTAGGTAAATAAAAAAATAGTAATAGTACTTTGGCAATCTCACACCCACCAAGCTTGATTGTTCTTATGATCTACTCTGACTTTGTTCCCATTCTCTCTAGTCAATAATTGCCTTTGATCTTTTATTTAAATAAAACAATTTTATTCAACTAAGAATATGGTGGCTGCACTAGCAAGTGACAGACCACAGATATTAAAAGCTAAATTTGTCACAATCTATTGAGAACATAAGTACAAAATTGAGTTTGTATGACAGTTTTTCATATTTTAAAAATTAATCTTCAACTTTTTATGCCACTTGACAGAAGCACTCGCCCAATATTTTTAATTCTAACAGTATAAGTGAAGTAAAATAAAATATTTCACCAGAGTCTTAACACTTTAAGATTTGATGGTACATTTATGAATATAATTATATTTTAAATGGTGAAACAGTTAATACTCAAAAACTAAGAACCTACCTACTTCCTAAAAGAAATATATTAAACCATGACAAGAATTCACTTGAGGTATACAATGATTTGCTCATTAACATTATAGGAAACCAAGAGAATTTTGAAAAGAAACTTTATGCAACTAAAGGTTCCTAGAATCAGATGACTAAAATTCCCTTGCCACCAAGAAACAAAAGAAACAAAATGGAAAGGCAGTTTTACGTTTTAAATAAGTGATAAAAGTGAAACTTGAATTACTTTTTGTTTTTTATATAGAATATGGAGCATCACTCCTCCAGCGAGGTAAGACACTTTAATTCTTCCACCTAGTAAACACATGATATGTCCTAAACTAAGTCTTTATATGTGTTAAGAACAAAAATGTACACATTCAAATTAACCAGATTAAATTTGTGCATTTTTTCCTCTGAATAGTTCCTAATGTTAAAGATATTAGCTCAGAAGCTATGGTGAATATTCTACATCTTGGGAGAAGAATGACAGGAATTCATTCTACATTTCTGAAATAAGAACTCATATTCATCTGGGTCCATATTAAATGTTAATTTCCAAATGATTTTTCTGGGCAGGGGTGCATAAAAGACACACAGACATTTTTACTGTTGCCCAAAGGCTTTCTTTTTTTTTTCTGCAATGTGTTTAACCCCTTTAAAAAGCAGAGGAAAATTCAAAATTATGTAGAAGAAATATAAAAATTTCTTTTCTTCTTTGTGGTTCATATTTGGGAAAGTTTTGTTACAGTTATTAATAAACCAAAACACAATATCAAAATAAGTTAACTATCTAAAATATGATAAATTAGTTGTGTGGGGAGTGAAACTTTTGTCAACTTAATCCTATAGTTCAGAATAATATAAATATATTATTTACCACTGGATGTTGAGTGTAAATTGACAACTTATAGCTAGTACAAATATAATTTAGGTAAGTAACTATTGTTTTTTCCTTTTCTAAATAATCTGTCAGCATCTCCCAGGAAGTAAGTCCTAACTCCTTAAATTAAATATATTTTAACTTTTTTATTTAATGAAGGTTATATAAGACATTTATTTAGTTTGTAGAAATTTAAGCAGGTCAAGAATATAGTCATTTTTCCCAATGAGGTAAAATGTAATTATTTTAGTATATTAATTTTTGATAACTTATCTTTTTCCATCAAATGTAGGTCATTTTCTCACCCAAAAATGAGTATGTTAGCTATGATTGTTAAAATGGTGATGTTTTCATTGATTTGCCAAAATGCAGTGGAGCAATATGAAAAAGGTCTTAGTAAAAGATTTGTTAGTTCTATTATTAAAACAGATATCTTTGAAATAATTTCTTCTTAATGGTTCATCACATTTACCTCTCCAACTCTGCATTCTTTTGTTTACAATGTTGTGTTTCCTTTGCTATCCATTTATGTGAAATTACATTATCCTGCATTTCAGTAAATTATACATTCCCTCTTCATTTTCTTTTCTTTTCAGAAGGATATTTGTTCTACTTCCTGTAAGGTATATATTGATAGCACATCTATAGCAAAATATGAAATAAAAATATTGTCATACTTTGAGCCAAACTGAAATTAACTTGGATTTTTAAAATATTCCAAAGCAATCAAATTTGAAAACCAAAACTATTTATAAAGAATGAGACAAAGTTATCTTCTCTTTTTAAAATTCTGTGAATAATTCAGCTGAAAAACATATTTTTTTGCATAAATCAACTAATATACTTAATTCTAAGATCTCATGAGGAGTGGAGAACTTGTCACTTAGTGGTCTTCATTCCTAAAAATTCCCAAATTTTCATTATTGTTCTTAAAAAATTGATTTGCTATTTAGATTGATATGCAATTTTTTTCTTAAAATTGACTCATTTAAATTTAAATCAATATTTTCATAATAGAAACATTATATATGCATTACCAAAAACTCATTAGTTTGCTTGGAGATATATTTTTTCTAATAAATCATGATAAGTAAAATGAAGTTTGTCAATGCAATGCCTAAATTATTATAATAGTGTGTTTATTCATTTATTAGACAAATATGTATTGGAGAAGACTATCTTAGACTCGAGGCATACTCTGAATACAGCAGGCAAAATCCTCCTCTCATTTTTCTCACATTCCAGTTTACCACTGCTTGTATATTTATTACTAAATGGGAAATTCTAATATAATTTATACAAAACTTATATAATGAAAATGAATCTATTGTTATGATTCTCTTTATGGGAAAGAAAATTTTCCCTTTATGTTCTGGATAAAATACTTTATAAACAAAGCTGTGGAGAAAATAAGTCTAATTATTTTTCTTCTGTATTTAAGGAAACCACAAAAAACATGAATGAAATGGTGAGAAATTTTTATTTTCTTGAACAATGTTTGTTCACACTCTTAACATGTAATATTACAATATCAATGGCATGTGGAAATATCTGTAAATTTCCTCTCTTAGTAAACTAAAAAGAGATGTATAAATTTATTTAAAATAACAATTTCTCCCTTCTCACTTTAATAGTATTCACCTAAATTGCTCTATATTCTCTTGAGACATTTCCATTCAAGGATAAGGTGATTTTTATCTCTTTCACTTGTTTTCCAAAGGCAATCAATGATGAACAGTTGAGAAACCTATTGTGTTGTTTTTATTTCAATACTTTTAATCTGCTGTACTAATGATTATGTAGGTAATTTGAGGCCTATCTAAAACAACTTCTATCATTAAAGAAATCATGCTGGGGATTTCTTATGGTCACTAAATTTTTATTATTCTTATTATTTCTCAAGCAATCTTCTAGCAGCTCTTCTAGTGAGGTAGGAGTTATTTTCTTTTAACATCAAAAAGCAGGTTCACCAAGACGTGGCAGATTTTTAGCAATTAGATCGTTCATCAAATTGTAACCCAAACTCAATGGTTATTTGAGGGAGATTGAAACTGACTATCCGAGCATTGGTTTCCCGTTTTGTGCTTTTTGACAGTGTGTATCAAACATCTGATTTCAGAGAAAATTGCATTTTAAAGGAAGCCAGGGTTAAATCAAGAGGCTGCCATTTGCCTTCAGCATAGTTTTATCCTGAAAAACCTCTCAATATCTCTTAGAGCAGTGGTTCTGAAAGTGTTGCCCCTCAGCTAGCAGCAACAACATTATATTCTGGTGCACTTTAAACTTTGAGATTCTTTTGTTTTTTTAAAAAAAGAGGCTGAATAAGGGATTCGATTATGAGTTGTGTATATCACTGACACAAGAACACCTGCCATGGTAGAAATACCCAAACAATAAACATGATGGGAAAAAGTATCTGGGAAAGGAAGAAGCATGGTGACACCACAAACCTTGTGGCCTTAGGTGCAGCCTGCACTCTTCCTAGTCAGGGACTAGGAAACATGCTTTACTCTTCTTCCAAGCTTCAAGTATCATCTTCAAATGGAGAGTTAACAGTCGCTTAAAGATAACATTTGTGTCCTCTAGAAAGGGTATGTGGGACTTGGTTTGCCACATACCTCACCAGGCCTGTGTCATAATATTTTGTGTCACTTGTCACCTTCTGTAGGCATTTGATATTGTATGAATAATAAAAAATTTATGAAAATTTAAAATAAACATTTTTATTCATGTGCTATTTTGATAATGATGACTCTGATTATAAATGTTTTAATGTTTTAATTAATTTATTAAATTCCTCATAAATGACATAATTTTTGAGTAGTAGTGGCTTGGGCCCTGAGTATTTAATTAATTACCCCTAATATTCTAGCATGACTCCGAAGCTTAATCATGCAAGTAATGTTAATTCTTCTTTTCTTCCCCTAAAAGGAATCTGCAGAAGTTTCCACAGAGGTAATTTTCATTCAAATAAAATAAAATTAATACCACTTAGTAGTGTTTTATTTTTGTATATTTGTATACAAATTAATTTTTTTTTTACCAGGAAATTAAGCACACTGTGGACCAAAAGCACTACGTGAAACAACTGGTAAATTTCTCATATAAATTATGATTTCAAGTAAAACATCTTATTTTGGCTGTTTCTTCTCTCAAATATTCACACAATTCATTATATCCCATTAAGAAATTTATCGGCCGGCGCGGTGGCTCACGCCTGTAATCCCAGCACTTTGGGAGGGCGAGGCGGGTGGTTCACCAGGTCAAAAGATCGAGACCGTCCTGGCCAACATCGTGAAACCCCGTCTCTACTAAAAATACAAAAGTTAGCTGGGCTTGGTGGCGCGTGCCTGTAATCCCAGCTACTCAGGAGGCTGAGGCAGGAGAATCGCTTGAACCCGGGAGGCGGAGGTTGCAGTGAGCCGAGATCATGCCACTGCATTCTACCCTGGCGACCGAGCAAGACTCTGTCTCAAAAGAAAGAAAGAAAGAAGAAAGAAAGAAAGAAAGAAAGAAAGAAAGAAAGAAAGAAAGAAAGAAAGAAATTTATCCCCAATTTGTAGGAGTCTATTTTTGCTATTTTTGTTGCTCTGATTTCTGGCTATTGTTTTTGTCAAATCAATGTGGATTTATATTTTAAGAAAAATGAGTATTGAGAAATTATCCACTGATTTTGGAGGAGTTACAAATTTCAGAAAGTTTGTTGCAAGTTTAAATTACCTAAGTTAGATACCAATGCAGTTAAAGTATCACATTATTACGCACTCAACTTCTCTTTGACGACGGGATCTTAGATGATTATCTGAAGTGTAAACATTCTCAGGCTACGGGAGGTCATATAATCTAGGGGTCCCCAAACCACAGGGGGTACCGATACCGGTCCTTGGCCTGTTAGGAACCACGCAGGACAGCAGGAGATGAGCTGCAAGCAAGCTAGCACTAGTCTGAGCTCCGCCTCTGTCAGATCAGCGGTGGCCTTAGATTCTCAGGAGAGCGAACTGTATTGTGAACTGCGCATGCGAGGGATCTGGGTTGTGTGCTCCTTATGAGACTCTTTCTAAAGCCTGATGATCTGAGGTAGAACAGTTTTATCCCGAAACCATACCCCTGCCCTCATCCGTGGAAAAATTGTCTTCCACAAAACCGGTCCTTGATGTCAAAAAGTTGGGGACTCCTGATGTAATCCATCGTCTGCGGACTAGAGAAGTTTGCTTCGTGTGTAGGGAAAGCGCATAGATTTTGGTGTCAGGCAACTTGTATTCCAACTCCAGCTCCACGAGTTACTACTTAACCTCTCCAAGCTCCAGTTTCCTCAACTGAAAATACGGAGAGCTGCATTAACCCTGCAAGATTGTATTAGATGATATACATTTAATTTATACAAAAATTGCTTGGAACACAGTAAATTCATCTAAAAATTTGACAATTATCTTATTTCAACACAGAGCAGACATGCTTTCTAAAACCTTTATAATAGAAACACCTGTTTTTGAACACTTAAAAATGGAATGCTCCAAATAAAACCTGTCTTTTTAGGAATTTAGATCGTTACTAACTTCCACGTTGCTATAAATATCTTTCTTACATTTTGTCAAAATACTTCCAGTAACATTCTCATTTTGTACCTCTCTTAACGTAACCATGGATTCATCCAACAATTCTAAAGACCCGTTGACTTTCTACACACACTTATTTTTCACTCTCTATTAAATGAAAATTCTCCTGAGGAAAAAATGCTATTGTGGTTTTATATTTAATCCCTAAAAATAATCTTTGCAAAATCAGTTCAAAGACTCCGGAACTTACTAGAATACTTAGTTACTAGGCAAACTTCTCTTTATAGTTTAACAGATATAATCCCACATGATAAGTAATGCTCAAACAGTTTAAGCAATTTAATCAGGGTCGTGGATTCCAGTGCCCTGGGTAAAGAGAATTAAAGTTCATTTCTGACTCCAAAGACAAGACTAACTTCCAACACACATGGAAAAGGAATAAGTTGAGACATGTACCTTGTGATTGTTTTTTTTTTTCTTTTCCTTTCTTAAACATACTTTTCTTCCCCACATAGATAATTTTCTCCCGTGGTCTTACTTAATTTGATAATTTTTAAATTCTGCAATTGACTATAAATGTAGACACAGTTAAGGTAATTTTTATGTTTGTAAACTATTCTTTTTCTAAGCAAATTTGCCACCACTTATAAATTTTCTAATTAAAGTTCTAATTCATTCAGTTTTGCTAACATTTGCTTTGACTCATGAAGGATATAAAATGTTGGAATAAATATTCATAATTTCCTTTCTCTCTAGAACAAAATCAACCCATTTTATCAGAAGTGGAACTTCCTCCCATTTCTTCAGTTTCCTTATCAACATCAGATTTTTATAAACCCAGGAGATCAGCGTAAGAAAAGTGTCTACCCCTTTGTTCCCACTTAGTAAGTTTTGCATTTTTAAGAGGCGAGGGATACAGGATAAAAATATATACAGTGGCCAGGCGCAGTGGCTCAGGCCTGTAATCCCAGCACTTTGGGAGGCCAAGGCAGGAGGATCACCTGAGAACAGGAGTTCGGGACCATCCTGGCCAACATGGTGAAACCCTGTCTCTACTAAAAATATAAAGATTAGCCGAGGGTGGTGGTGCGTGCCTGTAATCCCAGCCGCTTGGAAGGCTAAGCCAGGAGAATCACCTGAACCAGGGAGTTGGAGGTTGCAGTGAGCCAAGATCTGCCACTGCACTCCAGCCTGGCAACAGAGCGAGACTCCCTCTCAAAAAAAAATACAGTAACTAGAGGCAAAATACACCCAAAAGTTCTAACTTTAAAAGTAGGGCAGTCCAAATACAATAACAAATAACAATAGTAGCAATAGTGACAAATAAGTACTAATTTAATTTAAATTTAACATACATGTCCTAAGTGTTTGCTCATATATCATTTCACTTGGTCCTTCAAATAATTCTTTCATGTAGGGGGGAGGATAGAAATCAGTACCTTCATTTAACAAAGGAAATGTAATATGGGGAAATATGTAAGGAAGTACTTGCTCAAACGCCAAGTAACCATTTCCATTTTGTTTCATAAAATGAATTTGTTTTAAGGAACTTTTTCTAATATGAGCAATAAATAACACAAGTTCTCCTCAGCCTTTTGATCAAATCATAAAATTAAAGCTTTTTTGTCTTGTTACAGGACCAGTAAATATAGCCACCCAATAAAAAGCCTAGTTTGATTTCCCTTATTTCATCTCCGGGAATAATTAAAAGTCCAAAGAAAGGGAAAAATAAAAATTTTATACGTAATTAAACATACTATTTATATTTTTTAAGGAAATCTGCCGGCATCTCTCAGAAAGTAAGTACAAACCACTTATATTAAATATATTTAAAGAATTAGTTTTTATTTATCTATTATGACTTGCTTTTTATTTATAACAATGTGTTATTTATTTTGTGGAAATATAAGGAGAAAAAGGAGGTAGTTATACATACCAGTCAGGTAAAATGTATTTATGTATTTACTGGTTCATTGATGAAATATATCTTAGATGCATGTGCATTGTTTTTTCACCAATCTTATTCCTTATAAGTATCTTTTTAAATAAGTATGAAAGAGGTAATGAATGGATGTCAAGAGGGTCCCAAGAAAATATACTTGTGTGCCATTTGTGAACCACATTGTCAAAGTTAGATATTCCTGAAAAGATTTCTTGTTAGTTTTCCATCACCTTTCTATCACCAATTGGTTGCAAGTTTGTCATCAAATGCTGGACTGGCACTATATTCTTCTTGAATCAGTAGATACATTTTTTTTTATTTCTTTCCAAGAATAAAGCCCCTCACTCCAAACCTATGAGGACCCTCACTCCAAAACCTAAAAGATGAAACAATTTAATGACACTGTATTTGAGAAAACCAATAGTCAAGCACATTTGGAAACAGTATATAATATCAACTCATATAATAAATAACATGATTTTCTGTATTCTTTAAATTTATTTACTGTATTAACTTAAATTTGTCACTGCTAATATAATTATTTCATTGTTAGAATATAAATTAAAAATATTCTGTATATAAAAAATATGACAGTTTTAGTTTGGCATAAAGATTCTGCTATTTACATAGGGAAGCCCTGCAGAGTTAATTGGTTAACAGACCTGGGACAGTGTTCCTATACCAATGAACAGACACCAAACGTGCTGTCATCTTTCTCTACCTCCCTTCCTTTTTGCCCCATTGATATAGGAAAGCTAGTTTCCGTTTTCATATTAGCCTGTAATTTCTAAGGGAAAGTAGTAGATCTTAATTTGATACTAATGGAGAGTTTGATAAATAGGAAATAGGAAAATTTCGCTGTTTTGTAAACATCTGCATTTTTCTTAAAGAAAGAATTATTGAATTTATCTAAGTTTTATAGGGATGTTTGAACACATAAAAATTTAAAAACACTTACTGAGACATATCCTCACTGTCAGAATTAAGATATTTTACACTTTTGCCAATAATATGGAAGCATAGCAGATGATGTGTATGTGAGAGTATATGCATCTATATGCATAAGTACATTTATATATCTTTCTTAGAATACTTATTTTACACTGACTTTTCCCTTATGCTACAGTACTGATGATCACCAAAAAATTGAAAACATAGGAAACCGGTGATAATGAAAGCAAACAACTACTTTTGTCATAATTTTATGAATAATCAAGTAAAGGAGGTTTAAACTTGCATGAATCAACTAACCAAACTAAATTTGCCAGTTCCCATGAGAAATGGAAGCCTAATCAGTTAGTGGTTTTCATTCTTTCTTAAAATTTTTTCAGTTAATTCCACTGTATACATCTTCATTGATACATCTTCATAGTTTCCTATTGATAAATGTTGTTTCTATTTTTTAAATTATAAAAATAACATACTAATTTCTTATAATAACTTATTTTATACATATATGAATATATTAATAGGATAAATTCCTAAAAGTGAAATTTTTGAGTTAGAGGATATGTACATGAAATTTTTATAATACTTTTATCACAAACTTTAATACCATAAATTAATATGTAACACATATGTAACTATAAATTATGAGTATCATAATTAATACTTATAGTTCTATATTTTATAACAGTTTTATTTCATACATATATGATCCTAAACACTATTTAATTTTGTGTGTGTTTATTTCTCTTTAGAACATTCATTTTAGACAATAACATTACTTTTAATAAAGTTAATATATTAAGTAATAAATTGCTTTTACCACACAGTAAGTTCTCATAGTTAATGTTAGACTCTGAATATGACAAGATGATATCGGAAAGATCCTAAGGGACTTATTTCCTATTGAAAATCTCCTTCAAGTAGCTCATATTAGCATTTAGATTGGGCTTCATTTCTTTTAAAAAGCATACAAACCCTGAATTTCAAAGTAGTTTTTCTTTGTAGTTTGGTTTGTTTTTAAGATTTACAAGGAGTAGCATACTTTATGTAGCCTCTTTGGTGTTGCATTTTTCACTCAACAGATTTCTAGTACATTTATCCATATTGTCACTTTATCCATATTGTCACAGCAGGTATAATCTACCTATTTACACTGCTAATGATATTCCACAGTTCAGTCCTCTATTGCCCTATACTTAGAAGGCATTTGGGTTGTTTAGGTTTAGTATATTTATTTTTAGTTTTGGTAGGTATTTTCAAACTATTTTTCTTTGAGGTGAAATAAAATTTTTTTCCAACCACTAATAAATGGGAATTTACAGTAGCTTTTTGCCCGAGTGGTTGGCATTTCTGATGCAACACTCTAGATCTCGAAGCAGTTTTAGAAACTCATTCATGGGCATTATGCAAGAGAGACCAGAAGAAGACCTCTGCTCCAGGCAGGCCTCAATGGGAGCAGTGACAACCCAAGACCACCCCATCAGACAATGCCAATCTGGGAGGTTTATAGATAGCTGATAGATTTATTTTATAACCTGGCAAGATCTCCACAGCGTGATTTTTCATCTTGGATAGTTTTCTGAGTTTGTTGCAGGGGCAGTTGAAGAGATGTTTCTGCCTCTGAAGGTATTCATTGTGACACAGAGAAAAAAAATAAAGTCAGACTTGACACTGAGGTTAAGAAGCAAAGAGGAGGTCAGGTCCTAAAAGGAAATCTTGCCTGTGATCAGCAAAGAGGCAGCAGGGTATCTGAGACAGCCCTCGCCCTACCCTTGGACAGAGAGGGAATTTCACGTAGGAGGGGAGGAAAAGAGAGATCAGAGTCCAGACATGTTGTTAATGATCCTCCAAAGGGCATTGCTTCTCCGAATCCAGATCCTCTCTGGGAAGGGAATCTTCTAAATTAGTTTTTTGCTTTCCTGCAAGTTTTCATTCTTGTAAACTTTTAAACTTTTCAATTTGTTTTTACCCCTTACCTGTTCTCCATCCAAGCTATTATTTATATAATATTTTTCGTGAAATTATGCTTTTTAAAAACTTGTTATTGCTAATAATAAGAAATGTTAGGCCGGGCACGGTGGCTCACGCACTTTGGGAGGCCAAGGCGGGTGGATCACCTGATGTCGGGAGTTCGAGACTAGCCTGGCCAATATGGTGAAACCCCATCTCTACTAAAAAAATACAAAAATTAGCCAGGTATGGTGGCAGGTGCCTGTAATCCAAACTACTCGGGAGGCTGAAGCAGGAGAATCACTTGAACCCAGGAGGTGATGTTTGCAGTGAGCCAAGGGAGTACGGTTGCACTCCAGCCTGGGTGACAAGAGAGAGACTCTGTCTCAAAAATTAAAAAAAATAAAAATAAAAATAAAAGGAATGTTATATATACTTCACTCAACTCACAAGTTTGATTATATATATATATGTTTTAAATAAACATGCAATTATTAAAATTATTTAAATGAGTTGCCTAAAAGCATGTGCTTTCTCAATTACTCTTGTGAAATATTCATTCGTTCAATTATTTATTTAAGAAATATTGTATTTAGCAAATACTATGTCCCTTACATGTTTCCACATCTTAGAGATAAAAAAGTGATTAAAAGAAGCATTACAGATAAATTTATTTTTATTCTTCTTCTTTATAAAACAGTAGTTTTTCTTTATACATCCAAGAGGCAATTGTGTATAATCAATACACTGAGAACAATGTGTCTAATTCTTGTTTTATTCCTTTAAGGAAACACCAAAAAAGACTGTTCATATGGTAAAGTATTGTTTCTATATGAAGCTGTATTTGACTCAAATTTCTAAAAACTAAACATTAAAATATTAATACTCCTGAAATTCTCCTCTTTTAGTAAAATTGAATGATATTTTAGTTTACTTAAAAATCCTCTTTACTCCTTAACTGTGATTTTCTCAATTGACCTTAATTTTTTTCAGTCAAGACCTTCCAGGTTAGCAAGATCTCTCCACATAGCCTAAGTATTCTATGTTTTTTGCTGCTTCTTTCTTTTTTTAAAAAACAGATTTCTACCATTTTTTGAACTGAGAATTTTATTGCAATAAATCTTTTTCACCTGTCATAATAATACCTTTGTTGTAATATAAAAAAGATCTTTTGTCCACAAATATTAAGAATACACTGCTAAGTATTCAATTGCCCTGATTCTAAAATTTTGATTATTATACTTTTTATTTCTCAAATAATGTTCTAGTAAGTTATCTCTGGTGAGGAAAATGATAATTTCAAAATCAAACAATTAATGAATTCATTGAGAAATACTCTGTTTCTTGCTGTTGACTAATTATTTTAAGTAAATTAGGTGTTATGCTATTGACATATTGAATGGAAATAAAGGAAAACCCTTGTAAAAAATGCACAGTCTCAAAGTCATTTTAGAGGTCTGGAATGAACCATCTACATGGTCAAGAAGTAGCTGTTCTATCACACACTTTCGGATAATATATGTCTGAACTCTGTTACATTGGAAAAATGAATTTTTAAAATAAGCCAGCCAAATCAGGATTCTGTCAGTTGCCTTCACTGTAGTTTAAAATCGTTTAGGAGTTGAATACTTGACTGGGTTATAAGTTATGTAAATCACAGGTTCAGGGAACACCCACTGTGGGAGGAAAGTGCCAAGTGGGAGAGCACAATTGGAAAGGGTCTTCAGAATATGAAGTATAAATTGTGGCACAGGATCTTGTGGCCTGGGGCCCAAAGCACGCAAGATCTTCCTTCTTAGTGCCTTGAGAAGCATGTTTTATCCTTTCTCTCCACCTCAAACTGTGGGCCTATGGACACTAATATAAAAAACACTGGTCCTCCAAGAAAGAACATGCAGACTCTGCCACACACCTCAGTAGGCTTAATTATTTTTCCTCTCTCTCTCTCTCTCTGTCTCTCTCTCTCTCTCTTTTGCACCTGCCCATATTACACAGAAATTTGACATTATATGAACATGTAGGTAAATGGAAAATATGAAATAAAATGTATTTTCAGTCAGGTACCATTATGTTGACACAGGACATGTCCTTTTAATGAATACTTACATTCATTTAATTCAGAATAGATTTCTATAAAGTAGGACTTTGTTTCTTGGTAGTAACAGCTTGGCCCTGAATTATTAAAATAATTAGCCTTAATTCTATATTATTATGATGTGGACAAAAATTACTATTGGGTTATCCAAGTGAGGTTATTTTTTCATTTTCTTTCCCTAAGGAATCAACTGAAGTATTCACCAAGGTAAGTAAGTTTTGTTCAAACAAAATTAATAAAATATAATCTCAAAACATTTTCTTCTGTATTTTATGACCATTTATTTTTGTTATTAACAGAAAACTGAGCTGACTGAAGAAGAAAAGAATGACCAAAAACATCTGGTAAATTTTCCATACAAACATAGCACAATTAGACTTTACTTGGAAACTGCCTAGTTGCAATCCTCTTGACAAAAAAAAAAAATACTATGTTTACCAAGTTCTAATTTTTATAAAAGTCTTCCTTATAGTTTAAAAAATGGTTACAGAATGATTCCCCAACTGTACCACTTATATTATTGCTAAGTATCCACCCAACAATTATTCCATGGCAATTCTAAAATTCCATTGATTTTCCACTTTGTAAAAATGAGAACTTAGCTTAAAAGAAGATGCCACTGTATTTAATTCCAATTTAAATCCCTACAATAATCTGTGGCTAAATCTATATAGATAAATAGAACATAGAAGAGGGGCATATGTATTCATAATAAAATATATGGGATGCATTATGCAAATAAAGTGCTCTTTCCATATTAATTCATTTACTTCTACAAGATAAATAACACTCAGAGAGATTAACTGGCTCAGTGTCATAGATTCCACTAAGTTAAATCACATATTCTATATGACTCTGAGGACCAGCGTTTTCCTACCAGAAACAGAAAATAAACCACAACTGGGGACACTTATCTTAGTCAAGAAATTATCTTCTTGCCTTCTTACATGTATTTTTAATTTTATTTTTCCTTGTTTTTGATTTCTTTCACACAAGCACTGTGGCTTTGGGGTCTGAATTAACCAAATAATTTTCTTACTTCTACAGTTTATTCTATAAATGTAAGCATAGAGTTAATTTTGTATGAATAAATTTTCCTTTAATTAGGTTCATTTGGTAAAATGTAGAATTTATCCAAATAGAGTTTTGATTTATTTGGTTATGTTCAGGTCTCTCTGATTCTGGGATATTGAGATAATTCTTTATATATTTTTCTAGAACAAAATCAACCAGTATTATCAGTTCACCTTGCCCCAATATGTAAAAGCTGTTTATCAATATCACAAAATTATGAAACCATGGAAAAACATGAAGACAAATGCTTACCAAGTTATCCCCACTCTGGTGAGTGCTCTCTTTTTATTTGCAACTTAAAAATAGTTATCTTTTGTGCTAAAAGTAAGCTGGGGGATGAAACTGACATAATCCCAATAAACTCAAGTAGAAGCTGAAACAAATAAAAATGCCTAAGCTAGAAATTAAATAATAAATCATATAATGCAAATACAGCATAATAAATAAAAATAATAATGTTACAAAAGTAGATGAAATTGTAAAAAGTAGCTGGACCAAGTTCTAGTTAACATTTATCCTTTATCTTATTAAAAAAAAAAAAAGAGATTTGACCTAGGGAACATTTCTTCTAACATGAAGAATGAATGAGAGAACAGGACATTGAACCCACAGAACTAAAATGTATTATAAACAACATGGATTTTGGAATCAGAAGACCTAATATAAATATGCTTTTGAACTTAGGCAAGTCACATCATTTCTCTGGAATTTTTAAATATGATTTAGTTTTTTAGATATGCATGTAGCATTTAAAAGTGTCTTCCATATAATTTTAGAAAAATCAGAATTTAGTACCTCTGATTTGCATATGAGATGGAGATTTGTTCCTATACATTTTTTAAATAAAATTATTCATTTTTTTCTCTTTTCTCTTCAAAGAGGGATTTTTAAGATTCTTGAATTAACTGCTTCTACTTTACTTTGGTAAGTGCCTTTCCCCCTAGAATTTAAGCAATAACTTTTATGTGAAGAAAGTGATATTAAATAATATTATTAAGTAATATACTTCCAACTTTAATTAAATCATATTTTCATTTATAAAGTGTTTTAAATTTTGCTTTCATCTTTTTGACTCACAAATGTAAGTTGTCTGTGTAATTTGCATGCATATTTCATAAATATTTTAAATATAAATTATAGTACATTTCCTCCAAAGCTAATGATGCATTCAAGCCAGAAGGAATGACTCTGAGTGAAAATTATCACAGGCATAGTGTTCACACAGGTGATTTCCTGTCATCTTTGAGTTGTGCCAAGAAATTCAGACCTGGCACTTTGGTTTGAGAGAAGATATGTAATATCAAGAGAGTTTCATACACAATTCAAGCCATTTAAGACAAATTTCCTGCATCATTTTCTCTGGAAAAATTAATGTTTTCTACAAAAAAAAATTTTGCTTATTTTTTAAATTTCTCTCTTTGACAATTTATTCAATGGATTCAGAACCATGGTGGCAACTCAAGAAAATTGTAATGCCCTTTGTGTAGTCATGTTTTATTTTTCTTATTTTGCTCTTACAGCATTCAGGTTTATCTCCTATCCTAGAATTCTGTCTCATTTAATTCAAACGTTTTGCTCTTTTTATATGTCCCAAACGCAAATTTCTAACATGAAAAGTAGGTTTCAAAACAATGAATAATAATAGTAATAATAATTTATCAAGAGCATATAGTGCACCAATTACAATTCTAAGCCCTTGCCTGTATTGACTAATTTAATGTTCACAAAAAACCTATGAAGTAGTTAATACTATCAGCTGATTTTTTTCCATAAGTTATTGGGTTACAGGTGGTATTTGGTTATACGAGTAAGTTCTTCAGTGGTGATTTGTGAGATCCTGCTGCACCCATCACCCGAGCAGTATAGACTGCACTGTATTTTGTTGTCTTTTATGCATCCTCGCCTCACTCTTCCCCTCAAGTTCCCAAAGTCCATTAAATCATTCTTATGGCTTTGCGTCCTCATAGATTAGCTCCCACATACCAGTGAGAACATACGATGTTTGGTTTTCCATTCCTGAGTTACTTCACATAGAATAATAGTCCCCAATCTCATCCACATTCTTGCAAATGCAGTTAATTCATTCTTTTTGTGGCTGAGTAGTATTCCATCATATATACATACCACAGTTTCTTTATCCACTCGTTGATTGATGGGCATTTGGGTTGGTTCCACGATTTTGCAATTGTGAATTGTGCTGCTATAAACATGCGTATGCAAGTATCTTTTTCAAATAATGACTTCTTTTCCTCTGGATAGATGCCCAGTAGTGGGATTGCTGGATCAAATGGTAGCTCTACTTTTAGTTCTTTAAGGAATCTCCACACTGTTTTCCATAGTGGCTGTACTAGTTTACATTCCCACCAGCGGTGTAGAATTGTTCCCTGATCGCCGCATCTATGCCAACATCTACTGTTTTGATTCTTTGATTAGCAAATAAAAACATAAAGTGGGGAAAGGACATGCTTTTCAACAAATGGTGCTGGTATAATTGGCCGGCCACATGTAGGAGAACGAAATTGGATCCTCATCTCTCACCCTACACAAAAATCAAATCAAGATGGGGACTTAAACCAAAGACCTGAAACTATAAAATTTCTGGAAGATTGGAAAAACCCTTCTAGACATTGGCTTAGGCAAGGATTTCACGACCAAAAACCCAAAAGCAAATGCAATAAAAACAAAGATAAGTAGCTGGGACCTAATTAAACTAAAGAGCTTTTGCATGGCAATAGGAACAGTCAGCGGAGTAAACAGACAACCCACAGAGTGGGAGAAAATCTTCACAATCTATACATCCAACAAAAGACTAATATCCAGAACCTACGACGAAGTCAAACAAACCAGTAAGAACAAAACAAACAATCCCATCAAAAAGTGGGCTAAGGCCATGAATAGACAATTCTCAAAAGAAGATAAACGAATGGTCAACAAAAATATGAAAAAATGCTCAACATCACTAATGATCAAGGAAATGCAAATCAAAATCACAATGCCATGCCACCTTATTCCTGCAAGAATGGCCATAATCAAAGTATCAGTTGATTTGAGATGAAGAACCTGAGGTGGAATGGAGGTTAAATAAATTGTTCATGATAATCCTGAGAAAATAAAAAAGCCAAAAAAAAAAAAAAATCGAATACAGATTTCCAGCCCAAGGGCTCAAACGCTCTTCCACCAATGCCGAACTGCACCCGAAAGGCCACGTTAAGGTTTTTTGAGAGGATATTTTCTGACTTTGAGTACATTGTTACAAACTTGATTTTCTTTATTATGTTATTTTGGCCTTCCTAATAATGAAAAAGGGTCAGGCAACTTCACAAAGTAATCTCATGTGACAAAAATAATACCATAATTGTTATGGATAAGAGCTAAAAATACAGTTGTGTTTTATAAATAGTAACATTTTTTACTGTCATTATTCACATATTTATTCCACTTTTTTTTTTTTTTTTTTTTTTGAGACGGAGTTTCAATCTTATTGCCCAGGCTGGAGTGCAATGGCGCGATCTCGGCTCACTACAACCTCCACCTCCCGGGTTCAAGCAATTCTCCTGTATCTGCCTCCAGAATAGCTGGGATTACAGGCGCCCGCCACCATGCCCTGCTAGTTTTGTTTTTTTTTTTTCAGTAGAGACAGGGTTTCAACATGTTGGCTAAGCTGGTTTTGAACTCCCGACCTCAGGTTATCCGCCCGTCTTGGCCTCCCAAAGTGCTGGGATTATAGGCATGAGCCATGGAGCCCCGCTTTATTCTACATTTTTTAAAAAGCTTATCATATGACCCATAATGTCAGAGACCTGAGAGATACAGAATTATGATACTAAATTTACCTTCATTAAGTCTTTTTCTGACAAAGACACAGAAATGACAATATAATGTGCTAACTGCTAATTAGAGATAGAAGGATATAATAATACAACAAGGTCGAGTGATGAATCAGAGATAAAATATAAGGCAGAAGGTATTGAATTGACAGAAAAATTACAAAAGAAACAGAGAAGCCAAAAAATGTACAGTACAATTTGAAGAATTTAATTTTAAAATGATTTATTGAAATATATGACCCCAAAGTCATTGTACATAAAACATTATTTTACCAAAATCTACATTCCAATTAGATCAAAAGGCTTAAATTATAGGAAGCAGTAATATCTTATATGCCTAATAAGCAACTTAGAAAATAATAATAATATAATAATAATAATAAAGTGTTCCTTCAAAATTGGCTGAAAATATACATATGTATCATTAATAAATAAAAATGCTATTTTTGTATGCTAGATTGAATAAGCTTGCTATTAACTCTCATTCATTAAACTGTTTATCTTATCAGGAAACAATTTCTCCTTCTACCTCATAGACTGTATTGACTCCATCAAGCATGAACACAGATAGTTATTAAAAATCTTATTATGTGCCATGAATTATCTTAAGCATGAGAAAATAGTAACTCATAATAGTTATAAATAACATTCTGCCAGACTAAGATGGACAAGTGTGTGTGTTCTATACATAAACCAAAACTATCTTCTGTAATATATAAGTCCAGTATTGCTTTTTTTTTTTTTTTTTGCTTTTTTTTTAGATTTACCTGGGAAATCTATCTTTTTTTTAAGGTTTGCTTGGAAAATCTACCATATTACTTCATACTACCAGCATGTTTGGACAGGCTTATGGTGAAGGCGGGAATACTGAGTCAAAGAAGACTGCAGAATATTTCCTGAATTGCGTATACCCTTCCCATGAGTTAATGTTGAATATGTTGGGTTTGCATTGTGGTTTCATTAGGTTGATGATTACTTAAGATGTTTTTACCACTGTTTCTGAGTTACAAAAACACATTTCTTTTCCCCTCAAAATAAAATTTCAAGTGATTCATTGGTGTATAATCAGCATTTTTATTGTTCATATTGACCACCGAGGCTACCGATGCTAATATAAGTAGTTATTTAACAATTAACTTTAAACTAGCTTATCTACTACCAAAATGCTTTATATACACTTTCTGGACACTTCAATTTTACTTATCATAACCAATAATCTAGAACACTACAAGTTTTATATTCTCCCACCACAGCTTGGCTCACAGAACTACTTAGCCATGCTTCTACCATCTTTCTGATTTATTCATGCTTATAATTTGCCACAATGTTAATCTCAAACCTTCACCAGAGCCCTCAGTTCTCCTCTCTCAGTCCACCTTGTCAGACTAAAGTATGGAGTCAGCCACTAAGACCATAAATCTTTCAAGATTCCTCATTAATGGTGTAACCAAATGAAGAAAGAGCAAAAGCAAACACATGGGTGCATACGTGGGCTCTAAGGCATACTTGGGCTGCAAGGGAGTCAGCACGTCCTGAGAAGATGGAGGGATGGGGAAAGCTATAAGGAAAGCAGATCAGGAAGGAGGGGATAGGGATGAAAGTTATTTGTTAAGCATTTGGTTGTAATGGGAAGACATTACAGGAGTTTCCATTGGGGAGTAACATTATATGATATATGTCATCGATGAGTGAAAAACTTCAAATTTTGAAGACTTTATCTTTGACTCCATAGAATATGTCAATCCTTTATAATTCCCATTGTATTCCATTCTATCCAATTCCTCTTAGCGCTACTTCTTTTCTTATTCAGCCTGAACATTTAAGGGATTTTCAGAAGCTGACATATGACATATATTTTGAAAAGGTAGAATAAGCAGAAGCCAAGAGAATTTTTATTTTTCCTCATAGAATCCATTCACCCCACTCCCATCCACTAAAATTCTGATTACATTTCATTCTTTCTACTCTCTATTGGACTCACTTCCTTTCTTACACAGCCCAGACTTCATGCTTCATTATTTTAAATATTATCTTGATAGCTCATATAATTTTTCTGCCCCCCTACACTTAGCCAACCTTACCTGGAAAACACGCAACCACATAAAACTCTGAATTTGATTTCTACTGCCATTCCACCAAAACAGATGAATTTTAAGTAAGTTTATGTTTTTTAAACTGTGTTGGTAACCAAAAACATCTTATCAAACTCTTTTTCTTGTTGACATTAGTGTTAACTGCCTTTAACTCTCCTTAAACTTCAAACTTATCTCACCAGAAAACAATTTTCCTTTCTACTTCATAGACAATACTGAGTCCATTGAGCATAAATACTATCCACTTCTTAGTAGGACACATCAATAATTTTATCTAAATCTGAACACAATTTTAGTTCTCTCAAGTTTTAAAGGCTATATGACCTTCTTTCAGTTCAAAGCTAATAGCTCTTCTGACTTTTTAAAAAGTTCCTCTGTAATCTATCCTTTTGATAATGTTCATTGTAGCAAAAGTAATCGTGATAGTTTAATGCTTAAAATTGAATGAGCAGCTATGTGCAGGGTAATTTATATCTTTGTCTCAATTAGCCTTACTATTAAATTTTCTATTATATTATCAATGTAACTATTATTATTATATTATTAAATATAATACACATTATTTTATTATTACATTATTATTTTTAATAAATGTGAGCATTGTTTCCACTTTGAATATCCAGTACTCAAAACATTATCGGATATTCAGATGAATTATCAGGTTATTCCATATATTTTAGGCCTAATAGTTTGTTTTCATAAATTAAACTAGAACATAACATTTATTATAGCTCCTTTTTGCCATTAGAACACAAACATTCACAATTTGCCAAAGACGCTCCAGATTCAAGTTTATCACACTGGTATAGATATATGACTAAATATTTTCCCTGTAATTGAAGGAGATTAGGAAAATATTAAAACACAAACATTATAAAAATCTGCCAATGAGTTGCATACTTATGGCAACATATTTAGTAACATATCTTTGCAGAATGTTTCTCTTGTAAATTAAATCCCTTGACATTTTCAAGAGCATAGCTGTCCATCACGGATGAAAAGGCACCCTATTTCCATGACTACAAATAGCAGGACATGTTCTGTTCCATCAGTCTTCTAAAATCACTGTTTGTGGATTGAGAGATTGTGTCTAACAAAAGAAGTTACTCATATGCTTATCGTCTGTTCTTTTTTCAACTGTCAGACACAAACTACTGATTCCCTATCTTGTTAATCACAAAATAATGAGCTTAACAATACCTATTTTTTAGTATTTCATTCTCAAATAAGTGATCAATTAAGTTTAAACAAAGCTTTTCAACTTCTTCATTTACAAAACCCTAGTGCCTTTGGAGCTTTACATTACAAATGCCTTATATTAATGATGTCCTTATATGATTACTTTTAATGGCAAAAACTGCAATTACTTTTGCATCAACCTAATACTTTTTATCTACTGGGTTGCATTTCTCATATATTTCCGGGCCTATAACAGTACTCACAAACTATCGTTTAAATGACTAAAAGAAGAAAACAAGAAAGAAAGTAAAGAAGGGAGGGAGGAAAAAAAGATAAAAGAAAAAATGAAGAAAGGAATGAATATAAAGGGAAAATAGAAAAAAAGGCAAAACTATGGGAATGAAAAACTACTAAGTGGTTGCTAGAGTTGAGGGAAAGGAAAGACATTGTTAGTTTTTGTTTTTTTTACTACAGAGGGGCCACACATGGGAAATGTTAGCATGATGGAACACTTACATATGATAAAGTAGTGGTGAATATATGACTACATACATTTGCCAAAACATATAGAAGGCTTAAGGTTTAAGAGTGAATATTGCTAATTGCAAATTAAAAATAGAAGTAAACCAAGATGTTGCAGCAACCTAAGACAGAATGCAGCCTGTGACAAATAAATCCAACAGTATATATAAATATATGGCATAGCCTCACCAATGCGGGTAGGAGTAAAGGAGTAAGCTAGGAAACTTCAGGAAACATCATCTTGACTGGATGTTGTAACAACAAAAAAAATAATATTTGCTAATTTCATTGAGACATTCTCTTTGACTTATAGGCTATCTAAAAGCATGATGCTTAGTTTCCTCATATTTGGTAATTTTTAAGATATATTTCTGTTATTGACACCTAGCTTAATTACATTGGACTGACAAAATACTTATTATTTCTATTTTTTAAAATGTGTTCAGGTGTGTTTTATGGCCCTAAATATGGTCTATCTTGGCATATGTTCCATGTGACTTTCAGAAGAATGTGTATTCTATTGTTGTTCAGTGGAGTGATCTATGAATGTCAATTAGAGCAAATTGGTTGATAGTGTTGTTCAAATCATTTTTTTTCTCTTACTGGTTTACTCCCTCAGTTTTTGTCTGAGAAAATATTTCTCCTTCACTTTTGAGGAATATATTTCCTGGACCTAGAATTATGTGTTGACAGTATTATTTCATTACATTTAAGATTTTACTATTTTCTTCTTTCTTGCATGGTTTCTGACATGCAAATTACATACCGTAATTCTTAACCTTATTTTTCTGTAGATAATCAGTCTCTTTTTTTCTGTTGCTATCTTCAAGATTTTCTCTTTGTCTTTGGTTCCCAGCAGTTTCAATACAATATGCTGTATATGTGTGTGTATGTGTGTGTGTGTGTGTAGAATTTATTCCTAATGTTCTCAGGGTATCTTGTATTGGTGCTTTTAGTTTCTGCCCATAATTTTGGAAAGTTTTGACCACTATTTCTTTAAACATGTTCTGCTTTGCTCTTTTTTCTCCTAGGATTACAAATGTTAGAGAATTTGCTATTTTTCAATTTGTGTTTCAATTTGGTGATTTCTACGACATATCCTCAGGGTCTCTAATCCTTTCCTAGGTTGTGTCAAGTCTATCGATTAGCCAGTCAAATGAATTCTTTTTCTCTGTTAGTAAATTTTTATTTATAGCATTTCAAGTTATTGTTACAGTTTCCTTCTCTGTGCTGAAATTATCTATGTGATCTTGAATCTCACCTATCTTTATCATCAGAATATTTAGTATAATAATCAGTTATGTTAAGTTAAATTCCTTGCTCGAGAGTTTCAACATCTGTGTAACAACTGACTCTCGTTCTGATTATTGCTTTTTTTAAAATCTTCAGACCTTGCTTATACCTTTCTGTGTGTCCTGTGATTTTTTTATTGAATGCCTGATTTATGGGATAGTCATTAGATAAACATGAGCCCACTTTCTTTCTACGAGGGCCTTAGTATAGGGGGTTGTGTTAATCTAGTCCACAAGAGAGGAAATTAAATACTTAGACAAAAGGATTTTGTCACTCCTGACAAACAACACTGAACCTAGTATATGACCTAAGAAGGTATCCAGCTAAATTACTTCACGTTACTCTGATGTATGACGTGTGCACTGACAACCATTAGTATGCCTCAATTATCCTTTGATATAACATATTACTAGTGCCGTTAGGTTGTCAGTAATAAATTCACAGGATAGAAGTGTTCTTTCAGCTTCTAATATTTGTTTCCATTAGCTAATTCATGTTTATATTGCTAATACAGGAAGAGAAACCACACCATTGTTTAAAAATATATTTATGTTATTCTATTACATGCTTAACATAAAATGAAGTAATGCATAAACTTTCTTCATCATAATTTCCAATTGATGTCAAAACAAAGTCAAGTAATGAATATTTGCAAAGTCAATTTAGGAATTAAGCTTAATGTAGTTCCTAAATTTGTCTTTTATTGTCATTTTATGGGAATAATTTCCCTATTTTTATGGTTCTCTGAAATGAAGGAAGTAATTCACAGCCAAATCAGTCAAATTCATAGGTTTTTAAATTATTTTTCTCAGAGTCAATGCTAATTTGTTTCAAAATGAAAGAGTAAACATTAAGTTGGGGACTTATAAATATCCCTGGAAAGAAAGGGAGTGAGGCACATTGTCCACGTCAAGACCAAGAGCTGCATCCACTAGTTTGCACCCCGGAAACAAGGTATGCTTTTTTTTATGTTAAGATGTTCCCATTTTAAAAATTTCTCTAGTGGGTGCAGCGCACCAGCATGGCACATGTATACATATGTAACTAACCTGCACAATGTGCACATGTACCCTAAAACTTAAATAAAATTAAAAAATAAATAAATAAATAAATAAATAAAAGAAAATGCACAAACCATAAAAAAAAATAAAAATAAAAATTTCTCTACCAGATTTCAGTCAGATGGACTTTAATAGCATACTTGTAAATGCATGGCATATTTATATTATTTCATAGTTTCCAGAGATTGATGACACAATCTAGTCTGTATAAATCTAGTCCACCTCACACCTGAGTTCTCACTTTAACACTGTATGAGGCAAGACTTAGCAAAGAAATTTTTTCTTCCCTACATTCAGACTGAACTCAAGAATTCACATAAACCCTAGAAAAAACAGATCAGTTCTGTTCATAAAGCCTCATGTGCTTCTGAAGAACTGAAAAATAGGGTCAGGTAAGTCTGTCTCATTTAACATGCTATTTCAAGAAAAAAAAAGAAGGAAAAGGATAATGAAACACTTTTTATTAAATTGTGTGTCAGTGAAAACCTGAGGTACAATATCAAAGATCACTAAAGCAAAGGTCACTCAGTATGTGGTCAAAGCCATGTTGAACAGGTAAGCAGCTTAGCCAAGATTAAAATTATGTTTTGAGAAATATGATGATTTTTTTCCAGCCTAGATTTTGATAAGGATTAGGTAGGAAAGAATCCACAATCTTATCATCAAAAAAAACTTGGAATTTCATTATATTACTAGAATATACATAGCATATAAGCAATACATTCTCACTTCACAAAAAAATAGACTACAGAAAATGAAAGAAAAATATAAAAATAATTATAAAAACAAATTCATCTTCTAATTCATAACTCATTAAATATTTTACAAATACTCATGTTCTTATCTACTACTTTTTTATTTTAAATTAGTTTCCTGTCATATATAAAGTTGGCGCTCTTTTTACAGTGCTACAAGTCTCTAGAGTAGGAATATTATTCCTGTTTCTATTTGCTGTTTTAGTTATTTATTTGTATTTATTTATTTATTTTATCATTTTAACTTCTATTTTATATTCAGGGGCTACATGTGCAGGTTTGTTACATGGGTATATTGCATGATGCTGAGGTTTGGGGTATGGATGGATCCCTTCACCCAGGTATTGAGCATAGTACCTAATAGGTAGTTTTTCAGCCCACTTCCTCTCCTTCCTCCCTCCACTAGTATTCCCCAGTGTCTCATATTGCCATCTTTATGTCCACATGTACTTAATGTTTAGCTCCCAGTTATAAGGGAGAACATGAATATTTGGTTTTCTGTTCCTGCATTATTAATTTACTTATGACAATGGCCTCCAACTGTATTCATGTTACTGAAAAGGACATGATTTTATTCTCTTTATGGCTTATCTTTGCAATATTTAATATTTAAATATTCATTTAGCAATATATCATGAACCTAATATTATTCTTAATAAAACTTTTTGTTGGGATTTAATATCTTTCACATTATGAGATTCTAAATAATGCTATAAGTGTCCTTGTATATGCAATTTTTCGGTACAAGTGGAGATATTTTGGCTTTGAAGAAATAAGAAGCCATACACTTTAATAATCAATCAGTTGGAGAATGGTTTTAGGTTCTCTGAAGAAAACTGAGCCTAATCAAGACACACACCTGAGAATATGCCTTCTCCACTATTCTTCAGAAATAGAGAAAAAAAATTACGATCAAGTTTAAGATTAGAAATTTTTCTAAGTAGGTGATACCAATCTCCCACTGAATTCATAAAAACAAAATATTAAGAAGCACCCATAGAATGGTGACATTTAAGCAATTTTATTTCCTGGTAAGACCTCCAAAATAAATTAATTGCAAAATGTGTCCCTGGGGAGCTAAATGAGTTGACATCTACTTTTAGACATTTCAGTTAGAAGTCAATTAACTGTTGAACGGTATCTGCTAATATATATTTATATTGGCTTCAGTGACATTCCTGTTAAGGTATACAGACAGTAGTTAAATAACAGGGCCAACTATTCTGTTAAGGGTCTTCCTAGACAGATGAAAAAAGCCATGTATTCTTTCATTTCTCTCTAAAAGAAGAAAAATATAATTTAAAAATATATTGCATATTTTCTAAAACAATAAATTTATAGTGTTAATATTCATAGGGTCAATCAAAATGAAGCTTCTCCTTTGGGCCTGCATTGTATGTGTTGCTTTTGCAAGGAAGGTAAGTAAATGGACTTCCAAAATTGTAACAATTGTATAACCATTTGCTAATTGTTTATAGGGATTTGTGCTTATGATAAAGTTACTATAGTGTTTGTAATAAAGCAGCAGAGAGACATAGATGGACATGAGATTTGTAGTGTCAGACTTTTCAACGGAAAATTTAAAAATCAAAATAATAAAGTTGTAGTATCTGAAAATAGATAAACAGCAAGGAAAGAGAAGGTAAGTTCATAAATGTAGGAGGCTGGAGGAGGAAAAATTATAGAAAAGCAGGATCCCACGTAGATTATCTTAACAGAGTTTATCTCTTCAAATTATAGAATGCTGGATTGGGCTTCCTATGGCTGTGAAGTGCCATTGCTGGAGGTATTTATGTACAGACATTAGGGATACTTGATGGAATAGAAGTAAATGCACATCATACCTTTAGTGGAATGTTAAGTAATATAGTGTAATGCAATGGCCTTTAGTATAACATAAGTAGATGAAACTCTAATGTAAGACAAATCTGATGGCAAATTCTTAATCCTAGCCAGTGACTATGCTAAATATTATCTTTTTTTAAATGGAGAAAATAATAACACCTACACCATAACATTGTTTTAAAGATTTTATAAGGTAATTATATAAAGTGCCTAGCAGAGTACCTCAGGTATGGTAGAAACTCAACTGCTACTTGATACCATTTACTATTGATGTTATTATCATCCTGTCCAAACTTTAAACTATTATTTTTGTTCCCTAAAATTAGATAAATGAAGCTCCAATTCTTAAAATAATAAGTGATGATTTTCCTGTACTTTTTATTTTTATTCTGTAGTTCATAATCTGTGGTCAATTCACAAACCACATTGAAGCTTCATTGGAGCACAAATGGATCTATGGTCCTTCTGGTACTGTGAAGAGGTGGCAAAGACCACTCTTTTTTTTGTTGTATGTTTGTGGTGTTTTTTTTTTTTTTTTTTTTTTGAGACGGAGTCTCGCTCTGTAGCCAGGCTGGAGTGCAGTGGCGCGACCTGGGCTCACTGCAAGCTCCGCCTCTCGGGTTCACGCCATTCTCCTGCCTCACTCAGCCTACCCAGTAGCTGGGACTACAGGCGCCCGCCACCACGCCCGGCTAATTTTTTGTATTTTTAGTAGAGACGAGGTTTCACCGTGTTAGCCAGGATGGTTTCGATCTCCTGACCTCGTGATCCGCCCCCTCGGCCTCCCAAAGTGCTGGGATTACAGGCGTGAGCCATTGCGCCCGTCGCAAAGGCCACACTTTAACACACAGATGCACACACACACACACACACACACACCAGACAAAACCTGGCAGGTAAAAAGTGAATAGCAAAATCAGATATATGAATGAGAGCTGAATGATCTTTCAGATGATAAAGATTTATGTACATGTTGAATATTACAAACCAAAATCCATCCAGCCAAAGTAAAACTCCCTGAAGAAATTGTTTAGGTCAAAACCATGTAATGATAATGACGATGATAAAAAAAAATTCATATTAGTTACTCAAATTTCAAAAAAATTAACCATAAGTATTATTAAGCTTTGCAAATTTTTCAGCAATATGGAAATGTAGGTACAGATGTTTTCAAATACATAACCACATTAAAATATATTTTTCTTTATTTTAGAGACAGTTCCCCTTCATTGGTGAGGTAAAACTTTTTTTTCTTTACACGCAAGTATATTTGTTTTTATCTTAAAATATATTTTACATTTTAAAACTCTCTGATTTCTTTACAGTGAAATTTAGTGCCTGCTATTGCTCTTAAAATAATAGTGCTATTAAACTCTTCCGATTTGATAGAAAATATTTACGGAATATGTTTGTGTTCAACATATTTAGCAAAAGGTCTTCAGTCTTTTTAATGAGCAAAAGCATTAAGTGCACTCCCTTTGCAGCTTAAGAAAATTTTTGCTATGCCAAGGTTTTCCCCTCATGCCTCTATAATACATTGTCAGTATGTCCTAAGTTCATTTGAACAAACTTAGTGATGAATCTGGAGATGCTCTGTCTGCATGAAGGGTTAGAGCAAGAGAAAGCATGAAGTAGTGGGCCGGCCATATATTCAGGTGTGTGTGTTCAAGCTAGGAACCACTAGCAGGAGGAGTGTGTCCCAGTGAGTTAGATGATTTCTGTGTAGCAAATACCCATAAATTATCTCTATGAGACCAAAGCACATACTGGTTAACTGACGCTAGATGTTTTTTTCAGTTCCTTGTTACTTGTGCCTCAATTTCTGGTAACAGAAGAGTACTAAGAAAATTACACTTACACCTATCCACCAGTATGCCATAAATCAACATGACACTCTAGCAAAGAAAGCCCAAGAGACATAATCTGTGATGTGCACACTTTTGACCAACAATGATCAGACATATAACGAAGGAGTAGAAATCTTTTGGAAATAATGTTTTAAAATAGAAATATTATTAGGTATTATTTTGATTTTTTTGCATCATTTTACTTATTTTTTTATTATACTTTAACTTTTAGGGTACATGTGCACAACGTGCAGGTTTGTTACATATGTATACATGTGCCATGTTGGTGTGCTGCACCCATTAACTCGTCTAATGAGTTAATATTTAAGTCCTCAGATTCTAGGGCTCTATGATCCACAATGCAAATAATTGATATTTGCCTCTATGAACACCTGGGGACATATATTACTTATGTATATATGTCATACCTCAGGGGGCTCTGGCAATATGACTCGTGAGAAAAATTTAACTCAGTAATTCAGGAAACTTACCTAAAATTGGAAAAAAAATTAAATGTTAATTAAGAAGCTTGACTGGCTGGGGAATGTAGCACCCCAGACACAAGAAGAAAGAAACCTTGTCTGTTTTCCAGTATGTAGGATCCCCTAGCACAGAGATGGCACAGAGAAGGTACTCATTTTATACTTTTAAAAATAAATCACAGAACTTCCATCAAGAAAAACCTTAAAATATCTCAAAGACCCTGAGGGACAATCTACATTTATTGAGAAACTTCTCAGTATTGTATATTATTATATATAATAATAATATTATATACAATAACATTAACATCTACATCCAGTCTGCTCACCGTCTTGTTTATTTATTTTTATTTATATATATTTTTTGAGACAGAGTCTCACTCTGTTGCCAGGCTGGAGTGCAGTGGCCTGATCTCAGCTCACTGCAACCTCTGCCTTCCGGGTTCAAGCAATTCTCCTGCTTCTGCCTCCCGAGTAGCTGGGACTACAGGCGCCCGCCACCACGCCCAGCCAATTTTTTTGTATTTTTAGTAGAGTTGGAGTTTCACCATGTTGACCAGGATGGTCTCGATCTCTTGACCTCGTGATCCGCCCTCTTCGGCCTCCCAATCTGCTCACCCTCTTAATGAAAATTTGAGATGCACAGTGTTAAAGGAAGGGAAGCATTGACAAAGAAAGGTAGGAAGTTGAGAAAGATAATTCTGGAATATGGGACACCTGGAAGAGGAATAATGAAGCAGAGGCTTCAGTGGACACTTTAGAGACCCAGAGAGTGCTGAGCGCAGTGGGAAAGACAATGGAGGGTGCAGAGAAGAAGGCCCAGAGCTACTAATCTCATAATCCTGTATCAATCCTAAAAGTGCGAGTGCTTTCCTTCTATCTTTGTCCTGGCCTAGGTTAGCATATTCTGTGGACTATAACACTCTTATTTGCTTAAACACAAAATATTTCCTCCTCAGTTGGAGTTTATTCAATTTTCTTAAGAGATTATTACTTCTTACTTCAAAAATATGGAAGTACACTAGACTTAAGAAAGATAAGACATTGGAATTCTTTCAAAATATCATTACTTATCATATATCATCACAGTTGTACCATAAGTAATATATAGACAGGACAAATACAAACAATCAACTTCGACTTCTTTGTTTCTCCTTTAGGATGACAATGACGATGGTCACCCACTTCATCCATCTCTGAATATTCCTTATGGCATACGGAATTTACCACCTCCTCTTTATTATCCCCCAGTGAATACAGTCCCCAGTTACCCTGGGAATACTTACACTGACAGAGGGTTACCTTCGTATCCCTGGATTCTAACTGCTCCTGGATTCCCCTATGTCTATCACATCCGTGGTTTTCCCTTAGCTACTCAGTTGAATGTTCCTCCTCTCCCTCCTAGGGGTTTCCCGTTTGTCCCTCCTTCAAGGTTTTTTTCAGCAGCTGCAGCACCCGCTGCCCCACCTATTGCAGCTGAGCCTGCTGCAGCTGCACCTCCTACAGCCACACCTGTAGCAGCTGAGCCTGCTGCAGGGGCCCCTCTTGCAGCTGAGCCTGCTGCAGAGGCACCTGTTGGAGCTGAGCCTGCTGCAGAGGCACCTGTTGCAGCTGAGCCTGCTGCAGAGGCCCCTGTTGGAGTGGAGCCAGCTGCAGAGGAACCTTCACCAGCTGAGCCTGCTACAGCCAAGCCTGCTGCCCCAGAACCTCACCCTTCTCCCTCTCTTGAACAGGTAGGTTGTTTATATCTTACCACTATAATGTATGAGAAATGAGATTTGTAGAAGGGGAAAAAAAACCACTCCCCAAGCAAATCTATATCAACTTAAATATTTTGAACAGCTTTATTCAGATACAATTGACATACCACAAACTACACATATTGAAAGTGTATACTTAGATATGTTTTGACATATGTATACACTCATGAAAAGAGTTACCAGGATGGGGAATGTGTCTACTACACTCAAAACTTTCCTCCTGTTCCTCTGTAATCCCACATTCCCCATCCTCCCATCCCTGGGCTGTTTTTTTGTCACTACAAATTGGTTTGCATTTTCTAGAATTTTATGTAAGTGGAATAATATTGTATGTACTCTTGTGTCAGACATCATTCACTTTTAGAGATTTATCCATGAAGCTGTATTTACTAATAGTTTGGTTCTTTGCAGATTATTATTTTATTATACAGATATGCCGTAATTCATTTACCCATTCATCTGTTGAACAGATTTTAGCTTCCAAACTGGATGCATTTATTTACTTATTGCATGCTTTAATGGCTTAAGCATCCAGTACAATGTCAAATAAAAGTGATTAGATGGACATCCCTGCTCAGTTCCTAATATTAGGGGAAAGCATTATGTTTTTTAACATATCTTTACACACACACATGCACATGTATATGTACCTACATACCCTCCTCCTCCTGGGGCCATGTATACACTGTACCCACATATTATTATATCTATAACGTACACAACGTGTACATAATGTGTATGTGTAGTACACACAGATATGTGTGTATGGACATACATGTTCATGAGCTTTATTCTGGAATGCTATTAGGTTAGTATGCTTTTACACTTTATTAAACAGGAACAGATAAGTGTTTTTATCCAAGGCTAATTTTTCCTTTATTGAGATCAAACTATTCTGAGTGCTCAAACTTATGTCCTGTGAATTTTGTGGTTTTTCACTCTGGCTGGTGGGATCAAGAACTTTTTCCTGCCCTAGTACCAATTGTGAGTACCAATTGTCGTTCTATTCTGTCCTTTCAGGTAGTTCTCTACCTGACCTCAGGTAGTATCTTCATATAATTAATCAATACTCAGTTGAAATGTGAGCATAACCTCTTTTTTTAAAAAAATTCATCTTTTATTTTAGATACAGGGGTTACATGGGGTACATATGCAGATTTGTAACATGGGGATATGGTGTGATGCTGAGGTTTGGAGAATGGATCCCTTCTCCCTGGTAGTGAGCATACTACCCAAGAGGTAGTTTTATAACCCAGCCCTAACTACCACCTTCTAGTAGGCCACAGTGTCCCTTATTCCTATATTTATGTACATGTGTGCTCAATGCTTAGCTCCCATTTATACGTGAGAACACAGATATCTAGATCTTTGTATCTACATCTTTGCGGCCTGTTTTCCCGTCAGGTACTCTGCCTGTAAACGTCAGCTATCTTGACCTTCCTGGAGTCCCAGCTCCATCTACTTAACTCAGAGAATCTTCTGGGACTTTCTTTCTCTCTCTCTCTCTCTCTCTCTCTCTCTCTGTGTGTGTGTGTGTGTGTGTGTGTGTGTTTTCCCTTGCACCAAGCCATGGAAACTCACTCCAGGCAGTATGCTAGGACAATCATAGAGACCACCTACCTTGCTTCCTGTCTCTTAGTGATCACTATTTTACACAGTCTGATATTTAGATCTTGAAAAATTGTTCCTTCTCATTTTTCTTCTCATGTTTGCACATTATTTTGTTTTGAGCAAGGGAGTAAATGCAGTTTCTATTATTCATCTTGAACTTTAGCTTTAGCGAAGTTTACTAAACTTTTAGAAAAACAATTGTTTTCAGACAAAAAAAAATTTAAGAAGCAGCTAGTCCCTAAATTTTAGTAGATATGACCCAAGGAATTAGGCTATTTTACCAAAGGGAAACCATGATTCTGAACTACATAGAAGATACTCTGAACCCTGGCAAGAGGCTAAAAACTAATGGAAGTTTAAATCCACCAATGAATTATTTATGCAGCACATTGCCACCACTTGGAAAGCTCTAGTAGTTGTTACCTAGAAGGAGATAAGAACTCTTTTTCTTTTAAGATATTCACCAAGGGGTTACATTCAATGGTGTTTGCAGCTTCTCTAGAGAGGTATGATGAGCCAGGCTTGTTCTCCAATGCTTCACACATTAAATATGTTCATTCAGTAGATTTGACACAAGCACTTTCCATCTGCCGGGGTATTATTAACACTGTATATATATATATATATATATATACCCGTAGCTCATGGTTCACATGACAGTAGAAGGAAATGATAGAAAGTGAAGATAAAAAGAAATAGAACCTGATAAGAAGGGACCTTGAAAACACTGCTCAATACCTTGGACTTCATCCTGTAGCCAAAGCAATTTATTAGGGACCTTCACTGAGAGGAGTGATTCAACCAGTTCTCTGTTTCAGAAAGCTAAATCTAGTAGCAGTATAGAATACTTTAAACATGTTAAGAAGAGATCAGCAAAACACAACTTCTCAGAGAAGAAAGATTATTTAGAAAAGATAGGCCCAATACTATGAAATAAAGTACATTTGATTGTTTATGAAAAGATTTTTTTTAATGTTTTCTAGGCAAATCAGTGAAATTCTCTAGAAGAGTACCATGGGTTCATTTCTGTAAGTCATATGTGATAATATAATTTAGAAATTATAGATAAAGAGGTTAAATCTCATAATCTGAAGCTACCTTGGAATGTATTATATTTTTTACTACATGAAAATGAGAAAGTGGAGCTTAGAGAAGCACTGGTAGTTTGTGCCTCAGAACCTTTCAAACTATTAACTCATGTCATGTGTAAGGAACTCAGGCTACTTTTGAACAAATAGCGAGTTCCTCCTTAAATTGATCCAAATTGATTATGACTTGAAGATTTTAAATTAACAGTAGTTAATATAGGTAAAAACCTTTAACGTGGGAAAAGAGGGTTGGACTATACATAGAAAGAGGCATTGTTTAAGTTCTCACAGATTATTCTGTATGCTACCCCTTCAGCCACCACCCTACCCCATATTAAGAACTACTGTTTTAGAAAACAAACAATTTAGACCTGAAGTCTCCCTGTCCCTACATTGTACCACCCAAAGGCACAAACAAACAGCTCAACTGGACTCACTGTGTCTTAGTCATCTGATCAGGGGATAAGCAAGAAACTTGGCCGTCTTAATTTCAGGTTCTTCTCCTTCATCCCTTCTCAAAGATGTTCCAATTTTAATGTTTACCAGACAGGTAAATGACAAGGCTTTGACTGTCAGCCAAATCAAACTTATTTCTGAGGTGACATCACTAGCTAAAGTAGAATTGAAAAGCAAATGTGATGGTATTTATTATTGTTGGTGATACCTCTTTACAGCAGCCATTGCCAAAGAAACTAAAAGATATCCATTTTTAGTTAAACCTTGACTATTGCTATATTCTTTGGTTTTCATTTATTTTACTTTTATGTTAAATGAACAATTGGCTAGTGAATTAGTTCAAGATATTAGATACACATAATAGTTTCATATATTCTGTAGTCATTTGTATTTAGTATTTTGCCAAATAGCATGAATTTGTAGATAACCATTCATTATAGTCTTTTTGAAATAACATTAAAATCATAAATCAAGAAAAATAATTTTGCTTTAAGTGTGAGTCATTTGGTCATTTTATTATACTAAACCAATGTTATTTTCTTCTTTCAGATACTGATGCAGAAATAAGTGAAATCTACAAAAGTTTTCTTTCTTTTCCAAAGACTATTTCATTCTGTTGTATTCAGAGTATTCATCTCACTACATTGATTTGTTTATGGTAGTTTTTCCTTGGACTTAATTTATATTGAAAAAACATTGATAATTAAATAAATAAAATAGATAATTTAGACCAATGGTGATAAGGTCTGGATGAAAACTACGCTATGGAGGACTGAAATGGCAATCATTCAGCCTAGCCTGGAGTCTGATTATACAGCTACTATAGGATGATGTTAGTATTGGTTTTGAGTGCAATAAGTTTTTTCCTAAACAAACATATTTTGTAGTCAATGAACTTTTTGTCACAAAACAGTAAAACATCTGTGTTTAACCTATGGTAAACAACATGTTAATGAACTATGCTATCCATGACTTAATGGACAGTTCAAATGTGACATCTACAGTTTTTCATTTCTCTTTTATGCCAGCACACAATCAATTCATCACCAATTGTCATTTGATTTACTTCAAAAAATATACCCCCAAATCCTAATACTTCTAACCTTCTCCACTGCATCTAGCCAACTCTAGCTATTGTCGTCCCTAACAGAAATGGAGGAATAGCCTCTTTTTTTTTTTTTTTTTTGAGACGAAGTCTCACACTGTTGCACAGCTGGAGTGCAATGGTGCCAACTCAGCTCACTGCAACTTCCACCTCCCGGGTTCAAGTGATTTTCCTGCCTCAGCCTCCTGAGTAGCCGGGATTACAGGTGTGTGCCACCATGCCTGGCTAAATTTTTGTAATTTAGTAGAGACAGGGGTTCACTATGTTGGCCAGGATGGTCTTGATCTCCTGACCTCATGATCTGTCCGCCTCGGCCTCCCAAAGTGCTGGGAATACAGGCGTGAGCCAACGTGCCCTGCCAGAATAGCCTATTAACCAGTCTACCTGCTTCCACTTTTCCTCCACCCTGATCACATACACACATGCATTATCCACTGAGCAGTCACAATCAGATGTTAAATCAAACATTATTCAGATAAGATCTCTGCAAAGCCTCTGATACTTTCTCTTTTAACATGGAATATATTCTAAACACCTCTCCAAGGACACAAGACTTACCTTGTCTAACTAATGACTTTTCTAACTTCATTCCCTATCATTCTCCATGTTGCCCCATGCTCCTCGTGCAGCAGCTTTTTTTTTTCCTTTTTCAAATATCTTGGTTTTGATCTTATCCAAGAACCTTTGCCCTGATGTATGAATGACTAACTGCTTTTCTACTTTGGGGGTCTCATATAGAAATCCTGCTTCAGAATAGTCTTCCTGAACACTCTATCTAAATAAATCCCTCTTCTGCAACCCAGTGCTTTTTGTTCTATTACTGACTTCTTTTCCTTGTAAAAGTTACTATTACTGCTTTTTACCTTTTTATTTATTTGTGTATTGTCTTTGTTGTTGCCCTCATCTTATCTCCACAAAAATATATGCTCCATAAAAACAGGCATTTCTGTGTCTTATTCAGCACTTTATCAGGGCCTATAACAATGCCTGGGACATATTAAGTGACCAGTGAATATTTTTGGAAGGAAAGAAAAGAAGAAAGAATGAAGTAACAAATGAAGAATGAAGGAAGAAAAAATTTTTACAAACATTCAACATATTTTTATTTTGAAATAATTTTGTATTTTTCCCTATATCCTACATTGGATCAGAATATTACTGTTATGTATAGCCATGAGGACATGGTCTCAGAAAATGAGAAACTTTCTTAGACAGTAAAATTGTTAACTTGAGATGTTTGCTTCCATCTTCTAGAGCCAAGTAGGATCTAACTTTAATTTGACTTAGCCAATAATCTGAAACTATTATAGTATCTGTCTTTCACAGATACATGCAATATTCACCTCTAAATATTTAATGATAAATTTGTAATCATACATGATAGTCAATTTTAATGATTATGTTGTCAAAATTCAGGCTTTTTATATGAATTGAAGACTTTAAAGAAGAATTTGTAAATATGACTGTATAAGAAACAACAGAAAGATGAAGATGAACCAAAATATAAATATCAAGAGGCTACAAAGTCTTAGCAAATTATAATTGCTAATGGGACATTATGTGGTGTTTAGTATCACATTTAGAACGTAGTCATTTGTTAAGTTTTTCATGGGGTAAAAGAAAGAATTTATTCCAAGAAAATTTTGGAATTTTAAAAATAAACATGACATCTTATCATGAGAAACATTTACAGTTTTTGCTTTTACTACAAGATACTGTGAAATGTTCTGCTCTGTCAGTTGTGAAAGTATGAAATTTAAGTCTATCACTACAACAATATTTTGTTTTTAGTGTTCACTTTTTTCCTCCTGACTACATTGAGATGAGTTAGATTGAGTGAAAGGTAAACACTAACATTTGAATTGAGGTAATTTCCATTGTGGAAAACAAACTGTTGTTAGTAATCAGGCATCAGCTCTGAGACACAGAAAAGTCATCCAAACCAGAAGATTGGGAACTTCCTCAATTACTTTGTCTTCCATTTATTACATTCAATTAATCAAAAATGTTGTTAATTATACATTTTAAAGACTATTTTTGGTAAAGTCTATGACACATTCAAAATACTACATACAAGTTTGTATTATCATAAATAATCCGAAAGAAAACATACATGTAACCACCACCATCTGGAAATTTCACACTAAATTATAAAACATTTCCATCACTGCATATATTGTTTGATGTCCCTTTATGAATCCACCTTCTTCCTTATCTGTAGAGTTAAAAACTACTTAGTGGATTAGGGTAATTCATTCTACTTTTAAAAATTATTTTTCCACCTCTAATGTATTCTGTAAAATAATATTGTTCACTTTTGCCTATTTTTGAGCTTTTTATTGAAAAGATTTTGAGTCATATCTTTTGATCAATATTAAGATACATTTGCAGAGTTTTGTATGTGTGTTTATATCCATCTTACATACTTCTTTACTGTATAGTGTTCCCTTTAGCCACTGGAAAATGATATGATGTCATTGCTTACAGAAGGTGTCTGATTCTTATTCAGTGCTACTTTCTACAGACAGGTAACTATTCTCATTTATGATTAAGAAATGTTCACACCTTCACACTGGTATCAACTGCAACAACCACTATACTTCTCCAGTGATTGCCAGATGGCCCACTATACATCCTTTCTTCTATTTCTTTCTTTTGTGGCCAGAAAGTCAGGACCTCAAAGAGGTATAAGTTTGTGTGTATAATTCCCTGGCTTTTTTCTAAAATTTTAGTATGCATTTATATGGCCCTTACAATATATAGAAGAGTTTTATGAGTTTTAAAAATGTATATAAACAAGACATATAATAAATGGTATGTCATTTTGCAACTTACTATTTTTACTCAACATTTATATTTCTGAGACTTTTCACATTTTTGAATGTATTAATAGTTTCACTTTAATTGATGTTTGCCATGAAAGATCAAATATATCACATTTTATTTGAGTAAAAAGTAAACTATATTTCCTATATTATGCTATAGAACTTATAGACTAATTTAAGTTAATTATAGGCCTTATCTCAGGCCTTTGCAAGTAGCCTGAATAAAACTTTTCATTATTTATATTATCACATGCATATATGTGTGTATGTATATATGTGTGCATGTGCATGCATAATAAAAATCTTAACCCAAAACTGAAATAAAAAATTATAAGAGAAAATACTATTTTCTACCAATACCACAATGGATAATCTTTTTTAAATGACTACATATTTCGATAAGTTACAAAATCCATATATGAGTATGACACCAATAAGAACATTTTTCTCTAACAATTTTGAATATGAATAACCATGGATTCTAATAGCAAATATTATTAAAATATTATTGAAATAACTAACTGAAGTAAGTCACTTTTTTTTCCCTGTTTTTAATGGGGAGATGTTTGATGCAACTGTGATTCATTCAGTGAAGAGGCAGCACCATAACATTCTTACATTTAAATATGTTTTAATGCTTTATTTTTTTTAATTCCACGTGTGTATCCCAATTCTTAACTCTCAAAAATTATTTTATGAAAATTGGTGGAATAATTATGGTCACTATCAAAAAATTTAAGGTATTATTAAAAGTATCTTCATTAACTTTAAAATTTTTAATATAAAGTAAGAAAATAGCATCCTCCATTTCTTATTAAGCTATATCTACAGAAAATACAATAAGTAAATTCCTGTAATTTAAGGGCTGGAATTTAAATCAGAGTGTGTAAAAGGGCAACATGAATGCTTAATCCTACCTTCATGTTTTGATGCTTTTCCTTGATTGAAATGTTAATTTACTTATTTTTATTATATAATCAGATAATGGACCAATGGTACATGCAGTGTAGAAATACACCAGTGATATTTTAAAGTACCAAACTTCTCCACTTTTGCTGTGGCAATCCAGTGAGAAGACATCTTCTGTCATGTAATCTCTGTACAAATCTGCACAAGGAAATATATTCCTGTACAAGAATTATTTAGCCTAAAATGAATCTATGAAGTTATTATAAAATACAATAAGAAGTATAAAACAATGCAGACATCCTTTCCAAAGCAAGTGCATGGATATCCTACATTTTAGTTATAGGGATAATTAGTGACTTTCCTCATTTAAAAAAGAAATTTCTATTCCAAGGATGTTTCTGCAATTATACCATTATTATATAATATGTTACCTAGTGCCATGAAACATTCTGAGAGGTATCAGAGGAGTTGAGAGATTCTTCAGTAGGGATAGGAGATACTGTTTCATAAGAATTTCTTCATCCACAGTCTTCATCACTTGCCAATTTCTGGAAAAGTCAGGGTGGGAGTTTTTATCCTGCTTACCCACTGCCTATAGAACATATAAAGGGATCTGAGTAAAGCAAGGAAGGTTATATGAAAAACTTAGCACGTTTTCCCGTAAAAAAGAACTGGTAGCAAATCCTGGTGAGCATTGAAAGAATATATTCAAAACATTCTTCCAGAACTGAAATCAGCAAGGCAGGAGTCAGAATGCCATTCTCATCATCAACACAGGCATTTTGTTTCTCATTTGCCTATTTTATCCTTAGAACTTAAGGGACCTTGATTTAAGTGATGATCATTTTGAACACCCACCTTCAGAAGAAAATTCACTGAATCCTCTGGCATACAACAGATCTTCATTTTTGAATCTTTTTAATAAATACAAGGTAACTTAAAATTTACCTGTAAATGTGATGGGTCACTCTGGAATAATTTTCTGATAAATACAGTTATTAAACTCAGACAAAATAATTGTGATAGGTAATAGAATTTTGTGGATACAAAATACCAGATGCCGCAGTCAGATCAAGTGGGCCCATACCCCAGGATCAACACTTAGTAGCAAAGGTCGTCCAAGGAAATTGCTGACTTTCCATATGCCTTCATTTTCTCATCTGTAAAGTGGAGATAACACTAGTATAGACCAATAGAATTTTAAGTATCATATGAAATTAAGTAAAACAGTAAGCATGTGATAAATATAATTATTATTGTTCCAAGATTTTAAAAAAATCAGCAGTTTCTCCTCTAATAAAACTCTTTATTACATAAATAAAACCACAAAAAGATAACTAAGAATGAAAGAATAGTCATTTTTATCCTAGCTCTTTAATCTAACACATAAATAAAAATGAAATTCCAGATTCAGCATGTTTTCAGATACATATTAACATCAACTTTCTCTTCTACCAATCAGCAGAAATAAACTCTCAAAAGCAAATATTAATTTTCTACTGTTTTCTAGGCATTCTTATCTGAACTAACACTTACATAATTTTTACAAGAGTCATTAGTATTGTCCGTCTCATTTTATTTATGAGATGCAAAGGGCTAATTTGCCTGAAATCACATTGTTAGCAGGTGACAGAAACTGCTAAATGCTTGCAGTAGCTGATGTCGTTGAGGTACCCAAATTTTCTCTTTGTGTTACTAGATTATGGAGTAATAAGTGAGATAATATATTTGCAACAAATAAGTAAATGTCTAGTTCATGAAAGTGACCTGGTATTATAAAAACATATATCAGTATTATGCTTTCCAGGGGTAACATGATTATTTTTCTTAGTATCCCATTTTAAGAATTCTGTGTATATGCATTTGTCAAATGTACCATTATTCAGACATAAATCAATAATCACTGTATTATTTGTATAGATTCCTCATGCTATGGTAATAGATAATTCTCAAAATATTGTGTCATAAATGATATAAGATTATTTCTTCTTCACATCACTTCATATTCTAATGCAGGTATAATGTATGAATTTCATGTGCTACCTCTTGAACACATCACCTCCAAAGTTCTATATCAGAGTAAGAGAGAGATAGGGGGAAATACCAATTCTTATTGAATTGCTGTATTCAATGGCAATTGAATGGCACACACAACTTATCACAGCCCATTGGCCAGAACTAGACATACGCCTTCACACTACCTGCAAGGAAGTCTGGGAAATGTAAAGGAGAAAGTGTAGCACTTACTCTCTCTACAATAGTATTGTGTCTACTAGTAATAGTGTGGGTGTGTGGTGGGGGTGGAGATAATTTGGAGGGCAATCAAATCAAATTAATGAAACTTTTACTTTAAATTTTGAGTCATTATATATCTTATATATTCAAATTTTTGAATCCTGAAACATCTCCCTACAAAATACTGACTTGTATACTTCTAACAAATCAAAATCTTACTCAATACTCCTTACTCAGAAGTTTGGTCTACTATGATAGCATCTGTGGATTATATCATGTACACTAACAGAAATGAATAACAAATGACTTTGGGATGTTAACTGCTTTGCTTTTACTAATAAATCTCTCTTGCAAGCATATAATTTATTGTTACATTTTATTTCATTTTTCTAAGACTCACCTGTAACAGTCAAGGTTATTATTTTTCCTTTGACTTGGCTAACTGTTAAGTCTCTGTTTTTACCAAATGTGTATTACCAATGGTATCACACCCCTTACCACTCATCAAAAAATAACTAATTTATCCTGCAAAATAAAAGACTCAAAATCAAAAATCATAGACTTAAGTAATATATATAAAGGAATCAGACCTCACCTTGCTATTCCTTGAGCTCTGCTCCAAAGATATTCTTTCAACAAAGAGCTTTTTCATTTCCCCTGTGCCAGGAGCTTTTCTACATACTGGGAACTTAGGCATAGACAATAGCAAGGAGCCTACTCCCACTGAAATTACATTACGATGGCATTAACCAGAAAATAAGTAAATTTGAAAATTCAAAATTAAGATAAAACAGGTGCTTAAAAAATACTCCTAAAACATAGTGCTATGAAAAAGAGTTTGGGGGAACCACGTGCAGTGGTTCATGCCTATAATCCCAGCTCTTTGGAAGGCCAAGGTGGGAGGGTCCCTTGAGGCCAGGAGTTCAAGACTAGCCTGGGCAAAATAGTGACTCTGTCTCTATAAAAATTAAAAAAAAAAAATAGCAAGGCATGGTAGCACATGCCTGTAGTCATAGCTACTAGGGAGACAGAGGCGGGAGGATGGCTTGAGTCCAGGAGTTTGAGGTTGTAGTGAGCTATGATCATTCCACTGCACTCAGCCTGGACAACAGAGCAAGACCTAGTCTCTAAAATAAATACATAAAATTTAAAAGAAAATAGTTCAAGGGGATTTCAACATACTTTAACACAAAATTTCAGTGTCAGCTAATAATATATAGCAAGTCCTCATTTAATGTCTTGAGTATATTCTTGGAAACTGACTTGAGCAAGAGGACGTATAACAAAACCAATTTTACCATAGGCTAATTGATAGAAGAAAAAAAGTGTAAAGTTCCCATGGCATATTTCTGGTCACGAAATCATTGAAATAAATGTGAGCTATACATACGTTTAAGAAAGATTAATAAAAACAAATAAGAAAATCATTTACCCAATTTTTGGTGAGTCAATGAGCAATGGCAGTCATGGGGGTGGTAGGTTAGATCAAAATGTAAATGTCTGCAAAACAAAAATTGTAAGGAGCACCTCCGACCTACCACCATGCAGTTCAAAAACAAACAATAATTAATGTGATGGTCTTGCTGAGCTCTTTTGTACCACATTGTTTATTGTTGTGCATTTATATGATCTTTTACCATTTTTATTTTATATCCTTTACAATGTTTATTTTTCAATAATTTGTCTTCATTCATTCATTCATTTTCCAACTCGCTTATTTCAGCTTCAGTGGTGAGAGACTATCCTAGCAGCTTAGGGCACAAGGCGGGAACAGCCCTGTACAGGACATCATCCCAACTCGGGGCACACTCACACTCACACCCACACTCAGACTGGGACAACTTAGAGAAGACAATTCACCTGCCCTGCCCATCTTTGAGATGTGGGAGGAAACCAGTGTATCTGGAGAAAACACACAGATTTGGAGAATGGAAAGAATAAGCAATCCCCACACAGACCATAAAGTTACAAACAGCCCAATAAAAAAGGTGTAATATGTGAACTGTCATTTCCCAAAGAACATAACTAAATGGCCAACAAAAGGGAAGTTGATTAACATCTTCGCTTACGATAAAAATGGATAGTAAAACCACAGTTAGTTACTTCTACACATTTGTCACAATGGCAAAAACTAATGGCACCATATGTTGATAAAATTTTGAACTAACTGGAACTAAAACCAGTAGATGCATAGATGACACAATCACTTTAAAAAACTGACAGTGATCTTGGAGAAAGGAATTGGTTTATATCTTGGACCTCAGCAAATACATGGATATATAAAAATGTAATATTTTAATGAGCTGTACACTGGTATTGTATATGTTTTACAGTATGTAAATTTTACCTAAATTTTTAAGTGTTCCCAAATAACATTTTTTATGTTCCTTTTCATCAAACATTATCAAGAATCTAGCGGTGGGGGATCCAACAAAAGAAGGGCATGACTTCTGTGGGAAAGTTTATGAAACTTTGGTAAAGTAGACATCAAAAAAATGCAGATCCTACGTTCATGGATTGGGAACTTTGATAATGTAGATACAATAATATGTTTCAGAAATTCAAACCAGTAATCAAAAATTGACAATATGATTTCTACATTGTCAGATAAAATCAAAGAACCTGGAAAAATCAATAAACTTAAACAAATGCATGTTTGAGAGGCTTACTCTAGAAGATAACAAGAGTTATTATAAATCTATAACTAATTAAAACTCTGGTATTGAAAAGACAAAAAAACAATGGCACAGAAAAACAAACATAAAAACAGTCTCATGCATAGGGACACAATTTATGAAAGGGTTAGTGCTGCAGTTTTTTTCATGGTAACACCACAACCAATTAGTTATAAATATGGAAAAAAATTAAATTGGATTTCTACTCAATATCAGGTCAAAATTCAACTCTATGGTTGTTGTGGACCCAAATGTGAAAGAGAAAACTAAAGTCTTTCAGAATATGACATTGCAGAATATCTTCATGACATTTAAGTAGAGGAAAAGTTTTAACCTGAAGTAAACTAGTGATGATTTTGACTGTGTTGAAATTAAGAGTATCTGTTCATCAGCATATTCTGTAAAGATAGCAAAAAGATAAGCCACAAATAAGCAATAAGATACTCACACCTTGAACATACATACATCTGAACATTGGATTAGAATGGAGAGTCTAGAAATGAGCCTTTACACTTATAGTCAACTGAATTTCAATAAGAATGCAAAGAAATTCGATGGGGAAAGAATTTTTTTTTTCAAAAAATAGTACTGGGACAATTGGACATCTACATGCAAAATAATTAAGTTGAACCCCTACCTATTAATCATTAATAAAAGTGGATTATAGACCTAAATGTAAGAGTGAAAATTATAAAATTATAAAAATTATTTTAAAAAATATAAAAATTATAAAAACTCTTGGTTTAAAGCACAAGATTAAATCTTCACAACCATGAATTACACAGGGTTTTCAGATATTACACCAAAAACACAAATGGCAAAATAAAAAAATAGATAAATTGGAACTCAATACATATTTAAAACTTTTTTTTTTCTTTTCTTTTTTTTTTTTAAATTATACTTTAAGTTTTAGGGTACATGTGCACATTGTGCAGGTTAGTTACATATGTATACATGTGCCATGCTGGTGTGCTGCACCCACTAACTCGTCATCTAGCATTAGGTATATCTCCCAATGCTATCCCTCCCCCCTCCCCCCTCCCCACCACAGTCCCCAGAGTATGATATTCCCCTTCCTGTGTCCATGTGATCTCATTGTTCAATTCCCACCTATGAGTGAGAATATGCGGTGTTTGGTTTTTTGTTCTTGCGATAGTTTACTGAGAATGATGGTTTCCAATTTCATCCATGTCCCTACAAAGGACATGAACTCATCATTTTTTATGGCTGCATAGTATTCCATGGTGTATATGTGCCACATTTTCTTAATCCAGTCTATCATTGTTGGACACGTATGTTTATTGCGGCATTATTTAAAACTTTTGCATCAAAAAAGCACCATCAAGAAAATGCAAAGACAATCCACATATAATGAAAGAAAATATTTACAAATCATATATCAAATAAAGGACTTGTATTCAGAATATAAAGAATTCTCACAAATAACACAATTTAAAAATGGGCAAAAGATTTCAACAGACATTTCTCATGACAAGATATACAAATCGTCAATGAGCACAAAAAGATGCTCGACATCATTAGTCATCAGGGAAATGCAAATAGAAATCATAGTGAGATATCACTTCACACACCTACAAACATGGTTAGAATAAAATAGTCAGAAAACAAGTGTTGATGAGGATCTGAAGATATCAGAACCCTCATACACTGCTAGCGAGAATATACAATAGTATAGCTGCTTTGCTGCTTTGAAAAACAATTTGTCAATTTGTCAAAACATTAAACATGGAATCATTACTATATTTACACCTTTTTACTTAGCTATCCAGTAAACAACTTAAATATAACGCTTGTCTAATACTCCACTACTGATTACCTCCCCATAGGATCTCTCCCTACTGCTATCTTCCTCCTCTTAGTAACCCAAAACTTGAGTCCTTCAGTTGTGCAAGCAAAACACTTAAAAGTCTTTCTTGATTATACTCTTTTTCTAAACTCCAATAGCTGACATGACAAAGTATTTTGGAAATGCCAACTTCAACATACATCTAGAATCCAAACATTTCTTTGTTTTAATTTTTGTGGATACATAGTAGATGTATATATTATGGGGTACGTGAGATGTTTTGATACAGGCATGCAATGTGAAATAAGCACATCATGGAGAATACAGTATGCATTCCCTCAAGCATTTACCTTTTGAATTACAAATAATCCAATTACATTCTTTAAGTTATTTTAAAATATACAATTAAGTTATTATTGACTATTGTGCTATCAAGTAGGTCTTATTCATTTTTTGCCATCCCTCCCTATCACTATCATATACAAACCACCATAATCTCTCACTGATTATCACAATCACCTTCACCTCCTAACCTCTCCTTTCTTACGTATTCCACATCCTCCTAATGTGTTTTCTACATAGCAGTAAAAGGGATCATGTCAGAGTCATCTCTGTCCTCCTGAAATTCGGCAAGTGAATCACTGTGTCTCATGCACAAGTTTAACGAGGAGAATAAAGTATTTAAATAAGTGAATCATATATTTAAGATTTATTTTTCCAATAAAAGTACAAAAGCAATTCTACTATTCTACAAAGGAAACGTTCACTGTATTTATATTGACAAACATTGCTTTTTAGCAGTCTGGAATATCTCTTTTTTAAATTAAAGAGATAAAGAAGACCTCTACAAAGAATACTGCAAATCTGTCATGCTGTGATCCCTTTTTTGTAAAAGAGGAGATTAAAAACTTCTCAAAATGATAAAGGATATGAAAGCCATTAATTCTTTGAGTAACCATATAAATTACTAGTTGTGCTGAGATGAAAAGACTGGTTTGTTTAAAGATAACAGGCCCTGAATTTTTTAAAGAGTTTATATAGCTGTAAATCTAGGCATTAGATCCTTTCAGAAGAATTATTTGCTTATCATTAATCTTGGAAATAAGGTAATTTTGTTAGCAACAACTTTATTCCCTCTGTTCTCTTTATATATGTGCCAGAGGAGAAGTTATTCAAAGAATGGCAGTAAAGTTTCTTGTGGAAAGCTATACTGATTGTATCTTAAATAAACCATTGATTAATTAAAATTCAATGATTTGTGAAGGGGAAAGTAGGTTAAGGAGTTATAAAAATAATACACAGCATAAGCACTGTGCATGACAATGCTAATATTAAATATTATCTAAGATTTACTTATCATACTACAAAGAAAAATGTGAAGTTCAAAAGCCCAAAAGAAGTATCAATATTACATTGTCAATATATATGTCTGTGTAGGGTTGGGTCATATATCTCATTGCTTTGAAATATATTTCTTTTTTCCAAAACATTTCATTATTTTTTCACTTTCCTGTTCATTGCTTGCCATGTGAAATAAAACTTCTCCATACATCTCAATCACAAAACAATGCAGCTTCTTTTCTTAGGGGTGTTTATCTCTTCCATTGTGTGAAAGTACAGCATTGCTTTCATTACTTGGACAATAAATATATTCTCACTAAAATCAAAATTACATCCTGCCACTCTCTTCCTGTGCTTTTCTTTTTACACATTTCTTTTGTTTCAATGAAAAATCTGATGTAATATTTTACAGGACATTAAAATGTCAATTTAATTAAAAATTCACTATTCTTAAAACTTAATCTGAACACAGTAAGGAGACATCTATTATTAGATAGATCGTGAGTTGAGGATATTTAAATATGAAAAACATGCACCTAAGGATCAAAGAAATCCAGCACCTTTGAGCCGATCATAAAAGATAATAAAACGGTAAATCAAAGATTATACATGGAGATGTCAGAGGAATTATTAATGATTTAAAATGATTTAAACTTTTCTTGCCTACAGCATGAACAACTAAAGTATGATTTCATAAATTATTTTAGATATATGAAAACAGTGACATATAATTCATGAGAAATTAACCTCCATCTACATAGGGAGGGAGAGTAGAATTAGTCTCAATCCAAATAGAAGGACCAAATAAATATGCAATATGGGGGTTATGGGTTGCTCTTCATAAGGGTCTTAATCCCAAATTTCCCACATCCTAAAACTCTGCCTAACTCCTTTAAGCCTCAGATTTCCTTATCTTCAAACAAAGAAGGTAATGACTTAGAATCTTACAAATTCATATATAGAATTGATGAAAGAATATTGTAAAGAATTCGGCATAGCTTAATCACTCAAAAATGTTTCTTCATGTTAACATTATTATTAAGTCATTTAACAGGAAATAAGCCACCACTTCTAAATAAATTGAAACAGAGGGTCGTTTTCAAGCAAGTGGTCTTTATATATACAATTTAATGCTTCCCACTCAGTTTCAACAGTTTTACACAAATTATTTTATGCATGCATGACGCATTCAAAACCCTGAAATAATAATAGAAAGTTTTTGGGAAAATAATAAAAATAAAATGGTAATTAATTAATTAGTGAGAAAATTAATTACATTATTTGAATAATTAAATAGTATTATTGTCATCTCCAAGTATCTAACTCTTTTGACTATGAGAAAGTGGAAGTATTTCTCTTGGAATAGTTCTATCAACATTTCATCAGCATTCAATTAGCGTTCAATGTTGAATTTAATATTTTATAAATGTATTGGCTAGTTCTACTTATAATGTTTTACTGTGGTTTCTATTTCAAAATATAATTGGATTCTCATTTATTTTAACTAGCAAAAAAACTTTTATGAAAAGTTTTTATTATTAACCAAAAATATTTATTAATTGAAACTGTGTTTTTCTATTTTTCCTTATCATTTAAATGACCATGAATATGATCAAAACAATGTTCATATTAAACACCTAACTATAGAATAGACTCCCTGGTTTTCTGGTGATCAATATACCTGTTTTGTGTACACCATTAATGGATACAGGTAACTTATGATTTAGCCTGGATGTAACAAATGAACTCTAAATTGTTTTGTTATAAAATATTTCATAAACTCAGACAAAAATATGCATAATAGATAGTAGAGTATATTGGTTTACTGGTTAAATAATATGGATCTGGAATCAGATAAAATAGAATTAATGCTAGAATAAGCCACAATAGTTTAAAAATTTCAGGTTCATTAATTAAAAAGAATGTAGCTGAAGGCAAATTGTTTCTCTGGTGTTTTCTCAAACAGCACTGGGAAAATGCTAGTACAGCAGGTCCTCACATAACATCATTTAGTTAAACGTCGTTTAGTTACAACGTTGATGAAGAAAAATGTATATGGAATCCAGCTGGAACCACTGTCTATGGGATTTGCACATTCTCCCCCTTGTCTGCATGCATTTCTCCAGGTACTCCAGTTTCCTCTCACATTCCAGAGATGTGCATATTCTGGCCACCTGCAGCCCTGAACTGGAATCGTTGGGTAACCAATTGTCTTACTTGTTTTTATTAACCTTCTTAAATGTATTATGACTCACATTTATTTCAGTGTTCAATATTAGAAGTGTTTTGGTCTTTATTTAGAAGTTTGGTGATGGTTTTGTGAGCAGAAATATACCATAAGAATTTAACTCTTGTTTATGTCCATTAGCCATTGGTTTCCTTAGACATCATTTCACTTAAAGTCACAGTTTCCAAGAATCTATCAATAATGTCAAATGAGGACTTAGCATACTGAATTTTTAGTTGCATATGAGATTATGTAATGTGTCTGTAATATAGTAAGCACTCACTAAATTCTGTTATTGCCGTATCCTTTTACATATCAATGGGATTTTTCCTTCAGAAAAAAATTCCTTTCTGTGCAAATAAAATCAGTCAGGTACTGGCAAGTACAATCATTTCTGGCCTAGCCTCCTGACTTACCTAAAATATAAAAGTGAACATTTCCAGAAATAGTCTAAATCCAATTAGCTTTCCACCTTTTCATAGGAGTAAAGTCTTGAGTGCGTTTTACTAAAATAAAGGAGGCAAACAGGATGTGGAGGAAGTAAATTGTAGAAAACAAGTGATCATCTGCTCTCTTCATGAATACTCCAGAAAATGTGAATTTAATATTACTGGAAAGAACCAGCCCAGTTTTAGAAAATTAAAGTTAATTAAATTGACCCCAAAATGATCAATATAATATTTTACAATATTACTACTAAAGTTGAGAGAATAATAACCATATTGGAGATAGGATGGTTGGTACAGACATATCATTTGTAAAAACCCAACACTCATACTTGCCCCTGTCTTCAAACCACAATTTTAGAATATAAGTTAAAATAACACAGTCTTAAAACAACCACAAGCCCTCCTTCTTCCCTTCTCCTCACTCCACATCAGTCTCCAATTCCTTACTCTATCTCATTCCTCCACTCTTTCCCCCTCCCTTCCTCTACTCATCCCTATCTCCTCCCCTCCCCTCCCCTCCCCTCCTCCCCTCCCCTCCCCTCCTCCCCTCCCCTCCTCTCCTCCCCTCCCCTCCTCTCCTCCCCTCCCCTCCTCTCCTCCCCTCCCCTCCTCCCCTCCCCTCCCCTCCTCTCCTCCCCTCCCCTCCCCTCCTCCCGTCCCCTCCTCTCCTCCCCTCCCCTTCCCTCCCCTCCCCTCCTCTCCTCCCCTCCCCTCCCCTCCTCTAGTCTCCTCTCCTCCCTTTCTGTCTCTCTCCTTCCCTCTTCCTCCTTCCCCACCTCTCTCACTTTTCTCTCTCCTCCCCTCCCCTTTCTCTCTTGTGCTCTGATTGGCAGGAAAATCACCCAAGGATTTTGCTGGGCTGCAGATTCGATTCAGTGAGTCTGCAGTGGAGATTGAAATTCTACATTTCCAATAGATACCAGGTGATGCCGATGCTGCTGGTCTAGAAGCCACAGTTGTGCAACAAGGCAATCCAGGGACACAAGAAATCAACACCATAATTCGATGTTCTTATTTTTTTTCCTTCCAAAAATCAGTCTAAATTTTAATTATATACTATGCATTGCAAGAAAATAGCAAAGCTTGTTTTACTTTTTTGGCAAATCTATATGTCTGCTGAGTAGGAATCAGTAACTGTGCATAATTTAAACTCACAATTAAAGCAGTGATAACAATTCCTCTAAGTACATACGTGGCTCCAATAATTTAAAAGCCTGATGTTCATTAAATCATGATATCTGCTGTCTTATTTTTTATTGTCCTCACTATCCAAAAATTTATTAAACATTTTAAGACAGAATTCATATTTAGTTTATGAATGTAATTATTAGTTATTCGTTTACTCCAAATTTTCCAAAAAGCCTCTCAAGAAAGATCTTCCAACATAAAGCAGAGGAAGACCACCAAGTAAAAATTTTCAGTGACAGTGCCAGTAGATAATATTGATCAGACAATCAGAATCCCCACAGATGGCATACACATATATAAATGATAAAATACAAAAGAAAGACCCTGAATTATTTCCAATGCCTACGCCTATTATAAATCTGTTATTTAAAAAAGGTTATTGATTGCCAAAGGCTTATTTTAAGAAATACTAAGTTGCAGCAAAAAGAAAATGTTGAAATTACAAAGCCAGAGAAACTTCAATTTTGCTTTTATGAGCCTTTATACATTTTATAAATACCAACTTAATATTACTGTTATTTTAATATTATTGTTCTTTTTACAGATGAAGAAATCAGTGAAATCTATATTAAATGCCTTTCCCCTCTTTAAAATTTTACTTCTGATTATGCATTAAAATATATTTTTGTTTTGCATCGTGTTCTTTAGTCAGCTTAATTACAGAAGCAATGATTATGTGGATTGTCTTTCATTCTCTTTTAAGAAAAAAATGTGTTCTATAGATGTAAAAGATTATTGTTAGAATTTAAAATATGCAATGGCAATAAACATTCTTGATAATGTATGTACTTCATAAACAGACTATTTAAATTGGTTTTATTTATTTAATTTTGTTTTTTTATTTCCTAAACCTTCTTCCTGAGAGAGTGCAGGAAGTAGCAGGAAGGGAAGAAGCTATTGATCACCGTTGACCTCTCGCAACTCTCCACTATGCCCAATCTGCATTTCCCATCTCAGGGAAGGACAGGACTGTCTTGGAGGTGTCCCAGTGCAAGATAGGGGGACATCACTTTTCCTTCCTCCTTTATCACAGTAGGGACCAAGTCTTGTCTATTTCTCTGGTTCCAACTTTCCTGTGCATTTCTACCACTTCATCCTATTCATGATGCCTCTGTCCCTCTCAATTACGTGGCATGCTTCCCATTTCTCCCCACATCCTAGCTGTTGTTAATCTAGTCTTGAGATTAACATAAACTCAATGGGAATTGCATTCAGTTTCGTTGGCAAATTTACAAGCACTCATATTTAATTTTTAGGTATTTAATAAGATCTCAGATCTTATTTTGTAGGCCTTATACATTTTAAAATGTTCATTCTTGGGTTTTCTTTCATGCTATTTTGTTTCTGTTGATTTCTTTTTATTTTGTTTATTTTTAAATATTTTATGAAGTTGTCACATGCATATCAAAAGTATATAACTTATAATTTTGCAGCTCAATGAATTATTACAAAGAAATTATATTATTCTTGAAATAAAATCTGAACTGTTCTCCTCTGGTCTAATAGACACACAAAGCCTCTTTATACACTCTCTTCTATACATAACTAAATAAGACAAAATTATTCTAGTTGTTCAGAACAAAAATACTGATGTTATCCTTTGTTCCTTTGTCATATGCCACATAGGAAATCATTAATCAGTCATAATAACTCTACCTTTAAAAATATCCAGAATCTAGCAACTTGTCATCATCTGGACTACAAGTGCCTTATTCACAACCACTATCATTTCTCATGTGAGTAGCATAGTAGCCTCCAAACTGGGCATCTTGCTTCCATTCTTCTCATTTTGAGTCTATTCTCAAAATCAACATCATTACAAGAGCGATCATTTCAGAATATCAGCCATGTTTTTTCACTCTTCTGCTCAAAGCCTTCCATGAGATTCCTATGTCATAATAAAAGTCAGAATACCTTTAAATGTTGGCTCTCATCTCTTTGACTATGTCTCCTAATGTTCTTCCTTCTACTATAACACTCCTACTATAATACCGGCCTCCTGGCCAACCTTTGAAAACACTGGATATATTCCTAACTCAAGGCCTTCGCATCTGCTGTTTCCTTTGCCGAGAATGCTCATTTTCTACATGGTTTGCATCCTCACCTCCTCTGGGTGTTTGGTCATATGTAAGGTTTCCAGAATTAGCATGAATAAAGGGTAAGATACCAAGTTAAATTTTAATTTTGAATAAACAATGACTCTTTTTAGGATAAGTATATCCTATGCAATATTTGGGACATACTTATGCTAAAAAATGTTTTTTATCGAAATTGGCTAAAATCCTTAGGAAAGAAGGAAGAAAAACTAACCTCTTTGTTATATTGTTTCTAGTTAACATAATCCATTAATTACTTAAACAGAATACACACAATTTAAGTAGCATCACTGTCCTCATCCCTGGATCCAGGTAAGGCAGAATTGCTTACAGAATGATGTTTGGACAAGGCCTATTTGTATTTGATTTTGCTATCACCCTTGTTTTTAGTCTTTCTCTCTCACTTCCCCCCACACACACACAAACACACATGCACACACACACACACACACACCTCTACATTTACTTCAACCAGTATCTCTCTTCTTTGAACTATTGTAGTTGTCGATTATACAACTTCCTCCAACGGAGAATCAGAGAATGGAAATAATTTTGCCAATATGAAAAGAATTAATGTCTAAAATTATTGTGAAAGACAGTAGTTTCCTGTAAAAAATTGATCATAATAAATTTTTAAATTGCAATGCAATTATCGAACTCAGTGTTTCTGCAAAGAAATTAGTGGTACCTGGATGCAAAGCACAAAAGAGAGACTGATTAACAGGTCTCAATTGTGACTAAAATCATCAAGTAATTATGGAAAGGAGAGGCTGATCCACTTCAACAATGGAATGGAAAAGCAGAATAATTCACATTAAGAAAGACATTCAAATATGATATCTGAAAAATTCCTTCACTTCTTTCCAATTATGTCACCAACGATTCATGGATACAAAGGAATTTTCATATAAAAATTTATAAAAAATACTTATTATATTGTCTAATTTCAATCCCTGCAGCCTCTTTGTCAGCTCTATTTCTATCAGTTCCTCCTGAAGAAAGAACAAACCCTCCAGTGATGGCTCCAGAAAGATCTCAAGAGCAGCTTTCATCCTCCAGCACTGGAAGGAGGGTGATGTGGGGAAGAGAGCAAGCTGCTACTGTAACTTTCTGCAGTATAAATTTTAAATACTTGTAGCACTTGGAAGTCCTATTTTATGGGCCAAAAGATCTCAATTCCTTAGCCTATATGCATGCATCTTTTCCCCAGACATTTAATTGTCTTAATTATCTCCCTGAGATTTTCTATAAATCCTCCACACACTTCAAACTACACATCTAGACACAGTAATCTAAATACCTGGCATTTACTTAGAATAAAAGTTCCCTTATTTCAGGAGAGTTGTTCTTTAACTCCAACAACTCAACAGATCAGGAAAATGACAATACACAAAAGACAAATTTCAGTGATACCAGCTCCGGGAATAATTATAAAATGGTTAAAAGCTGTCTGTAGTGGTCTCGGGTTTATAAACCTGTTCCCATCTACCACAAAATCTTCTCACTGTCTTCCTATTCTATTCCTATCTATGCCTGGTCCCTCAAAGGTACCTTAACAATATGAATGACCTTTTACAAAGCACTTCTTTCTAGGGCAGCCTGCACTTTCATCTTCAACCTTTTGAAATTTTAAGTCTTTGGCACTTATTCATTTAAGTAAATGTTTAAGCATTTCTTTTCAAGAAAAGGCAGCACATTATCAGAGCTCAAAGCCCTAACATAAAACGGCTGTGTTTGAACAGAGATCAAAAGCTCTCATGAAAATGAAATCACTCTTTTCTGGGGAAAATCTTGGCATCACTGAGCAAGTGATAAGCAGAACACATGGATGAAAAAAAAAACTGGCCTTTGAAATTACCAAACTACATAAACAATTGGCAAAAATACAGTTCAATCATGCCTTTGGGGATGTACACATTTGGCTGGCCTCTGGTCTGTCCTTTTAAGCCCTAGTGCACCAATAATAGCATTGTCCCTGAGGTACCTTGAGATGAATTTAATTCTGACTTTTCCTCCTGTCTTTGTTTCCTGTGACTTTTCTCTGGTTGGCAAACAAAGTGTCTCTGTTCTTGTTTGTGAATGTCTGTATTGATTTCTGTCATCATACTTATTTTCCTTGTACTAAACATTAATCCCTGGTACATACCTTGAGTGAACTTGTCCTTTGTGGTCATAAATGACCTGTTAGTCTATGCCCTTCTTAGTGGAATTTGTACGGAAGCTGGATACACCTCCTAATGTTGTCATGAGGGTTTGGGGAATCATTTTGTAAGTTTCTGAGTTGGCACTAAATTTCTATTGGTATTTAACATTAAAAAACCTGTACATTAAAAAAATGCCTAGATTTTAATTGATTCCCACTATGGATTCCACTTATATTTCATAATGTATAGGCATTACTTAATAAACAGTAACAGTCAGACAAATAGCACCCATCCATCACATATTAGATTTAATAATTGAATTTCAATAGATAACAGAGCTCTTCCGGAAGAAGTAGTTTGAATATTCTCTCATTTTTACACTTCCAAACTTTACTTACAGAGAAACTATTTGAGATACATACACATCTGTGAATCCCAATAGACACCATAAGTACAAATCTACCCGGCATAATTTCTCCCTTAGCAATAGGATCTGAAGCCTTTCAGATTTTTTCACCAAATCCAATTAGCTAAGATGAAGTTTGTGTTATCTACAGTATTTGGAGATGTATTTTCTATGGCATGAATCTAGGACTTTTGTAAAATTTAGGATGCTGCATGATAAATACGCGGTTTTGTTTTTTTTTTTTAATTAAAAAAAAGAATAACACTGAAGGGGAAAAAAACACTGAATATATGTATAGCTGATGGAAAGAGCGCCCTCATGTGGTAATGCACAAGCAGAGGGGATTGCATTGACAGAAGTTGTTGAAAGTTTTACCAAGTCATGGGGCCCCCCTTGTGCCCATTTCAGCCATTAACATGGTTTAGCCTTGAAAATCCAACACACCACAACATTCTAAGTAGCTACATACCATCAGTTATGACAGGCACTTAAGATAAAACTTTAGTTCCTTTAGCCGCAGAAACATTTAGGGAAAATATTCAGAAGTAATCAGATTCAACTGTAACTTGTAAGATTTTTTCAAGTTTCTGATTTCATATTTCATTGTTTTTTCTTTAAATGTTAATGTTTCTATGTGAAAGACTTCATTGTCCAAAAACAGGCAGGTAAAATGAAAAACTTAATTCTGCAACAGTAGCACATCACCAACCATATATAACCCCTTTCTTGTTCTCTCTCTGTCACTCACACACAACCATAGAGAGACAGGCACACACACAAGCACACACACACACACACACACACACACACACACACACGGGTATCCTTTCATTTAGGGACTTTCTTGTCCTATTATCTGTAGTTCATTCTTACCAAAACCATGTAATATTTATTCTACCATCACCCCATCAAGTACCTATATACAAATGAAGCCACACAATTTGTAAACTTGACTGGCTCTATACATTGTTCATGGAACAGAGGATTTTGCATCCTAAAGTAAAATTAGTGACAAAATATATATAGCCTATATTCATTAATAGAAACCCTCAAGTAGCTGTTACAAGACTGAAATTGTAATTAAAAATCATAAAGGTTTGACAGTACCACAACTACCATTAAATTAGCATGGCTCATGTAAGTGCTGAGATATCAACAACCTTATGTCTCAGGTTATTGAGATTATTACCTAATAAGAGTTGTAAAACCTGAAGTTCAAAGCATGACTGGGACTGGTCGCTGATTGATAGTTCCAGAAATTAAGCCCCTTGCATTACGAAGCACTGAGAGTTGAGAGGTTGAGATGAATGAAGTGGGCATATTAGCAATATTAAAAATAATGATAGATATAGCTACTATTTAATGAGTACCCACTATATGCCAGACAGTATACAAAGTACTTCTTATAATGTGTTTTAATTCTCACAATGGTCTCACAAGGCACATGTTAGTCTAAATTTACAGATCAGAACATTAGGACATGGAAAGGTTAGGTAGCTCTCTTGAAGTACTACAGGTAATATATTACAGAGATAGAATAATCTGATGCCAACATAATATACTGCTTCCCACTAGAAAGTAAGATGGAATGAAAAATCCTAGGAAAAAGCTTTAGTAGGATTAAGGGAGAAAAATAATTTGGGTGGAGTAGAAGGAAGCGTTGTGGCAAGGGAAAAGTTGAAAGTAAAAATCAGTAAACTTACTGAGATCTTTGATTCCATTTTTTAAAATTCTATATAGTCAGAATATATTTATTCTAGTTGTCCATAAATTCTAGTTTCTAATCTGTATAATTGAATGTCAGAATTGGAAAAGTCAATCAATAAATCCCTCTTCTATGAAATCAATAATTTCCTCAAAGATGTCAATTGACTTCTAGATCTTACAGTTAGTAAATGGCAAAGTCAGGATGGGAACATGGTTGGGCCCTGTGCTCCTGCCACAGCACCAACTCAGTGGCCTATTGCATTGGTACCCTGCCTTCACATTTGCCTTAAGTCTGTCCATGGCACTGCTGCCAGAGTGATTTTGCAAAAATACCATTCTGACAGTGTAATAATAAAGACAAGCTAAACCATGTTTCAGTGACAAACAACCCCAAAATATAAGTGGCTTGAAACTATGAGATTTATTTCTCCCTTGCACTATATTTTCCCTGGCTCAGTTCAAAGTTCTGCTTTACATTGTTCCTACTCAGGGATCCCAATTGTAGAAACTCAAGTTGATGGAAAAGCTACCACCTGGAACATTGCTAGTGGCCACAGCTAGTGGCCACAGCAAACAGAGACAGTGCTGAATAATCTTAAAATTTCCAGCCAGAAGTGACATGTGCTATTTCTTGTTCATACTTAATTTGTCAAAGTAAGTTACTAAATCCAAGGGCTGGAAACTGGTACATTACATGTCCCCAGAAGGAGGAATGGAAATATTTGTTAGGCATTACTAATGAGTAACAGCAAAGATTCCCTTGCTTAATTGATGTCAGCTGCTGACAGGATAAAATCCAGACACATTTATTTGTCTTAGAAAACTCACTGTGATGTGACCTCTAACTGCAGGCCATACCTCATTTCCCACAGGTATCCTATGTACCAATTATCTTGAATTTGTTATTTTCCCACAAAGTATCAAACTATGTCATGCCTCATGCATTTGCCTCCATGTCTTCCTGGTGAAATCCTAGTTTTCCTTCAGGGCTCAACTCGGGGATTTTCTGCTCTGTACTTTTATCAGATCACTCCATCCCCAATCCAAACACAACATGCCCTTACCTATTTTTTATCTTCATCAAAGAGTGCCACACTCATTTGTTCATATGTAATTCTCATTTATTATACTGTACGTGCCCTGAATGCAATATCTCTGGGTTATTGCTAGTGCTCAATAAATAATGTCTGGTTGAAGAAATGAAGTCATCAGCATTCTAATAGGAGATACCAAGGTTTAGCAAAATTAATATCTACAGTAAACCAAGGGAGTTTTGAATAAAAAAGTGAGACAACAGATGGATAGGCACATAGGTACCTTGGGATTGTGCATTACCCTTTACTGATAAAGTTAACTTGTTTTCCTAATAACTTTTTGTAATGTAAGCTGGTGATTTTTATTTAAAATGGAAAGTCACATATATGTGAATCTGTTTTGGAGGCTTTTTCAGACTTCTTCTATCTCTTAGAGACTTCTCCCTAAAGGATCAAGATGTGTCAAATTTCCTCTAGAATGTTTTATTCAGAAATATTACCACACTGAGCAAATACATTTTCTCATTTAATGGCATGTAAAATAAGCCACAGGTATTCTGTGGATACCCTGAAGATAAGTACATGTTTGCATCATTTTACAAGGAAGGGAACAGGTTCAGAGAAAATAATAAACTTGCCCAAAGTTACATGGCTAATAAGAACCTGAAGTGAGATTTCAAATCTAAGACTTTTTGATGGTGAAGCCATGCTATCAATATGCCATCTACACAATAAATGCAGGTAGTTGCAGAAAACTGTTTAGGTGAAAATTTATTATATTCATACATTAATGGGAGTTGTTGTTCTGATGAATCACTCTGCCCTCTGTTTCATCAGGGCTCCCCGCCTGACAATATTTTTATCGAAAGAGCATTGATAGGTTACAAACTTCAGGCTTTATCAGTTATGTAGGCAATAGAGTAACTCACAAATTTTACTGAAATCATATTTCATGAGCAGCTGCTATTTTTGCCAGTCTCAGGTTTATGCTGGGCCTGGTGCTGTGTGGTGGTTATTCACCCAGAAACCTCATGACTTACGTACCTACCCAAACCCATATGCATTATTGGGTAGAATGTGTCCTTGAATTCGTTGATGTTTTTGACATTTGAAGGAAAAGAGCAATGCATTTGTTTTCTAGGAACTTCCACCAAGTATTTCCTAATATCACCATGGAACTGCCAGAGGTTTCTAAAACACATTCTCCTAAATTCTCACAATAAGCCCCAGGGCAGATCTTCACAATTATTCCTTTGTGGACTCAATCTGTATCTCACTATGCCAAAAGCATTTCTATCTTAAAGCTCATCTAATCTTTGAATCTAAAAGTCAGTTCTCTGAAGTACTTATGAAATATACAACTAGGAACTTTATTCTTATAATGCAAGGTAAAGTGATTTTAAACTCCTTTATGGACATATTTTATACAAAAGTAATAAAACTGTCTTTAAAAATTCTACTTAGAGAGTTTACTTGTTTATTCCAAATTTGTCATATCCTGGGCTTAGAACGTGTGTGAAGGACCCAAGCAAATGTAAATTGCTTATTTCAACAATAAGCAAACCCAATGAGCATGCTTCACCAGAACAAATAATTAACATGACTACCCATTAAATTGTGTGTTCCAGAGGAATCAGATGAGTAATTACTGAAGAAAGAGTGCCCAAGTAGTTAAGCTGTTTCTGCTGTCCTTGCAATCCAACAGACCATGCTGTCTCAAAATCGTTTCCCACAAAATGTCTCATTCACCTTGGGTTTTAAGAGAATCATTTCAACCTAACACTTATTCAAAGTCTGAGCTTAGACAGATAATCCATTCTTAGACATCTTGAAAATCATTACATAATGTTTATTCATGGATGATTTGAGGCCGGGTGTGGTGGCTCGCACCTCTAATCTCAGCACTTTGGAAGGCTGAGGCGGGCAGATCACTTGAGATCAAGAGTTAGAGAACAGCCTGGCCAACATGGCAAAACACCATCTCTACTGAAAATAAAAAAATTAGCCGGTCATGGTGATGCAGGCCAGTAAACTCAGCTACTAGGGAGGCTGAGGCAGGAGAATCACTTGAACCCAGGAGGCGGAGGCTGCAGTGAGCTGAGATTGTGCCATTGCACAGAATGAAACTGGGCAACAGAATGAAACTGTGTCCCAAAAAAACAGAACAAAACAACAACAAAAATAAAATAAAAGAAATTTATGGACTATTTTAGTCTGCATTACAGATATTAGTTACCAATCTTTCTTGGTAATTTTTCACATCCATTCATACTTTCTGAGTTACTATTTTGTAGCACTTTTAATTGATTTGTCTCCAAGACACCATTTTTTTCATCTTTGCCTGATGAATAAAGACATAAGAATATATTTTCCAGGATATTGAAAAGTAGGCATGACAGAGATATTTTAATAATAAATTATCAATAAAGATTAAATTAATTCAAGTCTTATACATACATAGGATACAAGAGAAGAAAAATACTTTTATACAAACGTAGGTCCACATCCATCAACCATGCTAGAGCACCATTCGACCAAGTAAATTTTTTTTAAAGTGACACTTTTTTTCAATGTAAACATGAAGGTTATGAAATAGGTCTTTTAAAATTATGTGTTTCAGCATAATATGATTGTCAAGTAGAAGATTTCAGAGTTAAACACATCTCAGTTCCGATCTTGATCCTGGAACTCATTAACCACGTAACTTAGGGGAGAGTTTCTGATCTTAATGAGCCATATGTTCCTCACCTGTAAAATGAAAATAGCAGTATCATATCTAAACCTCAAGACTGTGGTGAGGATTAATACAGTTGAGTTGATTTATGTAAATAAAGCACTTAGAAGAATACCTGATACAATCTACATGTTAGATAAACAATATATTATTTCTATTCTAATTAACATCCTCATTCAGAAAAAGGTGCTGAATGTAATTCTTTATATATATCTATACATGGAAAATGAGAGAATGTGAGAGCAAGAATATGCTCTGCAATAGTACCTACATTTAAAAATTTGATGAGGCCTCCAATGTACTCATGAACTTAATTTCAAAAAAAGTAGAATCCTTTCCAAGTAATATTACCATGTATTAGAAATCACAGAAAATTCTAACTTGATAAAAACATAAATTGACTGGTAATTTTAAAATGAATTCTAATTACTTATTCTAAAATATCCAATGAAACAGATACTTGATTAAAATACAATATGGTATTTTCACAGTTTTCCTACATTTCTGAAAGCAGTCATGATGAGGAAAGTTGTCTGTGGTGTTGTTTTTGTAAGTAGAAAAGTTTCTCGGAAAAGGAATAGAGAAAACAAAACTTCTTTCATTGAAATGTGACCTGAACAATAAGCACTATTCTTAGGTGAACTTCATGGTTGATAATCTCAGCTTAGAGCACTTAACCTGCAGATTGGAACAATACTGGATATATTTCCTCATATCAGAATGAGCTTCTTAAGGCTTTTGGAGGAACAGAAATAGTGTAGCTCAGTACTTCTGTCTTTAAAAAGTCCTAACAATCCAAGACAAACCTCAGAAAATCCAGAAATTGGGAGGTCCTGATTATTACAGAATGTATGTCAGGGATTATAGTAGGTTGGTACAAAAGTAATTGCAGTTATTGCAATTGAAAGTAATATTCAAGAAACCTGGGGAATCTTCAACAAATGATGAGAAAGAATGTTTAATCAAGAGAGTCATAAAGTTTATTTAATATATCCTAAAAGTGCATGGAAAAAAATTATCCAATGTCTTGGTTATGTGAAAACCTACAGAGTATGGTGTTGAAACAGATATTTTCTTTGGAAACAGACCTGTGTTCAAATCTGAGTTCTATTACTAGAGAACTGTGCTACCTCAGGAAAATAACCTCTCTGAGTCTCAGTTTCCTCAATGTATGCTGACAATGATATTTTGCATATGCTTAGGATCAATTCAGAAAGTGTGTATAGAAAAGATAGCCAAGAATCTGATGTATGGCACTAAACATGTGCTAGATTCACATATCACTAAATACTTACACCCCCCCACCACCAGATAAATTACGGTTTTAGTACCATTACATTACATAAGAAAGATCATGTGGCCCTGGTGGGAGTATTCACGCTATAAAAACTGGGAGATGGTATAAATCCGGGCCCCCTTTTTTGGCAGAGATCTGTTTTATCACACTCCACTGCCTAAAGGATAGAATTTGAGAATAGAGGCGTTGGTGAAAGCAAGGGGATTCTCCTGAACAACATTTTGAAGTTAATAGTTTAGATTTTTTCAAGAATATTTTATAATTAAAATTTCAAAAAGAAAACGAATATATCAGTATGAAATGGTGACACATGCTTTGCAGAGAACTTAAACAGGGTAGTATGATAGAAGCAGCTGCCCTAGATTGAGTACTGGGAATATTCTTCTGTGGAGTGATACCTAAAATGAGATATAAATTATAAGAATCCACCAGCCCCTCACTAATTGGAGGCAGTGCATTCCAGGCATAGGGAACAGCAGGTGAAAAGGCCTTAAAGAGCAATGCATTTAACATATTCAAAACTCAGAATGAAAGCTAGTGAGGTTGCAGCTTAGTGAATAAGGAGAAGAATGAGAAGTCATGAAGTGGAAGAATAAAGCAAAGGCCAGATCACTGAGGACTTTGTAAACCAGGTTTAAAAAAAAAAAAAAAAAAGTGTCTGTTCATGTCCTTCGCCCACTTTTTGATGGGGTTGTTTGTTTTTTTCTTGTAAATTTGTTTGAGTTCATTGTAGATTCTGGATATTAGCCCTTTGTCAGATGAGTAGGTTGCGAAAATTTTCTCCCATTTTGTAGGTTGCCTGTTCACTCTGATGGTAGTTTCTTTTGCTGTGCAGAAGCTCTTTAGTTTAATTAGATCCCATTTGTCAATTTTGTCTTTTGTTGCCATTGCTTTTGGTGTTTTAGACATGAAGTCCTTGCCCATGCCTATGTCCTGAATGGTAATGGTAATGCCTAGGTTTTCTTCTAGGGTAAGAGGAAAATAATTGAAATAGGAGATAAGGGGAGAAGGAGGAGAAAAAGGAAGAGGAGCAAATGGAAAAAGGGAAGGAGAAAGGAGTAGAGAATAAGAAAGAAAGACAAGATAGCAATTTTTTTGTTTTTTGTTTGTTTGTTTTTTGTTCTTTTGTATTTTTAGTAGAGATGGGGTTTCACCAGACAAGATAGCAATTTTTTTGTTTTTTGTTTGTTTGTTTTTGGTTTTTTTATAGCAATTTTTTTGAAGAGTAGAATAAAATACATTGCTATCAGAAAGCATAACATCTTATCAAGGAGATAAACTTTTAATGTAACAAAATGGAAAAAGATTATCACCAGAAGTCTGAGGGAGAACTAAGGCAGACTGGGCAATGTATTACTCCCCTTGACTGGGACATTCATAGGAGAGTCCCCTCACCACACCACAGGCTTTGCTAAATGTTTGGGAAGGAGGAGAAAGCCTGATATTGGCCAAGCATTGTGGACTTCCTCCCTCATGACATCAATCATAGGCAAGTTACCAGAACCATAAAATTTTGTTTAAAATTGAGTTGTTTAATGACGTGTTTTGTTTCTCCAAAAAGTTGTAGTACAAAAACTGGGTTAAGGCCAAACTGATTGCAGGCCCCAAACAAACAGATGCATGAGTCATTAAAATGATAAGGATGGAATTCACAAAGCAAAAGGCAAAATAAATACTATAGAGGTTTAGTACAGAAAGAAACTCTTTCAGGTCAAGGGACAAAAGAAATTACTTTCAGAGAAAGTGGATGTTGATTTACACCCAGGCTAGAACAAGCTGTATTTGAGAGACATGTCTCCCATTGCATACTTGACTTGCCACACTTCAGGGAATCACTGAAAGTTGACCATTTCTAGCCCAAACTTAGCTGTGTGCTGGCCTCTCTCAACTACTCTGAAACTTATGAATTCCTTCTTATGAAAGGAAGAGGTATATTCTTTTATTTTTCTTAACACCTTTATATCTAAGCCAACACTCCTGGAAATTATAGCCATAATTCACATACACATACCTACAAATCTTAAATATAATAAAATAGACTCACCTCATCAAGCTAGAGTTACTAAGCTAGGACATACTGTCATAGTGGACATGGGATGATTAGTATCCAATAATGTACAATATCAAATAGAAGGGATTACTTTAGTAAAGTCTCATGGTAGTTAACAGAAAACACCCAATGTAATAGAAGAGATTTAGTTGACATCTTGCTGATTCTCTGTATTTACTGCTCGAGTTATAATTTTTTTGTTAATTGTCTTTATTATGGTCCTATGTCTTTCTCCTCTCTAGTTAGGCATCTGGGTGCTTTGAGATAGAACTACATAATTGAGAATCAAAAGACCTGAATTCTAGCCACAAGTCTGGTACCTTCCGAAAGTGTGAAAAAAACTGTAATGTCCATGAAGGTAAAAACTATTTGTATTAACATTAGCACTAAGTTCTGAATGCCTAGCAAGGATATGGACTATAGAAGTTGTGCAACAACTATTTCTTGTATAAATAAACTAATTCATTAATGAATGAAGTCATTGAACCTTCTGTACTTCAGTTTTCTCGTTGAAGCATGAGGGTGATATATACATATCTTGCCTACCTTGATATATCATTAGAAGTCCCTGGGAAATTACAGCTCAGGTGGAAGAAAATTATTTTAAGAAGTGATAAAATTTAAATTCAGTTGTCATGATCCACAGAACATTGCTCTGCTTTACAATGGCACTCTGTTAAGCCTTGATTGATTTTTCAGGATAGTTGAAGGAAAAGAAAGCAGGGATAACATTTTGAAAGCACTAATTTACAAACCACTGTTGTTTACTTTTCATCATCTATGTTACTGGAACAGAACAAAGATATAGATGGTACATAATTCAACAGTCATGTGTACTTGGCATTAGAATATGTTTTTGTACTTTTATTTGAATGGAGGGTTGTCTGGTGTTCTGGTAATTGAACTAAACCAAAATAATGAAGTTATAATGATGACATCAGGTTCCGGATTTCCTCATCTTAGGTCCCTGCAACTTAATCCATACAGACTCACATTGCTCTGGAATTAGACCACCTTTTTTTCTTCCCTGAATGAAGAAACCATTTATTTAACAAAACTTAGGGGAATACCTATTTTGTGACTGACACAGGAATAGATAATGAGTATATTCAACCTAGTTGAATGGGAGAAACAGACATATACAATATCCACACTACAACGTGATGAAAACTAGAGTCCCTTGCTACTTCCCCTCCTAGCTAGAGATAACTTTGCCTCCAATGACACAGGTTCTTGAAAGCTATCAGATAATAAAGCATAGCCTGTTCTTTTTCACTTCAACTGCTGAATAACTGGAGAGTTTCAATTGCTTTTCTTTAAATACTCAGGTAATGAAAAATAAAAACAAAAAGAACGCAATGACTGAAGTCTTCCAATTGTCTCCAGAGTTGAGGAATATAGTTAGATAAACCATTCACCATCAGAATAATTTTTAAACTGACTGTGTTTTTCACTCTATAATCCAGTTGCTGACCTTTCCAGTGCTTGGTCTTGACAATTTTCTGGCTCAGTAGTGGGGTTAGCTGGCTAAGACCCTGCAGCCTGCAATAGAAAATAGTCTCTCAAGAGAATGAGAGCTTATGGTGTATTTAATTTGACAATATTCAGAATAGACCAAAGTCATTAATTGTAAATATATATCATCATGCAATACAGAACCTTCCTCCTAGTTCACTCATTCAACAAATCTACTGCATTTTCCAGGCAACAATTGGTTACATTAACCACCTTTATGTTTAAGCTTTAGTTAAATCTGCCATTAACATCTAGGATTGTCTAATTTTTTAGTTAATCTAAGAAGACCACTATCACAAATCTCAGGAAAGTTACTTTTGCTAAAAGAAAAACTTTCAGCAAATTAAATTTAACAGAATTTAATTGAGTAAAGAATGGTTTGCAAATCAGGCAGCCTGGAATAAAAATACATTCAGAGTAACTCCGGGGCTGCCACGTGGTCAAATAACATTTATGGACAGAAAAGGAAAACGGTGTACAGAAAATGGAAATGAATTACAGAAACAGTGAGTTGGTACCAGTTGCAGCTCTGCAATTGCCTTATTTGAACACATTTGAACAGTTGGCTGCTTGTGATTGGCTGTCACTCAGCTTCTTGTTAAAACAGTAGGTTACAGTTTGTTTAACATCATTGGGTTACAGTTCACTATTATAAGAAATCTTTAGGTCAAACTTAAAATATGTATGGAGGCAGCTTTAGGCTAAACTTAATTCAATTTATTACTTTCTAATAGATATGAAGTCCTAGTGGTGGGTTTTCTTCTTTAGTAAAGAAAAATGTCTTTTTATTCTAACTAATGATTTATGTACTTGGATTTTTTGACCAGATAAATAAAAATAGTATAATTATTTTAGTATTAATGAGCCATGCAAGCTCTGTCTCATTCTACCAAAAAAGACAAATTTATTAAAAGGCAATAATTTTGTTTTCCTGCATAAGACTATCGTGAGTTGCTCAAGATTAAGTTAGCTAAAAAGAACTCTTCCATAATAAAAATTAATTGATAATACATTGTCAAAACACTTGTGATCCTGAACTATCTATTAGAGGGGAGTCAACATTAACAACAAAAAAACTACAAATAAACACAAAACTCCCATTATGAAGGAAATTTAAATAATAACAATGTGCAGAGAGTAATAGTTGTATTTTGAATATTAAAATATATAACAAAAACATTTTTCATTAAAAACATGTATTCACAGCTATTTTTTAAAATGTAGGACATCATGCTTTATACTTATTAAATTATTTATTTCAAGCAACATGATCATATACAAATACATTTCATAGACACATGGAAATTTAGCAATTTTTTAAGGACTGCATTCAGTAAGTAGAGGGAGAATAACTGATGTTTTCAAGGTCAAATCTAAAGGAAACTAGCCCACATTTACTTAGCCCAGCATTGAGGAAGCAAAGAATTCTGCTAAGTAGGCTTTGAAGTTTTGCTTTTCAGACCTATGATTTCTAACAATTCTGTATTTCGCCCTTGAAGTAAAAATAATCACCCATTTATCCTTGACTTTATTAAAGATATTAACTTTTATTCAGTTACAGTATCCAGTTTTATTCAATTAGGGTATCCAGTTTAAGAATTATAAAAGAGTAGAATAGAATTATTCTAGGAGAATTATTCTAGGAGAGTTACTCATAACCAAACCAGAACCAGAAATGATCACAGGAAAACATTTCTCAGGGGATAATTTAATAACATTACTAAAAGTGTGGGAATCCATATACCACCTAAATGATTAGGAAAGAGGTTATTAGCTAAGCCATTGTCTGAAACCCACTGAATCACTGGTCCTTTTTGAACAATGATTGGTCCTTTTTTTCTAAAGATGAGTTTTAAAATTTAAGAGAAGCGTCAAGCAGTAGAGCTGAGAGAGGAAAAGAACACAGATCTCACATGGTTCAGATTTTTCTTTTTAGGTCCAGGAGTAAGGTAAGATATCAAATCTTTGCTTTTACAGTTTGAAGAACCAAAATCAGTGAACTCTGCAGGATAGACTATCAAGTTCACCCTAAATGCTTGATTAGGTCAATGATTTGAAGCAGGGAAAAAAGTTTCACATCTAGAAGACAAGAGAAATATACTTAAACAGGTTATACCATAAATCAATATCACAGTTCAGTTTTATAATCTATTGCCATAAATTACAAAAACATTGACTCAGTTGCTTAGTTCTAGTATATTATCCTGTTATTAGACTACTAAGTGGAAATTATCTGGTATTGGACTGGTATTGTCAAATCTCTATTGAAGTACTTTTCAACATAGACATTAAAATTGCTGCAGTAATAAGTCCCTAGTTGGTTAGCCTTAGTCATGACCTCCCATGGTCTGATGGGCCTGCTCCTCTCCTTGTAGGGCAGCACTAGGAGGAGATCATCTTGTTCTTTAATGCATTCAACCACATCATATGTCTCCAAATGAGTCTTTTGTTCAAGCTAAAAGGACAAGCAAACAATCTTGGTTTTTATAAACAGCTTGTCTGAGAGAAAATAAAGAGTTATATCAGAAATTTACAAATATAACTTTTTAAATTTTAAATTGCAAAATGTAAGTAAATACTATGGAATTCACCCAGCTATTCCTTTGATTAACAATACTAATTATTTTGTCATGAATTTTAAGTAATGTCTTTATAAAGCTAAAGATCACAACTTATTTTCTAGATATATCATACGAAAATGAAAATTATAATTCTTCTTGGATTCCTGGGAGCCACATTGTCAGCCCCAGTAAGTGATTTTATGGCACTACTAGTTCCATTGTGTTAAACCTTCAACAATCCCTTCTTTTTACTATTTCTGATTTTCTTTTTCATTTTTACTTTTAGCTTATCCCACAGCGTCTTACGTCTGCCAGCAATAGCAATGAGGTTAGTTTAAATAATTAAAACAATCTCCTCCTTTTTTTAATGGAAATCAAGTGGGAAGAGATAGAAGTCGTTATTTAATTTATACTGTGTTCCTCCCCACTAGCTTTTATGTATATCCAAGCACATTTCTAATGTCCATGTTTGATTATATAACAGGTTACCTCTAAAATATTATTCTGCTTCCCTTGATTGATTGTTAATTCTTCAAAGGCAGATACAATATTGTTTATATCTTTTTGTTCTAATAACACCTCACACAGGTGTATATAGGTGTTTAAAAACATAAAATGACTAAACCACTGGAATGTGCTAACGTTGTGCAATCTCATACCCAACAGAGGAGAGGTTGTTAAATCCCAACCTTGTTTTAAATCTAACTTCTAATCACTGTAATTTAATGTAAGCCTAGTGAGAAAATGTCCCACTTCTAACAAGAAATTGAGCAACCAGCTATGACTTGTGCTATATTTGCAGTAAACATTGTTCCTACTCATTTTAGTGTGTAGTAATCTTGATTTCATATTATTTTTCTTTTTCTAGTTACTTCTTAACCTTAATAATGGTCAACTTTTGCCACTACAACTTCAGGTACCTCCATTTCAATAATTACTTTATGGGGAATATTTACCTATTGCTCATTTATGTTATTTTGTAAGAAAACAAAATGTTTCCTGATCCTATTTTGGAAATCTCAATTTTTAATATTATGAATTTGTCTCATATGTTCTAGTGGCCATTTGCTTGAAGATTAAAGTAGAAACTGTAATTTGAACAACACTTATTTATTGAGAACTTGGTATATGCCAGGTACTAATTCTCACAACTATGAGATAGTTAAAAGTAATTATTTTACAAAAAGTCATGCCCAGTTAACCAGTAACAGCAGGTTGGGGGGTTTAGGGTTAAGGTAGGGGAAAATACAGAAGGTTTAAAACCAGTGTGGCATATGCAGATGTTGGGCTCTTTTATCAACCTTATCCTGCCCCATATTTCTCATGGCCATCGGGAATTTAGCATTTGCTTCGTATTATTTGCTTGGTTCAAAATGAATCAAGATGCTGTCCTTTTTTATGTTGCAACATTGGAACTATAGAAATTGTTTGTATTTTGTCTCTTTCTTGCTCAGGACTAATTTTTAAATTCTTTTTGGCATGAAGGGAACATGCTTTCTTTCCTTTGTGTCTTTTTAGGGCCCACTTAATTCATGGATTCCACCTTTCTCTGGAATTTTACAACAGCAGCAGCAGGCTCAAATTCCAGGACTCTCCCAGTTCTCTTTATCAGCTCTAGACCAGTTTGCTGGACTGCTCCCAAATCAGATACCCTTCCCAGGACAGGCCAGTTTTGCCCAAGGAGCCCAGGCAGGCCAAGTTGATCCCTTACAGCTTCAAACACCGCCTCAGACACAACCAGGCCCCAGTCACGTAAGTCAGGCCTCTTTCATTTTGTTCTGAGGAGAGAGAACTGCATGTTTAATCTGACAATGAATATGAATCAGCTTTGAAATAGGCAGGGGTTTTTGAACAATATTTTTTCTCATTATATGTTTCTACCATCGCTGTAAGTTCTTTCTTTTATTTTCTGATTTCTAAGACAAAAAATATTTAAATCAGCTACTCTAGGATACAGCAACAAGCCAAAAAAGTTAAAAACAAGTCTAGGATAAGATAGGAAAACTTCAATAATAGGCAATTTATGTCAGCACATGTAACAGATGACTTTTTGTTGTGGAAACTTGTTAACACAAATGATAAATTTATATGGCTAGCTCTATGAAAAGCAGCTCAGGGATTTTTAAATAACAAAGTCAAGCATACATTTTTATATAATTCTTTTTTTTGGCAGGTGATGCCCTATGTATTCTCCTTCAAAATGCCTCAAGAGCAAGGACAGGTAAATGGATATAACAACACTGCCCATAGAGATGGCTACATACACTCTCCACAATGCTTTCTATTTCTAGCTCTGACTCCTATAGCAGGGCTATAAAAACCTATATAATGATATCACTGTCTAGATAACATCATTGCTGGGCTAGTATCAGTTTGTTGATGTTGGGCTCACTTAACAACTCCTTAAGGACAGGCAGCTAAGTAGAGTCTCCAGGACCCCTGAATTTCCAGGGCATTGCTATGTTGAGAGTAAAAGAGCTCAGTAAGCCCCAGGTCATGTCCTCTCTGCATCCAAATTGCTGGAAGTTGGGAAAAACTCAAGAGAAATACCATGGGCTGACTTTATCCAACTTTAAATTTTGCTTCAGAAGGAGATGCACTAAGCTGATAATATATGATATGATGTAGAGATAAGAAACACTTGCCCATGTTATTTGGCTGTTATGAAATTCTGCTCAAAACATTTTAAGCTTCTTATACATTTCCAGTTTGAATCCATATTACAATCAAATGGTAATTTTTTCCATTAAATAGGATAATCTTTTAAAAATGAATGCAAACTAGTATAATCATCATATTAATATGGAAAACCCTATAAATATCAGGATTATTAATTTTACAATATTCTGGGTTCAAAGAAACAGTATTATAAATAAATTATATTACTCATCACAGAATATTGACCTTTTCATAAAAAGTTACAGCATTTGACTCTACTGTAATTATAACTAAATAACTTTGTCCCACATCCACTCCCATTATAAAACAAAAGTTACTTCTAGACATTATCTCATTCTATGACATAAGCATTTAAAGAATTAGATGTATAACTAGAATTACTTCATCTTAAGAATCAAGAAACCTAGTCTTAATGAGATCAAATTCCTCATCCCATTGAAAGTAAATAGCTGAGTTGGAATATAATTCTCCACCCTTTCTGTCTCCTTCTTTAACCACGAAACCAGTAGCTCTCCATCCTGGCTTTACATTAGAATCTCTGTTGTTTGAAAATTACAAACGTCTGAACCCTACCCCAGTGAATCAATACCCCATGAATAGATGTTAAGTTTGGTCATCTTCTAAAATGCTCAAATGTGAGTTTGATTCTTAGCCAGGATTAAGAATGCTTGCACAAAATATAATCCTTCTGAAACCCTAGCTGTTTTTTTTAACTTCATGTCTAATACAATCTCTTACTTTATGCAAATAAAAACAGCATACAAAAATTAACATATTTACTAAGATTCTCATTTTCTATGAACACATACACAAATAAACAGACACAGACATATAAGTAGAAGGCAATGATAATATAAATGGAAGCCACATGGTAATGTAGGTGGGGAAGTTTCAGATGATTTCATTTGTTACTTGTCTATGTCTTGATTTACCAAATATCCTAAAATATATATGGATTATTTTAATAAAGTAGCAATTCTTAAAGGCAATACATTCATAGCATTTCATTTATTATGGCAGAACATCTAATACCACATTCTGCAGAATGATGATTCTCAAAAATATAGGGTAAGTGCTACATAGGCTATCTTTCACTTAGGTATTTGCAAAGTAATTTGTATATAAAGTTTCTAAGATGTCCTTTGAAAAAAAAAAGCTCTTCTGCTTAGTTCAACCCACTATTTCCTAAATGTGTTTGCCCAAGCAACCTTAAAAACCAAGTCCAGTATTACCTGGGATACAAGTTGTTTCCAAAGTTTGGGAAGGGATTCTTCATCTATTTGCTTTGTATTTAATCATATAAAGCTGCTAGACATAAAACAGCTTTTAAATAAAATTGACATTAGAAGATAAAAAGTATGTCCTATGCTGATTTAATGGAATCTCTTGTATCCTTCTCTTTTTACAAGTAGATGTTTCAATACTATCCAGTTTACATGCTCCTACCCTGGGAACAACCTCAGCAAACAGTTCCAAGGTCACCTCAACAAACAAGACAGCAGCAGTATGAGGAGCAGGTACTGCAAATGTTTTATTTTAATCCTACTAGTTCCACTTGAAAATAGAGAAAATAAGGTATATTACCATAGAAAAAAAGTTTTTGAGTATATTTAATGCAAACACTCAACAGCATGAAACAGGTAGGCATAAGAGGGTAGGTATAGTGTTCTCGGCTATAAATCATTTGTGTAAACTTATTTGGTAATATTCCAGGGCTGGATTTTTAGCCAATGAAATCAGTAAGTGGACTTCAATAGAATCAAGGCCAAAAAGCTGAATAACCTCGAAAAGTGAAGTTTTCTCACATTTAAAATTTACTAGCATCCACCTTTCCACATATGTGTGTGTGGTTACTATTTAAAAATAATAAATGGCAAAAATATTAGCTACCTTGATGAAAGAAATATTTGATCACTGGATTTTGAGATACAATTAGATACCATTATATTAAATTTTGTGAAACTGCAATAAATTTTTAGAATTCTAACATAAATTCAGGTGGCTCATGTATTATTAACATCCTTCCTGTTAGAATGAAAATGTCTTTTTTTTAATTTAATCATAACTCTAAAACCTGGCATTACAAATTAGAGAAAACTCAGAATTATGCTTTAAAAAACTGGTAGTATTAATTCTAATTGTCATGTTGCTTTAAAGGGAAAGAGAGAGTTTTATCCTAGAAATGATATGGTATTAAAAAGATTCTTGCTAATTTAACAATAATTAATTTTTAGTTACTGGAACATATAAACTTTAAAAATGCTTTTAACTTATATAAAAAGATATATAAGTTTAAGTAATCATTTACTGCAAACTTATGACAAGAATAATCACAGAAAATATAATACATTTTTTAAAAAATCTGACAGATACCATTCTATGCTCAATTTGGATACATTCCACAACTAGCAGAACCTGTAAGTAAATGCATATTTTTCATTAAAAAATATTTTGAAACTACTTCCTTCATTGTCTACTAAATCTATCAATGCCCTTCAGCCAAAGATGACCAGCAGAGCACCTCTAATTGAACAAAATTGTATGTATCCACTCAGTACAAGGAGGAGAACACACATGTGGGGAATCTTGGGTGTCTTAATAGGAAAGTATTAGAATGACTTCTCACACAATTTGGGCTTCTTTTAGGTAATTTGGGGAAGATTGCAAAGAAGTGGTTGTTCACTCTGCAGTGGCTATTCTCAAAAGTAGGGTAGCTCTATGATTATTTTAAAAGCTCATTCCTCTAAGGCAAGGATAGTGGAGCAAGGTGAAAGCTTTAATGGGTAAAGAAGCATCAGTCGCTCATAGTAGCCAAGATGTGAGAACACCTGGTATTTTCGTGACTTGTATAGTGACCTTACTTTAGACAAAATTTTGAAATTGTCTTGTTTTTTCCACCCCGTCTGATGTTGGTGTTCTGTAGAATTGTTTATGCTCAACAGGTAAGTGCCTGGTCCTAGTAGAGAATGTTAGAAAGTAGCACTTCCAGAACAGAAGCAGAGGTGAGATGTCAAGCCACTGCTCTAATAGCAAAAATTAAACTATTATTTCTGTTTTTAGCAAAATAATTTAAGAAGTTTGGGAGTGTTTTACTACTCTGGTACTCTGGGTGGCCAAAGAGCATATTTTCATAGATCACTGATTTAGACTTTTTAAAACTTTTTGTGTTTTTAGGCTATATCAGGAGGACAGCAGCAACTAGCTTTTGATCCCCAACTAGGCACAGCTCCTGAAATTGCTGTGATGGTAAGATTCCTTACAACACTTTGCCAGCTACTGGAAATCAACAATTGACAACTTACTGCACTAATGTTCATTTTAATATCAACTCTGTTGTAATTCCATCAATAATTTTTGCTGCTTCTTCTTCTTCTTACAATATTTTGCCAGTGAAGATTCAGTTCACTCTTACTCAGTTAATTAGTATTTTTGAGTATGTTGTGCCAGGTACTCTTTGATGCACCTTTATTTAAAAGCAGATATTAAGAGACAATTAATGTTTGCTGGTATATATTCATGGTCTTTTATGTAGCTTATAATCTAAAAAAACTAATAGCAACTATTTTTTTAATATAATGCTTGTGTTGCATCTCAATCCTGTTGCTTTACATTCTTCCCAATTTTGGCCTTCTTGTTAAACTTACGACAACTTTGTTTTCATTCTCATTCTCTGTAGTCAACAGGAGAAGAGATACCATATTTAGGAAAAGAAGCGATCAACTTTAGACATGACAGTGCAGGAGTTTTCATGCCCTCAACTTCACCAAAACCAAGCACAACCAATGCTTTCACTTCTGCTGTAGACCAAACTATTACCCCAGAGCTCCCAGAAGAGAAGGTAGAGTCATGAAAACTTCACTTTATGCAAAAAAAATTGTCTAATGAAAAAATACAGTGATAAAATTAGTGCTTTAATTTATAGGACTTAGTCATGAAATTAAGAAGATAACTAAGGAAAAATATGTGGTCTTAACTCTGAATAAGGTGGCCAAAACTTGTTTTTGATAATCAATTAATCAGAATATAATTTAATTTCAATTTAATAAGAGTTTCTTATGAATGTCCTTTTCTCACTAGGACAAGACTGACAGCCTAAGGGAACCATAAGAAGTTGCCCTGATCATTCAGACATTTTGGTAGGTATTTGCCAAAGTCAAGCATTAGGTGCCACGACAATTCCTACATAAGAAGACAAAAGAAAAAAGTTGGCAGAGGAGCTAATAGAGTTCTTACCAAAGTAGTTATAAAAACAAGTCAGCTATATATACCTATAAAATTAATAATGATTATGGACTTCAACAATTTTTAAAAACAAAATTAAATTTTGAGAATCATGTCTGCCTATAAGTTTGGTATACTCTCTGAAAACACAAATATTAGATATTCTAGGTCCATTATAAAAGACATTCTATAGACACTCTATACAGAATCAATTCTCCCAAATCATCATTTCAGTTTGCAAGCTAAATATTGTAATAATTCCAATATATCTGTATTAGTTTGAAATTAAGTAAAAATCTCAAAATGATAAAGAAATTGTACAAGGAAAAGAAAATTTCAAATTCCATGACTTTTATATCAGACATAATCTTGAACTAATTACCTGTTTTAATCAGCTTGGTTGGCTATGAGGCCACAATAGGAGTTTGATAGAAGGGCAGTCTGGAAACAGCACCAAAAAGTAAAAACGCACACTGAAAAGCAAACAATTTAACTTGAAGGGCAAACTAAAAGACAAAGTTTTTGAAATATCCTCCCCGCTGCCTGTGCGCCTCTTTTGATCTCTCCTTCCATAAAAATGAGCACTCAGCATTCTTCAGATGAAAAAAGTTTATAAAAACACAACCGAGTGAACAGTAATAATACCTCTTTAGGAAAGCCTCCTCACTAATGTACTATATTGTACAAGGCAAATCAAGTTATTCAGTAAGAAATACTAAAGAGATTTCAGTATTTTTATGACCTTTTTTCTGTATGTATGAATGCCAGTGAAAAGAAAAGCTTTCTATTTCTTTAATAAGTAATTTGTAAGATATCTAGGATGTTTTATGCAAAGCAGTCCAATGATATTAAAATGCTTTTCTATTATATTTTTCAGGGAAAAAGATGTGGCCATGCCTTGGATATAATTTTAGGCTATTAGCTTCCTCAATGCTAGTATCAGTTCTTTGGAATACATGAAATATCTTGACTCTTCTCCTAAATTTGTTTTTACTTATAAATGTTATTAAACTCTTTAAATATGTCATAGAAAATAATACAATCATGTAATGAGTCTTGTCTTACAAAATTATATGTCTCTTCAAATATCCTATCATTGTATAATATGGAATATAATAACACTGAGAATAAAGCTAGTATCATTAAATCAATTGGATAATTGCATTAGTAAATGATGCCTCTGCAAAATGGTAGTACCCATGAAGATATGTATATTGTCATTGGATGTATGATGAGTGTTGTGATTGGAACTGATGAAGTAAAATAAGTATCTAGATTTGATATGTCATCTCTTCATTTCCCTAAGGTCCATTTAGTCAGTTTCCTCCTGAGACATTCTCATGACAATCAAAATTATTTGGTGGCAGATATCATAAAGTGCTTATTCCTAATATGACACAGTCACATAGAGAGGTGTCTGTCCTTACTCAAAAGGATAGGAAAGTGTATGCTTGTTTGGGGGAGGCAGCATCCTGTAGAGAATAAGGTGGAGATTTTGGGTTTCATCAGATCTGGCTTTCAATCTAGAATAATTTCTCTAAAATCAGCTTTGCTTACATTTGGTAATTCTCAAAACTTTCCCTACCAACTATTCTCCACTGGATGTTTCCTATCTAAATAAAACAGCATTAGTTCAAGAATAAAATATAGACTAACACAGGAACAGAAAACCAAACACCACGTGTTCTCACTCATAAGTGGGAGTTGCATAATGAGAACACATGGACACAGGGAGGGGAACATCACACACAGGGGCCTGTTGTGGGTGGGAAGCAAGGAGAGGGGAGAGCATTAGGACAAATGCCTAATGCATGTGGGGCTTAAAACTTAGATGACAGGTTGATAGGTGCAGCAAACCACCATGGCACATGTATACCTATGCAAAAAACCTGCATGCTCTGCACATGTATCACAGAACTTAAAGTAAAATTTTTTAAAAAGAATGAAGTATAGAATCCACACATGACTTCAACTCCTCCATACATCTATATTCAATCTATCATCATAGCCTAATAGAGTAATACTTTCAAATGAAGACATTTTAAGTGTGTAGTGTGAAAAATGTATATATCTTGTAACCATCACCCCATTAAGATACAGAATATCTCCAACACCCCATAAACTTCTTTCATACTCTTCTCCAATCAATCTAGTCTCCCCACTCTCATGCCAAGCAACTATTTTCATATTTCAATCAACATATATTAATTTAGCCTATTCTGGGTTTTTATATAAATTAAATCATACATGATGTATTCTTTCATGTCTGGTTTCTTTTACTCAACATAATGCTTTTGTGATTCATTCATATTATTGCTTAAGTGTTATACCACATTGCATTAATATATGTCATTTTCTTTATCCATTCTCCTATTGTTGAACATTTGAGCTGTTTCCAATTATTGGATATCAGAAATAAAGCTGCAATGAACATTCTTGTACACTTTTTTGTAAACACATGTTTTCATATCTCTTAAGTAAATACCAAGACACAGCTCTAACTCAAAGGATATGTATATGTTATGAGAGACTGCTAAATAGTTTCTAATGTGGCTGTTCCATTTTATACCCTTATTAGGAGTGAATAAGAATTCCAGTTCCTCTCATTTCTGGCCCACAATTATTATAGAATTGTCTTTTCTTAAAATTGTTTTTATAAATTCCTCTTTTGTCACACATCCCTTAAATGTTAACCTCCATACAGGTTGACCTAAGTCCTCTTTTCTCCTCTCTCTCAAAAAATCGCTGCATCGATTCTTTTAAATTGCTACATGAACATTTCCATTTTGACTTTAATAGGATTTATGAAAAGGTACTGGCTCCTAAATCTGTATCTCAGCATATTTATAGTCTTATCTATTAAATAGTTCTGGATTCCGTGTTTTATTTTAAAATGTTCAAAGAGGCATCTCATGGTTTTAATTTGCATTATCCTGATGACTAATTGTGTTATATTTGTTTCTACACTTATCAGTCATTAGTATAACATGTTTTTTGACATGTACTACTGCTATGTATAACTTTTAAATAATTTTTAAAAGAAAAAATATATTTACTTACATATTTACCAATTTCAGTGTTCTTCCTTCCTATACGTCTGAGATTTCATCCACTATAATTTCCCTTTTATATCAAGAAATGTCTCCAAAATTTATTTAGTTTGCATCTGATGGCTATAAATTCCCCCATTTTTATTTATCAAAAAATGCCTTTATTATGCCCACATTTTATAGATATTTTTTTAATATAAAATTCTAAGTTGACTGACTTTTTTTCTTTCCACACTTGAAAATTGTTCTAACATTATCTTCTGGCCTCTAATGGTTTTGATAAAAAGTCACCTGCCATTCCTATTGACATTCCCTTGTATGGAGTGTTTCTTTTTCTAGAGCTGTTTTTATGACTTTCTCTGTCCCTTTCGTGTTCAGCAGTTTGACTCGAGGAGAGTTAAGTGTGGCTGGCTAATTTTGTAGGAATCATATTAGGTGTGCACTTTGCTTTCTGAATCTGCATACTGGTTTTGATAAAAATAGGAAAAGTTTCATCAGTACTTCTTTGACTCTTTTTCTGTTTCGTTTTTTTCTCTTCTCTCATTCTTACAACTCCAATTCCATGTATATTGGATTAATTGACACTATTTCTTAGGTCATTGAGCCTTTGTTGATTTATATTTTCTGAGCACTTCAGTTTGAAAATTTCCATTTACTTTCAACTTCACAGATCCTTTCTTCTATTAGAGCCAATCTTCTTCTGCTACTGATATCATCTAATAAATACATCCAGTTTTTTAAAATTTTAAGTTTAGGATTTTTATTTAATTTTTAACAGTTTTCTTATAGCTCCAGAAATTTTCTAACTCATCACTCGATATACTCAACATATTCCTATCAATCTTCTAGCATGTTTATTCTAGTTGAAGTGTATTTTTTTACTATTATTACACTTTAAGTTCTAGGGTACATGTGCGCAACATGCAGGTTTGATACATAGGTATACATGTGCCACGTTGGTTTGCTGCACCCATCAACTCATCATTTACATTAGGTATTCCTCCTAATGTTATCCCTCCCTCAGCCCCCTACCCCCGGACAGGCCCCAGTGTGTGATGTTCCCCACTCTGTGTCCAAGTGAACACATTGTTCAATTCCCACCTATGAGGGAGAACATGTGGTGTCTGGTTTTCTGTCCTTATAATAGTTTGCTGAAAAAGATGGTTTCCAGCTTCATCCATGTCCCTACAAAGGACATGAACTCATCCTTTTTTATGGCTGTATAATATTCCATGGTGTATATGTGCCACATTTTCTTAATCCAGTCTATCATTGATGGACGTTTGGGTTGGTTCCAAGTCTTTGCTGTCTTGAATAGTGCCAAATAAACATACATGTGCATGTGTCTTTATAGTAGCGTGATTTAAAATCCTTCAGGTATATACCCAGTAATGGGATTGCTGGGTCAAACAGCAATTCTAGTTCTAGATCCTTGAGGAATCGCCACACTGTCTTCCACAATGGTTGAACCAATTTACACTCTCACCAACAGTGTAAAAGCATTCCTATTTCTACACATCCTCTCCAGCATCTGTTGTTTTCTGACTTTTTAATGATTGCCATTCTAATTGGCATGAGATGATACCACATTGCGGTTTAGATTTGCGTTTCTCTGATGATCAGTGATGATGAGCATTTTTTCCTGTGTCTGTTGGCTGCATGGATGTCTTCTTTTGGGAAGTGTCTATTCACACCCTTTGCCCACTTTTTGATGGGGTTGTTTGTGTTTTTCTCGTAATTTGTTTGAGTTCTTTGTAGATTCTGGATATTAGTGCTTTGTAGGATGGGTAGATTGCAAAAATTTTTTCCCATTCTGTAAGTTGTTTGTTCACTCTGATGGTAGTTTCTTTTGCCGTGCAGAAGCTCTTTAGTTTAATTAGATCCCATTTGTCTATTTTAGCTTTTGTTGCCATTGCTTTTGATGTTTTAGTCATGAAGTCCTTTCCCATGCCTATGTCCTGAATGGTATTGCCTAGGTTTTCTTCTAGGGTTCTTATGGTTTTAGGTCTAACATTTAAGTCTTTAATCCATCTTGAATTAATTTTTGTATAAGGTGCAAGGGAGGGATCCAGTTTCAGCTTTCTACATATGGCTAGCTAGTTTTCCCAGCACAATTTATTAAATAGGGAATCCTTTCCCCATTTCTTGTTTTTGACAGGTTTGTCAAAGCTCAGATGGTTGTAGATGTGTGGCATTATTTCTGAGGCCTCTGTTCTGTTCCATTGATCTATATCTCTGTTTTGGTACCAGTACCATGCTGTTTTGGTTACTGTAGCCTTGTAGTATAAAGTCAGGTAGTGATGCCTCCAGCTTTGTTCTTCTGTTTAGGATTGTCTTGGCAATGCAGGCTCTTTTTTGGTTCCATAGGAACTTTAAAGCAGTTTTTTCCAATTCTGTGAAGAAAGTCATTGGTAGCTTGATGAGGATGGCATTGAATCTATAAATGACCTTGGGCAGTATGGCCATTTTCACGATATTGATTCCTCTTACCCATGAGCATGGAATATGCTTTGATTTGTTTGTGTCTTCTTTTATTTTGTTGAGCAGTGGTTTGTAGTTCTCCTTGAAGAGGTCCTTCACATCCCTTGTAAGTTGGATTCCTAGGTATTTTATTCTATTTGTAGCAATTATGAATGGGCGTTCACTCATGATTTGGCTCTCTGTTTGTCTGTTAATGGTGTATAAGAATGCTTGTGATTTTTGTACATTGATCCTATATCCTGAGACTTTGCTGAAATTGCTTATCAGCTTAAGGAGATTTGGGGCTGAGATACGGAGTTTTCTAAATATCCAATCACGTCATCTGCAAACAGGGACAATTTGACTTCCTCATTTCCTAATTCAATACCCTTTATGTCTTTCTCTTGCCTGATTGCCCTGGCCAAAACTTCCAACACTGTGTTGAATAGGAGTGGTGAGAAAGGGCATCCTTTTCTTTTGCCGATTTTCAAAGGGAATGCTTCCAGTTTCTACCCATTCAGTATGATATTCTCTGTGAGCTTGTCATAAATAGCTCTTGTTATTTTGAGATACGTTCCATCAATACCTAGTTTATTGAGAGTTTTTAGCATGAAGCGCTGTTGAATTTTGTCAAAGGCCTTTTCTGCATCTATTGAGATAATCATTTCGTTTTTGTCATTGGTTCTGTTTATGTGATGGATTACATTTATTGATTTTCATATGTTGAACCAGCCTTGCATCCCAGGAATGAAGCCCACTTGATCGTGGTGGATAAGCTTTTTGATGTGCTGCCGGATTTGGTTTGCCACTATTTTACTGAGGTTTTTTGCATCGATGTTCATCAGGGATATTGGTCTAAAATTATCTTTTTTTGTTGTGCTTTGCCAGATTTTGGTATCAGGATGATGCTGGCCTCATAAAATGAGTTAGGGAGGATTCCCACTTTTTCTATTGATTGGAAGGAATGGTACCAGCTCCTCTTTGTACCTCTGGTAGAATTCGGTTGTGAATCCATCTGCTCCTGGACTTTTTTGGTTAGTAGGCTATTAATTATTGCCTCAATTTCAGAGCCTGTTGTTGGTCTATTCAGAGATTCAACTTCTTCCTGGTTTAGTCTTTGGAGAGTGTATGTGTCGAGGAATTTATCCATTTCTTCTAGATTTTCTAGTTTATTTGCGTAGAGGTGTTTATAGCATTCTGTGATGGTAGATTGTATTTCTGTGAGATCGGTGGTGATATCCCTTTATCATTTTTTATTGCGTCTATTTGATTCTTCTCTTTCTTCTTCTTTATTAGTCTTGCTGGCAGTCTATCCATTTTGTTGATCTTTTCTAAAAACCAGCTCCTAGATTCATTACTTTTTTGAAGAGTTTTTTTAAGTGTCTATCTCTTTCAGTTCTGCTCTGATCTTAGTTATTTCTTGCCTTCTGCTAGCTTTTGAATTTGTTTGCTCTTGCTTCTCTACTTCCTTTAATTTTGATGTTAGGGTCCTGATTTTAGATCTTTCCTGCTTTCTCTTGCGGGGATTTAGTGCTATAAATTTCCCTCTACACACTGCTTTAAATGTGTCCCAGAGATTCTGGTACATTGTGTCTTTGTTCTCATTGGTTTCAAAGAACATCCTTATTTCTGCCTTCATTTCGTTATTTACCCAGTAGTCATTCAGGAGCAAGTTGTTCAGTTTCCACATAGTTGTGTGGTTTTGAGTGAGTTTCTTAATCCTGAGCTCTAATTTGATTGTACTGTGGTCTGAGAGACAGTTTGTTATAATTTCTGTTCTTTTACATTTACTGAGGAGTGCTTTACTTCCAATTACACAGTCAATTTTAGAATAAGTGTGATGTGGTGCTGAGAAGAATGTATATTCTGATGATTTGGGGTGAGAGTTCTGTAGATGTCTATTAGGTCTGTTTGGTGCAGAGCTGAGTTGAGGTCCTGGATATCCTTGTTAATTTTATGTCTCATTGATCTGTCTAATATTGATAGTGGGGTGTTAAAGTCTCCCATTATTATTGTGTGGGAGTCTAAGTCTCTTTGTAGGTCTCTAAGGACTTGCTTTATGAATCGGGATGCTCCTATATTGGGTGCATATATATTTAGGATAGTTAGCTCTTCTTATTGAATTGATCCCTTTATCATTATATAATGGCCTTCTTTGTCTCTTTTGATCTTTGTTGGTTTAAAGTCTGTTTTATCAGAGACTAGGATTGCAACCCCTGCCTTTTTTTGTTTTCCATTTGATTGGTAGATCTTCCTCCATCCCTTTATATTGAGCCTATGTGTGTCTCTGCATGTGAGATGGGTCTCCTGAATACAGCACACTGACGGGTCTTGACTCTTTATCCAATTTGCCAGTCTGTGTCTTTTAATTGGGGCATTTAGCCCGTTTACATTTAAGGTTAATATTGTTAAGTGTTAATTTGATCCTGTCATTATGATGTTCACTGGTTATTCTGCCCATTAATTGATGCAGTTTCTTCATAGCATCAATGGTCTTTACAATTGGGCATGTTTTTACACTGGCTGGTACTGCTTCTTTCTTTCCATGTTTAGTGCATCCTTCAGGAGCTCTTGTAAAGCAGGCCTGGTGGTGACAAAAATCTCTCAGCATTTGCTTGTCTGTAAAGGATTTTATTTCTCCTTCACTTATGAAGCTTAGTTTGGCTGGATATGAAATTCTGGGTTGAAAATTCTTTTCTTTAAGAATGTTGAATATTGGCCCCCACTCTCTTCTGACTTGTAGGGTTTCTGCTGAGAGACCTGTTGTTAGTCTGATGGGCTTCCCTTTGTGGGTAACTTGACCTTTCTCTCTGGCTGCCCTTAACACTTTTTCCTTCATTTCAACCTTGGTGAATCTGACAATTACGTGTCTTGGGGTTGCTCTTCTCTAGGAGTATCTTTGAGGTGTTCTCTGTATTTCCTGAATTTGAATGTTGTCCTACCTCTCTAGGTTGAGGAAGTTCTCCTCAATAATACCCTGAAGAGTATTTTCCAACTTGGTTCCATTCTCCCCATCACTTTCAGATACACCAATCAGACATAGATTTGGTCTTTTCACAAAGTCCCATATTTCTTGGAGGCTTTATTCATTTGTTTTTACTCTTTTTTCTCTAACCTTGTCTTCTCACTTTTTTTCATTCATTTGATCTTCTATCACTGATACCCTTTCTTCCACTTGATCAAATTGGCTATTGAAGCTTGTGCGTGCATCACGAAGTTCTCGTGCCATGGTTTTCAGCTCCATCAGGTCATTTAAGGTCTTGTCTACACTGTTTATTCTAGTTAGCCATTCATCTAATCTTTTTTCTAGGTTTTTAGCTTCTTTGTGATGGGTTCAAACATCCTCCTTTAGCTTGGAGAAGTTTGTTATTACCAATCTTCTGAAGCCTACTTTGTCAACTTGTCAAAGTCATTCTCCATCCAGCTTTGTTCCATTGCTGGCAAGGAGCTGCAATCCTTTGGAGGAGAAGAGGCACTCTGATTTTTAGAATTTTCACCTTTTCTGCTCTGGTTTCTCCCCATCTTTGCGGTTTTATCTACCTTTGGTCTTTGATGATGGTGACCTACAGATGGGGTTTTGGTGTGGATTTCCTTTTTATTGATGTTGATGCTATTCCTTTATGTTTGTTAGTTTTCCTTCTAACAGTCAAGTCCCTCATTTGCAGGTCTGTTGGAGTTTGCTGGAGGTCCACTCCAGATGCTGTTTGCCTGGGTATCATCAGCGGAGGCTGCAGAACAGCAAATATTGCAGATCAGCAAATATTACTGCCTGATCATTCCTCTGGAAGCTTTGTCCCAGAGGGGCAGCCACCTATATGAGGTGTCTGTCAGCCCCTACTAGGAGGTGTCTCCCAGTTAGGCTACACAGGGGTCACGGACCCACTTGAGGAGGCAGTCTGTCTGTTCTCAGAGCTCATATGCCATCCTGGGAGAACCACTGCTCTCTTCAGAGCTGTCAGACAGGGATCTTTAAGTCTGCAGAAGTTGTCTGCTGCCTTTTGTTCAGCTATGCCCTGCCCACACAGGTAGAGTCTAGAGGCAGTAGGCCTTGTTGAGCTGCAGTGGGCTCCACCCAGTTCAAGCTTCCTGGTGCTTTGTTTACCTACTCAAGCCTCAGCAATGGTGGACACCCCTCCCCTAGCCAGACTGCAGCCTCACAGATCAATCTCAGACTGCTGTGCTAGCAGTGAGCTAGGCTCCGTGGGCATGGGTCCCACTGAACCAGGCACAGGAAATAATCACCTTGTCTGCCGTTGCTAAGACCTTGAGAAAAGCACAGTATTTGGGCAGGGAATGTCCCGTTTTTCCAGGTAGTCTGTTACAGCTTCCCTTCACTAGGAAAGGGAAATCCCCAGACCCCTTGCACTTCCAGGTGAGGTGACGCCCCGCCCTGCTTCAGCTCATGCTCCGTGGGCTGCACCCACTGTCCAACCAGTCCCAATGAGAAGAATCAGGTACCTCAGTTGGAAATGCAGAAATCACCTGTCTTCTGCATTGATCACACTGGATGCTGCAAACCGGAGCTCTTCCTATTCAGCCATCTTGGAACTGAAACCTAGTTGAAGTTTTTATCTGCTAATTTCAATATGTAGGTTGTCTATGAATCTATAGTGACTGATTTTGCTCTCAAGTATAGGTCACATTCACTTGCTTCTGTCATATGTGTATGGTTTTTGTTTTGTTTTAGTTTTGCTTTGCACTGTATGCTTAACTTTGTAAACGATAAGATAGAAAGCCTGCATTCTGTCATCTTCATCTGAAGAGTGTTGCATTGCTCATATTGATCTTGTAAAGGTTTGTTTTTTGTTTTGTTTTGTATTATCTTTTAAAAAAAAATTTGTATATTTTTAAGTGGCATAAGACCAGTTTTGCTACATCGATATATTTGTAGTGATAAGTCTGGATGTTTAGTGTAACTATCACCCAAATAAGGTACAGTATGCCCCTTCAGTCAGTTCTCACCCTTCGCCCCCTCCACAATCCCACTTTTCTGAGTATTATTCCGTCTTCTATGTCCACGTGTACACACTATTTAGCTTCCACTAATAAGTGAGGACACGTGGTATTTCATTTTCTGTTTCTGTATCCAACTGAATAACCCATTTAGAAGTTTGATGGTACATCAAACCCAACCTATTCAAAACCTAACTTACTATTTCTCCCTCTTAATATGCTCCTCACTTTTATTTAATCCCTCAGCTGATGATCATCAATCACTCAGTTATCCAAGCAATCAATCTAAGACTCATCCTATTTTTTCCTTCTCTTCCACATCAAATGGTCATTTACTTTTTCCTTCTTGTAATGCCCTGGAATAAATCTCTTCCACTTCTTTGTCTTTTCCTTAGTTTAGTTTCTCATTCTCTCCTAAAGTGTTACAGTAGCCTCCTATTTAGAGTCCCTGTCCCCAGTATTTTTCCACTGCAAGCTATCTTCCTCAGTCACCTTATATTGGTCTTTAAAGTGGCTTTCAAAGTTTTAAAAACAAAAGCCACAGTAAAAAAAAATGCATTATATACCATAAATCAGTCTGCACACACACACACACACACACTCACACAAAACTGAGACAAGGGTTTAATAAAATAAGTTTTACCTTGTTTACATGAGGAACATACTGAAATTTGCAATTTTACTTCAGATATGTTCTATTTTAATCTAGTTTTTTACATGTCTTTCATTCTATTCTAATTTATATCTATTAAATTCTATTAGTGACCCACAAAATTCATTTCTCAATGGAAAGAGAAGGATTTAAATAGTGGCACAATACTAACAATTTAGAAAATGAAATGAAATGCTCAGTGTATTATTCTTACTCATTTGAAAGTTTAAAATATTTCAAAATGAAATATTGGGGAAAATTATTTTACTGAAACATTTTCTTCCTCATTGGCTTATAAGCACCATTAGGGCAAAGATGATGCATTTTAAATTCTTAGATGTTGGATACCTAGCATAATTATGGCCCTACAAAAGGTAATCAATAAATATTTGTTTTTCAAAGAATATGCATTGACTAGTTCCTAATATACTTAGAAAAACAAGAAAGAGTTGTGTTTGAAAGGAATAAGAAGATCAGAGGACTCTAATCTAGAAAAAGAAAGGCTAATTTGTATGAACAATTGGAAGTTGTTATAATGGAGTTCACTGAACAACTGCTCAATACTTTCCATTGCTATTGTTTATAATTTTGCACCAATGGATAAAAATATGACTTAATATGAAAATATTTATCCCAGAATTTTGTATGAAAAGCATTCTTTTTCAGTTACATAAAAAATAGTTACAATTTTCAGAAATTAAGCCTGATCCTTATCCATGTGCAAACATGTAGGCAAATCATTAGACTTAGTTTTCATACCTTTGGTGTATAACTAAAGACATTTAAAATATTTAGTTTAATATGTTGACTCCATAATATTAAATGTTGTATTGTGAACATTGCAGATAGTAAATAATTGTCAGCTGTATTGAAGGAATATTCCTCTCTTAGCCATGTGTTTATCTTCAAAGAAAATAAAAATTGGTAGTTTTTCAGGACAATCTGCCTTTACAGATTATTTTGAAAGTGAATTTGAGTAACGGAGGAAGAGAATAAACAGTTTTCATTGAACAGTCTCTAGTTATTAGTTACACTTGAAATGCTTTTTGTGGTTCATTTTCAAGGTGAAGCTGTCAACTCTGGATTTGTGGAAGGTTTGTATTATTTTTCTTCAGAAAAGTACTCTGATAGAAAAACCCAACAAAAATAAGCTATACATTTCTTATGCTGGTACCTATTTCCTGTATAGAACTGGATTCTAGTGAGCACTTTTTGCTTTCTTGATCTTTCGCTCCCATTTGTGTTGGCTCATAGACAGTTCTGATGAAGCCAGGAGGTTGTTGCCTAAATCTGAGACTATCCTGTTACTAAAGTTCTAGCCACCACAAGGCAGTAGGAATAATGAAGTCAAGGATGGATAGCTCCAAGCTAAATGAGTTAGGAAGAACTGTAGATTTCACTGATGAGACTGTGTTTAGATATTTAAATCTTCCTCTTTATTAGTTGTAAGTGGACAAATCAGGCTTTCTGAGTTTCAATTTTCATCTGTAAAGGGAGTTGTCTCTGGAATTGAGAATAAAATGAAATGAAATGTATAAAAGCACTAATCATGTGTCTAACATCATTAATGGTGGTTTCAGCAGCATCAGAGGCATTGGCTCAGGATATCCTTTAAGTGGAGCTTTGAATAGATCAGACTTCTTGCTGCCACCCATTTTCAGGGGTCCTCAGATACTTAGGTTCCCTGGCTAATCTAAAGGTATATGAAAGCCAGTTAAGTAGTAATTGGAATAAGATAGGGGATTAATATGTTAATTAAATCTGAATATAAGTAGGCAAATTCTGAAACCAAGCAGTGTCGGGTAGGGGTAATTATTCTTTCTGGTTGGCCATATGGTTATGTGACCTCCACACAACCTCCAAGTATTGTCTAACAAGCTGTAATCTTGGCTTAATTTATGCAGTAGAAGCTGGGTTGTGTGAATCTTAATTCAATTGGCAAGAATTGCAAAATATAGAAAAGACTAACAATGTAAAAGTTACAGCTACAAAAATCCCCTCTGCAAATTCTTCAGCACATGATTGTCCTTAAAAGCAAGGGCAATTGAAGGAACAGCAACCAGGATGTTTTACTGGAAAGAAAAGTTGTGACTGGCTTCATAGGAAAGAGGTCAGACATGCCATATGAAAAAAGTCATAGGTTTATTTGGGGTATTCAGACAGAAGAAGTAAAAACTAATTTATCAAGGTATCAAATCATAAGAAAAAACTTTTTAAAGAACAAAAACACCGTCTATGCAGATATTCAAGGAGTGGATAGATGACCAGAGGCTGAATTATAGCAGAGGGGATTTTTGTGTAGTCATTGGAATTTATTAAATGAACTCTCTGTAATTCCCCTTTCAACCATAATATTCTCAGACTGGGTGTTACAGGGATGAGAATTATCTACTGGAAGAGGTTAAGCAACTTACTAAATACAAAGTCGCCATTATCATTAAAGGATTAGACATTAGTATTAGGGAAATGCCCACTATGGGAAGCCTTAGCAGTGGACTAACTCACTATTACATCAATAAGAGAGCAGAAATATTTTATTTCATGTCTTTTGGCTTAGAGTTTGCAAAAATTAAAAATATGCATACCTTTTAGGCAATCCTCCTTCTCTGCTGTGAACTGGAAACTGTGATAAATGATCTGACCTTTACCAGGCTCACATATATGTCAACACTAAGGAGCAATTTTTAATTTTAAAAAGTCTGTGAGAGACTTTCTAAGAGAATAAACACAAAACAATCCATGAATTCTTATTCCATACTCTATGTCCATGTGTACACATTATTTAGCTTCTACTAATAAGTGAGGACATGTGGTATGTCATTTTCTGTTTCTGAGTTGCTTCACTTAAGAAAATGACCTGCAGTTTATTTTACTTATTCATATTCTTATTTAACTTTTACCCTTAGTGCTAAGGCAAAACTCAATTCTATCAACATGGTGTTTGCAGTTACAAGGTTGCTTTTCTGGTAAAAGAAAAAAAAAAAAAAACAGTGATGTTAATCAGGTTCAATAAAAAGCCAGGGATGCTTATCAGTTTCCTCCAAGTAGGTAAGACTCTAACTGCTTGCTCATCTCCACTGCAAAAGAAACTGCTGAAATGACTGCTCAGTTTTTTAGTTTTCCAGCTATTGGTTTGCCCTGGGATCCTCCTTAATATCTTGTCCTGCATGTGCATATTTTATGGGTCACCCAAGGATTTGGGAGAAATACACACACAGATTTCAAGGCTCCTAATTCAGAAGTTCTCATCTTTATGGGACTTTTCCCCTCAGCCATTCCCGAACTCTCTCTTTTGATGCCTCAGGCTAAAAAGACTGTGACTTCCTTTTCGAAGTTTCTGCCCTCACACTCTGAAGCTGGGAAATGCCTATAAAGGAAAACACAAATAAAATGTTTATCTGACATTTCTCTCAAAAATCAATTTCCTTGAGTTTCTGCCTATATTCCCTCATGTTCAATGCCTTCAAATTGTTGTTTATCATATTTTGTCCAGAGTTTATTAGGAACAGAAAGTTTTAGGTCAACATAAGCTTTGTCATTACCAAAAGATGCAAGTCTACATTCTGAAGGTTTTCTCTTATAAGTATCTCTTCAATCGCTTTCTCTTTATCTTCATTGTCACTACTCTCCTAAAGTTCATCCTCATTGCTTAGGAGGATCGAGATATACAATGCTTTCATATTCATTCTTCTAACAAAGAATGATCCGTTCAGAAATGGAAGCCTAATCATGTTCCTCCCTTCATTAAAACTATTCAATACCTTCCAATTGGTCTCTGTTTAAGTTTCAAACTCTTTTATTTGGCTTAAAAGGTCCATAATCACTTGGTCCTGGTGATAAATGGTCTGCCATTTACCTTCATTGATTATTACACTCTAGCCAAAGTAAACTCCTTTATACTCCATGAAATATGCCTTGTACCTGTGATCTCCAAAATTTCATACTCTCTTCCCTCTGTCTGGAACATTGCTCTTGATCCTCTTAATTTGGCTGATGTCTTATTGACTTTTACATCTTTACTTTTGTGTATTTCTATAGTGCTGAACTTCCTGAGTCATTTCACATATAAATTCTATTGTTATTTTTGTTTAATTTGTCTAAGAAGCTTTATCGCCTCTTATGGCTCTAGGAAGGTATGGACGATGTCTTCCCTGAATACTGTATTACAGTCCTATGCCTACTGCCTGGCATATAATTAAAACATGATAAATGATTAATGAATTAACAAATATAAACTACTTTGGAAACAACCTGATTCTATCCATAATTTCAAAACTTAAATGGCAAGGGTCAACAGCTGGGCAGTCACGTACTAATTTTCCCCAAGTCATAAGACATGAAAACTCTACCAAAACACTTTATATATCATATCAAATTTTATTAAGAATTATGTTGGGAAACCGAGCCGAGCAGATCATGCAGTCAAGAGATTGAAACCATCCTTGCCAACATGGTGAAACCCTGTCTCTACTAAAAATACAAAAATTAGCTGGGCGTAGTGGCACACACCTCTAGTCCCAGCTACTCGAGAGGCTGAGGCAGGAGAATCACTTGAAGCTGGGAGGCAGAGGCTGCAGTGAGCCAAGATCGCACCACTGCACTCCAGCCTGGTGACAGAGCGAGACTCCATGTCAAAAAAAAAAAAAAAAAAATTTGGTTGGTTTCAAAACTTCACTTGTCTCTATCAAAAAGTACCACCTTTTAAAATATACGGTTATTATTTAAAGCATATAAAACTAAAAGACCACGTTGTAAACTAGTCTTTTGTTTAAACATATTTGAATGAAACCTCTTTTATTATAAAAATTGTTTTTAAAATAACAGCTAATGAAATTATTTAAAATTTTTGCCATCCCACTGTGATTCACTAAGTGGACTTTTCCCTAATTCATTTCATGTTCTGTGTGTTGTGGTTAGGAACTGACTCATTCTGAATTCCAGTTACACAGTTTATAGATTTGTAATCTTAAATACCTAACTTTCTAAGCAAATTTTCTTCACCTATAAAATGGGGTAATTTTATAGTTTATCCTATGTATGTCTACGGTGAATGTGTGTGCATATACGCATACACTTGTTTGTGTGTGGGGGGGTGTGTACATAAAAAAGTGCTTGGCGGTTTCATAAGCATTTTGACAATGTTACCTTAAATAATGTATAGCTAACAGGTCATTATTTAATTATATGCATCCCTTAGGATTTAGTATAATTAGAATCTTTGTTAAATGCAAAAAAACTTCTTATACTTTGATATTTCAAAGATAAAAATAACGGGACAGAAACATAAAAGTTTGGACAATTAATGTGGTGAAGATCAGATATATATCCAAAGGAGACTAGCAGTTCAAGTTTGTACTTTTGATATCAACACACTGCCATATAGAAAGCATCATTTTTGTTTAAATTGTTAGAGCTATGTGGCAAATAGGAAAACATGTTACTGTTATTTCAACGTGGAAAAAACTAAATGGCCGGGCACGGTGGCTCACACCTGTAATCCCAGCACTTTGGGAGGCCAAGGCAGGTGGATCACAACATCAAGAGTTCAAGACCAGCCTGGCCAAGATGGTGAAACCCCATCTCTACTAAAAATACAAAAATTAGCTGGTCATGGTCGTGGCCACCTGTAATACCAGCTGCTCGGGAAGCTGAGACACAGAATTGCTTAATACCAGTAGGCAGAGGTTGCAGTGAGCCGAGATCGTGCCACTGCACTCCAGCCTGGGTGAAGAGCAAGGAGACTCCTTCTAAAAAAAAAAAAAAAAAAAACTAAATGATTGCAAAAGGTTAAGAGATTTGTGCTAGTTAAATCAACTAGTGAGTAGATGGGAATGATTCAGACCCATATGCATGACTCCACAGGCCTCTTTCTTAAACCCTGCAAAAGGAGCTTGCAACTGGGAAAAATGTCTACTCAGCGGAGTCACAGGAAGACTGTCGACAGAGCTCCGTGTAATACAGACATGGCACCAGAACAATAAACCATGTTTTATATCAAAATACTTATGTTCTAGTCAAACATTATAGGAAATATATATGATAGTGTATAAAGGGGGTCTTCAATTTTGGTGGATTTATATTTAAAGCAATATTAGTTTCAAATGGAGAAATTATATATTTTGCAAAGAGAAAGGGAAGTTTAGGAAAAGATTACATAGGCTATTTGTAATATATGCAAAATATAGCCCTTTATATCACTTAAGCCATATGAGGTATATAAAATTATTAATAAAACTTGATACGCATTCAAATTATACTGGTAAAATCCAATCTTATGAGTGTGGGGGACAGTTAATAAGCAGGGCTTCTCAACTGTTGCCCTTCAGGCTTCAAGCTATGGTATAAATGATAAAAAAGCACCAAGAAATGTCCAAGGCAGGTACTGAGGAGCTTAAATCCTTCACTCAATATTTATGAAGCACATAGTTGGTGCCGATGTAAGCCGAGCCCATTTCAGTGAGCAGTACGGTGGACATGGGGCTGTCTGGCTGTGGCTCTGGCAGTTGTTAGTATGAAATCTGGGCATGAGAACTCTGCAACTACTTCCCTTTTTATAGCTAGGGCCAAGTATGCCCTGGAGATTTGGGAATTGACACCTCTTCAGATTCTACAACATTGACACACAGGGTTCTAATTATTTTGCAGGAATTCACAGACACTAAGTTGACTTTTAGTTGAACACATAATGTTAGGAGAGGCTTTAATGAGAATTCATGGATTAATTTGTATTTATTCTCTTAGAAAGTCTCTCACAAACTTCTTAAAATTAAAAATTGCTCCTTAGTATTGAGATATATGCAAACCTGATAAAGTTCAGATCATTTATCAGGATTTCCAATTCACAGCAGAAAAGGAGGATTGCGTAAAAGGTATGCATGTGTTGAATTTTTGCAAACTGTATAGGCCAAAAGATGTGAAATAAAATATTTCTGCTCTCTTATTGATGTAATAGTGAGTTAGTCCACTGCTAAGGCTTCCCATAGTGGGCATTTCCCTAATACTAATGTCTAATCCTTTGATGATAATGGCGACTTTGTATTTAGTAAGTTGCTTAACCTCTTCCAGTAGATAATTCTCATCCCTGTAACACCCAGTCTGAGAATATTACGGTTGAAAGGGGAATTACAGAGAGTTCATTTAATAAATTCCAATGACTACACAAAAATCCCCTCTGCTATAATTCAGCCTCTGGTCATCTATCCACTCCTTGAATATCTGCATAGACGGTGTTTTTGTTCTTTAAAAAGTTTTTTCTTATGATTTGATACCTTGATAAATTAGTTTTTACTTCTTCTGTCTGAATACCCCAAATAAACCTATGACTTTTTTCATATGGCATGTCTGACCTCTTTCCTATGAAGCCAGTCACAACTTTTCTTTCCAGTAAAACATCCTGGTTGCTGTTCCTTCAATTGCCCTTGCTTTTAAGGACAATCATGTGCTGAAGAATTTGCAGAGGGGATTTTTGTAGCTGTAACTTTTACATTGTTAGTCTTTTCTATATTTTTGCCAATTGAATTAAGATTCACACAAGAAAGCAACCCCAGCTTCTACTGCATAAATTAAGCCAAGATTACAGCTTGTTAGACAATACTTGGAGGTTGTGTGGAGGTCACATAACCATATGGCCAACCAGAAAGAATAATTACTCCTACCTGATACTGCTTGGTTTCAGAATTCTCCTACTTACATTCAGATTTAATTAAAATATTAATCCCCTATCTTATTCCAATTACTACTTAACTGGCTTTCATATACCTTTAGATTAGCCAGGGAATCTAAGTATCTGAGGACCCTTGAAAACGGGTGGCAGCAAGAAGTCTGATCTACTCAAAGCTCCACTTAAAGGATATCCTGAGCCAATGCCTCTGATGCTGCTGAAACCACCATTAATGATGTTAGACACATGATTAGTGCTTTTATACATTTCATTTCATTTTATTCTCAATTCCAGAGACAACTCCCTTTACAGATGAAAATTGAAACTCAGAAAGCCTGATTTGTCCACTTACAACTAATAAAGAGGAAGATTTAAATATCTAAACACAGTCTCATCAGTGAAATCTACAGTTCTTCCTAACTCATTTAGCTTGGAGCTATCCATCCTTGACTTCATTATTCCTACTGCCTCGTGGTGGCTAGAACTTTAGTAACAGGATAGTCTCAGATTTAGGCAACAACCTCCTGGCTTCATCAGAACTATCTATGAGCCAACACAAATGGGAGCCAAAGATCAAGAAAGCAAAAAGTGCTCACTAGAATCCAGTTCTATACAGGAAAGACGTACCAACATAAGAAATGTATAGCTTCTTTTTGTTGGATTTTCCTATGAAAGTACTTTTCTGAAGAAAATAATACAAACCTTCCACAAATCCAGAGTTGACAGCTTCACCTTGAAAATGCACCACAAAGGTCATTTCAAGTGTAACTAATAACTAGAGAATGTTCAATGAAAACTGTTTATTCTCTTCCTAAATTACTCAAATTCACTTTTAAAATAATCTGTAAGGGGAGATTGTCCTAAAAAACTAGAAATTTTTATTTTCTTAAGAAGATAAACACATGGCTAAGAGAGGAATATTCCTTCAATTCAGCTAACAGTTATTTACTATCTGCAATGTGCATGACACAACATTTAATATTATTGATTCAACATATTAAACTAAATATTTAAAATACCTTTAGTTATACACCAAGGCATGAAAACTGAGTCTCATGATTTGCCTACATGTTTGCACATGGATAAGGATCAGGCTTAATTTCTGAAAACTGTAACTATTTTTTTATGTAACTGAGAAAGAATGCCTTTCATACAAAATTCTGGGATAAATATTTTCATACTAAGTCATATTTTTATCCATTGGTGCAAAATTATATTATGAACAATAACAACAGAAAGTATTGGCAGTTGTGCAGTGAACGCCATTATAACAACTTTCAATTTTTCATACAAATTAGCCTTTCTTTTTCTAGATTGGAGTTCTCTGATCTTCTTATTCCTCTCAAATCACAATTCCTTCTTGTTTTTCCAAGTATATTAGGAACTAGTCAAATGCATATTCTTTGAACAACAAATATTTATTAATTACCTATTATACGGCAATCATTATGCTAGGTATCTAACACCTAAGAATTTAAAATGCACCATCCTTGCCCTAATGGATCTTAGAAGCCAATGAGGAAGAAAACGTTTCAGTAAAATAATTTTCCCCAATATTTTATTTTAAAAAATGTAAACCTTCAAATGAGTAAGAATAATACACTGAGCAGTTCGTTTCATTTTCTAGATTGTTAGTATTCTGCCACTATTTAAATCCTTCTCTTTCCATTGAGAAATGAATTTTGTGGGTCACTAGAATTTAAGAGATATAAATTAGAAGAGAATGAAAGACACGTAAAAAACTAGTTTAGAACATAAATTTAAAAAAATGAAAATTTCAGTATGTTCCTCATGTAAACAATGTAAAAAATATTTTATTAAATCCTTGTCTCAGTTGTGTGTGTGTGTGTGTAGACTGAGTTATGATATATAATGCATTTTTTACTATGGCTTTTATTTTAAAATTTTTGAAAGCCACATTAAGGATCATTATAGCATTACTGTGGAAGATAGCTTGAAGACAAAAATACTGAGGACAGGGACTCTATATAAGAGGCTACTGTAACACTCTAGTAAAGAATGAGAAACTAAACTAAGGAAAAGACAAAAAAGATGGAAGATATTTATTCCAGAGCATTATAAGAAGGAAAAAGTTAATGACGATTTGATGTGGAAGAGAAAGCACAAGAAAAAAATAGGGTGAGTCTTAGATTGATTGCTTGGATAACTGAGTGATTGATGGTCATCAGCTGAAAGATTAAATAAAAGTGAGGAGCATATTAAGAGGGAAAAATAGTAAGCTAGGTTTTGAATAGGTTGGGTTTGATGCTTATTCAGTTGGATACAAGATTCTGGGTAATTAGAGAAGAGTTTTAGCCGAAGGCATAGCTTAAGGAGTCAGAAGTAGATTACTTTATAAGAGAAAGTGAAGACTAAGAAGAAAAATTGTCAAGTATAATAAATCAGAGAAAAAGAATCAGAAAATAAGACTTATGGTTTCTATTAAAAGAAAAAGAACATGAAAAATTGGCTTACAGAAGCCAAGGAAGAGAAAAATAGATTTCCAGGTGGGCATAGTCACAGTTAAACGTCTAAAGAATTGAAGTAACACAAGGACAGAAAATCATTTATGGTTTTCACAATTCAGTGGCAATTGCCAACCTCCATTAGAGCTATTTCAGATAAAAGAAATTGAAGTAGAATAAATTGAACGACAGGTTTTAGGTAAGGAAATGGATAATATACACACACGCACAAACACATACACACACACACATACACACACACACACACACACACACACACACACACCTGTCATCCCCATCCCTGGGGAAATGTACTATGAGCCCCAAATTGGTCAAAATAGAAACCAATGTACAATAACATAACAGGTTTAATATATTAAGTTTCTGATTCAGGCAGTTTTCTTTAAATCATTGAGATAAGATTAAATGTTGAGTTATAGGTGAAGGAAGTAGTTTAATGTTTCTCTGGCTTTGTGCTGATTTTTCTAACCTTCTGTTAACAGTGACAGTATAAGGCACCAGTTATAAATGTGGGTTTTAGAACCAAATTGCTGGTGCTCAATTCAATATCTGCCAGAGACTAGCTGTAATACCCAGACTGATTACTAATATTCTCTGCTTCTCAGTCTCAAAATAGGATGGTGTTGATCATAGTACTTTCCTCTTAAGGTGGTTGTTTCGGAGATTTAATTATATTATATATATAAAGCATTTAAATTTGTGCTTCAGCACTTAAAGTCCTCAAAAAAACTTACCTGCTATTATTTTTCTAAGTTGCCTTGAGAACTGATTTCTAGAAAAAATAAAAAGAAGAAAAGGGACTTTGATGCACTACTACTACAATCTGGACTATATAACCTCTTTTGAAGTAGAAATTGAACTCAATAACAGAATATTCTTAAAAGCTCTCGAATGAGTTAAAGCTCAAATTTTATGACTCTTGAAAAAGGCGTATACAATATGCATGCATATTTAAGGTAATTCTTGAAAGTTTTGTGGGCCCTAGTTTCTGGTCCCGCACTTAATGATGATACCCTTTCTGCTGTAAGTGAATTTTTAGTTGAGAAATAGAGTATAGTGTTCCATAAGGTAAACAAGATGCTGTGGTGCTCCAAAAATACAATTCACTCATCTACGAAGCTCTAATCCTGATAATAAAATGAAGAAGTTGAAAGAAGAATCATGCAAAAGATTTTAATCCCATCTTTAACAATTTTTAGATTTTTTATTTTCTTAAGATTCCAGCACTATCAAATATGCTTTGCAATAGGTTATAATCAATACCAGTAAAATGCTTAGAGGTATTTTAAATTGTGGGAAGTAAAGGAAAAAATTGTGAGAGTAGACAATGGAGCAACAACATGTAAAGTGATAAACTTCAAATATACAAGACACAAAATTTGGAGAAAAAAACCACAAAAGATTTTGGTATTTGGTAGTTTCTAGGAAACTAAACATTGGTTATTCCCCAATTTCAACATATTGTGATAGTTGATGAGTAATAACTGATCCTAGGGGAGAGGCCTTTAAGCCACAGATTTCTCCATTCCATTATACCTTTGAGTATATAAAACAGCTACAATATTCCAGGGCCAGTCACTTGCCATTTCTCATAACAGCGTCAGAGAGAAAGAACTGACTGAAACGTTTGAGGTAAGAAAGGTCTTAAGTATCATTGTAAACTAAGATTGTATATCTATTTTGTAAATATAGATATATAGCATCTCTCCATATATTTTTCTTTAAATCATAAAAATTTTAATTATTGAGACTAAATTGTAATGGTTGCTTGAATTTGTAGACTTAGTAATTAGAAAATCATTTTTAGCATTCTGTTTGCAAAACTTTTTTTAAAATCACCACCCTGCTGTAGTAAATATTTATTTTAGAGTGACCATAAATGAATCTTTCTAGGAGTGGAGCACTGGTGGGGGAGAGTGCGGACAGAGTGAAACAACAGAGCCTCAGGTTTATTTTTAAATTTGTGGCCATCAGGTCAGCAAACAGAGGGAATACGCCCCACCAGAGATTCTCTAAAGTCTGAGCAAGTGCCAATTTCTTTGGCCTCCTCTTTTATCTTTAAAATATATGCAGTACTTACATTCCATTCCATAACATTTTATGTTGATTTTAATATAAAAGTCATTTGTCTTTCCCATAAACTCTTGAATAAAATTAATTATCTAGGAAGATGCATCTGATTTATCTGGAGAATCATTTATTCTACAGCACACAGCAATAAACTGCTATGGGTATCATGACTTGATAAGTATAAAAATAAAAGGAGATAGCTGGTAATTATGCTGTGTCCTGACTCTAAGATATGATCTGGAAGAGTCTGTAATGTGGATTATTTACTTATTTGCTTAATGTAGTTTTGAATAATTCTTGAAACCAGTTGAAAGAAATTATATTGTAAAGGCCCTGCTTGAATTCTATTCTCTCCAAAACTATTTTCTCAACCTGCCTCTTTCTTCTTCTAAATACTCACAATATTTTGCAATTTCTACATACGGTATATATCACGCTTTTTTTCACATTACAGAAATATCTGTATCCATCTTCCATGTGGAAGTCTCAAGTGGAAGAAATTATGCTTTATCATTGTATCCCTGAAAGCACCCAGCATTGTTGCTTTGCACATAGAAAGTGGACTATGTATATGTATGTGTGTGTCTGTGAGGAGTATGTGTGAGTGTGTGCATGTGTGTGTTTGTATAATTTTTACTCTTGATTTCCTATATTAACAATCTGCCTGTAGAAGTCTGAACTTGACCGGAATTTTACATTCCTGTCTTCTCAAAACTATTAGATTATCTGGTACTTTTTTGAATTTGAATTCAAATTTTGACTAGTATCAGAAAATAAAGGCAGAGATCAAAACTTTGCTACATTTTTTACACTGCGTTCTTTTGTCTCATAGATATATAGGAAACATCAAAAGGTGATAAAATTTCCCTAGAATCTCCACTATCTCAAAGTTACTTCAAAATGATAATGATATTAAAAATTGACATTTTCCTCAATGTAAAATATTAAATAGTCTTTAAAAAGCTTTGTAATGTATTTACTTATAACAATGTAACAGTGAGCTTAAAAGATCCATAAATCACGGACTTTCCAAACTGATATTACAGGCAAACTTCAGAGATACTGCAGGTTCAGTTCTTGACCACCACCATAGAATGAGTATCAAAGTTAGGCAGGTCAAATGAATTTCTTGGATTCCCAGTGTACATAAAAGTTATGATTACACTACAGCATTGTATGTTAAGTATAATAGCAGTACGTCTAGAAAAACAACATACATATCTTAATTAAAACATACTTTATTGCTCAAAAATGCTAACAATTTTCTCAGTCTTCACTGAGTCATAATCTTTTTGCTGGTGGAGGGTCTTGCCTTGATGTTGATGGCTGCTGAATGATCAGGGTGATGGTTCCTGAAGGCTAAGCTGGCTGTGGCAATTTCTTAAAATAAGTCAACAATGAAGTTTGACACACGGATTGACTCTTCCTTTCACAAAAGATTTCTCTGCAGCATGCGATGTTGTAGCATTTTGGAGCATGTGAAGCATTTTGCCCACAGTATTTCTTTCAAAATGGGACTCAACCCTTGCAAACCCTGCCACTGCTTTATCAATTAAGTTTATGTAGTATTTTAAATCATTTACTGTCATTTGAAAAATATTCACAGCATCTTCACCAGGAGTAGATTCCATCTCAAGAAACCACTTTCTTTGCTCATCCATAAGAAGCCATTTTTCATTCATTCAAGTTTTACCGTTAGATTGAAGCAATTAAGTCACATGTTCAAGCTTCACTTCTCATTCTAGTTCTCTTGCTATTTCCACCACATCTGCAAGTTACTTCCTCCACTGAAGTCTTGAATCCCTCAAAGTCATCCACAAGAGTTGGAATCAACTTCTCCCAAACTCCTGTAATGTTGATATTTTGGCCTCCTCCTATGAATCACAAATGGTCTTAATGGCATCTGGAGTGGTGAATATTTTACAGAAGGTTTTTAATTTACTTTGCCCAGATCCATCAAATAAATCACTATCTGTGCCAGCTATAGCCTTACAAAATGTATTTATTTAATAATGAAACCTGAAAGTCAAATTTACTCTTTGATCCATAGGCTGCAGAATGGATGTTGTGTTAGCAGGCATGAAAACAACATTCATCTCTTTGTACATCTGCTTCAGAGTTCTTGGGGGCTCAGGTACATTTTCAATGAATGGCAATATTTTGAAAAAAACATTTTTTCCTAAGAAGTGAGCTGAAAATATTAGTAAACCATGCTGTGTTAGATGTACTGCCATCCAGGCTTTGTTGTTCCATCCACAGAGCACAGGAAGAGTAGATTTAGTATAATTCTTAAGGGCACTACCATTTTCGAAATGATAAATGAGCATTGGCTTCAATTTAGGAAACCAGCTCTATCCCTTTAAAAGAGTCAGCCTGTCCTTTGAAGCTTTGAAGCCAGGCATTGTTTTCTTCTCTTTAGCTATGAAAGTTCTAGATGGCATCTTTCTCCAAAATAAGACTGTTTCATCCACAATAAAAATCTATTATTTATTGTAGTGTTCTTAGGTAGATTTTCTGGATAACGCTGCAGCCTCTATATCAACACTTACTGCTTTATCTTGCACTTTTATGTTATAGCCAATCTCTGCTAGCTTCCAGCTTTTCATCTGCAGTTTCTTCACATCTCTCAATCTTTGTATAATTAAAGAGCATAGGGGCCTTCTTCTAGATTAGGCTTCTGCTTAATAAAATGTGCTGGCTGGTTTGATCTATCCAGACAACTAAAAACTTTCTCCATATTGGGGATAAGACTCTTTCGCTTTCTTGTCATTCCTGTGTTCATTGTAGTAGCACTTTTAATTTCCTTCAAAACTTTTCCTTCGCATTCACAACTTGACTAACTAGTTGTTGCAAGATCCTAGCTTTCAGCTTATCTTGGCTTTTGACATTCCTTCTTCACTAAATCGTTTTTACCTTTTGATGTAAAGTAGGAGACATGCGACTCTTCCTTTCACTAGAACACTTAGAGGGCATTGTAGGGTTATTAACTGGCCCAGATTTAATATTCTCATGTCTCAGGAAATAGAAAAGCCTGAGGAGAGGAAGAGATAACTGGGGGCATGGCCAGAGAGTGGAGCAATCGAAACATTCACAAGATTTATCAAATAAGTTTGCCACTTATTTTTCCCATAACACCCCCAAATAATTAGATCAAAGTAACACCACCAAAGACCACTGATCACAGGTCACCATAAAAGATATAATAAAATCTTATTACATCTTTATAATGTCTTATAGATATCAAAATATCTTATAATACTGAAAACTTTAAAATATTGCTAGGATTACCAAAATATGACACAGAGACACGCAGTGAGCATGTGCTGTTGGAAAAATGGTGCTGATAGACTTGCTCGATGCCGGATTGCCACAAATTGCCACTCAATTAGTAAAAAAACAAGATATGTATGAAGTGCAATAAAATGAGGTGTGCCTGTATATACACAACACCTAGAATAACATCTCATACTTAGTCAGTTATCAAGAAAACCTTTATAAACTAATAAATTAACAAATATGAGGCAAATTTCAAGTAAAGGCCCCTAGCCAATCTCCATTTTCAACTTGATTGCCTTTCCCAGAACCCCCCACATATTCTTTAGCACATACTGCATTCACACCATGACAAAGAAGAGGATTAATGCCTAATGATACCATCCAATATGGAAGATTTCCCATTATTATTTGAAATCAAGTAATATGCACATGTTTATTGTATTAATGACAAATATTTATAAATGCAAATGTTCTGTTTCATTGTGTACTCCATTATAAAATTATTGAATAAATCTTTAATTTAGCCCAGTTTTCTCAAATATAATATTAACAATATTGTAACTGATACATTTTAACAGTGTGTGTAATATGATAAGGAATCTACAGTGAAAATTAAAATACAATAAAATGCTTTGGACAAGTCCTTTATCATTTATTAAATAATAAAACTTGAAAGTCAAAATTACTCTATGATCCATGGACTGCAGGATGGATTTTGTGTTAGCAGGCAAGAAAAGAGATCCTTCTTCACATTGCGAATTTTTTGGGGTTGCCTGGAACCAGTGCAAATAAATCTGTCACCTACATTACTTTCATGGACATTAGTATATGGAATGTCGAACTCTCTGAGATCACTGAATAACTGCTTACTTCCAAACTGACATTCTCTGTATAAACCAATGCATTATTTCTTCCAGAAACTTTTCTGTGACTATCAAGTATGTAGAAGTGTTATTCTTTTATTTTTTATTTTAAGTTCAGGGATACATGTGTAGGTTTGTTACATGGGAATTAGTATTCTTAAATAATATGTTAATGTTTATTTTTAAAGCAATTGGTGTAATATAGTTATGAAATTACAAAGCTCCTTTGCTTTGACCTTTAAAAAGTTCTTTATTAACAAATAGATTGATTCCCTAAGATTGTAAGTGACTTGCTCAAACTCAAAGAGCTATTTGTCAAATAATTCGTACTTTAACTGGATCTTTTGAATTCATGGTCTTTTAGCTGACTTCTAAGATATTTATGAATAAAATGAAAGTTCTTCTTATTTTTTATTTACTCCATTTTGCAGATGAAGAAAGTTCTCCTTCTGATCACAGCCATCTTGGCAGTGGCTGCTGGTTTCCCAGTAAGTATCCACGTATACATTCCAAAATATTTACGTATGGCCATGTATGGCATATTTATGTCAACCAGGAACCACATACTCAAGGGTGGTCCCAAAAGATTATAACAGAGCTACCAAGTGCAGTGGCTTATGCCTGTATTCCCTGTAATTTGGGAGGTCAAGGCAGGAGAATCACTTGAGCCCACAAGTTCAAGACCAGCCTGGGCAATATAGCAATCCCCTCTCTACAAAAAAAAAAAAATTATAATGAACCTAATGACATTGTGGCCATCATTATGTCATAGGGCAATGCATTAGTCGTGTGTTCATGTGTTTGAGATGATGCTGGTGTAAACAAACCTACCCTCTGCCAGTCATATAAGAATAGAGCACAAAAAATTATGCACAGTTCATAATAATAAACAACTATGTTACTGGTTTGTGTATTAATTATACTATGCTTTTATCATTATTTTAGAGTTAACTCCTTCTACTATTTTTTAAACATTAACTGTAAAACAGCCTCAGACAGGTCCTTCAGGAGGTATTCCATAAGAAACCATTATTGTCATAGGAGATGATAGTTCCACATGTCTAACTGCCCCTGAAGATCTTCCAGTAGGAAAAGATGGGGAGGTGGAAAGCAGTGACATTGATGACCCTGACCCTCTGGAAGCCTAAGCTAATGTATATGTTTATGTCTCAGTTTTAAACAAAATAGTTTAAAAGTAAAAAAGAAAAAGCATATAGAATAAGGATAGAAAGAGTGAAAGTATTTTTGTACAGCTGTAAAATGTGTTTGTTTTAAGCTAAGTGTTATTACAAAAGAGTTAAAGTAAAATAGTTATAGTAAGCTAAGGTTAATTTATTATCAAGGGAAGAAAAAGATGTTTTTATAAGGTTAGTGTAGTGTAAGTGTACAGTGTTTACAAAGTCCACAGGAGTAAACAGTAATGTCCTAGGCCTTCATATGCAATAACTCACTTACTAACTCACACAGAGCAACTTCCAGTCCTGAAAGCTTTATTTATGGTACATAACCTATACAAGTGTATAGGTATAAAGGGTACCATTTTCCATCCTTTATACTGTATTTTTTACTGTACCTTTTCTATGTTTAGCTATGTCTTAGATATGTTTAGATATACAAATACTTACCACTGTGTTGCAACTGCTTACAGTATTCAGGATAGTAATGTGCCATACAGTTTTGTAGTCTAGGAGTAAGACACTACACTGTCTAGCTTAGTTATGTAGTAGGCTATACCACCTAGGTTTGTGTAAGGACACTCTATGATGTTCACATGATGAAATCGCTGAACTACCCATTTCTCATAACTTATCTCTGCTGTTAGGCAATGCATGACTCTATATTTTGTCTTGATTCATGAATCTTAAGGGTTTTTTTCTCCTTCACAGGCTGTATTCTGTAAGAATACCTAACACACACGCTGTATTCTGTAAGAATACCTAACACCTGCCCTTTTATCATTACAGTCCAGAAAATACTATAAACCATATACTGTTCAGTGCATAATTCAGTTCCACATATCTTTGGTGTAGTGGTGAATTTGAGCCATTTAAGAATACATATTAAGACTTTTTGGGAAAATCATTTCTACATTTCCAGACAAATTATGGGTATTTTAAAAAATGGTTATTATGAAACAATATTAGGTAATAGATTGTCATGCATATGTATATATTTATTTGTGTGTTTTCATGAGCATGAGTTTAATTAATTTCACTATTTGATCTTTAGGTCTCTCAAGACCAGGAACGAGAAAAAAGAAGTGTAAGTTACCTTTTCTCTTTTTTACATGTAAGTTTTACATGTGAAATATTCATAACTATAGTTAAAGATATTGATTTATCTAAACCTCCCAAACTGTGGACAGATTCATAAAGAGCTTTTGGTATTAGCACTCAACAGAGGTTTAGACTTCAGGGATTTGAGCTCTGCTCATAGAGAGGAAATTATCTCCATATCTCATGTCACGGTAAAAATTGGATTGAAATCCGAATCACTCTGTGATGATTTGGGTTGCAATATTTTTTACTAGATTTATCTAGCCTAATAACTCAGACCTCCACTCTGCCATAGCTCTATGAAACTCATTTCAAAAAAGGGAAAAAATGAAACCTGAGCGTTAAGAGATGTGGGCCAGCTTTGATGATCCTCCCAGTGGCAAATTCACTCACGGATTATTTGGGTCTAAACAGTTAACTAAAATTGTTTAATAAAAAGAAAATAAAATTTGAAGAGGGAAAGCCTTGTTTAAAGATTTGTTTTTATTTATGGAAATCCTGTTATCTGGAAAGCATGATTTTATCGCAAAAACTACAAACAGAGTTAAGAATACAAAAATTAATAGAGATACAAACAGATAATTGAGAGCAAAAGCAGGAAGAAGGAACTGAGATACTGAAAGAGAGAAGTTGTTTCCTACATGTGGTTTGGGTAAAGACCTTGCATGAAGGCAAAGGGAGAAATTTTATGGTACCGCAACACCACATTCATCTTGGCCCTGTAGGTAAAGAAGTGATTGCCAGAAAAACTTGCCTTTAACTGGAAAGGTATAGGAACATGAGTATCTCTAAATAATTTTTAAATGATGCAAATTAATAAACTCCCTGTCCATAGTACACACAGAAAGGATAAAGGATTTTAGAGCTTCTAAAGCCTCTTCCTAAAAATAAAGGCCCATTATTTAAAAAGCAAAGCTGTTTTATTTCTCTTCTTACCCAAATGACTATAAATCATGCTGCTATAAAGACACATGCACACGTATGTTTATTGCGGCATTATTCACAATAACAAAGATTTGGAACCAACCCAAATGTCCAACAATGATAGACTGGATTAAGAAAATGTGGCACATATACACCATGGAATACTATGCAGCCATAAAAAATGATGAGTTCATGTCCTTTGTAGGGACATGGATGAAATTGGAAATCATCATTCTCAGTAAACTATCGCAAGAACAAAAAACCAAACACCGCATATTCTCACTCATAGGTGGGAATTGAACAATGAGATCACATGGACACAGGAAGGGGAATATCACACTCTGGGGACTGTGGTGGGGAGGGGGGAGGGGGGAGGGATAGCATTGGGAGATATACCTAATGCTAGATGACGAGTTAGTGGGTGCAGCGCACCAGCATGGCACATGTATACATATGTAACTAACCTGCACAATGTGCACATGTACCCTAAAACTTAAAGTATAATTAAAAAAAAAAAAGTGAAATAAATCCTTTAACTTCTTTCTTTCAACAGATCAGTGACAGCGATGAATTAGCTTCAGGGTTTTTTGTGTTCCCTTACCCATATCCATTTCGCCCACTTCCACCAATTCCATTTCCAAGATTTCCATGGTTTAGACGTAATTTTCCTATTCCAATACCTGAATCTGCCCCTACAACTCCCCTTCCTAGCGAAAAGTAAACAAGAAGGAAAAGTCATGATAAACCTGGTAAGTACACATAGTTACAATCATAGTTTATTTTAAGTTTGCAGATTGGAATCCATAATTTCAAGGAAAAAAAATGTTAACTATGTCCCTAGTTGGCCCCTTTAAGTTTCTGTTTGTTTTAATGTTTTTCTCTGGTAGATACTGTCACGTGTGTCCACTCAGAAATACACATGTGCCCTTCCATGATCTAACCAGCACAGCACTTTAAATCCCTCCTTGGTTGTGATGTAACAGAAACAATTTCAATGTTATTAAAATATTGTTTACAAAGTATTTGTAACTCTTTATACTATTGTCAATAACTGCATTTTGGACTGAATCAGAGTAACCAAGGTGGAGATCACAGTAGATGAAGTTATGGGCCTAGAGTTTAAAGTAGACCAGCTTAGCCCTTAGAGAAACATGTAATTTTTCTAATACTAAAACTCCAAACCTAGCTTCCAAGTGTCACATTATAGTAAAATTTTAAAGGCTTCATGCTTCACCTATAACAGTGGCCCCTGTCATTTCATCACATCAAAAACAAAGTGGATGGTGTGTCAATTACTAGATAAATTGAGGAAATATAATCTATACTATAGACTATAGATCTAATCTACTATAATAATTTATAATTTAATATATATAATTTAATCTTATCTAAGATTAAATTAGAACCCAGAGGACTGTTCTAGGAAAAAAATATTTCAGCTACTACTTACCACTAAAGACCTTTGCTTTCTTTCTACATCTTGAGCAGATGGTTTCCCAGTCCTTGAACTAGATATATTTTTAAGCCAATAGTTGTCATTAAAATGCAGAAAATGTATATGTTTCCAAGAAAATGACCCATTGCAATTAATAACCATATGTCTGTTATTTATTTCAGGTCACCTGAAATTGAATGTGAGCCACTTCCTTGAAGAATCAAAATTCCTGTTAATAAAAGAAAAACAAATGTAATTGAAATAGCACACAGCATTCTCTAGTCAATATCTTTAGTGATCTTCTTTAATAAACATGAAAGCAAAGATTTTGGTTTCTTAATTTCCACAAATTCCATGATTAGTACTCAATTTGTTTTCAATCTTCAGCAATCCTCTGAAGAAGGAAGAGGTGGCAGGTGGTGATAAAAATAAACTGTCCTACAGCATGTGACAAAAGTCATCCAACAAGATTCTACTTGCACAATAAGCCTTTCAGTGGGTCAGAATGACTGCCTTTGTCTCCATAAGTTGATTATCAGGAAATTAGAAAAATTCTCTTTGAATAAAGATTATGTTTCTTCACCTTAAGTTTAAATTGTTCATAGCTGAGCCCCTTAACATCAATAATGGAAATTCTGCCAACATCCATCCATAACTGGCTACAAATCAAAGTCAGCCTAATGAGCCACTTGGCACTTGAGTAGGGAAATGGCTGACTCCCTTGGTCACTTTCAGGGATTACAGGTACCTCAAACATTTAAATATTTATTGGCATTAAAGTCAGTGATCCCAATTAAAATATGGGAAAGACAGCAAGAAAACCAAACAGTTATCAATATAATTTGGTAAATTAATTTTATAGGCATTGTTTCCTAACTTTACGGCTGATAGATTGGAGGCAACTGCATGACCCGGGAGAGGCAGTCATGGGAAAATAAGATAGAGGGGCAGAGAGAACAAAGGCAATCAGAGCCCTGAAGAGGGGCCAAAGACAAATGGTTGCTCTGAAATGTGGAAGAGTCAGCTCTGCAAGTAATCTACTGTGCCACTAATCTACTATCTAATCTAATCTATCCCACTTTTTTGTTTCATTAAAAGTCTTTGACATCTCTCCTTAACTCTCAGATTAGAGCTTTTATTTTATCTGCCTCATTTTATGTCACAATAACTTTCTGAAGAAAAAACAACTCTGGCATTTACTTTTAACTACTAGATTTGTTTCTATTAAAATTAATCAACTATTTCCCCCACCCAGTGAATTTGGGCATTATTCTTGAATACTGTAATTAGAAAACAACAGGGAGTATCTGTGTATTTACATACAGAAAAATACAGTAAAATGTGCTATAAAAGATTTTTTAAAATGGTACCACTATATACGGTACTTATACCCTATATAGGCCTCTAGGCCTGGAATTTGCTCTGGGTGAGTCAGTAAGTGAGTGGTGATTAAATGTGAAGGCCCAGGACATTACTGTACACTACTGTGAACCTTATAAATACTGCAAACTTAGGCTACTCTAAATTTATGAAAACATATTTTTCTTTCTTCAATAATGAATTAAGGTACAAAAATATCTTTAGAATATAAAGATACAAAAAAGATACAAAAACATCTTTATTCTTTATATCCTCATTCTATAAGTTTTCTCTACTGTTAAATATAAATACTTTTTTTAAACTTTTAAACTTTTTTGTTTAAAACCAAGACACAAACATACATATTAGCCTAGGCCTACCCAGGGCCAGGATTATCAAGACATCCCTAGCAACAAGAGTTTTTCAGCTCCATTATAATCTTATGAGATGACCATCATAGATAGTTAAGCATTGACCAAAACACTGTTATACAGCGCATGACTATACTTATTTTTTGTCAATTGTCATGCTAAATACTGGCAATTTGGGGAAAATATTGTTGTGCTAAATACTAGTGATTAAGAAAAAAGGTTCTCTTTAATGATCTTACAGGTTAGATAGGGGAGATAAACATATACAAAATTTCAAGAAATGTAATAAATGCTCCAAAAAATTACAGAGCTTTTTGTTTTAAAGCAGAGGAGAAACTAGCTCTGCCTACACAAATTAGGAAAAGTCCCACAGATGATTTTGAGTTGAACTTTAATGGATACATAGGTTACTGACAGGGAAACAGGCACAAATTAGATGCTGAATAGATATTTACTAGATAAGCTCTACACTCAAATTGGTATTTTTGCTTGTTGCTTTTATTTTCTTTTTGTTTTTTTTTATTGAAAACGGATATTTTTAACGATGTTTATTTTCATTGGACAAAGACAAAAGAGCAAAAGATGGGAGTGAAATACTTTAAAACATATTTCTAATAAATATATAAAGTTCTATTAATCTTAGGAACAACCTCTAATCTGAGAAGCAAAAGATAAACATCTTAATAATATTCTTGTTCACTAAATAACATTTCTACCAATTTTTCATGCAGATACAGAGTAAATATAACCTGATGAGTTATTTCCTTATGAAAGTAGCTAATATATCTAGGAGACAGTATTTATTTAGACTTCTATGTCAATTCAATAATACCCGGGCAGAGTTGAAACTCTGGCCAAAGCCATGGGCATCAAACCAAGGTAGCTGAAGGACACTAACAGCAATATAGCAAGGTGAACAGCAAGGCATGGACCACCTATTGGATGCTCCCCACAATCGCTTAAGGAAGCTTCTACTTCCCCTCAAGTATCCAAGACTTTAGCACGGGAATTAAATCAGAGCAGAGAGACACACTGAATTCTAATTGCGGTCACTCTAAATGAGAGCCCAGCTAGAGACCAGTCTCCCCAACAGTCAGGAGAAGACCAGTTCTAATACACTCACAGGAGAACAGAGCCCAGAAAAATCCATCCCTCATCCACATGTTCTAACTCTTCTATGAAGTAAGTTAGAATTCAAGGGGAAAACAGATAATATGACTGCCCACTTTAGAAGTTCTTCTTGACTAGGTTCTGGCCTCATGCAGAGGAAAGTAGTAATTCCAAAACATTGATCTGCATAAAAAATTATTTAGTTTCTTATTTGTTCTTCAGATTTCTAGGAACATTCCTGCTCTGAAAATTTTGACTCCGTGTTGTGGGATTAGGCAGGAATTTGCAACTTGAACAAGTAGTACAGATAATTAATCATTTGCTCAAAAAGTATTTGTCTAATATGTGCCAAGCACAGGTTTAGAGACTGGGACTATTATTTTCTAATGGAAAAGGACAGGAAATAGTAAATGAACATATATAAGTTAAAAAAACATTTTATATTGTAATATGTTATGAGGAAAATAAAAGGTAAAATAATAAAGTGTTTGAAGAAGTATTTAGACAAACTGCCAAGGAAAGCCTCTCTGAAATGAAGACATTTGAGCTGAATCCCAAATAATACAGGCAACATTACTGAGAATTGAGGTAAGAACATTCCAGAGACCATGAATATAAGTGGAAGTTCCTGATTTAGGAGAGAGTTTGGCACATTCTAGGAACAGAAATGTCATTGAAACCAGCACACAGTGAGAGAAAAAGTGGTAGAAGTTAAGGTAAGATGGATAAAGAGAGACCAAATTATTTAGAAACAGTCCCTGGCAAAAAGTTTGAATGTATTGTAAGTGCATAGGAATCCATTGAGAATTTAATCAGAAGAATAATCATATTAGATATATGTTAAAAATAACATTTTTATAACTGTGTAAGAAATGAGTATAGGGCGATAAGAGTGAAAGTAAAGAGACCAAAAACAGAAATATTAGGATGGTTCAAGTGTAACATGCCAGTGGCTGGGACTAAAGCAACAAAGGTCAGATTAGAAAGTGGTGTCAGATTTGGGGTATATTGTTAAGATAGAATTAATAATTCTTCTAACAGGTTGTTGCAGGGAGGAGAGAAAAGATGACCTATAGGAGTCACCAGATGGCCCCTGAGCCACTAGTAGTATCATGGTACTGTTTCCTAAAGGAGAAAAGAGACTAGTGGAGAACTAGTTGTGAAACAGGGTATGTTTGGAAATAGAAGATTCTGTTTTGTTCATGATAATTTGGAGATGTCTATTTTACATGCAAATAGAGATTTTAAAACAGCTATTGGATACTTGAACCTACAGTTCAGTGAAGGCAATAGCCTATTGATGATACTTAAGGTTACAGGAATTGAGTACATTAACTAGAAAGATATTAAAGATAGAGGGAGAAAAGATAGAGTGGTGGTGGATGCTGGAAGAATTTTTAAAAGTTCTCCTAAATTTAGAGTTTGAGGAAAATAAGAGGAACCAAAATGGAAATTAAGAGCAGCTTTAAGTGACTCGAGGGGGAAAAAAAAAGAAGGAAAAGTCAAAAAGTTTTACCAGCCAGAAAAATGAATCACCATGCCAAGAGCTGCTACAATATTGAGTGGGAAGAATATCTAACAGCTACCACTGGATTTGGCTACACAGAGATCATCGTTGATCTGGCTGTTTATTTTGAATGGTAACAAGAATGACAAGAATGAAGTAAACATAGGACAGGATTACAGGGGGTCTTGGGTTCATGTTGGAGAAATAACACTTTACATAAATTGATTATCCCTTGTATGTTTAAATCTGTATATTTTAATGGCTTCAGAAATCTTTGGACCCTAAAACCTACTGAGGAATAAATTAATGTGTGTGCTAATGCTAAAGTCACAATGACACTCACTCTAGGCTCCAGATGACATCAAATGTCTCCTCACAATCTGAAAATAGTCTTTCTGTAAGTGTTCAGGAGAAAGCACTATCTCCTTAGATAATCTCTACAAACAGAGATTGTGGCTGTCTACTATACTCCCAAAAGTACTTTGTTTCTAATACAAACAGTTTGTATGTGTATTGCTTGTTTAACAGAAGTGGCTACAGGAGAGTAAAATTTTGATATTCCACTTTGCTCTAGTTTGTTGACCATTTTAAAGAGCATTTTATGCTATTTTTTCCATGGTTTTTACATATAGCAAAGATTTTTGAAGCATTCAAATTTCTTTTTTGTATGCTTTTAGAAAATACCAATTTTCTAATGCCTTACTAATCCTATGGAAAGTTGTGTTCATCATTTACTTTGCAGCTACTGTTACAAACATTATTGTACTTCAAGAACAAAATAGAGTGCTGAGGTCAGCCTGGTACTAATGAAGTGGCTGAGAAATAAAAGGAGACAGAAAAAATAAAACTACATGCATGTAAATACCATCAAGGGAAGATAAAACAGACATGAAGTACATTTCAAAAGTAAGAAACATTAACAGAATAACAAGAAGTTGTTACTTAAAAAGAGTGTATATGAGTCAATAATCATTATGTCACTTATTGCAAAATGTTTTTGTTTACAATGCTTAAAATGTGAACTTATGTACCCACAATAGCGTCTTACCCAGTCCCAGTGTGTGAATGGTGGTATGAATATACACTGATTATCAGGACCTAAACAAAGGGAAGTTGCAGCTGGACTGAAAAGCCCTGCTGGTTCTCTTCCCACAATCCAGGGATATTCCAGAATCAGGCGATGCCCCTGTTGATGGATGCATAAGTAGATAAAGACTGGTGGATTCGTTCCAGGTTATAAACACTCTCAGTTTGGAGGCCTTGTTCAGCACCATCGCAGCTTCCTTGGAGATTTCAGAGCATGCGAGTTCTGATCCTCCTTTTGCTTTTCTTTGGAAAACACAAGAGCATTGCATAGCTCCATTATAGAATCCATCTAATTCATCTACTCCAGTCACTCAAAACACTTTCACTAAGGTTGCCTTAGATCAGTAGATATGGGAAATATCCAATGTTACCAGTACTCAAGTAAATTTTAGACTATGAGCTCCACAAGAACAGAGATGTTTACCTGCTTTGGTTACTAATTTATCCCTACTGCCTGAAACAGTACCTGAAATAAGGTATGTGCTCAAAGAATAATGTCCAGGACCTGAAATATTGTATGTGCTCAAATAATAATGTCCAGTTTTGCAAAGCCCCACAAAAGCTACATTTGTATTTGAAGTGAATGGGTGACACCATGGTAAACATGTTTTTATCTTGGTGGGAGAAAAGATTACTAGCACTCTCAGATGTTCTTAAAATATATTTTCCTGTGAAAACAATGTCTTCAGAAGTGTTCTGAGTCTCTGCTACTTGTAAATTAAATAATTCAATACTCAACTGAAAATCATTATCACTCTTATTACTCTAAATAAATGGCTGAGAAATTACTATGTGAAATAGAACACCTTCAAAATTTGAGGAATGACCGGATCATGATCTTTCAACCACGGACCCTGACAATCAAAGGAAAACACTGTGACTAAATAGTTCAGATAGAATGGCTGGTGTTATTACTTTAGCAACTTGGTTTAGCCATTTTAAATTCTGTCATCTCTTTTTGAACCACTAAAACCAACTATACTGAGAAACAGAAAATTTCATATTACTATTTTACTCTGTGTAATCCAAATAAGTATTCTAGGGTTTAGAATATTGTTCCTAACTTTCTAAGACATGCAATACTTGTAAGAAACAGACAGGAATATAGACATAACTACAATGCTGATATTATTTCTTGTTTGTGTTCTGGCAGTCCTACATTAATTCCTGTAAGTTCCTCAATCTGGTCAGGTCTTCATAGCCAAAATAAAGTCACAGTTAACATTATTTCTTGAGAAAAGCAAGTAAAAGAAAATATGCTTTCCTGAATTATCTAAGCAAAATTTTGTTTAGCTATTTTTTGCCAAAATATTCACAATGTCAGTGGGTTTGTGATTTATGCTCTAAGTCAAAATGACTTTCCTTAAAACAGAACAATTATCTCCAATTCAATAATTTAATAATTTTTTTTCAAAATGGTTCACCTATATTATTGAAATTTAAAATCTTAAAAAAAGTTTATTCATAAGAGGATAATAAATCACTAAGTATGTAGTCAATGCATATGGGAGAAAATGTGCTGCAGCCCAAACGCAAATGATTCCCCACTTTATACTGATTAAAATGTTTCATATATGGGTTTGACTTTTATAAGGAGGTGCTCTTGGGTATGTGTGAGATGGCCAATTATTTAATTTTTAAAAATCAATAATTGTAATTCTGGAAGGAAGAAGACCAACCACAGTCAATGCCAGATGTAGTATCACTTGAAATCCAGGTTCTTAAACTAAAAGAAACAATTAAAATGTGAAAGTATTGTGGCTATTTTTCATTTCAACAGCAGTTTTAAGTTTAAATAGATAGGATAAGTTGAATAAGAATACAATTAATATTTTTAAAAATTCTTCTATATTTCTTTATAAACAAAAAAAGATTATTTAAAAAGATATGAATACTTTTTTCAAGCTTTATGAGTGATGACTCTACATCCTTCTCTGCATTTCATTTAAAAAGACTGACCCAAAGGTGACCCTGCTATCATCATCTTATTGGGTAAAAAGTAGGAGGGAAATAGAATAGCGTGACTCAAGGTACTAATACCCTTTAATTGGTCTTCAGTTATTTTTCTTGGGTCTTCTCTACAGCTGACAGGCCAACTCAACCTACTGCCAACCAAGACCTGACTGGCACGAGGAAAGGTAATGCTGCTGAAACACTTGGAGAAAGTGATCCTTTTCACAGTAGTTAGTTGGGACATCACCATAGTTATTTCAGAATCACATTTTCTTCCTTTTAGTTATTGTTAAGTTTGAATATGACCTAGCATCACTTTAAAATTAATTTCTAACCTAAACCTAAGTTCTGGATAGTGTTATGTTCAAATTTATTTTTAACTTTACTTTGGGTTCCAGTCAAATTCTGATACCAACTAAATCATAGCAGCCATTGTGAATTCTGAACAAGAAGGCGTTTAACGTATTCCTACAGACAAATGTTGAGAGTTAACTCCACAGGAAGTTGGGCTCATGATAATAATCGCAATTAACCCCTTAATTATTTTCAAATTTTATTTCTATAAAAGTCATAATTTTATTTGTTATGGAATAATTATTTTTTTAAAACATGTTTTTCAAATATTCATGAAAGCTGGATACTTCTACCATTTCACGGATTATTTCTTCTTACCAAGTGATGAGGGCAAATGCAAATGTAGCTGATTTGCAAAGTATGGTCTTATCTCTGTGATTTTTGTTTGTGCCAAAAGGAAATTACTATCATTTTATAGAATATTTTCTTTTGTTTACATATCATTTTACTGTGTGAATTGACAAGAGGTCTGTGATTCATCATAAAAACATTTTCAGTCTATAATCCTAAAAGATCACTAGCAAGTGAAGCATTAATAAGGAGCTTCATCCCACTTAAAGAAATACGAGTTTGCTTAGATTGTTCAAATTGATTCCAAATGAGTTCCATCGAATGGAAATTTGATGACATCGTATGGGCAGTTTTGAAGTCACTTTAGTAGACAGCCTTCCTAATCATTATTGCCTGAGAATCAGACGCTAATGGAGTCCAGCGGGCTTTCCATCCCCTATCTGAGGCTTTAATTCTGTGAATCTTTTTGGTAAAGTTCAACTTTGTAGTGATTCAAGTTTATATGAGTATGTCAAGAACAATAGCTGCAACAAGATGAAGTTAGTAATTACTTCCTAAACATAATATATACTTAAATATAAAAAGTTTGGGGTATCATATATTATTATTGTCTAAAAAGATGATTTATTAAAATCAAATAAGCAAGTATGACACTGTATATACTCTTTTAGAAAAATAAGGCCAATTTATTTCTTTAAATATTTTAGTCAAAGCCACTGTAATTGTCATCTCTATACTTCTTATTAAAACAATCAAGTTAATCATATCAGTTATGATTACTGGAGAAGTATGTTATAAAGAAAACCGTCTCATAACCCTCCACTTCCCATTCCATCCTACACACTTCTGTTGGATTGATCATGGAATTATAGAATTTTAGAAATCTCTAAGTTCAAACCCTGGTTTTACAGGTAAGAAAATGTAAAGCCCAGGAAAGGAAAATCACTTGATCAAAGTTACAGAGGTAGAGATAAGGCCTGGTCTAGAATTCAGTCCTCCAAAAAATGTATAGTCATACACTTTCTAGTCCAAAAACACTCAATTGTTTTCTGTTGTTTATAAAGCCATGCCTAGCTTTTTAACCCATCATTATCTTAAAGGTGTCTACTTCTTCTGCTCTAAACTTTCCTTCCAATCTTATATTTCCCTTCTCATACAAGATTCCAATCAAATGTTCATGGCGATTCTCAAGACTTTCTCCTCTACTTGAAATATTTCTCTCCCTATTAAATACTGCATAGGCAAGCCTCACCTATATGTCATTTTTTCCACACAAAGACTGCTGCTTCTCTTAACTGAAACTTTTATTAATAGAAAACCACTTTTGTGGCATTTTCTACTTTTTTTTCCCTCTTACAGTTGTTTTTCAGTATATGTTTCAACACTCTTCCTAAAATTGATGCTACTCATTGGCAAGGCCTGTATCATATTTACATTGATAATCTCAACACTTGACATAGTAATGATAATTTGATAATTCCGTTAATATTGTCAAAAATTAAATTCAGAAATTTTTACTCCAAGTTTGAGTTTTTACATTCTTTTGTTAAAATAAATTTTTCACATCGGCTAAATCTACCTGTAAATCTGGCTTTTTTTCTTAATCGAGGAAACATTGTATTCAAGTCACTCCTAAATTTCTAGTAACAAATTCTTTTAAATTAATTTTTTAAAAATTTATCTTTAGGTGCAATAATGAAGAGTTTTCTTCTAGTTGTCAATGCCCTGGCATTAACCCTGCCTTTTTTGGTAAGTTAATTTCATCTAACCAGATTGTACTGACTTGAAGAAAATTTTATTTAAGGGCTTTAACTATGCAAACTTCTAAATACAATTATACTTCATAGAACAAAATATCTACATAGTTGTTACATTTTTAAGGTTAATTTTTTAAATATTTATTTCTATTATAAAATCAAAGTCATGTTCTTTGGGATAATCATTTAGTTCTGTGAATTAAGAAATCACACTTAATCATGTATAGGAAACTTAAAATTCTCATACTATAGAGAAAATACATTCGGGGGAAAAACAATACTGAAAACATTTTAAAACTGTAAATGCATTAAGGATAATTCAGAAAGAATAAATACAGAAATCATAGTCTGGGAATCAGAAATTATTTTAATTGAGTTCCTATCTCACCCAGACTCCAATCTCTTTATGGAAACAAAATCCTTCAAAGGTCAACTTTGGTTAAGCTTTTTCACAAGTTTCAAAGACCTTGATACTTCTGCCTTTAATATTTGAATCATTAACTTTTGTTATATTCTTCCCCATTATGTCAATTGACTGACCCCTTTCCAGGGATCAATGGTTATAAACAGCTTGAAGGCTTGCAGGCATTATCTTGAATTATATGCAATGTTTTAAGGCTACTGGACTTAGAAAAAGGTTCTGTTTTTTTCTTTTAATTTTTTGACTTGTTTTTATTGTTGTTTTGGCTATTGCCTCTTTTTATTTTCTTGTTCATCTGGGTATTCTAGGCACTGACAAAGGAGGCAAGCATAAATAATGGTATATGTCCTCCTCCTAGATTGTAAAATTTTGAGGAACACTAGTCCTCGTTCTGTGAATCTCTGTAATATTTATTTATTATTAAGTTTAGACTTGCTTTTAAGTTAACATCTATTAATTCATTCTATTACCTGCATGTTGTGCTTGTGTATAACATGTCTATTAATTCTATTAGGTCAATTCTTGGAGTCAAAATTACCTTTTAAAACTTTGAGTTCTACAACTCAATACTTTGTGGTCACCTGAACATTTGGAACTTAGGTTGTCTCTTTGAGTAATAGGGCTTAAAGTTTAAATCATGAAATGATCTACAAATCCCTGCTGCATAGCAACCTCTTCCTGAGCTACCTGAGCCGGATTCGTCTTTCAAACATTCCTTCCCATTTTCACAAAGGCTTCAGGCCTCAGGGACATGAACAAATATACAGAAAATAAAATAAAATGTATTGATTTTACCATTCAATCTTATGAGTAGTCAAATTTATACAAATTAAAACATCAATGTGATACCATGTTATATGTACTATTTTATCCCTTCCCCCAAAATAAAAATAGTTAGATAATATTTTACTAGCACTTATGCACTAAACTGCATAAACACATAGCCTATTGGTGACATTATAATTTGACACAACTTTTCTATACCACAATTTCATAATTTCTATCAAAGAATCAAATCTCATTTGTGAAAAATCATTTTAAGGTATTAACAAAAATTATTAAAAAGGCCACTGGTATACAGATGTTAATCATCTCTCTGTTTATAATTAAAATTTTATCTTAATAGATAATGATAAGAAATAAACATTTCATGACATAATCATTGATCACTTAGTTATCAACTATAAAAATGTAACTATGAAACCTATGATATAAATAAAAAAAAGAGACACCACATTTCCTATAAAAATGCAGGATACTTTTTAGACAAGCATATACCAGGAATACATAACATAGGTTGATATCGCATTAAGGTATCTAGATTGTCAGAATTTTTTAAAGTATACTTTCTACAATATTCATATTACTTCTTTTTTTTTTTCTTTTTTTTTGAGACAGAGTCTCGCTTGGTCGCCCAGGTTGGAGTGCAGTGGCACAATCTTGGCTTACTGCAACCTCTGCTTCCCAGGTTTAAGCGATTTTCCTGCCTCAGCCTCCCAAGTAGCTGGGACTACAAGTGCCCGCCACCATGCCCAGCTAATTTTTGTATTTTTAGTAGAGGCAGGGTTTCACCATGTTGGCCAGGCTGGTCTTGAACCCCTGACCTCAGATGATCCACCCACCTCTGCCTCCCAAAGTGCTAGGATTACAGGGTGGGACACGTGCCCGGCCCCATATTACTTCTTTACATTTTAAACTAATGATTTAATATATTTAAAGAAAAGCAAGTCTTTGTCTCAAAGCAAGGAAACTTTATTACCTTCTCAAATTTCTGATTTTCTATACTCACACCTTCCAAAAGGTTTCTAGAGTCATTTTATACCCAAGGAATACATGTGTAATGTCCTAAAACAGAACTGTCAATTTAAAAATATTTAATATTATACCTCCTTTCAAAAGTTTCTAAAAGCTTTGGAGTTTTTAGTTTTATAAATATGTGTCCATAAAAATTGTTTTCTCACTCCTGATTCTCTAAATATGTCACAATCCAAAACTAAGAAAAGCGCTATAAAAACAAATGAAAGATGGTATTAAAAACACTATTATTTATATGTTAAGGTTATGCAAGAGGCAATATTTTAAATCTTCTAAGTAAACCTTATGAATCATCTTAGCATGAGAGCAGAGAAAGGAAAAAAGGCTCAATGCTCCTCTAATTTTTAACAATCTAACAATGTATATTTAATAAAAACTAAATAGAAATTATTCATATTTTTCATTTAAGCATATTTGTTGGCATGGGAGTCAGATGACTAGATTTTTCTCACAGTGACTTTTTCATTCTAGGTGGTGATATTTAAAGACAATATAAACATGAAGTTTATTATTACTAATCAGTTAGACTACTGTTGCTTCTTAAGTAGTCCACAGGCCTCATAGATCACTCATGAAAAATGTTTTAAAAAATAAAAAGAAAACATATTTTGTCTTTAACACAAAAGATTTTTTTAACTGATTTAAGTACTTTTTTTTTTCTTTTTTAACTTATTTCTCATCATTTCTTCTTCTGGAACTCCCCAGGCTGCGGAGGTTCAAAACCAGAAACAACCAGCAGTAAGTCCATTTTAATTACTTCTGTTACAGGCATGAACTACAAAATATATTCTGCAAAGGTCAATCGTATTATAGATGCCTTCTGTCTAAAACCTAAATATTTCATTTCCATAAAACAATCTAATAATATTTGCAAGAAAATAATGTCAGCAACAGGTGATATGAATCAACATTGATGTCCATCTGAAAGTTTTATTTTCTTATATAACCCAAATCATGTATCTTTGCTTTTCATGTATATTTAGCAATATGAGAAAACTCTTTCAACATTTCATATTGGAAAAAAATGAAAACATAAGTAAAGCTTAATATTTCCCCTTTCCACTTTTTAAGACAAGGGAAGATCCTTTTCTGACCCATCTTTGAATACTTCTCATACATCTATATTTACTTCCCCTTTCGTTTCCCAAATATGTTTGAATACATTTAAATGTGTCTCGTTTTAGGAGAAATGTTTGCTTTGTAGTATAATTTTGTCAATTTATTTCTATTCATATGGAAAGGTCTACTGACAAATTTTTAAACAGAGGCACATAGATATAGACAATTCTTTATCTAATCTTTTGTGAAGAAAATTAAACCAAAAAAAATCCAAAATCTAAATCCAGGAATCTCTCCACATCACATTATGTTACTATTCTGCTATAGTTTAGGAAAAAATAAATGTGCTCTTGGGCTAATTTTTAAATGAATAAAATTTGAGACCAATTACAAATATGTGGTGAGAATACATATGTGTGTGTGTGCCATTCTGTGTGTGTCTGCATGTTGTGCTTGTGTATAACATGTCAAAGTTCTCAATGAGATTTTTCTCTGTGTTGTACCTACAATAGCTAACATATAAGATCACTTTCCATATATGCCAATCTCTGGGCAATATGGTTTACATTATGAATAAACTCATCTAATTTCTTGAAACAAATATTATATTAATATTATCAAAATAATATTTATAATATTGAAAATCATAAAGTGGAAAGGCAATGTACAAATCAACATCTTATAAAATAATATTGCTGCTGGGTTCCATACTTCTAATATCTTACTCAGTGGTAAATACTATATTATTTCAAAAAATGCAGATTTAAGGTATTTCCACATTTGGGTCTATAATAATAATATTCTGTATAATTCATTTTTTTTTGCAGTGCCATGAGAATGATGAAAGACCATTCTATCAGAAAACAGCTCCATATGTCCCAATGTATTATGTGCCAAATAGCTATCCTTATTATGGAACCAATTTGTACCAACGTAGACCAGCTATAGCAATTAATAATCCATATGTGCCTCGCACATATTATGCAAACCCAGCTGTAGTTAGGCCACATGCCCAAATTCCTCAGCGGCAATACCTGCCAAATAGCCACCCACCCACTGTGGTACATCGCCCAAACCTGCATCCATCATTTATTGCCATCCCCCCAAAGAAAATTCAGGATAAAATAATCATCCCTACCATCAATACCATTGCTACTGTTGAACCTACACCAACTCCTGCCACTGAACCAACGGTGGACAGTGTAGTCACTCCAGAAGCTTTTTCAGAGTCCATCATCACGAGCACCCCTGAGACAACCACAGTCGCAGTTACTCCACCTACGGCATAAAAACACCAAGGAAATATCAAAGAACACAACGCAGGTAAATTAACAGTATATAAAATGAGTAATTCCGACAAGAAGCATGGATTTATGAATACAACCATAAATTCTAAAATAGTACAAATAGATAAACTAAGTGTGTTACAGAAGAAGACAAAACAGGGTACTTACAGTTTTACCTTGGTAAACCCATAGCATTGATACACCAGATTCTGTTCCAACTAGAAATTTAAAATAATTTTATTTGACAAAATGAAAATAATTGGCAACTTTATTATCAAACTTTTTTCTGACAATTGGGACACTCTTAGAATGTAATAGTTTTATTTCATCCTTATTCACACACAAACTATGAAGTAGAGTAAAACAGCAAGTAACATTTTCATGATATTTCAAAAATAATTTTTAGAAGAAGTTATATAGAATATGAATTTGAGTAAATTTTAATTCTGTAACAATTCTCCTGCACTCTCATTGTAGTATGAACAGAGTAAAAGGAAATGATATGCTTCCATGCATTTCTTTATTTCAGACATCATTTCCAAAATGATTCATGAAGTTAAGCCTCTCAAATTTCTCCTATTCTAAGATAAACCCATGGAAGAATTATAATGCTTAACTTGAAAAACACATAAATATTAAAAGGATACTTTCAGAACACAATGTGATGCAAAGTGTTACTATTTATTACTTGGACCAATGGATAATGGCAGAATATAAAATAATTTGAAACTTATGAGAAGAATTTAAACAAAGAGAATGATTAATAAAGTGGAAAATATCCAAAGAGTGTAAAATAATTTGGGGAGAAAGTTGCAAAATGTGGAGTTTCTTTACAACAAATATTTTCAGTCCATCAGATGTCTACATGTTTTATGATCTAAAATACCAGACAATGGTCTGTGATATCATGGGACTACCATTAGCCCAGAAAAGGTTGCTTCTTTCATCTGCTTGCCTAATGACCATAGGCTGGTCATTACTTTCTCTGAACTTTTATTTTCTCATAATTCTGGTTGCTATAAGACTCAAGAGAGAATGCACATGGGAAAGGATTTTAAAAACTGATCAATCTGTAAAATGTCATGTATTGGAAAAGATAAAGTAAAATTCATACCAGTATCCTAAGTCTCCACTAAATGATAAAAACCGTACATAATTATGTCTGTTGATTCCCATAGTAACCATATGAAACAGATATTATTCCTATCTCAAATTTAGGGATAAAAACCAGTAGGACTGAGGACATTAAGTAAATTATCACAGCTAGAAATTGCAAATGGGAGGCAAACCAAACCTGTTTAATTTCAGATAGTGGGGCTTAATTACTATGTCATTTATTTTTATATGGGCTGTCTAACTTGCTGAAAAACAGGGAAAATACACTGTGATTTCCTTAGACTAGCATATGGGTAAATTGTGTTGTTTAGTTGCTGTTCAATAGGATATCCGTTAAGAAAAAGAGAACAAGAGCTGGTTAAACAGCTGGCTTATTATATTTTGGAGAACAAAATAAGAAAATTAATAAAGACAACATGAAAGCAAGTTATTTAATAAGTAGTTACATATTTTACTGATGCAAAACATAAAGAAGCATGTAAAAGAGTTTTTTTCTGTAAATATTACATAATGTCTATTATTTTCAGTTTACTATATGCCTATTTTAAATATTTAAGTTTAAATATGTAATCTGATTGACTTATTGGATACAGACATAAAAGAAAAATTGTGGAAGCTAAATAAATATATATCATGAGAACTGTTAACACACTATGAATAAATTTCTAAACTATCATTATTTTTTATAGGACTTGCTGAAACCAAATGACTACTTCACACTCTCCTTCAGCCATTTGTCTGCCTTCAGTCAACAGAAAATGTGATTTTCACAGATTCAGCTCTTCTCTCCTTACATTTTACATTCATGCCACATTCAATATTTTGATTCTTGCACAATAAAGCCAACTGATTGCAACTGATTCTTTGAGAGGAGTTTGCAAAGGTACCTCAGGGATCTCTGAAACTTTGAAATGCTATGACAAATTTAGTGTGAGTTAGAGTACACAAATTTACCAAAAGGCAGTGCTCATAGTTTCATCAGGTTCTCAAAGTGGTTCATGGTCTGACACTAAGAATTTCTCCTCTAGGATGACACTGGGACCAGAGAAAAGCCAAGCCATAGTGTTCCAATCCAGGGGACCACAGAGTGACTCTTGAGAGCCATGGGAACTCTAGAGTTAGCATTAAATTTAAGTGACCAAATGTATTGCTAACGTTAGTCTAGATTATTCCTGAGAGCAAATTCTGGGCACAGGCAAACTACAAATGTCCACAACTACAAACACAGATACGTTGCAAAATTATAGATGTTGACAGAGACTCTAAACATGCATGACCAGATTTCCCCACAGTGGACTCCACAGTCTCACATCTGTTCAAACACACACACACACACACACACCCACCCACACACACACACACACATCACACACCAGAAAGCTTCTGGAATTCAGGTATTCCAGTTTGGAAAAACTCGTGAATATTCAAGGTCCAAGGATAGGACATAGTTGTTTTCTTAAACAAATATTGCAAGGAAAATCAGGTCACCTTTGTGCTTGGTCCATATTTAACACATCATGCCAGAAAAAATAAAACTCACTCAGCCCTTACAAAATGTTTACTGGTAACCTATCTAACCTTCTGCTGTGGCTCCCAACAGATGTGCTATTATTAGGATTGATTTACAGTGTTTTACCTGCTCTCTCACTCAAATAGAGAGTCTTGAACAGAGACATGGAAGGAATATGGCATGGCTAGACCTTATTTGCTATGATCATTAATGATATTATTAATTTCTTAAAAAACAAAGTAAATATGTGGAAAAGGCAAAATTTATATCATTAATTAAAAATCTTATCACCTATTATATACAAGGTATTATAAGAATTATTGTGATAATACAAACAATAATAATGGCTGATAACAATAAGCAATGAGCAGTTATAAAGTACATACTATTTGCCAGTCAATCTTCTATTTGTTTATATGTATTGACTCATTTAATAGGTAGTCATGAACTACATATATTTATTCTTGTTGTTATTATAAGTGAAAGAGAAATGAAGTAATTTTCCCCACGTGAGGCTGAGATTTGAACTCAAAGTCTCGCTTTAAAGTCCATGTACTTTAAAAACCGACACATGGACCAATGGAACAGCATAAAGAACCCATAAATAAAACTGAATGTATGCAGTCAACTAATTTTCAACAAGGGTACAAAGACACAATAGCAAAATTATAGTCTTTTTAACAAATGGTGCTGGGAAAACTGGATATCACAGCAAAAGAATGATATTGGACCCATATCTTACACCATACACAAAAATCCACTCAAAATGGGTAAAAGGTCAATGTAAGACCTGAAACTTTAAAATTACTAGCAGAATACCTAGGGAGAAAGCTCCTTGACATTGGTCTTGGCAAAAATTGTTTCGGATATCACACTAAAAGCTCTGGCTACAAAATCAAAAACAAGTAAATGGACTACATCAAACTAAAAAGCTTCTGCACAGCAAAGAAAATAATCAACAAAATAAAAATACACCCTATAAAATGGGAGAAAATATGTGCAAACATTTATCTAATAAGGGGTTAATATCCAAAATATATAAAGAACTCACAAAACTCAATAGCAGAAAAACAAATAATCTGATTTTTAAAATGAGCAAAAGGCAGGCCTGGCACGGTGGCTCATGCCTGTAATCCCAGCACTTTGGGAGGCCAACGCGGGCGGATCACAAGGTCAGGAGATAGAGACCATCCCTGGCTAACACGGTGAAACCCTGTCTCTACTAAAAATACAAAAATTAGCCAGGCATGGTGGCATGTGTCTGTAGTCTCAGCTGCTCAGGAGGCCGAGGCAGGAGAATCGTTTGAACCCGGGAGGCTGAGGTTGCAGTGAGCCAAGATCGCGCCATTGCACTCCAGCCTGGGCCACAGAGCGAGACTCCGTCTCAAAAAAAAAAAAAAAAAAAAAAAAAAAAGACATAAATAGACATTTCTCCAAAGAAAACAAAAAAAATGGTGAACAAGTATATGAAAAGATGATCAGCATCACTATCAAGAAAATGCTAATCAAAACCACAATAAGATATCACATCACACCTGTTAGGATGACTATTTCAAAAAGACAAGTGATAACAAGTGTTGACAAGGATGCGGACAAAAGGGAGTCTTTGTGCATTGATGGGGGGAATGTAGATAGGTGCAGCCACTGTGAAAAACAGTATGGAGGTGCCTATAGAAATTAAAAATAGAATTACTGTATGACCCAAAAGGCCCTTTTCTGGGTATCTACTCAAAGGAAATGAAATCACCATTTGTAATGACATCTGCACTCTCTTGTTCATTGCAGCATTAGTCATAATAGCCAGTGTGAAACAACCTAAGTGTACATCAAGGGATACGGATAAAAAAACGTTGAAACACACACACACACACACACACACACAAATACACAGGGATATTATTCAGCCTTAAAAGAAAGAGATTCTGCTACTTGCCACAACATTGATGAACTTTGAACTTGTAGGACAGAAAGCTAAGTGAAACAAGCCAGATATAGATAAAAAGAATACTGAATAATTTCACTTACATGTGGAATCTAAAAAAAAAAAAATCAGTCAAATCCATAAAAACAGAGAACAAAATGGTAGTTACTGGGGGTGGGCCACACTGCAAAGATGTAGGTCAAAGAATACAGAGTTGGATGTAGGATGAATAAGTCTAGGGATCTAATGTACAACATGAGAACTACAGTTAATAATATCGTATTTTACTTGAGGTTTTTTTTTGTTAAGAGAGTAGATTTTTGGTGCTCTTAACACACACAAAAGTAGTAACATTGTGAAATGATGAATGTGTTAATTTGCTTGATTGTAGTAACCATATCACTATGTATACAAAAAATTATGTTGTATACCTTAAATACATAAAATAAAAACTAAAAGTCTATTCTCTTAATCATGTAAAAACTACTATAAAATCATTTTCAATATAGCAGGTGAAATAAAACATGAAATAAAATACTTTGAAACAAGAAAAACATTCTTAATATTAGTTCATATTAATATGATTATGTCTAATTAAATAACATTAATAATGAGTTGCCAAAAGTAAGATTTAAGTTAAACACTTATCTCCCAGATATAATGTTACTCCATATTTGTATCAATTGGATTAACTAACTGGAATATTGTTTGTACCTAATCCCTCAGCTACTATTTTTACCTGTTCACAAAATACATTGTTGAGCTGCTTATCTTTGACTTGAATAAATTACTTCAGATGCAAGTATTCATCCAGGTAGAAGTGGTTTGTTACACATGAGAAATTGGGTTGTTGGCACAGAAGAGATCTGATCTGGAGATGGTAACCCACAGCCATTTACTTCTGTCGATTACTAGTCAACTGCCCACTGTAAATACAACATGTTTCCCTCCCACCTCTAGGATGTCATAGTCTAATGAGATTTAGAAAAACATTTTATTTCTCAATACTGCAAAACAGCCATATTTGAAAGTTCCCAGGTACTCGGAATCCAGTGTTACATTATATAACAATTGTTTATATATCACTTTAAAATGTATAAAGCACTTTTACACATGCCAACATTTTAACCTTCACCAATAAACTCTTGAAGTAATTTCTTATTGATCCTCATCTTACATATGTGGAAACAACTCCACAATGGTCAAACATATGGTAGTGAAAATGTATAGGGTTCATATTTGTATAGAATTTGATCAAAGTTTCAGCTCAATATTACTTAGCAGTGTAACTTTGGGCAATAAATATAATGGAAAGTACTATTTATTGATTTATTGATATATCTGTCAGGCTCTATAACAAGGGTTTTATAGGTATTTCTTTTATATTCACTCTCTTAGGGAGGTACTATTATTATACCTATGTAGATATGAGGAAACAGGCTCAGTAGGATTAAGTAAATTGGCTAAGATAAGGAAATACTGAGTAGTAGAACTTAGCTTTGAACTCTAGCAATTCAATCCACCAGCCCTCATTATCATATCACTAGGACATATAACCCTTAATCTGATTAGAGTATTTAAGGTATTAGAGTACCTTATATTAGTTGGTCATTCAATAAATGTTCATTCATTTATCTCTTAACTCCCTAAGTGACATTGCCAAGGACATCCATTGTCCTTAAGATAAAGTTAATTTCCATAGTCCTATTATTTACCTTCCCACTTCATTTCTCTTCATTAGATCATCATACCATTCACCCCAGTGACTCAAAGACTTCTGTCACTGCTTTAGCTATACCATCACCATCCTCCAGCACTTTTCTGAAGCTGCTCAGATCACCACGATAATTCACAGCATCTAATCAAAATATGAATCCCTGACCTGTATCCTTGAGGAAATAGTTCCTGAACTTCCAAAATCAAGTGATCCACTAAGGTACCACCCAGTATCCTGGCCCTCACAGCTCCTCTGTCCCTTAATATTCCTTAAACTCGATGACACCGGCCTATCTACCTCTCGCACTGGGGCTATAAACCCTAGAGACTGTGTTCTGCTCACCACTGTCTCTCCAAGGTGAGGCCTAATACAGTGTAGGAGATAAATAAATATTTGTTAAGCAAATAAACAAGTAAAGGAAAAATGGATTGTTGGTGACTAAAGTAGAAATACCGATTTAATTGGATTAAATAGCCTAGGTTTTTCTTACCAAAATCCAGAAAGAAAAAACAGTGTTGACCTTGACAGTTTACTAGTGATTATGAATCAAAGCTAGACCAACTTTAAATACAAAAGAAAATTACTCAAATTATATTATCAATCACAGAAATCTGAAAGAGGGAATGTTTTTATAATTTAATCTCAGTTTGCAAGGAAAGAAAATTGAATGTCGACAGAAGGATAACCAAATTGCTGTATCAATATTATATATTATCTTAACTCTGGCTCAATATTTGGAAGAAGGTGATAGAATCTCCTCTTCCTAATCTTCCTAGTGTAATGTGCTGTCGTAGTTGCCTTATGTCCAGGATATTGGGATAAAGATTATAAAGCTAATAGTCAAGGCTAATGAGCAAAATTATACTTAAAATATCAAGTGTATTATGTTTATGTCTATATTTTATTGGCATATACTGAGAAATCCCAGAAACTTTGGAAGGTAAGGTTAAACTCTTAAATGTTTCCCATAAAATAATTTTTTTGTATTAATACAGTTATTTTCCATATTGAAAATAATTCTTTTGAATCATTCATTACAAAATATCTACAACTATTGTTGGGATGGCTAAGACAAGGACCTTAAATAATAAAATCTTGACATACTTCATGCTACAGAAGCAATAAATTTGAAACTTAACATTTGAAGTAATCATGCAAATAATAAAAATGCTATAAGCAATAAAATTATTCTTTCTTTTTCCTAAGATGTAATAGTGAAACATACTGTTTTTACAAACAAAGTTTCACAAGCAACTGATTTTGTAAACCAATTTGACTTTCTTTTAATCAGTATTAACCCTTGCCAATAGTAATCACATTAAAATTTTCTCAGTCTCTCTCCAATAGGACATAAGTAGGAGGGACATCAAGAATGAAGGGTTTATTTATTAAAAGGGTGCTAACTCATTCCATTTGGAGACAATGACAATCGTAGAAGAACCAGCTTGGTTAAGAGAAGAAGACATCTGACCAGAACATAGAGGAGAAACCCCCTGTCTAAAGTATCCATTCAGGGAAGAATTTGGGACATAGAGTTTTCTTTTAGGATCTGGGATTTCCACCATTTTGACAAAACAGTAATAGCTGAATAAATTAATAACTGGAATTTAAATCTGCTGATTTAGGCAAATTAAACTTGTTTTTAACACTCTTTTATTAATTACTGATGGGAACTGGTCATACATACTCACTAAAAGATAGATTCCCACTCACTTTCACTAATTCTACAGCTAAAGCTTATTCTTACAAATTATTCAAGTTTTATTGCTGTATAGCAACCATTGGTAAATGGGATTTAAGTTAAAAAATCATAAAGCAAACCTGTCTTTGTTCAGAAAAATTTCTATACCAGAAGTGCTTCACCTCTGCCTAAGACGTTTCCTGGTATTAAAGTAGATACTTTTTGATGGGGTTGTTTGTTTTTTTCTTGTAAATTTGTTTGAGTTCATTGTAGATTCTGGATATTAGCCCTTTGTCAGATGAGTAGGTTGCAAAAATTTTCTCCCATTTTGTGGGTTGCCTGTTCATTCTGATGGTAGTTTCTTTTGCTGTGCAGAAGCTCTTTAGTTTAATTAGATCCCATTTGTCAATTTTGTCTTTTGTTGCCATTGCTTTTGGTGTTTTAGACATGAAGTCCTTGCCCATGCCCATGGGCGAAGGACATGAACAGACACTTCTCAAAAGAAGACGTTTATGCAGCCAAAAAACACATGAAAAAATGCTCACCATCACTGGCCATCAGAGAAATGCAAATCAAAACCACAATGAGATATCATCTCACACCAGTTACAATGGCAATCATTAAAAAGTCAGGAAACAACAGGTGCTGGAGAGGATGTGGAGAAATAGGAACACTTTTACACTGTTGGTGGGACTGTAAACTAGTTCAACCATTGGGGAAGTCAGTGTGGCGATTCCTCAGGGATCCAGAACTAGAAATACCATTTGACCCAGCCATCCCATTACTGGGTATATACCCAAAAGACTATAAATCATGCTGCTATAAGGACACATGCACATGTATGTTTTTTGCGGCACTATTCACAATAGCAAAGACTTGGAACCAACCCAAATGTCCAACAATGATAGACTGGATTAAGAAAATGTGGCACATATATACCATGGAATACTATGCAGCCATAAAAAATGATGAGTTCCTGTCCTTTGTAGGGACATGGATGAAATTGGAAATCATCATTCTCAGTAAACTATCGCAAGAACAAAAAACCAAACACCACATATTCTCACTCATAGGTGGGAATTGAACAATGAGAACACATGGACACAGGAAGGGGAACATCACACTCTGGGGACTGTTGTGGGGTGGGGGGAAGGGGGAGGGATAGCACTGGGAGATATACCTAATGCTAGATGACGAGTTAGTGGGTGCAGCGCACCAGCATGGCACATGTATACATATGTAACTAACCTGCACATTGTGCACATGTACCCTAAAACTTAAAGTATAATAATAAAAATAAAAAATAAAAAATAAAAAAAAATAAAGTAGATACTGAATTCAATATCTGTCTCAACACTTTGAGCCCTCTGTGGAAGCATTGACTATAGGATTGTCCTGAGATCCTAAAAGCATGAGTTGCTATTTTTTAAAGCTAAAAACTTCTGTAAAATAAAATTTTATTTAAATAATGGGCTTATTCTTATATTTAAAGAAGCACTTAGCTCCTAACCCTAATTACTCTAAATTACTCTTCTATTATTAGACCTTTATAAAGGTCACAGAAAGCTCTCTAGTAACCAGCAAATTATTTTGTGATAGCATTGCTGCCTGAGAAGTCTTAATTCCACAACAGATTAAAATGAAGGTGGATTTGAATAACATATTCATCACTACACTATTAAGTATGGATTATCTTTATTCTTTTTTTTTAAGTCTTGCTAAGTGCCATGAAGAAAAAATGAAGGCCTTCATCTTGACTATGATCATCTTGAACATTATTATATTCTTCTTGGCAAATTTTTAATTGTCTTAAATGGGTAATTTTGTTGTCATTTAGAAAAAGGTAAAGGTGCCCACATCAATCATATGCCACAAAAACATCTTATACTAAATCATCATTGTGTTTGCAACCCAAATAATATATGCTTTGTTGTATTAAAAATTTTTACCTTGAACTTTATTATATCTTTGTATATATTTTCATACAATGATATTTGTAGCCAACAAAAAAAATCAGAAATTTATGTCCACACTAAAACCACACAGATGTTTATAGCAACTCTAATTCATAATTGCCAAAATGTGGAAGCAACCAAGCTGTCCTACAATAGGTAAATGGATAAATAAACTGTGGTACATCCATACAATGGAATATTACTCATCATTAAAAAGAGTTGAGCTATCCAACCATGAAACGACATGGAAGATCCCTAAGTCAATATTACCAAGTGAAAGAAGCCAATCTAAAACAGCTACATACTGTGTAATTCCACTATATGACATTCCGATCAAGGCAAAACGATGGAGACAGTAAAAGGATCAGTCATTGCCATGGATTTGATGAGAGGGAGGAATAAATAGTGGAACACAGAAGATTTTACAGCAATGAAAACTATTCTGTAAGATGCTATGATGGATATATGTCATTATACATTTGTAAAAACCCACAGAATGTAAAATACCACAAATGAACCTTAATATAAACTATAAATTTTGGGTGATGATGATGTGTCGATGTAAGTTAATCCACTGTAATGAATGTGCCACTCTAGTACAGGATATTGATAATAAAGGAGGCTGGGATAGGGGGCTGAAATAAAGGGTATGTGGGAACTCTCTGTACTTCACACTCAGTTTTTCTGTGAACCTAAAACTGCTTTTGAAAAGTTTTTAAGAAAAAGAAAGAAATGAAAATCAAAATATGAATAACATCAAAATGGCTATTTCCTATTTTTATCAATTAATTTTTTAAATACACCCAATGTAGCTTAATGCCAGACATATTTAGTCTTTACTTAAACATGTATTTTTAATTTAGACAAGCGAGAGTCTTAAAACTCATGATCTGTCGAGACAAATGCCATCAAGGTTAAATTCATCTTTCAAAACCAGAAAAACAAAGACCTCACATATCCAGGCTGCACTAAGACAAGCCTACATCCAGACATCAAAGAAGTCATCAAGCCAGGCTTCACTTACTGTGACTCAACCAAAATCACCTGTGTCAGTTTTACCAAACCAATCTCTAACAACCAATTCTTTTAAATCCTCAACATCCAAGTCTACATCCAAACATTCATTATCTTAAAATCCAGCAAAGGAGTCTAACTCTACCAAAAAGCAATTTCTAGCTAAAAAGACTGTAAAAAATCAGCCTCAACCAGAAGAACTTCAAAAAACAACAGAAATTAATCTACAAGTTTACACACAAAGTGACTTTACCTGACAATCTATGCCCAATCAGGCATCTCTCACCAAAACTGCTATAAAAAGGAAGACAGCTGCTAAGCCTAAACAGAAACAGTCAAAAGTTACCAAATCTATACCCAAGAGGACATCATCTTCTCACAAAACAAACAAAAGGTCATCAGTTGCCAATGCTACACAGAAATCACTCGTCAAGAGAGCAAAAAGAAAGGCCACAGCTGCGAAAGCTGCACTTTGGCAAACATCATTTTTCCAGCGTGCAGTGAGGACCCTCTAGTTCCTACATCTAAAGTTTCCACAGGTAACACAAGAAGGGTTTCTTCTAAGAGGGGTCCACCAAAACAATTTCCCAGGCTACAGCTCTACTTCAAAAACAGTTGCAAAGTTCACAGCCAAAAAGTCTCAAAGATGCAATTCTGCTGGAAGCCAGTGTCCAGCTTCCAAAAACAAACCAGAGAAGATGGGCCCTTTAAGTCCTCGTCTCCAACTTACTTGACTTTACTAAATGTTCCTAAGCACCACGTGCACAAACCTCATCCACCATCCTCATGTTCAATAAAAATGCATCCATCCCAATTTCAAACTCACAAATCTAAACTCATAAGCCCATACCTTGTCCACATTAACCTAAAAAGTATCCATCTCAGAATTCTGGAGAAGCAGCTACTTCATCACACAGAGCGGCAGCTCCTATCCTTGCAGATATCACCACGGCAGCCATTGGAGATAATAATGATATCACTACTAGCATGTCTCAAATTACACCTACCTCAAAGGACTTTTCTACTACCCTCTTACCTACTACAACTATCTCTGTATCTCAATCATCACCCTCTCTGCAGATTACACTATCACCAGGCAAGGTACCACTGCGTTTGAAAGCATCACTGTTGTGGTAACTAACACTACTACTGCCGCAGTAGGTAAAACCATGTTTGAAGTTGAAGCCACTACTGCTAAAACTGACACAACTATTAAAGAGACTGCTGTAACTGCTTCTATGACCAACAACCACTATAGATAGCACTTAACAGTGCAACTGACACTGAAATCACTATGGAGGCTCTAGAAACCATGACAGCTACTCTAAGAGTGACAACTTCTACCCTCGACACGACTCTGCCTGGGACCAATAACACTTCCACTGCTGCCCCTAATTCCACCACTGCCCTGGATGATGCTACCAGTGCCACCAATACTACTGTTGACACTGAGCCTGAAAGAAATGTCACTGTCCCTGAAGAGTATACCTACGATATTGAAGATTATAATCCAGCTTCTATGAGTATGAACCAGAGCTTGCTGAAAGTTCCACCATAATTACAGAATCTAATGCCACAAGTGCTGTTATTCCTTCATCTCCAGGGGCCACTGCGCCTATACAAAATGCCTGAGAAACTACAACTGATAACACTGCTCAGAATCTACAGGTGACAGCTACTCCATATAGCCCTTGAATGTTGACGGGATACCCCAACCAACGATCAAAAGTCTTTGAGAAAATACTGAAAAGGTTTAGCAGTGAAAACTTAGCAATGCTGTAAGCATACTATAATGTGGTTTTTAAGTCTTTTTTCCTTATATGCCAATATGTCATATCATATATTTGAAGCAACACAAGGAGAATTGTCATTGCATTTTTAAATGATGATTCAAAAAGTTCGCAGTTCTCAACACTTGACATGATTGGAATTTGTCTTGTATTCTCATTTCGCTCTAAAGTGTCTTTGATGTCCTAAGAGCAACAATCCTTAAATCCTCTTAATTCCCCTCTCTTGAGTACTAAAATCCCTCATTCACTGACCTTGATTAAATTATTCAACAAAAATGTGTCTCTTATAGTTTAAAGGGATAATTTATTGGCTTGGTGAATTTCATTCTTATGAAAGGAAACAAACACTTAAAGTTGTTACCTATAGAAAAATAGGAATTACTTATTGTAGGCTATGACATTTCTAGGATGCTATAAAAGAGGAGACAGAGATTTATTCAGATAATCTAAATTTCTTCTTGGCCTGAAAGAAAATTTGGCCCAGAAGAGCCCTAGAAATCTATACATATCTCCTTGTATAGAAAGCCTCTTTAAATCATTCCTGAGTTATAAAGCACTGAAAGAACAAGACATGAGCTTCTCAGATCCAACAAGACTGTCTCGAATGAATGATGTCAGTGGCAGCTTTGGGACTTCTCCCTACCACTGTAATCACATACTCATAGATCAGGTCCCAATGCATACATCGGGTCCCAAGGGTAATTGGACTGAGAAATCCTGCACCTGGTCCTTTCCTCCAAGCTATCACTATTCCTTCAAACACCTACATCCTCTGAGAAATAAGCATGGGATGTTGATCTAATTTTATAGGGCGTGTGTTTGTGTTGGGGGTGTTGGTGAGAGAGAGAGAGAGAGCTATCATTCTATAGCTCACCAAAAGGGCCATACCCATAAATTTACTTTTCCCATCACAAATTTCTTCTGCTCTTTTGCAAAGTGGAGTCAACAGGATGCATATATCATAATCTAGTATTTTAAAAGAAGAATTAAAAACAAATATTTTTCCTTTCAGGCCACAAGTTTTAGATTTATCAGTTTTTATCTTAAAATACTCATTATCAAGACTATTCCACAGATTTTAAAATCAATGTACCCATGATAAATAATTGATATGTATCATGAGTACATATTATATTTTCATAATCTAGATTCATATTATAAGCCTAAACCAAACTAGTAGACAAAGTTTCTCTTCTTTGTATAGCCATTGAAGATACTTAACTGCAGATGAGAAATATGATAAGAATCTGCTAAGCACAGGCATAAATTTTCATCTGCTCTGTAGTGTCACACATGTTAATGTCTAATAATTTTCTGCTAACTGCTCTGGTTTTTCTTATACATTTAAACATTTATACACCTAAAATATTGACCAAGGCTCTTATTTTGTTAAAAAAAAGTAATTTCAGGTAATTGGGTATATTCATTTAACATGTTCACTTAAAAATATATTTTGAACATCTACTAATAGCAAGTCCCTCTGCTAAGTGCTATGAGACAGTACAAAAAGACCCAGACAATTATTGTGGACTAATGGACTTCACAGTAAAAGAGGAATCATACCATATGTATATAACTAATGATGGTACAATTCAAAATAGAAAAGGAGGCGTCTTACAGACTGAGAGATCATGGCAGTGATCAGGAAAAAAAAGTGTTATGATGGTGTGCACTTGTAGTCCTAGCTACTTGGGATATTTGAGTGGCAGGATTGCTTCAGCCCAGGAATTCAAGGATGCAGTAAGCTATGATTGTGCCACTGCACTCCAAAGTGAGATTCTGTCTCTTAAAGAAAAAGTGTTATGGAAAAGATGGCACTTGAGTGGATGTGTGCTGCAAGCTGGCTGCTGGACCATAAACTGTTTACTGGTCAGTTATGAGTGAAGGACATAAATCACTTTTTGTCATTATGTACACACACTATTTATTTCAGCTTCTTTTTAACTATTGATTCATTCATTTACTCATTCACTTATTCAGTAGCAAGACTTTCTTGTTGACAAAGGCAATGTGTTCTGGTGCAACTCCTTATCTCATTCCTGACCAATAATTTGAGTATACCTGAACTAGAACTAAGTAGCGGCTACTCCCTGCTCTTATAACTGAGGCATGTTCTCCACATTTCACCTGTTTCCACCCATTTACTGCTGAGTAGCTTCTCATAAATTTAGGCATTTAAGCTTGCAATCCTTGCTATAAACAATGAAATAACTTAAGACTTGTGTAAAAGAAGGTAAATTCTTTTAGCTAATGTAAGATGAAGGTGAGAGTTAGTAAAGGCCTAATGGTGAAATTGAGGGGACAATTTTGAGATATATTAGGGAATAAATATCAGTAAAAATTGAGAATTTGTATATTGGATAAGATGGTGTTAAAGAAGAAGTCATTTTCTGAATTGGATAACTGGTTACAAGATAATATCTCCACAAGAAAACTATTAGAACTGATAAGCAAATTCAGCAAAGTTGCAGGATACAAAATCAATATACAAAACTAAGTAGCTTTTCCATATGCCAACAGTGAACAATCTGAAAAAGAAAAAAAAGTAATTCTATTTACTATAGCCACACATAAAATTAAATACCTGGGAATTAACTGAAGAAGTGAAATATCTCTATAATGAAAACTATTAAAGACGTATAAAAGAAATTGAAGACATATCAAAAATGGAAAAATATTCCATATTCATGGATTGGAAGAATCAGTATTGTTAAAATGTCCATACAACCCAGAGCAATCTACAATTCAATGCAATCCCTATCAAAATACCAATGACATTCTTCACAGAAATAGAAAAAAAAATCTAAAATTTACATGGAACCACAAAAGACCCATAAGAGCCAAAGCCATCCTAAGCAAAAAGAGCAAAACTGGAGGAATTACATTACCTGACTTCTAATTATACTACAGAGCTATATAACCAAAACAGCATAGTACTGGCATAAAAACAGACAAACAAACCAATGGAACAAAATAGAGAACCCAGAAACAAATCTACACATCTGCAGTGAATTCATTTTTAACAAAGGTGCCAGGAACATACACTGCAGAAAAGACAGTCTCTTCAATAAATGGTGCTGGGAAAACTGGATATCCATATGTGGAGGAATGAAACTAGGCTCCTTTCTCTCAGCATATACAAAAAGCAAACCAAAATGGATTAAAGACTTAAATTGAAGACCCCAAACTCTGAAACCACTACAAGAAAACACTGGAAAAGTCTCTAGGACATTGGCAATAATTTCTTGAGCAATACCCAGAAGCACCGTTAGCCAAACCAAAAAATGGACAGATAGGAACATATCGAGTTAAAAAGCTTCTGCACAGCAAAGGATAGAATCAACAAACTGAAGAGACACCTAGAATGGAAGAAAATATCTGCAAACTAGCCGTCTGACAAGGGATTAATAACTAAAACATATAAGGAGCTCAAATAACTCTATAGAAAAAATCAATGTTCTAGGTTTTAAAATGGGTAAAATGCAAGGTATGGTATATGCCTTTGGTACCAGCTACTCAGGATGCTGAGGTGGGAGAATCACCTGGGGGTGGGAGACAAAAGTTTCAATGAGCCAAGATCGTGCTCTACAGCCTGGGTGATGAAGCGAGACCCTGTCTCAAAAAAAAAAAAAAAAAAGGCAAAAGATTTGAATAGATATTTCTCAAGAGAAGACATACAAATGGCAGAATGGCAGACAAGTATATGAAAAGATGCTCAAATGCAAATCAAAACTACAATGAGATATCACCTCAGCCCAGTTAAAATGACTTATATCCAAAAGGCAATAACAGATGCTGGTGAGGATGTGGAAAAAAGGAACCCTTGTACACTGTTCATGGGAATGTAAATTACTACAACCACTATGGAAAATAGTTTGGAGGTTCCTCAAAAAAATGAAAAATTGAGTACCATATGATCCAGCCATCCTACTTCTGGGTATACACCCAAAAGAAAGGAAATCATTATATCAAAAAGATAGCTGCACTCCTATGTTTGTTGCAGCACTTTTCACAATACCTAAGATTTGGAAGCAAACTAACTGTCCATGAACAGATGAATGGATAAAGAAAATGTAGTACATATACACAATGGAGTACTGTTCAGCCATAAAAAAGAATGAGATCCAGCCATTTGCAACAACATGGATGGAAGTGGAGATCATTATGTTAATTGAAATAAGCCAGGCACAGAAAGACACATCACATGTTCTCACTAATTTGTGGGATCTAAAAATCAAAGCAACTGAACTCACAAACATAGAGAGTAGAAAGATGCTGGGAAGGGTAGTGGGGGGATGGGAGGGGATGTGGGGATGGTTAAGGGGTACAAAAAGGTAGAATAAGACCTACTGTTAGATAACACATTAGGGTGACTATAGTCAATAATAATTAATTATACACTTTAAAATAACTTAAAGAGGGTAATTGGATTGTTTGTAACTCAAAGGATAAATACTTTAGGGAATGGATAGCCCATTCTCGATAATGTGCTTATTTCACATTGCTTGCCTGCATCAAAACATCTCACGCACCTGATAAATGTATATATATATCTTCTATGTACTCATAAAATTTTTTTACAAAAGATATTACAAAACAAGGTTTATAAGTCAGTCTGTAGGCAAAAGGAAGAATTTACTTTGAGATGGGCTGCATCTATTCCAACCTCTGTGTTAAAAACGGAGAACATATCATTATTTTAAATACCCATGGTACATTACAAAACTGGATCACAGATTAGGTCACAAAGATAACCTCCCTAAATGTGAAAAACTCAGAAACTATATTACCAGAGACCTCTCCTGGTAGACTGCAACAAATCTAAAAACTATGAAATAGTAAAAAGTTTACTTTTTCAAAGGAACAAAACTGTAGTAAAATAGGCAATAATAAGAGATTTTAAAAATAAGATTATGTATGCAAACTCATGGGGCCCAGTCAAAGTCATAGGAAGTGGTAAAGTGCTGTATTAATTTATAGTATCATGGGGACATTAGAGTAGATATATCAAAAAGTTATACTTCCATTTATGCATCTCAGAAATTAATAAAATGGATTCCCAAAATAGTAGGGGAAGTATACAAATACATTAATTTAAATACAACAGGTATTTTTCCCTAATAATGTGAAGAAAAGGAGAATCTCTATAATTACAATTTATAATTGAGAAAGAAGAATTTTTGCAGTACTCTCAACTTTACCTTTGAAACAATATATTACTGCTTCTTAGGAAATCTCAGATTCATACAGGTAAAACACGTAAACAGTTACACTTAAGGAAAGGGATTAAAGTATCATTAATAATTAATAGATACCTTGAAAAAATCTTTGTGGTTATAAAAATATACCTAAAAAATAAGATTGAATGTCACAATAATAACATACAAATATATGACATCATAATTTTTCATTGATCTCCACTTATCTCTTTTATGCAATAGGATTATTCTGAAAAGGCACATCATGGTTGTATATGAACACTGGGCAATAGTCAGCATGCATTTTGAATACAGATTTTGAAAACCAGAGCTCATATATACAGTCTATATAGAGACTAAAGATTTCCACTTCTAAAAAACACAAAAAAAGTAGAAAATATCTTTGAAATAAACTTTATTTAAAATCCTTTATATAGACTTAAAATACATCTCAATTATTTACACCAAATTTCAAAGTTTATTCTAGACAAGTTATGAACTTCTAAGAGAGCTAGATGATTGAAACAAGAGAAATCAAATTTCTAACAGAATAAAAGGAATTTTAAAGTTAAAATGGCATTATTAAGAGAATCACATATGAAGAACCAATGCTTATCAAAGAACTGTCACTTTATTTTTCCTTCAAGGAATATTAACAATTAAAACACAAGTAATCACATAATTGTTCATTTTTCCCCTCTTTCCTAGGAAAATAAAAGTAGGAAGAATAGAACGTATTCTTGATTGTCTCATTAAGATTCAGCTAAAAATTCTCATAGTGGCTCACACCTGTAATCCCAGCAATTGGATGACAGGCTGGCAGATAGCTTGAGCTCAGGAATTTGAGCCCAGCCTGGGTAACATAGTGAAACCCCATCTCTACAAAATACAAAAATTAGCCAGGCCTGGCCAAGCGCGGTGGCTGACGCCTGTAATCCCAGCACTTTGGGAAGCCCAGGCAGGTGGATCACGATGTCAAGAGATCGAGACCATCCTGGCCAACGTGGTGAAACCCCCCCGTCTCTACTAAAAATACAAAAAATTAGCTGGGCGTGGTAGCGGGCGCCTGTAGTCCCAGCTACTCCGGATGCTGAGGCAGGAGAATGGGGTGAACCCGGGAGGCAGAGCTTGCAGTGAGCCGAGATCATGCCACTGCACTCCAGCCTGGGCGACAGAGCGAGACTACGTCTCAAAAAAAAAACAAAACAAAATTAGCCAGGCCTGGTGGCATGCCAGGAGTCTCAGCTACTTGGGAGGCTGAGATGGGAGGATCCCTTAAGCCTGGGGGTTCGAGGCTGCAGTGAGCTATGATTGCGCCACTGCAATCCACCCCGTCTCTAAATAAATAAATAAATAAATAAATAAATAAATAAATAAATAAATAAATAAATAAATGTATGTAATTCTCAGTAAAATCAAAAACCATTGATTCATTCCTAGGAATCTGAAGATCTCAGACACTTAATCTGTGTAGGTAATGCCAGAGTCTTTGGAAATGTCTTATTTTAGTAGGTTCGTGATTTTTTTCTCTTTCAGGCATGCATTAAAATATCGTGATATGTATTTGATATAAAGCCAGTCATTTTGATTGCATAAACTAGGTATGTGGAGAAAAGTTAAGAAATAACATTCAATTTGGTTCAAGAATAAAATAATCATGATCTCTTAAATTAAGCATTCTCTTTAATTAAGCATATTTCCCCTCTTTGAATCAGCACCTTCAATGAAATTGTACTTTTACCGGCAAAATCGTATAAAAAAAGTATAAAACTTGTCTTGATGAAAATTAAGCTTTGATTATCATCAGAATAGTGATTTAAAATTAAATACTATTTGCTTCTTAAAAAAAAACAAGAATTTAACTGAGGGGGCACTCAGGATTATCTTGAGGTTTATTTAAAATTTCCCAACATGAGTTATGTTCTCAACTATGTGTGTATTAGTAAGTTTAGCATTTTCCCCTTATTGTTTTTATATCAAATCATGATTCTGTAGAAATGCTCTCAGAGTAGAATCAGGAGTGGCTATTGGAATATCTAAATATGTATATGTATATGTATTTTCACACACACGGAAATACACACACATATATATGCAAACATTTATGGGCACGCTTGATATATAAAAACAAACAAGTCATTCCATAAAATCTCTTTCACTTGAATTATTATAAAAAGTCAATAGTTTTTATAGAATTTAAGACTGCTGAATGCTTTGCCACCATTTCCTGAAATGCCTAATTCTATGGGCAAAGGTGCTTATATCACTTTTGTTTTGCTTTTGGCTTCTGATACTTCTTTTTCCATTGTATGTTTGTTAGGTTTATCCTTTAGGGTTCTAGATTTTTCCTCTGGAGATATGTGGTATAAATTGTTTTGCATATAAATATAACCTAGGGTTGTTCTAAGAATTTTTGCTGATTCACAGGAAAAATATCTTCTAATTCTTTGTGGACCAATTGTGAACATTTGAAATAGAGATGATCTGATAGTGTAATATCACTAGCTTATACATAGCCTTGTTTAGTTGTCTTTAAGAAGACAAATGCAGAACAGAAAGAGAGCGTTAAACCTTAAATATCTTTTTATCCGACACTTTAAACTCCTCTGTTCGCTATATTTTAGGTATATATAATATATCTTATATAATACATGTGCATAATTTATATATAAATTTATTTTTTTATTTATTTTTTAATCAGCAGGGACGAATAATAAGAAACGTTTAGAGCACGATTTTATCCAACTTAGTGATCCTTGTCTTCAAATTTAACAGGTGGACTCATCATTTGCTCTTTCCTGTCCTCTCAGAAATCATATATCCTCAGTGCAATAGGTAAGAAAAGTTAGATTTCAAATCCTCATTTTAAAATATTAAATATACTTTGCTTCTCTTTCACTAGACATGAGAAAAATCATCAAACCAAGAGCTCCCTCTTTAGGTGATTATAAACGTAAACAAGATGGCTGCTTGTTTCTGAAGCTCTCAGATTACCTCAAAGGTTTTAAATTTTGGGGTGGTGGAAATTCACCTTATGCTTATGCAGTTACTTCAGCACAATTTAGTCAGCAAAGAAACAAAAACAATAGAAAAAATATAGTAACATTATAAGCTAATATATCATAATCATAAATAAGAATAGCAATAAAATTACTTATAAGTAAATAAAAAATATACTTATTTAGCACTTAAAGATAAAGAAAGGAAAATAAGAGAAAGCTTTATGAATAATATATTCATCGCAAATTATTTGTAGTAATGATAAACTGAAAACAACCTATCAATTAAAGAATGGATTAGAATCTGTCCTGTAGAATATCCACATGGGATGACCGTAAGTCATTAAATTTATATTTATAGAAAGTTTACAATAGAATTCTATGCTTATATAATAGTTGGGGTATAAAAACCATAATATATAATCTATAATACATAATTTAATACATATTAAAATAATACATAATAAAAATATAATACATAATTTTTACATAATCACAACTATTAAAAGTCAAATATAATTAGCTAAACTACAATTTTTTTAAGAAAATTATCAAGGTAATGAGATTATAAGTAATTATTTTTATTTTTATTACAGTTTTTTGAGTTTTCCAATTCTACCAGTTTTACTTTGAGTTTACTTTGAAAACCAGAGAATCAATCTTTAAGATATTTAATATTTCTTGAAATTTATTAACTAATTAAATTATTAATTTAAAATAACTAGAAGTAGGTTTTCAAATGTGTAAAAATTGACACTTAAAACACCTGTATTTTTTTAATTATGTTTCGCCAATTACAATAAATACATTAACTGGGAGTTGCTTAGAAGGTCTTGTTCTAATGAGTAAGAAATTATTTTATAAATCTGGTAAACTAAAAAAACCATTTAAACCATGTTGAGCTTATAAATTATTTTTAACTGTAAGCCACAGCATATCTTGCAAGCATGTTATGAAGCTGGTGATTACATTATAAAGGAAAAATCATGTGAGTTAATACTTTCAACAAGCAACTCAGCACCAGTGAATTTATATAACAAAAAAAAAACAGAATAAATATATAGCTCAAAAAGTTACACAAAGATTGTCAAAGGATAACTTTGAGACGTGCAGTTATTTGCATGCAAATGAAGGCAAATGTTGTCAATGAGAAAAGGGAAAACATGAGATTTGCGATGAGGAAGAGAGAAAAGAAAAAAATGGAAGTAACCTGGAAACAATAAACCATGTTTTACATTTTGGGGGTAAAACAGCAACTAGCAAAGGGATCAGTCTGGATAGGCTCCACTTGAGCAGGCTGGCAAAAATCATGAAAAATAACCAAATTGTAATTATTTGTGGGTTATCCAAAAACCATGAGAAGTTGACTATGAAGTTAAACATGACAATTGTATTATGTAAAATCTTCCAGCATCTTTCTGTCTACACCTCCAGGTTACTTAGAGAGGTCTGTACCTTACCATTTATAAGAATATCTCGAGACTATAATTTTTAACAAAAATTTTTAGAAATCAAAATAAGATTGTTAAACACATTGATTATGCAAAGATCCCAGTTGTGGCATAGACATTTATAAAGCACATAAAATATAACATTATTGAATCAATATTTGATACAAAATTATTCATTATAAACATTAAAAATTATGTAATTAATAATTTGTTTGGCTTCATTAGAATTTAAAAGGGAAACTTTAAGATAAATTTGAGGCTCCAGGTTCTGTGAAAAAGAAAATACTGCCCAATGAGATATGATCTACCAAATTGATTTTCTAGAAAAAAAATTAATCATTTAAAATCATTCCGGGAATCTTATTGTGGTTAGTTATTAGAAGTTCAAAATCACTATTTTCAAAAATATACATCACAGCATCTAAATAGGTAACTCCACAAAGAATTCAAATTGGGAAGGTTTTAAGGAAAGGCTCACAAATTTGATCTCATTTATTTTCATAACCCCAATACAATTATTGTCAACTAGAGTTGGAAAAGACAGTCTATCACACTCCTTTTCATTCTTGAAGTTGAGACAATGAGTGAAGAAAAATAAACTAGGAGAATATTTCTCATGTTCAGAATGAGCCCCACGACATTTTCAGAGTTATTGGAAAAGCCACTGTCAGTCATGGACTATTCATTGACCACACAGAGCCTAATTTCAAATGATTTAAAAAGATAACTTTAAGAGTGCAAATAGGTGATAATGTAAAGGAGATGCTACAGAAAATTATTCCACATATGTGAATACTTTCATAGTTCTTGAAAACCCTTTTCTTACAAAGGTAAAATAATTGAGTTTACTTTGCAATTTTGTTTCAATTATTTATTTAGATCTTAATTATTCATTCTTAATGTGAATGTAAAGTAGCCTATCCCTTGTGAAAACTCCCACATTCTGTATATGAGTCTAAACGTTTTATACATATTATAAAATTTTAAATTCTAAGTTGGATAGATTTTTATATTTCAATACTTCTGAAACTTAAATGTTCTATAATTAATGAAGATTTATTTTATATTAGTGGTTGTTTCTTTATAATCGTAATCTGTTATTTAGTCAATGGTTCCTCATACAATGTTTGACATTTTAGAATTTTTTAAAAAATTGTATTTTTCTGATCATTACAATAACTCATTATTTTTACCATTACAGAAATGGAAAAATGTAAAGATACAAAGAAACTTTTCGAGGTCGCAAGGCTGAGAGGTGCTTGATCTGGATTTGAACTCAGATCTCTCTGATTCCAAAGCCCACACACTTTCTACTATGTCAACTTGCCTCTGTCATGTAACATAGGATAATTTTTCTTGCTGTACTCTTATTAATAACACTAATGATAGTAATAAATAAAACTGAGTTTATTATATACCTTGCAATGTTATAAATGCTTTACATATATTTTTAATCATCAAAATGACCTTATGAAGAGAATACCATTATAATCTCCTTTTGCATATAGGTAATCTGAATGAAGCACAAGATTATTTTTATATGTTGCTTTCTTTTTATAATAGCAGCACAATTCCTTATTTATCTTAATTTAAATTTTTAGTTATTTTTTACTTTTTATATTTTTGTTTATTTTGATATTTTTTAGTTATAGTAGTGAATAGGAAAATCTCTGTAAAGGTTGATTTGCTGTTAGCGCTAAGGTAAGCTTATTACCTTTGTTTGATTTTAATGAACTTCAAGTGAATTTAATAATTTTTTTTCCTTTAATTTGCCAAGTATCAAGAAATATCTGATCAACCAAATTGAGCTCCTCATTATGGATTGGACCTACATGGGTTGTACCCTACCGGCCTTCATCTCATCCACAAGCATCTACTCATTTGTACCACAATCATTTAACAAGATCTATGATTACCTTTTCAAACTACAGAAAACACTTTATTTCCTTCTCTGTTTACATCAATTCAAACTCCACCACACCCATCACAAACTCTAAACTCTTCAAATCCACTAGGCAAAGCTCATCATTGCTCAACTCCATTTAAGGAAAACCAGCAAACTCAATTTCAATCAAGAATAGCCCCAGCACATCTACCGATACAGCTAAATATTAGAATGACTGGTTTCCACCAACTACGTATCTTACAAATCTACCATATTGGAATCCTTACTCACAACATATTCTTAAGGCAATATCAACAACTTCTTCTCTGTTAACCCCTATTGTTACCATGTCTATCCAAAATCCAACTCCTTATACCAATACTAAGTAACATATTGCTATTGTCTTCACAACCACTCAAACCTACCCTACTACCACACCACCACAGAACCTACTATAATTGATGCTGTCTCTAATACCAGCAAGAATGCTGCAATTCCTATTCAATACACAGGTATAATTATAGCTTATGCCTGGGGCTACATGGCTATATTGAATTGTGAGTGTGTGTATGTGTGTGTGTGTGTGTGTGTGTGTGTGTTTTGAGAGAACAGGATTGAAAATTATAAAGCATGCTGTCTCCCATCACAAAATTAAAACTCTAGTTAAAGAAATATAAAATCAAAGTTTACAAATTTTGTAAAGGCTTGCAGGAAATTTCATGGGACTAGGATATAGTAATGAGAAGTAGCAAGAAATATCACATTCACAATACCTGCTTTGTGTAGCCATTCAAGAGAGAAATAAGCCACTATGTTTAAATAGTGCCAGTGTATGATTTTTGAAATAATACATGACTTTACATAAATATATTGCATGCATTCAAGACTCTAACATTAGAATTCTGATACCTGATTAAATTATGGTACTTTTTCCACATAAAGTGCCATGTGAAAGTCTTATACACTAGATTAGGAAATCATCATCCTATTAGGATAATGCTTCACAGCATGGTAATGCTTCACTTGAATATCATCTAATTGTTGTTACTCTGAATAGACCTTTAATATATTCCTCAATCCATTATAATAAAAGCCCTAATCTAATTATCATCATTAGACAGCATTTATTTAGTACTTTCCTATGTTCCAGGCAGTGTGAATGTAAGCACTTCACATTGATTTATTCATGTAATATTTAAACAACTCTACAATCATGAAGAAAATGAAGCAAGAAAAGATAAAACACAGGTATATGTGAAATCCAGGCATTCTTTCTTCAAATGCTCCATGCTTAACTACTGCAATGTTTCTAAATATGCCTTTCTACATTAAAATTGTATATATGTTTATCAATACCCAATAAAAGGAATTTGGACTAAATAATTTGTATATTTCTTTAGGTTAAAGAATAGAATAAATTCTTTCCATATTCTTATTCTTAGTGTCACTAATATAAGGTACATTACTATAAAATTTCTCATGAATTCATTTCAATAAAAGTATATTGGAAATTACATGTAACACCTGACTCCTACTAAAATGATACTAAAAGAAAATAAAGCAGATATGGACCTCAACTGCAAGGAACTTAGGAATTCATTCTTGAATATTAGCCACATAAGTTTTATGCCAAAATAAAAGTGGCAAATCTCATTAAAAATATATAAAGAATCATTGGGTTTCAGATGAGGGAAAAAAATAACTCGAGTTGGGCACATAAGAAGACTCCCAAGAGTGAGAATATTTTATTTGGGCCTGAAAGAACATGAAGGTCATTGAGACCCCTAGTTTAGAAGTCTAGGAGCATTCCAGAAAGAGTGAAGAGCATCAGAAAAGCAACAGACCTTTAAGGAAAATAGGATGTGGTTTAGACAATCCAGAGCAAATGGTTTATGAAGAGGGTAGTGGAGGAGAAAATAAGATTTAAAAAAGGAGAGGCAGAGTTCAAATTACATAGACTTTTAAATGAACTCTTTTCATAACCAGTACCTGACCTTCTGTTACTCACACCCTGCTAACTTCCTTCATTTCTCTAGGCACAATCTTATTGTCACTGCTTTTTCCAATAATCTACCACATATCACCACTTCCTCAGGGTCCACGCTCTTACCACTCCCCAGACAGCCCCCAAACCTACTACTTCCACAAGGACCACATCAGCAAGAACGGTCATCAACATGCTCCCAAACGTGCTCACTACATCTCCTTCTTCAGAAACATGGGTGCCTATAACAACATCAGCATTAACCAACAAAATGTAGGCTAAGTTTAGCAACAACTCATCTAGAGGTAAATTGGGGACTGGACAAAAAGTTGCATCTGGAACTTCTTTGACTAACGCGAGCCTTAGCAAATTCAGGACTACCCCGAAACTTTGTAAGTCAGCACTAAGGTTGACGACAATCATGTGGATTTTGACACTGACCTTAAAGCTGGCACCACCTTTGAAAAAGGAACAATTGCTATTTCTCCAAATGATGTCAATCCCAAAGATGCTTATGTGTGAATATAATCTATGCAGTAGATAGTTCTCCAATCACAATTTGAAAAAAAAGCATGCAAGAGAAGGTGTTAAGGACAAAGCTAGAGAAATAAGCATGTAGCACTATAGCAATTAATTAGGAAATAAACTGTCATTTTAAATTCTCTATTGATTACTGTCACACAAAATAATTTACTGTGATTTTCTATTGCCATACACTGTAATACTTTCAAAACTAAAGATGACACTTTATAGATGAATCACATGAAGAGATACTATAAAGAACTTCAGGTGGCAGCCGGGCACAGCGACTCACACCTGTAATCCTGGCACTTTGGGAGACTGAGGGGGGGGCGGATCACAAGGTCATGAGTTCAAGACCAGCCTGGCCAACAAAATGAAACTCCGTCTCTACTAAAAATACAAAAAGTTGGCCAAGTATGGTGGTGGGTGCTTGTAATCCCAGCTACTTGGAAGGCTGAGGCAGGAGAATCACTTGAACCAAGGATGTGGGGGTTGCAGTGAGCCGAGACTGCGCCATTGCACTCCAGCCCCGGTGACAGTGCAAGACTCTGTCTCAAAAAAAAAAAAAGAAAAAGAAAAAGAAGTTCAGGTGTATACTAATTTACAGTAGTTGACAAAATCCACATTAATCTTCAACTTCATTTGCCAATAAACTTTTGTACATTTTTGGCCATTATTTCAAGGTTCTGTTGTACCCCAAATTCCTAATACTAGAATATATGAATATACTGCTGCTGCTGCTTCTGCTACTGTTACTACTAACAACAACAATAATAACACCTCTGTAGTGCTTACTATGGGTTAGATGCTTTTGTAAATATTTCACTTGTACTAATTCATTGAATCCTTATAACATCCCTATGAAATAAAAAGAATAATTATCCTCATTTTACAGAGGAAACTGAGGCATGAAGAAAGTAAGTCGTTTGTCCAAGGTCACACTGCTAGTAAGCAGAGAAACTAATGATCGAACTCATATATGTCTGGCTCTGTAGCCTTTGTATCTGGCCACTGCCCTGCATTGCAGCTCAACATCAGTGTCCAACTACAAACATTCGTATCTTAGTATCAGCTTATGTTTTCAATAATCTTTCCATTTTTATGAGGACATAATCAGTAAATAAGGTTTATTTAAAATTTAGTGCAATTTTATCAGGAAATATCTTACTGGGGAAACAATGCAAATAATTAGTTCATTTCTCAGGTTTTGTTAATAGAGCTCAAAGAATGCTTTCAGAATAAAGATATTGCATAATAAAAATAGTAGCTAATATTGGATAAATAATGAGATGTGAGTCGGCAACTTAATAGTTGCTGGTATCTCAGGACAAGAATCCCCTCACCCAAAAAAACCCTCTTGGCTATGTCCCAATATCTAGCTAATAGAACAATAATTGTAAACTTCACAAAGGGGTATGTACTAGTTATTGTTCTGAAGCAAATGGAAAACTTACATGCGAAAGAAAGCAAATCGCATTATGAGTCAAATCAGTGGAACAGTCCTAAATGTACGTGGCCTTTCTGGTTTGAAACTGATGACCTCAAATCTCATGAAAAGACAGCATTATATATTGTTCTGTTACTGGCACATTTACAACATTGTTGATTATCCAGCAGGCATCCAACTCAAGAGCCTCTTGGAATCAAAGGTGGATGCAAAGAAATGTTGTAGTAGAGGAATTGTTCAGTTGAGATGTGTTTGATCTACTAAAAGATGCCCATGGAAAAAGAAGGCCATTCTTTTTCGTTTGACCTTTCATTAGCACCATTATTACTATTAACTGATGCATCCTCAGCACTGAATACAGAGCCCCACAAATAGTACTTATTTAATATTTTTGAGTGAATTAGTACATGGGATTTATTAAAATAAATGTTTTCAATGTGAGATTTAAGTTATAATCAATATTTTTATATACAAATAAGTTAAGGCAAACAGTTGTTCATTCAATTGAATATATAAACGAGTTAGATTTTAACTTATTAATCAGACTTACCAGTGAATTTACAATATATTTCATGCATTACTAATGTTCTCATATAAATTTGACAACATCTTGTATTGTGAATTGGGAAGATATTATCCATTTTATAAAGATGAGGTTAAATAATCTCTCTAAAGTCAGATAGCTACTAAATGACAGCTAGGACTTAAACATAGTTCTAATTTTAAGGACAACTACATTTACCACGTAAGAAAAACCTTACCATAATCACTGCAATGAATTTTCAAATATACTGATGAATTCTCACACTTACATTTCTTCAGATCACAGAATGTTTACCATATGTCCTGACTGGTGATTTTATATATGTATTATAGATTTACATATTAAAAATAGTAAATGATAAAATAACAACCAGGCAAAGTAGCTTCACATAACTCAGAATACACTCAGAAAGCTCTAAAATGGGCCAAGTGTGGTGGCTCACACTTGTAATCCCAGCACTTCAGGAGGCCGAGGTGGGTGGATCACCTGAGGCCAGGAGCTCGAGACCAGCCTGACCAACATGGTGAAATCCTGTCTCTGCTAAAAATACAAAATTAGCCAGGTGTGGTGGCACATGCCTGCAATCCCAGCTACTCGGGAGGCTGAGGCAGAAGAATTGCTTGAACCCAGGAGGTGGAGGTTGCAATGAACCGAGGTCGTGCCATTGCACTCCAGCCGGGGAAACAAGAGCAAAACTCCACCTCAAAAAAAAAAAAGAAAGAAAAGAAAGCTCTAAAATGGTGCAAATAAAATAATTCTGATAGTTAATTTCAAACTGGACAAGAAAGATGTAGCTCTATTTTTTCCAAATAAAGCTATTTTTAAAAATATTTTAATATATCTTAAGCAATTAGAATAATCTTGGTTTCAGCTTTCTCCTTAAATATTTTCATACACTGATTATTTCAATTCTACTCAATTAACAAGGAAGTAAATTATGCCCTTGTTTCCCACTGAAGACTTCATTCAATGGAAGCCTAGCACTCCCCAATATTGAGAAATACATACACAAATATAGAGTTTAGAGTGAGAATATGGCACTGGGGTTTTACAAACTGGACAGAGCCAGGTGGAAGTAAAGAAAAATCTTTCTTAATCATAAGAATATGTCTATCTATAATCTCCTCAGATTAGAAGAGAAAAATAAAAAGTATTGAAAGCAAGAATCAAGGACAAAAAGAGAGTTCAAAGGAAAATCAGGACCAAAACCATGGAGAGGATTTGAGACACTTTCTAAGCAGATTGGGAGGACTGGAATTAAACTTGTGGATGCTATTAACAAAGCCTGTGCTGCCTTACCATCCCCACATCCTCCCATCTCGAATGCATGCGTGGGTGGTGTCCTCTGAAGTCTACATAAGGAGGGATTCACATCTCAAACTTGTTTCCTTTCAGCTAATTGAGCCTATGATTCTGTCTTAAAAAGAAAGAGCAATAAGCAGTTTTTCCACTCAAACATCAAATATACAGTTAATTCATAGACTGGACTATTCAGAAACTCATATTATATAACCAGATTGTTACTAGCTTTGCTAAGACTGGGCCTCTTAATTTTAGACACTATGTTGTGGGTTTCCTAAATATCTCTTGAAAGACTCGTTAAATAATTTTCTTATGCTCTTCCAGCTTAATTATACATGATTTACAAGCATCATATAATTTTTTGTAAAACAGCATCATTTTCATAAGGTTCTACAGTTTCAATTGCTTTTTGACAATCTGCACAAATTCATTCAGACGCTCTCAGTTTTTTCAAGTTTCATTCCATTCTTCTTCCTTCATTTCATAGAGAATTATTACCACAACATTCTAGGGCTTACATGATACTTTGACTCACAATAAAATTGTAAGACATATTTTCTGTAGTTTGTTAAAATTGAGTATCTTGAATTGACTTCTAAACAATTTACTTCTGATTACATTAGAGTTTAGCCACAACATTATCTCTGAGTTTCATAGACTTAGGTGCCTTCTTGTAATAACCTTTTTACTACTTTCTTTAGTCTATCATATATAAATATCTTACATTCAATTCACAATGCAAAGCCAAAAATTAATTACAAAATTCCATAGTCACAGTGGTAAAATGTCACCAATTAAAATTGACTTTACCAACCAATTAAAATTGACTTCTCTAAATTAGATTTTAATATTTCCCAGAATTATTTAGTAAATTCTATAAGATTGACCCACATTCTTTTTACAACCCATCAGCTTATTTCCACAAGTCAGTATCATTTCTTTAATAATTATTTGTGTTTTATTTCTGATTAATGTATTAAGTCTTATTACTCCCAAGATGAAAATATCCACAGTAATAATAAATAAGGTCACTTTATGCTCTGGGGTCCTAGATAAACTTGATAAACTAGGACATAAGGACTGCAATTCCTAGGCAACTCCTAGTGCTGGCCTGGGCTTAGAGCCAGCAGACTAGGGAGGCATGTGACCTAGGGAGATGCCAGTTGGGGCAACTAGAAAGCGCTTGTGCCCACCCCTCCCCCAACCCCAGGCAGTACAGCTCAAAGCAAGGAAAGTGGCTTCTTTCTTCTGCTTAAGGAAAGAGGAGAAAATAGTAAAGAGAACTTTGTCTTGCAATTGGATACCAGCTGAACTACAGTAGGACAAGGCAATGAGCAGAGTCAGGAGACCCCCATTTCAGGCCCTAGCTTGTGGACAGCATTTCTAGACATGCCTTAAGCCAAAAGGGTACCCACTCTGAGATTTGCTGGATTCAGGTGTGATCCTAGCTGGATTCAGGTGTGATCCTAGCTGGATTCTAGCTTTGGTGGCTATGGGGAGAGACTCTTTCTGTTTGAGAAAAGCAAAGGTAAAAGTAAAAGGAACTTTGTCTTGCACCTTAGGTACCAGCTTGGCTAGAGAGGAGTAGAACAACAAGCAGGCTCCTGAAGTCCCTAGTTCCAAGCCTAGGCTCTTAGCATTTCTGGACCTGCCATAGGCCAGAGAGGAGCCCACTGTCCTAAAGGGTGAGTCCCAGGCCTGGCAGCATTCAGCACAAGCAGACTGAAGAGCCCTTGAGTCTTAAGTAAACATTGGTAAAGGCCTGGCAGTATTCTTTGTGGGCCTGTGGTGATGGTAGCCACAGGTGAGAGGCTCCTGTGCCTATGGAAAGAGGAAGGGAGAGTACCAAAGATTTTTCTCATGGTTTGAGTGCCAGCTTAACTGAAATAGAATAGAGTACCAGACAGATTTCCAAGGTTTTTGACTCCAGTCCTTGGCTCCTGGATGGCATCTCTGGACCCACCTGAGGTCTGGGAGAACTTGCCACCCTAAAGGGAGGAAGAACATAAACCTGGCTGGCTTCTCCACTTGCTGATCATAGAGCCCTAGGGCCTTGAGTGAACATAGGTAGTAGTGAAGTAGCAGTTTCAGTGGGCCTTCAGCAAGAACAAGTGCCATGCTGGCTTCAGGTCTGACCCAGCAAAGTCCCAGTAGTAGTGGCCACAGGGGAGCTTGCATCAACACACCCCAGTTCCAGATGGCTCAAGGCAAAGAGAGAGACTGTCTCTTTGGGACAAAGTAAGAGAAAAGAACAAGAGTCTCTGTCTGGTAACCCAGAGAATTCTTCTGGATCTTATGCAAGACCATCAAGGTGGTACCTCTATGAATCTGCAAAAACAACAACATAATTGGGTGTGGGGCCCAAGTCCCTTCAAAAACCTGGAAAGCTTTCCTAAGAAAGACAGGTACAAACAAGCCCAGATTGCAAAGATTACAATAAAAACCTAAGTCTTCAATGGCCAGAAACAGATAAACATCTACAAACATCAAGACCATTCAGGAAAACATGACCTCATCAAATGAACTAAATAAGGCACCAGGGACAAATCCTGGTGAAAGGGATATGTTATATTTCAGAGGGATAATTCAAAATAGGCATTTTGAGGAAACTCAAAGAAATTCAAGATAACACGAAGAAGGTATTTAGAATTCTATCAATTTTTTTAAAAATTGAAATAATTAAAAAGATTCTAGCAGAAATTCTAGAGTTGAAAAATGCAACTGACATACTGAAGAATACACCAAAGTCTCTTAATAGCAACAAATCAGTGTGATACATCATATCAAGAGAATGAAAGATAAAGATCATATGATCATTTCAATTGATGCTGAAAAGCATTTGACAAAATTTAACATTTCTTCATGATAAAAACCATCAAAAACCTGGAGATAGAAGTAACATACGTCAACATGATAAAAGCCATATATGGCAGACCCATAACTACTATCATACTGAATGGGGATAAACTGAAAGCCTTTCTTCTAATATCTGGAACAGAACGAGGATGCCCACTTTCACAAGTATTACTCAAAATACTACTGGTAGTCCTAGCTAGAACAATCAGACAGGAGAAGGATAAAAACGGCATCCAAACTGGAATGGAAGAAGTCAAATTATCTTTGTTTGCAGATGATACCATCTTATATTCGGGAAAACCTAAAGACTTTACCAAAATATTATTAGAACTGACAAACAAATTCAGTAAATTTGCATGATACAAAATCAACATATAAAATGAGTAGCATTTCTATATGCCAACATTGAACAAGTGGGAAAAAGAAATTTAAAGCTAATCACATTTACAATAACCACACATAATGTTAAATACCTAGAAATTAACCAAAGAAGTAAGTGATCTTTATAATGAAAACTATAAAACTCTATTGAAAGAATTTGAAGAGGACACCAAAAAATGTAAAGATATTTCATGTTCATGGATTAGAAGAATCTATATTGTGAAAATGCCCATCCTACCCAAAACAATCTACAGATTCAATGCAATCCCTATCAAAATAACAATGATATTCTTCACAGAAATAGAAAAAAGCCCTAAAATTTATATGTAACCACAAAAAATGTAGAATGGCCAAAACTATCCTAAGCAAAAGAACAAAACTGGAGAAATCACATTACCTGACTTCAAATTATAGTACAGATTTATAGTAACCAAAACAGCATGATACTGGCATAAAAACAGTCACATAAATCAATGGAATAGAATAAAGAATGCAGAAACAAATCCACACACCTACAGTGAACTCATTTTTGACAAAGGTGCCAAGAACACATACCATGGAAAAGACAGTCTCTTCAATAAATGGTGCTGGGAAAACTGGATATTCATATGCAGAAGAAAGAAAGTAGACCCCTGGCTGGGTGTGGTGGCTCATGCCTGTAATGCCAGCACTTTGTGAGGCCAGGGAGGGCGGATCACTAGGTCAAGGGATTGAGACCATCTGGCCAACATGGTGAAACCCTGTCTCTGTTAAAAAAATAAATAAATACAAAAATTAGCTGGGCGTGGTGGTGTGCACCTGTAGTCCCAGCTACTCAGGAGGCTGAGGCAGAAGAATCACTTGAACCTGAGAGGCAGAGGTTGCAGTGAGCCAAGATTGTGCCACTGCACTCCAGCCTGGTGACACAGCTATACTGCGTATCAAAAAAAAAAAAGAAAGTAGACCCCTGTCTCTCACCATATACAAAAATCAAATCAAAATGAATTAAAAACTTAACTCTAAGACCTCAAACCACAAAAATACTACAAGAAAGCGTTGGGGAAGATCTCCAGGACATTGGTCTGGGCAATAATTTCTTGAGCAATACTCCACAAGCACAGGCAACCAAAGCAAAACTGGGCAAATGGGATCACATTAAGTTAAAAAACTTCTGCACAGCAATGGAAACAACCAATAAAGTGAAGAGACAACCCATAGATTGGGAGAAAATACTTGCAAGTTATCCATCTGACAACAGATTAATAGTCAGGATATTAAGGAGCTCAAACAACTCTATAGGAAAAAAATCTAATAATTCAATTAAAGAATGGGCAAAAGATTTTAATAGACATTTCTCAAAAGAAGAGATACAAATGGCAAACAGGCATATGAAAAGTGGATCAACATCATGGATCATCAGAGAAATGCAAATCAAAACTACAGTGAGATATCATTTCACGTGAGTTAAAATGGCTTTTATCCAAAAGGCAGGGAATAAAAAATGCTAGAGAGGATGTGGTGAAAAGGGAATCCTCACACACTATCATTTGGAATGTAAATTAGTATTACCACTATGGAAAACAGTTTGGAGGATCCTCAAAATATAAAAATTGAGCTGCCATATGATCCAGCAATACCACTGCTAGATACATATCCCCCCAAAAAGAAATCAGTATATCAAAAAGATATCTGCATTCCCATGTTTGCTGTGGCACTATGCACAGTAGCCAAGATTTAGAAGCAACCTAAGCATCCATCAACATAAAAATGGATAAGGAAAATGTGGTACTTATACACAGTGGAGTACTGTATTAGTCCATTCTCACACTGCTATGAAGAAATAACTGAGACTGGGTTCTTTATAAAGGAAAGAGGTTTAATTGACTCAGAATTCCACATTGCTGGGGAGGCCTCAGGAAACTTACAATCATGGAGGAAGGGAAAGGAGAAGCAGGCACCTTCTTCACAGGACGGCAGGACAAAGTGAGTGCAAGCTGGGAAATGCCAGACACTTATAAAACCATCAGATCTCATGAGACTTATTCACCATCCCTAGAACAGCATAGGGGAAACCACCCCCGTGACCCAATTACCTCCACCTGGTCCTGCTTTTGACACATGGGGATTATGGGAATTATAATTCAAGATGAGATTTTGGGTGGGGACATAGCCAAAGCATATCAAGTACCATTTAGCCATAAAAAAAGAATGAGATCCTATCATTTGCAACAACATGGATGGAACTGGAGATCATTACGTTAAGTGAAGTAAGCCAAGTACAGAAAGACAAATATCACACGTTTTCACTTATTTGTGGAATCTAAAAATCAAAACAATTGAACTCATGGACACAGAGAGTAGAAGGATGGTTATCAGAGCCTGGGAATGGTAGTGGCAGAGTGGAAGGGAGATAGGGATGGTTATTGGTTACAAAAAAAAAAGATAGAATAAATAAGACCTAGTATTTGATAGCCCATTGGGGTGACTATAGTCAATAATAATTTAAATGTACATTTTAAAATAACTAAATGAGTGTAATTGAAATGTTTGCTTGAGGAGATTGATACCCCATTTTTCATTACGTGATTGTTATGTGTGGCATGCTTGTATTGAAATATCTCATGTTAATACCTAGGTGATGGGTGCAGTAAACCACAATAGCACACATTTACCTGCGTAGCAAACCTGCACATTCTGCACATGTACCACAGAACTTAAAATAAAAAATAAAATTAATTTAAAAATAAGGCCACTTTACATAGCTGTAATGAAAATATCACATGATAATTAATCAAGAGTTTCACTCAGTAATATCATTTCCTAGAGTGCAGAGAAAGTCAGCAATCATAACACCAGACAACAAGAAAGAAAATCAGCAGTTAACCAGTCCAAAACTCCCCTGCCTGGACATTACAAAAGATCTCCATCCACCCACCTCAATAGAAGTTACATGGGTTCATATGCTTTTGTATCATCACTCTGTAAATATACACAAAGAGCTCCATCTTACCTTTGAGTTCCGAAAACAAAAGTCTGTACCTGTCAAATCTGTATCCTCCTTCATTGTAACAAAGAAGACAACTAATTACCTTCCATTGATAAGTGAGTAATTAAAGAAAAAAATCTGTCCGAAGTCTATAAGTCAGGCCTAAGTAAAGCACTAGCATCACTTGCACCAAACTCATCCACTCCAACCTGGCAAATTTATGTCTCATAAACGTGCAGGACCCTGCAAACCACACTGTCATAAACCAAAATTTATGACAAGGTCATCAGGCATTGAAGACATTGCAACTGGTGCCCCAACCAGTGTAATCCCCACTGTCCTTAGAGCTACTATTAATTTAGCCATAATCACTTGTACTATATCCAAAAGCAAAACCTCTGTGTCATTAGCTAAAACTAGTTCAACTGCCACTGCAATTCAGGGATCAGAGGCAACCACCAGCACACCTAAAACTCTATTCTCAATCACTGCTACCACAACCCTAATAACACAAATTACTAACTCGGCAACAGGTGCTACAGCCACAGTGCCTACTTCCACCGCAACTGCCCCAGCATCTATCTGTCCAGCCTCAGAGGCTGCTTCAGTGGAATCCACACTCCAAGGATCTGCCTCTCCCAGCACCACAAACTCCACAAACCCAAGGACTGGCTCCAATACCTTTTTAGCCTCTTCCTTCACCATTGCCTCTGATTTTACCACAGAGGACATAGAAGCTGAAACAAACACAAAGAATGATGCCACCCTTCCAGCCATAGGTGATTCCACCACTCAAGCCGCCTCTACAACTTCAGCAAACACAAGTTCCACATTCCCTCCCATTGCTGCCACCACTGCTGCTCCTATAGTCTCCACACCTGTTGGGGACACAACTGCAATAGGTGCCACAACCCTAGGGATTGGTGCCACCACCAGTGAATGTATCATGTCCACATCCTTGGGTGTGACAACTCCCACTTCTGCTGCTGCTGCAGCTCTGTCGTGTGCTACAACCTCATCCTCAGAATTTTTAGCTTCCAACTCTACCACTGAGGATAACATCAATATCCAGGCCTCCAAATTAATGACTCAAGGGGATAAAGCCATCATTTGATGACACACACCTACAGATGTCAGTTGCACCTTATTTACTATTAGATTTGTATTAGATATATAATATATTCAAATTAAATTTTTGGTAGATCGTGTGAGATTGGGGTCAAGATTCCTTTTGTTTTTTTCATAGAGATATGTAAATGATCATGATTAATTTATTGAAAGGGCAACCTGTTTCTGTTTCTTCCTCCTTTGTCATAAATTAGAAAATTACGTGTACGTTTCTCTATTCTATTGATCTAATTGACTATTCTTGCACGAATAGCATACTGACCTAATTACTATATATGAACAAAAAAATTGTTAACTGGTAGTGTAAATTATTGAGTTATTGCCTCTGCATTTTTATATAAACTTAAGACTTGACCTACCAGTTACAAAATGGTCTACAGTTCAGTTTGGGAAGAATTCACATTTTTAAAATATTGTCTTCCAATTTATGAATATGGTAGATCTCTCTGCTTTATTAGGTCATTTTAAATCTGCTTAATCATTGTGATAGACAGAACAGTACCCATCCCCAAAAGATATGTATGCCCTAATTCTTGAATCCTGTGAATATTTTATCCTTCATGGTAAAAGGAACTTTGCAAAAGTGATTAAAGTTTAGAACCTTAAAATAGAGGGATTATCATAGATTACCCAGGTGAGCCCTAATCACATTAGTCCCTTAAACTGGAAAAGAAAGGCAGAAGAGTGAGTCAGAGAGATGTGACATGAGAAGAACCATCCAGCTTTGATGGTGGAGGAAAGGGATAAGTCAAGAAATGCACCAGCCTCCAAAAACTAAAATTCCCCAGTTTACAGCTAAAACAAAACATAATGAACCTCTTAGTTGTACAACCACAAGGAACTGTTCCGTCAACAGCTTGAATGAGCAGGAAACATTCTCCTCCAGGACCTTCAGAAAGGAATGTAAACTAGTTCAACCATTGTGGAAGTCAGTGTGGCGATTCCTCAGGGATCTAGAACTAGAAATACCATTTGACCCAGCCATCCCATTACTGGGTATATACCCAAAGGACTATAAATCATGCTGCTATAAAGACACATGCACACGTATGTTTATTGCGGCATTATTCACAATAGCAAAGACCTGGAACCAACCCAAATGTCCAACAATGATAGACTGGATCGAGAAAATGTGGCACATATACACCATGGAATACTATGCAGCCATAAAAAATGATGAGTTCATGTCCTTTGTAGGGACATGGATGAAATTGGAAATCATCATTCTCAGTAAACTATCGCAAGAACAAAAAACCAAACACCGCATATTCTTCCTCATAGGTGGGAATTGAACAATGAGATCACATGGACACAGGAAGGGGAACATCACACTCTGGGGACTGTTGTGGGGTGGGGGGAGGGGGGAGGGATAGCATTGGGAGATATACCTAATGCTAGATGACGAGTCAGAGGGTGCAGCGCACCAGCATGGCACATGTATACATATGTAACTAACCTGCACAATGTGCACATGTACCCTAAAACTTAAAGTTAATTAAAAAAAAAAAAAAGAAAGGAATGCGGTCTGCTGAGACCTTTGTTTTAGTCTGTTAAAACTCACACTAGACTTGTGACTTTAAGAACTATAACGTGATAAATTTCTGTTTGTGGTCATTTGTTATGGCAGAACAGAAAACTAATACAGTAAAGTTTCATATTTTCCAGTGTAGAGCTTTAACATATTTCATTAGATTTAGTAGGTATTTGATTTTTATATTAGAAATAATAATTATTTATAAATTTTATATTTTCATTGCTGATGTATAGAAATATCATTGATTTCATATGTTGACCATGTAATATAGTGATGCTTAGTAATGCTGATAATTTTCTTGTACATTTCTCTAAATCTTTTACAGACACAAACCTGCTGTCTGCAAATTATGAGAATTTTAGTTTTGTTCACTCTTTTTTTCTTAATTCCTTACTGCTCTAGCTAGGACCTCCACTACAATATTTTGCAGATGTGGCCATCAAGCATCTATTGTCATGCAGCAATAGATAAATAATACAAAATTTGGTATTTAGAAGTATACAAATACTCAGAAATGTGGAAGTGGCTTTGAAACCAGGCAGTGAATAAAGGCTGGAAGTATGTTAAGAAGCATGTTAGAGAAATCCTAAATTGCCTTGAGCAGACTTGCAGTAGAAATGTATGGACTTTAAGGTCGCTGCTGGTGATAGGTCAGAAGAAAGTGAGGTACATGTTATTGGAAACTGGAGAGGTATCTTTGTTTCCTGAAGCTACTGGGAAAGAAGAAAATGTACCTAGTGAACTGCATGATCTAGATAAGATTTCCAAAGCATTAAAAGTATGTCTGGCTTCTTCTTGCTGCTGATAATAAAATGCAAAAGGACAGAAGTAAATTATAAACTGAGGGACAAACTGTTAAAAGGAGTTGGATTTAATTGTTTTGAAAATTCTCAGCCTCTCTTGACAGCAAGATATACTGAATTTATGAAATGGCTTCCAAAGTTCAAATTAAAGGCACTGTCGGGAACATATGACCTAGCTGTAAAGCCAAGGGTATGCCTTTAGTATTTGTTAAGACCTCAGGAAGCTCAAAGTTACTACAAAGTACTATTCAGTTACACAAAGAATGCTTTGTAAGATATATATATATCATATATATATTTGTTTTCCTTTCAAATTTTCTACTATCAAATCATTTTACACTGCTCTGTTTTCCTAAACTTGACACCTTAAGACAGATGAGTAAGCTGGCCTCAAACTCCCTTCTCTCATTATTGGATATAAATCACATGTCAGAAATTCTCCTACTTTTTAAAAATCAACCTAACAGAAATACATCTAGGGTCATATTAAAATACCCAATAATTTGATAAGAATACTTTCAGGTATTCAACATTTTATTTCAACTTGATTGGTGTTTAAATAAGAAATAGCTAATAATCTCTTTTCTCCATATAAATAGCATGTTAATAAACAATGCATTTTATTTTTGATAACAAGAAGCTTGGTCTACTTTCCTAAAACTTTCTAAATGTACTTGAGTTCACATTGGAGAAGACATGAATAATTTTTATATAAACATTAAGCTTATAATGTTATATGATAAAAAGTCCATATAAGGACCTTTCTTAAACAATTGTTAAATTTAAACTCAAATTTGGGGAATATGCACACCAAAGTCCTTAGCTGCTGACATTCTTTCTCCTACATTCCAATATTCAATCAAAATAAAAACATAAGTTGGAACGCCTAAGATAATTTTGACTTCATAAAGAAGAGTATGTGTTTAGTGTAAAAGAGAAAGGAGGCAAATTTTATTATGAATCAAAACAGTATGACAGTAGACGTATACATAATTTTGTTAACTTTAAAGTGATTACCTCAATTCTCAGAAAAAACAACATTGCATATTGTTGTTGCACAGCACTTATTATAATATCGATTATCACGCAGGCACTCAGTGATTTAAGTGCAGCCAAGCTCTGACTTCTGATCTTTGTGAAGTTCTTGGAAAAAAAGGTGAATGAAGAAAGTTTGTCCAAAAGAAATGGCTGAGTGGAAGCATACTTGCTCTGTTAATCAGAGTTCAATCGATCACAGCCACTCTTTTTTGTTGGTTATACCTCTTTCCAATAAATCATTATACCCTCACGGCAGGAACTGGGCCTGTCTTGTTTCCTATTGAATCCACAATGCCTGCTAAAGAAAATGAATACTCAGTAAATATCTACTGAATGAATAAATAAAAGTTGTCATTCCAAATTCAGGAATTATGAGTTAAAAAATTACATTAAATATATCTATAAATAAAAAATTATTGGGAAAATTCAACGCACAAGTAAGTTAAAGCTTAATATTTTTATGTAGTGCTACAGAGTTTGCAAAGCATTTCTGTGAGTATTCTAATTGAATTTGACATCAACTTATTCCAGTAAATAGTAAATTAATTATTCTCTTTTTATAGGTGAGAAACATAGCATTTATATATAAGTTAACCAAGCTCACATAGTAATAAAATGACAGAGCTGAGAGTCAAACCTGGGCATTTTGAACTCAAGTTCAGTGCTCCTTTTTGCTATTCTAGGAATGCCTTGCAAAAGTTTTTGCTTTTCTTGTTCTTAAGTACACTGGTGATTTCTCACAGCTATAGTTGTTCAGAACCAGCACACGTACCATTGTTCTGCTGTGTAGTATAACATAGATGAATATGTGAAAATAATAAATAAATCACTATGGAATTAGAAAAACTATTATGCCCAGTGAAAATTACCTGCATTTCTCATATGCATGGCCACAGCAATTGAAAAAGTATTCAGAATGTAGATTAGTAGATAATGTAATGCACGGTCTCCAAAATTTGGGAGATTCTAAGTCCACTGGGTTGTGAGGAGTTGGAATGGGGGTGCAGTTGGGTAGACACATTTCACAAATTCCCCTAACATAGGAACATTGAGCTTAAGTGCTTAAATATGTTTAACCTGATGGAGAAAACATTATTGATATCCTCTTATTAAGTTATTGCAAATATTGGTTTATTCTTCAATTCTATTAAACTTTAGAATATTGAGGAAAACTATAAAAATGTACTTGAACAATTTCCAAAAATTCTGAGACATTTCACAATATATATGTCATTCTATAACTGTAAATAAGAAATTGAACCATTGTTTTCTTAAGATGAGTAATAAACACAGAAGCCATAGTGTTAATTTATGAAGTTTCTTAATTATCAGATTTAACTATTGCTCTTTCCAAGTAAAAGATGAGATATGTTAACTTGGATAGGATGCTGCTAATGAAGATGATCAGAGGTGAACTGATTCAAAACACTATCTAGGAAGTAAAATGTAGAGAGGCTCTACATCTAGTGACTGATGGACATGGGAGGATAAGAAGAAAAGTCAAGACTGACTCAGGATTCCAGATTATACTACTAGGTAAATAGCATACCATCTACTGAAAGGGGGAACACAGGAAGACATTCTATTTTGTGGGGAAATATCATGATGTAAACTGATTCAGTTCAGACTCAGAGAAAAACACCAAGTGGTTTCAAAGTTTTCTGATTATGGTTCTAAAATGGATCTGTTGGCACCAAGGCCAGTGAAACTGATGACCCTACCATCACTGTCACAAGCTACATGCTCTTAGAGATTTTGTGAAACTTATTTATATTGAGTTTCCCTAAGTTAACTACAGGCCACTTTTACTTTCCCTTTTTCTTTCACAAAATTCTGGTGCCAGAAGCCGTTTGTTCTGTGTACTTGTCTTAATAATCTGGCACCATGGAAACAGTGTCCATTTTCCACCAATACTACTGTCATATTAGGAAATCAACGTTGTGTTCCTCAGAATTAGACTAGCACAGGTCAGAAATAGGTTTGATTATTCAATATATTTATTGCAATTTGTAGGTCGTCTAACAATGATAAAGTCATCATTAAGAAAAGTATGGGCCAGGCACGGTGGCTCACACCTGTAATCCCAGCACTTTGGGAGGCCGAGGTAGGCTGATCACTGGAGGTCAGGAATTGGAGAAGAGTCTGGCCAACATGGCGAAACCCTATCTCTACTAAAAATACAAAAATTAGCCAGGTGTGGTAGCAGCTGTCTGTAACTGCAGCTATTGAGGAGGCTGAGGCATTAGAATCGCTTGAACCCGGGAGGCGGAGGTTGCAGTGAGCCGAGATCGTGCCACTGCACTGCAGCCTGGGTGAGACAGCGAGACTCCATCTCCCAAAATAAAATAAAATAAAATAAGGTTTTATAAAATATTTTCAGAAGAACATGCATAGCATCCTATAGACTAAAAATTATAAACTAGATAGAAGAAGAAAGGAAAGCTCAAATAATATCACAGAATCTTAGAATTTCATGGAACCTGTTCTTGGAACATAATAATACATAGTACACCATGTCATACATCATACATATAGGAGTTGAGTTCTATAAAGCTGACCCCTGAATTTAATAGCCCACTATGTACCTTCCTAGAACTCTCTATCCCACAACCACTGGGATTATCCTAAATGATGGGAGTTGGGAGGGGATGGCAAGTGGGATGTGTGTGGCACTGAGTGGGTACTGGGTGGGTGAAGAACTTCTTAGTTATGTACAATTCCTAATCAAAGATGAAATGCTTTCTTCGGGTAAGAATTTAAATAAAAATATTAATCTCATTAGCAAACTGAATGGGAAAACCTAATTTTTTAGTAATTGCAAAGAATGATGATATTTTCAAAAAATGTATCTGTTAAGTTTTAATTTCGTATCCACATTTTAAGTTTAACTTCAGAAAAATATTTTTTCTTTATTCTTAAAATACCAGTGAAATTTGTATTTGGTATCACCTAGCAGTTTGGTTAAATTCATTCTCTCACCATTTATTCTTGGTAGATTGTATGTCTAGGAATTTATTGATTTCTACTAGGTTATTCAATCTTTTGGCATAATTTGTTCATAGTAATCTCTTAGGATCTTTTTATTTCTATGGTATTAGTTGTAATGTCTCACCTTTTATTTCTAATTTTATGTATATGAGTCTTCTTTTTTTTCTAAGTTAATCTAGATAAAGTTTTGTCTATTTTATCTTATTAAAAAACCAACTCAGTTTCATTGATCTTTTGCAATAGAGATCTTTTGGATTCTCTATTTCATTTATTTCTGCTCTGATCTTTATTATTTTTTTCTTATTCTAATTTTGGGCTTAGTTTTTTCTTTTTCTAGTTCCTTGAGGAGTTATGTTAAGTTTTTTACTTGAAGTCCTCTTTTTTATTGATATAGGCATTTATTGCTATAAATGTTCCTCTTAAAACTTTTTCTACAACCCATACGTTTTGGTATGTTGTGTTTTTATATTTGTTTGTCTCAAGATTTTTTTTAATTTCTTGATTATTTCATTGGTTGTCCCATAGCATGATGTTTAATTTTCATGTATTTGTGAATTTTCCAAAATTCCTCCTGTTATTGATTTCTCATTTAGTTTCATACCATTGTGGCTGGGAAAGATACTTTATATAATTTCAATCTTCTTAAATTTTCTAAGACTTGTTTTATGGCATATGATCTATCCTGGAGAATGCTCTATGCATGCTTGAGAAGAATTGTGTACTGTTGCTGTTGGATGAAATGTTCTGTATATGCCTGTTAGGTTGATTTGGTCTGAAGTGTTGTTCAAGTCCAATAATTTTTTATTTATTTGACCTAGACAATCTGTCCATTGTTGAAAGTGGGGTATTAAGGTTAGAATTTATATCATTTTATAATGTATATCCCTTGACAATTTATTTTAGCTATAGTTGTTATTAATAATTTTGTCTTTTAACACTCACACTGGTGAAATAATTGTTTTATGGACTACCATTACAGTCTCATGGTATTTTTAATGTGGCTCTACATTATTTATACCATTGAGTTTTGTGTTCTCATATGTTTTATGTTATTAACTAGTGGCCTTTTGTTTCAGCTTAAAGAACTCCCTTTAACAGTTTCTGTTAGGCTGACCTGGAGGTGATGAACTCCCTTAGCTATTGTTTGTCTGAGCAAGTTTTTATTTCTTCTTCATTTCTGAAAGACAGCTTTTCTGGGTAAATTATTCTTAATTGGCAGTTTTGCTTTTTTCCTCCAGCACTTTGAAAATATCATTACACTCTCTCCTGGCTTAAAGGATTTCTGCCAATAAATCCGCTAGTAGTTGTATTGTGACTCCTTTATACGTGATACGTTTTTTTATTTCTTGCTGCCATTAGAATTTTTTTATTGTCTTTGACAGTTTGATTACTAGTGTCTTGGTGAACTCTTTTTTGGGTTAAATTTAATTGGTGACTTCTATGCTTCTTTTACATGGATGTTGGCATCTATCCCCAGATTAAGGAAGTTTTCAGTCACTGTTTCTTTAAATCTGCTTTCTGGCCCTTTTTTTTTTCTTTATTCTCCATCCTATTATGCCAAGTTTGGATCTTTTTATGGTGTCCCATAATTCCCATAGACTTTCTTCATTCTTTTTTATTCTTTTGACTTTTTGGTCCTTTGATTGGATAATTTCAAATATTCTATCTTTAAGTTCACTGATTCTTTCTTCTGCTTGATTGAGTCTTCTATTGAAGCTTCCTATTGAATTTTTCCATTTAGTCTCCATCTATAGGATTTCTATTTGGCCTTTTTGTTGCTTATAATTTTGTCAAACTTCTCACTTTGTGTATTGTTTTTCAATTTTTTTTAATTTTCTATGATATACTCTCGCAGTTCATTGAGCTTCTTTAAGAGGAGTATGCCAAATTCATCATCAGTTATTTACTAGATCTCTTTCTTTAAGGTCCATTATTGGAGCTTTATTAATTTTTTTGGAGGGGGGACTTACTATAATTCCCGAATTTTCATAATTCTTGTGTCCTTGCATTATTGTTTATGCAAATGAGGAGACAGCCACCTCTTCTGGCTTTTATGAGTGTTCCTTGGCAGGGATAGACTTTTACTATTTAGTTTAACCTATGACTCTGAAGGGTCAGATGGTGACAATGCCAAGAAGGGAGTTTGTTGTGAATTATCTATTTGGCTGAACTGCTGTCTTTGTTCTGATGTTAGGTTGGGCTGCTGGCTGTGCCCCCATTCTCTCAGAAGACCAGGCAAAGCCGATGGCTAGGTACTGTGATGGCATTTGGTCAAACTGAAAACAGGATGTATTCCCTGGTTGGGTGATTTGCTAGTTAAGACCTGTAGTTGGACAGATATACAGGCTGGGGTCCAAGGTTAGGCAAAGTGCTTTGAACATATGGGACCAGAGGCTATTCTCCATAGAAATGCATGATGGAGCCTGTAATCCCAGCACTTTGGGAGGCCGAAGTGGGCAGACCACCTGAGGTCAGGAGTTTGAGACAAGCCTGGCCAACATGATGAAACCCCATCTCTACTAAAAACACAAAAATTAGCTGGGTGTGGTGGCAGGCACCTGTAATACCAGCTACTCAGGAGGTTGAGGCAGGAGAATCACTTGAACCCAGGAGGCAGAGGTTGCAGTGAGCCGAGATTGCACCACTGCACTCTAGCCTGGGTGACAGAGCAAGACTCCAAAAACAAAAAAGAAAAGAAAAGAAAGAAAGAAAAGAAATGCATGATTGACTATTGCTTTCCTGCCTTGTTGGCACAAGGAGGTGGGCTTTGTGGCTGAGCTGAGCCTCTCTTTGGCCTTGTGGGTCAATCAGTTCTAGCCCCTACAATTGGCATGGAAGTGCATGGAAGCAGACATTTCCCTGCTTCAGCAGAGCTGTGGAGTGAGCTTTGTGACAGGGGTGAGCTGCTCTTTGGCTTTCCAGCTCAATCAAGCAAGCCTAATAATTCCTACACTCCAAAATGTGCAGAGGTGGGCAGCTCTCTGCCTGGGCAGAGACATGGGGTGGACTTTTGGCTGAATCAAGCTGGTATTTGACCTTAAAGATTGAGAGAATTTAGCCCCATGCTTCTCCAATAGGCACAGAGGTAGGCAGCTCCCTACTAAGGCAAGGTCACTGGGTGGGCATTTGACTTAGTAGAGCTGCTGCTTGGCCTCCCAATTCAAGCAAACCTAGCCCCTATGCTTCTCTGAAATGCATGGAGGTTGATGGACAGACTATTTGGCTAAGCTGATCCACTCTTAAACTCTTTAAACTATCTGCATACTTCTCTGAAACATACAGAGGCAGTTGTCTCCTTGCCTGGGCAAGGCTAGGCATGAAGACTAGCTGTTTAGGGATTCATGCCAGTTGAACTTCCCACCATGCCTCTGAAAGTAAACAGCTCAGCTTTGCAGGTGGGCTATGTAGTTAGCTGATATCTCTGATAGGGTACCACAATTGGTAGAAAAACAGAGGTGTCACCAAGATCTTCATGTTGGTCTCTGTGAGCCCTGCTTCCTTTACTTTTTTCTACCTGACTCTAGGAGGTCTAGCCAAGCCATTACCCCAGTGTTTCCCATTCTCTTTTTCCCCTGTAGAAACCCTGGGCCCAGGGAAGTCCTGTCTGTGTGGCATTGTTCTAACTTGGGGGAGGGGGAAGGGCAACACACTTCACGTGAGACCACCCTTCTTACCCTTCTAATTTAGTTTAATTTATTTTCATCCATTTCTATGGATTATGCAGGTTTCCCAGGCCTGTTTCCAAGTATTGGGGTTCTTATAAAGAAGTTATAGTCTGTGGATAATTGCTAGTTGAAATTTCTGTTGGGGGAGTAAAGTCTGAGACTTCCTATTTCACCATCTTTTTCTATTTTAAGTTTATATTGCAATTTATTCTAAATTAAAATACATTCAAAACCAAAACTCCTCCTAATCTAAAGAACAGACCAGCTACTGCAACTAAAATGAAAATATGAAACAATAATTGATTCAATGCCTCTCTTGGTAATATCTTCTATTCTCTGCCCCTGCAGTTCAGTGAGTGTCAGCAATCACAGCATCAGGCAACAGGAAACACAATCAATAGTCAGCAGTCCAAAGCTCCCCTGCCAGGACACCATAAAACAGATCTTCATTCACACAGCTCTTGGGGAAACCTCAAGCCCATTCTCATGCCTCTGCCTCACCTGTCCATACATCCCCCAAAAGGGTTTCATCGTCACCTTTCAGTATTCAAAAATCAAAGTCTCTACCTGCTAGGGCTGCACACCTTTCTGTACCAACTAACAAAGCAGCCAAAGCAGCCAGCCAATCAACCTCTAATTCTAGGACATCAAGTAAAAAGAAAATACCTGTCCAGTCATCAAAGTCTACAAGTTAAACCTAAGGAAATTACATTGACCACTCTCAAGAAAGGATTGACTTTCCATTCATCTAGTCTAACAGGACAAAACACCACACTGAGGGCAAGCAAAACTCTGAAACAACCTAAAAAAAGTCAATGGAAAACCACCAAGAAACAGTCAAAATGGACCCCAGCAACACCAAAGCCATTTTCAGCTACAAAGAAAAGTCCAAAAACGTCCAAGAAAATCCAGTCCATGCCAGCTAAGAAACAAAACAACCGACAATTAGAGCATCTCCAAAAACATCTCAACCTAAGAAAAAATCTCTAAAGACCCCTAGAAATGCTTTGTCTACATCATTCAAAAAACAATCGTCTAAGTCCACAGCAATAAAAGCTTCCCCTAAAACCTCTTTGACCCTCAAAAAAGAGCCAACTAGATTTAAAAATACTTTGTCTTCATCTGCGAAACAAAAATTAAATCAGGCAGCAGTAGCTAAAGCAATCCCCCAAAAAACATCAGCCAAAAAGAAAGCTCAAAATAAACAAAAAAAAATATGTGGCTAACTCCAATAAAAAAAGATCCAACTAAGGCAACAGCAACGAGGGAAGCTTCCAAAGCCAAAAAGAAAAATCTAACTAAATCCAAAAAGGCAGCACCTACACCTGCCAAGAAAAAGCTAATTCAGCCAGAATCAGTTGCAATGAAAAGGAAGACACCTACAGCCAAAAATAAAATGTTAAAGAAACCAGAAAAAACCTTTACTGCACCTGCCAAAAAACAAATGAATCAGCCTAAAGCACTTAAATTAGTACTAAACACACAACCAGCCTCTAAGAAAATATCAATTAAATCTAAAAGTTCCTTATCTAAAAGTGCCAAGGAACAGTCAAATCAGGCAAAAGATGATAAACCTCCAATTCTCGAAAACACTGTGGTCAAAAAAAAAAACTTAAGAAAATCTAAACTATTTCAATCTACACCAGCAAAGAAACAGCAGCATCAGATAAGTCCAACCAAACCAGGTGAAAAAGCAGCTGTGGCCAAAAAGAAAAATATAAAGAAACCTAAAAAGTTTTTGTCTAAATCTACCGATAAACAACAAAAGCAGTCAGTTAGCACAGCCAAAAACATGTGGAGCAACTAGCAAACTCTAAAAAAGACTATAAATAGGCTATCAATATCTGCCAAAAAACTGTTCAATCAGCCTAAATCCACTGAAGAAGGGCCAAAAAGATCTCCAGCCAAGAAGAAAATCAAAAAGAAACCTACATCTGCCAAAAACCAACAGAAATGGCCCACAAAAGGTATAAAGACTACAAAAACACATCTTGCAAAGACCAAATCTGTAAAACTACCTCAAAAAAGACAGACCACATCCCCAACAGCAAATAAAAGACTAAGTAACTTCCAAAAGAGACAATCTAAACCTTCTAAGAAAGATGTGAATCAGCTTAAACCCCTTCAAGGAGTAAAAAGACAACCTCCTTTAGCAGGCAAAATGGAAAAACAATCTAAAAAAGGACAATCTACATTTCCCACAAAAAGATTAAAATTATCTGAACAAGAAGGATCTAAATCTGTTCCAGACACATGGAAAAAGGTCCACAAAGCAAAAGGAAACCTTTCTCTAAAGTCACAAAAACACTGTTATCACATTCTCATGCCTCTGTTCCATCTAAATCTCCTTCTCCGCCAATACTACAGCCAGCTGGGTCACATCCCCATGCACAGCAACATCATCATCACCAACGGCATCAATCATTTCATAAACCACCTTTCTGTAAACCAAAACCTCAGACCAGTCCAACAGGCATTACAACTGAACCCACCAGTGTAAATAATACCTCAACTAGTACAAGCAACCCTGTACCTAGAGTCACTACTAATTTAGCCACAATCACTAGTACTTTATCCAACAGCAAAATGTCTACGTCAGTTGCTCCAACTAGGGCAACTGCCACTACTGCTAAGGGACTAGATGGAATAACCAGAACACCTCAAACCCTATCCCCTGTCACTGTAACCCCAATGACATCAAACACTAACTCAGAAATAGCTGCTTTATCTACAAAGCCGGCATCAACTGCAACTGTCCCAGCATCTGTGTTGGCCTCAGAGTCACCTTCAGTGTAATCCACACCTCAAGGGTCTGCTGCTTCCAGTGCCTCAGCCCCTACCAACCCAGGAGGTGGCTCCACAACCCTGCAAGCCTCTGTCTCCACAATTGCCTCTGATTTTACCACAGAGGACTTAGAAACTGAAGCAAACACAGCAGAGGACATCACCCTCTCGGCCATAGACTATTCCACCACTCAAGCTGCCTCTACAACTTCAGCAAACACAGGTTCCATATACCATGCCATTGCTGGCACCACTGCTGCAGCCACAGCTTCCACATTTGCTGTATCCACAACTGCAACAGGTACCACAACCCTAAGGATTTGTGCCACTACCAGTGGTGCTGCCTCATTGTCAGCCGGTGCTGCCACAACTCTTGCTTCTGTTGATACAGAAACACCTGGAATTTCTACCACTGCTTCTTCTGGTTCTATTACAATAGCTGCATTGGGTGCCACCACCACAACTGCAGCTGGTGCCACAACCACGGTTGCACCAAGTTCTACAACCACAAGTACACCTGACAGTGCCACCACAGCTGCATTAAGTGCCACCATCACACCAGTGGATGAGACTACCACTAAAACAGTAGATGGCACAACCACTAAAGCTACTACCTCAGTGGATGAGGAAACCACCGAGTCAGCAGATAATACAACTTTTGTAGCTGCCTCCACAACACCAATTGATGGCATCACAACTGGTGCAACTGACTCTACGACCACCAGTGGTATGGCTACAACTTCAGCCACAGTGCTACAACTGCTGCTGCCAGCACAGCCATATCAGGTACTGCCACAACAACTGAACAAGGTGCTACCTCTTCAACCCCTGTGACTTCAGCTTCTACTGCTGAGCCTGGTGTGTTGACCACCCTGAGTGAAACTACCACCCAGGGTTTTGGAGCTTCAACTGCAGAGGTGGAGACTACCTCCAAACCAGCAAATGACACAATCACCGAAGCTGTCACCACTCAGGCCAAAGATGCCACAATTGAACCTTCTGCCACAACCTCCATAGCTAACCCTACGTCCTCAGCAGCAGACTCCACATCTCCAGCTACTAGGACAACAGCTATTGCAACTACAGCCATAATACCTGTAGGATCTACCACTACAACTGTAGAGGCCTCCACAACTCCAGTGGTTTATGTCACCACAAGTGTCACTACCCATACCTTCAGGCACTGGTAATACGTCTTCTGGTACCACCACAACTGTACAGGGTGGTGATGCCACAACTATATTAAGTGTTGCCACCACCATACCAGGTACTTCTACCTATACTGCTGAATCTGATTCACTGACCAGTAACAGCACAACTACCACTCTGACCCCTGATGCTACAAGTCCAGGGGACAATATCATCACTAAAACTGCAGATGACACAACAACTGAGGTTGCCATCCCTCCAGCCAGAGAAGCTACAACTCCATCTACTGAGGCCACAGCCCTCTAGCTGCCTTCACAACCTTAGAAGCAGGCACTCCATCTATGGCTATACTGCAACAGCTGCTTTTTCTACAACCGTAACTCCTGTAGCAGCCACCACTGCAACAACTGCAGCCTCCACAAGTGTTGCAATCAACAGTAAGCCTTGGGTGCCACAACTACTGCCAGTATGATTGTACCAGGTCCTGCCATCACAATCACAGTTACTGCTGCCTCCAGTGCTGAACCTGCTTCAATCATTGAAGCTACAACTTCAGGAGATGAGGCCACTACTGAAGGAAGCTACAGTGCTCCAGCTATCACAATGACAGCAGCAACAATCACACCTAACAGTAACTCCATCACCACTGCCCTAGTGGCAGCCACCAGTCCCATGACTATGGTCACCACAAATACAGCCTCATCTGGAACCACCTCTGCTGCACTATCTGCCGCTATAACTGCAGCCAGTTCTCCTACAATTGGCATTAACACTGCTTCCTCATAGTGAAAGCAATGCTAAAGTTCATCTCAATCACCTTGATAAACAGGTAAACTAATGCATGCAAATAATTAGATGAGAAAAATCAAAAGTGTTCTATATATGCCCAAATACATTGCATAATAGCTAGTTATTCCTGATTTGACTAAATTTTGAATTTCCAATTGTGTGAAAGAGAGCAGGTACTCTTTCAATTTATATGTAAGAATACAGAGGTATGGGATGTGCCCAAATTCAGAACACATGGTGGCAAAGTCAGGACTAGAAACCAAATTTCTTAATACTGAAGCCCACTGTCAGAAAGCTTAGAGTTCTAGAATAGTGATTGCAAAAGATAGTTTAGTAGATAGTTGAATCAAAATCAGTTGGCTTCTTTTTCAATATAATTATTACTGAGCTCTACCACTATAGAATTTATATATACATATATAATTTTTTTTTTTTTTTTTGAGACGGAATCTCGCTCTGTCGCCAGGCTAAGTATAGTGGTGTGTCCTCGGCTCACTGCAACCTCTGCCTCCCTGGTTCAAGCAATTCTCCTGCCTCAGCTTCCTGAGTACCTGAGACTACAGGCACATACCACCACGCCCAGGTAATTTTTGTATTTTTAGTAGAGACAGGGTTTCACCATGTTGGCCAGGATCGTCTCAATCTCTTGACCTAGTGATTCACCCACCATGGCCTCCCAAAGTGCTGAGATTACAGGCATGAGCCACTGCGCCCGGCCAGAAATTGTATTCTTAATATGATCTTCAGGGAGACAGGGGAATCTGATGACCTTATGAGTGTGAAAATACTCACCCGGAAGGTACTGCAGAAGGGGAAATCAGCATGTATACAAGCTCAAACCAGAATACGTTAAGATTTTGTATTCTTGTAAGTCAAGAAATTGTAAGCCATTTCCTAGATGGGAATATAGCAAGAGTTAAACCTCAGTTAAATTCAGATGTAAATGAGGGCATAATTTTACTATTAATAAAGAAGATTTGTGGAGAAGAAAATAGAATTTTGTAGACATCAATATACACTATATACATATCTTGATGAAGAACTAGTCTAGATTATAGAACCTAATCTAAAACTCTAGGATAAAAAGAGCATTCCTACGACTATTTCAAAGAAAGAATTGCTGGAACATATTACCTATCGAATTTTACATAAAGTTTTTGCTGTTGTTGTTGTTATTGTTGTTGTTGTTGTTGTTAAAAGTGGGCCAGGCGCAGTGGCTCATGCCTGTAATCCCAGCACTTTGGGAGGCTGAGGTGGGAGGATCACGAGGTCAGGAGTTTGATACCAGCCTGACCAACATGGAGAAATACTATCTCTACTTAAAAAAAAAAAAAAAAATTAGCCGGGCGTGATGGCATGCACCTGTAATCCCAGCTACTCAGGAAGCTGAGGCAGAAGAATCGCTTGAACCCGGGTGACAGAGGTTGCAGTGAGTTAAGACCATGCCACTGTACTCCAGCCTGGTGACAGAGCAAGACTCCATCTCAAAAAAAAAAAAAAAAAAAAAAACAAGTAAACAAAAGAATTTTAGGTAGTAATAATAATGAATGAAGCCTTAAATGTAACTAGATGCACTTTACCCTTAGCATAAAACACATAACTAGATGTGTTTTCCTCTAAAATACAATTATGTGCTGTCAGGAAAATAAGAAAGGGGTGCTAGGGGCTGCTATACAGAATGTGATTCGTTTCAGATAAGAAATAGAAAATAGCCATTTTAAAATGACTAGTTAATGCTTATAGGACTGTATGAATTAATTTTACATTTCTCAACATTTTTCAAGGTCCTAATATGTCTCAATATTAAACTTTTCTTGCTAACTTTTGCCAATATTGCCCCAAGAATTTGCATCATAATTCTTCAGAAATGAGATAATTCTAAAAATTCTGCTTCTTTCACTCTCTTACTTTTTAAATGTGTTTATTTTTACTTCTTCAGCTTTTGTTCAATAAATCATTTTGAAACTCATTTGTTCCCTGTATGCATTTTATCAGTCCCACACATCTTTGGAACTAGATTAAAAGTTTCATATGCTCTATCAGTCCCACACATGTTTGGAAATGGATTAAAAGATTCACATGCTTGTCCCTTTAAACAGCCCCCAATAATGAGCAATACTTAAATATAAGATTGACCAAGGTCTTCATGTGCCCCTCAGCTTGATTAAAGTTTAGACAGACTTCTTCCTGATTCTAGGCCTCTGACCTCCCTTTTATTACATCATTTCTTTAGAAAACTTACAATAGGAAATTATTTCTCTGCCCCTTTAAGATGTAATTCTTTTTAAAAGCCTCTTGTCATCTTTAGAACCAAGAATAAGTCTTTCTTAAGGACCTGGGAGCCATCTCTTTAAAATGTAACCATCAAAGAAGATAGTGCCCCCATCTTCCAGTCTCTATGGGAGGGTAGAAGCCTAACTTTAACAGATACCAGTTAGCAAACACAGATGGTCTAACTACAGAGAAAAACATTTGTAAATTCAAAAATCAGGCAATGTGCTCCACCCATGCCATTGGTCAGTGCCCTCCCTGCAAGATCCTCCAATACTTTTCTCACCCCAGTGTTAAAAAACCTCCCACTGCTTGTTTCATTAGACTTGACTATTGTAATAATTTTGAATTAAGTCATCCTCGACTGATAAACTTTGTCCTGTAATTTTTGCTTTGATGAAATAACTGTGTGGGCTGCAGAAACCATAAGCAAATAAAATTTGGGTTAAAACTCCCATTAACCAACCTCCACAAGAAGATATCAAAGGAATGAAAATAGAGGATCATGCTTACTAAAATAATATGAAACATCTGTCCCATTTTGCCTACTTTTAAGGGCATGGGAAATATATATAAAATTTTTGAAACTGATACATTATAAATTGCTTATAATAAATATACTTTTAAATGTATAATTGACTTTGGTGCAAAATAATAGTAAGGGAAACCCCCAGCACAAAAACAAAAAGGAAACAAAATCCAGGGAGGAGAACATGTGTAGGGACTCAGAGACTGCCCTGAAGGGCAGGGTTGGCCTTTTTAATACAGGATCTCGAATTTTAAAACCAAGATGAAGGCAAAAGACAGGACTTTAGGCTCACTTCAGGCAAATAGTTGGAACTAAGATTCTCCACATAATTCTGGGACTCTTGGGAAGCCACGTCCCTCATATGCACTCAAAGACGTTTGATTACTGGTAATGGTAACTAAAAAGCAATGTGCTGACTCACTTGAGCTCTGAAAATTAAAGAGAGTTTAAAAGACAAAGGGCATGGATTGATAACGCCTAATAACTTTCTCCCAATAAAACAATACATAAAGGAAACAGGAAATATTCAAAGACAAAAGGGCTAAGAATCATTTGAATTTTTATTGAAGTCATAAACATGTAAACATTTTTAAAAATAAAACAAGGAGACTGTATGAATTTTTTCCTCAAGCAAGACCTGTTGTAGTGACAGCGGTGGTTCTATTGGACCAGGCCTTTCCTAGGGGTACTCTCTTCATAAATAAATCAAATCAGAGGAATAATGTGGCCACATCACAGACACTGAAGTTTTGCCCAGCTTGTTTATACATCTAAAGCACTCTCAAAATTACCATGTACAGTTCAAAACAGAAACAATAATAATAGCTGACAATTAGTGAGTGCTCGTATGTACTAAGCGATATACATTATCATGGAATCAAATTAGATATTAACAACAACTCGGTGAGGTTGGTTCTATTGTTAGACCCTTTTTACAGATGAGAAATCTGAGTCTCGGAGGAATTAAGTGTTTTGCTCAAGGTCAAAGAGCTAGGAAGTGAAGGATCTAGCATTTATAAAATTACATCTAGATTTAATGTGAAATGCATGAAAAATTAACACACAATTATTTTAGTTGCACACAACATCTTAGGCATGGAAAAACTGGCTCTAAGCATGTGAAGAAGTTGAAATCCCCTGAAAGAAATGGGCATATAGACTAAGGTTGTTTTAATACATAATCTAAAGCAAGCTGACTCAGAGGATTATACTGGATACTAGATATTTTCTTTCCACCAAAAGACTGAAAAAGACAGCTGAATGTAAAAGAAAGTACTTCAGAAAAAATAGCACTATGAAATTTATACTTAGAATTTTCATTTCCTGAAAAGTCTGAAAAGTTTACATGATTGTCTTTGGGAGGTATTATATCAACACCTAGGAGGCCAAGGAGAGGCCCTCTGACCTGAGGACCTCCTCAATGTAACAGGAAGTAGATAGGACTTCTTTTCTACAATTTAAACACACAGGAATTTTTAAATTGAATTCCCATTAAAAACCCACATGAAAAGAAGTATATTGTAACATCTAGCCTTTGTTGTCATGGACATTAAGGAAAGGATGGGAGGGCATAAAATGATTTATTCTGGGTGATGGGATCATTCATACACCAAACCTCAGTGACATAAAATTTACCCATGTAACAAATCTGCATATGTGCCCCTGAACCTAAAATAAAAAAGGAAAAAAAGAAAAGGCGGACACAATCATAGGTGCACAATCCAGTTAACTTTTCAAATTGAACACACCATGTAACCAGCTGCTACCCAGACGAAGAACTACAACAAGCCAGAAGTCTCTCACATTTTCCCTTCCAGCCATTTTCCCTAAACAAAAGATAAATACCATTCTGACATTTATCACTTCATTTCTGAGTTGCAGATCTCCATTTTCAGTTGCTTTTGAACAGAACACGTCCACGTAGATACCATGGAAACATCTCAAATGCTACATGTTTGAAAAAGAGTGTTATCTTTGCCCCCCACAGTCTCTGCCTCCTGATCCCCTCTCAATTAACATCTATCATCCACTCAGCTGCCCAAGCTACAAATCTCAGCACTATCTTCAACTCTTCTTCTTCTTTATCATCACTATTCTATTGGTTCTTTCCTATTATTTTCTTGGTTTTTTATAAATGATACTTTCTTTTTATCCAAACTTATCCTTTCAGAGCTTTATGATGTCTGATTTATATTGCGTATGTAATAGTCTGTAAACAAGTCTTCCTGCTTCTAATTAATCTAATTTCTTCTCCTCACGGTAAAGATCAAGAACAGCTGGAACATTAAGGTTATCACAATAAGGCAACATGACTGGTGCCAAGTGAGCTATACAGAAAGAAAAAATAAGGTCTGGGAGCTATTAATACCAGGAAACAGTATTTTATATGGCCTTTAAAATTTTAGCTTTATCTTTATTAAGATGAATAACCATCAGAGGCTTTGAGCAAAAGAGTGATATAATCTGACTAACATTTAAAATAAACACTATAGCTGCCTTTGATGATAACAGAGAGTGGAAACAGGAAACTAGTTGAAATACTAAAGCAAGTAATCAAGGTCAAAATTGATGGCTGCTGGACCAGGATGGGAGTGGTGGTGGAGCTACGAGAAATAGGCTCTAGATATATTTTGAAGGCAGAGTCATTAATATTTGCTCAATGACTGGATTGTTGGGTATGCAACAGAGTAGGTAAAAATGACTGCAGAATTTTTGACCTGATAATTAAGAGGATTAATTTTTAATTATCATTTATTAGTGTGCTTGGGCTGCCAGGACAAAATATCATAGACTGGGTAGCTTAAACAATATACATTTATTTTTTCACAGTTCTGGAGATTACAAATCCAAGATCAAGATGCTGGCTGATTCAATTCCAGATGAGGGATCTCTTTCTAGCTTGTAGGCAGCTTCTTTCCTGCTGTGTCTTCATATAGAATTTCCTCCAATACCTTCTAAAGGTCTTATCTCCAAGTGCAGTCACATTGAGGGTTACAAATTCAACATATGAATTTGTGGGGGGACACAATTCAGTTTATAGCTGTTGCCAACAAATGAGATTGGAAAAACTATGAGAGCAGTTTTTGGGATGATATTGGGAGTATATCAGAAGTTTTGTTCAGATATGCCATAGATCTACGTATTGACAGACGATTGTCTCTATTAAATAAAAAGACAGATATAATATCTGGAGTTTAAGTCAGATGCCTGAGCTGGAGATATTAATTTGATAATTATTATCATTGCAATGATATTTATATTTAGATATGTGTAACTAAACAAATTTGTCAAGGGAGTATTAATAGAGAAGGGAGGAGATTCCAAGCCTGAACCACAGAATGCTTCAGACGGAAGAGAAGATGGGGGAAAACAACAAAGATATGTGAGAAGAAAGGTGAGTGAAGTTGAAGAAAGAACAAGATGGAAACCAAATGAAGAAAATGTTTCATGAAGAAAGGCAGGACCAACTCTGCCAAATGCACTGATAAGCAAAATGAGGTCTGAAAATGACAGCTTGATTCAACAATACAAAGGCTTGAGCAATTCAAAGAGAACTACTAGAGCAGTTTAGGTAGAGTAGAAGTTGCCTTTTGAAGTAGATTGAAAAGAAAGGGAAGGAGAAACTTGAGACAAGTTTTTGGAGCAGCTTTGTTATAAAAGCAAAGAAATCTGCAAACAGGGATACTTTTACTTCCTCTTTTCCTAATTGAATTCCCTTTATTTCCTTCTCCTGCCTGATTGCCCTGGCCAGAAATTCCGGGATTGTATATCTAGAAAACCCCATCATCTCAGCCCAAAATCTCCTTAAGCTGATAAGCAACTTCAGCAAAGTCTCAGGATACAAAATCAATGTACAAAAATCACAAGCATTCTTTTACACCAATAACAGACAAACAGAGAGCCAAATCATGAGTGAACTCCCATTCACAATTGCTTCAAAGAGAATAAAATACCTAGGAATCCAACTTACAAGGGATGTGAAGAACCTCTTCAAGGAGAACTACAAACCACTGCTCAATAAAATAAAAGAGGATACAAACAAATGGAAGAACATTCCATGCTCATGGGTAGGAAGAATCAATATCGTGAAAATGGCCATACTGCCCAAGGTAATTTATAGATTCAATGCCATCCCCATCAAGCTACCAATGCCTTTCTTCACAGAATTGGAAAAAAGTACTTTAAAGTTCATATGGAACCAAAAAAGAGCCCACATTGCCAAGTCGATCCTAAGCCAAAAGAACAAAGCCGGAGGCATCATGCTACCTGACTTCAAACTATACTACAAGGCTACAGTAACCAAAACAGCATGGTACTGGTACCAAAACAGAGATACAGACCAATGGAACAAACAGAGCCCTCAGAAATAATGCCGCATATCTACAACTATCTGATCTTTGACAAACCTGACAAAAACAATAAATGGGGAAAGGATTCCCTATTTAATAAATGGTGCTGGGAAAACTGGCTAGCCATATGCAGAAAGCTGAAACTGGATCCCTTCCTTACATCTTATACAAAAATTAATTCAAGATGGATTAGAGACTTACATGTTAGACCTAAAACCATAAAAACCCTAGAAGAAAATCTAGGCAATACCACTCAGGACATAGGCATGGGCAAGGACTTCATGTCTAAAACACCAAAAGCAATGGCAGCAAAAGCCAAAATTGACAAATGGGATCTAATTAAACTCAAGAGCTTCTGCACAGCAAAAGAAACTACCATCAGAGTGAACAGGCAACCTACAGAATGGGAGAAAATTTTTGCAATCTACTCATCTGACAAAGGGCTGATATCCAGAATCTACAATGAACTCAAACAAATTTACAAGAAAAAAACAAACAACCCCATCAAACAGTGGGCGAAGGATATGAACAGACACTTCTCAAAAGAAGATATTTATGCAGCCAAAAAACACATGAAAAAATGCTCATCATCACTGGTCATCAGAGAAATGCAAATCAAAACCACAATGAGATACCATCTCACGCCAGTTAGAATGGCGATCATTAAAAAGTCAGGAAACAACAGGTGCTAGAGAGGATGTGGAGAAATAGGAACACTTTTACACTGTTTGTGGGACTGTAAACTGGTTCAACCATTGTGGAAGTCAGTGTGGTGATTCCTCAGGGATCTAGAACTAGAAATACCATTTGACCCAGCCATCCCATTACTGGGTATATACCCAAAGGATTATAAATCATGCTGCTATAAAGACACATGCACACATACGTTTATTGCGGCACTATTCACAATAGCAAAGACTTGGAACCAACCCAAATATCCAACAATGATAGACTGGATTAAGAAAATGTGGCACATGTACACCATGTAATACTATGCAGCCATAAAAAATGACGAGTTCATGTCCTTTGTAGGGACATGGATGAAGCTGGAAACCGTCATTCTCAGCAAACTATCTCAAGGACAAAAAACCAAACACCGCATGTTCTCACTCATAGGTGGGAATTAAACAATGAGAACACATGGACACAGGAAGGGGAACATCACACACTGGGGACTGTTGTGGGGTGGGGGTAGAGGGGAGGGATAGCATTAGGTGATATACCTAATGCTAAATGACGAGTTAATGGGTGCAGCACACCAACATGGCACATGTATACATATGTAACAAACCTGCACGTTGTGCACATGTACCCTAAAACTTAAAGTATAATAATAATAAAATTAAAAAAATAAATAAACAAAAGCAAAGAAATCAAACAGTTTCTAGATGGGGAAGTAAAAGACAAGAGGAAAAATAGTTTGTTTTTAAAATTTGTCTTAAGATAAAAAAGAGCAAAATGTCTATATGTTGATAATGAGCCAACAAAAAGGGAAAAATTAATAAACAGGAGAAATAGGGCTTCTGAAATGATGTCTCTGGATATGCAAGAGGGGTGGGATCTAGTCTGAAATGGAAGGCTTGAAGTTAGGACTACCTTAGAGAACTCATCTATGCTCATTGAAAGGAAGACAAAATGTAAGAATTCAGATTATAGGGGACATGGAAATAGGGTAGATGAGCCAGAAGATAGGGAAAATTGAAGAAGCCTTAAAAAAAATGACAAAATGTTCGACCTCATTTGCTTTTCTAGCTGGTAAGATCCATATACGCAATCAGTAATAAATTTTTGGGTTACATTACGTGAAAGAAGCATATGGGTTTTTAAAAAGTTGCACATACTATAAGTTAAAATTTTGGTGTATTGAAATGGGAAGGGATAACAAGCCAATTAAGTTCCAACTGAGTCTCTACATTGTCTGATAAAAGTACTGTTGCACCATGCCTTACATAGAAATAGCTGAAAATCACTGATACATTAAACTCAGATTTTTATGGAAGTTTTAGAATACATACCAATGGATCATCTCAGCGAGTGACTCAATAGGTGTGATGTATCTTTGTTTCATGTAAACAGACAATTATCTTCAGAAACTGGAGATAAAAGCTTGTCAGTGTAAGTTTACTGAGCAATCAGCAAGGTATCTATAAATCACCCAGAAAAAAAATGTAATAAGCCATGCAATAGTCTGTTAAACAGCCTTTCATTTTTTCTTCTCATATATTATAAATATATTTTTCAAACACTCAACCAAATGTAATTCTGTTCTTTAAAAACCTACAGCCTAGTAGAGTGAATCCTCATGTAAACTAATAAATGGCCATAGATGTAAAATGCTATTACAGTGAATCTGAATTTTGCAGTGGCAGCAGAGGAAGAAACACTTGTTTAAAGAAGTAAAATGACACTAGAGCTAGAGAGTTAACATTTAGAAGGCTTCATAATATTGAAAATATGAGCCTTCCCCCTTTCAATTTGAAAATAAGCTTAATAGGTTCACTCTGTACCTAAGAGCTGCATGCACAAAAGACAACAGACATTTCCTATCCTCTCTTTTGTTAGGGGATTAACTCAGAAGCAATCCTTTATATGTGAAGCTTTTTCTCTCCCCCACTGAAATAAAGGAGGAAGAAAGAGGAAGCTGTGTTTCTGAGATTTAGGCTTTCTCAGCCTGGATTTCATCTTCATGCATTGCTGAACAAGGCTGATTTGGTGAAGAGTTAACACTAGAAGGCAGCCGAAGGAAAGACTCCTTTGCAAGGTAAATACTAGAATAAATCAGAATGTTTGGAGCCATTCTTTTTCAAACACCTACCCTTTCTTAAAACGCTTTTGTATAGGGATCTAATTGGGCAGACTTTGTTAACTTGTGTCGAAATGGCCTCCTAAAAATGCAACAGATAGGTAATTATTATGAATGTGAAAATAAGGGTGAATTTATATGATAAAGTCCTCACCAAAGTATTCTGTCAAAAATCTATTTGCTAGTTATACTGCTTACTCCTTGATACTCTATAAGCTATAGAAAACAGTCAAAATTCTTCCTATTCTTGCTGACGAGATAAAATGGAATGGGCTTTAGCAAATTGAGTATTCCACATACTATTATTTCTAACAATGCACTAGAAATATCTGGGTATTGTCTTTATCTTATTAAGCTGATATTTAGTTAATGTTAACAATAATAAAACATAATCCCAGAATATATAAGGAGCTTAAACAAATCTACAGGAAAAAATTCTGATAATCCAAACAAAAAATAGACAAAAGATTTGAATAGACACTTCTCAAAAGACATAGAGTTGGCAAAAAGGCATATGAAAAGGTGCTCAACCTCACTGATCATCAGAGAAATGCAAATCAAAACTACAATTAAAATACAAATTATTTCTAGTATTTTTAAATTGTCATTTATAATAACTCCATGGACTAATCTAACAGAGAATAATCTTACACCTTACTTTCAGGGAATAAATCACAAGACAAGATGAAGATCCTAGTCCTGACCGTGACCATCTTAAATTTTGTGGTTTACTTCCTGGTAAGTTTCAGTATTTTGGATAATAGTAATTAGATGCAGGGAAAAAAAATAATATTTAGATCATCAGCTTACATTTAATGCAAGAAAGAACATTTTGCTAAATAACACATCATTTTGTTAATATTCTATTTTATATTTGTACATTTCCTTCTTTTAAAATTAATTATATACACAGTGAAGTAAGATAAGTTATAATGTATGGTAGTATAGGATTTGAAGGGGCTTCTCTATGCTTTTTATATTACAAGAGATTCTTTACTGAAAGTTTGCCATGGAACATCTGAATTTATACTCACAGAGGGTACTCAACCCTAACATAAATATCAGCTGTTCTTTTTTACGTTGATATTGTGTATTTCTAACTTAATTAGTATAACAATCAATGGATAAGGAAGAAAGCAGAGACCTTCACAATGTTGCTTTATTTGACCAATTTAATGCTGTATATTCATTTCAGATTTTTAGTAAAATATCTGCTTGGGTAACCTCACAAAAGTGTTGTACCTCTTCCTTTTTAGTTTAATGGGAGTCAGGAAATACACAGTCAGACAAATCAAGATTTGTCTGCCAATCTGCCTTTGTCCTCATCAGACAGCTATCCAGCAAGTTCAGTCTCATCCATCCTAAAAACAAAAATAAATTCTGCACCTACAAAAGATTCAGATAGCTACTCAGGGTCTACTGATGGAGTAAGAAGGCTCTCTGAATTCCTTTCAGAGAGAAACTACTGAGACACCCTTCAAGCTGACTTACATAACTTTCTTCCACTTGGAGATGATGCACTAAGTAACTCTATAGTTAACCAGACTTCAACTAGTTTTGCTTATGTCAAGGTTACAGTAAGCAACTCAACTCAGGCAGAGGTTTCAAAGAGCAAAGCTTCATCTTCCTCTGATGCTATGCAAGATAATTCTGCTGCCAGTACCACAATTTCCAACTTGGCACCCAACACCTTCCACCTGCACATAATTTCAAGTACCTTGAATCAGAAGACAGTGGCTTTGAAAGGAGTGGATTTGTGCCTGCAGATATCACGAAGTCTCTATTACAATTTAGTATTATACCTACTGCTGAAGTAACAATAAGTGACAGATACTTTACTACTCCTGGGGAAGAAAATAATGTTCTGTATGATGCCACTAATCCTACAGGTGAACAAAATACACTTTAAGACAATGGCTACCAAAATAATGGTTAATGGTTTAGGTGAAAGTGCAGCAGTGAAACAGAATGTGAAAGCAGTAGATGGCACTGTCTTCCTTCCACCTAGCATTTCTATTCCCCAAACTGGAAGAATGTATTACCCTAGACTTCCTAGCATATACTATAATGTAATCACAGATAATTCACTTACTGCCACCAGAAAGAACCCAAATGTTGCCTGGAACACCATCAAACACAAACCATCACTTTTCACAGTGGACAAGTCAGAGCCTGCTGATTTCCAAGATGCCTATCAATCCCCTATTGCCATCACTTCAAGCAAGGTTAAGAGACTAGCCAATAAAGGCAAAATGGTTGAGACCAAAATAAATATCCCTCTTGCTATTCCTATTGGAGCTGACAACATTTCTTATGTGGATAAAAACACTAAAGTTGCAACAAACTGGGCTTCAATAGCTGCCACCTCACCAATAAAGAGAGACATTCTGACCTTGAATGACGTTAATACTCATAATAATAAACCATATAAACTAGGAGATGGCCTTAACAGTTCCAGAGAAAATCCTAACATGTCTAGAGATGATGGTACCTTATTAATTGCTAATTCCTCTACCATTATGAAGTCGGTTGCCCCTTTCATTCATTCTCAAGCAACAAACTTTGTGAAAAAGAACTCTTTGGCAGAGGTCCCAAAACTTGTTTTTATAATACGGCTACCCCAGAAGCTTTGACAATAGCCATCATCACTGTCTCTCAAGGAAATGACACCGTATTTTATATCCCAATAAATGAATTGGAAAACTTTTCCAAGAAGATATAATATTGAACTATGAAGCAGTTTCCCAAAATGAGGTAAGCATTATGGTAGAAGAAGAAGACACACTTGAAAAAGGAAATGTCAGGGATTATATTTATGCTATACCTATTGCAGGTGACAATGTTCCTAAAGGTAACAACTTGTCAGCTGAACAGTATTCTATCAACTGTAATACATATGACTCCACTACATTCAGAGGAACAACCAAAGGCAGAGCTGACCGACCTGAATTTGAGAATTCTTCATCATCTTATAAGGCTGAAATCTCAAAACCTCTACTTGGAAAATTTACTCCCAAAGTTCAAAGAAAAGTGATTGTAAGAAATAGCTATAGCGGTTCTGATCATGATACATCCTTTGGTGGTGATATACTTTATCCAATAATGAAAGAAAATGTCCCAGAAGGATATATCTATTCTCCTGAAAGAGACTTTACCATTACAACATCAGATTTTAGTATTCCAATGAAAAATAATGTAAATCCTGCTCTGGAAGGTACTGCATTACTCAGTAAAGGAACTTTCAGCAATCATTATTCATCCTATACTGATGAGCAAAGTGATCCAGCAACAGGAAAAGACAAAATTGCTACAGGTATCATAACAAACTCTCATATAGGCATCATACCTGTGACTTCCTTCACTACTGTTCCTTCTAAAGACATAAATAAGGAAAATTATTACCATATATCTGAAACAGGCACCCCTCTCTCACTGGAATATGAAAACAAAATAAGAGATGATTCCCTTATTTTTCAGCTTGGGACTACTCTGGCAAAGGAAAGTAATGTGGATAATATGGATTTGGTCATCATGGAACCTGATGAAAGTGGCTCTGAATATATTTCAAATAAGTATGTCTTTGACATAGAAAATGAAGAAAATAGCCCTATTGTAAATGCTATTTCATTTACACGTGAACCCAGTAGATTTCTATCACATATACCCTTCTCTAATCATGAGGCCTCAAGGAGTCTTCTGTATCAAATAACTCACCCTGAGTTTGAAACTAAAGAAAAATACCAAACCATTATTATTAAAGAAGAAAACTCTGACTCTAGTATTGTTGCCTCTTCTTTCAAAGATTATACCAAAAACTTCAACACTCAGCATCCGAAAACCATGGCTCCTTCCCTAATTGATGCAGGTGAGACTTCTTTTCCTGAGTTTCTAGAAAGAACATCTGCAGGAAAGGACACTCTAAGTGCAGATGATGCCACCATCATTCTCCCTGAAGTTTCTGGTTTAGAAAATGAAAAAATCAAGTATTTCTTTGTACCTCACATGGAGACAATTGTTACCATGGGAGAGGGCAGGACATTGGGTGCTATCCCTACTGATCATAGTGTGGTGACTACCCCCATAAAAACTCAAGGTCATTTCTACAGGAAAGGCATTTCATCCAATATTCCTGACACAGCTGCCCTGCAGTTGGCAGACATCATCACACCGGAGAAATCCAAACTCAATGAAGATGAAATGGATTTAGCTGAAGTGATCCCTTCAAAGGATCATGATAACCCATTGGCTCAGGTTGTTGCCTACCAAGTGGGGACTATCTCTGATGTCAGTAAAATTACCAACAGTATAATCAAAGCAAGTTCAATTACTTCTCTTAATCTGGTTAATGACACCAAAATGCCACCAAAGGCCAGCATTGTTTCACTTAATGCCCCTGCCTTTGAGTCTGACAGCAATGACAATAATGTCACTACCATGCCTAAGGTAGATGGTGTCAGCTCCATAAAATTAAGATTTCTATTAATTCCCTATCAAAAAGTAACTAGAATGGCACTTCCTCTTGGTGAAAATGATGAATCTTTATCTGATACACTGGTGACATTAGAGGTATCAGAGCCACTGGGAGAACACTCTACCATCACCAACCAAAACTGGGAAATCACCAAAGCACAAAGTGCCTTTCAGCTTTTTCCCATGGTCTTTCCTGTTCCTCTGGTAGATCCTGCTACTTTTTCAGAGAAACCCATAAATGTAGCCACTGACATACCTACCACTGAAAATGAGGTCATTAATGATAAAACTAACACCAGGGTCTTTTCACCTAATATGGTCCTTCAACCTGTAATCCACAAAAATGAAGGAATAAATAAAACTCCTAATTATGACATAAATCAAGCAGTTATTAAATTTTCTGCAAAAGAAATTGCTACTGCAGGAACTAAGGCTAATGCATTCCTCAATAGCAATAAGGCTGTTGCAGAGGATGAATTCTATATTTCTGAAGCCAATATTCCAGTGAACTTAAGAGATATAAATGCAGTGGGAGTTGATCCTTTCATCCTTAAGCCTGATGCGGCTTCTGCTGAACAGAAAGCACCTGAAAATTCCAAAGAAACATTTTACCTTGCTTCCACAATGAGCACAACAAAGCAGACAAAGATCAGGGTTAGGGGCTCATTTTCTCTTGATAATGATTACTTAGAGAGGTCCATCACAAACTCTTATGATAAAGTGTATCAACTACCCCTGAAATCAAATCTTTTGCCCACTAATTTTATTGAAATCTATAATTCTGAACTTGCTTCAGCACTCATTATAGGAGAGAGCAACATAAAAATGACTGATGACTTTATCATATCTAATGATATAATTGGTCTATCTGACAAAGAAACCATTTCACCTGACAATATCATCTTTATTGAAAACATGAACAACATAAATGTAAAGAGATATGTAGCTTCTGTAGAAAAAGATAATGTAACTCCATATGAAGTAATTTCTTTCACAAATGACTTGTCAGCAGAGCCAGATGTGTTTTTTCCAACAGGGAAAAACAATCCAAATAATATGGATCTAATTACCACTGGGCTCGATGATGGTTCTCTGGACTATGTGTCAGAGAGAAATGCATTTTATATTGGAAAAGAAGGAAAGAGCCCCAAATCAAAAATACCTACCTTTGCTCAAGACAAAAATCTACAGAGTATTTGGATCTCATACTCCCTTATCTACTGCACATGTCACTGAGAATCCATTGAAAGGAAATCCTGCAGAACTCAAAACCAAACAAAAATACCAAATGTTGAGCTCCAGAGAAGTAAACCCTGATTCTGACAAAGGTTATTTCTTTCTCAAAGATTATATTGCCAAGCCCTATGGAAAGTCACCAAGAATGATGATTCACCCCCTAGTAGATGAAAATAGAAATTTTTCTCCAAAGTTTTCAGATGATAAAACTCTGGAAGGCAACAGCCCAAGTGGAAGTGACATCATGATTATTCTTCATGATGGTAAATAGATTGAACATATTCACATTCCAGATCCAGGAGCAATGGTAACCAGAGGAGAAAGCAGGACATTGCCAAGTGAAATCACTGATCTCACCATGAGCTCAACTCCAGTCGTAAACAGAGACCACTCCTACAGGAGAAACACCTCATCCACTGCTTTTAACATCCTGAGGAGAGCCAAAGCCACCATGTCACCCAACTCTGAGTATCATAAGAATAAAACTTTCAAGGCAGAGAGTTACCATTCATAGGATGTCACTATTCCTTCAGTTGCATTTAATGTCAACCTTGATAATGAACTTCCCTTTGTTGATGAAGATTCTGAAGCTAAAAAACACAAGGACTCAACATCTTCTTCACTGATGGAAACGACTCACACTATGGCTGATACTACTCCTTTTTTCCATGAGAACAGTTATGAAGGGAGTGATTATATGCAATCTGATGAATACAATGTATTGTCTAGAGAATTCCCATTTCTACAAGCAACTGAAAGTGTAATCCTCAGCCCTAATGCCTTTACTGACAATTCTGTCCTAATGAGAGATAACTCCTTGGCTGACTCTTCAGTGTCAATATCAGTAGTATCAGAGGCAGTGACCGAATACCTTGATCTCATTAATGGAACTGATATTTCAGAAAATCAGGTCCTTAAAATTCAAACAGACCTTCAGCCCCACTCCTCGGACCCAATTATTCCTTCTACAAGTTCAACAACTATTAACAGGAATTCAACAAATGGTGATGTTAATTCATTATCCACTGTGAAGAGAGAAACTGTTGGGATTTCTAAATTTAAGACAGATGCTCATTCTTTGGGTATAATTATGAGAATACTTTCACCCAAACAAATGCACCCTTTCCCTTCCAAAATAAAAGAAATGGCTAAGCACTCTGTTGAGGAAGACACAGCTTCTAAATTCAACCTAAGTCATGTTACAAATCTAACAATCATCATTCCAACTTTGGAAAAAGCACTTCCTTTAACCTTTGAGACCAGCACACTTTGGAAGAGCAATAACAGTGAAGAGGAGGAAGTTATTATTTCTGAAGCAGACAATTTTTTTTTTAGGAAATTCAAGTACTTTGAAAGATAATTTTTTTCACTGGTAAATTTAATATATCTGCTGGACCCAAACTTCTTCCCAACTTAAAAATAATCTTTTCTGCTGATCCCACCATGTCTCTGGAGAAGACTTTAAAGCTTAAGTCTAACAACTTTGCTCCTCCAGATAAAGACACAGGCTCAGAAGTTTTGTTCCATAATTCTTCCACTGGATCACACGGCCAAGCGTGGAAATCAACCCTTTCTCCTTCTGGTTTCACATCAACAGTGAGGTCATCTAAATATTCAGAACTTGATCCATCTGTCAAAATGAAAAATATGCTACAACAAAGACTAGTAATTTTCCATTTGAGGAAAGAAATACTTCAACTCATAAAATCATCATTTCACCTGGTACCAATACTCCAACAACAGGAACACTGAATACTATTTTTAGTAAAAGATTTCCACACAGAAACATTGCAGAGAAAGATACAATCCTATGACAGAAAACATATTAGATATTACTTTCGTGAAAATATTCCAAATAATGACCATGTAATAATCACTGTGCTTGATGACAGAGCTTTTGAGAATGTCACAAATGAATATGTCCTGGAACAACAGGAGAGAAAATACAACCCTATTATTAAAAAAAACTACTCTCACTTACAACCTCAAACTATTTGGATCTCATGCATTCTACTCTAGTGCTGATGCCTCTGGACATCTATCTCAAGGAGCCCTAACTGTGGCCAATACTGAAGACATACTGCAAAATTTGGTGTCTAGAGAAGAGCACGACAGTTCTGACCTTGATGATATTGTTCTCAAAATTTCCACTGGCAATTTGAGTTTTGAGGCTCCCAGCTCTATGACTCATCCCCTAACTCACACAAGTGAGAATTGTTACAAATTTCTAGGTAAAACAATTCTGGGCAGGGACACCCTAAGAGAATTGATATCATCACCATTGTCCCTGAAGACAAAAAGATGCAGTACACCCTTGTTCCAGACCCAGGAATAACAGCAACCATGGAAGAGGGAAGGATGTTCCCAGATGAAACCATGGATCCCATTGTGATCAACTCTCCATCAAAAAATAAAAACCTGTTCTACAGGAAAGCCATTTCATCTGCTATTTATAAAACTGATATTCAACAAAGAGCAAAAAATATCTTACCATTCAGAGTAAACAATGTTGGAGGGAAAATTAATGTGACAGACATGACACACTCACAGGACACCAATTTTCCTTTGGCTGAGTTCATTGTCACTCTGATAGTGAACTTCTCTTCATTGATGAAGATACTGAAGTTTTAAATAGCGGAGCTTCAATCTCTCACCTATAAATGCAATCCTTACTGTGGATGATACTATTCTTCTCTTCACTGAGGGTGGTTATGAAGAAGGTAATTCTAGCCCACCTGGAGAACACAATGTTAGGTCTACAGGATTCCTAGCTCTACAAATCCCTGGAAAAGCCATACTAATTCCTAAAGTACCAACGGAAAACCTTGAAATATCTGGCCCAGTAACAGTAACAAATAACCCCTTGATTCATTATTCAATTGCATGGTCAGAGATGCTTGAGACAATGATTGAATATGCTAATTTTATTAAAGGTAGTGATATTTTCATTACAAACCAAATGGACTTCAAGCCTCACTCCTTGGCCTCAACTAAATTTCCAACTGCAGACAATTCTACAAACAATGAATTTGATTCACTATCTTCTGTAAACAGAGAAACTACCAACATTCCTAAAACTGAAAGAGATGAAACATATTCTGAACTTCAGAGAATAATAAAAGCCTTTTCTCCTACAAGAATCTCTCAGCATAGGATCTATAAAGAAAGGAAATTAACCAATCCCTCTGATCAAGACGATCCAGCTGCTAAATTTGATATAAGACACATTACAAATACAACAGATCTCAGTCTAGCTATGGAGAAACCCCTTCCCTCAGTTACTGAGCTTAATAGCCTCTCCACAAGTGACAACAATGTGAAAAAGAAAGTTTATATTTCTGAAGCAGGTAATTTTCTTCCAAACGATGCAAGTACATTGAAAGATAATTCTTTCCCTGTTAAATTTGATGTTACTTTTGCTAAATCTGATACATCCCAATTTTAAAGGATTCTCTTCAATTGATTCCATATTAACTTTTCCAGAAGTATCTAGGTCTAATGATCAAAGCTCTTCTCCTGAAGTCACTACCAAAGAAGGGACCATTACAGAAACTCCCACTGGAACTTATGGCCTACCATGAAAATCAACTCTTCTTCCTTCTAATTTCACAACATTAATGAGTTCTTCTAAGAACTGTGAATTTAATCTGGTTATCAAAATGAAAAAAGACACCACAACAACTAATAACAATATTACACCTGGAGAAAGGAATTCTTCATCTGACAAATTCAAACTTTCACCTACTACCATTATTTCAACAAAAGGTATAATAGTAGATATGAGGACAAGACATTTATAGAGAAAGATATATCAATTGAAGTAGTTCCTTTTATAGAAAACATTTCAAAAGAGACAAATGACACCCCTTTGGCAGATGGAAATATTCCAAATAATGAGAATATGATAACTATTATGCCTGTTGACAGTGCCCTTGAATATGATGAAGATAATGATGTCTTTGCGCCAGTGGAGAAAAGAAGTGTTCTCCTTATAGAAGAGATCATAGTCACTAATAACTCCAATGCACTTGAGTCCCATGAATTCTATGCCGGTGCTGCAGCCTCTGAAACTTTTTCTCAAGGAATTCCAATTGATATCAGTACCAGAAAAAAACATCAAATCTTGATTTTCAAAGAGGAAAATCCTAACAATGATATTACTGTTCTCAAAGTTTCTACTGCCAATTTTAACACCAAGACTCCAAGGTTCATGATTTATTCTCTAACTGATCCAAGCTGGAATTTTTTTGCCTGAATTTCTAGATGAAATAAATCTGAAAAATCATCCTCTAATTGGAGACAACACCATCGTCATTCTTCCTAAAAGCAAAAAAAAATGAAGTACCCTCTTGTTTTAGAACTAGAACTAATGTCAACAATGGGAGAGAGCAAGATGTTCACAGCTGATTCCATTGATCCTGTCATGATCACCATTCCTACAGAATACAGGGACCTGTTCAATAGGAAAGATTTCATCTGCTTTTTATAACAGTGTTGCCCCAAATGTAGCAAAGACCACCATATCGGCCAGATTTGATCCCAATAAACTGAAAACAAATTTGGCAGATGCACTCCATTCACAGAGCAGCATTATTCCTTTGATTGAGTTCAATGTCATTCCTGATGACAATCTGTCCTTCATCAGTAAAGATACTAAAGAGGCAAACAACAGAGCTTCAATTATTTTTACATCTATGAATGAGCCAACCAGCACTGTGGTGGATTCCACTGTTCCTTCCACTGAAGGCAGTTATATGAGTGGTGATTTTATGTTACCTGGAGAAGATAATGTTAAGTCTAGAGGATTCCAATCTCTGCTGAGAACCAACACGCTCCTTCCTGATTCCTTAAATGAAAATCCAGAAACCCCTGGCCTAATGAGAGATAACTCCTTCTCTGAATCTTCAATAACTAGGTCAGAAGAGTTAGAAAGAGCCACTGAATATGTTAGTGCCATTAATGGAGGCAATGTCCCAGAGAAGCAGGTTATAATAACTCAAACCAACATTCATTCCTATCCCTTGGCTTGGCAAGTTTCTCCAATTGAATCCACATTTTCAAATAATCCCACAGATAGTGAAATTAACTTTTCTTTCTCTGTGAATGGAAATACTCCTGGAAATTATGAAACTGAGACTGATGAAATATATTCCAAATCTCAAAGAGCAATAGAGAAAGCCTTTTCCCAGATAAAAGAGTCTCAAAATAGTGTCTACAAGATAAGAAAAATAGCTAATCTTTCTGATCAAGAAGATCCAGCTGCTATGTTTAAATTAAGTCACTTTACAAATACAACAGTTCTCATTCCAGCTATACGGAAAATCCCTCCTTCAGCAACCAAGCTCAATCTTCTCTCCAACAGTGACAATGATGTTGATGAAGAATTCCATATGTCTGAAGCAGGAAACTCATTTTCAGAAGACACCAGCAAACTAAAAGATGATTCTTTCACTGTGGAATTTGATGATACTTCTTTCAAATCTCAAGCACCTCCCAATTTAAAAGGAATCTCTTCAGTTTATTCCAGATTAACTCTTTCAGAAGCATCTAGACCTAATGATCAAAGCTCTACATTTCATATTAGAGTCTCTAACATAGGTAGGTCCAGCACAAACACTCCAGAAAGATCACATGGCCTACAATGGAGACCAACTCTTCCTTCTGATTTCACAACATCCATGGATGCTCCCATATATTATGAACTCACTCCTGTTACCATCATGGGAAAAGATATCACAAAGAAGATTGATTATAGCTTTCTACCTGAGGAAACAATTATTCCATCTAACCAAGTTATCATTTTGCCTATTACCATTACCTCTGAAAACTCCATGGCAAGCACTTTTAAAGAGAATATATTTAAGCACAAAGATTTTATAGACAGTGAGCAAGCTGCTGAGTATGAAAAAATTTTATAAGAGACATTTCAGAAAGGAAGGATGATATTTCTTCTGAAGGCAAAATCACTCCAGCATATGTGGATGATATAATTACCACGTCTGATGACAGTGGTTCTGAATATGTCTCAGATAACTCTGTCTTGGAATTAGAGGATAAAGCAAATAATTCCTTTATAAAAATGAGTACACTCAGATATGCCCCTAAGATGCATAGGTCTCAAGCACTATATACCACAGTGGCTGCTTCAGATAGTCTCTCTAAAGCAACATCATCAGAGTTCGCAGATAGTCTCTCTAAAGCAACATCATCAGAGTTCGAAGCTAAAGAAAAGTACCAAGCTATAATTCCTAAATAGAAAAACAAGAACTTTGACATCGAGGCCATTCTTTTCAAAGATCCCTATGCCAATGTCAAAACCAAAGCTCATAGACCCACAACTCACTTCCTAACCAATGCAAGTGAGGAGGCTTCTAGATTTTATGACAAAACATCTGTCAAAAAAAGGCACCATAAATGGTGATGATGACATCATAATTCCCTCTGAAAGCTCTGACTTTGGAAATAAAATAATTGAGTATTCCATTTTTTCATACGTGAAACCTTCAGTTGACAACAGAAAATTCACAACTGATACTACTAATCATGCTATCAAAAGTAGTTATAACTTGTTCAGGAAAAACATATCACCTGCCATTTATAAGACATTTACACCCAGCAGGGCAGACACTATCACATCCAGTATACCTGATTTTGCTGAAGATGAAACAAGTGTAGCTGCGGCATCTGATTGAAGGTTTAGTGGTTTTCCTTTAGCTTAGCTTTCTAGTGATGACATTTCCAATATTGATGAAAACCCAGCTCTTACTTTTTCTCCTTTGAGAAAGATGTCGTCCATTAAACCAAATGTTCCTGCTATCTCCACTGAGGACAGAAATAACATGGCCTTTCTAGCCTTCCATCAGAGAGTGTCATGTCTCTAAAACCTACGTCTGTTGGAGTACCTGAAACTCTCATCTTAACTGCTAATTCTCGTACTAAAGACACTGCAGCTCCCAGACTTGCAAAAAGTGAAAACTCACATCATCATCCAACAATGTTAATTTCAACAGCATCAGAGCCTATGCCAACAGATTTCGCTTACTTTAAGGAAGGTATTATCTCAGGAAGGCAAAACATTAAAAGTCAAATTGTCCTGAATGCTCTTCCATTGGTCTGTATTGTTCTCCAAGCTGCTTCCACTGACTCTTCAGACAATATTGGAGATGTCAAACCTAACACATCTGCTACTCTTATTACCAGGTACAAAATTTTTGATATTGATGCCTCTGCCATTTGAAATTCAGAACCTAAGAAAACAAGCACCAAGTTTTCTACTTTTATTCCTAATGAATATGATGATCCGAATTTCTATCACACAAGAGAAATAGCTAAAGCTTCTACAGAGAAAAACACAGCTAGTGAATTTTAAGTCAATCACCTTATAAATGTAAATATAATAACAGGAAATGATCTAGTTATCCAGATGGAAACAAACTCTATACAAAATGGCATTTTTAAAGCCTGTTTCTGAGGACTCTTTTCCTAGTCAAGTATCCCTGAAAAATCATAGATGTGCCAAATGACCTTCCTGGGGTTTTTTTTAAGAAATCTTCCTTTATTAGCAGTTTTCATGTTTTCACTTAAATGTAAGGAATATACTCTGGAACACATGTCAATAGATATAAATTTAATACTTTCCTTGGAAAAGACAAAATGTTTCAATTAGTGTAATAGATACTCCAACAATGGAAGAAATTACTATTCAGATTAAATAAAACTTATCTATAGAATCTGATTCTTTGTCCTTTAGTGAGATAATGTCTTCAATGGGAATGATCGTTTGGTCAAAAATGAGTATATTATTATGTATTCCCTGGAGCACATAACTTCAGTTTCATCCTCAAGAGTGCTAAAATTCCTGCAGTTCCACCAGGATTTTCACCATATGCTTTCTTCTCTTTGATGGATGACACATAGTCAATCTGAAGTGTTCTTTTGAAGGGCAATGTTTTAGAAAACATAGATAATGTGAATAGCATTCCCCTTAGAGAAGGAATAATTATGCTGCAATCAATGTGATCCTACCTCACAGCTATACTAGTGGAAGCAGAGTTAATGTGATCACAAAATTAATGCCTGAAATTAAAGACTATTTGACAAATTAATGTCAGTGAAGATGATGTAATTATTTAAACTGACATATCTAATTGGAGATGAAGCGCTCATAAAAGTAAATATTTTATAGCTTATTCCAACTCTCTTCATCATAACAAATACCTAGTCTTACAAGATATCTTCCAGCAAATATACAGCTAACCTCACCATCTTTTCTTTTCCTTTTTGTACACACAAAAAAACTTCACCAAAGTAGGTACCAAATCTTCTGTTTACAGCATGCTTTATTCTGAATTAAGCTTTATAAAAACTAAATGATAGGGGACAAAAATAGAGGTTAAGAAAATCCTCCCACTAAGTAAGCTTACTGAGAGAATGACTGTCCCTGTGGCATTCTTTACTGGCCCAGGAACTGATGGTATTTCTGTTCAGAAACATATTTTTAGAGAGAATTATGATATATCTGCAACCAGGCTAATCGTCTAAGACAGAAAGCTGAAAACTTTGAGGTTGAGTCCATATTTAATAAATAATAACTATTTGTCCTTGAGATGGAACCCACTATTCAGGCTGATGTTGCTGCCCTTTCTCAGATTTAGTTGTGTCTGAGTACGAAAATTCAATTTCTTCTAACAACACTGGAAAAAGACTCATTCTAGCATTAACACTAAACTGCAATCTGCTTTCATCTAATTAGCTAAACCTTAAGGTTGATAACACAAGGATGTTTGATACAATTAACATTATTATTAAAAATACTCCCTCTGAAATTGAGAATATAATTCTTAAAAAATAATGCAGTTATCCACATCTTGATTCTTGTTTCTGGGTGAATTTTGACACATGACACCAGCTCCCTGCCACCGACAACCCTCCCTGTCTTCTGGGTTAAAATAACAGCCTGCAGAAAAACATTCCTAAAACAATTTTAACCTACAAAACTTGAGACTCTCACTATTACTCAAGTAAATTCAAGAAGAAGTAAGAAATACAATGAAAAAGAGAACACTAAAGACCCAAACAGGCCAATAACTATTAGTTATTATCTCTACTGGAAAAGTGGGACTTCCTGTTATGAATAAGGGAACTAACTGAATTCCCTGCTACCTAATTACCTTCTGTAGCTATACTTACTGACAAAAACACCATTAATTTTTTTAGATACCAATTTTCTTTAATACTATGAATCTTAAGGGAAAATGGCTTCACCTCAAAAATACTCTGTTACTTGCTTGGAAGATAGACGACTTTAAGCTGATGCTGATAAACTTGTGGCTTCCAAAGTTTTCCTTACTAATACTAAACCCAAAAGGTTCCTGGCAGTCTCTGCTATGTCTGTTTCAAGTAACCCTAGCTCTATATCAGGAGACATTTTCCTTATAAACAGAAACATGGTAAATCTTAAGTTCCCTGCAATTGAAATGCTTGGCTGTGAATTTGATTTCATAATCAGAGCGGACTCTATAGTCTTTTCATTCAATATTCCTGCAATTCGATAACCAATCGCAGCCTAGAAACAACCTCCAAGGAGACCCAGTGACATTGCTCCCATAGTTGATGCAACAATCACCATGATGACCCAAGCTTTAATCACTCTGATGAACACTGCTCTCCTGCCTAGAGATACCACTGAGTCCAGAAGCAAGACCTGTGAGAGTGCACAGTGCCACTTCGCCCCATGGCTGAAGATGGTTTGCCCAAAATTTATTCTCATCCTCCAGCAGAAAGCAGTAAACCACCAACTGCAGCAACCATTTTCTTTGGGGCTGACAATGCTATTCCCAAATCAGAAACAACTATTACTTCAGAAGGAGACCACGTCACTTCAGTAAATGAATATATGCTAGAAAGCGATTTTTCAACAACTACAGACAACAAACTGACAGCTAAAAAGGAAAAACTCAAATCAGAAGATGATATGGGGACCGACTTTATTAAGTCAACAACTCACCTACAGAAAGAAATTACCTCTCTGACTGGCACTACAAACTCCATAACAAGAGACTCTATTACCGAACATTTCATGCCAGTGAAAATTGGGAATATTTCATCACCAGTTACTACTGTTTCTTTAATAGATTTCTCCACTGACATAGCAAAAGAAGATATCCTCTTAGCTACCATTGACACAGGAGATGCAGAGATCTCAATAACATCTGAAGTCTCTGGCACACTAAAGGACAGCAGTGCTGGTGTTGCTGACGCTCCTGCCTTTCCACGTAAAAAGGATGAAGCTGATATGAACAATTATAATTCCTCCATCAAATCCAATGTCCCTGCTGATAAGGCTGTCCAGGTCACTGATTCCATTATTCCTGAGGCTGAAATCCCTCCTGCTCCTGAAGAAAGCTTCACTACTGTTCCAGACATAACTGCCCTTGAAGAAGAGAAAATAACCGAAATTGACCTAAGTGTTTTAGAAGATGACACCAGTGCTGTGGCTACATTAACTGACTCTGATGAGAAGTTTATCACTGTGTTTGAACTCACTACCTCTGCTGAAAAAGACAAAGATAAACGGGAAGATACTCTGCTAACTGATGAAGAAACTACCGAGGGAGCCAGTATTTGGATAGAGAGAGATACTGCAAATGAAGCAGAGACCCATTCTGTTTTGCTTACTGCTGTTGAATCCAGATATGACTTCGTTGTCCCTGCATCAATAGCTACAAACCTAGTGGAAGAATCATCTACAGAAGAAGATTTGTCTGAAACTGATAATACAGAGACTGTACCTAAGATCACTGAGCCATTTTCTGGAACTACCTCTGTATTAGATACCCCAGACTATAAGGAAGACACCTCCACAACTGAAACGGATATCTTTGAACTACTGAAAGAAGAACCCGATGAGTTCATGATTTGAAAGCAACAAAAGGGATGCCGTGTAGAATTGTGCAATAGTCTAGCCAGCTAGCCTTAACATCTAAGAAGTTTTTCCAACAAGCAAAAACCTTTAGAAATGAAAGAATGTGGGCATTTAAGGCAAGTATTCGACTTAATAAATGCAGATGCTTAGGACTACAGGTCATGTAACAGATTTACGGAAACTTAGAAAAAAAAACCGCAGTGTAAGGGTCCCCCTAGTATCACAAAGTTTCAATATTCTAACAATTACTTAATGTAAAATTTTTCGTCCTAGCCTTCAGGGAGTATGAAGACAGAGCAATGTAGGGGATCATTTCTACAACATTTAATGATGCATATCATTTAGTTAACAGTCAATATTATACTTAAGTGAGAATTAAGGATATGAAGAGAAGCAAATTAACCTCTCAAAAACATTACCATAGCCTAAAAAGTTCTCCCAAAATGCTTGTTCTAAGCAATTTTTTCATTAGTATTTCGCCAGTGATTCTCTTCTATTTAAAAATTTTTTAATCCTCATATAAGAATTAAGACAATTCAGTAATTGTTTAGCACCCACATGTAAGATACATAAGATTTATGATAGGGTTCTTGGCACATGTTAGATACAAACTAAAGCAAAATGATATTTTACAAATATGCATATTTGTCAGAAAAATGTTCTGTAAACATATACATCAATTTAATTTTCTTTCTGTTAAAATGTGTTTTCTGAATTTTTGTCCATGTTTTCCAGGTCTTAAATACTGAATATCACACTCTTCTTATGATTCTTGTTAGCGATTCAAGGACATAAATCTTCATTCTTTTCTGGCACAGACTACTTAAATGGGTCTGTTTTCACTTTGCTCATTTTTCTTCAATAAATCTTTTTGGCAAGCAACTGATTTACTGTGTGTAGGTGTGTTTGATATTCTAGTACAGACTTCTCAAATAAGGAGAAATAAAGAGAAATGAAAATTCATTGTTTGTTTAAAGAATAATATAGCTCTAATCCCCAGAAGTAAAATTATTCTATAGAGATTCATAATTGTATTACACTAAAAAAAGAAATAAGAACAATGCCAAAACACCAAATGAATGAAAGATATTATGTACAGGGGGGTTGTATAGGGATTTGCACCATTAGATAAACTATAGACTAGAATAATCACAATAGTGTGTTAAAACCCGGAAACAAATTACGAAACAAAAATTTGTTATACAGTGAAGTGGATTTCAAAAACACGGGATATAATAGTTAATCTTACTTGAACAATCAGTATTTGGGAAAAAAATATGTTGGAATAATAAACAAATTTTTAAATTATTTTTAAGACCGTACTTTAAAATAAATTCTACATGGATTAAATACTTTAATGTAAAAACTAAAGCCATACAAAACTTTAGGAGGAAATGTACCTGTATATCTATCCAAATGGACCTGAGAAATGTAAGCATATATGAAAAGGTGATAAGAAGATTGATAGGTTTGACACCATGAATAGTTAAAATTCTGAAACAAAGAAAATTAACATAAAATTAAAAAGTAAATAACTAATTTTATTTTACATAGCAGTGAAAAGATTACTATCATTTTTCTCTAAAAGTTTCTACAAAGTATTTTAAATGAACAGTAGAAATTAACATAATTCATGAAACACAAATTGTTAATGAACATGTGAAAAATATTCAATAGACATATTCAAAAAATTAAAATAAAGCTATTACACATCAGTTTTAGCCATTTGAGGATTGACAGTGATTATTGTACATATTCATTGTTGACTCATTTTCCAAACTTTCTCCAAATTTCTCCAGCCTTTCTGAAAGGCTGGAAGCCAATTTGGCAATACATGTAGCAAACATTTTAAAAATTGGAAGTTTTGGCCCAGTTATTTTACATATTTTACATATTTTAGCCCTGAGAATTTTCCTAAGAATCAGAAATTATTAAAGTTCCAGCAGTTATTGAGTTCTGACTACTGGTCAGCATAGTTGTGTTTATATTTAGAATAACATTTGATCCTCATGATACCCTAGAAGGAGAAACATTACTATTCTCATTTTAGTGATAAGGAAACAGAAAAGCTACTCAACATGCACCAAGCTTCAAAGTTAATATGTAGCAAAGAACGCTTCTAACCCAGGCAGTCTTCATCCAGAACCCATGCTCTTTTAATCACTATACTGTATGGGCCCTCAGATTTAAATACAAGAATGTTGGCAAACTCTTACACTGAAGAATGTGATTTTACATGTTCATAAGGGAAAAACACTGAAAACAATCTACAATTGTAGTCACATGTAATTAATTACACTTCTATATACCCATATGAAGCCATAGCTTGCATCTTTTAAAATGGTTCTAAGGAAGAATATTTAATCAAATGGATGATATTTTCATACAACTCTAAGCAAATTTACACGTGGTATTATGCAATATACACATGCAATATACACACGCACGCAGAATGTCTGGATTATATATATCACAATATATAATCTCTAGGAAGGACTGCAGGTGATTTTGTTTCATTCTCTGTGCTTTCGTGCGTTTTTAAATGCTCTCCAATCATCCAGAACATAAACTGTACACAGGAGAGGATGAATGTTTGTCAACCCCATTAACTAGAAAACCTGGAAGCCAAGCTAAATCTTTCACTCTTACTTGCTTCCCATACCCAATTAAAATATTACAAGTATTTTGAGTATTCCCTATGTATCAGACGCTACTTTATTTTTCATTTACAAGGCATGTATATGCACCGACTATGTTCCAAGCACCATGAAAGTGTTTTGAGACACTGTAGTGAATCAAATGACACCATCCCTGCCTTCATGGAAATTAATCTACCATAAAAGACAAATTTTAGACAATCTCAAATAATCACACAGGAAGAAAATGACTACATGCAAAATGTGGTGGGTGTTTCAAAGAAAAAACAAAAGATTATAATTGCAGATTTCACATACATTTAAGGCCAAGAAATTGTCTCTGAAGGGGTAGGATTTAAGCTAAAATATTGAAAAATGTGGAGAGATAAGGAAACAACATCTCCAAATCCTTGAGGCTAGATTTTTCAAGGATATGAACAGACACGGTATCAGCTGGAACATAAGATGAAACTGGAAAGGTAGGAAAGAGACAAATTATACAGTACTTGTTAAACATCCTGGATCTTATCTGTTTGGAAGATATTAAAGGTTTTAATCATTTTATCCTCAAAACAGTCTTAGTACTGAGAGCACTGGCTAGCTGAAAAGCATCATTATTTTATAAACTCCAACTATACTTCTTTCAAGGGCTTTGTTTAGGAAAATAACTTGATAGTCCCCTTTGCTTGGAGGAGATGAGGCTCTGAGGCATAAACCGAACTGGAACAGTTAAACAATTAAAAAGATAATGTGCTGTACAATACAAGTTAACAGGAATTTGGGGCTAGGGCTTAGAAATAACAAGAAGAACAACAGCACATTGGCAACTGGTTAGAGTCCAGGAAGATGAGTGGCCAGTGAGATTCCTGGTGGTCAGTGAACATTTTTCCAAGAAAGCATGCCTAATTATGCGTTTTACCTTGCGCCATTTCAAAGTTTCTCCTTGCCCTGAAATTTGATTAAATGTCTGTAAGACACAAGGTCTTAAATATGCAATTCTTGAAAAAATAAATATAGGAGGCAAAGAAGAAACAGATGAGTAATTAGAGAATGAATATGAGACAGTCTTTCTTCCCAAATATTCTAAATAGTGATGACCTGAGAAAGGAGTGATGGGCATACAGTGAGTAGACATTTAGAATAGTCACATTTCACAGATAACCAAAGTGAAACAGAAAAGTCACTGGCCCCAGATAACGAAGCTAGTAAGTAACAAAGCTCAGCTCCACAGACTTGAGTGGCTCCAAAATTCAAGTTCAAATCACACTGCTTTGTGTGAACTGTTGAATAATGAATCATTCCATCTCTTTATCATAACCCTTCCCCTTGATCCATTCCCGTTGCCACTGCTTTGGTTAAGGCTAATGGCTCTCTTGTAGCTGGTCATCTCACCTCTGGTCTTGTATTTAGCAAATTAATTAAGCCCCACAGCACTCATCTCTAAACTGTTTTGCTCACTCCCCGTTCCCACATGCCTTGCCACAGTCATGAAGAATAAGCACATGAACCAGTCAGAGCAAAGGGGACAAGAGGAAGTGCTTTGGGGAGACTCTGGGGACTAAGTTTCTGAAGGAAACGTCTGTCTAAAGACATTTAGGGCCAGGAGCTGCTAGAATCACCTTGGATGACAAGGAGACAGGTTGCTTGACAGTAAAGTGAACACTGAGGATATTAGAGACAAGAAATATAAATATGAAATAATAAAAGAATGTGAGACTAGTCACATCATGTAGCAAGCCTAACTAGTCTGCTTATTTACCTGAGACAATGCATTTTCTAATTAAACAAGTTTGGGTTATGTTTTTTGTTGTTTGAAACCAACACACCTTAAAAACTGACAACCCAAGTTATTTCAAGTCCCTGTGTCTATTTATTTATTTATTTATTTATTTATTTATTTATTTGGTAGAGACAGGGTCTTGCCCTCTTGCCCGGAATGGTCTCAAACTACTGGCCTCAAGCAACCCTCCCACCACAGCCTCCCTAAGTGCTGAGATTATAGTGCCTGCTGTTCTCCCAGTGCCACAGTCTCATGTGGTAAATATCGTCTTTCATATTCACCTCACATGCTATCTTCTTTAACCACCCCTCGGTATGATTACCTGTTGTGTATCTCACTATATACATTCTTTAATCACACTACCTATAATATTTCATTGTATTTACTTGATAAAAGATCCTCCTGTGTCACAAGATAATCCTACCCATAGTTTCCTCTGACACATATATCTCTGTCCAAAGTTCCCTCTGTCCTAGTGTAACCCGTTTATAATCCCCACTGTACCCCTTCCCTAAGATAACCTTACCCTGGGGCACAGCACTATCCTCCAAGTCACAGGGAGCTTCTGACCACAAAAAGAGAGGGAGAGAAGCCAATCTTAAGAGGCAAAGACTCCTGACCATGAAGAAAGAACGTTATCCTGAGGAGATTCCCAAAGTTAAACTAGCTCTACATGAGGATGCATTAAAGAACACTCATAACTTCAAGGCACCAACAACAGTGGGAAATTAAGCCAGTGTCTTTGTAGTATATGTGCTTCCACCAATTCTACCTATTGCAAATTAGGAGTAAACAAAGGATACATGAATTACATTTTGAGTCTATGGCCTTTATTTTCATTACAGCACTACTGGTGTGTTGTTTTACTTTTCTCACATGTATTTCAAACATAAGAGAAGGCTGAATTAAAATTGGCATTTCCCTTCCCTCAAATTTCTCCTCTTCTAATATTCTCCATCTCAGCAAAAGGCACTATCTTCACAGTTGTCCAAGCCAGAAACTGGGGATCAGCCTTCACTTCCCTCTCATTCTCCATACCTAACAAATACAAAGTTTTTACCGTGGCATTCTAAATACAGCAGAAATCCATTTGCCCTCCTTCCCACTGCCATTTCTTTATCCAAATCTCTATCAAGCAAAAGTGGAAGTTTATTACACAAATATATCATATCACTTCCACCTCCTAATTCAAAAAATTATCCAGTGACTTTCCACCAACTTTAGGATGAACTCCAAAATCTTTACGATATTCATCAAAGTCACAATGGAAACCCTGCTTATCTATGCAGCCTTGTAATATGCTACTATCACTTTCTGTTCTGAAATTTCCACTATATAGATCTCATTTTGATCATCCTTAGAACATAAAGTTATGTCTTGTATCAGGATCACTGAATGTGCTATGCTCTCCCTGAAAAAATCTGTAACTCACCTTTTAAAGTACACCTAAATGTCACTTGCTCAGTTATATCCTCCCTGGACCCTAAATTTATATAAGCACCTGTATTCTTCTGTCATATATTATTCACAGTACACTATACCTTGCTTTATGTAGCATCCATGATTATTTCAGTTGCATGTTATATTACTTTTTTCAGACTACTGTAACAAAGTGCCGCAAACTGGGTGGTTAACAACAAGAGAAATCTATATTCCCCACAGTTCTGGGGTATATAAGTTGAAATCAAGGTGTTAGCAGGACCATGTTCTCTCTGCAGTTTCTAGGGGATTTTTTTCTTGTGTTTCTTCCTAGCTTCTGGGAACCAACTGCTGGCAATCCTTGGCATTCCTTGGTTTGTAAACAGGTCATTCCACTCTCTGCCTCCTTGTCACATAAGGTTCTCCATGACTCCATGTCAAGATGTCTCTCTATTTCTAAGCACACCAGTCATTGGATTAGGCCCATCCTAATCCATTACGACCTCATCTTAACTTGATTACATCTGAAAAGACACCATTTCCAAATTTGGGGTCTCACAATTACTGGGGGTTAGGACTTCAGCATATTTCGCGGGGGAAGACATAATTTAACCCATAACCTGGTTAATGCTTATTTTCCCTCCCAGACTGTATATCTGATAATTAGGATGACCACATCATTTGTTATGAAAACCAGAACGTTTTTGAGACTGAAAGAGACAATATAATAATGACTCCAAAACAACAACTGTAAACCAGAATGTCCTAATAGGGCTATCCACACTGCATTCAAAGCAAAGAAACCAGATACTATTGTTCACTGCTCAATTCTGAGAGCTTGGAACACAATAGATGCTCAATAAACATCTGTTAAATAAATGAATAAAATGTACCAGTAAATAAGGAAATGATGTTTTCATTTATTAAACTGAATGCTCTCAGAAGAGAGATGGTCTGTACTAGATGCTTAGAATTGAATACCAGTTGGCCAAGACAAAAAGGAGCTCACTGCTTGCAAGCTGTGAAAAGGGGAAGGTCAAAAACACAGAAGCATGAAGGCACTTGGTGTTATTAATAATTATGAAGTAAGCACAATGGGTCTGAGTATAAATCATAACAAATAGATTGTAAGTGATATTACAGCTTTACAAGCAAATCAGAAATATAATCAAATTGTATCAGACCATGCATATTAGGCAGGATTCTCCAGAGAAACAGAACCAAATGGGATATATAGAAAGAGTGAAAAAGCCAGGCTGGGAATTCAGGCAAGAGTTGCTATGGCAGTATTGAGTCTGAAATCCACAGGGGAGGCCAGCAAGCAGAAAACTCAGAAAGAGTTCTGTGTTACACTCTTGAGGCACAATTTCTTCTTTTCCAGGAAACCTCAGTCTTTGCTCTTAAGGCCTCCAACTAATTAGATAAGGTCTACCCCCATTATGAAGGGTAATCTGTTTTACTTAAAGTCAACTGATTGTAAATGTCACAGTAACACCTAGACTAGTGGTTGACCAGACAATAGGGCATCATAGCCTAGCCTAGTTGACAGAAAATTAACCAATCACATCTTGTGTAGCAATTTAGTGTTAAAACTTCATATAACTAACAGCTCATATTCCCTGAACTAGTTTCACTGAAATTAGAGTTTCAGGGTAAAATGCATTGATGAAATATTGGAATGAATTTCCTGGAGTCTTTAAATAAGAATATATGTAAGAAGGGTTCATTCAGCTCTATTGTCATGGAGCTCTAGTAAACTCCTCTAAGGATAATGCTCTGTAACATGTTTTGGGAAATGCAGATATAGACAATGGGAGGCAACCAAAGTTTTAAGCATTGGATTTGCATGTTAGATTGTATTTTAGAAAGATAATTTCGGTAAAAACGTAAAAGTTGGATGGGGTGATTGAGGAAGCTAAAAACAGAGATACAACCAACTATGGCATTCATGTAAGAAAGAGAAAATAAAGCCCAAAAGAAGAGCAAGAATCAGTAAGAATAATTATCAACATTTAAATATTTATCAAGGTATTCCAATCACACTGTTAAACAAAATGATGATGTAATAAAGCATGAGCTTAACTACACATACTCCTCGACATGAACATTTTACGTTGAAATCTGAAAGCTCTGACCAGCCCTGTTAGGTATGGTAGGTGTTCCTAGCCAAGTTTTCTAAGCAAGAATCTTGTGTATTGGAATCCTGACATTTTCTCTTAGTCTACAGAATTTTACATTAGAATCATTTGCAACAAAGGAAAGGAAAGAAAATTTATTTTTATATATACATATATTTACTTGGTCAAAAGCATTATATTTCACCTAGATTAATGCCAAGAAATCTACTAATTGATAGAGCCACAAAAATGCCTAAGACAGAATCTCTCTGTCTACAACTTATTCACCATAATGATTAGCTAGAATGTCTCACAACAAAAGTTAAACACACATAAGAATATCTTGGTGCAGAGGAAAGAAAAAGCTGTGGAGAAAAAAAACTGGATTCAAATATTGGCTTTTGAAAATATGAGCAAGTTATTTATTTTCTCAAATTTCGGTGTCTTCCCATACAAAATTACCATCTATGAAAAAGCACACAGATATAGATCTACATCCTGATTTATACTTTAGGTTGTTCTCATTGTTTTTAGTGATCCTAAAATAATTTTTAGAAAGTATGAGTAAACTGAAAATCCAATAACCAAAGAGACGTTGCATCTAGTGCCCTCCAATTTACCTTTGGGATAAAAAGTCTAGAGGTCCTTCTCCGTTCTTTCATTCATCACAGCATGAATTAATGCCAAGAGGATATACCACTGTTAACAGCTAACTTGAAAGAAAAGCATTGAAAATCTGATTATCCACCAGTAGGTTTTCCAGATGATGTTTTTCTGTCTTTCTGGTAACAAACAACATTTTCATGGAAATTAAAGCTTGCATCAAAGCAAATGTCAAACTACTACAATGCTCACATTTTGTATTGGTTAATAACTGTCACATTTCTTCTGAGCAAGGTTTCTTCTGTGATACAAAACTCTTGTGTAATAAAGAATTATTCTGAATCTAGTGGTAAAAGATGTATAGTAAGGGGCGTCAAAATGGTTCATTAGTTGCCTTTTTCTCTTTCTTTCTTTTTTTTTTTTTTAAGACAGGGTCTAACTCTGTCATCCAGGCTGGAGTGTAGTGGCATCATCACAGCTTACTGCAGCCTCAATGTCCCAGGCTCAGGTGATCCTCCCACCTCAGCCTCTGAAGTAGCTGGGACTACAGATGCACATCACCATGTCCAGATAATTTTTTAAATTTTTTGTAGAGACAGAAAAGGGTACCATGCCCAGCTAATTTTTGTAGAGATGAAGTTTCATCATGTTGCCCAAGTCGGTCTCAAATTCCTGGGCTCAAGCAATCCTCCCATCTCAGCTAATTCTTGCGTTTTCTCTAGAGATGAGGTTCCATTATATTGCCCAGGCTAGTCTCACACTCCTAGGCTTAAGTGATCCTCCCACTTTGGCCTCCCAAAATGCTGACATTACAGGTGTGAGGGCCCTTTTTCTCATTTTTATGTTAAGAAAATGTGAGAAAAGAGCCATTAATGTTTCAGTTGAGCTAATTTTATAATCTCTAAAAATTTACTTCAGCAATATTTTACTTTAAAAAGCCAAAAATGAACATAAAAGAAGCTATCATTTTCAAATACTTTCTCCCAGCTCAGAATACACATTAGCATATAATAGCCAAGCATTATATTATAAATAGCAGAGTACAGTTAAAAAGAAAGAAAACATTTTAAGCCTTGGGTTTCTGGTCAAGTTTCATTAATTATTGCTTTGCAGTAAAATGTTAAGTAATATCTGAAATGAAGGAAAGAGTGGATTCAATGTATCACATTTAAATTATAATGAATAAACCTTCACTTTTTCTAATACACAGATAATTAACCATGACGTTCCTGAAAAAAATGAAAAGGACAAATGTTAACTTTTAAAAATTATACCTGTCCTTTTTTTGTTTCAGGAAGTGATTTGGATTAACCCAGAGGCAAAGGCTAAAATAATAATAATAATATTTTGCTTCACAATATAGAAGGGATAAAGGAGAGAAAAAATAACCCTTTATAAGGCACGAATCACCTGTGCTCTTTCACTGAGCTTCCAGATTTCACAAGCTGAGGAAAGGCTGACATTGCTGGACAAACAAAAAGAAGACCCCCTCATTACAGTATCTTTTTTTTCTAATTTCAAAGGCTTAAAAATCCATTTTCTTTAGTCTTTGATTATATGCAATTTCTAATTAGTGGAAGTATCATGAAATCTCAGACTGCTTTCCACATAATTCCAAGAGAAAAAAATGCATTTGAAAGGAAATACTGTAAACAGAAAAAAAATTGATACTGATTTAATAAGTTCTCAGCCTACTAGTTTTATCCATTTTTAACAGTAAAATGGCAAGAATTTCAGGAAAAATGATAATGATAAAAATAGCCTGTCCTCCAGAATCTCAGAATCTTTAAAATGGCCCTTTCTAGACATAATGTCATATTTTAGTTTTGAACCTATAAAAATGAAAATGTTCTCAGTGGCAGAAAAATCAATGTACTAAATGATGCAGGAAATCACTGGGCCTGATTTTATATTAGTTGATTGCCTCTATTTTATTTATCTCTTTTGTTACAAAGGGACCTACATATTAATTTTGAAATGTGTCTCATATTTTGCTTGAGATTATGACTGTTTCATATGGAAGCAATACACTTGTTAATTTGGTTTTCTATTCTTATTTTTGGGGTATTGAAATCTGACCACTTCATCAATCAAAAAATAAATCACCTTATTTTAAAAATTAGAAAAATAGGCCTCCGATAGGTTAGGTAATATGACCAGGATTTGGCAACTAAAGCTCTTAGCTACTTTTCTTTGGGAAAAAAAATGAATGTTAGCAAAAAAGAAAAAAGAGAGAGAGAGATTCATTATTGAAGTATCATGTGATTGCAAAATTATGAAGAAAGAATATTTTTATAATAGTCTTCAAATAATTACCATTTGAGATGGATTTGTTTTTTACATTTTGTTTGGATGAGAGAATTCAGAAGTAATGATTGTATCAAAAAAATGAAAGTTTAACAGAAATACTAAATTTTAAGAGTTATTTGTTGATAATAAAATTAATGCCGATGGTAAAATTAAATGAGTATTTCATATTTCTAACAATATATGTATTTTAGGTTATGAGTTAACATTAAATTTTTCTGTCCAGTGTTTTAAGTATGTAAGGTGAAAATTAGAGTCAGAATATCATTTTAGTGGAAATTTCTTAGGTTTTTTGTGTGTTTAAATTACGATATCAATAGAATACCATAAATTTTTTTGAGAACAGAAAATCCACACATAAATTACACAATCATCTCATATCTAACTTCATTTATGCTTACATTTTTCTGTCATCTATGTGGATAATTTACATATAGCATGATATTTAAACATTTACCTTATTACAACATAAGCATTTTTCAAATTTCCACAAATTTGTATGATTATGAGTATTCATGATTATGAGCATTCATATTTTTAATTATGATTATGAGTATTCATATTTTTAATTATCAGTAACACTGAAATGAACACAATTGGGTTTGTTCTATTGCTTAATTAGTTGAGGATGATTTCCATAAATTAGGTTTTTAAGTTACAGGTATCAACATTTTCATGTTTATTTTGTGTATTGTTATACGGCTATTAAAAAATTAGCTAAATTAATAGAACTAATGGTTGTGTAAAAGGTCACATACCTTACCACATTCTCAATCTTATTTTGGGTTTGCCTTCTTAAATAACTGTTTAGTAATCATAAAATAATAGATAAAAAGGTAGGCTCAATATTTGTTTTCTTGACAATTAAATGAGAAATTTTGTCAGGATTCTTCATTTACTTTATGTAGTGTTATTAGAATTCACTATTCTTAACCTTTGCTCCTATCTGTTGAACTCCATGTTTTTCTTTTAAATTGTATGTTCTTCTTATGCCATAGATATGATATATGCCATAGATATGCCATAATAGACCTAAGTGCTTTTCCATTGGTTAAAATTTACCAAAAACAAATTTTTATTTCTTTTATTGTCTTATCACCAATGAAGCTGCTTGGTTCCAGAGGACCCAAAGACAAGATGAAGGCTCTGATTTTTTTTGCAATCATTTTGATCTTTACTGCTTACCTCACAGTTATATAAAATATTTTACATATATTTATTTTCTTATTCAGTTCCTAATCATAAGGGGTACATTCAGTTCATTGTTTTATGCCAACGTAGCTTTATACTAAATGTACCCTGTTTTTATTTTATGTCTAATACCTTAATTTAAATTCCTCTATGATCTTTTGTTGACCTTAGAATGCAATCTTAATATTTTTCTTTTCCCACATACTGATAGGTCTTTAGAATTCCAAACACATGTAAATTGGACATTGTAGTGTTGTGATTTTTACGTTTTTAAGGTACTCTGATTCTACCTCTGCGGGAGCACTCCTAAATAAAATTTAGTTCTTGGTGGACTCTCCAGAAAGAAAAAGCTGGGAAGAAGAAAACTGATCATAAGAAACACTATAAAATGAATATGCAACCACATAAAGAATTCCACACGGATCAAATAAATTAAGAAAATCTAGACATGGTATTAACTTCCAAGCAAGAGCATGTGCTTGCTATCCCATAATGTTTTTAGATTTGTTAACCTAACACCTGCCCCTAAATAACATTATCTAGAGGATGAGAGGGACATTGTCTAAGACTTACTGCTGCGAACATAATCCAGTATCATTTCATGAACAAACAGTGTCTTATGGGCACTGCTAATTATGAGAACTGCCTCTTCTTCTCCTTCCCCATGCTAAAATGCAGCCAGGATGATTTCCCATCCCATGAAAAACCCTATTCCAGAACTTCTTTGGACCACTCATTTTTCTCTTCCATAAAAGACAGGTTGGTTTTTTTTCTTACACCAACTTCATAAAGATGCTTGTAGTAGTAGCATAGTGGTCTCCAGGCTGGACACCTGAGTGAATGGTAGTTATAATGATAAAGGAAGCCAAATCTAGCAGTACTTGGCCACTGGAGACCAGGTGCCAACACACTCATGTGAATGTGGAAGAAAAGGAATCCTTCTGCTAAAAGGATTCAGGAAAAATACATCATCCTTATTCCACAGACTGTGCACCCTTTAAACTGTTAGAATGTTGCTCATGCAATGATGACACCAGAAATTCTAAAACTGTATTTCATTCTATTCATCCTAAGGCAAACACATTTTGCCCTCATACCTGACTTACAATCACTACTCTTCTCAAAATGTCATACGTGCTCTGGATCTAATTTTTTAATGTTTGTGTTTTCCATCTCATTTTAGTCTGTTGATGCGCATAAGAAAACACAAAGTAAGTTTTATTACATTTCTGGTTATGTTTTTATATTTTCAATCATAATCAAAACCCATTATGTCTGACAAGTTGATAATGTACAAATATTTTATTTCCAACCAAAGAAAATGTTAAGAGACAGAGCCTGAATATCAAAGTTTAGGAAACAAATGGGAATAGCTGTGTAAGCACCAAAATCTTGCCTCAGTTACCTGCCTCTTGATATGTATTAATCTGCAATGGGAGTAGGAAAACTTAGTTCATGAAACGCAATGCTTTCCTAGCTATCAGTTCCAAAATTAATATTTCTTTGTTCAATGTAGATATATTTTCCTTATACATGTTGATGGTTTTTTAAATAAGGCACATTTTCTATGATCCTGCAAAAAAGCGAAAACTCTTTATTTTCTTAAACTCAGTGGTGTCCAGTAAAAAAGGGGAGAAAATCCAAAATCATCTGGAAAGACTTTTCAAAATTCCAAATCCCTGTGTCCACCCTCTGCCATTTCTAATTGCCATAACCCCACCCCACGTCAGACTGGAGGTGGAATGAACAGAAGGATGTGTTACCTGAAAATACTTGTCATAACATCCTGTTAGATCCCCCTTCTCCTTTTTCCCCACAACCAGACATGTACTCTAAAGGAAGCCTTAAAACCAAAAAAACAAAAAAAACAAAAAAAGTTATCCTGCCTCTAATGCTGTGGAATATACATTTCTAAGTTTAACGACCCAAATTGTTCTAACATTCAGAAGAAAAAAAAAAAAAACATTCCAAACCTGCCTTGAAAATTTCAGCAATGTACTTCTTCTCCATTCTCTTTTTTTCTCCACCCCTTCAGCTTCATCACCTTATAATTCTCAATGGGAAATAATTCTGAGAAATGGCCAGATACCTGTAACAGGATTGGTCTGACAACCTCCATTCAGTGAAACCTAGACCAATCTGTGAATATTCAATTTGTCTCAAACACAGATCATTCCATAGTATCCCTGAAATCAGCTACTCACATCTACCTAACTTGGAGTTGTAAGTAGGGAAGACAGAAGCTGCAGAGTAGGATATTTTTCTCACTCACTGATCACTGATTTATATTATTATATCACGTTTCCTTTTGATTGCCTAAAGGTAAATGTAGCCACATATACCAAGGCATCAATTTGGGAAATATACATGAGATCTCACATCTACAGAGCAATAAAAATCTTGAAAAGGGTCAAGAGAAGAGAAAACAACATTGTTAGAATGTTAAAGCAGGCTTCTAGTTAAATTAATTTATCCTAAAGGTTGAGTGGCTCCTGGGTCTTCCAGTAAAGATCTATGGGAGTATGAGATCTATTCAGTGAACAGACAACACTGTCAGAGTCACATGGCATGGGAGCACCAGAGCCCGAGGAATGAGTCTTCCCCCAGTAGTCCACACTATCAGGCACTCCAAATTCAGTCTAAAAGATATTGGCATTAGGAATATGTACAACACAAAAATAGATGAGAACTAATGCTTCATAGAGAGGAAGGTGAAGCATCATATTTGAACTTCAAGAATTAGCCTCTGCCAGTGAAGACGAAATGAGAGAACTGAGTCTAATCAGAAATGCTCAGGGAATGTCATGTCAAAAGTCTGTAATTGAAACGAATTAAATCAAAGTGTCCTTTGTGTTATTTAATTAAGACTTTCACAGGGTAGAAATGCACCGACTCAAGGTAATTCCCGCTTTTAGTGTCTGTGATTCTGTGCAATGAGTCAGCCACATAGATTCATGGAATGTTTTATCAATCTCATTGTATTTTCAGCTCTATGAAAGGGGACAATGAAAAGTTTATCTTTATTCAGAGCAGTAAAATGCATTATACTTTTTTACAGGATGGAAATTAGAACAGATTTCTCAACAAGTGCTCCACAAAACACTAAAACACTAGTATGAAGAAATGCTACAAACACACACACACAATTTCCATGATTAAGTAAAATTGAGAAATATCGATATCCCTTGGATATTCTAAATATCCACTATATATTATGTTAACAATTGCAATAAGTCCTGCAGTAAAGAAACATGTTTTACTTTACCCAAAACCTTTCCAAAGTTATTTGGTCACCAAAATTTTCACAACATAATGCGTATTATGGAACGTATTTTGGAAAAACCTGCAATAAAACTATCAAACTTTGAGAACAGTAGGGACACAGTTTACTTCATTTATATCTCACCCAAAATCATAATTAAAAATGCTGTATGAGGTGGGCATATTATTCTATCAACTTATGAAATGAATTTAGAATAATTGTATAAATGTAAATGGTAATATAAATACATATTTAAAGCTTGACTTTAGTTTATGCATCCCATCTGTGTAAAAACAATTATTTGTTTGTTTTGTGTTCTCTCTCTGAAGTCTAGCCATAGTTCTGAAAAGAATTTTAAACCATTGAAACAAAGTCCTGGAAAGCCAAACTACAAGCAGTTTATAAAATTTGAAACAGTTCCTGTGGTTCCCCTTTGTCTCCATCATCTCTTCCACCATCAAAGCCCTCATCACCCCAACCACCCACATTGTCCATCATCTGGACCTACACAGCCACCTGAGAATGATGTAAACCCTAGTTCTCAAGCACTGCTAGCCACCTCTGCTCCTGCAACTGTTGTGGCCACCACGGCCACTTCCATTGCCTCTACCAGCAAAACTACAGGTGCCATTTCCAACACCACAGCTCCCAGCAGGCTCCAATCTGAGGCTGTCACAAACACTGCAGCAACTGAGTCTAACCCAGCTGAGGTGGCTGACACTGCCCTTGCCAACCAGCAACAATAGTTTTAATATATTCTGCAACTGTCTGAGACTACAATACCAAATCACGAGAAGATAAAAGCAAACCAAGAAAATGTTTTCCAAAATATTTTCTGAGTAACTTTGAGATGTGTCTGGCCACAATCAAAGAGAAAGATAAACAAATAGTTCCTAACTCTGGCATATGAATTAGAAGCTCTTATTCCCCTTTTATTTTACAAACTACATTTGGTCTCTTACGTATAAGTCATATCTATAAACCTGATGCTGGCTGATTCCCACAAAAGAAACACACAACTAAAGGATCACCAAATGTGCACAAGATTTTGCTTTTTTAGCCAGCACTAAAATATGTTTTATTTTCCTGGAAAAGCTTACTTTTAATTAGGGTTTTCGTAAATTAAAGTTAGTTTGGACTTCAATATTTATTAAATTTCACATAGTGCACATTCCACATAGGAAGTCTTCCTCACTCTTTCAGCATCTGCCAACAATAATAAGACAAAAAAGGAGTAAAGATTGTAGGAAATATTATAATTATCCTTGGGAATAGTAATATAAACAAAACCCAACAAATACAAGAGCTCTCTTGCTATAAACAATGACTGAATCACACACATCATGATATAACATGATCATTCAGAAACAATATCAAAGAAGTAGGAGATCATATATTCATCTTATTTTTGAATATAGCAGCTTCTAATTATAAATATAAATGGGAAGAATTATCCTAACTATAGAATGTAAAAATCACAATGATAGATGCCAACTGTTGAACACTTAGTTCAGATGTTGGAGCATTAAATATTCCTATTGAATTTAATTTTTTTGTTTTTTTTGAGAAAGAGTCTCACTTTGTCACCCAGGCTGGAGTGCAGTGGTGTGATCTCAGCCCACTGCAACCTCCGCCTCCCAGGTTCAAGCAATTCTCCTGCCTCAGCCTCCCAAGTAGCTGAGACTACAGGAACGTGCCACCACACCTGGCTAATTTTTTGTGTTTTTGGTAGAGACGGGGTTTCACCATGTTAGCCAGGATGATCTCGATCTCCTGACCTCATGTCTGCCCACCTTGGCCTCCCAAAGTGCTGGGATTACAGGCATGAGCCACAGCGCCTGGCCTTGAATCTAATTTAATACTCATATCAACCCTGTGAAACCAGTCTTGTGGACTTCTTTTTAAAGATGAGGGTACTGAGGCTATAAGAATTTATGTGACTTTCCAAAGACCACAAAGTCATAAATGGTAGACCAGTCTTCAAATTCACATCCATTTAACTCTAAAGTTGCAGCTTCTAATGTCCTACGCAGCATTTGGCTATTTTAAAACAATTCGAGAGGGTAGAGTTTATGTACCTTTAGTTAATGGCTCATGATATTTTGTTCTGTTTTTACAGATCCTGAAAAACTGAATATTGATATATTTGTGATCACCTTCTCTCAGCATTTTGTTTTAACAAAAATATAGGAAGAGGTATAAAAATACAGAGATATGATTCTTTCTGTTTTTTCTTTCATCTTGCTATACCATAAAATCTTTCAAAGATAAACCTGATTTATGCATTTGATTATATGTGTATTGATCTCTTCTTTATTCCTGTAGAATGAATGTGCTAATACCAGCACATTTATCCTATCAAATGTTTCTATAACACACAAAGTAGGTGTCAAAAAAAGTAAACTCTTCACAGACTAAAAAAAAAGGTGTTTAAAAACCACCCCATATAATGTTAATATATTACAAATCTTACAAATCAATTTTCTTTTTGATATAAAACATAAGTACATGTAGTCATAATAAAACACATCTATAAACATACAATTATATTTTATATAAATGCACAATATAAAATTACACATATGAGAGCTACAAAAAAAGAGGTGAAGAAATGGCAGTCCTACTCTCAAAGGGATCATAGTCTAAGTGAGACATTTTCAAAAAGCACAGAAAAAGGTAAGTTAAATTCCCACAGATCTACAGATATTCTTTCCCAATTGCTACTTCATCCACTAAAGAAGTATTTTCACCAGAGATTGTTTAACCAAAATGTTGTACCATCTCATATGTCATTTCATCCAGTGATATATTAATATTAGGTCAATATCTAGTTGATAAATTCACCCCCGTGATTTAGTAAAACTTACCTAGATTTAGGACAGGGAATATAAGAGTACAAATACAAGAGCATTATTCCTCACAACACAAGTTCTCCTGGATATTGATGGGTATGAAAAAAGAGAAGAGGAATAAGAAGGAAGAAGAAGAGAAAGGTAGAATCATGTGAGAAACCTGAAGGAAAAAGAGCAAACAGCAGATTAAAAAGGGAGCATTCAGAGGTGAGAGAACTAAGAAACTTATGTGAAAGCCAAGCAGAGAAAAAGGTTTCAGAAAGAGGGTTAAACACTTTAGAAGAGAGAGTAAGAAGGAAAATAAAAATAGAAGTATAAAGAGCAAATGTTTGGAAATGGCAAATGTTTGGAAATAAGAGTTTCATCCGTTGCCATTTCTCTCTTCAGATTTTCCTATAAGTCCTGTTTTTGCTATTCACCCATACTTCTTTGTCTCCTATCCCGGGTTCAGTGTTAACTAGGTACATCTCAATTTCCATTTCATTGCCTTGACTCACACATCTCTATCATTCTGAAAGAGCCTTCCAATTATCTCCACTTACCCTACTTGACTCAATTACCAACTTCTTACTGAAATCTTACATGACTCATGGATATCAGCTTGACATTGCTCTGTCCTTCAGCCTTCATATCTAGACCATCAAAAGGATCTGTTGATTATGTCCCATGAAAATATCTTTATTCTGTCCACTTATCCATCCATAGCCCCTTTGCCACTACGCAAGTCTATCTGGACAACTGTAGTAACAGCCTTTTAACAGGTTTTTCTCTCTTAAGTTTCACTTGCTAAGATCCACTCTCCATACTGCTCTAGGGCTCAGAGTGGTCAAAATAAAAAATACTCTTCAGAGAACTCTATCTGAATAAGTGAATTAGGTACTGAAATAAGAAGTGATTTCTTCATCTAGACTAGTGGTTTTTGGCTAGGGATGATTCTGTCCCCCAGGGGACATTTGGTAATGTTTGGAACATTTCTGGTCATCACAGCTGGGAAGATGCAATGGACACCTAGTGAGCAGAGGCCAGAAAGGCACAAAACAGATACCCACAACAAAGAATTACTTGACCCAAAGTATCGATAGTGCCAAGGCTGAGAAACCCTGCTCCAGACTACACTCAACTTTGTATTCTTCAAAAATAAGTGTTAAGGCATTGAGAACATCAAGTGTGATAGATTTACTGAATTATGGCCCAACTTTTCACACTTCCCTTTAAGAAAGTCCATTGATTCCCAAATGTCCATCAATGATAGACTGAATTAAGAAAATGTGGCACATATATACCATGGAATACTATGCAGCCATAAAAAAGGATGAGTTCATGTCCTTTGCAGGGACATGGATGAAGCTGGAAACCATCATTCTCAGCAAACTATCACAAGGACAGAAAACCAAACGCCGCATGTTCTCACTCATAGGTGGGAACCGAAGAATGAGAACACTTGGACACAGGGTGGGGAACATCACACACTGGGGCCTGTCAGGGGGTGGGTGGCTGGGGGAGAGATAGCATTAGGAGAAATACCTAATGTAAATGATGAGATGATGGGTGCAGAAAACCAACATGGCACATGTATATCTACGTATCAAACTTGCATGTTGTGTACATGTACCCTAGGACTTAAAGTATAATAATAAAAAAAGAAAGTCCATTGGTTGTATCCTCTTGCACTGTCTCTGGGCCTGACTATTGGTAATTTTTTTTTACCAGGGGACAACACTACACTAATCAAACTTGAAAAAAGCAGAGGTTTGAAAAAACATTTGCACATTTCTGTTTTTTTTCTTTTGAAACCCTCACATCACCATGAAAACATGCCCAGACTAGCTTGAGGAATGTAAAAGACATGTGGAAGACAGGTGAGCTGTCCCAGCCAAGGTCATCCTAGACCAATCAGCCCCCAGCCAATTCACCAGCTGAACACAGCACATAAGTAAGGCCAGATAAAAATCAGTCAGGCCTGGCTAATCCAGGAAACCTGCCCAGTGATCACACTAGTATTTTTAGTAAGAAATACTCAACAATTGCTGTGTTAAGTCATCAAGTTTTGCAGTGGTTTGTCATGCAGAAATAGCTAACTGATACACCGAGAGATCCCAAAATCAATCTATATCTCAGGGTCCCATTATTTACCAATCAAGATCCTAAAATGGGCATTGCAGATCTGCCTAGATTGAGATTAAATCTTCTCCAGAAATTTGCTGTTCTTGTGACTGAGTCCTAGTTCTGGTCTTCAGATGCTTCTGCCCTTCACCTATAGGAGATCATAGTTTATACCCATGCTCTGAGGAAGATTTCCTGGCCTTCACATCTATCCTTTAATAGCCTTTATTTATCTTCTTCCCAAAGCAACAATTGCTCCCCAAAACAGCTTCCAGTTAAAACGAAAGAAGTATTTTTCTTGTCTATTTTCCTCCTTTCAATTGGATTCTATTGGAATGTTTCTCAAAGAATACTTTATGAAACATCTGCACTGAGAGTATTTATGGTGCCTACTAACACTGCAATTTCCTGGGCCCTAACCTAAACCAAAACAATCAGAACCTCAGCCAACGGATCTTTGAATTTTTAGTTATCACCAACCTCCAGGTGGTTATTAAGCACATTAAGACTTAGCACAAATATGTGAGATCTTGAAAAGGCCCAATAAGAGATTAATGACAATGAAACTGAGGCATCAGGACTTCTTTGCTGAGGTTCTTCTAAGGTAAGGCCCCCTGAACAGATACAGCAACGTGTTCAAAAAGGCATGTGTTTCTATAAAATTTGAAAAAGCAGGATATTTTAACTGCCATTGGCTAACATTGCTTTTTCTTAATTTTCCGATTTTTCCACGAGCACACCTCCCCTCATATCAGGCGGACTTTGGATAGCTCTGACCATTCTGTATTCATGATTTCTCTTATAAGGTGGCCTTGCAGTGGTTGTAGGAATTTTCTAATCATAAAGCTGTATTGTTTTCCTTGTAGTCAGTGCCCAAATTATATAAGCTTCAGGTCTCTCTAAACCTAGATCTTCTTGTAATGGGGATGCTAGGGAGCTATTCAATTTAACTTTGTCATTTTACAAAGGAAGAAAATAAAGCTCCAAGAGATTAATGAACATTTCCAATGCCATGCTAGTAACAGATGGCAAAGTCAAACAGTAACAATACACTGTTTCCTCTTAAATATAAAGCTGTTATTTAAGGCATTTGTACTAACTTTTAGGTAATCCCTCATTATTTTTAATAGACTTCATTTTTAGAGTCCTTTATCATTTTTAAGTAATAAATTCATACCAGTAGACTGTATATAATTTTAGGAATAACTTTATTAAACAAGCCAGACATGATCTTACTACTAATTCTGCCCCTCTCCGATGTTCTTTCTTCATTTAAATAACTAAGACATTAACATCTTGCAGTTAGTTTGTATATTAAATGAGAAAATAAATATACCATGGTTCACCATATAATAAATGTATTACACTAATGGTTTAAAAAATTTTAAGTACTTGATGTAATTTACAGAGAAAACTTGTATATGGCTAGATTTGTTTTTGTAAAAATAATATTATGGCAAAGAAAATATATTTTTAGAATTGAGATGAATCCAGGAATATTCCTCAAAAGAGATTTTGAAAGGGGAACTGAATTTATGTGGTTACATGGATGAGGCTATCAATCTAGCAAAATTCTGATTAAAGGGCAATTGAATACTTGTTTACATTCACAAACTGGTGACATCCAGGTTATACTATAAAGACCACGTTCACATTTACTATAGAAAAATACACCTCCTGCTTAAAAACATTGGGAAATTTCCCCCATGGCTCTCAGTGGAAAAAAAAAAAAGCTACTTTTCTCAAGAAATTATCATGATTATATTTTACGGACATTGTAAATGTTTCATCTGATTTCTTCTTTTTATAACTTTGGCTACTTGGAAGCTCAAGGCAAATTTGTTGCCAACTTTCAGAAAGTTTACAGACCTATGTGATGTGGGTTTCTTGCAGTATCCATGCTGCACAAGTCAGAAAATAACTTTTCTTCAGTCTAAAAGCGCTATTGTTAATTATGCTAGACTTCAATCCAAAAGAATACATATTCCCTCAGAGTTCAGTGGCATTATGATATCCTACACAACAATATTTCCATAGAAATTTTTAAGGTAATCTGTAAACTCTAAAGCTTGATAAATATTCAAGGTGGCATTACCCCAGAAACCATATCACCTCCTTCTGAATAATCTAGAAGAAGTACATACTTTCCATAGGTCCAAAGAAACTATCATTATTGTTCTATTTTAGGGGAAATGAGTGTAATACAATAGGAAAGCAGACTTCAAATATGTTGCTGCATGACTCAACTTAAATCTGCTAGTCTACCTATATTAGGGAAATATTTTCCATCTGTCACGTAAATCTCTGCACTAACAATAATTTTTCTTTACCGTCACTTTGAATTTTCTGGGACCAGAGACATTAGCTCCTTTAGGTATTGTTCTAGTAAGTACTCAGTCAAGATCTTTTAAAGCCATAAGTTAATTAAAGATTAACTGGAGTGACTGTTCCTGTTTCTTAACAGACGTGTGCTTCCATTTGTTTGTGTTCCTCAAAATCTTTGTTGGTCACAACCCACTCAGAAATTGTCCGTTGGTTTTGCCAGCGTTCATCCTAAGTCCTCAGAGCCAGTGATCCATTACAATGTAGATCACACCTCAACTTCAAACATTTGGCTGATGAATATGTTGGCATCAAAACAAGAAAGAAGAGACATTCATCTTTTGACACACTGAATTACTGTCAAAGAAAGAAGTGAAAATTTCTATGTTAATTAGGAATAGAACCATTTTCACTGACGTTTGGGCATGTAATCATTCAACAACATATTAAGGGCTAAGATTAGCAAACCAGGAATATATTGTATTACACTTAATTATGTCATCAGAATTTTTAAAGGCAGTGAAACTCCAACAAAGTAAATGAAATTAAGTACAGTCATTCAAAACTAACATCAACTCTGAAAGTGTGGCTTCTTAATTTCTACATCACCTATGACTCACAAAAATTTTAAAACACTAATCATTTAGATATGCTGTAACTTCAGCAACTTGCACTCTATCTTACACCCACAGGTAGCTAATAAATGTTAGTAGGAAAGATAAAAGGAAAAGGGAAGGAAGGAAGGAAGGAAGGAAGGAAGGAAGGAAGGAAGGAAGGGAGGGAGGGAGGGAGGGAGGGAGGGGGAGGGAGGGAGGGAAAGGAAAGATGGAGGGAAAGGAAGGAAGGAAAGAAGGAAGGTCCTAATCTCCATGACTTAGAAATTATAAATATAAACATTTTAAATATATATTTTTAAATGAAGAAATTGAGACACCATAAGGCAAAATATCTTGTCTCATATAACCCAACAAGGAAGTGTCGTTACTGTGCTTTGAAGTGGAATGAACTATTAAGTTCACTTGATTCATCTCTCTAATGTACTGTAACACAATGTTAGTAAAGTGTGTGGTGATTGTTAAGATTAGGGAGGTAATATGGAATACTGGTTAAAAAAATCACTTAGGCCTTGAAGTGGGCTGACTTAAGGTCAAGTTCCACTCAGCTAATTAGCATCTCTGTATAAAACTGAGATAATAGAACTCATTTTAACCTGCCACATGGAATATGCTAGAGGCTCAATAAATAATAGCTGTTATTATGATTATATAATAATGTATTAAAACGAGAGTATAAGATCATCCAGCATAGGAAAAATTATCCTCAATGCCTAGATTTATCAAAAAGACAAGGCTATAAATTTCCATTAGACATCCACTTCAAAGTAAAAATATCTGTATAATTTTCCCATAATCAAATCTTTGCATGTCATCATATTTTCATTTAATTAAAACTCTCAAGTTAATAACAGCAGGGACCACATGATTTTTAAAACACGGTTGTTCTCAGTTCTTCACTGACAAAAGGGATCTTCCTATAGAAAATACAAAAGATGGCCCATTAAAATTACTCGGGATAGAAAAAGTTGGTGCTTTTTCTTTAAAATAAAGAGGAAATGGTGCGCCACAGACCCCAGATTGTTTCCCTGAAGTGAGAGGATATTATTTGTTGAATCTGTTTCCCCAGGAAACAACAAATATTGAACAGGTCAATGCTTTTCAGAAATGAGACCCAAAAAATGCGGAAAAAGACTGCCAAATTGGCAAGAACAACTTTCCTATCTTTGTTTGAAGAGCATCAACCCAGAGGTTATTTTATTTCCAAGTAGCCTTTCTTTTACTGCCAACAGAAATCTTTTGCAATATATAAGAACTGAAGTTTCTTGTCTCTTTTCACCTTTATTTTCTGTCTTTCAACTGGCAAGAGTCATTTTGACCAGCAGGTTAATCAACTCTAAGACAGATCCTCACACAAAGGTATGTACCTGGAAATATTAACTGAAGAAATTTTTTCTCAGACTTTTCATGAGCTTTTTATAGGACATTCATTATCACCAAAAACATAAGCACCTTCACCTTATGTAAAATTGTAAGTCGTTAAACATATCAAATCTTGAAAAATTATGTTATTCACATGTCGGAGTAAAGCATTCATGTTGGGCATTGAGGACAATTAGTCCACCCAAGTACACAATTGACTTTTCCCCTTGATGTTCCTTAAAGTTCTTGAAACTTCATAATGATAGATTATTCTCAGATGTACTCTAAAAGAGGGAATTGTTCCACAGCATATGTTTATTATTAGTTTTTCTTTTGTTTTTCAAACTTCTCATAAGAACGGATCCTGGGAAAAGTAATCCTTAAGGGAATAGCCACACCTACATACAATTGAATATCCAGTGAAATTTTGTCCATATGATTCTTTCAAAACTTGCGTTGTTCAGACAACACACTCAACCTATGTGCAGAGTTGACTGTCAGGAAGCCATTTGTACAATGGTGCATGGAGTTGCTTTCCCAGAACTCAAGCTATCATGTACTTGAAATATTTCACAAATTGTGAGCCAACTGTGAATAAAATATCTGGACTCCTCCATATTCTCTGACTTGGTCTTTGATCTACCATATATGGATTTTTGGAAGCACTTTGAGACCACACATCACAGACTAAATTAATTTAGTAGAATGTTGTTAAAACTAGGAGATATATAGTATGACTCTTTTTTTCTTACACTACATCAAACAGAGTGATTTCTTTCTTTTCCTTATTTTTGAGATATCCCAAGGAATTACACTAACATATGATCTAGTTAATATGTTAATATTTCAAACCCAAGCCTATAGAAATCTATAAAACAATGTACCTGCTATTTAAAAATGCAAAAGTATTCAAATGTAAATAATTGTACATGTCAAAGTAGTTACCTCTAAAGGCAAAAACTGTAGTTACAAAAGCTTCTATTGTTCAATCATTTATGAACAACTCTTTGGCATTATCTCCAGTATCAGTTTACAAGTCAAAAATAAAAACTACTTCCACTATTTTGAAGTCAAATTTTATAAGCCTACTAATGTTGTCCCACAGTAATACTGAATCCAAAATAATGTTAGGCAAATTTCCTAAAAAGGCTACAGTAGTATATCTGTACTACATTATATCCATGTGTTGAGACATTTTAAATAGTACTTTTTAATAAAAAACAATCATACTGATCACCTATTGTGCTTACTTTCAGAGGCAACTGAAAGGATGAAATCACTGACTGGATCTTGGGCCTTTGGGCTCTTGCAGCGTGTTTCACAGTAAGTATCATTAATCACGATCACACATCTTTATACTTTCTCATTAACCATTACTTCAGATTTCTTTTTACATTAATGATGTTACCTTTTCTTATATATTAGTAACTATTAACCATTGATGAAACACTGTTCTAGTGCTTAAATTTAAATTTAAAATCTAATTTAATTTAAATAGCCCCATATGTCTGATGGCTACAATACTGGACAGCTCAAGTCTGTAATATCAGACTGCATTAAACAGATAAGTATAAATGTAGGTCCCCATACTCTAGCAATTACACAGTAGGTAAAACTCTGTAAAATGAGATAGTTTAAAGTAGTTGTTCCTAACATATGGAGTCACCTAACTCACTTATTAAAAATATAGTATTAAAGTCCTCATCCAAGCCTGAATAAGAGTATCCCATAATAGGACCTGGGAAGATGCATTTTGCAGAGGATTTAGGAGAATCTTTGCATGCTAAATTTTGAGGAAATAATAAACATTTATAGTAACACCTACCATATATTAAAAACTAGGTTAAGGACAACTACGCTTATTGTCCTTTACCTAGTGTTTCAGAATTTTTTAATGCATATTTTTAAAAGTAACAGAATGATACTCAATTTCAACAGAAGGGTCAATTAATTCAGTGTTACAAAGAGGAGATTAATTCCAGAGTAACTTCTCCCAAAGTACCATAAAATCTATTATATCAAATGGGAAAATATGAAAGCTGATTTTTTAGAAGACTCTGACTTCCACAAAGCAGGCAACATAAAATAATATCATTCTGAAACATGAAACATAAAATAATACCTCTTTCTTCTACTTTTAAAAACTTGAATAAAAACAGGACATTCTGAGATGACTGAAGTATTCTGACTTTGGCCACCTTCCTGCATGCATTATGGGTGGACATAATTTTTGATAAGCCAATAAAACATATGGACATCCGTTAAAGGTCATGTCTTAATGACTTCATCATAAAGCTGATTTTCAACATTTTCACATCCTCAAAATACAAGAGAAAAACATTTTATTCAGGCTTTTATTATACAAATAGTAACTTTTTACAAGATAAACTAGAAAAACAGAGCTTTCCAATAATATAAGCAGTTTAAATAGAAATGAGCCTTTTTCCAGTTGATATGATAATGATGATTAATAATTACTGAACATTGGAAATGTGAAGGGTAGCATGTCCTTTGCATATACATATTTGTAGATGGGGTAAGTCATCATATTCAGCCTGTTACCTTTTGAGTGTTTTCTCTGTTATAGGTAATTTTCCAAATGCATTACATACATTATCTCTTCTTTAATCCTCAAAGCAAGTCTCACTATTTTTAATCTCACTAAAATACAAATAAATTTAGATTCAAATTATGCATGTCTTAGCTGGATTATTGCTAAATTGAATAATGTAGGAGATTAACATTAATTATAGCCCTTTGAGAGGGGAGTGTTTCTTCCTAATATAGTATTTTCATCATTTTCATCATTTTACTTTAGCCAGTTGTGGAAAGGGAGCTAATCACTGCGATTGGGTTAAGAGAACAGGAAAAGAATAGATATTTACTATGAAGATTTTTCATTACATAATATTTAGATCAACATTGGTATATCTTTAGGAAAAGATACTTTCAGCTAATTTTTTAATTGTCTCAACAATAAAAATGTGTGAAATATTTTTCCATACTAAGGATTTGTTTTCTTGACAATAAAAAATCAAATCCTGAACTTCCACATAACCTGACTAGTCCTTGGATTGGCAGCCCTTGGGTCAAACACCCTGCATAACAACTTGAACCATCACTAGCTAGAGAAGACAAATGCAAGGCTGGTCCCACAGAAGTGCCTTGGAATTTTTTGTTTGTTTCACTGGTGATATGAATAAAACTTTTACCGGCATGTTAAGGGCAAAAGCCAGGTTGAAGAGCAAATGGGAAGTGAGAAGTGGGGTTGGCAAATTTAGAATACTCTTTCATAGAGCTTTGCTTTGCAGGAAAGAGGTGAAAAGGAAGTCACAACAACAAGGGTATTGGTGGTTGAAACTGAATCTTTTATAAACAGGGAAATATCAATTTATATTTATTTCTCAAATGATGTCTTCGACCTCTCTGTACGTGTTAGGTGAAAGCGGCAAGATTAGAATCAAGAGGTCAAATCAACGGGCCCTACAGTAATTTGGGTAAAAGTAAATGACAGATTAGAATGAAAGCAAGAAAGATGATAAGAAGTGGTTAGATTTAGAATTCAGGGAGTGGGATGAAGAGCTGATAGGATAGGGAGAAAAAAAAATTGAGTTGAACATAAATGATAGTGTTTTTCTGAAGAAAATGAGCTAATTAAATGGCAGATATTACAGTTGCAGAAAGTAAAAGAGAAGACTGACAGAGCCAGGTCCCTCAGAAAACAATTATAAAGAAAAAGAAACTGTCTAGCTATCAATGACTCCATGGTTGTGTGGCCAGTAAATCAGGGAAGTTCATTTCTAATTGCCTGAAATATCTTGGTGAAGCAGGAGAAAAGCCAGTTTGGTGGGGGTAGATGAGAGCTCAGGATGAAGTGGAGAATGTTTATAAAATTGGCATCAACTTGGAAAATTACAGGCCTCTGGGGAAGTGGGAAGAGATAATCTAAGGTAAGATACTCAAAAAAGGATTTCAGGCAGCACTGAAGGACGCTAACTTTCTGATGGTACAGTGCTTGTGACATCCTCTAGCATTGTTAAGAACCTGGAACTAGGAATCCAGGAGAAAGATGGTTTACCGTAATACTAAAGTTTAGGATTAGCAAGGGTAATGGCCAGACAAATAGGTGAAGGGACTGAGAACCACAAGAAGTGAATGTAGTTTTGTGCCCTATATAAACCATCTGCTCCAAGCAACCTGGACTTCTTGCCGTCAGTAGAGTGGAACTTCATTCTTACCCCAGAGCATTTGCATATTTTTCTTCTATTTGGCATGCTCCCTCCTTATTTTATATTCTTTAAGCCTCTTTTCAATAACTCCTTATCACAGAGACAATCCTTTATCATTTTCCTATCCAGAACTGATCGCTTTAAATCCCTAATGTATTTGTTCCTTGCATTACTTTTCAGCTATTTTTAAATTTTTTAATGGAGATGGGGTCTTATTATGTGTCCAGGTTGGTCTTGAGCTGCTGGCCTAAAGCTATCTACCTACCTCAGCCTCCCAAAGTGCTGGGATTACAGGCATGAGCCACCATATCCAGCCTCAGCTATTTTCATTTCTAAAAATTGTACTCTATGTAAACCAGACCTGAGATAAGCACCACCCTAGGCACTTTACAGGTGATATTTCACAACAAATGTGACAACAACCACAGGAGATGGGTACTTTTATGAACATCATTTTCCTGATGAGAAAAAGAGACTCAAAAAGGATTCCATATTCACCCTATCTCTATGTGCCAGAAGGAGAGCTCAAACACTGGCATGAAACCCCAGACACTCATTCCATTCATTTCACTTCCCTTTAGATCACATTTATCCCCCCTTGTATTGTAATTACTCAGCCTGTGGATTCATAGAAGACACGTTTGTACCCCTGGCAAACTGCCAGGTTGACATTCATGACATGAATGAACCAGCTCCTTCATTAGCTCATTGCACAAAATAGTTGCTCACATGTGTTTCACAATTAATTAATGTTCAAAGCCCAGAACAACCCTGAACTCTTGAATTAGACATAAAAAGATGTGTCTTTCCCATGCTGAAAAGGCATTTATTTCCATTTGGAATTTGGAATGACAGACTTCACTATAGGCCAAGGATAAGATTTTTGCTCATTATCTATTTTTTCCAGTCAATACTATCCAAGCTTTCATTGAGAGCCTAGGCATTCAGAGGGCAAAAGAGAAACATTTTTCTTTGATACAGAAGTTCATACATCATAACTTAGATACATTTAACAATTTTCTATTGCTCAATAACAAATTACCACTAATTAGTAGCCTTTAAAAACTCATTATTATCTCAGTTTCTTTGGCCATAACTCTGAGCTTGGCTTAGGTGGCTTCTCTGCTCAGAGTCTCACAAGGCTGAAAAGGTGTGTCCATTGCTGTATTTTTTTTTTCTGCACCTCAATGTCCTTTTTTAAGCTTGCATGGTTGTTGGCAGGATTCAGTCCCTTGGTTGTTGGACTGAAGCCCCTATTTTTTTGCTGCCTATGAGCCAGGGGCCACTCTCAGCTCCTATAGCCAGTCTACCATGTACTTCCACATGGCCCTCGCCACAACACGACATCTTGATTCAAAGCCCAGAGGAAAGCATTTGCTGCAGCTTCAAATCTCTCTGATTCCTTCTCACATTGTAGAACCTGTTTTAAAAGGGCTCACCTGATAAGGTCAGGCCAGCATGTGCCAGCAGGGAGTAGAAATCTTGAGGCCATCTCAGAGTTCTGCTTACCATAGAAACCATTCACCCTTATATTTAACTGTGAAATATCTGATTTAAAATTATTTACTTCTTTGTTTCCACAGCCTGGTGAGAGTCAAAGAGGCCCCAGGGGACCATATCCACCTGGACCACTGGCTCCTCCTCCTCCTCCACCACCTTTTCCTTTTGGAACAGGATTTGTTCCACCACCCCATCCTCCACCCTATGGTCCAGGGAGATTTCTACCACCCCTTTCTCCACCCTATGGTCCAGGGAGAATCCCACCAACCCCTCCTCCACCCTATGGTCCAGGGAGAATTCAATCACACCCTCTTCCTCCTCCTTATGGCCCAGGTTATCCACAGCCACCTTCCCAACCAAGACCCTATCCACCTGGACCTCCATTTTTCCCTGTAAATTCTCCAACTGATCCTGCCCTCCCTACTCCTGCACCCTAAATACAGACAACTGCAACAGGTGCCACCACCCACAAAAGACACCACTACCCTCGTAACTACTGCTTCTACTACCCAAAAATAAGAATTTCAGCACTACTTCCAAGAGACTTTTAGATAAAATCACTTCCATTTTTGGATGAGAATAAAAATTTCCAAAGCACTGAGCTTTTGGGAGAAATATCTTAGAAATTGTGAAACGATCCCCATGAACCTTTATATCAGTAGGGGAAAATAAAGAATTGAGCAACAATATGAAGTATCCACTGTTATCAGAGCCAATAGTTTACACCCCAGTTATGTCACCTAAATGAATATTAGTGCTACCAGAGCCTGGTCTTGTCCCATGAAGCCAAAAAAGTAAATTAAGGAAAAATGCAATGAGACACTTGGACTTAAACCTTAGAGTTACAAAGTTAGAAGAGTAGGCAACAAGATGCCCTCTTCAGTATGGCAACCCATCATACAATTAAAAAGCCCAAAATAAGTGTTAATAGATACTAAAATGAAAGAATCTTAGCCCTTACCATAGCTTGCCCCATAAAAATTCCTGAGTACCATCTGATCACTGCTTATAAATAGTTGCAGAGAAGAAACACCATTCTAGCAAACCTAAATATCTGAGATGTGAATCACAAGTCTTGGAGTTTGATATGAAAAAATCATTTTCTAAGCTAAGATAGAGATAGGAAATGGTTTCAGATAGCAATAAGAAGAAGCTGATGGCTGAGATTTCCAAGTTTCTACTGCATCTATTTGTTGATGTTTGAATCAGAAGTATTATGATACGACTATTTAGGAAATGGCCTCATGATGTCATGAGAGCTTTATCTTTCCATTCCATGTTTGACTTTTTTCTTCAGGACACTTAACTTCCCACATTGCCATCAAACACTTATAAATTAAAACTTCTTAAGACACCTAAAGTAAGCACACAATTTTTATTTGTGTTTAATGCTCTCCTTTTTTTTTTTCTTTCCATGGAAAGGGTCTCACTCCCATCACCTAGGCTGAAGTACAATGACGCAATCACAACTCACTGTAGCCATGAATTCCTGAGCTCAGGAAATTCCACCTCAGCTTCCTAACTGGGATTACAGGTGCATGCCACCACTCCTGGCTAATTCTTTTGTATTTTTAGCAGAGATGGGGTTTTGCTATGTTGCCTAGGCTTCTCTTTCACTTTTGAGAACCTACCAGGATACAGGGACTGTTTTAGTAGCAAAATAACAGCAATATTGAAGGTAGTCAAAGTAACTGTCTTCATGGAGCTTATATCTAGTGAGATATTTTTTAAAAAGTAAACACATGTCAATAAAATGTAAGATGTGAGAGTGTTTTGAAAAGTAATGAACAATGCATAGGGAGACACTAAGTAGTGGTGACTGGCTGTTTTATATAAGATAATAATGGAGAAGCTCTCTGATGAAGTGATATTTGAGGAATGACTTGAAGAATATTAAGAAGCAAGGTACTAAATGATCTAGAGAAAAAGCAACCATGCAAAGATCTGAAGCAGCAATAAATTTTGTGTATGAGAAGAGTCAACAAAAGTTAATGTGGTTCACACTCAGAAAAGAGGAGAGTGGAAGGAGATGATATGAAGAAGGCAGAGAAAAACACATCATAAAGGGATTTAGATTTTGAACTTTATTCTACATGTTATGGGAAGTCATTGTAGCTTTAAATGAAGAAATAATATTATGTGATTAACATTTTCAAAACTTCATCACTCTGGCTGCTCTATGGATAGAAAACTTAGAAGAGCAAGAGTGCTTAATACCTAGGTGATAGGTTGATAGATGCAGCAAACAACATGGCACACATTTACTTATGTAACAAACCTGCTCATCCTTCACATGTATCCTGGAACTTCAAATAAAATAAAAAGAGCAAGAGTGGTGGCTATTTCAGGAGTCCTGATGAGAGAAGAGGTGGTTTAGACTACGGAAAGATCAGCAGAGATGAAGCGAAGTGGTCAGCCACAATATACAGTTGAAAAAATATCCAGAAATCTTTGATGAAGTACGGAATCTTGGGTTCTAGGAAAAATACATAATCTAGAAGCAACTCTGATAATTTTGGCCTAAATAACTGTGTCAATAATGGTGTCATTTAGTAAGTTAAAAAATGGGAAAAGATCAGGGTGTAAGGGCTTGGAATATCATAAATTCTGCATTGGCCATGTTAAGGTTGAGTTATCCGTTTAACTTCTGCATTATTGTATTGCTGTCATAACATGTTATCACCAAATTAAAAGCACAAAATAACAAATTATCTCACTAATCTATAGAAAGAATTTTGTTAATAGTATAGCTCAAATAGTTCCTCTGCTTAGAGTCTGGCAAGGCTACAGTCAAGGTATTAATAGGGCTGCATGCCTTTTTGCAGACTCCAGGGAAAAATCTGCTTTGAGGCTCTTTTATCTCTCCTATATATCTCTTCTTCCTGACTCTTGTTTGGCTGCATCTCTCTGAATCTAGCCAGAAAAAAAAAATTCACCTGTTTTTAAGATAAATTTCCTTTCCTTGATTATTTAATAAAAGATAGACTAGAGTAGATATGAAGTTTAATGCTTTGTTGTAAAAATTGGGGGCAATTCAATTGCTGGTAATGACAATGTCTAAGGGATTACTGTGAAAAAGGTTGGGATAAAATAAAACAATGCTGGCTTTTCAAATCCAAATGTTGGAAGTAAGCAGGTCAAGGAATTAGGAGGCCATGGGTTGGATGAATCATTTATAGGGATGTTGAAGTCACCAAATGTGACGAATAAAGGGAGAAGACAGTGACCAAAGTGGTAGTCTTTTAAAAATGCCAAGTAGTGATCGGGCAGGAAGAAATAACTTCAATACAGAAGAGTAGTGGGGAGGCATAGCTTTTTTGAAGGTTCTTCAAAGTTGGAATGATGGAAAAGAGATGAGGTTTAGAAATAGCAATGAAGGCAAGGTCATCTACCTGAACTTGGTGTTGCTACATCCATGTTATTTGTAACTGGAAGTGATGGATAACATCACAGTAGAATATAACTCTCAAAAGGCTTTCATTATGACATAAACATTACAAAGCAGTGCTATCAGTAAATGAAATAAGGAGTACCTAAACAGAAACAAGTTGCTGTGAATTACTCAACAAGGTCCTGTGTACTTAGCTGACATGTGGTGATGGGGTGAAAAGAATGAGTATGTGTGATTCTTCTTAATATTGTTATTTCACCCTGATTCAAGGTACAATTTTATTTTTATTTGCAAAATATCTAAGCCTCTAATTTGCATGTTTATAAAGATGAGTGATCTATACTTTTGCTCCCAAGCCCTGCAGAACAGAGTATGGAGAAAACACAACCACCTCCACCAAGTATTCTAGTACACATAGTGTACTTGAGATACAGACAAGGTTTGAGTTTTGCAATGTATTACTGCAAACACACAGAGAAGAAACTGAGAATATAGAGGCTCCTGCTGATGAATTTTCATGAGTTTGAGAGAGCAGTGTTGATGTTTGTAGATGGGGGAAGAAAGAGATTATACAGACCTCTGAGGATGACGGTCTGAATAAAGGTGGATGAACTTAGAGACATGAAATCTTAGAGGAAAAAGATGAAGAAGTGTAAGACACAAGATTAGTCCTGATGGCCTCTTAGAGAAAAGTGGGTAATACATTTTCATTACATCTTCTCTCTCGGGATCATTCTCTCAGGATAAGAGGGTCTTAACAAAAGCACCCAAAGCTCGAAAACCCTCTATTTCAATGTTTTCTTAGTTTGTTTAACATTATTTACTGACCTCCATGTGCCATGAACCATTATAGTTACCCGAAATAACTAAGTGATAAAACTAAAATCTTTGCCCTCCTGGAGCTTAAAGAATATCAAGGGGGAGAAGGTTATGTTTTTTCTGTCAATCCTGTGAAAAACCTTTATCTATTCAAGTTCACCTTGATATTATTTGATTGGCAAATGCTGAAATACCTATATTTTTGCTTTAACAGTTTTGGTGACTGCAGAGAAAGAAATATGTGATTATCATTCCATCTTTAGACAAACCTACTTCTCAAAGGTGTCTTGAAATTCATGAAAAATGTACATAATTAAAACTATAATATCACCAAAAAGAGGATACAAGGAACACCAATCTATAACCAGCCGGAAAAAAAATTATTTTTTAAATAATGCATAATTCTAAGTGTCTGCATTTCCCTTGGAATGCATCACAAGTTTCACATAAGTCATGTGTAAATATCACAACAATGAGAGCTGAATCCCTTTAAAATAAGGCAAGTGCATGCCTGAAGCACTTTCAACCTCTGACTAACATGAGAGATCAGGAAACAAGGAGTAGTTGTAAAAAGTCAATAGATAGCAGGTTTATTGGAAGGGGTGAATTATTAAAGTAAGCAAAAAAAATACAAATAGGGTAGCAGAGGGTTTAATGTTTGAAACTGAGAGTTTGGAGGCCATGCAGAACCATTATCTGGAATTTGTTTCTCTCCCAAATGTCCTCTCTAGGTACTTTTAATTAAATATGCACATACATACACATCTATAACCACCACCTCACCTCATTACTTGCAGGCATTTTAACCAGCAAAGGTAGTATTTCTCCCATCTCATTGTAAGCACATATACTGCCCCAAATTTTCCCCTTACAAGAAAGCACCATCAAAAATCACCTCATCTTACAGTGTTTGGCAAACACAGTTCCTGCACCAACATCTTTCTGTTGCTTTTCCAAGTCCCTTTGTAAAACTGCTGAACAATTGTTTCAAGTCCATTCTAATCCTTCATTCAATTTGTATGCGCTATCAACTAAATATCAGAACTTTACAGTCAATTTTGCATATAAAGTTAAACACACACAATCCCTACCCTCAAATTGTTCATTAATCCTTTCTGGTCTGGCAGCCTGTCTGGACACACTACATATTTCTGCCATTTACTGCAGTATCCTATTTTATCCACACCATCTCCTCTACACCATGAGCAATCCAACAGCAAAAGTATAGATCACTTGTTTTTATAAATATGCAAATTAGAGACTCCGATATTTTGCAAATAAAAATGAAATTACATCTTGAACCAGGATGAAATAACAATGTAAAGAAGACATCATGTATACCCATTCCTCTCACTCTACCACCACATGTCAGCTAAGTACACAGGACCTTGCTGAGTAATTCGCAAGGATAAAAAATGATCTCACCTACCTTCCTATTTTGTACTTCTTATTTCATTTACTGATAGCACGGCTTTGTAATGTTTATGTCATAATGGCAGCCTTCTGAGGGCTATGTTCTACCGTGATGTCATCCATCACTGCCAATTACAAATACTATGGATGTAGCAATACCAAGAAGGATGTTGCTTCAGAATGTCTCCTATGCACCCAAGAATCCCAAGTTGCAGATGAAGCATCATATCATTAAATATTGGGCTTAAGAAACCTACAAATATCCAGAAAATTCTGTATGAATATAGATCAAGTGAACCCTTAAGGAAATATTTATTCTAAAGGGTCACTTTGAAGAAATATCCAATCTATCTGAGTATTCCTAAACTGAGAAAAGTAGTTTAACTATATAGAAATGTCAATTGTAGCAAAAACTCTATAATTTCAAAGGGGTATCTATTTCCCTATTCTTTCTGGACATACAGCCAGACTACATTTCTCAGCCTTCCTTGCAATTAGGCATCGCCATGTGCTGAATTTCAGCCAATGAAAGGAGAGAAGAACGTAATAGGAGTTACTTCTGAAACCGTGCCCCAAAGAGTTAAAGAAACCAGTAACTAACAGAAATTCTTGAGTTTGCTGGATGGTAGATGAGAAAAGAAACAAGTTGCTGAAACACTGAAGCTCCCTCTGCTTACGAGATAAAAGAACTGGAAGAAATCGGCTGGAACCAATATGGCCAAACAGAGTTTACACAGAACGAGCTTGCTGAGGTCACAACCTGAGTTTCCACTGCGTGTTGCATAGTAACTCCCCACAAATGTGCATATGGGACTCATGAGGAGGCATGAAGAGATAACTGTGTATGCCCAATGACTTTCCAGATCTCCCCTTTCCTTCCACAAATCACTGCTAATCCCAAAATCCACCCACTAAACCTTTTCTTTTTTTTTTAATTTTAAAAAGAATTGTCCATAAGTTATTGGGGTACAGGTGGTGTTTGGTTACACGAGTAAGTTCTTTAGTGGTGATTTGTGATATTTTGGTGCACCCATCACCCGAGCAGTATACACTGAACTCTATTTGCAGTCTTTTATCGCTTGCCCCCTCCCATCCTTCCCCTCAAGTCCCCAAAGTCCATTGTATCATTCTTATGCCTTTGCATCTTCACAGCTTAGTTCCCACATATCAATGAGAACACATGATGTTTGGGTTTTCATTCCTGAGTTACCTCACTTAGAATAATACTCTCCAATCTCATCCAGGTCGCTGCAAATGCTGTTAATTCATTCCTTTTTATGGCTGGGTAGTATTCTATCATATAAATATACCAGAGTTTCTTCATCTACTCATGATTGATGGGCATTTGGGTTGGTTCCATGATTTTGAAATTGTGAATTGTGCTGCTGTAAACATGCGTGTGCAAGTATCTTTTTCATACAATGACTCCTTTTCCTCTGGGTAGATACCCAGTAGTGGGATTGCTGGATCAAACAGTAGTTCTACTTTTAGTTATTTAAGGAATCTCCACACTGTTTTCCACAGTGGTTGTACTCGTTTACATTCCCACCAGCAGTGTAGAAGTGTTTCCTGTTCACCACGTCTATGCCAACATCTACTGTTTTTTAATTTTTTTGATTATGGCCATTCTTGAAGGAGTAAGGTGGTATCACATTATGGTTTTGATTTGCATTTCCCTGATCATTAGTGATGTTGAGCATTTTGTCATATGTTTGCTGGCCATTTGAATACTTTCTTTTGAGAATTATCTATTCATGTCCTTAGCCCTCTTTTTGATGGGATTTTTTTTTCTTACTGATTTGTTTGAGTTCATTGTAGATTCTGGATATTAGTCCTTTTTCAGATGTATAGATTGGGAAGATATTCTCCCAGTCTGTGGGTTGTCTATTTGCTCTGCTGACTGTTCCTTTTGCTACGCAAAACTCTTTAGTTTAATTAAGTCCTAACTATTTATCTTTTTTTTATTATTGCATTTGGTTTTGGGTTCTTGGTCATGAAATCCTTGCCTAAGCCAATGTCTAGAAGGGTTTTTCCAATGTAATCTTCTAGAATCTTTATAGTTTCAGGTTTTAAATTTAAGTCCTTAATCCATCTTGAGTTGATTTTTGTTTAAGGTGAGAGATGAGGATCCAGTTTCATTCTCCTACATGTGGCTAGCATCATTTGTTGAAAAAGATGTCCTTTCCCGACTTTATGTTTTTGTTTGCTTTCTTGAATATCAGTTGGCTGTAAGTATTTGGGTTTATTTCTGGGTTCTCTATTCTGTTCCCTTGGTATATGTGCCTATTTTTATACCAGTACCATGCTGTTTTGGTGACTATGGCCTTATAGTATAGTTTGAAATTAAGTAGTGTGATGCCTCCAGATTTGTTCTTTTTGGTTAGTCTTACTTTGGCTATGCAGGTTCTTTTTTGGTTCCATATGAATTTTAGAATTGTGTTTTCTAATTTTGTGAAGAATGATGGTGGTATTTTGATGCAGATTGTGCTGAATTTGTAGATTGCTTTTGGCAGTATGGTCATTTTGCAATATTAATTCTACCCATCCCTGAGCATGGGATGAGTTTCCATTTGTTTGTGTCACCTATAGTTTCTTTCAGTAGTGTTTTGTAGTTTTCCTTGTAGAGGTCTTTTGGCTGCTTGGTTAGATATATTCCTAAGGTTTTTTTTTTTTTTTTTTTTTTTTGGTTTTTTTTCTTTTTTGGCAGCTATTGTAAAAAAGGTTGAATTCTTGATTTGATTCTCCACTTGGTTGCTGTTGGTGTATAGAAGAGTTACTGATTCGTGTACATTAACCTTGTATCCAGAAACTTTGCTGAATTATTTTATCAGTTCTAGGAGCTTTCTGGAGGAGTCCTTAGGGTTTTTAAGGTAAACAATCATATCTTCAGCAAACAGTGATAGTTTGACTTCCTCTTTACCAATTTGGATGTCCTTTATTTCTTTCTTTTGTCTGATTGCTCTGGCTAGGGCTTCCAATACTGTGTTGAAGAGGAGTGGTGAGAGTGGGCATCCTTGTTTTGTTCCAGTTCTCAGAAGAAATGCTTTCAACTTTTCCCCATTCAGTATTATGTTGGCTGTGGGTTTGTCACAGATGGCTTTTATTACATTGAGCTATGTCCTGTGTATGCCAATTTTGCTGAGAGTTTTAATCATAAAGGGATGCTGGATTTTGTTGAATGCTTTTTCTGCATCTACTGAGATGATCATGTGATTTTTGTTTTTAATTCTGTTTATGTGGTATATCACATTTATTTAAAGATGTTCTTTGAAACCAATGAGAACAAAGACACAACATATCAGAATCTCTGGGACGCATTCAAAGCAGTGTGTAGAGGGAAATTTATAGCACTAAATGCCCACAAGAGAAAGCAGGAAAGATCTAAAATTGACACCCAAACATCACAATTAAAAGAACTAGAGAAGCAAGAGCAAACACATTCCAAAGCTAGCAGAAGGCAAGAAATAACTAAGATCAGAGCAGAACTGAAGGAAATAGAGACACAAAAAACCCTTCAAAAAATCAATGAATCCAGGAGCTGGTTTTTTGAAAAGATCAACAAAATTGATAGACCGCTAGCAAGACTAATAAAGAAGAAAAGAGAGAAGAATCAAACAGACGCAGTAAAAGATGATAAACGGGATATCACCACCGATCCCACAGAAATACAAACTACCATCAGAGAATATTATAAACACCTCTAAACAAATAAACTAGAAAATCTAGAAGAAATGGACAAATTCCTCGACACATACACCCTCTCAAGACTAAACCAGGAAGAAGTTGAATCTCTGAATAGACCAATAACAGGCTCTGAAATTGAGGCAATAATTAATAGATTACCAACCAAAAAAAGTCCAGGACCAGACGGATTCACAGCCGAACTCTACCAGAGGTACAAGGAGGAGCTGGTACCATTCCTTCTGAAACTATTCCAATCAACAGAAAAAGAGGGAATCCTCCCTAACTCATTTTATGAGGCCAGCATCATCCTGATACCAAAGCCTGGCAGATATACAACAAAAAAAGACAATTTTAGACCAATATCCTTGATGAACATTGATGCAAAAATCCTCAATAAAATACTGGCAAACCGAATCCAGCAGCATATCAAAAAGGTTATCCACCATGATCAAGTGGGCTTCATCCCTGGGATGCATGGCTGGTTCAACATATGAAAATCAATAAATGTAATCTGGCATATAAACAGAACCAAAGACAAAAACCACATGATTATCTCAATAGATGCAGAAAAGGCCTTTGACAAAATTCAACAGCCTGTCATGCTAAAAACTCTCAATAAATTTGGTATTGATGGGACATATCTCAAAATAATAAGAGCTATCTATGACAAACCCACAGCCAATATCATACTGAATGGACAAAAACTGGAAGCATTCCCTTTGAAAACTGGCACAAGACAGGGATGCCTTCACTCACCACTCCTATTCAACATAGTGTTGGAAGTTCTGGCCAGGGTGATCAGGCAGGAGAAGGAAATAAAGGGTATTCAATTAGGAAAAGAGAAAGTCAAATTGTCCCTGTTTGCAGATGACACGATTGTATATCTAGAAAAACCCATCATCTCAGCCCAAAATCTCGTTAAGCTAATAAGCAACTTCAGCAAAGTCTCAGGATACAAAATCAATGTGCAAAAATCACAAGCATTCTTATACACCAATAACAGACAAACAGAGACCCAAATCATGAGTGAACTCCCATTCACAATTGCTTCAAAGAGAATAAAATACCTAGAATGCAACTTACAAGGGATGTGAAGGCCTCTTCAAGGAGAACTACAAACCACTGCTCAATGAAATAAAAGAGGATACAAACAAATGGAAGAACATTCCATGCTCATGGGTAGGAAGAATCAATATCGTGAAAATGGCCATACTGCCCAAGGTCATTTATAGATTCAATGCCATCCCCATCAAGCTACAAATGACTGTCTTCACAGAATTGGAAAAAACTACGTTAATGTTCATATGGAACCAAAAAAGAGCCCACATTGCCAAGTCAATCCTAAGCCAAAAGAACAAAGCTGGAGGCATCACGCTACTTGACTTCAAACTATACTACAAGGCTACAGTAACCAAAACAGCATGGTACTGGTACCAAAACAGACATATACATCAATGGAACAGAACAGAGCCCTCAGAAATAATGCCACATATCTACAACCATCTGATCTTGACAAACCTGACAAACACAAGCAATGGGGAAAGGATTCCCTATTTAATAAATGGTGCTGGGAAAACTGGCTAGCCATATGTAGAAAGCTGAAACTGGATCCCTTCCTTACAGTTTATACAAAAATTAATTCAAGATGGATTAAAGACTTACATATCAGACCTAAAACCATAAAATCCCTAGAAGAAAACCTAGGCAATATCATTCAGGACATAGGCATGGGCAAGGACTTCATGTCTAAAACACCAAAAGCAATGGCAACAAAAGACAAAATTGACAAATGGAATCTAATTAAACTCAAGAGCTTCTGCACAGCAAAAGAAACTACCATCAGAGTGAACAGGCAACCTACAGAATGGGAGAAAATTTTTGCAATCTACTCATCTGACAAAGGGTTAATATCCAGAATCTACAATGAACTCAAACAAATTTACAAGAAAAAAACAAACAACCCCATCAAAAAGTTGGCGAAGGATATGAACAGACACTTTTCAAAAGAAGACATTTATGCAGCCAAAAAACACATGAAAAAATGCTCATCATCACTGGCCATCAGAGAAATGCAAATCAAAATCACAGTGAGATACCATGTCACACCAGTTAGAATGGCAATCATTAAAAAGTCAGGAAACAACAGGTGCTGGAGAGGATGTGGAGAAATAGGAACACTTTTACACTGTTGGTGGGACTGTAAACTAGTTCAGCCATTGTGGAAGTCAGCGTAGTGATTCCTCAGGGATCTAGAACTAGAAATACCATTTGACCCAGCCATCCCATTACTGGGTATATAACCAAAGGATTATAAATCATGCTGCTATAAAGACATATGCACACGTATGTTTATTGCGGCACTATTCACAATAGCAAAGACTTGGAGCCAACCCAAATGTCCAACAATGATAGACTGGATTAAGAAAATGTGGCACATATACACCATGGAATACTATGCAGTCATAAAAAATGATGAGTTCATGTCCTTTGCAGGGACATGGATGAAGCTGGAAACCATCATTCTCAGAAAACTATCACAAGGACAAAAAACCAAACACTTCATGTTCTCACTCACAGGTGGGAATTGAACAATGAGAACACATAGACACAGGAAGGGGAACATCACACACCGGGGACTGTTGTGGGGTGGGGGGAGGGGGGAGGGATAGTATTAGGAGATATACCTAATGCTAAATGACAAGTTAATGGGTGCAGCACACCAACATGGCACTAGTATACATATGTAACAAACCTGCATGTTATGCACATGTACTCTAAAACTTAAAGTATAATAACAATTAAAAAAAAAAAAAGAGCTAATGACAATCCCACCACCCTTTGCTGATTCTCTGTTCGGACTCAGCCCGCCTGCACCCAGGTGAAATAAACAGCCCTGTTGCTCACACAAAGCCTGTTTGTTGGACTCTCTTCACACGGAAGCGCATGACATTTCTTGTATAATTTTTATACCAAATAAACCAAATTATGTCATTTTTGGACTTTAGGGAACCTGATATCTTAAAAGATTAATTAGGTCAGAAAAAGACATAATTTATAATTTGATTTTGGAATGTTTGTCAAATATCAAAAGTTTAAAACACCTGAAATCACAGTTCATTGTAAAATAAGTCATTTGTTTTACCGAAGTCAATTCTGGAACTGAGGTCTTTTCATTTCCATTTCAGGGAACAATACACTGTTTTACTCCAAAATATACAGCTGTAATTTAAGGCATTTGTACTAACTTTTAGGTTAGAGTATGTGTATCTTTCATTTTTTAAACATTTTTAATCCTTCATTATTTTCAATAGATTTCAATTTTAGAGTCCCTCATTATTTTTAAGTAACAAATTCTTACCAATAGACTATATATAAATTTTAGTAATAACTTTATTAAACAAGCCCAACATGATCTTAGTATTAATTCTGCCCCTCTCTGATGTTCTTTCTTCATTTAAAACACTAAGACATTGGCCAGGCACAGTGGCTCATGCCTGTAATCCCAGCACTTTGGGAAGCTGAGGTGGGCGGATACCTGAAGGTCAGGAGTTCGAGCCTGGCCAACATGGTGAAACCCCGTCTCTACTAAAAAAAAAAAAAATATACAAAAATAGGCCAGGCATGGTGGCTCGTGACTGTAATCCCAGCAGCTCAGGAGGCTGAGGCAGGAGAATAGCTTGAACCTTGGAGGCAGATGTTGGAGTGAGCCGAGATCATGCCACTGCACTCCAGCTTGGGTGACAGAATGAGACTTCTTCTCAAAAATAAATAAATAAATAAATAAATAAATAAATAAATAAGACATTAACCATCTTCCTATGTCTTGCAGTTATCTTGAATATTCAATGAGAAAATAAATATAGCATGATTTACTATACAATAAATGTATTACACTAATGGTTTAAAATTTTTAAAGTACTTGATGTCATTTACAGAGAAAACATGTGTATGACTAGATTTGTTTTGGTAAAAATAATATTACAGCAAAGAAAATATATTTTTAGAATTAAGATGAATCCAGGAATATTCCCCAAAAAGATTTTGAAAGGGGAACTGAATTTATGTGGTTACATGGTTGAGGTTATCAATCTAGCAAAATTCTGATTAAAGGGCAATTGTATCTTTGTTTACATTCACAGTCTGGGGACATCCAGGTTATACTACAAAGACCAATTTGGCATTTACTATAGAAAAATAGACCTTCTGCTTAAAAATATTGGGAAATTTTCCCATGACTCTCAGTGGAAAGCAAAGCTACTTTTCTCAAGAAATTACCATGATTATATTTTATGGACATCGTAAACCTTTTACCTGATTTCTTTCTTTTTCAACTTTGGAATCTCAGGGCAAATTTGTTGTCAACTTCCAGAAAGTTTACAGACCTATGTGATGTGGGTTTCTTGAAGCATCCATGCTGCACAAGTTAGAGATATTAACTTTTCTTCAGTCTACAAGTTCTATTGTTAATTACATTTCATCATGCTAGACTTCAATCCAAGAGAACACATTTTCTCTCAGAGCTCAGTGGCATTATTGATATCCTACACAACAATATTTCCACAGAAATTTTCAAGGTAATCTGTAAGTTCTAAAGCATGATAAGTATTTCAGGTGGCATTATCCCAGAAACAATATCACTTCCTTCTGGATAATCAAGAAGAAGCACATACTTTTCATAGGTCCAAAGAAACTATGATGATTGCTATATTTCTGTGGAAATGAGTATAATACAACAGGAAATCAGACTTCAAATATGTTGCTGCGTGACTGAATTTAATTCTGCTAATCTACCTCTATTAAGAAAATATTTTCCATCTGTCACGTAAATCTCTGCACTAACAATACTTTTTCTCTACTGTCACTTTTTTAATTTCCTGTGACCAGAGACATTAGCTCTTTTATATATTGTTCTAGTAAGTATTGAGTCAGGATCTTCTAAAGCCATAAGTTAATTAAAGATTAATTTGAGTGACTGTTCCTGTTTCTTAACAGATGTGTGCTTCCATTTATTTGTGTTCCTCAGATTCTTTCTGGTCACAAACCACTCAGAAATTGTCTTTCGGTTTTGCCAGCGTTCATTCTAAATCCCTCAGAGCCAATGATCCATTACAATGTAGATCCCACTTTGACTTCAGACATTTGGCTGGTGAATATGTTGGCATCAAAACAAGAAAGAAGAGACATTCAGCTTTTGACAAACTGAATTATCATCAAAGAAAGAAGTGGAAATTTCTATGTTAATTAGGAATAGAACCATCTTCACTGATGTTGGGGCATGTAATCATTCAGCAACATATTAAGGGCTAAGATTAGCAAACCAGGAGTATATTGTATTACACTTAATTAAGTCATCAGAATTTTTTAAAGGCAGTGAAACTCCAACAAAGTAAATGAAATTAAGAACAGTCATTCAAAACTAACATCAACTCTGGAAGTGCAGCTTCTTTATTGCTATCCCACCTCACAAAGGATTTTTAAAACACTAAGCACTTAGATATGCTGTAAATTCAGCAACTTGCACTATGTCTTATACCCAGCAGATATTCAATAAATGTAGGAGGGAGGGAGGGAAGGAAGGAAGGAGGGCAGGAGGGAAGGAGGGAAGGAGGGAAGGAGAGAGGGGAGGGAGGGGAGGGAGGGGAGGGGAGAAAGGAAGGTTGGTTGTAAACTTCATGACCTAAAAATTATAAATATACACATTTTTCAAATGAAGAAATTGAAACACAATGAGATAAAATAGCTTGTCTCATATAACCCAGCAAAGAATTGTTGGTATTTGGTTTTGAAGTAGAATTACCTGACTATTAAGTTCACTTGATTCATCTCTACAGTGTACTGTAACATAAAGTTAGTTAAGTGTATGGTGATTATTAAGATTTGGGGAGCAACATGGAATGCTGGTTAAAAACTCACTCAGGCCCCTGTAGGGAGACTTAGGTCTTCACTCATTGGGAAGACTTAGGTCAAGCCCCACTTAGCTAGTTAGCATCTATGTCATCTATGTGTACAACAGAGATAACAATAGAACTCATTTTATCCTGCCACGTGGAATATGCTAAAGGTTTAATAAGTAATAGCTGTTATTATTAAATAATAATGTATAAAAACTACAGATTATAGGATCATCTAGCTTAGGAAAAATTATTTTCAAAGCCTAGATTTATCAAAAAAAACAAGGCTGTAATTTTCCATTAGATATCCACTTCAAAGTCAAAATATCCATATAATTTTGCCATAATCAAAAATTTTGCATGTCATTATATTTTTATTTAATTAAATGTCCCAAGTTAATAATGGCAAGGACCACATGATTTTTAAAACACAGTTGTTCTCATTTAGTTCTTCACTGGCAAAGGGAACTTCCTAAAAAATGCATATATAAGGTCTTGTAAATAGTCTACTAACTTAAGATAATCACAAAGAAATGAAATATAGTTAAGACTGAGAAACTGCATGAACCTTCTGACTATTATCCCTCTTCTACCACTAGATTTTTCTTTCCCGCTTTTTGGAAACTTAGATCCAAATCTTAATAGCAGCACTCATTTTCATCATCCTTCAGAAACATCTACTCAATGAAGACAACTGTGAAAAACCATACATAGGATAAGATATATACAAACTTCCAAGCACAAAACAATAATACAATTTCATTATTTCAACCAAAAAATAGAAACATGAAACCCACAACATATAGCAAAGTGATCAAAACAGTCAAGTGAAATTTTAGATATTCTTTACATTACTGGCCATGCATCATACCTGCATGCATGTGTGTGTGTGTGGTATTTAGCAACATTTATTTAATTAGGCACTTTTAATTTTAATTATCATTTTTGTTCCCATAGGTTCTCCTGATCATGTTAGAATTCAGTTTAAAAGTATTTGTATTTCGCACATATGTAGGCCTTTGAAATAAAATAGAAAATATGATGAGACTAGCAAATAACAAAAGATGGCCCATTAAATCACTTGGAATAGAAAAAACTCGTGCCAGCTTTTCCTTTGAAATAAAGAGGAAATGGTGCACCACAGGCCCCAGATTGTTTTTCTGAGGTGATAGGATATTATGATTTGTTGTATCTGTTTCCTCAGGAAACAGCAAATGTTGAACAGGTCAATGCTTTTCAGGAATGAAAAAAAATCCAGAAAAAGACTGCCAAATTGGCAAGAACAACTTTCCTATCTTTGAAGAGCATCAACTCGGAAGTTATTTTATTTCCGAATAGCCTTTCTCTTATTGCCAACAGAAATCCATTACAGTATATAAGAGCTAAGATTTCTTGTCCCTTTTCACCTTTATTTGCCGTCTTTCAACTGGCAAGAGTCATTTTGACCAGCAGATTAATCAACTGTAAGACGGATCCTCACACAAAGGTAGGTACTTGGAAATATAAACTGAATATTTTTACTTTGAATATTGAAATTTTTCTCAAAGATAACATTTTCAACGATAACATTTTATGGGCTTTTCATAGAACATTCATTATCAGCAAAAACATAAGTAGCTTACATGAAATTGTAAGTCATTAAATGCAATAAATTTTGAAAAATTCTGGTTTTTACAGGTCAGAGTAAAACATTCATGTTGGGCATTTGGGCCAATCGGTCCATCCAAGTACACAATTGACTTTTCCTCCTGATGTACCTTAAAGTTCTTGAAACTTCATAAGGATAGAATAGTCTCAGGTGTACTCTAAAAGACAGAATTGCTCTACAGAATATTTTTATTATTGCTTTTTCTTTTGTTTTTCAAACTTCTTTTAAGAATGGATATAGGAAAAGTACTAGTTAAAGGAATAGCCACACCCACATATATATAATTGAATATCCAGTGAAATTTTGTCCATAGGATTCTTTCAAGACTTGCATTGCTCAGACCACACACTCAACCTATGTGCAGAGTTGACTAACAGGAAGCCAATTTGCACCATGGTGTATGGAGTTGCTTTCCCAAAAATCAAGCTATCATGTACTTGAAATATATTGTAAAATTTGACCCAATTGAGAGTAGAATACCTGGACATCTCCATGTTCTTGCCTTGGTCTCTGATATATGGATTTTTGGAAGCACTTTGAGACCACTCATCACAGCCTAAATTAATGTAATAGAATGTTATTAAAACTAGGAAATATATTATGTGACTCTTCTTTTAGACTATATCCAACAGGGTGATTCCTTTTTTTTCCTTATTTTTAAGCTCTTCCAAGCAATAAAATTTGTAACATAAGATCTAGTTAAAATGTTAATATCTCAAACCCATCCATAGAAATCTATAATGTACCTACTATTTTTAAAATATCAAAATGTTCAAATGAAAATAAGTATACATTTTAAAGTAGTTACTTCTAAGGGAAAAACCTTAGTCATAAAAGCTTCTATTGCTCAGAGCAATGTATGAACAACTCTTTGGCATTATCCCCAGGATCAGTTTACAAGTCAAAAATAAAAACTACTTCCACTATTTTGAAGTCAAATTTTATAAGCCTACTAATATTGCCCCACAGTAATACTGAATTCAAAATAACATTAGGCAAATTCCCCAAAAATGCTATAGTAGGATATTTGTATTACATTATATCCAAGTGTTGAGACATTTTAAATAGTACTTTTTAATAAAAAAACCAATCATACTGATCACCTATTGTGCTTACTTTCAGAGGCAACTGAAAGGATGAAATCACTGACTTGGATCTTGGGCCTTTGGGCTCTTGCAGCGTGTTTCACAGTAAGTATCATTAATCACGATCACACATCTTTATACTTTCTCATTAACCTTTACTTCAGATTTCTTTTTACATTAATGATGTTACCTTTTCTTATATATTAGTAACTATTAATCATCGATGAAACACTGTTTAGGGCTTAAATTTAAATTTAAAATCTAATTTAAATAACCACACATGTCTGATGGCTGCCATACTGGACAGCTCAAGTCTGTGATATCAGACTGCATTAAACAGATACGTATAAATGTTAAGTTCCCATACTCTAGTCAGTTACACAGTAGGTAAAACTCTATAAAAATAGATAATCAAAATAAAACCGTTTTCCCAGCATGTAGTTTATGGATCATTTACACCAGAGTCACCTAACTCACTTATTAAAAATATAGTAAAGACCTCATCCAAGCTTCAATAAGAGTATCAGATAATGGGACCTGGAAAGATGCATTTTACTAAGGATCTACAAGTATCTTTGCATGCTAAATTTTGAGAGAATGCTAAGCATTTATATATAAACAGCTACTTTTTATACAAAACCAGGTTAAAGACAAAGGAGATACTAAATATCACACAAAATTACAAAAATGTTTTTAAAACACACGTATTTCAAAGTAGTAGAATCATACTCGATTTCAAAGTAGTGTTAGATTAATTCCAGTGACAGAAAGAGAATATTAATTCCAGAGTAATTTCCACCAAAGTACTATAAAATCTATATCAAATTGAAAAATATGAAAGCTGTTTTTTTTAGATTATGACTTCCACAAATCAAGCAACATAAAATTACATCATTCTGAAACATGAAACATAAAATAATTCCTTTTTCATCTACTTTGTTTTTTTTTTTTTTTTTTGAAACAGCCTCTCGCTCTGTCGCCCAGGCTGGAGTACAGTGGCGCGATCTCGGCTCACTGCAAGCTCCGCCTCCCGGGTTCGCGCCATTCTCCTGCCTCAGCCTCCGGTGTAGCTGGGACTACAGGCGCCCGCCACCACGGCCGGCTAATTTTTTTGTATTTTTAGTAGAGACGGGGTTTCACCGTGTTAGCCAGGATGGTCTCGATCTCCTGACCTCGTGATCCGCCCGCCTCGGCCTCCCAAAGTGCTGGGATTACAGGCGTGAGCCACCGTGCCCGGCCTCATCTACTTTCAAAAAGGAACAAAATCAGGAAATTCTAAGGTTACTGAGGTAGTCTGACCTTGGCTAAATTACTGAGAGCATTATATGTTGACATAATTTTTAATAAACCAATAAAATATATTGATATATTTTAAAGGTAATATCTTAATGGCTTGATTATAAAGCTTATTTTCAATATTTTTATTCCCTCAGAATACAAAAGAAAAACATTTATAATTTCAAAGTATCAGGCTTTTATTATATAAAATTTTTTTTATAAGATTAATTTGAAAAAGATAACTTTCTGGGCCAGGCACGGTGGCTCACACCTGCAATCCCAGAACTTTGGGAGGCTGAGGCAGGTGGTAACTTGAGGTTAGGGGTTCAAGGCCAGCTTGGCCAACATGGTGAAACGCTGTCTCTACCAAAATTACAAAAATTAGCTAGGCATGATGGCATGCACCTGTAATTCCAGCTACTCCAGAGGCTGAGGCAGGAGAATCGCTTGAACCCGGGAGGTGGACATTGCAGCGAGCCAAGATTGTGCCACTGCACTCCAGCCTGGGTGACAGAGTGAGACTCTATCTCAAAAAAAAAAAAAAAAAGAAAAAAGAAAAAGATAGTTTTCTGATAACATAAGCAGTTTAAATGGAAATCAACCTTTCCCCAACTTAATTATATGAGATTCATGATGATTAATAATTATTGAATGTTGGAAATATGAAGGGTAGCATGTCCTTTACGTTGTGTGTGTATATGTACACACACACACACACAAATAAAGCAAGTCTAACTACTATTAGTCCCATTAAAATACAAATAAATTTAGGTTCAAAGTATCCGTGTCTTAGATGGACTGTTCCTAAATAAAGTAATGTAGGAGATTAGTGCCAATTATAGTCCTTCAAGAGCGTAGTGTTTCTTCTTAAAATAGTATTTTCATCATTTTTCTGAGTTCGTTACCTTTAGCCAGTTGCGGAAAGGGAGCTAATCAATGTGATTGGGTATACTTACTATGAAGATTTTTCATTACTTAATATTAAGATCAATATCAGGATATCTTTAGGAGGCGAGGGCACTTTCAGCTAATTTTTTAATTGTTTCAACAATAAAAGTGAATGGAGTATTTTCCCACACTAAGGATTTGTTTTCTTGACAATTAAAAATCAAGTCCTGAACTTCCATACATCCTGACTAGTCTTTGGCTTGGCAGCACTTGGGTCAAATGCCCTCCATAATACCACAGAATGTCATTAGCTAGAGAAGACAAACATGAGGCCAGTTCTACAGAAGTGCCTTGGTATTTTTCATTTGTTGTATTAGTGATCCTAATAAAACTTTTACTGGCATGTTAAAGGCAGAAGCCAGGTTGAAGAGCAAATGGGAAATGAGAAGTGGAGTTGGCAAATCTAGAATACCCTTTCAAAGTTTCAAAGTTTCGCTTTGAAGGAAAGAGGTGACAAGAAAATCAACAACAAGGGTACCGGTGGTTGAAACTGAAACTTTTATAAGCAGGGAAATAATATAACTTGATACTTCTTTTGCAAATGATCTATTTAAACTTTCTGTATATTTTAGGTGAAAGTGTAAGAGTAGAATCAAGCAGTCAAATCAAGGTGTCATTACAGTAATTTGGGTAAAAACAAATGACTTAGGTTAAAGTGGAAGTAAGAGAAATGATAAGAAGTGGTTAGACTTAGAATTCAGGAAGGGAGATGCAAAGCCAATAGGATTGTGGGGGAGAAGGGTGAGTGGAACATAAATGATAGTTGTTTTCTGAAGAAAATGATCCAGTTTATAATTCCTGCCATTTAACTGGCTCATTTTCCTCAGAAAACAAATTCCAATGTTATAGTTACAGGAAGTAAAGGGAAGACTGACAGAGCCAAGTCCCTGAGAAGACACTTGTAAAGAAACAGAAAATTCCTAGCTATCAATGACTCCATGGTTGTGTGGCCAGTAAATCAGGGAAGTTCATTTCTAATTGCCTGAAATATCTTGGTGAAGCAGGAGAAAAGCCAGTTTGGTGGGGGTAAATGATAGCTCAGGATGAGTTGGAGAATGTTGATAAAACTGGCATCAACTTGGAAAATTGCAGGCCTCTGGGGAAGTGGGAAGAGATAATCTAAGATAAGACACTCAAAAAAGGATTTCAGGCAGCACTGAAGGACGCTAACTTTCTGATGGTACAGTGCTTATGACATCCTCTAGGATTGTTAAGAACCTGGAATTAGGAATCCAGGACAGAGATGCTTTGCCGTAATACTAAAGTTTAGATTTAACAAGGGAAATACCAGACAAATAGGTGAAGGGACTGAGAACCACAAGAAGTGAATGTAGTTTTGTGTCCTGTATAAACTGTCTGCTCCAAGCAACCTGGACTTCTTGCCGTCAGTAGAGTGGAACTTCATTCTTACCCCAGAGCATTTGTGTATTTTCATTCTGTTTGGCATGTTCTCTCCTTATTTTATATTCTTTAAGCCTCTTTTCAAATGACTTCTTCTCACTAGAGCAATCCTTCATCATTTTCCTATCCAGAACTGATCGCTTTAACTCCTTAATATATTTGTTCCTTGCACTACTTTTCAGCTATTTTTTTTTTTATTTTTTAAAATAGAGACAGAATTTTGCTACATTGTCCAATTTGGCCTTGAACTGCTGGCCTCAAGCAATCCACCTGCCTCAGCCTCCCAAAGTGCTGGAATTACAGGCATGAGCCACCATGCCCAGCCTCAGCTATTTTTATTTCTAAAAATTGTGCTTTATGTAAACCATACTTGAGCCAATCATCGCTCTAAGCATCTTACAGGTAATATTTCACAACAAAAATCTGACAATAACAACAGGAGGTTGCTCCTTTTATTAACGTCATTTTTCTGATGAGAAAAAAGAGACTCAAAAAGGATTCCACACTCACCCAACCTCTACGTGCCAGAAGCAGAACTCAAACCCTCACATGAAACCCCAGAGACTCATTCCACTCATTTCACTTCCCTTTAAATCATATTTATCCTGCCTTGTATTGTAACTCCTTGGCCTGTAGATTCATAGAAGATCTGTTTGTAACCCTGGATCCCCACCACAGCTCCTACATTAGCTCATTGCACAAAGTAGGTGCTCATGATGTCTTTCACAATTTATTAGTGTTCAAAGTCTGAACAGCCCTGAACTCTAGAATTAGACATAATAAGACATTTTTCTCATCCTGGAAGGGCATTTATTTCCACTTACAGTTGATTTAAATGACAGATTCGACTATAGGCAAAGGATAAGATTTTTGCTCATTATATATTTTTTTAGTCAATACTATGCCTGCTTTCATTGAGAGCCTACGTATTCAGAAAGCAAAAGAGAAACTTTTTTTCTTTGATAATAGACTTTCAGACTATGTGACTTAGATACAATGTAATGGTTTTCTATTGCTGCATAACAAACTACCACCAATTAGTAGCATTAAAAACTCATTATTATCTCAGTTTCTTTGGCCACAACTCTAAACTTGGCTTAGTTGGCTTCTCTGCTCAGTCTCACAAGGCTGAAAAGGTGTGTCCACTGCTGTATTTCTTTTTCTGCAGCTCAGTGTCCTTTTTTAAGCTTGTATGGTTGTTGGCAGGATTCAGCGCCTTGGTTATTGGACTGAAGCCCCTACTTTCCTGCTGCTTATGAGCCAGGGGCCACTCTCAGCTCCTATAGCCCGTCTACCATGTACCTCCACATGGCCCTCCCCACAACATGGCATCTTGATTCAAAGCCCAGAGAAAAACATTTACTGCAGCTTCAAATCTCTCTGATTTCTTCTGTCTCTGACATTGTAGAACCTTTTTTAAAAGGGCTCACCTGATAAGGTCAGGCCAGCATGTGCCAGCAGGGAGTAGAAATCTTGGGGCCATCTCAGAGTTCTGCTTACCATAGAAAGCATTCACCCTTATATTTAACTGTGAAATATCTGATTTGAAATTATTTACTTCTTATTTCCACAGCCTGGTGAGAGTCAAAGAGGCCCCAGGGGACCATATCCACCTGGACCGCTGGCTCCTCCTCAACCTTTTGGCCCAGGATTTGTTCCACCACCTCCTCCTCCACCCTATGGTCCAGGGAGAATCCCACAACCTCCTCCCGCACCCAATGGTCCAGGGATATTTCCACCACCCGCTCCTCAACCCTAAGGTCCACCACTCCATCCTGATGCCCCAGGTTATCCACAGCCTCCTTCCCGACCAAGACCCTATCCACCTGGACCTCCATTTTTCCCTGTAAATTCTCCAACTGATCCTACCCTCCCTACTCCTGCACCCCAAATATGAACAACTGCAGCAGGTGCCACCACCACCACAAAAGACACCACTACCCTTGTAACTACTGCTTCTACTACCCAAAATATGAATTCCAACACTGCTTCCAAGAGACATTTACATAAAATTGCTTCCATTTTTGGATGAGAATGAAAAATTCCAAAAGTGCTGAGCTTTGGGGAGAAATAATCTTAGAAAGAAATTGTAGAAAAAACCCAGGCAGACATAACATTTATACCAATGAGGCAAAAATAAAGAATTGAGCACCAATATGAAGTCTCCACTGTTGTCATCAAAGCCAACATTTTTCCCCGTTATGTCACCTAAATGAGTGAACATAGATCATTTGAACCCTTAAGAAAATATTTATTCTAGAATCACTTTGAAGAAATATCAAATCTCTTAGAGTATTCCTAAAGTGAGAAAATAGTTTAACTATCATAGAAATGGTGATTATAGCACAAATCTCATAATTTCAAAGGAATATCCATTTCTCTATTTTTTCTGGACCTACAGGTAGACTACATTTCTTAGCCTTCCTTGCAATTATGCATGGCCATGTGCTGAATTTCAGCCAATGAAAGGAAAAAAGAAACAAATAGGAGTTACTTCTGAAACTGTGCCTGTGATGGTTAATATTGTCAACTTGATTGGATTGAAGGATACAAAGTATTGATCCTGGGTGTGTCTGTGAGGATGTCACCAAAGGAGATTAACATTTGAGTCGGGAGGGTGGGAAAGGCAGACCCACCCTTAATCCAGGTGGGCACAATCTAATCAGCTGCCAGCGTGGCTAGAATATAAGCAGGCAGAAAAAATGTAAAAAGAGAGACTGGCCTAGCCTACCAGCCTACATCTTTCTCCTGTGCTGGATGCTTCCTGCCCTTGAAGAGTAGACTCCAAGTTCTTCAGTTTGGAATTCAGACTGGCTGTCCTTGCTCCTCAGCCTGCAGATGGCCTATTATAGGACCTTGTGATCCTGTGAGTTAATACTTAATAAACTTCCATATATATATATACACACACACACACACATATATATATACACATACATATATATATACATACATATATATATACACATACATATATATATATTCCTTTAGTTCTGTCCCTCTAGAGAACCCTAACACAGTGCCCCGAAGAGTTAAAGAAACAGTAACTAACAGAAATTCTTAAGTTTGCAGGATGGCAGATAAGAAAAGAAACAAATTGCTGAAACACTCCCTCTGCTTATGAGATCAAAGAGCTAGCTGAAATGGACTGGAACCAGTATGGCCAAATGAAGCCATAGCAGGGAATTTATTCTCCACCCCAGATATGAAATAGTTTTGATGAAATATAACTGAATGAAATTAAATAACATAGGATTAGATGGAATGAGATTAATAGAATGGAATGGAACAACAGAGTGCACTGTACTTCATACCCCTTATTCTGACAAATACATTCACCTTTATGCATACTGGGACATGTTGTTCAATGTATTTATTAACTGTTATTCATAATAATAAAAATTTTAAATACTTATTTAGGGATGAGAAAGAATGTCACTTTAGTGATCTACCATTGACCCTATGCTGAATAAAGAGAGAAAGGTTAAAGAGAGCTGATGGATCGGGAGAAAGTCATGAGGTCAATTAACTGGTGTTTCCAGTGGGAATAGTTAAACTTGTAAACTTGAAGGAGAGGCAGTCGTCATTCTGGAGTGAGATGTGTGAATGAGCGATTTAGAAATAGGAAATGTTAGTGTAATAGCAATCCAATGTGTGACTGCAGCAGTGAGTAGCTGAAATAGAGAAAAGTCACTGGAGATTAGAAGATGCAAGATGAGAGAAGCTAGGGATTGGATGGGACATCCAGTGGAAACAGACACATAGACCAATAGAACAGAATGGAGAACCCAGAAATAAAGCCACACATCTACAACCATCTGATCTTTCACAAAGTCAACAAAAGCAAGCAACAAGGAAGGGGCTCCCTCATCAATAAATGATGCTGGCGTAACTGACTAGCCACGTGAAGAAGAATGAAACTGGACCGCTACGTTTTACCATATACAAAAATTAACTCAAGATGGATTAAAGACTTAAATTTAAGAATAAATACTAAAACTATAAGAATCCTAGAAAAAAGTTTAGGAAATATCATTCTGGACATTTGCCTTGGCAAAGAATTTATGACTAAGTCCTTAAAAGCAATTACAACAAAAACAAAAGTTGACAAGTGGGACCTAATTAATCTAAAAAGCCTCTGCACAGCAACAAAAACTAACAACAAAGTAAACGAACAACCTGTAGAATGGGAGAAAATGTTCTCAAACTACGCATCTGATAAAGATTTAATATCCAAAATCTATGAGGAGCTTAAATAATTGAGCAAAAATAACAAATAACCCCATTTAAAAAATAGGCAAAAGACATGAGCAGACACTTCTCAAAAGAAGACACACAAGTGACCAAAAAACATATGAAAAAATGTTCCACATCACTCATCATCAGAGAAATGCAAATCAAAACCACAATGAGACACTATGTCACACCAGTAAGAACGGCTATTATTAAAAAGTCAAAAAATAACAGATGCTGGCAAGGTTGCAGAGAAATGGAAACACTTATACACTGTTGGTGGGAGTGTAAATTATTTCAACAATTATGAAAAGCAGTGTGGTGATTCCTCAAAGAGCTAATAACAGAACTATCATGACTATGTATATACCCACAGGAAAATAAATCATTCTACCAGAAAGACATGCACCTGTATGTTCATTGTAGCACAATTCACAATAGCAAAGACATGGAATCAACCTAAATGTGCATCACCAGTGGATTGGATAAGGAATATGTGCTACATATAAACATATAGAATACTACCCAGCCATAAAAAAGAACAAAATCATGTCCTTTGTGCAACATAGATGCATCTGCAGGCCATTATCGTAAGCAAATTAATACAGGAACAGAAAACCAAGTATTGCATGTTCTCACTTATAAGTGGGAGTTAATTTGAGTACAATGGACATAAAGATGGGAACAACAGACATTGGGAACTATTAGAGGGGAGAGGGAGTGAGAGGAGGTGAGGGCTGAAAATCTACCTGTTGGGTACTATGCTTAGTACATGGATGCTGGGATCATTTTCACTCCACCCTCAGCATCATGCAATATACCCAGGTAAGAAACTTGCATATGTTCCCCATGAACCCAAAATGAAAGTTGAAATAAAACAAAAGAAAAGAAAATTTAAGTCACCCAGCATGACTTCAAGCAAATAGCAATATAACTGACAAATGAAATGAGAAGAGGTGATCACATGAGCAGAAGTCAGAGTGTAGAAATGAATGGAATTGGCCTCAAAGGAGCATGTGTTGCCTAAGGAGGTGAAGGAGAAATATTGCCAACTATGAAATTTTAGCTTTTGTTTTCAGTACTCTGACTTTGAGGGAGTAACAGATCACATTTACAAGTGGCATATTGCTATAGTTTAGACTGGCCATAGTATTCCCATAGAAATATCCCTCTTCTCTGAGCCTCTAGCACAGCCAGTCATGACTCATCAAATACATCAGATTTCTGTGCAATCAATCTATCATTAAAGTTTCTCTGAACTGAGGTTTTCCAATCACACTCAAACTTGTTTCTCATGACCATATACATCCCAGGTTCAGAATGGCTGGGACATAGGAAGCTGTGCCTAAAGTTTACCAATTCTCCAGCAAGCTATTGTCAAATGTGCTATGCTATTACCTGTTCTGTATACTTTCTAAGTAAACACTAAACAAACTTGGTATGTGATGAATCTTTTGTCTAGTGAGTTTGGACATCATCCTGAGCCCAAGACTATTGCTACTAATGGAGCCTAGTGGGTGTTGCAACCATCAGTCACTGCATCAGTTATGGTGCTGTCAGGAGGCAGCAATAATGCCAATTATTTTTAAAAGAATTTAGTATCAAGTATCATTAATTAGGCAGCAAGAATTGTTAACGGGGTAACTGAAAAGGCAAAATGAGAACACCGGATTTACCTCATGGAGGTAGCAACTGCAGAAAGAAGCTAAGACTCCTAGGGCTGAGGAAAGAAGGGTAAAGTTTGAAATTATTGAAATTTAGAAGCTTGCAGATGAGGTCCCACAGTATGAAAAGCAAACCTATGAAAAAGTAGAACTTCTTGACTTGTGTTGGTCTCTCTATGTATACAGGAATGGTCCTTTTTGTCTAAGACCTAGTCCAGTAGGGAGGAATGCTGGAAGGTTGGTCCTGGAATCTCTGAGAGGATTTAATGAGGCTGCTTTTGTACATGTTGGAAAAACAACAGAGTTCAACACTGACCAAGGTTCCTTTCCAAATGCTTGACTCAGACCTTCATTCCTGAAGTATCTCAATCCTCAGTGGTTATACATTTTATTGGTTGTAGTAGTTTCCCCTTAATTTTCACTTTTGGACATGAACATACTAAATGGTGTCCCAGAGAATCTCCTGAATTCCAGACAGTCCTCTGTGTTCCTCTTTTTTAGCAGCAACCCAATTTCCCCCTCGGTAATCAGGAACAATTCTGCTAACCAGTAGAGTAACTCTTATTTATTTTTGTTCAGTGACATAAGGAGATCAAAATGTCCTAATTCCTCCTTTATGAACCAAGACCTCCAAACTAGCATAACTCAAAGTTACAAAGACAGAAAGCAAAGATTCTGTGAGTGGGCTATTAGTTGTAATAATAAGAAGAGCCTTAATTTCTGTTCCCATGAATTCTGGCCCTGGGAAAGCTGGATGCATATGTTGCTCACTGATTGAAAGCATGTACTGCATCCTGTAAAATAGAACCTCATTCTTGCAGGGTATGTACTCTCAACTGGTATCATAAAGTCTTCAGTGGTCATTACACTGTTTTATTAGATTAGATGATTCTCTGTGATGGGGTATGTGGTAAGAAGAATGAACTTCATATGCATGAGCTCATAATCACATTCTTTTGCTGTGAAATCAGTTTCTTGATCAGAAAGATGTCATGATAAATAATTTTATTCACCAACAGCAGTGAGACTGCACCAGCAACTTGAATTTCCTTAACAAAAGGCAATTGTCGCTTTAAGTATTGTTCCAGAAAATATCTAGTCAAGATCTTTTAAAGCCAGGTGTTAATTAAAATTTCTCTTGAATAACAGTTTTTATTTTGAAAAGAAATGTGCTGCCTCTGCTTTGGAAACTAATCCTTTGTTGACTATAAGTCATGCAGAAATTATTTTAATTTTGACAATGTTCATTCTTAAGTCCTTCATATCCAATGATCCATTATAACAACAAATCACACCTTGTACTTAAAACACTTGGCTGAAAATATACTGGGCATCAAAACAATTTACAACACCAACCAAAAAGAGAAGTTGTTCATCTTTTTCACAAAATGAGCATGTTACTAGAGAAGGTAACAATTCAGGAAGTATTAGATATTAACTTAAAGGATTTCCTGAGTCATAGAAGGGTACAGAAAACAAAACTGTCTATAATGAGCATACTAAAAAAGGAGACAAGAATTCTAATTGTCAACTTGTCATCAACAAAGACAGAGGCAAAGAAAACTAGGTAGTTTAAGATCAATTCCAACTTAATTCCCCATTCACTACCAAAAGCTTTTAAGTCACGTTTTAAATTTGAATATGTTTTACCCCTTTACTAGAGATTCATCATACCCAGAATATTTTAAAAATTGCATGATGGAAGAAGGACATTCCCACTGAAAGGCTAACACTTACTAATAACATGGGTCACAATTTTCTATGTCCTATTTATTTAATCCTCAGAACAATATCAAGAAGTAGACATATTACTATCTTATTTTGTAAATGACAGTGTTGAGACATAATTGGATTAAATAGCTGGTCATATAAAACACAGCTAATAGGAGGGGAGTTGACATTTCAGCTTAGGCCACCTGACTTGAATGCTACACACAATCACTAAACTACCCTATAATGAAAGACTCTTACATTTTATTGGCTGCAGCTGACAGAAAACATATATTTTTACATAATAACCCAGTACACCCATATGTATAACCATATAATATATCCTGAAAAGTACTAATATATAATGCAATCTGATATTTACTTCTATTCTGCTCTATCCATCCTCTAAATTCTGTTTGCTACTCCCTAAATAGATTTCATGTATTACTGATGAGTTGCATTCAAGCGTCAACGAGTGCTACTATTAAAAATATAGTAATTACTTCAGTGGTTCAAATAATTGGATTTGAGAGACAAAGCAGCGTAATGAAGGGAAAAGTTCAAGCTCTCAAATATGGCAAATTTAAGGTCAATTCCTTTCCCAGCTATTTTAGTGAATTTGAGCAACTTACGTGACTCCTCTCTAATTTATTATCTAATCAGTGATCTGATAATAATAACATAAATTGCAAGGGTTTGTTGTGAGCATGAGGAGAGCTAATCTACATAAAGTGATTAGCACATAGTCTAGGACATGGTAAGGATTCAACAAATTATGGCTATTAGAAAATAAAGCATAACATCTTCTAGCATATGGTAATTTCCTCTCAACTGAATAGATTTTATTTCCTATGAGTAAATTTCTCAGTACCTGCCTTCATTTTATACATAAAATTGTGTAATTTACTACATCCTTTTGCCATAAATTGAAAATAGATTGTGTAATACCTCCCATCTTTGGTAGACAAGTGTACATTGAATTTATCCATCTGATTTAGATAATGGGATAACACCACATACTTACAGAATACAACATATATTGGAGAATTTATTATCCATTAAGCAGTCCAGATATTCATTATTAGCTTCAGAAAAATGTATTAAGTAATTTCTATATATTTAACATTTTAAGTAGCTCAAATGCATGTATACAGTATCTTTAAAATTACACATCTGGGAAATAAATATGAAATTGAAAATAAGAAACTAGAAGGATTCTATTTCCTAATTATCTCCCACCACTAGATATCTTCTGTTATTTCCAAAATTAAGACAAAGAATTTATTTCAACTGCCTCCTTTTTCCATTCTTTAAATTCCTTCTTCCCAAATAAGCTTCTTCTCAAATAAACCAACTCTTACTATACATATATATATGTCAGTTCTGATACATATGTATAGACACATTAAAACTCCAGTATCTATAGCCTTTAACAACAGTGGTTCCCAAACAAAGCTTCACTTTGCAATAACTTGGGGAGTTTTTTAATTCTTGTGTTCCTTTGCAGCAACATGCATGCAGGTGGAAGCCATTATCCTAAGCAAACGAATTCAAGGAGAAAAAACCAAATACTGCAAGTTTTAATTTAGAAATGAGAGCTAAACATTGAGTATACGGGAACATACAGAAGGGAACAATAGACACCAGGGCCTACTTGATGGTGTAGAGCAGGAGGAGGGTGAGGATCAAAAAACTACCTATTGAGTACTGTGCTCACTACCTGGGTGATGAAATAATTTATACAACTAGCCCCAGAAACACACAAATTGCTCATGTAACAAACCTACACAGGTACCCCTGAACCTAAAATAAAAGTTGGAAGGAAAAAAACTAACATAAATAAAATTAATAAAATTTTTAAAACTAAATTAAATTATTTTGTCTGTCTTCTGCCCCATAACTTCTGATAAATTGTTCTGGGGTAAGGTCTGAGAAGTGGAATTTTTTAAAGCTTCCCAGATAGTTGTGATGTGCAGTCAAGTTTGAAAACCACTGTACTTGAGCATTCTGCATGCTGCCCCAGGGCCTACTAGGACAGTGATTGGATCACAGTTCTATAGATGAAGCTGCCAAACTGGCAACTGCAACTATTATTTCTTTGTTTCAGTAAAGAATATCAATACAGAACTTTACCCTCTCTCAACCTTTCTCTTAACTCCAATAAAAATCCAGACAGAGGTATTTAAGAAGAAAGGCTTTTCTATCAAAGTTCTTTCTCTTCTTGGACTTTTAAATTGTGGCTACCTAAATAGAGTATCTGGCAAGAGTAAGATTAAGCAGTAATTTGTTCCAAAGAAGAATCTTCTACCAAGGTAGGTATATAGAAATATAAATGTAAGAATTTTCACTTTGGAATTCTAGCTTTTGCTCATATTCTCAAGAATATCATCCTCATGGCTTTTAATGGAAATAGCCACATTACCTAAAAATCTCAGATGTGTTTAAAAAAAAAAAATCATTGTCTGTGGTAAAATTGCTTAAAATTCCTGAAAAAATGTCAAGAACATTCATATGGATTAGTTGCACAATTTACATCCAATTTCACAATCTATTGACTTTTTCCACTGCTGTATTTTATGGTCTCTAAAGTCAATCATGAGTAGAAGAGTCTTAAAAACGTATATAAGTTAGATTTGCATTTTTGTTGTTCTTGTTTGAGTTAGGTTTCTTATGTATTGTCAAACTGCTTTCTAATATGAAAACATCTAAGAAAAAAGCTATCTTAAGGGGGTAGACACACGCACATACAACTACAGGATCTGTCGACCTGTCTTACATCACTTTCAAGGCTAATGCCAATGACAGATACCACATAAACCCCAAGACAATCTGTCAGCCTATGTGCTTGAATTTTGCCTTCCCAGAACCTAGAGTGCCATGTGCTTCTTATATATTGTTGAAAATTATAAACAAATTAGGACAAAAACCTCTTTTTTCTAATTCACACACTGATAGACAATAATTGACTTTTGGAATAACTTGGAAAAAAGTCATATCAAAGTAATAATACTTCAGTAGAGTGATGTTAAAGGAAAAATACACATTACATGGTTTCTTTTGCTTCAGACAGATCTAATAACAGTAACACAATAATTGTATTAAGAAGTTATTTTTTACAATAGTCACGTCACGTTGACAATATTTAGGTCACAAATCTATAGAAATCTGTAAGCTTTGACTAATTTTAAGTAAACATACTAAAAGTATACCCTAATTAGTTATGTTCCAAAGTAGTCACCACTAAAGGCAACAAGGAATTTCCAAAAATACTTTAATTTTAAAATGTATTTTCAACAATTATCTGAAAATTATCTTTCATAAAATAAAGTACCACCATTTAAAAAAAAATCACAAACATGACAGTATTGCTGTGCATCTATGCTGCTTCCTCTCCCCAAAATATCACACACATCTTTAAAGGTTATGTTGGTCTTTCTTCATCATTTTACATAACAAGTGTTAAAATGTTTTAAAATTTTTTTTTCTGAAAAGCACTGTTGATCGATTTGGCTAACTGTGGATAATCTTTGGCCTGTTTGTAGGAGCAACTTTAAAGAATGAAATTAACTTTCCTCTTGGGCCTGTTGGCTCTTATTTCATGTTTCACAGTAAGTTCCCTCAATTCTAAATTTACTTGTTATATTTATTGTTAATCATGATTTCAAAGAAAGTTTTGATACCAAGAATTTTGTCCTGTATATAAAAATACAGTGTCAGGCTGTTGATCATTATGGACTTGCTCTTACTTTCCTTTTCCTTTCTCATTTATGACTAACCATCTAGTCAGCGGTTGCTAAGCATGAAGGGACAGTGGACTGCAGGAAGAGGACACAGGGCAGGTAGTATCTAGGAGAGCTAGCTCTTATCTAGAGACATCTCTTCCTTTTTATTTCTTTTTCAAAAGGACTACCATCAAATTGTCAGAAAAATATAATTTAAGCTTACTAAATGTTTAAAAGCTGTAGGGAATAAGAAAGTATACAGTTGGAGCTTCATGATAAATTTTCTAAAAAGACAACATGATATATCAATGCAAGGATTGCTGATTGTACAATAGTTTTTTATTGAAAACGTTTATAAAAACTAAAATCAGGAAGCCTTTCTGATGCCTGAAAATATATTCATTATGACTAAAATATTCCTTTAACTGACTGGAAATTAAAGTGCTACTCACTTGGGAAAAAAATAAAAACAGAAAAAGAAGTCATTCACTCAAGAAGCACTTACACTAATTCAAACTCTTGAAAATCATTTGTTAAAGCTCTATAGGAGATCCAAAAATATATAATGCAAAGTAACAAGTGATAAGTGCCATAGCCAAAAACATCATAGCATAATACGAATTTCAGAGTAAGATCAGTTTCCCTAGCATATATTGGGGTTAGGTGGGCTTGCGAGGAGAGAAAGAGCCCTATTTATCTCATTTCTTAGTAATTACTGATAATCCACTGTGTGTTGGGCCTAGTGGTGGTTGACACAGAAATACCAAAGTCGAATTCCAAATTGGGATCTTCATAGATTAGGTCTTCTTTTCATAATATAGTATCTACCTAAGAGAAACTAGTGAGCAAATAAATATCAATAGACCCTAGCAATGATACTGTCAGATAAAGTAGCGTTATTTTTCTGAAGCATTTTTTGATATTTAATGACATCTGTATTGTTCTGAAGCACATAGTGCTATGTAATAACATTTGTATAAAAAAATTATACTTCTGAGGTTGAAATAGAAGAGTATTATACTCCATGAGATACCTATATCAGAAACACCTGATCCACTTATTAAGAATGAACATTTCCAGACCTTATCCCAGACCTGAGAAAAAAAGAATAGCTGATCTTGGGGCCTGGAAACCTGCATTCTAGGATACTCTTACTCATGCTGAAATCTGAGACCCCTTGAGTAAATTTTCTTGAATTATGTTATAATTGCATGAAATATATAAGAGAGCTTTCAAGGTAAATTCAACTTAAATCAATCCATCATATGAAAAAACCTAAGTCAATAATTACAATTAATTATCAAATTTATTACTCTGGAATAAACCACTTTTTTTGGTAGAATTCCCCAAATATGACAAATATGACTTCTCTGCTAACATTAATAAACACTAATTCAGACTTTATACAATAGATTAGAAGGTAAAGGAAGATCCATGATCAAGTAAACTTGAGAAATTTGGGGAAATGAAATAGAGGTTGTTGACTAGAATACTTCTCAGAGACAATAATAGAGGAAATGCTGTCTTTGATTCTCTATCTACAACCTTCTGTTTCATACTGAGGATAGACAACTTCTGAGGAGTCCTACATAAAGCATCTATCTTGAGGATTCATATGAATTAATGGCATATTTTTATTCCAGAAGCCTGAATTGCAAGACAAATGTAACTTAAATTCTTTTCTACCTTGAAAGAGTATAGAATCCCATTTATATAAGAAGCAGAGGATTCCATGTCCTAAAAAAAAATGAGTTTAATACATAAATTTTCTCATGTTAGAATTAAATATTATTGGATATAAGAAAACAAGAACCACAAGACATAATTTTAATGTCACTCTAGCAAAAATTTCTTGCTGTATTCATTGTCTCATGAGAAGTTGGTAAATCTTAACAACATTCTTAAGCGTTAGTCTAAATAAAGAAACTTTATTGTACTTAGCATCTAGAACTTTCAATATATCAGAGATTATCTTTTATGAGACAGGGACTATCTAGGATTTAAATTAAAAATAACAGTTCATATTTGTATATTTACAATGTACTCTGGAGCACAGTTTTACCCCCAAACCTCACAAAAACCCAGGAACTATTTGGGATGCTCCTTTACATAGCACAGAGCTGAACATGAGACAAACCCTCAATAAGTATTAGGGGAATGACACAACAAGTGAATGGGCCTTTGTGTAGTTGACGCCAAGTAATAACAAATAGGTTTCAGAGTCTTACCTGTTCATTCATGCCATTGGATAGGCTATATGAAGTATGACACAGGGATGGATAATAGGCCAAGTGTAAGCTCAAAGGTAATGTATCTCATGATGGACAAGGACATCTGCCATGCTCACAAGATGAGTAACGACAGCATTTTTGCCAATACCTGCCATCCCTAGCTAGAGAAGCCTTTGTTTGCAGCACAATCTGTCCACTAAACTGCTGTCAGCTGTCAGTTGGTTAAGCTGTCAGTCTGGCAGTTTCTAATCCTTAAGAAGAGGAAATAGAAGTTTAAAAAAAGTAAAAAGTAAAATAAACTTAAAAACAGAACATAAATAAAATACTTTACAGAAAGGGCTATGATAAAATAATTACCAAAAGCAAAGCAAAACCTTTAGCCTGAACTAAACCAACGATAAGCAGATATCAAATAACCGAAGATAGCCAGTGGTTCTCCAAACTCTACAAACTCTAGAAACTCTATCAGGAACACAAATCATCTAGGGATTTTGTAGAACTGCAGACTCTGATCCAGTAGGTCTGCCTGAGCCCAATAAGTCTACATTTCTAACAAGCCCCCAGGTGATACTGGTGCTGATCTGCTGGTCAGCAAATAACATTTTGAGTAACAAGGCCCTGGTCAACTGAGAAATCAAACAGAGAAAGGCTGAGGACTTCTTACGGGTTTGTATAAATGCTCAAATGTTGTCACGGGAAAGCCTTACGCTACTTGCCATGTGCAAGGAAGGAAATGGCATTCTGAAATCAAGTAAGAGAAATTTCTGCTTATCACCAAATATGGGGAATTCATTCAACCCAAAATACTTATTGAGGACTTATTATTTACCAGGCACTATTCTAGATGTTGGGTAAACAGCAGTGAACAAAACAGACAAAAAGTTTCTAACCTCGTGGAGCTTATATTCTACTTGGGGAAGACAAGCCATAAACAAAATAACTGACTATGTAATGCAGAAAATTTGGGAAGAAGGAATTTTAGGAGGAGGTAGAACAAGGATGTGATTTTAGATAGAGTAGCCCAGTGGAAAATGGCATTTGATTAAAGACCTGAAGGGGGTGAAAAAGCCAACCATGCAAGCAGAGGAAACAGGGAGTTCCAAAGTCTGGAGTAGGGTACACTTGCCTAGTGTGAAGAATAAGGAGGCTAGCATGGCTGGTAGAGAGTGAGATGGGAAGAGAGGAGCAGGAGGTGATACTAGAGAGTTAGAGGAGGGTGAGGCTGCATCAGGTCTCATGGGCTTTTGCAGAGCCTTAGTTTTACTCTGAGTGACATGCAAAACTTTAGTACATGAAGTCAGTACAAAACCTCAGAAAGATGCCATCTCTTCCCACACACTCTTGCTTTCCATCATCCATAATGATTTGGAGAAAAAAATGAAACTTCTAAAATATCTGAATGACATCCATAAATATTTACTTAAAGTCACCTACAGCGTAAGAAGGATACAAACACTGATAAACATGACCTCTAACTTCAAGGGGTATATGACTGTCAGAGGATACAAGACAGATTGGTAATAATAGCCAGAGCAGGAGTTGACAAACTTTTCTGAAAAGGGCCAGATAACAAATATTGTAGGCTTCTGTGGGCCTGTAATAAGTGGTCAACTTGGCTGAGGTAGCTTGAAAGCAGCTATAATAAACGAATGGGCATGTTTATGTTCCAGTAAAACTTTATTTACCAAAACAGGCAAACTACATTTGGCCCACAGCCTTAGTTTGCTAACTCCCAGTCTACAGGGACAGTGAACAAGGCAATATGGCATGTAAAAGCCTGATATTTCATTTACAAAATAATCATAAAATTAACCCAACATTATTCATGAGTTTGCAAAAAATATTTATGTTTCATTGAAACATGTTTGCATGTTTGTGTGCATGCAAAATACTATGCTAAATTATTTGTCATTTTAATTATTTTTTCTAAAGAACATCATGTGGTAGATACTGTTACTTTCTCTCTTTTAAAGATAAGAAAAGTAACAGAGAGGTTACATAACTTACCCAAATTTACATAACTTGTGAATGGAGAAACAAAATTTTAACTTGCCTTGATCTATTTGCCTATCTTCTGCCTTTTCTTCTATTACCTGGGATAAACTAAAATCAACCCAATATATTCTAAGACCAACCCCTCAACTTATACACTAGATCCCATCCCCTCCCCTAAGCAAGGAGATTCCTGCAATTATCCTGCAATTACCTATTCTAAATCTAAATATCAGCAATTTTTCCTTCTCTCTATTGATTGTTCCTACTAGCACATAAATATGAGGTAATATCACTTATATGTTTGTTTTCATACTCCACTGATCTTATGGCTCCCATCATGGTCCATTTGAAAAAGTTGCCTCTGCACATCTTCACTTCTTTTCCTGTTCTGTCTTAAGCCTACTCCAAGCAGACTTTGCCCACATCATTTGGATGAAACCACATTTGTCAAATTGTACTCAAAATGGCCAGGCGTAAGGGTCAGCTTTCAGTCCCCACGATAATTATGTCTAAATTGTATTTGACATGATCAGTCTCCTACTTAAAGAGTTTTTTCTTTTTCCTCAACTCCACTCTCCTGATTTTTCTCCTACTTCAATGACGACTCCTTGTTGGTCTCCTTCTCCAGACACATCTCCTCTTCCTGATCTCTAAATGTCAGAGTCTCCCAGGACACCATCCTCTTACCCTTTCTCCATCTATGAGCACAAATCCAGTTGCTCAAGCCAAAAAAAACTTGAAATCATCCTTGACTCTATCACCTCCCAGATCCACTCCTTTAGCAAATAGATCCACTCTGCCTTCAAAACATCATCTAAATCTTACCCTTTCTCAGCACCCTCCTGCTACCATTCTGGGCCAAGCCATCATCACTTCCTACCTGGAGCAACAATAATTGATCTCTCTGCTTTCACTATTGTCCCTGCAGTTTATTCTCCACACAACAACCAGAAAGGTGTTTTTCCATAGTAAATATTGTCATATCATTCCTTTGTTCAAAAGCTTCTAATGGTTTTCCATAAGACTTAGAAGGCGGGGATACAAAGTCCTTACCCCTACCTACAAGACCCTGCTTTGACCTCCCCGCACCTTAACTCCAATATATCTATGTAACAAAATTGCATTTATGCTCTTTAAATGTTTTACAAATAAATAATAATAAATTTAAAAATATCTGCCCTCATGGAACTCACACATTAAATCATTTTTGATTATTTTAAATCATCAAATGTTAAAACTACAGAGAGAATATAATCAAATTTAAATATAGGTGGGCTGCATAATAATAATACTAAAGCTACCACTTATGGAGTGTTTAATATATGCCAAGAAGTATATTACAAAAGTACGCTGTTTAATCTCTCCAGAAATCCAGTGTGACAATTATTATTATTATCCTCTCTTAACAAATAAGGAAAATGAAACTCAAAATAGCCAGTTCTGTATTCTGTTTCAAATAAGCTTATCATTTGTGAAGGTAATCGCCCCAAAGGTAGACTCCTTAAGAAGGCATTTTCATCATTTGTCTAGGGTTATAACGTTCACCACCATTGGCCACTGGACGAGGGAAACTAGCTAGTGAAAAATTGTATTAAGAGAATAGGAAAAGATAAAAATAATAAGAATGGAGGTCAGGGGTCAGCTATTTGCTGTAAGGTGTAATTTTTCACATGATTTCTCCCCACCTCTGCTTAGGGTCCAGAGAGCATCTCATTGAAGCTCACTTTGAACTTAATTTCCATGACACTGTACCATCTGGGTTTCCTCCTGTCTCTGATTTTCCTTCACTGGCTGCTCACCTTTCTCTTATTGATATCCAAGTTTCTGTCTTCAGCCATTTCTTCTTCATTACTTTCTTACTTATTACTTCATTACTTACTTATTATTACTTCATTACTTTCTTACAGAACATTACTTTCTTACTTATTGCTTTGACCCAACAGTGCTTTCCAAATCTATTTCTCCAGTTCTGAGATTTCAATATGCATCTACAAACTTCCATGACTTTTCAAACTCAAAAGGATTAAAACTTAATTAATTTCTTTCCTCTTGACACCTACATCTTCATTAATGTTAGCAGCCATGACTTAAGATCTCAATTTCATTTGAGTCCACATTCATTTATTCAAAAACATTTACTAAGAACTTGGCCAGACATGGTGGCTCACACCTGTAATCCCCACACTTTGGGAGGCCAAGGCAGGTGGATTGCTTAAGCTCAGGAGTTCGAGACTAGCCTGGGCAACATAGCAAGACCCCATATCCACAAAAAATACAAAAAAAAATAGCCAGGTATGGTGGTGCACTCCTGTGGTCATAGCTACTTGCGAGGCTGAGGTGGGAGGATTACCTGAGCCTGGGGGACAGAGGTTGAAGTGAGCTGAGATCACACCACTGCACGCCAGCCTGGGTAGCAGAGCATGACTCAGTTTAAAAAAAAAATGTACTGAGAACCTCCAACGTGCCAGAAACTGGAGATAGAATGATAAACAATACAAAGACATTGTTTGAAGAAGTTAATAATTACTACACTATATAATATTAATAAGTGACTATAAGTATTATAATAGAAGTGCTAAAGCAACAAAAAGAATAAAGATACCTAACTTACCTCAAATTCCTCATAACTTTTATTATTCACAAAGATGCCAGGCACTAAGATACTAAAGACACAAAGCTAAAGAAGATACAACTTATTCCTTCAACAGCAGTAAAATAGCACATGGCCTAAAAGTGGAGAAAAATATCAAAACAAACAATTACTATCACTGTGAAAAAAAGTGATTGCTTCTGTCTCCAATAAAAGATTTACAAAAGTAAAATTTTGGCCGATTTTATATTGTATAAAGATATTTTCTGTACAATTCTTTTAATTATCATATCAAATTATTGGGGGAGGGGAGTGAAGCCACTTAAACATTTTGAAGGAAGAGCTTGCCAGGTGAATGGAAATTAGGGCAGGAGTGAAAAATTCTCAGCTAGAGAACTGCTTTTATGAAGGCACAGGGACTACCAGAAAGAGCTCGTTATGTTGAAAGAATTAGTACTAGTTCTAAATGGCCAGAGTGAGGATAAAGAAGTGGCAAAAGATGAGATTGGATGGCGGTATAGGCTTTTGTTTGGTTGCAAAGAACAGGGTTCCACTCACAATATTTATTCTTGCATTTTTAGGGCTGCCTTAGTTTGCTGCGCCAGTTCTAATTTATATTTATTCTTGCACTGACTTCCTTTTTCCTTAAAGGAAGGAAACATGCCTGGCCAGGTTCTCAATAAATGTTTTCTTCCTTCCTTAAATAAGAAAGTCAATGCAAGAATAAATATAAAGTAGAACTGGCACCGCAAAAGCAGGCAGCCCTAAAAACTGGTCTTTGCTTCTCATGGCAACCCTGCTTCTCTCTGTACTGTTCCCTCCCTGAGATGTGCTCTCTTTACTCACAGTCCCTATGTCCTTATAGCTTAGTTTGCACGTGGCCCTTATTAATGCTCCAGCCTCTGTCTGGCTCCTCTCATCTCACAATATTCACATTTTAGTTCCTACTTCTAAGTAGGATATCTCAATATTTCCTATTTCAAGTTACAAAGAGAAAGAGAATTTTATTAATGTGGCTTATTTTTCTTCTTCTGGCCATAAGGCCTAAGATCCTGGATAGCCAGTGGTTTGGAAGTCCATGGAACAATAGCCCAGAAATAACCCAAATAAATGTGTTTATGTTTATGTTACAAGAATAAAAGGTGATGACTAAGACAGGACAGTCCCTGGAAAGGGAGAAAATGTAGACATAAAGTACACAGAGGAATTGATCATGTGACCAAGACATCACTATGGCTCCCTCTGAAATGACTTGGAATTTTTGAGTTGTCACTGATCTTTGTAAGAGATTCAGTTAAGTTGTATGATGGGGACAGTAACCAGATAAAAGGGAAATTGAGAAGTGGAAACAGAAAATCTAAACCAGCCTTCCTTACTGTCTGGCTAGGAATGGAGAGAGATAAGCTAATAAAGAAAGCTTCAAGGGTACCCTAGGTTAAGAATAAGATTCTTTAATACATGAGATATCAATCAATATTATAGACTGGAAGAATACAGCCAGGGATTAGAAAGAGATTTATTTTACAAAAATAAAAGAGAAGAAAGACCCTAGGGACAGAGAAGATGTAGATATAAAACACAGGTGAAGAGACTGGTCTTAAACAGGAAGAGAGAACAGCAAGATATTTATGAGCTTTATAGGCATAGGGCAGGAAAGTGAAGAAGTTCTCACGTATCATGGCCTAAATTATGTGAATTAGAAGGCAAGATCATCTTCTGATGGGTGTAGAGGGGAGCAAGAAAAGTAGAAGTGAGGTATAGATGCTGAGAAGATAGCCTTTTGGGGAAAATGGGAGGAAATGATTTAGCAGTGCTGATGCACCAGACAAACACAGACACTATAGTTCTCTAGTGTTGCTACCATTAGAGATTGTGGCATTCTCCAGCAATGTTCATCACCACGGAAGTAGAACTAGGGAAGGTAGTTTGCATAGAGTTGATCCAAAAGTTTGATGTTCCTGAAGGCAATATGGCAGAGACACAGGAAGGGGTTGAATGTTGTAGGGGAATGATTAGAGTCCTGCACCTTCCTAAAGCTTTGTTTCAGGCAAACTGGTCTTCTGATGGTCGCTAGAATAGAACCTATATTTTCTTGACCTTGTTCATTTGTTTATGATATTATCCTAATTTGGCTTCTTCTTCCTCATTTCTACCCTGTTATTTTATCCTCATTTCAAATGTCATCTTCTCTACATGGCAATTAGTCCTCTCTCTTTGATAAAAACTAAAATTTTCGTCTAAATTACTAAAATTGTTACAATATTTATCAATTATTTCTTGAATTGCTACCATCTACAAGCCATGCTTGTTATTAATAGAGTACAAAATCACTCAAAATTATACTGAGCCCTTACTCTACCTTACTATGTCTAAGCACTTTACATAGATTATGTATAATCCTATCTACCACTATAAGTTGTAAGAACTATTTCTAGAACCAGTTGAGGAGTGAGCAAACAGGCAGAGATAACCATAAGCAAGTCACCCAGCTAGCATTTAACAATGGTAGCACTGGCTCTAGGAGGCTGTAGCAATCAGACTCCACTGTCTAAATTTTAACCAACATACTATACTAGCTCCATAGGCTTTTTGTTGTATTGCCCTGTATTGTCATTGGAGGGTTATATCTTCCACTGATTTCAGACTCACATAAGCAGAGTCTTAAATCTGTTTCTCTTTGTCCCTAGAAAGAAGTGTTGCATGTAATAGTTATACAATTAATGGTTCAGAGTCTGGAATCTCACTGAACTCTTAGAATGAAGTAAGAAAGAATTTTCCCAGATAGTCAACCTGGGTATTTACCTCCACTTGAAACTACATTCAAAGGTGGTCTTTTCTTATACATAATCAAGGTGATTTGGTCCCTCCCTAAAACCTACAGGTCAGATAGCAAGGTTACCACTTTTTTTGTTTTTTCTCATTTAATACTATTCTACTTTTCTTTGATTGCCCAGACATCCAGAATAAACAGGAAATTTTCTATTCCTTATTTTTTCTAAGTTATTTTCTCAGTGAAATATATGACTTATGGCTTAGTATATCCTAATGTTTACATAGCACACATACTAATACATAGTATATCCTAATGTTTGAACTTTAAATGGTCAAATTTAGAAATTTTGTTTTTTACCTTTGTTTTTATCTCCACAGCCCAGTGAGAGTCAAAGATTCTCCAGAAGACCATATCTACCTGGCCAGCTGCCACCACCTCCACCCTACAGGCCAAGATGGGTTCCACCAAGTCCCCCACCTCCCTATGGCTCAAGACTTAATTCACCACTTTCTCTTCTCTTTGTCCCAGGGCGAGTTCCACCATCTTCTCTCTCTCGATTTAGCCAAGCAGTCATTCTATCTCAACTCTTTCCATTGGAATCTATTAGACAACCTCGACTCTTTCCGGGTTATCCAAACCTGCATTTCCCTCTAAGACCTTACTATGTAGGACCTATTAGGATATTAAAACCCCCATTTCCTCCTACTCCTTTTTTTCTTGCTATTTACCTTCCTATCTCTAATCCTGAGCCCCAAATAAATATCACCACCGCAGATACAACAATCACCACAAATCCCCCTACCACTGCAACAGCAACCACCAGCACTTCCACAAAACCCACAATGACGGTCAGCTCCTCAACAGTACCTATCTCTTCAACACCAGAGCCTGCCACCTCCATATCAGCAGCAACCCCCGCAGCATCTACTGAAAATACTACTCAAATTCTCACCAACCCTCCTCACACAGTATTGCTCAATGCCACTGTCCAAGTTACGACTTCCAATCAAACTATATTAAGCAGCCCAGCCTTTAAAAGTTTTTGGCAAAAACTCTCTGCCATTTTTGGTTGAACATGCAATAAATGATATTTTCCAAACTGCTCTGATATCTTAGAAGAAACAAACTGCAATGATTTTGATGGAACCAACCCTGATCTAACCAGCACACCAAATAAATAAAGTATTTGAGCAGTAATATGCACCTATTGCTATCATTATATCTACCACTCTATCCTATATTTTACCATCTACCAACAGTTGATGAGACAGGTTCCCAGAAGGAAACAGAGACCCCTTATGGGAAAAAAATTAATAAAGCATGTATTTAAAGAGAGTGGACAGGATTTAAAAAAAAAATACAGGGCTGAGACATTCAGGGTCTCCCAGTAGAGCTGGTCATGGGCCTATGTTTGATGAAGCAAAGGGAACAAATAAGGAGCCCAGAGCCTGAAGAAGAGTTGGGACAATGAAGGAAAGGCCATCCAATAAGACCCATTGTGCAAAGATGTGACTGCTGCCAGGTGTGACTACTGCTCCTCATTAGCAGTCCACTCTTCTCTGCCTAGTTCTCAATCCTGGGAGGATAACCATACAAACTCTTACATGTGGGTTTTCTTACCTGGGGGTTCTGGTTGGGTTCTGCTGATGAAATAGGTGGAAGGGAGAGGTACAAATCTTTTATATTTGGTATAAAAGATAAAATATGGTCTAACTGTATAGGTCCCTTGCCATGAATGGAGCTAAGCTAAGCTCCTAATAGTTACACAATTAATAGTCTCCTAATAGTTACATGATTAATGGTTCAGAGCCTGGAATCTCACTGAATTCTTAGAATGGAGTCAGAAAGAATTTTCCTAGATAATCCCACTGGAGTGTTTACTTCTACTTGAAACTACTTCCAAAGATGTGACTACTGACAGGTGTGACTACTACTCCTCATTAGCAGTCCACTCTTCTCTGCCTAGTTCTTAGTTCTCTGATTTCTTAGAAGCTAAGCTCCATTCATGGCAAGGAACCTATATGGCTGTACCATTTTTTATCTTTTATACCAAATAGTACCCCTACCTCTCTCTTCCACCTATTTCATCAGCACAACCCAACAAAAATCTCACAGGTAAGGAAACCCACGTGTAAGAGTTTGTATGATCATCCTCCCAGGATTGAGAATGAGGCAGAGAAAGGCAGACTGCTAATGAGGATTTATCAGCACATAGGCTAACACCGCAAGTAGCCTCACTCAGCATCTTGAGGCCAAACAAGCAGTCAAGGAAAAATATGAGGGTTCCTGACTTCCCACATAGAAAGGGCAGAGACAGCAGAAAAATATGAGATCAGTTTTTTATTGCCTTTACCCAGGAAATTCACATATATATAAGGTCAACCAGGTAACAAAAATGTAAGCAAATAATAATATAAACTAAGAGAAAAGAAAGAAAATAATTAAAATATCAACTTAAATTGATCTAGTGGAAACAGACACATAGACCAATGGAACAGAATAGAGAACCCAGAAATAAAGCCATATACCTGCAACCATCTGAGCTTGGACAAAGTCAACAAAAGCAAGCAATGAGGAAAGGAGCCCTTAATCAATAAATTATGCTGGGATAAATGGCTAGCCATGTGAAGAAGAATGAAACTGAACCCCTACGTTTCATTTGAATCCTACACACAATCATAAACTACCCTATAACAAACGACACTTACATTTTATTGACCAGACCCCATCTCTACAAAAAAAAAAAAAAAAAAAAAAAAAAAAGGCCGGGCGCGGTGGGCTCACGCCTGTAATCCCAGCAATTTGGGAGGCCAAGGCGGGCAGATCACGCGGTCAGGAGATCGAGATCATCCTGGCTAACATGGTGAAACCCTGTCTCTACTAAAAATACAAAAAACTAGCCGGGCGCGGTGGCGGGCGCCTGTAGTCCCAGCTACTCGGGAGGCTGAGGCGGGAGGCTGAGGCAGGAGAATGGCGCGAACCCGGGAGGCGGAGCTTGCAGTGAGCCGAGATCGCGCCACTGCACTCCAGCCTGGGCGACAGAGCGAGACTCCGTCTCAAAAAAAAAAGGAAGAAAAGAAAAGAGCTGGTTTGGTGACACACACCTGTGGTCCTAACTCCTGGTTAGGTGGCTGAGGTGGGAGGATCCCTTGAGGCCAGGATTTCCAGGCTGTAGTGAGCTATGATTGCACCACTGCACGCCAGCCTAGGTAACATAGCAAGACTCTGTCCCCATCCCAACCCTCAACAACAACAACAAATAGACTGCTAGCAATAGCAATCTACAAGCTCAAGAGGTCACTTAGACTTATACCTGTTTTTCTTGGCTTGTATAACATGTTATAGAACTGAATTTGAAGATATTTGGGCCTATATTATTCATTTTCCAAACATTATGTACTCTCTGTTCTTCTACCTGCCTTCTCACTTATTTACTTTACCTAGGCTTAAGATTCCTAGACTCTTTAGAGAAAGCAAAATGTTACTATGCTTAAAAATATGTAAATAAGCTGAAGGCTATATGTTCTGGATAATAATGCATATAAAATGGTTACTTAGGTAAGAATGCATCATCCCTGTTTCCAACTTGTTTGATAGAACAAGAAGTAAAATAAATATTTTACATATAGGAAGTAAACTATATGCTATCTCCATTCACGAATATTCAGAACTAAGATGTAAAGGAATATTGATATTAGCATCTTGACCCTAGAAATTTGCTTAAAGTGCCTGTGAACAGTTTCATTCTGAAGGAAATTATTATATTTATATAATTCTAAAACTTGACAACAAATTTCAATAAAATAATAAAAGATACTAATTGCTCTCCTAAGTTGATCAAAAGGCTGAAAGTTGACATTCAATCTTCTCTCAGAGTCCAAGCATATTTTCATTCCCTGGGTATTTTTATTTATGAAGATACATTTGCTAAAGTTTATTATATTTCAAAACATAGTCACACACTAATGTAATATGATTAAGCGAGTGCATGTGAAATTATCTTAACTGTGACAAGAAACTATAGCTCTAAAAGCTATGATGAGTATTGATCTGAAATGACATTATTTTATTAAACATTCAGAACCTTGCATAAAACTACACATTTTTTTGCAATATTGGATTTAATACAGGAACACTTTTAAAAGACTGAATTTGAAACCAAATATATAAATGACTGCAGATACATATGTATACATATGTATATATGTATATATATACATATACACGTGTATATATGTATATACATACACGTATATATGTGTATATATGTATATATATACATACCTCCACTGAAGTCTCAAATCCCTCAATATCATCCATGAAGGCTGAAGTCAATTTCTTTCAAACTCCTGTTAAATATTGATATTTGGACTCCTCTTAAGAATCACAAATATTTTTCCATTCCTCTGTTCCATCATGGAAATCACTATCTATGGCAGCTATAGTCTTACGAAATGTATTTCCTTTTTTTTTTTTTTTTTGAGACAGAGTCTCGCTCTGTCACCCAGGCTGGAGTGCAGCGGCGAGATCTCGGCTCACTGCAAGCTCCGCCTCCTGGGTTCACGCCATTCTCCTGCCTCAGACTCCGGAGTAGCTGGGACTACAGGCGCCTGCCACTGCGCCCAGCTAATTTTTTTTTTTTTTTTTTTTGTATTTTTAGTAGAGACGGGGTTTCACCGTGTTAGCCAGGATGGTCTCGATCTCCTGACCTCGTGATCCGCCCGCCTCAGCCTCCCAAAGTGCTGGGATTACAGGCATGAGCCACTGCGCCCGGCCATGTATTTCCATAGTAATAAGACTTGAAAGTCAAAATTACTCCTTGATCCATGGGCTGCAGAACGGATGTTGTGTTAGCAGTCATGCAAACAACATTTGTCTCCCTGTACATCTCTATGACAGCTCCTGGGTGACTTCATGCATTGTCAATAAGCAGTAATATTCTGAAAGGAATCTTTTTTCTGAGCAGTATGTATCAACAGTGGACTTAAAATAGTAAACCATGCTGTAAACAGACGTGCTATAATCCAGGCTTTCTTGCTGCATTTATAGAGCACAGGAAGGGTAGATTTACTGTCACTCTTAAGAGTCCTAGGATTTTAGGAATGGCAAATGAGCATTGGCTTTAACTTAAAGTCACTAGCTACACTGGACTCTAACAAGGGAGTCAACCAGTCCTTTGAAGCCAGGCATTGACTTCTCAGCTATGAAAGTATCTTCTTTAGATAGCATCTTCTTTCAATACACTGCTGTTTTGTCTACGTGGAAAATCTGTTGATTATACCTTAGCTAGATTTTCTTAGCCAGATAAGAAATTATCTTACCTAAATTTTCTGGATAACTTGCTGCAGCTGCTACATCAGCACTCGCTGTTTTACCTTGCACTTCTATGTTATAGACGTGGTTTCTTTCCTTAAACCTCATGAACCAATCTCTGCTAGCTTTCAACTTTTCTTCTATAGCTTCTTCACCTCTCTCCATCTTCATAGAACTGAAGAGAGTTAGGACTTTGCTCTGGATTAGGCTTTGGCTTAAGAAAATGTGTCTGATTGTATTTTCTATCCAGACCACTCAAACTTTCACTATATCAGTAATAAGGTAGTTTCACTTTCTTATCATTTGTGTGTTCACTGGAGTAGCACTTTTAATTTTCTTCAAAATCTCTTCCTTTTCATTTACAACTTGAATGTTTGGCTCAAGAGGCCAACCTTTCAGCCTATCTCAGCTTTCGACATCCATTTACTAAGTTTAATCATTTCTAGTTCTTGATTTTTTTTTTTTTTTTTAGACGGAGTCTTGCTCTGTCTCCTAGGCTGGAGTGCAGTGGTGCGATCTCGGCTCACTGCAACCTCTGCCTCCCAGGTTCAAGTGATTCTCCTGCCTCAGCCTCCTGAGTAGCTGGGACTACTGGCGCCCACCACCATGCCCAGCTAATTTTTGTATCTTTAGTAGAGACAGGGTTTCACCATGTTGGCCAGGTTGGTCTTGAACTCCTGACCTTGTGATCCACCCACCTCAGCCTCCCAAAGTGTTGGGATTACAGGCGTGAGCCACCACACCCAGCCTCTAGCTCTTGATTTAAAGTGAGAGATGTGTAACTCTTTCTTTTATGTGAACACATAGAAGCCATTGTAGGGTTATTAATTGGCATAATTTTAAATTATTGTTTCTTAGGGAATAGGGTAGCCAAAGTGTAGGGAGAAAGATGAGTGAAAGGCTGGTAACAGTCAGAACACACAGAACATTTATCAATTAAGTTGGTGTCTAATATGAGTGCAGTTTGTGGCAATTAAAAGCAATTACAATAGTAACATCAGTGAGCACTGATTACAGATCACCATAACGGATATAATAATAATGAAAAAGTTTGAAATATTGTGAGAATTACCAAAATGTGGCATAGAAACATGAGATGAGTATGTGCTGTTGGAAAAATGGTGCCTATGGACTTGCTCAACACAGGGTTGCCACAAACCTTTAACTTGTGAAAAATGCAATATCTGCAAAGCACACAAAAGAGTGGCACAATAAAATGAGGTACTTCTGTACTCTTCATTTCACTGTTGCAAGCATGTAGGCATCCTTTTTTTATTTTTTTCCAAGACGGAGTCTTGCTCTGTCACCCAGGCTGGAGTGCAGTGGTGCGATCTCGGCTCACTGCAACTTCTGCCTCCCAGGTTCAAGCAATTCTCCTTCCTCAGCCTCCCAAGTAGCTGGGATTACAGGTGCACACCACCATGCCCAGCAAATTTCTGTATTTTTAGTAGAGACGGGGTTTCACCATGTTGGCCAGGCTGGTCTCAAACTCCTGACCTCATGATCCACCCACCTTGGCCTTTGTTTCAAATAATTTGTATAAGAAAATGGTCTAAATCAGCTGAACTCTCTCCTACCCAACAATCTGCCTTAAACAGCAAATTTCTAGACATCCAAAAATGATAGTCTCACTTAAAAAAATTCTGTAAGTGGAGGTAATGAGACTCCGAAGGGGAACAGATAAATTAAGTAATATATCGGAAACCACAAAGAGAGTAAATGGCAGAGTTGAAGTTCAGACACAGCTAGTTTGTTTCTGGGGACCAATCTCTAAGAGAACAGGACACTAGGGTCATCTAGCTATATGATTTCTCTATACATGAGTTCAGGAATTGCAATGTGCTCATTAACATTTCTCACATAGTGAAATATTAAATAAGAATGGTTATACATCAGTGAGAACACATGGACACAGGAAGGGGAACCACATACACTGGAGCCTGTCAGGGGAGTGGGGTGGGGAGGGAGAGCATTAGGAAGAATAGCTAATGCATGCTGGGCTTAATACCTAGGTGATGGGTTGATAGGTGCAGCAAACCACCATGGCACACATTTACCTATGTAACAAACCTGCACATCCTGCACATGTACATCAGAACTAAAAAGAAAAATTAGAAAAGAAAAAAAGAATGGTTATACATGTCTAATGAATTTCCCCTTTCTTTCTAAAATCTAGCAAGTCACAAAGCAAGCACAGATGAAAGGTACTTTTCTCTGTCTGAGTAGCAGCTCCTGTATCAGCATTCCCCTTCATCAGTTCAAACTCATAGGATTCCATTTAATCCAAATCCATCCACAAAAAAAAAAAAAAATTTAGAGTATTCTCTACCTATTTAAAACCTCTTGCTTTAAAAAGAAACAAAAAAGACAAAATCTGGTCAAATTTACCCTATGCAAGAAAGTGTTCACAAACCTCAACATCACATGACTTTGTAAGATAAATCAAGTTATAATACTTCCAAATCTTGGCCAACTAAACCTGCTAAAAATTTAGGAATTAGATATAACTCTTAGCCCAGAAACAATATTCTTTAAGACCCAATTTGATCCCAAATTCCTTCTTCTGGTAAAAGAATTGGTCAACAAAATTAAATTATAAGCATTGGGTCCACAGAAAACATCAGGCCAATCAAAAGTTCATATAATTACAACCAGAAAGTAAATAATCCAACCAAATAAAATCACAAATTTCACAGCAAGCTAATCAAAGAAAAAAAATTTAAATAATACTGAGTCAAGAAAGCCTATCCATCCAAAATCTCTGCCTAAAATGTACAGACAAATGAGAATTAAATAGGCAATCTATCAACCCTGGATCTGGACAACTAATTTTCTAACAAAAATTCCCCTACACAACAAAGAAGCTACCAAATCAAAACTTATACAAACACAACAGCTAAGAAAAAATCTACCCCTTATCCAGTCCAAATAGCCACAATGATGCAAAAAAAAAAAATTTAACCCCCACTTTAGAACCAATATTTAACAGAGCTCCAAACAACACCTATTACGCTCAGCTTTAACTAGTAAGAGAAATGGTCTATGCCAAACTATGACACAAGACCTTCAGAAAATACCTGTATAATCAAAATTTCACAAAAATATGATCAAGAAGCAATGAATCAGTGAAATAAAAATTCCCTTAGAAAAGCAAACTAACCAGAGAAAATACTACTTTAACACAACTGAATCAAAACAAGCTAGTTCTCAAATGCAGAGACAAAGACAAAAATACAGAAGAAATCTAAACAGCATAAACAGCCATTGAGTGAGCAGAGACCTATCCTATGTAAGAGGAGGCATCAACAACCTCATCAAAAACTTCTTGGTTAAAAAAAAATCTCCAGCACAGCCAAGGAGTAGGCAATACCAAAATTCTAAGGACTCAGTAACATACAAGAGATCTAGTGTGAGCAAATACCATCCAAGCAAAACTGGTAAAAAGTTGCCAAAGAAATCTAAAACTACTTCTAGGAAAAGTATTCAACAAAACTGCTAATAATCTAAACTACATTCAACTTCCATTGGTAAAAGAAATGGACCAACCCAAATCAAGCCAAAAGTACTAGGTCTTAGAAAACTTCTGGCCAAATAAAACCTCTTTTTTTATTACTATTATTATTATACTTTAAGTTTTAGGGTACATGTGCACAATGTGCAGGTTTGTTACATATGTATACATGTGCCATGTTGGTGTGCTGCACCCATTAACTCATCATTTACATTAGGTATATCTCCTAATGCTATGCCTCCCCCTCCCCCCACCCCACAATAGTCCCCGGAGTGTGATGTCCCCCTTTCTGTGTCCATGTGTTCTCATTGTTCAATTCCCACCTATGAGTGAGAATATGCGGTGTTTGGTTTTTTGTCCTTGCGATAGTTTGCTGAGAATGATGGTTTCCAGCTTCATCCATGTCCCTACAAAGGACATGAACTCATCCTTTTTTATGGCTGCATAGTATTCCATGGTGTATATGTGCCACATTTTCTTAATCCAGTCTATGGTTGTTGGACATTTGGGTTGGTTCCAAGTCTTTGCTATTGTGAATAGTGCCGCAATAAACATACATGTGCATGTGTCTTTATAGCAGCACGATTTATAATCCTTTGGGTATATACCTAGTAATGGGATGGCTGGGTTAAATGGTATTTCTAGTTCTAGATCCCTGAGGAATCGCCATACTGACTTCCACAATGGTGGAACTAGTTTACAGTCCCACCAACAGTGTAAAAGTGTTCCTGTTTCTCCACATCCTCTCCAGCACCTGTTGTTTCCTGACTTTGTAATGATCGCCATTCTAACTGGTGAGAGATGGTATCTCATTGTGGTTTTGATTTGCATTTCTCTGATGGCCAGTGATGATGAGCATTTTTTCACGTGTTTTTTGGCTGCATAAATGTCCTCTTTTGAGAAGTGTCTGTTCATATCCTTTGCCGACTTTTTGATGGGGTTGTTTGTTTTTTTCTTGTAAATTTGTTGGAGTTCATTGTAGATTCTGGATATTAGTCCTTTGTCAGATGAGTAGGTTGCAAAAATTTTCTCCCATTTTGTAGGTTGCCTGTTCACTCTGATGGTAGTTTCTTTTGCTGTGCAGAAGCTCCTTAGTTTAATTAGATTCCATTTGTCAATTTTGGCTTTCGTTGCCATTGTTTTTGGTATTTTAGACATGAAGTCCTTGCCCATGCCTGTGTCCTGAATGGTAATGCCTAGGTTTTCTTCTAGGAATTTTATGGTTTTAGGTCTAACATATAAGTCTTTAATCCATCTTGAATTAATTTTTGTATAAGGTATAAGGAAGGGATCCAGTTTCAGCTTTCTGCATATGGCTAGCCAGTTTTCCCAGCACCATTTATTAAATAGGGAATCCTTTCCCCATTGCTTGTTTTTCTCAGGTTTGTCAAAGATCAGATAGTTGTAGATATGTGGCATTATTTCTGAGGGCTCAGTTCTGTTCCATTGATGTATATATCTGTTTTGGTACCAGTACCATGCTGTTTTGGTTACTGTAGCCTTGTAGTATAGTTTGAAGTCAGGCAGCGTGATGCCTCCGGCTTTGTTCTTTTGGCTGAGGATTGACTTGGCGATGAGGCCTCTTTTTTGGTTCCATATGAACTTTAAAGTAGTTTTTTCCAATTCTGTGAAGAAAGGCATTGGTAGCTTGATGGGGATGGCATTGAATCTGTAAATGACCTGGGGCAGTATGGCCATTTTCACAATATTGATTCTTCCTATCCATGAGCATGGAATGTTCTTCCATTTATTTGTATCCTCTTTTATTTCATTGAGCAGTGGTTTGTAGTTCTCCTTGAAGAGGTCCTTCACATCCCTTGTAAGTTGGATTCTTAGGTATTTTATTCTCTTTGAAGCAATTGTGAATGGGAGTTCACTCATGCTTTGGCTCTCTGTTTGCCTGTTATTGGTGTATAAGAATGCTTGTGATTTCTGCACATCGATTTTGTATCCTGAGACTTTGCTGAAGTTGCTTACCAGCTTAAGGAGATTTTGGGCTGAGATGATGGGGTTTTCTAGATATACAATCATGTCATCTGCAAACAGGGACAATTTGATTTCCTCTTTTCCTAATTGAATACCCTTTATTTCCTTCTCCTGCCTAATTGCCCTGGCCAGAACTTCCAACACTATGTTGAATAGGAGTGGTGAGAGAGGGCATCCTGTCTTGTGCCAGTTTTCAAAGGGAATGCTTCCAGTTTTTGCCCATTCAGTATGATATTGGCTGTGGGTTTGTCATAGATAGCTCTTATTATTTTGAGATATGTTCCATCAATACCTAATTTATTGACAGTTTTTAGCATGAAGCATTGTTGAATTTTGTCACAGGCCTTTTCTGCATCTATTGAGATAATCATGTGGTTTTTGTCTTTGGTTCTGTTTATATGCTGGATTACCTTCATTGATTTGTGTATGTTGAACCAGCCTTGCATCCCAGGGATGAAGCCCACTTGATCATGGTGGATAAGCTTTTTGATGGGCTGCTGGATTTGGCTTGCCAGTATTTTATTGAGAATTTTTGCATCAATGTTCTTCAAGGATATTGGTCTAAAATTCTCTTTTTGGTTGTGTCTCTGCCAGGCTTTGGTATCAGGATGATGCTGGCCTCATAAAATGAGTTAGGGAGGATTCCCTCTTTTTCTGTTGATTGAAATAGTTTCAGAAGGAATGGTACCAGCTCCTCCTTGTACCTCTGGTAGAATTCGGCTGTGAATCCATCTGGTCCTGGACTCTTTTTGGTTGGTAATCTATTGATTATTGCCACAATTTCAGAGCCTATTATTGGTCTATTCAGAGATTCAACTTCTTCCTGGTTTAGTCTTGGGAGAGCGTATGTGTCGAGGAATTTATCCATTTCTTGTAGATTTTCTAGTTTATTTGCATAGAGGTGTTTGTAGTATTCTCTGATGGTAGTTTGTATTTCTGTGGGATTGGTGATGATATCCCCTTTATCATTTTTTATTGCATCTATTTGATTCTTCTCTCTTTTCTTCTTTATTAGTCTTGCTAATGGTCTATCGATTTTGTTGATCTCTTCAAAAAACCAGCTCCCGGATTCATTCATCTTTTGAAGGGTTTTTTGTGTCTCTATTTCCTTCAGTTCTGCTCTGATTTTAGTTATTTCTTGCCTTCTGCTAGCTTTTGGATGCGTTTGCTCTTGCTTTTCTAGTGCTTTTAATTGTGACGTTAGAGTTTCAATTTTGGATCTTTCCTGCTTTCTCTTGTGGGCATTTAGTGCTATAAATTTCCCTCTACACACTGCTTTGAATGTGTCCCAGAGATTCTTGTATATTGTGTCTTTGTTCTCATTGGTTTCAAAGAATATCTTTATTTCTGCCTTCATTCTGTTATGTACCCAGTAGTCATTCAGGAGCAGGTTGTTCAGTTTCCATGTAGTTGAGCAGTTTTGAGTGAGTGTCTTAGTCCTGAGTTCTAGTTTGGTTGCACTGTGGTCTGAGAGACAGTTTGTTATAATTTCTGTTCTTTTACATTTGCTGAGGAGTGCTTTACTTCCAACTATGTGGTCAATTTTGGAATAGGTGTGGTGTGGTGCTGAAAAAATGTATATTCTGTTGATTTGGGGTGGAGAGTTCTGTAGATGTCTATTAGGTCCACTTGGTGCAGAGCTGAGTTCAATTCCTGGGTATCCTTGTTAACTTTCTGTCTCCTTGATCTGTCTAATGTTGACAGTGGGGTGTCAAAGTCTCCCATTATTATTGTGTGGGAGTCTAAGTCTCTTTGTAGGTCACTCAGGACTTGCTTTATGAATCTGGGTGCTCCTGTATTGGGTGCATATATATTTAGGATAGTTGGCTCTTCTTGTTGAATTGATCCCTTTACCATTATGTGATGGCCTTTTTTGTCTCTTTTGATCTTTGTTGGTTTAAAGTCTGTTTTATCAGAGACTAGGATTACAACCCCTGCCTTTTTTTGTTTTCCATTTGCTTGGTAGATCTTCCTCCATCCCTTTATTTTGAGCCTTTGTGTGTCTCTGCATGTGAGATGGGTTTCCTGAATACAGCACACTGATGGGTCTTGAGTCTTCATCCAATTTGCCAGTCTGTGTCTTTTAATTGGAGCATTTAGTCCATTTACATTTAAAGTTAATATTGTTATGTGTGTATTTGGTCCTGTTATTATGATGTTAGCTAGTTATTTTGCACATTAGTTGATGCAGTTTCTTCCTAGCCTTGATGGTCTTTACATTTTGGCATGTTTTTGCAGTGGCTGGTACCAGTTGTTCCTTTCCATGTTTAGTGCTTCCTTCAGGAGCTCTTTTAGGGCAGGCCTGGTGGTGACAAAATCTCTCAGCATTTGCTTGTCTGTAAAGGATTTTATTTCTCCTTCACTTATGAAGCTTAGTTTGGCTGGATATGAAATTCTGGGTTGAAAATTATTTAAGAATGTTGACTATTGGCCCCCACTCTCTTCTGGCTTGTAGAGTTTCTGCCGAGAGATCCGCTGTTAGTCTGATGGGCTTCCCTTTGTGGGTAACCCGACCTTTCTCTCTGGCTGCCCTTAACATTTTTTCCTTCATTTCAACTTTGGTGAATCTCACAATTATGTATCTTGGAGTTGCTCTTCTTGAGGAGTATCTTTGTGGCATTCTCTGTATTTCCTGAATCTGAATGTTGGCCTGCCTTGCTAGATTGGGGAAGTTCTCCTGGATAATATCCTGCAGATTGTTTTCCAACTTGGTTCCATCCTCCCCGTCACTTTCAGGTACACTAATCAGACGTAGATTTGGTCTTTTCGCATAGTCCTATATTTCTTGGAGGCTTTGTTCATTTCTTTTTATTCTTTTTTCTCTAAACTTCCTTTCTCACTTCATTTCATTCATTTCGTCTTCCATCACTGATATCCTTTCTTCCAGTTGATTGCATTGGCTCCTGAGGCTTCTGCGTTCTTCATGTAGTTCTCGAGCCTTGGCTTTCAGCTCCATCAGCTCCTTTAAGGACTTCTCTGCATTGGTCATTCTAGTTATCCATTCATCTAATTTTTTTCCACAGTTTTTAACTTCTTTGCCATTGGTTTGAATTTCCTCCTGTAGCTCAGAGTAGTTTGATCGTCTGAAGCCTTCTTCTCTCAGCTCATCAAAGTCATTCTCTGTCCAGCTTTGTTCCATTGCTGGTGAGGAGCTGCATTCCTTTGGAGGAGGAGAGGCACTCTGTTTTTTAGAGTTTCCAGTTTTTCTGCTCTGTTTTTTCCCCATCTTTGTGGTTTTATCTACTTTTGGTCTTTGATGATGGTGATGTACAGAAGGGTTTTTGGTGTGGATGTCCTTTCTGTTTGTTAGTTTTCCTTCTAACAGACGGGACCCTCAGCTGCAGGTCTGTTGGAGTTTGCTACAGGTCCACTCCAGACCCTGTTTGCCTGGGTATCAGCAGCAGTGGCTGTAGAACAGCGGATCTTGGTGAACCGTAAATGCTGCTGCCTGATCATTCCTCTGGAAGTTTTGTCTCAGAGGAGTACCTGGCCATGTGAGGTGTCAGTCTGCCCCTACTGGGGGGTGCCTCCCAGTTAGGCTGCTCGGGGGTCAAGGACCCACTTGAGGAGGCAGTCTGCCCATTCTCAGATCTCCAGCTGCGTGCTGGGACAACACTCCTCTCTTCAAAGCTGTCAGACAGGGACATTTAAGTCTGCAGAGGTTACTGCTGTCTTTCTGTTTGTCTGTGCCCTGCCCCCAGAAGTGGAGCCTACAGAGGCAGGCAGGCCTCCTTGAGCTGTGGTGGGCTCCACCCAGTTTGAGCTTCCCAGCTGCTTTGTTTACCTAATCAAGCCTGGGCAATGGCAGGCGCCCCTTCCCCAGCCTCGCTGCCACCTTGCTGTTTGATCTCAGTCTGCTGTGCTAGCAATCAGTGAGACTCTGTGGGCGTAGGACCCTCCAAGCCATGTGCAGGATATAATCTCCTGGTGTGCCGTTTTTTAAGCCCATTGGAAAAGCACAGTATTAGGTTGGGAGTGACCTGATTTTCCAGGAGCCATCTGTCACCCCTTTCTTTGACTAGGAAAGGGAACTCCCTGACCCCTTGTGCTTCCTGAGTGAGGCAATGCCTTACCCTGCTTCGGCTCGTGCATGGTGTGCTGCACCCACTGTCCTGTACCCACTGTGTGGCACTCCCTAGTGAGATGAACCCGGCACCTCAGGTGGAAATGCAGAAATCACCCGTCTTCTGCATCGCTCATGCTGGGAGCTGTAGCCCGGAGCTGTTCCTATTCGGCCATCTTGGCTCCACCCCCAAATAAAACTTCTTAAAAATTCAATCATAAAGAAAAAATACAGCCAAACATTGTCAAAAAATATCAGACTAGCGAAGGATAATATGAGGTCAATGTGATTAAACACAAACAACATAGATGCTCAAAACTGAAGCCAAAAGCATCACTGAACAGAAAAGCAAACAGGCAAAACATCATCAGAGATATCTCCCACTATTCCATCAACATCCCTATCCTGGTCAACCAAAACTTCAACCTAAGGTGCCTTCACTTTGACAGTAGTACAAAAATGCTATTCTGTTTCACCTTATTATTGTACATGTAAACTGTTTCAATGACAGGGCACACAAAAACATCATCAAATCAAGCCAGTTAAAAAACTCCATCCTCACTCACATAAATATCCCAATAAGCCATCAATTAAACCTCACTCACATCATCATTATCCTCCAGTAGTGCCCCATACACTTCAACCTGAAAAGTTACTACCACATCCAACAACTTCTAAACCTGTAGCCTCCACCATGGCTGCTGGCAACAAAGCTACTGCTATCAAGACAGTGGCACTTACTACTAAACTTCCTCCACCTCTATTCCTATGGAGAATACCACTGAAATGATCACTAGTAAACTTCTATTAGCTCCCACTAACAAGAACATGAGAGTGCCACCACCAGTTTCACTGTCATTGTCAAATTAGTAGCTGATATCATGAAATTCATCACTTTACTTACGAGCATAAAATGTATCCTCACCACCAAAACTCTGGCCACCAACACAAAAGTTTCTGTATCTACCAGGATGCTCTTCACAATACTTCAACCTTCTCTATATATATCATCTCCACCTAATCAATTACTGCTAAGGCTACATCTGCTACCAGCTCTTCATCAGATGCCACCAACATCAATTCACTTCCCACAAACACTTCCTGATGGTAGCAGGCCCTCCAAAATCTGGCCATAAAGTGGCCCCAAAACTGGCCATAAACAAAATCTCTGCAGCACTGTAACATGTTCATAATGGCCCTAACACCCATGCTGGAAGGTTGTGGGTTTACTGGAATGAGGGCAAGGAACACCTGGACCGCCCAAGGCAGAAAACCACTTAAAGGCATTAAGCCACAAACAATAGCATGAGCGATCTGTGCCTTAAAGACATGCTCCTGCTGCAGTTAACTAGCCCAACCTATTCCTTTAATTCAGCCCATCCCTTCATTTCCCATAAGGAATACTTTTAGTTAATTTAATATCTATAGAAACAATCCTAATGACTGGTTTGCTGTTAATAAATATGTGGGTAAATCTCCATTCAGGACTCTTAGCTCTGCAGGCTGTGAGACCCCTGATTTCCCAATTCACACCTCTATATTTCTGTGTGTGTGTCTTTAATTCCTCTAGCGCCACTGGATTAGGGCCTCCCTGACTGAGCTGGTCTGGGCAACTTCCCAATCCATGACAACTGCCTCCACCCCCACTGCCAGTATCACATCAATTTGCATATCTACTACCAGTCAAGTTGGAAGTACCTTCAAAACTGCTGAAACTATCAGCACACTTGCTTCCACAGATGTCACCATAGCTATTGATCTGAAATCTAGAAGCACCACTTCTAATGCCACAAAATTATTTAAGACTTTTGCCACAGATATGATTGCAATCAGCATATCTATTGCATTTACCTTGAAAGGTGAGACAGCTGAAGTTTCAACATTTAACGTTTTATCTACATATGAACCTACTAACCATATATGGATGATACTACTTCATCACTGTCTTTACAACACCTGCAGTCACTGCTGCCACTACCATATCTGAAGCTTCAGTACCTACCACACCTGCTCTTACATATTCTCCTTCTACTCCTATCTCTATATCTGATGTTGTTAGTAATCTGTCTATCTGACCATATCTAGGGACTTTCCCTCAACATCAATTGACATGTCAATTGTCAACGTTTCTCCTGCCACCACTCCCCTGACAACTATACTTGCACATCTGCACTTACTAATACCAGCCCCCACCACAGTTGCTCTCTCTGCCTCACCTGGAGGTACTACCAGCCACTCCCGCTGTCACCCTTCCCACCACTGTGGCCTACACTGCCCTTTCTCCCATAGGCACAGCTGCCTTTACAAGGTCCAACCTTACTACCACTTCTACTTCCATTTTCCCAGAGGCTGCCACAGCTACTCTCTGCAACACCAGCTGCCACTACTGTTTCTGGAACAAGAGCTTCTTCTACCACATCTGGATCATCTCTGATATTGTTTGGATTTGTATCCCCACCCAAATCTCACATCAATTGTAATCCTCAATGTTGGGAGAGGGACCTAGTGGGAGGTGATTGGATCATGGGCACGGATTTCTCCCTTGCTGTTCTTATAATAGTGAGTCCTTACAAGATCCCCTTGTTTAAAAGTGCATAGCACCTCCCCACTTTGCTCTCTTCCTCCTGCTCCAGCCATGTAGGATATGCCAGCTTCCCCTTCACCTTCCGCCATGATTGTAAGTTTCCTGGGGCCTCCCCAACCACGTTTCTTGTACAGCCTGCAGAACTGTGAGCCAATTAAACCTCCTTTCTTCATAAATTACCCAGTCTTGGGTAGCTCTTTATAGCAATGGGAGAACAGACTAACACAATCTCCCCCAGCAAGAACCACATCTTCTGTCACCACTCTAGCTGCCATCACTGCACTGGCTCTCATCACAGTTTTACTTACCACCTCTTATACTTACACCCACTGTTTCTTTTTCTACCACTACACTGGCAGTCACCAATACTTCCTCAGGTTCCTCCATCACTGCTACCACTAATACTTGGTCTGATTCCACCACATCTTTTAACATTTCATCAGCTTCCATTACATCTGCTGCCTCCAGCTCACAATATAACTGTGACCACCTTAATCCCACAGACATTCCTACTTCCTCTATCTCAACTGCCTCATCTACACTCTTTGACTCTACCATACTTGAAATTGATTTTGCCTACTTCCTCTATATAGTAAATGCCCTAGTCCCCACAGAGGATGTGACAACATCTTATCCCAATGCATTTGATAATATTACACTTGATTATGAACCTGACACCACTGATCTCCACATAAGCACAACTGATTTCATCAGTTCTTCTAATGCTTTTACAAATTCTGATATTACCAATGACTGAATATTCCTACACACATATAAGCTAACTTCTCATTCCAAACTCTATATACCCACTGCTGTTTTATTTATCACCACTCTCTGCAACACCAGCTGCCACTACTGTTTCTGGAACAAGAGCTTTTTCTACCACATCTGGATCATCTCTGATATGGTTTGGATTTATGTCCCCACCCAAATCTCATTTCGAATTGTAATCCTCAGTGTTAGAGGATGGACCTAGTGGGAGGTGATTGGATCATGGAGCTGGTAATTCTAATATTTACCACTTTATGTCAATCATGGGGTTGACAGGCAGACATACAGATAATTACTGAAAGACCTAACCTGACACCAAAAGCTTTGTAATGATTATTTCTTCTAAGAAATGTGTTATATTGTATATAAATTAAATATATGTTTATTTGATGTTATAAGGAAATACAATCACTATGCTGATGCTATGGATTGGTGGGGGAAAAATTTAAGGAAAGTATAGGAAGAATCAATATCATTAAAATGGCCATACTGCCCAAAGCAACTTATAGATTTAATGCTATTCCTATCAAACTACCAATGACATTCTTCACAGAACTACAAAGAACTATTTTAAAATTTGTATGGAACAACAAAGAGCCCGAATAGCCAAGGCAATCCTGAGCAAAAAGAACGAAGCTGGGGCATCACATTATCCGATTTCAAACTGAAGTAGGGGTTGGGACTTGACCCCAGAGGCAGGGCTCAGACACAGACCACATTGAAGACTATCTAAAACAGGGCAGGGTCAAAAGAAGCTTTCAATCAGACCCACCCACTAGTGTGCCAAGTCAATTTACTGTTGTCATGGCAACATCTGGGAGTTACTGTCCATTTCCATGGCACTCAATAATCCAAAAGTTACTACCCCTTCCCTGCATAAACCACCCCTTAAACTGCATGCAATTAAAAATGGGTATAAAGATGACCCCAAAATTGCCCTAAATTGCTACTCTCTGCCTACAGGAGTATCTCTGCTCTGCAGGAGCAGTCAAGGAGTTATAACACCACTGGAGCTGTAACACTGCCTGTTCAATAAAGCTTTTTTCTTCTCCCTCTGGCTTGCCCTTGAATTCTTTCTTGGGCAAAGCCAAGAGCCCTCCCAGACTAAGCTCCACTTTGGGGCTCACCTGCCCTGCATCAAAACTTTATTACAGTGCTACAGTAGCCAAAACAGCATGGTATTGTTATAAAAAACAGACACATAGATCAATGGAACAAAATAGAGAGCCCAGAAATAAGAACACACACCTATGAGCATCTATTCTTTGACACAGCTGACAAAAAAAAAAAAGAAATGGGGAAAGGACTCCCTATTTGATAAATAATGCTTGGATAACTGGCTAGCCACATGCAAAAGATTGAAATGGGACTCTTTCCACAGACAAAAATCAACTCAAGATGGATTAAACACTTAAATGTAAAACCCCAAAATATAAAAATCCTGGAAGACAACGTAGGCAATACAATTCTGGACATTGAAACAGGTAAAGATTTCATGATGAAGACACCAAAAGCAATTGCAACAAAAGCAAAAATTGATGAATGAAATCTAATTAAACTTAAAAGAAACCATCAACAAGGTAAACAGACAACCTACAGACTGTGAGAAAAAATTTGCAAACTATGCATCAGATAAAGGTCTAATATCCAGCATCCAGAAGAAACTTAAACAAATTTACAAGAAAAAAAAAACAACCCCATTAAAATGTGGGCAGATGACATAAACAGACAGTTTTCAAAAGATGACATACATGCAGCCAACAAGTATATGAAAAAAAGTTCAATATCACTGATCATTAGAGAAATGCAAATCAAAACCACAATGAGATACCATCTCACGCCAGTCAGAATGACTATTACTAAAAAGTCAAAAAATAACAGATGCTGGCAAGGTTGCAGAGAAAAGAGAACACTTATACACTGTTGGTGGGAGTGTAAATTAGTTGAACCATTGTGTAAAGAAATGTAGTGATTCATCAAAGAACTAAAAACAGAACTACCATTCAATCCAGCAATCCCATTGCTTGGTATATACTCAGAGGAATACAAATCACTCTACCATAAAAATGCACATGAATGTTCATTGAAGCACTGTCCACAATAGTAAAAACATGGAATCAACCTAAATGCCCATCAATAACAGACTGGATAAAGAAAATCTGTACATATGCATGATGGAATACTATGCAGCCATAAAGAAGAACGAGATCATGTATTTTGCAGAAACATGGATGGAGCTGGAAGCCATTATCCTTGGCAAACTAATGCAGAAAGAGAAAACCAAATACCACATATTCTCACTTATAAGCGTGAGCTAAATGATGAGAATTCATGGACACAAAGAAAGGAATAACAGACACTGGGGCCTACTTGAGGGTGAAGGGTGGGAGGAAGGAGAGGAGCCAAAAAACTAAATACTGGGTACAATGATTAGTACCTAGGTGATGAAATAATCTGTACAACAAACCCTCATGATATGAGTTTAACTATATAACAAACCTTCACATGTACCCTGGACCTAAAGTAAAAGTTAAAAAAAGAAGAAAAAAATCTGAAGATGAAATGCAAACTACTCAGATTAACTAATATTAGATATAAGAAAAGTATGATATTTAAAAAACTGATGGTAATATCATCAAGAACAACTCTCATCAGACTGAACAAAAAATTTTAGTGAGCCTACAAAAATGTGAAAGAGTTATGGCTCTGTTCACAAGGCATCTGTTTTTGTTGTTGTTACTTTTTCTCTATTTCATTTATTTCTGCCCTTTTATTGCTTTCTTTTTTCTCTTGATGTATTTTGTTGCTTTTGCCAAGTTCTAAGAGATGCTAAAAGTTTAGCTCATATATTTTCAGTCTTTCTCATTTTTTTATAAATATTTGAGAGCTAGAGGTTGCATTTCCCTTCGTATCCCATAAATACTGGTTTTTTGTGTTTCGCTTTTATTCAGCTATAAATATTTTGTAATTTCCTTTATTAATTATAGTCTCAAATGTATTAACATGTGATTTCATTCATATGCATAGGGATATTTTTAGCTAGCCTGATTTCTATTGATTAGCAAGTGAGTCTACTATGACCCCAAAAATAATTGACACAGATACTTCTATTGAGAGCACATACTTAACCAGAGGAAAATATGCATATTAAGACACAATCCACTGTTTCTCAGGAAGTAATCAAGGTACAAAGGACAACTGTCAACTGAACAAACAACCAACCATTCTTGGTATAAAAGCCTCAATCCACACATGACCTTTACTCAACTACAGTATTTCCTATTCCTAAAAGAATCTAGTAGGAAGGCTATAAGAAATGTTCTCTTACTGATCCTTCTTATTTGCCACCTTAGATTTTAAGTTGCTTCTTGGCTACCAAAATGCCTAGACACAGTAACTAACAAGAATTCAACTGACAGGTAGTTTGACCAGACTTGGAGGAAGGATTCCTTCAAAGGTAGGTACCTGGGAATTCACAAATTAAGACTTTTGAATAGAGAATCAAGGTTATTTTTTAAGCATTGCATTTCTAATGATTACTGTAAAAATCCACTGGTAGAACAGCATTTCTAAATGTTCTTCTAGATTAAAATATGGTTAGTAACGCTATTTTATTTTTCTAATCTTCAATGTAATTTAACAGTATGACAAAAAATTCATGAGATTTCATAGGACTAATACTAGTGAACTCCACATTCTTCCTAATTTACCATGTCTTGATTTTCTCTTCTACTGGCAAATAATTTTTTAACATTAGTGATATTTCCTGTCTATCTGACATTAGTCCTAAAATAATTCACTGTATGGGGAGCTGTATGCTACTTTTCAGTATGTAATGGTTATATCTAGTTTACTTACATTTTGGCTAAGAAAAACTCCAAATAAGAAGAAAAAAAGACCACAAAAATCTTTGATCTCCAAGGGGAAAATCAGCCTTGCCCTAGATAAGGTCTTAGACGCCATGAAACCAAGAACATATGAGAAAAATGTTTTTACAATAGACTTTCTTCTTTGTATTGTATTTACTTTTTTTTTTCATTTGTAACAAGGCCAAAAAGGCTTTTATTTGCCTTATAGAGTCAATTCAACAAAACTGTGTTTAGTGCTTACCTTACACAAGACAATGTGCTCTGTGTTGGGAATACAGATACAAACAATAAACATCTTCAAACACAAAGAGTTCATGGTAGATGAAGTCAGAGGGTATTTTTCATGAATTTAAGAGCATATGATTTTCATTCCTACTAGTGGGTTTTTTTTGGGGGGGTGGGAGATGAATATACAACTATTCTAGAAGTATACAATGTTTTAAAAGAGAAAACTGAAACTGTTTCCAGATCAAGGTTATATCACAATTCTTTAGGCAATAACATTTGATTTAATCAGTTGTAGTTTTCATTGGAATTACATAAATGTTATTTCTTATTCAACCGTAGTAACATTAGATGAATCTGCACTTATTAACCAATTTCACAGCTTTGAGGGTAAGTCTGGTTTAAATTATGGGTTTCAATTTTTTTATTTTTTTATTATTATACTTTAAGTTCTAGGGTACATGTGCACAACGCGCAGGTTTGTTACATATGTATACATGTGCCATGTTGGTGTGCTGCACCCATTAACTCATCAGTAACATTAGGTATATCTCCTAATGCTATCCCTCCCCTCTGCCCCCACCCCACGACAGGCCCCGGTGTGTGATATTCCCCTTCCTGTGTCCAAGTGTTCTCATTGTTCAATTCCCACCTGTGAGTTAGAACATGCAGTGTTTGGTTTTTTGTCCTCGTGATAGTTTTCTGAGAATGATGGTTTCCAGCTTCATCCATGTGCCTACAAAAGACATGAACTCATCATTTTTTATGGCTGCATAGTATTCCATGGTTTATATGTGCCACATTTTCTTAATCCAGTCTATCATTGATGGACATTTGGGTTGGTTCCAAGTCTTTGCTATTGCGAATAGCGCCACAATAAGCATACCTGTGCATGTGTCTTTAAAGCAGCATGATTTATAATCCTTTGGGTATATACCCAGTAATGGGATGGCTGGGTCAAATGGTATTTCTAGTTTTAGATCCTTGAGGAATCACCACACTGTCTTCTATAATGGTTGAACTAGTTTACAGTCCCACCAACAGTGTAAAAGTGTTCCATTTCTCCACATCCTCTCCAGCACCTGTTGTTCACTGAATTTTTAATGATCGCCATTCTAACTGGTGTGAGATGGTATCTGGTTGTGGTTTTGATTTGCATTTCTCTGATGGCCAGTGATGATGAGCATTTTTTCATGTGTCTGTTGGCTGCATAAATGTCTTCTTTTGAGAAGTGTCTGTTCATATCCTTTGCCCACTTTTTGATGGGGTTTTTTTCTTGTAAATTTGTTTAAGCTCTTTGTAGATTCTTGATATTAGCCCTTTAGTAGATTGCAAAAATTTTCTCCCATTCTGCAGGTTGCCTGTTTATTCTGATAGTAGTTTCTTTTGCTGTGCAGAAGCTCTTTAGTTTAATTAGATCCCATTTGTCAACTTTGGTTTTTGTTGCCATTGCTTTTGGTGTAGACATGAAGTCCTTGCCCATGTCTATGTCCTGAATGGTATTGCCTAGGTTTTCTTCTAAGGTTTTTATGTTTTTATACTTTTAGGTCTAACATGTAAGTCTTTAATCCATCTTGAATTAATTTTTGAATAAGGTGTAAGGAAGGGATCCAGTTTCAGCTTTCTACATATGGCTAGCCAGTTTTCCCGACACCACTTATTACATAGGGAATCCTTTCCCTATTGCTTGTTTTTGTCAGGTTTGTCCAAGATCAGATGGTTGTAGATGTGTGGTATTATTTCTGAGGGCTCTGTTCTGTTCCATTGGTCTATATATCTGTTTTGGTACCAGTACCATGCTGTTTTGATTACTGTAGCCTTGTAGTATAGTTTGAAGTCAGGTAACAGGATGCCTCCAGCTTCGTTCTTTTGACTTAGGATTCACTTGGCGACGAGGGCTCTTTTTTGGTTCCATATGAACTTTAAAGTAGTTTTTTTCTAATTCTGTGAAGAAAGTTATTGGTAGCTTGATGGGGATGGCATTGAATCTATAAATGACCTTGGGCAGTATGGCCATTTTCACAATATTGATTCTTCCTATCCATGAGCATGGAATGTTCTTCCATCTGTTTGTGTCCCCTTTTATTTCATTGAGCAGTGGTTTGTAGTTCTCCTTGAAGAGGTCCTTCACATCCCTCGTAAGTTGGATTCCTAGGTATTTTATTCTCTTCATAGTAATTGCGAATGGGAATTCACTCATGATTTGGCTCTCTGTCTGTTATTGGTGTATAAGAATGCTTGTGATTTTTGCACATTGATTTTGTATCCTCAGACGTTGCTGAAGTTGCTTACCAGCTTAAGGAGATTTTGGGCTGAGACGATGGGGTTTTCTAAATTTACAATCATATCATCTGCAAACAGGGATAATTTGACTCCCTCTTTTCCTAATTGAATACCCTTTATTTCCTTCTCCTGCCTGATTGCCCTGGCCAGAACTTCCAACAGTATGCTGAATAGGAGTGGTGAGAGAGGGCATCCTGTCTTGTGCCAGTTTTCAAAGGGAATGCTTCCAGTTTTGTCCATTCGGTATAATATTGGCTGTGGGTTTGTCACAAATAGCTCTTATTATTTTGAGATACTTCCCATCAATACCGAGTTTATTGAGAGTTTTTAGCATGAAGGGCTGTTGAATTTTGTCAAAGGCCTTTCCTGCATCTATTGAGATAATCATGTGGTTTTTGTTGTTGGTTCTGTTTATATGCTGGATTACATTTATTGACTTGCATATGTTGAACCAGCCTTGCATCCCAGGGATGAAGCCCACTTGATCATGGTGGATATGCTTTTTGATGTGCTGCTGGATTCGGTTTGCCAGTATTTTATTGAGGATTTTTGCATCAGTGTTCATCAGGGATATTGGTCTAAAATTGTCTTTTTTTGTTGTGTCTCTGCCAGGCTTTGGTATCAGGATGATGCTGGCCTCATAAAATGAGTTAGGGAGGATTCCCTCTTTTTCTATTGATTGGAACAGTTTCAGAAGGAATGGTACCAGCTCCTCCTTGTACCTCTGGTAGAATTCAGCTGTGAATCCATGTGGTCCTGGACTTTTTTCGGTTGGTAGGCTATTAATTATTGCCTCAATTTCAGAGCCTGTTATTGGTCTATTCAGGGATTCAACTCTTCCTGGTTTAGTCTTGGGAGAGTGTATGTGTCCAGAAATTTATCCATTTCTTCTAGATTTTCTAGTTTATTTGTGTAGAGGTGTTTATAGTATACTCTGATGGTAGTTTGTATTTCTGTGGGATTGGTGGTGATATCTCCTTTATCATTTTTTATTGCGTCTATTTGATTCTTCTCTCTTTTCTTCTTTATTAGTCTTGCTAGCTTGTTGATCTTTTCAAAACACCAGCTCCTGGGTTCATTGATTTTTTGAAGGGTATTTTGTGTCTCTATATTCTTCAGTCCTGCTCTGATCTTAGTTATTTCTTGCCTTCTGCCAGCTTTTGAATGTGTTTGCTCTTACTTCTCTAGTTCTTTTAATTGTGATGTTAGGGTGTCAATTTTAGATCTTTCCTGCTTTCTCTTGTGGGCATTTAGTGTTATAAATTTCCCACTACACACTGCTTTAAATGTGTCCCAGAGATTCTGTTATGTTGTGTCTTTGTTCTCATCGGTTTCAAAGAACATCTTTATTTCTGCCTTCATTTCATTATGTACCCAGTAGTCATTCAGGAGCAGGTTGTAGTTTTGGAGTTTTGAGTGAGTTTCTTAACCCTGAGTTCTAGTTTGATTGAACTGCAGTCTAGAGACAGTTTAATTTCTGTTCTTTTACATTTGCTGAGGAGTGTTTACTTATAAATTTGAAAAAAAAGACTGGATCCTTCTTTTCCTGACTTACCACTATGTCCAAATTAAGCCACAGAATTTAGAGTTGAAAAGTCCTAGATCCAAATACTAATTCATTCACTTTGTAGATTTGTGGCTTTGGACAGGGCAATTAAACCTTTTCCTGTTTTATTGTGAATATAATAATACAAGCTTCATCTGTGACTCATAATGATTAAATAAAGGATTTATAGAAAACACATACACATGGGAATAAAAGTCTGATACTCTTTTTGTAAATCTGCTAGGGCAGCTAGAGGTACCCTTATCCTGAGTAGAGAAGATCATCTCCTCATTTCTTTCCAATGATACCAATCTATGTTTCTAAGATTCTGAATTCAATAGGTAATCTTTTAATTAATTATATCAACTCTCTACTAGAAATTTAGACTAGCCAGCTCTCAGAAAATCCACAAAAACCATTTATATTTGATTCTTAACTACCCTACATGGTTGCACTTGAACATGATAATAGATATTTATTAAATCTAATCTGATTTAGCTACATATTTTCTGTTAGCATTCATAGCATATTATGGAAATATTTTTTGAAATTCAAAACCAAGCCTTTTATTTACTTTTTTTTTTTTTTGAGCAAGGTTTTTCTCACTTTTTTTTTTTTTTTTTTTGAGATGAAGTCTCATTCTGTCTCCCAGGCTAGAGTGCACTGGCACCATCTCGGCTCACTGCAACCTCTGGCTCCCGGGTTCAAGTGATTCTCCTACCTCAGCCTCCCGAGTAGCTTGGATTACAGGTGCGTGCCACCACACCTGGCTAATTTTTGTATTTTTAGTAGAGGCGGGGTTTCACCACGTTGGGCAGGCTGGTCTCAAAATTGTAACCTCAGGTGATTCACCCACCTTGGCCTCCCAGAATGCTGGGATTACAGGTGTGAGCCACCATGCCCCGCCTTTTTTAACTTTTATTTTAAGTTTGGGGTACAAGCGCTGGTTTATTACATAGGTAAACTTGTGTCATAAGGGGTTTGTTTTACAGATTATTTCATCACCCAGGTATTAAGCCTAGTATCCCTTAGTTATTTTTCCTGGTCTGCTCCCTTCTCCCATCCACCACTGTCTGAAAGGCCCCAACCCCAATGAGTGTTATTCTCCTCTATGTGTCCATGTGTTCTCATCACTTAGCTCCCACTTATAAGTGAGAACATGCAATATTTGGTTTTCCATTCCTGTGTTAGTCTTCTAAGGATAATAACCTCCAGCTCCATCTGTGTTACCGCAAAGGACATCAATGGACACGTTTCAAAAGAAGACACACATGCAGCCAACAAACATGAAAAAAAGCTCAACATCACTGATCATTAGAGAAATGCAAATCAAAACCCCAATAAGATACCATCTGACACCAGTCACAATGGCCATTATTAAAATGTAAAAAAATAACAGATGCTGGTGAGGTTGTGGAGAAAAAAGAACACTTATACACTGTTGGTGGGAGTGTAAATTCATTTGCCCATTGTGAAAGACAGCGTGCAATTCCTCAAAGACCCAGAGACAGAACTACCATTTGACGCAGCAATCCCATTACTGGGTATATACCCAAAGGAAATTTTTAATTACTAACAGTCAGTTTACCAAAAATGCTGTAGTATTCATTCTACTATGAAATATGTATATAGTAACATAATTATATTTCCTAACATTAAAAAATAATTATAATATTCTATTATACTTTATATAGTTCAATAATTAGCACATTTGTCTACAATTCTAACAACCATCTCTCAGTGATTGCTTTGTTAACCTGTTCTTCAAAACTATCCTGATTCTGGAACAAATAAAGAGGACTTTTTGTGAAAACTGAAATGGACATTTCTTGTGCTTACTTTCAAACAAGAGCTAGAGGCAATGAGAATGTCCTACCTGACCCTCAGTCTATTGGCTTTTATGGACTGCCTTCTCAGTAAATACTCATGAGTCAATTGATCCACCTTTATATTTAATTGTAAATAAAAAAAAATTAGTTTGGAGACAGATAGATAGACCCTTTTGCAACTGAATAAGAGAACATACCCTAACATTTCCGATTTCAGCTTTCATATTCTCAGACTTAATACTTGGATGTTGAATTTTCTTTTTTTTTTTTTTTTTTTTTTTTTGTGAGACGGAGTCTCACTCTGTCGCCCAGGCTGGAGTGCAGTGGTGCGATCTCGGCTCACTGCAAGCTCCGCCTCCCAGGTTCACGCCATTCTCCTGCTTCAGCCTCCCGAGTAGCTGGGACTACAGGCACCCATCACCGCGCCTGGCTAATTTTTTGTATTTTTAGTAGAGACGGGGTTTCACCATGTTAGCCAGGATGGTCTTGATCTCCTGACCTCAAGTGATCCGCCTGCCTTGGCCTCCCAAAGTGCTGGGATTACAGGCGTGAGCCACCGCGCCCGGCCTGAATTTTAACATTACATTTTACCTTTTTCTACTGTTGACACCTATGTTTATGTGTATGGCATTTTAAAATACCATAAAAGGCCATAAAAATATAACTTCTTATGAAAGTCTATCTCTATTCCATATAATTTATTGTCTGTTAGTATGAGTGTCTCAGAATAGAAAATAAAGATAGAATTTATGGGAGCTGCTTTTTTATTATCATTATACTTTAAGTTCTAGGGTACATGTGCACAACATGCAGGTTTGTTACATAGGTATACATGTGCCATGTTGGTTTGTTGCACCCATCAACTCATCGTTTACATTAGGTATTTCTCCTAATGCTACCCCTCCCCCAGTCCCCTACCCTCCAACAGGACCTGGTGTGTGATGTTCTCCACCCTGTGTCATGTGTTCTCATTGTTCAGCTCCCACTTATGAGTGAGGACATGTGGTGTTTAGTTTTCTGTCCTTGTGATATTTTACTAAGAATGATGGCTTCCAGGTTCATCCATGTCCCTGCAAAGGACACGAACTCATCCTTTTCTGTGGCTGCATAGTATTCTATGGTGTAAATGTTCAACATTTCCTTTATCCAGTCTATTATTGATGAACATGTGGGTTCATTGCAAGTCTTTGCTATTGGGAATAGTGCCACAATAAACATATATGTGCATGTGTCTTTATAGTAGCATGATTTATAATCCTTTGGCTATATACCCAGTAACGGGGTTACTGGGTCAAATGGTATTTCTAGCTATAGATCCTTGAGGAATCATCACACTGTCTTCCATAATGGTTGAAGTAATTTACACTCCCACCAACAGTGTAAAAGGATTCCTATTTCTCTACATCCTCTCCAGCATCTGCTGTTTCCTGACTTTTTATGATCATCATTCTAACTGGCATGAGATGAAATCTCATTGTGGTTTTGATTTGCATTTCTCTGATGATCAGTGATGATGAACATTTTTTCATATGTCTGTTGGCTGCATTAACGTCTTCTTCCGAAAAGTGTCTGTTCATATCCTTTGCCCACTTTTGATGGGATTGTTTGGTTTTTTTCTTGTAAATTTGTTTAAGTTCTTTGTAGATTCTGGATATTAGCCCTTTGTCAGATGGATAGATTGCAAAAATTTTCTCCCATTCTCTAGGTTGCCTGTTCACTCTGATGATAGTTTCTTTTGCTGTGCAGAAGCTCTTTAGTTTAATTAGATCCCATTTGTCTATTTTGGCTTCTGTTGCCATTGCTTTTTGTGTTTTAGTCAGGAAATCTTTTCCCATGCATATGTCTTGAATGGTATTGCCTAGGTTGTCTTCTAGGCTTTTTATGCTTTTAGGTCTTACATTTAAGTCTTTAATCCATCTTGAGTTAATTTTTGTATAAGGTGTAAGGAAGGGATCCAGTTTCAGCTTTCTACATATGGCTAGCCAGTTTTCCCAACACCATTTATTAAATAGGGAATCCTTTCCCCATTGCTTGTTTTTGTCAGGTTTGTCAAAGATCAGATAGTTGAAGATGTGTGTTGTTATTTCTGAGGGCTCTGTTCTGTTCCATTGGTCTATATATCTGTTTTGGTACCAGTACCATGCTGTTTTGGTTACTGTAGCCTTGTAGTAAAGTTTGAAGTCAGGTAGCATGATGCCTCCAGCTTTGTTCTTTTTACTTAGGATTGTCTGGCTATGGGGTCTCTTTTTTGGTTCCATATGAAATTTAAAGTAGTTTTTTTCTAATTCTGTGAAAAAAGTCAGTGGTAGCTTAACGGGGATAGCACTGAATCTATAAATTACCTTGGGCAGTATGACCATTTTCAAGATATTGATTCTTCCTACCCATGAGCATGGAAATTTCTTCCATTTGTTTGTGTCCTCTTTTATTTTGTTGAGCAGTGGTTTGTAGTTCTCCTTGAAGAGATCCTTCACATCCCTCGTAAATTGTATTCTTAGGTATTTTATTTTCTTTGTAGTAATTGTGAATGGGAGTTCACTCATGATTTTCTCTCAGTTTGTTATTGGTGTATAGGAATGCCTGTGATATTTGCATATTGATTTTGTATCCTGAGAACTTGCTGAAGTTGCTTATCAGCTTAAGGAGATTTTGGGCTGAGACAATGTGTTTTCTAAATATACAATCATGTCATCTGCAAACAGGGACAATTTGACTTCCTCTTTTCCTAATTGAATACCCTTCATTTCTTTCTCTTGCCTGATTGTCCTGGCCAGAACTTCCAATACTATGTTGAATAGGAGTGGTGAGAGAGGGTATCCCTGTCTTGTGCCAGTTTTCAAAGGGAATGCTTCCAGTTTTTGCCCATTCAGTATAATATTGGCTGTGGGTTTGTCATAAATAGCTCTTATTAATTTGACATATGTTCCATCAATACCTAGTTTATTGAGAGTTTTCAGCATGACAGGCTGTTGAATTTTGTCGAAGGCCTTTTCTGCATCTATTGAGATAATCATGTGGTTTTTGTCATTGGTTCTGTTTACATGATGTATTACGTTTATTGATTTATGTTGAACCAGCCTTGCATCACAAGGACGAAGCTGACTTGATCTTGGTGGGTAAGCTTCTTGATGTGCTGCTGGATTAAGTTTACCAGTATTTTATTGAGGATTTTTGCATCAATGTTCATTAGCAAAACTGGCCTAAAATTAACTTTTTTTGTTGTGTCTCTGCCAGGTTTGGTATCAGGATGATGCTGGCCTCATAAAATGAGTTAGGGAGGATTCCCTCTTTTTCTATTGATCGGAATAGTTTCAGAAAGAATGGTACCAGCTCCTCTTTATACCTCTGGTAGAATTCAGCTGTGAATCCATCTGGTCCTGGACTTTTTTTGTTGGTAAGCTATTAATTATTGCCTCAATTTCAGAACCTGTTATTGGTCTCTTCAGAGATTCAACTTCTTCCTAGTGTACTCTTGGGAGGGTGTATGTGTCCAGGAATTTATCCATTTCTTCTAAATTTTCTAGTTTATTTGCATAGAGGTGTTTATAGTATTCTCTGATGGTAGCTTATATTTCTGTGAGATTGGTGGTGATATCCCCTTTATCATTTTTTATTGCATCTATTTGATTCTTCTCTCTTTTCTTATTAGTCTTGCTAGCAGTCTATTTTGCTGATCTTTTCAAAATACCAGCTCCTGGATTCATTGATTTTTTGAAGGGCTTTTTGTGTCTCTACCTCCTTCAGTTCTGATCTTAATAATTTCTTGCCTTCTGCTAGCTTTTGAATGTGTTTGCTCTTGCTTCTCTAGTTCTTTTAATTGTGATGTGAGGGTGTCGATTTTGGATCTTTCCTGCTTTCTCTTGTGGGCATTTAGTGCTATAAATTTCCCTCTACACACTGCTTTAAATGTGTTCGAGAGATTCTGGTATGTTGTGTCTTTGTTCTCGTTGGTTTCAAAGAACATCTTTATTTCTGCCTTCATTTCATTATGTACCCAGTAGTCATTCAGGAGCAGATTGTTCAGTTTCCATGTAGTTGTGTGGTTTTGAGTGAGTTTCTTAATCCTGAGTTCTAGTTTGATTGCACTGTGGTCTAAGAGACAGTTTGTTGTGATTTCTGTTCTTTTATATTTGCTGAGGCATGTTTTATTTCCAATTATGTGGTCAATTTTAGAATAAGTGTGAAATGGTGCTGAGAAGAATGTATATTCTGTTGACTTGGGGTGGAGAGTTCTGTAGATGTCTATTAGATCCACTTGGTCCAGAGCTGAGTTCAAGTCCTGGATATCCTTTTTAATTTACTGTCTCGTTGATCTAATATTGACAGTGGGGTATTAAAGTCTCCATTATTACTGTGTTGGAGTCTAAGTTTCTTTGTAGGTCTCTAAGAACTTGCTTTATGAATCTGGATGCTCCTGTATTGGGTGTGTATATATTTAGTACAGTTAGCTCTTCTTGTTGAATTGATCCCTTTACCATTATGTAATGGCCTCCTTTGTCTCTTTTGATCTTTGTTGGTTTAAAGTCTGTTTTATCAGAGACTAGGATTGCAACCCCTGCTTTTTTTTGCTTTCCATTTCCTTGGTAGATCTTCCTCCAACTCTGTAGTTTGAACCTATATATATCTTTCCATGTGAGATAGGTCTCCTGAATACAGCACACTGATGGGTCTTGACTCTTTATCCCATTTGCCAGTCTATGTCTTTTAATTGGGGCATTTAGCCCATTTACATTTAAGGTTAATATTGTTATGTGTGAATTTGATCCTGTCATTATGATGCTAGCTGGTTATTTCGCACATTAATTGACGCAGTTTCTTCCTAGCATTGATGCTTTGGCATGTTTTTGCAGTGGCTGGTACCGGTTTTTCCTCTCCATGTTTAGTGCTTCCTTCAGGAACTCTTGTAAGGCAGGCCTGGTGGTGATAAAATCTCTTCACATTTGCTTGTCTGTAAAGGATTTTATTTCTCCTTCACTTATGAAGCTTAGTTTGGCTGGATATGAAATTCTGGGTTGAAAATTCTTTTCTTTAAGAATGTTGAATATTGGCCCCCACTCTCTTCTGGCTTGTAGGGTTTCTGCCCACAGATCTGCTGTTAGTCTGATGAGCTTCCCTTTGTGAGTAGCCTAACCTTTCTCTCTGGCTGCCCTTAACATTTTTGCCTTCATTTCAACCTTGGTGAATCTGACAATCATGTGTCTTGGGGTTGCTCTTCTCAAGGAGTATCTTTCTGGTGTTCTCTGTATTTCCTGAACTTGAATGTTGGCCTGCCTGCTAGGTTGGGGAAGTTCTCCTGGATATATCCTGAAGAGTGTTTTCTAATTTGGTTCCATTCTCACCATCACTTTCAGGTATACCAATCAAACGTAGATTTGGTCTTTTCACATAGTCCCATATTTCTTGGAGGCTTTGTTCATTTCTTTTCACTTCTTTTTCTCTAGTCTTGTCTTCTCACTTTATTTCATTAATTTGATCTTCAATCATTGATACCCTTCCTTTGCTTGATAAAATCGGCTGTTGAAGCTTGTGTATGCTTCAAAAAGTTCTCATGCTGTGGTTTTCAGCTCCATCAGGTCATTCTCTTCTCTACACTTGTTATTCTAGTTAGCCATTCGTCTAACCTTTTTTCAATGTTTTTAGCTTCCTTGCAATGGGTTAGAACATGCTCCTTTAGCTCAGAGAAGTTTGTTATTACCAACCTTCTGAAGCCTACTTCTGTCAATTCGTCAAACTCATTCTTTGTCCAGCTTTGTTTCCTTGCTGGCAAGGAGCTGTGTTCCTTTGGAGGAAAAGAGGCGTTCTGGTTTTTGGAATTTTCAGCTTTTCTGTTCCGGTTTCTCCCCATCTTTATGGTTTTATCTATCTTTGGTCTTTGATGTTGATGACCTACGGATGGGGTTTTGGTGTGGATGTCCTTTTTGTTGATGTTGATGCTATTTCTTTCTGTTTGTTAGTTTTCCTTCTAACAGACAGGCCCCTCAGCTGCAGGTCTGTTGGAGTTTGCTGGAGGTCTACTCCAGACCCTGTTTGCTGGGTATCACCAGCAGAGGCTGCAGAACAGCAAATATTGCTACCTGATCCTTCCTCTGGAAGCTTCATCCCAGAAGGGCACCCACCTGTATGAGGTGTCTGTCAGCCCCTACCGGGAGATGTCTTCCAGTCAGGCTACACAGGGGTCCAGGACCCACTTGAGGAGGCAGTCTGTCTGTTCTCAGAGCTCGAATGCCGTGCTGGAAGAACCACTGCTCTCTTCAGAGCTGTCAGGCAGGGACGTTTAAGTCTGCAGAAGCTGTCTGCTGCCTTTTGTTCAAGTATGCCCTGATCCCAGAGGTGGAATCTAGAGAGGCAGTAGCCTTGCTGAGCTGCAGTGGGCTCCACCCAGTTTGAGCTTCCCTGCCTCTTTGTTTACATTGTGAGCATAGAACTGCCCACTCAAGCCTCAGCAATGGCAAATGCCCCTCCCCCCGCCATGCTGTAGTGTCCCAGGTCGGTCTCAGACTGCTGTGCTAGCAGCAAGCAAGGCTCCACGGGCGTGGGACTCACTGAGACAGTCACAGGAGAGAATCTCCTGGTCTGCTGGTTGCGAAGACCATGGTAAAAGTGCAGTATTTGTGCAGGAGTGTACTGTTCCTCCAGGTATAGTCACTCATGGCTTCCCTTGGCTAGGAAAGGGAAATTCCCCAACTCCTTGCGCTTCCCAGGTGAGGCGACACCCCACCTTCTTTCAGCTCACTGTCTGTAGGCTGTACCCACTGTCCAACCAGTCCCAATGAGATGGACCAGGTACCTCAGTTGGAAATGCAGAAATCACCATCTTCTGCATCAGTCTCGCTGGGAGCTGTAGACTGGAGCTGTTCCTATTTGGCTACCTTGGAAGTGACTCCAGGAAGCTGCTTTTAAAAAAATCTATTCTTTACCCTCACTAAGTCCTGGAAAGGTTCATGAAGAAAATAGAGTTTGAGCAGATCTTGAATAGATGTCCATATATAAAGAGCTAGCTTTGGATACTATAAATAATTTTTAAAAGAATATAACTAATAATGCCTGTCCAGGCCTGATTATTTTTGAAAATCATGTGGAATGTAGAACAGCACTATCCCTTCTATCTGTAAGCTACTCAAGCTGTAAGTAATGGCTCATGTACTGGAAAGGCTTACAACCTCAAAAGAGTATCATTTTGATCTTAGAAACTTCATTTCTGGCCAGGTGGCATTTATTACCATTTCTGAATAGGTAACCACAGGGTACTGATCAACACCATCCCCAACCAAAAGTCCAGACATTGCAATATAATAAACTGCATTTGTTTTTTTCTTTCACCTTTTTACAACACAAAAATAATAACTATCATAAAGAAAGCTCAAATTCTTAAAGACTGTTGATGTTTGTTTGATAACTCCTGGAAAATATTAGCCCTGAAATAGAAAACTTAACACTTCAGGAAATGAAGTTTGTTTGTTTTGTTTTGTTTTGTTTTGAGACAGAGTCTCACTCTGTCACCAGGTTGGAGTGCAGTGGCGCAATCTCGGCTCACTGCAACCTCTGCCTCCCAGGTTCAAGCGATTCTCCAGCCTCAGTCTTCCAAGTACCTGGGACTATGGGCATGCACCACCACACCTGGCTAATTTTTGTATTTTTTAGTAGAGATGAGGTTTCACCATGTTGGCCAGGCTGGTCTTGAACTCCTGACCTCAGATAATCCACCCGCCTCCACCTCCCAAAGTGCTGGGATTACAGGCGTGAGCCACCGCACCTGGCCAGAAATTTCTAAGATCAAAATGATACTCTAAAAGTCTGCTCTCTAGATATAAGAATCTAAATGTTTTTTCCAATAAGAATTAATAAACCTACTCCAGGTTATATTCAAGGGACACTAATACAAGGTAAACAATTGATTTATGCATTCAACATACATTTATCAAAGTCATATCATGTGGCAGGCACTGTTCAAAGAACTGGAAATACAGCATAGAAAAGAAAGAGAGTTACTGCTCTCACTGAGCCTAGTTTCATAAAGAAGGGAGGCAAATCACAAGAAACAAAATAAAGAAATTGTTTTAGACAGTGATAAAAATAAACTATGGGAACTAAAATAGGGTGAAATGATAGAGATTAAAAACGCTAGTTTAGATTGGGTGTTTCAAAAAGCCTTTTTAAAGAGATGTCATTTAAGCTGAATAAAAAGAGAAAAAATAACAGCCAAGTGATGATATTGGAGTAGAGAATTCTAGACAAAAGTCCACCAAGGAGGGAAGAAGCTTAGCAGGTCAGAATCTGGAAGTGAGTGATTGTGAGGGAGAATAAGGTAGGAGCTGGTTCCTTTAGCACCTTCTAAGTGGTGGCAAAAAGTCTGGATTTCATTCAGAAGTCAATGGGATCCCACTGGGAAGTTTAAGCAGGGGATTTGGTGCCCGACTTTTGTTTTTAAAAGCACTCTGCCTCCTGTTTGGAGATAGGCTATAGGGGATCAAAATGAAAGTCGAGAGGTTAGGTAGTAATGGAGGCCACATCATTTAGTTCATCATACCTAGTAAGACTGAACATCATATTTCTAAATAAAAGTACACATTAATATGTTTATACATTTATAATAATATAATATTTATCTTAAAGTGTTATGTTATGATTTTGTTCACACTTTTCCTCAATAATCACCATGGACCTATTGTACAATGGTTTCTTATCTTAATTTCAGTAATTTTATATGTATTATTTCAATCAAATAAGACTGTTTAGAAGTGAAAATTTAAAAGCACTATATGAATAAAATGCATTTTGTTAATCACACATGCTAATTGATAATTCATTAGAATTTAAAAATTATTATGTTTAATATCTTTAAACATTTTAGCAGTTAAATTTCACTTATTTTAGAAATTTTTGAAAAGTTTTAATGTGATGTTTAATAGAGTTAATCTTCACAACAAAACTATGACCAGAAACTCTGTTTTGATAAATCAGAAAATTATTTTTTAACTCCAAGATACTATCAGCATTAGTTATTATTATTCATTTCTTAGTCCTAATATATATAAAAAGAGGTCACCATATATGTCATCTCGAATGTGAAATACCTACAGATGCACATATATGGAAAGAAGCAAGTAAAATTTAAAATAATATTCAACATAGGTTTATGTTGTTTCCTCTCATTTCTCTGATGCATGCTATTATATCTGCATAATATTATATTACATCAAAACTTAATTTTTAAAAGTTCCTGGAGTCAAATAGCTTTAGAAATAGAACAGAAACATTAATTTTTTTGTTTTGATTTAGCTGCAGAATTTCTCAGCATCTTTAAAATGTCATATGAATTTCATGCTCCAGCGGAGGAATAGACGATAATATTTCTCATTATCAATGCTCAACTTATACCGCATGAGCACATGCATCATATCTGTCTTGTACATCTTTGAATTCCCCCGCATCTAACACTCTGCCCAGGACAAAGCAACAGTACGTAAATGATAAAGAAGAAAACAAAAATGAAAGGAGAAGAAATAAAACCTAACATTTGATAGATCAGTAAGGTGACTATAGTTTATAATAATAATATGTTTCAAAATAGATAGAAAATAATTTGAATGTTTCTAGCATAAAGAAAAGACACATTTAAGGTAATGGATATCCCAATTACACTAATTTGATCTATACAAATTTTATTAATGTATTAGATTATCACATGTACCCTGAAAATACGTACATCTATTGGACATCAATTCAAAACATAATTTAAAAATGGAGGGAGACAGAAAAATAGAAAGAATAAAAACAAAATAGAGGAAAAAGGAAGGGAAAGAGAATGGATGAGAAGAAGGAAAATTAACAGCACATCCCTTGTAGGAAAAAGACATGCTCCCTCAAAATATATTTTGAGAAACATAAGGCATGCTAAACATTTGGAAACATAAACAGTGGGCCCAGGACAGGTGGGGTGAGGGGAGCTCATGGAAGTTGGGAGGCAGAAAAAAATTATTAATATATGCAACTAATTTAAAGCATTTGAAGAGCTTCCAAAGAGTAAACTACAAAGATTGGAATAAACCCAAGTATATCAGCTATTAAACTTGATTCAATAATTTTTATTGTGTGGTATTACATGTATTTATAGGTTCTGGAAATTGAGTAGAGAAGCAGACAGATTATACCCCTACCTCCATATATCTTTCAGTCCAGTTACCTTTTTAATATTACATATGTTGTCTATAAATGTGGTCAACATTCTTGTTTAAGAACTTTATTATTATATAAATATCACATAGGGATGATAATGCTAATGAAAGAAGGCCTATAATATGCACATGAGTACAACCATTAAATGACCCAAAATGTTAGGATGAAAATACTGGAATTGATAACTCCACTATATCGGAAATACTTATAACTCATGCAGGGAGTTTCATAATGAAAAGAGAGTATCTTTAAAATAGTGTATCAGCAATAATGAGAAAAATCAATGGGTGAAGAAAGATTGGTGGCAGCATCTATATATGGAGGGAGAGGTTTTAATAAAAACTATGATGGTGAATATTCTGTCTTTCTCTCAAACAAAAAAATGGTTAATCCCTTAGCTTATATTTGCAAAGAAGTGTGAAATATAGAAAAGTTAAGATGCTTCTGAAAGGCATTGAGAAGGATGGATTTGCAGCTTTAAGTTGTAAACTAAAAGTAGACTGAAGAAAATAATTGAGTTAAAATTCACCGTAAGGCTGCAATCTGGGTTGACAAAGTAGATCTCAGTATCCAAAACTATTGCAAAAAAATAGTCTGAATGATGAAAAAGACAATTTGTCCTTTAGGCCTACCATCCATTTTAGTTCAGTTTATTTTAGTGGTTAATGGAGCACCTATTAATACAATTGAGTGGTGACCTTTAGTCAATACCCAGTTATTCAAAGAAAATACACTGTCTTAAAGGAAACCCTTTAAGGTGAGTGAATACAACTCTAGACAGGAAGTTTCAAAAAAATGTGGAACAGCGAAAGGACCTTGAACAAAACCAAGTCCTCAGGACAAAGAAACTAGGATTGAAAAGATACAAAGATATTTAGAAATTCAAGAAGTTGAGGGAGCTCATTCCTAACAGCCTTGGCCAACTGAGTTAAGCATGAGTTCATCTCCTTGGTAAACACTATATTTTCTATACAACAAAAAGGCTATCATACTTTGGGTTCGTATATATACAGCTCAACCTCTCAAATAGCATCAACATACTCTTTTTGCATTTCTTCTAATGATAAAGTAATACAAGTGTATTGTAGAAAAATCAAAGAAAAACAGAAGCAAAAAAAAGTGCATTTAGGATTCTCAGACTCATGAATTCTTTGTCAGAAGGTGGCAGAGTAATAATGAGCCAGGTCTTGGCCCCTGGCCTGCAGCCCACCTGCTTCTCCTCTCATCCCTGGCTCCTCCTCCCTCCCTCCCCACCACCCCAACAGTGGTCATGTGAAAACAAATGTGTATACTCCAGGCCAAACATCCTCCTCAATTTCCCCTCTGGCCTAGGGGTACATATGCACAGTAGCAGCATGGTCACCATTTGTAGGATGAACCCAAGGAAGAGGCTTTTGCACTTTCTGGAAGTGAACTCAGGGATAGAGAAAGAAAATCTCCTGGTGATTACTCCTCTTGCCCTCTATGGCCACATGAGGGCCAAAATAAGGACCTCTAAACTTCAAGACCCAGATGAGGGATCCCTTTTGCCTGGGCTTGAAGGCAGTTCTTGCCATCTTATATGTGCTTAATGTTTTCATTTTTCTTTTTGCAGTCAAGTGGGACACAAGAGAAATAAGCCAAAAACTAGACTATTACAAAATCTTTCTTCTCAAGGACCAGCTTCACATCAGCAAGTACCTTCTTCAGTTAAAACTGGTCACATTAGACTTCAATCAAATCCATCTAGTCAAAAGATCCATGGTCTCTCAAAGTCATTTAAATTCTATTGCTTTCAGGAGATCCGAGATGAATCCTAGTCAAATTTTCCCTGTCCAACAAGGTAGTCTTCTTTCATCCCCAAACTCATGTGAACTTACTTCTTAAAACAAGTTCCAGATCTGCTAAACCTCACCCAGGAAAATCTTCACTGAAGTTCACCAAAACATCTAAAACACCCAGATGTTTATATTCACCCTAAATTAGATCAATTCAAATCTCTTTCCATTAATTGAAGAAATTCTCAAATCAAAATTAAGCCAAACTCATTAATTTGGCCAAAAAAAAAAAAAATCAAGATCTCAGACAAAAAGATCTAGGCAACAGGGAAATAAATATGTAAAAGAACAACCTAACACAAAAAGAATTTACCTTAAAAAAAAAAAAACAGCCAATCAAATCCTGGGCTAAAATCTCCAACACAACAAAGTGGCCACCAACAACCAAATCACAGTAACTCAACCCCCTAACAAAAGATCTCACACTATCAAATATTATCCACACAAAGCTGTTAGAATACCACCAAGGAAATCTAAATCTCAATCCAGTACCAACAAGCAACAAAACCCACATCAACCTAAACCTGTTTCATTTTCGACTGGCAAACAAAATGGTCAGCTTCGAAGCAAGTCAAAACCACACTTTGTGCGGTTAAAACTTCATATTAGTGCAAATCCGGGAAAAAGATCAAGACAAACAAAAATCTATCTTCCACAGCAAACTAACCAAGAAGATGTGGTACAAAAATGACTAAAATAAAACAACCTACCCAGTCAAAAACTCAAGCAAAAACTTATAGATGAAAATAATTAGCACACAAAACAACAATATCAGAAGCAGAGACCGGTCCAAAAAAAAACTTGGCAAACCAAAATCACACCTAAACTGTCTTTCACACAGGAATCCTGATAAACCAAAAGCTTTTCCACAGAAAGCTGGCTCATACAAGCCTCATTTAAATCCATTTAAGAAAAACAAAACTCACTTTCCACGACATAATCCAGTTCTTTCTTGTAAGCCCAAATCCACTGGACATCAACATCTTCCAGTTTCACAGCAGCCAAACTGACGCTCATTTATCACCAAATTTCCCATCCACAAGCCTTAAACCACTGCTACAAGATCGACTACAACCACTTCCACAAATATTGTGACATTTGCAATGCTAAATCTTCCACAAAGTCCATATCTGAGGCTATAGCTACCTTATATGATGTTCCTTCCACAGATGAGATTCCTGTCAGCTCACCTCTTGACACCACGGTGGCCTCCAATAAAACACCTGGAAATATGACATTTGATGCTTTAAACCCATCAGCTTCCACATCTGCTTCCACTGGGTATTTTGCTTCTATATCCATCCCCATCCCCTCTTCCTTAGGAACCAAATCTGTGGAAAAGGCCACAACACCCGTGGTCACTGCTGCTGTCAAGACAACACAAGTCACTACTTCAGCTTCTACCACATTGAGAGTGACCAACACTAGCCTACTCCTTACAACTATCACAACACCTTCCCCTACTACCCAGTCCTCTACTTCAGCTCTATCTGCCACTACCACCACTGCACTTGCAGCCACCCGATTTGACTCAACCTCCCCATCTAATACTGAAATGGTCGCTTCTGACACCACTGCAATTGATGATGCATCTTTTTTTATAGCCACTGATTATCTTGAACCTAAAACAACCATATTTTCAACATCTATTTCTACTGTCTCTATATAATCCCTGTTGCAGTTATATCAGCTGTCAATACCATATCATATACTCTTACTTATTCTACTACTATCAGTATCAAAAATGCTATCAAGAACACTTTTGGGCCAGGTGCGGTGGCTCACACCGGTAATCCCAGCACTTTGGGAGGCCAAGGTGGGCAGATCACCTGAGGTCAGGAGTTCGAGACCAGCCTGGCCAACATGGTGAAACCCAATTTGTACTAAAAATACAAAAACTATCCAGGTGTGGGGGCATGCGCCTGTAGTCCCAGCTACTTGGGAGGCTGAGGCAAGAGAATCGCTTGAACCTGGGAGGAGGAGGTTGCACCACTCTACTCCAGCCTGGGTGACAGAGACTCTGTCTAAAAAACAAACAAACAAAACAAAACAAAAACAAACAAAAACAAAACACTTTTGTTACCCTTGAAACCAAACGAACTTTCATTCCCTCAACTGCTCTGTTTACCATACCTGCTGCCATCAATACCACACCTGCAGCCTCCACCATACTCCTCCCACGACATCAGCTACCATTGTATCAATGATCACAACTGTGTCTGGCACAACTTCATCTATTGCCCTCAGCCACATCTGCCTCCTCCGTACTTCATATTACCTTCCTTGAAACCACAACTCCACCAACTGTTGCTCCAGCTGGTATATTAAACAAAACTAATGATGCTATAACAATTGCCCCTAGCACATTTTATGACACTACATTTGATTATGAGTCTGCCATAGAAGATTATGAGTCTGCCATAGAAGATTATGTAAGCAGCACAAATAATTCATATAAATTCCTTTGATACTATTTTATCCACCACTTATTCAATAGAAATCATGTTTCAAAATCTCTCCCCTATCTAATAATGTCTTCTCTCCAGCACCACTCTAGGTGCTCAGCACAGCACCTAGTCCTCCAGACTAGGCCAAAACCACCTCTAACTGGAAAACACTTGGAGATAGAGTCATTCTGAGAAACCCATCCACATAAATCCCAACCCAGTCTGAGCTTTGTCTAAGTAAGACAACAATGCTTCCATGGAAACAAAAAAAGAGGTTCGTATAATAGACACCACCAATTGCCGAAAGGTATTAGTTGAGGGAATGAAAGCTGGATGCAAACCTAACTTGCATATTCCAGCAATCTGACTCACTGAGTCACAACACAGTTTTTCAAGGAGAATTAATGTACAAAGGAACAACTGCCAAGTTTCATCAGGAGCAGCTATCTTTTCTTTGAGGAAAATGCTTCACCCCAGACATGACCTTCTCTCTGTATGTTCAAATGAATCAATTAGACAGGCATCATCTCATGGCCACTCACTCATTTGTTTTTCCGTTTCTCCTGGGCTTGAAGATGCCCAAGCACAGGAGCTGATGGGACTCTAAGAGATCTGGGAGGAAGGTCCCACTCAGGTAGGTCCTTAGGATCCACATACAGAAGCTTTTGAATACAGATCCAGGCTCTCAAATCCTTAAATATATTATGTGCATGGGTTACTATGCCTGCAATGCCATGGGCTTTTTAAAAATATTATAGATACATATGAATATGAAGCAGAAAAGCATTCAAGACCTCAAGGGGATATTACTTACTAAGAAACCCTTGTCTTCATTTGTAATAATGCATGCACATTCTGGGTGGCTTAAAACAAGAAAAATTTCTCTTACAGTTTTATAGGCTAGGGGTCTGAAATCAAGGTGTCTACAGGGCCATCTTGCCTGTGAAACCTGTAGAGGAATGTTCCTTCCTTGCTTTTTCCAGTTTCTGGTAGCCCCAGACATTCTTGGCTTGTGGCAGTATACTTCCAATCTCTGCCTCTGTCTTCAAATGACATTTTCCTGTATCTTCCTTCATGTGACCATCTTCTTATAAGGACAGTAGTTATATTGGATTAGGAGCCCATCCTACTCAAATATGACCTCATCTTAACTTGATTACATCTGCAATGACTATTTCCAAATAAGGCCACATTCTGAGGTCCTGGAGGTTAAGATTTCAACACATCTTTTGGTGAACACAATTCAATCTATAACACCATTTACCATGCTTCTCTTCTTATCCCTTCCTAAACTTCTAATGCCAAATAACAGTTACTGCTGATCACTAATGTACAGGTAGAACAGAACGTTGGTTTAGATAATGGTTCTTTCAGAAATCAAAACTATTGTGTCAAGTTTTTCTTTATTATAATTAAGAGTAAGTCAAATGAGAAAAAAAGAATTGATTATCTCTTATATTAATATTATTGCATAGATCTTCATCTGCAGGCAAATATTTTGCCAAAAATAACATTTTACAAGAAATGCAGACAAGTGCAAATGAGAAAGACATCCCAACATGAGATTTTCTTTATGATATTATGGAAGGAATTGGGTGGGTGGGCAGGGAAGAGGGGCAACCTTTCCAAAAGTATCACCAAGTCCAAACAAACCATTTGAGAGGATGTACAGAAAGCAGGGCCTTGATGTCCTGAGTTCATATCCTGATTGTGCTATTAACAACCTTTATTACTTTCAAAAAGTTACTTAAACTCTCCATCTCAGCTTTTTCATACATAAAATGGGGATAACAATGATGTCTTAAAGGACTATGGAGAAGACAGTGAGATATTTTGAGAAGCGCCTGGCCCAACACTTGACCTGTGATGAGAGCTCATTAAATGTTGGCTCCTCTTTACAACGTGTTTAGAACTATTATTTTGAGGAAGGAGGTATCTTTATATCATATTACATACTCAGAAAAAAAAAGTCACAATGGTTTTATTCCTTCCAATCCAAATAAGTTATGATTACATACAATCAAGTATTCTTAATTCAGAGGAAAATCTTTTAATTACACTATCTCTTGATAATACATCATAGTAATAGAGAAGCACACATTTATATACCATAGACATGTCAGACACTATTTTAAAATTCTTTACATTAACTGATTTGTTCTTTTTTTAATTGTTTAGTTTTAATTTTTGTGAATACATAAGGTGTATATATTTGTGGGTTACATCAGATACTTTGATACAGGCATGCAGTGTATAATAATCACATCATGGAGAATGGGATATCCATCCCCTCAAGCATTTATCCTTTGTGTTTCAAACAATCCAACTATACTCTTTAAGTTATTTTTAAATGTACAATTAAATTATTTTTCACTGTAGTTCCCCTGTAGCACTAGCACACAGTAGGTCTTATTCATTCTTTCCATTTGTTTTATACCCACTAACCATCCACACGTGCCCCCAACTCCCCATTACCTTCCCAGCCTCTGATAACAATGCTTCTACTCTCTATGTCCATGAGTTCAATGGTTTTCATTTTTAGCTCCCACAAATAAGTGGGAACTTGCCAACTTTTTTCTTTCTGTAACTGGCTTATTTCACTTAACGTCATGATCTCCAGTTCCACCCATGTTGTTACAAATGACAGGTTCTCATTCTTTTTATAGCTGAGTAGTACTCCATTCTGTGTATGTACAATTTGTTTATCCATTCATCTGTTGGTAGACATTTAGGTTGATTCCAAATTTTGGCTATTGTGAATAGTGCTGCAATATATATGGGAGTGCAGATATCTCTTTGATATATTAATTACCTTTCTTTTGGGTATACACCTAGCAGTGGAATTGCTAGATCGTATGCTAGCTCAATTTTTAGTCATTTGAGGGACCTCCAAACTGTTCTCCACAGTGTTTGTACTAATTTACATTCCCACCAACAGTGTTCAAGTGTCCTTGCCATCATTTGTTATTGCCTAGCTTTTGGATAAAAGCCATTTTAAATAGAGTAAGGTAATATCTCATTGCAGTTTTGATTTGCATTTCTCTGAAGATCAGTGATGTTGAGCACCTTTTTATATACCTGTCTGCCATTTGTATGTCTTCTTTGAAGAAATATGTATTCAAATTTTTGGCCCATTTCTTAATCAAATTATTAGATTTTTTCCTACAGAGTTGTTTGAACACATTATATATTCAGGTTATTAATGCCTTGTCAGATGGGTAGCTTGCAAATATTTTCTCCCATTCTGTGGGTTGTCTCATCACTTTGTTGATTGTTTTCTTTGCTGTGCAGAAGCTTTTTAATTTTATGTGATCCCATTTGTTCATTTTTGCTTTGGTTTCCTGTGCTTGTGAGTTATTACTCAAGAAATCTTTGCCCACTCCAGTGTCCTGGAGAGTTTCCCCAATGTTTTCTTTTAGTAGTTTCATAGTTTGAGGTCTTAGATTTAAGTCTTTAATCCATTTTGATTTGATTTTTGTATATGTCCAGGAATAGGGGTCTAATTTCATTCTTCTGCATATGGATATACAGTTTTCCCAGCACTATTTATTGAAGAGACTGTTCTTTCCTCAATGGATGTTCTTGGCCTGTAGTTTTATTTTCTTGTGAGTCTTTGTCTGGTTTTGGTATCAGGGTAATACTGACCTCATAGAATGAGTTTAGAAGTGTTCTCTTCTCCTCTACTTTTTAGAATAGTTTGAGTAGGAGTTGGGTATTTATTGTAGTCTTCTGTATTAGTCTGTTTTCACGTTACTGATAAAGACATACTTGAGACTGGGTAATTTATACAGAAGAGGTTTGATGGACTCACGGTTCAATGTGGCTCGGGAGGCCTCACAATTGTGACAGAAAGCAAAAGGCATGTCTTACATGGCAGCAGACTAGGGAGAATGAGAACCAACCGAAAGGGGTTTCCCCTTAAAAAAACCACTAGATCTTATGAGACTTATTCACTATCATGAGAACAGTATGGGGAAAACCACCCCCATGATTCAGTTATTTCCCACTGAGTCCCTCCCACGATATATGGGAATTATGGGAGCTCCAATTCAAGACAATATTTGGGCGAGGACACAGCCAAACCATATCATCTTCACTGTCTGGGCTTATTTGTACCTGTCCTTCTTGGGAAGGCTTCCAGATATTGGAAAGGACTTGGGTATTGTGGTCTAAGGTGCATATGCTTTAGTGGGCACCGCGAGTCAGTAATGCTGTGGTTCCTGTGGGCTCATAGAGGTACTGCCTTGATGGTCTTGGACAAGATCTGATAGAATTCTCTGGATTACCAGGCAGAGACTCTTGTTTTCTTCCCTTACATTCTCCGAAACATAGAGTCTCTCTCTCTCTGTTCTGAGCCACCTAAAGCTGGGGATGGAGTGACACAAGCACCTCTGTGGCTACCACCACTATGACCATGCTGGGTCAGACCTGAAGCAAGCACAGCTCTGGGTCTTGCCCAAGGCCTGCTCTAACCACTCCCTGGCTACTGCCTCTGTTCACTCAAGGCCCTGGGGCTCTATAATCAGCAGGTGGCAAAGCCAGCCAGGCCTATGTCCTTCCATTCAGGATGGTGAGGTCCACCATTCCCCAGATGGGTCCAGAAGTGCTGTTTGGGAGTCATGGTCTAGAGTAGAAAAACTTATAAGTTTACGTACTGTTCTATTGTACTGCAGCAGTGCTGGCACTCAAGCCACAAGATGCAGTCCTTCCACCTCTTTCCTCCCTTTTCCCAAGGCAGAGGAGCCTCACCCCATAGCCACTGCCACCCCAGGCACAAGGGGTACTGACAGACTACCACCAATGTTTCCAAGGTCTCTTACTTCAGCTTGTCATGTATGCTGTCTGGCCTGGGACTCACCCTTCAGGACAGTGGGCTCCCCTTTGTCCCAGGGCAGGTCTAGAAGAAATGCCATCCAAGAGTCAAGTCCTGGAATTGGGGATGCCTAGGGCCCACTTGGCCTAGAGCCAAGCTTTGTGGCTGTGCTGGTACCTAAGGTGCAAGATGAAGTCTCCTTTGCTTTTCCCTCTGCTTTTCTTAAGCAGGAGTTTTTGCCTGATAGCCACCACAGCAGATAATGTGCTGAGTATCACCTGAAGCCAGCAAGTCTCAGAGGCTCACCCAAGGTACTCAATGTAGTACTTGGCTATCACTACTAGTTATTCAGGGCCCAAGGACTCTTCAGTTAGCAGGTGATAAATGCTGGCAGGACTGGGTTCTTTCCTTCAAGGCAGCAGGTTCCCTTCTGGCCCAGAGTGTGTCAAGAAAGGTTTTCTGGGAACTAGGGCCTGGAACAAGGGCCTCATGACTCTGACCAATGCCCTATCCTGCTGTGGCTGAACTGGGTGCCTAGATGCAAGAGAAAGTCCTCCCCACCCTTCCCTTTCTCTCCTTAAATGGTAAGAAGGGGTCTCTTTTCGAGCCATGAGATATGCAGCCTGGAGATGGGGAGGGGTGATGCCAGCACTTCCTTGGCTGACCCAGCTGGTGTTTCAGTATGTTGCATGCCCCCCCAGTCCACTGTCTCTGAGCCTGGTTCACCACTAGGACTGCCTAAGAGTTGCAGCCTTTATGGCCTAGACTGCCTTTCTAGTTTACTTGGAGACACAGAGTGCTGTAGCCCTCAGTGGTGAGGTCTGTAGGAACTCAAGTTCAGACCACTAGGACTGGTGATTCTCCTCTGGCTAGGGCTGGTTTAAATGCTCCCTTCATGGGTAAGCATCAACTGAGTTTGGTCTAGTTTTTCTTTCTGCTCTAACAGGACAGCACTGAGTTCCATGTCTCACAATTGCTGTGTTCTCCCTCCGTTGGTGCCCAGAGATGCTCTCCACACCACATGGTGACTGCCAGGGCTAGGGCAGGTGTGGCACAGACAATTCATTACTGTTTTCTCTAACTCTTCAATGCCTCTTTTAGTGATATAAAGATAAACAAGGTACTATGAGTGCTTGCCTGATTTTCGGTTCTTATGAAGGTGTTTTTTTCTCTGTAGATAGTTGTTAACTCAGTGTCCTTGTTGGGGGGTTATGATCAGTGGAGCTTTCTATTCCACCATCTTGCTCTGCCTCTTGGTTTGTTTAATTTCCATGTGTTTGTATACTTTCCAAAATTACTCTTATTATTGATTTCTAGTTTCATTCTATTGTGGTCAGAGAAGATGTTTGATACTATTTCAATTTTTTAATGTTTTAAGACTTGTTTTGTGACCTAACATGTGGTGTATTTTTGAGAACGATCCATGTGCTCAGGAGAAGAATGTGTTTTCTTCAGCCACTGAATTAAATGTTCTGTAAATATGTATTAGATCTATTTGTTCTATAGTGCAGATTATGTCTGATGTTTCTTTGTTGATTTTCTATCTGGAAGATCTATCCAATGCTGAAAATGAGGTACCGAAATCTCCAGCTATTATTGTATTGGAGTCCATCTCTCTCTTCAGTTCTAGTAATATTTGCTTTATTTATCTGGGCACTCTAGTGTTGGGTACATGTATATTTACAATTGCTATATCCTCTTGCTGAATTGACATTTATCCTTATATACTGATCTTATTTGTCTCTTCTCAAAGTTTTTGTCTGGAAATCTATTTTTTCTGATACAAGTATTGCTATGCCTGCTCTTTCCATTGGCATAGAATATCTTTTTTCATTCTTTTGTTTTCAGTCTATGTGCACCTTTATGGATGCAGTGTGTTTCTTGTAGGCATCAGATCACTGGGTCATGTTTTCTCATCCACTCAGCAATTCTATGTCTTTTGATTGGAGAGTTTAGTCCATTTACATTCAATGTTATAATTGATAAGTAAAGACTTACTCCCGCCATTTTGTTGTTTTCTGGTTGTTTTGTGTTTTTCTCTTCTTCCTTTACTTCCTTCCTGTCTTCCTTTTAGTGAAGATGATTTTCGCTGGTGGTATGTTTTCATTTCTTGCTCCTTATTTTTTGTGTATCCATTATATGTTTTTAGATTTCAGGTTACCATGAGGCTTACAAATAATATCATATAACCCATTAGTTTAAACTGATGACAACTTAACCCTGATTCCATAAACAAACAAGAAAAAGAAAACTAAAAAAGAACAAAAAACAAAAACAAAAAAAAGCCCTCTATGCTTTAATTTCGTCTTCGCACTTTTAACTTTTTGTCTCTCTATTAATGTCTTATGGTACTTCCTGTGTCTTAAAAAGTTGTTGTAGTTACTATATTTGATTGGTTCATCTTTTCGTCTTTCCATTTAAGATATGAGCAGTGTATACATCACAATTACAGTGTTACAATACTCTATGTTCTCCTGTGTATTTTCTATTATCAGTGAGTTTTCTGCCTTCAGATGATTTCTTATTCCTCATTAATGTCCTTTTCTTTCAGATCAAAGAGTTCCCTTTAGCATTTCTTGTAAGACAGGTCTGGTGTTGATGAAATCCCTCAGGTTTTGTTTGTCTGGGAAAGTCTCTATTCCTCTTTCATGTCTGAAGGATATTTTCACCAGATATACTATTCTAGGTTAAAAGTTTTTTCCTTCAGCACTTTATATATGTCATGCCACTCTCTCCTGGCCTGTAAAGTTTCCACTGAAAATTCTTCTGCCATATGTATTAGAGCTCCGCTGTATGCACAGCACTGGGTCTCGTGCCAGGCCTGCTCTAGCCTCTCCCTTGCTACCACCTATGTTTGTTTGCTCAAGAACCTGGGGCTCTGACATCAGCAGGTAGCAAAGCCAGCCAGGTCTGTATTCTTCCTTTCAGGGCAGCCAGTTCCCTCAGGCCCCAGGTGGGTCCAGAGCTGTAGTCCAGGAAACAGGGACTAGAGTCAAAATCCTCAGAAGGCTACCTGCTGTTCTAGTGTAGTGCAGCTAAGATGACACTCAAACCACGAAATGCAGTCCTTTCCAGTCTTTTCTCCTCTTTTCAAAGGTGGAGGAGTTTTACCCCACAGCCACTGCCACCACAGGCTCATGAATAGTATTGCCTGACTACTGCTGATGTTCCCTCAAGGGCTCTTCAGTCAGCTTGTGCTGAATGCTGCCAGGCCTGGACTCACCCTTCAGGGCACTGGGCTCCCTTCTGGTCCAGGGGATATCTAGAAATACTGTCCAAAATCTAAGGCCTGGAACTGGAGACCCCAAGAGCCCATTTGGTGCTCTATCTCACTATGACCAAGCTGGTATGTAAGGTGCAAGACAAAGTTCCCTTTACTTTTCCCTCTGCTTTTCTCAAGTAGAAGGAGTCTCTCACCATATCCACCACAGCTGGGAATGATCTGGGTCTCACCTGAAGCCACTGCATCTCAGAGTCTCACCCACAGCAGAAATAACCAGCAGCAATATGGCATACTACCTTGGTATTGCTGCTGGTTATTCAGGGCCCAAGGGCTCTTTAGTTAGCAGGTGATGAATCCTGCTAGGACTTCTTCCTTTCATTCAAGACAGCAGGTTCTTTTCTGACCCAGGTTGTGTCTAGAAATGTTGTCCAGGAGGTAGATCCTAGAATGGGGGCCTCACTATTCTGCCTGATGCCCTTTCCTACTGTGGCTGAGCTTATATTCAAAATACAAGACAAAATCCTCTTTACTCTTCCCCTCTCCTCTTCTCAAGCAGAATAAAGGACTCTCTCATTGCTTCAAGCTGTGCTGCCTGTGGCTAGGGGAAGGGTGGCACAGGCTCTCCATTAGCCACCCTGGCTGGTATCTCCCTAGGTCATATGCCCCCCATGTCCACTGGGTCTGAGCCCAACACAGCACTAGGACTTGCCTAGAAATTGCAGCCTCTGTGGCCTAAGCTGTCTTTCAAGTTTATTTAGAACCACAGAGTACTTTAGCCAGCCATGGCAAGGCTTGCCAAAACTCAATTTTCAACTGCTGGAATGAGTGATTCCCTTCTAACTAGAGCTGGTCTCATTTTCCTTCTGTGGGCAAGTATCAGCTGACTTAAGCCCGGTTTTGTTTTCTGCTGTGACCCAGGGAAGCACTGAGTCCAGTGAACAGTCCCACAGGCACTGCATGCTCCCTCCTCCCTCCTGCAAGGACTGAGACTCTCTTCCTGCCATATGACCACTGCAACAGATGAGGGAAGGGTTGTGTCAGAGATTCAAGCTGTCTTTCCTACCCTCTTCAGTGCCTCTTTCAGTGATATGAAGTTAAAACCAGGTACTGTGATTGCTTACCTAATTTTTGGTTCTTAGGAAGGTCCTTTTCTGTGTAGATAGTGGTCGGATTTGGTGTTCCTGTTGTGGGGGACTATCAGTGGAGGCTTTCATTAGGCCATCTTGGTCCACCCCTCCATTTCTGGTTTATTCTTCCCAGAAACCCAACGGGGTGAATACAGAAGCGGGTTTCAAGACAACTAATGGCATTTCATTAGAGACTCTAACAATGCATTCATGTGGTTGTATATATTTGAAATTTTGCAAAAATAATTTTATATTCTTTTCTTATGAGGCCCCTAAATTGTATAATGTTTAGCCACAAAACTAAGTCCATTCTCAGTTATGTACCAATATTAAACCCTTTTATAGATAAGGCAAATGAGACAGATAATTTCAGTGATATTTATTTCCATTTATATTTTATTTTTTTTAGCATTCCAAGGCTTTTTATGCCTTTGGAGATATTTTTTTTCTGCCAGAATTCCAGTGATCATGATTTATGCTAATTTTTTTCTAAATTATTTATTCTCTGAAAACACTAATTCTTGGTGAAGCATATATTGTCTTCCACAACAATTAAGAGTGAGCCCCCTCTGCGTCTGCTTTCAAAGAACAGCAAAAAGTACAAAGGTATTACACCGGCCCCTGGGTCTGTCAGAGCTGGTGACCCACTTCTTAAAAAGCTTCATTAGGCTCAATCTTTCTATGGGTTTATATCATATTTTAAGTCATACATTGTTTCTGATCTCATATAAAACTGTTCTTATATGCCATATATCAAGCTACAATGTATTCAAATTCAGTACTCCATTTCTTTGACTTAATATTTATGTTTAATTTCCTAATCACTCTATCCTTTAAATGTTTCAATATTATCACCCTGTTTGCAATTCTCTCTGGTTTGTGAGTTTATATGCATTTCAGTGAGAGCTGTTGAGTGCCTTATGGACATTAATCTCATCATTTTACAGAACCTGGTATCAAAACGTGTAACAAGATTAAATTGGGAGAAAGATAGTATTTATAATAAAATTTGTATCTACTATTTATTCTCACAGACTCTCTGAAATATTACTGAGAAAAATCAGGATGAATATCTTGAATATGGAATCAAAAGGTGTATGTGGAACTCGACCTTTACAAAAAGATGTCACACACCATGCCACTCCCAATTCCGTATACTTTTAACAACAAAGGAGCAGTGCCTTATATTTCCAGTTTAAGCCCATGTTTTTTTACATACCCATGGGAAATCTGAAGTCCCCTGGTCACCCTTCACCACCCTCTTCTTGTGCCTCCCTATAGTAATCTTACCCTGAGTCATTTATGATTCAGTATTCAAGGAGGCAGAGTTCTCAATAAGTTCCTAATTTCCGTGTGAGACCTCTTCAGGCTGGACTTTGCAGTCCATATCACTATCAACATTTTGGTCACAACTATTCTAACAAGTCTCTAGGAGGTTCCAAAGTTTTCCTTATCTTCCTGTCTTTTTCTCAGCCCTCCAGACTCTTCCAATCGCTGCCTGTTACCCAGTTCCAAAGTCACTTCCACATTTTCAAATATCTTTATAGCAATGCCCCGCTCCTTGGTATCAATTTTCTGGAGCCATTCAGAAGACTCTGAAAACATTTAGTCAGAAAGATTAATTTAATATAATACCTAAATGTCTTCAGATATTTAAATAGCCAATGAGGAATTGAACTGATAATAAGCATGTCAAAAATGAAGGAAATGGAAAAAGGGCACAAGTATTAATTCCAGGGAATTATTAGTCCATTTTCACACTGCTATAAAGAACTACCTGAGAATGGGTAATTTATAAATAGACTTAACTGACTCATGGTTCTGCGTGACTGGGAGCAGGACTCAGGAAATTTACAATCATGGTTGAAGGCAAAGGGGAAGCAAGGCACATCTTATATGTTGGCAGAAGAGAGAGAGAGAGCAAAGGGGGGACTGCCACACACTTTTAAACCATCAGATCTTGCGAGAACTCACTCACTGTCATGAGAACAGCATGGGAGAAACCACTCCCATGGTCTAAACACCTTCCACCAGCTACCTCCTTTGACACGTGGGGATTACAAGTCAAGATGAGATTTGGGTGGGGACACAGAGCCAAACCATAGCAAGGGAAAACAAAAAGTTGTGAAATATGTCAATAATGTTTGCACATTCAAAGTAGTGTAAACATGAATTGATTATTGGCATTAACTAACACTTTAATTTTACTATATTATGCAGTTGGGGTTACAAAAGTTAAAAGTGAACATTGGAAGATGAAGGAGAAAAAGATCTTCAAAGCCTTCTCCTCTATATTGAAAAATCAATAGACCATGCCCAAAATTGAAAAAGAATCAAGAAATAATACACAATCATGCTATTTGGAGAAATAAATATAAACACCAAATAATAAGATGGAAGACAGGGGACTGCAAATATGGTTGCCCTGGGAAGTGGTAAATAAGGGAATGGGGACGGGGCAGGGGATTGATGTTCTTCATAACAGAACAATGTAGCCATTTGACTTTAAATTACCGACACTTGGCCAGGTGTGGTGGCTCATACCTGTCATCCCAGTGCTTTGGGAAGCCAAGGAGGGAGGACTGCTTGAGGCCAGAAGTTTGAGACAAGCCTGTACAACACAGTGAGACACCCATCGCTACATACAATTTTTTAAAATTAGCCAGGTGTGATGGTGCATGACTGTAGTTCCAGCTACTCAAAAGACAGGTGGGAGAATCACTTGAGGCCAGGAGGTTAAGGTTGCAGTGAGCTGATTATGCCACAGCACTCTAGCCTGGGTAACAGAGCAAGACCTTGTCTCAATCAATCAATCATGTACACTTATGATTATGACAAAAATTAAAACTAAGAAAAGGGAGAGAGGAGCCAAAAGTAGAAAATTAATAAAACATAAACCAAAATAAAATAGAGAAAACAAAGAACTCAAAAATTGTTTCCTTGCAAACCTGTGAAAAGAGAAGAGGAACCCAAATTAAAAAAATCAGCAATAAAAACCGTTACATAATTATATATAGCAGAAAGTAAAAATAAAATAATGTAATAAATATGTTTCTGAAAATAATTTTTAAGACAAATGAAATAGACAAATAGAAAGAAGGAAAATGTGTGTGTGAGAGAGAGATACCAAGTCTGACTCAAAAAAATAGAAGGCTTTAATAACTCTATAACCATTAAAGATGGTGACTATTAAATGAATCATTAAAATCCTCTCACAAAGGAAAAATCTTCCCTGCATGGTTTATATGAAAATTTTGTCAACTTTTCCAAGTTAAAGCATTTTAATATTCTGAAAACTCTTTCAAAAATTAAAATTTTCATGAAATAGTCTCCAATTCAATCTATAATGCTGTTATTCTTTGATATTAAAAGCAAAGTTAGCATGAGGGAAAAAAAAGTAGCGATTAATCTCTCCGATGAATATAGATGAAACAATTCTAAGCTAAATATTTATAAAACAAATCCAACAATATATTAAAACTTACATACTAAATTAAGTTTATTCTGGGAATGCAAAGATGGTTTTACATTAGAAAACCTTAAAGGCATGTCCACACTGATTGGAAAAAAATACACATGATCATCTTGATTGATCTAAAAAAAAAAAAGATTGATAAAATCTCTACTTATTCATAATTTAAAAAAAGAAACCCTCTTAGCAACTAGGAACAGGAGACTTCATTAGCCTGATAAATGATGGACTAGGAGTAGTGCACAGGTGATACAAGGATATTGGTAATGTTCTAGTAGTTCTTGTGTGATAGGTTCATGGGTGTTCACTTATTATGCTTTGTATATACTTTTGTATGTATCAAAGTTACATAATTTTAGTTACATGTGCATTGTATAATTTCTGATCTCTAACATTAGAATTAATGGCAATGATAATTTCTACTCATAACAAAATAATACCAATAAGTTATAAAATTTCCAAGCCCACAAGGAAAAAAAGTAACAAAAAATGTAAGCATCCTAAACTAAGATAATGAGAAAAAAAGAGAAACAAAACAGCTTGGAAAACAAAATGTAAAACAAGTTAAAGAAAATAAATTGGAATATAACAGTAAACAGAAAATGCAAATAGATTGTATTCCATATTTTCAAACAAAAATTCTCAGATTATTTTAAAAATACAACTGCATGCTATTTGCTAGAAACATGATTATAAGAAAAACAGACAAAGTTATTAACAGAAAAAAAGAAAAATTGTTCAGAAAAATATCACATAAAGAAAAGTAGTGTGATGATATTAAAGAACAGAATTCAACGGGAAAATATTTAATAGAATAAGCAGGGAAATGTTCAACTGATAAAAGTTATAGTCTATCTAGACAATATAAAAGTCATAAAACTATATGTACTTAACTTTATAAACCTTGAAATATAAAACAGTATTATAAATACAAGAAGAAATTGATAATTCCAAATCCAGGTGAGAAAATTTAACATGCATTTTCTCAGCAAATCAGATGACAAAAAATAAGGATACAGAGAACCTGGGTAGCATTATATTTACATTTAATGCTAATAGTTACCTCAAACAAAAATAATTGACTGGATTAAGAAAATGTGGCACATATACACCATGGAATACCATGCAGCCATAAAAAATGATGAGTTCATGTCCTTTGTAGGGACATGGATGAAATTGGAAATCATCATTCTCAGTAAACTATCACAAGGACAAAAAACCAAACACTGCATGTTCTCATTCATAGGTGGGAATTGAACAATGAGAACACATGGACACAGGAAGGGGAACATCACACTCTGGGGACTGTTGTGGGGTTGGGGGAGCGGGGAGGGATAGCATTAGGAGATATACCTAATGCTAAATGACTAGTTAATGGGTGCAGCACACCAGCATGGCACATGTATACATATGTAACTAACCTGCACATTGGGCACATGTACCCTAAAACTTAAAGTATAATAATAATGAAATAAAATAAAAATTCACATTTTTTACAAATATGTATGGAAGCTTTATATACAGACAGTATAACAGAAACAGAACCAATTGGAAAGACTGAAAACCCCAAATGAGACATTTACCGCAAAGTAGGAATTGTTTGTTTAACCTTCTTACAATGTACATAGTAACAGGTATAATGAATACAAAAATTTCATCTTTGTTCATCTCTAATCTCCAGGGAGCCTGGATGTTATCAAAGATGAATGCCCCACAGTTACCCTGACATAAAAGAATTTACCACTTCCTGTAACAAGCAATTAGATTGAAGGACTTTTATTTTCCTTATTTGCATTTTAGCTAATTGACTAATAATCTTAGATTAATAAATGTCAACATTATTAAAACAAGACAAATCTGTATTATAAACTAACAAGTTTCCATAAGCATGACACCAAAGTTTATAGACTAGAGAATACAAAGACTTCCTAAATTAAAGTTATGGGCCCATTTTTGGTAACTATGACCCTGTCACGAAAATAGAAAATATCACACTAGATCCTTCGCTGCTTTAGAAGACAATATTACAACACTTAGATTACACTATAGATGGCTAGATGTAAGGGGAAAAAAAGGAAAAGAGAAGGGGAAGACAGATACATAAGAAAGTAGGATAGAAGATTAAATTGTGAGGTACCAATCAATTATCAAAGCTCAGAATGGTGAAAGAGAAAAATCCACAATGCTGGTAATATCATCAAGGGTGGTTCCATAAACTAATAGAATTTGAGAAGCCTTGTTTTGATAGATAAGTAGCCAAACATTAAGTGAGAAGCAAGAGCAAAAAGAAAGGTGATGGGGCCTCAGGAGTGAGGTGAATAATATACATGAAAGTTTTGAAAAAATCTTTTTTTTTTTTTTGAGATGGAGTGGGGGATGGAATCTCACTCTCCACTTGTAAGCCCAAGTGCAGTTTGTGCCACTTTTACTGGTGGGGTCACTTCTTACAGCCCCAGAAAGGGAGTTTTCAGGCTCTGAAAAGCACACACTTTGGTTTCCTTTGTCCTGGGGGCCACCTTTTTGATGTGCTGCGCCATCTTGCTTCCAGGGAGTAGTACTCCCTGTAGGATAGAGTACTGAGGACCCCGCAGTGCCTTTTGGTCCAGCCAGCACTGTGCTGCTATGGCCCTCAGGGTGGACACTGAGGGATGTCAGTGGAGGCTTCTGGGATGTTGTCATATGGGGGCTGTGGTTCCCAGGGCAGGATGTAGTCCTGTGATTGTGTTCTCTCACAACGGCACCCTGCTGCGGCCACATAGGTGTTAAGGGTGTGAGGGACTCAGTGCAAGTTCCCTATCTGGTGCAATGCCCTCATGGGGTCTCCAGATCACTGCGCATGCTAGTTTCAGGGATCATGTGGGTAGAGGATCTCTCCCATAGTCAGATTGTTTCCGTGCAGTGAGGATGTGGACTACTGAAGGTCTCTAACTTACCCTTTGCCCTCAATACTGAACCCCTTGGGGCTCCCAGCTTATCTTGGCCAAGCTGGCCACTAGCTTCTTTCTCCATCTGCACCTTACCTGTTACTCATGCCTTCTCTGTTGGACTCTATTGGCCTCTCCTAGATGTTCTATTTGAGGTGTGATAATCTGTTGGTAATTTTGGTTCCTTCTGGAGAACGCAAATGTCCAGTGTCTCTAGCCAGCCATCTTGAACCTGTGTCAGATCACAATCAAATTTAATTCACCAGTTTATCCTGGACAAATAACTCATGGTCCCAGTGAAGATGGGACTGAGCTCTTTGATGACAAAGGCCACACTTTCTATATGCAGATGATATCATGGACTCATTATTAGAAAAGCCTGTGTGTTTTACTGATTTTCCAGTAGAATCAAGGAATAATATCTTTTGGATATACTCTGCCTCCCTATCCTTGCTATGAGTATCCACTGATCCTTCTATCTCTTGTAGAGCATATTTCTTTCCCTGCCCTTTAAGTCTAATGCCTTCTTATTCTGTGTCTTTGTCTCCTATTCCAATACAAAATGCTATCTTTAATGTAGACCTAAAACTTCAGAGTCAGACATGGCAATTACAAAAATAATTATCACTTCTCTCAATGAGGAAGAGCCTTACTCAAGGGAAAGACACAGAGCTCTCCGCTTACCTTTTAAGATTTGTAGATTAGATTAGGTTTTGCTAAACACAAGCCAAAAGGATATAATAAAGGTGAAATCTTAAAATCAAAAAAAAAAAAGGAGAAAGAAAAAATTTCCAAGCTAAAAAGAGCCAGCTTTAGTAAACCAAAACAAGAGGGACACAGCTAATACAAAAGAAATAGGCATGAAAAAGAAAGGTTGACAAGCTGGGCCGACCATAGTGGCCCATGCCAGTAACACCAGCACTTTGAGACGCCAAGGCAGGAAGATCACTTGGGCCCAGGAGCTCAACACCAGCCTGGGCAACATAAGGGGACCCCGTCTCTACAACAAATTTTTAAAAAGTAGCCACTCAGGTGGCAGACACCTGTAGTCCCAGCTACTCAGGAAGCTGAGGCGGGAGGATCACTTGAGCCCAAAGGTCAAGACTGCAGTGAGCCATAATTGTGCCAGTTCACTCCAGTCTGGATGACACACTAAAACCCTGTCTTAAAAAAAAAAAAAAAGAGAGAGAGAGGAAGATTAACAAGCTAACTTAAGTAGCAAAAATCAAAAATAAAAAATGAATTATTTTACTGGAAAGCACAAACTGTTTATCTAATTTCCTCTAATTAACATACTTTTAAAAAGCATTATTAAGAAAATTTCAATGTCACCTTATCCATTATTAGTTCAATGATTCTGTTATGTTAAACAAAATGAGTGCTCCCACAAATTGACAAATCACTATATTTTCTTCTAGTAATTGTTCCAGATCATTTATAATTATGAAGTATATGAAAGTACTTTAAAAAGGAAAAGGACTTAGATACATTTAAGATATTAGAACTGATCATGTAGATAAAACAGTTCATAGTAGCAAATAAAGAAGGAAAGAAGATGCATATAATTATCTTTTTTGCATATATAGACATAAATTAGATTATATAGTCCCTGCCAAGACTAGTTAAAGCTGAAGCACTCTGCCTGGTGCAATGGCTCATGCCTGTAATCCCAGATACTTGAGAGGCTGAGGCAAGAGAATTGCTTGAGGCTAGTAGTTCAAGACCAGCCTGGGTAACATAGCAAGACCCTATCTCTAAAAAAAAAATAAATTAGCTTGGCATGGTGATACATGCCTGTAGTCCCAGCAGGAACTGCAGCAGGAGGATGGCTTCAGACCAAGAGTTTGAGACTGCACTGAGCTATGATCACACCACTGCACTCCAGCCCGGGCAACAGAGCAACACTTTGTCTCTAAAAATGAATGAATGAATGAATGAATGAATGAATAAATAAATAAATAAAACTGAAGCACTACTCTCTATCAATTTTGCAGGTCAATCTTCTGTTGGTCCTATGGTCAAATTCTTCTACTCTTAACTCCAGATTAGGAAGTAGATTCCATAGACCCTCTCTCTGCAAAGACCTTCTCAAAACTCTAATGAAAGCCAACTCACAACTTTAGTAATACCAGAAGATACACTTCAAACCAGAAAAAAAAATCCTAAAATAATATTGACACAACAGAAGCTATCTTGATTAACTGGTTAAAATAACTGATGTTTTCCATATTCAAATTATGTCTTACAGAGAAATTAGCATAAGACAATCTGGAAAATCCATTGGGGCTGGGGGTCAAGATAAAAAGCAGTTAGGCAAAAGCCTTTACCATGAATTCTTTTTAAATCTACTTTTCAATCGATTAACCATGCTCTAGTTGTGGCTATAGCAAATAAGAAGTTTCTATTATTTTTTCACTTTTTTTGCAACTATAATGCATTTTGGTGTAGAAGTGAAAGTATAGTGAGGAACAGAAAAACAGCTGTAGCTTTTCAGCTCCAGAAGAGCAGAACTCAGTTGACAGTACACTATGAGTTTATGATGCTGTATCCCATATCACAACATTCAGTGCTAATTTAAAATATGTCATAATGGTGATTTGTAGTCCACATGTCAGTCATTTCAACATGTTAATTTTAAATTTTTGTGTAATTGGCATATACCATCATCAGTTTCTAAAACCCCAAGTGGCTTTAACACCGTAAGAACATTAAAATAGCCCTCCCGCTATGCAAGGACACAACAAGAAGGTACCATTCTGTGAATTAGACTGTGTCCTCTCCAAACACCAAGTCGGCCAGATCTTGATCTTGGACTTCTCAAACTCCATAACTGAGATGACTGTTCTATGCAAGTAATGGCAGCATTTTACATTCGTAAAGTTAAAAATAATGGAATGAGATAGTCATCCGAAAACAGCCAAATAGGAACAGCTCCAGTCTGCAGCTCCCAGTGAGATCAACACAGAAGGTGGGTGATTTCTGCATTTCCAACTGAGATACCGGGCTCATCTCATTGGGACTGGTTAGATAGTGGGTGCAGCCCACAGTGGGTGAGCCAAAGCAGGGTGGGGCGTCACCTTGCTGGGAAGTGCAAGGGATTGGAAACTCCCTCCCCTAGCCAAGGGAAGCCATGAGGGACTGTGCCATGAGGAATGGCACATTCTGGCCCAGATACTATTCTTTTCCCACCATCTTCACAACCAGCAGACAAGAAGATTCCCTCAGATGCCTATACCACCAGAGCCCAGGGTTTCAAGCACAAAATTGGGTGGTCATTTGGGCAGACACCAAGCTAGCTGCAGAAGTTTTTTTCATACCCCAGTGGCACCTGGAACACCAGTGAGACAGAATCATTCACTCCCCTGAAAAGAAGGCTAAAGTCAAGGAACCAAGTGGTCGAGCTCAGTGGTTCCCACCCCTACAGAGCTCAGCAAGCTAAGATACAATGGCTTGAAATTCTCGCGGCGAGCACAACAGTCTGAAGCCAATCTGGGAATCTCAAGCGTGGTGGGGGGAGGGGAATCTGCCATTACTGAGGCTTGAGTAGGTGGTTTTCCCCTCACAGTGTAAAAAAAGCCACCAAGAGTTTGAACTGCATGGAGCACACCAAAGCTCAGCAAAGCCACTGTAGCCAGATTGCCTCTCTAGATTCCTCCTCTCTAGGCACGGCATCTCTGAAAGAAAGGCAAGCAGCCCCAGTCAGGGGCTTATAGATACAACTGCCGACTCCCTGGGACAAAGCACCTGGGGAAAGGGGAGGTAATGGGCACAGCTTCAGCTGACTTAAACCTTCCCGCCTGCCGGCTCTGAAGAGAGCAACGAATCTCCCAGCACAGTGCTCGAGCTCTGCTAAGGGACAGACTGCCTCCTCAAGTGGGTCCCTGACCCCTGTGCCTCCTGACTGGGAGACACCTCCCAGCAGGGTTCGGCAGACACCTCATTTAGGAGAGTTCCGGTTGGCATCTGGCAAGTGCCCCTCTGGGATGAAGCTTCCAGATGAAGCAACAGGCAGCAATCCTTGCTGTTCTGCAGCCTCCGCTGGTGATACCCAGGCAAACAGGGTCTGGAGTGGACATCCAGCAAACTCCAGCAGACCTGGGGCAGAGGGGCCTGACTGTTAGAAGGAAAACTAATAAACAGAAAGGAATAGCATCAACATCAACAAAAAGGACATCCACACAGAAACCCCATCTGAAGGTCACCAACATCAAAGACCAATGGTAGATAAATCCACGAAGATGAGGAAAACCAGCACAAAAAGGCTGAAAATTCCAAAAACCAGAATGCCTCTTCCCCTGAAAAGGATCACAACTCCTTGCCAGCAAGGGAATAAAAGTGGACAGAGAATGAGTTTGACAAATTGACAGAAGTAGGCTTCAGAAGGTGGGTAATAACCTTCTCTGAGCTAAAGGAGCATGTTCTAACCCAATGCAAGGAAGCTAAGAACCTTGAAAAAAGGGTAGCAGAATTGCTAACTAGAATAACCAGTTTAGAGAAGACCATAATGACCTGATGGAGCTGAAAAACACAGCACGAGAACTTCGTGAAGCATACACAAGTATCAATAGCCAAATCGATCAAGCAAAAGAAAGGATATCAGAGATTGAAGATCAACTTAATGAAATAAAGCATGAAGACAATATTAGAGAAAAAAGAATAAAAAGGAACAAACAAAGCCTCCAAGAAATATGGGACTATGTGAAAAGACCAAACTTACGCTTGATTGGTGTACATGAAAGTGATGGGGAGAATGGAACCAAGTTGAAAAAGACTTTTCAAGATATTATCCAGGAGAACTTCCCCAACCCAGCAAAACAGACCAACATTCAAATTCAGGAAATACAGAGAACACCACAAGGATACTCCTTGAGAAGAACAACCCCAAGACAAATAATCGTCAGATTCACCAACATTGAAGTGAAGGAAAAAGTGTTAAGGGCAGCCAGAGAGAAAGATCGGGTTACCCACAAAGGGAAGCCCATCAAACTAACATAAGACTAGCAGAGGACCGCTCTGCAGAAACCCTGCAAGCCAGAATATAGTGGGGGCCAATATTCGACATTCTTAAAGAAAAGAATTTTTGACCCAGAATTTCATATCCAGCCAAACTAAGCTTCATAAGTGAAGGAGAAATAAATTCCTTTACAGACAAGCAAATGCTGAGAGATTTTGTCACCACCAGGCCTGCCTTACAAGAGCTCCTGAAGGAAGCACTAAATATGGAAAGGAAAAACCGGTATCAGCCACTGCAAAAGCATACCAAATTGTTAAGACCATTGACACTATGAAGAAACAGCATCAGCTAACAGGCAAATTAACCAGCTAGCATCATAATGACAGGATCAGATTCACACATAACAATATTAACCTTTAATGTAAGCAGGCTAAATGACCCCAGTTAAAAGACACAGACTGGCAAATTGGGTAGAGTCAAGACCCATCAGTGTGCTGTATTCAGGAGACCCATCTTATGTGCAAAGACACACATAGGCTCAAAACAAAGACATGGAGGAATGTTTACCAAGCGAATGGAAAGCAAAAAAAAAGCAGAGGTTGCAATCCTAGTCTCTGATAAAACAGACTTTAAACCAACAAAGATCAAAAAAGACAACGGCATTACATAATGGTAAAGGGATCAATGCAACAAGAAGAGCTAACTATCCTAAATATATATGCACCCAATACAGGAGCATCCAGATTCATAAAACAAGTTCTTAGAGACCTACAAAGAGACTTAGACTCCCACACAATAATACTGGGAGACTTCAACACCACACTGTCAATATTAGACAGATCAACAGAGACAGAAAATTAAAAGGATATTCAGGACTTGAACTCAACTCTGGACCAAGTGGATCTAACAGACATCTGCAGAACTCTCCACCCAAAATCAACAGAATATACATTCTTCTCAGCACCCCATCATACTTATTCTAAAATTGACCACATAATTGGAAGTAAAACACTCCTCAGCAAATGCAAAAGAATGGAAATCATAACAAACAGTCTCTCAGACCACAGTGCAATCAAATTAGAACTCAGGATTAAGAAACTCACTCAAAACTGCACAACTACATGGAAACTGAACAACCTGCTCCTGAATGACTACTGGTTAAATAAGGAAATTAAGGCAGAAATAAATAAGTTCTTTGAAATGCATGAGAACAAAGACACAACATACCAGAATCTCTGGGACACAGCTAAAGCAGTGTTTGGAGGGAAATTTATAGCACTAAATGCCCACAAGAGAAAGTAGAAAAGAACTAAAATCAACACCCTAACATCACAATTAAAAGGACTAGAGAAACAAGAGCAAACAAATTCAAAAGCTAGCAGAAGACAAGAAATAACTAAGATCAGAGCAGAACTGAAGGACATAGAGACACAAAAAAACCCTTCAAAAATCAATGAATCCAGGAGTTGGTTTTTTGAAAAGATTAACAAAATAGATAGACCGCTAGCCAAACTAATAAAGAAGAAAAGAGAGAAGAATCAAATAGACGCAATAAAAAATGATAAAAGGGATATCACCACTGATCCCATAGAAATACAAACTACCATCAGAGAATACTATAAACACCTCTATGCATATAAACTAGAAAATCTAGAAGAAATGGATAAATTCCTGGACATATACACCCTCCAAAGACTAAACCAGGAAGAAATTGAATCCCTGAATAGACCAATAACAAGTTCTGAAACTGAGGCAGTAATTAATAGCCTACCAACCAAAAAAAGCTTAGGACTAGATAGATTCACAGCCAAATTCTACCAGAGGTACAAAGAGAAGATGGTACCATTCCTTCTGAAACTATTCCAAACAATAGAAAAAAAGGGACTCCTCCCTAACTCATTTTGCGAGGCCAGCATCATCCTAATACCAAAACTTGGGAGAGACACAACAAGAAAAGAAAATTTCAGACCAATATCCCTGATGAACATCGATGCAAAAATCCTCAATAAAATCCTGGCAAACTGAATCTAGCAGCACATCAAAAAGCTTATCTACCAAGATCAAGCTGGCTTTACCCCGGGATGCAAGGCTGGTTCAACATACGCAAATCAATAAATGTAATCCATCTCATAAACAGAACCAATGACAAAAACCACATGATTATCTCAACAGATGTAGAAAAGGCCTTTGATAAAATTAAACACCCCTTCATGCTAAAAACTCTCAATAAACTAGGTATTGATGGAACGTACATCAAAATAATAAGAGCTACTTATGACAAACCCACAGCCAATATCATACTGAATGGGCAAAAGCTGGAAACACTCCCTTTGAAAACCACCAGCACAAGACAAGGATGCCCTCTCTCACCACTCCTGTTCAACCTAGTATGGGAAGTTCTGGCCAGGGGAATCAGGCAAGAGAAAGAAATAAAGGGTATTCAAATAGGAAGAGAGGAAGTCAAATTGTCTCTGTTTGCAGATGACATGATTGTATATTTAGAAAACCCCATCTTCTCAGCCCAAAATCTCCTTAAGCTAATAAGCAACTTCAGCAAAGTCTCAGGCTACAAAATCAATGGGCAAAAATCACAAGCATTCCTATACACTAATAATAGACAAACAGCCAAATCATGAGAGAACTCCTATTCACATTTGCTACAAAGAGAACAAAATACCTAGGAATACAACTTACAAGGGATGTGAAGAACCTCTTCAAGGATAACTACAAACCACTGCTCAACGAAATAAGACAGGACACAAACAAATGGAAAAACATTCCATGCTCATGGACAGGAAGAATCAATATCATCAAAATGGCCATAGTGCCCAAAGTAATTTACAGATTCAATGCTATCCCCACCAAGCTACCATTGACCTTCTTCACAGAATTAGAAAAAAACCACTTAAATGTCATATGGAACCAAAAAAGAACCCGTATAGCCAAGACAATCATAAGCAAAAAGAACAAAACTGGAGGGATCATGCTACCTGACTTTAAACTATACTACAAGGCTACAGTAACCAAAACAACATGGTACTGGCACCAAAACAGATATATAGACCAATAGAACAAAACAGAGGCCTCAGAAATAACACCACACATCTACAACCATCTGATCTTTGACAAACCTGAGAAAAACAAGAAATGGCAAAAGGATTCCCTATGTAATAAATGGTGTTGGGAAAACTGGCTAGCCACATGCAGAAAACTGAAACTGGACCCCTTCCTAACACCTTATACAAAAATTAACTCAAGATGGATTAAAGACTTAAATGTAAGACCTAAAACCATAAAAACCCTAGAAGAAAACCTAGGCAATAACATTCAGGACATAGGCATGGGCAATGGCTTCATGACTAAAACACCAAAGGCAATGGCAACAAAAGCCAAAATAGACAAATGGGATCTAATTAAACTAAAGAGCTTCTGCACAGCAAAAGAAACTATCATCAGAGTGAACAGGCAGCCTAGAGAATGGGAGAAAATTTTTGCAATCTATCCATCTGACAAAAGGCTAATATCCAGAATCTACAAGGAACTTAAACAAATTTACAAGAAAAAAGCAAACAACCCCATCAAAAAGTGGACAAAGGATATGAACAGACACTTCTCAAAAGAAGACATTTATGCAACCAACAAATATATGAAAAAAGGCTCATAATCACTGGTCATTAGAGAAATGCAAATCAAAACTACAATGAGATACCATCTCAAGCCAGTTAGAATAGCAATCATTAAAAAGTCAGGAAACAACAGATGCTGGAAAGGATGTGGAGAAATAGGAATGCTTTTATGCTGTTTCTGGGACTGTAAATTAGTTCAACAATTGTGGAAGACAGTGTAGCGATTCTGCAAGGATCTAGAACCAGAAATATCATTTGACCCAGCAATCCCATTACCGGGTATATACCCAAAGGATTATAAATCATTCTACTATAAACACATATGCACACTATATTTATTGCAGCACTATTTACAATAGCAAAGACTTGGAACCAACCCAAATGCCCATCAATGATAGATTGGATAAAGAAAATGTGGCAATATACACCATGGAATACTATGCAGCCATAAAAAAGGATGAGTTCATGTCCTTTGCAGGGACATGGATGAAGCTGGAAACCATCATTCTCAGCAAACTAACACAGGAACAGAAAACCAAACACTGCATGTTCTCACTCACAAGTGGGAGTTAAACAATGAGAACACATGGACACAGGGAGGGAAACATCACACACCAGGGCCTGTTGGCAGGTGGGGGGCTGGGGGAGGGATAGCACTAGGAGAAATACCTAATGTAGGTGACGGGTTGATGGGTGCAGCAAACCACCATGGCACATGTATACCTATGTAACAAACCTGCACATTCTGCACATGTATCCCAAGAGAATATAATTTTTTAAAAATTAAAATAATAAATGCATAAGTGTTACTCTTTTATTGAAAAATAAAACCTGAAATGCACTGGATTCAGTCATAATATGTCCAGATATTCTTATATTTTTCCAATATTTAAAGAAAATTAAATTTGTTATCTCCAGGCATTAGTTAGGACTGAGGATAATTAGACATTTTTTGAAATTCTATCAATTTTTGAGGTCATTACAACTTATCACTAATTGGGTAATAACAAGGTGATATGAAAATTTTTCTATTGAAGTCATGTACTTAGAAAAGCTTGGTCAGATCAATAAAAATTATATTCTACAGTCAATTTTAACTATAACAAGTATATTGTAAATGCATATCACTAGTTGCTAGCAAAAAAAGATGAAAAGAAATTAATATTATAGCCCATATTTACTAACTCATTGCTATCTCAAAAACTGTCCCTAACTTTCCACTAATGGCAACATAATAGCTGAGGGTGTTCCATTCAAAAGAACCATGTCAGAACTTTTAACTTATCTACTTTCAGTCTGACAACTTCGTAAAGTAGATGTCACACCTGATTAGCAGATAGAAAAACTGAGGCTCAAAGAAGTTAGCTAACCTGTCAAAAATTACATGGCTACTAAGTGGAGAAGCAAGGAATCAAACCCAAAGAATGTAAGCCCTCAGAGACTGTATGTGCAAAAGAACAAACTGACTAGCTAGAAGTGGAATCACACCTTCAAAACTGTATTCCAGATTAACGATTTTACATAGTAGAAATATCTAATTTTGAAGATCTCTATTAAAATGATTCTTAAGTTCTTTTTTAAGTTATTAAGTTTCTTTTTAAAAATAAATATTTATAAAATGACTAGTCTAGCTATCAAAATATCACTACCATGGGGGAAATGGGAGAAAATTTTCCGGGATAAAAGAAACTAGAGACATAACAAGTCACTGCAACACACGGCCCTTAGTTGAGTCCTGGTAGGAACAAAATGACTAAAAATATTTTTGCCAAAATTTGAGTATAAACTCAATTTTAGATTATATGTTTGAATTATTAATATTGTTATAGGTTGATGGTGTTGTGTTATAAAAGAAAGGTTTTTTAGAGAGAAATGCTGAAATAGAGAGTAGCTGTTACAATTTCTGTAGTTTACCTTAAGATACTTCAGCAAAACAACTAAGATATATAGCAAAATGTTAAGAATTATGAAAACCCGGGAATGAGTATATAGTTCTACTACCCTCCTCACTTTTCTATATGTTTGAATATTTTTCAAGACAAAAAGTCAAAAATTGTTTTTAATTGCTTGTATTTAAAAATTCAGTGTTGATTTTTTGGCTTTAAATACTGCCCTGCACCAGTACTTGGCACCACAGTATTTTTTTTAAATCCTCTGTCCTTTATTAACTTGTCTTATTGACAAGGAAATATGGTGTTCCATCACATTAACTGTCAGAAGGCAATCACTCTGCTTACTTTGAGAGCCCAACAGGAAAGAGTGGATGATCTGTTCCTGTTGGGAGGACCTGGGCCATGGTTGTTCGTTTCTCCGTAAGTGCCTTCAATCACTGTTCCACTACTCATCAAGCACATAAGTTACTCATTGAGAACCTCTGATCGTCACTGTGCTCATCAGGAAGAAATTGATGCACAAAGAACTACTGTCAACCTCAGCAAACCACAACTATTCTTTTCTTTAAAAGTAAATTCCTTGACACAAATGACCTTATCTTAAATCTAATAGATTTCCTATTTCCAAAAAGCTCGACTGGAGCGTTATAAAACCTGAAAATTCTCTTGTGCTTTCTCTTCTTTTGCTTCTAGTTACCATCCTCAAGGGATTGGCTAAAAGCAAGCAACTGGATTGAACACCCTAAGAAGAAAGATTCACACTGCACCAGGTATGTGGATACTTTAGATAGGTTCTAATATAAACTAAACAGCTTTCAAGTAATATACATATATTAAGTAATAGCAATAGTTGTTCTAATACAGTTATTCTCCTCTCTTCTTATGAACTGCCAAACAGTGTGGTAAAACTCAATTCATATGTTATTAGAACACAATATGATTGGTAGGAATGTTTTTTGGTCTTGAAAATTAAAAACAAATCTGACAATATATTAGGAACCTGAAGAATAATAAGTAACCATTTCGTTTTTCAATTGGGTCAGATTGTTTTCTTCTTAGTGTGCTAGTACTATAATAATACCGCTGAGACTTTATTATGGATAAGACATTATTCTCAGTACGATTTGTAATATATATATTATTCCAGTCAATCCTCAGGACATTCTTATGATGTAAGATTGCAACTCACTCAAAGTCATGCAGTGAGTGGCAGAGTCACACAGTAAGTGGGCAGAGCTTAAATCAAGTCTCTGACTGACTCTAACACCCATTTTATAAACCATGGGATTGTATTGTAAAGTGTGTCTAATCTCACAGCCCACCACATTGACATTCACACAAATTACCTGCCCTAATATGTAATCTGTCTATATGATTTAACCTTTATTTTGTTTTCTAAAGCTGATAAGCTGACATGTACACATTACATATATAACCAAAATGAGAAAAACAAAAGACCACATTCTTCTCTCACTCTTCCCTTCTACAACCTATAGCCAAAATACAATTCTCTTTTGCAAGTAGTTATTCAAAAAAAATATGTATTAAGTCTGCACTATGTACTAGGCATGATGACATAACAATGAATAAAGAATAATTCCTGTCATTTTGGGACTTAGAAAAAGGGTATCGGCCAGACACGGTGGCTCACACCCGTAATCCCAGAATTTTGGGAGGCCGATGAGGGTGGATTGCTTGAGCCCAGGAGTTCAAGACCAGCCTGGGCAACACAGTGAAACCGTGTCTCTACAAAAAATAAAAATAGTAATAGCAATAGCCAGGAGCGGTGGTGCATGACTGTAGTCCAAGCTACTAGGGTGGCCAAAGTGAGAGGATCGCTTGAGCCTGGGGGGTGCAGGCTGCAGTGAGCCATGCGTGTGCCACTTCACTCCAGCCTGGACAACAGAGCGAGACTCTGTCTCAAAAAAAAAAAAGGTACAAGAAAAAGGATTATCAAATGGCAAAATCTTCAGTAGAATGAAATTGGAGGAAGAGTCCATTTGACCTGGTTCTTTGTTCCAAGTGACAGCCTTATAGCACAGCAACAAAGAGCATTTTCCTCTAACATCAGGAGTCTTTGCAAAACTGTGTAGTATCAGGTCATTTATATGATGGTTCCCCAGAGAGGGGAGCTTCCTGAATTAGAAAAGAAATAAGAAGAAAATTATTTCCTTTTCTTATTGCTAAACTTCCTAAGATCCTGCCTTTCCTAGCCAATCTTTAATATCAATAGAAAATGCTCATTTTGCAAACTAGTTAGAATAATTCTTGAGCCTCCTCCATTGCTTCCTCTCTAAAAGAATGCATTTTAGGCCTGAAGCAATTTTGCATCACCCCTATGGAATGAAAATGTATACATAATTTTCAGAAACCATTGGTCTCTTTTTGCCTGTACTTTCTAATAAAAATAAGTGATTTACCAAAATGCACTCCTCTCCCATAATATCATAACTAATAGTACGCCACATTTCTGCTTTTCCCAGGAGACATCAGAAAGAATGAAAACTCTGCCGCTGTTTGTGTGCATCTGTGCACTGAGTGCTTGCTTCTCGGTAAGTATTCACCCAAATAAGTTTTTTCCTTAACTATCAATAACAAACATTTAGTGTACCTACCTGAGACTTTTAAAGCATAATAGGTAACCCCTATTTCCAAGAAGCTTGACATCTTTTATTTCCAGGAAACCTATAAATATGGATAATTGGCCGGTGCACTGGCTCACACCTCTAATCCCAGCACTATGGGAAGCCTAGGAGGGAGGATCACTTGAGCTCAGAGAAGTTCAAGACTAGCCTGAGTAACATAATGAGACAGTATCTCCACAACCACAACAACAAAAAAATTTAATTAGCCAGGTGTGGTGGTGCGTGCCTGTAATCCCAACTACTCGGAGGCTGAGGTTGGGATCTTAAGCCTGGGAAGTCAAGGCTGCAGCAAGCCGTAATCATACCACTATGCCACAGCCTGGGTGACAAAATGAGACCCTGTCTTAAAAATATATACAGATAGGTAGATAGACTAGATAGATAGGTAGATAGACTAGGTAGGTAGGTAGATAGAGCATAAGGAAATAATTTGTTTCATTTATCCAATATCTATAGAGCACAAACTTTATAGTGAGTGTGATGAGAACTGACACAGATGAAAACCCAGATTTGTAAGGCCTTTAGGTCTTGGTGTGGAATATGGTTTCAAATCTGTCAGGAAGTCTCAGCATGATCAAAGCACTCCCAGGGGAGTTACATGACAGGATTCTCAGGAGAAGATAGGTAGCAGGTAACAAAAGCTCAGATAAGGAGACTAGTCAGGAAGCTATGGCAGTGGTCCAGATAAAAGATGATGGTGACTTGCACTAAATTTCAGCAATTAAAAGGTAAGAGTGGGTTTAGGATATATTTTAGTGATTGAGTCTACTATATCTTCTGCTGGATTGTATATGTGGTAAAAGAAAGAAATGAACAGGCCGGGCGCGGTGGCTCATGCCTGTCGTCCCAGCACTTTCGGAGGCCAAGGCAGGTGGATCACCCGAGGTCAGGAGTTCAAGACCAGCCTGGCCAACATGGTGAAACCCCGTCTCTATTAAAAATACAAAAATTAGCTGGGTGTGGTGGTGGGCACCTGTAATCCCAGCTACTCAGGAGGCTGAGGCAGGAGAATTGCTCGAACCTGGGAGGCAGAGTTTGCAGTGAGCCGAGATTGCATCACTGCACTACAGCCTGGGTGACAGAGCAAGATTTTGTCTCAAAAGAAAAAAAAAGAAAGAAATGAACAAAAACGTTCTAGTTTGGGGCATGTTACATTTGAAATGGCTATTAGACTTCTACATCAAGATATCAAGAAAACAGTGGATATATGTTGTCTGGAGTTCAGAAAGAAATCTAGGGGTAAAGTCTATATTTAAAACATACTTGAAGCCATGAAACCTTACAACATTTTCACCTAGGGAGAAAATGTAGGAAGTTTAGATATGGATAGAGAAAATGGAGGACCCACAAGAGGGGACAGGAAAGGATGGCTTCCAAAATCAAGAGAAGACTACAAAGTGGACCTTCTATCTTTAAGAAATTTAGGGTGTACTGGCAAAGGAAGATTAAAATTAATAATGATATAATGTGATTACAAGGTGATACATGCTGTAATAATAACCATATTTTTCTCTCATGCTATGTACCTGTATTTATTAAATTTTATTTTGACAAAATTTCAAATAAGAATCAAGAAGTGGAATGTACTTTTTTATTGAATGAGGATGGATAGCCTCAGAATATTACGCCAGTAGAGTAGAGAGAGAGGGGGCAGAAGAACTGATGAAGTGGACGGAATTTACTCTTGGATATTCTCATATTTCTCACTTACCATATAATAATCCCCAGAAAACAATCAGGCTTTTTCCCGGACCCTAATGCTGATTTCTGTGACTAGAAGAGTGTTCAAGCTGGGCTCAGAAGATGTGGGCTTAAACTCATCTCTAATGTTTACCATCCAGATGAATCTTGAGCAATTTAGAATCTATTTATAGGACCCCAATTTCCCTATGTGTAAAATAATAATAACACTATACGCTTCACAGGGCTGCTGAAGGGTAAATGAGAATTTATAAATTATAAACTATAGTGTAGATATAAAAATTATGACAAGATTATTGTAATCTCAATTTACATACTAGTTGATAAGGCTTTAAGTTCTGAATATGCACAGTGATGTTAACTTTTTAATAAGTAAAGTTTTAATAAGGAATCCCTGGCTACCAACCCCTCTATATTGAAAGAAATAATTTTCCAATCAACACAAGTCATGTTATTGTGAAATGATGAATCTGGGTTGTTCTTTTGAAGTGGCCTTTCATCCTAACTCCCTCAAATCCAGACACCTAAAGAATCCTTTCTTCCAAGTGCTTAGAATAAATAAAACTCTTCAAGCTGCCCAAATCTCAAAAAAGTGCCTGGTGAGAGAAAGAGTTTCCAAAGAACTTGAATATGAGAAGGTAGCACAGAAATACCTTGACCTGATCCTTAGAAAATACAGGAATGTGAGGTCAGGAGTTCGAGACCAGCCTGGCCAACATGGTGAAACATCGTCTCTACTAAAAATACAAAAATTAGCTGGGCGTGGTGGCCCACACCTGTAATTCCAGCTACTTGGGAGGCTGATGGAGGAGAATCACTTGAACTTGGGAGGCAGAGGTTGCAGTGAGCCAAGATCGTGCCACTGCACTTCAGCCTGGGTGACAGAGCGAGACTCCGTCTCAAAAAAAATAAAAAGAAAAGAAAATACAGGAATGTACCGGAGATTAGCAACAACCCACAGCCAGAAAAGGTCAGTCCTGGAGCTCTAGCAACAACCTGCTTTTGTGGAGTGATTTCAGGGAGCAGATAGTCTGGCTTCTCTCTTCCAGATGTCCCAAAGAAAGACTTGAAGGGATGTATTCTGGAGTCAGATGAAGAGCTCTGTCAACTATAGCATTATTTAGCATAATGCTTTCATTCTCTTTAAAAAAGGATCACAGATTTTCAAATGGTCATAAAAATAAGCTGGTAGCAAATGAAGAAATGAATTGTGCTTTCTAATTTCAATTAAATGTAATCTTGGGCCGGGTGCCGTGGCTCACACCTGTAATTCCAGCACTTTCAGAGGCCGCGGCAGGAAGATCACCTGAGGTCAGGAGTTCAAGACCAGCCTGGCCAACATGGTGAAACCCCCATCTCTACTAAGAATACAAAAATTAGCCAGGCATGCAGTACACACCTGTAATTCCAGCTTCTAGGGAGGCTGAGGCAGGAGAATCCCTTGAACCCAGGAGACGGAGGTTGCAGTGAGCTGAGATCATGCCACTGCACTCCAACTGGGTGACAGAGTGAGACTCTGTCTCAAAATACAAAAGTAAAAAATGTAATCTTGGCCTTGCTGTCTTCTAATTCTCTTCCTTTCTGACTAATTTTCTCCTCCTCTTCCTTCCTCAGAGAATTTGGCATTCCTCTAGTTATTTTAGGAGTCTTCTGCTTTCTCATACCCTCCTTTCTTGCTGCAAGTGCCATGTGTCTCTCCTTCTCCTTCCCTTGACTCCAGCCTACTCTATCCTTGTTCCTCACGTCTTCTCCCTCTTCTCTGCTCTCAAAAGTACAGTTTGCAAATGGAGAAACATTCTCCTAAAAGTTACTTAGTCTGAGACTCAGTTTTCCCATCCATATAATGAAGATAATAACCGTACCCACCTTATGATATTACTAAGAAATTAAATAAATTTGTATTTGTAAACCACTCAGAATAGGGCCTAACATAAAGTAAGTGTTATATGAAGACTTTTTTAATAAAAATAAATAATGAATGTGAACAGGCAGGCAGGGTTGCTATCTTTAATACACCCTCCCTGGCATATCTATATTTATTATAAGGACCTCCATACTTCAGTCACCTAAACTCAAACTTCAGAGGCATGCATTTTCAACTCCTTCCTCTCTCAGACTTCTCTAAATCCAACTCTAGTCTACAATTTCTGTTATAACCACCTGTAACTGCCAATCATAATAACTAATCAATATATTAAGTAAATCAAACAAACTGGTCATTTGATACATGTTCCAGGCCAAGCTAACATTAAAATTAATAGGATTTTAATCAATTTGCCTTCATACAAAAATGTGGTAGGTATTATTTTGGTCACCTAAAGTAAAATAGCTGAAATTATTTTACATATGAATAAACACTTTTAAATGTTAATACTTTATTCAATAACAAATTAGTTATTGTTATCATTTCCATGCATTTACTCATTCAATTAATAGCTAATGAGTACCTGCCATATGCCAGGCATAGTTTTAGGTATTGGACTTACAGAGGTGAATCAAAGAGGGGCCTTCGTGAGGCTCATGTGATTAAGGGAATGAACCACATAACTATTTCAAAGCAAATAAAATTAGACTTTGGATCTGGAATTTAATTTAATCCAAATCATTTTATAAATGAATAAGCCGACATCCAGGCACATTAAGTGACTTGACCAAAGTCACTCAGCTATTCAGTGGCAGACACAGGACAGAGCCAAACCTCCACTGCTGGTCTGTTGCAGCATGTTTCATACATGTTCCTGTAAGATCTGGACATTCTTTGCAACATCCTCAGAGACCATCTGGAAAGGGAAAGACCGAGATCATGGAATGTGAGGCCCTCAATCCTGCTTCAGTCAGAGCAGGTCCTTAATTATGTGGATTGCATATTCAATCTCCAGGGAAAGATCTGTTTGAACAATATGACCTGTTCTATTTTATATGAGAAAACAACTACCCCTGTAATGGAAAGGATCTCCTCAGAGATTCCTGGAGTCAGTGTTACCGATTCTGAAAACCTATGCCCTTTTAAGAGAGATTTATGGAAAAATACCAAAGTCATGTGAGTATCAGAAGCCATTATGTTAGCTATTGGTTGTTCTCAGTTGTGAATTAAAATTTCCTGGACAATTTAATTTTCTAAACAAATAATACTTTCTTGTATTGACGGATGTTGTGGAGAATGTCCAGGTCTTAGAGGAACATATTTGAAACACACTGCAACAGACCAGCAGTGGAGGTTTTAGTCTGTCCTGTGTCTGGCATTGAATAATTGAATGACTTTGGGCAAGTCACTTAATATGCCTGGATCTCAGTTTATTCATTTATGAAATGATTTGGATTAAATTAAATTCCAGATCCAAAATCTAATTCTATGACCTCTTTGCTTTGAAATAGTTATGTGGTTCATTCCCTCAATCACATGAGCCTCACGATGGTCCCTGTTTCATTCACCTCTGAAAGCCCAGTACCTAGAAGCTATTTTTGAGGTTGGATATATTAGTCTCTGAGGAAGTTATCTTAGTTAAACAACTCAGCTAGTCTCTCAGAAGTTGTCACTTCATCTGCACTAAACTTTGTGTCCAAAGAAAGCTTTATAACTTGCGACTGGAATGATTTACCCATTTGGTCATCTAAAAAGGGCTTCTGTGAACATCATTAGGAAGAAAACGTAACCTATCCTTGTTTGGGATGTTCTCATTTATCCTGTTATATTTCTTTTCTCCAATTGAATATAACTGATCACTAAAAAATGTAGTATGAGATTGAATACAGGGAAGAGGGATATAAAAGGCATGAAGTATGTTTACAGATAAGAAACTGAAACAGTGATGGTACTCTAACTCAAATAATGTCAGCAATGGCTAAAGGAAATAAAAATATTCATCTTGCAAAATGATGACCCACATGGCATAGAAGTTATTTTCAAATTTTGAAGGACTTCTGGATCTTCTGTAAATCTGCCAAAACAAAATTAGGACCAAAGGATGGAAATCTTCATGAAGAAAATTCTACTCAGTTAAGAATGAAAATCCCAAAAAACAAACCTACATTCAGTGTCAAGAACTCTCTACCAGGCTGCCTTAGGAATTACAGTAGTGAGTTCCTAATCAGAAGAGGTTAGATGCATAGACTAGAAAGCCTTTCAGCAAGTGTATTGATAAAAGATCAAGTATCAGATGTACAGTTGGACTGGATCAGTGTTCTTTTCAGATGTAAACACCTCTCAGAAATCATGAAAACCATTGGTGCTCTATCCAGACAAAATGCATAAACATGCAAATTTTCTCTAAAAATCAGATGATTCATGAACCCCCTGAATCATGAATTCTGTAATTCTAATTTTTTAAACAATAAAGTTAAAAGGTAATGACCAAAGTTGTTTCTCCAATTTATAAAGGCTAAAACTGTTTCCTGAAATATGGAGAACATGAAGCTGGGGTGGGATATTTTGTTTGTTGGGGCTTTGTTGTTGTTTGGCTGTTTCGTATTTTGATGATGGTAGATATGAGGGGTGTAATCCAGAAAGGGCTCCTGGATCTCAGTTGAATGTCTTTGACTAAAGTTTTGTGAACAGGCTGAGCAAGCAGGAAGCTTTTGTGCTGGGACCTCAGGCAGTAACTTGACCATTTTCCACCAGAGGAAGAAGAGAGGAACTGTAAGCACAAAAGTTCGTATCCAGCTAAGCATTCAAGCTAGAACCCACAGGAATATATTCATCCCAGCTACCTAGAGAGTAGACATTTGACAAAAGAAAACTCTCTAGTAGCAATTCTTTCTTGAAACTTGGTGAAATTAGGAAGATAATCACTTGACTCAATAATGTACTCTGGTTTCTAATCCCAGCATTCCACAAATACCGCTCATCTCATGGTCAGCAGTGATCACCTGATTGATAAATGGATACTTTTTTCATTTCTTACATTTTCTTTCTTTTCTGCAGTTCAGTGAAGGTCGAGAAAGGGATCACGAACTACGTCACAGAAGGCATCATCACCAATCACCCAAATCTCACTTTGAATTACCACATTATCCTGGACTGCTAGCTCACCAGAAGCCGTTCATTAGAAAGTCCTATAAATGTCTGCACAAACGCTGTAGGCCTAAGCTTCCACCTTCACCTAATAACCCCCCCAAATTCCCAAATCCTCACCAGCCACCTAAACATCCAGATAAAAATAGCACTGTGGTCAACCCTACCTTAGTGGCTACAACCCAAATTCCATCTGTGACTTTTCCATCAGCTTCCACCAAAATTACTACCCTTCCAAATGTGACTTTTCTTCCCCAGAATGCCACCACCATATCTTCAAGAGAAAATGTTAACACAAGCTCTTCTGTAGCTACATTAACACCAGTGAATTCCCCAGCTCCACAAGACACCACAGCTGCCCCACCCACACCTTCTGCAACTACACCAGCTCCACCATCTTCCTCAGCTCCACCAGAGACCACAGCTGCCCCACCCACACCTTCTGCAACTACACAAGCTCCACCATCTTCCTCAGCTCCACCAGAGACCACAGCTGCCCCACCCACACCTTCTGCAACTACACCAGCTCCACCATCTTCCTCAGCTCCACCAGAGACCACAGCTGTCCCACCCACACCTTCTGCAACTACCCTAGACCCACCATCTGCCTCAGCTCCACCAGAGACCACAGCTGCCCCACCCACACCTTCTGCAACTACACCAGCTCCACCGTCTTCCCCAGCTCCACAAGAGACCACAGCTGCCCCAATTACCACACCTAATTCTTCCCCAACTACTCTTGCACCTGACACTTCTGAAACTTCAGCTGCACCCACACACCAAACTACTACTTTGGTCACTACTCAAACTACTACTACTAAACAACCAACTTCAGCTCCTGGCCAAAATAAAATTTCTCGATTTCTTTTATATATGAAGAATCTACTAAACAGAATTATTGAAGACATGGTGGAGCAATAGTATATTATATGTTGTAAAGTGTTCTGTCATTTATAAGATGTGATTCATGAGTGCAGAACTACCATCTTTACTTTTAGCACCAATCCCAACATGAAATTATATTACTCAGATTTAAAGCACTATCATTAATCTTTCAATCTAATTATTCACCACCACAAGACCTATTAACAAGACAAAATGCCTCTATCCCACAAGCCAGATGCAGGTCTGGGGTTCAAAATAACTCTTTGGATCCTACAGAGATAGCCTACTGAGGGCAGAGAAAGTCCTTAGATAAAGAGAGAATATTGTATGGGCCATCAGCCATTTACTTTTCCCTGAATGTTAGAAACTACAAAACCACTACCTTGTACCCCCATCAAAATCCCACCTGAACCATCTAATCCTATAAACATAAAGGGGTAAAATTGGAACTCTCCAGATGAACAAAGACATCTAAATATCTGTAGATAGAAACATGTATCTATCTAAATATATTGATAGACCTGTCATTGTATTGATTAATGACAAAACCCTTTAGATAATTATCTTCAATTTTAAATAAAATTTTATTTCACAAATATGAGCCAAGAAAGAGGAAAGTTGATTTGAAGTGAGGATTAGAAGTGAATGACAATAAAGTCTGGCAGCCAAGCACGAACCAAGACTGGCACTATTTTTCTTAGTGTATATAATTGTTTAAACTGCAAGGTTGACATTTATTGTGTTGTGTCTAAGTTAATTTCGATCTAATGTTCCTGATTCTAGCCTCTGTGAACAACAAGAATATGTTTGTGTATGTTCACATGGTGTTCATAGTATTTCACTATCAATTCAATTAATTCACATAAATTCCATGTGAAATGTATTCAACAATGGAATATTTTCTAAAACATTTAGTATACATTTGAATGTATTTTAAACCATGCCAAACTACTGCTTTAATGTCAAGTTTGCAGAATTGTCTCTGAAAATAAAAACCCTGACTTTAGTTGTAAAAGAATAAAAATTAGCTACTTGGTATACGGAGATGTTAATTTGGGATATGGAGGCATTTTTATCTTCTGTCACTACTACTTAAAACTCTGATGATTATGTTAGATTTTTTTGCTAACTAATAAAGATTTCAAACGGCAATTTATATTCATTGTGTGTATCTGGAAGTTTCTTGCCTTTCTTAGACTCTGAGACTGGTGAAAAGAGACCCAGATGAAAATTTACATTTTTGTCAGCTCTGCCACTAATCAGTCAAGTGACTTGGGTAGGGCACTCTATCTCTAAACATTAATTTTCTTTATTTTTCAAAATGATTAATTTACTTAAATTAACTTAATCTTACTTCTTAATATATGTTTCCAATCCAAATTATCTGTTTGCCCTATGCTTCTCGGTCTGACAGTTAAAGACCCCATCTCCCTCACTTTACTCTGTCCATCTAGGCTCATTTTGGTAGCTCTGTATAGACCAGTCCATGACTGATCACTGCAGGAGTACTGGAATCTGGCCATTTCTGCCCAAAATAGAACTCCTGCAACAGGCAATCTTTGCTTCAGATCTTCCCTTTGAGCCAAGGCTTTATCATATCTACATCATGGACTGAGGCTTTCCCTCCTAATCTTGCTTTCTTCCTCTCTTTCCTCTCACGAGTATCTGATCTGCATCATAATGTGAAAGCTTTCCCTGCCCACTTCTCCCTCATCCCCCTATTTTCATATGCAATTACTCCCCAGTAAACTGCTTAGTTTCCAAGGAGAATGGGGAAAAATAATAGAAAGTAGAATAAATTCACTGACTGCCTTATTGATAAAAGCTGAGAGACAAGATACCACTTAAAACTGACAAATCAAGTCGTAAAAACTTAAGTATATGTAAGCAAACAAAATAAGTGTTAAGAAATATGACATTGTGGACTAACACTGGATGGTGTATAAAGAGAAAGTAAAAGGAAGAAGATGCTACAGGTTAATTTTTTTTTCTCATAGTAGGAAACCAATAAAACTGCCTTAAGGAAGAGGAAACTCAGGGTATCACATAAAGATATTAATATGTGACTATTAAAGTAAAATTAAAATATTCCCATGTGTTACAACAACTACCAAAAAATAACAGGATGGAACCCATAAAAATTCATAAATAGACCCAGATGTATACACATAATTTCAGTACATACTTGTGGTGGTTAATATTGAGTGTCAACTTGCTGAGTTTTCCAGCCTTCATCTGTCTCCCATGCTGGATGCTTCCTGCCCTCGAACATCAGACTCCAAGTTCTTCAGCTTTTAAGTTCTTGGACTTACACCAGTGGTTTGTCAGGGGCTCTCAGGCCTTCAGCCACAGACTGAAGGCTACACTGTCAGCTACCCTATTTTTTAGGTTTTGGGACTTGAAGCGGCTTCCTTGCTCCTCAGCTTGCATATGGCCTATTGTGGGACTTCACCTTTTGATCGTGTGAGTCAATACTCCTTAATAACCTCCCCTTCACATATACATCTATCCTATTAGTTCTGTCCCTCTAAAGAACCCTAATATAATAATTAAATCAGAGGTAATACGGGGCATTTTAATAAATTTTCTTGGAAAAAATTTGAGAGCCTTTTGGAGAAAGATACACACCAAATTGATCAAAATTATAAATTTTCCAAACTTAAGTACTAGGAAGAAACATGGATGAATTCTTTTATAACCCTAAAATAAGGAAGTCCTTTCTAAATATAACCCTACAGCCTAAAGCCAAAGGAAGAAACATTGATTACTTTGCACAAAATTCTATATCTTTTATGTGGATAAAAATGTTAGAAAAATAAAGAGCAAATAACAAACTAGGAAAAAAGCACTTTTTTGTTTGTATCACAGACAAAAGGTTAATTTCTCAATAAAACACAAAAAGGTCCTATGAATGGAGAAGAAAAACAGGTCAGTGTAAAAAATGACAATGATGTGAGCAGACTACTCACAGAAAAAAATGATAATAATAATACAGTCCCAAGTATATGAAAAGCTGCTAAACTTAATTTACAGTAATAGAAATGAACATTAAAACTACACTGAGATACTATTTCTCATCTAATACATGGGCATAAATTCAAAAAAAGACACCTTTTGTGGGTGAGGCTGGGGAAAACAGGCCCTCTTATACTTCACTTGTGGAAATTAAAAATGGAACCTAGAGAGCAAAATCTGATAATATCTTTTAAGATCTCAGCTATATTTACTCTATTACTCAGCAATACCATTTCTAGAAATCTATCCTACAGATATACCTGCACAAGTACAAAAAGATATATATATACATATATATATATATAAAAACGTATCCATTGTGGCATTTAATAATGTCAAAAGAATAAGAAAAATCTATGTGTCCAGATATAGGGATCTGGTTGAATAAAACATGGTAATTCTACATGACAAAATGTGATACAAGCTATGAAAATGAATCAGGAAAGCCTGTGTTCTCACATGGAGAGATCAAGATATATAAGAAAGGTATTTAAAAAAAAAAAACAAGATGCAGAATAATATATAAAGTATACTACATTTTGTATATGAGAGTGGGCAAAATAAACAAGTGTATGCGTATTTGCTTATTTTAAAAAAAAACTATATATAATACTATATATAGTATAAATGTTATATAAATATACATATATACATATGTATATATATTAGGGTTCTCTAGAGAACCAGAATCAATAGAATATGTATATGAAAGGAATTTATTAGAGAAAAATTGGCTCAACAATCACAAAGGTGAAGTCCCAGGACAGGCTGTCTGCAAGCTGGAGAACCAGAGGAGGCAGTAATGTGGCTTAGTCCAAGTTCAAAGGCTTCAGCTGGGGAAAGCCATCATTGCAACCCCCAGTCTGAGAATGAAGGCCTGAAAGCACTCAGGATACCACTGGTGCAAGTCCCAGAGTCCAAGAGCCAAAGACTCTAGAGTCTGCAGGAGGAGAAGAAGACTTCCCAGGGCAGAAGAAAGAGATGAAGCAAAGGCGAGCTGAGTATCCTTCTTCCACCTGCTTTGTTCCAGTTGGGCTCCCAACTGTTTGGATATCGACCACCCACATTGAGGATGGGTCTTTCTCTCTCAGTCCACTGACTCATATATTAATCTCCTCTGAAAACACCTTCACAGACACACCCAGAAACAATACTTCACCAGCCGTCTAGGCATCCCTCCATCCAGTCAATTTGACACCTAATATTAACTGTCACAAGTCCACTGCTGGTCAGCTTGGCATCCATATGCATCTCCTTAGACCAAACAATTTCCAAATAAAACCAACAACAAGGTCATAATTCTGCCTAACATAATACAACTACCCTGCATACTACCAAAAATGCGCTTATCCTGTCCTCAAAAGAGGAAGTAAAGTTCTTCAGTGATGTTTACTCCTTTTCTGGTAACTTAACATCCCATAGCTTACATACTATGATGTAATATTAAAAATACTTAAATACTCACCCAAAGTTCCATCAATCTTAGGTTACATGTTAAAGGAATAACAGAGGAAAGAAAATAAAAATATTTGTTTAATATATGTATATATATACATATGTGTATATATATATTATAGAGATGCACAAACATATTCTTAACAAAATAGGGAGGAAATGCTTACAACAATTACAGTTCTCATTTCTGCAACTGATCATGTGGTCATAGCTGATATTTACTACTACCCATTCTTTATTTTCTTTGTTTTCCTGGTAAGTCAAAGAGAATAAAGAATGGGTAGTAGAAGAAGGTAGTAATAAATACCAACTATGGATGAAATCTTTCCCTGTGGGGTGACCCAAACTTTCCTTCCTGAAGGGTCTGGATCATTCATAGTCCTGTCTGGATTGGGTTGTTGTTGGATTGGGTTGGATTGAGGTCAATTTCTCATTGACCTTAATCACAGGACATAATACTAAGAGGCTACCCTAAGGATCTCTTGTATTCCAAACATAAACTTCCTTACCTCCATTGTGGAGTAGCAATCCAACTTCCCCTTAGTAGTCCAGATCAATCACCCCAATCAATGTCTTAACTCCCTTTTTAATCTATTGACTTGGAGGCACTAGGTGCTTAAAGCAGCCAGTGGCAGTCTTACTTTCCAATTCTTTGGAATTATTGTTGTGTCTCCCAGTAAAGAATTCCTTCCTCTGAAACTAAGACCTCTAGGCCAGCAAAATATAATCTCATGGGAACAGGAAGCAAAAATTTTGCTAGCAGATCACTAGGGTTGATGGTGAGTGGTGCCACTCCCATTTCCACCCCTTGATTGCTGAACCTGTGAATCCTAACTATGGGAGAAACAGTGTCATATATTGGATGCTGATTCAGAGCACTACAGCCTTCTGGAGAACTCTGGCCCAACTGTGCAAAGTACTGACACCTACCTGGCACTGTAACTGCAACTTCAAAAAGCCATTTCACTGATCTATCAAGCCAGCTACTTCAAGATGATGTGGAATATTGTTAAGACCAGTGACTTCCACAAGCATGAGCCTATTGCTGCACCTCTTTGGCTGTAAAGCAAGTTCCTTGGTCAGAATCAATATGGTGTGGAATACCATGACTGAGGCTAAGATATTCAGTAGGTCCACAATGGTAGTTCTGGCAGAAGTGAGAGCTTTCCTTTGGCTTAATAAATTCTCCTCCACTCACTCTCCAGTGTCCATGCACCTAATTGTTCCTGGTTGTGAGACAAGAACTCGGACCTAGCTGAGCTAAGGAATGGAAAGTCTGTATCACAATGCTTCACCAACCATCTAGGAATCCTTCAATCGAGTCCAGTTAATACCTAACAGTAAGCATCACAATATGGATAAACAAATACCTAATTTACATAGTTACCTAAAAGAGAAATGAGACAGGGGCATTGCAGAAACTAGACTTCTGTGTTTATACCCTTGTGGATAGTTTTGTATTTTGAACCATGTAAATACACTACTTATTAAAAATAAATTTTAGTTGAAAAAGCTGACAACAATAAACACAATAACGATGTAAGTCATAGGCAGTATATTGTATTAGTTTTCTATTACTGCTGCAACAAATTACCACAAACATAGTGGCTGAAAACAACACAAATTTATTCTTTATAGTTTTGTAGGTTAGACCTTCCACACAGGTCTCACTGGGCTAAAATCAAGGTTTTGGCAGGGCTGAGGTCCTTTCTGGAGCTTCTAGGGAAGATTTATTCCTCACCTTTTCCAACTTCTAGAGGCTGTTTTCTCCATCTTAAAGCCAGCAATACTGTGCTTTTCTTCCATTATCACATCTCCCTGTGACTCTCTTCTGCCTCTCTCTTCTACTTTTTATTTTTTACGGCTATTTCCACATTAAAGATTATACTCGTGATTATATTGTGTATACTTGTGATTATATTATGCCCACCAGGTGATCCAAAATAATAGCTCAATTTTAAAGTCAGACTATTAAAAAAAACCTTAATTTAATCTGTAACCTTAATTACCTTTGTATCACGTAATTTGACATATTCATGGGTTCTGAAGATCAGAATGTGGATGTCTTTTGGGTCATATGTCAAAGGTAATGAGTTTACATCAGCAAGGAGAACATGCTGCAATTCTAAACAGAGTGTGAAGATACGCCTCGCTGAGAAGATGATGTTCGAGCAAAGATAGGAAGAGAAAATCTTCTGAGCCTTTCTGATCTCCTTGTTGTTCTTCAAACTATGCACTCGCTGACCTCTGGGTCTGTGCATGACTGTCCTCTTTGCCTGAAACTCCCTTCAGCCAAATATCTTCATGCTTGACTTCTTTACTCCTTCATGTTTTGCTCAAAGATAGGAAACAGCAAGTGGGGTACAATTTATAGTGGCCAAGCTTAGAAGTGTCATACATTTTTTTCTGATCATATTCCATTGGCCACAACTAGACACGAGGCCCTAGATACAAGGATGGTAGGAAATTCAGATTAGCTGTGTCCCTAGGAACTAAAAATGGGTTTGAAAATGGGGTTGAATATTGAGCCAATGTCTTTTACAACTTTCCTTTTCATAGCACATGGAACTAATTAGGTATGCTTTTGAAAGACTTAGTAAATATTTGCATGAGTCCCTAACTGCCTGGCAGGTAAATTACATATTATGAGTATAAAGTTTTAATAAAGAATTGGGCATCTTAGTGCTAATGGCAATGGGAATCCAATGACCCAAAAGAATTTACATAGCTTAATCCCAGCACATGAAACTCACTGGGAAATCATGACTCAAAAAAATCACTGTTCCTCAGCAATGAATAGATACGAGAAGATCTGCTGCCAAACATCGTAACTGCTATTTCCTTGTGTGGATAAAGATTATAACTCTATAAACGATCTTCCCTTCCAACAAAACTTTCTCCTATTGCCAACAAACACTGAAGACTATAACAAATAGTATGTCCCTTAACATAATACAGCCACTGGCCACCATCGAACTTCACCAACATTTTGACCTCTACATAAGAAGACAAAACCAAACACCGCATGTTCTCACTCATAAGTGGGAGTTGAATAATGAGAACACGTGGACACAGGGAGGGGAACATCACACACTGGGGTCTGTCAGGGGGTGGAGGGCAAGAGGAGGGATAGCATTAGGACAAATACCTAATGTAGATGACGAGTTGATGGGTGCAGCAAACCAACATGGCACATGTATACCTGTGTAACAAACCTGCACGTTGTGCACATGTACCCCAGAACTTAAAGTATAATAATAAAAAATAAATGTAAAAGAAAGCAACTCCTTATAAAGGTAGATACTGGAAATTCTGAATTTGAGACTTCTTTTACTCAGATTCTTTTGCATAAGAATTCATAGCATCATATTATCTTTTCGTTTTTTTATTTTTAAAATGTGGATGCTTTATCCTGAGGAAACAGACTTGAAACAGGAACCCAGATTTCAACATTTGTAAAGAAAAGAGAGAAAACGACTTTTTTTTTCAGAAATACAAAGAATGGAGAGTTGCAAACTCCAGAGATTCAGAGATGACCTAGTCACCTGACAGGGTTGTATAAAAAGTTAACTCTCAGCAAATGGAACATTTTTCAGGCTGCTCTGAGTCAAGGCAGTGACAAATATACCTCTGTTACACCTCTATGATTATCACGTTTCCTTCTGCTTTTATTGCAATAATCTTACATATAACTTTTATTTTAAACATTGACCTTCTTCCCACAGGAAACTTGCTTTAGAGATTTCTGTATTCCCTACTGTGCCCAGCGCAGAGCCTGGCATAGATAAGTTATGTAACAAATATCTCTTAAATAATTGAAGATGCTGGGGATTTGGGAACTGAGATATCTGCAATGATTATATTTACATAAGGGCCATACAGCTGGAGATCACTTTACATCTCTCAAAGTCCTGTCACATTACCAGATCATTTACTTCTTACAGTGACTCCAGATATGAGATATGTAAAATTCCTGAAGATTTTCTCATCATTATTATTCACAAGGCCATGTCTCTTAAAGATTATATATAAAAACATAAACTGCATTTTTTTCAATTAACTTGAACTTAATCAATGTATTCATCAGTGTGGCTGAGGAATAACCATCTGACCATTTTCAGGACATAACAGAAAAAGGTGAAAACACTCTCCCTGATTCTTGGACTTCGGGTAATGACTTCCAGCTTCTTGGTAAGTCTCATCAAGCACTATCTTCATCCTTCTTATTTTATTCAGATCACCTTTGCAAATACACAGTGATAATTCTCAACCTTTTTTGTGTTATCTGAACTTCCCAAATGTTAGAAATTTTGGCAGCACACTTAACAAGATTGAATTGTATCCATTTATTGAGCTATTCATTTGTCATCCTTCAAAGATGACTTTGGCTACCGTGTGGAAAAAATGTACTGGATGAAGATGCTGCGTTAGCAGCTCTGAGTCCCTTCCCCAAGATTAATCCCAAATTAACTACAGAGAAAAAAAAAAAGCACTATGAAGGAAGAAAACTGGGAAAATATGGAGTGAAGGGATGGGGAGAAGTGTTTAAACTGATGTATGACATGGAAGGTTTTGGCTTTGGCAGAAGGCAGGTAGGCTTGGCAATGCAAAGAAGACAACATAGAAAGGGAACCATAGGGGTTCTGCAATCTGCTCTCCCCGACTTTGGCCTTTGGACCTCTGGCCCAGAAAACCTGAGGGGTGAGTTGGGGCAGCACAGAAGCCCTGTCTCACACAGTCCAGATTTCTCCTTCAGGACCAAGGCATTCAAGCCTACAGCTGCCTGCATTGCTGGTTGCTGACAGCTGATAGCCAATTCCCTCTCCAGGAATTGCCCTAGAAGAGAACCAACATATAAGCCCTCCCTAGGACAACCTACATTCAATTATTAATTAATGGAGTCAGGATAGTGGAACCAAGTTCTGGCCCCGTTGCCTCAATGTTAGACACACCGAATGGCTCTCCTTGCTCAGAAACTTTGGAGAGTTGCTTCCCTCAAAAGCCCAGCTATGAAATACAATCTGAGGAGCACTTCCTCCTATTGGTGCTTCTCTCTGAGATGCAAAGAGCTATTCTGCAGCAATAGGAGCAAAGAAATACGAGGAAGTGTGGCCGGGCATGGTGGCTCACGCCTGTAATCCCAGCACTTTGGGAGGCTGAGGGAGGCAAATCATGAGATCAGGAGTTCGAGACCATCCTGGGCAACAAGGTGAAACCCCATCTCTACTAAAAATACACAAAAATTAGCTGGGCGTGGTGGTGTGTGCCTGTAATCCCAGCTCCTCAGGAGGCTGAGGCAGGAGAATCACTTGAACCTGGGAGGCGGGGGTTGCAGTGAGCCGAGATAGCACCACAGCACTCCAGCCTGGGGGACAGAGTGAGGCTCCATCTCAAAAAAAAACAAAAGAAAGAAAGAAATATGAAGAAGCAGGTCAGCGAGCGAACTGACTCCTGACGAATGCTGAAAGTGCTGCAAGCTCAGTTCATTTTCCTTTCTCCCCTTCCCTTCTTCCCTGATTAATTTTAAAAAGTTTATAGGGACACTCAGACTTATATCTTCCATACCCATCCTACTACACAAAATAGAATGGAAACTATCATGATTTGCCCCCTATTTATCACTAGCTCAACAGCTCTACTAAGAAAAAGCAATGTTCCTAGACAGAAAATGGCATGTGAATGTCTGACATTTGGGCCTATCAGTACATAGATTAAATAGTACTAAGCCTTTTTTAAACTAAATACTGGATAAGTCCTATCATTTTCTTCCTACACTTAATTGATCATCTTTCACACACCTGGGGTGTGTGCACCCAACCCTGTAGATTTTCAAGGAAATGCAGTTAGCACCATGACTTCTGTGCAGTCCCTGTGCCCAGTCAAAGGCCTATCTTTGTTACAAGAGTACAGACAATACAGTCAAGTAATGAAACAACTTCCAAGATAAAGGACACCCTATTCAAACTTTAGGATTCCTAGGTTTGAAGTTGTGAGAAAAAGAATAAGGAAATGCCAGTGCCAAGAGTAGGTTTAGTGTAAAGCCTGTAGAGTTTTTGTTGACAGCCTCTCAAAGTTCAATTGTCACTAACACAAAAATATACTAGCATCAACCAACATTGCAAATTGTTTGTCTAACCTTTCTAAAATCCACACTTTTGTGGAAAGTGGAATAGAAAATATTTTGATGTTCCTTCAACTTATCTTTAGTTAAATCTCTCTGTGAACACAGGTCAATGTGCCAGGATAGAAAACAGTTTGGCTTCATTTAATAATTTTACTCTTTTCTCAAAATAATTTATCTCAAATAAATATATGGGTAACTGACCATATTATGTCTTTAAATTTTATTACGGTGCTGGAGACATGTATCCAAACACAAAGAAAAAAACTTTAAAATATAAGAAAAGTTATACTTAGGAATCATATTTTTTAATGGGAAGAACAAATTTATGTTAGGATAAAGCATCTTTGCACTTAATTCTCCCACACCACCCTCTCAACAAAGTTAATGAATTTAGTCATGTAATATTATAAACATAAAACAGTCCACCTGTTTAAGATCATTTAATATTAAGTTTTCACAAGTACTGAAATATACAAACATGGCCAGATGCGGTGGCTTATGCCTGTAATCTGAGCACTTTGGAAGGCTGAGGTGGGCAGATCACTTGAGCTCAGGAATTCAGGACTAGCCTGGGAAACACAGCAAAATCCTATCTCCACTAAAAATACAAAAAATTAGCTGCACATGGTAGCATACACCTGTAACCTGTAGTCCCAGCTATTCAGGATGCTGAGGTGGGAAGATCCCTTGAGCCCAGGAGGCAGAGGCTGCAGTGAGCCAAGATCATACCACTTCACTCCAGCCTGGGTGACAGAGTGAGATCCCATCTCAATAAAAAATATTAATAAATTTAAAAATAAAATATACAAACATTTGAACAGAGAATTAAAACCCTGTATCACATTGCATAAGATATTATACCATCCCTGGAATTTACCATGAAGTAATGGCTGAAGATCTTAGACAGGTAAATAGCTCCAATTTGTATCTGCTATCCCTTTTCAGTAAAATTGTCTTGCTGATATTAAATATCAGTTCTCTCTAACCCCTAACCAAGAATAGATTTCTAACCCACTAAAACAAAAAGGATATTCTATTATTCTCTATGTCTAGTACAGTAAATGTGTTGCCTAGTACAGTAAATGTGTAGTATGAGTAATGGTCATCCCACATCCGGGAGAGATCTGCTATGCAAACTGTCTTCCACCTATTCATTCAGAAAACAGTACTTACTTACTTAAATGCCATTCATTTTTCCAGATATCCAAAACATAAGATAAGCCATGCCTTCCCAAACAACTCTTAGTCAAATGTGATATTTGATTCCTGGACCACTTGCACAGAATCCCCTGGGGGACCTTCCCATGCCTTTGTTAATTCTCTTAAGCCAGCTCCAAACCTCCTCTAACCATATTTACCAATCTCTCCATTTCACTCTTCAAAACTTCTTCAAACAACCCACTTACTCAATTAAATCCACAGTTGAAGTACTTATATACACTTACATTTCCATCAAAGAAACTAAGTACACCAAGATATATTTGAAGAATGACTCTGAAAATCAAAACCCTGTACTGGGTGATATGCAGAATACTAAGGAGGGTGATCCCTAGCCCTCCAAAGTCATTAGTTTCAAATGAATGCAAGAAAGTAAAAATTACTGACAATTCAAAGCAACTTAATAGGGTCAATGACTGGTGATAATAAATGCTCAGAAAAGACAAGGAATATTTGATGATTTTGTAAACATTTGCTTAAATTAGAACCTAAAAGAAATTTGTACACAATTTTAGACAGAGAAAAGGGAGATCCAGGAGAAGCAATAAGAAAAATGTGCTTGATGTATCAGGGTAAACGAGCAAAATAACCTCGTTTGAAAGGAGAGTTCATGGTAGATAATTGCATTAGTTTGTCCGGACTATCAAAACAAAGTACCACAAACTGGGTGGCTTAAACAACAGATGTATATTGTTGAATTGTTGCTAGAACTGTGTCGAAAATCAATGTGTCAGCAGGGTTGATTCACTCTGGGAGCTGTAAGGGAGAATCTTTTATGCTCCTCACTTAGCTTCTGGAGGTTTGCTGGCCTTCCTTGGCACTCCTTGGGTTGTTCATTCATTACGCTAATCCTTGTCTTCATGTGCACATGGTATTCTGCTGTATGGGTATCTATCTGTGTGTCTGAATGTTCCCTTTTTGTAAGAACATCAGTCATACTGGATTAAGGCTCACCCTAGTGATCTCATTTTAACTTAATTTCCTCTGCAAAGACCCTATTTCCAAAAAGATCATACTTTGAGGTACTGAAGGTTAGGGCTTTAACATATCTTTTTGAGAGGGTTACAACTCAACCCATAACAATAATAAAGCGAGAGATGGTGAAGATGTGGGATCATCTTGCATAGCAATATCTTACCTGCTAAGCAACAGGGAAATTTTTAAATCTCATAAGGAGACATGTGACAGGATGAAAGTGTTTGGGAGGAGGTTATAATGGAGGGATAAGGGTGATAAATCTTGCACAGGAGAGAGAGAAAACTTAGAATTCAGACAATGTGGAAGCTATTACAATAACCCAAATGTAAGGTCCCGGGGGCAGCCTGGACTTCCTTTTACAAGAGACTAGTAAGAAAAATATATATATGCAAGAGACATGAGGGAAAGAATAAAACGTGTTGACTAATTAGATATAGGTGGTAGCAAAAGGATTCCATGCTCCGAATGCAAGTGCTGGAAAGAATAATGGAGTCAGGTTGGGAAACCAACTGCTCAGAGGCAATAAATTTGATTCTAGATATGTTAAATTTGAGGTAGCCTCAGGACTTTGAAGCTGAATGCTTAGTAGGCAGTACCAGAAGTTAGAAAGAGATCAGGTTTAACCTTGTAAATGTCAGAGTCATCATCAGCTAAGAGGATTCAAGGTTTCCTTTCACAGATCTTCAGAAGTCTTTTCTGAAATAAATTCTGAGAAGATTTAGCTCAACTCTGATCAATTAATTTTGCCACCGATTTTGTGAGCACCTGCTCTTGAGCGTGTGAGGCTGAGAATCAAGGTTAATGAGGTTTGTGAGTTTTGTTGTGTTTTTTTTTTCAAAATAAGCTAAAATGGTAAAAGGTTTTATTCCAAGACTCAAGTGAGTATCATCAGCGTGATGTCATTTCCAGGAAAAGTTCAATATTTTAAATTCTCCTAATATTTTAGTTCCTCCTAAAAGCATGTTAGACACTGTATAAAATCACATTGAAAGACACCAAGAACAATAAGTTTCTATCAACTAAAGGTCTTCCTGTGGATGCACTCCCAGTAATGCAAAAGAGTTTAGATAGTTTTCAAAACTGACTCTGAAAGTACAAGTTGTGTACCAGAAGAATATGAATCTGTATTTGCTTAAGAAAAAAAAGTGTATATATATATATATACACGTGTATATATATATATATGTATATATATATACACATGTGTATATATATATATATGTATATATATATACACGTGTATATATATATATATATATACACTTTTTTTTCTTAAGCAAATACAGATTCATATTCTTCTGGTACACAACACATATACATGTGTATATATATATACATATATATATATAGGATTCCTGCCAATTTCTACTCACTACAACTACCCTTTGTTTAAGAGAAGACCATCAGTCTAGAAATGAACTCATCAAACCTTTTTACATCATCCATAGAAATCCAGTATGAGGGACATATATAATCACCAATATTTTTCTACAACTTCTCCTTGTTAATGTTTTAAATTTTGAGTTACTATCAAGAGGAAGCTTATACACAATACTAATACAAGCCAATCTGACAAAGGCTTCTACCAGGATAAGTATATGGATATTTGAAAATAAGAACTTTACCTAAAATTCTTCAACTTAAAATAGAGTTTTTAATTAAGAATACTTATGAAAAATGCTAGGAAGCATTAACTGCAGCCAGTCCAAAAACTCAAATGTGCCCTAAGTGAAAGAGGTGAAATATAATATTTTAAATTAAGATTCAAAGTTTTGCACATTGGAAAAAGAAACATGAAAATTTTTAAAAGATTTGAAGTTTTCAGTGACTGAATGTGACAAAGAAAAGAGTTTTGTTGTATTTTGTATTCGGCGACAGTTATTTTGGGAACAACCCTTGCAACTAAGATGAAATACAAAATCCAAACTCAGGCCATAGTTTTAAAAGCTCTGCATTAACATGCCGCTGGCTCTTCTCCAGCTTTATCTCAACCACTTCCCTGTTAACCACTGTATTCTGGCCACAATGGACTCTTTAAGATTGGCTTTTTTTTTTTTTTTTTTTTTTTTTTTTGAGACAGAGCCTCACCCTGTCACCCAGGCAGTGGAGTGATCTTGGCTCACTGCAACCTCCACCTCCCGGGTTCAAGGGATTCTCCTGCCTCAGCCTCCTGAGTAGCTGGACCACAGGCATGTGCCACTACACCCGGCTAATTTGTTGTATTTTTAGTGGAGACAGGGTTTCACCATCTTAGCCAGGATGGTCTCGATCTCCTGACCTCATGATCCACCCACCTTGGCCTCCCAAAGTGCTGAGATTACAGGTGTGAGCCACCACGCCCGGCCAAGTTTGGCTATCTTTCTAGACAGGGTTTACCTCAAACCCTTTTCCCATAACTCCTTCATTGTCTTGCTAACTTTACTTGCCCTGCAGGTCTCAACATGCATGTTACTTCATCAAAGTGGTCTTTCCTATCCTTGCCCTACCTCTCTCAATCTGAATTGTCCCATTACAATTACTCCCTCTTATCGCAGTTTATCATTGGGTATTTATTTGTATACTTATTTAATTAACACTTGACTCCCTCAATTGTGTAAAATACATGAAACCATGGGAAAGATTAGACACTTGAATGTTATTTAGAGAGCAAAACAGAAATTGTTACTCTCATTGCAACTGTTATTTCCTCACTAGCACTTGTCACAATTATATAACTTCTTAATGTAATAAAAATGTAATTATAGATATTTGGAATGTTTATTTGCTGATTTCTGTCTCCTCCATTTGCCTATACCTCCAACAGGATAGGGAACGTGATTGTTTTGTTCTCTGTTTATCCTCAATGGCTACATAAAGAGCCCGGAGCAGAGCAGAATCTCAACAATTTTTTTGTGGCTAGATAAAAGGATAGGTGGATGGATGGATGAATGAATAGATAGATGGATGAATGGATGGATAAATGGATGAATGAATTAATGAATAAAATGAACTTTGTGGTTAATCTTCCCTCCAAGAAAAGGATTTAGGGTTTGAACTTCGCAATAAAAAATCAGTTTTCGAATAAATATATGCCTAACCTGATCATTCTGCCTTCTCAATCTTCCCAGTGTAGAATGATTTATAAATGCTCCATGAGAAAACATTGAGACAGTTATGTCCTGGACCCCAGTGTAGGAAAAGATGGTATATGCAGTTACTCCTTCTATTTTCCTACTGTCTCATCTTTAATTATTCCCACAAATATTACATTTTGCTGCTTGAAGCCAAGGCTCTCTCTCCTCCAGCTGTTCCATTCTTCCCATCTCTATGTCTTCAACCCAACTACCTGGTACCTTCTGTGGTTTGAACACAGTGCCAACACAACAGGCCTACCTCAAATAAGCAAGAGCAAAAGCCAAAGCCTCCTGTTAATGATGGACTCTTTGGGTGATCTTGGATCAATAGATCTGATAGAAACACAGTATCCCAGGATGAAAGAGCATTAAAATACATACTTAAGATGACTCAGGCCAGGTGCAGTAGGTCTGGCCAGGCACGGTGGCTCACACCTGTAGTCCCAGCACTTTGGGAGGCTGAGGTGTGAAGATCACTTAAGGTCAGGAGTTCAAGACCAGCCTGGTCACATGGTAAAACCCGTCTCTACTGAAAATACAAAATTAGCCAGGCATGGTGGCGCACATCTGTAGTCCCAGCTTCTTGGGAGGCTGAGGCAGAAGAATCGCTTGAACCTGGGAGGCGGAGGTTGCAGTGAGCAGAGATTGCACCACCGCACTCCAGCCCAGGTGACAGAGCAAGACTCTGTCTCAAAAAAAAAAAAGACTCATATTTAGTTTAGTTCAATTGCCCATGTAATATTTGAATCTATTTTATAATTAAGACTTGTAGAAGCAAAAAGAAAATGACATGTGTAAAAGTTTAAATCAAGAACACTCTGTCTTTAATTTCTCTACCTTATCCCAAGAATCTACCATGAGCAAATAAATCTCGGATTTCCTTTCCTAACACAAAAGCAGACTATTGTCAATTGCAAGATTAACAGACTGAAAAGAATGAGAATCATAAATGAATCAATAAAGAACAGGTGTTTGTCTAACCTTTTTATTGACATATTCACAGAAGATGATTGAAAGTCCAGCATTGTTTATTGACAATCCATTAGCCTTGTTTTGTTGAACATAAGATTTGATCTTGATTTACTCAACATGCAAATCTATATTTGTATATATCTTTGTGGCTTTTAATTTATAATTTGGGAGATTTTTCTAGACTGTAGTTAAGATACTCTAAAGAACATCAAATTACTGTGTTATATCAAATTAGTAACTATGAATTTTTCCTACACAGGGATTAGCAGCACACTATCTTGAACCTCTCCCTTGAATAAGTTACTCATGTCTTTAAACAGAAATGGTCTAAAATTTTTCAGGGAGTTATTAAATTAAGGATTTTCTATTTTTAGTGATGAAGCATTCCCTTTTAACCTCCCAAGGTTCTAACATCATGGAAGAAAATATTAGCAGTAAAGTCCCTTAGGAAGTGTGCATAGTGGGCCCTATCATCAGCTGTGTTCTTGCCAGTGACGGTCCATGAGAATCACAGGAGCGACATGATGGGATTTTGCAGAATGATAAGGTCTCCAACAAACAGAACTTTAAAAGTTTTGAGTGGATCATGATCTACCATTTAAAGTACTTATTTAAGGAAACTGTACTTAAAATTAGTTGTGTGTACTTTGTATGGTTATTTCCTTCTAATATTTGTGTTTCCATCCCATGCTCATGAATGGGTAGAATCAATATTGTGAAAATGACCATACTGGCAAAAGCAATCTACAAATTCAATGCAATTCCCATCAAAATACCATCATCATTCTTCACAGAACGAGAAAAAACAATCCTAAAATTCATATGGACCCAAAAAAGAGCCCACAGAGCCAAAGTAAGACAAAGCAAAGAACGAATCTGGAGGTATCAGATTACCCAACTTCAAACTATACTATACTACAAGGCAATAGTTCCTAAAACAGCATAATACTGATATTAAAATTGGCACATAGACCAATGGAACAGAATAGAGAACCCAGAAATAAAGCCAAATACTTACAGCCAACTGATCTTTGACAAAGCAAACAAAAACATAAAGTAGGAAATGAACACTCTATTCAACAAATAGCGCAGGGATAATTGGCAAGCCACATGTAGAAGAATGAGGTTAGGTCCTCATCTCTCACCTTATAAAAAAAAAATCAGCTCAAGATGGATCAAAGATGTAAATCTGAGACCTGAAATCATAAAAATTATGGAAGATAACATCAAAAAAACCCTTCTAGACATTGGCTTAGGCAAAGAGGTCATGACCAAGAACCCAAAAACAAATGCAACAAAAACAAAGATGGATAGATGGGACCTAATTAAACTAAAAAGCTTCTGCACAGCAAAAGAAATAATTAGCAGAATAAACAGACAACCCACAGAGTAGGAGAAAATATTCCCAAACTACGCATCCAACAAAAAACTAACATACAGAATCTACAAGGAACTCACACAAATTAGCAAGAAAAAAAACAAATAATCCCATCAAAAAGTGGGCAAAGGACATGAATAGACAATTCTCAAAAGAAAATATACAAATGACCAACAAACAAGCTCAACATCACTAATTATCAGGGAAATGTAAATCAAAATCACAATGAGATACAACCTTACTCCTGCAAGAATGGCCGTAATTATAAAATCAAAAAAATAACAGATGTTGGCATGAATGTGGTGAAAAGGGAACACTTTACACTGCTGGTGGGAATGTAAACCAGTACAACCACTATGGAAAACAATATGCATACTCCTTAAAGAACTAAAAGTACAACTGCAGGTTGATCCAGCAATTCCACTACTGTGTATCTACCCAGAGGGAAAGAAGTCATTATATGAAACGGACACTTGCACACACGTTTACAGCAGCACAAATTGCAAAAATATGGAACCAGCCTAAATGCCCATCAACAAATGAGTGGATAAAGAAAATGTGATATAGATATAGGTAGTTATAGATATAGGTATATGCACCATGGAATACTACTCAGCCATAAAAAGGAACAATGAGATAATGGCATTTGCAGCAACCTGGATGGAGTTGGGGACCATTATTCTAAGAGAAGTAACTCAGGGAAAAAAAACAAACAAACATCATATATTCTCACTTATAAGCAGGAGCTAAGCTATGAGGATACAAAGGCATAAGACTAATATCATGGACTTTGGGGACTGTATTAGTCAGGATTCCCTAGAGGGACACAACTAATAGGATAGATGTATATACGAAGGGAAGTTTCTTAAGGAGCATTGACTCACACAATCACAAGGTGAAGTCCCACAATAGGCCATCTGCAAGCTGAGGTGCAAGGAAGCCAGTCCGAGTCCCAAAACCTCGAAAGTAGGGACATCAACAATGCAGCCTTCAGTCAGCGGCCAAAGGCCCAAGAGCCCCTGGCAAATCACTGGTGTAAGTCCGAGAGTCCAAAAGCTGAAGAACTTGGAGTCTGATGTTCCAGGGTAGAAAGCATCCAGCATGGAAGAAAGAGGAAGGCTGGAAGACTCAGCAAGTCTGCTCATTTCACTTTCTTCCACCTGCTTTATTCTAGCCCCACTGGCAGCTGATTAAATGGTGCCCACCCAGATTGAGGGTGGATCTGCCTCTCCCAGTTCACTGACTTAAATATTAATCTTGTTTGGCAACACCCTCACAGACAGACCTAGGAACAATACTTTGCATCCTTCAATCCAATCAAGTTAACACTCAATATTAACCATCACAGGGGCTTAAGGAGAAGGGTGGTAGGAGAATGAGGGATAAAAGACTGTACATTGGGTACAGTGTACACTGCTCAGGTGATGGGTGCACCAAAATCTCAGAAGTCCCCACTAAATAACTTTTGCATGCAACCAAACACCACCGGTTCCCCAAAAATTATTGAAATAAAAATTTAAAAATAATAATAATATCTGTGCTTGCATATTAGTCAACAAACATATTTCAAAGCACTTTGAACCATGTAACAGAAAAATCAGTGTCTTTCTGGTCATATAGATTTCAGTTTGAATTACCCACTAATTATTTACTTACTTTGACAAATTACTTCCTTTCTCTGAACTAGAATTTTTCCAGCAGAATAGAGATAACAATACCTAAATAGCCTAGAACCATAATGGCACATAGTAGATGTTCATTCCATTTCAGCTCCCTTCATCTATGTAAAAGTTAAGTGAGAATGGTATTATTATTAATACACTTGAATATAAAGTCAAGAACAAAACATACACTTAAAACAAACTGAAAATAACCCTCAGAAAGAATCAAGTATAGGCTGGGCATGGTGGCTCACACCTGTAATCTCAGCACTTTGGGAGGCCCAGGTGGGTGGATCATGAGGTCAAGAGATCGAGATCATCCTGGCCAACATGGTGAAACCCTGTCTCTACTAAAAATACAAAATTTAGCTGGGCATGGTGGCACACCCTTGAAGTCCCAACTACTCAGGAGGCTGAGGCAGGAGAATCGTTTGAACCTGGGAGGCGGAAGCTGCAGTGAGCCGAGATCGCGCTACTGCACTCCAGCCTGGTGACAGAGCAAGACTCCATCTCAAAAAAAAAAAAAGAAAGAAGGAAAGAATCAAGTATATAGCTATGTACTCACATAAGGAGCTGTCCAAGATATTAAGTGGAGGGAAAAAAGCAAGTTTAAAAATAATATGTGTACTACTATATTTTGTTAAAATATTAATATTAATACTAAATGTTAATTTAAATAATATATAGGTATTTAAAATATATAGGATTTAAAAAGTATAGAGAACTATTATACAGCATACAAAAAGTGTATATTTTTAAATATATAGGAATATATACCAAATTGTTAAAAATTATCTGAGAAAAAGTGGAAGTATTCATAGGGGATTTTAACTTTCTACAATATTATATACTTCTCTAATATCTAGATTATTTTTAAAATATTAACTATGGATGCATTGGCTCACACCTATCATTCCAGCACATTGGGAGTCCAAGGTGGGCAGATCTAAACCCCTGTTTAGATTCAATAGCAATTAAGTCCAAAAGTGTACTTGGATCCTAAAGATCTATGTATTATGTTTTAGCAATCACATTGAGTAATGTTTATTTTAGAGTATGATGGGCTGTACTTGGTTCAGGTATTGTGGTCCCCAAGAGTTATTCATACTAGTTACACATAGGACTATTCTAACACATGTATTTGTGTGTAAGTCTGGGCCTAGAGAGAAATGATTAAGCTTCCAGAAGATTGATATAATCCTCACTCACCAATATATTATCATCTGCATATTTTGCTTCTGCCATGAAACTCTGGGTGGTGACCAAGGTGTTCTTAACATATCCCCTCAGCTCGACTAAACTTTAAATAGGTTTCTTTCTGACTGTAGGCTCTTGACCTCTCTTGTCCTAGAGCATTTTAGAAATATTGTGATTGCATATCTTTCTCCGCCCCTTTGAAATGTAGATAAATCTCCCAGCCTCTTGCCAGTCTTACAGCCCCAAAAATGTCTTTCTCAAGGACCAAACTACCATCCTTTTGAAATGTCATCATCAAGAAAAATAGCCCCCCATCTCCTAGTCTCTGAGAGCATAGGAGTTTAACTCTCTAATTAGCTTAACTCATTAGCAAACAGATAGTCTAATCACATTGACCAACTTCCCGTCTAAACTTGTAGTACTTTGCCACTAGCTCACAGGAGGGTTTAAAACCCCTCCTGCCTTTTGTTTCAGTGAAACTGAGTTTATTCTCTCTCCCCTATGTTAACAGTCTTCTTAGCCTGTTTAATTATATCAAGTGCAATTTGTCTTTGACAGTTGTCAGGAAGTTTATACCTCTTTTAGAGAAAGTTGCTGCTTTCTCTGCTAAGGATTCTCACACCTGTTAGTATGGCTACTCTTATTTTTTTTTTTTTTTTTTGAGACAGAGTCTCACTCTCTTGCCCAGGCTGGAGTGCAATAGCACCATCATGGCCCACTGCAGCCTTGACCTCCTGGGCTCAAGCAAGCCTCCTGCCTCAGCCTCCCAGGTAGCTTGACTACAGGCATGCACCACCCCACCCGGCTAAGTTTTGTATTTTTTTTTTTAATAGTGATAGGGTTTTGTCATGTTATGTTGCCCATGCTGGTCTTGAACTCCTGGGCTCAAGCGATTGTCTCTCCTCAGCCTCTCAAAATCCTGTGATTACAGGCATAAGCAACCACACCCAGCCTAGTATGGCTATTCTTAAAATGATAAGAGGTAAGTGTTGGTGAGGATGTGGAGAAAAGGGAATCTTTGTGCACTATTGATGGGAATGTAAATTAATACAGCCATTATAAAAAAAACAACATGGAGATCCCTCAAAAAAATTGAAAACAGGCTTGGCATGGTAGCTCACTCCTGTAATCTCATATTAGCTAGGCATGGTGGCTGATGCCTGTAATCCTAGCACTTCGGGAAGTGGAGGCGGGCAGATCACTTGAGGTCAGGAGTTTGAGACCAGCCTGGCCAACATAGTGGAAACCCATCTCTACTAAAAATACAAAAAATTAGCTGGGTGTGGTGGTGCACACCTGTAATCCCCACTACGCGGGAGGCTGAGGCAGAAAAATCACTTGAACCTGGGAGGCAGAGGTTGCAGTGAGCCAAGATTGCACCACTGCACTCCAGTGTGGGTGACAGAGGAAGACTCCATCTCAAAATAGATAAATAAATAAAATATTAATTAATGTAAAATAAAAATAAAATCTTCTAAAAGAATTCACTTAAGCCTCAAATGCAGCATATCTACACTCACAAAAAAAGTACATTTCAAGGGATAATGTGCTTTGTGTTTCCTAAAAGGTATTCCACAGAAGAGTAGTTGCATGAAAATAAATTCTCCAATCAAATAAGTTTGAAGTATCTTAGACAAAACCCATTCATTGATGGTAGGACCTGTGAGAGCCTTGAACATGCTAAGAAGCAATGTGAATCTCCAAGAAGCTTTGCAATATGCAGCCTCTCCCAAACTTATTTGACTATAAACACCTTTTTGTAGGGACCATTAATGGCTAAAAAAGGAAAGATATTACAATCAATTCAATGCACACTTTCCATAAACTAGCATTCTGACTGGGCACCTGAGCTACATTCCTCACCCACAAGGAGGCTTGGCTCTATATGGAGACATTGAAAAGTCAAATTAAGCAGGCTGTTCTTGTGGCTTGTGGGCTTTCAAAGCAAAGAGCAATTTATGATTTAAAGTTCCTAAACAAATCAGGAATCCTAAAATATGCTTGAGTAATCTCCCCTGATTTTTTTTTTTTTTTTTTGGTAAATTTTCTGGTTTAAACTTTTTGGAGTCAACTCTGTTCACTACCCAGATTTATAGGAATGGAGGTCCTAGAGAAAAGTTAAAGGAGATGGCAGTGCCACACTCGGAAAGAAAATGAGCCACGCCAAACTCCCCTCTCTCCTTCACTAGGTCATATGGAGTGAGTGGCTAAACAGTGCCTGGACATAGCAAGACTCAGTAAATATACAGTTGAATTAACGGATCCAAACATCACATTTACCATAAAGAGTACCTTCTAAATAGGTCTCCTATCGATTTTTTCTTCTTGTTTACACTTCCATTCAGTTAAAAGTAAATAGCATAAATTTATAATCAAGGAGTTCCAGAAAATTTGATTTGAAGTAAGTCAGAAACTGTTACAGAATATTGATTAAAAAGATGATCACCTTGCAGCTTCAGCATCTTTTTAATTTACAAATATGCCTACCACTATTGGATTTTTTCACTTTTTATAGAGAATTCCCATTTTTGGCGAAGACAGATATGACTTCAGAAAAACCACCTCGCCAGTCCCACGGCGTGGCCTTGACAGAGGCACCCTCTGGTGGCGGCCTCGCTGAAGTGCAGACACTGTTCTTGACTGGTGTTTGGTTTACTTGGGTTTGTTTCCTGGCTTGCTTGCTTTATTATTTTATTTGTTTATTTTGTTTGAGAAGCACCGAGTCTCCTTAAAAGGCACAATCTTTAAAAATCTAAACATGTGGAGTTTAAAAGCAACAGCAAACATCACACTGCATCACATCTTCTTAAATTGCTGTGACTCAGGATTACTGCAATCTCATTTTTTTACTTTCTAACTGTATTACTAATATATAATAGCACATACAGAGAATACAGAATAATACAGACATGCTAAAAACAGAACAACATTGTCGTCAGCAAAAGACTTAAACAAAATAATACATTATGCACACAATTTCTGATGATCAACTACCTTAGAAGTGAAGCTCACTCTTTTAGGCTATAAGCAGCAGGTCACATATCCTTAATCTTCCAAGGCAAACCTGTCAACCCTAGGAACTACCTGAGAGTAAATAGTACTTTACCTTGGCCAGGGACTATGGAAAACAAGGAACAGTAAGTAGCATCCTTACATAATTTCTGTGGACAAATACAACAACTTTGTCAGATAACTTCCAAAATAGTACTTAAAGAACACTTGAATGTTTTACCTATCTTCTCCACTTTATATCAGTGATGAGCATATATTAGCAATAGCACTCATCATTGCTAGTTCGATTTTATTTCTCCATTGAATTATACATGTAGAAGTATACATGTAGAATTATACATATATACTGAATTATATATATATATATATATACACACACACACATATATACATATATTTGCTGGCTACAGTTTGAGCCTTGGAAGGAGTAACATTCCATTTAGGGAAAGAACTGCTTCTTTATTTAATTGCTTTTGATTATGCAAAGATAGAATTGATGGGCTATCTGAATATTGCGATATGAGAAAACAAAGGGCAAAATAGCTGTACATATTATGTCAGAAACATTATAATTTCCAGCCAGTAGCATGAATGATAGAGAGAGGGTGGGGATCTCAAGTCAGGTTATATAAACTGCTCCCAGCCCCATCTAAACTGTGTACATTCTCTAGTGAATTGTTGAGCTCCAGAAATACAGGATTCCCAAGAACAATTGACTGGTGGTGATAACTGTTCTTAACCCACACGTGCTAAGAAAACGCAACTGTAATCAAGAACTGGAGAACCAAGAAGCTATAAAGGAAGGATGGAGAAAAGCCCTTCCTCTTTTGTGAAGAAGTAACCTTTTGTTGCTTAAAGCCACCAACAAAGTGACCCAGTGAACGTGTCCTTCCCACAGACACTACTCTACTGTCAGCTTAGCTTTGGGTCTCAGTTCTTAAACAGAAAATTAATATTAAGTATCCACTAGGAGCCAAGCATGGTGCTAAATGTTCATAGACATACAAACTGTCAACTCTATAAGGTGAAGATGAAAATGCCAATTTATAGATGAAAAACTTAAAGGTTAGCAACGTTCCTTAATTTGCCTGTGACTTTCCAGTCAGTAAATAACAAAGTCGGAAGTGAAATGTAAATAGGTCTAATTCTAATTACAGTGCTGTTTCCACCACACCAAATGCCTCATTCATTCATTCAATAAATATTTTTCAAGCATTTTCAACCATTATGTGCCAGGCACCAAGACAGTAGTGGAAAAGACCATGCCCTTATTTTCATGAAACTTGCATTCTAGCCAGGAAGGGTACACAATATGCAAGTAAATAATATATAAGCAAGGTTATTAGAGGTGGTGATTAGTATTTTGAAGGAAATAAGCAGCATGATGTGATGGAAAGTGACAGAGAGCACTTCCTTGGGCACTAAAGCATGCTGGGAAAGGGCTCTCTGAAAAGAAGAAATTTAAGTCAAGTCCTACAGGTTGAAAAGGAACCAGCCAGACAAACATCTCGGAGCCAAAGATTTCAGACAGAGGGAAAAGCAAGAGCAAAGGCCCTGATGCACTTGAGGAGAGCAGAAAGGAATCCAATGTGGCAAAAACATAACGAGCTACAAGAAGACTAGTACCAGAGAAGGTTGACAGAAACGAAATATTTAAGATTTTGTAGACCATAGTAACAAGTTTGTATTTTACTCAAAATTCAATAAAAAGTCACTGGAGATTTTATGTAGGGCAAGACATTATCTGATTGACATTTTATATAGGGACTGGATAGAGAGGGAACTTCAGGGAAATGTGAGTGGAAGCAGGGGACTAGTTAAAAAGCTACTGCAGCAATCTGTGCACAGATCATGCTACCTGGAAGTGGGAGGCAGCGGTAAAAGCCAAGAGATTAATTTGAAGGCTACTTCAGCAATGGTGTTAGAGCTAATGGTGTGTTAGACTGGATCAGGGGTTCTTAGTGATGATGCTGCGCCCCCTCCCACACAGGATATTTGGCAATGTCTGGAGACATTTTTGATTGTCATAGCTAGGGGCATGTTACTGGCATCAAGTTGGATAGAAGCCAGGGCTGCTGCTAAACATCCTACGACGCACAAGATTGTTCCCCACAAAAAAGAATTACCAGGTCTATCATGTCAATAGTACCAAGGTAGAAAAAACAAGAACTAAACAAGACTTGAAGAAACAAAGAACCAGAACAGAACTGGAGAACAATTGAGAGATTTGGGATATATTTCAGAAGTAATACTGACAGACATGCCAATACCTGTGGGGAGGGTTAAATAAAGTATAATTCCTAGATGTTTGCCTTGGGCAACTGGGTGGATGGGGTGCCACTTACCAAGATAGTGAAGATTTCAGGAAAAGTAAGTTTGGGAGGAAAATGGAGTGGAGTTAAGTATTTATTTTGGGTATTACATTCAAAATAACTGTTGGATATCCAGGTAGAGATGTCAGATAGGCCATTAGGTATAGAAGCTTTGAACTCATAGGAAAAATATGGGCAAAAATAAAATTGTGAGTTATCAACATTTGAATTGTATTTAAAGACTTGGAATCGGCCAGGCGCAGTGGCTCATGCCTGTAATCCCAGCACTTTGGGAGACCGAGGCAGGCGGATCACCTGAGGTCAGGAGTTCGAGATCAGCCTGGCCAACATGGTGAAACCCTGTCTCTACTAAAAATACAAAAATTAGCCGGGCATGGTGGTGGGTGCCTGTAATCCCAGCTACTTGGGAGGCTGAAGCAAGGAGAATCGCTTGAACCTTGGAGGCGGAGGTTGCAGTGAGCCGAGATAGTGCCATTGCACTCCAGCCTGGGTGACAGAGCAAGACTCCATCTCCAAAAAAAAAAAAGAAAGACTTGGAATCAAGTGAAATCACATAGGGAGACAGATTAGGGAAGAGATGACAAGAAATGAGAAGGGAAGGGAACTGAAGGGACAAGAATGAAAGAGAAGGCAAAGGAAGAAAGTCAAGACTAAACCCTGAGGCACTCTTGACTTTTCTAAAGACAATGCAAAAAACTAGAAAGAATAGTCAGGAGAGTTGTGTCATGGAAGCCAATAGAGAAAAGGAAGGTATTTCGAGAAAGAGGCAGTGGTTAATGATACAAATGCCACTAAAAGGTTGAGTAAAATGAAGAACCAGTAACATCCGTTAGCTCTGACAACTTGGAGGTCATTGGTGACATTAAGCAAGAGCAGTTTCCATGGAGTGGGAATGAAAGCTATTGTGAAATGAGTAGATATGAGATGAAGAGTCAGAGAGAGAAAATGCAGACAATTTCTATAAAAAGGAGTCAAAGAAATAAGGCAGTTGTTGGATGGAGAGGTAGCTTCAAGAGGGTTTTGTTTCATTTCTTAATGTGGATCATGTTGATATGCTGATGGAAATGGTCCAAGACAAGGAGATGGAAAGATAGCAGAAAAAGTGAAGTCTTTAAGAAAGTAAAAAGGAATGGGAACAATAGTAGAGGAGTAGTTCTTTAGTAAGAGTAAAGATATTTATTTCATTGTAACAAGAAATTGAGTCCAGGAGCAGGTAGGTTGAAAAGATAAAACAGTTCTCTTATAATAGCTTTTATTTTCTTGATGCTGTCTCAATTAAGGCAGGTGAGGAAATTGGCTGGAAGAAGCAGGGAAGGAGAAGAGATCTGAGGAGGGACAATCCCAAATGAGGATCTTTAGCCAGTTATACATTTGTCATAACACTGTGACTAGGGTACAGACATCCCACTAGAAACACAACCATCTGAACCGCATCACTGTAACAAAGATGCTGAGGGTTACTGGAGACAACCACACAGCAGAACAATTGGAATTACTAGAAATGCTTGCCCCAGACCAGTAGTCTTGTATTAGCATGTTCACTCACACACCAAAGGATTATATTATCTATTCTTCAATCTAAAATCTTGGTCTCTTTCCCTTCTCCTCCAACTCTTAGCAAATGAACTGCCTAACATTTCACAGAATAAACAGAAGTTGCCAAATTGATTCCTTTGATTCACTGTCACCCTATCTACAAATCTACCTGCATCTGTTCCATCATCTTCTTTATTCCTGTTACAATGACCTAGTCAAAGGTCAATCTCCATTTGTGCTCTAAATCCAAAAACATCCTCTCTCCATAGCCTTTTTTCCTGTAAATATTTCCCTGTTTTATATCTTCAGCCACTTCTTCTTTTGGGGAGGTTTCCCATAATTATTTAAGTGTCTTATTTTTGAAAAAGAAGAAGGAAGGGAAGAAGAGAAGAGGGGGAGAAAGGGAGAAGAATGGAAAGGAAGAGAAATAAAGAAAAGAAAGAACCACCACATTCCCCTTTATTTAATACTATATCTCACCACACCAATTCACAGCTGAAGTCTTCAAAGCCTGAGTTGCCTACAGATATTGCTCAATTCTTTATTTTTCACCTTCCATTTACTACTCAACATACTCTAATCCAGCTTTCACCCTCGACTCCAATTCCTAAATTTACCAGACCTATTGTTGCTAATTTCAGTGAACACATTTCAGTTTTGTTATTGTATTTTATCTCTCAGCAACTTTCCACACTTTGATAATTTAGCTGTTTTAAAAGAAAAAAAAAAGGACTTTCTATGCATTAGATAAAAACCACCCTCTCCAAGTTTTTCTCCTCAGTCACTTCTTCTCCAACTTTTTTACTCCACCACTTTCCACACTTCAAAACAGTGGACTTCCTCGGGACTGATTCTTAGGCCTTCTCATTTTATATAAGAGACAGCAAATTGACAACCTACTAGTTCAATCCCCAATGTCTAGCACATTGTCTGGAAAATAGTAAATATTGAATAAATATTTATTTGAGTAATTAATTAGTTAGAGGTATAGAATGCAATTGGACTTTAGGATAAGGGGACAAACTGTGAAGCTAACCACTAAGGCAAGCCCCAAGACAAGCAATTTCTCCCCACCTTACATCTACAAGTTCTCAAACTTATTAACATAATCTACCTAGACTGGACAGCCAATTAAGAAGCCAACAATTGACGCTTAAGCACCTCCTTGACATCTGGTGATTTTTAAACAAAATTAGGGAGCTGTTTGGAGTATCTTAGTCCTTAAGCCAAGAGTCTACAATCAAGAAAATCATACAATTAAATTATAGAGACAAATGAGAGCTAGTTTAGCCCTCGCAGTAAAATGAGAGTCAAATAAAAACACTACCATCAGCTTATCTGCTTGATTCTCTCCTAAGATTCAGTGATGGGTTTTGATGCTTATCCATCATCTCTCTTATCTATTCAGTAATATTCAATAAACAAAGGCCAGGACAGACAAAGAGCACAGTCTGATTTGCCTGTTTGCAGAACAATGTCATCTCAACATAACCCTGATCAAATTCAGCTTCTTCCAAAATCAGCTGATCAGCAAAGAATAGCTTCATATTAAATTCATTCAGAAACAGTTATTCATCCAAGATATGGCTCTATACGAAGTCACTGGAGATGAGCTAATCAAAAAAGAACCGCCCCATCCAAAACTCATCCAAAAACAGCTATTATTCAAGATTTTACTCCACACAAAGTCATCTGAAATCACCTTAACAGGAAAAAGCTCCCTTGCCCAAAGCTCACCCATAATCAGCTGTTTGGGCAGGATAGGGCTATACAGTCATCCCTGCTTGTCTTCAGAAGATACATTCCAAGACCACCAGTGGATGCCTGAAACCACAGATACTATCAAACCCTATATGCACTATCTTTTTTTCTATATTATACAATTACATTATATAGGGCAAGTAGCGTATACAGAGTGGATATGCCAGACAAAGGGATGATTCACATCTCCTGCTGGGCAAAGCTGGACGGTGCAAGATTTCATCAGGCTACTCAGAGTAGCATTCAATTTAAACCTTATGATTTGTCTGTTTCTGGATTTTTTTATTTAATATTTTCAGACCATGGTTGACCATGGATAAGTGAACTATGGAAAGCAAAACCAAGGATAAGGAGGAACTGCTCCACACAAATTATTTTAAGACAAGGTGATCTGCAAATAATTCTTTTGTCCAAAAAGCTATTCAGCAACCAGCCCTTGCAAAGAAACTCACTGAAACAAGCCGATATACAAAGAGCTGCACCATCCAAAACATGTCCAGAAATAGCACAAACTCATATTTAACTTAGCAGAATGCTTCCCCTTCAAAAGCTGGTCCAAAAACAGCTGTTTAGTTACATTCTGGATCTACACAAAGAGCCAGCCCAATGCAGTGGCTCACGCCTATAATTCTAATGCTTTAGGAGGCTGATGAAGGAAGATCACTTGAGGCCAGGAGTTTTAGGTGACATAGTGAGACCTTCATCACCACAAAAAAATTTTTTTTTAATTAGCCAGGCATGGTGGTGCATGTTTGTAGTCCCAGCTTCTTGGGAGGCTCAGGTGGGAGTAATGCTTTAGCTAAGGAGTTTGAGGCTGCAGTGAGCTATGATCATGCCACTGCACTCCAGCCTGGGAGACAAAAAAATTTTTAAAAGCCAAAAGCCAGCTTGTTACTGGTGGAAGTTATCCAGGTTACTGGCAGTAAATCTGTACAGGTCTGCCACAACTCAATTCTTGCCTCCTCAGAAGAAATAATTCGACTGAGAGGCATAAGACAGAAAAAGAGACCGATGAAAGTTTCACAGCAGGAGTGGAAGTTTATTTGAAAATGTTTTATAACAGGAAAGAAAGGAAAGTTCACTTGAAAGAGACCCAAATGAACACCTGAAGGTCAAGTCCAGTGTTTTACCTTGATCCTAGGACTTTTTAGGCTGGACCCTTTCTCATGATTCTTTCCTTAGGGTGAGCTGCCTGCATGTACAGTGCCCTCCTTACCCTTGGGAGGTGAGCATGTATGGTGTGTTTAGGAAGTTGTACCCATGACCATCTGAGGTTTTCTTCCCTTTTCTGGTAGTGTGCCCCCAGAAGGTCATACTCTGCCATTTTGTCTGTTAATGTGCATGCCCAGGAAGTTGCTTCTCCCTGGCATCTACATTCAGTTAACACTTTAATGCAACAGGTGTGGACCATCAGGAAATGACCTCTCCCTGGCACTGGCTACCAATTTATAACCTTTAGAGATGCAATGTTATCATTGCCAAATCGTCACCCAACATTCCTTGTGGGTGGGGGAGAGCCCTTTTCTGCCCTACTTATGCCTAACTACCTGTAACAAGCCCATCTAAAATGATTCCAAAGCAGTTATTTCATCAGGGATTGCCTTTTTGTATCACCATCTAAGTACAGCTGGAAAGCAAGGAAGTGTCCTGTCCAAAGCTCCACTTAAAACAGCAGTTCAGTCAGGAGCCTGCTCTCCAGAACATCATATGAAACCTGTAGCCAATCAAAATCTCCTCTATCAAAATATTCCCCAAAATCTGCTATTCATTTTTTAAAAAATAAATCCCAGTCTTACCCAAAGCCACCTTTAAAAAAGTCTGCTCATATCAAATTTTATCCAAATCCACAAATCAACAAAAGACCTGGACAAATTCATCTAATAAAAGTGAAATTTTTCCTTTTATATCCCTCTATACAAACCCACATCTAGATTCAATATTTTTATTTTCAAGCTCTCACTCTCAAACCCAAACCAGTATAACTACCCCAGCTATCACTACTTCTAAAGCAACTTCTACCACCCATCTGCAACTCCAGTTTTAACTACAACTCCCATGCTATCATCTGCTACAATCATAAATCAAGCCACATTATCCTACAACATCCCAGAAGCTGTCATATACAACAGCAACTTTGAAACAAAGGGTCCTCCCTATGATGGCACCAAACTATACATTGACTCGGCATCCAACTTTGAAATCACAGAAACTTCTTATGACACCACAAAATACATACTGACCTTCCATTTGACTTTGAAACTACACATTTTCTCGATTGTGTCTACAAAACTGAAAGTAACTGCCCAATTGACAGTATCAACTCAAAGAACATAAATTCCCAGCACCTTCCTTACCCTTACCTAAAGCGTTATATTGTCGTCCAAACACTGAAATCATTAATTAATTCCTCACACTAGTACTGTATCTCTTACCTTCCCTTCAGCATCCTCATCTGTTGCCCATTTGCAGGGTGTTCTTTCCTATTTTAAATATCACATCCAAGCTTATTTTTTTAATTCCATAAGTGTGTAATTCTATTGTTGAGTTGAAATATTTCTACATAGGCCAGGTGCAGTGGCTCATGCCTGTAATCCCAACACTTTGGGAGGCTGAGGCGGGAGGATTGCTTAAACCCAGAAGTTCAAGACCAGCCTGGGCAACAACATGAAACCCGTCTCTACAGAAAATTAGCCAGATGTGGTGGTGCGCACCTGTAGTCCAGCTACTTGGGAGGCTGAGGTGGGAGAATCACCTGAGCTGGGGAAGTCCAGGCTGCAGTGAGCCAGGAGAGCCAGGATAGCGACACTGCACTCCACCCTGGGAGACAGAAGGAGACATTGTCTCAAAAAAAGAGAAAGAAAGAAAGATGTCTACACAGACAGAATACAAAGTTGCCACACTCTTGCACGCTTAACCCTATTTCATGAGTAAATTCGGTATAATATAGCCACATTTGTAATGACGTTGTACACTGAACTTTATCACTTATGACAAAGGTCAATTCAATCTGCCAAGAAGTCTGAACATAGTTTTCTGATACCCCCTCTGGCAAAACTTTAAAAGATTAGTAAAAACCTATATAGTTTGATCTATTTAGTAGAATTTCAGATATGTTTAATTCAGTGGCTGTTTTTCGGGCACCTACTAAACTACTCCATAGAGAAGTTGCTCTACTTCTGGCCTCCAAGCGTAAGTCCAGTTTCCTCTGGGGACTGGTTGACAATTTTAAATACTTTTGTAAATTTATAAAGGCAAACAAGTCAATTCAATTCAACCCATATTTATTGTTCTATCACATGCAAGCTGAGAGCTAAATAAAATATCAAAACCTATAATCTTCCTTGAAATTTAATATCTCAAAACAGTAATCAAACAACAATGGCATCAGGTGAGGTAGAATAAAATAAATAACAAAGTCATGAATTCCAAAAGCATCTCAGAGAAAGAAAAGGCTAACTCCAAATGAGAGGAACAAAAAGAAAGGCTTTATGAAGGTGGTAGCATAAAGAAGGATCTTTAAGGGTGAGTAAAACATTGACAGTCAAGGATGATTAAAGGAGGACTCCAGGCAGAGGAAATAACATGAACGAATGCAGAAAAAGAAGATCAAAATGCAATATGGCTCTTTTCTAGCCTCTTGTGCATACATCCATTTTGCCTCTACCACATTATATAGTGATATGAGACTTGCTGCATTTTCCACAAGAACATAAATAAGGGCTTCCTCTTACTCACTTTTGTACCTGAGCACCTTGTACAATACCTTGTCCAGTACAGTGGAGGCTTCTGTTTAGTAGGTATCAGGGATTGCCATGCATCAAGAAATGCTGGATGTCGTTTCCAATTATCAAGGTACTTAATTTGTTCAATCAAGCTATTACTATAATTAATGATAATCTTGTGCTCAGAATCCTTTTAATGTTGTGAGTTACCAAGTGGTGTAAGGAAATATAGAAAATTTCCAGTCTGTTTTATCCTTTCATTGTCAAAAAGATGCTCTTAGACTGAGATTCATAAAGAGTGCCTCAGGTCTGGGTAATCCTAGATCTTCCTATATCCATTGAGTGTGATGGAGTTGGAGAGAGGGTATGTTTCTTGCCTTGAGAAATCCTAGAAAGCACAGGGATGACTCAAATCACTAAGGAATTCCACCAAGACTCCTCTAACCCAGAGATTTTTAACCTGTTTCTTTATAGTTGGGCTCTCAGGAGATCCATGAAATCCCTGAAGTTATTTCATAATCATTACATTCATAAGCATATATGCATTTTTCTGAGGAGATGACATGTGCATTCAATCAGCTTCTCAAAAGGGTCCATAACCCAAAGAAACTTACAACTAAAGCTAATAAGAAAGATTAAGGAATGCCTGGAACTAAAGGGCTAAGAGATGTGTCCTATAGTTCATAAAACACTTTAATGAATTCTGATGTTCTATGTCATTTTGGAAACATAAATTATCTCACTGTTTTTGCTGATGTCTCCTTGTCTTGGAATGATTTAAGAATTCTTTTCCTTTTACAATACGTATTTCTTGACTCCCAACTCCGTAATCACATTATTGCAAGTTGTCTGCTTTCAGACTTAAAATTTCTTGCCTAAGAAATTACTCAGTGTTTTTAATTTTGCTTGTTTATTTTGATCTAATCCCACTGACTGCTCAGTTTCCTGGCTAGGGCATGTCCGATTCCCGCTGAGGGATGGAGTCATGTCTGCAACAAGCAATTGACTCACTGTGAGGTCCCTAAATCACCTGATGCCCAGTCACGAGGAATTATTCAATTCAAATAAACTATTGAATAGAACCACATTCTAGACTAACACTATAACACAGGTCTCCTCACCTAAGCCAAGAACAACAGTGACATAAAATTCAACTCTACCTCCACCCAAAAAAAAAAAAAAATATATATATATATATATATATATATATATATATATATATGACGCTCCCAACCCTCTACATTCACTGAAAATAATGCCCAAATAAAGTAGATGCCCAGTGTCATGGAGTCCCTCTCTTGCAATGACGTGGTTGAATATTTCATATTCCCCCAACAAAACCTAAGCTCTTTAAGGGCAGGGTTTTTGTCCCTTCCATTAATTGTTTTATCCCAGAGACTGACACAATGTTGGTGAACAAAGAGTGAATCTATGTTAAATGAGGGCTGGAAAAATGAATTGATTGAATAAAAGAAACAATGAATTTGCCTGTGAAAGCCCATGAGAACCTAAAGTTGCTTTCCTTCCACATCCTTCAGCACTATGTCTCATTGCTCCTCTCACTATCAGCCACTTTAACATGCTAGTCTGCCTTGTGGATTATACTTATTCTCCAAATCCACCTAAAGCCAAATCTCTTCTCTAAAATCTTCCCTTAACTCAATCTTGATCTGTTTCCCCACAGTATATGCCTTTACCATTTATTCATCAACATTCGATGACCATATGATGCTTTAAAATATTACAAACATGAAAGACTGAAGAAATATAAGATGCGGCCCCAGGAACTCTCCATCTAGTTCAAGAGAAACAAAAAGTCAAGAAATAATAAAAAAGCCATATAAAGTAATATCTGACCAAGTGCCAAAATCAGTGATAGAAACAAACCAAAAAAAGCTATAGGTAGTTAAAATTAGATATCATCTCCAACCCTGTCTTCCACTGCTATCCTCACCCCATCTTGTTCCAGTGACAGAAAGCAATGTCACTACTTCAAATCTAGACCTTTGATCGGCCTGGGTGCTCTCCTTGCGTTCTTCATAACTTTTTTTTTTTTATTCTTCAAATCCAAACTCAAGGATGATCTCCTCTTTTAAGCTTTTCCTGTCCTTTTGCCCCCAACAAAATTCACCACACTCTTTCTTACACCTGAATACTCCTATATTTGCACATACTTGTTGATCTTGTATTTCTCCTCCTACATAATATTCCCCATTCCTAACAGAGTATCAGAGTAACAAACATTGATTATATAGATGAATTGAACAGTTAGAGAGAAGCTTTGAAAAAAAAATGTATCATCTCAGTTAATTTTCCATTCATAGACACTCTATAGGTTTTTTTGTTTTTCTTTTTTAAAGTTCAAATCCCCAATCCTGGTGCAACACAGGCTTATCATTGAAATGGTCTCAGAAATTGATGAACAGACCTCCACCTCCCTTTGGGGCATATCTCAAAAATTCCAGGTGAAGCCCACAGCTTCATGGTAAAATGTTAAGTAGCACTTAACTGTTCTTCTTGTAAAAGAAATCTCAGTTGATTCCCTGTGTTTTGCTTAGGTTATAGTATCATTTTCCCTGTTTAATATAAAGCAAGCCATTCACCATTTGGCCATAAATGTACATATCCTCTGATACATTACTTAAATGTACATACCCTCTGATACATTACTTAAATGTACATATCCTCTGATACATTACTTAAATGTACATACCCTCTGATACATTACTTCTAAGAATAACACCTACGAAAATACTCCCATATGTGTGAAAAAAAGGTTTTATAAGAATGGTGCTTGTGATACCTTTGTAATTACAAAATAAACTGGAAATGGATTAAATGTTCATCAAAATGTGATATAATGATGTGTACCCATTAAATAAACCTGTATGTACTAACACATAAAGTTGTCCATTATTTGTTAAGTAAACATAAGTTCCAGAGCAATCTACATAGTAGACTTCATTTTTTAAACCTTGTACAGAGCCCTATATTTTGATGTTTGATTTATGTATTCATACTTACATGATAAAACACGTACATCTGAGAAATCATTTGGGAAGAAGAAGGAGGTGAAGAAGCATTTAAATTATTTTATTGTCTGCATCTTTTTTTAATTACATAAGGCATGTCTCCTTGAAACACCTTCTATTCAAATGGTAGACATTGGGTAACATAATGTCTGCAGCTAATAACCCACCTAATGAAGTGTTGGGAAATGAAAAAAAAAACAAATGATTTAACAGACAGCTAAATCCTGATTGGTCTCTCAGTTTCCAATCTCCTGGAACTGAGTTTAAATTTCTTCTACAAACACATACATCATTGAAGGGTAAAATTTTTCACCAGAGTAAACTTGAGAAACCAACTGGACCTTGAGTATTGTACATTTTGCCTCGTGGACCCAAAGGTAACATTAATTGACCATGTTTCAAGTAGAACTTTTGTTTTTAAAGTATCATTTTCTCTTAAAAGGAAAAAAAATACATGGAAGAGTAACACTTTTTTGTTGTTGTAGGTAGCAATTTGAAACATGAGGAGTACGATTCTACTGTTTTGTCTTCTAGGATCAACTCGGTCATTACCAGTAAGTATGTTATGTTTGTTTTATATGCCAACCAGTTTCAACAGCATCTCTAGCTGCAGACCTACCTCTCTCCTGCCCTCCATCAAAACTGCTCTGTTTTGTGACTCATTCCCTGAGAGTGTCCAGTGTTTATTTTCCAAGACAGAAAATGACAAGCTAATAAGCTGTTGGTACATATTTCAATGTACTTGCATTTTTTAAATGCATCCACTCCATCGTGGTAAAAGGTCAATTATTTTGGCAGAGCAATAGGCTAGAAATTAGGAGAAAAATGAATGTGTTAAGTGGATGATTATTTTATTTTCCAAAAAGAAGTTTTTTCTTGGCAACTAGTTATTTGCTCGTGAATAAAGAGGTAAACTATATTTTCTAATTTTTCTACTTGGAAATGCTAAATATCTAGATTGTATAAATTCTAAAAAGACCACCAAAACATATGATATCAAAGGCATATGATTAAAATGATCAAAATTTTTGACTTAGAACATTTCATCATAAATAGTATTCACATATAACAGGAAAAAATAAAAAAGCCCTATAACTCCAACATTTACTCCATTATTTTGTAGACATAGGGATGAATGGTTTGGATCTCTAGGTGGACTTCTCTTTGACTGTTCAAGATGGTTCAAGACCATTAAGAAAAAAATTACAATATACTTGCTATGAAATAACAGAATAAAAGAAAGCATACTTAGTTGGGCCTCAAGCTTACTCAATACTTCTGCATCCATTCATACAATCAACAAATATTTATTAAAAACTTTCTATATGCCAGACATTGTGCTAGGTGCTGAAGAAACAATAGTGAGAAGGGAAAAAAAGGCATAATCCTTCATGTTCACAAGGATTGTAGACATTAATTTTTTTATTTTTTTTTAACTTTTTTTTATTTTTACCAATGTCACTTGCCAATTTTTTTATTTTTTACTCAAATGATTTTTAAAGAAATGTTAAATTATAAATAATAACTGTGATTATTTATGTGAAGGAAATGAACAGGGTGGGATTATGCGGAGGGAGGATGAAACAAGATACGGTAGCCAACCTCCTTCTTACTTTATCCCAAATACATACTACATACGTGTGTGTGTGTGTGTCTGTGTGTGTGTGTCCTCCTTGAAAGAAGTTGTCTGTAAAAGTTTAATTTTCTAAACAAGGTAAAGTATGAAGTTAATTTTTTTATAAAACAAATGGTTCTTTCACTTCATCAAATACATTGACCGAAAGATTCTTCAAAATACAGTTTCTCTAGTATATTTAAATTACCACATAAGTGGTGAAAACTCAAAACAAGTAAAACTTTCCAGGAGCGCAGCTCTCATGTGAGGTGGGCTGAGGTGGAGCAGGCCGGCTGTGCAGGCCACAGCAGATTGCTAATAGACAATGAGAGCAGCTAGAGAGCTAGTGGGGCAGAGCAGCAGGGAGGCGACACTGAAATGTCTATTCAGTATGGAAACAATACCAAATGGAACATCAGGACACATAGACAAGGTATTTTTTATTATTTGTAAATGAATTTATTGAGTTAGCATAAAGGTATAAAGAGTGAATCCATTTGCAAATGTGGACACATACAACAGCCTAGCAATTATTTTCAGTAGATCAAAATTTTGAGGATAGGTACCAGATGGAAAACACAATGAGTAGAAGAAATAAATACAAGACAAATCAAATTTACAGAAAGTGAAGGCTCTAGAAGAAAACACGATTTTATTCCTTCAACAAATATTTATTGAGTTCTTACTATATGCCAGACATGGATTTATCTTTTTGAGATGGATCATTGAATAAACCACAGTGAAGTCTATATTTTAGCAAGGAAATAAATGATAAATGGTGAGCAGTCTAAATCAGTAGGTCACATGACAGGTTAGGAGATAGTGAGCACTATGAAAAAAAGATCCCAGAGCAGGGTGAGATGGAGCAGGCTGGTGGTGCACAGTGGAGAAGGGGCAGGCTGCATGTTCAGGACAGCAGTCAGGTTTGGCCTCAATAAGAGGGAAATTCAAGTAAAGAAACAGGTGAGAGAGTAAAGCCAATGTTCAGGGAAAGAACATTCCAGACAGAGGGAACAGATGGAGGTGAAATTCTGAAGCAGGAATGGACTTTACCTGTTGCAGAAACAGCAAAATGGCTGGATGGCCAGAGCAGAGTGAGGGAGAGGAAATGAGGTAGGAAAGATCAGAGAGCTACTGGGGGCCCAGAGCCTTGTAGACCACTGTGGGGTCTCTGGCTTTTACTCTGAGTGAAATTGACAGTCGTTGGCCAGGCACGGTGGCTAACGCCCGTAATCCCAACACTTTGGGGGCCAAGGCAGGCGGATCACTTGAGATCAGGAGTTCAAGACCAGCCTGACCAATATGGTGAAACCCCGTCTCTACTAAAAATACAAAAAATTAGCTGGACATGGTGGTGTGCACCGGTAATCCCAGCTACTCAGGAGGCTGAGGCAGGAAAATCATTTGAACCTGGGAGGTGGAGGTTGCAGTGAGCCAAGATCACTCCATTGCACTCCAATCTGGACAGCAGAACAAGACTCCACTTAAAAAAAAAAAGAAGAAGAAGAAGAAGAAAAGAAAGAAAAGAAAAAAAAATTGGTAGTCATTGCAGAGACTGAGAAAAGAAGCAACAAGATTAGACTATCATTTTCACAGGGTCACTCTGGCTACTATACTAACAACAGATTGTGGGAGATGAAAAGACTTACTTACAAAATTTATATATATTATATATATGTATTTTATATATATATATGTATATATAATCTTAAAGCTGAAAGGGACCTCCTAGAACAGATAATACCAACCTCTCTTTTTTTTTTTTTTTTTGTGAGACAGAGTCTCACTCTGCAACCTTTGGCTCCCGGGTTCAAGTGATTCTCCTTCCTCAACCTCCCGAGTAGCTGGGACTATAAGCGTGCACCACCATGCTCAGCTAATTTTTATATTTTTAGTAAAGACAGAGTTTCATCATGTTAGCCAGGCTGGTCCTGAACTCCTGACCTCAAGTGGTCTGCCCGCCTTGGCCTCCCAAAGTGCTGGGATTACACGGTGGCATAAGCCACCGTGCCCAGCCCCAACCTCTCCTCATAACTAAGGGGGAAATTCCAGCGTGAAACCAAAACTGCTCCAGGGTAACCTTAGATGACTCAAGGGCTGGTGCAGAGCCAGAGGGCCACACCCCTGTGCCTTCCAGGATGCCTCCAGGAGCAAAAGCAGATTTGGTCAACCTGGCAAAAGAGAAGTTTTTTTTTTCGGAGACTAAGAGCACTTACAGGGATCTAGCACTGGCTCTGCTGCTCACCATGTCACCTTGGGCAAGTTACTGTAAGCATCAGTTGCCTCATCTATTAGAAAAAATAATACAACTAGACCAAATGTGTAGGAGGAATATTTTCATATCTAAAAATTCAGTGATTTTTAATACACTAATAAAATATCCAGGCCAGGAAGAAAAACTGAACTTCTGTTACAAGACCGATGTGGCAGGCATGGCAATAGTGGGAAGCTTCATGAAAAGGTAGTAAGAATGACGGCAGCTTACCTCAAGCCCTGAGAAAAAGCAAATGTGCACAGAGCTAAGGTACAGATTATATATTCATGTCCTGGCAAAAGAGAAAGAAAGGTACAGAAAAGAAATGGGAGCCAGGAACCACCACAAGACATCCCATGTGCTTGGGTTCATCCCAGCCCCCTTCCCTCCACACCATCCCACCCCTCCTGGGCTGGCATTTTTCCACTCTACATGTCCTACCATGCACATAATGTTTCAGGGAATCAAACTCCTCTAAAATACACAAAGCCTAAAAGATAGACATGTTTGCATTGGGGGCAACCTGGATATAAATGGACACAAAATCTTAAACACATTCCTGCCTCATCAAATATGTATTTGTTTTCACAAAAGCAGCTCAAACCTGCTTTGGGACTCCCTCCCACAAAACCTGCTCCGGATCAGGAAACACTACCAAACCAACAGCAGTCAAATCAGGTAAGAGTCCTACAATACGGAACATGTACAAACCGGTAAAGAAAATACGGAACATGTACAAACCGGTAAAGAAAACACGTTAAGACTGGTAGGTTTAAAATCAAAATTTACATGAAGACTGTGCAAGACTGAACAAGAGAGAGGCTTTTCATTTGGGAGTGGGGAAAAGAACCGATATAATTTTCTGAAAAATTTGAATAGGAAAAGTAAAGTACTCTAATTCTTTTTCCTTTTATCTGAATAATAATTTGGTTTAGCAGTGAAACCTAGTCAACCTCGAAAAGGAATAGCTATGTCTGTTTACAAAGCTTGGTCATCTATGGACTTGAGGTACTGTGGCATTATCATATGCAGTATTTGCCAGCAATAGCAGGGAATCAGAGATTATCTATAAAAAATAACTGCAGATTTCCTCCTGGCTTTGTAAAGTTTCATTGTTGCTGATGTGTTGATGTGTTGCTGTTCAATCTGTTTCTTCAAAGCGTATTTAAATACTTTTGAAAACTGCATTATCTTTTGGCTACTGCCCTCCCTCCCACTTCAACTCTTCCTCTGCTGTGAAGGGCCATGGCTTACCTACTTCTACATTTTGTGAAGTAATATAATCAGATAACACTAGAGTCTAAAGTCTTCTCCTCAGTCAACAGAACACTCAAGTCAAGACCCATTCTCCCCGCTTAAGGAATCTGAATCTTATACAATTTGGGAACCTTCTTTAAGAAAAAGAATACAAAATTCGATATGTAAAATTAAGTACTGAAATAAATATTTATAATATGATAAGAAATAAGAGTAAATCACAAATTTTCTTAAGCTGATAAGTACCGTAAGCTTGAGACATTGCTAGGGCACCTCCCAGGGCCACAAAGGGAGCAATGCTAGTGAGAGGCCCCGAGGCTTCATGTTTATTTACCTTCATGGCAAACCCACCTCTGACAGGAGTGTCAATTACATGAGGATATCCACCACTGACAGAGTAAGGGAAGCAGACAACCTCTTGTCTCATACATCACTTTCAATCCCCTGCAGGTCTTTCCTTCTTTAAGTCTGATACCATTAACACAGATGCTCACACTGGGGCCAGATCTGCATCTGGTAAGTGATTGTTTATATCATTTTAATACCCACTGTGAAATAAATATAATGCCTAATATTACAGTGGGGGGAGCATGCATATGGGTGCGTATATCCACAAATGAAAACACACATATACTTATTCACATAGATAAGTTGAAAGAGAGGAGAGAAGAGTCCAAGAGAGTTGGACATCATTAAACGTTTTTCTTAGCAAGAGAGTCTCTGAACAAATGGATCTAATTCTTTCCTTCTCCAGTTTCTCTAACCTCTTCTCCTCTTCTCTCCATTCCTCCACCATACCTTCCTTAATGCCCCTACAGCATCCACACATCCACATAAACACTATCACTGCTATTATCACCCACAATGACAGGAGCAAACTGGAAGAGACAAAGATCTTCAGTGTCTTCTTACAGAATATCTGTATAGATCTTCAGCCCTCTCATAGAATATCTGTATAATCTGTTTGAGAAGAACAATAAGTTTCTTTCCTGACTTAAAGTGGATTTTTTTAGTGGTCAAATTTAAATATAGCCCATGTTCCAGACAAAATATGTAGTCTGAACCTCATAATTTTCACGCATAACCTAGAGGAGTTAATTTCTTAATTGTAAAAAAGCTATCAGAAAATTTTCAGGAAGAATTGCTCTTGTAGCCAAAAGGGGAAAGCAAGGATAAAAATAAATCACTTAAGTAATTCTCAAACAGAATAGGTTAAATGCCAAAGAAAAACTTAACAGGGGAAAAGTTAGCAATAGCCCTTGTAGTCGTACAAGCAGACTAAATAAGTCTTTAAATTTCATCTTTGTGTCTAAGTATACATGCAATAGAACACTATGTATTTACATAGCAACTCCTTCCTTTAAATATATTTTACGTTTAGTAAAAACATTTTAGTTTCCTAAATATCCAAACTGAAAAAAAATACAATGAAAGTCTTCTTCCTTGCCCTACAGTTAAATCCTGCTGCAGGAATGACACCTGGTACCCAGACCCACCCATTGACCCTGGGAGGGTTGAATGTACAACAGCAACTGCACCCACATGTAAGTTGAACAGCTGGACCTTAGTTTTAACATTAGAGAGCATTTTCTCTCAGGTGAAAGCCTACAGCAGAAATTTTTTAAAGCTTCTTGAAAATTTTGCCCAGATTATTAACTGACGAATGTTCTGCTGAACATAGACCAGTATTTGACAATCTGGTTCTTAATGAAAATTCATAAACATACCCAGAGAATTGACCATGCTACCTCACAACCTCTCTAGAATATATGTTTAATGGACAGGAAACCTTGAAAAGTTGGGGAAGATTGAAAAGTGAAAAATACATGGGGGGAAATTGAGAGATCCCAGGATTTTTCTCTAGCATATTGTTTTCTCTTGAAGACTTTCTTGGTGACCAAGATCATCTCAAAGAAAAATAAAGAGGTGGATAAAGTTTATCTTCAACAAATCTAATTGTCCCATTTTTGCACCTTTTCATTCCCCCTTGAAAGTCCCCAAGGACTTTTCAGTATTTACCACCTCCCACTATCACTTGCTTTCAAAAAAAAGAAACCTGAAAATCCTCTTACACTAAGATATAAACGACATACTTTAGGCATCACCTGTTTTTGAAGTGTTTGCATTTTAACATTGAACAAATTCCAAATTTTTACCTTATGGAAACTTTTGTAAATAGTGTAATAGGCTCCAGAGGGGCTGGGTGCAGTGGCCCATGCTGTAATCCCAGCACTTTGGAAGGCCAAGGCAGGAGGATCACTTGAGCCCAGGCATTTGAGACCAGCCTGGGCAACATAGTGAGACTTATCTCTACAAAAAATAAAATAAAATAAATAGCCAGGCGTGGTGGGGCTCACCTATAGTCCCAGGTACTCGGGAGGCTGAGGTGGGAGGATCACTTGAGCAAGGGAGGTCAAGGCTGCAGTGAGCAGCGATTGTGTCACTGCACTCCATCCTGGGTGATGAAGGGGGATTCTGTCTCAAAAAAAAAGAGAAGGAAAAGAAAGTCTCTGGAGGAAAATACAATAATCCTTTCACAGCAAGACTAAGTTGTTTGTAGATAACTTATTCTCCCCAACATGTGACCTCGGCCCCCATTATCCAACATAATGGTCTAATTTTTTGTAGAAGTATTTATTATTGTGTAAGTAATATATGTTAATTATAAAGAATTTAGGAAATGTAAATTTTCTAAAATTTACATATAAGCAAAAAATAAAATAAAATTCACTTGGAATCTCATTAGCCATAATCAAACACTGTCAACATTCTAGAGTATGTCCTTCCAGTCTTTTTTCTATACACATAAGTACATTTTTAAATAAAATGTTTTTGCTATAATGTTTTGTAACATGCTTTTTTCCACAAATATATTTTGAATAGTTTTCATGTTTTAAAATATTCACTCACAATGTTGTTTTTAATGACTGCTTAGTAGTCCATGGTATACTAAATTACTTATTATGAAAATTTGGGGGTTTTTCCAAAGTCTTTGCTTCTATAAACAACGCTACAGTGAGCATCCTTGTGACTAAGTCTATGATATTCCAATGACTATTTCCTTTGGACCAACTCTTAGGAACACAATTTCTGGAGCCAAAGACACACAAAGTATCTTGATAATAATATTTTTGATAATAAAAGTGACCCTCTGTAAAAGATTTAAGATGCAAATAAAAAGAGACTCTCCATAACAGGTGATCATACTATAATCTACATACTGATTGCCCAGCTTCAGTCTCCGTTGTTGCCCTCCTCTAACCTTGAAGGCAGACTTACTGCATCTTCATGTTCCCCAGAGAGTACCCTCCTAAGTCAAGGCATTAGTGGAGCCTGGAGGTGTTACAAAAGTTTCAGTACAGAGAGTTTCACGTTCGTTGTACACTCTCTGTGCAATATTATAAATCAGTCCCCATTTGCTGGGGGAATTCTTCAATGTCTCTAGAATGTGCTACCACCAAGGGTTCCCATACCTGACCTTCCCCTGGGCAGCTCTAGTCCCTCCAACCCTGCCTTTCCCTGTGCAGAGTGGCTTATTATCTCTGCCACAACCTGGACACCTACTGGTGGCTCACATTTATCAAAGAAAAATGAACCATGCTTGTGAACTCTAGAACCACACAATTTCTGGTTAAATGTCAGCTCTACACTTATTACTTATATGATGTTGGCCAAGTTACTTAACCACTCTGTGGCTCATTTTGCTCAAAATTTAAAATGGGCATTAAAGTAGAACCTTCCTCTACAGCTGTTGCAAAGATCAAATGAGTAAATATATGGAAAACACTTAAAACAATGCCTACCACATAGTAAACGTGCGATGTGTTATTACGATTTCAAATAATTTCTCTACCGACAACTAAGAAAAAAGTCCTCTTTATTGTTATATTGGTGAACAATTAGAGTACCTTTCATTACAGTTTTTACTTAGACATCTATGGTTTCCTCTTTTTATCTTTTTGTTCTTTCCACTCCAACTTTCCATTAAAAAAGAAATTTCCATTTCATTTTCTCTTAAATCAAAAATATACCAACCACTTTCCCATTGCCACGTGAAGGCTAGTTGGGTTTTTTGTTCTTGTTTTGTTGTCCTTTTTTGTCAGTAGACAAGCACCTGATTGTGAGTAAGGCTTTTTAATAAATGTATGTAATTTTTCCTTGTTGGCATTCCATAGTTCCATAATTCCTGCACCAACTGTCTTGGGAAACAATAGTTAACAGTCTATTTCATAAGACTTTCAAATCTTCTGGTTTGGTAATTATGAAATTAAGAGTCCCATTTTGATTACTTTCCTGACACTTTGAATTTTCTATAGAAATAAGAATAAATTTTTAAAACCTTAGCTTTCTTTGACAAACTTCTGGCCGGTTCTCAGAGTAGCAGAGTATGGGAGAATGCCAACACCTCATTCGAATCTTTTTCATCTTTTTGTGAACTAAATTTATAATATTTAGTTTGTTATCAGTGACCCTTGAATTATTTCTCGCCTAGTACTAAGAGCTATGCCAATGCCAGGGGTTACTGAGCAATATTCCCTATAATTGCTTTATTTTAACAGCAAGATGTCCAGACAACTATTGCAAGACTAAGTATATATACCTCAAGAAATCTTCACATTTGAAAATACCCATCGCATGTTTTAATGTGTCTTCTGAGATGCCATTTGAAAGAAATCTGTACATTTTAACATTATTGTTACTTGAAATAATTTTCAGTTTGGAGACTTCTTGAGAACAATTTTTTTTGTTGTTTATCCAATTTACTAACTTCTATCTTCTAAATGTGCTATCTTGAACTGGTTTCTAAATCTCTCTGGGACTGATATTCTTTTTACAAATTGGAAAAGTTCCAAACTCCCATCCAGATCTATGAATTTATATCTATGATTATAGATAATACATTAGTAATAAATATCTGTTTAACAGATACTATATCCTTTTAAGAAGATATCAATGGCCGGGCGAGGTGGCTCACGCCTGTAATCCAAGAGCTTTGGGAGGCTGAGGCAGGCAGATCACAATGTCAGGAGTTTGAGACCAGCCTGACCAACATGGTGAAACCCCGTCTCTACTAAAAATATAAAAAATTAACTGGGCATAGTAGCAGGCAACTGTAATCCCAGCTACTCAGGAGGCTGAGGCAGGAGAATCACTTGAACCCAGGAGGCAGAGGTTGCAGTGAGCCAAGACCATGCCACTGCACTCCAGCCTGGGCAAGAGAGCAAGACTCCATCTCCAAAAAAAGATATCAGTATTTATACCATCTTCCAGAGCTTACTTTTGAAAGAGTTTTTCTCTCATTTTTTCAGGTGTTACCAATTTTTGTCACACAACTTGGAGCCCAGGTAAAAATTATGCTTAATATTGTCTTGATTTTAAATCACCTTGCTGTGAAAGGTGATTTTCTTTCCTCAATTCACTAGATAGTTGTGAGGTTTCCAATGTACTTTGTACGGTATGGACACTGATAATCACAAGAGCTTGCTTTCTGCATAAGTTTTCTTCAATGAACATCCACTTAATGATAGAAAAATATATACTTTTTGGATGGAGATTAACTCATTACTCAAAAAATGAATGTCAGCTGTCTCACATCATATGCTGACTTGAGTTTTGTAATATAGATCATAAGGCAGTTTAACATATTATTGGAAAGGCAAAATCTGTATAATCTTTGAAAGTATTTTAAGTTTTAAGTGATATTATACATATATTACTACAAATACATTAAAATGTGTCTAACAAATTGTGTTTGTCATTTTGCTTTTAGGGCACTATCCTAAGCTCAGAGGAATTGGTAAAAAAATTAAAAATACTATTTCAAATTATTTTCACTTCTATCACAATGTTTTCTGTCCTCATATAGTCTCTTTTGACCGTAAATCCTAAATATGGTATGTACTACAATGAACTGAACATTTTTATAGTTCCTTACATTAGATTATCCTTTCTTTGTTTGGGGATTTCATTATACTTCTCCAGCTACTTTTCTATTAATTTGACTTAGCTTTTGTTTCCGTTTATTGCTATCAGATTCAGTTCTATCCAGAAAGGCAGTGCACATTTTTTAACTTCATAAGGATTTCAGTCTAGGATTATAAACTATTGAAATGTATGCAAATGTAGAATAACATAAATATTGACTTTTTACAGGAAAGATTAAATTCCTTGACTTGGATATTTAATTTTTATGGAAAAATATATCTTTTTCCAGCATCAGATAGTGATAAATGAACTCTTTCCTACACACATAAATAATTGGAGGGCTGTACCTAAATATAGTTCATATCACCATTGCTAAACACTTCTATGCATTCCTCCATAGGTCCTTTTCTAGAGAAAAGGACTTGAATTAACATGATATCTAAACATGACAACAGTACAGAATTGAGGCAATATTTGGGAACATAGTTATTCAACAGCTTTTCTATTATGGAAAATGTAGATATTTTCTATATTGTCCATAAATAATCATCAAGGAATGGGGCTAGTGTCTGTTTTGCCAACATTGATGCATGAACATCCATATCCAGCTACTGAAGGTTCTTCTATATAACCAGCACTTTAACAGATCATTTACATATGTTGCCTTCAACCTTCCCCAAAGCACAAAGCAGATATTTTTGACCCAGCTTAACAGATAAAGAAACTGAGGTTAAAAGTTTAAGTAATTTAGGCCTCAAAGGCAACAATGAGAAGAAAAGAGTGGATCCAGATCCAATGCCATTTTTTAACCTACTACACTAGTGGTTTTTCAAACATTTTTAACACAACTCACAATAGCAACTACATTTTTCATGCAGCTTAGCACACACACACACACACACATTCACGAAACAGCATTCACCTTTACTATATAGAATGCACTACTAGTCTACTGCCTGTTTTATTGTTTAATGATGACTGACACTCACCTTTTTTACTTCAAAACTGTGGATATCACAACCCTCAGTTTGAAAACGTCTGTACTCTACTCCTATCTGTCATCCAGCGTAAGTCTAATTCTGGTTTCAATATCTCTTAAATGTAACACAGTGTTTCCCAAACTTCATTCCTTGCCCAGCAAATCAGGATGGCATCAAAAGCTGGTTAAAAAGGCAGATTGCTAGGTCCTGCTCCAGACCTGCTCGATCAGAATCTCTCTAAAAATGAAAAACTCCAATAGACAGGAATTCTTTATGTATCTTCAAGGAACACACAATAGCTGAATTGCCAGGATAAATGTTTCTGACTAAGTATTCCAATGCCTTTGAAAAATACATCAAAAAAACTTGAAGGGATGAAAGCCATCAGGATTAATCTACTTGAATCAATTTTTCCATTAATTTTTATGCTCTTATTTTTTGAAAAAATGTTATGAGCAAAAGAAAGATTACATGTTAGGTTTAATAATATGTAATTTATTTCTGAGGGAAATGGAGCATAGCAAAGAGTCCCAGTATTGAATCAGACTAGGCTGGACCAAGGGTGTATTTCCCCTGAGGAATGCCAGGTCTTTGCTGTCTTCTCTGACTTTACTCTCTCCATCTTTCCATTCCTACCCAAACTTGCTCCCCTTAAAAGAGAAAAGAAAATGTGTTGCTTTTAACTTTGTTTTCTGTTTGCTTCCCTCATTCCAGCCACAAATCTTCACGAGCCTCATCATCCATTCCTTGTTCCCGGGAGGCATCCTGCCCACCAGTCAGGCAGGGGCTAATCCAGATGTCCAGGATGGAAGCCTTCCAGCAGGAGGAGCAGGTGTAAATCCTGCCACCCAGGGAACCCCAGCAGGCCGCCTCCCAACTCCCAGTGGCACAGATGACGACTTTGCAGTGACCACTCCTGCAGACATCCAAAGGAGCACACGTGCCATCGAGGAAGCCACCACAGAATCAGCAAACGGTAAATTCTCCTAGCTTGGAACATGCTTCTTGGCTATAAAAGTCATCTGCAGAATGGAAAAGAGGAGTTCTTTGTCTTGCCTTGACAAATGCAGATCTTAGTAAGATTAGGAAGCCCCTTTACTCACTCACAGTTAACTCCAGCAACATGAGGGAATATTTTTACTCAGCCACCAACCCCCAGGTATTAACACTGAAGGAAGAATTTGTGTGAGTGTTTTTGGTTGTTTTGAGACAGGGTCTTGCTCTGTTGCCCAGGCTGGAGTGCAGTGGCATGATCTCGGCTCACTGCAACCCCCGCCTCCTGGGTTCAAGCGATTCTCATGCCTCAGCCTCCCAGTAGCTAGGATTACAGGCGCACATCACCACAGCTGGCAAATTTTTGTATTTTTAATAGAGACAGAGTTCAACCATGTTGACCAGGCTGGTCTGAAACTCCTGACCTCAAGTGATGCACCCGCCTCGGCCTCCCAAAGTGCTGGGATTACAGGAGTGCGCCACCGCACCTGACCATACGAGCTAATTTTTGTATTATTTGTAAAAACGGGGTTTTGCCATGTTGCCCAGGCTGGTCTAGAACTCCTGGCCTCAAGCAATCTGCCTGCCTCGGCCTCCCAAAGAGCTGGGATTGCAGGCATGAGCCGCCGTGACTGGCCTGAAAGATTTTTAATTGTTGGCATAACACATGTTCCATTTTGGGTCAGAACTGAAAATACTTGGAAGCAGAATGTGTTCCTTGCCCCAATACACACACACGCACATAGAAGCCTATAGGAGACACACTTCAGTTCATCATGACCCTGTCTCCACTCACTGATGGAGCCCCAGAACCTTCCTACTGTAATACTGCAAGCAGCCACTAGTGATTACCTACTGTAATAGCAGGCACTAGTGATAGCTAGCAGAGCAGATAAACCCATCTGCCGTTCTTAGATGGAACTTAAGAAATGTGACAAAAATAAGCTTTTCTTGCACCCACAAGCAAAGTTAATTGCTTAACATGTGAAAATGTCTAGAACCAAATATCCTTAGAGATAACTAAAGAATGATATGGATGCTCCTAATCCTGCAAAAGAAACTTGGATCTCAAGTAAAAGATATTTACGTTAAATATACTTTTTACCTACATTTAAAAGGTGTTTTATTTTCTTCCAGGAATTCAGTAAGCTGTTTCAAATTTTTTCAACTAAGCTGCCTCGAATTTGGTGATACATGTGAATCTTTATCATTGATTATATTATGGAATAGATTGAGACACATTGGATAGTCTTAGAAGAAATTAATTCTTAATTTACCTGAAAATATTCTTGAAATTTCAGAAAATATGTTCTATGTAGAGAATCCCAACTTTTAAAAACAATAATTCAATGGATAAATCTGTCTTTGAAATATAACATTATGCTGCCTGGATGATATGCATATTAAAACATATTTGGAAAACTGACTCTTTTTCTTCTTTGGAGATGGAAGAAAGTTGGCCCTTACAGAAACTACATTTCCTCAGGGCACTAACATGATACACCAGGTCTAGAACTTTCTTTGGAAGTAGGAAGCACAGCAGTCAAGAAAGGGACACCCAGCAATGTGAAGACAAATTCTGGTCTCTTCACAGTTACCTCATCATTTGCTTTCTTATAAGAGTCACAAACTTAATTTTTAATAAGCAGAGTACTTTTGAACATCTAAAACATACAGTACAAAGAATTACAAATCATAATTCTGCCTATCCTCAAGTGTTTATATTCAGAACTCATGATAATGGCATTTAATGTTTAATTTTGGTATGCTTGAGTGTGAAAAATGGTATTGAAAAAAGTAATCATAATCACTAAAACAAACCAAGGTGATACTCTTGCTCCATTCACCTAAAAGGTAGAAATTAATCTGATTTAAACTTATAACAGACCATTGCAGTTCATCTATAGTGAGGGGGATTAATATAAACTGCAGTAGAGCCCCCCAAAAAGAAAGGTATGGATAGGGTTAATAACATTTCTCACTATATACGGCTCAACTCCATCAGTACGCAACAAACGGAAATATGCACCATGAAATATATTCCATGTTTAGTGTATCAGGTGGTTACAGATTTGCTAGTGGTTAATGATTTATTAGCCACCTTGTTTCAGATATGCAGAAGCTGAATAACTTACTTATAAACTGTCAATATTCATGACCAAATGAGAGTAAATTAGTATTCAAACTTCCAAAAATATTTTGCCACTTGTGATAATAATTAAAAGTGCTAATAAAGGACTTCCTGGATAACCATCTATCAAAAAAATATTCTTTCAGTTAGGAGGCTGAAGCAGGAAGATCTCTTGAGGCTAGGAGTTTAAAACTAGCTTGGACACAATAGGAAGACCATATGTCTAAAAAAAGTTTGAGAAGTTATCTGGTATGTACCTGTAGTCCCAGCTCCTTGAGAGCCTGAGGCAAGAGGATCATTTGAGTCCATGCGTTCAAGGCGGCAAAGAGCTATGATCGCACCACTGCACTCCAGTCTGGGCAACAGAGCAAGACTCTGTCTTTAAAATAACTAATTGATTAATTTTTTAATTTTTTTGAGCCTCATTTTTTTAATCTGTAAAATGGAGGCAAAAATCCCTGTCATGTTCAGGCACAGTGGCTCTCCGCTGTAATCCTAACACTTTGGAATGCCAAGGCGGGTGGATCACTCGAGCCCAGGAGTTTGAGACCAGCCTGGGAAGCATGGTGAAACCCTATCTCTACATAAATAAATAAATACAAAAATTAACTGGGCATGGTGGCATGCACCTAGAGTCCCAACTATTCAAGAGGCTGAGGTGGGTGGATCATTTGAGCCCAGGAGGTTAAGGCTTCAATGAGCCGAGATTATGCCACTGCACTCCATCATGGATGACAGAGTGACACCCTCTCTCAAAAAAAAAAAAAATCCCTGTCATAGATGTCCCACAAAGTTAATATGATCATCAAAGCAAATACACAAGGTGCTTTACAAATTCCACTATAGAAATCCATTTTGTTTACTTTCAATGTTCTTCAAACCAATCGAGGCTATCAATTATTCCAGCACCATATCTTCCTCCCTAAACTCCTGCATACATATTGCCATGACAGCATTAATACACAAGGTGTGAGATTACCATCTAGACCATCAAAGCCAGGGTGTCTTCCAACTGGGATATGCTACTCCTGGGGGAACCTGAAGACTTTCTAAGGGCTACAGGGTCTTAAGGGTTTAATTTCCATCCTCAACTCTCACCTATGTACTCTCTTGAGACATATCTGCCTGAGAACGTGTTCCTTTTCCTCCTCCCCTTTCATACTCACTCTTTTCCCACCTTCAAAAGACAGATCTATGAGGGAACTTCAAAAAGTTAATGGGAAAATGAAATTAAAAGTAGATTATTGGCTGGATGCAATGGCTCACGCCTATAATCCCAGCACTTTGGGAGGCCAAGGGCAGGAGTTCCAAACCAGCCTGGCCAATATGGTGAAAGCCCATCTCTACTAAAAACACACAAATTAGCCAGACATGTCACACCTGTAATCTCCAGCACTTTGGGAGGCCAAGGCCAGGAGTTCAAAACCAGCCTGGCCAACATGGCGAAACCCCATCTCTACTAAAAACACAAAAATTAGCCAGACATGGTGGTGCACTCCTGTAACCCCAGCTACTCCGGAGGCTGAGGCATGAGAATCACTTGAACCCGGGAGGCAGAGGTTGCAGTGAACTGAGATGGCACCACTGCACTCCAGAGCGAGATTCTGTTTCAAAAATAAATAAATAAATAAATAAATAGATTATAGAATAAAATTTATAGAGTACAAAGAAATATATCATTAAAAATATAAGCTTCATTGCTCAACATAAGCTCCTTCAAGTTCAAGACACTGAATTACAACTAGCTAGGGGCAATAAGTACTGGTATTCTATACCGCTGTAGAATGACTGTAGTTAACAATAATATATAGTTTCAAATAGCTAGAAAAAAGTATTGAACATTCCCAACATAAAAAAATGATAAATATTTGAGATGATGGATATGCTAGTTACCCTGATCTGATCTTTATACATTATGTGTATCAAAACACTGCTATGTACCCCATGAATATGCACTATTACTGTCTGTCAACTTTTAAAAATAAAATTAAAATTAACTTTTTTTTAAAAAAGGACACTTCTAGCAGGCACAGTGGCTCATGTCTGTAATCCCAGCACTTTGGGAGGCCAAGTTGGGTGGATCACTTGAGGTCAGGAGTTCGAGATCAGCCTGGCCAACGTGGTGAAACCCAGTCTCTACTAAACATACAAAAATTAGCTGGGCGTGGTGGCACAGTCCTGTAATCCCAGCTATTCAGGAGACTGAGGCGAGAGAATCATTTGAACCCAGGAGGTAAAGGTTACAGTGAGCCAAGATTGTGCCACTGCCCTCCAGCCTGGGTGACAGACTCAGTCTCAAAAAAAAAAAAAAAAAAAGACAATTTGGTAAGCAATGATACCAGTCATTTAGTCCATCCTTAAAGAACTGAGGGTCCTGGGAATTTAATCATGTCAGTGAGGTTTTTTTCACATTATTAACTGAAGAAAAATAGGTGATCTTAAAGATGTTTTAAGATTAGGAAACAAAAATAAGTCAGAAGGAGCCAAATCAAGACTATGAGGTGGATGCCTAAGGATTTCCTATCAAAACTCACAAAATTGCCCATGTTTGATGAGAGGAATGAGCAGGAGCATTGCTGTAGTGGAGGAGGACTCTCCAGTGAGAAGCATTTTTCTGCTAAAGCTGTAGCTGACTTTCTCAACACATCCTCATAATAAGCAGATGTTCTCATTCTCTGGCCTTCCAGAAAGCCAACAAGCAAGATGCCTTGAGCATCCGAAAATAACTATTGCCATGACCTTTGCTCTTGACTGGCCCACTTTTGCTTTGACTGGACCACTTCCACCTCTTGGTAGCCATTGCGTTGATTGTGCTTTGTCTTTGGGATCATGCTGGTAAAGCCATGTTCCATCTCCTGTTCCAATGCTTCAAAGAAACGCTTCAGGCAATGGTAACAAAAGCCAAAATTGACAAATGGGATCTAATTAAACTAAAGAGCTTCTGCACAGCAAAAGAAACTACCATCAGAGTGAACAGGCAACCTACAGAATGGGAGAAAATTTTTGCAATCTACTCATCTGACAAAGGGCTAATATCCAGAATCTACAAAGAACTCAAACAAATTTACAAGAAAAAACAACCCCATCAACAAGTGGGCGAAGGATATGAACAGACACTTCTCAAAAGAAGACATTTCTGCAGCCAAAAGACACATGAAAAAATGCTCACCATCACTGGCCATCAGAGAAATGCAAATCAAAACCACAATGAGATACCATCTCACACCAGTTAGAATGGCGATCATTAAAAAGTCAGGAAACAACAGGTGCTGGAGAGGATGTGGAGAAATAGGAACACTTTTACACTGTTGGTGGGACTGTAAACTGGTTCAACCATTATGGAAGACAGTGTGGCGATTCCTCAGGGATCTAGAACTAGAAGTACCGTTTGACCCAGCCATCCCATTACTGGGTATATACCCAAAGGATTATAAATCATGGTGCTAGAAAGACACATGCACACGTATGTTTATTGTGGCACTATTCACAATAGCAAAGACCTGGAACCAACCCAAATGTCCAACAATTATAGACCAGATTAAGAAAATGTGGCACATATACACCACGGAATACTATGCAGCCATAAAAAAGGATGAGTTCATGTCCTTTGTAGGGACATGGATGAAGCTGGAAACCATCATTCTCAGCAAACTATCGCAAAGACAAAAAACCAAACGTCACATGTTCTCACTCATAGGTGGGAACTGAACAATGAGAACACTTGGACACAGGAAGGGGGACATCACACACCGGGGCCTGTTGTTGGGTGGGGGAATGGGGGAGGGATAGCATTAGGAGATATACCTAATGTAAATGATGAGTTAATGGGTGTAGCACACCAACATGGCACATGTATACATATATAACAAACCTGCACATTGTGCACATGTACCCTAGAACTTAAAGTATAATTTAAAAAAAAAAGAAAAAAAAAGAAATGCATCAGGATCCTTCTGCCACTTGTTTATAATTTCCATCGAAAGCTCTGGTCCTGACTGCACTGATCTGGGCCCCACAGTTTTGGCACCCATCGACTGGAAAGTTGGCTCAACTTTAGTTTTTCAGTCAGAATTGTGTAAGCTGAACCAACTGAAATGTCTGTGGTGTTGGCTACTGTTTCTGCTATAATCATCAGTGCTCCTCAATTAGGGCACAAACATGATGAATTTTTTCCTCGCAAATTGATGTGGACAGTCTACCGCATCTTCGCATCTTCAGCATCATCTTGTCCCTTCTTAAAATGAGTTATCCATTTATAAATTGCTGATTTTTGAGGTGTTGTCCCCATAAACTTTTGTAAAGCACTGATGACTTCCCCAGTCTCCCACCCAAACTTCGCCATCAATTTCATGTTTGTTCTCACTTCAATTTTAGCAAAATCCATGTTGCTCTGATAGGGGCTCTTTTCAAACTGATGTTTTATCTTCTTAGTGCATCAAATGAGACCTTGTTCAGACAAGTTAGTACAAGTTTATTTTGGTGCGAAAATATTTTTTAATCCATCCACAGTTTTTCATAATACACGTTTTCCATAAATTTTTGAAGCCCCCTCACATTTCTTATCTATCACTGATTTCACTGTGGAAAATTTTTCTGTCTTAAAAACCTCTAGGACACAAAACAAATTGAGAATCTGAAATATTGATACTGTTGTTAAAAATGAAAATGACCTTTTACAAATCAGGTAGTTCAGGTAGTTTCAAATATCAATAGGATTAAATAGGGACCTAATGGAATCATCAGGTGACTAATCATTAAAAATAATTTTGGTGGTAGAAATTAAAAATATTTAGTTATGAATCATTTTTAAATATCAAAATACATAAATTATATATTAATACAAATAACTTACTTTTGATGAAAAATAACTACTTTTTTACTTTGATGAGAAGGTGAGGTACTTAGTTTAATGAACAAAATTTAGTGAGAATAGTAACTTTATTCTTAAAATATCTTTCATGTCCGATTTAATCAAAAATATTAAGATTTTTGTGTCTGCTTCTCCATTCACTGTATCTGTCACAATATTACATATGTTGTGCTGAAAATTTATACTGTAACTCGAGAGAATAAGAATGAAACAGGAAAATAAAACCTTGATATTATAAAAGTAGTTTACCTTGATGACCATCAAAAGGATCTCAGAGACTTTCAAGGATCTTCAAATCAAACTTTGAAAAAAACTTTGAACAGTATTACACCCATTTATTTTTATCCTCTTTCTAGTTACATATACTGAAAACCACATGATTTCATGTGTGTATGTAACTCACACATACTCTCATTGCTTGTTATACTACTACAGGAATATACCCCCACAAACACGGTAATTCTCATAAAACCAGTTTCATTCAATTCTCAACAAAAAAATTATAGTAAATGTATAATTCTATGTGCTTTAATATCAAACATACTCCTGACAGAAGAGATCTTCCTGTTACATGAGGCAGCAATGAAAGATGAAAACTCTGCTTCCAATTTTACTGTCTGACAACTGGTAGAATTTCCCACAGACTACTTTCTGGCTTCCAACCTTACAGACTTTTTCTCTTCCATTCACCACATAACCACATTACTTCTGCTACCAAACATCACAAGACACATTGTGATACCAGCTCTGGCCTTTCACTTGGTGTCCCTATACCTGTACTTGGTGCATTGGAACTTTGGGGGATGGGTGAAATAGGAGTATTTCTGGAAGCTATTTCTAAAATAAAACAACCAGAAACAACTATTTACAAGCCACATAAATATACCCCACTAAACCCAAACTAAAAGTGTTCTCAATTTAACCTTTCATAGGTGGATCACAAAAACACCTGTAACTACATCAATGCCATTTGACACAACATGAAGTATGATAAAAGGAAAGTCAGAGTAGAAAGAGAAGTCATAACTTGTTGTGGTTAAAATATCTTACTTTTTCAAAAGCTACAAAACACAGGATCCTGTGAACCCATGCTAGTATCATCTTAGGATCTTGGAAGAGACCAGTATAAGTGAAGGGCCCTGAAGTTTCGACTTAAACTTCACTAGCTTCATAATAAATACATCTCTGCCTCCCCACATTTACCCAATTTTAAACATTCTACTTGCCCTTCTTTCCTCTGCATTTTGGGTTTTTCAATAATCCTATTTATGTCTTTATTAGAAGATACCAAGTTTGTAATAATACCTGCCTTGTTCTGGGTGACAAATTCTGCTTATACCATAAAGTATGTACCTCATGTAGTATATACTGAGGGCATTTTACAAGGGAAGTACAATATATTTCTGGAAAATTAAATTCTAATTTACTCTCTTTTGGCCAGAAAAACTTTGACAAGGTAATAGATACCAAAGTCTAGAGAAGTGCTATCCAAAAGAAATATAATGTGAGCCACATATGTGTCTGTAAATTTTCTAGTTGCCACATGAAAAAGGTAAAAAGAAGCAGAAAAAATTATTATTATTTTTTTGAGACAGAGTCTCACTCTGTCACCCAAGCTGGAGTACAATGGCACAATCCTGGCTCACTGCAACCTCCACCTCCCAAGTTCAAGTGACTCTCTTGTGCCTCAGCCTCCCAAGTAGCTGGAATTACAGGCGTGTGCCACCATACCCAGCTAATTTTTGTATTTTTAGTAGAGACAGGGTTTCACCATGTTGGTCAGGCTGGTCTCAAACTCTTGGCTTCAGGTGATCCACCCACCTCAGCCTCCCAAAGTGCTGGGATTACAGGTGTGAGCCACTGCGCCTGGCCAAACATAGACAAAATTAATTTTAATAATATATGTTATTAATGTAATAAATCCAAAATATTCATTCTAACATGTATTCAATATTTTTAAATTATTAATGATCTATTTTACATTCTTTATTTTTGTTTCTAAATCTTTGAAATCCAGTATATATTCTCATTTACATTTCACTTTGAGCTCGCCACATTTCAAGAGCTCAATTAGCCACTACCGTGTTGAACAGCACAGGTCTAGGGAAGAAGAACCATGAGGCTAATAGTAACAACCCTACTTAACAAATGGGGAATCTAAATCTTGTTTTGTGTAAGTAACATGTCCAAGATCATAAAGGAGCTAGCATTTTGTGAAACTGGGCTTTGAACTTAATTTTGCATAAAAGTTATGAAGTTTAAAGAAACTTTTCTAAATCATCAAAAATAAAATGCTGATTTAATCAATAATGCTAGAGGAAAGACTGGATCATCTTTCTATTCCTTTTATTAAAAAAACTATGAAATCATTGTCATATGAAGAGACAATCAAAATTCAAAAAGTGTAAGGAATAAGTATTATAAAGATGTGTCAGGGCCAGAAGCAGTGGTTCATGCCTGTAATCCCACACTTTGGGAGGCCAAGGCATGCAGATCTCTTAGCCCAGTAGTTTGAGACCAGCCTGGGCTACATGGCGAAACCCTATCTCTACAAAAAGTGAAAAAGCTGGACATGCTGGCATTTGCCAGTGGTCGTAGCCACTGAGGAGGCTGAGGTGGGAGGATCACTTGAGCCTAAGAGGTCAAGGCTGCAGTGAGCTTTGATCATGCCACTGCACTCCACCCTGTTCATCAGAGTGAGATCCTGTCTCAAAAAAAAAAAAAAAGATTTGTCAAGTAGTTAAACAATAGTATTAACCATCTGGATTTGGTGATGTTTATGTGGGTTGTCAGCTTTTTTAATTAATAATTTGTTGTGACATCTTTCTTCATTTGAAATAAACTTTCACTCTCTTACTAAATTGTATTTTTAATTTTGTACTCTTTTTTCTCTGTTGTCATAAGTCCATCCTGGCATTGCTGAGATATTGACATTCTGCCTGGCCAATAGTCTTTGCAGGTTACTACTGTATCCTACTCACCCACATTCTGCCTCCCCCTGCTCCCCCTGGGAAATCTCCGCAAAGCTGCCTTAGATCTCTCTGCCTAAACTCTGTCCTAGGACTCTTATACTCCATCACTCCTGAGACTGGCACACGAAAACACTGCCATTAATGCTGCCTCCTGGGGCACATCTAAAAGAAGGGCTGAGGTTCCCTCTCCTCTCTTTCAGTTTCTCCTAAGCTACCTAGGGTTCTAATGTTCCCCACGCTGATCCCTTCTTCACAGGGCATCTTATCAGAGACACAGATTCTAAGATCTTTCTTCCCTGCTTCCCTTGTCTTCTCCTAGTTTGTATAATCTTTTCCGTTATATTTTGGAGAAGAGGGCAAAAATATTGGCATTGATCCGTTCATCCAGATCTATTTTATGGCATTTACTTTATACCAAATGCTTCAGATCTTGGCTTTTAAGACCAAAATTATTTTCCCTCAAACCATTGTTTCTACCGTAAAATTCTAAAGTTTATTTTGAAGCTGAAAGGCCAAGAATGCACTAATTTTTATCTTTCAGTATTTCTGCTCTTCCTTTTTTCTCTGAGGGAATGGATTCTAAAGTCTAGAGAAAACTGATCTGATAGAAATATAATGTAAGCCACAAATGTAATTTTAAATTTCCTAGTAGCCACATGGAAAAGACAAAGAGAAGCAGATAAAATGAATTTTATGAATATATATTTATTTAAGTGAATATATCCCCAATGTATTTTTACATATATTCAATATAAAAAATAATAAACTATTTTATATTTTTGTTATTGTTACTAAGTCTTTGAAATCCAATGTGTATTTCCATTTACATCTCAATTTGAACTAACCACAATTCAAGTGCTTGATAGTCACATGTGGCTAGTGGCTACCATATTAGATAATTAGTACAGGTCTAGATTGAATGAAGGAAGAGCTACAAGGTTGAAAGTAATAACACAGAACAAAAATACACTGGTAAAATATGCAAAATTCAAGAAATCAAAGATCTAAATAAATGGATAAATATTTTATGTATTAATGGATAGAAAGATTTATATTGTCAAGATGTCAGTTCTTCCCAACTTGATTTATAGGTTAAATGCCATCCCACTCAGAATCTCAGCAAGTTATTTTGTGGATTTTGACAAACTAATTTTAGAGTTTATATGGAAAGCCAAAAGACCCAGAATAGCCAACACAATACTGACACTACTCAACTTCAAGACTGACTATAAAACTATAGGAATTAAGACAGTGTGGTATTGGTGAAATAATAGAAAATTAGATCAGTAAAACAGAACAGAGTACCAAAATGGATCCACACAAATATAGATAACTGACCTTTAGCAAAGAAAGTCAACTCAGCACAGAAAGGATGATCACTGGACATCCCATGCAAAAAAAAAAAAAACCAGACTTTAGACACATTATACCTTTATGCCTAAAGGTAAAATGCAAAACTATAAAATTCCTAGAAGATAATGTAGGAGAAAATCTAGGTGGCCTTGAATTTGGTTATGACTTTTTAGATACAATACCAAAAGCACTATCCATGAAAGAAAAAATAAAGTTGGGCTTCATTAAAATTGAAAACTTCTGTTCTGCCAAAAACAGTGTTAACAGAATGAGGAGATATGCCATAGACTAGGGAAAATATCTTTGCAAAACATATATCTTATAAAGAAGTGATATACAAAATATACAAAGAACTCAAAACTCAGTAAGAAGAAAATAACCCAATTTAAAAATCAGCAAAGATCTGAAGACATCTCACCAAAGAAAATACACAAATCTTAAATATGCATATGAAAAATGCTCAATATCACGTCAGCACGAAATTACAAATTCAAAAACACCGAGATATCATTATATATCTATTAAAACAGCTAAACCCTATAACACTTTATAATACCAAATGCTGTCAAAGATGTGAAACACCATGAATTCTCATTCATTGCTAATGGGAATGCAAAATGATAGAACTACCTCAGAAGACAATTCGGCGGTTTCTTACAAAACCTAACAAACTCTTAACCATACAATCCTTGGAATTTACCCCAATAGTTCAAAATTTATGTTCACACAAGAATCTACACAATTCATAATTTATAATTCATAATTGCCAAAACTTAGAAGCAATCAAGAAGTCCTTCAATAGGTTAATGAATGAAAAAAATGTGGTACATCCAGAGAATGAAATATTATTCTGTGATAAAAATAAACTGTCAAACCACAACAAGATATGAAGGACCCTTAAATGCCTTATTGTTACTGAAAGAAGCCAGTCTTAAAAAGCTACATACAGGCTGGGCTCATTACCGTAATACCAACACTTTGAGAGGCCAAGGCAGGAGGATTGCTTGAGCCCAGGAGTTCGAGACCACCCTAGGCAAAATACTGAGACCTCATCCCTAAAAAAATAAAATAAAATAAAAATTAGCCAGGCATTGTGGTAGTCCTAGCTACTCAGGAGGCTGAGGTGGGAGAATCGCTTGAGCCTAGGAGGTTGAGCCATGATCACACTACTGCACCACTCCAGCCTGAGTGACAGGGTGAGGCCCTGTCTCAAAAAAGAGCAGCCTGCCCAGTATGGTGAAACCCTGTCTCTACACTGTATGGTTCCAGCTACATGATCTTTCTGGAAAAGGCAAAAATATGGGGATAGCAAAATGATCAGTAGTTGCCAGAGGTTCAGGGGGAAGGGAGGATGAATAGGCGGAAGACAGAAGATTTTTTTAGGGTGATGAAACTATTCCGTATGACACCATAATAGTGATACATGCCATTATACATTTATCAAAATCCATAAAATACACAATGCAAAGAGTGAACGCTAATGTAAACTATAGAATTTGGTTAATAATAATGTATTTTATTGGATCATATATTTAATGTATCTTAATGTACAATTGTAGCACCAATTGTAACAAATGTGCCACATTGACGCAAGATGTTAATAATAGAATTAACTGTAGGGGAAAGGAAGAGGAGGTGTAAGTGGGAACTCCTGGACTTCCTCTTCAATTTTTCTGTAAACATAAAACTACTTTTAAAAATCTATTAATTTTCCTAAAATATACACACACACAAAAAAAACCCACTGGTTAGTATTTTAAAATATTAGCCCACAGTGTTTGCAAATTGGTGTGGTTTGCTTAAAATGATCTCCCCCTAGTGGTGCTGAGATAGAAAAACTAGAAGAGTAGTGAACTGGCTGTGTAGCCAGGGAAAAGACAGCAGGGTGCTACTAGAAACAAATTGTCTCAAATCAGATTGCAGTCTGTAAACCCAAGTAAGGACTCAAGTAGTCAGGCAGGAGGGTGGTTAAGAATGACACTTTGGGAAAACCAGACAGTGTCTGAGCGAAGTAAATGAGTAGGTGATCCCTACAACACCATGGGAGTGACTCAGAAAAAAAGGAAACCAAATTCTATAATTATGTATCCCTTAGATAGGAAGATCTCCCACAGACCAGGAAAAGAAGTCACATGAAAAGGGCCATAAAATGCAGGCTAATCCTCCAAATGAAATGTTTGCAGATTTGACCAGTAGGGATCTAATCTAAGATTTAAGAAGCCACATTCAGAAATCTCAACAGTGCTAAGAAACAAGTTGAACTTTTAATTGTTAATTTAATTAAAACTTTAAATTTGTAAAACTAAAATTGATAACTACATACCCAGTATGAAGTCAGTATATAATAGATTTTAGATCAACAAATAGTACAAATAATTGCAACAATTATTCACTTCAGAGTCAAATTAAAAATAACAATTTGAATTCAACTTATTTTAAACTTAAAATCACAAGAGGATGTTACGTATAAGAACATCTCAAAAAGTCATGTACTTATATCCCTTCTGGAATCTACTAAACATTTTCTAAGAGTCCACTATTCATATCTTATCAAAGTGTCTATATATTAAAGCATCTACTATTTTATTTAAGTGTTCCTGTGTAACTGAGAATAGAATCATTTGAGAAGTCAAAGGAAGTTAGCACATAGAAAATCACTTTCTTTACAAATATTTACAACATCTCCTCACTGCCTTTCTAGATAGATACCTACCACTGGTTTTGGTAGACTCATTCATGCTGCAAATTGCATCCTTAATACTGTGAGTGCAACCTTATATATATATATGTGTGTGTGTATGTGTGCGTGTACATGTATAAATATATACACGTATATATATATATATAGCTTATATATATATATTGCTAAAGACTTTTACTGTCATCCTACATTCTAAACTTCTGATCTATATTTCATTCAGTACTTCTTTCCTCAGCAGTGTGTAATCTGTTGTTAAACCCATCTAACCCATCTATTTTTCTCTTAATTTTGTTTATTGGCCTTTTCACTTCTAGAATTTTTATTTGGCTCTTTTTGAAATCTGCTATACCATATTTTATAGTTTCCAGTTCCTTGTCAAATTTTTCAGCCAGGCACAGTGCCTCACTCCTGTAATCTCAGCACTTTGGGAGGCTGAGGTCGGCAGATCACCTGAGGTCAGGAGTTCAAGACAAGTCTGGCCAGTATTGTGAAACCCCATCTCTACTAAAAATACAAAAATTAGCCAGGTGTGGTACCATGTGCCTGTAATCCCAGCTACTGGAGAAGTTGAGGCAGGAGAATCGCTTGAACCTGGGAGGCAGAGGCTGCAGTGAGCCAAGATGGAGCCACTGTACTCCAGCCTGGGTGACAGAAAATTCCATCTCAAAAAAAAAAAAAAAAAAAACCTTTGCTTTTATCTTCTTGAATATAGTCTTAGTTTTTTTGAAAACAAACTGTGATTCTAATTATCTTGATTCCATATGGGTCTTTTTCTATTGTCTGTTTTTCTTTCCATTCTTCCTCACAGGATCTTTCTTCCTACTGAGTCAGGTTGTCTTTGATAGCATGTTCAAAGCTGCTTCTAAAAAATTTTTGTAGAAACAATGAGTGCCAGATAATATTTTTGTTTGTTTCTACTAGGAGCCAAGGTGAACAACAATCTGGATCATCTTAATCCAGTTTTGCAGTTTGAGATTTTTCTGGGCCACACAAACAACAGAAAGCTAGGCTGCGGTCCTTGTGAAGGCTAACTGACTTCTGTTTCACCCCTAGAGTTCCCTAGTCTATTGCAAGTCATAGTTTGTTAGGGCTCCCACCTTGGTGGGCTCTGAACTCTGACTTTAGACCCTCTAGCCCAGCTAGACTATCAAGTATACAGTTTAACCACTTCCAGATCAGCAACCAGCTCTAGGGCCAAAATGGTCCCAAATGCTGGGCTCTCCCTTCTAGACTTCCATACTCTCCCCGATCTTGACCTAGTAATTCCTCACTATCTTATTAACTCTGATAGTTTTCAGTTTTTTTAACAAATCATTCAGCTTTTTAATTGTCTTGAACACAGTTAATTCATCCAAATTACTCAATCTACCATTATTAAAACTAGAAGTCCATTCCTGATCATTGTTCCTAACCCCTTTCCACAGTATCTTTGGCAAGAATATCTATTACCAACCAATAGGTGTAGAGTGCACAAGAGAATTACTGGTCCTAATACCTGATGATTTCCTGAAACAAAGAATGTGGAGACTCAGTCCCTATTGTTCCCATTTGGGGTTTAGTCGCTAATTCTGATGAAGTAGGAACAACTCCGCATGGTGCCTCACACTACCCTATATCAAATAAGTGATTATTTTAAAATACAGTACATCTGGGATTCTCAAAAATTAACATTAGCAGTCCTCTCCTTCCTGAAGAAAACATTAACAAGAACTCTGAACTCTATACAGAAGGCATATGAGTGTGTTTGTGTATATGCATAGTGGACTCCAGAATATTACTCTAGTCATCTTTTTGCTTACTTTGAATATGTAAAAATATTTTCATTTAAAAAGTAAAACAAATTATTATACCAGTGTAAAATATGCACTATTTTTAAAAATTAATTTACTTATTTTAGTTGACAAAAATTATATATATTTATCATGAACAACATAATGTTTTGAAATATGTATATATTGTGAAATGGGTAAATTGAGGTCATTAACATATGTACTACCACACATACTTTTTTGTGATGAGTACACATAAAATCTACTCTTTTTAGCAATTTTCGAGAAAATTGACTATAATCACCATGTTGTATGATGGATCTCTTGAACTTATTCCTTCTCTCTAACTGAAATTTTGTATCCTTTGACCAACATTTACCCAACTTTCCCCCTTGGCCCATGGTATTTTTTGAAGCTGGTATAGCATATCAAATAATGAGATTTATGGTCACCAACTGATTACTATGACTTTGTTTTTTAAAATAGAAGCAGATAGAAATTTTTCTAAATATAGAAGATTATTTTAAAAATTAGTCCCTCAGGCCAGGCATGGTGGCTCATGCCTGTAATCCCAGCACTTTGGGAGGCCGAGCCGCGCAGATCACTTGAAGTCAGGAGTTCAAGACAGCCTGGCCAACAAGGTGAAATCCCATCTCTACCAAAAATATAAAAAATTAGCCAGGTGTGCTGGCTTATACCTGTAATCCCAGCTACTTGGGAGGCTGAGGCTGGAGAATCAAGCGAGAAATTGCTTGAACCCGGAAGGCAGAGGTTGCAGTGAGCTGAGATCATGCTACTGCACTCCAGCCTGGGCAACAGAGCAAGACTCCATCTCAAAAAAAAAAAAAAAAGTAGTCACTCAAATCCTACCATTCATGTGTTACTACCATTAACATTTTGATGAATATTTTCCATTAACTGTTTTCTATGCATATTATATGTATATTTTCACAAAGTTGGGTTTATACTGCAGTAGTATATACTGCTATATGTACTACTATCTACATATCCTACCTTTCACATATTTTCTTTTGTCATTATTCTGCTTAAACATAATTTTAATGACTAAATTGCATCCTCTTTATTGATGAACCATTATTATGCACCAATTCCCTAACATTCTTAAAGAAATTTTGGAGGTAGCTGGCAAGATGGCCCAATAGGAACAGCTCCGGTCTGCAACTCCCAGTGAGATCAACGCAGAAGGCGAGTTATTTCTGCATTTCCTACTGAGGTACCCTGCTCATCTAATTGAGACTGGTTAGACAGTGGATGCAGCCCATGGAGGGCAAGCCAAAATAGGGTGGGGCATTGCCTCATCTGGGAAGCACAAGGGGTCGGGGAACTCCCTCCCCTAGCCAAGGGAAGCCGTGAGGAACTGTGCTGTGAGGGATGGTGCTACCTGTCCGAGATACTACACTTTTCCCATGGTTTTCACAACCCGCAGACCAGGAGATTTCCTCAAGTGCCTATATCACCAGGGCCCTGGGTTTGAAGCATAAAACTGGGAGGCCATTTGGGCAGACACCGAACTAGCTGCAGGAGTTTTTTTGTTGTTGTTGTTGTTGTTTGTTTGTTTGTTTGTTTCCATACCCCAGTGACACCTGGAACACAAGCAAGATAGAACCGTTCAGTCCCCTGGAAAGGGGGTTGAAGCTAGGGAGCCACGTGGTCTAGCTCAGCGGATCCCACCTCCATGGAGCTCAGCAAGCTAAGATCCACTGGCTTGAAATTTTCACTGCCAGCACAGCAGTCTGAAGTTGACCTGGGACACTTCAGCTTGGTGGGGGAAGGGTCATCTGTCATTGCTGAGGCTTGAGCAGGCGGGTTTCCCCTCATAGTATAAATAAAGCCGCCAGGAAATTCAAACTCCACAGAGCCCACTGCAGCTCAGCAAAGCCGCTGTAGCCAACTGCCTCTCTCGATTCCTCCTTTCTGGGTAGGGCATCTGAAAGAAAGGCAGCAGCCCCAGTCAGGGGCTTATAGATAAAACTCCCATCTCCCTGGGACAGAGCACATGCGGGAAGAGGCGGCTGTGGGAATAGCTTCAGCAGACTAAAACGTTCCTGCCTGCTGGCTCTGAAAGAACAGTGGATCTCCCAGCAAAGCATTCAAGCTTTGCAAAGGGACAGACTGCCTCCTCAAATGGGTCCCTGACCCCCGTGTCCCTTGACTGGGAGAAACCTCCCAGCAAGGGTTGGCAGACACCTCATACAGGAGTGCTCCGACTGGCATCTGGCAGGTGCCCCTCTGGGATGAAGCTTCCAGAGGAACGAACAGGCAGCAATCTTTGCTTTTCTGCAGCCTCCACTGGTGATACCCAGCCAAACAGGGTCTGGAGTAGACCTCCAGCAAACTCCAGCAGACCTGGGGCAGAGGGGCCTGTCAGAAGGAAAACTAACAAACAGAAAGGAATAGCATCAACATCAACAAAAAGGACGTCCACACAGAAACCCCACCTTAAAGTCACCAACATCAAAGACCAAAGGTAGATAAATCCAAAAAGATGAGCAAAAACCAGCACAAAAACATTGAAAATTCCAAAAACCAGAATGCCTCTTCTCCTTCAAAGGATCACAACTCCTGGCCAGCAAGGGAACAAAACTGGACAGAGAATGAGTCTGACAAATTGACAGAAGTAGGCTTCAGAAAGTGGGTAATAACAAACTCCTCCAAGCTAAAGTAGCATGTTCTAACCCAATGCAAGAAAGCTAAGAACCTTGAAAAAAGGTTAGAGGAATTGCTAACTAGAATCACCCAGTTTGGAGAAGAACATAAATGACCCGATGGAGCTGAAAAACACAGCACTAGAACTTCGTGAAGCACATGCAAGTATCAATAGCCAAATCAATCAAGCGGAAGAAAGGATATCAGAGATTGGAGATCAAATTAATGAAATAAAGCATGAAGACAAGATTAGAGAAAAAAGAATGAAAAGGAATGAACAAAGCCTCCAAGAAATATGGGACTCTGTGAAAAGACCAAATCTACTTTTGATTGGCATACCTGGAAGTGACAAGGAGAATGGAACCAAGCTGGAAAACACGCTTCAAGATATTATTATCCAGGAGAACTTCCCCAACCTAGCAAGGCAGGCCAACATTCAAATTCAGGAAATACAGAGAACACCACAAAGATGCTCCTCGAGAAGAGCAACCCCAAGACACATAATTGTCAGATTCACCAAGGTTGAAATGAAGGAAAAAATGTTAACGGCAGCCAGAAAGGTCAGGTTACCCACAAAGGGAAGCCCATCAGACTAACAGCAGATCTCTCTGCAGAAACCCTACAAGCCAAAGAGAGTGGGGGCCAATATTCAACATTCTTCAAGAAAAGAATTTTCAACCCAGAATTTCATATCCAACCAAACTAAGCTTCATAAGGAAAGGAGAAATAAAATTCTTTACAGACAAGCAAATGCTGAGATTTTGTCACCAACAGGCCTGCCTTACAAGAGTTCCTGAAAGAAGCACTAAATATGGAAAGAAAAAACCAGTACCAGCCACTGCAAAAACATACCAAATTGGAAAGGCCATCGACACTATGAAGAAACTGCATCAACTAACAGGAAAAATAACCAGCTACCATCATAGTGACAGTATCACATTGACACCTAACAATATTAACCTTATATGTAAATGGGCTAAATGCTCCAATTAAAAAACACAGACTGGAAAATTGGATAGAGTCAGGACCCATCAGTGTGCTGTATTCAGGAGACCCATTTCACATGCAAAGACACACATAGGCTCAAAATAAAGGGATGGAGGAAGATTTACCAAGCAAATGGAAAGCAAAAAAAAAAACCAGGGGTTGCAGTTCTAGTCTGATAAAACAGACTTTAAACCAACAAAGATAAAAAAGACTAAGGAGGGCATTACATAATGGTAAAGAGATCAATTCAACAAGAAGAGCTAACTATCCTAAATATATACACACCCAATACAGGAGCACCCAGATTCATAAAGCAAGTTCTTAGAGACTTACAAAGAGACTTAGACTCCCACACAATAATACTGGGAGACTTTAACACCCCACTGTCAATATTAGATCAACGAGACAGAAAATTAGCAACAATGTTCAGGCCTCGAACTCAGCTCTGAACCAAGCAGACCTAATAGACATCTACAGAACTCTCCACCCCAAATCAGCAGAATATACATTCTTCTCAGCACCACATCACACTTATTCTAAAATTGACCACATAAGTGGAAGTAAAACACTCCACAGCAAATGCAGAACAGAAATCATAACAAACAGTCTTTCAGACCACAGTGCAATCAAATTACAACTCAGGATTAAGAAACTCACTCAAAACAGCACAACTACATGGAAACTGAACACCTGCTCCTGAACGACTACTGGGTAAATAATGAAATTAACGCAGAAATAAATAAGTTCTTTGAAGCCAATGAGAACAAAGATACAACCTACCAGAGTCTCTAGGACACAGCTAAAGCAGTGTTTAAAGGGAAATTTACAGCACTAAATGCCCACAGGTGAAAGTGGGAAAGATCTAAAATCGACACCCTAACATCACAATTAAAAGAACTAGAGAAGCAAGAGCAAACAAATTCAAAAGCTGGCAGAAGACAAGAAATAACTAAGATCAGAGCAGAACTGAAGGAGAGAGATGAAAAACGCTTCAAAAACAAAAATCAATGAATCCAGTAGCTGGTTTTTTGAAAATGATCAAGTCAGCTTCATCCCTGGGATGCAAGGCTGGTTCAAAATATGCAAATCAATGAGCATAATCCATCACATAAACAGAACCAATGACAAAAACCACATGATTATTCAATAGATGTGGAAAAGTCCTTTGATAAAATTCAACACCCCTTCATGCTAAAAAAAACTCTCAATAAACTAGGTATTGATGGAACGTATCTCAAAATAATAAGAGCTATTTATGACAAGCCCACAGCCAATATCATACTGAATGGGCAAAAACTGGAAGCATTACCTTTGAAAACCAGCAAAAGACAAGGATGCCCTCTCTCACCACTCCTATTCAACATAGTATTGGAAGATCTGGCCAGGGCAATCAGGCAAGAGAAAGAAAAAAAAAGCGTATTCAAATAGGAAGAGAGAAAGTCAAATTGTCTCTGTTTGCAGATGACATGATTGTATATTTAGAAAATCCCATCATGTCAGCCCAAAGTCTCCTTAAGCTGATAAGCAACTTCAGCAAAGTCTCAGGATACAAAATCAATGTGCAAAAATCACAAGCATTCCTATAGGCCAATAATAGAGAGCCAAATCATAAGTGAACTCTCATTCACAATTGCTACAAAGACAATAAAATACCTAGGAATCCAACTTACAAGGGATGTAAAGGACTCTTTGTGGCTGACTGCCATGGTTACTACTTGAGACCATCACTACAGCACTTACTACTGTTACTGCTTGAGAACATCATTACAGCCGAACAAAGGGATGAATGTAGAAATGAAAACCAAGCAAAAAAGAAACTGTTTTAAGGAAAAGCTAGCATGGGGAAGAAGAGCCTCTGCCTCTTTGGTTAGTTGCCGCCAGGTAAAACTTTCCACTGATAACAAGAGACAGGCTCTTTCTGATTAACAGAAGACAGAGAAAGTAAATCAAGGCTTATCCTCCTTATAAACAATCCTCAAGATTTATTAACATGAGAGACCAGTCTCTTGCCCCCGTATCCATAAGCCCACAAAACTTATTTTCTTCAATCTACACTGCACAAGTGGGTCTGTGAGATGCTATGGGATGTGATAGATAAATCTCTCTCCTAGTTGCACTTCCAAATCCCTGACCTCCTTGCTTCCTCCTACATAGAGAAGGGTGCAATTTACAGGGAATAAGCAACAGTTGAGCAACATATTCTCCCGGTTCAAAAACCCAAAGATCTTGTGATATTACAACCACCTGAATTTCTCCTTCACAATCCGAGTCAACAACCCCTGAGACTACAGTAATGTCCTATAAGTTAAGATGACTTTTACCCAAAATTAATCCCATATATCTTGTTAGCAAAGATCTCCAAATACAAGTGTGAATCTTAGTGGGTTTGTTTCTTCCAATTAACGTAACCTGTTCTCTAACTGGGAGAGCTAATCCTGCACTTCCAGGTGTTCCTGGGGAGAGACAATCAATGTGCCTCCGGAAACCCACCCCTGAAACCGAGATATGGCCTGGACAGGGTATGCCCTCATAGTTTGAGGTGCCTGGGTCCAGGCTGCCTTCTCACTTCCCGACAGGAAGATGCCATTTTGATGAAATTTTGAGTGGCATTGATTAGCCCAATGATTGCAATGAGGGCGAAGTCCTGGCGTTTTGTTGTTAAGATGGGAACTGTGTTACAAGATCCCTTTTTTCCGGAGGTCTGGCGTTGTTCTCTTTTGAAACGCCTAATTCTTCTACACTTATAACACTTTCCCACTTTAGGGCTTGACCCTTGGCTTCTTTTAGATCTGTCAGCTACCAAATTAGCCATAGCCTGAGTCAAAACTGCAGAGCAATGAAGCTCAGTTCCCACATCTTGACAAGCTCTGAGAAAACCTCTCAAGTCCTCTGCACATCTCACAGGTGCCAGTGCATGTTTACAATCGACGAAAGCCAAAGCTAAAGTTAGCCTTTCTATAGCCACAAGAGACGGTACAAGCCAATTTCCATTGTCTTTCCTGTTCACCACTTTCCATAGGTGCTGTAGGTGTGGGAAAAAATTATCTCAAATTTTGAAATAGCAAAAAGGTGGTACATACCAAACTCCAAACAAACAAACAAAAAAGAAATAACCAAATTATTCCTCATGTTAACCTGATTCAAAAACTTCTCTTTCTTTGTACCTCTAGGGCACTGACCAGTACCTTTTTAAAGCACTGACCTTATGTTGCTGCCGGCAGATCTGTAATAGGGTTTCTCATTCGTCTGGGTTGGTTTTAGTTTTTTCTGGGCTTTAGTTTTTTCTGTTCCAGCAGACCTTCCTCGTTCAAGTCCCTGTAGGACCCTACCTATCCCTATCGGTCCTTGCAAATCTCTGCCAGTCTTTGCTAGTCTCTACTTTTGTACCTCTTTAGGGTACTGACCTTATATTGCTAGTCTTTGCTAGTCTTTATCTATCCCTATCTGTCCCGGTCTGTCCCTATGGTACCTGTTAGTTCCTGCAAGTCCCTGTCTTTTCTTACCTATCTCTACTTATCTCTATTTATCTCTATCCCTGCAGGCCTCTTCAGGTCTCTTCAGGTCTCCGTTTGTCCCTGATAGTCCTTGTTGGGGCACCACTTGTGGCTGACTGCCACGGTTACTACTTGAGACCATCACTACAGCAGTTACTACTGTTACCACTTGAGACCACCACTACATCTGAACGAAGGGACAAACATAGAAATGAAAACCAAGGAAAAAAGCAACTGTTTTAAGGAAAGGCTAGCATGGGGAAGAAGAAGAGAGCTCCCTACTACCCAATGATCAAAGGCCACCCCCTGTATATATTGGATAACAAGAGCAGGGAGGAGGAGGTAATGATTGATCAGCTGCTCAATTGATCACAGGTTCATATTTTTACTAACAGGCTTCAATCATGCCCAATCATAAGAAACACTTGTGCGGCCTCCAACACCTCCTCAAGGAGAACTACAAACAATTGTTCAAGGAAATAAGAGAGGACACAACCGAATGGAAAAACATTCTATGCTCATGGATAGGAATAATCACTGTCATGAAAATGGCCATACTGCCCAAAGTAATTTATAGATTCAATGATATCCCCATCAAGCTACCATTGACTTTCTTCACATAATTAGAAAAAAACTACTTTAAATTTCATATGGAACCAAAAAAGAGCCCATATAGCCAAGACAATCCTAAGCAAAAAGAACAAAGCTTGAGGCATCACGCTACCTGACTTCAAACTATACTACTACAAGGCTACAGTAACAAACACCATGGTACTTGTACCAAAACAGATATACAGACCAATGGAACAGAAGAGAGGCCTCAGAAATAACACCACACATCTACAACCATCTGATCTTTGACAAACCTGACAAAAACAAGCAATGGGGAAAGGATTCCCTGTTTAACAAATGATGTTGGGAAAACTGGCTAGCCATATACAGAAAACTGAAACTGGATCCCTTTTTACACCTTATACAAAAATTAACTCAAGATGGATTAAAGATTTAAACATAAGCCTAAAACCACAAAAACCCTATAAGGAAACCTAGGCAATAACATTGAGGACATAGGCATAGGCAAAGATGTCATGACTGAAACACCAAAAACAATGGCAACAAAAGCCAAAATTGACAGATGGGATCTAATTAAACTAAAGAGCTTCTGCACAGCAAAAGAAACTATCATCAGAGTGAACAGACAATCTACAGCATGGGAGAAAAATTTTGCCATCTATCCATCTGACAAAGGGTTAATATTCAGAATCTACAAGGAACTTGAACAAATTTACAAGAAAAAAAAAAAACAACCCCATCAAAAAGTGGACAAAGGATATGAACAGACACTTCTCAAAAGAAGACATTTATGCGGCCAACATACCTATGAAAAAAAGGTCATCATCACTGGTCATTAGAGAAAAGCAAATCAAAACCACAATGAGATACCATCTCACGCCAGTTAGAATGGCGATCATTAAAAAGTCGGGAAACAACAGATGCTGGAGAGGATGTGGAGAACTAGGAACGCTTTTACACTATTGGTGGGAGTGTAAATAAGTTCAACCATTGTGGAAGACAGTGTGGTGATTCCTCAAGAATCTAGAACCAGAAATACCGTTTGACCCAGCAATCCCATTACTGGGTATATACCCAAAGGATTGTAAATCATACTGCTATAAAGACACATGCACACGTATGTTTATTGCAGCACTGTTCACAATAGCAAAGATTTGGAACCAACACAAATGCCCATCAATGATAGGCAGGATTAAGAAAATGTGGCACATATACATCATGGAATACTATGCAGCCATAAAAAAGGATGAGTTCATGTCCTTTGCAGGGACATGGATGAAGCTGGAAACCATCATTCTCAGCAAACTAACACAGGAACAGAAAATCAAACACCACATATTCTCACTCATAAGTGGTAGTTGAACAATGAGAACACATGGACACAAGGAGGGGAACATCACACACCGGGGCCTATTGAGGGTGGGGCACTAGGGGAGGGATAGAATTAGGAGAAATACCTAATGTAGATGATGGGTTGATGGGTGCAGCAAGCCACCATGGCACACGAATACCTATGTAACAAACCTGCACGTTCTGCACATGTATCCCAGAACTTAAAGTATAATTTAAAAAAAAAAAATTTTTAAAGATAGTTGACAAATATTACATGATAGTAATAAACCATAATGTATCTGAAAAAAAAAGAAATTTTGAATCAAAAAAATTTGTCTCTGTTGATCCAACTATATAAAAAATTAAGTTGGAATTTCCTATCATTGTGAATTGTTTACTCTTTATCCCTTCCTGAAAACTGGAATCAGTGAGATAATTTGTTTTTTTCTGTTTATCCCTCTCTGTTGCTGCAACATGATATTTCCTAAGGATAACAGAGGGGGCATTTGGTAAGAGAAGAAAAAGAAGGGAAGGGAGAGTTTTTAGGAATAATATCAAATGGAAGACAAGCTAAGAGGTGGTCTGTCTTAGCAATGTGAAAGATCTTACCACCTCATAGGCACTCCATCCATGGAATGAGACCGCTCCATCAGCACTATCCAATGAGAAATCAGATAGAAATGACTACTTGCTTTGGAAGCCTGGGACAAATAAAGTGTGGGGCCTAAACTAAAATAATCTAGCAGCCATGGAAAATGCTTAAATCCAAAGGGAAGGTTTCTTTGTTCCCCTCTGCTGTATAGAGTAATATATAAACTTAAACGGTTATTTCTATGAGAGATGGAAGAACTCTTATCTGTGAGTAGCCAGTGAGGATGACTAATTGCACCCATGCCCCTGAGGGATCTATATGAGTTGCAAGATATGACTCTGACCAGGACTGTGTTGTACATTCTTGTGGGCACTATTTGTGTGATTGATCAGCTAATGTAAGATTGCTTAATTATGTCCTATTTCTCCCCAAACTCTAACACTCGGAAGGATGTAGTTGTGGGGTAACAGAAAAGGAAAATTCCTGTACTATAAGCACCAACATGCATATATAACACTGCTAAAAATCAGACGTTGTGTCAGCAAGTTTCTTCTAGTTAATTACCAATCATTCACCCACCTCCACGTTCTGTCTGCCCTACACACTGTAATCGTAATCTGGTTTGCTTTTCAAAGAAATGTCTCACCAGACTAATTGAAGCTAGTTACACCAATGCAATCTTAAGAAACATGCTTAGGGAAGCTTTTACACCATGCCAAACAAGTGACTACTACATGACTGCCGAAAGTCATAAGCTTACATTCTTAGATCTGATCAAATCTGTCTTTAAACCATTACAATCGTAAGCACATTAAAATTTTGACAAATTATTCTAGATGCTTTAAAGAAGTCAATAGTGGGCATACTGCAGAGTTGACATTACACACATGACATATTTGAAAATGCAGGCTGGGCACGGTATCTCACGCCTGTAATCCCAGCACTTCGGGAGGCCGAGGCGGGTGGATCATGAGGTCAGGAGATGGAGACCATCCTGGCTAACACGGTGAAACCCCATCTCTACTAAAAATACAAAAAAATTAGCCAGGCGTGGTGGTGGGCGCCTGTAGTCCCAGCTACTCGGGAAGCTAGGCAGGAGAATGCTGTGAACCCAGGAGGCGGAGCTTGCAGTGAGCGGAGATCACGCCACTGCACTCCAGCCTGGGCGACAGAGCCAGACTCCGTCTCAAAAAAATAAAAAGGAAAAAAAAAAAAAGAAAATGCAATTCTCTTCCCCTTCCCCCAAGTTTCTCTTTCTTCATCCTTATTTTTGTTAATGGTTCTACCACATTCCACATTACCAAAGCTCATAACCATCGTGACCCTTTATGCTTCCCTCTTCTCCTGCCCATCATATTCAATCAGGTGCCAATCCTCTGCTTGTCTGCTTCAACACCCTGGTGACATTGCAAAGAACTTAAGTAAGAGCATTTACTTGGAAAACAAACTTGACAAACTCTCTAGCATGTCATAAAAATTAAATAAAGATTGACTATAATTATTATTTATTGCACTGTAAGTTTTCTGGCCTGTAAGAAGAGCAAGAGAATTTTACATTCCACTTTCACTTTCAGAAAGTGTTGGAAAGTTTCAGGGAGGAAGGAAAGAGTACTGGTCAATAACCTGCTCTGTGTCCTTAGACAACTTAACATCTCAAAGCCTACATTTTGAAATCTGTAAAACAGTGATGCTGACTAGTAACAATCACCCTATCTCAGTGCTGTGGAGGATAAAATGAGAAATGAATTCAAAGCTGTTCTGCAAAATTTGAGCAATATATACTTATAATTTCAATTCTCTTCTTAAAATACAAAGTGAAAATAAACAGGTTGGACTACGTGATAGGTTTAAGATAAAATTCTAGCCGGGCGCAGTATCATACACCTATATTCTCAGCTACTCGGGAGACTGACTCAGGATTATTTGAGCCCAGAAGTTTGAGACCAGCCTGGGCAACATAGCAAAACCCTGTCTCTTAAAAATTAAACAAACCAAAAAAAAAAAAACAAAAAAAAGAAAAAAACAAAAAAAACCTCAATTGAATCCAAAGAAAAGTTTCAGAAATGCCTATATCAAAAAAAATTCAGGCCGGGTGCAGTGGCTCACACTTGTAATCCCAGCACTTTGGGAGGCCGAGGTGTGTGGATCAACTGAGGTCAGGAGTTTGAGGCCAGCCTAACCAACATGGTGAAACCCTGTCTCTTCTAAAAATACAAAAAATTAGCCAGGCCTGGTGGCGGGCACCTGTAATCCCAGCTACTCGAGAGGCTGAGGCAGGAGAATCGCTTGAACCCAGAGGCAGAGGTTGCAGTGAGCCAAGATCGTGCCATTGCACTCCAGCCTGGGTGACAGAGCAAGACTCCGTCTCAAAAAAAAAACAGATTCTGCAGAAAATATAATCTTCACCTCACAGGAACAATGCTTTATGGACCTTGTGACAGTTAAGGTGTCACAGCAGATAGCCAAGGCTGCTTCTGCTTTCTGTAATGAAATTATCATTCTTTACAAAAGAAAATCTGAATTACATTTATATTTTTTATTTCTTCTTTTTCATGAAGATGGTTAGGGTTGCAGTCATATGCTATGAACTGAATCAGGATGAAAAGGCATAGTTAAACTTTTCATTTTGTAGCATAAACAGTTTTTTATGTTTTAACCTTTTATGTGGGAATAATTTTAGACTTACAAAAGCATTAGAAATATAGCACAGTGAGTTTCCATACACTTCAAACAGCACTTGGAATAATGCAGTAAATACAAAAATCCCATTCCTTGAGGAGCTTACATTCTGTATATGATGTATCTAAAAATAAAAATAGATATACAGCCAAATGTGAGCAAAAGTTAGTTCTGGGCAATTTTTATTTTCTCCTTTAAACTTTCTGGTATTTCCACATTTCAAAATCAAATAAAAATAGACACTTTCCTCTAATGTATTGTTCACATGGTGTCAAGATTAGTTAGCACTATAAAATTAACCTTATACTGGAAGACTTAAATTAAGCCTTCTTGACAATTTCAAATTCATCTGTTTCCTTTTCTGACAGTTGAATTTCTGTAGCTAGAAACGGTCTCCTTTCCCCAAGGTCCCTAATTGTAAGGTGGACCTTGAATGCCCTCTGCTGGCCAGACAACATCAGCAGAAAAAGACAGTGAAAAGAAACCAAGAAAAATCACAGCGCAGTGACCATTCTCTTTACACATGTATTTGTCCCTCATTCTTTCATTCAAAAGACACTCACTGTGTGCCTATTATGTGCTAGACACTATAGCTGGAAATACAAAAGATATAAGATGTAATCTCTGTCCTTGAAATCACCCTATACTTTTTTCCAGGAAATTACCAAGTCTCAGAAAATTTCTTGGGCCTGGGACTCAAGAAAAAGCACCAACTCTTGCAAGAAAGGATGATTGGTATGTATTTATGCTGGGCTATGAAAATAACTTCTTTCTCCATGAAAATCAGGAAAATAACATCTATCCTTAATGAAAGGATACAATATCCTTTGGAAGATACTGAACATTTAAACTTCAAATTTCCATAATACACTACAGTCAGTATACAGTAAGAGACCTGACATTAAAGGAGAAAAAAGACCCAAGAACTTGAGTACAAATGTGGTCAGTTGTCCTCAGAAAAGTCAGGTACATTCTTGGTTCTTTCCTAACTTAGACACGATTTAAATATTCACATCATTGCAAACTACAAAATTTCAGAAAACAAAATTCTAGCAGACATTTCATTTCTACCCCCATTATTACACAACTAGTAGTTATCTGCTTGATGTGGTGAGCAAACATGATATTCCAGGAATGACATCCCTAAAATAAACATTGTCTACAATTGATACTTTAACCAGAAATGTATGGCAGACAGCTGGGATTTGAGAGCCGCTTAAACATCTACTAGTGGGTCAGTACAACTTGCAAGCTCATTGTTTTCTGTTTTGTAAGTTTTTTTCTTTTGCTTTGCAGTGAATGCAGCAGGACTCACTGTTTTTGTATCCAAGGAGTTTGATCCTTTTGAGCTGTGGTAGTATAAAAATTGCAGAAACATGAGAAACTACAAAGGTGTGAATTTTACAATAAGACATTAGAACTTTCCAACCAAAGATTGAAAGAACTTTCAAATCTTTCCAACGTAGATTTGAACAAAATCTACGTTGTCATTTGTCTCCACCAGTTGGCTCCACCCAAAAAAAGACCACATCACTCTTTGCAAATCCACTATAATGAATTAGTTTAACAGTGTATCTTCACTTAGCCCAAGCTTTTTTCATTGTTGTATAGTAATAGGACCTCATAATAAAGATCGGACACCCCTGGGAGGAATTTTGGCAACTTTTATGAGCATGTTTGTCAGTGCCAATGATTTGAGGTGCTATTGATGTGTGCTACTAGATGTCTCATAATGCATAGGGAAGAGCCAGACTAGGAATATTTGGTTCATACTCGGCATGACTTTCAAATGCCCCAACAGATTTTCATGTAGGTAAATAAAATAATTTGTTTATCTGAGCCTATAACTAATTCTTATTTATCTATAACACAATATATTTTTTGCCCAATGTTAACACAAGCAAAATATTTTAAGCTCATCTCCTCATCTTAATCATGGGAAGATTGTACTTTGTTTTTGTTCAAACTTTTCCAAGAGTTCTCTACATTGTGGAAATGTCCCTACAGGCAGCACCACTCATGGCATTTGAGCCAATAGCATATACTTATATCACTGGCATTTGTAGCTGATGCAAATACTTCTCAGTAAAAAATTGAGACACCATTAATAGTAATTGATAGGAGGTCAGCAGTTCGAGAACAGCCTGGCCAACATGGTGAAACCCTGCCTCTACTAAAAATACAAAATTAGCTGGGCATGGTGACACATGCCCATAATCCTAACTACTCTGGAGGCTGAAGTAGGAGGCCTGCTTGAACCTGGGAAGTGGAGGTTGCAGTGAGCCAAGATCGCACCATTGCACTCTAGCCTGGGCGACAAGAGTGAAACTCCAGCTCAAAAAAAAAAATTGTAATTGATGGACGTGAAATGTAATGATCTCATCGCATTTTATTAATGTCTATTATTTTAATTTTGTGGCATAATGATAAGAAATCTTGAAATTGCCTGTTGTTCTTCAGTCTTTTTCAATCTTCCACTCCCAGAGATCTGCCACGAAACTTCTCTGTTGTCCCCTGTACTGCTATTTCTTTTTTCTTTCTTTCTTTCTTTTTTTTTTTTTTTTTTTGAGAGGGAGTCTTGCTCTGTCGCCCAGGCTGGAGTGCAGTGGCATGATCTCAGCTCACTGCAACTTCTGCCTCCCGGGTTCAAGCAATTCTCTGCCTCAGCCTCCTGAGTAGCTGGGATTACAAGCGCCCACTACCACGCCCAGCTAATTTTCGTGTTTTTAGTAGAGACAGGGTTTCACCATCTTGGTCAGGCTGGTCTTGAACTCCTGACCTCATGATCCACCCGCCTCGGCCTCCCAAAGTGCTGGGATTACAGGCATGAGCCACCGCGCCCAGCCCTATTTCTTTTTTCAACAGCTAAGCTAAGTGGTCTTTTGAGATACTCAAGACAGAATGTATACCTCCTCATGTGGTTTCAAGATAGGATTTGTTTTTTGAAATATTCTGTCTTGTCTTCATCCTATGCAACACACAGAATTATTTTAACACACACTCATAAATAAGGTCCAGGTCATTTGCAAGAATATTATACTTCCTCATTTTCTCACTTCAACAATCTGTAATTTGTCTTGACATGTTATCCCCTCTGCAGTTAAGGTTATTTATCTCCTTCTCATATCATATACAGACAGGTCTAGACTGTCATTACTTATCCTAGCAATAGTTTTTATTCAAGTATCCTCTGTACCTCTGCTCTTTCATTTTCTTCTACTTTGTATTCAGCATGGCTTTTAATTTAGCTTCTGCTAAGTTCTGCCTTGGTCATTACAAGTAGGTGCAAACATCTGACTATTTCATTTTGGCTACTTCTGTAGTCATGTTCAAGCATTATATATTAAAATGTGCATTCTATTACACTTTTCTTTCTCCTTTAAGTTATAATAAGAACATATTTTTATTCAATGTAATGTATTGTTTAAATTATATGTGCAAATGGGTCTTGCCATGAATTTAACTTCAGAAAAGGAAATACTTGGTATTTAAAAAGAGGCTTCAGGTCTGAAGAGAACAAAAAGTGTATATTATTTTACTGCCCCCCACCCTCGGACACTGTCTCCTTCCTCTCTGACCTGTAGTTCTATCTCCTCTTCAAGGTTCATTCAAGGTCATTTGCAATTAGGCTTTGCAACTGTTCCTGCCTCTAAAGATCTCTTCTGTAAAATCCTATGGCTCTATTTACTATAAATAATTAGCACTTAGCCTTGAACTACCACTGTGGATTTGGGTTGTGTGTATGTGTGTGCATAATTGTCTCCTCGACTAGAGTGTAAACTTCTAGGAGGCAAAATTATTTGCCATGATCTTATACCCCCTACCACTATACTCTGCACAAAGTTAGAACTTAATGAGTTCTGGTTGAGTAAATAAACTGACTTTTAAACTTTATATAGTAGTATAGTTCTTGACACATCTCTACTATAACACTTGTCAGGCCAAACCTTAACTGGTTCTTTATATGTCTGATTCTCTCACAAACTGTAAGTTCCTTGAGGAAAGAGGCCATGACTATTCACCTTTGTAATCTCAGCATCTGAGCAGACTGACTAACAAAAATCCAGTATGTGTTTATAAATGACTGAAAGAATTTATTAATTAAATTTGTGCATTCCAATGTAACTATCAATTACATGGCAACAACCTAATAGGAATGAATGCAATTATATGAGTTTCAACATGAGAAATCCCAGAACGGAGGTTCCCAGAATTGTATCTTCAGATTTGCATTATCATTTTGTTCTGACCTCATGTCTAATTTTCAATCCTCTTCTCAGCAAAAATTTTCTCTACAAGGAAATCATTTGAAAGAGTTCTGAGAAAATAGAGGTAAGCTCACCCTGAGGTTAGACAGATTTTTATCCTTCTTTGAAATGGGAGAAATTATTTTCAAGGACTAAATTGCATACAGTCGAAAATAATCTTAAACATCTAAAATAATGTATTCTAGTCTATTTTACCACATACGCATTACCACAGAATCAGCATGTGCTATATTTTAAATGACATCTAATGTATTATTTCATCTTTTTTTAAGTGAAAGCAAACTTATTAACAAAGTAAAGGAATAAAAGAATAGCTACTCCATAGGCAAAGCAGCCCATTCCATCTTAATAATAAAAGAATTCACATCCATTGTAGAAATGCTAAAAAGAAATGTAGTCAACATTTATCATCCATAATTCTAACAAAGATGAATACTGTTTTATATATTTCTTTCCAGTCTCTTCTCTATGCATCTGTATATCTATGATTTTACGGAATTAGAGTCACATAACATAACCAGGTGTTTTCTCTAATGTTTACATTATATCATTGGTTAAAACAAAATTCTATTACATAGGTTCTCAAATGTTCTTGTCTCAGGATGCTTTTACGCTCTTAAAAATGATCAAGGACCCCAAGGGCTTTTGCTGTGATTCACTCAGGATGGTGGCAGAAATATTAAAAGGAAATATTAAGGGAAATTATAAAGAATAGTCACAAACCTTTTAGAAGGCCAAAAGGTTATGTAGCTCGTAATAATTGAACAGGCTGAAGGCAGCTGGTTCTTACCTTAGAACATTAGGTCATAAGGTACATATTAAAGACAATAGAGGCTTCCCCAGTTAAGTCTGTTTTCCCTACCTCCATTAACTAGCCTTTGAGCCAGATGGCCCCAGGTAGGGGGTGGGTCAGAGATTGACCAAAGATATTGTCCCCTAATAGTATTTACTTTAGACTCAGGCTGGGCGCGATGGCTTACGCCTGTAATCCCAGCACTTTGGGGGCCAATATCTGAGCTTTAATCATTCCTAGAGCTACTCTCTTAACCATGTTAATTATCCACAAGTGTGTTTACTCAAAGCTTCTGCTGTTAATTGTATACTAAATAAATGCCTGAAGTGCGAGCTGCTCAAGGTCGGCTGCAGTGACAAACCTCTCTTGGTGTGCAGCCAGTCGGACGCTCAGCAGGACTGGCAAAGCAGAATATCTGTGTGTCAGTGTTCGTTTTATTCATCCATCATTTAGATTAAAGTCTGCGGGCAGACCCCCACAGCTCATGCCCTCATGTGAAGAGCAATACCTCAGGCTTTGTGGATTAAAGCAATTTTTTTAAATTTTTTATTTTTTATTTTTTTTGAGACAGTCTCACTCTGTTGCCCAGGCTGGCATGTCTCGGCTCACTGCAATCTCCGCCGCCTCCTGGGTTGAAGCAATTCTCCTGCCTCAGCCGCCTGAGTAGCTGGGACTACAGGCACGCACCACTATGCCCGGCTAATGTTTGTATTTTTAGTAGAGATGGGGTTTCACCACGTTGGCCAGGCTGGTCTTGAACTCCTGACCTCAGGTGATCCGCCTGCCTCGGCCTCCCAAAGTGCTGGGATTACAGTCGTGAGCCACAGCATCTGGCCAAATTTTTTAACATTTTAATTAACTTCTTAATAATAACAATAAACCAAATACATATTAACATAAACTACATGAAAAATTACATATTTTTAAAACAAAAACAAAATTACAAAAAAACAAAAATTTAGTAAGAATTGTGGCACTGTTTTTACATATTTGTAACCCTCTTTACTGTCTGACTACATAGAAGATAGGTAGATTCTCATATCTGCTTCTGCACTCATTCTCTTGTGTCACACATCATGTAGCCTCTGGAAAACCGCTATGCAATCATGAGCGAATAAGAATAAAAAGCGCAAATAACTTCTTAGTACAATTGATCCTTATACAATGCAGGGTGCCAACCCTGCATAGTCAAAAATTCATGTGTAATTTTTAAATGCCCAAAAACTTAACTACTAATAGCCTACTGTTGACTGGAAGCCTTATCAATAACATAATTAATCAAGTAACACATAAATAGAGTAGTATCTACATATATTTTGTGCATTCATGACACATTTAACTTTTTCTTAATTTTTTAATATTTCTAGGCTACATGATTCATCTGCAAACTTTTTAAAATATCACAAATCTCAAAAAAAAATTTTTAGTTTTTATTTTAGGTTGAGGGGTACATGTGAAGTTTTGTTACATAGGTAAACTCATGTCATGGGGGTCTGTTGTACAGATTATTTCATCATCGAGGAATTAAGCTCAGTACCCAATAGCTATCTTTTTTGCCCCTCTCTCTCCTCACATCCTCCACCGTCAAGTAGAGCCCAGCGTCTGTTGTTTCCTTCTTTGTGTTCATAAGTTCTCATCATTTAGCTCCTACTTATAAGTAAGAATGTGCAGTATTTGCAGTATTTTCTGTTCCTGCATTAGTTTGCTGAGGATAGCCACCAGCTCCTTCCATGTTCCCACAAAAAACATGATCTCATTCTTTTTTATGGCTGCATAGTATTCTATGGTGTATATACCACATTTTCTTTATACATTCTGTCATTGATGGGCATTTAGGTTGATTCCCTGTCTTTACTATCACGAACAGTGCTGCAAGGAACATTTGCGTGCATGTGTCTTTATGGTAGAGTGATTTATATTCCTCTGGATATATACCCAGTAATGAGATTCTTGGGTCAAATGATAGTTCTGCTTTTAGTTCTTTGAGGAATCACCATACTGCTTTCCACAATGGTTGAACTAATGTACACTCCCACCAACTTTTTATAAGTGTCCCCTTTTCTCCACAACCTCACCAGCATCTGTTATTTTTTTGACTTTTTAGTAACAGCCATTCTGACTGCTGTGGGATAGTATCTTATTGTGTATTTCTCTAATGATCAGTTATATTGAGGTTTTTTCATATGCTTGTTGGCTGCATGTATGTCTTCTTTTGATAAGTGTCTGTTCATGTCCTTTGCCCACTTTTTTATGGGGTTTGTTTTTCTCTTGTAAATTTGTTTAAGTTCCTTATAGATACTGGATATTAGACCTTTGTCAGATGCATAATTTGCAAATATGTTCTCTCATTTTATAGGTTGTCTGTTTACTCTGTTGATAGTTTCTTTTACTGTGCAGAAGCTCTTAAGTTTAACTAGATCCCACTTGTCAATTTTTGCTACTGTTGCCATTGCTTTAATGTCTTCATCATGAAATCCTTGCTTGTTCCTGTGTCCAGGATGGTATTGCCTAGGTTGTCTTCCAGGGTTTTTACAGTTTTGGATTTTTACATTTAAGTCTTTAATCTACCTTGACTTGATTTTTGTATTAGGGAAAAGAAAGGGTCCAGCTTCAGTCTTCTGCGTACTGCTAGCCAGTTATCACAGCACCATTTATTGAACAGAGTGCCTTTTTCCCATTGCTTCTTGTTAGCCTTTTCAAGGATCAGGTAGTCATATGTGTGCAGCCTTATTTCTGGGCTCTCTATCCATTGGTCTATGTGTCTGTTTCTGTACCAGTACCATGCTGTTTTGGTTACTGTAGCCTTGTAGTTTGAAGTCAGGTAGCATGATGCCTCCGGCTTTGTTCTTTTTGCTTAGGATTGCCTTGGCTATTTGGGCTCCTTTTTGGTTCCATATGAATTTTGAAATAGTTTTTTCTAGTTCTGTGAAGAATGTCAATGATAGTTTGATAGAAATAGCATTAAATCTGTAAATTGCTTTGGGAAGAATGGCCATTTCAATGCTATTGATTCTTTCTATCCATGAGCATGAGATGTTTTTCCATTTGCTTGTGTCTTCTCTGATTTCTTTGAGCAGTGTTTTGCAGTTCTCATTGTAGAGATCTTTCACCTTCCTTGTTAACTGTATTCATAGGCATTTTATTCTTTCTGTGACAATTGTGAATGGGATTCCCTTTCTGATTTGGCTCTCAGCTTGGCTGTTGTTGGTATATAGGAATGCTATTGATTTTTGTACATTGATTTTGTATCCTGAAAGTTTGCTGAAGTTATCAGCTGAAGGAGCTTATGGGCCAAGACTATGGGGTTTTCTAGATGTAGGATCATGTCATCTGCAAACAGAGATAGTTTGACTTCCTCTCTTCTTATTTCAATGCCCTTTATTTCTTTCTCTTGCCTCACTGCTTTGGCCAGGAATTCCGATACTATGTTGAATAGAAGTGGTGAGAGAGGGCATCCTTGTCTTGTGCTGGTTGTCAAGGGAAATGCTTCCAGCTTTTGCTCATTCAGTATAGTGTTGGCTGTGGTTTGTCATAGATGGCTCTTACCGTTTTGAGGTATGTCCTTCAATACCTAGTTTATTAAGAGTGCTTAACATGAATGTGTTGAATTTTATTGAAAGCCTTTTCTGCACCTATTGAGATAATCATTTTGTTTTGGTCTTTAGCTCTGTTTATGTGATGAATCACAGTTATTGATTTGCATATATTGAACCAACCTTGCATCCCCAGGATGAAACCTACTTGATTGTGGTGGATTCACTTTTCGATATGCTGCTGGATTCAGTTTGCAAGTATTTTGTTGAAGATTTTTACATCAATGTTCATCAAGGATATTGGCTCAAAGTTTTCTTTTCTTGCTGTGTGTCTGCCAGGTGTTGGTATCAGGATGATGCTGGCCTCATAGAATGAGTTGGGGAGGAGTCCCCCTCCTCAACTTTTTGGAAGAGTTTCTATGGGAATGGTACCAGTTCTTTGTACATCTGGTAGAATTTAGCTGTGAATCCACCAGGTCCTGGGCTTTTCTTTTTTTTTTTTTTTTTTTTTTTTTTTTTTTTTTTTAATCAGGTAATCAATTTCTTCCTAGTTCAGACTTGGGAGTGTGTATGTGTCCCAGAATTTATCCATCTCTTCTATGTTTTCTAGTTTGTGTGCATAAGGGTGTTCATAGTAGTTTCTGATGGTTATTTGTATTTCTGTGTGGTTAGTGGTAACATTCCCTTTGTCATTTCTAATTGCCTTTATTTGGATCTTCCCTCTTTTCTTTTTCATTAGTCTAGTTAGCAGTCTATGTAGCTTGTTAATTTTTTAACAAAACCAACTCCTGGATTTGTTTATCTTTTGAATTGTTTTTTTGTGTCTTGATTTCCTTCAGTTCAGCTCTGATTTTGGTTATTTCTTGTCTTCTGCTAGCTTTGTGGTGGGTTTACTCTTGTTTCTCCAATTCTTTCCATTGTGATGTTAGGTTGTTAATTTGAGATATTTTTAACTTTGGGATGTGGCCATTTAGTGCTGTGAATTTCCCTCTTAACACTGCCTTAGTTGTGCCCCCAGTGATGCTGATGTATTGTATCTTTGTTCTCATTAGTTTCAAAGAACTTCTTTATCTCTGCCATAATTTCACTAATTACCCAGAATTCAGGAGCATGTTGTTTAATTTCCCTTTTTTTTTTTTTTTTGAGACGGAGTCTCACTCTGTCGCCCAGGCTGGAGTGCAGTGGCGCAATCTCAACTCACTGCAAGCTCTGCCTCCCGGGTTCACGCCATTCTCCTGCCTCAGCCTCCCAAGTAGCTGGGAATACAGGTGCCCGCCACCACACCCAGCTAACTTTTTGTATTTTTAGTAGAGACGGGGTTTCACTGTGTTAGCCAGGATGGTCTTGATCTCCTGACCTCGTGATCCGCCCACCTTGGCTTCCCAAAGTGCTGGGATTACAGGCGTGAGCCACCGCGCCCAGCCCACATGTTGTTTAATTTCCATGTAATTGCATGGTTTTGAGCAATTTTCTTAGTCTTGACATCTATTTTTATTGCACTGTGGTCTGAGAGTGGGTTTGGTATGATTTCAACTCTTTTACATTTGTAGAGGATTATTTTGTACCCAATTATGTGGTCAATTTTAGAGTATGTGACATGTAGCAATGAGAAAAATGTATATTATGTTGTTTTGGCGTGGAAACTTCTGTAAAGGTCTATCAGATACATTTGGTCCAAGGTTCAGTTCAGGTCCTGGATATCTTTGTTAATTTTCTGCCTCGATGAACTGTCTAATACTCTCAGTGGAATGTTGAAGTCTCCCACTATTATTGTGTGAGAGAGTAAGTGTCTTTGTAGGTCTCTAAGAACTTGCTTTATAAATCTGGGTGCTTCTGTGTTGGATGCATATATATTGAGGACAGTTAGGTCTTCTTGTTGAATTAAACCCTTTACTGATATGTAATGCCCTTCTTTGTCTTTTTTTTATCTTTGTTGGTTTGTCATCTGTTTTGTCTGAAATTAGGATTGCAATCCCTGCTTTTTTCTGTTTTCCATTTGCTTTGTAGACTTTCCTGCATCCCTTTATTATGAGCCTATGGGTGTCATTTTGTGTGAAATGGATCTCTTGAAGACAGCATACCATTGGGTCTTGCTTTTTTATTCAGCTTGCCACTCTGTGCCTTTTAAGTGGGGCATTTAGCCCATTTACATTCAAGGTTAGTATTGATATGTGTGGATTTGATCCTGTCATTGTGTTGTTAGCTGGTTATTATGTTGGCTTATTTGTGTGGTTGCTCTCCAGTGACAATGGTCTGTGTGTTTAAGTTTGTTTTTGTATTTGCTGGTAGCAGTCTTTCCTTTCTATATTTAGTGCTCCTTTCAAGATCTCTTGTAAGGCAGTTCTGATGGTAACAAACTCCCCCAACATTTGCTTGTCTGTAAAGGATCTTATTTCTGCTTTGCTTAGGAAGCTTAGTTTGGCTGGATATGAAATTCTGGGTTGAAGATTTTTTTTCTTTAAGAATGTTGAATATAGGCCCCCAATCTCTTCTGGCTTGTAGGATTTCAGCTGAGATGTCCGCTGTTAGCCTGATAGTGTTCCCTTTGTAGGTGACCCGCCCTTTCTCTCTAACTGTCTTTAACATTCTTTCATGTTGACCTTGAAAAATCTGATGCTTATGTGTCTTGGGAATGCTCTTCTTGTGTAGAATCCTACAGAAGTTTTCTGTACTTCCTGAATTTGACTGTTGGCTCCTCTAGCAAAGTTGGGGAAGTTTTCATGATGGATGATATCCCAAAATTTGTACTCCAAGTTGTTTTCTTTCCCCACTCCCTTTCACGGAGGCCAGTGGTTCATAGATTTGGCCTCTTTATATAATCCCATAATTCTCGAAGTTTTCATTCATTCTTTTTTATGACTATCTTATTTCAGAGAACCGGTCTTCAAGTTCGGGGATTCTTTTCTCAGCTTGGTTTATTCTGCTGTTAATACTTGTCATTGCACTGTGAAATTCTTGTATTGTGTTATTCAGCTCTGTCAGACCTGTTAGGTTATTTTTTATACCAGCTTTTTTGGCCTTCAGCTCCTGTATTGCTTTATTATGATTCTTGTTTTCCTTGGATTGGGTTTTGCTGTCCTACTGAATCTGTTCCTATCTATATTCCAAATTCTACTTCTGTCATTCCAACCAGTTCAGCCTGGTTAAGAACTCTTGTTGGACAACTGGTGCAGTCATTTGGAGGACATATGACACTCTAGCCACTTGAGTTACCAGAGTTCTTGCATTGGTTCTTTCTCATCTCTGCATGTGGGTGTTCCTTTAACTGCAGTGTAGATTGAGTACAGTCAATAGATTTCTTTTCTAGATGTTTTCACCAGACTGAGGCTTTGTACAGGTCTTTATGTGAAACTGACTTCTTGTCTCTGGTTTCAGAGGTGGGTATGTTAGTGAGGTATTTTTAGTGTTGAAGCTTTGGGGTGTGATCCAGTCGGTGGCATTTAGGCTTATTGGTCAGTTGGTAGACTCCAGCTCTGTTGTGTGGTTCTCCTACGTTTCCTTACAGCTGCAGCTGCGTTCCCTCTCAATGCTCTGAAAGTGTGGGTTCCTCTCTCCCTTGAGTGCTAGCTGTAGATCATGGTTTGTCACTCCTGGCTACCCACTACAGCTCTGGAGCAATCTTAGTGTTTATATTCCTTCCCCAACTTGGAGGCAGCAGAAGAAGGGACCTTAGTAGTGGTTGTGGCCAAGCATCTTTTTCTTGTCTCCTGGGGGCTCCACACCACAGAGATGCAGGTCAATAATCACGTAGTGCAATCAACCCAGGATGAAGGGTCTGTGATGTGGGCCTAAGCCAGGCATTCCCTGTCTGGTGACAAGCAGTGGGGGGTGTGTAACCCATGGGAGATGGACTGACCTTCTCTCCTTGAGTCAATTGCAACTTGTTGGAGGTATGGATATGGCACTTAGGGTCTTTGCTTCTTCGCCAGTCCCAGGGTATCAAGGGCAGTTTCATTGCAGAGGCAGTGGCAGAGAGGATTTCAGTTGCCCCAGAGGCTCTGTTCAGGGAGTTGCTGAGTTGTTACTGGCTCGGTAGCTCTGGTGAGGGTGGCTGGACGCTCAGGCCTGGAAGACCTGCCTGGTGAAGAGATATGGGAATGGGGACCCATCTAACAGCCTGGCCACTTTTCCATAGGGCTGCTGCAGCATACTGGGGGCTCTCTCCAGTCCCTAGTCACCTCAGATTTTCCAGTACCTGGAGGTATCACCAGTGAAGGCTATGAAACAGCAAAATGGCAGCATGCCTCTCCTTCTGGAAGCTCCATCCCAGGTACAGACCTGTTGCCAGCCTGAGCACACGTGTAGGAGGTGGGTGGAGACTCCAGTTGTGTGGTCCCACCCACAGAGTAGGAATGGGATCAAAGACTTGCTTTAAAAAGCAGTCTGGCCACATTTTTGTCAAGCAGCTGTGTTGTGCTAAGGGTACACTTCAGCCCCTGGTCACCTCGGACATTCCAAAGCCTGAAGGCCAGAATAGTTAAATCACCCAAGCAGCAAAGATAGCAGCCCACCCCTCTCTCTGGGAGCTCCATCCCAGGGAGGTTTCAAATTTCTGTTTGCCAGAAAGCACTGGCAGGCATAAATGGAAACCATGGTAGGGAGGTCTTGCCCAATAAGGAGAAACAGAATCAGAGACCCACTTTAAAAAGCTCTGGCCATGTTTTCACAGAGCATTTGTGCTGTGCTGGGGGATCCCTTCCACCCCTGGTCAGCTTGGATTCTCCAAAGCCAGAAGGCTGGAATGGCTAAGGTGCCAAACAATAAAGATGAAGGCCCACCTCAGCCCTCCCCCTGGGAGCTCTGTCCCAGGGAGGTGCAACACTGCTACCAGTGGCTAACTGGAATTCCAAGCTAGTGGGTCTTAGCCTGTGAGGTGCTGTGGAAGTGGGGCTTACAAACTGTTGCTGCTTAGCTCCCTGGATTTGGCCTCTTTCCTAGGGGTTTTATGGGGGTCTAACCTCCCACTTTGCCGATGTTGCAGCTTTTTTTGCTAGGAAGCCTGGGGAGGCCAAGTATCTAAGGCTCACAGGTCTCCACAAGTGCCTGAGCAGCTGCTATGCCAAAACTCCATGTAGCTCTGAAGGGCCTGGTGAAGTGGGTTCATGAGGGGAACTTCTGACCTGAAGGTTGCAAAGATCCATGGGAAAAACATGGGTTCTCAGGGTGGCACATTCACTCACTGCTTCCCTGAGTGAGGGGAGGTTCCCTTGGTTCCATGTTATTCCTGGGTAGGCCATCGTCCTGCCTTGCTTTTTTCCATTCTCCGTTGGTCAAGTTGTTTCTTCAATTAGTCCCAATGTGAGTACCTGGATGGTTCAGTTGAAGGTGCTGTATTTACTCGCCCCTTCCACTCCTCTCCGTGGGAGCCACACACACTAGCTGCTTCTAGTCGGCCATCTTGGCCACCTCCCCTAAAAAAAATTTTTCAATATCTTTATTGAAAACAATTCACTAATAAGTGGACCCACACTGTTCAAACTCATGTTGCTCAAAGGTCAACTATATCACTATAAAAGCAATTTTGACCTCAGGCCCCACAAAAGAGTCTCAGGGACCTCCGTGAGTTCATAGACCGCACTTTGAGAACCAGCACCCCACAATACCGGATGTGGGTGAGAAAAACTTTTTTTTTTTTTTTGAAGTGGGTGAGAAAATCTTAATAGACCTTTTCTTCAAATGCAGATTCTGGATTCTGCTTCATACACTTTAAGAGTTCCATATTGGTCCTGCCATCCCAGGTAGGCCCTAGAATGCTGGCCTTGGCTGTGGTTGTGTCACAGTCCCGGGGGACAAAAATTTGCACATGCACTATACCTCGGGTCCCACAACCACAATGGCACTATAAACAACCAGAGACTCAGCTGGGCTGGGCTGGGCAAATGCTTGTGACTGGAAGTACCAAGGAAGGCCATATATTACTTTTATAGTAAAAAAAGATATTTTTATTTTGAAAAAAATTAGCATTTATTTAGCTATAAATTAAAACATTAAACACCATCTGTGATGGTTAATTTTGCATGTCGACTTGACTGGACACCAGGGTCAGATATGATTCTGGGTGTGTCTGTGAGGGTGTTTCTGGATAAGATTAACATTCAGATCAGTTGATTGAGTAAAGCAAATTGCCCTCTCCAATGTGAGTGGGCATCATCCAATCAATTGAAGGCCTAACTAGAACAAAAAAGCTGATCATCTGAGAAGAAAGGAGAACTCCTGCCGATTTTCTAGCCGGACATTAGATTTTTTCCTGCCTTTAGACTTGAACTGAGACATCAGCTCCCCTGGGTCTCAAGCCTGCTAGCTTGGAGACTAGGACTACACCATGGGCATTCCTGGGTCTCCAGATTGCAAACTGCACATCTTGGAATCTGTCAGCCTCCATCACCAAGTGAGCCAATTCCTTTCTATATATATTCAATGTCTTTCTATATATAACTATACCTTTATCGGTTTCTCTGGAAAACCCTGATTAATACACCATTCTTAGGCCGGTCATGGTGGCTCACGCCTGTAATCCCAGCACTTTGGGAGACCGAGGCGGGCAGATCACCTGAGGTCAGGAGTTCAATACCAGCCTGGCCAACTTGGGGAAGCCCCATCTCTACTAAAAATACAAAAGTTAGCTGGATGTGGTGCTGGGCACCTGTAATCCCAGCTACTCAGGAGGCTGAGGCAGGAGAATCGCTTGAACCCAGGAAGCAGAGGTTGCAGTGAGCCGAGATTGTGCCACTGCCTTCCAGCATGGATGAAAAAGAGAGACTCCATCTCAAAAAATATACATAAAATGAAATAAAAAATAAAAAAATACATCATTCTTGGAAAAAAAAAAAAGTCATGGAGATCAACACTAGTAGTGTCCAGCCAAACATCACCCACTAAAGGAGCCATTTTCAGTGAACCAAACCATTTGTAAAGCCATCTCAAATGTGAGAAAGATGCAGGAGGTTGTAGCCAAGGAACTCCACATATTCCAGGGCCAGTGGCACATCCAGCCCTATCATGAGCTACATATGTCCCTGTATGTCCCTGTCATGAGCCATGTGTTAGGTTTGGGGTTGTTTTTTGTTTGTTTGTTTGCCATCTAACACCTGTGTTCACACAAAATTATATGATTATGATTTTGATGTTGATGTTGATCTTTCTATGAGGAGATACTAAAGTGATTATGAATAATCTGACTAGAGAAAGAACTCTGCTTATTATAAATTAATAAAATAGTCATCTAATTTTAACTTTGTTTTTTAATATAACCATTGTGTCAGGAAGCTTATTCTGGACAGGTGTCTAACAGTGGAAACCTCTTTCTGGGAGTTGGAAAATGCCTGCCAGGCCCACATCCCTTTTAGAAGGTTTTTTAATCATGCCTATGCCATTTCATCCTGCCCTCCTGCCACAGCTGATTGGACTAGAGATGGATTCTTTTCCTGGCCAACAGTCCATGAGATGCCCTGACTCAAAAGCTTTGCCAAATATGGGCTTCCTAAACAGAACAATCAGACTGAGGAAGAGGTAGTTAGTAACAGCTGGCTCACTTAAAGCAGGGACAGAGAATAGCTGTGTCTCTGTAAGGGTAGCTGTCACTAAAGAAAGCTACAGTGCCCGTTAAGTCTTTGAAGCTGCTGGCAGATACCAGAGCAATCACAAGGTCTTGGATCACATTCCATCTTCGTGAGGCCTGAAAATGCATCTATTTTGCTTTAATTAATTAAGAAGCATATTTTGTTCTTACATGGTCTAAACAACATACTGCTCTGTGAGTTGGAAGACAATTTAGTCACATTTATCCTGCATGTTGTAGTAAAATAAAAGCACTTAATATTTAGGTCAGGTGTAAAAAAAACCAAAATGCCTACCCAGGCAAGGCAGGTAACATATATAAGTAAGCCAGCCAGGTGTGAGATCAACAAGGAAGATACTTGCCCTGCTAACTGGAGCAATTGCTCCCCAGCTTTGGTCATAATTAACATTCAGAAGAATATTTTCATTGTTTGACAGAACTTCCAAGTTTTAAATGAGATAATGCATGTCAAGTGATTATTGTATGCTCAGCACATTGTAACAGCTCATTAATATTAATTATTATTAGTTTTATATTCATTTACAATCATCATTAGCAGTTATATATCTATAGGAATTATCTGGACAAATGATACTACTTGACAAATTTACATTAATTCTTTAACATATTTTTATCTCAAGAATATTTTTTGAACATGCTCTTTAAAATGCTCCTCTAGTTCTAATTGGTCTCTTAATTGATTCATGAAGACCTTAAAATTTAAGGTATGCTAACTCATCTGGTTTGCTTTTTGCTAATGATTCATTTCTCTGGTTTGGAGAAACTCATTTTTGTGTTTTTCCAGCCTATCTTTTCTGTGGGTAATTACCCCATGCACACCTTCAGACATTGCCTATCAAGCAAAAATGTAGATTGAATACAGTATAATTTTCTCCAAGTTGGTTTAGGTCTTTAATCAGAGACTGCCATTTCTGACCAGCCCTTCTAAACCAAATCAGTAAGTTTTGTTGTTTTAAAGGATTGGTACAAGTAATGAAGTTCAACTAAGAAAAGAACACGAAGATTGTATCTGAAAAAGCAGCATCATAACACAACATACACACTGCAGAGCACTTCCACATAACTTACAACTCCAGGCTTTAGAATGGTAGAAACAAATTCATCTTGTTTTGTTTAAAAGAAAAAAAAATGAAAGTAGAGAGCCCATAGTCAAAATGAAAGTAATTGAGTCATGCCTCTGGGCTTCCTTCTAACAATTATTACAAATTAATATTCACAATATATTTAAGGCATGTCAAAATCTCAAAATAAAAAATGTGTATTGATATAATCCATTCAAATCCAGTTTCCTACCTAGGGGCAGGATGTGATAAGGCAGAGCAGACATGGATTTTGAAGTCAGACTGACCTGGATTCAAATTCTGACATGCTGGTCGGATTTGTATCTTGGCTAGTTCCTTGGCTTCTCTGAGCATATGTTATCATCTCTAAAGATGGGACAACTAGACTTACTTTTAAGTCTGTGATGGAGGTTAAATAAAATACCACAGAAAAGGTGACTTCCCATTGCCTACCATTTAGTAGACATTTAACAAATGGCTTTCTCGTTTCCATTCCCTCTTCCAAGTGCAATGTGAGGATCGATCAAGTTTCCCATATGCCTTACAAGATAAGTAGAGATGGTTTCCATAATCTTAAACACAATATGTATTGAAGGATGAAGGATCTTCCACCTTAGGCCTTGAGTAAGCACAGGTATGGGCTTTTCCTTCACCTCAGTAGATCTGTCTGGAGTAGGTGGAGTAAACAATGTAATTAGTTTGTTTACTCGCAAAGTTATTTATTTAACAAACATTGAACCCTATTCTGTGACAGGCATTGTAGATACTGAAAGTAAATAACACCGCTGCCCTCAGGGAGCTCACATCCCAAGTTGTAACAGACTCATCCTAAATAGCATTTCCTAAGGTATGCTCCACAGAACACCATTTCCACAGGTTAAAAGTGTTAGAAGAAAACTAAGTTTGGAGGAAAGTTTTAAAGTTTCTTTACTATGAGGTTTTTCAGAACCAGTAATGGGCTTGGAGACATAGAATGCAGTGTTTGTATTTGATCACAGAACATTTTTATCAAGGAGCATCTCAAGAGGCTAGCAGTGTTGCTCAGGTCATGCTTTGGGAAGAGCAGACCTATAGTATAGCTGTGAGCGTTCTCCCACACAGCTGTTCCTACAAGCCTTCAGGGGAGGCTGGGGGGAAGCCGGCAGTCTCCTGGATAACGCTGTGCAGTGCTATTTCAGCCCTACATACTGGAGTAGTGGGAGAGCCATAAGCTTTGAACCCAGACTGGACTGGAAATTTGATTCTGCAGCTCATCTGCGTGGCCTGGAGCAAGTTGTAAAAGCTCTTTGATCTTAAGAGCTTGTTTCACTGCCTAAACAATGGGGATCATAATAACATCTTCTTTCTGGGGTTCTTGTGAGAAATAAATATAATAACATAGGGAAAGTGTCAGGCATACAGTAAAAGTAGAACCTAATAGATAGCCCCTTCTATTCCCTTTGCCCCCTTATTCTATGCTACATTTTATTATATCCTGGGAAGCACAGCGCAATGAGTCAGAGATAAATACATCCTGCTGGTTTAAAGAGCAGATGCATGTGCTTCATCGTCTGTGCTTCCTCTATTATTTTGCTTGTACCTGAAGAGTTTTGTACCTCTTTGCACTTCTGTCTTCCAGCCAGAAATGCTGAGACAACAGAAGGAAAACAACAAGGTCTTTACCTTACCTTAATGAGAAATCTCCTGGTTGTCTTTTGAGAAAAGAAGTTCTGACACTGGCAGGTCAATTTACTTATTTATTTATTCATTTATTTGTGTGTGTGTGTGTGTATGTGTGTGTGTGTGTGTGTGTGTGTATCACCCAGGCTGGAGTGCAGTTGCGCGATCTCTGCTCACTGCAACCTCTGTCTCCCGTGTTCAAGAGAACCTCCTGCCTCAATCTCCTGAGTAGCTGGGATTACAGGCACCCACCACCACACCCAGCTAATTTTTGTATTTTTAGTAGAGACGGGGTTTAACCATATTGACCAGGCCAATCTTGAACTCCTGACCTCAAGTGATCCACCCACCTCAGCCTCCCAAAGTGCTGGGATTACAGGCGTGAGCCACCGTGTGCAGCCTTCAGCTGATTTTAGAGTCTTACATTTTTATAACATCAACCAAACATTACCTTACTCATCTAAAATTCAGTAAAATCCTCTAAGCTCTTCATTCCCAGGACTCTCATGGTCAGGAAATTCTTTAAGAAAAACAAAAAATGATATTTAACTAAACATTTCAAACACTCTGTGAAATGAAGCATCTGAGAATCACAATACAGATTCCCTAGTCACGACTACAGTCCATGTTTGTCTAAAAATAGGTGAAATTTATTTTTGCTGATAAAACTAAATCTGAAAGAAGTAATCAGGGGAAGCATGTCTTCATATATTATGTATAACCAATAATACTCCACTCATTTAGCTTGTCAGAAAATGAGCTATTCCACATAAGTGAATTTTCTAGATAATGAAGGTTATAGTTGCCCTACTTCCTACTCCATTCATCTCACCTTGCTTAGAAAGAAGCATTAGAAAGCAGGAGAGCATTTGGAGAAAGGACAAAGTCCACATGCAGAACCCAGAGCAAAGCAGACACCCTGATTAACGATTAAGAGCGGGAGGGAGTAGGGAGTTGGGGGTTGAGTGTGGTGGCTCACACCTGTGATCCCAGCAATTTGGGAGGTCAAAGCAGGTGGATTACTTCTTGAGGTCAGGCATTAAAGACGAGCCTGGCCTAGATGCCAAAACACTGATTTTACTAAAAATATAAAAAATTAGCTGGGCATGGTGATGTGCACCTGTAATCCCAGCTACTCGGGAGGCCAAGGTGGGAGAATCGCTTGAACTTAGGAGGTGCAAGTTGTAGTGAGCCAAGATCGCACCACTGCTCTGCAGCCTGGGCAAGAAAGCAAGGCTCTGTCTCAAAGGAAAAAAAAAAAAGACAGTGGGGTATGGGGTATGGTCTCTAGTAGGAGAGATGGAACCAGAAATGGGCAGCTAGACAGGTTTAGAGACAGAAGATTTGAAATTAGAGGTTTCTTGAATTGGAAAATGTGTGTCTTAGAAAGAATAAAATACCTAGGAATACAGCTAACTATGGAGGTAAAAGATCTCTACAAGGAGGACTCCTAAACACTGCTCAAAGAAATCACAGTTGACAAAAACAAATGGAAAAACATTTCATGCTCATGGATAGGAAGAATCAATATCATTAAAATGGCTTTACTGCCCAAAGCAATTTATAGAATCAATGCTATTCCAATCAAACTACCATTGACATTCTTCTCAGAACTAGAGAAAACTCAAACTCTTTTAAAATTCATATGGAACCAAAAAAGAGCCCAAGTAGCTAAGGCAATTCTAAACAAAAAGAACAAACCCGGAGGCATCACCTGACTTCAAACTATACTATAGGGCTACAGTAACCAAAACAGCATGGTGCTGGTGCAAAAACAGACACATAGACCAATGGAACAAAATAGAGAACCCAGAAATAAGATTGCACCCCTGCAACTACCTGATCTTCGACAAATCTGACAAAAACAAGCAATGAGGAAAGGATTCCCTATTCAATAAATGGTGTTGGGATAACTGGCTAGCTATATGCAGAAGATTGAAGCTGGACCCCTTCCTTAAACCATATACAAAAATTAACTCAAGATGGATCAAAGACTTAAATGTAAAACCCAAAACTGTAAAAACTCTGGAAGACAACCTAAGCAATACTATTCAGGACATAGGCACAGGCAAAGATTTCACAACAAAGACACCAGAAACAATTGCAACAAAAGCAAAACTTGACAAATGAGATATAATTAAACTAAAGAGCTTCTGCACAGCAAAAGAAACTATCAGCAGAGTGAACAGACAACCTACAGAATGGGAGAAAATGTTTGCAAACTATGCATCCAACAAAGGCCTAATATTCAGCATCTATAAGGAACTTAAACAAATTTACAAGAAAAAAAAACATTACAAAAGAGTTCAAAGGACATGAACAGATACATTTCAAAAGAAGACATTTATGCAGCCAACAAACATGTGAGAAAAAGCCCAACGCCACTGATCATTAGAGAAATGTAAAATCAAAGCCACAATGAGATACCATCTTACACGAGTCAGAATGGCTATTACTAAAAAGTAAAAAAAAAAATAAGAGATGCTGGCAAGGTTTTGGAGAAAATGGAACACTTATTTACTGTTGGTGGGAGTATAAATTAGTTCAACCATTGTGTAAGACAGTGTTGCGATTCCTCAAAGACCTAGAGACAGAAATACCATTCAACCCAGCAATCCCACTACTAGGTATAAACCCAAAGGAAAATAAATCATTCTATTAAGACATATGCACACATATGTTCATTGCAGCACTATTCACAATAGGAAAGACATGGAATCAACCTAAATGCCCATCGATGGTGGACTAAATAAAGGCCTGGCCTGGTGGCTCACATCTAGAATCCCAACACTTTGGGAGGCCAAGGCAGGTGGATCACTTGAGTTTAGGAGTTTGAGAGCAGCCTGGCCAACAAGATGAAACCCTGTCTCTACTAAAAATACAAAAATTAGCCATATGCGATGGTGCACACCTACAGTCCCAGCTATTTGGGAGGCTGAGGCATGAGAATTGCTTGAACCCAGGTGGTGGAAGTTGCAGTGAGCCAAGACTGCACCACTGCACTCCAGCCTGGGAGACAGAGTGAGACAAAAAATAAAAAAAGATAGGATAAAGAAAACGTGGTACATATACACCATGGAATAATATGTAGCCATAAGAAAGAACAAGATTAGGTCCTCTGCAGGGACATGGATGGAGCTGGAGAACATTATTCTTAGCAAACTAACACAGGAACAGAAAGCCAAATACTGCATGTTCTCACTTATAAGTGGGAGTTAAATGATGAGAACACATGGATACATAGGGAGGAACAACACTCACTGGGGCCTTTCAGAGGGTGGAGGGTGAGAGGAGGGAGAGGATCAGGAAAAATAACTAATGGTTACTAGACTTTATAGCTGGGTGATGAAATAATCTATATAACAAACCCCTATGGCACAAATTTACCTATGTAACAAACCTGCACTTGTACCCCTGAACTTAAAAGTTAAAAAATAATAATAAATAAATATTTGGATGAAAAAAAGCCATTGGAAAAATGAGAGATTATTTAACAAATGGTATTGAAATATCTGACTAAAAAAAGAAAATGTATGGCTTTTTAGTCTACAGTATTGACTTAAAGATTTGAAGGAATTTGGTCTTAGGAGTCTTTGGGGCTTATTGAGAGCTTTGAGGGCTTCTATAGGCCTTTAGAATGTGTTAAGAAAGGCTCCAGAAAAAAAGAAAACAGAATTCATTGATGGGGCTGGAGCTAGGTTCCAATTTTAAAAGAAAATGAAGCAGAAAGACCCTCTATACTTTCTTCTGGTTTGTAAGCCAGCTCTCTAGGGTAGAGAAGGAGATCATAATTCAGGATCAGACCTCTGTACATCTAGCAGAATATTGACTGTGCTTGCCCTAGAAATTGATGAGGGGAAGGAACTCCAACACATTTCATTCTTTTAAAGGCAAAATATGTACAATGTTACCTGTCTGCCTCTTCGACCAAAAAATTCAGAACATAATCTACCCTGATTTTAATGGCACAATGACCGTTACAAACACCCATTCCTATTTTAACAGAGGCTTCCAGGGTGGTGAGAAACATTAGATCCTGTACAAAGTATCCTTGGGCTCTCTGCTTTTTGTTTTTATTTTGTTTTAGTTGTTTTTGTCTTTATTCTTGGCATCAGCTATTATTTCTGGTGACTAGAAGTTTTTCTAAATCTGGAAACACTTCTCTTTCCCTTCTGATTTACTGTTTCTAATGTCTTATAAGAAAAGATAAAATGATGACATTAATTTGAACTACAACTCAGGTATGAAAAAAAGGGAACCAAGAAAGTCTTTTATGAGTATGTAAACATTAGTGCAATGTGCACTCTGTTTTGCTGGCTTTGAAGAGACTTGTTTTGCTTATTTCTAAGAGACTTATTTCTATCCAGATAGCTTCATTTAAAGATAAATGGCATCCATACTAGTGATGTATAAGCGCACTTGATAAATACTATGCCACCCTTGGGTTCTTTCTTTCCCTCACACCCTACGCATATTCCCTCAACAAATTCTTGAAAAAATATCCAGAATGCAGTCAATCATATTTCACTGCTCCCACTGCTACCACTCTAGCCCAAATTATCATCATCTCTCAGCTGAATCACTGCAGTCCCTCCTAACCCATCTCTGTGCTTCCTCCTTTGACTTCCTTCAGTCTATCAAATGCAGCCAGAATGGTCCTTTTAAAATGTTAGGTCAGGCCGGGCATGGTGGCTCACACCTGTAATCCCAGCACTTTGGGAGGCCAAGGCAGGAGGATCGCCTAAAGTCAGGAGTTGGAGACCAGCCTGGCTAATGTAGCGAAACCCTGTCTCTACTAGAAATACAAAAAAAATTAGCTGGGTGTGGTGGTGCAGTGCCTGTAATCCTAGCTACTCAGGAGGCTGAGGCAGGAGAATCACTTGAACTAGGAGGTGGAGGTTGCAGTGAGCTGAGATCACACCACTCCAGCCTGGGCAACAGAGCGAGACTCTGTCTCTAAATAAATAAATAAATGTAAGTAAATAAAATGTTAGGTCAGATAAATCATAAATCCTTCTCTGCTCACGACCCTCCAATGGCTTCCTACTTCACTCGGAATAAAAGCCAAAGCCATTACTATGACCTCTGAGATTCTACATGATTCCATCTCCTATGGCTTTTTCTCATTCAGTCCTCTCCAACCACACTGGCTTCCATTACTGATCTTCAACTTCTCATTTAAGTTGCACTGAAATTCAAACATCCAATTAATTCCTTTCATACATTTAGCTTTTTCCCATAGAGAAATTTTAAGCCATTTGGTACAATTTGGTTCCATCATCAGACAGATCTGGGTTGAATCCAGACTGCTTACTGGCTGTATGATTTAATGATATTACTTGCCTTATGGGATTGTTGCAAGGATTAGGCAAAATAAATGCCCAGGGCCTAGAACATAGAAAAGACTTGATAAATACAATCTATTGTTTTTCATATAAATTACATATATATGTATATACATATATATGTGTATATATGTATATACATATATATGTGTATATATGTATATACATATATATGTGTATATATGTGTGTGTGTGTATATATATATATATCCAAATATCAGATTTTTACATTATGGAACCAAAAAAATCCAAAAGTTAGAATGAAACTTTTAATTTTCATGGTACTATTATTTGTCTACATGTAGCTTACATGCAAAAAAAAGGTAAGGATACTCTTCTTTGCTTCATGTTCTCCTAGTCAGTTATTACCATATCCATCTTCCAAAAGGAAAAACTAAGGTTTCAGCATGCTTGGCATTGTGATCATATCATGTCCTACCAATTATATACATTTTTCACTAAATTCCTAGTAGCACTTAAACTCGGCCGATTTGCTTATCTGTCACCATCATGGATCCAGTTCATTTCTTTTCATGGATCATTCCTTCAGTATGGAAGGGTTTTTTACCTTATACATATCAGTATATACTTTTCATCCCTGGCAATCCTGTATTTGAAACAACTTCTACAAGAATACTTCTATAATTAAGCCTATTTTGTTCTAGTAACCTCATTATTTGACACCCTTCCAATATTTATACTGAATCAATAATCATTTGCATTAATTGTGTGCTTCTAATGTATCAGGAACTGTTCTAAGCACTTTAGTGTATTATTTCATTTATTCCTATGTAGGCTCCTTTATTAACACCCTTTAACAGATGAGGAAACTGAGGTAACACATGGTAAAATAACTTGTCCAGGACACACAACTAGACAATCATGACACTGTATCTCAACTAAGCAGTCTGATCCCCAAAAACGATGCTCTTAGCAATTAAGCAATTCATACCCTATCTTCTTTTACGCATTTTTTTATAGTAAGTCTCATGTCAGCTCATGTGTCAATGTCATGTATTGTTTCTCCAACTAGACTATAACTTTTTTTTTTTAATAAGCCTGAATTGCTCTCTTTACCTCCATTAAACTTAATACAACGGTCTCTTCATAGCCTTTAGTAAATGCTCTTTAACAAACTCAGCTGTTAAGTGGCTAGCACAGGACATGTGCCTGACTTGCTTTTCAGTTATTTACACCAAAAACTTCTGGGCCAAGCAAACCCAAATACCACTTCTACTATAAAACTGACTCTGATGTAATCATGAAGGGTCCATGTGTGAAAAGCTGAAGTCATTCTGTGTTGGCTTGTGGTCAACTCTCTTCTTCCAAAAGTCCTTCTGCATGGGCTTACTACAGGTACAAACAGCAGGTAATAATCCGGGACAGAAACAAATGAATCATCATTTTAATACACAAAGCAAGTGGGTGTTTTACTTGACAAGCTGCCAAGAGCTACTGTATCAATGGCATATATTTCTGCTGCAAACTCCTCTGTTTGTAAAGGACCAATGCCAAATTTGTTCAGTGTCAGAGTTTCCAGGTAGGTGCCTTTGGAATCCACCATGAAAGAAAGGAAGCAGGGGCAAAAAATGACATCAGCCTGACTCCAATGAGTATTTATGAAGTATACTACCTGAGAAGTTACTGTGAACTAGGAAGGCTTCCAAGGAAGGTACTTTTACTTAATTTTTATTTTAATGTCTATCAAAAAATTTACATCAAACATGATAAGAGATCCATTCATATGTTACATAAAATGTTGTATAATATATGCTTAATGATATAGAAAACACATACAAACTAATAAGAATATCAATTCCCCTGTGGTTAATAAACAAAAACATTAACAATTTACAAAAAAAAAGGAAATATAGTTAGTAAATAAATATGTAAAGAAAATATTTAACCTTGGTGATCAAAGAAATATAAATTAAAACACCAGTGAAATAGTGCATAATACCAGTTAATTTATGAGGGGAAAAATTAATTAAATGAACAAATTCTGGCAAAGTTGTGGTAAAACTGGTATAGATGAATTATTAGTAGGGTATAAACTTAGACAATTCAGCAATACTTATCAAAAGTCATAAAAATATGCATATTAACTAGGAATCATACTCATGGTAAATTATACCAAGAAAATAATTCAAAATATAAAAATTGTTTTGAATCTTTACTAATTAAAATACTCATTGTAAAAAATTAGAAACAACCAAAGGTTGAAAAACAGAGGTCCTAAGCATTGATTTGAAGATTTATTACCCAGACAATTAAAAAATGTAATATTTATCTCTGTAGCTACATGTCAATATTTATGACATAATGGTAAGTACATAAAGACCAATACAAAATGATATTTACACTATAATCATAACTGTTAAACATGAATTTAACATGAATAAGTACTGTAAGAAAAAATAATTTTTAAGTTGAGTAAAATTCTGTCTAATTTGTCTTCTTTTATATTTGTATCATCATCACTGTGTTGTTTTTCTGGTTCTTGTTCTTGATTATGAAATAAATGGAAACCAATTAAAAACAATGTCTTCTAACATAGTCTGCAGTTTTCAAAATAATTTTTACCATCATATTAGCAGGCAAAAATAATCCAAATTTGACTTCTATGTTATAGCACTATATGATAATTATATCAATAGATTTCACTTATATTTATCATTTATTTTAGTAGGTATTAAAAATTGAATGTAAACATTACCCCAAACCATCATGATAATAAGCCCTACAAAAACACTAAAGGATAGCAGTCAAGGTGGGTGGCCTGGTGGTCAAGAGCAAGGTCTTAGAGTTTGAGTCCCAGCTATGCTACATACTAACTCTGCAGGATATTAGTACCTTTTCTAAAGCCCAGTTTTCATAGTACTTATCTCATAGGGTGGTTCATGAAGATCAGTTAAGGTAAGGAATATGAAGCACAGCACCTGCCATATGTAAAGTGACCAGTAAAAATAAGCAACTAAGATTATATACAATAGACTTCAAGATTCACACAACCTTTATTATTCCTTTTATTATTCTAATATACAAAGGCAGTGTTATTAGTCCATTCTCACGCTGCTATAAAAAACTGCTGGAGACTGGGTAGTTTAAAAGGAAAGAGGTTTAATTGACTCAGTTCTGCAGGGCTGGGGAGGCCTCAGGAAACTTACAGTTATGGCAGAAGGGGAACCAAACACATCCTTATTCACATGGTGGCAGGAAGAAGTGCTGAGCAAAAAGGGAAAAGCCCCTTGTAAAACCATCAGGTCTCATGAGAACTCACTGACTATCACAAGAACAGCATGGAGGTAACTGATCCCGTGATTCAATTACCTCCCACTGGGTCCCTCCCATGACACGTGGGGAATATGGGAACGATTCAAGATGAGATTTGGGTGAGGACACAGCCCAGCCACATCAGGCAGCTTTAAAAGTTGGCCTTTCCCTGACATGACCATGCTCTCTGCCTTTGATCCCTTCTGCGGAAGCTTAATGCGTGATACTCCATCCGATTCTTTCCTTGGAACACTTAATACCTACCCTTTCTCCCAGTAATTGAGAACTGCTGTTCTGTAGCATTCTTATTTTGGAGATAAATTCATGTGGGTTTATGTCTCCTGATATTATATGTGCTTTTTAATTAAGTTATTATTGATTTGTTGTATGTTTCATTAACAATCTCTGTGTTCCTCTCTTCCTTATATAAATATCTGATAAATTCTTTGCAGACAGGTGTATGTGGTATGCCTCTTTGCATCTGCCAGTGATTGATTGGTCCGTGTCATCTGCCAGGGGGTAACTAATTCATGTTGACATAGTGCATAAAAGCAAGGACTCAGAGCCAGATATCTGAGTCTGAATTCTACTTCTAACACTTACTGACTATGTCACTTCAGGCAATTTTCTTTGCCTCTCTATAGTTTTGTTGTATTATGTATAGAAAGGGGAAGAATCACCTTTTCCTAAAGTTCTTGTGAGGATTAAATAAATTAATATATGTAAAACAGTCAAATTATTACCTGTCCACAGTAAGTGCTATCCAAATATTAGCTATTAATATTACGATGCACATCAAACAGCAAATGAAGCAAGTTAGAGGAATGAGTGGTATCTACCTGACAGGAATGTTAGACATGAAAGCCATATCCAAAAAGTTAGAAGACCACATACAAAGTAAATATTAAAGATCTTTAATGAGCAAGCTGTCATAATGAAGTGATGAATGATACATAGTTGGAATTCGGAGAAGGGAAAAATCACAGTGGAGTGGAAAGTAGGGGAAGGAGTCACAGAAGAGGTCAAATTTGACTGGGACTTTGCAAAACAAGTTGTAAACAGGCAAGAAAAAAGTCTAGACAAAACCCTCATGTTCATTGCAGTATTATTTACAAAAGCCAAGATATGGAAATGACCCAAATGTCCACCAACAGATAAATGGATGAAGAAAATGGGAAATATACATACAATGGAATATTATTCAGCCTTAGAAAGAAGAAAGTCCTGCCATTTGTGACAACGTGGATGAACCCAGAAGACATTATGCCAGGTGAAATAAGCCAGTCACAAAAGGACAGATACTGCAAGATTCCACTTACATGAGGTATCTAAAATAGCCAGACTCACAGAAGCAAAGAATAGTGGTTGCCAGAGGCTGGGGGGAGGGAGAAATGGAGAATTGTTCTTCAATGAGTATAAAATTTCTGTTATGCAAGATGAATAAGTTCTAGAGATCTGCTGTACAATATGCCCATAGTTAACAAAACTATATTGTGCACTTAAACATCTGTTAAGAGGACAGATTTCTTGTTCAATGTTCTTACTACTTAATAAAAAAGCACACATACAAAAGAACACAAGGAAATTTTTGGAGGTAATGCTTATGTTTATTACCTTAGTTTTAATGCTGATATCAAGGGTATATGCGTATGTCTAAACTCATCAAGATGTATACATTAAATATGTGCAATTATTGTATATCAATTATACCTCAATAAAGCTGAGAAAGTATTTTAATATGAAGCAGATTTTTAGCCTTCATATTTCATTTCCACAAGAATGATAATAACTCATGATCACTGAACATTTCTTGGCTACCAGCTAGTGTGCTAAGCACCTTATATTTCGTATTTAAATTAAATTAATGCTGACCTATGGTAGACCACATTTCACAGATAAAAATGTTATATGAGCTTGGGCACAGTGGCTCATGCCTGTAATCCCAGCACATTGGGAGGCCGAGGTGGGTGGATCACCTGAGGTCAGCAGTTCGTGACCAGCCAGGCCAACATGGTGAAACCTCGTCTCTACTAAAAATACAAAAAATTAGCTGGGCATGGTGGTGGATGCCTGTAATCTCAGCTACTCGACAGCCTGAGACAGAAAACTCACTTGAACCAAGGAGGTGAAGGTTGCAGTGAGCCAAGACTCCGTCTCTCTCTCTCTCTCTCTCTCCATATATATATAAAAATGTGTATATATATAAAACATATGTATATATACACACATATATATACATATATAAAACATACTATATATACACATATATAAAATATATACACATACACATATATACATATATAACATGTATATATAAAATATATATACTATATATACGTATATATAAAATATATATACTATATATACATGTATATATAAAATATATATACACTTATACATATATACATATATAACATATATACATATATAAAATGTATATATACATATATAAAATGTATATATACATATATAAAATGTATATATACATATATATGCATATATACATACATATATACATATATAAAATATATGTGTATGTATATATATATAAAATATATGTATTTATATAAAGTGAAAACATGGAGGCCAGGTGCAGTGGCTCATGCCTGTAATCCCAACACTTTGGGAGGCCAAGGTGGGCAGATCGCTTGAGGCTAGGAGTTACAGACCAGCCTGCCCAACATGGTGAAACCCTGTCTCTACTAAAAATACAAAAATTATCTGGGTGTGGCAGTGCGTGCCCTTAGTCCCAGCTACTCGGGAGGCTGAGGCATGAGAATTGCAGGAACCTGGGAAGCGGAGGTTGCAGTGAGCCAAGATCGTGCCACTGCATTCCAGCCTGGATGACACAGTGAGACTCTGTCTCAAAAAAATTTTTAAAAAAAAACTACATGAAGATTATATAGTGGCTCACTCAATGTCATATGACCAGTGAGTATTACAGAGGGGATTTAAACAGCTGTGCTCTCAACCACTTTACTAACATATTCTGCCAGATCTTGTTGCTCTAAATTTTTCATTGTAACTTTTTCTATGGCCTATGTCTCTTCATGTGTCTCACATCTTTTGTCACTTTGAGATTTTTTTTATTTTGCTGTACTCCAGACACAAGTATTTTCTTATAACTGACTCTCTGATTCTTCTTCATACAGGTATGGTCTTGGCCAACATAACATGGTTTCCATCAGCTATGGTAATTTCCTTATATCTATAATCACTGTCAGAAACTCATTCATACATTCATACTAATTTCCAGATTTCATTGTAATAGAAAAATTTTTTGTAGGATATATTAGTATTACATTTACCAACTTTCCCAGTAACATACATCCCATAAAATCTGACAAAAAACTGTTTATTAGCTGAAGAAATGAAACCAACTCCAACTGATTACAATCATTATTACAATATGAATGCACACTGTCTCATGCAAAGTGGGAAACAAGATTGGAAAGAGGAACTGAAATGTTCAATTGACTGTCTAGTTACAGAGGGTGAACTTTATGACAGCCTTAGAGATCCTTACATAGTTTTTGAGTGGGGCAGTGAAATGCCAAAACCAGTATTTTAGGAAGATAAGTCTAGTGTTGGTGTGCAGGATATTGGAGGAGAAATAAACTACCAGATAAACATCTGGAAGTCAGTAAGCCAGAATGGAGTGTGACATTTAAAAAAGGAAGAAGCAACAGTGCGTATGATATATTGGATATTTGGCTCAAAAGCAAGGCAGAACATAAGAATCCTACCAAAACATTGTTATTAGTGTGTCATGATCACGCTTATAAACTTTACAAGACACACACATACACACTATTTGCCAGTTTTTCAGCCAACTAGGAAGCTCGTTCCTATGGATTCAGCATCAACTTCCACAGAGAAAATGTCCTCCATCAGGTCCCTCCTCTACCTCCTTGGAGCTTATGAACCTAGCTGCCAGCACTCCTCCTCCTCCAGCACACACACACACACACACACACACACAGTGTTCTTGTGGTCTCATATTTCATGTAGTTTCTCCTACCAAAAGGACAATCAACTCATTCATTCAGCACCCAATAAATGGCAGCTGCTGCATCTTCACCATCTCACCAATCTTTAAGACAAGCTCAGGCTGGGCGTGGTGGCTCACGCCTGTAATCCCAGCACTTTGGGAGGCCAACACAGGAGGATCACCTGAGGTCGGTAGTTTCAGACCAACCTGGCCAACATGGGGAAACACTGTCTCTACTAAAAATACAAAAAAAGTTAGCCGGGCATGGTGGTGCAGGCCTGTAATCGTAGCTGCTCAGGAGGCTGAGGCAGTAGAGTCGCCTGAACCCAGGAGGCAGAGGTTGTAGCGAGCTGAGATCACACCACTGCACTCCAGCCTGGGCAACAGAGCAAGACTCCGTCTCAAAAAAAAAAAAAAAAAAAAAAGACAAGCTTGTGGTCATTAATTATTATCCTTACATAACAGAAGAAGGAACTGGGGCTCAAAAGAGATTAAGGGACTGCATCAAGCACCAGAGACAGCATGCAAAAATAATACTTTTCATTTCAATAACATTTTGCTGTTTGCAAAACACATTCACATTCTTCATTTCTTTGCATCCTAAAGATAATTCTGGTATCAGTGGAACACAGAGGTTTTCAGGAGCAGCTTCTAAGATAACATTATTTGAAGCTGTTAGGCCTACATTTGAGTATGGATACAGCTTTCTCTCAAAATACCAGCTTCCTCAATGTTCCCTGTAATTGACAAGATCCCTACTTCCCTAAAGAGTGTACTGACTCATCCCTTCTTCAGAACTAATCTTAAATGTTTATCCCTACCATATCTGAAATCACAACTTTGGAAAGACAAGGATGGGCAGAGAAGTAACAAAAGCGGCTAATATTCAATCCGCATCCAAGATATTATCTGTTCACGGAGAAAAACCAATCTGTGTTGACGTTAACCTTTTAAGTGACCGAAATATGTCTTATTAACCTGGCTTGATACTAATGCCTGGAAATGTGTCTATCTGAAGAGTGAACTGACACTTGTGCCCATTGATTTGGTTCATAGAGAATGTTCTGATTTACGTCCCCGTCCCCACAGATTTTTTTTAAAATGCACCAAACGTTTACCTGAAGTAAACCTGATTCTTGCAGAGGGTCCAACTGTAGTTTCTTACAAAAGCTTGGCTATCTCTAATCAATTATCTCCAGATATGAAAATATCTAGGAAATTCAAGGAAGAAATCACACACATTAATTATCCATCTAACATTTTAGTGTTTTCTTTTAAACTCTGTGTGTGCTGGGGGGAAGGACAGTAGTTTCTTTTACTACAACAAACAGGAGGGTGAAAACCTGAAGAATGCTAGCATTGGGTCACTAGCTTTATCTGCAGATAAAACCAGCACAAAACAGATAATGGCTTGTTTTGCACCTATTTTACATATATTTTCCCCAGCTCACCAAAATAATTGTCTTCAGAGCCTATGTCCGTTATTCCTTTACTGCCTTCCCTGCTATCAAGTTCTCTGAATAAGTACAGGGGCTGCAGTACAATTAAAAATAATGAGACCCTACTGGGCCAATGTCCCTGCACGCAATAAAAGGGTGTGGACTAATTGCAGGAGCAGAGATTCCCGCCCCCACTCCCCCACGCCACCCCCCGCCATTTTGCTTCACTTTGATTGGTGGATTGGCACTTTAAATAAAGGTTTCTAATCTTCCCTGAATGAGAAGTACAGAGCAAGTCCCACGCACAGTCCTGAAAAAAATTTTAATCTTCTTTTCTTAGAACTATCTTGGTTGGCATCATCAGGCCCTGAGAGCACAGTGCATGTCAGCATCTAAGGTAAAACGGGATTTTATGATTTCCATGTGTTTCCTGTAAATTCTTTTTTTCCTATCTCCAGACAGCTTTTATAAAGAGGATTTATCTTCATTTGTCACCAGTAGCTGAATTATTGCTTGTTGTAATCCATTAGCATGTCCCAGAGATGACATGCCTAACACCCATTCAACTAAGAAAAAAAGACTTTTATCTATAGATTGTGTTTTTTTTTACTATTTTTGATTATAGTGCCTAATTTTTTTTAATATTAGAAGATGAGTAAATTTCTAGGCTATTCAGATCTCTATTCATGTAAGAATAAAGAGCTTTTTGAATTTATAGAATAAATTTTAAAAGATAATTCATTTTAGGAAGAAGAAAGCTAAATTTGAGGTATATTTTCCACTAACATCAAAGGAAATTAAGATAGCCAATTTACTCTCATTTGAAAAGAAAAATTTTGTCATTGTTACGTAGATTACCTAAACATGCAATGATGTACCCTCTATTCCTGCAAATAAAGGTTTGTTATAAAATGACTGTTAGTTGCATTACATTTCACATGCATTTCAAAATGTGTCCCAAAGGGTAAGCAAAGTATAAACTTCTGTGAATAATACCTTATAGACCAATATTTTACTTAGTGGGAAGGATTTTTAAATTCATAATTCACTTTATGAAATGAAATATATCACTTAAAGAATATCGATGGAGGTTGTTCCTACATACTTATTCAGGCTGTAGATCCATTTAAAACGTGCTTAGATATTTTTTAATTGCTTGTTAATTTATTTCAGAAACTACTACATACAAATCAGTTGTTTACTAACATTTAGTTTTTGTTTTTGTTCTTCTAACCTTTATCCCGGTTGTTTTTGTAAGAGCAGAGACTCAGGCTCATTTTCAAAAATTGTCTTTTAACCATTCTGAATAAAAATTCATCTGATTTAATTCTCCAACTTAATTATGTTTTAGATTCCACTTTTCAAAATGAAGGACCTGATACTGATCCTATGCCTCCTGGAAATGAGTTTTGCAGTGCCGGTAAGTCAGTCTTTAGAGTGTGTCCCAGAAGAGATTATTGATTGTCGAACTCCAAACAACACTGAAGGGATATGGACTGAGAGTCCATGCATAGACTCACTTGATTTAATCCAGTGGTTTAGTCCTATTGAGTCAAAAGCCATAGTTGCTCAGATGTCAATCTTGCAATCCAAAAGCGGTAAGTGATAGCCAGGTGCGGTGGCTCACGCCTGTAATCCCAGCATTTTGGGAGATTGAGGCAGGCGGATGACCTGAGGTGAGGAGCTCGAGACCAGCCTAGCCAACATGGCGAAACCCTGTCTCTACTAAAAATACAAAAATTAGCCAGGCGTGGTGGTGGGCACCTGTAATCCCAGCTACTCGGGAGGCTGAGGCAGGAGAATTGCTTGAACCTGGAAGGCGGAGGTTGCAGTAAGCCGAGATTGTGCCACTACACTCCAGCCTGGGCAACAGAGTGAGACTCCATTTAAAAAAAAAAAAAGCAGTAAGTGAAGTATGATATTTCTACTAAAAAGTTATTTAAAATAGTCCCAAGGCAATTTCTAGATCTTATTCCACTCATTCAAAGTTAAAAGCTTAGTCTCCACAATGCATGGCGAAATTTTATTATCAACTTATTGCTATCATTATAAAGTTGAAATGGAAAGAGGAAACTTCTTTGAAAAAAATACATTTTCTTCATTTCAAAAAGAACTATCTCTAAATTTCTATGGTTACAAAACTCAGCTAGATAATTCCATTTAAAGCTAGTAATTAACTGGCAAATTTACCTTGTAAACATGAAATTGTGTGACTGAGAGCTGAAGTTTCATAAATCAAAACATATCATAGTGATGGGGCTAATTGTGTATTACAGTCCCACACCTGATCCATTCTAGTATATATTGAAATGATCTCATACAAACACAATCTTTTGAACACTGAACTACTCCAGCCAACAGCATGCAATTCTGTTATCACAAAAACTTTATTTGGCTGCTATATGCATTTAGCAAATATACTGAGCAGCTGCCATGCATCCAGTAAATAAGACATGGAAAAATGAAAGTAAATAAGACATGATCTCTTGTCTCCAGTAGCTCACAGTTGGCCTCAAATGAACTTTAGAATATTTTAATTCCTTGAAAGAAAAGGTTAGCTACTTGGTCTTCTTAAAGTGTTTTAGAGAAAGAGAATGGAAATGGAGAAAGAGGTTGAAAACTGATTATAATGATGAAAACCTTAATTCCACAAATAAAAATAGTCTCTGTTCCATCACGCAAGATGAATTTTAAATGAAAGAAAAATTGAGGGTGCCACCCTAGCTTACCTTTGTATGATACTGACATTGGGATCAGCCTCAGTCATTCACCATCAGTCTAACACATTGGCATTCTTTGAACCTATAATGATCCACACCTGAATCAATTGGGTCCACTCTGAGGAACAGAACAATTGCTTATTATTGCCAACTGATTGCCTGTCAAATCAGATGTTCTCCTATCAATTCTGCATGGGAAATGTATCCCCTATCTGTATACATTCGTGTAAATATTCTTTAAGTCATGACTTAGAGCAGATGGAAAGCAAAGTACACTTTGTTCTGTGATTCAATCCGGGATGTGTTATTTATGCACTGGCAAATAGTGGGGAAGAAGGTCCTGCTCTCACGATTCCCCCAAATTCTCAACAAGCTAACCACCACATACACACATACATGCACAATCACTCTTCCTGTCTACACAGCTAACCTCTTTCCTACCCAGAGTATTTGCTACACATTTGTAATGCCTTTCCCTCTATTCTTTTTTTTTTTTTTTTTTTTTAACAGTCTGGCTCTGTTGCCCGGGCTGGAGTGCAGTGCTGAGATCTCAGCTCACTGCCACCTCCTCCTTCTGGGTTCAAGCGATTCTCCTGCCTCAGCCTCCCAAGTAGCTGGGATTACAGGCATGTGTCACCACGCCCAGCTAATTTTTGTATTTTTGTAGAGACGCGGTTTCGCCATGTTGGCCAGGCTGATCTCAAATTCCTGACCTCATGATTTGCCCACCTCAGCCTCCCAAAGTTCCGGGATTAGTCTTGAGCCACCATGCCTGGCCCTTTCCCTCTATTCTTGCCCAAAACTGAATTATTTAAAGAAATTCTCACCATGACCCAGAAGGTGGGATTTTACTTACATGAAAAAGGTGGTGGGTGAAAAAGTAGGGGGTGTAATTCTTTAACTTCTTACTCATAAAGGAAAAATAATACTGATATATTTGGTAGACATTCCCTAAATCCCTAAAGGAAAGACGGCATTACAACCCCTTGGTCTTAGAAAGTGAGAATATCCAAAGAACCAGAGACTCTCAAAATCCAATTTACTCTAATTCCTACTCTTCCATTCACCATGTTTTCTACAGGTATTTGTGTAAAGTAATAAGGATTGGTTTCAAAAGAAAAATATCTTTAACAAAAAAAACAAAAAACAAAAGGAAAAGGCTAGGCATGGTGGTTCATGCCTATCATCCTGGCACTTTGGGAGGCCAAGGCAGGAGGATTACTTGAGCTCAGGAGTTTAGGACAAGCCTGGGTGACATAGTGAGAGCCCCATCTCTATTTTTTAAAAAAGGAAGCCAGATGCAGTGGCTCACATCTGTAATCCCAGCACTTTGGGAGGCTAAGGTGGGGGATCACTTGAGCTCAGGAGTTCAAGACCAGCCTGGCCAACATGGTGAAACTCCGTCTCTACCAAAAATACAAAAATTAGCCGGGCTTGGTGGTACACACCTGTAATCCCAGCTACTTGGGAGGAGAATCACTTGAACCCAGCAGGCAGAGGTTGCAGTGAGCCGAGATCACAGTACTGCACTCCAGCCTGGGTGACACAGTGAAACTTAGTCTCAAAAAAAAAAAAAAGGGAAAATATCTTACATTTTAAAAAGCTAATTGTATAGATAGGTATATTTTTGAACAACTTTTAAGTGAACACATTAAGTATAATAGTATTTTGTGCTAGAATGCTTTTTATTTACGGAAAAAAAAACCTTTGATATGATCCCAAAGTATAGTAGGTTTACACATAAAATAATCTTTCACTAAAAATGATAGGGAATTTGCTGAAGCCCTTTGAATGGGAATCCAGTTAGATTTTTCATATGATTTTTCTGAATGTCATGATCCCATGCCATGTCTTGTAAACCAAAATCATGTAGATTTGTCGAAAGCACATGAAAATTCAGCTTGGGTTTGTCCCCTTTACTTTTTTCTGTGGTAATTTTTTAAGAAAATAAAGTACTAGTAGTTTTCTATTTTGTTGCTTTATTCTATTTCTCCTTGTGTGTAACTTTAAATCATATTTTGCTTTTAAAGCAATGAAGCATTAAGATGCAGACAAAGGATAGATGATGCAGGTGGGAGCAAAATTATCAAATACTATGTTGATTCTCCCAAATAGCTTATGCTCTTCTTCATTCTGCCCAAGCACTCAAGTCATTTGCATAATAAACCAAAATGGTGGCCTCTCAGGTAGCCTGTATGTACTGGAGCAATATCCTATGCCCAATGGGCATTGAAGGAAGTTTTGTACCAATAAGACTCAAAATTATTCTTATTTTCATTCAGTTCTTTCCTCAGCAATCTGGAACACCGGGTATGGCTAGTTTGAGCCTTGAGGTATGTATTGTCAGAATTTTTAACATATTAACTTTACATTGGTATATTTGTGATACAGGAGGAATATAATCGTGTGCTTCTCAGTTTTCCTATCCAGAAGTTTGTGGCTGTTATTCTGAGGAGTGCTAGAAAAGTTATGACATTGACTAGAGCTTTATCTTATAATTCTACTGCAGTTTTAAACTCTCAGGTGTTTTAAGTTTTAGAACATTGTTTCTATGCAAACCAAAGCAATATTAGTACTTAATGCCTTATATATAATATGCACATTAATAAAATTACTACATTAATTAAAATACATTGCTCTGTACTCACAGTTTATTTTTAATCCTGCTCCTTATACTATCTTACATGATAAAGTTCTCATGAAAAAAATGTACAAGTACAAAATTTAATTTTTTATAAGTCTGGTAAATAGCATTAACATTGTACTATGATACTTCCTGCATAAGTTGTACAGTGTATTTGTCTTGCTGCAGTTCTCATGTAATATATATTCTGTTTAGAAAACTCCAGCAAAACAGAAATTTTGGTCATGTCAATGAAAAACATTGACAGTTATATATAGAAAGATATTTATAAGATTATAAATTTTTCACAAGGTCTTGTGAAATTTCCGTGTGTCATGGTAAGCTGGGGGCAGTCAATACCTATTTGAGCTAGACGCTTACTTCACATGGAAGCTAATTTCACTGAGGGTTTTTTTCTCACTTTTTAGCTTAAACTCAATCCAAAGCATTCTAAATCTCTTCCCGTGAAAAAAGTGAAATTGGCATTCTGTTGAAATGGTAGCATTCTCGATAATCTATCCAGATACTTAACATTTCTTTCAATAGTTTTTATTTTTAATATTTTGAAAGATTTATTGTATGGGAAAGAGGTAGAAGTTTTATTTGTTTGTCTTGTTTGTTTGTTTGTTTCAAATTCCTCTTCTGGCTGAACTTGTAAAGGGCAAAGTAAATTAAATGGGGAGAAAGAGTCAATGAAGCAAAGTCCTCACAATTACATTTATATTTCAATGGAATGAGCTATTTTCCCATGTTTCAATGTAACCTCCACTTAAATAATACTTTTTCTCCTTTAATTAATGATAAAAGCAATTGCATTATTTTAATAGCAATAATAATAAAAATGGCAGAACCAAATTTAATATTTCCACCTTTCGGTGATGATTTGTGTCTACTTTCATTTTATTAAATTGATTCACACCAAACTCTGTGTTGATAATGTCAAATATCACGAGAAATCAGTTGTGTCAAACACAGCATATGCGATAATCAGTAACCCACTTTTTTTCTTGATAGACAATGAGACAGTTGGGAAGTCTGCAGAGATTAAACACACTTTCTCAGGTAATCATATTTCTTATTGCAAGTATTCATGATGGTGGTAGTGTTAATATTAGCAGCAGCATTATAATTCATCAAATTTATTTATGAATAGACAATATACTAAAGATTGGAAGAACCAAGAAGTAAATGAGGGCCTAAAACAAAATAAGATACAGTGACAGGGAAAAACAAAAACAATATTGAATTTTATTTAGTTAAGAAAAGAATCTTTTCCTGCATTATTAATTTTATTATATGGCACAAAACACAAGTGCTTAAAAAGCTAAATCTCAAACAAATTTATGCAAATATTGCAGACTAGCTCAAAACGAAATTTAAGTTCATTGAAAGGAAGAGTTCACCTATCCATTTGATTTACTTATTTTATTTTTATTTACTTATTTATTTATTTAGACAGAGTGTCGCTCTGTTGCCCAGGCTGGAGTGCAATGGCATGATCTCGGCTCACTGCAACCTCCATCTCCTGGGTTCAAGCAATTCTCCTGTCTCAGCCTCCCAAGTAGCTGGGATTACAGGCATCTGCCACCACGCCAGGCTAATTTTTGTATTTTTTAGTAGAGATGGGGTTTTGCCATGTTGCTAGGCTGATCTCGAACGCCTGACCTCAGGTGATCCACCCACCTCGGCCTCCCAAAGTGCTGGGATTAGAGGCGTGAGCCACCACGTCCAGCCATACCTATCCATTTTAAATTAACCAACATCACTTTTGCTTTTGCTATATTTATGCTATGTGTTGATTTTTTAGAAAATGAAAACCTGGCCAGGAGCGGTGGCTCACGCCTGTAATTCCAACATTTTGGGAGGCCAAGGTGGGCGGATCATGAGGTCAAGAGATCAAGACCATCCTGGCCAACATGGTGAAATCCCGTCTCTACTAAAAATACAGAAATTATCTGGGCATGGTGGTGTGTGCCTGTAGACCCAGCTACTCAGGAGGCTGAGGCATGAGAATCGCTTGAACCCGGGAGGTGGAGGATGCAGTGAGCTGAGATTGCGCCACTGCACTCCAGCCTGGCGACAGAGCAAGATTCCATCTCAAAAAAAAAAAGAAAAAGGAAAAAGAAAACCAAATATAACCAATGTTATATTTAACATTTAAATATAAGCATGTCTTTTTTTATCCATGTCTTTAGTATTCTAGATATGGCTTTGGAAAATCATTTAATTCTTTGTGGATGCACGGTCTCCTCCCACCACATTCCTCTCTTCCATGGATGAGGCCAAGAGAACATGAAACTCAACAGGTGAGTGAATAGCATCAATATGTTTGAAACCTCAGGCTTTAAAACCTCTTCTTACTTGCCTTCTTTAAGTTATGATATATTAGAAACAGCCAAGTCCTAGCATTAACAAAAAATTATTCTCATGCCAAATAAATCAAAGCCTATAACTGCTTTTAGCGCTTAAGAAATATTTTTAAATTTAAAACTATTTGCATATTTATTTAAAATAGGAAGATACAGCCTCCAAAATATGAGACCTATATTAAAGATATCAGTAAACAATCCTCGAAAATCAAAGCAGGCTACATCCTGGACAATTTTCATTTGAATCAAGATTTCCTAAATAATTCCTCAAAGGCTAATTTCAAATGATGACAATAATCCTGGTTAAAATACCATAGCTAGGTGCGATGGCTGACGCCTGTAATCCCAGCACTTTGGGAGGCCAAGGTGGGTGGATCACTTGAGGTCAGGAGTTCAAGACCAGCCTGGCCAACATGGTGAAACCCCGTCTCTACTAAAAATACAAAAATTAGCCAGGCATGGTGGCAGGCACCTGTAATCTCAGCTACTCTCAGGAGGCTGAGGCAGGAGAATTGCTTGAACCTGGGAGGCAGAGGCTGCAGTGATCCGAGATTGTGCCACTGCACTCCAGCCTGGGCAATAGAGTGAGACTCTGTCTCAAAAAAAATTAAGAAATTAAAAAAAAAAACATCATGAACCCTACAGAAGTCAATAAATATATCAGTCTGTTAACCATTATTGATTAGGTGCCTAATAAATACATAAACCAAATTGTGGTTTGGTAGTAAAAGCGAAGACATTTAAGAATGGCTCCAAGGATTGTGAAATTTCATCTTATCTGATTCAGATAGGACAAGACAACATATTTCAAAGTGCTGAATTGTGACATGTGAGTAATGAATACTGCGTGAGCTCAGAGAGGGGTGATGGCTGGAGAGGCAAAGCAGAGCCCCAAATTGTTGCGAGACTTCCTTGCTGGTCTGAGGAGTTTACAATCAATCTACAAACAATAGGGAGCCATTCACCACAAGTAATTTCTATAAGAAGCAACAAAACATGGTGATTTTAATGGGGAATTTTTTCGTTTAATATATGGACTCAGAACCAAGATTTAACAGGGAATTTTAGTTCCAGGCGGTCTTCCACAGCAGGAGCATTACCACGAGGTCACATTCAGTAGAACAATAAATTATGTTAATGGTGACTGTTTCTTCACTTAATTGTTTCCAAAGTGGACTCCATGCTGCAAGAATTTGATTGGCATTTTAATTAATTACCCTTTATCCTTTCATTAACTCGAAAAATATATTAGGCACCCACCATGGGCCAGGCACTTGTTAGGAGCTATGTTATGTACACGGGCTATAAAGAAAAACAAAACATATCATTCTCTCTCCGTTGACTGGGGGACAAAGATTTATAACAAATAATTATCATCCAGTGAGAAAGTGGTAAAATAAGGATACAGATACATACAGACAGCTATGGGAACTTAGAGAAGGACATGACTCATCCTACCAGGAGGTTCATGTAGCTTCACCTTTATGAGCAATGGTGGTCCCAAAGGAGGTAGGGGAGGCACACACAAGACCTCCCCAAACAACATTAACTCTAACTGGTGCTTGCTATGTAAACTCAACTTCAAGACAAGTCTCCTAGCCTCCCTTCCAGATAGAAAGCACTCCAGGTCCCTTTGTTTAGAAATTCTAGGCACTGTTGTTTAATGAGCCATCCCTTCCTAACACTCTTTTCAAATTTCTCTGCAGTATGAATATTCTTTGCCTGTGCATCCCCCACCTCTCCCATCACAGCCATCCTTGAAGCCTCAACAGCCAGGACTGAAACCTTTTCTCCAGTCTGCTGCTGCAACCACCAACCAGGCCACAGCACTGAAAGAAGCACTTCAGCCTCCAATTCACCTGGGACAGCTGCCCTTGCAGGAAGGAGAACTGCCTCTGGTTCAGCAGCAGGTGGCACCATCAGATAAGCCACCAAAGCCTGAGGTACTTCCTTTCTCTTGAAGTCAGATCAGAATCACCAGCTAACGTAATAGAAGAAAATGAATTTGCAGGGTGCTTTTAAATAATCGTAGCCTTCGGGCATAATACATGATATAAATATATTCTTAATCAGTCTTCCACATCTGAGATTTATTTTTTGAGTAAAACGTAAATATCCATTCCTATCTTTTGCCATCAGAGACAGGGCATGGATTCTAAAAGATCCTGTGCCTATAAAACTGGGTTTCTTAGTTGCGAAAGATGAAAACTCCCATAGGAAATAGAATAAAACCCCAGAGAAGTCCAGGTTTCCTATCACTGGTCTTTTTTGGTGTTGGAAAGACTGAAAAAAGTGATTGATCCCTCAGCATAACAAGTAGGATTTTGCATTATTATCTCTCTGACAAAGAGGTGACCACTATGCAAAAAGTATCTTGTAATAATGTAGAGAAAAGTGTAATGGATTAAAAAAAAAATGAAGGTACCAAGTAACCAGTATGTTGTGGGCATTTATCATTCCCCCATATCACCCTGCCTACAATCCTATAAAAATACATATTATCAGCCTTTTTAAAGAAAGGAAGACAGATTTTGAGAAGTTACAAAATTTGCCCAGGAGTACACAAAAATTAAGTGGCAGAGCCAGGGTTCAAACCAACCAGGTATGTTCCAGTTCCAAAATTCATTACTTTCTAATCTGCAAGAGATAGCAAAGCCATGATAGATGTGCCTCATCTCCCTGCAGGTACATTTGAGTAATGTTAGTAAAAGACCATTGCAAACTCTTGGGTCATACCTCCCAAAACACTAAAAGAAAGTAAAATAATGAAACTCATTTTAATTGTTTTATTGTAATTGTAAACAAGATAAGGATGTGATCAGTTCACTTTGTCTATTTTTTTATTTTTAATGTCACTTTGTCTATTTTTTATTTTACTGTTGTCTATTTTGTTTATTTTTTGACTGATAATTTTAATATTTATCTGTGATATAGCTCCCAGGAGTAGATTTTGCTGATCCACAAGGTCCATCAGTAAGTACAGATCTCAATGAGACACTTTCTGTATTTTATTTTTTAATTTTTATTTGTTCACTTTTTAATTTTTATTTGTATTTAACTACTTTGTTCATTTTTTACTGATAATTTTAATATTTATCTACAATATAGCTCCCAGGAATGGATTTTCCTGATCCACAAGGTCCATCAGTAAGTACAGATCTCAGTGAGACACTTCTATTTTTTATTTTTATTTTTATTTGTTCACTTTGTCTATCTTTTATTTGCATTTATCTATTTTGTTCCTTTTTTGACTGATAATTTTAATATTTATCTGTAATATAGCTCCCAGGATTGGATTTTGCTGATCCACAAGGTTCAACAGTAAGTACAGATCTCAATGAGACACTGTCTTGCAAAAACTGTCTCTATATTTCAAAAAATAAGAGTGAATTTTTTCATTGTCCCATTTATCCATGAATATTAAGTATAATGGGTTCCTTTGTTCTCTTAAATATTAAATACTTATTTTCTATACTAATCCATCTGAAAATGTTTCATATACCTCAAAAATTACTGTTATGGGGATGTGCCTGTGAGAATTACTTATTCTGTTTTCTATCATTTAAAGATTTTCCAAATAGCCCGTTTGATTTCTCACGGACCAATGCCACAAAATAAACAATCTCCAGTAAGTTTTTTTTTAATACCACATCTCTGTTTGCAATTTACTTAAAAGTTTTTCCATTGGAAAATGCATTTTGTGATAATGATTGTATTTTATTTAGCTTTATCCAGGAATGTTGTACGTGCCTTTTGGAGCAAATCAATTGGTAAGTCCATATTCTATAAAAAGTATTGTTGTTTATCTTAAAAGCTAAAATTCAAAAATCTAGGTCTCACACAAGAGATTCCAAATAAACATTCTCTGAACACCTACATTAGTACTGAAATATTAAGGGGGCCAACTTCCTATTTGGATAATCTTGGCCAGACACACACACACACACATGCACACGCACACACACGCACACAAGGGTATTAAAGAAAAAACAAATTTTAGATCTGAATTATCCGAGTTGACTACATTTATTCCATAATGACTCACCTCTCCACTTTGCCTCTGTACACAGCATTAATATTAAGGTTTAAGTGAAAACTAAATAACTTTTAACTTTGTCTTGAGTAGATAAGAAGGTAGCTGGTTCGTAATTTGATGCAATATTTCTTTTTGAACAGAATGCCCCTGCCAGACTTGGCATCATGAGTTCAGAAGAAGTGGCAGTGAGTAATGTCTTCTAACTCTTCTTAAAATAGTGGCCAGGGAAGAACAGTCACTTATGACTGGCTGCAAGAGACGTCTGCCATGAATGTAGCCAAATGAGCATGGGACTCAGATTTTTCCACTCCAAAAACTAAGCTTAATTCTGAAGCAATATCCAAAGATTTCATCATGTTTCCTATGTAATCTTTCATTTCTGGGTGACGACTATTCTTGAGCATAGAGTTTTGCCCCATTGCTTGTAGATGAACAGAGGAGAAAACTCCCCTTGAAAGGCCGTCATTGAACTACAAACACTTCAAACCAAAAGGATACATGTGGTTCATACAGAGTTCTTGTTCTTTCTGGGACCATTTAACCCCTCAAAACATCAAATTCAACAGCATTACAAGTAATTCAGATCTCAAAATTGAAAGATCAAAAAGCAAAAGAAAACCAAGTTTAAAATGTGATTATTATAAATGTCAATGTGCATTGTCAATGAGCATATACTCTTATTATGTTATCATTATCCATGCAAGTTTAAGATTTGAGATCAATAAAGTCATACAACTTGACTTTTTCCCTAAGAAAATTTTTGCCTGTTACATCTGTTAGAGCACAAGGCAAGACAAAACAAAAGCTATATTGAATTAACAAATCACTGTCAACTACAGATCCTATCAAGTTAACAAACACACACACATATTATCTGTGAAAGAAAAATTACATCTCAGTATTTTTGTGTGCCTTCCATGTGCCACACACATAGGAAAATACTGTAAACAAGACAAGGTAAGATTCTCGTTTTTGGCTGGGCGCAGTGGCTCATGCCTATAATCCCAGCACTTTGGGAGGCCGAAGCGGATGGATCACCTGAGATCAGGAGTTTGAGACCAGCCTGGCCAACATGGTAAAACCCCGTCTCCACTAAAAATACAAAAATCAGCCAGGTTTAGTGGTGCGAGCCTGTAGTCGCAGCTACTCAGGAGGCTGAGGCAGGAGAATCACTCGAAACTGGGAGGCAGAGGTTTCAACGAGCTGAGATCACGTCACTGCACTCCAGCCTGGGCAACAGAGCAAGACCCTGCCTTAAAAAAAAAAAAAAAAGTCTTGTTTTCAAGGAACTTACAGTCTAATGAATGGAAAAGATAGGTACAAGGGCAGATACCTAATGTCAAAATCATGGGGTAAAAGTAATAACAATTTTATTAGAGAGAGAGTCAGAGAGGAAGGGCAGTTAGCCCAGTCCAGGGATTCACAGTATCATCCCTGGAGGAGATGATGTGAAAGCTGAGAGAGAATGAAGAGTCAGGAGAAAGGAGAAGGAAAGAGTATTGTATCTATATAGCACCAATACAAGTGGCTGGAAGTTCAAAATTCAAGTAAGTGTTAATTACCATCACATAATATTAATTATTTCTATTCTGCCTCATTCCCAAAAGATTTTGTAGAGCTTATGAAAAACACACAATAAATATAACAAAAAATTGAAAGTAGGATTTAAAATGAGTCATAATTTCAAGAAAATCAGAATACAGATATGCAAGTCACACAGTCCTGCTCAATTGCTACAAACAGCCTAAGATTTTGGACCCCATATTTCTGGCAGCAAAGGTAGAAAAAGAAACATGGTCAGTTCTGGTATTCTATTTGTCCACAAGAAGAAAATATTTTAGTTACTCCAGGGAAGTCAAATTTTTTTCTTAAACTTTGTGCTTTAAAAAAATTAAAGTCTTACCTGGGTGCAGTGTCTCACCCCTGTAATCCCAGCTACTAGGGAGGCTGAGGCAAGAAGATCACTTGAGCCTAGGAGTTCTAGACCAGCAGCCTGGGCCGTATAATGAGACCCCTAAAAGAAAAAAAAGTACATGGAACTTCATTTGGGGGACAATGAAAAATGCCATTGACAAGATTCTCCCTCAACAAATGCAGTTTTGAATTTCAGTTCTTATTTGTTTTGTGATGGTAGTACTCATTTCAACTGCTTGTTTTCTTAAAATTAAATTCAAACTCACCTTTGCCTCAAGTCTTGCTTCTGCCCTGTTATCTCCCTTTTATGGAAATCATGCCGAGATCCACCCAGATAAGTGCAGAATCCTCTTCATTATGTTTCAAAGCCAGTTTAGTGAGAAATGAGCTTACACAAAGCTATCAATCAGCCAACTTCCTATTCTCTACCAGTTTTTTAGAGATCCTTGGTGAATGTGACCAGGTATAGCTGCATGGTATAGTTAATAGCATGTGATGATGGCATCTTTGACGAATGTTTTTTTTCCAGGGCGGGAGAGAAGACCCAATGGCCTATGGAGCCATGTTTCCAGGATTTGGAGGCATGAGGCCCGGCTTTGAGGGAATGCCCCACAACCCAGCTATGGGCGGTGACTTCACTCTGGAATTTGACTCCCCAGTGGCTGCCACCAAAGGCCCTGAGAACGAAGAAGGAGGTGCACAAGGCTCCCCTATGCCGGAGGCCAACCCAGACAATCTAGAAAACCCAGCTTTCCTTACAGAGCTAGAACCTGCTCCCCACGCAGGGCTCCTTGCTCTCCCTAAGGATGACATTCCCGGCCTGCCAAGGAGCCCTTCAGGGAAGATGAAGGGACTCCCCAGCGTCACCCCAGCAGCTGCTGACCCACTGATGACCCCTGAATTAGCTGATGTTTATAGGACCTACGATGCTGACATGACCACATCCGTGGATTTCCAGGAAGAAGCAACCATGGATACCACGATGGCCCCAAACTCTCTGCAAACATCCATGCCAGGAAACAAAGCCCAGGAGCCCGAGATGATGCATGACGCATGGCATTTCCAAGAGCCCTGACAGCTCTAAGATATTAGCTACTTTCTGTATGCACAAGCTTCCCAGCTTTGTCCCCACAGTGTACCTTTTTGCTAAAACACTTATTACCCTTCTGCAGCAAAGGCATTAAAAGCGCTAAGCATATATTAATAAATGCAAGTGGCTAGAAATAGTGTAGGTCCCCTTCTTGCTTTCAATATCTTGTTGAAATAAAATGTGTCAATTGTCTCTGTGATTTAGAAACACTATTAATAACATCAGAGCAAGGGTCTAAGGGTCTCAGCATTTGATCATCACTTTTTCTTAGCTGTCTTAAGCATTATAGAATTTCTCTTACCAGCATGACACTATTATATTCAGGAAACATGGCACTGCTTTTTTCTCTAAGCAAAGGCAAATATCCTCATAATTCTAAGCTAATTCATTTAAACTTTATTAAATGGGGATTGATGGAAAACTCCTGACTGGTATTACTGGGTTTGGTATAATTTAATTTAAAATTCTCATTTATAGAGTATTTTATTTAATCTAGTATAAAAAATCTAGCCTATTTTAAATAAAGAATTTTTCTCACTGAAATTATCAGGAATTATATGCTTATTATTTATATAGATTTAAATGGTTCAAGAAAAGCATACTCATCCTCTACCTTTGCTTCTCTTTAATTCATTGTATTCAATTCATTCATTCTTTCATCAGAATTTTACTGAATATTCATGTCCTGGGTGCAGTGCAAGGTATCAGAGATACAGTCCCTTCCTTCAAAGCTTACAATGGACATGACTGACAAGTAGACAATCACCATAACAAAACCCTAGACCAAGCTCAATTACTTTACATATATTATCCCACAACAATACTGTGAAATAGATACACTCAACCCCACAGCACATGTGAAAAGTGCTATGAAAAGGCCAAGCACAGGGTGCCCCTGGAGCCACAGAGAAGAGGTGCCTAACCCAGCCTGAGGGTCATCGGAGAGTCTAGGAGGAATCAGACAAGTTTTCTCAGAACAGTTTCTAGAAATGGTTTCAAGAGCGAGAGCCCTCACTCTCCAAGAGGAAGAAGCAGAAAAAGAGCCATGTGGGTGTCATGTGAAAATTAGCTCATTCCTGTGAAATATAATGTGGGAAAGGGGGATGCAGAAAATGACCCTTGCTTGTCACCAGGGCTAGGTTGTATCGAGCAGAGCTATACACCTAAATTAAAGGGCTCCCAGCCCAGATCTGGTCACTCCTACAAAGTAGCCTCCTACCCTCTTCTCTTCACCTTCTCCTAAGTGGCCCAACCCAGGTCTTCGACTCCATGAAACTCAAACTTCTCTACATCCATTGATGGAGATTCCGTAGATGCAACCCACAAAAAAGAGCCCTGAGATGCCTCCCAACCTGGGGACTTCAGGAGCCTTACCAGGAGCATGTAGCCGCCACCTATTGCCTCCCTTTCTTTAAGCAGGGTTCTGCTCATCCTCACTCCATCAACTGCAGCTGAAAGAGAGATACAGAAGAAAAATTTCAGTTTGCCTCCCCTAGTGTCCCTGGCAAAGGTGCGAGGGTAGGAGAATGACCCCCATAGTAGCCAGCAGATACCCACTGAGATCTATCTTAGCATCGCAGACAGTTTCCTGAAAAGCAGTATGGTACAATACATATAAACAGATCTGGGTTCAAACTTTGGTATCACATCTTATTATCCATGTGACTTTCGATGTGAAACTTAATCTCTCTGTGCCTGTGTTTTCATTTCTATAATGGGGCTACGACCTAGCATAGAGAGTTGTTATGAGAATGAAATGAGATAAAGCTTACAGATGAAACTGCTGAATCATAGCAGTTTTCTTCTTTTCCAACTGATCCTTTTGGTAAAGAGTATTCAGCAAAACAGCAGCAGCAACAGTGGAAGAATGGAATTGTTCCCATTATCTGATGAATTTGTGTTTTTCCATTAACACTCCAACCATTGCCCTGCTGGTCCTTCTTTGCAATTCAGAGCATGCTTTTGTGAGACGCACATGCTGGTTTCCCCAGTGAATCTTGCCACAGCAGGGGCTCAAAGTTAGTCTCTCTTACTGATCATCTGGACACTTAATAATGGTAATAGCAGCCGGGCCCGGTGGCTCACACCTGTAGTCCCACACTTTGGGAGGCCGAGGCAGGCGGATCACCTGAGGTCAGGAATTTGAGACCAGCCTGACCAATATGATGAAGCCCCATCTCTACTAAAAATACAAAAATTAGCCAGGTGTGCTGGCATGTGCCTGTAATCCCAGCTACTCAGGAGGCTGAGACAGGAGAATCGCTTGAACCCAGGAGGCGGAGGTTGCAGTGAGCCGAGATCACGCCACTGCACTCCAGCCTGGGCAACAAGAGCAAAACTCCATCTCAAAAAATAACAATAATAATAATAATGGTAATAGCCAGATCAACTTTGCAGGGGAGACAACATGTTGTTGAGTCGTTGAATAACATCTATCCCTGCCACTATTGTCACTTCAAATACTGGACCATTGGGCAAACACCAAGGTGGCCAGGGAAAGAGGCTAAATGTCACTCTCAGAAGAAGCCATATTGATTATTGAGAATTTCCTCTACTTTGGTTTTCTTCTACCAGGCATTTACATGAGAAAAAAAAAAATCTTCATACTGTGTCCCATTCTGAGAAGACTGTCCAGATAACCTGTCTTCTAGACCCTCCTTATCACCAATCTTTCAATTTTATTCTTTCCAAGTCCCTGACCAGGTGACCCATCTGGTACTAACCCTGAGTCAGTGTAGATCTGTATCACAAGCCATCGTCTCCTTCTACACAAAATAGATAACCAGAAATTCCATTTAAAGTTCTGCTCATTGAGTGGGGTTGTAGTACATTGATTGTCTACTTTCTGCTGATGCCAGAATACCATACAGAAATCCATGAGCCAGGAACATACTCATCAAGAGGAAGTATATGGAAGTCTAAACCACTTACTGGTGCAATCTAACTGAGCCCTCCAGACCTGCTGGAGCCTGATATCATATATATTTCCATTTAAAATAAAATGCTGTTATGTTCCATTTTATGGTTCAGTTGATCATATATCACACAGTTCAAGATGGGCAACTCAAATAACAATCATTTGGCATCCCATAGTCAGGCATATTGTGTCTAGTGGAATCCAGTAGCAAGGCAAAAACTACTTTTTCACAAAGAAACCCCTAAGGTTCTGTGCTATTATTCTCCTATCGGGGCTTGCCACAAGTCTCATACAGCTGCAGATACTTCCAACACATTTGAGTCTTCTGGGTCATAATGCCCAAGTAACAAGGATGGACCCCTTTCATGTTCTGTCTACTCAAAATGTCCAGCCTTCTGAGTTATACAATATGTGGTATACTTTACCTTCAAAACACAAAGAAGTCCAACAAGAATTGTGCTTCTTTCTTTTTGTAAGGTGGTACAAGATGCAACAACTTGGAAACAACTTTAGCTATCCCAATATGCCTCAGGCTACTAGAACCCTAGAAATGTTGTTAGCACCGTTAATGTTTTGGTGTTTATCTTCTACCCTCTGGCTTGCTACCTCATGTTAATCCAATCCTGTTGCGTTGTGTCTTCAATGTACTGGATGGGCATGATGTTCTATGGAATATAAAGAAGATCCAGTACCCTCAGGACTGTTAGGCTAGATTGCAGGAGAGTTGACATAGTCCTAGGGCAAGAGAGTATAAATTTACATTGTTCCTGTTTTTTAAAAGCAAATTACTTCTGATGTTTCTTACTGATTAGAACAGAAAGAAACAGCTACCAGATCACTAGCTATATACTAGGTGCCATGGGCTATGCTGATTTGCTCCAATAAAGTTATCACGTCTGGAAATACATTTGCAACTGGCATCATCACCTGATTAAGATTGCAACAATCCACTGTAATTCCTCATGACCCATTTAGCTTTTCCACCAGCCAGACAGGTGAGTTAAATGGGGAGGTGGTAGGATACCTTTTCTGTATCTTCCAAGTTTTCTATCATAATGCTAATCTCTGCAATTCTCCCTACAAGACTTGCTATCTTGTTGGGAGTAAGGAAGAAGGTGTACAGTTCCAGGGGCTTCCTTACACTTGGCTCTTCCTACTATAACTTTTATTCCATTGGTATAAGAATCATTGTGGGATTATTATATATATCTATTCCTGGGCTGGATGCAGTGACTCATGCTTGTAATCCCAGCACTTTGAGAGGCTGAGGTTGGCAGGTTGCTTGAGCCCAGGAGTTAGAGACCAGCCTGGGCAACATGGTGAAACCCCTTCTCTACAAAAAAATACAAAAATTAGCCAGGCATGGTGGTGCCTGCCTGTGGTCTCAGCTACTTGGGAGGCTGAGGTAGGAGGATAATTTGAGCCCAGGATGTGGAGGTTGCAGTGAACTGTGATCACGCCATTGCACTCCAGCTTGGGTGACAGAGTGAGATCCTGTCTCAAAAAATAAAAATCAAAATAAAAAATAAATTTAAAAAAAGGCCAGGTGCAGTGGCTTACACCTGTAATCCCAGCACTTTGGGAGACCAAGGCAGGTGGATCACTTGAGGTGAGGAGTTTGAGACCAGCTTGGCCAACATAGTGAAACCCCATCTATACTAAAAATACAAAAATTAGCTGGGTATGGTGGTGTGTGCCTGTAATCCCAGCTACTCAGGAGGCTGAGGCAGGAGAATTGCCTGAACCCAGGAGGTGGAGGTTGCAGTGAGCCGAGATCGCGCCTCTGCACTCCAGCCTGGGTGACAGAGCAAGACTCCATCTCAAAAAAAAAAAAAAAAATCTGTTTCTCATCTTACTTCTATAAGCTTTAACCAGTAAACTATGAGGCTTTTAAGGTTCAGAACCACTTCCTAATAACCCCCCATCTTACACATTCTCCCTACTTAATTGCCTCAGGTCCCTCTGATAGTGGCTTAGGGAAACTATCATGGTATACAATTTGGCCACATTTCAAGGTTCTTCCTCATAGGAACCTGATGTCCCCTCAGTTGAGGGGCTTTAGGTCTGGAAACTAGATAAGAAACTATACATCCCACCACAGCGATTTGAGTTAGGCTCAGTGAATGTAGAATTTTTTTTTTTTGTCTTTTTATGTCAAGCAGCACCTTTATGTCAAGCGGAAAGTGGACAATCAATGTAGGACAGGATGTCTATCTATTTTTTCCTATAGACCTGTGATGAAGTAGCCATCATACAGAACCCTATTGGTCAAAACATGCTGCTTAGCATTCCATCCTGTGGCTTATTGGTCATTGCATCCTTGTCTCTGAAAGATAAGCACCACCCCCTGGCCTCTGTCTACTATTTCAGACTCCTATTTTTCCCATTGAAATTCAAAAGCAGCATCCCTCATTATCATATCTGGTCCACAGAGAAAAACTACAGTCTTCGTTTCTTAATGCCTTAGTGAAGAAAGTGTTGTCTGGGCTCTTCTGAGTAGAAAAGGGTGACGAGTGAATCTAGAGGAGTAAATGCAATACAGTCAGCCCTCCATATCCAGGGGTTTTTCATCTGTGGATTCAACCAACTGCAAATGAAAAATGTCATTGGATCTACAATGAACATGTACAGACTGTTTTTCTTGTCATTATTCTCTAAACAATACAGTGTTAAAAGTATTCACAGAGCATTTACATTGTATTAAGTATCACAAGAAATCTAGAGTTGACTTAAAGTATTTGGGAGTATGTACATAGGATATATGCAAATACTATTTCATTTTATATAAAGGACTCGAGCATCCTCAGATTTTGGTATCCTCAGGGAGGTCCTGGCAATCCCCCACAGATACCAAGGTATGACTGTACATCCATTATGCCAATGTGTCAGGTGTGGCACACCTACCATTGGTGTGAAGACAATAATCTTTATGTAGTAAATTAATAACCTTTTTAAAATTTACCTCATGTGATGCTGGTTTTCCATTTACAGACGCACAAAACACATTTCTTTTAAAATAGATTTTCTTAAGTGATGAGATGTGAGAAAAAATATTAAGTAAATAGAACAGGTTGTGATTGGATATGGCAATAATCATAAAGACAGTCCATAAATGACTATGTACATGAATGAACTTTGGGAAAACATTGATTGATTTAATTCAACCTCCTCATTTATGGGTGAGGAGACTAAAAGTCCAGAAGAGTAACGTCTTTTTTGAAGTTTTGGCTGCTATTGGAGGCAGAAGAACCCAAGCCTCTGGATTTCCCATTTGTCACTCGTCCACACAGATCCTCCACAGCACTGAAGTATTCTTTTGAGAACCTAATGAGAGCTGTGAATTATTATTCCCAAAAACGTAAGTGGAAACAACACGTAAAATTCTGCCTACAATGTCAGCGATTACTCAGACAGCCTAAAGTTCATTCACGGACCTAAAGTTAAGAAACCCTCATCTAATCATTTAAATACCCACCAATGTGGAGTGTTATACAAGATGAAGCAAATATTTAAACTGACCCAGGCTAAGTGTCTGAATTTTTCTAGAACTCAATAACATTGTCTTTGGGAAAATGAGTCTTAAACACATAAAAGCTTTGAACTTCTAAGTGTGTTTCTCTTCCTTCCAAAACTTCTCAGTACTAAAAAAGTTGACTTCTAGAGACAGTATGTGGCTACCAGTCAAGTGACATCAACAGACAGACTGCTGCATTTTACGAAGAGAAAGATCAAACCAGAAGTCTAGTTGATGTCTTTCTTCCATAAACATTAGAGACTGGGGGTAAAGTAGAAACAGCAGCAACCACACTTCACAGAAGCCAGACGTTAGAAACACAAATTCCCAGCTTTGAGGAATGATTATTATAAAGCTGTTTGTCATAATAACTTTTGCTGATGCCTTCAGCTGTCTCCCTGCACTTTCATCTTTCCCCAGGGTTCAGCAGCTTTCCAGCTGGAGACCCGCCTAACAACCGGTTTGATAATTACTTAAAGATAAGCTCTAGCGAGCACAGAGGAGGAAATGACCGTGGGTTTTTCAGAGTGAATGTGGATTTGCATTCTAATTTATTCACAAACTAGAAATGTATGGGTGTTATTTAAAGATGTGTTTTGGAAAAACTGACATAAAAAAGATCAACCCTGAAGTTATATGTCTAGCACGCTTTGGGTATCATTTCAATGTGACTGTCTAGGGCTGTGCTGCCTCCAAGAAGCAAAGAGGACAGTTTCCCAGAAGACAGAAGCTTCAGCACTTCCATAGGTGGCTACTGTTATTCCTCCTCCTCAGGAAAAATGAAAGAAAGAAATCCTGGTAGAGACTATCTCACTGTCTTGGATCTCTAGGGCTTTCTTTCATATCCGCCCAATGCCCAACTATGCCAAGTCAGCTACTTTCAAGCCAAGTTTATGAAATGTAGCTTTCCCTTTAACAGCAGATTCTAGAAGACATAGCTTTTGCCTCCGTTTGGCAGTTTTGGAATTGTCAGTGCCAAGTGTATATATTGTTGTGAAAGATCCCATGCTGGTTCTAAGAGTTGTTACCTATCCCAGTTTCCTGGAGAATACATTTTTTCAATAACGATTGAAGTGAACACACGTACCAAGCACTGTTCCAGGCATCAGGAAAACAGTAAACAAAACACCAGATCTAGTGTTCCATGTCAGGTCATAATAAGCCCTATAAAGAAACTAAACTGAATGAAGTAAGAGAGGGAGAAGGGATGTTGGGAGGGTCAAGGAGAGTGCTCTGGGGAAGTGACATTTGAATGCAAAGATTTCAAAACTGAGAAGTTGAGATGAACTGCCAAACACACACATTAAAGAAAAAAAAAAAAACACTGCATGCTGAGGAAGCTAAATAACTTACTCTTTGGCTCAGAGGGGAATATGAGACCCATAATTAGAAGACAGCCTGATGCCTCCTTGACTGAAACATTTCCAGTCCAGTATTCTGTACTACTTTCTGCCACATTCTGAAGCACCTTCCTAGTCATGGTGTTAAACAGGTGGGGGTGTCAGTTCAGAGCCAGTGTCAATGAAATAAAAATAAAACAAAATTAATTAATTAATTAAATAAACAGGCGGGTGGGGGAACATGTAAATTAACCTGCATTCCATGCCTGGTTTCATTAGAACTTGAAAACATTTCTTCTTATGCAAGTGCCAAACAGCAATATAGCATGGCAGTTTAAATCCCAATTCTGCCCTTTCTTGCTTGTGACCCTGTTACTTAATCTCTCTGTGCCACAGCTTCTTTATCTGAAAAGAAGACAAAAATAATAATAATAGAACCCAACACTCAGGGTTAAGAGAAGTAATAAAATTCAACATGTAAAATTTACAACAGTGACTCACACATTTTAAGAGCTCAGTAAATACTAGGCATTATTGTGCTTTTTAGGTTACTGATGTATATAATATCAACTGTCATTACAATTATTAAAAAATTAATTATTTGTATAATATTTGTTTAAAATCTGCCTCCCTGCTAGCCTATAAGCTCTGTGATGGCAGGGATGACATTTGTCTTATTTCAGTATCTCTAGACCGCAGAACAGTGCCTGACACAGAATGTGAGCTAATAAATATTTACTAAATGAGTTAATGAACTAAAAATGGATAATTTCCATAGTCATGGAAAAGAAAGCAAAGATGATGAAAATTTTGCCAATAAAAACCTCCAACGCACACTGACTTAATGAGGCTTTAATCTAGAATTTACTGCTTGTTGTCATAAGAGAGAGCTTTACGTAAGCAGTAGCCTAACTTTACTTTGTATAACCAGCTGTGTGTACATGCTCTCCTACTACTTATTGTCCATAACCACTTATCATAAGAACCAAAGTTAGTTAAGCTGTTGTGATTGTGATTGATCTTCATTCATTCAGCTAACACATATTGGGTACCCACTAGGCCCTGGCACTGTATGGCACTGTACTAGCCGCTAGAGACAAAGTGATACCATGATGAGGAAACCTAGACACTGTGGTAAATGTTACCACCAGAAAAAGGACATGCAGAGGACAGAAAAGCTGACTCCGCTGGGAAAGAAGGGGGAAGTTTCACAAGAGGAGGGGATTTTTGAGCTGGCTCATAAAAAATATAGGAGACTATTCCAAGTGGTAGAAGTAAAGGGAATTCTAGGCTCAATAAACCACACATGCCGATGGACAAATATGTAGAAAGATCCAGAGAATCGGGAGAGGGGAAACAGAACACTATGACAAGAGTATCAGCATGTCAGGGAAAAATATGTGGTGTTATTTTGGGGAAAATAGGAGGAGGCTGATGGTGATTTGCATGCCAAGCTAAGAAAGTTGCATTTTGTTCTGTAGTTCCCAGGGAACCACCAAGGGTGTTATAGGATTACTACTGGTTTGGGGAAAATTAATCCTGATAATCCTGATGGTACATGGAGGACTGGAGGGTGTACTTGGATGAGCCACAGCTAGAGTTATGAATCCAGTTAGGGTTGTCTCTATCCTCTGTGTCTTTGTTCTTGTTTCTGTCTTCTCTATCTCCCTGACTGTATGTGTGTGTGTATCACACTCTCATTCTCGCTATCTCACTCTCCTTCTCTCTCTCTCTCTGCTTCTCCCTCTATTATCACCTGGTGTACTGAGTCTCAAACATAGAATGTAATATTTCCTGGGAATTTCTGATGTAGTGAAATGAACAATAAATTGAAAGTCAACGTCCCCACGAACCTTAATCAGTGGTGCATACCCTAGAAAAATTAACTAATCTCTCTAGGCCTTTACTTCCTTATCTACACAATAAAAGGGCTGAGTTACTAGGTTTTATTTAATTCCACAAATATTTACTGAGCACCTGCTGTGCTCTAGGTGCTAGGGATACTGTAGTGAACAAAATAGACAAAACTCCCTGCGTTTATGGAGCTTATGTTGCAGTGGAAGAAGACAGACAACAAAATTTAAGCTAGGAAAATATGTGTTAATTGATGATGAGTGCAATGGAGAAAAATAAAGTAGGAAAAGAGATTTAAAAAGATGATGAAGCTATAATTTTCATGAGGTAAGCCCTCTCTGAGAAGGTAGATTTGAGTGAAGACATCGAGGAGGCAAGGGAATGAGCCATACAGACTTTGAGAAAAAGTATTCCAGACAAAGGGCACAGCCAGTGCAAACGTCTTGAGGCAGCTGTATGCCTGGTATGATCCAAAGTAACAAGGCCCATGTGGCTGTAACAGAGGAGGGATGGAGAGTAGTAGGAGCTGGCCATCAGAGAGGTGAGATCAGATTCCACAGGGTCTTGTGGGTACTGTAAGGACTGGCTCTAACACAGGCTGAGACAAGGAGCCACCAGAGAAGGGTCATGATCTGACTTATGTTTTTAGAATATCACTGGCTGGGGGTTTGAGAATAAACTGAAGAGGGCAAGAAGCAGAGGAACCAGGAAGGTGGTAAGATTGAACCACAGTGCATGGAGATGTGCAAAGCGAGCTGATCTTGAAGGCAGAGCTAACAGGATTGCCCAGGAATGACAGAAGAAAGGAGTCAAGGATGATCTCAAGGTTTGAAGTCTGTGGAACTGAAAGGACAGACACGGCTCTTTAGATGACCCTTACATTTTCTTCTGACTCTGAGATTCTACAATTTGGAGAAGCTTTTTCTCTTTCTTTTTGGTGAAATCTTCCACTCATTTGGAAACTAGTTCTTAAAAAACAAAATGTAGCTGGGCTCAGTGGCTCACACCTGTAATCCCAGTACTTTGGGAGGCTGAGGCAGGTGGATCACTTGAGGTCAAGGGTTCAAGATCAGTCCGTGCAATATGGGGAAACCCTGTCTCTACTAAAAATACAAATATTAGCCAGGCTTGGTGGTGTGTGCCTGTAATCCTAGCTACTCAGGAGACTGAGGCAGGAGATTGCTTGAACCTGGGAGGTGGAGGTTGCAGTGAGTCGAAATGAAAAAAAAAAAAAACTAAAAGTATATGTCACCTCTTTTAAATTATTTTCTCTCCCCAGATAGCTTTACAATAAAGGAAAGTCTATGACAAAAACCTTAAGAAAAAACACTGAAAAAATGTGCATTTGTTTAAAAACCTAATCTTTTCCAGTTACTCATCTTTTGAATACTAAATTGTGTTCCATTCCACATTTCTCGTGGATAAGGCAGTTATTGAATTTTTGGTGAGCTCAGAATGATCCCATTACCAGAGGAAGCAGATGAATTGAGAGGGGCCCAATCCCAGAAACAGGGAAACTGTCAGCCGGCTGCAGCACTCTACAGTCAAGCAGTGATCCTTGTGCTGGTGCTTGCCTAGCCCTGTGCTTAAGGTATTGTATAACAAGTGGAAAGCAGAGATAGACAGATTTTGGTACAAACCCATGCTCCATGGATCCTAAGCCCACGTTTGTTACCTCATCACCCTGAGCCTCAGTTTCCACATGTGTTAAATATCTATTGCAAGGAAAAAGAGAACGTATCTGAAGTATGAAAACTTGGAGTCTAAGGATACATTCATCTAACATCCTGAGGGGGACCTTATGAGGTCCACTCCCTGTGAATGGATTAACTGAGGTGATGACTGGTGGCTCATATAGTTTGGCTCTGTGTCCCCACCCAAATCTCACCTTGAATTGTACTCCCACAATTCCCATGTGTTGTGGAAGGGACCTGGTGGGAGATAATTGAATCGTGAGGGTGGTTTCCCCCATACTGTTCTCGTGATGGTGAATAAGTCTCGCCAGATATAATGATTTTGTTTTATCAAGGATTTCCGCTTTTGCGTCTTCCTTATTCTCTTTTGGCCTGCGGCCATCCATGAAAAATGAGACTTGCTCCTCCTTGCCTTCCGCCATGATTATGAGGCTTCCCCAGCCTCGTGGAACTGTAAGTCCAATTAAACCTCTTTCTTTTGTAAATTGCCCAGTCTCGGGTATGTCTTTATCAGAAAATGGAATAATACAGTAAATTAATACAAGTAGAGTGGGTCATTGCTGAAAAGATACCCGAAAATGTGGTAGCGAGTTTCGAACTTGGTAACAGGCAGAGGTTGGAACTGTTTGGAGGGCTCAGAAGAAAACAGGAAAATGTGGGAAAGTTTGGAACTTCCTAAAGACTTGTTAAATGGCTTTGTGCAAAATGCTGACAGTGATAGGGACAATAAGGTCCAGGCTGAGGTGGTCTCAGATGAGATTTTGAACTCTGGATTTTTTAGTTAATGATAAAATTAGTTAAGACTTTGGGGGACTGTTGGGAAGGCATGATTGGTTTTGAAATATGAGGACATGAGATTTGGCAGGGGCCGAGGCAGAATGATATGGTTTGGCTGTGTCCTCACCCAAATCTCATCTTGAACTGTACTCCCATAATTCCCAGGTATTGTGGGAGGGACCTGGTGGGAGATAACTGAATCATGGGGGCAATTTCCCCCATACTTTTCTGGTGGTAGTGAATAAGTCTCACCATGTCTGATGGTTTTATCAGATGTTTCTGCTTTTGCATCTTCATTATTCTCTATTTGTCTCTTGCCATCCATGAAAGACAAGACTAGTTCCTCCTTGCCTTCTGCCATGATTGTGAGGCTTCCCCAGCTTCGTGGAACTGTAAGTCCAATTAAACTTCTTTCTTTTGTAAATTGCCGAGTTTTAGGTATGTCTTTATCAGCAGAGTGAAAATGGAATAATACAGTGGCGAAAGGACCCACCAGATGCAAAAGCTATAAACTGAGGGTTGCTCCCACTATATATGGGCCTGTTTAAGAAGAGGGGCTTGAAATGTATGCATTGTTTGAATGTAGATGTGTCAGTGTAGGTGCTAACATTTCTGGAAAAAATAATTAGATGATGTCTGGTAGGAGATGATGTAATTGACTCAACAAGCTTCAACTTACTCAATTATCTAGTCTGCTGTAACTATTTATTTAAAAGTTGATTCATCCGGCCCAGCATACATTTCATTTCCAATACCAAGAGAGTACTTTCTTGATTTCGAGACAAGCAAGGCTTTTTTTTTCTACTTTCCATGCAATTGGGCTTTCAAAAAATCATAATTTATGTCAGTCTTCAGAACTGAAACTTCTCAAGCCCATTTCATTTAAGTTCATACCACACTTGATTTTTACAAAAAAGAACTTTATAAAATATTTGTCCTGCTGTCCTGATACCTGGAAAAACATAGATATTGTATATGTCTACACTATTGACAGTGAAGTATCCTCATGCGGATCTGAGTTCAAATTCCTATTCTACCTCTTAGCCTTGAACAACTTATTTAACTTCATTAAGATTCTATTTTTTCAATGGCAAAATGTCGGTGGGGGATCATAGTACCTATCCCACAGGGTTTCCATGAATTTTAAATAAGTCTTCGAAGCACTTAGCACAGTGCCTACCACATAGTGAATGAAGTTATTCTTGTTATGCATTCCAAGGTTCTTTTCTACAAGACAATAGTAATGAGGAAGGGTTTATTGTCACAGGTTTATTTTATTTTATTAATTAAGTTATCTTATTTATATGTATGTACATACGTACATATTAAAAATATAAATTGTGTTATTAATATATATTTATTATATACTAATAATATTATATAATATTTTGTATATTATATTATATACTATATTATATATTAAAATGTTTATATTATATATTATATTATATATTATATTTATATTATATATTATATATTATCTATTATACATTTAGATATTATATATAATATATTATATATTATATTATATATTATATATATAATATATATAATATTATACAACATAATATATAATATAATATATAATACATTATACTATTATAATATATAATATATTATAATAGTATAATGTATTATATATTATATTACATATTATTTATATATATTATATTATATTATGTATAATATATTATAATTGTATATTTATATAATTTATATATAATTATATAATTATATATAATATATATAATATAATACATAATATAATATGAATATAATATATTATATATCATATATATAATTATAATAATATTATATATTATTATATTATAATATAATATATATTATATATTATTATATTATAATATAATATAACATATATTATATATTATATTATATTATAATATATTATTATAATATAATATAATATAACATATATTATATATTCTATTATATTATAATATAATGTATCTTATATTATATTATAATATAATGTATCTTATATTATATTATAATATAATGTATCTTATATTATATTATAATATAATGTATATTATATTATATTATATTATTATTGTATTATTGTATAATATAATATATACAAAATATGATATATTATATAATATTATATTATTATATATTATTATATAATATTGTTATATAATAATCTATAATAATATTATTATATAATATTATTCTATAATAATCTATAATAATATTATTATATAATATTATTCTATAATAATCTATAATAATATTATTATATAATATTATATATTAATAATATATAATAGAAATATCATGTATTATATAATAATAATATATCATATATAATATAAAATAGATATTATATATAATAATATACAATATGTAATACATAATATATAATAGATATTAAACATAATAATATGTAATATATATAATATAATAGATATTATATATAATAATATATAATAGATGTTATATATAATGATATATAATATATAATATATTGTATAGGATAATATATGATATATAATATACATATTCTTAATAATATGTAATATATAATTAATAGATATTAAATATTATATATTATATAATAATACATATAATATATAATCTATTAAATAAAATGATATATAATATATAATATATTATTAATATTATAATTAATATAAAATATAATTATATTATGAATATTATTATATATTATATAATTATATTGTGAATATTATATATTATATAATTATATTATTCTATAATATTATTTTATATATATAATAATATTATACAGTATGTAATAATATTATATAGTATATATAATAATATATATATTACATAAGAATATTATATAGTACATATAATAATATATATCTTATATAATAATATTATATAGTATATATAATTATATATATTCTACAATAATATTATATAGTATATATAATAATATATATAATATAATAATATGTATTATATATTATATATAATACTTTATATTATATAATCATATTATAATACATAATATTTTATGCTTTATATATTATTATATATAATATATAATATATAATATTATTACATAATATATATTATGTAATCATATATATATTATATAATAATATAATATTATTGCATAATATATATTATGATAGATTATATATAATAATACAAATTTATTGCATAATATATATTATATATAATATATATTATTACATAATATATATTATATATAATATATATTATTACATAATATATATAATTACATAATACATATTATTATATAATATATATAATTACATAAGATATATTATTATATATAATATATGTTATCATATATATATTATTACATAATATATATTATGTAATATATAATATATATATTATTATATATAATATATAATATTATCTTATAATATATATTATATATATTATATATATTATATATAACATATCATCTTATATATAATACATATATAATATATATGATATATATTACATAATAATATTATTATAATAATATATTATAATATATTATAATATATATTATTATAATAATATATAATGTAATATATAATAATAATATTATTATATATTATTAATATATCATATAATATAATAATATAATATATTAAATAATATAATAATATTATACATAATAATATATAATATTAATATATAATAATAATGTTATAATAATAAATAATATAATAATATTATTATATAATATATAATAATGAATATAAAATAATGAATATAATAATGAATATAAAAATTCATTATATAATATATAATAATAATATATAATATATAATAATATATAATATATAATAATGTATAATATATAATATATAATAATATATAATAATAATTTTTATATTATATTTATATTATTTAATATTTATATCATATGATATCATATGATATTTATCATATGAGATATTTATCATATATTTATCATATGAGATATTTATCATATATTTATCATATGAGATATTTATCATATGGTGTTTATCATATGATACCATATGAGATATTTATCATATGATACCACATGAGATATTTATCATATGATACCACATGAGATATTTATCATATGATACCACATGAGATATTTATCATATGATACCACATGAGATATTTATCATATGATACCACATGAGATATTTATCATATGATACCACATGAGATATTTATCATATGATACCACATGAGATATTTATCGTATGGTACCATATGAGATATTTATCGTATGATACCATATGAGATATTTATCGTATGATACCATATGAGATATTTATCATATGATACCATATGAGATGTTTATCATATGATAGCATATGAGATATTTATCATATGTGAGATTTATCATATGATATCATATGAGAGATTTATCATATGAGATATTTATCATATGAGATATTTGTCATATGATATCATATGAGATATTTATCATATGAGATATTTATCATATGATATCATATGAGATATTTATCATATGATATCATATGAGATATTTATCATATGAGATATTTATCATATGATATCATATGAGATATTTACTATATAATATTTATATTTGGTTAATATTTATATTTATTTAATGTTTATATTGATATTATATATTTATATGATATATTTATATTATATAATATTTATATGATACATTTATATTATATAATATTTATATCACATAATATTTATATTATATAAGATTTATATCATATAATATTTATATTATATAAGATTTATATCATATAATATTTATATTATATAATATTTATATCATATAATATTTATATTATATAATATTTATATCATATAATATTTATATTATATAATATTTATATCATATAATATTTATATTATAAAATATTTATATAATATTTATATTATATAATATTCATATAATATGTATATAATATGTATATAATATTTATATTATATAATATTTCTATAATATTTATATAATATTTATATAATATTTACATTATATAATATTTACATAATATTTATATATTTATATAATATTTCTATTATATAATAGTCATATAATATTTATGTAATATTCATATAATATTTATATTATACAATATTTATATGATATTTATATATTTATATAATATTTATATTATATAATATTTATATAATATGTATATAATAATTATATAATATTCATATAATACTTATATAATATTTATATAATACTTATATAATATTTATATAATACGTATATAATACTTATATAATATAATATTTATATAATACTCATATATTTATATTATATAATATTTATATAATACTTATATAATATTTATATGATATAATATTTATATAATACTTATATAATATTTATATGATATAATATTTATATAATACATATATAATATTTATATAATATTTATATTATATAATATTTATGTAATACTTATTTAATATTTATATAATATGTATATTATATAATATTTATATAATATTTATATAATATTTATATTATATAATATTTATATAATATTTATATAATATTTATATTATATAATATTTATATAATATTATATAATATTTATATTATATAATATTTATATAATATTTATATTATATAATATTTATATAATATTTATATTATATTTATATAAGATTTATATAATATATTTATATAATATTTATATAATATTCATATAATATTTATATAATACTTATATAATATTTATATTATATAATATTTTTACAATACTTATATACTATTTATATTATATAATATTTATATAATAGTTATATACTAGTTATATTATATAATAGTTATATAATAGTTATATACTAGTTATATTATGTAATATTTATATACTAGTTATATAATATTTATATTATATAATATTTATATAATAGTTATATAATGTTTATATTATATAATATTTATAAAATAGTCATATAATATTTATATTATATAATATTTATAAAATAGTCATATAATATTTATATGATATAATATTCATAAAATAGTTATATAATATTTATATGATATAATATTCATAAAATAGTTATATAATATTTATATTATATAATATTTATATAATAGTTATATAATATTTATATTATATAATATTTATATAATAGTTATATAATATTTATATTATATAATATTTATATAATAGTTATATAATATTTATATTATATAATATTTATATAATAGTTATATAATATTTATATTATATAATATTGATATAATAGTTATATAATATAATATTTATATAACATTTATATAATATTTATATTAGATAATATTCATATAATATTTATATTAGATAATATTTATATAATATTTATATTAGATAATATTGATATTATAGAATATTTATATAATATTGATATTATATAATATTATATAATATTGATATTATATTATATTTATTATTTGTATATGATATAATATTTATTATGTGTATATTATATAATATTTGTTGTATATTATATATAACATATATAATATATGTTGTATATAATATAATTAACATATAATGTATATTAATATTTATATTATAATACAATTTTATTATTATATTATATTATAACATAATTATAATCATAATTATATGAATTATAGTATTATGTATATACATATATAATATAAATTATACTATAATAATAGAAATTATATTATTATGTATATCCATAATATAAATTATAGATATACATATTATAAATTATATTAATAAGTATATATGTAGATACATATATGTATTATATAATTTATATTTTGTATGTATAAATAAATTTATATATGCATGTATTACATATATATACACATATCCCTTCTCAAAGCATTTTTTAGATAGTTCACAGCAAGAAGTAATAATAAGGTTAGGATAGTTAGGAGGTAGGCCCAAGCAGAAAGTTCACAGACAGCCTTAATATAGGGTCAGAGACAGAGTCGCCATGAAACTAATGAAGCACAGAATTTTTCCACTCCCTAGGAGGGACCCAGACAATATGTTCATGTGACCATGAGTTTTTGTAAAATTTTCCCGCAAGTGATTAAGACTCTTGTCACTTTCTACTCCCATGTTCCCTTCATCACACTTCTGTCAAATCCAATGATATTGGGAAACTCATGGGTATTTTGAGGAAATTGAGATGGGGAGAGACTTAGTTTGGGTTTAGTGGGATGTATTTATGCAATTCACAGTCAACTTCTGTATATAGTTAAAATATTGCTGGCCCTCCTCATCTAGGAACAGCTTCCAGAAATATTTCTACCTCCCATGCCTAACTTTCAATGCCTACTCATTCAACATGCAACCCGAAGGTGCAGGATCAGGGCTCATATTTCCATATGAATGTGTCCATTGAAGCTGGCACTAGAAACGTATGTGGTAGAGGGAAAGTAAGGCTTGAAATGTATAGAATCAGATGTTATTACGGCGGTGCTTCAGGCAGTTAGGAAAAATATTAAGTTGCTTTTCTGGATTTTGTGATATTTGTACTATTTGTCAGCTTTTTAAAATCTGAAATTTGTTACAATTTATTGTCGCATGAAAACAAATATTGAGACTGTACTTTCAGGGATCATTTCTATAGTTCATCAAAACAAATATTTACGCTTGTACCTAATTTTATGTTCATTTTCTTAAAGAGATCCCTTAAAATCTAATTAGCTTTGGCTTCATATAACCTGGATCCTCTGTTAATTAGGAATCAAATTTAGCTCTGAGCTTCCTAGTAACCAGAGTGACAGGAAAACACAGAGTGTTACATACTTCTTTTTATGGCAAAGGAGGAAATAAACCATAAAATTGTTGTAAGAAATGTAATGAGATATAATGTATTATTTCCATGATGAGATGACACCTAACCCATCTGAAACACTTACTGGGTCAGACACTGTTGTAAGCACAGTGTATACATTATTCAGTATTTCCAACCCCAATGCCTGTTTTCTTAACCATTGGGTTTTGTTTTCTTAACCATTGGATTTTATTTTCTTCTCAAGGTGACGAGAGAAAGAAGCTGATCTTGAGTACATGTAAGAGAGTTCTTACTGCTAGAAGCCCAGGAAATAAACACCACCTCTGAGGGTTATCCAAATACTAATAAATCACCACCCGACAACAGTTACTCACTGACTTCACTGAGCAACTTTCTTATTAGTAGACAAAAAGTAGAATTTAAATTAAATAAAATCTGACAAACACTGTAATCTAGTTTCCTTTTTTCTTTTTCTTTCTTTTTCCTTTTTTTTTTTTTTTTAAGATGGAGTTTCACTCTTGATGCCCAGGCTGGAGTGCAATGATGCAACCTCGGCTCACTGCAACCTCCATCTCCCGGGTTCAAGTGATTCTCCCGACTCAGCCTCCAGAATAGCTGGGATTACAGGCACCCGCCACCACACCTGGCTAATTTTTTTGTATTTTTAGTAGAGATGGGTTTTCACCGTGTTGGCCAGGCTGGTCTCAAACTCCTGACCTCAGGTGATCCACCTGCCTCAGCCTCCCAAAGTGCTGGGATTACAGGCATGAGCCACCATGCCCGCCCTAGTTTCCTTTTTTCTATACTCTATGAAGATGCTCAGTTTTTCTTTGGGAGGCTTTTTGTTTGCTGTCTTTTTTTAATGAATAAGTAAGCACAATGATGTGAAACATTCTTCAGAAATCTTTAGGAAATGTGACAGTGAGCAGTAATAAAACAACTATTGAGAAAGCTCTAATGATAATAATAGGTAACATTTATCTATTTATTTATAATATTTAGTTGAAGTATATATTAAGAACTTTAAGTTATCTCATTAAATTCCTTTTTTTTTTTTTTGAGACAGAGTCTTGCTCTGTTGCCCAGGCTGGAGTGCAATGGTGCCATCTCAGCTCACTGCAACCTCTGACTCCCTGGTTCAAGCAATTCTCCTGCCTCAGCCTCCCAAGTAGCTGGGATTACAGGCACGTGCCACCAAGCCCAGCTAATTTTTGTATTTTTAGTAGAGACTGGTTTTCACCATGTTGGCCAGGATGGTCTCGATCTCCTGACCTCGTGATCTGCCTAATAAACCCGTGAAAAGAATGTTGTCTCCCATTTACAAATGAGGAACTGAGGTTTAAAGAGGTTAAGTCATTTGACCAAAATTCTAAAACAAGTAAGTTGTAGGAATCAGAATTTGAACCCACCACTGAGTTCTAGCTCAGAAAATTTGCTATCCTAATATCCTGTGCAGGATGGGTGGGCACCCAAGTCAGGGCTTGCATGAAGAGAAAGCTCAGGAATTGTTTATGGAATAAAGCATTATCAACCCTTTAATTTGTGAGGAATTAAACTGCGCCTCCTCTTCTCTTCTGATAGAAAGATCTCTCGCATTTATAGCCTGAGAACAGGCTATAGGAATGAATGGTTTCAGAAAGAATTCAAGGTTGTGGATGCTTAGACACTATTTGGCACCAGTAATGGATCCCTAAGACACTACTTTGTCTCAGGCGCTTCATTCAGTGATCCTGCAGTGTTGGAGTGTTCTGTTAATAATAATCCACAGAACTTTACCTTCATAGTTGTACTTAGAGGATCTATTTGCTCTGAGAACTATGAGAACTATGGCTGCATTTATTGTTCTTAAATCCTTAGTAAATCATTATAAGGTGTAATGTGGAACAATGAAGTACCTTTGTGTATTGATCAGTCAGTCACTGATAGTCGGCTACTAGGAGCCAGGCATTTCACTTTTTTTTTTTTTTTTTGAGACAGGGTCTCTCTCTGCCTCACCCAGGCTGGAGGGCAGCAGTGCGATCATAGCTCACTGCAACCTTGACCTCCTGGGCTCCTTGAGGAGCCCTCTTGTCCTCCCATCTCAGCCTCCCGAGTAGCTGGGACTACAGGCGCACACCACTGTGCCTGGTTAATATATTTTTTTGTAGAGATGGAGTCCCACTTTGTGGCCCAAGCTATATTTATTACTTCATTCATTTCTTAGAGGAAACTTATGAGGAAGGTAATATTGCCCTCATTTTACTGAACAGGAAATTGAACAGCTGGATAATTTGTGGAAGGTTTAAACTTAGATCTGGCAATTCCAAAACCCAGCCTCTTTCCCTCACATCTAGAGTTTGAAATCAAAAGACTTTTCTGCTCCTGCTGGCTTAAAATATAGAGCAATGAGGGGATCTTAAAGAGTGGAGGCAAAGGAAGAAGTTCACAGGCCCCCTGGAGAATATGGGTTCTTTTTCAGGGGGAGGAAAAAAATGGTACATTTACACACAAATGCACAAATTCTAATATGCAATTTCTTAGGTTTCAGCTCCCAGGTTAACACATCTTATTTTAAGACTGAGAAGGGTAATGTAGAGAAAAAAATCAAAGAGATACATTAAAAAAAAATGTAAGCCAAATCATAAACATGTTTCACAAACAGTTGTAATTGTCTGAAGGGAAAAATAATTTACAAAATAAATAGAGATAAAGTAAAGGGGGAAAAACTCATAAAGGACTGATTTCAAAACATTTTATAGGCTTGGCGCAGTGGCTCATGCCTGTAATCCCAGCTACATGAGAGGCTGAGGCAGGAGAATCACTTGAACCCAGGAGACAGAGGTTTCAGTGAGCCAAGATCGTGCCACTGCACTCCAGCCTGGGTGACAGAGCCAGACTCTGTCTCAAAAAAAAAAAAAAAAAATTATAAAGCTTGAGCTTTTTTTTTTTTTCCTTTAAATGAAAGGAAATTTGGTAATTCTCCCAATCCAATCCAACACTACTAAGAAGTCACTCATTCAATAGCTTGGCTGGATTTTAGAAACATGAATTATTTCATGACAACTAACCACCCTTGTGGCCAAGAGAACAAGGGTAAATAGAGGAAAGTGATCAAAAGTGAGGTTTAGTGGCAACTCCCAACAACCTATATGGGTAAGGCCAAAATCAAAAATTACCCTCTACATGAATGGGCACAGGATAGGCCAGGTCATCCAGCATCAGAACTCCTATTTCACTTCCAAGAACACACTGTAGGTCACTGTCCCGTAAGTGCCCTACCATTTGCAAATTCATCTCAATGTGCACACAATATGATAAATACTACTCAGTTTCTACAAAATCAGACAAAGGCAAGCAGGTACTTGAAGCAGATTTAACTTTGCACATCTTGGATACACATAGGGTTAAAAGATAGTCCTAGCTTCATTTAAAGTCAAATATTCTAGCACATTTTTATTATTTGTGGCACGAAATATGTGGAGCAGGGAGGCACTAAGAAATACAATGTTATTTGGCCCAAAAGGAATGACACAGCACTTCTCTGTCCTTGGAAGAACAGCACCATGGGCAACCACTGGATTAACTTATATACACAATCATACCAAGTAGGAACAGGTTTTGCCATCAAATTCATTCATTCTTCGTTTTTAAATCCCAACATTAAAATAAGCAAACATCGCCACAACAAATGTTTTCTCTTGTGAAGCCATAAGAGAACAGGAGAATCCAAGTTAAGCAAAGATAGCAAAGCTTGCTCTTGTCAATTAAAAGTGCAATTGGCCCTTCTATTTGAAAGTGAAATCTTTATTATGGAAAGTCAGATTTCAGGAAAAAAATCCATAACATAACTGCTTCAGTGAATTACTCAGGTCCTATTTTCATTAAGTTGTATTATGATGATAGCTGAGAGTTCATTTGCCATTGTACCCAACTCATCTAAAATTCTGAATCCCCAGTGACTGGATTATATTTGACTTCAAAAAGAACACTTTGTCCTGCTAGCCTTATGTAATACAAAGTAAATCAAGTCACTGAGTTTTCATCCATGGATATAACATTCCAGTTCATTTTAATTACATATAAAATGTATATTAAGTAAATATATATATTAGCCTGCCTTTTGATGAAGGCAACTGACTTATGACAATAGCATACAGTTAATATTCGCCTTTGTTCCTGAAATATCTTTGTTATAAACATAGTTTCTATACCTTGAAAGCCAAATTCACCAAGGGAAGCATCTTCTAAATCTTACTGCTGTAAGCTCATTTTCCTGGACTGTTATTATACGTAATAAGAGACTTGACTTGACAGCTCCTATAATAACACATTCTAGATTTTAAATTCGATGTGTGTTTTTTACCTTAAACTCTTGTGATGGCAAAACCATTTTCCTCAAAGCTGATTGGTTATGCAGGTCTACCACAGTGCTTAAATGGAACCTTGCTGTGCCAAGCTTTCTGACAAGGAGGAATCGTTTTATTTTGAGCCTTTTTGATACTGAACATGATATCTGAGTGAAGAATTTTTGTTTTATTATTAAGAAATAAATGTATCTTGCTTCTTGAGATCTCCCTGGCTTCAGCAATTTGTAGTTATTTCCACTATAGACCATTAAGAATATATTTCAAAGGCAAGCTAACAAAATTCAAGTAAAAATTATTTTTTATATATTACAGCTTCTAATTGGCATTGGGTGAGTATTAGAGATTATCAACATAAATTACATATAGTGTCAAATAATGAATTTAATTCATAGATGTTGGTTAATTCTCCTTATTGCATTCCTTCTTGTTGGTTGTATAATCATTGTATGCAGACTAATCTTCTGATAAAACTTTAAACTCCTTGGTTTATTTGGTGTATTTGTTTTTCTTGTAAGTTTTTTCCAGCCTTCTTAGACCTCCTTTACTACTGTGACTTTGTACATTTCCCCATAGTGAAGTCTAGTTTTGTCAACATCGCCCTAGAAGTATCTCAAAATACAGTGCCTGTGTCATTTCCTCTCTGATTTAGCTTTCATCCTACTTTTAAAGCAACAGAAGATTAAACTTGATTTTGTGGCCCCCTAATACAGGTATGACTGGATAAAATAATTAACATGACGTGCTGCCTTAGAACTGAAGCTTTGCTATTCATTTCATTTATTTGTTCCATTTCTATATTTTAGTTTCTTCTCAGGCTAAAGCTGTATTTTTCTTAAAGGCTTATAAAAATTTTGCTGAAAAAAAATGTTGGTGCTTCGTTGCAGGCTTGGAACCTCTTTTCCTAAACTAGATAACTTGGTGAGTACTTTCATTTATTTTTGCCAATACATACAGGTTCTCAAACTAGATACTGTCAGAAATACACTTGAGAGGGCCAAACACTACTGAAATGTATCAGAAGACTCAAAGAGCATCTGCTTTCACAGATGGAATGCAAGAAGAACTTACACAGTCATTGTACTTTGTGGCAATCATTATGAGTGTTACTTTCAACTCAAAAAATAACTAATTATAGACTTTAATCACTAACTTTTAGAGATGGAAGGGATCTCAGTCATCCAACATAATATATTAATTTTACAAAAGAGAAAATGAGTTTTCTACTTGCAAATATAAAGGCTACATATGTTATCAAGAATCACTGTGACAGCTACTAGAGAGATGAGATGACTGATTAAGCAAGGCAGAAATTAACCATCCAAAAGCACCCTTAAATCTTGGGCCATAATCTTAGAAACATTTAGCAAAGAAAGCTTTCACCAGTATTCTCTTTATTAGTTTCCACATATTGTTGTAACCTATACTAAACACACTAGATTCAGCTGTTATTTTCATTCTCTATGATGTTCTAACTCTGAAAATCTTTAAATAGTAGGAAAGGTATTTACATACTACTGCTTCCTTTGTTTAATTACATTCTGCCAATTTTTCTAATGTATGAAAGATAACTGATTACACCCACAATTTAGGAAAATGTCCATTATAAAAATGCTAAAGCGTCATTTATGTTGCTCCTATAGGAAGTAAACAGAAGGGTGAGCATTGGCTCCAATTATGCTAGATAGATTTTATGTCCAGAAAAGGAAGAAAGAACGAAAGGAATGAACAACTGGGTGTCTACATGTTGGTTACTCTGCTAGGAAATGGGCTATATCTGATATACGATGAAAATGAATCATTCTGATTAAAACCTTTTATTTTCCTCTATTGTATATGCAAATAGAAAGTTTTCTTAAGAAATTACTCACGTAAATGTTTCAGAATAAACCTTGTTCCAAGATGTAAATACGAGACTTAATTTTACAAGTCTTTCATAATTAACTAGAGTGGGATAAATGAATGAACCCCTTTAAAAACAATCTCCAAACTCCATACATAAGTCTATATGTTTAATCAAGGTATCTAATAAAGAGATAAATTTACTATTCTGCCTATTTCCTATTTCTTCCTATTTTCCTAACCATCTTAGAGCATAAGTGAATTTTTTTTTTTTTTTTTTTTTTTTGAGACAGAGTCTCGCTCTGTCGCCCAGGCTGGAGTGCAATGGCACGGTCTTGGCTCACTGCAACCTCCTCCTCCTGGGTTCAAGCGATTCTCCTGCCTCAGCCTCCCAAGGGGCTGGTATTACAGGTGTGAGACACCACACCCGGCTAATTTTTGTATTTTTAGTAGAGACAAGGTTTCACCATGTTGGCTCAGCTGGTCTCGAGCTCCTGACCTCAGGGGATCCGCCCACCTCAGCCTCCCAAAGTGCTGGGATTAAGGCGTGAGCCACCGCGCCTGGCCACATAAGTGATTTTTAAAGGAAGTAATGATGATGATAATAATAATAATAGGAACAATAGAGGAAACCAGGAAAAAAATAAGATTCTGAATATTCCAGTTTACTTAGTCTCTATATAACAGAATATTATCTATAACATCTTAGAAAGTAGCACAAAGTTTTGATTTTGGAGTGTGCCCTCCTGAAACAGATTATTCTGTACAATGAATGTAGTTGGACATCACTATTTCTTTATAAATCAACTAGTAACTAGAAACTCAAACCCATTAATATTCCTATTTGGGGGATAACCTCCTAATTTCTAATTTTCACATTCTGGTGCTATGAAATCTCTCTCTTTCTCTCTCTCTCTCTCTGTCTCTCTCTCTTTCCCTGTCTCTCTCTCTCACACACAAACTCTTATATTTCCTTTTAATCTGACTCTTTTGGCAGCTTGAAAAGTACCAGGTGATAACTGTCTAATAGTTTCTTGACATAAAAGAAAAATGGCAGCAGGGGCCCCATCCATTTCCATACTCTCCTTGACAGACAAGTAGGCTAGTACTTAGATAAGTGCAGACTGCCCTAAGCATACTTATTTCACAGACCAAAAATAAAAATCAATTTTTTATTCTAGGTACCAAAAGGAAAAATGAAGATTCTCCTGGTCTTTCTAGGGCTTCTTGGTAATTCTGTTGCTATGCCAGTGAGTATTTTTTAAATGTTAGCTCTTCTCTTTGTCGTTGCATAGCTTAGGAACAATTGTTGAGCTTATTTCAACTGATGTTCTGCATTTGTCACTGACATTCTCTTACTTCCAGATGCACATGCCCCGAATGCCTGGATTTAGCAGTAAAAGTGAGGAGGTATGTATGTTCAGTCTCAGAGGAGAAGTTATCCAGAGTCCTATCCTACACATTTACTAAAAAGGAGAATATTGGAAAATTGTCTGATATATATTTCTTATGAAAAAGGTAAAAAGAGGGAGAGTTGAAAGTCTTAAACTCTCAAATCGAGGCAAAGTAGTAATTTCCCCAGCCATCAGCCAACCTATGTACTTCAGTGTTCCTTTTCAAGGTAAATGTGGATTTGTGTTAAAATCTAGTTGATGTTACCTTATCTGCTAAGTTTTTTAGCTAGCAAAAGTGACCAATTGTACCAAGGGTTATTAGAAGGTAGATGCTTAAAAATAGAAATACCTTTCACATGATTCATATCCCAGATCGTTAATCAAATTCAACACATATCGGAAAGATGAATCATCTTGTCACATAATTCTCATGTTCTCAAATCCTGAACTCTAATAGAACAGAACATTCAAAAACTTTACAGTAGACCAGATTTTTATTTTCTATGATTCTTTATTGATTCTTCTCAAAATAAAATTCTGACTTAAAAGTTAAAGTGCCTGAGAAGCTTCTTTAATTGTATACTTACTTAAAATTCAAGCATAAGTAGGGAAAGGTAATATGACTGTTGTGCATTAAGATCAGAAATTTTTACACTGGGAAGTTCTAAGGTTAAAAAAAGAAATTTTACTTATTTCTTACGATTTGTGCATTGATTTAATAAAAGTTTCACTTTGTATCACATTAATGGATTCCTTTGGTTGCAGATGATGCGGTATAATCAATTCACCTTTATGAACGGCCCACATGTAAGTTTTTCTTTATGTTATTTCTGATGATTTCTTGTTTATCTAGATAACTGCATTATAAAGTTTGCCTTAGCCAATAGAGACACCAATCCACATGTTTTAAGTATAATGTAATCGTTACAAAAGTTTCAAGGTGGAAAAATTATTGCCCCTATCCTCTCACACCAAATTTTCTTCTTATTCATTACTATTGTTCTTTCATGTAAATCAAAATAATTATTAATGAGAAGTGTTATTTATTTGAGACTGAGTCTCAAATGTATAGTCAAGAAAAGATGGTTCTGGGAAAATATCACATAAGATGTCACAAATAATGACAATAAAAATAACATAGTAAGTATTGGTGGGGGGTAAGTTTTACTTGGATTATCTTGAAAGATAACACTACAGTTATGAAGCAAGTTTTATGTTATTTAAATAAATATAGGTTATTCTTGTCACTGTATGCTAATTGTCAGAACAGACAAGTATCAGGTGGTTCTTTGGCACAATTTTTCTGATAAAATTGTATGTTAGCACAATAACACTACACATCACTTTTGATTTCCATGGAATGATCATGAGGGCCATTTTGAGGGGAAAATCAAGGACTACATCCATTTTTTTGTAACCCTTTTTATCCAAGTCATTCTCTTTTAAAGCTCTTTGCCTAAAATAATCATTGTAAATTTCCTCTTCCTCGACTTTTGATTGGCTCAACTTTTTCATACCCTTGTTTTTAGTTTTAGTGACTTTACCTGTGATTTGAAATTTTTACCAACTTAGTTGTCATGAAATCCTGTGTCTTAGTGCAATATTTGCAATTTTGAATTTCATCAATCCACAAAGCGTGGGTACATCATCTAATAGATAGCAAGAGACTAATTAATGAAGACTGGGGATAGAGACAGGTGTTAAACCAGGGAGGAAATATTGGAATGAGAACTGATGTTGCAAGACTGATCATTCATAAATTATCATAAATTTAGAAATTAGCATTTTTATAAATTATCATAAATTTATAAATTAACATTTTTAGATTATAACTACTTTTGCTTCCCTGCCCAACTTTGTAATTGTGGTGATTCTGATAACAAAAATGGATTTAATGAGGATCCACCTGTAACCAAGAACCATAGACACCATATAAGTGTGTTTACACAGACTGAATTTTTATCCTCTCTTTTCCTTTTTTTCTTGTTTTTTATTTTTTTGTTTACAGTCTCACTTCCTTTATCTTATTTTTGTTTTTTCTCTTCTTCATCCAGCCTTATAACAAATCACATGGGTTCTGAATACAACATTAAATCTTCTGTAACCTGACTTGTATACTTCTGACCTGAGTTAGGGTTTCAGAGTTAGAAAACCATCAGTCAAATTCTTAAACTGAGATTTCCCACCTAATTCTGCCTTTTGGTTTGTTTTGGTTGTTTGGCTTTCTAGAAGACGGAAGTTCATTCTGTAAGACAATGTGTAAGGAAATTCTAACTAAAGATCTGGAAGCTTCCATAGTTAAGTCAAGTTCCATAGGACTTTTAAGCTCTTTGGCTGAGTTTTAGAGGCTGACATTAGAGGATGGAGACAGCCTGAATCACAGCTCTATTATGATTTCACTATTATTTGCTACCCTTTCAGATGGCACACCTGGGGCCCTTCTTTGGAAACGGTCTCCCTCAGCAATTTCCACAGTACCAGATGCCCGTGTGGCCTCAGCCACCACCCAACACATGGCATCCACGGAAATCCTCAGCACCCAAACGTCATAACAAGACTGATCAGACCCAAGAAACCCAGAAACCCAACCAGACTCAGTCAAAAAAGCCACCACAAAAGCGGCCTTTGAAGCAGCCGTCACATAATCAACCTCAGCCCGAAGAGGAAGCTCAACCCCCTCAGGTGAGACTTGCACAGAAAAATTTCATATCTGTAAATGGCCTCGGAGAGATTTGGAGGGCCATGCCACCCCCATATACACACTTCAATGCAGGTACTCTGTTGCAATACCAATGTTTGTTTTGACATGCATCCAAAACTGCATGGCAAGTCGACTCCAATCTTGTTTGGTTGAAATTACCCAAATACTGTTGCCTTTTAAAAGCTCCTTTTAAATTACAGAGACAACATGGTGTAATAATATGAGCACTAATCTAACAGTCGAGAATCAAAGGTTCAAGTCCTATGCCTGGTCCTTATTAGTTGTATGCTATTGAACAAGTTACTTCACCTTTCTAGGTTCCAGTTTCCCCATGAGTAAACTAAATGGTTTCGAAGTTTCATCCAAATCTGTGCTTTGATGCTCTAAAATATTGCTCTTAAATTAACATTGCTTCCAGTACTAGTATGACATAAGGTAAGAAGGTGTGCAAATGGTTTCTCAAGATCTCATCCAGTGTGGAGGGAGCTTCGAAAATACTGGCTTTTAGGCCGGGCGTGGTGGCTCACACCTGTAATCCCAACACTTTGGGAGGCCAAGGTAGGTGGATCACCTGAGGTCAGGAGTTCAAGACCAGCCTGGCCAACATGGTGAAACCCTGTCTCTACTAAAAATACAAAAAGTAGCTGGGCTTGGTGGTGCGTGTCTGTAATCCCAGCTATTCAGGAGGCTGAGGCAGAAGAATCGCTTGAACCCGGGAGGTGGAGGTTGCAATGAGCCAAGATCACGCCACTGCACTCCAGCCTGGGCAACAGAGCAAGACTCTGTCTCAAAAAAATAAAAAGAAAGTACTGGCTTTTGGTCAGTTAACACTTATTATCAGACACTATTACAGACATAGGGAGTACAAAATTGAATGAAAAGACACTCCTGGATTGGAATCCTGGCTTCAGTGATTTACAAGCAATGAGATTTTAGGCAAGTGACCAAACTTCTCTGAACTTCATGTTCTTAGTAAAATGGGAATAGTAATAGTTTATATCTTCTATGGTTATATGAGGATGAAATGAGTTTAACAATATAAAATGCTCAGCACAGAGCCTGGAATGTGTGTCCAATAATACTAATTGTTATTATCATTATCGTCTTTGCCCTATAAAAAACACAGTTTAATGCAAAGGGAGATGTAGACTCCCAAGTTTCAATTGTAGTTAGTTTCCTTCATTTTTTTATGTATTCTTTTCAATACCACATCACTCTGATTCTTTCTTTCTCTCTAGGCATTCCCACCATTTGGAAATGGGCTATTCCCCTATCAACAACCACCATGGCAAATTCCACAGGTGAGAAATTTTTTTTTCTTTACACTGTAAGTGAAAAATAATATTAGCATGTTATAATTTAAATTAATATAAATTCATACATTCTAATGGAATACCATATACCAATCAGTAGATGGTATGAAACAAAACCAGCGCATCAGTAATCATGCAGAAAAAGAATAGAGAATTTTTTGAATTTCATACTCAGACAAATTGGTGACATAAATACAACCTAAATCGCCAAACAGATACTGATAACTTAGCTAATAAATTAATTTTAAAAAGTTGCACTACTTCATTACTATTTCCCCACATCCTTAAGAAATTTTTTAAAAACACACAAATTATCTTCATTTAATGTAATGGGGAAACTGGGACACAGGACAAAATGGAGTTTGAAAACCACAGGGTGAGCTATGATTAGACATTTTCATCCTATCTTACTGTTTCTAGCCACAGATATATCATTATAAAGAATCTTGGGGCTGGGCAAGGTGGCTCACGTCTGTAATCCCAGCACTTTGGGAGGCCGAGGTGGGTGATCACTTGAGGTCAGGAGCTCAAAACCAGCCTGGCCAACATGGTGAAATCCCGTCTCTACTAAAAATACAAAAATTTGCCAGGCATGGTGGTGCATGCCTGTAATCCCAGCACTTTGGGAAGCCGAGGCAGGCGGATCACCTGAGGTCAGGAGTTCGAGACCAGCCTGACCAACAAGGTGAAACCCCGTCTCTACTAAAAATACAAAAATTAGCTGGGCGTAATGGCGGGCACCTGTAATCCCAGATATTCAGGAAGCTGAGGCAGGAGACTCACTTGAACCCAGGAAGCAGAGGTTGCAGTGAGCCGAGATCGTGCCATTGCACTCCAGCCTAGGTGACAGAGCGAGACTCCGTCTCAAAAAAAAAAAAAAAAAAAAAAGAGATCTTGCAAAATATTATTTACAAGAAGCCTCAAAGAATCTTAAACGTTTAAAATCATTAAAATAAAAAATAATATTGAAATTGCATCATAGGCATTAAAAATACGAATGGCAAAATAAACTTTTTGAACTAAAGAATGTTAAAGGCCAGTTGCTGCTAAACAAACAAAACAACAGGAAATATTTGTTAACTGTTCATTCAGCTATGACATAGGTTTTCCTTGTCTACAACTCTATTACCAAGAAGGCTTTTTATCAGTGAGGAACAATTCATTTTAAGGAGTAAGAGTTCCTTACATTTTTCCTCCTTAAAAGAGTGACTTCCTTTTACTGGCTACGCTGAACTAAGGAAATTAAGGCAGTAAAGGTAAAGATTTTAAAAACAGATAAACATGATTCTCATGCTGAAGTAACTATTAATCTCATCTACATAAAACTTGAGAAGCAGAAACTCGGCCTCCAAGTTTGATTAGGAGAGTTAACTTTAGTCAAATAAAAATATCATAGTAATAATTCAAGGATTGTCAGTTTGGAGTTTGTCCCCCTAAACATGAAGCCACATTCTAAAAATAACATCGTTACTTAATCTCTATTATTAGATGTTCTAATATGGATACTTGGATTCTAACAGCACTCAAATTTCTCTCTCTCACCCTCTCTCTGTATGTGTGTGCATGGTGTGTGTTTGTTGGGGGTTGTGGAGGGTATGTTTTTGAGTGTTAGAGGTGGTAAGGAGGATTGCCAACAGATGCAGCCATACAGAGTATTTTAAGTAGGATAATCTAGGATCCAGCTGAAGCCTTTGTATTTACCAGTATTCACTGTTAGATCATAATTCTTAGCAGCTGGACTGTGAGAGCTAATAACTCAAACGCTAAAAGCTCAGAGTACTAACTGAGCTCAATCATTGACTTGAGCTATTTTTAGACACCCTGAGTCTTACAAACAAATGGCAGCATCGAACGTGGTTTTCTCCTGTATTCACTGTGTTTTTCACTTCTCAGAGGTTACCACCACCAGGTTATGGACGCCCACCAATGAGCAATGAAGAAGGGGGGGTAAGTACAAGTAAAACTACATTCTCCACTAGAAATTACAGTCCATTCACCCCTGCTTTTTTATCCACATCTAATAAGAAAGTTAAAATCCAACACATGAACCTGTAGCTCAAGCTTCCATGATTTTTAGAAAATAAAAAAGTGAAACAAATCAAGCCAGTGGTCCAAAGATTGATGCTGGACTCCAGACAGTGATAAACAGAGAAAGAAGTAAGAGTTTCTTAGAATGTTATCCTCAAGAGGAAATTAAGTGATCTCTAACTTCCTGATTATATTAATACAAATAAATTGAAGCCAAGAAAAATCAATTACTACTCAATTTCACTTTTAAGTTACTGGATAAACTGAACCCAGAACCCAAGTCTTCTGTTACTCTGCTCAATGGCCTTTTCACTATACCACACTAGGAGAAGAACCAAATGTATATCACAGAGTGATATACTCTTAATATTCCAGCTCTATGTCATCTAAAAAGTCATTTTAGTGATTATGGCATAGCACCCCACCCCCCTGGAGCTTACTTCTTTTTCCCTAAATATGTGATATGTCCTCAGTGAACTGTGGTAACTTAATAGCTTGACTGGAGAGTGGGCGACAGATTGTTCTTTTTTTTTTTTTTTTTTTTTTTGAGACAGGTGGGAGATCACTTGAGCCTTGGGGGTGGAGGTTGCAGTGAGCCATAGCACCACTGCACTCCAGCCTGGGTGACAGAGCGAGACTATCTCAAACAAAAGAGAGGTTGGCATTACCTGCTCTAAGAGGTCCTTTTCAGCTTTAAGATTATGTATATATACATTTTGTAAGTAAGTCTTTTCATCTCCCACAGTCTATTATTAGCATGGCAGCCAAAGTGACCCTGTGAAAACAATAGTCTCATCTTGTTGCTCCTCTGCTCAGTCCCTGCAATGACTGCCAATTTCTTATCTTTCTTTTCTTTCTTTCTTTCTTTTTTTTTTTTTTTTTGTAAGACAGAGTCTCGCTCTGTCATCCAGGCTGGAGTGCAGTGGCACGATCTCGGCTCACTGCAACCTCCACCTTCTGGATTCAAGCAATTCAATTCTCATACCTCAGCCTCCCGAGTAGCTGAGATTACAGGTGTGTGCCATCACACCTGGCTAATCTTTGTATTTTTTTAGAGATGGGATTTCACCATGTTGACCAGACTAGTATCGAACTCCTGGCCTCAAGTGATCCAGCCACCTCAGCCTCCCAAAGTGCTGGGATTACAGGCATGAGCCACTGCAACTGGCAGAGATTGTTCTTAAAATAACATTGAAGATTATTGTGTCAGTAATGGTATAAGGCGCTCTCAAATATATCATGAAATAACCCCAAATAAAAATGATTCAGATAATTGTATGCAACCTAGAAAGTGGCACTTCTAATTTTCATATGAGTAACATAAGAAAGGAAGCAGAAAGATCCAGGCAGTTATCACAGGCTTTAAGAAGCTTTTATTTAGGCCAGGCACGGGTGGCTCACACCTGCAATCCCAGCACTTTGGGAGGCTGAGGCAGGTGGATCACTTGAGGTAAGGAGTTTGAGACCAGCCTGGCCAAGATGGTGAAATCCCATCTCTACTAAGAATACAAAAATTAGCTGGGTGTGGTGGTGCTGGCCTGTAATCCCAGCTACTGTGGAGCCTGAGGCAGAAGAATCGCTTGAACCCAGGGGGGGAAGGTTGCAGTGAGCTGAGATCACATCATTGCACTCTAGCCTAGGCAACAGAGCGAGACTCAGTCTCAAAAAACAAAAAAGGAAAGAAATCTGAATTTAGATAGGCACAATGGCTCACACCTGTAATCCCAACACTTTGGGAGGCTGAGACAGGACGATCACTTAAGCCCAGGATTTCAAGACCAGCCTGGGCAACATAGGGAGAATAAAATAAATGTTAGGTGAATGTGGTGTCACGCGCCTGTGGTCCCAGCTACTCAGGAGGCTGAAGTGGGAGGATCACTTTAGCCTGGGAATTCAAGGCTGCAGTGAACCCTGATCTTGCCACTGCACTCCAGCCTGGGCAACAAAGAAAAACCCTGTCTCAAAAACTAAGATGTCTGTATTCTACCTCTTGAGGGCACTACCTGATTTCCTGCATGATCTTGGGAGATATTTCCTTGCCTGTCTTTCTCATCTCCATCCACAAATGGGGATTAAAATACTTTTCTTTATATTGCATTTGTTTTAAAAAGAAAAATCAAATGATCTAAATGCCACACAAATGTCTAACAAACATACTGACTGAGTTCGTGATGATTAAATCATTCATTAAATGAAAATTTATTAAGAACATCCCACTCTCCTCGGTACTGGAAAACAAGGATGAGAAGCATAATGTTTTCATTCAAAACCTTCACATGGGAGAATTAAATGGAAGAATCCCAGGAAAATAGGAAACTGAAATTCAGTGGGATAATTGTGATGACAGAAATCTGTACTGCTGTGGACTCCTAGGAATAGGACCTAATTCTGCCCATGGAAGTCAAGACACAGAAGGTAGAAGTCAAACTGAGCTCTGAAGGATGAGTCAAATTTGCCAGGAGGAATAAATGTGTCAATGGAAGAAGTTTCAATATGAATAAGCCATGTGCAAAGGCACTGAAACATAAAAAGAATAGAGAACCCAGAGAATTCAGCGTAGTTGTGATTTGCAACTGCATAAAGTGCAAGGGGGAGGAAATGAGGCTGAATGTAATAGTTATAGCCCAGATTATTATAAAAAATTGTATTATTATTATATAATATATAACACTTATTAGGCACTTACTAAGTACCAGGCACTGAGCTGTACTTATTTTGTCTCATTTGGCCCTCATGACAACCTATGAGGTAGACGCTATTTTATTATCATCTCCATATTACAAATGAATAAACCAAGGTTGGCCCAGAGTCATAGTACTAATACTGGTGGAATGGGGATTTTAATGCACATCTGTCTAGAGCCCCACTGTTTAGCAGCATGTCGTACTGCTTTGATGTTATGTTCAGGGATTTAGAGTTTATTTTGTAAAGGAGAACTTTAAATACAAATTTAAAGAGGAAAGGGGCCAAATTTCCATATACCCACTCTCAGCCTCTAATACTCTGATGGCAGTGCAGATGCAAGATTAAAGGAAAGTAAGACTGCATCCAGAGTAGCCAGTAAGAAAACTACTGTAACAGTTCAGGGGTACTGTGGATTAAGGAAGTGGGAACAAAGATGAAAGTTTAGATTTTATAGGACCTGATTATTAATAGTCTGAAGTACTAAGAGAGAGCAGAAACTTAAGAAACTGTACAGATAGTGGTGAATGTTGCTTAAATATAGAACATCGGAGGAGGAGATTTCACAGGAGATGAGCCCAGTTCTGGGTGCATTCAGTTGGAGGTACTCATGAAATCTTTAGTGGAGATGTTTTGCTGCCTCAACCTTGGGTGAGAGTGTTGTGGGTTAGAATTATGCCTTTGGGAGTTGTTAGCAATCTATGCCTATTAAAAGCATGGGCTGACGCAATAGAATTCTTTTTTCTTTCTTTCTTTCTTTTATTTTTTTTATTTTATTTATTTATTTATTTATTTATTTTTTTGAGATGGAGTCTCGCTGTTGCCAGGCTGGAATGCAGTGACACGATCTGGGCTCATTGCAACCTCCACCTCCTGGGTTCAGGCGATTCTCCTGCCTCAGCCTCCTGAGTAACTGGGACTACAGGTGCCTGCACCACCATGCCCAGCTAATTTTTGTATTTTTAGTAAAGACGGGGTTTCACCATGTTGGCCAGGATTGTCTCGAACTCCTGACCTCATGATCCACCTGTCTCGGCCTCCAAAAGTGCTGGGATTACAGGCGCAATAGAATTCTTAAAAGAGGTATGTAAAAACAGAACAGAAAAATTAGGAGGATGGAGGATGAAATCATTAAAAACAAAACAGAAAAACAAACAAAACCCCTCAGATGTATAAGGCCTAAAAAGAGAAAGCTGAGCAGTGGTCAGAAAAAAATACCAGGAGAGAGAACCAGAAAGAGTATGGTCATGGAAACCAAGGAAGAATCAAAGTTCAAGAAAGAAAGTAAAGCTAATGATGTTAAAAGAAACATGTGGCTGATAAGATTTCCCTGTTATACTAAAAAATTCCAAACACCATTGTGGGAAACAAAGGGCAATTATTGATTTCCATTTTCTTTCCTACAGAATCCTTACTTTGGATATTTTGGATATCATGGCTTTGGGGGTCGCCCTCCTTATTATTCAGAAGAAATGTTTGAACAAGATTTTGAAAAACCCAAAGAAGAAGATCCTCCTAAAGCAGAAAGTCCAGGCACAGAACCCACAGCTAATTCAACAGTCACTGAGACGAATTCTACCCAACCAAATCCTAAAGGGAGTCAGGGAGGAAATGACACCAGCCCCACAGGAAACAGTACCCCAGGACTAAACACTGGGAACAACCCTCCAGCTCAAAATGGGATTGGCCCACTCCCTGCAGTCAACGCTTCAGGCCAGGGAGGGCCAGGAAGTCAAATCCCATGGAGACCAAGTCAGCCAAATATTCGTGAAAATCATCCATATCCTAATGTAAGAAATTTTCCTTCAGGAAGACAGTGGTATTTCACTGGTACTGTCATGGGGCACAGACAGAATAGGCCTTTTTACAGAAATCAACAAGTTCAAAGGGGTCCTCGGTGGAACTCCTTTGCTTGGGAAGGTAAACAAGTAGCTCGTCCAGGAAATCCAGTTTATCACAAAGCTTACCCTCCTACTTCAAGAGGCAATTATCCCAATTATGCAGGAAATCCAGCAAATCTCAGAAGAAAGCCTCAGGGGCCAAATAAACACCCTGTAGGAACTACTGTTGCCCCACTGGGTCCCAAACCTGGCCCTGTTGTTCGCAATGAAAAAATCCAAAATCCAAGGGAGAAGCCCCTGGGTCCCAAAGAACAAATAATAGTTCCTACAAAGAATCCAACCAGCCCCTGGAGAAACTCTCAACAGTATGAAGTTAATAAATCCAATTATAAACTGCCTCACTCTGAGGGTTATATGCCAGTCCCAAATTTTAATTCTGTTGATCAACATGAAAACTCCTATTACCCAAGAGGAGATTCCAGAAAAGTCCCAAATTCTGATGGACAAACCCAAAGCCAGAATTTGCCCAAAGGGATTGTTTTAGGGTCAAGAAGGATGCCATATGAATCAGAAACTAATCAGCCAGAATTAAAGCACAGCTCATATCAGCCTGCTGTATACCCTGAGGAAATCCCTTCTCCTGCAAAAGAACATTTTCCTGCTGGAAGAAATACTTGGGACCACCAAGAAATCTCTCCACCTTTTAAGGAAGATCCAGGGAGGCAAGAAGAACATTTACCCCATCCTTCCCATGGTTCTAGAGGAAGTGTTTTCTACCCTGAATATAACCCATATGATCCCAGGGAAAACTCACCGTACCTTAGAGGCAATACATGGGATGAGAGAGATGATTCTCCCAATACTATGGGGCAAAAAGAAAGTCCACTCTACCCCATAAATACCCCAGACCAGAAGGAGACAGTCCCTTATAATGAAGAGGACCCAGTTGATCCAACTGGAGATGAAGTCTTTCCTGGACAAAATAGATGGGGTGAAGAGTTGAGCTTCAAAGGAGGCCCAACAGTTAGGCACTATGAAGGTGAACAATATACCTCAAATCAGCCAAAGGAATATCTTCCCTATTCTTTAGATAATCCATCAAAACCAAGGGAGGATTTTTATTATAGTGAATTTTACCCATGGAGCCCGGATGAGAATTTTCCATCATATAATACAGCTCCTACTATGCCACCACCTATAGAGAGCAGGGGCTACTACGTTAATAATGCCGCTGGACCAGAAGAAAGCACTCTATCTCCTTCACGGAATTCCTGGGACCACAGGATACAAGCCCAAGGGCAGAGAGAAAGAAGGCCGTATTTTAACAGAAATATCTGGGATCAGGCAACACATATACAAAAAGCCCCAGCTAGGCCACCAGACCAGAAAGGTAACCAGCCCTATTACAGTAACACCCCAGCTGGGCTTCAGAAAAATCCAATATGGCATGAAGGTGAGAATTTGAACTATGGCATGCAAATAACTAGGATGAATTCTCCAGAGAGAGAACATTCATCTTTCCCTAACTTCATCCCACCAAGTTACCCATCAGGTCAAAAAGAAGCACATTTATTTCACCTAAGCCAGAGAGGCTCTTGCTGTGCTGGTAGCTCCACAGGGCCCAAGGACAATCCACTAGCTCTACAAGACTACACTCCATCCTATGGTCTTGCACCTGGGGAGAACCAAGACACCAGTCCTCTGTATACAGACGGTAGTCATACCAAGCAGACAAGAGATATCGTCTCCCCAACAAGCATCCTACCAGGCCAAAGAAACAGCTCAGAGAAGAGGGAAAGCCAAAACCCTTTTAGAGATGATGTGTCCACTCTGAGGAGGAACACACCATGTGCTATAAAGAATCAACTGGGCCAAAAGGAAATTATGCCCTTTCCTGAAGCCAGTTCCCTTCAATCAAAGAATACACCTTGTCTCAAAAATGATCTTGGAGGAGATGGGAACAACATTCTGGAACAAGTTTTTGAAGACAACCAGCTCAATGAAAGAACTATTGACCTTACTCCTGAGCAGCTTGTTATTGGTACACCTGATGAAGGCTCCAATCCAGAAGGCATCCAAAGTCAAGTCCAAGAAAATGAAAGTGAGAGGCAACAGCAAAGACCATCTAACATTCTGCATTTGCCATGCTTTGGCTCCAAATTAGCAAACCATCACTCTTCCACCACTGGAACTCCATCTAGCGATGGAAGGCAAAGCCCATTTGATGGGGATTCAATTACGCCTACTGAAAATCCTAACACATTGGTTGAGTTAGCTACTGAGGAACAATTTAAGAGTATAAATGTAGACCCACTTGATGCAGATGAACACAGTCCATTTGAATTCCTTCAAAGAGGGACCAATGTACAGGACCAGGTACAAGACTGCTTACTACTTCAGGCCTAGGGGTTATTCAACCAAGCATTCTTGGGGAAAGAGAAATCACTGACATTCTATACCAATGGTTCCCAAAATTTTTTCCCCAAGACTTAATTAAGTATCTGACTGTCTTGGTGATCCTTAAGTTTTCTCCCCTCTCAGCAATAGGAGTAGCGACCCAGGTGGAGCTGAGATTAGGCCTCTGGGGATCACCAGATCTAGCACTTTCACAGATTAGTGCAGACCTTAAAAAAGCAAGAAGGCCATGACCATCCCTGCCTCGAAACTTGGAAGTCACTTGTCTGAGTTAGTTTCCTTTTGCTTGATGACTTCTTTTGCTCTCAAAGTTCCATACTTGCAAAATTGGTTTTTCAAGACTGAAAGGCAGATTAACTTTCCATTCTACTTATGGAGATCCACACATCAGTATAGTCCTGATGCACTGTATGTTTTTTGCTTGTGTTGATCTTGTCAGGTTTTTTTCCTACTCAATATTCTCTTCAAGCATTTTTTTTCTTCCACTGCCACTCTCTTTACCTTTATCATTTCTTTTTCTTAGCTTTCTTCCTTCTTTTCTCTCTCCCTCAACCATTCTGTATTTAGCTTTCTATTCCTCATCTTTTTCTCTCTGTGTATCACTTCTTACATATTAAGTTAGCTATTTGAACCATTACTAGTCTCTTCTTTATGTCTACCTCCTCCATTATGTCTTCCTCTCTTCCAACCTATCTGTTCTGTCCCCCAATGTACCACTTACCAACTAATCCCTCTCCTCTCTGACTCCTTTCTTCCCTTCAATTTATCTTTTTCCCTGTTACACCATTTTCATCTTAAGACTGCATGTCACTCTCTTCCTTTTTGTATCCACTCTCCAAATCGTACCCTAATTTTTTCTTGACCCAGCTTAACCATCATTACAGAATATATTTTGGAAATGGTAGACACTGATAGCTACTTTGTTTTTAGTTATCTTAGGGTCTCTACCAAGTAGACACAGTTCAGTTAGAGAGACGTATTTAAGGAGAAGGGAAGGCAGGATACCCAGAACTAGCAGCCTAGGGAAAAGGCTTAGGAAGATGGAGAATGAGGAACTGAAGAAACTGCCGCTCTGAGACTGCACATCCAGGAAAAAAGACTAGGACTTGCCACACACTGCCAATTCATAATCCGCAGGATCTGTAGAAGACATTTTGGGAAACACTGTCTTAAATAAAAACTCAATGTTTAGTTTTTTTTTTTTTTTTAACTAGTTCAGCATAAGGGATTCTACCAGTATGTGCTACTACTAACATTCTTCATGTCCATGCAGAATTACTTACAGACACTCTTTCTTGGTATCTTGAATAAATTGTGTAAATTATTTTGAAAAGTGGATATTTCTATATGCCTTGCTTATAATACATCAGGGATTATTATTCTTATTAATAACATGTTGGCCTATTACCTGGATATCCCTTGCCTAGAGCAGGAAAAAAGTCTCAGAATTACCTAAAAACATACTTTATAACTTTAAGAGATTTCTTAGGATACATTTTCAGGGGCAGATTTCATAACAAGATCTCAAAAATTTGGGGAAACACAACGTTGAAAACTTCCTAAGAAAAGGAATCTTGCCCTTGAATCTTCTGAAGTACCTAGCACAGTGTCTTCAACATAGAAGGTACCCAATAAATATATATCAATTCATTTTTTAATGACTTTCAACACTCCCATGAAAACACCGTAGTCTGCTTTTCCTGAAAGGTGACTGTCTAGGATGCTGAATGAGCCACCACTCCGTAGTTTTATATATTCAGCAACATTTCCATCATAGAATTTCAGCGTTAGAAGGGATCTTAGAGGTAGATTATCCAGGCCATCCCCTACTGCTTACATTCCCCTCCCCTGTCCAGTTTTATATTTTAATCACACATTGAAAAATTCATTAACTTATTCTGTATAAAACTGTCTTTTAAGAATTATCCTTTCAAAATAAAAATGTTATTGTTTCACTAGTTTATTTTTCCAAATGATTTTTTTGAAATCTCAATATGAGTACTTTCATTACAAGATACTCACTTCACATTTCACCAGAATGCATGGGTTCACATAATTGTTTTGGCAGATATGTTGACATATCTGAATTTATGAGACACTGATACTTAAACTACCATCTGAGAACGCTGCAATGTAAAATGTAAAAAGTACAGTGTGACACTTCCAAACTGTCTTGAGCATAAGTAAATATTTTTTCTAAAAATGTATAGTGTGACCAAAAGAACACATATTTTGAATTTGAAAACACACAGTGAAAAGAAGGGAAAATGTCTCTCCAGAAAATAACTGTTTTCTTTTTTTTTTTTTTTTTTTTTGGTTTTTGTTTTGAGACAGAGTCTTGCTCTGTTGCCCAGGCTGGAGTGCAGTGGCGCCATCTCAGCTCACTGCAACCTCCACCTCCCGAGTTGAAACAATTCTCGTGCCTCAGCCTCCCAAGCAGCTGAGATTACAAATGTGTGCCACCAGGCATGGCTAATTCTTGTATTTTTAATAGAGACAGGGTTTCACCATGTTGGTCAGGCTGGTCTCGAACTCCTGACCTCAAGTGATCCATCCACCTCGGCCTCCCAAAATGCTGGGATTATAGGCATGAGCACTGTGGCCGGCCCAGAAAACTCTTGACGTCATCAGCACAGGTATGCATTTGCAAGCCTGGATACCAGATATGAGTTCCTTACAGTAAAGTAATCAATTATTCTGTATGCTCTTGCTAAGTTATTGATAAAGCTTTTAAAGTCTGCTGTAAAGTTAAGGTGCACGCGGTGGATATGGGAGGCTCTAAAAGTGACCCTCTTGTCTTAGCATCCGAACCCTACCGCTACTACTACACTTCTGTGATGAGTTCCTACATCTAGTGGTCATCTGCTGATTCTAAACTAGCTGGATATAGTCTATGATGTCTTTAGTTGATAAGGTAAAGAAGAAGAAAAAAATGTGAGGATTATAAACACAAGAGATAATCCAGCAAGGTTGACACACATCTGCTTTATATGCACAGCCTACAATAAACTTCTCTAGAGGATGGTTGGGCATTAATCCAGGTGCCTGGGGGAAATCTTGCATTTCCTCACCTGACACAGGAAGCAAAGTAGGATGACAAAATGTAGAGCCAAGCCAGACCTCCGTAAACAGCCTAGTAGCCATTAGCATGGAGAGTCTTCTCTGACTTTTTGGAGCACCTAAACATGTAGATAACATGTTTCACTTCGGTCACTCACATCAGCATCTTAACTTTATACACCTTTAAAGAAAACGCAGAAGTAATGACCTTTGAGTTATGTGTATTATTAACATTACTCAGACGTATCTCTGACCACTCGTTTCCTCTTCCCTCATTTACCCCAGTCGCCTTCAATCATGACATTAAGGAAACTGAAAAAGATTCATCTTGACCTCAGGAAACCAAACTTCATTTCTAATAACTAAAAAAGAAACCAGAAACGTTGTACTTAAAAAATCAACAGCTCTGTCCCAACTGCCCAACAAAAGTTGGAAGAAAACTTCACTCGATGGAAAATAAACTTTCACCATTTCACAGTAAAATATAGCATTAGGTTTTGTCCACATGCACTTCCGTGTGGCTCCACCTCACCCCTAGTCCAATAACATCAGCCACTGAAACTTTTCTTCTTGCTTTGAATTTACAGTCAATTAGATTTAGAAATAGGATTCAACTGGTAACAAGCAAAATTCCATGCTGGCAGAGGAAAAATTTTCAAATGAAGAGGCAAAGAGGAAGCTGATCTGTAATTTGACAAAGATGTAATTGTGAAATAGATAAAGCTATTCTCAGGATCCCTTCACATCCCAGGCAAGGTTCTGTGCTCTCATGATGCCCCCATTTCATCCACCTGAGCACCCAGCAACTTCCGTTTCTGTGCCTCATCAGAGCTTGACCAGTGATTACCTCTGAGCTTATCCAAATAACCTTATCTCATTCCTTTCTGCACTATATAAAGCTTTACTCCTATTGCTGATAAATACAATTTTTATCTGGCTGATGCTGAATGTGCTTACTTGGCTTTACTCTCTCTTTTTTTTTTTTTTTTTTTTTGTTTTGTTTTGTTTTTTTGAGACAGGCTGGAGTGCAGTGGCACAATCTGGGCTAATTGCAACCTCCATCTCCTGGATTCAGGCGATTCTCCTGCCTCAGCCTCCCAAGTAGCTAGGACTACACGCACCACTACACCCAGCTAATTTTTGTATTTTTAGTAGAGAGGGGGTTTCACCATGTTGGCCAGGAGGGTCTCGATCTCTTGACCTCGTGATTTGCCCGCCTCGGCCCCCCAAAGTGCTGGGATTACAGGTATGAGCCACCGCGACTGGCTGACTTTACTCTTTTTTGTTTGTTTGTTTCGTTTTGTTTTTGAGACGGAGTTTCACTCTTGATGCCCAGGCTGGAGTGCAGTGGCAGGATCTCGGCTCACCGCAACCTTGCTTCTTGGGTTCAAGCGATTCTCCTGCCTCAGCCTCTCGAGTAGCTGGGATTACAGGCGTGGGCCAACACACCCAACTAATTTTGTATTTTTAGTAAAGACAGAGTTTCTCCATGTTGGTCAGGCTGGTCTCCAACTCCCGACCTCAGGCGATCGACCCATCTAGGCCTCCCAAAGTGCTGGGATTACAGGCGTGAGCCACCGCACCCGGCCGCCAGCTTTACTCTTATTGCTAATTAATATAATCTTTATCTGGCTGATGCTAAGTTTGCTTACTTGGGCAAATGGCTAACTTGTCAAGAACTGTGCAGAAGGAAAACATTTCTCACCAATGGTACTTATTTATGCCTGCCTTTTAAAAATGTCACCCACTTAATTCAAATTAAAAAGAGAGGGCAAAAAGTGCAAGCAATATAATAGACTTATGACAGGTTAATGAATTGGTCGCACTAACCCCAAAATGCCACATTAGCTTTAAGAAAATATTACAGTATTTGCTGTGGTTTAACTCAGTAAAAATATTTTTTTCTCAGCTGGGTGCAGTGGTTCACTCGTGTAATCCCAGCACTTTGGGAGGCGAGGCGGGTGGATCACCTGAGGTCAGGAGTTTGAGACAAGCCTGGCCAACATGGTGAAACCCCGTCTCTACTAAAAATACTAAAAAATTAGCCAGGTATGGTGGCCGGCCCCTATAATCCCAGCTACTTGGGAGGCTGAGGCAGGAGAATCGCTTGAACCCGGGAGGCAGAGATTGCAGAGAGCCAAGATCACGCCATTGCACTCCAGCCTGGGTGACAGAGTGAGACTCCATTTCAAAAAAAAAAAAAAAAGAAAGAAAAAGAAAAAGAAAACAAAATTTTGTTCAGAGAAGACCTTGTCAGTCCCATCCCTCATCTGTTAAACCACATTGGCAGCTGCCTCTGGATTCAGGCTGTTTTCTGACAGTGTTGCATGCCATGCCAGCATTATTCCGGTTTTAATGTGTATATGATTGTGAACTGTGTTAAAATGCAGATGTTGATTCAGAGGCTCTGGAGCAGAGCCCACCATTCTGTGGTATTAACATGCTCCCAGGTGGTAGTGATTCAATCAATCGGTGGACAAAGTGGCAAAGTGGTAAGGGTGGCAAAGTGGTAGGCTGCTCCCTCTAAATAAGTGGCAACTTCACACTCACCAGGGAAGGAACAGAAAGGTCTTGACCAATGAAAAAACTATCACCAATTTGAGGGGATGTGTATAAATTAAGCATATAAGTGAAAGATTCAAGACAGAAAGAGAAACGGGAGCAGGCTGATCCTGTCTCCATTCTGACATTTGTGTTATGCTTCTTCCTCTTTCATTGCTTGGCTCATGTAGTTCTAGAAGGTTCTATTCTCCATCAGGAAAGGCCCCATTCAGTTAACATCTCCTCCAAGATTACCCCAGTCCTAACAACCCAGCTTCCCTGAAGGCTCACAGTACATGATCTTTAATATTTATTTATTTATTTATTTATTTGAGACAGTCTTGCTTTGTTGCCCAGGCTGGAGTGCAGTGATGCGATCTTAGCTCACTGCAACTTCCGCCTCCCTGGTTCAAGCGATTCTCATGCCTCAGCCTCCTGAGTAGCTGGGATTACAGACGTGGGCCACTACGCCCAGCTAATTTTTGTATTTTTAGTAGAGCAGGGGTTTCGTCATGTTGGCCAGGCTTTTCTTGAACTCCTGGCCTCAAGTGATCCACCCACCTGAACCTCTCCATGTGCTGGGATTACAGTTGTAAGCCACCATGCCCAGCCAATCTTTAATATTTAATCACAAATGTGTCTTATACTGTGTGCTAATTTTTTCCTGTGTTAGTTTTGCCTATAGAAGAAATAGGAAAACTGAAAAAGTGAGACCCAGTTCTTCTTCTTATGTGGCCCTCATAACACTGTGCTGAGTACAGAGTAGATTCTAAGTAAACACCACTCTCTTTATCTTATGCAAATGAATAAATATTTAGAATTTCACCAAAATTAATATTAATGTATTAATTAACTGATATTAAAAGTTTAATAATGATTAACACTTTTCTAATTATAAAATATACAGTCTTTGTAGAATATTTGGAACATTCTATACTAAAAAGTAAAAGGAAACAAAAAAATAACATTTTGGCCTATTTCCCTCAAGGCTTTTCCCATGTATGTGTAGGGAATTTTCTTTTTTTTTTCTTTTTTGAGAGGGAGTCTCTCTCTGTCGCCCAGGCTGGAGTGCAGTGGCACAATCTCGGCTCACTGCAAGCTCCGCCTCCGGGGTTCTGGCCATTCTCCTGCCTCAGCCTCCCGAGTAGCTGGGACTACAGGCGCCGGCCATCACTCCCGGCTATTTTTTCGTATTTTTAGTAGAGATGGGATTTCACCGTGTTAGCCGGGATGATCTCGATCTCCTGACCTTGTGATCCGCCCGCCTCGGCCTCCCAAAGTGCTGGGATTACAGGCATGAGCCACCACATCCAGCCTGGAATTTTCTTAAAGTCACTCCTTTATGCAAAATCCTACATTTTCCTCTTCACTTTGTATATCAATTTCCATAAATTTTAAAACACATGATATTTCACTTCGGTTGTATGTAAAATATTTTGAAGTATACCTATATTACCATTCCCTTGATGATGGACTTAAAGTTTCCTATGAATTTTCACTATTATAAATCACATTATAATAGATATCTCTATCTCTCTTTGTCTGTATTTCTGGTTATTTCCTCAGAAGTGGAATTACCGAGGAAGATGGTTTGAAGGATGTTTAGACAGGATAACATACTGACTGAGAGCTTTGGCTTTGGGGTCTGACAGCCTTGGAGCTAATCATCAGTTCTCCAAATACCTGAAAAACATTAGGCAGGTTACTTCATCACCCTCACAGCTCAGTTTTACCATTTTTAAAGTGAAGATAGTACTTGTTTTATGCAATGTTAGGAGAATTAAATGAAACAATGCGTGTTAAAAACGTATATTCATTGTATTTTGTAACTCAACCACTAGATGGAAGTGGAGGTTTACAGTTATAAAGTAGTGGCTCCCCTGTAATTTCCAGCCTCAGTAGCACCTGGGGAATTTGTGGGACCTGCAATGTCTCCAGCTGCATCTCTGAGCTACTTGATCAGTATCTCTGAGGTGGAGCTCAGCAATCTACTTTAATGAGTCCTCCCGGTAATTCTCATACACTTTAAAGTTTGAAAAATCACTGATCCTGCCGGGCGCAGTGGCTCATGCCTGTAATCCCAGCACTTTGGGAGGCCAAGGCAGGCAGATCACTTGAGGTCAGGAGTTTGAGACCAGCCTGACCAACATGGAGAAACCCCGTCTTCTACTAAAAATACAAAAAATTAGCCAGGCGTTGTGGTGCATGCCTGTAATCCCAGCTACTTGGGAGGCTGAGGCAGGGGAATCGTTTGAACCCAGGAGGCAGAGGTTGCGGCAAGCCAAGATTGCACCATTGCACTCCAGCCTGGGCAACGAGAGCAAAACTCTGTCTGAAAAAAAAAAAAAAAAAAAAAAAAACCCAGAAAATCACTGACCCAATATATATTCACATATATTTACATTCTTTTCTTATTTGTTGTTTAGGCAGGGAGAAGAGCCAAAGAAAATTAACACATAATAACAACTGTAAATTATGGATTGTTGCTAATTGCTACCACAGTGGTAATAAGTGATATGCAGACACAGCATGCATCCTTATTTTTATAAAAATCTATGTAGTTATTTTTGCTCCCATTTTTCAAATGAGGAAGCAATCTTTGAATTAACTTGGCCAATGTTACAGTATGTATTTCAATATAGACCATGGATTTATCCACTAGACTATACTGCTACCCCAAAGCCAAGACCTGGAAATCCCATTAAACGGCTTTATTCTTATTGCTGATTAATATAATTTTCATCTGGCTGCTGCTGAGTGTGCTTACCTGAGCAAATGGCTAACTTGTCAAGAACTATGCAGAAGAAAAACATTTCTCACCAATTGTACCTATTTATGCCTGTCTTTTTAAAATGTCATCCATTTAATTCAAATTAAAAAGGGGGGGCAAAAAGTGCAAAACTTATAATAGACTTATGACAGGTCAATGAATTGGTCACATTAACCTCAAAATATCACATGAGGTTTAAGAAAATGTTACAGTGGACATAATGATTCTCTAAGAGCCTCAATTGATGTTTGTTAAGACTATAGCAGAGTGATTCAGACTTTTCATTGCCATTTACTAGATAAGTGAACCACTCAAATGGCTAATTATCCACTTAGTTGGTTTTCTCATTTATAATATGAAATACCCAAAAAGTTATTGTAAGGATAAAATGAGATGACATAGATAAATCATTTGGTACTTGAAGAATGCTATCATCGTTATCATCACTAAATCAGATAGATCATAATTAGTATTGTGTTCATTTGGACCCTGCAGAATTGCAAGATGAGATTAGTGGGTGCAAGAGATTTATTAGGAAAACATCTGTGAGGGAAAATGGGAAGGGAGCCGAAGAAGGCTGAGTCTTCGGATCCTGATGCAGGTCTTACCCATGTGGAGCAAAGAGGATAGGAAGGATGATTGGACACATAATGTCTGGAGGTGCAGTGCTAAGAAATTTTCAGCAAAGATAAAAAGGAGTCCCCAAGTCAGTGCCCCATCAGAAGAGTCCTGTGTCTCCCAGGAACTGACCTGTCTTAGTGTCCCTTGCACAAACACAGTGGATCTCAGAACTATAGGTCAATTATATTCCTTGCAGAGAACTGAGAGGCTCCTTTCATGGCCACCACATCTTACATTGATTCCTTAGTGTGCCCCTCTAAATGTTCCACTAATATCAGCAAATGTTTGAATACAACTTAAAGAAAGGCTTTAATCTATCCTCAATAACTCTCATTTAAGAGTCACCAGCTACTCCAGATTTATATTGAATGAGTTAATATTTATAAAGCACTTACATTGGTACCTAGCACATAGTAAGTACTAAATTGTTACTAGTATGGTAGTATCAGAGTTTAACTGAACTTCTGAAAGAAGGAAGACTTGTGGGACTACGAATTGCAGTCTTCTTCCAGCTAGCATTTAATGAGGTAATAATGCTGGAATAGGGGTCTTTCCTATAAGGATCTGCAATGTGGATCTACAAAACTTCTTCTACTGGGTACACCGAGAAACTAAGGCAAAGATGAGGAGAAAGTAAGGGGTCTCTTCAGAAGCAGTCTCCCATAAATTCTCATAGCACTTTGGAAGCTATTTCTTTGCCTTCAGCAGGCTCTGCCAAATAATAATTATTTATGTGTATGTCTTATCTCTTCAACTAAGCCACACTCATGTTCATTCATTCAACAAATATGTATTGAGTACTTCCATGTGCCAGACACCGTTCCAGATGGTAAGGAAACATCAATGGGCAAAAGTGCGTGCCTTTGTGGAGATTACACTCTAGTGAGGGGAGACAGACCATAAACATGACACATAAGTAAATTACATAGTCTGCTAGAGGGAGATAAGTACTTGGGGGGAAGTAGACTAAGATAAAGAAATGGGGTTTGAAATATTTAAAAAGTAGTCAGGGTGGTTCTCACAGAGAAGATGACACCTAAGCACAGTTCTGGGGAGTGAGCAGTGATAGTGACTTTCTCAAGGGCGCTTACCATAACTTCACCACCACAGACCAATCCTGTGCATTTGGTTAATATTTAATAAATGTTTACTGACTAAATGAAATTCAAAGACTTGGCTAAAACCACACTCTAGATTAAAGATCAGTCAAGAATGGATGTATCTTTAATACACCAAAACTGGGGTTTCTACTGAAGCACCAGTGTCCTATGCATATCCCTAAAGAAACACTGAATAATCGGTGGAAGTCATTAAAAATGACTATTACCAGAACAATTCCTTTTCAAGAAACCAACTCTTACTAATCATCTTCCCACTGTTTTAAATTCAGAGTTAGCATTTACTTTCCATAGTACCTTTAAATATATATGTCAATTGGCCTTGGCTTTCTGCCATAAAGTTTTATGTGCCATGATAAACATGGTATTTATCAGGGGGGATTTTGCCCTTTTATTTAATTATGGGTATAAAATGGCAAAGCCACCTCAAATATGTACATATATGAGTTCTGTGATTAATGCTTCATTACATCATACTTACAAACCGTTCATCAATAACAAGTTAACTTACATAACGAAAGTTAACATAAGGAAACTTTTTTCCAACAAATTATTTCACACAGGTATATGCTTATGAATCTATTTAATTGCTCAGACTGTGCTAGAGAATACGTACCATGAAATACATATATTTCATAAGGTTCAGTTACAAAATGGATTGTTTCAAATGGCAATTTCTTACACTAACCTGATTATGAAAACAAGAAGTCTGTATCATCTGCTTCCAAGTCTGTTATGTCCAAATATATTTTTAATTATGCATTTATTTCGCTACTTTTATAAATATTAGAGATTTCACCTTAAATTATTTTTATTTTTGTAAATAGTTCTAGAACACGTTTTCCAATTATTATTTTTCTAATGGAGACATATAATTGACCTATGTTTATGCATATATGTTCTCTACACAGTGAAACTTTTTTTAAAAAGAATAGTAAAGAAAATGCGGAAGCTCTGGCTCTCCAAGGCAAAGCCAAAAAAAAAAGCGGGGGGGGAATGCGAGGAACATTTTATTACACCTCCTGATTTTCACTCCTTGAGTTTTATTTTCTCCCCTTGTTTATTTGTTTAATGCTAGAAACTGTATTCCTAAGAGAGCATACCTCTTTCAGGTGAGCATGATAATTGGCAGATTTTGATACTTAGAGTATGAACATATAATTAAGAAGTGATTACCTAATAAAGATAACAATGTGACATTTTAATTATTTTGGTGGCAGGGAGTTGGTTTTACATCACCCAAAAAAAAAAAAAGCCCTGGTTTCAAATTCATTGGTAATAAATATGCTAACTTTCTGAATCAAAATGGAGAGCCTCTCAAGAAAAAGAGCTATGCAGTCAGCAATGACTTAATTTAGTCAGGATAGCAGGCATCTGGGGTTAAGGCTGTTTCCACCATTTTGGTCTCACCACCATATACGAGTGGGACCACAGCTCTGTAGCACTTGTTTCTGTCATAAGTGTAGCAGGTCTCTGTAGCACTGTCTTCATCACAGATATTGCTCTGGGTAGCAGTAACTATCTGATTATCCAGCTCCACTTCTGTAGGATCACATTTTTTACAGCTGAAAAGCAAATATATGTATTAGACAATCCCCTCAAATGCTCTCAAAATGTGACTACACATTTCAATCCAAAATCAATTAGTTCTTGCAGCTCTGACATGACGGCAAAGGATGACTCCTTTCAGACATAAGCAGCTCTACAATACAGAATAGCTTATGGGATTTTCCAATCTTTAATATATATTAGTTGAAAGTAAGCAATATAATTAATGATATGATAATGTGATTGTTTTATCTACACCATACAGCAATTTCTACTATGTTAGGCTTATTCCCAACTGTATGTCTGTTTAAATAAGTTATTTATAGTGACAAGAAAGGGAGAATTTTAAAAAAAATTGATGTTGGAGTCTGTCATTTCCAAAGAAACACCTGCCTGTTTATAAGATCAAATCCACTTATTGAACTATTAAGAGAAACTGGCCTTTCTATGAATGCCAGTGATTTTTTCTTTAGAAAAAATGTATAGCTAAATTTTATCTGTGACAAAGTTTTATGAATTTATGATACCTAATAATTAACATAGGAATTAATGTATTCAAAAGTTCAGATTATGTTTGTAAATGTTTATACTCTGACATATTTTTAAAAACATTCTTACTAACAAGGTTAAAATTAAAAGCTATTAACTTCCACATCTATATTACTATGGAAAAAAATATATCTTACAGGTCAGACAAATGGTACACAAATCTGGTTCTCAATGGTGAGGTGGGATCAGAGATATTCTCCCTGTTGTTCAGAGGAACACTAAAAGAAAAGAAAGAAAACAAAGTTAAAACAATGAAATGCAGATATTGTTATTTTTGGTAACGAGTATACTGCCACTATTTCATCAGAACAATACTTATTGTATTTAGTACTCTATAAGCACTCTAGAGTAATACCGTTACTCAGATTTTTATAGTAACTTGCTATATTTTAAATATTTCTCATTCAAAATAAACCTCACAGCAACTCCGCTGTCAACTATCTTTGCTGACTTGGCAAATTTTTGCTTTTCCTTTAAAACTCAACTCACGTTTTACCTCTGTAATAATTACATTGATGTTATCCCCACCCTTCAGCAAACTTCTTCCTCTGCAGTCTCATTAATGCTCATATATATTTATTATATCGAATGCCGTATCATAGTTGCTTGTCTACAGAGTGGTTGCTTCCCTGGGCTATGTAAGTTCCTTGAGGCAAAAACATTTATGTATTCCCAGTGCCTAGCTAGGTATGTGGCATATGGAATATGTTCAATATATGTGAAATGGACAGACAGATATTATTATCCAGATTTTAGAGGAGAGGAAATCATAAATAGGAGAGGTTAGTGATCCACCCAAGTTCACACAACAATTAAGTAGCAAAGCTGGAACTTTTTCATCGTGATGTCCCATGAAAAATTAGATGATTGTCAACGAGTTCAGGTGATTTCATTAACTTTAAAATTTTTTTATCTAAGTCATCATTCCTTCTCATGTGCACCCCTCCCTACCGAAAGGAACAACAAAAACCTTGTGTTTCCTAACTCAGTATTTAGAAATACCATCCAAGCCAAAAACCTGGCTATCATACCTGAATCCTCCCCCGTCACATATCTAATCAATCTCATAGTCCAGTTGATTCTAATTATTTTCATGTGTGAAATCCATCCACTTGCCTCTCTTCTCATTATTACTGCCTTAATTCAGGACACCACTGTCCTCTCCTAGATTGTAACAATGTCTTCCTTTTGTCTTGACCCCTTCAAACCACTGGCCACATTATTGCCAATCATCCTTTCTAAAAATGCAAGCTTAATTTCCTTCTCTGCTTAAAACCTCTAGTGTCTCTCCACAGATAACAGGGTATCCTCAAAATAGCATAGAAGGCACATATCCTAATATGCCCCTAACTCTCCAGCTTCATCTCTCACAATGTCACCATCTACAATGCATGCCAGCTGTAAACAATCACTTGCAATTCCACAAACGTACCATGCTTTTCTCATCTCCCATCTTAACAATAACAGTTCTAACATATAATACTGGTTACAGTGTGCCTGGTATTATGCTAAGCATATTACGTGATGATCTCATATAATCGTCACAGCAATCCTGTTTCCTTTTCCTGGAATGACCTGCCCCACCTATTAATTCTCTCACTCCCCACACGCATTTAGCCAGCAAACTCCTATTGAGCTAACAGCCGTCATCCATCCCACCACTTATTCCAAACACCCTTTCCTGCCTCCCACTGCCACCCTTCTCCTCTCCCCAAGGATTGGACTGGGTGCCCCTCCTCAGTACTCCTATAACAACCCATGCCCATTCCTATCATAGCACTTAAAATACAGAATTGTAATTGCCTTTTTAATTGTTTACGGTTTCCTGTTAGACTATAAATTATTTTAAGAAATGGACTATATTTTAAATAAACTGTTTTATCCCCACCACCAACCCTTAATATTTGGCAGTTACTAAATAAACATTCATTGAATGAATGAATGAAACTATTCTTAATAAGACTGTAAAGACTCCAGTAATATCAGAAAAAGGAGAGGCTACTATAAGCCAAACACTGTTCTTTTATGAATTATTGTATTTAATCCTCATAACCCTATAAAGTATATGTGTATAAATTCATACATACATAATTATCCCTTTTTTTAAAGTTTAGGAAAAAGGCTAGTTAAGTAACTTGCCCAAAGTCACATCATTTTAGTAAGTAATGGAGTTGGGAATAATACCATAATGGCAGGCTCGGCATGGTGGCTCACGCCTGTAATCCCAGCACTTTGGGAGGCTGAGGCAGGTGGATTGCTTGAGGTCAGGAGTTCAAGCCCAGCTTGGCCAACATGATGAAACCCTGTCTCTACTAAAAATACAAAAATTAGCCAGGCGATGAGGAGTGCACATGTAGTTCCAGCTACTAGGGAGACTGAGGCAGAAGAATTGCTTGAACCTGGGAGGCAGAGGTTGCAGTGAGCCAAGATCATGCTACTGCACTCCAGCCTGGGCAACAGAGTGAGACTCTGTCTCAAAAAAAAAAAAAAAAAAAAAAAAAAATCCAGGCACGGTGGCTCATGCCTGCAGTCTCAGCACTTTGGGAGGCCAAGGTGGGCAGATCACCTGAGGTCAAGAGTTCGAGACTAGCCTGGCCAACATGGTGAAACCTCATCTCTACTAAAAATACAAAAAAAAATTAGCTGGGCATGGTGGTGCGTGCCTGTAGTCCCAGCTACTCGGGGAAGCTGAGGCAGGAGAATTGCTTGAACCCAGGAGGCAGAGGTTGCAGTAAGCCAAGATCGCACCACTGCATTCCAACCCGGGTGACAGAGGGAGACTCCATCTCAAAATAATGATAAGAAGAATAATAATAATACCATAATGGCACAGCAATGGCAATATACTTTCAGAAATCAGAACAGAAGATCAACACATCAGGCAAAGTGTCATGAAATATCTGAATTATCTGATTTCAGTAAACAATGTAATATAAAAAGAATCATTTCATAAAATAAAAAGATGAATTAGAAGATCATGGAGGAGATTTTAAAAATCTCCTGGAGGTTTAAACGTAAGATAGACACTCTTCAACATGGCTTAAGTGCCAATGTCATGTATGCCATTCTTTCCAATTACCCACTACTCCAGCTATTCTATCCCTAACACGAAGCTATGTGGGCAGGATCTGAGTGGTCAAAGAAAATCTGCTAGAGGAAGTGATGGCTGAACTAAGACATGCACATTGAGAAGGAGTTAACTAGGCTAAGAGGGGTGGGACAGAGTTCTTCAAACAGAGGAACTAGCAGATGTAAAAGCACTGTGAATGTGGGGAAATAGAGACACTACAGCAGTGCTGAATTTTTTTTTTTTTTTTTTGAGAAAGTCTCACTCTTGTCCCCCAGGCTGGAGTGCAGCAATGGCATGATCTTGGCTGACTGCAACCTCCGCCTTCCGGGTTCAAGTGATTCTCCTGATTCAGCCTCCCGAGTAGCTGGGATTACAGGCACCTGCCACCATGCCCGGATAATTTTTGTATTTTTAGTAGAGACGGGGTTTCACCATGTTGGCCAGGCTTGTCTCAAACTCCTAACCTCAGGTGATCCACCCGCCTCGGCCTCCCAAAGTGCTGGCATTACAGGCATGAGCCACCGTGCCCAGCCCCAGTAGTGCTGAATTTTTAAACATAAAGTAAAAGAAAAGTGGCAATGGATGATCTTGAGAGTTATGCTAAGCTTTGTAGATCAGGCCAAGGCATTTGTAATATATCCTAAGATCAATGTTGGGGAAACCATCACAAGAATTTTAAGCAGGATGGTGACAATAATTGGCACATAGATTAGGTGAATAAATAATAGTAAATATTTTTAAATATGTCCCAGAAATATATAAGCTCTAAAAGGAATATTCTCTATTTATTTTTACAATAATCCTATGAGTTAAGCATGATTTTTTTCCTCATTTAAAGATGAAAAAGTTGAAGTTCAAAGTAGATAAGTAACTTGCATACAAAAACACACAACTATTAAGTGTCCCAGACAGAACTTAAAACAAAATTCTTAAACACATTATACTTTTTCCATTGATTGAATGGAATGGAATGCTCTGTTCTCTTTCTATAGGAGATTTGATTGGGGAAAAACTATTAAGGTAGGAGTGGTTTACAAGGAAAACTTATAACTGATTAGATCCAATAGAAATCTAATTTCTCAAATAGTATTAGCATTCTTGCTATTGAAAAAGAGCTGTATAGCATATAACTCTGGACTGTGTGTGAAATGAAATGAATATCTGAAATCCAATCTAAAAGTGAGATCGAATCAAATTAGTTAATGTGATCAGTCTGCCTTATCTCGATGCAGACATCTGGTTACAGTATAAAAGACTCAGTTATCTATATATGGTACAAAATAAGGCTTTAGTGTTATCTGAAGTTTCAGTTTGAACTGATCAAGGGCAACTGAAAGTTCTGATTCAAATTGAAATAACTTGGCCAGGCGTGGTGGTTCAGGCCTGTAATCCTAGCACTCTGGGAGGCCAAGGCAGGAGGATCGCTTGAGCTCAGAAGTTCGAGAACAGCCTGGGCAACATAGTGAGACCCTGTCTCTAAAGAAAAATAAAAAGTTATCCAGGTGTGGGGTGGTGCATGCCTGTAGTCCCATCTACTGAGGAGGATCACTTGAGCCTGGGAGTTCGAGGCTGCAGTAAGCAGTAATCTTGCCACTGCACTCTAGCCTGGGTGACAGAGTGAGACCCTGTCTCAAAAACAAGCAAACAAAAATAAATGAATAGAAATAACTCCATATAAACAGTGCATGTTGATGACTAGATTACAAACTTTGTTTATACTTTGATGTAGCCCACTGATTTTAGATTGGCTGTAATCTTTCATTCTTACCCCTAATTTCAATAAAATTGCCTCAAGCTCATTCATAAGACTCAATTCTTTACTCATGTAAAGTGCTACACAGCAAAAAGGGGAGTAAAGAGGCAGGTATTACATTCAAACAATGCTCAGTGTCAGAAAGTATCTCTGCTTAGAACAGGAAAAAAAGGAATATGGAATGCCACATACATAATTCGGATGTTTCTCTCCACAATGTCCTCATTAGGATCTTCGGAAGAACGGATGATCCTGGAAGTAATCCGGGCACACTTACATTTGTTGTCAACAAGAACAATCCTTTCATCTTCTTGGGCTTGAAAGGTAAACGTATTAAAAAGAAAGGAAAACAAAGGTCAATTTATATATTTTGTATTGAGTTATTTTATCTTTCTTGCCTGCAGAAAAATAGTTTTATGGTTGGTTTGTCTCAGCTTTCTCCATTTGTTCTCTAAGCAGAATCTTACATCACAGTGAAGGAAATCCAAAGGTACTCTAAAAGGAATTTTCACTTTTTTCTTGAACCAGTCTATGGGAATCTGGGTTGAAAGAATTCTGATTTTCGCATCCTTCCTAAACTCTCATTTGTACTTAAATTTTTTTTTGTATAAATTGTATTATAGTTAAGAACAGGCATGTTTTCATCCAAGATAACCTTATTTTGTAAGACTTTTAAATATTCTCTACCACAATTATCTGCCTTTTCATAATAACAATCAGATTATCATAGTACATGATTCAATAAAAAAGAAGGCTATATTTCTTATAAGAATTATTTTAAGCAGGGCGCAGTGGCTCATGCCTGTAATCCCAGGACTTTGGGAGGCCGAGGCGGGCAGATCACAGGGTCAGGAGTTCAAGACCGGCCTGGCCAACATAGTGAAACCCCATCTCTACTAAAAACACAAAAATTAGCCGGGCATGGTGGTGCATGCCTGTAGTCCCAGCCACTCAAGAGGCTGAGGCAGGAGAATCACTTGAACCTGGGAGGTGGAGGTTGCAGTGAGCCAATATCGTGCCACTGCACTCCAGCTTGGGCAACAGAGTGAGACTTCATCTCAAAAAAAAAAGGAAAAAAAGAATCATTTTAAAAGGTAGAGTATATATAGATATAAAGTGCTGTAAATTTGCAAAAGCAATTTAGAAATATTATGAGGTACAATCTCAATTGAATATGCCTGTATACAGAAAAAAAATGAATAAATGAATAAATACACATATGACCATTAAAGCCTTAACTTTGAATGTCAACATTTATTGTCTAATCTGAATATTAGACAAAGAGGTCTGATAAGTTGTTTGTTTATTTGACAGATTGTCTCACTCTGTCATCCAGGCTGGAGTGCAGTGGCATGATCTCAGCTCACTGCAACCTCTGCCTCCTGGGTTCAAGTGATTTTCCTCCCTCAGCCTCCCAAGTAGCTAGGACTACAGGTGTGCACCATCACACCTGGCTAGATCTTTGTATTTTTTTTAGCAGAGATGGAGTTTCACCATGTTGCCCAGGCTGGTCTTAAACTCCTGACCTCAAGTGATCCACCTGCCTCGAGCCTCCCAAAGTGCTGGGATTACAGAGCCACCGCACCTGACCTTGATAATAAGTATTGCAAGGAATAAACAAAGGAAATTTTGTATCATCTGGGTTTGGATCAATTAACAGATTTTATTTTAATTTTATTTTTTGAGACAGAGTTTCACTCTTGTTGCCCAGGCTGGAGTGCAATGGCGTGATCTCAGCTCACTGCAACCTCCACCTCCCGGGTTCAAGTGATTCTCCTGCCTCAACCTCCCAAGTAGCTGGGATTACAGGCATGTGCCACCATGCCCAGCTAATTTTTGTATTTTTAGTAGAGACCGAGTTTCACCATGTTGGTTAGGCTGGTCTCGAACTCCTGACCTCAGGTGATCCACCTTCCTCGGCCTCCCAAAGTGCTGGGATTATGGGCGTGAGCCACCACGCCTGGCAAATTACCAGATTTTAAAAATTCAATAATAGCTTTACATAAGTAATGCTATTAAATAAGAGTGCTAATTAATAATAACAATGATGTTGGCCGGGTGCAGTGGCTCACGCCTGTAATCCCAACACTTTGGGAGGCCGAGGCGGGTGGATCATGACTTCAGGAGTTCCAGACCAGCCTGGCCAATATGGTGAAACTCCGTCTCTACTAACAATACAAAAATTAGCCAGGCATGGTGGCACACACCTGTAATCCCAGCTACTCGGGAGGCTGAGGCAGAAGAATCTCTTGAACCTGGGAGGTGGAGGTTGCAGTGAGCCAAGACTGCACCACTCCACTCCAGCTTGGGCAACAGAGCGAGACTCCATCTCAAAATAATAATAATAATAATAATAATTACAACAATGATGTTAAATATGCTTTATTCATATAATTTTAGCTAAGTGACCTTTAACAATTCCTCTCATTAAGCCTCAACTAAAAAAAAAAACAAAGATTTAGTATACGAATTCAAGTTATAAAGTTTAAATGATCAGAATAGTTATAATTTTAACTGGAAGTCTATTCCTGAGACGATTCCCAGAGCAAAGAGGACCTAATGCAGTATTTCAGTCTTAATGATAAGAGCCACTACAAAAACATTTTAAGACCATTGTTATTGTACTTGTAATTGTTTGAAGTACTTTATAATGCATTATTATACCATTATTCATAAGTTCCTAATGAATCTTCTGACACAGTCTGTGTAATATTGGAAAGAAACATTATGGAGTAAATTCAAGGTAATGAAATAACTCATTAACATCTGAAAGAGGTAAAATGACTTAAATGATGTCCTCTTTCCTACTTGTGTATCCATGACTCTTAAAAGTTTTTTCTCAATGAAATATAAATGAGCACATAATGCCTGACCAAAAATATAGATTGTTGAGGAGTGACATGACTATTAAGTCTTAAATAGAAAATGTCTATATTCTATTACGGCATATGATTACTTCCTTACCAGAAACCTGGGAAGTTAATATAGAAAAATATTAGGCAGCCTAATATCTATCAGAAATACATAGCTGTCAGAAAAGGTACAAATACTTTCAATTCACCAAGACTTAGAGTCTAGCATTTGCTCTCACCAACAGGCAGTATTTTTCCTAACAAACCTGTTATTAGGGACTGTGCCTTACTTTATTCCAAGAGCATCTGACACATAGTAGGTGTTCAATAAATATTTGTTAAATTTAATTCACTTCAAACAAATAAGAAAATAGATTTAACAACATATGCTAGATATGACCATAATGAGTTTACTAAAAAGTGATTGCCTTACACAAGGCAGAATAGGATAGTAGGAGTGCGGGCTATAGGGTCAGATTGCCTGGGTTCTGCTTACACTCTTGCTTGCTGTATGACTTTGGTAAGTTATTTCACCTCTGTAAGTCTCAACTGGCTCAACTGTATGTCAGAAGTAATAATAGTATTTATTCTCATATGGTTACTGAGAGAATTAAATGGAATATTACATGTAAAGGAATTAGCATGATACCTAGAATATCATATTCAGTAAGTGATAGCTGTTTTATATACAGATGGTCCCCAACTTACCATGGTTCTACTTATGATTTTTCTACTTTATGATGCTGTGAAAGTGATATGTATTCAGTATGCTCCTCAGCTACAATGGGGCTACCTCCCTATAAAGTCACTGTAAGTTGAAAGTATGATATTTTCAACTTTCAACTTTATAGGGTTTATAGGGAAGTAGCCCCATTATATATATCATATATTTTTAGATATGTATATATACTTACATTGTACATGCTTTACTAATATTTTATATTTTAAATCATTAGAAAGTTATTCTTAATGCTAAATTAGTATAAAATATATATATAAGGCCTATTCTTAATCACATTTCTGTCATTATTCATCTTGAAATAAGAACCACAGACTCAGTGATAGGAACAATCCAGACAAATTTTAGTGTGTCCTTCTAAATGAAAATTATTTAATACTGTACCTCTAAATTCAGCATGTATTCCATTTCTGAAGTTGTTTGAAAGATCAGTAAACAAAATAACAAAAGTTCAGTCATCAATTTATAGGCAACCTGTATAACATTAAACATTGTTAAAGGGTCATAATAAATCTGTGGGCTCAGATCCAGGAAAGCTGTTAAAACCAATACCAGCCTCTTTGGGGAAATAAAATCCCAATGCATTCCATGTTGTACTTACAGTAATTATTATTTCATTTCTCCAGAATATTAATTTAAGAGACTCAAGGGAAGGATTATAGATTTTTAAGATTCAATATGGACATTCATATAAGCAGGACTATCTGTAGTTAGCTAATTTCTTATTCTCTAGTTTGTAGTAGGCAAACAAGTAAGTAAGACAAGAGAAAAAAGAATAAAAAGAGTCTTATCTATGTAAAGACAACTGCCATAGAAAGGTGAAAGCATGTTAGGAAAAAGTAGCTGGCTAACTGGCCAACCAAAGCATAGGCATAAATGTTTAAAACTGAAAAACAGATCTGTCCTATATTTTTCCTTTGATCTGGGATCATTTTCTAAATATCACATACCTTTCACATGAACAGCCTTAATAAAAATGGCCAGGACTCCCCAGAAAAGCAAATGGTTCTTCATCTTGACTTCACTTCTTCTGAAAAACTGGAGCAAAAAAAGTCAGGGTTAAGGTGTGTGATCTATAAGGAGTGTGCAAATGATGGTGCTTCTGCTTTCTTAAAATAACACTCCAGGCAGCTAACAAACTAAAAGCAATCACAACTGTGGTTGAAGTCTGAAGTTTAAATGCTGAACTGGAAAAATGTATGACTCACATTTAAGTATTTTCTTGCAAAGCATCCAAATAAAAACCATAATTTGATACAATCATTTTTATTTTGCATTTACACTATATAAATGTTTAAACCAGAAGACTAATAATAATTTCAAGGAAGGATTCCATTAAGAATGTTGAAATAGGGATTTTCCATTTTATTACCTAGATATATTCATATTAGTCTTCAAATCAGACATCTGACACTTGTCATGCCTAGAATAATAAATGAAGGTAAGTGAAGGAGGAGAGATGAAGGAAGGGGAGAGAAATGAAAGTCCTTTAAGGTCCCAAGTGTATCTTATGTTAATTTTTTATACTAGTCCTTAATTAACCAAGCTACCAGATTTAAATATATATTTTGTATATATCTCACAAAATATGTATTTTATATATATCTCACAAAATATGTATTTTGTATATATCTCACAAAACCTGTATTTTGTATATATCTCACAAAATCTGTATTTTGTATATATCTCACAAAATCTGTATTTTGTATATATCTTACAAAATATATTTTGATTACTTTCAGTTATTTTATAAGCTCAAACATGGAATTGGAATTAGAAGCTGGTAGATACTTGGCTGGGCGCAATGCCTCACACCTGTAATCCCTGCACTCTGGGAGGCCGAGGCAGGTGGATCACTTGAGGTCAGGAATTCAAGACCAGCCTGGCCAACATGGTGAAACCCCGTCTCTACTAAAAATACAAAAATGAGCTGGACATGGTGAGGGCCTGTAATCCCAGCTATGCGGGAGGCTGGGGCAGGAGAATCGCTTGAATCTCGGATGCAAGAGGCTGCAGTAAGCCGAGATGGCACCACTGCACTCTAGCCTGGGTGACAGAGGGAGACTCTATCTCGAAAAAAAAAAAAAAAAAAAAAAAAAAGAAGCGGGTATATACCAGATAAATAAGTTGCCATATTTTAATTTGATAGCATTAAGACGGATCTTGTGTCTAGTTACACCTTTCAGAATTGCAAACCCATAAGATGATTTTTGAGATGCCTCAACAGCAAACTGAATCACTGCAGTATTTTGTGTAAAATTTTTTTCACTTAATTAGTGTCATTTTTTTAAACTGAGCTTTTGGACAGAGCACCCCCTGCACTCCCACTCCAACATGCTGGAATTTCCTGTCTCTTAGGCAAGGTTGGTTCCAAGAATATGCTGGTTACACAACAGCATCAAATCTGTGTTACTTTTGGTTCTCAGCTCTAATTTTTGAAGGGACTCCTAGAATTTTAAGAGGTAATTAGGAGTACTTCAGAATCATAAGTAAGGCAAGCAGACTTCAAAGCTAGAAATACGAAATGACAGGATGAAAGAGACATTAAAGGCTAGCACATGATTGCACTTCTTCAGAGTATGTATTGACAGTCTGTAAGAACAAAGTGCCAGGCACTGTCATATGCAATATTACTATACTGTCCAAGTTTATTCCTATTTTAATTTCTACTATCAGTAGGACTTAGCAACTACTTGAGTTTAGGGAAAATATACTGGCATCTCATGGACAGTTTATTAAAAAAAGAAACAGACCTGAAAGCACATTATTTCAGTTTGTGGTCAGGAGGTCAAAACAACTATCAACCACTCTAAAAGATCCTCACCCCCAACTGAAGTTTCTAAATAACTGACTTATTCAATCACTCAAAAAAAAAATAGTAATTAATAGTCAGCTGGATACCTTTTTAATTCTTGAAAAATAAACTCAAGGCTAGACTGCCTTCCCAAAGCAAGTTGGGTAAATCCTTGGGAACAAATTAAAACTTCTCCAAAAGTTTCCTTTTTTATAACAGCAAAGATTATTTAACTCATAATTACTAACCTAAAGAAAAGCTCTATATTTGATATTTTCATTCTTCCAATCTTGCTTTTTTTTTTTTTTTTTTTTTTTGAGATGGAGTTTCGCTCTTGTTGCCCAGGCTGGAGTGCAATGGTGCCATCTCGGCTCACTGCAACCTCCACCTCCCAGGTTCAAGCAATTCTCCTGTCTCAGCCTCCTGAATAGCTGGGATTATAGGCATGTGCCACCATGCCCAGCTAGTATTGTATCTTTAGTAGAGACGGGGTTTCTCCATGTTGTTCACGCTGGTCTGGAACTCCTAACCTCAGGTAATCTGCCTGCCTCGGCCTCCCAAAGTACTGGGATTACAGGCGTGAGCCACTGTGCCTGGCCAATCTTGCATTTTTATATTTCGATTATGTAAACTATAAATCTAAAATAAATTGCGTTAATAAAAATAAAGTGTGACACATTTGTCATTAGAAGAGAATTACCTATGCTGGCAACATAGGATCTGGACTAGTGTTTTGCCTTGTGTGCTCCAGGGATCATCTGACTAGAACCACTTGTAGTACTGGTTAAAATATGGATTTCTTGGTAACACTCAGAATTTCTGGAGATGTGACCTTGGAATATGTATTTTCAAAAAGCATCCCAGTTGATTCTGATGTGCACTGAAGTTTGAAAACTAATGGAAAAAAAGACTGGCCTAGGGCAGGAAGTAAGGGAGTGCAGAATAACTAGCAGCAATAACTATTTATGGAAGAACAAAAGATTAATAAAGGTAATTTTTAAATAAATAGCCATACTGAAAAGTTAGCTGAAGTTTGTATTTGCTTATAATTCACTATAGGTAAGCTGTTGCATATTCTTTTTATCATTAACCTACTATATACAAATACAAGTTCCAGTTTAATTTTTAAACCATTTCTTTGCCAGTTTTAGTTATGTTTTTGCCACTAAAAAAATGTAAAATGTGAATAGTAGAACCCTTTACATGTGTGTTAAGTGATTGAGAACTTAGCCATGTGTTCTAAATTCTCAGCAAAAAAAAGAGGCTTATTTTTCTATACTCACATTTAAGATTTGTGTAGTAAGAGATTCAGTGATAGACTCAGCTAGATGAAAGAGATCTTAAAGGTAATTTAGTCTCACCTTCATGACTCTCAATTTTTTTTCAATATTCTATATAACTGAATTCAGCATTTAGTTGAAAATCATCCGAAATAGTTGGATGCTCCACTCCCTATGGACACAACTCATTATATTTTGGGATATTCAAATTGTGACAAGACTTTATTCTCATGGGACACAGAGAATGTAACTCCCTGTTTTCCTCCTGTCTCACTGGTGACTCCTTCTGGGTCTCTTGCCAAATTTTCCTCTGAATATTGAGGACATCAAGGCTTAATCCTCATCTTTTCTATTCTCTTAGCCTCTCCCTAATTAATTTTACCTTATTCCATGCCTTTAAACATAGGGCACACTGAGGACTCTCAAATGTATAACTTTAACTTTGACCTTGCCCGTTGAGTTCTGAATGCCTATGTCCAACTTTTTATTTTATATCTCCATGTAGCTATCTAAATGGGTATCTAAAACTTAACCAGGTAAAACAGTATTCTTGATGACCAATCCACCCTCACACTCACATACCAATCTCTTTCTGTCTCAAGTTTTCCATCTCAGTAAATGGCACCTCCATCAGTTACTCAAGCCAAAATCCTCTTCTTTGCTTCCTTTCTTTTCCTCTCCCCTACATCCAATTTACCAGCATGACCTGTCGGCTTTCTCTCCAAAACATATCCCAAATTCATCTGATTCTCTCCGTTTTCACTACCAACCTAGTCCAAGCCTCCATCCTCTTTCCTGGACTACCATAATAGCTTCTATAATTAAAAAGTAACTTTTCCTTTCCCTCAGCATTGGTAACTAAGGCACACAGATCATAAACAAGAATGACTAAGTACCACAAATCTAAAGCAAGCCAACTATTTCCTCCAAGGTTTGTTAAGAGGCAACGAAGCCAGACACAGTGGTGCATGCCTGTAGTCCCAGCTACTCAGGAGGCTAAGGCAGGAGGATCGCTTGAGGCCAGGAATTGAAGGCAAGGCTAAGGAAGATAACAGTAGTTTTCAATGTATAACTATTATGTACACATACAATTTTTTTCTAAAAAGAGGCAACAAAACTCAATCTACTTCCATCAACCACCACTCCACCGCTCCCATACACTCCCATCTCGTCTTTAGAAGACTAGGGAGGGAAGAGGGGGGATGTTATAAGAGCAGCTGTTACCTTGTTGAAATCATAGTGTTTGTAATAAGAGACTCCCACACACATATCCCACCTCGCTTCACCCTTGGGAGAATAGAGAGTAAAGGTGGGGCACTTTCCTCTCCCCAGATTCAAGTGAGGGAGAGTTTCAAGAAAATCACCCAAGAGATCAGGGACCCTAAAAGCAGGGGAGATTGAGAAGCAATATAGCATAATAGTTAAGAGAAAGGGCTCTGAACCTGACTGATTGGGTTTATCCCCCAATTCCACCACTCTCTAGCTAGGTAACACTGGACAAACCTTGAACAAATCACTTAATCTCTCTTAATTTCCTCTATCTGTAAAAGGGGGAAAATAACAATATATGCTTCACAGGATTGTTGTCAGGTTAATATTTATTACATCTATTACATCATGTGAAGAAGTTAGATATCGGCACACAATAAGTGTTATGTAAGTACTAGTTACTTATTATTATCATCGTCATCATCATTATGTCTTAACTCCTTGTGGAGTTGCAGAAAATGCAGCTACCAACTGCAATGAAGTTTGGGGAAAGCATTCCTGGGAGAACCTGACATGGGCCCTTGGGTTGTGGATGTGCAGGAATATCAAAAATGATACATGATCATGCTATATAAAGTATAAATGAAAATGTCCAAAGTTTCCAACTTAGGATGGGTGAGGAGGAAGTTCACTTGGAAGATATGTTAGCTTTATTTGTAATAGCTGAAAGCTGGAAGCAGTCTAAATGTCCAAAAACAAATTGGATAAACAAATTGTGGTATATCCATTACTCAATAATAAAAATGAATACGCTATTAATAGACACAATATGGATGAATCTCAAAATAATTATTCCGAGGGAAAGAAGCCAGATAAAAATTTTTTTAAGAAAGTACAGGCTGGGCACAGTGGCTCACTCCTGTAATCCCAGCACTTTGGGAGGCCAAACTGGGCAGAACGCAAGGTCAGGAGTTCGAGACCAGCTTGACCAACATGGTGAAGCCTTGTCTCTACTAAAAATACAAAAATTAGCTGGGTGTGGTAGTGGGTGCCTGTAATCCCAGCTACGTAGGAGGCGGAGGCAGGAGAATCGCTTGAACCCGGGAGGCAGAGTTTGCAGTGAGCGAGGTCTCGCCCCTGCACTCCAGCCTGGGCGACAGAACAAGACTGTCTCAAAAAAAAAAAAAAAAAGAAGAAGTACATAGTGTATGATTCTATATTTGGGTATATTTATATTTTTTTCTAGAAAATTCAAACAAATGCATAGTGACAGCAGATCAGTGATTATCTGGGAAGGTGGGGACAGAGAGAAGGGAAGGCGGGACTATAAGTCTATAAAAGGACATAAGGAACCTTTTGGAGATGATGAATATGTTCATTATCTTAGTGGTGATAATGAATTCACAGGTGTACACATATGTCAAAATTGATCAAATTGTACAGTTCAAGTGTGTGCAGTGCACTGTATGTCAGTTACATCTCAGTAAAGCTATTAAAAAGTTCACATCTTCAGAATTCAGTTTTTTAAGTATGATGTTAGGTTTTTCTTGGGTGCCCTTTACCAAGTTGAGGAAGTTCCCTTCTCTTCCTGGTTTGCTGTGAGTTTTTATCAGAAGTGAACATTGAATATTTGTCAAATATGTTTTCTCTGTCTATTGAGATAACCATATGGTTTTCATTTTTTTGTCTAATATGGTGAATTACATTTATTTTTAAATGTTAAACTAACCTTACATTCCTAGAATAAACCCCACTTAGTTATGATATAACATCCTTTTTGTAAATTGTTGAATTTTATTTACCAAAATTTTGCTTAGAATTTCTGCTTTTATATTCATGAGGGATAGTTGGTTTAAAATGTTCTTTTCTTGTAATGTCTTTGCATGGTTTTGTTACTACAATAATGCTGTCCCGAAAAGATGAGTTTAGAAGTATTTCCCCCTCTCCAATTTTCTGGAGGAGTTTGTGTAGAATTAGTATTATTTTTCCTTAAATGTTTGGCAGAATTCCTCCAGTGAAGCCATGGCCTGGGAACTCTCTCCAAGGCAACATGGGGCAATGGTCTCCTTATTTGTTTCCAGTCTCTCCGAAATCACTGTCCTGCATTGCCTAATGTCTTGAAAACCAGTGTTTCTTCTGCATGTTCTCACTCACAGGTGGGAATTGAACAATGAGAACACTTGGACACAGGATGGGGAATATCACACACCGGGGCCTATCATGGGGTGGGGGGAGTGGGGAGGGATAGCATTAGGAGATATACCTAATGTAAATGATGAGTTAATGGGCGCAGCACACCAACATGGCACATGTATACATATGTAACAAACCTGCACGTTGTGCACATGTACCCTGGAACTTAAAGTATAATAATAATAATAATAAAAAGAAAACCAGTGTTTCTTAAATTTTGTCAGTTTTTTCTAGTTGGTTCAAATGGCAGGGAAAATCTGCACCGCTATTCCATCTTGTTTAGCATTGGAGACTTGAAATTAAGAGTGAGTTTGAGATACAAGCTTTTAGACTGAACTAGACTTTTAAAAAATGAGCTTTACTATTTATAGCACTTTTACAATCACAGCAAATAAACTAGATTTTTTAATAATGAAAAAATATTTTTAAATTATGGAATCTTCTTAAAACATTGTCAAAAAGGCAAAGAAAAATTCAATTATAGTAATTGAGAGGCAATAATTGGATGAAAATATGGTTTCATGTTATAACTCATTAAACTGTTCACTGTTCCAAACTCTTCTCTAGTCTTACCTGCCACAATTCATTGTCCACTTACCATGAAAAGTGATCTTTTCAGAGGTAAATCAGATCATATCTGATTTAAAACCCTCCAGTGGCTTCTCATTACACTTAGAATAAATTCAGAGTCATTAGCCTTCCTGATTTCCTGCACCTCCCCCTTCCACTCATCTCTCTCCAGCTACTCTGCTCAAGGCTTTCGTATTGTCTTAGTCCCTCTGCCTGCAACACTTTCCATAGCCTTGCATGGCTGGCCCCTTACCACCAAGTCTCAACTCCAATGTCATTGCCTCAGAGAGAACTTTCCTGGCTGATAATCTTCCTAACCAATTACCAATCACTATCATATTGCCCTGTTTTATTTTCTTCATAGTTTTTATTATTGTTTGAAATTCTTTAGTTTACTTAGTCGTAACTGTCTCCTCCTCATTAAAATAAAAGCTCCTTAAGAGCGGCATTGTCTTGTTGCTTACTTCTGTTTCCAAGAACAAGCGCAGGATTGCCTCAAGTATATTGATTGAATGAAGGATGAATGGAGAACGTTTTCACAAGGAGTTGAAAACTGCCTCTAAGTTTATGTCTTCTAACAATATTAGTCTCTTTTGTGGATAGGCTCCATATTGTCAATGTCCTATTTAAAGAGTAGTATCTAGATACATATTCAATAGTCAAGTGTAATCTGGACAGTACAAACAACAGCCGAACTTAACATTTTTCAATAAATCCCACTTAAGATGATAATATCTCTTTTTTGGCAGCTATGTTACACTATTGGCTTCAATTAAAGTGTACAATCTCATTTTAAAAAACATGTTTCTATAAAGTAATGACTTTCCCATATTTAATATTTGAACAAGTTAGGATTTGGGCATGAGATTTAGCATTGGTCCCTAAATTTTATCTTGCTAAACTCAGACCAACATTACAATGTCTCAGATTCTTTTCTAATCCAGATTCAGAAACCTTGCACATTAGTTCTTTCTCTCAGCTTTACAGTATCTGCAAACTTGACACATGCCATCAGATCCTTATTGAAGTCATTAAGAAAAATGTTTAATGGGATAGTGCTTAAGATAGACTTTTGCAGCATACATCTAAAGTCCTATCTCTATCAATATCAGTCCATTAATAAGCACATTTTGGGTGCAGTAGTTCATCTCAAGTTAACTCATAATCCATACTATCACACAGACTCAAAGTCTGGGTTTCATCCATAAGGTAACATGAATACTTATCATAAAAGGCCAATCTCTCCTTTATTCTCTATTTTAATGTCATCTCATTTCTCCCCTTGAAAGCCTTCCCTAATATAAAAGGAGTCTTGATAGCAGTCTGGCATTTTGCCACTTGAACTCTTAAAAGCGACGATGATGTTTTTTAACAGGCTTCTTGGCCTTAAATCCAAGATGCAGCTGAAATCTCTTGATTTTCCTTTTAATGGATTAATTTCTACATTTAGTGTAATAATTCACATTTCCCATTTGTCCTTGAACTTTATATGGAAAACAAATTTTACTAATAAATAGTACTGCTTAATCAGCTCTAAAAATTAGGAGGGAAAATATGAAGTCTACACGAAACCTTGAATTAAATGTCAATCTGTAAATTCCAAGTAACCCAAAAATCTTTTAGATTTAGAAATAACTTATAAGTGTTCCCAAATGTGCTAGAAAAAAGAAATCCTTTTTGTGTGTGTGATACCCTAAATATATCTGACAGAATCTTCAGTATTATTATAAGTGGTAAGTGAATTGAAAGAGCATCATCAGTCCTGGATCTCCCTAAAAAGTATCGTCTTTCATTTCCTTAGCACTCTCATGAATATATTCCAGAATCTATTTATTTCAGAGAACATAAAAAGAAATAATTTTAAAAGAATACTGTAAAATGTATACTCAAGATAAGCATTTTATATCTGACAAATTTACAAAGTCTATTACAGAGGAACTCCATGACTACTTTTACAACCAGGTATATATAACAATCCCAGAAACCCAGAATTAAATGACACACTTGCAAGGAATACAGAGAGGAAATTAAGATATTTATTTCCCTAAAACATAGATTCTAAAATATGTCAAATGGCCATTGAAAGCACAGCCTTTAACTCTTCTCCGTGTATACCATCTCTCTAACTTCTATACGTTTGAGACACTAGACAATACAAAAGTAACTTTTGAATCAATCCAGAGAAATAAACTGAAGGAAGATTCTATTAGCACTGAACGAAAGATCTGCTGCCAAGAGAAGCTAACAGCAAAAACCATCTCCACTCCATCAAAAACCATCTCCACTCCAACAAAGTGGAAAATTCATTATATGTGTGTGTATATATACTTATCATGAATATATAACTGCTATTAACTTAATACCACAAAACTAAAAGTCCCCAAATATCCCAGAATTTCACAAATCAGTCAAGCACAAAATTACTAACAAAGGATAAAGAGGAAGACGTTTTTTGTGTTGGTGTTTTTTTTTGTTTTGTTTTTGTTTTTTTTTTGAGATGGAGTCTCATTCTGCTGCCCAGACTGGAGTGCAGTGGCGCAACCTCAGCTCACTGCAACCTCCGTCTCCCGGGTTCAGGCAATTCTTGTGCCTCAGCCCCCCGAGGAGCTGGGACTACAGACATGCACCACCACGCCTGGCTAATTTTTGTATTTTTAGTACAGACGGGGTTTTACCATGTTGGCCAGGCTGATCTTGAACTCCTGACCTCAAGTGATCCACCGGCCTCAGCCTCCCAAAGTGCTGGGATTACAGATGAGAGCCACCACGCCCAGCCTGGTTGTTTTACTATGACAAAACTGAGGTATAGCCCTTGATCTGACAATCGGTCCTCCTACCAAGATCCTTGCTGGGTTGCTCTGAACTTCCTAAAACTCCTGTAGGGCACTACTTGTGTCCAAATCCACAAGAGCAGACATGACTTATCTGGAATAATTATCAATAAAAGTTTTAAAATATGTTTAATAATATTAAGGAGCACAGAAGCAATTGCAACTATATTTGCAATGTTTGGGAGGGACATTATTCTGCCTAACCTAGAGTCAGGCAAACACTATTCCAAGAAAGGAAACAGCAAGTAAAAAGCACAAAATAAGAAAGAGCTTGGCCCACACAGGATGAGGAGCAGGAAGGAAGGCACTTGTAGCTGCAGCAGAGTGAGGGGGAGAATCATAGTAGATAACAATACCATGCACTTCATAGGATTAACTTTTTTCCCCCAATTTTTTTTTTTTTTTTTTTTTTTTTTTTTTTTTTTTTTTTTTTTTTTAGATGGAGTCTCTCTCTGTCACCCAGGATGGAGTGCAGTGACATGATCTCGGCTTACCGCAACCTCCGCCTCCTGGGTTCAAGCGATTATCCTGCCTCAGCCTCCTCAGTAGCTGGAACTACAGGCATAAACCACCACACCTGGCTAATTTTCGTCTTTTTTAGTAGAGACGGGGTTTCACCATGTTGGCCAGGCTCATCTCAAACTCCTGACCTCAAGTGATCTACCCACCTTGGCCTCCCAAAGTGCTGGGATTACAGTTGTGAGCCACCATTCCCGGCCTTTTCCCCCATTTCAATTGTACAAGCTTAGAATCTATTTTGAACTTCAGAATCAATCTTAGTCATTCTAAAGCTAAAGGTAGAGAGCATAAGCCTCTTAACTTACAGTCCATTTTACCTCTCACAATACCAAGAGCCATTAATACTATTTTTTCACATCTATATGGAGAAATTTCTTCTAATTGGCATTTTTTGGGGGTGGGGGAATTGAAAGATTAGACTGAATCATTTCACAATGTGATGTTTTGATTATGTATACCTTGTGAAATGATACAAAACTTAGAAATCCGTAATTTAAATAAGTGAAATAATCAAAAATGATTTTGTCTAACAAAAATGCTTTAGCTGGCTGAACATGGTGGCTCATGCCTGTAATCCCAGAACTTCAGGAGGCTGAGGTTGATGGATCACCTGAGGTCAGAAGTTTGAGACCAGCCTAGCCAACGTAGTAAAACCCCAGCTCTACTAAAAATACAAAAATTAGCTGGGTGTGGTGAAGTACATCTGTAGTCCCAGCTACTTGGGAGGCTGAGGCAGGAGAATCACTTGAACCCAGGAGGAAGCTGCAGTGACCCAAGATCACACCGCTACACTCCAGCCTTGGCAACAAAGCAAGACTCTGTCTCAAAGATATATATATATATTTAGCTATTTTTGCAGAGATATACACTGAATGATTTTTTCTGATATTATATAAGCATTGAATGATTAAAAGTCAAACAGAGCATTTTTACTCAACTTTGATACCCTTTGATACCCTCCTTCCTAATCTTTGTGACTTCCAACCTCATTAAATGTCTGATAATACTAATTGGCATTTTTTAACCCTAAACATTTTTGTTCTTATATGCAGAGTTTCTTCAAATATTGATCTCTATCCAAGCACAGTATATGTAAAATTTATATTTAGATATCAGGAGGCAAAAGCTGGTCAGTTGGGTGCAGTGGCTCACGCCTGTAATCCCAACACTTTGGGAGGCCAAGGCAAGCAGATCATTTGGGGTCAGGAGTTAAAGACCAGCCTGGCCAACATGGTGAAACCCCATCTCTACTAAAAATACAAAAATTAGCTGGGAATGATGGCGCATGCCTGTAATCCCAGATAATCGGGAGCTGAGGCAGGAGAATTGCTTGAACCTGGGATACAGAGGTTGCAGTGAGCCAAGATCATGCCACTGCACTCCAGCCTGGGCGACAGAGTGAGACTCCATTTCAAAAAAAAAAAAACAGAGGCAAAAGCTGAATTAAAAAAAAAAAACTCAAAATATGAGGAAGAAACTTCATTCCAAATTCTTACTAAAAATTAAAAAATACAAACCAAAAAATTGACTTCTTTTTCTCGAACAGCTTTCCACATAGACTTTTAGGGTAGTCCTTCTGTGGTTAAATGTTTATGAGGAGAATTGCACCTGTGTTGTGGTCAGCTTTTAAATAAACTTGCACCTGCAGTGGTTTTTCATAGAATTGCTGTTTGAGAAATTACATGTCAGTGGTTTGACCATCACACAGAGCTATTTCCCTTCACCATATCACCTGCCAGGCAGGTCCTAATTTAAAAAGGGCCTACTTCCAAAAATTCATTTGAAAAAAATCTGGTTAGATTTCATGGTAATCTCTCCAGGGACACAATAATAAGTAAGGTTTCCAGGATACCCCTCAAACAAAAAGAATATGCTCCCTTCAATTCATCCATTGCAGTGGTCTGGTCCTTCTCTGCTTTAAGAAAACTTCTGATTTCTGGAGAGGCTTCTGCTCTAGTCAAATATGTCTGCTTTCCTTTTCCTGTATATGATCTGCTAATTCCTGTTTCAGAATCTTTTTTAGTTTGTCATTTTCCTTACCATAAATTTATTTCTCTTTCCTTCCTGTTCATCCTCATAAAAAACCCTAAAATCTTTCAAACTAATTCAAGCAGGTCTAAATGTCATTCCATTCTGTTCACTCTTTTACTTTGTTTCTTCATTGCTAATAAATTCATCTTGTATCCTGTATACCATTTTACTCAGCTGGCATATTACTTTATCACTTTTCTTCATATGTGTGTAATTTTATATATTAATGTTTTCTAGATGCAGAGAGGTGTTCATAAAGAGCAATATCAGATGGCACCCCAAAAAAGGATATGAAAGAACACCAAAAGGGAACTCTAAAGATTTAGTTGGAAAAGTAGGTAAGTAAATACAATTTTCTTGTTCTAACTCTTCTATTCAGAGTGTTTACATCATATGTAAGTGCCATACTAAGTTCATTTTCCCTAATAACGAGAAAGCATAAATCTGTGGTGAGGAATATCCAGTCAGTTATTTTTAAAATATCAGATGCAACTGTAAAGATGTGTCTTAAGAGACACTTCTACTTAGTCTTCCTACTGAACAAAAGAGCAAATGCTGTGGAGTCAGTTATTGCCTGGGTGCAAATGGGACTCTGACAAGTTATAAAATCTTGTTTTCTCTGTTTCATCTATAAAGTGGGCATCACTGTAATACATACTTCACAAGATTGATGAAAATTAAATTGATAAGTGTAAAGCATGGAATATGCTAGAACATGGCTACAACATATAAACAATTACTTTAGCATAATGCTTAGCTCTTGATCTGCCTACTTTTCATATCCATATTCCCAGGACCCTGATTTAGACACAAAAACGCATCACTCTGATGACTATCACCATCTTGCACCAACTTCCTTCTGTCAATTTTCCAATCCTTCCCTGTTTAAAACCCTCCAATGATTCCCCTTTGCTCATAGCATAAATAATATATCTCTACCCAAAATAGATATAGATCAAGATCACATTTGCAAATAGCTTATTAAATTCTTAGGTCATTTTTAATAATTTCTAATACCTTATTGAAATTTAACAGAGCTTGGTTTTTTTTTTTTTTTTTTTTGAGACAGAGTCTCACTCTGTTGCCCAGGCTGGAGTACAGTGGTGCAATCTTGGCTCACTGCAACCTCCGCCTCCCAGGTTCAAATGATTCTCCTGCCTCAGCCTCCTGAGTAGCTAGGAGTACAGGTCTGGGCCACCACACCCAGCTAATTTTTGTATTTTTAGTAGAGATGGGGTTTCACCATGTGGGCCAGGCTGCTCTCGAATTCCTGGCCTCAAACAATGCTCCTGCCTCGGCCTCCCAAAGTGCTGGGATTACAGGCATGAGTCACTGCGCCCAGCCAATCCAAGCCTTTTTAATTTGACACCTGGAGATACGTAGTCCTATAACTCTAGTAGCAGGTAGGTAGTATAACACTTTTGGTCTACTAGTTCATGTGTGCTAGTTACTTAAGTCAGAACAACCCAAAATTATATTTTATTTGCCTTTAGTTAAATATCAAATATGGTCCCACGTTTCAACTGAATTTTAAAGACATCAAAAATTTCTTTCTCTAAAGAGATCCATATATCAAACTGTCTAGAAGACATCTAGACACTTAAATAGCTTCACAGACACCTCAAATCAAACATATACAAAACTTAACTTCCCATTTCTTGGCCCCTGCTTAAATCTTTTTTTTTTTTTTTTTTTTTTTTGAGATGGAGTCTCGCTCTGTCGCCCAGGCTGGAGTGCAGTGGCATGATCGCAGCTCACTGCAACCTCCGCCTCTTGGATTCAAGCAATTCTCCTGTCTCAGCCTCCCAAGTAGCTGGGACTACAGGCATGCACCACCACACCAGGCTAATTTTTGTAACTCCTGGCCTCCAACAATCCACCCACCTCGGCCTCCAAAGTGCTGGGATTACAGGCATGAGCCACCACGCCCGGCCAAGACAAGTACATAACTAGTCTTAACACAAAGGAGAAAATGTTTAGAAATCCCTAAGAAAGGAAGAGTTAGGGAGTATTAGATGTTAATAGAACGAAGTATATCAGAGAAGACAGCCTAGAGAAGACACAATCTTAGCTGGGCCTTGAAGGCCATATAAGCATTGAAATATGAGACAGCCCAAAGAGAGGCCAAGAGAATAAAAATCTCAAAAAGAGAGAAAAAAATGAGTACATAGTTTGGCTAAAACATATAATTCATGAAAGTGGGAAAGCAGCTGGAAAAATAAGTTGGGGCCAGATAAAGGCAGGCCCTGAATATTGGCTTAGAGATAAGAACTTGATTCTATAGAGAATGAGGGGTGACTAAAGAAAAAATTTTAACATGGGCTGTGTTTCAAAAGACCTTCACCACCAAAGCTATAATTATCACTGGGTCAATATTTAAATCAAAATAATTGTAGTTACAAGTTTTCCCATGAAAAGAAAAAACTAAAAGGGATTAAATAATGTTTAGAAAGTAATTGCCAAGTTTTTAGTTGAATTAGAGTTTGGAAGGGAAAGCAGTGTCGTAATTTCACTAAATTCTTCATTTTGTAATGAAGGCTACCAAACCTGTTTTCTAGATGCAGAGAGGTGTTCATAAAGAGCAATATCAGATGGCACCCCAAAAAAGGATATGAAAGAACACCAAAAGGGAACTCTAAAGATTTAGTTGGAAAAGTAGGTAAGAAAATACAATTTTCTTGTTCTAACTCTTCTATTCAGTGTTTACATCATATGTAAGTGCCATACTAAGTTCATTTTCCCTAATAAGGAGAAAGCATAAATCTGTGGTGAGGAACATCCAGTCAGTTATTTTAAATTAAGTTAAATTAAAGATTAAAAGCTTCAAATATTTATCAAATATTTCAGTAGAAGCTCTATATTTTACTTCCAAGTCACTTTTAGGACTTTTGGGACTTAAAATAGATACAGACCTTATTTGCAAAAAGAATCTGTGACATATTTGTTTCAGAGTAAGTGGTTTCTGACAGATGAAACTAGATGAAATGAAAGCAGATGGCAAACTTCATCCATTTTCTTTCTTATAACTAAAAATAATCTTTCTTTCTTTTTTGCATCCAAAAATAGTTCAGCATGTTTCTGGGGTTATATTAAATTATCCAAATATATTGATAGGTACTAACACCAAGAATACATTTTCCCAATATAACTCTTATATCAAATTATTATTTTTACTATTACTACCTTTATGCACATTTTTAAGAAAAGCTACTTCTTTTGACAGCTTCAGTCATCCTAGCCTAGTCTGTGATGCTGGGAAAAAACGTAATATGCTGTTTATTGCAGCACTATTCACAATAGCAAAGACTTGGAACCAACCCAAATGTCCAACAATGATAGACTGAATTAAGAAAATGTGGCACATATACACCATGGAATACTATGCAGCCATAAAAAAGGATGAGTTCATGTCCTTTGCAGAGACATGGATGAAGCTGGAAACCATCATTCTGAGCAAACTAACACAAGGACAGAAAACCAAATACCACATGATCTCACTCATAAGTGGGAACTGAACAATGAGAACACTTGGTCATAGGGTGGGGAACATCACACACTGGGGCCTATCGTGCGGTGGGGGGCAGAGGGAGGAATAACACTGGGAGAGATACCTAATGTAAATGACGGGTTGATGGATGCAATGGGCCAGCGTGGCACATGTAACGAGCCTGCACGTTGTGCACATGCACCCTAGAACTTAAAGTATAATAATAAAAATTAAAAAAACAACATAATACGCATTCAACTATAGTCTTCTTTTTTTTTTTTTTTTTTTTTGGAGACAGAGTCTCGCTCTGTCACCCAGGCTGGAGCACAGTGGCGTGATCTCAGCTCACTGCAACCTCCACCTCCTGGGTTCAAGCGATTTTCCTGCCTCAGCCTCCCGAGTAGCTGGGACTAGAGGCGTGCACCACCACGCCCAGCTAATTTTTGTATTTTTAGTAGGACAGGGTTTCACCACGTTAGCCAGGCTGGTCTCAAACTCCTGACCTCAGACAATCTGCCCACCTCAGCCTCCCAAACTGCTGAGATTACAGGTGAGAGCCACCATGCCGAGACTCAACTATTGTCTTAAGTTCATGAAAGCTGTATATTAAATATTTCACCTTGTTAATTACTTTTAAATTTGAAGAGCTATGCTGATAACTATGGAAGCTCAAAAGACACTAAGTTGTTAAAGGCTACTGCTTTGAAGTGCTGACAGAGTACAGAAACATACATACCTGGACTGACTGACTGCATTTCCACTACCTTCTCACACCCCACTCCAGCCAAGAAAGATTACTATTTAATCTAGTGTCTATCTTGGAAACCATAACCTTTGGAGTCTGAACTTGGCTACGGATGCTAAAGGAAAAAGTCACTGTCCACCTAACAACAAAAATCAGGTACAATTACACATAATTGATAGAGAGGAAGTTTGAGATCTATGCAGGACTGTGGTGATGAAGCATATGAATTTGATCCTATAGACCAAGCTTGTCCAACCCACAGCCTGCAGGCCATATGCAGCCCAGGAGAGCTTTGAATGCACCCCAACACAACTCTGGAAAGTTTCTTAAAAGATTGTAAGTTCTTTTGCGATTTTTTTTTTTTTTTTGAGATGGAGTCTAGCTCTGTCACCGAGGCTGGAGTGCAGTGCCGCGATCTTGGCTCACTGCAACCTCTGCCTCCCGGGTTCAAGCGATTCTCCTGCCTCAGCCCCCCGAGTAGTTGGGATTACAGGCGTGTGCCACCACGCTTGGCTAATTTTTGTATTTTTAGTACAGACAGAATTTCACCATGTTGGCCAGGCTGGTCTTGAACTCCTGACCTCAGGTGATCTGCCCACCTCAGCCTCCCAAAGTGCTGGGATTATAGGTTTGAGCTTCTGTGCCCAGCCAGCTATTGTTAGTGTTAGTGTATTTTATGTGTGGCACAAGACAATTCTTCTTCCAGTGTGGCCCAGGGAAACCAAAAGATTAGACACCCCTGCTATAGACATTGGGAAGCTAAAAGATTGGACGCCCCTGCTATAGACGTTGGGAAGCTTCTGCAGGATTTTAAGTTAGGAATTGATATAGTCATTTTTTGTTTGCTCATTTGTTTTTTAATTAAATCTCAGGTGCAGTTAATTATTCTCCTCAGTTCCTGACATTATTATTGGTCTGTGGAAATGTCCTCTTCTATTCCTTTTAATCTCCAACTCTTATCCCATTCTTCATCTTCCACAAACAGCTATTCTTTTGTGTTTAATGTATATTATTTTGTTTGATTATATTCCTACAAAATGTGTATTGTTATATTATTGTGCCTGCATTTTTAATTTTTGTGAATGGTATATTATTTATTACATTCTATTTTTTACTTTTTTCCCTTAGCACATTGTTTTAAAAATCCATTCAGGTTGCCATATGGATATATAATCTACTGCTTCCAATTACTATATAGTTAAAATCACTATAAAATGTATCATCTTAGCCAGGCATGGTGGCTCAAGCCTGTAATCCCAGCACTTTGGGAGGACAAGGGGTGGATCACCTGAGGTCAGTAGTTCGAGACCAGCCTGGCCAACATGGTGAGACCCCGTCTCTACCAAAAATACAAAAATCAGCCAGGCGTGGTGGCAGGCACCTGTACTACCAGCTACTCGGGAGGCTGAAGAGGGAGAATTTCTTGACTCTGGGAGGCGGAGGTTGCAGTGAGCTGAGATCGCACCATTGCACTCCAGCCTGGGCGACAAGAGTGAAACTCCGTCTCAAAAAAAAAAATTATCATCTTAATCATAAGAGTGAAAGGAGGTGCTATTAATAATTACACTGGGATAACAGGTTAAACAGGGCCATCCAGGGCAAGCCAGAATGTATGATCACCCTATGCTCCTAAATTCCATGCTGTTCTTCCACAACATTTTATTGATCTGCTCTTCCAGTGATGGATATCCAGGTTGTCTCTAACTCGCTTCTACCAAAAATAACTTTTCAAATAGCTTCGCACAGGTCCCCTTATGGATGGGCTTACGTGAGAATTTCTTAACCAAAAAGATATCTGCAATGATTTATAAATTTCTGATACAGGTAATTCTGAACACCCAGAAGATTGGTAAAGTGACAAATGAGAATAAAGCATAGTAGAGTACTTAGCTTAGCATTGAAGGTTTTTGTAGTAATGAAAGGTATGGCTGGAAAGGTTGTTTTGGGGTAAAACTTTAGGACAGCCATGTATGCTGTAAATTTTGTTAGTAAACGAAAGTTTTTACTATCTGGATAGTAAATGAAAGTTTCTGAACCAGGATATGCGGTGACAGAAATGATATTCTAGGAAGATATATCTGATGTACCAGATCAAATGTACCAGAGACTAAAAGGAGGAGGCCTATTAAAGGAAAAGTTGAAAGCCAGTATAGTATAGTAGTTAGTTATAGCACAACATGGATTCTGAAGCTGGACTGTTCTGGTTTAAATCTAGTTCTAACACTTATTAGCTTTATGACCTCACTTAAGCTATATGCGCCTAATTTTCTCATCTCCAATTACAGATTATTATAGTAACTTTTCACAGGGTTATAGTGGTTTCAAGAGCTTGTAATGGTATCTAGCACACATTAACCACTCTCAATGTTAGCTATTATTAATTATAATTGTTTCAATAGTCCAGGAAGAAATAAAGATTAGTTTAAGCTAATGTGATCATACAATACCTCCAACACCCAGAATAAATGCCCTGAAAGAAGTATCCTAATGTATCATCACCTAATGTGTCATTCATAGACTCCCTAATTTCCATAGTAAGAAAATCCCATAAAGGGCTTAGAGTAAGGCAAAAAAAAATTTTTTTTAACCTGCTGGCTCTCATTAGTGTAACTTGCTAACTCCTGAGCCAGACATCGCAATAAAATAAAGATTCAGATTGGCTGGGTGCGATGGCTCACACCTGCAATCCCAGCACTTTGGGAGGCTGAGGTGGGCAGATCACCTGAGGTCAGGAGTTTGAGACCAGACTGGCTAACATGGTGAAACCCCATCTCTACTAAAAAAAAAAAAAAACACACACAAAAATTACCCAGGTGTGGTGGCAGGTGCCTGTAATCCCAGCTACGTGGGAGGCTGAGGCAGGAGAATCAATTGTTCTTTATCAAAAGGATCTGAAAAACTGGGTGAAGCGGCACGCACCTTTAGTCCCAGCTACTCAGGAGGCTGAGGCAGGAGATCACTTAAGCCCAGGAGTTCTACCCAGCCTGGGGAACACAGCAGGCACCTGTCTCTAAAAACAAAGGATCTGAGAATGTTAGAATACGATACTCTCTGAATATGCATTGAATACTGCAACTCTGTTCTGGTTAGGAAATTTAACATTTAGTATAAACTAAATAATATTAATGTGATCATTCCCATTTAAAATATCCAAAATATTTTTCTAACTTATATATAATAGTATATGCATTTTAGTCTTGAAGTCTGACACTAAATTCTCAAATAATTTGCAATAAAAATGAAAAATTTTTATTTATGTGCCTAAATGCAACAATGTTTAAATAATGAAAATTTAACATTTAAAGTAAGGAAATAACTACAGTTCCAGCATAGATGTCATATTCTTTAAGCAATATTCCCAAAACAGCAATCTAAAGGTTATCTCTTATCCCTCTGTTCTCTTACAGCACCGGGTTTACATCATACACTGCCTTGTATTCCGGTAATCTGTATGAGTGTCTTCTTTTCTACCTGATTATACAGTCCTTAACTGGCTGATTCATCACTATTGTCTGTAGCATTCTACAACAAACAGTAAGCAGTTAATATCTGCTAAATGACAAAATGTACTAAAATTTACATTAAAAAATAAATTCATGCTTACCATCAGAACATAACTTTTGCCCACAACTTTCTAATTTAATTTTCTAAAATCTTGTAAAAATTTCAAAATGTTTCAGACACCTTTAGGCACTTGGAAAATGTTTATTTCAAAGTATCACTTTTCTAACATTTTGCATTATTTTTATTAACCTAATGACACTATACTTTCTGCAAAGAAATTGTCACCATTGGCTGGGTGCGGTGACTCACGCCTGTAATCAATCCCAGCACTTTGGGAGGCCGAGGCGGGCGTATCACGAGGTCAGGAGATGGAGACCATCCTGGCCAACATGATGAAACCCCGTCTCTACTAAAAATACAAAAATTAGCTGGGAGTGGTGGCGCGTGCCTGTAATGCCAGCTACTCGGGAGGCTGAGGGAGGAGAATCACTTGAACCAGGGGGTCGGAGGTCGCAGTGGGCCGAGATTGCCACTGCACTCCAGCCTGGCGACAGAGCGAGCCTCCGTCTCAAAAAAAAAAAAAGAAAAAAAGAAAAAGAAAAAAGAAACAAAAAACAAAAGAAAAAGAAATTGTCACCATTAATTTTATTTATTTATTTATTTATTTTGAGACAGAGTCTCTGTCTGTCGCCCAGGCTAGAGCGCAGTGGTGCGATATCGGCTCACTGCCACCTCCACCTCCCGGGTTCAAGTGATTCTCCTGCCTCAGCCTCCCGAGTAGCTGGGATTACAGGTACCCGCCACCACGCCCCGCTAATTTTTTGTATTTGTAGTAGAGACTGGGTTTCCCCATGTTGGCCAGGCTGGTTTTGCACTCCTGACCTCAAGTGATCCACCCACTTCGGCCTCCCAAAGTGCTTAGGATTATGGGCATGAGCCACCGCGCCCAGCCATGTCACCATTAATTTTAGCAACGTATCAAAAGTTCAGCTTCCAACTACCTACATTAAAAGGTATAATAATACTAACCCTGAACCTTACATATGTAATGCCTAAAAACTTACACCCTGAATTACTCTAACATTACAGGGCAGACTTCCTTGAGAAGAGTCAGACCCTGCAGCGGGGCTCTGCCTTCCCACTGTCAGCCTCGGGGTCATCTAGCTTTATCGATCCCCATGGAGCGGGTCACCGAGCCCTGTGAGCAGGGAGAGGGCGATGGGGATGAGTAAACCCGAGCCGGAGGCCCGGCCTGCGCTCTCGCCCGGAAACCTCCCGTGGGATTCTGGAGCCCAGCGGCGCTGCCTGAGGCTGTGGTACCCAGAAATATGGTATTGGGGGTGGGGGTGAAATGAGAGGAAAGCAATCTGATTAACTTCCAGCCTGATAAGCAGAAAAGAGAAAACAAGGGAGCAGGAAAACTACGCTAGCACTAGACTGCCGGTCGCAAGCGCCGGGTACACACGCAGTTAAAACTCAATGGAACGCCCCCGGGACTTCTCCAGGGCGTAAAGCGCAGCGCCCTCTATTGGCCATCGGGACCTCGCCTGGAGGTGCCGTCAGGATTCCGTCCCCCAGCCACTCCCAGGCACTCGAGAGTAAGCGCATTAGCCCGAGAAAGCGTTCTGTGGAACGGAACTTCCTTATCCTATCGTTTCCACACGGAAAGATTTTAATTCACCGGAATCGACTGGCGTTAAAGGGCACAGTGAAAAGGAAGTTGGTATCAACGTGATCTCGACTAAGGGACCGAGCGGAAGTCCTCAATCGTACGCCACGCGGAGAGCATGCTGGGGGCCGGAAGGAAGAGGAAATTCCAGTAGCCGATCAGGAGTCTGCAAACTCCGGTGGTAGGAGAGCGCGCTGCTGTTTAAAGCCACGAGTTACCGGAGCGCCTGATTCCTGCCCCGAAGTCAGTGGTGGCCGAAAGTCCGGAGTCGCTGTAAAACCTGAGATTGCGAGCCATGGTGGGGAGATCCCGGCGGCGCGGAGCAGCTAAGTGGGCAGCTGTGCGAGCCAAGGCAGGTCCCACGCTCACCGACGAAAATGGAGATGATTTAGGATTGCCACCCTCACCAGGGGACACCAGCTACTACCAAGATCAGGTAGATGACTTTCATGAGGCACGATCCCGGGCCGCCTTAGCTAAGGGCTGGAATGAAGTACAGAGTGGAGACGAGGAGGATGGCGAGGAGGAGGAGGAGGAGGTGCTAGCCCTAGATATGGACGATGAGGACGACGAAGATGGAGGGAGTGCGGGGGAGGAGGAGGAGGAGGAGAATGCCGATGATGATGGTGGGAGCTCCGTGCAAAGTGAAGCTGAGGCCTCTGTGGATCCCAGTTTGTCGTGGGGTCAGAGGAAAAAACTTTACTATGACACGGACTATGGTTCCAAGTCCCGAGGCCGGCAGAGTCAACAGGAGGCAGAGGAGGAGGAAAGAGAGGAGGAGGAGGAGGCACAGATCATTCAGCGGCGCCTAGCCCAAGCGCTGCAAGAGGATGATTTTGGTGTCGCCTGGGTTGAGGCCTTTGCAAAACCAGTGCCTCAGGTAGATGAGGCTGAGACACGGGTCGTGAAGGATTTGGCTAAAGTTTCAGTGAAAGAGAAGCTGAAAATGTTGCGAAAGGAATCACCAGAACTCTTGGAGCTGATAGAAGACCTGAAAGTCAAGTTGACAGAGGTTAAGGATGAGCTGGAGCCATTGTTAGAGTTGGTGGAACAAGGGATCATTCCACCCGGAAAAGGAAGCCAATACTTGAGGACCAAGTACAACCTCTACTTGAATTATTGCTCGAACATCAGTTTTTATTTGATCCTGAAAGCTAGGAGAGTCCCAGCACATGGACATCCTGTCATAGAAAGGCTTGTTACCTACCGAAATTTGATCAACAAGCTGTCCGTTGTGGATCAGAAGCTGTCCTCAGAAATTCGTCATCTGTTGACACTTAAGGATGATGCTGTAAAGAAAGAACTGATTCCGAAAGCAAAATCCACCAAGCCCAAACCAAAGTCTGTTTCAAAGACTTCTGCTGCTGCCTGTGCTGTTACAGATCTTTCTGATGATTCTGATTTTGATGAAAAAGCTAAACTGAAGTACTATAAAGAAATAGAAGACAGGCAAAAGCTAAAGAGAAAGAAAGAAGAAAATAGCACTGAAGAACAGGCTCTTGAAGATCAAAATGCAAAGAGAGCTATTACCTATCAAATTGCTAAAAATAGGGGACTTACTCCTAGGAGAAAGAAGATTGATCGCAATCCCAGAGTGAAACACAGGGAGAAGTTCAGAAGAGCCAAAATTAGAAGAAGAGGCCAGGTTCGTGAAGTTCGTAAAGAAGAGCAACGTTATAGTGGTGAATTATCTGGCATTCGTGCAGGAGTTAAAAAGAGCATTAAGCTTAAATGAAGTTTTTGCTTAGCATAAGGTTTTTGGCAGTTTTGGATCAATAAATTTTTACTTTTAACTAAAGTCATTGTATTAATATATAATACTTTAAATTTTAAAAATTCTTGTCCACAAGGAAATTTGTCTGGGTTATTGGACAATTTATAAGAACTATGGGAGCAATATGAAGGTGCTTGAGAAAAGAGATGATGTTGAAGTTTTCCAATATTCTGTTGAAGTTTTCCAATATTAAGTATTAGCTTAGGGAAATTTCACAGTTCATTGTGGAGTGTTAAACTTAGAACATGTGTAACTTTTCACATAAAGAGAATGCATCTTTGACAGTTATCTTATTTGTAAGGCAGCCTATAAAATAGTTCTGAAGTATTTTATTTACCTAACTATAATTATTGGGCCAGATACTTGTTAATAAATGGGCTTAATGTTAACATGGATTTCATATGTTCTGTGTGGTTTAAAAGCATAGGAATGAAACTTTGGTTAAAAGTAGAAAAAGGAAAAGATATGCCTTAATTACATCAATTGTCAATATTTTCTCATAGTTCTTCATGTGGCAAATAAGGTAAAAATCCCATTTCCCCTTCTTTACTGGTGATTTGCAGTGGTTGCTGCTTGTACTTGCACTCCATTTGCTAAAACTTTGATATGATTACTACCAGGTAAGTGGTAACTTTAAGTGGCAACAAAGTTCCATTTTTCTTATTTTTTTTTTTCGAGATTGAAGTCTCACTCTGTAGCCCAGGCTGGAGTGCAGTGGCAGGATCTCTCAGCTCACTGCAACCTCCACCTCCCGGGTTCAAGCGATTCTCCTGCCTCAGCCTCCTGAGTAGCTGGGATCACAGGTGCTTGCCACCACGCCCAGCTAATTTTTGTATTACTAGTTGAGACAGGGTTTCACCATTTTGGCCAGGCTGGTCTCGACCTCCTGACCTCAAGTGATCTGCCTGCCTCGGCCTCCCAAAGTGCTGGGATTACAAGTGTGAGCCACCACACCCAGCTCAATGTTCCATTTTTCTTTTCTTTTTTTTTTATTATACTTTTAAGTTTTAGGGTACATGTGCCCAACGTGCAGGTTAGCTACATATATATGCATGTGCCATGTTGGTGTGCTGCACCCCTTAACTCGTCATTTAACATTAGCCATTTTTCTTTGCTGCTACACTGGTCTTTAAGTAGGGGGAAGATGTTGAGGTGGTAAATGTAAAAATAGGATGTTGCCAGGGAAGAAAATGAGAGGACTAGTGAAGGAAACCACAAAAAAAAAGTCCTAATTTCCTAATTGTGTCACTGTTTATTCAGTAAACACTGTGCTAGCTGCTAGAGATGCAGAGATGACGCTTGGTTAATATTTATGGAACACTTGCCATGTGCTAGTTGTACATCACCTCATTTAATCTTTACAATAACTTTGCAAGGTGATACTGTGCTCCACAGATGAGGATGCTGAAATTTTGGAAGGTTGACTTTCTAAAGGACATCTGCTTGAAATCTGAACCCAAACCAACTTGAGCATTCATTCTCTTAACCTCTGGCTTACAGCTGCTTCCTCAGAGTAGCACACAGGACAAATTATTTTGTTTCCTTATAAATAAAAGAGGTAGGTTGGAAATAGAAATAACAGTGCTTACTAAGGTAACTTTCTGAGCACTTTGTGCTTATTTCCTTATTTCTCATAACCTTATGTGGTAAATTCTGTTATCCATATTTTGAAAATAAGGAAACTGACAAAGAGAAGTAACTTTCTCAGGGTCACACAGCTATTAAGTGGCAGAGCCAGGATTTCAACCCAGCCTTTATGGCTTCAGAACCCAATTCTATACTTCCTTATTTTTTGATATAATAGAAAAAATACAGGTTTTGGAGTTAACAGGATGATTTTCTGTTAATCTCTGAGTTTCATTTTCTTCATCTGTATGAGTCTCTATTATTATACCTACCTCAGAGAAGCCATAAGTCAGTGGTTAAGAACAACCCGGTTAAGACTGCCTGGTTGGATCTTTTGCAGGGGGGTTGTTTGTTTTTTGTTTTTTGTTTTTTTGAGACAGAGTCTCAGTCTGTCGCCCAGGCTTGAGTGCAGTGGTGTGATCTCAGCTCACTGCAACCTCAACCTCCCAGGTTCAAGCAATTCTGCCTCAGCCTGCAGAGTAGCTGAGACTACAGTCCCAGTCGAACTCCTGGCCTCAAGCGATCCACCCGCTCCTGGCCATTTTTTGGTGTTTTTTGTTTGTTTGTTTGTTTGTTTGTTTTTGAGATGGAGCCTTTCTCTGTCACCCAGGCTAGAGTGCAGTGGCACAATCTAGGCTCACTGCAACCTCTGCCTCCCAGGTTCAAGTGATTCTCCTACCTCAGCCTCCCGAGTAGCTGGGATTACAGGTGTATACCACCACACCCAGGTAATTTTTGTATTTTTAGTAGAGATGGGGTTTCACTATGTTGGCCAGACTGGTCTTGAACTCCTGACCTCAGGTGATCCACCCACCTCAGCCTCCCAAAGTGCTGGGATTACAGGCGAGAGCCACCACCCCCAGCCGCATCTTTCAAAATTTGTATGTATATTTAACAAACATTTAAAGAGCACTGAGATGTGCTGGGTACTGTCATTTGTACATGAATAAGTTGTTAACCAATGTGATCATCTTTTTTTGTAAAAACTCACTTTGTGAAGACTGGAGAGCTTCATGGGTAAGAGTTCCAATAAAGTACATTACTGGTAGCAGGCATCAGTACAAAGCATCAACAACCTGTTAGTTTTATGGCAGTATATTAAACTATAGGCAGCTATGAAAAATACAAAATATTAAAAATTAAAGTAGAAGAAAACATCAAATTAGTGATCCACTAAATAGCTAGTGATGCATTTACTCTGCCACTAATCAGCTGACTGGCTTTGGGCCAATTTCTCTAAGCCAGTTTCTTACCTATATTCTTACCTATGAAGAAGTTAAATAAGATCAACATGCCACTTTAATTTTTGTGTAGAAATAAATTTTATTCGCTTCTCAGACCTCTAAGAACTACCTAATGGTCAAAGTTTTTGGCAAACTGGAAAATTACTTTTTGTGATCTAAAAGATAAAATCTAGCTTAGATAACTGGAATAATTAATTTGATTCACGTATCTTACACAAAATATTTGATATATCTGAGGAACGGCTGGAGTTGCAATGAAATAAAATAATTTTAAGTTAACGTGTTAAATTATACAAGTTAACATTACCAGAATAATTCAAGAAAAGTGGAACTTAGTATGCTTTACATCTTGGAGATCACAATGATGAACAGGTACTGAACAGGAACACTGAATTATAGATGTTACCAAAAAAAATCATGTTTCTAACTAGCATTTAAAATCACACTGGGCCGGGCGCGGTGGCTGATGCCTGTAATCCCAGCACTTTGGGAGGCTGAGGCAGGCAGATCACAAGGTCAGGAGTTCAAGACCAACGTGGCCAACATGGTGAAACCCCATCTCTACTAAAAATACAAAAATTAGCCAGGCGTGATGGCCCACGCCTGTAGTCCTAGCTACTCAGGAGACTGAGGCAGGAGAATCGCTTGAACCGGGGAGGCAGAGGTTGTGGTGAGCTGAGATCGCACCACTGCACTCCAGCCTGGGCAACAGAGCAAGACTGTCTCAAAACAACAACAACAAAAATCACACTGAAAAAAAAAGCTGCTTCAGCTAATCAGATTGTATTTTTTATTCTTAAAATTATAATTTGCCTTTGAAAGTTTAAAAAACAGAAACAGGCAGAGTACAGTGACTCATGCCTGGAAGCACGGCAGGAGGCTCGGGCAGGCAGATCACTTGAGGTCAGGAGTTCAGACCAGCCTGGTCAACATGGCAAAACCCCATCTCTACTGAAAAAAAAAAATCAGCCGGGCATGGTGGTGCACTCCTGTAGTCCCAGCTACTCAGGAGGCTGAAGCAGGAGAATCACTTGAAACTGGGAGGGAGAGGTTGCAGTGAGCACTCAAGCCTGGGCAAGAGTAAGACTACGTCTCAAAAATAGAAAAAAACAGTATAGAACCTTTATACCCCCCCATCAACAAATATTAGTCTGTATTTTTTTATTTTGTTTAAGATACATTTTCTCATAGCTGAGTTTTTAATTGGTAGTTACTTTAGCTATGTATTCCGGATGATATATTTTGATTCTTTCAGCTATTAAAAAATAAAACCAGTGATTTTACATTTGCTACAAAGTGAAGTTTTAAATGATAGCAAGTATCAAGAATCAACATTTGTTAAACTACGAAACAAAAAGACCTGGAGGAAACTAGTAAAATGTTCTGCTTTAAGAAAGCCAATAGGGCCGGGCGTGGTGGCTCACGTCTGTAATCCAGCACTTTGGGAGGCTGAGGCGGGCGGATCACCTGAGGTCGGGAGTTCGAGACCAGCCTGACCAACATGGAGAAACCCCCATCTCTACTAAAAATACAAAATTAGCCGAGCGTGGTGGTGCATGCCTGTAATCTCGGCTACTCAGGTGGCTGAGGCAGGAGAATCACTTGAACCCGCGAGGCAGAGGTTGCGGTGAGCTGAGATTGCTCCATTGCACTCCAGCCTGGGCAACAAGAGTGAAACGCTGTCTCAAAAAAAAAAAAAAAAAAAAAAAAGGCAATGAAGGGAAGTGATTGGGAAGAGTTTGGCCTCCAGAGCCAGATTGAGTTCAAAGTCCTGTTTCACCCACTTACCATGTGTCTTTGGTCTACTTAACCTCTCTGTACTGCAATTTCCTCACATTGAATAATATGTAATAGTTAATAGTTTAAATGGTTAATCATGTAATATCAATTTAGAAGAACACTTGACAGGTAGTAAGTGCTTCATGTTCGTTACTATTTTTTTTAATCCAGTTTTAAAAAACTGGCTGGGCGCGGTGGCTCATGCCTGTAATCCAGGCACTTTGGGAGGCCGAGGTGGGTGGATTACCTGACGTTGGGAGTTTGAGACCAGTCTGACCAACATGGAGAAACCCTGTCTTTACTAAAAATACAAAATTAGCCGGGCATGGTGGCGCATGCCTGTAATCCCAGCTACTCCAGAGGCTGAGGCAGGAGAATTGCTTGAACCCGGGAGGTAGAGACTGCGGTGAGCCGAGATTGCACCATTGCACTCCAGCCTGGGCAACAAGAGCAAAACTCCGTCTCAAAAAAAAAAAAAAACTAATTTAGCCAGGTGTGGTAGCTCACACCTATAATCCCAGCACTTTGAGAGGCTCAGATAGGAGAACTGCTTGAACCCAGGTGTTCAAGACCAACCTGGGCAACATAAAACATTAAAAAAATTAGCTGGGCATGGTACCACACGTGCCTGTAGTAACAGCTTCTTGGGAGGCTGAGGTGGGAGGACTGCCTGTGCCTGAGGAGGTGGAGGCTGCAGTGAGGCATGATGGCCCCACTACACTCCAGCCTGGGCTGCAGAGTGAGACCTGGTCTTAAAAAGCGAATTTACTCCACTTGAATGAGTTAATTTCTCTTAGGTTCTACCATAATGGTTCTTTTGTTTGTTTGTTTTTGTTTTTGAGACGGAGTCTCGCTCTGTGGCCCAGGCTGGAGTTCAGCGGCGCAGTCTCGGCTCACTGCAACCTCCGCCTCGTGGGTTCAAGTGATTCTCCTGCCTCAGCCTCCTGAGTGGCTGGGACTACAGGCGCCTGCCACCACGCCCAGCTGATTTTTGTATTTTTAGTAGGAACAGGGTTTCACCATGTTAGCCAGGATGGTCTCGATCTCCTGACGTTGTGATCTGCCTGCCTCGGCCTCCCAAAGTGCTGGGATTACAGGCGTGAGCCACCGTGCCCGGCCAACCATAATGGTTCTTAAACCAGAATGTCCAAGGATCAGTTGGTAAGTTTAAAGTACAGATTCCTGTGCCCTACCTGCACAGATTCTGATTCAACTCTCCTGGTGTTGGATCCAGTCATCTCTGTTTTAACAGGCATGCAACATCATTCTGATCCAAATGGTCTACAGAATATGTTTTGAGAAACACTGCTCTGGGTTTCTCTCAGCTAATAACATTAGGCATATGAATGAAGTTAATTACAAGAGTGAAATATGATGTGGCATTACCATGGGACTACTTCTTGAGAATCTTGAAAACAGTAGGCCTCCCCTCACCCCACCCCAGAACCATAGCACAGTCCTAATCACATTTTGCGTATGACAGTGGGTTCCTGGACTCCCTGAAGCCAGGAGTCCATAGACCTCAGTTACAAAACTTTATGCTAGCCTGGGTGTGGTGGCTCACGCCTGTAATCCCAGCACTTTGGGAGGCCGAGGAGGGCAGATCACGAAATCAGGAGATCAAGGCCATCCTGGCCAACATGGTGAAACCCCGCCTCTACTAAAAATACAGAAATTAGCTGGGCGTGGTGGTGTACTCCTGTAATCCCAGCTACTCAGGAGGTTGAGGCAGGAGAATCACTTGAACCCGGGAGGCAGAGGTTGCAGTGAGCCGAGATCGTGCCACTGCACTCCAGCCTGGCAACAGAGTGAGACTCCGTCTGAAAAAATAAGAAAACTTTATGCTAGAAGGGCTATACCTTTTACCCTTGTGCATTGTTTTATATGGCCTGTTTTAATACATATAATAGACAATTTTGCCATGGTGGGGTGAGGATTATTCAAATTAAGTAGATGGCAGAATTTAATTAGCACCTAAAATTTTTTCACATTTATTAAATGACCTCTTTTAGACATACTTACATTTTTATTCACACCACACTTGAACATACATAAAAAGGGAAATATAAATGTAAGCTAAATAAGTTATTCCTTAAGCTTCTTATTCAGTCCAGTTTTTTTGAATTGCTTTTATTCAGATACCTGATGGTCACAGATAGAAAAAAAGAATTTTGATGTGATCTTAAGAGGAAAGGGTCTTAAAAATAAGTGAGGCTGGGCGTAGTAGCTCACGCCTGTAAACTCAGAATTTTAGGAGGCCAAGGTGGGCAAATCACTTGAGCACAGGAGTTCGAGACCAGCTTGGGCAACAGGGCGAAACTCCATCTCTACTAAAAATACAAAAATTAGCTGGGCATGGTGGTGTGCGCCTGTGGTCCCAGCTAGTGGTGAGGCTGAGGTGGGAGGATCACTTGAGCCTGGGAGGTCAAGGTTGCAGTGAGCCATGATTGTGCCACTACCTGGGTGACAGTGAGGCCATGTCTCAAAAAAATAAAAAATAAGTGAGAGGGACTGATAACTACTTAGGAATAGTACAAGGAACAAATAGTACAAAAAGAAAATCTTTTATGCATTGTAAAAAGAAGAAAAAACGATGCTAACTTTGGGAAGAGGCATAAATTCATTACAATTAAAACAATTAACTGCTTAAATAGGATACTATGAGACCTCAAAAATGGCATGTACCTTTCCACATAGGGAAAGCAGAGAAAGTATCACAGCTTTGTTTGAGTAGAGTTTGGGAGAGGAAGAATAGGTACCACAATATGAGTAATGCCAAACATGTTAAAGCTTAGTCAAAGGCAACAAGGGGTAAGACAAGATAGGAGGATAATATTGGAAAGATACGAAGGGGTTAGATCATGAAAGACCTTACTAGGTAGTTAATGCATTTAGATTGTATCCCACACATAAAGAAGTGAACCCAGGTTTTTAAGAAATGATGTGGCATAATTAGGTGAACGTTCAGAAAAGTAAATTACTCATTCTAGCTGCTGTAGAGCAGGGCAACTGGAATAGATTAAAACCAGAGGCAGGGAAACCAATGAGGAGTCCTTTGCAATAATAACTGGCAAGAAAAGATGAAGCTTTAAAGCAGAGGACAGGCTGGGCACAGTGACTCACGCCTGTAATCCCAGCACTTTGGGAGGCCATGGCAGGTGGATCATTTGAGGTCAGGAGTTCAAGACCAGCCTGACCAGTATGATGAAACCCCGTCTCCATTAAAAATACAAAAATTAGCCGGACATGGTGGTGCACACCTGTAATCCCAGCTACTCTGGAGGCTGAGGCAGGAGAATTGCTTGAACCCAGAAGGCGGAGGTTGCAGTGAGCCGAGATCACACTACTGCACTCCAGCCTGGGCAACAAGAGCAAAGCTCTGTCTCAAAAAAAAAAAAAAAAAAAAAAGAAGAAGAAGGAGAAGAAGAACCTGAAAGAGAGAGCATGAGAATTACTGGATACATTCATAGAAATCTTCAGCAACATAATTATTATCATTATTATTATTTTGAGATGAAGTCTCTGTCACCCAGGCTGGAGTGCAGTGGCGCGATCTTGGCTCACTGCGACCTTCGCCTCCTGGGTTCAAGTGATTCTCCTGCCTCAGCCTCCCGAGTATCTGGAACTACAGGCACGCACCACCATGCGCGGCTAATTTTTTTTTTTTTTGTATTTTTAGTAGGGACAGGGTTTCACCACGTTGGCCAGGCTCGTCTCAAACTCCTGACCTTGTGAACTGCCCACCTCGGCCTCCCAAAGTGCTGGGATTACAGGCCTGAGTCACCGCACCCGGCCAGCAACATTATTAAGATAAACACTAGCTGGGCCTGCTGGCTCACACCTGTAATCTCAGCTACACTGTAGGCTGAATTGTCCCTGGAGTCTCTTTAGACCTGTGAAGCAATGTATTGTCAGTGATATAGAACTAGGAGAAGTCTTCTTTCTTCAGTTCTCTGATTCATAATACTAGAAATAATTGACCTTTAAGTATGATATTATTATAAACTAAATATTTCCATTTATGTCCAAGGACATTATTTTAATTAGAAATCTGATAGTAAGGGTCATCTCAACTTTTGGCAAAGGAAATTATATGTAGTAGGAACTTGAGTAGGGTTTCCATCAATGATTAGGTTATTTGAATATTGTTCTTGAATATTTTTGAATATCTGGACTAACTCTGGAGGCTGAGGTGGGAGGATTGCTTGAAGCCAGGAGTTCAACTGCAGCCTGGGCAACATAGTGAAACCCTCCATCTCTAAAATAATAATAATAAACACTCAAAAAAGACACAAATATGATCAGCTCCTCTTGAACCCTATTTCTCCACAGTATATACAAGGAACACAACTTTGCTGTTAGGTCTTCATAAAAAATATATAATTATGAAACTATGAATTAAAATAGCCCCTCAATGTGTTTTATTTTCTATTTAAAAGCAATGCAGCCATTACAGACTACTTACAAATACAGAAAAGTAGAAAAATGGAAAAATGTATCCATATATCTGCACCCAAAGAAAACTATCGATTGACCTAAATATATTACTTTTATTTTTTTCTTCATCCCACTCAAGGTAGATAAATATATTGTTTTTACTTCTTAAGAGTATCTATAATATATATAGAGAGGAGATATAAATTGACTAGGTATATATATATGTATATATATATGTGGGTGTGTGTGTATATATATATTTTTGTATGTCTGTGTGTGTGTGTGTGTGTGTATATATATATATATATATATATTTTTTTTTTTAGATGGAGTCTTGCTCTGTCGCCCAGGCTGGAGTGCAGTGGCACGATCTCAGCTCACTGCAACCTCCCCCTCCCAGGTTCAAGCGATTCTCCTGCCTCAGCCTCCTGAGTAGCTGGGATTACAGGCACCCGCCACCATGACAGGCTAATTTTTTTGTATTTTCAGTAAAGATGGGGTTTTGCCATATAGCCAGGCTGGTCTCGACCTTCTGACCTCAGGTGATCCACCCACCTCAGCCTCCCAAAGTGCTGGGATTACAGGTGTGAGCCACTGCACCTGGCCTTAAATATATATTTTAAAATTTTTCATTATTTTATCCCCACACTATAATGTTGTCACTAAGTGTTTTTATAATGAATGTTTTGAAAAAATAAGTCATTAAGTTACAGTCATCAAAATCTAGTAATTCTGAACAATGGACTCAGAGCTTTCACAATAAGGCATTATATTAATTAGTATCAATACATTTCTACATTTATTAAAATAAGTTTAACACAAAGGCTTAAATTGAGTACACTTTTCAACTATGATGTTTCCCAAGTGCCATACAATGTAAAATAAACAGCTCAAGAAAACCATTATTTTAAAATCATAATAAATCTATATACTATACTGAAAAAGAGTATCAACACTTCTCAAGTGGTATCTTCCCTTTTTTTTTTTTTTTTTTGCCTTTTTTTTTGAGACATTCTCGCTCTGTCGCCCAGGCTGGAGCGCAGTGGCACGATTTCGGCTCACTGCAACCTCCACCTCCTGGGTTCAAGCAATTCTCCTGTCTCAACCTCCCGAGTAGCTGGGACTACAGGTGCGTGCCAACACACCCGGCTAATTTTTGTATTTTTAGTAGAGATGGAGGTTTCACCATGTTGGCCAGGCCTCATGGTGAAACTTCCATGGTTTTGAACCAGGAGTTTTGAACTCCTGGCCTCAAGTGATCTGCCTGTCTTAGCCTCCCGAAATGCTGGGATTATAGGCATGAGCTACCACGCCCGGCTAAGACAAGTACATAACTAATCTTAACACAATGGAGAAAATGTTTAGAAATCCCTAACGTAGGAAGAGTTGAGAGATTATTAGATGTTCATGGAAAGAAGTATATCAGAGAAGACAGCCCAGAGAAGACACAATCTTAGCTGGGCCTCAGCCTCCCAAAGTGCTGGGATTACAGACATGAGCCACGGTGCCCGGCCTCAAGTGGTATCTTCTCTGCTTCACAGCTCTTGTGGGGTTTTTTGTTTGGTATTTTTTGTAGAGCTGGCATTTTGCCATTTGCCATGTTGGCCAGGCTAGTCTTGAACTCCTGGCCTTAAGTGATCTGCCTGCCTCGGCCTCCCAAAGTGCTGGGATTATAGGCGTGAGCCACCACACTTGGTCTGATTCACAGCTCTTAAGAAGCTTATACTGTACTAAAAATATATTCTTGTCCATAACAGTGATCTTTAAAAAGTTTTAAAATATATTTTTAAGTATCTATCTGTAAGATCACCAAAGGATTTTTTGTTTGTTTGTTTTTTTGAGACAGAGTCTCGCACTGTCACCCGAGCTGGAGTGTAGTGGCGCGATCTCGGCTCACTGCAACCTCTGCCTCCCCAGGTTCAAGCGATTCTGCTGCCTCAGTCTTACAGGCGTGAGCCACCGCACCCAGCCCACCAAAGGATTTTTTAAAAACCAAACATGGATAACTAAAAATAAAATGCAGGTAAAGTTGAAAAGCACCTCCTGCTTTATTTCACAAGAAAATTAATAGAGCTCGATTCTTAATTATAGTGCTTGGATGTTGTCACTTTAAAACAGTATAGGGAGATGCTCTGTGCATTCTCAAGAAGGGGCAACATGTTTAAACTTGTTTTTATAATCTTGGCTTCCTTAAATGTGTATAGCAGCTGAATCAGCCCTTTATGTCACTAAAGCTAATGCGGAACTGTGATTGTATTATTGATTCAAAAGCTAAAAGCATTAAGAAACTAGGAACTTGGAGTACCATCCACCTTTAAAGAAAAAGTTCATAAATAGCCTTGTCTATAAATTGTAAGAACTCATATTTCAGTTGATTTTTCTGTATTAATTTTACTGCCATTTAATTAATTACATAAAACATAAATAGAACTCTTTTTAAAAATAGAGGCACAGTGATCTCTTCAGCAGCACATATACTAAAATTGGAATGATACAGAGATTAGCATGGTTCCCGTACAAGGATGATACACAAATTTGTGAAGTGTTCTACATTTTTACAAAAAACTCTTTAAAAATAGAGGCACAAAAATCCAATACACTGAATGATTTCACAGCATGTCAATGTTTCTATACCTGTAGGTATCTTGACTAACAAGAAAGGAGAAAGCTGGCAATTCAGACTAGATAATATTTCATATTTTAACTTGGTGACTCCCTTGGTTGATTATTGGCCTTTCTCAAGAATCATCTGTGAGGACTCTGCTCTCATTTCTTCTACCTACCGTGGTTAAGTGTAGATTATTGTCAAATTCTTTACCAAAACATTGCAAAACATCTCTGTGAAGGAACCTGATGAGAATATAATATTTTGGAATTTCTGCATGTAAAAACAAGATAAAGGATCCAGTTAAGGATGAGTGTTAAAACCATATAATACATGTCAATCAGTTTTTCTTTTTTTTAAATTATACTTTAAGTTCTGGGATACATGTGCAGAACGTGCAGGTTTGTTACATGGGTATACATGTGCCATGGTGGTTTGTTGCACTCATTAACCCATCAGCTACATTAGTTATTTCTTCTAATGCTTCCCCTCCCCTTACCCCCACTCCCCCACAGGTCCCAGTGTGTGATGTTCCCCTCCCTATGTCCATGTGTTCTCATTGTTCAACCCCCACTTAAGAGTGAGAACATGCGGTGTTTGCTTTTCTGTTCCTGTGTTAGTTTGCTGAGAATGATGGCTTCCAGCTTCATCCATGTCCCTGCAAAAGACATGAACTCACTCTTTTTTATGGCTGCATAATTCCATGGTGTATATGTGCCACATTTTCTTTATCCAGTCTATCATTGATGGGCATTTGGGTTGGTTCCAAGTCTTTGCTATTGTAAACAGTGCTGCAATAAACATACGTGTGCATGTGTCTTTATAGTAGAATGATTTATAGTCCTTCGGGTATATACCCAGTTAATGAGATTGCTGGGTCAAATGCTTTCGGTTTTTCTTATGAAGGTATCATGCAGTTAGCAATTCCTAAAAGACAAATATGTCTTCCTATTGAGATTCTCACCAGCACCAAGAGTTAAGGCCCAAACCACCTTCAAAATGCTAAGGATATAATGAAACAGCTTTTTTCCCCCCAACTCAGTATGTTTTTATTATTGTAAGTTAAATGTTATTTTGCCAAAATGATAAAATATCCCTAATAATAATTATTTTTTAATATGGAACACTTCACAAATTTGCAGGTCATTCTCGTGCAGGGAAATGTTAATCTTTTCTGTATCGTTCCAATTTTAGTTTATGTGCTGCTGAAGTGAGTACTACTACTAATAATTATTTATTTATGTATTTATTTGAGACGAAGTTTTGCTCTTATTGCCCAGGCTAAAGTGCAGTGGTGCAATCTCGGCTCACTGCAACCTCTGCCTTCTGGTTTCAAGCGATTCTCCTGCCTCAGTCTCCCAAGTAGCTGGGATTACAGGCACTCGCCACCACGCCCAGCTAATTTTTTTTTTGTATTTTAAGTAGAGACGGGGTTTCCCCTTTTTGGTCAGGCTGGTCTCGAACTGCTGACCTCGTGATCCACCCGCTTCAGCCTCCCAAAGTGCTGGGATTACAGGCATGAGCCACCGCACCCGGCCGTAATAATTATTATTTACCCCAATGTTAAGTTGTATTTTAAACGCTTTATTTCTATTTCTTATTTAGCCCTCACAGTATCTATGAATAACATAATCATTTTACAGAGCTAGACAAATAACTTACTCAAATAGGTAGTAGGACTGGGATCAACAGGTCAGGGAAATGCCAGAAACCGAAAAGCTAAGAAATTTTCTAAGACTGTTTGAAGCTATCCTGTAAACATTTCCTTTTTGAATGCTTCTTGTTAAAAGACTCAGTGAAAAGTAGTATTGTAAGTCTCATGGTAATTGCGAGTAGTAATTTCAAGAGTGATTTACAGAGAATAACAACAGTAATAAAAATGTTTACTTTTCCTTTCAAAGAAGTACAACTTCCTCTACACAGGGAAGGGCTGAACAGAGAAGAGGAAAAAGCAGGTGGGCAAAATGTTACACAACAGTGATTTTTAATTATGAGTCAACATGGCTTCTACGCCAGCATTAAACACAAGGCTAATCAGCTAGGAATCCAGGATAAAGAACCATGAGAGTAACTGGAAATTGTCTTTATTGCCGAAAGAAATGTTTACTTAAGGGAATTACTGGATCAGTAATCATTGATTCGAATTCTCAAAGCAACGGTGGCTAATTACTAGCGAGACACGGGCACTGTGAAAGAGAAAACTGTCGACCTGTAATTGACATTTGTCGTATGAATTCTAAGCTGTTTGATTTAAAATGCACTCATGCGCACCCGCGGCACTAGAAAACCAGGGAGTTAAAGTCAAAGCAAATACAGGATTTCAGTACAGCGCACAAGACGGGAACAAAAGAGGTGGTGGAAGGAAGACACCCACCTTTGGTTTCTCACATAAAGAGCTCAATACTCAAAACAGTGAATCAACGGTTGAAGTTGCAGTGTGTGAAAGGCAAATGGTACAGTTTAATACCCGGGGGCAGGGAGGTGCTTTTTTAAAATTAGCTTTCGCCTCTTCTTCAACCCAGATCTTTGTGCCTTCGTGCTACCGATAAAGTTGGCGGTTACACGACAAAACGCCGCCAGGTATTTCGCCAGGTCTTCACCTTTCAAGCACTAGACACCTGACCGCCTTAGAGGGCCCAGCGGGGGCGGGTAAGGAAGAGGCCCAGGGCCCGAGGGTCGGGAGGGAGTCAGCCCAGCCGGAGGGAAGCGGAAGGTGGGGAGTGGGAAGAGGAGGACGCTGCCCCCTAGGGGAGCCGAGTCACAGGCTGGGGGCCGGGGCGGGAGGGGCTGGAGGAGGCGGCCGGTAGCGAGGCCGCGCCGTCGGGCGGGGCGGTCCCTCCAGCTGGCTTGGACCCTGGCGGGGCGGGCTGTGGGCCGAGCGGCGGAGCCCAGGCGCCAGCCCGTGGCCGAGAAGAAAGGTGGCGGTGGCGGCGCAGCGGACGGGACGGGGCGGCGGCTCCTCGCCCTGACCCTCTGCTCCCCCGCCCAGGCCCGGGCGCGAATCGGAGGCTGCGGCGAAGGAAGGAGTGAGCATGGCTGAGACCCCGCCGCCGCCCACCGCTGGTGCCGAAAGTTGCAGCGAGGAGCCGGCGAGGGGCGGGGAGTGGCGGCCGGAGGAGCCGCGCCGCGCTCCCGCCGGGGGCACGGACCGAGAGGGCGAGGCGGGGCCGCCGCCGGCCTCCCCCGCCGGGCAGTCGGAGCCCGACTCGCCGGTGGCCGCCCCCTTCTTCCTGCTGTACCCCGGCGATGGAGGCGCCGGCTTCGGAGTGCGCCCGCCGCCGCAGCAGCAGCGCTCCTGGAGGACCCCGCCGTCCCCCGGCTCCCCGCTGCCCTTCCTGCTGCTGAGCTACCCGAGCGGCGGCGGCAGCGGCAGCGGCAAGCACCGTGAGTGGCGGAGGGGCATGGGGACGCCCGCGGGGAAAGGGGCATTCGGCTGGGGAGGGCCGGCCCTGCCCCCGCGGAGCTCCGCCTCCCGCGGGGTGACCCGAGCCGGGCGGCCGGGAGGCGGGGGCTCTAGGGGCTGCCCTCGGGAAGCTGTTGTCCCGAGGCGCCCGGTGAGGAGGCAGCGGGACGACCTCGGTTCGGGCGCCGGAGTCTACCTCCGCGTCTCCCCAGGCCGCGACTCCTGCCTGGCCTGGTCTCTCTCCCGTCTTGGGCTGGGCGCTGGTCTTCGCCGGCCTCCCACGTGCTTGGGCGGGGGCAAGAAGCGGCCCGCCTGCCCCCCTCCACCCGGGGCGCCCTGGCCCTGTCCCGGGTCCTGGGCTGGGAACCTTCCCCGAAGGAGTCTAAGAGGGGGCGGCGCCCGGAGACCCCGTGGCCCCTCTGACCCGCCTTTTTCGGGCTCCCGGCGCCGCGGCAGCTGAGTAGGTGTGGCCGCTGCGCCGCCGCCGCCAGTGCGGCCTTAGTAATACTAGTAACTAATTTTTTACGAGCGTTCCTTCCATGCCGGTAAATATGACAGATCCGTCCCCCGGAGTGGAAAGAGAAATCGGAGCGGTGCATGAGAAGACAAGAAGGGAATGTGTGGCTTTGGAAGGGTACCTCCCAGGGTTATATCGGTTGTCGGGAAGAGGCCTCCACTTTTAAAGCCACTGGCACACGCGAGCGCTCTGAATGCAGCTGACCCACACTCCGTGCTGTATTTTTTATTAGTGAACTGTTTACTGTACTGGCAAATGAGTAGGGCCCTAGAGTCGTCAATGAATATAAGGACTCTTAGAGGAATGTTAAATCTGATTTTCAAATACAAGCTCTTAAAGTATGAAAATGTGGCTGACGATACAAGGCATGCTGTAAGTGCCAAATACTTTGCTGTATGAGTTCTGAAAAGGGAGACAGAAACTTGCCTGAAGCGATGAGGGAAGGACCTTTCCCACCATACACCCTATATTCTTAAAGCACAAGTACAAATCTTTTAGCTGCTCTGCCCTGCCAAGAAACCCTGACTCACCTTTTCTGCCCCGATCCATCTCCTAGGAAAAGATAATATTTATTGATTATTTCCTATGTGCATGTGCTGTGATAATCATGGTTAATAAGTTTGTGTGCACCAAACTGAATGCCACTTTTTCAGATGCGGAAGCTCGATTTATCCCAAGTAACAGCTTAAGAGAAGGAATGCAGTTGACCCAGATTCCTTTTCTGCTAAACCCATGCTCTTTAAATCTAACAAGAGATCCAAAACTGTGATGGTGGGTGACAGGTTAACAGGAAGGGTCTATGGGATTCAGCTGGAGGTTGCCCAGTGTTCACACCTCCTTACTACTTACTGAGTAATAAGTCAGTGGGCAGACACTGACCATTGACTGTCTTAGTGAAGCCATAGTTTGTGTGTTGGAGTGGTCTGCACTAATGTGCAGATGGATTGTCAGCTCATGGCAGAAGTGAGTCTTCCTATACAGAGGAGGCAGAAATAAGAATCTTCTCAAGGAGACTTTGCTTTTGTTTTCTGAGGAATCCTTCTACTTTGTACTTTAAGCACCGCCTCTTTTTTTGTTTGCACCAAAAATGTTCTCTTTCTGTGTAATCTACATATTAAGCATGCTACTATAGAAAGAAGACTGTCATTTCTCTGTAACAGTTATGGTACAAGGTTTGATGTAGAGGAACTTTTCAACTATTGAACAGTATCAGTTGTGGGAATTACCTGAATTTCAGTTGACTGGACTCCCTCATTGTTAAAGGTTATCTTTATGTTATTAATTATTGTAGAAAATAACAGTATTTTGTTACTCTTATCGGTTAATACTGTTGCTTAAGCATGATCAAGATCGGGACTAGAGGACTTAAAGCTAAAGTTTTATGAGCGTGATCTCAGTCTCTACCTTAGGATACTAGCAAATGTATGGTGTTTTTTTGTTTTTGAGACGGAGTCTCGCTCTGTCGCCCAGGCTGGAGTGCAGTGGCATGACCTCTGCTCACTGCAACCTCCGCCTCCCGATTTCAAACGATTCTCCTGCCTCAGCCTCCTGAGTAGCTGGGATTACAGGCACCTACCATTTTTAGTATTTTTAGTAGAGACGAGGTTTCACCACGTTGGCCAGGCTGTTATCGAACTCCTGACCTCAAATGATCCGCTTGCCTCGGCCTCCCAAAGTGCTGGGATTACAGGGGTGAGCCGCCGTGCCCAGCCAGTATCGTGTTTTTTGTTACCACGTAAGTTCTAATATTTCCTCATGGTCTTTATTTTTGAAATAGTTTATTGATGTGTATGTGTTCAGAAAAGTTAGTGGGAATATATACGTGTCCCACTTCCTCTGCTTTTAAAGATTAGTGACTGAGAACATTTCATATTAGCAAAAAAAAAATCACCGTTACATGTTTTATTTAAATATAAAATTGATTCAAAATAGTTTTTGTTTTGGACTGAGTTTTTGTTTTTACCTGTTAACGTTTATATGTACTTTAGAACGTAAGCATACTTACAGAAAGGAGCACTCTAGATATGAATAAAAAGTTCCTTGTTACCCTGCAGAGTCAATGGAATATTGCTTTCTGTAATGTATCTGGATATCAGAACTTTGATTCTCTTGACTACTCATTTAAGAAATTGGAGACCAGGCCAGGTGCTGGTGGCTCACACCTGTAGTCCCAGCCCTTTGGGAGACTAAGGCAAAGGATCACTTGAGTCCAGAAGTTCAGGGCTGCAGTAAGCTGTGACTGCACCATTGCACTCCTGCCTGACAAACAGAATGAAACCCTGTTTTTAAAAAAATAAAAATAAAATATATGAACACTTGAGACCAAACAGTTTTTGTTTGTTTTTTATTTTGTGTTTTTGAGACAGTCTCACTCTGTGCTCAGGCTAGAGTGCAGTGGTGCAATCTGGGCTGACTGCAACCTCTTCCTCCCAGGTTCAAGAGATTCTCCTGCCTCAGCCTCCCAAGTAGTTGGGATTACAGGTGCGCACCACTACCCCAGCTTTTTTTTTTTTTTTTTTTTTGTATTTTAGTAGAGACCATGTTGGCCAGGCTGCTCTCGAACTAGACTCAAGCGATCCACCCTCCTCGGCCTCACAAGTGATGGGATTACAGGTGTAAGCCACCACACCTGGCCCCAAACAGTTTTTAAAAGACTTCTTAATTACGAGAATGGTACATGGACTCAACTTCAATGCCTAGTGAATACTACAATGACTGGCATCTGCCTCTTTAGCAACCCAATTTTTAACTCTCAGTAATGTATTTGCCAAAAGTTCATAAAATATTATAGCTTTGACTGTGTATTAAGGTGGTATTATCTTTTTATTTTAGAAATCTTGAGTGTACTTAGAGGTTTTAAAAATTAAATTTTACATTTGAGTTCAGAAGCTCTGTTTTTAAATAACAGTGCTGAAGAATAGCAAAAATGTGTGAGACTGGAACAGTGGCTCAAGCCTGCAATCCCAGCACTTTGGGAGGCCTAGGCAGGAGTATCACTTGAGCCCAGGAATTGGAGACCAGCCTGTACATAAGCAGACTCTGTCTCTACAAAAAAAAATTTTTTTTTAATTAAAAATAAATTAGCTGGGCATGGTGGCACATGCCTCTGGTGCCAACTACTCAGGAGTCTGAGGTGGGAGGATGGCATGAGTCTGGGAAGTTGAGGATGCAGTGAGTCGTGATCACACCACTGTATTCCAGTCATGGTAATAGAGCAAGATGCTGTTTCATAAAAAAGTTTGTAAATAGAAGGTAGCCTAAACTTTTCAGGGTTTGTCACATGAATTGTTTTGTTCCAAAATCTTGCAGGATATAATATCCATGAAATCAGTATGCTTCAATGCAGTGTGAAAGGAGACTTCTGATGTGCCTTGTTGGGGATTATGTCTCTTTCTGAGTCTTTGAGTGCTGGTAATCTGCTAGGTTTTTATACTTCTAACTTTAAATCTCACAAAACTCTCTGCCATGCCTTTTAAAATTTGATTTTATAAAAAGTACAAGTAATACATGAATCTATGCTCATTGTTTAAATGTTTCATAATACAAAAGTACAGTTACAAAGTGAACTTTCTTCTTTGTGGACCTCCAGCACCCTCCCCCCGGTTCCTTATTGGAGGATGCCCACTTTTGAGTTCGGGGAGTTTTCATCCTGAACTTTTTCATGCATTTACAGACATGTATGTTTTTATATTTCATGGTGGCTTTATCCTCTTGGTGTATGTATGACCTTCCATGCCAGTTTCTCAGCAACTACAATTTGTAAGGAGGATCTGCTTGCAGGCCATGGTGTAATACTTTTAATGTTTTCCTTTTCCATCCTGCCGTTAGAGATCGTCTTGTGAATGGACAGGATAGACAAAAGATGGCTTCCCTTTAGTGTTGGATGGAAGAGGCACCCTGCTGTTTGCACAGTTACCAGCTTCTATTTAGTTATTCTTTTCTCCTTCCAACTCCCACAACTACGGCAAACATTGTTCAAGGCAATGCTATGCAAATAGCCCACATCCTTGCCCTTGTCTTTTCTCTCCCAGTTAAGGCAGTGTCCAAAAAAGTGTCCCACTCACCAGGTAGCAGCTTTCTGTATTTTTAAGTGCTGTTTTGAGATAGGAGGAAGGCTAGAAGAGGAATAGAAGAAAAAGAATCTTGAAAAGGACTGGCAGCGTTACTATGACTACCCACTTCAAAGTTGAGTATACTTAACAGCGAGTGCCATGATTAAGCCCCTGATAGTGCAGAGAATGAGGTACCTAGAAGCCTTTGTCTCTGACAGATGCACTTGAAAAATCCATTGTATGGGGAAGGAGGTTCGAAATATACATGTAAACCCAGGAATTAGTGTTTAAGGGGAGAAAATTTATGCTTGCAATTTCATTAACATATATACACACACAAGTATACAGATATGTATATATCATATATATTGCATGCATGCATGTATGTATATGTAGATTGTATATGTGTTTGTGTAAAATATATATTTTTTAGTTTTTCCTCTGTGGACATTTCTGTTATTGTCTCTCTTCTTTTTTAATTGTTTAGTAGTACTCTAGAAAACAGTAAAGGTCGGGTGCGGTGGCTCACGCCTGTAATCCCATCACTTTGGGAGGCCAAGGCGGGCGGATCACCTGAGGTCGGGAGTTCGAGACCAACCTGACCAACATGGAGAAACCCTGTCTCTACTCAAAATACAAAATTAGCTGGGCATGGTGACGCACACCTGTGATCCCAGCTACTCAGGAGTTTGAGGCAGGAGAATCACTTGAACCCGGGAGGTAGAGGTTGTGGTGAGCCGAGATTGCGCCATTGCACTCCAGCCTGGGCAACAAGAGCAAAACTCCATCTCAAAAAAAAAAAAAAGAAAAAGAAAACAGTATACCTGGTCAGGAATTGAACACATGTTTTTTGTTTTATTTATTAAAATTTTTATTTTATATAAAGAGATATGTCAATGGGCCAGGCATGGTGGCTCATGCCTGTAATCCCAGCACTTTGGGAGGCCAAGGCAGGTGGATCACTTGAGGTCAGGAGTTCAAGACCAGCCTGGCCAACATGGTGAAACCCCGTCTCTACTAAAAATACAAAAAAATTAGCCAGGTATGGTAGTGCACGCCCGTAATCCCAGCTACTGGGGAAGCTGAGGCAGGAGAATCGCTTGAACCCGGGAGGCAGAGGTTACAGTGAGCCAAGATCCGCCACTACACTCCAGCCTGGGCCACAGAGCGAGACTCCGTCTGAAAAAAAAAAAAAAAAAAAAAAAAAAAAAAAAAAAAAAAAAAAAAAAAAAAGAAGTATGTCAAAGAAGAGTCAAAGTGAAAATAAACAATTTTTTAAAAAAAGAGATGAGGTCTCACTGTGTTGCCCGGGCTGGTCTTGGACTCCTGGGCTCAGGTGATCCTCCTGCCTCGGCCTTCCAAAGTGCTGGGATTACAGGCATGAACCACCATGTCCGGCCTCAAGCACGTGTTAATCAGTTCACCTGCTGTATGCTTCTTTAAACTTTGAAAAGGCAAAAGTACTTTATTGTGTTTTGTAAACATAGAGGCATCTGCCCAAGCTGGAACATATGAGGGAAATGGTCAAACTTTCAGAACCCCAAAGGATTGGGCATGGTTACCTTCATACTAGTAGTTTTGGAAACAGCAGAGTGATGTGTGACTTTTTAAAACACAGATTTTCGGTATTTTCAATGTAGATCAGTGTCCTCATTTACCATTCTGTGATTCATAAATCTGTTAGCCCTCTGCTCTTTTCCAACCCTGTTAAGAAGGCAAAGAGCCATTTTCTGATCCATTAAGTGCCTTTTGTCAAATAGTAGATAAAAAGCACCCACCCATATACAAACCTCAGAAATGTAGCATCTTTCCAAGGATGTGTAACTGCCAGAGATCTGGAGTTTAGGTGTTCAGTGTCTTGGTGCAGTTGGCTCCTTCCACACACAGCTGACATGACCTTGGACCTCCTGAGCTACTGAGGGACAGGTAGCTGGGTCATGCCCCCATTTCCTTCCTCACGACTAAACACTCTGCTTGCCTTCCTGATTCTGCCTTTGTGAGCAGGGCTCCCTGAACTCTCACAGTTTGTCTTCCCAGCCAATTCTCCCCTTCTTTTCTGCCACCACCTTTTTGTTGCACCTTTTCTGGCCTGGCATTATCAAAAAGTCAAATCACCCTTTTTATTGACAGAGCAACAATTTCAGAATATCAGATGTAATCTTTGAGTCTTTCTTTGGTTGCTCCCCTTCTGATAATCATAGACTCATTCTTTGTAGACAGAGTTTTCTTTTTTCTTCCCATCTTAGTTTGATTCTGGACACTAGAGTGTCCTAAAAGGCTCTTCATTATATAACAAATTTTTTTTGTAGTTCTGAAACCCAAACAATTACCAATAAAAGATGTGACTGTAAAATCATAATAATACTAGTGGCCACCATTTGTGGGATATTTTTGTGTGCCGTGCAGAGAGCTAGAAACTTCACATGTAATAGTACTTAGCACTTTTTTGAACTGAAGCCAGGGAATGAATTCATATTTCTCAATAGTCAGCCTTCAAAGCGCATGTTCTTAATCACTGTACGTTCCCTCACCACCAAGGTCTTAAAGAAGCTGGTTTGAGTGGAGAGCAGTAAAGGTTGCTGGGTAGGAGGGATAGCAGAGGAAAGGTGGCAAAGAAAGCAACTTTGGGGACTAAAAGACAAGTATTGGCCTCAAAACATATTCACTTGACTATATTCTGTCTTGTATCTTTTCCCTTTTTTTAAATTTTTCATAGAAATCTACATGTTTAAGAGGTAGGATTTTATCAAGAAGCTAAGAGACCATATTTTTCTAGTATGGGCTATAGATAGTAAAAAGTCTAGATGTATGATGATGGAAGTGTAGCAGAATAAACTGGATGAAATAATTTTTTTGTTGGCAATATTTTTCAAAATTCCTTAAATAATTAAAAGAACTAACTAAAAAATGGGCTGCCCCTTTATCATTGCACAATAGGCAACCTGTAGCCAACATAAATAAAAGTAGAATCCCATTTTTGATGAATTTTACAGGACATCACACCTATTACATGTCTACTCAATCCTTACTAATTTTGAAACACACTCCCTACTTTGTGAAGTGGCTCAGGTTATGAGCTGTAGAATTTGTTGTGGGAAGTCAGTAGCACACCATAAGCATTAAAAAATTGGTTTGAAATTGTGTGAAAGGAAATTTTTTTTTGTTTTGTTTGCTTTTTTGAGATGGAGTTTCACTTTTGTTGCCCAGTTTGGAGTGCAATGGGGCAATCTTGCCTCACAGCAACCTCTGCTTCCCGGGTTTAGCTGATTCTCCTGCCTCAGTCTCCTGAGTAGCAGGGACTATGGGCATGCACCACCACACCCACCTAATTTTTGTATTTTAGTAGAGACGGGGTTTTGCCATGTTGGCCAGGCTGGTCTTGAATTCCTGACCTCAAGGGATCCGCCCGCCCCAACCTCCCAAAGTGTTGGGATTACAGGCGTGAGCCACCATGGCTGGCCAGGAAATGTTTTTAGAGTTACAAAGCAAAGCAGTGGTACTTGAGAAGGTAAGTAGCAATATGGCCATGCCCCCTACTGTATTTGAATAATTGTGAAAAGGTTCATAGTCTCCCTAAAACTTCTCAGGGCTGCTGGCCAAGGTGGCGTTCCCTCTCTTTGCAAAGCCTTTTTTATCTGACATGCTCCCTACCGACCGGACAAGATACTCAGCTTTGTCAGAGGGAGTGGTGGGGCGGGGGTGGGAAAGTTTGGAAGAAAGGTGTGGGAACCTTATGATGTGTAGGAAAGGAGAGCCTGGCAGGCCAAGACAGCAAAAAGCAGGTGGAAAGCTGAAGTCGTTGTAGCATGTCGCCTTTTAGAGTGTGATTCTTCTAACTTCAGAATCTGTTTAGGGACTCTCCACAGACATTTATCTACTTCTGCTGTCTTTTTTATGAACTTAGGAAATCTGATCACTTGAGGTGAGAATGCTTGGTAAAATTCTGACCCATCTCTCTTCCTTCCTCAAAATCTGAGAGATACCACTGTAACCCTCTGCTCACATCTCCTTTTTACTTTCCTTTGCCTCTGTCCCATAAACATTTATCCTTACTGACTTTCATTTTATATATTGATAGGGTTTTTCCAGAACTCTCAAAGGAGAAGCACTTATCATAGTGCAGTTATGGTGACATTTACTTACTGCTTACTTTGTGCCAAGTGCCATGCTAAGCATTTAACTCCGAAATAGTTAATATTATTATCCCCATTTTGTTAATGTAGAAATGGGCACAGAGAAGTAACTTGCCAAGGTTACTCAGCAGCTAGGTGGTGGACCTAGGATTCACTGTGAGCATGCTGACTCCAGAGTCCACATTGCTGTGTCACACTCTTTCATCACCTCCCGTAACTGGAATCAGGTCCTAGATTAGAGGCACGTCTTCAGGCAACCAGCCCTCTGGTTCCATATTCTACTCACTAATGCCCTATTTACTAAAAATGAGTAAATTAATGAAACTCAAGAGTCACCAATCTGATAGAAAAAATGGTTGTATATGTAAAAAACGCTGAATAGGTCCATTTATAACAGACATTAAGACTTTACTAAACACCTAAAATTGTCTGTTTCTTGTCTATTGCCTTGTTCTTTCTTCTGCATCCCTAGCATATGGGAGGTACCCTGTACATGTTGAGTGAATTAATCTGTTATGTACATGTAATGAAGCCAGTGTTAGACTGACCTGTTTGTTGGGGCATAAATATGGTTTGATTTTATAGAATTTGGGGGTTTTCACAATTGAAGTGAAACATGAGGGTGGAAAAATGCCATTGCAAGGCTATATACATATCTATACCAGCAAGTATCTATTGAGAGTCTGGTATTTGGTAGGTACTATTTTGAGTAGATACGTAAGAGGTATGCAAAATGCATATTTCTTTGGTGGAGCTTCTGGTCTTTGTGGAGCTAGTTATTTAGTTTCATTTTACAACTGAGTAAATTGAGGCAAGAGGAGGATAAATTTCCCAAGGTCACCTACTAAGTTTTTGCTAGCTTTACGTCTGTGTAAATTATTGCCTGCAGCCACTGAGCCATGAAATCAGTTTTACTTTTCAGGGTAGAGGTTATTTTTAATCTTATGCTGGTTAATTTTAACAAGTGAAAAGATGATGCATTATAATACTCCTGGTAGTGTTTGTTTCTAACAAAGTAATGATAAATCAACTTTCTGAGTATATCAGTTTATAGTTGTTGTCAACTTTGGTTAATATCTATAAAGTGACACTGAGCCTATGAAGTGTATAAACTTAAAATTGAAGAAATCTTGAAATCAGAGGTAGACATAATAGATTGTGGTTCTGGGAAAGGAGGTGGGAGGGTGTACTGGAGCATGTGAAATAATCATGATCATTGAGTTGAATAATCATATAATTTAACAGAAACATCTGGGCTTTCCACCAATGTCATCATGATGATGATTCATCAAAGATACCCTTTCATGGCTGGATGCGGTGGCTCATGCCTGTAATCCCCCAGCACTTTGGGAGGCCGAGGCACGTGGATCTCTCGAGGTCAGGAGTTCAAGACCAGGCTGGCCAACATGGCGAAACCCTGTCTCTACTAAAAACACAAAAGTTAGCCAGGTCCGGTGGTGTGTGCCCATAATCCCAGCTACTTGGGAGTCTGAGGCAGTGAGGCAGAAGAATCGCTTGAACCCGGGAGGCAGAGGTTGCAGTGAGCCGCGATCGTGCCACTGCACCCTAACCCGGGTGAGAGTAACACTGTCTCCAAAAAAAAAAAAAAAAAAAAGGTACCCTTTCATGCTAACAGCAACTAGTGAAAAACTAGTGAAATAGGGGGAAAATGAGATTTTTCTTCTTAAATTATGAAACTGTGATTCAGGAAGCTGCCAAACAGAACTTTGTGAGCTTTACAAATTTAGTTGCACAACTTGACAAATTTTAGGAAGAAGTTTCTATTCTGCATTATGAAAATCAGAAATAACCCAGATGCCTACCAACATGAAAATGAATCAGAAGGCCAGGCGCAGTGGCCAATGCCTGTAATCCCAGCACTTTGGGAGGCCAAGGCGGGCAGATCACGAGGTCAGGAGATCAAGACCATCCTGGCTAACCCGATGAAACCCCATCTGTACTAAAAATATAAAAAATTAGCCGGGCATGAATGGCATACGCCTGTAGTCCCAGCTACTTGGGAGGCTGAGGCAGGAGAATCACTTGAACCCGGCAGGTGGAGGTTGCAATGAGCCGAGATCGTGCCACTGCACTCCAGCCTGGGTGACAGAGTGAGACTCCATCTCAAAAAAAAAAAAAGAAAATAAATCAGAATGTGTTTTTGTTATTGTTTTTTTGAGACGGAGTCTCTCTCTCTTGCCCAGGCTGGAGTGTAGTGGCATGACCTCGGCTCACTGTAACCTCCGCCTCCTGGCTTCAAGCAATTCTCCTGCCTCAGTCCCCTGAGTAGCTGGGATTACAGGCACGTACCACATTGCCTGGCTAATTTTTGTATTTTTAGTAGAGACGGGGTTTCACCATGTTGGCCAGGCAGGACTTGATCTCCTGACCTCAAGTGGTCCACCCGCCTCAGCCTCCCGAAGTGCTGGGATTACAGACGTGAGCCACCGCGCCCAGCCGAATCAGAAATTTTTTGTACATGCATTGGAACACTACCTTATAATACAGCAGCCAAAAGGATAAACTACATATGCACACTACAGTTTGGATGAATCTTAGAAAATACAGCATTGAAGGCCAGGTGCGGTGGCTCATGCCTGTAATTCCAGCACTTTAGGAGGCCGAGATGGGCAGATCACCTGAGTTCAGGAATTCAAGACCAGCCTGGCCAAGATGGTGAAACCCCATCTCTACTAAAAATACAAAAATTAGCTGGGCATGGTGGCAGGTGCCTGTAATCCCAGCTACTCGGGAGTCTGAGACAGGAGAATTGCTTGAACCTGGGAGGGGACAGGTTGCAGTGAGCCAAGATCATGCCACTGCACTCCAGCCTGTATGACAAGAACAAAACTCTGTCTCAAAAAAAAAAAGAAAAGAAAAAATACGCATTGAGTGAAAGGCTTAGAAAGTTTTATAGAGCATGAAACACTTTCTATAAGAAAGTTGAAAAAAACTGAAACTAAACATATTGCTTAGACCTTCATATATTTGTGACAATATTTTTGAAATAAGATAATGATTTACACAAAATTCAGAAGGTTACCTTGAAATGAGAGGCAGGAGTTTAGAAGCAAGAAGGAGCACATAAGTACATATGTTGGTCCATTTCTCCAGTTGAGCAAGGGTTTCAGGGATATTGGTTATATTCTTTAAGGACTTAAAATTATACATTAAGTTTGCTATTTTTAAAAAGCGTACAATGCATCATTTTAGAAAGTGATTCCCCCTTCATTTATCTTTTTCTGTTTCGGAATTTATCAGGTGTTCTTAATGTATCCAACTAATATGTAAATGTGGAGGGAACTCAGAGACAGAGTGGTAGTAGGGTGAACCAAGTACATAGTGGAAGCATTTTATCTACCCTTTGTGAGCACATGACAGAAAAGTCCATACTGGGTTCTCAGTTTGTCAGAATGTGCCCACTTACTAAAAGCCTGAACTTAATATGTAAGTTGGGGGGCCTAGAGGAAGATATGGGTTGTGCAGCATTAAGGTGTAAAGTATGGAGGCTGATAAAAAAAAATTTCTTCAAATCTTAAATTTGTTGAAACTCATCTTTAGGAAATTTCATGAAGAGACTTTGCGTGTGTGTGTGTGTGTTTGTGTGTGTGTGTTTTAAATGTCTTTTTATTTTCTCTGAGTAAAATTTAACGTCCGGGGATGAGGAAGAGTTAGGATAGAGTGCTGAAGTTGCAGAGTGTAGAAGGAACATGGACTTTGGAGGTATCTAGACAGAAGTAGCTTGGAGTAACAGATCTGCTACTCGCAAATTGTGTGATTCTGGGCCAGTTACGTGGCTGAACTTTGGTTTCATTGTGTATAAAGAGAAGGTATCAATCTCTACTTTGCAGTGCTTTTGTGAAGACTTGACATGGTATTTTTTTTTTTTTTTTTTTTTTTTTTTTGAGACAGAGTCTTACACTGTTGCCCAGGCTGGAGTGCAGTGGCGTGATCTCGGCTTACTGCAACCTCCGCCTCCCGGGTTCACGCCATTCTCCTGCCTCAGCCTCCTGAGTAGCTGGGATTACAGGCACCCGCCACCACGCCCAGCTAATTTTTTTGTATTTTTAGTAGAGACGGGGTTTCACCGTGTTAGCCAGGGTGGTCTCAATCTCCTGACCTCGTGATCTACCCGCCTCGGCCTCCCAAAGTGCTGGGATTACAGGCGTGAGCCACCGCGCCCGGCCCTTTACATGGCATTTGTAAAGCACCTAACAGAAAATAGAAATTTAATAAATGATAGCTATTTTAGGTAATTTTTCCACAATATATAACAGAGACATTGAGCCTGTCAAGTTAATCTTTGTCTTATAGTAGCAGCCGAGTACAAATATCCTTTAAGAGGAATGTAACTTCTGACTTTGAAGTGTGACTCTTATTTGCTTTGAATCCATCATAATGTGGAAAATACAGACTGTTTAAGCAGCTAGAACGTAGTATTTTTTGGATCTTCATTTTGGATTTGAACTTCACACAGGCCTATTCTTTTAGGGCCACAGACTGAACTCCCACCCGCCTCACAACCATCTTACAAATAGGTGCCATTACTCACAAATGGGATCAAATGAGAAAATAGTTCAATACAGCTCATACAGTAATTACTCTGTATGTGAGAAAAAAAATCAAGGTTTGAATATCTTACTGATGGCTTAACTTTATCTTCATATTCAAAGCTAAGATGTTTACTTAGTAAAGACCAAAATGTAAAAACGGTACTAAGCAATATCTAAAATCTTTTTTTTTTTTTCTTTGAGACGGAGTTTCGCAGGCTGGAGTGCAGTGGTGCAATCTCACCTCACCGCAACCCCCGCCTCCCAGATTCAAGCGATTCTTCTGCCTCAGCCTCCAGAGTAGCAGATTACAGGCATGTGCCACCACGCCCAGCTAATTTTGTATTTTTAGTAAAGATGGCGTTTCTCCATGTTGGTCAGGCTGGTCTTGAACTCCCGACTTCAGGTGACCCGCCTGCCTCAGCCTCCCACAGTACTGGGATGACAGGCATGAGCCACCGTGCCCGGCCGTAGAATTGTTTTTATAAGTTTCTACAAATAGCACTGTTTTCATAGTAACTTCTTTGCCTGTGAACAATGGATAACTGTTCGTGCTGAAGACTCAATGGTGTTTACCTAAAGAACAGCGTAGAAGTACAGTTTTTCTTGCCCACCCCCGGGTCTTATTTCTGAAATGGCTGCTAACACCTCAAACTGGTAGATCTGGGAAATTCAAGGATACCAATACGGGCATGTTTTTCTTTCCTTGCCAAAAACTTTAGTTGTTTTGGGCTTGCCTCTGTGTCCTCTACCTGGAGAGAGGCAGGGTGGGATGGATCTTCCGAAGGAATGTTAATCAAGTTTCTTGCTCACTAACCTTGATGTTCCTGTTGTGTTGGTATGTTGCAATCAATCTAGATCTGTTCAAGTCAGTAAATGCTTACTGGGGTGAAGAGATTGTTGTGGTTTGTGACAAGGCCAAATTCAGGTTTTGGACCCCAGGCAATCACATGGCATTCGGATTTATTCATGTATTCCTTGTTCTGTTTTAAGAACATATCAGTGATCTAGAGTTTTGATATCACACATACAGATAGCTAGGCTGTTTGGAGTTGTGGTTCCAGGAATGTCCCATGTAATTTGAAGGTTTTAATGACTACTTACTATGTTTTGAAGTATTGCATGATATAAAGTGAATCTATAAACTGTCCCCTTATTAATATATAATATGGGAATATTTTTGGCTAGAAAGGAATTGAACTGAATTAAATGAGAATGTGTTAAATGAAGGCTTGTGTTCAGTATTTGGATATGAAAATTCTGTTTCCTGGAAAAGGTATTTCTGTCTTACTGCTGCGTGCCTAGTGCCTGGATCACTACCTGGCATGTGGAGCACCTCTTAGTGAATATCTGTTGAATGAATGAATGAATGAATGAATGGCTCTGAGTCTAGATGTAGGGTAATGATGAGAGAGAATGAGATAGAAATAAAACCAGGAGTATTTTGCTTTCCTTAGTAACTTACTGATTTTCCCCAATTATAAATAAGCCTATATATATGCCTTCTTACATTGTACCAGTATACCCTCCTTCTTTTTTTTATTTTGAGACAGGGTAGAGTGCAGTGGTATGATCTCGGCTCACTGCAGCCTCTGCCTCCTGGCCTCACGTGATTCTTCCACCTCAGTCTCCCGAGTAGCTAGGACCACATGTGCGCGCAACCATACCTTGCTAATTTTTGTTTTTGTAGAGATGGAGTTTTGCCATGTTGCCCAGGCTGGTTTCAAACTCCTGAGCTCAAGCCATTCACCTGCCTCAGCCTCCCAAAGTGCTGGGATTACAGGCACATGCCACCACATCTGACTAATTTTTGTATTTTTAGTAGAGATGAGGTTTCACCATGTTGGCCAGGCTGGTCTCGAACTCCTGACCTCAGGTGATTTGCCCGCCTTGGCCTCCCAAAGTGCTGGTATTATAGGCATGAGCCACCGCGCCCAGCCATCCGCCCTCTCTTCGTAACAATATGAAAATGCCAGTTTCTCTACAGAATTTGATTATTAGCATTTTTTTCTTTCAGTTCAGTCTCAAATTATGATGAAGCATTTGAGATTTTAACAATATTCAAGGAGAATTTTTTTAGTTTTCAGAAATTAGGTAAATCAAGATGTCCCTCTGATAACAATCCCTAGAAAGGAATAGTCTCAGGTCATATTTCTTGAATTTGTATGTTCCTCCTTAAAATTGGAACCCTTCAATACAAAAACAAACAAACACTTTCTTTCAATTGTCCAAAACATTTTCAAAGAAAATTCTTATTCTTCTCTTTGTAATTTATGTAGTTCATAAAGCAAGTACCTGCCCTTTTGCTACCAAGGTATAAATGCCTCATTGGATAATGTAGGGCCGTGTGTGTGTGTGTGTGTGTGTGTGTGTGTGTGTGTGTGTGTGTGTATTAAGAAAATATAATTGTCTTCAGTATCTTATCGAATGGGAGGATTTTAAAAATATAACATGGTTTAATCTGCTTAGAAACATATTTCATGCTTAAGGCTGGGCGCGGTGGCTCACGCCTGTAATCCCAGCACTTTGGGAGGCTGAGGTGGGAGGATCATGAGGTCAGAAGTTCAAGACCAGCCTGGCCAAGATGGTGAAATCCCGTCTCTACTAAAAATACAAACATTAGCTGGGCGTGGTGGTGGGTGCCTGTAATCCCAGCTACTCGGGAGGCTGAGGCAGAGAATTGCTTGGACCCGGGAGCTGAGATCACGCCACTGCACTCCAGCCTGGGCTACAGAGCAAGACTCTGTCTCAAAAAAAAAGAAAAAGAAAAAGAAAAAAGAAAAAAAAAGAAACGTATTTTATGCTTAATACAGAAACTTGATAAATACAACAAAATCAAAAAGGGGGGAATTGCCATTAATTGGGAAAGATTTTACTTTTTTAACTTGAAGGTTTTTTTTGCATTTCTGCCTAACCTAAAAGGTCAGGTTTTTGTACCTTGGAGAAGGAAATTATAAATGCCCAAGAATAAGATATTTAAATTGAAAATGTACTTTAGCTTTTCTTTTTATCTTTTTGTTTTTTTTCCCTCTGAGAGCCTCAATTTTTTATGCTTTAGCTTTTCTTAAAACATAACATTTAGCATAGTAAAGAATTTTAATAGCTATGTAGATAAGAATGAAAGAGGTGAATTATATGCTTGTTAAATTAATCTAACTGCCTCTTTTACCATCTTTACTATAGATTATTATCCGGTATTAATTGTCATCCTTTTATTCAGTCCTTGATCCCAAAGTAAGAAGAATTGATGAGGATATGTGCATTGTGTTATGTCTGATCACAGTTTGACTAGCACAGTCTGGAAGTGGGTTGTACAGGATGAGAGAGAGAAGCCTAATTGCTCTCCCAGCATCAGCAGCATCTATAAAGCATCCTGGGAATTGCTTGTCCTACGTTCAGAGCAGCTGGTCACATGAGCCTGAATTTTCAGTTCAGTTCATTAGTCAGCCATTTTGGTCAACACCCTGCTTACTGCGCACGGCCAATCCTATGAGAACTCAGCATCCCAGCTCATCTGAGCAGATCCTGGAAGTGATTTCTGCAGCTCAGGATTTTTTTTTTAAGCTACATTGAAAATATAGGTTTATTTTTTGTTCAGGTTTTTCTTTTATATTTTTTTTCTGCACAAAGGAGGAGGATTTTTCACTTACTCATATCGAGGCCAGATTTTTAAAGCCAGCTAAGGCAGCATCAGCTGTGCGGGATTTAAAGCCTATAGCTCAGCTGAAAAAAAAGGTGGGGGGCAGGGAAGGGAAGATAAAAGGAGAGGAAGCTGGGAGAAGACAAGCATCATCTTATTTTGCTATGTGGTAGGAACTGTCTATAAGATAGTGTAGAATTGTTTATCTTGAGCAGTTTGTTCTTAACCTATAAGGTATTTTTCCTTTTTTTTTTTTAAACCTCCCCCACCCCTTTCCTGAAAGCTTTGTTTCAGAGCTTTGTATTGGGTTTTTTTGGTGAGGAGGTTGTATTTACTTTTGTGGTGTGTGTGTGTGAGTGTGTGTGGGTCTGTGTGTGTGTTGTGGTCCCAGCTGAGTCATCATGTCTGCTCTGACGCCTCCGACCGATATGCCAACCCCCACCACTGACAAGATCACACAGGCTGCCATGGAGACCATCTACCTTTGCAAATTCCGAGTGTCCATGGATGGAGAATGGCTCTGCCTGCGAGAGCTGGATGACATCTCACTTACACCTGACCCAGAGCCTACCCATGAAGGTATGGTCAGATCCTGTCCGCTAGTATTTCACCAGCATCCTCATTGTTATGGGGGAGGGCTGGGAGGATCAGGGAGAGGTAGAAAGAACCTACACTCTCAACTGTTAACAGTCCTGAAAACCTTGCATCCTTACTTACCACCCAGCTCCCCTTCTCTTGCTCATGGGGGAAAAATAATTTTTTTTCTTGCCCCTTGAGGTATCCTTTCAAAAGATGCTGGATACTCGTTTAGAGTTCTTTGTCTTTAAGCCTGTAAATAAAACATTTGAGGTCACTTATCACATCTGATTCTATTCAATAATGAGAAAGCTATTAATTTTGTTCATATATGAAAATGTTATAGAAATTGTAGTGATTTATAACACTAAGTTAAGACAACATGACTATAATTATAGGATTGTACATGATGAATACAGTAGAAACACCAGGGTATTTGGTAATGGTATCCTCACCATTATATGAGGATACAATTTTAAGCAAGTTATGACATCTAGGAAATGTTTGATAAAATATTTTTTTAACAATATGGATTATTAGGTTAGATGAGAAAATAACTTTCAGCATTTATTTATTGAATATGGACTCCTAAGAAAGCATAATGCCTTGGAAAGGTTAAATATGATTAATATGGCATCCCTATAGATTACAATAGAATGGTAATATTGGAATCTATTGGCCATTGCTTTTTATAAATTATTTGTGGTAACTATTATGATCCATTTGAGATTTCCACTGTCAGTACCTCTGAGATCTTTGTGGTCTCTTGACTTGCGACTTTTTTCCAGGACTCTTCCTAATTTATGAGAGGTTTTCTGCTTCTACCCTTTAATTCTCTTAATACCACAGAAAGAGAGCTGATTTGAATCATAGCTACAAATCGTTTTGTTTTTAATATAGTTGCTTCTTAGCTAAGGTTTATTCTCTGTCCTTATACTGATGAAAAAAAACAAAAAACGCTTGCATATGAGGAGAAATTCTTTATAAACATCTGCCTGATAGTTAGGCACATCGACAGGACAAAGAAGACCATAGGTGAATTGTACCTAGCAGATGGGGTTAGGAAAGGTGATTCTCTGCCTTTGACCTTGAGTTGAAATCTTATCATGACTCAGAATTTGCCCATTGTGTTTGATAAGCATTTTATCTTCCCAGTCAGCCTTAGCCTTGAGAAAGTTTTAGGGATGGTTAATAACACAGAACACAAAGCAGTCATTTTGGGTGTGTCTTTAAGAACAATGTTTAAGTGGTTTTTAAGACCCTTTGCATCTTTTAACAATTGGTTTGTTAATTAGACAGCTTTCTTTGGCTGTATGTTTCGTTATGTGCACAAGTTATAAGACATCAGCTGAAATTCCATGCAATGCCAGTACTATTTATTTTTTATTATTATTTTATTCTATATTTTCATCAAAACATCGTTACATCCAACAATTCCAGTACTACTTAAAACAGCCTCCAAAGCTTTAAAAGTCTTTAGGGAAGAAAAATACAGTTTTAGAAGGCTACCAAGAAGTCTTCTGGCAACTGCCTCAGTTTACATATTTTGTTTGAAAAAAATGTATTCCCGTCCAATTTGAGAGTTATACAATATGAAATATTCCCTTTATCATGAAATCTAGTTTACCAGTGTCTCAAAAATAATTTTTAACAATTTTAACACCTCAAATATATGTTTTGGGAGCAGGATTCCTGTGGATAAGCAAAAGTGAGCTGTTTGGTTCATGTAAGCGTTTTTAGCAGCGCCATTTGAATTCTTCATAGAGAAATCTGTAGCAACACATTTCTCAGTATGGAAAATGTGTGAGAGCTATAATCTAAGCAATAAATTGTATGTCTGCTGATTAAAGAAATCAGATAAATACAGAGTTTCCAAGACCTTTAATCAACTATAGAGGATTTGGAAGAAAATAGAGAAATGCCGACAGTGCATTTTAGAATTCTGCCTTAAATTGGGCAAGAAAGCTATTATTTTAAATTACTAGAAATGAAAATAAAGAAAGCATAGGCCCATGAAAGCCTGTGAGTATTACTGCCTTGCTCCATTACCAAACTCTGGATATTTAAACAGTCATTTGGTCCCAAGAAATACCCACTTTTATGTTAATACCACTGATAGTTATTAGATTTAATTTAGCTATAAGCATTTAAGTGGTGGTCACCAGGCCCATGATTATGTGAATCTCACCTTGTTCACAAAATGGAACTCCTGATGTCTGGACGCGGGAGTATTCAGACTGCTTTCCGGGCTGATTCACAGAGGGAAAAACATCTGACCACCCAAATCCTAGAGTGAAGTCTCCTCACTCCCACAAAAGAAAATAGGCAAAAAGCATAATGTTCCCTCTTAAAATGATGTAGACTGACTGTGTGTACTCAGCAATAGAGGCTCTGTGGCTTCCATATTTTATTTTCTTAAAACCAGAGTTCCTGGCCCTTCACTGAGCAGTCCACAGTATAGGCCTGGACCTAGAGTTTCTGCCTACTTTAACCCTTAAATAAATGAAAATAAAAGCATTCACTTCATTATCTCAATGCTTATTGGTGGTCAATGAGGGATTATCTCTCTTTTGTCTTATATACTCTTTTTTTTTTTTTTTTTGAGACAGAGTTTTGTTCTTATTGCCCAGGCTGGAGTGCAATGGTGCAATCTCGGCTCACTGAAAACTCTGCCTACTGGGTTCAAGCGATTCTCCTGCCTCAGCCTCCCAAATAGCTGGGATTACAGGCATGCGCCACCACACCCAGCTAATTTTTGTATTTTTAGTAGAGACGGGGTTTTTGCATGTTGATCAGGCTGGTCTCGAACTCCCGACCTCAGGTGATACACCCTCCTTGACCTCCCAAAGTGCTGGGATTACAGGTGTGAGCCACCGTGCCCGGCTTATATACTCTTATTTTCAAAAGCCAACAGCAAATCTACAACAAGTTTAATTGCATTAGATTTCCCCTAAAGGCAAGAGCCTGTGATTGACTCAACAGGAGAAGGGTCAGGAGAGGCTTCATTAAGTGAGACCTTAAGAGATAAACAGGTGATCACCAGACCGACATAGGGAGGGCATTTCAAACAGTACATAGTGAGCTGGCCCAGCCAGGGAATAGCAAACAGGAGCACAGAGGGCTTCTGTTTGGCACAACAGGGAGCAAGACTGGAAAGATAAGCAGGGGCTTGACTGTAGAAATCTTATTCATACTGAAAAGCCTGCACTTGATTCTGTAGTGAAAAGCTACTGGTGCTTTATGTCTGGGAGTAACATAAAATAAGATTTGTGTTTGGAATGATCACTTCTGGCAACAGTGTAGTGAATGGATCAGAAGGATATAAGCTCTCAGGGACCCCTAACTATAACTTTGAAAATGGTCTGGGTAAGAGATGACAATCTCACATTAAGGTAGCAAGAGTGAACACCAAAGGAACAATCCCTGGAAAAGTAGAATGTACCCGATGACTGAGGGGCTGGGTGGCTGGAGAATGAACATAAGGCAGTGCCTGGGATGACTCTCCAACTTCTGGCTGCAGAAGCTAGGTTCCCTTTACCAGTAGGGAATATAGAAGGAAGAGAACATTGGAGTTGTTGATGCTTAATAGATTGTGACTAACAAAAGCACTACCATCACTCTTTTTTTTTTTTTTTTGAGACAGTTTCGCTCTTATTGCCCAGGCTGGAGTGCAATGGCGCTATCTCAGTTCACTGCAACCTCCACCTCCCAGGTTCAAGCAATTCTCCTTAACTCAGACTCTCCAGACTCCCCAAGTAGCTGGGATTACAGGCATGCGCCACCACGCCCAGCTAATTTTGTATTTTTAGCAGAGACAGGGTTTCTCCATGTTGGTCAGGCTGGTCTCGAGCTCCCGACCTCAGGTGATCGCCCGCCTCGGCTTCCCAAAGTGCTGGGATTACAGGCGTGAGCCACCGTGCCCCGCCCATTACTCTTTCAGTTGAGCCTTCTACCCGCCCCACAGAAGCATTAATCAGATTTATACTTTTCCAGATTACACATCCTGGCTTAAGTCTGTACCCTAATTTACATTAAGAGTTGGAATCCTCACATGGAAAGGCGGGGGTGAAGATAAAAGGAGTGAGACTTAAATGGACATTCAGAGATGTGAGAATGTGGCTTACTTTCTTACTTTGCTTGTGCCATGTCAGTGCTAGAGGAGCAGCCTTGTTTATAGAAAATTCATTTTGCATTTTCTTAATTTAGGGAAACATGTACCACCGTTGAAATAACCTCTCAGAGACTTTGTTTGTTTGTTTTACTTTGTGAAAGCGTAGTGGGATTTCTTTCCTTTTTTTTTTTTTTTTTTTTTTTTAAACCAAAGCAATGTTGGAAGTAAGTGGAATTTCAAAGTAAAGGAACTTTTAAAGCACCATGAAAATTTTAGAGAACATGTCTTCTCTGTTTTTTTCAAGAATGGAAGCAGAACACTTCAGTTAGACCTTTAAGCATCATTATATTAATTTCAGAAATGGTGTTATTACTGAGATGAAGTGGTATATTTTATTTTTGCGATTTTTTTTTAAGTCACATGCTCATATGTATCTGAATTTCTTGGAGTAACATTCTCAAAACAAGTTACATATAATTCTAGGATCAGGAAAGTAATAACTTTTTTTTTTTTTTTTTTTTTTTTGAGACAGAGTCTCACTCTGTTGCCCAGGCTGGAGTACAGTGGCAAGTTCCCAGCTCACTGAAACCTCTGCCTCCCAGGTTCAAGCGACTCTCCTGCCTCAGCCTCCCTAGTAACTGGGATTACAGGCAGGCGCCACCACGCCTGGGTAATTTTTGTATTTTTAGTAAAGATGGGGTTTCACCATGTTGGCCAGGCTGGTCTTGAACTCCTGACCTCAGGCGATCCACCCACCTTGCCCTCCCAAAGTGCTGGGATTACAAAAAATTAGCTGGACGTGGTGGTGGGTGCCTGTAATCCCAGCTACTCGGGAGGCTGAGGCAGGAGAATCGCTTGAACCCAGGAGGCAGAGGTTGCGGTGAGCCAAGATCGTGCCACTGCACTCCAGCCTGGGCAACAAGAGAGAAACTCTGTCTCAAAAAAAAAAAAAAAAAAGATTTTTTTAAAGAAATTCACCAATACATGTTATGTATACGCATGTCCACATACGTGAAGGGCAGGCTATAGTATTACCTTCAGTATTATTGAATGTTTAACAACAAAACCAACTATAGCTATGACTCAGTTTATAACACGTTTACCCTTAATAAGTTTACCTACTTAGAAATGTATATGTTAATAAAAGTTTTGACACTTTAAAGAGGATTTTTAAAGAATGAAATCCTGACTCATTTGTTGTCTCAAGTGACTACAGATACCCCTTGAATTAAGATGGGGTTATGTCCTGAGAAACTCATCCTAAGTTGAAAATACCATAAAATGAAAATGCACTTAACACACCTACTCTACTGAACTTAATAGCTTAAGTAGCTTAGCCTCTCCTGCCTTAAACATGCTTAGAAGACTTAAATTAGCCAACAGTTGCGCAAAATCATCTGGCAGCACAGTACCCTGTAGCGTATTGGTTGTTTACCCTGATCTGTGGCTGATCGTGTGGCTGACTAGGATGGTGTGGCTGACTGGGAGCTGCGGCTTGCTGCCGCTGCGCAGCATCGTGAGAGAGGATCACCTGGCGTATTGCTAGCTCGGGAAAAAATCAAAATTCAAAATTTGAAGTAGGGTTTCTACTGAACACATATCACTTTCTCATCGTTGTAAAGTTGAAATATCGTAAGTTGAACCCTCATAAGCCAGGGACTGTCTGTAAATTGAAATTAGCCTAAAAGACAGCAGTAGTATCGTATTTCAAAAAAGAAAATGTTATTTTGCATATACTGCCTTTACTCTGTAAAGTGTTTCAGACAGATTTTTTTTAAATATAATTTGTGATCTAAGTCCAATTCCTTGTTCTTAAACTAAATGTCCAGCTTTTGGTCTATTTTCTTTTTTCTTTCACATTCCTACTCTCTGTTATCATTTTTCGGATATTTATATGGTTTGAGTGGCAGGCAAGTTAAAAATCGCAATTTAAAATAATTTTTGTGTGCTTTTCAAAGTGAAGCTAAGTTGGATTTTTTAAAATAAGACTTTTTTCAGATTACAAAAGGAAATTTGTTGTGGAGATTTGGATATTTCTTTTTTTTTTTTTTTTTAAATGAGGCCTTGAGATTTGGAAATTTCTAAGTAGAATTTTGACACAGAATTCAAAATGACTGAAGAAATCTGCTGGATACCTAATGAGTCTCTTTAGAGTTGGGTGGATAAATTAGTCAATGGAAAACTTTATTGCTGTCAATATGGGGTATATTTGAGAACAGTAAAGGAATTAGTACAATAATGGGGTTGATTTGGCAATTCGTGTTTTAGCTACTGTGATGGTCATTAATTTAGAGATAATATAGGATAGTGGTTAAAAGTATGGATTTTGTGGCTTGGACTTGGACCTGGACCTGGATTCAGTTCCTTACCCAGTACTCAGTAGTCATGTGACGTTGCACAAGTGATCACTTCATGCTTGAGTTTTTTTGTTTTTTTTTGAGACAGAGTCTCACAGTGTCACCTGGACTGGAGTGCAATGGCACGATCTCAGCTCACTGCAACCTCCACCTCCTGAGTTCACACAATTCTCCTGCCTCAGCCTCCTGAGTAGCTGGGATTACAGGCGCCTACCACCACACCCAGCTAATTTTTTGTATTTTTAGTAGAGACGAGGTTTCCCCATGTTGGCCAGGCTGGTCTCGAACTCCTGACCTCAAGTGATCTGCCCACCTCTGTCTCCCAAAGTGCTAGGATTACAGATGTGAGCCATCATGCTTGAGTTTTTCTCTCCTCTTAACTGGGAATATTAACGGTAACTACTTCAGAGGTTAGGAGGATTAAATGAGATACTTAATGTAAAGCACCCTATAAATGGTAGCTATTTATATTAGTAGTTATTCATGAAGCAGTAGCTGAAGCCACAGCAGTTTAAGCCGTATTCTTCAATACATTGCCATTTTATTTTATATTTCTATTTCTATATCTATCTTTATAGAGTAGTCTGAACAAGTTATTTATCAGACTAAAGATGAACATTAGTAGTAGCTTAAACTCAAGTTTTAGCATTGTCCTTTCTTGGACCTCTATAAATAAGAAAATAATTGATTAAAAATCCACAAGTTATCAGTTATCCAGGAATATGCATTTTTGTTTCTTTTTTTTTTTTTTTTTTTTTTGAGATGGAGTCTCGCTCTTGTCACCCAGGCTGGAACGCAGTGGCGCAATCTCGGTTCACTACAACCCCTGCCTCCCCAGTTCAAACGATTCTCCTGCCTCAGCCTCCCAAATAGCTGGGATTACAGGCACCCACCACCATTTCTGGCTAATTTCTGTATTTTTAGTAGAGACAGGTTTTCACCATGTTGGCCAGGCTAGTCTTGAACTCCTTGAACCCGCCTCGGCCTCCCAAAGTGCTGGTATTACAAGCGTGAGCCACTGCACCCAGCCAAAATATGTGCTTTTCTATTAACCTTCTTTTAGGGATAAGGAATCTGACATTGAGAGGTGATGCACAGATGATCAGTTGAATGCAATAAAATATACATCTGGCCTGATTAGTTACTTTCTGCCAGGAATTATTTACTCCAAGTGTTAAAAATGTATTCTCTCATTTAATTTTTACAACAACCTTTTGAGCCTAGGTACAACTATTACCCCCAATTTACAAATAAACTGACATTTGGCCAGGCGCGGTGGCTCACACTTGTAATCCCAGCACTTTGGGAGGCTGAGGCGGGTGGATCACCTGAGGTCAGGAGTTCAAGACTAGCCTGGCCAACATGGTGTACTAAAAATACAAAAAAAAAAAAAAAAAAGATTAGCTGGGCGTGGTGGCAGGTGCCTGTAATCCCAACTACTTGGGAGACTGAGGCAGGAGAATCACTTGAACCTGGGAGACAGAGGTTGCAGTGAGCCGAGATTGCACCACCGCACTCACTCCAGCCTGGGCGACAAGAGTGAAACTCCATCTCAAAAATTAAAAAAAGTAAAATAAGCTGACATTCAAGGGTGTAATAACCGGTAGAGGCAGGATTCAAACTCAGACAACCAATGGCTCAACCCATACACAACACTCCTGTCCCAGAATTCTAGAGTGTAAGTCCAACAATAGGCCTGCGTGTAATAAGAGGAGTCTTCTTCCCAGTCTCTGATGACATATTTGCAGAAGTTTTATACACAATTGAACACAGCATTGGCAGCTTAAGTACAGTCAGCATGCAGATAAGGCCAAAAGCATCCCAGCTGGGACATGCTTGGTGATTGCCATCTTTTTTTTTGTTTGTTTTTTTGAGACGGAGTCTCGCTCTTGTTGTCCAGGCTGGAGTGCAGCTGCGCGATGTCGGCTCGCTGCAACCTCCGCCTCCTGGGTTCAAACAATTCTCCTGCCTTAGGCTCCTGAGTAGCTGGGATTACAGGTGCCCGCCACCATGCCCGGCTAATTTTTGTACTTTAGTAAATTAGGGGTTTCATCATGTTGGCCTAGGCTTGTCTTGAACTCTTGACCTCAGGTGATCTGTCCACCTTGGCCTCCCAAAGTGCTGGGATTACAGGCGTGAGCCACCAAGCCCGGCCAGTGATTGCCATCTGTTAAAGTGGAGACTGAGTTTTTTGTCCACATGTTTTCTTTTTCCTCTTTTCACTCACTTTTATAAAGTAAATGAAAATATTTACATAATCGTGCATATACTACCAAACAGCAAAAATAGTACACTGCTGAAACTGACCTGGCTGGCAAGTGACACCTCTATATGCTAAATTTAGCTTTCTGAAGCAGATGTACAAAAGCAATAAGAAAAGCAGTTTTGTTTTGTTTTTGTTTTGAGACAGAGTTTCGTTCTGTTGCCCAGTCTGGAGTGCAGTGGCGCAATCTCGGCTCACTGCAACCTCTGCCTCCCAGGTTCAAGTGATTCTCCTGCCTCAGCCTCCTGAGTAGCTGGGACTATAAATGTGCACCACCATGCCCGGCTAATTTTTGTATTTTTAGTGCAGACAGGGTTTTGCCATGTTGGCCAGGCTGGTCTTGAACTCTTGGGCTCAAGCGATCACCCCCCTCAGCCTCTGAAACTACTGGGATTACAGGCATGAGCCACCGCACTTAGCCTGAAAGGCAGTTTGTGATAGCAGTAATGTTCACGATTATGGATTGTTTGAAATAGTAGCTACAGGTAATCATTATTCTTTTAGCCAAGCATTCTCATGCCCTTCTTTGGATGATTTTTTCAATGTTTTTTCAAACTCCTTTTCAACATACTTACCTGTTCCAGTCAGACTGTGCTTCAGTAAAATCCTGATTATTCTTTTTGTTTTACTATTCCGACTTGTGATTCTTCATGCCCGTGTTATATCAGGAAGGGTAATGGACCCCTGACTCCCTTCATCTACAAGTCCTTCTCTAACAGATCTCACACCTTTCATGTCCTGAATCACTGGTTAGCATCTGGGACATTTGTTTGAATATGCTAGAAATCATTCCCCAGTTATTTAATTCATGGGATTCCTTATTTCTGAAATTATATAGAAAGTTCTTCAGGGCAAACCTTTTCTTTGGCATTCTTCAGAAGGCCCCATGGTACTGTGTACTATTTATCGTAGATATCCAACAAACTTCTGGTGAACTCAGTGATTCCCTATTACTCCATAAAATCATTTTAAAAGAAAGGATTTGCATGTAACTGTAAAGACACATGCACACGTATGTTTATTGCGGCACTATTCATAGTAGCAAAGACTTGGAACCAACCCAGATATCCGTCAATAATACACTGGATAAAGAAAATGTGGCACATATACACCGTGGAATACTATGCAGCCATAAAACAGGATGTGTTCATGTCCTTTGCAGGGACATGGGTAAAGCTGGAAACCATCATTCTGAGCAAACTATCACAAGGACAAAAAACCAAACACCGCATGTTCTCACTCATAAGTGGGAGTCAAACAATGAGAACACATGGATACAGGGAAGGGAACATCACACACTGGGGACCTGTCGGTGGGTAGGGGGCTGGGGGAGGGATAGCATTAGGAGAAATACCTAATATAAATGACGAGTTGATGGGTGCAGCAAACCAACATGGCACATGTATACCTATGTAACAAACCTGCACGTTTTGCACATGTACTCCGGAACTTAAAGTATTAAAAAAAATAAAAATAAAAAGCCAGGTGCAGTGGTGGGCGCCTGTAATCCCAGCTATGTGGGAGGCCGAGGCAGGAGAATCACTTGAACTCGGGAGGCGGAGGTTGCAGTGAGCCAAGATCGTGCCACTGCACTCTAACCTGGGCAACAGAGTGAGACTCCATTTCAAAAGAAAGAAAGAAAGAGAGAGAGAGAGAGGAGAGAGAGAGAGAGAAAGAAAGAAAGAAAGAAAAATGGATTTTGTCTTCCTCCATTACACACAATTTAATTTATGGTTTCTAATGTTTTCTTTATTTTTAATTGTTTATCTCATATTCTGGACCGACTGTATATTATTTGGAAAATATAAGTTTAGAATAATGTAATAATTTGTTGTTTTAAATATATCCTAATAATACGTAGTATTGATAAAAATATGGGACGACTTGGGGCCTCTGCTAGTGGGAATGTGCATTGGTACATCCTTTATAGAAATCATTTTATCATTGTGAATCAAGGACCTTAAAAAATTAATTCTCAGTAATTGTACCAGACACCTATCCTAAGGAAACAATGAGAGATACAAACAAAAAGTTTATGTATGTACTGTATATTTATCACGGTATTCTGACTTCCTGTAACACACTCTTGAGAGCAACTTAAATAGCGTAAGAGGAAAATTATTCAATAAGTTGTAGAACACCTTACACTAAAAATTATTGTGGAACAATATTTGATGTGTAGGGTAATGTTTGGATATAACTTTAAAAGCTGTCTCTTAAGCTGCATATTTACTATAGTCACAATTTTTTTAAGTGTAGGTATACATAAACACAAGTAAAAGGAAATGTATCAAAAATATAAAAATTGATTATCTCTGGATAGTGGAATTATGGGTGATTTTTATAATATTCTTTATATTTCTTTATATCTCCCAAATATTCTACAAGAGGACATATTACTCTAATAAGAAAACAAATGTTCCTTTTTCAAAGGAAAAATCTTTATGAAAATTAACGGGTGTGCAATCATCCATCCAACAGATATTTGTATTATATATCAGTACCTTCTATGACAGTTTCACACATCTGTGAGTGGGAACATTTGCCTCACAGCAGAGCTACTGCTTTAGATTCAATTTCCATTATAATTTTTTAATATTTCTATTAGGCATTTTATTTTGGGTTTTTTCAAACACAGACCTGTGTTTATTTACTGGCATGCTCTGTTTTCATAGCTGTTTAAATGCTGTTTGCAGTGTATGGGGTGGCCCACAGTGTCTAGATTTAGAAGCATTTACAGCATTTGATTTATTCCTTTCCTAAGTGTTTGGAAAATAAAACCTGAGTCATTGGGATTCTCTTTTTCACAGAATTGTGTTATTGTTCTTTGCTTTCACTGTGGCACACCCCCTTTTGTAATTGGCCCTTGGTGAGATTACAGAAACATTTGTTGCCACCAGTGCAGTCAGCCTTAGATTTACACTGTCAGGTTCTCTGAGCTGTGATTATGTGTTCAGAAGGCAGTCTCAGTGAACTTCTCAAAGTGAGAAGGTTGTAGCTTTTAATACAGTCTCAGAAGCCTATGGGACAAAGTTTTTTGGACAAGGTTCATCCCTTCTTGTTGCTCTGCCCTGAAAATAACCTGGCTAGTCACCCTTTCAAGGTAAGTTTTACCCACTTAGCTTCCAGGATTTTGTAAAATTCTAAATCTGGGTGAGAAATATCAGTAGCTCTGTACTTGTATGCCAGTTCCTATCTAAACCATGAAAGAGGTGCATGCTGCCTCTGAGCTGACCGTAACATACTCTGCATAAAATCAGCTTTTCCTTCCTGTTTCAGGACTACTTTCAGTTTCTTCCTGTCTCTTTGATACTCTTGCACTAGCGTTGGCTTCAGTGCACTGTCATTAACCACAGTGCCTTACAGTATTTTCTTCTATTGGTGAGCCTTTTCTGGACCTTTCGTGGAACAGAGCTTCTACTTGAATCTTTAATTTGTGCCCTTCATAACAGAACTCACATTAACTCTTCTTTGGGTTATCAGCTTCTGACACCCAGGAGTCATTTGTCCTAAACTAATCACTGAAATATGAATCATTTTCCAAAAAGAAATGCTGTGCCAGATAAGATAATTGCCACTCAGTGATAGAGCTCAGAACGGAATTCACGTTGTCAGATTCCCAAGCCTGAGTACCAACCAAGATCTGGTTGGAAAGAGCAAGTGCTGTCGTCTGAGAACATCCACCATATTCTGTACTCTTCAGTAGCTGTTCTGTGTTTTGCTTTTTTGATGGTGCCCCTCCTGAGGGGGAGGTGGAGAGTATATAATTGGGCATGTTTTTTCATTGTGGTTCCTCTAGTCCCCACCAGTCAACTGTGACTACTATGAAGTGCTTTTGAGTACAGGGCTGTAAATACTAAAATCTGTTCCTTTGCAATTTTTGGTATTTGAGCTTTTCCAGAGAACAAATAGAAGGATTTGATGAGCTTAGAAATACATGTGTAGAGGAACAGTGAAAAAGACTTCTTCCCAAATGGCTGCTAAGTAATTATATATTTTTCATCATAATTAAATATTCTCAAAATTGTATGTCAGTGTGTTGAAAATAGTGTTTTCAAAGAAAATATTGGCTGGGCGTGGTGGCTCACACCTGTAATCCCAACATTTTGGGAGGCCGAGGCAGGCGGATTGCTTGAGCTCAGGAGTTCAAGGCCAGCCTGGGCAACATGGCAAAACCCTATATCTACAAAATAAAAATAAAAATTAGCTGGGTGCTGCTGGGCACTGTGGCTCATGTCTGTAATCCCAGCACTTTGAGAGGTCGAGGCGGGTGGATCACCTGAGGTCAGGAGTTCGAGACCAGCCTGGCCAAACTGGTGAAACCCTGTCTCTACTAAAACTACAAAATATTAGCCGGGCATGGTGGCAGATACTTGCAATCTCAGCTACTCAGGAGGCTGAGGCAGGAGAATTGCTTGAATCCAGGAGGTGGAGGTTGCAGTGAGATGAGATCACATCACTGCACTCCAGCCTGGGCAACAAGAGCAAAACTTCATCTCAAAAAAAATTAGCTGGGTGTGGTGGTGCATGCCTGTGGTCCCAGCTACTCAGGAGGCTGACGTGGGAGGATGGGAAGATTACTTGAGCTCAGCAGGTCAAGGCTGCTGTGAGCTGTGATTGCGCCACAGTGCTCCACTGGGTGGCAGAGTTCAGACCCTGTCTCAAAAAAAAAAGAAAAGAAAAGAAAGAAATGTCTTTAGCATTATTATGTACAGATATTTTTAATGAAAACAACTTTAGTTATAGAGGTGATATATTTGCATTGTAAGTCACAAGATACAGAAAAGTATAAAATGCAAAATAATAGAATGCACCTACATTTCAAATACCTAGGGATAACCACTGTTAAGATTTAGTATCAGATTCTCTTTTTCAATGTATACACTTTTTCAGTGTATACACTGAAGGTTCACTTGCAAACTCAAAATTTTATACATGTAAGATCATACCACACCTGTGCTGTGTGACCTGCCTTTTTTCCTCTGCAATATTTTTCCATATGGGTAAATTGAAATTTTTGTCATTTTGTTTAATGTCTTCAGTTATTGGATGTGCTATAATTTCTTTTCTTTTTTTTTTTTTTTTCTGAGACGGAGTTTTGCTCTTATTGTCTAGGCTGGAGTGCAATGGCATGGTCTCAGCTCACTGCAACCTCTGCCTCCCGGGTTCAAGTGATTCTCTTGCCTCAGCCTCCCAAGTAGCTGGGATTACAGGCGCTTTCGACCATGTCCGGCTAATTTTTGTATTTTCAGTAGAGACAGGGTTTCACCATGTTGGCCAGGCTAGTCTCAAACTCCTGACCTCAGGTGATCCACCCACCCTGGCCTCCCAAAGTGCTGGTATTACAGGCGTGAGCCACTGCGCCTGGCCTGGATGTGCCATAATTTCTTTGACTATTTCTTTATTACAGGCATTTAGGTTGTTTCTAAATTTTTCTACCCAAGACAGTTTTAGAAAAATTGTTATGTGTATAACTTGAATATTTAACCAATTTTTAGTTTTTAATTTTTATACACATTGCCAAACTACTTTAAACAATTAAAACAAATTTTGGATAGCATGGTATCATAAACTTTCATATTAGCTACTCATAAAAGCTTGGTGTTGTCTTTCCTGCTGCAGTTGGTTGCGTTTTTCTCATGCTGTATTAACATCTGAAGTTTCCAAAAGATACAGTTGTGGTTTTCAAGACAGTTGGTTCAGCAGCTGAAAACCTCATGATATTACTTTCTCTACTTTTTTTTTTAAGCTAACAGTAGTGTCCTAAGCAAAAGAGAGTTTTTACTGTTAATTGTGCAATGAGAAACTGCATGTTTTTCTAAGATTGCTAGAATTTGCTTTTTGGGATGAAAAAGCTGCATGCCGGGATTTCCTTTTTCTTTCTTATACAGATATAAAACTTAGAGTGTATGTGAGATGTACTACATTTTGTCTGAGAATCCCACAGTGTCCAGTCCTGTGGACAGCAGCTTCCCAGCTAAAGTATTTTAGAGACATTATCTCTGCCAGCATAGCCATTCCAGCATGAGAGCAAAGGGTCTACTGGTCAGGGCTTCCTTTCCTCATCCGCTCACTCCCCATCAGGCTCAGCCCTCCTTAGCGTTCTAGTGTCACCTAGCTGCTCACCTAAGAATCTGTTTTATCTTCACTTATGTCACTAATATTAATTCCTCTTTTTTTTTTTTTTTTTCCGAGATAGGGTCTTGCTCTGTCAACCAGGCTGGAGTGCAGTGGTACCATCTCAGTTCACTGCAATCTCCACCTCCTGGATTCAAGCAATTCTCCTGCCTCAGCCTCCTGAGTAGCTGGGATTGCAGGCACACACCACCACGCCTGGCTAATTTTTGTATTTTTAGTAGAGACAGGGTTACACCATGTTGGCCAGGCTGGTCTCGAACTCCTGACTTCAAGTGATCTGCCTGCTTAGGCTTCCCAAAGTGCTGGGATTACAGACAGGAGCCACCATGCCCAGCCTATTCATTCCTTTTTTTTTTTTTTTGAGATAGGGTTTCACTCTATCACCCAGGCTGGAGTGCAAGTGGTACAATCTCAGCTCACTCCAGCCTCCACCTCCCAGGCTCAAGCAATCCTCCTACCTTGGCCTCCCAAGTAGCTGGGATTAGAGGCATGCACTACCACACCTGGCTATTTGTTTTGTATTTTTGGCAGAGACAGGGTTTCGCCATGTTGTCTAGGCTGGTCGCCGCCTCCTGGACTCAAGCGATCTGCCTGCCTTGGCCTCCCAAAGTGCTGGGATTACAAGCATGAGCTACCACGCCCAGCCTTAATTCCTTGTAAAGCTTATGTCATACTTATTTAGATCTCAAGGGCATTGTCTATGGGTGTTTCATCTTTTTTTTTTTTTTTTTTTTGAGACGGAGTTTTAGTCTGTCACCCAGGCTGGAGTGCAGTGGCACGATCTTGGCTCACTGCAGCCCCCGCCTCCCGGGTTGAAGCAATTATCCTGCCTCAGCCTCTCGAGTAGCTGGGACTACAGGCATGCGCCACCACGCCCGGCTAATTTTTTGTATTTTTGGTAGAGACAGGGTTTCACTGTGTTGGCCAGGATGGTCTTGATCTCCTGACCTCATGATCTGCCCGCCTCGGCCTCCCAAAGTGCTGGGATTACAGGCGTGAGCCGCCGTGCCCAGCCAGATGTTTCATCTTTTTAACTTCCATTGCATTAGTAAAGTCTTTTGCTCACCATAAATGCTCAATAAATTTTATTTTATTTTATTTTTATTATTTATATTATTTGTTTTTATTTTATATTACTTTATTTATTTTTGGGTCTCACTCTGTCACCCAGGCTGGAGTGCCGTGGCATGATCATAGCTTATTGCAGCCTCAAACTCCTGGCCTCAAGTGATCCTCCTGTTTCAGTCTGTCAAGTAGCCTGGTCTCCCTATATTGAGTATAGGAGTATTGAACTCATGGGCTAGGCGATGCGCCCACCTCTGCCTTCCAAAGTGCTGGGATTACAGGCATGAACCACCACACCTAGCCTCAGTAAAATTAAAATGGCTGAAGTGTTGATGACTTAATGTGTTACCTTTTCTAGGGCTATTTGTCTTTTTTTTTTTTTTTTTTTTTTTGCTGATATTTTTGTGGAGAAAGTAGACCTTGGCCCAAATTACTGGTTTATTAGAACAAAACCTCAAAGCATTTATGAAAATTAATATATGACAATTGCTTTGTTACCAAGCTAATAATACTATGGTTAGTTTAATAGCACCTCAGCTGTTAATTTGTCATTTGGTTTATTTAGGTTGACTAATTTTTTTTCCTGTTTTTAATATTTAGCTTAGCTGGCTTTTTAAAATTCCATTCACTCTATTGTCTTTGAATAATTATGGCAAATATAGAGAAATCCAGTTGTAAGTGTAAAGTTGACATTGAGTACCTATGCTTTGCTAAGTACTTCAAATTTATTAGCTTTTATTTTCACAATAGCCTTTCAAGGAGTTATATGTGATGTGTCTGGGTTTGGGGCTTCAGAAAGGTGTTGCCTTAAGAAACCATAATAAAATTCTAAAAATTAACACTAAATCAAAGACACTTGGTCTCAAGGGGACAAAATAACCCCCAGGCCTTGTAAAATCTGTCACTTGGTTGCCTATAGCAATACTGCTAGAGAAAGGCTACCTCAAGAAGAGATTTCACAACCATGGATACATAAACAAAGGCGAAGCATTTTTTAGCCCATTCAAGCACTTCCCTGTAGAAAAGGAGCTTCATTCAGCCAGTTGCCTCATCCAGAGAAAAAAGAAGTACAAGAGGGGCCAGGGTCACCTTCTACCAGACCATGTACTCCAGAACTTAAAGTATAAAAAAAAAAAAGCCGGGTGCAGTGGCGGACGCCTATAATCCCAGCTACTCTGGAGGCTGAGGCAGGATAATTGCTTCAACCCAGGAGGCGGAGGCTGCAGTGAGCTGAGATCGTGCCACTGCACTCCAGCCTGGGTGACAGAGAAAAACTCCGTCTCAAAAAAAAAAAAAAAAAAAAAAAAAAAAAGATGAAACACCCATAGACCTGTTTCAGGTCTAAGAATGAAAAAAAATCAATAGACTAATTATGTAGCTCTGAAAAGATTTAAGCTGGTGGCACTGTAAACATCTACCCTTAAGGTACATAGTGACTCAAAGGACCTTGAGGTATAAAAGAATGGCATGTTACCTATTGTAGTAAAGTCCTGAGCATGCCAAGGTAAAGTGGAGAACAGCTTTACATGGAAAAGACAGACCTTTTACTTTCTGGGGGAGAAAAGTTCTCTTAAATTAATTGCATCACTCTGATACTTAAAACTTTACTCTCTGTTTTAAGAAGAAAACAGAAAATATGTCTGGTTGTAACAGAAAAATGTTCTAGATGGGATATGCCCAAGGAAAAGTCCGAGATCCCTGGTATCCACCACGCATTCCTACCTAGAAATTCACTTTCCAGAGCCTTTTTCTATACAAATCTTGGAGGCTCTTCATATTTTGCTTTACTAAGGTAGGCTTTTATCTTCATAGGTGACAAATAGAGTTTCTAATTAAATACAATACAATAAAGAACAAAATGGGAATATTCCCTCTATTGACTTTTGCAAGGTCACAGCAAGTCTATAAAGTAATAATGTGGATGGTAAGAGTCCATTCTCGTGAATCTGTTAATCCTACATAATATAGATTTGTGGCACATTATATTGTCAAAGGATTGAACCTGAAAATGACTTCTGCAAATATGTCTATATACAATGTATTTCAGCACTAATTTACTATAAAATAATAGTAGCCAACTCACAGTATTTTTTTTTCTGTATGAGACACTTTCCATTTGCTTTACATATATAGACACATAATTCCAAAATTAAAAAAACCTCTGGAAATGAAAAGCATTTTTCACAAATTTGCCTGAACTTATTTGGTGTTACAACATGATGTGAATTTACTTGAGGCTATTTATAGTCTTTATTCTACTTAATCTGAATGTTCATTTCCTGCAGAAATATTAATGTGCTTGATTGTAGGTTACTGCCTCAGATCCTGCTAGTTCTGTATGGTGAATAAACATCTGGCTTTATTGAATTATATGTGATTTATTTTGTGTATCTTCAAAGTAGCCTCCTTTATTTTTGTTTTGGGGAAGGAGAATTGGGGGAGGGGGAGTTGGAAAAAGTATTTGGATTTTTTTTTTTTTAAGAAAAGTCACTAGTTTGCATCATAATATTTGTCCTGAATCTAAAAGAAATATATCGCACATACTTTTCAGTTCCCTGAAGTGATCAAAATAATAGTTGAGTTAGATTAATGTCGCCTACACTTAGAATACAAAGAGCCTTTGATTTTCAATAGAAAAATAAATCTGTGTTGCTTTTTAATAGGATATGCATCTTTGTTTCCCTTTATTTGAAACTTTGAAATTACTAATCTTAGCTTTGAAACATATTTAATAACCATAGTTGCTATCTCTGCTTATTTGGTTGTACTCCCAGCCCTTGTCACTGTTAATCGCTGTGATAAGTAGAAAGAATCCTAGGAACCTCCCTTTCAGTTATCCCTTTGGAAATCTTGTTTTTAATAGCACTTTTCTTTCTGGGCTTGCATGACATTTTATCTTTCTTTTCCTTTCTTTTTGCCGTTTGCAAAGACTCTTGGGAGGATTTGACAGATTTGGTGGAGCAAATGCGCGATGATACAGAAGGTGCGTGCCACACCAACATCTTTCAGCTTTTTCTCCTTGCTTTTTAAAATTTTCTAACCACCTTTTAATTGTTTTCCGTAAGAGGAAATGTCAGCTTTAGGTTTTATTTCACATGGCAATAAGTGGAAATCTTAATGTTTTGGTTCCAAGTAAAATAGTGTCAATGTATGTTTATGTTGCTTTTTAAAGATATTTGCTGAATAACGTGTTTAAAAGGGACATTATTTCAAGATTATATCAAGTTTTTGCCATGGCTGTTTTTTCACTTGTTTGTTGAGAAAGTGTAAATTTTATTACTCATGCAAATATATGTATATATATTTCTGTGAATTTCACAGCAGCCAAAAGCAAACAGATCCCAGGAATCTAGTGGTTGGCCTGGAATGTTGCTCTGATTTGTAGATTTCCATAACATTACACACTTTAAGCTTTGTCATGTCATAGCATTCTTTTCTGGTGTAATTATTTTTTGTTAATTTTTTCTTCTTCATACAAGAGACTGAAACATGGAATGGTGTGATTATCTTTTTTAAGTAGCACATATGTTCTAATGTGGAAAGGTTCCCCAAACCAATCAGTGTTTCTTCTGTATCAAGGCAGCTAACTATAGGGAGCTCAGAGCGATTTACACATTTTATACTAAAAATAGAAAAATTGAGATTTGAATCTACTTTATCATTTTACGTGTTCCCACTTTGCTTTAGCACACACCCCTGACAAACACACATCCACCACTCTGTCCAGACTGACCTTTCTCTGCCCACGTCCTCCTCTCCTACTTTGTTCCTGTGACATCTCATGTATTTATACCCTTCCCCCTCCGCCTGTGCCACCTGTGAACCCTTCAGTCCTTATGGGATTTCCACAATTTACTCTTTGACAGCTTTGGCCCACATTGTTTTCTCCATTCACTTGCTGCTGCAGAACTTGGAGCTTAAGGAAGGCTTTTTACTTATTCTCTAATTCTTGTGTGTTTATCAACCTAGTTAAAGGGTAAACTCCTTGAGAACAGAGATTGTCTTAAACTTCTTGGTATCCTTAATCAGACCTGGGACGAGTACTGCCCTCAGTAGATCTGGTCATTACCAAACAAAATCAAGGCAGCTTTACCCTCTCTGTTGATGCCCAGGAGTATCTTCTGTTTCAGCCCTTGCCTTTGAATGTGTGAATTCTGAAATCCTGAGTGTCATCTCTTTTCCTTTGGTCAAACTATTTTTATGCCATCTTTGATTCTGCTTTTAATATAACTGATTACATATAGTTCAGTGAAAGAACAAATCAGTATTGTCTAGTTGATTGACAGTTCACAGACAAGAAAAAAGAGAAGGATGTTGATTCATTTAGTGTGTAATGTTTACTATTGTGTTAGCTGCTATTATTATTATTATTATATTTATTTATTTATTTTGAAATGGAATCTCACTGCATCGTCCAGGCTGCGGTGCAGTGGAGCGATCTCATCTCACTGCAACTTCTGCCTCCTGGGGTTCAAGCAATTCTCCTGCCTCAGCTTCCCAAGTAGCTGGGATTATAGGTGCATACCACCATCCCTGGCTAATTTTTTTGTGTTTTTAGTAGAGACGGGGTTTCAACATGTTGGCCAGGCTGGTCTCGAACTCCTGACCTCAAGTGATCCACCTGCCTCAGCCTCTCAAAGTGCTGGGATTACAAGTGTGAACCACTGTGCCTGGCCTATTATCATTATTATTATTATTAATTATTGGCTAGGCACCACCAGGTTTAAGGCTTTAATTCCTTTGATAGACTAGATATTAAAGGAAAATGCTACATAAAGTTTATCCCCTTCTTAAGAACTTTACCATGACTCATCACAGGCAAGATTCTATTTCTTTAATACAAAGTATTAATAATGCAAGAGTCAAGCTTACTGTGAGAGTCAGACTCCTTTTTTTTAATTTTGTTTTTGCTGGGATTTTTGTCGATGGTTATTATAGGTGAACTCCAAAAGGGAGAGAAGATGAACTTTAACAATATAGTACAGAAAATGTTGATTATGTCAGTACCTTCATGATCTTAATAGATTTCCAGTCAAGTGATATATGGTAATGTTGATCAAGATCCGCTTTACAGAAAAGTCTTTCTGAAAAGTAGTTTAAAAAAAAAATGAGAATGGGGAGAGGGAGATGGCTTCACTTTAACTCTTTTGATAATTTCATTCTGCTTGATATCCTTCTCTGCTTTTCTTGCCTCATGGTCTCAATAACAGTTATGTAAAATTCCAGCATTTCATACAACTGTATTACGTAACTTGGAGATGTTATAAATAAGTGCTAGTACTAAGAAGAAATAAGTTATAGAGTATTACCTGCACATAACACACAATAGCAATTCAGGGTCTGGGAAGAATCCTCATTTCAGACTCAGAAAAAGCTGATGATATATGCAGGCTCAGATCTTTTCTGGAGACCTTCAACTGCTAAGCTGTTTTCAATGCTGTTTCTCATCTGTTATTGCAGATGGGCCATAACAGTTGGCTTTTTTAAAATTTTATTTTATTTTATTTTATTTTTTTGAGACGAGGTATCACTCTGTTGCCCAGGCTGGAGTGCAGTGGCATGATCATAGCTTCCTGCAGCCTCGAACTCCCAGGCTCCTTCCTCAGCCTCCTGAGTAGCTGGGACTACAGGCATGTGCCATCACACCTGGCTAATTTTTATTTATGTATGTATGTATGTATGTATGTATGTATGTATGTATGTATGTAGAGACAGGGTCTCACTTTGTTGCCCAGGCTGGTCTCAAACTCCTAGGCTCAAACGATCCTCCCACTTCAGCCTCCCAACGCACTAGGATTGCAGGCTTGAGCCACCGAACCCGGCTATAGTTTGCTTTTTAATAGATAGAGTGTTAACACTGGCTTCTGGCCTCCTAAAAATTTTTAAAATAACAGACTCTAGTGGTTGCAGATTTGAACTGGTAGTTGTTTTTGTTTTTTGTTTCAGTTCTGTCACAATTGAAGCTTCTTATTTTGAATTTTTTTTTTTTTTTTTTTTTTTTTTTTTTTTGAGATGGAGTTTCACTCTTGTTGCCCAGGCTGGAGTGCAATGGTATGATATCAGCTCACTGCAACCTCCACCTCCCAGATTGAAGCAATTCTCCTGCCTCAGCCTCCTGAGTAGCTGGGACTACAGGCACATGCCACCATATCTGGCTAAGTTTTGCATTTTTAGTAGAGACAGGGTCTCACCATGTTGGCTAGGCTGGTCTCGATCTCCTGGCCTCAGGTGATGCGCCCGCCTCAGGCTCCCAAAGTGCTGGGATTACAGACATGAGCCACTGTGCCCAGCCCTTTTGAATTTTTTTAGAAGACGGGAGTCTTGCTGTGTTGCCCAGGCTGGAGTGCTGTGGTGCAATCTCGGCTCACTGCAACCTCTGCTAGTGATTCTTCTTGCCTCAGCCTCCTGAGTAGCTGGGACTACAGGTGCACACCACCATGCCTAGCTAATTTTTGCATTTTTTAGTAGAGATGGAGTTTCACCATGTTTGCCAGGATGGTCTCAATCTCCTGACCTCGTGGTCCACCCGCCTTGGCCTCCCAAAGTGCTGGGATTACAAGTGTGAGCCACCGCGCCCGGCCTGAACTATTTTTTACAGTGATGATTAGTTTCATATTCTGTGTGTTTGTAACTTATATCTACTAGAATATGAAGTGTCTTCTTAGGGTACAATTGTATGATGTACAACACCTATTATATTGCATCTCCTTTCCTTATATGCTAGTAATTTGTGTCTAAAATGTTTTGAAACTCACTAGGGAAATTATGAACATTAAATTAAATAATGAAAGGCACATAGCTTATTACCTTTAGTTTTTCAATAAATATCGGATTTCTGTCTGTACTCATTACAAGCCTTTTGAACAGATTTTGTAAATTTGCAGTGGCCCAGATTACTGCCCGTCTCTCTGAGGATTAAAATGGTCAGGACAGTACTTGAATTTAGGCAATAATATACCTGTGTAAAATATTACCTACCAAAATTGCATACTGGTTCCTTGGCATTTGGGGGCAGAGGGTGTTAAGACTTGATGCATGTTGAAAAACAGAAGAAACATATCTTAAGAGATTTTATTAGCTTCTAGCACTGTGCCACATCATCATTCAATAAGCTTATTAAGTTAAATAAAATTGTTATAATGGCTTAGAGTAGTGGTTCACTTCTATAATCCCAGTACTTTGCGGGGCCGAGGCAGGCAGATTACTTGAGGTCAGGAGTTCAAGACCAGCCTGGCCAACATGACAAAACCCGTCTCTACTAAAAATACAAAAAATTGCTGAGGCGAGGAATTGCTTGAAACTGGGAGGCAGAGGTTGCGGTGAGCTGAGATCACGCCACTGCACTCCAGCCTGGGCGATAGAGTGAGTCTCCCTCTCAAAACACAACAACAAAAAAATTGGCGGGGCGTGGTGGCTCACGCCTGTAATCCTAGCACTTTGGGATGCCAAGGTGGGTGGATCACTTGATGCCAGGAGTTCAAGGCCAGCCTGGGCAACATGGTGAAACCCTGTCTCTACTAAAAATACAAAAAGTTAGCCAGGCATGGTGGCAGGTGCCTGTAATCCCAGTTCCTGGGAGCCTGAGGCACGAGAATCACTTGAGCCTGGGAGGCGGAGGTTGCAGTGAGTCAAGATCATGCCACTGCACTCAAGCCTGGTTGACAGAGCAAGACTCCTTAAAAAAAAAAAAAAAAAATTAGCCAGGCATGGTGGCGGGTGCCTGTAGTCCCAGCTACTCAGAAGGCTGAGGCAAGAAAATCACTTGAAGCTGTGAGTTGGAGGTTGCAGTGAGCCGAGATTGCACCATTGCACTCCAGCCTGGGTGACTGAGCAAGACTGTCTCAAAAAAAAAAAAAAAAAAATTTATGTATATGGAAGACCATAATAATTGCAGTAGCTAACAACTTTTTTCCTTAGTATATTCCAAGCACTTCTAAATGGTTACGTATAAGAACTTGTTTACTCTTCAGAACCCTGTCACCATTTTATAGATAAGGAAAGTGACACATACAGAGGTTAAGAAAGTTTCCCAGCAAAATACTACTCAGTTGTAAAAAGGAAGAGACCACTGATACATGCAACAACCTGAATGATTCTTCGGAGAATTATGCTGAATAACAAAAAGTCAATTTGAATGGTTGCATACTATATGATTCTATTTACATAACATTCTTGAAGTGATGAAAGTATAGAAATGAAGAACAGATTAGTGGTTGGCATGGGTTGAGGATGGAGTAGGGGCAAGGAGAGATGTGGGCATGGCTATAAAACGTCAATATGGGGGATCCTTGTCGTGACGGAAATGTTCAGTGTCTTGACTGTAATTTAACATCAGTATACTGGTTGTGATAATGTACTACAGTTTTGCAAGATACCCTTGGGAGAACTAGGTTAAAAGTACATGGTATCTCTCGATATTATTTCTTACAATTTCATGTGATTCCTCAATTATCTCAAAACAGAAAATGCAACAAGAGAAAAAACTTTTCCCAAGGTCACACAGCTAGGGAAGAGTTTGAATAGAGTTCAAACTCCCACAGACCAGCTTTAGAGCTTGTGCTGTTAACCACTACACCAAAATTCTTTAAACTTATTTGACACAAGAACAACTGTAAAAATACATCTTCATCAGAACTCAGTACACACATCATTTATTTGTATGTATCTTAAAACAAAAGTTTCATGAAACAATACATAGCCTCACTATATAGGACATTAAATTGATTTTGTGACCCACTAAAGGGTTGTGACCTTTGTTTGAAAGACACTCCAGTATCCTGTGCTGCCTCTCTGGTATATACATCCATTTGTATGGTAGCCACTGTCTAGGTGTGTGCAAAAAAAAAAAAACACAAATTCCTGAAAGGACTGTTTTGGCTCTGTTTCCAGCCTGTAATTGTGGGCATACTTTAAAGGCTGGGCTAGTAACCTTGCATCCTTCTATTTCTCTTTAAAGCATCTCCTTGTGAAAGCATCTTTTCTCATAACTGCTATTATTGTCCTATGCTGATGACTCTCTAAGTCCACACTTCCATTTGCATTTACAACTAGGTGATCAAAAATATCTTGAAAGCTGGGCATGGTGGTTGCATTCCTGGAGACCCATCTATTCAGGAGGCTGAGGTGGGAGGATTGCTTGAGCCCATGAGTCCAAGTCCAGCCTGGGCAACATAGTGAGACCTTGTCTTTAAAAATAATATGTTGAGAATCCTTCCACATAAATATCCTTTATGATATCCAAAACCAAGTTTATTTTGCCCTTTATCTCCATAACAGTTACTCAACTTTTTCATTTCCCTTTATAGCACACTCTTCCAGTCTCTCAGGGCAAAAATGTTGGTGTTATTCTTGACCCCTTCATTTCCTTTATCTTTTCTATGACTATCTAAACTTGAATCACTACAGTTCTTCGTGGCAGACCATTTTGATTCTCTTCCCTCAAATTCATTTTGCATAATCTTCTCAGATTAGTCATCTCCAAACAAAATTTTAGGCACGCTGATTCTCTGCTCAAAACTACAGTGGTTCCCATTGCTTCCTCCATTAATATCCAAGTCTAGTTTCAGAGACCTCTTTATCTGACTCTACCCTACCTGTGTTTTCCAGTTCTCCCCAGTAAGAACTCCCTCTTCCACTCTTATTTTCTCCACCTGACTTCACACACCCATTCCAACCACTTGGAATACCGTCCTTCATGTGTTCTGTGATACCACAACATTTAGGATTTACCTCAAGTACTGCAGTATATTGAGATTTATCACGCTTTTATTCATATTACTTTTGGTGTTATCTCATTTGAAGTACAAATGTACAATATTCCAGGGAGTTAAACTAAGGACAGTGGTTATTCCTGGTTTTTGTCAGGTCTGAGGTTTACCTGCTTTAACAAATTAATAAAGCCTCTTACTGTTTCTTGGATGCTGGCAAAAGACACAAGACTCCTAGGTCAGAGATAAAGGACTTTATTACTCATGACAGTGCAAGCAGCCTGAGCATCTGCATATCTGTGCCAGTTCTTCTTGGACCAGAGTCCCATGGGGTGACACTGGATGGCTCAGTGACATGCTTCACACGTGGTAGGTTTGTGTTGCAGATGAAGAAGGCCAAGTTGGGAGAACCCATTGTTTTTATAGGAAGCAGTAGGAAAGCTTCGTCTCTCATTATCAGGTTCATAAATGGCCCAGGAAAGAGTGGTCAGGGCCTTATAGTCTTGACATAACCCAGTAAAGAAATGTAGGTGCCCAAGAGGTCCAAGGAGGATTGTCTTCCCCAACATTTTACAGATGACACAGAAGAATGAGGATTTCCCCCAACATCACTCAGGGAATATGAGAGAGACAGACCTAACCCTTCTAGATCATAGATCTAACTGCGATTGCCCTCTCACATCCATTTACATTGTTTTTCTTTTCTTTTCTTTTCTTTTTTTTATACCTAGGTAAAGCCCAAAACATTTAAATTATTTCTATGCAATAAATTGAGCAAACCAAGGAATTCTTGGGTTGTATTTACCACCTAAATTTCTTATGTTGTATCAAAACAACGAAGGTTTGTCCTAACTTCTAAATGTTTCCAGAAATCTTCTAGGTATTCTTCTGCAGCATGGAATTCTCAGGTAAAGGTAACTGAAGAAGTCTGGGAAACTTTCCAAAACTAACATTGATTATATTATGATATGGGAGCCCAATGAAGAAGAAATCAGTGTGTTTCCTAGGGAACTCTTGTGCAAGCTAATACATTTTTTTTTAAATCTATTAAAGATTAGAGAAATGTATACCTAACCAAGAATGAGTAAGAGTATATGAAAATAATGGTTTTGGTTAAGTAAGCTGACTCATTTCAATGCTAAAGCCCATCAAAAGGGTTTTTTTTTTTTTTTTTTTTTTTTGGTTATATACGGAGGTAGAAGAAACTACACTAGTTTCTTCTTACCTTCTTACAGGAGGCCAGCAGCTAAACCTTGACCTGGAGTAAGAGAAAGCAGGATTACTTTTTTCTTGTCTTGTCTTTTTTTTTTTTTTTGAGACAGGATCTCACTCTGTTGCCCAGGCTAGAAGGTGGTGGCACAGCTCACTGCAGCTTACACTTTCCAGGCTCAAGCCATCCTCCCACCTCAGCCTCCCAAGGAGCTGGGACCACAGGTTTGCACCACCACACCCAGCTAATTTTTTGTGTGTTTTTTATGGAGAGGGGGTCTCACCTTGTTGCCCAGCCTGGTCTTGACTCCTGAGGTCAAGCTATCCATCTGCCAGCCTCAGCCTCCCAAAGTGCTGGGATTACAGGTGTGAGCCACTGTGCCCAGCCAGAATTTTACTTTTACTTTAAATTTTTTACTTTTAATTATGAAACTTTTTTTTTTTTTTAAAGAGACAGGGTCTCAACCCTGTTGCCCAGGCCAGAGTACAGTAGCATGATCATAGCTCTCGTAGCTCTCTGTAGCTTTGAACTCTTGGTTCAAGTGACCTTCCTGCCTTACCTCAGCCCCGAGTAGCTAGGGCTATGGGTGTGTACCACCAAGTCCAGCTTAATTATACAACTTTTTATAGTACGTAAAAAGAATAGCTTAATGAACTTAAATATCTCCATCACCAGCTTCAGTAATTATTGCCAATCTTATTTAATCTAATACCTCCATTTTTGTTTCTGGAGCATTTTAAAGCAAACTCCAAACATTACATCTCAGCACCTGTAAATCCTTCAGTGTCAGAGCTAACAAAATTAACAACAAAGTCTTATAGTGTCTCAGCCCATTTTCAAAGTCTGTTGATTGTCTCAAATATGTCTTTTTATAGTTGGTTTATATGAATCAAGAAACATACAAGATATATATTATTATTATGTCTAAAAACTTTAGTGGTTTTTTTCTAATAATAGCCTTATTGAGGTACAATTCACATACCATAAGGGTCACCACTTTAAAGTGTACAATTCAGTGGTGGTTAGTATAGTCACAAAGCTGTGCATCCATCACCACTCTCTAATCGAAGCATATTTTCATCACCTTTTCTAAAAAGAAACTCTGTACCCATTAATAACCACTCTCTATTCTTCCTCCTCCCAGCCGCTGGCAACCACTAGTCTATTTTCTGTCTCTGCAGATTTTTTTTGAGGGGCTTCTTCAAGTATTTACATATGTCTCTCTCCATAGATTTGCCTATTCTGGGCATTTTATATAAACAAAAATAAAATATGTGGTCTTTTGTGTCAGGCTTCTTTCACTTAGTATATGTTTTCAAGGGTTATCCATGTTGTAGCATGTATCGTAACTTCATTTCTTTTTATGGATTAATAATATTGTATGGGCATATCATATTTTGTCTATTTATTGGTTGGTGGACATTTGGCTTGTTTCACTTTGGGGCAAATTATGAATAATACTGTGAACATTAATGCATACATTTTGTGTGGATATATTTTTAAAATAATTTCAGCTCTTGTTTTAGATTCAGGGGCTACATGCGCAGGTTTGTTACATGGGTATACTGTGTGATGCTGAGATTTGGGGTATGATGGATCCTGTCACCCAGGTAGTGAGCATAGTACCCAACAGTTAGTTTTTCTGCTTCCCTCCCACCACCTCTAGTAGTCTTCAGTGTCTATTGTTGGCATTTTTATGATGTGTGGACATGTTTTCATATTGAAAATGTTGAATTGCTGGGTCAAATAACTCATATGTTTAATTTTTTGGAGAATTGCCAGACTGCCAAAGCAGCTGAACCATTTTACACTCCTACAAGCAAGGCACAAAAGTTTCCAGTTTTCCACATTCTTGCTAATACCATTTGCTTCAATGAATAATTATTATTGTTATCCTAGTGAGTGTGAAAAGGTATCTCATCTTGATTTGTATTTCTCTAATTAGCATCTTTTCATATGCTTTCTGGCCATTTGTCTATCTTCTCTGCAGAAATGTATATTTCAAGCCTTTGCCCATTCTTTTTTACTAGGATTATTTCTCTTCTGTTGTTAAATCATAATAATTATTTATACATTCTGGATATTGGATCTGATTTGCAAATATTTTCTGCCATTCTGTGGGTTGTCTTTTCACTTTCTTGATGATGTCGTTTGAAACACAAATGTTTTTATTTTTGATGAAGTCCACCTTACCTATTTTTTCTTTTGTTGCTAAACCATTGCCTAGCCTATGGTTATAAAATATTTAGACCTGTGTTTCCTTCTAAGAGTTTTATAGTTTTAGCTCTTACACTTTGGTCTCAGATCTATTTTGAGCTTTTTAAAAAATTATTTTGCATTTGGATATCCAATTATCCTACCACCATTTGTTGCAAATAATAATTTTTGTAATTTTAGTAGAGATGGGGTTTCACCATGTTGGCCAGGCTGGTCTTGAACTCCTGACCTCAAGTGATCCACCCACTTAGGTCTCCCAAAGTGCTGGGATTACAGACGTGAGATACCGCGCCCAGCCTGATCTTTTAAAATTTCTTGCAGCAAAGTTTTATAGTTTTCCATGTACAAGTCTTGTACTTCTTTTGTTAAGTTTATTGGTAAATATTTTTCTGGTGCTATTGTAAATGGAATTGTTTTTAAATTTCTTGTTCGAATTGTTTGTTGCTAATGTATACAAATATAATTAATTTTTGTGTATTGATCTTGTACCTTACAACCTTGCCAAACTCATTTTATTTACATACTTTGTGTGTGTGTGTGTGGATTCCTTAGGATTTTTTATATACAAGATCATGTCATCTGCAAATATAGTTTTACTTCTTCCTTTTCAAACTGGATGCCTTTCATTTCCTTTTCTTGCCTACTTGTCCTAGCAAGACCCGCCTATACAATTTGGTTAGAAGTAGCAAAAGTGGGCATCCTTGTCTTGTTCCTGATCTTTGAGAAAGCCTTCAGTCTTTTGCCATCAAGTTTGTTAGCTGTGAGTTTTTTGTAGATGCCCTTTGTCAAGCTAAGGAAGTTCTTTCTCTTCCTAGTTTGTTGAATGTTTTTATCATTAATGGATATTGGAACTTGTCGAGTACTTTGTCTACTTCTAATGAAATGACCATGTGATGTCTTTCTTTACTCTGTTAATTTGGTGTATTACACTGATTGAGTTTTGTGTGTTGGACCGACCTTGCATTCTGTGATTAATCCCACTTGGTCCAGTTATATAATCCTTTTTATATGTTTCTGGATTTGGTTTACCAGTATTTTGTTAAGGATTTTTGTGTCTGTATTCATAAGGAGTATTGATCTATAGTTTTCTTATGATATCTTTATCTGATTTGGTCTCAAGATAATATTACTGTCATAGAATGAGTTCGGAAGTTCTCTCTTCTAATTTTTGGAATAGTCTGTCAAGGATTGGTGTCAATTCCTTAAATGATTGGTAGATTTTAACAACGAGACTATCTGGTCCTGGCCTCCTCTGTGTGCTATTTTTTTATTATTATTACTAATTCAGGATCTTTACTTGTTGTAGGTCTGTTCAGATTTCCTATTTCTTCTTATGTCAGTTTTGGTAGTTTGTGTCTAAGAAATTGTCCATTTTGTCTAGATTATCTAATATGTTGACATACAGTTGTCCGTAGTATTCCCTTATAATCCTTGTTTCTGTAATGTCAATACTACTGTCCCCTCTTTCATTCCCGATTTTAGTAATTTGAATCTTCTCCCTTTTCTACTGATCAGACTAGCTAAATGTCAGTATTGTTAATCTTGTCAAAGAGCCAACTTTGGATTTTATTGATTTTTCTCAGTAGTTATTTTTGCTTTTTAATTTATTTCTGATCTAATCTTTATTATTTCCTTCCTCCTAGGGCTTTCTACTTATATACATGTATGTTAGTTGCCCTTGATGAAGCCAACTGTGAAATCATGGAATTATAATATGCTAGCTAGGAGAGTGATCTAGGCCAGTGCTTCTCAAGCTTTAATGCACATACAGATTGCTTGGGGATCTAGTTAAAGGGCAAAACCTGATTCAGTGGTAGTGTTGAAGTCTACAGCTTCCCTTGTCTAAAAGCTTTCCTGGTTATGCCAGTGTTGATGTTCCGAGACCAGAGAGTAGAAAGGATCTAGTTCATTTGGTATCAATCATTTGTGGGATTTTCCAAACAGAACATGTCATTTCTCTGGTTCCAGGTATATTAATATGTCTCTCCCTTTGAGAATCAGTGCTGCTATATGTCATTATGACTATTACGAATGTGCATGGTTTCCAAGGGAAAAAACTGAACAAGCCCAACCCTCTCATTTTACTGATGAGGAAATTGAAGCTTCAAAGAGGTGAGATTTCTTGCCTGAAGTCATATAATAGGTTAATTGGCTCCATGGATGAGTATATTAATCCTTTCTGATGACAAGTCCTAACTCAGTGAAGTTCATCATTGATTATACTGTTACCAAGAAAAGGTAGCAATGAGGACAAGTAAATTTATGGTTAATTTTTTTTTTTTTTCGAGATGGAGTTTTGCTGTTGTCGCCCAGGCTGGATGGAGTGCAATGGCACAATCTTGGCTCACTGCAGTTTCCGCCTGCCGGGTTCAAGTGATTCTCCTGCCTCAGCCTCCTGAGTAGCTGGGATTACAGGTGCCTGGCACCACACCCAGCTAACTTTTGTACTTTTAGTAGAGATGGGGCTTCCCCATGTTGGCCAGGCTGGTCTCGAACTCCTGACCTCAGGTAATCCACCTGCCTCGGCCTCCCAAAGTGCTGGGATTACAGGTGTGAGCCACCAAGCCTGGCTGGTTAATTTTTTTTGACTAACCCCTTTAACAGATTTCAATCCAGAGAAAATGTTACTTAAGTAAATTTTCTTATTATTGAGTAGAAATATGATACCTGAGATGCCATTAAGAATAGATAGATATAGTTATGGATATAGATATATAGATATTCTAAGGGTCCTAAGACTCTATTATAATTTTTTTTTTTTTGTAAATGAGGATAGAATAAAAGTTCATGATTGTCCCATACAAATAAGTGTCATCAGGCTAACTAAATGGTGTTTTATTACAAGGTCTTTTTCAGTACTTTCACTTCTTTCTTTCACAATTAAGGGCTCATTTTCTGTCCAGTTTTATACGCTAAGGTCTTTTTAGTACTTTCACTTCTTTCTTTCACAATCAAGGACTCATTTTCTGTCCAGTTTTATACTCTAAGAACAATTATTGCAAAAGTTCAAAATAGATTTATTTAAAATTTTTGTTCTTCAGTCATTCCCAACATAGAGTAAGCTTTTCTTTCTATATGTTTCTGCTAGTTTGTTGTTTTTAATCTCATATTAAAGCTTTTTTTTTTCTTTTTTTCTTGAGATGGGGGTATCACTCTATCTCCCAGGCTGGAATGCAGTGGTGTGATCTTGGCTCACTGCAACCTCCGCTTCCCGGGTTGAAGCGATTCTCCTGCCTCAGTCTCCCTAGTAGCTGGGATTACAGGTGCCTGCCACCATGCCCAGCTAGTTTTTGTATTTTTAGTAAAGACGAGGTTTCACTGGTTGGCTAGGCTGGTCTCAAACTTTTGACCTCAGATGATCCTCCCTGAGCCACCGCGTGAGCCACCAGCGTGAGCCACTGCGCCCAGCCAAAAGCTCTTACACATCTTTGAAAAGTCTTCTGTGTGATAACCATTTTGTTTCTTATATAAGATAAAAGCTTTAATCTGTTAGATAATAAGAAAATTCTGAAGAATAACTATGATTGTGCTACATATTAATATCAATTATTCTCTGCCAAGAATTGGGTATAACATACTTAATACTAATATTAAATATATCTTTCTTTTCCTTCAGTTATTTAGAAAACATTTCAAGATTTTGCTGTATGAACATTAGTCATTGCATTATAAGGAGATAAAATGGCACCTTGGTGACATGATTTGTTTTCAGAACAATATGACTCACTGTCACTGTTAGCTATATGACTTCAGGTCACTTTTATCATCACTATTAACTAAATGAGCTACATGACTCTGTAAAGTTTATTAAAATACCCTTATATGGAAATTAGCAGTCTTGAAGAGATACAGTGAAGAATCACATGCTTTTTGAAAGAACATTGAGGTTGGGTACGGTGGCTCATGCCTGTAATCCCAGCACTTTGGGAGGCCAAGGTGGGCGGATCACGAGGTCAGGAGATCAAGACCATCCTGGCTAACACAGTGAAACCCCGTATCTACTAAAAATACAAAAAGTTAGCCGGGCGTGGCAGCAGGTGCCTGTAGTCCCAGCTACTCGGGAGGCTGAGGCAGGAGAATGGCGTGAACCTGGGAGGCGGAACTTGCAGTGAGCTGAGATCACGCCTCTGCACTCCATCCCGGGTGACAGAGCGAGATTCTGTCTCGAAAAAAAAAAAAGGAAAAAAAGAACATTGATTTGAGAACCAGTCAACATAATGTATTATTTTAACTATAGTCACTTCCACATGATTTCTTTAGTCCAGTGCTCTTGCTGTATTCCCCACCAATGTGATCTGCACCATCGTCCATCTAATCGCCAAAACTACAAATAGGGAAGTTACTCTCCATTCTCCTTGACTATGTCCGGATAGTCAAGCTATGAAATGCTAACATTCTACCCCAGAATGTCTCTCCATGCTGACTCCCTCTTCTCCATACAGCCCCACTGCTCTAGTTCTACCCTTTATTATTTATTTTCCTCTGCCATTGCAGTAGACCCTTACTTGCTCCTCAGCTTTGAGTTCATGCACCCTTCCAATCATCTTCCAAAAGGATGCAAGAATGGCTTCTCTAAAATTCAAATTTGTGACATCACATCCCACGTTAAAGTCTTCACTGACTTTAAGGTGAAATCTGTACTCCTTAAACAAGGTCCTTAGCAGTCTGCCATTGTCTCTTTCTCGTCTCATCTCTAATACTTAAACCCCTGGCATTTTTTCAGTGTTGTTTTTCTTCTGTGTATGTTATGTTCTTCCATACTTCTGTACCTTTACCTAAGCTATTCCTTCCATCCTGTTCCCTTCACATCTCTGCTGCTACCCCTTCCTTACGTGACTCCTTTCTTTTTATCCTTTAAGATTGAACTCAAAAGTCTCATCCTCTGAGGATTTATAGAAACACACGGGGCCCCTAAAGTTGAAGGAAAAATAGGGAGCCAGGTCAGATACCTTTCTCCTATGCATATTCCCCTGGTATCCTGTATATACCATTGTTGGAGTTCTTACTGCAGTGTAGTTGCAGTACTTCTCAGTCTTCTCCACAGAAGTGCACCCAATGTCAGAGGAAATTGTATTATGCTTACAGCCTGCCTGAAACCCTAAATTAATGACATCAATTATCTTAGTTTTAAGAAATGTAGAAAACTAACATTTCCATAGAATAGGTTTATGTCATTTAACAAAAAAAAATTTTTTTAATTAGCTGGGCATGGCGACCCATGCCTGTAATCTCATTACTTTGGGAGGCTGAGGTGAGAGGATCACTTGAACTTAGGAGTTTGGGACCAGCTGGGCAACATAGGGAGACCCTGTCTCTACAAAAAATAAAAAAAAAATTAGCTGGGCATGGTTGCACACACCTGTTTATTATCCCAGGTACTCAGGAGGCTGAGATGGGAGAATCACTTGAGCCTGGGAGATTGGGACTACAGTGAGTTGTGATCGTGCCACTGCACTCCAGCCTGGGTGATAGAGCAAGATCCTGCCTCAAAAATCAAAACAAAACAAATGGAACATTTAAAATTATTTGTTCTGGGCCGGGCGTGGTGGTTCATGCCTGTAATCCCAGCACTTTGGGAGGCCGAGGCAGGTGAATCACCTGAGGTCAGGAGTTTGAGACCAGCCTGACCAATATGGTGAGACCCTGTCTCTACTAAAAATACAAAACTAGCCGCACGTGGTGGCACATGCCTGTAATCCCAGATAGTTGGGAGGCTGAGACAGGAAAATCACTTGAACCCAGGAAGACGAGGTTGCAGTGAGCCAAGATCGCGCCATTGCACTCCAGCCTGGGCAACAAGAGTGAAACTCCATCTGAAAAATTAAAAAATTAAAATAAAATAAAATATTTGTCCTGGAATAAAATTGATCTTTGTTAAGTATGATTATGTTTATCCTGAAATTTCAGGTGTTTGCTGTACACTGCCCTATTTGTTCTCTATAAGTTTGTATTAACCAACTGCGATAAATAGTAAGCACTTTGATGGCAGGGACTAAGTCTATTATTACCTCTGTATTTCTAGCATTAAAACAATATCTAACACATAGTAGATGTTCAATATGTATTGAAAAAAATAATTGCATGAAAGTTCTCTATTGGAATGATAGTGTTAAATTCCAGTGTTGCGAACATTTTAAAATTTTAAATCATTTTTCTCATAGGAAAAGCTTGACTGATGATGATATGAAAGTCATGCATGTTTTAAAATGGCTTTCTGGCTTATACAATATAACAGAATCTTTTTTTACTTTATATAGTTAAAAGTACAAAATACACAGAAAAGAATCCTATATTATAAGTATTCAGCTCAGGACAATGTTACACACACAACATGCTTGCATAATAAACACCCATACCAACAAACAGAAATTCACCTGCCCTCAGAAGCCCCTCCATACTCTGTCAGGTCATTGCAGCCCTTTTTAACAGGATAGGTTAGTTTTGCAAAATCATTTTATACTTGAATAGTATTTAAGACAAGTAATGTTGAATAGAAAATATTCTGTGACAAATCAGGTTAATGATTTAATATTCATTATTAGCAGCCAACATTATTTGTAGGCCAGGTGTAGTGGCTTATACCTTTAATCCCAGCACTTCGGGAGGCCAACATGGGAGGATGGCTTGAGGCCAGGAGTTCAAGACCAGTTTGAGCAACATAGCAAGACTAAATAGCCATACTTTTGTATACTATTCAGCACAAAAATGTTAATAATAAGAATTAAATAACACTCATTTTAGCTTTTGTGTTCATTTACAATGAGCAATATATTCTTTTTAAAATTTTTGATGTGTAATAATTATACATATTTAGGGATACAGACTGATATTTTGGCTCATGTATACAATGTAATGATCAAATCAGGGTAATTAGCATATCTCTTGCCTCAAACACTCATTTATTAATTTTGGGAATATTCAAAGTCCTCTCTTCTAGCTATTTGAAAATATAAAAAAAAAAAAATTATTGCCGGGCGTGGTGGCTCACACCTGTAATCCCAGCACTTGTGGGAGGCCAAGGCGGGCAGATCACGAGGTCAGGAGATCAAGACCATCCTGGTTAACACGGTGGAACCCCATCTCTACTAAAAATACAAAAAATTAGCCCAGCGTGGTGTGGGTGCCTGTAGTCCCAGCTACTCGGGAGGCTGAGGCAGGAGAATGACATGAACCCGGGAGGCGGCGCTTGCAGTGAGCCGAGATCGTGCCACTGCACTCCAGCCTGGGCGACAGCAAGACTCTGTCTCAAAAAAAAAAAAAGAAAATTATTGACTATAGTCACCATACAATGCTACAGAACACTAGAACTTACTCATCTTATCTAGTTGTAGCTTTGCATCTGTTAACCAACCTCTCCCTATCTTCCCCTCCTCCATACTCTTTTCATTTTCTAATAATCACAATTCTACTCTCTACTTCTATGAGCTCAACTTTTTTAGCTTCCACATATGAGTGAGAGCATGTGGTATTTATCTTTCTGTCCCAGACTTATTTCACTTAACATAATGTCCTTTAGGCTCATCCATGTTGCCATGAATCATAGGATTTCATTCTTTTTATGGCTGAATTGTGTGTGTGTGTGTGTGTGTGTGTGTGTGTGTGTGTGTATATATATACCACATTTCTTTATTCATGTTGATGACACTTAGGTTGATTTCATATCTTGGTTATTGTGAATAGTGCTGAATTAAACATGGGAATGCAGATATCTCTTTGTTATATCGATTTCCTTTCCTTTGGATAAACATCTGGTAGTGGGATTGCTGAATCATATGGTAGTTCTACTTTTAGTTTTTTGAGGAACTTCCGTACAGTTTTCCATAAAGGCTATACTAATTGACATTCCTACCAACAGTGTATAAGAATTCCCTTTTTTCTGCATCCACACCAGCATTTTTTATTTTTTGTCTTGTTAGTAATAGCCATTCTGAGTGAATTGTTACTTTTAAGCTCTTATCTCTAACAATCAAATTACTATAACAGATTTTTGTTTCACTTTCATTTGTTTAGATTAGTAGTTCTCAATGTGGAAGGACCTGATTTAATCTCCCAAAGAATATTTGGCAGTGTCTGGAGACATTTTTGGTTGTCTTAACCCACCAAAAACAGTTGTCAGTGCTACTGACATCTAGTGTTACCCACTACTGGGTTGCTGTGAAAATTAGTTTTCAGAACAGAGCCCCATAAAAATGAATTATCTAGCTTAAAATGTCAACAGTGCCAGTAGTGTTTTTTAAAGAATGGGTAGGTTGTTTATGTTTGATGGAAGTTAGTTTAAATAGATTATAGCACCTTACTAATGGAGTCCATGATATCAGAAATTTAATTCCCATAGATGCTAGTTAACCTGTCTGTAGTTCATGCACTCCAGACCTCAGCCAGATGTCTTAAACATTTCTGCTGCAGATTATAAGAAGAACAAGATGAGAAAATGTAGATGGGTTGGTATAAATCTATCACTACTTCTGGAAAAATGTCTCAATATGATATTTTTTACTTAACCCAAGTCTCTCTCTCCCCACATGACTAGTTCTCACTACGTTGGAATCAGCTTGTAAACTTTGACTAGCAGCATTGTTTAATCTTGTTATAAGTTCCTGAATTAATGGTCTACAGGCTTGAGGCAGAGTGAATGCCTCAAAGTTATGGGCAGGCAGTTATCTAGTACCAACCATAGTCTCCTGCCATCTATTGGGAGATGTCAGGTGGGAAGGCTAGTAGCCCTCTACACATATTCATACCCACACCCCAGCTCTATTATTTTTTTCGAGTAATTATAGGAGGTCAGAAACACTAGAATGTACATACATGCTGGTAATAAATGGAAATTAATATCTGATAGTTTTCTTCATGGCTGTCTTTCAGGGCATAGTTTTCCAAGTATTTTGCTGTCCTCTTGTGAGAATACTACCCTTGACAAGTTGATCTACATTTAAGCTATGGCCACATTTAAACTATGGCCCTAAAACATTTGTTGTTATGCAAGAAAGAATTAATGGTGATATATACCAATTCTGACTCTCACATAAAGTGTTTCTCCAAAAGTAACCTCAGACAACATAACAACAAACCAAGATTTATATAGTTGGAATTGCAAATCTGTAAGTCCTTAAACTTAATGAGAAGATTAATTTAGAATTTGACCATTTGACTCTGCTCATTTAACTTTGAAAGCAGATATAAATAAAAACCTTGTATGAAGAAAATTGCTTGGGATAATTTGCATTAAACAGTCTGTTTTTTGCTAAGTGGCTTATTTGTATTATGGAAGCATAGCCTTATTAGTATTTTTAGTCTTCCTAAGAAGAAATGGAATACATCATAGAGCTCTAGGCCTTCTTTAGTTTTCAGTACACATTTGGTATATTTGGTGTTTGGGAGGATATACATGGCATAAGGTAAAGAGAGCATTAGCTTTCACGTCAGATCCAGGTCCAGATTCTGCCACTTATAAACTGTTACACCTTGGACCACCTAGCTATTATGGGCCTGCTTTAGCACCGGAAAGAAGGGAGAATACCTAAATATGATGAGAGAATAAGTAGGTAAAATAATCATGTAAAAGAATGGTCAGGAGGAGTCTGGCCTCTGGCTCTGTCATTTATTACTGTCTGTGCCCATGGGCCGGCTGCAACTATTTGATTGACCTAAAATGGGATGGTGACTTGCCCAAGGTCATACAGTGAGTCAGGGCAGAGCAGCTGAAGCTTTACTCTCTAAGTCTCATTTTCCTTCCCTGTAAAATTGTTGTATTGGTGACTGTCTCATAGCATGTTGTAAGGAGAGATGGAGATCATAATTGTAAGAGGCAGCCCACAGTGCTGGCACAGTGTAAGCACCAATAAATGAAGGTAATGAGTACAATAAAATGTGACACTTAGCCCCTTTCCCCAAATAGTTTATCCGTCTGGTTGATGAGAGCCATACACTGTATGCTAAGACTTAAAAATGTGGGAGTTGATTAAGTTCTAGTACTGCATTATACTAATAATGCTAGTGCATAGTTTAAAGAATAATAAAATACCATAATGCAAAGTTTGTTTAAGCCCTTTACCCTTTTTTTCCTACATTGGGGCTTTATTTTTAGAGCACTTCACAAATTATGCAGAGAAAAGAGGGGTAGGCAAGAATGGAAGCAGAGAGAGCAGTGTGAGTGTAGTACAGTAGGGAGTTATGACAGATGCTCAGGTTAGGGTGATAGCAGAGGTGGTGGTGAGACTATTAAAAGACTACTCAGCCAGGCATGGTGGCTCACGCATATTATCCCAACACTTTGGGAGGTCGAAGTGGGAATATCGCTTCAGCTCAAGAGCTCAAGACCAGCCTGGGCAACAAAGTGAGACCCTGTCTCTACAGAAAATACAAAAATTAGCCAGTGTGGTGGTGTGCGCCTATAGTTCCAGCTACTTGGGAGGCAGAGACAGAAGGGTTACTTGAGCCCAGAAGGTTGAGGCTACAGTGAGCTATGATCATGCCACTGCATTCCAGTTTGGGCAACAGAGCAAGACCCTGTCTCAAAGAAAAAAAGAAAGAAAAGACTACTCAAGGCTTGAGATTTGATAAAATAGTTCATTTTACTGCTTCATTGAGGATATTCTTAAAGGAAACTGGCATTTTTTTTTTCACAGTGAGTACATGGTGGAGAAGAATACAACTAATACTGAATTTTAAAATGTGCTATTTCTAGTAACCAGCCTTCATCTTCTTCCCCTTTGGCTGCAGATCCTAATTATCTCATGGCTAATGAACGCATGAACCTCATGAACATGGCCAAGCTGAGTATCAAGGGCTTGATTGAATCAGCTCTGAACCTGGGGAGGACTCTTGACTCTGACTATGCACCTCTCCAGCAATTCTTTGTGGTGATGGAGCACTGTCTGAAACATGGCTTGAAAGGTAGGCCATCACCCCAAAATGCAAATATGCATGCAGCTGTTTTCTAGCAATGCATACTATAGAAGAAAGCATTCTTTGTGGAGCCAAAGAATAAGAGGCTTGAATTAATAATATTAATCCATTGGAATGCAGTCTTTTATAGGAGCAGGGTTATGGTTGACTCAATGGACTTATAGGGCTTTAAAAATACAGATCATTAAATGTTACAGTTGGAGGGGCCATTATAAGTAATCAAGTACAGTACAGTAGTTCTGTTTGACAGGTGGAAATAGGCCTGCCCAGAATGAGACATGACTTGGTCAAGGTCACACATTGAGTTGTGGCAGAGTAGGTGCTAGAACTCAGGTCTCCCGACTCTTGGGTCAGTGTTCTTTCCACTTAACTATAAGCTTTTGAGGGCAGTATCTGGTCTTGTTCACCCTTGTTTCCTTTCTTCTTGCCTTCTCAATATTCTTTTCTTGTTGTTTTTTGTTTGATTGTTTTTTTTAAATCTGTATGCCTATGCTTACCAACTTCCCAATATTCCATAGCCTATTTCTGGATTACATATTCTTTTCTATTGAGCTGTTTTCTTCATTAATACCACACAATTTTAGGCACTAAATTGTTAAAATGTTTTATTATATTATAGGGCTAGGCCACAAACTGTTTGTGAAAGAAGAAGGGCTGAGTCTTGGGAAGTAGGGAATTTTTTATTTTCACAAAATATTATCTATTCTAAAAGCATGAATGAATCCAAAACCATCTTATAATCTAGGATTGGTTTCCTGAAAAGTTGTGTGTGTATGTGTGTGTGTATTGAGAGTGCGCTTATGTTGTAAAGAATATTAAAATACTGCTTTATTTTTGTTGCCTTAGCTAAAAAAACTTTTCTTGGACAAAATAAATCCTTCTGGGGGCCTCTAGAACTGGTAGAAAAGCTTGTTCCAGAAGCCGCAGAGATAACAGCAAGTGTTAAAGATCTTCCAGGACTTAAGTAAGTCTAAGGTTGAATTCCATTTCTCAGGAACAGCATTCTTATTAACTATCCCTTGAAGAGCAAGACTAAAGACAATTATGTACGAATAATTTATTTTATAACAATCCAAAATGCATGATGTCATGAATAGGTGCTGACAGGAGAGAATTGGTATACAGAATATTGAGAAAAATGTGCTCTTGAGGGATAATTATTCATCTAAGAGAGATTGTCTTTTTGTTGAAATGCCAAACATTTGCTTATTTTTTAAAGCACTTGGGAGAATCGTATCTAAGGGGGTGGCATGCTGTACTTGACTTAGGGAAAAAAGGTATTCAGTGGGTTTGAGAGTCAAGATTAAAACAGCTGTCAAATTAACCTGAAGAGCTAGTGACTGTAGCCTGCCTTAGAACTATAAAGTAGTGACCACCTTCCCAAATGAGACTGGTTTAATTTTAATCAGATAGAGGCCTAGATTGCCTGTGTCCACATTCATGCTTTGGACATTTATATAATCCACACTGAATTTATAAGGATTTGCTATTATTGATCTGATGGAACATTTTTAGTTGGGTCTCCCAGAGGCTGTGTCTTCAAATTGTAGTTACATTCAGTAATTCTTTTTAAAAGCATTTGTCCCGGGTCACATTAGCCCACACACAAAAATTCCTTGCATGGGAATGTACTGGGAGAGGTCCTGAGGAGCACCTCAGTGTGCTTGTTACACTGGAATACCATTAGCAAGAATAAGTGAACTGATTCTACTGTAGCCTTTGCTTCTGGTGCTTATGTTTTCAGTTGTTTGATTTCTGTGTTTTTGTAGGACACCAGTAGGTAGAGGAAGAGCCTGGCTTCGTTTGGCATTAATGCAAAAGAAACTTTCAGAATATATGAAAGCTTTGATCAATAAGAAAGAACTTCTCAGGTATGAACACCTTCTTGAACTTTCTTCTTTCCTTGGTATGTTCTACATCGTATAAAGTCAAACCATATAAGTTCACCATTTTTGTAGATCAGAAACATTTGATTCATAACAGCTTCACTGATACTTTCTCTCATACCTCACACACATATCCTCCCAAATGGATGATTTATGTTATGTGTGTTCTGTCTGTCACTGTGGCATATATTGGTCCTCCTCAAGGCAGGCCAAGACTTACCTCTAGAAAACAGAAGGCACCTTAGCATGTGCCCAGGCTCAATAAGACAAGAACTTGACATGTAGCATTAAATTCAAATATAGCACAAAATTGGACGGGTGCAGTGGTTCACGCCTGTAATCCCAGCATTTCGGGAGGCCAAGGTGGGCAGACCACTTGAGGCCAGGAGTCTGAGACCAGCCTGGTCAATATGGCGAAACCCTGTCTCTACTAAAAAAATAAAAAAATTAGCTGGGCGTGGCAGTGGACACCTGTAATCCCAGCTACTTGGGCGGCTGAGGCACGAGAATCGCTTGGACCTGGGAAGCAGAAGCTGCAGTGATCCGAGAGCGTGCCACCACTCTTCAGCCCAGGCGACAGAGTGAGACTCTGTCTCAAAAAAAAAAAAAAAAAAAAAAAATGTGTGTATATATATATATATATTTGTAAAATCACAAAATCTTCCAGTAGATCATAGATACAACTGGGAGAGGCAAAACAACATTATTTTATCCATCTTTATTATATGATTCCATTGTATAAAGGTCAAAACTAGGTAAAATCAATCTATGGTGATAGAAATCAGGATAATAGTTACCTTGGAGAGGTGGGGGTAGAGATTGGAAGAGAGAAAGAATCCGATTTCTAGGATTTCAGTACTGTTCTCTTTCCTGATCATGATAGTGATTACACAGATAGATGTGTTTTTTGTGAAAGTTCATGGAACTAACAGTTAGCTGAGATTTGGAAATGTGTGAATGTTGGAATTCAGCCATATTCCACTTCTGAACAGTTCATAAGGTGAGGCTTTTGGGACAATAAACTGTCAAAGAACCTTGTTCATTCCAGTTCTACCCAGTTTCCTTCAGAGGCTATCAAAGAACAAAAATAGCATGTGATCAGTTTTTGAGAGAAACAGTAAATTTGCAGCTCATTCACTTGCTGTTTTTGTGCTATTTTGTCATTTGTTAATATTTTTTTTTTTTTGAGGCAGAGTCTCACTCTGTCACCAGGCTGTAGGCTGTAGTGCAGTGGCGCGATCTCCGCTCACTGCCACCTCCGCCTCCCGGGTTCAAGCGATTCTCCTGCCACAGCCTCCTGAGTAGCTGGGACTACAGGCGCACACCACCACACCCAGCTAATTTTTGTATTTTTAGTAGAGATGGGGTTTCACCGTGTTGGCCAGGATGGTCTCGATCTCTTGATCTCGTGATCCACCCACCTTGGCCTCCCAAAGTGCTGGGATTACAGGCGTGAGCCCAGCCTATTAATATCTTTTATAGTGAATCAGAAAAGAAATAAGGAACTAATATCAGTGAATTATATTGATTGTTAACAGTGATTGAGGTTGACCTTTACCCCCAGGTAACTTGTTGAAAACAAATTGATTGCAGTGTTGTTTTAATCATGATGTCAAATTGACTGAAAATGAATACTTCAGGTCACTGGGTTTTTGTGTTTTGTTTTGTTTTGCTTTAAGAGAGTCGTGCTCTGTCACCCAGGTTGGAGTGCAGTGGTGCAATCGCGGCTCACTGCAGCTTCCACCTCCCAGGTTCAATCGATTCTCCTGCCTCAGCCTCCCGAGTAGATGGGACTATAGGCATGCACCACCACACCTGGCTAATTTTTGTATTTTTAGTAGAGACAGGGTTTCACCACGTTGGCCAGGCTGGTCTTCAACTCCTGACCTCAAGTGATCCACCTGCCTCAGCCTCCCAAAGTGTGGGGTTTACAGGCGTGAGCCACCGCACCCGCCTGTTTCGATTTTTTTAAAAAATCTAAAAGACTATTTTTTAGAGTGGTTTTAAATTTATAGCAATATTGAGTAGAAGGTACAGAGATTTTTCATACATACCCTTCCCCCCTGTACAACCTCCCTCATTATCAACATCCCACAGGAGTGGTACATTTGTTACAATTGATGAACCTACACTGACACATCATTATCTCCCAAAGTTCATAGTTCACATTAAGGTTTACTCTTGGTATTGTATGTTTTATGGATTTTGACAGATGTATAATGATATGTCCATATGTCATTATAGTACCATACAAAATAGTTTCATGGCCCTAAAAAATCCTCTGTGCTCCACCTATTCATCTCTCTGTCCTCCAGCCCCTAATAACCACTGATCGTACTGTGATTGTACTGTTGTTACCAGGGGTTTACTGTCTCTGTGGTTTTTCCTTTTCCAGAATGTCATGTAGTGGGAATCACAGAGTATATGGCCTTTTCAGACTGGCACCTTTCACTTAGTAATATGCATTTAAGTTTCCTCTGTGGCTTGATAGCTCCCTTTTTTTTTTGTTCTTTGAGACAGAGTTTCACTCTTGTTGCCCAGGCTGGAGTGCAATGGCACGATCTCAGCTCACCGCAATCTCCGCCTCCCAGGTTCAAGTGATTGTCCTGCCTCAGCCTCCTGAGTAGCTGGGATTACAGGCGTGTGCCACCATGCCCGGCTAATTTTGTATTTTTTTTTTTTTTTTTTTTTTTTTTTTTTTTTTAGTAGAGACAGGGTTTCTACATGTTGGTCAGGCTGGTCTTGAACTTCCGACCTCAGGTGATCCACCCGCCTTGGCCTCCCAAAGTGCTGGGATTGCAGGCGTGAGCCACTGCGCCTGGCGATAGCTCCCTTTTTTTAGTGCTAAGTCATATGCCATTGTCCATTCATTTACTGAAGGACATCTTGGTTGCTCCCAAATTTTGGCAATTAAGAGTAAAACTGCTATAAACACATGTATGCAGGTTTTTGTGTGGACGTAAGTTTTTAACTCAGTTGGGTAAATACCAAGGAATGCAATAGTTAGATCATATGAATTACATCACTGGTTTTTTTGTGTGTGTATTAGTAATTTAGGTGCATTATAAGCAGTATTTAATTATCTATGGGTCTTCACGAATTTTTTTTTTGAGACAGAGTGTTGCTCTGTCACCCAGGCTGGAGTGCAGTGGCACAATCTCAGCTCACTGCAACCTCTGCCTCCTGTGTTCAAGCGATTCTCCTGCCTCAGCCTCCTGAGTAGCTGGGATTACAGGTGTGCACCACCACACCCAGCTAATTTTTGTATTTTTAGTAGAGATGGGGTTTCACCATGTTGGCCAGGCTGGTCTTGAACTCCTGACCTCAAGTGATCCACCTGCCTCGGCCTCCCAAAGTGCTGGGATTACAAGCGTGAGCCACCGTGCCCAGCCAATAATTTTTATCCATTCAGTTTTTTTTTGTTTTTAGTAGAGATGGGGTCTTACTATGTTGCTCACTCTGGTCTCAAAGTCCTGGGCTCAAGCAGTCCTCCCGCCTTGGTCTCCCCAAGTGCTGGGATTACAGGTGCGAACCACCATGCCGAGCTACCAAACAAATGTTTTAAGATGCATAAAAGATTGCAAAATTATCTGATGGTGCATCACAAGTACAAATATGTCAGAAAAGTCTGAATACCTGCTTCAACCACAATACTGTTCAATCACGTCTTTCTGCCAGCCTATTATCTAAAGAATCTATTCATGCGCCTATTATTTTTTTCTTTTAAAAAATTTTTTCTCCAGTGCCACTTGCCAACATCCACCTATTATTCTAAAAGTAAAATATTTACTAAAGCCTTTCTTTTTGTAGTTTTTTTTTTTACTATTTTTGTAGATGGCTATAATCAACCATGATGACTATGATTCAACCATGAATCAACCATTTTTGTCCTTGTCTCTGGATTTTTGAGATTTTTGTTACAATAAGGAATTCTGTGGATTTCTCTTACAGTGAATTCTACGAACCCAATGCCCTCATGATGGAAGAAGAAGGAGCCATAATTGCTGGCCTGTTGGTGGGTCTGAATGTCATTGATGCCAATTTCTGTATGAAAGGAGAAGACTTGGACTCTCAGGTATGGGAAAGAGACTCATTCCCATGGGTGTCACTCTGAGTTCTGCTATCTCAGAAGTGGATTTGATTAGGTTATACCAACCAAATTAGGCCATATTCTATGAGTCATAAACAGGATTTCCTTCCATTTTGATGGGAATATTTAAAAAAGATTGTTTTTCCTTCCAGTTTGGCTCATTTATATGTTATGAATGTTTTTCAGATTCTTGTCTTGGCTGTACTCTCTGTTAAACATACATACACACACACACACACATACACATTTACATACACATACATACACACACAAACACAGGTATACCCAGAGATATTGCAGGTTTGGTTTCAGATCACAACAATAAAGCAAATATCATAATAAAGCAAGTCACATGCATTTTTTGGTTTCCCAGTACATGTAAAAGTTTGTTTATACTAGGCCAGGTGCGATTGTTCACACCTGTAATCCCTGCACTTTGGGGCGGGAGTATCACTTGAACTCAGAAGTTTGAGACAAGCCTGGGCAACATAGTGAGACCCCGTCTCTACAAAAAATAAAAAATTAGCTGGTTGTGTAGCTACTTGGGAGGCTGAGGCAGGAGGATCACTTGAGCTTGGGAAGTCGAGGCTATAGTTAGCCATGATTGTGCATTCCAGCCTGGGTGACAGTGAGACCCTGTCTCAAAATAAAACTCTAAAAAAATTTTTTTAAATAAAAAGTTTGTTTGCATTATACTGTAGTCTATTAAGTATGTGATAGTGTAAGTGTAAAAAATAATGTACATACCTTAACTTAAAAATACTTTATTGCTAAAAAAATGCTAACAATCACCTGAGCCTTCAGTGAGTTGTAATCTTTTTGCTGGTAGAGGGTCTTACCTCAGTGTTAATGGCTGCTGACTGATCTTGTTAGTTGCTGAAAGTTGAGGTGGCTGTGGCAATTTCTTAAAATAAGACAACAATGAAGTTTACCACATTAATTGGCTTCCTTTACAAAAGATTTCTCTGTAGCATACCACGCTGTTTGACAGCATTTTACCCACAGTAGAATTTCTTTCAAAACTGGAGTCAGTCCTCTCAAATCTTGCTGCTGCTTTATCAACTAAGTTTATATAATACTCCAGTAAACCATGCTGTAAACAGATGTGCTGTCTTTGCTGTACCCTTTATTTTTGTTTTGTTTTTGTTTTTGTTTTTTGTTTTTTAGAGACAGAGTCTTAATGTGTCTCCCAGGCTGGAATGCAGTGGCACCATCTCAGCTCACTGCAACCTCCGCCTCCTGGGCTCAAGCAATCCTCATGCCTCATCCTCCTGAGTAGCTGGACTACAGGCATGCACCACCACACCTAGCTAATTTTTTTATTTATAGTAGAGATGGGGTTTTGCCATATTGCCCAGGCTGATCTCAAACTCATGGCCTCAAGTGATCTGCCTGCCTTGGCTTCCCAAAGTGCTGGGATTACAGGCATGAACCACCATGCCCAGCCCACTATTCCATTTATAAAGCATAGGCAGAGTAGATTTAGCATCATTCTTAAGGGCCCTAGGATTTTCAGAATGGTAAATGAGCACTGGCTTCAACTTAGAGTCACCAGCTGCATTAGCCTCTAACAAGAGAGTCAGTCTGTCCTTTGCAGCTTTGAAGCCAGGCATTGACTTCTCATCTATAGCTATGAAAGTCCTAGATGGCATTGTCTAATAGAAGGCTGTTTTGACTACAGTGAAAATCTGTTGTTGAGTGTATCCACCTTCATCAATTATCTTAATTAGATCTTCTGGATAACTTGCTACAGCTTCTATTATTTACATCAGTGCTTGCTGCTTCAACTTGTACTTTTATGTTATGGAGACACTTTCCTTAAACCTCATAAACCAGTGGCTGCTAACTTCAGGCTTTTCCTCTGCAGCTTTTTTACCTCTCAATCTCCATAGAATTCAAGAGCATTAGGGCCTTGCTCTGAATTAGGTGTTGGCTTAAGGGAATGTTGTGGCTGGTTTGATCTTCTATACCGACCACTCAAACTTTATTCCTGTCAGCAATAAGGCTGTTTTGCTTTCTTGTCATTCATTTGTTCATGAGTAGCACTTAATTCCCTTCAAGCACTTCTCCTTTGCTTTCACAACCTGGCTGTTTGGCCCAAAAAGCCTACCTTTTGGCCTGTCTTCTCTTTTGACATGCCTTCTTCACTGAGCTTAATTTTTTCTGGCTTTTGTTTTAAAATAAGAAATGTGCAATTCTTCCTTTCACTTGAACACTTAGTGGCCATTGCAGGGTTATTAATTGGCCTAATTTCAGTATTGTTGTGTCTTAGGGAATAGGGAGGCCAAGGAGAAGGGAGAGAGATGGGGGAACGGCCAGTAAGTAGAGCAGTGAGAACATACACATTTATGGATTGCTTGCCATCTTATATGGGCGTAGTTCATGGAGCCCCAAAATAATTTTGATAGTAACATCAAAGATCACTGATTACAGGTTATCATAGCAGATGTAATAATAAAGAAAAAGTTTAAAGTACTGTGAGAGTTACCAAAATGTGAAACCGAGACATGAAGTGAGCACATGCTGTTGGAAAAATGGCACTAATATACTTGCATGACGCAGGGTTGCCACAAACCTTCAATTTGTAAAAAATGCAATATCTGTGAAGCAAAGTGCAATAAAATGAGGTATGTGTGTGTGTGCATGTGTGTGTATACTAAAATATATGCAGTTGACTCTTGAACAACAGAGTAAGGCATTCCACATGGTAGAAACATCCCACATAGAAAATTCACCTAAAACTTTTCATTCCTTAAAAACGTTAAGTACTAATAGCATACGATTAACCAGAGGCCTTACTAGTAACATAAACAGTCAATTAACACGTATTTTGTATATTATAAATAGTTATATTTATATTTATTTTATTTTATTTTTGAGACAAAGTCTCACTGTCATCCAGGCCGGAGTGCCGTGGAGTGAACTCAGCTCAGTGCAACCTCTGCCTCCCAGGCTTAATTGATCCTCCCACTTCAGCCTTCAGAGTAGCTGGGACTATAGGAACATGCCACCACACCCAGCTAATTTTTTTGTTTTGTGGAGACAGAGTTTCGCTATGTTGCCTAAGCTGGTCTTGAACTCCTGAGCTCAAGTGATCCTCCTGCCTCGGCCTCCCAAAGTGCTGGGATTACAGGCATGAGCCATGGCGCCTGGCCTATTGTATATTTCACATGCTGTATTCTTACAATAAAGTAAGCTAGAGACAAGAAAATGTTATAGGAAAATTATAAAGATGAGAAAATATATTTACTATTCATTTAAATGAATGGATTATCATAAAGGAACCAGATCATCATAAAGGTCTTCACACTAACCAGGTTGATGAGGAGGAGGAGGAAGAGGAGGCGGTTGGTCTTGCTGTCTCAGGAGTGGCAGAGATGGAGGAAAACCTTTTTTTTTCTGCCTGGATGACAGAGTGAGACTTTGTCTCAGAAATAAAATAATATAATATAAATATAAATATATATTTTATATTGTGTATATATATAGTATATAGGTGGACTCGCACAATTCAAAGTCGTGTTGTTCAAGAATCAACTGTACAGTTGTCCTTCAGTGTCCAAAGGAGATTATTTCCAGCACCTCCATGAATACCAACACTCACAATGCTCAAGCCCTTACAGTCAGCCGTCTGCGTCCTTGGATTCTAGGACTTGCTGAGAATGAGAGCGAACTGTACTAAAGGCCATTAAAGCACGGTAGTTAAGAGTAAAGGCTCTGAAGCTAACTGCCTAGGTTTGGATTCTGGCTTCCTCATTTTCTAGCTGAATATATTTTATAATTACTTAGTTTCTTGTTGTTTCAGATTTCTTGATGTAATGCAGTTAGAACAGGGCCTAGTACACATTAATTGCCCAATAAATAATGTTTTCACTTTAATTACTTCTCACCCTTTCTGTATGAAATACTATGACAAACTTCTGTTATGTTTTATTCTGGTAAAATAGGAAGGGAAGTAAGATTTTTTGGTGTGGATTTTTTTTTTATTTTTTTATTTTTATTTTTTTTGAGACGGAGTTTTGCTCTTGTTGCCCAGGCTGGAGTGCAATGGTGAGATCCTGGCTTACCGCAACCTCCACCTCCTGGATTCAAGCGATTCTCCTGCCTCAGCCTCCCAAGTAGCTGGGATTACAGGCATGTGCCACCACACCCAGCTAATTTTTGTATTTTTAGTAGAGACAGGGTTTCTCCATGTTGGTCAGTCTGGTCTCGAACTCCTGACCTCAGGTGATCCACCCGCTTCGGCCTCCCAAAGTGCTGGGATTATAGGCATGAGCCACTGCGCCCGGCCTTTGGTGTGGATTTTTAAAAAGAAATAAGCTAAATAATAAAATGGCAATCTTGAAAAATGAAGACGTGTACATCAATGAAAGTTTGGAGGAATAGACACCAAAATGTTAGCAATGGTCATCTTCAGTGGTTGGGATTATGAGTGTTTAATATTACTTCCCCTTTTTTTTAGCTGTATTTTCTGAAACTTCTACAGGGGAAATGTGCTAATTTTTAAAAAGTTATTTCTAAAAATGAACAGGGATTCAGTAGCAGAATACCCGAAATAAGCAAAAGAGAAAGAAACTTTAGACCTTATTTATATTAAGTATTCTGTTGACTGTGTTAGTTGTGATCTAGTCTTCTAGTCTTATTGACATAATCTTGATTCTTTACTTCCAACTCTTGTTAATTCTTGATTAAACTGAAAGTAAAACAGTACATTTTTAATCGTAAATTTCTAGTAAGTGTCATGACTGTATTACTGTTTTGAGTGCCTAGAAGGAGACATTGTGTTATGCCTTGTAAAGAATATCTAATTTTATATTAAAACCTGAAAATTCTCTCTGTAGGTTGGAGTTATAGATTTTTCAATGTATCTCAAGGACGGGAACAGCAGTAAAGGTACTGAAGGGTACGTACAAAGAAAATTAGATTTCTTTTCTCCTGATGTAGCATTTTTTTTCCTTTGGTAGTACTTAAAGTTTACAACAATACTGTTTTAACAGACGTGCTGAAAGAATTTCTGATCATATAGCTTTAATAAAGTCTTGCCAAAATATCTGACTATTACGCCTACCTCTAAACCCTAAAAGGATTTTTTTGTTTGTTTCTTTAATGATTTTCCTGCTATGTGGTTCAGGGGCAAAGAAAATACAAATTTTCTAAAGGATTCCAATTCTCCATGTCTTATAGTAGGGTTTAAAAACATGGTCATTTTGACCAGAGGAGTCGCATTCTCAGTTTGCTTAAAATTGGCAATATGAAATATGCACTGTGAGGTTATGTAAAATATTGACATTAGGGGAAACTGATTGAAGGTACATGGGAACTCTGTGCTGCGTTTATACCTCTTCTTGTAAATCTAAAATTGTGTTAAACACTTTTAAAATATTCATTATGGTACTTAGTAATTAGAGATCAGAAGCACATCTATTCTTTTTATAAATTTAGCCATTGAAAGCATAATTAGTCTGATTTTTAATTTTTGACATTGAGCTAAGATTATCTCACTGTTCTTTTAGTAATTGTATAGGTTTGGGGCCTTAATTTTATCTTACAGCTGAAAAATCTGGCTGTTTATCTTTTGTCTACTATAGATTAGTTTGTTGTAGTCGTGAACCTTCTTTATCCACAGTTTAATTTTTCATGTAATAATAAACATTTGGGCCGGGCATGGTGGCTCATGCTTGTAATCCCAGCACTTTGGGAGGCCGAGGCAGGCAGATGACCTGAGGTCAGGAGTTTGAGACCAGCCTGGCCAACATGGTGAAACCCCATCTCTACAATAATACAAAAAAAAAAAAAAAAATAGCCAGGCATTATGGCGGGTGCCTGTAATCCCAGCTACTTGGGAGGCTGAGGCCGGAGAATTGCTTGAACCCGGGAGGTGGAGGTTGCAGTGAGCCGAAATCACACCATTGCACTCCGGCCTGGGTGACAAAGCGGGACTCCGCCTCAAAAAAAAAAAAAAAAAAAATATATATATATATATATATATATATATAAAATAAACATTCAATCTTCGTGAAAGCCTTTTTAACCATTCACTTTAAATGTTAAATAGCACTTACAGACAAATATTTAGCCCTTGAGAACAGCTATATTACATCAGAGTGAGCTTAATTCAAGTCCTATGACAATTGGAAAGTTGTTACTATAAATACTACTAGTGAAGCTGAAAAACCTATTAACAAGAAAATTTTTATCCTTTAAATGCGTCTAATAGATTGCAACATCATACCTGTGACCTAAATTATTAATACTGAGGTTTGTAAGCTATAACAAGAGCTTTATTAGTGAGGGGTTTTGTCATTTTTAAACTCCTGACTCTTTCTTGTTGCTATGTCAAGAGGGTTTTACATCAAATCTGTCTTATGGTTCGGTGTATCTGTGCCACAATTTTTTTCTCATGTTTTATGAAAAGATGGGGTGGGGTGGGGTTGGGATCTTGGTATTTCTTATGTTATTTATTTTATTTCTATTTTCTTCCCCTTCCCCCAGAGACGGTCAGATTACTGCAATTCTGGACCAGAAGAACTATGTAGAAGAACTGAACAGACATTTGAAGTAAATAATGAATAAATATATTACTTTACTGGGGAATTGTTGAAGGAGAAGGGAAGAGTAAGATGATGCGCAGTGAGGATAAATTCAGACAGTGTTCAACAAATATATGTAGAATTCCTGCTTGCCAGGCACTGAGTTAGGCACTAGATAAATAAATGGCATTTAACAGTTTTGGTGACCTTTAGTGAAAGGCAGTATATAATGTTATATATAATATATAATAACATAGTATATAATATTACGTATGTAATTATAACTCTAGTGATTAAATAGATAAATACGTAAATACATTCAGTTAAGAATTTTAAAATATGTGACATATACAGTTGAAATTGGTAGCTTTTTCAGTTTAGTAGAGATAGCTGCATATTTCAGAACTGATCTTGGGTAAACCGCTCATTACATTAGTACCTTTAAATTAATCATATCATCCAGGTGTGCTGGGCCAAAGCCTGTAGTCCCAACACTTTGGGAGGCCAAGGCGGGAGGATTGCTTTAGCTCAGGAGTTCAAGATGAGCTAGGGTAACATAGCAAGACCTTGTCTCTATTAAAAAACTCAAAACTAGCCGGGCATGTGCCTGTAGTCCCAGCTACTTGTGGGGCTGAGACAGGAGGAGGATCACTTGAGCCTGGGAAGCTGAGGCTGCAGTGAACCCTGGTCTTGCCATTACACCCCACCCTGGGTTACAGAGCGAGACCCTGTCTTAAACAAACAAACAAAAAAAAGATACATGCTTTGTTTTCCTGCATTTCTCATTTATACATTGAATTAATAGCATTAATTTAATATATAAATTGAATTTCTTTGCCATTATTACAGTTAATTCACCAAGTATTCACAAAGTACAGTAGTTCCCCCTTATGTGGAGGGGATACATTCTAAGACCCCCAAAGGATATCTGAAACCACAGATAGTACCAAACCCTATATATGCTATGTTTTTTCCTATACATATGTACCTATGATAAAGTTTAATTTATAAATTAGGCAAGGTAGGAGATTAGCAACAATAATAAAATAAAACAACTTTAACAATAGACTATAATAAAAGTAATATGAATGTAGTGTCTCCCTCAAAATCAACACATCCTTTTATTTCGTTTTCGTTGAACTTCTTCTTCCTAGTTTTCTCAGGTTTTTTTCCCCCTTCAGTTTTCTGTATTTATATTTCTTATTGTCCTTAAATGACTATGGCTATTCTATATCTGAGCACAGTGAATAAAACATTAAAGTTTAATTAAAAATTAAAGAGGCCGGGAGCAGTGGCTCACGCCTGTAATCCCAGCACTTTGGGAGGCCGAGGCAGGCGGATCACAAGGTCAGGATATGGAGACCATCCTGGCTAACACGGTGAAACCCCGTCTCTACTAAAAATACAAAAAAAAGTTAGCCGGGCGTGGTACCAGGCGCCTGTAGTCCCAGCTGCTCGGGAGGCTGAGGCAGGAGAACGGCGTGAACCCGGGAGGCAGAGCTTACAGTAAGCCGAGATCGTGCCACTGCACTCCAGCATGGGCAACCGAGCGAGACTCCGTCTCAAAACAAAACAAAACAAAACAAAACAAAAATTAGAGAAAGAAAGCATTAGAAATACCAGTTTCAAGATTTTGTGCATTGAGAAATCATTATTTCCAAAAGATTTTCTAAGGGCCACTGTCCTTACGACAATTCAGTGTTGTATATATGTTCACAGTTTATTTTTTTATCTTAGGAGAAGTAAAAATCCTTACTGGATAATCCTTATTTATGTGTGTTTTTTAAACATACTCATACTTCCCTCTATTGTTTGTGTCATAGAGAGCACAAATCAGATTTGGACATCTTATGTGGGATTTAAACAAATACGTTTATACATGAGTCTATCAAAATCCTTATTTACATGTAAGAAAAAAATACATGCCCAGCTTTGCCCAAGGAAGTCCTAGAGGGAGAACAGTATCTTATTGTACTATTCTTACCTATTTTTGAACCACAGTTGAGTGCAGGTAACTGAAACCACAGAAAACAAAACTATAGATAAGAGAGGACTACTGTATTTTCAGAATTTTCCAGAACATAAAACAGTTTCCTCTCTCCTGAGAAGAGCTATCCAAAAGCTATTGGTATTCTCAAGTACTTTGATGTTCTTGTTATGTTAAGACTACTGAATAATTTTGAAGAATAATTAATATATTCATTAATTATCTTGTTTCTAGTTCTCTTATGAAAAATAGACATTTTTAATTTAAGTAAAACTTATAATATGATTATACTACTGTCAGTAAAATTTTAAGTAGTCTTGGTTCCACCTAGCAAATTCAAAACAATTTAAGTACATTTTCTCTGGGGACCAAGAACTAATATAATGACTTTAATGAACTATGGAGATGTTAGCCAAGCAAAGATATGGTTACAGTTAACAATGAAATATAAACAATGGCACTATTATTTACTCTTTCTATGCCTTAGTTTCTTTATCTGTAAATGAGAATACCTAACATAAAGGGTTGTTGAAAGGAATAAATGCAATAACGCAAATAACGTAATTTAGAAGAGGGTTTGGTGCATGTAAGTATTTAATTCATATAGACTGTTATTATCATATGTAGATAAACAAAGTTTATTCTGTAGGGAATGAACTCTTTTATTTCATTGAATAAATACTTACTGAATTAAAACTCAAATGCCAAAGATAATAGCCTTTTGTAAGCCTAGAAGTCAAGATTTGTGAGCATTAAGGCCTGGCGCAGTGGCTCATGCCTGTAATCCCAGCACTCTGGGAGGCCGAGGCAGGTGGGTCACTTGAGGTCAACAGTTTGAGACCTGCCTGGGCAACATGGTGCAACCCCATCTCCACCAAAAAATACAAAAATTAGCTGGATTTGGTGGTGCACGTCTGTAGTCTCCAGCTACTTGGGAGACTGAGGCAAGAGAATCACTTGAACCCAGGAGGCAGAGGTTGCAGTGAGCCGAGAATCGCACCACTGCACTCCAGTCTCAGCGACACAACGAGACTCCGTCTAAAAATAATAATAATAAAATAAAAAATTATGAACATTAGACAATGAACTGAAGGATAAGTGTGAAGGGTTTAAAAAGGAAGGTACAGAGTATTGTCTGTTTTTCAAAAGTGACATTTTTTTTCTTCTCTATATTATAGTGCTACTGTAAACAACCTTCAGGCAAAAGTAGATGCATTAGAAAAATCCAACACTAAACTGACAGAGGAGGTAAGTTTTGGAAATTCTTTGATTGACTTACAGAATTTAATATGCATTAGTAGAACCAATAATTTTAATGTAACCTCAGAAAGAAAGAACTTGACTTTTCAAATAATATTGACTGTAGTACATAACTTCTTATTCTTTTTTTTTTTTTTTTTTTTTTTTGAGATGGAGTTTCGCTTTTGTTGCCCAGGCTGGAGTGCAGTGGCGCGATCTTGGCTCACTGCAACCTCCGTCTCCCAAGTTCAAGCGATGCTCCTGCCTCAGCCTCCCGAGTAGCTGGGATTACAGGCATACACCACCACCCCGGCTAATTTTGTATTTTTTTAGTAGAGACGGGGTTTCTCCATGTTAGTCAGGCTGGTCTTGAACTCCTGACCTCAGGTGATCCACCCGCCTCAGCCTCCCAAAGTGCTGGGATTACAGGCGTGAGCCACCTCGCGTGGCCCATAACTCCTTATTCTGACTAGAATGGCCCAGTTGGCTTATTGCAGGATCTCATTTACCCAATTAGACTGTGTAGGGGCATGTTGCCTGGTTGATGGAGTATCTTGGTTTCTTTCGTGTGCATGTTTTGTCTGGGCTAGCCCAGATTAAATGTTTAGCATATAGCATATTCATCATTTATTCATTCAGTAAGCGTTTCACACAGTTTATGTGCAAGAGCTAGACAAATATTTATATGTGCCAGGCATTGATTTATGTTCCAGATTGGCAAACTCCCCACCGCCTATGTCCTTGTTTTCTTCCTGGGACAGTTACATAGATAAGGTGAAGAGTACTGGTCAGAAGATCAGTAATCCCTGCCTACAAATCATGCTTATGTAACTCATGTGCTCCTGAGTAAGTCAGCCACTTGACCTCCAAGAGGCTGAGTTCCGTCACTGGAAAATGAGAGTGTTTACAATACACTTCCTTTTCGGCCTCACAATTAACTCTGAAGATCAGATAAGAATATGAAAACTCTTAGAAAAGTCCCTAAAATAAGAACAGAAAAATAACCTCGTGTTTTACTTCTAATAAAAATATTTTTTTCCTTAACTTGCCAAGCCTTAGCTACAGATATTTTTTCTTTAAATAGCATTAGATGATTTTATGAAAAATACTAAATAACATTGTCCAGATGGCAAAGAGTTTACCTTCCTTATTTCTTTTTCTTTTTTTTTTTTTTTTTTGAGATAGGGTATCATTCTGTTGTCCAGGCTGGAATGCAGTGACACAAGGGCTTACTGTAACCCCCGCCCCCCGGGCTCAAGTGATCTCCCACCCTCAGCCTCCCAAGTAGCTGGGATCACAGGCACACACCACCACACCTGGCTATTTTTAGTAGAGAGGGGGTCTTGCCATGTTGCCCATGCTGGTCCTGAACTGCTGAGCTCAAGTGACCCGCCTGCCTCGGCCTTCCAAAGTGCTAGAATAATAGGCATAGCCACTGCACCTGGCCCACCTTCTTTATTTCTAATTGTAATGATGCCCTTACACCCCATGGGATGAATTTAGTTTAAATAAAATCAAATTAAAGCACTAGTCAGGAAGATGCTTTTAATCAGTTTTTCTTTAGAATGAACATTTTCATTATTATAGTTTTAAAATACCTTTTTTATTACTCAACTCTGTGACCTTCACTTTTGGACAAAAATTTTTAAATTTTATATATCTTAAAACTTTATGCTTAGGGTCCTTAGAATCTTATCACATAGGCTTTTGGAATGTTCAGCACAGATTTTTTACTGTTATTCTGCTGCTACTATGTTGAAGCAGTACAGCATAGCAATTAAGCATGATCTCTAAAGTTAGGCTACTTGGGTTCATGTCCTGGCTCTGGCACTTGCTAGTTTTTTGTTTTTTTGTTTTGTTTTGTTTTGTTTTGTTTTTTGTTTTTTGTTTTTTGAGACAGAGTATTGCTTTGTCGCCCAGGTTGAAGTGCAGTGGTGCCATCTTGGCTCACTTTAACCTCCACCTCCCGGTTCAAGCAATTCTCCTGCCTCAGCCTCCGAGTAGCCGGGACCACAGGCATGCACCATCACAGCTGGCTAATTTTTGTATTTTTATAGAAACAGAGTTTCACCAGGTTGGCCAGGCTGGTCTTGAGCTCCCGGCCTCAGGTGATCCACCCGCCTCGGCCTCCCAAAGTGCTGGGATTACAGGCATGAGCCACCGTACCCAGCCACTTGCTAGTCTTCTAATCCTGGGCCAATTACTTAAGCTTCTATTCCTTGATTTATTTATCTATAACATGGAAATAGCAATAATAACATTTTATGAGATTGCTGTGTGAATGAAATGATTTAATACATGATTAGGGCTTAGAACAGTACCTAACACATCATAAGCACTCAATAAATATAGTTGTTAATTTTATTCCCTCAGTCATAAGACTTGTCTTCCTTAGAGTCATATTAATACTAACAATATTTATTCATTGACTTATTTATTTTACCAATAGCACTTATTTTCTTAAAGAAAATATGCTCTAAGAGAGTAGATGAGGCTCATTAGTTCTGCCTTTTTTCATTTCCATTTTGGGTTTAAGAAAGCCAGTAAGGCCAGGCACGGTGGCTCACGCCTGTAATCCCAACACCTGGGACGTCAAGGTGGGTGGATCGCTTGAGGCCAGGATTCCAAAATCAGCGTGGGCAACATAGCAAAACCCCATCTCACCAAAAAAAAAAAAAAAAGGGGCCAGTAAAAAAGATAGCAGACCTCTTTTCCCCTCCTGGGTTTTGAATCTGAATGACAAACTAAGAAGAATTAAGCAGATGAAGATATAAATATCCACTTCAGGCCGGGCACGGTGACTCACACCTGTAATCCCAGCCCTTTGGAAGCCAAGGCAGGAGGATCGTTTGAGGCCAAGAGTTCAAGATTAGGCTGGGAAACATAGTGAGACCCCATCTCTACACCAAAAAAATTAGCCGGGTGTTGTGGTGCACACCTGTAGTCCCAGCTACTCGGCATGCTGAGGAGGGAGGATTGTTTGAGCCTGGGAGACCAAGGCTGCAGTAGCCAAGATTGTGCCACCACACTCCAACCTGGGCAACAGAGGGAGACCCTGTCTCAAATAAATAAATAGATAAATAAATGTCTACTTCATTATTGGTAAAGCTGAATTGGAAAGCCTCCTGTGATCTGCAGCCATAATCAGGTTTCCCAATAGTTTCTCTTAAATCAAGATTTTGGAATGACCTGCCTGAGGGCATACTTGAATCTAGAGAGGAGACCTACTTGCCCAGAATTGGTTTCGTGCACATTTTTAGGCCACAGTATCTGAGAGAGAATTGGGCTTCCAGGCCTGCCCCCAGAAAGCATGAGTTTCTCTGTGCTTACCATGTTAGGACAGGAACTGAGCAGAGCCTGCACCCACTGCTAATGAGGAGATAATAATCGAGAAGGAGACTAGCCTGGCTGAGAGGAGCCTGCTTGGTTATTCCTCTCGGCCTCATGCAGGCACCTTCACATTCTCCGGGAGTTTAGTAGATGCAGAGAAGAAAAGTGTTTCCACCTTACTTTTTCCTTCTAAGAAAGAGATATAAATGTTTCCCCGTAGCAGTTGACTGCTAATAACATTACCTGATCTTTTTAGGTGTTGAAATGAAAAATCTCCTCAATGCTTAATGGGATCTTTTAGCATGAGAACTTTGGAGTTCATGTCTTTCATCTTTTAAGAAATCATCTATAAAAGATCTTATAGAGCGTTTGTCACATGGGTTCCATGGTGTGACAGGACCCCTTTATTAAACATTTTAGAAATAGACATTATTAATAAATAATTTTTTCTTACTAAATATGTGTACATCTATAAGAACACCCTTGAGATAATCTTAAGTTAACACTTTTCGTATAAAAGTAGCAATAAGGTGATATTTTATTTCTTTTTTTTTTTTTTTTTTTTTTGAGACCGAGTTTCACTCTCACCAGGCTGGAGTGCAGTGGCGCGATCTTGATCTCGGGTCACTGCAACCTCTGGTTCAAGCTATTCTCCTGCCTCAGCCTCCCGAGTAGCTGGGACTACAGGCACACACCACCACGCCCAGCTAATTTTTATATTTTTAGTAGAGATGGGGTTTCACCATGTTGGCCAGGATGGTCTCGATCTCCTGACCTCGTGATCCGCTTGCGTCAGCCTCCTAAAGTGCTGGGATTACAGGCATGAGCCACTGCACCTGGCCAAGGAGATATTTTTTATTTTTATTTAGACTGCTCTAAAAATATTTCTTGGTCGGGCGCAGTGGCTCATGCCTATAATCCCAGCACTTTGGGAGGCCGAGGTGGGCAGATCTCTTGAAGGCAGAAGTTCAACACCAGCCTGGCCAACATGGTGAAACCTTGTCTCTACTAAAAATACAAAAATTAGTTGGGCGTGGTGGTGCATGCCTATAGTCCCAGCTACTTGGGAGGCTAAGGCGTGAGAATCACTTGAACCCAGGAGGCAGAGGTTACAGTGACCCGAGATTATGCCACTGCACTCCAGGCTGGGCAATAGAGTGAGGCCCTGTCTCAGAAAAATAAAGAAAAATATTTCTCTTGAGTTCTTATAAGAACATTTTTATTGGGTTATAGCTTCCTTGATTTCTAAGAATATCCAAGCCTGAGAATTACATCCTAGCAGATCGTGAATTATCTTATACTATGTTAATTTTAGAAAGATAAAAGATTATTTTTAAAATTTTATCCACAGCTTGCAGTTGCAAACAACAGGATCATTACCTTACAAGAAGAAATGGAACGAGTTAAAGAGGAAAGTTCCTACATACTGGAATCCAATCGGAAGGTTAATCTTACTGGATTTATAAAATATTCACTGAGAGCATATCAACTTGTTAGTGGTAAAGGGGAGTCTCTAAAGGACTATTTTAAGCAGCTGGCCTGTATCAAGCACACTTTTTATTTAGACTCCATGCATAATTGTGTGATGAAGGTTGTGGGAGGGTTATGCGCCTTTTCCTACAAGATGCTTCTTGGCTTCACAGCCACCTACATCTGTTTAGAGACTTCAATAAACAGTCTAATTCAGTTTCTTGTTTTTATGTACTAATGGTTCAAACAGTATTTAATAATTTGTTATGTTAAACATACTATTACTTTTATAGCATGTTACTGTTTTGTAAGAAGTGACACCTTATTTATATATCACTGGGAAAGAGCTACCATATAAATGTATTTTCTACATAACTTAATTCCTTAAAGTATCAAACTTTTTATACATGTCTAATTAGAATTTTGTAAACCTTTATGTTTTGTACAATTCCAAGCCTTCTTAATTAAGGACATAATTTAATACATTTAGCCCTTTACGATGACTGAGGATCATAATTACCAACATTGACAATTCCCTACTAAATTATAATAGTGCCACTTTAGGAGGCTATTGAAGTTGATAGAGCTTCTGACACTTACACTTAAATATTCCCTGATTTCTGTGGATGGTTTTTTTTCCTGTCTTTTACGTATTCAATAGCATCTCTTACTTTTTACTGATGCTCAGTGTTATCTTTAGGATGATCTCTACTTTCTTTTATCTTCATGCTTCTAATCTACTCTCCCTAGGAATTCAAATCCATAGTTATTAAAATTGTTCTTAAAGAGTTACTAGGCTCTGCGAGGGGACAAAAGCAGTTTTCCATGAGTAAAGTGATTGACTTTAATAATGCATGGACTTCATGACTGCTCAGAATAATTTTTTTATGACCTGCTTGTTTTTATCTGTGATCTTGCTGGATAGTTGAAGATAACCAGTTGCGAATTCTCTGGAGATTGAATGTATTAACATTTAAACCTATAGCCCCTGGGCTGGGTGCAGTGGCTCACGCCTGTAATCCCAGCACTTTGGGAGGCCAAGGAGGCAGATCACTTGAGGTCGGGAGTTCGAGACCAGCCTGGCCAACGTGGTGAAACCCCGTCTCTACTAAAAATACAAAAATTAGCCGGGCGTAGTGGCGCACGCCTATAATCCCAGCTACTTGGGAAGCTGAGACAGGAGAATCGCTTGAACCCAGGAGGTGGAGGTTGCAGTGAGCAGAGATTGAGCCACTGCAGTCCAGCCTGGGCGACAGAGTGAGACTCCGTCTCAAAAAAGAAAAAAAAAAACCTATAACCCAACTCATATTTTGAAATGAATGCTATGTTATTTTTAGAGGCTGATTTTTAAAACTTCTACCATCTGGTTTGGTAACCTATTTTAGGATTTTAAATAAAGTGTCAGGAAGCCCCCAATTCAGCTTAACCTTTAAAAATGTACTAGACTTCAATTTCTTTGTTATGTTTGTTCATTATTATACCTGCTTCAGTATGATCTTTTTTTCTTGCTAAGTAGCAGTGTTAGTGTCTAATTCTGTATAGATTAAATCCTTAAATATGTACAATGTTATTTATCTTTTCAAGGGTCCCAAGCAAGACAGAACTGCAGAAGGGCAAGCACTAAGTGAAGCAAGAAAGCATTTAAAAGAAGAGACACAATTACGATTGGTAAACTTTGCTTAATTTCTAATAGTTCAGGAATATATTAAAAGGTAACTGCCCACTTAGAGGTTTTATCATACAGACCAAGATTAGGAATATCAGTAGTGTTCTGAAAAATTCTAGATCCTATAAAATGGTTCATCTCTTTTTAACCCACATTCCTTATCATACTTTCTCAATCTTTTTCTGAGTATTCTCAACAATAAGATTTTGTTAATCTTTATTTTTTTTGCTTTTATGGTTTGTATTACAAGAATATTAAGTATACAGAACCTACTTTTTTAAACTATGCCGTCTCACTCCTACCTAAGTCCTCATCCCTGCAAAGATTCTTGGAGGTGGTGGCTCCTCTTTTCTTTACAAAGAATCATTAATGTAGGATTACTCTATTTTATTTTTAGCTGTTATTTCTGATTTATTATTGGTCTTAGATATAAATGGAAAATTTATCATCCAGTATTAGTCTTAAGATTTTTTTTAGAAATTAAAAAAAATACATATCAATATATAGATAGAGAGTATATCATCTCACTCTAATCAGAATGGCAACTATCAAAAAATTGAAGGATAAGTGTTGACAAGGATGTAGAGAAAGAGAACCTTTACACACTGCTGGTGAAAATATAAATTAGTATAGCCACTATGGAAAACATAGTTGTCTTAAAAAATTAAAAATCGGGCCAGGCACAGTGGCTCACACCTGTAATCCCAGCACTTTGGGAGGCTGAGGCGGATGGATCACGTAAGGTCGGGAGTTCGAGACCAGCATGACCAGCATGGTGAAACCCCGTCTCTACTAAAAATACAAAAAAAAAAAAAAATCAGCCGGGCATGGTGGCATGCACCTGTAATCCCAGCTACTTGGGAGGCTGACCAGGAGAATTGCTTGAACCTGGGAAGCGGAGGCTGCAGTGAGCCAAGATTGTATCACTGCACTCCATCCTAGGCAACAGAGCCAGACTCCGTCTCAAAAAATAAAAAATAAATTAATTAAAAATCAGTCTAGCAAAAGATCCAGCAATCCCACTACTGGGGATATATCCAAAGGAAACGAAATCAGTATGTCAGAGAGAATCTGTACTCCTATGTTTATTGCAGCACTATTCACAGTAGCCAAGATATGGAATCAACCTAAGTATTCATCAACACGTGAATGGATAAAGAAAGCATGGTATATATACACAATGGGATGCTATTCAGCGATAAAAAGGAATGAAATCCTGTCATTTGTGGCAACATGGGTGAACCTGGAGGACATTATGTGAAGTGTAATAAGCCAAACACAGAAAGAGAAATGCCATATGATAACACTCATACGTGGAATCTAAAACGTTGTTCTCATAAAAGTAGAGAGTAAGGTGGGGTTACCAGAGGGAGAGGAGGCAGGAGATAGTAAGAGATTGGTCAACAGGTACAAAGCTATAGTTAGATAGGAGGAATAAGTTCTGGTCCTCTGTTGCATAGTGTGGGGTGACTAGAGTTAACAATAATACACATTTTAATATAGTTAGAAGAAAGGTTTTTTTTTTCTTTTTTTTAATTGATGCATAATAGATGTACATAGCTCTGGGGTTCATATGATAATTTAATATACTCATGTAGTAAAGACCAAATCAGTGTTCTTGGTATACCCATCACCTTAAATATTTGTCTTTTCTTTATGCTGGAAAAAAATGAGGCTTTTGAATGTTCTCATCACAAACAAATGATAAATGTTTAAGATGATAGATACATTCATTTCTCTGATTTGGTCATTACACAATTTTTATATTATCAAAACATCATGTTCTATACCATAAATTACTATGTGTCAGTCATACTTTTTTTAAAAAGAATTTATAATAAGGGATACTATTCCTGTACTAGATTTTATCCAGGTGCTAGTGTTATTATATTAATAACCCCTGGTATTCACATACTAACTCTTCCTGGAGTTTAGATAGTATAACAAACACAAGGACCTCCCCAGAATGTCTTTAAGAATAAGGAGGAGCCTGAAAATAAGGGGTGACTTAACTTGTACTAAAAAATTATTACAGGCCAAGCGCCATGGCTCACACCTGTAATTCCAGCACTTTGGGAGGATCGCTTGAGCTCAGGAGTTTGAGCCCAGCCTGGGCAACATAGGGACACCCTATCTCTACAAAAATTACAAAATTAACCATGCTTGATAGTACATGCCTGTATTCCCAGCTACTTGGGAAGCTGAGGAGGGAGATCACCTGAGCCCAAGGAGGTTAAGGCTGCAGTGAGCCAAGATCACACTGCACTCCAGCCTGGGTGACAGAGTGAGACCCTGTCTCAAAAAAAAAAAAAAAAAAAAAAATATATATATATATATATATATATATATATATAAAACAAATTGACAGTATATAACATAATTTTAGATTTATTTATTTGTTTTTTTTTTTTTGAGATGGAGTCTTGCTCTGCCACCCAGGCTGAAGTGCAGTGGTGTAGTCTCAGCTCACTGCAACCTCCGCCTCCCAGGTTCAAGAGATTCTCCTGCCTCAGCCTCCTGAATGGCTGGAATTACAGGCGCCTGCCACCACACCCAGCTAATTTTTGTATTTTAGTAGAGATGGGGTTTCACCATGTTGGCCAGGCTGGTCTCAAACTCCTGACCTTGTAATTGTGATCCGCCTGCCTCAGACTCCCAAAGTGCTGGGATTACAGGTGTGAGCCATCACACCCGGCCAGAATTTCAGATTTTTTGAAAACAAAGCGATATTATTTTGACATCCTTAAAATAGTTAGCATTTGCCTTCTATGTATTTGTGAATGAGATCTCAAAATATAATACTTTTCATAAGAAAGGTCGCAGAAATAATATATGTCAGCATTTTAAGAAGGGGTATGATTCGTTTTCTATAATGCTAATCAAGTAAAATGAGAATCTCAGTGAAGTGGCACATAATAAAAATCTTAAAATTTTTCATATCCTTTTATCACAGTAAGACAAATGTTTGTTAAGAAGGAAAGAAACTAAGAAAGTAGGCGAGGTCCTAGGTGAGCCCAAGGCACAAGGCAGATGCAGAAGATCCTCAGGTCTTTGTATCTTCGATCACCCACATAACATTGCAGTAATAATGGTTGAAACAAAAAGAGGTTTCGTGTTAAGTGAACTAAAAATTCTGTTAGCGGCCGAGTGTGGTGGCTCACACCTGTAATCCCAGCACTTTGGGAGGCTGAGGCGGGCAGATCACGAGGTCAGGAATTCAACACCAGCCTGGTCAACATGGTGAAACCCTGTCTCTACTAAACATACAAAAAATTAGCCAGGCATGGTGACATGCACCCGTAGTCCCAGCTACTCAGGAGGCTGAGACAGGAGAATCGCTTGAACCCGGGAGGTGGAGGTTGCAGTGAGCCAAGACTGAGCCACTGCACTCCAGCCTGAGCGACAGAGCGAGACTCTGTCTCAAAAAAAAAAAAAAAAAATCTGTTAGCCTCGTAACCATACTAGTCATCCTCAGTAATTGCGATGTTACCCCAGGGACCCAGATAGTCCTCTGGGTTCCCTGGGCTCTTGAATATATCAACAACATTCACATTTAGGAGGACTGCAACTGCTTCATTTTGTGCTGACTGCTGTAACCCTGTAGGTATATTTCTGTAATAAGATATGACCATCAGTTGTCGTAATGTCTACTGAAGTGTCTCAAATATGTATATATTTTAGACGTATTAAATAGCACTATCTTTGGCTTAGCAGGTTTTTCAGATTTGTACATTATTGGGCAAATGTTATTGTATATCCTAATTATTGTTAATTATTAATTAATTATTGTTAATGTCTCTGAAAATGAATGGTAGCTTAAGCTATTTTGCCAGAATATTCAGACCTGAGAGTTTTGGTGTACTTTTTCCTGTGAAATATTATGGTTTGTACTTAGTTGAAGGAACAGAGTGTAAGCAATTTACTTACCTTTGGGGGCAGGATGTTGAGAAAGAACTGGAGATGCAGATCAGCATGAGGCAGGAGATGGAATTGGCTATGAAGATGCTGGAGAAGGATGTCTGTGAGAAGCAGGATGCCCTGGTATCTCTTCGGCAGCAGCTGGATGACCTCAGAGCTCTCAAGCATGAACTTGCCTTTAAGCTGCAGGTAGGGGAAATATGAGGAATAGACTCACTGGCTCTCTAAAATCCTGGGGCTCCCCTCCTCCCATCTTATCCTCCAGAATCACACTTTAATTACAAGAGGAAAGAATCACATCTCATTTTGATGCTAGCTGCCAGTAAACTACTTTCAGAATCAGACAACCATGGGATATCCTGTATTGCTGTTCTAGAAAACCATGGCCACTTTTCACATTATAGTAGAGGATGAGGGTCTTTTTTATCCTATAGGGTAATTTCTACTCTGCAGTCTACCGTGCCAGCTAAGTTATATATTCTATTAGCTTTTACACTGGGATGTGATACATTGATGAACTATTACTGTGATAACACTGCGTATAACAATACTAACTTTAGATAAATTGCTTTTTTTTCCATTTCAGGATTAACTGATATTGAAATATATGAACATTTCTGTTTTCCCATTTACCATTAGATTCAAAAGGCATGTGTGGTTGTATTTTAGGATTTATGTTATACAGGTTGTTTATCGTTATTTTCCATAACAGAGTTCAGACTTAGGAGTAAAACAGAAAAGTGAACTAAACAGTCGCTTGGAAGAGAAGACTAATCAGATGGCTGCTACCATTAAACAACTTGAACAAAGGTAAAAGTCCTGTTTCTTTAATGAAACACTTTGGATTGTCAGTGCTGAAGTGAAAAGAATGTGCTGTACATTCGGCAAATAGAAAATACATGAAATTCTTCCAAATTAGCATCAGACATTCTGGTAGAAAAAAGCCAGTTGAATGTTATGTGTGTTTTCTAAGGTATGACTGAAATGTTTTTAGGAAATGTCAATCACTTGACTAGCCTTTAAAAAAAAAAAGGAAAGGTCAGCCTTTTATGACTGTTTTGAACATCAGAACTCTTAATCCATGTCAGAGTCATGTGTTAGAGGAAGGATACTTAAAAGCATGGAAGGACTCTTAAATGTATGTATGTAATTCTGTGATTTTATTGTTCATCACTAAAGTCTTTGAATACTTGGATGCTAGGGGATATAGAGGCACTGAGAGAGATAGGTGTCCTCCAAGGATCTATTCTGGATCTTTCTCTCCCTTCTTTAACCCTTTTCTCTTATCTCCCTTTTCTTTCTCCTGGGTAGTTCTGTAGCTTCCACTGTCACCTCCAGTGTGTTTTCCCAGCTCTTACCTTCATCTGGAGACCAGTCTTGAGTTTTCATCCTTTGGGCAGCTATCTTCCACCAGTATCTACAATTCAGTCTGCCCAAAGCACATCTTCTTCCTATGCTACTCTCTTTCTGTGCTTATGTGAAACCACCATTTTCTCTCTGGCAACTCAGCAGCCAAGAGAAATGGCTGAGTCTTCAAGGATGAATGTGACGTGGTACCCAAGGTCATTTGATGTTTCTACCCTTAACACCTGTTTGTCACCCTTCTTGCACTTGAGCAAAACTAAACTGCTGGTCCCTGTACTTCCCATTTTTCCCATTTATTTCTTTCCTAATAGTTCCACCAATTAGAAATGTCCTAATTCTTCCCACTCCCTTATTCTTCAGATACATTTTTAAGTTTAGGCTCAAATGCCACCTCCCCAGAGTTTCCTCTGATACCTCTTTGCAGCTAGAAATGATCTGTCTTTCTGGGAACTCCCATAGCTTCATATTCATATCTATCTGTACTGCTTATGGCACTTCTCACTGTCTACTTTACCTTTTAACTCTTTATATATGTCTCCTCCGATGCGAGTGTAAGCTCCCTGAGATTAGTTAACGAATCTTTTAAGTTCCCGTATTAGATCTGTCGCAGTGCCTTGAATATACAAGCATTCATTCAGTAGATATATGAATGAATGGATTAATGGGTGATTTCTTATATTCAGATGATTCTTAACCAGTAAGGGTCCTGAACAGCAGTGCATATTAATGTTAACTCAAAACTTAATGGCAAATTTATAAATAAGCCTGAAACCTCTTACATAGCCAAATACAAATGTATCAGTCTACCTAGGAAAGATGGTTAGGTACTTGCTCATAAACAGTTATATGTTTATGATTTAACAAAATGATTTTACTGTTCATAAATTGTGCTTTTGAAATGAAATGTATCAAATTTCTTTTCAATGATGTTTTGACTTGGAATTTAAAGCAAACAAAAAGAGAATAATGACTTATCTCTTTGAGTATTAAGCTGACTTATTCTCTTGCTATTTTTGTGTTTCCTGTTTATCCATTTTCTCATTCCCCTTTCACTTCATTGTCATTTTTATTTTATTTAGTGAAAAGGATTTGGTGAAACAGGCAAAGACCTTAAATAGTGCAGCAAATAAACTGATCCCAAAACATCATTAGGCATTTTTAAGTTGGTCACGTCGCAAGTCCGATATCACAACTTAATTGTAAAAGGAAGAAATCTGAAAGTTACTACATTTAAGCTCTGATTCTATATAAAATGTCACCAAAAAGTTGACTTTGAATTTGTTGGACTTTTAAAAAACCAGTTGGAAATATAGGTTGGGTTTTTTTCTTATTGTTTTCTCCCCAGGGTTAGAAAAATTGGTATAAGTTCCTAATTAAAAGCTGAATAAACTTTGAGAAATTATTTCTGAGTTGACCAATAAATAAAAATACCACTTTCTTTAAAAAAGCCTAGGGAATTGAAGCTCTGTACATATACTAATGATGCCTTTACAACCCAGTCCTTGATAATACCAGATTCTCGGTGCATTGTTCATGTCTGTATCTGCAAGCCTGTTCTGCCATTGCAGTGTGATGAACTAGAGGTAACTACCATGTGAACTTGAACTCTTCTAAAATAGTTCTGTGTCTCTTAGACCATGACCCCTTTTCACTTTTGTTATATAGGTTTAATCCCCAAGCCAAGGATAGTACTTAGTATTTCACTACACTTCTATTCTCAGTAACCAAGATTGCTTGCAACTTTTTTTGCCTTGGTGACTTTTGAAAAAAAAAAAAAAAAAGAAAAAGCAGCATCCTTATATTTCTTTAAAATACATAGAGATAAAGTTAGTAATTAGGTAACCTATGATAACATAATAATGTGGACTCCTGGGGAAACCCTCCTCATGTTTGTCATCTTCTACCTCTGCCATTTTCCTGCAATTCTGCTTCCTACTTAGGCAGTTCAGAGAGAACAATTCTAATAAAAACACTCCTCTCCTATTAACAAAAAATGATGCAGTACCCATTTTTCATATCCTGCTTTTCTTATATTGGAGTAAAAAGGACAGGGTATAGACATGAATGATGATATTCTGCCTGGCCTGTCATTTCTTACCTGGAAACATTTACTTAAGAGTTTCTGTTACTTTTTGTTCAGATGGGGATTTGCTAAAGGTTCTGGGAAGCTAATAATCGAATTATTAGAAAAACATTTCAGAATAGGAAGTAAATGATAAACTTATATTCTTTATTATTATTTAGTACAAAAATACAGATTCCCAGTAGATATCCACAAGCAATATTAGCAGGGCTTCTGTTTCTAAGTGACCACAGACTAACCCTTTCTAGGCTTTAACATTGTAAATAATCCTATAAACAGTTTGATTTTTTAAGATGATTTTTGATTTGAAGAGACAGGCTTTACATAAGCCTTCATTCCTTCAAAAGGTCCTGACAAAATACCTGTTTTTTTTTCTCTTTTTTTCATTCTGGTATGCTTTGCAGCATTTCAGCTGCTTTGGTGGGGACACAGATAACCCCTTCGCTTCCAGCTCTTAAAATTCTTTATCTTTTTCTTGGCAAAACCAGAATTAAGAGTGTAAGATAGATTCCATGTGTGCTTATATAGGTCCCTGCACAGATTGGACTTGAACCAAAATTAAGTCCAAAGAACATATGTTTAGACCAACTTCATGGAAGTGGAAGATCCTGTGCTCTTGAACTTATTTTAATTCTTATAATTTGCACCTATATAAACAAAGCTCCTACTGTATTCTTCTCTTCATCAACCTTTTGTGGTGATGGGTTGCCTTTTCTATGAGCATTTGGAAGGAGTGATCAAATACCGAAATTGAACTTTCTAAAACCTACACATAGCATGCGTTTAAATTCTATTATATAAAGCCCCAAGTGCTTTACCTTCTAAAACATGCTTCTCTATAGGTGCAAAGTTATAAGATATTTAGAAGAAAACATCCATCAGAATCTTCTGGAGAATATGGTCAGAGTCTTAAACAGGCCCAGTGCTGAGTTCTTTGTCCACTTAGTCACACATCTTTTGTGGGAATGGGAAAGGAAGGAGACAGCCAAACTCTGACAAAGGCTTTTCCTTATAGAATAACCCAAAGCCTAGGTGAGGGTTGATATATAATGTCCCATGATTTAATATATGTGGTTTGGGGGAAAGGACAAGAAAAACTATAACTCCACATATAAGAAGGTAGTTGCCCGTTTACAAGTTCCAGTTATGTGTGTAAAACAGAAAAATTAAGTACCAAACCTATTAGGAAATTTTTTTAAAAAGTGGATTTAACTTAAATTACTGTGTACTTGAGGTTGGCTTTGGATATGGATTTTCTAAAAAGTGATGTTTTATTGTTTATCATCTAATGGCTGTAAACTGTAGTACTAGAATAAAAAAAATGGAAAATCAGCTTTTCCTCTGCCTGGTTCACCTTCATCTTACTTTTCTTTAGAATTTGTTTCTTCTCCATCTTTTCCCCCCCATAATTTCTTCACCTGTGTCCTGCAAAGTTTTTTTCCTCTCTCTGTCTCTCTGTGCATTCTTCCTTGGGTTATTTTATTTTGTGTTGTGAACTTGGTCTTCTTCCCCACCATGGCTTTTGTTTTTTATCACAAGTTCATGTGGCTCACATCCAGATTGCGCCAGGCTGAGCGAAGCCGCCAGTCTGCTGAGTTGGACAACCGGCTCTTCAAACAGGACTTTGGAGACAAGATCAACAGTCTGCAGCTGGAAGTCGAGGAGCTCACCAGGCAGCGGTGAAGAGGGGGCAGCTTGAGCTGACAGGGTGGTCATGGGTAATTCTTAGGGTAGACAGCAAGAAAAGGGGTCTCATGACTTCCAGCCAGGTTAGCTCTGTCTTTGCAATGTCCTTTCTCTGGAAATGGAATTCAGAAAGCTTCACATACTTCAACATTCCCCAAATCCGATCAACATGCTTTGTGATTAAAGAATTAGGAAATTAGAGCCCAAGATCCCAGATAAATAGTAATTATTAGCCAAAATAACACTAATAATATGTAATATTTCCTGAATTCTTACTGTGTGCCAGATACTTTAGGCACTTCACATGCAAACTCTCCTAATATCTTCACATCAACCCTATTAGTGATATTATTGCCTCCACTTTCAGATTAAAGTAGAGCTTAAGGCTGGGCGCAGTGGTTCATGCCTGTAATCCCAGCACTTTGGGAGGCCGAGGCAGGTGTATCACCTGAGGTCAGGAGTTCTAGACCAGCCTGGCCAAGATGGTGAAACCCCATCTCTACTAAAAATACAAAAATTTGCCAGACATAGTGGTGGGTGCCAGTAATCCCAGCTACTCGGGAGGCTGAGGCAGGAGAATTGCTTGAACCTAGGAAATGGAGGTTACGGTGACCTGAGATCATGCCACTGCACTCCAGCCTGGCAACAGAACAAGACTCCATCTCAAAAAAAAGGTAGAGATTAGACAGGTTAAATGTGTCCAGATTCACACAGTTAAGCTTAGAAGTGGCAACATTATCATTTAAAAACCTGTCTCTCCGACAGCAAGCCCTTAACCATTCTTAATTACTGCACTTTAAGACAAGGGGTTGGCATTCTTTAGAGAATATGTCTGTATAGAATTCCAATTTTTCATCCTTTTCCTCTCCAACTTGCCTCAGGAACCAGCTTGAGTTAGAACTAAAACAGGAAAAAGAAAGAAGATTACAAAACGACAGGAGCATCCCAGGAAGGGGTTCCCAGAAGTCAGAATCCAAGATGGTAATATTTGCTATTCCCTTGATCTTTTACTTAATTTCAGTTTAAATTTTAGAGGCTACCTTGATAGTCCTGTCAGTTTTCCTTTACAGATCACATACTTAGTGGCTGTGTCCTCAAGTATGTAGATAGCAAACTAGTAATTATGTGAACAAACGAAAGCTTGATTCTGAGTCTGCCTCTAGGATACTTTCTCCAACTTGATTTCATTTGGAAAGGGGGATTTTAATAATCACAGTGACCCTATTTCCCTTTTAATAATTTTTTAAGTAAGGTTATTTTGGTGTCTTAACAAAAATATATGTTTCTTGGATTTCTGCTAAATAATAATTTTAATAAAATAGTATAATAATCCCTCTCCAACCCTGAATTCCCCTTTAACAGAATTTTCCTCAATGTGGATTTGCTTCTGTATACCTTTTTCAAATCATGAGGATTTCATTTTGAGTATCCTTAAGGAACTTCTCGTGGGAATAATTAGGGAATTAGGCTTGAGGAAAGGAAGGTAATACAGAATAAAGAGCAAAAGTAGAAATTTCTACATAATAATCTTAGAAGGAGACCCCTCCAGCACCTCCAGTGGTGAAGGAGCTACAATTGGGTAAGATCATCTCTGGGGCCCAGGAAATAATGAAATCAGAAAAACATAAAATAACTTTTTCTGTAAAAGACAGTGAAAAAATTGCCTTCTGTGTATACATATTATACAAGGCGACTTCAAAAAGATCATGGGAAATGGAATTAAAAGGTAAAGATATATAAACTTTATTTCTCAACCTAAGTTCCATCAAGTTCAAGAGACTTTAGTAAGTGATGATACTAGTCATGTAGGCCATCCCTGAAGAACTGAGGGTCCTAGGAATTTAATCATATCAATACAATCTTTTTTACATTATTAACTGAAGAAAAATTGGTGCACTTTAATGATGTTTTAAGATTAGGAAACAAAAAGAAATCAGAGGCACCAAATCAGGACTGTAAAGTGGATGCCTAATGATTTCCCATCATAACTCTCACAGAATTGCCATTGTCTGATGAGAGGAATGAGTTAGGAGCATATTTCTGGTGGAATAGCACTCTCTGTTGAAGCTTTCCTGGGCATTTTTGTGCTAAAACTTTGGCTAACTTTCTCAAAACATTCATCACAAGTATTAGCCAGGTGTGGTGGCACATGCCTCTAGTCTCTAGTCCCAGCTACTTGGGAGGCTGAGGCATGAGAATCACTTGAACCTGGGAGGTAGAGGTTGCAGTGAGCCAAGATCACACCACTGCACTCCAGCCTGGGTGACAGAGCAACACTCTGTCCCAAAAAATAAAAAAAATTAAAAACACTCTCACAATAAGCAGATGTTGGCATTCTCTGGCCTTCCAGAAAGTCAACAAGCAAAATGCCTTCAGCATCCCTAAAAACTGTTGCCATGACCTTTGCTTTTGACCCGTCTGCTTTTGCTTTGATTGCACCACTTCCACCTCTTCATAGCCATTGCTTTGATTGTGCTTTGTCTTCAGGATTGTACTATGAAGTTGTTACATCTCCTGTTACAATTTCTCAAACAAATGCTTCAGGTTCTTGATCCCACTTGTTTATAATTTCCATTGAAAGCTATACTTTTGTCTGCAGCTGATATGGGCACAACAGTTTTGGCACCCATCAAGTAGAAAGTTTACTCAACTTTAATTTTTCAACCAGAATTGTATAAGCCGAACCAATTGAGATATCTGTGGTGTTGGCTATTGTTTCTACTGTTAATTGTTGGTCCTCTTCAATTAGAGCATGAACAAGATCCTCACAAATTGATGTGGATAGTCTGCTACTGCAGGCTTCATCTTCAACATCATCTGGCCCCTTCTTAAAGTGAGTTATCCTTATGTAAACTGCCGACTTCTTTGGGGACAATCCTAAAGCATTGTCCCCAAAAGCTTTTCGTAAAGCATCAATAATTTCACAATTCTTCCATCCATGCTTCACCATCAATTTGATGTTTGTTCTTGCTTCAATTTTAGCAGAATTCATGTTACTCTGATAGGGGCTCTTTTTTCTTTTCTTTTCTTTTCTTTTTTTTTTGGAAACAGAGTCTCATTCTCACCTAGAACTGAGTACAGTGGCACAATCATGCCTCACTGCAGCCTCGATTTCCCAGGCTCAGGTGATCCTCCTGCCTCAGCCTCCTGAGTAGCTGGGACTGTAGGCACACACCACAAAACTCAGCTAATTTTTGTATTTTTTTGGTAGAGTCAGGGTTTTGCCATGTTGTCCAGGCTGGTCTTCAACTCCTGGGCTCAAGCGATATGCCCGCCTCAGCCTCCCAAAGTGCTAGGATGACAGGCATGAGCCACCGTGCCCAGCCCGGGGTTCTTTTCAAACTGATGTCTTATCCTTTTTAGTGACTCAAACCAAATCCTGATTAGATATATTAAAATAAGTTAGTACACGTTTATTTTGGTGCGAAATATTTTTGAAGTCCATGCACAGTCTTTTCATAATACACGTTTTCCATGAACTTTTTGAATACCTCTAGTATATAACAAAGCAGGAAGAGTTCATAAACTATTTAAAATTTCTAGAGAGTGAGCTGCTAATTTACTGGCAAATAGAAAACAATGGTATGTGGAAATTTATTAAATAGTACCACTACTAATAATTTAAAGTGTACAAAGAACCACTCTAGGCCAGGCGCGGTGGCTCACACCTGTAATCCCAGCACTTTGGGAGGCCAAGGTGGGCAGATCATGAGGTCAAGAGTTCAAGACCAGCCTGGACAACATGGTGAAACCCTGTCTCTACTAAAAATACAAAAATAAGCCGGGCATGGTGGTAGTCTCCTGTAATCCCAGCTACTCGGGAGGCTGAGGCAGGAGAATTGGTTGAACCCGGGAGGTGGAGGTTGCAGTGAGCCAAGACTGAGCCACTGCACTCCAGCCTGGGTGACAGATCAAGACTCCCATCTCAAAAAAATAAAAATAAAATAAAATAAAACACTCTGTGTAGCATGCTATCTTTATTATTTTAGTTTAGTGAACATAAAATCTAAAAGGCTTACAAAAGTTTACTTAAAATCTTGGCCTATCTCACCCTATTTTTCCAATGAGGTTTTAAGTTTTTCAGTCTTCAGTTGTTGCCTGCAGTGGCATTTCCAGGAGGATAAGTATTGACCTCTCTTCCTTGATTCTTGAGTGGTGTAAGAACACACATCTCAGCTGGGTGGCTCACACCTGTAATCCTAACACTTTGGGAGGCCGTTGGCATGAAGATTGCTTGATCCCAGGAGTAAGAGACTAGCCTGGGCAACATAGGAAGACCTCATCTCTACAGAAAAATTTAAAAATTATCTCGGTGTGGTGGCTCGTGCCTATAGTCCCAGCTGCTCAGGAGGCTGAGGTAGGAGGATCACTTGAGCCCAGGAGGTTGAGGCTGCAGTGAGCTGTGATCATGCCACTGCACTCCAGCCTGAGCAATAGCATGAGACCTTGTCTCAAAAAACAAACAAAAAGAAAACACATTCCACTTTTGGATGCACATGGGCAGCAGTCGAAGGCAAGCAGCAGTGGTTGTGTGTGCATCAGAAAAAAATGTAGCCCTTAGAACTGCCCAGCACCTTGCCAGGCACAGTGGCTCATGCCTGAACTTTGTGAGGCCAAGGCGGGTGGATTGCCTGAGCCCAGGAGTTTGAGACCAGCCTGGGCAACATGGTGAAACCCCATCTCTACTAAAATACAAAAAAGTATCTGGGCCTTGCTGCGTGCACCTATAATCCCAGCTACTCTTGATGCTGAGGCCAGAGAATCGCTTGAAACCAGGAGGCAGAGGTTGCAGCGAGCCAAGATCGTACCACAGCACTCCAGCCTGGGTGCCAGAGTGAGAGTCTGTCTCCAAAACAAATAAAATTTGCCCAGGCAGGGCTTAAGAGTATTGGTAGAAATGCGGTTTGAGGCTGGGCGTGGTGGCTTACGCCTGTAATCCCAGCACTTTGGGAGGCCAAGGTGGACAGACTACCTGGGTCGGGAGTTCAAGACCATCCTGGCCAACATGGTGAAACCCTGTCTCTACTAAAATACAAAAATTAGGCATCAATGGTGGGCGCCTGTAATCCCAGCTACTCAGGGGCTGAGGCAGGAGACTCGCTTGAAACCAGGAGGCAGAGGCTGCAGTGAGCCGAGATCATGCCACTGCACTCCAGCCTGGGCGACAGAGCAAGACTCCGTCTCAAAAAAAAAAAAAAAAAAAGAGAAAAGAAAAAAGAAATGCAGTTTGAAACTTTACATCTGTCCTGCCAAGTAGAAAATTCCTTGAGTTGAACAGGCTATAGAGATGGTGGCACTGGGCTGGGTGCGATGGCTCACCCCTGTAATCCCAGCACTTTGGGAGGCTGAGACGGGTGGATCACTTGAGGTCAGGACTTCGAGACCAGCCTGGCCAACGTGGTGAAACCCCATCTCTACTAAAAATACAAAAATTAGCTGGGCATGGTGGCGTGTGCCTGTAATCCCAGCTACTCTGGAGGCTGAGGCACAAGAATCACTTGAATCCAAGTGGATCACTTAAGGTGAAGAGTTCGAGACCAGCCTGGCCAACATGGTGAAACCTCGTCTCTAGTAAAAATACAAAAATAAGCCAGGCATGGTGGTGCACGCCTATAATCCCAGCTACTCAGGAGGCTGAGACACAAGAATTGCTTGAACCCGGGAGGCAGAGGTTGCAGTGAGACAAGATGGCACCAGTGCACTCCAGCCTGGGCGACAGAGCGAGACTCTGTCTCCAAAAAGAAAGAAAAATATTGTGGCACTGGGGCATCAACTTGATTGAACGTCCAGAGGATTATAGTCTGCTGTATATGGCCATCCTTGGTTTTACCAGTTTTTCAGAGCTCAATCTGGGGAAAAGAAAAAAAAAATTATACTTTCCCTAAGAAGTAACTGATATCTGGAGCCAACTTTGCAAGTAAGTAGAATACATTCTGAATTTTATTTGAATCTCAAGAATTAAAATATTACTTTGAAAATCATTTGTCACAAACTGTCAGAATAGTTAAGAAACTACTTAGAGCAAAGAATGAGGAAACATAGCTTGAAAGTTAGATCCCTTCCCTAATAAAAAAAGCTACTTAGCTTTATACCCAAACTAAGGCATTGCAGAAGAAAATATTTGCAATATCATTATTTAGCATTCTGAATAATTAATAAATTGGGCTGTTTTCTTTTGGCAGGATGGGAAGCACAAAATGCAAGAGGAAAATGTTAAACTAAAAAAGCCCCTGGAAGAAAGCCACAGGTGTTTGTTAATCAAGTATTAACTAAGATGTAAAGTTATTCTGGGGTGGTGGGAAGGAGGGAGCTCTTTATATACATTGGCATTGACACCGACCAGACACTGACTTATAATATTAATATGCCAGGAAGACATTTGAAGTGGAAGTTAATAATAAAACGTATAACATGTATTAAACCAAACCCATTAGGCCATTTCAGAGGAAAGAAGGATGATCAGGCTGTCCTCTCTCTCTTCCCTGATTAATTCCCAAGCTCAGATTATCACTTAAGAGGTTATTTCCCACCTTTACTGAATTGGTATCCCAGGAAAATAAAGTATAAGTCATACATAGCATTTCTTAACTTCTTAAATATATTTGAGTATGACTTGTTTCTACCTCTGTGCTAAATTTCAAATAAGTGGCTGGGCGCAGTGGCTCACGCCCGTAATCCCAGTACTTTGGGAGGCCGAGGCAGGTGGATCACCTGAGATTAGAAGTTCGAGACCAGCCTGCCAACATGGTGAAACCCGGTCTCTACTAACGTTACAAAATTAGTCGGGTCTGGTGGTACCTGCCTGTAATCCCAACTACTTGGGAGGCCGAGGCAGGAGAATCACTTGAACTCAGGAGGCAGAGGTTGCCGTGAGCCAAGATAGCGCCACTGCACTCCAGCCTGGGCAATAGAGTGAGACTCTGTCTCAAAAAAAAAAAAAAGTTCAAATAAGTACTCTGATTTCTCTTATGTCTCATCTCTCACTTTTCCTTTATCTTGAGAATCTCAAACAGCTTAACTTCATTCCTTTATCCTAACTCTGTCTGATTTGCTCATGATGAAGAGCATAGGATAGTTTCAAGGAAGCTGACTTTTTATAGTTATTTTAGCAGGTTAGAAATATAATTAAATATTACATAGTGCCACTGCATTAAAAAGTGAAGGAGGTCCAGTTACATGACATTCTGGAAAAGACAAAACTATGGAGACAAAAAAAAAAAAAAAAAATCAGTGGTTGCCAGTGGTAAGAGAAGGAAGGAACGAACCGGTGGAGCACAGAGGATTTTTAGGGCAGTGGACCACTCTGTATGATACTATGATGGTGGATACATGTCATTATACGTTTGACCACACCATAGACTAGACACCACCAAGAGTGAACCTTAATGTAAACTATAGACTCTGGGTGATGATGTTGTGTCAGTGTAGGCTCATCAGTTGTAACAAATGTACCACTCTGGTGCAGCATGTTGACAAAGAGGCCAGGGATGGGGCAGGAAGCATGTGGGAAGTCTCTGTACTTTCTACTCAATTTGACTGTGAACCTAACTGCTCTAAACATAAAGGTCTACTTTAAAAGGTGGAGGAAGAGGTTAGTGATGAGGAATGATACCACAGTGAGGTTTTGAGAGAACTATACAGCTGTCCCTAGCCAGGCTTTGTCACCTTAAGAATGAGGTAGTGTGTCATCTGGAGCAAAAGTAGCTGCTGGAGAAGAGAAAACACACAGTCCAATAGTAAGCTAATTATGCAGGTGCTTGGCCTAAATGTCCCTTTCTGGCCTTGCTCCCAAAGAGCATGGTTTGATCCAGAGCTAACCTTAAACTATCACCCATCTCACATTACAGAATGGCATAAGCAAAGAGAAGGGAACTAGAAGGGCCATAAAATTAACCTGGGCTTCCAGGTGCCTTTCAGGGTCAGCCTCGTTCCAAACTAAAATTAAATCATTTACTTGAGCAACCAGGAGTGTCTTAAATGCCAACTTCTGATTTAGGTCCTGAGAATATGGAACAGTGCTTCCTTATATCTGAATTGTGCTCTGCAACTTAGAATTTGTTTCACATTTATTATCTCCTTATGATTCAGTATTCCTTACAAAAGTACCTAATGCAACTTTACAGATGAGAAAACTGAGAAGCAGAGAGGCTGGGTGACTTATCCAAGTTGCCTCTGTTTATCATGTCTACTGTTTTTAAGTCCTTTGGCTCTGCACTACCTATTAGCAACTTCCAGGACTTATTCTGGCCATAGCTGCAATTGTTAGACATACCAGGCTTCCTGGGATTATGATGGCAAGGAACATCGGAAAACCTGGTCACCCCATGGTGTATGTCTGGTGGTCACACTGCTACTCAAGTGAAAAGAATAAGAACCATTGCAATCTGTAGTGCATTTTCCCTGTAACCGAGAGCGGGCTTTGCTTCACCTCTCATTTAGGCTGTAGTCCATGCTGGAACATCGGAGTTAGCTCAGCTTAGTCCCTCATGAAGAAATATTTCAACCTGAATGGGTTTTCTGGTGACAGTCTCATTCATTTCCCCTTCTTGGGTTAATTTGCTAAAGCTCACATCTTAAGAATATTTGGGACTGATACACAACATGTGATAATGGATAATGGATAGATTTCCATAATATCAAATAGAAAAAAAGCTACTAAAATATATGGCCAGTGAACCATTGGAGTTTTACACATTGGGAAACATAAATGCTAACTATTTTGATAGCAAAAAGGAATGTAAAATATAACTTCAAATCTATTTTTAAATGGGAACCCTTATATAATAAGTCAAGGGTCAGATTCTAGTGATTCATTTTAAGAAGCAAAGTTTCCTCTCCTTGGAGGTCAAAATTAATAATTATGTTGTTCTAAGTAATATAAAAGACCTACAGTATTTCTTGTTTGAAAAAAATGTTTGTATTCTGAGCTTTTTATTGAAATGATATAAATGAAAATACATGAAGTTCCTATTTGTCACAATTTTTTACTTCTCCATTGTAGGCTGCAACCCCACCCTATGGATGAACAGGTAACAGAGCCTCCTGTTTCAAAACATCTTGTATAAATTATGAAGTTGGTTGTACCGTGCCTAGCCAGCAAATAAGGTAGCATGGGCAGAAGATGAGTGAATACAGTGTGCCATCCTTCTAACAATACCCTGAACAAATATGTATTGCCTGAAGCTCACACAGGAAGTAGCACAGCTTTGAGCAGTTTACTAAGTAAACATCAGTTCTCACCTATTTTAAATTATCCCTGACATAAGATCTAGGAGAGCTCACTTTATGTCCCTTTCCTCTAGTTTTCCCTTACATAAAATGGAGAGAAAAAAGATGTTTTGATCACTTAGAAATAAGCTAACATAAATGATTGTAAAACACTTTGTTAATCTAATAGTATATGATAAGCCCATGAGAAAGACAGTGAATGCTACTGTGTCTGAGTCACCCTGTCATTTACCTCTTAGGTTATAAAATAAAATAAGTCCTACTGCTTTCCTTTTTTTTTTTTTTTTTTTAAATGGAGATAAGGTCTTACTCACATTGCCCAAGCTGGGGTGCAGTGGACGATCTCAGCTCACTGAAGCCTCAACTTCCCGAGCTTAGGCAATCCTCCCACTTCTGCCTCCCGAGTAGCTAGGGCTGCAGAGATTAGGTTTCACCGTGTTGCCCAGGCTGGTCTCAAACTCCTGGGCTCAAGTGATCTTCCCGCCTTGGCCTCCCAAAGTGCTGGGATTACAGGTGTGAGTTTCCATGCCCTATGCTTGCCATTCTTTTTTTCCTTTTTTTTGAGACAGAGTCTCACTCTGTCACCCAGGGTGGAGTGTTGTGGCACAATCTCAGCTCACTGCAACCTCCGCCTCCCAGGTTCAAGTGATTCCCCTGCCTCAGCCTCCCGAGTAGCTGGGATTACAGGCGCCCACCACCATGTCCAACTTTTTTTTTTTTTAATATATATTTTTGGTAGAGATGGAGTTTTGCCATGTTGGCCAGGCTGGTCTTGAACTCCTGACCTCAAGTGATCTACCCGCCTTGGCCTCTCAAAGTGCTGGCATTACAGGCGTGAGCCACCAGGCCCAGTCCCCAGTGCTTTCCATTCTTGATGGTAGAGTGAACAAGAGGAATGGGATAGTGTTAAAACTTTTTACTCTATACTTGCATGTGTTTGAATTTTCTTTTTAGAAATCATGTTATTATAAAAATTAAGAGCTGGAAGCATAATGATAGGATTATCCGAGTTGTATTATGGTGGTAGGACTACCTATTTATAATTGGTTTATTTAGTTTCCAGATAGTCTATAGTGTGATTATATTAATATTGTAGGTAAAAAAATGCATATTCTGAAAGTACTAATATTTCTGGCACTAAGAAAAACTAACCAGTTCCCTGTGTGGTTTAGGATCAGCTGCTGCTCTCTGAAAAGCCACAGGTGTGTCAGCTATGCCAGGAAGACGGCAGCCTAACAAAGGTAACTGTGATGAGAAACGGACAGGCTTTTCATAGGGATGTCTACAGCAGCCCCCAGTCCCTCCCCAGGAGTAACAGGGACTTTCCTGCATAGAGTGCAGAGTGCATGCAGAGTGCTGGGAGTGGGGTGAAAAGCAAAAGGGGCAAGCATTTACTGGGTACCTGTTCTTTTTTCAGTCATAATAATTCATGTCAGAAAATTCCCATTAAAATAAATAGCCAGGCGCGGTGACTCACGCCTGTAATCCCAGCATTTTGGGAGGCCGAGGCGGGCCGATCACAAGGTCAGGAGTTCAAGACCAGCCTGATCAACATGGTAAAACCCCGTCTGTACTAAAAATACAAAAAAAAAAAAAAAAAATAGCCGGGCGTGGTGGCCTGTAATCCCAGCTACTCAGGTTGCTGAGGCAGGAGAATCGCTTGAACCCGGGAGGCGGAGGTTGCAGTGAGCCAAGATCACACCATTGCACTCCAGCCTGGGCAACAGAGCGAGACTCTGTCTAAAAATAAGTAAATAAATAAAAATAATTATGTAATAAAGCAAATAAGCAGATAGAAATGTATAAGTAAATATTGAGTGCCTGCTGTGTAGAATGTGCTGGAGAAAGAGTAATGAACAAAGTAGACCAAGTCTCTGTTCTTGTCAAGCTTATGTCCTTCATAGCTGTCGTTTTATAGATGAAGAACGTTGAACATCTAATGCTAACTACATTTCCCAAAATTAAGTCATAAGTGATGAAGCCCAGCTTCCAACCTAGCTTTCGCTCCAAAGTCCACAGTCCTTTCAGCACTTTATCCTGCTCAGAACAGGATATGAGCTCTCCCTGCTAGACCACTTGTTTTCCACCCGATCCTCAAGGGTGTCTGCCTGAGCATCTTCCCAGTTTGTTATCCTAGAGTAGGCAGAGTTAAGGAAGTATTCAGAAAGAATGAGTGCCCTTGATAGCTGGAACTGTGTCTTGTTCACAGAATCCCCCAGCATCTAATATGGTACCCAATCCATAGTAGATCCTCAAGAAAAGTTATGTACAAATGAGTGTATGAAACACATGCTTGGAAGAGATACAGGAAACAGGCTCAAATTCTGGATCACAACCTGCATAGCACCATCTGTGATCATGCAAAATTTTAATAAATTATAATATGACCTAGTCTTAAATTCACAGAATCAGATAACAAATGAACTGCCCTTATAGAACTGGAAGTTACAATTATAGAAATATGTTACAAAGTAGAACAAACTGTTAATTCTGGCTTTCCTCTTCTAAGCCATGCAATATTAGCTTCTGTATGTCAGACAAAAATTCTTCTTAGGCTTTCAGATAAAAGCAACCCCCTACTCCTCTCAACCTCAGGAAGATGAATTATTTGGGATGAAGGTAGCACTTCATGGGAGAAATTATTCTTTACAGCTTTTTATATAGGACCCTTGGAGCTTTGTGTATACCACCCTATCACAGCCTTACTGCTGACATTGCTATAGTGACTTCTTGCTCTCTGTGCTTGACCATTAAAGATGCAAAACATTTAGGAAAACAAAATAATTTCCCTATGAACAAGATGCAGGAAGCTGTGCTCCTGCTGCATTGATAACCCAGTGGATATGCTTACAGAGCACCAGAGACCACAGGAAAGCATAAAGCACATAAGTGTATTTATTAGGAATTATACTTTCAGTTCATACTCTGGACATTTTTAAATCTTAGCCTGTTCACTCAATCCATTGCTCTTTCACTGCCTTATTTGGAGTATGCGCAGGTACTTGCAAACTAATTTTAAAACTAACCTACCTCAAAGTGAGTATGGGGAACAGATGTGTGAAGGATATTCTAAAGATAAGTGACTTGTATGTTACCTGTTTTTATTTTTAACTCTATGGCACTGCTTCTTTTCATTTAAATCTAAAAACTAGACTGTGAACTTTTTTGTAGATTGGGCCTGTGTTCAGATACCACTTGGCACATAGTAAACATTCAGTCATTGTTTGATTAGGCATTGAGCATTTGCCATATTTGGCTTTTTTATATCCCATGAATCCTTATGCCTTGCTCGTCTTCTATTCCCCGCCTAACCTCCTCTTCTCATAGAATGTGTGTAAGAACTGCAGCGGAACCTTCTGTGATGCCTGTTCAACAAATGAACTGCCTCTTCCTTCAAGTATCAAGCTTGAGCGAGTTTGCAATCCCTGTCACAAGCATCTGATGAAGCAATATTCTACCAGCCCATCATAAGACTGGAGGCCAAGACCTGGACCAAAACGTTTATGCAGGCTCCTCTGTACCTGTGTTTTAGCTGTCAGGATCTCATAGAGCCCAGTTCTTAGAGTCAACTAAAGAGTTGGTAGGAATTTACTAGGTCCAGGGAGAAAAGGCAGTGGTTGGGGTTACTGGAAATTTTGCTCATTTTCTCTAATGACTGTACGAATAAAAGTGAACTTACTTGAGCCTTTCTCTTCTAAATCTAAACAACCTGATATTGAAGGTTTGCTTTATAGCATATCCTTGGAAGGGCAACTCATTTTTATGATTAGTGATACTGGGGTGGATTTAATAGGAGAGAGAATCCAGGCAGATAAGAATAAAAAGGAAAATGATCATCTCCTTCTATAGCATTTGCAGATGCAAGGGGGAGAGGTAGATGCTGAGATCAAAATGACAGTTGCTACTTATTTTTCCAGGTGCTGTTAGTATAAACATTGTTTCCTCTTCACCCCTGCTAACTACCTCTTTTTAAAGTAAAGTATTTCTACCAAACTGTGAACCCAATCTCAGGGAAAAGAAATTAAAAAGTAATATAAATTCTGAATATATTAAAAACAATATTGTAATATGTTATAATTTCAGGACCAGAATTTTCTGGTCTTTACCTACAAGGGTTTTCATTATCAAAAAAAAGAACATTTGTTTTTCTACTTTATGACTTCAAAGTAAATAACTGCCCTTTTCAGAATCTCCTTCCAGAAAACAAGCCAACTCTTCCCCATTCCCTCCATCTTCCTCTCCAAGTCATAATGGAAATTGTAAGTTTTAAAAATAGGGTTTGGCTTTTGCAAATAGAAGATATTGATTAAAGCAAAGTCAAATATAGAGTAAAATAAGTTTAATTTGTTTTCTTGAGACAGGGTCTTGCTCTGTTGCACAAGCTGGAGGGCAGTAGTGCAATCACAGCTCACTGAATCCCTGTTCTCCCGGGCCTCAAGCAATCCTCCCACCTTAGCCTCCCAAGTAGCTGGGACTGGCTTTTTTTTTTTTTTTTTTTTTTTGGCCGGGGAGGGGGTCTCATTGGTTGCTCAGCCTGGTCTCAAACTCCTGGGCTTAAGCAGTCCTCCCACCTTGACTTCCACAGTGCCGAGATTACAGGCATGAGCCACCACACCTGGCCAAGTTTAATTATTTGTTCATGGCTGAGAACAGTTAGCTCGGAATACTTACATTGTTTTTTGAATAAGGAATTCCTTATTCTGAGTGAGTCACGAATGAGAGCTGATAGATGCTTTCTTGAAAAGGGCAATACAGTCATGCCTTGGTATCCATAGGGGATTGGTTCCAGGAACCCAACTGGATATCAGAATCCATGGGTGCTCAAGTCCCATTATAGAGAATGGGTTATATGGTATTTGCATATAACCTACATACATCCTCCTGTGTACTTTAAATCATCTGAAGATGATTACTTATACCTAATAAAATACCTACACATCACTTCATTTGCATGGATTCAACATAGTGCTTGGTGTTCAGTAAATTCAAGTTTTGCTTTTTTGGAACTTTGTGGAATTTTTCTTTTTCTGAATATTTTTGATTGGCAGTTGGTTGAAGCCATGGATGCAGAACCCATGGATATGGAGGGCTGACTGTACTTACATATCTATCTTTGAGGAACAAACTCTTTGGGGGAAAAGAGGGAAGTGTATTGAGCAAGAGAAGGCAAAAAACATTACATACTATTTTGATTCTGTTACATGTGTCTATAGATTGTTTCATTCTAATCAAGACCTAAGAAGGTATGATTCTGTGACTGATTTAGAATTCTGGGGTGGAAATATCCTGGAACCATGTTTTTTAATAAATTCTGTCTCTTGGAAAGAGTTAACAGCCTGGGAAAGAGTTGTTATTCCAAAAGTCAGCCTGTTACTTGGTGAAGCTGAAGTTTAAGAGTTCTGGGGAAAAATAAAATCTAGTAATTCCAGCCTAGTTTGTTGATTGTCTTTTTTTTTACCCTAAATAACATTTCTTTTTTGAATCTTCACTCTCATTTTTTGGCCACCTACATGAGCTAAGCACTCTTTTAGGTGCTATACATGATGTGGGGCACAAAAATGGACTACAGGAGTGTTGCCCTAAATTAGCAAAAGTTATTTTATAATTAATTTTAAATTAATTTGAAAAGATCTTTGTAACACAATATAAGGAGGAACAGTCACTTGATACTTTACTTAGAATTACACATAAATATTAGCCTTAAAAAAATTTAGGCTGGGCGCGGTGGCTCACATCTGTAATCCCAGCACTTTGGGAGGCCAAGGCAGGCAGATCACTTGAGGTCAGGAGTTCGAGACCAACCCGGGCAACGTGGTGAAGCCCCATCTCCACTAAAATAAGTTAACTAACTAACTAAATAAGAAGTAAATGCAAAAATTAGCCAGGTGTGGTGGTGTGCACCTGTAATCCCAGCTACTGGGGAGGCTGAAACAGGAGAATCATTTGAACCCAGGACGGAGGTTGCAGTGAGCCGAGATCACACCACTGCACTTCAGCCTGGGCAACAGAGTGAGATTCCATCTCAAAAAAAAAAAAAAATTTATACAACGTCCCAAAGATCTTTAGTTACAGTGCAGCCTCCCACAAAAGCAAGGAGACCAAGTCATGAATACCTTGACTTAATGGTATGCCTATCTGTCTTCCTTTACAATTGTGCTTTTCACCATTTACAATAGTATAAACTGAACCAAAGAGGCAAAGACTTGTACATTGAAAACTTCAAAATGTTGCCATACAAAATGAAGACATAAAAGTATGTTTCACCAGGCACGGTGGCCCGCACCTGTAATCCCAGCACTTTGGGAGGCCAAGAAAAAAAAGTATCATATTTTCATGGAGTCAAAGACTTAATATTGTTAAGATGTCAGTACTACCCAGAGTAATCTACAGATTCAATGGTCCCTATGAAAATCCCAACATTTCTGCAGAAATAGAAAAATCAATCCTAAAATTCATACAGAATGTCAAGAGACCCCCCCCCCCAATACTCAAAATAATCTTGAAAAAGAACAAAGTTGGAAGTCTTCACTTACTGATCTCAAAATTTAACACAAAACTACAGTAACCAACAGTATGGTACTGGCATAAAAATTAGCATATAAACCAATGGAATAGAATAAAGAGCCTAGAAGTAAATCTTTACACATATAGTCAGATTTTTGACAGGGGTGCCAAGACCATTCAGTGGAGAAAATAGGGTCTTTTCAACAAATGGTGTTGGGAAAACTGGATATCTATATACAAAAAAAAGTTGGACCCTTACACCATATACAAATATTAACTTAAAATCCATCAAGAACTAGCTCCATCCACTAAGGTTGGAAGAAAAAAGAGAGCTAGAATTATTAAACTCTTTTAAAAAGAAGAAAAAGAATTATTGGCCCGGTGTGGTGGTGCATGCCTGCAATCCCAGCACTTTGGGAGGCCGAGGCAGGTGTATCACCTGAGGTCAGGAGTTGGAGACCAGCCTGGCCAACATGGTGAAACCCCGTCTCTACTAAAAATACAAAAATTAGCCAGGTGTGGTGGTGGGCACCTGTAATCCCAGCTACTCAGGCGGCTGAGGCAGGAGAATTGCGTGAACTTGGGAGGCGGATGTTGTACTGAGCCGCGATTGCGCTATTGTACTCCAGCCTAAGCGACGGAGCAAGAAAAGACAGAAAAAAGCAGCCTGTCTTTTTTTTCAATCTCAAAAAAAAAAAAAATGGAAAAGCTTCATGACATTGGATTTAGCAGTAATTTCCTGGGTATGACCAAAAGCACAGGCAACAAAAGGAAAAACAGATTGGACTTCAGCAAAATTAAAAATTTGTGCATCAAGGGACACTATCAGCAGAATGAAAAGGCAACCGAAGGAATGGGAGAAAACATTTGCAAATAAATCCTGCAACAATAAAAAGCCTGAAAAAATGAGCAAAGTACTTGAATAGACACTTCTTGCAAAAAGATATAGAAATGTCCAATAAGTACAAGAAAAGCTCAACATCAGTAATCACTGGGGAAGTGTACAAATCAAAACCACAATGAGATACCACTTTATAAACCTATTAAGGCGGCTATTATCAAAAAAGCAGAACAAGTGTTGACAAGGACATAGAGAAGCTGGAACCCATGTACACAGTTGGTGGGAATGTAAAATGGTACAGCAGTATGGTGATTTCTTAAAAAAGAAAAAAAAACAATTAGCATATATAATCCAGCAAATCCATTTCTGGGTATATACCCCAAAGAATTCAAAGCAGGAACTTCTACAGATACTTGTACACCAGTGTTTACAGCCCTATTATTCAAAATAGCCGAAACGTAGAGACAACCCAGGTATCCATCAATGGATGAATGGGTAAACAAAATTTGGTATATGCATACGACTGAATATTATTCAGCTTTAAGAACAAATTCTGACACATGCTACAACATAGATGAAAGTTAAGGACATGATAAGTGAAATAAGCCATTCATACATAGGACAAATATTGTATGACTCCATTTACACTAAGTACCTAGAATAGTCAAAGCATAAAGTAAAATGATGGTTCCCAGGGGCTTAAGGAAGAGCAGAATGGGGAGTCAGTGTTTAATAGGTACAGTTTGTGTTGGAGGACGATGAAAAATTCTGGTGACAGATGGTGGTAATGGTTGCACAGCAATGTGAATGCACTTAATGCCACAGAAATGTACGCTTAAAAATGGTTAAAACAGCAAGTTTTATGTATATTTTACTAGTTAAAAAAAAATTGTGTTTTCCGGAAGGATTCAGAAAGTAATTAATTACAATTATGTGTGTCTATTTGGGTTATTACACAGGCATATATCTCTGTTCACTGAGAGGGCCTAGCAGCAGACACGCCAGCAGCAACGGGTACATTCAATGCCCAGATCTTGTTTTCTAATACCATTCTCCAAGAAAAGGAATCAGGGCTCCCTACAGAAATGGCTGATTCTGGGTCTAGGGCATCTTGTAGTGCCAGAAAGTAAAGAAGTGTTCCACAAACGAGGATGTAGGCATGTGAAAGGGACACAGGAGCCAACTGATAGAATGCCCAATGGCCAAAGATGAAACAAATCTCAGCAACAAAGTACATAATGCACCTTAGGATTATAACCCAAAGGATAAAGTAAGTACCCATGAGTCCATGTGTGTATATGACCTGATGGAGCGGTAGCATCTCTCCTATACAGAAAAAGCCCAAATAATTATGTAGATACCCCCCGCCCCTCACCACTTCAAGGAGATAGAGCTTAACTCTCCACCTTTCGAGTATGGATTGTGCTTAGTAACTTGCTTTAAGAGTACAATATGTAAAGAAGAAAAGAAATTTATAGTAACCTGGCAAACACTATCTTGGCCAGGTGATCAAAATTTGTATTAATATAATGAGTGATAAGCCCTATTAAAAATATGCACCCTTGATGTGATGAAAATGCCCCTTTGTGGTCTTCCTCCTAAGACCAGAAGGAAAACAATCAGAAAACCTCACCTTACGAACATTCTACAAAACCAACTAGTACCCCTTAACACTGTCATGGTCATCAAAAACAAGTGTGAGATCCTTCTGTAGTTCATAAGCGTGATGACTGGGCTTTCACACTTCTGTGTGAGATGTGCCTCCTTCACACCTCGTTACATCAGGACATTACCCATCTGACGTGAAAAAAGTTAAAAAGGTTGGGAATCTGAAGTCATTAAAAACAAAAACATCTGAGGTGGTTAAAGAGACATAACTGAATGTAATTGTGGGATCCTGGAATGAAAATAATATTTGGAAAAAAACTAAAGATCTGAACTGTGGGATTTAGTTAATAGTAATGTATCAAATTTGGTTCCTTAGTTGTGACAAATATCCTGCAGTAATGTAGGATACTAACAATAGGTATACAGGTGGGTGAGGCGTATACAGGAACTCTACTCTTTTTGCAATGTCTCTGTAGATCTAAAACTTTTTTTGTTTTTTTTTTTTGAGATGGAGTGTCACTCTGTCGCCCAGGCTGGAGTGCAATGGTGCAATCTCGGCTCACTGCAACCTCTGCCTCCCGGGTTCGAGCAATTCTCCTGCCTCAGCCTCCTTAGTAGCTAGGATTACAGGCACGCACCACCATGCCCGGCTAATTTTTTGTATTTTTAGTAGAGATGGGGTGTCACCATGTTGGTCAGGGTGGTCTCAAACTCCTGACCTCATGATCCGCCCGACTCAGCCTCCCAAAGTGCTGGGATTACAGGTACGAGCCACCACACCCAGTGATCTAAAACTACTCTAAAATAAAGTTTATATATTAAAAAATTGTGCTTTCATACTCAAAGCAAGTATAGGTCTAACCCTATAGAACCTGACTGAACTCATCCCTAAATGCAGTTTGAGTTCTTACTTATTTCCAAATAGACTCCAAGTTTTGCAAGGTTGATAAGCAGATCGGAACTATGACAAAGTCCTTAGTTCATTCACTATAAGTCAAGTTATAAAAACATATAATGAAACTCTTAAAGGACATTTAACCATTCTGTGAAAGGAGGTTCTCCATTACAGCCTCATTTCAGCTTTGTTCACCGAAAAATGGGGGCGGTTTTTAAATAATTATATTTCAGTAGTTTAGTGGTCCTGTTTTGATTTACAGTAAAACTTCCTTCAAATTAACTTAGCCTAATATATTACCCAAAAAGTTATCCCAAGTCAAATCTTAATAATTCTTAGACAATAGCTGGTTTGGGAACTGTCATCTTTGACAGGTCTCCCATGCTGGGAACAGATTAATTTTGATGTTAACACACTACTTTGGTATAAAGATTCTTGTAAGCATGTCAGTCAATATACCAAATCAGAAACCACGTATCTGACAAGCACAATTTCTACACCTAGAATAAGTGGCACAAACTTTAGTCAGTGAATTATCTTGAAATGTAAAATTAATTTAAAAATAGAACCAGTAGGCCAGGCGCAGTGGCTCACACCTGTAATCCCAGTACTTTGGCAGGCCGAGGCAGGCAGATCACTTGAGGCCAGGAGTTCGAGGCCAGTCATGTAGTGAAACCCCATCTTTACTAAAAGTACAAAAATTGGCTTGGCGTGGTGGCACATGCCTGTAATACCAGCTACTCGGGAGGCTGAGGCAGGAGAATCGCTTGAACCCAGGTGGCAGAGGTTGCAGTGAGCCAAGATTGCGCTATTGCACTCCGACCTGGGCGACAGAGTGAGACCCTATATTTAAAAAAAAAAAAAAATCCAGCAAGCGGTTGTAAGCATCACTGAGGATATCAGATCCCTAAGACTTAATTAAGCATGGAAAAGAAGAGGTAACTCAGGCTTCCAAAGGGCAAGGGCAAGTACAGTGAAAAAGCTGTACAAGTCTCCAGAAAGAAGTAATGACTTAGCATTCTGGATGCTGCTTTATGGCACAAAAGTATCATTCATGGAGTGAGCTGGTGGAAGGTAAAGTTAAGAAAAAATAAAGTATCATTCATATTCAATTACAACATCTATCACAAATACTATGTTCTTCTAGCATAACATTGCTTGTATTCCGCAATTTATTTTTGTCTTGCTGTTACCCAGGCTGGAGTGCAGTGGTGTAACCTGTGTGGTCTCAGCTTCCACTTCCCAGGCTCCAGTGATACTCCCACCTCAGCCTCCCGAGTAGCTGGAACTACAGGTGTGAGCCACCATGGCTAGCTAGTTTTTGTATTTTTGGTAAAGATGGGTTTCACCATGTTGCCCAGGCTGGTCTCAAACTTCTAAGCTCAGGTGATCCACCTGCCCCGGCCTCCCAAAGTGCTAGAATTACAGGTGTGAGCCACCATGCTCAGCCCCATCTTGCTTTCTTGAGGAGGCAAGAAATGAATGAATCAACAGCCAGCCCATCAGAAACTGTTAATAACTTGTCTCCCTAGCTCTTGGTCTTTATTCCCAAATGTCTGCCGTCTTCTGTCAAGCAGCAGCAGCAAAGGTTCAGAACCTCTTTATTTCCATCATAACCAGGTATTTTTGTTTGTTTTTGTTTTTGAGACAGAGTCTCACTCTGTTGCCCAGGATGGAGTGCAGTGGCGTGATCCCGGCTCACTGCAACCTCTGCCTCCCTGGTTCAAGCAATTCTTGTCAGCCTCCCAAGTAGCTGGGATTATAGGCATGCACTATCACACCCGGCTAACTTTTATATTTTTAGTACAGACAGGGTTTCACCATGTTGGCCAGGCTAGTCTCGAACTCCTGGCCTCAGGTGATTCGCCCACCTCGGCCTCCCAAAGTGCTGGGATTACAGGGATGAGCCACCGAGCCAGGCCATAACCAGGTATGTTTTCAAATCACAAGTCTTTGAATAAACTTGTTAAATTTTGCCTGTGGGCTTCAAATTAAGATTCTTAAACATATCTTGGTGATCCTTGTGACCGTCAATGAATCCATCCATATTCTAGAGTCTACTTTGGTTATACACCTTCATGCTTTATCCCCAAGTGCTTTCAGAACCATTTCACTAAGATGTTCTAATGCTGACATAAAACCTTGAAACTATAAAAGGGAAGATTTAAGAATTCAGCGATGTAAAAATAGTTTCTGCCATCATGAGCAAACAAAGAGGACAAACTGGGGGGAAAAAGGTATTTAAAGCTCACTATAGGAACAAAGTACTCCTGCAGATTAGTTAAGACCAAAGCCAATAGAAAAGCGGTTAATAAACATCACACAAAGGCAATCAGCCAAACTCAGATTATGGAAACCTACAGGTTAATCTTATTTCTTCAGCAAATAAGAAAAAAATAAATGGATGGCAAAACATCCTGAATAAGAGAAGAAACAGACACTTCAACTTTACTAAAGATATCCAAATGGCTAGTAAGCTTATGAAAAAGTACTATTCATTGTCAGGGAATGCAAATTAAAACCAGAAGATACCACTACACAATGGCTAAAATTATAGACTGACAACAGCAAATGATAAGGATATGGACCTACTAGAACTCTGGGAATGTAAACGAGGATAACCATTTAGGAAAAGGTTTGTCGTCTTCTAGTAAAATTTAAAATACATCAACTCAGGATAATCTCACTCCTAAATACTTATCCAAATTAAATTAAATTAAAATGTAGGTTCACAAAAAGGTTGTACATGTTCATACCAACTTTATTCATGATAGCCCCAAACTAGAAACAGCCCATTGTTCACCAGTTGTTCACCTAACAGGTGAAACGTTAAAATGTGGCATTCATACATAGAACACTGCTCAGCCATAAAAAGGAACAAAGCTTAAACACACTGATGAACATACAAACATGCTGAGTAAAAGGAACTTACAGAATACATACTGCATAAGTGAGTCCATTATATGAAGTTCTAGAATAGGCAAAATTAATCTACAGTGAACAAAATCCTAACAGTAGCTGACTGCCAGGGGAGGGAAGAAGGGACAGGAGAGAGAGGTGCAGGAATTGACTAGGTGAAAAATTCAGATGTAATACAGATGTTCCAGACATAGGGGTTTGAGTTACATGCTTTTACATCAAAACTCATCAAATGAGTCTGGGTATGGTGGCTCACACCTGTAATCCCAGCACTCTGGGAGGCCTACATGGGTAGATCACTTGATGTCAGGAGTTTGAGACCAGCCTGGCCAACATGGCAAAACCCCATCTGTAATAAAAACACAAAAATTAGCTGGGCATGGTGGCAGGCACCTGTAATCCCAGCTACTCGGGAGGCTGAGGCAGGAGACTCCCTTGAACCCAGGAGGTGGAGGTTGCAGTGAGCCAAGACCAGGCCACTGCACTCTAGCCTGGGCGATACAAGACTCCATCTCAAAAAAAAAAAAAAAAAAAAAAAAAGAGAAAAAACCTCATCAAATAATACACTTAACATTTATTCACCTTACTGCAAATCTCCCTCAAAAAAACTCCAATGACGGCTGGGTGTGGTGGCTGATGCCTGTAATCCCAGCACTTTGGGAGGCCGAGGCAGGCAAATCACTGGAGGCCAGGAGTTCCAGACCAGCCTGGCCAACATGGTGAAACCCCATCTCTACTAAAAATACAAAAATTAGTCAGGCGTGGTGGTGCACATCTGTAATCCCAGCTACTCGGGAATCTGAGGCACGAGAATTGCTTGAAACTGGGAGGTGGAGGCTGTAATGAGCTGGGATCACGTCACTGTAACTCCAGCCTGGGTGACAGAGCAACTGTCTCAAACACAAAAAACAAAAACAAAAACAAACTCCCATGACATGTATGCTGAAAGGATTAAAAGTGAAAAATGTCTACAACTTACTTGGACATGCATATAGAAAAAAAGATGAGACTGCAGGAGGCAGGCTATGGGATAAAGCATGGCAAAATGCTGCTTGTACAATCTAAGGGATAGGTATTGGCATCACCAAGATTTTATATACTGACAGAAAATGATCTTTAGGGTGTTTAGGTGGGAGAAAAGCCAAAATACAAAATAGCATGTATAGTATAATTTATAAAAGAAATGAAAACACCCACTAACACTTGCTTATAAATAAAGTAAAAGTCACTGCAAGCTTACACTAGAAACTGATAACAGGGCTGTGCGAGAATAGAAACTAAACAGCTGAATTACAGGAGGGGAAGGAGAATCTTCACTACCCTTTGTATCTCTTCAAGTTTATTTCCTTCAAAAAATAAAATATAAACAACTTTAAAATGAGCCTGCTTTTTTTTTTCTGAGACAGGGTCTCACTCTGTCACTCAGGCTGGAGTGCAGCAACAGTCATGGCTCACTGCAGGCTTGACTTCCCAGGCTCAAGCAGTCCTCCCACTTCAGCCTCACAAAGTGCGGGGATTACAGGTGTCAGCCACCACACCTAGCCTATTCTTGATTTTCATATAATCATGCTTAAGACAGATTAAACCTTCCTTCCTATACTTCCTTTCTAAAAATAAGAAAACCACTAGAACTAAAATTCTGGACAGAAAATCCAGACACCTCACCAAAGATGATATACGGATGGCAGATTAAGTATATGAAAAGGTGCTCCACATCACTATGGGATTGGGAATTAAAACGATGAGACCACTATTCACCCATTAGCTAAAAGGCAGGAGTGGCATCACCAAATACTAATGAGGGTGAGGAGCTACAGGAACTCTTATTGTCAATGGGAACTCAAAATAGTCATGTTGGAAGAGTTTGGCAGTTTCTTCCAAAACTAAACATACTCTTAACTTACAATCCAGCAACCTGGTTCCTTGGTATTTACCCAAAGGAGCTGAAAACAAGTCTACACAAAAACCTGCACATAAATGTTTATAGCAGCTTTATTCCCTTCCTACAAACTTCAGATTCTCTTCTAATTTGCTGAACTTGGGGAGTGGGAGGGTAATGTATTTCTAATGCGATAGCGCAATTTGGATTGGAACTCTACTGCTGACATACATACCATTCTCCTCTATACTATAGGTCCTACCAATTCAATGTGAGTGTCTTCCGATAATTTAGGGGAAACTCTCAGAACAATGGAGTTTTTTGTATTTTGGTTTTTTTGATTTTGACACAGAGTCTCACTCTGTTGCCCAGGCTGGAGTGCAATGGTGTGATCTTGGCTCGCTACAACCTCTGCCTCCCAGGTTCAAGCGATTCTCCTGCCTTGGCCTCCCAAGTAACTGGGATTACGGGCGTGTGCCACACCTGGCTAATTTTTGCATTTTCAGTAGAGACGGAGTTTCACTAAGTTGGCCAGGCTAATCTTGAACTCCTGACCTCAAGTGACCCACCATGGAGGGTTTTAAATTCTGAAACAAACAGGATGTAACCCCAAAAAATAACTTTCCAAATGAGAACTGAGTAAGGGCTGTTTAGGGCAGAGGACGTTAACAAGGCATGTTGATTAATAAGCAGACTCATGGCACACAATGTTGCCTTCAAAGTGGGTTCCTTATGCTTCCCCCTTCAAGTAACACAGAAGTAGTGAGAATTTGGAGCCTTCCTCCCAGGGAAGATTTGGTCCCCCTTCCCACATGACAGAAGCTTCAGTTACCCACGCATAAAGGGACACATACTCTATTTCTGCTTCATTGCCTGGTGTCAATATTTAGATGAGACCACAATATTCAGCAATCAGCTCCCTGGTATTTACATACTGCTTCTCAGAGTTCTCCCTTGCACTCCGTAAGAAGCAGCTAGGCTAAAGCAGGATATGAGCACCCTGACCATATACCCCACTCCCACTATTCTTCCTGATAGCTTTACCACAAAGGAAGTTATAGACACAAGGAACCCAAACAGAAGGAAATTCACCATCACTGCTTCCTTCAATAGCAAAGAGTGATGCAAAACAGTCTTCTCAAATGTGGGGAGACGGTACCGTCTTCCACTTGCATGTAAATAAGATTACTTTTACTGTATTATGTGCTGCTCTTCCTTTCCCATAACTACATCCACCTTAGCAATCACTTACGTACTAGCCTAGATCATGAACAAAAACAAAAGGGAGCATTCAAATACATAAAATGATTTCCCAATAATGGCCACATTTTGTACAGAAAACTCAGCCTGTAGCGTGCCAAGAAGATATATCCTTTCAACCTTACCCATCATATAGCATTTTAATGCTTTGCTTGCATTCTTTTTCCAGAGATGTGCAAATAAAACTCATTAGCTTAAATCAATTGCAGATGAATTCCTCACTACCCCAATCACAGTAGGCCCCACAGATCTTTTCCACAGCAAATCAGATACCAAATGTGAAAGAGCAACAAAGATCACGTTCTAATAGTTCGTACAACTACAGATACCAGTTCTCATAGCTTGGCATATTCAACCATATAGGAAAACGCATTTCCATCTAGGCAGTACTACTGATGATGTTAAGCTGGTTAAGTCATGTTCACAGGATTTTAGAGAACACACACGAAAATTAACCCTTACTACTTATATTAATATAGCAGGACTTGAGGTAATAATATATTCAGTTGACTCACAGACTCCAATAATAAATACTCTTAGGTAATCTTCAGCCTGAAACAAGTCTTCATTTATTGACTACAGTACAGTGATTTCACATCTTAGCTGGTAATCAAAGATGGTTATGTATTAAGTAAGAGAAGACATAGTCTCTCTTCCAGGTATCACCTGTCAGAAACCTGGGCAAATTTAATTTTAAGAACTAGAACTGCATCTCCTGGTGGCAGTCGTCACCCTGAGAACAGGAACAAGGCAAAGAAAGCATACAGGATTTTGATTCTCCTACACAGGTGCACATAAAGTTAGTTTATTAATGACTATATGTTGAAGCCAGCCATTTTGTCCAATATTTAAATAACAAGCTGTTTAATATTAAAGCAGAAAGTACTGCCACATTGTGACAGAAGTACAGCTTTATCCATAAACCCTTCACACAATTATACATTAAATGCTATTTTTATTTAAGCAAGGCACCCCTACTTGTTTTAAAATATGGGATGTACTACTGCATTAAAAAAGCAAATGAGGAGACTGATTTTTTTCCTATCTAGAGCTGGTTTAAATTCAAGTGAAGCCATTAATTTTCTTACCAGTCTGGACTGTTCTGACATGTCACTTCACAGTTTTGAGACTAACAAACACCCTTAGGTTTACCCCAAACCAAAAAAAGCCAGGGAGGGACAGTTTAGACAACTTTTAAGTTAAGACTAGAATGCCCCCTTAAGTAGATAGGCACCACCGTTATACGCCTATAGCACAAGGCTTTAGAAAGGCAAAACATTTCTAAAGACATAAAACCGCCAAATTGTCATTTACACTAAGCTGTGGTATTTTTTGTTTTGATTTTTAAAAATTCCTATCTCTAAGTAATCAAATACAGCAAAATTTAAAACTATTCTGCCAAACCATACCAGTTCAAAGGTCTGAAACCGTTCTTTGCTTTGGTGAATGTTTGGTTAAAATAAATCACTGTTTCACTCCATGAGAAGTTTTACATCAGAGCACTCAATTCACAGGCAAAAAAAAAAAAAGTTACTTTTTAAATGAAAGCGTTTAAAGAACACTGCTGAATAAAAATATGTGGTCTTTACAATGAGTAACATATCATCTATGAAAACAAACCATTTAATCATATAAAACAAAGACCATATTTTTAAATCAGATCCTGGACAGTTTAAACAAAAATTTTAATTTGTGGTTTATTTCATAATCCCAAACTGGATCTTTCATTTCTTCTTCTAAACAGTCCACTATGAAACTTTTCTTAGAAGCAATTAACCCAAAACACCAAAATCATTTCCCTAGCAGTTGCTGCTAATAAACTGGAACTGTATATCCCAAGTCCAAGAAAGATGTGCAAATGAAATGCTTCTTGCTTCACCCTAAAAATAAAACAAAAAATATTGTACATTTACTCAAGATGAAAAAGGATGGCACACATTCCCATACCATTTAAAATTGCAAATTCAAATTTTTCTCCTCTCTAATTTAGTGCAAGCTATCTGATAAACCGAGTTAAAGTGAGGAAAACTAGTCAGGCATTAGTGTTTACAGGCTGGTACAAAAAACTGAGTTTCAGAATATATTTTAAATAGATTTTAGCTATTATAAATATTTAACACCAAAGAATTGTGGGACTTCATATCCAAAAATAGCAACAGAAGAGGCCAGGCGCGGTGGCTCACGCCTGTAATCCCAGCACTTTGGGAGGTTGAGGCGGGCAGATCAGCTGAGGTCAGGAGTTCCAGACCAACCCGGCCAACATAAACCCCGTCTCCACAAAAATAAAAAATTAGCCGGCTGTGGTGGCGCATGCCTGTAATCCCAGCTACTGGGGAGGCTGGGGCAGGAGAATCACTTGAACCCAGGAGGCAGAGGTTGCAGTGAGCTGAGACTGTGCCATTGCACTCCAACCTGGGCAACAAGAGAGAAACTCCGTCTCAAAAAATAAATAAATAAATAAAAATAAAATACAAAACTTAGCCGGGCATGGTGGCATACGCCTGTAGCCCCAGCTACTTGATAGACTGAGGCAGGAGAATCGCTTGAACCCGGGGGGCGGAGGTTGCAGTAAGCGGAGATCACACCACTGCACTCCAGCCTGGGCGACAGAGAGAGACTCCGTCTCCCAAAAAAAAAAAAAAAAGCAATAGAATAGGATATAGTAATAGAATGAATGTCCGTGTTTTTTTGTTCCTTTTTTTTTTTTTTTGAGACAGAGTTTCGTTCTGTCATCCAGGCTGGTGGAGTGGTGGCACCATCTCAGTCACTGCAACCTCCGCCTCCCAGATTCAAGTGATTCTCCTGCCTCAGCCTTCCCAGTAGCTGGAACTACACACATGCACCACCACACCCAGCTAATTTTTGTATTTTTAGGAAAGACAGGGTTTCGCCATTTTGGCCAGGCTGGTCTCAAACTCCTGACCTCAGGTGATCTGCCTGCCTCAGCCTCCTGAAGTAATGGGATTACTGGAGTAACCCACCATGCCTGGCCCCATGTGTTTTCAAGAAATCATTACAGGTAAGTGTCTCAAAAGAATGAGCCATTACCTGTAGAAAAGTGACTGCAATACAACAGTAATACTTACAATACCTTATGGGAAAAAAAAAAAAGACACCATATATTTAATCGAGGCAAGGAACATCAAGATGTATTAAGCAAATCTCACGGGTAGGTTAACACTATAAAATTATGTACTTCCTAAGGCAAAAAAAAAATGCCATTTTAGGAAAAGGAAGCAGTGGCACATTAACTGTGTTTATGGATGATACACTCTGGTTTCACATGGTATCCTTTTAAAAATACCTTAAAACAGAAAATGGCTGGGCGTGGTGGCTCCCACCTGTAATCCCAGCACTTTGGGAGGCTGAGGCTAGCGGATCACTGGATGTCAGGAGTTTGAGACCAGCCTGGCCAACATGGTGAAACCCCGTCTCTACTAAATATACAAAAATTAGCTGGATGTGGTAGAGAATGCCTGTAATCCTAGCTACTTGGGAGGCTGAGGCAGAAGAATCACTTGAACCCGGGAGGCAGGGGTTGCAGTGAGCTGAGATTGTGCCACTGCACTTCACCCTGGGCAAAAAGAGTGAGATTTCATATAAAAAAAAAACAAAAAACAAAAGTAACCTGAGAAAATGGAAAAGATGTTTAAATTTAAGTGGGGAAAAAAAGCTAATGCAAGTCACATATCCAGTCTATTACGATTTATAGCTACTAAAGGTGGCTATTTTTTGGCAAACAGCATGATGTTGGAAATTATGCATAAAAATTCTATATGGAGATAATGCTCAAAGCTACCATATAAATCATAAGGAATTATGGCTGGGAGCAGTGGCTCACTCCTGTAATCCCAGCACTTTGGGAAGCCAAGGCAGGTAAATCACTTGAGGCCAGGAGTTAGTTCAAGACGAGCCTGGCCAACATGGTGAAACCTCATCTCTACTAAAAATACAAAAAAATTAGCCAGGCATTGTGGCGGGCACCTGCAATCCCAGCTACTCGGGAGACTGAGGCAGGAGAATCACTTGAACCCAGGAGGCGGAGTTTGCAGTGAGCCCAGACTGCATCACTGCAATCCAGTCTGCTCAACAAAGCAAGACTCTGTCTCAAAAAAAATAAAAAGTAGGCCGGACACAGTGGCTCACGCCTGTAATCCCAGCACTTTGGGAGGCCGAGGCAGGCGGATCACCTGAGGTCAGGAGTTCAAGACCAGCCATGACCAACATGGAGAAACCCCGTCTCTACTAAAAATACAAAAATTAGCTGGGCGTGGTGGTGCACGCCTGTAATCCCAGCTACGTGGGAGGCTGAGGCAGGAGAATCTCTTGAACCTGGGAGGTGGAAGTTGCAGTGAGCAGAGATCGAGCCATTGCACTCCAGCCTGGGCAACAAGAGTGAAACTCCATCTCACAAAAAATAAATAAATAAATAAATAAATAAATAAAAATTTTTTAAAAATGAAAAAATATCATAATTAATTCTATTTCCCAGCAGAATTTTTTTTTTTTGGCCCCCCACATCTGAGAAGCCAGAGCGAGAATTTTCATTCCTTATATTGACACTTCAATTATCATTAGTTTGATCTTTATTAAAAAGGAATGGTGCCAGGCGGGGTGGCTCACTCTTGTAATTCCAACACTTTGGGAGGCAAAGGCAGCAGGATCACTTAAGGCCAGAAGTTCAAGGCCAGCCTGGGCAACATAGTGAGACCCCATCTCTACAAAAAATTAAAAAATTAGGTAGGCATGGTAGTACACATCTGTAGTCCCAGCTACTTGGGAGGCTGAAGTGAGAGAATCACCTGAGCCCAGAAGGCTGAAGCTGCAGTGAGCTATGATCGCACCACTGCTAGCCTGGGCAACAGAGCAAGACCTAGTCCCTAAAAAAATTTGAAAAATAAAAAGAGAATGGTTTCTACCATATTACAAATTAGTGAGTGAATGATTATTAGTTTATCAATAGAAAATAATTTCCACAGTTGTATCTTTTTTTTTTTTTTTTTTTTGAGTCTCGCTCTGTTGCCCAGGCTGGAGTGCAGTGGCACAATCTCAGCTCACTGCAACCTCTGCCTCCCGGGTTCAAGTGATTCTCCCGCTTCAGCCTCCTGAGTAGCTGGAATTACAGGCACCCACCATCATGCTCGGTTAATTTTTGTATTTTTAGTAGAGACAGGGTTTCACCATGTTGGCCAGGCTGGCTTGAACTCCTGACCTCAGGTGGTCCGCCCACCTTGGCCTCCCAAAGTGCTGGGATTACAGGTGTGAGCCACTGCACCCAGCCCACAGTATTACCTCTTAAATTTACCTTATTATCTGGAGCCCCTAGAGTCTTATTTTCCTTTTGGACATGAATTCAGGAACAGTTCAATATACCTACTCCTGACCTCAGGTGGTCCGCCCACCTTGGCCTCCCAAAGTGCTGGGATTACAGGTGTGAGCCACTGCACCCAGCCCACAGTATTACCTCTTAAATTTACCTTATTATCTGGAGCCCCTAGAGTCTTATTTTCCTTTTGGACATGAATTCAGGAACAGTTCAATATACCTATGATCTGAGGATAATGAGAAAGATTAGTTTTAAAAAGTTGAAAAGGCAGAAAAATATTACAGCCATTTTTCTCACAGTTCAGACAGCAACTCAAACCCTCTGCCCTTTCCTTTCCCTAATTAAAAACAAAATTTAGGCCGGACACGGTGGCTCACGCCTATTGTAATCCCAGTACTTTGGGAAGCCGAAGTGGGAGGATCACCTGAGGTAAGGAGTTCAAGCCAGCCTGGCCAATGTAGCGAAACCCCATCTCTACTAAAAATACAAAAATTAGCCAGTGTGGTGGCGGGTGCCTATAGTCCCAGCTACTCGGGAGGCTGTGGCAGGACAATCACTTGAACCCAGGAGGCGGAGGTTGCAGTGAGCTGAGATCACACCACTGCACTACAGACTGGGTGACAGACAAGACTCCGTCTCAAACAACCACAAACAAACAAAATGTAAAATGGACAAACAGGCTGGATGTGGTGGCTCATGCCTGTAATCCCGGCACTTTGGAAGGTCGAGGCAGGTGGACCATTTGAACCCAGGAGTTCGAGACCAGCCTGGCCAACATGGCTAAACCTGTGTCTACTAAAAATAGAAAAATTAGTCAGACACGGTGCCAGGCACCTGTAATCCCAGCTACTCAGGTGGCTGAGGCAGGAGAATTGCTTGAACACAGGAGGCTGAGACTGCGGTGAGCCGAGATGGCACCGCTGCACTCCAGCGTGGGCGACAAAAAAAAAAGAAAGAAATTCGCAGGATAATTAGCAGACAAATTTTTTTAAATTATAATATAGTGTTTTATCTGTTACGTTTAATTTACTAGTACTAAAAGAATACAAATTTCTCAAGGAAAAATTCTACAATCCCAAAACAGAAAAAGATATTTGTAAGCAAAGACAAGCATCAAAAATGACAACGAAAGCCAAAGGCAGGACTTACGAACGTGGGACCGATCCTTGAGCATCGCTGCAACAGCATCCTCATGGGTCTCAAAGTGCACATCAGCTTCTCCAGTGGCCTTCCCACTGGAGCTGTATTCCATGGTGATTCTAACAGGCTTGAGTGGAGCAAAAAACTAAATGACAAACAAAGGCAGTCAAGAGGAACATGATGGATGTAAACCTACCTAGAAGTCTGGTGGCTCTTCATCTTTCTTTCAGACTTTGATTCATACACTTGATACATTTCTTTTTAGGAAATCTTTTTAAGCAGTAATATATTTATATATCTAGTATGTCTTCTGGCTTTTTACTTTTTCTCAGAACTCAAAGTGACATTTCAAATATCTGCTCTCAGCGAGCATGGTGGCTCACACCTGTAATCTCAACACTTTGGGAGGCCGAGGACAGTGGATCGCTTGAGGTCAGGAGATCAAAACCAGCCTGGCCAACATGGTGAAACCCCATCTCTACTGAAAATACTAAAATTAGCCGGGCATGGTGGCGCCTGCCTGTAATCCCAGCTACTCGGTAGACCAAGGCGGAAGAAATGCTTGAACCCAGGAGACAGAGGTTGCAGTGAGCCAAGTTCACTCCACTGCACTCCAGCCTGGGCGACAGAGTGAGACTCTGTCACAAAAAAAAGTGATACCAAGCCACACTTTTCAGCTACAGAAAAAGAAGCAAGCTTTGCAACCAGGAAGATGCCATCTTACTATCCAACGCAGAAATACTATATTTTCTTCTCTACCTTCCCCAAATTAATACAAGTTCAATTTTAGAACTTTTGTTCAAATCTATTGAGATTGGATATCTTACTGCCACACACGTTTATAATGTCTTGGGCATTGGCTTGGAAAGGTAATCCCCTCATGTGGACAAAATGCAGAGAAGACGCAGTTCCAAAATCAGCAGCCTCTGGAAGCTTTTCTGGCACCTCCTTAGGCAATTCTGAGAGGTGGAACAGAAAGCACTGTTAAAACATAACAGCTTCAAGGGTTATTAACAGATTCTAATTAGGTATGACTTTTATGTCCAAATCCTCAATTCCTCTTAAGAGCATTAAAAGCCAAAATGATCTGAAATTTCTGCCACTCAACAAATATCACCTGAACACCCATTAAGCACTGAATGCCTCAGACCATTACCAGTTTAAGAACTTACCCCTTTTTGTAACATCAGAGAGCAGGTAAAATGATTATGAATTAAACCCTAAAAGAGACTTTCTAGATTACAGGCACTGAAAAAAAAAAAAAAAAAAAAAAAAAAAGAACAAAGGCTGGGCGTGGTAGCTCACACTTGTAATCCCAACACTTTGGAAGGCTGAAGCAGGAGAATCACTTGAGCCCAGGAGTTCGAGACCAGCCTGGGCAACACAGCCAGACACTGTCTCTACAAAAAATAAAAAGAAAAATAAGTTAGCTGGGCATGGTGATGCATGCCTATAGTTCCAGCTACTCAGGAGGCTGGGGTGGAAGAACTGCCTGAGCCCAGGAGTTCAAGGTTGCAGTGAGCCATGATTGTGCCACTGCACTCCAGAATGGGCCACAGAACAAGACTTTGTCTCAAAAAACAAAAATATATACACACATATATATAGTGACAAGATAATCCCAGGGTACCAGTTTAAAAAGTATTTATCAAACTTAAAAGATTCCAAATGTTGCCCTGGGTTAGGAATCAAAGAAATAATTAAATCCAGAAGCAAACAAAAATCCTTACTTCAGGCGGGCACAGTGGCTCATGTCTGTAATCCCAGCACTTTGGGAAGCAGAGGCCGGCAGATCACCTGAGGTCAGTAGTTCAACACCAGCCTGGCCAACACGGGGAAACCCCATCTCTACTAAAAATATAAAAATTAGCCGGGCACAGTGGCAGGCGCCTGTAGTCCCAGCTACTCAGGAGGCTGAGGCAGGATGATGGCGTGAACCTGGGAGGCGGAACCTGCAGTGAGCCGAGAGTGCGCCACTGCACTCCAGCCTGGGCAACAGAGTGAAACTCTGTCTCAAAAAAAAAAAAATCCTTACTTCAGTCAATATTCCTGCTCATTACCCAAATCTTCCCCCATCTTAATTTAAATGTTGACATTTTACTTCCTTTTATCACATTTTTACTACCCAGCTTTTGATATAGTTAATAAAAATGATTAAATTTAAAACCTAGCAAAATAATTAAGCCTTTCTGCATATACTCAAAGTATGTAAAGTCCTATTAAATCTTTAGGCCGGGTGTGTTGGCTCACACCTGTAATCCCAGCACTTTAGGAGGCTGCGGCTCACTTGAGGTCAAGAGTTCCAGACCAGCCTGGCCAACGTGGCGAAACCCTATCTCTACTAAAAATATAAAAATTGGCTGCGCGTGGCGGCATGCGCCTGTAGTCCCAGCTACTCAAAGAGGCTGAGGCAGGAGAATCACTTGAACCCAGGAGGTAGAGGCTGCAGTCAGCCGAGATCGCACCACTGCACTCCAGCCTGGCAACAGAGCAAGACTTCATCTCAAAAAAAAAAAAAAAAAAAAATCACAAAACCCAAAACATTCAAGATAGACCCAATGAGTCTCAAGAAGAGGCAGGACCTTACCTATTTCCTTCTCACTTTCAAAAGCTGTCATGGGTTGAATATCCTCATTTACTTCATGTTCTTCAAAGACCATTTCTGGCTCAGTTATATACTTAGCAGTAGGAAAAGATGCGATTTTCTTTCCCTTATAAGAACCGACATGTGTTCGAACTTCATTCCTTCTGCTTGGAAATATCTCGATGTATCTATGTCAAAGCAAAAGTAAACAGGCACAAATGGTGCAAAGTAACTTTATACTGAACTCATTTAAAATAAACATGTATACATTATATTTCCAACAGCTTATGAAACACAGGTGTCAAAAGATAACAGGTAGGGAAAACTAATAATGCATACAGATAGTAGCCCATGAAAATATACAACAGAGTAGGTCACTGATCTAAGTTTTTGCATCAAGGTAACACTTTTTCTTCACATACATTTTAATAATATTTTCTACTCTGTTTTGCTTCATGAGAACAACTATGCTTAAGTTAATTGTGTATACAGAAAAAATTAATCTCATAAGGGTTTTTTAAATTGCTGGTTAACAATCTCTTGAAGCTCTGAAATTCAATTCTGTGCAAATTAATCATATCTGTATAAGATATTAAAAGTCACAGTAAAAGAAGAGCTAACTTCCCCAGAACTTCACTAAAAGGCTGAGAATTCAAGAACTAAGTATCAATTATGACTTGCTATCACAGGAGGGGACTATCTATTAAACCCAAGCTTCTGGAATAATTTTTTTTTTTGAAACTTGGATTTCTTGCTGTCACCCAAGATGGAGTGCAGTGGTGTGAACATGGCTCACTGCAGCCTAAACCTCCTAGGCTCAAGTGATCCTCCTGCCTCAGCCTCCTGAGTAGCTGGGGACTACTGCCGCCTGCTACCACACACTGCTAATTTTTTTTTTTTTTTTTTTTGAAGCAGAGTTTCGCTTTTGTTGCCCAGGCTGGAGTGCAATGGCACGATCTTGGCTCACTGCAACCTCTGCCTCCTGGGTTCAAGCAGTTCTCCTGCCTCAGCCTCCTGAGTAGCTGGAATTACAGGCGCCCGCCACCACGCCCAGCTGATTTTTTGTATTTTTAGTAGAGACAGGGTTTCACTATGTTGGCCAGGCTGGTCTCAAACTCCAGACCTCAGGTGATCCACCTGCCTCAGCCTCCCAAAGTGCTGGGATTATAGGCATGAGCCACCATGCCCAGCCCACACACTGCTAATTTTTTGTATTTTTTATTTTTGTAGACATGGGTTCTTGCCATGTTGCCCAAGTTGCTCTTGAACTCCTGGGCTCAAGTTATCCTCCCACTTCGGCCTCCCAAAGTGCTGGGATTATAGGCATGGGCCACCGCGCCCAGCACAGTTTCCTTTTTCTTAACATGGCCTTCTAAACTAAGAGTTATAAAACTAGCTTGTGTTTACAAATCTATAAAGATTAGATGAGCACTACTTCTTTAAAAAAAAAAAAACCTTTGAGCCTGGACAACAAAGTGAGACACCATCTCTACAAAAGTTTTTTTTGTTTTTTTTTTTAATTAGCCAGGAGACCAGGTACAGTGGCTCACACCTATAATCCCAGTACTTTGGGAGGCTGAGGCAGGTGGATCACTTGAGCTCAGGAGTGCGAGACCAGCTTGGGCAACATGCAAAACCCCGTCTCTACAAAAATACAAAAATTAGCTGGGTGTGGTGGCATGTATCTGTAGTCCCAGCTACTTGGGAGGCTGAAGTGGGAGGATTGCTTGAGCCCAGGAGGCCACAACTGCAGTGAGCTGTATCACACAACTGCACTCCAGCGAGGGTAACAGAATAAGACTCTGTCTAAAATTAGCCAGGCATGGTGATGCATGCCTGTGGTACCAGCTACAAGGAAAGCTGAGGTGGCAGGACTGCTTGAGCCCAGAAGGTCAAGGCTGAAATGAGCAGTGTTTGTGGCACTGCACTTCAGCCTGGGTGACAGAGCAAGATCCTGTCTCAAAAAACCAAAAAACCTTTGAACCACTTCTATCAGTAGATCCTGAAACACTGGCTTTGGAATGGCTGTTTTGTTTACTTCAAAGGAGCCGATTTAAAAGGCCAGAAAACAATAATAAAAAAAAATTAACAAAACAGTGATTTAACATTTGACATTTTAAACTGTACCTCCAAAGTTAAAGTTAAAACACAAATGAACCCACTTATCATCATGTGCATCCTGAGGTGATGTCAACATGAGATACTGTACAAGACAACTGATCTAATTTCTTCAAAAGTCAATTGCTTTTAAAAAGGGGGGAAGAATAAGTAAGGGGGATTTGCTCTAGTTCAAGAGAATCAGTGGTCAGGTGCAGTGGCTCACACCTGCAATCCTAGCGTTTTGGGAGGCCAAAGCGGGCGATCACTTGAGCCCATGAGTTTGAGGCCAGCCAGGGCAACACAGCAAGACCTCACCTACAAACACACACGCACGCACGCACGCACACATACACACAGCCAGGTGTGGCGGCACATGCCTATTGTTCTAGCTAGTTGGGAGGATGAGGCGAGAAGATTGCTTGAGCCCAGGAATTCAAGGCTGTAGTGAGCTATCATCATGCCACTGCACTCCAGCCTGGGTGACAGAATAAGACCCTGTGTCTTAAAAAAAAACACACACACACACACACAGAGAATTATGGACATAACAATCAAATGCAGTGTGTAGACCTTATCTGGATTCTGTATTTTTGTCCGGTGTGCTGGGTCACACCTGTAATCCCAGCACTTTTGGAGGCCGAGGTGGGTGGATGACTTGAGTCTGGGAGTTCTAGATCAGCCTGGCCAACATGGTAAAACCTTGTCTCTACTAAAAATACAAAACTTAGCTGGGCGTGGTGGTGCATGCCTCTAGTTCCAGCTACTCAGGAGGCTGAGGCAGGAGGATCACATGAAACTGGGAGGCAGAGAGAGGATGCAGTGAGCCAAGATCACGCCACCGCACTCCAGCCTAGGCGGCAGAGTGAGACTCCGTTGCCAAAAAAAAAAAAGGCTATTTTTGGTATAATTGGGAAAATGCTATTATGAACTGTTATTAGATAATATACTATTGCTAACGGTGTTAGATATAACATTGAAATTATGTAAAAAAATCTTTTTAAAAGATGCATACTAAAAAAAACCCAGATGAAGCAAATATAACAGATGTTACATTTTATATATAAATGTGTTAATCTAGCTGCTCTAGGTAGTCTGTCTATGGGTTAGTCCTGCCCCACAAGGAGCAGTCAAGCCGGGTGCGGTGGCTCACGCCTGTAATCCCAGCACTTTGGGAGGCCGAGGCGGGCGGATCACGAGGTCGAGAGATCGAGACCACCCTGGCCAACATGGTGAAACCCCGTCTCTACTAAAAATACAAAAAAAGCCGGGCATGGTGGCAGGCGCCTGTAATCCCAGCTACTTGGGAGGCTGAGGCAGGAGAATCGCTTAAACCAGGGAGGCAGAGGTTGCAGTGAGCCAAGATCGCGCCATTGCACTCTAGCCTAGGCAGAAAGAGTGAAACTCTGTCTCAAAAAAAAAAAAAAGGAGCAGTCGAAAAAAAATTGTTAATCTAAATTATGGGCATTTGATGGCTCACTACACTACTCTCTCTACTTTTCTATGTTTGGATAACTTTACAGTCATATTACAGCACATTCATCAAAATGACTTGATGTGTAACACTTCTGCATCATTAGTATCTGCTTTACTCACCGATTACCAATTTCTTCCCTGTGTTTCAACAGGGCTTGGTTGGCCATTTCTGGTTCTTCAAATTGCACATAGGCTTCCCCTGTTTTTCGCCTCCCTCTATAGTCCATCACAAAAGTAATGTCAACTATATTCAGTCCTAGGACACCAAGAGATTTTAATGCTACTAGCAGGCTTTTTTATCCTTAGAATTAACACCGTCATTCACATACTAATAAAATTTTTATTCTGTTTTGCCAGTCCCAAAACTGAATACATGCTTGACAGGAAGAAAATTATTATGCAGTCAAAAGTCAGTAACACCTACATACTTGAATTTCCAGAATAGGTAAGGTCCAAGAAGCCCACCCAAAACATACAATTCTCCCCACCAGTTTTTTTTTTTTTTTTTTTTTTTGCTGTTAATTATATACTAGGAAACAATAGAAATCACAGACTTCACTGCTAATGGTTCTAGGAATTAGAAAATACTTTTAAATTATATAAATTGTTGTTGTCTTACACAAATACAGCGACTATTATGAGAAGTTATTTCCTTCAATAGTAAAACCCTCATGAAATTATTCTGAAATCTGACTTCCCTCCTAAAATCTGCCTGATAGAACAAAAACACATACAAAATCTATAAATATTAGAAATTTAAGTGAAGAGCTCTCCCCTAAAGAACCTAATATAACTGCATGCCTTTGCCCAGAAACAGGCTCATCTAAGATATAGAAGGAGATACCAAGGGAAAAAAGATATGAGCTCCCAAGCATAATACAACTGCAAAGTACCTGCAAAGAAGTCTACAATGTCTTTCTCATTGCAACTATAAGGAAGTCCTCTCAAACGAACCACACCATCATTTACCACAGGCGAAGATTTGACTTGCAAGCTCTTCATTAAGGCATCCACATCTTCATTGTTTATCTCATATACTACGAAGAAAAAACACAACAGGGATGAAAAATTTACATAACAAAGGAACAAACCCATTAAAAAAAATCATTACAACTTGCTGGGTTATCTGAGAATTCAATAACTATTTTAATCTTTATGCGCTTCTCTAGAGAAAATAACAAATGACATTTATTGCATATTTACCATGCGGGCATAACTTCTTTAATTCTCACAGCTTGTAAGATACTTCATCGGCCAGGCACACTGGCTCACACCTATAATCCCAGAACTTTGGGAGGCCAAGGCGGGTAGATTACCTGAGGTCAGGAGTTTGAGACCAGCCTGACCAATATGGTAAAACCCCATCTCTAATAAAAATACAAAAATTAGCTGGGTATCATGGCATGTGCCTGTAGTCCCAGCTACTTGGGAGGCTGAGACAGGAGAATTGCTTGAACCCAGGAGGCAGAGGTTGCAGTGAGCTGAAATCACAACACTGCACTCCAGCCTGGGTGACAGAGTGAGATTCCATCCCCCCTACAAAAAAAAGAAACTTTATCTCTTTATGTTTTATTTTCACATCCTATAAAAGAATGCATTCATACAATCTAAATACTTCATTATTAAGGATCAAATAAAAACTACCTTGAAAAGTATAAAACCTAATGCAATGATCCCAAAAAGCCATAATCTGACTTCACATACCTTCCACATACCGCTGGCCCATGTACATGCGGTGCTTCTCTAAGGCTTTCTGCACATCCTGCTCTGACTCCATTTCAATTAAGGCATCACCCCTTCGTTTCCCATCTCTGTTTAGGAGAAAATGTATTCCATTCTCACCGTTGCGGATTCTGCAGTCTAAAAGAGTATGAGCAAAATCAATTGAAAACAGAAATCAAACTTTTAGCTCAATTATGTAAGTCACAAGAATGCAATTTTCCAACAACAAAGCAGGAAACAAGTGTCATATTCCTTACACAAATCCCCATCACTGAAGTCATCCAAACACCAATAAGGATTTAGTCTCTAAAACCTTCCAAGTAGAAAAGATAAGCAAACCTTAGCACAGAAGCTTATGATCTCCTTCCTGATCATTAAACAGCAAATCAGGACAGGCCCAACACAAAATTCATTATTTCTATTGCAATGTTTCTACAATCACTTAAGGAAATACAATATAGTTAAATTCATACATAAGTGTCTTCCTTTAAAATCATATCCATAGGTCTCTAAAATATTTCCTGTATGAGTAATTTTATTACCATAGTTTAACTTTTTGTTTTTGTAGAGAGGCGGTCTCATTTTGTTGCACAGGCTGGTCTTGAACTCTTGGGCTTAAGTAATCCTCCCACCTTAGTCTCCCAAAGTGCTGGGATTACAGGCATCAGCCACCACGCCCAGCCTTTTTCCCCTTTTCATACTGCATACTTTTTATAATGGGAGTAAGTCCAAGATGTAAGTGGCCAAGTGGCTTTAAAAAAAAGTTTGACCAGGCTCACTCTGGGCATACTGCCTAGGATTTATTCCTGCTCCACAAGGAGCAGCTAAAAAAATTAATGAAATAGCCAGGCATGGTGGCTCATGCCTGTAATCCCAGCCCTTTGGGAGGCCAAGGTGGTGGATCACCTGAGGTCAGGAGTTTGAGACCAACCTGGCCAACATGGCAAAACCCTGTCTCTACTAAAAATACAAAAATTAGCCAGGCATGGTGATAGGTGCCTGCAGTCCCACCAACTCAGGAGGCTGAGGCAGGAGAATCGCTTGAACCCGGGAGGTGGAGGTTGCAATGAGCCGAGATTGCGCTACTGCACTCCAGCCTGGGTGACAGAGCAAGACTCCATCTCAAAAAAATTAATAAAAATAAATCATAGTCAGATATAGAAACTAAAAAAAAAATCCCACAGATATGTAAACCCTCCAAACATGTTATGAAGGGAACTTTATTCCTTGATACTAAGTGACCTTCTATTGTAAATGTCTGTATTACATAAAGAGTCACCCTTAATTCCATATTTCCACTGACAGGCTTGACTTTTTGATATGTATATATTAATACCACAGAGAAAAATAATTTCAAACCATGTAATTTTGTTTTTCAACTTTTATTTAGTACACGTATAGGACTGCTACACAGGTAAACCATGTGTTATGGGAGTTCGGTATACAGATAATTTAGTTATCCAGGTAGCAAGCACAGTACCCAATAGGTTTTATTTTTCTTTTTGAGACAGAGTCTATCTCTGTCACCACGGCTGGAGTACAGTGGTGTGAACTCAGCTCACTGCAACCTCCGCCTCCCAGATTCAAGCGATTCTCCTGCCTCAGCCTCCCAGGTAGCTGGGACTACGGGAGCGTGCCACCACGCCCGGCTAATTTTTTTTGTATTTTTAGGAGAGATGGGGTTTCAACATGTTAGCCAGGATGGTCTCGATCTCCTGACCTCGTGATCCGCCCACCTCGGCCTCCCAAAGTGCTGGGATTACAGGCGTGAGCCACTGCACTTGGCCCCGATAGGTATTTTTTAATCTTCTCCCCAACCCTCAAGTTGGCCCTGGTGTCTTGTTGTTCCCCTCTTTGTGTCCATGTGTTCTCATTGTTTAGCTCCCACTTGTAAGTGAAAACATACAGTATTAAGTTTAATGTTCCATGTTAGTTTGCTTAGGATAATGGTCTCCAGCACCACCCACATTGCTGCAAAGGACATAATCTCATTCTTTGTTATGGCTACATAATATTCCATCATACCAGCTGGGCACGGTGGCTCACGCCTGTAATCCCAGCACTGTGGGAAGCCGAGGCAGGCAGATCACAAGGTCAGGAGATTGAGATCATCCTGGCTAACACGGTGAAACCCCAGCTCTACTAAAAATACAAAAAATTAACTGGGTGTGGTGGCAGTCGCTACTAGGGAGGCTGAGGCAGGAGAATGGTGTGAACCCGGGAGGCGGAGCTTGCAGTGAGCCGAGATCATGCCACTGCACTCCAGCCTGGCAACAGAGCGAGACTCCATCTCAAAAAAAAAAAAAAACCTACATAGTATGATGGAATTTTTTTTTTTTTTGAGACAGAGTCTCACTCTGTCGCCCAGGCTGGAATGCAGTGGCACCATCTCAGCTTACTGCAAGCTCCACCTCCCGGATTCACACCATTCTCCTGCCTCAGCCTCCCAAGTAGCTGGGACTACACGCCTGGGTAATTTTTGTATTTTTAGTAGAGACGGGGTTTCACTATGTTAGCCAGGATGGTCTCGATCTCCTGAGCTTGTGATCCGCCCGCCTCGGCCTCCCAAAGTGCTGGGATTACAGGCGTGAGCCACTGCGCCTGGCCCATACTATGCAGTCTTAACGTTAAAATACTTTTGTTGCATTCAAAGTCTTTATACATATGTAAATTGAGACAGTCTCACAGTGTTGCCCAGTGTGGTATGGAACTACTGGCCTCAAGCCATCCTTCCACCTTGGCCTCCCAAAGTGCTGATTACAGGCCTGAGCCACTGCCCCTGGCCCAAAGTCTTTCAATTCGTTACATACCGCAAACCACACACATGGTATCACTTGGTATATGCAACCAACCAGAATGAGACAGTTCCCAACCATCAAAAAGGAAGGTGACAGCGTAGTCTGACATGGATTTGTAGCACTACCTTTTACTCAGACAAAATTACATACTTAAAACATACATTCCTGCTTGTGAGAAACAATATAAGGAAAAAAAAAAAAAGAAATAAAACATACATAAAATATACCTGAAAAAAAGTTAAGCACATCTTCCATAGTGCATGACCAGGGCAGTCCTTGAGCTCGAATGAGAAAGACATCATCCACTTCCTCTTCTAACTTGGACGGGGCCAATTCACACTCAGGGGGTGGTGGAAGGTCCTCCAGGTAAGTAGTTTTGGACTCCTTCCAAAGGAAATGAAGAATTGTAAAAAGAGTTGCATTTACAGGTAAAAAATGTAAAAAAATTCTTAGAAAATGTTTATTCTACAAACTAACATTCTAGATATTATTTCAGAAGCAAAAAGTAAACTTCACCAATCTAACCCATCCTGTTTTGGCTTAAATTGTACATCCAAAAGCCATAAGCAGGTATATCCTAAAGGTTTGGCAGGACACAAATTTCATTCAGGGTTTGTTTTAAAATTCATCAACCCCAAATTATAGCTAACAATAGTGTAGTTAAGGCAACACAAGAAAGGTCCCGACAATTTGACAAATATTTGATTGCCCCTACACACAGTGTTTGCCGCCCTCATCTGAAATAGCTATCTAGAATACGATAAGCATACAAGATGAGATACTGAGTGCTATAAATAAGATACAAAATACTACAGGAATTCAAATCAGAGCACTAACAGAAGAATCAGGATGTGACATGAGATGGGCCTTGAAGGAAGGATAGAATTTTTATGAGGATATAAAAGATAGGGTATTCCAGTTTGAAGGCGAGAGAAAGAAGCAGTACGACCAAACGCCCATTTGAAAAACAGCAATTAATTCCAACTGTTTAAATTAGGAGCCAAAGAAGGTGACCTGGCAAAAGAGGTTGGTACCATAGAGCAGAGGGCCTTGAGTGTGGAGCTCAATGTGTGTCCTTCACTTGGTAGGCAAAGATAAGTTAATACAAGACACTGAGGACTGGGTAAATCAACAAGACAGCAGGACGCCTTGGGAATATTCCTCTGTCAGCTGGTATGCCAGACCAAGTGATTAAGGGAAAGATCTTAAAGACAACGGCAGCAGTGTGAGGCTAAAGACTTGTAAAGTCTCTTTTATCGGATTAAGTAGAACTGGAATTTAGTAAGAATCCACGAAGCACTACAACCATAACCTAAGAAGACAACTCAGGCTTTAAGACTTGCACTCTACTGGGCCAGGTGCGGTGGCTCACGCCTGTAATCCCAGCACCTTGGGAGGCCGAGGTGGGCGAATCACGAGGTCAGGAGTTCAAGACCAGCCTGGCCAACATGGCGAAACCCCATCTCTACTAAAAATACAAAAAATTAGCCGGGTGTGGTGGCGTGTGCCTGTAATCCCAGCTACTCGGGAGGCAGAGGCAGGAGAATCGCCTGAACCCGGGAGGTAGAGGTTTCAGTGAGCTGAGATCTCGGCATTTCACTCCAGCATGGGCAACAGAGCAAGACTCCGTCTCAAAAAAAAAAAAAAAAAAAAAAAAAAAAAGACTTGCACTCTACCGGACTAAGGACAGAGATATCTTTCTACTATCTGTCATTTTCTTTTCTTTTCTTTTTTCTTGAGACGGAGTTTCGCTCTTGTCGCCCAGACTAGAGTACAATGGCGCAATCTCGGCTCACTGCAACCTCCCCGGGTTCAAACGATTCTCCTGCCTCAGCCTCCCGGGTAGCTGGGATTACAGGCGCCCGCCACCCCGCCCGGCTAATTTTTTTGCATTTTTTTAGTAGACACGGAGTTTCACCACGTTGGTCAGCCTGCTATCGAACTCCTGACCTCAGGTGATCCACCCGCCGCAGCCTCCCAAAGTGCCGCGCCCAGCCCTATCTATAATTTTCATTAAGGCTTAATGTTAGGCCGGGCGCGGTGGCTCACGCCTGTAATCCCAGCACTTTGGGAGGCAGAGGCGGGCGGATCACGAGGTCAGGAGATCGAGACCACGGTGAAACCCCGTCTCTACTAAAAATACAAAAAAATAGCTGGGCGCAGTGGCGGGCGCCTGTAGTCCCAGCTACTCGGGAGGCTGAGGCAGGAGAATGGCGTGAACCCGGAAGGCGGAGCTTGCAGTGAGCCGAGATCATTCCACTGCACTTCAGCCTGGGCGACAGAGCGAGACTCGGTCTCCAAAAAAAAAAAAAAAAAAAAGGCTTAATGTTTAGTTTTAAGGAATAAATGTAAGCAGTGTCTAACACATAGTAGATGCTCTACAGATATCACTGCAGTCAATTTCATAGAAAAAAAAAGAGAGAAGCTAGCTCACAAAAGTTTATTGGAGATGGTTTTGTTGTGGTTTTTGTAGACAACTTTCCCCATTTTTCCATAATTCCATAAGCATCACAAGCTTTTACAGAAAAAGGCAGCGTAAAGTATTGGGCCAGGATTCAAATCAATTAGCTCAGCCACTGGCAGACAGCAGCCATGCTGATTAGCCTCCCAGTCTCCCTAAGTTAAAGGAGAAGCACAAATTGAATTAAGATAAATATGACCTAAGGAATCAGGGGCTGGGTAGTTAAAAAGTGTGCAGACAGTTCCCAGATGCCACGTACCAAGAAGAGAAAGGTTCATCTACAAGGCACAAAATATTTGCAATCTAAGTACACACCGACTTTTCTTAAAAAATTAAGAAAAAATGGAAAGGAAAACATTGTAAATTCATTCCTGGGACCCCAAGTTGTGTCCTCAACCCTCAACGCTCCCTCCCATTCACCCCCTCCCCCCAACAGCTAAATCTCCAAACTGCTTTCCCAGACGAAGCGACACACAGTCCTAAAAGACCTTCTGTATGAGTGGAGTTGCAGAGGTGACCTTCAGTAAACCGGGACAGCTCGTCTTTCCCTGGGGACAGGAGAGGGAACGGCGCGATGGGGACAGGCTCCTTCCCTACAAGCCAGCCCACGCAACTGTGTGCGCGCACCTTCCCAGCAGCGGCCGACCGAGAGGCGCCGAGGGCCGCCCAGGCCTAGCGCTCGGGCTGCACGGAAACTCCCAACCCTCCGGCGGGCTCGGGCCTCGCAACTTCACAACCAGCCGGCGGAAAGCAAGAAGATGCGAGGTGGGGGCGTCAGCAGCCTCACGAAACCTACCATGGGCCAGGCGGGGAACAAGGCCTCAACATTCACCCCAGCCACACTTACACTGCCCAACCGACCAGAGACTCGAGGCGAGAACAAAACAAGCAGAAAACCCGACGCCTGGGAGAGCTTCCCTTGTTCCAGGGCCCAATAGGAGCACAGGGTGGACGGGGGCGGGTGTGCGGCGAGTGTCGCGGATCCCCGGGCGTGCCCGCGAGGCGCACACGGAGGGACGGAGGGGCGCGGGGGCGCGTGCACGCGGCCTGGGAGGGATCTCGCGCCAGGTCCCTCGCGGCGCCCACGTACCTGGCTGTAGCTGCGCGTCGGGACCGCGGCCGCCGCCGCCGCCAGCGACTGCGGCAGCAGAGAGGCACGGAGGGCAGGGTAGGACGCGGCGGCCGCGGCCGCGGCAGAGGTGGCCACAGGGGGAGGCCCCGCCAGCCTCCCGGGAGGCACAGGCCCGGTCTGGAGGCCACGCGTCTGGGAGGCAGCGGCCGCGGCGGCCCCGAGCAGCAGCAGCAGGCGGCGGCGGCCGGAGACGCCCGACGGGATAGAGCCAGCGGCAGAGTACAAGGGCAGGCAGGCGGCGCCGGTGCGCCGGCAGCTGCTGCAGTTACAGCCGCAGCCCCGGAGCAGCGCCCCGAGTACCCAGCGCGTGCCGGCCATGGACTCCGGAGGCGGCGCGGGGCCTGAAGGAAGCTGCTCCCGCAGCGATAGTGGAACGGAAGTGGAATCCAGGGCCGGTTGGGGGTGGGGTGTGCCTGGCACATGCGCCGCGGGCACTGGGTGGGGGGGCCTCCGAGAGTCGGAAGGAGGTGGAGGAGAGTGCGACGCTCCGCCCTTGGGCGGGGCTGCCCGTGGTTTGGGCGGGGCTGCCCGTGGTTTGGGCGGGGCCCGGGGAAGTGGGTGCAATCGAACTGCTCTTTTTTTTTTTTTTTTTTTTTTTTTTTTTTTTTTTTTTTTTTTTGAGACGGAGTCTCGCTCTGTCGCCCAGGCTGGAGTGCAGTGGCGCGATCTCGGCTCACTGCAAGCTCCGCCTCCCGGGTTCACGCCATTCTCCTGCCTCAGCCTCCCGAGTAGCTGGGACTACAGGCGCCCGCTACCACGCCCGGCTAATTTTTTGTATTTTTAGTAGAGACGGGGTTTCGCCGTATTAGCCAGGATGGTCTCGATCTCCTGACCTCGTGATCCGCCCGCCTCGGCCTCCCAAAGTGCTGGGATTACAGGCGTGAGCCACCGCGCCCGGCCGAACTGCTCTTTTTTCAGGCGGTGGACACTGAGGCCCAAAGTAAGTGAGGCTAGGGGCCTGGCGCAGTGACTCATTCTTAGTGACTCATTCTTGTAATCCTAGCACTTTGGCAGGCAGAGGCGGGCGGACTGCCTGAGGTCAGGAGTTCGAGACCAACCTAGGCAACACGGTGAAATCCCGTCTCTACTAAAATACAAAAAATTAGGTCGGACGCGGTGGCTCCTGCCTGTAATCCCAGCACTTTAGTAGGCCGAGGTAGGGCGGATCACCTGAGGTCAGCAGTTCAAGACCAGCCTGGCCAACATGGTGAAACTGTGTCTCTACTAAAAACACAAAAATTAGCCGGGTGTGGTGACGGGTGCCCGTAATCCCAGCTACTCAGGAGGCTGAGGCAGGAGAATCGCTTGAACCCAGGAGGCGGAGGTTGCAGTGAGCCAAGATCGTGCCACCGCACTCCAGCCTGGGCGACAGAGTGAGACGCCATCTCCAAACAAACAAACAAAAAAATTAGGTTAGGGCCATCCTGCTCTGGGTAGGGCCGAGAGCTGTAGCACAGGTCTGTGCTGCCCGGCGCTGTGCCACCGAAACCCGTGGTGTGAGTGGCTAAAGAACCCTTTCTGAAAGGAATTGTGATACCCTGGTTATAAAAAAATCGTTGGGATAATATCAGAGATTTGGTACCCCCCGAATTTGAGGTATGTGAGGAAGGAGAACTTCGTTGTTTTAAAATGAAATATAGGCCCGGCGTGGTGGCTCATGCCTATAATCCCAGCGCTTTGGGAGGCTGAAGTGAGAGGATCACTGGAGCCCAAGAGTTCCAGACCAGCCTGGGCAACATAGGGAGACCCCGTCTATACAAAAAATAAAAAAAGCCGGGCGTGATGGCGTGGGCCTGTAGTCCCAGCTACTTGGGAGGCCGATTGCTTCAGCCCAGAAGGTAGAGGCTGTGGTAAGCTATGATTGCCACCACTGAACTCCAGCCTGGGTGACAGAGTGAAACCCTGTCTCTAAAAAAATAAAAGAAAACATATATATTTATTATGTACTGATAATACATAACAAATGTGAACCCTCCCCTAATGAAACTGTATTCACAAGTGAACACACAGAGATTTGCACACACATACACGAAGACTGGTTGTGCAGCTTTCCTCCTCCTGAGCCAGGACTTGTCAAAGACAAGCAAAAGGAAGTTGTTAGAGTAAAAAATAAGAGAGAGCTAATATTTTTAAAAACTCCTTACTGTGGAAAATGTCAAACAGAAGAGCAGAATGAATTTCCAGAACTTCATAAATTGTCAACACTTTTCAATCTTGTGTCATCTATCCCCTACCACCATCTTCCAAACCTTATTTTCTTTGCTAGAATATTTTAAAGCAATGGGTATTACATTTAAAGTTTGACTTGTTTAACCTGGACTACTTTTAGGTAAGGAAAATTCAGTATTTCTTAGAAAACCCTTTCCCCAACCAAAAAACAAAGAACAAGAAAAAAATTGATAGGCTTGGCTCTATGAACCTGGAGTATCAAAGAAAAGGGGGTTTAGTTTTGTTTTTTGGGCTAAAATACAGTCCGACGGAGAGTATTGTCATTTTTATACAAAAACAGGGGCAAAAGAAAAGGCAACAGTGCAAATACTTCATCTTCCAGGAAGGGAGGCTGGGATGCCTCAGTGTTAAAATGACAAAAGAAAACCCTAGAGCAAGAACTATGATCCCTCAGAGGAGTCCCAAAAATGTCCAAGACAGCCTGGCTGGGAGAGGGGGTGTGGGAAGGGCAGGCCCCCAAGAGAGGTCCCCACATCCTCTGGCTAGAGGCTAGGCCCAGGACCCACCAATGCCAGCAGCCCTCACCTCCCTTTGGGGTGAGAGCAGGTGCTGAGGTCAGGCTGGTTTTTGTTTCCCAGTGCTTGTTCGTGATTTGTTCTTGGATACCTGGAAAGGGGCCAGTTGAGGCCTCAGGGGTTGAGGCCCCTCTGGAAATGTGGTTCCTGGGAATGGGCCTGGACATAGAAGCCACTGGATGTCTCTTCCCTGAACAGTAATTTTGTTCATCAGTAATCCTGTAACTTCCCAAGGAAAACAAAGAACAGGCTAGTCTTCCCCACCCCAGCCAAAAAAGAGAAGGGGGTTTCTTCATCTGCAAGATTTGGGAATCCTAGAGTTACTTATTTATATAGAGACAGGGTTTTGCTCTTTTGCCCGAGCTGGGATGCAGTGGTGGGAATATGACTCACACTAGCCTTGACCTCCCGGGTTCAAGTAATCCTCCTGCCTCAGCCTCCCAAAGTGCTTGGGATTACAGGCATGAACCACCACGCCTGACCTATTTTTCTTTTCGTAAGCCTCCCTTTCAAGAAGGAAAATGGGTTAGCCCTTCCTAACAGATCATCACTACAAATAACAGGTTGCTGATGTATTGGAGACTCTGCCTATATTTACTCTTGCCCTCATTTTCTTAATAGCAGCAGTCATCATCTATAACATAAAAATCTGAATGGATTGGAAACCTAAATAGACAGAAATCCTGTACTTTATAATCAGGAGTATAAATAATAAGAGGCAGCCTGGGCAACCTGGCGACATCCCGTATCTACTAAAAATACAAAAAATTAGCTGGGCATGGTGACACCTGCCTGTAGTCCCAAAAGGTCACACGCTCTCTCACAGCACAAACTGACCCTAAAACCGGAGCCCACAAGGTTGAGGCTTCAGTGAGCTGAGACCGCACCACTGCACTCCAGCACTCCAAAGTAGCACCTGCCATCCTCATGACAGAGTGAGACCCTGTCTCAAAAGTAAATAAATAAATAAAATTAAATTATAAGAGGCCATTGGTTTGGACTGAGCTCTTCTACTATGCCCAAAAGACCAAACCAAAATGCAGTTACTCACCTTCCACAAGACCAAGCTGAAACTAAGTTTATTTGACCTTCTGAGTAATCAGGAGAGACAGATAATGGCCAAATCCTCAGACTGGTGTTAGCTGGCAGGATAAGGAAGTCCCCTCTGCTTTGACCTTTATAGGGAAAATACCTGAAACAACCAATCTGCTTTGTATTCTCTGTTTCTACTTTCCTTGGCCCTTTTCTATCTACAAACCCAAACTCCTTTGCTCAGCTCATCAAAACACTCACTCTATAGAATGAGATGTTGCCCGATTCTAGAATAGAAAATAAAAGCCAATTAAGATTTATAAAAGCTGAGGCCGGGCGCGGTGGCTCAAGCCTGTAATCCCAGCACTTTGGGAGGCCGAGGTGGGCGGATCACCTGAGGTCGGGAGTTCGAGACCAGCCTGACCAGCATGGAGAAACCCCTCTCTACTAAAAATACAAAATTAGCTGAGCATGGTGCGCATGCCTGTAATCCCAGCTACTCAGGAGGCTGAGGCAGGAGAATTGCTTGAACCCGGGAGGCAGAGGTTGCGGTGAGCCGAGATCGTGCCATTGCACTCCAGCCTGGGCAACAAAAGCGAAACTCTGTCTCAAAAAACAAAAAAAAAAAATTTCTAAAAGGCGTGTGCGGTGGCTCACGCCTATAATCCCAACACTTTGGAAGGCTGAGGCGGGCAGATCACTTGAGGTCAGGAGTTCAAGACCAGCCTGGCCAATATGGTGAAACCCCATCTCTACTAAAATACAAAAATTAGCTGGGCATGGTGGTATACACCTGTAATCCCAGCTACTTGGGAGGCTGAGGCAAGAGAATCGCTTGAACCTGGGAGGTGGAGGTTGCAGTGAGCTGAGATCGCACCACTGCATGCTAGCCTGGGCGACAGAGAGAGACTCTGTCTCAAAAAAAAAAAAAAAAAAAAAAAAGATTTGTAAACTAAATTCATTGTAATTTTGTCTTTTGACAGTTCTGGCAACCGACAAAGGGACCTAAAGGACACTGCTGATGACTTCTGAGACTCCCGGAGGAATATCAGAGAGGTGCCACAGAGCCACAGATGCCTTTTGAGGTCCTCGGTCTTCCTCATGGAGCCTCAAGGGTTATAGGTAAGTTCCTCTCGGGTGGACTCCCTTTTTTTTTTTGGCTTTTGAATTTAGGATTAGTTTATGCTGTGAGACAGTGCATGACCTTTTGTGGTTTGCAGTGGCTGACAAGTCATTGGCAAGAGCTGCAGTTTTGTCTTGGCTGGGTGCGGTAGCGCATGCCTGTAACCCCAGCACTTTGAGAGGCAGGTGGATTGCTTGAGATCAGCCTGGCCAACATAGCAAAACCCCGTCTACTAAAAATACAAAAATTAGCCAAGTGTGGTGGTGCGCCCCTATAATCCCAGCTACTCGGGAGGCTGAGGCATAAGAATCGTTTGTCTCAAACAAACAAAGAAAGAAACAAGCAGAAAACAAAAAGAAAAAACAAACAAAAAGAAGAGACGGGGTCTGATGCTATTGTCCAGGCTGGAGTGCAGTGGTTATTCACAAGCACAATCACAGGACATTACTGCCTCAAACTACTGGGCTCAAGCGATCCTTCTGCCTTTGCTCTGAGTGCCTGGGATTATAGGATTACAGGTCTGTGCCATTAAGTCTGGTTTAAGAGCTGCAGTTTTTTTCTTTTTTGGGGGGGGGGGGGTTTGTTTGTTTTTTAGTTGTTTACCTTACTCATGGACTCAGGTAACAAGGAGCTGCATTTTAAGACAGTGTTGCTCTAAGTGGTTATTACTGCAGGAGGCATGAACTCTGGCTTTTGGAATCTGCTGGAATTTGAATTCTATCCTTTTTGTTAGGTTTTCTTGCATGCTTAGGTAGGAAAAAAATCACTGGGTAAGTTGGTCAAGGGGATCTCAGAGCCAAAGCCACCATTTAACTAGTGGGCACAGTTCAGGTACTTTAGAGCTATTAAAGTGCTGGCCACTAAAAAATGAGACTACCTGTTAGAATAAACTAGACATGAAACAAGGTAGCATTTGCCATCCTCAATAAAATGTTTATGCAGTGAGGTACACTATGAAAGAATTATACCACCCAACCCCATGATGTTTCCCTCTTAGGCTGTTTTTTTTTTTTTTTTTTTTCCCTTGAGATGGAGTCTCACTCTGTAGCCCAAGCTGGAGTGCAGTGGTGCAATCTCAGCTCACTGCAACCTCCGCCTCCAGGATTCTAGTGATTCTTGCCTCAGCCTCCTGAGTAGCTGGGACTACAGGCGGTGCCATCATGCCTGGCTAATTTTTTTTTGTATTTTTAGTAGATATGGGGTTTCACCATGTTGCCCTGGGTGTTCTCGAACTCCTGAGCTCAGACAATCAATCTGCCTTGGCCTCCCAAAGTGCTGGGATTACAGGTGTGAGCCACCACGCCTGGCCCCCTCTTAGGCTTTTGTCTTGACTTTGAGAGACCCAAGAGTCAATGTAAAAATGAGATCTTTAATTTTTTTTTTTTTTTTTTGAGATGGGAGTCTTGCTCTGTTGCCTGGGCTCACTGCAACCTCCACCTCCCGGGTTCAAGCGATTCTCCTGCTTCAGCCTCCCGAGTAGCTGGGACTACAGGCATGCACCACCATGCCCAGCTAATTTTTGTATTTTTAGTAGAGACCAAATTTCACCATGTTGACCAGGCTGGTCTTGAACTCCTGACTCAGGTGATCCGCCCACCTCGGCCTCCCAAAGTGCTGGGATTACAGGTGTGAGCCATCGCACCTGGCCAGATCCTTAATTTCTAAAGAACTGAATATTCCACCTTCCAGCTACACCTGCCTTTTACTTGTATTAGGCCCCAGTAGCTGAAAATACTTATAACGGTGGTGAAACCAGTGGAATCTTACTAAAGATAATTTAAAATTACAATGGTCATTATATGGACCATTCCAGATGAGATGAGTGATACTCGACTTTTTTTTTTTTTTTTTTTGAGACAGAGTCTCACTCTGTCACCCAGGCTGGAGGGCAGTGGCACGATCTGGACTCACTGCAACCTCCGCCTCTCGGGTTCAAGCAATTATCATGCCTCAGCCTCCCAAATAGCTGGGATTATATGTGCTCTCCACCATGCCGGGCTAATTTTGTATTTTTAGTAGAGATGGGGTTTCACCATGTTGGCCAAGCTGGTCTCAAACTCCTGACCTCAAGCAATCCACCCGTCTCGGCCTCCCAAAGTGCTGGGATTACAGGCATGAGCCACCACGACAGACCGATACTCAACTTTAAGAAGTGCATTTAGGCCAGGTATGGTGGGTGGCTCATGCCTGTAATCCTAGCACTTTGGGAGGCTCAGGCGGGTGGATCGCTTGAGCTCAGGAGTTCGAGACCAGTCTCAGCAACACAGTGAAACCCTGTTTCTACAAAAATTTCAAAAATTAGCCAGGTGTGGTGGTTTGTGCCTGTAGTCCCAGCTACTCGGGAGTCCCAGCTACCAGCTGAGGTGGGAGGATTGCTTGAACTCTGGAGACGGAGGTTGCAGTGAACTGAGATTACGCCACTGCACTCCAGCCTGGGCTACAGAAGGAGAGCCTGTCTCAAATAAAAAAAAAAGGAAGTGCATTTAAAAATGAGGGTTCCTGGCCGGGCGCAGTGGCTCACGCCTATAATCCCAGCACTTTGGGAGGCTGAGGCAGGTGGATCACGAGGTCAGGAGATGGAGAACATCCTGGCTAACACGGTGAAACCCCATCTCTACTAAAAAAATACAAAAAAATTAGCCGGGTGTGGTGGCAGGTGCCTGTGGTCCCAGCTACTCAGGAGGCTGAGGCAGGAGAATGGCATGAACCCGGGAGGTGGAGCTTGCAGTGGGTCGAGATCATGCCCCTGCACTCCAGCCTGGGTGACAGAGTGAGACTCTGTCTCAAAAAAAAAAAAAAAAAAAAGAGGGTTCCTGCTGGGCCTAGTGGCTCTGACCTGTAATCTTAGCACTTTGCAAGGCCAAGGAGGGATAATTAGCTGGGCCCAGGAGTTCAAGACCAACCTGAGCAACATAGACCACATTTCTACAACAACTTTGAAAAATTAGCTGGGCATGGTAACATACCCCTGTAGTTACTAGCTACTTGGGAAGCTGTGACGGGAGGATCTCTTGAGTCCAGGAGTTTGAGGCTGCAGTGAGTTCTGATCGCACACCACTGTACTCTAGACTGGGCTACAGAGCAAGACCTCGTCTCCAAAAGAGAGAGAGAGAGAGAGAGTTCCTGAATTAGACCCACCCAGGGATGCCTATGGATATGCAGAAACTTCTAAAAAGATTTCAAAATTTTTTCTTGCCTCTTTTAAAAGACTCATTACAAAAGGCAAATGAAAAGCTTAAGTAACCAATCGATAAGAAAAATGGAAACTGCCAACCTTTTTGCTTAGTTACTATCACACCTCAAAGACAAAAAGAAAGTGGGAAAAGTGGTTTTTATAAAACTTAGTCCCTCAGGTCAAGCAGTTTTGCTTCTTTTTTCAGAGTTATCAGTGCTAGAGTCCAGACATAGAAAATGATGTGTCTGACCTATTTGTTAATGGACTCCACCCTAAACTCAGTAATCCAGTTAAGAAACAGAAGCAAAATTGAAAAGCCACCAGTCTGACTAAATTATTTTCCAGAATATGGCATTCTGGCATTCAGCTAGTTTTTTTGTTTGTTTGTTTGTTTTTGAGACAGAGTCTCCCTCTGTTGCCCAGGCTAAAGAACTCAGCTGACTGCAACCTCCGCCTCCTGGGTTCAAGTGATTCTCCTGCCCCAGCCTCCTGAGTAAGCAGCTTGGATTACAGGTGCACGCCACCACGTCCAGCTAAGTTTTGTATTAGTAGAGACAGGATTTCGCCATGTTGGTTGGGCTGGTCTCAAACTCCTGACCTCAAGTGATCCACCTGCCTCGGCCTCCCAAAGTATTGGAGTTACAGGCATGAGCCACCATGCCCAGCCTGATTTTTTTTTTTTTTTAATACGGAATGCTTCACCAATTTGCATGTCATCCTTGTGGAGGAGACCATGCTAATCATCTCTATCATTCTAATTGCAAGCACCAGATTTTTTTTAATTTTTAATTTTTTTTAGAACCAAGTTCTTGTTTTGTCACCCAGGTTGGAGTGCAGTAGTACAATCATAGCTCACTGCAGCCTCAAATTCCTAAGCTTAAGAGATCCTCTTGCCTCAGCCTCCCAAGTAGCTAGGACTACAAGCACACGCCACCACACCTGGCTAATTTTTTAAAAAAATTTTTTGTAGACACAAAATCTTGTTACGCTGCCCAGGCTGGTCTTGAACCTCTGGCCTCAAGTGATCCTCCCACCTTGGCCTCCAAAAATGCTGGGGTTATAGGCATGAACCTCCATGCCTGACCTCGTATCAGACTTTCAACCATAGCCATTTTAAGTCCATAGTTAATTCTTTTATTCTTATGCTCTTCTGAAACCTTTTTTTTTTCTTTTTCTTTTTTGAGGCAGAGTCTCACTCTGTTGCCCAGGCTGGAGTGCAGTATCATGATCTTGGCTCACTGCAACCTCCACCTCCCTGACTCAAGGGATCCTCTGAGTAGCTAGGACTACAGGTGTGCACCACTACGCCCATCTAATTTTTTTTTTTTTTTTTTTTTTGTAGAGATGAGGTTTCACCATGTTGCCCAGGCTGGTCTCGAACTCCTGGGCTCAAGCGGTCTGCCTGCCTTGGCCTCCCAAAGTGCTGGGATTGCAGGCGTGAGCCACCTGCCCAGCCCTTCTGAGAGCTTTTTGCAAACAACTGTAATCCTAAAGTGTTGTGTCTTCAAGAAGATTCATGGAAGTGTGGCCTGGGGCAGTGGCTCACGCCTGTAATCTCAACACTTTGGGAGGCCGAGACAGGTAGATCACCTGAGGTCACGAGTTCAAGGCCAGCCTGGCCAATATGGCAAAACCCTGTCTCTACTAAAAATACAAAAATTAGCCAGACATGGTGGTGTGCGCCCATAATCGCAGCTACTCGAGAAGCTAAGGCAGGAAAATTGCTTGAACCCGGGAGATGGAGGTTGTAGTGAGCTGAGATCATGCCACTGCACTCCAGCCTGGGCAACAGAGGGAAACTCCGAAGATTCACGGGAAGTATTAAAGCAAACTAAATGAGAAGGACTCCGTACTTCCATATTTGAGTCCTTGGATGAACTGCAACCTAACTTAATAGGTAGGGAAAATTGAAAACCTAACTTAGAGATTATAACAATAGTGCCTATAACAATAGCTGAGTCTTAGCCAATCCCAGCACAGCCATACTTCAACCATTCATACACTGCTGGATGTTCAAACGGTGTTCAAATAAGGCAAATGCCAACCTGTAACTAATTCAGCTGTTTCTGAGCCTCACTTCCAATTTCTGTACGTCACTTCCCTTTTTTTAATCTATAAATTTGTTCTGACCACGAGACACCTTTGGAGTTTCTCTGAATCTGCTGTGATTCTGGGGGCTGTCTGATTCGCGAATCATTCATTGCTCAATTAAACTCCTTTAAACTTAATTCTGCTGACTTTTTCTTTTAACAGAAGGATAGAGAGGACTCTGACAAATAAATGTAGGTTTCTGATAACTTTAAGATCATACCACTGGACTAGGTAGAAATTTCCAGAAATCTAATGAAGAAACTGCTGGGTTCGTGAGCTGCTAACCAAGATCAAGCAGAACAAAAATTAATTACATGGGATTAAATAAACTGATGAAGAAGAATTATGGGTTTTTACAGCATTTTTATTCGAAATATTGCACGTTTTTTGTTTGTTTGCTTGCTTTTGAGACGGAGTCTCACTCTGTTGCCAGGCTGGATGGAGTACAGTGGCGCGAACTCGGCTCACTGCAACCTCTGCCTCCCAGGTTCAAGTGATCCTCCTGCCTCAGCCTCCCGAGTAGCTGGGACTACAGGCGCACGCCACATGCCCAACTAATTTTTTTGTATTTTAATAGAGACGGGGTTTCACCATATTGGCCAGGATGGTCTCGATCTCTTGACCTCGTGATCCGCCCGCCTCGGCCTCCCAAAATGCTGTGATTACAGACGTGAGCCACTGCGCCTGGCCATATTGCAGGTTTTTTAATATTTTGTTTTTCAGATTTAAGACAACTCTTTCTTTTAAGCTATCTGTAACTTACAGCAATTTGGCAAAGTATACTTTTGTGAACAAAAATTGAAACATTTACTTTCAGTACCTACCTGATCCCTCCAGAATTTAGAAATATTCATGAAAATTTTTATTTTCGTGGCAATATAGTTATTTTCATAGTTTAGTTCAATAAGAATCTGCTCAGTTTTCTCAGAATAAAATTGGAAATATCAGTTATATTTTTTCACTGGGATACCGTATTTGACAAGTGCATAGAATTAATCTACAGGTACTGTAGACAAAGTCTGAGGTATGCTTTGGTTTGGCTTCATAGCCTCAAGAGGTTGTTAATAATCCAATCTGTTGGATTTGATTTCCTATCAAAAGTTCCAGCAAAGCAAAGTTTAATAGCGCCTATGTGGTCAATTGTTATTCTTGCTGTACTTGTATAAATAAACAGCCTAAGTTTGATGAGACTAAACTTATTTTGCAAACAAATTAGTTTTACCCCGATTATCTTTGGTAGAAATGGGGGTGACTGTAGAGCAGGAGTCCCCAACCCCTGGCTCCCCTGTTAAAAACCAGGCCACGCAGCAGGAGATGAGCAACCAGGCCACACAGCAGGAGGTGAGCTGCAGACAAGTGAGCATTACCGCCTAAGCTCCACCTCCATCAGATCAGCAGCAGCATTAAATTCTCACAGGAGGCCAGGCGTGGTGGCTCACACCTGTAATCCCAGCACTTTGGGAGGCCAAGGTGGGAGGATTGAGGTCAGGAGTTCAAGACCAGCCTCGCCAACATGGTGAAACCCCATCTCTACTAAAAATACAAAAATTAGCTGGGTATGGCGGTGCACCCTTATAATCCCAGATACTTAGGAGGCTGAGGCAGGAGAATCCCTTGAACCCCAGAGGCAGAAGTTGCAGTGAGCCAAGATTATATCACTGCACTCCAGCCTAGGTGACAGAGTGAGACTCCGTCTCAAAAACAAAAAATCCTCATAGAAGTGGGAACCTTATTGTGAACTTCACATGCGAGGGATCTAGGATTCTTGCTCCTCATGAGAATCTAATGCTTGATGATCTGAGGTGGAAGTTTCATCCCGAAACTATCCCCTCCACCCCTACCCTGGTCTGTGGAAAAATTGTCTTCCATGAAAAGGTTGGAGACCACTGCTATTGAGAGAAAAACTATGTTTCTGAGGAAAGCTATAGTATACCTGTTAATAGAGTATACCCCTGTTCCTTGTTCTCAAGTTTTTATTATCTACCTGTAGACTAGACTAGATTCTGAATTTTTCTAGTTTCCTCCAATATGTGGTTACGACTCTCCAACTAAAAATAAGAGCTACTCTGTTCCTGAAGCCCTATAAGCAGAAGCTGGACAACTCAATGTAAATTTCAAAGGACAAGTCCTATTACTGATGTGTGGGCCAAATAGAGATTTCACCAAAATGCATGATGCCATAACCAGAGACAATCAAACTGCAAATCAAGATGAGAAGTTGGGCTGGGCCCGGTGGCTTACACCTGTAATGTCAACACTCTGGGAGGCTGAGGTAGGCAAATCACTTGAGGTTAGGAGTTCGAGACCAGCCTGGCCAACATCTCAGCTCACTGCAACCTTTGCCTCTCAGGTTCAAGTGATTCTCCTGCCTCAGCCTCCCAAGTAGCTGGGACTACAGGCACCTGCCACCACGACTGGCTAATTTTTTGTATTTTTAGTAGACACAGGGTTTCACCATGTTGGCCAGGCTGGTCTCGAACTCGTGACCTTAGGTGATCTGCCCACCTCAGCCTCCCAAAGTGCTGGGATTACAAGTGTGAGCCACCATGCCCAGCCTCATGATCTGTTTTATAAAGTAAGACTTCTAGTGCTCGGCTTCAGAAGCACATATGCTAAAATAATTAGAACGATACAGAGAAGATTAGCATGGCCCCTGCATGAGGATGACATGCAAATTCCTGAAGCATTCCATATTTTTTTAAAAAAAGACTTCTAGATCCACTTGTTCTCACTTCCTGCCTTAATTTATTCCAATCATGGGATGCTAGATTACCTACTAGCTGAACAGGAAGGAGTCTGTGTAGTTGCTGATATTTCTTGTTGCATATAGGTAAATATATCAAGTATTGTAGACACTCAGTTATTAAAAATTAACACCTACTTGGTTAAAACAGGCAGACTCCTCATCTAGCTCATTCTTAGATCTGTTTGATTTTAGTTGCTTTAGTTCATGGAGACCCTGGGTAAGAAACATGCTCCGAATTTTTGGTATTATCCTCCTGATGGTCACAATATTAGTCTTCCTGGTACACAGTATCCTCTCAAAAAGTCTTAAATATCTACATGCAGCTATCTGCTGTATGCTAAACGGTCTTTTGGGCTGGAATGAAGAAAACTTAAAGAAACACATGATAAGAAAGACAATGTAACCCATGAATGATGTATGGAGAGCGCACCCCAAAATGATGGTGACTGTTAGATTGTACTGATGCCCTAAGTCTTGGTCACACTCTCACCTATGAGAGACCCTGACGAAAAGAGGGGAATTGTTCAATACAATTATATCTCTTTGGGCTCAACAGACCAAATCAAAATGGAGTTACTTGTCCTGAAGTTCCATACCACCAAACTGTAACTAAGTTGTTTATGTGACACTTCAAGGTAGCGGGAGTTAATAGGCAAATCCCCAAATAGTCCAGTTTTATCTGGCTTGATAAAGTCCCTTCTGCTTTAACCTTTACAGGGAAAGTAGCTTTGAAATGACCAATCTGCTTTTTGTTCTGTTTCTGCTTTCCTCAGCCCATTTCTTTCTTTCTTTCTTTCTTTTTTTTTTTGAGATAATATTACTCTGTTGCTCAGGTTGGAGTGCAGTGGCACAATCTCAGCTCACTGCAGCCTCCACTTCTCAGGTTTGAGTGATTCTCCTTCTTCAGCCTCCCAAGTAGCTGGAATTACAGGCACATGCCCAGCTAATTTTTGTGTCTTTAGTAGATACAGGATTTTGCCATGTTGACCTGGCTGGTCTCAAACTCCTGACCTCCAGTGATCCACCGTCCTTGGCCTCCCAAAGTGCTGGAATTACAAATGTGAGCCACCATGCCCGGCCTCCTCAGCTTATTTCTCTCTATAAAGCCAAATCCCTTTGCTCGGCTCATTGGAGCAAAGGAGTTTGGTTTTATGGAATGAATCACACACACACAAAAAGCCAATTAAGATCTTTAAACTAAATTTATTGTAATTTTGACTTTTGAAAGGAGTAACACCTAAGCATTAAAACAGAAAGTTTTAATTTTTACTTAGAGGAAGTTGGGGAGAGTATAAAGGAGAAAAGAAACTAACTTTGAACACTTATTCATTTATCTAACAAACATTTATTAAGTGCTTTTTGTGTTCCAGGCACTGTGCTATGCCCTGTGAATTCAGGGATATAATATGTTTTCAGATTAGATATCAAAGAATTGTTTAAATACAGGCATACCTCATTTTATTGTGTTTCGCTTTATTGCAGTAAAAAGTAGTGTGTGTTCTGACTGCTCCATTGAGTGGCCGTTTCTCTGTCTGTCTCCCTTTCCTCGGGCCTCCTTATTTCCTGCAACACAGTGATATTGAAATTAAGCCAATTAATTACCCTACAGTGGCCTCTAAGTGTTCAAATGAAAGGAGGAGTCATACATCTCTTACTTTAAATTAAAAGCTAGAAACAATTAAGCTTATTGAGGAAGGGGGCATGTCAAAAGCTGAGACAGGCCGAAAGCTAAGCCTCTTGCATCAGTTAGCCAAGTTGTGAATGCAAAGGAAAAGTTCTTGAAGGAAATTAGAAGTATTACTCCAGTGAACACACGAATGATTAAAAAAAAAAAAAGCAAAACAGCTTTATTGTTGATACGGGGAAAGTTTGAGTGGTCTGGATAGAAGATCAAACCGGTCACAACCTTCCCTTAAGCCAAAGCCGAATCCAGAGGAAGGCCTTAACTCTCTTCAGTTCTATAAAGGCTAAGAGAGGTTGGAAAGCTGCAGAAGAAAAGTTTGAAGCTAGGCAGAGGTGGTTCATGAGGCTTAAGGAAAGAAGGTGTCTCTGTCATGTAAAAGTGCAAGGTGAAGCAGCAAGTGCTGATGGAGAAGCTGTAGCAAGCTATCCAGAAGATCTAGCATAATAATCAATGAAGATGAACCCACTAAACAGATTTCCACTGTAGATGAAACAGCCTTATATGGGAAGAAGATGACATGCAGGACTTTCATTGCTAGAAATGAGAAGTCACGGCCTGGCTTCAAAGCTTCAAGGGACATGCTGACTCTTGTTAGGGGCTAATGCAGCTGGTGATTTTAAGTTGAAGCCAATGTTCATTTACCATTCTGAAAATCCTCGGGCCCTGTAGAATTATGTTCTGCCTGTGCTCTATAAATGAAGCTGCAAAGGTTGAATGACAGCACATCTGTTTACAGCATGGTTTACTGAATATTTTAAGCCCACTGTTGAGATCTGTTGCTCAGAAAAAAAGTTTCCTTTCAAAATATTACTGCTCCTTGACAATGCCCCTGGTTACCCAACAGCTCTAATGGAGATGTACAAGGAGATGAATGTTGTTTTCATGCCTACTAACACAATACTCATTCTACAGCTCATGGATCAAGGAGTAACTTAGATTTTCAAGTCTTAGTAGTTAAGAAATACATTTTGTAAGGCTATAGCTGCCATAAACAGTGATTCCTTTGATGGATCTGTGCAAAGTACATTGAAAACCTTCTGGAAAGGATCCACCATTCAAGATGCCTTTAGGAACATTTGTGATTCATGGGAGGAGGTCAAAATATCAATGTTAACAGGAATTTGGAAGAACTTGGTTCCAAACACTTATGGACAATTTTGAGGGGTTTAAGTCTTTAGTGAAGAAAGTAACTGCAAAGATGGTGGAAACAGAACTAGAATTAGAAGTGGAGCCTGAAGATGTGAATGAATTGCTACAACCTCATGATCCAACTTGAATGGATAAGGAGTAGTTTCTTAAACATGAGCAAATAAAGTGTTTTTTTGAGGATTCTATCTCAAGAAACCTCAGCCTCTGGTGAAGATACTGTGAACATTGTTGAAGTGACAATAAAGGATTTAGAATATTACATATAAAATAAATAAATAGGAAAAAATAGAATATTACATATAAAATAAATAAATAGGAAAAAATAGAATATTACATAAACTTAGTTGATAAAGCAGTGGTAAGAGTTTGAGAGGATTGACTCCAATTTTGAAAGAAATTCCACTGTGTGTAAAAGGCTATCAAACATCATTGCATAAAGGACAGATCTTTCATGTATGAAACAGAATCAGTGTAGCAAACTTAATTGTTGCCCTATCTTAAGAATTTGCATCAGCCACCCCAACCTTCAGCAACCACCATACTGATGAGTCAGCAGCCATCAACATCAAAGATAAGACCCTCTACCAGCAAAAAGATTATGACTCACTGAAGGGTCAGATAATTGTTAGCATTCATTAGCAATAAAATATTCTTTAATGAAGGTACTTTTTTATGCATATGCTATTGTACACTTAATAAACTATAGTATAGTAAAAACATAATTTTTATATGCACTGGAAACCAAAAAATGTGTGTAACTCACTTTATTGTGATATTCACTTTATTGCAATATTCACTTTATTGCAGTGATCTGGAACCAAACCTGCAATATCTGCATGGTATGCCTATATATGTATGTCTAGATTTAACTTATGAAATGCCAGGTTTTAAAAATTGTGTTACTGGCCGGGTGCGGTGGCTCACGCCTGTAATCCCAGCACTTTGGGAGGCCGAGGTGGGCAGATCACCTGAGGTCAGGAGTTTGAGACCAGCCTGCCAAACATGGTGAAACCTCGTCTCTACTAAAAATACAAAATTAGCCGGGCATGGTGGTGGGTGCCTGTAATTCCAACTACTTGGGAGACTGAGGCAGGAGAATTGCTTGAACCTGGGAGACGGAGGTTGCAGTGAGCCAAGTTTGCTCCGTTGTACTCCAGCCTGGACAACAAGAGCGAAACTCCGTCTCAAAAAAAAAAAAAATTGTGTTATTATTATTATTTTATTTATTTATTTTTGAGACAGAGTCTCACTCTTTCACCTAGGCTGGAGGGCAGTGGCACAATCTCGGCTCACTGCAACCTCCGCCTCGTGGGTTCAAATGATTCTCGTGCCTTAGCCTCCCTAGTAGCTGGAATTACAAGTGCACAACACCATGCCTGGCTAATTTTTGTATTTTTAGTACAGACGGGGTTTCACCATGTTGGCCAGGCTGGTCTCTAACTTTTGACCTCAAGTAATCCACCTGCCTCCGCCTCCCAAAGTGCTGGGATTACAGGCCTAAGCCACTGTGCCCAGCCGGTGTTATTATTGTTTTAAGCCCAGATAGCCATAATTAACCTTCTTTAGTGCTAGTTATTTAATTCTTTATTATGGAAGTGAAAAGCCTCTCTTGGACAAAAGTCTTACATTGAGAGACAATTTTTGACTAGTATGGTAGCAATGGAGATGAAGAGAAGAGGAAAGATTTGTGAAATTTTTTTTTCAGAGGTAGAATCAACAGGACTTGGGGCTTGTTTGAGGGGGTAGTGTTTCCTGTTATTTTACTCTTGTTTGGAGTTGGGTGGAGTGGATGGGGATGATTTTCATTTCCAGGAAAGTTTAGAACAAACAGATATACTGGAAGCAAACCAACCCCATTTTGTGTTAAATTCAATTTGTGTTAAACCAGAGAAGTCTGCCCTGGAACTATTCATTTGAGAGTTGTCAGTATAAATGAAGTTATTGGTTTAGATGAGGTTGCCTAAGACCAAGTTTAGAGTAAGAAGAGAAAAAGGCCTAGAAACCAGACTTGAGGTACTCAAGCATTTAATGCCCTATGGAGGGCTGGGCATGGTGGCTCACGCCTGTAATCCTAGCACTTTAGGAGGCTGAGGCAGGTGGACTGCTTGAGCCCAGGAGTTCGAGACCAGCCTGGGCAACAAGGTGAAACCCTGTCTCTACAAAAAATACAAAAATTAGCCAAGTGGTGGCATACACCTGTGGTCCCAGCTACTATGGAGGTTGAGGTGGGAGGATCACCTGAGCCCAGGAAGTGGAGGTTGCAATGAATTGAGATCATGCCACTGCACTCCAGCCTGGGCAACAGAGTGACACCCTGTATCAAAATAGTAATAATAATAATTGAGGCCAGACACGGTGGCTCATGCCTGTAATCCCAGCACGTTGGGAGGCCGAGGCGGGCAGATCACCTGAGGCCAGGAGCTCGAGACCAGCCTGGCTAACATGGTGAAACACCATCTCTACTAAAAATACAAAAAATTAGCCAGGCATGGTGGCAAGCGCCTGTATTCCCAGCTACTCGGGAGGTTGAGGCAGGAGAATCGGGAGGCAGAGGCTGCAGTGAGCCGAGATCATGCCATTGCACCCCAGCCTGGGCAACAAAAGCAAAACCCTGTCTCAAAAACAAACAAACAAAACACCCCACAAATAATTAATAATGTCCTGTGGAGGACATTATTCTTGGAGTAGTGATAGCAGAAACCAGAATAAAGCAGAGGTGAGGAAATGGAGATGGAAGTAGAAAAAAATAAAAGTTTGATTTTGTAAATGCAGAAAGGGATAAGGCAGTAAAGGAAATATAGGTCTAATGTGGATTTTGTTTTACTTTGTTTGGATTAGTTTGTATTAAATTTGGTGAGATGAGAGCATTGTTGAAGTGGTGTTGGGAAGGGTTCAGTTGATGAGGACTAAGTAATGAGGAGAAATAAGCATAATTGATGTGTGGTTTCCCAGAAAGGTGGAAAAGGACAGCATCAAAACTCAGTTGGCAGAGGTTGGCTTTAAATAGGAGAGAACTCCTCCACCTTCTCTATAACAGATTAATCCTAAAACAGGTCCTTATTATAGTACTGTATACAGAGTACCACTGACAGGTTGTCAGCCTTCTTCTCTGACAGTTTCTGAGGTAGAGCTAGTCTAAATTGGTAGAAACACTCTAGATTTAGGGCACTGTAAGGAGAAGGAAGGAAAGAAACAATCACCTCCCATCTTTAGGAAAGAATGTTCAGAAGGCGCGCTCAAAGCTCTAAAGGGCACATTATCATGAGCTAGAAGACAAGCTGGAAGGGGATAATTGTTCTGATTAGTAATAAATAAGTAGGGGACTCATTTTATTGTCCATGCCCCTTAATTCTTAGAGGTGAACATACTTTTCTTCTGATATACAATGAGGCTGAGTTCATCTCAAAGGATCCCACCCCACAGTCTTCTTTGCATTTGAAAGAAACAAAAAATCGTGAACCCATAGACGTCAATAAGCCTAGGGTAGCAAAAGGAAAAGGAATTGAAGTCAAGTACCATAAATAAATGGTGCCCATTTGTGTAACCTGTGACTAAGGTGCTATTCATCATCCAAGATTAAAGGAAAAAGTTTATTAGGTTGAGTAGATACAACAGAAGTTCAGGAATTGAGGCTACCAGTTATTTCCAAGGAAGGACAAAGAGGGGCATTTTCTCACCACTATCACTGCCTCATTTTATCTGACAGGAAAACGAATCCACTTAGAGCCACAAATTCAAAATTTGTCTTTTGCTGCAGTGATGTTTTTCTTAGGTTAGCTTCGTCAGTTGGGCTATATTCATGATTAACAAGTCCATGCCAACCAATTTTTATCTTTCTCCCATGGACTGTATTTGGAAAACTCTTCTGTGAGAGAATAAAATGTACCTATTTATGATGGACACATAACAGATGAATACAGCTCTAAATACTGCAACTTTTTCATTTGTTAAAATTTGCTTGTTAAAACAGGTCTCTGGGAAAGAGTGAGCTGATTAGTTATTGAAATAAAATGTCCTGTCAAGAAATAGTAACTTCAATCAAAATGAAAGGATTATTTCATATTAATAGCACATTTTTCCCCATGGCAAATGTTTAAAAATGAACAAGACTGGAAATGTGAACAGCATTCCTGAGAGAGTTCTCAGAATACAATGTCAACATGATTATGATAAGGAATTGATTTACTCCAGGTAGATGAGGCAGTCACAAAACAGAATTTTCTATGAATGCTAAGTCGGTACTACTCTGACTAAATGTTCACACTGAGGACATTTAGAAAGTGGAAGCATAGGCTATGGCATCTTCTGGCATACTTACTAAGATAAGGTGGTAGGTTTTTGTTTTTGTTGTTTACTATCCAGATACTGAGAAGTAGTGGCATCAGCTAGTTTTTCCTAAGATGGCAAAAGATAGAGTGTAACCAGAGCCCAAGGTACAGAGTATTCACTGACACACACAAGATACAAAATATCCCTGAACTCTTTCATAAAAGGCATCATTCTGAATAATCACCTCTCTCTTTTTTTGAGAGAGAGTCTTACTGTGTCACCCAAGCTGGAGTGCAGTGGTGCGATCTTGGCTCACTGCAACCTCCGCCTCCCGGGTTCAAGCGATTCTCATGCCTCAGCCTCTCTAGTAGCTGGGATTACAGGCCCGTACCATCACACCCAGCTACTTTTTTGTATTTTAGTAGAGATGGAGTTTCACCTTGTTGTCTAGGCTGGTCTTGAACTCCTGAGCTCAGGCAATCCGCCCTCCTAAGCCTCCCAAAGTGTTAGGATTACAGGCATGAGCCCCGCACCTGGCCTAATCACCTCTTTTAAATAGGTAACACATGAACATAGTATAAAAATAAAAAAGTGAAACTGCAAAATTATATATGCATACATGTACATGCATGTGCATGCATGCACATACACATAGGATATGGCTTGTCTCTAACAACAGTCCCCTAGTTATCCCATTCTCCTCAAAGATACTGTTACCGGTTTCTTGCATATTCCTTCAGATATGATCTGTGCCATGTTTCATCACTTTTAAACTTGGTAATTCTGCTGTATTCGGGATTTTGACAAGTTTTCTACTGTGAAAGGATATTCGGAAGCCAGTGTGTTCCTAAATTGAGAGCAAAAGGAAAAGGAAGCACAATAGACAAAGAGAGACTGTGTCACAGGAAACAAGGACATTAGGAAAAAAGGCATGAAGGGGCCGGGTGGGTAGCTCACGCCTGTAATCCCAACACTTTGGGAGGCCAAGACGGGCGGATCACAAGGTCAACAAATGGAGACCATCCTGGCCAACACGGTGAAACCCCGTATCTACTAAAAATACAAAAATTAGCTGGGCATAGTCCCAGCTATTCGAAAGGCTGAGGCAGAAGAATCGCTTGAACCCGGGAGGCGGAGGTTGCAGTGAGCTGAGATTGTGCCACTGCACTCCAGCCTGGGTGACAGAGCAAGACTCCATCTCAAAAAAAAGAAAAAAAAGAAAAGAAACAAGGCATGAAGGGAAAGGTAAATTGGCTACGGTATTTGGAATAATTTCTCCCCTTCTTTAACACCATGACTTAGGAAAACATAAGACTTCAGAGTCAGACACTGATAAAATCCTAGCTATGTCACTGTCTAGCTATATGGTGATATTGGTCAAGCTATTTATCTCTCTGAGCTTTGTTTTCCTAACTTATAAAAATGGAGATAATATTAGTTTCTTCCTATGTGCTAGGTATCTCACCAGCTTGTATTTGGTGGAACTAGTGAGCTACCTGACACATAGGAAGAACCAAGTAGCTCTATTTGGTAGAGCACATAGGAAGGTGATTTTGTAAATGCAGAAAGTGATAAGGCAGTAAAGGCAATATAGGTAAATATAGCACATAGATCTACCAAATGGAAGAATCTAATAAGTGGTGACTATTATTTTCTTAGATATTGTTTAAAGGAAATGGTATTTGTATTTGTATGTTTTCCCACTCCAATTCTACCTGAATATTTATTTGTTTTAAACTGTCTTGGTTCTGAAAGGATTTAAGGCAGCTGACTCCCGGGAAAATAAATTTTCTTTGGAAAAAAATTCTGTGAAAAGGCCAGGCATGGTGGCTCACGCCTGTAATCCTAGTGCTTTGGAAGGCCGAGGTGGGCAGATCACCTGAGGTCAGGAGTTTGAGACCAGCCTGGCCAACGTGGTGAAACTGCATCTCTACCAAAAAATACAAAAATTAGCTGGGTGTGGTGGCAGGTGCCTGTAATCCCAGCTACTTGGGAGGCTGAGGCATGAGAATCGCTTGAACCCAGGAGATGGAAGTTGCAGTGAACCAAGATTGCGCCATTGCATTACAGCCTGGATGACAAGAGCGAAACTCTGTCTCAAAAAAAAAAAAAGAAAAAAAATTATGTGGAAAAAGAAAACACTAAGCTGCAAGTTAAGCTCTGAGAGGCCTCTTGAAGCATATCCTAGGGCATCTAGAGCAGAATATACCCTACTGATCTGAAGGACATCAGAGGAATGAGAATTATCACTGTGAAAAGATCTTGGAGGTGCTTATTTCTTATGTACCACATTTAATAAGTACAGTATTGGTTCCCCACTACATTTGAAACCAGGCTCCATATCGTAATGATTGGTTCTTGAAAATTGGTTCTTGAAGAAATCAATAAAGAAACAAAATGAAGGAGGGACTCCTGTCCCAGGCAGAGGGAACAGTTTTTGCAAAACCCCAGAGGCATGAAGACTTGGAGAATTCAAGGAATTGCAGATGGTTTATAGCAGGAATACTAACATAATGAGAATTTTGGAAAGTCTGATGGAAATGAGAGCATTAAAAAGGTTTGGGTGCACTGGGTGAATGCATCTTAAGGAACTTGAACTGCATCTGGAAGAAGATAGGGTGCCCACTGAAATAGGAAGGTAACATAAACACATTTAAATTTAGAAATTCAACTCTGTGCTGAACATGGTGGCTCTTGCCTACAATCCCAGCACTTTGGCAGGCTGAGGCAGGAGGATCGTTTGAGCCCAGGAATTTGAGACCAGTCTGGGCAACATAGCAAGACCAATCTCTACAAAAAATGAAATAATTAGCCGGGTGTGGTGGCACATGCCTGTAGTTCCAGCTACTAAGGAGGCTGAGGTGGGAGGATTGCTTGAGCCCAGGAGGTCAGGGGTACAGTGAGCTATGATCACACCACTGCACTCCAGCTTGAGTGACAGAGTGAGACCTATCTCAAGAAAAATAAATAAACAAATAAATTTAACTCTGGCAATAATTTGAAGGAGGGATTGTAGGAAGACAAGAGACCAGAGTTGATTAGGGAACTAATGCAATAATTCACAGGACAAAAGAGCAGAGCCTGGGCCAAGAGAGCAATTTCAAGAGCTGTTTGGACTCCTGTGGAAATCCTACTCTCCTGAAAAGGGTCTTTTCTAAGTCTTATGGTAGCCTTGGGCAGGAACTCCCAGGTACAGGTCAAACTAAAGCAGCTAGCAGACATGTGTCAAAAGTAAAGGCTTTATTCCTACTTGTCATCAACTGGAGAAATGCCTAATCAAAAAATAACTTTTGCTATGTCAGAGGACCATAAAGTCTTTGGGACAGAAAAAATATTAAGGATTATTTAAAAATTCAAATCCAATGTTTAATCTTCTTTAAAATGTCCCTGCTAAATTAGGATCCAGACTGTGTTGAATAATTCCAGTGAGAGAAATCCTCTATTCTTGAAAAAAAACTTTCTCACGTATGCTCTAATTTAAAAAGGAAGAAGAAAAAAAGAAAACTAGGAAATTTTGTTTAATAGGGACTTGCAAGTTAAGATTCCAGATGCCATCCAGATTTTCCATTGACTTCCTTCGTGCTGTCTTCCTGAAATGCATTTCTGTATAATGATGCATATGTAGGACCGACTTTATGGATAGGTAAAAAGAAGCTATTCCCTAAGTAATGTCATTTGTGGGACCAGGAAGCAAAGCCTTTCCTCCCTCAACCACCCCCACCCCAAGCTGTCATAGAGTCTCAAATCCCACCATTAGCATTTCTGAAGAAATAGCACATTAAATGAAGCCACACTAGGATGTTAACAACATATCAGATAGATTTTGTCCTGACATTAGGGACCGTGGGAAATACAGAACCACTAGCAAAGGAGAAAGCACTAAAAATAGAGAAGAGGGAGGCAACACTAAGGCAGGGTGAACCAGAGATTCCCAGCAGTCCACAGACAGAGAGCCTTGGTTGATTACATGAGAAGGACCTGGAATTTGTTCAAAATACTGTTTTTAGGATTCCTCTTTGTATTATTTGTCACAAGAGGTCTGGGGTGGATTCCTGGGTGATTTCGATGTGCAGCTAAGTTCAGAAACTGTTAACTATGAAGCCACATAAAAAGAAACAAACATCAACAACAAAAAACCCTACATGACTTCCCCACCTCACGTAAACACAGAGTCAATGTTCCCATCCTGCCTAGGCCCATCACAGTTTGTTCATATGAACGGCTCTTGCCCTAAAGTCTCTAAGGGAAAGGTTATGGGAAAAGCCAGTGACACATTAGGTACCTGTTGAAATGCGTCACTGACGTTGTGAAAGTTTTTAAGTCTACTTAAACAACAGTGAGTTTTCAATGAGCAGAACTATGATAATGAGTGCAGAACAACACATAACAGTTTGCCTTTAAAACTTGTCAGCAATGGTGAAACCCCATCTCTACTAAAAATACAAAAAGTTTAGCCGGGCATGATGGCGCATGCCTGTAATCCCAGCCACTCGGTAGCCTGAGGCAGGAGAATCGCTTGAACCCAGGCGGCGGAGGTTGCAGTGAGCCGAGATCGCGCCACTGCACTCCAGCCTGGGCGACAGAGCGAGACTCTGTCTCAAAACAAACAAAAAAACTTCTTGGCAACTGGAATGTCTATGTCTCTTAGGATAAGACTTTACTCCTGGCATACCACTCAGAGCAGACCTCTCAAAGTTTATAAAAGAAATTAAGGAGACTTGTTAGATGGTAACTATTTACACAAAATTATTTTACCTACTATTATAATTGGTTAATCGATCTTTCAAAGTTCCACAGTGACTGATGGTAAGTCACTCTGACGCAAATGCCCAGTGCCCTAAATGTTTAAATTTATATAAACATTAGGTCATCAGGCCTCGTGATAGCTTTGTGAATTAAGTGGCAAGTTTTAGTTCACTTTAAACTATAGAAAATAGACAAGGGAGCAAAAGTGCATTAAGGTATAATGCAGTGATTTAAAAAAATATTCTTGGCCGGGCGCGGTGGCTCACATCTGTCATCCCAGCACTTGGGGAGGCTGGGGCAGGCAGATCATGAGGTCAGGAGATCGAGACCATCCTGGCTAACATGGTGAAACCCCGTCTCTACTAAAAATACAAAAAATTAGCCGGCCGTCTATTGTCCCAGCTACTCTGGAGGCTGAGGCAGGGGAATTGCTTAAACCCAGGAGAAGGAGGTTGCAGTGAGCTGAGGTCACGCCACTGCATTCCAGCCTGGGTGACAGAGTGAGACTCCGTCTCAAAAAGATCATATATATTCTTATAATTATAGTTGAAGCACTCAGATTGAAGATATAAAAACAATTAGGATTTGTTTAGCACTTTACAATTTACAAAATTCATTTGCATATTTGATTCTTCTAACCGTCCTGTGATATAGACAGGACAGGTATTGAGCTAATAATTTTATAGTTGAGGACTTCTCAAGACTCAAAGTTTGAGGGACTTGCCCTAGGTTTATAAGAACAGCCTAAGTTTTTAAAAAATCCAGCTATGAACCAGAGTGTCATACATTACTTTCTGTTTTCTAAATAAATTATAATAAACTCAATGAATAGAGAAATTGTCATAATTCATATATAAGGACTTGTTTAGTTGAATTATTCCTGGATACATGCAGTAAATAGTAATAGAACACCTATTCTGAGCTCAGCACTGTGTTGATTGTGTAAATGATCTCTAATCCTCATAACAATACTGCAAGATAAAGCAGGGCATTGTGGCTCATTCCTGTAATCCCAGCACTTTGGGAGGCCAAGGCAGGTGGATTGCTTAAGTTCAAGACCAGCTTTGGCAACAAGCGAGACCCCCTGCTCCCCTGTCTCTACAAAAAATTAAATATTAGTCAGGCATGGTGGCTTGTGCCTGTATTCCCAGCTACTCAGGGAGCTGAGGTGGGAGAATTATGCGAACCCAGGAGATCAAGGCTGCAGTGAGCCATCATTGTGCCACTGCACTCCAGCTTGGGCAACAAAGTAAGACCCTGTCTCAAAAAAAAAAAAAAATATATATATATATATATGTATATATATTGCAAAATGAGATATCTTGCAGTGTGTATATATACACACACAGTATATACACACTATATATATTTTATATATATATATATATATACACACACTGCAAGGTATTATCTCGTTTTGCAAAAGAGGAACTTGAGATCTGAGAGTCTTTTTTTTTTTTTTTTTTTTTTTTTGAGACGGATTCTCGCTCTGTTGCCCAGGCTGGAGTGCAGTGGCGCAATCTCGGCTCACTGCAACCTCCAACTCCCAGGTTCCAGCAATTCTCCCTGCCTCAGCCTCCCGAGTAGCTGGGATTACAGGCACACACCACCATGCCTGGCTAATTTTTCTATTTTTAGTAGAGACGGGGTTTCACCATGTTGGCCAGGCTGGTCTCGAACTCCTGACCTCAGGTGATCCGCCCACCTCAGCCTCCCAAAGTGCTGGGATTACAGGTGTGAGCCACCACGCCCAGCCTCTGAGACTCTTAAGTGAGGTGCTTAATGCTTAATAATAAGTTGCAAGGCCGAGGCGGTCAGATCACCTAAGGTCAGGAGTTCAAGACCAGCTATTTTGGGAGGCTGAGGCAAGAGGATTGCTTGAACTTGGGAGGTGGAGGTTGCAGTGAGCTGAGATCATACTCCAGCCTGGGTGACAGAGTAAAACTCTGTCTCAGAAAAAAAAATAATAAGTTGCAAACCCAGCTTTCAAATCCCCATCTCTTTAATTTAATTCCAAAATTATTTTCATTATACCTTTCTATACCTTTCTTTTTTTTCTTTTTTCTTTCTTTTTTTTTTTAGGTGGATTCTCACTCCATCACCCAGGCTGGAGCGCCATGGCATAATCTCGGCTCACTACAACCTCCGCCTCCCCAGTTCAAGCGATTCTCCTGCCTCAGCCTCCCGAGTAGCTGGGATTACAGGCACCCACTACCACGCTCGGCTAATTTTTTTTGTATTTTTAGTGGAGACAGAGTTTCACCATGTTGGCTAGGCTGGTCTCGAACTCCTGACCTCAGGTGATCCGCCAGTCTCGGCCTCCCAAAGTGCTGGGATTACAGGCGTGAGCCACCGTGCCTCGCCATTACACCTTTCTTTTTTTTCTTTTTTTTTTTTGAGGCGGAGTTTCGCTCTTGTTGCCCAGTCTGGAGTGCAGTGGCGCAATCTTGGCTCACCGCAACCTCCGCCTCCTGTGTTCAAGCAATTCTCCTGCCTCAGCCTCCCGAGTAGCTGGGATTACAGGCATGTGCCACCATGCCTGGCTAATTTTTTTTGTATCTTTAGTAGAGATGGGGTTTCTCCATGTTGGCCAGGCTGGTCTCGAGCTCCTGACCTCAGATGATCCACACACCTCGGCCTCCCAAAGTGCTGGGATTACAGGCGTGAGCCAGCGCACCCAGCCGCTACACCTTTCTTAAATGACTCTAAGACTGTTTACTTACAGTCCTCAGTTTTTAGTAACTTTAGAATTACTCATTTATACACATGCACTGTTCATTCATTTATACAACCACACATAATGAAAACTTATTTTTTCCACAGATAATGTATTTGTAGGACCTGGACATTAGCTGAACTCTTGATATAAAAAGAAAAAAATGTCTTTATGGGCTGGGTGCAGTGGCTCACACCTGCAATCCTAGCACTTTGGGAGGCTGAGGCAGGCAGATCACTTGACGTCAGGAGTTTGAGACCAGCCTGGCAACATGGTGAAACCCCCTCTATTAAAAAAAAAAAAAACTACAAAAGTTAATCTGGCATGGTGGTGTGTGCCTGTAATCCCAGCTACTTGGGAGGCTAAGGTGGGAGAATTGTTTTAACCTGGGAGATGGAGGTTGCAGTGTGCCCAGATCGTGCCATTGCACTCCAGCTTGGGCAGCAGAGCCAGACTCTGTCTCAAAAACAACAACAAAATGCCTTTATAGACTGTAGTCTAGCCTGGGAACTATATCAGTGAACAAATGACTATAAGGTGATAAGTATTGTGTTGGGGATATTTACAAAGAGCTATCAATACTAACAGGAAACAATCACTGCCTCAGCTGTGCCTGGATGTGCTAGTTTTTTGTTTGTTTGTTTGTTTGTTTTGTTTTGTGTTTTTTGAGACGGAGTCTCGCTCTGTTGCCCAGGCTGGAGTGCAGTGGCGCAATCGCCACTCATTGCAACCTTCGCCTCCCGAGTTCAAGCAATTATCCTGCCTCAGCCTCCTGTGTAGCTGAGATTACAGGTGCATGCCAACGCACTCGGCTAATTTCTGTATTTTTAGTAGAGACGGGGTTTCTCCATGTTGGTCAGGCTGGTCTTAAACTCCTGACCTTGTGATCTCTGCCCCCCGCAGTCTCCCAAAGTGCTGGGATTACAGGCATGAGCCACCGTGCCCGGCTTTTTTTTTTTTTTGGTGTGTGTGTGTGTGTGTGTGTGTGTGTGTGTGAGAGAGACAGAGTTTCACTCTTGTTGCCCAGGCTGGAGGGCAACGGCATGATCTCGACTCACTGCAACCTCTACATTCCGGGTTCAAGAGATTCTCCTGCCTCAGCCTCCCACATAGCTGGGACTACTGGCACGCAACACCGCTCCTGGCTTTTTTCTTTTCATAGAGATGGGATTTCACCAAGTAGCCCAGGCTGGTTTCAAATTCCTGGACTTAAGCGATCCACCTGCCTAGGCCTCCCAAAATGCTGAGATTACAGGCATGAGCCACTGTTCCTGACCGATGGGCTAATTTTGAATGTGTGAAATATTAAATCAAAATCTCTAGTGGGCAACATTTAGTTGGTTCATTTTAATATTATGTAATGTGCTTGAACTAATAAAAAAATAAACTTTAAAAATTATTTTTGTTTTTGTTTGGAAATCATCACAATAAAATAAATTTTTTTTTATTTTGTTTGGAAATGGAAATTCCAGAATAATTTCAGTAATAGGTAAACTCTATAAAGCATTCAGAGGTTTGTGTAATTACTAATGTGGCTAGAGCAGTTTCTCAGTTCATCTGACAACTAGTCCAGGCACAGTGGCTCACGCCTGTAATCCCAGCATTTTGGGAGGCTGAGGTAGTTGGACTGCTTGAGGTCAGGAGTTTGAGACCAGCCTGGGCAACATGGGGAAACACTGTCTCTACCAAAAATATAAAAAACTAGCTGAATGTGGTGGCGCAGCTGCTTGGGAGGCTGAGGTGGGAGGATAACTTGGGCCTGGGAGGCAGAAGTTTCAGTGAGCTGAGATTACAACACTGCACTCCAGCCTGGGCAACAGAGAAAGACCCTGTCTCAAAACAAAACAAACAAACAATACTGATAACTATTATGGTCCTCATTTTTACTTATGGTCACCTAGTCATAGCAGATATTTATGATTACTATCCATACCATAGACCCTTTGCCCTTAGCAAGCACCTCATCTGGTCATGGTTCCTTGACTGGTGGGGTATCCCAAATCTTCATTTCTGAAGGGTCTGGATCATTAGCAGTCCCCTCTGAATTGGGTTGTTAGGGTTTCTCCCTTGACTTTAATCACAGGACATGGGATATTAACAGCACTCCAGGGATCACCCACATTCCAGACATACTTTTCCTTATCCCCATTGTGTAGAAGCAACCCAATTTTCCCCTGGTGATCAGAACCAATCACTCTAGGTAGTCAGAACAGTTACCTTCTATTTTGTCTGTTGATTCATTGGCATGATGAGCCCAAAGTGACCATGTGGCAGTCTCAACTTGCAGTTTAGTGGAACAATTGCTATGTCCTCTAGTGGAAGCATCCTACTTTGGGAACTAAGTCCTCCAAGCTAGCAGATCTCAAATTCTCAGGGATAGGAGGCAAAAAAAGTTTCCTAGTAGATCATTAAGAATAATAATGAAAGGAGCCATGTCCAAACTCACCACCACCTTAATTCCCAGACCCATGAATCCTGGCTATAGAAGAAAGAGCACCATCTATGTTATTTTCTTTTCCTTTTATTTATTTATTTATTATTATTAATTTTTTTTTTTTTTTAGAAACAGGGTTTTGCTATGTTGCCTAGGCTGGTCTCAAACTCCTAGCCACAAGTGATCCTCCCACCTTGGCCTCTCAAAGTGTTGGGATTACAGGCATGAACCACTGCATCTGACCTATGTTATTTTCTGATTTAGAGCATATACTACATCCTGGAGGACATTGTCTAGGCCTCACAATGGATGCCATATGATACTTAGCTGGTGCCATAAATGAGTCTTCAAAAAGCCATTCCACCTTTCCATCAGGCCAGTGGCTTTAGGATGAGGGTGACAGGGTAAGACTGGTGAATTTTATTAATATAAGCATAGTTCCATTGCTGTATTTCATTTCTATGCAAAAACTTCCTAGGCTGGGTACGGTGGCTCACACCTGTAATCCCAGCACTTTGGGAGGCCAAGGTGGGCAGATCACTTGAGGTCAGGAGTTCGAGACTAGCCTGGCCAACATGGTGAAACCCTGTCTCTACTAAAAATACAAAAAATTAGCCAGGCATGGTGGTGTGTGCCTGTAATCCCAGCTACTCGGGAGGCTGAGGCAGGAGAATCACTTGAACCTGGGAGGTGGAGGTTGCAGTGAGCCAAGATGCCGCCACTGCATTGCAGCCTAGGTGACAGAGTAAGACTGTGTCTCAAAACAAAAAACAAAACAAACAAACAAAAAGACTTCCTGCATCAGAAGTGATGCTATATGGAATACCATGATTGTGGATAAGTCACTCCGTAAATTTGTGGATGGTGGTTTTGGCATAACCTCTACGTGCAGGGAGAGAAAATCCCTATAAAGAGTATCTGTTCCAGTGAGAACAAAGTGCTGCCCCTTCCGTGATGGGGGTGGTCCAACGTAATAAATCTGTCCCCTAGAGAATCATTCTAAATAGGGGGCTTAGTTGTGATTTGCTCTAGCAACAAAAAATTGGAATTCACAAACACAAGCTGGAATCCACCTGTTGTTCAGTCTCACAACCTCCGACTGTGATGATGTGGGTATCCTGCAGAAGCTGGCACCCCTCGTTATGAGGCTAAACATGAACCTGGCCCAGGAGGCAGAGAAGCTGAAGTGGGCAGTGGGGAGCTACAGCAGCTTCTGTCCCACATCAAGGAGATAAGCCAGCAGATAAATAACACATGTGTAATGTGCAACGACACTTGGTGCCTCTGCACTGACCTCTTTTTTTTTTTTTTTTTGAGTCAGTCTCACTCTGTCACCGAGGCTGGAGTGCAGTGGCGCCATCTTGGCTCACTGCAACCTCTGCTTTCCAAGTTCAAGCTATTCTAGGGCCTCTACCTCCTGAATAGCTGTGATTAGTAGGCGTCCACCACCATGCCTGGCTAATTTTTGTATTTTAGTAGAGACAGGGTTTCACCGTGTTGGTCAGATTGGTCTCGAACTCCTGACCTCGAGTGATCTGCCCTCCTCGGCCTCCCAAAGTGCTGGGATTACAGATGTGAGCCGCTGTGCCCAGCCTGCACTGACCTTCTGAGAGTGAAGACAGTATGTTGCTGCTCCCTTTCTGCTTTCCACATCTCATGCAAAATGTCTCTGTGGCCCACTTTGAGAATGTACAGGGAAGATAATTCTGGGAAATGTAGTTCAGCCTAGCCAAGTAGGCACATTACAAAGCCACTACAGAAGGTGATAAGTGCTATAGTGAAAAAAATAATAGAGCGAGGAAAGGCAGATAAGAACTGGGAAAAGGGGTGAATTTCAATTTGTAACAGTAGGGTAGGCATCAATAAGAAGGTAGTATTGAACAAAACTTTCAAGGAAATGAGGAAATAGCCTTGCAGATATCTGGGAGAAGAGCATTCCAATTACAGAGAAAAATCTTTGCTCCAAGTTCTGCATTCATAAAAAAGGAAAAGTAACAATACCTATCTCAACATCATAGTGTTGTTATGAAGATAAAATGAATTACTACCTGCAAAGGACTTAGAATAATGTCTAGAATTTTAAAAATTGAGGATGGACATGGTTGCTCATGCCTGTAATCCCAGCACTTTGGGAGTCCTAGGCAGGAAGATCACTTGAGGCCAGGAGTTTGAGATCAGCCTGGGCAACACAGTGAGACCCCCATCTCTACAAAAAAATACAAAAATTAGGCCAGGCATGGTGGCTCACTGCACTCAGCACTTTGGGAGGCCAAGGCGGGTGGATCATGAGGTCAGGAGTTCGAGACCAACCTGACCAACATGATGAAACCCCGTCTCTACTAAAAATATTAAAATTAGCTGGGCATGGTGGTATGCGCCTGTAATCCCAGCTACTCAGGAGGCTGAGGCAGGAGAATCACTTGAACCCGGGAGGTGGAGGTTGCAGTCAGCTGAGATCGTGCCATTGCACTCCAGCCCGGGTGACGAAGTGAGACTGTCTCAAAAAAAAAAAAAATTAGCTGGGAGTGGTGGTACATACCTGTAGTCGCAGCTACTCAGGAGGCTGAGGAGGATTCACTTGAGCTCAGAAGTTTGAAGCTGCAGTGAGCTATGATCACACCACTGCACTCTAGCCTGGGCAACAGAACAAGACTGTCTCTAAAAAAAAAAAAATAATAGGCCAGGCATGGTGGCTTATGCCTATAATCCCAGCACTTTAGGAGGCCAAGGCGGGTGGATCATGAGGTCAGGAGTTCAAGACCAGCCACGCCAACATGGTGAAACCCTGTCTCTAAAATATAAAAAATTAGCTGGGCGTGGTGGTGCGTGCCTGTAGTCCTAGCTACTTGGGAGGTGGAGGCAGGGGAATCATTTGAACCCGGGAGGCAGAGGTTGCAGTGAGTCGAGATCACGCCACTGCACTCCAGCCTGGCGACAGAGCGAGACTTTGTCTCAAAATAATAATAATAATAATAATAATAATATATAAAATACTATTATTTTTGGTGTATTGAATACCATATGATTTCTAAAACCCTTACTATAATAGTTCAGATATGAATCCAGGAAAATGATCGTGTATCATATTATCATCATCTCATTCCCACCAGATACAAACTAGCCAATGATTCTGCAATATCACTCAATTTTACTGGGTTAGTGAACCTTAGATTTCCAAAGTGAACTATACATTTCTTTAGCTGTAATTTCTGTTTCTTAATTTAAATGTTTATTTTCATATTTCATAATGATTTAAATGTTTATTTTTGTGTTATGAGTTAAAACATAGTTTAATATACTCTTATAGTCAATGTTTATTATTAAGATTACTAGGTATTACCTTGTTCCAGTGGTCAATTTTAGCATCACTGTTAGTGGGATGAGATAGTATGTGTTTCCTAATGTGATGCGAGATAAAATGTACACTATCATTCATTGTATTCTAGCCAAAAATCTTTAACTTGAATCTATGAAAACATTTACATTGAATTTCCAGTTTACAGGAAATACGAAGTTCAAATAATAAGCTAAATGAATTCATGAAGAAAGTATCAGACCAATTCAGACTATGGTGTTTTCTACGTTGATCTCTTTAGCAAGTCAGTGTCGTGGGAAAAAAGAAGGGGACAATTCCGGATTTAAAGAGCATGTCAATACCACTTCTTCACTATTTCAAAGTGATCTTTGGCCACTTATTCTTACTCAGAACAAGAGAGCAGCTGTAGAGAGCTACAGAGAGCAGTTCTATGTGAACACCTACATCAGCACCATCTCACCTGGGCACCACACTACAGCATTGCACTGTTTGCTAGCACTTCTCAACTCTTGTGTCCTGCCCAGAATTTTCCTGAGACAACGAGGCTTGAGATGCTTTCGCTTGCTGGGTGCCCTTGCATTTGTAACTCAGAAGTAAGGGGAGAAAGTGCTCCCAAGGAGCAAATCTTTGGCCAAAAGGAAACAAGAACTAGCAGATAAATTCTTCCCTGTTTCTTGACTTTCCTGAAAGGCATTTGTTCATACAACCTCTCAGAAGATGGCCCTAGAGGAACAATCAGTCACCCTTGATATAAGTGGTGGTCAGTTTGGAACAGCACCCTCAAATTCACTCTACTAGTTTCCTTTCCTCCACTTCCCTTTTCCTTCACTCCTGCTGTCTTCAGACTGCGCTCTCTATAAAGTAGCAGCACATAAAATTTTGTTTCAAGCTGTGCTTTCCAGCTGAGGCACACATAGGGACATAACAACCTGATGCAAAGTGTGGTCCTAAAACATTTTAGAGAATAATTGGAAAAACTTGTATATGGACTGGGTTTTAGATGATACTAAGGAATTATTCATTTTTTTATGACCATGTTATTTTGGTATGCAGGAAGTTTTTTTAGACATGTATGCTGACATACTCAAAGGTGAAATCATATGCTTTAATTCACTTTAAAATACTTTAGCATTGACAAAATAGAGTGAATATGTAAGATGCTTCTCTCTCTACAGCTTTCTAAGACTAGGCTAATGATATTAATCAGTGTCAAATTTTAATTTAGAGACAGGAGGCCCAATACTGATTAAAAGCTAAATAGGATAAATTAATGTCAAATTTTATGTATTTTCCCTGCTTTCCAGTCATGTATCATTAATCGCAAATTTATAGAAATTTTTAAAAGAAGAAGGGTTTATTATTTTCATACATGTGAAAAATATAGTCTGGGCTTGGTGGCTCATGCCTGTAATCCCAGCACCTTGGGAAGCTGAGGTGGGCAGATCACCTGAGGTCAGGAGTTCGAGACCAGCCTGGTCCAACATGGTGAAACCCCGTTTCTACTAAAAATACAAAAATTAGTCAGGGGTGGTGGTGGACGCCTGTAATCCCAGCTACTCAGGAGGCTGAGGCAGGGAGAATTGCTTGAACCTGGGAGGTGGAGGTTGCAGTGAGCTGAAATTGCACCACTGTACTCTAGCCTGGGCAACAGAGCGAGACTCCATCTCAAGAAAAGAAAAAAAAAAAAGAAAGAAAAGAAAAATATATTTGCAAAATATATGCATATGTATTCATATGTATATAAAACTAAAGCCCAGATTTATAACAAACCACTGAGGGGCTGGGCGTGGGGGCTTACACCCGTAATCCCAGCGCTTTGAGAGCCTGAGGTAGGTGGATGACTAAGTCCAGGAGTTTGAGACAAGCCTGGCCAACATGGTGAAACCTACTGAAAATACAAAAATTAGCTGGGTGTGGTGGTGCATTATTTCATGATGGTAAATTGCTTTCAGCAGTTGAAGCAAGCTTTTTTTTTTTTAGACGGAGTCTCACTCTGTTGCCCAGACTGGAGTGCAATGGCGCAATCTCGGCTCACTGCAACCTCCGCCGCCCGGGTTCAAGCGATTCTCCTGGCTTAGCCTCCTGAGTAGCTGGGATTACAGGTGCGTGCCATGATGCCCAAATAATTTTTGCATTTTTAGTAGAGACGGAGTTTCACCATATTGGTCAAGCTGGTCTCGAACTCCTGACCTTGTGATACTCCCGCCTTGGCCTCCCAAAGTGTTGGGATTAGAGGCATAAGCCACCATGCCTGGCCCTCATCCATATTTTTATCAGAATGGAAAGTGATAACCAATTTAGGGTTCAAAGGAACAAAGACTTCAGCAGTCTGCATGGAGCTTATAGAGCATGAAAACGGACACCTCTTTCTCATTAAAATGCATCTTTCACTTCCTTATTTTTTTTCCCAAAATAAATACAGTTATGTATCTGTTGAGACAGAGACATAAACATATAATTATCAGGATTCTCTCTTGGATTCAGTAATAAGACTATGGGCTGGGTGGGATGGCTCATGCCTGTAATCCCAGCATTTTGCCAGGCCGAGGAGGGTGGATCACTTGAGCTCAGGAGTTCAGGACCAGCCTGGGCAACATGGCAAAACTCCATCTCTACAAAAAAAAAAAAATTAGCCAGGTATGGTGGCTTGCCCTAATCCCAGTTTCTTGAGAGGCTAAGGCACGAGAAACCTTGAACCTGGGAGGCAGAGTTTGCAGTGAGTTGAGATCCTACCACTGCACTCCAGCCTGGGCAACAGATTGAGACTCTGTCTCAAAAAACAACAGCAATAATAAAAATTTAAAAAAGTAATAAGACTATGTTTTTGTAAGACTTCTGTGGCTTACGTTGGAAGCAAAGTTAGGTTGCTCTCCCTAACCCTTATTTCACTGACCAACAGATAATGCTGTATAGATGGAATTCTTTGTTCTTCTTAATGTTAGTATAGGGATCTGCTATAATTTGTGATTTTTTTTTTTTCTTTGAGTCAAAGTCTCGCTCTATCACCCAGGCTAGAGTGCAGTGGTGCGATCTTGGCTCACTGCAAACTCCACCTTCCAGGTTAGAGCAATTCTCCTGCCTCAGCCTCCTGAGTAGCTGGGATTATAGGTGTGCACCACCATGCCCGGCTAATTTTTTGTATTTTTAGTAGAGACAGGGTTTCACCATATTGCCCAGGCTGGTTTCTAAGTCCTGACTCAAATGATCTGCCTGTCTTGGCCTCCCAAAGTGTTAGGATTACAGGGGTGCACCACCATGCCCGGCCAAGGGATCTGCTATAATTTGGATATTTGTCCTCTCCAAACCTCATGTTGAAATTTGATCCTTCATGTTGGAGATAGGACCTAATGGGAGGTGTTCGAGTCATGGGGTAAATCCCTCAAGAATAGATTAATTCCCCACCTTGGGGGTAAGTAAGTTCTCACTCCATCAGTTTCCCCAATAGCTGGTTGTTAAAAAGAGCCTGTAAAAAAAAAACACCCCCCCACCCCACCTCTTTCTTCCTCTCTTGCCACCTGATCTCTGCACATGCAGGCTCCTCTTTGCCTTCAGCTGTAAGTGGAAGCAGCCTGAGGGACTCAGCAGAAGCAGATACCGGCACCATGCTTCTTGTACAGCCTGTGAAACTGTGATAAACCTTTTTTTTAAATAAATTACCCAGCCTCACCGGGCGCAGTGGCTCGCGCCTCTAATCCCAGCACTTTGGGAGGCTGAGGCGGGCGGATCACGAGGTCAGGAGATCAAGACCATCCTGGCTAACACGGTGAAACCCCGTCTCTACTGAAAATACAAAAAATTAGCCAGGTGTGGTGGCGGGCGCTGTAGTCCCAGCTACTCGGGAGGCTGAGGCACGAGAATGGCGTGAACCCGGGAGGCGGAGTTTGCAGTGAGCCGAGATGGCGCCACTGCACTCTAGCCTGGGTGACAGAGCGAGACTCTGTCTCAAAAAAATAAATAAATAAATAAGTAAATAAATAAATAAATAAATAAATAAATTACCCAGCCTCAGGTATACCTTATTGTAACAAGACAGACTAAGAAAGCATTTTTTTAGACTTGGACACTGAGAATTCTATCAAAGCTAGAAGGAGACTAGGAAAATTGGAGAGTATTTTTCCTTGAAACACTACTTTGGGAACCTTAACCAAAAAGGGAAAAAGAAATAGATGTATTTATTTATAATGATAGTTACCATTTATTATGCACCTATCCTCAATACAGTCCTACAAATTAAATATTAACACCACTTGTTAAATCAGAAAACCAAGATGCAGTGAAATTAAGTGGCATGCCCAAAGTCCAAAGCTAGTAGATTAGAATAAAGACTTAAGTCAGATTTCTAACTCCACACCTCAGTCTCTTCACACTACACCACACTGTAACACAGGATTATGTTCTTTACTCTCTTCCTTTCTTCCCAGAAGATAAATTGCTGTAATATAACATCGTATAAATTTATTCTTTTTTTTGTTTTGTTTTTTGAGATTAGGTCTTGCTCCATCACCAGGCTGAGTGTAGTGGTATAATCACACATCACTGCAGCCTCAACCTCTCCAGCTCAAGCACTCCTGCCTCGGCCTCCCAAGTAGCTGAGACTGCAGGCACATGCCACCACATCCAGCTAATTTTTTATTTCTTTTAGATATGGGGTCTTACTCTATTGCCCAGGCTGATCTCAAACTCTTGGGCTCAAACAATCCTCCTGCCTCAGCCTCCCAAAGTGCTGGGATTATAGGCGTGAGCCACTGCACCTGGCTGAATTTTATTCTTAAAAGGGATTTAACTAGGAAGATAATAAAAATAGATAATAAAAAGATGACAAACTGTTAAACTATGATTTTTAAGCACTTTTAAACTTTCTCTTTTAACATTTGTTTGAATTTCATAAATACATTTATACTGTTTAATTATATTTTCCATTCTTTAAGATAAATTGAGGAGAATGCTCACAATTGCCATGAAATTTATTCAGTTCTTATGAAGATAATACCTATGAAAAAGGTTTACAAATCTGTAGTTCCCTATATGGATTTTAGCTATTATTATTTATTTCCATTTAAAACTTTGTCGTATGGAAAAGTTAAAACACATGCGGAAGAAGAGATAATAGTATCATAAATCTGCATGTGCTTCTCATCAGCTTCAAAAATTAACAACGCATGGCTGATCTTGTTTCATTTTTACATACTACTTCTGTCACCACCCACTCCCAGATCATCTTCAAGCAAATCCTTAGATAACTATATTAGTCATAGGAGTGAATGTTTTTCCCAAATTAAAAAATTAGCAAGAATGTCCTGATGCACATCATTGATCAGACATACATTATGTGAAGTGCGGTCAAACAGACTTCAGCCTCAAGGTGTTGATGCTCCTTTCCTGAAGTGTGTTTTTCCAAAGTCTGGAGGTTTCATTCTAGGGGAATGTCTTTCCTGGAGCCACTACAACTAGACAACTCTGATCAAGTGTCTTGACTACACCTAAATTATTAGAGCAGAGACTGATGATAGTCAATTCTTTAATGACACTCTGGAATTTTTGTTAGGCTACCCAGCAAAACTATTACAGCTAATTGTGGCCATTTGTCTAAGTTCAAATGTGAGCAGAAGATATTTCGGCTGCTAGCAGGTCTTTTCCTTAAAGAAATTGGCATTCCTTCAACTTGTCCTTTCCTCCATTCTTTTGGCTGGGATGCAAAAGTAAGCCAGTTTGGACCCTGAAACAAACGCCGCATGTTGAAGATGGCAGTCTCTTTACCAGCCCAGAACTACCTATCTTTGAACTGTTAGATGAAAGAGATATAAATATCTATCTTGAGCCTGGGCATGGTGCCTCGTGCCCATAATGCCAGCAGTTGGGGAGGCTAAGATAGAAGAATCACTTGAAGCCAGAAGTTAGAGACCAGCCTGGGCAACACAGCCAGACCCTGTCTCTTTAAAAAAAAAAAAAAAATTCCAAAAATTAGCTGGTCATGGCCAGGCATGGTGGCTCATGCCTGTAATCCCAGCACTTTGAAAGGCCGAGGTGGGCAGATCACGAGGTCAGGAGTTCAAGACCAGCCTGGCCAATATGGTGAAACCCTGTCTCTACTAAAAATACAAAAATTAGCTGGGCGTGGTGGTGCCTGCCTGTAGTCCCAGGTACCTGAGGCAGGAGAATCACTTGAACCTGGGAGGCAGAAATTGTAGTGAGCCGAGATTGTGTCACTGTACTCCAGCCTGGGTGACAGAGAGAGATTCTGTCTCAAAAAAAAAAAAAAAATTAGCTGGGCATGATGGTACACACCTGTAGTCTCAGCTACTCAGGAGACTGAAGTGGGAGGATCACCTGAGTCCAGAAGGTCAAGGCTGCAGTGAACTGCACTCCAGCCCGGGCTGCAGAGTGAGACCCTGTCTCAATAAAAATTGAAAGATAATAAATGTCTCAGCAGCGCAGGGTGGCTTACGCCTATAATCCCAGCACTGTGGGAGGCTGAAGTGGGCAGATCACGAGGTCAGGAGATCAAGACCATCCTGGTCAACATGGTGAAACCCCGTCTCCACTAAAATACAAAAAATTAGCCGGGTGTGGTGGTGTGCACCTGTAGTCCCAGCTACTGGTTTCTGGGAGGCTGAGGCAGGAGAATTGCTTGAACCTGGGAGGCAGAGGTTGCAGTGAGCGGAGATCACGCCATTGCACTCTAGCATGGCAACAGAGCAAGACTTCATCTCAAAAAAAAAGGATAATAAAATAAAATTTTAAAAAATAAATGTCTGTCTTGTTTATGCCACCGTATTTTTTTAGATCTCCCTGTTGCAACAAGTTTAGACTGTACAATAATTAATATATCTTCAAAAATTGAAGATTTAAACTTTAGTAGACAGAGATGGGAGCACTGGCTCCCCTAAAATAATAAGGCAAAGATAGATTAAACCAGGAAACATTTGCCTGCTCAGGCTCTGCTGCTGTTCCTTTACCATTCTTCTGATAAGTCTTTGTTTTGTTTTGTTTTGTTTGTTTGTTTTTTAGACGGGGTCGCACCCTGTCACCCAGGCTGGAGTGCAATGGCGAGATCTTGGCTCACTGCAACCTCCGCCTCCCGTGTTCAAGCAATTCTCCTGCCTCAGCCTCCTGAGTAGCTGGTATTACAGGTGCGTGACACCATGCCCAGCTAATATTTTGTATCTTTAGTAGAGACGGGGTTTCACCATGTTGGCCAAACTGGTCTCAAACTCCTGACCTCGTGATTCGCCTCCTGCCTCCCAAAGTGCTGGGATTACAGGCATCAGTCACTGCGCCTGGCCAGTTTTTTGTTGTTGCTGTTGTTTGAGAGGGAGTTTCGCTCTTGTCACCGAGGCTGGAGTGCAATGGCAGGATCTTGGCTCACTGCAACCTCTGCCTCCTGGGTTCAAGTGATTCTCCTGCCTCAGCCTCCTAAGTAGCTGAGATTACAGGCACCTGCCATCACACCTGGCTAATTTTTGTATTTTTAGTAGAGGCAGGGTTTCACCATGTTGGCCAGGCTAGTCTTGAATTCCTGACCTCAGGCGATTCACCTGCCTCTGTCTCCCTAAGTGCTGGGATTACAGGTGTGAGCCACCGCACCCAGCTAAGTAGTTTTTTGTTGTTGTTGCTGTTTGTTTGTTTGTTTTTTGAGACGGAGTCTTGCTCTGTTGCCAAGGCAGGAGTGCATGGCGTGATCTCGGCTCACTGCAACCTCTGCCTCCTGGGTTCAAGCGATTCTCCTACCTCAGCCTTCTAAGTAGCTGGGATTACAGGCACATGCCACTATACCCAGTTAATTTTGTTATTTTTAGTAGAGACCGGGTTTCACTATGTTGGCCAGGCTGGTCTCGAACTCTTGATCTCAGGTGATCTGCCTTCCTCGGCCTCCCAAACTGCTAGAATTACAGGCATGAGCCACCATGCCTGGCCCTCTGATAAGGAGTTTTTGGAAATGAAAATAAAAATCACTATCATCTCAAAAAAATTGAAAAGATGCATATTTGCTCAATTCCAATGCATGATCTTGCCCGATCCTTCTTTGTTAACTGGTTGCTGTGAGTAGATATTTTTAGAACTATCATATTTTCTATTTGAAATTTAGTTTCATTAGCTTAGACCTGAATAAGAGGTAGAGTTCGAGTTGCAGCAATGTTGATATGCTCCATTAATACAATGTGTGTTTTGTGTGAAAGCAACCTTGACTTTAGTTATGCCATTCCACTTAAAAAAAATAAAATGGTGTTTCTTTCATGCAGTTAAATAGAAACTTACAGACAGTCTCATATTTCATACAAAATGTAGGCCTGATTTTTCATTGACTTATTAGAACGTTTTAGTAAAGTAAAATTAAGATGAATTTTTTGGAAGGTTAATGCTGAGTAGACAGAACTCATCTATTGCTTGGTAGTCACTGGTCAGTTTTTTAAAAAGTAAAATTCTTATACTAAAAAGAGCTTATTACAAAATACACTCTCGAGCAAGAGAATAGAATTCTGTTAATATAGTGAAAAGTAAATAATCTGCTTTTCTCCTTTCAGTGTACTGTTTGATAAGAAGACTTGATTACTTTTGTCAGGAATGAGAAATAAATCCAGTTGTTGTTTTGCTTGTACTTTGTTATTTATATTCAAGAAAGTGTTTTGAGTAATTTTAAAAGCCAGAAATTATAGCCATATATTTTATTTAAAGCAACTATAATAATTTGTGTTTATTGGGTTATATCATGATGGTAAATTGCTTTCAGTAGTAGAAGCAAGCCACTTTTTTTTTTTTTTTTTTTTTTTTTTGAGATGGAGTCTCACTCTGTCGCCCAGACTGGAGTGCAATGGCACAATCTCGGTTCACTGCAACCTCTGCCTCCCAGGTTCAAGCGATTCTCCTGGCTTAGCCTCCTGAGTAGCTGGGATTACAGGTTCGTGCCACAATGCCCAACTAAGTTTTGCATTTTTAGTAGAGATGGGGTTTCACCATGTTGGCCAGGCTGGTCTTGAACTCTTGAGCTCAAATGATCTGTCCACCTTGGCCTCCCAAAGTGTTGGGATTACAGTCATGAGTCACTGAGCCCAACCAAAGCAAGCCGTTTCTGAAATACAACATTTTTTCAGACAGGTTGATAATTATTAAGGAACACTGATTAATTTCCTTTAGTCCCTAAATATTTGAAATACCTAATGTGCTCTTGAAACCAACTTTTAAATTCTTATCTGCCCAGCCAACTGGATCCATTACAAAACAAAGGGGATAAACGAAGAGCTAAGCTAGACAACTAGTCTACCCATTATTTCATAATAAACTGAGTAGGGAGCTTTAGGTTCTAATGCCACCCTAAAAAAAAATGGGCTAGTGTAAGGGCTAGGCACAGTGTCACACTTGTAATCCCAGCACTTTGGGAGGCTGAGGTGGGTGGTTTGCCTGGGCTCAGGAATTTGAGACCAACCTAGTCAACATGGCAAGACCCTTGTCTCTACAAAAAAATAAAAAATAAAAAGGACTAGTATAGTATGTTCCAAAATTTTAAACTCGAAGTCTTTTCCTTCAAATTAATCTCACACAAAACCTAATAAATACTTACTATAAAATAGATAGATAAGGAGTTTTCCCTTGGTAGTCCATGTGTCAAAGTAGGTATGGTGGCAGAATTCCCACACTATGAGTTCCTTCCCCAGCAACTTCGGCTGACCCTAGGATAGTGTTTCTGAAAATCTGTTCCCTAGATTCTGTCCCTCAGAATCAAACTTACTGAAGTACTACTGTTTTACCCTGGCCAAACGTCAAGAAGATACTATATCATATGATGGTGTATTGAGGACTAACAAATAATGAAAGTTTGCTGAAATTTTTCCCACCTCAATTTTCCACTGAAAAAAACCTGGTTCACTGGAAATAGCAGTGTTATATTACCAACCAGATATCTTTTGTCATCTGTGTTTATGTCTTAAGCGAAAAATGAACAATGCAGCCATTTATCCATGAGAGTCTAAAATAAATGTTTTATCTTCATAGTATAGAAAAGAGAATTAGCTGGGCATGCCTGTAGTCTCAGCTACTCAAGAGCCTGAGACAGGAGGATTGCTTTAGCCCCGCAGTTTGAGACCAGCCGGGGCAACACAGTGAGACCTCATCTCGAAAAATAAATAAATAAAAATGCTGCCAAGAAAAATGAATTAAAAGTTGAATATCAGTGCTGATGGTATAAAGAAATGGGCTAAACTAATAATAGAGACAATTAAATTATACTTTGCAAATCTAAATGGGGTGATTACAAAGTAGTAGTAAAGCTTATTTTAATACAGTCTATCATTACAGCTTCTTTTTAAATTACAAACCTGGTAACCTAATGCTTTAAAAAACACCATTGTTCTTCACTGCTCATCAGATCAAGCTAAGATTATTACTTAGGCTACAAAATTGGTCATGATCTAGTTCCAAGTAGATCTCAGTAGCCTTGATTCCTGCTGATCTGTACTATGTGCACTATGTCCACTGGCACAGAACTCTAAACTATTTTCTGAAGAGAAGCTTCTCGTTATTTTCTTTTTTCATGCTGTAAAAGGAGTACATGCACCATCAGAAAATGCTAAAAGAAGAAAATGAAAATCATTCCATAATATCATCACTGTTAACAAAGTGGTGTTTTACCTTGAAGAAGGAGGAACGGAGCCATGAGCCAAGGAATGCAAGTAGCCTCCAGAAGTTAGAAAATGCAAGGAAACTTTCAGGTCATCTTGTAGAGGCACCAGAAGAAACACAGCCTGATGACACCTTGATTTTAGCCCAGTTAAACTCATTTTGGATTTCTGACCTCCAGAACTGTAAGATAATAAACTTAAGTCACCAAGTTTATAGTAATTTGTTACAGCAGCAATTGGAAACTAAGACAACACTGTATGAAATTTAAGACACAGCAACCAGGTGCAGTGGCTCAATGCCTGTAATCTCAGCACTTTGGGACACCAAGGTGGGTGAATCACCTGAGGTCAGGAGTTCAAGACAAGCCTGACCAACATGTTGAAACCCCGTCTCTACTAAAAATACAAAAAATTAGCCAGGCGTGGTGGCACGTGCCTGTAATCCCAGCTACTCAGGAGGCTGAAGCAGGAGAATTGCTTGAACCTGGGAGGCAGAGGTTGCAGTGAGCCAAGATTGCACCATTGTACTCCAGTCTGGGCAACAAGAGCAAAACTCCATCTCAAATAATAATAATAAATAACAAAATGAAATTTAAGTCACAGCAGAGCAGCATTGTATTATGCCTATTTTAAAATTTATTTCATCACTAGCATCCAATAGTTATCTTTGGCCCCTTACATTTGTTTTCTTTTTTTTTTTTTTTTTTTGACACAGCGTCTTACTCTGTGGCTCAGGCTGGAGTGCAGCAGTGTGAACACAGCTCACTGCAGCCTCGACCTCCTGGGCTTAAGCGATTCTCCTGACTCAGCCTCCCATGTCACTGGGACCACAGGCACACACCACCATGCTTGGCTAATTTTTGAATTTTTTGTAGAGACAGGGTTTCACTTTGTTGCCCAGGCTGGTCTTGAACTCCTGTGCTCAAGCAGTCCTTCTGACTTGGCCTCCCAAAGTGTTGGGATTACAGGCATGAGCCACAGTGCCTGGCCTGGTAACCTTACTTTTTTTTTTTTTGAGTTGGAGTTTCGCTCTGTCACCTAGGCTGGAGTGCAGTGGTGCGATCTTGGCTCACTGCAACCTCCACCTCCCAGGTTCAAGCAATTCTCCTGCCTCAGCCTCCCAAGTAGCTGGGACTACAGGCGCGTGCCACCACACCTGGCTAATTTTTTGTATTTTTAGTAGAGATGGGGTTTCACCGTATTAGCCAGGATGATCTGGATCTCCTGACCTCGTGATCCGCCTGCCTCGGCCTCCCAAAGTGCTGGGATTACAGGCATGAGCCACCGCGCCCGGCCAATCCCTTACTTTTTAAGAGCTTATATTTGGGAAGTTTCACATTGCTATAAAAATTTCAGTGTTTTTTTGATGACCTTGGGCTATAAATTTAGAATAGTAGCTGAATATAGAGTGAGGATGCATACCATAGACAGATGTCAGTTTTGCTCACTAATATTTATCTAACATCTGTAGAGTGCTGGGCACATGGTAAACACTCAGTAAATATGCATGGAATGAACTGAATGCATCAAGTCAAATTCTTTTTTTTTTTTTTTTTTTTTTTGAGACAAGGTCTTGCTCTGTCACCTAGGCTGGACTACAGTGGCAAGATCTCAGCTCACTGCAACCTCCGGCTCCCAGGTTAAAGCAATTCTACTGCTTCAGCCTCCCAAGTAGCTGGGACTACAGGCATGCACCATCACACCCAGCTAATTTTTTGTATTTTTAGTAGAGGCATGGTTTCACCATGTTGGCCAGGCTGGTCTCGAACTCCTTACCTGGCTGGTCTTTGACTTGGGCCAGGCACGGTGGCTCACGTCTGTAATCCAAACACTTTGGGAGGCTGAAGCGGGTGGATCACTTGAGGTTAGGAGTTAGAGACCAGCCTGGCCAACAGGGTGAAACCCTATCTCTACTAATAACACAAAAAATTAGCTGGGCATGGTGGCAAGCGCCTATAGTCCCAGCTACTTGGGAGACTGAAACAGGAGAATCACTTGAACCTGGGAGGCCGAGATGGCAGTGAGCCAAGATCGTGCCACTGCACTCCAGCCTGGGTGACTGAGCAAGACTGTCACAAAAAAAAAAAAAAAAAAAAGAAGTTACAGAATCCATGGATATTCATTTATTTCCTCCTAATTTTAGACACAATACCATTAAGTTTACTCACCTGGTTTCCAGCATAGATAAGAAGTAGCGAATAAGTGGCAGCAAGATGGCACTGCATGCTAACAAGAAAATGGCACAAAGAGAAGCTATAGTCATAGAGGCCAGGAGCAGTGGCTCATGCCTGTAATCCCAGCACTCTGGGAGGCTGAGGTGGGTGGATTGCTTGAGCTCAGAAGTTCAAGACCAGCCTGGGCAATATAGCAATACCCTGTCCCAAAAAACAACAACAAAAAAATTGCCATAGAATATAACCACTAAGAATCATCAGGAGGTCACAGTAAATACCAGCTCAGCATAATGACTTGGGACACTGATTCCACCCCAACAGAGATCTCAATTTCCCCATCTACAAAATGCAGATAATAATAGTACTTACCACATAGTGAAAAGGATCAAATGAGATACAGCAAGGTAAACAAAAAAACAAAAACCAGAAAACAGTGCTTAGGCATAGTAATTATTAAATAAATGTTAGTTTTTCTTTTGTTAATTTTATTTTTATTATTTTATTATCATTATTATTACGACTTAAAGTCACGTAACCTTAGGAAAGTTACTCAATCACTCTGAAACTCATTACCCTAGCTTGCCCCATATGATTGCAACAAAAATCAACAAGGAAATGCATATGAAACTATATTTAAGCTGCCAAATATTAGACACATATTTATCTATTTATTGAGACGAAGTTTTGCTCTTGTTGCCCAGGTTGGAGTGCAATGGTGCGATCTCGGCTCACTGCAACCTTTGCCTCCCAGCTCAAGCGATTCTCCTGCCTCAGCCTCCCGAGTAGCTGGGACTACAGGTGCCAGTCACCAGGCCCAGCTAATTTTTTGTATTTTTGTAGAGATGGGATTTCACCATGTTGATCAGGCTGGTCTTGAACTCCTGACCTCAGGTGATCCAGCTGCCTCAGCCTCCCAAAGTGCTGGGATTACAGGCATGAGCCACCACCCCGGCCTTAGATACATTTTTAAAGGAACAAATCATCCTATACTCTTCTCCAGCCCCAAAGAGCTACAGTGAAATGGACCAAGAAAGGAGGAGTGTTCATGATAATCTTGAATCATCAAAAAGGCATTTAACTAACTTCATTCAGTCAATGAATACTTACTAAGGAGGCTCAATATACTGTGTGCTAGACCTGCCCCTGTTGGTCTGATCCCCTCAAGGACCTCTTGGTTTGATACGGAAAACTTCAAATACTTCAAACATAACGTCATAAATATTGTAATAGATGATAGAAGTACGAAAGAAAGTAACATGAAGGAATGATCTGCAGAAATTATAGTTGAATTAAATGAGTATTAAAAGTTCAGAAGGGACTTGCTTTTCCGTATGGGGAAGAAAACATTCTGGACGCATATGAAGGGCTAAAAAAGGCATAGCATGTTCCAGACATTATGAAAATTCCAGGTATGTACTGGGGAAGAGTTGGATAAGAGGGAGACCCAGAAAAATAAGGTGGGGCCTTGTAGGACTTGCGAAGGGGTCTGACTGATATCTGGAGTCATGTTTTTTTATTGCAGGAAATAGGGAAAAAAGATCCACATTATTGGATGGTTTTGTGGGACTCACAAAATCAGCAGGAGGCTGAGGCTAAAACTTGGAAAGCAGAAAGACGCCAAGGAACTCCGTCAGGTCAAAAAACACAAAATACACCAGCCGTTTTTCAGTCAGAACAGACTGGCCACTGTGGCATGTTTCTGCAGGTTCCCATGAACAGATCTAAGTGTCCCTTGGCTTCAGTGGAGCTGCCTCCAGAGTCAGTGCCCAGGGCAGGAGGATCCAATTTCTTTCCTCTTCAGGTTTCATAGTAAAAGATGGGTCGCTGAATCCTACCAAAACCATACACAATGGCAGATTTCCCCAAAATAGGAAAGGGGAGTTGGTTAATAGCCACAAAAACAAAACAAAACAACAAATACAGAGTTTTAAACAGGCAGTGACAAGATCAGATTTACAAACTAATATCGTTTGGCTGTGTCCCCACTTAAATCTCATCTTGAACTGTGTAGTTCCCATAATCCTCACGTGTTGTTGGAGGGATCCGGTGGGAGGTTATGGAATCATGGGGGCGGTTACCTCCATGCTGTTCTTGTAATAGTGAGTGAGTTCTCACGAGATCTGATGGTTTTATAAGGGGCTTCCCCCACTGCCTACCCCCCGCCCTCCCCAGCCATGCTGAACTGGGAGTCAATTAAAGCTCTTTCCTTCATAAATTACCCAGTCACGGGTAATTTTTTCTTTTTTGGAATTTTTAAGTTTTTTATTTGATACCTAATATTTGTACATATTTTTGGGGCACATCATGTAATATTTTGTCACATGCATAGGATGTGTAATGACCAAGACAGAATATTTAGGGTATCCATCACCTCCAGTATTTATCACTTCTTTGTGTTGGGAATATTTCAAGCCTTCTCTTTTAACATTTATTTTATTTTATTTTAAGTTCTGGGGTACATATGCAGAATGTGCAGGTTTGTTACATAGGTAAACATATGCCATGGTGGTCTGCTGCACCTACCAACCCATCACCTAGGTATTAAGTCCGGCATGCATTAGGTATTTTTCCTGATGTTCTCCCCACTCGGGTATGTCTTTATTAGCAGCATCAGAATGAACTAATACAAATGTTCAACAGAAGATGGCTATGAAATAGCTTAAATGATACAAAAGAGCATACACTGAAAAATATTCCTTTTTTTTTTTTTCTTTGAGACAGTTTCACTCTGTCACCCAGGCTGGAGTGCAGTGGTGCGATCTTGGCTCAATGCAACCTCTGCCTCCCATGTTTAAGCAGTTCTCCTGCCTCAGCCGCCCAAATAGCTGGGTTTCAGTTATGTGCCACCACACCCAGATAATTTTTGTATTTTTGGTAGAGATGGGGTTTCACCATGTTGGTCAGACTGGTATTGAATTCCTGACCTCAAGTGATCTGCCCGCTTCGGTCTCCCAAAGTGCTGGGACTAGGCTGGGCGCAGTGGCTCACGCCTGTAATCCCAGAACTTTGGAAGGCCAAGGCTGGCAGATCACCTGAGGCTAGGAGTTGGAGACCAGCCTGGCCCACATGGTGAAACCCCTTCTCTACTAAAAATACAAAAATTAGCTGAGCATGGTGGCACCTGCCTGTAATCCCAGCTTCTCAGGAGGCTGAGGCAGGAGAATTGCTCCAACCTGGGAGGCGGAGGTTACAGTGAGCAGAGATCATGCCACTGCACTCCAGCCTGGGTGACAGAGAAAGACTCCATCTCAAAAAAAAAAAAAAAAAAGAAAAACAAAGTGCTGGGATTACAAGCATGAATCACCATGCTGGGCTGAAAAATATTCCTATGTTTAATCCCTGAGTTTTCTTTCCTTTTTTTTTTTTTGAGACAGTTTCACTTTTGTTGCCCAGGCCGGGATGCAATGGCACAATTTCAACTCACTGCAACCTCTGCCTCCCGGGTTCAAGGAATTCTCCTGCCTCAGCCTTCCAAGTAGCTGGAATTACAGGCATGCGCCACCACGCCTGGCTAATTTTTTGTATTTTTAGTAGAGATAGGTTTCGCCATGTTGGTTAGACTGGTCTTGCACTCCTGACTTCAGGTGATCCACCTGCTTTGGCCTCCCAAAGTGCTGGGATTACAGGCGTGAGCCACTGCACCTGGCCAATCCCTAAGTTTTCTTGCATAATTGAGAGCATATATATTTCTATGTATTTTACCATTTTGGTTGCTAGATAAATGGGATATTGACTATTTTATATTAATTTTATCTCCAGCAACTCTCGTGAATTATATCGTTGCTTATAATAGTTGTTCAGTTGATTCTCTTCAGTTTATCAATCTGCTTGGTGTGGTAGGCAGAATAATCGTCCCCTATAGGTGTCCATATCTTTACCTCTGGAACCTGTGATTATGTTGCTACTTTATATGGCAAAAGGGATTTTTTCAGATGTTATTAAATTATGAATCTTGAGATAGGGAGATTGTCCAGTTTTGCTGGGTAAGCCTAATGTAATCACAAGAGTTCTTAAGAGATGGAAGAGAGAGGCAGAAGAACCAGAGAAGAGGCAATGATGGAAGCAAAGATTGGAGTGATGTGGTGCCGTCAGCCAAGAAGTTTAGGCAGCCTCTCTAAAGTGGAAAAGGCTAGGAAATAGATTCTCCTCTAGAGCCTCCAAAATACAACCCTGACAACACCTTGATCCTAGCCCAGTGACACTCACTTCAGATTTCTGACCACCAGATTTATAGGATAATAAATTTGTATTGTCGTAATCCACTGAATTTGTGGTAGTTATAGGAAACTAATATGTGGTGTTTCAAATACCTCCTCTACCTTATTTTTTAAAATTAGCAATAGATTCCTGTATTTCTTTCCTTCCTTCCTTCCTTCCTTCCTTCCTTCCCTCCCTCCCTCCCTCCTTCCCTCCCTCCTTTCCTTCCTTCTTTGTTTTTAATAGAGCAGGGCTTCACTATGTTGCCCAGGCTGGTCTCAAATTCCTAAGGTCAAGTGATCCTCTAGATTTAGCCTCCCAAAATGCTAGGATTACTGGCGTGAACCACCATGCCTAGCCTTTTTTTCCTAATATATGAAACAGATGACTGGGTGTGGTGGCTCACGCCTGTAATCCCAGCACTTTGGGAGGCCAAGGCAGGCAGATCACCAGAGGTCAGGAGTTTGAGACCAGCCTGGCCAACATGGTGAAACCCCATCTCTACTAAAAATACAAAAATTAGCTGGGCGTGGTGGTGCCTGCCTGTAGTCCCAGCTACTCGAGAGGGTGAGGCGGGAGAATATAGCTTGAACCAGGGAGGCAGAGGTTGCAGTGAGCTGAGATCATGCCACTGCACTCCATCCTGGGTGACAGAGTGAGACTTCATCTCAAAAAAAGAAAAATAAAATAGAAAAAGATAATATGAAATCAATTCATATAGATTTGCCTCATTTATTTGCAGCTGCAGAATATTCTGTTTATGTATTTTTCCTACCTTTAAAAATTGTATTGTGTTCCTTGTTTTGTTGTTTTTTTTCTTTTTTTTTGAGATGGAGTCTCACTCTTCCCCCAGGCTGGAGTGCAGTGGTGAGATCTCAGCTCACTGCAACCTCTGCCTCCCAGGTTCAAGCGATCCTCCTGCCTCAGCCTCCCGAGTAGCTGGGATTACAAGGACGCACCACCACACTGGGCTATTTTTTGTATTTTTGGTAGAGATGGGGTTTCGCCATGTTGGCCAGGCTGGTCTCAAACTCTTGACCTCAGGTGATCTGCCCACCTCGGCCTCCCAAAGTGCTGGGATTACAGGCATGAGCCACCACACCCGGCCAGTATCGTGTGCTTTGAATGACAGCAAAGAATAAAAAAAATTGTATTGTGGTTTTTTTCTTGTTGAATTATGAATTGTTTGTACAGCAAAGAAATAAGCACTATATCTGTAGTTGTTGCAAATATTTTCACCAATCTGTAGATCTTAACATTCTGTTATTACTATTTTTTATTATTGACTTTTTTTCATTTATTAAATTTATCAATATCTTATGTGTACATCTGTGTGGATTCTGGAGTTATGTCTAGCCTAGAAAGGCTTTCTTCCTGAGATTATTAAAAAATTCTTCTCCTTTTTCCTAGTATTTTCATGAGTTTGATTTTTTTTTTTGAGATGGAGTATTACTCTGTTGCCCATGCTGGAGTGCAGTGGCACAATCTCGGCTGACTGCAATCTCCACCTCTTGTGTTCAAGCGATTCTCCCACCTCAGCCTCCGGAGTAGCTGGGATTACAGGTGCACGCCACCATGCCTGGCTAATTTTTTTGGTATTTTTTAGTAGAGACGGCCTTTCACCATGTTGGCCAGGCTGGTTTTGAACTCCAGAACTCAGGTGATCCACCCGCTTTGGCCTCCCAAAATGCTAGGATTACAGGCATGAGCCACCACGCCCGGCCATGAGTTCAATTTTTATTCATAAGAATTGATTTGGTTCCCTACCTGAATTTCTTATGCCAGATTAAAATCCAAATGGTCCAAAGATTTATGAATAAAATTCATAAATGCAAAAGTCTTGGTTCTCTACCTGAATTTCTCTACACCAAATTAAATTCCAAATGGTTATTCATAAATCTTTGAATGATTGGGGTTTTTTGTTGTTGTTGTTGTTTTATTTTGTTTGAGACAGAGTCTCACTCTATCCCCCAGGCTGGAGTGCAGTGGGGCAATCTCAGCTTACTGAAACCTCTGTTTCCCAGGTTCAAGTGATTCTCCTGCCTCAGCCTCCGGAGTAGCTAGGATTACAGGCATGTGCCACCACACCTGGCTAATTTTTGTATTTTTAGTAGATATGGGGTTTCGCCATATTGGCCAGGCTGGTTTTGAACTCCTGACCTCAGGTGATCTCCCAAAGTGATGGGATAACAGGTGTGAGCCACCACACCCGGTCTGTCTTTGAACCATTTGGAATTTAATTTGGTGTAAGAAATTGAAGTAGGAAACCAAGACTTTTCAGAGAGCTCTCCAGTTGTCCCAGCATCATTTACTGAATATTCTATTATTCTTGCATTTTTCTTTTTAAATATTTTACATTTATATTTATAAGGATGGGGTCTTGCTATCTTGCCAAAGCTGGTTTTGAACTCCTTGTCTCAAGTGATCCTCCTGCCTCGGCCTCCCAAAGTGCTGGAATTATAGGCTTGAGCAAGTGTGCCCAGCTGGATGATTTGATCCTACATGAATTAGATAGAACTGGGTTCAAATTCTAGATTCACTACTTACTACTGGTCTTGTGCAAGATGTGATTTAATTTCCTTATCCATAGGACTAGGCCAATAACATCTGCCTTATAGCGTGGTGAGAAATGAATAAGATGTACAGTCTTGCAAGAAAACTGGCAGAAAATTACATACAGGACAGAAAATAAATATTGGTTCCCCTCATTTCCTGAAGATTCTGTGGTCTCCTTTAGGCATTGGCTTAGATGCTCATATGCGTCCATGATTATGCAAGCTCTTTATGAGCACTGGCAGGAAAGGCAGCCAAGGCTGGCCCTAGGGTATCACAGGGAACAAAGTGCTGCTTTCAGTCCTATCCAGAGTAACCACATGGGTCTCCTGTGAGGAACTGGCCTTTTGAGCCATGTTGTGTGGCCTGGTAAGGGTTGTTGATTATCCAGAGATGATTTATGGAAATTACTAGCATGATGGTCCTGTGACAGTGACTCTGATAGATGATGCAAGTCCCTGGAGGTTGCCAGAAGGAGGAAGGACGCAGGGGAGAAGTGGGAGGATTTGTTCTTAGAAACAGCGTTGTGGGCCCGGCGCAGTGGCTCATGCCTGTAATCCCAGCACTTTGGGAGGCCAAGGCGGGCAGATCACGAAGTCAGGAGTTTGAGACCAGCCTGGCCAATATGGTGAAACCCCGTCTCTACTAAAAATACAAAAAATTAGCTGGGCGTGGTTGTGGGCGCCTGTAGTCCCAGCTACTCGGGAGGCTGAGGCAGAAGAATCGCTCGAACCCGGGAGGCGGAGCTTGTAGTGAGCCGAGATCACGCCACTGCACTCCAGCCTGGGTGACAGAGCGAGACTCCGTCTCAAAAAAAAAAAAAAAAAAAAAAAAAAAATAGCCAGTCATGGTGGTGTGTGCCTGTAGTCCTAGCTACTTGGGAGGCTGAGGCAGGAGAATCGCTTGAACCCGGGAGGAGGAGGTTGCAGTGAGCAGAGGTAGCGCCACTGACTCCAGCCTGGGCAACACAGTAATACTCCGTCTCAAAAAAAAAAAAATAACAATAATAAAAAAAAAAAAAGAAATGCCATTGTGGGTCGATCTTGATTTCTTTACACATACACACCTGCTCTAATTTTAGATGCGTCATTTGGCTATGCAGTCATTGAGATTACAGCTAAAGGCTGTACTTTAATTATTCATAGTACCTCCTACAGGACTGAATTTGTGATTCTGTGTTATCAACTAAAGCACAGTTCAAATGAGCATTGGAACTATTGTCTGCTTAGTAATCAGAGAGCTTTTGTCTTTATGCTGTGATTCCAGAATTTGTCCCCTACTTGATTCCTGATACCTTGATCTTTTAAAAAATACTCCTCAAGAAGGCTTGGGCCGTGCACGGTGGGTCACGCCTGTAATCCCAGCACTTTGGGAGGCCGAGGCGGGTGGATCACGAGGTCAGGATATCGAGACCATTCTGGCTAACATGGTGAAACCCTGTCTCTACTAAAAAAAAAAAAAATACAAAAAATTAGGCGGTCGTGGTGGCGTGCGCCTGTAGTCCCAGCTACTCGGGAGGCTGAGGCAGGAGAATGGCGTGAACCCGGGAGGCGGAGCTTGCAGTGAGCCGAGACCGCGCCACTGCACTCCAGCTTGGGCACAGAGCGAGACGCTGTCTCAAAAAAAAAAAAAAAAGAAAAGAAAAGAAAAAAGAAGCCTTGAGATTTTCATGTCATAGTTAGGGATAATTAAAATGCAAATACAACTAGGGAGTTTATACACTGACATATTTAGAATATCCCTTCCCCACTAGAATGTAAACTTCTTAGGGGAGGAACTTTATTTTGTACCCTATTATGTCCCCAGTGTATACTTACACAAGTGGTGTACAGTTCGTGCTTAATAAATATTTGTTGAATGAATGAGCAAATGAGAGTCTATATTAATGTGCCAACTATTGCAGTAGTCAGCATTTCGTCTACACTCTTTTTTTAATGCCTTTACACATTTTAGGCTTTATACATGCTGCCTCCTCTTTCTGCAACGCCTTTTCTCTGTCTTTTTACTCCTCCATCGCCTCTTCTAAACCTGGAGAAGGTATAATAATCCTTTAAAACTCCCCTTGTTTTGGTAAAACGCTCCTTGATCCTTATCTTCCTCCTCAAATCAATCCTTTTTTTAAAATAAAAATCAGCTGGGCTCCTGTAGCCTTTTTTTTTTTTTTTTTTTTGAGACGGAGTTTTGCTCTTGTTGCCCAGGCTGGAGTGCAATGGTGTGCTCTCGGTTTACTGCAACCTCCGCCTCCCGGGTTCAAGTGAATCTACTGCCTCAGCCTCCCAAGTAGCTGGAATTACAGGCGCCCACTACCACACCTAGCTAATTTTTGTATTTTTAGTAGAGACGGGGTTTCACCATGTTGGCCAGGCCGGTCTTGAACTCCTGACCTCAGGTAATCTACCTGCCTCAGTCTCCCAAAGTGTTGGGATTACAGGCGTGAGCCACTGTGCCCGGCCTCCTGTAGCCTTTTGTGTATAATCCTGTTATAAAAGGAATCATTTTGTCCTGTAATGATTTGTTTACATGTCAGCCTCTGCCATTAGAAGTGAGTTCTTTGTTGGCCGGGCGCAGTGGCCGAGGCAGGTGGATTATGAGACCAGGAGTTCAAAACCAGCCTCGCCAAGATGGTGAAACCCCGTCTCTACTAAAAATACCAAAAATTAGCCGGGCGTGGTGGCTCATGCCTGTAATCCCAACTACTTGGGAGACTGAGGCAGGAGAACTGCTTGAACCCAGGAGGTGGAGGTTGCAGTGAGCTGAGACTGTGCCATTGCACTCCAGCCTGGGCAACATGGTGAAACTCTGTCTCAAAAAAAAACCAAAAACAAACAAGAAATGAGTTCTTTGAGGTTGTGATATTGTGTATTTCTTTTGTATCCTTACTCTTAGTGTGGTGACTGGTTTATGGCAGATGTTTAAGAAACATCACTGACAACTGACTGAATCTTGCAAGTGGTCCTTCACCCTGCAGGGTTCCAGAAAGGTCTCAGACAGCTCCCTGTTAAGGAGTGTATTACAAGATCATTTCCTTTAAAAGCACTATTTTGGATAGGAAATCTTCTTGCCTACTAAGATTTTCTTTTGCTAAATCTCTTTATTCTGTATTCAAATGGAATTATTCGTGTGGAAACACAGAGTACAGCCCATAAATAAGGGATTTAGAAATACTTGGTCAAATTTCAAGGTGGGATTGATTACCTTGGTTTTCCACTCTGTGGATGCTTTCTGGTTACTTTGATGCCATAGAAACCTCAAAAATAGTAACGTTTGGGAAGGGCTGGAATACTTATCCTGAGGAAAAATCAATGGTTTGACTATTGGGAACCAAACTCCTGTTGGTGTAGGACAGGGGAATTATGTTGTATAACGTAGTATCTCATGTCTCCAGCTATAAGAGGATTGTGGCCTGCTCAGGTTGCTATGGTTGTGACTATGACAACTCTGGAAAACATGAGAGAGATGCCAAGAAGAGGGCGTGGTAATGGCCATGGGCACAAGAGAACAAATGTCCAAGAGTAGGGACTGCATAGGGTCCTTGGATTCCAGTGGTTGTCCTTGGATTCCAGTGGCAGGGAGTCAAAACCCTATTCGAAGATCTGACTTCTACATTCTATTATTTACATAGAAGCAAACCCTGAACTGCTAATAATTGATTCCTTTCATTCATCCATTCTGCTTTTTGTTATTTTGAGGAAGGAAATGAAATAGAGGGAAGCAGCATAAGTACCTAGGGTACTAACCAAAGGGCTGCAGCTCTTGAGAACAGGCACTATTTAATTAAGCCAACTGTGAATTTGTGTGGGTGAAAGTAACAGCTGCTGATACTTAGGATATTTTTAAGTTGCACCCAGTTGGGATACTCTCTATGTCTATATATGGTCCTTCATGCTAAAGGACCTCGTGGAGATGGGTGGGCTAAAAACACAGACTCTTTGAAACTACATCGTCATCTTTTATCTCTGTCAGCACATCAGCAGCCTGCTCTCTGGGAAACTTCAGCAAGGTTAAATGTTAAACCATTCATATGACCTACTCAGCAATAACTCCTCCATCCCCCTACATTGTTGCTAGGCTTTTCTGAGATTCAAGGAGAGACTTATTTGTTTAGTTCCAATATACTTTCAAGCTGCCTAGTTACCATGTCTTGTGCACAACGTGCACTCCAGGCAGACAAACTTTTTCAGAGCACAGCAGATTGGAGCAACAAACAAGCCTAGCAAATTGAGCCCCCTGAGCCCATGTGCTATCTGAAGCAAACCAAAACACAGCTGGCGGAGTTAATTTTAGACTTTCCAACCTTGGTAATGTCCTATCAATTTGGGATAAGCTGTTTTGAATAGGCTTGAAAAGGACCTTCCCTCCTTCTCCCCATGGCAGCTTACTGCTATGTGGTTTGAATTTACTGGGAAAAACAATTAATTGCGGGCAATGGTAAACTTGATGTACCAAGAAATTCAATTCAACATTTATTGAGCAAGTACAAGGCCCATGCAAGAAACTTTTTATTTTATTTTGAGACAGGTTCTCACCCTGTCATCCAGGCTGTAGTACAGTGACTGGATCGTGGCTCACTGCCACCTGGAACTTCTGAACTCAGGCACTCCTTCTGCCTTGGCTTCTCAAGTAGTTGGGACTACAGGTGCATGCCCAGCAATTTTTTTTTCTTGTGGAGATAGGGTTGCCCTATGTTGCCCAGGCTGCTCATAAGATCCTCCTGCCTTGGCCTCCTAAAATGCTGGGATGCGTGAGCCACTGTACCTGGCCAATGAATCTTTCATAATTTTTGTCCTATGGACTAAGATCCTCAAAATTATACACAAAGTAGTACTTTCTAAAAAGTTTTGAAACACTGGCTTTTTGAAAACAAACATCAATTTTTATGTTGTGGTGCTTCCAAACACTAAAAGGGAGTTGGCATGATGATTAGGAAAGTTGTTTTATCAAATTATGCTGTTTATAAATGTAACCAGAATTTAAATACAATACAAGGAGTATATACATGCTACTCACTTCTGAATAGACAAGATCCAATTCTCTGACCACCAAAATAGGTAAGATCCCTTTAATATATACTCATATACAGGCCAGGCGCAGTGGCTAACACCCGTAATCCCAACACTTTGGGAGGCTGAGGCAGGCAGATCACTTGAGGTCAGGAGTTCAAGACCAGCCTGGGCAACATGGTGAAACTCCGTCTCTACTAAAAAATACAAAAATTAACCAGGTGTGGTCATGCATACCTGTAATCCCAGCTACTCGGGAGGCTGAGGCAGGAGAATTGCTTGAACTTGGAGGTGGAGTTTGCAGTGAGCCAAGATCGTGCCACTGCACTCCAGCCTGGGTGACAGAGTGAGTGAGACTCTGCTTGAAAAAATAAAAAAGACTTCATATACAACATGGCCCTTTCTTTCATGACACTTACACATTTTCTAATTTTGCTTTTATTTGATTACTTGTATTTCCCAATGACCTATAGGATTCAGATGGTAAACACTAGGGCCTTTTTTTTTTTTTTTTTTTTTTTAACTCTCAGAGGCCCATAGTAGACACTCAATGAATTCTTGTTGAGTAGATAAATGATTATAACCCAAAATCTAGCTATCCTATTGCATAAACCTCATATTCAAAAGAGTAACGAGCTTGAAGGGGAGGGTACTGGGTTAGGTTTGTGGTCAATAAAACATTCCTTCTTCCATTTTAAACATTAAATAATAAGCTCTGTGTCTGTTTTTTTGTTGTTGTTTTTGTTTGTTTGTTTGAGACGGGAGTTTCACTCTTGTTGCCCGGGCTGGAGTGCAATGACACGATCTCGGCTCACCACAACCTCCGCCTCCTGGGTTCAAGCGATTCTCCTGCCTCAGCGTCCTGAGTAGCTGGGATTACAGGCATGCACCACCACACCTGGCTGATTTTTTTGTATTTTTAGTAGAGACGGCGTTTCTCCATGTTGGTCAGGCTCGTCTTGAACTCCCGACCTCAGGTGATCCGCCCACCTTGGCCTCCCAAAGTGCTGGGATTACAGGCGTGAGCCACTGCGCCCAGTAGCCTCTGTGTTTTGATGCTTTGTGGGTTTTAGCAATAAATAAATGCACTGAAAGACATCAAGCTTCATCAGTCTTTCATGTCTCCATTCCTTTCTTTTTTCCTTTTTTGTTTTGTTTTGTTTTTTTTGGAGACTGAGTCTCGCTCTGTTGCCCAGGCTGGAGTGCAGTGGTGCAATCTTGGCTCACTTCTTCCTCCGTCTCCCAGGATCAAGTGATTCTCCCGAATCAGCCTCCCGAGTAGCTGGGATTACAGGCACCCACCACCACGCAGGGCTAATTTTTGTATTTTTAGTAGATATGGGGTTTTGCCATGTTGGCTAGGCTGGTCTCAAACTCCTGACCTCAGGTGATCTGCCTGCCTCAGCCTCCCAAAATGCTGGGATTACAGGCATGAGCCACTGTGCCCGGGTCCTCCATTCTTTTTCTTTTCTTTCTTTCTTTTTTTTTTGAGACAGGGTCTCACTCTGTCACCCAGGCTGGAGTGCATTGGCATGACCTTGGCTCACTGCAACCTCTGCCTCCCAGGTTCAAGAGAGTCTTGTGCCTCAAACTCCTGAATAATTGGGATTACAGGGCGTGCCACCATGCCTGGCTACTTTTGTATTTTTAGTAGAGATGGGGTTTTACCATGTTGGCCAGGCTGGTCTCCAACTCCTGACCTCAAGAGATCCGCCCGCCTCTGCCTCCTAAAGTGCTGGGATTACAAGTGTGTGCCACCACGCCTGGCCCATTCTTTTCTATTATTCAAATTAATCTGTCCTTGAGAAGCACTTGAAATTGTACAGTGGCTTTAATGAAGCAAGAAATAGAATTAAAATCTAAGGAGCACTGATAAGGGTCAGGTTGAATTGCTAGCTTTGTTAAGTGCGATTGTGTAGCATGCCAAAATACACTTAGAATATATTTATTCTTTTTTTTTTAATTTTTTCATAGAGATGGGGGGTTTTACTATGTTGACTAGGCTGGTCTCAAACTCCTGCTTTCAAGTAATCCTCCGATCTCGGCCTCCCAAAGTGCTGGGATTACAGGTGTGAGCCATGGCATCAGGCCTCAAATGAATATATATACATACACACACACACACACACACACACATATTTCCCTCTTTTTTTTTAAATTTTACTTTAAGTTCTGGGATACATGTGCAGAAAGTGCAGGTTTGTTACACAGGTATACATGTGCCATGGTGGTTTGCTGTACCTATCAACCCCCATGGTGGTTTGCTGCACGTATCAACCTGTCATCTAGGTTTTAAGCCCCACATGCATTAGATGTTTGTCCCAATGCTTTCCTTCCCCTTGCCCCCCACCCCCCGACAGGCCCTGGTGTGTGATGTTCCCCTCCCTGCGTCCATGTGTTCTCATTGTTCAACTCCCACTTGTGAGTGAGAACATGCGGTGTTTGCTTTCTGTTCCTGTGTTAGTTTGCTAAGAATTATGGTTTCCAGCTTCATCCATGTCCCTGCAAAGGACACGAACTAATTCTTTTTTATGGTTGCATAGTATTCCATGGTGTATATGTGCCACATTTTCTTTATCCAGTCTCTCGTTGATGGGCATTTGGGTTGGTTCCAAGTCTTCGCTACTGTAAATAGTGCTGCAATAAACAAACATGTGCATGTGTCTTTATTCAAATGAATATTTAAAGAGCATATGCCCACTCATGTTCTGTTCTATTCTGTACATGTTACAGTATAATTTCAATTCTTTGAAAAGTTGGATAGAACAAAAATTTTAATAATTTTGCTTCATAAACAAAAGGTTATTAGATTTTGGTCAGAAGAGATGATAATTATAAATATCTATTTGAATATAAACTCTCTTTGATTCTGAAATTCCCAATGTTTTTGATATGCTGAATAATTTTATATGACAGACATCATTTGATTTAAAGTCTAACCTGGAATCATATTGTATATTATTAACCTGACACCTCCCTCACATTTAGGACCAGTATATTTACGTTTTATTGGATGTTAATTCCAGGCAACTCTTCTAGTGGTATGATAAAGAAATACTCAGAAGGTATTTTTGCAGATTCTTTCCTCTGCCAGTTTTCCCTTATTCAGTGTCACAGGATACATCTAAATTATGTCAGACCAAAACTAAGGCTACCTAAGCCAAATCAGGGAGCAGTTTGGAAATGTGTGCCAGTCATTTGAAGGATGCCCCTGGCAGGAGAGAACTTTAGAACTGGAAGATATTTTAGAGATCATGTAATGATACAAGGCTCTCATTTTAAATGGGCTAAAACTGAGGCTATGACAGGTCAACTCACTCTTTCCAAAGATAATCAGTAATCTGGTAATGCAAGTCTTACTTTCAGAAGACCCTTACAAGAATCATACAGGGCTGGGCGTGGTGGCTCACGCCTGTAATTCCAGCATATTGGGAGGCCAAGGCGGGCAGATCACGAGGTCAGGAGTTTGAGACCAGCCTGGCCAACATAGTAAAACCCCGTCTCTACTAAAAATTCAAAAATTAGCCAGGTGTGGCGGCACAGGCCTGTAATCCCAGCTACTCAGGAGGCTGAGGCAGGAGAATTGTTTGAACCCAGGAGGCAGAAGTTGCAGTGAGCTGAGATTGCACCACTGGACTCCAGCCTGGGCGACAAAAAAAAAAAAAAAAAGAATTATACTGTAAGTCAGTACCATATCAATATTTGGAGCACAGGGTTTTATACCATAAATCTATTATTTTCATTAAGATAAATCCTCCTCTTTCTTCTTTTTGGGGAATCTTTTAAAAATTTTTTAATTTAATTTAAAGTTCCAGGATACATGTGCAGGACGTGCAGGTTTGTTACATAGGTAAACGTGTGTGCCATGGTGGTTTGCTGAACCTATCAACCTATCACCTAGGTATTAAGCTCTGCATGCATTAGCTATTTATCCTGATCTGGTAATCTTTTGAGTCTGTAAGTTTTCTCATTCCAGTAACCTCTGCTGTTCCTGAGATAGTGCAAGATTCTAGTATTTTCTTCTATTAAAAAAAATTTTTTTTTGAGACGGAGTCTAACTCTGTCACCCAGGCTGGAGTGTAGTGGCATGATCTTGGCTCACTGCAACCTCTGCTTCCTGGGTTGGAGCAATTCTCCTGCCTCAGCCTCCCGAGTAGCTGGGATTACAAGTGTGTGCCACCATGCCCGGCTAATTTTTGTATTTTTAGTAGAGACGGGGTTTGGCCATGGTCTTGAACTTTGGCTGGTCTTGAACTCCTGACCTCAGGTGATCCACCCACCTCGGCCTCCCAGAGTGCTGGGATTACAGGCATGAGCCACTGCGCCCGGCCTAAAACTTTTTTTTTTTTTTTTTTTTTTTTACCACTTTACCAACGTGCCAAATAATAGTGCATATATGCAGTATAATACATTTCATATCTGCACCTACTTCAAAGTGTATTCTGCCCTTTGGGATAAGCCAAAGGTGAGCTAATATCTGCACATGATTTGTTTTGCTCAGATTCTCTTTGAAAACTTGTAGATTTGATGGGTGTTGTGAGTAAAGAAGACGGACATCTCTTCGATACCCGTATTTCCCTCCTAAATTGGTAATGCTGGGGTGACATATTCAAGGTATGTGAAGGATTCTTAAACAGAATATAAAGGCTTGCCCTGGCCCCATAACCCTGTGAGAATAAAAGTCCCTTTGTAAGTGGGTCTGAATAGCTTCTAGCTTCTAGGATGTTCTGTGCATTAGAATGCTTACAAGCTTTGGCCCCCTAAGTGGTTACACCGATGACCACCCTATCATGCTGGGTTCCGTGGTGAACTGAGAGATGCCATTACCTTTCACCGCCCTTGGCCGGACACTCACTGTGGGCCTAACTCCGGTGGTAATTCCACCCCTCACTGCGGGACCTTGACATCCCCGAGCTGAAGCCCACTTCCTCCCTGACCTCTGGAGCCCAGCTGAGCGGCTCCGAGAGCTCTGCCATGACTCCTAACCGGGTGGACAGGGGGGCCGGGCAGCCGCGGCACACACGCTGGGCGTCGTCCCTAGCAGCAGAGGAGACCAGAAGGTGAGAGACCCCATGCCGCAGCCGGAGGGGCGGGGTGGGTTTGCACCGTTATCGCGAGAGCTCGTGAGGTGGGGGCGGCGGGGAGCTGGGGAGGGGCTCGCGGAGAGCCTGCCCCGCCTCCCTTTCCTTCCCCTCCCCTGGAGTGATTCAAGACGAGCGCTACCCACTTCCGCCCCCTCCGCCTGCCATTGGAACTAGCTGAGCCGAACTAGTTGCGGCCACCGAGCAGCCGGCTCTCGGCACCTCCTCCTCCGCCTCCCTGTCTCCTGTTCCATTCGCCTTTCCTCTTCTTTCCTGGCCCACGCCGCTCCGAGGCCTCGCGACCGCCGAGCCTGCAGCCTGCCCCGCGGCCAACATGAGCTTCTTGTTGTGAGTAGCCAGGCCCCGCACGCGCCGGCTTTGTTCGGGTGGACCTGGGCCCCCGCCCGCCGCCCGTCGCCCGCCCTCGTCCCGACCCTCCTGGCCCAGCGCTCCCGGGGCCCGGCGTCACCACCAAGCGGGGCCCCGGGACTGCGCGGAGCGCTCGGACTACCTAACCGCCGCCTCCCCATAGGGCTTCGAGTACTCGTGGGCTCCTGCAGCCCTGAGGAGGTTCTTCCCCCCTGGCACACCCCGGGGCCAGCGCCTGGATTCCTTCATCACCCCCGTCTCTGCCTTCGCTCGCATTCCCGGGCTTGTTTGCGCGCTTCTCGTGGGTATCTCCCACTCGCCTGCACAATCCGTATCCAAGCGGTGCTCGGTTGAATGGCTCCGTCGCGGCTGCCCATTGCTCTTTTCTGGGTCCCAAGCACAGAAGATAAGACTGTTGTACTTTCCCCCTGTCATCCCAGGACCCTTTTAACTTCCTCTCTCGTCTTAGGGCTGGGAAGTTGGGATGACAAGTTCTGTAGATGTAACCCTGAAACAAAGCTACTTTCGGGTCGGGATCCCTTGGACACAGACTGGGGTCCCCGAGAAAGGGGTCTGGAGCCGCCCCCTTGCTTCCTAGAGGCGCCCTTCCTCCCAGAGGACTTCCCTGAAGAGGACGAGTTTTATCTTTTTAGACAACCAGCAAATAGGTTTTGGATAGTGTGCCCTGCCTAGGTTGATTAGGTCCACTGGGGAGTTGTTTTGAAAATCATTTGTAAATGCCAACTTTGGCGTCATGTTTAGTGCTGGTCATTATTTCACTTACTTATCGTTTGTTCCAGACGAGTGGAGGGGAACGTGGAGAGGGAAGGGCAGAAGGATGGGATGGCCAGATGTGGATATGGAGGCAGTAGATAAGCCTCAGGTCCTCTGAAAACAGGGGTTACACCATGAGGAATAACTCCTTTGAAGGCTTCGTTGTGATGCACTCATTCCATGTTTAGTCTGTGTTTAGAAAACTAATAAAAAACTTAGAAGTTGAAACTCACCCATATACTGTTTTACTGTTGTGGAGAAATTAGCATTTAAAGGATATTTTCTTAAGATTTCTCTTCTTTCCTTGCCTAATAATTTTTAGTCATTACATTGACGTCTGAATACTGAGAATTTAATTCACTCTTATTTTCACATGCTCACATCTAGAATTTTTTTTTTAGGGTGTTTAAGCAAAACTGAACAAGGCTGACCTAGGGGCAGACTTGATATTTCCAATATGCATAGGGGACCTGGCTTGTGTCAACTTGCCTAAAACCTTTAAACGGAAAGGGATTTCTTAGGCTCCTCCTAGAAGTTGATTCTGAGTTTGTCGGATTGGCATAGGGCTAGATGACAGGACTGGGTGATTTTATAAAAAAGTCCTTGTTTCTTATTTTAGTTCTTCTTCTTCTTCTTTTTTTTTTTTTTTTTTTTTGAGACGGAGTCTCCGCTCTGTTACCAGGCTGGAGTGTGTAGTGGCGTGATCTCGGCTCACTGCAACCTCTGCCTCCCGGGTTCAAGCGATTCTCCTGCCTCAGCCTCCTGAGTAGCTGGGACTACAGGCCCGCGCCACCACGCCTGGCTAATTTTTGTATTTTTAATAGAGATGGGGGTTTCACCATGTTGGCCAGGCTGGTCTCGAACTCCTGATTTCAAGTGATCTGCCTGCCTTGATCTCCCAAAGTGCTGGGATTACAGACGTGAGCCCACCGTGCCTGGGCAGTTTCTTGTTTTAGTTCTAATCACCATATTCAGGTATCTCAACTTGAAGCTTCTCATCTTGAGCTTAATTTTACATTGCTAATGTTTGATTGTTTTCAAGAATTTAGAAGCTGTATTCAAAATAGCACTGTAGATGATATCCATGACTACTGCTGATGGGCTTGTGTCTAGTAAGCTAAATTGGTTAAAGCAAGGCCGGTCGCGGTGGCTCACGCCTGTAATCCCAGCACTTTGGGAGGCCAAGACAGGCAGATCACCAGGTCAGGAGTTCGAGATCAGCCTGGCCAATATGGTGAGACCCCGTCTCTACTAAAAATACAAAAATTAGCTGGGCAAGGTGGCACGCACCTGTAGTCCCAGCTACTTGGGAGGCTGAGACGGGAGTATCACTTGAACCCGGGAGGTAGAGGTTGAAGTGAGACGAGATCGCGCCACTGCACTCCAGCCTGGGTGACAGAGTGAGACTCTGTCTCAAAAAAAAAAAAAAAAAAAAGGTTAAAGCAGGGAAGAGCCATATTTGGCTGAAACTAGGGGATGGAGAAGTTTCTGATGCTATTTTTTGAATACAAATACAGTAGAGTCCTATTTTTACATGGCTCAGTATTTAATAGATTCAGATTTGTGGTGGATTAGTTTGTTTCTCCTGAAGGTTAGTAACTACAAAAGAAATCTTGCTGTAACTAATGTATATAGAACTTTAGAGCATTTGCAGTATTTGGGGCACAATTTTTCAGTTAGGTTATATCTATCTAGCAGTTGATATATTCTCAACATATTTAGCCCATGTGCTTGACAATCAGAAAAGTTAATTCAACATTTTCAGTTTTGGTCTTTGTCTACCGTCAATTAAAAATCCAAAGTGAACACCACATGGAAATGATTATTATTGGAAGTGAAAGAACAAAGCTTTGGTTATTTCTTCTATTTGTTATTTGGTATAACTGTCTGAATACTGTTTCTTTTTTTTTTTTTTGGAGACAGGATCTCACTCTGTCGACCAGGATGGAGTGCAGTGGCATGACCACAGCTAACTGTAGCTTTGACTTCCCAGGCTCAGGTGATCCTTTCATCTCAAACCCCCTCCCCGCTACAAGTAGCTGGTACTACAGGTATGCTCCACTATGCCTAGCTAATTTTTTTTTTTTTTTTTCGGTAGAGTCAGGGTTTTGCCATGTTGCCCAGGCTGGTCTCCTGGGCTCAAACAATCCACTCATCTTTGCCTTCCAAGATGCTGAGGTTACAGGTGTGAGCCATTACACCTGGCTATCTGAATACTATTTCTGTACCAACAGATGAGCAGAGAAGGAAAGCGTTACAGCTTAGGAGTTAAATACAGATATTTTCCTCCCATTCTTGGAAGCTTACTGGGAAGCCTACGATCAGTGGATGGAGCAGAGGAAATAAGGGCAATGCAAGATGGGGCTGCAAAGGTGGTGACTCATGACTCTTGAGGGCTCTAAGATAGAAGGAAAGAATTACTACTGATTTTTAAAAGATGCACTGTGGGCCGGGCACAGTGGCTCCTGCTTGTAATTCCAACACTTTGGGAGGCTGAGGTGAGTGGATCACTTGACCCCAGAGTTCCACACCAACCTGGACAACATGGCGAAACTCTCTTTCTACCCCCAAAAATACAAAAATTAGCCAGGTGTGGTGGTGTGAGCCTGTAGTCCCAGCTACTCTGGGGGCTGAGGTGGAAGGGTCATCTGAGCCTGAGGAAATTAAAGACTTCAAGGCTGTGGTGAGATGTAATCATGCCACTGCACTCCAGCCTGGCTGATAGAGAGTGAGACTCTGTCTTAAAAAAAAAAGGCCGGTCGCGGGGCGTAATGGCTCAGGCCTGTAATCCCAGCACTTTGGGAGGCCGAGGTGGGTGGATCACTTGAGGTCAGGAGTTTGAGACCAGCCTGATCAAGAAATGAAACCCCATGTCTACTAAAAATAAAAAAATTAGCCGGGCGTGGTGGCAGATGCCTATAATCCCAGTTACATGGGAGACTGAGTAGGAGAATCACTTGAATCCAGGAGACAGAGGTTGCAGTGGGCCAAGATTGTGCCACTGCACTCCAGCCTGGACGACAGAGTGAGACCGTCTCAAAAAAAGAAAAAAAATCACTGTGCCTGGCACTGATGTAGATGTTGGGCACCATTTGTGACAAGAGAGAAAAAAATCCCTGCATTGGTGGGGCTTATGTTCTGGTAAGTGTCCGTAAATACTGAACATCAATAAATCATGTAGTATGGCGGAAGGTTGTAAGTGCCATGGAACAAAGGAGAGCAGGGTATAGAGATTTTTGGATAGGGAGTTGAGACAGATTAGGATAATCCCCAGAGTGGGTTCCCAGATCATCTGCAGGAATGATACCTTTGTGTAGCTTTTGTATAAATGCTCAGGATAAATTTGCACTGCATATGTGGGTTTGGCTGGGACAGAGCTTTGGTTGTGCCGCAATTTGGCCTCTGTGTATCTTCAGATTAAGCTAAACTCTCATGGTAGATACGGAAACTTCACAGGGACCTCATTTAATTTTGTGGACTCAAATCTTTTAAACACATCCTTAGCACCTGCTGTGTGCCAGGCGTAGAGGAAGACAAGAGATTCCAGAGATGGTGGATGGTATATCGTCATCTATGATAGATGCAATACAATCATGGGGGCTCAAAGTATGTGTAGCAATTTGTTCTACTTAGGCTTTAGGAAAGTTTCATGAAAGAAGTGGGTGATAATTAATGGAAGGTGAACAAGAGCTCTCTAAGAAGACAAGGGGAAATGGGAGAGTACAGTCAGAGGAAACATCTTTGAGTCAAGAAATTGCCTGTGAATTGTTCACTTCCACGTTTGTGCAAGAGGCTGTAGAATTTTGGAGCTAGCAGGGGTCTATTAGTAACATGGCCTGCCTACTTCTTTTTGCTAAAGGGGCAAAATCACCAACTTGAGGTTGGTGGCCCAATTATTGGCCTGGGGACAGTTGGAACTCAGGTCTCCTGACGTAGGGGTTTTTCTTTCCTGACATTTTGTGCATATGGGAAATTGAGGATAAAAGTGAGTTCTAAGTAATCATTCAAAAAGTATATTTCATGTTCTCTAAGTTTCTAGCATTTTTAAATTATGGGTCTCTTTTGACTAATGGAATTCTGAAAAAAAAAAATTGGACTTGGAAAAGACCAAAGTGTAATTTCCTAATGTAAGGCTACTTATTTGGAACGGAGTTAAAACAAGTACATTTAATTTAACTTTTTCTTGTTAAGAGACAGGGTCACCGAGGACGGTGGCTCATGCCTATAACCCCAGCACTTTGGGAGACTGAGGGGGTGGAACCTTGAGCCCAGGAGTTTGAGAACAGCCTGGGTAACATGGCAGAACCCCCATCTCTACCAAAAAACATTAGCCAGGTGTGGTGGCGCTCAGCTGCTTAGGAGGCTGAAGTGGGTGGATTGCTTGAACCCAGGAGGCAGAAATTGCAGTGAGCCAAGATTGCACCACTGCACTCCAGCCTGGGTGACAGAGTGAGACTCTGTCTTAAAAAATAATTTAAAAAGAGACTGGGTGTTACTGTGTTGCCTGGGCTGTCCTCAAACTTCTAGACTCAAGCAGTCCTCCCACCTCAACCTTCAGAGTAGCTGGGATTATAGGTGCGTGCTACCACGCCTGGCTACAGTTAAGTTATAAATGAAAGTCTGTAGGAAAGGTGGTTTGGGAATGTGAATGACTAAACCATGTCTATTTCTTCGTTCTTTCTTTTTTTTTTTTTTGAGATGGAGTCTCGCTTTTTCGCCCAGGCTGGAGTCCAGTGGCGCGATCTCGGCTAACTGCAACCTCCACCTCCCGGGTTCACGCCATTCTCCTGCCTCAGCCTCTCGAGTAGCTGGGACTACAGGCACCCACCACCACGCCCGGCTACTTTTTTTTTGTATTTTTAGTAGAGACAGGGTTTCACCGTGTTAGTCAGGATGGTTTCAATCTCCTGACCTCGTGATCCGCCGGCCTCGGCCTCCCAAAGTGCTGGGATTACAGGCATGAGCCACTGTGCCCGGCCCTCTTTTTTTTTTTTTTTAAATGTCAACAATGAAAGCTGAACTAGGTCTATTTCTGTATAGGAAGAAACAGATGGATTGGGAAAAGAAGGAAGAAAGGAAGGAAATACTTACTGAGCACTGTGCTACATACCTTCCATTTGTCATTCTTAAGATTAGCAATTTAGGCCGGGCACGGTGGCTCATGCCTGTAATCCCAGTAGTTTGGGAGGCTGAGGCGGGTTGGTCACGAGGTCAGGAGTTTGAGACCAGCCTGGCCAACATGGTGAAACCCTGTCTTTACTAAAAATAAAAAAAATTAGCCAGACATGGTGGCGCGTGCCTGTAGTCCCAGCTACTCGGGAGGCTGAGGCAGTGGAATTGCTTGAATCCGTGAGGTGGAGGTTGCAGTGAGCCGAGATCATGCCGCTGCACTCCAGCTTGGGCAACACAGTGAGACTTCGTCTTAAAAAAAAAAAAGATTAGCAATTTAGCAGCACTTTGGGAGGCTGAGGCGGGTGGATCATGAGGTCAGGAGTTCAAGACCAGCCTGGGCAACATGGTGAAATCCCGTCTCTACTAAAATACAAAAAATAGCTGGGCGTAGTGGCAGGCGCCTGTAATCCCAGCTACTCGGGAGGCTGAGGCAGGAAAATTGTTTGAACCTGGGAGGCGGAGGTTGCAGTGAGCCGAGATTGCGCCATTGCACTCTAGTCTGGGCGACAGAGTGAGACTCCATCTCAAAAAAAAAAAAAAAAAATTAGCAATTTAGGAAAAGAGACTTATGATAGTGCAATGTTTTTATGTGTCTGTCTCTGTTTCTCTCTAGACTCTTGATGGTGCTATGTTTGTATGTGTCTGTCTCTTTCTCTCTAGACTCATGATAGTGCTATGTTTATATGTGTCTATCTCTGTCTCCCTCTCTCTCTCTGTCCCTCACTTCCCCCCAAGCCCCCAAAGCCAGCATTTTGTTTTCAGGCAAATGATTTAACTGATTTTAATGCTTCAGCAGCCTCACCTTTAAAAAAGTTAATAATTTATAAGAATAATCAAATAGGCCAGGTGTGGTAGCTCATGCCTGTAATCCCAGCACGTTGGGAGGCTGAGGCAGAAGGATGGCTTGAGCCAATTTGAGTTATAGTGAGCTATGCTTGTGCCAATACACTCTAGCCTGGGCAACTGAGCAAGACCCTGCCTCTAAAAAGAAAACATTAAAAAAAAATAACAATAATAGTTCAATGAGTGTTTACTATGTGCCAGGGACAAAGTGTTTTAAATAGTTCGGTAATTAGCAGGAATCCTATTTTATACATAAGGAAACTAGCACAGAGAGGTTACATAATTTTATCAAAATCATGTGGCCAGTAAATAGTGTAGCTGGAATTTGAGTCCTGGAAGTCTAGGTCCAGAGATCCTGTCTTATACTTCTTTTTTTTTTTTGAGACGGAGTCTTGCTCTGCCACCCAGGCTGGAGTGCAGTGGCTCAATCTTGGTTCACTGCAACCTCCACCTCATGGGTTCAAGCAATTCTCCCTGCCTCAGCCTCCTGAGTAGCTGGGATTACAGATGCCCTTCACCATTACAGGTGCCTTCCACCATGCCTGGCTAATTTTTGTATATTTAATAGAGATGGGATTTTCACCATGTTGGCCAGGCTGGTCTCAAACTCCTGACCTCAGGTGCTCCGCCCACCTCGGCCTCCCAAAGTGCTGGTATGAGCCACCACGCCCGGCCTTTTTTTTTTGGAGACAAAGTCTCACTCTGTCACGCAGACTGCAGTGTAGTGGCGCTATCTTGGCTCACTGCAAACTCTGCCTCCCAGGTTCAAGTGACTGTCCTGCCTCAGCCTGCTGAGTAGCTGGGACTACAGGTGTGTGCCACCATGCCCAGCTAATTTTTGTATTTTTAGTAGAGATGGGGTTTTGCCGTGTTGGCCAGGCTGGTCTCGAACTCCTGGCCTCAAGCAATCTGCCTCCCAAAGCGCTGGGATTATAGGTGCTAGCCATTGCGCCCAGCTGATCCTGCCTTATATTATCATCTATAATTAACAAAATTATATCTATATATAGATATATATACACATACACATGCGTGTATATACATATATACACACATATATGTATGTATATATGTGTGTATGTATATCTATATATATATATTTTTTTTAAAGGTGATATTCAAGTGGGCCTTGTTATTAAGGGAAGTCTTATGTTACCAGGCATTATTGTCTCATGCTGCTGGGACTCTTCTAAGATTCACCAAGAATACACTAGTAGAAGACGAAATAGTAAGTTTTAAATTCATATAATATTTAAATATTTTTAACCTTTATCTTTAGTGTAAAAATAATATACATGTTGGAGAAATCACAAAATAATGTTAGGAAAAGGAAGAAAATAAAAATCACTCATAATCACACCTTCAGAGACAACTGTTGTTTGTATTTAGGGATAAAGTTCTGAATCTTTTTTTTTGTTTGTTTTTTGAGACAGAGCTTCGCTCTGTCACCCAGGTTGGAGTGCAGTGGCATGATCTCAGCTCACTGCAACCTCCGCCTCCTGGATTCAGCGTTTATCCTGCCTCAGCTTCCAGAATAGCTGGGACTACAGGTGCCCGCCACCACGCCTGGCTAATTTTTGTACTTTTAGTATGGATGGGGTTTCACCATATTGGCCAGGCTGTTCTGGAACTCCTGACCTTGTGATCCGCCCGCCTTGGCCTCCCAAAGTGCTGGGATTACAGGCGTGAGCCACCGCGCCCTGCTAACTTCTTCTGAATCTTTTTTATTGCATTTTTGTTTGTATGTATTTAAAAATATACAAATAGATTTCCACCGTGCGTAGACCAGGTTTTTTACTTGTAAATTTTTTTTGCCAGAGAATAGATTTCTGCAACATCATTTTGAATGGCTGATGACCAAGTATTATCTTACAGTTTTTTATCTGACAACAAAAAAGGATATCAGATATTATATCCTTATAATATATTCTCCACTGTAATGTTATTTTATTTTTTTCTTTTTGTTATTAAATATATAGAATTTAATATAACATTAAAAAGGATAACATCTTACATATGTCATATATTATATCCTTATATATAATATATGTTACCCTTTTTAATATGTTGTATTTTTGAGGGAATGTGGGGAGTGGAAGTAAATATGGTCATCTTTTCAGAAAGAACTGTAGTTTTGGGAGTTGCAGTACTGACTGGCTTTAGTTTACTTTTATCATGTTTGGAGATAGCTTTTTTTTCCTTCACGTACTAGAGTGCAAAATAATTGCCATTTGGTTACTTTTACCATTATTGATTTCTTTCTCTAAGTGTAGTTGCAGTTTTTGTACTTTCGGAGTTTCTGATATATGAAAGCACGTGTCTAATACATGTAGCACTTCCCTAAACTGTGTATTTGATTAGGAGATATTGAGGCAAAATAGCTACATGTTACTTGAAAAATATGAAACAGTTCTACCTGTTAGGAATGTCAAACTGAGTCCTGTAGAGAACTTTAACTCTCCTTTTCTTCCTACGTTTCCATTTTTGTTTTATATTAACCAACTTAAGGCCATCTTTTTTTTTTTTTTTTTTTTTGAGACAGGGTCTCATTCTGTCTCCCAGGCTGGAGTGCAAAGGCACTATCTTGACTCACTGCAACCTCTGCCTCCTGGGTTCAAGTGATTCTCCAGCCTCAACCTCCCGAGTAGCTGGGACTACAGTCGCCTACCACCATGCTGAGCTAAGTTTTGTATTTTTAGTAGAGACAGGGTTTCACCATGTAGGCCAGGCTGGTCTTGAACTCCTGGCCTCAAGTGATCTACCTACCTCAGCCTCCCAAAGTGCTGGGATTACAGGCGTGAGCCACCATGCCCAGCCTTAGGTCCATCTTTTACAACACATTCAATTAAGTATAAGTGTAGCTGTGAAGTAACATTCTTTTACAGAAGTGATTTTTAAATTTAATTTTTTTTTTTTTTTGAGATGGAGTCTCACTCTGTCTCCCAGGCTGGAGTGCAGTGGTGCAATCTCGGCTCACTGCATTCTCTGCCTCCTGGGTTCAAGTAATTCACCTGCTTCAGCCTCCCAAGTAGCTGGGATTACAGGTGCCCGCCACCACACCCAGCTAATTTTTATATTCTTAGTAGAGATGGGGTTTCACCATGTTGACCAGGCTGGTCTCAACTTTGTCTTCAGGTGATCTACCGGCCTCAGCCGCCTAAAGTGCTGAGATTACAGGTGTGAGCCACCACGCCCGGCCTTAAATTTAATTTTGAAACATTTTTCAACTTCCAGGAAAGTTGCAAAGAACAGTGCAAAGAACTTCCACATATTCCTTATCCAGAAACCCCATTGAGTTTCATATGTTGCTTTAACAATGTCATCTTCGACAAAAGGATCCAGTCATGAATCATGTATTGCATCCACTTATATGTCTGTAGTGTTTTTCTTTTTTCTTTTCTTCTCACAGAGTCTTGCACTGTTGCTGGAGTGCAGTGGCCCGATCTCAACTCACTGCAGCCTCGACTTCCTAGGCTCAAGGGATCCTCCCATCTCAGCCTCCTGAGTAGCTGGGACTACAAGCATGTTCTACCACACCCGGCTAATCATTTTTTTGTGGAGATAGGGTTTCACCATATTGCCCAGGCAGGTCTTGAACTTCTGGGCTCAAGCAATTTGCCCGGCCTTGGCCTCCCAAAGTGCTGGCATTATAGGTGTGAGCCACCGGGCCCATCCTGTGTTTTTCAAACTGAAATAGTTTGTCAGTCTTTCCTTGACTTCTATGACCTTTACATTTTTGAGGATTACAGGCCATTTTGTAGAACATTCCTCGCTTTGGGTTTCTCTGATGTTTCCTTGTGCATTTGAGTTACGCATTTGAGGCAGGAATATCACAGAAGCCATGTATGTTTTTCTTTTCTTATGTACGTTTGTATGGGTATGTATGTATGTATGTATGTATGTATGTATGTATGTATGTATCTATGTATTTTTTGGGATAGTCTCACTCTGTTGCCCAGGCTGGAATGCTGTGGTGTGACCGTGGCTCACTGTAGCCTCTTCCTCCCAGGCTCAAGCAATCCTCCAACCTCAGCCTCCCAAGTAGCAGGGACCACAGGCATGTGTCGCCACACCCTGCTAATTTTTAAATTTTTTGTAGAGACAGCCCACATTGCCAGGGCTGGTCTGAAAATCCTGGGCTCGAGCAATCCTCCTGCCTTGGCCTCCCGAAGTGCTGGGATTCTAGGTGTGCGCCACTGTGCCCAGGTGATGTGCATTTTTCTTACTGCATCTTATCAGATGCATATAGTGTCTATTTGTCCATTATTGGTGGTGTTAACTTTGATCCTTTGATTAATGTGTTTGCCAGGATTCTCCACTGTAAGGTTATTATTATTTTTTGTTATTAATATTTTATAGGGAGATATTTTGGTAGTATGTAGCTCTCCCATTCCTCATTCTGTTTTCACCCACTAGTTTTAGTGTTCGTTGATATTTCTTGTCTAAATTGTTACTATGATGATTGCCAAAGTGCTAATTCTGTCATTGCTTCTAAATTTATTAGTTGGCAATTTTACTGTAAGGAGGAATTTACTCTTTTTTTTTTTAATACCAATGTGTGCTGTGATCTGCATGTTTGTATCCCTGTAAAATTCATATGTTGAAAGTGATCACCAAGGTGATGGTATTAGAAGATAGAGCCTTTGGGTGGTGATGAGATCTTGAGGGTAGAGCCCTCAATAATGGTATTAGTGCCCTGATAAAGATGCCTGAGGGAACATGTTAGCCTCTTTGCCCTTCTACCATGTGAGGACACATAGGAGGCGCCATTTACGAGGGCTTCACCAGACATCAAATCTGCTGGTGACTTGATCTTGAACTATACAGGCTCTTTAACTGTGAGCAATAAATTTCTGTTGTTTATAAATTATGCAGTCTGAGGTACTTTGTTATAACAGCCTAAAGTGACTAAGGCAGTGTGGATATAAGGATTCCCATGTTCTTCAGTGAGTTGGCTTCTGTGTCTCTTTGACTTGTTCCCATCCTCATTTGAGCACTTCCTTACTTCCTGGCACAACAAAATATTTTTTTATCTTACACTTTTTCTGCCCCAGTCCAGGAGATAGACATTTATCTGAGGACGTTGGTTCTGCTCAGTGGAGAACAGTATTTAGAAACCAAAATCTAGGTGTAGGTATTACACATGTGTTGATTACAGATGTGTTGCTGCTCCCAGGCACTCTCATTGGACAGTACTAAAAAATACATTCATTTATATCCATATATTTTTAGCTGTATCTATCTGTGTATATTAAATGAGTTCACATCACTACCTTCAGTTGCAAGTCAGTGGCACAGGGTTCATTCTAGCCTTCTCCTTTCCTATGTTTTTCTTTGTTGTCGGTAAGAAACCTGACTTTTGTCATTCTCAGGTAGTTGTTTGCTCTGTCCCTGTACTACAGCTGTTCTCTTGACCCTGTCTGGCCACCCTCTCTGGCCTGGGCCCAAGCTGTTGTACCGTCGCCGTTACTGCCCCACCTCCTCTCCTTGGGGCTGTGTGGGCCCCTCCTGTAGCATATAAAGGATGAAAGCAGTCTGAGATTCAGCTGTGTGTGGTACATGTGTGACAGTAATGTGTTTTTTTCCTATGAATCCTATGTTTAGGATCAATACTTCAGAAATGTTGGGATGATTAGAGATACTGAATGTAGAAGACTTAGCTCAATCAATTGGACTTACGTGCGACAGTGATACTTCGGTTATTATCATTATCTTAACAATGATGATTGCTAGCAGCTATTATTTTTTATAAACCACTTAGGATTATTTAAATTGTAGCCAATTTCTATCGGTTTGTTATGATATGTGTTAGTGCTATTTTGATATTCTGTAGTTAGAACTTGAAAGCAGGAGTTGAAGGTAAACAAGCATTATTTGGGTAATAGTGTCACCGGTGGAGGGTGTCCAGGTTCTTGACATCTTGAACAAAGAATTGGACAAAATGCACAGACAAAACAAGGAAGGAATGACGGGATTTATTGAAAATGAAAGTGCACTCCACAGTGTGGGAGCAGGCCCGAGCATAGGGGCTCAAGAGCCCTGTTACAGAATTTTGAGGAGTTTAAATACCTTCTAGAGGATTCCATTAGTTACTTCCAGTATGCCCTATGTAAGGGAGGTTAAATACTTTCTAGAGGATTCCATTAGTTACTTCAGGTACGCCCTGTATAAATGGAAAGAATGAAGTAAAGTTATAGTCATTTACTTGGCCTATGCCCCATGGAGAGGATATTTCCTGTCATAGCTGAAGTGTGAATTGGCCTTATGTTCCGTGCCTTCAGGCCCTATTTTCCTACCTCATCTGCCCCTGAGAGATGTGATCCCGAGAAATCTTTATGGGAGGCAGAGGGGGACCGTTGGTCTTTTTTTTTTTTCTGTAGCTTGTTTCATGCTGGCTTGAGGCATAGTCCCTACCTATTGGGGATCGTGGAACTGTCTCCCTGCTCTGTGTAGTGGAAGCAGGGTAGCTCCTTGATGGCCAGGGGTGGTGTCTTCACCTGGAACTGGCTGGAACCTTTGTTGCCTGATCATCTTAAGTTTGATGGTCTCTAGGCGAGAGGAAATGAATTGGATTAAAATATTTAATGGGGGCTTCAGAGGGTGGGTACCTGTGCTGTCAGGAATGTTTGTTACAGAGTTTGCAGGAGATAAAACAAAACCTGGTCTATTCTAGGATCTACATGTTTCCTTAAAGCCTTAGCATGAACGACTCCATTTTAGTTTGGTTTGGTCTGTTGGGGCCTAGTGCATGAGATTAGTCCAAAACAATGGCCTCCCAGAATTTTGTTTAAAAAATTCCCCCTTTTTGGTCAGGTTCTCACTTAGGTGAGAGTGTGACCAAAATTTAGGGCCTTAGTATCACTCTCAGTTACCATTATTTTGGGTTTCTGGTCTCAGCACGTCATTCATAGGTTACGGTGTCCTCATGGTCACACATTTCTTTCAGCTCTTGTCATTTCAGTTGAAGAGAGACCATATGACATTCTAGAGATGGCTGCATGCAAGCATTTAAAACCTTTGAGAGAATACAGTGCATGAGAGAGACTATTATTATGACTATTTGGGAGGGTAATACCAAGAGTTGCTTACCCAAGGTCCCCGTAAAACAAACCTCCTAAAATCAAATAGAACAAAGAATGAGCTAAAGATTTTACTCACTTGCCTAGGCAATTTCTTTGTTAATCCCCTGCCACTGAATATCTTTTTTTTTTTTTTTGAGACAGAGTCTTGCTATCTTGCCCAGGCTAGAGTGCAATGGCATGATCTTAGCTCACTGCAACCTCTGCCTCCCGGGTTCAAGCAATTCTCCTCCCTCAGCCTCCCAAGTAGCTGGGATTACAGGCATGTGCCACCATGCCCAGTTAAGTTTTTGTATTTTTAGTAGAGATGGGGTTTCACCATGTTGGCTAGCCTGGTCTCGAACTCCTGACCTGAGGTAATCCACCCACCTCGACCTCTCAAACTGCTGGGATTACAGGCTTGAGCCACTGCGCCTGGCCTACCACTGAATTTCTATAATCTTCATTGGATGTATTTCTCTATAGGCCACAAGTAGCAGCAGCTGTTCACATACTTCTCTGTTCAGCCAATTCCATTATAACTTTCACAGAATTTAAAGTCTGTTGTGTAACTGTAGCTTTTACAGTAGAATTTGCTATAGAGTGTATTATGAGGGATACATTTCTAACACTACTTCTTTTACTTTTAACCTTGGAAAAAGGACCTAACAAATGATGCCCTTTTAGAACAGTGAAGGCCTCCTGGCAGTGTTCTCTTTAACCCATGATATGGGTTAAGAGTAGTGAACCAGTGTTTTGTTTTTGACTGATTATGAGGCAACGTATGTACCATTAAGGTTTCTTACCTACATTGGGTCTTCATCTTTTATCTATGGAAGTATAAGGCTGGCTGCAAACTCCTTCAAAAATAAAAGTACACCCCATTAGTGCACATAACAGACTCCTTTTCCATTATAAGCAAGAAAAACATTCAAAGATAAGAGTTTCATGATAGTAGAAGTTTTAATCTCTGAACTTGGGGAAAAACTGTTCACATCAAGGACGTCATCTTTTTCTTGGGAGAAATTTCCTTGGTTAGCTTTACCTCAAGGATTCAAATGGGTGCACAGTTCCAAAAGTATGGAGAGAGCCCTCTCAGTTGTGAGATTATGAACCCAAAGTTCAAGGTCCCGAAGTTTTGTTGTAGTGTGGATGGGAAGGACAGTCTTTCTCTGATGTTCTCAGAAGATCCAAACCATAAAAAACTTTCTTTACCTGGTAAAAATACACTGTAGTATAATAATCTACTGTTTTACCATCAGCCCTCTTGCATGGGAAAGCTTTTATACAACCAGAAAACATGCATTGAAAATAACAATTTAATGAAATCCCTTTATAAAATGTTTAAATGGCCCATCAGGTCACCAAATGTATCTGAAGCTTTAATTATTTTCCCAGGAATGTGGGATCAAGCATTGATGATAAACTATCTTAAACAGTTTCAGTATCAGTTGGTTTAAAATGAAAATTGGACAAAGTATTTTCTTGATATTTAATTTTTTTTGGTTTTACTTGGGTTAGTAGCTTTATACAAGGAAATTTGGTTATTTCTGTGGTTTACAATAACTTAATAACCAAACTTAGACATTGGGATTTTAGAAATCCCATACAATTTTGGAACATACATTATCCACAAAAATATATCCTAAAGAAGATTGAACATAATTTTGGCAATCCCATGTACCTAAACATGTCAGATAATCCTGTTTACCTTTTTTCTAGATGTTTTCAGGGGCCCTCTGATCCATCCACAAAGCCAGGCATTAGGAAAGACAATTTTGGGATGGCTGGGTCAAATGGTATTTCTAGTTCTAGATCCCTGAGGAATCGCCACACTGACTTCCACAATGGTTGAACTAGTTTACAGTCCCACCAACAGTGTAAAAGTGTTCCTATTTCTCCACATCCTCTCCAGCACCTGTTGTTTCCTGACTTTTTAATGATCGCCATTCTAACTGGTGTGAGATGGTATCTCATTGTGGTTTTGATTTGCATTTCTCTGATGGCCAGTGATGGTGAGCATTTTTTCATGTGTTTTTTGGCTGCATAAATGTCTTCTTTTGAGAAGTGCCTGTTCATGTCCTTTGCCCACTTTTTGATGGGGTTGTTTGTTTTTTTCTTGTAAATTTGTTTGAGTTCATTGTAGATTCTGGATATTAGCCCTTTGTCAGATGAGTAGGTTGCGAAAATTTTCTCCCATTTTGTAGGTTGCCTGTTCACTCTGATGGTAGTTTCTTTTGCTGTGCAGAAGCTCTTTAGTTTAATTAGATCCCATTTGTCAATTTTGTCTTTTGTTGCCATTGCTTTTGGTGTTTTAGACATGAAGTCCTTGCCCATGCCTGTGTCCTGAATGGTAATGCCTACGTTTTCTTCTAGGGTTTTTATACCCAAAGGACTATAAATCATGCTGCTATAAAGACACATGCACACGTATGTTTATTGCGGCACTATTCACAATAGCAAAGACTTGGAACCAACCCAAATGTCCAACGATAGACTGGATTAAGAAAATGTGGCACATATACACCATGAAATACTATGCAGCCATAAAAAATGATGAGTTCATGTTCTTTGTAGGGACATGGATGAAATTGGAAATCATCATTCTCAGTAAACTATCGCAAGAACAAAAAACCAAACACTGCATATTCTCACTCATAGGTGGGAATTGAACAATGAGAACACATGGACACAGGAAGGGGAACATCACACTCTGGGGACTGTTGTGGGGTGAGGGGAGCAGGGAGGGATAGCATTAGGAGATATACCTAATGCTAGATGACGAGTTAGTGGGTGCAGTGCACCAGCATGGCACATGTATACATAAGTAACAAACCTGCACATTGTGCACATGTACCCTAAAACTTAAAGTGTAATAATAATTAAAAAAAAAAAAAGACAATTTTGAAACTGAAGTTTGATTTTGGAATTCCAGATTCCCGTAAATTATTTATTTTGCCAGAATGATGACTCAGAAATTTTAAAGAAGTAAAAACCTTTTATAACCTTTTACCAAAAAAACCTCACATTCTACTGTTCTTACACACATTGTATGTAAGACTGTTTCTTTTGTTGTTGTTGTTTTGAGATGGAGTCTTGCTCTGTTGCCCAGGCTGGAGTGCAGTGGCGCTATCTCGGCTCACTGCAACCTCTGCCTCCCGGGTTCAAGTGACTCTCCTCCCTCAGGCTCCCAGGTAGCCAGGACTACAGGCGCGCACCACCATGCCAGGCTAATTTTTGTAGTTTTAGTAGAGACAGGGTTTCCCCATGTTGGCCAGGCTGGTCTGGAACTCCTGACCTCAGGTGATCAGCCCGCCTTGGCCTCCCACAGTGTTGGGATTACAGGCGTGAGCCACCGCACCCAGCTGTAAAACTGTTTCTAGTAGTCTTAATTGCATGTTATAATGGCAACTCTTAGAAATTTTAATTTTGATGTAAAACCTGGTGAGTTATGTTCAATAAGGTTTGATGTATAGTCATGACTCCACATGTCCCCAGGCCTTACCTAGCTGGAAAGCAGGCAAGTTAAACAATTTTCAAAAGCCAAAGAAACAGCTTATGACCCTAAAGCAAATATTTGAACATAATTTAATTACATATTATGTTATACATAATTATACATAACATAATATGTAACCACATATTTACATTTTGAAGACATATTTTACCAATTATCTTTAAAACTATCCTTATTTCCCAGAAATTACTCAAGTCACATGAACTAGATAAAAGACATTACGCTTTTCACTTTTCTGACAAAATATTTGATTTGAGCTCCTCTTCCTCTTCCTCCTCCTCCTCTTCCTCTTCCTCTTCCTCCTCTTCCTCTTCCTCTTCCTCTCCTCCTCCTTCTCATTCTCCTTCTCCTTCTCCTTCAACAGTCTCACTCTCCGCTCACTGCACCTCTGCCTCCTGGGTTCATGTGATCTCCTGCCTCAGCCTCCCAAGTAACTGGGATTACAGGCGTGCCCCGCCATGCCCGGCTAATTTTTGTTATTTTTAGTAGAGATGGGGTTTTACCATGTTGGCCAGGCTGGTCTCGTACTCCTGACCTCAGGTGATCTGCCTGCCTCGGCCTCCTAAAGTGCTAGGATTACAGGCATGAGCCACTGCACCCGGCTTCTTATTATTACAGCAATTAATTTAAAACTTTACAGAGGAGATAAACAGTGACTTTTACTTTATATTTAACTAGTTTGCACAGAGAAAGAAGCCAGATATAGACTGGTAAGAAATTCTTAACCTTTTGCCAGCATGCCAGTTTTCTGGGTTCTCTCTCTCTGAGCGATCCTAGTGACCCTGCTTGACTGTATGTAGACAAACACATTGCCATGAATTAAGAATACTCACAAATAGTTTACAGATTTTTGGGGGAAATTAGGCAGAGAAAGAGAAGTATGATTCAAATTCTATTTACAAGAATATACTCAACACAGTTAAAGTATCAGGAGGCCTAAAATCCAAAAAGTTAGCTTAAGGATGAAAAGCTGGTGTGCTCCATTAATCTCTACTGATAAAGGTAGTTTAGGAATTCCAGATAAATGGAACAAATGATGACTTGCTAGAAATGCATCAGAAACAAAATAACCATTCGCGGAACCAAGTAAAAGCCTTCCACTAGGAACTAAAAAATATCATGGTTTTTTATATATATGCATACACAAGCAAAGCCAGAGGAGAATAAACAGCAAATGAATGAAAACTAGAAGCAAAAACAAACAAACAGGAAACCAACCCTAAATTTTCCTATTTAATTTACCCTGGAGGCTACAGTGTTACCTAGGGCCCCAGAAAACCCACATAATGAATATTTTATTCCTGATACACAATTTAATATCCTTTAGTTTACCAGTACTATTATACATTCTATGCAGTCAAGAAATCCACTTTAGGCACATGACCAGTAAGTACTCCAGTGCCAGCACTATCTATGCAAAACAGTAAACATAATGTGAAGCAATGCAGGCATGTGTGTGAAATTTGGCTCCACAGTAAATCCAGCTTCATGCTTAACTATATTAAAAAAAGAATTGCCAAACTGCTGATGGATTTCTTTCTTCTCTTCTCTTCTCTTCTCTTTTCTTTTCTTTTCTTTTCCTGAGATGGAGTATTGCTCTGTCACCCAGGCTGGAGTGCAGTGGTGCGATCTCAGCTCACTGCAAGCTGAGTGAGCTTGCAGTTCAAGCAATTCTCTTGCTTCAGGCTCCCCAGTAGCTGGGATTACAGGCACGTGCCGCTATGCCCGGCTAATTTTTGTATTTTTAGTAGAGATGGGGTTTCACCGTGTTGGCCAGGTTGATCTCGAACTCCTGACCTCGTGATTCACCCACCTTGGCCTCCCAAAGTGCTGGGATTACAGGCGTGAGCCACCGTGCCTGGCCCGCATTTCTTTACAATACTTCTTATTTTACTTTAATCAAGGCTAAGAGCTTTGAATATGAAAGTGTTAATTAGCCTTATGTCTTCAATTCTCTATCGGGTTTTAAAGAATATTTTATTATTTAAACTTTTCCCACATCTTTCTCCCCTACTTAATGACTCCTTACTACATTGTTTCATAAATAACCTTTTAAATCTGTAATTTGAACTGACTTTTAGATAACTTCTGAATTAGACAAAATTATTCTTTCTTCCACTAATAACATAATCCTTTCTGGCACATTTTGTATACAGAATTATGTGTTAACTAAAATTCTTATCCTTAGTAACCTAAAACTTTAGTGAAACCCTAAAAAGCAAGAAATCCTGAACTATCAGATATGGGCATTTATAGATAAGAACAGTTCCACAATTTTAGAAACATATTTCCCCATATCACAACCATTTCTTAGTTGAAGATGACCCAGATATTAAATGAGCATCGAAAATAACTTTAAGATTTTAATTTACACAAAAAGTTTACCTAAAACATTTATCCCATTTGCTGTACTTAATTTTTACTTTTAACAAGGGAGACACGAGACATCAACCAACACATGTAAAATAAACATTGGTTCGTTCCGGAAAGGCAGGACAATTCGAGGTGGGGAGGGGGCTTGGGGGCTTTCAGATCATAGGTAGGTGGGAGACAAACGGTTACATTCTTTTGAGTTTCTGATTAGTCCTTCCAAAGGAAGCAATCAGATGTGCATTTATCTCAGTGAGACTTTGAATAGAATGAGAGGCAGGCCCGAATTAACACTGACATTTAAAAATACCTAGCAAAGACAAACATAAAATTCAGACAAAATGTATGCTGACAATTCTGAAGGCATTTCTATTTTTATTCCACCTATAATTTTGAAGCTAATTTGTTTAGTAGAGTTATACTTTTAAGTCACGTGAACTTGAAAATTGCTTAGACTTAATTTATGAGCACTCTTATAAGCCAATTTTGGTAGACACAACATGTAACAATAAGTGTACATACGAATAAATACATCTAGACATCTATACACACACACAAACGAAGATCCAATTGCTTGGAACCTTAGCCATGAGGTAGCAATACAAGCTTGCCAGTTTTACTTTGCCCCAATAGATAATCCAGTGAAGGCTGTGAACCAAAATTTTGGGTAAAGCAGTCTCCATGGCAGTTTGATTATTAAAGGCCAAACCTCCCCAGACTCTGAAGAGCACTGGGGCCAAACAGTACCAAAGGAGAACGTCACATTAATCAGGCCCCCTGCTTAGAACCGCAGCACAAAAGCCTGGATACATGCAACGCCATCCCATTTTCCCATTAAACAGTAAGCTCCAGATTCCAAACAATTTTGGGGCCAAGCAGCGTTACAACTGCGGGAGAATTCTGAGGAGGGCTCAGAACCTCTAGACCTCAGAACCTCTGCAAGAGCATCCTCTTTGGGGAGGCTGAGGTCCACAGGATCCCCCAGAGCATCCTCCTATGGGGTCCAGTCTTAGTGTGTCAGATGTCTCTGATGTCTCTGACCTTAGGTGCGCACCGGTGCCACATGCGTAGAGACGAAGTTTTGCCATGTTTCCCAGGCTGGTCTCCAACTCCTGGGCTCAAGCGAACTGCCCGCCTGAGACTCCCAAAGTGCTGGGATTATAGGCATGAGCTACCTTGCCTAGTCAAATTTTCTTTTATTGCTACCCTTGTATCTGTCTGCCTAAGTCTTTTTGTTGTTCTCAAATTGAAATTTGATGATAATAGTTTAGCAGTTATAGTATTATAGTATTGGGCATTAGGAGGAATATTTTTTATGTAAATCTTCTTTTGTAGAAATAGGTAACAGTAGGGCCGGGTGCGGTGGCTCAAGCCTGTAATCCCAGCACTCTTGGAGGCCAAGGCGGGCGGATCACAAGATCAGGAGAAAGAGACCATCCTGGCTAACTCGATGAAACCCCGTCTCTACTAAAAATACAAAAAAATGAGCTGGGCCTGGTGGTGGGCGCCTGTAGTCCCACCTACTCAGGCTGAGGCAGGAGAATGGCATGAACCTGGGAGACAGAGCTTGCAGTGAGCCGAGATCGCACCACTGCACTCCAGCCTGGGCAACAGAGTGAGACTCAAAAAAAAAAAAAAAAAAATTAGACTCAAAAAAAAAAAAAAAATAGGTAACAGTATAACTTAGTGGAAATGTATAACTCTGTAAATAAAGAGTAATTTAGTAGAAACAATGGGGGAAAGGTATTTTAAGGCAACTTTTTCTGGTGTTTGGGATCATGTTTCAAACAGATGAGCAACAGCATAACCCTCCTGCTGTTTAGAGAATCCATTTGTTTGCTGGAGCTCTGTAGTGTTAGATTTAACTACTGAAATAGCTCTTTGTTTAAAAACTCCCTGTGGTTATAGTTTTTGCTCACATATGCCTGGTTGCATTCTCACTAACCCTTCTCCATACCTGCCAAATATTCAGCTGTCTTATTTTCAACTCTTAGGAATTGTACTTTTGAGTCAGTGAACAGCAGACCAATTCACAGCAATATTTTGAGGTCTGCTGCAGTGACTTTGACTCTTCAGCCCTTTAAGTCCCAAAGTGGCTTAGACTCTTTAGCCCTTTAATCTTCATCAGTGTTTCATTTGGAAAATAGCAAGCCATCAAGAACCAACTATTTTTTTTTAAATTATACTTTAAGTTCTAGGGTACACGAGCACAACGTGCAGTTTTGATACATAGGTATACATGTGCCGTCTTGGTTTGCTGCATCCATCAATTCATCATTTACATTAGGTATTTCTCCTAATGCTATCCCTCCCGCAGTCCCCCACCCCCCAGCAGGCCGCAGTGTGTAATATTCCCCGCCCTGTGTCCAGGTGATCTCATTGTTCATTTCCCATCTATGCATCTATGAGTGAGGACATGTGGTGTTTGGTTTTCTGTCCTTGTGATAGTTTGCTGAGAATGATGTCTTCCAGCTTCATCCGTGTACCTGCAAAGGACATGAACTCATCCTCTTTTATGGCTGCATAGTATTCCATGGTGTATATGTGCCACAATTTCTTAATCCAGTCTATCATTGATGGACATTTGGGTTGAAGAACCAACATTTTTAAAAAATTATATTTCTAATTATAGTTAGAACCAAACGATACCAAAAAACTACAATTTTAAACAGCTAGACATTTGGGAACCAAAATTTGCTTTAGTTGAGCTCTATTGATTTTATTTTATTTTTATTTTATTTTTTTGAGATGGAGTCTTGCTCTGTAACTCAGGCCGGAGTGCAATGGCGCAATCTGGGCTCACTGCAGCCTCCACCTCCTGGGTTCAAGTGATTCTCCTGCCTCAGCCTCCCGAGTTGCAGAGACTTACAGGTGTGTGCCCGGCTAATTTTTGTATTTTTAGTAGAGACGGGGTTTCACCATATTGGCCAGGCTGGTCTTGAACGCCTGACCTCTGGTGATCTGCCCTCCTCAGGCTCCCACAGTGCTGGGATTACGGGCATGAGCCACCACGCCTGGTGAGCTTTATTGATTTTAGCTTTCTTTCAAGTGGGAATGTATTTGTAAGGTGTTGTCTAGGGATAACTATACTTGTTAGTGATGTCTTTGCCTTTTTTTGATATCACTTAACATTAAGGAAGAAAAATACCACTGTCATTTTATGTAGCAGAAGAAAAACTGCTCTTGGTCCTCTGGTGACAGAAAGTACTCTCAGGATTGAGAGGATCAGTGTCTCTACATAACCATAATCCTTGAGAAGTCTGCTGTAGACTCTCAAAGTGTGGATCTTTGGCACCACCTAGGAGTATGTTTGAAATGCAGGATTTCGGGTCCTAATCATTGGATTATAATGCATTTTAATAAGATCCCTAGGTGATTTGAAAGCACCTTCCAAAGTGGATGCCTGTATATTTAATTTAAATGGTTTGAGATAAGGTGAATAAGAAAAATCCTTGGATTCAATATAACACCAGTTCTGTCTTTGAGAGATTCCCAATAAGGGAGCCTCAATGTAGATCCCCGTACTGTCCTTTCACACTTGCAATTATTTTCTTGTTTAATGTGTTTTTTTCTCCTTCTGGATTCTAAGTTTTCTCCTCCTGGACTGAGGGTTTGTTCATCATTTTATTTCCCAGCACATTAGGACATTGCTTAGCAAATATGTTTTCAATAATTTTCTTATTTGTGTGAGTGACAGGATCTCACTCTGTCACCAAAGCTGGAATGCAGTGGTATCTTCTCAGCTCACTGCAACCTCAACCTCCTGGGCTCGTGATTCTTCCACCTCAGCTTCCTGAGTAGCCGGGACTTTAGGTGTGTGCCACCATGCCTGGATAATTTTTGTATTTTTTGTAGAGACAGGGTTTTGCCATGTTGTCCAGGTGGTCTTGAACTCCTGGGCTCAAGCAGTCCGTCCACCTTGGCCTCCCAAGTGCTGGGATTACAGCCATTTTTTTTTTTTTTTTTAATTAACTGAAGATTGTCATGGGAGAGAACAGTGGCCTATGAGTGAGGAAATCCGAGATTCAGAGTCTTTGGTCTGTCACTAGCTATGTGACCTTGGGCAGATGACTTAATTTCTTAGTTTCTATTTCCTCTGCCTACTGGAGGGTAACGAATGCTTCTTCCATTGGGTTAATGTGAGACTTGAATGACAGAATGTATATAAAAGCTTTTCATAAACCAGAGTCCTGTATAAACACTGTCATTATCTCCACTCATGAAATTCCCAAGCCCAGTGTATAAACTGTTTGTGCATTCCAGTTTTTTTTTTTAGCTGTCTTACAAATGTATGGCATTATTGCGTAATAAAATGAACATTTATTGAACACCTCCTGTGTGTAAAAGCAAAGTGTTAGGTGCTTGCTGGTGGTGGGAGGAGAAAGGAAGGGGTTTAGAAATAAACAAGATGTGCCGGGCGCAGTGGCTCACGCCTGTAATCCCAGCATTTTGGGAGGTGGATCATGAGGTCAGGAGATCGAGACCATCCTGGCTAACACGGTGAAACCCCGTCTCTACTAAAAATACAAAAAAATTAGCCGGGCGTGGTGGTGGGCGCCTGTAGTCCCATCTACTTGGGAGGCTGAGGCAGGAGAATGGCGCGAACTCAGGAGGTGGAGCTTACAGTGAGCCGAGATTGTGACACTGCACTCCGGCCTGGGCAACAGAGCGAGACTCCGTCTCAAAAAAGAAAAAAAAAAAAAAGAAATAAGATGCGGTCTCTGTCCTCAAGAATCTTAGCACTGGAGACCAGCTTGTTACATAGATGTGCTCCTTAATGGTTGTTTTTAACTCTCAGTTCCAAGTCCACTGGCTAATGATGGTTAAAGACCGTTGCACTGCAAGATATTGCATTGAGTATACAAACTTTCTTGGGTGTATGTGTGAAATAATTGCAGTCTGTGTTCATCAAAAATTAGGAATATAAAGAAAAAAATTGCTGTCAGCCAGGCGCAGTGGCTCATGCCTGTAATCCCAGCACTTTGGGAGGCTAAGGTGGGCAGATCATCTGAGATCAGGAGTTCGAGACCAGCCTGGCCAACATGATGAAACCCCCGTCTCTACTAAAAATACAATAATTAGCCAGGCATGGTGGCACTCGCCTGTAATCCCAGCTACTTGGGAGGCTGAGGCAGGAGAATCGCTTGAACCTGGGAGGCGGAGGTTGCAGTGAGCTGAGATCATGCCACTGTACCCCAGCCTGGGCAACAGAGTGAGAATCTGTCTCAAAAAAAAAAATTGCCGTCAATACCACAGTTATAAATATGTGTAGTGCATTCACCTATTCAAAACAGCAAGAATTTTGCCGAATTGAGCTTCCGGTTTTTAGTCAGACGCTGTTTTTATTGTGTGGATGCGGGGGCCTCCCCTGCTTGTTCTTGGCATTGCTGCCACTGCTGTTCCACTTTAGCATCTTGGTTTTTAACATGGAGGGGAAGTGGTAGGAATCCTTCGGTGCACTCGCTTCCTGTAGTTCACTTGGGCATTTCAGGTAGATATCGGAATGGGCTGGAAGTGGTCTGCAAAACTCCAAGGCATAGAAGGCCTCCCTGAGATGTTTGCTTACCACTCCAGCCTCATCTGTGCCTTCCTGCTCTAACTTCCCTCCCCCACAGTGTTCAGTGATTTTATTTGCATTTCTCTCAACCTGCTTTGCTCCCACGTCTTTCTGCCTTTGTAAATGCCGTTCCTGTTATTCTGGCTGGACTGCTCTTCTCCTCCCCACCCCCATTTCTTTAGCTCAGGAGCCAACTTTTTCCCTGGCCTGTGCCCCCTTCCCAATTTGTTAGATACCATTTCAGTGCCCTTTATAGTCCTTATCATAGTCCTTTCCAAAAAGACATTGTACTCCACCCACTGTCATGTGTATGATCTCTTTGAAGACGGGGCATTTTCAAAAAATGTTTGTTTTAAATCTCTACCACCTAGCATAGTGCCTCTTAGTAACAATTTTTTTTCCTGACTAATCAATGACATTTTCAAGAATTTTTTTTTTTTTTTGAGATGGAGTCTTGCTGTGTCACCTAGGCTGGAATGCAGTGGTGTGATCTCGGCCCACTGCAACCTCTGCCTCCCGGGTTCAAGCGATTCTCCTGCTTCAGCCTCTTGAGTAGCTGGGATTACAGGTGCGTGCCACCATGCCCGGCTAATTTTTTGTATTTTTAGTAGAGATGGAGTTTCACCATGTTGTTCAGGCTGGTCTCGAACTCTTGACCTCGTGATCCACCGCCTCAGCCTCCCAAAGTGCTGGAATTACAGGTATGAGCCACCACACGTGGCCTGACATTTTCAAGAATTTCATCACGGGTGGTGAGAGTATGAGTGATTCTCCTCAGTCTGTTGTATGTTTTTCCATTGTAAAGATTTTAGGGAAAATATTAAAAGGTGGCTACTGTGCACAGAAGAGTTTAGAATACCTATTTATTGGATTTTTAAAATAAAAAAAGTTTTTTTTAATAGACACGGGGTCTTGCTATGTTACCTAGGCTTGTCTTGAACTCCTAGGTTCAAGTGATCCTCCCACCTTGGCCTCCCAAAATGCCGATATTACTGGCGTGAGCCCCTGCACTCAGCCTTATTTATTGTATCTTTATCACATAGTTTTGTAGAGACCTTCTTTACAGGATTGTCATATACCAGGCACAAGTTTCCTATTTTCCAGTGTGCCCTGTAAATTGTGTTCCCTCTACCAGGGAATGAGAGTGCTCATTTCCCTGCATTCCCACTATCATTGCATCATTAAGAAAAAGAGTCATGAAAGCTTCTTGGACTTTTAAAATTAATGCCAAATAAACAAGATAATAGTAAAGGTACTTCCAAATAATTTCTGTCCCCTGTATTTCTTTTCTTCTTTTTCTTTTCTTTCTTTCTTTTTTTTTTTTTTTTTGAGACAGTCTTGCTGTCACCCAGGCTGGAGTGCAGTGGCGTGATCTTGGCCCACTGCAAGCTCCACCTCCCAGGTTCAAGTGTTTCTCCTGCATTAGCCTCCCAAGTAACTGGGATTACAAGTGTGTGCCACCACGCCCGGCTAATTTTTGTGTTCTTAGTAGACAAGGGATTTTCCCATGTTGGCCAGGCTGATCTCCAACTCCTGACCTCAAGTAATCTGCCCACCTTGGCCTCCCGAAGGATTACAGGTGTGAGCCACTGCATCTGGCCAATTTAATTTTATTATTTTATTTTTGGAGATAAGGTCTTGCTCTGTGGCTGAGTCTGTAGCACAGTGGCCCAACAACTGCTTATTGTGGCCTCCACCTCCTGGGCTCAGGTGATCCTCTTACCTCAGCCTCCTGAGTAGCTGGGACCATAGGTACACGTCACCACACCAAGCTAATTTTTTTTTGTTTTTTGAATGGAGTCTCACTCTGCCGCCCAGGCTGGAGTGCAGTGGCGCCATCTTGGCTCACTGCAAGCTCCGCCTCCTGGGTTTACGCCATTCTCCTGCCTCAGCCTCCCGAGTAGCTGGGACTACAGGCACCTGCCACTGCGCCCAGCTAATTTTTTGTATTTTTAGTAGAGACGGGGTTTCACCGTGGTCTCGATCTCCTGACCTCGTGATCCGCCCGCCTCAGCCTCCCTTAATACAGCCACTGCGCCCATCCTTAATTTTTAAAATTTTTTGTAGAGACAGCGTCTCCCTATGTTGCCCAGGGTGGTCTTGAAGTCCTGGGCTTGAGCAATTCACCCGTCTCAGCCTCCCAAAGTGTTGGAATTACAGGCATGAGCCACCGTGCCTGGCCAGAATGAAGTTTTAAAATTTTAAATTTAGATTTAAAATGAAGTTTTAACAATTTACTAGAAAAATAATGCTTTTTTCGAAATTAGCATATAGTATAGTCTATAAGGGTGGATTTCACAAACTGAGATATTTAACTCAGTGTATATCTTGTTTCTTAGTGTTTTTTTGATATTTTACTACGGACAATAAACTGATAATTTAGTGTACATAAACATGTTTGGGAGGCAGATGGCATATGTGGAGCTGTAAAAATAACTAAATTCTGGGGGTAGATTTAAAGTTACTTTTCACTTACTTCTCTTAATTCTTTTATTGCTTTTCTCATGGAGTCTGTTAGAAAGAGCTATGCCAGGGTTTTTAGTTTCTGATTATTTCAGGATGAAGAGTTTTTTTCTTTTAGTAACTCTTTTCCCAAAGTATGAGTAAACAGTAGTGTCCAATTGCTAGTGCATGTGAAGAATATGCTTTTATGGCATGCTTGTTATTTTTGAGTATTTACAAGTTGAACTATTAAGAGTAATTTATATGTTACGACAACTCAGAACACTCTTTACCTTTTTTTATTGGTAAAATCAGTAAATACTGTGCATGATTGTATGTGTGAAACCCTGGTAGCTTAATGAATTTTTTCTTTTTTTAAATGTCAGGTCTGACAACTGTGCTTGCATTTCACTTATTTCAAAAAGAGGAAGAGGGAGGATTTTTGCATTTAGTTTTATGCATTTTTTTCTTTTTTTCCCTCTGATGGTTTTCACTTATTTCTGTTATCCTCTCTTAGTTTAAATGGTCAGAGTCGAAACCCATTCTAGGTATTGGGGAGCATTGCAACGTCTCAAATAATGTGAAATGTCACTTTTGCAGTTGACTGTATTAGCACTAATGGGACTTCTTTAAACATTTTTAATTGTACCTTTCCTTTTTTTTTTTTTTTTTTTTTTTTTAACACAGCCGTTTCTCTGCCTTGTGTCCCAGGTTTGATTGCGTCTGTGTATTACTTTCACAGTGGGCCTTTCCTGACATCACACTGATAACCACTAGCTGCTTTTGTTAGACTTTGTTTAGAGAAATCATGGTTGTCCTGTGCTTGGGTACCATAAGCTCATGCTTAAAGCATTGGTGATCTGAAAGATCTGTTAGCTTCCCAGACAGAAAGGGGAGAATGAAATTAGCTTTAATGAAATAAATGTTTTGGCTCAGTTGTATAGAAGAATTCAAGTCTTCTTATGATTTGCAGTTACATTCTGAAAGAATATGTCTAGAACTGTGTATGCCCCTGTAAATCAGGCTCAAAGAGGTAGGACTTAGACTTTAGGTAGTGGTAGTTACAAAACTTATAATTTGGGCAAAATCATCGTACTTTTGTGTCTCTTTTTCTTATTCATAAAATAACAGTTTTTATTTGACAACATGCAGGCTTTCTTCCTAAACATGTTAGAGAAGATTTATGATTGGCTTGTGGAACTGGTCAGAATGAGATCAGACCTCTGAATAAATAGATTACCTTTAGTGATTTTTTAGGGTTGGAAAAATTTCTAGTCCAGCCTCTTTGTTTTTAGATGAAATATTTGCTTTGGGTTTTATGATTTTCTGAGGTCACACTTCGTCAACTGTATAAATACATTCTGGTGAGACTAATTTTGATTACCAAGAATTCCAAGTGTCTTATTTTAGTTGAATTTTATGACATTAAGACAATTTCCCACCTTTTAGAGACAGGATGTCACTCTGAGGCTGGAGTGCAGTGAGGCGATGGTAGTTCACTGGAGCCTCGAACTCGTGGGCTCAAGCAATCCTCCCATCTCAGTCTCCTAAGTAGCTGGGAGTACAGGCACATGCACCATGCCTGGCTAAGTTTTGTTGTTGTTGTTCAGACGTGGTCTCACTGTGTGGCCCAGGTTAGTCTCGAAGTCCTGGGCTCAAGCAATCCTCCCACTTCGGCCTTCCAAACTAGTGGGATTGTAGGCATGAGGCACTGCACCTGGCTGGTTTTCTGCTCTTTTCGCAGTTTCTTGTTAAAAATGTACAATATGTAGATATAACTCAAGCCTGTATCTGTGGAGCAGGCCTCTAGTAGCTACCAAGGATAAAGAGATGGTACAGATCTATTTAGCTGGTATTAATTATTGAATATCGATTGTATGCCAAGTGGTGCTCTATATTTCTATATATATAATTTAATTTTCAGATTATAAGAGAAATCATATCATCCATCATGTAGATTATATGATTTGCAATCAAAATGATTGCAGTCAAGCAATTAAATAGCTTACCTGGAATCACGTAACTAGTACTAGACAGATCAGCATTTCCAGTCTAGGTGATCCAACAGCAAAAATCAAGGAATTTTTTTCTCTTTCTTTTTTTTAACCACATGAAGTAGGTAATGCCTGAGTTAAATAATAACAGTAAATGGGTTTTATTGATCTTTGTGCCAGGCATTGCACTAGTATTTTATTTTCTGATTTCTAATCCTTGGGAAAACTCTTGCAGCATGCTGGTCTCTCCATTTTGTAGATGAGGCAAATAAGGTTCTAGAGAGGCTGGGAAGTAAATCAACTCTCTCACTAAATTGTGGAGTTGCAGTGTGATTCCAGAGCCATAGGACTCCAGTCATCAGTCTGTGTTTTTCCACTGCCCCATGCTGCTTGTTGGTTTTGTAAATTACAACGTGGTACATGTTTCTGGCTTTTGTTTTCCTTAGGGGCCATTGGTATATCACATTGATTGAATGTAGCAGTGTTTCTAATGTGGATATTTTTGAAACAATTTTGGTAATAGCACTAAGGATGATAGCAGTAGCAGCTACCAGCTACTAGCTAATTAGGATGCCATTAGAATGAAAAGTCTCCATTTGTATAGATGGTTTTGACTTATCTATAGTATACTGTAAGAACGCTGGGTCATATATCTATATTATTGTATTAGTCTGTTCTCATACTGCTGTGAATAAATACCTGAGACTGGGTAATTTATAAAGAAAAGAGGTTCAACTGACTCCCAATTCCACAGGCTGTGCAGGAGGCATGGCTGGGGAGGCCTCAGGAAACTTAACAATCATGGCAGAAGGGGGAAAGGGAAGCAAGCACTTCTTCACATGGTGACAGGAGAGAGAGAGAACAAAGGGGCAAGGGTTAAGCACTTTTAAACCACCAGATCTCAGGAGAACAAAATCACTGTCACAAGAACAGCAAGCGGGAAGTCCATCCCCATGATCCAATTACCTCCCACCACGCCCCTCCTCCAACACTAAGACATGAGATTTGGGTAGGGACACAAAACCAAACCATATCAATTATATAGTATATTTAGGTTTTAAAAACAGAGCAGTTTACTAACATTTCTATACATAATCCATTTTATTACCATGTTTTGATTAAGCATTCAAACTAGTTTTAATTAGGCTTTCAAACTTAAAAAACTTTATTTTTGTCAGTGTTCTTCATGTACGTAGTTTAATTTGGAGTCAAATAGTTCTATAGGGCTTGTAATAAAAATAACTCTTTTTTTTTTTTTTTTGAGACAGAGTCTTGCTCTGTCAACCAGGCTGGAGTGCAATGGCGTGATCTCGGCTCACTGCAACCTCCGCCTCCCGGGTTCAAACGATTCTCCTGCCTCAGCTTCCCGAGTAGCTGGGATTACAGGCTCCCGCTACCACGCCTGGCTAATTTTTGTATTTTTAGTAGAGATGGGGTTTCACCATGTTGGCCAGGCTGGTCTCAAACTCGTGACCTTATGATCCGTCCACCTTGGCCTCCCAAAGTGCTGGGATTACAGGTGTGAGCCACTGTGCCTGGCCAATTATTGAATCCTTATTGTGGAGGAAAAGGTTTCACCCCTCTCTTACCACATAGGGCTGGGTGCAGTGGCTCACGCCTGTAATCCCAACACTTTCTGAGGCCGAGGCAGGTGGAGCACTTGAGGCCAGGAGTTCAAGACCAGCCTGGTCAACATGGCAAAGATCTTGTCTCTACAAAGAAGAAAAAAAGTTTTGCAAATACCACATACATACTTCTCATTCTGCAACTTATTTTATTTATTTATTTATTTGAGGTGAAGTCTTGCTCTGTTGCCCAGGCTGGAGTGCAGTGGCACGATCTCTGCTCACTACAACCTCTGCATCCTGGGTTCAAGTGATTCTCCTGCCTCAGCCTACCGAGTAGCCGGGATTACAGGCATGTACCACATGTGCCCGGCTAATTTTTGTATTTTTAGTAGAGATGGGGTTTCACCATGTTGGCCAGGTTGGTCTCGAACTCCTGGCCTCAAGTGATTCACCTGCCTCAGCCTCCCAAAGTGCTGGAATTACAGGCGTGAGCCACTGTGCCCGGCCCCATTCTGCCAACTTTTCAATATATATTATGTAAACACTGTGGACAGTTGAGCCAAGTACTGGAATATAATTTTTTTTTTCTTTTGAGACCGAGTCTTGCTCTGTCGCTCCAGGCTGGAGTGCAGTGGTGCGATCTTGGCTCACTGCAACCTCTGCCTTCCAGATTCAAGTGATTCTTCTGCCTCAGCCTCCCGAGTAGCTGGGATTACAGGCGACTGCCACCATGCTTGGCTAATTTTTTTGTATTTTTAATAGAGACAGGGTTTCACCATGTTGGCCAGGCTAGTCTCGAACTCCTAACCTCAAGTGATTTGCCTGTCTCAGCATGCCAAAGTGTTGGGATTACAGGTGTGAGCCACCCCACCCAGCCTGGAATATAATTTTATTTTTCCTCTTCTGCATAACTTTATGCTGTCTCCGTAATTGTTTTGTTTAATTTCATATGTATTCATTAGTCTTTTATCCTCAAATACTCCCCCAGTTAACCTTCACACATATTTAAATTCTTTTCTTATAATTAAAAAAATTATTTTTAATTTTTAAGATTAATTATTATTATTATATGTATATTTTTAGAGACAGGGTCTCTCTCTGTTGCCGAGGCTAGAATATGGCAGATCATAGCTGTAGCCTCCCACTTCTGGGCTCAAATGATCCTTCTGCCTAGCTGGGACTACAGGTGCAGTGCATGCCAGTATGCCCGACTAATGTTTTAAATTTTTTTGTAGAGATGAGGGCTTGCTATGTTGCCCAGATATAAGGAGTTTAAAATTTTATTAGTCTTGTTCAGCCTTCAGAAGCAATACTAGGCCTCTGACCAACAAATGACCCTATGTGGGCTACAGCCTACATGGAGATTAAACACCCACCAGTCCTGAAAAACTTCAGATAAGAAAGGGAGTATACCGTGGAACTTCTCAAACCTAGGGAATCTGGGCAATTCTCTAGGTTTCATACCATCCGAAGACACACAAAGTAAAAAATTAAGCATTATGAATTAAACCTTTAGAGCTGCATATTTGCACGTAGCTGATAATTTCAGTTAGCGGCTTGACAACATAAGCTGGGACCCTCTGATTGCTCTCTGAAGTCTCGCCTGTGGAGTAAGCACATATTGCCTGGAACTCATTTCAGTTGGAACTCCAGATGGCTGTTCTAGGACTTCCTGGCACTGCTTAATCTGAATGTAGGTATTTTCCTCAACTTGGTGAATGTGTGTGTGTGTATTTTCCTTTTCTCTCACTTTAGTCTTTGCTAAGTTAACCATTATACTCTTTTTTTTTTCTTTTGAGACAGGGTCTTACTCTGTCACCCAAGCTGGAGTGCAGTGGCTCACTGCAATTTCTGCCTCCTTGCACTGCTCACTGCACCTTCTGCCTCTTGAGCTTAGGCGATTCTCCCACCTCAAGCCTCTGGAGTAGCTGGGACTACAGGTGTGTACCACCATGCCTGGCTAATTTTTGTATTTTTAGTAGAGACAGAATTTTGCCATGTTGGCCAGGCTGTATTCGAACTCCTGAGCTCAAGCAGTCCGCCCACCTCAGCCTCCCAAAGTGCTGGGATTGCTGGAATTACAGGCATGAGCCACCAGTATACTCTTTTGCTATGCTAATCATTAAACTTTTCTTTGAACTGCATTTAAGTGTAATATTGTGGTTTCTTTTGCTTGCAAATCCTCAAACCCAAACTGAAAGTAAAACTTTCAGCAAAACACTAGGCTGGTCTTGAACTCCTGGCCTCAAGCTGTCCTTCCTTGGTCTCTGAAAGCACTGGCATCACAGGCATGAGGCACCGTGCCTGGTTCATTCGATCTTTTTGAACAAACCTATGTTGGAGTTTTTTGACCTGCTCCAGTCTGTATTGTTGGTATTATATAGTCCTGCACCATAGCTGTCATATTTGGAATCTCTTTTAGCCTTCATCCATGGGATTCCCCTTACATAGTTCTTGGGTTGGATTTCCTGTTTCTTTGATCTCATGTCTTGGTTTACTTTTGTATTTTGGTGAGGCAGATCTTCTAAAACTCTAGAAGCAGTAAGAGGAATGTAAGTATTTTAAGACCTTATATATCTGAACATACCCTCATACTTGATTGGCATTATGTCAGAGGAGTATAGAGTTCTAGGGTAGAAATAATTTTCCTACAGAATTTTGTTTTAATTTGTCTGGGATTGAAGTTCCATTTGCTATTCAGAAGTCTAAATGGGTTTCTTTTTTTTTTTTAATTTTTTTGAGATGGAGTCTTGCTCTGTTGCCCAGGCTGGAGGGCAGTGGTGAGATCTCAGCTCACTGCAACCTCTGCCTCCCAGGTTCAAGCTATTCTCCTGCCTCAGCCTCCCGAGTAGCTGGGGATTACAGGCACCCACCACCACGCCCCTCTAATTTTTGTATTTTTAGTAGAGACAGGGTTTTGCCATATTGGCTAGGCAGATCTCAAACTCCTGTCTTCAGATGATCCTCCTGCCTCAACTTCCCAAAGTGCTGGGATTACAGGCGTGAGCCACCTTGCCCAGTCTCTAATACTTTTTTATTGGTTTTTTGATTTCTGATCTTTTATATGGGACTTCTTTTTTTTTTCTGAATTATTTTAAGGTCTTATCTTTGTAAGTTTTCCTAAATTCATAATGGCATCCTCTGGCGTGGGTCTATTTTCATGCACTGTTGTGGGTTCTCTTTTAGTCTAAAAGAGCATTTTCAATTCTAGGAAAATATCCTGATTTATTGATAAAACACTTTATCTTTCTGAATTTTCTATATCTTGGATATTAGGCTTCTTGACTGGTCCTTAATTTTTTTTTTCTTGTTTCCCATCTGTTTTTTTTTCTTTGAGATGGAGTCTCACTTTGTCACCCAGGCCGGAATGCAGTGGTGTGATCTCGGCTCACTGCAATCTCTGCCTCCCAAGTTCAAGTGATTCTCATGTCTCAGTCTCCCAAGTAGCTGGGACTACAGGCATGAGCCACCACACCCGGCTAATTTTTTGTATTTTTAGTAAGGGGAAATTTTTAGTAAGGGGTCTTTCCATGTTGGCCAGGCTGGTCTTGAACTCCTGACCTCAGGCCGTCTGCCTGGCTTGGCCTCCCAAGGTGCTGAGATTACAGGCGTGAGCCACCGTGCCCGGCCCATCTCTTTGTTTTTGTGCTTTATGTTTTAGGAGATTACGTCAGTTTTATTTTCTATTCCTTGTATTTTTAATTTCTGCAATCATTTTTTAAAAAATTTCTAGAGTCCTATTTAATTTCTTCTTTTTTTAATGTGGTGTTCTGTTCTCGGTTCATGAAGCATTCTTTTTTTCCTATCGCTAAAGATTTTTATTGATAGTTTTTGTGCTTTTTTGAACATTTAGTTTGTCCTCCAAGTTACTTTTTTCGATTTTGGTGTCGTCTCTCATGTTAGAAGCTTCCTTCCAGTGTCTGGTAACTCTTTTGCTTTCTGCTTTTATTTATAAGTAGGGCAATTAAAAAGCTAATTGGATTTCTGTGTGCATGAGTGTGGAGGGTTTATCAACTGTGGGCTTTGCTGAAGGATGATATAGCTAGGTTATTTCCTTGAAGAACTCCTGGTATGATTATCTTTTCAGGTCCTTATACATGGTGTGGTCAGATTTGCCGCCCCCCCCCCGCCGCCCAAAAAAAAAAAAAAGAGCTTTTCAGTCTTTGTTTGGAGGTTATTATCCCTGGTTGCAAGGTTTCTGGTTAGGGGAATAGGCTAGGGGTCTCGACATGATTATTCAGATTCACTTTATCTCCATGTGTTAAGTATGGTAAACTTGCCTGCAACTATACCTGTGTCTCTTAAGCCAGAGACCTTCTGTTTTGCCCTCTCCATAGAATAAACCTTTAGCTTTCAGTTTTTCCTCAGGGTTGGGGTGGTACAGAAGCCCACTGTGTAGATTGTTTAGGGGTTCTGGAGGTATAACTGCGTTTTAAACAGAGTGGTAAAAATCCTGTTGTATTTTTACTTGCACTTCCAGAGTATTCTACATCTAGAGGTGTCACTAATTCCTAAATCTTTTGTGGGATCTATGATGTAAATTGGATTGGTTTTAATTTTAGGATTGGGTTTTTTTTTTTTTTTTGGAGATGGAGTTTTGCTCTTGTTGCCCAGGCTGGAGTGCAATGGCATAGTCTTGGCTCACCACAGCCTCTACCTCCCGGGTGCAAGCGATCCTCCTGCCTTAACCTCCCAGGTAGCTGGGATTACAGGCACCTGCCAGCACCTCGACCTCCCAAAGTGCTGGGATAATAGGCATGAGCCACTGAGCCTGGCCCCTTGCAGTTCAAATTTGGATTCATCTGTTTTCTTGCAAAAATGAGAGCTGCTGAACAGTCAAAGTTGGAAAAAGGAAATATCAAATTTGTTGAAAAAAAGATTTTAAGAATATCTACTAATACACTGCAGTGATTCAACACAATAACACAATTTCCTTTCACTTAGACACAACACAATTGCAAATGCTTAACAGAACAATAAAATGGTTTAGTACTTACAAGAAAACTATTGAAGATGTTGGGCTGAAAACATACACTAGCCTCCACTTCCTACTCAAAGTCACAATAAAGTGAAGTTTTTAAAATCATAATCTCATAGAAATAAAAAGAATGAAAGAGAAAACAACTAAATTTTGGAAATTATAAAGTAGATGAATAACTGATTTAATGTCCCTAAGAAAACCCAATCCTAGTCTGGGTGCAGTAGTTCACACCTGTAATCTCACACCCGTAATCACAGGCCAAGGTGGGCGGATCACCTGAGGTCAGGAGTTCAAGACCAGCCTGGCCAACGTGGCAAAACCCCATCTCTACTAAAAATACAAAATTATCCAGGCATGGTGGCGCACACCTGCAATCCCAGCTACTCAAGAGGCTGAGGCCGGGAGGATCTCTTGAATGTGGTGAAACGGGAAAGGTTCCCTTGTCTCCCTTGAAGGGTGTGCGGTGTGGGGTGTGGCTCGCTTCTTTGGTGTCCTGCTGCTCAAACCTCTACAGGGAGTGTGCAGTGCTGAAGCCCCAGTGGGCGTGTGTTACCTGGTGCTCTTTTAGTTTACCCATCAGCTCATTGAGACCTCTTGCCTAACAAGGACAGAGAGTTTTTTGTATCCCGGAGTTCTTGCCTTGGTGTACAGAAGAATTGGATCACAGGTGGACTTGGAGAAAGAATGCAAGGTTTTATTGAGCGGAAGTAGCTCTCAGAAGATGGAGGAGCCAGGGGGAGATGATTTTCCCCTGGAGTCTGGCCACTGTGTGGCCCAGTGTCTCCTCCGACTGCCCTGGCCCGTCTCTGCATCTTTCCGTTGGTTTATGGCCTGCCCAGTGCCGGCATCTGTTGGTTTGCTGTCCTGCCGGTGTGCTCCACTCGATGTCCTCTTGACCTCCAGCCGCTTTTGTCTTCTTCCGCTGATGTGTTCCTCTCCACGTCCAGCCGCTTGTGTCTCTGCCTGTTAGGGTCTCGGGGGTTTTTATAGGCACAGGATGGGGCCATGGTGGGCCAGGGTGGTCTTGAGAAATGCAGCATTTGGGCATAAAGGCAGGAGCGCCTGTCCTCACCTAGGTCCATGGGCACAGGCCCAGCCCTCTCCAGAGACCCACCTTCCTCTGTCTACCCAGCACTTTTCTGCCTCCCTTCCATACCACTAGGAGGTGGAGGTTGCAGTGAGCTAAGATCACGCCACTGCACTCTAGCCTGGGTGAGGGCAGAGCGAGACCCCATGTCAGAAAACAACACAAACCACCAAATTTGAACTGCAAGGAATATCTGTTATGTGTTTTCCTAGCTTCCCACAGTGCTTAACATGGTGGTGACTTGCCCGTATTAGGTATCCTAGAGGATTAAAGATGAATCTCTGTCCGTGTATCAACATTGTTATCAGTTAAATGTCTCTAAAATCTGATTCCGAATGGTTGAACAATTTTCCTTTCGTTTTTGTTTTCAGGTTAATAATAAAAATAATATTAGGGCATTAATTTTTTTTTTTTTTTTTTTTTTTTTTTGAGACAGAGTTTCGCTCTGGTTGCCCAGACTGGAGTGCAATGGCGCAATCTCGGCTCACAGCAACCTCCACCTCCCAGGTTCAAGCAATTCTCCTGCCTCAGCCTCCCAAGTAGCTGGGATTACAGGCATGCACCACCACGCCCGGCTAATTTTGTATTTTTAGTAGAGACAGGGTTTCTCCATGTTGAGGCTGGTATGGAACTCCTGACCTCAGGTGATCCGCCCGCCTCGGCCTCTCAAAGTGCTGGGATTACAGGCGTGAGCCACCACGCCCGGCCCGGCATTAAATATTAATTGGTCTTTTAATGTATCTCAGCTTTGAATTTAGGATTTGATTAACCAAATTTAACTGTAATATTTTGTCTTACTATGACTGCAGAAGTAGACATCTCTTGCCACATGTACATTGTCTGATTTTCTCTTTATTTGTATCTGGCTATCATATCTCTCTTGGCTACTTTGGCTGTTTCTTTTTTTTTTTTTTCTTTTCTATGCCATACACACACAGTAGTAGTGGCTGTTTCTTAACAGGTTGATTTGAATTTCCAGGTGCCCCTTTAGACATGAAATATGTTCTCAGTACTATACTCTAATTTCTGCTTACTTCTTTGTCACTTTTATCTGCTGCAACTTAAGAAATTTGTTTTATTTTATTTATTTATTTTTTTGAGACGGAGTCTCGCTCTGTTGCCCAGGCTGGAGTGCAATGTGGTGATCTCGGCTCACTGAAAGCTCCGCCTCCTGGGTTCACGCCATTCTCCTGCCTCAGCCTCCCAAGTAGCTGGGACTACAGGTGCCCGTTACCACGCCCGCCTAATTTTTTGTATTTTTGGTAGAGACGGGGTTTCACTGTGTTGGCCAGGATGGTCTCGATCTCCTGACCTTGTGATCCGCCCGTCTCGGCCTCCCAAAGTGCTGGGATTACAGGTGTGAGCTACCGTGCCCAGTCAAGAAATTTCTTCCTTCTTTCCCTTCCTCTGTTCCATCCTTCCTTGTGACATTTCTCTTTGGTATCTTTCTTTTCAGAGAAACTTTGGTATCTTTCTTTTCAGAGAAAACTAACATTCGAACATTCAAATGCTAATTTAATCTTTTAAAGTAAAGCTAATTACTGAGATCACATGCTTGGTATTTTTAATTTTATCATTATGGTAAAACTGGACCGAGATACTTCAATATCTGTCAGAAGAACAGATGATTTGATGGTACCCTGTATAAGAATTTTGTTTCTAAATTTCTTAAACCTCTTGATTAGAATGTTTTAATAGTTGTGAAAGGCTTTAGTAAGTTTTATAATTTAATATTATTATCAATCTTAGCTAATATTTCAGATTATTCAGATTATGCATCAGAAGTATGCCTTGGCAACTCTCATTTAAATCCTCAATGTCTTTGACCTTAATTACACATTGGTTAAAATGGACCTCCAAATCAGGAATGATTCTTATTTTATTAAAAACCAAAAATCCTAAGAAGCAAACACTCAAATCAGCTGCATTTGAAGTTAGATTTATAGGAGAAAATAGTTTATAACTTTTGTGTACATATTACCAATATCTTCTAGTGATAATATTAAAGTGGAATTGCCATTTAATATTCTAGTAGTCTATTAAATATTGTGGTCTAGTGGTGCCATTTAATATTCTAGTGGTCTATTAAATATTTAATATTTAATATTTAATATTCTAGTGGTCTATTAAAGTGGAATTGCCATTTAATAAGTAAAGTTATTTCCTAGTACACTTTATCAGTTTTTATAGGCATTAGCATGGATTTCTTTATTTTTTTAAGAATGAATTTAATGCATTGAATTTCTCATAAATGCCATGGTTTTGAACTTTAACATAAATTATTTTATTTAATATGATTAAAGCTTTCTGCTAGTCACTGTTTAATAGAAAAAGAATAAACCTAAACTGTAGTTTTTAATTGAAATAAAACTTGTACCTATCCTGAATGTATGTGTGTTTTATCTAAAAGATATGTCCATAGGATTAGAAATTAAATGTGAAGCTCATAGACATTTAAAGAGAAACTGATGTTTTTATGATAGCCTCAGGGAAAAGATACAGACTAGGGCAGGATTTCTGTATCTGGGTTAATGAACAGGTTTTAGCCCCTCCCTGAATTCCTGTATGCAAAATATTGTGTTTTTTGTCTGTAGAGAGAAGGTTCATATTGTCGGATTATGAAAGGCTAAAAATAAAGAACTGGAGGCAAAGAAGTAAGCAAAGAAAAAATTATTATATGAATGTTTAAGAACATTGTGGCAGTATTTCCCTTTAATGTAGCTCAGAAATATATATCAGTGGGTTCGGGGAGTTCATTGCTAAGTTATTTTTATTTTATCGAGATATGATTTACAAAACATGAAGTGCTCAGATCTTAAGTGTATAGTTAAAAGAGTGTATGCTTTTTGTAAACCACACTGCTTTTAAAACCTGAAACATTTCCGTCACCCTAGAAAGTACTTTACCTTTTAAAAATAAAACCATAGGGTCATTTCTGATGGTTTTTTGACATAATATTGTATAAGCATACATTCTCATTTCACATAGTTCTAGAGATTCCATTAGCTAAATGGGGTGGTTCAGCTTTTATGGAAGAGGAACAAGTAGTTTACTAGTTCTGCTTTTTGCACTTGGTGCTAGTTTTGCCCATTGAACAGCACAGCTGTTATAACTGTGATGATCTTTGAGGTGAGCAAAGAACTGGGATGACATCCAGTATCTCAACACCTGGATCTTTAGCAAGATTAGCTCACATCATTTCTTATAGTTAATCATGTTTTCCATTTACCCCACAATGATGAATAATCATCTGACATAAAATAGTGAAAGAGCTTTGATAAACTTTTCTAAAGACAGTAGTTCAAGGTATAGTAACTTTTTTAAAAAAATCAACAATCATTGATCATTTACTGCATTAGAAAGTAGCTTCTGAAAAAATACCCAAGTGAATAAGACATATGGGACCTGCTTCTAAATTGTACATGGTAATAGAAGAGACAGGAGTTAACGCACACTTCTCATAGCTTGGTAAATATAGTAGTAGAAGACTATATGTGTACCTAAATGGGTTTATATATTGGTAATTGAGAGAATCAGTTATATCAAGCTATAACTTCTGATTTTCCTTCTGTAAGTAGCATTAATAAGCCTTCAAGTGGGTAGAGATCTAGATTTTTGGAGAAAATCTTTTTCAATCAAAATAAAAAAAACAAAACATTTCACTTTTTGAGAAAATGAAAAAATATATAAATACAAAATTTGATGTCAAAATGAATATTTAGAATGAAAAAACAGATCACAATTTTAATAACACAAGGTTAACATCACAAACTATAGAAAAATAACATTTTTATGGCAACTGCTAGATATCTGTAATACTTTTTTTTTTTGAGACGGAGTCTTGCTCTGTCACCTAGTTGCAATCTTGGCTCATTTCAACCTCCACCTTTCAGGTTCAAGTGATTCTCCTGCCCTAGCCTCCTGAGTAGCTAGGATTATAGGCACATGCCACCATGCCCGGCTAATTTTTGTATTTTTAGTGAAGACTGGGTTTCACCATGCTGGCCAGGCTGGTCTCAAACTCCTGACCTCAGGTGATCCTCGCGCCTTGGCCTCCCAAAGTGCTGGGTTTAGGCATGAGCCGCTGCACCCGGCCTCTAATACTTTTTTATTTAGATTTTTTTGACTGTATACTTTTTGACCACTTCTTCATATGTCAACAGTGTACTTTTTTCTCTACCATGACTGATCAAATTGTGTTTATTATTGATAGTTTAGAAAAGTTTGAGATTGACAACTCGTTTTATTGGTAGTGTCTGTAATATTTTAAGATTGTTGTCAAATTTGGGGCAGCTCCTTCTGTTAGGCTGTTCTTGCATTGCTATAAGGAAATACCTGAGACTGGGTAATTTATAAGAAAAGAGGTTTAATTGGCTCAGGTTCTGCAGGCTGTACAGGAAGCATCGTGGCATCAGCTTCTGGGGAGGCCTCAGGAAGCTTACAATCATGGCAGAAGGCAAAAGGGAGAGCAGGTATGTCACATGGCAAAAGTAGGAGCAAGACAGTATGAGAGAGAGGAAGTAGAGAGGAGAGAGAGAAAGGGGGAGAGTAGGGGATGAGATGCCACAGACTTTTAAATGACCAGATCTCGAGAACTCATTCACTATCACATAGACATCACCAAGCCATGAGGGACCCACCCCCATGATCCAAACACCTACCAGCATTGGGGATTACAATTCAACATGAGATTTGGGTGGGGACAAATATCCAAACTGTCTCACCCTTGGTTTTATATGAATTGCAGTGTTTTTACATACTTCTGTGCCAATACCATATGGAGCTCCTATCTAGATGTCCCTGGTCCTCTGCCTTAGTGTTAATGATACCAGATAAGGCAGTGCATTGGGTGGTAGGAATATTCCTGGATGTCATTCTTGTACCCAGACTAGCAATTATCTAGTCATACATGGATGTGATTGCACACTACATATATCCTATGAAACCTAAATATATGTAAATACCCAACTCAGCTTCCCCTTAGTTCAGTGCCCAGAATATCAGATTACCAAAGGAGGAAGTATGATGGAGAGGGAGTCAGAAACAGAAGTTAGAAGTCAGAACAGAAGTCTTTAACCAATTGTAGTTGGATTGCTTTCGTGATTTTTGTTAGGGCCCTTTCCAAGGCCCTGAATTTTAAACTGTCATGGTAAATTCTATAGCCTCGTACTGTAATTTTGTGCTTGGATTTTGTTTGTTCAGTTGTGCTACTGAAATGTTAGTTAAAATACAAGATGCATATTATTCTGCATGCATACTCTGTACTATGCTACTTGAACCTATCATGATTAGGCCTATTTGTATAAGCTGAAGATATAAATTTTGACAAATGTCTAAAGTATTTGCTGTAGTTTCAAATTTTTGTCTTGGAATTCTTTGTCAGTTAGCTCAACAAATACTGAAGCTCTATTCTGACCTAGGCCTTGTGATAGGTTCTGGAGATGCAGTGATGCCTTAGAAACATTTCTTATTTTTGAGAAACTCATGGTGCTGTGTAAAATAAACAATGATAGTATCCTGTCTGAACACAGAGAAGGCATCCTTAACCCGTCTTAGGATATCAGGGAAGCTTCCTGAGGAAAATTACCCCTGCACTGATTATCTAGGGATGACTAAACATTATTTGGTGAATAAAGAAAGTGCAGTTAAAATTGTATGAGGTAAGGAGAAGTAGGCGCTACCTGATTTTAACTTTTTGTGGTGCTTTTTTTTTTTTCCTATCGGGCTGGCTTCTGTATTATAAGAGTTTAATTTCAAAGCATTAAGACTACACAACTTCTGTGTCACTGATTGCATTGAATGTCTTTTGCAGGCAAATGCTTTGGCTAAGCTGGTTTTTGTTTGTTCTTTTTTTTTTTTTTTTGGCCAAAGTTTAAGTAGGGCAGGACTATAAAGGAGCCTAATATTGAAAATGAAATTTTGGTGTTAGGACTAGGAAATATTCCTCAATGTTACTTCTCTTGCACAGTTGGAATCCTTTAGATTTGTCATAGTGAATCAAATATGACAGATTGATCCTTTTCTTTAATATTGGTAACAATGGCTCCTCGCAATAAGAATAAGATTTTTCTTCAACATCATTATTTGAGATAATAAACATTTATTACGCATTCTGTTATGTTTCAGCTTCTGTGTTAGGTATTGGGAATGCAAAGGTATCTAAGAGAAGACTCATATCCCTCGTAACCCACAATCTAGTGAAAGAGAGGGAGAGGGAAAAAGAAATACAAACAAATAAGCAGGAGGAGGTCATATTTTAAGCTGACCCTTCATGGGTTAGTATGGCAAGGGGATAAAGTCAGAAAGGGTATTTTATTTATACGCATATAAGTGCATGTAAATATGCATATATATAGTCATTTGTTATTGAACATTTGAAAAATGCTAGTTCCTATTGTAAACCAAAAACTGACTGAGGCAAATCTCAATCAATTAGTGGTTTATTTTGCCAAGGTTGAGGATGTGCCTGGGAAAAAGAAACACAAGTCACAGTAGGATCTGTGACCTGTGCTTTTTCCAAAGAGGGTTTTGGGAACTTCAGTATTTAAAGGGGAAAGAGGAAACAGAAGGGGAAGGAAAAAAAAGGAGGGAGGGTAGGCAGTGAGGCAAGTGGTTACATTCTTGTGAGGCTCTGATTAGCCAGCCAACTTTCTCTTAAGCCTAGTGAGTTTGGGGTTCCAAGATTATATTTTTCTTTCACATTATATTGAGCGTTTGCTCTGTGACTGCTGCCTCAAAACTAGGGTGCTTCAAATGTATTTACTCATCTATCATAACAGTCCTTCAAAATTGGTGATGTCGTTCTCAGTTTTTTCATTTTAAACTTAGGGAAGTTCTTAGCCAGTAAGTTAGAAAGACAGGATCTGAAACTGGCCGTGAAATATCAGACAAATTACACAATTTCCCTAAGCTTAAAACTAAAAAATTGGGGATGATATCACCAGTTTTGCAGGAGTCCCTGACAAGTGAGTCGTAGACTCTGAAAAGGCAGGATCAAGACACTGGGTCTTCTTATTGTTGATTTTTGTTTTTCTTTTTAGAATCAGGGTCTCACTCTGTCACTCAGGTTGGAGTGCAGTTGCATGATCACAGCCTACTACAGCCTTGAACTCCTGGGCTCAGGTGATTCTCCCACCTCAGCCTCCTGAGTAGCTAGGACTACAGACATCACATCCCTGGCTAGTTGGCTAGGTTTTTCCCCCCTCCGCCAGAGATGGAGTCTTACTATGTTGCTCAGGCTCTTATTGTTGAATTTTAACAGCTGTTTGTATATTTGGGATATAAGTCCTTAACTGTGTATGTGATCTGCAAAGATTTGCTGCTAGTCGGTGGCTTGATATTTGACCTTCTTTACAGTGTCTTTCATAGAGCAGAATTTTATTTATTTATTTATTTTGAAGCAGGGTCTCACTCTGTTGCCCAGGCTGGAGTGCAGTGGCACAATCTTGGCTCACTGCAGCCTCAACACCCCTAGGCTCCTGCCTCAGCCTCCTGAGTAGCTGGGGCAGCAGGTGTGTGCCACCACACCCAGATAATTTTTTGTAGAGATAGGGTTTCAACATATTGCCCAGGCTGGTCTTGAACTTCTGAGATGAAGTGATCTGCCTACCTTGGCCTCCCAAAGTGCTGGGATTACTGCCGTGCACCACTGTACCCAGCCACAGAGAATTTTAAACTTTAATAAAGTCTAATTTATCAGTATTTTCTTTCATAAGATGCTTTTTTATATCTAGAAACTCATCACCAAATTCAAGGTCACATAGATTTTCTTCTATGTTTTCTTCTAGAAGTTTTATAGTATTGTGTTGTAGTTTTAGGTCTATCATCTAATTCATGTTAAGTTTTGTGAAAGGTGCAAGAACTGTGTCTAGATTTATGTTTTTGCCTCTGGATGTCCCAGTGTCCCAAGTAGTAGAGAACTACCACTTGTTGAAAAGATCATCCTTTCCCCATTGAATTGCCTTTCCTCTTTTGTCAGTATCAGTTGACTCTATTTGTATGGTCCACTGTTCACTTTTATAATGACAATTATATTTTTCTTTGTGCCTTAAAAAATGCTTAATTGAGACGTAGTCACATACCTTACAAATCGCCCGTTTAGAGTGCACTGTTTAATACAGTTTTTTAGTAACCATCTCCACAGTCAATTATATTAAAAAGTCAACTTTTTAATCTTACCAGAATTCTTTAATTTTTCAGTTCCCCTCCCTGTGGTTAATATCTCTCGACTTGACACCACTTGCTTAAGGAGAACTTCAGCTTCTCCATCCTTCCCTAATTGTTTCTTTTCATAATTGCCTGTTTTTTGAATATAATAGTGTCTCTGTTATTTCTAAAGATATTATATTTAGTATGTTCTTCTTGGTTTTTGTTAGCATTAGATATATTGTTGAGTAGTTCTTTCATGGTGTTGGTTTTCCTGGAATATTTAGTGATTTGGGATTGTCTGCTCAACTTGAGTGTTTGAGGATATTGGTTTGCTTCTTGGTGAATATACTGATTATGGGAGCATACCTCTGGTGACAGGAAGGAGTAGGAACTGCTGCCTAATGTATAGAGGTATGCCAGTAAGTTCTCTTTTGACTGCCAAGTTCCCCTGCCTGCTGGGGTGGTGGTTAAAATCCCTCCCTCCACCATGCTCTGAGCTTCAGCTTAGGCTGTGCTTGCCTACTTCTCAGAAAAAGGCCACTCAGAAGGGTATTGGGATTCACTTGTGCAAAGATCCTGGGTCAAGTTCGCCTATAATCTTCTGGAGATCCCCTCAGGGTCCTCTCCCGTAGTCTAGATTCTGAGTTTGGAGCACAGCAGAATCACTCTTACCTTCATAGAGACCTCTACTGGGCATATCTATGCTAGGTTTTCTCAGACTTCTCAGTCACTATGTCTCATTAACTTTTTAATCTTATAAGAATTCCTCGATTTCTGAACTGCGGATAGCAGATAGTGTTCTTTCTTTTTTTCCAGCCGAGTTAAGGATTTCTTACTCTCTTAACGGTAACAATAGTAGCAATACCACCTGCCACTAATAATAGTGATTTAAAAGGGATTATAGGCAGAAATGTAAGTAGATATGTCTGTTCAGACTGCTGTCTGTCTTGAAACAAGGTTATCTTTTCAATACTCATAGCTTTTAGCCTTTAGCTTTTAGTCTTATTATTTCTAGAACACATTCTATTTTGACAGCTTCTAACATTTTTTGCAGATGCATGTCTGCCTTTCTGAAAGCGTGGATGAAAGCCAAATGGCAACATTTGGGGGAAATTGGTGTAGGGTGGAATTTTAATTTTTCTTACTGGCAGAGTATGTGCTAAGTATTCATATAAATTAGAGATGGTATAGGAGGGGAATTAGGTGGTTTGAAGATTAAGATGTATCTATTCCCAGCACTTTGGGAGGTGGAGATGGGGGGATCACTTGAGCCCAGGAGTTTGAGACTAGCCAGGGCAACAAAGTGAGACTTCCTCTCTGCAAAAAAATACAACAAAATAATTAGCTGGACATGGTGGCGTGAACCTGTGGTCCCAACTACTTGGGAGGCCGAGGTGGAAGGCTAAGGTAGAAAGATCGTTTGAGCTCAGGAAGTTGAGGCTGCAGTGAGCTGTGTTTGTGTCACTGCACTCCAGCCTAGGGGACAGAGTGAACCCTGTCTTCAAAAAAATACATAAATAAAATTAAAAAGGGGTGGAGACAAGGGTAAGGAAAAAAGAATGTTTTAAAAATAAGAAAAAAAAGGTGCCTATTAATAACTCTCTTGGTATAAATTAGCCTTGTGTTGTTCATGAATGACTTGATTAAAATGTGGTGAAAAAGGGAGAAAATTATTAGAAATAATTGGGTAGAAGCTAAAGGTAAAGCATTGAGTAATGTTGGGTAGTGGGTAAAAGTATGGGCTTTAGGCCGAGTGCTGTGGCTCATGCCTGTAATCCCAGCACTTTGGGAGGCTGAGATGGGCAGATCTCCTGAGGTCAGGAGTTCGAGACCAGCCTGGCCAACATGGTGAAACCCCGTCTCTACTAAAAATACAAAAATTAGCTGGGCGTGGTGGTGGGTGCCTGTAGTCCCAGCTACTCAGGAGGCTGAGGCAGGAGAATCGCTTGAACCCAGGAGGCGGATGAGCCAAGATCGGTCACAGCCCTCTAGCCTGGGTGACAGAGCAAGTCTCTGTATCAAAAAAAAAAAAAAAAAAAGAATGGTCTTTAGAGATTTAAATCCTGGATTTAAATTTTGGCTCCTTAATTTACCACTTTTATAATCTTGAGCAGAGTATGTAAGTACTTTAAATCCTTAGATTTGTCATCCATAAAATAAAGAAAAATAATAGCTTATATATCAGAGTTATGAGGATTAAATGAGATATATTGCATGTAAAATAGTTGCGAGTACAAAGCTTGCGGTAAATGTTAGTTAATATTAATCATCATTATTATCCTGATGTAGGAGTTCTCAGCCTGAAGTTGACTGGAACTTTCAGTTAACAAGTATTTATCGAATACCTGATCTGTAGTGTTGGACTTAGACCTATGGAAGGAGCTACTGATGTGAATGAAAGGTTAGTACCTAGAGGCGGAGCAGAGAGAACTAATAGTAGTGAAGTTCTTAACATAAGTTTCAGTGGTAAGGTAGGTATTATTATCTCCATTTTGTAGACGAGGAAGCTGAGACTCAGTAACAGTAACTTCTTTGAGACCCTGGTTCTGTCATTTAGCTAGCTGTGGTTAGACTAATAACTCACTTAACCTTGAAGAGATGGAGCTGTTGGCAGAAATACATGATTTGTAACACAAATCATTTATTTTACAATCATTTGTGTCACAAATAATTTGCTTTTAATTTTGAATAAATTTACATATTCTTCAGTGTCAATATATAGGTATCTGGTACAGAAAAAAAATAGGGATAATACAACAAAAACAAAAACTGTTAGGAACTGGGCCTCACAGCAGGAGGTGAGCAGCCAGCAAGCAAGCATTTCCACCTGAGCTCTGCACCCCGCCAACCCCTGTGGAAAAGTTGTCTTCCGTGAAACTGGTCCCTAGTGCCAAAAAGGTTGGGAGCCACTGTTTTAGAGTCTCAAAGAGAAAATAAATGATACTGAAATTTGCAAAAGATGAATCAAATTGGAAGACTAAGAGATATGTATTCAGAGCTATCTCTAGGACTGAGTTGTTTACTAGACAAATCACGCTGTCCTGCTCTAAAAATTGATTTGCCTTCAAATATGAGTAAGAATGGGAAAACAAATGTGAATATCGTGGATGTTTATTTGGAAAGCAGTAGAGTAATGCAATGAATTATTAATGTGATACCTCTAATATGTAATACATCATTCACATTCTAGTCAGAAAGCATTCCATAGTGGCTGAGCATGGTGGCTCACGCCTGTATTCCCAGCACTTTGGGAGGCCAAGATGAGGGGATTGCTTGAGCCTAGCAGTTCGAGACCAGCTTGGACAACAAAGTGAGACCTCATCTCTAATAAAAATACAAAAAATTAGCTGGGTGTGGTGGCGTAGTCACAGCTACTCAGGAGGCTGAGGTGGGAGGATCACTTGAGCCATTGATCATGCCCCTGCATTCCTGCCTGGGCAATAGAGCAAGACCCTGTCTCAAACAAACAAAAAAACAAAGCACAACATTCTCCATAGTTATGATGCTGTGTTGGAAGCTGTACAAGAGAAATTAGCAATCTAATACCTGTCCTTTAAGACTTTCGTACGTTGTGGCTGCTCCCATACGTTGTTAATGGGATTGTAAAAGGGTACAATTTATTTGGGGAAAAAATAGGCACTATATAAAATTTAAAAATGTAACTGCTCTTTAAATCAACAGTTCTAGGAATTTATCCTTCATATATGCGTACACACAAGGATGCTTACTGCAGTGTTGTTTGTGGTAGCAGATGACTGGAGGAAACAATCTAAATGTTTTAAATAAAGGACTGATCAAACTATATTATAATATAATATATATAAGGAAATACTATTTCAGTCTTTAGAAAGAATAAAGTAGATTTACTTGTATCTTAAATATAACAGTCTTCTGGATATGTTAAGTGAAAAATATTATTAAGTACACTGTGCTACTGTGTAAAAGCAAATAAAAACAGGCACAAAACTTTCTAATGCCTGTAATCCCAGCACTTTGGGAGGCCGAGGTGGGCGGATCACGAGGTCAGGAGATCGAGACCATCCTGGCTAAAATGGTGAAACCCCGTCTCTACCAAAAATACAAAAAATTAGGTGACCGTGGTGGCGGGTGCCTGTAGACCCAGCTACTTGGGAGGCTGAGGCAGGAGAATGGTGTGAACCCAGGAGGCGGAGCTTGCAGTGAGCCAAGATTGTGCCACTGCGCTCCAGCCTGGGTGACAGAGCGAGACGCTGTCTCAAAAAAAAAAAAAACAAAAAAACGAAAACAAAAAAAAAAACTTTCTAATGCTTCTACCAGATACTAGAAACTGTAATTTCTTCTGAGGTAGGTGGGGTAAGAGGGCAGCATACTTTATGTTTTTGAAAATTTTTGTGAAGATTTGTATTCGTATGTCTTAAAATATGTGAGATGTATGCATTTGGGCATACAGTGTTGCTACAAGAGCTTGTACTCACTGATGAGGACTTCCGTGTACATGCTTGGGTATTTATGCTTTTGAATTTGAAGACTCTGTCATTTTGTCATTTGGTCTTTTTTTTTTTTTTTTTTTTTTTGAGTTGGAGTCTCGCCCTGTCGCCCAGCCTGGAGTGAAGTGGTGCGATTTTGGCTCACTGCAACCTCCGCCTCCTGGGATCAAGCGATTCTCCTGCCTCAGCCGAGTAGCTGGGATTACAGGCGTCTGCCACCATGCCCGGCTAATTTTTGTGTTTTTAGCAGAGATAGGGTTTCACCATGTTGGCCAGGCTGTTCTTGAACTCCTGACCTTAAGTGATCTGCCCACCTCAGCCTCCCAAAGTGCTGGGATTACAGGCATGAGCCACCTTGCCTGGCCTGTCAGTTGGTCTTTTGACCTGCGAATGAGGAGCGTTATTGACCACCACCACTCCCCGGTTGGGTGGATTCTGGTAGGAGAAGATTCAGGTAGCAGCTGAAGGAGAAAACCTAACAACGATTTTAAAAAGAGTATTTTTTAAAAGTATTACGTGGTTAGAGTATTCTGCAGGAATAAAGCAGACGGGTTAGATAGAAGGAAAATTAGATGCAGGACTTGAAAGCAGAAATGTATGTGGAAATGAGGAACGGAGAAGAGAGTCAAGAGGCTGCAGGGAACTAAAAACATTTACAAACATCTAATCTCTAAATGATACACTTTTGTAAAAAGTCATTTTCCGGACTCTCAAAAAACAAAATAAAAAAAGTGGAAGCCCAGATGATAATTTGTGGTTTCTTAAGAAGAAAATTGCAGGCTGGGCATGATGGCTCATGCCTGTCATTCCCAGCACTTTGGGAGGCTAAAGCGGGCGGATCACTTGAGTTCAGGAGTTCGAGACTAGCCTGAACAACATGGTGAAACCCTGTCTCTACTGAAGATACAAAAATTATCTGGGCATAGTGGCACATGTCTATAATCCCAGCTACTTGGGAGGCTGAGGCAGGAGAATCACTTGAACTTTGGAGGCGGAGGTTTCAATGAGCCAAGATTATGCCACTGCACTCCAGCCTGGGTGACAGAGCAAGACTCTGTCTTAAAAAAGAAAATAAAAGAAGAAAGTTGCAAAATGGGGAGTAGAACCTTGTTTTCCTGATTTCCAGTCTAACCCTAAGATTATTCCAAGATGGCCTGAACCTTTCAGCATAGCACCCCCCCAAAAAAAGAAACCCAGAAATTAAAAAAATTTTCTTTTAAACTTGATGTGTGACAGTTATTTCTTTCTGAACTAATTATCTTTTCCCCCATTCAGTCTTGAGGGATAGAATAGGATTTGGGGTTTTAGCATTGCACTACCATTTCTTTCTATGAGTCATTGTGGTTCAAGAAAAGAAAGGATAATGAAACTACTAAATGTTGCATATATCCTCTCATTTTGCCACTGTCCTGTGATACAGGTAGTGTTCATGTTTTGCTATTTTTATTAGGCTTTCACTGCTAAAGAAAAAATAGGCTCTGGAAAGCTAAGTAATTTGCCTGAGATAGTAGCTGATGTGTGTCAAAGTTGGCCTTCACAAAATTGAATTCAGATTTTATTTTTTCTTTTCTTTTCTTTTTTTTTTCTTTTGAGACGGAGTCTTGCTGTGTCACCCAGGCTGGAGTGCAGTGGCGCAATCTCGGCTAACTGCAACCTCCGCCTCCTGGGTTCAAGCAATTCTCCTGCCTCAGCTTCCCGAGTAGCTGGGATTACAGGCCTGCGCCACCATGCCCAGCTAATTATTACGTTTTTAGTACAGATAGGGTTTCACCATGTTGGGCAGGCTGGTCTCCATCTCCTGACCTCATGATCTGCCCACCTCAACCTCCCAAAGTGCTGGGATTACAGGCATGAGCCACTGTGCCTGGCCGATTTTCTTTTTTTGGAGATGGAGTCTCGCTCTGTCACCCAGGCTGGAGTGCAGTGGTGCGATCTGGGCATGGTGGCATATGTCTATAATCCCAGCTACTTGGGAGGCTGTAACCTCCGCCTCCCAGGTTCAAGCGATTCTCCTGCCTCAGCCTCCCAAGTAGCTGGGATTACAGGTGCACGCCATGACACCCAGCTAATTTTTGTATTTTTAGTAGAGACGGGGTTTCACCATGTTGGCCAGGCTGGTCTCAAACTCCTGGCCTCAAGTGGTCCGCCCACCTCGGCCTCCCAAAGTGCTGGGACTACAGGCATGAGCCACTGTGCCCGGCCTAGATTTTATTTTTTCTACCAAAGTATAAAGTTCTGGGAGGAGAATTGATCAAGAAAACATTGGAAGCCTAAAACGTCGGGGCAGAGTGGTTTGATTAGTAGATGACTCTGGGGGAGGTGAGGCTCGGACTTACCTGAGTGCAGACACAGCTGAGGTCCTTGTAGTTCTCATGTACTCTTGCCAGCCATTTTCAGAGCTGCTTGTCACATCTTCAGTTGCTGCAGCCATCTCAGCTGTGTGCTAATTAAAGGAAATATACTTAACACTTTGTCTGAAGGTTTGCACCACATTAGTTATAGGAGACCTCTTTTCCTAATTAATCACACATAAATTAGTAAAATGTCTTTTTTGTAAAATATGTTTGTGAAGTATGTGTCCTTTTTTTTTTTTGGGAGACGATGTCTTGCTTTGTCATCCAGGCTGGAGTGCAATGGCGTGATCTCGGCTCACTGCATCCCCCGCCTCCTGGGTTCAAGCGATTCTCCTGCCTCAGCCTCCAGAGTAGCTGGGATTATAGGTGCGCACCACCATGCCCAGCTAATTTTTGTATTTTTAGTAGAGACAGGGTTTCGCCATGTTGGCCAGACTGTTCTTGAACTCCCAACCTCAGGTGATCCACCTGCCTCAGCCTCCCAAAGTTCTGGGATTACAGGTGGGAGCCACTGCGCCCAGTGAAGTATGTGTCTTATGCGAAATTTTGATAAAGGGTTAGAAAGAGGAAAATAAAGTAAGTTTCAAGCTTGGTAGGCATATGTCTATTTATATTACCATTTATATTTATATAAATAAATTTTTAAATTTCATTTTATTTTTATTTTTTGGAGGCAGAGCCTCACTGTGTTGCCTAGGCTAGTCTCAAACTCCTGCCCTCTAGCAATGCTCCTGCCTCAGCTTTCCCAGTAGTTGGGACTACAGGCGTGTACTGCCATATCTAACATTTATATTTTTATAATTATATTTTAGAGATGCTGGGAGCAAATTTGGTGTTTAATACATTGTCTCATTAAACTGAAGAATTTCTGCACTCTAGTGTGGGCCTAGAGCTTGACTCTATCTAATATTTGACCTTTGGATTTACACTTTTGCACTGGAAAGTCGCTGAGTTGTTCTAAGCAGAGATGTATCATAATCTAATGAGTGTTTTTATTTTTAAATTTTTTTCTTTTAGCTCCTGATTCTCTGGTTGAAAAAAATTTTTAAATATATTTTTTAGAGAGGGAGCCCTACTGTGTTGCCCAGATTTGTCTTGAACTCCTAGGTTCAGGCGATCCTCCCACCTCGGCCTCCCAAAGTGCTGGTATTACAGGGAAGAGCCACTGTGCTGGGTCAATTTTTTATTTTTATTTTTCTGGACAGGGTTTTGCTCTATCACCCAGGCTGGAAAGCAGTGGCGTGATCTTGGTTCACTGTAGCCTTGACTTCCTGGGCTCAAGTGATCTTCGCATCTCAGCCTCCTGAGTAGCTGGGGTTACAAGCGTGTACCACCACACTTGGTTAATTTTTGTATTTTTTGTAGAGACAGTTTCACCATGTTGCCCAGATTGGCCTGGGCTCAAGCAATCTGCCCGCCTCGACCTCCCAAAGTGCTGGGATTATAGGTGTGGGCCACTGTGCTCAGCCCTGTGATGAGTGTTTTTAAAGTGATCCTTTTGCTGTTGAGTAGAGATAGGAGAGGGTGTGTGTTATGAGGAACATCAGTTTAATTCTAATTAAACACCTATGGAGAGACCTACATTTAAATGAGAATGCTAGTACTTTAGAATGAAAAATACCTGTTACTTGAATTGTATATTCAGGTTGACTGATAGATTCTTACTTTATTTCAAGATCCTCAGTACTTTTTGACAGCTCCTCAGATGATTATAGTAATGCAGCCAGGGGTTGAGAACTACTGGTTTATCTTAGGGAAAGAGGGAGGGATTGGGGTTGGGGGTGTAAACTTGAGAGGAGGTAGAGTGAAAAGCTTTGGAGAGTTTGGAAAGTGTAACCATTGTTTATGTGTTTTTTTTTTTTTTTTGGAATTCCACTTCCGTATTCATATGTTCAAATGCCTAGATGTTTTTGATGATGTGAATTTAATAACATTAAAGTTTTCCCACTTCTCGAGCTGAGATCGTGCCATTGCACTCCAGCCTGGGTGACAGAGCGAGACTATGTCTCAAAAAAAAAAAAAACCAGAAAAAAAAAAGTTCCCACTTCTCCAGCCTCTTTTTTTCCAGTCTGTTCCCTTTCATGAGAAATGAAGGAGAATAATGGACAGGGGTGACCCCTAATTTGATAAAAATTTGCTAGTATTAACAGAAGATTTAAAAATCGCTCTCTCTTTTTTTTTTTTTTAAAAGAGGCAGGCCTCATTCTGTTGCCCAGGCTGGAGTAGAGTGGCATGATCATTGCTCACTGCAGTCTTGAACTCTTTGGGCTTAAGCTATCCTTTGGCTTCAGCCTCCTTAGTCCCTAGCTGGGACTACGGGCTGCACCATCACACCTGGCTTAATTTTTAAACATTTTTTTAGAGATGGAGGGGGGTCTCACTGTATTGCCCAGGCTGGTCTCGAACTCCTGGCCTGATGCAATCCTCCTGCCTCTGGCCTCCCAAGTAGCTGGGATTACCAGTGTGAGTCACCACACTCAGCTCCCTGCCTTATTATTATTTTTTTTTTTTGAAGAGATGGGGGTCTTGCTATGTTGCCCAAGGGGGAGTGCTGTGTCTATTCACAGGTGTGATCATAGTGCACTACAACCTCAAGGGATCCTTCCACCTCAGCCTCTTGAGTAGCTGGAACTAGAGGTGCCCAGCTCTCTTAAAAACTATTAAAACCACCTTGAAGCCTAGTTTCAGTTGATCCATTAAAAAATATTTATGTGTATATATACACATACACATAGGCTGTGTGTGTTTGTGTCTGTGTCTCTGTGTGTGCTTAAGCATTCAGAAATTGGAGCAAACCAGCCACACGAATGTCTAGCTACTTAACTGCTTAACCAGAATTCTGGACTAAAATTGATTACTGATACTTCCTATAATTGGGTAGAAAAACATATAGCTTTTCTTTTCTTTCTTTTTCTTTTTTTTTTTTTGAGACGGAATCTCACTCTGCCGCCCAGGCTAGAGTGCAGTGGCACAATCTTGGGTCACCACAACCTCTGCCTCCCGAGTTCAAGCGATTCTCCTGCCTCAGCCTCCTGAGTGGCTGGGATTACAAGGACCTGCCACCATGCCTGGCTAATTTTTTTGCATTTTTAGTAGAGATGGGGTTTCGCCATGTTGACCAGGCTGGTCTCCAACTCCTGACCTTGGGTAATCCGCCTACCTCTGCCTCAAAGTGCTGGGATTACAGGTGTGAGCCACTGTGCCTGGCTGAACATGTAGCTTTTTTTTCTTGTTCCAGGATTTTTATGTTTTATTGATATCAAATTGTATCTCTATATTTCTTTTAAGAAGGAAACAAATTTATTTTATTAGAATGAGAGACTTAGAATAGGAGTGAAAGGAATAAAATAACTAAAACTTATCATGGAAGTACTTTTTTGTTTTTTAGATTACAGTTTATAATCCTGAGTCATTAATTTATTGAGAAGAGGTGTTAGTTACAGCTTAAAAATTTTTCTTTTTGTGAGTTAACTAGACACAGCAGAGAAAGTTTGTAGGAGTTTTGGATGGAGAGCACAGTAGTTACAGCAATTCTATTGCTGGGATTTAAGCCAATACAGTTTAGGTCTAATGCTTGATGAATGACTCTATTGAATGTCATGCCTTAAATATTAAACCCTTTTTTTTTCTTTTCTATTCATAGTGGTAGTCGCTCTTCTAAAACTTTTAAACCAAAGAAGAACATTCCAGAGGGTTCTCACCAGTATGAGCTCTTAAAACACGCAGAAGCCACACTTGGCAGTGGCAACCTTCGGATGGCTGTCATGCTTCCTGAGGGGGAAGATCTCAATGAATGGGTTGCAGTTAACAGTAAGTAGCCTTTTTATTTCTCAGTAGCCTATGAATTAGGGTAATAGCCTCATTGTTGGTGAGTGTTGGTGCTGTCCATTCTAGGATTTAGTTAGTAAGCTAATATCATAAAAGAGTGATATCTCAATCTAACTTTAACCTTCATGTTACTTTATTTACTTTATTATTATTACTTTTTGAGACAGGGTCTCACTCAGTCACCCAGGCTGGAAGGCTGGAGTACAGTGGCGCAGTTATGGCTGACTGCAGCCTTGAACTCCTGGGCTCAAGCAATCCTCCCACCCTCAGCCTCTAGCGTAGCTGGGACTGTAGGCACATACCACCCTGCCTGGCTCATTTACAAACATGTTTTAGTAGAGATGGAGTTCTCACTATGTTGTCCAGGATTGTCTTGAACTCCTGACCTCAAGTGATCCTTCTATCTCAGCCTTTCACGGTGCTAGGATTACAGGCACTAGTCACCACATCCAGTCCTTGTTATTTTATTTCTGAATATGGAATTTTATGAAATCTTGTTTCCTATTTTAATACAAAGCATAGATTTACTATCTTCATTATAATAATTTTTCATGTGTCAAACACTGTATAGACATACCACTCTCCTTTCTACGTGGATGATTTTATTTTATCTTTATAACCTTATGATGTAGGTATGATTATTATTTCGGTTTGATAGATTAAGTTGAGACAATTAGTAACTTGCCTAGGTCATATAGCTATTAAATGGAAGAGCCTGGGATCAAATATACAGCTATAGAATTTCAGAGTCTATAGAGTCAACCACTATACTAAATTGCCTTTCTCAGTGGCATACTCAGTTATTTGTCTAATTGTGCTTTTTTTATTTTTATTTTTATTTTGAGATCGACTCTTGCTCTGTCGCCCAGGCTGGAGTACAGTGACATGATCTCGGCTCACTCCAACCTCTGCCTCCTGGGTTCAAGCGATTCTTCTGCCTCAGCCTCCTGAGTAGCTGGGATTATAGGCACGCACCGCCATGTCCGGCTAATTTTTGTATTTTTAGTAGAGATGGGGTTTCACCATGTTGGTCAGGCTGGTCTCGAACTCCCGACCTCGTGATCCACCTGCTTCAGCTTCCCAAAGGGCTGGGATTACAGGTGTGAGCTACCACGCCTGGCCAGTTGTGCTTATTTTTTAAAAAAAGATATCAAGTAGTCATCTTATGAAATTAGTAAAATATATTTATGAGATGTTCTTAACTCCTACAGAGAATAACGTATGAATAGTAATTATATTCTTGGGAATTAAGCCAGAGAAAGTTGAGGAATAAAAGCTTCAGGGTTTTCAACATTAGTGAAAAAAATAGTAATAATAGAATTTTATAATTAAAGGAAATTTATTTGAATTTAGTAAAAGTAAAATGAAATTTCATTGAAAGCATACACAAAATGTCTAGGCTTTAAGGAAATGCAAAACAGTATTTTTCTTATATTTAATGGCCTCTTATTATAATTTGAACTATGTCATGGGATTTGTAAATTGAGCTGCCCCCCTCTAATACCTTTTAGGAACCAGGGGATTTTATTGTGATGTCTTAAAACTTACCATGACAGCATTTACACAAGAGCCATGTTATTATTATGTGATTATCCTCCTGGACCAAGAGAGTCTAGTTATTTGAAATAAAGTGATTTGTTTGCTTTATTGATGAGGCCTGCCGTATTTCTAAGATGTTTCTGTGTCATCTCCAAGACAATATTCAGAATGAATCTCCAATATATGTGTACGTTCTTTTTGTACTAATTTGTGCCTTTTTGTAAAATTTGAGAGTTCATTTACTCATGTTTAAAATGTAAGGAAGGCTGTATAGAGCTTCTATATTACAGTAGAGTCTGACTTTTAAATATAAAAGCAAATAATTTTCTGTCTGTATTCTGTCTCTTTCTCAGTTGCCACAACTGAGTGTCTGTACCTCTCTTATCTGCTAGGGATAGATTCCAAGATGACCAGTGGATTCCTGAAACCGGTGATAGTACTGAACCTTATGTACACTGTGTTTTTTCCTATACACTACATACCTATGATAAAGCTTAATTCATAAAGCTTAATTTAAAATTTATTAAAGATTAATTTAAAATTAAGCACAGCAAGAGATTAACAACTGTTAATAAAATAGAACAATTACAGTTATACTGTAGTAAAAGATATGTGAATATAGTCTCTCTCTTTCAAAATAATCTTATTGTGCTTTACTTAACCCTTTTTGTAATCCTTCACTCTGATAACCAAGGTGGCTACTATAAGTGATTAATGAGCAGGTATACAGCTAGACAGAGGGATGATTCACATCCCAAGCGGACGGAGTGAGATGGTGTGAGATGCTGTAAAATTTCATCACGTTACTCAGAATGGCACACAATTTAAAACTTATATATTGTTTATTTCTGAAATTTTCCATTTAATATTTTCAGCCCATGGTTCATCACAGATAACTGAAACCATGGATAATGAAACCACAGATAAAGGAGGACTACTGCACTACTGAAACGCCTAGAACTTTGAGAACTCTTAAAATTTCACAGTAGTTCTATGATTTTACTACAGCTGGACAAAGATTGCTTTGGACTGAAGCATTAGAACATCTGCTTAGGACATACTCTGCTTTGAAAATACAACATTTAACTGAAGTGTTGGACTGAAAATTTTCCTTATTTATAGCAATCTTCCCAAATGACACTTGATGAAGTAGGTGAATAGGGTTGGAGTCAGGACAGATACTTCCAGTCACTGGCAGTGATTCAGTAAACATTTCAGGTTCATAGAGGAGTAAAGGGAATTATTGATAAGATCTATATCCAAATAATAGGTGAAAGTGTAATTACTTAGCTAATACAGGAGAAAAATAGAATAATAAAAAATAATCCTGAAGAATATAAGGAGAGACTAGGTGCATTGGCTCACGCTATAATCCCAGCATTTTGGGAGGCCGAGGTGGGAGGATTGTTTGAGGCCAGGAGTTTGAGACTAGCCTGGGCAAAATCTGTATCTACAAAAATATAAAATAAAATAAATTAGCTGGGAATGGTGGTTCACACCTGTAGTCCTAGCTACTCCAGAGGCTGAGGTGGGAGGATGGCTCGAGCCCAGGAGTTCAAGGTTAGCCTGGGCAGCATAGGGAGACCTCTTCTCTAAACAAATAAAATAAAAATTTACCGACCAAGGACTCTTGCATTCATCACTGTAGTTGAGATCTCTCCCCAGGCTTCACGAATTAGTCAAAACTCTACCTGATAACACTATTTTGATGTCTAAATGTGATCTCAAAGTGAATATGTTCAAAATGGAACACAGAAAAATCTGTTTGAATTTATGAAAGAGACCAGTGGTCCATATAAGTAGGCAGCTGATCTTGACAAAGAAGAAAAGGCAATTCAGTGGAGAAAGGATTATTTTTTCAACAAATAGTGGTGAAACACTGGGACATCCAGATGCAGAAACATAAATCTAGACACAGATTTCCACCTTTCAGAAAAATTAGCATGAATTGAATGATAGACCTAAAAATACAACACAATACTATAAAACTTCTAGGAAAAAAAAAAACAGGAGAAAAATCTATGCAACCTTGGATTTGGTGATGAGTTTCTACATACAAAACCAAAAGTGTGCTTTTAAAAGAAAAAAATTAATAAATTAGACCTCATGAAAATTTAAGAGGCCGGGCACAGTGGCTCACGTCTGTAATCCCAGCATTTTGGGAGGCCACGGTGGGTGGATCACTTGAGCTCAGGAGTTCAAGACCATCCTGGCCAACATGATGAAACCCCATCTCTACTAAAAATACAAATAAAAAATTAGCCAGGCATGGTGGTGTATCCCTGTAGTCCCAGCTACTTGGCAGGCTGAGGCATGAGAATTGCTGGAGCCTGGGAAGTGGAAGTTGCAGTGAGACAAGATCGTGGCACTGCATTCCAGCCTGGGTGACAGAGTGAGACTCTGTCTCCAACAAAAAAAGAGAAAGAAAATTTAAAATTCTGCTCTGTGAAAGACATTGTAAAGAAAATAAAAAATGAAGCCACTGGCTAGCAGAAAATCTTTGCAGACCACATACATGGTAAAGGACCTGTATCCAAAATATACATAGAGCTCTTAAATTCAGCAATAAGGGCTATCTAGGCAACATAGCAAGACCCTGTCTCTAAGAAAAGAATAAGTTAGCCGGAGATGTACGTACATGTAGCCATAGCTACTTGGGAGGCTGAGGTGGGAGGAATACTTGAGCCCAGGAGTTCAAGGCTGCAGTGTACCATGATCCTACCACTGCAATCCAGCCTGAGCGACAGAGTGAGACCCTGTCTCTAAAAAAATGAAATAAAATAGAATTAATAAAAACGTAAGGAGAGAAGAATCATACAATGAGTAGGATAAATAGATAGCAAATAGTAGGATATTAATAGTAAGTTGAAATCCAAATATTATCAATAGTAATTGTATTAAATGTAAAGGACAAAATGGTCCAACACAAAAGTTGATTGTCCGGGCATGGTGGCTCATGCCTGTAATCTTTGCACTTTGGGAGGCCATGGTGGGAGGATCGCTTGAGCCCAGGAGTTTGAGACCGTCGTGGACAACATGGCAAATCTCCATCTCTACCAAAAATAAAAAAGTTAGCCAGGCATGGTGACACACACCTGTGGTCCCAGCTACTTGAGAGGCTGAGGTGGGAAGATCGCTTGAGCCCAGAAGATGGATGCTGCAGTGAGTTGTGATTGCACCACTGCTCTCTAGCCTGGGTGACAGAGTGAGACTCCATCACAAAAGAAGAAAAAAACAAAACAAAAAAAAACCCAAACAAACAAACACACCAATGTGTCAAGATGATTACAAAGCAAAACAAATCTGAATGCTGCAAGACATACTTTAAATATACAGATATAGAATGGTTGAAACTAAAGTTAAACACTAATCCAAAGAATCCCGATAGTCGTGTTATGTCAGATAAAGTAGACTTTTAAGGCAAAAAGCAATAAAAAAGGATATTTTAAAATGATAACTGGTTCAATTCCCAAATAGTATATAAAATTCTGAATGCATATGTTTCTAATAACATCTCAAAAGTTTGTTAATATTAGTCGACTGAACTAAAAGGAGAAGTAGACAAATCCATGGTCATAATGGGAGATTTTAACATGCCTCTTTCAGTAACAGATAGAAAGTGCAGAAGAAAAAATTGGTAAGGAATTAGAAAAATTTGAGCAACATGATTAACAGACTTGACCTAGGAGCACATGACCTAAGCACCTAAGAGTATATATATGTACATTTTCAAAAATGGAAACCAATACATTCTCTGACCATGGTGGAATCTGGCTAGAAAGCAGTAATAAACAGAAATCTGTATATGTTTGGAAAAAGTAAATCTCAATGGAAATCAGAAAATATTTTGAACTGAAATTTGGTGATGAAAATACTATATATGGAAACTTGTGGGATATATTATAGCTAAAGCTGTGTTAGAGGAAATTTAGAGCCTTACATAAATACATATATTAGAAAAGGAAAAATATTAAAAGTTAATGAACTAAGCATCCATCTCCAGAGGTTGGAAAAACAACAGCAAATTAAATGCAAAGAAAGTTAAAAGAGGTGAGGCCGGGTGCGGTGGTTCATGCCTGTAATCCCAGCACTTTGGGAGGCCGAGGTGGGTGGATCACCTGAGGTCAGAAGTTCGAGACCAGCCTGGCCAACATGGCGAAACCCCATCTCTACTAAAAATACAAAAATTAGCTGGGCGTGGTTGGGGCATGCCTGAATCCCAGCTACGTGGGAGGCTGAGGCAGGAAAATTGCTTGAACCCAGGAAGCAGAGCTTGTAGTGAGCTGAGATTGTGCCATTGCACTCCAGCCTAGGCAACAAGAGTGAAACTCCGTCTCAAAAAAAAAAAAAAAAGTTAAAAGAGGTTATCAGTAAAGAACAGAAGTTAATAAAATAGAAAAGAAACATACAATAAAGGGAATTGGGCTGGGCGTGGTAGCTCACACCTATAATCCCAGCACTTTGGGAGGCCGAGGTAGGTGGATACTTGAGGTCAGGAGTTCAAGACCAGCCTGGCCAACATGGTGGAACCCCGTCTGTATTAAAAATACAAAAATTAGCCTTGTGTGGTGGCGGGTGCTTGTAATCCTACCTGCTTGGGAGGCTGAAGCAGGAGAATCACTTGAACCTGGGAGGCAGAGGTTGCCGTGAGCCAAGATTGCAGCACTGCACTCCAGCCTGGATGACAGAGCAAGACTTCATCTCAAAAAAAAAAAAAAAAAGTGGTTCTTTGCAAAGTTTAAAAATTTATAACTCCTGGTAAGATTGATCAAGAAAAAATATTTTAATATTTTAAAAATAATATTAATTTAAAATATTAATTATTTAATAATATTAGAAAGCACAAATAACCAATATCAGGGATAAAAAAGTAAATACATACCAGATCTTACATAGCATTAAAAGTTGTAAGAGAGGCCGGGCGCGGTGGCTCACGCCTGTAATCCCAGCACTTTCGGAGGCTGAGGCGGGTGGATCACGAGGTCAGGAGATCGAGACCATCCTGGCTAACACGGCGGAACCCTGTCTCCACTAAAAATACAAAAAATTCTCTGGGCGTGGTGGCGGGCGCCTGCAGTCCCAGCTACTCGGGAGGCTGAGGCAGGAGAATGGCGTGAGCCCGGGAGGCAGAGCTTGCAGCGAGCTGAGATCACGCCACTGCACTCCAGCCTGGGCGACAGAGCGAGACTCCGTCTCAAAAAAAAAAAAAAAAAAAGTTGTAAGAGAATATTGTGAAGAAGTTATAAATTTATCCCAATAAATTTGAAAATTTAATTGAAATAACCTAATTCTTATAAAAATTCAACTTATCAAAATTAACACTAGAATAAAAAATCTGAATAATCTTATAACTTAAAAAAATTGTAATCTATTTAAAAACCTTGCCACAGTAGTATTTCCATGAAACAAGGAAGAAATAACGCCAGCCTTTGGCTCTTACAGAGAATGGAAAAAATATTAGTTTTATGAGTTCTACATGAACATTAGAAGAAAGGGAACTAGGTCATCTAACTTTTGAAATGAACATAGATGTAAAAATTCTAATAAAAGTATTAGTGAATTGAATCTAGTAACATTTTAAAAGTGTATATAATACATTATGACTAAGTTGAGTTTATTCCAGAAATACAAAGGTTAGTTTAGCATCTGAGGGGCCTCAGGTTGTGGCTCACACCTGTAATCCCAGTGCTTTGGGAGGCCAAGGTGGAAGGATTGCTTGAGGCCAGGGGGTTCAGATCAGCCTAGGCAATATAGTGAGTCCCACTTTTTTTTTTTTTTTTTTGAGGTGGAGTTTTGCTCTTGTTGCCCAGGCTGGAGTGCAATGGCATGATCTCAGCTCACCACAACCTTTGCCTCCCAGGTTCAAGCGGTTCTCTTGCCTCAGCCTCCCGAGTAGCTGGGATTACAGGCATGCGCCACTGTGCCCGGCTAATTTTGTATTTTTAGTAGAGACGGGGTTTCTCCATGTTGGTCAGGCTGGTCTCGAACTCCTGACCTCAGGTGATCCACCTGCATCAGCCTCCCAAAGTGCTGGGATTACAGGCGTGAGCCACTGTGCCTGGCCGAGTCCCACTATTTATAAAAAATTTAAAAAGTTAACCAGGTGTGGTGTTGCATGCCTATAGTCCTAATTACTCAAGGAGATTGAGGTGGGAGGATTGTTTGAACCCAGGAGTTGGAGGCTGCAGTGAGCTCTGACTGCACCCCAAGCCTGGGCAATAGAGTGAGATCCTACCTCAAAAATAAATTAGAAAAAAAATATAAATTGGTCATTGTAATTCACTGCATTAGCCAAAATCAAGGAGAAAAAAAATTGTATCACAACAATACATGCAGAAAAACCATTTGCTAAAATTCAAAATCCATAATAAAAGGGTTATCAAGTAATAGATGAGAACTTTCTTCTGATAAAGCATACCTATTTGCAGAATAGCTATAACATTATAATAGTAAATGTTGAAATTTTTTCTTAATTTAGGAAAGAGTCAAGGATATCCACCACCAATATGTTACTGGAGTCTTTTTTTTTTTTTTTTTGGGACGGAGTCTCACTCTGTCACCCAGGCTGGAGTGCAGTGGCGTGATCTCAGCTCACTGCAACCTCCGCCTCCTGGGTTCAAGCAGTTCCCCTGTCTCAGCCTCCTGAGTAGCTGGGACTACGGGCGCATGCTGCCATGTCCGGCTAATTTTTGGTATTTCAGTAGACATAGGGTTTCACCATATTGTTCAGGCTGGTCTCCAACTCCTGACCTCAGATGGTCCACCCACCTCAACCTCCCAAAGTGCTGGGATTACAGGCGTGAGCCACCACACCCAGCCAATTACTGGAGTCTTAACCAATTCAGTAAGGCAAGAAAAAGAATAAAAAATATACTGACTGGAAAGGAAGAAAGAATTATTCTTTTCATTTATAGCCAATAAAAAATATGTTGATTGTTCTGAAAATCCCTTTTTGGAAAAGAAAATATGTTGAAAATCTAAAAGACCATAATTATTATTACTAATAGATGAGTTTAATGAGGTTGTCAGCTCTTGGGTCAATATAAAATTATGAATATCTCATCACCAGGAAATAGAGGCCAAAAAAAGAAAAATGAACAACAAAAAAAAGGAAAAAAAAATTAGCATCAAAAATATCAACCTAGGAACAAATCTAATGAAACCTGGAAACTATTCCTTTATGATTAGTCCATTTTGTTCTCTTTTTTTAAAATTAAATTTTTATTTTTTTGAGGAGGTTTTGCCCTGTCATCCAGGTTGGAGTGCAGTGGCATGATATCATGGCTCACTGCAGCTTTGAACTTTCCTGGCTCAAGCGATCCTCCCACCTCAGCCTCCTAGAGTGTTCCAGAGTGCTGGGATTACAGGCATGACCACCATGCCCAGCTAATTTATTTATTATTTAATTTTTTGTAGTGATGGGATTTTACTGTGTTGCCCAGGGTGATCCCAAACTCTGGGGCTCAAGTGATCCTCCCCAGGCCTTGGTCTCCCCAAGTGCTGGGGTTACAGGCGTGAGCCATCTTGCCTGGCCTATGCTCTTTTTAAGAAATATATACATGTCAAAGGTCACAAATATATTTTTCTATGTTCTTTTAAACTTAATTGTCTTGCCTTTCACATTTAGAGGTACAGTCTACTTTGAATTGCTTTTTGGGTATGACATGAGTGAAGAGTCAAATTTTATTTGATTTCATTTTAGTTTATTTTTTTGAGACGGAGTTTTGCTCTTGTTGCCTAGGCTGGAGTGTGATGGCACGATCTCGGGTCACTGCAACCTCCGCCTCCCAGGTTCAAGCAATTCTCCTGCCCCAGCCTCCCGAGTAGCTGGGATTACAGGCATGCGCCACCACACCCGGCTAATTTTGTATTTTTAGTAGAGACAAGGTTTCTCTATGTTGATCATGGCTGGTCTTGAACTCCTGACCTCAGGTGATCACCTGCCTCAGTCTCCCAAAGTGCTGAGATTACAGGCGTGAGCCACCGCGCCCAGCCTCATTTTACTTTATTCTTTTTTGAGACAAGGTCTCGTTCTTTGGCTCAGGCTGGAGTGCAGTGGTGAAATCATAGCTCATTATAGCCTCGAACTCCTGGGGTCAAGCAGTTCTCCTGTCTCAGCCTTCTGAATGGTGTGGCTTGGACTGCAGGAGAGCACCACCATACTTGGCTAATTTTTAAAATATTTTTTGCAGAGATGGGGTCTTGCTATGTTCCCCAGGCTGGTCTTGAACTCCTGGCCTCAAGCCATTCTCTTGCCTCAGCCTCCCAAAATGCTGGGATTACAGGTGTGAGCCAACTGTGCCTGGCCAGGTTTTATTTTTTCCCATAGCAATAACCAGTTGATTCAGAAATATTTATGAAAAGATTGTCCTTTGCTTATTCTGCAATGATGGCTATGTCATAAATCAAATGTTTCATCTGTGTTTGCATCTGTTTCTGTAACTGCCTAGGTCTCTCTTCTGTTCCATTGGTGTACTAAAATCATACTGTTTTATTCGTTGTGCTTTATAAATCTTAATACTTAGCTTAGTTTTTGTTTTGAGACATATTCCATCACGCAGGCTGAAGTGCAGTAATGTGATCATGGCTCACTGCAGCCTGACTTCCTCGGCTCAAGGAATCCTCCCACCTCACCCTCCTGTGTAGCTGGAACCACAGGCATGCACCACCATGCCCAGCTAGTTTTATTTTTATTGGCAGAGACGAGGTCTCAGTGTATTTCCCAGGTTGGTCTTGAATTCCTGGGCTCAAGCGATTCTCCAGCCTTGGCCTGTGAATGTGTTGGGATTACAGGTGTGATGCATCGTGCCCAGCCTGGTTCTTTAAGAATGTGTTGGATTCTTGCCTTGTTGCATTTTCAGATAAATCTTAGCCTTTTTAGGGCCTATGGAATGGCATCTCACTATCATTTCAATTTGTAGTTCCATGATTACCAACATCTCTTCATAGGACATTTGACCACCTGGAAATTTCTTTTGTGAAGTGACAGTTTAAAATTGTCTCACATTTTTCAGCTGTGTTGTCTTTTTCTTATTGATCTATATGAGTTCTTTATCTATTCTAGATATAAGATTTCTGTTGTTTGTATGTGTTGCAAATACTCTCTTCATCTCTATGCTTGCCTTTTTGCTCTCAAGGGAGTCGTTTGATGAACACAAGCTCCTCATTTCAATGTATTGATACTTCTGTGTATGGTTTTCACCTGTTCTTTGTAGGGGAACGAACGCCAGTAAGCCTATTCTGTTCAAGTACAATTAAAATTTCATTTTAAATTTAGCCATTCTGTTTTACTTACAACTGATACTTGCTTTACAGCTGTGGATTTCTTCAATCAGATCAACATGCTTTATGGAACTATCACAGACTTCTGTACAGAAGAGAGTTGTCCAGTGATGTCAGCTGGCCCAAAGTAAGACATGGTTAATGATCAGTTTCTTATTTTTACATTATTTTACGGTTCTTAAAGAAGAACGAAGTTTCTGACCATATAATTTTTCTACTTATCGTCTCTTTCTGAGGTTTGCCAGTGACTATTAATCTAGATTCCTTAGCTTGGGGTTTGTGACTGTCCATCTTGCCTTTCCTCTGTTTGCTTATGTGTCTTCTCTAGTCTGTCCTAACTGGATTACTGGAAATACCTTGCTGTTCCCTCCATTACGTACTTCTCTGGAAGCTTGCTTATTCTCTTCTTCTCTTGGACATTTTTCTTCTCTCCCATTTCACTCCTGTCATTTTCTGTCAATATTTCAAAAAATCTTACTGATCTTCAATTCTATTATCAAATATTTCTCTGTCAAAGCCTTCTGATTTCATCAGACTAACTTTTTTTACCTTTGTAATGAAATTTGTTTGTTATATTTCTTACACTATTCATATATGTTTTATTTAACCTGTTGGATTTGTTCTTTTAATTCCCTTTTGGTGCAAGGACAGAGCTTGCCACCTTGTTTTAACACCCAAAAAATGTGGGTTGAATCAGTACATTTTGGAAACTGGCTTTTATTATTACTTCTACTAATAATAGCAATGACAGTTACCATTTATTTAGTGGTACCTAAATGTAAGGCCTTTCATACATGTTTTTTACATCATATGTCAACATTCATTATAAGAATATTGCTCTATGCATTGCCGTAGACTCAAAGAATTTAGTCAAATGATCAAAGACCCCGTAACAGAAGTATAATATTGTAGCTCAGGAAAAATATGGAGATACCATATGAAGAGGTAAAAGAAGTTGGCAGTTCTCAGTAAAGAGAAAGGAAGACCGCACTAGGAAAGACACAAAGCTGTGTTTGAACCTTCACTTCTTTCTAGCCCATGGAGATGAGTATAGCTGCAGAGCTATTCAAAATCTAGCGTCTGTCAATTCCCTTCCTCCATTTACACCTCTTCCTGCAGAAGTATGTTTGTGGTTTTTACCCGTCACGGGACTGTTTACTTTGGAGAAACGTCTTCTGTGGACTTTGTATGGGGTTTGTAGTTGCAGGTGCATTTTTTGTTCTCTCCTCACCCTGTTTGAACTTATATGAACTGTCACACTCCCCACCTCGCCTTTTTGAAAAGTCTAGTCAAGATAGTCCCTTTAAAAAATAATGTGGTTTAGGCTGGGCATGGTGGCTCACGCCTATAATCCCAGCACTTTGGGAGGCTGAGACTGGCAGATCATCACCTGAGATCGGGAGGTTGAGAGCAGCCTGGGCAACATGGTGAATCTCGTCTCTACTAAAAATAGAAAAATTAGCTGGGCGTGGTGGTGTGCATCTGTAATCCCAGCTACTCAGGCAGGAGAATCACTTAAACCTGGGAGGTGGGGGTGAGGTTGCAGTGAGCTGAGATCGTGCCAGTGTGTGTACTCCAGCCTGAATGATAGAGTGAGACTCTGTCTCAAAAAAAAAAAAAAAAAAAAAAGTAATTTAAAGACATAGGTGTCTCCTAGTTTTATCATCAAAGCTAGAGTGTGAATTTCTGTTACTTGTTATTTCGGGAAGATTTCTTAGAGGAACGGGGGCATTTAGAAATGAAATCAGTCCCCCTTTAGTATTAATTCTTGCCAGTATTACTGGTGTTCACTTTGGTTAAGCTTCACTTGTGAAAATAGTTGTCTTTAATTTTTCTATTCTGTGGTTAGTTATGCCTTGAGAAATTAAATAGCACTGCCTTCTAAGAAAGCCAGTTCTTCTGGCTTGAGAGCTGTTTGTCTCTGCTCCTGTGTGCATGCATGTGTGCATACATAGTGTTAAAGCTGTGTGGTCTCCTGCCTGCGTGTCTGCTTCCCTCTCTTTCTCTTCTTTCTTCCTTCGTTCCCTTCCTTTCTCCCTCCTTCTTTCTTCTTTCTCTACGTCTCTTTTCTTCTTCCTTCTCTTCTTGTCTTTCCTCCCTCTCTTCCTTTCTCCCTTTTTTTTTTTTTGGGAGAATCGTGACATTTCCCAGTCATTAGTGCTAAGAAGATGTAGTTGTTGTCATAGTTCTTCATTTTTACCAGCAGATGCAGGATTGTGCCTAGGAGAGGCATTTGTTAATACTTAATAAATGCTAAGCCCCTTGCAAAGTGGTATTGAATGATGGCTCGTAGAACTTTGTTCTCAGATACTGTTTTTTTATTTTTATTTTATTTTTTTGAGACAGAATCTTGCTCTGTTGCCCAGGCTAGAGTGCAGTGGTGCGATCTTGGCTTACTGCAACCTCTGCATCCTAGGTTCAAGAGATCTTCCCTGCCTCAATCTCTTGAGTAGCTGGGATTACAGGTGCATGCCACCATACCCGGCTATTTTTGTATTTTTAGTATAGACAGGGTTTCATCATGTTGGCCAGACTGGTCTCAAACTCCTGACCTCAAGTGATCTGCCCTCCTCTGCCTCCCAAAGTGCTGGGATTATAGGGGTGAGCCACTGCACCTGGCCCTCAGTTACTGATTTTTATTATTATTAAAAAAGAAATTGTGAATTGGAGTTTGCAGTTTACAAGTTCATGCTGTGATGACAGAAATACATTTCAAAGAGAATAGTCTGTCAAAGGTAGAATGAGAAAGGCATCGCGGCAAAATAGAGCTACAGAATGAAGGAAGTCATTCTAAGTATAAACACGACGAAAGAAAAAGAAGATTAGGGAGTCTTAGTTGTAAACTCTAAAGGTCTAAGCAATATACAATTATTTTATTTTATTTTATTTTATTTTTGAGACGGAGTCTCGCTCTTTCACCCAGGCCGGAGTGCAGTGGCGCGATCTCGGCTCACTGCAAGCTCCGCCTCCTGGGTTCACACCATTCTCCTGCCTCAGCCCCCCGAGTAGCTGGGACTACAGGTGCCTGCCACCACACCCGGCTAATTTTTTGTATTTTTAGTAGAGACGGGGTTTCACTGTGTTAGCCAGGATTGTCTTGATCTCCTGACCTCATGATCCGCCCGCCTCGGCCTCCCAAAGGGCTGGCATTACAGGCGTGAGCCACCACGCCCGGCCTAATTATTTTATTTTTCAAAAAGCCTTAGGATATTGAAAGTTAATATTTTTTAAAAATACTTCAGGATATTGAAAATTATTCTTTGGTTTACCTTGTCTGTTTCTGATTTTTACATTTAAATATGAATGTGACACATCTGAAAATGATTGACAAGATGAAAACTTGATTGTGAGGGAAGATTAAAAATGTTAAGATTTCTTAACATAAGGTAGTAAACATGGTTGTGCCTGTCTCTTAAGAATAATGATGGGCTGGGGATGGTGGCTCACACCTGTAATCTCGGCACTTTGGGAGGCCAAGATGGGAGGATTGCTTGAGCCCAGGAGTTCAAGGGTGCGGTGAGCTATGCTCGTGCCACTGTACTTCAGCCAAAGCTACAGAGCAAGACCCTGTCTCAAAAAAAAAAAAAAAAAAAGCATAATGATGGCTAAAATCTTACCATTCATGGTCTCTAGCTCCTAAGAGGAGCAAACAAGGAGATACAATAGGCTTAAATTGCACTAAGAACTTTAGTGTTTTATTAGAATCTTTTGATTGTGAAAGTGATTTTGACTGTGAAAGTGATCAAACAGTAAAAACAGAATATCAAGAGGTGTTGGAAAGTAAGTGACTAAACAGTAAAAACAGGATATCAAGAGGTGTTGGAAAGTATCTCCTTGGAGACCTTCAAAGTGGACTTCATCCTTATTGCCCCACTTTTGGCAGTAAGGTTGTCTACAGAATGTTTAATTCAGGTATAGCTTGTTTAGTATTATTGTTCAGGTATAAGTAGTTCTGATTAAATAGAAAGCATCCTCATTTATCCTATCCGAAGATAATTTTTATTGTTTAAAATACCCTATAGTATTTTTCTATTATATATTGTCATCTCCTTTCCCAGGCTCACTGACCTGTCATTTAGCCCAAACTCTGGGGACAAGGGTAGAATTGAATCAAAGGGAGAAGTTAAGCAGCAGGAGTAACCTTTTGGAAACTAAAATACTAAATGCTAGTTCAGTTTAGAGATTTTTCCACTTTGGAGTTTCACCTGTATGCATCTTCCTTATCTCAAAATTCGGTATGTGTGTGTGTAACTCTTTTAGGGTTTTTTTTTTTTTGAGATGGAGTCTCACTCTGTTGCTCAGGCTGGAATGGGCACCATCTTGGCTCACTGCAACCTCCTCCTCCCTGGTTCAAGCGATTTCTGCTAATTTTTGTATTTTTAGTAGAGATGGGTTTTCACCATGTTGGCCAGGCTGGTCTCGAACTCCTGACCTCAAGTGATCCACGTGCCTCGGCCTCCTGAAGTGCTAGGATTACAGGTGTGAGCCACCGTGCCCGGCCTCTTTTAGGGTTCTTACACTGTTTTTACATCTTCACTCTTGAGTCTGCATTTTCTACTAGCCTGTTTTCCTTGAGAGTAGGGAAAGTGTCTTTCATTTTAGTGTTTCTTGTTCTTAGTATCTTTTACATGGAAGGTGCATATTAGATGTTTATTGAATCAAAGGATGGTGGTGTTCTGCTAATACCAAAAGCCTTTATTTGGGTTGCAAATTTTCTTTGGACCTTCTTTAAAGACATGTTTAGATCTTCAGTTAAATGTACTCAAATATGAAATCATTCTCATCTTCATTAATCTTATTTTGGTGCTTCTGTGTCATTCTCTATCCTTAACCGAAAATTTAAAGCCCCAAGTTAAAAAGAATTGTACTGTGTAAGGAGAAGTGGTTTTTAAGGAAGAAAAACAACCATAAAGTCCAAAAGTAGTCATCATAGAACTAGGAAGTAAGCTAGTTTTTCTACTACAATAATGTCTGATTCTAAAATATAAATGCTATTTATGGTGGCTATGTAAAAAAAATGGACATGTGAGGAGAGCATAGAAACAAAACATGAGTTTGTTGGGATCTACTTAGTTTGGATTGTGATAAACGCAAAGTAGTCCACTGGGTATTTAAAAATGTATCTTTATTTGGAGGAGCAGAGTGTTGAAAACATGTCTGTGTGTACATTAGTAATATAGATACATAAAATATATACACTGTGTATAGGTATATACTAATCTTCTGTGTGCTTTTTATCTCTCCAATGCAGATATGAGTATCATTGGGCAGATGGAACGAACATAAAGAAACCTATTAAGTGCTCTGCACCAAAGTATATTGATTACTTGATGACTTGGGTTCAGGACCAGTTGGATGATGAGACGTTATTTCCATCAAAAATTGGTATAATTAATTTTTGTAAGGGGGATCCATCATGATTTATCTTTTATATGTTTATAGAATTTTCCTCCCTCTTTCCACTATATCTAGTTGGAGAGTTCTTTATGGCTGTGTTGATATATGTATATGTTACGCAGTTCCCAAGAAGAGGCACAAAAGTTTGTTAACCCAGTGGTAAAATAAGCAAGTGATCCTGTGTGAATTGAGCTTTTCCCCTTTAACTTAGTGCTTTTAAATGCATAATTAGCTGAAAGTATAGGTTTATTAGAAAATAAATGATCTCCCTCTCTTAAGGTAATTATTTTTGATGATATTCTAGATTAAAGTATCACTGAGTTTATTTTCAGACAATGATAGCATTTTTTAATACTTTAAAAAAAATTATGATCATCATTGAGAATAAACTTACTTCCCTGAAGTAAGGGAAAGGCTTAAGAAGCCCTTTCAGTAGAAAGTTCTAGATGGAGGGTTATTCCCATTCTAGGAACCATGGTAAATTACCATACATAACATATATTTTTAATCTTATGCACTTACAGGTGTTCTGTGTTTTTCATACCAAATTTATCATGAACATTAAGGTAAACCGTCTATTTTATTTTATTTATTTTAATCTAAATTTTTCATTTTTTGGGAGACAAGAGTCTCTCTGTATTGCCCAGGCTGGAGTGCAGTGGCGTGATCTCGGCTCACTGCAACCTCCACCTCCCAGGTTCAAGTGATTCTCTTGCCTCAGCATCCTAAGTAACTGGGACTACAGACGCGTGCCACCACGCCCAGCTAATTTTTTTGCATTTTTAGTAGAGACAGGGTTTCACCATGTTGGCCAGGCTGGTCTCGAACTCCTGACCTCAAGTGATCTACCCACCTTGGCCTCCCAAAGTACTGGGAACCCTCTCTATAATTTTAAATGATGAGATCAGTATATCTAGGATAGTAACAAAATCTGGCCCAAAAAAGAGAATGGATATTGAGTAGATAGCTAATAACATCTGCCACAGTTGTATCTACTTATTTAGGGAAGTTCATATGGCTTCTATCCAGTGTTATTTAGTAATATATTTGTGATCAAAAGGGAGTTTGAATTTATGACCCACAATATGAATCTTACAGATTCAGATATTAAGCTATGTGAGAAGAAAACAAGATTTGAGGGGTTGCTGTATCATCGGCTGAGTGACTTTGCTTTTTTGTATTTACTTTTAAGGGCAGACTTATCAAGTAGAAATTGTTTACATTTAGATAGTCATGTTTTTGCCTTCTCAAACTTCTGACAACTGATTGTCTCAAAAAGCTAAGAGTCTGCTCCTGTAATGTTAGAACTTTTTGACATTTTATGATTTTTTTTGAAAAAAAAATGTGACAACAATATAAATAGTTGTTGTTATGGAGTATTTTAAACATATTTATTGAATGCATTAACCACTTGGAACTTTTTTAATAAAAGAGCAATTTTTCAAGACTGAATTACATATATATATATATATCTATCTCAATCATAAGGGTTGGATGAGTGTCCCCACCTTATCTCTTCTCTCTCATAATACAGTTGTAAAATTTTTATTTTGATCCAATTTCAAACATTTAGAAAATTTACAAGACTTATACAAGGAAATGTAAAAAGAATCATACAAACCCTTCATCCAGATTCTTAGTTGTTAACATCTTCCTCCTTCCCTCTCCCTCTCCCTAGCCTCTTTCACACATACACATACATTCATTCATTCCTTTTCCTAAACTGTTTGAGAGTAAGTTGCGTATATGATGCCTTTAAAAACTTTAATATGTATTTCCTTAAAAAAATCAGTACAGATATCAAACTTAGGAAATTTATACTGATGCTATACTATATAGATCTTATTTGGGCTTTTCAGGTTTTCTTAATAATGTACTTTATAAGCAAAGGAAATCTTTTATATTTGTTTTCATTTATTTGTTGTCTCTTTAGCCTCCTTTGATCTGGAAATGTGCACTTTAGTCATTTTTGGTTTTTCATGACCGATATTGTTGAGGAGGGCATATTATTTTATAGATTGTCTTTTCACTTTGGTTTGTCTTATGTGTCTTTGTGAACTATAATAATTTTAAATGAGCAATAGCAATATGATGGCAATATGATGACATTGAACCCAGTAGTACCAATATTGGCTGTTTTGCCAATCTGCATCATTTAGTAAGTTTAACAAAGGATATGGGATTTTATACATTTTTTAAAATAAATTTTATTGTATATATTTAAGGTATACAACATGATGTTATGAGATTATACATAATAAAATGGTTATTATAGTGGAACAGATTAACATATCCATCATCTTACATAGTTACCCTTTTTCCCCCTTGTGGTAAGAGCAGCTGTAATCTCATTTAGCAAAAATCCTGAATACAGTATACTATTCTTCTTTTAAATTTTTTTTTTTGAGACAGGGTCTCACTCTGTTGCCAAGGCTGGAGTTCAGTGGCACAGTCACATCTCACTGCAGCCTCATCTTCTGGGCTCAAGCAATCCTATCGCTTCAGCCTCCTAAGTAACTGGGGCCGCAGGTATACACCACCATACCTAGCTAATTTCTAGTTTTTTGTAGAGGCAAGGAGCCACTATGTTGCCCAGGCTGGTCTTGAACTCCTGGCTCAAGTGATACTCCCACCTTGTCCTCCCAAGCGTTGGGATTATAGGTGTGAGTCACTGCCCAGCCTCAGTACACTAAGTACACTATTTGTAACTATGGTCCTCATGTTGTACATTAGATCTTTAGTCTTGTTCATTTTACGTATCTGCTACTTTCTGTCCTTTCACTTAGCTCCACCACTCCCCCTGGTAGTCACTGTTTTATTCTCTATCTCTGTATATTTGACTTAAAAAAAATTCCACATATAAGTGAGGTTATACAATATTTTTCTTTTTGTGTCTGGCTTGTTTCGCTTAGCATAACATCCTCCAGGTCCATCTATGTTGTGGCAAATTGCAAGATCTCTTTTTGTAGCTGAATAATATTTCATTGTGTATATATAGCACAGTTTTAAAAATCCATTCATCTGTTGATGGACACCTGGGTTGTTTCCATATCTTGGCTATTGTGGACAATGCTGTAGTGAACATAGGAGTGCAGATACCTTTATGACTGGGTTATTTCATTTCCTTTGGGTATATGCCTAGAAGACGGATTGCTGGGTCATATGGTATTCTATTTTTAATTCTTTAGGAACCTCCATGCTGTTTTCCATAGTGGCCATACCAATCTGTGTTCCCACCAACAGTATATAAGAGTTCCCTCTTCTCCACAGGGATTTTCTATTTTTCTGCTTTTGTATTTCAGTGCTGTAAAAGTGCTGTAATTTACAAATCGATGGAATAGAGAATGCAGCTAATTTCAGGACAAATGTAGACCTGGAGTAGTAATGAAGTAATTCCCATAGAAAAAAGTACAATATAAACTGCAAGCATTTTAAACAAAACTGAAGGTGGTTAATGCATTATTTCTGTTCAGCACATATTTGTATTGAGACTTAAGAAATCCGATGATCTGAGTGTGAGTTTAAGCTCCACTACCATCTTGGGTGTGTGTGTGTGTGTTTCATTTTAGAAATGTGGTGGTAGTATGTTAGAGACATAACAGGCTGTAATGAAGACTAATTCTTATACCATAAAAACTTTGAAGTTTATTTTCATTCATGACATGTTGAGAACTTCTGAAAAGGTATAATGGGTATATGTATAAATTCATAAATGCTACTTCTTTTCAGCCTTGTCTTGGTAATTTATGTTGCCCTTTGCCGACAAACTCATTGTCTTGTTGTCATCTCTTGTTACTAGAGGGAGTTGTTTATCTCTTTTCTAGGTGTCCCGTTCCCAAAGAATTTCATGTCTGTGGCAAAAACTATACTCAAACGCCTCTTTAGGGTTTATGCTCACATTTATCATCAGCATTTTGACCCTGTGATCCAGCTTCAGGAGGAAGCACATCTAAATACATCTTTCAAGCACTTTATTTTTTTTGTCCAGGTAAGTTGGATTAGGAGGCCTTTGGTGCTCAGGGTAAGCATTTATCTTCATAGTTCTAAGGTAAATACTGTATTCACACTGTCAGGATGGAATTTGCCATATCTCTGTAGTCTGCATCCTCTTCTACAGTTTTCCATGATGATAAGGACTGACTTTTTGTTTCTAAATTTTATTAGTTTCCAAGTTGATGGTATGCAAGTCTAAAATGGATTCGAAAAGTCGTGCCTTGGATTTGCTTCAGTTAACAGGCCATATGGAGGGACTGGATAATGAATCTGACTAGTTTGGCAGATCTGTGGATGAACTGGTTCTCCTGGGCATTTTAGTACTTCTCCTACTGCAGTCTGCCCTGGATCTTTATTAGCGGACTCTGGTGCAGGAATGGGTTTTGAATATCACATCTGTTTTTTGTCCTTTTGTTTTTTTTAAAACCACATTCTAAATAAGTTTTAAGTTAAGGACTATCCATCATGTCTGAGGGAAAAATATGTCACAAAGAATGTTTCTGTGCCACAGGGCCATTAGTCTTTGGTCTGACTTCCTAGTTAACTTCCTCTTTTTTTAGTCTTCAAATAACTGGCCTTAGAAATGTAGACTAAGAGCAGTGACAGTATTCTCACCGTGCTCTAATAATAAGAGAAATAACAGGCAAAAATGAAAAAGAGGTGGAAATAAAAGAGCTGACCAGTTTTTTATTGTTGCTATTATTGTTGTTGGAGGTTGAGAAGGTCATCAGGAGAATAAACAATTAAACATCTTGAATTCGTGTTGTTTTTGTGTATCTACAGGCATATATTTATAAATGCCTTTGCCACTTCCCCTGTTCTCTTAAGAAATTTGTATCCATCTTCCCCCTGTACACACTCCTCACACTGAAGGCACACATTTTACCTATATAAACATACTTTAGGAGATTGTAACTTGCCAAAACTGTTGCTCTCAACAGTTACTTTACTGTGGTATCCCATGTCCAGAACTCAGGAACAAAGAAAATGTTGTCCTAAAGTTTGCATCTGTGTTTGGTTTAGGCAGAACATGATTGCTAAAGTTCAGGTTGTGGTGGTTTAAGAGAGTATATTCTCCCTCCAGAAGGGTTAATTTTACTGGACTCAGTGATCTTACACTGTGTTTCCCAACTCCTAGCGAATAGCAAGGGATTGATACATAGCATTTACCACATCTGATTCTTTTTGTATCTCAGGACACTGTGAGCTTCTTAAAGGTAGGTCCATTATACAGTATCACTGTTTGATTAAGTAAGGGGGGCACCTGCCTTGGGCCCCACAATTTAAAGATACCTGCTCTGGTCCTTCCACAGCCTGCACCCCTCCCCACAGAGTGAGGAATCCATAGGGCTAAGAATATGCCTACCTAGATCCCTTCTGTTGCTTGCTTGGGTACCTGAAGCCCAGAATTCTCTGTCCACATGGTCCAAAATGTATTTCCAGGGTCTCCATGCATCTTTTTCTGGGCTCCATTCTTTTGAGGGCGGGTCCCGTCTCTGATATGTATACCTCTAGGCCTGAGGGTTTGCTGATGGCAGCTGTTTCTGAGGGCATGTGGACATTACCCAAAGTGTCCACACTCGTATGTGAGACCTCTTGAGGTGCAGGGTGGATGGGGTTGGAAAAGCAGGGAGGTTTTCTGAGGGCTAGGCACCTGGGGCTGGCTTTCCTCATGTCACTACTTTCCAGTGCAGAATCCTGAGTCTGGAGAATTCTAAGTTTGAATCTGTTCTCCTGGTCGCTGTGAAAGTATATTTGTTAAGGTAGGAGGATAGAGCATGTTTTACTTAACAACATTCTAGCTTAATATAAAATTTAGTAATTTAGTCATATGATATATACCCATTTGTGTTCTTGGCCCAGACTCTACAAATCTTGGGCTTGGTCCTGTTATTAAATATCCTCTAATGCTTCTCTCCAGTATTTAACTGTAGTGCTTGGCATATGATAGATGCTAATAAATGAATTAAATTGAAACTAAGAATGCCTTACCATGGCAGAAGATCAGAAGTGTAGACAAGCCTCTATTTACTAGCCTTATAGTTTATAGTTCAGGGGAAATCTATTCAGAAGTGAACTTCAGAATGACGGGTGGAATTTCTAAAGGAGCACAAATTAAATTCAGGCTTTCTCATTTGTTCTTCACAGGACTTTAATTTATCATTTGTGGATTCAACCATATTCGTGTTATTTTCCTACCATATCTTTTGATAGCTTGCAGATACGTTAGTTTGTAACCAGGTTTTGGCTTTTCATATAATGCTGAATTTGCCTGAGATGCTAGTGTTTTGTGTGTGTGTGTATGTCTACTTGGTTAACTGTATTTAAATGGTGTCCAGATCATTCCTTTCAACAGGAAGCAGCAACTCCCATTTATTGTTACTTTGTGTCAGGCATTACATGAAGTAGTTAACATCCAGTATCACATTTAGTCCCCGCAATAATTTTATGAGATAGGGGGATTTATCCTAATGTCACAGATGTAAAAGCATAACATCAGGAGTGGTTAAGTGATTTACCCAAGACACAGACCTAGTGAACAAGAAAAAAATAATCTACTTTTATGTACTTCAAAAGCTAATTTCCAACAAATGTTCATGGTAATTTACTTTGGAATAAGATGCAAATAATGTTTTTGCTATTTATTCTGCCTTTCCTTATCATGCATAGGAATTCAACCTTATTGATAGAAGAGAACTTGCACCACTCCAAGAACTGATTGAAAAACTCACCTCAAAAGACAGATAAAAGGATGCAGAGCTGTGCAGATTGTTCCTCAAATGAAGCAGTGTGGAGTGTATTGGGGATTTTGTTATATTTTGTTTTTATCTGGATTGTTTTTGTCCTAGGTTTGGGGGCGGGGGCTTGTTTGGGTTCCTTTTTCTTTATTCTGATTATGTGAAACCATATTCTATTGCTAGGGGAAGCCAAGAACCATTCTCTATACACTTGATAAGGGTAAATTTATCTTAGTGTTTTCAAACTTGGTTTTGGTTACTTGAGGAGTTTTTTAATAATATTGTGTGCTGCAAGAAAGTGCTTGTTGATTGAACTGCTGATGGATTGGTTTCTGTGTGGTATAAATTGTGGCCCATTTTTGAAGTCCCCAAAAGAGTTATGTTTTTAAGTGCCTTGGCAGGCTCACTTCTGAGGTGCAAAACATAGATATAGAACTGAACAGGGCTTGAAACAATATTAGGATTACTACCCAGGGCACTTACTGGTGCATGTTGTAAAATATCTATGATAAAAGCCATAGTTTACCTAAAATGGTGATTTCCAGCCTTTACTGCTTTGAAGAAACAGAATTTGTAAAGGTATGCATGTAGAACATAAAAAATATTTCTTAATTATTTTTTATATTGATGGTAATATATTACATTCAACAATGCTTAAAGCTCTACAAGCAGGTCTTTTCCCACCTCTTGATATCTGTGATACTGAAACTTGAGGATGTTGAAATGTATTACATTTTGGCTTCTTTCTACATGTTAACTGCACTGTAGATGTAAAAATTCAGGTTATATATAGGATTGCCATCTTCAGAGGTGATGCTGAACTGTGAGGTTTCCTAGTAATTGCCAAATGAGCCGTAAGTCTGCAGAATTCCCTTCTACTTTGAAGAGGAGGGGATAGGAATGTGTATTTGGCTGGGGGCATGGAGATGTTCGTATGTATGAGGAGTTAGGGATGGGGAGTCAAGTTCTAGAAAGTTTTGTCTGAAAACCTTTGAATAGAATGGCATGAAGATTTTAATCAATTACTTATAAACAAAGTCTTAGAGACTTCCTTTTAGGAATCAACTTCCATGAGAAGTTAAAAATAAATTATTAATTTTAGGTACAGACATTAAACATGGAATTTAAGGACTGTTGGGGGAAATTGATCACTTCTTAGCATTTCCATTCAGTGAATGGAGCTGATGTTTGCCTGTCATTTTAAGATGATACCATACCTTCTTTGGTTATTATAGGTCCAGTTTGAAGCATTCTGACTTCTGGTTTTTCCACCATGAAAGGAAATGTTTTTCTTTGCAGCAGTATTAGATAATGAAAAATGCTAATTCAGTAGTTATTAACTTCTAAATTTTATTCGCCATGACTTTCTAGTGAATTATTACCATAAATAACAATTTCAGAAACTTAGTTTTTAGAATAAATATTAATTTTTCCACTTCAGTTTTATTCTAGAAAATACCCTTTTTAGAAATCCAGTTTTAGTTTTGTCATTTTCGATAAATCTTTCTTCAGTTAGAAATATATATCCTTCCTTCAGTTGAAACATACACCTTTTTCACATCTAGGAAGAAATGCTTGCTCTGAAATAGTATAGATTAAAAACACTCAGTAGAAAAGAATCTAAAATTAAATGAATTTGTTTTGCCATTAAAGTAGAGCAGTGATACAATTTAATGCCATTACAATTATGTTGACTAGAAACTGCCTTTTTCTCCACTTCATTTCTAGCAATTATTTACCAAGTACCAACAGTAGAAGTAACAGGAAAGCCTGGCAGAGTTAAATATCTTGGACATTTATTGGTAAAGCTTATTTATAAACTGCAGTCAGAGCTAGTTAATTTCCTTAAATCTTTTTGTATTCAGATAGATAATATGAATCATTATGGGTGGATTCAGAAATAAAATTTGTGAGGTGATTTTGAATCTTGTCTATATAGGAAAATGAAGCACAGAATTACTCAGTCTTCCATATTGTATTTGACTTCATATCAATCTAGTAAAAAAGGAGTTGCAATAGCCAAGTATAGAGAGAATAGTGAAAAATTAATCTTGCCCTTTCAAGCCTTATACAGTAGTACACTGTACTTGTTTTTAGTAGTAAGACCTACTTTCCCACTATATGTAGATAGTTTGTTTTCACTGTGCCAGAATCTCAGGTGCCTGCTTAGAGTATTTCTTTAATCACAGTCACTGGGAAGTAAGGAGATGTATATATGTGTATATATGGTAACAAAGCATAGCAGTTCTCTAGGGGAGAGGCCTGGCATTGCACATGGTGTTACATGGCTACAAGTAAGGAAAAAATCAGAAAGTGAAAGAACTGATGTAATAAAAGGTTGATTTGATTTGGTTGGTTCCCATGAAAGTTAGTAAGATGCCCTTTTAAATATAAGGATCAGTGCTTTGTTCTGCAGCAGAGTTTGCTGATAAATGTCTGTTGGATTCTTTTTGGATTTCTTTAATTAATTTGTAAGTAACCAAGATAATTATTTTCCCCCTTGCTCTCTATATTAATACGTAGCTATAAAGCAACAGTTGGTTTTCTTATCCTTTGATAAAAGCATCCCATAAAATATAAAGTAGTAAGTTAACATAGTATTATTGTCACACACAATGCTTTTTTTGGTTAAATGTTGATATGAAGCAATGTTTTGGAATTACTTTAATTGAGGAGTAGTGGTGGTAGAGAGAAATTAATAACAAAAAGAGTGAAAATATTTTAATTAGCAGTAGATGGTGCTACTGGCTTTCATTTGCTGACTTGATTATTCCCTTTCTCTTAAAAACCATGGCATTAGACTGCACTAAAATAACAAGCATGTTAGTTGCTGGTAGAGGTTTTGGAGGTTAATTTACCTTAAATTGGAAGACTTTTAATTGCAGTCTCTTTCTACCTTCCCTCTGTTAGTCATTTGTAAATTCTAAATGGTCACCATAAAATGTATTAGGTAGGAGAAGATACGTTTTATGTATAATATATCTCAGACTGAGTTACTGCCTGTCTTATCAGGATGGATAAAACACTACAATCTCTTATCAGGAAATAGAGATGATGTGGATATTTATATATTACATATATAACCACCAGACTCCATTTTATATATTAGCATTTTCCTTGCTTATGGGAAAATAGCAAAACAACATTTCATTTATACTTTTGTTTACCCCTCTCTGAGACAGGTTTTGATAACCACTGAAATGGTAGAATATGTGAGATACAAATATTGAGTTGTAGAACTTTCTTTTTAAGGTGAATAAGTCATGCCTTAACATCCAAATAAGAGTTCATCTTCAGAGTGGTTCTTCTGGGAGCACTGTTTATTCCAGCTATACTGCAAAAGTATAATGTTTTTGGAACTGTTCTAGAGCATGCCATGAAAAGCAGTTTGTTATTATGCAGGAAAATCAGTTTCATCATTTTAGTTACACTAAACACTTTTGGCAGCTTAATATGACCTTTTTAAATTTTTTTTATTTTTTTTATTTTTATTTCTTTAAGATGGAGTCTTGCTCTGTTGCCCGGGCTGGAGTACAATGGCATGATCTCAGCTCACTGCAACCTCCACCTCCTGGGTTCAAGCATTTCTCCTGCCTCAGCCTCCCAAGTAGCTGGGATTACAGGCAGCACCACACCTGGCTAATTTTCGTATTTTTAGTAGAGATGGGGTTTCAACATATTGGCCAGGCTGGTCTCAAACTCCTGACCTCAAGTGATCCGCCCTCCCCAGCCTCCCAAAGTGCTGGGATTACAGGTGTGAGCCACCACAGCCAGCCAGTATGACCTATCTTAATCATCAGCTCAACTGTAATTTAAATTTGGCTGTTCTCTGGAGCTAAACCATTAGGGAAGTTCAAAGGAAAGTGCCATGATTTCCGAATTTGCACAAGAGAATGTTTTAAGCATTGGTAGCATCATTGAATAAAAGAATAGTTTCCTGATGTCACTATTTTGAAGTGGAAAATATCACTTGGATGTGGAGGTTTTACTTTTTAAAAACATTCAGCTTAATTACCTTACCTTAATTACCTTAGTTAGATATACTAATGGAAAAAAACCAAGTCCTTTCTCTAGAACTTGTTTTCTATTTTTGTTCCTTTTCATGAAAACTTCTCAATTTAATTTTAACTACTGTAGGATAGTATTGATTGAATGGATACTATGGAAAAGTGGATCCAATATTTAAGATAGAAGTAGTTTAAGGAGACAACAGCCTTTACTGCCATTTTTTTTTAAATGTTTTCACTCAGATGAACAATTTGACTTTAATAAAAGACTGGAGATTTTTGTACAAAGAAATAGGAATAAGTTTCATATACTAATTATGCTGAGTTTTAAGCCTACATATCACAAAATATTTAGAATTGTATAACCTTTTCATATATTTATAACTTTTAATGTCTTTTTAAAAGATGTGGGACCAAAAATATATTTATAATTTGGAAATGTGACTGCATACCAATAAGAAAACTTACCTTATTTTGAAATTTATCTGGGATATTAAAGAATCTACCAATTCTTAAAAACACAGATTTATACTTTAAGCTTATTTTGAAATTAAAGAATATATACCAATTCTTAGAAACACTTTAAGGACTACTCTTAAATAACTTAAATATCAGAGTTTTGTTGTAATATTAAAAGTTACCGTGGAAATCACTGTTGTTCAGCTATCACCTTAATTGTGTATGATATGATAAATGTTTAGCAGTAAAGCTATCTTAAGATTTAATGGAAAAGTTTAATTTGAAGATGTAACAAAACTTGTGACCACAGATGATTCTGAATTTTTAAGGCTTTCCTAATAGGCTGATCACAGAGAATAATCCATTTTGAAGGTATAAAACTGCACTATATGTCTGTCACTTGTAGCTGAACTGATTCACATTTTGACAAAAGAGAGAAAATACAAAAATGAGTTTTGCAAATGTAATAACTTTTTCTGCATATAGAACTAAATAATTGAAAAATATGGGCTATAGTTCTCAAAGGTGGATAGTAAAATCACTGGCTTTTTCCAGCTGTATGTTTTTCCACTGTGCGTGTACACACACACTGGAAAATAATTAGGCTGATTTTGCAGGTCTTCATTGTTAGAGATTCTGAAGTATTTACTGTCAATTCATAGGTTTCAGTTTATTTAGGAAATTAGCGTTTGACAGCTTTCTTTAAATTATTTCACTGAAGCTGAGATTATTAGTGATACAAAGTTAAAATTTCAATATTTAATTTATATATTAATATTAAATTGTTTTTTACTTGTAAATTCATGTTCTCATCTGATTTAATATTAAATTGGTATAGGTGGGCGTTTCTTACCATTTTGCACAAGTTTTTGTTTTTCTGAAATACTTAATTGTGCAGGTTGTAAAAAAGATTAGTGCATTTTCATTTTAAGGATGCTTTGCTCCTTAAATTGTTCGACAGAAATGACTTTTTAGGGAAAGTAGTTTTTTTGGAGCTACTAACTTGTATTTATTATTGTACATGCATAACCAGGGTGGTGAGGGCACTAATCTTGTAGGAAACACTTACTTGATGTTTTATTTGAACTTTTCCTATAGGTTTAACTTTTACTGCATAGAATTACCACTAGGAACAGTGTCATGAAATCTGGGTTGAAAGAGAATACAGTATATATGAGAACACTTAAAGTTCAAATAGAAATCATTTCTGAAGACAAAAGCAGAGGAATATTGTCAGTGCCAAGTAATGGAAGAATAAGGGCGGCATTTACACTGTGCAAGTATTGAGAAGAGTGCATAAAGACAGGGAACTACTCTCATGGAGACAGTTTCTCTCTTATAATCAAGTAACTAGAAGGGGAAAAATCATCTAAGTTATGAAATCCAACATAGGCGCTATATTACAAACTGTGCCAGATTATGCAAATTGTAGTTGTTACTGATCAAAGTTTAATTGCTTCATTTATGTTTAAAAAGGGATACTGATGTCAGAAAATCTGTAATATGTTTTATTCAAAAGATGTAAATAATGTATACAGACTTGTATGTGATGGGATGGGAAATATTTAAATTCTAGGTGTTTGTTTTTTTTTAAAAGAAGAAACTCAATGTTTATAAGAAAAAAATGAATAAATAGTTACATTTGGCCATGAATCCTGACTTTGCATTACTGTTTATTTTTGCTATAGGCATTCCCACACTAAACACATTCCAAGGGAAATATTGATGGCATATGGAATATGTTGAGCATTTAAAATTTGTTAGGCACTATTTTCTGTAATGTTCACAACAACCAGTGTCTTAACATCTTAGAAAACTAAAGCTCAGAAATTGTACAAGTCACTGATTTGGATTAGGGTTTTAAAACCCTACTGTGTCTGAACTTGAAACCAGTGTTTCTGTTTTACTTTTTTCACTTTTTTCTTTATTCTGCAGTATGCAGGTGTATGTTTTCTATAATATATACTATTACAGTGAGAACAGTTAGCACAGTAATAATCATTTGTTGACCTTTTCACCAAGCTATTATTTAATATTTTGTCTTCATTACAGATCATTAAGGAATATTAATAATATTGGAGAATCATTTACCAAGTTCCAAAAGGAAATGTGTATTTTATTTTATTTTATTTATGAGACGGAGTCTTGCTCTGTTGCCCAGGCTGGAGTGCAATGGCACGACCTCAGCTCACTGCAACTTCCACCTCCTGGGTTCAAGTGATTCTCCTGCCTCAGCCTCCCAAGTAGCTGGGATTACAGGCATATGCCACTATGTCCGGCTAATGTTTTGTATTTTTAGTAGAGACAGGGTTTCACCATGTTGGCCAGGCTGGTCTCAAAACTCCTGACCTAAGGTGACCCACGAGCTTTGGCTTCCCAAAGTGCTGGGATTATAGGCGTGGCCAAAACGTGTATTTTAGAAGTCTTCTCAGAGTATCAGAAGTATTTATGTTAGAGGCATTTGTGTTTGAATCTTCAGGTTAAGAATATTTAATGGTAGTAGCCACAGTTGCTCAAAGTCACTTAATGGTATTTGGGAGAAAGACTAGTTGAAATGCTAGCCAATGCTGTTGTGGACTGTGTCTGCATGCTTTAAAAACGCCCTGTGGGCCGGGCGCAGTGGCTCACGCCTGTAATCCCAGCACTTAGGGAGGCCGAGGTGGGCGGATCACGAGCTCAGGAGTTGAGACCTGCCTGGCCAATGTGGGGAAACCCCGTCTCTACTAAAAAATACATTAAAAAATTAGCCGGGCACGTGCTAATTAGGTGGCGCGTGCCTGTTGTCCCAGTTACTCGGGAGGCTGAGGCAGGAGAATTGCTTGAATCCGAGAGGCGGATTGTGCCACTGCACTCCAGCCTGGGCGACAGAGCAAGACTCCGTCTCAAAAAATAAAAAAAAAAAACCCACCCTGTTATTCATTTATTGTGTGTAAAGAAATATATATTGTAAAATTACCTACATTTTGATAATTAGGTTCATTTACCTCTGTTGTACTAAATGTATTATAAGTTGTTAATCCCTTATATAACATCTGCAATGAGCATTTTGCAACACAAAGATTCTAATTATTCCTCTAAGGTTTAAACAACCATGTTTAGTAGAAGTTTTACTAAGAAATTGTACATGCTCCTGTTACAGCATGATGAATACAGTGTCACATTTTCTTGATGACCTCAGTCCACTTTACAAGCATGTAGTAAAACAGCTTTCTTTGCTAAGCTATATACATCTGATGGCTCCTATGCTCTTCTAGTATGTTATTTTGCTTTCAGATTTCAGATTTGCAGGAAGCACACTGACTCCCACTCTTGCATTTATGATGGCTTCTGTACCCCCTGTTTTCTAGGCACTAATGAAGATTACAAGGGGGAATTTATAACCAAGCTTATTAAGTTGATAAACATCATTTTACAGAAGTAGTTGAGTTTGTGTAGACAAACTCATGGGCTGTGTAACCACTACTTAATGTTCAGGGTCTCTTATTTTTTCTGCTTTTTATTATTTTCTGGGTTGATTTAGTTTTCCTAATAAACCTGTATGTTGTCAGTCAGAACGCTGTCTCATTCTTTAGTTACACTAGAATTCCCACAGGAGAAAATTCCCAAATTGAAGGAGTAGTAAAATTTCTGGTAAGAAAGGATTAGGTGGCAGCACGATCATGACTGGCTGGGTGTGCTGTATCCTGTCTCTTATCTGCAGTTTCAAAACCTGAAAAGCTCAGAAAACCAAAATTTTTTTGTTTGTTTTTTTGAGACGGGGTCTCACTCTCATCCAGGCTGGAGTGCAGTGGCATGATCTTGGCTTAATGCAACTTCCGCCTCCCGGGTGCAAGCGATTCTCCAGCCTCAGCCTCCCAATTAGCTGGGACCACAGGCACACACCACCACGCCCGGCTAGTTTTTGTATCTTTAGTAGAGACAGGGTTTCGCCATGTTGGCCAGGCTGGTCTCGAACTCCTGAACTCAGGTAATCTGTCCATCTCGGCCTCCCACAGTGTTGGGATTACAGGCGTGAGCCACCGTGCTTGGCCCCAAAGGTATTTTTTTTGAATTCAGTGCGAACTTATTCTGACCAGATGTTGATAGTCTTTATCCCACTTCATGTTAACACTCTTTGTTTCACTGCAAAATATTAGTGCATTTGATTTAACACCTCTGCAGGGGGAGTGGGGGTGCTTACTTAATAATTAATATACAGTATATGCACTGTATCGTTTCTAAAGTTTCGATTCCAAATTTTATTTTTGAGACGGGGTCTTGCTGCTGTGTCACTCAGGCTGGCATGCAGTGGCGCGATCATAGCTTACTAAAGCTAAAACTTTGCAGGCCCAAACCATCCTCCCACCTCAGCCTCCTGAGTAGCTGGGACCACAGGTGTGTGCCACCACAACCAGCTAATTTTTGTATTTTTTCTATTAGTTTCGCCATGTTTCCCTGGTTGGTCTCGAATTCCTGAGCTCAAGCATTCCAGAGTACCTCCCAAAGTGCTGGGATTATAGGCAAGAGCCACTGCGTCCAGCCAGTTCCAAAGTTTAGAATTTCTTTTTTAAAAATCTTTTCTAAAAGTTTTTAATTCTGAAACATCTGGCTGCCAGGGTTTTAGATAAGAGATTGTGGACCAAAAATCAAGATGTTTTGAAAAGTGCTTTTCTCTGTTCTCTCCTTGTGTTACCCCCAGGTCGTGTAGGAAAATGGGAAATTATGCTGGACTTAATGCCAAAAAAGCTAGATTCTTTGCTTCCCCCATTTACTTTGTTGTTGTTAGTTGAGACAGGGTCTCACTGGAGTACAGTGGCATGATCTTGGCTCACTGCAGCCTTGACTCCCTGGCTTCGGTAATTCTCGCACCTCAGCCTCCCAAATAGTTGGGACTACAGGCGCCTGGCTAATTTTTCTATTTTTTGTAGAGACAAGAGTTTTGCCATGTTGCCCAGGCTAGTCTCAAACTCCTGGGCTCAAGCGATTCACCTGCCTCAGCTTCCCACATTTGTATTTTTCAAAGTATACTCTTAAGCTCAGATGAATTCAAGTTTTTGCAGCCAGAAACTGGTAGAACTGGTGTTTGAAATCTTTCATTTTCCAGTGCTTAAACTCTTCATCATTGTAAGATACTTCTTGTGTGGGTCTTTTTTGTGGAAACCACACTTGGAGATTTCTACTGCTTAACCCCAAGCCTCTTTATGACATCCATCCAGGACCAGCTCTGCTTTCCTGTTGAAGGTCTCAAGAGACTTGCCTTCCTCCTCTCGGTAGCTGCCAGTACTCTTACCATTTCATGAGTTTTCCCCCAAGCTTGGCTGTGAAATGTGATACCTATTAGCTTCCCCAGCACCTTTCTCCCAACTTCCTTGCTATACCTGATGACAACTATTCAGGCCTCTTATATTCCTAGGATCTTGCTATTAATCACTATGGGGATAAGTAAAAGTAATATATACAAAATAATTGCATAACAGAATAATATAGGGCAGTTACATAGAATGATTCTTGCTGTTTAATCCTGGAAAATGTGATCCCCGAGGATTCACATTTTAATTTCTGCTCTTTATTTCTGAGGATGGAGTCACCATTTTCCCCTTCTGGCTACACATTTAGATGCATTTCAGGTCTGATGATAGTTGCAATGTAAAAAAGAATAGCAAGGCCTTTGGTTTCTGTAGACAATTTGGACCAGATAACTTCCAGACTGGGTAATATCCGGTTTATTAGTGTTACTGGATGGGAAGTCTTGACTGAGTTGTCTGGGTTTTTGGCGTGTTGAACAAAGAATTGAACAAAACGTAGAAACAAAGCAACAAAAGAAGCAACGAAAGACAAAACGACAAAAGAACGAAGTAACAAAAGCACAAATTTATTGAAGCGAAGCAAGTGCTTCAAGAGTCCCAATTGCAGTGTTCTTAAGGGTTACTAGGCTAAAAGAATTTGGTAAATCCCTAGGTGCCCTTTACAGTCGTCCAATTGGTTGCACCCTATGAAGGATTGGCCTGCGACCAATCAGAGGCTGAAATGGTGATGGCCGAGGACAATCAGAGGCGATGTGGAAACTTCTGTCTTGTAATCACAGGAGTGAAGGTGTGGCCTGTATGCTGCCTAGTCTTGCCTAGAAATTGCTGCACCTGCTGTTCTTTTGCTTATGCCTTAACCCTTGGTTACCCTAATTCCCTATTCTCTTGCCTCATTAGGTCTTTACCCTGACTAAAAATGCACTCATCTAGCTGGGACAAATCCTACACTGCATTTGTCCCATCTAGATGAGTATTCTAGCAGAGTACATGGCACATGAGTAGACATTCAAAAATTCAACATACAGTACATTTTGTTACCTATGTGCCAGGTGTCGGGCAGGCTGAGTTAACAGCTGAACAGAAACCTACCTACCCAACGTGCTAACTTCTATACAGCATGGTCGTGCATCCAAATCAAATGGACAGCGGTATGGGAGATCTGGAAAGGCCTCCTGTGGGTGGCATCTGACTACCTAAATTCCCATCCCAGTTTCACTTACTGACTTTGACACTTGGAACAAGCAGCCTCTCAGTGCCTGTTTTCCCACTGGCAGGTAAATGGGCTAATGACGGTATTTCTGGCACTAGACTTCGTTAATTAATGAAAAGCACATAGAAGAAAACAGCCTGGCTCTCTAAGTGGGCAGTGCGATTCCCAAGGACGGCACTTCGCCTGATAGTCTTCCTCTAGGCTGAGAAGCCACAGTAAATCCATTTGATTTTCCTACCACACAGTGCCTTCTCCCCAGATGAGTTCAAAGCTTTAAGTCTATCCAGTTCTGTCCAGACGCGTCTGTTCATCTCCAACAGGCCCACTAGAGAGGCGGGTTTTCCAAAGCCTGGCACGGCCCACTGCAGGTGACGCCCTCTGCCCTCCAGCGCCCTCAGGCCTCTGGGGTCCACCCTTCCTCCCCACCCGACTCCGGAACCTCTTCCCGCGCCCCGCCCGGGCGCCTGGCTGCTGGGGGCAGAGGCCTTCCGCCACACGCGCGGCCCCGCCCCGGCCTCCACGTGACCTGGCGTGCGGAGCGCGCACGCGGGAACCCGCGCTGGAGGCGGGCGAGGGCCGAGGGGCAGCTAGGGAGCGCGGCTTGAGGAGGGCGGGGCCGTTCCGCAGGCCCGCCAGTGTCCTCAGCTGCCTCCGCGCGCCAAAGTCAAACCCCGACACCCGCCGGCGGGCCGGTGAGCTCACTAGCTGACCCGGCAGGTCAGGATCTGGCTTAGCGGCGCCGCGAGCTCCAGTGCGCGCACCTGTGGCCGCCTCCCAGCCCTCTCTGCCGGACGAGCTCTGGGCCGCCACAAGACTAAGGAATGGCCACCCCGCCCAAGAGAAGCTGCCCGTCTCTCTCAGCCAGCTCTGAGGGGACCCGCATCAAGAAAATCTCCATCGAAGGGAACATCGGTAAGGAGCCTCCGGAAATGTGGGACGCAAGGCTGGGGTGTCGCGGCAGTGGCTGAAGCTTCCCTTCGCCGCATCTCTCGCAGCTCCTCGGTGAGGGCTTTCCCTCCAGCCTGGCGGTGTGGACGCGGCCTCGGCTTCCTTTCCCACCCAGAGCATCCTTCCCTTACCTCCCGCTCCACGGGGTGACTGCGGTCCCCGGGGTCAGACTGGGCGCCAGGCCTGCGGTCTCTGTGAGGCGCGCTTTGAGCCTCTGCTCCCTCTTTGTTGGGAACTCGCAAAGGGAAGCGGGGGAAGGGTATTAGATTTCTTGAGGTGTAACTTACATTAAATTCACCCTTTTTAGGTGTACTCTTCTATGAGGTTTGACAAACATTATGCCTTTTGCTATCACCATGATCGAGATACAGAACATTTTCATCACCTCAGAAAGTTCCTACCTGCTCCTTTGTATTCAGCCCCCTCCACCCTTCCTATTCCCTGGGCACCCACTGATTTGATTTCTATCCCTGCAAGTGTTGCCTTTTCCAGAATGCCATATAAATGGAATCATAGGCTATATCGCCTTTTGTGTCTGGCGTCTTTCATTTAGCATAATGCTTTTGAAATTCATTCATGTTACTTGTGTCTGTGGTTTGTTTCTTTTTATTGCTGAGTAGTATTCCATTGCATGGATGTACCATCGTTTATCCATTTTCTAGTTGTGGACCTCAGGGTTGTTTACAGTTTTTTAGCTATATTATTAGCGAAGCATTGTTTTAGCTATATTATTAACGAAACTCGAAACATTCGAGTACAAGCAAAGAGGTCTTTAATGATCTTAATAGCATGGAGTTCCTCACCCCTTACTCCACATCCAAGTAAACATTGGATTATGATTCAAAGATCACTAACGTTTCTGTTAACTCAGATGGGGGGCAGACTAGGCCATGCCTGTCACTTTGCAAGATACACACCAACGTCCGATTCTTCTGTATCTCCAACCGCAGGAAACCTACCCCTGAAACTTCCTGTTTTGATAGATTTTTAAAAAAATTTTTTTAGCTCCAGGTTGGGTGCTGGTCATTCATGCATACAGCAAATTTTTAAAAATTCTTACCACATTCAAAGCACTGTACCTTCTTGAAAAAGGCCAGGCAAGCAGATGCTTTAAGCATTCAAATGAATAGAAAAAAATGCATTCTCAAAGAGGACTTCTTATTTCATTGCTCCAGAATTAAAGCACCAGTAGAAAGACCATATAATATAATTAGCAATGTAAGTTATTTGAGGGTGCATGTTTACTAGTATGGAATCTCTGACAGCTGCTTCCTGAATAAAGAAGACCATATATAAAGACAGGAGAAAATGGCTGAACAAAGCCATCTGAAAAGTAAATTTGAGGCAGGGCATGGAGGCTCATACTTGTAATCCCAGGATTTGGGGAGGCTTAGGCAAGAGGATCACTTGAGTCCAGGAGTTCCAGATCAGCCTGGGCAACATAGTGAGAAGTCATCTCCACAAAAAAATTAAAAAATTAGTTGCATGTGTTGGTGTGCCTCCAGCTACTCAGGAGGCTGAGGCAGGAGGATTGCTTGAGCCCAAAGGTCAAGGCCACAGTGAGCCATGATCACCCTACTGCACTCTAGCCTGGGTGACAGAGCAAGACTCTGTTAAAAACACAGAAACAAAACAGTAAAGTTGAATGAATAACCCCTCGGATCAATACCACAATACATTCATCCCCTTTCCCTCTCTCCAATCCAGTTAGGTAGCATCATATTTAGAAATATTTCCTCAAAGCATCTTTAATCTTTTCAGCAGCTGAAATAATTTCCTAATATATCATCCCATCTCCAGTTTCTCTTAACTACTTCTGCAGCGGTCTTTTTGTATGCAAATGTCATGTGTTATCCCCTGCTTAAAATTCTTCACTGATTTCGCCTTTACCTACACTGAAAGGAGTTGCGAACTGATAGCCTGCAATTGCACAATATTGGCCTGCACAGGTTGAAAAAAAATTTTACTGGCCAATGGCTCAAGCTTGTAATCCCAGTGCTTTGGGAGGCTGAGGCAGGAGGATTGCTTGAGGCCAGGAGTTTGAGACTAGCATGGCAACATAGTGAGAACTAGTCTCTAAGAAAAATAAAAATAAAATTAGGCCAGGCACAGTGGATCACGCCTGTAGCTCCAACTACTCAGGCGGCTGATGCTGATGTGGGAGGATCACTTGAATGTGGGAGGCAGAAGTTGCAGTGAGCTGAGATGGCACCACTGCACCCCAGCCTGGGTGACAGAGTCTCAAAAAAAAAAAAAAAAGCCAGTTGTGTTAGCATGCACGTTTAGTCCTAGCTACTCAGGAGGCTGAGGTGGAGATCTTTGAGACCTATAGTTTGAGGCTGCTGTGAGCTGTGGTTGTGCCACTGCCCTACAGCCTGGGCTACGGAGTGAGACCCTGTGTCTAAAGAAAAAAAAATTAAATTTGTTGCTAACTCGAAAACGTTTTGAGATTTCCCATAAACAATTAGATTCTTGGCTTCTTTTGAAAAATCTGAAGATCTGTTAACACCGGGCCTGCATTTCTGTATGACAACAATTGGTGTTTAGATGGAGCATGTTCCTTGCCATTTTTCGTCTCCCTGACACTGAGACTTTGTTAGTTACTGTTCATTATTGGTCTTGCACTTTTGTTCATGTCTCCTTCACCTTATTTGCCAGATCCAAATAAGCTGTAAATGCACAAATTGTTAAGCTGTGCGTAAACTATTTTGCAATTCCTCTATTTTTCCTAGAATTTGGACTTTACTTGGTCGTTTTAGTTTTATATTTATATAACCCATCTTCTTATGTTCTGTGTTACTCAAATGTTCCCTTATGTTAGATTGATGGAGGACTTACCTGCTTCTCATCTTAATAGTCTGTTCAGAATAACTTTCAGCATTATAATGCCTGCTTGGCATTAGGAATTCTGTTAGTTTCCATGACCTTTTAAAGTATTAACATCAGTGTCTTTGGTTCTTGTTCTCCTTTGCCTTCATAGAAAATTAATTTATTAATTAGCTTATTTTCTAGCTCCCACTTTGCCCCAATAAGTTAAGGAACTAGATGTGTTAGTGTGATTGGGAACTCTAGCTGTTATTACTCTGCTTGAACTAAATGTAACTGTTATTACTCTTAGACTTTTTAAGTATGACCATATGAATTTTTCTGCTTGTAAGCAGTGTCAGAAGAAAGTTGAATGCTGTAGCCTTAAGTGCTTTCAGACTCTGGTGGATGCCTAATTTTTTGATTTGTTCCTTGGGTGCTATTTCTGAACATCATGTTCTCCTTTCCCTCTTCCATCTAGCTCAGTGAATGTGGGGTGTTCTTTCTATATGCTTCCACTTCCACTTAACATTCTTCTAAATGCTGTACAGTCCCTAAGCTTACACTCTCCATACTAAATTTTGGTGGCCAGTGTTTTTACCATGATTAAATCTCACTGTTATCCAGTTTATCGTTAAAAGTTTTTCTCCTCTCCTCTGGATACAGTTTACTTTGTGTTTTTCTTCTAAACTGTCTACCTGTGTCACCTTCTTTACTGCCTCGCTCCTGTTTTTTCTCTGTGTGTAATTCTTTAAAGTTCTTCCAGGTTTTTCTTCTTTTCTATTGCCCTGTCTAATGTCCTAGATTTAAATATAGTTCTGCAAGTCAAAGGTAAGTTCTTTCTACTCCCCATGGATCTAATTTATAAGGAAGAGGAAGCTTTGCTTGTAAGTATATTGAAGTTATTTATATGTTCATCTGTGTGTGTGTGCACGCACACACAGGGAAAGAGAGAGAACATTATGCTAACCAGAGATGTCTAATACAACCACATTTGGTGACTTCAGATATAAAGGGTGTGGTGGCCATTAGGAGTATTACTTCTAGGTCAAGACTGTCCCTACTATTAAATATAATATATTGTTAAACTAAACATAATAAAAAACAAATGTGCTTAATGAAATTGGGCAGGGAGCCTTTTCATTTTCTTTTAAAGAAATATGAAGAGAAAGTTTAGAAAGTTGAATGTTTTGGGCTTTTTATGTTGCTTGCTATTGTAAATCTTGCAAAAGCTAATGACTACTTGACATCTTTTTTTCCTGACAACTTTTCTTCCTCAATTTTATCTTTCCTCACAACAGCTGCCGGGAAGTCAACATTTGTGAATATCCTTAAACAATTGTGTGAAGATTGGGAAGTGGTTCCTGAACCTGTTGCCAGATGGTGCAATGTTCAAAGTACTCAAGATGAATTTGAGGTATGAAAATAAAATTTAAGTAGATAAAAACCTCTTGGTTTAGAGGAGCAGTAGTACTTAATCTCTTTTTCTTTTTCTTTTTCAATAAAACTTTCAAATCTCGCTTTAGGTATATATCTTCATCTAGGTGGTGGTTACATGGATATATATACAGTTGGCTCTCCATATCAATGGGTTTCGGATTGATATGGATTCAACCAATCATGAATAGAAAATATTCAGAAAGAAATAATACAAAAAAATACAAATAATACAGGATTACTGTTCATATAGCATTTACATTGTATTAAGTATTATAAGTAATCTAGAGATGATTTATACTATTCGGGAGGATATATGCAGATACTACACCATTTTACATAAAGGACTTGAGTATATGTGGATGTTGGTATCTGTGTGGAACCTGGAATCAATTCTTGAGGTTACTGAGGGGTGACTATATGTTTAAACATGCATTGAGGCCAGGGTTGGTGGCTCACGCTTGTAATCCCAGCACTTCGGGAGGCTGAGGCGGGCGGATCACTTGAGGTGAGGAGTTCAAGACCAGCCTGGTTAACATGGTGAAATGCCGTCTCTACTAAAAATACAAAACTTAGCTGAACGTGGTGGTGGGCACCTGAATTCCACCTACTTGTAAAGCCGAGGTAGGAGAATTTCTTGAACCCAGGCAGCGGAGGTTGCAGTGAGCTGAGATGGCGCCACTGTGCTCCAGCCTGGGTGACAGAATGAGACACTGTCTCAACAAAAATAAAAGGAAAGTAAAATTTATCAAGCTATGCATTCAAGATTTATGCACTTTAAGTAAAGTATAAAAGTTTTCTTTTTCATAAAAATTTCTTTTTTTTTTTTGTTATCCTTTAAGTTCTGGGATACATGTGCAGAACGTGCAGGTTTGTTATGTAGATATACACATGCCATGGTGGTTTGCTGCACCCGTCAACCCGTCATCTACATTAGGTATTTCTCCTAATGCTATCCCTCCCCTTGCCTCCCACCCCACCGACAGGCCCTGGTGTGTGATGTTCCCCTCCCTGTGCCCATGTGTTCTCATTGTTCAACTCCCACTTACAAGTTAGAACATGCGGTGTTTGGTTTCCTGTTCCTGTGTTAGCTTGCTGAGATTGATGGTTTCCAGCTTCATCCATGTCCCTGCAAAGGTTATGAACTCATTCTTTTATTATGGCTGCATAGTATTCCTTGGTGTATATGTGCCACATTTTGTTTATCCAGTCTATCATTGATGGGCATTTGGGTTGGTTCCAAGTCTTTGCTATTGTGAATAGCGCTGGAGTAAACATACATATGCATGTGTCTTTATGGTAGAATAATTTATAATCCTTTGGGTATATACCCAGTAATGGGATGGCTGGGTCAAATGGTATTTCTGGTTCTAGATCCTTGAGGAATCGCCACACTGTCTTCCACAGTGGTTGAACTAATTTACACTCCCACTAACAGTGTAAAAGCATTCCTATTTCTCCACATCCTCTCCAGCATCTGTTGTTTCCTGACTTTTTAATGATCACCATTCTAACTGGCGTGAGATGGTATCTCATTGTGGGTTTGGTTTGCATTTCTCTAATGACTGGTGATGATGAGCTTTTTTTCATGTTTGTTGGCTGCATAAATGTCTTCTTTTGAAAAGTGTCTGTTCATATCATTTGCCCACTTTCTGATTGGGTTGTTTGTTTTTTTTTCTTGTAAATTTGTTTAAGTTCCTTGTAGATTCTGGATATTAGCCCTTTGTCTGATGGGTAGATTGCAAAAATTTTCTCCCATTTTGTAGGTTGCCTGTTTACTTGGATGATAGTTTCTTTTACTGTGCAGAAGCTCCTTAGTTTAATTAGATCCCATTTGTCAGTTTTGGCTTTTGTTAACACTGCTTTTGGTGTTTTAGTCATGAAGTCTTTGCCCATGCCTATGTCCTGAATGGTATTGCCTATGTTTTCTTCAGAGTTTTTATGATTTTAGGTCTTATGTTTAAATCTTTAATCCATCTTGAATTAATTTTTGTATAAGGTGTAAGGAAGGGGTCCAGTTTCTGTTTTCTGCATATGGCTAGCCAGTTTTCCCAGCACCATTTATTAAATAGGGAATCCTTTCCCCATTTCTTGTTTTTGTCAGGTTTGTCAAAGATCAGATGGTTGTAGACGTGTGGTATTTCTGAGGGCTCTGTTCTGTTCCATTGGTCTATAGCTCTGTTTTGGTACAGTACCATGCCGTTTTGGTTACTGTAGCCTTGTAGTATAGTTTGAAGTCAGGTAGCGTGAGGCCTCAAGCCTTGTTCTTTTTGCTTAGGATTGTCTTGGCTATACGGGCTCTTTTTTGGTTCCATATGAAATTTAAGGTAGTTTTTTCTAATTCTGTGAAGAAAGTCAATGGTAGCTTGATGGGAATAGCATTGAATCTGTAAATTACTTTGGGCAGTATGGCCATTTTCACAATCTTGATTTTTCCTATCTATGAGCATGGAATGTTTTACCATTTGTTTGTGTCCTCTCTTCTTTCCTTGAGCAGTGGTTTGTAGTTCTCCTTGAAGAGGTCCTTCACATCTGTTCTAAGTTGTATTCCTAGGTATTTTATTCTCTTTGTAGCAATTGTGAATGGGAGTTCACTCATGATTTGGTTCTCTGTTAGTGGTGTATAGGAATGCTTGTGATTTTTGCCCATTGATTTTGTATCCTGAGACTTTACTGAAGTTGCTTGTCACCATAAGGGATTATGGGCTGAGATGATGGGGTTTTCTAAATATACAGTCATCATCTGCAAACAGAGATAATTTGACTTCCCCTCTTCCTATCTGAATCCCCTTTATTTCTTTCTCTTGCCTGATTGCCCTGGCCAGACCTTCCAATACTATGTTGAATAGGAGAGGTGAGAGAGGGCATCCTTATCCTGTGCCGATTTTTGAAGGGAATGGTATCGGCTGTGGGTTTGTCATAAATAGCTCTTATTTTGAGATACATTTCATCAATACCTAGTTTATTGAGAGTTTTTAGCATGAAGGGATGTTGAATTTTATCGAAGGCCTTTTCTGCATCTATTGAGATAATCATGCGGTTTTTGTCATTGGTTCTGTTTATGTGATAGATTATGTTTTATTGATTTGAGTATGTTGAACCAGCCCTGCATCCCAGGGATGAAGCCGACTTGATCGTGGTGGATGAGCTTTTTAATGTGCTACTGGATTCGGTTTGCCAGTATTTTATTGAGGATTTTCGCATCGATGTTCATCAGGGATATTGGCCTGACATTTTCTTTTTTTTGTTGTGTCTCTGCCAGGTTTTTGTATTAGGATGATGCTGGCCTCAAAAAATGAGTTAGGGAGGAGTCCCTCTTTTTCTATTGTTTGGAAGTTTCAGAAGGAATAGTACCAGTTCCTCTTTCTACCTGTGGTAGAATTCAGCTGTGAATCCATCTGGTCCTGGGCTTTTTTTTGGTTGGTAGGATATTACTGCCTCAATTTCAGAACTTTTTATTGGTCTGTTCATTAAACCAGAGTTCTTCCTGGTTTAATCTTGGGAGGGCGTATGTGTCCAGGAGTTTATCCATTTCTTCCAGATTTTCTAGTTTATTTGCGTGGAGGTGTTTATAGTGTTCTCTGATGGTAGTTTGTATTTCTGTGGGATCAGTGGTGATCCTTTATTGTGTCTATTTGATTCTTCCCGCTTTTCTTCTTCATTATTCTGGCTAGTGGTCTATCTATTTTGTTAATCTTTTCGAAGAACCAGCTTCTGGATTCATTGATTTTTTGAAGAGTTTTTCGTGTCTCTGTCTCCTTCAGTTCTGCTCTGATCTTAGTTATTTCTTGTGTTCTGCTAGCTTTTGAATTTGTTTGCTCTTGCTTCTCTAGTTCTTTTAATTGTGATGTTAGGGTGTTGATTTTAGATCTTTCCTGCTTTCTCATGTGGGCACTTAGTGCTATAAATTTCCCTCTAAACACTACTTTAGCTGTGTCCCAGAGATTGTGGTACGTTATGTCTTTGTTCTCATTGGTTGCAAAGAACTTATTTATTTCTGCCCTAATTTCGTTATTTACCCGGTAGTCATTCAGGAGTTGTTCAGTTTCCATGTAGTTGTGCAGTTTTGAGTGAGTTTCTTAATCCTGAGGTCTAATTTGATTGCACTGTGGTCTAACAGACTGTTATGATTTCCATTCTTTTGCATTTGCTGAGGAATGTTTTACTTCTAATTATGTGGTCAATTTTAGAGTAAGTGCATTGTGGTACTGAGAATAATGTATATTCTGTTGATTTGGGGTGGAGAGTTCTGTAGATGTCTTTCAGGTCCGCTTGGTCCAGAGCTGAGTTCAAGTCCTGAATATCCTTGTTAATTTTCTGTCTTGTTGATCTAATATTGACAGTGGGGTGTTAAAGTCTCCCACTCTTATTATGTGGGAGTCTAGGTCTCTTTGTGGGTTTCTAAGAACTTGCATTTTGAATCTGGGTGCTCCTGTATTGGGTGCATATCTATTTAGGATAGTTAGCTCTTCTTGTTGCATTGAACCCTTTACCATTATGTAATGCCCTTTGTCTTTTTTTCATGCTTATTGATTTAAAGTCTGTTTTATCTGAGACTAGGATTGCAACCCCTGCCTTTTTTTTGCTTTCCATTTGCTTGGTAAATCTTCCTCCATCCCTTTATTTTGAGCCTTTGTGTGTCTTTGCATGTGAGATGCGACTCCTGAATACCGCACACTGATGGGTCTTAACTCTGTCTAATTTGCCACTCTGTGTCTTTCAACTGGGGCATTTAGCCCATTTACATTTAAGGTTAATATTGTTATGTGTGAATTTGATCCTGTTATTATGATGCTAGCTGGTTATTTTGCCTGTTAGTTGATGCAGTTTCTTCATAGTGTCGATGGTCTTTACATTTTGGTATGTTTTTGCAGTGGCTGGTACCAGTTTTTCCTTTCCATATTTAATGCTTCCTTCAGGAGCTCTTGTAAGGCAGGCCTTGTGGTGATAAAATCCCTCTACATTTGCCTGTCTGTAAAGGATTTTATTTCTCCTTCACTTATGAAGCTTAGTTTGACTGGTTATGAAATTCTGGGTTGAAAATTCTTTTCTTTAAGAATGTTGAATGTTAGTCCCCACTCTCTTCTGGCTTGTAGGGTTTCTGCCGAGAGATCTGCTGTTAGTCTGATGGGCTTCCCTTTGTGGGTAACCCGACCTTTCTCTCTGGCTGCCCTTAACATTTTTTCCCTCATTTTAACCTTGGTGAATCTGACGATTATGTGTCTTGGTGTTGCTCTTCTCAAGGGCATCTTTGTGATGTTTTCTGTATTTCCTGGATTTGAATGTTGGCCTGTCTTGCTAGGTTGGGGAAGTTCTCCTGGATAATAATCCTGAAATGTGTTTTCCAACTTGGTTCCATTCATCAGTTTCAGGTACACCAGTCAAACGTAGGTTTGGTCTTTTCACATAGTCCCATATTTCTTGGGAGGCTTTGTTTGTTCCTTTTCATTCTGTTTTCTCTAATCTTATCTTCACGCTTTATTTTTATTAAGTTTTTCTTCAATCTCTGATATCCTTTCTTCCACTTAATCGATTCGGCTATTGATACTTGTGTATGCTTCACCAAGTTCTCATGCTGTGTTTTTCAGCTCCATCAGGTCATTTATGTTCTTCTGTAAACTGGTTATTCTAGTTAGCAGTTCCTGTAACCATTTATCAAGGTTCTTAGTTCCTTGCATTGGGTTAGAACGTGCTGCTTTAGCTCAGTGGAGTTTGTTATTAACCCACCTTCTGAGGCCTACTTCTGTCAATTCGTCACATTTATTCTCCATCCAGCTTTGTTCTCTTGCTGGCGAGGAGTTGTGGTCCTTTGGAGGAGAAAAGACATTCTGGTTTTTGGAATTTTTAGCTTTTTTGCACTGGCTTTTCTTCATCTTTGTGGATTTATCTACCTTTGGTCTTTGATGTTCGTGAACTTCAGATGGGGTTTTTGCGTGGTTGTCCTTTTTGTTGATGTTGATGCTATTGCTTTTTGTTTGTTAGTTTCCTTCTAACAGTCAGGCCCCTCTGCTGCAAGTCTGCTGGAGTTTGCTGGAGGTCCACTCCAGATCCTGTTTGCCTGGGTATCACCAGCGGAGGCTGCAGAACAGCAAAGATTGCTGCCTGCTCCTTCCTCAGGAAGCTTTGTCCCAGAGGGGCACCTGCCAGAGGCTAGCCAGAGCTCTCTTATATGAGGTGTCTGCCGACCCTGCTGGGAGCTGTGTCCTAGTCAGGAGGCATGGGGGTCATGGACCCACTTGAGGATGCTGCCTGTCCTTTAGCAGAGCTTGAGCGCTGCGCTGGGAGTTCCACTGCTCTCTTCAGAGCCAGCAGGCAGGATTGTTTAAGTCTGCTGAGACTGCACTCACAGCCACGCCTTCCCCCAGATGCTCTGTCCCAGGGAGATGGGAGTTTGATCTGTAAGTCCCTGACTGGGGCTGCTGCCTTTCTTTCAGAGATGCCCTGCCCAGAGAGGAGGAATCTAGAGAGGCAGTCTAGCTTCAGGGGTTTGCCAAGCTGTGGTGGGCTCTGCCCAGCTTGAACTTCCAGGTGGTTTTGTTTACACTGTGAGGGGAAAACCACCTACTGAAGTCTCAGTAATGGCGGACACCCCTCCCCCCACCAAGCTTCAGTGTCTCAGGTTGACTTCAGACTGCTGTGCTGGCAGTGAGAATTTCAAGCCAGTGGATCTTAGCTTGCTGGGCTCCGTGGGGGTGGGATCTGCTGAGCAAGACCACTTGGCTCCCTGGCTTCAGCCCCCTTGGCTCCCTGGCTTCAGCCCCCTTTCTAGGGGAGTGAACGGTTCTGTCTCGCTGGCATTCCAGGCACCACTGGGGTATGAAAAAAAACTCCTGCAGCTAACTCTGTGTCTGCCCAAATGGCTGTCCAGTTTTGTGCTTGAAACCCAGGGCCCTTGTGTAGGCACCCGAGGGAATCTCCTGGTCTGCGGGTTGTGAAGACTGTGGGAAAAAGCCTAGTATCTGGGCTGGATAGCACCATCCCTCAAGGCTTCCCTTGGCTAGGGGAGGGAGTTCCCCCACCCCTTTCACTTTCCAGGTGAGGCGATGCCCCACCCTGCTTCTGCTTGGCCTCTGTGGGCTGCACCCACTGTATAACCAGTCCCAATGAGATGAATTGGGTACTTCAGTCGGAAATGCAGAAATCACCCGTCTTCTGCATTGGTCTCACTGGGAGCTGCAGACCAGAGCTGTTCCTATTTGGCCATCTTGCCTGGGAATCTAAAAGTTTTTAAAAAGTTAAATAATAAAAGTTTTTAAAAATCTAACAGCAAATTAAATTCCTTCAGTGTCTTTTCTAATTTTTTTTTTTTTTTTGAGATGGAGTTTCGCTTTTGTTGCCCAGGCTGGAGTGCAATGGCTCGATCTTGGCTCACCACAACCTCCGCCTCCCGGGTTCAAGCGATTCTCCTGCCTCAGCCTCCCAAGTAGCTTGGATTACAAGCATGGGCCACCATGCCTGGCTAATTTTTTTTACTAGAGATGGGGTTTCTCCATGTTGGTCAGGCTGGGCCCAAACTCCTGACCTCAGGTGATCCGCCCGCCTCAGCCTCCCAAAATGTTTGGATTACAGGCCTGAGCCACTATGCCCAACCCTTCAGTGTCTTTTCACATTTTGTTTAAAAACAAGCAAATAAGGCCGGGTGCGGTGGCTCACACCTGTAATCCCAGCCCTTTGGGAGGCCGAGGCAGGTGGATCGCCTGAGGTCAGGAGTTCGAGACCAGCCTGGCCAACATGGTGAAACCCTGTCTCTACTAAACATACAAAAATTAGCTGGGCGTGGTGGTGGGTGCCTGTAATCCCAGCTACTCAGGAGGCTGAGGCGGGAGAATTGCTTGAACCCGGGAGGTGGAGGTTGCAGTGAGCCGAGATCACGCCATTGCACTCCATCTCAAAAAAAAAAAAAAAACAGAAAAAACAAAAACACCAAAAAAAAAAAAAAAAGCAAATAAGAAAAAGAAAAACTACTATTCAGTAACTGAGTTTTACCTTTCAAGCCTTTTGTCATTTACTCTCATTTCTTTTTACTTTCATTCTTGCCAGACTTTCACTCTGGGCAGAAGTTGTAATTTTGCAGCATTTTACCGTTCTGCACTGCAAATGAGGAAGAAAGAGAATGACAGAGTTCAGTGTCATTTTTTTAAATACCAAAATGTATGGTTGTATGTGTGAGAGAGACGTTGCTAAGATTTTCGTTTCTGGAGAAATGAGAATTGAAATTGAAAGCAAGGCCAGATGTGGTGGTTTATGCATGTAATCCTGGAACTTTTTTTTTTTTTAAGTGACAGCAAGTTTATTAGGAAAGTAAAGCAGTAAAGAATGGTTACTCCATAGGCAGAGCAGCCAATCCCAGCACTTCGGGAGGCTGAGGCCAGAGGATCGCTTGAGCCCAGGAGTTCAAGACCAGCCTGGGCAACATAGGGTGACCCCGTCTCTACAAAAAATTTAAAAATTAGCTAGGCGTGGTAGCCTGCACTTGGGGTTACAGCTACTTGGAAGGCTGAGGTTGAAGGACTGCTTGAGCCCAAGAAATTGAGACTGTATTGAGCCATGCTCATGCCACTGTACTCTAGTCTGAGTGACAGCAAGACCCTGTCTAAAAGAAAAAAAGAAATTGAAAGCAGTAAGGCAGAAACCTTAAAAATGGAAATGTATGCTAGCAACTTACTTTGATCTGAGGAGGACAGAAAATTGAAAAAAAAGTATCTAAAAAAATTTAGCTGTTGGTATAAGGAATTCTGGGAATAATAATTGAATATTTAAAATGTAAATCACATATGCAAAGAGGAATCACTAGCAAGATATTCCATGGACTTTGAGAATATATGGTTTTGAATAACCAAAAATACTTTTTCATACACCTTCTATTTGCCAGGCATAGCTAACTTTAGACCTAGGGCCTAATTCAGTACACCCCAATCCTCAGGATATCCAGGACTAAATCTTAAAGGGGCTTTCTTCCCATATAGACCTCATTATCTTAAGAAATTGATGTTTTATATCTGATTTTTGGGGAAAGGCAAGGTTAGTCTACAGTAGAATTTTAAAGTGGGTAAATTTGTTTATTTGATTCTTTTTAAAAACATTTTTGACATATGATATATCTGTAGAAAAGTAGGTAAAAGCTAATGTACAGTTTGAAGAATAGTTTTAAAGTTGACATCTTTATAACCATTATCCAGGTCAAGAAATACGACATCATCATTCCAGAAATCCCTGTTCGCCTTCTCCAATCACTATATCTTCTTTCCTACGTTACTACTCCGCTAGGGGTAATTACTCCCATTCTTTTGTGATAATAATTTTCCTGCTTCCTAAAAATTGTTTGAGCATACATGAACATACCTCTAAGTATAATTTAGTTTTGTCTATTTTTGAATGTTATATAAGTGGAATTACATTGTTTGCCTTTTTTCCTCTCGCTTCTTTTACTTAATACATTTATGAAATTTGTCCATATTATATGCAGCTGTAGCTTATTTTCAGCTATATAGTATTGAATTTTGTTTTTTAAAAATATTCTTTTTTTTGAGACAGGATTTCACTCTGTTGCCCAGGTAAAGTGCGGTGGCGCAGCCATGGTTCACTGCAGCCTCAACCTCCCTTGGCTCAGGTGATCCTCTCTCCTCAGCCTCCTGAGTATCTAGGATCATAGGCCACCACGCCTGTGTGCCACCAGGCTTGGCTAATTTTTGTATTTTTTATAGAGATGGGGTTTTGCCATGTTACCCAGGCTGGTTTCAAACTCCTGGGCTCAAGCGATCTGCCCATCTCAGCCTCCCAGAGTGTTGGGATTACAGGCTTGAGCCACTATGTGGGGCCTATAGTATTTAATTTTATTCGTCTATCACTGTTTGTCCATTTTATACCTTTAATTGATTTTTGAGTGATTTCCAATTTAGTTGCTTATGTAAACAGCATTGCTGTGAACATAAATTCACCTGCATACATGCAAAAGTTTCTGTAGGAATAAGAAGTAAAATTACTGGGAATGCTTATGATGCCTGTTTTCCAAACTGGCTTTCCAATTTTCTCTCCCCCCAGTGTAATCAAACTCTCATTAATCTATGTCTTTGCCAGCATTTAGTAGTGTCTGGCTTTCTCATTTTTGTCATTCTGCTGAGTGTTTACTATTTTTTTGTTTAATTTGTATTTCCCCGCTGGCTAATGAGGCTGTGTTCCTTTTCATATGTTTATTAGTCATTTTGATTTTTGCAAAGTGCCCACTTGGGTCCTTTTGCCCATTTTCCTCTGAGCCATCTGTCTTCTCTCACTGCATTTTTAATGTAGCTTTTCGCTGAAGTACCTACTCAAGTTTGCTTAGCTTTTGAAAGGAGAGACTTGAGTTCTAAAAGCAACTCTTTTTCCTTTTATTTCTGGGGTCAGCTGTCAGTGCAGTTATCCTCAGGTATTAGATAGAAACTAACCAGATTAAACCAATGTTGGAAAATAGAGGGTATTCTTAAACAGGGTATTGGACTAGGTGACCTCCATTTAAGGTCCGTTGACATATTTGTCATTTGACTCTCAGCATGCCACACATTAACCAAGGGCACAGAAACTGACATATAAAACCAAAATGCCAAAAATTTTAATTTGCAGAAAGAAATGTAATCATTAAGGTAATTGAATTTAGATCAGTTTATTCTTTATTTGGTTCGTAATTCTCAACCAGTGGAAGGAAGTCATAAGAATGTCTGAGAGCTAAACAGTTTGAACACATGGAGATAGAGTGTGGAAAAATAGATAACAATAACTGGGAAGGGTAAGAGGAGGGGAAGATGAAGAGGAGTGAGTTAAAGTGTACAGATATACAGGAAGCTTGAAGAAATAATTCAGTGTTTTATAGCAAGGTAGAATGGAAAAATACATTGTACTCAGGTGATGGACACCCTGAATGATTCGATTACTGCATATTATATACATGTACAAAATTTCTCATGTATTCCATAATTTGTACACACAAGAAAGAATCTCAAGGATTCGGGTGCTTTTTAAAATAACAATCCCTTGGAGGTTCAAATATGTGGGATGCCTCATAGTTAAAAGTCATCACCCTAGTGAATCACTGTTAACTGTTGGGAGTATACTGAACTCTTTAGTTAGGTTGCAGAGAAGTTGAAAAACATTGCTTTCGTATATAAGACAAGACAATTTATAATAAGGTTGTCTGTTGAGCTTGGAATCAGAGCCCAGAGGGATTAGTTAAATCATGTTAATCAGACTGTGTCATCAGACTGTGATGCATTAATACATTTGTCTTCATTTTAAGACTTAATGGCTTTCTGAATCTGATATCCATGTTTATGGGATGGGACATTTTCTTTCCATATACTTGATTCAGAATGCCAAACTGGCCATTCTTTATAACTAGCATGCAGGTGATCCTATTATTATTAACATATTCTTTTATCAGGCAGTTTATTGTAATCTGGTCATGTCTTCATGATGTTACAATTTGATTACCTTTGTTAGAGTTTGGTGCACATTCTTGGAAGGTAGCTTCAGCTTTTTTGTGTGTATTGGGGACTGCTCCGTTGTTAATTCTCTGTACTTCTGTACAGAGGGGGTAGTATTTTTGAGATATAGTTGTGGAATATGAGGATGGTTGGGTGGGTGGCTTCCCTGTATCTTTGGATATTTTCTTCCTCTAAACTCAAGAAGTGAGATTTTATTTCTTCATCCAGTAGTCCTTCTTCCCCAGACTCATCCTTGATCTATTCCTTGAGGTTATAGTATGAATCACCCACTATTCAAATGTCAATTTTTCTTAGAATGCTGTTAGTGATGAGAAATGACTGTTTTCAGACCTAACCTTGGCAAGGTCAGTCCTACTTTGATGTTCTTGTTTCATCACACTTCTTGGCATTTGTAGATTTGGAAGAATTGGGCCTTTGGTACCTCTGATCTCTTCGTTTAGCAACTTACTGTGCACCCATATGCTTAGCTTTTGCTGTTTTAGCTTTTTTTTTTTTTTTTTTAACCTGCCCCCTAGTGGCCGAAATGTTGCTGTACTATTGATAAGGTACCCCTAATTTTGGCAAAATAGTAAGAGGCAAAGCACCAAAGAAGATTATGTTCTCTCCCTTCTCCAAATCTCTCTTGGTGAGAATGATCTTTAAAACATACCACTCAGATTATTAGCAATCTTGGTATGGAACGTTTTTAAAAATAATAATAATGTACTTTATGTGGTGATTTATGTTATTATTTAGGCCCAAAGTTTTGATTTAATTGTTTCCTTTTAGCTTATTTTTGAGATATGCAGTCTGTTAGGAAGCTGTCTCTGTCTTGTTTTTTCATTGAGCTGAATTCTTTTGGAGGATCACTATTATTGTGAAGTACTATTTTACTTTTAATTTAAAAAATTAAGATATTTTTATTTTTAATTTACAGATAAAAATTATATTTAATTTTATATTATATTTATATATAAATCATATGTAATATAAATTATATACATAAGTTATATATAATATAAAAATTATATACATAATATAAATTATATATATAATATAAAAATTATATTTATGGTATGCAACATGATGTTTTAAAATATGTCTACATTGTGGAACGGTTAAACCAAGCTAATTAACATAGGCATTACCCGTACTATTTTACTTTTATCCAATACTTCTTACCACTAATAAGCCACTGAAAAACTAGTAATTGTGAGAAAGAAGGTGTAAACCATACTTATGACAGAACAGCATATTTTTTACTTTTAATAAGTCATTCTTTTTTTTTTTTTTGAGACGGAGTCTCGTTCTGTCGCTCAGGCTGAAGTGCAGTGGTGTGATGTTGGCTCACTGCAACCTCTGCCTCCCAGGTTCAAGCGATTTTCCTGCCTTAGCCTTCCAAGTAGCTGGAGCTGGGATTACAGGCATGTGCCACCACGCCTGGCTAATTTTTGTAATTTTAGTAGAGATGGGGTTTCACCATGTTGGCCAGGCTGGTCTTGAACTCCTGACCTCAAGTGATCCACCCATCTCAGCCTCCCAAAGGGCTGGGATTACAGGTGTGAGGTCTCTCTCTTTTTTTTTTTTTTTTTTAAGACGGAGTCTTGCTCTGTCCCTTAGTAAGTCATTCTTGACAATTAGTTAAGAATGCTTGATAAAGCACTTCCACTTGTACCTTTTGAATTGATGTGATAACTTTTGTTGGCTTGTATTTTTTTGAGTCTTGCTTTATTGCCCAGGCTGGAGTGCAATGGTGAACCTCAGCCCACTGCAGCCTCCGCCTCCTGGGCTCAAGTGATCCTCCCACCTCAGCCTCCTCAGTAGCTGGGACTACAGGCCCACGCCAACATGCCCGGCTAATTTTTGTATTTTTTATAGCGATAGGATTTTGCCAATGTTGTCTGGATTTGTCTCAAACTCCTGGGATCAAGCAATCCTCCTGCCTCGGCCTCCCAAAGTGCTAGAATTAGGCATATGAGTCACCATGCCTGGCCTGTTGGCTATTTTATAATTATCTTGTTTGGTAGACTCTGATCTTTTACAGTTGAACTTAATTCAACTCTTTTGCAATGTTTACAAAGATTAGACCTAGAATTAAAAGATAAATGATTTTATAGCTGACCTTGATATTTCTATTTTCCACTTACCTTGACAATAATCTGTACTTCCTATAAAACAATGAAGTATTCTTTCATAAAGTGAAAATGGACATATAGAGAACAGAATAAATGTTATTCATAATCCTACCACTCTGTATGTATCTTTTACATAGTTGAAATAATAATGTAATATATTAAATTTTGGTGGAGGTGATATGTAATTTAAAAATATTATAAAGTAATACCTGTTTACTGTTTGAAGTTAAGGAAATATTAGAAATTATCAAAAGAGGGGACTAAAACTTACCTATAACCTTATTATCCAGAGATAACCATAGATCTTACTTGAAAGAACAGTATACAGTTTTGTATTTTGTTTCTTCCCCACCCCCCCACAATATTTATATGTCAAGAGTCTGAGATCCAACTGCAAGGTGGCAGTGAGGCTGGGGGAGGGGCGCCCACCATTGCTGAGGCTTGGGTAGGTAAACAAAGTGGGCTGGAAGCTGGAACTGGGTGGAGCCCACCGCTGCTCAAGGAGGCCTGCCTGCCTCTGTAGACTCCACCTCTGGGGGCAGGGCATAGCTGAACAAAAGGCAGTAGAAACCTCTGCGGACTTAAATGTCCCTGTCTGACGGCTGTGAAGAGAGTAGTGGTTCTCTCAGCACGGAGTTTGAGATCTGAGAACGGACAGACTGCCTCTGCAAGTGGGTCCCTGACCCCCGAATAGCCTAACTGAGAGGCATCCCCCAGTAGGGGGAGACTGACACCTCATACGGCTGGGTACCCCTCTGAGACGAAGCTTCCAGAGGAACGATCAGGCAGCAACAATTGCTGTTCAGCAGTATTCACTGTTCTGCAGCCTCCGCTGCTGATACCCAGGCAAACAGAGTCTGGAGTGGACCTCCAGCAAACTCCAACAGACCAGCAGCTGAGGGTCCTGGCTGTTAGAAGGAAAACTAACAAACAGAAAGGACATCCACACCAAAACCCCATCTGTACGTCACCATCATCAAAGACCAAAGGTAGATAAAACCACAAAGATAGGGAAAAACAGAGCAGAAAAGCTGAAAATTCTAAAAATCAGAGCGCCTCTCACCTCCAAAGGAACACAGCTCCTTGCCAGCAACGGAACAAAGCTGGATGGAGAATGACTTTGACGAGTTGAGAGAAGAAGGCTTCAGATAATCAAACTTCTCCGAGCTAAAGGAGGAAGTTCGAACCCATTGCAAAGAAGCTAAAAACCTTGAAAAAAGACGAATGGCTAACTAGAATAACCAGTGTAGAGAAGTCCTTAAGTGACCCGATGGAGCTGAAAACCATGGCACGAGAACTACATGATGAATGCACAAGCTTCAGTAGCCGATTCGATCAACTGGAAGAAAGGGTATCAGTGATTGAAGATCAAATGAATGAAATGAAGTGAGAAGAGAAGTTTAGAGAAAAAAGAGTAAAAAGAAATGAACAAAACCTCCAAGAAATATGGGACTATGTGAAAAGACCAAATCTGCGTCTGATTGGTGTACCTGAAAGTGATGGGGAGAATGGAACCAAGTTGGAAAACACACTTCAGGATATTATCCAGGAGAACTTCCCCAACCTAGGAAGGCAGACCAACATTCAAATTCAGGAAATACAGAGAACACCACAAAGATACTCCTCGAGAAGAGCAACTCCAAGACACATAATTGTCAGATTCACCAAAGTTGAAATGAAGGAAAAAATGTTAATGGCAGCCAGAGAGAAAGGTCGGGTTACCCACAAAGGGAAGCCCATCAGACTAACAGTGGATCTCGCGGCAGAAACTCTACAAGCCAGGAGAGAGTGGGGGCCAATATTCAACATTCTTAAAGAAAAGAATTTTCAACCCAGAATATCATATCCAGCCAAACTAAGCTTCATAAGTGAAGGAGAAATAAAATCCTTTACAGACAAGCAAATGCTGAGAGATTTTATCACCACCAGGCCTGCCCTACAAGAGCTCTGGAAGGAAGCACTAAACATAGAAAGGAACAAGCGGTACCAGCCACTGCAAAAACATGCCAAATTGTAAAGACCATCGAGGCTAGGAGGAAACTGCATCAACTAATGAGCAAAATAACCAGCTAACATCATAATGACAGCATCAAATTCACACATAACAATATTAACCTTAAATGTAAATGGGCTAGATACTCCAATTGAAAGACACAGACTGGAAAATTGGATAATTGGATAAAGACTCAAGACCCATCAGTGTGCTGTATTCAGGAGACCCATCTCATGTGCAGAGACATACATAGGCTCAAAATAAAGGGATGTATGAAGATCTACCAAGCAAATGGAAAACAAAAAAAAGGCAGGTGTTGTAATCCTAGTCTCTGATAAAACAGTATTTAAACCAACAGAGATCAAAAGAGACAAAGAAGGCCATTACATAATGGTAAAGGGATCAATACAACAACAAGAGCTAACTATCCTAAATATATATGCACCCAATACAAGAGCACCCAGATTCATAAAGCAAGTCCTTAGAGACCTACAAAGAGACTTAGACTCCCACACAATAATAATGGGAGACTTTAACACCCCACTGTTGACATTAGACAGATGAACGAGACAGAAAGTTAACAAGGATATCCAGGAATTGAGCTCAGCTCTGTACCAAGCGGACCTAAAAGACATCTACAGAACTCTCCACCCCAAATCAACAGAATATACATTCTTTTCAGCACCACATCACACTTATTCCAAAATTGACCACATAGTTGGAAGTAAAGCACTCTTCAGAAAATGTAAAAGAATAGAAATTATAAAAAACTGTCTCTCAGACCACAGTGCAATCGAACTAGAACTCAGGATTAAGAAACTTACTCAAAACCGCTCAACTGCATGGAAACTGAACAACCTGCTCCTGAATGAGACTACTGGGTACATAACGAAATGAAGGCAGAAATAAAGATGTTCTTTGAAACCAATGAGAACAAAGACACAACATACCAGAATCTCTGGGACACATTTAAAGCAGTGTGTAGAGGGAAATTTATAGCACTAAATGCCCACAAGATAAAGCAGGAAATATCTAAAATTGACACCCTAACATCACAATTAAAAGAACTAGAGAAGCAAGAGTAAACACATTCCAAAGCTAGCAGAAGGCAAGAAATAACTAAGATCAGAGCAGAACGGAAGGAGATAGAGACACAAAAAACCCTTCAAAAAATCAATGAATCCAGGAGTTGGTTTTTTGAAAAGATCAACAAAATTGATAGACCGCTAGCAAGACTAATAAAGAAGAAAAGAGAGAAGAATCAAATAGACTCAATAAAAAATGACAAAGGGAGTATCACCACTGATCCCACAGAAATACAAACTACCATCAGAGAATACTATAAACACCTCTACGCAAATAAACTAGAAAATCTAGAAGAAATGGATAAATTCCTGGACACATACACTGTCCCAAGACTAAACCAGGAAGAAGTTGAATCCCTGAATAGACCCATAACAGGCTCTGGAATTGAGGCAATAATTAAGAGCCTGCCATCCAAAAAAAGTCCAGGACCAGATGGATTCACAGCCGAATTCTACCAGCAGTACAAGGAGGAGCTGGTACCATTCCTTCTGAAACTATTCCAATCAATAGAAAAAGAGGGAATCCTCCCTAACTCATTTTATGAGGCCAGCATCATCCTGATACCAAAGCCTGGCAGAGACACAACAAAAAAAGAGAATTTTAGACCAATATCCCTGATGAACATCGATGCAAAAATCCTCAGTAGAATACTGGCAAACTGAATCCAGCAGCACATCAAAAAGCTTATCCACCATGATCAATTGTGCTTCATCCCTGGGATGCAAGGCTGGTTCAGCATACGCAAATCAATAAACAGAATCCAGCATATAAACAGAACCAAAGACAAAAACCACATGATTATCTCAATAGATGCAGAAAAGGCCTTTGACAAAATTCAACAACCCTTATGCTAAAAACTCTCAATAAATTAGGTATTGGTGGGATGTATCTCAAAATAATAGGAGCTATTTATGACAAACCCACAGCCAATATCACACTGAATGGGCAAAAACTGGAAACATTCCCTTTGAAAACTGGCACAAGACACGGATGCCCTCTCTCACCACTCCTATTCAACATAGTGTTGGAAGTTCTGGCCAGGGCAATCAGGCAGAAGAAGGAAATAAAGGGCATTCAATTAGGAAAAGAGGAAGTCAAATTGTCCCTGTTTGCAGATGACCTGATTGTATATTTAGAAAACCCCATCGTCTCAGCCCAAAATCTCCTTAAGCTGATAAGCCACTTCAGCAAAGTTTCAGGATACAAAGTCAATGTGCAAAAATCACAAGCATTCTTATACACCAATAACAGACAAACAGAGAGCCAAATCATGAGTGAACTCCCATTCACAATTGCTTCAAAGAGAATAAAATACCTAGGAATCCAACTTACAAGGGATGTGAAGGACCTCTTCAAGGAGAACTACAAACCACTGCTCAATGAAACAAAAGAGGACACAAACAAATGGAAGAACATTTCATGCTTGTGGATAGGAAGAATCAATATCGTGAAAATGGCCATACTGCCCAAAGTAATTCATAGATTTCATGCCATCCCCATCAAGCTACCAATGACTTTCTTCACAGAATTGGAAAAAACTACTTTGAAGTTCATACGGAACCAAAAAAGAGCCCGCATTGCCAAGACAATCCTAAGCCAAAAGAACAAAGCTGGAGGCATCACGCTACCTGACTTCAAACTATACTACAAGGCTACAGTAACCAAAACAGCATGGTACTGGTACCAAAACAGAGATATAGACCAATGGAACAGAACAGAGCCCTCAGAAATAATACCACACGTCTACAACCATCTGATCTTTGACAAACCTGACAAAAACAAGCAATGGGGAAAGGATTCCCTATTTAATAAATGGTGCTGGAAAAATGGCTAGCCATATGTAGAAAGCTGAAACTGGATCCCTTCCTTACACCTTATACAAAAATTAATTCAAGATGGATTAAAGACTTAAATGTTAGACCTAAAACCATAAAAACCCTAGAAGAAAACCTAGGCAATACTATTCAGGACATAGGCATGGGCAAGGACTTCATGTCTAAAACACCAAAAGCAATGGCAACAAAAGCCAACATTGACAAATGGGATCTAATTAAACTCAAGAGCTTCTGCACAGCAAAAGAAACTACCATCAGAGTGAACAGGCAACCTACAGAATGGGAGAAAATTTTTGCAATCTACTCATCTGACAAAGGGCTAATATCTAGAATCTACAATGAACTCAAACAAATTTACAAGAAAAAAACAACCCCATCAAAAAGTGGGCCAAGGATATGAACAGACACTTTTCAAAAGAAGACATTTATGCAGCCAACAGACACATGAAAAAATGCTCATCATCACTGGCCATCAGAGAAATGCAAATCAAAACCACAATGAGATACCCTCTCACACCAGTTAGAATGGTGATCATTAAAAAGTCAGGAGACAACAGGTGCTGCAGAGGATGTGGAGAAATGGGAACACTTTTCCACTGTTGGTGGGACTGTAAACTAGTTCAACCATGTGTAAGACAGTCTGGCGATTCCTCAAGGATCTAGAACTAGAAATACCATTTGACCAAGCCATCCCATTAGTGGGTATATACCCAAAGAATTATAAATCATGCTGCTATACAGACACATGCACACATATGTTTATTGCGGCACTGTTCACAATAGCAAAGACTTGGAACCAACCCAGATGTCCATCAGTGATAGACTGGATTAAGAAAATGTGGCACATATACACCATGGAATACTATGCAGCCATAAAAAAGGATGAGTTAATGTCCTCTGTAGGGACATAGATGAAGCTGGAAACCATCATTCTCAGCAAACTGTCGCAGGGACAAAAAACAAAACACTGCATGTTCTCACTCATAGGTGGGAATTGAAGAATGAGAACTCTTGGACACAGGAATGTGAACATCACACACTGGGGCCTGTCGTGGGGTGGGGGGAGGGGGGAGGGATAGCATTAGGAGAAATACCTAATGTAAATGGCGAGTTAATGGGTGCAGTACACCAACATGGCACATGTATACATATGTAACAAACCTGCACGTTGTGCACATGTACCCAAGAACTTAAAGTATAAAAAAAAATTTATATATCAGGGCAATTAAAATCGTTGTTAAAAATTTACTGTAAATGATTTTTAACAGCAGCCTAATTTATTGTATGCATGTACTATTATTTACTTAATATAAATGCCTAATAATAGTGGAATGATAACCTATTCGCTTAGCATTGTGATAAATACCTTTGTGTGTGGTTAAATCTGTATTCTAGATTATTTCTTTTTTTTTTTTTTTTTTTTTTTGAGACGGAGTCTCGCTCTGTCTCCCAGGCTGGAGTGCAGTGGCGCCATCTCAACTTGCTGCAAGCTCCGCCTCCCAGGTTCACATCATTCTTCTGCCTCAGCCTCCGGAGTAGCTGAGACTACAGGCGCCTGCCACTACGCCCCGCTATTTTTTCTGGTATTTTTAGTAGAGACAGGGTTTCACCGTGTTAGCCAGGATGGTCTCGATCTCCTGACCTTGTGATCCACCCGCCTTGGCCTCCCAAAGTGCTAGGATCACAGGCGTGAGCCACCGCGCCCGGCCTAGATTATTTCTTTAAAGTAAATTTTCAACAGTGGAATTAATTGGCCAAAAGGTACAGGTTTTTTTTTCCCACAAATGTAGCTAAACTGCTTTCTATCTAACCATGTTCTACCAATTTGTATTTAATGTAGTTTCACTCTGACACATTCATATTTTTTATCTGGATAGTTTGCAGAGGGGAGAACTTGATAAAGTTAACATTCAGTTTGGTAAAGATGATGCACAGTATTTTTTAGATTTTTTTTTTTTTTTTGAGACAAGAGTCTTGCTCTGTTACCCAGGCTGGAGTGCAGTGGCACAATCTTGGCTCACTGCAGCCTCCACCTCCCAGGCATAAGCAATTCTCCCACCTCAACCTCCGGAGTAGCGGGGATTACAGGTGCACGCCACCATACCTGGCTAATTTTTGTATTTTTTGTAGAGACAGGGTTTCGCCATGTTGCCCAGGCTGGTCTGGAACTCCTGAGCTTAAGTGATCCGCCTGCCTCGGACTCCCAAAGTGCTGGGATTACAGGCCTGAGCTGCCTCACCTGGCTGGATAAATTTTTAATATTCTTAACATTTATAATTGCATACAAAAAACCCTAGCAATTTGTCTCAAATTTCATGCACAGGATCAAAAGAAAATGTTTTATATGACTCATAAGTTATCCTGAGGAACCAGATAATGATACCCTGGCTTACTGTTAATTTTCTAATTTGTTACACTATTAAACTAAGAGACAATAACATCTTCATAGCTGAAAATTCTATTTCAGATTTTTGATTCAGTTTGAATTTACATATTTGTATTTTTAGAACTAGTTTATTATTTTTTTGTTAGGTGATGAATCAAGATTGGTTCTCTAAGTTATTTTAATATAGTAAACTTTGAAATTGCTTTGGGCAAGAGAGATTATATTTATTGAGAAATTAAAATAAAAGGAGGTATGTGGTCTTTTTTAGTGATTAATTTTTTTGTTGTGGCAAAAATATAAAATTTATCATCTGAACCATTTTTAAGTATACAGCTCAGTAGTATTATAAGCATATTTAGGTCATTATGAACAGATCTCCAGAACTTTAGCCTCCTGAAAAGATCCAGAGACCCCTGGAGCTTCTCCTACTATACTTTGAAGAACCTCTATCTTAGAGAATATATTACTTCATCTGGAAAAGACAGACTCACAGAGAACTCTAGAAATATAGTCTTTTAAAAATATCATCTAAAAAATTAATAATTCTTTTTATCATCTTATCCGGTCTGTGTTCATATTTCCCCATTGTCTAATAATGTTTTCGTAATTTTTTGAAATTAGGAGCCAAACCAGGTTCACACACGTTACATTTGGTGGTCGACATACCTTTTACTTTTTTTAAATTTATTTTTCTGAGATGAAGTCTTGCTCTGTCACCCAGGCTGAAGTACAGTGCATGATCTCAGCTCACTGCAACTTCTGCCTCCCCAGTTCAAGTGATTCTCCTGCCTCAGCCTCCCGAGTAGCTAGGATTACAGGCGCGTGCCACCACGCCTGGCTAATTTTTTATATTTTTGGTAGAGACAGGGTTTCACCATGTTGGCCAAGCTGGTCTTGAACTCCTGATCTCAGGTGATCTGCCTGCCTCGGCCTCCCAAAGTGTTGGGATTACAGGCATGAACCACTGGGCCTGCCCTTGATATGCCTTTTAAATTTTAATCTATTGATTGTCTCTTTGTTTATAATTTATTTGTTGAAGAAACAGGGTCATTTGTTCTACATAATTTTCCTCATTCTGGTTTTGGCTGAGTGTATCTCTGGTAAAATTTAACATGTTTTTCAGTTCTCTGTATTTCCAGTAAATTTATAGGTAGAGACAGGCTTGATTAGATTTACTTTCAATTCTTTTTTGGCAAGATTCCTAGTTGGTGATGTGTATTTCTTTACATCAAGAAGATGTGTTTTGTGATGTTAAAATCAAACAGTTTAGCTGTTGTCAGATTGATTCATCCGTTGTAAAATTCCCAATTAACTTTTCTCTAATGATAGCATCTATTGCTAATTGTTGCCTCATTGCAGTATATTAGTAGGTGTTGTAAAAGGTGATATTCCTTCTCCAGCCTTCTGAATTTATTGGCTGGGATTCTTCAGGAAAGAAGACCTCTTCCTCATATACCACTTTGTTACCCTGAAAGTATTTATACAGGAAAGGCCAAAATAAAATGGGACTTTTTTTTTCTTTTTACCTACATATTCCCAGAATAATTAATTTGTGCCTTAGGAGCCTCAAAACATGACTAGAGTTTTGTTTGTTTGTTTGTTTAGAATTATAAACTTATGGATTTTTGCCTCCCATTCATTTTTGATGTTCAAATTATTCTTTCTTTGACCAGTGGCAGCTTATTTATGTTGGCTCCTTTGTCCTTGGCACAATTCCAGTGGTCTGTAGTAGTTTCCTAAAATATACAAGATGAAGCTCATCTTGTATATTTTCTTCCCCAGATTTAGAATCAGAATTCTAATTCCTTTCAGTGGGAAATGGTATTTAGAGATTATAATCTGGGTGATATTTTTGTATATTCCTACAATGTTGTCATTGTTTATAGGCCTTTTGATGGACAGAACTAGGAAAACTTTATAGAAAGAGAAAAATAATTCATGTGTTCCAGATGCTATTTCTAACTCAGATAAAAGATGATAAGAGTTTTTACTTCATTTTAAAATTTACATTTGTATTTTTCCTCAACATGTAAAATGTGGTTCTAACAATAAGATTATTGAATTGCAAAATCTGGGGCAGGAACTATTGTATTATATTAGAAGATTGGAGGGTTACAAATACAAATGCCTAAAGGGGCCAGACAGCCAAATGAATATATCAGGCCTGTTATGAAAATCATCCGGGAATGGTGGGGATTAATAAGCCAGAGAGCATATATCCCATCTAAAGGAGGCATCTGTGACTTGATTCTAGCTGATTTTTGCCAAGAGGGAATATGGGCATGGTACTGCTTGGTTTTTTCATTTTTAAAAAGAAGATGTAATCTCTGCACTTTGGGAGGCCGAGGCAGGCAGATCATGAGGTCAGGAGATCGAGACCATCCTGGCTAACACGGTGAAACCCCGTCTCTACTAAAAATGTAAAAAATTAGTTGGGCATGGTGGCACGCGCCTGTAGTCCCAGCTACTTGGGAGGCTGAGGCGGGAGAATTGCTTGAACCCGGTAGGTGGAGGTTGCAGTGAGCTGAGATCGTGCCCCTGCACTCCAGCTGGGGCAACAGAGCAAGACTCCATCTCAAAAAAGAAAAAAAAGAAGATGTAAATCCAAATATTTTATGTGAAATTATTTAGCTTTTAAATATTGACAATACTATTGACAAACTAAGTCAAAGTTTTAAAAAGGACTTTTGGACCAAACAATGATTTCTTCCATAGGTTATTAGTTTGTAACCTCTTGTGAGAAAGATCTAAGGATTTTCCAGACCTCAGACAATCTGAAAAATATATTGGGAAAGAGTATGAGAAAGGGAACTTAATCATCTTGGTTTTGCTGATCATGATTGCATTTATTTATCTGACTTTTATTTTTTAGCCTTAAAAATTAAAATAGCCCTATTGACCATTAATTTTGCTTTTTATTTCTTTTTGCACATTCAAAATAGGAACTTACAATGTCTCAGAAAAATGGTGGGAATGTTCTTCAGATGATGTATGAGAAACCTGAACGATGGTCTTTTACCTTCCAAACATATGCCTGTCTCAGTCGAATAAGAGCTCAGCTTGCCTCTCTGAATGGCAAGCTCAAAGATGCAGAGAAACCTGTATTATTTTTTGAACGATCTGTGTATAGTGACAGGTATGTATAAATGGCTTGTACGTGGCCATTTGAAGTTTTTATCTTAGAACTGGACTTTTTTTTTTTTTATTTTAATGTTTCCTGGGAATTAGTAATAATGAATGGCTGAGCTGGGGATTAAAGATGGAAAATGACATTTAAATCCCTCAGCAGTCTGGTACTAATGGCATTAGGGAAGTTATTGCATTTATAATCCTCAGCTTCCATAGAAACTGTTGGGAATATGATGGTGCCCATTTCATTTAAATTTGCAGAGAAGTTGTTTTTCCCTCTAACCCTTTTAAAATTCTCATCTGCTCTGGTTAAATCTGGATCTATATCCTAGACTCTTACCTGGATCAAGAAGATAAAAGTCTCTAAGGGGCCTTAGAATTGCCCTACTTATGCTAGGATTCTTTTGACCTCCAAAGTTAGCTCAGAACAGAGGTTCTCAAACATTTGATCTCAGGACCCTTTTCAATTCTTAATAACTATCGAGGTGTCCAAAGAGCATGTCCTATTGATACTTAACATTACTAGAAATTAAGATGCACAAAAATGATTTAAAATTAGCGATAATAAATTCATTACATATTAATATAAATACATTTGACAAAAAGTTATATTTTCTAAAATAAAAAGTAGCTAGAAGAGTATCATTGCTTTACATTTTTGCAGCTATCTTTAATGCCTCACTTATTAAAAGACAGCTGGATTTTTATTTATGCTTCTGTATTTAATCTGTTATGGTATGTTTGTTTGTTTGAAGTATATTGGTATATGAAGTAATCTGGCCTCTCACAGAACCCCTTAGAAGATCTTGGGGACTTAATGGGGTCCTCACTCCGTATTTTGAGAACCATTGGCCAAAAACATGGTGGAAAGACTCGTCTTTTTCTGCTTTCCACGGCACTATGTGCCACTGGATTTAGGAGAATGTTTCATGTTCCTGTTCTCTTTTTTATTTCTTTGTTGTTTTTTTTTGAAATGATACATGTGTTGATGAAGACTCTCTTTTAGGTATATTTTTGCATCTAATTTGTATGAATCTGAATGCATGAATGAGATAGAGTGGACAATTTATCAAGACTGGCATGACTGGATGAATAACCAATTTGGCCAAAGCCTTGAATTGGATGGAATCATTTATCTTCGAGCCACTCCAGAGGTAAAACCCAATAAAAATGTGTTTCACTGAAAATTTAAAGAAATATTTCGAACTCTTTTCAGTGGTATGTAATGAGGGCAATTTAGTTTAACTCCAGCCTCCCAACCTCCCACTCCCCACCTCTAAATTAGAAACTTGTAACTGTGTAGATAGAAGCATTCTTTTTTCTCAGCAAACTGGAATCCCAGACTGGGCAAGTTGCTTTTTTAGGCTCTTTGTGCTTCCTCAATTCTTTTTTATTTTACTCATTATTTCTTCCTAACATTTGCAGACTCTTCTCATTCATCACAGTTAAAGTAATGAATGTGGTCAAGCAACTCCTAGAATACAGGCTTCATGAGGTGGGACCTTGGGTATTTTGATTACTGTTGAATTTCCATTGCCTAGAACACCCAGTGCTGGGCACTGTTGGAGCATATAGTAGGAGCTCAGTAAATATTTACTGAATGAATGGCAATGTTGATGGAGGTCCATATCAAGAAATCTTTTATTATGGTTGTTTGTGCCTTGGAATGAGTGGATAATGGCAGCTATCGTTGGGAAAAGACTTAGAGGACCCTTGCCATTTTCCATTAAGGGAGCTCACTTGAAAAGGTGCTTTTTGTGATAGGTTGTAACATAGCTATTCTATTTACATATGATGTTATATAATGAATACAGGATGACCAAATAGATGCCTTTCATAAAACTAACCTAAATATTAAGATCTTACATTTAATCAGAAGCTTTCTGGTTTTGGTGCGTGCATTTCTATTGTTTCTGTTTTTTAATTCTCATTTTTTCCTTAAGTCACAGGGTAGGCACTGATGAATGTAAATGTTATAACTTCTGGCCTAAAATTAGAATACTGTGTTGCTGTTGAAGCTGGGTTTTCAAAGAAATTAGGTTTCCTATTCCAACGGATGATTTTGTTCTTCATTAAGTAAAGATTTTGTTCTTCATTAAGCAAGGATTTAGCAATTTTTTAGCAATTTCAAAAGTGAATTTTGAAATTCACTTTTATTTTTGAATTTTTTTTGTTTTTAATTACAAAAATAGTAAATAAAAATGTGAAAAAGAACATAAGGAATATGAATAATTTCATTTTGCTTGAAACATTTATAGTCACTATTAAGCTAGAATTTAGCAAATATAATAATTTTGAAATTCACTTTTATTTTTGAAAAGGTTTCTTAAAGTTATGAAAATAGTACAAACACCAAAAACATAAATAATACTAATAATTTCATTTTGATACTGATAATTTCATCAGTATTGTTTCTGATATCTTTGGATGAAAGGATTGTTTAATTATTGAAAAGAGAATTTAGAGTAGAGTTTGAAACACAGTTTGTATGCTGCCATGGTCTTATGCATGTCATTTAGGTTGGAGGCTTTTATTTCTTGGAATGCATGAAGAGTTTCTCATGGTATATGAGCCCCCACAAATTATACGAAATTTTTTATGTATGTGTGCTTTTGGGGGACCGTTATCTAGAGCTGCACTGTCCAATGTGGCTATTTAAATTTAGGGTTATTAAAATTAAATAAAATTTAGATATTTAGTTCCTTGGTCACCACACTAGCCATATTTCAAGTGCTTAAAAACCACAGGTGGCTAGTGGCTACCTTATTTGATAATGCAGATATAGGACAGGCATAAAACATTCCAAAGTTGTTTTGGTTGTGCTGATATAGAGTTTTCATCATATTAAGAACCACTGTCTTTAGTGGTTTTATGTGAACTGAACATAGATATTTTATAATCAAGGTTGGTTAACAGCAAAGTAAGATTATGTTTATAGATTGGCATACCTTTTAGCTGTTGTCTCTGAACATTTTAAGTAGATGTTTAATTTTTTTCTCCTTTTTATCAAACTTAGTATATTTCATGTGTGGATGGATACCAAAAATTTATAGACTTATTTTTGAAAGTACTGCTTGGCTTAGAGCCACCAAGTGGCTGAAAAGCTCATGGAGGGAAAAATGAATTATTTCAACTTTTAAGAAGTAATAAGTAGAGATTTTGGCTAGTGTGAGTAGAGAGACACAGAAAAGAAAATTTTGATGGCAGCAGACAAGAATAATTGTTCCCTGCCTTTTTCTTCCATCTCTTATTACTTGCTTTTAGACATGCTTACATAGAATGTATTTACGGGGAAGAAATGAAGAGCAAGGCATTCCTCTTGAATATTTAGAGAAGCTTCATTATAAACATGAAAGCTGGCTCCTGCATAGGACACTGAAGTAAGACTTATTTTTATTTACTATTCATTTTAAATACCTTTGTTACCTTTGTTAAATTTTAATCTAAAATTTGGAAGATATGACTAGCAATATGTAAAATTTCCAGTCGTTTTGCTTATTGGTATCTTCCAGAACTAGGTATGGATTTTCATTCTCTTGATTGCAATGAGATCCTATTTACTTAAAGTTTTTATAACTAGTATCCCTTGGTGGTATTGATAGCGTAATATGTGAAATTTCACTTTAAGTGATAAAGTAGGAATATATCTGAACATTATTTAGGTACTCTTTCAGAAAGAATTTTGACTTGGGAGGTTGTATAGCATGGTTGTTGAGAGGATAGACTTTGTTATTAGTCAGATCTTGGCTCAAGTCCAGTCTTACTGGTGTGTGACCTTGGATAGCCTCTGAGCTTCAGAATGACAATTCTGAGCTTTAGTTTTCTCATCTTTAAAAATGCAGAAATTCCTACTTTATTGACTGCTATTTGTTTTTGAAGAGAATCATATGTTACAGTACCCAGCTGTAAATATTTTGTACCTAAGTTTTTGGGCTCCATATGGTAAATCTAGATGAGAAAGAAGGGGCTGCCAGATGAAGTACTGCAAAGTAACTTTAGTGTAAATGATTGACAACATTTTGATTTTCCAAGGACATACGAATGAATTTTTAATGTTTCTCTCTTTTTTTTGTTGCATTTCTGATTATTTTATTAATCTCTCTTTTTAAACAGAACCAACTTCGATTATCTTCAAGAGGTGCCTATCTTAACACTGGATGTTAATGAAGACTTTAAAGACAAATATGAAAGTCTGGTTGAAAAGGTAGATTTAGACAGACTACAAACAAATATTTGTTTTTTCTAAAAAAGTGTACTGAGTGGTGAGAAAACAATTTTCTAACAGAAAAGCTTCCATAAAGTTACATTAAGAAACAGTTAAGAGCTTTAGAAGATTTTGGACTGTTTAAGATTCCAGTCCTGACTAAATTCTAGCTTTGTGGCCTGAGCTAAAATAAAGATCCTTTGGAATCTCAGAATCTGACAGATCTTAGAAAAAAATTAAATAAATAAAAATAAAATAAGGATTTTTTTTTTTATCCTTTAGTGCCTCTATCTGTAGGATAGGTAAAATCATAATAACAAAAATTCTTTCTCACCCCCTTTTTCTCTGCTTTGTCCCCATTTCTTCATCTCTTCCCTACACCACCAATCTTTAGATACTTTAATAATAAACTGCTTGTGAAATTAAATTTATCTTTTTCAACTAAATTCAATATGGAGGATATTTAAAGTTACAGGATATGGATCTCATCTATTTTTATGTTGGCCAAAGTCTTGAGATTAAGGGATTTTAGTTTTGAGTTTCATTTGGGATCATGTCAAGGATTAATTGACATTACTTAATCATTGAGTCATTGTCTTAATCACAGTTCATTTATTGCCCAAATCACTGGGAGTTGACTATATTCTGTTAAGTGAGTGGTGCCCATATTGATAAAGGGAATGGGTGAGAATTTATTGATGAATATTTGAGAGAGAATAGTAAGAGAATTGGTATAACAAACATCCCTATACCCATGTTGATAACTGAGTGATTAAGCTATAAAGAAGAAAGCACAATTTGGTTTAGTTTTGAGAAAAATTTGATTTTTCCTTTCTTTTGTGGCATAATGTCTGCTGTTTAATAGAGACTTGACATTCATAAGGGATATATCAAGGATTTTGAAAATCTTGACATTTTATGTAACTACTGTAGCATATACATGTAGTTGTTTTTCCCATGGTATGAACTAAAGCTTATCTGGAAAATTCCAATGACCTCTTCATATTACTAATGATGTTAAAAATATAGGATAAATTCACTTATAATACTATTAAATGAAAAGTCAGCATTAAGTATTAACAGCCAACCATCAATTTAACTGACTTTGTAAATCACTTTTTAATTTTATCTAACACTTCTTTGTTTTGACTAAGAATCATTTCACATTATTATATTTATTTTATTAATAATGCTAGCAGTTGACTTTCTTATTAAGGTATTTTTACAAGGCAATAATTTTTGTTTCTTGAGAATTATTGAGTAGCCTAGAATATGTAGAGAACAAGCATATTCTTACATTATGGTCAGTAGTCTAGGTTCATTGACTCCTTACATGATTTTCTGCACACACTGACATTGCAAAGTATGTGATTCACATATGTGCTTCAGAAACATGACAAATCTACTACATGTTTGATTTTCAAAGTTGCTTGAACTATTGTGCTTATTAATGTTATCAGTGTTAAAGCTGCATATGTCAGTGGTCTATGATATTTAAATGAAGAGATTATAAAATTGGTGTTACAGCTATTTTAGAACTATATCTATCTTAGATTGATAGATGCAGTGGCTCACACCTGTAATCCCAGCACTTTGGGAGGCTGAGGTGGGAAGACTGCTTGAGCCCAGGAGTTCCTGACCAGCTTGGGCAACATAGTGAGACCTCATCTCTATAAAAAACAAACAAAAACTAGCCAGACATGATGGTGTGCACCTAGCCAGGAGTTCAAGGCTGCAGTGAGCTTTGATTGCACCACTGTACTCAGCCTGGGCGACAGAGCAATAAATAACTCCTAAAATGACCTTTTAGGTCATTCATCTTTTACTACTGAAGTATTTAACAATATTTCTTTTTTTTTTTTCTCGAGACAGTCTTGCTCCGTCGCCCAGGCTGGAGTGCAATGGCACAATCTTGGCTCACTGCCATCTCCACCTCCCAGGTTCAACCAGTTCTGCCTCAGCCTCTTAAGTAGGTGGGATTACAAGTGCACGCCTCCATGCCTAGCTAATTTTTTTTTTTTTTTTTTTTGAGACGGAGTTTTGCTCTTGTTGCCCAGGCTGGAGTGCGATGGCGCGATCTCAGCTCACCACAACCTCTGCCTCCCAGGTTCAACCAGTTCTGCCTCAGCCTCCCGAGTAGGTGGGATTACAAGTGCACGCCTCCATGCCTAGCTAATTTTTTTTTTTTTTTTTTTTTTTTTTTTTTTTTTTGAGACGGAGTTTCGCTCTTGTTGCCCAGGCTGGAGTGCGATAGCGCGATCTCGGCTCGGCGCGATCTCGGCTCACCGCAACCTCCGCCTCCCAGGTTCAAGCGATTCTTCTGCCTTGGCCTCCCTAGTAGCTGGGATTACAGGCATGTGCCACTACGCCCGGCTAATTTTGTATTTTTAGTAGAGAAGGGGTTTCTCCATGTTGGTCAGGCTGGTCTCGAACTCCCGACCGCAGGTGATCTGCCCGCCTCGGTCTCCCAAAGTGCTGGGATTATAGGCATGAGCCACTGCGCCTGGCCTATTTTTGTGTTTTTAGTAGAGATGGGGGGTTTCACCATGTTGGCCAGGCTGGTCTGAAACTCCTGACCTTAAGTGATCCACCCATCTCGGCCTCCCAAAATGCTAGAATTACAGGCATGAGCCGCTGCGCCCGGCCTTAACAATATTTCTTTGGAAAGTAAATGCAATGGCATTGTGGTAGTTACTTATACAGCTGGGGTCTTCAACTATTATATACTTTTAAATGAAGATGAATATTAGATACCTCAAATTAGTCAAGGAATTATACTGATTTTTTTTTTCTTCCTTTCCTCAGGTCAAAGAGTTTTTGAGTACTTTGTGATCTTGCTGAAGACTACAGGCAGCCAAATGGTTCCAGATACTTCAGCTTTGTGTATCTTCGTAACTTCATATTAATATAAGTTTCTTTAGAAAACCCAAGTTTTTAATCATTTTTGTTTTAAGGAAAAAAGATTTTTAAAATGAATCTTATGCAAAACTTTTTGACCAGTTTCTTTTCTTTTGTTTTTTTTTAAAAAAGACATTTAAAGACAAAGACATTATTTCTCATAGCAGGAAATGTAGAGGTAGATGGTTCCAGTATCAGCATAGTGACTAAACTACATTATAAAAGATCCAGCTTCCTTCTGTCATTCCCCTCTTTTGTCTTCCTCAGCAGGTTGGCTTTTTTCCCTGGTGCCTCTCACCTCCTTGGTGACCAGTTTCTTAAACTGAAAGCTTTAATGTTACATAGTAAATGGTAGTGTGTCCTGTGTAAATTAGTGTACCTATTAAAAGTTGCAAAGTGGAATTAAAGGAATCCCTAGAATAAGGATTCTGAAGTTTTATTTTAAATTATTATCTTCTTAACAGTATAGTCCCACCTCTTACTTCCTGCCTCAGTCTGCTTTCTCTACTGTCTGGATTAATTAGGCAGCCTGCTATAAAGTTAAAGTCACACATTTCTATTTTGCAAACACTGTGATTACTCTTTGCTTTGTAGTTTGCTTTGCTTTGTAGGGTTCTGCTTTTAAGTTTTTCTCTTTTTCAGACAAATTACTGATAAAAATGATATTGCCCTATATGTAATATATCCTGAAAGCATTATTTTTTGTTGAATAGGAAATAAAATTAATGAAGACAGAGGCTAGAAAGCATCCATTAATTAATGAGACACACTTAACTACTTATCTCTAAACCATCTATGTGAATATTTGTAAAAATAATGCATGGATTCATCTTAGTTCTGTATATAAATATATTTTCTTTCTAGTTTGTTTAGTTAAGGTGTGCAGTGTTTTTCCTGTGTATTAAACCTTTCCATTTTATGTTTTAGAAAATTTTATGTATTTTAAAATAAGGGGAAGAGTCATTTTCACTTTTAAACTACTATTTTTCTTTCCAAGTCATTTTTGTTTTTGGTTTCTTATTCAAAGATGGTAATTTAGTGGATTAACCAGTCCAGATGCACTGATCTTTGCAAAGGAGACTTAATTTCAAATCTGTAATTACCATACATAAACTGTCTCATTATACGTATGCATTTTTTTAGTTTGTTTTTGTTTGGTACAAATTAATTTGTTAATTAAATATTTCTTAAGTATAAACCTCATGAACTACAGTGGAGCTACACTCATTGAAATGTAATTTCAGTTCTAAAAAGATGTAATAATCATTTTAGAATTAAAATTTATTCTACTTTTAAATAAATTATGAATATTAAAGGTGAAAATTGTATAAATTACTTTGATTCCATTTTAAGTGGAGACATATTTCAGTGATTTTTAGTAACCTTTAAAAATGTATAATGACTTTTAAAATTTGTAGAATTGAAAAGACGCTAATAAAAATTTATTATTTATTTGTCATGACTCAAAAGTTGTCTCAGTGTGGTGGTCATAATAGAATTGAGCCTAATGGTGGTCTGGATTATCTCTTGGATCTATTACCTATATCATGTCTTCCATTAGAATTTATATATTGCTCTTTATAGTTTGCTCTCCTAGAAAGGTAATTAATAATACAAGACTTACTTTTCTCATCCAGAATTTTCTCTTCTGCTATGCCTAAAACTTGAAACTTATACTGAGCCACCTAGAACTTAAGTCTGTCATATGTTAAAGAACAGAGTTGTAAAATGTTTCTAAAATAGAGATATAGATGTTATTGCCTTTGAAAAATGCTAGATACATTGCAACATTAAGTCCTGTAAATAATGGCCTTCTTCATTTGACTAACTTACCTCTTCTTTTAATTTTTTTTTTTTTTTTTTTTTTTTTTTTTTGAGAGAGGGTCTTGTTCTGTTGCCTAGGCCGGAGTACAGTGGCGCAGTTATAGTTTACTGTAGTCTTAAACTCCTGGGCTCAAGCAATACTGCCTCAGCCACTTAAGTAGCTGGGACTACAGGGCTTTCACCACCATGATGGCTAATTTTTTAAAATTATTTTTTGTATAGATGGGGTATTGTTGTCCAGTCTGGTCTCAAACTCCTGGGCTCAAGTGATCATCCTGCCTTGGCCTCCCAAAGCGCTGGGATTACAGGCACGAGCCATTGTGCCCTGCGCTAAAAGCTTTTTTTGAAATAGCTTTAGACTCATAAAAGTTGCAAGAATATTACAGAGTTCCTGTTTACCTGTCACTCAGTTATTTCCCAATGATAACTTTATTTAACAATAATATTTTATCAAAACAATTAACTTTGGTGTACTACTATTAACTAAACTACAGACCTAATTTGGATTTTACCAGTTTTATGTCTTACTTTAATTCATAAACTTTAAAGCATCTTTGGCTGGCTCTCTTTTCGGACTCAGCCCGCCTGCACCCAGATGAAATAGCCTTGTTGCTCACACAAAGCCTGTTTGGTGGTTTCTTCACACGGACGCGAGAGACATTTGGTGCCAAAGACCCGAGTCAGAGGGACTCCTTCGGGAGACCAGTCCCCTGTTCTCACCCTCACTCTGTGAAGAGATGCACCTACCACCTTGGGTCCTCAGACCAACCAGCCCAAGGAACATCTCACCAATTTCAAATCCGGTAAGCGGTCTTTTCACTCTCTTCTCCAGCCTGTCTCGCTACCCTTCAATCTCCCTGTCCTTCCAATTCCAGTTCTTTTTCCTCTCTAGTAGAGACAAAGGAGACACATTTTATCCATGGACCCAAAACTCCGGCGCCGGTCATGGACTCAGGAAGACAGTCTTCCCTTGGTGTTTAATCACTGTGGGGACGCCTGACTGATTATTCACCGACATTTCATTGGTGTCTGATCACTGCAGGGAAGCCTGCCTTGGTGATTCACCCACATTCCCTTGGTGGCAAGTCAATTGCGGGGACGTCTGCTTTGGTTGCTCACCTACATGCTCGCCCACCCCCTTCCCCGTGTCTCTACCTTTCTCTTTAAACTTACCTCCTTCACTATGGGCAACCTTCCGCCCTCCATTCCCCCTTCTCCCTTAGCCTGTGTTCTCAAGAACTTAAAACCTCTTCAACTCACACCTGACCTAAAACTTAAATGCCTTATTTTCTTCTGCAATACCACTTGGCTCCAATACAAACTCGACAGTAGTTCCAGGTGGCCGGAGAATGGCACTTTCAATTTGTCTATCCTACAAGATCTAGATAATTTTTGTTGAAAAATGGGCAAATGGTCTGAGGTGCCTGATGTCTAGGCATTCTTTTACACATTTGTCCCTCCCTAGTCTCTGCTCCCAATGCGACTCATCCCAAATCCTTCTTCTTTCTCTCCTGTCTGTTCCCTCAGTCTCCACACCAAGCTCTGAGTCCTTTGAATCCTTTTCTACGGACTCATCTGACCTCTCCGCTTCTACCCAGGCTGCTCCTTGCCAGGCTGTGCCAGGTCCCAATTCTTCCTCAGCCTCTGCTCCCCCACCCTATAATCTTTCTATCACCTCCCCTCCTCACACCCGGTCTGGCTTACAGTTTCCTTCCGTGACTAGCCCTTCCCCACCTGCCCAACAATTTCCTCTTGAAGAGGTGGCTGGAGTTAAAGGTATAGTCAAAGTTAATGCTCCTTTTTTCTTTATCCGACCTCTCCCAAATCAGTTAGCATTTAGGCTCTTTTTCATCAAATATAAAAACCCAGCGCAGTTCATGGCCCGTTTGGCAACAACCCTTAGATGCTTTACTGTCCTAGACCCCAGAGGAAGGCCGTCTTATTCTCAATATGCATTTTATCACCCAGTCAGCTCCTGACATTAGAAAACTTCAAAAATTGGAATCCGGCCCTCAAACGCCACAACAGGAATTAATCAACCTCACCTTCAAGGTGTACAATAATAGAGAGGAGGTAGCCAGACAGCAACGTGTTTCTGAGTTACAGCTACTTGCCTCTGCTGTAAGACAACCCACAACCATGTCTCCAGCATACAAGAACTTCAGAACATCCAAGCCACAGCTCCCAGGGGCTCCTTCAAAACATCCTTGTGGACCTTGCTTCAAATGCCAAAAGCCTGGCCCCTGGGCCTCAGAATGCCCGGTGCCCAAGATTCCTCCTAAGCCATGTCCTGCCTGTGTGGGCCCCCACTGGAGGTCAGACTATCCGACTCACATCGCTGCCGCTCCTAAAGCCCCTGGAGCCCAAACCCAATGTTCCTTGGCCGACTCCTTCCCAGCTGTCCTCGGCTTAGTGGCTGAAGACTGATGCTGCCCGATCGCCTCGGAAGCCTCCTGGACCATCACAGATGCTTTGGGTAACTCTTACAGTGGAGGGTAAGTCTGTCCCCATCTTAATCAATACGGAGGCTACCCACTCCACATTACCTTCTTTTCAAGGGCCTGGTTCCCTTGCTTCCATAACTGTTGTGGGTATTGACGTCCAGGCTTCTAAGCCTCTTAAAACTCCCCAACTCTGATGCCAACTTGGACAACATTCTTTTATGCACTCCTTTTTAGTTATCCCCACCTGCCCAGCTCCCTTATTAGATCGAGACATTTTAACTAAATTATCTGCTTCCCTGACTATTCCTGGGCTACAGCCACACCTCATTGCCACCTTTTCCCCCAGTTCAAAGCCTCCTTCGCATCCTCCCTTTGTATCTCCCCACCTTAATCCACAAGTATAGGACACCTCTACTCCCTCCTTGGTGACAGATGATGCACCCCTTACCATCCCATTAAAACCTAATCACCCTTACCCTGCTCAATGCCAATATCCCGTCCCACAGCACACTTTAAAAGGATTAAACCCTGTTATCACTCACCTGTTTCAGCATGGCCTTTTAAAGCTTATAAACTCTCCTTACAATTCCCCCATTTTACCTGTCCAAAAACCGGACAAGTCTTACAGGTTAGTTCAGGATCTGTGCTTTATCAACCAATGGTCTTGCCTATCCACCCTGTGGTGCCAAACCCCTATACTCTCCTATCCTCAGTACCTCCCTCCACAACCCATTATTCTATTCCAGATAAACCTAGCTGACCCCATAGATCCTAAATCCTTTCGCCACTCCTTTCCGTTCCTTAAAAACAGCCCTAGAAGCTGCTCCCACAGTAGCTCTCCCTAACTCACCCTAACCCTTTTCATTACACACAGCTGAAGTGCAGGGCTGTGCGGTCAGAGTTCTTACACAAGAGCTGGGACTGCGCCCTGTAGCCTTTCTGTCCAGACAACTTGACCTTACTGTTTTAGCCTAGCCCTCATGTCTGCGTGCAGTGGCTGCCACTGCTTTAATACTTTTAGAGGCCCTCAAAATCACAAGCTATGCTCCACTTACTCTCTCCAGTTCCCATAACTTTCAAAATCTATTTTCCTCCTCACACTTGATGCATATACTTTCTGCCCCCTAGCTCCTTCAGCTATACTCACTCTTTGTTGAGTCTCCCACAATTACCATTTTTCCTGGCCGGGACTTCAATCCAGCCTCCCACATTATTCCTGATACCACACCTGACCCGCATGACTGTATCTCTCTGATACACCTGGCATTCACTCCATTTCCCCATATTTCCTTCTTTCCTGTTCCTCACCCTGATCACACCTGGTTTATTGATGGCAGTTTGATCAGGCCTAATCACCACTCACCAGCAAAGGCAGGCTATGCTATAGTATCTTCCACATCTATCATTGAGGCTACCGCTCTGCCCCCTCCACTACCTCTCAGCAAGCTGAACTCATTGCCTTAACTTGGGACCTCACTCTTACAAAGGGACTATGCGTCAATATTTATACTGACTGTAAATATGCCTTCCATATCCTGCACCACCATGCTGTTACATGGGCAGAAAGAAATTTCCTCACTATGCAAGTGTCCTCCATCATTAATGCCTCTTTAATAAAAACTCTTCTTAAAGCCACTTTACTTCCAAAGGAAGCTGGGGTCATTCACTGCAAGGGCCATCAAAAGGCATCAGATCCCATCACTCAGGGCAATGCTTATGCTGGTAAGGTAGCTAAAGAAGCAGCTAGCATTCCAACTTCTGTCCCTCATGGCCAGTTTTTCTCCTTTTCATTGGTCACTCCTATTTACTCTCCTACTGAAGTTTCCACCTATCAATCTGTTCCCACACAAGGCAAATGGTTCTTGGACAAAGGACAATATCTCCTTCCAGCCTCACAGGCCCATTCTATTCTGTCATCATTTCATAACCTCTTCTATGTAGGTTACAAGCCATTATCCCGCCTCTTAAAACCTTTCATTTCCTTTCCATTGTGAATGTCTATCCCCAATCCTCCACTCTTGACTCCCTCTTGGAGTGGATAGATGATCTTTGCTGACAGGACACACCCCAACACTTTCATCCTGATCAAGTCCTGTTCTTTACTTTTATACTCTTATTCTCGTTCCCATTCTTATGCCACCCTCTACCTCTCCCCAGCTATCTCCACCACAGTATCAATCTCACTCACTGTCTCCTAGCCATTTCTAATCCTTCTTTAACAAACAAAGCCAGCAGGCTTTGCATTCCTCTTTCCTCCAAAATCGCCGAGGCCTCAATTTATTCACTGCTGAAAAAGGAGGACTCTGTATATTTTTAAATGAAGAGTGTTGTTTTTACCTAAATCAGTCTGGCCTGGTATATGACAACATAAAAAAACTCAAGGATAGAGCCCAAAAACTCACCAACCAAGCAAATAATTATGCTGAACCCCCTTGGGCACTCTCTAATTGGATGTCCTGGGTCCTCCCAATACTTAGTCCTTTAATACCTGTTTTTCTCCTTCTCTTATTTGGACCGTGTGTCTTCCTTTTACTTTCGCAATTCATACAAAACCGCATCTAGGCCATCACTAATCATTCTATACGACAAATGCTCCTTCTAACAACCCCACAACATCACCCCTTACCCAAAAATCTTTCTTCAGTTTAATCTTTCCCACTCTAGGTTCCCACACTGCCCCTGATCCTGCTAGAAGCAGCCCTGAGAAACATCGCCCATTATCTCTCCATACCACCCCTGAAAATTTTCACTGCCCCAACAGTTCACCACTATTTTGTTTTGTTTTTCTTATTAATATATGAAGACAGGAATGTCAGGCCTCTGAGCCCAAGCTAAGCCATCATATCACCTGTGATCTACATGTATACATCCAGTTGGCCTGAAGCAACTGAAGATCCACAAAAGAAGTGAAAATAGCCTTAACTGATGACATTCCACAATTTTGATTTGTTCCTGCCACACCCTAACTGATATAATATATTCTCCCCTGCCCTCAAGAAGGTACTTTGTAATATTCTCCCCCCACCCCCTGCCCTTAAGAAGGTACTTTGTAATATTCTACCCCCCCACCCTGCCCTTAAGAAGGTACTTTGTATGCCTATCCCAAACCTATAAGAACTAATGATAATCCCACCACCCTTTGCTGACTCTCTTTTCGGACTCAGCCCGCCTGCACCCAGGTGAAATAAACAGCCTTGTTGCTCACACACACATACACAAAATAAAACATTTTTTAAAAAATCTTTATTTCTTAAGAGCAATTTTAGGTTCATAGCAAAATTGAGCAGAAAGTAAAGCATCTCATATACTCACTGTTCCTCCTTTGCCCTCCAGAGCCATCCCTACTATCAGCATTTCCCTCCATACTTGGTACATTTGTTGCAATTAATGAACCTACATCAACATATTACCCAAAGCCCATGGGTTACATTAGGGTTCATTCTTGGTGTTATACATTCAGTGTGTTTCGACAAACGTATATTTATCTGCCATTGTTTTTACTGCCCTAAAAATCCGCATTTCTGCCTGTTCATCCCTATCATCCCTGCCAAGTAATCATTTTACTATATTCATAGTTTTGCATTTTCTAGAATGTCATATACTTGGAATCATATAGTATGTGGCCTTTTCATATTGGCTTCATTCACTTTTCACTTAGTAATATGTATTTTTAAGTTTCCTCCATGTCTTTTCATGGCTTTATCACTCATTTATTTTTAGTGCTGAATAATATTCCATCACCTGATGTAAAACAGTTTACCCACTAACCTACTGCAAGATGTTTTGATTGTTCTGAGGTTTTGGCAATTATGAATAAAGCTCCTATAAACATCCATGTGCAGGTTTTTATGTGGACTAAGTTTTCAGCTTCTTTGGGTAAATATCAAGGAGAGCAGTTGCAGGATTGCATGGTAAGAATATATTCAATTTTATAAGAAATGGTCAAATGGTATTTGAAAGTGGATATGTGCCATTTTGTATTCCCACCAGCAATGAAAGAGTACCCATTGTTTCACACCCACTTCAGCATTTGGTGTTGTTATTGTTTTGGAGTTTGGTCACTCTTGTAGATCTGTAGTGGTATCTTGTTTTAATTTTGATTCCCTAATGACATGATGTTGAACATCTTTTCACATACTTACCATCTGTATATCTTCTTTGGTGAGGTTCTGTTTGTGTTTTGGGGCTCATTTTCTTATTGTTGAGTTATGAGTTCTTTGTATGTTTTGGATGACAGTCCTTTTTCATGTCTCTTGGAAGTATTTTTTTCCCAGTCTGTGACTTGTCTTACTCCATTGGCATTGTCTTTCATAGAGCACAAGTGTTTTATTTTAATGAAGTCCAGTTTTATCAGTTATTTCTTTCATGGATAGTGCCTTTGATGTTGTAGCTAAAAAGTCATTGTTTTGCCAAAGGTCATCTAGTTATCTTCTAGGAATTTTATAGTTTTGCATTTTAAATTTAGGTCTATTATCTATTTTGAGTTAATTTTTTATGAAGGGTGTAAGGTCTGTGTCTTGGTTTATGTCTTTGCATGTGGATGTCTACAAAGATGGTTGACCATTCAACAATCTTTGTTGAAAAGATTGTCTTTTCTCCACTGTATTACTTTTGCTCCTTTGTTGAAGATCAGTTGACTATATTTATGTAGGTCTATTTCTGAGCTTTCTACTCTGTTCCATTGGCCTGTTTACCAGTTCTTTTGCCAATACCACACTGTCTTCATTACCGTTGCTTTATAATAAATCTTGAAGTCAGATAGAGTCAGTCCTACAACTTTGTTCTTCTTTAACATTGAGTTGGCCATTCTGAGTCCTCTGCCTTTCCATATAAACCTAATTTTTATTTTTTATTATTTTTTTGAAATGGGTTCTCACCCTGTCTCCCAGGCTGGAGTGCAGTGGTGCCATCACAGCTCACTGAAGCCTTGAATTCATGGGTTCAAGCGATCCTCCCACCCCAGCCTCTCGAGTAGCTGGGTCTATAGGCACATGCCACTATGCCCAGATAATTTTAATTTTTTTTTGTAGAGATGGGATCTCGTGATGTTACCCAGGCTGGTCTCAAACTCCTGAGCGCAAGCAATCTTCCCACCTTGGCCTCCCAAAGTGTTGGGATTACAGGCATGAGCCACCATGCCTGGCCCTTTCCATATAAACTTCAGAATCAGTTTGTCAATATCTACAAAATAACTTCATGGGATTGGTTGAGATTGTGTTGAATTTGTAGATCAAGTTATGGAGAACTGAACATCTTGACAATGTTGATTCTTCCTATTTATAAACACAGAACATCTCTCCATTTAGTTGTCATCTTTCATCAAAGTTTCATAGTTTACTTCATATAGATCTTGTACATGTGTTGTAAGAGTTAAAGCTAAGTATTTCATTTTTAGGAGTGGTAATGCAAATGGTAATGTTTTATATTTCAAAATCTACCTCTTTATTGCCGGTTTATAGGAAAGCAATTGATGTTGGAAATTAACTTTGTATCCTGCCACTTCGCTATTATCACTTATTAGTTTCAGGAGTTTTTTTGTGATTATTTCAGATTTTCTACATAGACTGTCATCTATGAAGGGAGAGAATTGTATATATTTCTTCCTGTCCAATCTGTATACCTTTTATTTCCTTTTCTTGTCTTATTACATTAGCTAGAACTTCCAGTATGATTCTGAAGAGCAGTGGTGAGAGTAGACATCTTTGCCTTCTTTCTAATCTTAGTGGTAGAATTTTGGGTTCTTCACCATTAATATAATGTTAGCTGTAGGCTTTAAGTAGATATTCTTTTCAAGGTGGAGAAATTGCCCCTCTATTCCTAGTTTGCTGAGTTTTTATCATGAATGATTTTTTTATTTTGTTAATGCTTTTTCAGTATCAATGTGATTTTGATTTTTTTCTTTAGCCTGCTATTGTGATGGATTACATTAATTGATTTTTGAATGTTAAGCCAGGCTTGCATACTGATATGATTTGGCTGTGTTTCCACCCAAATCTCATCTTGAATTGTAGTTTCTATCATCCCCACGTGTTGTGGGAGGGGCCGGGTGGAGACAATTGAATCATGGGGGCAGTTTTCCCCATCCTGTCCTCGTGATAATGAGTTAGTTCTCGTGAGATCTGATGGTTTTATAAGGGGCTTCCCCTTCACTGGGCACTCATTTTTCTTCTCCCTGCCACCATGTGAAGAAGAACATGTTTGCTTCCCCTTCTGCAGTGATTATAAGTTTCCTGAGGCCTCACTAGTCATGCTGAACTATAAGTCAATTAAACCTCTTTCTGTTATAAATTACCCATTTTCTGGCAGTTCTTTTTTTTTTTTTTTTAAGATGGAGTTTTGCTCTTGTTGCCCAGACTGGAGTGCAATGATGCGATCTCAGCTCACCGCAACCTCTGCCTCCCGTGTTCAAGCAATTCTCCTGCCTCAGCCTCCCAAGTAGCTAGGATTACAGGCATGTGCCACCACAGCTGGCTAATTTTTTGTATTTAGTAGAGCTGGGTTTTCACAATGTTAGTCAGGCTGGTCTCAAACTCCTGACCTCAGGTGATCCACCCGCCTTGGCGTCCCAAAGTGCTGAGATTACAGGTGTGTGCCACCATGCCCAGCCTGTGGCAGTTCTTTATAGCAGCAAGAGAACGAACTAATGCACATACCTAGGATAAATTCCACTTGATAATACTGTATAATTCTTTCCATATATTGTTGGATTCAATTTGCTAATATATTACTGAGGATTTTTGCATTTATGTTCATAAAAGCTGTTGGTCTGTAGTTTTCTTGTAATGTCTTTGGTTTTGGTATTGGGATAATGCTGGCTGCATAGAATGGGTCAGGAAATATTCTGCTTGTAGGAATTGGTGTAGTTTCTTCCTTAAATATTTAGCAGAATTAACCAACACAACAATATGGGCCTATTGACTTCTGTTTTGGAAAGTTATTAATTATTGATCCAATTTCTTTAAAAGATACAGACATTCAGATTGCCTATTTCTTCTGTGAGTTTTGGCAGATTGTGCTTTTTAAGGAGTTGATTCTTTCACTTTGTTTATTAAATTTGTGGGCCTAGAGTTGTTTATAATATTCCTTTATTAACTTTTTAATGTCTATGGGAGCTGTAGTTGTGTCCCTTCTTGCTTTTTTTTTTTTTTTTTGAGATGGAGTCTTGCTCTGTCACCCAGGCTGGAGCACAGTGGTGTGATCTCGGCTCACTGCAACCTCTGCCTCCTGGGTTCAAACGATTCTCCTGTCTCAGCCTCCTGAGGAGCTACGATTACAGGTGCCTGCCACCATGCCTGGCTAATTTTTGTATTTTTAGTAGAGGTAGGGTTTTGCCATGTTGGCCAGGCTAGTTTTGAACTCCTGACCTCAAGTGATCCACCTGCCTTGGCCTCCCGAAGTGCTGGGATTACAGATGTGAGCCACCACGCCTGGCCCCTTTTCATTTTTGATGTTAGTAATTTGTGTCTTCTGTTTTTCTTAGTCTGGCTAAGGCTTAGCAATTGTTATTGATCTTTTCAAAGACCTACCTTTTTGTGTGACTGATTTTTCTTTATTGATTTCCTATTTTCTATTTCTGATTTGTGCTCTAATTTTGATTATTCCTTTTCTTATGTTTATTTTGGATTTAATTTGTTCTGTTCTTATTTCCTGTGGTAAAAACAAAGATTATTGATTTTAGATCTTATTTTCTAATATACACATTCAATGCTATAAATTGCAGTCTGAGTACTGCTTTCACTACATCCTATTTTAAAATTTATTTTTATTTACTTCAAAATATTTTAAAATGTCTCTTGAGAGGTTTGTTTGTTTGTTTGTTTTGAGACAGTCTCACTCTGTCACCCAGGCTGGAGTGCAGTGGCATGATCTTGGCTCACTGCAAACTCTGACTCCCGGGTTCAACTGATTCTCCTGACTTGGCCTCCCGAGTAGCTGGGATTACAGCTGTGCACCACCATACCCACTAATTTTTTGTATTTTTAGTAGAGACGGGGTTTCATCATGTTGGTCAGGCTGGTTTTGAACTCCTGACTTCAAGCAATCCACCCACCTTGGCCTCCCAAAGTGCTAGGATTACAGGCATGAGCCACTGCGCCCAGCCTCTTGAGAGTTTTTTAACCCCTGTGTTATCTAGAAATGTGTTAATTTTCAAGTAATTGGGACTTTCCAGCCATCTTTCTGTAGTTGATTTCTAGTTTAATTTCCTTGTAGTCTGAGAGCAAACATTGTATGATTTCTATTCTTTTCAATGCGTTAAGGTGTGCTTTATGGTGCAGAATGTAGTCTATCCTGGGGAATGTTTTATATGAGCTTGAGAAGAATGTGTACTGTGCTGCTGTTGGATGAAGTAATCTATAAGTGTTAATTATATCCAGTTGATTGATGGTGTTGTCAAATTCAACTGTGTCCTTACTGAATTTTTTGCTTGCTGGATCTGTCTGTCTAATACTGATGGAGGGGTATTAAAATCTCCAATGATAATACTGGACACAACATATAGTTGGGTCTTGTTTTTTATCCACTCTGACAACCCCTGTCTTTTAATTGGTGTGTTTAGACCATTGATGTTTAAGGTGATTTTTAAGTATATTTGGATTAATATATAACCATATTTGTTATTAAAAAATGGTGCGAAGGCCAGGTGCAGTGGCTCGCACCTGGAATCCCAGCACATTGGGAGCCTGAGGCGAGCAGATCACTTGAGATCAGCGGCTCAAGATCAGCCTGGGCAACATGGTGAAACCCTGTCTTTACTAAAAATACAAAAGTTAGCTGATTGTAGTGGCACGTGCCTGTAGTCCCAGATACTCAGGAGGCTGAGGCAGGAGAATTGCTTGAATCCAGGAGGTGGAGGCTGCAGTGAGCCAAGATCACACCACTGCACTCCAGCCTGGCCAAAAGAACAAGACTCAGTCTCAAAAAAAAAAAAGGTGCCAAGAAACACAATGTGAAAAGAGTAGTCTTTTAAATAAAGGTGTTGGGAAAAATGGATTTCCACATGCAGGAGAATGAAATTGGACTCATCTTATACTATATACAAAAATCAACCCAAAATGGATTAAAGACTTAAACTTAAGGCCTGAAACTATAAAACTCCAAGAAGAAAACATAGGGAAATCTCCATGACATTGTTCTGAGCAATGATTTTTTGGATTTGACCCCAAAAGCTCAGACAGCAAGAGCAAAGATAGACTCATGTGATTACATCAAACTAAAAAGCTTCAGCACAGCAAAGGAAACAACTGAATGAAGAGACAACCTACATATTGGGAGAAAATAGTTGCAGTTTATACTAATACATCTAATGAGGGAGCGGTTAATATCCAAAATACATGAGAAACTCAAACAATAAAAGGAAAACAATCTGATTAAAACATGGTCAAAGGACCTGAGCAGACATTTCTCCAAAGAAGGCACACAAATGGCCAACAGATATATATGAAAAATTGTTCAGCATCACTTATCATTAGGGAAATGGAAATTATAACCACACTGACATATCATCTCACACCTGTCAGAATGGCTGTTATCAAAAAGATGAAAGACTACATGTGCTGGTGAAGATGTGGAGAAGGGAGAACCTTTGTAAACGGTTGATGGGAATGTAAATTAATACAGCCATTATGTAAAATTATGGGGTTTCCTCAGAATACTAAAAATAGAATTACTACATGATGGGGATTGATCTAAGATGGCCAATTAGAAGCAGCTGTGGTCTGCAGCACTCATGGAGAGGAATGAAGAAGGGTGAGTGAATTCAGCACCTTCAACTGAAATATTCAGGTTCTTGCATTGGGACTGCTAGACAACCCAATACAGAGAAGGAAGAAAAGTGGGGGGTGGGGAAGGTGATGGCCCACCTGGGAGTGGCACAGAGCCAAAGGAATCCCCACCCCCAGCCAAGGAAAGCAGTGAGTTATTGTGCGACTACTCTTAGGAAACCACACTTCTCCCACGAATCTTTGCAGCCTGCATGCATTAGTCCGTTGGCGGCTCACACCTGTAATCCCAGCACTTTGGGAGGCCAAGGCGGGCAGATCACGAGGTCAAGAGATCGAGACCATCCTAGCTAACATGGTGAAACCCCGTCTCTACTAAAAATACAAAAATTAGCTGGGTGTGGTGCCACACGCCTGTAGTCCCAGCTACTTGGGAGGCTGAGGCAGGAGAATCGCTTGAACCCGGGAAGGGGAGGTTGCAGTAAGCCAAGATGAGGCCACTACTCCAGCCTGGCAACAGAGTGAGACTCTGTCTCAAAAAGAAAAAAAAAAAGAAGAAAGAAATACCCCCGAGACTGGGGAATTTATAAAGGAAAGAGATTTAATTGACTCACAGTTCCTCCTGGCTAGGGAGCCCTCAGACAGCTTACCACCATGGTGGAAGGGGAAACAGGCACCTTTTCCACAGGTGACAGGAGGGAGAAGTGAGAGCACAGGTAAAAACTACCACTTTCAAAACCATTAGAGTTCATGAGAATTCACTCACTGTCACAAGAACAGCACGATCTTGTGATTCTACCACCCTCATGATCCAACCACTTTCCTTCAACATGTGGGGATTACAGGTCCCTTCCTCGATATGGGGGGATTATAATTCAAGATGAGATTTGGGCAGGGACACAGAAGCAAATAATATCACTGTGGATAAGGAGATCCCCTCATGAGCCCACGCCACCAGGGCCTTGGGTCTGATACACAGAGCTGTGTGAAGTCTTGGCAGAGCACCTGCTTACATATAGAGACCCAGGAGTTTTACATATTCCGGCCCTGGGATCTCCAGCAAGGCAGGAAATTCATCCGTACATATCCCTGGGAAGGGGAGACTGAATCCAGGGAGCCAAGCAATGTCGTTCTATGGGCCCCACTTCCACAGCACCTCACAAATTAAGACTCACTGGCTTGGAATCCCAGCCAGCCAATGGCAGCGGGTTGAAATCCACCTGAGATGGGTCCAAGTTCCCAGGGGAACGGGTGGCTGCCATCTCTGCGGTTCCATCAACTTAGCTTCTCTAGCCTGCTGACTGTGGAGAATACAGACAGTCTGGGAGGAAGGGTCCCCCATAGTGCAGCACAGCTGCCTTGCCAGATTGTGGCCAGACTGCTTTAAGCAGCACCTGGATCCATTTCTCCTCACTGAGCAGGATCTCCCTGCAGGAGCTTCAACCACTCCAGCTAGGGTTCTATGGACAGAGCTCTGATCTCTCCCTGGGATGGAGCTCCTGTGAGGAGGGGTGGATGTCATCTCTGCGGTTTGGTGGACTCAGCCACTCCAGCCTGTCAGCTTTGGAGATTGCAGGCAGTTTGGAAGAGGAAGTGTGCCCCTTAATGCAGCACAACTGCTCTACCAAAAAGCAGCCAGACTGCTTCTTTGGGCAGGTCCCTGATCCCATTACTTCTGACTGGGTGAGACCTCCCAATGGGGGTTTCCAGACATCTATAGGTGCGTGCAGGCTGGCAACAGGTCAGTACCCCCTGGGATAGAGCTTCCAGAGAAAGGATCTGGCTGTCATCTTTGCTGTTTCGTGGCCTTTGCTGGTGATACCTCCAGGTACGGGAGAATGAGGCAACTGGGGTCTGGAGCGGACCCCCAGCAAACCACAGCAGCCCTATGGTAGAGTGGGCTGACTGTTAAAAACAAACAAACAGACACAAAACAACAACAATGACAAAGACCCCACAAAAACCTCATTCACCATGTCAGAAACCTCAAAGGTTGAAGGTAGATAAGCCCACAAAGATGAGAAAGAATCAATGCAAACATGCTGAAAACTCAAAAGGCCAGAGTCCTTTTCTTCTCCAAATGACCACAACACCTCTCCAGCAAGGGCACAGAACTAGGCTGAGACTGAGATGGTTGAATTGACAGAAGTAGGCTTCAGAGGTGTGTAATAATGAATTTCACTGGGCTAAAGGAGCATGCTGTAACCCAAAGCAAAGAAGCTAGGAATCATGATAAAACAATACAGGAGTTGATAGCCAGAATAGCCAGTTTAGAGAGGAACATAGCCAACCCAATGGAGTCGAAAAACACAACACAAGACCTTCACAATGCAATCACAAGTATCAATAGCAGAATAGACCAAGTGGAGGAAAGAATCTTAGAGCTTGAAGACTCTTTCTGAAATAAGACAGAGAAGAATAGAGAAAAAAGAATGAAAAGGAATGAACAAAACCCCCAAGAAATATAGCATTATGTAAAGATACCAAAGCTACAACTAACCAGGGTACTTGAAAGAGATGGGGAGAATGGAACCAAGTTGTAAAACATACTTCAGGATATCATATAGGAGAACTTCCCCAACCTAGCAAGACAAGCCAACATTCAAATTCAGGAAATGCAGAAAACTCCAGTGAGATACTCCATGAGCAGATCAACCCTAAGACACATAATCATCAGATTCTCCAGTGTCAAAAGGAAAGAAAAAATATTAAGGGCAGTCATAGAGAAAGGCCAGGTCACCTACAAAGGGAAATCCATCAGACTAACAGCATACCTCTCAGCAGAAACCCTACAAGCTGGAAGAGATTGGGTGCCAATACTCAACATTATTGAAGAAAAGCATTTCCAATCCATAATTTCATATCTGGCCAAACTAAGCTTCATAAGTGAAGGAGAAATAAGATCCTTTTCAGACAAGCAAATGCTGAGGGAATTTGTCACCACCAGGCCTGCCTGGCAAGAGCTCCTGAAGGAAGCACTAAATATGGAAAGGAAAAACCATTACCAGCCACTACAAAAACACACTGAAGTACACAGACCAGTGACACTATGAAGCAACCACATACACAAGTCTGCAAAATAACCAACTAGCATCATGATAACAGGATCAAATTCATACATAACAACACTAACCTTAAATGTAAATGGGCTAAATGCCCCAATTAAAAGACACAGAATGGCAAGCGGGGTAAAGAACCAAAACCTACCAGTGTGCTGTCTTCGATATCCATCTCTTGTGCAAAGACACATATATGCCCAAAATAAAGGGATAGAGGAAAATTTACCAAGCAAACAGAAAACAGAAAAAAGCAGAGGTTGCGATTCTAGTTTCTGACAAAACAGACTTTAAACCAACAAAGATCAAAAAAGACAAGGGCAGTACATAAAGGTAAAATGTTCAATTCAGCAAGAAGAGCTAACTATACTAAATATATATGCACCCAATACAGGAGCATCCAAATTCGTAAAGCAAGTTCTCAGAGACCTACAAAGAGACAGACTGTCACACAATTGTCTCACACAACACTTTAACACCCCACTGACAATATTAGAAACATCATTGAGAAAGAAAATTAACAAAGATATTCAGAACCTGAACTCAGACCTGGATCAAGTGGACCTGATAGATATCTACATAACTCTCCACCCAAATTCAACAGAATATACATCCTTATCACCACATGGCACTTACTCTAAAATTGATCACACAGTCAGAAGTAAAACACTCCTTAGCAAATGCAAAAGAACTGAAATCATAACAGTCTCCCAGACCACAGCACAATTAAATTAGAACTCAAGAAACTCACTCAAAACCACACAACTACATGGAAGTTGAACAACCTGCTCCTGAATGACTCTTGGGTAAATAATGAAATTAAGGCAGAAATCAAGAAGTTATTTGAAACTAATGAGATCAAAGAGACAATGTACCAGAATTTCTGGGGTGCGACTAAAGCAGTGTTAGGAGGGAAATTTATAGCATGAAATGCCCACATGCAAAAGCTAGAAAGATCTTGTTACCATCATAACATCTCAACTAAAAGAACTAGAGAACCAAGAGCAAACAAACTCCAAAGCTAGCAGAAGACAAGAAATAACCAAGATCAGAGCTGAACTGAAGGAGATGGAGACATGAAAAACCCTTCAAAAATATCAACAAATCCGGGAGGTGTTTTTTTTTGAAAAAATTAATAAAATAGACTGCTAGCTAGTCTAATAAAGAAGAAAAGAGAGAAGAATCAAATAAACACAATTAGAAATGATAAGGGGGATATCACCACTTACTCCACAGAAATACAGCCAACCATTAGAGAATACTATAAACATCTCTGTGCACATAAACTAGAAAATCTAGAAAAAATGGATAAATCCCTGGACACATACACCCTCCCAAGACTGAACCAGAAAGGAAGTGAATTCCTCAGTATAACAATAACAAGTTCTGAAATTGAGGTAATGATAAATAGCCTACCCACCAAAAGAAGACCAGGACCAGACAGATTCACAGCTGATTTCTACCAGAGGTACAGAGAAGAGCTGGTACCATTTCTAATGGTACTATTCCAAAAAATTGAAAAAGAGGAGGCCTCCCTAACTCCTTCTATGAGGCCAGCATCATCCTGATACCAAAACCTGGGAGAGATGCAAAAATAAAAGAAAACTTCAAGATGGATTAAAACCTCAAACTACAAAAACCCTAGTAGAAAATCTAGGCAATACCATTCAGGACATAGGCACGGGCAAAAATTTTATGCAGAAAATACCAAAAGCAATTGCAACAAAAGCAAAAATTGACAAATGGGGTCTGGTTAAACTAAAGAGCTTCTGCACAGCAAAAGAAACTATTATCAGAGTGAACAGTTAACCTACAGAATGGGAGAAAATTTTTGCAATCCATCTGACAAAGGTCTAATATCCAGTCTACAAGGAACATAAAGAAATTTATATGAAAAAACCTCATTAAAAAGTGGGCAAAGGACATGAACAGACACGTATCAAAAGAAGACATACATGAAGCCAACAATCCAAACATGAAAAAAAGCTCAACATCATTGATCATTAGAGAAATGCAAATCAAAACAACAATGAGATACCATCTCACGTCAGTCAGAATGGCTATTATTAAAAAGTAAAAAAATAACAGATGCTGGCGAGGTTGCAGAGAAAAATGAACACTTTTACACTGTTGGTGGGAATGTAAATTAGTTCAACCATTGTGGAAGACAGTGTGGTGATTCCTCATAGACCTCGAAGCAGAAATACCATTTGACCCAGCAATCCCATTACTGGGTATATACCCAAGGGACTATAAATCATTCTGATATAAAGATACATGCACACATATGTTCATCGCAGCACTATTCACAATAGTAAAGACATGGAATCAACCTAAATGCCCATCAATGATAGACTGGTTAAAGAAATATGGTACATGTACACCATGGAATACTATGCAGCCATAAAAAGGATCATGCCCTTTGCAGGGACAGGGATGGAATTGGATGGACGGAATTGGAAGCCATTATCCTTAGCAAACTAATGCAGGAACAGAAAACCAAACACTGCATGTTCTCACTTATAGGTGGGAGCTGAATGATGAGAATATATGGACACATGGGGTACAACAACACACACTGGAGCCTGTCAGAGAGTGTGGCGGAAGGGAGAGCATAAGGAAGAATAGCTAATGGATACTGGGCTTAATACCTAGGTGATGGGATGATCTGTGCAGCAAACCACTATGGCACACATTTACCCATGTAACAAACCTGCACATCCTGCACATGTACCCCAGAACTTAAAATAAAAGTTGAAGAAAAAAAGAACTTAAATAAAATAAAATATGTAAATATATAATAAAATATAATTTTTTTCTTTATAAAAAAATTAAGAATTACTACATGTTCCAGCAATCCCACTTCTGGGTATATATCGAAAGGATTTGAAGTCAGTATATTGAAGAGATATCTGCACTCCCATGTTCATTGCAGCAGTATTCACACTTGATCTTAGCCAAAAGGCCAAGAAGTAATATTGAGTAAAGAAAACGTGGCATATACACACAATTGAATACTATGTAGCCTTTAAAAAGAAGGAAATTCTGGCTGGGCTGGGTGGCTCATGCCTGTAATCCCAGCACTTTGGGAGGCCGAGGCAGGTGGATCACCTGAGGTCAGGAGTTCGAGACCAGCCTGACCAACATGGAGAAACCCCATCTCTACTAAAAAGATAACAATTAGCCGGGCATGGCGGTACATGCCTGTGATTCCAGCTACTCAGGAGGCTGAGGCAGGAGAATCACTTGAATCCAGGAGGCAGAGGTTGCAGTGAGCTGAGATCACGCCACTGCACTCCAGTCTGGGCAACAGTGTAAGACTCCATCTCAAAAAATAAATAAAAATAAAAAATAATAAAAATAAAAAGGAGGAAATTCTGTCATTTGCGACAATATGTTTGGATCTGGAATAACTTAGGCACAGAAGGACAAAGACCACATAATCTCACTTATATGTGGCATCTAAAACAATCAAACTCATAGAAGCAGAGGGTAGAATGGTGATTACCAGAGGCTGAGGAGGTGGGGGATGAGAAGATGTTGGTCAAAGAGTACAAAGTTTCAGTGAGACAACAGGAATAAGTTCTTTGAGATATATTGCATAGCATGGTGACTATAGTTCATAATAATGTATATTTCAAAATTACTGAGTAAATTTCAAATGTTCTCATCACAAAAAATGTGTGATGGATATGTTAATTAGATTAATATGTTAATTAATTTGATCATTTCACATTTGATACATATAACATCACTTTGTAGCCCCCTAAATATATAAAATAATAAAAAATAAATAAAATATTAATTTAGTGGGGAAAAAAATCAGTAATTATAGCCATTTGCCACATGAGGTCATTATACACTTGATTCTTTATTGTGCTCTGGCTATAATCTAAGCATCATTATTTTGATGGTGAGTGGTTGGAAAAAAATAGTAGCTGATGAGAGGTTTCTTGCACTACCAGACTAACAGTATTATTGCTTAATAAATATTTCATTGAGTGAGATTTTATGCGTACAGATTCAGGGGGACAAATAAAATGAGCTGTTGGATTAAATACAGGCAATGAAAACTGCAGAACTTTAAGAATTACTTTAATATAAGAAAATCTGCTATACAACTCCCAGCTGCTTCTTTTGGTATTAGATTGAAGAATATCAATTGTTGGGTATTTAAGGGATAGTACTAGGTTCGATAATTATGCTTAACAGGTTTCCAGGAAATTTAATGATTTAATTTTCACTCAGACCAAATATTAATGGCTGTCTTCCAAGACTGTTTACCATTTACTTAGTAATAATGTACACAGAGAAGCTTATAGCTATTTTTACTATTCTATGGAACTACCCGGAACTTGGACAGATGATATAGAAAGTGATTCAGTAACAGAGGTAGGTGAAACCTATCGTTCTGAGATTTTTTTTTTTTCAGACACCATCTTGTTCTGTTGCCCAACCTAGAGTGCAGTGGTGCAATCATGGCTCACTGCAGCCTCAACCCTCAGGCTCAGTCAATCCTCCCGCCTCAGCCTCTTGAGTAACTGGGACTACAGGTGCATGCCACCACACCCGGCTATTTTTTTTTTTTTTTTTTCTGTAGAGATAGGGTTTCACTATGTTGCCCAGGCTGGACTTGAACTCCTGGGCTCACATAATCTGCTGGCTTTGGCCTCCCAAAGTGCTGGAATTACATGTGTCAGCCACTGTGCCAGACCTATATTCTGAAACCTTTTAATGTTCTTTGGTGTCACTTCAAAATGTTGGTAGTAATGCTGCCTTTTTGGTAATATTGAATATATTTGTGAGTGTGCATGTGCGCACATTATTTTTTATTGTTTTTACTGTTATTCTCTGTTTATTAAGATTTAGCCAAAGGTAAAGCACCTCTTAAAGTTGCAATTTTGTCACTGCCGTTACTGTCAGTGACAGCGGAATCGCTTTGTGTTGAAAGAGTAAATATGGAAATTGGCTAATATTATAAAACAATTTACACTCTGCTTGGCTCACCAACACTAGTTTGATATGTTATACAATACTAACTATCAAAGCGAGTATTGGCTTGGGAACCGAATTGTCAATATGGCGTGTTATTTTGCTGTTGGTTGACATGAACTCGTTGCTAGATTGGTATATTGACTTAGTCCATTTTGTGCTGCTTAACCAGAATACCACAGAAGCAGGTAATTTATAAAGAACAGAAATTTATTTCCTCCCTGTTTTAGAAGCTGGGAAGGCCAAGATAAAGGCATTTGCAGGTTTGGTGTCAAGGACTTCCAAGATGGTGCCTTGAACTCCATGTCCTCTAGAAGGGAGATACACTTCCTCACCTGGCAGAAGAGCGGAAGAGAGCAAACCCACTCCCTCCAGCCCTTTTTAGTAAGGCTCTAACCCATGAGGCTCCGCCCTTATTACCTAAACACCTCCTGGTGGGCCCACCTCCCAACACTGTTGCATTGGGGATTAAGTTTCAACATGAGTTTTGAAAGGAACAAAAACATTAAAAAACCATAGCATAAATGAAATAAGCTTGTAGAGTATGGCAAATAACTTTAAGCAAAACGACCTTAAACTGCCAATTGAATATTGTCCTCTTTAGAATAGTTACTTTCAGAGACTGTATGTTTATTCCAAAGACTACCATTATTCAAAACACTCTTGGATCTGAGTTTGGAGTCTGGGTCATATATTCTAAAAATGTGGTTCAGGTTTTTTTTGTGTGTGTTACTGGATATGGTTTTTTAAATGGCCATAAATCATTTAGTGACAAGTATAGTGAATAAGATGGGTAGCCAAACTTGAAAAAAGCAGGTTATTAAAAAAAGATAGCAATAAGGCAGTCAGACCTACTTTCTTGTTCATTTATAAAGTATGTCTGAAGGAAATTCATGGTTTTTTACTAAATCGAATGTTTTTGACTAACAGCAGACCCTAAACGAAGTACTTACACAGTATAAATAACTTCTTTGTATGGTTACTTTGAAGGCAATACTAAGCATAGAAGATTCCAGTATAGTTTAAAAAATTATGTCCTATTATGTTTACATGTGGTATATAGCAACCGTCATTGTTGATAGAATTTATCTTCAATATTTTTAACTTCTTGGAGGCAGTAATAATTAAGAACACAGGTTCCTAAGCCAGAATGCTGGCTATAAATCCTGGCCCTGCTCCTTACTGTCTAACCTTGGGCAAGTCATTATAACCTTGGGCAAGTAATGTATTCCAATTTTTTTTTGTCTAAAAGAGAGTCATAAACAATAGTACCTACCTATAAAATGGTGCCATTTAGATGAGCGGAGCAGCGCTTGATAAATGTTAGCCATTACTATTAGTATCATTATTTTACTCAATGTCTTTGTTGATGAAAATATCTAGATAATTGTGTTTGTGCAGTTCCTAAAAAGAATGAATAAGCTAGAACTATTATCAGATATCCACTGTATTTTTTAAGTGGAAGTAGTTATAATATGACCCCATTTCTTTCTTTATAAAAAGTATGTAGGGCATATATGCAGAAAGAGATTCACCAAACTGTTTATTGTGGTTAACTCTGGGGAGTGGGATTGGAATGGTGGTTGAGATTCTTGGGAGAATGTCTTTGATATAAATATTAAACATTAGGCAATTCATTTAATGTTAAATTTATTTATTTTTTAATTTTTTATTTATTTTTATTTTTTTATTACTATACTTTAAGTTTTAGGGTACATGTGCACATTGTGCAGGTTAGTTACATATGTATACATGTGCCATGCTGGTGTGCTGCACCCACTAACTCGTCATCTAGCATTAGGTATATCTCCCAATGCTATCCCTCCCCCCTCCCCCCACCCCACAACAGTCCCCAGAGTGTGATGTTCCCCTTCCTGTGTCCATGTGATCTCATTGTTCAATTCCCACCTATGAGTGAGAATATGCGGTGTTTGGTTTTTTGTTCTTGTGATAGTTTACTGAGAATGATGATTTCCAATTTCATCCATGTCCCTACAAAGGACATGAACTCATCATTTTTTATGGCTGCATAGTATTCCATGGTGTATATGTGCCACATTTTCTTAATCCAGTCTATCATTGTTGGACATTTGGGTTGGTTCCAAGTCTTTGCTATTGTGAATAATGCCGCAATAAACATACGTGTGCATGTGTCTTTATAGCAGCATGATCTATAGTCCTTTGGGTATATACCCAGTAATGGGATGGCTGGGTCAAATGGTATTTCTAGTTCTAGATCCCTGAGGAATCGCCACACTGACTTCCACAATGGTTGAACTAGTTTACAGTCCCACCAGCAGTGTAAAAGTGTTCCTATTTCTCCACATCCTCTCCAGCACCTGTTGTTTCCTGACTTTTTAATGATTGCCATTCTAACTGGTGTGAGATGGTATCTCATTGTGGTTTTGATTTGCATTTCTCTGATGGCCAGTGATGGTGAGCATCTTTTCATGTGTTTTTTGGCTGCATAAATGTCTTCTTTTGAGAAGTGTCTGTTCATGTCCTTTGCCCGCTTTTTGATGGGGTTGTTTTTTTCTTGTAAATTTGTTTGAGTTCATTGTAGATTCTGGATATTAACCCTTTGTCAGATGAGTAGGTTGCGAAAATTTTCTCCCATTTTGTAGGTTGCCTGTTCACTCTGATGGTAGTTTCTTTTGCTGTGCAGAAGCTCTTTAGTTTAATTAGATCCCATTTGTCAATTTTGTCTTTTGTTGCCATTGCTTTTGGTGTTTTAGACATGAAGTCCTTGCCCATGCCTATGTCCTGAATGGTAATGCCTACGTTTTCTTCTAGGGTTTTTATGGTTTTAGGTCTAACGTTTAAGTCTTTAATCCATCTTGAATTGATTTTTGTATAAGGTGTAAGGAAGGGATCCAGTTTCAGCTTTCTACATATGGCTAGCCAGTTTTCCCAGCACCATTTACTAAATAGGGAATCCTTTCCCCATTGCTTGTTTTTCTCAGGTTTGTCTAAGATCAGATAGTTGTAGATATGCGGCGTTATTTCTGAGGGCTCTGTTCTGTTCCATTGATCTATATCTCTGTTTTGGTACCAGTACCATGCTGTTTTGGTTACTGTAGCCTTGTAGTATAGTTTGAAGTCAGGTAGCGTGATGCCTCCAGCTTTGTTCTTTTGGCTTAGGATTGACTTGGTGATGCGGGCTCTTTTTTGGTTCCATATGAACTTTAAAGTAGTTTTTTCCAATTCTGTAAAGAAAGTCATTGGTAGCTTGATGGGGATGGCATTGAATCTGTAAATTACCTTGGGCAGTATGGCCATTTTCACGATATTGATTCTTCCTACCCATGAGCATGGAATGTTCTTCCATTTGTTTGTATCCTCTTTTATTTCCTTGAGCAGTGGTTTGTAGTTCTCCTTGATGAGGTCCTTCACATCCCTTGTAAGTTGGAGTCCTAGGTATTTTATTCTCTTTGAAGCAATTGTGAATGGGAGTTCACTCATGATTTGGCTCTCTGTTTGTCTGTTGTTGGTGTATAAGAATGCTTGTGATTTTTGCACATTGATTTTGTATCCTGAGACTTTGCTGAAGTTGCTTATCAGCTGAAGGAGATTTTGGGCTGAGACAATGGGGTTTTCTAGATATACAATCATGTCATCTGGAAACAGGGACAGTTTGACTTCCTCTTTTCCTAATTGAATACCCTTTATTTCCTTCTGCCTAATTGCCCTGGCCAGAACTTCCAACACTATGTTGAATAGTAGTGGTGAGAGAGGGCATCCGTGTCTTGTGCCAGTTTTCAAAGGGAATGCTTCCAGTTTTTGTCCATTCAGTATGATATTGGCTGTGGGTTTGTCATAGATAGCTCTTATTATTTTGAAATATGTCCCATCAATAACTAATTTATTGAGAGTTTTTAGCATGAAGTGTTGTTGAATTTTGTCAGAGGCCTTTTCTGCATCTATTGAGATAATCATGTAGTTTTTGTCTTTGGCTCTGTTTATATGCTGGATTACATTTATTGATTTGCATATATTGAACCAGCCTTGCATCCCAGGGATGAAGCCCACTTGATCATGGTGGATAAGCTTTTTGATGTGCTGCTGGATTCGGTTTGCCAGTATTTTATTGAGGATTTTTGCATCAATGTTCATCAAGGATATTGGTCTAAAATTCTCTTTTTTGGTTGTGTCTCTGCCCAACTTTGGTATCAGGATGATGCTGGCCTCATAAAATGAGTTAGGGAGGATTCCCTCTTTTTCTATTGATTGGAATAGTTTCAGAAGGAATGGTACCGGTTCCTCCTTGTACCTCTGGTAGAATTCGGCTGTGAATCCATCTGGTCCTGGACTCTTTTTGGTTGGTAAGCTATTGATTATTGCCACAATTTCACATCCTGTTATTGGTCTATTCAGAGATTCAACTTCTTCCTGGTTTAGTCTTGGGAGAGTGTATGTGTCAAGGAATTTATCCATTTCTTCTAGATTTTCTAGTTTATTTGCGTAGAGGTGTTTGTAGTATTCTCTGATGGTAGTTTGTATTTCTGTGGGATCGGTGGTGATATCCCCTTTATCATTTTTTATTGCGTCTATTTGATTCTTCTCTCTTTCTTCTTTGTTAGTCTTGCTAGTGGTCTATCAATTCTGTTGATCCTTTCAAAAAACCAGCTCCTGGATTCATTAATTTTTTGAAGGGTTTTTTGTGTCTCTATTTCCTTCAGTTCTGCTCTGATTTTAGTTATTTCTTGCCTTCTGCTAGCTTTTGAATGTGTTTGCTCTTGCTTTTCTAGTTCTTTTAATTGTGATGTTAGGGTGTCAATTTTGGATCTTTCCTGCTTTCTCTTGTGGGCATTTAGTGCTATAAATTTCCCTCTACACACTGCTTTGAATGCGTCCCAGAGATTCTGGTATGTTGTGTCTTTGTTCTCGTTGGTTTCAAAGAACATCTTTATTTCTGCCTTCATTTCGTTATGTACCCAGTAGTCATTCAGGAGCAGGTTGTTCAGTTTCCATGTAGTTGAGCAGTTTTGAGTGAGATTCTTAATCCTGAGTTCTAGTTTGATTGCACTGTGGTCTGAGAGATAGTTTGTTATAATTTCTGTTCTTTTACATTTGCTGAGGAGAGCTTTACTTCCAAGTATGTGGTCACTTTTGGAATAGGTGTGGTGTGGTGCTGAAAAAAATGTATATTCTGTTGATTTGGGGTGGGGAGTTCTGTAGATGTCTATTAGGTCTGCTTGGTGCAGAGCTGAGTTCAATTCCTGGGTATCCTTGTTGACTTTCTGTCTCGTTGATCCGTCTAATGTTGACAGTGGGATGTTAAAGTCTCCCATTATTAATGTGTGGGAGTCTAAGTCTCTTTGTAGGTCACTCAGGACTTGCTTTATGAATCTGGGTGCTCCTGTATTGGGTGCATATATATTTAGGATAGTTAGCTCTTCTTGTTGAATTGATCCCTTTACCATTATGTAATGGCCTTCTTTGTCTCTTTTGATATTTGTTGGTTTAAAGTCTGTTTTATCAGAGACTAGGATTGCAACCCCTGCCTTTTTTTGTTTTCCATTTGCTTGGTAGATCTTCCTCCATCCTTTTATTTTGAGCCTATGTGTGTCTCTGCACGTGAGATGGGCTTCCTGAATACAGCACACTGATGGGTCTTGACTCTTTATCCAATTTGCCAGTCTGTGTCTTTTAATTGGAGCATTTAGTCCATTGACATTTAAAGTTAATATTGTTATGTGTGAATTTGATCCTGTCATTATGATGTTAGCTGGTTATTTTGCTCGTTAGTTGATGCAGTTTCTTCCTAGTCTCGATGGTCGTTACATTTTGGCATGATTTTGCAGTGGCTGGTACCAGTTGTTCCTTTCCATGTTTAGCGCTTCCTTCAGGAGCTCTTTTAGGGCAGTCCTGGTGGTGACAAAATCTCTCAGCATTTGCTTGTCTGTAAAGTATTTTATTTCTCCTTCACTTATGAAGCTTAGTTTGGCTGGATATGAAATTCTGGTTTGAAAATTCTTTTCTTTAAGAATGTTGAATATTGGCCCCCACTCTCTTCTGGCTTGTAGGGTTTCTGCCGAGAGATTCGCTGTTAGTCTGATGGGCTTCCCTTTGAGGTTAACCCGACCTTTCTCTCTGGCTGCCCTTAACATTTTTTCCTTCATTTCAACTTTGGTGAATCTGACAATTATGTGTCTTGGAGTTGCTCATCTCGAGGAGTATCTTTGTGGTGTTCTCTGTATTTCCTGAATCTGAACGTTGGCCTGCGTTGCTAGATTGGGGAAATTCTCCTGGATAATATCCTGCAGAGTGTTTTCCAACTTGGTTCCATTCTCCCCATCACTTTCAGGTACACCAATTAGACGTAGATTTGGTCTTTTCACATAGTCCCATATTTCTTGGAGGCTTTGCTCGTTTCTTTTTATTCTTTTTTCTCTAAACTTTCCTTCTTGCTTCATTTCATTCATCTTCCATTGCTGATACCCTTTCTTCCAGTTGATTGCATCGGCTCCTGAGGCTTCTGCATTCTTCACGTAGTTCTCAAGCCTTGGTTTTTAGCTCCATCAGCTCCTTTAAGCACTTCTCTGTATTGGTTATTCTAGTTATATATTCTTCTAAATTTTTTTCAAAAATTTTCAACTTCTTTGCCTTTGGTTTGAATGTCCTCCCGTAGCTCAGAGTAATTTGATCGTCTGAAGCCTTCTTCTCTCACCTCGTCAAAGTCATTCTCCGTCCAGCTTTGTTCCGTTGCTGGTGAGGAGCTGCGTTCCTTTGGAGGAGGAGAGGCGCTCTGCTTTTTAGAGTTTCCAGTTTTTCTGTTCTGCTTTTTCCCCATCTTTGTGGTTTTATCTACTTTTGGTCTTTGATGATGGTGATGTACAGATGGGTTTTTGGTGTGGATGTCCTTTCTGTTTGTTAGTTTTCCTTCTAACAGACAGGACCCTCAGCTGCAGGTCTGTTGGAGTACCCTGCAGCGTGAAGTGTCAGTGTGCCCCTGCTGGGGGGTGCCTCCCAGTTAGGCTGCTCGGGGGTCAGGGGTCAGGGACCCACTTGACGAGGCAGTCTGCCCGTTCTCAGATCTCCAGCTGCGTGCTGGGAGAACCACTGCTCTCTTCAAAGCTGTCAGAAAGGGACATTTAAGTCTGCAGAGGTTACTGCTGTCTTTTTGTTTGTCTGTGCCCTGCCCCCAGAGGTGGAGCCTACAGAGGCAGGCAGGCCTCCTTGAGCTGTGGTGGGCTCCACCCAGTTGGAGCTTCCCGGCTGCTTTGTTTACCTAAGCAAGCCTGGGCAATGGTGGGCGCCCCTCCCCCAGCCTCGCTGCCGCCTTGCAGTTTGATCTCAGACTGCTGTGCTAGCAATCAGCGAGACTCCGTGGGGCAGGACCCTCCGAGCCAGGTGCGGGATATAATCTCGTGGTGCACCATTTTTTAAGCCCGTCGGAAAAGCGCAGTATTCGGGTGGGAGTGACCTGATTCTCCAGGTGCCGTCTGTCACCCCTTTCTTTGATTAGGAAAGGGAACTCCCTGACCCCTTGCGCTTCCCGAGTGAGGCAATGCCTCGCCCTGCTTCGGCTCGTGCACGGTGCGCGCACCCACTGACCTGTGCCCACTGTCTGGCGCTCCCTAGTGAGATGAACCCGGTACCTCAGATGGACATGCAGAAATCACCCTTCTTCTGCGTCGCTCAGGCTGGGAGCTGTATACCGGAGCTGTTCCTATTCGGCCATCTTGGCTCCTTCCCCGAGGTTTGCTCGTTAAATTTATTTATTCAGCAAATATTCATTGAGCTCCTATTGCATATCAGGGACTGGTGAAGAGATAGCTAAGTTGCTAGGAATTACTCTTTCCCTTGAGTAAGTTTGAAACTACATAGAGGTAATTAGATTGCTATCCAGATTCTTAGCATTCTACTTTAGTTTTATTTTCTGTACTTTGATTTTTTGAATGGTGTTCAATATAAATATTTTTAGTATCTCCATTAATGTTTAATAAAAGTATAATTTTTCCTTTGTGAATGTAAATGGTCTGGTAATTTTAAAATATAAACCTGTGTTTATTGTTTTCAGATGATAAAAATAATAAATATTTGTTATGGAAAACTCTCAGGAGAATTTGATGCTTGATACTCTTAACACCAAGAGACCTTTCTCTTGGGATATAGATGGGATTAATAGGCTATGGTTATTATCTATTGCTTTTAAGCAAGGTATGTAAAGATCTTTGCACCCCTTTCTAGAAGATGGGTTGTGACAAAGAGAACTTTGTATTAGTATTACGATAAATTAAATAGATAGCTATTAATACCTATAAATTATCTTGAAAGTCTGTTTAGAAATTGCCCTTGCTCTTTCTGTTCTTGTAAAAGTTAGAAGCCTATTACTCTTCTTTTATTTGGGTAAAAGAATATGGTTAGTGTCATGAGTCCAATATTTCTGCTCTGGAGAAGTGATCAGAGAAGCAGAATACTCTTTACCTCACCTTTACCCAAACAGTTACTCAGATGTTCCTCCAAGGGCATGGTTGCAGGCTGCCGGCAAAACCCCATCAGCACTTCAGACTCTTCAGACAGTTAAAGAATGCCCTCTTTGGTGGAGCAGTGCAGGTAACACCTGGGTAATACCTGGGTAACACTTTATTTAATACGGACTAAAAGGAACGTGAATGAAATCCTTTGACTCATCTCCATCTCTTGGTATCCTGCAATTTCTATTTTATTGTAAACAAACTAATCAAGGCAAGGGGAGGCATTCCCAATTTCATGGGGGCTAGAGCAGTATTTAATATAGAAAATTAAACAGTCTGGAAAATTATAAATAAAAAAGTATAGATTAATGGAAAGTATAGTTTACTGGAAATACTGAATTTCATATATCCTAATGTGTGTGCATATATGCATATGCATAGACCTGTTTTCTACATTTGTGTGTATTTGTCATCTTTAGAGATATTTTGTGTACATTCAGAAACTGGAATCCTACCTTTGGTATTGGAAATGCAATAATACATAATTTCTTATACTAAGATTTGATTATCAGTAATATTTATTAAAGCCTTTTTCAATGTTATATGAGAGGTACCTGTACCTAACTTAATGGACATAAAGCTAAACATTTTATAAATTAGAAATTGGGTATATTAATGTTTTCCATTGATTTATAATTTGAGGTGATTTTTTTTTTTACTTCCACTTGCTCTCCGGTTGGCAATGACAATAAATGTAAACATGTTTTTTCTTTATAAAAATACAATATGCCAGTTTGAAGCTGCAGTTAGCTATGATTATGGCATGTCACTGCACTCCAGCCTGGGTGACAGAGTGAGACACTTTCTCAAAAACACAAAACAATATGCCCATTAAAACAATTCGGAGATTGCAGAAATGTTCAAGTAAGAAAATAGACCTGTGGATCCCATCATGCAGAGATAACACTATCCTAACTGACTATTGTATTCCAGCTTTATGTACTTGCATCTAATTTTTCTTTTTTACCAAGTTGAGATTATGCTGTAGATTCAATTTTGTGCTCTGCTTTTTTTTCCCTTAAAGTATATTGTGAAAATTTTCTTATGTCTGTTATTTTTTAATGCAATTATGCCCATCATTTCTTGATTCTATAATGTTTGAAAAGTACAAGTAAAGTTTCAGCTATTGGCTGGGCGTGGTGGCTCACACCTGTAATCCCGGCACTTTGGGAGGCTGAGGCAGGTGAATTGCTTGAGGTCAGGAGTTCAAGACCAGCATGGCCAAAATGGTGAAAGCCCGTCTCTACTAAAAATACAGAAAAAATTAGCTGGGCATGGTGGCGGGTGCCTGTAGTCCCAGTTTTTACATTTATAAAAGCCTCTAATCTAAGAAAATTTATTATAACATTTTCTCCAGAAATTCTATTTGCTCATGCTTGTGTGTGTTAGATGAAGCACTATTTTACAAGCTGTTGTAAGGAGCCAATAATATAAAATCTGTGAAAGGGCTTTGTGAACTATAAAACACAAAATGTTAATAGTTATTATTCAAGGAGCTCCAGGAAAGAAAGATAAAAGGCAAACGCGACTCTCGATTCCAGCAAGTTGTGGTCAGTTTTCTTTTTAGAACAAATGGAAATTGGGTATGAGAATCTTTCTGTAAGAAATGCAAAAATAACTCCTTTGACTTTCACATCTTCCTGCTGAAAAGGCACACATTTTAAAACTGATCATTTCTCTAGTTCTTAGGGCAAGAGGGAATAGAATTCTTTTTGTACTGTTTTAATTTTCAACAAGGCATGTTTATGGTACCTATCCCTTAGAGGGAAGAAAAAGAGCAAGGGAAGAATGGTACATCTGTCCACCACCACCTGCTATTTTTAGGTTGGCTAGGAGGTCCTGTTTGGCTGCCTTTGCCCATCTCATTTGGCAACTCTTGAGCCTGCATCATTCAGAAGATATAAGAAGCTTAGAAGGTAGAAAAGTGGATTTCTTTGATTTTTCAGACGACATTGCTGAAAAACATATTACCACAGACAATTTGAAGGACATTGACTGTAAGTAAAACAATAAATATTTTCATTTAGTGTGGTGGGCATATGCCACACAAACGACATGATGTATTTTCACCTTTCTGCCTTAATAAGGGGTGAGGAAGCGATGAACCTTCTGTCCTGATTTGATTTTCATCCATTGTTAAAAGAAATACTAATCTAGAAAAAGGTGCAAATACAGTGCATACACGCAAGTATATATATGCTCATATATTTTTATAGTATTTTAGAATAAGATCCTTGGAAAAGAAAGAGAAACAATATGAATGCCAAGAGAAGAACACACAGAAGCAATCCTGGAAATGACAGATTTTAAGATTAATGCACTAAGTTAGATGAATTTTAATGGTAAAGAAGTAGAAAGTTAATAGAGAAATTGAATTTTCTATTTACTTGGATAAAAGGACTTAGTGTCATACCCATGGATCATTTTAAATGAGCATACATGTGGGCATTTTATGAATAATACAATTTAACCAATTTTATTGGTAGTTTCTATAAAGTGTTCTGAAACGTTTCTGTTGTCGGGTACAGTAATTTGCCAAAATCTCCATTAAACGTCAGGTTATGTGTGTTACGTAGTTTTTCTTTTGCCTCTATTATTTTATTACCCTTCTAGCTTCCTTCACTAACTTTTCTTAGCTATTGTTAAATTATCATTCTCTCATAACTAAAGAATTTTATTAAATGAGTCAATAAATGTCAAATTCTCAATAAGAAAAAAGAAAATATTTATTTTCTATTATAATTACAATAATTGTTTGTACCTGGTATTTTTAATATGTGTAAAAATTCTAATAAAGTTATATTAGAAAATTTATTTAAAGCCAGCCCTATTTCAAGCTATATAATTATTTTGCATAACTGTATATTTAAGATGAAATTTATTTTTTCATACCTGTTCCAAAGTTGGTATTTTTCTTGTCCAAAAGAGTTTGAGAGACACTTGCATTGTAACTTCGTCTTGTGTGTAGCGGTAATGTAAAACAATTTTGCCACTAGGAAAAGGTATGGATATAGTGCTCTATTTAATTTGTGATTGTGAAATCAGTGATATATTATATACAGGAGTATCCACCCCAAATGATTTACGTTTAAAAATAATTTTTTTACAGGTCTAACCTGCTTAGAAAGGTCAGGGAGCATTTGCAAAGTGCTTTATTGTTTGCAAAGTGCTTTATTGTTTACAAAGGACCTAAAGGTCCTTTGATTATTACACACTGTATGTCTGTATCAAAATATCTCAGGTACCCCATAAATACATACACCTACTATGTACCCAAAACATTAAAAATAAAAAATTAAAAAAAATAGGTTCTACAGGGCTCTTTCAAATCCACATTTCTGTGATTTCTATAATTTTAGAGAGGCAATATGTATGGTATAGTGGGAAGCCAGACCTGGATTTACTGTATCCTGGCCTTGAGCAAGTAATTCAGCTTTTCTGAACCTCAATTCTTCATCAGGGACAATTTTTAGTAACTTGCAGTTCTAGTGAAAAGATGAAATGAGATAATGTAGAAAAGTGCAATGCTCTTAACTGCTTGATGGTAGAGCTATTGTTAATATGTGTAATTCCAATTACAGCAATCCTTTTAATATTCCACAGTTGCTGCAGAGCCCATTAGAGTCATGCCTTTGAAGGGGAATATAATAATACTAATCAATAACTGGTTTTGGTGAATTAGGAAAATGAACAGAGAATTTGTTGAAGATGTTAAAAGTAGAGGAGAGAATTGGATAAAATTGAACCCGTAGTGATAATTTGAAATGAAAACCAAAATAAAAATTAAAAGCAATGCAGATGGAAGGAAGGCCATCGCAGGAGTAAGAAATATGTCAGGACCTAGCTAAGTGGAAGGAAAGAGTGAGAACCACTTGGCTAAATCCTGGGCACACAATTTCAGTACTGGTCATGTATTAGGGCAGCCTCCAGCAATCTCTGTGGTTCATGGACATGGAAAATTTCAGCAGTGGAGTGGAATGGCTTTAGCGTCTGATAGACCTAGGTTAAAATTTGCGCTGTGCCACTTGCTAGCTATGTAATCTTAGACGAGTTATTTAACATCCTTCTGTCTCTTCTATAAAATGAGGGTGATAATTCTACCTCATGGAGTTGCTTTGAAGATTCGATAAGGTATCCATGTAAGGTGTTAACTTGTCTTTCTGTTTATTGCCTCCTCTTCTGCCAACAAAAATATAAGATTTGTATGAGTAGGGTCTTTATCTCTGTCCCTGTTGTATAAAATATAATAATAAACCTTTGAATATTTTTTGAATGACTGAACGAATGAACTCATCAAAGCTATCTGTATATAGTAAGGCCATATGCCTCACTGAATGATATGAAGAAAATACTGCCAAGCTACAGTGGCATTTATAAGATTTTTGTCATGAGCCATCCTTGTCTAAATTTCTATTATATTTATTGTTCAACCATTCAAATAACATTTAACCGTATGGTGTTTTACGTCATCCATTTTATTTTATTTTTCTGATTGTACTGTTAAGTTAATGAAGGGTAGGGGGTATTTTGCTCATCGTCATCCAGTCTGATGCTATGCTTGGAGTATCACCAGACTGAAATAAGAATATATGTTGTGAATTATTGGGCCATATAATGAGAAAGTTTTATATGATAATGGTGATTGGTGAATGGAATTTATACTTGCTAATGGTATGATTTTGGCTGAAGATGAAAATATATTTTCTTCAATTGCTATTTGTCAATGAAAGGCTGAAAGACGTGATATAAATGGACAGGAAAAAGACAGAAAGATCTATTTGACAATATATATGTATTCTAATCCCAGAACAAAGGGTACGTGTTGCTGGATATTTTGAGATTATCTTTGGCTAACATGATCTCTCTTGCCTCTGGGCCTTTGCGCATGTGTTTTTCTGGAAAATTGCCCTTACATCCTTCCCTTCACTCGACAATTCCTACTCATCTTTCAGTTATCATTTCAATGTCGCTTTCTCTGAGGTACCATCCTAAGTCTGGATGAAGTGTCTCTCCTCTGGGCTCCCATAGGACCATATATACTTTTGCTATTGTATTAGGTTGGTACAAAAGTAACTGTTGTTTTTAATATATATAAAATTATATTGTAATTGCCTATTTATTTGTTTGTGTCCCCTACTAGATGATCACTCCACAGGGGCAGGAGTTGTATATGCCTTCCATTATACTCTAATAGAGTACAATAAATATCTAACACAGCTCAATAAATATTTCTTGAATCAATGAATGAAAAATGACTATTAATAAATGGAAGAAAAAAGCCCTCAAAATAATAGCTGTCATTTACTGGATGTCTGTTAAATGACTGGGCTTTTATAGATGTTAATATTTAATCTTTGCAACAGTCCAGATGGGGCAATTGAAGTTCAAAGGACTTAACTTGGTCAAAGTAATAATGCTGAGATTTGAACCAGGATCTCTCTGGATCCAAAGCCTCTGATGTTTCTAATTGGTGATACTGCCTCTTTCATACCTTACATTTGTACACGCTGCTACAGGGCACAAAACATCATTATTCCTTATAACAGCTTTGTGAAGCTAGGTATTATTTCCCATTTTATATCTAGTAAGTGGCAAAGCTATGACTTTCAAATTTGATATTCTGGTTCAAGGTGCATTCCCTTTCCGTGATAACACAGCTGTCTCATTCTAAAGGATTTAAAGGTGTAGCCCTTTACAAAAATCCCTGAAATGATAAAAATTCAGAAAATAAGAAGTTTTTGATTCATACATAACAGAAACAGTTCCAGAGAGGTGTATTTTAGCAGGGCTAGAGTAAATTCCAAATTTTCTTTGTAATTTTTCCTCGAGAAAAGACAAATTAATCAAATTGGGAATAATTGCTATTAATACTATCAAGTTCTTTCTTCTCTTTGATGTCTGATTATTTCTTGGCCTCATATTACTACCAGCTCAGAATCGATAGAATCCCTACTGAAGAAACTATTGCTGATGGGGCAGCCTGGTGCTCTTGGTTGAGTTTCAGGCAGTTCCTTCCTACCAGTGGCCCTCCTTGTTGCAGTTTGTTTTTCAGTTACTTTGCTTATCCTATACTCCTCAAATTTTGGCTTGTGCTGGGAGGGAGCTTAGTGGGTTTGCCCTAGAGTTCATTGACTTTGGCCATCCTTGGCCTATGACTTTACTTCGCTCTTTAGCCTCCTGCCAAAAATTACTTCTGTTGAGAGGTAAGGGGGTAGAGATGAGGTAGTGGGGAGTGTTGTGTTTTTGACCGAAAGAGGCAGAGGGCCAGAACTAAGGAAAGCAATTCTCTACAACTTCTTCCTGAAAATGGGGAAGTCTCTCACACATGCAGAGAAAAAAAAAAATTAGTGTGAAAAGCAGTTCAAATGTATTTTCTTAGTACTACCATAGTGTTTGGCAGCTGCTTTGACACTGAACAGTAGGGCAATGCAAACACAGAATCTCAAAAAGGAAAGAGTTTTTTTTTTTTTAAATTTTCAAAAACATTTTTTAAAGCTTTGAAAGATTACAGTTTCTAAAACCACAATTAACCAAAGTTCTATTATAATCTCTTAAAAATGTTAGATTTAAATGCAAGACTTAAAACCAATTGCAAATTTGAAAATAAATTGCTCTAAAACAAATATTATTCAAATGTATATCTTGATTATTGGCTATTTTGTTCTGCACTGTGCTGTTCTGTAAATGTTTGATGAAGCCATAGTTCATCATTTACTTTTCTTTGATCTCCCTGCCAGCTAATTGTATTTGTGTTTCTGTTTTCCTTGTGAGTTTGCATTTGTACTATCTGCCATTGGAATGTTGAGTCTATGAGTCTGATTCTTAGTAGGGGAGAAAGAGAGAGCAATTTGGATAACCCAGGCCTAAATAGGTTGTGACTGAATAAAAGGAAATACCAGGATAGTTCTTTTTAAATTGGGGTATAGTTTACATAAAGTCTGTGCCTCTTAAACAAACTTTTTTTTTTTTTGAGTTGGGAGTCTCACTTTGCTGCCCAGGCTAGAGTGCACTGGTATGATCATAGCTCACCGCAGCCTTGACTTCTGGGCTCAAGTGATCCTTCCACTTCAGCCTCCTGAGCAGCTGGGACTACAGGCCTGAGACAACACGCCTGGCTAATTTTTAAAAATTTTTGTAGAGATAGGATCTTGCTATGTTGCCTAGTTTGGTCTCAAACTCCTGGCCTCAAGCAATCCTCCTGCCTTGGCTTCCCATAGTGTTGAGATTATGGATGTGAGCCACTGCATATGGCCTTTTTGAACAAACTTTTTTTTTTTGAGATGGAGTTTTGCTCTTGTCCCCCAGGCTGGGGTGCAGTGGCATGATCTCGGCTCACTGCAACCTCTGCCTCTCGGGTTCAAGTGATTCTCCTGCCTCAGCCACCTGAGTAGCTGGGATTACAGGTGAGTGCCACCACATCTAGCTAATTTTTGTATTTTTAGTAGAGACGGGGTTTCACCATGTTAGTCAGGCTGGTCTCGAACTCCTGACCTCAGATGATCTGCCCGCCTTGGCTTCCCAAAGTGTTGGGATTACAGGTGTGAGCCACTGCGCCTGGCCAGTGTTTGTTCAACAAACATTTTAAAGTATATATACATCCATCTTACCACCACCCAGATCAAAATACAGACCATTTTCGGTACCGTCAGACTCTCAGGTGTGCTCTCTCTCTTAGGCATTACCTACTCCCAAGGATAACCACTAGTATGATTTTCATCACCATACATTAGTTTTGTCAGGGCAACCTTTTTTTCTTTTTTTCTTTTTTTCTTTTTTTTTTTTTTAGGCAGTGTCTTGCTCTGTCATCCAGGCTAGAGTGGCGGGATCACCGCTCACTGCAACCTGCAACCTCCGCCTCTCAGTGTCAAGTGATCCTCCAACCTTAGCCTCCCAAGTAGCTGAGACTACAGGTATGCACCACCACACCCAGCTAATTTTTTGCATTTTTTTGTAGAGACGAGGGGATCTCACTACGTTGCCCAGGCTGGCCTCAAATTCCTGGGCTCAAGTGATCTGCCTGCCTTGGCTTCCCAAAGTGTTGGGATTACAGGTGTGTGCCATTACTTAACATGGGACAGCCATTTTTAGCAGTGCTTTTTACATAAAACATCATGAATGGGAGTGACTGATACAAAGTTTGAGGATTAGGAATAAGTTCAGTCTTTTGTCATGACATATATGACAGTTGTGATGTGTTGCTGCATCCCAAAGACAGACATTCCCAACTGGTTCCATTGAGTTACACGTTTGTTAGAGGGCAGCCTTTGGCTGACCCTGCCAGTTGCCTATACAATACATATTCTCTTTTTCTTTCTTACTAAAGAGAATCATTATTTTTTTCAGGGCAGGCACATACATAGATAAAATATTCACCTCTCCAGATTCCCTTACAAATAAAAGTAGTCATGTGACCAATTCTGGCTAATGAGATGAAAGAAAAAGTCTGGGAGAGTAGTCTTTAAAGAAACTTTACAAGGATTAGACTTTGTACTTTTCTGCCTTTCTATGGAACATGGATATAGAGGCCAAAGGTACATTCTCAATCTTGTATCCCTGAGGACAAAAAAACCCAAAAAACAGAAAGACAAAAACAAGAACAAAACCAAACAGACTTGAAAGATGACAGAGCAGGTAGAAAGAAGGAAATTATTTCCTTGATAACACTCTTGACAGGCTGCACCAGCTTTGGTCCACCTATTTCTGAGTTTCTTGCTACATGAGAAAATTACTTTCTTGTTAAGCTGCTGTTTATAGGATTTTCTGTTATTTGCAGCTATTTGCATTTCTCTCATATATTTTCCAAATTTTGATTGGGACCCTTAGAGATCATGGACACCGAAAAGATGATGTTATTAAAACCAGTTTTCTCAACATCTCCAAGTCACTTTATCCTTATTTTATATACTAGCAACCCCAAAAGCACTGGTTGAAAAACATTTAGCTTCTACTCTTTCTTTGGACAGTTATTTACAACTACTTTAAGCCAGAATGATAATTGTTAACCTCCCTAAGTTCCCACACAATGATTTGTTTCTGAACGCTTCTCTTTTTCTAAAAGTACGGCATTTAATTTTCTTAATGAATAAAATTAGTTTTTTTTTAGAGTTGATATTATGCTTTCCAAATGTCTCAATGCAGATGCTGAAAGAATAGAAATGGGAACCAGCTGTTTAAGGATTTCCTATCTCACAAATAACCCTCATAAGTCTGTCTTTGGATTAGGCTACAGGTCAAAGAATCAGAAGATTTTCTCATTTATTTGTTTTATATGTTTATGTTTGTCTCCCCTTCACTATTGTTTCTTAGAGTCTAGCAAACTGAGTGGCACCTGGAAGATACTTATTTGTTGACTGACTGAATGAATGACTTTACTAGTGTAAAGAGTAACACAGTGGACTCCTGTGTATCAGTCAGTATAGGTTAGGTGATGCTACAGTAACAAACTGCAAAGTCTTAGTGGCTTCATACAACAAAAGTTGATTTCTCAATTACATTATATTCCAATGTTGATCACTTTGGGGGGCTCTGTTTATTACAGTTACTTAGTCACTCAAAATGAAGGAGTCTTTACCTTGTCAGATGAGTCTACAATTGCCAAGGTGGGAAAGGGGATATTGTGACTTTGTACATTGGTTTTTAAAGGCTTCTTGATGAAAGCGATGTACGACACTTTCATATTTTATTGGCCAAAGTCAATGGCCAGTCTCCAGGTAATAGGGAAATGAAATATCACCCTGCTCCCAAATGAAGGAGAACTAGAACATTTAAATATCTGTAATGATTAAATATGATCAGTACAAAATTAGAGAAACTGATTTGCAAATTCTGTTTCTGGTGACATAGTGGGCTAGAAATCTGGTTTGTTCATTCTATTACAAAGCAATTAAAAATACTGGTTTGAATGTAAAACAATTCTGAAATGCTTCCACAAGCACAAAAGAAATCGAGGACATTTACATCAGATAATGAGTGAAGATGAACCTAGAGATGTGACTGCAATGGAAACTGACTTTTAAACCTTGGTGCTAAGTGGAGTGGGAGGCTGGGGCAGCAGTTCTGGTATGGAACCCAAAAATCTGCATTAAAAAATACTATCAGGTTTGTGAATAGCAGCATTCTGTTGCATCCATTTCTCAGTAAGTTTCAGAAATTCAAGAGCTAGGAAAAGCCTGGAAAAGGTCAACCTTTAAAAATAAGTTGTCTTGGCTGGGTGTGGTGGCTCACGCCTATTATCCCAGCACTTTGGGATGCCAAGGTAGGTGGATCACTTGAGGCAAGGAGTTGGAGACCAGCCTGGCCAACATAGCAAAACCCCATCTCTACTAAAAATACAAAAATTAGCTGACCACAGTGGCACACTCCTGTACTCCCAGCTATTCAGGAGACTGAGGCAGAGAATTGCTTGAACCCAGGAGGTGAAGGTTGCAGTGAGCCGAGATCACACCACTGTTCTCCAGTCTAGGCGACAGAGTGAGACCGTCTTAAAAAAAAAAAAGGAAAGAAGAAGAAAAAAAAGCTGTGTTTTGGTTCTAAAATGATTCAATGGAAAGATCTAAGACCAGAATCTAGATTCCTTGTTTTTATCTAGTAATTTAAGAAATACATTTCCTTGGTTTCCATAGTGCGGGGCTATCGATAAAGATATTTTAACAAACATCTGTTAATTTTAAAGTATTAAAATATTTTTTATTGCTTTGAGTAGGCACAACATACATACAGCACAAAATTCAAATCTATAAATGAATATAATTGAAAATTAGATTATTTTTTCATTCTCTGGTCCTAGTTCCCTTCCCAGAGGCAGTCATTGCTACTAGCGTCTTAAGTTTTCCTTCCAGAGATGTTTGAGCATGTGTGTTTGTGTGATTCTTTTTAAAAATCTCACAAATGGTAGCATACTAAGTTCCCTATTTCTTCATTTATTTAACTCTACTATCTTGAAGAGCATTCCACATTGACACATATAGATTTGCCTTATTCTTGGAAGGTTGCATATGATTCCATTATACAGATGTATCCCAATTGTTCTAATATTGTGATATTTCAGATAATGCTGCATAAATATCCTTGGGCATATCTTTTTCATATGTGTCAATAGATGTATGAAATAAATTCCTAGAAGTGGAATTTCTGAGTTAAAGGCATGTACACTTGAAAATTTAATTTTAATAGTGCCAAATCACTCTCAACAGAGCTGGCACCAATTTTTACTTCTACCAGCAAAGCACGAATGTTTCTTTTTCTCCTTGTTGCAAAAATATTTCTTTTAATTTTGCCTTTTGCCATGTGAAATTTTAAAATTTGTATGTATTTGAATTGATCAATTTTTAATAGTTACAATCTTTTGTTTAATACTTAGGAAGGTCTTCCCTACCCTGAGTCTATTAAAAAATTATTTCCTATTTCTAATGCTTTATGTTATGTTTCTGTTTTTACGTTTAAAACTTTTATGTACTAAAAATTTATTTTGGTATGAAGGATATGACATTAAAATTTTGTATAGATGGCTGTTGTTGTTCCCAAACCATATACTAACTAATCCATCTTTTCCTCCACTGGTGTGCAAAGCCACCTTTAGTCATATACTAAATTCCTTAGTACAGTTATATCTATTGTTAGACTTTCTACTCTGTTTCATTCAGCAATTTATCACCCATTCAGTAGTACCACACTATTCTAATTAGTGAAGCTTCAAAATAAAAATAAAAATGATAGGCATAGTCTTCTCTTTTTATTCATTTTTTATTTTTTAGAGCTTCCCAGCCTTATGGCTTTTTTTTCCTTTTAATATGCACTTTAGATACAGCTTGCTATTTTTCTAACAAAAATTATGTTGATATTTTTATTGGGATTACATTACAGTTATAGCTTTAAAGAGAGAATTGCTGTCTTCATGATGTTGAATCTTTCTAATCATGAACCTAATATTTTGGTCCTTTTTTTTGTTGTTGCAATTATAAATGGGGGTTTATCTTCCTTTTTATTTTTATTTTTTGAGACAGGTGTCTTGCTCTGTTGCCCAGGCTGGAGTGCAGTGGCGTGATTGCAGCTTGCTCTAACCTCTGCCTCTTGGGCTTAAGCGATCCTCCCACCTCAATCTCCTGAGAAGCTGGGGCTAAAGGTGCATGCCACTATGCCCAGTTAATTTTTGTATTATTATTATTATTATTTTGGTAGAGACGGCATTTCGCCATGTTGTCCAGGCTGGTTTAGAACTCCTGGGCTTGAGGGATCCGCCTGCCTTGGTCTCCCAAAGTGCTGGGATTACAGGTGTGAGCCACAGTGCCCAGCCTTCCTTTGGATTTTTAAACTGGTTGTTGATTGTATTAATACATATGAAGGCAATTAATGTTTGTATATTAACTTTGTAACCAGTCACATTGCTGAATTCTTTTAATTGCAATTTTTTTCCCTTTAAGTTTAACAACTGATAGATCATCTACACATTATGAAGTTTATCTCTTCCTTTGCTATTTTTATACCTAATTTCTTTTATTGACCAGTTTCATTGGCTACTATCTTTTCCAGAGCAATGTTAGATAATAATGGTGAGAGCGGTCATCTTTGAGCTAACACATTTAAATTTGTGTAAAGTAATCAAAAAGGCTATAAAATATGCTTCCTTAAAACCACCCTGGAGAATATGTTTTTAGAAAGGAAATGAAGTCAAAATGCTTTCTGCAAGGGTGCCTCATATGTTTGATTCTTTCAAGTATTCTGTTCAAATGTACCTTTTCAGTGAGACCTTCCCAGACCACCTATTTAAAAGTGCACAACCCCCACCTCTCCACCTATTCTGGTTGATTTTTCTCTGTAGCATTTATCACCACTTCACAAACTATATTTCACATATTTATTTTTATAATGTGTTTCCCTCCACTGGAATGTAAGCTCTACTAGTGTAAGGAATTTTACCCCCTTTTTGGTACTGCTGTCTCTCAAGCACCTAGAACAGTACCTGCACATAAAAAAAATGCTGTATAAATACTTGATGGATGGAATTTCCTAAGAAAATCCAGAAAAGGCCGGGTGCGGTGGCTCACACCTTTAAAATCCCAGCATTTTGAAAGGCTGAGGCGGGTTGACCACTTGAGCTCAGGAGTTCAAGATCAGCCTGGGCAATATGGCGAAAACCTGTCTCTACAAAAAAATACAAAAATTAATTTGGTGTGATGGTGTGTGCCTGTAGTCCCAGCTACTTGGGAGGCTGAGGTAGAAAGACCACTTGAGCCCGGGAGAGCCAGATGCTGTCTCAAGAAAAAAAAAAAAAAAAAAAAAAATCCAGGAAAGGTGCTACTATAAGAGAGATTTGCTTACCTCTAGTTAGATGTCAGTATAGAATAGGGATTAATTACCTGAAAAACTTGATGGAACTTTAAAAAGTTTAGTGACATCATTTATTTCTGTCACTCTGTTTCTCCATAGTGATAAATAATAAATGAGAATCTTCAAATCCCAGTGAGTCTGGGAAGATAAGAATCCAGGTGTTGAGAGCTGTAAAGAGGAGAATAGGCTGAGACTTGAGGCTGCACCAGCAAGAGTTCCCATATAGCTCCCTGACTGGCATCTATTTTAAAGAAAAAATTTTTCATCTGTTTTGCAGAAATGACCATTAAAGTATTTTACTAGAAATATAATTCACCAGGAGAAATTGAGTTCCACAAAACAAACTTCATTGTTGTTCAAAACAGATGTTTCTTTCTTTGTACCTAACTCACCATTAAAATTAAACACAGCAAGGTCTTTCAAAAAAGCAGTGAGAAACTTTAAAGGAGTTATGTCTAGGACGTAGCTATGATTATTAAGAAAAAGAAAGGAAGGAAAGGAGGGAGGAGGAAGGAAAGAGGAAAGGAAGAAAGGAGAAAAAGGAGAAGAGAAAGGAAGGAAGAAGGGGAGGAAGGAGGAAGGGAGGGAAAGAGGGAAGGGAGCAAGCAAAAAGAAAAATGAAGGAAGAAAATAAAGGTTATGAGATTTAAACAAAGTAGTTTGTGCAACTGTGTGCAAATTCTGTTGGAAAATTGTCCTGGTGGCCTCAGTGTGGGAAAATGAGTTGCTCAGCAGGGACTGCTAAAAATACAGCAACCAGGAAGACGAGATGACTTCACGCTGGCACATTTGCCTGGCTAGTGCTTGATCGTTGTTTGTTCTGACTTCTACTTCTGGTACAGTGTCAGTGCCTCTCCTTAAACTTTGTTCATTAGAGTAAAAGGATTAGCTTGAACCTGGAGGACATATAACAAGGCTTAATTCAGAAGCCAAAATTGGGGATCTCTAGCTCAGAGACGCTCTTCACATTTGCGCTATTATTAGCACCAGGATTAGGCTGAATTTAGACTAGCATTCTTATTGCACCTGATGGGAAAATAGGAGGTTACTGCATTTAGACTGAAGGAAATCACGAATGTCAGCCTACTATTAACAATGTTTTAGATAAAAATCGCAAGAATCTATGTTAGGATCTTAAAGTGGATTTCAAAGCAGTGTGTTGTTCATCCGGACTAGTCTCTTCCTTCCTTGCTATTGTGATTTCTATTAATGTATTTCTTTCTTACCTTCCATTTCATCCCAGATGGACATAAGGGACTGTCTTTTTCAATGAGGCAAAGGAAATGCAATCCTATTTTTTGTCTCTCATTTCAATCAGAGAAAAAACAAAAGCCCTTGCCATGCTCTGTAAGGTACTTCGTGATCTCCAGCTTCACTTCTCACCCCCTTCCTTCTTGCTCACTTCACATCAGCCAGACTGGCTTCTGCTGTTCCTTGAACATGCCAAGCCCACTGTTGTCCCAGGAACTTTGCCCTTGCTGTTCACGCTGCCTGGGGTGTTTCCGCCAGCTCTCTCCATGGCTCACTCCAGCTCTTCCTTCAGGTCTCCGCTCAAATGTCTTGGCTGACTACCCAATCTGAAATAGCAATCACGGCCGGGCGCGGTGGCTCACGCCTGTAATCCCAGCATTTTGGGAGGCCGAGGTGGGCAGATCACAAGGTCAGGAGTTCAGCATCTGATCAACATGGTGAAACCCCGTCCCCACTAAAAATACAAAAATTAGCCAGGCATGGTGGTGTGCGCCTGTAGTCCCAGCTACTCGGGAGGCTGAGGCAGGAGAATTGCTTGAACCTGGGAGGAGATTGCAGTGAGCCAAGATTGCCATTGCACTCCAGCCTGGCGACAGAGCGAGACTCCATCTCTAAATAAATAAATAAATAAATAAATAAATAAATAAATAAATAAATAAATAGCAATCCCGTCAACCTGCCCCTGTTTCCCCTTACCTCTCTTACCCTACTTCATGTTTGCTTATTGTTTTTATCACAACCTAACAAATTATATTTTTGTTTATTTATTTATTGTCTTTCTTCCTCAGCTACAGTGTAAACTCCACTGAGGACAAAACGAATTCCTCAGTGCTTAGAATGTGTTCTTAGTCCCGAGAATGTTATCTGGAAAATGAAGCAGATGCTTGAAGAATATTGTTGAATGAATAAAAGAATCTACTTTTGTCTGTAATCCCAGCATTTTGTGAGGCTGAGCTGGGCGGATCAACGGAGGCCAGAAGTTCAAGACCAGCCTGGCCAACATAGTGAAACCCTGTCTCTACTAAAAATACCAAAAAATTAGCTGGCATGGTGGCACGTGCCTATAATCCCAGCTACTCAGGAGGCTGAGGCAGGAGAATCACTTAAACCCGGGAGGAGGAGGTTGCAGTGAGCCAAGATTGCATCATTGCACTCCAGCCTGGACAATGAAGCCAGACTCTGTCTTTAAAAAAAAAAAAAGTATCAACTTTAATCCTGGGCACTTTAATGTGAAGGTTTGTTTCTTTGGGTTTTCTGCAATGTGCTTAACTCTTCTGTGGCAGTTGGGAATGTATTTCTCATTTAACATTAAAAGCCATCTATTTTTGCAAAATGTTTTATAAATATGAACTTTAAAAAATAAGGCCAGGCACAGTGGCTGACACCTGTAATCCCAGCACTTTGGAAGGTTGAAATGGGCAGATTGTTTGAGTGCAGGAGTTTAAGACCAGCCGGGGCAACATGGCAAAACCACATTTTTACAAAAAATACAAAAATTAGCCTGGCATGATGGAGAGGGCTGTAGTCCCAGCTTCTTGGGAGGCTGAGACAGGAGAATTTCCTGAGCCTGGGAGGCAGAGGTTGCAGTGAGCTATGATTGCATCAGTGCACTCTAGCATGGGCAAAAGTGAGACCCTGTCTCAAAAAAAAATACATATACATATATATGTGTAAAAACACATATACATATATGTAAAAATACATATACATAATATATAATATATACATAAATATGTATATATAAAATAAAATATGTAAGGAGGTTATGTTTGGAGTTGATTAATTAGTGGTCCTGGATTTTTAGAGTATGTACTTTTTTTTTTTTTTTGAGACGGAGTCTCGCTCTGTCACACAGGCTGGAGTGCAGTGGCGAGATCTCAGCTGACTACAACCTCTGCCTCCTGGGTTCAAGTAATTCTCCTGCCTCAGCCTCGCGAGTAGCTGGGATTACAGGTGCCCACCCCCATGCTCGGCTAATTTTTGTATTTTTAGTAGAGACAGGGTTTCACCATGTTGGCCAGGCTGGTCTCGAACCCCTGACCTCAGGGGATCCCCCCCACCTTGGCCTCTCAAGGTGCTGGGATTACAGGCATGAGCCATCGTGCCCGGCCCTGAGTATGTACTTTTAATATTGGTTTCTATCTCGTTCTACCTATCACACTCTGTGTTAGGTAGACAAAGATAAAGACCCAAAGAAGATATTTATTCAATTAATCATTATCCAGGCTAATGGACCAGCTACTTGCTATACCCATTTTGCCTGTGTTTGTTTTTATATTTTCCATGTGTTAGAGACAATCAATATTTTGGCTGAGAAAGTTTGGCTACAGGCTATCTATGATGAAAAAAGTAAATAAGAAATAATGAGCATTGTAGCAGATGGTTTTGTTTTCTATTCTGCTTAATGATGCCTAAGAATTTGAAAGCAAGATTTGCTATGGATCACCCTATTTCTATTTCTCCTCCTACTGCACTCCCCTAGTTCCTTCCAACGAAAATACACTTTTAAGCATTTTCCCATACATTAACAGGCAAAAGAATGTCTATCTAGCAAATATACCTAATGGCTAAATATACATTTTTTAGAAAAATCAATGAAAACATATTTATTTAATCAAGTGTGAGTCTCAGGAAAATATATGTACAGGTAGATAGGTCTTCTTTTCATCCCATTACTTGCAAAAAATCTTGATAAGATAGGATTCTAGAAACTATTAAAAATATATTCTGTGTAAAAAAGATAGCAGGAGAAAAGAATTGGATGCAGGAGTACTATGGTCTCATAAAGGGACTCTGGAGGTTAACCAACACATTGTGGGCCCTCAAAATGCATCAAACCATCTTTGAATGTACAATTCGCATTCATTCATTCATTCATTCATTATTTATTTGCCAGGCATTAGCCAAATGCCCACTAGATGACAGATTTTTTTTTCCATGTAAGAATCCAAAGTTGAATAACAGAGCCCCACTCTTAAGTAGTACATAGCCTTTTTAGGAAGACACATGTACATCAATTAGTAAGTGTAATGAGTTGCTTAGAAGTCTATGCAAGGTGTAGGGGGAAGTGGTAGAGTTTGTTCTGAGAAGAGAATTATCAATTCAAGCAGGCTGGAGTTTGGGAGGAGCATGGGGCATTAGAATCTTGGAAAGGCTTAAGTAAAATATCTTGCACAGACTAAGTAAGAGTTGGAATGATTTTTAAAAAATTGATTAGTGCAACAAAAGAAAAAATAAACACATTGAGTATCAAATTTTAAGATGTTTGTGCTTCAATCTGGGGGCACACTGAGGCCTTCTTCGCTCAGCTCATACTCATTCTAGCTCCCATAGAACCCCACCTGAGTGCCAGGAAGGGCTCGGTCGTAAAACGATAAGGAGATATTTTCATGAAAATCTCTGGCACATTAGGAGAATAAAGCATTGCTGCTTTGGGATTTGTATAACAGGTGTTTTTTATTGTTTGTTTGTTTGTTTTTTGAGACAGAGTCTCACTCTGTTGCCCAGGTTGGAGTGCAATGGCATGATCTCTGCTCACTGCAACCTCTGCCTCCCTGATTCAAGCGATTCTCCTGCCTCAGCCTCCCAAGTAGCCAGGATTACAGGCATGCATCACCATGCCTGGTTAATGTTTGTATTTTTAGTAGAGATGGGGTTTCACTATGTTGGTCAGACTAGTCTCAAACTCCTGACCTCAAGTGATCTGCCCACCTCAGCCTCCCAAATTGCTGGGATTACAGGCGTGAACAACCACACCCAGCCTTGTATAACAGTTTAACATTGAGGTCATGAATAGTTATTCCCTGCTTTGGTGAAATTGTGACATGCCTCTCTCTGAGTGCTTCTCTGGCCAGGCTGTGATCATCATTACCCATGAGACGCCTCCTAGGAAGGAGAGAGGGTGTTTGGGGTCTGGTAATGGCCAGGCATTCCTATCGCAAGCCTATTACCTGCCCGAGGCAGGTGAAACATGGGACACATATGCAGCAGTGTGAAGGCATCTGTAGCTGTAGAAGGAACACATCCTTTTGTGCTTTGAATTTTAGGCCTGCTGTTTCATTCAAAATCCTAGTCAGAATGATCTCCAAGTATCATCAAACCTTCAAGTACTATGATGACAGGATTCAAATTTCACCAAAAAGAAGTGCTGTGGGCCTGGTGCAGTAGCTAATGCCTATAATCCCAGCACTTTGGGAGGCTGAGGCAGGAGGATTACTTAAGCTCAGAAGTTTGACAACAGCCTGGGCAACATAGCAAGACCCTATCTCTCTAAAAATACAAAAAATTAGCTGGGCGTGGTGGCACACACCTGTAGTCCCAGCTACTCGGGAGGCTGTGGTGGGAGGATCACTTGAGCCTGGGAGGTCAAGGCTGCAGTGAGCGGTGGCTGTGCCACTGCATTCTAGGCTAGGTGATAGAATGAAACTGTCTCAAAAAAAAAAAAGATGTAAAGAAAATGCTATGATTTGCTGATAGAGGCCAGGCTGCCAGCAAGTCATCATATGTCACTGTCTGGAGACAGACTCCCCTGTGAGTGCGGTTTAAGTGTATGCTGAAAGCAGTAAGAAGGTGTGAAGTATAAGGACTGTTGGGGCTGTGTCCCCCGCAACAGAGAAATGCTGGCAAGCAGTTCTCCTGCCTGTGTGCTGCCAGCAACACCCCTCTCTGGAGGGATTAATATATTGATCAGCCTCTGGAGGGTGGTGACCTCTCCAGTGGAAGAAGTCTGGCTAATCCCTTAGTTTCTCTGACGGCAGGTCTGAAAGGATCCTGTTGCCAGGAATCGAAGGCAGTTGTTACCTTGACAGCAGGAGTGCAGCATGCGAGCATCTCTCCTGGTCCCCATGTGATCTGTCACTGCGACGCTATTTGTTTATACCTGTGCAAGACTCTGGAAGGTAGAGACTGCCCACGAGTGTCCCATATGCCCTCTCCTGGAGTCAGGGCTGGGTCTACTGGGGTCAGCGTGCACTCTCTCTTTGCTGTTCTCCTAGATGTCAACTGATGGGACCCCTTAAGCCAGAGGCAGATCTCTCAGGGAAGAAGGCATGATTCCTGATATGGGCAAAGTGCTGGGTAAGTAAGAGTGCCTGCACTTTCAATAAACCAATTGGCTAAAATTCTTCTCTACATAGGGCACATGTAAAAGGATGAATGTTTTCCCTTCCAAGTGGCCGTAAATGTTGCTGGACAATTCTCAGCATCACATCAGAATGGTCTCAGGTGTTTTCCCCATCCCTGCCTTTCTCACTTTGATTATTTTTGTCTTTCTTTATATATTCAAATACTTTGTAAACTGAGGATTGCTTGTGCTAATGGGCTCGTTAGTATTCTGGGGTGAGTTGTGAGCACTTTTAGACTTGAGGCTAACTCTGGTGACTGTTACTGCCCAGCTCCTCCTCATTTCACCTGGGTTTGTAAGCCCACTAGTCCCTGCTTTAGGTATGCTGTAACCTCATCTTTTATAGTTTCATTCTGCAGACTAAAATTCTAGCTATTATATAGAGTTCCATTTAAAACAGGCTCAGGTATTCCTGTTTATCATTGTTGGTAAATGAAGATATTCTTATCACAAAATACGTAAGTGGAAATATTTAATCAGCTGCAGTTTCTTCCTCCACCTATCCCCCTGCTTCCTTCCTTTACTAAAACTCCTCTTGGATTCTGTATCTTACAGGGAGGCAAAACCATCAGGAAGAAAAATCTAATTCAAACTTGTGTTTTATTTTATTATGTATTTTTCCTCTGAAGCACAAAGAAGTGTTTCATAAACATGCCACTTTTTCACAGCAGCAAGTTACTGTGACTTGAACATCTCTGCCTTTCCCACCCTGAGAGTACAAAAGCATTCACATCTTAATGGCTCTGCATCTTAGCTACCCATTATGGTTCTTTGTGGAAGTTCCTCTCCTCTGTATATTTGTGGAAATTCCCCCACAAATTGTTTTTCATTTATTCATGCAGAGCCTGGGCTAGAGCTCACCACTGAGATTCCCAAACTGGGTTGCCACAGATGCCAAAACTGGAACTCTGCTGTTGCTAATGCAGTCCAGCTGCAGATCCCAATGAAAACTGTGATGCTGTTACACTGGTATCACTGCAGCTGCGCTGGTGCTGGTACTCCACACCCCCACCATGGCTGCTTTGGAGTAGCTCTTATCTCAGGTACCTCAGCCAGTGATGCTTTTGCAAAGTGAGAAAAAGGATGTTTCCTTGCTCTATGTTACAGTGATAACAAAGGGTTCTAGAACAGGGTTGGTTAGCCCTAAAGCACAATGAGTTAGATCCCAGAGTGCTTTATTCTGAATTGAGCTGCACTGGTCTTGCTGCAGCCAGAACTACCACTTGGAACTGATCTAGTTGGAACTCTGATGTTGCATCTGTCTTTGAACCCCGGAATCTAGGACTTTGCTACCACTGGCTCCTTCTCATTTGGGATTCCTGCTAATATCTTGGCCAATTCTGTTTTTGAAAATAAAAATAGAATGTTTCTTTCTTTGCTTTTGGGAGTGGTGGGAAGGCTTGTGCCCCAAAGTTTCGAGTTGTGAGACAGCTGTTAATTCATACACACAGGGCTCAAACGTATGGCTGGAATGCCTGGGTCCCCAGTGTCTGTGCTATTAGCTGCTAAATTCACTGCCTTTCAACGCTTAGGTTCTTTTGCTAAATGTACTATCCAAATACCTTGCTCCCTTTGGTAAATTTTCTGTTGTCTTTCTTTATATCTTACTTATTTTGCTTCCTCCAATTAATTAGTTGATTAGTTGTATATATGTTAAACCTATTTTGGGTCAAGATTTAATTATTTTCCCAGGAGCGTCTGTAGTATCTAGCAATTCAGTTTATTCCAATAGATTCTGTACTATAGGGATGAAGGGGATGAGTTCTCTTATTCTGCTTAACTTGGATGTATCTGAGTCTCAGCTCCAACCTAGCCGAAGCACTCTGCATTTGCAGCCAGTTATAGTTCAAGTTTCAAACACGTTATTTGCAAATAACTGTCCCCCCCACCACTATAGAACACTCTATCCTCTCACCATCTTCCTTGTCTTCCTACTCTCAACTTAACCATTACTTTGACATCTTCCCCCTCCCTTGCCTGCCTGCTAGAACAGCCACCAAATTGCTGCATGTTCTTGGTGTTTATCAGTGGTTGGCGCAGGGAACTCTTCCATCAGTGTCTTTCCAATGGTCTTCTCTTTCCTCAGGAGAAGAGTATCTATTTATCTAGATAAAACAATCAGAAAATTATGTTGAGAGAACTATTTCAAATACTGGGGAAACAATAGAGATTAATATAACAATACCATGTAGCCACCACTTACATTTAGTAAATGTTAACATTTTCCCATTTTGCTTCAGATTTTTTGAAATCAATACATTACAGATACAGTGACAGTATGTGTATGTAACTCCCTGAGTCATCTATTTACTTCTCCCTAGCCCATAACTCCCTAGGTCCTCTAGAAATAATCATTCTTCCTGAAGTAAGGATTTTTTCTTCCCATAATTTTTTTGTTGTTGTTGGAGACGGAGTCTAGCTCTGTCACTCAGACAGGAGTGCAGTCGCGGGATCACGGCTCACTGTAACCTCCGCCTCCCAGGCTTAAGGAGTTCTTGTGCCTCAGCCTCCCAAGTAGCTGGGATTACAGGCACATACCACCATGCCCAGATAATTTTTGTATTTTAGTAGAGACGGGGCTTCACCATGTTGGCCAGGCTGGTCTTGAACTCTTGACCTCAGGTGATCCACCTGCCTCGGCCTCCCAAAGTGCTGGGATTACAGGCGTGAGCCACCATGCTCAGCCCCTATAAATGTTTTAATACATTTTATATAAGTGCGTATGCCCAAATAATTATTTAATATTATTTTATGGGTTTAAAATTTAAGTGTATGCTGGTGCACTGCACCCACTAACTCGTCATCTAGCATTAGGTATATCTCCCAATGCTATCCCTCCCCCCTCCCCCCACCTGCACAATGTGCACATGTACCCTAAAACTTAAAGTATAATTAAAAAAAAATAAAAATAAAAAAATAATAAAATTTAAGTGTATGATATCATTCAGTGCATCACATTTTTCAACTTGTTTTTTTAATCCAAAGTTAAGTTTTTTAGATTTTTTTCCATGTTCATACATTAGATGTAATTAATTCATTTAAACTACTGTAGAGATTATATTTGAGACTCTACTCATTTCTCAATTGATGGGGCAAATAGCTACTTTAAATTCCCTTTTTTCCTACTCTTCCAACTCTTGCCTTATTATCTCTGAAAAATTTCATTACTCCTTCCTGATTCTGATTATTAAGGTAAAACAGAAGCTGTCTTACCTTATTTGTCTCCAATGTTGAATGAAGTAAACTGATACCTGAAGTGACAGACAGGGCAGCTAAAGGACAAGAACAGACTCCAAACTTATGAGCCCTGAAACGATGACCTGAAGATGCTCTAAGGGTTGATATGAGGTTGGTGGAGATGCTGTGCCTGGGACAGCAAGATCATGGGGCTCTGGGGTAAGACAATCCATGCTTGAATTCCAGCTTCACTCTGTTCTAGTTGCTTGAATTTTTCTCAAAACATTTTAATCCCTGCCCCCCGCCCCCCAAGTCTCAAAGTCCTAATGGATAGTTTATGGAGTTGTTTTGAGGGTTAAATGAAATAATTCATATAGAACTTGTAGTGCATTGCCTGGCACATGGTAAGCATTCTGCTCATCTTTGTTATGGTTATTTGCTTAGCTGAATGCAGACACTTCTATTTTGGTAGTGGGATCTATGTAAGATCTACTTCTGCCTCTTGGCTGGAGCTGTCTCTCTCTCTCTCTCTGTCTCTGTGTGTGTGCATTTATGTGTGTTCAAAAAGGGATGAAGAGGGACTAGCTACAAAGCTCTTATAACCATGAGCTTATATGGAAGACCATCTCACTCCTGCTTCAAAGGCAAGATGGACTTTTTGATGTGTTGAGGATTCGATATTAATTCAAGGGAATTGTTCAATATCTTAACATCTTCTAAGAGCATTATTAATAATCCGATGTAAAGATCGCCTTGAAGTATAGTCTATAATAATAACTTGAATTATTTCACTACATTAAACACAATTTTAAATGGTCTTTTCATATGTATGTTTCAACTTATCTGCAACCTCCACGAACCTATTCAACCCCCATTTAAACCCACCCCAAATGGCAGTTTTTTAAATTGTATTTTATTTTTTATTATACTTTAAGTTTTAGGGTACATGTGCACATTGTGCAGGTTAGTTACATATGTATACATGTACCATGTTGGTGTGCTGCACCCATTAACTCGTCATTTAACATTAGGTATATCTCCTAATGCTATCCCTCCCCCCTGCCCCCACCACACAACAGGCCCCGGTGTGTGATGTTCCCCTTCCTGTATCCACGTGTTCTCATTGTTCAATTCCCACCTATGAGTAAGAACATGCGGTGTTTGGTTTTTTGTCCTTGCGATAGTTTGCTGAGAATGATGGTTTCCAGCTTCATCCATGTCCCTACAAAGGACATGAACTGATCATTTTTTATGGCTGCATAGTATTCCATGGTGTATATGTGCCACATTTTCTTAATCCAGTCTATCATTGTTGGACATTTGGGTTGGTTCCAAGTCTTTGCTATTGTGAATAGTGCCGCAATAAATATACGTGTGTATGTGTCTTTCTAGCAGCATGATTTATAGTCCTTTGGGTATATACCCAGTAATGGGATTGCTAGGTCAAATGGCATTGCTTGCTATAGATCCCTGAGGAATCGCCACACTAACTTCCACAATGGTTGAACTAGTTTACAGTCCCACCAACAGTGTAAAAGTGTTCCCATTTCTCCACATCCTCTCCAGCACCTGTTGTTTCCTGACTTTTTAATGATTGCCATTCTAACTGGTGTGAGATGGTATCTCATTGTGGTTTTGATTTGCATTTCTCTGTTGGCTAGTGATGATGAGCATTTTTTCATGTGTCTTTTGGCTGCATAAATGTCTTCTTTTGAAAAGTGTCTGTTCATATCCTTTGCCCACTTTTTGATGGGTTTGTTTGTTTTTTTCTTGTAAATTTGTTTGAGTTCATTGTAGATTCTGGATATTAGCCCTTTGTCAGATGAGTAGATTGCAAAAATTTTCTCCCATTCTGTAGGTTGCCTGTTCACTCTGATGGTAGTTTCTTTTGCTGTGCAGAAGCTCTTGAGTTTAATTAGATCCCATTTGTCAATGTTGGCTTTTGTTGCCATTGCTTTTGGTGTTTTAGTCATGAAGTCCTTGCCCATGCCTATGTCCTGAATGGTATTGCCTAGGTTTTCTTCTAGGGTTTTCATGGTTTTAGGTCTAACATTTAAGTCTTTAATCCAACTTGAATTAATTTTTGTATAAGGTGTAAGGAAGGGATCTAGTTTCAGCTTTCTACATATGGCTAGCCAGTTTTTCCAGCACCATTTATTAAATAGGGAATCCTTTCCCCATTTCTTGTTTTTGTCAGGTTTGTCAAAGATCAGATAGTTGTAGATTTGCGGTATTATTTCTGAGGGCTCTGTTCTGTTCCATTGGTCTATATCTCTGTTTTGGTACCAATAACATGCTGTTTTGGTTACTGTAGCCTTGTAGTATAGTTCAAAGTCAGGTAGCGTGATGCCGCCAGCTTTGTTCTTTTGGCTTAGGATTGACTTGGCAATGTGGGCTCTTTTTTGGTTCCATATGAGCTTTAAAGTAGTTTTTTCCAATTCTGTAAAGAAAGTCATTGGTAGCTTGATGGGGATGGCATTGAATCTATAAATGACCTTGGACAGTATGGCCATTTTCACAATATTGATTCTTCCTACCCATGAGCATGGAATGTTCTTCCATTTGTTTGTATCCTCTTTTATTTCATTGAGCAGTGGTTTGTAGTTCTCCTTGAAGAGGTCCTTCATATATCCCTTGTAAGTTGGATTCCTAGGTATTTTATTCTCTTTGAAGCAATTGTGAATGGGAGTTCACTCATGATTTGGCTCTCTGTCTGTTATTGGTGTATAAGAATGCTTGTGATTTTTGCATATTGATTTTGTATCCTGAGACTTTGCTGAAGTTGCTTATCAGCTTAAGGAGATTTTGGGCTGAGATGATGGGGTTTTCTAGATATACAGTCATGTCATCTGGAAACAGGGACAATTTGACTTCCTCTTTTCCTAATTGAATACCCTTTATTTCCTTCTCCTGCCTGATTGCCCTCGCCAGAACTTCCAACACTATGTTGAATAGGAGTGGTGAGAGAGGGCATCCGTGTCTTGTGCCAGTTTTCAAAGGGAATGTTTCCAGTTTTTGCCCATTCAGTGTGATATTGGCTGTGGGTTTATCATAGATAGCTCTTATTATTTTGAGATATGTCCCATCAATACCTAATTTATTGAGAGTTTTTAGCATGAAGGGTTGTTGAATTTTGTCAAAGGCATTTTCTGCATCTATTGAGATAATCGTATGGTTTTTGTCTTTGGTTCTGTTTATATGCTGGATTATGTTTATTGATTTGCATATGTTGAACCAGCCTTGCATTCCAGGGATAAAGCCCACTTGATCATGGTGGATAAGCTTCTTGATGGGCTGCGGGATTTGGTTTGCCAGTATTTTATTGAGGATTTCTGCATCGATGTTCATCAGGGATATTGGTCTAAAATTCTCTTTTTTTGTTGTGTCTCTGCCAGGCTTTGGTATCAGGATGATGCTGGCCTCACAAAATGAGTTAGGGAGGATTCCCTCTTTTTCTGTTGATTGGAATAGTTTCAGAAGGAATGGAACCAGCTCCTCCTTGTACCTCTGGTAGAATTCGGCTGTGAATCCCTCTGGTCCTGGACTTTTTTTGGTTGGTAAGCTATTAATTATTGCCTCAATTTCAGAGCCTGTTATTGTTCTATTCAGAGATTCAACTTCTTCCTGGTTTAGTCTTGGGAGGGTGTATGTATTGAGGAATTTATCCATTTCTTCTAGATTGTCTAGTTTATTTGCATAGAGGTGTTTACAGTATTCTCTGATGGTAGTTTGTATTTCTGTGGGATCAGTGGTGATATCCCCTTTATCATTTTTTATTGCATCTATTTGAGTCTTCTCTCTTTTTTCTTTATTAGTCTTGCTAGCGGTCTATCAGTTTTGTTGATCTTTTCAAAAAACCAGCTCCTGGATTCATTGATTTTTTGAAGGGTTTTTTGTGTCTCTATTTCCTTCAGTTCTGCTCTGATCTTAGTTATTTCTTGCCTTCTGCTAGCTTTTGAATGTGTTTGCTCTTGCTTCTCTAGTTCTTTTATTTGTGATGTTAGGGTGTCAATTTTAGATCTTTCCTGCTTTCTCTAGTGGGCATTTAGTGCTATAAATTTCCCCCTACACACTGCTTTGAATGTGTCGCAGAGATTCTGGTATGTTGTGTCTTTGTTCTCATTGGTTTCAAAGAACATCTTTATTTCTGCCTTCATTTCCTTATGTACCCAGTAGTCATTCAGGAGCAGGTTGTTCAGTTTCCATGTAGTTGAGTGGTTTTGAGTGAGTTTCTTAATCCTGAGTTCTAGTTTGATTGCACTGTGGTCTGAGAGACAGTTTGTTATAATTTCTACTGTTTTACATTTGCTGAGGAGTGCTTTACTTCCAACTATGTGGTCAATTTTGGAATAAGTGTGGTGTGTTGCTGAGAAGAATGTATATTCTGTTGATTTGGGGTGGAGAGTTCTGTAGATGTCTATTAGGTCCGCTTGGTGCAGAGCTGAGTTCAATTCCTGGATATCCTTGTTAACTTTCTGTCTCATTCATCTGTCTAATGTTGACAGTGGGGTGTTAAAGTCTCCCATTATTATTGTGTGGGAGTCTAAGTCTCTTTGTAGGTCTCTAAGGACTTGCTTTATGAATCTGGGTGCTCCTGTATTGGGTGCATATATATTTAGGATAGTTAGCTCTTCTTGTTGAATTGATCCCTTTACCATTATGTAATGACCTTCTTTGTCTCTTTTGATCTTTGATGGTTTAAAGTCTGTTTTATCAGAGACTAGGATTGCAACCCCTGCCTTTTTTTGTTTTCCATTTGCTTGGTAGATCTTCCTCCATCCTTTTATTTTGAGCCTATGTGTGTCTCTGCACCTGAGATGGGTTTCCTGAATATAGCACACTGATGGCTCTTGACTGTTTATCCAATTTGCCAGTCTGTGTCTTTTAATTGGAGCATTTAGCCCATTTACATTTAAGGTTAATATTGTTATGTGTGAATTGGATCCTGTCATTATGATGTTAGCTGGTTATTTTGCTCGTTAGTTGATGCAGTTTCTTCCTAGCCTTGAAGGTCTTTAGAATTTGGCATGTTTTTGCAGTGGCTGGTACCTGTTGTTCCTTTCCATGTTTAGTGCTTCCTTCAGGAGCTCTTTTAGGGCAGACCTGGTGGTGACAAAATCTCTCAGTATTTGCTTGTCTGTAAAGGATTTTATTTCTCCTTCACTTATGAAGCTTAGTTTGGCTGGATATGAAATTCTGGGTTGAAAATTCTTTTCTTTAAGAATGTTGAATATTGGCCCCCACTGTCTTCTGGCTTGTGGAGTTTCTGCCGAGAGATCAGCTGTTAGTCTGATGGGCTTTCCTTTGTGGGTAACCTGACCTTTCTCTCTGGCTGCCCTTAACACTTTTTCCTTCATTTCAACTTTGGTGAATCTGACAATTATGTGTCTTGGAGTTGCTCTTCTTGAGGAGTATCTTTGTGGCGTTCTTTGTATTTCCTGAATTTGAATGTTGGCCTGCCTTGCTAGATTGGGGAGGTTCTCATAGATAATATCCTGCAGAATGTTTTCCAACTTGGTTCCATTCTGTCTGTCACTTTCAGGTACACCAGTCAGACGTAGATTTGGTCTTTTCACATAGTCCCATATTTCTTGGAAGCTTTCTTCATTTCCTTTTATTCTTTTTTTCTCTAAACTTCTCACTTCATTTCATTCATTTGATCTTGCATCACTGATACCCTTTCTTCCAGGTGATCGAATCGGCTACTGAGGGTTGTGCATTCGTCACGTGGTTTTGTGCCATGGTTTTCAGCTCCATCAGGTCCTTTAAGGACTTCTCTGCATTGGTTATTCTAGTTGGCCATTTGTCTAATTTTTTTTCAAGGTTTTTAACTTCTTTGCCATGTGTTCGAACTTCCTCCTTTAGCTCGGAGTAGTTTGATTGTCTGAAGCCTTCTTCTCTCAACTCTCAATGACAAAAGTCATTCTCTGTCCAGCTTTGTTCCATTGCTGGTGAGGAGCTGCGTTCCTTTGGAGGAGGAGAGGTGCTCTGATTTTTAGAGTTTCCAGTTTTTCTGCTCTGTTTTTTCCCCATCTTTGTGGTTTTATCTACGTTTGGTCTTTGATGATGGTGACATACAGATGGGGTTTTGGCGTGGATGTCCTTTCTGTTTGTTAGTTTTCCTTCTAACAGTCAGGACCCTCAGCTGCAGGTCTTTTGGAGTTTGCTGGAGGTCCAATCCAGACCCTGTTTGCCTAGGTATCAGCAGCGGAGGCTGCAGAACAGCGGATATTGGTGAAGAGCAAATGTTGCTGCCTGATCGTTCGTCTGGAAATTTTGTCTCAGAGGAGTACCCGGCCATGTGAGGTGTCATTCTGCCCCTACTGGGGGGTGCTCCCAATTAGGCTACTCAGGGGTCAGGAACCCACTTGAGGAGGCAGTTTGTCTGTTCTCAGATCTCCAGCTGTGTGCTGGGAGAACCACTACTCTCTTCAAAGCTGTCAGAAAAGGACATTTAAGTCTGCAGAGGATTCTGTTGCCTTTTGTTTGGCTATGCCCTGCCCCCAGAGGTGGAGTCTACAGAGGCAGGCAGGCCTCCTGGAGCTGTGGTGGGCTCCACCCAGTTCGAGCTTCCTCGCCAGTTTGTTTACCTACTCAAGCCTTAGCAATAGTGGGCGCCCCTCCCCCAGCCTCGCTGCCAGCTTGCAGTTTGATCTCAGACTGCTGTGCTAGCAATGAGCGAGGCTCTGTGGGCATAGGACCCTCTGGGCCAGGTGTGGGATATAATCTCCTGGTGTGCCATTTGCTAAGACCGTTGGAAAAGTGCAGTATTAGGGTGGGAGTCACCCGATTTTCCAGGTGCCATCTGTCACCCCTTTCTTTGACTAGGAAAGGGAATTCCCTGACCCCTTGTGCTTCCCGGGTGAGGCAATGCCTCACCCTGCTTCGGCTCATGCTCGGTGCACTGCACCCACTGTCCTGCACCCACTTTCCGACACTCCCCAGTGAGATGAACCTGGTACCTCGGTTGGAAATGCAGAAATCACCCATCTTCTGCATCGTTCATGCTGGGTAACAGTTTTTATTAAGAAATAAAAATGTATGTGTTAAGATAAAGGTAGTGAGAGGCTATCAGTTTGGGAAGGGGAGACTTTGTGGCCTGCAAGATTTTAGTGACTCCATCTTCATTCTTAAAAAAACTGTTTTGTATTACTGCTCTTTGTAGGCATGCAGCCAAAATACACGGATGCAATTGAAAGAAACAAGGGTTGTTCTTTGCTGGGGAAAATGCTAAAGGTAGAATGGGAACCTCTTCAGAGTGACTTTTTCTTCCGAAATTATTCTGAAACAATTAGTCAGGGTTGTTCAGAGAAAGGCTGTTTCAAATGGCTCTACTAAGACAAAACAGTAACTGTGATGATTGTAGCCAGGGATGCAGAAGGAAGTCGGGCCAAATAGGGGTACTGAATACAAGGAGAATTCACACAGAAGGTCGTTCATGTTGAGGACATTTTTGTTTGTTTGTTTTTCTTTTCTTTTTTTTTGAAACAGTCTTCCCCTGTGGCCCAGTCTGGAGTGCAGTGGTACAATCTCAGCTGCCTGTAACCTCTGCCTCCTGAGTTCAAGTGATTCTCCTGCCTCAGCCTCCCGAGTAGCTGAGATTACAGTTGCGCACCACCATACTCAGCTAATTTTTGTATTTTTAGTAGAGATGAGGTTTCACCATGTTGGCCAGGCTGGTCTTGAACTCCTGGCCTCAGGTGATCCACCCATCTTGGCCTTTCAAAGCATTGGGTTTACAGGCATGAGCCACCATGCCTGGCCTTGAAATTTTTTTTTTTTTTTTTGAGCCGGAGTCTTGCTTTGTTGCCCAGGCTGGAGTGCAGTGGCATGATCTTGGCTCACTGCAAGCTCTGCCTTCCGGGTTCATGCCATTCTCCTGCCTCAACCTCCCGAGTAGCTGGGACTACAGGTGCCCGCCACCACGCTCGGCTAATTTTTTTGTATTTTTAGTAGAGACGAGGTTTCATTGTGTTAGCCAGGATGGTCTCGATCTCCTGACCTCATGATCTGCTTGTCTCGGCCTCCCAAAGTGCTGGGATTACAGGCGTGAGCCACTGCGCCCGGCCTGGCCAGGAAATATTTTTAGATTAATCCTGTGGATGAACTGAGGAGGTGGTATTGGTTAAGTCCAAAATTCTCAGGTAGCCAGCAATGGGTCATAGTCTACTCACAATCAGCGTTTCTATGGACATTCTGAAAATTTAACTTCTTTCACAGGGACAGAAAATAAAGAGATCCCATCTTTGGGAAATACTACATGTCCCTATTAGGATCTGGCTCCTAAGACTAGTTTTGTACTCATTTTGCAAAACTGCATGTATTCTGCAAAGACGTCTCTCTCCCAAATATAACAGTATCTGTAATAACAACAAAACATTTTTAAAAACTGTGTTTGTTCTTTTTTACTGCATTTTTTCCTGCATATTAAATCTTTGAGAACTGTGTTGGAACTATATTGCCTTACCAAGTAGTAATATTCTATGTAAGCCAAGAGTGGCATGCAGTAATAAAATGTAGTGGCCATCTTCAAGGGAGTTTTATCCTTTGTGGTATCAAGTACCAGACTCTGTGTTACCAGACTAGTAACACATACAGTTACTACTCATAGTTACTACTCAGTAAGTATGTAACTCAGTAAGGCAATATAAAGATGACTTTTATTAAGGGATGCAAGATAATGTAAACATGTAAACAGGAACTGGCAAACTGTTCAGTAAGGATCACTGGACTGCAATTTCTATTCTAAAGCTCATTTTAAGTAGAAGCTTCCTTAACTTAGAGAATTAAAATTCTTATGGTTGATGGATTTCAATAGATTTCTCTCTTTCTATATTTCACTAGGATTCTATTTTTCCTACACTTTCTTATAGAAACTTTTTAATGTTGACAGATATTTTAAAAATGAATATTGATATTTACATATTTCAAACCCTAGTAAGAATTAGTAGATAAATTTATAGAAGTTCATAAGGAGATATTTGTCGAGACAGTTTCCTATACATTTTTTAGGAAGAAATATTTGATTTTAAGTATTTTGGGGGTTACTGGGAATTTGCACATCATGTTACGTCAGAAATAACAGTGCAAAAACCTAAAAACAGAATGCTGAGAATAGAACCTGAAAGGAGGGCAAGAAGAAGAGATTCTTACATGGGTTTAGGTAATTTGAGGTATCATACTATCACTAAGAGTTTTTGTATTATTTGAGATACATCAAGTAATTGTTATTTTTCTTTTTACAGATACCCACAATTGTGTTGTAACTTCTTCTGGCTATAAACGTGAGCACCGATGCTTGACCTATTGTAAGTAAGAAAGTCATATATGGGCCGGGTACAGTGGCTCACGCCTGTAATCCCAGCACTTGGGGAGGCCGAGGCCAGCAGATCACAAGGTCAAGAGATCACGACCACCCTGGCCAACATGGTGAAACCCCATCTCTACTAAAAATACAAAAATTAGCTGGGCGTGGTGGCGTGCGCCTGTAGTCCCAGCTACTCGGGAGGCTGAGGCAGGAGAATCACTTGAACTCAGGAGGCGGAGGTTGCAGTGAACCGAGATCACGCCACTGCACTCCAGCCTGGGTAACAGAGTGAGACTTTGTCTCAAAAATAAAAATAAAATAAAATAAAGTCATATATGGCAAAAACCAGTCTTGTATTTTGACCTCTTTTGTTTTTTCTTTTCTTTTTTTCCTTTTTCTTGAGACAGAGTCTTGCTCTATCACCAGGCTGGAGTGCACTGGCATCATCTTGACTCACTGCAATCTCCACCTCCCAGGTTCAAGCAATTCTCCTGCCTCAGCCTCCCGAGTAGCTGGGACTACAGGCATGCACCACCACTCCCAGCTAATTTTTGTATTTTCAGTAGAGACAGGGTTTCACCATGTTGGCCAGGCTGGTCTTGAACTCCTGACCTCAGGTGATCTGCCTGCCTCGGCTTCTCAAAGTGCTGGGATTACAGGCATGAGCCACTGCATTGGCCTATTTTTACCTCCTTTCTGTCTTTACTTAAAAAAAAAAAGATTTAAATCATAAATAGTTAGGGATAGAAAAACCTTTTTGTTCTGTAAGTGAATATCCTGACTTGTTCTGAATTGATAAACTGCCTAAGTTTAGCTTCAGCAATTTAAACTCCCAGAGTTCTTCTTGTGATACTGGTGGGTACTCAATAAATGATTGCTATTGTTGTTGTTGGTAAAATAGGTGAAAAATGAGTGTGGAGATGCATTTTCCCCCTTTGTGTCTTGATATTAAAGTTTTTCTTTTCAAACCATTATAGGGACCTACCTATTTGTTGGTCTTACAATGGTGGATCATTTTGCATCCTATTATAATTTGCTCCAAATAAAATAGTTTTTATCTTCAAATAGAAACAAACTGGAGAGAAGTAATGAGACACCAGTTGGGATTGTTGGCAACTTTAAATGTTCGAAAAATGAAGTCACAAAAGCAGGAGAACAAAAAGCCTCACCCTGGCTGATTAGATTATTTAACCAGCAGTTGGTGTTGGCACCAGATTATCAGCCAGACTGTTAAAAAAAAAAGTGCTAGGGGCTGGTAACCCTGTCCTCTGTGGGAAAAAAATCTAAAATGTGTCTCTTATTAAACATTTTGGTGCACAGATTTCCCTTATGAATTTCTGATTAGAAGAGAATATGAGGATATGGCATGGTAAGCCACGAGTGGCATACAGTCATAAAATGTAGTGGTCATCTTCAAGGGAGTTTTATCCTTTGACATATCAAGTTTTGTTTCATCAGGGTGTCTTGTCCTGCCTGGTTCAAAGCACCTATGGCTCACATATTGATGATCAGAGAGAGAGAGAGATTCCAGGGAAAATGTATTGGAAAAGTACTTGTAAGAGCTTCTCCAGAGTAGAGTGGCATGTACAGATCCTTCTCCAAATACTAAGCAGTGTGTGTCTATTTTTGGCGTTACATTATAAATAGGCCTCCTGCTTATTGTGATACAGGAAAAATACTTTCAAGGAGATTTACATTCAGCTCTACCATGGTGTAATATTTAAGGCTGCAGTACTTTTATAGGTAATGCTAATTTGCTGGTGAGGTTTATTAGCTTTGTGAGTCTCAGCTGGTAGATGTAAGGATATGTAGTTAGGGGAAGCTCTAGGATTTTCTTTGACAAATCCCAATATGTTAACAGGAAATATTAGCCACATGCAGTATGGCTAATAAAGTTGTCTATTCCTTGTTTTTTAAAATATACCATTTCACACTTTTGGGGGATTACCAGAAGCTGGACGTTTTGTGTTAAAGTATGTGTGTGGTTCACGAGTCCTCATTTTTCCAGGACAAGAAAGGTCTCTCTCTTCTCCTGCAGTCTTCAGTGAAGCTTCAGAGCCAAGCTCTATATTTTCCAGGGGGAGTCTGTTGATTTTTGTTATATATATACCCATCAGTTTTCAATGAACAGGCTGAAAGTTAGGCATTAATTAATTAGGTGTACTTTTTTAACTTATGGAATTAGACTTCTTTCAAATTGTTGATCAGTAAAACTGATGATCAGTAAAACCATATGTGTTAATTTTAAACACTATACAACAGGAGCATACTGTTTAATCAGCATAATCTTTTCAGAGAGCACTATGTTGAAAAAGGATTCTAAACTTTTCATGGTAAGCATTTGGGATTTGGAAAACTTGAATCTCTTTCCCTACTTTTACGTGAAGCCATTCTCTACCACTCTTTGGTGAAATGCAGTACCTAGAAAACTGTAAGTAAAACCCTATATCCTGGAAAAGATCAATGGGGAGAGCATTTGATCACATAAGAGCAGAGATGAGTTTCAGGAGGGAGACTAAAGGACAGATGGCCCTGCAGGGTCTGCCAAGATGTTCAGAGGCCCCAGGACAGCCAAGACAACAAATGGACTGTGCTCTCCCTGTTATATGGACAGCACCAGGGTGGGGAGTTCTGGTTATTTAGCAAAAGAGTTTGCTCCAGGATTAAGAAAATGTAGGACTTTCTAATTAGCTGCTTCCTGACAATGGGTGGGCTTTGTGATCTTTGCATCTGCTGCGTTTTGCTCATTTGCTCAACTGCGCATTGCCTGCATAGGTTCTGTTTAGATGGTATTTGATTTTTGCTGACTTCCCTCCCTCCTATAATTATTAATACTTCTTCAGTGACTGATAAGGTCTAGGTACTATGTTAGGGCTGGATATATAATAGTGAACAAGAAGGGCATGGCTCCTACTGTCATAGAGCTTATGGCCTAGTATGGAAAATGAAAATGAAACTAGTTATAATAATGTATAATGAGGGCTATAAAAGAGAAATTGCAGAGTTCTGTAGGTATACATAGGAGGGGAACCTAAGATAATCTGAAGGTCAGAGAAAGTCTCTCTGGAGGGATATGTAGTCTGAGACCTGAAGGATGAGTAGAAGTTTGCTTATAAAATAAAGATTCCAGATAGAGAAGACAGCATGTATGAAAGTGAGAGAGATTTTTCCATATTTGAGCAATTGGAGGGTAAAGTGGAGAGAAGGGTAAAATGGAAGGCCTGGAGGATTTTTGTCTCCTTTTCTCCCTTCCTGCACTCTAGGATATAGGCAGGCATGAGGAAGGCCGGGAGAGGGTTTTGGTGGGACAGTTAAAATTTTGGCAGGAGGAAGTACTTCACTGGGAGGTGGGAAGTATGCCTCTGGAAATGTATCATAGGAACAAGGATTGACTGACTCACAAAGGTAGAAAATAAGGTTAGTTTAGGGTTAAATTCTCTGCATAGGGTGGCTGGAGGGTAAAGGGGGGAGGAAGCAATTTGGGAATCAATAGAATACAGTAGTAGCTAGGATAACCCAGACGGTATGTATAGAGAAAGGAGAGAAGACCCAAAACAGAACACTGAAAAACACTGACATTTAGTTGACAGGCAGAGAAGCACTGCAAAGAAGATGAGAAGGACAGTTCAGAAAAAGACGGGGAAAGCTAGGAAACTGGTGAATCGCAGAAGTGAAAGGAGAGAATTTTTCAGGACTGGGGCCTGTCTCGGGCACAAAATTTAAAAAGGTGCCAAAAAACTCAGTAATTGAGATAAATGTTATTTTAATGCAATATTTAAAAAAATCGTTAGTGCAAAAAATCCATGATGAACAAAACATCACATTTTTAAATAAAAATGGGATCCGAATTACTGAATTTTCTTTTTGCTGCAAGTTCCAATATGGCTGACAGGACACTGTGGAATTTATATTTAGAAGTCTTATTTTTCTAAGTTCGATATTTTGTTCATCTAGAAAGAAGGAACAATGAATAATGTTAAGTGTGGCTGAGAAGTCAGTCAAGATAAGGACTGAAATGAGTCCACTGGATTTAGGGACAAGGCGTTGTCATTGGATCTTTTGTCTACCTTGTTTTAATAAATTGCAATGGAAATCATCTTACTGTCTCTGCGAACATAATCATCACCTCCAAAAAAGCTGAGTTCTTTTATGAATTAGTGGATTGTATAACTATAAACTTACATTTTTGTTCACATTTTTATTGTGACAAAATACATATAACATAAAATTTGCCATCTTAACCTTTTTGTTTATTTGTTTTAGGTTTAGGGGTACCTTTACAGGTTTGCTATATAGGCCAACTCATGTCATGGGGGTTTATTGTACAGATTATTTCATCACCCAGGTATGAGGCCTAGTACCCAATAGTTACTTTTTGTGTTCCTCTCCCTCCTCCCATCATCCACCCTTAAGTAGGCCCCAGTGTCTGTTGTTTCCCTCTTTGTGTTCATGAGTGCTCCTGATTTAGCTCCCACTTATAAGTGAGGACATGTGGTATTTGGTGTTTTTGTTCCTGTGTTAGTTTGCCAATGATAATGGCCTCCAGATCCACCCATGTTCCCACAAAAGACATGATCTCGTTCTTTTCAGTTGCTGCATAGTATTCCATGGTGTATATATACCACATTTTCTTTACCCATCTGTCACTGATGTGCATTTAGGTTGATTCCATGTCTTTGCTATCATGAATAGTGCTGCAATAAACATTTGCATGTGTGTGTCTTTATGGTAGAATAATTTATATTCCTCTGGGTATATACCCAGTGATGAGATTGCTGGGTTGAATGGTAGTTCTGTTTTTAGCTTTTTAAGGAATCACCACACTGCTTTCCACAATGGTTGAATTAATTTACATTCCCACTAACAGTGTATAAGTGTTCCCTTTTCTCCGCAATTTCATCAGCATCTGTTATTTTTTTGACTTTTTAATAATAACCATTCTGATTGGTGTAAGGTGGTATTTCATTGTGGTTTTGGTTTGCATTTTTCTAACAATCAGTGACATAGAGCTTTTTTTCATAGGATTGTTGGCGACATGCATGTCTTCTTTTGAGGTCTCTGTTCATGTCCTTTTCCCACTTTTTCATGGGATTGAAGTTTTTCTTGTAAATTTGTTTGTTTCTTGTAGATGCTGGATATTAGATCTTTGTCAGATGCATAGTTTGCGAATATTTTCTCCCACTCTGTAGGTTGTTTGTTTACTCTGTTGATAGTTTATAGTTTCTTTTGCTGTGCAGAAGCTCATAAGTTTAATTAGATCCCATTTGTCAATTTGTGCTTTTGTTGTGATGGCTTTCGGCATCTTTGTCATGAAGTATTTGCCTGTTCCTATGTCCAGAATGATATTACCTAGGTTGTCTTCCAGGGTTTTTATAGTTTTGTGTTTTACATTTAAGTTTTTAATTCATCCTGTGTTGATTTTTGTGTATGGTATAAGGAAAGGGTCCAGTTTCAATCTTCTGCATATGGCTAGCCAGTTATCCCAGCACCATTTTATTAAACAGGTAGTCCTTTCCCCATTGCTTGCTTTTGTCAGATTTGTTGAAGATCAAATGATCATAGGTGTGTGGTCTTATTTCTAGGCTGTCTATTCTGTTCCATCAGTCTACATGTCTGTTTTTGTGTCAGTACCATGCTGTTTTGGTTACTGTAGACTTGTAGTGTAGTTTGAAGTCAGGTAGCATGATGCCTCCAGCTTTGTTCTTTTTGCTTAGGATTGCCTTGGCTGTTCAGATTCTTTTTTGGTTTCATGTGAATTTTAAAATAGCTTTTTCCACAAAAAGAAACTGGCATAATAACCAGCTAACAATACAATGATGGAATCAAATCACACACACCAATACTAACCTCGAATATGAATGCATTAAATGTCCCACTTAAATTGTGCATAGTGGCAAGCTAGATAAAAAGCAAGACCCAATGGTGGGTTGTCTTCAAGAGGTCATTCCACATGTAATGACACCTATAGGTTCAAAATAAAGGGATGGAGGAGAATCTACCAAGCAAATCAAAATCAGAAAAAAGCAGGGGTTGCAGTCCTAATTTCAGACAAAACAGACTTTAAACAAAGATCAAAAAAGAGAAAGAAGGGCATTACATAATGGTAAAGGGTTCAATTCAACAAGAAAACCTTACTACCCTAAACATATATGCACCCAACACAGGAGCACTCAGATTTATAAAGCAAGTTCTTAGAGACCTACAAAGAGACTTAGACTCCCACACAATAATAGTGGGAGACTTCAATACTCTACTGACAGTATTAGATAGATCATTGAGGCAGAACATTAACAAAAATATTCAGGATCTGAACTCAACATTGGACCAAATGGATCTGATAGATCTCTACAGAACTCTCCATCCCTAAACAACAGAATATACATTCTTCTCATTGTCACATACTCTAAAATCAAACACATGATTGGACATAAAACAATCCTCAGCAAATGCAAAAGAACTGAAATCACACCAAACATACTTTTGGACCATAGTGTGATAAAAATAGAAGTCAAGACTAAAAACATGCTGAAAACCATGCAATTTCATGGAAATTAAGCAACATGCTGAATGACTTTTGGGTAAATAACAAAATTGAGGCAGAAATAAAGATGTTCTTTGAAACTAATGAGAACAAAGATACCAGACTCTCTGGAACACAGCTAAGGCAGTGTTAAGCAGGAAATTCATAGCACTAAATATCCATATCTCAAAGTTAGAAACATCTCAAATTAACAACCTAACACCACAACTGAAAGAATTAGAGAAGTAAGAGCAAACCAACCCCAATGCTAGCAGAAGACAAGAAATAACCCAAATCAGAGCTGAACTGAAGGAAATTGAGACACAAAAAACCATTCAAAAGATCAATGAATCCAGGAGTTGGTTTTGTAAAAAAATTAATAAGATTGATAGGCTATTAGCTAGACAAATAAAGAAGAAAAGAGAGACGATCCAAATAAACACAATTAGAAATGACAAAGGGTGTGACAAAGGGCATTTTACCACTGACCCACAGAAATAAAAGTAACCATCAGAAGCTACTGTAAACACCTCTATGCACACAAACTAGAGAACCTAGAAGAGATGGATATATTCCTGGCTACATATATCCTCCCAAGACTGAACCAGGAAGAAACTGATTCCCTGAAGAGACCAATAATGAGCTCCAAAATTGAATCAGTAATAAGTAGGCTACAAACCAAAAGTAGCCTAGGACCAGAGAGATTCACAGCTGAATTCTACCAGGTATACAAAGAAGGGCTGGTATCATTCCTACTGAAACTATTCCAAAAAATTGAGGAGGATGGACTCCGCCCCAGCTCATTCTATGAGGCCAGCATTATCCTGATACCAAAATCTGTCATAGATGCAACAAAGAAAGAAAACTTCAGACCAATATCCTTGATGAATATAGATGCAAAATCCTCAATGAAATACTTGCAAATCGAATCCAGCAGCACATCAAAAAGCTAATCCATCATGATCAAATAGACTTCATACCCAGGATGCAAGATTGGGTCAACATACACGAATCAATAAATGTGATTCATCACATAAACAGAATTAAAGATTAAAAAAACCACATGATTATCTCAATAGATGCAGAAAAGGCTTTCAATAAAATTCAACATTCCTTCATTCTCAATAAACTAGGTATTAAAGGAAACTACCTAAAAATAATAAGAGCCATATATGACAAACCACAGTCAACATCATACTGGATGGGCAAAAGCTGGAAGCACCCCCCTTGAAAACTGACACAAGACAAGGATGCCCTTTCCCACAACATCTATTCAACATAGTATTGTAAGTTCTGGCCAGAGCAGTCAGACAAGAGAAAGAAAGAAAAGATATCCAAATAGAAAGAGAGGAAGTCAAACTGTCCCTGTTTGCAGATGGCATAATACTGTATCTAGAAAACCCCACAGTCTCACCCCAAAAGCTCCTTCAGCTGATAAACAACTTCAGCAAAGTTTTAGGATACAAAATCAATGTACAAAAATCACCAGCATTCCTATACTCCAGCAGCTAAGCTGAGAGCCAAATGAGGAAGACAGTCCCATTCACAATTGCCACAAAAAGAATAAAATACCTAGGAATATAACTAACCAGGGAGGTGAAAGATTTCTGCAATGAGAATTACAAAACACTGCTCAAAGAAATCAGAGAAGACACAATCAAACGGAAAAACATACCATGCTCGGCTGGGCGTGGTGGCTCACGCCTGTAATCCCAGCACTTTGGGAGGCTGAGGCAGGTGGATCACGAGGTCAGGAGATTGAGAGCATCCTGGCTAACACGGTGAAACCCCATCTCCACTAAAAGTACAAAAAATTAGCCAGGCATGGTGGCGGGTGCCTGTAGTCCCAGCTACTCGGGAGGCTGAGGCAGGAGAATGGCGTGAACGCAAGAAGTGGAGCTTGCAGTGAGCTGAGATTGTGCCACTGCACTCCAGCCTGGGCGACAGGGTGAGACTCCGTCTCAAAAAAACAAAAAAACAAAAAAACAAAAAAAATTCCATGCTCATTAATAAGAATCTTAAAATCATAAAAATGATCATACTACACAAAGCAATTTACAGATTCAATGCTGTACCTATCAAACTACATTGACATTCAAACAAATGACATTCTTCACATCTTAATAGTTTTTAAGAGTTCAATTATATTAATTATATTCATACTGTTGTGTAATAATTACCACCATTTACCTCCAGAACTCTTTTCATCTTGCAAAACTGAAATCCTTTGATTTAAAGTCTATTTATCTGTATTATTATTGCCACCATGCTCTATTGGTTATTGCTTGCATGGAATATTTTTTTCATCCTTTAACTTTCAATCTGTTAGTGTCCTTGGATCTAAAGTGAGATATGTTATCTATCTTGTAGATAGCTTATAGATAGCATATAGTTAGATCATGTGTTTTTATTCATTCTGCCAATCTCTGTCTTTGGAGAATTTAATCCATTTATGTTTTAAGGAATTATTAATAGGAAGGGACTTATGCCATTTTGCTGCTTGTTTTCTATATGTCTTATATCTTTTTTGTCCTTCATTTCCGGTATTACTGTCTTCTTCTGTGTTTAGTTGATTTTTTGTTTTTGGTTTTTTTTTGAGATGGAGTCTAGCTCTGTCACCCAGGCTGGAGTGCAGTGGTGCCATCTCGGCTCATTGCAACCTCTGCCTCCCAGGTTCAAGGGATTCTCCTGCCTCAGCTGGTCTCAAACTCCCGACCTCAAATGATCCGCTGCCTCGGCCTCTCAAAGTGCTGGGATTATAGACAAAAGACACTGCACCCGGCTGTTTAGTTGATTTTTACAGTTAAACATTTTAATCCCTTCTCATTTCTTTAATTTCTTTCTTGTTTTTTTTTTCTTATAAACAGAGTCTCACCTTAATGCTCAGACTGGAGTACAGTGGTATGATCATAGCTCATTGCAGCCTCAAATTCCCATGCTTAAGCAATCCTCCTGCCTCAGCCGCCTGAGTAGCTGGGACTACAGGCAAACACCACCATGTCTAATTTTTAATTTTTGTGAAGACAGGGTCTCACTCTGTTGTCTAAGCTCCTTCTCATTTCCTTTTGCATATACTATATAGCTATTTCCTTTGTGGTTACCATAGGTGTTACATTTAACATCTTGAAGTTATAACACTCTAATTTAAATTTATACCATATTAACTTCAATAACACCCACAACTCCTCCTTTGTAGCTCACTCTCCGCTCTTTTTAGTTGAGGTCACAAAATTACAACTTTATACAGTGTGTGTCCCAAAACACAAACTAATAATTTCTTTTAAAAATGAATTAATCTCCTAAATTATGTAGAAAACAAAATGTATTGTAACCAAAATTATCATAGTAATAGCTTTTATCATTTCCCATGTGTTTATTTTTATTATAATCTTATTTGTGCATGTGGCTTCCAACTACTGTCTAATGTTCTTTCATTTCAACCTAGAGGACTCCCTTGACCATTCTTGCAGGGCAATTCTAGTGCCTCAATTTTTGTTTATCTGAGAATGCCTTAGTTTCTCCCTCACTTTTGAAAGATAATTTTGCTGCATATAGGATTCTTGTTGACCATTTGTTTCTTTTAGCACTTTAAATAAAATATATTAGCCCACTGCTTCTGGCCTCCAAAGTTTCTGATGAGAAATATGCTGATAATTGTGTTGAAGATTTCTTGTATGTGATGAGTTGCTGCTCTCTCATTGCTTTCTTTTTTTTTTTTTTTAGAAATGCTTATTTTTATTTTTAAAATTGTCTAAATTTAAAACTCAGTATATGCCATAATTTAAATAGTACATAATTCAAAAACACAATCTCATTTCTGTCTCTATTTGTCAGAAAAAAACTAAAATTTTATACCGTAACACTGTCACTAGCCAAAATGACCAACAGACAAGATTAGATATTTACCTTTCAATTGATATATTATTGTCAAATTTCAATTGATATATTATTGTTAATTTAATTTAAGTTCACTGAAGTTGACTTGTGTTATAAGAAAGTCTGCTTCTGGAAAAAATATTATGATGATGAGTCATTTACTGTAAAACCTCATATATATGTGTGTATATATACCTATATATATACACACATATATATTACACCATATTTTATTTCTATATAGAATATATTGTTTATTGTATTTTTAAATATAGTATATTTCTATATGTATACATAGAAATAAAAAATATATTTTTCCATATGTATATAAAGAAATAAAATTAGGTAAACCTTAGTGGAACTGTAGATTTTTTCCTCTCTTTATAGTTTTCTATTTTTTTTTCTTTTTTTTTATTATTATACTTTAAGTTTTAGGGTACATATGCACATTGTGCAGGTTAGTTACATACGTATACATGTGCCATGCTGGTGTGCTGCACCCACTAACTACCATCAGAGTGAACAGGCAACCTACAAAATGGGAGAAAATTTTCGCAACCTACTCATCTGACAAAGGGCTAATATCCAGAATCTACAATGAACTCAAACAAATTTACAAGAAAAAAACACACAACCCCATCAAAAAGTGGGCGAAAGACATGAACAGACACTTCTCAAAAGAAGACATTTATGCAGCCAAAAAACACATGAAAAAATGCTCATCATCACTGGCCATCAGAGAAATGCAAATCAAAACCACAATGAGATACCATCTCACACCAGTTAGAATGGCAATCATTAAAAAGTCAGGAAACAACAGGTGCTGGAGAGGATGTAGAGAAATAGGAACACTTTTACACTGTTGGTGGGACTGTAAACTAGTTCAACCATTGTGGAAGTCAGTGTGGCGATTCCTCAGGGATCTAGAACTAGAAATACCATTTGACCCAGCCATCCCATTACTGGGTATATACCCAAAGGACTATAAATCATGCTGCTATAAAGACACATGCACACGTATGTTTATTGCGGCAGTATTCACAATAGCAAAGACTTGGAACCAACCCAAGTGTCCAACAATGATAGACTGGATTAAGAAAATGTGGCACATATACACCATGGAATACTATGCAGTCATAAAAAATGATGAGTTCATGTCCTTTGTAGGGACATGGATGAAATTGGAAATCATCATTCTCAGTAAACTATCGCAAGAACAAAAAACCAAACACCGCATATTCTCACTCATAGGTGGGAATTGAACAATGAGATCACATGGACACAGGAAGGGGAACATCACACTCTGGGGACTGTTGTGGAGTGGGGGGAGGGGGGAGGGATAGCATTGGGAGATATACCTAATGCTAGATGACGAGTTAGTGGGTGCAGCGCACCAGCATGGCACATGTATACGTATGTAACTAATCTCTCGTTGCTTTCAAGATTCTCTTTGCTTTTGTCTGTTAACAGTTTAATTATAATGTGTCTCAGGATGAGTCTCTGAGTTTAACCTAGTTGGAGTTTGTTGAGCTTCTTGGATGTTTATATTCATATATTTCCATCAAATTTGGGGAATTTTTAGCCATTGTTTCTTCAACTGTTCTTCCTACCCCTTTCTCTCTCTCTCTTCTCATTCTGGAATCCTGGAAAGTCTGAAATTTTTAATTTCAGTTATTTTGCTTTTCAACTTCGGAATTTCCTTTTGGTTTCCTTTCAGGTTTTCTATCTCTTTATTGATATTTCAATCTGTTCATATATTGTTTTCCTGAACTTCTCCATGTCTTCCTTTAGTTCTTTAAGCATCTTTAAGACAGATATTTTAAGCCTTTATCTAGTTGATCCACCATTAGGTCTTTCTCAGGGACATTTTCTGTTGGTTTATATATATTTTTTCTTTAAGTGGGCTATAGTTTCCTATTCCTTTACATATCTTGTGATTTTTTGTTGAAATCTGGATATTTGACTCTAATAATGTGATGTCTCTGAAAATCAGATTCTCCTCTTCCTCAGGGTTTGCTGTTTTTGTTTTTGTTTTTTGATTGCTATAGGCTGTCTCTGTGCTGAGAATCTGCCTTAGGTATGAACTGAAGATCTTTTCAGAGCCTACATCTTTTCCTGGGCATTCATGGTGATTTTCTAATTTCCCCCATATATGTAGTTGCTTTTGAGTGTCCTAGTCTTTAAAGTCTGGCTCCCAAAAGAGGAAAAAGGGAAAAACGAAGGAGGGGTGGAAAATGCACCAATCCTTTAAATCCCCTGGAAGTCACTTCAACCAAAGGGAGAGAGGCTTGCAGCAATGGAGGGAGGTACAACAATAATGGCCACTGCCTCCCTGTTGCATCTCTGTGATCAGAGGCAGCAATCAACGATTGGAGCACAGGTCCCTGATATACGTAGGACGGGGTCCTTTATTTTTATTTTTATTTTTCTACCTTTTTTTTTTTTGAGAGGAGTCTTGTTCTGTCACCCAGGCTAGAGTACAGTGGCGCCATCTCAGCTCACTGCAACCTATGCCTCTTGGATTTAAGAGATTGTTATGCCTCAGCCTCCCAAGTAGCTGGGATTACAGGTGTGCGCTGCCACACCAGGCTACGTTTTGTATTTTTAATAGAGACGGGTTTTTACTATATTGGCCAGGCTGGTCTCAAACCCCTGAGTTCAAGTGATCTGTCATCCTCGGCCTCCCAAAGTGCTGGGATTACAGGCATGAGCCACCACGCCCGGCAATTTTTCTACCTTTTTACCAAAGGGGAAATAGGGTCCTTTTAAAAATCTACCCTTGCTCCCAAAGTTGTGTGCAAGGTTGCTCCAGGAACACATGCATAACTGCCTGCCAGTGGGATGGGGGTGGAAGGAGGATGGGTAGCTATTGCTGAGCTAAGAGCTGAAATTGATGAAAATTAATTGCAACTTACCATCCAAGTTTTCCCCTGGAAGTTGCAAATCTTCAATAGACGACAGAGTTCCAAAATCATTGCATCAGGCAGATTGCTGGATTGTAATTATTGTCTGGGTGGGGAAACAGATTCCTGGTGCTTTCTATTCAATCATCTTCCCAGCATCCTCTGTGGCCTAGTGTACATTTTAATTTTATTTATTTATTTATTTATTTATTTATTTATTTATTTTCTGAGACAGGGTCTCACTCTGCTGCCCATGCTGGAGTGCAGTGGTATGATCATGGCTCACTGCAGCCTCGACATTCCAGGCTCAAGAGATCTTCCCACCTCAGCCTCCTGAGTAGCTGGGACTACAGGCACGTTACCATGCCCAGCTAATTTTCATAGAGATGGGGTTTCACCATGTTGCTCAGGCTGGTCTCAAACTCCTGACCTCAGGTATTCCACCCACCATGGTCTCCCAAAGTGCTGGGATTACAGATGTGAGCCACTGTACCTGGGCAAATCTCATGGTATCTTTTATGTTAACTTTAAAGTGAAACGAAATAATTCCTTAATTGTATGAATTAACCTTTAGAAGTTCTTGGATGGATCCTTGTTCTTGCCTAAGTTCATAGGGCAGGCATATCTAATGGTCAGAAATATGAGCTGGAGAGTTTAGGTAATTAGATATGCTTGCTAAGCCTATCCATGTTTACTCTGGGAGAAGTCAACTGATGTTTTGTTTGTAGGTCATTGTATAATATCTGTTTGGGAGGCTCTAGATTCTTTTTAAATGATTTGCTTTCTAATGGGCTCTTCAGTTTGAAGTACTGTGTATAATTTAGTTCTGTGTACAATACAATCCCCAGGCCCCTCTTTAATAAAGATGTTTACCTACATTTCCTTCTCAAGTGCTCTGTTGCCCTTTAATCAGATCATACTTGATCTAAAAAAATCAGGTCCTTTTACTCTCAGATGCTATTTTATACTCTAATCATGGTTGGGATACTTCAGAATATTAGAAGTAGCTTGTCAGGTTCCAGCCACTTGTTCAAAATCTGGGGAACTCCAGCTTCACCTCTCAGTATGCTTAAAGGTTAATTATATTTACAGGATAAGAAATTATTTAATCTCATGAACTCAGTGTTTGGCTTTATGATAATCAACCATGGTGGTTTACCTGGGACTGTCTAGGTTTTCATGCTGAAAATATCCTGTGTCCTGGGGAAATCTCTCAGTACTGAATAAACGTAGACAACTTGTCACCCTATTTGGCCTACAAATATTTCCTGCTTTTCTTTTTAAAAGCCACATAAAAGCCAGATGTAAGGGTAGCAGATGACTGCTAAGTTGCATGTTCTTGTTCTTCTTAATTTCTATTTATTTATTTAGAGACAGAGTCTTGCTCTTGTCACCCAGGCTGGAGTGCAATGACGTGATCTTGGCTCACTGCAACCTCTGCCTCCGGGGTTCAAGTGATTCTCCTGCCTCAGCCTCCTGAGTAGCTGGATTACAGGTGCCTGCCACCACGCTCGGGTATTTTTTTTTTTTTTTTTTGTATTTTTAGTAGAGATGGGGGTTTCACCATGTTGGCCAGGCTGGTCTTGAACTCCTGACCTCAGGTGATCCACGCCACCCGCCTTGGCCTCCCAAAGTGCTGAGATTACAGGCTTGAGCCACTGTGCCTGGCCGCTAAATTTCTTTTTATTTATTTGTTTGAGACAGAATCTCACTCTATCACCCAGGCTGGAGTGCAGTGGTGCTTTTTTTGGCTCACTGCAACCTCTGCCTCCCAGGATCAAGTGATTCTCCTGCCTCAGCCTCCTGAGTAGCTGGGATCACAGGCACGTGCCACCACACTCAGCTAATTTTTGTATTTTTAGTAGAAACAGGGTTTCACCATGTTGGCCAGGCTGGTCTTGAACTCCTGCCCTCAAGTGATCCACCCGCCTCGGCCTCCCAAAGTGCTGAGATTACAGATGTGAACCACTGTGCTTGGCCTTAAATTTCTTAATATTCACAGACTGCTGGCAGTTTTGACCAAGTAAGGAGTTGAGAGACATCCTGTGCTACAACCATCTGAGTTTACAGATGAATAAAATTTCAATTGCATAGGCAAGTTTTGGCCATCTTCCTTCCACTCTGGCTGCTATGGTACCAGATTTCTGCAATGTCTTCAAACATCTCCTTTCCACTAATTAAAAACAAACAATTATGTTGGAACATCAATCACAGTAACAGGAAAGAGTAGCATTCGGTTAGTTTTAAATTGTCCAATAGTCTTTTTCTAATGCCTCTATTTGCGTCATAGGAGTTTTAACTTCCCTTGTGTCTAAAGTTCAATGTCTCTCATGGATTACTCATATTATCTGAGTGTGAAAATAAATATAGTCGGGTTAATTAGCATCAATTTTCATAAAATCCCAGAGTAATTTTACACAATGCTTACTGGGAAGAAATAAATTAAACTTGATAACTGAGATGATGGGATCTAAAATAGAAGCTATGCATAAAGGAAACAAAATAAACACAGAAAAGGGAAAAAGATATTGTGTGCATTATGTGTGATATATAGATAAAGTTTTCTTTTCAGAATCACACCGTGGGCCTTTGTTATTTTGCCTCCAAAGGAAGTCAGTCTTGGGTCCCAAACAAGCAGACTGACCTTGTGGGCTTGTAGAGAATTCAAATACCCCGCTCCAACACTCGGTCATTCTGTTTCAGTAGATCTGGAGTGGGACCTGGGAATCTCTATTTTTAATAAACTTTAAAAGTGATTCTAGTGTTCCTGGTTAATGGAATAATGTCTGGGAACCACTGAGTTAGGTAATTTGAAGGGGCTTTCCTACTTTTCACTTTGGAAAAAAATATTTAGTGATCATTCTTGAGATTTTGTTGAGATGACAGGTATCATTGTCCTTCCTTCAAAGGGGGAAATTGAAGAAGGTGGAGTCATATTTTAATCTAAAAATATGGGAAAATGAGGACCTTTACCCTGCAGTTTGATCTTGAAGAGTAGATTGAGATCCTGAAGTAAGATCTGCTGTAAAGTGCGAAGGTGAATTCCTCCAGAGGGCATGAGGGACTATGCAAAGCAATGTGTACATTTTGAGCTTGACCATAATGAAGAAACTGAGTGGAGGAGGCTCCTGGAGACTGCCCAGAGTTCCTCGTTTTTAAATTGTATTCTAATTTATGCTGTAGAGATTGTCCAACACTAATCAGGTGGAGAAGAGACGGTTAAAGTCTCTCTTGCTCATTATCCATAATGGAAGTACTTCTTATTAGGTTCATCTTTACTTGGCCTTGTACACATATCCACATACCCTGAAAAATCCTCTGGGAAACTGACACAAGGCCCCAGATACTTCATTAGCAGAGTGGATTCCCCAGCCCTGTCACTTATGGTATAGCAGAAGATGTGCTTGGCAATTTAATTGGTTGGCTGTAAAGCTGGAATCCTGACCACTAGTGGGCATTGAAGATCCCAGGAGACTTAACTTATGGCAGGTAGAGTGCTGGACAAATTCCAACTCTGATAATTAAATTACATTCTGCCCAGCTCCCCTGTGCACTTTCAACTGGACTCTGTTCCCTTTCCATCCTTAATTGCGGTGGTCATGCACTTTAATAGAGAACCACTGGTTTCTAAAGATGCCTACAATATAATAACAATGTCCCATAACTTATGGAGTGAGATTCACCGGGTTAGTGGTCTAGTGGCACATTTTAATGTGGCATATTGGTTACAAAGGGGAAATTACTGGATTGGTATCCAAAGAGACATGGATCACTCCTGAAAAATTAAATCTGTTAAACATTTCAATACATATTAAAAATGCATGTTCTATTAGCTTTAGAAGCCATTTTTCCTGTTCCTTTATGGGAGATATCTTTCTATAAACAAAGTAATTAGTAGTTATACCTTATTAGCAGACTAAATCCAATGTACTTTTTAAAAAAGCAAACAGGCCGGGCGCGGTGGCTCACGCCTGTAATCCCAGCACTTTGGGAGGCCGAGGCCGGCGGATCACAAGGTCAGGAGATTGAGACCATTCTGGCTAACACGGTGAAACCCCGTCTCTAGTAAACATACAAAAAATTAGCCGGGCGTGGTGGCAGGCGCCTGTAGTCCCAGTTACTCAGGAGGCTGAGGAGGAGAATGGCATGAACCGGGGAGGCGGAGCTTGCAGTGAGTCGAGATGGCGCCACTGCACTCCAGCCTGGGTGACAGAGCAAGACTCGCTCTCAAAAAACAAACAAACAAACATAGGCATGGGCAAGGACTTCATGTCTAAAACACCAAAAGCAATGGCAACAAAAGACAAAATTGACAAATGGGATCTAATTAAACTAAAGAGCTTCTGCACAGCAAAAGAAACTACCATCAGAGTGAACAGGCAACCTACAAAATGGGAGAAAATTTTTGCAACCTACTCATCTGACAAAGGGCTAATATCCAGAATCTACAATGAACTCAAACAAATTTACAAGAAAAAAACAAACAACCCCATCAAAAAGTGGGCGAAGGACATGAACAGACACTTCTCAAAAGAAGACATTTATGCAGCCAAAAAACACATGAAAAAATGCTCACCATCACCGGCCATCAGAGAAATGCAAATCAAAACCACAATGAGATACCATCTCACACCAGTTAGAATGGCAATCATTAAAAAGTCAGGAAACAACAGGTGCTGGAGAGGATGTGGAGAAATAGGAACAGCTTTACACTGTTGGTGGGACTGTAAACTAGTTCAACCATTGTGGAAGTCAGTGTGGCGATTCCTCAGGGATCTAGAACTAGAAATACCATTTGACCCAGCCATCCCATTACTGGGTATATACCCAAAGGACTATAAATCATGCTGCTATAAAGACACATGGACACGTATGTTTATTGCGGCATTATTCACAATAGCAAAGACTTGGAACCAACCCAAATGTCCAACAATGATAGACTGGATTAAGAAAATGTGGCACATATACACCATGGAATACTATGCAGCCATAAAAAATGATGAGTTCATGTCCTTTGTAGGGACATGGATGAAACTGGAAATCATCATTCTCAGTAAACTATCACAAGAACAAAAAACCAAACACCGCATATTCCCACTCATAGGTGGGAACTGAACAATGAGATCACATGGACACAGGAAGGGGAACATCACACTCTGGGGACTGTTGTGGGGTGGGGGGAGGGGGGAGGGATAGCATTGGGAGATATACCTAATGCTAGATGACGAGTTAGTGGGTGCAGCACACCAGCATGGCACATGTATACATATGTAACTAACCTGCACAATGTGCACATGTACCCTAAAACTTAAAGTATAATAATAAAAAAATAAATAAATAAATAAAAAAGGAAACACACAAACAAACAAAAAAACAAAAAAGAGCAAACAAAACAAAACAAAAAACCCAGCTGAGCAAAGTCAATAGAATAGAGAGGTAGAGGTGAGAACAGTTAGACATACTGGGAATCAATTTGATGACTTGAAATTTGTTGATGTAGAATTTGACCTAATGTGTGTCTTCATAATAAACAGTTAGTCTGGTTTTACTCTTCTACTGTGTTTTTCCAAAATGGTTAGGTTTAGAGGGCAATGTGCTTTCTCTTAACAGTTAAATTTTGTTATTTTTACAAATTGCTTTACTAATACAGATTTTTTAAAACAAATGAGAATTCAGTAAACTGCATATTTACTGAGAATAGAGTGCTGTCATGTAAGATGAACAAACTTTATTATTCAGCAGGTTGTTTCTTGGAAATAGAAATCTCTCTAAAATATTTGAAATAATGAATAAAATGTTATTTTCTAATCATAGATAACTTTCCATTTAAAAAGTATTTAACATATATTCTTTTTATTTTTATTTTATTTTTTGTTTTTGGAGACAGAGTTTCACTCTTGTTGCCCAGGCTGGAGTGCAGTGGCACGATCTCGGCTCACTGCAACATCCACCTCCCAGGTTGAAGCGATTCTCCTGCCTCAGCCTCCTGAGTAGCTGGGTCTACAGGCACACACCACGACGCCTGGCTAATTTTTGTATTTTTAGTAGAGATGGGGTTTGACCACGTTGGTCAGGCTGGTCTTGAATTCCTGACCTCACGTGATCCACTGCCTTGGCCTCCCAAAGTGCTGGGATTATAGGTGTGGGCCACTGCGCCCGGCCTATTTAACATACATTCTATTAATAAACCAAACAATCCCATTATTTGGTATCTTGATTAACTCATGTATATTTAGGAAAGCAAAATGTACTTCGTGGCTTATGTAGTTTGTCAACACGTTTAAGTCCAGTTGGAGATTGTTTTTGTTTGCTTTTATTATTATTGTTAAACTAATTTTCTGTTTCAAGTAATATACCTAGCTTAGAATTTTCTACCTTTAATACAAAACGAGTCAACACATAGCTCCCGCACACCTACAGCCACACAATGCTTAAATTTTGGAATTCGGTAATCATTTTCTGTGCATCTTCTTTCTAAGCCACACTAAATATTGCTTTACTTCAATTAGATTAAGGAGAAAAAATAGAGATCAGAAGGTAGACAATAGCTGGTTTTCATTGTAAGGAAGCTGGTTAATTACCTGGGTTAATGTGAGGAAGGTGTTTGAGTGTGTATTAAGAATGCCTGTTGGCCGGACGTGGTGGCTCACGCCTGTAATCCCAGCACTTTGGGAGGCTGAGGTGGGTGGATCACCTGAGGTTGCGAGTTCGAGACCAGCCTGACCAACATGGAGAAATCCTGTCTCTACAAAAAATACAAAATTAGTTGGGCATGATGGCACATGCCTGTAATCCCAGCTACTGAGGAGGCTGAGGCAGAAGAATGGCTTGAACCCGGGAGGCAGAGGTTGCGGTGAGCCAAGACTGAGCCATTGCACTCCAGCCTGGGCAACAAGAGCAAAACTCCATCTCAAAAAAAAAAATGCTTGTAAAAATTGTTTATTTATTTATTTATTTTTGAGACAGGGTCTCACTCTATTGTCCAGGCTTGAGTACAGTGGCGTGACCATGGCTCACTAAAGCCCCAACCTCTTGGGCCCAAGTGATCCTTTCACCTCAGCCTCCCAAGCAGCTGGGCCTACAGGTGTGCACCACCGTGAGTGGCTAATTTATTTTTTATCTTTAATTTAGGGAAATAATTTTGCTATGTTGTGCAGGCGGATCTCGAAATCCAGGCTGAAGCAATCCTCTTGCCTTGGCCTCCTAAAGTGCTGGGATGATAGGTGTGAGCCACCACATCCCACCAAAAATGTTTTAAATATAAACATAGTCCTGTAATGAAAAGAGTTGGAAGTTTATCTTAGAAGGTCTCTGAAAACAGGAAAAATTCTCAGAAATATAGATGGCTTGTGAATGATTCTGTCCTGTGCTTGAAATAAAAAATATAGGTAGAGATTGTTTGTTTGTTTTAACGGTAAATTTTAAAATTCTGAAAGAAAGAAAAAAAGAAACAATGCATCAGATTGTGCTATTTTTTATAGAGGTTTAAAATGACCTAGTGAAACATGTGGCTGATTGAAACATGTTCATCTTTCTTTCCTCTAGAGACTTCTCTAAAATGAAAGTAAAGAATAAAAACTCTTTATAGTCACAATGTCAAAGAGAAGGAAATAAAAGCCATTATCTTTTGGGAGATTTTCCACATTATCAATCTGGCATAATGATTTATCCTTCTAAGGGTGAACTGCTGACCCTTCCAAGATGGAAAGGGTTCTCTCCCTCTCTCTCTACATATATATAGTCAATTATATTGTAGTTCAAGATATTTTATAATTTCCATTGTGATTCCTTCTTTGTCCTATGCAAAATTCATAAGTTTATTTCTTAGTTTTAAAATACATTTTCTTTTTTTTTTGAGACGGAGTTTCACTCTTGTTGCCCAGGCTGGAGTGTGGTGGTGCTATCTTGCCTCACCGTAACCTCCACCTCCCAGGTTCGAGTGATTCTCCTGCCTCAGCCTCCCAAGTAGCTGGGATTACAGGCATGCGCCACCACGCCTGGCTAATTTTGTATTTTTAGCAGAGATGGGGTTTCTCTATGTTGGTCATGCTGGTCTCGAACTCCCGACCTCAGGTGATCTGCCCACCTAGGGCCTCCCACAGTGCTGGGATTACAGACATGAGCCACCATGCCCGGCCTTTTAAATACATTTTCTAGTTATCTTTTTCTTATTGCTTTTTTACCTTAACTGCATTTGGATATCATATACTCTATTTCTATTTTTTAGTGGTTTCCCTGAAAATTCCAACATAAGCATTTAATTTATCAAAGCTTAAAATAAATCAACACCTTTATCCTTTTCTTCGATAATACAAGGTCCTGGGGATACCTTAACCTCATATACCTCACTTTCATCTTACATGATATTTTTGGCATGAATTGATTGACCACAGGGTATTACTATTGTTATATTATGCAGATAATGTTTATTTAGATTTATGTACTTATCACTTTATTTTTCTTTTTATTTTTTTCTGTCTTCTTTCATTCTATCTGGGAGTACTTTCCCTTTGCCTCAAATATACCCTTTAAAATTTCCTTTACTTGAAGGTGTATTTGTAGTAAAATGCTCCTATTTTTGCTTTTCTGGAAATATCTTTATTTGCCTTTATCTTTGACAGATTATTTGATGTAGAATTCTAGTTGTTAAATATTTTAGTATATTAAGGATATTATTTAATAAATTATGATTTCTTCTTCATTTAAAGAAGTCCTTGTTACTTTATATTCACACTCTGTAACTGCACAGGACTTCAGAGGAGGGAGATATGGGAAAGCTTTATAGTGTAATTTGGATTTTATTTGTTACAGGGAAATAGACCAGATATGGTTGGGAGAGCAGACAGTGACTTTCAGGGAGGTGGAATGATTCATGCAAAATGAGAGTGGGGCACAGAGGACTCTTAGGACTGTAAAACCATTATATCTGCTACTCTAATAGTGGATACATGTCATTATGCATTTGTCTAAACCCATAGCAAGCATAACACCAAAAGTGAACTCTAATGTAAACTATGGAATCTGGGCGATAATGATGTGTCAATGTAGGTTCATCAAGTGTAAAAAATGTACCACTCTGGTATGGGTTGCTGATAGTGGAAAGGCTACTATCATGTGTTGGTGCAGGGAGTATATTGGAGCCCCCTGTACTTTCAACTTTGCTGTGAAAATAAAGTTGCCCTAAAACATAGTCTATTAAGAAATATATCCCACTATTTTCTGGCTTCCAGTGTTTTCTGTTGAGAAGTTAACTGTCAGCCTATTACTCATTTGTAGTTAATCTCCTTTTTATCTATGAGTGCACTTATGCTTTTTTATTATTGTAGTTGGGGGTTTTACAGTTTCTTTTTCCTTTTTTTTAGTGGTGGGGTTTTTCTCTATTGTTCAGGCTGGAGTGCAGTGGCACAGTCATGGCTCACGGCAGCCTCAAACTCCTAGGCTCAAATGATCCTCCCACCTCAGCCTCCCAAGTTGCTGGGACTACAGGTGTGTGCCACCATGGTCACCTGGCTAAGTTTAATTCTTTTTTTTTTAAGACATAGGATCTTGCTATGTTATCCAGGCTGCACAGTATCATCATGATGTGTATCAGTTTGAATTTTTAAAAATTTATTCTATTTGGGATTCGTTTGGCTTGAATCTGGCTTGAAATCTTTCATTAGTACTGGGAAGCTGTTACTTCGATATTGCTTCTACATCTTTCTCTTTTTTCTCCTTATGGAACTTCAATTAAATCAATAAAGTGAGACAAGCTCACTTGATTCTCCATGTCTCTCAAACGCTCTAGTATGTTTAGTCTGTCTTTATATTGTGCATTTCTCGATCATTACTTCTGATGAACTCTCTCTTCAGTCATGTCTAATCTGCTATTAAACTGGTTTGTTGAGTTTTCCATTTTATTTTGTTTTTAGAAGTTGTTTGTTTCTTTCAAATTTTTGTTATGTCACTTTGTGTATTTTCCTCTTTCCTGAAGATATTTGCAAGCTTGTCTTTTATGTTTTTAAACATAGTGAATTTTTTTATCTCTGTGTCTGATAATATTGGAAGGTTTTGAACTCGGTTCTTATGCTTGTGGTTTCTACTGTTTCCCTCTCATGGAGCTTTTCTTTTTCTTGTGTCCTTTTATTTGTGGATTGTTTATATTAAAAGTTTATTTATACAAATATAAATTGAGGTGCAAAATTAAGGTGCCACCTCTAGAGAAGTTTTGTATTACTTCTGTCAGGCAGCAGCAAGTACCAGTCTGGGATTACGGCTTAACCATGATCATGGTTCCAGGTTTCTTGTTCCACCCGGGTGATAATGCTTCACTGTTTTCTGAAGTTACAGTCCTTTGGAACTCCAGCTTACTGAGGAGAGCTTTTCCTAGTAGAATCTCCACAGTGTGTGGGCCTTGGGCTTTGATTTTATTCTCCTGGGCTGCCAGATGCCATCAGGGAAATCCTGCTTCTGTGCTGGCTTTTCCCTCTAGTCTTTACTTTTCCTTCAGTTTTGGCCTGGTAATCGCTTCATATCTTGGGATCTTTTTGATGCTTTAAAAAATATTGTAAAATAGCCAGATGCGGTGGCTTATGCCTGTAATCCCAGCACTTTGGGAGGCCGAGGTGGGAGGATCACCTGAGGTCAGAAGTTCGAGACCAGCCTGGTCAACATGGTGAAACCCCATCTCTACTAAAAATACAAAAATTAGCCAGGCCTGGTGGCGGGTGCCTGTAATCCCAGTGAGAGGTGACAGCATGCTGGCAGCCCTCGCTCACTCTTGGTGCCTCCTCGGCCTCTGTGCCCACTCTGGCCGCACTTGAGGAGCCCTTCAGCCCACCACTGCACTGTGGGAGCCCCTCTCTGGGCTGGTCGAGGCCGGAGCCGGCTCCCTCTGCTTGCGGGGAGGTGTGGAGGGAGAGGCGCCGGCAGGAACCAGGGCAGCACGCCGCCCTCGCAGGCCAGCATGAGTTCCGGGTGGGCGCGCGCTCGGTAGGTCCCGCACTTGGAGTGGCAGGCTGGCGCCGCCGGCCCAGGGCAGTAAGGGGCTTAGCACCCAGGCTAGCAGCTGCGGAGGGTGTGCAGGGTCCCCCAGCAGGGCTGGCTGGCCCGCTGCACTCGAATTCTTGCAGGGCCTCAGCTGCCTCCCCACAGGGAGGGCTCAGGACCTGCAGCCTGCCATGCCCAAGCCTCCCCCCCTTCCCTCCCCCCTCCCCTTGGCTGTGGGCTCCCACGCTGCCTGAGACTCCCCAATGGGCACTGCCCCCTGCTCTGTGGCACCCGGTCTCATCGACTGCCCAAGGGCTGAGGCGTGCAGGTGCACGGCGCTGGACTGAGGAGTGCAGGCACCAGGCGTGGGACTGGCGGGCAGCTCCGCCCATGGCCCTGGCACTGGATCCACTAGGCAAAGCCAGCAGGGCTCCTCAGTGGGGTGGGGTGTTGGAGAACTTTTATTTCTAGCTGGAGGATTGTATATGCACCAATCAGCACTCTGTGTCTAGCTCAGGGTTTGTGGAGGCACCAATCAGCACTCTGTATCTAGCTAATCTGGTGGGGACTTGGAGAACTTTTATGTCTAGCTAGAGGATTGTAAATGCACCAATCAGCACTCTGTGTCTAGCTCAGGGATTGTAAATGCACCAATCAGCACCCTGTCAAAACGGACCAATCAGCTCTCTGTAAAATGGACCAATCAGCAGGATGTGGGTGGGGCCAGATGAGGCAATAAAAGCAGGCTGCCCCAGCAACACTACTTGGGTCACCTTCCACCTTGTGGAAGGTTTGTTTTTTTGCTCTTTGCAATAAATCTCGCTGCTGCTCACTCTTTGGGTCAACACTGCCTTTATGAGCTGTAACACTCACCAGGAATGTCTGCAGGTTCACTCCTGAGGCCAGCAAGACGAGGAAACCACTGGGAGGAATGAACAATTCCAGACGGGAGGAATGAACAACTCCGGACGGGAGGAATGAACAACTCCAGATGCGCTTCCTTAAGAGCTGTAACACTCACTGTGAAGGTCTGCAGCTTCACTCCTGAAGCCAGCGAGACCACGAACCCACCAGAAGGAATAAACTCCCAACACATCCAAACATCAGAAGGAACAAACTCCGGACACACCATCTTTAAGAACTGTAATACTCACCACGAGCGTCCGTGGCTGCATTCTTGAAGTCAGTGAGACCAAGAACCCACCAATTCTGGACACACCAGCTACACAGGAGGCTGAGGCAGGAGAATTGCTTGAACCTGGGAGACAGAGGTTGCAGTGAGCTGAGATCACGCCACTGCACTCCAGCCTGGAAGACAAAAGCAAGACTCTGTCTCAAAAAAAAAAAAAAAAAAAATTGATCTGACAATTTTAGTCACCTTCAGTGAGAGGGCGATCTTAAAAACCTTTTTAGCTGTTGTTGGCTGCCAGAAAGATCTCAACAAAATCTTGGAATCAGAAAGAAGTTGAAATAGAGGTGACTGATACAGCTATGTGGTAGAATTCTACCACTGAGCATTTTCAGAAGAAGACAATAGAATTATAAAAATTTGATTTGACCCCACAGAACTTTATGAGACTTCAGGTTCAGAGATGCCAGGTTTAAAAAAAAAAAAGAGTAGAGGTGAGATGTAGGACCTAAAACAGACTGATTGTGTAACACTGACAGTGGGTGCCTACCCTCCGGTGGCAGATAGGAGGTTTTTACTCTGAAGAAATTGAACTGTCTCAGGCTTCCACATGCTGGCCGTAGAGTTTCTCCCAGACCATCCCCCCTCGGCATCTCCTTGCCTACCCACCACAAAGTGAAATCTATTGATTAAAACACTGTTCGTATACACAGGACTTTCAATCATTTTATGTGTGTGTCTGCCTCATGTCAATATGAACAGGTGACTAAGAAACAGTAAAGAAGGGTAGAAAATTTGCTTAAGGGAGAAATAAATCCAGAGGAATCAGGGATAGCACAGAGAATCTTAAAACTCTCATCTCTTAGATAAGAAGAATGTTAATGCCTGTAAAACAAGAACAAGATAAAATGAAAAGATAAAGGAGAACAAGAACGATCTCTTGAAAAGCAAAAATACAATACCTGCGAAAAGCAACAGAAGATCTTTAGATGGTATAATGAAAAGTTTTAAGATATGGAAAATAGGAGAGAAGATACGAGACTTAAAGAAGCAGACAACTACAAGGTGTTCAGGAAGAGATAAAGCAAATGGAGAGGAGGACTTTATAAAACAATGTAAGAGCTAACTATGGCAGATTTCTAGATCAAAAGGGCACCTTGAATGCTTATAAAATGAATGAAAAAGGCATATAACCATTACATTGTAATATGCTAGGGAAAAAGAAAGTTTCCAAAGAGAAAATGTAGATTGCTTTCAATGAAGAAAAACTCAGCATTGTCATTGGATTTCTCAAAGCAACATTGACTGTTGGGAGACGATCAAGGAATCACCCCAAAATTTGAAAAAAATGAATTCAAACCCATGTAATTGCTAAATTAGCTAAATATGATCATAGAGACAAGAATGGGAAACTGAGTATTTGTAGGGAAGAAGAGCTTTTATTAAAAGACTTTTATTTAATATTTTACCTGAAGTATATACTAATTTGAAAAAAATTAGCAACAGTAAAATAAGTAAATGTAAAAAAAAAAGCTTCATAATACAGACATTTTTGGAATAGTGTGAAATGGTATTCTTCCTCATTCTGTCGTGTCTTATTTACTGCTCTGGTCTGTGAACAAGAAGAATGATCTAGTTCACCGTTTGAGGACTTTTTTTTTTTTTTGCGCCAAATCATTCTATACATCTAAAATTTGTTATAATGTTTGGATATTTCTGTCTGAGATGGTTTTAACTTATGTTTAAAAATTTGCTAATTTTGTATTAAAAGCATCAATTGGGACAGATTTAAGATATTCCACTTTGAGTATCTAATTTGATGCTTACTTCTGGCAGTCACTGAACTCTTAACAGTTGAAGTTGCTGTTGGCTTATTAGGATTTTAATTAGGCAGCTGAATCCCATATGTTTATGTGCACTACTTTGATTTCTCTAGCATGTTTATTTGGGTGGTTGTGGCACTTTAGCACCCTACCTTCCCAGGGGACACACAGACAGTCTGAGAATTTGGTGTATGATGTAACCACAGAACACATATCAGTTAATCAGACACCCTAGGCCCACACTTTTTTTTTTTTTTTTTGAGACAGAGTCTTGCCCTGTCGCCAGGCTAGAGTGCAGTGGTGCGATCTCAGCTCACTGCAACCTTTGCCTCCTGGTTCAAGCGATTCTCCTGCCTCAGCCTTCTGAACAGCTGGGACTACAGGTGCGCGCCACCATGTCTGGCTAATTTTTGTATTTTTAGTAGAGACGGGGTTTCACCACGTTGGCCAGGATGGTCTTGATCTCTTGACTACGTGATCCACCCCCCTCGACCTCCCAAAGTGCTGGGATTACGGGCATGAGCCACCATGCCCAGCTAGGCCCACACTTCTAAAACCTAAATGGTAAGTGTTGTAAATTTTGTACATTTGTCTTTATCAGGTTTGTTGCTCTTGTTCCTTGTTTCTCATTCTCATTTCAATACTAATATTCATTCACATCACCTCTTTAAAAATTATTGCGCTCACTTCCTTTCTTATTTTTACTTTCAATCTCTAGTGTTCAATGCCTCTTGAATAGCATTGCTAAAATTATTTACCAAAAATATTGCTTTAATATCTCTCTCCTGCTCTAAGATCTTCAGTGTTTTCTTTTTTTCTTATTTCCTTTAACTAGGGAAATAATCTCCAAATTGAGGGGGGTGGACCCAGGAGATGTGAAGGACAATCCATTGGCCTAGGCAAGAATGTAGCCAAACTTTTAGTTCCTGTTTCCACACTATGTAAATAATTATATATGTGTTTAACTAAAAGGGAAGAAAAGTTAAATTTTGCTAATGTTTCCTACACAGATATTGATACAGGAACTATCTTTCAGACTGTATGTCAGATGATCATGTATTGCTTATGGTATCTGAGATATCTGGAATTAATGATTGGAGTTCAAGTGCTGAGAGGATAGCACTGGTACTGCATTTTTTTTTTGGATTAGCTTCTAGCATATTGTGATATTTTTCTATTTATATGTATCTGGTTATGGACTTATTATTTGATTTATGTATAGGCAAGTGGCTTAAAAAGATTTCAGGAAAGAAAACACAGATTGTAGAGAATAGTAATTGCAAGTATAAGAGAACAACAAAAAGGCCAAGGTGTTACTTTTATTCATGGTGTGAAAACTTTGTAAACCACATTATGTAGTAAAAAGAATGCAACTATGACTGGGCCCAGTGGCTCATGCCTGTAATCCTGATGGGGGCAAATCACTTGAGGCCAGGACTTGGAGGCCAGCCTGGCCAACATGGCAAAACCCTGTCTCCACTAAAAATACAAAAAAATTAGCTGGGCAGGGTGGCACAGGCCTCAGGAGGCTGAGGCACGAGAATTGTTTGAACCTGGGAAGTGGAGATTGCAGTGAGCTGAGATAACGCCACTGCACTCCAGCCTGGGCGACAGAGCCAGACTCTCTCTAAAAAAGAGAATGCACCTAATCAGGTCTGGCAAAGCTTTGGCCAAAAGATTCAAAATTATTGAAATAACAATTTGAAATAGGAATTCATCTTATATTTAATAATAAATTTCAGTTTAGGCATGTATTGTGCTTGAGATTTTAGTTAATGGTATCAAGGCATTAAATTAGCAAGATATTAATAAACTAAACACATGAAAAGGACAGATTCAGGTTCTGTGGAGCTTGAATCTGTGCTGATTTTGGAGGACTCTAGGAGAAAAAAATATAAACTTGCAAATGCAAAATCAGATGAACATCTATTTAGAATAAGAAATCACAACAGATCACTCATTTTAAGAAGCAGGAAATACTACAAACACAGGATCCAAAAAAGTAGCAATATTCTTATAAATCAACTGCTGACATGCCTCTATCATACGTTTTTTTCTGTATTTTGTTAGCTGCATCTTTGCCTTTTCATGTGATGATTATTTTGTAATGTTTTCTAAAGATACATAGATCATTTCTTTAGCATGGCTCATCAAAATTTGTTTTTTATAGCTGAAAATAATTTGCTATTAGTACTGTTATATAGATTTCTTAAATTGTGAAATTTTGGGGAACCTCTTTCATGTTTCTTTATGTATGAGCTGTAATATTTCAATGATGTGCATATTTTATCATGCAAGACTAACTTTAAATCCTCTTTGAACTAATAAATACTAGTCTGAGAAAATTCAAATGTATTTAAAAATTGCTGTTATTTGGTAGTGAGCCACATAATTATATAATCAAATTATTCTCATGTTATGTTTTGACTTATGAATAAATATGTGCAGGAATTATGTCATAAGAATGCTTGTTTCTTTTATTTGTTCTGCTATTTGGTGGCAATTTTGTATGCCATGTTATTTAGAATTACCAGATTTCACCAGGACAAGATAAATGAGACATCCTAAGATGTGTTCTTTTAAGTTGGGAAACATAGAACATGTGACTTTGCATATAGACATACTTATTGATTGTAGTATTGCTACAGGTTTGTGATAAATTATGAACAAAGGAATAACAATAAGTTCTATTTTATGTGATTACAGTAAAAGTAAAACTAAAAATTTATGGTTTACTTTGAATATGATGACTTAAAATATGTAATTCATATTTACTTAAAATATGAATATGAGGAGAGAATTTCTAGTGAGAAACAAATCTTTTGCTTATAATTTCACATATCTTATGACTCAAAACATTTTCAACAGACTAGCTTCTGGTTCCATAATTTCAAACCTTGTTTCTTATCCACTTCCACATACTTTTGGTTCTGCATGCCATAGAACACATTCATATATGAGATGACCTTTGGTTCTGCACCTTTATGTCACCACCACAGGTGACTCAGACAGTGGGCAGGAGTATTCCTGGAAGGCATCCTCTACTGGGATGGCTAATGATAACCTAACTACACATGGACAGCCTAGAAACCACATAAATATATCCCACTAAACCCAAACTAAATATATTCAGAGCTCTACTTCCTCTTATTCAGACCCCAAAAATGCTTTCAGCCACTTATATCCATCATACTAACATCGTATTAACATGAAGGGAAGTGTAAGGAAGAAAATCAGAGTGGAAAGGAATTGTAGTCAAACGATCTTACCTTAATCTCACCTTTGCAGCCTTTGTAGAAACATATGGCCATATGGATACATTCCAGGGGAGATGCCCATGCTAGCGAGGGGTCCTGAACTTAAGCTTCATGGCAAATGTGTCTCTATCTTCAGAAAACGAAGTCAAACAGCTACACATACTATAATAATGTTTAGAGGCATTTGGTGCTGAATAAAGTATAGAACATTGCTGAACTTAAATTCTTTTGAGATGACTTCCTTATTTAAAAGTGAACAAAAATCCCACCCATATATCTTTTGGTACCTATGTCAGCCACTAAAATCAACTATTGAATTAAAATAAATACGCCAGACTTTTGAATCACATTGTCACCAAGTGTTATATAAAGATTAACAAAAAGTATATTAAATCATATTGCTCTCATTAAAAATATTTATTTTTTTCAGAGATGATCAAAAGGACTTTGTACCATAAATAAAGATATTTAAAATAATTTTTATTTCACTTTTTAAGATATGTTATATAAAGTATATAGTATATCAGTTTGTTATACATATATGTATACAATATATGTACCTATGAACATACATATGTACATACATACATAACACCGATTAGGGTGTATGCTCAAAAGTCTTTACTGATAAGATGTACAATTCAAAGTATTTGGGTATCGGCTGGGCACGGTGGCTCACGCCTGTAATTCCAGCACTTTGAGAGCCAACGCGGGAGGATCACTTGAGTTCAGAAGTTTGAGACCAGCCTGGGCAACATGATGAAACCCAGTGGTGCTGGACTGTAGTCTCAGCTACTTGAGGCTGATGTGGGAAGATCGCTTGAGCGTGGGAGGCAGAGGTTGCAGTAAGCTGTCATCGTGCCACTACACTCCAGCCTGGGTGACAGAGCAAGACTGTATTAATCTGTTTTCACGCCACTGATAAAGACATACCTGAAACTGGGCAATTAACAAAAGAAAGAGGTTTAATCCACTCACAGTTCCACCTGGCTGGGGAGGCCTCACAATCATGGTGGAAGGCAAGGAGGAGCAAGTCACATCTTATGTGCATGGCAGCAGGCACAGAGAGTGCTTGTGTGGAGAAACTCCTGCTTTTAAAACCATCATATCTCGTCAGATCTCATGAGACCCATTCACTATCATGAGAACAGCACAGGAAAGACCCGCCCTCATGATTCAGTCATCTCCCACTGGGTCCCCACATGTGGGAATTATGGGAGCTACAAGATGAGATTTGGGTGGGGACACAGAGCCAAACCATATCAAAGACCCTGTCTCAAAAAAAAAAACCTGGGGTATCAAAGACAGTCAATTTTTTCCTAAGATGGGTCTCACTCTGTTGCCCAGGCTGGAGTGCAGTGGCATGATCTCGGCTCACTGCAACCTCTGCCTCCCAGGTTCAAATGATCCTCCCACCTCAGCCTCCCAAGTAGCTGAGATTATGGGTATGAACCACCGTGCCCGGCTAATTTTTGTATTTTTAGTAGAGATGGGGTTTTGCTATGTTGGCCAGGCTGGTCTCAAGCTCCTAGACTCAAGCAATTTGCCTGACTTGACCTCCCAAAGTTCTGGGATTACAGGCATGAGCCACCACACTCAGCCAAAGACAGTCAAAATTTGACCCAAAGTTCTCCATTCTTAAGCTGGCCTGAATTATTCTCAATCCATAAAACAAGTCTTTATATTTCTATCCTAGTGTCTTAGTATCTAAGTAAATCCTACCCTAACTTTCAACTTCGAGTGTCTCCTTTTTTTCTGGGTTACTCAAATATTCTCCGCCTTTGAATTAAAGACTTAAATATAAGGCCTAAAACTATAAAAACCGTGGAAGATAACCTAGGAAATACCATTCTGGACATAGGATCTGGCAAAGATTTCATGAAGAAGATGCCAAAAGCAAGTGCAACAAAAACAAAAATTGACAAATGGGATCTAATTAAACTAAAGAGCTTTTGCTCAGCAGCAGGAACAATAAACAAAATAAACAGACAACCTGCAGAATGGGAGAAAATATTTGCAAACCATGCATCCTACAAAGGTCTAACATCCAGAATCTGTTAGGAACTTAAAAAAGCTGACAAGCAAAAAACAAGTGACCTCATTAAAAAGTGGACAAAGGTCACAAACAGACACTTATCAAAAGGAGATATGCATGTGACCAACAAGTATATGAAAAAAAAATGCTCAACATCATTAATTATTAGAGAAATGCAAATTAAAACCACAGTGAGATACCATCATACACCAGTCAGAATGGCTGTCATTAAAAAGTCAAAAAATAACATGCTGGCAAGGTTGCAGAGAAAAGGGAATGCTTATGCACTGCTGGTGGGAATGTAAATGAGTTCAGCCATTGTGGAAAGCAGTTTGGCAATTTCTTAAAGAACTCAAAATGGCATTACCATTCGACCCAGTAATCCCATTATTGAGTGTATGCCCAAAGGAATATAAATTGTTCTACCATAAAGACACACATCACATGTATGTTCATTGCAGCACTACTCACAATAGCAAAGATATGGAATCAACCCAAATGCCCATCAGTGATAGACTGAATAAAGAAAATGTGGTACATACACATCATGGAATACCATGCACCAACAACAACAACAACAAAAAGAATGAGATCATGTCCTCTGTAGCAACACAGATGGAGCTGGAGGTCATTATCCTAAGTAAACTAACACAGGAACAGAAAACCAAATATTGCCTGTTCTCGCTTATAAGTAGGAGCTAAACATTGTGTACACGTGGACACAAAGAAGAGAAAAACAGACACTAGAGCCTACTTGAGGATAGAGGGAGGAAGGAGGGTGAGGATTAAAAAACTACCTATGGGGTACCATGCTTATTACCTGGGTGATGAAGTAATCTGTACACCAAACCCTTGTGACATGCCATTTACCTATATAACAAACCTGCACATGTACCCTTAAACCTAAAATAAAAGTTAAAAATGAATCCTCTTATCCGTCTTCAGGGACCTGTTCTTCAAAGACTCCTCTGACCTCTTCAATTGCCAGAGTTCTCTTGTAATGTTAATTTTTTTTTTTTTTTTAAGAGAGGAGATCTTGCACTATTGCTTGGGTCGGTGCAGTAGCACAATCATAGTTCACTGCACTCTCAAACTCCTGAAGTTAAGCAATTCTACCACCTCAGCCTCCTGAGTAGCTGGGACTACAGGCATGTGCCTCCCTGCTGGCTAATTAATTTTTTAAAAAAATTTTGTAGAGAAGGGGTCTCACTTTTTTGCCCAGGCTGGTCTTCAACTCCTGGCTTCAAGCAATTCTCCCACCTCGGCCTCCCAAAGTGCTTAGATTACAAGCATGAGCCACAGTGCCTGGCCTCATTTTGTTAAATGAATGTCACTTACTATTTTCAATATGCTCTTGGCACTTAGTGATATCATACTTATTTTGTTAAATGAGTGTCACTTACTATTTTCAATATGCTCTTAGCATTAAGTGATATCATACTTTGAAGCATCTCTTTTATTGTATTATTTGTTGTAATGCGTATGTATCTTATTTTTGCAGCTTCTCAAAGGCAAACCTCGCTCATATAGTTTTGTATCCCTCACTGCACCTAACATAAGTCTATGCAAATAGTAGATCCTCTGTGAAGATTTGTGGAATCAATACCTTTTTAGGAAAACTCAAGCTGAGGGGAGATATCTTTGTAGTTGAGAGAGTTCTCTGTGAGAGGAGGATGTGTGAAGGCAGTCATGGTGACAGCCTTTTCTTTCCAGTGACACAGTGGGAGGAAAGTTCTCCCCTGTACACATCTATCCCGTGCTGAGAATGTAATCCCCATGATGAATATCAAGTGAGTGATACATGCTAGAATCTCAAACTATGACACTAAAGGGAAAGAATGATGAGATAATTTTGTCTTCTCAACCACTGACTTTTCTGCCTTATTCATCATGAGATCATGTTCACTAACAACGGCGGATGGGAGAGTGGGGATCTATCTGTCCATCTCATACTAGTTTGGCATCTCTGTAGAAAGAAAAATTGACAAAAAAAGCAACTGTTTCCTTTTTAAGCATCCTTCTGTTTGCTCCTTTCTGTTTTGTCTGTTTCTGAAGTGCACTTTCGCCGTCCCTCTAAAGATGTTGGTTCTTTTATAACAGCAGAGGTCCTCCTTGCTCAGCAGTCCTCCAGGATCAAGAAACTACTCATCCTAAAAGCTCGAGATCACTGGGAACTGCGTGACTTAAACAGATGATTAAAGACCCATTGTCTGTGCTGTAGCTGGGTTTATGATGCCTTTTCATCACGACACCTGCCAACATTTCAAGGTTCTAATTAGCTGCCAATCAGGGTAAAAAGCTCAGAATAAGCAGCATTGTGCCTGGAATTACTATGTGGAAGTATATGCAAATTACTTGGGTTAAAGATAAAGAATCTGCACTTTAGAGAATGAAAAGCTGTATTAATCTAGGATTATTAAACATTGGTAAATGCATTATTGACCTTGTCATGATGCCAGATTGTGATCAAGAGCCATCCCAGATTTTCTGGACAGTGGTAAAACATGCTGGCTCTGGCCTGGCTAGTTCCATCTGAACAGCAGGGAGCAGAAAACCAAAGCCTATACTAATCTGAGTGTGTCTGGAGTCCCGAGCCCATGAGATCGGGACAAGCTCTACCCTGTGCCACCCACCTTTTCCCATCTGTATCCATCTCCCACTGTGTTATCAGACACTCCAGATGGAGCTTCCTGTACCATTGTTAATTATTATTATTATTTTTTTCTGTTCACCCATAATGTCTCTGAATCTACTGGCACTGCAACTGTTGTCTTTGTTGGAAAGAAATGATAGCCTTCCAAAATGGTGATGGCGGCATATCTTTGTGAGCTTTTAGGAGCAATGTGCATACTATTTAAGTTTTAAAAAATAATAATTTTGTCCTGACACTTTAAAAAAGTGAATCTCTTTATAATTAGTTCCAGTGTTTAGGATTGCTTTAAAAATCACTAGTGTTTTTTCCTTTAAACAAGAAGAAAAGATTCAGCTTGTTTTTCTTGTTTGGTATTTTTTTTTGGATGAAAAGCACTATAGAAATGTAAGCTATTATTAATCCACCCCTTCTCCAGACACATGTTGACGGGGGCTCTAAAATGTATATCAGCTAACGGCATGTCTCAGCTCAAAGAAAGCTGCAAAATTATCTTAAAGCATGTTCTTCGAATTTGCCCAAAGCCTGTCTATTTCCATGGAAATAGAAGTGGCATCCTGCAGCTGAGGCTGCTGTTGGTTTTAGCAGTTACAGCAGGTTTAGCTGGATGGATACTACCTCCTGGACAATACTTAATGCTTTTTCCTAAGTGTTTTTTATAGCAAGGGTAGGGAATGAGTTAAATTGTGCCTGGATACAGAGGGACAGACAGAGAGATCTTGTAGATTTCCTCCAAAGCCTTGCATATTATAATAAGATCTTGATGACTATTACTTCTGTTGCAACTGCCTGCTTACTGGTATTGCATAGTAAGATGAAGAAAAAAATCATCATGTTTTGCCCAACAGCTTTACCAGCTGTGTGCCTAGTTGGAATTTTCTAAGTAATACTTCCTTTTCCACTATTGGCCACAGCTAGTGTTAACTGACCCTGAGCAATCCAGTAATCAAAGTCTCTGTTATCATTGTCCTCTTTGGGATATTAAGTACATGCATGTGTGTATCACTGTGTTGGGCACTGCATAGGCCAGACAGAGACAGCTAAAGGCCACTCCAATGCAGTGAACATGTGGAGGACATGGTGGGAACTAGCAAGCCCCTAACACGATAGGAGTTGACAAGCCTACAGACTTGCACTGAATGCCAATTAATGTAAGTTCATTTGATGAATTACCATTTTTTTTTTAACCAGGGTGAGATTTGTAGAAATTTGTGCAAATTTGGAAAATTTTTATTGTAATTTGGAAATGAGTGATAGCACTGAGCCCTTCTTAGTTTCCTATCCCTGAACCCCTCTAGAAGAATTGTAGGAGCCTTAGGTTGTTAACATGGGAACCATTAAGACATCTTCTTAAGGTCTCACTTGGATCCTATTTCCTGAATAGCTCTGTGAGGCTAAGCTTTACCGTATGTTTTAGTTATCTGTTCACATGAAACTCTGGTTTAAACAACAATCATTTGTTTGCTTATGATTATCTAATTTGGCTATGACTCAGCAAGGACAGTGTGATTCTGTCCTATGTGGTATTAACTTCCAAGATGGCTGGCTCACATAGTTGGCAAATTGGAACTCAGCTGGGGGAGTCAGCCAAGGGTGCCTTGGTTGGCAGGATTCCCAGGTTCTTCTCCGTGTGGCCAGCGTGGGCTTCCTTACAGCAAAGTGGTCCAGGGTAGTCGTATTCCTTACATTATGGCTACCTTCCTCCAGAGTGCAAACGCAGAAGTCCCAGGCCTTTTTTAGGCTAGTCTTGGAACTAGCACAGCATCACTTCTGCCAGGTCACAAGGGTGGCTCACTTTCAAGGAGAGGGACTCCATAGATGTGAGTCCTAGGAAGTGTGACTCATTGGGGGCTATCGATGTAATCATCTCCCAGTTTGGTTTCCTGATTCTTATGGCTGTCGCTGCCCTGACACCGAACTTGGCACCCCCGTTGCTCAAAGTCTTAGGGACCTGCCCTACTCTTTCTAGAACTTTCAAGGACTGAAACTCTTCTTTTCAAGCTTTGTCCTCTTGGTAGCTATCAAATACCTTGCTCTGTCTTGCTGGCACAACCATTGATTTCCCCATGAAGTTTTCTGGAGGCTGTCCTAGGCCTTTACTGTGCTCCTGGCTTGCAAACAGAGTCCTGAATGCATTGAGGTATACGGGATGGTGTGCCAAGGAGGTGGGGAACTGTGAGACATATACATGAATCATCTTCCCCCAAAGTTGATTTTACCTGAAAATAAAGATTTTCAAAATTCTCATTTCAATCATTATATTTTTATATGAGTTAACGTGGTTATATTATGAAATAAAATATGAGGTTCTATTGAATTTTCAAGATAAAACACAAGGCTTCAAGAATATTTAAAGCTTAGTCAGGCTGCTTGAAACTATACTCCCAGATTCCTGGGCCAGGGGTATATTCTCCCATGTCACTGCTGGCCTGTTCAGTTTTTGTATCAGAAACTCTCCTACTGGTCTTGCTTATCATGCCATCCATCCATGTCCAGATTAGCCTATACTGTGGCCTTGGCCTTGGTGATAGTGGTTATAAGGCTTGTTGTCTACACCAGTTTTCCTGTAAAGGGAGAAAGCTCTTTGGTGAAGGAGGAGGAAATGTACATTGTTTCTGTATCCTCATTCTGGGACTCAAATCTTGTTCTAAACTTTGCTCCATTAAAACCAGACCCTCCTACTTGCTCGGTGTACTTCTCTTGCCACTTGCTTTTCTAGCCTTTCAATATCACTGAATACTAGAGTGTATTGCTCCGAATAGAAGCCCCAGAGGCCAGGGATTCCCTCCTCTGTTGCTGTCTTTAGCATGGCTGAGGGCCTCAGTAGCGCTGAGCTTTGGCAATTGCTCATTTCTAATTATCTGGTCTTTTGCAAAGTCCACAAGGCTGTACTAGTCCACAGGCTGAGTCTGTTACTGTGGACCCCAGTCCTACTTCTTCAATAGGGAAAGGGTAGTGTCTGGAGAGCTCAGTGCTGAATTTTAGGTAGGACGTTGGGAGTGCCAGCAAGCTTTGCCTCCTCTGTGCAGTTAAGAGCTGACCTTCAGCTCTAAACCAGCGAGGATGATGAAGCTTCCTCCTGAGGGGGATGGCATTTGGCATAAACCATAGTTAGTGCTTGCTAGGGATTACAGTTGCCATGAGTCCATCGCTGGGCTCCGATAAGCCTTTAAGTAACTGCAGAGGAATAAAGCTGTTCTTTAGCATGCCTCAAATCTTAGCCTAAGTTCCATGGTGTGTATGTATGTATGTAAATATTTTAAATTCAATCTTCTTTTATCTGTTAATTTATTTTGAGTTGACAAATAAAAATTGTGTATATACATCATGTACAATATGATGTTTTGAACTGTATATAGTGGAATGGCTAAATTGAGCTAATTAACATATGTATTACCTCACATACTAATTTTTGTGGTAAGAACACAATCTACTCTTTTTTTTTTTTTTTTTTTTTTGAGACAGAGTCTCACTCTGTTGCCCAGGCTGGAATTCAGTGGCACCACCTTGGCTCACTGCAACCTCAGCCTCCCGGGTTCAAGAGGTTCTCCTGCCTCAGCCTCCTGAGTAGCCAGGACTACAGGCCTGCACCACCATGCCTGGCTAATTTTTGGATTTTTAGTAGAGATGGGATTTCACCATGTTGGCCTGTCTGGAACTCCTGACCTCAGGTGATCCATCTGCCTTGGCCTCCCAAAGTGCTGGGATTACAGGTGTGAGCCACCGTGCCCAGCTCACAATCTACTCTTTTAGCAATTTTCAAGAATACAATACATTGTTATTAACTATAGTTGCCACATTTTACAATAGATTTCTTGAACTTATTTCTCCTAACTGAAATTTTGTCCCCTTTGACTGACATAATCCAATCCCCACCACCCCACCCCTGACAAACACCATTCTACTTTTTGCTTTTATGAGTTCACCTTTTTGATTCTATGTTAAGTGAGATCATGTGGTATCTCATGGTATTTAACTTCTGTCCCATCTTCATTGAAACCCAGGGAAGAATACTTGTATTCTTTGAGTTGTCGATGCCTTGCCTAGCCAGTCTCCTGAAAGAACTCAGTATTTTGGACTTAACTGAAGCCCTCAGCAGTTTTGATGTTGTTCTGATTAAGTTTTCAAACCCTCTGAACTTCTCTCCTAGAGGTTCATAGTGCTGCAGAGACAGAAGAACCATAAGAGCTTAAACATTCTTTTCCCACCCATAGTGCTGTCCCTTTGGATGGGCAGCTTTAGAGCCAAGCCCTTTGTGAGCACAGGCTCAGGTGTTTACCACAAACCCTGTTTTAATGCTTCTGTGTCTAGCATTCATCTTATCTCAGGGCCTTTAGCTGGGTGCTCTTGGGCTAGGGAACTCAATACTAAACAACATGTCATTGACAAACCAGAGACCAGCAGAACTGGATTCAAGCCTGATGTAGTTACAGAAGAGCCCTCATGCATAGCTGAATGCTTTTCTCACTAATCCTCTATAGGAATGTATGTTTTGAGTTCTCTTGAGAGAGAGCTGGAAGTTCACCTGCCACTTGGAACAGATTTAGAGCAGAGCTAATTTTTGCCCTTTAGTGACCACTGAAGAGTCAGTGTTAGTGTGGGGTTGCCTGTTAACCCCATGTGGTGATGTACAGCATTGTCTGAGGACCCATCTTGGAGGGACCATGTGAGATTCCAAAAAGGACTCAAGACTCAGTTATGGTTTTATAATTTCAAGGATCAGTATATTGTAAGAGTAAGGGTTCTGCTGTCAGACGAACTGATTTGAGATAGCATTTCCCCCATGCATTAACTATGTAACTTTGAGCAAGTTACATAATCTCTTGGAGTCTCAGTTTCTCATTAATATACATGTGGTAATAGCAGTACTACCTCAAGGAGTGTTAGGTGGGCTAAATGAGATGATGAGTCTGGCATCCCTCTATAATCCCTGAAATAATAATAACAGCAATAGCATTTTTTTGGTGCAACTTAGTATAAGGTTGGCACAGTATTAAGCACATTACATGCTTTACATACAAAGAGGCTGTATTACTATCTCCAGGGTAATGTTAGATGAAGAAGCTGAAACTTTTGCCTAAATCCAAGGTCTATGCTCTTACTCTTGACCAAAGAAGAGGTACCTCTGTGTCCTGGTAGTTCTATGCCATAAAACTGGCTACAGGAACTTTTGAGAATATAATATCATGACCAGTCTGGCTCCCTTACCAGTTTGTTCACCAACTTTCCAAGGTGGAGCAGATCTCTATTACTGATAAGATTAGCTCTGCCCCAGACTCCACTGTAATCAAGGAGAAAATAATTAGCTCCAAGCCGAGAGACATCTGCCCACTGACTCCACTCTGACTCTGTATTGAAGTTATGATAGAAGCCCTCATCTTTCACCCCAGTTCTGATAACTGGATCCCTGTCATATTTCCTTTTGTCCCCACACCAAAGTTCCTCAAGAGTCATCCTCCATTGATTGCTAATCCAAGAAACTTCTTGATCACTTATCTATCTAGACATCAGTCTGCCCAGCATTCCTCCTATGGCATGGAAAGTGGTGCTTAGATTCTTAGCCTGAAGTGACTTTTCCATCCATTCATTAATTAATTCATTAAATAATATTTAGTGAACATGACCACTGCATTCCTGATCTCAAGATACAAGGTCCTTTAACCACCCTCTCTTTTAGAACTGTCTCATTACTTGAACAAACCCTCATTCTAATAGTTCCTAGTTCTGCCACAACTTCATTCTTCCCTTTGCTTTCTGCAAATTTCATGGACAGCCAACAATCTTAGGATAGAAAATTCTCAAGTGGTTGCTGCCTGTCCACCTTGGAAACTTGAGCTCTGAGGGCAGCTCTAATCACTGGTTTCATCAGAGAAAAAGAAGTGGAGCTGAATAAAGCAGCTGAGGTTGAAGTCCATTGTGTTAACTCAAGGAAAATGTTTTTTTGTTTCTTGCTTGTTTTGCTCACAAGTATAAAGACAAAGAACTACTTTAATAGGATGTTTCAGTCACAAAGAAATTTCACAAAGAAACAAACCCAATACTGTACTTTGGTTGATAAGAGAGGTTTCTAACACAGAGAAAATGCACTGGGGGCTTCTCTTTTGTTGATATTGGGCCCTAATCAAAATATCTTGTTAGATTTTCAATAAGAATGCTCCATGGCTATATTTGCCAAATTCATTTCTATATTTAACAGTGTCATAGCAGGTCTCTAAAAGATAGATTTCATGCAATATGTTAGTGTGCCCTTGGAATGACAAACCAGGTAGTTAAGTTGATTAATGGAGGATATGTTTATTCACTACTTTGAATAAAACACAGTCAGAGGGGTCAATAAGTGAACTCTTCGTGGAGGCCAGTGTTATCACCTCTATTAATATATTAATACTATCCATTCCTTGCTTGCCTCACTAATCAATTTTTTTTAATATTAGTTTTCAGGCCAGGCTCTTTCTCAAGGCTTGTCCAGGCAAATATGATAAAGCACAGGTTCCAATCAAATGACGATCATGGTTGGTGTAAACTCTCTTGCAACACATTAAGCAGAGCCTATGGGAAAGAACTTGCCTAGCAGGAAAAGAAAGGTGCAGCCAAGGACACACCAAGCCTTTCTGTCCTTCTTTTAGGGAAATTTGTGCACTGTTACATCTCACTCGGTTCATATTATCTTCAAGGATCTGTACAGTCAGTGAACAAAGTTCTCTTGAACAAGCTAATTTCAAGGTTCACAGATTATCCAAATACCATTTCTTTTCTGGACTGACTGTATGCTTCCACCTTTATCACAGTGATTCACACTTCCCTGCCAGTGGACGTGAATTCTTTATTTTGCAGGAGGGAAGAAGGCTGGTTGGGTATGTTGGGGGCCAGGTAAAGAATCAGTAAGTTGGCCGGGCGCGGTGGCTCACGCCTGTAATCCCAGCACTTTGGGAGGCCAAGGAGGGCGGATCACGAGGTCAGGAGATTGAGACCATTCTGCCTAACACGGTGAAACCCCGTCTCTACTGAAAATATAAAAAATTAGCCGGGCGTTGTTGTGGGCGCCTGCAGTCCCAGCTACTCGGGAGGCTGAGGTGGGAGAACGGTGTGAACCCGGGAGGCGGAGCTTGCAGTGAGCAGAGATCGTGCCACTGCACTCCAGCCTGGATGACAGAGTGAGACTCCGTCTCAAAAAAAAAAAAAAAAAAAAAAAAAAGAATCAGTGAGTCAATAATGCAATAATGGGTCCTTCTTTCTCTATTTAACCACAAGGGATCATTCGGTTGGAAGGGTAATGGTGACTAATCAAAGTCATCAAACTAAATTCCCTTTTCTTTGTGTGTGTGTGTGTGTGTGTATTTCTGGCAGCACTGGACCTCACTCCCACTTAGCAACCATTGACTTTTGGTGTGAATTGGCCGCCTCTTGTGGATGAGGCTGAAATCCTCCACTTTTCTACAATCTTCCTGCTTATTGCTGTCCCACTCCTGGTCCTCTTCATCCATTTACAACACCTGCCTTGCCCCACTTCTGGAGACTGTGAGGTTGTTCACCCCTGTTTTCACACTAGAACCCTGGTGAGGTTCTATCAGGCCAAACTCCAACTTTTAGAAGCCTAGAAAGTAAGATGCTCATGTTGGAAATACTTCCGACCCTGTGGGCATCCCTAGCAGTTGTTGATAAGCCCTGCCCATGTGCCTGGCGATTTTCAGCATGCCCCAGCCCACATCCATCTGCGAATGTCTCCATCTCTGTACCTGTGGGCATTTTCTTCCAGATTCGTATAGTTTGCTCTGGCCATTCACATGCTAATCTGCTTCTTTTTTCCCTATTTCAATTTTATTTATTTATTTCACTGATACATAGTATTTGTACATATTTATGGGGTACATGTAATATTTTGTTTCATGCATAGAATGTGTAATGATCAAATCAGGGTTTTTAGGATATGAACCATCTTGAGCATTTATCATTTTTATATGTTGGGAATATTTCAAATTCTCTCTTCTAGCTATTTTGAAATATGCAATACATTGTTGTTAATCATAGTCACCCTATTCTGCTATTTAATATTAGAACTTAATCCTTCTATCTAACTGTATATTTGTACCCATTATACTATCTCTCTTAATCCTCTCTGCTTCTGTTTGGGATTGTCAAGGTGCTTAATTTTCTCTTTCCAGCTTCTCCCTTTTCTTGGATTTTCTAGTGAAGCTATTTTTAAATGGGTTGTTTTGAACACATAGCATCCAATGGGAATAAACAAAATCTCTGCTGGCCAGGCATAGTGGCTCACGCTTGTAATCCCGGACCTTTGGGAGACGAAGGTAGGCAGATGGCTTGAGCTCAGGAGTTCAAGACCAGCCTGGGCAACATGGTGAAACCCTGATGCTACAGAAAATACAACAAATTAGCTGGGCATGGTGATGCACACCTGAAGTCCCGGCTACTCAGGAGGCTGAGCGGGGAGGATTGAGTCCAGGAAGTTGAGATTGCAGTGTGCCACTGCACTCTAGCCTGAGCGACAAAATGAGACCCTGTTGCAAAAACAAAACAAACAAACAAAACCTCTGCTAATGACTTCCAAATGTATATCTTCAACGGTGACTCTTTTTAATCTCCATACTCATATATTTAATTGCCTTGAATTTCCAGTTGTATTCATCACAGGCATCACAAACACATTATTTTGATTTTTCCTTCCAAAGCTGCTCTGCCCCAACCCCACTCACTGCCCCAGCCTGCCTCATCTCATTAAATTGCACCATTTACACTGCATTAAGTTGCTCAGATCTCAAACCTAGGACTCATTCTTGATTCCTCTCTTATTTCCTTCCTCATCGTATGACGATCTGTTGGCTTACTTTCAAAACGTGTGTCAAATATGACCACTTCTCATCACCTCCACTGCTACACCTGTCATTCAAGATACCATCTATCATCTCTCACTAGGATGATTGCAAAGACTTTTAAGCTTCCACTGTTTTTAAAAATTGTAAATTGACAACTTACAATTATATAAATTTGTGGGATACAAAGTTATGTTATAATTTATGAATATAATGTGGGATAATTAAATTAAACTAGTTAACATATCCATTACCTCAAATACTTAGCATTTTTTTGTAGAGAGAATATTTGAAATTTACTTCCTTAGCAATTGTGAAATGTATGATATTCTATTATTAACTACATTCATCATGCTGAGCAATAGAACTCAAAAAAGAAAAACAAAACATATTCTTTCTGTCTGAGATTTTGTACCCTTTGATTCTCATCTCCCCATCCTCCCCATTCCCCAGCCTCTGTAACCATACTTTTCTTCTATGAGTTCGATTATTTCAGCTTCCACATGTAAGTGAAAAATGTAAGCTTTCATTCTTGCCCCACTTTCAGTATGATCCTATAGCCACAGTGATCATGTGACCTGCTTGCTTAAAACCCTTACATCACCTTCTGTTACATACAGAGCCATGTTTACAAGGCCCCTGTGATCTTTTAAGGCTCATTTTCCACTATTCTTTCCCTCATTCATGCTGCTCCAGCTACACTGTCTCAAACATTTCAAGATTTTCCCATCTCAGAAGCTGTGTATTTCTCCTTTTGGGCACGTTCTTCTCTTGGGCATGCTTCTTTTCTTGGTTGTCCTTCCCTCATACCTTTGCCTGGCTTGCTCCCTCTCACTTCACTTCGGTCTCAGCTCAAATGTCTTCACTCTTTCAGAAATGTCTACATAACCACATGGCCATAAATAAATATATTGTAAAAACTTGTTTGTATTTTGTTTTCCCCATGGAAATAAGTCCCAAGTTGTCAAGAACCTTGTTTGCCTTGCTTATTAGTATTCCCCAACACTTAGAACAGTGCCTGGAACATATTATGCTTAAAAAATATTGGATGGATGAATCAATTCATTGATATATACTAAAGTGAGAACTAAACTGAATTGAATTAAATCAGCAAAGCTCTCAAGCTTGGCTTGAATCAATGTTTGGAGAATAGAAGAATGAATAAGGAAGAAGACAATTTCATTAGCTTAGATAGCTACTTTCTAACCTTTCCCATCTTTTAACTGAAAGGCTGGCCCTACAATATAATAGCACTTATTGATAACTTATTATATCCAAAGCATTAGAGTGGGGAATACAAAATTGCATCAGACCTGATCTCAAACTTTTTGTGTATGTGTGTGTGTACATAATAGAGACAGATTTAATCAAAGAGGAGTAAGAAAACTTCTGATACAAACTATAGGTACTCACTGCTCTATAATTAGACCTAATTCATAAAAACTTGTAAGATATTTTGCGGTGAGCAGTATAGCTTTAGGACAGAGCTTCTCAATGAGTTTGCTAGTTGCAAGTTTGCCTCATGAGTAGCCGCTTTCTTTTACTAAAACTAACACAAACATATTAAAACTAAAACTAAACACTGCATATAAAAAGAGTGGGAAGCAATGCAGCTTCAGAGGAGAAAGAGTTCTGTTTGGGCGTTGGCTAAAGTAATCTTTCTGGGACCTTATAGGGCTACTTCAGGCATCTATGGCATTCAAACTCAACCATGGCTTTTGCTGCTCCCTGTTTTAGGAGAAAATAGTGCCTCAGTGATGCTACCTTAAATTTCTTACTTTCTTTCTTTTTGTTTGTTTGTTTGTTTGTTTGTTTGAGAAAGGTCTCACTCTGTTACCCAGGCAAGAGAGTGATGTTATCAATGTCAGGTATCCACTAATGACATAGCCGAGGCTACCTCCTGTCCGAGGAAATTCACCAACCTGAGTCTTGGGCTTTTTGCAGCATCTTTCTGTTGTTCTTGGAGATGCTATCTAGCAGTTGAAAATATAGTAGAGTGAATGCAACTCTCTCCAGCCATTCCAAAGGCACAAACTTTTCTCACTCTTTTTTTTTTTTTTTTGGCTTTCTACAGCTTTAATTTGGTTTGGATCCCATGATCATGACCCTGCCAGCTGACAATTCTAGGCATGCGCAAACTGGCCCCAAAAATTCCTCCCACCTTTCCAAAGAACTATTTGGCGCTTTATGTGAAGTACCTGGTTTTTCCATTTTCTTTCCTTTTTAAAATTATTATTATTATACTTTCAGTTTTAGGGTACATGTGCACAGCGTGCAGGTTTGTTACATATGTATACATGTGCCATGTTGGTGTGCTGCACCCAGTAACTCGTCATTTAACATTAGGTATATCTCCTAATGCCATCTCTCCCCCATCCCCCCACCCCACAACCATCCCTGGTGTGTGATGTTCCCCTTCCTGTGTCCATGTGTTTTTATTGTTCATTTCCCACCTATGAGTGAGAACATGCGGTGTTTGGTTTTTTGTCCTTGAGATAGTTTGCTGAGAGTGATGGTTTCCAGCTTCATCCATGTCCCTACAAAGGACATGAACTCATCTTTTTTATGGCTGCATAGTATTCCATGGTGTATATGTGCCACATTTTCTTAATCCAGTCTATCATTGTTGGACATTTGGGTTGGTTCCAAGTCTTTGCTATTGTGAATAGTGCCGCAGTAGACATACGTGTGCATGTGTCTTTATAGCAGCATGATTTATAATCCTTTGGGTATATACCCAGTAATGGGATTGCTGGGTCAAATGGTATTTCTAGTTCTAGATCCCTGAGGAATCACCACACCGACTTCCACAATGGTTGAACTAGTTTACAGTCCCACCAACAGTGTAAAAGTGTTCCCATTTCTCCACATCCTCTGCAGCACCTGTTGTTTCCTGACTTTTTAATGATCACAATTCTAACTGGTGTGAGATGGTATCTCACTGTGGTTTTGATTTGCATTTCTCTGATGGCCAGTGATGATAGCATTTTACTCTGTCTTTTGGCTGCATAAACGTCTTCTTTTGAGAAGTGTCTGTTCATATCCTTCGTCCACTTTTTGATGGGGTTGTTTGTTTTTTTCTTGTAAATTTGTTTGAGTTCATTGTAGATTCTGGATATTAGCCCTTTGTCAGATGAGTGGGTTGCAAAAATTTTCTCCCATTCTGTAGGTTGCCTGTTCACTCTGATGGTAGTTTCTTTTGCTGTGCAGAAACTCTTGAGTTTAATTAGATCCCATTTGTCAATGTTGGCTTTTGTTGCCATTGCTTTTGGTGTTTTAGTCATGAAGTCCTTGCCCATGCCTATGTCCTGAATGGTATTGCCTAGGTTTTCTTCCAGGGTTTTTATGGTTTTAGGCCTAACATGTAAGTCTTTAATCTATGTTGAATTAATTTTTGTATAAGGTGTAAGAAAGGCATCCAGTTTCAGCTTTCTACATATGGCTAGCCAGTTTTCCCAGCACCATTTATTAAATAGGGAATCCTTTCCCCATTTCTTGTTTTTGTCAGGTTTGTCAAAGATCAGATGGTGGTAGATATGCACCATTATTTCTGAGGGCTCTGTTCTGTTCCATTGGTCTATATCTCTGTTTTGGTACCAGTACCATTTTGTTTTGGTTACTGTAGCCTTGTAGTATAGTTTGAAGTCAGGTAGTGTGATGCCTCCAGCTTGGTTCTTTTGGCTTAGGATTGACTTGGCAATGCGGGCTCTTTTTTGGTTCCATATGAACTTTAAAGTAGTTTTTTCCAATTCTGTGGAGAAAGTCATTGGTAGCTTGATGGGGATGGCATTGAATCTATAAATTACCTTGGGGAGTATGGCCATTTTCACGATATTGATTCTTCCTACCCATGAGCATGGAATGTTCTTCCATTTGTTTGTATCCTCTTTTATTTCATTGAGCAGTGGTTTGTAACAGTTCTCCTTGAAGAGGTCCTTCACATCCCTTGTAAGTTGGAGTCCTAGGTATTTTATTCTCTTTGAAGCAATTGTGAATGGGAGTTCACTCATGATTTGGCTCTCCGTTTGTCTGTTATCGGTGTATAAGAATGCTCGTGATTTTTGCACATTGATTTTGTATCCTGAGACTGCTGAAGTTGCTTATCAGCTTAAGGGGATTTTGGACTGAGACGATGGGGTTTTCTAGATATACAATCATGTCATCTGCAAACAGGGACAATTTGACTTCCTCTTTTCCTAATTGAATACCCTTTATTTCCTTCTCCTGCCTGATTGCCCTGGCCAGAACTTCCAACACTATGTTGAATAGTAGTGGTGAGAGAGGGCATCCGTGTCTTGTGCCAGTTTTCAAAGGGAATGCTTCCAGTTTTTGTCCATTCAGTATGATATTGGCTGTGGGTTTGTCATAGATAACTCTTATTATTTTGAGATACGTCCCATCAATACCTAATTTATTGAGAATTTTTAGCATGAAGTATTGTTGAATTTTGTCAAAGGCCTTTTCTGCATCTACTGAGATAATCATGTGGTTTTTGTCGTTGATTTGTTTATATGCTGGATTACGTTTATTGATTTGTGTATGTTGAATCAGCCTTGCATCCCAGGGATGAAGCCCACTTGATCATGGTGGATAAGCTTTTTGATGTGCTGCTGGATTCAGTGTGCCAGTATTTTATTGAGGATTTTTGCATCAATGTTTATCAAGGATATTGGTCTAAAATTCTCTTTTTTTGTTGTGTCTCTGCCAGGCTTTGGTATCAGGATGATGCTGACCTCATAAAATGAGTTAGGGAGGATTCCCTCTTTTTCTATTGATTGGAATAGTTTCAGAAGGAACGGTACCAGCTCCTCCTTGTACCTCTGGTAGAATTCGGCTGTGAATCCATCTGGTCCTGGATTTTTTTTAGTTGGTGAGCTATTAATTATTGCCTCAATTTCAGAGCCTGTTATTGGTCTATTCAGAGATTCAACTTCTTCCTGGTTTATTCTTGGGAGGGTGTATGTGTTGAGGAATTTATCCATTTCTTCTAGATTTTCTAGTTTATTTGCGTAGAGGTGTTTATAGTATTCTCTGACGGTAGTTTGTATTTCTGTGGGATCGGTGGTGATATCCCCTTTGTCATTTTTTATTGCGTCTATTTGATTCTTCTCTCTTTTCTTCTTTATTAGTCTTGCTAGCGGTCTATCAATTTTGTTGATCTTTTCAAAAAACCAGCTCCTGGATTCATTGATTTTTTGAAGGGTTTTTTGTGTCTCTATTTCCTTCATTTCTGCTCTGATCTTAGTTATTTCTTGCCTTCTGCTAGCTTTGTAATGTGTTTGCTCTTGCTTCTCTAGTTCTTTTAATTGTGATGTTACGGCGTCAATTTTAGATCTTTCCTGCTTTCTCTTGTGGGCATTTAGTGCTATAAATTTCCCTCTACACACTGCTTTGAATGTGTCCCAGAGATTCTGGTATGTTATGTCTTTTTTCTCGTTGGTTTCAAAGAACATCTTTATTTCTGCCTTCATTTCATTATGTACCCAGTAGTCATTCAGGAGCAGGTTGTTCAGTTTCCATGTAGTTGAGCGGTTTTTTGTGAGTTTCTTAATCCTGAGTTCTAGTTTGATTGCACTGTGGTCTGAGAGACAGTTTGTTATAATTTCTGTTCTTTTACATTTTCTGAAGAGTGCTTTACTTCCAACTATGTGGTCAATTTTGGAATAGGTGTGGTGTGGTGCTGAGAAGAATGTATATTCTGTTGATTTGGGGTGGAGAGTTCTGTAGATGTCCATTAGGTCCGCTTGGTGTAGAGCTGAGTTCAATTCCTGGATATCCTTGTTAACTTTCTGTCTCGTTCACCTGTCTAATGTCAACAGTGGGGTGTTAAAGTCTCCCATTATTATTGTGTGGGAGTCTAAGTCTCTTTGAAGGTCACTCAGGACTTGCTTTATGAATCTGGGTGCTCCTGTATTGGGTGCATATATATTTAGGATAGTTAGTTCTTCTTGTTGAATTGTTCCCTTTACCATTATGTAACCACCAGGCCTGCCCTAAAAGAGCTCCTGAAGGAAGCACTAAACATGGAAAGGAACAACTGGTACCAGCCGCTGCAAAAACATGCCAAACTGTAAAGACCATCAAGGCTAGGAAGAAACTGCATCAACTAATGAGCAAAATAACCAGCTAGCATCATAATGACAGGATCAAATTCACACGTAACAATACTAACCTTAAATGTAAATGGGCTAAATGCTCCAATTAAAAGTCACAGAGTGGCAAATTGGATAAAGAGTCAAGACCCATCAGTGTGCTGTATTCAGGAAACCCATCTCACGTGCAGAGACACACATAGACTCAAAATAAAGGGATGGAGGAAGATCTGCCAAGCAAATGGAAAACAAAAAAAGGCAGGGGTTGCAATCCTAGTCTCGGATAAAACAGACTTTAAACCAACAAAGATCAAAAGAGACAAAGAAGGCCATTACATAATGGTAAACAAACTTTTCTCTCTTTTTTGAGAGAATTACACAGGGGATTAGGAATTATATGAATTTTGTTGTTTAACAAGAAGCCCTCCCCTTTCTCTCCTTTCAAATTTCTCCTCTTAAATTTCTTTATTTTTCTTCCTTCTCCTTTATGTTTGCCTTTTCTCTCTTCCCGCTGCTCTTCCTGTCTTCTTTTCATCCTCCTCACCTCTGTCTGCCTTTTTCCCAACTCTCCTTGGAGGTGGTGGTTCATGATGGTCAGTGAGTAATAGGCAGTCAGAGAGATGAATTCCAAAATCAACTGTGGGGAAGCAACCCACACACCACAGTGATGCTTTTCCTTCCTTTCTCCTTGCACTTCTCCCCTGGATGAACCAAGGACTTGGGTTTTTCTGCCAGTGCTCTATGATGGAGTACAGTTGGAGAAGGAGGAAATAGGAAAGAAATGGGGCTTGATTTAATCACAGCAGGGGTTCACTTGTCAGAATATCAAGCTAATTTATAGCATTGTGACATGGAACGTCACATTTCAGAACACAGAATTAAAATCAGTAGGATCTCACGGTTGTCCAGGTAGGGTCTTTCTGAGGAGGGGTCCTGAGGGGGCATTGCCACCACCCATCTGCATTGTTGCCAGAAAAATAGCTGTTTACCAGATTTATAAGGCTGAATTTGTTTTGGTTGAATTCCACATGCCTGGTAAATGTACTGGTCTGGCCTGGTTGTCCCGAGGGAGGACAGAGCATACTCCATAAGCTGTGACTCTAGAGGGAACTGGGCTGGTTTCAAGAAAGTCCTGGGCCTGACCAGTGAGCAAGATTTAGTGTTTTCTTCCATGTCCTTCCTTGCTCTCCAAAGTTCAGGTAAGTGACTAGATTCACAAACTTATTTCAGAATGCCAGGAGGAGACTCATGGAATCATAGAAACTTACAACTGCAAGGGACTTTAAAGATAACCGACCCCACTACTGACTTATGTTCCATCTTTCTTCTCTGCTTCTGGCCTCTGCCTGAACAGTGACAGGGAACTTCCAAGTTCCTGAGATACCACATCTGATATTTATAATTTTAGAGACAGCTCTGACAATTGGAAAGCTCTTCTTCATATTGAATCAACGTCTCTCTGGGCTAAAGTTTTTCCCACTGGTCTCTCTCAGAGCTCTTCTGGGACCTTGTGAAACAAGTCCTGGGTCTGTCTAAAAAGAAACTGGATCTCCAAACCTTCCAAAGAAATTAATTTTCTTTCTTTTTTTAATTTAACTTTCATTTTAAGTTTGGGGTACATGTGCAAGTTTGTTATATAGGTAAACTTGTGTCATGGCAGTTTGTCGTACAGATTATTTTGTCACCCGGGTATTAAGCCTAGTACTCAACAGTTATTTTTTCTGATCCTCTCCTTCCTCTCATCCTACACTCTCTGATAAGCTCCAGTGTGTTTTGCTTCCTTCTTTGCATTCATGTGTTCTTATCCTTTAGCTTCCACTTATAAATGAGAGCATGTGGTATTTGGTTTTCTGTTACTGTGTTGGTTTGCCAAGGATAATGGCCTCCAACTCCATCCATGTTCCCGCAAAGGACATGATCTTGTTCTTTTTTATGGCTGCATAGTATTCCACAGTGTATGTGTACCACATTTCCTTTATTCTAAATACCCCTTAATGGGCATTTGTGTTGATTCAATATCCTTACTATTGTGAATAGTGTACATATGCATGCCTGTGTCTTTATAATAGAGTGATTTATCGTTCTCTGCATATATACCCAGTAAGGGGATTGCTGGGTTGAATGGTATTTCTGTCTTTTGGTCTTTGAGGAATTGCCACAGTGTCTTCCACAATGGTTGAATTAATTTACACTCCCAACAACAGTGTATAAGCATTCCTTTTTCTCTGCAAGGTTGCTAACATCTATTATTTTTTGCCTTTTTAGTAATAGCCATTCAAAGAAATTAATTTTCTAAGGTCCTCTCTAGAAATAGCCTTAGGTCTTGAAACTGACATTAAACAAAGTAGTTGAAGCCAGGTGTACTCAGTGAGTTTAATTAGAATGGCATGATTCTCTTTCTTGAATGTTCTCATTATTTTTTAGAAGATGGCATGAAGGCACTCATTATTATTATTATTATTGGTTTAAAACTAAAGGCCCCAAAATAGATTCAACAGAGAAAAAAAAATTATAAGAAGATTCTTTCCTCCAAATTATAGTCTTTTTCTGGGCTCCTTTCTGATATGATTTTGGGGCATTGATTTAAAAAGGTTATGGAAATAAGACACAGCTCTACTTGATCAAGGAGCAGGAAGTCATAAATTTTGTATATTAAAAGCAATGGGTGTGAGAGGATTAAATTCCTTCAGCTACTGGATCAAACTGGAGAGGAGAGCTCTAAACAACTTTCAGGTGTGAGCAAGAAATTCTGCAAGTCCTCTTAGGTAAGGAGGCACTTTCTACTTTATTTCTCATCATTTATGTGTTCAACAAATGTTTGTTAGGCACCAATCACATGTTGGGCTCTGTGCTCCAAATATGAATGGGGGCTTAAGGAGGGCCATGTTCTCCTTTTACCTTCTGAGGCTTTACTTGAAACCAGTTTTGTCAATTCTGCTGATAGGTTTGGATGAGATTCACTGTTTACTAATGGCTTTTCTCTTCTTATCACCATGAAAATGCAGCCAGAGCCAGAGTATTATTGGCTTACTTTCAACAATGGTAATATTTTTTGATTCATCAAATGGAGCCCCTAAATCCAATTAGCCATCTGGCTTAACTTAATTTTTGATCAACTTAAGTGTGAATTCCTTTTTTTAAAACTAATATTCTTTACTTTTTTAAAAAATTTAAGCTTTCATTTTAGGTTCAAGGGTACATGATTAGGTTTTTTATATACGTGTGAATATACCTGCTTATAATTACTTATCTGTAGTATATGTTCATAAAACCATCTTTAATGCTTCAATACCCCTTGAATTTTATGACTGAAAAAGAAAATATGTTATTAATCTTTGGTATTGTTACAAAAATAAATGTTGAGGCTTGACAATCCTTGGAGTGTCCAAGCAGTGAGTTTCTGTACACATTGATGTTGCCTAGGGAAACAGAGTATCTGGAAACAGAAATTTGGGTTTGGCTGAAGGTGGAATGGGGGAAATAGCAACTGGGTTCTGGGGAGAACCAAGAGACATATGTTAAGATGTGGTTAGGGAAACAGATGCCCTTCTCATAAATGGAGATGGTCTGCAAGTTGCCTTCCTCTGGGAACCAAGGTTTGGTTTCAGCCAGAAATAGTGGTATGTAAATATCCTGATTCCCTCATGTGCAGAGAGAGAACTGAGCCAGTAAATACAGAGCCTTTTTTAGTCAGCAGAAGGCAAATGAAGGCTCAACTAAATGCGTTACCTAAATGGAAATGTGAATTTAGTTTGCAAAATGCTATAAAGGTGCTGCCATTCAGCATGACAAGCAGAAAAGATGATTTAAAAAATGAAATCCTTTGCTTTATTCCATCAAGGCATTCAACTCGCAAACTCTTCATATAAGTGTGCAGAGATGGAAATGGGAGAAGCGCAGGTGAGAGCGCTTGGGATTTGTGACCCGAATTCACCTTTGGCAGCTTGCGGTCCTTAAGTTGCCAAGTGTTCTGGGACCACTATCTCTCTATGGCCTCCCTTCCCCTTTCCATTAGCTCTCTGCATTTTTCTTATATTTTACTTCTATGCGCTCAAAGGTCTGGAATCTGGGGATGTTTGTAGAAGAGTTATGGTACAATCAGGTATGTTGGGGAAGAAATAGTTTGCTATTTGAAAGACCATGCCTCAAATTGTTCTTGCATGATTTTCATTTCTAATTGTGAGGACATGAAAATATCCTGTGCTGTTCAATACAGTAGCCACTAGCCCCATGTGGCTGTTTATATTTAATTTTAAAGTAATTTAAATCAAATTAAAATTTCAGTGCTTTGGTCACATTAGCTACAATTCAAATATTAAATTGCCACATGGATGGTGAATATTTAGAACATTTCCAACATCACAGAATGTTCTGTGCCACAGCACTGGTAGACTGGGTCTACTGGTTTGCTGCCAACCTCTTCCAATGACTAACATTTGTTGTGTGTTTAACTTAAACATGTATTCCTAATAACAAACATCTTACTCATTTTAATGACATATAGACTATATCAATGGTAGGTTTTGCCCTACTTCTTTAGAGGACTGGCCTGAAGGAACTAATTCAGTGCATTTCTCTGGTTCTGCTGACCTGCTGACCTCTTCTGATGGTCCAAGGTGATCTCTGATGAAGTCTTCATTTTCTCTCTCTGACATAGCCTTTGTCATTTTTACCTTTAATGACATTTAATGTCATTTTTACCTCTACTTATTTACTGTTTTTTAACACCATCTGTTCTTTCCTCTGTTTATTCTTTTTCATCAACTTTTTAGGCCTTTTCTCTCTTCTGCATATTCTTGTGTATATTTTATACGTAAAAAATATTTCCTGTCTGCGCATGGTGGCTCACACCTGTAATCCCAGCATTTTGGAGGGCTGAGGCGGGAGGATCACTTGACCCCGGGAGTTCAAGGCTAGCTTGGGCAACATAGGGAGATCCCATTTCTACTAAAAAAAAAAAAAATTAAGGCCGGGCACGATGACTCATGCCTGTAATCCCAGCACTTTGGGAAGCCAAGGAGGGCAGATCACTTGAGGTCAGGAGTTTGAGACCAGCCTGGCCAACATGGTAAAACCCCATCTCTACTAAAAATACAAAAATTTTTATTAGAGGTGTGGTGTTGTACACCTGTAGTCCCAGGCATTGGGACTACAGTGAGCCATGATCATGCCACTGTACTCCAACCTGGGTGACAGAGCAAAACCCTCTCAAAAAAACAATTTTCTTTCAGAAAAGTTTAAGAACTTTAAATATATAGAAAGGGTATATATAATGTGTATCTATAAATAATTTAAGAAAATAATATAAAGTATACTTACATTCTTATCAGCTAGCTAAAGACCTAGAAGACTACTCGTATATTACATGTTTTCTGTACGTCTCTCCTTCTGTATTCCCTTCTCACCAAGCAGTAACCATTATTCTAAATTTTGTGTTAATATTTCCTCTGATCTTTAATACTTTTATTACATATATGCTTATCTCTAAATAATACAACATATATTTTTGCCCATTTTTGAACTTTATATACGTGGAATCATGCTGTGTACATTTTTCTATGACTTGCTTTTTTGGCTCAACATTACATTTGGGGGATTCTTTCACTTGAAATGTTATTCTATGAGACTTAGTTCTTTCACTCGAGATTATGTTTTTGAGAATAATTCATGTTAATATGTGCACATGTAGCTCATCGTTTTCATATCTGTATAATAATCCATTGTTTGAGTATATACAGCAATTTATTTACTGGTTTTACTCTTAATGGGCATTTGGGTTCTCTGCATTATTTCTTTCACTATTATGACCTGAGGTACTATGGACACACTTTTTTTTTCCAATCAGCTTCCTCAGGTTAAAGGACATTCTTACACATCTCTTGACGCACATGTGCATCAGATTCCTAAAATATTTACCCAATGGTGCCCACCCAGGTTAAGGATGGGTCTGCCTTTCCCAGCCCACTTTCTTTGATCTTTTTTCTACGCTTATTTCACCTTCATTTCTCCCCTCATCTCTATACTGCATAATACTCTCCATTTGCTCATTCACTAAATAAAAGGAAGAATTATTTTATCCTCAGGAAAGTGTCATTTTGGATGAAAAGGACTGGTATATATCATATATATATATCCTATATATATGTGTGTGTATATATATGTAAATATATATATGTGTATATATAAATATATATGTGTGTATATATAAATATATGTGTGTGTGTATATATATATGTGTGTATATATATATATATATAAATAAAGGGAAGTTTATTAAGTATTAACTCACCTGATCACATGGTCCTGCAATAGGCCATCTGCAGGCTGAGGAGCAAGGAGAGCCAGTCCGAGTCCCAAAACTGAAGAACCTGGAGTCTGATGTTTGAGGGCAGGAAGCATCCAGTACAGGAGAAAGGTGTAGGCTGGGAGGCTAGGCTTTATATTCTAAACAAGCTGGCAGCTGATTAAATGGTGCCCACCCACGTTAAGGGTGGGTCTGCCTTTCCCAGCCCACTGACTTGAATGTTAATCTCCTTTGGCAACACCCTTACCGACACACCCAGGATCAATACTTTGCATCCTTCAATCCAATCAAGTTGACGCTCAGTATTAATCATCACAACTGGCTTCCTGGAAGTACTAGGGAGTGACGAAAAGACAGACCTGGGTTTGAAAGCCAGCTCTCCTCCTGTTAGATGTCTCTGGCCATTGGCTAGTCGTTAGTTAACCTCATTGAGCTTCACTTCCTTCATCAGTAAAATGAAGGGTTCTAAAACTTTTTTTCAGAGAGTAGTGTGAAGATTAAATGAAATAACACATGTAAAGCCTTCAGCACTTGGCATGGTACATAGTAGGCACTCAATATGTCTTGGTTTTTTTTCTTCGTCTTTGTTAGAAATAAAATATTTCATTATCTACACTACACCTTACAAGCAAAAGGCCAGACTCGCTGTCTACTTCACCGATTAGTAGCCAGTAAAGAGACAGATGGAAATGTTTTAGGACTTCTACTCATTCTCTCTCAATGCCTCTCATTGACCCTCTACTCCACGCCCTTGTTCTTGTCACCAGTGGGCTGGAAGCACATAATCAGGGTCATCAGTATGTGATGCAGGAGCATCAGTAGCCACCAGTCTAGTCTAGCACACAGGAGAGAGTGATGAGGCAGTGAGGTGAACAAAACAATGTCATACAGTCTTGGATGTTTGTTCAGACCTACCATAATTCAAGACATATGCGGATTTGGAGTAGATTATGATTGGGGAGTTCCTTTCAGGAGAGGTGACCTCTAAAAGGTCTATGCTGGTCATCAGGGCTTGAAAACAGCCAGTGTGAGGGTCACTGACAAGGGTTTGCATTTGTTCAAGGAGCTTTGCCTCTACAGACTTGATAAACTTTCTGTCTTCCTGGAAATGAGCTTATGGCTATGGCTCTTCAAAGGCTTGGTATTATGAAGGTATGGTAGCTAGCTCTGGATAGAGGGGTGCTGGCTCTACACTGGGAAGCACTGCCTCATAGGCAAGCTGTGATGAAGGAACTTGGTCACAGGATTAGAGTGTGGACGCTTTCATTGGAAGAAAGTAGAGAGTTGGGGCAAACAAAATGAGCTGTGTGGGATACACAGCATAAGAATATTCTAGTCAAATCCATGATAATTTTAGAGGAAGGAAGAAAGAAGATGCTTGAATAGGATAGATACAAGAGAGGATGCAGTAAAGAATTACCTGCCCTTCCAGTGTACAATCAACAAAGAATTCTGGGTAAGTTAGTTAACAACTGGGATTGATAGAATTGGGTAATTATTATGAAAATCTATGTTGGAGTTGGTTTAAAGTAAAATAAAAAGAAATAAATATTGTAAGTATTAACACCTGGAGGCAAAATAGAAATGCTAAAATAAGTTAGTGACAAAGTCAGGAGAATAAACGTCATAATTCTACATTTAATAGATTAAGAAGAAACTAGAAAAAAAGCAAATCTATGCCAATTAAGGAAAGATGATTGTAAATAATTTACCATCATTATTTCTTATATTTGTGAAGGAAAATTTGATGATCAGTGTTATGGAAAAAAATCACATGTACTATGAGTTCATTTTGTCTATCATTTAAAAATGAAAAAAAGAAAAAATTTCATTCATAATTCCTTTTATTCTTATACATTACCAAAGCTACAATATGGTCTAAATTTTCAAACTGTGAGTTGCAACCCACCTAGTGGGTCACAAAATCAATTTAGTGGGTCACAATGAGCATTTTGTGATACTTGTTTTTATTTGTATTATGGGGTGTGTGTGTGTGTGTATGTATGTGTGAATTTGTGTACAGTGGGTCTAACGTTGAAAAAGTTTGAAAGCCACCAACCCAGATAATTTCCTACGGACCCTTCTACTTCTGGTGTATAATAATTCTGTATGTTAAACAAATTGAGATGAAAATAATTTTATAGGATTTCTTGTGGTTCTTTCATCTGTGAATAGTACTAGTTTCTGCTGAGTGGAATTTGAATTAAGGTATCTCCATTTCAGACTGCAAAAAAAGTGCTTAATTATTAAAAAACCAAATAAAGAAGAAACATCAGTGGTCTCATCTTTAAGATAGTCCAAAGTTGTGGAGCTGGTAGCCACAATTAAGGGGAAGCTCCATGTTATGAAAATTTTATTCTTTCTTCCTTTTTAAGATATAGGGTCTTGTTCTGTTACCCAGGCTGGAGTGCAGTGGCACCATTATAGCTCACTGCAGCCTTGAACTCCTGGGTTCAAGCGCTTCTCCCCCCCACAGCTTCCTGAGTAGCTGGGACTACAGGTGCTGCATCACGCCCAGCTAATTATTATTTTTATTTTTTTAGAGATGGGGTTTCACTCTGTTGCCCAGGCTGGTCTTGAACTCCCATGTTCAAGTGATCCTTCCGCCTCAGCCTCCTAAAGAGCTGGGATTACAAGCATGAGCCACTGCACCTGGTGAAAGTTTTTCTCTGTATTTCTGTTTTATTGTTGTTTTTTGTATGAATTTATCAGAATAACCCAATTAATTGGGGGCACTCTAAGTGCATAAATTAGAATAAATGTCTGTATTTTTTAAAAGTCCATTTGATATGACAGCTATTGCAAATTTTGCCTTTCTTGGTAATATATGTACGCATAAACTTTGCAAGTCATGATTCTTTATACAGCAGACCGTACAAAATTAACAAGAATACACATGATTGCTGCTGGCTTTTCATACACGAATTTAATAAAGAGGAGCTCAGTCTGTTCTTCCTTACTATGTTGTTTTGCTATTATACATAAAAGCCAAGTTTTGGACTTGTGGGAATGATGATGCACGGCATCACCAGGCCAACTCTGTGGCATAGAATTCCACAGGGTGCCGCCAAGGAGGCTGTTGTGGTGGGAAGTGAGTTGGGTTTCCATATACCCTGTATTGCTCATGCATTGGCTAGAAGTTTTGGTGAACCTCAGAAAGGTTTTTTGATACCTGATCACAGTCTGGTGAGGTAAATGAGTTTTTTTTTGATTTGCAGTCTTAACAAAAATTTTATTATGCTGATGCTTCACTCTGTGCACAGTTATGTGCACACCTTAGGTACACATGTCATGCTTTTGATAAGTTCTTATAGTTTTGGCTATTCTGCACTCACAAATTTTGCAAATAAAAATCATAGAACTCTAACTACAATTGACTCTGATACAATTAAACTTATTGGTATAAAGACGGTAAAATTATACCTTGAGAGAAGTTGGCTTATGTCCAAATAAGTGTGTGTGCGCGCACACACACACACACACACACACATTGTGATTCTGTAGGCAGCTTATATAGAAATACCATATCAAAAGAGATGTACCAGGGGATGAGGAAGAAAAAAAAGATACATAACATAACAGCCCTTGAAACAATTTGAGGCTTACAGTGAAGCCATCTTTGCTACCACTACTATTTTCCTCCTGATTTCTTGCATTTCATCAGCAGTAGTTTTTGGCCTCGTTTCAACAATGCTGAGGTGACGATTCTTTTCTGCTCCAAACTCTTAACAGCTTTAATTAATAGCACTTATTCAGCTCATGCTTAGCAGTTTTATTTTTACACAGTGATTTATGATCATTTTTATTAGTTATTGTAAATTGAGATTTAGAATGGCATGTCATAAAGAAAATGTTTCATGTTCGAGAAAGGAGACTATTCCTACCCAGCATTTGTCTAAATAGCTTAATTATGGCTGGATTACTCATAGATTGTTTAATTATTTATAATCTGTGAATGTAAATACACCACTCCAACCTGCAATTACAGAAGGTCTGCAAACCTGAGTTGTGAAGTTCAACTGATATCTGTAAGAATTCTTGAGGCAAAGTTGAGTGTGCGTCACTATCAAAGAAAAAGGAAATTGGAATAATTATATAAATTGTTAGGCACTAATGCAATCCAAAGTTAGTAGTGTGTGTAATAAAGCCATGCCACTTAGAAATCAACTATCAGAATAATGTTATTATTTTTCTTCATATAAAAGTAATACATATTAATACAATATATATTAATGTGCTTGTAATAAGATCAAACTGGTAATTGGAAAATATCTTTTCACCTGATATGAATAAAAATTGTCATTAAAATATATATTTCTGAATCAAATTTTAAGATTTTTTATGTCTAGATCTTTTGCATACCAAAATGATAAAAATTAGCATAAGCAATATTTTATCATTGACTTTGCACTTACTATTTTTGCATACGTTATAGAATGTAATGTACAAATTCATAGCTCTGAAACTAGGAAATTTGAAAGGACATTTAATATTCTAATTACATTAACTTAGTACATAATTTTCAGCCAGTTTTTGATCATTCAAAGACCTTCTGATCTTTGGATTTTGTGTACCTTAGTTTGCCTTTGGTGTCTGCCTTTTGGATATTACACTACACATGTAAGAATCTTTGTAAGAGGAGGCCTTGAGAAGGGAGAAATGATGAAACAGCGACCAGCTTCTTTGCTTGCTGGCATCTCTAACAAGGAAAGCAACAGTGGGAAGAGGAAAATAAAACCAACTAAGAAACTCTATAGATCAGGGAAGTTAACACCCACCTGCCTTAAAGCCATATTTTCAGTTAAAATTTCCAGACTATCAAATGATGAAAAATGAATTTCATGAGATATTCCCTGTTTGCTATGGTGTTTATAAGAGGAAGAAACTATAAACAACAACTGAAGTTTATGGGAAAAGACCAATTAAAAAATGAGAATGTCAGGCAAACACATCCTTGACTCTCTCTCTGTGTGTGTGTGTGTGTGTGTGTCTCTCTCTCTCTCTTTCTCTCTCCCTTTTATTTTTATTTTTTAGGAACAAGTAATATAAACATGTAGCCACACAGCATCTCCATAGATATTAAATATGATAAAAAGATTTACAAATGTACAACTGTGACCTGAATGAAAGGGCATGTCTGAACACAACAAATCCAATTTTCTGCTTACACTGGCAAGGAAACCAACTACTGTGCCTAAAAAAACAGTTCATTTTATCAGCTAAATAAACAGACTAATCAACACCACTGATCCTCTGCTCCCACTTACCCAAAGCTTTTTGAAAAGCTGGAATGTTTCTCAAAGGCAAGCTATGGATTTCAGATGCTGAATTGAGGTTTTAAATACCCCCGAAATTCAAGTGATGGTTTCTATGGTGACTTTCCCTCAGCCACTTACTTAGAATGGCAAAGGGCCTCCTTTTGAAACATCAAATTCCCAAGTCCCTTTAGCCTTGTAGCAATGAGCCGAAAAAGGAATGACTGACTTTGAGCAGGGTATTTGGTGTTGGCAGGCGCTTCTTCTATCAATATAGATTTTGATTTCCTATCAGACTGGTTTCTGGATATTCTACTAGGACTTCATCTCTCTTTGCCACTCATTGTGTTCGTGTTCTGGGTGAGGGCAGAGGAGAGTATGGGTAAAGTATGTGTGGGCCACCAGCAAGAGATGATTTAGCTTGTGTGTGCTTTTCAGAGTGCACTTCATGGAGAATGGGATGTGATTTGGAGAAGAGAGTGTTGAAGTGGCATATCCCTTTATTTTCACCTGGGACACTTAAGGGTCCAGTCTTTTTGTCCATGAAATACCTGGGTGGATTTCGCAGTACTTCATATGTGTTTTATTAAAAATATATGTTGTTTATTAAAAAATAAAATAACAAAGTGAAAAGGAGAAATTGTAATTATAAAAGAAAAATAGAGATACAAATTTGTGTGTGTTCATATATGTGTATATGTGTATAGCTACATATCTATATCTAGATAATGAAAATGGTATCATGCCTTGCATATAGCACTCTTCTGCAACTTACTGACTTTTTCCTAACATTGCATTGTGGATAGCTGAATGGATAGACCATAGAGTTTTAACGAATTTTCAGGGTTTTTTCAATTTTTTAATCTTACAACTTCAAACAATGATGCAGATAATATGTTTGTATAAATTTTTCTATCTCTCTCTTTCTCTTTTTATTGACTTGGGTAAATATTTTATTTTTTTTTAAATTTTTGTCTTATTGAGACAGAATCTTGCTCTGTCACCCAGGCTGGAGTATAGTGGCGTGATCTTGGCTCACTGCAACCTCTGCCTCCTGGTTCTTGCACCTTAGCTTCCTGAGTAGCTGGGATTACAGGCGTGTGCCACCACACCTGGCTAATTTTTGTATTTTTAGTAGAGACAGAGTTTCACCATGTTGGCCAGGCTGGTCTGGAACTCCTGACCTCAAGTGATCTGCCCTCCTTGGCTTCCCAAAGTGCTGGGATTACAGGTATGAGCCACAGCACCCAGCTAACTTGGGTAAATATTTTCTAGGAGAAATTCTTAAAAATGGAGTTGCTGGGCCAAAAGTATTACTTTTATTATTATTGTTTTCATTAAATGTGAAGATACAATACTTTTTGTAGAGCCCTGTATTACTCAGTGATTATCAACTAGCCTATATAAAAATCTGAGCATAGTTTCCAATGCATTTGGTTTGATTTTTCTATAGCATTCTAAAGTTCTATAGTTCTATAGTTCTATTCTATAGTATTCTATAGTTTGATTTTTCTATAGTATTTTTCTATAGTATAGTTCAGAAAAGGAAGATGTGTATTTCTGCAATTTGGAATCTGTCATAATAATACCTAACATTTATTGAATGCTTACTATGCCAGACTTTCTAAGCACTTTACATCTATTTAATTCATGTACTTTTTACATCACCCTGATGAAGTAGAGACTTTTTGCTAATGTGAAAACTCAGCGTTAGAGAAACTAGGTAACATCAACCAAAGATATGCAGCTGGTAAATGAATGTGCCAGGATTAAAACCCATGTAGTCTGATTCTATAGTTAGTAATCTTACTCATGACCCAATACTCTCTCTTCCTTGTTGACAATCTCTGTTTAGGAGGAACTAAATACATTCCCTATTGTTTTATCTTATTCATGTGTCTGGGTGAGTGTTAACTCCAGGCTTTTTTTTTTCTTTTCAAGAACACAAGGACAGCCATTATAAATGCCAAATTTTGTTCAGTGCCATTTGGGTACTTGATAAAATTGTAATTCTTCTATTATACATTGAGCTATTCTCATGTGGAACTCTTTCATTTCTATAGCAGTTTAGTAGTAATCAAAGGAACACTCACCTTACAGATTCAGGAACCAGCTTAAATAATGAGGAGAAGAAACCAGAAATAAGGGGAAATGTGGACAGAGGGAAAGGGGCGGTAATATGGAGTTGAGGAGGGTATTATGAGATGGGAGATGGACTAGATGAGGGATGAGGAAAGGTAGGAGCTTAGAAAAAAAGAAAGGAATGATTAAAAAAAAAAGCAAGCAAGTAAGCAAACATTGGTCTAAGAAAGCAAATAAATGAAGAGGATTTGACTAAAAATATCCCCACCGAATAGAGTCAAAATACCCCCACTACCACAACCAACCACCACCTTATAATTAAAAACAAAAGGATTTGCACTAATTTTTCTTTACTGGCACACATTCCTTTCATATATGGACTAGATTATAAAAATGAGGCTTCGATAAATTCTGAAGGAAGATCTACGTGTTGGAGAAGTAGGTTACCTTCAATAATAAATATCCTCCAGATAAATATAAAAAACTTCAAGATAAAAAACATTGCAAATAAACCGTATTTTCACAGTACTGATTAGGGCTCTATGCCTGGGGGCTGGGGTATGTCTGCTGAGGGCCAGAGGGCGGAGAGTCTTCCAGTGTTTCCAACTTGACTTTCCCTTAAGAAGATGAGTTATGAGTGAGCCCATATCAGATGAGATATGGATTCTGATAGAGACATTAACCTGAGCCCTTCCCCACAAAGCAAATAGGCTTCTCACTGTGCATTAAGTAAATAATTTGTGCTATTTCCCTAAAGGGAAGTACAGTGTTATGGAGTCAGAAAAGTTGTCAGGTAGCAATATGATTATTTCATTAACTCTACACGAACACTTATTGCCCTAGCCAAGCATCATCAGCTATATCCTATTGTTGTGTTTTACTGAGGGGATGATGTCAGTGACAGGGAATGTGGAGACAGGAAAGTCGTCTCCAGTTGCCATCCATTAGGTATAGAGTTGATGGTTCACTAGACTTCCATAGGGCAGGTCTCCAGCTATTCTCTTTTAATGATGACTGTTGGCTAACCTTATTTGTAATTAATGAATTGCCTACATGTGTATTCATTTAATATTTATCTTTCATAGGAACTCTTCAGTAAGCTTCATGAGGACAAAGATTATATCATGTTTTGTGAACTGCTGTTTATTCCCACTACTGAGCAGTGTTTGACACATAATATGCTATTAACTGTTGAATGAATGAATGAATGCTGCAAAACAGTGTAGGAGCCTGGCAGGTGATAAAAGACAATTAAATGCTGTAGGTCTAATATTGTGTGCCAGGATAACTTTGTCAAGACCTTTTAAGAGATGAAAGAAAGACAACATGATGCTGACAGGGAACAATGTATACCTACATGGATTATTTAATCTGTTCTCAGAGTTTATGAAAGGAATAAAATGGTGTAGAAATGGATGTATTCCTCTCCTCTCTAATTCTGACCATACTCCTATCCCAATCTACTAATTGGGTATAGAATTACAGTGAGTTTTGCAATTCCATAGGAAATAATGAGTTTAATAATGAAGACTATTCTAGTGCTTATTTTCATGCCAAGCAGTGGCCTTAATTCAATCAACATCACTTTGAAGAGGTTATTCTTGCTCACCCCAGTTGAAGATAGAATATAGACTGAGGCATTCAATATGTTTGGTGGACTGAGAGGGTTATTTACAATTATTTTGGTGCTGTAAATTGTGTCTTTGCATGGTCACTGAACTACTAGTAATACCGTCACTCCCACCACCAGCATCAACATTGTCACTACCACCGTAATAAGATCAGTTACTGAGATAATAAGTAGGAGAGCCATGCTTTGAATCCAGGGTGGTCTGACTCCAAAGCACATGCCCTTTCTGTTGTGCTCTTGCCACAAAGTGTAATATTCATAGGCAAATCCTCCTACAGGGAGTAGGACAGTTACATCCTGTTTGATGGCACCACTGTCAGGTACTCTTAATCAGACAATTCCAAGGTTTTTGTGGTCTCAGTTCAAGCCTAAGCAGCAGAACTCCTACGTTCAGTCTCTGCTAACCTTTAACTAATCTCTTATTGCTCCTTGTCCTTATCTTTTAAATGGATTCATAGTTCATGAGAGAGGGGTGTGAACCACTAATGAATGTAGACCACAGGGGAGAGTGGATTAAAGAGATTAGCTCAGGAAAGAACAATATATTATCACTGTGAAAGAACATTTTATCTTTGTGTTTGATTTTGGGTCTAGGTGTATTAAAACCCAGAAAAAGAAAAAATAATTATGATAATTCTTTACGGCTACCATGTGTGGTCAAACTTTTATTATGTAAGGTTAGAGAGACAAGACACTTAAGGACCCATCAAACATTTATTTGCTATTTCAATTGTATTTATTTTTCGCCTGCTCTATTGCTCTTGATTTTGTTGTGTATGCCATGTTTGGGAACATTCTTTTTCACTAGAACCATGTTCCTAAAATTGTACTATGGTTCGTCATGAGGAATAATTCAATCTTTGACACAGACTGGGGGTCAGGGAGCTAGAAATCAGAATCATACAGGTAGAAAGGAAAGAACTTTTTAGAAAGTGATTGGTTGCACAAACTGGCAAGAAAACAATTTTAGGCCAGGTGGGTAACATCAGATGCATTATTTGGTCACAGGGGTAGACAGGCCGTTAATACTTTTTATGAAGTTAATCTTCACTTTTACTTCATAGTGAGAGTAGTTAGGGTGTGGGCTTTATTTTTGTCATTCCAGTTTTATTAGATTGTCTACTTTAAGTGAAATGGGAGTGTGCACTTCATGGTGTGTGGCATTAGTGCTTCCAAGGAGTGTGCCCCAAATCAGCCACATTTTAATTTAGATGTATCTGTACAAAGTAATAGACTGCTTTGCTAGATATTCTAGTCTTAGTATTTCTATACTTCCCTTTAACTCCAAAATACCAGATATAGTCTTTGGTCTGTTTTTTTCTGCTGTGATGTCGCAGAGCAGTTTTGTTGCATTCCAATCATTGATGTAATATGATAAGTGACTTATCTCAGTCGGCTTCAACACAGAAGTTTGGGCTGAGTGAGGAGGCATGGTATAGTCTAAAATAAAACAAAACAGTAGATATATAGACTTACTAAGAAGACCTAAAAGATATTTTCATCAATAAATGTGATTCTGTTTCAATATATTTTTATTAATGTAGTCTGCCTTTAGTCTAAACCAGGGGTTGGCAAAGTGTGGCCCTCTGTGGCCAAATCTGGCCACATCCATTATTTGCATATCACCTATAGCTGCTTTCTCACAACAGTGGCAGAACTGAGTAGTTGAGACAAAGAATATATGGCTGGCAAAGCCCAAAACATTTACTATCTGACTCTTTACAGAAAAAGTCTGGCAACCTCTGGTTTAAACTAATTTCTTGTCCTATTTCTTATTAAGTATACACTCATGAAATATAACAAGCCCCTACATTCAAACTCTTCAGAAAAAAGGAAAAGCAGCCCGGGTGTGGTGGCTCACGCCTATAATCCCAGCATTTTGGGAGGCCAAGGTGGGCGGATCACTTGAGGTCAGGAGTTTGAGACCAGCCTGGCCAACATGGCAAAACCCCGACTCTACTAAAAATACAAAAATAAGCTGGGCATGGTGGCTCACACCTATAATCCCAGCATTTTGGGAGGCCAAGGTGGGCGGATTACCTGAGGTCAGGAGTTTGAGACCAGCCTGGCCAACATGGTGAAACCCTGTCTCTACTAAAAATAAAAAAATAAGCTGGGCATGGTGACGCATGACTGTAATCCCAGCTACTCAAGAGGCTGAGACAGGAGAATCGCTTGAACCTGGGAGGTGGAGGTTGCAGGGAGCCGAGATCGTGCACTGCACTCCAGCCTGGGGAACAGAGGGAGACTCTGTCTCCAAAAAAAAAAAAAAAAAAAAAGCATTATTTTGAAGTTCCTCTTATTATAGTACACCATTAAAACATGACATAGTAAGTCCCAAAATAAAAATTTCTATATAGCAGCTGGAACATTTTAAGGCTTTAAACACTAAGTGTGTTAGTTTACTTTGTGGAAAGAAATGAAAAAACAAAACAAACAAACAAACAAACAAAAAAACCCGTAAGACCTAAAACCATAAAAACACCCAGAAGAAAACCTAGGCAATACCATTCAGGACATAGGCATGGGCAAAGACTTCATGACTAAAACACCAAAAGCAATGGCAACAAAAGCCAAAATTGACAAATGGGATCTAATTAAACTAAAGAGCTTCTGCACAGCAAAAGAAACTATCATCAGAGCGAACAGGCAACCCACAGAATGGGAGAAAGTTTTTGCAATCTACTCAACTGACAAAGGGCTAATATCCAGAATCTACAAAGAACTTAAACATATTTACAAGAAAAAAACAAAAAAACCATCAAAAAGTGGGCAAAAGATAGGAACAGACACTTCTCAAAAGAAGACATTTATGTGGCCAAGAAATATATGAAAAAAAGCTCATCACTACTGGTCATTAGAGAAATGCAAATCAAAACCACAATGAGATAGCATCTCAAGCCAGTCAGAATGGTGATCATTAAAGTCAGGAAACAACAAATGCTGGAGAGGATGTGGAGAAATAGGAACACTTTTTCACTGTTGGTGGGAGTGTAAATTAGTTCAACCATTGTGGAAGACAGTGTGGAGATTCCTCAAGGATCTAAAACCAGAAATACCATTTGACCCAGCAATCCCATTACTGGGTATATACCCAAAGGATTATAAATCATGCTGCTACAAAGAAACTTGCACACGTATGTTTATTGCAGCACTGTTTACAGTAGCAAAGACTTGGAACCAACCCAAATGCCCATCAATGATAGTCTGGATAAAGAAAATGTGGCACATATACACCACGTAATACTATGCAGCTATAAAAAAGAATGAATTAATGTCCTTTGCAGGGACATGTATGAAACTGGAAACCATCATTCTCAGCAAACTGAGGAACAGAAAACCAAACACCGCATGTTCTCACTCATAAGTGGGAGTTGAACAAAGAGAACACATGGACACAGGGAGGCGAACTTCACACATTGGGGCCTGTCAGGGGGTGGGGGACTAGGGGACAGGATAGCATTAGGAGAAATACCTAATGTAGATGATGGGTTGACAGGTGCAGCAAACCACCATGGCACATGTATAGCTATGTAACAAACCTGCACATTCTGCACATGTATCCCAGAAGTTAAAGTATAATGATAATTAAAAAATGAATTTAACTAATAAAAAAAGCATTATTTTGAAATTCTTCTTGTTACAGTACATCATTAAAACATGACCCAATGAGTCCCAAAATAAAAATTTCTATATGGCAGCTGGAACATTCTAAGGCTTTAAATGCTAGGTGCGTTAGTTTACTTTTTGGAAAGAAATGAAAAAAAAAATAATGTGAGCACATGTAGTTACTGTTTTTTAGGAGCTTCCAGAATCTTAACATTTTGAGCAAGTACCAATATTGGTATTATCCACAGAGCATAATAGTGAAAGCAGAAGTAAAGCCAAGAGCCTTGAGTCCAGTTGTTTTGTCCATAAAAAGAAAAATTTCCTATTGATAATGGATCTGCAAGGGTAATAAGATCTTATTGGTTTACTAAGGAGTGAAATGTTATTAAATAGCAGCACTGTTAGAGTCAGGAGGCAGTGGCTAAAAAAACTGCTATCTTGGGAAATATTGTTTATTGTTAACACTTGCTGTACTCACCCATATGAAGGAGTGATCAGCCACTAAATATTTTTGATTGTTGTAGAGGCAAAACAAATTGACTTTATTCACTCAAAGGATAGCAGGTCCTAATTCCTAGGAAAATAATATACTTTTAAAGTTTAGTTTGTTGCATTAAAACAGTTTTCAAATCAAGGTATTCTTTTGAAAGAACTATCCTAATAACAAAGACCAAATTCTCTTAGTTCACAGGTCTCATAAGAAAGGTGAAGAGAAAATATTGGGTGTTAATAAAAAAAATACAGTGTAAACAAAACAGCTTTGTGTTCCAATGCCCTGTTTGGCATACATAATAATTTTATCCATAAGCAGTCTATTTTATTTGTAGCTCTACTTATGTGAACTTAGAGATATCTGCAGGAAAACTGCTTATGGAATGTAAATGAAATCATGAGATTTGAAATATGCATCAGGGTTTTAAAATGTGTCTTCCTTTGACTCTAGCTTTTATGAAATTTGAATACACAGTACTATCAAACTTAATTTTTCCAAGAAGAATTAAGTGCCCAATTTATGTCTGAGCTTCAGATTCCTTGTCTGTCTCATAGTTACCACTAACACAGTTATTTAAACTTCATTTGGGTAAGTGAAATGACATTTAGTTTAAAAATTTTGTTTGGAGATTGCATGCTTCTCTAGAATGTAGGGTTGAACTGTACAGGCAGATAGGATTATAGTTCAGATGTATTTTTTCCTTGAATGTTTGAGTAACTGGCTGATCTGAATACCACTGCTGCTTGATGAATTATTACAAAACTTAGTAGCTTACAACAATAAGCATTTTATTATGTTCACAGATTCTGTGGGATAGGACAGGGCACAGCAAAATGGCTTGCTTATTCTTCATAGTGGTTAGGATTCCAGCTGAAGAGATTTGAGGGCTGGAGTGATTTGATGGCAGGGAGTCGGAATCATTTGGAGGTTCCTTGACTCACATATGCCTGTGTTGGGAAGACTTGAAGACTAGAGCTGCTAACCAGACTACCTACAGAGAGGTGGCTTCTCCATGTGGCCACTCCAGCTAGCTTGGCTTGGAGCCAAGCAAGGTAGCATTAGGACAATTGGGTTTCTTATACAGCAGCTCAAGTCTCCAAGCATGGCTATTCTGGCAAACAAAGTAGTAGCTGCATCATCTATGCCACATAGCCTTATTCCACCGTGCTGTATTGGTCAAAGCGGTCCCAAGTACATCCAGATTTAAGGAGATGAGAATTAGACTCTGTCTTTTGAAAGGGGAGTGGCGAGGTCACACCAGAGAAGAGGATGTGGAAGTGGAGATGTTAGGGAGACCCTCTTTGGGAAATATAATCTGCGACATTGGCCAAAGAAAAAGTGAGTATACAATCAGGAGAATGTAAGTGTTATGTTAAAAGTGAAATGTTAACATTTTTGTGATGTTGATTATTTATTAGAATTGGATGTCTAATAGACATCTCAAACTTCTTATGTTCAAAATAGTTTTTTCTCTTTCCTCAAAAATCGAAACAGTGATTTTTGTCTTCCCCACTGTTGGTCTTCAAGTTTCTCCATCTTAGAAAATGGCACCATTTCCAAAACAAAATGTAGGAGTCACCTTTGATTTTTCTTGTTCTTTCAACTCTTACATCTAATGTGTCAACAAGTTCACTTAGTTCTACCTCCAAAATGTCTTTCAAATTTATTCACTTCTCTCCATCTTCAGTCCTCACCCCTGCCTTAGTCTGTTTTGTGCTGCTAAAATAGAATACCTAAGGCTGGGTAATGTCTTTTTTTATTTTTTGAAATTATTTATTTGTTTTTTAAAAATTTTTATAATTTTTGTGACTACATAGTAGGTGTATATATTTATAGGTTACATAAAATATTTTGATATAGTCATGCAATGTGTAATAATCACACCAGGGTAAATGGGGCATCTATTACCTCAAGCATTTAACCTTTGTGTTACAAACAATTCAATTATACTTTTTTTTTTTTTTTTGAGATGGGGTCTCATTCTGTTGCTCAGGCTGGAGTACAGTGGTGCAATCTCGGTTCACCATAACCTCCGCGTCCTGGGTTCAAGTGATTCTCCTGCCTCAGCCTCCCAAGTAGCTGGAATTACAGGCCCACGCCACTGTGCCTGGCTAATTTTTTGTATTTTTAGTAGAGATGGGGTTTCACCATGTTGGCCAGGCTGGTCTCGAACTCCTGACCTCAGATGATCTGCCTGCCTCAGCCTCTCAAAGTGCTGGGATTACAGGCGTGAGCCACTGCTTCTGGCCTCTTTTAAATGTAGAATTAAATTATTTTTGACTATAGTCAAACTGTTGTGCTAGCAAATATCAGGTCTTTTAAATTCTTTCTATTTTTTTGTACCCATTAGCCCTCCCCACTTTCCCCCACCATCCCCACTACCCTTTCCATCCTCTGGTAACCATCCTTCTACTATTTCCATGAGTTCAATTGTTTTGATTTTTAGCTCCCACAAATAAGTGAGAACATGTGAAATTTGCCTTTCTGTGCCTGGCTCATTTCACTTCACATAATGACCTCCAGTTTCATCCATATTGCTGCAAATGACAGGATCTCATTCATTTTTAAGGCTGAATAGTACTCCACTGTGTATATGTACCACACTTTCTTTATGCATTCACCTGTTGATGCGCACTTAGGTTGCTTCCAAATCTTGGCTATTATGACCACCGCTGCAATAAACATGGGCATGCAGATACCTCTTCGATATATTGATTTCCTTTTTTTTGGGGGGGGTATATACCTAGGAGTGGGATGCTGAATCATAAGGCAGCTCTATTTTTATTTATTTATTTATATTTATTTTTTGAGATGGGGTTTCGCTCTTGTTGCCCCGGCTGGAGTGCAATGGCACAATCTTGACTCACTGCAACCTCCACCTCCCAGATTCTCCTGCCTCAGCCTCCCAAGTAGCTGGGATCACAGGCATGCGCCACCATACCTGGCTATTTTTTTTTTTTTTTTATTTAGTAGGGATGGGGTTTCACCATGTTGGTCAGGCTGTTCTTGAACTCCTGACCTCAGGTGATCCACCTGCCTTGGCCTCTCAAAGTGTTGGGATTACAGGCGTGAGTCATCATGCCAGCCTCTATTTTTATTTTTTTGAGGAACCTCTAAACTGTTCTCCATAGTGGTTATACTAATTTATATTACATAAAAGCCATTTTAATTGGGGTGAGCCGATATCTCATTGTGGTTCTGATTTGCATTTCTCTGATGATCGATGATGTCGAGCACCTTTTCATATACCTGTTTGCCATTTGTGTGTCTTCTTTTGAGAAATGCGTATTTAGATCTTTTGCCCATTTTTAAATTGGATTACTCGAGTTTTTTCCTTATAGAGTTGTTTGAGCTCCTTATATATTCTGGTTATTAATCCCTTGTCAAATGGGTAGTTTGCAAATATTTTCTTCCATTCTGTGGGTTGTCTCTTCACTTTGTCAATAAGACTGGGTAATTTATAATGAACCGAAATATATTGTCTCACAGGTCTGGAGGCTGGGAAGTCCAAGATCAAGGTGTCAGCATGTGGCAAGGGCCTTCTTGCCAGTTCAGTTCTAAGAATGAACTTCCCGGATTCTAAATTTGATCATGTGCCACCCTTGTTTATAAATCTTCAGTAGTTTCTGATTGCATTTGGAATAAGATCTTAATTCCTTCCTAGACTTACAAAACCCTGCAAGATTTGTCTCTTGCCTCCTTCTCCAAACCTCATTTCATCACCACTCTCTCTGCTCATTCATTGTGCTCTACCGTCACCGATTTCCCTTCGTTCCTCAACCCTCAAGTGCCTTTGAATCTGCTGTTTTCTCTGCCTAGAGCACATTCCCCAACATGCTCTGCATGGCTGGATCCTTTAAGGTGAGCTGTTGCCTCCTTAGGCCTTCCCTGACCAGCCAATCTAAATATTCTACCTCATTACTCTCTCCTTTATCATCCTATTTATTTCTATAGTAGAAGTTATCTTATTATTTTATATGTTTGTTTACTTGTTTACTGCCTCTCTTATCAACTAGAAGTTAAGCTTCGTGAAGACAGTGGCCTTGTCTATCTTGCTCATCCCTGTTTCTTCAGTACTTTGCTGAATCTTGTGTATAATAGGCATTCCATAAATATTTTTTGAATGAATAAATGAAACACAGTTTAAAACAAGAGGAAAATTACATGTTTAAGTCTAATTTCTCATGAAAACTTACCCATATTTTACTCAAGCCAATAGCTGAATATAAAAGATGACTTTTACATGACTAGTCACAGAAGAATTAAAACTTACAAGTCTTTTTGGTCTCAATATTACCTATTAAGGGGGCTTTTACTATAATTGAACTTGTAAACATTATTAACTTCATTTATTAATTGTTTTATTTATTCATTCAGCTTTTAGTGAGAGCCTACTATGTGCATAGGACTGTTCTAGAGGAGATAAATAATGTAAAAATGCATAAGACACATTTCCTACTTTCATAGAGCCTAAAATTTAGTGGGGGATATAAGAAACATATACCAAAATCCTCAATACTGGTGATGGTGTTGGTGACATTTAAGTGGCATAGTCTAAATGCTATCAGTATGGAGGAGAGGTCTTTAGGGCTGAACTAATCGGAGAATATTGATTAGGCCAACATTTAAATTGGATATTTTAAAATAAGGCTTTTAATAGGTAGAGATGAAAATTGAGGAAATAAAGACATTCCTTGTAAAATACACGGCATGAGCCGTGTATTTTCTGGGACCAAGAAAATAAAATACATGTTTAGAAAATGGTGAGAAATCTAGGCTAAGTGGAGAATCAAACTGTGTATGGGATCAGTAGCAAATACAGCTGGTTGAAGCCAAGTCATGAAATGCTACTAACTCCAAGCTAAATAACATGGATTTCATTCAATAGTTGATGAAGAACTACTGAAAAATTTTTGTTTGTTTTGTTTTGTTTTGTTTTTTTTCTGAAGAATGGTAGGAGGTTCATCAAAACAGTACTTTAGGAAAATTAACGTGGCTTTGCGTGCAGGCTGGACTGCAAATGGAGAGTGTGGAGAGGAGAGTGTGGATGTTGGGAGGTCATACTTTATCCATCAAGGACCAAGTGGTGCCAACTTTCTTTATGTACCTCCTACAGGTAGATTGAGAAGGCACAGTATAGTAGAAAGAGCATGGGCCTAAGCCTAGTTACAGAACCCTGGCTTCGTAACTTTGGTACTTGTGTGACTTGAGGTCAGTCACTTGATGTTTCTGAGCCTCTGTTCCCTCAATTGTAGAACAGGGGTAATTTTTATCCTGTTGTCTAGTTTCCATGGGAATTAGGACATACTTGACAACAGTAGCTATATAGTATTAATAATGATTGAATGCAGCATTGAATTCATTTGCTTAAACTTTTTTTAGTATTACCTGGGGTGACTTCCATTTGCTTTGACTGGTGGTCTATGCTAAAGCAAGATTATGAAAGCAGTTTATTAGTACAGCACCACTATACCTAGTATGTAAATTTTCTTTTGCATTCTCTGAAAAATCACCTCCATCTACTTGATTATTCTGATCTTTATTCCAAATAGTAACTGCAATGTCAGCAGAAGCTTTTGAATAGTTGTTTCTCTAAATGGAATGTCTTTTACTCTTGCCAGGATAGGCAAAGTGTTAAATAAATACTCAATACTTTCTGTATTTTAATTTAATCAAAGAAGCAGTAATGAAATTTGAGGGCTACTTGTGGAGGCAGAGAGAGTTGTCTAGAACTCTTACTTTGTTCTGTTTGTCTCTTATTCTTTTTTCCTTATTAGAATTTATTTTAAATAACTTCCCTGGACTAAGATGCCAGGCTATTGGTTCCAAGACATCACCACACCTATGAAAAAATTTGAGTATTGAGAAGTAATTTGGGGTTACTTTCCTTGGATCAAAGTTACTTAAACACTTAGATGAAAACTTGAGAGGAAAGGAATTTACCTATCAATAATTCAGAAACAATCTCCCTCTTCCAATTCCTTCTTTACCATTACATATTCTAGCCTAGATATTTTCTTTTTCTTTTTTTTTTTTTTGAGACGGAGTCTTGCTTTGTCGCTAGGCTGGAGTGCAGTGGTGTGATCTTGGCTCACTGCAAGCAACCTCTGCCTCATGGGTTCAAGTGATTCTCCTGCCTCAACCTCCTGAGTAGCTGGGATTACAGGCACATGCCACCATGCCCAGCTAATTTTTGTATTTTTAGTAGAGATGGGGTTTCACCATGTCGGCCAGGACGGTCTCGATCTCTTGACCTTGTGATTTGCCCGCCTCAGCCTCTCAAAGTGCTGGGATTACAGGCGTGAGCCACCGTGCCTGGCTTAGCACAGATATTTTCTGACAAATGTTTGCAGAATATGAATCTTCTTTAAGTTTAAGCAAGTAAAAATTGCTGAATGAGAAGAGATATGTTGGCCTTTGTCACTAATTTCTGTGTAATTCTGAGTAAAATGTTAGTTTTTTTGTAAACAGATAAAAGTCTCAAATTTTAATTTAGGGATGAAGATTACTAGCATCAGGCTCAGCGCCTAGATACCAAACACCAGCACCACCATCAGAACACCAAGAAAAAGATTTCCCTTCTCTGCTTATTTTATAATGAAAAACCAAAAAGCTAAAGTCACAGTATCAGTAGTCCTCCCCTTAACCACTATGGATACTTTACAAGATCCCTAGTGAATGCCTGAAACTGTGTATAGTACTGAGCCTTATATGTACTTTGTAGTACTGTCTGTACTATGTTTTTCTATACAGTATATTATAAACAAATACCATGGTGTTACCAGTGCATGGGAAATTATTAATGACTTTCAAAACTATATGTTGTATTTCTACTGTGCACCCCATAGGAAGGACTGCAGATAGAAAGCACATACCTGTGACAGAAGGTAGAAGAAAAAACCATTGAAACTCTCATGTGAGATAGCTGTGGCAAAATGTAGTCAAGATAAAAAAGAAATAAAATCAAAGTCTAGTATTTCCAAATTCCAAAATTCTGTTTTTGGATAGCTGATATCTCAGAAGTATATGTAGGTATTGATATCAGTATATCTGTGCTCTGTCAGGTTCAGTTGAAATGAGAGAAGTAGATGTAATTTAGGTGTTCTATTGTGTGGATGTCCCCAACAATTATCTTTTATTATTAATTCATTAATTAATTTATTTTGAAACGGAGTCTCCCTCTGTCACCCAGGCTGGAGTGCAGTGGCACGATCTCAGCTCACTGCAACCTCCACCTCCTGGGTTTAAGTGATTCTCCTGCCTCAGCCTCCCAAGTAGCTGGGATTACAGGCACATGCCACCACGCCAGGCTAATTTTTGTATTTTTAGTAAAGACAGGTTTCACCATGTTAGCCAGGTCTCAGTCTCCTGACCTCGTGATCTGCCTGCCTCAGCCTCCCAAAGTGGTGGGATTACAGGCATAAGCCACTGCGCCTGGCTATCCCCAACAATTATCTAACCCTTCTGGACCAGATGTTTAAATTGACCGAGAAAGACCAATCCAACTCAACTCCAAGCTCCCTCAAATTTTGAGTAAATCTGAAACAGTTGACCACGTATGAAAATGTAGGGAGTTCTGATACACATATAGCTTCTTGTGAAGGTGAAAGTAATACCACCAAAAAATAAATAAAACAACAAGAAAGAAAGTGATACCACTACTAACAAGGGGATTTTTATCAAGATTAAATGAGTTAATTTACTAGAACAGACCCTAAAACATGGGAATGGCTATGTAAGTGTTGGCCATATTATTATTTTTACTGTTGTTAATGAGGCTATCAATATTTTAGTTGCCAGATAGCAGAAACTGTCAATAGACAGCTTATTCCATTGGAATTTTTATAAACAGAAGGGAAATTCTGGAATTGTGCTTAGATAAAAGTACAACAGCTATGAACTGGGTTTGAAAAGATGGAACCAATTTCCTTTTTTTTTCCTAGCCACATCTCTTAAAATTTGTGTTTTATGACAAAAGAGATTGTCCTCACTCAAAATTAGGCTCAATGACTACACCACACTTTTTTTTTTTTTTTGAGACAGAGTCTTACTCTGTTGCCTCTGAGCACAGAGGTATGACCTCAGCTCACTGCAGTCTCTGCTTCCCGGGTTCAAGCAATTCTCGTGCCTCAGCCTCCCAAGTAGCTGGTATTACAGGTGTGCACCACTACGCCAAGCTAATTGTATTTTTAGTAGAGACAAGGTTTCAGGATGTTGGCCAGGCTGGTCTCGAACTCCTGGACTCAAGTAATCCACCCACTTCGGCCTCCCAAAGTGCCGGTATTACAGGTGTGAGCCACCGCACCTGGCCCACACACCATTTTTTAATACAGTATGGTCAATCAACTGGAAACCACAAATCTAAATTATGCAAAGGAAATATGTAAAAATATGAAAGTCTTCTCAGAAAGATATATTTTTTACTGCCACTCCACCTATTTTTCTCTATTTTATGATGATTTAAAAGTAAAACGACATTGCTTTTATAATGAAAAAAGCAACACATTTTCTTTTATTTGTTTTTGAGATAGGGTCTTGTTGTTTTGCCCAGGCTGGAGTGCAGTGGCATGATTATGGCTTACTGTAGCCCAGGCTCAAGCAATCCTCATGCTTCAACCTCCCCAGATTTTGGGATTACAGCAATTTCCTTCCGAAAATCTTTTTGTCCTTTTTTGACACTGATTTGAATGGAGCCCAGGTGGGAAGTGAGCAAATACTTTTGGGACTGAACAACATCCAATAACTATGAAAGGGGTTAGACATTCTAGTCTTGTCACTGGTGTCTCAGTAGCCACTGTGTCATAGTTTGTAAAAGTATTAATCTATCAGGTAGGCTTATGTTTAAATTATATACTTATTCATATGGAAAACTATCCATAGGCAGATAAATGGAATAATTTATATATTTTAAATCCAAATTTCATTTAAAAATAAGCAATCTATGTGCACAGTTAAAATTTTTAAAAAGTGGGGGTGGAGCCAAGATGGCCAAATAGGAACAGCTCCGGTCTACAGCTCCCAGTGTGAGTGATGCAGAAGACGGGTGATTTCTGCATTTCCAACTGAGGTACGGGGTTCATCTCACTGGGGATTGTTGGACAGTGGGTGCAGGACAGTGGATGCAGCGCACCAAGCGTGAGCTGAAGCAGGGCGAGGCATCGCCTCACCCAGGAAGCTCAAGGGGTCAGGGAATTCCCTTTCCTAGTCAAAGAAAGGGGTGACAGATGGCACCTGGAAAATCGGGTGACTCCCACCCTAATACTGCACTTTTCCAACTGTCTTAGCAAACGGCACACCAGGAGATTATATCCCACGCTTGGCTTGGAGGGTCCTATGCCCACGGAGCCTCGCTCATTGCTAGCACAGCAGTCTGAGATCAAACTGCAAGGTGGCAGTGAGGCTAGGGGAGGGGCGCCCGCCATTGCCGAGGCTTGAGTAGGTAAACAAAGCAGTCAGGAAGCTCCAACTGGGTGGAGCCCACTGCAGCTCAAGGAGGCCTGCCTGCCTCTGTAGACTCCACCTCTGGGGGCAGGGCATAGCCAAACAAAAGGCAGCAGAATCCTCTGCAGACTTAAATGTCCCTTTCTGACAGCTTTGAAGAGAGTAGCGGTTCTCCCAGCACACAGCTGGAGATCTGAGAACAGACAGACTGCCTCCTCAAGTGGGTCCCTGCCCCCGAGTAACCTAACTGGGAGGCACCCCCCAGTAGGGGCAGACTGACACCTCACATGGCCGGGTACTCCTCTGAGACAAAACTTTCAGAGGAATGATCAGGCAGCAACATTTGCTGTTCACCAATATCTGCTGTTCTGTAGCTTCCGCTGCTGATACCCAGGCAAACATGGTCTGGAGTGGACCTCCAGTAAACTCCAACAGACCTGCAGCAGCTGAGGGTCCTGACTGTTAGAAGGAAAACGAACAAACAGAAAGGACATTCACACCAAACCCCATCTGTACGTCACCATCATCAAAGACCAAAGGTAGATAAAACCACGAAGTTGGGGAAAAAACAGAACAGAAAAACTGGAAACTCTAAAAATCAGAGTGCCTCTCCTCCTCCAAAGGAACGCAGCTCCTCACCAGCAATGGAACAAAGCTGGACAGAGAATGACTTTGACGAGTTGAGAGAAGAAGGCTTCAGATGATCAAACAACTCCGAGCTAAAGGAGGAAGTTCGAACACATGGCAAAGAAGTTAAAAACCTTGAAAAAAAATTAGATGAATGGCTAACTAGAATAACCAATGCAGAGAAGTCCTTAAAAGACCTGATGGAGCTGAAAACCAAGGCATGAGAACTACGTGACAAATGCCCAAGCCTCAGTAGCCGATTTGATCAACTGGAAGAAAAGGTATCAGTGATGGAAGCTCAAATGAATGAAATGAAGCGAGAAGAGAAGTTTAGAGAAAAAAGAATAAAAAGAAATGAACAAAGCCTCCAAGAAATATGGGACTATGTGAAAAGACCAAATCTAGGTCTGATTGGTGTACCTGAAAGTGACAGGGAGAATGGAACCAAGTTGGAAAACACTCTGCAGGATATTATCCAGGAGAACTTCTCGAATCTAGCAAGGCAGGCCAACATTCAAATTCAGGAAATACAGAGAACACCACAAAGATACTCCTCGAGAAGAGCAACTCCAAGACACATAATTGTCAGATTCACCAAAGTTGAAATGAAGGAAAAATGTTAAGGGCAGCCAGAGAGAAAGGTCGGGTTACCCTCAAAGGGAAGCCCATCAGACTAACAGCTAATCTCTTGGCAGAAACTCTACAAGCCAGAAGAGAGTGGGGGCCAATATTCAACATTCTTAAAGAAAAGAATTTTCAACCCAGAATTTCATATCCAGCCAAACTAAGCTTCATAATTGAAGGAGAAATAAAATCCTTTACAGACAAGCAAATGCTGAGAGATTTTGTCACCACCAGGCCTGCCCTATAAGAGCTCCTAGGAAGAAACTGCATCAAATAACGAGCAAAATAACCAGCTAACACCATAATGACAGGATCAAATTCATGCATAACTATATTAACCTTAAATGTAAATGGGCTAAATGCTCCAATTAAAAGACACAGACTGGCAAATTGGATAAAGACTCAAGACCCATCAGTGTGCTATATTCAGGAAACCCATCTCAGGTGCAGAGACACACATAGGCTCAAAATAAAGGGATGGAGGAAGATCTACCAAGCAAATGGAAAACAAAAAAAGGCAGGGGTTGCAATCCTAGTCTCTGATAAAGCAGACTTTAAACCAACAAAGATCAAAAGAGACAAAGAAGGCCATTACATAATGGTAAAGGGATCAATTCAACAAGAAGAACTAACTATCCTAAATATATATGCATCCAATACAGGAGCACCCAGATTCATAAAGCACGTCCTTAGTGACCTACAAAGAGACTTAGACTCCCACACAATAATAATGTGAGACTTTAACACCCCACTGTCAACATTAGACAGATGAATGAGGCAGAAAGTTAACAAGGATATCCAGGAATTGAACTCAGCTCTGCACCAAGCGGACCAAATAGATATCTACGGAACTCTCCACCCGAAATCAACAGAATATACATTCTTCTCAGCACCACACCACACTTATTTCAAAATTGACCACATAGTTGGAAGTAAAGCACTCCTCAGCAAATGTAAAAGAACAGAAATTATAACAAACTGTCTCTTAGATCACAGTGCAATCAAACTAGAACTCAGGATTAAGAAGCTCACTCAAAACTGCTCAACTACATGGAAACTGAACAACCTGCTCCTGAATGACTACTGGGTACCTAACGAAACGAAGGCAGAAATAAAGATGTTCTTTGAAACCAACGAGAAAAAAGACACAACATACCAGAATCTCTGGGACACATTCAAAACAGTGTGTAGAGGGAAATTTATAGCACTAAATGCCCACTAGAGAAAGCAGGAAAGATCTAAAATTGACACCCTAATGTGCACATGTACCCTAAAACTTAAAGTATAAAAAAAAAAAAAAAGAACTAGAGAAGCAAGAGCAAACACATTCCAAAGCTAGCAAAAGGCAAGAAATAACTAAGATCAGAGCAGAAATGAAGGAAATAGAGACACAAAAAACCCTTCAAAAAATCAATGAATCCAGGAGCTGGTTTTTTGAAAAGATCAACAAAATTGATAGACCGCTAGCAAGACTAATACAGAAGAAAAGAGAGAAGAATCAAATAGATGCAATAAAAAATGATAAAGGGGATATCACCACCATCCCACAGAAATACAAACTACCATCAGAGAATACTATAAACACCTTTACGCAAATAAACTAGAAAATCTAGAAGAAATGGATACATTCCTCAACCCATACACCCTCCCAAGAATAAACCAGGAAGAAGTTGAATCTCTGAATAGACCAATAACAGGCTCTGAAATTGAGGCACTAATTAATAGCTTACCAACCAAAAAAGTCCAGGACCAGATGGATTCACAGCCGAATTCTACCAGAGGTACAAGGAGGAGCTGGTACCATTCCTTCTGAAACTATTCCAATCAGTAGAAAAAGAGGGAATCCTCCCTAACTCATTTTATGAGGCCAGCACCATCCTGATACCAAAGCCTGGCAGAGACACAACAAAAAAAGAGAATTTTAGACCAATATCCCTGATGAACATCGATGCAAAAATCCTCAATAAAATACTAGCAAACCGAATCCAGCAGCACATCAAAAAGCTTATCCACCATGATCAAGTGGGCTTCATCCCTGGGATGCAAGGCTGGTTCAACATATGCAAATCAATAAACATAATCCAGCATATAAACAGAACCAATGACAAAAACCATATGATTATCTCAACAGATGCAGAAAAGGCCTTTGACAAAATTCAACAATACTTCATGCTAAAAACTCTCAATAAATTAGGTATTGATGGGATGTATCTCAAAATAATAAGAGCTATCTATGACAAACCCACAGCCAATATCATACGGAATGGGCAAAAACTGGAAACATTCCCTTTGAAAACTGGCACAAGACACGGATGCCCTCTCTCACCACTCCTATTCAACATAGTGTTGGAAGTTCTGGCCAGGGCAATCAGGCAGAAGAAGGAAATAAAGGGCATTCAATTAGGAACAGAGGAAGTCAAATTGTCCCTGTTTGCAGATGACATGATTGTATATCTAGAAAACCCCATCGTCTCAGCCCAAAATCTCCTTAAGCTGATAAGCAACTTCAGCAAAGTCTCAGGATACAAAATCAATGTGCAAAAATCACAAGCATTCTTATATACCAATAACAGACAAACAGAGAGCCAAATCATGAGTGAACTCCCATTCACAATTGCTTCAAAGAGAATAAAATACCTAGGAATCCAACTTACAAGGGATGTGAAGGACCTCTTCAAGGAGAACTACAAACCGCTGCTCAATGAAATAAAAGAGGATACAAACAAATGGAAGAACATTCCATGCTCATGGGTAGGAAGAATCAATATCATGAAAATGGCCATACTGCCCAAGGTCATTTATATATTCCATGCCATCCCCATCAAGCTACCAATGACTTTCTTCACAGAATTGGAAAAACTACTTTAAAGTTCATATGGAACCAAAAAAGAGCCCGCATTGCCAAGTCAATCCTAAGCCAAAAGAACCAAGCTGGAGGCATCACACTACCTGACTTCAAACTATACTACAAGGCTACAGTAACCAAAACAAAATGGTACTGGTATCAAAACAGAGATATAGACCAATGGAACAGAACAGAGCCCTCAGAAATAATGCTGCATATCTACCACCATCTGATCTTTGACAAACCTGACAAAAACAAGAATGGGGAAACGATTCCCTATTTAATAAATGGTGCTGGGAAAACTGGCTAGCCATATGTAGAAAGCTGAAACTGGATCCCTTCCTTACACCTTATATAAAAATTAATTCAAGATGGATTAAGGACTTACAGGTTAGACCTAAAACCATAAAAACCCTAGAAGAAAACCTAGGCAATACCATTCAGGACATAGGCATGGGTAAGGACTTCCTGTCTAAAACACCAAAAGCAATGGCAACAAAAGCCAACATTGACAAATGGGATCTAATTAAACTCAAGAGCTTCTGCACAGCAAAAGAAACTACCATCAGAGTGAACAAGCAACCTACAGAATGGGAGAAAATTTTTGCAACCCACTCATCTGACAAAGGGCTAATACCCAGAATCTACATTGAACTCCAACAAATTTACAAGAAAAAAACAAACAACCCCATCAAAAAGTGGGCAAAGGATATGAACAGACATTTCTCAAAAGAAGACATTTATGCAGCCAACAGACACATGAAAAAATGCTCATCATCACTGGCCATCAGAGAAATGCAAATCAAAACCACAATGAGATACCATCTCACACCAGTTAGAATGGTGATCATTAAAAAGTCAGGAAACAACAGGTGCTGGAGAGGATGTGGAGAAATGGGAACACTTTTACACTGTTGGTGGGACTGTAAACTAGTTCAACCATTGTGGAAGTCAGTGTGGCGGTTCCTCAGGGATCTAGAACTAGCAATACCATTTGACCCAGCCATCCCATTACTGGGTATATACCCAAAGGATTATAAATCATGCTGCTAGAAAGACACATGCACACGTATGTTTACTGCAGCACTATTCACAATAGCAAAGACTTGGAACCAACTCAAATGTCCAACAATCATAGACTGGATTAAGAAAATGTGGCACATATATACCATGGAATACTATGCAGCCATAAAAAATGATGAGTTCATGTCCTTTGTAGGGACATGGATGAAGCTGGAAACCATCACTCTCAGCAAACTATCACAAGGACAAAAAACCAAACACCACATGTTCTCACTCATAGGTGGGGATTGAACAATGAGAACACATGGACACAGGAAGGGGAACATCACACACCAGGGCCCGTTGTGGGGTGGGGGGAGGGGGGAGGGATAGCATTAGGAGATATACCTAATGTTAAATGACGAGTTACTGGGTGCAGCACACCAACATGGCACATGTATACAGATGTAACTAACCTGCACGTTGTGCACATGTACCCTAAAACTTAAAGTATAATAAAAAATAATTTGTAAAGTATGAATGATTCAGTGATAAGTCTTCCTCCCTATGCCTTCTCTAGTTCCCCTTCCTGGAAGCAAATAGTGCTTTTAATTGCTCATGTATCCTTCAAGAGATGCTTTATGCACATGCAAATAAATACCCAGATAGAGTCCCAATGTTATTGTGTAAGAAGAATGATGTCATAAGGAATTTGTGAAGCCTGAAATCTGTCTTAATAGAAATATATCCTGGGTAAGTATGCTTCTCTATTTTTAATGTTCCAAAAAAGAAGGAATGCCATCAATCATTCTATAATTACTGAGTTCCTACTATGTGTAAGGCACCATGCCAGATGCTGTTTGTACTGTCAAGTTGCCTTTACAATTTTTCATATTTATGTCTTGTTGATTCAGATTTGTCCTCGAACATTCCTATCTCAGAAAGACCTTCCTTGACCCCCCCACTTGAAAGCAGCTATCCCTTGCCCTGTCAACTCTATCACATCTCTGTGCTTTATTTCTTCTAGGGCTAAAGGGATTCTACAATTTCTCACTATGTCTTCCTTTTGAGGTGAAAGGGAGTGCTGTTATCATTATAGAAGGATAACAGGGGTAAATTGGCAATGTGACCTGGGACAGTTGGACACCCTCTTCATAGCATTTATCACTTCATTGCATTTAGCATTCCAAGATAATGGACATTATTTTGTCCACTTATTTGTTTACTTGTAAGTTCCATGAAGCAGGAACTTTTCTTGTTCTAGGAATCCATCACCCAGAAGAGTTCTTGACACAAAATAAGTAGGTTCTTAATAAATATTGGTTGACTGAATGGATGACCCAACCATGCCCCATATTCTGTGGTAGAACTGAGCATCCTTTGGTTGGCACTGGTAAATTGAAATGCCATGAAGGCACATTTGCTCAGAGTGCTCTTTCCCTAAGCAGAGGGGAAAAAGGAGCCAACATTTAATATTCAGATTTTGATTTGCAGTGTTTTCCGTGAAGACATGAGTCTGGTAGATGGGTACTAGCAACATCAACTGTTTTGTTACTTGCAAGGAGACTGAGGTACTGTGGTCTCCAAGATAGGCCTGGTCTAAAGAGCAGACCAGTGGGATGTGAACGGTAATAGGCCAGTTGGATCTGGTGGTCGGTTAGTCCATAGGGAAACCTGTCTCCAAGCAATGGAACAGCTGAATCCGCATGACTTGGTCCATAGGCCAAAAAGGAGGAACAGCTTTTAAGTGGCCTGCCATGTAGGCCCATTCAATTCCCAAGGAGGCAGGAAGCCAGTGGGATACAAAGGAAAAAACACCTTTCTGTGTCTGGGAAGTCGCTAGTCTGATCACGCGTATGTACATTTCACACACACACACACACACACACTCACATTATGAGAGTCCAAGGGCCCCAAGAGTCTGTTCTGATAGAGAAGTCTAACATAATTCTCTACCACCGTACCTAAAACCAGACCAATCTTTTAAATCAGGGGCCTGGGTTTTAGTGGCTTAGTAGCTCATTTTAAGTTTTCCTTCTCCTTCCAAACAGAGAGGTCTGTGTCCTGTGTTATGCTGATCTATGGGAGAATTCCTGTAGGAGGAAGGGGCTGAAACATTGGCCTAAGGTTATTAAACAGAGCTTTCGTAATAAATATGTTGACACCATTTCTGAAAGATTTGCATATTTCTCTATCACATATTGTTCAATTTTATTAGAGGAAATCATTCTGGTATCCTGTTGGAATTGCCGAATTTTGGGGTATTATCTTAAGCGCCTTGATTTTAATGCTGTGGGAACTGAGACTCAGATTAAATAACCTGCCTTCCTTGACATTAACTGAGATAAGCTCCTGTTTTCAGAAGTTAGAACCCTCTACTGATATTTGACTTCAGGCATGTGTTTTAAAAATGACAGTTGGATATGGTTGAGAGCTCAGTTGCTAAAGCTGTGAAGCAACTTGGGACACACGTTTAACCAAATAAAATTATTTTCCCCAGCTCATGCTGTGCTGACAGCTTCCAAAAACTGTGTTCACCTTCATTCTCTCCTCATAAAAAGGGGCTACAGGTATTTTTAAACCTGGGGTTTGAGGAAGAGAATGTTAATTATAAATCTAGATTAGTTGAATGTATTCAAGAGTTTGCCAGACTGAATATGAATACTCGTGGAGTGTAAGTGAAACAAAAATGAGGCCTTTGGTGACCTATTATCTATCGATCTATATCTATCTATCTTTCATCCCAGATTGGTTTTAGAATGAGAAGAACAAAAGTTGCTTTTTCTCGTTTCTTACTCTTACACAATGAAGTGGTTAACAAAATTGATACAGAGTGACAACTTTAATGATCATTCTGTTGCAAACAACTACAAGTCCAAACAAATATCAGCACAAAGAAAATCTCTATTCTGTGTAGCAAAATGTTGGTCAGACTTTCGCCAATGAGCCACCTATTTAAAAAGGACTTGATATTGACAAACATCTCTGATCAGTCTTTGACGTTTATAGTAACAAGCTGTAACGTTATCTCCTACCACCTTTCTGTTTAGGCCCCAATATGAAATGCCTATGAATGTTATAATTTTGTATAACTCCAGGAGAAACATCCAACAATATTTTTCACCTTTTTTCCTAATAGTGAAAAAATCCAAATATAATAGTTATATTTATGGATTCTGCTCTTTGTTGAACACAGTGCTTTACAGATAACATCTGGTGACAAGCCATCACTCTTCCTATTTTATGTAATGAGGAAACTTAAATACAGAGTCTTTAAGGACCTATTCAGTCACACAAATACTGAGAAAATTCTATGCTAATAATCCTATCCGCAGGTCACATCGGCACCTTACTTTCAATAATCAACGCAGGGCCGATCAATTGCATTATTCTACTACATACAACTTCTTGTTTTAGAATCAAAGAATGTCATGCCTATAAGCGACCAGAAATGCCTGGACTACCGAAAACTTTCATCTTCATTCTTCTTAGAGACATTATGTCGTCATCACCTGATGCCACTAGATGGTGCTTGTCATCGAAACAAAGGTCCTTCCTCCTTTCTGTTTTCTTTAGATGCCTATTAGGACCTTGGATGATACGAAAGAAATTTGATTAATAAGCTAAGTACTGGGCTGGTATTCTAAGAAGTCCTTTAGTACAGAGAGTTGTTGATTAAAAAGTAAACAAATCATTATCAGTAAAGCTTACTTACACCATTTTTCTAATTCCATCAGTTTTTCTGCTCATTCTTCTTGTCACCAAGCCGTGTGAACCCCAAGACAAAAAGAACTAATAAATCTTTCTTTGTGCTTATGAGAATCAAGAGACATAGCACAAGTTTTAGGAGAGGTGAACAAAAATCTCAGGATTCATTGTTATCACCCGGAAAAGCAATCGAAAGTGATCACATGCAGAGTTTATAAGAAAAATTAATCAATGACCTTTCAAAGGAAAACACATATATCTCAACTACTGGACACTAATCAATAGGAAAGGAAATAGAACACTCTTTTAATTGTGGGATAGCAAACATCAAGTAATGAAAATGATAACAGAGGTTGTCAACGCTTTGCCAAAGACTCTTTTTCTCATTAATTTAAGACACATACCAAATCTCACCTCTATAGTACTCTCATTGTCTCCCTGCCTTCCACCCCACAAACCAACTTTATGCTCCTTTTAGGGTAAATTCTTGCCAATCTTTGTACTGAAATGCCTTCAGGAGTTACCTATTTAACTTATGTGAAGGAGAGTTTGATATATTTTGCAGCAGAATGCTTGAAAAATGTGTTTCTTGGACTTTTTCTTTCTTATTCACCAGCACTGAGTGTTCATGGCTGCTTCACGATTATAATGAGAAATTGCCAGCTATGTTGAAATACATAATCCACAGTGTGAAAAACTGCTGAACAGCAGTGGCAAATTTTTAATACAAAAGTGACTTCCCTTTGCCTGTTAGCTTACTTTGCGGTTGCTGATTCTTGCTAACTGCCTGCTCAGGGAGTGAAAGTTAATTTTAACATTAGCCTAGAAACAGAATATAATGATTTAGGTGAAAACTTTAAAGCTAAATTTTTGTTTTATCTTTGGTTTTGAGTTTCCCATGAAAAATTCCCAGTGATATATCACTGCACTGGGTTTTGTAGAATGTGTGAACATATATGTGAGCCAGATGTGACAACAGACACATGACAGTACATTTTAATTTCAAACATCAGATTGGGGTGTTTCCTTGTGCCTTCTGAGCATTAACTAAGGGTTTTAAAGATAAAAACTTTTTAAAAGACACAAGCTCCATACCTGCTTTCCAAGCACTGGTGAGGCACCATGGATCTCTGGATCTCTTCCAGTTTTGAATACTAGAAAGAAAAGCCTCTGTCCTCAAATTATTTCCTCCCTACCCTCATTTTTTTTTCTCTTGGAGGTCCTATAAGCTATAGCTTTGTATTGAAGAAATACTGGGAACCAGGAGCAGTTGGTATGTTAAATTATTTCTCTTGAGCTTTATGCATTTTGGTGGCTACTGTTGAAAACACAGTTTGGTCAGTGATGTCCACATACACATTACATATAATATGTATTACTAGAAAATGATATACACTTGCATGATATACCATGTGGTTGCAATCCATTAAGTGACTACTCTCTAGCAGTACCCAGAACAATAGATGGTGTGTCTGTGCTGACAGTCTGTTCATATCTTAATGGTTTACTTATGATTCAATAGTTTACCGATGGCAATGGTGCTGGATCACTGATATATTATTTGCTTGGCAAAGAGTACTTGAACCTCATTATTAGACTTAGGAACAGAATAAATACAAATAATCACTTTGCTAAGGCTGTTTTCCTAACTCCCAAGGAAGACAGAAAGGCATCAGTGACATAAGTGAAGGACACAGTTGACAACCACGTTATCTTCAGACATCTTTTGTTAAAGGTGAACAATTACTTAATACTGTGTTATGGCAGCACTCTATACGCCCCAAGTTTTATAAAGTAGAGTCAAGAGTGATCTGAGCTGGGAAACTCACGCAATTTTAGTTCTGCATGGAAGCACAGGCTCTCCCCACTGGGGAACTCTTTTGAGTAGGACAAAAAGCTGGACCTAGGACCCAGCCCAGGGCGTGAGAGAGAAGGAACCCGGGAGGCAAGAGCGGCCGGTCCGGAGCCGGGTCCTCCGCCAGCTCCGGGCGGGCGCTGCGCACAGAGCCCAAGCCCCCAGCGGAGGCGGCGCGTCTCGAGGCCCCTCCCCGCTGCCGATGCCCGGGCGGCTGACGCCGAGCAGCGGCCCGGAGCGGTGGGGGCCGGGCTGGCGGGCGCGAGCGAGGGCAGGGCAGGGGGCCGGCCGAGGCCACTTACGGCTTTAAATATGGATCGCAGGCTCGCGCTCGCGGCACAGCCTCCGCCGCGGCCGCCTTCCGTGAGCCCCCGCACCCCGGCTTGCTCCCGAGGGGCGCCTGGGCTGGGCTCCACTGCTGCAGTGTTAGTTACTGGCAGGAACATCAGAGATCCCCATAAATATGCAGGAGCTGCAGGAGGCAAAGTAGAGTAGACGCCCGCGCTCTTACACACTCGCTCGCCGCGCACTACACGGGCCGTGTAGACATCCCCCCCCGCGCTACCTCTCCCCTTTCCTCGCGGGCCGTTCAGGTTGCAGTCCTGCCTGCTCCGAAGACCCTCCCGCCCCAGCGCCTTTGCCCCGCTCTCCCGCGCTCGCCTCTCTCCGGAGCGCGCACCCACCCAGGCGGCAAAGTTGTGACCACTTGGGCGCGGGTGACTGGCGCCCCGCTCACTCCGCGCCCGGCGCAGACAACTTCCCGCGGCTCGGCCCCGCCGCGTCCCGGGCTCGCGCCTCCAGGGATTCCGCGGCCCCCCAGCCTCCAACCCCGGCGGCGCGCCGGGCAGCGCTTCGGTGGCGGCGGCGGCCGCGGTGGCAGCGAAGGCGGCGGCGGCGGCGGCAGTGGCCGCTGCAGCCCCACACTCCGCCGCCAAACTGGAGGAGCGACGGAAGCCAGACCCCAGGAGGTGAGCGCCTGGCCCCGGCAGCTGCCGGGAGGGTCGATGGGGTCCCTCGCTCCAAGGCGGAGGCGGGCGCGGGCCCGGGGCCGATTCCGTAGGGCGCGCAGGCGGCCTCAGCGCGCTCCTGGGAGGGAGAGAGAGGTCAATTGCGGGCCGGGCATCCCCTGAGCTGGGCGCGGGCGGTGTGTGGAGGCTGCTTCCGCGGAAAAGTACTTTTTTTTTCCTTCTTAGGGTTTAGAGGAAGAGTTTGGGTGGTCTGCTTTTCCCTCACTGCTAAGTCCCCTGCGCGCAACTGGGCGTCTTGACGAGGACTGCGGGGCCAGTTCTGCGGCGGGCTGGGCTCGGGCTCAGTGACACGTGTGTTGCTGTGAGCCTGGGTGGTCGCCCTGTGACCAGGCACCTGCTTGAGAGGAACACATCCCTAAACCCATCACAGGGGGAGATTTGGGGACTCTCGGTGCTACGGAGGCCGCGGCCCCCACTTCACTGCCAGCCCCAGGACGGAGCATTTACATCTCTCCCTGGCACGCCGAAGGCGGGGGGGTGAGTCAGGCAGATTCTCTGCAAGTGGCACACACACATTTATTTGCAATGGATTTGGCTAGGGGAGGCATAGGTTAAACTGGAATTTCTCTTGGCCAGCGACAGCGGAGCTCTTCCTCAGGTACTGGGCAGCATGTGAGTCTTGGCAAAGAGAGGTGATTTCTTTTTTCTTAAGTGCATTTTACTCAGCCGTTGCCAGTCCGTTAATAAGTCACCAGAGGAAGGCAGGACCTGGGAACTACATCAGCAAACCGCAGCAAGCACCATAAAGACAAAAGTTCTTATAGAACAAAAAGAAACCTTGAACTTGACGTGAAAGATGGAGGAAGCAGTTCTACCTCTGTTCTGTCACTTTTTTCAGCGCCCTGTAAAACTGTTTTTTCTACCCTTCCTTCCCTCTCAAGGCCCTACCTTCTCAGCATAATTGATCGCAGCAAGCTCTTTCCAACTTGACACTGAAGAGCAGCGACCCCTTTGGCTTACCCTCCCCATTTATTTTCCTGGTTCGCTTCAGTGCCCTGGAAAGTTGCTCCTAATGAGAAATCAAGAACACTGGGCTGTACTAAACGCTCATTGTCTCAAATCCTGCAACAGTTCCTTTCCTAAGAGACACTGTATTGTACTGTATTTCTCTTTTTTCTTGTATCTTGGGACTTGGAGTTGTAATACTACCTGAATTAAATTAATTAAAGTGTACATTGCTCATTTGGGCTTTTTTTTTTTCATTGTGATTTCAGTAGATTGGTCAATGCCATTAGAACAATATTCAGTAGCTTTTTATAGCCAATGTGATGTCTTTTGAAAACGTTTCTGACTACAGCTCTCTTTCTTGTGTCTTTCATATTAGCATGTAAATAATTTACATGGTCATTTTAGTACTTAGACTGAAGATATTAGTATAACTTCATTCAAAGGAAGTGTGCCTGTTTATTTTTCTATAGCTTTTATAGCTGAGAAAAAACTTTTACTTTCATTTTAAAGTTAAAAGTACTGATAGGATTCTGGTCTTTGTGGTAGATCTTGAAATTGAATGATTTGTTTTAACTGTATCCCACACTGTCAAGTAAGATGACAAAGAAACTCTCATATATGTAGATGAAGACAGGAAAGCAGTACCACTACATTATGAGCTGTTGAGGCAGAGAACATTTGTAGGAGTGGGGGTGACAAGGATAAGATGGGATATTTTGATAGTCCCAGGCATGTTAAAAAAACTGAAAACTAAGAAACCCCCAACATTTTGGATTTAAGTGTACTTCAGAATGAGGGTTTTGGTGCGATTTGCTCTTTTGGGGTCATTTCTGGAGACTTAAAAACATATATTAGACACCTTACCCAATGAGATTGACAGAATGTACTCTCAGTTTAGATTAATGTATTTTAGTTCACGTAGTCAATATTAAATAATTTTAGATGTTTGAATGTTAGTACTATGATTTCAGTCTTCTAAATGATTAAGAGACATTTTGGATTTACAAAAATGTTGTGTGAAAGAAATAAAGGCAATCAGATTTAGAGGAATAATGCGATAGAAATCGGGTAACCTTTGGGACAACTTCCAGTAGGCCCTGATGGTAATCTCATTTTTCGCTGAGTGCTGGCAGATACAGTTTTGAGGTTCTGATCCCTTGTTCTGATAACAAGAGTGATATCTGGCCATAGCTTACACCTTAAAGGAAAAGACAACACTTAAAGAAATTCACACTAGCTGGTGAATCATGTAAATAAACAGGATTCCTTGCCTGCCTCTGTGAGCGCTGTAGACCTCATATGAGGACTGCTATTGTTAGAGGAGAAGCGTCCTGAGAGACTCTGCTGGACTTAAGTGTGGCGAGATACATATCTGTTTCTTGGAGTTTCTTTGTGTTTATTTAAAATAATATGAATGAAATCTAAGACCGGAGTTGATAGATAAGATTGGGAGTGGAAAGAACAAACTGAGAAGAGGAAAATCTAATGATGATTAACATTTCTAAGTGTTTTTTTCTTGATTGCTAAATGAAGGAATCAGAATGCATGATTTGATGGGACAAAGGAAGCTATAAGCAGAACATGGATCTCAGTTGATGCTGTTTCCAAGGACAACCTGTGACTTACGAAATTTATGTATTTTTAGGGAGTCATTTAGCAAAATGGATAAAGAACATCCAGGAAGCTAGTAAGACTTTACAAAACTGGATCTTACTACTTTTACATAATGTAGGAATCTTAGAGGAAAGGAGGAATAAAGTTTTACTTGAGGTCAGCTAAGTTGTATTCCAAATACATTTTGCCTTTCTCCCAATATTTAAACTCTTGATACGTTTGGGTCACAAAAATGGAAAATATGCTGCTGTTCTTCTGACATGAAGATGATCTTTTTATCCTCAGTGCACAGCTTTGGTTATTTTTCCAGCAATAGGGATGGATTCTCCTTTACTCAGTTCTGTCTATGTATGTTTACACACACACACACACACACACACACACAGACACAACTCATTTGTAGAGGTGGCTGATTTAATTTTGTCGGAAGCCATATTAACTACTTTTGTAATACTTCTGTGGCAATGGCTTTTATTGCATTTGGTAGTCTCAGCAGTGCAATGACATTTCTAACAAGACATTGAAAATACAATGAGAGCCAGGTGCAGTGGTCCCAGATACTCTGGAGGCTGAGTTGGGAGGATCACTTAAGCATAGGAGTTCGAGGCTGTCATGTGCTCTAAAATTGTGCCCATAAAATTGGTATTAAATTGTGCCTGTGAATAGCTACTGCACCTCAGCCTGGGCAACATAGGGAGATCCTGTCTCTAAAAAATGAACAAGTGTATAAATGCTAATGGCTTTATTTACTTGCTGTGGCAAAGGAGAGATAAAACTTTTTCTTCCAGTCTTCCTAATGATGCCAATAATTTTATTCCTTAATGATAATGTCTTACTTGATGCTGAATATAGACGGTTCCAGACTTATTATGTTCCAGTTAAAATTTTTCAGAATTACAATGGTGTGAAAGCATTCACATTCAGTAGGATCTATACTTCGAGTACTGGTAACAACATTCTGTTTTTCACTTTCAGTACAGTATTCAATTAATTACATGAGCTATCCAATAGTTTATTTGTAAAATAGGTTAGGCTTTGTGTTAGATGATTTTGCCTAGTAGGCGAATGTAAATATTCTGAACACATTTAAGGTAGGTTAGGCTAAGCTATGATGTTTGGTAGGTTAGGTGTATTAGACACATTTTTGACTTGCAACATTTTCAATTTATGATGGGCTTATCAGGACATAACCCACCGTACATTTAGGAGCCTCTGTATTGGAAAAAGATAGTGGTAGAAACAGTAATGTTGAAACTATGTGCCTCTGTAGTTGTTTGTGTAAACCAAAACATCATCTTGTTCTTCTTTCCTGAAAACTAAGTAAATATAAGGGATTGTTATGCTTATTGAGATGAAGAGGAAACTATGAAAGAGAACTCTGTATGCTTTTCTTAAACTTAACTACAAATTATTGGTGGAGGTAGGAATGAGTATTTTAATCTTTTGACTGGTGATACATGTTTGTCGAATGACTGTCAATGAATGGGTGAATGTCCTTTTAGTCACAGCAGAAGATACTAAAGCAGATAAAAGTTTATCCTGTTTTAAAGTGATGGTTTCCATTTTCTGTTGGTAATACTGCTCAGTAGCAGTGCCCACTTGCCGCAACTTTATTTCAGTTTCTGCAATCCAGGGAGTATTTCATGAGAGAAGAATTTTCAGTTTGCGTGTACCAGTTTTAGCTACCATCTTGAGAGCTAACTTTTGTTTTTCATGTAGAATGAACATAGAAAGAAATTAAGTGAAATTAGGATGTTAAAGGAAATAAATAACCACCGATATTTTGGAGTTTTGTATTTTTACTTTGTGGATAATTGTGTGGAAAAGGTATACTCCTTGACTTGAATTTAACTCGAATTTCTGTATTAGAAACCTTAAGAAAGTTTTAAATAAAACTCCTAGTATGCTTTTTTGGGGATTAAAAAAATCAATATGAATAAAAATACAAAATGAGAAAGGAGTATGTTATGTTTAACACCGCTATAATATTCTATGAGTGACACAACTAGAAAAATCTCTTAATATGTTGAAGACGTCTTCTTATTTAAGAAGAAATTGGTGATTTCTTTTTTTAAAGTATATTCACTGATTAATATTCTTCTTAATACTGTTTGCAAGTAAGTAAACTTGTGGGATATGGACTTCTATGTTAGTTAATTCTAGCTTTGGCCTGGAGATCTGATATTCACTGATAAGATCTAGTAACAACTTCATCTATTTGGAACTCCTACATTTGTCATGTTCCCCAGCAAAAAAGTCTCTGAGCAGGCAAAATAGAGGGTAAAAAAATAAATACATTAAAAAGAATTCACTTTACTCCTAGGACATCCCTCAGAGTCAGTTTACTTTTAATACACATACTGTTCTATAATTGATTATAAAGTTTTTAATCCCATAGCAAACAGTAAACTACAAAGTAGAAGACGAAAATGGGCTTTATTGGCAAATACATAGAAAACATTGAAAAGTGCCTGAAAACAGCGTGGTAGTAAAGGAAGAGGTAGACAGAAGTAAGAACTAAAGCAAACACAGTGGTTGAGGACTATTTAGATTTGGACTCTTATAGCATCACTTCATTACACCCCCTTCTCCCTCCCCCACTTTCTCCGCTCTTCCTTATTTTCCCCTCCCCTCTTCCTTCTGTTAAGTTTTTATTGAAATACATATGGTCAGAAAATTGTATGTCATCATACCATCAGTAGACATCTCAGCGATTTACCTAAGTGAACATGTCCACATAACCAGTGCCAAGACCAAAATATAGACCATTGCTGGCATCCGGAAGTCTCCTCTAACTCCCTCTTCAAGTCATTACTTCCCACCAAGGTAACCACTCTCCTAATTTCTGAGATAATGGTTACTTTCACCTCTCATTGAACTTTCTGTCAGTTAATTACACGGTGTGTATTCTTGTGTGTGACTTCTTTTGCTCAACATTATGTTGTGAGATTCATTCTTGTTTTGTGTGAAGCATCAGTTTATTCTCATTGCTACATAGTGTTCCACTTTATAAGAACGCCACAGTACATTTATCCATTTTGTTCTTGATTTACTAATTTTGTTTGGGTTGTTAACAGTTTTTGGCCATTATGAATAGTGATGCTATGAGCATTCTTACGTATGTCTTTTGTGAACATGTCGCCCTGTCTGTCGCTCAGGCTGGAGTGCGGTGGCCGGATCTCGGCTCACTGCAAGCTCCGCCTCCCAGGTTCACGCCATTCTCCTGCCTCAGCCTCCCGAGTAGCTGGGACTACAGGTGCCTGCCACCACGTCCGGCTAATTTTTTGTATTTTTAGTAGAGACGGGGTTTCACCGTGTTAGCCAGGATGGTCTCGATCTCCTGACCTCGTGATCCGCCCGCCTTGGCCTCCCAAAGTGCTGAGATTACAGGCGTGAGCCACCGCGCCCGGCCCATATGGGAATTTCAGTTGTGTGTTTTCCCAGTTTAATTGATGGGACGGTTTTAGTGGATAGTGCCTTCCTTCAGAATTGGTGCTAATTCACATTCCTACCAGCATTGTGTGAGAGTATCATCTACCCCACATCCTTACAAAAGGGGTTTTGTATGTCTTTTTTAAAAACCATTCTATCGGATGTATAGTTGTATCACAGTGTAGTTTTAATTTGCATTTCTCAGAGTACCTTGTCTATCTTTTCATATGATTATTGTCTACACTTTTTCGTAAAGTACTTGTTCATGTTTTTTGCTCATGAAGTTTTTATCCAGTATCTTTTCCCAAGTAACGAAGATTTTAATACTTGGGGAGTTCAGTTCTTTTATTTGTTTAGAAGACTCAGCTAACCAGGCAAACTCATTCACCAATGCTTCCATCTGATAAGTAAACTCATGGGATAAAGAGATTACAAACATTTTGAACTTGTAAAGATGATAGTCTGGATCTTCGAAACTTTATCCCTAAAAAATAAAAAACCCAAACCAAAACAATATTAAATAACTTTAATACACTACTCAGAAACATGCAGAACTTGTCCTCAATGCTTTACATAAAAGTAGAGCATCTTGTAATGTTGTATTGCCCAATGACCAATGGAGATTTGTATTTGGAAGGTATGAATTGAACATCCAGCTCTCTTACTTATTAGTTGTTTTGAGAATTTAAAAAACATCCGTGTCTTTTTTCATTATTAAAATAATTATAAAACCTCATTCACAGAGGAGTTATGAGGAACAGTTAAAGTGATCTTTATGAAATCTTGTTCAGCACTGTAAATGGCCATACATGTTAGTTATTATTATTGTTATTGTATTCTTCAACATTCCTTATTCTTGAGTTGAATTATGCCAGCACTGAGAACAGTTCCTGGCATATTAATAAATGTTTGTTGGCTGAATGAATGACCACATTTAAGTATCTTTCTTAAACCGTTACTCTGAGTGACTCAAGCTGTGCTTTATATATTTTTTTTCTCTAGGACTTTTACTTTTTATTGCTAAAGCTGAGTTGGAACCAAGGTTCATCAAGCATCATATTGAAAAATTGAGTCTAAGAGCCAGCAGTTTGAGATCACCCATTTCTATATAGTTCATATTGAATTTATGCCTCCAAGTAACACACACGACTTGGAGAACCCTTGAAAATGATTACACTGCTCTTCACTCCATGAGTGATCCCCAAAGCTTACACACTGAATATTTTTAGCTTCTATAATTAGAATGGCCACAAATTTCCAGATTTAAAATATTACAGTGGGTTCTCCAGTGCTAATACTTTGGAAACCATGTTTTGTGTAAAATTGAACATTCAAGGATGAAGAATAGCTGAAAACTGGAGCTTTTATAGTACCTTTTCAGCTTAGTATAAATAAGGTGTTTCACAGATATGTTGATTATAATATGAAAGCAAACAACATACACCTTATATACATTTGTGTAAAGCAACAATTCTTAACCCTTTGATAGGTCTGATTTTCAGCTGTGGCTTGATGTTGTGACTATTCAAAAAGTGGTTTGGAGGCATATCATTTTTATTTTTAAATTAAATAGAATTAAAATGTGTATGATTTTTGTTTTGGGGAATTACATGATCTTCCTTTAAATAATAGTAGGTATCCCTTTGAAAAATCAGGCTTGCAGCAGAAGAAACTTGGATTTCTATATAGAAATCTAGTTAGATTTTCTTACCCAAAGACTGATGTTCTTTTCCTTTTTTCCTGTATTTGAGTTTTTTTTTTTTTTTAAAGAGCTTATGGGGGTCTTGGTTGTTTGCTGCCATCATTTAAGTATAGCTGTTCTGTGGTACTCAGAATACTGAGCATGTAACATTTTACTTCAGAATAACATAAGTCAGTCTACATTTTATAAGGACGTTTACATATTAGGTAGTATACCTTGTGTGCTTGACGCAAATGTGGCCAATTTAGGGTGATTTAGTGGAAAATGGAATCATCTGGTATAGTAAACAGCTTTTGTTTTCTGTTACAGACATAATGTTAGGAAAATTGAAATAAATACAAGGGGTAGTTATGGTGAACCCTGTTAAACTACTGTATTAAAAACAGTGAATTTCAGAAAAATCTCATCTGTTCTGAGTGATTTCATTCCTTTGAGAAGTTAAACTGGCTCTTTTTAAAACAAATGCATCCAGGCGTGCCTGGTTATTGCTTTATTTAAAGCTGGAAGCAAGGCTCCTTTCGGTTCTTACTTGACACATGGGATTTAAAAAACAAGGGTATACTACGGATTTAAGGAAGGATACCTGTTTAACAAATAGGATTATGACAATTAAACTATCTAAACTGATCTCCAAAGGGAATGGGATTAGCTCTTCCATTTCTTGTGCCCTTCAGCATGGAAATCTGTTGGCCTTATCGAAATATTCCTAATGTCTCTAATACAAACCAGGTTTTTGCACCTTCTACCCCAGAAGGATCAGGAACGAAGTCCTGAAAGTGATATTTGGTGAAATATGTTTTGTTCTGAGTGAGTAATCAGTGGGACCATCAGTTAGGCTGAAAGTTTCGTGGGATCTTGAGTGTTGATGGCTGCACTCCTGAAACTCTCTCCTTGAGTACTGTGTGACCACAGCTGCAGTGAGACATCACAGTTGAACTGCTTCACAAATTCCTTCGATTCCTTTGACCTCTGGAGACTCTGTCCTTAGGAATGTGAGATGAGCACTCACGATGTTAGCAGAGAGTAGGGCCTCATGGTAGGGACTTTGCTAAAGTACTGATTACAATTGCTTTGGAAAATGGCTGAGCATTAACGATTAAGCAGAAACACACAGCTCACACATTTGCACTTTCACAGGTTGAGCTCCATTGCCAGGGAAAAGGGAGAAGGCATATAGGAAATGTCTCAAAAGATTTAGATAAACTAGATAATTTCTCTTGAAAAATATATTAAGAAATGAAATAAAAACACCACTCCAAAAGCATCAGAAGAAAATATAGTTCAAACACTTACCTATTTTTATTGCCAAAACCTTAGGCAGTGAATTCTGCAGTTGAATTGATCACTTTATTGTTTTCTGCTTTGCACTGCCCTTTAATTGTTTCGTATGTGTTCATGTTGTCTACACAGTATACTTCCCCATGGTTCTCACAGTGGCCAGAAAATGCTTATTTAATGGAGGGATACTTAGTATTTTTAAAATGTGTACTGGCTGGGTGCGGTGGCTAACGCCTATAATCCCAGCTACTTGGGAGGCTGAGGCAGGAGAATCGCTGGAACCTGGGAGGCAGAGGCTGCAGTGAGCCGAGATTGCACCACTGTACTCCAGCCTGGGTGACAGAGCAAGACTCTGTCTCCAAAAAAAAAAAAAAAAAAAAAATGCAGACAGACCAGAGATGCCAAATTATCTTATCCAACTTTATTTAAACTGTATTTCTGGCTGGGCACGGTGGCTCACACATATAATCCCAGCACTTTGGGAAGCCGAGGTGGGCGGATTGTTTGAGGTCAGGAGTTCAAGACCAGTCTGAACAACATGGCGAAACCCCATCTCTACTAAAAATACAAAAATTACCCAGGCATGGTGGTGGGCACCTGTAATCCCAGCTACTTGGGAGGCTAAGACGGGAGAATTGCTTGAACCCGGTAGGTGGGGGTTGCAGTGAGGTGAGGTCACACCACTGCACTCCAGCCTGGGCGACAGAGCGAGATTCCGTCTCAAAAAAACAAAAACAAAACTGTATTTCTTCTGGAGATATTCCTCCAATGCAGTAGCTGTGATCATTGCTATTAGGCTTTTTACATACTTTTTGTGAAATTCATTGTAATGAAGTTTGGAACCCATATCTTTGGGGATGAGTCTTTGTTATTATGGTTTGTGATATGTTATAGTTTCTTGGAAAAATTAATTAACTTATTTTGATATGACTGTATTTGATCTGTTCTTTGAGTTGGATAAATTTTACTTATTGATTATTTGAGATTAAAAATGAATTGTTAGCACTTTTATAAATAACTTTTTGTTTTTAAACACAGGCTCACTAGAAGTTGCAAAAATACAGTGCAGAGAGTTTTTCTGTATGCTTTACTTAGCTTCCCCCAATGAACACCACTTTAAAGATGCCTAAAAAGGCCTTTACCTAATGGGTGCAGCACACCAACATGGCACATGTATACATATGTAACAAACCTGCATGTTGTGCACATGCACCCTAGAACTTAAAGTATAATAAAAAAAAGATTTATAAGGAATTGCAATTTTTATACTTGCTCTGAAGAAATATGTATTTATTAATCACTGATTATATGTATAACCACAGATTATAAAAAATAGAATTAGAGACACCTACTAACTCTCTATTTTTGGGGGTTGTGGGTTTCCATTGGAAAAGGTGCTCATGTGGCAGGCAAGAAGGAAGAGTCATTCATTCACTTATTTATTCATATCTCTGTGAATTTGGTGTTTGCCTCATTCAAATCATTTAAAAAATATTTATCATATTGATTACATTGAACTAAGAGTTTGAAGTCCAAATGTTGTTCCTATAAAATCTTTGGAAAATAGAATGCAAATAAAAGTGAATGAGAGTAGAACTTCTTTATGGTACAGGTATTAGGGCAGCATGATAACACTGGATTTTATGTAAAGGTGAGAGAACATCATTGTCCTATATATCTCTGTTAGGTGCATGTCATTACCTTACAATATATGTGAAAGCACAATATATTGAGACGTTTTAGAACAGATGTTTCATTTATTACATATGCATAATATTTCCAGTGAAATCTCAGTGTTTCACTACTCCTTAATATATTGATAAATATTACACTTGAACATGCATTTGAGTTCAATTATCTCTTAATAGGAATATTTAAATGCTGTATTTCTATGTTTGTCCATGTATCTGAACTTTATGCAGTCTTGTCTAGAATATTCCTTTGAGGGTTTGGTCTTGCACCTCAGGGCAGATGTAACTGGGAAGGGTCTAGAGAAACACGCTGCATATCATGAGAATGGAGGAGTTTCTTTAAGAGAACACACAGAAAGTTATTTGAATGCTTATGGTCTTGAACAATGAAGTGTGAAGTCTGAAAGGAGACCTCACCAAAGCCTGTAATGTCATGAACACTTTCCCCAAATCAAAGAATATCAGAACTAGGAGCACCACATATAAGAGAGAAATAGGCTGGGTGCCTCATGCCTGTAATCCTTGTGCTTTAGGAGGCTGAGGCAGGAGGATTGCTTGAGGCCAGGAGTTTGAGACCAGCCTGGGCAGCATAGTGAGACCCTGTCTCTACAAAATAAAAAATAATAAAAAAATACATAACTGAGAGAAGTAGGTTTAGCTTAAATTTTTAAAAAGTTTAAGTTTATACAGTGGGCATTTATGTGAGCAGATGTTTTTACCACAAGAGGAGAAACTGGATACTCTAACAGGAGAAGGTCCAGAGCAAATCACTGGGTGGATTAAGTATTTATACAATTTAAAAGAGAAGATGGACATTTGGTAAATAGACCTAATCTTTTGGGTGGTTATTCTTTCTTTACTCAGGACTTTACCCAGGATTATCCTCTTTTCACAGAACTTTCTTCAAGTCACTTATCATTTTGTAGAATAATTTCCTGTTCTTTGATGTCGTCAGGTGTCACTGAAAGTTGGTCTAGAGGATTGTGGGTCTGACCACACATGACAGTTCCTATAAAGTTTACTGGCCTCAGCATGTCTTATCTCAGCTCTTGACCTTGACTGGAAGGCACTAGTGTAAATGCATTGTTACATTTGAGGTTATAAAATAAGCACTTAGACTTCCTTATACAATTTCTATGAAACAAGTCCACACCTTGCTACTGATAAATGAAATTGGATGTTATTTCTGAATTGAAACCAACATTTTTGGTTTGGGGTTTATCTGGTATAATCTCACTACTCTGAAAAAGTTTACTTTTCCAAATAAATGCAATATATTTTATTTTGGGTGAGTTTAAAAATCATCATCTTGGATAGCTTTTTAAATGTAATACTATGTATGCAAATTAAAGAGCCTGGAAAGTCTGGTGCCATGTATTCCTGTTTGGCCTACAGCTTTTAGCTTGTGTGATAGATGGATTCTACCACATGGGCTTGAACAACACAGTGTCCTTTTTTAATTTTAATTTTTATTTTTTGAGACGGAGTCTTGCTTTGTTGCCCAGGCTGGAGTGCAGTGGTGCAATCTCGGCTCACTGCAACCTCCACCTCCTAGGTTCAGGTAGTTCTCCTGCTTCAGCCTCCTGAGTAGCTGGGACTACAGGAGCGCACCACCATGCCTGACTATGTTTTGAATTTTTAGTAGAGATGGAGTTTCACCATGTTGGCCAGGCTGGTCTCGAACCCCTGACCTCAGGTGATCCACCTGCCTCAGCTTCCCAAAGTGCTGGGATTACAGGCGTGAACCACTGTGTCCAGCCCACAGAGTCTTTTATATAAAAACCAGAACAGCAGGAAAAAGCAGGTTAGAGCATGTGGCCCAGGCTGCTACTTGAGTTGACAGCTGATGGAATAAATTCTTAGTTCTGTAGAGAAAGTGAGGATTTAGTCCTTAGGTGATTGTCTGGGGATGTGGGATCTGACAGAACCCCTATGGCTTGGGGAGCAGGGGTGGGATGATGTGAAAGCCTTAGTAGGTACTATGCAGGGTCTGTGGAATCAAGGAAGAGGAAATCATATTTTGAGGAGGCTGATTGTAAGAAACTGTGAACCTGTCTGCTTAAATTACAAGAGTGGCCTGTTTATCTGCTGTCAATAGAGTATGAAGTAGTCATTTTAATTGAATTTTCTGATAATTGAAGCTTATTAATTGTCTAAAATTATCTTAAGATATTTTCTGATGTACATCATTTTAAAATGAGTTGCACACATTTCTATTCTGTTTCAACATATTGAATATAATTTTCCCTCTTGTTCATCTGTTGGTATTCATTATATAATTCAGACGTGGTCTCAGGTCTGGAGACATGTGAAGTTATTGCTCCTACACTGAGTGTTTCCATGTCATTATGCCTTAATCCTTATTTAGACACAGCTATGACACCCTCTTTACAACATAAAGGATAAGCAAAAGGATGTATAAATGTATCCTGGGCTGGAAAGTGGCATTATTGACTGGCCATTGGCCATCAGCAAAGGGGCCTGAGTGGAAGGATATGAAAGGAAGGGTGTAATGTAGATGACGGGTTGATGAGTGCAGCAAACCACCATGGCAGGTGTATACCTATCTAACAAACCTGCAGGTTCTGCACATGTGTCCCAGAACTTAAAGTATAGTTAAAAAAAAAAAAGGATGAGTGGTGAGCACAGCTGACACACCCCACGAATATCTGGGGGGCTTTGAGAAGGTTGCTGAGATCCAGTAATCATGTGGCAAGTTTCAGTTATTTTTATTGAGACCTCTTGGCTCAATAGGCTGTTGAGGTCGTTGGAAACTCCCATCAAAGTTGTTTTCCAAATCCTCCATGACTGTCAGGGTTTCCCTGTGCGAGTTAAGAGCATGAGCTCTGGAGCCAGAGAGCCCAGGCTTGAATCCTGTCTCTACCATTGTCTTAGGCTGAGTTCCCTGTGAAACAGTTTGTGAGATTGTGCAAGAAGTTTACTGGGACTTGTACTGAGGGACGCTACCTGTTGGGGAGTTAAGGAAGTTGGACTGGGAAGAGGGAGGAGCTGAAGAGCAAGACAGTAACAGAGGCCTTGGCTGATCCCATCAGGAGCTCTGGAGCTGGGGAGAGAGATCCTTTAGAGTTGCCCCCAGATAAGGAAGCTAGGCCTCTTTATCCCACAACAACTGGTCATGATATATGGGCTGCCTCTGGAGAGGGGTGTGACCTTGGGTCAGACGGCTCTCTTTGGCTAAGGTAATTTCTAGAACAAGGTTGAGCTGAGCGTCATCAATGAACACTCCACCAGCTGGGGAAGCACCTCTGTTCTGCAGGGGAGATCTGGGCTGCACAGCACAGCACCAAAGACTTCGTACCTTATGACGGGGGACTCTGTGCTTCCAAGTTCTTTATCCCAACCTTCTTTAATTCCTAGAGTTTAAGTAAGTTAATGAATGTGAAATGCCTAGAAAAATGCATAGCACATAGTCAGTATGGTTTAGGTGTTCGTTATTATGATCATACCTGACTTTATCAGCCCTACCTCTGTTATAGTGTGGTTCTTCTAATATGCTGTGAGTCTGAAAGCTGTTAATACTCTCCTTATTTTTTTAAATTTTCTTTGCAAGAGGAAAACATCTGACAATATTTTAGTAAGAAATGATTTAACATATAATGTGTTTTTGTACCATTTGTGTTTTTAATTTTTACCAGAAGAAAGATGCAAAAGAAGTGATTACTGATGATGACATTTGAAGGATTTGGACATATGGTGGATAAAAGTTTTAGGAGTATGTGTATATTAGTTGTTGGCCTCCCTCAAAGTAACTTAGATAAGCAATATCTGAGTTAACAGAGAGTTCACTGCTGTTGAGTTGGAGACTGGTGTGATAAGAGCAGTTCATAACCAGGGGATAGTGTCCAGCTGAGAAGCTCCTCGAAGTGTTGGTCTTCAACTATCCCATCACTGTAGGCCTAGATATAAACATTAGAACATATAACCAATACATATAGCATTGACAGTTAAATTGCTTTATTTCTTAAACATTTCAGAATCATTCATTTCCGTATTTAAATTCCATAAATATAGAGCAAATCACCTGGAATGTTTTAGAAATTTGGTTTTGATTCAAAGTAATGTTGTCATGGAGATGCAGTCTCTGCCAATTCATTTCTCATTCACTTTAGGACATGGCTAATTCCCTTGGACAGTTTTTATCTCCTTCATATTCAAATGGGTGGAAAACATTTTATCTGAAATGACTCACCCTTCCCCCACCTCCCCAAATATGGCAACTATGTTGTATTGTTTATTTTTAAGGGACTATCTAATTGCACCGTTAACATTAAAGCAGAGAGTTAAAAATGTATGCCACAAAACACTCTTTTAAAATATCAAGTGTGAACATTGCTTCTGTTTGTACCAGTAATCCATTATTTGTATACCCTAATAAAGCCAGCGGAGTGGAGGAGGAAATAATACAACACCTTCTTTGAAAATTTTTTTTAAAAAAGAGGGCTTCCTTGAATCCATTTTCCTCCCCAGTTTTAATTTAAATTGCTTGTACTTATTCTCCATTTCTTTTAAAGAAATGAGATTGTTAGAAATGAACCATGGAAAGTAATTTATCTACATATTTATTATATGATGATCTGTAGAAAATGAGGATTACATGGAATACACAGTAAGCATCAAGCTGTCAACAAGAAATTTTGTTTTAGCTTAACTTTCTTAGACATTAACCTTGTTTCTGAGTTGAGCAATCTGTTGTGGGTTCTATGCAGAATTCCATGGTTACTTTTGTTATGTGAGCCAAGAACCTAATGGAAATCTTCTCACTTCAGCAACCAGCTAATGTTTTTTTTCCTATTGAGACTAAGAATATATAACACATTTAAGATTTTAGTTCCACATTTTGGCGGAGGGTGGTGTTTGGGAAGAGTGAATATGGATAAAAGATTTGAGGTAGACTACTAGATGTGTAAAAATGTATTAATGTTTATATATGATGAGTGGTAACAATGTATTGCATAACAAGTCCTTTCTCCTTTTAGAAAGATGACTTTTAAAACTGTATTTAGGGGATTAAAATACATAAACCCTCTTTTTAGAGAAACATTGTTGAGCTTGATTTAATGGGAAACAACTCTATATCCAAGAAGATAATGCTAGTGTAGCTTTTAATTCTCAAAAACCTGAAATTATGACATTGGTATAGATGATCTTTCACTGCGTAAGAGATAGTGAAGTAAAAATAATATTTTGGACAAAATTATGTATTGTGTCCAAAATGGGTGTAGGTGAAATTTCTACTCTTGTATATTTAATCTGAAGCCAGCCACAGTTACTGTGTGATGACTTTGCAGAGGGTCCTGCTCATGACTCCCAATTTAAAAACCACTTAATGCCCTCTTTTTTGTTAGCATGCATGTAGGTAAGTTTTTATGTGGATTTTAGTTATACCTTGGCGAAAAACATGCATTTCTCAATCTTGGGCCATTGACCTGAGTTTTTTAAATGAATAAATGCAAACCAGAACATATTGTAAGAAGGAAAATCTGTTGATCCAAAACACTTGTTTATTTAAATAGAATGGCTTATTACTTTCATTTAGAGTATAAAGGTTAATCAAGTCTTGGGATTGTTCATCTAAATATGTAAATGTAATGCGGTCAGGGACACCTGAATAAATGTTTGCTTAAATGATAACTAGTTAGTAGAAGTATATTAAACTAGATTTTAATCACTCACAAAGTTTTACATGTGACATGTTTAGTAAACTCACTGTTTATTATGTAATTTAAGTAAAAGGCAGAAGAGGAAAGATACCTAATAAGCGAAACACTGTAAATTCCAGAAAAACTATGTTATTAGAATTTATATTTTCTCTGAAAACCAAGTAGTTTTTCACCCACAGGTCACTCAAAGGTTTATCAAAAGGCGAGGAAGATTCCATGCGGTGTTGGCTATTTGATCTAATGGTCTAAATGAAATGGAAAAAGAAAACATGTCCTTATGCTAATGGTTCAGTTTCCAACAATAAACCTGGTGGGTTCACTTTAAGTGTGGTTTCCTGAAAATTGATGATGATTTTTAGCACTTAGCTTCTTATCTTCAAAGCACTTTCCAAATGTTAAATAATTAATTGCCACAACCCCCATGTGGGCGTAGAATAGCAAGCATGTCTTTCTGTTTACCAGGAAGCCATTATGACAGAGTCTGGAAATGTTGATTTTTATTTTTAGAGGTGTCTTTGCTTTCCAAGGTGACCAGCATTTTAAATGATGTCCTGGTTTCCAATCACAGGGTCATGGGAAAAGTTACCAAGGATGTTGAGTACTTGAAAACTTTTTATTCTTCTTGTTTCCATACAGATTTCACTTTTCATCTTACTTTTGCCTGTTCATCATTTTGCAATACTATTTTTTAAAATGGAATATTAAATATTAGCAAGTTTAGTCTTTGCTATTAGTATAGTCTCTTTGTAACTAGTAAATCCAGCATGCAGAAAACCTGGTGGAACTAGGAGGGATAAAGATAACTTTAAGTGGAAAAAAAATCACATTTCAAAAACAACTTTAATATATTAAAGAAATGAATCATTTTAAACAATAGTTTTTCTAGTCTAACTTAACTTTGGAGCCTGAGGAATAATGAATATAGACCATGTATATGTCTAACAGTGTATAGTTGCACTGTATGACATATATTGAGGATGAACTTATATAAAACAACTAGAGAACAAGAAAGACAATGAGAGAGGCTAATGTAGACAAAATAAATATGGAATAAGATGGCTAACACTGGGGTTAACACGTACATCTTAACACTGGATTTAACGCATACATCCTGAGGAGACTGAGGTCATGGGTGATGGTGTGACAGGACCTTTAGGAAGGAGGTGGGTTAGAATTTACAAGGTAGGTGGTGACTGTCCTAGCAGACAATACCTACATTAGCCAGACTAATTCCCAGCTTGTTTGTGTTGCCAGCGTCAGAATGTCTACTGATTAGCTCTCTGGAGAGATGCAGGATGGAGTCACTGTGGCAAATGCAGAAGGCTCCCCATCCCTCAGCTTCTCAACCTTTGAAATAGAAAAGAGCCAGGACCTTACTTTGAGAGCAGTCAATCCCTTTATGCTTTGAGAAACCCACCAGATAACAAAGAGAATGCTGTGGTGATTATTTCTGATGAATGTTGTTTCTTTGCATACGATTAACATCTTTAAAGGCAGAGCAGAGTTAGATTTCTTCCATGTCATTTTAAGGAGGTAAGGCCCCCCCATCCCCCAAATCAGAAGTGTCAGCTAAACACTTGTCTATTGAATGCAGGTATATCTTCTTCATCATGAAGTTTGAGATCCACAGCTGGGCTTCAGAGAAACCCCTTGATATTGTTGTGTACAGAATTTGTATATATATTTATTTTTTTCTGGAGAAGTATGTCCAGCATATTTATGACATTACTGAAACTGGGGCATACACACAAATATTTAATATTTAATACTGACTAGGTTCCCTTATGGACCACAAAACAAAAGGTCAGTTTCTAGCTATCGACTCCTCCAAAATTTGAATGAAAATAAAATGAGAGCCTGTCAGCTGCAAGACATCACCTCCAAAAAATCTAATGTTTTTCTCTTATCAGAAAGATCAGAAAGTGCAATGATGCAGTCAAAACCAGTGAACATGGCTATTTAACTACAGTACATTAAATTTGGAAAGGTAATGATCAAGATTATTTTATCTACCATCAGTCATGGGACTTTCTTACTATCAGATCTAGAGAGGGTATGCCCATAAGGATAAGGCAACTTTAATTGTGCATTTGTAATTTAGCTCACATTCAAACATGAGTGCTGTGATAGCCTTTTTGTGGGAAATTGCTCATTGACTATGTCGTAGAACGCATTTGGGAAGTAGGATAATTCTTTGCCTCTCTATAGTTCTTTCTATAAGCAAAGTAGTTATTTTCCTGTAAGTTTGTATACTAATTTAATCTTTGTTAATAAGACCACATTTTCTGTGAAATTTTGCAAATAAGATCATGATTATAACTCATTAGGGGAAGGCTGATATTTAAAGTAGTATTGGAATATAAGAGAATCATTAAATATGGAAAACAAGACCAAAAGACTAGGGTATTTTAATTGAAGTTCATTGTTGGTCTTTGAGGTGTGAGTGTTCAATAATCTCATGAAACTATAGCCACATTTAAATTATATATTCATATATCCATTTTATTTTTAGGTTACAATTCACAGTTTTCATCAGATTTCCAAAAGGCTCATGGCCCCCCAAAATGTTAAGAATTATTGGCTTATAATGTCAGAATTTTATAAGTGCTTATCTAGGAAGAAGCCTTCCATAATTTTGAGAATTTTGCTCAACTTCAGTAATTTGAAAACAGGTCATTGATAAAGAATAAAATAGTACAATACAGTGGAGTTCAAAACTGTTTAGTTCTGAGTATAATGCTTTATGAATATATATTAGACTTGACAAATGTGTAAGAAGATAAGCAAGAAAGATCAAACTGTTAACTCCGAATTATAACTGAGGGCCTGGGGCTGAATATATGGGTTGAAATCTGTCAATAATCTGTGAATCTCATTAAAACCAGTAGTTGGAACCATTTCACTGATGAAATTCACATTCATTTTTATTATTATTATTATTATTATTATTATTATTATTATTATTTTAGAAGGAGAGGTTTCCGACCCTAGTGATTGGTTTGGGGTTTCATTTCCTCTACTATAATCATCTACTGCAAGCGAATCATGCAGTGGTTAAGTATTCAGCCTCTGGAATCAGCTTGGACGATCATATTACTTTGCTACTATGACTGTGGTCTTGGGGAATTCACTTGACATCCATGTGCTCCTCTTCTGTAAAATAAGCATAATGGTACTAGTAATCTTATAAGGTAGTAATGGAAAATCAAATACTGTAGTGTATATTGAGAACAGTACCACCTGTCTCAACTGAATAATTTTAATTTTGTCATCATTTCTGAAGTGATGCCTGCTCATAAGATAGATAAGATACTGGCAGCTGAAAGGACAATAAGAAGAAATGAGGTGTTGGCTCTATTCCAAACACTATGGTCCCTTGAATAAATGAGAATTGACGATTTGTTTTATTGACACTAGTCTGAAGTCTCCTGGAAATGTTTCATCTGATTTAGTATGTCTAGACAGATGGTCTTCCTGCATAGAATATTTCTATGTTTATTAATTCAGAATTAGAACAATTTAAAAATCTGTAAGCATGTGTGAGGATAAATTTATAGCATGTGCTTCCATATCCTTAAAGCAAAGTATATCTATAGGTGCAAATTACTGTTGATCTTAACAACTATGATTTCCCAACATTTGGTGGGTATTTAACTTTCATTTGTTTACAAAAAAACTAAATGAAGTCACTTGACTATGAAATACACTTTAAAATATTGAAATCAGATAACCTTAGATGATAATTTTTCTGCAGTGCTAAAGGAAGTATTGGAAGTGGTGCAAAATTTGCTACTTCACATTCTCCATCAATTACTTCATGGTCTTTCAAGTTAATTTGTATTTCTAAGAACTGCATGAAGGCTTATTTTCTTTGTGTAGAAAAATATTAATGCTTGAATTCTGTTTTTTCCTCTTTATTTTCATTTGAGTTTAGGAAATTTTTGGAAGGCTTTCCTTTTTTTTCAGGGAGACAGGGGCTCATTCCATTGCCCGGGTTGGAGTGCAGTAGTGCAATCATAGCTCACTGCAGTCTCCACGTCTTAGGCTCACGTGATCCTCCCACCTCAGCCTCCTGAGTAGCTGGGACTATAGGCACGTGCTACCTTGCCCAGCTAATTTTAGTTTTTATAGAGACAGGGTCTTGCTTGTTGCCCAGGCTGGTCTCAAACTTCTGGGCTCAAGCCATCCCTCTGCCTTGGCCTCCCAAAAGTGCTGGGATTACAGATCTGAGCCACTGTGCCTGGCTGCTCTCCTCCTTTGACAAATTATAATAATATAACAATGTTGGCCGGGCGTGGTGGCTCATGCCTATGATCCCAGCACTTTGGGAGGCGAGGCAGGCGGATCACGAGGTCAGGAGATGGAGACCATCCTGGCTAACACGGTGAAACCCCATCTCTACTAAAAATACAAAAAAATTCGCCGGGTGTGGTGGCGGGCACCTGTAGTCCCAGCTACTCAGGAGGCTGAGGCAGGAGAATGGTGTGAACCCGGGAGGCGGAGCTTGCAGTGAGCTGAGATCGCACCACTGCACTCCAGCCTGGGCGACAGGGTGAGACTCCGTCTCAAAAAAAAAAAAAATAAATAAATAAAACAATGTTACTATTACAGGTATCCAGATATATTATTGGCTAATCATTATCTGTAAAATGAAAAAATAATTGGAAATAAAATGTGGTATTACACAATTTATCACATTATATTAAAAGGAGCCTACATTAGAATGTGTAGAAGCAAGCCTTTTTTTTGGTATTAAAATCTCATAATCTCATTTAATGATTTATTAATTATGGTTTTCTTTCCCATTATGGCCTTTTCTTTTATTGTTGTCATCTGGACTCTTCTATTTTAAATCACCTTTCTTTTTATGATTGTATGAAAAGCAAGTTAACCTAGTTAAGTTGGGTTCTAAGATGCCTGAATCAGTGTCCCACACCATTTATACCATCTCTTGAGGACATTAGATGATATTCACGTGACCCTCACTTGAGTGTAATTCTTGAGCCAGGACCAAAGGTTTGACATGAGATGAATATTTCTCAGTTTTTTTTTCCTTGAGTTTCCAGACTTGAAATTGGCCAGCAATTAGCTGGAATATTTGGTTATAGAGACAAATTTGGTTACGCTAGAAACCTGATCTTTAGAATGGCTTTATGCTCTTTATGCAATGCTGAAAGTCTTCAGAAAGTTTGTGTCAAATTTTCTTGCCTTTGTAGTTTATTCTGCATGATCAGAATAAGTATGGCATAAGTTACTTTATATGACAAGGGCACATATTTTTTCCCCCAATGCTCAATATAATATGCAAATCAAAAGGACCCTCATACTATCTGTGCTATTGGCTACAGTGTATTATGTCTAACTTTTGAAATGAACAGTGGCATTTTTATTTAATAGTCATCTATTGAGCACTCTATTAGGATCTTGGAAAAAAGAAGCAGCAGGGCACATTCCTCCCTAATGTGTAACAGTCTACTGGGGGAGACAGGGCAGACACATTTAGAAACAGAATTCTACAAGGATGTTGCAAGAAGAGGGTCAAGTGAAGGGTGTCTGAGGTTCACAGGTGCTGAGGCTTGAAACCTTTCTTTTCTTCTTCTTCTTTTGAATACAACACTTAGATCACATTGTTGCAGCTAATAAAGATGTATCATAAAATATGAGTAGCAGTAGCTACCTGTAATGCATTTTGGAGATTTTCATTTTATTGTATCTTTCTTCAGAAAATTATGAGCATTTCAATCTGTTAGTACTCTGCAGTTGCATATCAATTGGACTCAAATTGCTCAATCTCTGATTTTCAGACCTATTTATTTTTTTCCTTCCCGAGTATTGTGAGAAATACTTCCTGAGTATTGTGAGAAATACCTTTAAAACCTAGGTTTTAAAGGTAGCTGACTTTGCTATTGTGGTGAGTTATGCTTAAAAATTGGAAAAATAAATTATGATGTATTTTTGGATTAACTATTATTTACAGTTTTCAGGAGATTTTAGCACTGTATTTTATTTCATCATTATTATTTTTATTTGGTTGTATGTTATTTGGAGGGACTGTTCCAGTGCTTTTTGTGGTCTAACCATGAAAGTCTCTGAGAATTGAACATTTATACACTTTTCCGGAGAACCCTGTGACCATGTTTATCTCTTTTTTCCTTTTGCTTTTCACCTTAGTTGCCTGTCTTTTGAAGCCTGCCATGCTGGCAATGATATCACATATTTCTGGTGCTTTTTGTAACTACCGGTGTGGACACCAATGGGGTGCCCATCTGAGTAGCCCTGGGTGTCGCCCTGAGCTCACCTGCATGTTGGCCTGAGCACTGCTGGTATTGTAGGGATAGTCAATGATTGCTTCCTTTGGGCAAGCAGGAGCTGCAAACCCCCTATGTAATTTTCTAGACAGTAAGCAAGGGTGTGTTTACCATTATCCTTCTTGGCTGTTTAATAGCCATTATCTAATTTAAGGAGAAATCACAGCATCTATGCAATCTGTCAAAAAACATGATGACTTAAACATACTTAATGTATTTCTAGAACCAAAGTAACAGTTGCCAGAAATGTTGAAGAAATTAAATGTCTTCTCTGAGCAACTTTAGTTTGTGGGCAATGCATTGTATGTGTTAAAATGCATAATCTTTGGTAATTTTTCAGGAAACATTTTCTTATCGGTTATTTCTCACAAAATAACATGTTATTTGTGATTTCTCTTTCTCCATCTCTCCTTCCATTCCCCACACTTACCCCAAGGAAAATCTTAGGGAAATTAACACAACTAAGGAGAAGGCTTTCTTCTTGTTACTGGGAACACTGTGTAAACAAAATGATCAGAAGAATCTCTTTTAAATCTTGAAAAAGTATATTTGTTGGAGGTTGAAGCTATGTTGTTATGTTTATATATTTTTCTACCTCAGTAGTCTGTAATCTCCTGAATGACGTGTCTGTATCTTATTCATTTTTTATGTCATCAGTCTCTAGCATGGACTGATGCAGAGTAGGTACTCAATAAGAAGTTGTCCAGGAGAGCTGAACTGGAGGCATGCAGCTGCAGTTATAAAGATGAAAAGTGATAGAGAAAAAATATTTGCTACTCAGAATTTCCAAAGAATTGTCTGAAAAATGTGAAAAGACTTCGAGCCAAAATATGACAAAGAAAACTCGCATTCAGAATGTTTTTCTTTGTAATTTGTCTTGGCAACATTTATTCATTTGCACAGATCCATGTGGTTGTTAGATTGCTTTCAAATAATATCTTTGTATGACAGGGTGACTGCATATACTTTTACCACAAAATACCTTCACAAAACAGTTTATCTTTTTATAATTACCTTTCGTCTTTTCCTTTACTGACTCCTACAGATTTTAGGCTTTTGGAAGATTCAGAAAATATTTATCTTTTATTTGCTTTTAACAATATAAAGGCATAGTGATTCTCCTATGATTCTGTATTCTGTAAATTTAGATCTGTCATCACCATACTTTATTTAACATAGAGAATTTTTTATATATTACCTGTGAAACTCCAAATAATTTGCAAAATTAAGATATCAAAATGGTATATGATAGCTCACACCATGAGGTTGTTTTTACCAGGAGGTAGAAGGATACTTTGGGTCTGTAACACAAACTACTAACAATAAATTTCTGTCCATCCTAATTGCGAATATACCAGTTTTTAGGAGTGACCTCAATGTTGCTGCACTCTGAAGTTTTAAAAACGTGGGTATGTTTAACAGCTCCCCAATGAATCTGAGCAAAAACCTGAAGAGTTGGAGCTCTGCCCTAATTTGATGGACAGATTTTTCACAAATCTTTATTGCTAAGAAGATGGAACATTTGACAATTTAAAGTCATGTCCCCCATAAGTTGAGAGTAAACACATTAGTAATAGTGTCACTTGAATTTATCTGTTTTTTTTTTTTTTGTGAACAGTTTATAATGCTTTATGGAGCTTATCAAAGCCACATGGTGATGACTGTCAGGCCTGGAGTTGTGCAAAAATGAACTTTGGCTCTTGCAGCGAAGGAAAATTAGACGCTAAAAACCAGGGATTTGTTTTAGAATTACCTAAGACAGGGTTTGTAAGATTTACAACCAAATTCACGGATGTGATGATTGCAGTGCTCCCTCACCAAGGAAGCCAGCCAACTGTCAGGATGTCTCACTGGTTGTGTGTGAAGGCAACTAAGATGCCATCTAAGAAAATCTAACCTTCCAGCCTTGGCTTGTACAAGTGTGTCTGCCCTCAAAGAGTCATTCCAGCTTTCTGTCTTCTGTCTGAAAGAATAATTTAGGTCTAATTTTAAAATTGTCTAATTTTCCCCTAAAATTTTGAGTTCTTTATCTCTATTGTTACTATTCTGGGGTTTGGAACCCTCTGGTTTTTTCTCTAATGGGCTGTTCACTGAGCTTAGGTTTCTCACTTGGTTAGATTCGGGGTTAGTTTTAATGTAGTCACCATCCTGTGTTGAATCCTCAGGATCAGGAATGGATCTAGGCAGAATTATGTCTGACTGGGAGAGTAGCCAGGAAGAGGCCCAGGCCTCTGGAGCTGGGCAGAAGGTGGGGGTTGCCCTTGCTGGGAGCAGAGGGTGAATACCAGTGCTGACCTGCTGTCAGAGGGGCTCACCAGAAATGAGAAAAACCAGATGGTCACTAAGACCAGAGTTGGAATCCACAGGACAGAGGCACAATGGGTTTGGAGAACCATGGGATATGAAAGTGTGAGGGGAAGGTTGAGACTAGATGAATGAGATGAGGTGGGCCATATTCCACAATGGCAATGACATTTCCTGTGTGCACGCATTTGTGTGTGTGCACGTGTGTGTGTGAATAGGGTAGCAGGTTTAGTTCTGGGTAGGCCAGGTCACATTAAATAAACTGGGATGGGGTAGGTACTAGGGAGCTGAGCAGAGTGATTACCATGAGGCTAAAGCTCCTCTGTTGCTGGGGGAAAGTGTCCAAAGGTGAGAGAAGTAAATACAGTCATGCCTTGCATAACGATGTTTTGGTCAATGATGGGCCACATATATGACAGCAGTCCCATAAATTTATATTATTGTATTTTTACTGTACATTTTCTATGTTTAGATACACAAGTACTTACTATTGTATTATAATTGCCTACAGTATTCAGTACAGTCATGTGCTGTATGGGTTTGTAGATTAGGAGCAATAGGTTATACCACATAGCCTAGGTGTGTAAGAGGCTGTACCATCTAGGTTTGTGTGAGAACCTCTCTGATGTTCACACAATGACAAAATTGACAAACGATGCATTTCTTGGAATGTTTCCTGTCATTTACCAATGCATGACTGCATAAGACCTGATGATAACTCAGAATTCCGTATTTTCCTGCATACAGGGTGTTGCTGATTTGCATCTGTTTGTCCCTTCCTTTATTGTCATTACTAGAAATAATGCTGGATTTTACCTCATAAAGTATTGGCTCATGAGTGCCACTCTTGACATGTTACAAGGAGCTGGTAAAGCAGACATAGAGAAGCCTCTGTTCTTATTTTTGAGACTAAAACACAAGAAAGCTCTGCTTTCAGGCTGGTGGGCTTGAAAGCAGGGGACTCTTTTGTCACCACACAATTTGATCTTACTGGAGTACTGAGTTTTCATGGCATACTAATTGCTCTTTATTAAGAGTCATTTCTATGGCTGTCATTATGATTGTGCACCTTGATGTATATTGATAGAGTAAAAGATGAAAAGGTGAGAAGAAAATCTCCCTGATATGGACTGAATGTCTGTATCCACCCTGACCCCCACCCAGAGTCATAAGTTGAAGCCCTAATTTCCAGTATGATGATATTTGGAAGTAAGACCTTTGGGAGGTAATTAGGTTATGAGGGTGGAGCCCTCATCAATGGGATTAGTGCCCCTGTAAGAAGAGACATGCGAGAGATGATCTCTCTTTTGGCCATGGGAGGACATGGTAAGAAGGTGGCCTTCTGCAAGCCAGGAAGGAAGGTCTCACCAGGAACGGAATCAGCTAGCACCTGGATCTTGGACGTCCAAGTCTTCAGAATTGTGAGAAATAAATGTCTGTTCTTTAAGCCACCCAGTCTATGATGTTGTGTTATAGCAGCCTGAGCTGACAAGACACTCCCTGTTCTCTACACCCCACGTAGGCTGCTCCCATGCAATATTTTTGTGCTTGTTCAGTTGGCCACTTAGCATCCCAATCATTTTTCTTGACATGGCCCCCAGGTACCCAGATGTACTGGGGTTTTGTGTGGAGAACTGAACTGTGCACAGGCTACACCTTTGGCGTGAACTGATCCTGTACCGAGGGGTATAGAAGCGCTCCCAGCTGTGGCCTCCTAACTTGGTTTACACAGCCCCGTATACAACACTTCAGAAGTGTGTCATCCTCAGCCTAGGATGACGCTGGCTAATGGCCCTGTAGGGAGGGAAGAGGTTTGAAAGGGAATGATAATTAAAGCAACTTCAGTTACATTGTGGATTTTCTAGGATTTCCAGGTACATGTTAGCATTTCCTGATCAAGAAAGTTGGTGATCTCAATTCTGTTTTCCATAAACGCATCATCACGGTGAAGGCTGATGGGGCAGAGAGACAGGATATATGACCCTTGTATATAACCCAGAAGTCAGGGATGTGGTCCCGCCACCACTTGTACCCTATCCTATGTACATAAAACTATCCCATATCTTTACTCTTGCGGGCTTTTGATTTTGTTTTGTTGAGTTCTGTGTTTATTTTTTGCTGTGTACTTAAATTGATTCAATAAGGCACATGATCTGAGCAAAAAAAGAAAGTTGGTGAAATAATAGATTTATTTACTAATGTTTCTGAATCTTTTTCACGTCACAGAGTGCTCAGTAAATAATAATATTTGCATGGTACACTGGGTAAACAGTCTAGACATCTTTTGGCCTGGGGCTTGGGCTCTGCCTGACCCTGCCTGGCAGCTCCCAGGAGTGAGGGGCATCTCCACCCACTTGAAACTTACTCCAACCCTGGTTTAGAACCATGAGGATTCACAGTTGATGCAGTAGTAGCTTTATGCATTATGCAGCTTTATGCATTCTATACTGGCAGCTTGGGTTATGATTTTGCTTTTGCTGTGATTTCCTAGTGTGCTTAGGACTTTTTGTCTGAATTATCTGATCTCTAACCCAGAGTCAATATGTTACTTATCTTATTAGCAACTAGGCATGCTGAGAGAATAAATAAATTGTGTGTAACTCTTTGAGTATCTTCAAAGTAATACCCTATGCTATTACAACGGTATCACAAATGTTGGATCACAAATGTCATTTAGTCCATCCTTCTGTCCTCTCCTCAATCTTGTTGATAGTACAGGGTAGACTAAAACATCACAGCTGGGTTTCTTTATTTCCCCTGAATTTATTAATTCGCTCCTGACTGCTTTTTTCTTGTTTTGTTTTACTAAGAACTTTGTGTTCTGGTCCTGTCCAAGGTGCAGATGGTTATGCTTTCAAAACACCTTATTGTCATAATAGCACTCATTTCAAATAATACTCTACTCTCAGTTTCACCATTTCAAGCACTATTCATTTGATTCTTGAGGAGGAGGTGATGCTCTTCCACTGATCCTCCAGGAAGGGTCTGATCCTCCAGGAAGGCTCCATCCACCTCGTTCCTTTCCCAGGTTCGTAAGGACGGTGGCAGTGTCAAATGAACCCTGTGCCAGGCACTTTCACGTTCAGTAAGGAGAGCATGGGTTTTAGAGTCAGACAGATCTAAGTGTGAATTTCCATCTCTTCCCTTTTAGACTCTGTAACCTCAGGACATTAACTTTATGATTATGGGACTGTGTTTCATCCTATGTAAAGTGGAGCTAGTGGTAACTACTGGGTGTGTGCTGCCGTGATGATCACAAGTGAACCGCCCCAAAGGGGCTAGCAAACAGTGGGTGCTCAACAACCGATACATATAATTATCATTATTGATAATTCTGTAATGCATTGTACAGAGTCAGTTGTTTTACCGAACAAAATAAATTATTATTGCTTGTCTACCAACTTTGTCATTTCTATTTTTTTTTTTTTTTTTTGAGATGGAGTCTTGCTCTGTCGCCCAGGCTGGAGTGCAGTGGCGTGATCTTGGCTAATTGCATCTTCCGCCCCCACCCCGGATTCAAGCAATTCTCCTGCCTCAGCCTCCCAAGAAGCTGGGATTACAGGCGTGCACCACCAGGCCTGGCTAACTTTTGTATTTTTAGTAGAGACGGGGTTTCACCATGTTGGCCATGCTGGTCTCGAACTCCTGGCCTCAAGTGATCCACCCAGCTTGGCCCCCCAATGTGCTGGGATTACAGGCGTGAGCCACAACTCCCAGCTATCATTTCTATTTAAGAAACCATTCATTTCAGAAAATTAGTTCTTACCAAAGATGTGTTAACCGAAATAACATTTTTTTCTTGCTTTCATTCCTCTGTCACTTCTATTTTTAATGTTTCTTTTATTCTGATTTTTAAAAATTGGCATTTGGGGTCATTTTTAAGTTTTATTCTTGTCAAAAACATTACACAAACAGGTCTGTATTTCCCAGGGTGACCACCTTTCAAAAATGCCCAGCTGGCCCATTTCCATGCCTCAGCCATGTGCCCAGTTAGTCCTCTGACTATTATCAACAAGTTGAGAAATTTGACCTCTGATATATCAAGAGGCACATGCTTGATGATTTCTTTCCTTGATTCCCTGCAAGGTTCAAAAGAGGGAAGCTCCTCTTATCCTTTATTTTTGGCTTCCACCTTGGAACTAATAAGCTTAGAAAAGACTTTGGAAGGCTATCTGGTTATCCCTTCTGCTCCATGCTGAGGGGGGAGCATGGCATGGAGCGTTGGAGTCAGAGCTGGGTTTGAATTCTCTCTCCACCAGTTGCTAGTAATGTGACCGTCATAAACTTGTGCCAGGTGGTAGCAATTTGACCTTTATGAACTTGTGCCTGTCTGGGAGAAATTAAGGACTTGCGGCATGACAATACTAGCTACGTGCCTTGTCTACCTGCTCTATGCTAAGTACCTACCATGCAGGGTGCTTTTGTGTCTGTTATCCCATAGCTTCTCCACAACTGAACAATGTGGGTATTACTAAGTCCATTTTTCAGATGAGAAAATTGAGGCTTAGAGAGTTGGTAACTTGAATTACATTCACTTTATAAAAATTCTTTACTAATTTTGTTTTAAAGAAACTGTGTGAGTGGGACAAGATTTGGAGAATAAGAATTGAGCAAGAAATACCACTTTAGGTTTGCTTTGACATTAAAGTTTTTTTTTAAAGCAATTTAATCCTTACTGAGACTGAATAATATGTTTCTACTAATGAATGGGCTGTCAGCTCTAATGATAAAACAGTGCAAATCAGCAGTATAATGGAGCAATAAATGATTTGGGTACTAACAAAATGGCAGTTATGGGCTGGGTGTGGTGGCTCACGCCTGTAATCCCAGCACTTTGGGAGGCCGAGATAGGCGATCCTGAGGTCAGGAGTTTGTGACCAGTGTGGCCAACATGGTGAAACCCCATTTCTACAAATACAAAATATTAGCTGGGTGTGGTGGTGTGTGCCTGCAATCCCAGCTCTTTGGGAGGCTGAGACAGGAGAATTGCTTGAACCTGGGAGGTGGAGGTTGTCATGAGCTGAGATCGTGTCACTGCACTCCAGCCTGGGTGACAGAGTGAGACTCCATCTCAAAAAACAAAAACAAAAACAAACCACCAACAACAAAATGGCATTTATGTAGCTTAGCGAGTAGTTTTTATCTGTAGATGCTTATTATATGGTTGCTTTTCAAAGACCATTGTAAACAAAAATGATTCTATGACTGTAACAGAAATAGGAAACTCTCAGCTGGTCATCACTTCTATTTGGTATAAGAGTGGCATCATATGTACTTAGCTGGCATTTCCTGATTGACTGTTGGTTTTTATAGAACTGGAAGCAGAGGCAGGAAGACTTACAAAACAGACTCTGAGGTCTTCATCAAGGCTGGAATGTGGTAGTGACAGTCTGACATGCACTGCTTTTGGCTTTTCTTCCTTTTTGGCTTTGGCTGAAGCTAGTGAGCTGGGGGGACTGTGAAAGTTAAAACAAATGGAGAGTGTAGGGAAAGTGATCTTTGCTTTTTCTAAGACTCTTCTTGGCAATGGGACTTTTCTTCTGATATTTACAAGAAGAAATAATTCTTTCTTTTTTAATAGTGGCATGTAAAGTGATCCAATTAGGTAATAGTTCATAAGCAAGTCCCAAATCTCCAGAAAGGAGATGTCATGATACCGAACAGCTCTTTAAGAAGTGAGTGATGTTTTACTTTGGTCTTCAGAGGTCTGTGTTTATCCAAATAATGGAGTTTTGAGATAATGAGAAAAGCAAATGCAAAAAGTTACCTTAGACAACATGCGTATGTAATTTCTTCTTAGAGTTGGTTTGTCTCAACTGGTTATGGTTAATTTTATTTGTGATTATCTATTAGAGGTAACACTGGTATTTATGCTCTAATTTCAGTCATTTGTTTGATGACCTTTCTAAACAAATACGTGTGCTGCTTCCAACTTAATTTTGGAATGCCATCACTTTATATTTATTATTTAGTTGTTTGAAACTCAAAATGTATTTCACTGTAGAAAGCAATATTAGAATGGTGCTTAGTGTTCCAGACCCATTCAAATCCGTACAAATCTATTTCACCCATAATATACCTAAAACAGTACTATTAGCACTATAATATTATTAGTAATTTTGATACTGTGAGCTAATAATCTATATGGGTTGTATCACTTAGTAGCTGTGTGAACTTGACAACTTGCTTGCATCTTTAAATCTTAGTTTTATCGTCTGTAAAAGGGGGATGATAATAGTAGCAGCTATTTCATTGACTAGTAGTCAAGCTTAAATAATTCATATAAAGCACTTATTATATTAAATTTTATTATTATTTCTATAATTTGGCCACATTTTCAGAAAATTGAACTTTGTGAGTTGGCCTTGGAACCTAACCAACAAATGTAATATTACTTCCTTGGGAAAAATAGGTATCCTGTGTTTGGCAAGAAGGGACTATGCTGTCACTGGGAACATCCTTCTTCTTCTTTTCCCTTGTATCCCATCAATGTCTAGTAATACAAGGGACTGTATTAGTTTTTGGAGAGTTTTTATTCTTCTAGGATCACAGGGAAGCTCACTTTTCTGCAGAAACATCACAAGAGCCTCTAAGTGTTCAAGTGAAAGGAAGAGTAGCACGTCTCTCACTTTAAGTTAAAAGCTAGAAATGATTAAGCTTAGTGAGGAAGGCATCTCAAAAGCCAAGATAGGTCAAGAGTTAGGCCTCTTGCCGCAATCGTTAGTTAAGTTGTGAATGCAAAGGAAAAGTGCTTGAAGAAAATTAGAAGTGCTACTCCAGTGAATACACCAATGATAAGAAAGTGAAAACAACCCTTAAGATTTATGCTAAATCTCCTCTGCCTGTGCTCTGAAGATGGAACAGCACAGCCTAGATGACAGTACATCTGTTTATAGTATGATTTACTGAATATTTTAAGCTCACCGTTGAGACCTACTTTCAAAATTTTGCTGCTTATTGACAAAGTGCCTGGTTACCCAAAAGCTCTGATAAAGAGGTACAAGGAGATGAATGGTGGTTTTTATGTGTGCTAAAATAACTTTCATTCTGCAGCTCATGGATCAAGGAGTAATTTCGACTTTCAAGTCTTATATTTAAAAACACATTTTGTAAGGCAATAGCTGTCATAAATAGTGATTTCTCTGATGGATCTGGGCAAAGTAAATTGAAAACCTTCTGAAAAGGATTTACCATTCTAGATGCCATTAAAAACATTTATGATTCATGGGAGGATGCCAAAATATCAACAGAAACAGAAGTTTAAGAGGAAGTTGATTCTAATCCTTATGGGTGATTTTGAGGGTTCATGACTTCAATGGAGAAAGTAACTGCAGAAGTGATGGACATAGCAAGAGAACTAGAATTAGAAGTGGAGCCTGAAGAAGTGACTGAATTGTTACAACCTCATGACAAACTTGAATGGATGGGGAGTCACTTCTCATGGATGAGCAAAGAAAGTGATTTCATGAGATCGAATCTGCTCCTGGTGAAGATGCTGTGAACATTGTTGACATGACAACAAAGGATTGGGATTCAGAATATTACATAAACCTAGTCGATAAAGTAGCAGCACGGTTTAAGAGGATTGACTCCAATTTTGGAAAAAGTTCTACTGTGGGTAAAATGCTGTTCAACAGCAATGCATGCAACAGAGAAATACTTTGTGAAAGGAAGAATCAACTGATGAGGCAAACTTTATTGTCCATCAGAATTGAGGCAAGACCTTCCACTAGCAAAAAATTACAACTTGGTGAAAGCTCTGGTGATTGTTAGCATTTTTTAGCAATACAGAATTTTAAAATTAAGGTATGTGCATTTTTTAGACATAATGCTATTGCACACAATAGACAACAGTGTAGTATAAACGTAACTTTTATATGCATTGGGAAACAAAAATTTCATGTGACTCGCTTTATTGTGATATTTGTTTTATTGTGGTGGAGTGGAACCGAACCTGCAACATCTCTGACATATGCCTCTAAAGACATTAAAAATATATATAACCTCACCACCATTATCATACCTAATACAATTAATAATAATTCCTTAGTACCGTCTAATACCCAATTAATATCCAAGCTTCCTTGATTGTCTCAAAATAGTTTTTTAAACAGTTGATTTGTTTGAATTAGCATCTCAACCCATGTGTCACATTAGATAGTTATGTCTTATGGGTGTCTTTTTTTCTCTCAGAGTTAAGGAGAGTGTTTTTATTTTATTTTATTTATTTTTTTTTAACTTTTATTTTAGGTTTGGGGGTACATGTGAAGGTTTGTTACATAGGTAAACGCATGTCATGGGAGTTTGTTGCACGTATTATTTCATCACCCATGTATTAAGCCCAGTACCCAATAGTTATCTTTTCTGTTCCTCTCCCTCCTTTCACACTCCCCGCTAAAGTAGACCCCAGTGTCTGTTGTTTCCTTCTTTGTGTTTATAAGTTCTTATCATTTAGCTCCCACTTACAAGTGAGAACATGCAGTATTTGGTTTTCTGTTCCTGGGTTAGTTTGCTGAGGATAATAGCCTCCAGCTGCATCCATGTTCCTGCAAAATACATGATCTTGTTCTTTTTCATGGCTGCATAGCATTCCATGGTATATTGGTACCACCCTTTCTTTATCCAGTGTCATTAACGGGCATTTAGGTTGATTCCATGTCTTTGCTATTGTGAATAGTGCTGCAGTGAACATTCATGTGCATACGTCTTTATGGTAGAATGATTTATATTCCTCTGGGTATATACCTAGTAATGGGATTGCTGGGTTGAATGGTAGATAGTTCTGCTTTTAACTCTTTGAGGATCACCTTACTGCTTTCCACTGTGAAGGACAGTGTTTTTAAATTGGGATGTAACGTCCTTCCACAATGTGGACCACTCCTGTTTGTACAAACAAGTGGCTAGAACCAAACACGGGATGTCATTCTTATGGCAAAGGATGACAAGCTCAGGGCATTTTCCCCCAAAGTGCAGTCAGTGTAACCATGGAATCAGAAAACTCATAGTTTAAAACAACTTTAAATGTATTCCTTTTTTATTTAAGGTATCAATTTGAATCGTGGGTGTTAAAAAAAAAACACCAACAATAAGCTCTATGCTATTCTCATGATATCCACATATTAATCATCTGCTTTGGCATCTTCTAGCACTACGTGTTGCCATCCCTGGGGCAGATTTAGGTAGGCGAGGATTCAAGTGGCAACAACTTGAGTCATGAACTTTGGAGCTAGTTTGGCAGAAGTTGATAAAGATTATATTAACAAGTTAATGCAGATTGGCCTTTGTCATGAGCACTGAAACATTGCTCAGCACCTTCACAAGGCAGAAGTCAAGGTCAAGGCTCTGAACCCTCGGGATGAAGTCTCCTAAGGTGTGTTGATTCATTTTTGGATCTGCAGAGGATTGGGTCAAGTTCTGACATGGTGCTGTAGGATTCTGATCCAGCAGACCCCACCTGTAACCTCTGTGCTACACTAGTTGTGGCCCCAGAAAGACCTTCTAAGCAGGTTTCAGGAAGCACCTTAATGGAAATGTTTATATAATGACAGAGACTTAGGTAAAGACTATAAGCTCGAGGAAGTATCACTCTATTGCTTAGACCATACAGTGGCTTTCTAGTTGTTCAGAGTAAACACCAAAGCCCTTCATACAGTAGCCTTCCAGACCCAAAGCAGCCTGCCTCTCCTTTACCTTCACCTCTCTGATTTTATCTCCAGCCCTCCTGGCTCACTCTGCACCACCTACTGGCCTCCTTGATATTCCAGTAATCTTCCTGGCTATTTCCTGCCTCAGGGCCTTTGCATTTGCTGTTCTCTCATATAACTGCAAGTGTCACTTCCTTACCCTTTTCAATCTTTGATCAACTATCACTCGTTGAGGCCTTTCTTAACTACCTATTTAAAACTGCACCACTCCCCAGTTTAACCAGCATTCCCTAAATCTCTTCCTTGCTTACATTTTTCCATTGTAGTATCAACTTTTAACACATTATGCAACTGATTTTTAAATTTTGGGTATTGTCTATTTCCCACCATGGATTCATCCTTAGTGCCTAGAATAATGCCTAGTCATAGCAGACACTCAATAAATTGAATAAATGAATGAGTAAATGAATTAAACCTTGGAAAATTAGATCACAAGTGTACACTGAGAGATTTCTTGGGAAAAATGAAGGATAAACTTTGAACAGCATTGTGGAAAGAGACATTTTAATAAGGGAACACAGACTAGAGAAATGTCTTCAATGTTCTTGTAATAGTGAACTGTGCTCATAAAGTTTATGAGATAAAAGTTGTTTTTCTGCTTAGTAGTGCAGCCCACGTGGTGAGTGATGCACTCTTCTGGCTTTTGATATAGTAGTTCCTTGGCATGTGTGAATTTAACAATTGTGATTTCAACTATTTGCTAGCAACCCTAGAGGGTCATACCATGTAGTGGGTTTGTGCTTTGGTGGAGAACCATGTGGCCAAGTGGTGAGCCGAGGCTGAGCTGGCAGATGGAAATTAGATGCTGTGTGATACTTGTGAATTGGGGAATTTGCAAAATGGGCCTGGGGAGGGGATGTTCATGAATGTCAAGGGTCTGTATACTCTTTAATTATTCAGTGATTCTACTCTTTCACTAAAGGTCTGTTTAATATTTGTGATCCCAGGTTCCTAGAGTTTTTATTTTTGTTTTTGTTTTGCACTGATACTCTTTTTTTTTTTTTTTTTTGAGACCAAGCCTCCCTCTGTCGCCCAGGCTGGAGTGCAGTGGCGCGATCTCAGCTCACTGCAAGCTCCACCTCCTGGGTTCAGGCCATTCTCCTGCCTCAGCCTCCCGGGTAGCTGGGACTACAGGCACCCGCCCCCGCGCCTGTCTAATTTTTTGTATTTTTAGCAGAGATGGGGTTTCACTGTGGTCTCAATTTCCTGACCTCGTGATCTGCCCGCCTTGGCCTCCCAAAGTGCTGGTTTTACAGGCGTGAGCCACCGTGCCCGGCCTGCACTGACATTCTTTTATTTGAGATGCAGAGATCTGTGCTCAATCAGGGTTGAGTGGAATGGGATTTGAAGAACTTATCAAGTATATAACTGAGTTCAAACTATTTTCAACTTTACATCTGATTCCCAGGAATGAAGCAGAAAATGAAGATGCTTGCATGTGGACCTCCTAGATTGAGTATCTGACACAAGAAAAGCCTGCCCAAAGCCAAGTAGGCCACCCTTTCCCTTTCCTTTGTAGGGTGATCTCACATCCATGGTCCCTTAGATCCAATGCTTTTAGGAGCTCGGGTCCTCACAGCCCTGTTCCGAGACTCAGGAACTCGGAGTCTCAAAGCCCAGATCCCATTCCCACAGAAGCCCGTCTTCACTGCCTGCTTCTGTTCCCTTCCGAACTCAGATTTTCTCAGTCTGCTTCTGCCCCTCAGGAACCTGAGTCTTCGTGGCCCCGTTTCTGATCCTTAGGAGCCCGGGTCTTCACTGTCCCTCTTCTGCCACTTAGGAGCCCAGGTCCTCACTGCCCCACTTTTACCTCTCCGGAGCCCGTGTCTTCACACCTCATTCCTTTCCGGTCCTCTCCTCTTAGGAATGCGGGCCCTCACAATCCTGTTCCTCCCAGACAGATTTCCCTCAGATGCTGGAGAACTCACATCCATAGCCGTTCCCTAAGTCCCGTCTGGAGCCCGGGTCCCTACAGCCGCTTCTTCTCTGAGCCTGATCCTCTCAGTCCCTTCCCAAGAGCCTGAATCCTCACAGCCCATCTCATCCACAACCTGGTCCTGCGAACACTGACCCACTGTAGGTGTTGGTCCTGACTTCCTCCTCCCGCTCTTGTTCCTCAACTGCCAGAGCTCAAGACTCCCCAAGATATTTGGAGAGTTTTAACAGATCAGTCGAATTGACTAAAAAGAGGCAGCTTGACATTGAGTGGGTAAGAGAACAGATTTTGGAGCTAGTCCTCCTGGGTTTGAATCCTGACATCAACAGTTATAGCCGTGTGGTTTTTTTTGGGAATGTGACTTAATCTCTCTGTGTTTCAGATATGATGGTGATAAAACAGTACAAATCTCATTGGATTGTTGTACTAAATGAGCTAATAATATTTGTAAAGCAATTACAATAGTAACTAGGACGTATAAGCACTACCTAAGTGTTTGCTAAATAAAAATAAAGACATTAATTTGGAGGGGATTGCTACAGGATGCTCCGGTCTTTGGCCAGTAGGCACACCAAAGTGGGGAAAGAGGTAAGTGATGTAATTTGAAATTATAAGAAGGCATATATGTATGAAGAAATATTCTTGAAGATAATCCTTGGTGGGCATTGATTAGTTAATTATGAAAGAGTATAGTAGAGTGGTTAAAATTGTGGACTGCTAAATTAGTCTGCATGCCTGGTCTTCTCATCACATGTACTGTGTGATTTTGGGCAAATTATTTAACTTCAAAATTAGAACTTTAAAGTGGGTGTGTGAAAAGTCCCTACCTCATGGCATTGTCATGAAGATTGAATTAAATAATCATCACGAAGTATTTAGCTTAGTACTTGGCAAGTAGTAAGTATTTAAAATGTGACTGAAAAAATTAATAGATAATGGGCCAGGTGCGGTGGCTCACGCCTGTAATCCCAGCACTTTGGGAGGCCTGGGTGGGTGGATCACCTGAGGTCAGTAGTTGGAGACCAGCCTGGCCAACATGGTGAAACCCCATCTCTACTAAAAATACACAAGTTAGCTGGGCATGGTGGCGCATGCCTGTAATCCCAGCTACTTGGGAGGCTGAGGCAGGAGAATTGTTTGAACCCAGGAGGTGGAGGTTGCGGTGAGCTGAGATCGTACCACTGCACTCCAGCCTGGGTGACAGAACAAGACTCCGTTTAAAAAAAAAAAAAAAAGATAATGAAAGTCCCTAATCTCAGTTCCTACATTGTTATAGGTATTGATATCCTTTAGCTAGAACCTTCAGTTCTTTCCCTGTTACTGAGTCAGATAAAATAAGATGGCATCCAGAAGGAAATAATGCATGTATGTTGCTTAGCACACTGACTGACATGTAGCAAGAACTTAATAAAGTTTCAGGAGCCTCATCCCTGCCAGCTGGGTGGTGGTTCAGGATGGGAGATGTGAACACTGTGGTTGCCATGTTGGGTAGAGGTAGGAAGGTTTGCCTAAACCCGTTTCAGAAGGCATCTTCTCCAATGTCAGCTCTGTGTGTCAGAGGTGGGTGGGTCAGGGGGCTGTACCTGATCAGGTGCCATGGAGCTGACTCCCAGCCCTGTGTCCTGGAACAAACTCCTGCTCTGGAGTCCCCATCTGCCTGCCAATCTGCATCTGATCTGAGATCACTGTGAAATCCACAGTAAATGTGCAAAAGTCACAGACTACAATGAATATGAATTAACTGACGATTTTAGTTATTCATGCTATTGCTGTGCTAATTACTACAAATAATTTATCACTGACTGTGTATAAACATAAAACTAAGCTACAATTTCTAGAGCTTAAGGCTTATATTGACATTTTGAATCCTAATTTTATTTGCAGGTAGCTGCCATCCAGCTTCTTTATAGGTTTACCTAAACACATTACAGAGTTTTATTTGTCCAGTTGCAGGCCTGATGAGCAAAATTGAACTTTCTTATAACTTTCCTGCTGCTTCTGGGTATTTATTATTTTTTTTTAGAGATAGATCTCACTATGTTGCATAGGCCGGAGTGCAGTGGCTATTCACAGGCATGATTGTAATGCACTACAGCCTCAAAGCTCCTGGGCTCAAGCAGTCTTCCCACCTCAGCCTTCCTAGTAGCTGGGACTTTAGGCATATGCCACTGTGCCAGGCTTTGCTTCTGGCTATTTAAAGTAGTTTATGGTGTGATTTATTTTTAAGTTCATTCATTATTCTGTTCGTGGAACAAACTTTTATTTAGAATCAAATATGTGGCAGGTCCAGGTACCTCTTAATTTCTTTTTTAGCAGACAAGGGGAAATTCTCATTTGAATTTAATTTGACCCCTACATTTGAGAGTATAGTTATAGTCTGTGTGGAGAGCTAAGATCTAATGTTAGTCTATAAAGAGAAAATTATATAGTTAAAAATAGGCTTGAAAAATCCCTTAATTCAACCATAAACATAATACTCTTCAGGGAGTATAGCACAGCCATTTCCCCCCCTTTCTTTGGAACAAATCACTATTTCTTCAGTTGAATAACAGGCTAAGTAATTGGAAATTTGCTTGTTTATGGGGTTTATGTTGTTTGAAATACACATTCAGGGCCTTTAGACTTACAGATCCACTTAATACCAAACATGCATGTGCCCTCACTGTGCCTATTTCTAACTGGTTGATTGACTGATTGATTGATTCATAGTCACTGAATCAATTGATTGATTGATTCATTCATAGTCACTACACATAGTCACTACACATAGTTAGTAGACTATGTGTAGTGACTATGCTTGACACTAGAGGTAGAAAAACTTCAGAAAGACAGTATTTGCTCTCAAAGAGCTCATAATATGGTGGGGACAAGAGCCATGACATGCCCAAGTACAGTTGAGTGATAAGTTATAATGACAATGCATTGTAACGTGCTATATGAGAAGCAGGCACATTCAGGAAGCCAATGGAGAACAGAGGAAGGAGCATAGCTCTGCTCAGGGAAGGGTATGTCTGATAATGTAGAAAGGCTTCTGGAGAGGTTGGATCTTAAGTTGGGTTTTGAAGAATGGGTTAACTAAGATGATATATTAATTAGAGGAAATAGCATGTACACGAAGGTGTGGTGGACGGTTCAGGGTGTATGGCATGGGGATGGTAGGACCTGAGCTTACGTTTCATGTTAAGCAAGTTGGATTTCATCTCCACGTAATGAAGAACCACTGAAGGCACTTTAAAAGGAGAGATACCAAAGTGTGTTTTATAAATGGATGGCTTAGAGGGGAATGAGTTCAGATCCAGGGAGGCCAGAGAGAAACCACTGGTGAGAAGGCAGATGGGAATCCAGCCATCCTACACTCACATCAAACCTGAGCATTTTGGGGCATCCACTGACTAACAGCTGCCTTGCAGGGTGGGCTTTCAGCTGTAGATATTCCCTTTCCCGTGATTGTCCTGTGGGGTATCATCCCTTCCTCCCTTTGCTCTTCTTTCCTTATTCTGCTGCTGGTTTGGGTCTGGCTCTTGGTTGAAGAGCTGATGGTGGTGGGGAGGAGGGGACAGAGGATAAACATGCCCATCGCCATCCTCTGTGCTGGTGTGTCATATGGAGGAGCCCAGCCATTTCATCTTGCCTGATTCTTGTCTTAGGACCTTTCTGATTTTCACACAAGAAGCCTTGAAGAAGGGTGATTGAAAGCTAAAAGAGTTTAGAAGGGAGCTTCTTTTTCATGTCTGTAACAGTAAAACCTCTGAGAAAATGTTGGAAGGACAAAGTACTTGGTTTCTGACAGAGGAAGGAGACTACTGTATTCTACAATGGAACTCTGGTCAGAAGCAGCACACGGTCTTTGTGGAAGCACATGAAATGGTCCATTAAAAATATTAAGGAGCATGTGAGTGTGAGTGTAGGCTAAGTCAGGGAATGTCCTGAGGAGTCATGAATGAAGTCCTCCTTTCAGCACTTCATACCCTCCCCCACAGCACTTTCTCCCTTCATCTTTCACCTCCCCTGGTCTCTGAGCCTTTTCTCACCCCAGAGTCTCCATTCTCCTATCAATTATTTTCTTGCTCTTTGTTGCTGAGCCTGCTCCAGCCTTTCAGAAGTCAATCAACAATCTGAAGACAGAGTTTAGGAGACCTAGCCCTAGCATGGAGAAGATGGAAAGGGAGAGTTTGATCCTAATAGTTTGAGGGACAGTTTATCTGTGGTCTCCCCAGTCAAAAATCCCGTGCATTTGCTCATGAGACAGAAACATGACCTCTGGGTCTGTAGGAGTATTAATACTCTATTCTCTGGGCCCTAGGAACTTTATGTTTGACTTAACTGAAACTGGTTGGATTTATTTAGGAAATTATTTAATTCCCTAAACTAACTTCTGAAGTGGTATAAGCTCATTTTAAAAGACACTGAAGTGAGAGGTTAGTTAACTTTCTAAGCTTACACACAAAGTGTGCATCTGGGATTTTGTATTCAGTTTTGCCTGATTCTGCATGTGTGTTGGTGGACCAGCTGATTGTACCTGACCACCATGTAGAATAATGTTTCTAGGGGAAATTAAAAAACAGAGTTACAAATGAGCTTTTTTAAATTGAAAATTTTATTGAGGTAATTGTAGATTCAAATGCGTATTTGAGAAATTATACAGAGAGGTTACTGGTGCAGAAAAGCTCCACTTTGCCAGATTTTCCCAAGGTTAACATTTTACAAAGAGGTAGTATAATGTCATAACCAGCATATTGGCACTGATACAATTCACCAAACTTTATTCACATTTCCCATTTTACTTGTACTAATTTCTCTCTCTCTCTTCTCTGTCTGTATTAAGTTCTATACAATTTTATCACCTGTGTTGATCCACGTATCCACAGATAAGATACTGAATAGAGCCAACCACAGGGGTCCCTCGTGTTACCCTTGTTAACAACAAATACCTCCATCTTTAACCACTGGCAAACATGAATCTGTCCTAAATCTGTCCTTCATTTCGAAAATTTTGTCACTCCATATAAATTGTATAATGTAGTTTGTAACCTTTTGGGATGAGCTTTTCTCACTCAGCATAACCCCCTGGAAATTCATTCAATTTGTTGTGTGTATCAATGGTTTGTTCATTTTTCTTGCTAAGCAGTATTTCATGGTATGGATGTACCATAGTTTAACCACTCTCCTGTTGAAAGACATGTGGATTAATTCTGGAGTTTTCTACTATACTTAAAGCTGCTGTAAACATTCATGTACAGGTTTTTGGGTGAACATAAGTTTTTATTTCTCTGGGATAAGTGCCCAAGAGTACAAATGAACTTTTAATACAGTTCATAAATCCAGAATTAGATTTGGTGTGATCTTGCTCTGGGTTGCATTTTCACCTTTTATCCAGTTCTCTCAGTCTGATTTTGTGTGGGGCTCTCACCTATTTCCCTCTGGCCCTGGGCCTGTGTAAATTTCCAGGCTGATTAGGGTGCTCCTGAGCTCTGGGAAGGAGATTTGCTTCACTTTGTTGCTGGCTGATCTCCGGGAGTCATCACTGCCATCAGTCATGCTTGTCAGTTTTGCTGCACCGATGTCCCTTTCCCCCAGTATGGATGTCCAGAGCTCCAGCGGTCTGCACAGTTAAGTCAGCAACTGTGTTCTGTCTTACTTCCTGTGGGAATGAAAGGCCTTCTTAGAGCCCCTGCGAAGTTTTTTTTTTTTTTTTCCAGCCCCTGTGAAGTTTTAAAAGGAATGGTTGCAACTTTTTCTTGCCCTTTGGTTCCCTGTAGTGAACACATGTTGCCAAAAGATGGCAGTGCACTTTGCAGCCACTGAGATCGCTCTTCCCTGTCGCCTGGGGCTTAGAGAATTGTTTCTTGTTCTTTATGTGTATGTTGAAAATGTGCAGAGCAGATTTTACAAAACAACAAAAGCACCAATAAAATGCTGTGAAGTTTAGAATCATGAAAAAAAAATCACGTTTGCAAATGGTTTATAATGGAAATAGTCCTCCACTTCTTAAACATGATTTGAATAGGGAATAGAACTCAGAAATGTGTGTATGAGTGTATAATTTTAGATGTCAGTACTGATTGTTATATTCTGTATAGCTCCTGAAAAAGACCTGTGAAATGCTGATTTTTGTCTTTCATCTGATCCAAGATTAGCCAAGTAACAGGCCTGCTTTTGAACTCTGAGACTGCAGTCCTCAAGTAAAGGCCCTTGTATACACTTAGTTTTCATGGCAAAAATGGCTAATAATAAAACTCTTCACTTGCTAGCATTGGTCACTCCCCTGTGTGCGTCACTTTGTGTGTTTGGGCATGTGTGTAAAGAACTGTTTAAACATTGGCTATGCACCAGAAAGCTGTGTGAAGTGAGAGATTATGGGGTTCACCGGATGTCATAAACAGACCAAGCTGGTGAGGATAAAGTGGGATGAGTTGAAATACAAGATTAGCTAATAAACTTTAAGCTGCATGCACGGAGAGAACCAGTGATATTAAACTCTGGTATGGGCATGTTAAACACTGGTGCCCTGCTGCTCTCTAGGGTGCCATCCCCGATGCCTTTTGGGATGGAATCAAAAAGCCCTGCTATGAACTTGATCCATGTGCAGCATCGTTAAGTGCAGAGCAGGCTGTGGAAGAGAGTGGGCTAGCTCTGGGACTGGGTATACAAGCCCCGGAGTGGATCCTCTACACACCAGCCAGTGTGTCAAGGTTGGAGGCTCTGTTTCACTTCCCCTGAACTCAGTACTGCAGTTGCTTTCATCCTACAGTTTACAAAGTAGCTGCAATCCTGGGTGGCAGGGAAACAGGTGGCTCCACGGTAAAGCAGCAGGCTTTTTGCTACTGCATCCTTTGGCAAAAGCTTGGGCTAGGAGGAGAAATGTGCTGTATAAAGTTTTAACCCTGAAAGCAGATGCTGTTACTATAGAGACAAGTGAAATGCTACAGTGGGAGGTGTAACAGGGGAGGGATGGGAGAAGGGAGGTGGGAGGGCAAGTAAGGCGAATCTAAAGGCTAGCACACTCCAAGACCTTCAACCTTTAGCAGCACTGTGACGGGGCAGGCTTGCATTCTGAAACTTGTGTGCTGGCGGCCTGCCACGTGCTGACTGGCTGAGTGGCAGCTGCTTGCGCTGTGCGGACTAGCTGGTGAGCACGTTGGCAGTTGGCATGGGCTCTGGGGGTGGGAACTTAGAGGGGTGGAATGTAGATGGGTGCTCAAGACCCAGTGGCTGACAGTTTTGCACAAATGTTTCTCATGCTGGGCTTAAGTCACCCTTACGAGCCTGCTCAGTGATTAGGACCGGCTGGTGAAAGCCGGTCCATTTGGCAGTAGATATGACATGTGTTACAGTTAAATCATTTTGGTGTCCCAGAATAACAGAGAATAAGAAAAACCTTGCTTTGGGTGTGGACTTCTGTAGAAAGGGTATAACTTGTACGGTCAGAGGCCTGGCTGAAGGAAGGCATTATTGGCCCTGAGTGGATTTTATACTGACTGGTGTGACCCTTATCCCCGTGATGCTGGTGAGAAGCTTCCAAATCTATTCTGAACTTTGCCTCATGCTGGTGATGTGAGCAACCCAGGGAGCTTTTTAGAAACATGTTCTTCCCTTTCTTTGTTTTCAGTGAATGCAGGTTGTGTGAAAGGAACTTTTAAGAATGGGTTTGGGGGCCTGATTAAGGACTGGATGAGTTAATTTCTTCCTATTGATAGAAGGAGGAACTAGTTGGGTCAGATGGTTATTTTAAAAGATGTCTCTGTCTTACTAATAATAGCAAGCAACTGCTGAGAGGATTTGCGGTGGGGAGGGACACGAACCCAAATAATTGACATTTGTGGTGTAAAGATGAAGAAAAGGTGCTGAATTCCTGTATTTTGTGCAGAAGCCTAGGTGCACCAGGCTGGACTTACTTCTAAGGAGGAGTGAGGGCTGCTCTGGAGAAAGGCTGCTGTGGGTGTACAGGTTTTATATTTTCCATTTGCCTCACTCACCTCTTTTTGCTTCCTACAGGGAAGAGGCTGCTTTGAGATGCTCTGCATTGTCTGTCAGAAAGAACGAAGTTTCTAATTACTTGCTATGTATAGTCTTGGAGGGAATGTGAAATATGCATCAAAGAGCCAAGGAATGCACCAATCATTATTCTCTCTCTCTAATTCAGATGGAACATAGTGACAGTGCCTCAGTTAGGCTGGATGGTTTTCTCAGCCTAGGAAGACGGTTTTTCTGAACTTTTCTACTATCCCCTCCAGTTGTTGCTGTTTTTATTTTCTCTTTCTTTCTGTTTTTCTTTTTTCTTTTAGAGATGAGAATTCACTGCGTTACCCAGGCTGGAATGCAGTGGCCTAATCATAGCTCACTGAAGCCTTGAACTTCTGGGATCAAGCAGTCCTCCCATCTCAGCCTCCCAAGTAGCTGGGACAACAGGTGCACACCACTGCACATAGCTAATTTGGAAAAAAAAAATTCAGAGATGGGTCTTGCTATGTTGCCCAGACTGGTCTGGAACTCCTGGCCTCAAGCAATCCTCCCACTCGGCCTCCCAAAGCATTGAGATTACAGGCTGAGCCACTGTGTCAGCTTTTCTTCTTTTACTTCTTTGGTTGTTACATGCAATTTTGGGAATGGCTTAGGCACAAGGCTAAACATTTTAGTTAGGAAATTTGAAAAAAAGGCAACAGAAGACTTTAGGACCAGTTCGATTAATAGTGGGGTGCAGAAATGATGTTCCACATGAAATTGTGTTGGACTCTGTAGGTTGGAAAGGGTTAGTTCTGATAGGACTGGAAAGGGTTAATGTGAGCTAAACCACTCTTTTTTCTAAAGGGGAGCTGGCACTATTAATGTACGTGCAGTAGCACAGGGCTTCAGGATTTTGTTGTGCTTCTGAGGTCTTTTAAGAAAATTTCCTCATTAAACTGTCATCCTTATCTATGTCTACAAATGTGTAATGGATGGGTTCTTGTCTTTTGAAGTTATTTGCCTGGATTGCTAAGGGTAATCTTTGAGAAGGTGGATGTGATTGCATTAGGCACCTTGTCTGTCTTGCTCACCGTAACTCTAGTGCCTTGGCTTGTGCCTGCAACATAGTAGGAGCATCCAGTAAATATTTACTGAATGAATGAATGCAGGAAAGAGAAAAGAGAACTACTGAATGCCTCCTCTGTGTCTGCTACTCTGTGTGGTATGTAAAAATTATATTTGGCAATTAGAAGACATTGGTGATCATGACCAAAGTGCTTTTTACATCTCTTTCCATCTTTCTCAGCCACTCGGTAGCAGTACTCTCCTTTTGTCACTTCCTTGACATCACTCTTGCCTGGATTCTTACCTCATTGACTGTTTTTGTTCCTCTGCTCTGCTTGTAAATGTTGGCATGCCTCAGCACTTGGTCTTAGGTCCACTCCTTGATTTTTACATTTTCTTCCTGGATGATCTCATCCAGTAATAGCTTCAGGTACCAGCTTTATTCATTGATTTCCTAATTTTTATCTCTAATCCTGAGCCTCTGAGCTCCAGACTCAGACATCTACTTGTATGCCCGATGGCTCATTTTTCATGTGTAATAAGCATCTTATTCTTAAAGTGGCTAAATAGAACTCTTGATTTGTTCCCCAACAACTTGTTTCTCCCATAGCCTTCCCCTGGCTCCTTTGATATTTTCTTAATTTCTCTTGTCCCCTTACTGTCCATTTTTCACATAGCAGCCAGGGTAATCTTTTAAAAATGAAAAACAGTTCAAGTCACTCTCCATTTTAGAACTCTTCAGTGGCTCCCGTAACACCTAAAATTCTGACTCCTTACCCTGGTTTCGTGGCCCAATCAATATCATCTCCTAAAGTTGACCTTCTAGCCCTGTCCAGCTATACTAACTTTGTTTCTGTTCCTGCAACATCCTAAACTTGTCTTCACCTTAGAGCCTTTGTACTTGCTGTTCCCTTTGCTTGGAACACTTTACCTGCAAATATTCACAGTACTGATTCCTTCCTGTCATTTTTGTCTCTGCTCAGTTGTCATCCAGAAGCCTCATGTGAACCACCCTGTGCCAAGCAGTCCCTGCCTCATTTTATTTTCCACAAAGCACTTAATGCTATCTGAGATTACCTTGTTCATCTATTCAGTATTAATTCTTGCGAACTTTGTTTCTCTGATTCACAGATATATTTCCCTCTCTCTGAAGAGTATGAGGAACATAGCAGGCACTAAATAAATATTTGCTGAACCAGTGAATATACTTTATCATTTAATCCTCATGGGAACCAGGGGCTTAGAGAAGTTGGTAAATGACTTGACTTCTTAAGTCTTTTCTTTTTTTTGAGATGGAGTCTCACTCTTTCGCCCAGGCTGGAGTACAGTGGCGCTATCTCGGCTCACTGCAACCTCTGCTTCCTGGGTTCAAGTTATCCTCCTGCCTCAGCCTCCCGAGGAGCTGGGATTACAGGCGTGTGCCACCGTGCCTGCTAATTTTTGTATTTTTAGTGGAGACGGGGTTTCACTGTGTTAGTCAGGCTGGTCTCTAACTCCTGACCTCAAGTGATCTGCCTGCCTTGGCCTGCCGAGGGATTACAGGTGCCGGGATTACAGGTGTGAGCCACCACGCCCGGCCTCAGATCTTCAAGGAATTTTCTTTTCCACCAGAATCTTGATGGCCAACCCATATCCTGCTTGCATTCAGTTTTCTATTTTTAGTTTGAGTATAGAGAAGGAAAATGATGTATATCAGGATGGGCTATTATATACAAGGCTGATATTATTGAAAGAAGACATCTTGCAAGTGTCCAGAGGTAATGAGTTTCTTAATGCTATTGTCCACCATTGACTGGTCAGGGTGAAAAGGAAGGAAACAGAAAGGAAGGAAATTTACAGTAATTAAACATGTAGTATGTGCTAAGTCCTGCACTGTGTGCTTTTAGGTATGTTACCTAATTTGAATCTCAAAGCCATCAATGCATGGTTGATATTATTGTGTTGAGTCAATGCAAGGTTGATATTATTACCCCAGTTTTATAGATGGAAAAACTGAGACTTAAAAAAGCTAAAAACTTTGCTCCAGGTAGCACACCTGTTCAGTGGTAGAGCTAGATTTCTTAAACCGGGGGCTACCTGACACCAAATTTCTCACTTTTTATGTTATGATGGTTGCTTTGTGAGATGGATATGCTTCTAAAATAGTAAGGACAAAAATATGAATTCAGTGCACATCCGCATAGATTATAACAAATATCTGAAGCACAAGAATAAGTTATACAGACAGTATGGAAAACAGACCTACAATATTCAATGCCTGAGCATATAATTGGATGAATAGAATACAGAATGAACATTTGGTTCTCTGGCAGGGCTCATGTACGGTATGACATAGAGCAGCTGTCCCCAGAGAAAGTTCTTTGTTTCTAGACTGGTACTACACAAGCAGCATTTGAGCAATTCAGGATTTCTTTCTGCTTTCACTATAAATAGACCTCATGGAATTCTGTATATCAAAGTTAATGCAATGAAAAGAAGCTGCAGAATATGGAAATAAACCTTAACTCATTCTATAAACTAGAAGCATGTTTGGCATCGGGAGGCCCTAAAAACGCTGTCATTCCTTGGATGGATTCTGAGGTCTTATTTAGCATATGAAATTGCAGAGTAGATCCTATTATGTAAGGAGACAGGAGGACAGCATAATGTGGTTACAAAATGAAGAACTTTGTGCCCTTCAGGGAAGAGTTAACAGGGCAGATATACATAGAGAAAGATGTGTGATAAGAATGTGGAAAATGAATGAATGGGTGGCATGTATCTGTGTGTATTGTCAAAGCCGGGTTGCTGGATAATCCTCAGATGTCAGATTTCCGTAAGGCCAACATGTGACTCAAAGCTTGCCACTCAACAGAGAATACTGGGCTGTGCTGATATTAAGAGGCTGGCTGGAAGCTAGGCTCCCACTGTGCACTAGCCTACCTCCCTGTCGCTCTCTGCGTGTGGGTGGGTGTGCATGTGTGTGTGTGTGAGGGTATACATTTTATGCAGTGGGTGTTTAAAGAGCTAAGCACTGAAGCTGGATTTCCACAAACGATCATCACGAGCACTCCAGACACACCAAACTTCCTCTCTTGGTATTTTTTTTTTTTTTTTTGCTTTCATCCTTTTTAAAAAGAATTTTAAAACCCTAAAGGGGAGAGCCCCCAACATCCTGCCTACAGGATTGGGATTATTTTCTCTTACCTGTCTATGTGGGTGCCCTCTCAAGGTTAGAACTGAAGCTATGTGGGACCGGCATATTCTCGAGCACCAGATGAGAGGAGCTGCGTGAAGCAGTAGCAGACACCAGAAGAAGAGTGACTCTGCCCTGCTAACATGAACAACAGCTTGCAGGTTAACCTGCCCAGAAGCTGGGCTGCTCCAAGTGGCTCGCTCCAGGAGAAGTCTGAGCATTCTTTTTTTCTTTTTTATTACTATAGGATGGAGGATGAAGCTGTCCTGGACAGAGGGGCTTCCTTCCTCAAGCATGTGTGTGATGAAGAAGAAGTAGAAGGTGAGCTTTATGGGTCTGGGAAAGTGTCTGTTGACATACATGTGTCTCTATAGATAATAACATTCATGCATTTCATGTATCTTACATTTTTAAAATGAAACACCAAACCTTTTCTATAGAGTTTCATCAATCTCTACATTTGCTTCAACACAGAAAGTAATTTTAAGAACTTCACTGGACCGTCAAAATCTGATTCAATATGGGTCTTGCCCGGTTTGAAAAAAGTCTTATTTTAAAGTAAGTGCCTATGTTAGCTGTGCCTCTTCGTCAAAAATAAACATTTTACCAGATAATACTAACCACCTTCCAATGACTAATTCAAGAAAGCTGCTCGATTTATATAAATATATTCAGCAGCATCTTTAATATTCTTTCTTGTAGCTTGTAGTGTAAAGATATAGATATTACAGAAGGATAATGATACCATTGTTGCAGGAGAAATGGGTTTAAGCTGAAGATGTTAAGAGTGATAATCATGGATGACTGTCAATTAGGAAAAGATGGACAAGCATTTTTTATTTAAAAAACTTCAATCTCTTTTGCTGATGTTTCCTAGTGCCTGTTAAAAACTAAAGAAGAGTTATGTTTTACCTGGTGCTATAATACTTTCAGCGGGCGTTCCCTTTTCCTGTCTCCTGACTTATCAATAATGTGGGAATAATGCTATTTATTTGATAGAAGGCAAAGCTGAATTAATATTTATTAAAATAATTATATGAAGGCATCACAGATATATGTTATTATTAATATTTATAATGAGATTTTTAAAAATCAGGGTTATAGGCAATACTCAAAGTTAAATGAAACTTGCAGGTGAATCATGCGATCACTTCCACCATTTAAAGTCACCTGAGAGACAATTCATTTGTGTTTTGGAGATTGTGACCTGACCGGTGCCATGTGGTAAGCATTTAGTGCCAGCCCCAAACTTGAACCAGAAGGTGGTGGGCTTGGGAAAAAGAGAGTCAGTATTGTATGTTCTGGAGTGATTCTTCAAGCAGACTGGGCAAGTGATGCTCCTGTGCCACTTGGAACAGTTTGAATAATGTGGCTATCATGTTGTTTCTCATGTTTCTTTAGTAAGTTTCTTCTGCCCATGTGGTGTTAGAGGATTGGCGCCTCCACCCCCCCCCAACTTCCCGCATTTATGCTCTTGAGACTGACTAATAAGAATTTGATGCCTAAGTTTCTTAGGAAAACGGAAACTACAGTATTTTCTTTCATATTGTTTTGTGGGTTCCTTGCATTTTTACAACATGCTGTGGGAAAATGTCAAGCTGGTGAAAGCAAAATAGTAAAACTTTTGTCTTAAGATTCCTGAAACCCATGATGTTAAATCATCATTTTAGTGACTCTGTCACTGTCCCAGTGTCAAAGAGGAGATACCAGCAAAGAGGAGATACAAGCAAAGAGGAGTTATAGCATATGAATATAAGAAATAATGTAGCTTTGAGCAAATAGCCTATAGTTTTAAGACAATTGAAGTAGAAAAAGCTTAGGAGTGACATATACTGTGTGCGTGTGTTTTCCTTTGAGAATAATGTCCTAGCTAGGTTCACAAGAGATGTAAATCACTTCTTGAGTTTGTAAGGTCTGTAGGATTGACAGTACTCTACTGCAATAGGATATTGTATACTGTTTCTTAAGGCTTTGACTAAGAAGTGCGTTTCCTGAAGTATTTCCCTTGATTTTCAAGCACAAAATTAAGACGACAATATAAATGAATAGCACACAAATCTGTAGCCAGGATTCTTTAAGAAGAAACAGAAACACAACCAAAGGTGGTAGAAACATCTGTAAAATTCAAGAAATGTGTTGGTTTTTTGATGATTAAACTGTCCAAATGGATTTGTGTGTTTTCCTGTTTTTATGAGACCTCTATTTTAGTGACTGTCTTTCATGTTGATTGGCACCTGAGCTGACTACATTTCTTCTAAGACATGCTCAGATAGTTGCCTGTTGCTGAGTCCTGAGCCCCATAAGAAGATTGCTTATGGATTATTTTGTGGGTAACTTTCAACAGTGCTGACTGTCTTACAGTACTAGCCTTGAAATTATAGTAATTGCTCATTTGAAATGAACAAAATTGTTCATTTTTAATTTGGTGTTCTCCCAATTGACCCTCCCCCTTTTTCACCTTGCTTTATTGGTGGGGGTGGGAGGTCTTAGATTTTTATAGTAGCTCTAGGTGATAGTATAAAACGGTTGAAATGGACAGGGATTTTTTGGCACATCCATGGTTCCAGTGATTGAGAATGAAGAAACAGACGGCCTATGTTAAGACCTCTAAGAAGTATTCACATTTTGAGGGGAATGTTTTTTCCCAAGGATATGAGTCCATCTCATATTTTTAATTGCATAGAGAAGAGTGTATCTGAAGAAAAGCAAACTGTTATCTCTATTCTAAAGTAGCTTCCTGGCACATTTATGGCAGAAGTGAATGCCTCAGTTTTAAGGGTCAGAATTCAAAAGGCAAGGAGCTGGAACACTTTATATTATTATTTACATTTTCTTTTATGAAAGTAGTTATTTCTGTTGCTTCTAGGATAAACATAGAAGTTTACAATGTTTGTAAACATTCTTGGCAAAGTCAACTTAAAATAAAACTTTGTTTTTTACAGTTATCTGCATAAATAAGATGTACTCCCAATAAGTGATTATTAAAGTAACTAAGGTCTGATAGTTCTTGTTACTTTGAAATATTCATGCTTTAAAAATGCTTAGGGTCCCCTAATTTGGGGTGATTGGATTCAGCTCAACCTGAAGGCAAGAAGAGCCAGATACTCTTAGTTCCTTCGAATGCTGTGGTTCTGAGGAGAGAGACTTCAAACCACGCCCTCAGTTCACCTTGTTCAACTTTACTCTCAGTGGGTGGCATGACACTTAATCCACATTCTAAAAACTTAATAGAAAACCATCAACTGCAAAACTCACTAAGCACAGAGTGAGTCAGAAGAGGAGTCATCTGTTTAAATAATGAATTTATCTATGTGGCATATATTTAAAGGCCTGAACCTCATTGTCACATAATTTTCTTCATGTGTTAATGGCTTAAAGAGATACTCTTTCAAAATGAAACCAAGTGCCAATTTTAATCTTTAAAATAAATAGAAGCCTTTAAATCTGCTCTTCCACTGGTTACCTTGTACTATGCGTGGTTTTGTAAAGTTAACATTTTTAGGAGGAGAGAGGTTACTGTGGATAAACTCATTTTAAAATGTCAGTATTTCAGATATTCATATTTATTTCTTTATCAAAATGCCCCAGCTCCCACCCAGGCCCTTCCACGCTTCCACAGAATTGGTCTGTAGATGACAAATTAACATTACCAGAATGATCCATAAGTGTTGACCACAAGGAACACCACTCACTTTTCGTTTCAAACATAGATGGGGGAAATTGCTAATTACGTAGCGTGAATGAAGATTGAGATAGGAAGAGTCAGTCCCAGGTAGCTTTTTCCAAAAACAGAAGAAAATCCTATGGATGTTTTATTCCTAAAAAAGCCAGCCAGAATTTTGGATCTGTATGATATAAACAGATTACTTAATAGTCTCATATTTTGCAATAGGGGAAAAGAGCAAACTCCACCTTATCCTTTGAGATAAGACTTTGGCTCTGCAAGGCTAGGTAACTCCCAGCAGGCCTTGGCAACTCTGACTTCATGAGGAGGGGCCTCTTCTTAACATCAAGTTCAACCAACAACTCAGAAAATATAAAATGCAGTAACACAGTATTGGTTGAAATGTGTCTCCATTTTTGAGGCTTGGTCAGTACTCTCCTAGAGCTATTATGCTATATTGTGCTGGTTTTCCTCTTCCATTCAAAACTTAATGCAGTGGGAAGTATGCACCCATCTGTCCCAATGGAAGAATAATTCTACAAATTCGCATGTCTACTGATGGACATTAAGAGGGAGTGTTGTTGAAAATGCATGGAATTTACAGGAGGATTGTTTTCAGGGAAAGTAAAAAAAGTATGTCAGGGTCTGGGACAGGGTAGATATTCACTAATTATTTGTTAAGAGAAAGAATGAATAAATAAATATATAACATAAACTAAATAAAGCATATGTAGAATCACTTTGTATAATCCTCTGACATATTTTTTAAATTTTTTTGTTAGAAATTTGGTTCTCAAAGCCTGACGTGGTGGTCATGCCTATAATCCTAGCACTTTGGGAGGCCAAGGTGGGAGGATCACTTGAGGGCAGGAATTCAAGAACATCCCAGAAAACATGGCAAAACCCCATGTCTACAGAGAAATAAAAAAAAATTAGCTGGGTGTTGTGGTGCATGCCTGTAGTCCCAGCTACTCAGGAGGTTGAGGTGGGAGAATCGTTTGAGCCCAGGAGATCAAGGCTACAGTGAACTGTGATTGTGTCACTGCACTCCAGCCTGGGTGACAGAGTGATACCCTGCCTCAAAAAAAGAAAAAGAAAAAAGAAGTTTTGTTATCTTAGTACTCTTATTCTAATGAAATGATATAGCCTCTCATCTTATCCTTGGTATTACTCCTGTTTGATTTTGCAGAGATCATTGACATACTTATATCATTTATATGTTTATACTGATAAGAAAAAGAAGGTCCTAAACACCTCTGCTTTATCAAACTTTTTCATTCTCCTACTATGTTTTTTGAAGAAAGAGACTAAAATGATGAAATGGTGGCTTTTGTCTTTTTGGAAGTCAAGACCTCAACATTTTACAGACATGAAATCATGACTTAAACCTATTTCTTGCTACAGGATATGATGATCATCTACTCGTGTACTGGAGAAGGTAGTATTTGTTTCTAAAAAAAGTGGGGCCTGGTAGACATTTTTTAATAATTACAATGGTATAAAACGTAATTTCTGAGAAGGAGTGAATGAAAACCTATCGGATGGGAAGGGAGGGGCCAAGTTGGGACTGGGGCTATTCTGAGCGCTGGATATAAGTGTCCGGTTGCATTTTGCTGACCTCTTCTCTGCTGTTCACTCTAATTGCTCAGAAAACAGTGTGTACAGAGGAAACTCTTGGGCAAATACTGCTGAAGGAAAAGCCTTCTTAAAAGGAAACAATGTATCCACACATTGGCCCACTTTAAAGAAATACAGTGAGGTTTTTAAAAGTTGGTACTTGAATAGTAACATAGGTTTCCCAGAACAGGTTGAGCCCATACAGACCTTTCCCAACTCCCTGCTCCTTTCTCCTCATGGCCTCAGCTGAACGCTGGCCAGAGGTCCTCAAGTATGCAGCACTTAGCTCTGTAGCTGCCTGACACCTCTTGCTGTGTCAGGGAAGTTAAATATTTATATATAGATTTCTTTCACTTCAAGGAAGGCTGATGATAGTTCCGTGTGTTTTTGAAACTAGAATCAGACATTTCTTCTGAGAATTTGAGAATTTTCCAACTGCAGAGAATTCCCTGGTAGTATAGTATCGGCCAAAGCCCTCTTGAAGCCATTTCCTATCCTAGGTGTTGGTGTTCTTTGATGGCAATAAGCCATACCAAATTGCACTTGGTACTTGCATTGTGTTTGGCAAGGATCCAGAAATTCTGAAATAGTACACTTATAGCAGTTTTGCCTATAGATTGAGCTTCTTTTTAGAAGCTTTTTATCTGGTCATATTAGTGAGACATGTTGTTTGATATTTATTTTGGGGAGTCTCTATTGTTTATTTTATTGAAGTGTTGTCAAAGCAGAGGCACTAAGTATCAGTTTGAGAATAAAAATTTAAAACTTGCTCTATTGCCAAATCATTGCATAGGTGAAGGAAGCAACTTAATAGTTTAGATTATGGGTTTTTCTCTTTGTAAAATGGGAACAATGGAGCATGTCATTCACCTTAGAACTCTTAAGAACTTCCAACAGCAATTGCTGCTGTACCTGGCATTAGGAACAGGAGTGCTTTATACTCCACCACTGTCTGTTGTTTTTCTTTCTGATGGATACAGCCTCACCAATAATTTTCTTTGGTTATTATAATCTTCTTTGGTTATTATAATTTTCTTTTAATTATTTAATTAATTATTTTCTTATAATTTGGTTATTATAATTTTCTTATAATTTTATATAATTTTCTTTGGTTATTATAATCTTTTCTACAAATTGTAACTGGTGTAAATATTGTTTACTTGCTTAATTCATTTCTCCCTACATCTAGCCTTTGCCTTCCTAACCATACTTACCTACTGCTTCTTATATTGGAAAACTAAAGCCAGAATGATCCATTGAAACTTCCCAAGGCTTACTCTCTGTTTCCCTTTGGACTCATTCTCATCCTTTAAGCTCTGGGTATGAAATCTAATTTTCACAGTTAGACTGCTCTGATACACATTATCCTTAATTTGTTAAATTGTCTTTTTTTCCAAGAAGAGGGATATTAACCATAATTGCATACTGGGTGAAACACAAATCTTGTCCATTGTATAATAAAGCCTGCAATGTTGCTTCATTTGGAAAACGGATTCAAGAATGTAGTGTTTTTCTGCCAGTGAGAAGGATTCAAGAGTCTAGTATGTGTATATGTATTTAAACATGCATATAGAAATGCATTTCCCCTTGTCTGCCACGTAGACTAGAATACTTCTGCTTCCTACTGGCCATTATGTAATTTAGGTGCCAATTAAATGAGATTATGCAACAGTATGGAAATACTACTATATATTCTAACCTGAACTAAATATTTCCCCTTTTTTATCATCATGAGATTAGAAATCATTGGGAGAACTGAGAATTGGGCCTGATGAGAATGAGTAAAATAAGAATATAATAAAGATCAGTTGAGGCTTTCTTGTTGCTGTCATGAGCTTGCTGGTGAGATTTTATTTTATTTTGTTTTATTTTATTTTACTCTTTTGGCTGATTGCATTTAGGTGACTGAGGTGAGAGCCTGCAATGGCATAGGTTCACGGGAGGTTCCAACATTCATCCCTGGATCTGCTGATTGCCAGGTGGGATGAAAGGTGAAGGTAGTGAGGGTGGTGAGTGACATCCACTGAATCAGCAGTATAGATGACTTAAATAATTTATTTCTCTGAATAGCTGGAAAGTTTTCAAATCTGGTAAATTGTTTCTGCCTTTCCATAGAGTTAGAATTAGAAGGCAGCTATCCAAAGGGCTATATCCAATGTGTGTACCTTTCTTCATATTCTGTTGATTTTTGGAAGAACAGACTCTACTTAGACCTCATGAAATATTATTTTATTGACTATTTTCATGGTGGAATGCTCAGTAACTTTTACCAGGCCAAAAACTTCCAGGAATAAAAAGAGGTTTTAAATTTTAGTAATATTGGCCAGTATATCAGCTTTAGAGGAATGGAATTACATTGTTATAGATGGGTTAAATCACTACCCAACCCCCAATTGATTATTAAATTTTCAACAGGAAATTTGATTCCTACTGAAAAATAAAGAAAATGTCTTCAAGGTAGAATGAAAGCCCATGATTGAATCTAATGGATACGTGTGTTTGACAAATTAAATTAGTATCTGATTATTCAAGTTTTTACTCACTTTTATTCCTTCTGTTCTATGGTTTAGAGAACATGGTGGTGGACCAGTAGTCTCAGGACCTTTTTCTGTTCCTGGTCTGCCACTGCCTTTCTGCATAATACAAGGCAAATCATTGTCATGTGGTTATGGTTCCTTCATGCAAAGTGCAGTGAGTAACCCATCTTCTTAGCCACCTACTAGAAATGCTCTAAGAATTTTTGGATAATACCTGAAAAATACCTTGATACTTCCAGTAAGCCATTAAGAAGTTACTTAATTTCTGAATCTCAGTTTTTTGTACAAGATAGAATTTGTACTATCTCTCATCTCCTACTTTTTCTAGGAATATAAGTAAAGCAATTTGAAATCCCCCAAGATTAACCCCATAAATTTAAGGTATTATCTCCCTTGCAGGTAATCGTTGTATGTAATTTATCTTTATGTGCAACACTTTCTCACCAGTGGTTGCTGTGACTGCAGAACACTTTCAGACTAAAGCTAATACTAATATCTGGTAATCAACAGATTAGTTGATTTTAGTACTTACGTTAACTCTTCTTACTAAATTTAAGTAACTGATGGACCATGCTTTTTTTTTTCTTTAAGCCGATCAAAATGGTAAGAACAGTTGCAGGTGTGACCTCTAATATGTTGCTTTTCCAGGCTTATGTGTATCATTGAATGTGATAACATTGTAACTAGGACCATGATTATTGTTTAGTCAAATAAACCAGCCATTATTTAAGGACACAAGGTTAGTTGATATGGTAATTTTAGAGATGTATCACATACGTAGGTGAGTTTACATGGAAGGCCAGGGAATATATCTCCTACAGAATAACATTAAATTGAGACCTAAAAGAGGAAAAGGAATTTGCTAGGTGAAGAATCAGGGAAGCATTCCAGGCAGGCATGTGTGAAGGTCCAGAGGTGAGAAAGAGGTAGGCCCATTTGAGAAACAGAAATAAGGCTACAGTAGCTGGACCATGTGAACAGGGGGAGAGTTCTGAGGTGGATAGGACAAGGATAACTCAAGGTCTTTTACGTTATGCTAAATATTAGCATTTTATTGAGTGTGCACTAAGGAAACATTGCAGAAGGGTTTTAAGCAAGGAAGTGATAAGACCAAATTTGTATTTTAGAAAAGATTCCTTTGGCTGCTGGATGGAGACAGTGTCCCAAGAGGGCAAAGACAGAAGTGTGGAGGCTGTTGCCAAGATTCAACTGAGAGATGATTTTGGGTTGGACAAGAGTGGGGACAAAAAAGTTGGAGACAAATGTGTTGAATTGATGGGTGGATGTATGGATGGGGATGGCTGCTCCTGGATTTCTGTTATGAGCAATTTGGGGGATCATGTACCATTTTGTAAGATGGGGAACAGTGGAGGAAGAGTGGTGGGGGATGATAGGAGTTTAGCCTTTTGTATATATTGAATTTGAAGCACCTGTGAGATACCGCAGTAGAACTCTGAAGCCGGTAGTTGACTATACAAGCAGGAACTAAGAAGGAAGGACAGGGATAAAGATATAAATCTGGGAGTCCTAGGCATATAGCTAGCATTTAAAGCCATAGGAATGGATGATATTGCCCAGGGTCAAAGAATGGAGTGAGAAGAGGACTCGATTGGACTCTGCAAGTGCCAACATTTGGAGATTAACAAAGTGCAGTCATAGAAGTAGGAGGAAAACTGGGAAGAGGGTGAAGCCTCTGAGGCCGAGAAGAGGGCTTTTAATAAGGAGCTAGCAATTGACAGTGCTGAATGCTGCCTTGAAGTCCGGTAAGATGAGGATTAAATAGTAGCTACTGGATTTGGCAAAAAGAAGGTGATTGGTAACTTTTGTTAACAATGTGGGTGTCATGGTTAGTTGGGAATAAGAGTGCCCAAGAGAAAACTATCATTATGAGAAGTTAGGAAGAGACTTTGAGGTGATGCTGGAAAACTTTTAGCCTTTCCCTCTATGTGCTCCACTTCACTTAACTAATTAAAATATTTGGAATTATTATAGATGTTTTAGAACTAGAAAGGATCTTAGAGAAAATTTAGTTCAATATTCTCAGCTTACAGATGGCTAGAGGAACCATGAAGAAGTTAAATGATTTCCTTGAGGTAACCTTGGTAGGAGTTGGAATAACTAGGACAAGGATCCAGGTGTTCTGACTTTCCCAAGGCTGTGCTCATCCCAAAAGAGTGTGCTTGAGGTTGACTCCCTCTGCAGAGGAAAAGGAATTTAGGTAGGGAGGTGGATGAGAACTAGGAGAAGCACCTGGAAGAACAGGAAGTGGAAAGACCTGAAAGGAATAAAAGGTGTTGAAAGAGCTTACAGAGAGGTGAGAGGGAAAGAAGACATAAGACTGGCCTCAGCATTTGAATGACCCCTGGTAGTAAGTGGGAAGACAGATGTCCCAGCTAGAACATTGTCATATTTTGGAGCAGTTTATGGAACTAAGGGTGGTGGATTTCAATTTGTCATTCTGTATCTCTAAGACAAACATTTCCAGAGAATCCTGAGCCCATTTTTCCCTTCTCAATAATTACTAACTTGAAAGGATTAATCGTTATTATTCTTTTGGCTGTTTTTTCCAGACAGTGGAGGATGGGAGGGATGGGTGGAGGACTGGTACCATGATAGTGGAAAAATGGGAAAGGAAGGCTTATATATCCAGGGGCACTAGGAGTCCTAGTCTCTATACGTCATTAACTGCCTATTTGACTTTAGTTAGATCACTGGTAAATGAAGAGGCTGAACCGGTTAAAGTGATTTTTAGGCCACTTTAAAAGTATGATTATGTGCTGCTGTGTCAATGAATGTCGTCCCTCTTTTTCCTGGGTGCATGTGGAAAACCACAGTATTGAAGATTCTGGGATTCTAGGTTAACAGAAGTCTCTCATAGCATTTTTCCTAGTTCTGGGTGATTGTTATAGCCCTATGGTATTATCTACATCTCATTTACCTACATATGTGTATATGAGGGAAGGGAATAATGTGAACTTTAATATTTATATTTTATAACAAATATAAATTAATATTTAATATATTAAATATTTACATCAATATTTTATATAAGATAATATTTAAAAATATGTTCATCTACTAATACAATATAAGATATATAACCATATGTAATATTTTGCATATATGATATATAATTATGATAATAGATTAACATATATTAAAATATTGAATATTTATATATTATATTAAATAGTTGATACCTGATTAGCCATGAGTGTATTGACTATATTGCAGATTACCTGTCTATAGCAACCAAGGACCCTTCATCCTATTGCCCAGCCAGGGCTTAGGCCACTGCAAAAAGAGAAGCCATAATAGAGTCAGAGATGGACAATGTGGTTGGAATGAGAGTGTGAACGTGTGCATTTATGTGTCTCTCTAAGCTGCCTCTCTGGCTGCAATTGCAAATCCAGTTATCAATGACCACTGAATTAGCTATTGTTTTTTTATCTTCCAACCCTACTTCCCATTCAGTTGTGCAAATGGTGACCAAAGAGAAATGATGGAAACTGTCAGTTCTCTGTGTTTGGCTCACAGGTGGATTTTGTCTGACAACATGTGTACTGCATATTACAACGCAGTAGCCCGTGTGGGGTGGTTCTGGGTGTTGGGATAAGTGGAGGGTTCCTGTCTTCCCGTTGGGTGGCTTCTGCTCACTCTGAGCACTGTTCTGCCTAGTGCTGGCCTTCCTAGGCCTTTTGGCTCTACTCTGTCTCGTTGGAGCAAGTACAAGGACTTACAGACCTGTTTCCTGCAGATTGGCAGTGAGCCATTGAAAGCTCTGGGGGATACTTTGCCCAAATCAGGGTGGAGATTGCCAAGCCCTTGCTTCTGGACAGAGTTAGGGAAGATTGAGGTTATGGAAGGTGCTGCCTTTGTTGAAGAGCTCAACTCTGTAGGATGGCTAAAACTGCCGATTAAGGGACAAGTTAAGAATAGGTCTGAGGTTGACTCTTTTGCCCTCCTCTAGGTGAATGTTCTGGAGAACAAAGAGTGTTCACAAGTTAGTTATTATCAGGGCTGGAGGTGGGTGGGAATGAGAAAAAACTGCTCTGTTTTTTCTCCTTTGAAAAGGGAAGGGAGAAATAGGATCAACATTTATGCAGCACCTTTGTGTACCAGACACAGTGGGAGACTATGTTTAATTCAGATTATGCATTAAATAAATATATATTTATATATAATCTCTCTATAAAGATTATATAGAGATAGATATATAGATATTTGTATAGGTAAATTTATATCTATATAGATATAATTATATAGATATAGATATATTTTGTATCTATAGATATGAAAGATTTTGCTAGAGCAAAGTTAACATTATTTTGGAGAATCAACTTTGAAGATTGAAAAGCTCTTCAGGAACTGCAGTTTACATAGGGTAACCTGATTTCTAATTTTGTTAATTCCTTAAGGTAGATTCCTGAAGTAACTTTAAGGGGAAATTCTTGTTTTTCTAGCTAAGATCTTTTCAAATAATTGATGATCACTGAACATAATAAAGTTGTATTTCTATAAACATATTCACTAATTCAGACTTTATAGAGTGCCAGTCAGTTTTTGCCTTTACTATCAGCCATTAATAATGGAAACTTCAAAGGAAGCTCAACTTCAGTATGTGGTCTTAGGCTCCTCACCTTCATCTAAGACTATAATTAATAGAACTGTTTTATTAAAAATGAGCTCTTGGAAGACAGATGCATACGTTTGTTGAGCTAAAGGACAGGAGTCTAGCTAACAATCATAAGCTTGTGTCTCCTTTGAGACCTTTTATTCTGTAGCTCTTAGTTCTTGCCTAGAGATTGTTATCACTATTATTATCATCATCAAATATTAAATATTAATAGTGCTGTGCTCAGTGAACATCAAGTAACAAGCTAAGATTTCTTATCAGTCTTGCTTGGGGAACCTCAGGTTGCCTTGAGGATTTCTGGGAGGCTTTCAGTATATAAAATTCCCATGCAGTTCAGTGGGAAGAAAAGTATTTCCCTGTTTTTCATCACATTTGTCATTTGCTTGCATGCCTGGTCCTGTGTAATTGGTAGCGTTAAAATTAAAATAAATTACTTATCAGTATTCAAAATTATCTATACATAAATGACATATGTAATACATAATTATCTATTAATAAACACATTATTTTTTATGTAAAAAATTGCCCTTATCCATATATAAAAATAGAAATCATCCCTTGTTCTGAGTCTGGACCCTCATGCAAAATTTCATAAAGGGCTGGTTTACCCCCGGTAACTGCAAAATTACGCTGTGCTTTTTGAAGGGGGTTTTCTTCTCATGAGCTGGTATTTATACCAGTAAATTAGCAATGTTACTTTGCTTGTATCTTATTAGAGCTGCTTATGGACACTCTTATGGGTTTGAGAATAATAAGCTAACAAATTACTTGTATTTTGGCTGAGCGTGGTGGCTTGTGCCTGTAATCCTAGCACTTTGGGAGGCCGAGGTGGGTGGATCACTTGAGGTCAGGAGTTCAAAACCAGCCTGGCCAACATGGTGAAACCCAACCTCTACCAAAAATACAAAAAAATTAGTTGGGCATGATGGCACATGCCTGTAATACTCAGGAGACTGAGGCAGGAGAATCACTTGAACTGGGGAGGCAGAGGCTGCAGTGAGCCGAGATCGTGCTACTGCACTCCAGCCTGGGCAACAGAGCGAGACTCTGTCTCAAAAAAAAAAATCACTTGTATTTTATTAAAGTGTTTAGGATTATACATACTTGTCCATTTCTTGTTAAATAAAAGTGTCAACCACACAGTGTCCACTGTGCCTGGACTTGATACTATAGTTTGGTTTAAGTTTTCTTATGCATATACTTTTAACTGAGAATTTTTTTTTGGTCCAACAAGTAAAGTCTTTGCAGCATCTTTTTATAATCTGTCACTCATCCAGGGTCTCTGCCTCTTCTACATTTTTCTTTTCTTAATAAAAAAAAAATAAATCTCTTAATTTTGTTCTACCTACATTCTTCTTGGCAATAGCTACAACATGTCTTGGGCATCTTGGCAGAAGACCAGGTTATATTAGATAAGCCAGGGAAGGCAGTATTTAACTCATATTTTGGGAATATTGCTGATTAGTTCTGAAAGAAGTATATAAAATGCTGCATGTTGTAGAATCTTTGCTTTGAACTGGAGAGAACAGAAATTCAGCTGAAAGAGTAAGAGTGTGGCTATAAATCAAATCTGGAACATCCCTCAGTGTTTAATTAGAGATGTATGTAAGAGGCTGGAGGTAGGGGATGGATGGTGGGAGGTGGGGAAAGGTAGACTTCTGGGTAAAGATTTTACCTGTCCTTTGGTGATCCTTTAGATAGAACACAGTACTGACATATCAGGTTAAAAAATTATATACTACCTTATTCCAAAAAGCTTTAGGGTGAAGGGAAAGTAACTGTTGAAAAGTTGGAAGAATGAGGTTGTGTATAAAATGCACGTCATGAAACTCTATATGCTCACTACGGGTTTGCCTAAAATTTGTCTATTCTCTTGTTAGCAGCCAATGAGGAAGGTGACATAATAAGTTATTAAATTTATGATATCAATATAGTATGTTTTACAGAACACACCATCAAAGTAGTGATGAAGCACTCTACTAGTCTTGATACTGAGAACAGAGACATATTTCTCCTGTGGGGTTTTATGAAGAGAACACTTCATACAAAGTTAACTGGTTATAATGTCCTTGGCTTCCTCAAACTGTGGTTTTTGCACCTGTACAATGGGGATAGGAGCAGGATTGCATGAGGAGGTAGATATAAAACACCTCGCAGTGCCTGGCATGCTTGTAAGCATTCAGTAAATAGTTGCTATCATCTGTATGTACAGTAAACACAGCAACATGTTTCCCAGGAAGGAGCTAATAGATGTATCTTACATATAGAGGCATATGTTGTTAACCATCCACTCAGCTATAGAATTTGTAGTTTGGCTGATCTAAAACCCTTTTCTGGCTTGAAGGTTTTCATACTTCAAAGTGTTAAATCATCCTTGGTAGCAAAATGTGTATTTGTGAAAGCCACCTTAATTTGAATGGCTCCAGAGTTACTAAGTGTAAGTTTTTTGTTTGCCAGAAAACATTGTAGCAACTATGAGAAGTATGAAGTTAGGTTAGAAATATTTCAGGAATTGGGATAATTGGATGAGTTAACATCATAGTACTTCCTACTTGCAACTGGGGTGGAGCATGTAAGGATGGGAAGAAACAAGAATCACGTAGTGATCATTTCTGACATTCAGAGATCCCCAGGAAAGCCATGTTTTCTTTCCAGTAGTACTGGCTGTGGTACGGATTGGGAGATATTCCCAAGATATTTAGAGTTTGTTGGGAACTTGCACCATCTGTCAGAGAAAGGCATGCAGGGTATTTATTTGAACACATGATGCTGAAGCCACTGCCAAATCAAGGACTGAATGCTCTTTGACAGCACACCTAAATGAACACTGTCAAATGTAGATTCCAGTAGTTTTACTTCATGAAGTTTCAGTAGCAAGAATGTAACATTTATTTTGATAACATTTAAAACAATCACTTCTTCCTCATACATTATAGCTCTTAAAATTTTTTCCACTCCTCCTTTTTACATTATCTTTGGAAGCAGTATTTCCTGAGTTTTCTAGTGGAGAATTTTTTTTTTTTAGCCTAAAAATTCTGTATAAGAAGCAGGTTAACTATCCCTGATTCTTTAATGGTCTTACTGTTTTGTAGTCCCTTGCTAGGTTGGAAAGCTTGTCTGTCAAGTTTCTCCTTTTCATATTACAGGGAAAACAATACTATATCCTCAGCTTTGTGACTCCCCTAAGAGCTTGCAGTCATTTTATGAGTTATAATTTTAAAAATAGTCATCAGTCTTCATGACATATCCCTTAAACAGGTAAAGAGATTTTAATGAAAATAAATATTGAGATCCACATGTGATGTTCTCATCAATCATAGCATATTTTCAACAGTAATGATGCTTCTATTGATCATGATGACAGGTATTCTGTGGGGGCAGTGAGAAAGCTTCCATTGCAGCTCATTTTACTTTCGGTGTTTTGGTTACTTGGCACATATAGCTTATTAAGTATTTGATTGTCCCTTTGAGACAGCATGTCTATATTACCCCATCCACCAAAGCAAGGCTATCTTGCTCTCTTCTTATAGGCAAGGAAGCTGAAGTGAGAGAGGCTGAGAAGTAACTGATGGAGCAGAAAGCACTGTCCCTGAGCCCCTCAAGGTTTGCTTAACCATGGAACTATGTTCCTTGTCCTCTACCTGAACACAAGACAGAAAAGGAAAATTTAGTTACCAATCATGTGTGAGAGGAGGAGGATGCTTTAAGTTTTGAATTGCTCAGCTCAGTGGCTTGATTTCCTCTGGCAGTTGTTGGAAGGCAATATCTTCCTCATCCAGGGAATATTGTATTTTATTGTGCTGTAAGGATGTCTACAAAAAGTTCATTGCCATATGAGTACTAGAGAATGGTAGCTTCGCAGAGGCCATCACTAAGAGTTTTAAAAAATGGTCAAGAGTGGTTGCATTAGACAGGAGTGGGAACAGAGAGTGACTGCAAATGGATATGAGGGATCTTTTTGGATTGGTGGAAATGTTCTAAAATTGGATTATGACGATCGTTGCACAACTCTGTAAATATACTAAAATCATTGACTGTATCATTAAAATGAGTGGATTTTATTGTTTATAAATTACACCCCAGTAAAGCTGATTTTAAAATGCCTAAAATTTGGCATGTCTTGAGAGGAACAACATTTCTGCTTGACCTCTGGGCACCATAGCACTTCACAGTGCAGTGTCAATTCTGAAAGCTCCCACACCTGTGTGGAAGTGCACAGGGAAAACCAAGAAGGAGGAGTTGGAGGAAATGGGGATAGACAGAATCTGTTGCTGAGAGGATGCCTATCATCACGATGCGAACAAAATGGCACCACTTATGTGATAATGACAACTCAAAGTAGGTTCCAAAAAGTCAAGTGCATTTCTCTCCAGGGTTTGATGGCTCACTCTCTGAACTGGCCTAACTCTTTCATTAGATTGACAATGATGACACTTCCTAGCCGGTAATCTTACCTTAGCATCTTATCCACCCATATAGACTGTCTATTAAATGATTTGATCAAATGTACTATGCAGATTTGAGTAAATATTATTTAAAAAATCTTTCTATATAACATCAATATGGCAATATAGCTTAATTACCATTTTTTGCTTAGCCGCCATATTTAATAATGTGAATAGAAAATATTTAATGTGACAGGTTTAAAAAAATTTTTCAACCTCTTAATTTGTGTGTGTTTTCTTGAAAACAACCAAGCATTTCGTGTTTGATTTATTGAAGCAATTGGTTGGCTTTGTTCACTTACATTGTTGAGACTTGAGATAAAACTTCAGGACTCCCTCAGTAACTGGAGCACAGGAAACAATTGACACTGTTTCTTAATTCACATTGTTTCTGAGACATTTCCTACTTCCTAGTATAATATAGCTTTCCCATGAGAACCATTTGCTTGCAAATGGTTAGACATGATAGATACACTTCTCACTGGCACACATTCTGTGGGGAGAATTTCACTGTGTTTTGTAGTAGCTGAGTTGCTGTGTGTGTGTTGGGAAGGAGGTCCTGCTTTATGTAAAGATGCCTCCAACTTCATTCAAGCATCTGATGTCTTCTTTTGAATACTAACCCATTCACTTAGGTTCTGCATTGCTTAGCTGGAATATCTTTCCTGACGGAGTATATAATTCTTTTAAGCCTGCCAATTTAAGGAAACACCCCTGCCAATTATGGTGTTTTTAGATATACCCCGTAGGTTACTGTGGAAAGTAGTTCATGACAGTTTGTATCATACATACTGTATGTACATGTATTTGCATGTAGGTACGTGATACTGGCTGTGGCATTGCAAAGTTGTCATCAAGGAATAATTCCAGAAATGGGAAGTAAAACCCATAGATGAGAAAATCTAATCTAATTTGCAGTTCAGAAAAAAATGTTCACATTATTTCTGAAATGGTAGTTCCTAAAATACAGAAGTTATGCTGTATTTAAAGTGAAAGTAGAAGTTTTTCAATTTAAAAAATGATGTGGAACTTTGAGTTTCTTTCTTTTTTGTCTTATTAGATTTTGTAAAAATAATACCACTTGTCAGTTTTGCAGCTCCTTCCATCTAGAGAGCTGAAAGCATTTCACAATCTTTTTTTCCTCATGCCCTTCTCTTCAAGGCAATTTTTGCTGGGCTCGGTTTATTTTTATCATTGCAACAACCAGTTTTTAGAAACTTTTGGAAACGAAAAAAGAAAAATGAGAATGGCACTGTAGCTGACATTCATTTTAGCTGTTTCCTAGTGTGAACGTTTGAGTATTTCTAAAATCTTTTCTCCAAGTATGTCTTATTTTTCTCAGTTTGTCCCAGTTCTAAGTCTCTATTTTGCTGATTAGGTAAAAAAAAAAGTTTTAATGTAAAGCCTTACCCCCAGCAAAATGACTTTTTGAACTTTGAGTTAAATCTTTATTTTTGCAGCGCCAGCAGCTCCTTTTCCAGCAGGCACTAACCCTACCCAGTATAATCATAGACTCATGTAAGGCTGAAACTGGAGGGCCCTCTAGGGATTACCCAGTTTAAGTCTCTCCTTCTAGAAATGATGAGAGGCCCAGAGTGGTTAAGAGATACATGCTTAAGGTCAGACAACTAATTGATGGCAGAGTATGACAAACATGAAGGATTCCTGATTTCCAGTTTGATATTCCTTGGTTTTCCTAAACAAAAGTAGTCTATCTGGACAGAATTAGAGTACACTCTCACAGAGTCCTAGTGTCAGCCACTAGCTTGAATTACACTGAAGCTAATTAAAAATTGGGAGGAAATTTTATTTTTCTAGAGTTTGCCAAATATAGAATGGTAACATTGAATTTATAGACATTTTCTTCTGATCTGTGTATCTTGTGCAATTTGTCTGCAGTAGAGAATGTGGTTTGAACTGACTGGTGATTTGTGTACCTTCCTTAGGCCACCATACCATTTACATCGGAGTCCATGTGCCGAAGAGTTACAGGAGAAGGAGACGTCACAAGAGAAAGACAGGGCACAAAGAAAAGAAGGAAAAGGAGAGAATCTCTGAGAACTACTCTGACAAATCAGATATTGAAAATGCTGATGAATCCAGCAGCAGCATCCTAAAACCTCTCAGTGAGTACTCTCTGAGCGTTGGTGCCTCTCTCTGCCTCACTCCCACGTCTTTGAGAAGGACACCTTTTTGAATCTTGTGGCTAAAGGGGAGGGACACTGTAATACTGAGATGTTTAGAATCTGTTCTAAAGGATAGTGTCTGTGGAGATGCTTTGCTTGTACCGGCAGGTTAATCTAGGAGGTCATCTGGTAAGATTCTGAGTTGATCAGAAAAGGCCTGACTAAGTTTAGGCATAGCTGTGTATTCTACATTTTTATGTGTAATAGGGTAGTATTGCAGATGGTATTTAACTACAGCAATAAACAGTAACTGGAAGACTAAAGAATTTTTTGCATTGTTTATGCTTAGAAATAGATTCTGTTGAGACAGCAGGTGAAGATGAGAATGTATGTCTATATATTTACATATCTTACCAAATGTCAGCATTAAAGGTGACATAAAACCAGGTTATGAGCCAGGTCAGTGATTTAAATAGGAATTGTGGAAAATCATCCTGTAAGAGAGGTCTGTAGAGTGACACAGTTGTTAAGATGTTGAATGTATTAGATGTCATACACTGGATAAAAGTGTTACTAAGAGCAGAATAGCAGGAGGTCAAAGAACACCCTTGAATTCAAGTGATAGGATAGGCTGTGTGTTTAGATGTATGTTTATGTTGCTTTTTGTTTCTTTAATGTGGAGAATATTTGGCTACATGGGCCAAATATTGTGGCTGAACTGAGAATGAATATGTGCAGTAGAAACACATGCCAATTTTGGAAGATTCCCCAACAGGAGTTACACAGTGACAGCTTTTCATGTTGGCAGAGCTCTGTACATTCTTCATGTCTTTGCTACAGTTGCAGAAATATGGACCCTGCAATAAAATGCATTATGGATGGCACAGATAAAGATCGGGTTCAGTCATTGCAGGTGATGACAGGCCAAATTAGAATGAACAGCTCAAGGGTGTTGAAAAGTGAATTTACAGAGTTAAATTAAAGAGGGTGTGAGGCATAGTGATGTGAATTTTTTATAGTCTCACCGTTGGAACTGAGCAGGTGGCTTAGGAAGCTAGAGAAGTGTGGTGCTAAGAGGAGAAATACAGGTGGACCATCGAATTAAAGACAGAAGCTTGGAGGGGAGCTTGAGATGGATCGTGAAATCTAAATTAAAAGCATTGAAATAAATTTAAGACTTAGAAGGACCAGAAGGCAGGAGACTCAAGTTATGTACTTTTCACTGAAGTACTGGGGGAAAGTCTGTCTGAAAGGGATCCTTTATATATCGATTAAGGTAGTGGAGTCTGTTTTGAGAAAAGGCCTTAAAATGCACATAAACATGGCACAGTTAATAGTCTGGAGGAACAAAAGATAACATTCTTTTCCAAATAAATGACTACCATTTATCTTGATTTACTCTGTATCCATCTGTCAAGGCCTGAGCCAGTGTCAAGTGTTCTGTCCATTGTGCATGTGATTGTCTACTCTCTCTCTTTCTCTCTCTCTCTGCGTCTTTTATAACTTGTCTTTCATTCTTCAGATTAGAACAAGAGTGCATCATCACTGTTAATGTTAAAAAGTAAAGAGGTGCTCACCTAGACAAATGGGCCCAGGAATTTTGAGGTTAAAATTATATATCAGCTTTTGAGAAGGGCAGTGGAAACAGTGCCAGCAGCACTCAGGTAGGTCATAAGGAATGAACAGATCAGGAAGATGCTGAGACCGCATGTGTATCAACCATAGAATACTGTTGCATTCTGTGGCATTTGGGGACCAGTTTGAATACAGCATGTGAAATAAACAAGGCAATCCATTCTCTTTCCCCTCAGAGGTTTCTTCCTGGGGGAATACTGCATTGTGTTGTATACTGGTTTTCTGAAGGGATCCTATGGAGAGACAGTTGTTAAGGACTAAATTGTTCAGTGATCATAAAAAAATTATTTATAAATATGCATTTTACAGTTTTGTTCCTGCTGATCAGTGTTATACACTAATGTGCCTTTGGCATATTTGATATGAGTTATCCAATTTGACATGAAGATTCTGTTAGAAATTGCTGTATATCCTCAGCTGCTTTGATGGATTGGTAGTTAATTATTTGGTACAGTTCTGTTTAAAAGTCAGAGTTTTTGCACCTAGATATAGAAAGACATTTAACCCCATGATTTTGGGGGAAGCCATAGGGCTCTGGCACCAACATGATGACAAAATTGTTGTGGGAAAACTGAATGAAATACTTGCCTACTATACTATTATTGTCTCTCAAGAACAGCCACATAACAGTTTCTGTCGTTCTGTGACCTATGGTGTTTGAGTTGCTTATGTCCATAGACATATCACGTCCCATAGACAAGGTTCCCACATGTGTCTGGCAGTGCGTGATTTGATGCTTATACTTCTGAGAAAAACAAAAACCAAAAAGCCCACATATAAATAGTAACTTGATGGGAGTCACCTTTGATTCTTTCCTTGCTCTCACCCTCATATGCAATCCTTCAATGATTTCTGTTGGTTCAACATTTAAAATAGATCTGAATTTTTCTGTTCTTTTCAGTTTTGCGGTTACATTTTTGTCCAGGGAATCATCACCTCTTGCATAGACACTGCAGCAGTCTCTGCTTTTTAAGTATTTCTTCATAGAGAGGCACCATTGATCATCATAAAGTGTAAATTGGATCATGTCCTTCCTCTGCTGAAAACTTCCCATTGTCCTAAGAATAAAACCTCAATTGGGCATCATGGCCCAGTGTCTTTCTAGTCCTGTGATGTGCCATTCTCTCCTTGCTCACTTTACTCCAGATACATTGATATTGGAGTTCCTTGGTGCTAAAACCTTTTCTGCCTCAGGGCCTTTGTTCATGCAAACTTGTCTTCCTGAAATGGTCAGCCCATTCTTGTCCTGGTTAGTTTTTCTGTTCCTGTATGTTCTGGCTTTTAAATTTTACCTCTTCAGAGAGTCCTTTCCTTACACTCTCTCTAGTGCAGATTCCCCTTCATCATTCTTTCCCAACGCCTTATGTTTCCTTCAGAATATATGTTTTAACATGTGATTTTTGAGAGCTTACAGGTTTGTCTTGAGCTGTTGCTGGATTGTAAACTCCATGAGAGCAAAGATCAGGTTGTCTTGTTCACTTTGTTATCTTTGGCGGTGCACAATGCCTGGCACATAGTATGGTCTTCGTATGTGTTTACTGAGGAGTAACTGAATGAATGAATTACTACAGAGAAAGACGTAAGCATTGCTTTAATTGGTCTAAATATTTCTTATATCCTAGATAGAGATCCAGCTGATTTTCTTGTTTTTAAGCCTGGAACATCGTATTTATATTTCCCTGCCCTGCCTTTCTCCCTTGACACATAAAATCTGGTCTTCGCTTTTAATTATCCCACTTTGGAAAGTGCCTCATTATTTTGTCTATCGCCAAAGTGGGATTTTGGTCTGGGTAGGTAACTCCCAAGTGTGTAGAGCTGCTTGTTAACCACAGGTGAGGGATGAAACTGAACCGCAAGGCACATTAATTTTTCATATACACTTAAAAATGCTCACTGTTCCACAGAGCAGGCAGCCCCCCTTCAGAAGCCATATTAAGGTGACATGAGCTGGCACCGTGGCACATGCCTATAGTCCCAGGTACTCCAGAGGCTGAGGTGGGAGGATCATCAGAGCCCAGGAGTTTGAAGCTGTAGTGCTCTATGATTGCCCCTGTGAATAGCTGCTGTGCTTCGTCCGTGGCAATATAGTGAGACCCTGTCTCTACAAAAACATGAAAGGGCATTTATAAGAAGTAAACGAAATATCTTCCAGTATTTAGGCACATTAAGGAGATGGCATAATTAACAGGTTCATTTAGTTTATAACCTAATGCTTTCTATTTTCTTCATGGCTTTGGTGTCAAGACCGGGTTTCTAAAAAATAAATGAGTGTTTGATTTTTACACATTTGGAGCTCTGAGGAGGAAGCGAGCTAGCTTCGTATCCCCCTCTGAGCTCAGCAGCAGCTCCAAGTCCTTTCACAGCTGCTATTCCCAGTGTGGCGTCAGAGCTGGTGTCCCAGCTGGGGACACAGAGAAGGAAACGTGTGTGAGAGCGTGGTGCACTGAGCCATGGGGAGAGAGAAGCTGGGGAAGGAAAGTGAAATGGAAGAACAAGCAGGAGAGACAAGGGAATGAGGAGGTGGTGTGGAGTGGGTGGTTGAGAGAAAAGTTAGATTGTGCTCTTTCTTAAAAATAATCCTTTTGCCTCCTCCACTGTGCATTTTTTTTTTCTAAGTTAGCAGCTGCCATCCTCTGAGGGTTGCCCAAAAAGTGGGTGGGAAGGTGGTCCTGGCTGAGATAGGCTTTGGAAACACAGCACACCTTCCCAGCCTACATGGTTTTGGCCTCTGTGCCTCCCATTTTGTTAGTGTCCAGGGATACTTATGGGGGCATCACAGGCTACTTTGTGACTGTAGAGATCCTGAAGATGTGTAAGATGGTAGGAAACAAAGCTACAATCAGAACATCGTGTTCAGCATTTTGATCTGATGTGTAAGATATTTCTTGACAAGCATGAACATGCATTCATGCTTGGAGGTGCTAACTGCCTCTCACACACAGGTCTTGCCCGTTGTGGAATCATAGCGCTAGGTATGTCCATACAGACACTCATTCAGTCTTGTGGTATTCTTTTTTAGCTTTTTGGATGTGTACCAGAACTGACGGATTTATGCTAGTGAACATTGTTCTGTGAGCCTGGGACAATGGATGCTGGTTGGTGATCCAGTTATATTCAGGAAACTGAAACAGAGAAATGGGCAGCTGCTTTTGTTTGGTGCTTCCGGGTAAATGAACAGAGTAGCTTTTCATAAGAGCCAAGAATATTTGGTGTTGTGTCATTTGACTTCCCCTTTTCCCAGTGCACACCCCTCCCAACCTGACCTCATACTTCTGGGTACATTTGTACTTTTTCTTGATTTTTAAAATGTTTTCAGGCAAGATCCTTAATTTTGATACCATAAAATAAGGTTTCTTTAATTTTCTACATGCCATTGGTATTCTCAAAAATCGATCTATATATAGGAGAAAAGGCTTTGGAAATGTATGAAAATGAGGTAGACCTGTCCCAGTTTAAAAAACAAAACACAAACACAATAAAACTATACCATCTCTTTCATCCCCTTCTCTATTTTTCACCTTATATAAGTAGGAGGAAGTACTTTGTCTTTAGGTCTGAGTACAAAAGCTTTTTATATTAAAAAATGTTTTAAAACTTATAGTTTGCCTTTTCAGAAGGGACACTTGTGTTGTAATTTTACTGGAAAGGGAGCATATCAGAGTGGTTAAGAGTGCATATTTGAGCCAGATTACTTGAGTTTGAATCCCAGTTCATACCAGCAGTGTAACCTTGGTTATTTACTTAACTTCTTTGTGCTCTAGTTTCCTCATATGTAAAAAGGGGATGATCGATTTTAATCATAGTATTCTGAACATGAAGTGAGCACTGCATATAGTCAGCAATAATGGTTAGCAGTTATTATTTTGAGTTACTATGATTGCCTTCTTCAAGCTTATCTTTTCCTATCCATCATACACAGGTAATGCCAAAAACTTGAGGCTAAAACTCTGTAGAGCTTAATTCCTTGTAAACAATAACCACTATTCTTTAAGCTCTTCTGGTCTTTTCTGCCACAAATTCTCACTAGGTGTTCTTTTGCTTTAGCTGTCGGCTTGGCTCTTGGCTCCTAACGGCATATTTGGGAGAAGCAACCTAAATTCAGTCTCTTATCTTGCCAGTGAGTGTCAGTCTGCATGTTGGCTGGCAGGTGAGAGGACCAAGGGAACAAGGACTTCAAGGGGCGGAGGTGCTGTCTCTTGTGCTGCTCTTTTTTGTGGAATACTGCCACCAGCAAGTGGCTTGGTGTACCAAGGGTGTCCTTGAATGTAGTCGGCAGTTGTAATTCCCCGTTCTGGATGCCTGAAATCAAATAGACTGTTCTGTCTTTTATAGGAAGGATCTCTTTCTGGCTCTTTCTTTGTGTTTCTTTGTGAAATTAATCTGGTTAAGAAGGGCTGTTGGGTGGGACAAGTCAGCAATTTGGAGGCAGTGTTGTGCAGAAAGGAAAAATATTTGGCATACTTGTGTTTTTGGTGGCAATGGGTTGGCTCAACAATGTTGAGTTTTGTGTGGTACAAATAATTGTTGTTTATTCCTCTGTGATGCTGATGAATACAAGAGGACTGTGTCATAGTGCTTCTGCTTCTTTAGCCAGTTAACTGCATAAGTCTCTTAGAGAGCCTTGAGTTTCTGAAATGCAGCTCTCTTGAAGTCACCTTGAAGTGCCCTTCAAATGGCAGATTTTACACTATTCATTTCTTGTTGCCACTGGCTATTCTATTCTAATAGTTATTCCATGTTATCATGCCATGAGATGTTATGAATAGTGTGTTTACACGTGTCATGGGAGAGTTGATGTTGTTGCTATTTATAGTGACTTATGAGTTCAGGAGACCTCAAAGGGTTCTAGTGTACTCCACGTGCTGGGGTACTCAGGGCTAAAAAGAGATTGTGACTTAGGGTGGAAAATGGGGGGAAACCAGAATACTGTGCAGAATTTCAGTGTGAAATTTACTTTAGTGAAGTAAATGGGGTATAAATGACTGTCTGCCACAGGCATTACCACCTAAGCGGAAGGCAGGTCACATCCTGTGGTTTGGGATTCAAATTTACAAGGCAGGAAGCTTGAATGTGTATTTGTGAGTTTGTGTGAGTGTGTGTGATTTGAATGCACTGAAAAAAAGAAAGATATTGGCAAGGGTCTTCTTGAAATAGTATTCTGTTTAGGAATTTTTTCATATAGAAGGAAATAATTCTTAAAGAACAAGGGTTCTTAATACCAGGGATTTAAATTCAGGGCTTTATGAGTGTGAACTCATAAATGCAGAAGTAGTTGGGGTGAGGGACCACGGGCCTACTCTATAAATAAATTCTGCGGAATTCTTCCATGACCACAATCTGGAGGCAGGAATGTTAGGCTCTTTTAATAACTTTCCCATGGATAGGAGTCTTACTTGACTTTTCATCACTTTTATAGAGGTGTTGCGAGCAAGGAGTCTCCATTTTCCTGGTTAATATAGAATCAAGATCCAAGTTATCCTTTATCCTTCTCTGTTCTTTTTCTTCCATAGCCAGCCATGCACTGAGCGCTGTTGGTTTTTCCTTCAAAGTTTCTCTTATGTCTGCCACTTCCTTTGAATTCCTAAGGCAATACTTCTTATTTGGAATTTCAGCGTTAAGTTCATCCTTGAAATAGAAGGGAGTTATTTCAGACAAGGCTGCCAGACATCTAAAATATTAGTTCTATAGTCTCTCCTTAATTAAATAACAAACAAACAATCCTTTTTTTTTTTTTCCTAGCAAACAGTATTTATTCCCCTTTCCCCCCGGGTGTCATTTCTTTGGGAATAGAAAAATGACCTTGTTTTGTGTATCTAGCCAACAATTCTTTTTTTTTTGTTATACTTTAAGTTCTAGTGTACATGTGAACAACGTGTAGGTTAGTTACATATGTATACATTTGCCATGTTGGTGTGCTGCACCCATTAACTCATCATTTAACATTAGCTATATCTCCTAATGCTATCCCTCCCCCCTCCCCCCACTCCACAACAGGCCCCGGTGTGTGATGTTCCCCTTGGTGTGTCCATGTGTTCTCGTTGTTCAATTCCCGCCTATGAGTGAGAACATGCGGTGCAAACAAACAATCCTTCTATTGCTCATCATTACTTAAAGTAATGAGTAAAGCAACAATGTAACAAAGTTTCCTCTGCTACTTTCAATATTTTATGTAGTTTAATGAAAATTATAGATGTACTGTGTCTCAGCAAGGCCACCTTAAGTTCATTTTTATGAACTCATAATAACTTCCCCAGTTTTTGAACTCTTGCAGCAAATATTATCTACATCACACAATCTGATACTTAGATCTGTAATGCCTCAAATGGTGACTTACCTCTGTCATTCAGATGTATGTCATCTCTTCAGTATTATCATTAGAGACTCAAAGGCAGAGGCGATATTGCATGCTTCTTTTGAATCATGTTCTGCAATAGCATATTTGTTGAGTGGATAGGTAAATAAAATGCCCAGAAATTACCCATTAGGTTAAAATAATCTGGTCTATCCAAGAAAATTTACAACTATCTTGGTTAAGAAAATGCTGTCCCTTCAACCTAAATCCTTACTGAAAAGTGATTAAAATATAAATAACCAAAGAACTGTCCACTAGAGTGAGTTGAATCATGGTGCAGTGAAAAGAGAGAATACCAGGAAAAGTCTTTTTTTTATGCTGTAGTTCTACAATTTGCAATAACCAATTTGTACATAATTAAAATAGAAATTGTCCATGTTTTAAAAACAGAGATAAAAGTGCTACCTGTGTATTTTTTTTCTCATGGGAAATATATTAAAATATTAAAATGCCTGAAAACATGAAGGTAAGTGTTGGAATGCAAAATATTATAAGACAGCATTTCTTTAAAGAACTGTATAGCTTTCTGAGTTGGAATAAGCCTGCCTTTGCTTACGTTTATTTATTTAGGGTTCATATTCCACTGTGTTGAGTGAGGATAGAGCATAAAAGAGGTTACTTATGGCAGTGATATTTGTTAATTACTGAATGTGTCACTGAGGCTGTTTACGGAGTTTTTTTTTACATGGAGAACTTTAAGAGTTGGTACTATATGTGTATCTGGGATAGATATACAGATTAAGGTCCATGTTGCTTTCAGAGATGAAATAAGACGACTTTAGCACCCTTGTCAGGATTATGATTTACTGATTCTGAAACAAGAGCATAACTGGAATGTTCTATTCTTTTGCTATTTGCCAATTAGCAGAATTCTATTATTTAAAAAAACACATTGCACATGATATCCTTACTTTAGAAACTACTCCTGATGGTGATGGTATGGTTATTAAACACTTTGTATCAACATTATCTTTTGTCATTTATCAAAATTTTACCACAAAGACCACAAGATAAAGCAATTATATTTAACTGATTCTACTTCATTTATGAGGCTTTGGGTAGGAATAATTTAAGTGTAATGGAAAATATGACTTCTGGATGCAAATGTTCAATAAACATGTGGGCTGTCTAGCTATCTGTGTTCGTTCAAAGCTGAAGTTGTTTTCCTCAGAAAATAGGGCAATTTCTGTTACCAAGGTATGGAAATAGCAGTTTCTATAACTAGAAATTTACTGCAGATTCACCCAGTATCCAGAACACATGCATGAGCAACTATAAAATCCTAAGTCAATTATTTGTCTAATTGTACTTTGTTACTTCTTGTGACACTGCTGAATGCCACAAACAACAACAACCAAGCAGATGGGCAAAAACGCTTCAAAAGGATTTTAGATTATTTTTTATTGATGTCCACACACAGACACAGCTAATACTCTTCCTTGCTCCTCTGATTCCTAAATATAGGTTTTGAGCAAAAGATACGCTGGTTAAGAAAGACTGAAGATAGGTAGCTGGCATTCCAGTGGCCATTTCAGTTAGATCAAATGCTAACCAAAGTTTTCAAAAAGTGTGGCGGAAAGTTTTCTGAGCTATTGTTTGCATGCTCCAACCACACTTGGAAGGTTTATAGATTTTTTGCTCTTCGTGAAACTGACTTTGGAAATCTGTCTATGCTATATTTTCCTTAAACCTCTTTTATCCTATTATTTTATGATTCTTTCTGACATTAGTAAAAACATCTAAGCAGTTAATACAATAGGATAAATTTGAGGATGTTCTTTGTACATTTTTGTGTAGAGGAAGAAGTGGCCAAGATGCTTTCCTCTTCTGGCAGATGGAGAGAAGGTGCTGTCTTTAGTGACTGAATGCGAGTGGGGAACCTTTGATTTTGTAAAAGGCTCATACAAGTTCAGATGAAAAAGAAATCAATCAGGGAAATGTATAAGAAGAAAAAACAACCTGGAGACTATATTTATTTTTAAATAACAATTGAGTTTTAAAAATGTCATTGATTTCTGTATTTTGGCCAGTCACAGGGAATAGAGGGGGAAGTGCAGGGATAACACTGAAAGTAAAAGGAGAGAGAGGAGATGACTTATTCTGAGAAAGAAGCAGAGGAAGTAGAAGAATGCCATCAAGAAAGACAATGAGATTAAAGAAAAATCACTGGGTGAATGGCAAGGGCTAACATCTTACCCCCTCAAAATAGAGCTCTCTATAACTTAATAGGACCAGCTCTCTACATCCAATCCTCAAACCGGTTTCAAGTGGCCTCTACCTGCCTTATCTTTAGTTTCCTAGGGATAGTTTTTTCACCATGATTTTCAAATGATCATAGTGATTCTCTAACGATTTTCCCTTTATTCTTATGTTATCATTACCTCTTTGTGTTGGTTTTAGACTCATCTCTACCAGATGTTCCTCCTATAAGAAACTTGGGCCTTGTCTTATAGTTATGCTAGTCCTTTTCCTAATACCTGATTTTTAAAATTACCAGCATACCATATGATAAATATCTTTAGCTTTCTAAAATTTCTTTTTAAACATACCCTAGTCTTCTAGCAGATTATTTAATATAACTTTCAATTCTATACTTTAAAAAGTATAAAATTCAGTTTATACTTTTTATAGGACGTTACCTCAAGTCTTTGTTCAGCCACAAGATAAAGCTGGACTAAGGTCCAGCTTTAACAAAGATGCTACCCTGAGCGTCCACACCAAATCCAAGGCTGTCCTCTTGGTAGTCTGCCTGATGACAGAGGAAATTCAGAGTCAGGCAGTGGGACTTTTTTGGAAGACAGCTGGGTCTAGGGGAATTTTTGTAAGCAATGAACCATTCTTTAATTGTGAAACCACTGGATGTGGTTAGTAGTTTATTTTAAAAATACCATATGTTAGTTCATTCCTATATACTGTGACAATCATAGTTTAATCAAAAGTTGCTTGTGACATTTCTGTTAGTATTCATAAAAGAGTGGCTTGCTTCCTTGAAATCCTGAACTCTGTGCCAAATGCCAGCACATTGACAATTACAGTTTGGCTTTTAGGCAATTGTGCAGCTTTTTGAGTATGTGGTAAGTTTTTATTTATTTTTGTCACTTTCACTAATTTGTCATCTTCTTAAATGGAAAAATATTTTCTCAGCATTTTGTTTGGTAAATAGGGACTTTTACTCTTTTCTCCATGGTTCCCCGAGAGGAAATAAGCTAATGTAACTGCTTTTCGACTCTTTTTTTTTCTGGCCAGAAAGCCAAATGAATGCATGATCTCATTGAGATATGATCTATTTGTATGAACTGTAAACTTGTAAGCTTGTCATCATCCTTCATGGTACTGGGGCAGGCACCTGGCTGGCCACTGTAACAGGATGAGGAAAGAGATACAGCGAGATCCCTGAGACTTCAATTCAGTGCAGTGCAAGTCAATTCATTTCAATTCAGCTCACTTTAATCCCATCTAAGAAATATTTATGGAGTACTTTTTAGGCATAGTCCTGAGCACTGGGGCTGTAGAAATGAAAATTTTATAAAAACTGACATTTTCGTGGGGGAAATAACACAAATCAGATAAATTTAAGAGAATGTGGTAATTGCTAACTACATCAGTATCAGTATCAGGAAGGATGAGATGCCTCATTCATCCATCCATTTCTTCATCAAAAATATTTATTGAAGGTCTACACCATGTACCAAGTACTGTGCTGGATGTTGGGGTGATGATAGTGAACAAAATTAAAGACTTTCTACCTTTGGGGAGCTTGTAGTCAGTTTGGAGAGACACTAACTAATCAAATACCCATACAAATAAATGTTAAGTTCTACCTTTGGTATGTACTGTTGGAGTGTGGCCCATGGTGCTGTGAGATTTGATAAAAGGTAGGTTCTGATCAAGGTAGGGAGGTTAGGAAAGGCTTCTCTGAGAAAGTTATGCTTGAGTTGAGATCTGAAGGATGAGAAAAAAAAATTTTGGTGAAGGCTCTAAGTGAAAAAAATACTGCAGGTCACAAGAAGAGCACAAAACAAGGCTCTGGGCTAGGAGAAAGCATGATGAGTACAAGAGTGGTTATCTAAGGCAGGCCATCAACGCTGACCAAGTATGTGAGGCCTCATTGAGGAGAGTTCCATCTAAAAAATAATTTCATTATCTTTGACTAATAGTTGAGGAAATGGCCAAGGTGGGTGGATCACCTGAGGTCAGAGTTCGAGACCAGCCTGGCCAACTTGGTGAAACCCCATCTCTACTAAAAATATGAAAATTAGCTGGGTGTGGCAGTGTGTGCCTGTAGTCCTAGCTACTCAGGAGGCTGAGGTACGAGAATTGTTTGAACCTGTGAGGCGGAGGTTGCAGTGAGCCGAGATCATGGCACTGCACTCCAGCCTGGATGACAGAGTGAGAGTCTGCCAAAAAAAAAAAAAAAAAGAAAAAAAGAAAATGAAACGTACCAATTTCAGGTGAATAATTATGTGTATTAAATGCCGTGATAAAAGCACATCTATATATAAGGCATACAGTAAGTTGAAGTACTGATTTTTAACCTGAGTTTAAATGGAGCTTTATGGTTATGATTCTGTGTTTTTTCTCAACATTGTTTATCTGCAGAACCACTCCCAACTTCTGCTTACGTCTTACAACCTTTTCTGCAAATATTTATCCCTATGATATCAGTGTGCCAAATAAAGTAGTGTTTTTTTTTTTTTTTTTGCCACTAGTGAATCTCAGCAAAAGCTTTTGGCATTGACACGTGAGGTGCATTCTTATCTTCTCAAGTGGCTCTATGATTTTGTCTATTTTCATGTACTACTCCACTGGCAGCCAAGATAATCCCTTAAGGATACCAATTCTACAATTTTAGAAGTATAGAAGGTTGGAGGGGCAATTCATTCTGGGTGAATATTTCAGTAGCATTGGCTGTAAATCATACCCAGGCCTTTTCTTTCTGTGACTCACGTGATGTAAGGAAGAGATCAGATGACGGGGTCAAGAGGACACAAAACCTCAGCCCTGCTTCTGCTCCCTCAATGACTTCCATCCAAAATGACTTTACATATGTCACCAGAGCATGGAAGTGTTTATGGCGATTTATACTTTGGTTTTGGTTTGTTAGCTTATTTTGTCATAGTTAGGACAAGAGGAGACATTTCTGATGCAAAGGGAGATTTTCTTTAGCCAGAGGAATTTTGAAACCTTTATTACTAAGTACAACAGAGTATTTTTGTTCGTTGTACTTTTGAAGTCTGTGATCAGGAAATGTATTTTCTTTAAAAATAAATCAGAAAAGGTCTCAGGAGGGCCTCAATGACTGTAATAAAATGTTTCTCAGAGCACTTTTTATGTTTTCACACTTTGCTTTTTTCTCCTTTGCTGCAAGTTGCAGTTTTCCATCAAAGTTATTTTGGATGGTGTTGAAAGTTTTCTCTGGGTCTTTGTGCATAGTTCAGAGAGCATTCAGGGAATTGACTAAGCCGAGTTGACTATATGTTGCAAAATGTTTTATTTTTGTGTAGTGCTGTATAACATATAGAAGCTTTCATACACAGAACCCTAACTGTTCCATAGCCCTTGATGCAATCAGAACAAACATTATTCCTGTTTTAGAAATACAAATCAGAGGTTCCCACAGGCTAAGCAATTTGCCTGGGGTCACACATGCTGTGTTGGGAGTCAGAATTAGAACAAGGTCTTTGGACTTCTGGTCTGACCCTCTATACTAACTATATGGTGAAGCTGACATAGTGGAGTTGTTGGGCTAAAAATGAGGAGCCTTTGATAGGGTGCAGTCAAATCTTGGAGGATTCCATTATTCCTTTCTCCAAAGCTGGGTATATTCAAAATTAGAAAATTACAGCTATGAATAGTTGTTTTCCACTTGATTGGTCTAAAGTCAACTGAATTCTAGAGAAAACTCCTTTGAAAGTGTGTTGCCTTGGAAATGGATGATCGTAGCAGTATAATAGCTTTTACCGTATTTGAAATTCCAGCAGTTTAGGTGACAGTTGTGTCTTTCTGAAGGGCGTGGGCAGATTCTGAACGGGCTTTTCCCGTTGCTCATCAGCTTGGCCATGGCTGCTCTTATTACAGCAGTCAATCATTTTCACAGATGTCTTTAAAAATTTTTTTTTTGTTTTTCTTTTCTGAGTTTAGAACATGTAGAAGTAACTTCTTTTTGGCATATTGCATTGCGTGTCTTTGCCTAGCAAGTAGTTGGTGTTAGGAAATGTGCGTGGACTTAAGTGGGAACACATAACATTTGTCATGTACTATAGACTTAATAAAGGCTGTCATGTCCATGATTATGTTTAATCCTCGTAAGAACCTTGTGAGAAATATAATGCCAGTGATATTGTTCCCATATTTTACAAATGAAGAAAGCAAAATTTGTTAAAAAACTATTATACAGTGGTTAAGACCATAGGTTTGGAATCATAGTTTGTGTTTAGATCCCAGTATACTTTACTTACGAGCTTTTTGATGGTGGGCAAGTTATTTGACTGCTCTAAGTCTCCATTCTTATGATCTGTGAGGTAAGATGATAAAGAAATATACCTCACCAGGTGGCTGTGAAGGTTACCTGAGTATAAAGCTTTCAAAGGGCACTGGCAAATAATACAGCTTAGTGTATATTAGTTATTATCATTAAGTAACTTAATCACATTCACACATTAGCAAGGAGAAGAGCTGGGACTTGAACCTATGACCTTTTGTTTTTTTTGAGATGAAGTCTCGCTCTTGTCCCCCAGGCAAGAGTGCAATGGCGCAATCTCGGCTCTCTGCAACCTCTGCCTCCTGGGTTCAAGCGATTCTCTTGCCTCAGCCTCCCGAGTAACTGGGATTACAGGCGCCTGCCACCATGCCTGGCTAATTTTTTTGTATTTTTAGTAGAGGCGGGGTTTCACCACGTTTTCCAGGCTGGTCTCGAACTCCTGACCTCAGGTGATCCGCCCGCCTCGGCCTCCCAAAGTGCTGGGATTACAGGCATGAGCCACCATGCCCGGCCGAACCTGTGACTTTTAACTCCAGCTTCTACCTTGTTATTTTTCCAAAATACCAGAAATTTCCTTCTCTCTCTTCTCTATGGCAAGTGGCTGCTACATTAAGTTGTTAGTGAAGGGGATGGGTTTTGGAATAAAAGACTTGGGGATTCTGTGAGAACATTTGACCTCCTGGAATAAATCAGCAAAGTACTTAAAAATGTAGAAACACACTCCTTATTATTAAGAGCTACTTGGTTCTAACCCAAACTGAACTTAAAAACATCCCCTACTCTGACTCACATTATTAGTATATGAATACTTTTGGATGTACCAGTTATGTGATGTATCCACTGTCCTTAGTAGGGGATTAAGGATAGATGTTGGATTCCCACATTATAAGCCCCCTTGCTCCCCTCAACCTTTCCTTGCATGAACCTGGTGAGAGTGAGGGGTGAAGCTCATAGGCTCATTGGGGAACAAACCATGGTCTCATCTGCACTGTCTTCTAAGCAAATCAGTTAGATTAAAAGCAAAAGAACAAATTAGCTTGAGATACTTACTGAATTTGGATTGCCCCTTGAAGTGTTTACATTTATTTCCATCCTGCCTCTTCTCTTCCAGGGATCCCTGCTATAGCTTTTTGGACAGCCTAGGTAAGCATGGTGGCTGCTGTGGGTGCCCACCACTACACATCTTTCACGTTTGCCTGCAGAGGTCCTCAGTGCTGCACCATAGATTATGTCTATGTGGACACCTTCACTTGTTTAAATGTTCACTTCTCTGATTATAAAAATAATAATACCTGACCTTTACATAGTGCTTGACAGGTTACAAAGCATACTTGTATACATAAATGATTCTGAGGGATCTTTAGAGGTTATTATTTCTGCTTTACATGAGAAAATATAGATCTGAAAGGTAAAATGAATTACCTCCAGAGAGGGGACAAGTGTGAGAAATAGGACTTGAACATTCCAAATCTGGTGCTCTTTTTACAGTACCTACAGTGATATCGTCTCCCGGAAATGAATTAATGTGTTGGCTAGTTAATAGCTTCTCACATTCTACAAAAGATTTGAGGGGTCTTGAAATAATAAAATATGGGTGGAAATAGAAACCAAAACCAGGGAGAACACACAATATCCAAAACCACTAGGATTAATATTGTTCCTACAGTTGAATTTAATTTGTCTTTGAGCTTCCTGGCAGCCAAGATAAAAAGAGGCACAATCAGTTACATATTTCTTATTAGAAAAGGAAAAACATGCTACAGAGAAGTGGAGATTTTACTAGGATTGTATTCAAAATAATTGTTTTGTTTGAGGCCATAGATAAGGAGCAATAAGAATAAATGAAGATAATGCTCTCAACAAAAATTTATAGCTACTCAATAACATAAAAATGCATTGCAAGGGGGCTAACATTTGCTGGTTGCCTATTATGTGTCTGGCACTCTACTAGTGCATATTTTATTTTATTCTGCATATTTTATTTTATTTAACCCTCATGAACATTTAATGATCACAGCTATCTTTTAAAGGTATCATTGTGACCATTTAATGATAAGGAAACTCATCCTCAAATAATTTAAACTATTTCTTCAAGGTCACGTAGCTAGTAAGGAGTAATCCAGCAATTGAGATCCAGACCTTGTCTGATTCTACAGCCTGTGTCCTCACCACTCTATTCATGCTGCCTATAATGTGTTAGAGACATAAATTAACTAAATGCAAGTATATATAATCTTCTAGTGTTTCTGCTTTATCAAAGGATATGTTTTACAGGACCCAGATTATAGGTTGGTCTTCTGTAAACATCATTTCTCTCATCTAGGCTTCAGTAGGAGGTGAGTTGTAGAAAAGCTCATGTAGTGGTGCTGCTTGAGAGTGTTTCCCCAGAGTGTTAACTGTGGCTATGTGTTGTTGTTATTGAATATTAAGCACTTTATACACTACCTTCTTTAGTCTTCCCAGAAGCCCAATAAGGAAGGTACTTATTTCCATTTTGTAGATAAGGAAAGTGAGGCTCATGGAGGTTAAATGACTGAAAGACATACAGGTTCTCAGTGGCAGGATTCAGACACAGATCTTCCTGGCTCTAATTAGCATGTGCTTTATCATTGTACTAGAGGGCATCATGTTAAGCAAGTGGTAAAGTTGTTAATCTCTTGAAAAAATGGATCTGGACTCTTGTTTGGAAGAAAGACCATCTTGCCTCAGCACTGAGATGACTGCAGGAGGACCTAGAGACAAGTTTGAATTTTCCTAAAAAGGCAGTTGGGTCAGCCTCGGCATGTGGTCGAGCTTTATGTGCACAATTCCACATCATAACGCATGAAGGATATGACTTTGACATGAAAAGTGTTCAAAGATGCTGTTCCTGATGATTTTTCACAACTACAAGAAAACCTTAAAAATATTTCAGTGGATTTTATTTTATGGGGTCTCTGAGGAACCTACTAAGGTGAATTAAGTACTAGATATAACAATGTCACAAATTGATTTGAACAAATTTAATTTTGGGAAATGCAGCCAAAATAATAATTTTAGTTTAGAATGGTTAATTTAGAATGATTCTTTTTGACAGTCATTAAATACCAGAATCAATTATGTGAAAGATGTCACTCCAATTTTGTGATTGTTCTCATAATAATAACTGCCACGTCTACCATCACTACAATAAGAATAGGTAATGCTCACTGAGTTTTGTTCTGAATGCTTGATAAGAAATAGCTTAGTTAAGCCTCATAACAACCCTATGAGGTAGATATAATTATTAACTCCATTTTATAGATGAAATGTAGAGAAGTGAGTAATGCACCCAAGGGCATTCAGCTGGTAAATGGCTGGCTCACTGCACTAGTCTGTCTCTGCATATATAGTGGATCAGATAAAGATATACATGCCCCTCTTCTTCACTGTGGGGGAGCATGAAACCAGTTCATATGCAAGTACTTTTAAATCATTAAAAGCAGAACTTAAAAATAATTGGGGCAGGAATTCAGAAGAAGCCTAACATTGCTTGCTTAGTTATGAAGAGACCATTCCTGACCACCCTAATTCTTGCAGTGGGACAAATGTAAAAAGACTGGATGTCTCTATTGAGCTCCTATAGTTTGGTTCATAGTTGGTTTCAGTCCCCAGGGCCAAAAGCTAGTTAAAGTTTGGAAAGGGTCAGTCTCATGACATTGTTCTTGATACGTTTCCTCACAAGGTAATGCATAGTGTTTGTATTACTGATAGTAAGGTGGTTTTGGGTAAAGCCCACTTGCTCCTTAAACTGAATATTAGACTGAGGATTCTAGAATTTTTTTTTTTTTTTTTTTACAAAACAAAAAATTGGCATAAAGTTTTGAAAGCATAGATAAGTAGTTGAGAAGTAGCTCTGAGAAGCATATGTGTCAAGCGTTGCATGCTGGAATCAGATTGACCTGGTTCAGATGCATGCCCTTGAACCAGTTAACTAACTTCTTTAAGTCTCAGTTTCTTTATCTGAAAAATGGTGGTAATACTGTCTGACTCATGGAACTGTTGTGATGATTAAATGAGATAATGAATATAAAGTGCTTAGCTTAATGACTGACATATAAACTTAAAGTAAATACAGTTGAAACTTGAGCAACATGGGAGTTAGGGGCACTGACCTAAGACCGTCAAATCTATGTGTAACTGTTGACTCCTCAAAACTTAACTACTAATAGCCTACTGTTGACCAATAGCATAAACAGTTAATGAACACATTTTATATATGTATTATATACTGTATTCATATAATAAAGTTAGAGAAAATAAAATGTTATTAAAATGTCATTAAGAGAATCGTAATGAAGAAAGAATATATTTACTACTTATTAAGTGGAAGTGGATCATCACAAAGGTTTTCATTGTCGTCATCTTCACATTGAGTAGGCTGAGGAAGAAGAAGAGCGGTTGGTCTTGCTGTCTCAGGGGTGACAGAGGCGGAAGAAAATTTGCATGTAAGTGGACCCATGCAGTTCAAACCTATGTTGTTCAGTGGCCAACTGTATGTGCCATATGAGGTTGCCCATTAAAAATGGTATAAACTAGGTACTGAGTCCATTCAGATAGAATTAGACATGAAGAAATAAAACAAATAGTTTGACAAGCAGTGGGGGTCACTAAACAGAACATTCCTAAGTAATTCAGTTGTCAGAAGTGCAGTTCCCAAATGCAGTTAGTATCTTTAGAGGAGTTAGAAGTTCTGATTATCAGGCTCTGTAGAATTTTGTTTCATCCTGAGAGAGATGAGGGTGATCCCATGGTAGAGCAGAGAAAACACTCAAGAGGTGGAGTTCTAGCCTAGCTGTGCCTTTTACTAGCTCTTTGACTTTTGGACACTTCGTTTAATGTTTGGGGCTTCAAGTTACTGAGCAGTGGAATGAAGAGTCAGTGTGGATAATCTCTACATTTCCTACCAGCTCTCATATTCTTTTATTCTAAATTAGTTTAGGTCATACAAAACTAGATAAATTAGTCAGTGAAAAAAAGTTGCCAGACCTTCTTCAAATAGTCTCAAACAAAACAGAGAGGAAATAAATGCAAAATAAAACAAAAACTCAAAAGTAGGTTGCTGAAGATTCTGTTTTTTATTCTAAAATGTCCATTTGAGGCCAAATGACCCCTTCTTGTCTTTCATTGATTCCTTTGGAGAAATGTCCTCAGCTCATTCATAGGCCTAGGATGTTTTGCTTCCTTCCTTGATTGAAAAAGTTTCTTAAAAAAATTCTTTCACTGCCACAGCAGGAGTGAACCCAAAGGACTCAGGCACAGGAAATGTCTTTGCTTTAATTGTTGCCAGTGCCAGTACAGCCCTTTTCCAAGTTGCCCTGAGCTGTCAGCAGAGTGAAACTATGAATGAATCAAATGAATAGGGAAGATAAGTCTAAATAGCAGAACACATTTTTTTTTCCCTCCAAAAGAACAACTTTGTCTTGAGCAAAGGATCATTTAAACTGAAGATGCAGTTGGCATGGTGCCTTGGAAAGGCTTGTCACTTTCTTTCTACAATACTTCCTGAAAAGTTTTCCTTTCATTTGAGACTTGTTCAAACTGGTTATCATAATTTACCTTAAAATATTGGTGACAGGGGGTGATGGTTAAACATAGGATAGATTCTATAACTGGTTCTTTACCTTTCAAGGTTTCAAGGTAGTAAGGTTTTCCTCAGAAAAGGAGCTCTTTTTTCTTTGATAGTACTTTGAGAATAGTAGTATCTTTTAGCAGGCAGACACATCACAAATTACCTATTTAAACCTCCACATTTAACAGATGAGGCAACTGAGGACAAGTGATTTGGCCAAGGTGGCACAAACAGTTAACTTAGGCCTTCGGCCCTCAAGCAAATGTTTTCAGTACCACGCCACATTTCCTTCCTATATTGGGCTGCGGCTTCCTAGTTCTTACATAATAACTCAAACTTACCGCATCAGTAACCATTTCCCACCAACATTAGAACTTTAGAAGAGTAGAAAGATTTTTCCATCTTTCTGAAGGCATGCTTCGAAATGAAGTTGAAGCTGGTGATTTACCTCTGTTAAATCCACGAGATGTGGCTGCCAGGCTCTCCTGAAACGAATGAACATGAGAATAACAAAGTGTAAACATTCATGACTGAACTGCAGTTTCCAAGACAATTAGCAAGCCAGCTCCGAGTGCAGATTGAGGACCCAAAGAAGGGGAGACGGTATGGCAATCATTCTGGAGTAATCCTGCAGCACTACAAACTGGCATAATACAGCCTTTTTAATTTTGAGAAACTTTTTATTTTAAAAAGATTATAGATTTGTAGGAAGTTGTGAGAGATAGTACAGAAAGGTCTCATGTATCCTTCAATCCATTTCCCCAATGGTTATATCTTATATAATTAGAGTGTAATATCAAAACCAGGAAACTGACATTGGTACGATGTGTGACATCGTATGATGTGTGACATTGGTGCGATGTAGTTACATATAATTTGTCACGTATACATTCATGTAACTACTACCACAATCAAGACACAGAAGAGCTCCATCACTACAGAGATCTTCATTGGGCTATCTCTTTATAGTTACACCCCCTCCTTTCACACCATCCCTATCCCTGGCAACTACCAATCTGTTTTCCATCTTTGTAATTTTGTCATTTCATGAATGCTATATAAATGAAATCATATGGTATGTGAATCTGCTTTTTTTTTTTTTAGATCTTCTTCTTTTTTTTCCCCACTAGCATAGTGCCCTTAGTTCCATCTAAGTTGTTGCAAATCGTTCATTATTTTTATTGCTGAGCAGTATTCCATGGTATGGATGCACCACAGTTTGTTTAACCATTTACATATTAAGAGGCATCTTTGTTGTTTCTGGTTCCAGGCTTTCGAAATAAAGCTGCTGGCCAGGTGTGGTGGCTCACGCTTGTAGTCCCAGCACTTTGAGAGGTGGAGGTAGGTGGATCCCTTGAGCCCAGGAGTTCGAGACCAGCCTGGGCAATATGGCAAAACCTTGTCTCTACAAAAAAGACAAGAATAAGCCAGGGGTGGTGGTGCACACCTGTAGTCCCAGCTACTTGGGAGGCTGAGGTGGGACACTTGAGCCCAGGAGGTCGAGTCTGTAGTGAGCCAAGATTGTGCCACTGCACTCCAGCCTGGGTAACAGAATGAGACCCTGTCTCAAACAAAAAACAAAAAACAAAACAAAACAACCCCAAAACAAATAAAGCTGCTATGAACAATTGTGCACACGCTTTTGAATGGACATTAGTTTTCATTTCTCTGGGATAAGTGCCCAGTAGTGCAATTGCTTGGTCGTGTGGTGAATGGGTGTTTTATTTTTAAAGAAACTACCAAACTGTTTTTCAGAGTGCTTGTATCATTTTGCTTTCTACTGACAATGTATGAGTGATCTGATTTCTCTCTACTCTCACCAGCATTTAGAATTATCATTGTTTTTTTATTTTAGCTGTTCTGATAGTTGTATAGTGATAATCTTGTAGTCCTAACTTGCATCTATTTCCCTAATGGCTAGTGGTGTTGACTATCTTTTTTGCCATCTGTGTATCCTCTTTGGTGAAATGTCTCTTTATATCTTGTGCCCATTTCCTACTGGCTTGGCTTCCCTTCCCTTCCCTTCCTTTTCCTTCCCTTTTCCTTCCTTCCTTCCTTCTCTTTTTCTTTCTTTCTCTTTCTCTTTTTCTTTCCTTCCTCCCTTCTTTCTTTCTCTCTCTCTCCTTCCTTCCTTCCTTCCTCTCTCATTCACTTCTCTCTCTTTCCTTCTTTCTCTGTTTTTCTTTCTCTTTTTCTCTCGCTCTGTCTTTTTCTGTTGAGTTTTCAGAGTTCTGTATATATTGTAAATATGAATTCTTTGTTAGATATGTGATTTGCAAATATTTTCTGCCAGCCTGTAGCTTGTCTTTTTTTCTGCTTCATTGAGGTATAGTTAACAAATAAAACTATATAAATTTAAGGTGTACAATGTAATGATTTTATATACATATATGTTGAGAAAGGATTACTGCAATCAAGTTAGTTAACACAGCTACCACCTCACCTAGTTACTGTTGTTTTCTTCAGTGAGAACATTTAAGACCTACTTGTAGCAAATTTCAAGCATACGGTATGATATTGTTAACTATAGTCACCATACTTTATGTTACATCCCAGAATTTATTCATCTTATAACTGAAAGTTTGTATCCTTGGACCAACATCTCCCCATTCCCCCAACCTCCCAGCCCCTGGTAACTGCCCTTCTACTCTCCGTTTCTATGGGTTTGACTTTTTTTTTTTAATTACACATAAAAGTGAGTTATACAGTCTTTGTCTTTCTCTTTCTTACTTATTTCACTTAGCATAACGTCCTCAAAGTTTATTCATGTTGTCGCTAGTAGCAGGATTTTCTTCTTTTTTATGTCTGAATAATATTCCATTGTATATATATCACAGTCTATCCATTCATCTCTGGATGGACACTTTGGTCATTTTGTGTCTTATATATTGTGAATAATGCTGCGGTGAATATGTGGGTGCCGATATCCCTTTGAGAAACTGATTTAGTATCTTTTGGATGTATCCCAGTAGCCCAGAAGTGGGATTGCTGGATCCTATGGTACTTCTGTTTTAAATTCTTTGAGGACATTCCATACTGTTTTCCATAATGGCTGTACCAGTTTACATTTCTGCCACCAATGTCTAAGGGTTCCCTTTGCTTCATATCAACACCCACCTCTTGTCTTTTTCATAATAGTTATCCTAACAGGTATGATGTGACAGATGTCTTATTGTGGTTTTAATTTGCAGTTCCCTGATGATTAGTGATGCTGAAGTCTTTTCTTGTACCTATTGGTCATTTATTTATATGTCTTCTTTGGGAAAATGTCTAATTAGGTCCTTTGTCCATTTAAAAAATGAGATTGTCATTATTATTATTATTATTACTATTTTTGCTGTTGAGTTGTATGAGTTCCTAATATGTTTTGGACATTAATCCCTTATCAGATATATGGCTTGAAAATATTTTCTCCCATTCCATAGGTTGCTTTTCATTTTTTTCCAGCTTTATTGAGGTATAATTGACAAATAAAAGCTGTACAAATTTATGGTATACAGTGTGATATTTTGATTAATGTATATACCGTGAAATAATTACCATAATCAAGCTAATTTACATATTTATCACTCATGTAGTTATCATTTTTTGTGTGATGAGAACACTTAAGATCTATTCTTTTAGGAATTTTCAAGTATACAATAAATTATTATTAACTATAGTCACCTTGCTGTACGATAGATCTCCAGAACTTACTCATCCTGTCTAACTGAAATTTTGTACCCTTTGAGCAACACCTCCCATTCTTCCCACCCATCCCACCAGCCCTTGGCAGCTGCCATTCTGCTCTCTGCCTCTGTTGAGTATGACATTTTTTTTTCTTTAAGATTCCACATATAAGTGAGATCAAGGAATATTTGTCTTTGTGCCTGGCTTATTCCACTAAACATAATATCCTCCATGTTCATCTGTGTTGTCGCAAATGACAGGATTTCCTGTTTTTAAAAGGCTGAATAATATTCCATTGGATATTATATATCTATGTATGTATATATACATATATCCGTATATGTATGTATTATATATTTTATCCATTTATACTTGTGTTGATTCCATATGTTGGCTATTGGTGAATAATGTTGCAATGAATATGTGAGTGCAGATATTAATATTTCCTTAAGATAGTAATTTTGTTTCCTTTGGATGTATACCCAGAAATGGGATTTCTTGATCACATGGTAGTTCTACAGCTGATTTTTTGAGGAACTTCCATTCTGTGTTCTATAATGGCTGTCTAATTTATATTCCTATTAACAGTGTATGAGGATTCTCTTTTCTCCACATCCTTGCCAGTGCTTGTTATTTTTTATTTATTTATTTATTTTTTGAGATGGAATCTTGCTCTGTTGCCCAGGCTGGAGCGCAGTGGCATGATCTTGGCTCACTGCAACCTCTGCTTCCCGGGTTCAAGAGATTCTCCTGCCTCAGCCTCCCCAGTAGCTGGGATTACAGGCACCTGCCATCATGCCCAGCTAATTTTTGTATTTTTGTAGGGATGGGATTTCACCATGTTGGGCAGGCTGTCTTGAACCCCTCACCTCAGGTGATCTGCCCACCTCGGCCTCCCAAAGTGCTGGGATCACAGGTGTGAGCCACCCTGCCTGGCCAATCTTTTGTCTTTTGGTAATAACCATTCTAACGGGTGTGAGGTAATGTCTTATATTGCATTTCCCTGATGTTTAGTGATGTTGAACATTTTCAGATATCTGTTGGTTATTTGTATGTCTTCTTTTGAGAAATATCTATTCAAGTTCTTTGACCATTTTTTCTTTGGCTATTGAGTTGCATGAATTCCTTATATATTTTAGTTCTTAACCCCGTATTAGATATATGGTTTATGAATATTTTCTTTCATTTCACAGGTTGCTTATTTTGCTAATTGTTTCCTTTGCTGTGCAAAAACTTTTCAGTTTGTTGTAGTCCCATGTATTTATTTTTGCTTTTGTTGCTTGTGCTTTTGGTATTATAGCCAAAAAGTTATTGCCAAGATTAATATCACGGAGTTTTTGTTTTCATCTAGGAGTTTTATGGTTTCAGGGCTTAGATTTGTCTTTAAACTATTTCAAGTTAATCTTGTGAGTGGTATAAAATAAGGGTCCAATTTCATTCTTTTTCCCAGCCTGTAGCTTATCTGTACGTTCTCTTAAAGTGTCTTTCACAGAGCAGAAGTTTTAAGTTTTGGTGAAGTCTAGTTTATTGATTTTTTTCTTTTATGGATCATACTTTTTGTGTCATGTCTCAAAACCCTTTACTAAGACATAGTCCTGAAGATTTTTTTCTCTGTTATCTTTTAAAAGATTTTTTAGTTTTACGTTTAACTCTATAATCTCTTTCAAGTTAATTTTTGTATTAGGTGTGAGGTTTAGGTCAAGGTTTATTTTTAACATTTATTTTTCACCTAAATATGAAAATATCTATATGAAAGTGCACAAGTAATAAGTTCTCATAAAGTTATTATGTTGCCCACTTTTTTTTAGATAATGTCTGCTACAGGAAGTGGTCACTGCAAAGAAATAAAAAGGAGAGAATTAATATATATTTGATACTTTTTTTGAGCAGCTGAATCTTTACATAAGTGAGAGTTAGGAGATTTCAGGCAGAGCAGGTATCCAAGAGGTAGCTCTCTCACCCCAAATTTTGCTTCCTGACTTGCGTTTGCATGCTGTGTACTTAACTTTGAGTTGGACAATGGATGCTCATCACAAAGCAGATGCTAGATGTTGTGTTTAGCACTGAATATCCTGCAGTGGGCCTGGAGTCACATTCAACGCTCTGCTTAAGGGCTGCAAATTGGGGTCTGAGTCCAACTTTGTATTTAATACAATGCTGAAGAATGATTAGGCAACAAGAGTACGTTTGGTTTTGAAGGAAAGCATAATAATATAAAAGAACACTAGGATATATGTCAGGAGGCCTGGGATCTAATGCCACATGTGCATTAAGTGAGTTTATGTCTTTCTGCAACTTGGGAAACTAGTATGAGCCCCGGTTTTCTCCTGTGTAAAAACAAGGGGCCTTGACCCTAGGTAGTCTCTGAAATCTCTTCTAGGTTTAAATTACATGATTCTAAGAAATTTTTAAAATAAAATGGACTCTGGTGTGATCTTCATTTTCTCTTGCTAATTAGAATATAAAACCTTGATATGAGAAGTGATAATTGAAGTTTAATATTGCATTTAAGTGTAACATGTTAGGGAAATTCTCCCTTTGGAATACATACCACAACATGTATTATATTAAGTGTTTAAATGTTTCTAATGCTACAGTGGGTTATTGGCAGATTCTTCCTCCTTCAAAATAATTTGAGAGATTATAATGCCACACTAAATATAGTGATACGTTAGTATTGCCAATGAAATGTGAACTGTGGATTTGGCTTGAACAATACGTAGCACTGGTGACTGAGGCAAGGGTCATTTGATCTCTTTTTTCTCTTTCTTTTTTTTTTGGTTTCCCTTTAATTTTCTGAATGAGATGACTATGTGATACAAGTTATTTCTTTCTTACATTTATTTGGGTGACCTCAGTTTTTGTTCATGCATACAAGTTCTGAAAAAGAACATTTACTTCTTTTTAGTGAACCCTGTTAAAAAAAAACCTTGAGAAGTTTGGCTTGAGATTTGAGCAGAAAATAAATTAAAAAATGATCTGAGTTCTTAGGAAAGAAAAAGTAGCCATGGCTTTGGTAAAATAAAAGTAGGCCCTATGAAAAGCCAGAAAATAATTCATTTGGCCAGTGCAGTATAGTTTATGGCAAGTGGACAGGCAACTAACTGAGTTAGGAAAAAGGGCATCCCTAAAGATGATTTTTTTTTTTTTTGAGATGGAGTTTTGCTCTTGTTGCCCAGGCTGGAGTGCAATCTCAGCTCACTGCAACCTCTGCCTCCTGGGTTCAAGTGATACTTCTGCTTCAGCCTCCTGAGTAGCTGGGATTACAGGCATGCTCCACCATGCCCGGCTAATTTTGTATTTTTAGTAGAGATGGGGTTTCTCCGTGTTGGTCAGGCTGGTCACGAACACCTGATATCAGGTGATCCGCCCACCTCGGCCTCCCAAAGTGCTGGGATTATAGGCGTGAGCCACCGCACCCAGCTGATTTTTTTTTTTTAAAGACAAGGTCTCACTCTATTGTCTAGGCTGGAGTACAGTGGCATGATCAGGGCTCACTGTAGCTTCAACCTCCTGTGCTGAAGAGATCCTTCCATCTCAGCCTCCTGAGTAGCTGGGACCACAGGTGTGTGCCACCACATCTGGCTGATTTTTTTTTTTTTTGAGACAGTGTCTCACTATGTTGCCTAGGCTGGTCTCAAACTTCTGGGCTCAAGCGATCCTCCTACCCGGGCCTCCCAAAGTGCTGAGATTACAGGAATAAGCTCCCATGCTTGCTCAGATTTTTTAACTAGACCAAAAACCCTGGGAATCTGTACTAATGAGTGGGACATCTGTGACTGGTGACTGGATTTTTCCGCAACGATAAAGGGACTATTACATTGAGAGCTGAGGTCTGAAAATGCTGAATAGACTTGGTTAGTAAATTTGATGAGTGAAATTTTATTATGAAAATACCTGCCAAGTGTTCTGTCATGCATTTCCAAAAAGGTATGCTACTCTTCATCTTTTATGATCACCCAAAACTGTGATCAGTGTAGCAACAATGACCAGAATTCTGCTGATTTGTTTTATATTTTGGAACATCATTGAAACCTTCATTCCGCTATCTCCCTCTTCCCATGATCCTCATTTCTCTTTCATTGCCTTTTGAAGCATTTGAATGAAAACCTGAATTCCATCTTTGTGTGCTCTTTCATGGCAATGTTTTTAGGAATAGGAGGAGAATCTAGGTACAGAGTGTCTGCAATAGCTGAGATGTGGGCATTCCTGACATTTGACCCACGGGGAGCTTCTCTTTCTTGTCGTCAGAGTCACACAGGGTCGCACTAGGTTCGCCTCAGTTGCTTTGAATATCTTGATTTTTGTGGGTGGGAAGCCAACAGAATCTTGGCAGGATAGGGTGTGAAGGCCACTCTTCTCTAATATGTGCCAAGTCCATAGCCTCGTTACCCCAGTTTCCAGAGAAGAAAATGTTAGGCTGTCAGGGGAGTGGCTTTTGAGTCAACATTATTTCTATATCTCCACTTTCTTTCCTTAGGAGTCATGGCACTAGATCATCAGATTGTATCCATTAAGCATGTATTGCTATTTACAGAAATGGGAGACCAAATCAGATTGTGTATGAAACTTTGATTACTTTTCCTCTACAACATTTCCACTGGTTTTGCATGTGTTCCAGAGCCTAGGGAACTTCCCTGCAGAGTTCAATGTAAGCTGATCCCAGGCTGGTCCATGGTGTCATCCTTTCAGACCCAAGTGCTTGATGAGCTTTTTATAGTCCTCCTGCTGCAGATGCCTCCTCCTTTTGCTTCCTTATGCTAAATGAGGAGAGTGAACAATCATCTTACAATTTTCTCAGCAGTCAGCTTTCAGGAATAAAGTCATTTTTCCCCCTTTGTCTTGACTTCTAAAGTCTAAACTTCTATGGGAAACAACCCACGGTGATAAAGGTAGTAAGAGTAATGCTAGGAGTAGTATGATGTCATAGGTAAAAATTAGCCTCTATCAGTTATATTTCCCAGAATGGAAATAAATGGCTTCTACTTGTAATTTAGACTGGGATCATTTTAGATTTTATACTCTTTGCCAGATTCATTACTACTCCTTTAATGGTAGAAAGACTTGGTATCTACTTAAAATGTTTTTCATTGAATTTGAGTATAAAAGGAGTTTAAAGTCCAGCTAATCTCTCTGTCACCAAAACAGAATCCTTGCTGTGATTTTTCTGACTGATCATAATTCACACTCCCAGGGCCAGAGAGCCAGTTGCTTTGCATGGTGGTCCGTTCCATGTGTGGATGGTTTTATTTGCTAAAATGCCTTTCATTACATTGACTCAGAGTTAGCCTTCCTGAGATTTTGACCCTTTGGTCTTAGTTTTGCTCTTCATAATGCAGTTAATCCTTCTTCCACATAACATCCCTTGAAAATTAGAATAAATTGTAACATCTCTTAGCTTTGGGTGATGTGATGTTTTTATAAGCTATGTTCTATTTATTTATCTTCCTTCAAGTCATTGCTAATAATGTTAGATAAAACAGTATATTACTTCTTCAAGGTGATCTTGGCTTACCAGTCAACTCTGTTTTTACATCTTTTTGGCTCTTTGCATTTAAACAAGGATGATGAACTCACCTGTGCACCTTGGTCTTGTAATCATTTTGCTCCGCATTCTTTTCTTTTATATATCTGTATTCTTACATTTTGGGTTCTGCTGATTATTTTGAGCTTTATGTTGTCTCCTGGTTACCTCTGGTTTCCTGATGTTCCCTGACTTAGACACTTTGGGTAACTACGTGCCCACCTACTTCTCTAACAGACTGGTGCCCTCAATGGGGAATCTGATTAGGCCGTTATTTAGTCATGGAGTAATATTCCTTAGAGTGAGCTTTCCAACTGGTGTCCTGTAGCAGTAGATTACAGATGTGCTGAGAAATTGATCTCTGCAGCTCTTGAATAGCTGGGCAGAGTCTCAGTAGTCTCAGGTGTCAAGTGCCTCAGTGTGACATTCAGATGCCATTATGTGCTCCATGGTGACCAAAGCCTTAAGCACTGCATCAAGGAATCGACATAGAGCACTGGTAAGTTAGTAGGGCATAGGGTTAGATATTTGCTTAACTCAAGATAAATGATGCCGTCATTTAGTCAAAAAAGGAAATAAGGCTTTCTTGGCATAACAAGTTCTTCGTGAACCTATCCTGACTCTTGGTAACCTCTTAGGTTGAAAGAACTGCTGTGAGTGAGATGGGTGCTGTCAGTGGTGCTCTGTGTGGCGATTACCCCCACTGGCTCACCTGGGGAGACTGAGGGCAAATTGCCTGTATTGATCACAGTCCTCTCATTCAGTGTCTGTAGCCTCAAAAAGATGGGTGGTAGTATTTCAGTCAAGTTTACTGGGGGCTGGGGCTTGATGAAGCATCGGAACCTGGAAGTATGCTGATGTTTAACCCCTGCTTATCTTGCAGGCACAGGCAAGTGGGCAAGTGTTAGGAAAAGTGAAGTCAACATCTGGAGCACTGAGAAACCTGACTGTACAATAATAACCAGCTGTAAAACAATTCTCAGAAAACAATTCTCATATTACTCTATGAGGTGTCATTGAAAAGATGCATTTAAAGGAGAAATTAAATATTTTTTTTGAACTTTGGCTACTCTATTTCAAAATTTGTATTTAGATTAAAATGTCATCTAATCTGTTTGGTACTCTTTTGTTTTCTAGTGAAAAATTTTTGTGTAGTGACAAGTGTTAGCTATGTTTATTATGACTTTTCATAACAAAACTTTGAAGCAGGAATTCTCAAATTTAAATGAGCATTGGAATCACTAGGAGGTCTTGTTAAAAGTTCAGATTTCTGGCCAGGCGCGGTGGTTCACACCTGTAATCCCAGCACTTTGGGAGGCCGAGGTGGGTGGATCACGAGGTCAGAAGATCGAGACCGTCCTGGCTAACACAGTGAAACCCCGTCTCTACTAAAAAAATACAAAAAATTAGACAGGCGTGGTGGCGGGCGCCTATAGTCCCAGCTACCAGGGAGGCTGAGGCAGGAGAACGGCGTGAACCTGGGAGGTGGAGCTTTCAGTGAGCTGAGATCGCGCCACTGCACTCCATCCTGGGTGACAGAGCGAGACTCCATCTCAAAAAAAAAGGTTCAGATTTCTGGGCTTCACTCTCAAAGATTTTGCATAAGTAAATTGGGGTGGAGCCTGGAAGTGTTTTCTAAAAGCACTCCATGTGGATTCAGTTGGAAGTCAACAGAAGACCAAACGCTTAAAAGCACTGGATGTAAAGGACCATATGCTTTTGTACTGATCAGCTGGTGGATACTTAGTTTTGTATTGTCAAAGGGCCATTTGCTTTGGAGACTTAGGATTCTTCCCTAGCATGTGTTTCTTCTTGGGCTGTGTTGAAATACAGAAACAACCAACCAAATGGAATTATCACAAGCAGTTTTCTATAACTTTGTGCAAAGTTAGGCCAAACATTACATGTTGTTATGGATTATGAAATTCAGAAAACACTGCCTCCTATTTGTGTATAGCTATACCATTAAACAGTATTTTCACTTAGTTTGTCTCTGTTGATCTTTATAACAATCTTGTGTGGTTAGTATTTTTATTTCCAGTTTATGAATGAGAAACTTTAAGGTTACAAGTAAATGGTAGAAGTGTTACTCTAACCTTTATTGTTACTACTTTGAAATTAGGCAGGTTTTATTATGTGCCAGGCACTATGTTGTACATTCTGAAATTCATTCTCTCTCTGAATCTTTATAAAACACTGTGAGGTAAATGTTATTATTATTTTTAGAATTATTATGAGTTTTTTTTTTTTTAACTTGGCTCTTGATGAGGCTAAGTAACAGTAACTTCTTGAGGTCATGCCTTTAGTCAATGGCAGAGCCAAGACTTTAGCCAGGTTTGTCTGACACTGGAGTTCATGCTTTCACTCTGGGTATTGTTAAGGCAGATTGCCTGGCCTGATTATAGTCTTCTAATTAGATGTCTGTGTCCTAAGAAGGATGAGTGGTAGTGTTTCTAGGCAAGTTACCAGTACACATTATACATTATAGCAGGCTGCCAGTATACATTATATAAAGCCATGCTATACAACTCATTCTAGAAAGAACAGAAAGCAACAGGAAGATCTAATAGGAAGGAAAGCAGACATTCAAAGTATAAAAATTAAAATGAAATGAAATACAATTGTGCATTTTTAGAAAACTTGATAAAAATAGCATTTCACACGCTTCAGAAGTACAAAGAGTGGGAAAGGCATAAGTTGTGATCTGCATACATTCTGATAATGTTAGCCATTCTTCTTGAAGAAGCAGTAGGATTGGCCTGTGTTTTATAGGCTTTTGAGTGTTGTTTGGTGTTTCGTTTATGGGCTCATTTTTCCATTACTAATACCAGCTGGCATTTGACCTTTCATGCTTCTGCCTTTGGCAGTATAGTCTTTCTAACTTCAATGTACAGTATGGCCTTTGTGTTTTAAATCAGAAATTTATTTTAATCAAATACATCTTGTAGTGTTGTGCTAGTGCTTTTCCCTCATTGACAGTAAAGTCTCATTGATGCTGTATTTACTCTGGATTTCTTTATGCAATTTCAAAATGAAAAATTTTGATTCTGGTGGTTCTGGTTGTAGTCCAGTGATTAGTCTCAACACAAAAGAAATAACAAAATGTTAATTCATTTTCCCCTGAAGCTGACTCTGGACTAGAAGTCAAAACAAAATATTTTCTATTAACTAATTTCATGAGAATTCAATATGAATAAATGACTTGGCAGTATCTTTTTTTTTTAATCCCAAGTTAAGCTTTTCTCATGACTTTATATCATCTACTACTGATGGTGATGAAAATTCCCAGGAGTTAATATGTTACCTTATCCTGATATCTTTCAATTGACATCTTGAATGATCAGAATGATCTTTCAATCATTTTTAAATCTCTATCCACTGAGATGCATTTATCAGCTGTCCATATTCATTTAACTTCGAATACTTACCAATTGCATTTTAATATCACTTGTTTCTGGTAGTCTAGGGGAGGCTGTGTCAGAAAGGGGTAGCATGCAGAATGGCCTTTCACCTAAATGGATTCTATCTTGCATGGTGACTTACTTGAAAGCCATGAGTGACGGATCTGGGATATATAAGTTTAGGCCTATATTTTGTAAGTGATTTTCTTTCAGAGAGATTCCCTGAAAATGTCAGAGCACCTGCTTTTTGATAGAGACAGTCTATGCAGCCCTTGATGGTCTGGCCTGAAATCAAGGAGTCAGAGAACAAATATAGGGTAGGGGATTTTTTTTTTTTTTTACAGAGTTTCACACTGCCGCCCAGCCTGGAGTGCAGTGGCGTGATCTCGGCTCACTGCAACCTCCACCTCCTGGGTTCAAACGATTCTCCTGCCTCAGCCTCCCTAGTAGCTGGGATTACAGGTGTGTGCCACCATGCCTGCCTAATTTTTGTGTTTTTAGTAGAGACAAGGTTTCACCATGTTGGCCAGGCTGGTCTTGTACTCCTGACCTCAGGTGATCCACCCCCCTTGGCCTCCCATAGTGCTGAGATTACAGGCATGAACCACTGTGCCTGGCCTAGGGTAGGGTCTTTAGAAGGGCTTTGAAGGGTGTTGTGAGCCATCAGGCCAGTATCCTCATTTGAGACATTTTGTGTAGTTCAGCTATTTATTCAGTTAAAAAAATCTCCATGGAAATGATATGTAGAAGTCTGTGGTATTTCTCTCATTCCATCTTATGAGTTAAAAAAATCAATCCTAATTCTAATTTTTTCTTTTTTTTGTATGATTGGAATCAAAATATGCATAACCTTTGTATCTTTCAGCAAAATACAGGCTGGTTCTTGACTTTTTGGTGGGCTGCTGGAATTACATTCTAGGTTCTCAGACTTTAGGGACTTAAGCTGAGGCCTGGGCTGACCTTGGGAATGTGCTTTGTTATACCTCTGGGAGTAGCACTGAGCAAAGCAGGTTGGGAGCCAGGATTCCAGTACAGGCAGGAAGGAGTAAATAATTAGGTTAGATAAGAAATTATTTGCCTTCCTTTCAGCAGGTGGACAAGCTAACAAGGAAAACATAATAAAGGAAATAAAGCTCACTTAAAGAGGGAAAAGGCCAATAATGGAATCACTTAAAACTTTTTATTGAAGAAAATGGGATTCCCTTGCACTCTTGTTTGAAATGTGTTTTGGATATGCGTTGTTTTATATCAGATTTGGATATAGAATTATGACATTGTCCAGCCATAGCAACTACTTTGTTAATTACAACTAGTTAGTGGATACCTGCTGGTACTGCACTGTAAGTAGTACCAACATATTCTAAATGTTCTTATATAAGAACTAAAATGTTATTATGCAAGAGAAATTCCCTGCTTCCAAGGAGTTTTATAATCTAGCAGAGAGAGAACGTGTACATCCAACACAAGTTGAGAACACTTGCAAAGTAACATATCAATAAGTGGAAAAAAAACAGTGCAAATGGAAGTATTGAGTGATTAAGAGAGTGATGCCAAAGATATGGGGCTGGCTGAGGAAGGATCTGAATTTTGAATTGGATAACGAAGGAGGAGAGAAACAAATTGGCAGACAGAGATGAGGAAGAAAGATATATGTGAGGCCATAGGTTTGGAAGTGAAGCAAGTCACATTTGACATGTTAGTGACAATAAGCAAGACAACAAGCACACAGGCTAGGACAAGGTGGAACTTCCATGGCCGTGGATAATTTGGGATGAATTTGATTATTGATTTGATTCAAGGGAACAGTAGGAAAATGCCATCGATTCTTGAGTATATGCAATGTGCTGAAAATGACAGATACTGGTAATTATTTAGGCAGCAACATCTATGATAGGTTGGAGTAGTGGAGCTAAGGGTGGAGAAAATATTAGGGAGCTGTTTTGTAACCTAGATTTAAAGTAACGAAGGTTTAGAGGAGGGCTTTGGGAAAGTCTGCTGGGTTAGGAAAAAAAATGAGCTCAGTTTTTGAGATACTACTTTTCAGATGTAGCAATCATATCCTGAGATGACCGGTCAGTTACTAGACAGGATTACAGTTTGAGAGCTCAAGTCTTGGCCATTGACTTTGGAGGCATTTGTGCAAGGTGATAGTTCAGTAATGCATGTGGAGTATGTATCATGGTGGTGACTATTGAGGGAGAAATGCAGAAAGCTGAGTTTGGAACCTTAGAAGCAGCTGCCAGCCAAGGGGGTGGAGGCAGGCAAAAAGTATAGTCAGCAAATGAGACAAAGAGGTATTAGAAGAACACAGAGAACACCCAGGGAAACCATGCGAGGAGAGAATTTCAGCAGTGCTAACTGAAGCATAGAGGTCAAGGGGATTGAAGACTTGAGAAAGACCTATTCGACTTCTCAAGGGAAAGGTCTTTGGAGACTTAGAAAAATTTGTTTCCAGTGAAGTTTCAGTGCAAAAGTGCATCAGGGATTTTCTAGGTACTCTGCATGACAAGGGGATTAATGTTTAATAAATAAATCCCTTCTGTAATTGCTTTAGCACATATGACTGGGTATCTGGGTCTTCAATATTTCAAGGGAAATGGTGAGGTCACTGCAGAAAGGAATTGAGGTTAGATTTCTCATATTATACAAACCCATCAGGTGATTTTTATATTATGTGGGAGAGAAACTCTCAGAGCTAAACTATTGGGCCTATTTAGATTCACAAGATCCTAGTGGCTCTGGGAAAAATCTTTGGGAAAATGTAAAACCTGAGCAGTGTTAGAAAGCCTCTTCTTTGGTCCTGTTATTTGGTTTATGTTAATGAATTTGCTTGGAGTATTTGTCAGAGATGTTGAGTTGTGGAAAATAATAAAAATCAGATTAAAATTTACCAAAATAATTAATATCAATTTACATGGAAGTGGAGGCACCAAAGAATTTTGGTCAAGACAGAATCAAAGCTCCAAATTTAATGACCTACAGTTAACATCATGCCAAAAGAACAGAGCCATTTTGTAAGAAACAACAGTCTAGTTGAATAAATGGAGGTGATAAGTTAGATATGGTGAAGAACTCAAATTTTAAAAGACAAGAGACACTTTCTCATGACTTAAGAAGAGAAATTTGTATTAGGAGATATACCTAATGCTAAATGATGAGTTAATGGATGCAGCACACCAGCATGGCACATGTATACATATGTAACAAACCTGCACGTTGTGCACATGTACCCTAAAACTTAAAGTATAATAATAATAAAATTACAAAAAAGTTGGTTATAATGTGGGATCTGAAATAATAGTGATAAGATATTCATAACTGTGGCCATTAAAATCCATTGACCTATAGTTTTTTTGTTCATGCATGATTTTTTTTTTTGAGACAGGGTCTCACTCTGCCACCCAGGCTGGAGTGCAGTGGCAAAATCATAGCTCACTGTAGCCTGGAACTCCTGGGCTCCAGCAATCCTCTCATCTCAGCCTCCTGATTAGCTAGGACTACAGGCATATACCACCACAGCTGGCTAAATTTTTGTCTATAGTGAAAAGGGAAAATAATGTCTTAGTTTTACTGTAAAATAGTATTGCCCTCATAGGCACCCCAAAAGGGTCCTCAGCCCACACTCCTAGAATTGATGCCTTAATACTATGCAATTCTCAAGTTGTTATTACTAATAAATTAAAAAATTAAAATTCTCTTTGCTGTATTTTTTAAAAGAGTGAAAAAGTACTTTACAATTCTATATTACTTTATTATCAAATTGTGAATGGGTTATTACCAATGTTGTAGTTAGAATTTCTTTTCCTCTCCTAGTTTTTATTTCTGTGGGTATAGTCGGTGTATCTATTTATGGATTACGTGAGATATTTTGATACAGGCATACAATGCATAATAATCACATCAGCATTTATCCTTTCTTTGTGTTACAAACAATCCAGTCATACTCTTTTAGTTATTTTAAAATGTCCAATAAATTATTGTTGACTATAAAAAAAAAGAAGAGAAATTTGTAGAAAGAAACCAAACTTCTAAATTTATCTTCGATTCAACTAATTAGCAGTAGTCTCAATTATAAAACCTGAATCTATAATACGATCTAACTTAGGTGTAATTAGATGAAAATGTAGTACTTTTCTGGTGAGTTAAATATGTGATTTTTGATTTATAATCACATCACAACAAATTGGTTGAGAAAGCATGAAGGTGAAGAAGAGATTAAATTTTATTTTGGCCTTTAGCTCAGTTTTATGTTCAGATGGTAGTTTCCCAGTTATAGCAAAACTGTACTTAGCCCCTCCTTAGTTCTAGGAACTAAGTTCTAGGAAGTAAGGAGGGACTAAGTACAGTTTTGGCATAATTGAGGATGTGACTTTAATGTTGCTATAGATTTTCATATCTCTGCAATAAAACATGAATTGCTTATGCTGTTTCTCTGATATAAAATACAGAGTTTTCCAATGCTCTATAAAATGTAATTTAGACAGACGAACATGAAACTATTCTTAAACTTGGATTGCCTGGGATTCTGAAATTTTTCTGGTTATTTGTTCAAATTGATACCTGACTATGATATTCACAACATTTCTTGATTTTCCCAACAGCTGCTATACAATATAGGATGTATATTGAATTGAAATAATAAATAGGCGGGAAAAAATGAGAGGAAAAAAGATAGGTACAAACGAAAGAGGAAAGAACAAATGTAAATCATTGAATAGTTATGATCACAGAGTGTGAGTATGTCTTACTTTTTTTTTTTTTGTTTTTTTTTTTTTTTGAGACAGTCTCACTCTGTCGCCCAGGCTGGAGTGCAGTGGTGCGATTTCGGCTCACTGCAACCTCTGCCCTCTGAGTTCAAGCGATTCTCCTGCCTCAGCCTCCCAAGTAGCTGGGATTACAGGCACCTGCCACTGCGCCCGGCTAATTTTTTGTATTTTTAGTAGAGATGGGGTTTCACCGTCTTGGCCAGGCTGGTCTTGAACTCCTGACCTTGTGATCCACCCGCTTCGGCCTCCCAAAGTGCTGGGATTACAGGCGTGAGCCACCGCACCCGGCCTCAATTTTGTTTTTAAGATTTCTACCTGCCAAGGCAAAATATGAAACCTGACTACTTACTTGATTAATACAGACCACAACTTAAAAACAAATCACTTGCTTAGGAGAAATACAAGTATTATCAACATAAAATCCAGAAGGAGGCTGGGTGCAGTGGCTCACGCCTGTAATCCCAGCACTTTGGGAAGCCGAGCCAGGTGGATCACCTGAGGTCAGGAGTTTGAGACCAGCCTGGCCAACATGTGAAACCCAGTCTCTACTAAAAATACAAAAATTAGCTGGGTGTGGTGATGCACACCTGTAGTCCTAGCTACTTGGGAGGCTGAGGCACAAGAATTGCTTAAACCCGGGAGGCGGAGGTTGCAATGAGCCAAGATCACACCACTGCACTCCAGCCTGGGCGACTCCGTCTAAAAAAAAAAAATCCAGAAAGAAATAAAGAAGACTTTGTATAATGCAATTAATGACACCTTAACAACATCTTGATTAGAGAATAGTCAAGTTTCCCAAATTCCACTGAGCTGGTTTCATGAGTTGGTAGACTGATGGTATCACATAAAAAGTCCTGCAAGGTCAATTCAGTAGTGGGGCTTCAGGTCCAGTTAGATAATTCTTTTAGAACTTAAGTTTGGGATAACTATTTTTCTTTCCACCTCATGTGTTTTGAACTTTCAGGGCATATATTACAACTTATAACGTATCCCTGTCACTCTTAGTCTGAGCGCTCATGTTGAAAGCACGCACTGTGTGAGCTGTCATCTCACTGTGAATCAGCAGGAAGGGTGAGTTTTCATAACATCAGTGAAGGATGAGGTAATTATTACAGAATTGGTTTTTGGAATACATGATAAAGAAATTCTGAGAAAAAAGTGAAAGTCTTCAGTTCCCTAATGGATAACAAAGGAGAACTTAACCTGACAAAAACGTCCAGGAAGAGTTTGTATGTTCCCCTAAAAATGGAAGCATATTAGTAACGACCTTCAATTCTTTCTGGAATGAGGGGGAAATTCCAAAAATAAACTAAATAAAATAAGCAGTAAGATTTCTTTGAATTTAAGGGAGAAGCACATTCTCCCAGTTAAGAAAGGTGTCTTCTGTGAAGCTGCCTAGGGCTACAGTCAAACAGATTCCCCCTGACGGGTGTGGAACTTGTCTTCACTCTGCAGAATGGCCTGTTCATTGTATTTCCCTTGGCATGTGATTCAGGTTGTTGGAGACCTTGGTAAACTCATCATATTAGATCATGGGTTGATGTAAGTTCATGTTTGGATGTTTTAAAATTGGTTGGAACCTGGCTAGGGGAAGAACGTATGTCTACAACTGGCCCTGAAAGAGATTAAACATGTTTGAGATGTTTTTTTAATGGCAGTGGAGTGGGTAGTAATGTTTCTTTTGCTGTGAGCCAGCAAGTGTGCCTGTTAGGAGAGCATTCCCGAACTCATGATGAATCAAAGACTGATTAACTGTACTTTAAGTACGGCATCTGGAAATTGCTTGTGAGAGAGATTTTGCCATCAATTACAGAAGACACATATGTCACTGGATTTAGGACCAAAGACAGGGACAACCCTTTACCAAACTGATTTCTACTTTACTGTGGGTCCTCTTTTAATGTAAACTTTCGGACTTGCTGCTTCAAAAGTAGTTGGCTTTCTTCTGCTAGTGATATGTAAAGAATGAATGGTGCCCATAATTGTTATAAATATAATATGCAGAGTTATATTTAATTTATAACATAAGTCACCAGTCAAAAAGACAGTTTAGTTTTTTCCTATGACAAAAATCCAATCTTACTCAGTAAAACAAATGATTTACAACTCATTGCTTTTCTGAGACTAGTATTTACTGTGCTATAATTTCAGGCATTTAGGTTTGCTGAAGGCATAAGGTATACTTTTTTAGATGTTAAATTTTTAGATATGGTTGATTGGGGGAAATTAACAATTTCAATGTTTGAAGTGGTAAACAGCTCATTTCTGCAGGGAGTGATAATTGGGAATGTAGATCATTGGAGATGGACTGAATTTAGGAACATCATGGTTGTAGATGTGGATTTAGGAGCTATCTGCTTAGATTTCGTGTCTTTTCCCATGATACTCTAACTCACAGGAACGGAACTGTTGCTGTATCTCTCTATACTTACAAATGGTGAGGGATTATCTCTTGAGCTGAGGGGACAGATTAGACCCTGGAGCTGCAAACCCTAGGTGTATATCCAGCAACCCCTGGACTGGTACTTTCATTGTGGGATGTATACATCCTTTTAAATACCAACAGAAGAAATTTTCAGAGGTTTTACCTTGATTTTCCTAAAAGAGGAAGCAATCATAGAACTGAATTCCTTTTCATAATTCTTCAAAATTGATTGGAGAAGAAAATTGCCTTTTCTCTCCTGCCTTTTCATTTTGAGGAACCCTTAATGATGTCACTTATTTTAAATCAAAGATGCTTATTTATTGCAGCATCTGTTCAGTCCTCCATTTCTTCCTTTCCTCTCCTCTCCTCTCCTCTTCTTTTCTTTCTTTCTTTTTTTTTACATGGAGTCTCGCTCTGTCACCCAGGCTGGAGTGCAATGGTGTGATCTCGGTTCACTGTAACCTCTGCCTTCTGGGCTCAAGTGATTCTCCTGCCTCAGCCTCCAGAGTAGCTGGGATTATAGACGCACACCACCATGCCTGGCTAATTTTTGTGTTTTTAGTAGAGACAGGGGTTTCACCATGTTGGCCAGGCTGGTCTTGAACTCATGTCCTTACGTGATCCACCAGCCTTGGCCTCCCAAAGTGCTGGGATTACAGTCATGAACCACCGTGCCTGGCCTCAGTCCTCCATTTCTAAGGCATTGTATCATTCAGTGGTTGTTTAATAACCTTAGACAAAATCTAAGGTTTAACAACCACTGAATGTTACAGTGGTTCAAGAATACAATGACACAATGGTCCAAGAATTGAACCAACTCTTTTTAACCTGTTTTTTTTCATTTTCTTTCTTTTTATACCTTATACAAATAAAATATGACTGTGTTTTTATTTTCATAGTATAAACAATATGGAAAATAAAAAGCTATATGATACAGAGCATAAATAATGGAGCAGAAAGTGAAAGTCTCTCTTCAAACATTTGCCCTGAGCCTACTGAAGAGTTATTCATCTACTCTCTTCTCTTTGGATTTACACGCATTTAAATGTACATGTAGAAAGATACTAACTTGTGTTTTGCAATAGATAAATTGACTTGTCTCATGTATAATGATCAATAAACTGTTAACCTGAAAATTCACTTTGTACCTCTTAATGGCTGGCAGCATTTCTATATTAAAAGAAACGTGGAAAAATAGCAAAACTCTACATTCCTGAAGTTTATTTTTATTCAGAGTTGGGTGTATTTTTTTGGGGGGGAACCATTGGTACTTTTTTTTATACATGGTAGACTAAATTATAATGTTTTAAAAATCAAAAGGTATTTGGAGAGATGGAAATATGATTTGATGATTTCTAGTAACTATATGTATTGTCTCCATAATATTTTCTTAATTTAAAAAGGTGGTTAACTTATGTGTGTTTGGCATATTTTTGAGTTGATAATCTCAAATAATTCTTCACTTATTACACATACTTGAAAATCTGCTCTCTCAGTTTTTCAAGTTAAAAGTATTCTGTCCTTGTGGATCTGTCATTTCACAGACCTATCTGTTTGCTTTGTTGGCTAGGTGATAGAAAATAAAGGGCAGAACATAAGAAATTATCCTTCATTGGATATTAGTTCGTTCTCTCGTCTGGATTTTAAAGTATTACTGGAAAAAAATCCTCTAATCTTCTATTAAAGATAAGATAAGTTCTTACAATGTATAGGTTGTTTGTAGGACTGAGAAGTATTAGAAATATGTCTTGGCTCAACTAGTTGGCCACCCTTGAGAGCCAGTAATACCAAGTGGCTAAGCTTAGTTGCACCCAGTGGCAAGAGACATTCTGAGGTTTCCCATGTATTGGGAGGAGGCCCAAGACAAAGAGGTCCTTGTAAAACTCAGCTAGAGACTTGGCTGTGGGACAGAGTCCTAGAAGAATCTACATTAACTGTGCCCTACCCAGAGGCATGCTGCTACAGCCTTTGTGCTGGGAACCACCAGCATCATGGAATGAGTTTGCGTCTCCAGGTAGACACTCTGAGCTTCTTTTGCTTACTGACCCTGTTACTACCCCTGAGCGCTGCAGCTGCCGTGTAGCATCATACATCTTCTCTGCAAAGTCATATTACACTGAGATTGTTAGAAACTGTCCGTCCTTTGTTTTCATGTGTGTGGTTGTTGCTGTAGAATATAATTACTTATCCTTACATCTAGCTTTCTGGCTTGATACACACACACAGACAAACACACACACACACACACACACACACACACACACTCTTTGGCAAAAGAAATGAATGTATTGGTGAATCTTTTTTTTTTTTTTTTGAGTTAGAATCTAGCTCTGTCGCCCAGGCTGGAGTGCAGTGGTGTAATATAGGCTCATCGCAACCTCCGCCTCCGAGGTTCAAGTGATTCTCCTGCCTCGGCCTCCTGAGTAGCTGGGAATACAGGGATGTGCCACCACCCCTGGCTAATTTTTGTATTTTTAGTAGAGACAGGGTTTCACCATGTTGATTGGGCTGATCTAGAACTCCTGACCACAAGTGATCCGCCTGCCTCAGCCTCCCAAAGTGCTGGGATTATAGGCTTGAGCCACCGTGCCCAGCCAGCATTGGTAAATCTTATGTATAATTTTAAAATTAACCAATACATTCATTTCCTTTGGCAAAGTATAAAAAGCATAGGATTTGAATTTGGAAGACCTTGGTTCAAGTTCTGCTTCTGCCACTTAGTAGTACTGTGACCTTTCTGAGGCTCTGTTTCCATTTTCATTCCCCATCTTGGTTGAGGCTTGTGAGCTTCAAATGAGAAAATATATTTAAAAGCATTTTGTGAACCATAAACTGCCACACAAATGTTGATTATTGTTAATATTTTATATTTAGTCTTGCTGGTACAATAAAAAGTTAGTAATAAATGCCCCATGAGCTGTCTTAATTCCAGAGAAGACATATGAACTAATATACCCAGCTTGGGTCATCAAAAGGTATATTTATATAAGGGCTACTGCTAAGCAGTGACAATCACGGGTGTGCTAATTTCATCCTGGGATCTGCAAGCAGCCTTAGGTGGAGAAAGGAGGAGGCACAGAACAGAGATAAATAAAGGCTTAGTTTCTACACAGCCTTGTGAAAGACTGTGTTTTAAGGGTTGAGTTCAACCATTAAGGTTGATGGTGTTTTATAGTATTTATTGATGCTTAAAAGTAAAATTTATCAGTTTTTAAAAGAATAGTTTTATGAGTCACCAAATTTATAAATATGGTCAAATGTGTATTCCACACTTTTCAGAGAAATTATGTAGCTCTTCTGGTAACAGTGAGAGTCCTTTGCTTACACAGTCAACAACATAGGAAAAGAGATTCAGTTTTCCTATGGCAAGTTTCACATCCTGGAAAATGTTTTATCAGTTGGATGCTGGGGCCATCTCTAGGTTAGAAAGTGTCAATGGGAAGTAGTTCAGGTTCAGATATGGGTAGGATCTGTGCTTCCTAGTTTGGAGAAGGGTTTCTGATGATGAGTTGGGATTTGGTTTTCATTCTTCTGGCCTCGTAGATAAGTGGCCAGTTTCATTTCATTGATTGGCTCTATCTTCAGTTTATGTGCTCATTCTTTCCATTGGAAACTCCTTTAACTCTTCTGCTGAAAATGTTCTCTAGGGTTCAACTTTAGGGAAATCTTAGCAAATTTTATTTATTACTCTAGCTATTATGTTTATTTTCATAACAGCTTTTCTGAAGGAGGACATCTAACACATCTAGGTGTTCATAATGTGAGCCTCATTTGTATTTTCAGAGAAAAGTTTTATCTTGAGTTTGAATGAACTGTGGAATTAGCTGAGTTAAGAGACTCTCATTTTTGCTATCCATGAGGCAGAAAAGTGGTGTGAAGGATATATGACTTCAGCCAATTGACTACTGACCAGTCTTTCTATTGTTTAGGCCATAGGAAATAGGGCATTTGGAGACAGGTGCTAAGGAAATGAGTAGCACTTTTGTGTGTGTGTGGTTGTAGGAACCACTGTACACCCTAGAACACTTTATTAAGACCTTACTGCTTATGTAATTGAAAAGACATTGATTGAGCTACAGGTACCTGGTCAGACATTGAGAGACCTGTACTTGGTCTCAGGATGCTCTGTGTAGAGCTTCCCCAGGCTGTTGGGAGCTGGGAGACTGCTTGGCCTGGACAGGACCCAGAATAAGAAGCATGGTACCTCCTATAAGCCTCCGAGTAGGCTGTGGGCTTCAAGATGGCTCTCAGGATGATCAGAGAGGTCAGGAGTGTAGGCTTAAGCCAGGGCCCAGGGCCAACATTCTCTGAGATGAGTCAAGCCCCAACCCTCTCTGGGGTTTCCAGAACAAAGGCTTGATGTGGGGAGCCAGCGTTGTGGAGAGGGCAGGGGGCATGTCTCTAGGCATTGCTGGAACTGAGGGAGATTGTCAGAGTGGCTGGGGTAATGTTTGTATAATCTGTGGCAGTTGGTCCTTCCTGCATGACAGTGGGAGGTTGAATGTCCCTTATGGGAGAGTCATACACCAGGGCTGGGCTGGAGCAGCCAGCCAGAGGGCGTTGGGGCAGTGGCTCTGCTGGGGTGACCAAAGTAGGGAAGGAAAGCCACTTGTTGCGCACACCCCGTTTTGATCAACTGCTTTCATGCAGGATGAGGCAGGGATAGGATCATTTCTCAGGCCCAGGTATTGATGTTTTCTTAATTCTTTAGTCTGGAAGAACTTGATGAGAGGGCAGGAGGATGTTAAGAATTTCCTTAATCAAACCCATTTTTCATGTCTCCTAGGGCTACCCCTTCATCTGCACATCTGCAGAGAATAACCTGACTCCTCTCACTTCTCCAGCTTTTCTCACAAGGCAGTTGTTACTGGACTGCTGAGGGAAGTGGAAGGGAAGCCTGGGAGGGGGCTCTGATGGTGGCACCCAATATACAGGGTCTGGAGTCAGGGTGAAGGAGGTCAGGGACTAGTGTCTGCCATAGCACGGGCACACGGCCAGGCTAATGATGAGCAGCACGGCCAGGAAGAAGGTGGCTGTGAGCTGCAGCCACAGCAGGACTGCTGAGAGCACGGCATTGACCACCAGTGAGCAGGACAGAATGAAGAGGCATGGGATGCTGCTGCTGTGCTTCATGACAGCGGACATGACAGGAGCAGTCCATTTAGCCCTGCCTCAGCACCACAAGTTCTGCCCATGCTGACAAGCCTTCCAGGAGGCCTGGGCCGGGGCCACTAGCGGCATGCAGATCTAGATTCAGGAGCACACCAAAGGTGTAGAGGAAGACATTCTGAAGTGCCAGGGGCAGCTGCCGTCTCTTCATGAGCAGCTCTGTATGCAGTGACGACAGGCTTGAGATGAGGCAGTCCAGGATGAGGAGCAGCAGGCCCAGCGGAGTGATATGTAGGGGCATGGGGCTGGCAGCAGCTTCCGGAGGGGGCCTGGGAAGGGTGTTCCGAAGGTCTTACAGGCCATCTGGTGGATAGCAGGCCCCCACAGCCATCCGCAGCAGCAGTGCTAACCCCTGAGGTGCAGAGAAGCAGTGCTGGAGGCAGAGACAGTGGAACAGGGCCCACTTCCAATCTTGAGATTGCTCAGCACATGGTAGGTGCTGGGGTCCATGTCACACTGAAGATAGATCACCAGGTTGTTGTTAGTGCCATAGATCAGGGCTGATCATGTGAAGGGAGCAGCTTAGTGCCAGAGTGGGGGCCCCCTACAGCCATGCTTGCCAGCCCACTAGAAGGGAGAAGGTGCTTAACAGTAGCTTGGTCAACTCAGCTCCACAGCTGAGGAGGGCTGGAAGGACACCTGGCTGTCCACATGGCACAGTGCCAGCATGGGGGATGGGCACCATACGTGGCAGTAGATAGGAGCAGCATCAAGGTCCATTACACTCATACCCACACCAGACCTTGGGTGGCTGGTGTAGTTAGCAAGGGGAGTGGGATTGCAACATATTTACGGGAAATCAAGTTATGGAGCCACCTCCCAGTAGGGAGGAGCCGTGGAACATTGCCAGAGAGGATACTGAGGATCAGAGTCATCTGCCAACTCCATAGTCAGGGCTTGAAGAGTAAGGGACTGGTGGCCCTTGAAGCCACAGTCTTGGGGCCAGTCTGACGGAGTTAGGAGAGGGAAGAAGGAATCTAGGGTACAGGCTGACAAGGTGCTGTGCACACTCTGCAGGAAGGGAGGCAAGGATAAAGGCGGCATGAAAGTTGGAGAAAAAATGGATGACATCCAGGGAATCCAGATAGTAGTGTCTCTACCTGCAGGCCCCAGCTCCTTATTCTGCCTCCCTCATAGCATCTAGAGCTATTCGGGCCCTTGCATAGTGACTGCAAATAGTCAGTCTTTCAATGTCATCTCCATGTTGGGCACAGCATAGCCTGAGCTGCACAGATTGCCAGCGCAGGTGCCCCTTGCAAAGCCCAATACAGCTGATGTCTTCAGTTTGGCCACCACAGCCAGCCAGGAATCCCTTGAGGAATGGGGAGGACAATAGCGAGCCATCCCAGCCACCTCTGCTGTTGACTTCGTCTTCCATGTGCCGCTGCAGGCAATCCAGCTGGTTCTCGAGAAATGCCAGGTCCTTAAGCTTAGGCAGAGAATCCTTGTCATCTGTCATCTTCCCCACCAAACTTCTGAAGAGCACTTTCTATAAGTCAAAAGTAAGGCAGTCTTAGTTTTGTTCTCTATATTTGATGTTTGGTGCACTGCAAAAGATGGCATAGCTTAGAAGGATGTTATTTTATTTCAGTTGCAAGATAGGAAGGGCATTGATAATTGTAGAAATGGGGAGGGGTTACATATATGAGTCTGAGGCTGTATATTTAGTCTTCTGAGCTTTGGAAATAGAGATGATTTTTTTTCAGTCTTAGCAAAGGAAGTATTTTAAAATTTCAGAAACAATCAGGCTATTAATAAAGTATGTTTAAGTGGTAGAAAGAGCAATGCACTAAGAATAATGATTTTTTAAAAATCTTGATTCTGCTAGTAACTTGCTGAGCCTGGACAAGTCCCTTAATGTTTCTGAACCTCTGTCTTCTTACTTATAAAATGATATTTCTATATAACTTAAAAGGTCCCTTCCAGACCTAAAATTCTGTGACTTGATTTTTCTCTATGCTCATAATGATTCTTTGCTTACTTCCACAGAGTATGAAGGTAACAGGTATCCCTTATCAATGAAAATTACCTTTAAAAGTATAAAGCAGCAAACTGTGTTGCAAAGGGAAGGTATGGAAATGAGCTGTGAATCTTGAACCTAATGGGGTTGCCTGTAGCTCATTCTCTTTGATGTGCGCTACCTGCAGTGTTCACTCCTGGTGTGCTGTGATTCTGGAAGAGAGGCACTAGGTCTTGAATGTGTCGTTTTTGACAGCCTGTTTCTAGATGGGACACACATCTAGACACACATCATTTCAATGGTGACCTTCAAGGGCAATGATGCCCCAGCCTTCAATGTGTAACTCTTAGGTAACACTAAAATTGGAACTTGGCAATCATATAGGAAAAGAGGATAATGTCATGTTAGGCCTAAATAGGGTATTTTGGGGATGGAAAACATCAAAGTCTATACTCTACCCAAGTATAGATTTTGGTAAATGGATTTTAGACAGATTGTTTTTCAAGCTCCGTTATGTCTCCTTAGACTTTTTCACTTTTTGTAGTAATCACTTTTTTCTGATGTTTACAATATTCTGTTATAAATGGGGCTTACCATCTGCCATTAAGGAAAGTATAAAAATCAGGCTGTGCCAGTCTTTTTCTCTCCATAAAGTAATTTCCATCAGACCTCATTTTCCTCTGCTTTAGTCTCTTCTGCGAATGTGGTAGTGATCTTAAGTTATATAGCTTGTAAGGTGAGGCACATTACAGATACAAATCTGAGGATTTAGCTGGGCAAGGGAGGGAGAGAAATGGTAAGAAGGGAGGTAGAGGAGTTTATTGATGACTCATGTAATGCTTCATTGTGAGTAAAGAAAAGCAGTTTGGTCATCTATAATAAAATGTAGCCCAAATGGCATTTGCACAGTTGTAAGGTTTATTTCACAGCAAATCAGTATGCCTATTAGCATTTCACACATATCCCTGTCTCTCTGTCAAGAATGTTTGCAGATTCTTTGTTGTTCATGCTTAAAGGCACTTTTTATCTTCTGTTGTCTTGCTAATGGACCTCCTCTTGAAAAGCAACTCTTCCTGTCTACACAGATGAATCTCTTCATGACTACTGTGTTTCAGTTTTTGATTAGCTCCTTGGGAATCACAGTTTCTGTTAGGATGAGCAGAAAGAATAAGATGGGAGGCCGTAATTTAACATTGTAATTCAGGATCAAAATCATAGGCTTTTGTGTGACTTTGAAGTCTTCCTGCTCCTTCTAAACAGAATTGCAGCTATAGCATCCCAGATAGGTGTTTTTCACATCTCTTTTTCTTCCCTTCGTCTTCTTCTTTTACTTCCCTTTCTTCTTCCCCTCCCTCCCTTTTTTCCTTTTTCCCCTCCCTTCCTCCCTCCCTCTGTCCTTCCTTTCTTCTCTGTATTTAAGTACTTGCAATAAAAACACTGACACTTGTCTGCATCTTGAAAACCCCAGATTCAGTTTCATCAACATCTGTTGAATGCCTATTATATTCTTGATTCTGTCCTAGGCCTATTCCTATGCATTGTCTTATTTAATCCCCATAACAATTACTTGAAAAAGCTATTTCATTCCCATTCCATCGATGAAGAAACTTTGGCCTGATTCATAGAGCTAGTATGTGGCAGAGGCTGAATGTGAAATTACATCTTCTGAATTCTTCCTTTACTGGGTAGAAACTCTGTTTCATATGGGAAGTTGTATTAGGGTTCTCCAGAGAAACAGAACCAAGCGGGTATATGGAGATATACATGTGCGTATATATATTTATTATAGGAATTGGCTGTTGTAATTATGGAGGCTGAAAAGTCCCACAGTCTGCTGTCCGCAAGCTTGAGACCAGGGAAAGCCAGTGGTGTAATTCATTCTGAATCCAAAAGCCTGAGAACTGGGGGGCCAATGTCCTGGTGTGAGTCTGAAAGCCCAAGAACCAGGAGTGCTGATGTCTGAGAGCAGGAGAAGATGAATGCCCCAGCTTAAACACAAAGGTGAATTCACCTTTCTGCCATCTTTTTGTTTGATTTTGTCCCTCACCAAATTGGATGATGTCCAAGCACATTGGTTGGGCAACCTTCTTTACTCAGTCTACTGATTCAAATGCTGATCTCGTTCAGAAGAGGCAAACCTAGAAATAATGTTTTACCAGCTGTCTGGGCATTCCTTAGCCCAGTCAAGTTGACAAATAAAATTAATTGTCACATAATTGCTGTTATAAAAGGAACTATACCTTAGTGTGGAAGTAAGCCAGCTATGATTAAGTGAGAACATGTGACCAAATTCTGGGTCCAGATTCTCAATGACTGATTCAGCCTTGGGCAAGGTTTTGACCTTTGTATTTTAGAATCTCTACTGATTAAAAAGAGATAGTAAAAGTTGTCTTAGAGGAGTCTTAATCTATAGCTGTCTGTATTTACTGAAAAACCTTACTTTTACAAAATTTTAATTTTGTGGACAACTTGGAACTCTTTAGTTGGGAAATAAATTCCAGCATAGTTGTTTTAATAGCACCGCAATTAATAGAAGTTATATTATCTAAATCAATTGTTAACAAATATGCTCAGTTACTGGGCAGAATCTTATTTGATGGGAATATCAATACATATTTGTTGAATACCTACTATGTGACTGACACCTTACATTCATGAGCTCATTTAACCCTTATCATTTCTGTAGGTTCTCAATTACTTGCCTCAAAGAATGAGGCTCAGAGGAATTAAATAATTTTTCCAAGGTCACATAACTAGTAGGTGGTGAAGTTGGGATTTGGATCTTTGAATGCACAAAAATAGCACAATTATTACTAGTGTGGGATTTTCAGTTAGATTTAAGTTCCAGTTCTGTCTCTTACTAGCAGTGTAACCTTTGGTGATTGACTTAATCTATCTAAACCTTCATTTTTAGATTGAGCTACTTAAGAGGTCTGTTCCATTCTAAAGATTCAATTGCAACTGTCCCTTTAGCATGGCCTGACACAGTGAGTGAAGTATGCAATGGCACCTGCTTATAAGGGTTTAGCATGTTAAATGAAAGATGAAGCATAAAGATGAAATGTGAGCATTTTTTTCATAATGTATGCTAAAATGTGAAATCATGCAGTTTTAGCAAAAGATACTAGTGTGATGCATGTGTTATATTAGACAGAACTTTGGAGTAGAGCTGGGATATGCAAAACCTTTCCCCATCTTTACCACTAGCACACTGTGAATCTCAGAGCATATTATTTCACTTCCGTGTCCTCTGTGTTTCATCTGTTCATGCATTCATAAAACATCTACAGAGAGACAGCAGTGTGTCCAGGCACACTGTACGAGGAATCTAGGAACTGGAAAAGGAGCTAACACGTGGCGTCTGTTCCCGCATGGGCCAAGGAACTTATAGCCTAATGGGAGGAGAGACAGACATATGAAGATTTTATAATGCAGTGTGAAAAGTGGTATTACAGTGTTCAGAGCCAGGGGAGGTTTTATGGAAGAGCTGACAATTGAAGAAGCAATGAAGATGAGAAGGCACTCTGCCTTATTTATCTTTATAGTAATATTTCCTAAAGCATTGAGTGCAGTGTCCAACACACAGTAGGCACTCAGTAGTGAATTGGATACTGATTTGCAAGCTGGACTTGTTTTCAACAACCATTCCTTCCTATGTTTCTTGTTATAGCTCCTCTACCTCTTTAGGGAGCTCCACAGGGACTCAGTTCAAGTCCCTAATTCTCTTAGTGACAGTACACCAGGGTGGTTAAGAGCATAGGTTCTGAAGTCAGACTTCCTGGTTTCAGTTGCTGTCTTTGCTATTTGTTAGCTGTCTGACCTTGAGCAGTTAGTTAGCTTTCTGTGCCTCTGTTTTCTTGTCTATAAAATGGGATAATAGGCTGGGCGCGGTGGCTCACACCTGTAATCCCAGCACTTTGGGAGGCTGAGGCGGGTGGATCATGAGGTCAAGAGATTGAGACCATCCTGGCCAACATGGTGAAACCCTGTCTGTACTAAAAATACAAAAATTAGCCAGACGCGATGGTGCTTGCACCTGTAGTCCCAGCTACTCAGGAGGCTGAGGCAGGATAATCGCTTGAACCCAGGAGGCGGGGTTGCAGTGAGCTGAGATTGCGCCACTGCACTCTAGTTTGGCAACAGAGTGAGACTCCGTCTCAAAAAAAAATCATAATAATACCTAGCATTATTAAATGGAAAAAATTAAATGCAAAGAACTTTGAATTTGAATGGAGACTAAGCACTAAGGATAGTAATTGCATAATGAATGTTAGCAATTTTTATTTTTCATTTTGATACATTTTGTGCTGAGTTCATTTATTAGAGTGCCACTTCACAAATAACTCAGTTACCTGCAAAAATAGAATTTTTCTGATTGACAGTGATCAAAAAGAAAAGGTGACTTATTTTAGGAAAGATGTTGCTTTTTCTTCGCCTGCTCTTGCTTTAAAGAATGGATCATAAGGTTCTAGTTAATGTCATAAGGAGCTCACATGTATTTTGCTAATTATAAGTCATGCTTCTCAGTGACCCTTTTAACTGTTAAAATGACCTCCAGATTCTGATTTTTCTTCACTCTTTATTAATAGTTAACAAACTGTTTAATGCGCGGTAGGAAAGCCAAGTAAGCCTGAAGCATTTAGAAAATGGCATGTGAATTAGTTGTAAACTGTTTCAGTAAACATTAAATGGGTGGCAATTACTTAAAGTGATTGCCTAAGTTTCATTAAAGTATTTAAAAGAAAAAATATGTGCTTAATGCTGCCTTAATTATAAGGAACTTACTACAGTAGCTTCCATCTAGGGTTTACCAAATTAGCCTAATTCATAACCTCACCCAGGGCATTTTATGCACATGCATTTTATACACATTTCTGATTTCCCCCTTCACCCCCTGCCTCACTGAGACTCAGACCTGGTAATCTGTGTTTTTAATTATTTAAGGTGAATCGCTGATGAGACCTGGTTGGAAAACACAGGTGTTGTCTGGTTAAAAGCTTGGTTTTGATTTTGCATTCAACAATTCAAAAAGCTTTTAAAGATACTTCAGTATAACTGGTTACCAAGGGTTAATTGTGGTGAATATAGAATGAGAGTAGCTGAGGAAATGGAAGTCTGTGATTTTTGATTGCCTTGTTAAATCGTCAACAGCAGCAGCACCACCATCATTGATTGGGTTATGGCAGGAAATGCTATAGTTAGATTTGCTACAAATTAGTTTAGATAGAGAGTATGGGTGAAAATAAGGTAATCTTTTCAGATGTTGTCTGATAAATGGAAGCAGTGCATTCATGAGCAGAGCTGCAAAATAAATGTTGAGTACACCTTTGAAACAAGGTTGCCTACCGTGGATTATAGCAAACAAACGGAAGTATTCTCAAGGTGTGTGGAATCAATAAAAACCAAAGGTGTCAAGATGCAAAGAGCAGTCAGCTTGTATAGGTGCCCACAACTACTAATCATAACTTGATAGGTGTGGAAAGAACTGCTGAATACCCTCCCTCTTACACTGCCCCAACTATGGCACTGCCCTAGATAGCCTTCTAAAACACACACCTGATTCTGCCACTCCCTGCTTGCAGCCCTCAATACTTTTCTATTCATATGATAGGATAAAGTCTAAATGCCTTATCAAAGTATATAGGGCCATTCAGGATTTATCTACTATATACTTTTATAGTCTTCTTTCTCTTCTCTTGCCACATTTTCATGTTATATGCTCAAGCCAACTGAAGTCTATACTTGTAGGCTTCCGAAGTGCTTTGAGAAAAACAATCATATACCACATTGTTCTGTTATAGACCCTAACACAGTGCCTAGTAGGGGCTCAATATACATAGTAGTTGTTTAATAAATGTTTATTGACAAATGAATAAATCAAAACACAATTACTGTAATGATCTCATTACATGTGGATTTTTCCCTTTTGGGATATAAGCCCATCCAGAGCACTATAGTGTGCACAGTTACTGGCACATAATAGTCATTAAGAGTTTATGGAGATCTGGCAAAATGGCCAAATAGGAAGAGCTCCAGTCTGTAGCTCCCAGCGAGACCAATGCAGAAGGCGGGTGATTGCTGCATTTCCAACTGAGGTAGCCAGTTCATCTCACTGGGACTGGTTAGACAGGGGGTGCAGCCCATGGAGGGTGAGCAGAAGCAGAGGGGGTTGTCGCCTCACCCAGGAAGTGCAAGGGGCCGGGGGACTCCCTCCCCTAGCCAAGGAAAGCCGTGAGGGACTGTGCTATCTGGCCCAGATACTACGCTTCTCCCATGGTTTTTGCAATCCGCAGACCAGGAGATTCCCTTGTGTGCCTACACCACCAGGGCTCTGGGTTTCAAGCACAAAACTGGGCTGCTGTTTGGATAGATGCCAGGCTAGCTGCAGGTGTGTTTTTTTCATACCCCAGTACTTCCTGGAACCCCAGTGGTGCCTAGGAACCCCAGTGAGACAAAACCGTTTTCTCCCCTAGAAAGGGGGCTGAAGCCAGGGAGCCAAGTGATCTCGTGCAGTGGATCCTACTCCCACAGAGCCCAGCAAGCTAAGAACCACTGGCTTGAAATTCTTGCTGCCAGCACAGCAGTCTGAAGTCGACCTGGGACGCTCAAGCTTGGTGGAGGCAGGGGCATCCACCATTACTGAGGCTTGAGTAGGTGGCTTTCCCCTGACCATGCTAAGGACTGGACGTAACTCAACACAGCACAGCAAAGTGGCTGTGGCTAGACTGCCTTTCTAGATTCCTCTTCACTGGGCAGGGCATCTCTGAAAGAAAGGCAAGAGCCCCAGTCAGGGGCTTATAAATAAAACTCCCGTCTCCCTAGGGCAGAGCACCTGGGAGAAGGGGTGGCTGTGGGTACAGCTTCAGTGGACTTAAACATTCCTGCCTGCCGGCTCTGAAGAGAGCAGTGGATCCTGACAAGGAGGGTTCTCCCAGCGTGGTACTTGAGCTCTGCTAAGAGACAGACTGCCTCCTCACGTGGGTCCCTGACCCGCATGCCTCCTGACTGAGAGAGACCTCCCAACAGGGGTTGACAGACACCTCATACAGGAGGAAGGAGCAGGCAGGAATCTTTGCTGTTCTGCAGACTCCGCTGGTGATACCAGGCAAATAGGGTCTGGAATGGACCTCCAGCAAACTCCAGCAGACCTAGAGGAGAGGGGCCTGGCTGTTGGAATGAAAACTAACAAAACAAGAAGCAATAACATCAACATCAACAAAAAGGACCCCCCCACACAGAAACCCCATCCAAATGTCATCAGTCTCAAGGATCAAAGGCAGATAAATCCATGAAGATGAGGAAAAACCAGCGCAAAAATGCTGAAAATTCCCAAAACCAGAATGCCTCTTCTCCTTCAAATGATCGCAACTCCTTTCCAGCAAGGGCACAAAATGGGACAGCGAATGAGTTTGATGAATTGACAGAAGTAGGCTTCAGAAAGTGGGTAATAATAAACCCCTCTGAGCTAAAGGAGCATGTTCTAACCCAATGCAAGGACTCTAAGAACCTTGACAAAAGGTTACAGGAACTGCTAACCAGAATAACCAGTTTAAAGAAGAACATAAATGACCTGATGGAGCTGAGAAACACAGCACGAGAACTTCGTGAAGCATATACAAGTATCAATAGCCAAATCAATCAAGCAGAAGAAAGGATATCAGAGATTGAAGATGAACTTAATGAAATAAAGCATGAAGACAAGATTAGAGAAAAAAGAATGAAAAGGAATGAACAAAACCTCCAAGAAATATGGGACTCTGTGAAAAGACCAAACCTACGATTGATTGGGGTCCCTGAAAGTGATGGGGAGAATGGAACCAAATTGGAAAACATACTTAAGGATATTATCCAGGAGAACCTCCCCAACCTAGCAAGACAGACCAACATTCAAATTCAGGAAATACAAAGAACACTACTAAGATACTCCTCAAGAAGAGCAACCCCAAGACACATAATCGTCAGATTCTCTAAGCTTGAAATGAAGGAAAAAAGAATGTTAAAGGGCAGCCAGAGAGAAAGGTCAGGTTACCTACAAAAGGAAACCTATCAGACTAACAGCAGATCTCTCTGCAGAAACCCTACAAGCCAGAAGAGAGTGGGCCCCAATATTAAATAGTTTTAAAGAAAAGAATTTTCAACCCAGAATTTCATATCCAGCCACACTAAGTTTCATAAGCAAAGGAGAAATAAAATCCTTTGCATAAATGCTGAGGGATTTTGTCACCACCAGGCCTGCCTTACAGGAGCTCCTGAAGAAAGCACTAAATATGGAAAAGAAAAATCGGTACTAGCCACTGCAAAAACACACCAAAATATAGAGACCAGGGACACTATGAAGAAACTGCATTAACTAATGTGCAAAATAACCAGCTAGCATCATGATGACAAGATCAAACTCACACATAACAATATTAACCTTAAATGTAAATGGGCTAAGTGCCCCAAAAGGCACAGACTGCCAAATTGGATAAAGAGTCAAGACCCATTGGTGTGCTATATTCAGGAGACCCATCTCATGTGCAAAGACACACATACGCTCAAAATAAAGGGATGGAGGAATATTTACCAAGCAAATGGAAAGCAAAAAACAAACAAAAAAACTTAGGGGTTGCATCGTAGTCTCTGATAAAACAGGCTTTAAGCCAAAAAAGATCAAAAAAGACAAAGAAGGGCATTACATAATGGTAAAGGGATCAATGCAACAAGAAGAGCTAACTATCCTAAATATATATGCACCCAATACAGGAGCACCCAGATTTATAAAACAAGTTCTTAGAGACTTACAAAGAGACTTAGACTCCCACACAGTAATAGTGGGAGACTTTAACACCCCACTGTCAATATTAGACAGATCAACGAGACAGAAAATTAACAAGGATATTCACAACTTGAACTCAGCTATGGACCAAGCAGACCTAATAGACATCTACAAAACTCTCCACCCCAAATTAACAGAATATACATTCTTCTGAGCACCACGTAGCACTTACTCTAAAATCGATCACATAATTGGAAGTAAAACACTCCTTAGCAAATGCAAAAGAATGGAAATCATAACAGTCTCTCAGACCACAGTGCAATCAAATTAGAACTCAGGATGAAGAAACTCACTCAAAACCATGTATGTGGAAACTGAACAACCTGCTCCTGAATGACTACTTGGGTAAATAACGAAATTAAGGCAGAAGTAAAGTTCTTTGAAACCTATGAGAACAAAGACAAAACATACCGGAATCTCTGGGACACAGCTAAAGCAGTGTTTAGAGGGAAATTTATAGCACTCAATGCCCAAAGGAGAAAGCGGGAAAGATCTAAAATCGATACCCTAACATCACAATTAAAAGAACTAGAGAAGCGAGAGCAAACAAATTTAAAAGCTAGCAGAAGAAAAGGAATAACTTAAGATCAGAGCAGAACTGAAGGAGATAGAGACACGAAAAACCCTTCAAAAAATCAATGATTGCAGGAGCTGGTTTTTTGAAAAGATTAACAAGATACATTGACTGCTAGCCAGACCAATAAAGAAGAAAAGAGAGAAGAATCAAATAGACACAATAAAAATTGATAAAGGGGATATCACCACTGATCCCACAGAAATACCAACTACCATCAGAGAATACTATAAACACCTCTAGCAAATAAACTAGAAAATCTAGAAGAAATGGAAAAATTCCTGGACATGTACACCCTCCTAAGATTAAATCAGGAAGAAGTTGAGTCCCTGAATAGACCAATAACAAGTTCTGAAATTGGAGGCAGTAATTAATAGCCTGCAAACCAAAAAAAGCCCAGGACCTGACGGATTCACAGCTGAATTCTACCAGAGGTACAAAGAGGAGCTGGTACCATTCCTTCTGAAATTATTACAAACAATAGAAGAAGAGGGACTCCTCCCTAACTCATTTTATAAGGCCCGCATCATCCTGATTCGAAAACCTGGCAGAGACACAACAAGAAAAGAAAATTTCAGGCCAATATCCCTGATGAACATTGAGGTGAAAATGCTCAGTAAAATACTGGCAAACCAAATCAAGCAGCACATCAAAAAGCTCATCCACCATGATCAAGTTGGCTTCATCCCTGGGATGCAAGGCTGGTTCAACATATGCAAATCAATGAATGTAATCCATCACATAAACAGAACCAATGACAAAAACCACATGATTATCTCAATAGATGCAGAAAAGGCCTTTGAAAAAATTCAACACCCCTTCATACTAAAAACTCTCAATAAAGTAGGTATCGATGGGACATATTTCAAAATAATGAGAGCTATTTATGATAAACCCATAGCCAGTATCATACTGAATGGGCAAAAGCTGGAAGCATTCCCTTTGAAAACTGGCACAAGACAAGGATGCCCTCTCTCACCACTCCTATTCAACATAGTATTGGAATTTCTGGCCAGGGCAATCAGGCAAGAGAAGGAAATAAAGGGTATTCAAATAGGAAGAGAGGAAGTCAAATTGTCCCTGTTTGCAGATGACATGACTGTGTATCTAGAAAACCCCATGGTCTCAGCCCAAAAACTCCTTAAGCTGATAAGGAACTTCAGCAAAGTCTCAGGATACAAAATCAATGTGCAAAAATCACAAGCATTCCCATACACCAAAAATAGACAAACAGAGAGTCAAATCATGAGTGAACTTTCATTCACAATTGCTACAAAGAGAATAAAATACCGAGGAATACAACTTACAAGGGACATGAAGGACCTCTTCGAGGAGAACTACAAACCACTGCTCAAGGAAATAAGAGAGGACAGAAACAAATGGAACAACATTCCATGCTCATGGATACAAGAATCAATATCGTGAAAATGGCCATATGGCCCAGAGTAATTTATAGATTCAGTGCTATCCACATCAAGCCACCACTGACTTTCTTCACAGAATTAGAAAAAAAACTACTTTAAATTCCATATGGAACCAAAAAAGCCCACATAGCCAAGACAATCCCAAGCAAAAAGAACAAAGCTGGAGGCATCATGCTACCTGACTTCAAACTACAATGCTACAGTAACCAAAACAGCATGTTACTGATACCAAAACAGATATATAGACCAATGGAACAGAACAGAGGCCTCAGAAATAACACCACGTATCTACAGCCATCTGATCTTTGAGACTGTACAAAAACAAGCAATGGGGAAAGGATTCCCTATTTAATAAACGGTGCTGGGAAAACTGGCTAGCCATATGAAGAAAACAGAAACTGCACCCCTTCCTTACACCTTATACAAAAATTAACTCAGATGGATTAAAGACTTAAATGTAAAACCTAAAACTGTAAAAACCCCAGAAGAAAACCTAGGGAATACCATTCAGGACATAGGCATGGGCAAAGATTTCATGAGTAAAACACTAAAAGCAATTGCAACAAAAGCCAAAATTGATAAATGGGATCTAATTAAACTAAAGAGCTTCTGCACAGCAAAATAAATTATCACCAGAGTGAACAGGCATCCTACAGAATGGGAGAAATTTTTGCAATCTATCCATCTGACAAAGGTCTAATTTCCAGAATCTACAAGAAACTTAAACAAATTTACAAGAAAAAAACCCAACAACCCCATCAAAAAGTGGGCAAAGGATATGAACAGACACTTCTCAAAAGAAGGCATTTATGTGGCCAAGAAACATATGAAAGAAGCTCATCATCACTGATCATTAGAGAAATGCAAATCAAAATCACAATGAGATATCATCTCATGCCAGTTAGAATGGTGATCACTGAAAAGTCTGGAAACAACAGATGCTAATGAGGATGTGGAGAATTAGGAATGCTTTTACACTGTTAGTGGAGTGTAAATTAGTTCCACTGTGGAAGATGGTGTGGCGATTCCTCAAGGATCTAGAACCAGAAATAACATTTGACCCAGCAATCCCATTACTGGGTATATACCCAAAGGATTATAAAACATTGTACTATAAAGACACATGCACACGTATGTTTATTGCAGTACTGTTTACAATAGCAACAACTTGGAACCAACCCAAATGACCATCAGTGATTGACTGGATATAGAAAATGTGGCACATATACAGCATGGAATACTGTGCAGCCATAAAAAAGAATGAGTTCATGTCCTTTGCAGAGACATGGATGAAGCTGGAAACCATCATCCTCAGCAAACTAACAGAGGAACAGAAGACCCAACACTGCATATTTTCACTCATAAGTGGGAGTTGAATAATGATAACACATGGATGCAGGGAGTGGAACAACACACACTGGGGCCTTTCGGGGAGTGGGGTGCAAGGGGAGGGAGAGCATTAGGACAAATTCCTAATACATGTGGGGCTTAAAACCAAATGACGGGTTGATAGGTGCAGCAAACCACCATGGCACATGTAACAAACCTGATGTTCAGCACATGTATCCCAGAACTTAAAGTAAAATAAAATAAAATAAACAGTTTGTGAATTTATCAATAACCTGATAGAATTACAGACTGCAGTGCGTACTCATAAGGAACTCTTATTTATTCATGCTGTTGAAGGGAGATTGGATAAGCTAGACATATTAAATAATAGTATGTTTGATTTTCTTGGAGTTTATAAAGTTATCAAGCCAAACAGTAACTATCTGAATCTTGAGAGACTGGAAATTTGGCTGACTTCTTTTAGGTTTCTTCCTTTCCCACAGAATTCTTTGTTTCTCCCTCTATTCTGTGCCTATTGGTATCAAACCTAAAACTGATGCAGACCCTGTGGATTTAGGCAGAGCTGACCTGTCCAGAGTTACTCTCCTAATAGTTTACAGCCCACCTAGGTTTAGAAGACAGTTGTTTTGAACTATATAATGACTTTGGCTTGAGTTGGATTCTCTAGGAAAACAAAAAATAGACAAAAGACATTGAATAGTGATTACAGTTTTTAATCATAGTTTTATTATGATAAGAAACTGAAAGGATGCAAAAGAGTTGGTCATACTTACCTGGATTCAGGTCAAGCCATTGCCAAGCCATGGTACAGGCACTGATGTGGACCTTTTTCAATAGAGGCAGAGAAGATTTAATTTTCAGACTGGGCTCTAAGTACTTCTGGGGTTGAGTACAGTATAAATATATTTACCTGAAACATCCCTTTTATTTGGGTATTTGGAAAGAGTATTTTTATAATAAGGTAAACCTAGAACTATTAATTTTAAATATGAAATGTGAAAGTCTTTAAAGACAAAGTATGGAGGTTTACAGAGATATTTTGAGGCTGGGTGGATGCCTTAGTTATTCTGTCTGATTAAAGTGTTGAAGAACACACACATTATACTAAAGTATTGGTTTGTAACATGGAAGATTTAATGACCATAGCATAGACATTAAGTCTTTGTTTTTTGAGTTAATCACTGAGGGAAACTGAAGTTCCATTTCACCACTTCCTGGGTAGTGACAGTGGTACAATCTTTAGCTTCACTTTGTTGCATAAGAAACCAGTTACGATCCAAAGCTGCAAAGAAAGATGCATTTCTGCCTTTAAGAACAAGTTTAAATCATGAACTGCTTTATTTAGAGCCAGTTGGAGGTAGCATACTGCTGGCAATTCCAAACCATTTAAAAAACAAAAGTTATGGTTATTAATTTTTGAAGCCACAAAAGCATGAATCAACATTATAGCAGTGTCAGTATCTCAGTAGGAACTAGTTTCAACTGAACTGTGGCAGCAAAATAAATGTTTGCAGATTGTTTTGACAAAATGTCATCCTCTGGGCTTCAATTTATTTGCCAACAGCCTTACTTTTGAAAAAGTCTTGCTGCGCTTGAAGTTTAGAAGAAAACCCTCCCTCTGAACATTCTGGACCTTAACAAATAACTCTATCTGCAAGCATTTGTAATGTGGATCTGCAAATGTTTTAATAGGAATGGAATATGTTGCTAAGAGATGTGTCTGTAAACATCTGTTTGACATATTTCACCATGGTGGAGATTAGGGATCCCTGGTACCCCTGGTGGTACAGGCCGTTTTTTTAAAAACAGAATTCACATGTGGTTTTTGAAAATTACTTATTTATTTATTATGATTTTTAAAAATTTAATTTAATTTAAAGTTCCAGATACATGTGCCAAATGCGCAAGTTTGTTACACAAGTAAATGTGTGCCATAGTAGTTTGCTGCACCTATCAACCCATCACGTAGGTATTAAGCCCTGCATGTATTAGCTATTTATCTTGATGCTCTCCCTCCCCTCACCTCCACAGTCCCCAGTGTGTGTTGTTTCCTTCCCTGTGTTCCACGTGTTCTCATTGTTCAGCTCCTTCTTATAAGTGAGAACATGCGGTGTTTGGTTTTCTGTTCCTGCGTTAGTTTGCTGAGGATAATGGCTTTGAGCTCCATCCATGTCCCTGCAAAGGACATGATCTCATTCTATGAATTTTTTTAAAGAGATAGAATCTTGCTGTATTTCTCAGGCTGGACTTGAACTCCTGAGCTCAAGCAGTCCTCCAGCCTCAGCCACTCAAGTAACAGGCTACAGGCGTGCACCGTATGTCAGGCTCACATGTGTTTATAAAGTTCTCTAGACAGGGCTGTAACAGGGTTGTGTGTGTGTGCGTGTGTGTGTGTGTGTGTGTACTGTCACATGATTTTATTCGTATTTTTCTAGTGTTCACCCATCATTTGAAGCTTAGGCACATGCAACTCTAGGAGGTGAGTTTAGTCCCTGAAATGAGTATCTTTTTTGAAAGTTGCTTGACAAGTGTGAAGAAAATCATTTTCCAAAGCATTAACATCAATTTTATACAAAATTCTGCCTGCGTGTGTTTATATGCATTTTATCTGACTCTTAAACAGATCTATAACTCCCAGAGTTAGAACTGACAAATTTATAGGCTAAGTTGTTTGAGCTCTGGAATGAATTTAGATAGTTCTTAAAGCCATTTAAAATCAGAAGAAAATAAATTAAAAGGAATAGAAGGGATGGCTTGTTGAAAAGTAAAGGAATAATGGCTCAATCCCAAGCTTAGTGTAGGAAAAGTTTAATACTCATTGCAAAGTATTTGGTAATATATAGTCCTTGGATATTTTAAAAAGAAAAACAAGCATTGTTATTATCAAGATTTTAACGTGCCTCATTTTCAAAGAGTTCAAACCAATGGCTAGATATGCTTTTGAAATCTCCTGTTTGGACAGTGGGATTTAGAAGGGTGCCCTATGTTCACAAATACAGTAGAAATAGAAATGATGGGGGAAGCACACTATAGCAGGAAGAGTGTGGACTTTATGGTCAGACAAAGCTACGTAACTGCTAAGTCTAGATCTCCCCACTACTAGATATGTGATCTGGGTAATGTATGCAATAACCTCATTGAATACATATCATATATGAATATAGAAATAATACTTAGGTTATGGGAATGTTCTGAGGATTAAAGGAGATATGTTCATAATAAGCGCTATTTATTAATAGATGTTCTTATTAAGTAATATTTCTAATCTAGTGTCCTTACCAAATTGCTTGGCCAGGAAAAAATAGAAAGCAAGCTGTGAAGAATCTCTTCAATAAACCTCATAACTGTCTTTTGAAGAGGTCTTGCAAGTGGTGATGAATTGAAAGAATAAAAATAAAACTTGTGATAATGGAAAATAGAAGTATAAGTTTTGGAAGAAAAGACTGCAGTGGATGTGTAGCTCAGTTTGTATACGCCCCAAATAACATTGGAAAGCCAAGTTATTGTTCTCAAAGTCTTTGCTCATTTTAAATAGTAATAGATTCAAGATAGAGGAGAAACTGATTTCTGAAGTGAGCTTGATTTCAGCATGTGAAAGGATACATTCTTTTGACTTAGTTCAGAACATGCTAATTTCATAGGCAAATTAACCAATTGTCATTCACAGCAGGACATACCATGCAGACATTTCAGAACAATTTTAATTGCAGTTGACATTTTTGAAATGAATTCTTGGACATAAACATCTATATGACATGGATGTGTCACTGTAGGAGAAAATTTAGTGTTAGCTGATTTAATAACTAAAGAATACATTTTAATATTTAGGCATATTTTATATTAGTGACCAAAGAAAAAACCAATTAGAAATTGACTTTCAGAGTTCTGTTTAGGGAATTCATTTAGCTGACATCACAAGTAACTCTTAAATAGCCCCTTTGGTGTGTTTTAAAGTAGGATTAGGTGAATATAACATTACAGGAACTAGGCATTGGCCAGTTTTTCTTTGAGTATACAAGACAGAAGTTTAGAGTTTACTTAGCTATAATTTATTTTTATGTAAACCAGTAATGGAGTCTGTAAAAATATTTAGGTTCTTGTTCTGAAAAATTAAGTTTTTTTTTTTTTTTAAGGAACATGGTTAATGGCTGATTTACATGTGTTATTTTGACATGAGTTTTGTTCTATTGTAGTAGAGAATTAGACTTCCTAACATCTCCACTATGCAAGAGTAGAGAGTGACTGGACATATCTTAGGCTATAACGATCTTAATATGTGTGTGTTTTGGGTGCAGCTCAGAGATAACCAATGTTGTTTAATATTCATTGGTGTCTCTTGGATTGCTGATTCTGTTTTGTTTTTAAGTCAGATTACTACTTAAAGAGGAAAACTTGAATGAATATCAATAGGATCTGTGAATCAAAACTTGTTCTGTACATAAAACATCTAGATTCATTTCAGTAAGTTACCCTTGTGCATAGCTTAGTTCCTTTCACCACATATTCTTTTTATCTGTGAACCATCGTGCATACTTTTCCTTTTCATTCTGTCTTTGGAAATCCTCATTCTATTAATGTGCTTTATTTTTCCATTGGATTTTCAGGTTTACTTAGGTCTCTGGAGTTGGTTATATGCCTTTACCTCTTCAGGTCACTTTCACTGAGGTTTGTTTATCTTGGCCACAATTGATTGGAAATTCATTGAAAAATTCATTCATTATGCAACTTCTTTGGGTAGTTGGTATTTAAATACTGCTAGTTAGTGCTCACTACACATCTTTGACTAAATAACAGGGTAAATAAAGGGTAAGAATATTTCTTGGCATTATTTTTTCCCTCTAAGAAAGTCAGATTCAGTTTTTTCAATCTTTGTCTTGAAAATTTGTTGGTATTACTTCTCAAAGAAAAGATGAGATCAAAAGTGCCAGAATCAATAATACATCAGTAGATTGCTTAATATAATAGCATTATCTGGTCTTTCTGAATATAATTTTATAAGCCAGAATCACAAAATTTGATTCCTCCAGCCATGGATGTACCTTTAGTATTCTCTTCACTCTTCCTGTTGTTATTATATGTCAAAAAGTTGGGGAAGCTGAGTCAGAGGGAGAAGGAGGGATTTGCTCTGTCAGAATTGAAGCTGAGCACCAGATTCTGGTCTTATAATTCGGATCCCATCACTCCACCTGTGATTACTGTTGACTCAGGGCTGTATTATCTCATGAAGTGAGTTCCCTGTGCTGCCACTAGATAGGAGTGCATTTGCAGAATCCCATCTTTTGAAATGAATGCTCCCTAAGTGATGAAGATCCATTTTCTCTGAGGATGTAGGAATCAGCTGCTGCAAACACTTCACTGATTACTTGGGGAAAGGATTGGAGGGTCTTTAGTATCTTATGTGAATTCTCCTAAAACTTATTGGGAACAATCCCTTCCCCTTCCACACCACTTCCAAGCAACAGCACTTCTTTAATTCATTTTCATATTACTAGACAACTTAGGTATTCATATTTAATATCTGCCTTGAGCTTTAGGTTCTTTGACTCCTACATATCAACACTGGGTTGCTTTTATCTCAGCTTACCCTAGCTTTTCAGTCTTAAATTGACAACGTGACCTCAAGTGTTCCTTCTGGTCCCTTCAGATTTGCTATTGAAATTTGCTGCTCTGGCATTTGCACTGTGGCCTCCTCTTGTGGATTTTGGCTTATCTCATTCATCAGGCCCAGAGCACCTTCCACTGCATTTGTAGGAGTTCCCTGACTCATTCTTTATACATTTCTATAACTGAATCTCAGACACCCCACTTTGCTGAAGATTTTTCCTGCCCTTCTCACGAAAGAGAGGTGGCAGAGGGATTTGGACAATTTTCAGGTGAATGCGTAATCTCTACTTTACAAGGTTGCTAAAGCGTTTTACCAGTGTAATTCTAAGAAAGCCAGATTTGAGCTTATGCAGGTCTTAAAGAGTGTCATAAATAGTCAAAAGTGTTTCCAAACTAGCTTAAGCTGGTACTTGATGGATCTAAACAAGGGGTTGTCTGAGAAGGCAAAGGAATCTAAGTTTTATGATCGATAGTTAATTAATTGGAAATTCTTCACCCAGTTAAGGAATAGCCAAGCCTTACACGTTACCCCAAGCCTTAGAAGTGACTAAATACTTTCTCTAACAGTTCTTTCTGAACAGGATGCTGTTAATAATCAATCTCTTTTGAAATGACACTTACTTATCTCGCCACTGATGAACTGAGGTTATCTCTAGATGCCTTGAAGTGTTATATATAGGCTTCTAATATAAGGGATTAAGAAATGTTATAGAGATAGAATATAGTGAAAGCGGATTGTGTCAAAGGGGGTGAATTCTTTACTTTTGTCAGTATTACTCTGTAGAATGCATAAGTTTATTTGTAGCACACTTCAATAGAAAATTAATATCCTTAGCCAGCCCACATACCCACTCTAATCTAGGTTTTCTATCAGCTTTGTGTAGTTAAGTGATATGAATAATTTAGAAGGAAGTTTATTTCTATAACAAATTATGAACCTCTGCCTTAAAAGCTGGTCCTAAAAACTTAGCTGATTCAATTTTATTATTTACTGAGAATGGATTTAGCATATCTCTGTTGGTCATTTGGGAAGGTGCTTAATGAGGAAAAGCATCAGCATTTACTTGTGTTTATATTTAGACTCTTGTCATTCATATGCCATTTCTCAAGCAGTCGAACTCAGTTTCTACAAGTGGTCTTTCAGCTTCTGGCCTGGTTTTTAGGTCTTTGCTGATTAGTAGACATATGTTGCTGGTGTGCTGCTGTGTGCTGCTACCACAGAATACCACAGACTTGGTAATTTGTAAAGATCAGACATTTATTGGCTCACCCCCAGTTCTGGAGGGTGAGAAATCCACCATCAAGGTTCTGGCATCTGGGGAGGGCCTGCTTGGAGTGTCATAATATGGCAGAAGGCATCACAAAGCAAGGGGCAAAGAAGGCAGAAGAGAGCAAGAGGGGGTGAATCCATTCCCCAGATAATGTATTAGTATATTCCTGGGGACAGAACCCTCATGACATAAACACCTCTTCAAGGTTTGACCTCCCAATCCTACCACGATGGCAATTAAATTTCCACTGAGTTTTGGATGGAAAAAACTTCTAAACCATAGCACAAGGCAAATGAAGCATTATGTTGTCTGAGAACAGTGAAACTATAGATGTCAAGTAGGAAGTGTTGGAGGATCTGTTATATTTATTTTTTCTTTACTGAGAATATAATTAAACTTCACAAAAGTTGAGGATCACTGCCACTAATTTTGGACCCTCAACTCAGAACAGATCTAAATAAGACAGAAAAGAAGAAAACCTTATTGTAGAATCTTGTTGACATTTCTGTATTACATTCAGAGTTCCAGCAAAATCTTTAGAGCGTTAATACATCTGTGGGGAATGTCACCTTTTTTCAAATAAGAAAGAACAGGCATCCATGTAACATTTCCTTGAGGCCTCCATTCCTCTCCCGATTTTAAAAGAAATTGTATTTTTAAACCACACTTCTCAGTATTGCTATCCAGGTAATATGGGTAGAATTTTTTTGGCAATGTGGGGATGAAGTCAGAAGTCCTAAAGATTCTTTAAGGTTCGGTGCCTCTATATTCTTACGCATTTTGACAGAGAGTCTACAGGAAGGAGAATGTCTTCTTTTGTATGTGAAAGCATCCAATGGCAGCATTAGTGTGGTGCTTGTGACAGTAATATTGGAGCTATATATTTAGCTACTCTCTATAGCAAATAGTTGCACTCGAGCAAATCTGTAGAGTTTATTTTGGGAATCTTGAAGATTTCCTAATGTTGATGAGAATTGAGTCTGACTTTAGAAACCTCGGGGTATAAATTGTGCTGATAATTGGTCCGAGTTGAACCTGGAGAAAATGCTGATGTGTTCACTCTTAAGCAGAGTGATTCATCATGTAAACCTTATCATGGCAGCTCTGGCAGAAGAGAGAGAAGTGATGTAGGGAGTGAGAAATTAAAAGTAACTGGAAATGGTGGTTATAACATGCACAAGAAACTTTCAGGTCCTTCAGGAAAAGGTTGCTGGGTAGCCATATTCTTTACCATTTCAATTAATAAGTGTTTTCTGTTCTGTTTATAGAAAGTGTCCTTTCTTTCCATGCAACTTGCTTGAAATTCCCTTAACCCTCATCCCCATTGTTCTATGCCCATGGGATTATTTTTTGGCTTTTGTGGCTTCCCAGTTAAGTAGCGTTCAGAACCATGGCCAGTCCTGGTTCAGAACTGGCTATTCTAGTCCCTACACAGCAGTAAAGGCAAGTGCTGTAAGATTATGTTTGTGTTGAACATATTTTTGAGAAAGATAATTGAGATTCTGCAGTTTCAAATATTGTAAGGAAGTGTGTGGCACTAATTTGACATGACTGTTCTCAATTTAGCAACTAAAAAACCTTAATTGGCTTGTTTTCCTTATAAATATGATTTTAATGCTAATTTTAGCAAATTTAGAACTTGCACATAAAGAAAACAAGGAAAATGAGAATCATCAGTAATTCTTCCACTTAAGGATAATAATTGTTAACATTTAGTGTATGTCCTTCTGGTGGTTTTTTTTCTATACATATTATATAAATTAATAAGCCTGTTGTTGCAAGTGCAAGAAACTCATTTAGAACTGGAATAAACAAACAACAAGAAAGAATTTTTTTATTCACTAAAGGAAGGATCTGGGTATAGCTGGGTTTTTGGGGAAAGTAATTTGATCTGAACAAAAGACTACAAGAAGCTAAACACAACAACTAGAAGTAATGATTATTTAGATACTTAAGGCACTGGGTACCTTGTAATTTTAACAAGGCAGATACGCCCTGGTGGTTAAATGTGGGTGAATGGATGGGGTTGTATGAATTCCTCTTTTTTGAGTCCTCACTTAGCTTTTCTTCTGGAAATTCTCTGGCATGTGATATGTGTCAAAAGACATAATTTGGGTCTCAATCAGGACAGCACAATGTTCTGAACTCTGTACTTACCCCCACAATTCCTGTTATCCATTATGTCCATCTAGACTTCTTTGTCTCCTGGTTTTATTTTCACTACTGTGTTGTTTTGGCATCCCAAAACTACTGTGTTGTTTTGGCATCCTTGGGAACGTTGGGAGTTGACATCCTTGGCAGAGTATTGAGAGTTTCATGCTTGACTCTGATGGTGGTGTCTGTGATGCGGTACCCCTTCCAGGTGTTTTTTTTGCAGATAGAGGGCATCAACAGAGGGCTGTAGCCAAAAGAATCAATATGTGTGAAACATCCCTTGGGGACCCAGCAAATTCTTGGAATGTTAATTTATTAGGGGGAATGCAGTCTTACGATATGCAGATGGCGCAATTGGGTGATTACCATTTCTGTGAACCTATTTCTTCTCAAAGCCTCATGAATACCATGCAAACTTGGATTAAGTGAGGAAAATGGTATCATGGAAGGTGAAATTTGGAAAAAGTCAAAATGTTTAGTTTCATCATTAGTTTAGTTACTTAGTTTAGGTCACCATTGAGGCTGCTAAAAACTAAATGATTGATTTGAATTTTACTTTTCTCTCTGATAGTCTTGGAATATTGAAATAATATTAATAATATGCTTAATATAATTACAATTAATATAATTGGGATAATTAATAAAAGAAGCAGCAGACCAAAAAGGCTGTGGGCCAATAATTTTTTAAACATGGAATTTCATGGACCAAACTTACTTTACTGCTGTACCATCATTGAGACTACCCCTTTGAGAATGGCTTAGCAGCATTTTAAAAAGAAAGATACATATTTACATCACTGACAGAAATCCTCGTTTTAATTTTTTAACCCACTGCTTTGGCAGAAGTTTGGAAAGAACTACACAGAATAAGTTATAGAATACAAGGAGTACTACCTTTATGTTCTAAAGAATTCTAAGTATCTTATAGATATGACCTGAATCCATGTAACGTTTTTGTAATGTAAACCCCAGGTAAATTATTTTTCTACATTTTTAAGATAAAAAGCTACGGTACAGATATTTCTTAAAAATGTCTGAGTAAACTCTAGTTTTTATCACCACTTGCTGGCTGAAATTGAACTTACTCTGCTCCTAACTAAGGTAGTTTGATAATATTATGAAACTCAGGCTCTTAATGCTGTTGACTCTCTATAGCTGAATAATAATATCATGGCATATTAAGGATAATTTCTGATAATTGACAGCTTTTCTTGAGCGGGAGCTTATTAATACTTGGATACCTAAATATGTTTAAAATTATCTATTTTAATGAATAGTACTTGGCTGTTTCAGTTTCTTAGCTAATTTGAAAGAGAAAAAGTAACTGTCTAATTTACTTGTCTATAGCTTGCTAACATGTAAATTGATGGTAATTTTCTGGATTGGTTGGGGTAAAAGGTATGTTAAGGCATGAAGAAAATCTAGGTAACTTGTACACATCTCTCCAAAACTTGGATTCCATTAAAAAAAAAGGTTGTTCAATGCAATTAGTTTGGTGATGCACTTAACACATGGAAATTAGCTCTACTTTAACCTGTTAAAATGGAATAATAGGAGGGTATATCAGGACTGTTGGTTGCAAATGACAGAAAATTTTGCTCAGATTGCTTTAAAACAATTTTGCTTTTAATTTAAATTGTAATTGTCAAGTATGATTGAAACATAGCTGACTTCAGGCGTGGGTGGATCTAGGCATTAGAAACCTACATCTGCCTTGCTTCTGAGTTATTACATGTCTAACTTATTCTTAGGTAGACTCTTCCCTTAGAGTTGCAAGATGGCCATCTGTACTTCATAGCTTTTATTGCCATTTTAGCCTCTCAGCATAATGATTAATTTCTTAGTAGTTCTAGCAAAAGGCTGACATTTATTTACTCTGTTTCGCCTATATCAGGTCAACTGCCCACTCAAAAATGAATTGCTGTGGCAAGAAGTTGTGATATTCTCATTGCTCAGACCTGGGTCATAGGGCCTTGTGGATTGAACCAAATGGTTATACAAGTATAAAGATGGTTCTCCGGAAGAAAATGGGATGCTGTCATTAGAAAAAGAGCTTAAAGGTGGTTACTAACAGATGACCACTACAGTGTGTGTGTGTGTTTGTGTGTATGTCTGTGTGTTTTAAACATTTATATGTTTATAAAACTTTATTCATTTAGTTATTCTCATTTATTTATAAAGGTGAAAATGAAGTTTGAGGATTTTATATATATATTTAAGTGTGTTTTTAGAGTGTTACAGTGGTCTGGTAATTATTATTAATAAGAATGCAGTACCTTATGTCTACTTAGCCTCCCTCCATGCCTCATGCCCCTTCTTCCCTTATTCTTGACATCCTGGAATTGCACATCCCAATAAACATTAGCACATAAGCTTTGCCTGAGTTTCTACTTTCTGGGGAATATGAATGGAAAATGATATCTATCAGACTTACTTAGGGGGCTGTTTCAAATGATAAATACACCACCATGACAGTCCTTTGATACATTGTATGCTTCAAGTTTATAAGGATGAGAAAAGGTGTAACACCGCGACATTAGACTTAGAAATAGTTGACCTAAGTTTGATCCTAACTCTGCTACTTACTGTATGACATTGAGTAATTTGCTGAACCTCTCTGAGCCTCATTCCTTCATCTGGTCAACAAAGGGTCAGCATGATAACATGGGTTTTCAGGGAGGACTGCTTGGGGTGCCTGTGAATCATTAGGCAATTTACATGCATCTCCAAGCCTCAGTTTTCTCATGTGTAAAATGGAGATAGTAATACAATCTACCTAACAGGTTTGTTTTGAGGATTCAATGAGATTGTCATTCATGCGAAGCATTTGTAAAGTGCCTTATCTATTATCATCTCTGAAAAAGAGTAAAAAGCTGCCTCTTTGAAAGATTGTGAAGATTAGCTGCATTCTCTAGGCAGCTGTTGGAGCCATTTGGGTTAGGTCTGAGCACCTGAGCTATTGTAAAGCATGACATAGGTATAAAATGATGTCTTTTTCTAGGGGAAACAAAACTACTGTGATATATTTAATACATAAATTGTGGAAGTTTTAACAACCATGATATCTACCTACAAACTTTTGTCTCACAATGAAAAACAGAAATGAATACTTAAAATGATAACTATGTAAACCAGTTGAGAATAGCACATTAATAACTTAAAAATAGTTGTTTCTTTTTATACTTTGGTTTGAAAGCTGAGATTGTACCAGATTGTGGACTTTGCAAAGAAGAAAATGTGAAATCCAGAAGTCCTCATTTAACTTGTTTAAGGGAATTTATATGTAGACTTGTCATGCTCAGCAGGAATTCTTCATTGTGATCACTATTTCTATTAAAGCAATTTTTTTGGAAGCCTGCAGGGTGGCCACAGTGGGATGCTTCCTATACCAAAACCAAAAGGGTACATTCGCAAAATGCCTTTTGGTGAATAATGAACCAAATTTCAACTAATTTACTTTCTGACTATTTCATATGCCACTGTGATTTCCGTGTCTTCTGAAATCTAATACATTTACTGCCTATATTGTTCATATAGCAATCTGATCGTGTTTTCCTTTAATTCTTTTAAAAAATGAGATTAACCATTAGAGTGTGGCAGCTAACAAATGGGCTTAGAAACAACACAAATGGGTTTGAAGTCATATCACTTAGTAGTTGTGTTATCTTGAGGAAGTCCCTTACCTTCTTAGGATGCATTTTCCCTGTCTATAAGAGTAATGTAAGGGAATAATAAAAGTAGCTATTTCATAGACTTGTGTAAAATTAATGATATAACAAATGAAAAACATTTAACACATTTCCTGGGATAGCGTAACCATTCAAAAATATTAGTTATTGCTTATTATAGTTTTATCCATAGCATTTTCCCTACTATGTATTATCTTTTCTTCTTTTTATTTTTTATTTTTATGGGTATATAATAGGTATATATATTTACGGGGTACATGAGATATTTTGATACAGGCAGACAGTGCATAATAATCACATCAGGGCAAATGGGGTATCCATCACTTCAAGCATTTATTATTTTTTTGTGTTATAAATTCCAATTATACTCTTTTAGTTATATTAAAATGTACAATAAATAATTATTCATTGTAGTCACCCTATTGTGCTATCAAATACTAGGCCTTATTTATTCTAACTATATTTTTGTACCCATTAACCATCCCCCACCCCACCTGCTCCCACCAACTACCCTTTTTAGCCTCTGGTAACCATCCTTCTACTCTGTATCTCCATGAGTTCAATTGTTTTAATGTTTAGTTTCCACAAATAAGTGAGGACGTGCAAAATTTGTCTTTCTGTGCCTGGCTTATTTCACTTAACAAAATGTCCTCCAGTTCCATCCATCTTATTGCAAATGACTGGATCTCATTCTTTTTTCATGGCTGAATAGTACTCCATTGTGTGTATATATCACATTTCAAAAATCCATTCATCTGTTGATGCTCACTTAGGTTGTTTCCAAATCTTGGCTAATATGAATAATGCTGCAGTAAACATGCATGGGAGTACAGATATCTCTTTGATATACTGATTTCCTGTCTTTTGAGCAGATACCTAGCGGTGGGATTGCTGGATCTTATGGTAGTTTTGTTTTTGGTTTTTTGAGAAACTTCCACGCTATTCTCCATAGTGGCTATACATTCCCACCAACAGTGTATGAGGGTTCCCTTTTCTCCACATCCTTGCCAGCATTCATTATTGCCTGTCTTTTGGATAAAAGCCATTTTAACTGGGTGATATGATCTCATTGTAGTTTTGATTTGCATTTCTCTGATGATCAGTGACGGTGAGCACCTTTTCATGTACCCGTTTCTTAGTTGTATGTCTTATTTTAAGAAATATCTATTCAGATCTTTTGGCCATTTTAAACTAGATTATTAGATTTTTCCTATTGAGTTGTTTTTAACTCCCTATATATTCTGGTTATTAATTCCTTGTCAGATGGGTAGTTTACAAATACTTTCTTCCATCTTTTTGTTGTCTCTTCACTTTGTTGATTGTTTCCTTTGCTGTGCAGAAGCTTTTTAACTTGATATGATCCTATTTCTCCATTTTTGCTTTGGTTGTTTGTGCTTATGGGGTATTACTCAAGAAACCTTTGCCCAGTCCAATATCCTGGAGTTTCCCCAATGTTTTCTTGTAGTAGCTTCATAGTTTGAGGTCTTAAATTTAAGTCTTTAATCCATTTTGATTTGATTTTTGTATATAGTGAGAGATAAGGGTCTAGTTTTATTTTTCTGCATATTAATATCCAGTTTTCCTAGCAGCATTTATTGAAGAAACTGTTTTTCCCCAATGTATGTTCTTGGCACCTCTATAAAAAATGAGCTCACTGTAGATGTATGAGTTTGTTTCTGGGTTCTCTATTTATTCTGTTCCATTGGTCTATGTGTCATTTTTATGGCAGTACTCTGTTGTTTTGGTTACTATAGGTCTATAGTAAAATTTGAAGTCAGATAATGTGATGCCTCTAGTTTTGTTCTTTGTGCTAAGGATGGCTTTAGCTATTCTGGGTCTTTTGTGGTTCCATATAGATTGTAGGATTATTTTTTTCTATTTCTGTGAAGAATGTCATTGGTATTTTGATAGGGATTGCATTGAATCTGTAGATTGCTTTAGGTAGTATGGACATTTTAACAATATTGATTCTTCTAATTCATGAACATGGAATATCTTTCCATTTTGTTATGTCTTCAATTTCGTGCATCAGTGTTTTATAGTTTTCATTGTAGAGATCTTTCACTTTCTTGGCTAAGTCTGTTCTTAAGTATCTTATTTTATTTGTAATGATTATAAATGGAATTACTTTCTTGATTTCTTTTTCAGATTGTTCACTGCTGGCATATAGAAATGCTACTGATTTTTGTATACTTGATATTGTATCATGCAACTTAACTGAATTTATTAGTTCTAATAGCTTTTTGGTGGAATCTTTAGGTTTTTCCAAATATAAGGTCATATTATTTGCAAACAAGGTTAATTTGAGTTCCTTCTTTCCAAATTGAATGCCCTTTATTTCTTCTCTTGTTTGATTGCTCTTGCTAGGACTTCTAGTACTGTGTTGAATAACTGGTGAAAGTGGGCATCCTTGTCTTGTTTTAGATCTTAGAGGAAAGACTTTCAGTTTTTTGCCATTCAGCATGATACTAGGTGTAGGTCTGTTCTTCTATTAATATTATATTGAGGTATGTTCCTTCTGTAACCAGATTTTAGAGGGTTTTTATCATGAAAGAATGTTGATTTTTATCAAATGCTTTTTCAGCATCAATTGAAATGATCATATGGTTTTTGTCCTTCATTCTGTTGATATGATGTATCATGTTAATTGATTTGCATATATTGAACTATTCTTGCATCCCTGGGATAAATTTCACTTGGTTATGATGAATGTACTTTTTAATGTGTGTTGAATTTGGTTTGCTAGTATTTTGTTGAGAATTTTTGCCTCAGTGTTCATTAAGGATATTGGCCTGTAGTTTTCCTTTTTTGATTTGCCTTTGGTTTTGGTATCAGGGTAATATAAGTCTCATAGAATGAGTTTGGAAGTAGTCTTTCCTCCTCTATTTTTAGAAATGTTTTGGGTAGGTAAAACAGAGATATAGACCAATGGAACAGAACAGAGCCCTCAGAAATAATACCACACATCTACAACTATCTGATCTTTGACAAACCTGACAAAAACAAGCAATGGGGAAAGGATTCCCTATTTAACAAATGGTGCTGGGAAAATTGGCTAGCCATATGTAGAAAGCTGAAACTGGATCCCTTCCTTACACCTTATACAAAAATTAATTCAAGATGGATTAAAAACTTAAATATTGGCCCGGCGCGGTGGCTCACACCTGTAATCCCAGCACTTTGGGAGGCCGAGGTGGGTGGATCACGAGGTCAGGAGTTCAAGACCAGCCTGGCCAACTTGGTGAAACCCCTGTCTCTACTAAAAATACAAAAAAAACTAGACAGGCATGGCGGCAGGCGCTGTAATCCCAGCTTCTCAGGAGGCTGAGGCAGAGAATTGCTTGAACCCGGGAGGCAGAGGTTGCAGTGAGCCAAGATTTCGCCACTGCACACTACCCTGGGTGAAAGAGCAAGACAACGTCTCAAAAAAAAAAAAAAAAAACTTAAATATTAGACCTAAAACCATAAAAACCCTAGAAGAAAACATAGGCAATACCATTCAGGACATAAGCATGGGCAAGGACTTCATGTCTAAAACACCAAAAGCAATGGCAACAAAAGCCAAAATTGACAAATGGGATGTAATTAAACTAAAGAGCTTCTGCACAGCAAAAGAAACTCCCATCAGAGTGAACAGGCAACCTACAGAATGGGAGAAAATTTTTGCAATCTACTCATCTGACAAAGGGCTAATATCCAGAATCTACAAAGAACTCAAACAAATTTACAAGAAAAAAACAAACAACCCCATCAAAAAGTGGGCAAAGGATATGAACAGACCCTTCTCAAAAGAAGACATTTATGCAGCCAACAGACACATGAAAAAATGCTCATCATCACTGGCCATCAGAGAAATGCAAATCAAAACCACAATGAGATACCATCTCACACCAGTTAGAATGGCGATCATTAAAAAGTCAGGAAACAACAGGTGCTGGAGAGGATGTGGAGAAATAGGAACACTTTTACACTGTTGGTGGGACTGTAAACTGGTTCAACCATTGTGGAAGACAGTGTGACGATTCCTCAGGGATCTAGAACTAGAAATACCATTTGACCCAGCCATTCCATTAGTGGGTATATACCCAAAGGATTATAAATCATGCTGCTATAAAGACACATGCACACGTATGTTTGTTGTGGCACTATTCGTAATAGCAAAGACTTGGAACCAACCCAAATGTCCATGAATGATAGACTGGATTAAGAAAATGTGGCACATATACACCATGGAATACTATGCAGCCATAAAAAGTGATGAGTTCATGTCCTTTGTAGGGACATGGATGAAGCTGGAAACCATCATTCTCAGCAAACTGTTGCAGGGACAGAAAACCAAACACCACATGTTCTCACTCATAGGTGGGAATTGAACAATGAGAACCCTTGGACACAGGAAGGGGAACATCACACACTGGGGCCTGTTGTGGGGTAGGGGGAGGGGGGAGGGATAGCATTAGGAGATATACCTAATGTAAATGACGAGTTAATGGGTGCAGCACACCAACATGGCACATGTATACGTATGTAACAAAGCTGCCCGTTGTGCACATGTACCCTAGAACTTAAAGTATTAAAAAAAAAAAAAAAGAAATGGTTTGGATAGGATTGGCATTAGTTCTTCTTTAAATTCAGCTGTGAAACCATTGGTCCCAGGCTTTTCTATGCTAGGAGACCGTTTATTATGGCTTTAATCTAATTATTTGTTGTTAGTCTATTCAGGTTTTGAGTCTTTTCTTGGTTCAATCTTGGTAAGTTGAATGTGTCTAAGATTTGTCCATTTCTTCTAAGTTTCTCAATTTATTGGCATATAGTTGCTCATAGTAGTCTGTAATGATCCTTTGAATTTCTGTGGTATCAGTTGTAATGTCTGTCTATTCATCTCTGATTTCATTTATTTGGGTTCTCTCTTTTTTTCTCTTAGGCTAAAGGTTTGTCATTTTTGTTTATCTTTTCAAACAACCAGCTTTTTGTTTCATGGATCTTTTGTATTGCTTTTTTAAAATTTCATTTATTCATGCTTTGATCTTTATTATTTTTCTTCCTTTACTAATTTTGGGTTTGGTTTTATTTTGCTTTTCTATAATAGTTCTTTAAGATGCATTGTTCAGTTTTTTATTTGAAGTTTTTCTACTTTTTAAATTATCGCTTTGAATAAACTTTCTACCCCAATCTTTCTCTCCCTCCTCTTTATGCCAATAACCCTAAGATTTGCCCTTTTAGGCTGTTTTCTAGATCTCATAGGTGTGTTTCATTCTTTTTTCTTTTGTCTCCTCTGACTGTATTTTCAAATAGCCTGTCTGCGAGCTCACTAATTCTTCTGCTTAAGTCTGCTATTGAGAGACTCTGATGCATCCTTTGGTATGTCAGTTGAATTTTTCAGCTCCAGAATTTCCACTTGATTTTTAAAAATTATTTCAATCTCTTTGTTAAAGTTATCTGATAGGATTCTGAATTCCTTCTCTGTGTTATCTTGAATTTCACTGAGCTTCCGCAAAACAGCTATTGGGAATTATCTGTCTGAAAGGTCATATGTCTCTGTTACTTGGAATTGGTCATTGGTACCTTATTTAGTTTGTTTGGTGAGGTCATGTTTTCCTAGATAGTCTTGATGCTTGTATATATTTGTCAATGTCTGAGCATTGAAGAGTTAGGTATTTATTGTAGTCGTTACAGTCTGGGCTTGTTTGTACCTGTCTTGGGAAAGCTTTTCAAGCATTCAAAGGGAATTGATTGTTGTGATCTATGACTTTGCATATGATATCGCTGCAGCCATATCTGCGTTAGGCAGCACCATAAGCCCAGTAATGCTGTGACTCTTACAGACTTGCAGGTTTACCACCTTTGTGGTTGTGATAAGATCTGAGAGAATTCCCTGGATTACCAGGCAGAGACTCTTGTTCTCTTCTCTTACTTTCCTCTGAACAGAAGAAGTCTCTCTTTCCATTTGAGCTACCTGGAGTTGGGGGAGGTGTGACTCAAGTACCCCTGTGGTCATTACTACTGGGATTATACTGGGTCAGACTCGAAGTCAGCACAGCATTGGATCTCACCCAAGGCCCACAGTGACCATTGTTTGGCTACCACCAATGTTCAGACAAGGTCCAAGGGCTCTTCAGTCACCATGTGGTGAATCCAGCCAGGCTTGTGTCCTTCCCTTCAGGGCAGTGAGCTGAGGGCAGGTACAGAAATGCCATGCAGGAACCAGGGCCTGGAGCCAGGAACTTTAGGAATCTATTTGGTGCTCTATTCTGCTGCTGCTGAGCTGGCACCCAAACTGCAAAGCAAAGTCCTTTACACTCTTTCTTCCCCTTTCCTGATGCAGAAGGAGCCTCTCTGCATGGCCGCCACTGCCCCATGCCTGGCTACTGATGATGTTCAGTCAAGGCTCAAGCTGGCTATTCAGTCAGCTTATGGTGAATGCTGCCAGGCCTGGGTTTCTAACTTCAGGGAAGTGGGCTCTTCTCTGGCCCAGGGCAGGTCCAGAAATGCTAAGACCGAAGGCCTGGAATTGGGGATCATAGGAGCCTGCTTGGTACTCTGCTCCACTGTGCCTGAGCTGGTGCCCAAGCTGCAAGACAAAGTCACCTTCATTCTTCCCTCTCCTTTCATCCAGCAGGCACTTCTCCCCATGGCCACCACAGCTGGGAATGCACTGGGTCACACCTGAAGCCAGCATAGCTCTGGATCTCACTCAAGGTCCATGGCAAGTACTGCTTGGGTATCCTTGATGTTTATTCAAAGCCCAAGGTCTCTTAGTCAGCAGGTGATGAATCTTGCCAAGACTGGGTCCTTACTTTCAAAGCAGGAGGTTCCCTTTAGCCCAGGGTATGTCTAAAAATGTCACCTGGGAGCTAGGGCCTGGAATTGGGGCCTTAAGACTCTGCCTCGTATCTTAACCTACCGTGGCTAAGCTGGTATCCAAGTTGGAAGACAAAGTCCTCTTTACTCTTCCCTCTGCTCTCCTCAAGCAGAAGGAAGGAGCTTCTCCCAGAGCTGCACTGCTTGGAGTTGGGGGAGAGGTGGTGCAAGCACTTTCTTGGCTGCCCAAGCTGGTGTCTCGCTAAGTCATATGCACCCCAAGTCTCTTGGCTCTGAGCCCAGTACAGCACCAGTAGAAACTTCCAGGAGTTGCGAACTAGTTTATGACACATGATTTTGGAATTTTAATCCCCCAAAATTGATACACTGGTTGCTCAGGTGCCTATATGTAATAAATAAGACAACCTGTGAAAGGGGTTAGGCATGGTACCTAGAGAGGAAGACCTGGAGGTAGTGTTACATCCTTCTTCCATTCCATTTTGCAGAAGTCACCACTGAGTTGCTGTCTAATGAGTAGTGATTCACGTTTTGCTAAATTGAGAATGCCAGACTACGGAGTAATGCTCTGTGGAGGAGAGCCGAGCAGGGATATGTACTATCTATGCTGTTTTTTAGGCAGGAGACCAATTTATTTTTTTCTGTTAGAGGTGGGGACAAACCTACATCACATCTTTAGAAATGGACAAAAGGTTGATTATCTAACTCTAGACTTCTCCCTTCTAAAAGCTAATTCTATGGAGTACGTATGGACACAAAGAAGGGAACAGACACAGGGGCCTACGTGAAGTGGAGGGAGGGAGGAAGGTGAGGATCAAAAAACTACCTATTGGGTACTATTCTTATTACCTAGGTGGCAGATAATCTGTACACCAAACCCCTGTGACACACAATTTACCTATATAGCAAACCTGCACATGTACGCCTATATCTAAAATAAAAGTTAAACAAAATTAAAGCTAGTTCTGATTTAGGGATCTTTGATGTTGAATGTTGATGAAAAGTGATTTATATTTGTGATTGCTAGTTTCAGAACCACTACGATGAAAAAAGTGACTAAACTTTTGGTAATGTGAACACACTACTCCTTAGAAGTATTGTCCAGACTCCAAATTCTGCCTGTCATTGCTTCATTTTCATGCCCTCCTGATCGCCTAAAATAGTTAGACTTCCCATTTCATGATTGGAAAGGCATTGCAAATATTTTTACATTAAAGTCCTGGAACTGTAGATTATTTTCTACCAGGGATATTAAGAAATTTCAGGCCAGGTGCAGTGGCTCATGCCTGTAATCCCAGCACTTTGGGAGGCCGAGGAGGGGGGATCACAAGGTTGGGAGATCGAGACCATCCTGGCTAACACGGTGAAACCCCATCTCTACTAAAAATACAAAAAATTAGCCGGGCATTGTGGTGGGTGCCTGTAGTCCCAGCTACTCGGGAGGCTGAGGCAGGAGAATGGCGTGAACCTGGGAGGCGGAGCTTGCAGTGAGCTGAGATAGCGCCACTGCGCTCCAGCCTGGGCAATAGTGTGAGACTCTGTCTCAAAAAAAAAAAAAATTCTAATCACAAAGTAAAACATATTCATTGTACCTTGTATCAGTATGTACTCAATTACCTTATTTTAATGTTCTGCATACACTTATATTTAGCAGATTTTTTTCTGGTATTGGTTTATGTGCTAATTTACTTATTTATTTAAAGAATAAATTACTTAGTTAATATTTATTTTCCCTACATACATGTAAACTCTGTAAGATCAGAGATCTTTTTGTCGGAGGCCGAAGATAAAGCCTGTTAAGCCAATTAAGAGCATAGACAGTGCTCAGTAAACATTTGCTGAGTGGAATACATGAGTGAATTGTAAACACTTTGGAATTTATAGAAAAGTGAACATAAGAAAACAGAAGCCCTAGAAATAAACCATATAACACTGAAAGTGTACCTGTGTATTTAAATATGCCTGTATATGTAGAAGTCCTTGCTTTGTACCGTAGTGCTGTAACTGTAACTGTAAAAAAAAGACTTTGCAAACTGAAATTATGCAAAGCAATCCTAATAATCAATGAAAACAGTTACTATTGCTCTTTGACCTTTAAAAATTTTTAAATCACTACAGTTTCTCTTGTTGTTAGCTATAAAGGTATAGGGAAATGGAAAAAGGTAAAACTAATATTTATTCAGTACACAGTAATTTAAAACATTAGAAATATTGATATTAAAATTGTTTCATTGTACAGTCTTATCAGGAGTAGTTTGAATAGTGCTTGCCTTCTTCCTGTTGTACAACTTATGATACAGAGCATGCATTTTTTTTCAATGCCTAGACAAACTGTCATGCTCTCTAAATGTGGATCAGCTTACATTTTATCCTGTGTGCTTTCCATGTCAAGAAATGTCTCCTAAAACTCCTTGAATGTGAAGTTTTTAGCCAGTATCACTTTCTCTAGGACATCATCATCCTTTTCATTACAATCACTTTCCTTGTTTATGTTGATTAATTCACCTTCACTAAGTTCCTCTAACTGCATATACAGAGTCTTTCAATGGTGAATGGCAGCATCGTTTACGTTCCATGGTTAGCTACGTCGTCTCCATTTACGTTTGATACAAATTTTACTTCCAATAGTATTAATTTTTGTTTCTGTACATTGCCTTCATTCTTGTTGGCCAGTTCCGTCTTTGATTATCCATGTCACTTGCATTTATCTTTGGGAGACAAGAAGGCAACACAGCTACACACTTTGCTGTCTGTGTGTGAACTGAATAACAAACACGCAGTGATCAATCACTGACATATTTTAAAGAAACACCCCATGATTGGTCAATGATCATTATGCACACATGTTAGTTACGTAGTGATTTATGGACTGAAGAGCTAGCTGCAAAGTTTGTACTTTATGAAATTACTATTAATATACCATGTTAACTGAAATTTGAACTGTATTGTTGGGACTATGTTATTTAATCTAAATTGTGGTAACTGAAATGCACACATATCAGACTGAGCACCGTGAGGGCTGCCTCAATTCCTAGCTTTATTTTATAGAAATATATATTTATTGTTTCTTTACTAAAATGGGATCATTTAATGTGTATGATTTTTATTTTTAATTTAATTTTATATGGTATACATGTCAAAAAAGGCCAGCTATTTTGACTTCATATTTTATGATTGAGTGGTATTTCATTGTATAGTTGTACCATACTTTATTTAACCAATCTTCCTTTTTAGATGTTTAGGATTTTTCTGTTTTCTCAGTTATAAACAATGCTAGAATGATCACCTCTGTCACTAAACCTTTGAGATAACTCTTATTTATTTAGAATGAATGTATTTCTAGTACAAGAATTGTTGGCTCACAGGATATATACACTATTTAAAAATTTTCATGTCCCACCAGAAATTTTCATGTCCTTCAAGCATCTCCCTTTAGAGAGATGTTTCCATTTAGGCTCCTACCAGTAACATAAATCAAGAAGTGCTGGGTGCATGATTCCCAAACCCTTGCCCAGGTTGGGATTATCATTATTTTTTTTTCATTTTTGACATTAAATTAATTAATTAATTAATGAATTTATAGACAGGGTCTTGCTTTGTCACCCAGGTTGGAGTGCAATGGCATGATCTCGGCTCACTGCAACCTCTGTCTCCCAGGTTCAAGCTATTTTCCTGCCTCAGCCTCTTGAGTAGCTGGGATTACAGGCACACGCCACCACGCCTGGCTAATTTTTTGTATATTTTTAGTAGAAACAGGGTTTCACCATGTTGGCCAGGCTGGTCTCGAACTCCTGACCTCAGGTGATCCACCCGCCTCAGCCTCCCAAAGTGCTGGGATCGCAGGTGTAAGCCACCGCGCCCTGCCATTTTTTGACATTTTAATAGGTAAAACACATTTTATTTTAATGATTAGTTTCGATTTTTAATTAGGTTGAATATTTTTCATGGGTTTATTTGTACTAAATAAATTTTGATCTATGGAATTTTATTCTGTCCTGTATTATAACAGTTTTCAGATGGTAGGGATTTTTGGTTTTATTGGGTCATTTGTGTACATATATTTCTACAAATTTATATATGCATGTGTGTGTGTGTGTCTATCCATAATAAACATATTTGTGTGTGCTTGAACTGCATTCACATGTATATAACATTGTTGGTTTTACCCAGGGATTTTGAGGAGTATTTGTGGGCCTTAAACTTGTAACATGACCATCAATTTCCAACTGCTTTTCTTTCTCTCTCTCTCTTTCTTTTCTTCTTCTTCTTCTTTCTTCTTTCGTCTTCTTTTTTTTTTTTTTTTGAAAGGGAGTAACCCATGACCTGGGGGAAATTCTAGTTAATTTTTCATTGCATGATTTTCAGGAGATAGGGTCAAAAGGAGCTAGTAGGGCATTCAATTATGTGCTTGAGTGTGTTGGAAAATGTTTTTTTTTTTTCCTCTCTCCCTCAAGTGTACAATATTTTACTTGGGCTTGTTTTTCAAGTGCATTGAAGTCTGACTAAACATTTTTGGGTACTACCATTCTGTAAAGAAGAGGGCCCATCTTGTTAAATATTCCTTCATCAACTTTGCAGTTAGCCAGTTATTGGCAGGGAGAAGCCTGCGAGGACATGAGCTTTAGGCATTGGACAGAGGGAGGGTGGGTGGGAGGCGGGGACTTGGGGGATCTCAGGATTGGGGTACTTTGTTGTCCCTCCCACTGCTGTATGAAAAAGTGACTGGTTCAAGCTGGCTTTTGTCTTATAATTTTGGATGAGTCATAAGTGGAGAAGGAGGGGAAGTGAGTGGTTAGACCTCAGCTCATCTGAGGGCTAAAGGTTCTTTGTGACACATCACACAGAATTGGAGTGCTGTCCTTCTGGAGAGTGGTGGAGAACCAAGATACAGTTCAGAACCAAAGGAATAGAGAAGGGCTTTGATTTCTTTTTGGCTTTAGATTGGGGATTTGGGAGGCTTAGCAGGAAAGATGTCCACTGAAAATGTGGAAGGGAAGCCCAGTAACCTTGGGGAGAGAGGAAGAGCCCGGAGCTCCACTTTCCTCAGGGTTGTCCAGCCAATGTTTAACCACAGTATTTTCACTTCTGCAGTCTCTCCTGCTGCAGAACGCATCCGATTCATCTTGGGAGAGGAGGATGACAGCCCAGCTCCCCCTCAGCTCTTCACGGAACTGGATGAGCTGCTGGCCGTGGATGGGCAGGAGATGGAGTGGAAGGAAACAGCCAGGTGAGGCATAGCTGACTGTATGTAGTACTGACCCAGGGAAACAAGGGCAGGGCAAGATGCTTGATCCTGGAGTGCCGTTCTTTAGCCTTAGCACTTTGAATGGCCAATGGGCATGATGTTGGCTGGGATAAGGAGTAAATAATTCTATTTCTTCTTTTCTTTTTTGTTGACATGAATGCAGGGCACCTCTTATTTCACTACTGGGGCATTGTTTCATTGATCCATGTTGCTATAATTTTGGCTTTTATAAGGAATTAGAAATAAAGCTCAATTTATATACTATTTAAGAGTAAAATATTTTAGAGAGATAATAAACTCAGGTACCCAAAAATGACAGCCAAGAGATATGTTTCCACAGTGTCCACATGCCAAGATCTCTTGTGAGATTTTGTGTGACTTATTACTCATTCCCTGTCAAGAGGGGGGTTTTGGCCAGGTGCAGTGGCTTGTGCCTGTAATCACAGAATTTTAGTAGGCCGAGGCAGGTAGATTGCCTGAGCCTAGGGTTCAAGACCAGCCTGGGCAACATAATGGGACCGCATCTCTACAAAAAAAAAAAAAAGAAAAAAAAATCAGCCGGGCATGGTGGTGCATGCCTGTGGTCCCAGCTACTCAGGAGGCTGAGGTAGGAGGCTCACTTGAGCCTGTGAGGTCGAGGCTGCAGTGATCTCTGATCATGTTACTGCACTTCAATCTGGGTAACAGATTGAAACCCTGCCTCAAAAAATTAAATGAAATAAAAAAGAGATTATTAAAACAATGAGGAAAGTTGCTCTTATGGTAGTCCCCCCAAGGTTATCCACAGTTTAGCTTTTCATGGTTTCGGTTACTCACTGTACAGTACAGTAAGATATTTTGAGAGAGTTGCCACACTTATATAACTGTTATTACAGTATATTGTTATATTTATTCTATTTTATTATTAATTATTTTTGTTAGTCCCTTACTGTGCCTAATTTACAAATTAAACTTTATTATGTTTTATATACAGGAAAAAAACATAGTATACATAGGGTTTAGTACTATCCGTGCCTTCAGGAATTCACTGGGGGTCTTGGAATGTATCCCCTGTGAATAAGGGGACTACTGTATTTCAAGTATAAACCTGTAATCTTTTAAATATCCAGCTGAAAGTAGAAGGTTCATCTGAGTTTGGAGTTTAGAGGCCCGAGTTTACTTTGACTCTGTTGCCTCTTAGCGACAAGACACTCGATTTCCTAGAGCTTTGGTCTCATTATCAATAAAGAGTGGATAATAATGCCTATTACATATTATATATGTATGGTATATAAAACATATATTATATGTAAATATAGTATACAATGTATTTATAATGTCACATATTTATATACATACATGTGTATATGTATATGTATGAAAATGCTTTGTAAATTGTTAAGCATTACACAAATACCTGGGGTTTCATTAATCTCATAACGGAGCTTTTCTTTTACATATAGATTCAGAGATATTCTCCAGGTGAATCTTCTGTGACATAAGGCAATTATGTAATACAAAGACTTTGATTATAATGCAGTTGTTGGTCTCTCATTGTCATCATTATGTGCTGATTCCAATGTATTTCACTTTCATAAACAAGATAATGTTAAGATAAACCTCTTATAGTCTGTAATTTAATTCCAATCAATTCAACTCAACCAGTGTTATTTGAATGAATAGTTTATGTCAGGCACTGTTTTAGGTACCATGAATATAGCAGTGAGCAAATGAGGATCTTACATAGATCTCTATCTTATTAAAAGGTTTGAAGTAAGTTTAATATAATACCTTACAATATGAGAATAAGGGAAACCAAATCATTATCCCAGCTTTGAGTTTAAGAAAAACAAAGCAAAGATAGATGAAAGTCTTCTTCTGTGGTTATAGATGGAAAAAGTATTTATGGCTGCTATTTTTTCTAGATAGACTTAGAAAGAAATTCTAGAGTCAGAAAGAAAATATTTTTAAAAATCGCTTTAATCAATTAGAGCAGATGAGCTATAAAGGAGCAGTAAGCCAATAGCCTTTCCCTTTATGGATGAAGATTCTTTTAAGAGTTAGAGGAAGAATTTTTATTTTCTGAGGCATACTTTAAAATTTCTTACATCATACCACTTGTAATCAAGTGTTTATGAAGTTAATTGGATTTTTTTGTAGTTTAGTTACTTAGGCTTATGCTTTGTAGGCTTATGGATTTATTTTTATTTCCACAATTTTAAGTAATATTGAATGTCTTTAGCCCTTTGGGATTTTTAATACTGGAGAAGCTTAATAAATTAATTTATTTGATAATGGGGGAGAAGTTTTTATTCCTCACCAAGAGTTTCTAGGTAGCTTAGTCTTGCAGAAACAACTGCTTTAAAAATGTTTAGAACTGATGGAGAATTTCTTATCTTTCATAACTTAAACAATGCCCAGAAAAAAAGTAATTCGGCTTTACTCCTTGCCCCAACAGTAGTATTAAGGAAAGAGACCTAATTTTTAAATACTTTATTTTTCAATTTACTGGGTAATTCTCTTTCTAATAGACATCTACAGTGGGTGTGATTGTTTAACTCTTCTGTTTGATAGCTACTTAATATTTTCTTCTTCTAATTAAAAAAGCTTTCATAACACATTTCCACTCCTCATCTGTAATACTTTCTTTTGAAGCTTTTCATTCTTTGCTCTTTTGGGGCTTCCTCCCAGGATACATCAACTGTTTCTTGTTCCCCTCTCTCAGAACCAATAACCTGTATAGAAAAAAATCCTCTGTAAAGTAAAATTTTAGTTCCTAAAACATCCTCCAAAAGAAGGCTTCCAAAGCAAAAACTTTTTACTAGTGAATCTGTTTCATTCTTTCTTTTCCTTCTTTCTGATTGAAAAATACAGTGTGAGAATTGTCCTGGTGCAGCCTGAAGTGTTGGGAGATTTTGGTCTAGTCTTGGCTTTGCTGCTCACTAGCTGTTTCACTTTGAGCAAGTCATGTAGTCTTTCTAAGCTTGAATTTCTTTTTTATCAGATGAAGGTCGTATTGAGTTGCCTCCTCCCTAACATTATATATATTTCATAGCTCTAAAATTTAATTCCTGTGTGTATACTGCTACACTCAGCTAAGACTACTTTGACTTTCTTATTTTCATCTTGAAGTTCTTTGTGAGTTGTTATCATAGAGTATAATTCAGGTGTATTTTTCTGTTTTTCATTTCAGTCAAATGCAGACCATACGTTATTTTACATAATCCCTGGTCCCAGAAAGGTAGAGAGATTATAGTTCATTGTATAGGTAATTCAACATTGAATGATAGGAGCATAGGATTTTCACTCAAGATTTTTAAAGATTAAGATGGTTTTGAATACTTTACCATCCTTAGAGACGTTATTTCCTTGGGAGCACGTGTGCCATTTTGCTGATGTAGTCTGTCCCCAAGACACCCTACTGCTGGAGAGGAAGAGTGTTGGGAGTGTATCGTGTGTCACGTCCACGCTGTATAACTTCTCTTTATAGGGCTTACCGTAATTGCTGTCGATTAATTCATTATGTATGTGATATTATTGTTTTCATATGGTCTCCCTCATTACATTAATTTATCTGCAGAGAGACTACCATGTCTGTTCACTATCATATTTCTAGTTCCTGGCAGTGTCTGATTCATAATAGGCTCTTAATAAACATTTGTTTAATGTGTGATTGGTTGAGAACTGATTGCCTTCGACACAACTGTTCTGAATATAATACTTTCTTAGAAATATTAATTGACCAAATCAGGGTTCTGTATAATTCTTCTCTTTCTGACTGATGAACAGCTATGGAATGAAAGACCCAAGGTACCCAGAATGCCATTGATAAAGCTTAGAAGGGGACCTATGTTTAAAGTTTCAAACTATTTCATTAATATATTGATGATATCTGCATTTATAAAAGCACGGATATAATTCCTTATTTAATTGGAATCAACTAATCGGAGGGCTAATAGGATTCTCAAAATTGACATATCTAAAACTGAACTTCAGATCTACTCTTCCTAAAGATTTCCTCATCTCAATAGACAATTCCATTCTTTTAGTTCTTGAGCCAGAAACATTGGAGTCTTCCTTGATTCCTGTCTTTCTCTACACCCGATATCTGACCAATTGGCAAATTCTGTTTTACCTTTAAAGATATTCACATATTCAGAGATCTCACTACATCTCACATTCAGTACTGCTACAACTCTAGTTCTTCCCATCATTTCTCACTGAGATTGCTGCAGATGGCTCCTAATTAGTTGATCTCTTTGCATCTGCTCTTACTTCCTTTATGAATTATCTGCCATAATCTCTTTGACCTTGTCTTCCTTTTCATTTCCTCTGCTTCACTCTGCTTGAGCCTCACTGGCCAGTCATGCTAATCTCTTAGGAACTTTGGACTTGTTGTTCCCTCTGTCTGAAATGTTCTGTCTTCCCTGAACCCCCACAGTTATCTGCATGGCCCATGTCCTCATCTCCTTCAGGTCTTTATTCAAATATTACCTGCTTAGTGGTTGTCCTATCTATAATTGAAACCTTCCCCCAATGCTTCCTATCCCTCATCTTTCATTATTTTTGTCCTTAGCACCTGTCATCATTTAGCATACCATATATCTTGTTATTGTCTCTTCCCAATAGAATTAAAGCTCTGTGAGGGCAGAAATTTTCAGTTGTTTTGCCACTGTATTCCTAGTGCCTGAAACTACCTGGCACACAGGTCATGCTCAACAAAGACTGGTTAATAGAATCAATGAATAGAGAAATAGAACCTTGATTCTTGGTTTGCTGCTCCACCTACATTCTTTGGAGAGGCGTGGAGTGAATATGCTTCTGGAAATATTCAGCTTTTCAGTAACCTTTACTACCTGGGACATACCCTGCTGTCAGAATGTTTTTGCAGTAATTTTTGACTCCCATTTGTGATGTCTAGTTTCCAGATATGATAGTTTTTTCCCCCCATTAAAAGCCCTCAGACCTACCAGACTAATAAAAGTTTAATGCTTAGAAGGAATCCATTTTACTTATGAAGATGTGACATGAATCTTTTTCTGGCCAACTTATAAATTGATAATATTTTGATTTTCTGTGAAAGCCGCAATTGATAACCTATTTTATTTCATAGAGAGCTAACTCTCCAGACTTCTCCAGCTCCATGTAGGTTCTATTATAAATCTACAGCCCACAGAACTCAATATCATCCTTCCTTCTCTTTTAAGACCTATACTTTTCAGTTGGCTAATGATTTCTTACATATTATTGAGATGGCTAATGATTTCCTACACATTATTGAGATGAGGAAATCTGTAGGCAGAGTAGATCTGAAGTTCAGTTTAGGATATTCTTGTAGGATCAGGATAATAATGCATCAGCATTATTATGGCTGTAGTACTACTTCAGGAATTTCAGGTTGGCCCTGTGCCTAAAAAAATGAGAATTGTTTCAATAATAGGGGGAGATGTCCCCTTTTAAGTCATGGAAAGCACAGTAGTTATACTATGAACAAGATTAAGTATTTATTTATATGAAGTTTAAAGTAACTCTCAACTCTATCACCATCCCTTTTACGTCCTTTACCTGTTCTTCCCTTTCCTAAAAGTTAGAACTTTGAATTTTCAGTGGTTCTTCCAAAATAGAGCACAAGTTGAATATGGTAAAAAGGGTAGACTTATCAGACCTGAAAAATCGTTTATTGGTGAAGAAGCCTGTGCTTCCATTAAGAATGTCTAGGTGACTAGGTGTCAGCTAATGGGTTCATAAAGCAAACTGGTAAAAGAATAATTCATGATCCAAGTTTGATGATGGCCCAAAGTCAGGAGAAAGGGACGTTTTTTTTCCCTGCCCAAATTCTTTATTCATTTGAGTAGGGATATCTCTGCAAAAATGATTATTAGCTGTCAGTTTCTCTTCAGTGAATTTTCAGATGGACAGTGCTGGACTTAACCACTGTTGTATGAATGTTTGTTAAAGATAACTCCCCCAGCGTAATTCAAACTGTGCTGCCAAACTTGGGTATAAAGGAAAGCCATCACAAGTTTCAACAAACACAAGCCAACAAAGGAAAGGGGTATTGATGTTTTACTTCCAACTGGACACCACAAATGTACACCCACTTGTGTTTCTGCTTGGCAGATTTACTTCAGGTAAATCTGAAGTACCTGATTTAAGGGCATGGCCATTAAGCACCAACATGTGCACTTATACTGTGGGTTTGGGCAAAGACTGCTCTCTCCCAGTCTACACTGACTTCTCTGTCTTTTCTCTACTGAATTACTTTGGGAAATTCTATTTCAGGCCAAGTTAATTTTTCTGTAAGAAAAAGACTCAAGGAATTTAATCATCTATGTAATCATATATAGTTATGTCCATGTAGTTGTGTACAATAACTTTAATAGTGGATCTAGAATTTTAAGAATTCTCCTTAAAAACCTCATTTTTCCCAGGTACACACTAACGTTGGCTTCTTTTAGGGTGATAAGGCACTTGTTAGTTAGCAAGACATTTATCATCATTTCAATAGTTGTACGTAGTTGGAATTTATTTAGTGTAAAGGTCATGTCTGTTTTCCACTGTACAACTGATATGTTATTAAGTTAGAGGTCTTTTTTTTTTCTTAATTATATTTAATCATATGATTGGAAAGTTGCAAAATTCAGTGATTCCCAGTGGGTCTTTTTTTTCTTCAACAAACGAATGAAATGTTGTTTGTTTGGCAGTCACTGAAAATGTCTTAAACTGCAAAGTATTTTATCATTATTCTTCTAAGACCTTGGAATAAACTTCACCTAATAAACCCCTCCTCCAAGGTTAAAATGGTTTTGTAATTGCAAGTATTTAAAAAGCCTGCTTCTGAAACAAATTTTTCTGTAACATGTCAAGTACTGAAGCAAAAAGAAAGTGGGAAACTAATTGCAAATATGTAGTTATTCATAGTTATTATGAAGGGGAGATAGTGGCTTTTAGTATACTCTACAGTAAAAAGTCTGTTTTTTTTTTTTTTTAAACGTAATTGCATGGTTCTAAAGCACCTTTGCAGATTCATTGGCACTTGAATAGGGTGAACTTTGGTACTTTTGCCTTAGCCTTTTCTTTAATGGGCTCTGATTTGAACTGAGTAGTTTTCAGTTTTTGTTTTTATTTTCTAAATCCAAATTTGTCCTTGATATGCGAGGAGGCTAGACAAAGCATGTGCCATTTCTGGAATGAAACTACCTGAAAATGATCTGTTTAAATGGGAAAGCCAGTAGTTTATGTCCAAATGCATTTGTTGGAAGTATAATGAGTTCCTTAAACAATTAGAGCAATACATTTTAAAGCAATTTAATAGGCATTTTTCCAGAGTTCTCCTTATGCTGTAAGCTGTGCTGTAATATGACATCATCAAAATATTCAATATTTACTGAACTTAAAGTAAAATAAATGCTAAACTGAGCTATGAGATAATATTTATCCCTTATAAATATAGATTTTAAGAAACTGGCTAGTTTTGAGAATTTATATTTCCATTCCTTTATGGTTAAATCTTGACCTAAAGAGCTGGTGTAATCCAGAAGGGTGAGTAATACTATTTCATAAATCCACCCTAGTTTGGATTTATGTTTTGCAAATGCACTTTTTAAATGTATTCAAAGTCATATTTAAGTCTAACCAGGTTGCCTGCAATATAAACTATGGAGAGGAATAAATAAAAGATGGACCACAAAGAACTGCAATGGTTTTGCTTCTTTTTCTTTTTAGATAAAATCTTATTAAACTTATATTATTTGGACAGTTGAGGATTGTCTGAGCCTATTCAGGCTGCTATAACAAAATACCATAGACTGGGTAGCTTACAGACAACAGAAATTTAGTTCTTATAGTTCTGGAGGCTGGGAGGTCCAAGATCAAGACATTGTCAGATTCAGTGTCTGGTGAGAGCCTGCTTTCTCACACATGGCACCATATCATTGTGTCTTTACATGGTGGAAGGGGCTAGATAGCTGTCTGGGGACTCTTTTATAAAGTCATTAATCCATCTAATCACCTCCCAAAGGGCCCATCTCCTTATACCATTCCCTTGGGGGATAGGATTTCAATATATGAATTTTGTGGGGACATAGACATTCAGACCATAGAGAGGATGATGGCAGAAAAGAACTACTGTATATAAGTGAGGCTTAGTTTTTTTTTAAGTAATAGAATTGGCAGTACAGGCTATTGGCAGCTGCTAGAAGTAGGGGCTCATTTAGGAAAGATAAGAGGGAAGTAAAGGCCTTGTAAAACACTCCCCTTTACAGGGCTTCTAGCTGCCCTGTGTCATTCATCTTGGGCTTAAATTCTATGACCAAATATTCTATCCCTCAGAAAATAAGCATACTCTTAAGAATTCAAGAGAAATCAAGGAGTCATTACACTCTTTATAGATAGATGACATAATTCTAGATAACTCTGACTTGCTTTCATATATGATGATATCTTCCTTTTTCTAGAGTCTTATCTTGAGCAATAAATTATAGCATCATATATAAATATGATTCATATGCCTATTACCAACAAACATGCTTAGCGATTCTATGAGCAAACATGAAAAGATGATATACCTAAAGTTAACCAATGTAACATTCTCCATCAAAAATAAATTAGTCTCAAAATAACTCTAATCACCTTATTACCTTTTACAGCTTTGGTTAAACCCATAGAATTCTTTGAGTATGATATAAAATTGTCATTTTTTTTTCTCCCAGTTCCTTTTATTTCTCTGGTCTAACTTGAATCAAAGTGAAGAAATACTAATTTAGTCACACACACACACACACACACACACACACACACTAGAAGTCTTTCATTCTGTTTTGGAATGTGTCACAGCTACTTTTGTAGAAATAAACCAAGTCCAGTTCTGAAGTTTCAGAACTTCTTTGGTGCTATCGTTGACTTTTTAACCATGAGGTAAACAGTAAAAATCTCCCTTCCTGCATTTTTGGGGAGGATACAGGGAGAAGAAGGAGGGTCTTAGAATTGTGGGTAAGGTTGATACAAGGTTACCACTAACATGGGAGTTGCCTGGCTGTGAGAGCCTTCCTGAGAGGCACATGGGGGGGAAAGTCTTTAGATACCGCTAAAATACTTCTGAAACATATGGGTGCTGGGCTTGATTAAAATTCTAAATTTTCTTTGACATTGTGGGCTGATCGCTTGATCTATTTTCACTCCTGGTCTACTAATGTGTTTTTTTTCCCCTCCTCTGGGGGTGGTAAGAGGTCTATAAATAATACCCTATGTAGAGCTTCCTCTGATCTCTGCCCTTTGTTCTCATCTTTAGTGAGTTAGGTGAGCGTTTAGCTTTCTCTAGGAAAACATTTTTCAATCATTAAGCCTTTGGGTGAAGAATGTAGAAAAACAATTTTTATTCCATCTTTATCTCTTTCAATATCTCTCAGAAGGTTTAAAGTGAAAGAAGCCTTTTTGTTAGTATCATGATGAATAGCAAAACGATGATGCTTTCCCATTTTCCTTTAACAGTGTAGGAAGTGTCTGTGTAATATGTGGGATATAAAGTCTGTCAAATGTGTTTTGCTCTCATTTCCATTAAGGTTTTTTATTGCTATATATTGCTAAGTTATCAAAATGTCTAGGAGTCTTAGAAAGCAGAAGCTAGAAAAGAGGGTTGTTCCATCGCTAAGGTTAATAGGAGATCTCGTATTATCAGAATAATCTGTTGTTCACCGAGCTTGTGTGTATTTAAACACACATGGAACCAGACTTGAAGGGTAAAGCTTTTAAAATCACAATAAGAGGGGAATATGCATCAGCTGAGATATTTATATTAAAGGAAGACACAACAAAACGTGCCGGTCTTCCTTAAGCATCAATAAAACGAAATTTTACATTCATCTTGCCACTTCACACATCATGTTTTTTATGTCTGCGATAAATATTGGTTCATCACTGATATTTCACCTTATTTAAACTTGCCTCGTGAAATCACAACAGAATCCTCACAGTGGTGGCGATTTTTATGCACTGTAGGCTGTACCCACATGGAGAATTTTGAAATGCATATTTTTCTACCTTATTAAAAAATTTAGTTAAATAATTGGTCTTAAGGATCTCATGGTTACATATAGGCAGATATAAAACCAAGGATGCTTTGGCTTCTCTTGCTTGGCTTTTTTCTTCTCTAACTTCAGGGGAAGGAGCAGTCTAGTGCTTCTCTTTGGGTGTGTTTATGAAGATTATGTAATTAATGATCTAATAAGCTATTAATACTCCACAAAAAGAGACATTTTGGAAGTGCTGGAAGGGGTGAAGATGGAGGGGTTGAGACTGCTATTTCTAGAGGAAGTTAGAACACTTTTAATTGCTCTTCACTAATCTCATCTTCCTAGGTGGATCAAGTTTGAAGAAAAAGTGGAACAGGGTGGGGAAAGATGGAGCAAGCCCCATGTGGCCACATTGTCCCTTCATAGTTTATTTGAGCTGAGGACATGTATGGAGAAAGGATCCATCATGCTTGATCGGGAGGCTTCTTCTCTCCCACAGTTGGTGGGTAAGTATGCTGTTTGAATTTTACACTGTTTTTTTTGGCTTTCCCTAGCCACATGTCTCCATCACGGCAGATGACTAGTACTGTAAGCAGAGTTAAATGTTTTATAACATTTATTCTCTCTTTTTGCATTATAACATTAGTATGATTTATTGCAAGAAAATCTGAAAAATACACAAATATTAAGAAAATAGTAAACTATCTTCCATAACATCTTCCTCTGGTCATTGTTGGCGTTTTGGAATATTTACTTCTAGCTTTGCTTCTCAATCCTTTCCCTATGCTTTTCATTTTTTAAATTTTATTTTATTATTATTATTATTTTTGAGACAGAGTCTCACTCTGTTGCCCAGGCTGGAGTGCAGTGGCACGATCTCAGCTCACTGCAACCTCTGCCTCCTGGGTTCAAGCGATTCTCCTGCCTCAGCCTCCCGAGTAGCTGGCATTACAGGTACCTACCACTTGTACCTTATGTACTTCAGATGCATGAAAAGTGTGGGGCTTCTTTGCAAATCTAACTAACAAGCTCTCTGAAAAAGAACCAAGTATATGTACATCAGCCAGACATATGCCTCGCTTGACAGCTAATCTATTCTTCCAACACAAATGCTGCAGCATTCATATTATCTATAATATAAAGAAACGGATGTCATAGATAAGCCTTTTGTCTACAGATATACAAAGAAACTTTGCAGTAAGTCTAAAATTAGACAAGAATGTTACACTGGTCACCTTCTGCAGGTCTTTGATCCACATCTTCTTCCCCATAATCCCAGGGTAGGCACACTGCAGATCCCTTGGAAAAGTGCAGCCATCCCTACAGGTCCAGTGCTCACCTGGTTATGGAATTTCCTAGGAATAAGAAGTGGAGCCCCTGCACTTCTTTTTAAGAAAAAACATGATCTTTGGCACACCTAGATCTGAAGGATAATACGGCAGTTTAGGCCAAGCTACTGATAGAAAATGGAAACAATGGCTCCAGTTTGGAATGCAGTGGTGTGTGCCCAAGGTGTTCAGCATGATGAGTTAGCATTCAACGCACAAAGTACTAACTACAAAGGAAGCCAAAGCTGCCCTGCACCATGAGGTTCAGTGACTTTGATGGTGGTGATACAAATGATGCTTGGCACCAATGTGACCTGACTCAATCACTTACCCGTAATGTCTTGCTGGATCCCTGTCCCACCCAGCCTTTCTTCACATGCAGCTAAAGGGGCTTGACTTCTGCCTACAATCAACCCTAACCCAGGAACTAGACTACTTCTCTTCTTACAGATGATTTAAGTCCTACTTTACAGATGATGAAACTGAGGTCCAGAGAAACTCAGTGCAAGTCTAAGATCAAAGAATTCTAGAAATCTAGTATCTGGACTTGCAGTCCAATATAACCAAGGATGGATGAATAAAGAGACTCCATTTATAATATTAATCTTATGCTAATAAGTGAAAGTGAATGTAAATCTGTGCATACAGAATGAAAAATAACTAAAAAGGAAAAGTATCGCTGGGCGTGGTGGCTCATGCCTGTAATCCCAGCACTTTTGGAGGCCGAGGTGGGTGGATCATTTGAGGTCAGGAGTTCAAGACCAGTCTGGCCAACATGGTGAAACCCCCCACCCCTGCCTCTACTAAAAATACAAGTGGAGAAGGGAGAGGACTTATGTAAAGATGCTGGATGGACAGAAATAATTATTTTATACATTTATTCAGCAGTAGTACATGGGCTTCTACAATGTGTCAGACACTGTTCTAGGCCTTGAAATCAGGGTTTGTAAATCTACCACTTTGTAAATGAGACAAGGTACATGTCAACATAGGTACAAATCTGCATTTGTAGTTAGAAAATAATGGAGGAAACAATTTTATATAGCATTTTTCATATTGAACAAGGCAGGTGAAGCTGAAAATGGAAATCTGATATATGAGAAGAGATCTTGGATTATGGTACCCAGGGAGATCGGAACCCATCTACAAAAACAGAAGCAAACAGAAAGAATGATTTTCTGGGCCATCTGTTCCATTGTCTTTTTTCATTCATTAAAAGCTGCAAGAAAGATTGTTATCCAGAAAAGTATAATGATTGGCAAAAATCAATCCAGTTTTTGAGTGAAAATTGTAACTTCTGCATTCTCAGACCTTAAGAACTAACCTGGAGCAAAGATGTCAAAAATTACACAAGTTGAAAATAAATCAAATGTGCATAAATGTAGGGCAAACTGGAGAAGAAAATCATGACTTGGCAGAGTATAGGCAGTCTAGGAGGAGAATAAGGGTCACCAGGAAGATTCCCTTATTAAAAAAAACACAATTTTTTACCATAGATGATCATTACTGCCTAAAGTTTCCCCACTTAGGGTTTCATGCCACTGTGCTCAGGGTTTGTCCTCTATTAAAATACACTTACTCTGTGGGAAGATGTCATATATTAATTCCCATGAGATACAGAGTGATGTTGAAGAAGGAATGCTGGATTTAATGTTGGGGAGTTTTAATTAAAGTCTAGCCCTATTAGCATGTATGACCATGGGCAAGGCCAGTTACTGAACTCTTTTGGAGTCTTCATTCCCTCATCTATAAAAAGAAGATGAAGGTGGACCTTTCAGGGTTGTTATGAGCATTAAATAAGATCATCAGATGTATTTGCTGTCTACTTACATGTCTATCCCAGTATAAATAGTTTATCCAGATATTTCTGCATGTCACCTAGCAGAGTGTAGAGAAATGAGTCAGATAGAGAGACACTCAGTGACTTCATGAACGGGAGACAAGATCCCAAATGGTATGGTAGACAGAGCTGGAAACAGTTGAACAGCATCCCTGCTGTGCTTGGAACTGATCAGCAAGGGTGATGAAAGTTAAAAGTTGAATTACACACTTGGATGTTGCTGTAAAACTGTCTTTGGGATCTTCATCACCAGGAAGAGCCGTCTTAAGGAGCTTCTGGTCTTCAGCAACTAACTGACCGTTTTCATGTTGTAGAAGAGAGAGTACCAGATTATACTGGAACGTCTTTAGCCAATGGCCAAAGAGAGAAGGTTTTGGTACTTACTACATATAAGAGAGGTTAGCCAAGCATTTTGTGGTTTCCCTTCAATTTTTCGTTACTTTTTATTATCAGCTGTGAACTTTTTCTCTAACCTCCATGCATTTACTTTAAAAATTGTCATTACATGTTAAAATTTGACACTACTATGTCACTTTGAGGTATCATCACTCATTAATATGTTTGCTCTGCAGTTCCTGGGGCAAGCAGTCAGAGAGCCAGTGCTGTCATTCTGGAGCTGATAATACAGAAAAACAGTTCAGGGACAAATAACACATCATAAGTAAAACAAAGAGGAGGAAAAGGGCCAGATTTCCAGAAGTGGGGAGAAGAGCATGTTTGAAAGAGTGTCACTAGCTAAAAAACATCTTAATCCTCTGAACTAATCAAAACCCTACAGAGGATAAAACATGAACGAAACAGAGCCCTTATTTCATCTAAATGACAGACAATGGCACAGTAACTTGAGAAGTTATAGTCATTATTTGTTTTTTAAAAAATCTTTTTGTAGCAGTGGGTGAGGTGGAGTTGTTTTGTCCCAAATCATGCTGATACTTCTGAGTTGAGAATTATGCACAGCTAAATCTTAAGATGCATCTCCCCCCGCACCCCAATTTTATATCAACAAATGAGAAGAAAAAGAAATAATAGCAAGCATGATTATATCAAACAAACAATAGCTGCTTTTCATCTTCCTTTGCAGTCCACCTGCTACCCCTCACCAGCCTGCCTCTGAGAGGCATCTCACCCTGCAGGCTCAAAGACAGCGCCACACCATGTGAGGGCCCTGCACCATGATGCGCGACTGTTTAAGCAGGTGTTACTTCTCACACTTACATAAAAAATTCAGCCTATTTTTGATTCTTCTCAGGATTTCTACTTGATTTTTTCACGAAGAACCCCTTCTGAATGTTAATAGAAAAATTTATCTTTAAAGTATTATAAAGGATAAAACATCGTTTTCACAGATTATTTTAATAGCTTTATTATTAGTATCCTCATTGTAATTCTACATTTAAAGAGTGTCATTCACGTATGAAGCCGAGTCTATGGGAATTTTCCTCCCCTTTTAAGTTAAAAAAATTGTAAGCCATTTCAGGTATTTTACCATGATGGGAAGTGAATTGGGAAAATGTAGCTCTATTTTTGGAGTCTCATTTTTATATTTAAAGGCATTCCTGAGCTGTGCATGTTGGCAGATGTATTGGTCCTATTGTTTCTTACTTTTTATAACTTTTACATTTTCAAAATGGCAATAACTTTTTTTCTAGTCACAAAACTAATGCATGTTCATTTTTAAATAACCCGGAACATATTACAGAGCTTTTGTAATTCCTAGTCAATACTGCAACATTGTCATCAGAAATGGAATTGCCCATTGAATACCTTTCACATCATGGGGGTTGATTCAATAAGAAACATATATCATCTTAGTTAATCTTGAAGTTGAATATTTATTTATATATTTTTGGCCCTTTGTATTTCTTTTAGGAATGTTTGTGATCTTTGTCCATTCTTCTGTCACATGGCCATCATTCTCTTGGTTTGCAAAAGCTCTGCGTATATCAATTATTTTTTTCTCTAGAGCTTAGTTTTTAAATAAAGAAAAATATTGTGTGACATGGGGACAGATCTAAACTTAGAGTCAGAAAACCTGGTTTTATATGGGAGTTTTGCCTCTAATCAGTCCATGTCTGTGGGCAAGTCAGTCTGTGGCCCTGTGTTCTCATCTGCATAGCAAGAGGTTGAACTTGATGCTCCATGAAGTTCCTTTCAGCTCTGCTATCATCTAGTGTTGGCACATTCTCTCCCAATTGGTAGTGTCTGTGGGATTTTGAACACTGAAGGCTTAATTTCAGTGTAGCTGTGAAATGTTACTGCCCCCACTTTCCTTTGAAGGATTTTGTAGTTTATACTTAAAGAGATCCCTATAATGTTGGCCGTTTTAATGGAAACTTAATGAAGGGCATAAAGCCACACAGATGTTTTAACCTGTTCTAACTGGTGATTTCCAGGCATTAGTAACAGAGGACTGGCTGTGCATACATAAAGATTGGTTTGAGATTTCAAGGGAGGGTGAGAATAGAGGGAGGCCCTGCCAGGAAGGGTAGATAAGAAACACTTTAGTCTACAACCCTGAAATTAGAGTAGGAGTTTGATAACACTCATAGCAGACATGGTGGGACTGTTTGTTTGTTTTTCTGGTTCTTCTGTAAAATGGACTTTCCACTTTAAAAGGACTTAAAGGAAAAGTAGAGGGGTTGTGTTTTGTAGGCACCTAATTATTTACTGTGGAAGAGAGGTTTAATTGTAATTACAGGATCAATTCTGATAGTTTTGCTGAGTGGGGTTTGTGTAGTTTAAAATACTCAGAGCTAAAAACCACTCTAAACCAAAACATTTCTATGGGAGAAACTCTTCCTGCCTTGCCCAGACTCCCTACCAAGTGGTCCCATGTTATGTGACAGTTATGGCACCTCTGTGAGGCATGTGATGGAAAATCCTGGATTCAGCCTCTGCTTGGCTTCCAAACAGTTGATAGTACATTGTGTAAATTGCCAGTTTCTAGCTATAGGCTGTGAGGCCAATTCTGTGAGTGTTTAGAAGATGGACTTTTGAGAAATTCAGTCATGCCCAAGCAAAACCCCTTGAACATCTGTAACTTCTCTTTACAAAGAAGTGGGAATCCTTGGGAGATGCTGTTATCCTACCAGTACCCATCAATTTTCTTGCCGGCTTTTGGAAAAGAATAGTTATTGTTCGTTTCTTTACATTTATATACTAAAGTTTGCCCAAGTGGAAAATATCAGTGTGTGTTAGATGCATCCATGTACCAGAAAGGGAGCCATGGGATCCATTACTCACATTCTGTGCAGAGGACAAAAGGTCTACTTGCATACCTTGAGACAGACTCCTACCAATGCATATCTTGCACAGATTCTGTAATGTTTTGTCCTCAGCCCCATTCTGGCTGGAGATAAATGTTGGCCTGTCATGTAGACATAGAGTAGAATGCACCAGGCTTCATTTACTGCTGACATGCTGACTTGTGAGAAAGAGGGTTTCTTATTTTCTATTGGCATAAGAACTTACCTTCCAGCAGAGTGACCTATGAGCAATTTCTATGAAACACAGTCATCTTTCTGGTTAAAATCATACTAAAAAAAGAGTAATAGAAACTTTACTTTTTTTTTTGGTAGTAAGACTAAGATATTAAAGTTTCATTAAAAATTTCAGTCAGTTTATACTTTAAAATGCCCAATGGAAATATACTGGAAAGTCTTCAGTTGGATCTGAACAATAAGAATAAGCCTCCTTTCTTAGAAAAGACTACAACATAATTTTTTAGTTTAATCTTTCTTTCATTGGATTAACTCGTGTTCAGATGACCTGATATTAAATACTGTTTCCCTTGACTGTATTCTATTATTAAGTACATATAACATTACAGAAGAATTTGGGAAAATAGATTTTAAAAATCAACAATCTCATTACTTTTAATTTTCTATACTCTTTTTAAGTTTTTAAATATCATTTATATTTCTGATATACATTTGCTATGAGTACATGAACTTTTTGACTCTTCCCCTTTTAATTGAAAAATATAAATTACTGACTTATTGTGTTACAGGATAATCTGACTTATGTGAATACATCATATCTGGGCCTGAAAAAACATAAAATGAATACTCTAATATTTGTATCTCTCTCATCAATGCCCATATCTGTGTACCCTGTGTCTTTATCTTTTACATAAAATGGGAAATTAGAAACTTAGAAAACAATATCTTGCTATTAAATTTGAGGGTGACATCCATAAAGTTAGAGTAAAAAAATAACTTTGTGGTCTTGTGACTGAGTTTTGTTTTTTGCTTTTGTTTTGCTTTGTTTTTGTATCAGAGATGATTGTTGACCATCAGATTGAGACAGGCCTATTGAAACCTGAACTTAAGGATAAGGTGACCTATACTTTGCTCCGGAAGCACCGGCATCAAACCAAGAAATCCAACCTTCGGTCCCTGGCTGACATTGGGAAGACAGTCTCCAGTGCAAGTAGGATGTTTACCAACCCTGATAATGGTAATGCAGAGGCCAGCTGGCTGCTGCTTTCTCTTACTTATTTCACTCACCTTTACACCGTCTCCTGTCATCCTTGTTTTAACCCTTCTCCATATTTTTTCTTTTCTTGAGTTCATAGCCATAGTCATTTCATATTGACATTTTTAATCCAGTTGGACAGGTTTGCAGTCTTGCTGGAAAGATTTCCGCAATTGTTGTAGGCTGCTAATGCCACGGTGACTTGCTTACTCCATATACATCTATTCTGATTGATGGAGGTGGTTTAGTAGTAACTCTATGATGAAACAATTGAATATTATAGATGAGTCAGCAGATTCGTAGATTATTGAGTACCTCTGTGAATATGTTTTCCAGCATGTTTGCCAGAATTAGGAGGAGAATAGTAAGATATGATAAATGCCTTGAAATCTCCTATCACAAAGTGTTTGCTTAGTATGTGAAATGGTGTCCAGTCTATATAAATGATGACTTCATCAAACTAAGCCTCCATATTATTTTTTACCTCTAATAAAACCAATCTGCTTTCTGATATAGGATAATGATAGATCCAAGAATAATTATTCAAGATGGGATATTAACCCCATTATTTAACAATAAGTAAGGCACTGTATCCTATCTGTAGTTTATTGATTTACCAGAGTTTCCTGTAGAATGTCTATCTTTTGTATCATGGCGTTTGTTTCAAATAAATTTCATGATTGGGAGCAATCTGAGAAGGGAGAGGTCAGTTTCCATGAGGTATGGAAAATGAAGGTATGAAGGAAAGAACTACTAAGCATTGGCTGATAGGATTAGGTCTATCCTCCCATCCCACCCCCAGACTTTTTAGTGTTAAGAGAGATGAGGCCGGGCGCGGTGGCTCATGCCTGTAATCCCAGCACTTTGGGAGGCCGAGGCGGGTGGATCACGAGGTCAGGAGATGGAGACCATCCTGGCTAACATGGCGAAACCCCATCTCTACTAAAAAATTACAAAAAATTACCTGGGTGTGGTGGCACGCACCTTTGTCCCAGCTACTTGGGAGGGTGAGGCCAGAGAAAAGCTTAAACCCGGGAGGGGGAGGTTGCAGTGAGCCAAGATCACGCCACTGCACTCCAGCCTGGGCTACAGAGCGAGACTCCGTCTGAAAAAAAAAAAAAAAAGAGAGAGAGAGATGAGTGGATAAGGGAGATTCTAATTCATTGCCCTCAGCTGCACTTTCAGAATAACATAAAACCGGTTGTCATGGAAAAAGGTGGAGTAACTGAATTGCAACTCAGCCACTGCATTTCTGGAAATGAGTTTTCTCTTAGTATTAAAGGTAACTGTTGGCTGGAAAAACACTACTAGCAGATTTTCTGTGGTATATTTTTTAGGCAAAACTGGTTATGTGCAAATAATTTAAATAAAATGCTTTTTACTAAAAAAAATCACAAAAGAGAATTGAATCTGCAATATTTCTACTACAGTTTGATGGTTCTACTGTTACCTAGAATATTGCTGCTGATGGGAAATATTTTGGTTTTTATGTCTCCCCTGGCTTTTTTTTGTTGTTTTAGTTGTGTTTTTGGAAAGAGGGGTTACTTAATGGCTAGAAAGTTATAGAATGAGTAGTTTATTATAACTGATGTCACAAATATTTTATTTAACAATTTATATTTTTGAAATTATGGCAATTACAGTTGAAGCTACTCTTTTATTTCTTATTTAATAATCCACTTTCTTATGTAAGATGAAATCCCAATATTTGCTGATTTAATTCTTTTATCATGGGGTTGGGGGAAGTATAAAGAAGTGAAAAAGTGCATTGTTTTCAAATACTGCTATATTTTCAAAAAGAAGTGGAATGAATATGGCATGCAGGAGGCTTTCTACCAATATGATGAGCTTCATTTCCATGGAACTGCAGGCAGAGTAGAAATTAGGAACAGATGGATCTTGGCGGCCAGAATCTTGTGCTTTAGGAGAAAGTATTTGGATATGGAATACAACTAATGAGTTAATATTGCTCGCCATTCAATCTTTCATCCTATCTGTAGATCTCTGTACTTGAGAGAAAAGTTGAAATTGCCTTTGCCATCCATCTTTTCACTTGTGAAATGTTATATATGCTGGGCAGAAAGCAAATAGGAAGGGTAGGCAGTTCTTTTCCAGCTCTTCAGCTGATCAGCTTACACTCTGAAGTGTGGAATACGATTAGACCTTTTTAAACATGTTGTTATTTGCCTTAATGCTACCTAACTTCTTTTAAATATCCAGAGGCAAGATTTAGCTTTGAGAGATCCTTTAGCAATGAATTTTGTACGCCTTCAAGGTACATTCTTATAAATCATCAAATGGCAAATTTTTGGCTTTCTAGAGGTGCTCGTTATTAACTGGAAAGTTTGCGTAGTTACCTTTATATCTTAGGGTTTAATTACTTAATATCTTTAAAAAACTATGAAATGTTCTTAGAATAAATTTCTAAACAAACGTTCTTAGAATAAATTTCTAAATAAAATTTCTAATAAATGGAATGTTCTTAGTTTAAATTTCTATATAAAAATTATAGAATTACTGTAGGTAGAATTATTCCTACAGTTTTAATAGACCACAATCTTTCAGTCTGTTGTAGTTGGAGCTAGATTCTAATATCTCCATGTAAAGCTTAGATAAATTTGTATACCTTTGTCTTTAATCATAGGCTACAAAATAGATTCAGTGACACTGCCAGCTTTAGTTATAGCTAGCAACAATGTAATAAATAACTGAAATTTATAGAGATAACTTCAGAGTTGTGAATTTTTTCATTTCATGGTAGTGTACTGAAGTCAGCTCTAATCTGCTCAGGAGAGCCAGTTGATATCAGGGATTTGCAAGCTGGTTGTTAAATACAGCTACTATTAAAAATTAAGTTATATAAACATACAATTTAATAATTATATTAAAACAAAGATAATGAATACTGAAAATTTATTGCTTTCTGCCTGTTTCACTACATTTTACTGTAGTCTGTGCTCTTAAGGTTATTTGTATCTACTGTGTCTGTATGGTGGTAGAAATACTGTTAAATAGTGTGCCATTGTGCATCTCTTCCCTCAGTGACTATACTGGTACCTTGAAATGGGCTGTTATGGTAGTATTTACCCCATAGAAACCAGCAAATGCTATAAATCAGGGCTTGATTTAAAAATTTTTTTTTTGACCATTTGTCTCTAGGCTTAAAGAAGTGATGGAGAAAATGCTAATAATGTAGATTACATTTAAAAGTGTAAAGTGTCTATAACTGTTAAAATGAATAGCAGAAAAAAATTGAAGAACATTTTTTTCAGTAATCAAAAACTGTTATCTGATTTAGGAAAAGAGTCAGCCACATCACTGACAAATGGATGAAGTCTGACATATTCAATCTTCATTGTTTCACTTTTGTCTTATTGGTTAACATACATAAAGGGATAATATTAATCAACAAATGTCACAAATATTTGTTGGGTATTTGATGGATGTTGGAACTATACTCATTTGCCAGCTAGCATAACCATATGCTAGCTACTGATGCAAGAGTTTGGCCAAGATTAACTAAAGTATTGTATGAGAATCAACTAACTATATGCAATTTACAATACAATATTGTATATTTTATTATTATTTATATAATGTGTGCTACATATTGTTGTAGGACTTTTCCTTAGTTCAGTTAAAGACGGGGTTCTTGTCACACAACCACGAAAAATTAGGCTTGCACACAATTTGAAGAGTGAGAAAAATGGAATTTATTGAGCAAAAAGGAAAAAAAGGGAAACAGGGACTCTCAGCAGAGTGAGTCCTGTTAGTACAGGCTTCCTGCCTTGCAGATTGAATCCCAGGTACACCCAGGAGGAGGAGGGGCCCGGCTTCTCCACCCTGAGAACAGAGGGAAATTCCCAAGGCTCCACCCCAGTGCGCACTCCTCCCAGTGCACAGGCCGGTCAGAGTTTCTCCAGGAACCTTCTATACTTGGTTGTCACAATAGCCTTTATAACAGTAAAATTCAACGCATACACATACTCACACACGCACACATTCATGTATAAATATGGTTCTTTCCCCTGGTAACCGGTTTTCAAACATTTACTGGCACATCCACTACCAGCACACTACTGTCTTTATTCCTAAAGACTAACTCTCGTCTTTTAGCATCCTGGTATGGCTTGGGGTTCAAGACGATTTTATGTTTTTAAAAAGGAGCAAAAAACATTTTTTATCTGTAATAAATCAGGGAACAGTGAGGCAAGCTTTCAAAATGCTAATTATTGTGAAATTGCTACTTGTTTGAGACATGTGTAAATTCTATGGGCATGCCTGCCAGGTACTAAATTTTAGGCAAATGCTATCATTTCTCAGTAGATTAACTGAGGCATTTCTATAATGTTGCATGAAGAAATTAATGAGGTTTTAGGTAATTCTGGTGTTGGATTTTTCTTTACCTACTTTTTATTTATCACTATTGTTTTAGGTTGAACTATATGAAATTGCCAAAGGTAAAATTGTCAGCAGTTTCATATGATTCTACCTAATAATTTGGTCTGAGATACTTAGCTAATAATTCTGTATTATTTAGTGTATTATGAAAAACTAATGTTTAAGCCTGGAAACATTGCTTGGTAGTATTTAAAAAATAAACATGTATTTAGTTTGCTTTTTATTAGAAAGTAAAAGTAAAGTTTTTTCTTAATTGGTATCCATTCAATAAATATTTAGTAAGATGTTTATGACAAGCATAACAACTGCATTTTAAAAAGTTGTGGTTTATAAGATGATCAGATTTTTTTTTAAATGTACCATTTAAATGAGTACTTTTTATATGTATTGTCTTATCCCAAAGCTTGCAAAAGATCATTGAGACCTGACTTTAAGGACCAAAACCAATGAGGAGCCTGAATTTGAGTATTCACCTTTTTCTACCTTTGTAGAAAGTTGGGTAAAGCCATCATCGACCTGTCCCTGATTTTTTCCTAACTTCTTCATTTTTTGTCCCCAGATTACCATAAAGATCAGTTCCTTGCCTTCCAAGGTCTGGGAGTATAGATGCCCTTTGCTGAGAATTGGCTTTAGTAATCTAATTGGATCTAGACTATGGATTTCATTTTCCCTTAATCTAATTTTACGACCTCACTTTGTATTAGTGAAAAGTTTCTCTTTTTTCAATAAAAAATTGGAAAGATAATTTAGTAGTTGCTTTTGATGTCTGTAAAAGAGAGATAATGAAAAGTAAGAAGAAATGTATAAAATGTTTAGAGTGGTAACTGGCACATAGTAATCACTCCACAAATGTTAGTAAATTTTATACAATATGTTTAAGCACAATTAGGGAAGAAAAATCTTATATTGAATAGGAGTGGTTTCTGGAATGATACTTGCTCTGTAGCTTACTATTTGGAAAGAAACTAGCAGATATAGTGCTGATTTATTCCCTCTGCCCTTTGTTAAGTGATACCAATAGTCTTTCATTAGCAATGGGAGGTGAGGAAGACCTTTCTCATCATAGCCCTCTTACGTAATAATTTGTTCCCTTCATTGGTTTTATCTTTTGCTAAATGGGTGTCAGGGGGGTCCTAAATCACACTGGAAATCCATGACTTGGTAAAGTTGTCCCATCAGGGAGATAAGGAACTGGAGACAGTGGCAGCTCCAAGGAGAGCGGCTGGCTCCTAGGCTTCTTGCTGCTTTCCCCATGCCTTCTCCTGGTGCCCGTGGTCTCCTCCATATTTGTAGGCACCCCGGGCCTGCTCCTGATAGAACCTCTGCATCTTATCTTCAATTTACCACCATTTTCCTCTTTTTTAATTCAAATATGAGAAATGTAATCCACTTGCTCCCATTATGGGTTGCCACTACTTACTCCTGAATCTGGACTCCTCTGTTTAAGGTTATCTGCCAGGTGGGATGCCACTTCCTAGCTGTCTCCCATATTGCTGGTTTGATATAAACACACACACCTTTAGGTATTTTTAAAAGCATAGTCTATTGCTGTTACCTACAGTAACAGATAGGTGGTTTGCAATGCAGAACAAACAATGGAAAGAAATCAATTTTTATGTTAATAGTAATTTTAGGCTCCAGTGAAATATAAGTGATATTAGTTGGGCTCTTGCTGCATTGGATCTGATTTGAGATTAGGCCCATTCAGACTATTTGGTTTGATATTAGATCCAGATGCCTTGACACTGGCTTATTTTGGATCTGGCTGGGACCACCGCCAGGTCTGGTAGCTTTCTCGTTCCCTTTAGAAATTCTTCACTTTTTGCCTGCACTTTGGATTCCAGCTTGCCCATTTGTCTCAGGCTGGGTTGTTCTGCTTTCCAGGCCATCCCCCCAACTGCCCCATACCCTTGAATTCAGACATGGTCCCTTAATCAATATGTAAGGCAGATATTTCCCTAACCTGCTTCTGAAGCCGGCCATCATGCTTCTCTAGTTCTCAGATAGGTCAGTTGACATCTTGCAACTCTCAGGCCTACATCACCTGAAGGTTAGAATCCTCTTCCTATGTGCCTTTCTGCATACAATTAACTCTTTCCCAAAAGCAACAGCATACATCCACCTGTTTTGTTCAGGACTCTCATTTTCCGTTCATTTTCATAGCACAGATGAATGTCCTGACCAGAACCCAAATAACGATCAAGCTCTTTCCCACCTGAGAATAAATGAACCAATCTATGGAAGGTTGCTAGCAAAGTGCCTGAATGAAATCCTCTTCCTTAATAACAGTAATTATTATGGCTATTGTTATTATGGTATTTCTAACTCATTCATCAGGCACCATTCTTATTTTCTTATTTTCCTTTTCTTTCTCCAGGCAGATGACTGATTTTCCAAATGCATAATGTTCAGATCTTTAAATAAACAACACATTTTTCTCCAAGGGTCAGTCTCTCTCAGTATTTGCTAACCTATTCCACTCTTTATAGCAATGAAGAGTTGGGCTTAAGAGATAAAACTCAAGTGGGTCTTTAGTTGCTTGACATTGAAGGCCTACTTTGTAATCTTCTTTTTAAAGACATGGGACCATCATTTCCAGAGGTTTCATTCAATTCTTGGGCAAATGTTTAGTAGCATTGTGGTTATGAGCAATTTACGTAATCTCTTTGAGCCTCAGTTTTTATATCTGTAAAATAAGGGTTGTGATGTCTTATTCTGTGCATATAACCAGGAATAAATGAGATACCTTTGTGAAAATTATTAAATAAGCAGAATGTGAGATACCATTGTGCTTTGGTGCATTCATACTGCCATAACAAAATAGCTTAGATTGGGTAATTTAAAACAATAGAAATTTATTGCTCACAATTCTGGAGGCTGGCAAGTCCAAGATCTAGGTGCCAGCAGATTTACTGACTGGTGAGAGCCCTTTCCTCATAGATGGTGCGTTCTATGGATCCTCGCAAGGTGGAAGGGGCAAACATTCCTTCAAGCCTTTCAGTAGAGCAGGAATCCCATTCCTGAGGGTGGAGCTCTCTTGACTTAATCACTTTACAAAGGCTTCACCTTTTAATACTATTGCATTGGAGATTAGGCTTCAACAGAAGAATTTGGGGGGGGGATACAAACATTCAGATCCTAGCACACTGTAAGGAACAATTATTATCCAGAAATATTTTAGGGGGAAAATTTAGTGACTTTCAGCTTTAAAATTGAGGACAGAACTTCAATTCACTACCATTATTTTGCATTTTATTATTTTCTGTTTCTCTCCATTTTTTGCCTACTACTTCATTTATACGAAAATATTCTTGGAGTTTTATTTTTAAAATAGTGCTACTTTCATTATCAACTTTGCAGATGCCAAATAATACATAATGAGTTGTCACTCATGGGCTTTCTAGTATTTTTAAATTTAGAGTATAAAGATTGATCATTATGTCTAAGTAATGACAGTTTTAGCTATCAAGAAATAATATGTGTACAGCAAGATGTTACTATGTAATAAACATATTTTTAAATTTTACTAGTTGTCAGTCTGTTTTATACAGCTAGGGTCTGTGAGAGAGTAAAAGAACTGAAATGATTCTCTTTGCGTTTATGCTACCACATGTGAGTGCTTTTTTCTTCATTCCCCTTTCATGGAGAAGTCATGTATTTCAAGGACACTGAACTGGTTTGCTGCTGTCAACCCTGAGTAAATCTTCTTCCAAGGCTTGGTTTCCTTAATAGAGCCACGCTTGCAAAGTTTTTTGTATTCCCAAGCCCCGTGTTGCTCTGGGAGCAATCGAAGTGTAGGTGCAGATCTGGGACCACATCCTGCTCCCTGTGAAAGAGATATAGGAGAGGGAAGGACAGGGAAAAGTAAGGAGAGAAGGGTAAGCAAGATAGAGACATAAAATATGAGCACCATGGGTTCATTTAAAGGAGGGGATAAATTAAGGTCTTCCAAGAATGACTAAGCATGCCTCATTCTACTCAACTCCTGTATCCATAGAAATACAAAGGACAAAAAGGAGATCTTTCTAGGTTTGTGAACCCAATTTCTTAAAAACCACACTTTGAATTTAAAGTAGGCCAGGATTTCTGTCTTTAGTGTTTTCCAACACTCTTCAAGATGTTGAACAAAGAAAATGTCATTCCATTAACGATATTAGTAGTAGAAATAACAATAATGCCTCACATTATTATGGTAGCTCTAATGTATATATCATTTCAGATGAAAAACCTGAAAGTCAGAAATTTAAATAACTTGTCTAAGCATAGTAAATGGAGGAACCCAGTGTGCTTAATAATCATATGCTAATTCAACCACAAGGGGATGAGCTTCCTCAATCATAATTTATTTCCCACACATCACCCGGTCCAGGTCTCATATGTAATAGTGTGATGGTGAAGGGCTCTGGAGGCCATTCTACATCTAAGCAGGAAAACACACCAAACATGGCAGACAGATGATTGTCTTTATTGGCTTTCCAAATGGAGATTTCTAGGCAACATGTTTCATATGTTTAGGTGAAATGCTGGTATAGTCTTGGGTTAAATTTCTTGTCTAAATAGCAGTGCCGAGTGCATAGGAAGTATTCAATGACTATTTGAACATATGACGTTGCAATCCCAAAAGAGTCCTACAACTTCACCATGAATAAAATTTATTTTCTTCTTAATAGGATTGTTTTAAAAAAAGCATTTTTTCTGGAGATATTTTGTGTGTGTGTGTGTGTGTGTGTGTGTGTATCTATTTGCTTGATTCAAAAAGAGACACCCTCACATGAACATATTTAGGATTGATGGTTTTGGGCAAGTTGATTCTCAAGGGGAATGTGGGTCATGTAAAACAATATTCCTCACAACATCTTTTTCTACAGTCTAAATATTGGATACCATCACTCAAAAGCCTTCGGAGCTATATCTTTCCTCATCAGATTGTGGTAATATAAACCAATTTCTACCTTGTTTATACCTGAAGTCAGGCAAAAGTGATGTAAAGAGAATATGTAAGATAATAGCAAGGCTAAGCTGTTTATTTTGTAGCTCAAGTGTAAAAGAGGTACGGTGAAAGCATTGTGTAGACAAGGCATACATAATATATCATTACCATGGTATAATTACAGAAAGTTCTGCTCTAGCTTTGGGAACGACTTCTCAAAATTTGATATTTGGAGTTAAATTTGTGAAGTGAAAAAAAGCAACATGAAAGGGTTACAGAGTTTGTATCTCCTCCTGCACAGAAGTACACAGAGGGTCCAACAAATCAAAATGTAGACATTTGCCAATGTAAGTAATGGATGCTGTGCAAGTCCCAGCTTTCATGAGGGTAAGCTGCCAGATGGCTCCAGTCAGGCTTTGCTAAAACACAGGTGCCGAGTCTCTCTGGGCAGTTCCATTTTCATGCCTGTCTTTGGAGCCAGGTTCTTTGCTGGCGAGTGCCAGGCTTCATTCCACTGTCCCCTTGATGGTGAGGCTCTGCCTCAATGGAGGCTGTATACGCAAAAAGAAATTTCCAGCTTTAGTTCCCAACAATACACTGACAGGTTGAGGGGAGTAGAGGAGAGAGAAGCTGCTGGGGAGCGTTAGTTATCAGCATGAGTTTTGGAGAAGCTGCTGACTTCTCTACTCACATTAGAAGCAAGCCATGGTATCAGTGATAAAATTTGGGTACCTACATACGCATTAGAAGCTAAAGGAATATGAATTCTCATTCTAAAGAAATTGGAAGCTAAAGGACATGTCTTCTTTTGAAGAAGTTTCCTTTGTATTATCCGCTTCTGTCAGTTCTCACTGATCTGGCATTTCACTGGGTCCTTGCTTGGGCCTAGATAAATGTTTGCCAGTTGTTTAGCCTAATTCATTTAATTTAGCTAAGCCTGCAGGAATATTGGCTCTTTAAGCAGATCACTTAGTTGTCAAAAGAAATAGGAGGCAAAACTTGGCCAGTATGATAATATACATTTCTAAATGTCTCCCTCTTAACAAAAGCAATTTGGGAACAATCTCAACCCGTTCATTTCTCTTTTTCATTTTTCTTAGTGCAATAAAAAGTTGCAAAGAACTTCAATTATGGGAAACAATTAAAAATTCAGATTGCAAAGAGAAGACATCAGATTTGCCTCAAACAGGTGCTGGCACAGATGGCCTGCTCACAAGTCCTGGCTTTATTTACAGCTTTTAAACACAGACAGATAAATTGACAAAAATGTTTCTCGATTTTATAATGTGCCGAATGCCCAAATTTGGCTATAAGCTTATATTAATTTGTAAATGATTCACTTTAAACCTTGACCTCCCAAGTCATCAGTAGCCTTAAAAAGACCATTTGTCTCCCCTGTTGTTTGCATACTTATGTGAATAGATTATCTCATATTTGCTATTGGTTGGATATGCCTTGTTTACTGCCTTGATCATTTAATGATTATCTTTATTAAGTCAAATTGCATGTAGTCTGATGGCTAGATATTTCCAACCTCGTTGTGATTCCTTAAAGGATAATTATGCCGTCTCTATTTTACTAGCCTTGGAGCATGACATTTAATAGGAATAGCAAAATAAATGACATGGAGCCCAAATGAAACTATCTTCAGGAAGAAGTTGATGGTGTTGTTTCATCCAGGTGATAAAACGTATCTGGAGGAACCATACTGTATATGTAGCCTGCAACATTATTTAATCTTTGCTGTGGTCTAAGATTTGGCATAGGTGCACCAAAGGTTAAAATGTTAAAATTAAAAGTGAGTATTAAAGGGCACCAGAAAATGAGGACTAACATACATCCTTAAATTGGCTTATATTAAGGTATTAATTTATCCCTACCCCAGTCTCATGTTTCTGAAGGGCTGAAAAACAGAGGAAATTGAGATCCAGCTCTATATTCATCAAGGAAAATATTTCAGAAGTGAAAGTATGAAATGTTGCTTTCTCCATTTGTGCATAAGATCCATAGACCTATCTATTGAGTAGATCATAAGAAAGCTGCTTACTAATACGACACCCTGCCCCCTGTGCTTTACAAAGCTGTGTGTAACTTCGCTCTGTGTGTGCTTATGTGGTTCATAATTATTAACAATCTTGATCTTACATCCTGAGATTAGTGTTTATTATGTAAATCTTTCTTCTTCTGGATATAATTTATGTTTTGTGTATTAGAACTGCAGGGTGGATCATCCATTGGTATTTGGGGAACTATAATGATTGAATGTAATTTTTTTAGACTTTTTCATTCTTTACGGGGATTCATTTCATCTAAGGGTGCAGGGCATGGGAGGGAGTGTGTGTCTTTGTAATGTGTCATTGTTCTCCTTTAACCCGCTTGTGTGATTTGCTTTAGCATTTTTTTCTTCTTAATTAATGCTTCCATCCTCATCCTTGCTGTGGCTGCTCATGTGTCCTCCTCCTCCTCCTGTCTTCTGCTTCTGACACTAAAGTGCGCAGCCCGCTTGAGAACTCAGTGCCCTGCCTAGCAACCCGCACCTTGGATGATGACCCCCGAGTGCGGCGCACTCCCAGCGTGGGATGGCTAAGTAAGTCAATGGCTGGGGAAAGGGCAAGGAAGGTGGCAGTGGTCGGGAGAGGGAGGGCAGGAAGATCGGGCTCATGGTTACTGAGTGGAGGGAAACCTCAAGAATGCCTGAAAGTGTAAGATGTAAATATTCCTGAAGTCGTAATTGCTGACTTATTTCTTCTACTGTCAAAGAGTACAGTAATAAAGAACTTCCTGGATGATCTGCTGTCCTGAATCCAAGTTGAGGACATTGTAAGGCAGTGGAAAGATTGTGAGACTAAGGGGTGGGGCTGGCACTGGCAGCCCTCCCTCCATGGGACACTTCTCTGAACCTCAGTTTCCTCATGGTGATGCTGAACCTTCTTACTTCAGAGGACTGGGAGGAAGGTCACTGGAGATGAGGTCTCTGAAGGTGGTTTGAAAGCATTCAAGTGCTAAGTAAGAGGAAGAGCTTACTAAGTTAATAATGTTAAATACCTCAAATACCTACTATATGCCAGAAAGACAGAATGGGCTATGGACAACAAAAAAGGGGGATAAGATAGAATCTTTACTTTTTAAAAATTTAGAGCTTGGTAAAGTGACAAGATTTATGTACCTAAAACCAAAAGAGAACATGCACAGAAAGCTACATGCACTTCCCCACAGGTTTCCAAACTGAGTATATGTGATATAATTTTTTTAAAGTAGAGTATTAAGAGATGAATAAGGTGATTCCCTGTCCTTGGGGGGCTTCCTTTCTAATGAAGGAGACAGGACATAAATAGATAACAATTGTATAAAATGATAAGTGAAATGAATGAAAATACATACACACACACACGATTGTGAGAACATACCCTTGGCCTGGGAGTGGCAATAATAGAAAGGGCTTTTAGAGCAGGTGTTTTCTGAGCTAAATCTTAAAGGAAAAGTATGAGTTTGATACATCCATAAAGTAGAAACTTAATAATTTTCCTTGAATAATAAAAGTTGCAAATACTAAATAGTTTATGTTATGCTATTTAATTTTCTGAAGAATCTTGTGAAGTGGCTATTGTTATTACCCACATTTGACAGATGAAGAAATTAGACTTACAAAGATTAAGTAACTTGCCTAGATCACACAGGTCATAAGTGTGTAGGGCAGGACTTGAGCTTCATCATATGGTAGTTTCAACTATAATTTTATGGGTGATGCCTTACTGAAGTTAAAGTATAGGAAACTTACATGGTCAGATTGCCCAAAAGATCTGCTAATCCCACAATGAAGCTCTAACACTCACATGATTCTCTCTGCAAGAATCAAGCATTTCTTCTAATAAATTCTTTTACTACTTAATGATGCCTCTTGGGGAAAAAAATTTCAGGTAAAAAGTTTGGGCCTTGGAGTATGAAGTCAGGCAGGAATGGGTCTGAATCCTGGATCTACCACTCCTGGCTTCCTGACTTTGGGCAAATTACTCTTTTACTGTAAACCTGGGTGTTTCAACCAACTATAAAACTGAGTTAATCTTACCAACATAGGATTGTTGTGAGAATTAAATTAGAAATATCTGAAGTATCTAGCATAGTGCTCAGCACTCAGTTAAGCCAGCATTACTGCTGATAGCAAAGTGCTTATAGAAATTGCTCAAGAAATTCTAGCTGTTTTTATTTTTTTAAGTTTCATTTATTCCATGTCAGACATCCAGACATTGAAGTATTTTTGTCAATAAAGTGTCAAGGAAATTGACCAAAGTGTTCAGTTTGCGGATGATGTGGAAATATGGCAGCTATTTGGAAATCAACTTGAGACCAAACCCTGGACCAATCCTTCTGAGAAGCACATTTTAGTAATGAGGGAGGATTCTTCTCATTGTCTCTTTATGTGATGTAATCTCTCCCTAAATAATCAGCTTTGATGTATAATCACCTTCCCCAGGGCTTCTAATACTTACTGTATCCATTCAATAAATGAAATAGACACCTAGTGAATAACTAAGGTGTGCAAAGTAGTGTTAAATACTGCTGGTTTTACCTACCTATTCAACCTCACTTTTGTCTCTTCTCAATATAAACTCTAATCAGCTTGTCTCTTTTCTTTTGTCCTATATCATGGAAAATCCTACCTCCATGTTTTTGTTGATAAACTCTACCCTTCCAGGAATGCCTTTTTTTTTTTTTTTTTTTTTTTTTTGGATGCAGTCTTGCTTCTGTTTCCCAGGCTGGAGTGCAGTGGCTTGATCTCGGCTTACTGCAACCTCTGCCTCCTGAGTTCAAGCAATTCTCCTGCCTCAGCCTCCCAAGTGGCTGGGATTACAGGCGCCCACCACCATGCCCAGCTAATTTTTGTAGTTTTAGTTGAGACAGGTTTTCGCCACGTTGGCCAGGCTGGTGTCGAACTCCTGACCTCAGGTGATCCACCCGCCTCGGCCTCCCAAAGCTCTGGGATTACAGATGTAAGCCACCACACATGGCCCAGGAATGCCTTTTCCAGTATGCCTATCCAAAACTATTCAGTAGGACCTGAATGAAGTTCCATCTCCTTTGTAAAATAGTTCTTATAAACACAGATCTTTTCAAGTCTTAAAATTCCATAACTCCTATTTTCTGTGCCTCACAATGGAAGATTTACCATATATTGTCTTATGTTGTTCTCTGATGTTTCATTGTCTTTATTTTTTCATTTCAACTATCTACATAAAAAAAAAAAAAGCCTTCTCTAGGGTCTGTATCTCATGCTTTTGTGTCTTCTCTGGTGCAGGTACTTGAAACAAGGGTGTTGTACAATACACATTTGTTGACCCTTGATACTCCATCATTTCATTAAAAGCAACCAACAGCCCAGTTTTCACTAGCGCCCATCTTGGTCACCAGAAACCGTTAACCAAAAGTGAATATGGTTTACTTGTAAAAACTATTTCCCCTTATTTCTGCATATCCTGGTCTGATGAATTTGATTATCAATTTATTCTAATTGTTAACATGGACTTAAAAAACTGCCAGAATATTAGCTAAAAACAAATTTGTAACAAGGTTTTTTAAAGTTTATCTTTAAAGATTTTAGCAAGATATTTTCAGGCCTAATGTAACTAGAAGTTACTAACTACCTTTAAAAAGCTTCATTTAAAGTTGCTTTTAGGGAGTAAGCTCTCATCATTTTTACATTGTGTGCTTCTTATCTTCATTGTCACCTGAGGCAGATGTGAGCCTAGAGCTCTTATCCATTTCAAATGCTGCCAAGGTATTGAATTAGAATTTGGAACAAAACCAAAAATGATTTCCTCTTACAGATCTCACCGGCAGGCCTGAAACCAGCCTGGGCTGGGGAAAACAAAGAGAAGCTACTTTTCAGGACAAGTTAATACCCACCTAAATGCCTTGCCATTATTAGAGCATAAGAACATACCCTATCTTGCTAGATCCAGAATAGCTTTTCATTCTTAGCGCTTATCTGTGAATTCAGTTTGACTTCTAGCAGCCAGCATCATCTGAGCCCTTAGAAAACACTTGTGTCCTTTTGCATTTACTGGCAGTCGAAATCAGCTGCTTCAGACTCTCAGGTCTGAACTTCAAAGAAGAAAAGGAGGTTCAGAGTTTTTTTCTATCATCTTATTATGCACATTCCTGGCATCTGCCTTCACCTTGCTTTGTATTGTATCTGTCTAGTTTGTCCATCTACTGGGCAGGGACCTGGTCCAGTTCAGTGTTTTGCTTTGAAAGTACTTACCCAGCGTTTAATGTTATTATTATCATCCCAAGTATTAGTAGTTGTAATACTGTTTTCTTTGTTTTTGTTTTTGTTTTTATTTAATGAAACCACAGTGGTATAACTGTAGATTCTTGTTTCATCCTACAATCAGGCTACACAGTTAACATTAGAATTTAAAGAACTGAATTGTAAGTGAACATTTTTTTGCTTTAAAAAATTTTTCTTTGAGCATTTCTGGAATTAAACAATTCAAAATCTTTTAACTTTTGGAGAGTTTACTGACTAAATTAAAATTACATAATTTTTCTCTGGCTCTAGGGTCTTCATAAAGTTTTACTTCTTTAGGAAAATGGTGAACCCAGAGAATTCACTTAACAAGTTCAATTCAACCGCTGTTCACCAAGCTTCTACTCTTCTAGTTATATGGTCCAATCAGAGGGAAGGAGATAAGGGAAACTCACAAATAACAATCATTTGAGAGAAGCTATGGTAAGTGCCACCAGGAGGGTAGGGGGCAGACTGGTTTGTCTACAGTGTGTACAACAGTAGCATTTATTATACTCTCTGCAAATACTAATTAGAAGAATGAATGGTGGGGTATAAACAGAGAATTGAGAAAAGAATTCTTGGGAGAGACAGACTTTTCAATGGACCTTAAAGGATGGATTATATTTCCATAAATAGAGATTGTAGTAAGAGCAGGGTGAGACATTGAAAGATCACGCTAGGCTAGAGAAAAGTAAAAAAGCAACCATGTTGTTGAGAAAGTATAAATAAGAGTTTGTATGAGGTAGAGTGAGTTGATACATTAAATTAGCAGAAAGGGCATGGGAAAAAGATGTGTGGAGCTAGGGTGGCAAAATAATTGGGCCATTTTGTGGAAGGTCTATGAAAGTTTTTAGTATGGAGATAGCATGGTTAGAACTTTATGTTAGGGAAATTAACCTGTCAGTCATTCTTTGAGTGGGAATCAGTTAGGAGATGATTTCAGTAGACCAGTGCTGGAAAAAGGATTTAAGCTAGGATTGCGACTGTGGAAGTGGAAAGGAGGGGATAATGCAAGAAATGTTATAGGAATGGTGTTGTCTAGACTTAATAACTGACTGAATGTTAGGGGAGGAAGAGAAAGGAGTCCAGGATGCCTCAGGAGGTAGCAACCAGGAAGATCATAGGAAACCATTCATGGGCACAGGTGCTGGGTTTACAGAAGCATGATAGTTAAGATTTCTGCTCCCATCATACGTGTTGTGACCATCTTTGAAGATATGTTTCACTAGCAGATTTTTAGGTTACCCACCATGGGCCAAGGCTCTTCTAGATTCCTGCTTTGTTATCACACTCTTAGCTTGGTGTTTTTTTCTCCTAAACTTTATTTTGAGGTGGAGAACAACCACCACATCACAACTCTCTTTATTGCCCAGTGAATTTTGAGCATTCTTATCTTGATTCCAAGCATCTCACTTTCCATCCCTCTGTTTTTTTCAGATGCAGACTTGTTTTTGAATGGAAATATTATTTGGGTCACTTATTGTACCATTTCCACGTATATTTTTGGCCTTTAAAATCTAAAGCAATTCCAAGTACAACTTTAAAAATTCCTTCACTGTAGCTTTTCATAGTCACAATTTTCAAAAGATTGTAAGAAATAAAATCTTTCAGCAACCTGACATCTATGTTCAGACTTTTTAGTTAACGTAAGACATTCAGAAAATGTATGTGGTATGCAAGAATGAGTTACAACATTCTTAAGATACAGGCAGTTCTAACCACTTTTTAATAAAGGAATTAGTTACTGTTTATCCTGAATTTATGAAAAACATATCATAAATTATTTCCTTGATATCTAATATTACATTTACAATGGACTAAAATATATTGTGCTGACTTTAGACAACTATAAATAGAGAAAATCAAGATGAGAGAATAAAAACGTGGAAATTCTGTTATATTTCAGAGTACTGGGGACTTGGAGGAGATTTCAAGAGGCACATATTTGGAAAAACGTTGGCAGTCTGCTAAAATTGTAAAACAGTTTTTTTTTTTTCCTAATAAGATTTTGGGATTTGTGAGGATTCAGACTTGTGCTTGACAAAATGGTGATATGTGTGATATATTTATAATCAGACTCTCCTGCTCATCACCAAAGCTGTCTCTTTTCCAAACCTTCCTGATTGTTACCATCTTTCTCCCTTCTTTCGGACTTGGAACCTTAGCGTCAACTTTGATTAATGCAACTTTGATTATACCTCCAGTATACCACTAAACCTGTTAAATGTTACCTCCATATTGTTGCTTGCCTCAGTCTCCTTTCCAGTCTGACTTTCCTTGCTTTTATTCATGTCCTTATTTCCTTTTGCTTAGTCTGATCCAGTAGCTTGTTATCTGGGGTCAGTGGTTATAGTTGGGCATATGGAAACGCATCTTACACTTTGTTCCAGTTGACCTTATCATACCTGGCTGATAAGTTACCTCCTCATGTGGAAGTGTTCAGTGGTACCTGAGAGGATCTCAGGCAACCTTCAAATGCTTGAGTCTGGCATTCAAGGCCTAACCCATAGTGAACTAAAGTTGATTAAGTAGTATTTCACACATCTTTCTGTATTTGCCTTTATCTCTACTACATTTCAGCAGTCACTTCCCATTACTAGAATTTGCTGGACGCTTAGTGCCTTTATCCTGAATGATTTTTCCACTTGGAATATTCTTCTTCCTCCTGGAACTTTCTGTTAAAATCTTGACCATCCTTCAAGGCCCACATTCTCCTTGAAGGCTTCTTAACTTGAGGTGCTCTTTACTGACCTTGAACTCTGAACCTTTTCTGAGACTCCTCACATGACATTTATCTCATTCTACTTTGCACTATAATGTATGAGTACATGTCTTATTCCCTTTACTAGCTATCAGTTTCTTAAGGGCAGGAACATGTCTGATTCATTTAGGTATCCTTTACTGCAGGGATTGACAAACTGTGGCCTATGTACAAAATCCACCTTGCCACCTGGTTTTGTAAATAAAGTTTTGTTGGAATAAAGCCATGCTCATTAGTTTATATTGTTGTCTATATAGCTGCTTTCATGCTACAATGACGGAGTAGTGGCAGAGATCATGTAGCCTACAAAACCTGAAATATTTACTACCTGTCATTAAAACATTTTCTGACCCTTATACTGTAGTCCTGATTCTCAAAGTGGGAACTGAAGAGCCCTAAGTGTCCCTGAGACCCTTTCAAAGGGATTGAAAGGTCCTAGGATTTTCATCATGTAATTCAACCAAAACTACATATATATACATATATACACGTATATATATATACACATATATACGTGTGTATATACATATATACGTGTGTGTATATATATACCTGTGTGTGTGTATATATATATATACACATATATACTTGTATATATATATATGTATACACACACACACACACACATATATATATATGTGTGTATATATATATATTTTGAGACGGAGTCTCGCTCTGTCGCCCAGGCTGGAGTGCAGTGGCGCGATATCGGCTCACTGCAAGCTCTGCCTCTCGGGTTCACGCCATTCTCCTGCCTCAGCCTCCCAAGTAGCTGGGACTACGGGCACCCGCCACCATGCCTGGCTAATTTGTTTGTATTTTTAGTAGAGACGGGGTTTCACTGTGTTAGCCAGGATGGTCTTGATCTCCTGACCTCGTGATCCACCTGCCTCAGCCTCCCAAAGTGCTGGGATTACAGGCATGAGCCACTGCACCTGGCCTCCTAAAATATATTTTAACAGGTTGAACACAGAAGCAGACAAGAAAATCTAATTGTATGTCATTTAATCATATATATATATATATTTTAAAAATATATATGTTTAAAATATATATACATATATTTAAATGTATTTTATTATTTATTTTTGAGTTGGAGTCTCACTTACTCTGTCACCCAGGCTGGAGTGCAGTGGTGCGATCTTGCCTCACTGCAACCTCCACTTCCTGGGTTCAAGCGATTCTCCTGCCTCAGTCACCCAAGTAGCTGGGACTACATATGTGCGCCACCATGCCCAGCTAATTTTTGTGTTTTTAGTAGAGACGGGGTTTTGCCATGTTGCCGAGGCTGGTCTCGAACTCCTGGCGTCAAGTTATCCACCTGCCTCAGCCTCCCAAAGTCCTGGGATTACAGGCGTGAGCACCTCACCCGGCCTCATTTGGTTGTATATTAAAGAGATTTGTAAAAATGTGAAACAGTGCCTTTCTTTTTATGAAATTTTTTGTTTCTGAAAGTATAGTTGTTTTTCATAAGTTGTACGACTTATGTTAACACGCAATGGTTTATTGTTAAAGTGAATTAATGAATAAATATTTAAAAATTTTTAGTTTTAATTCCTAATGTAACACATATTGATAGATATGACCCAAATAAACAGGCCCTCTTAATATTTAATTGTGTAAAGGTGTTCTGAGACCAAAAAGTTTGATAACTGCTACTTTTTTGTGTCTGATAGAATGCCTTATACATAGCAGTAAATCAATATATGCTGAGTGAATGAATGAACAATAGAACCAGATGGTTCAAATCAGGAAATAAATAAAGCGTGGTGGTAATAATTGAAAGTATTGAAAGGGAAGGTTAAGAGTCATTGAGAAATGATATCTACTATGTGTTTGTGACTGTGATTCCTCTTTGTTCTCCCAGAGAACATTGATGAGGGATAGTGGAGTAGGAATGGTTTTGTTGGGGTGAGAGGAAAAGCAGGTCTTCCTGACTTTCTGTCTTTGCTGGTTTCATGACAAGTCATGAAGAATGGGCTAGATTTTGCTATAGTGTGATCTAGCCCCAAACATCTGTGTGGCCTAACAACACAGAAGTTTCTTTCTTACTCATGCTACTATATGTGTAATGTGGATCTTCAGGGGTCTCTGCTCATCGTTGTTAGTTAAGATCAGGCTAATAGAAGCCTTCTCTCATCTGTGTTTCCACAGTCACTGTAGCAGTAAGCAAGGGTCATGGTGACTCACAAGCTGCCTCGTAAAGTTCTGCGCAGAAATAATACATCACGTTTGTGTATATTTCATTTGACATAGTGAGTCATGTGTTGTATTAGTCCATTTTCATGGTGCTGATAAAGACATACCCAAAACTGGGAAGAAGAAGAGGTTTAATTAGACTTACAGTTTCATGTGGCTGGGAACGCCTCAGAATCGTGGCGGGAGGTGAAAGGCACTTCTTACATGGTAAGAGAAAATGAGGAAGAAGCAAAAGCAGAAACCCCTGATAAACCCATCAGATCTTGTAAGACTTATTCAGTATCAGGAGAATAGCACAGGAGAGACCAGTCCCCATGATTCAATTACCTCCCCCTGGGTACCTCCCACAACACATGGGAATTCTGGGAGATACAATTCAAGTTGAGATTTGGGTGGGGACACAGCCAAACCGTACCATGCGTCCACATCTCACTTTGAAGAATGATTATGCTACCATGTGCCCTGAAGGTGGAGATTCAGAAATATTTGGTGGGCAGCACTAATGACTACCACCCAGTCACAACAGGAATTATAACTTGACTTTGGAGTGTGCTCTTCTTGGCAAGGCTGAGAGCAATGTGAAGTTATGGAAGGCCACTGTGCAGAAAATCTCCTGCTTACTCTTACAATGGAGGATGAGGGCTTTTCTCATAATGAGGGAGGGTTGCCAGTTCAAGGTCTACTGAAGAACTGGTGAGACTGTGGTTTTACAGGAGACTTCTGAAGTATACTACATTAATTTGAAACTGATAGTCTTTCATGCAAATATACAGTAAAGCACTCTTATTAGACCAAACAATGTCTGGATTTAATGATTGGAGACAGCTCAAGCGCTAAATACTTGAATTCGTTTGTCTGTGCACACGCGAGTGAGAGAGACAGAAAGAAAAGCAAATGCAATATTCCAGCTACAGATATCAATTTCAAAGTTAATAATGAAATTTCTTTTTGGCAGCAAACTGTAGAATTTTACTTTGATGAAAATTGCTGGCAAAATCTTCAGAAACGAGGCTTTTCTTTCCGTGGTAAGCTGAATATTTATTGTGTTTAGACTTGTCCTGGTAAGTCAGATCTCAGTTCTACTCCTCTTAATGCATCCTCCACCTCAATAGATCCTCATTCATCCCTTTGTCAGGCCAAAAAGTCCCTGTCATCTTAGACTTCTTCTTGCCCTTCACCCTCTGTACCCTTCAGTAACCATACTCTTCTGCCATTTTACTTCTGATTTATTCCCACCCTTCCTTGACTATTACAACTGCTCTAATTCAGGTTTTTATCATCATCTCTTGTGGGACCACTTGAATATCCTCTTGTTTTCCACGCCTTCACTCTGACTTCTTAAAATCCATCTTTCACAACTGCCAGAAGGACCTAAGTTATGAACGCCACACATCACTCCCTCTGCTCAAAAACCTTTAGTGATGACTCCCTATCATTTTTAAACTCAAGTTCATGTTCCCTAGCCTGGCTAATACTTATAATATCAGGCCTGAGTTCTCTAGCCTGTGGAATGCTTTTGAACTTGGTCTCTGCCTAACGCCCTAATCATCTCTTGCCATTCCCACTCTTGTACTACAAGCTCTTGTAATTTAGATTTTTATATACTTAGATCCCATGCCTTGCAATCTCTCTATCACTTATTCATGCTGTTCCAGTTGCCCCCTCTTGATGTGACTAAATTTAACCTATCCCTAAAGCTCTTATGTCCCCCAGGAGACTTTTTTCATAATTCTCATTATCTCCTCCTCCTCCCATCGCACTGCAGTAACTCTCCCTTATTTATGCTCTCATAACCCAAACCCCCTTCCCCCATTGACTTATCATTATACAATAATACAAATATGTTTCCTTCATCATTGGCAAAGTATCTAAAGAGCTTGAGCAGAACCCATTCAGTTTTGTATTCTTGGTGCCAAACATAATGTCACACGCTTAGTAGATGTTCAGTAAGTACCGAACTTGACAGATTCATCCACCTGTTTCTTACCATGTTTAAATTATTTGCTAACCATGCAGTGTCAGTCACACTTGTATCTCTTGTGTTTCCACTCAGTTGGTATGGAGAGGATGTGTTCTGATCATCTTTAAGAACTTAATAAATCGGAAAACAAATAAGAGAGGAAATAGAATATGTAGTATCTACTTAACCAGAATGTGTAATATCCATTAGCCCAAGACAAACATTCTGAACAATAAGGTAGTTCCATTTTTGTTTTTGACTATTGGACAAAACAGAGTTTGGAGGGAACGATGATGAATTTCTCAAATTCATCTAGATTTCTTTATTTGTATGAATTAGTGTTCTTTTTTCTGGTGGTGGTGATGGTGATATGTGGAGCTGTTACTGGGCCACAAATTGTGATTGCTCTTGCATAGATTGGGGCTTTTTTGAAGAAACTGATTTGTTCCTCATCCAGGGGTCTAACATAGGGCCTGATACACAGACACTTCCTAAATATTTGTTGACTAAATGGACACTTAACCTGAAAGGGAGAGAAAAGATGAGGTAACATGTAAACCTAGAGCAGGAATGATTTTTCTAAATTGATCAGATTTTAGTCTTCATATCACCCAAAAAACTGACCAGACACAGTGACATGAGGGAAGCTCTGCTGCTTTTCTGTGGCTGCTGATAGTAGTAGAATTTGAGAATTAGATTCTTTGGTTAGGGCCTTCGTTTCTTACTGACTAGATCATTCTATCCATGACTGAGATATCACAACCAGGGCAACTATGACTACTCTAGCTATCATTTATTACACCAGTTCCCACAAAACATTTCTCTGAAGTAAGCATCACTCACTCCTTATTACAGATGAAGGAACTGAGGCTCAGTGAAGTTAAGTATTTATGGTAGTCATTAGGGCTATTCACCAATATTCCAGGTCTGTCTCTTTCTGGGCAGGTATGAGGACCCTACATCTTCAACCCACTTGAAGTTAGGTGTGAGCTCATGACTTTCTTTGGCCAAGGAAATGTGAGCAGGAGTAATAGAGGTCATTTCCCAGGAAAGCTTTAAAGAGAATGGCTGCTCCATGCATCTGGGTCCTGGCCTGAGGACATAAATGCAGAACCAACCCCCAGCCAATCCACAATGGTTATTATCATGAGTAAGAAATAAATCACTGGTGTTTTAAGCCATGAGAATCAAAGATTGTTCTACTGTAATCTAGCCTATCTGACATGGAGTGTTTGAGGTCACTCAGTTAGTTGTGGGGAACAGGGTTTGAACTTGGGGGTGTAGACTCCAGATGGCACATTTCCTTGCTATTCCTCCCTCTGATTCTTGTTCTCTCTACTCTCAGGTTTCCTTACTTCCAGCCACAGATGCTGCTCTTGTCTGCTAATAAGAAGTGTAGACACTGATGAGTCAGTATTTTACTGTTTCAAGTCAGAAAATGAAATGCCTGGTGTTTCTCAATGAAGGACAACAAGTCGGCATTCTGAAGTGTAATTTTCTGCAATGGTTCTGTTTTCTGAGACCCATTCTTATCAATCCCAGGAAACAGCTGGAGCACACTTACTATTATGGGCTGTGATCAGCTTTTGCCTCAGAAAGAGCCATTCACTGTGATGCAAGCAGTAACCATGGTTACAAATCGAAGTGCAGTCTTACTAGGTGAATATAGCAGAGATTCAGCATCCTTTTCGAGGATGAAGAACAGGATCAATTCAATTATAATGACAAGCTTTTCCATCTATAAATGTCTTGCTTTAAAAATCAATTCTTCTAGCACACATTTAAGCTAGGGTCTTGATTTTGGGAATTGCTGTAGGTTTCAAGGTTGAATTATTTCTCCATTTTTCTGAGAGCATCTTTGAATAATTTTTGTCTGAGTTTCTAGGGTAGTGTCTAGAGCCTGTAAGAAAGTGGCACTTCCTCTTATCCAGCTAGTGGCTCAGGTTATATTTGTTATTATTATAATAATGACCAAGAGAGCTGTGACTGTTGTCTTCAGTAACAGTGATTATCATAACCTCAGATTGGGAAGATTCCTTCTCCCTTTAGTGGCGATAATTTTATCATACCCAGTTATAGGGGTAGAGTTTTGGGGAGTATACTAATTCATTCAGATCATCAATTCATTCATTCATTTAAATATTTTTGAGTACTATTCTTTGCTCACTACTCAGCTAGGTGCTGGGAATTTACAATGATTAAGGCAGACACAGTCCCTATTTTAGAGAGCTACCAGTTAGACCTTTTTTTTTGGAGACACGTCTCGCTGTGTCACCCAGGCTGGAGTGAAGTGGTGTGATCTTGGCTCACTAGACTGTTTTTGTTTGTTTGTTTGTTTTTAACCAAGGAACAAGTGATGTTTATGATAACTGGACTAGTTAACTGGATAAAGTGGAGCTTATCCTGAACCAAGTGAGAAGTGCTTGTAGAGAGAGTGGTTCACATCTGAAGGAGGAGAATGAGAACGTAGAGACCGTCGAGGAGGTCATTAGGTAGTGAGAGATCTAGACATGGCCATAGGAGTGTTGATTAAAGGAACTGGAGAAAAGGCAGCTTAGTTAGTTCATGAGAGCTCCCTCAATACAAATATTTAGAGGAAAGTAGACTTTGGGTGATCATTTTAGTGAAGAAGATATTTTATTGAGACTCCTGATGTTTTGGTTAAGGAGTGAATGTAATTTTTATAGTTCATTGATTTTCCAAAAAAAAAATCAATGATGTGATCGAAGTTTTAGTTTTCCCAGTTTCAGGCTGGCGAAGGCCTGTTGGTGAGGATATAGTCCTCTTATATGAGGAAGCAGGGTTTTTTCTTCAGAGGACCTTTGTACACTAGTTTTATTGGTAGGGATGAGGACTGCAGGGACTAATGAGGGCCTTGTCATGAACATTCTAAGCTAAGCCTGGGAACATATGAAGACATACATTATTTCTAAGGTGACTAGTAGAAGCTATACATATTTAAGTGAAAACTAGCTTTTTCTGAGCATCTGTGTACTTGGGTTGGCACTCTGAACACAATCCTCACGCTTTTTCTTGGTCTGTGCAAATGCTACTACTTACCTGGGATATTGAAGCAGCTTACCACATAAAAATGAGCTTTATTAAAATGAAATGGATCACTTCATTAAGTGGCAGGCTTCCTGTCACTGAAAGTATGTAAATGGATATTAGGAGACTGGCTATGTATAATGTTATAGGAGGGAAACTGCTTGGATGAGAAGTTGGTTAGATGAGTTCCAGTTGCCCTTTAACTCTGTGATTCTATGAGCCACATCTACAACATACCCAGCCTCCAGAGAACCCACCTTGTGGGGTATCTAAACTCATTGTTCCACTGTGTTGTGTTCCTGGTCCAGAGATAATTTACAACTGTGGGAAAGTTCTAGTAGTGCTGTACTGCGGGAATTTCTGAAGCCAAAGTTTTGATACTGATTCTGATATGAATTTCTTTCTCATTCTTTGCTTTTCTCTTTACCTTGGTTCAGCAGAAAATGGATTTTTTTAAATGCACCTTTGCCCACTGACTTAAGCAATCTTTAACTAGTATAACTAGGCCCAGTGAAGCATTCCCACAGCTTTTTTTGCATGGCGATTCATATATTTTACCACTTGCTCTTTTTTCCTACCCAATTCATTCTCCACACTGCTTTAGTAGTAAATATAGGAAAGTATATATTGCCTTCAAATCAGAATGACAGATACTAGAATGAGCTAAGACCATACTTTCCTCAAGAGAACATTAGAAATTACCATTAAAGAACTTTCTATATCCGTGATGTATATACATAAGTAAGCGAGGTACTTACTGCATTGGTTTCTTAAGTAAATAATTACTAATGACCTATGCAGTAAGTGAGACATCTAACATTTTTCCTAGAAGCTCTCGTATTGGTTTGCCTAAAGTCATCACATACCCTCTGTATGATGAATAACAACTACATTTAGGTCTCAGTCCTTATTTCTTAAGTCAGCTCAAGATTTCAACCCCCACCTCAGGATGTGAATTAGAACTGCAACCTCTCAGTTCTCTGAACTCATTTTCTTAGACTAGAAAATTACAAATGGTGAGTATATGGGATCGCACCATGGCAAATGTAGTTTACTGTTTCCTAAGGATCTTGAGTTCAGAGGGATTTATGCACATGATTACAGGGCAAAGGGAAAGAGAGGAAAACTAACATCTATTGAACAGCTGAGCAAGACACTTCCACATGTGTTTGCTTGCTTAATCCTTATGACATCCTGATAAGATATTTTTATTCCCATTTTACTACCTTTTCTTATTTTGTCTTTTTTCATGATATTAATAACATATTGGCATAATTCTTTTTATATATGTCTTTATGGATCCATTAGGCCCATCCAGAAAGGAGAGGTGTGAGCCACCATGCTGTCTTCTCCTCTACTGCCCCCACTCTGTCGCCTTCCAGTCAGAAAAATAATGCCTGTAGCAGGTAATGTTAGGCAGGTCTGTGTTGCAGAGCCAAATATCCTCACCAATGAGACTTCTTAGAACTAGATAACTTGATGTAATTTAGGAGTAGCACAGTATCAACCAAGAACTGCAAGCATCTCAGTTCAGCTTGGGCTTTTCAATAAGAAGGAAATCCTGTGGCTGTCATAGCTCTGAACAGAATTTTCCAGAGTAACTCTAGGATCACTTGAGGTCCTGAAGCTATCACATCATTTGGACCCTAGATGGCACTTTGGCTGAATTGTGTAGCGTAATTAATCTCTCCAAGGGGGAGAAAATGAGTGTATGAGCAAGTGCACAATGGTACAGGTTGTACCCTACCTCTCTTCTTTCTCAGACTTACAGCACTTTGGTCTAGAGTGTCTTCAGGGCCACTTGGGTGAAAGAGGCATTATGGGTCCGGAGGTGTTTGTGCTCTTCTTTTCTGGAGGCTACTGCTAGAGTTGTGGGTGTCCTATAGTCATTGATTGCTAAGAGTGTATCACTTAAATGAATGTGCAGTCAGCAAGACCTGAGGAGTTTACTGCATGAGGAAGCCAATTGAATGGCCTTTTCCCAAGTCATGTTTTGTGAGCTGTAAATCTAGAGCAGTGAGGAGGGGGCTTGAACCCAGGAGGTTGCAGTGAGGCCAGATCACGCCATTGCACTCAAGCCTGGGTGGCAGAGCAAGACTCCGTCCCTCCCACCAAAAAAAAAAAAAAAAAAAAAAATTACCTCATTTGTACACCTTTTTCCTTCAAATACATTTGTATTATTATTTCTAATCCATTATTAATTGCATTTGTAATTTTAAGTAGTAAACCTATGTTTCTATTTTTATAATTTGCTACAAAAACCTATTTTTGTAGCAAATATTGACAGGGTCTTTTGACTTCCTACCTTGTAAAAAAAGGATGTAGGAACATCACACACAGGGACCTGTTGGGGAGTAGGGGGTTAGGGGAGGGATAGCGTTAGGAGAAATACCTAATGTAGGTGACAGTTTGATGGGTGCAGCAAACCACCATGGCACGTGTATACCTATGTAACAAAACTGCACGTTCTGCACATGTACCCCAGAACTTAAAAGGATGATATTAAAAAATTTAAAAAGTAGAAAAGAAAAACTAAAAAAAGAATGTTAGCATCCCTACTCTTTGCTGCCCCTCTTTTTGCTGCTTCCCTTCTAGACTTCTGTCATTGGTGCTTGTACTTTTTATTGTCAATATAGGTTAGATTTATATATATATATATATATATATTTTTTTTTTTTTTTTTTTTTTTTTTTTTGAGACAGAGTTTCACTCTTGTTGCCCAGGCTGGAGTGCAGTGGCATGATCTCGGCTCACCACAACCTCTGCCTCCCAGGTTCAAGTGATTCTCCTGCCTCAGCCTCCTGAGTACCTGGGATTACAGGCATGCACCATCCGACCCGGCTAATTTTGTATTTTTAATAGAGACGGGGTTTCTCCATGTTGATCAGGCTGCTCTTGAACTCCTGACCTCAGGCAATCCGCCCACCTCAGCCTCCGAAAGTGCTGGGATTATAAGCGTGAGCCATCATGCCCAGCCTTTAGATTTATATTCTTGACTCTTATCTATAAATTTTGTGCTTTCTCTATCAGTTTGTTCTAATGTTAGAAATACATGAATAGAATTTATATCATTATGACTATATGATTATGGTTTACCCTAAAGCTGTGTAATGAACTGTAAGTACATTTTCTTTTGGGTAGTTTTAAATATGGAGTTTTAGATTGCATTTTAAAAATTGCCTATTGTTACTACATTCCTAAGCTCTTTCAATATCTCAAGGATACTGATACACCTATAGAATCCCTTGATATCTCCTTGCAGATTTGCCCCTCCTGTTAGCTCCTCTCTTCCCTACGTTGCCCTCCTGCTTTATGAGACTGATTGCTTTCCACATCACTGCACAATGGACATTCTGGCATTGACTTTCATTGTTATCCTGCGTTGGAGACCATACCATGTATCTCTTTTTTTCTTAGTTCATTCCCTCATTTTGCTTATCACACTGTCAGTAACTTTGTATAAAAGGACAAATTAAGATTAAAATTTTTTGGAGTTTTTTTTTTTTTGGCCCCAGCTTTTCTATATATATTTTTTTCATGCTCAATTGATGATTTGGAAGCATATAGAATTCTTTATTGAAGACAATTTTCTTCCAGTCCTTTGAAATCATGTTCCCATTATCTTCTACCATTCTGTTTTGCTTAAGAGAATTCCAAAATCTGTTTCTTATAGCTTTTCCTTTCTAGATAGAATACTTTTGGATTTTTTTTTCATCTTTAGTGTTATTAAATTTCACAATGATTCATCTGCATATAGGAATTTTTAAATTTTTTTTGGTTTATTTTATTTTTCCCTGGGTGTCCTTGTGATCTGAAGAAATATGTCCTTTATCTTTGGACTCTTGAATTCTCTTTGATAATGTTCTGGGATATTATATTCTCTTTGATAATGTTCTCTCTACAATTTTCCTTGTTCTGGCTTAGTAGAACTCCTAATAATCAGATATTGGGGTTCCTGGACCTCTTATCTATTCTCTTATGTTTTCTGGCTCTTTGCCCCTTCTTCCCTTGCTCTCTGGAAGATTCTTGTTATAATATTTTCTAACAGTTTTATTGAGGTTTTTTCTTTTTCTTTTTGGCTGCATGTATAATCTCATACATATAGGTTTTAAGGTAATTATTGGTCTAATCTAAAATCTTTTCCTTGTTCTATTTTTCATAGCAGTCTCTTCATGTTTTGTGGATACAGTATCTTCTCAAATCTCTAAAAACTAATTAGAACTTTTATTTCAAGTTTTCTAAGTGATATTTCTTTTTTGGAATTCTTTTGCCTGCTTTTTTCTTTAAGGTATGGGTTTTAGTCTTTGACTTCCTCTCTTAAACCACTGATGGTGCTCAATTGTACATTTGTATTTAAAAAAGAATATTTGCTTTAATGTAAGCAGGAGGCATAATTCTGAGGGGTGCTCTAAGCTCAAGAATTCAGAAGACTTTGCTGTGAGATACAAACACCTGTGCGAATTGCCCTGGTCTTTTCTGGATACTTCTTTAGCAGAGCCCTGCAGTGTAAATGCTTTGGCTTCTGGGTATTCTGCCCAATGGGGTAGTGTTATACTTTCTTGAATCCATCCCTTTCCTTGAATCCATCCTTTTTAGCCTGTCCCTTACTCCTGCCTCCATTGTACTTGGCAGATTCCAATGTGAGTTTCTTCAGAGTTTTGCAGGGAAGATATTCTCTTTTTTAACTCCATGTCCCTCTGCATGGAGTTTTACACTGACATTTCTAAATAGCATAAATGGTGTCATGTTCTACTATTCTATCTGCTCTTCTTCTTCCAGAAAGTTTTTGGAGTCTCTTGTCTATGCTGGTCTTCTATCTGTTCTTTTCATTGGTGTGGCTTTATACTTTTGTAAAAAAGTATTTTTTTGTGAATCTGTCATTTTTAAAGTATGTAGGAAGGTTGAGGAGATAAACCCAGTTACTATGTCATATACTAAGTTTACCATTTTGAAGTGGTACCCTACTTCAAGTATTTATTTATTTATTTTTTTGAAATAAAGTTTCACTCTTGTTGCCCAGGCTGGAGTGCAATGGTGTGATCTTGGCTCACCGCAACATCTGTCTCCTGGGTTCAAGTGATTCTCTTGCCTCAGCCTCCCGAGTAGCTGGGATTACAGGCGTGCGCCACCATGCCCGGCTAATTTTGTATTTTTAGTAGAGACAGAGTTTCTCCATGTTGGTCAGGCTGGGCTCAAACTCCTGACCTCAGGTGATCTGCCTGCCTCGGCCTCCCGAAGCGCTGGGATTACAAATGTGAGCCACCATGCCTGGCCTAAAGTGTTTTTAATTTGGATGCCTCATCAAATCAGAGAATTCTTCCACTCATCTGAATCAGTAAAATTTTACTATGTCTTGGAGCTGATGTCTACATATATATAGAAGAGAGTAGACCAAACTTATCTAAATCAGACACTGTATGTGTCCTTGGAATGATGTGGCTGCAGGAACCTACTGAAGATCCTCTTTACCTTGGCTTAGGGACATTTACTGAAAATCACTCTGGGTCAGTGCCTGTTTGGAATGAAGGCAGCGAGATATTCATTTACTTCTGTTATATTACACCGTTGATAGGTTTTCCCTCTTAGCCTTTAACTAGCTAGCATAGGCTTGCTGAAAGTACTATTCTTTTCTCTTTCTGCTTTTGTGAGATAAGAAGGTCACAAATTATTTTATATGGTTTCATCACATTTTGGGGAGGGAATAATATTTTCTTCATAATTGTTGTGTGTGTGCGTGTGTGGGTATGTGTCTATGTATATTAGTGTGCTCATGTATGTGTGTGTGAATATGAGACAGAGAAAGAGAACTACAATCACAAATACTATAATCACAGGGACCACAGGTTCCTTGAAGTACATTATAGGGACTTTTTTATTTAGTAAATTTTCCAGTCTTTATATGTCTTTTGAATGCTTTCTCAGCTGAGTGGAGATTTTGTATGCCTTATTAATGTATGTGTTTGTGAGAAAGAGCGTGAAATATTTTTTAAGAAATGAAGCTACCTATTATATTATATTCATTCATTCATTCATTCATTCATTCATTCATGTTGGGGTCTTGCTTTGTTGCCCAGGCTGTAGTACAGTGATGTGACCATAGCCAACTGCAACCTTTAACTCCTAGGCCCAAGCAGTCCTCTCCCTGCCCCACTGCCTCTCTAGTAGCTGGGCCTACAGGTGTGCACCACCTTGCTCAGCTAACTTTTAAAAAATTTTTATAGAGATGAGCCCTCACTGTGTTGCTCAGGGTGGTCTTGAACTCCTAGATTCAAGTGATTCTCTTGCTTTGGTCTCCCAAAATGCTGGGATTACAGGCATGAGCCACCATGCCTGGCCTAACCTACCTATTTTAGATCACAATAAAAATTATATCCAGTGTAATATTATTAGAATAAGACTCTCAATGAATTAGAGCATTTTGCTTTTGCTGGTTGAAATTGGAAAGAATTAGAAGAGGTGAAATTTTTGTATTTGATATTGAGATGTATTAGACCTAACACTGAATCTTGGGAAAGGCCCAGAGAGTAGTCAGAAAATTAAAAAACAGGAATGAACAGGGTCTAGGGAGTTGAGGTTAAATAGATTATCAAGGGGACTGTAGATAACAAAGGTCCCAAAGGGCAGGGAATGGCTTTTAAAATAAGAGAATAGTATTTATGAAGCCTAATTGATGCAGGTATCTGTGATTTGACCTCTACACACTTTCAGCTCTCCACATAAGGACATCCTCTCTATTATCTTTATCTCATACATTAGGAATGACATCAGCTTTTGGCTTCAACTTTACTCACATACTTTGATGGTTATCTGGGTCTTTTGATGTCTTATTTTCTCCACATTTGCTCCACTTTCCAAGACAATCATATGCTTCGAGTTATTTTAGTTTCTCCCAGCTTTTCTCTACCCCAGCCTCTCCTTTCCTTTAGCTGAGATCCTTACACTCTGCCTTATTTCTCCTCCATCCTCACATCCTCATTCCTTCTTTGCAGGGAATTTCTCTTTTTCCTCTTTATTGCTTCTTCTTTTCCCTCTGCTCAACGACAGGCTTTGGGCCAGTTTGGCAGAGTCTTTCAGTTCTGTTAGTTCTGGGCCAGCTACAAACTTCTTACTTATTTACTCTAAGGCTGTCCAAGTCTGAAGGCTCTTGGAGTGTGCACACAGCATCTCCCTCCATAGGAAATGGACTTTGCACAGTAGTGTTTATAGTAGTAACTCCAAATGGAGGTAAAATGATACCCCATCACTATTATTCATTCACAAAGTATTAAGTGCCACTAATGCCAAGGTCTGAGGCTATAACTACAATCAAGACAAACCAAGGGCCTTGGCTCTAGGCTCTTGGAGTTTACATTATATAAAATAAAAACAAACTTTAAAAATATTTTAAACAAAACAAAACAATTAAAAAGAAAATAAGCAAAAATACCCAAACTGATTTTTTCTTAGTTATGAAATTCCTCCAAAGGGCACCTTCTGACTGATGATATGTTTATAATAACTTTCCTTAGTCTAATATTTAAAATATTTTTGTCTTTTATTTAGGGTGTGGGGGATGGAAGTGGGTTGGAGACCATAATGACATGCTTATTTTATTTTATTTTTTTTCACGGGGTGGGGAAGCTCTTAATAACCTGTTGCTGTCTAAAACTAGGAAACTGGTCTGACAGAAATCCAAACTCTCTTTTAGCCTTTCTTCTAGACTTTGTCAATCAAACTCATTGTAAGTATCCTAAGTGATTTGTTCTCTTTGTCCCATTTTATTCCTGTTTTTAGTGAGTGAAATGGGAAGAAATTAGAACTGAAGTAACTTGAAATATGGAAAACTAACATAGAAATAATGGAGAATAGGCTGTATGTATATTGTGGAATTTTACAAACACTTGGCTATGGCTATGAATGAAGACATTCAGAAGCCTGTAGTGTAATTCTTTTACAATTATATTGCTGCTGCCTTTAGCATCCTTCTTTGACACAGAGCTGTGGTTTGCGACAACTTTAATTAGAATGGCAAACAGAGTGGCTAAGTTCAATATTTCCCCCCTTCTTTTCTTTATGAAAATGAGAAAGTAGAGTAATACCATCTTGATTTTTGGAACTGCTAAGTTGGAAACCAGGAACATAACTGCCTTAAACCTCTGTAGTGATGTTATTCTGCACATAATTGGCATGAAAATAAAATATATTCTCTGTGGTTGTACATTACATTTTCTCTTTATTAGCCATGATGAAGTTTATGTGTTTATGCAAATAACACAGAGAGATAAGTTTCCTTCTCAGAGGCAGTGAGATTGGCATTATGAGATCCATGTTTACATTATGGTTTTACCACTTGCTATGTGACCATGAACTTAACCTGCTTGAAGTTCATTTGTTTATTATCAAGTGGTAATAATAATACTAACCTCACAGTGTTGATATGAGGATTAAGTAAGATAATGTGAGTTCAGGTACCTAGTACTCAAAAAGATCAGTTGACCATTACTCTCAAATATAGACATTTTCTAGTAGGTTTGTTATGCCAACAAAGGGAGAAGAAAGAACATCAATGAGTCAATGTGGGTGTAGAAAACATTAACATACATTATTCTGAAATGACATTTATTGCTAGTTTTATGGTCCCAAGCAATGAAAATCAGACCCATACCTCCAAATATTCTGACAAGAACATGCAGATCCTCTTGTATGTCTATTACATGTAAGTTATCTTAGTTATTTTTTGTGCTACAAATGTTATTTATTCTTAAGAATAAAAAAGATTCAATTTATTTCATAGGCCATGAGATCTTTGTTTTAGCTTGTCCATGGGTTCTCTATTGGCTCATTATGGAGGTATGAGGTGAGGAGGACGTTTATGTGTCATTGTATTACATTAATATGTACACATTCAAATATCTTCTTTCTGTGCCATAGATTCTCCTCACCCCTTTTTATTGTAACTAATAGTTATAATTGCAAAGGACTTTAAATTGCTACATGTGTGCTAAAGAATAACAATGATTTTCAAACTTAGTACAGAATGTAATTAATTTTTATAGCAACAGTATGTACCTGCCAAGTGGGTACTTTGAAAATGAAGTTGTTTTTGATTGTGTGAAACTGCTTGAAAATGTGATTCTCCAAAGCTTTCTTTTTCTTATGGCCAGAAAATAGTGATATGGAAATTAATTATGATTATGCACTTGAGACTGGTTCTTCTTCTGCTTTTATTTTCTTTTTTTTTAAATGAATCTTAAAAAACACAAAGTTTCTTTGGACCAAGAACAAGCATAAGACATTTTTACACCCTGGATTTTAGGTGGAAAGGTCCTACTGGTTGTAGCTTTGAGTGGATGAAACACCACTTGCCCAAGAAGCAACATACTTTAGGGTACACTTGTATTTCACCTTTTTGGTGCAAGGTGACATTTTTCTCTAGCATCCTTACTTGCTCAGGATTGCAGTATAATGTGTTTACATTATAGGCCAAAATCTAAGTAGAAAACACTGATTTATTCTGACAATATGTCTTCTGAAATGTCAGATGTAAAATATTCACAAGAACGTTGTTAGGAACCTGTTTTCCAACACCTTCCCAGGTTAGCAAAAATGCCACACACCAATTTCTGATTCCCATGTATAATCTGGTTGATAATCTCTTTTGGTCCTCATCTTTTTCTTCTTGGATTTGGGTGATATGTTTCTGGAAAAGGCTGATTAAACAGTGTGTTTCCAAAACAAAATTATTTATTTGGTTGTATGGGGGAGGATTCAGAGGAAAAGCCAGGTAACCTCTTTGTGTGTTTATGTGGCAAGGATGATAAGTTAATGATTTGCTTGAGGTATGATAGTTTAGAGCAGTAGCTTGGAGGAGGGCAAGATTATTAGAATTACCCTCTGGCGATACCCCTCCAACGTATATACTTCTTTCAACTTAGATTCCAACTAGTATAGATACTGTTAAGATAACTGGTTTATTTAGAGTAGTGGTTCTCAATCTTCAGCATGATTCAGAATCCCCTGGAGGGCTTGTTAAAATGCACATTGGTGTCCACCGGATCCCCGCTCATATCCAGAGTGTTGATAGAATTGGTCAGGCGTATTCAAAGAAGAATTGGTACTAAATCTTTTGACACTATTCCACAAGATAGAGAAAGAAGGAATTTCATTCTGTGAAGCCAGCGTCACCCTAATACCCAAACCAGGAAAGGACATAATCAAAAAAGACAACTACAGACTGAAATCTTTGATGAACATAGATGCCAAAATCCTTAACAAAATACTAGCTAACCGAATCCAACAACATATCAAAAAGATAATCCACCATGATCAAGTGGGTTTCATACCAGGGATGCAGGGATGGTTTAACATATGTAAGTCAATAAATGTGATACAGCATATAAACAGAATTAAAAACAAAAAAACACATGATCATCTCAATAAATGCAGAAAAAGCATTCAACAAAATCCAGCATCCCTTTCTGATTAAAACTCTCAACAAAATTGGCATACAAGGGACGTACCTCAATGTAATAAAAGCCATCTATGACAAACCCACAGCCAACATAATACTAACTGGGGAAAAGTTGGAAGCATTCCTTCCGAAACCTGGAACAAGACAAGGATGCCCACTTTCACCACCCCTCTTCAACATAACACTGGAAGTCCCTAGCCAGAGCAATCAGACAAGAGAAATAAATGGCATCCAAATCGGTAAAGAGGAAGTCAAACTGACACTGTTTGCTGATGATATGACTGTTTACATTGAAAACCCTAAAGACGCCTCCAGAAAGCTCCTAGAACTAACAAAAGATTTCAGCAAATTTTCTGGATACAAGATTAATGTACACAAATCAGTAGCTCTTCTGTACACCAACAGCAACTCAACGGAGAATCAAATCAAGAATGCATCCCCTTTTACAATAGCTGCAAAAAAATAAAATACTTAGGAATATACCTAATGAAGGAGGCGAAAGACATCAACAAGGCAAACTATAAAACACTGCTGAAAGAAATCATAGATGACACAAACAAATGGAAACATATCCCATGCTCATGGATGGGTAGAATCTATATTGTGAAAATGACAGTACTGTCAAAAGCAATCTACAAATTTAACACAAACTCTATCAAAATACCACCATAATTCTTCACTGAGTTAGAAAAAAATTCCAAAATTCATATAGGACCAAAAAAGAGCCTGCATAGCCAAAGCAAGGCTAAGTAAAAAGAACATCTGAAGGCATCACACTACCTGATTTCAAACTATATTAAAAGGTCATAGTCACCAAAACAGCATGATACTGTTATAAAAATAGGCACATAGACCAATGGAACAGAATAGAGAACCCAGAAATAAACCCAAATACTTACAACCAACTGATCTCCAACAAAGCAAACAAAAACATAAAGTGGAGAAAGGACACCCTTTTCAACAAATGGTGCTGAGATAATCGGCTAGCCACATGTAGGAGAATGAAACTGGATCCTCATCTCTCACTTTATACAAAAATCAACTCAAGATGGATTAAGGACTTAAATCTAAGACCTGCAATTATAAAAATTATAGAAGATAACATTGGAAAAACCCTTATAAACGTTGGCTTAAGCAAGGATTTCATGACCAAGAATCCAAAAGCAAATACAATAGAAACAAAGATAAATAGTTGGAACTTAATTAAAGAGCTTTTGCATAGCAAAAGAAACAGCAAAGTAAACAGACAACCCACAGAGTGGGAGAAACTCTTCACATTCTATACATCTGACAGAGGACTAATATCCAGAATCTACAACAAACTCAAACAAATTATTAAGGAAAAAAAAATCCCATCAAAAAGTGGGCTAAGGATATGAATAGACGGTTCTCAAAAGAAGATATGCAAATGGCCCAACAAACATGAAAAAAATGCCCAACATCAGGAATGATCAGGGAAATGCAAATAAAAGCCGCAATGCAAAACCACCTTACTCCTGCAAGAATGGCCGTAATCAAAAAATCAAAAAACAGTAAATGTTGGTGTGGATGCAGTGATCAGGGAACACTTCTACACTGCTGCGGGGAATGTAAACTAGCACAGCTGCTATGGAAAACTGGAAAACAGTGTAGAAATTCCTTAAAGAACTAAAAGTAGAACTACTGTAGCAGCACAATTCACAATTGCAGAATTGAGGAACCAACTCGAATGCCCATGAGTCGACGAGTGGATAAAGAAACTGTGGTATATTTATAGGATGGAATACTACTCAGCCATAAAAAGAATGAATTAATGGCATTTGCAGCGACCTGGATGGGATTGGAGACCGTTATTCTGAGTGAAGTAACTCAGAAATGGAAAACCAAACATCGTATGTTCTCACTGATATGTGGGAGCTAAGCTATGAGGATGCAAAGGCATAAGAATGGTACAATGGACTTTGGGAACTTGAGGGGAAGTGTGGGAGGGGGTGAGGGATTAAAGACAACAAATATGGTGCAGTATATATTGCTTGGGTGATGAGTGCATCAAAATCTCACAAATCATCACTACAGAACTTACGTAGCCAAATAGCACCTGTATCCCAGTAATTTATGGGAAAAACAAAATAAAATAAAGAATTGCTCTGGCGTGAGTGTCAATAATCTGCCTTTCTAACAAGCGTACAGGTGATGTGGATATTGCTGGTCTGGAGACCTCACTGTAGAAACCACTGATTTAGAGAATTGGGAAGGATTTGTCTCTGCTTCAAGGTCTTGGGAAGTCAGGATGGGGAGTTTGGTAGGGAGGGGGATGGAAAAAGATTGAAGAATGCTGATCATCTTGCTTAGTTACTGGAAGTGTTGACTAGCAGACTCTTGCAGTGTTAAACATTAGTGAAGCTGTTAATATTAATTACTTTTATTAATGAGAATCAGAGAAAGTTAGGAGAGGAAACAGATTTGATTATTTCTTAATACTAGTCTTCTCTTCCTCATCTGGTTCCTGCATTTTTCTTGGACCTGAACCTTTCTCTTGCTCCTCATATAGTATAAATATAGATAGCCATACTATCACTGTCTTTCAGAAATGCGAAGAATGATGAGACGGTATATAAGGTTTCTTGGAAAAGCTGTCACATCAATCAAGATTACCATTATAATGAAAACCTCATTAATTTGGCTTCTACCTATTCAGATTTTGCAGCAGTTAGGACAGTGCTTGGGCTGAAATGTGCCTTTGCAGTATTTATAAAGAGTGCCTATAGCAAATCAATGACTTTAGGCTATTGGCTAGGAAATTTAAATTACTTATTGGAAAACTGCTTTAAATTTATTTCAGTACTGCCACTTACATATAAATTATTTGATGATTAGAAATTTATCTTACCTATTTATTTACATAAGCTATTTTTAACATGATTAGGATTGCTAAGGCTTCATTGCTTTAGGATTGTATAATTCAGATTTATTCACTTATTCAGGCAGAACTTTTACTCAGTTAGTCCAAATAGCTGGTTTTGTTTTTAAATGTCAAGTGCAGAATTGTCTGTACTCATCATTTTCTATTAGTTTCAATCTCAGCATTATTTGGGGGCATTCAAGATTGTACCTAGTGTCTTTTGTATTGAGTGGACACTAGAAATCTAATACGCGGCTCAAAGAAGAAAATGTGCCCTTCAAAGGGGTTCTTTTAATTTTGCACATAAAGCACATTTTCAAATGTTATTTTCCTTTGAATAATGCTCTGTGCTTAAATTTTCCTAGAATAAAACACCCAACCAGGTAAAAGATTTAAGAGATCTAGGCCATGCTTACTTGATGAAATGCAGCAGAGTGGAAAATATCCTGTCTTGCCAGTTCAAGGAAATTATAATTTTTCTGATCTGGTAGTTAAAAGGAATGATATTTAAATAGCTGCTGTTATATAGGCATTAATTTATTAGGGGCAGATTTTAGTCTTTTGTGAAATTATATGTTGAGGTCTGTATCTGAAGGAATTAAAGTCTGTAATCTAAAGAATTATTTGGAAGCAAATGTGAAGCTATGTTAGAACTTCGGTGCTTCTTTTCAACCCTTGTCCTCTTGCTGTAAAGAGCAGCCTGAGTCAGATCATTGAGGATTAAGGATGAATGCATTACTCAGCACCCTGCAGCAGTTGGGTCAAACATCTTGGCTTTGAAAAGTTAGTTTTTTTTTTGCTTAGCAAGCCTAGAAATTTCAGGTCCAACTGCAGAATGAAAGTTCAGTATTCTGTTGATTAACATGGTCTACTTGAAAACAGCCTGTGGCTCTTCTACATGTCCTTCCTCTCTGTTTGTGTATGATAGTGTCTGAAATCATTGGCTGGATCACCAGTGAACCATATTGACAGCTGCTATATGGTCAGGGAGATTGGTTCCCATGTAGTATTCCGATGACATCCATCTTTCACTTGAAGAAGAGGTTTAACATGTTAAGGGGGGAAAAGAGGATATACTTATTTTATCCTGGCAAATGGGAATGCAGAGAAATAAGGCAGCCTGTGATAACACTACATTGAGGCAAAGAGTGAGGATTCTACATCAGATGCCCACTGATGAGAAATATTCTTGATCCAATTGTTAGCCAGAGAAGGGAACACTTTGATCAAGACTTTTCAGGTTGATCTGAGTGAGTGGCATTCTAGGAAGGACTGCAAAGGCCTGGGGGAGAGGAGGTCTGGGCCTGGCATCCAGGGTCAGCTCTGCTGAAGATGAGGAAACAGCCGCTCTCTGCAGGCAACAGGAAAAGGAAAGGAAACCAGATAGATTAGCATGTATGTAAAGGGCAATGACAAAGAGTGAACAAAACCAGGAACAATTTTATTTTTATGCTTATTGTCTTAGAAGTTTCTTTCAAAGTTTAGCTTACCTTGAAACTGGACCACGCAGTAAGTCCTAAACAAGGTATTTGAGATTTTACATACTTTACATTTAACTATGTTTGTACTCCAACCTGGACTCTGGAAAACTCTTCAGAAGAATCCTAGTGTGGTTAAAAGTATCATCACCATTTCCATCATCATCTACTAGTGTTTATTAAGTATACCACCAAAGTCTTTGTGTTATTGAAAAGAAGTCTTTAATTAGAGTTTATTTGTGTTTTTCCAGGTAGCCCAGCCATGACCCATAGGAATCTGACTTCCTCCAGTCTGAATGACATTTCTGATAAACCGGAGAAGGACCAGGTAAGCAAAAAATTCTTGCTTCTTTGAAATGTAAGAGAACGTATATCTAAAAGATGCTGAGAAAGGATTAGAGGTGATGGTTGCTTCACTTAAAATGGACCTTTACGTGCAGACAACAGTTTGCACTTTCCTGGGCAGAAGGAGAAGCAGTGTGTGAAGGGAGCTGGAATCAGAAGGGAAAAATGTGCGTCTACCTCAGCTGTTGCAGATGCATCACCTGGGCAATTTAAATCTTAAAGCAATAGTTGTCTCAGCTTTAAAATAGTAATAATCCCTGCCTTCTGTTTATTCTAGGGATTAAACGAGATAACTTATGAAAAAAGTACTTTGGTAAATTATAAAGAAATACTGGCCTGGCACAGTGGCTCATGCCTGTAATCACAGCACTTTGGGAGGCTGAGGTGGGCGGATCACTTGAGGCCAGGAGTTGAAGACCAGTCTGGCCAACATGACAAAACCCGTCTCTACTAAAACCACAAAAATTAGCCAGGCACGGTGGCACAGGGCTGTAATCCCAGCTACTCCACAGGCTGAAGCATGAGAATCGCTTGAACCCAAGAGGCAGAGGTTGCATTGCGCTGAGATCGCACCACTGTGCTCCAACCTCAGTGACAGAGTGAGACTTTGTCTCAAAAAAAAAAAAAAAAAAAAAAAAGAAATGCTAAGAAATGCTGACATTGTTGTTAACTTTTGGGGGATACTTTAGGGCAAGATAATGACAGCTAAGTTCTCACTAGCTATATATTTGTTTGTCTATTAAAACATATCGTTGAATGAAGAGCAATCAGGTTTTGAATATCTGTTTGCTTTCTTTGGAAGAGAATATGGTGTAAACTGGGCCATTTTTGCCCAGCTAAGTAAATATCTCTGCAAGAAATTATATTTTAAGAATATAGTATATGGAAAAATGATGCTTCCTAAATGAAAAAATTTCAAAGTTTTGAAGAAATGAAAGCAGTATATTTAAAAAAATCATAGAAATCCTAAGACTGTTTCCCCAGGATTGAAGGAGAAGTAGCATATATTGGAAAGAAGAAGGAACATGAAGCAAGAAAATCTGGTCTTGCTACTTGTTCCAAAACTGGCTAGTTGTGTGATGATGGACACTAGTTTTGTTCTTTGCTAAGTGGAAACTATAATACATAACTCACCTCAGAAAATCAAATATCTGATCCTTGCTCTTTTAACTTACCATTTTGTCTTTTGATACAGTAGAAGAGATGGTTCTAGTTGGCTCCATGCTTGATATGCTAATTGTACAGTTAGTCCTCCATATCCATGGTTCCATATCCATGGATTCAACCAACCATGGACAGAATGAAAATAAAATTGTGTCTGTGCTGAACACATACAGACTTTTTTTTTGTTGTCATTATTCTCTAAATAATACATTATAGCAACTATTTACATAGCATTTATATTAGGTATTATAAGTAATCTAGAGCAATTTAAAGTGTATATGAGGATGTGTGTAGGTTATATACAAATAGTATGCCATTTATATCAGATTCTTTAGCATTGTCCAATTTTGTTATCTGATGGAGGTTGTGGAATCAATCCCCAACATATACTGAGGGATGACTTGTTCTTTCTCTTTCTGTCTTTTAAGTGGGTGAGTTTGAAGATTCTTCTTTTCACACTTTGCTGATTTTTTTCAAGAAGCCATATTCATGATGGTGTTCCTCTTTAACTGACAGCACTTGTAGTAGTCATAGAGGTTTATAGGCCTTGGTGAATTCTAGAAAGTACGGGAAGGGTGTACATTCCATTCCATTCTCCCGTCCCTTCCCCTTCCCTTCCCTCCCCTCCCCTCCCTTCCCCTCCCCTCCTCTCCCCTCCCCTCCTCCCTCTCTCTCTCCCTCCCTCCCTTCCTTCCTTCCTTCCTTCCTTCCTCCCTGGTAGTGTCTTCATCATCTCAGATCTGAATTGCTAGAAAAGCTGTTGGAATTGATCCCTTGTCCCCATTTTTTCTCAATTCAATATACTTTTTACATAGTTGCCCTCATTTTTCTACTCTAGATTAAAAATGGTTAGTGGCTTCCCATCATTTTAAGTTCAGGACTTCTTGATGACCTTTATGATGCTCTGAAATCTGATGTTATCCATCTTGTCTTCATTTATTCATTTGTGTTCCCCAGAAGAGGGACTCTGTTTAGGTCAGGACTAATTTCTTTACTTACCTCCCACTTTACATTGAGATAAATTCTTGACTCCTTCAGTTGCTCCTTCAGATGCTAATGTGGATTGTCACCTTCCTTTCATCTTTCTACCTCTTGAAATGATCAGGAAGAAGAGCATTTAAATATGGGTACATTGGTAGATACATACCTGTAGTGGAAAAGGGAGAACTCAGGCCACTAGAAGTTTTCTTAAATTTATTTCGCACATTTTGTCTCCATTCATTGTTTACCAAGCCATGCTGATTATTTGCAAGGTTTGCCATGAGTCTTAATACTGGTTAAGGCAGTGTACTAATTAGGCTTAGGAATATCTTGTTGATGGAGTTCTTGAGGAAGCCTTCTTTTATTAAGGGCAGCTCTCCTTTTGCCAGGAATTTGACAAGAAGCAGCTGGTAAATGCTGACAGATAAATTTACTAACTTATTGGGTCTTTTCATATCTGGGCATATGCAGAAGAAATCTGATGGCTTAAGATGCATATTACATACAATTTTGATTCAAGTAGTAGAAGAAATATGTGGAACATTTTTTGTGGGTATTGATTTTGTTACAAAGCCCATGGGAATGGAGTCTTTAAAACCAGAATCTTCAGTGCCTATCACTAGCATCTCATAGTCATCAAGGTTCATGTTAAGATGAAGCGAGGAAAATTTAATTCAGGAATGTTCCTTTTGTTTTCAAAGCCAGCAAAGGAAGGTTCATGAATATATAATTATAAGACCAACTATTAATCTAATTTGTATCTATTACAGTGTATATAGTTAATCCAATGAGTTCTTCAAGAGAGGAAGAAACTCCATTCTCTCTTCCTACCAGAGTTTGAAGAGAGGCTTTTGTAACTAATTCATAATCTCTTCTACAACCAAAGGTACAGGTACAGAAATCAAACTAACATTTTCAGTTTCTAAACCTACTATTTTGGTAACTTCAAATACAAAAACTCCTGGATCATTTTAGGGCAAGAAAAAGGAAAGTGGATTTGCAAGTAAGATGAAGCTGTGATAAACTCTGGCTTTTATTTTTTTTTAACCTGTTTCTTCTCTGTTTGGACAGGAACGAAAAAAAAAAAAAAGGTTTCCAGGCTTATGTTTGTTTTGAGAAAGCTTTTATAATTAATTAGCCAGTGTCCTGGAAGTGATCTTGGCAGTAAACTCAAACTTGTCTTGTGTACTTGTCCAAGTTGGCCCCAGAAAACTTCCATTTGACCAGGACTGAAATTTCTGATTGACTGATTATTCTGCCTGGATACAATTTGAACAGTTGTGATGGTGCCTTGCAACTTCCTGGAGCTATCTAACTTCTTAGTAGCACAAAGAATGGGTTCAGAGTTATGAAGAGGAACAAAATTGCTCTTTCTGACAGCTACATAGTGACAGAATTTGAGGGCATATTTTTTATGAGATTCTGTTTTGGGAAAACAGAAGAAACAAATCTGTGGGCTGCACTTTTTCTTTCTGGCTTTGCCAAGCCTATGTGCTTACGATTTCAGTAGCGGCTGCTTTATTGAAAAATGGCTTAAAATAGTTAACAGCAGAAGAAAAGCATAGCCAGAATTTAGGTGATTCAATGCTTCAACCATATTCCAACTTGGATGTTATATTTATTCAGCAGAAAAACACCTGTGGAGAAGTAGATTTAAAAAATACATCTGGAGTTCATCTAGTTGTAAATCTACATAAATAATCTCTTCTATTTTGTTGCTATGGAGTATTTTTCACATTATCTAATTATGTTTCTTGATTGCCTTTGATTTGCTTTTCCATTTCTTCTTATTCTTTTTCTGTTCTTTTAAAAATTTACATGTGAGGTGGGTGCTTATCAAATGCAATGACTTTAGTTACAGTTTTCATGTGAATATGGCTTCAGCTATGAGGATAAGAAAGAGCTTTTCTCTTCATTTTACCCCTTAGCTTTAACTCTTGTAGAAATACTGTGCTTAGTGGTGCAATGGCTTTAAAAATGTTGACTTTTTCCAGGTTTATTAATAATGCTATAACATCTCACAATTACATGTCAACCTCAAGTGAAATTGTAGTCTGTAGATTGCAGTGGATGCAGTAGATGTAGAAATAGCCTGCAGATTCTCAGGGGGACACTTGAGGTCCACATAACCTTGTAACTGCTTATCTGGTTATTATTTCTGTGATATTCATTATTTAGCTGGCTAATCTGAGAATCTATTCCATAGGTCTTGTGGTGGAGTTTTGCCTAAGGTTAATTTCTAAAGCATATTAGAATCATTTTTAGCACTGTCTGTTGCCTATTATGTTTAAATATATTTTGCTGCCTTGATTCCTGTGTTTGAAGTCTTGGTCTTTTAAGGAAATAGACCTGAATTTAAATATTTTGTCAGAAAGTATGAGGATGAAACCATTAACCGTGTATAAGTTTAAAGTTGCTAAGCCATAACTATCTTAAAATGAAATCTAGAAGGAAACATCCTGTGATTATTGGGGGAATAACCCCCAATCCTTTTCTTACACATACATGATATAGGAGTGAGTCAACCAGGTCCACTGAGATGACTTTTTCTCATGATTTTGAACATAGATTTCCATCCCAGGGCTCACATAAAGCTTCTCTTAGCATTAATAGTTATTTCATGCTCACAGTGAAGGAAAAGTACAAAAGCACCTCCTTTTCCTTTCCATGGCTCAGTCAAAAAAACCTACAGTTCACACTGAATGTGGGTGGTCTTACTTCACCCCTCAGAGGAGGTACAGTGTCTAAGAAAGATTCATATTTTCTGAGGTTATAATAATTGTCTTTAGCATGTTTTCAGGGAGCAGTGAGACATTGCTGTGTTAGAGGAGCTCCAGATGGAATCACATCTGTGAAAACCTAAGAACAAAGGCGTGTTGTGAGAAGGTAGTTAGGGTCCTTAGAGGTCCTTAGTCACTACAGTTTTGGTGACTTTGGTGAGCATCTCTCTGGCTCAGCACCTACAGCTTTCCTTCAGCCAGGTGTCCCTGAGGGGAACTTGTGTAGCCATGCAATGATATCCTTGGGCCCCTTTCACAGGGAAACAGCTTGTGCTTAGATAATTAACAAAACATGTCTGTCATTATTTTTTCCCTGTCTACAAGAAATTTGGCTTAAGATAGCTTCTATGCTTCTCCCATATTCTTAAAGCTTAAACAGTTGACAGGGATTAGTAGGGTTTGAGAAGCATTGATATTAATACTGATTTAAAGAAGGTATGTATTTTAAAATTGGGACAGTTGCATCTCCACATTTATTAATGTTGTACATTCTTAAAAGCTATTTGTCTGGAATAGAAAACTAGCATTCATTTAAGAACGGGTTTTGTATCAGCTTTAAGCTGAAGCAGATGATCCTGTATGAAGTAAACTGAACTCTATCTCGTGTATTATTTTAGGAAAAAAGGAGCCTTTTGTGAAATTTAGAGCTATGGTTTTAAGTAACTGCGCTACAATAAATTTGAACTCCTAAAACACCCCATCACTGCATGCAGCTATGATTTGAATTCATTCATTCAAAATGTATATTCTATGCTAGAAAATGTTCTTAGTTGTGGGTTCCAGAAGTGAATGAAACAGATAAATCTTTTGACTCATGGAACTTCCATACTTTTGGGAAGAGACAGACTGTAAACAAGAAAAACAATAAATAACGTAGGATAATTTCACATAATCATAAGTGCTATCTTGAAAATAAAGCAGGGTAATGTGGAGAGATACAGGAAAACTATTTTAGGTAAGAGGGTTAGCCAGTAAGGAGAGGATCTGGAGAGAGAGGTTTCTAGGCTGAGCAAAAAGCAAAAGTAGAGGCCTAAGGCAGAAATGAAGATGGTGTGTTCAAGAAACAGGAAAAAAAATACCATAAGTGGCTGGAGCAAATGTAGCAGGTGTGCAGTGGTAGACAAGTCAGGAAAATATGCTGGAGGACCTTTTTATTTTATTCTGAGTGCAGTGAGACACTCTCTTAGGATTTTTACCTAGAGTTTGTATGTTCTGATTTACATTTTAAAAAGCTCACTGGAGATGCAATGTGATAGGATGGAGAAATTTGTGAATGTGTTGGATCGTCTGGTGTTATTCCTATATTAAGTATTGTATGAATATCCCGGTGCATTAAAATGAGAGCTCACAGACCCATAAGAGCCCATTTCTTAATGTGTTAGCCGTAGCCATTAAGACCTTATTACTATCAGCAAAGGAAGTTCTTCTGTGCCATAGAAATATTGTGAGAAAGAAAGAGTTTCCCAGTTAAAAGATCATCCATGTACTGTTAATTATATTACATTATTAATTAGTAAATATTAATTATTGAAATATTTAATGCACTAGAAGTGGGTGTAAGCCACCAAGAATAGTGAGATTGAATTTTTGAGTAATTATATTTGCACCTGTGGTCCTCTTGATATTACTGTTGGCTAACATCAGGCATGCCAACTGGCTAATGACACATGATTCATGAAAGCTTCACTGGAGTCCTCTCTGAGGAATGGTAACAGGAAACCTTCTTAGTCTTTGTGGTTCAGAAAGGAGCATCAGGATGTGTAGGAACAGGACAGAACAGCCAAAAAGGGGCTCTGTACCACATTCTTACCTGTTCCTATGAAAGAATTGAACTCCGATTGCACTGCATCCCTGTATTCAACATTTAACCAAAGAAATTGTAGGTATTGCATATCTTAATAAACTGGCATGTTTTACATTTGATGTCACTTTTTTTCTCTTTTCAATATGTAGCATTCTGCTAGTATGCCAATACCAGGAATATACCTAGAATATATTTCAGAGAACAGTAGCATGCTGTCAACAATAATCTTTGATGGACGTATACGCTCACATCACAAGTTACTTACATCTGACAGAGACTTCATAAAAGAAATGAGCATTTTCCTTCTTGGAAGTGGCAAATTGTTACAAAACCAGAAAACAGCAATACCTTGTGATGAACACTCTTGAGTACAGTTTTTAAAACTTTATAGTAATTGTAAATATATATAGGGAATCATTCTTTTTTTTTCTTTTTGAGACAGAGTCTCACTCTGTTACCCAGGCTGGAGTACAGTGGCACAATCTTGGCTCACTGCAGCCTCCACCTTTTGGGCTTAAGCTATTCTCTTACCTTAGCCTCCTGAATAGTGGGGACTACAGGTGTGCACCACCATACCCAGCTAATTTTTTTTGTGTGTATATATATATAATTTTTTTTTGAGACATGCAGTTTTGCCATGTTGCCCAGGCTGGTCTCGAATTCCTGGGCTCAAGCGATCTGCCTGTCTTGACCTTCCAAAGTGCTGGGATTATAAGCGTAAGCCACTATGCCCCACCCATGGAATCATTCTTTACTTACTATAGTAACATGTTATTATCCACAATATTTTTTAAAACTTTAGAATTTTCTGATTCAAAACATACAACAATGCTGTAAAATTTAAACAAAGCAAAAATGAATAAAATAAAAAGTGAAAATTCTTAAATTCAAATCCTTCAAAACAACTGCCATTAGCAGCTTGATGTTGAGTTTAATGAACTTTTCTGATAAATGAATACTTATATATTTCTATATAAATAATAAAAATGTGATTGTATTATTCTAAATTTTGATTTTTTTTAAACTAACAATACCATGGACACCTACCTTATTCTTCTTAAAGTCTATATAGTATATATGAATCGTATTTTATTGATTCTATCTTCTATGACTAGATATTTTCAGTTCTTTGCTGTACAAATAAGCCTTTAAGAAGTACCCTTATTGTAATTTTTCTGCATTCTTTCATGAGTATTTCTGGAGGAGAAATTTTTATAAGTGGAATTGCTGGATTACCATGTATTGCGAATTTAATTACCTTCCCAAAAGATTATATGAGTTATGTTCTAGATCTTTAAACACTTTATTGAATCTGCCTCCACTGCTAAGATACTATTTGCCGGTCAGATTTGAGTTTATTCTTTATGTTTCACTCCACTAAAAGCTTAGTGATTCAAAATGAAAAGAATCTCAGTATCTAGCATTTGCCTCCCAGCTCACTTTGGGGGCTTTTGTCAGAAGCTTAAAGTATAGAGATTAAAATTGAGTTTATTTTCCTGATCTAACTGGATGTCCGAGCTGGCTAATCACTTGTATTCTGAAGTAAGGAGGTGAAAAGTGCAGTGGCCATAGACTTGGCCACCTGTCTGTTTCTTCTTGCTTTGACTGAAGATGTTGCTGTTCCCAGCTCTGAGAGGGCTTTTCAGGCTCTGTGGGAATTTCCTTGGCAACCAAAAAATGGCTTCATCTCAAGAGCCCTTCTTGGTGGTCAGCATTTGGAACAAAAAGAAAAATTGCAAAAAGAGTTGGACAAGTGTTCCCTTTGAATATTATTCAACAAATTTGCAGCTTGGATCTATATCTCCTTCCTTTCCTTTCCCCAACCCCCAAGAAAATTTTAAATGCACATATGCCAGACTGTAAAGTTAGTTAAATAAAAAGTTTTATACCTTATATGGAGTGCTTTATTAGGAGCTTTGAAGGCGTGTTGTCAACTGAAATGGCTAATAAAAAGATGAGCCAACACTTTTTTTTTTTTTACATGTTGGGGCATATTTGCAGATTCTACTGCTCCCCAATTTCCCTCTTAATAGGGAATCTCTGCAGAGTAAATTTATGAAGAGGTCACACCATGGGAGGAAGTTTTTCCTGTTCTTCTTTAGAAAGAGAAGAGCTCCCCACTGTTTCTAGCTCACTTGTCTGATTGATCCAGTGGCTGGTTGATTTATGTGTCTCAGCAGAATCTCATGACCTTATCAGTCACCAGCAGAGCTTCCTGGTTTCTCCATGTGTTACCCACCAATGGGCTGGTTTTACTCCCTAGAACTGAACTGAAATGAAAACAATGATTTTTTTTTTTTTTTTTGCCACCATGTTAAAAGGACAGCAGTAATGTTTTCTACAATCTGAAAGCCAGTGGTTAATCATGCCAAGATGACATTCCTGACTAATCAGTGTTCCATGCATACACATATAAGAGGGTAGGAAGTAACTGAGTCATTGCATAGGGAGTGATTGTAAGCTTTGAACTTCAAAATTAGCTGTACTCTTCATCATTCAGTAGCTGTATCTGATAGTATTGAGTCTATTGCTACGTAAGCAATAATTAACAACTAGCATAGATTGGACATCTAATTACAACTAATGCTTTGGGGTTGGTACTGTCAACTCTATTTTACATATTGGCAAACTGGAGGCATGAGGAGATTAAGTAATTTCCCTAAAGTTAAATAGCATCTAAATGATAGAGCTGCATCCTGGTCCTAGTGCCTGTGCTCTTAGTGGATATAATGAGTTCTGCCTAGTTGGATTAGGGTCTTTTTAGGTCCCTGAAAGCCACTGTGGAACAGACAGGTATTCAATCGAAGTTTCTGGCTTTTGGTTTGTCTTTGAGGCAAACATCATGCTGAATAGGCTAATTACCAGAATTACTATTAAAAATGAATAATAAAAAATTTTTAAGGGTCTTATGGTGACTGGATGGATGTTTCTGCTGCCACAATGATTAAAATACTCAATGTTATGTGCTGATACTCTGGATGTCATTGGTGAAGGTCAGTGAAAAAAGACTGATATAATAAAAAAGTATAATCTATGATCTCAGATTGTGAGTTTATATCTTAGCTGATTATTCACACCAAATAAACTGTGGTGCTGACAGTGAAGTGCAGCTGGGGTTCAGTGAAAGACACAACTGTGTGGGCCAAAGCCATCAATCAAAGAGGAACCAGGGACTTTAGAAGCATCTTTCCATTCTAGAGAACAAAAATAACAGAATAAAAGAGTTTTAACCAAATAAAACATTATTCCTTGGATAAAAGGTTAGGTAAGAAATGGGAGAAATAAATTGGAATGCAACTATCTAGAGTTTAGCAATACAAATAAAAGACTTAGTTGATCTAATAAATGGAAATTATTATGGCTTTTAGAATTATTTGAAATAATAGCCTAAAACTTTCCAAATTTGAGGAAATACAACATTTCAATGTTAATTTTTTTGTAGTTAGTGTGACATGTAGAATTAGTGAAAGTAGATTAGTTAGTTGACTTGTCCGCAGACCACAATGAATAGAGAGTTACAACACACTTAATTTACAGATCTTCACTTGTGCTTTGCTAAACCCCATGGTTCTTTGACTTTCAGGCTGTTAAGTATTCATTCTCACTATAGATAGGGTCAACTCTAGTTCATTTAGTCTGATAAATGCACATCATTATGACCTTAAAATTTTGTTCTGGTAAGAGGAAAAAGTGATTATTACTGAACTTTTTTATTAATAAGCTAAGATATAAACTTACAATCTGAGATCATAGATTATACTTTTTTATTATATCAGTCTTTTTTCACTGACCTTCACCAATGACATCCAGAGTATCAGCACATAACACTGAGTATTTTAATCACTGTGGCAGCAGAAACATCCATCCAGGATCATAGGAATAGCTTTGAAGACTTAAATAAGCATAGTAAACCTTAACTCTTCTGAACTTCAGTTTTCTGATTCATAATAGAGATATTATACTTCAGTCTGAACTGCTTTTTCTACTGAGTTGTTTTGTGAAAAGGAAAATACTTAATACACTTCAAAATGTTATATAAATCTTCATCATCATTGCCATTTTCATTATTTAAATGGGCTACTGCTTTTTTATTTTTGGTTTTGCTTTGCAATAAGATTTGGTGGGATGAAAGTCCATTTCATTTAGGTATCATTCCTTATCTTTTAAATTTGCATTGTTAATTTGGCTCTTTGGACTTCATGCTCTTAACTTCTGCTCTATACTGCTCTATCCACACTGTAAAGAAATGTATGTCCGATTGTCATTTCACGAATCTTATTGAATGCACATTACTCTTGTACCCAAATTTCTCTTATTCTCTCTACTTTTCCAAGTCTTACCTTTACTTCAAAACTTGTCAAGTGTTACTTTTTCTTTATATCCATCCTTGAATATTCCAGCTTATGTTAACTACTCCTGCTTTGAATTTCCAATACCATCTAGTACTTATTATTTTCATCACTGATGTGGTTTGGCTGTGTCCCCACCCAAATCTCAAGTTGAATTGTATCTCCCAGAATTCCCACATGTTATGGGAGTGACCCAGGGGCAGGTAATTGAATCATGGGGGCCAGTCTTTCCTTTTCTATTCTCATGATAGTGAATAAGTCTCATGAGATCTATGGGCTTATCAGGTGTTTCTGCTTTTGCTTCTTGCTCATTTTCTTTTGCCACCACCATGTAAGAAGTGCCTTTCACCTCCCTCCATGATTCTGGGCCTCCCAGGCATGTGGAACTGTAAGTTCAATTAAATCTCATTTTCTTCCTAGTCTTGGGTATGTCTTTATCAGCAGCATGAAAACTAACTAATATAGTAAACTGGTACCAGAAGTGGGGTGTTGCTGAAAAAATACCCAAAAATGTGGAAGCAACTTTGGAACTGGGTAACAGGCAGAGGCTGGAACAGTTTGGAGGTCTCAGAAGAAGATAGGAAAATGTGGGAAAGTGTGGAACCTCTAGAGACTTGTTGAATGGCATTGACAAAAATGCTGATACTGATATGAACAATAAGGTTCAGGCTGAGGTGGTCTCAGATGGAGATGTGTAACTTGTTGGGAACTGGAACAAAGGTGACTCTTGTTATGTTTTAGCAAAGAGACTGGAGGCATTCTGCCCCTGCCCTAGAGATATGTGAAACTTTGAACTTGAGAGAGGTGATTTAAGGTATCTGGCAGAAGAAATTTCTAAGCAGCAAAGCATTCAAAAGGTGACTTGGGTGCTGTTAAAAGCATTCTGTTTTAGAAGGGAAACAGAGCATAAAAGTTCAGAAAATTTGCAGCCTCACAATGCAGTAGAAAAGAAAAACCCATATTTTGAGGAGAAATTCAAGCCAGCTGCAGAACTTTGCATGAGTAGCAAGGAGCCTAATGTTATTCCCCAGGACCATGGGAAAATGTCTTCAGGCCATGTCAGAGACCTTCATGAAAGCCCCTCCCATCAGAGGCCCAGAGGACCAGTAGGAAAAAAGTGGTTTCGTGGGCCACACCCGGGGTCCCCGTGCTGTGTGCAGCCTAGGGATTTGGTGCCCTGTGTCCCAGATGCTCCAGCTGTGGCTGAAAGGGGCCAATGTAGAGCTCAGGCTGTGGCTTCAGAGGGTGGAAGCCTCAAGCCTTGGCAGCTTCCACATGGTGTTGAGCCTGCGAGTGCACAGAAGTCAAGAATTGAGGTTTGGGAACCTCTGCCTAGATTTCAGAAGATGTATGGAAATGCCTGGATGCCCAGGCAAAAGTTTGCTGCAGGGGTGGGGCCCTTATGGAGAACCTCTGTTAGGTCAGTGCAGAAGGGAAATGAGGGGTTGGATCCCCCACACTGAGTCCCTACTGAAGCACTGCCTACTGTAGCTGTGAGAAGAGGGCCACTGTCCTCCAGACCCCAGAATGGTAGATCCACTCACAGCTTGCACTGTGTGCCTGGAAAAGCTGAAGACACTCAATGCCAGCCCATGAAAGCAGCCAGGAGGGAGGATGTACTCTGCAGAGCCACAGGGGTGGAGCTGCCCAAGACCATGGGAGGCCACCTTTTGCATCAGTGTGAAAACTGGAGTCAGAGGAGATCATTTTGGAGCTTTAAAATTTGACACCCCCACTGGATTTTGGACTTGCATTGACCCTGTAACCCCTTTGTTTTGGCCAATTTCTCCCATTTGGAACAGCTGTATTTACCCAGTACCTGTACTCCCATTGTATCTAGGAAGTTACTAGCTTGCTTTTGATTTTACAGGCTCACAGGCAGAAGGGACTTGCCTTGTCTCAGGTGAGACTTTGGACTGTGGACTTTTGGGTTAATGCTGAAATGAGTTAAGACTTTGAGGGACTGTTGGGAATACATTTTCAATTTTTGGAGAAGTTCAAGAGAGAGGCAGTTGTAAAATAGAATACTAGTGTGTGTTTTTTTGGTTTTTGTTTTTGTTTTGGAATAAATCTGAATTTAGAATGATTCCACATTAGTTAGTTCCACAGGAGTATATACAGGCAAATTTTATATTGGTGGTATTCTCTTTCCCCTCTCCTTTCTTGAAAATAACAAGCCACTAGCCAGCCTGTGGTAGTGCATTAATAATTATTTTTACATTGATACAAACTATTGTGATTTTTTAAGCTGAGACCATAGAAAGCTGACAAAGCACTGTGGGCATATATAGCAAATGTAAGACAGGCTTTTGTGCTGAAAGAGTGTACAGAAAGTGTCACTCATGGCTTATAACCATTCGATGACTACCTGTTGCCTTTATGATAAAGCCCAGAATCCTTGGCATGACCTTCCAAGACCTGTGTTATCCTGCCTGGTGTCTCTCTCCAAAGCTGATGTGCCAGGTTTTCTCCTGTCCTGACTTTACTACAACCATATGGTATTCTTCCAGTTTCACTAACATGGCAGTCTCCCTCCTACCTTTGGGTCTTTGGACATGCTGCTTTTGTTCACTGAAATGTTCTTCCTTGTCCAGGCAACTGGTGTTCGCCCATTATTTCTCTGTAAATGTCAACTTTTCAGGGAAGTTTTCTGTGACACGCCACCCCCCCTTGCCCCCAGTCTCTGCTAGGGGCTGCTGTTATAAGCTGTTACAGCACATGATGCTTTTCTACCATGACACCTACCACAACTGTCATCAAATAGTTGCCTATTTTAATTTTTGGCTACATGTTTATCTTCACTAATAGGCCATTTGCTTCAAAACTGGAGAAATGATATCCAGCCATCTGTAGTTCATGGACCATAGCCTGCCAGTAACTTGCTTTTGTATGGCTTGCAAGCTCAGCAAGGTTACAGTTTTAAAAAGCAGTTAAAAAAAAAAGAATAAGTGACAGATACTGTATGTTTGCTCATAAAGCCTAAAGTATTTAGTGTTTGGTCTTTCACAGAAAAAGTTTGCCTGTCTGTGGTCTAAGTTGTTGCTATACATGTTGGGTAGAAGAATGTAAGTGTATTTATATGCTACGTTTTATTTTCTGAGCAGGGCACTTCATTGTAATGTGGCATCTATAGGGCCTAGTGATGTTGCTGTAAGCACTTAGACAAACTGAGGGCCGCATGAACATCAGAAGGTTCTTAGCTGGATAAACAACTGTACTCGAAGTGTGTCAATTAATAGCCAGTGTAAAAGTGGAAGAGGTTTCTAATGCCATGGTACTTTTTAGCATGTATTGCTCTGCTAAACAACTGTATTAGCAATTTAGATTAAGACATAATACGTTATTATCAGATTTTCAAATACACAAAACTGCCATCTAAAATTTAAGTAATATAATTAAGATGGAGAATGGTCTTGACAGGCTTCAAACCACAGGAATTTCACAAGAGTAAGATAAACTATGTAAGATCTAAATGTGGAGTGAATAAGAACGTGAAAAATCCTACTTTATTTGAACAGAGAATTTATGACTTTCAGCAGATTTAGACTCTTCAAAGGTGTCCATTATTCAGAAATAGTTGAGGAGATGTAGTTATGGTAACAGTGTAGTGAGATGCCTGGGCACTAACCTAAGAAGAAAAATAGAAGTAACTCATCCAAAAGTTTTAGAGATGAGAAAGCTTGAAGGGTACAAGGCTCATGAAAGTTGCCTTCCAGTGAGAGAGAATAGATTTATTGTTTTTTGCTCCAGATATAAAATTGCAATAGCAGATGGATGTTTCGTGGAAGCAGATTTCATTTCAATATAAGGATGAATTATATAGGAAATTGAGCTTTGTCACTAATGTATATATGAACTTTTTAAAGTCTTTCTTTGCACTTAAATAATACAGTAGGTATCAGGACTACAGAAAGAAACAGCAAACAATCCCTGCTCTCCAGGAGGTCTCATTATAGACTGTGAGATGAATCGGTAAATAATGTAGGATGTTAGATGTCCTAGCATAGAAACGAAGTATGAATTTTGTCAGGAACTGGGGAGTGGGCAGAGGTGACTCTGAATTAACTCTTGAGTTGATGCTCCTTCTTTCACTATAATGTACCAGAAGAAGCAAATGACTGTATGTTAGGAATGTGTTCACTGGGTGGGGTATTATAAACTAGTCAGTCTTTAAGTAATTTAAAGACTTTGTGATTTATAGGAATTCAAAAATAAGAAGCCGACTTTGGGCTTGACCTTAGAACAAAGGAGTGAAGGGATCTCAGGTCAATATGTCAGTTAAGTAACCATAACCTACTGGTGGCTCAGCCAGAAGCCCCCAGATGCAGATGAAGGACCTCTCAACCAAACTTCTATATAGTTGTTGCCTGCCTTTGTGTCAGTGTCTTATTTTCCTCTTGATTCCTTTTTTCTGCTTCTTCAGTATTCTTTACTGTTCTAATTTGGTACATGTTCTGAGACCTCCGTGAAGGGTACATTAAAAAATCTGCTAAATAAGTAATAGCATGACTACTACAGATTTAATTATAGCTATACAGCTGCCTGTTTGAAGTGTTCTGCTGGGGCCATATGTTCCTTTGTATATCTCAGCCCTGGAAAGACCTAGTTTAATTGTTTCCCAGCTTATAGTATTGAATTCTTAAAGAACTGCTAGCAGTCATTTGGAAGTCAATAGATTGTGTGTTTTACCTCAACTGTCTTTCTGCAAATGGATGTTTTATTGACAATTTCTTATTAGATCCCAAATAATCAGATATTAAAGCACTCATCCAGACAGGTCTTAAGAGCTATGTCTACTTGTTAGTTTTACAGTCTGATTTTTGTCATCATATTTGATGTGCTAAATGAAAAGTACTTCTGCATTTAAGCACTTTCCCTCAATGGCTTTTTTGAAAAAAAGAAAAGTATTTTAGTGGATGATTCTTTTAATGGTTTTCTGTCCCCATGGTATGGTGGGAGCAGAAATGGAGGAGGACTTGGGAAAGGGCGCTTGTTGCTGCTCTAGGAGTATAACCTTGAACATGTATTAACTTCTCTGGTCCTCAGGAGGGCCAAAACTGAGCCCTTCTAGGTTCCTTCCAGTTCTAAAATTCTGTGATTCAGATCAGCTGGGGAACATGCTCTTGCCAGTGAAATGCATCTGGAGAAGGGTGGTTGTTCCTTTTCCCACTGTGGTGGTCTGTGCATCTCTTCCCCCTTGTGCTTAGGAAGCCCAAATTTCCCATTTCTTGAGCCACAAAAATCTTTCACTATGAACTCTGTTTAGAGATCAAAGCCTCACAGAGTAACAGAGCTGTGGCCATTCTTATCTGCTTCTTCAGTGCAAGGATGGTCTAATGCAGTGGTTCTTAAGCTTTTCTCATGTCAAGGATCCATTTGAGCTTATGATGAAACTGTGGATGCTTTTACCAGAAAAATGCACAATAAATATGTAGGACAAAAAGTTGTGTGTAATTTCCAGGTGCCCATGCACTCCCTGGATCCCCATCAGCCAACCTTAAGAACCATTGCTCTGTGCTTTGATAAGAGCCTTGACATCTCTGTTTTGTTCTGAGTGAAGGGACCTGCAGGTGAGGTTGAGAACAGTGAAGTAGAGGGCCTAAGGCCTGAAGCACCAGCCCTGAGCTTTGAATGGTGCCAAGGGCAGAGCTTTGTTGGGTTCATAAACTATACTAGGGTGGAGCAAAGGGTGGGAGAAGCAATGGAAAGTGTTTTTTCCAGTTTCTGCACAAGATAGGCATTCTGCATAAGTGTTTGTCAATCCATTAACTTTTATTTATTTATTATTTTCAAACTATTAACTTTTAACTCTTGGTTGCCTACATTACCTCTGGTTATTCTACCCTTTTACCATGCATGCCTTGAACTTTTTAAGAGAGAAGTCTATGTTTTTTATTAGTTACCCCAACTGGGGTATGTGCAGAAGAGAATGCATGTAAAACAATTCTCCTGAAACTATATTTTTTATTTTTCTTGAAGTCAGTAGCCCCACAATGTTTTTTCATTTGTCTATTTATTTTGATTTCATATGGTTGTTCCTTCCACAACCTTTCTTTCCTAATGGCAGCTGGAGTTTGTGGGGCAGAAAGAATAAAAGAAATCCTATGTTTAGCATCTTTTTTGGGGGGATAGGAGAGGGAAGACTATTAATAGATACTGCTTTTTAGATAATAATAGGTAAGGCCAAAGTTAGAAATAAAGCATTTCATTTTAAAACAAAGTGTTTCTGCTGAACATAGTCATTCAAGGATAAGGGTGTCATTCTGAGGGAATGCAGATCATTAAAATTGGTGCAGTTATCATGAGGAATTATATTATATTTGTTTTACAGTGTAGTTGCACTGAACCACCCATGCTCACCTCAGTCTGCAGTTCATTTTGCAGCCTTAGCATGAGATGCTGTCTCTGCAACCTTCTCAAGCTAAGATGCATGCAACTATACACTTGGTAGAATGAACTTACCTAGGGAGGTACTTTACTTTATGGATAACATGTTTTTAAGTCTATGATACAAACTGGTGGAAGAAATTTCTTTTTAAAGTTCAGATGATTGTATATCTGAATTAAATGTGGTGGCAATCTAGCTGTATTTTACTTTATTCCCTTGGGAAAGAGAAATTTTATTTTTGTCAGTCACCTCTTCCCCTTTTTTCTAGGATTATATTAGAACTCTAATGTGATTATAATTATTTGTACCATTTATTGACTATCTACTATACTATTTCAGGTACTGTGCTAGGAGCTTTTACCTATATCATGTTGTATATTATCATTAACCTTACTTTACAGATGAGTAGGCTAAATGTAGATGATAACTTTGTAGTCTTCTCAGCTTAACTGTTGCGTAGGTTAAACTTTAAAAAATTTAAGGCACAGATATTTTTAATGCACAGCTGAATTTTAAATGATGTATCTGTGAATCACCAGTATTGGTGAAATATTTGCTTTTAATGTTGGAGAGTACTAAGCATTTGAAGAAATCAAATTCTCGTGTTGTGTGTCATGCTGGATTCTTCCTGCTCTGTCACCCCCTTTATCCAGGCATTTAACGAGTCTTATACATTCTGCCTTTTAATTTTTCTCAAATCTGTCTTCAACATTCAGTCCCACTGATGCTTTCTTGATTCAGGGCCCCATAATGTTCCTCCATTTAACATATTTATTGAGGGACCTATTATCTGCTCAGTATTGTGCATAAATACTTTCAAAGATCACCTCATTTACTCTTCTTAATTCCACAAAGTAATCATTTATTATTCCCATTATACAGATGAGGAAACTCACTTTAAAGAAATGAAGTCATTTGTCCAGTGTCCCTCAGCTAATAAATGGAAGAACTGAGATTTTCTTCTAGCTCTGTCTAATTCCAAAGCTTATTCCTGTTTTCACTACTTGAATTTCAAACACTGGATAACAATTAGCAAGCTTAGCATGGTGAAGCTTGGACTCTGGAGACAGCCAGCCTTTGGTTAGAATCTTCGTTCTGGCTTTTCTAGTTTTGTGATGTTAGCTATATATAGCAGTTTCCCATCACCTGAGTGAGGTATGTTCCAAAACCCCCAGTGGATGTCTAAAACTGTGGACAGTACCAAACCTTACATATACTGTGATTTTTCATATACCGTGATAAAAGTTTAGTTTACAAATCAGGAACAGTAAGAGATTGACAACAATAATTACTAATAAAACAATTACGACAATATTGTATAATAAAAATTATGTGAATGTGCGCCTACTCTTGCTCTCTCACAAAACATCTTATTGTACTGTGTTCACCTATTTTCAGACCCTGCTTGACCATAAGTAACTGAAACTGCAGAAGCAAAACCTTAGATAAGGGGGAATTTCTAAATCTCAATTTCTTATTGGGCAAATGGAGACCACAATAATAACTTACTTATAGAAATGTGGTGAGAATTTAATAAGATGATGCATACGAAGTTTTTGGTCCAGTGCCTGGCCAGAGATGATTGATTTAAAACATTTTAAATTATTATTATTATTATTATTACTACTAGTAATTTTAGAATTATTATTGAAGCTCTTTGTGCCTGTTGGTAACAATGGTGCCTTTAGAATTCAGTCTTACCAATATAAGATTCAAAATCTTAAATCTGGAAGGAATTCAGTGTACAGCTGTTCTCCCAAAGAAAGACTCTTTTTCAAAATCTCACTGAGAAATCCCGGACAAGGGTAGGACTTTTAGCCACTTCAGCAGGGAATTTTTTTAAACAATGAATGGTAGGGACCTGTGGTCATAAGTTTTGGAACTCGTAAAGGCCCTTTGCTTCTTACTAGCGACCTTTCTGAAGTTGACTACCACGAGATGGAGCGCCGTTAGTGGAGCTATCAGTGTCCCTGCTTGTTTCTATGCATGGTATAAAGATGCCACAACACAGGTGTGAACACATGGACTTCATGTGTTTAACAAACATTTATGGAATGCTTATTGCAAGGCCTGGGCTTTGTAAGGTACTGAGGAAACAAAGTTGAATAGTACATGGTTTCTTTTCTTAGGGTACTTTAGACCTGTCTTTAAAGTACTTGTAGTCTGATAAGAGTCACAGCCAAGTCAATCAATGAATGCCTGGTGATAAGCACAATTTCAGAGGTAAGGCTAGGGAAAGTCAGGGAAGGTGGGGGATAGTCAGGGGAGTTACTCTTCTCCAAAGGCCTGGCTAGAGTTCAGAGGCATAAGTGGAATTTTGGGACTTTCCCTCTGAGATAGATGAATGAGTATTTCAAGTCTACTTCCTTCAGGCATGGAGCAAGTGACCTGTATTTATATACAGTGGAGTTCATGACACAACAATGAAAGAGGAAAATAACTTATTATAAAAGAAAAAATACCTAACTTAGCTAGCACCTAGAACCTGCAGTTCTTGTTTTTCTTTAAATCTTTTTTAAAGTGCTGTTGTCTTTATTTGGTCTTCTCCTTTCCTTGTCTCTGTCCCACTTTATTTTATGCAGTTAAATACTATTAAATACTTTAAAATATGCTCATTAAAAATTTTAAAGGTATCTTTACAGAACCAAAACCATTGTAGATACTTAATTAACACTGTTTTGCTGTATAAAAGGCTCTGGTATTTCAGGAAAATAGCTTCTAAACTTTAGGTAGTAAAACCTATTCCTCAGACATGTAATGGTTTCACCGTATAGTGAAGTGAATATTCAACTCATGGCCTGGCCTTAGCTGTATGAGTTTGGTGAAGACCCTTACGCTTTTGAGACTTAATTTCCCTCATCTGTAAAATGATGTAATAATACATTTCTTACAAGCTTGCTGTAAGAATTCCAGTAACATAGTACATATGAAAGTGTTTTAAAAACTGTAAGTAGCTATATGCATATTGACAATTTTTTTTAAAAAAAAATGTGAGACATTAAGAAAATGTGACTTGGAGATTTTAACAAGTTGATTTTTAAACTGGGGCAGTACTTGAAATTTCATCCTGTTTAGGAAATCAGAATTAATGGATTGTGCTTAATGTTATATTTAGTTTAATAGCCATTTGTAAATGTGCTGCTTTGCAGAATCATTTGCATTAATCGTGGTGAGATATATTTGGAAGGAAAAATTAGAAAATCAAATTTTTACCCTCGGCATTGTTTTCATTTTGAAGTAGTGTTTTTTGGAAATGGAGTAAACACAAGTAGAAGAGTATTCAAAAAGTAAAAACATGTCGCCAGAGCCTTTTGGCATCTTGTCTTATTTAATGATTTTGTCTGTATTCTTTCACATTTCATACACACTGGAAATCTCTGCATCATAACTATTAAGTTCCGAAAACATTAAAAGTGATTGTCTAAATTTTGGATTCTATGGGCTATCAAGCAATAGCTCTTTTTAGGCCTCTTAGATATTAGGCCAATGGTATGTAAATTTAGTCATTGGAAATATTCTTCTAAATCACACCTTTAAGATAGCCTGAAGGGCAATCAGCATTTCCATTAACAACAAAACAAAAATATGTTTCTAGTAATTATTCCAGGGGTTTTCTTTTATGACACCAAAAGAGTCCTATCCCATAAATTAGCCTAACAAACACTTAAATAATATCCTTATTTAACAGAAAAGTTTAAAGGTACTTTTTCCTATGTAGTCTTAGAATAAAAGGTAATATCTACTTTTGGTCTTTGATGATGGTGATGTACAGATGGGTTTTTGGTGTGGATGTCCTTTCTCTTTGTTAGTTTTCCTTCTAACAGACAGGACACTCAGCTGCAGGTCTGTTGGAGTTTGCTAGAGGTCCACTCCAGACCCCGTTTGCCTGGGTATCCGCAGCGGTGTTTGCAGAACAGCGGTTTTTCATGAACCTCAAATGCGGCTGTCTGATCATTCCTCTGGAAGTTTTGTCTCAGAGGAGTACCCGGCCGTGTGAAGTGTCAGTCTGCCCCTACTGGGGGGTGCCTCCCAGTTAGGCTGCTCAGGGGTCAGGGGTCAGGGACCGACTTGAGGAGGCAGTCTGCCCGTTCTCAGATCTCCAGCTGCATGCTGGGAGAACCACTGCTCTCTTCAAAGCTGTCAGACAGGGACATTTAAGTCTGCAGAGGTTACTGCTGTCCTTTTGTTTGTCTGTGCCCTGCCCCCAGAGGTGGAGCCTACAGAGGCAGGCAGGCCTCCTTGAGCTGTGGTGGGCTCCACCCAGTTGGAGCTTCCCTGCTGCTTTGTTTACCTAAGCAAGCCTGGACAATGGCGGGCGCCCCTCCCCCAGCCTCACTGCCGCCTTGCAGTTTGATCTCAGACTGCTGTGCTAGCAATCAGCGAGACTCCGTGGGCGTAGGACCCTCCGAGCCAGGTGCGGGATATAATCGCCTGGTGCGCCGTTTTTTAAGCCTGTCGGAAAAGTGCAGTATTTGAGTGGGAGTGACCCGATTTTCCAGGTGCTGTCTGTCACTCCTTTCTTTGACTAGGAAAGGGAACTCGCTGACCCCTTGTGCTTCCCGAGTGAGGCAATGCCTTGCCCTCCTTCGGCTTGCGCACGGTGCGCTGCACCTACTGACCTGCACCCACTGTCTGGCACTCCCTAGTGAGATGAACCCGGTACCTCAGATGGAAATGCAGAAATCACCCGTCTTCTGCGTCACTCATGCTGGGAGCTGTAGACCGGAGCTGTTCCTATTCGGCCATCTTGGCTCCTCATCATCATCAAAGACCAAAAGTAGATAAAACCACAAAGATGGGGAAAAAACAGAGCAGAAAAACTAGAACTCTAAAAAGCAGAGCACCTCTCCTCCTCCAAAGGAAAGCAGTTCCTCACCAGCAGTGGAACAAAGCTGGACGGAGAATGACTTTGACGAGTTGAGAGAAGAAGGCTTCAGACGATCAAACAACGAGCTACCAGAGGAAATTCAAACCAAAGGCAAAGAAGTTAAAAACTTTGAAACAAATTTAGATGAATGTATAACTAGAATAACCAATACAGAGAAGTGCTTAAAGGAGCTGATGGAGCTGAAAGCCAAGGCTCCAGAACTACGTGAAGAATGCAGAAGCCTCAGGAGCCGATGCAATCAACTGGAAGAAAGGGTATCAGTGATGGAAGACGAAATGAATGAAATGAAGCAAGAAGGGAAATTTAGAGAAAAAAGAATAAAAAGAAACGAACAAAGCCTCCAAGAAATATGGGACTATGTGAAAAGACCAAATCTATGTCTGATTGGTGTACCTGAAAGTGACAGGGAGAATGGAACCAAGTTGGAAAACACTCTGCAGGATATTATCCAGGAGAACTTCCCCAATCTAGCAAGGCAGGCCAACATTCAGATTCAGGAAATACAGAGAACGCCACAAAGATACTCCTCGAGAAGAGCAACTCCAAGACACATAATTGTCAGATTCACCAAAGTTGAAATGAAGGAAAAATGTTAAGGGCAGCCAGAGAGAAAGGTCGGGTTACCCTCAAAGGGAAGCCCATCAGACTAACAGCAGCTCTCTCGTCAGAAACCCTACAAGCCAGAAGAGAGTGGGAACCAATATTCAACATTCTTAAAGAAAAGAATTTTCAACCCAGAATTTCATATCCAGCCAAACTAAGCTTCATAAGTGAAGGAGAAATAAAATACTTTACAGACAAGCAAATGCTGAGAGATTTTGTCACCACCAGGCCTGCCCTAAAAGAGCTCCTGAAGGAAGCACTAAACATGGAAAGGAACAACCGGTACCAGCTGCTGCAAAATCATGCCAAAACGTAAAGACCATCGAGACTAGGAAGAAACTGCATTAACTAATGAGCAAAATAACCAGCTAACATCATAATGACAGGATCAAATTCACGCACAACAATATTAACTTTAAATGTAAATGGACTAAATGCTCCAATTAAAAGACACAGACTGGCAAATTGGATAAAGACTCAAGATCCATCAGTGTGCTGTACTCAGGAAACACATCTCACATGCAGAGACACACATAGGCTCAAAATAAAAGGATGGAGGAAGATCTACCAAGCAAATGGAAAACAAAAAAAGGTAGGGGTTGCAATCCTAGTCTCTGATAAAACAGACTTTAAACCAACAAAGATCAAAAGAGACAAAGAAGGCCATTACATAATGGTAAAGAGATTAATTCAACAAGAAGAGCTAACTATCCTAAATATATATGCACCCAATACAGGAGCACCCAGATTCATAAAGCAAGTCCTGAGTGACCTACAAAGAGACTGAGACTCCCACACATTAATAATGGGAGACTTTAACACCCCACTGTCAACATTAGACAGATCATCGAGACAGAAAGTTAACAAGGATATCCAGGAATTGAATTCAGCTCTGCACCAGGCGGACCTAATAGACATCTACAGAACTCTCCACCCCAAATCAACAGAATATACATTTTTTTCAGCACCACACCACACCTATTCCAAAATTGACCACATACTTGGAAGTAAAGCTCTCCTCAGCAAATGTTAAAGAACAGAAATTATAACAAACTATCTCTCAGACCACAGTGCAATCAAACTTAACTCAGGATTAAGAAACTCACTCAAAACCCCTCAACTTCATGGAAACTGAACAACCTGCTCCTGAATGACTACTGGGTACATAACGAAAGGAAGGCAGAAATAAAGATGTTCTTTGAAACCAACGAGAACAAAGACACAACATACCAGAATCTCTGGGACACATTCAAAGCAGTGTGTAGAGGGAAATTTATAGCACTAAATGCCCACAAGAGAAAGCAGGAAACATCCAAAATCAACACCCTAACATCACAATCAAAGGAACTAGAAAAGCAAGAGCAAACACATTCAAAAGCTAGCAGAAGGCAAGAAATAACTAAGATCAGAGCAGAACTGAAGGAAATAGAGACACAAAAAACCCTTCAAAAAATTAATGAATCCAGGAGCTGGTTTTTTGAAAGGATCAACAAAATGGATAGACCACTAGCAAGACTAATAAAGAAAAAAAGAGAGAAGAATCAAATAGACACAATAAAAAATGATAAAGGGGATATCACCACCGATCCCACAGAAATACAAACTACCATCAGAGATTACTATAAACACCTCTACGCAAATAAACTAGAAAATCTAGAAGAAATGGATAAATTCCTCGACACATACACTCTCCCAAGACTAAACCAGGAAGAAGTTGAATCTCTGAATAGACCGATAACAGGCTCTGAAATTGTGGCAATAATCAATAGCTTACCAACCAAAAAGAGTCCAGGACCAGATGGATTCACAGCCGAATTCTACCAGAGGTACAAGGAGGAGCTGGTACCATTCCTTCTGAAACTATTCCAATCAATAGAAAAAGAGGGAATCCTCCCTAACTCATTTTATGAGGCCAGCATCATCCTGATACCAAAGTTGGGCAGAGACACAACCAAAAAAGAGAATTTTAGACCAATATCCTTTATGAACATTGATGCAAAAACCCTCAATAAAATACTGGCAAACCGAATCCAGCAGCACATCAAAAAGCTTATCCACTGTGATCAAGTGGGCTTCATCCCTGGGATGCATGGCTGGTTCAATATATGCAAATCAGTAAATGTAATCCAGCATATAAACAGAACCAAAGACAAAACCCACATGATTATCTCAATAGATGCAGAAAAGGCCTTTGACAAAATTCAACAACCCTTCATGCTAAAAACTCTCAATAAATTAGGTATTTATGGGATGTATTTCAAAATAATAAGAGCTATCTATGACAAACCCACAGCCAATATCATACTGAATGGGCAGAAACTGGAAGCATTCCCTTTGAAAACTGGCACAAGACAGGGCTGCCCTCTCTCACCACTCCTATTCAACATAGTGTTGGAAGTTCTGGCCAGGGCAATTAGGCAGGAGAAGGAAATAAAGGGTATTCCATTAGGAAAAGAGGAAGTCAAATTGTCCCTGTTTGCAGACGACATGGTTGTATATCTAGAAAACCCCATTGTCTCAGCCCAAAATCTCCTTAAGCTGATAAACAACTTCAGCAAAGTCTCAGGATACAAAATCAATGTACAAAAATCACAAGCATTCTTATACACCAATAACAGACAGAGAGCCAAATCATGAGTGAACTCCCATTAACAATTGCTTCAAAGAGAATAAAATACCTAGGAATCCACCTTACAAGGGATGTGAAGGACCTCTTCAAGCAGAACTACAAACCACTGCTCAATGAAATAAAAGAGGATACAAACAAATGGAAGAACATTCCATGCTCATGGGTAGGAAGAATCAATATCGTGAAAATGGCCATACTGCCCAAGGTAATTTATAGATTCAATGCCATCCCCATCAAGCTACCAATGACTTTCTTCACAGAATTGGAAAAAACTTGAACTTGAAAGTTCATATGGAACCAAAAAAGAGCCCGCATCGCCAAGTCAATCCTAAGCCAAAAGAACAAAGCTGGAGGCATCACACTACCTGACTTTGAACTATACTACAAGGCTACAGTAACCAAAACAGCATGGTACTGGTACCAAAACAGAGATATAGATCAATGGAACAGAACAGAGCCCTCAGAAATAACGCCGCATATCTACAACTATCTGATCTTTGACAAACCTGAGAAAAACAAGCAATGGGGAAAGGATTCCCTATTTAATAAATGGTGCTGGGAAAACTGGCTAGCCATATGTAGAAAGCTGAAACTGGATCCCTTCCTTACACCTTATGCAAAAATCAATTCAAGATGGATTAAAGACTTAAACATTAGTCCTAAAACCATAAAAACCCTAGAAGAAAGCCTAGGCATTACCATTCAGGACATAGGCATGGGCAAGGACTTCATGTCTAAAACACCAAAAGCAATGGCAACAAAAGCCAAAATTGACAAATGGGATGTAATTAAACTAAAGAGCTTCTGCACAGCAAAAGAAACTACCATCAGAGTGAACAGGCAACCCACAAAATGGGGGAAAATTTTCACAACTTACTCATCTGACAAAGGGCTAATATCCAGAATCTACAATGAACTCAGACAAATTTACAAGAAAAAACAAACAACCCCATCAAAAAGTGGGCGAAGGACATGAACAGACACTTCTCAAAAGAAGACATTTATGCAGCCAAAAGACACATGAAAAAATGCTCACCATCACTGGCCATCAGAGAAATGCAAATCAAAACCACAATGAAATATCATCTCACACCAGTTAGAATGGCAATCGTTAAAAAGTCAGGAAACAACAGGTGCTGGAGAGGATGTGGAGAAATAGGAACAGTTTTACGCTGTTGGTGGGACTGTAAACTAGTTCAACCATTGTGGAAGTCAGTGTGGTGATTCCTCAGGGATCTAGAACTAGAAATACCATTTGATCCAGCCATCCCATTACTGGGTATATACCCAAAGGACTATAAATCATGCTGCTATAAAGACACATGCACACGTATGTTTATTGTGGCACTATTCACAATAGCAAAGACTTGGAACCAACCCAAATGTCCAACAATGATAGACTGGATTAAGAAAATGTGGCACATATACACCATGGAATACTATGCAGCCATAAAAAATGATGAGTTCATATCCATTGTAGGGACATGGATGAAATTGGAAATCATCATTCTCAGTAAACTATCGCAAGAACAAAAAACCAAACACCGCATATTCTCACTCATAGGTGGGAATTGAACAATGAGAACACATGGACACAGGAAGGGGAACATCACACTGTGGGGACTGTTGTGGGGTGGAGGGGGAGGGAGGGATAGCATTGGGAGATATACCTAATGCTAGATGACGAGTTAGTGGGTGCAACACACCAACATGGCACATGTATACATATGTAACTAACCTGCACCTTGTGCACATGTACCCTAAAACTTAAAGTATAATAATAAAAAAAAAGAATAAAAGGTAATAGCTGATTAAGTTTAGAGAATACTGATTCTTATCCTTTTTCTTCTTCTACCATTTCCTAGTTCGGCAACCATGCAAAGAAGCGAGATTTAGAAATGGAATGTTGAGGTGTGTTTAAGATGGTATTTGTCCAGGCTATTCAGGAACACGCAAGCCCTGTCCTCAGCTCAACACTCTCTCCAGAAGATCATCGGAGAAATGTGTACACAGAGAAACAAAGGCCAAGGAACCCTTTATTGTTGGCTGAGGTTTTGTCTTCAAACCCAGAAGCAGAACACTGATGAACTATGTAGAGCCTTCTGCTTCAGAATAGCCTCGCAGCAAAGCAGGCTGGTGGTTGTACTAGGCTTGCTCTTTTACTTGAAACCAAACCTGAACCATGAGTCTTCCTTCTCTTCTACAGTGAAAGGCTAGAATATAGCTTTCAGTGGGAAAAACTCCTGTCTTGTGTAAACCAAAAAGTATCTGAGACAAGTCTCAATCAATTTATAAGTTTATTTTGCCAAGATTGAGGACATGCCTGTGACAGCCTGAGGAGGTCCTGACAACATGTGCGCAAGGTGGTCGGCTACAGCTTGGTTTTATACATTTTAGAGAGATCCAAGACATCAGTCAATACATGTAAGATGTACATTGGTTCAGTCCAGAAAGCCAGGAAAACTCAAAGTGGGGGTGGATGGTGGGGCAGGGAGATGGGTGTCCAGGTCATAGATGGATTCCAAGATTTTCAGATTGGCAGTTGGTTGAAAGAGTTTATCTAAAGACCTAGAATCCATAGAAGGGAGTATCTGGGTTGAGATAAAGGGTTGTGGAGAACAAGTTTCTTCTTATGCAGATAAAACCTCCAGGTAGCAGGCTTCAGAGAGAATAGATTATAAATGTTTCTTAGCAGACTTAAAACGGTGCCAGAAGATCAGGGAAAAGACCTGGAAAGGGAAAGGGAATCTCTATAGAATGTCAGTTATCCTCACAAGAGATAGCTTTGTAGGGCCATTTCAAAATATATCAAAGGAATATATTTTAGGGTAAAATACTTCAGTTTCTTTCAGGGCCTTCTATGTGCCATATGATGCTGTACTAAAGTAAGGCTGGAATTTTTTTTATTGCTACAATAAAACTCTTTTATTGCTACAAAAAGTCTTAAAATCTCTGTTTCAATGTTAATGCTGGTCACTTGTGTATGAATTCCATGGGGAAGAGGGTATAATGAGGCATGTCTTACCCCACTCTTCCCATCATGGTCTGAACTAGTTTTTCAGGTTAACTTTGGAACGCCCTTGGCCGAGAGGAGGGGTCCATTTAGATGGTTGTGGGGCTTAGAATTTTTAGTTTACACTTGATACTCGAAACACAGCTGGTGTAGGATAATTGTCTTAGAATTCAAAAAGTTCAGATAAGCCCCCTACTTCCCCATGTATGGAATAAGGGGGCTGCTGCTCAAAGGTGTGGGAAGGGTGGAGATAGGAACAGCCTTCTATTAACCAAAGAAGCCAATTGTAGGCAATGTATTAGTCTCTAACCATCATGCTCTCAGATTTCCAGAGTTTGATACTGTGTGCTCCACATAGATACGTATAGTTCTTGGTAGGTGAAACCTATTTCAAAACTGTCCCAGTGATAAATTTTCACAAGGCTGTCTTTGATGGCTTCCTTCTACATCCCAGCCCTTGTTGGAGGCTAATTTTAACCTAAGAAAAATATAATTGCCAAGGTTATATTATATTTATCTAAAGTAATGGAATATCAGAGTTTGATTAACATTGGGGGGTAAAGGCAGGAAGATACCAACTCAGACATAGCTTGGGTGTGGTGTGTACATTCCTATAACTTCTAATCTTTATAAAAATCTTAATGAGTTACGGCTGTAAAATATGGTTTTAGTTTTTCACTGTCCTTTATTACCCTTAAGTATTCCCCACCAAGGGAGTGCTACATATATGCCATATTTGCAGTGAAATAAGAATTTATTAAGAAATACATTGTAGTATGTTTTATTAAAGTAAAACACACATATGGGTATGCATAGATAGATGCAAAAATCATGTTTACTTGATGATTTTTCACAATGTGAACACACCTATATAATTGTCACTCAAATTATGAAACAGAACATGAGCAGTGTTATATATTTGTTTTTAAATTCATTAATCTCTAGTTTTTATTTTCTTCTTTTGCTTTCTTTGAATTTAATTTGCTGTTTTCTTATTTTTTAAGATAATATATTTAGATCATTAGACTTTAGCTTTTCTTTTTTTGTAACATTGACAGTTAAGGCATGAATGTTACTGAATGCATGTTTGCAGCTTCATTCCACAAGTTTTGATATGTCATGTGTTCATATTATGAGTAATATTGACTTTAACAAGTCAATGATACATATTTTTATCTCTAGGACAAGTATTTTGTTTTTTAAATGGATTCCATTTAAATTCCCATCTTGAAATCAATATTTAAAAAATAAGATGTTATTTCAAAGTCTGTGTCTGATAACCATAGTATATAATTCTCCTTTAAGGTTATTTCTAATTTCTGTTTTTACCCCCTCTTGGGATTCCAGTCATTTGATCTTGTCTTCTGTTATGTCTAACAACTTCTGATTAAATGTCAGATATAAAATATCCATAGTAGAGATAATTTTATACTCTAGATGATATTATCTTCCTTCAGAGATTGTATCTTTTGCTTTTGGCTGGCATTTGGGTTAGGGGCAGGTCACCTTAATATTCAGCCTGGAATTAAGCTGATTGGAAGCTGAATATAGTTCACCAAGTGCATAGGCTTACAACCATCCACACAGAATCTGAATCTTGGGATTCACAGTCTCAGAGATACCCGCCATGATAGAGAAATATAGTTGGGCCTATGAAACAGACTCCGAATAAACTTATCTAACCAGCCACATAGATGAAGATGTCAAGTCTGTTTTTTTCTATTTAATTGTCTTACTGTAAGAGAAAGAAGTCAGCTTGCTTCCTGTCTTCATGACACTTTAATTTTCCCATTAGAAAGAAAGTCCCCTTGAATTTATCAAACTCTAATTCATCAAATTGGCCACATTCCCTGAGGTGCAGAGAAGAGGAATAAATAGGCAGAGGCCGGAACCTGGTAAGGTGGGAGAACACTTCTTTCTACCTTAAGAGTTAATATTGTTGTTTGCATATGGTAAATGAATAAATTCATACTCAGAGAGCATAAATAACCTACTAAGATGCTGTTAGACCTGGGCTCTCCCTTACACTTTTGAGTTTCTTGGATCTTAAGATTCTACAGTATGTAATTATTTTCTAACACTATTATTTTCAGCACTGCCTAAAAGCCAGTCTCAGTGAGATTTAAAGGCAGGGTGGCCATAATAATTTTTCTTTTAAACCAAGACATTTTTGAGAATGAAAAGAGGTACTATTAGTCATTACGCCAGGACAATAGGGTAAACTGGGACTGTTATGGGCCAACTGGTAGGTATGGTGATCTTACTTTACTACTGATACAGATACCTTCTGCAATGGAAGGTCGTGGAATTGGGTGACGTTGAATGATTCTGAGCTTACCACATGAGTTTGTTTGAAAAATAAGAGCTGAAAAACCCGAAGACAATGGAAGGGTGGGGGACAGGAGAAAATTAGCAGGAAGAAGAGAAAATAAGCCAAGAAGAAGAAATGAAGAGAGGAAAGAACAATAAGAATGCCAGAAATCAGATATTTGCCCAGGAAAACAGGTGAATGTTAGCATGTGGACATGAGGCAGGGTAAATAGAAAACAGGTACAGATTTGAAGATTAAAATCATCATGGAGGGGAAAAGATAATGTATAGAATGAGATAGCAATGGGTATAAGCTTTGCAAAAAAAATGAGAAAGTATACTCAAGTTTAGATGATGTTATAATATCATTTATAGCAAGGACATTGAAGAGCCTACAGGATAACATTCTAGTAAATTAGATTTAAAGGACAAATTGTGAGTGTTCCTGGTTATAAATAACACTTTATTATTGATGCAATTATTTTAACACATACAGAAACATGGCAGAGAAAAGGAGGTAGTGTTTAAATATCTGCCCAGTGACTGAGGAATACTATAATATCCTGGACCTACAGGTGATGCTGCAGGTCTGAGAGCAATGGTAAGGAAGCTAGGAGGACGTAATATTAATGATATGATTATCCCACCCATATAGATAACCTAAAATATGTGAACTGCTTTCATAGAAGGCAGAAGAATCCAAGACCTGAGTGGAGTGTGAAAGATTGAACTTTAAAAATAGCTTTGTGTGATGCATATTACTTGTGTATGAATAACTTTTCCATCATCACATAGAACTGTCATCTCAGGTTAAGCGACCTCTTATGCTAATACTGTGATAGCTGGGTTGTTGTTGGAAAACCACTCAGAAAATAAGAAAGGTTAAAAAAAATTGTAAGATAAAACATTTATAGCAGAAGGCAAAATATATATTTCCGAGTAACTATAGCATCACTATACTCTGGAAGAAAGAATACAGGCTAGTGTAAAAGGAACCTGGAATGTAACATCTGGATTCACAGAGCTGATGTTAATAGCCTGGTAAAGACAAAAGGTCACAAAATCAGTGAACTAGTCAAAGTATTTTTGAATAATTGTAGTACCACAAGGCAGCCATTTAAAATTCACTCCTCTGAAGCCTAGGTTGGCTAAAGGAATTTTTGTTTTTCACTCTGTGTGTTCTTGTAGTTGACTCTGCATAAAATCCAGGCTGGTTATTTTTTGAAGAAACAACTTACAATCTATAAGAAAGGAATGTTCAACTTCACCATAGGAATTCAGTCCAAATGCATTTATTGAGCGATATCAACCTGATATGAAAGCCATATATTCTATTCTTGTTTTATCTTTTATTGTTCTTTATATTTTCTGGTCCTATTTACCTTTTTGTTTAATCTTTACATTTTTTCTAGTACTTTATTATTGTTCACAGTTTATTGTGTAAGCCTAGAATTGGTTTTCATACTTTTGCCATTACTTTTCGTTTATCAGATGTTATTGTACTTGGAAAAGATAATGTGTGAATCAGTGTTTGATGAGCCAAAATTATGGGAGAGATTTTTAAACTTTGACTTAGAGAAGAACCTTTTTTGAACTCTGTTACTAGGTGTGATTGGTGTGTCTTGTGACCTCCCATTGGACAGTGTACTTTTTATATGGTATTTATGTTTCTTTTTTCATTGCAGCATTACAGGGTGTCTGTTTTCTACAGTGCCTTCTTATTACTAAGCTTTGAACATTGTAGGCACCCATAAAGTCTGAGGACATTTAAGTACATTTGAGAGTAGGATTAGATGGAAGATGAGAAAATTTCCATCCAAAGCAGAATTTTCTAATCTGATTCTGTATCATAATGTGCTTTATTTATTTCCCAGTGGGATATAAAGCATTCCTAGGTATACTAAAGTTTCCAAAAAAAAAATCTGTAGTACAGACAGTTGTTTAATTTCATTTAACCTGCTGTTCCTCACATTTATCTGACAAATACACTTTTGTATCTGGGCTCTGCAGTAGACAGAAATGCACCTCAAATTAATTGAAGCCCAAAAGGGGATTTAGTGGCTTATGAAACTGGGAAGAATTCTTGGTGAGTTCACAGAACAGACAAGCTGCAGGATGTCACTGACTGAGACTGGGGACTCAACAGTCTTTCTCTTCATCCGTTTTCCTCTTTTGATTCTGCTGGTTTCATTTTGGGTGCTGACCTCACTCTTTCCTGGTGTGGACAGTCCTGTGCCCTTTCAACACGACGGGGAACAACCTCAGCTGAAAGGGAACATGTTGATTTCTACACTTCTAAATATTGATTTTTCCAAAAGGTTTCATCCCTGTGATTGGCCTCCATGCTGTAGACCAACCACTCTTGTCAGGGGAGGAGTTTACTAAGATTGCCTATATCTAGGTCTTTTGTCCACATATGTGGCCTGGGTAGGATGTGTAGAACCCACTTCTTTAAGAAGAGAGTTAGGAAGGCTTGTTGGGAAGAGCAGAAATAATAACCATCACTCATCATTCAACAAATATTTATTGAACGTTTTTCCTCAGCTCCTCAGGCACTTTTCTAGACATTAGGGACCTAACACTGAACAAAATAAATGAATATTCCTTCCTCCAGGGAGCTTACATTGCAGTGTAATAAAAAGGCAACATTCTAATAAAAATGATAACGAAAACAGTATGTTTGACTACAATAAGTACAAGGCAGATAAAATAAAGCAGAAGAGTAAGAAGTATCTGTGGGGAGAAGGGAGTTAAAATTTTAGTGTGTCCAGGGAAAGCCTCTCTGATGAGAAGGTCACTTAATTAAATATTGGAAGGAAGTGAAGGAGGGAGCCCTGCATATATCCCATTCAGAGGACACAGCAGATGTGAAGGACCTGGGGCAAGTGTGCCTGGTGTGTCTGAAGGAGGACATAGAGGGTAGAATGTGGGCATGGAGAAGACCATGGAGGACATGGAGGGTAGAGTGTGGGCAATAGGTTCCAGATTTAACCTTTAAAAATCCGAACTTTTGTGGGCATTTTATGGTCTTCTGGTCTGATTTCTAGTGCTACAGAGTCCATTCCTTCATAATATTTATTACAGCTGAATTATGTGCAGAGCCGCTGTTCAGGCACCACACATTTTTATTTTAGAATAGCTATTGGTTTCTCTTAGCTATTGCCTTAAAATATATACTTCTAATTTTTTAGTGTGGGTATAGTGATTGCAGTACTGGTAAAATGATTTATGGAAGAATATAATCTACTGTGAGATAATCTGCCTGTGTTGTGAATCAGGTAGTTGCTGTGACAAATCCAGTCAGTAGGTTCCAGATTGAACCTTAAAATCCTCACTTTTTTTGGGCATTTTATGGTCTTTTGGTCTGATTTTAGTGCTACAGAGTCCATTCCTTCATAATATTTATTACAGCTGAATGATATGCAAAGCAAATGTTTGGTACAGTGGAGAATAAACTGATCTTACCTTGTGAAACTTGGGGAGAAGACACTTTGGCAAAAATGTGATTCAGAAATGAGCACTTACGAAGTTCCCAAGGAATTGGGCTGAGATAGTAGGAAGTCTTGTGCTGAGCTCTAAAGGCTGTTTATAGAAAGCAGACGTGAGGAAAAGGCAATTTTTGATAAGAAGTGTAGGAGTGTAAGTATATAAAACAGAAGAGGATTATGGTCAGGTCACCTGCCTAACTCGAGCAAGGAGTCTGCTGGAGAAAATGGGAAGTAAAATCAGATTATTAGAGAGCTTTGTGTTCTGTGTTAATAACGGGAACTCTCTCTGGAGAGAGTTTGAGGAAGATTATTCTAGAAATGTTGTGTCAGTTTGGGCCACTTGGCCATATTCCACACTCTGCTCTGTGTTATAGGGGACAATTTATAATTGCAACTTCCTTAGGTAATAATAACAGTCTTGGCAACTTGATGTTTTTTTAGGCCCTTCCCATGGATATTCTTTTCATATCTGTAAGATGTAAATTTTTTTTTAAATATTAGTATTTCTTGAAGGATTAATGGGAGAAACTTTGGAAAATTCCCTACTGCTTAGAAGTGATTTTGTTTGTAGCATGTAAGATATATATACCTTCTCTTTGCTTTTTTTTCTTTTTCCTTTCTTGGTTTCCACTAAATTCTTAGCCCTAAGTTCCTTGCTTTTTTGCCTCAGCTTTCTTCTTATATGAAGTATCAAATTTAAAAAAAATCTATAAAAAGCCTACAGAGGGTGATGGAGCTTAGGGATTAGTTCTCATGCCACTTATTTTCCCTAATTAAGAACTCTGAAATGGAAGTTGAAAATGTTGGTATAACCTTTTTATTAATGGGGAAATGGGGTCATGCCTGCCACTTCCATCTCCACAACAATCCATTGTATAAAATGTTAAGTTCACTGGTACTTTTGATTTGAGGGGAGAGACATTTATATTGGATAAGTATATATCAGAAGTCTGTGTCTTTTGAATGGTCTTCCGAAATTCTTATCTCCATTCTTCTATAATTGTTGAATTATTTTCCTTAAGCTGTACTGCAGAATAACACCTATAAGATAAGCTTTCAAAGTGACTGTGTTAAGCAGCCTTCATTCTCCAAGAAAACCACTTTGTGCCTTCTTTTCTCAAAACCTCACACAACTTCCTCCTCCTCACCATTAGCTTACTAGTATTTCACTGCAAAAATAAGTCCTCAGAAACCTGCATCATAATCCCGCCAAATCTCCCAATCACCCCCATTAGTCTCATCTAGTCTGCCTTCCCTAGTTAGTATTGATAAACTCTGTGTGTTCCCATCTAAAGCTAACTTTTCTGCCTGTGATTTGGATATTGTCTCTTTTCAGTAGTTTAAAGATACTTAAACTGCTTCTGCATTTATCCCCTATCTCTCCTGCAGCATTAACCTGTCTCTACTAGATCATTCTCACATTCCAAAATTGCTGTAATATCTCCCATAAAAAAAAGAAATCTGTAAATTTGTTTAAGTTTCTTGTAGATTCTGGATATTAGCCCTGTGTCAGATGGATAGATTGCAAAAATTTTCTCCCATTCTGTAGGTTGTCTGTTCACTCTGATGATAGTTTCTTTTGCTGTGCAGAAGCTCTTTAGTTTAATTAGATCCCATTTGTCAATTTTGGCTTTTGTTGCCATTGCTTTTGGTGTTTTAGTCATGAAGTCTTTAGCTGGGAGGCAGGAGGAACTTCTCTAAGACTCAGGAATTCTACTTTTAGTTATACATATTAAACAATCTCAAATATTGAGGTCATAAGGAAAATATTATAAGGTGTTCATTCCAACACTGCAGAGATATTTATAACTGCCAAATAGTAGGATGTATAAGTTGTGGTATATTTATACAGTGAAGTAGTATGCAGCCCTTAAAATGAATATAGTAGAGCTACTTTCATCAGTGTGGATTTCTCTCAAAAGCATAATGTTGAATTAGAAAAGCAAGGTAAAGTATGATGCATTGAGTATGATACTATTTATAAAGAGCTTGAATGCCTGAGAAACAATACTATATCATGTGTATGCCCATACACATGTATAATACATTTTACATGATAATTATAAACACTAGTTTTAGAACCCTAGGGAAAAAGTGAAGGAAATGGAGTTGGGATGTACTCAACTGTAGTTGTTGGATGTTTTTTCTTTAAAAATGAAGATTGAAACAAACATGACGTAAGGGTAAGATCTGATAAAGTTGAGTGGTTGATACACAGGAATTTGTTATTACATACTCTATTTTGCAGCTACTTTTGAAATTTTTCTCAGGTAAAAAGTATAAAACTAACATAATACAACAATTTTTAAAATAAAATGATTGCTACCAAAAAACAACAAAAAAAACCCTTCAGACTGGTAGCTTTAAACAACTTTAAAGCTTGAGCTCCTTCTAAATTTCCCGAAGCCTTTCAGCACTCTCTTTCAACTGGGCCTCCTCTTCAGAAGTCACCTTTATCTTTATAAGATCTGTAGTACTATTCTGTCCTAGGATACAAGGAATGCTAAGGAATGTTACTTCATTTATCCCATAAAAGCTCTCAGTTATGATGGAAACTGGATGCACCCTCTTAAGATTATTCAAAGAGGAAGTCAAATTGTCTCTGTTTGCAGATGACACAATTGTATATTTAGAAAACTCCATCATCTTAGGCCCAAATCTCCTCAAGCTGATAAGCAAATTGAGCAAAGTCTCAGGATACAAAATCAATGTGCAAAAATCACAAGCATTCCTATACACCAATAATAGACAAATAGAGAGCCAAATCATGAGTGAAATTTCATTCACAATTGCTACAAAGAGAATAAAATACCCAGGAATACATCTTAAAAGGGATGTGAAGGACCTCTTCAAGGAGAACTGCAAACCACTGCTCAACGAAATAAGAGGACACAAACAAATGGAAAAACATTCCATGCTCATGAATAGGAATAATCAATATTGTGAAAATTTGGCCATACTGCCCAAAGTAATTTATAGATTCAATGCTATTCCCATCAAACTACCACTGAATTTCTTCACAGAATTGTGAAAAACTACTTTGAAGTTCACATGGAACCGCATATCCAAGACAATCCTAAGCAAACAGAACAAAGCTGGAGGCATCACACTACCTGACTTCAAACTATACTACAAGTCTACAGTAACCAAAACAGCATGGTACTGGTACCAAAACAGATATATAGAACAATGAAACAGAACAGAGGCCTCAGAAATAACATCACACATCTACAACCATCTGATCTTTGACAAACCAGACAAAAACAAGCAATGGGGAAAGGATTTCCTATTTAATAAATGGTGTTGGGAAAACTGGGTAGCCATGTGCAGAAAACTGAAACTGGATCCCTTCCTTACACCTTATACAAAAATTAAATCAAGATGGATTAAAGACTTAAATGTAAGACCTAAAACCATAAAATCCATAAAAGAAAACCTAGGCAATACCATTCAGTACATAGGCATAGGCAAAGACTTCATGACTAAAACACCAAAAGCAATGGCAACAAAAGCCAAAATTGACAAATGGGATCTAATTAAACAGAAGAGCTTCTGCACAGCAAAATAAACTGTCATCAGAGTGAACAGGCAACCTACAGAATGAGAGAAAAGTTTTGCAATCTATCCATCTGACAAAGGACTAATATCCAGAATCTACAAAGAACTTAAACAAATTTACAAGAAAAAAACAAACAACCCCATCAAAAAGTGGGCAAAGGATATGAACAGACACTTTTCAAAAGAAGACATTTATGCAGCCAACAAATGTGAAAAAAAGCTCATCATCACTGGTCATTAAAGAAATGCAAATCAAAACCACAATGAGATTCCATCTCATGCCAGTTAGAATGGCGATCATTAAAAAGTCAGGAAACAACAGGTGCTGGAGAGGATGTGGAGAAATAAGAATGCTTTTACACTGTTGGTGAGAGCATAAATTAGTTCAACCATTGTGGAAGATAGTGTGGTGATCCCTCAAGGATCTTGAACTAGAAATACCATTTGACCCAGCAATCCCATTATTGGGTATATACCCAAAGGATTATAAATCATTCTGCTATAAAGACACATGCACACGTATGTTTATTGTGGCACTGTTCACAATAGCAAAGACTGGGAACCAATCCAAATGCCTATAAATGATAGACTGGATAAAGAAAATGTGGCATATATACACCATGGAATACTATGCAGCCATAAAAAAGGATGAGTTCATGTCCTTTGTAGGGACATGGATGAAGCTGGAAACCATCATTCTCAGCAAACTAACAGAAGAACAGAAAACCAAGCACTGCATGTTCTCACTCGTAAGTGGGAGTTGAACAATGAGAACACATGGACACAGGGAGGGGAACATCACACACTGGGGCCTGTCAGGGGGTCAGGGGTTATGGGAGGGATAATATTAGGAGAAATGCCTAATGTAGATGACAGGTTGATGGGTGCAGCAAACCACCACAGCACGTGTATACCTATGTAACAAACCTGCACGTTCTGCACATGTACCCCAGAACTTAAAGTATAAAAAATACTTTTGCACTAACCTAATAGTAAAACATGACTAGATTAATCAGCTCATACAATGTGAATTATTGACCAATATGAAACAGAGACCAAAGTCAGTGCTGGCTACTACTTAGGAGATGCAAAGATAATTCCTCTGATGGATTTCTAGATTCATTTAATTGCTCAATGACTTAGAGATAATTAATTCTCAACAAATATTCATTTGAAATAAATTCTGACAAGTTGTCCATAATCCTTCCAGAATTCAGTAATAAATCAAATGCACCTTTTTTTTTTCTCCTTGTAACTTCCCATTGACAATGTCATGTCATTAAAACCCAGGCTATGTGTGGCTGCTCTTTCCCACTGCAGTGAAAGACATTTCAATGGGAAATGAGTTTGCCTATTAAAAAATGTTTATTGTTGTTTTCTATTAAAAAAAAAGATTCTTCAAAATACTTTCTGTTAAATCAGCTACAGATAGGCCAATGGTCCAATTAGTACAACCTTTCATTTTAACTATCTCATAGCCACAGGCAATCACTTCATTGTGGACTTTTTCCCACTGTTCAGGATCTTTATCAGTTCCTATATTTGAGTTCAGATCCATCAGAGGGATGCCAGCAATATTGACTCCACTCCACACAGGAATACTTGAGTCCCTATGCTGTCCAAGAATCCACCTATGACAGCTTTCAGAGTGGATATCAAGCCTTTGCCCAGTGAAGAAACGGAAATGGGGATTGTCCAGATTACAGCCACTTCCAATAACACGGTTTTGGGGAAATACACTCAATTTCCAGAATACATAAGTTACAATATCCAGTAAATTAGAAACTACTATCAGTTTGTGGTGGGGATTGCATCGGGTAATACTGGAAATAATTAATTTAAAAATGATCACATTTCACTGGACTATATCAAGGTGTGTTTCTCCTTTTGCTGGAACACCTGCTGTAATAATGACTAAGTTGGACTTTGCAGTGACACTGTAGTCTTTGCTGAAAACAATGCTTGGCATTTTTATGGAAGGGCTGCCATGTTGAAGATCCGTTGTCTCACCCTTCAATTTGCCTTCGTCAACATCCACAAAGGCAAGTTTATCACCCAAACCTTTTAATAAGATGCTGAGAGCACAGGCCATGCCAACTGATCCAGTTCCTATAATGGAGATCTTATTGGGATGAGCGGCCCCCTCCAAAGTGAAATTCTTGGCAAGTTCAAGCTTGACAGTCACCATCTTGGAAATGGGAGTGAAGGTCCAGCCACCCCTGAGTGGGATGTGTGTGGCCTCGTGGGGGCACTGAGCCAGCCCCCAACAAAGGAAATGAGCTCCTACAGCACCTATTCTCTTGCTGGTGGGCAGGACTCCTGCAGCTCAGCTCATGGTCGTTAGCTCACGCAAGAGGCAAATGGATGAAAGCAGCGGCAGAAATCTCCTTGAGGTGTGGAAGAAACCCTGACGGTTTGAAGGCCTCCTCGCCCTTTGCTACTGTGGCTGCGCAAGGCCACTCCCAGCTCGTGCAGGGCTCACAGAGACCTGGCCCCTTAATATGTTATTTTTGGTTTTACAAATATGTGGTATTTTTTACACCATTAAGACGGTTCCGAAAAAATGGACTGTGATCATTAAGGCCAAAAGTAATTTTAGCTTTGCCTTTCAAAGTGCCATATTTTGTTGCTTAGAGAAGCGCTGCACCTTTGCAATTATTTTTGTCATGGTGCTCAAACACGCTGAAACTAAGTACGATAGATGCAAAGACAAAGAGATGAGAATTCCAATCTCCACTCCACACTTGGACTTTGAAGAAGTTTGACTATGTGAGCTTCTTTTAAAAAGTCAATATTACAATGTGATAATAAGACTTGTCCTAACTACTTTACAGGGTTCCTGTGAGAAAGTCAGGGTGAAAAGTCTAGGGAGCTTTAAAAAGAGTATTGTAACTATTTGACAAACTATGTCATTGAGTCAGTGACAAAACCAAGTCTTCTGATTTTTCCTTCTTCATGAAAATGATGCATTAAAAATTAAAGAAATAAAAGCTTAGAAGTCCTCAGTTATCTGCTTTTTTGAAGATAAGATAGTCATGGATAAATGGAATCATTCGATAACTAGTAATGTTTAGATAATCTCAAATCCTTCTACCAGAACTTTAATAACATTTATTCAAAATCAAATATCTGCCTCTTTCCCCAATCACCATCTCCTTTATAATTAAAAAGTGAGGACTATGAAAAACAAGAAGGCTTAACCCATGAATTAAAATGATATTTCTCTAATATACTGAAATTTTGCCTTATGAATGGTTAAACTACATTTTCTTTAAGTTGGCAAGTCTTAATATGTGTTTACCTATTTATATTATCCCAAGTAAGAAATTTGACGGAATCTTTTCACTTCTCAACCAGTTGTTTAATATTTGGTATCAGGATGCATTCTATTTGTAAATATAATAGTTCTATCTCAAAAAAAAAAAAAAGAAAGAAATCTATTTTATTCTCTCCTCCCCCAGCTTCCCCATTTCTCAGCTTTTTTTGGTAGCAACATTTCTCAAAACAATTATCTTTACTCTCTGGTGTCCACTGTAACAGCTCTTGTCAAGATCCCCATCCAGACACAGTGGCTCATGCCTGTAATCCCAGCACTTTGTGAGTCTGAGGCGGGTGGATCCCGAGGTCAGGAGTTCGAGACCAGCCTGGCCAATATGGTGAAACTCTCTCTCTACTAAAAGACAAAAAAATTACCCAGGCATGGTGATGTGCACCTGTAGTCCCAGCTACTCAGGAGGCTGAGGCAGAAGAATCACTTGAACCCGGGAGGCAAAGGTTGCAGTGAGCCGAGATCGCGCCACTGCACCACTGCACTTCAACCTGGGTGACAGAGCAAGACTCTGTCTCAAAAAAAAAAAAAAAAAAAAAAAAAGAAAAAAGAAAAGAAAATCCCCAGCACCTCTATCTTACCAAATTTATTCGTCCATTCTTAGCTCCCATCTTACCTGAACCTTCAGCAGCCTGTGATTTAACTGATTCACTCTCCTTATTGAGCTGTTTCTTCACCTGGCTACTGGTGAAGTCTTGGTTTTCCTCCCCTTTTTCAGTGTTCTCTGCCTATATCTTCTCCTATTCCTATACAAATTAGGGTGACCCAGGACTTATCTCTTACCCCTCTGCTCTATCTACACTCACAGCCAGGATTGTGCCATCCTTTCTTATGGTACCAAATACTGTTTACATGGTGATGTCTCTCAAATTTACGTCTTCCCTCTCCGTCTTTCTGCTTGGGCTTTTGGTAGGTAATTCCTGCCTAAAGCTTCCAAAACTCCTTATTGTAGCCTGTTGGGTCCTACAATCTGGTTCACCCCTTACCTATGCAACTTCTTTGCCTGCTGTTTTCTCTCCTTTGTTCCTTCAGCTTCCACCACATTTGGATTCTTTCTTATCTTGTAACTGCCAAGCAGCTTCTTCTCACAAAGTCTTTGCATTTCCCATTCTTTTGGCCTAGAATGTTCTTTCCTCCAATTTTTGCATAGCTCGTATCTTTACTCCGGTGTCAAATGTATTTCTTCAGAGGCCTTCCCCTATCACCCTGTCTAAGATAGTACCTTTTTTACTTGTTTTATTTTTTTTTTCTTAGTACTTATCAGCACTTTATATTTTATTTTTCCTCTGTGGTAATATGAGTCTAAAGAGGGCATGTAATTAATCTATCCACCCCTGTTTCCCTAAGGCTTATAGCATTGCCTGGCTTATAGTAGATTTTCAACAACTTTTCGTTGAGTGAATGAATATATAAATGAATGGAGTTGTATGATACATTATTGTTTTATATGTAAACCATGTGATTAATCCCTCAATATTTTTGAATTCAAGGTACAGATAAATGTTTACTATAATATAATGTTTAAACATAATGTAAAAGTGGCTAGCTAGAACATGTTGCATGTCAATTTGTAAAAAGGAATTTCCTGTGAGTGATACATGGGAAGGCCCTTTTTGTTCCCTTCTCTGGAACTAATAGTAATTCCACAGGAACCTTGTGGAACTAAATTGTGTTTCCTTGGTTCTTCTCATGCAGCTGAAGAATAAGTTCATGAAAAAATTGCCACGTGATGCAGAAGCTTCCAACGTGCTTGTTGGGGAGGTTGACTTTTTGGATACTCCTTTCATTGCCTTTGTTAGGCTACAGCAGGCTGTCATGCTGGGTGCCCTGACTGAAGTTCCTGTGCCCACAAGGTAAGCTGCTCTCCTACCTGGGGTCTACAATGTGCTAATAGGGTTATCTCCTCCCATTCAGGCTGGAGAATCAATAGAATGAGGACATATTTAGTGCAAACACATTGGAGAGGTTTAACTTGAAATAATGACTGTTTGACTTTTATACTATCAAATTTCTTGGCACTTATATAGTAATAATAATAGCAATTATAATAGTTTATTGGGCAGTGTACTAGGTTCTTCTTTTGGATTATTCTACTTAATCCTTACAATAATATTTTAAGGGATAAACTATAGTTATCTGGTTTTACAGATGAAAAAAGGTCTAAGAGTTTAAGTAATTTGTCCAAGGTCATACAGTTAGTAAATGGTTCAGAGGTCATAGTTGCTTTCATTTACTCTGTTTTATCAGAAAATTGGTAGTAGGTTTATATACACATATATATATTAAAATCATCAAGCTGTATACTTAAATTTGCATACTTCACTATTAAATGTTGTGTCACAAATTTTTGTTTTAAAGTGAAGTATATTAATGTTATTATAATCACATACTCATTTCACTGCATAGTACCTGAGAAGTCATCCTCTTCATCCGCCTCTGAAACTGAGCTCCACAGAGTTAGGAAGCTTGACCTGGGAGTGCAATTAGTTGACTAGAAGTTAATGTTTCACTTAAATTTGTGCTGCAGACAGTTTAAAGAAAACTTGTAGTCTTCAGGTTGACAGAAAATTAAAATATGAATAGGACTTTTTTTTGGGATGGGGGGTGGGGGAGTTGTTTTCTGTGGGTTCCAGGGCAAGGACAGGTTCCTTTAGGTTTCCTCATGTGAGCAGGAAGGGCTATGAATCCTCCTCAGTGATAGATGGATCCTCCTCAGCTCAGATGGTCTGAGCATGATTAACCAACAGTGTAAAGAGGCTCAAGATTTCTTTAGAGCCTGGTTAGGAGGAAAATTAAGAGAAAATTTCCTTTAGGCTTCTTAATTCATAGATTGCAGGCTATTCTTCCTCATCATACAGGTATTTTTAAACCCATTTTTATATTTCTTAGACACTTAAAATAGGAATGATACATAGGGCTGTTATTGGACAAATAGCAGTGGAAAAGAGATGATCATAGCTTATTCACTTAATAGGATTATGATGATTTTTCTGTAACGTAGTTTTTTGCTTGAAAACATTCCAGCAGAGCCTTGTGGTTCTATCTGTGCAGTCACCTGGCGAACAGCTGACTCAGATAATGGCTGAAGTCCAGCTCTGTGCCCCTATGGCTTTATTTATGTCTCTCTGGACTAACTTTACTAGGGGTTGAAAGAAAAAAACATGCCGAGAAGTGTTAAAGAAAATTGCTCTTGGCTTTTCATTTTTATTACCATTTTTCTTTAGAAGGTACAAATAAAAAATGCTTTAAAAGGCTTTTATTTAACAAAATATGCATTCATTGAGAGCAAATCATGACCATTTTTTGTGTCCTGCTTATCATTTCTTTCTGTCTGGCTCACTAACTTTTTTCTTTTATAATGGATGGTAGGGCTAGTGTAGAGGTAAAATACAGCATCACTTAAATTAGCAAAAGGAGCCAGGCAATTCAAGGCAACATAATTCAATAATATTATATAACTATTTCAGGGCAATAATCTGAACGACATATCCTTGCATGTTAACATTTTTCCAGGAAATAGCTTCATCCATTTGCTGTCCTCTGAACTAGTACAAGCCATAATCACTGAGTAGGGAGTCTCATTAGCTTTTTGTGTGTAGGTAATGTGGGGTCATTTACAGTGGCTGCATCCTGTGAAATCCAATAAAGGAAATCCCACAAGGAATGTGGTAGGCATTGTGAAGGACTGCATGTACATTTCATGATGTGTTTTAATGTGCATGCTACTCTATCGTACTGAAAGGAAACCTGAAAAATCTGTGTTTGCGTGTATCTTTTTATGGTCATTTTTCTTTTTAAAGGTGGAGGAAAGTTATGCTGCCATTATTATGATTATTTCTATTTCTAATAAACAGTATTACTACCATGCACCTTCTAGGAAATATGGCTCTAGCAGCTCCCATTTCTTGTGCAGAGTTCACCAATTTCATTATTTACTCTGTTACTTGCTTGATCTGTTTTAGCCTCCACTTACAGCTGGATGACTATCAACCGGGTGAATGTCTATCTATGTAGGGGCCCCTCTTGCCATTCATGTGAAAGGAAACAAACCCTATTCTTTGATCTTTGGTTACTGGATATGATATGTTTATGATTTTCCTAGTATCTTACAGGCACTTTGCTTGCTGTCATCTTATGTCTATCCGCAGAGGCCACTACTCTCTCTCTCTCTCTCTCTCTCTCTCTATATATATATATATATAATATATATAAAGTTTTTGAAGGGGGGTGATAGAGTCTTGCTGTGTCACCCAGGCTGGAGTGCAGTGGCATGATCTTGGCTCACTGCAACTCCCGCCTCCCTAGTTCAGGCAATTCTCCTGCCTCAACCTCCTGAGCAGCTGGGATAACAGGCACCTGCCACCACACCCAGCTAATTCTTGTATTTTTGTAGAGACGGGGTTTCACCATGTTGGCCAGGCTGGTCTCAAACTCCTGACCTCAAGTAATCCACCCGCCTTGGCCTCCCAAAGTGCTGGGATTACAGGCATGAGCCACCGTGCCCAGCCTCATTCATATTTTTGAGCTATATAGGGGATGAATGTTCTTCTTATACCATTTTGCAGTTGAGAGATGAAGGCAAAGGGAAGATTCAGCATTAGTGCTGGGAATAGAACTTTAAATAGATTTCTGAATCTGAGACAAGAGTTTTAGGGACAGCCTAGGGAGATTCTAGAAAAGATTGGAATAAAATGTTTTAGGGTTCTCTTATAAAGAAGAATAAAACCCTAGTTTGTGCTTTTCTAATCTTGATTTGCACATGTAAGGCAATTGGTTATTAAGTAAGCTCCAGACTGTTAAAAATTTAGAATGTTTACCCTCTTAGTGGCACTGTAAGATAATATATATATATGTTACAAATAATTATTTATCTAAAAGAAGTAGTTTGTGATTAATTGTCAAAGCCATTAAAAAAACTTAGAGGGATTGGGATGGAGATCCTGCTAGTTCAATTTTGCCACATCCACCAGTTTAATTGCTAGCTGCTATTAATATTTACCACATGTAATGCAGTTGGTTATGGTGGGTTTGTGGTCCTCATGAATCCATTATGGAAGCCACAGTTTAGCCACATTTTCCAAGGCTGATAAAGATGAATAATGGGTTATTGAATTCACTGTTGTTTTGAGAGAAGGATATAAAGGATTGGTACATGCTGAGTTTATGCTAGAAATAGCTGTGATGTATCAGGAAAGAGGGGGGTGCATATCTTTTCCGAAAACATCAAGTAGTTTAGGAAGGCTAGCTCCTTTTCTCATATTATGCTCTGTTTCTGCTTATAATTATTTTCTGAATGTGAGTATAGGCCATTGGTTCCGGACACAGATTATTTGGTTAATACATCCTTTTGTTGTGGAGAATGCTGGAGGCATCTTCCGCAGGCATAATTAACTATATGAAAAAACTCAGAAAAGTAGAAAAGGGCCTCATGAAGATTATTCAGATAACTAGACGCTATTAAAAATTGTAACTCTGACTTATTTATTTATGAGTGAATAAAAAGAACTTAGTAACATGAATTAATGCTTTTTTTTTCCAAGCTGTCAAAGTAGGCTGTGCCCTTGCAGCCACACAAATGTGATGTTTACTCTAATTTGTTAATAGAGAAAAAAGCTTCTGGATAAAAATAACATCTGTCCATTGACAAAAAACAGCTTGGGTCATGAAAGGAGTTTTCAGTACATTATAAAAGCTGAGTTTGGCAGGATGTACTTCAATCATAAAAGTTGTAACAGCTTTCGCTTCTTTGAAGGTTAAAGGAGAGAAAACATATTTCAGGCAGAGGGAACTTCAACTTGTTGGATTGTTTTGTGTTCAGTTTTCTTGGATTTCTCATCCCATTTCAATAATGCAGTCCAGATTAGAAGCTTCTTAAGGGTGTCCATTCCTCCAGATGACATTTTTGGCTTGAGGTTATGTTTCCTGCTGCTTATGAATGCTTGGATTCTCTCTATTTATCATTTTAAGGAGGCAGATTTACTGAATTATTCCTGATTGGAGTAATGTGAAAATTTTAACTGGTATGTCCACCATGTTGGTTTGGCCCTTGGTGTTATTCCATTAATGAAGAAATACCTTCTTTAAAAAATAAAAATTGCATTACCCAGGAAAGAGGAATACTACTTTTATATCTGTGTTACTGAACCAATATAATTCTCATATATTGCATTTATTGCTATTGTGTAGACACCATTGATCTGCTGCTTCCTTTCATTCTTTGGTTCTATTTAGCAGAGAACAAAGAGTAAATATTTTATAGAAAATGTCTGTCCTCGTCTCATAGGATGTAACTTGGAGGCTCCATTACTCTATCAGCTATTGGAATACTCACTGCCTGCCAAAGTTTATGTTTGAGGACTATTAATGACTGAGAATGTTTTTTCACTACCTAGACAATGTTTTGGCTTTGTTGCTATATAGTCAACCTGATAATTAACTCATTATCAGTGTCAGTTGATAAATACATTTCCATAATATGTATTTGTAAGCTATAATCATGATGGAGGTGCTAGGGAGAGGTAGGAAGAGATACAGAGTGTTTGGAAAAGTTTTGGATATTATGCATTACTGAAAAGTTAATATTTAGATACATGAAGATAATAAAAATGGAAGCAGAAGAAATCCATTATTTAAAAATATGCTAAGGATCCAGGTGTTAGATATTTTCTCTTGTGGCACAGCATCTGCCCCTTTTCACCTAAACCCACACCCTTATTGAATTGAAACATGACCATTTGTAGTCAGGCAAACGAAATTGAGAAATGTGACCAGTACCTATGTTTCTTAATGGGATTAAAGCATTATTTTGCTTTAATCATTAAATATATTTTGTGTATGTTGCACTCAAATCAGTGATCAGTCCCTTTAGAAAAATACACTTTACAGTCCTAAAGAAGCACTTTATAATACTATACGTAGTGGCATATAATTAGGGGCCAGCTTCGAAGGGACAAAAGTTCTAGTGTCAATTGAACTTCAGTGTTAAAAGAGCTGAAATTCAATTCAAATAATGACTTCCTTCATACTTGAACAGACTTTGGTGCCTGCTGATTGCTATCTACTTTGGTAACACTTGAAAGTGAGTGTGCTGCTTCACTTCAGAACTGGTTTCTAAGCAAATAAGTACTAAGTGGTTTTATGGTTATCCTGGTATAAAACCTGAGTATTCAAACTTTCAGACACCTTTTTACATTCTTCATTTCTGGGATTTTAGAATCCCTTTTGGGTTGAATTTTATGACAAAAAAAAAGGTAATTATACATTCAAGGGCATTTTGGAACAGACCCAAACATTTTTTGAAGTATTTGCTGTCAATCCTTTTTTATTTGAAGTGAGGTATATAAATAAGTAAGTTAAAAATAAAATTCTGCTGAGCAAAATGGCAAAGCTGTTTCTGGTACCATAAAAATCTTACCTAAGATTTCTTGTCCCTGGCTAAGCATCCAGAAGTGACCCAGAGTGACCTATGGAAGACTTATGGAAGTCATTTTTGGACTTCTGTTAAATCACAACCTTGGTATATCAGTTGGGCAGGTAGTATTAGGCAGAAATATGTGGTGAAAAGAACAGGAGGTAAGAATGCCTATATATCTGCTGTTTGTCATTTACTAGGCACAGATCTTGGGCTCTTCTGTTAACCTCCATCAGCCTCACTTTCCTCACCATTAAATGGGAATAGGGTACTTTCTTTACTGCAGAGGGTCATATGGAAATGTAAATAAAGTGATGAATGTGAAGTGCTTTGGAGGCCTTACAAGCTGGGCAGGCATATGGTGTTATCATTTTTATTGTCCTCATTATCTCCCCATTAGGTGATACATGATCAATATCAAGGTGGGATTTATCCCATGTCACCTTTTGTAGATTTTTTTGTAAATTTTTTCTTACTCATTTACTCATCAGATCCCCTCATCCACAGTGCCAACATGCCACAGGGCAAAGGCCCTGTGTGATAAGTGAGGGATTTTTTCCAACTTGGTTAGAGGTGAACCTAAGTGGAGTTAAGTTTGTTATTGTATGTTTCAGGACCTGTTTGCTATGAAGCAATGTTTTGTGCATTATGAAGAAAAAATGTTGGTAAATGACAAGAGGACACCCACAAAAGAATTTTGACTGTCTGTGAATGATGCTTTATTTTGAATTTCTCTCATATTTCTCTTTCCTTACTTTGGCTGTCACCATGTGGCTTACTTGTAGAGGACTTGGTTTTTGCTGATTCCCAGTCACTTCTGAGTAGACATATTTCTTAAAAGTGTGGAGATGATCATCTGTCACTGCCCATATTGGGTAAGGAAAAGTCAGAGAAATGTGAAGATGCACTAAGTCTTTCTAGTTATTGTGCTTGATGGGTTTGCTCCAAAGATTCTGAAAATCAGTAGAAATGGAGAGAGAAAAAAAGTTTAAAATAGAAAGATTGAATGACTCATATTAAGCACTTGAAGTGCACCTTTCCTGCTCAGTGAAGAAGCTTCTCAGGTTTCTATGCTATATTCTCATTTGCCTCCAAATAAACTGAACAATGAACTGTGTTTTGCAATAGTGCGAAAGAGTATATTCTGTACTACCAATAATATATTACCTTTGTTTTAAAGGTGAATTCTAGACCTAACCTTTTTATGAACTAAGTTAAACATTTCTCAGTTTTATGTATGTTGAGTTTGATGAAATGTGTGTTATAGCCTTTGCTTCTTTCCTTTTCCATTAGGTTCTTGTTCATTCTCTTAGGTCCTAAGGGGAAAGCCAAGTCCTACCATGAGATTGGCAGAGCCATTGCCACCCTGATGTCTGATGAGGTAGGAAATCAGGAAGATGGAGTTCTGTGAATGTCCTACTTGTGTTGTTGTCATACTGTGAATTGGCTGTCACAATTTATTCAATTAGAATTATGTGGTTACTAGACTTCCTTATAGCATGAGGTACGGTCATTTGAGACAAATAAGCTGAATCCTATATGGTTTGCAAAAAGTAAGGCATGCATTTTGGTTTTCTATGGGATTCTAAACTCTGTTGGAATAAAACATATTTTCCTTTCTTTTACCAAACATTTTCATTTCTTAAAACTGATATATGTCAAATATTCTTTAAAAAGTTCAAAGTCAGCTGGGCATGGTGGCTCACACCTGTAATCCCAGCACTTTGGGAGGTCGAGGTGGGCAGATCACCTGAGGTCAGGAGTTCAAGACCAGCCTGACCAACATGGTGAAAACCCGTTTCTACTAAAATAAAAAAATTAGCCAGGCATGGTGGTGCATGCCTGTAATCCCAGCTACTTAGAAGGCTGAGGCAGGAGAATCACTAGAACCTGAGATGCAGAGGTTGCAGTGAGCTGAGATCACGCCACTGCACTCCAGCCTGGGCAACAGAGCAAGATTCCATCTCAAAAAAAAAAAAAAAAAAAGTTCAAGGTCATTGTATTAACTTAAACTTTATCTCTTGAAGTTTTAATACACTAATTCTGGGAATTCAAATGTCTATATTCTATATTATTTCAGAAATGATGGGTTCTATAAAATAATGTCTAATAAAATGGATAATGCATTTTTTCTTAGGTATCAGAAAGTACATGTTTTATGGTTTTCTTATTTTGTGGGAAGGAATGATACACATCTAAAAATGCATTAGCAACCATTATGGCAAAGTATCTATACAGGTTGGAATTATGACCCCATTTATTTTCATAACAGCCTGGATGTTGTTACATGCATTTTAGATATGAGAAAATTCTGAACTATTCCCATAGGAGGAGAAATACTGTTAGAATACAGGATCATTAGTTTCTGCTCCTGGGTCTTTCTGGGCTTACTATTTCCCCAAATGTATTGCTTTTGCTTCATTGCTTGATTTGTCGGTTTTTCTATGTGTTAAGTGGAGAAAGGGGTACCTTTCTCCTTAGTTATAGATGTTCCATGTGGTGATTACTCAGGTAGCTATTTTATTCTGTGACTGAAAGCTTTATGGCTATGCTGCTTTTTCCCTTCAAGGGAACATTTATTTTATTCATCTCAGTGCATTCATTTTATTTTTTGCATTTTTGTAATTTAGATCTGTTTTAAAAAATACTTTCTCCTAAGATGTATCAATTAAGAATACTTTAACAAGTGAGATTTAGAGTGGCTTAAACAATTTGGGATTTATTTGGAAGTTTGGAGGTAGGTAGTTGCTGGGGTTATTTTAACATAACGGCTTAATGATAAATCAAGAGCTAAGGCTCTTGCTAAATTTATGATCTTAAAATAGCATGGTTTTTTTTCCTGTCAGTATGGTAAAACGACATTGCCTACCATCAGCTCCAGTCATCTTATCTGTATTTATTCAAAGTAGGAAGAACGGTGTGGTAATGCTAGCTGTATCTCCCTTTTAAAACAGGTATTCTAGAGCTTTCCCAGACAGCCTTTTTCTTATATCTTATTAGTTGGAATTATTCATCTTTATCTGCACAGTTGGCTGGGAAAGTGAATCTGTGACTTTCCAGCCTCTATCATGAGAAACAGCAAGGGAAAATAAGGTTGAGGATGGCTATATCAGCCACAGATTATGTGCTGGCATTTTGTGTCACCCTCCCCTCAACCCCACAACCCCCAGACTGTTAAATGTTACTTAATTGATAGCTTTTAAAAATTCTTTTCCTAGAGAAGTGGTTTAGTCGCAATCTTTAAGAATAGGTAAGGGTATTGAACAGGGACCATCTTCTCTTCTGAAGACTAAAGAATTTGACTTATGGACTATGAAAGACTTAGGTTATATGTAAAGAAATTTCAGATCATCAGCTCAGTTAGAAAAATGGAATGATTGACAGAAAGATTGTGTACATTTTGGAACCTCTTTCTTTGGAGATCTGCATAAAAGATATGAAGCACTTGCTGCATTAGATGGTTTAGTTGTTGTCTTGCTAAAAGATAGACAGATGATTGACTATTTAAGGCCTTTTGGTTAATGTGCTGCCAATATAACCCAGATTTTTCTTTTTTAAATATCTCACATTGTGTGTTTGAGAGCTCAGTGTTTGGGTCTTAACCCGATCTTAACGCTCAGCTTGAACTTTTCCTTCTTGAGTTATCAGCAATTTTTATCCCAGTAGTTTTTATTTCAGGGAATGACTCTTCAGTATATTTCTCCAAACCATTTTAATCTGGCTTCCATAGCAACTGTATCAGTAGTGGTACATACCAGTGGGAGCTGAAAGGCAATGTTGTTTTATATTATTGGTAGGAAAAAAAACCACATAAAAACATAGCTGTTTCTTCAGGCCTCTGCCTCTATTCTTTGAAATCATAATCTGAATGCCTATATTTTGGGGGGGCAGGCTGAATAATAGGGACTATCAGAGCATGGCTGGATTAATATTAATAGCACAGTTGTTATGGGCTGCATTCTTCAGGCTTGATATGGTGTGAAGCATGTACAGAGTTCTCTTTTTGGATGAGCACATCTTTTATTATTCTTTAGGTGTTCCATGACATTGCTTATAAAGCAAAAGACAGGCACGACCTGATTGCTGGTATTGATGAGTTCCTAGATGAAGTCATCGTCCTTCCACCTGGGGAATGGGATCCAGCAATTAGGATAGAGCCTCCTAAGAGTCTTCCATCCTCTGACAAAAGGTAAATTACAGGCAGTTGATAATTTTCAGTTGCGGAGATGACTCTGAGAAGGAGGTTGTGTTAAAAAAAAAAGTGAAGTCAACCTATTGTTCTAATATTTTCAGGTTCCTGTTTAACCTGATGTATTTTCTCAAATGGATCACTTATGTGCCTTGGTTTCACGTTTCCTTGGCATTGTAAAATAAATGTTATGTGGTATGATGTTCTTCAGTTATTATAAATTGGAGATCTCAGATTACTACATGGGAATGTATCACAGACATGCTTTGGGGATGTTTTGGGGACCCCCTGTATATCTGGAAACATAAATTTACTGAAGATGAGTCCTTGTAGATGTACATGGTTAAGACATTGGGTAAAATAGTTGAAGAGAAACAATTTTCTAGAAATCTATTTTTTCCTAGTTGAAACAGTTTCCCTCTTTTAAGACATACAGTTCACTCAACTTTCCTATTCATGCAGTCATTTGTATTGGTTCTAAATGTAACACTTAAAGAACTGTCTGTTAGATAGCAGAAAGAAATAACAATCTTTCACCTTAAGGGTTTTCACTCCATCTTTCCGTTAGCCAGAGCATGATACAGCTAAGAAGCGAATGAATAAAATAAACTAATATACTCTTGGGCTCTGTTGTCTTGCTTAGAAAGAATATGTACTCAGGTGGAGAGAATGTTCAGATGAATGGGGATACGCCCCATGATGGAGGTCACGGAGGAGGAGGACATGGGGATTGTGAAGAATTGCAGCGAACTGGACGGTAACTGACAGTTTACTTTGCCATTCATGATGAGGTTCTCCTTAAATGTAAATTTCCCTTCATCTATCAACATATTATTCACTAGTTTGTTCATCTGTTCAGCCAACAAATATTTACGATATACCTATTTGTCACAGGCACTGGGAATATAGCAGTGAATTAAATGATACTGTGTTCCCATAAGGATCTTATATTGTAGTGACAAGACATAAACAGTAAGTGAATAAGTAAATGTGGTGATGGTTTTATGAGGAAAATTAAGGCAGAAGTAGGGACTTTGAGGATGGGAGTATTGTATTCCAATTTTAGATAAGAGTGGTCAGAGAAGGCCTTACAAAGAATGGCAACATTTGAAGAAAGTGCTACAGGAGGTGGGAGACAGACCAGGTGGGTGTGGTGGGTGTGTGGGGGTGGGCTGCAACAGAGTGCCTGGTGTGTGACAGGGCTGGCATCAAAGCCAGCGAGACTAGAGGGGAATGACTGAGGGTGTGTTAGGGTCAGAGAGATGGCAGAGGACTGACAGATGTACCAGCCTTCACCTCTTGGCTTTCATAATTCCATTTCTCACCTGTATGTGTATTCAAAAGTGAGTAGCATGATATAGGAATGAGTTCTCACTGTTCTGCCTCCTTAGCCTGCAATTGGGAATTCAGGTTTCCTAAATTGCTTCAGCTAATTTCTTTCCATGATAACTCTTCCTTCCCTACCATTAGATTCTTCCTTTTATTGGGTGTTAAGTAAAATTTTAAGTGGGATACTTATTTTATGAAGATATGGCTTTTTAAAAACACTGCAGGGTTTTTTTTAACATGAAAAGGTATGTCATTATAATATGCAATTGAATGTGAATGAAATGAAGTTATTTCATTCTCCTGATGACCCACTTGGATTTCTCTCTCAAATTAACAGGATATTATTCCTCTGTCCTTTATTCTGAAAGGATAGAGAACATAAAATCTTCTCTTCTCTCCTCCCCTAACCTTTTTTTGAATAGTTTTTTGTAAATTATTTCCATTAGGAATATCCTTTTCTTTTTTTACAGACATGAGTTCTGGGCTTTAATTTTTAATTTAATCAGAATATATTTCATTCTTTTATACTTCACCTTTGCTAAACTAATTGAATGTCTGTAGTATGCCTGGTACCATGCATAGCCCTGTGAATACTAAGAAAACTGAAGCAGGGCAGTGAGTGCGGCTAAGGTCCAGTGGGTGTGCAGACAGATAGATGGACGATCCTAATAAAATGTAATAGCCAAGAGTGGAAATATGAACTGTAAGTGCAAGGTCAAGACTTCGGAGAGCTGTTGAGCTTCAGAATAGGGCATTCTAGGCAGAAGCCCTGGGGAAGACTGAGGTTTGAGGCTTGGTTGGGAGGGTGAGTAGACTGACGTGCAAGTCACTCAACTGACCTGCTGACATTTGTCATGGGGCTCAGCTGCATTTCCTCCCATCACACACCTCCATGGCTTCCTCCCTTAGTTCCTTCAGGTCCTTACCCTAAAGTCACCTTCTTGGAGACCTTTTCTGGCCACTCTATCTAAAATTTCAACCACCTTTTCTCCAGTACTACATAATGCTCTTTCCCATTTAATTTTTCTCTTGATTTTTATCACTATGTGTTGCATTTATTCATTTATTGTCTGCCTCCTTTTCATCCCCAGAGTAAACTCCATGAAAGCAGAGGTTTTTTGATGCATGTTTTTCACTGTTGTGTCCTCAGCACTCAGAAGAGTGCCAGAGTGTGGGCATATCACAGGTGCTCAGTAGCATTTATTGAAGATGAAAGAATGAATGATGAATAAATGAGTGAGTGAATGGATGAATGAATGAGGGTGGAAAGGGTACTATGGCAAGATGATGAAGGGCCTTTATATGATCTGCTTGCATATTAGGACGTTTTTCTCTAGGCAATGAAACATTTTAATGTATTTACACAGTTCACTCTTTTCTAAAGACCAACTGACTGGTCTTCAGGAAATGTGACACCTAATTTGGTGACCCAAAAAGAAAGAGATAGAAGAAAATTTATTCCTTTATAGTTTTCTGGTTTCATCGTAAGTGGTTAAGTAGTATCTTGTCACTGATTCAAGCATTTTAAATATGTTGTGTTTGATTTAATGAGTTACCTCTTGATTAATTTGATGGTAATTTACTTTACATTTAGTGGATGTTTGCATTCTCTCTGCCCAGGTTCTGTGGTGGACTAATTAAAGACATAAAGAGGAAAGCGCCATTTTTTGCCAGTGATTTTTATGATGCTTTAAATATTCAAGCTCTTTCGGCAATTCTCTTCATTTATCTGGCAACTGTAACTAATGCTATCACTTTTGGAGGACTGCTTGGGGATGCCACTGACAACATGCAGGTGGGTATGGTTTTGAGGAGGACACAAATAGTACAGCCCAGATTGCCTTCCTCACCCCTACAGCTCAGTTAGAAACAGATGGCCTTTCAGTTACTCAGCGTGATTTTCTTTCTTTTGCTGGATGCTGCATTTTACTTTGCTTCTGGCCTGCTGCTGTATTTCCAGCATTTTAGTAATTATAAAAATAGCTCGATGAAATCTGGCTTGAGTCACAAGTAGGGAAAGGAAGGGAAGGAAATGAGGATATACAATTCTATTTGGGCAAAAGCATATCAGCTGCTTTAATTTTGTACAGTGCACAAGGTTTAGATCTTCTACTAGTTTGACTATGTGGAACATATTCTGTTAAACTTGATGATTACACTTTCTTCGGGAATGTATGATTAGCTTAATTTTACACATGAGCAAATAGCTTCCAACCATTGAGCGATTTGCTCAAAGTTGGGTTTGCATGTTTACCAGTATAATTTGGTTTTAATGAATACAAGCTAACAGTTATATCTCCTGCAGGTGGACCTGATTCTCATTAAGCTGTAACGACTCTGGCTTGACTTATTTTGTATGATTAATTGTAACCACAATTAGTTGGTTACTTCTCAGATAGCATTATCTTCCTTTTGCAACAATAATAAAGTTTTGGTGATAGAAAAGATGTGTCTGATTCCCTCCACCAACCAGAAAAATATGTCCCAAATTACTTTTAGTTGGTCCAATCCTTTTCAAAAAAGCTATTGTGCTAGGTGATGAATACGAGTAGTGAATGAAGTTATATTCCTATGAAAAGGACCAGATTGAAGCCCTTTTCACACTTTTCCTTCCACTTTACTATATATTATTGTATAACCTATGTGGTATTCATAAGTGATGCCAGCCAGCTTATTTTTTTTTTAAATGCAGCTGATTCCATAGGATTGCTTTTTTTCTACTTTGGTTTTCTTTCCTGGGCACATGCATATTTTAGATTTTTGTCTAAATACAAAAATACTATGGAGATTATAACATCTATGTTGACCTAAGTAAAAAGGGAGAAATTATACAATTGTATTTTAGTTTGTCAAGTGCAGTTTTATCTTTTAGTTCTTATCTAGTACTGCATAGCATGTTACCCCAAAACTTAGAGGCTTGAAACAACCATTTTATTACTCTCTTTCATGGCTGGATGGTGGGTTGGCTCAGCTGAGTGGTTCTCTCTTTGGTCCCTCATTCACTTGCAGTCAGATGGCAGCAGAGGTTGAGGTCACGCAGCAGCTTCTTTACTCATGTGTTGGTGCCTAAGCTAGGAGGTCCAGAATATTTGGGGTCTGGATACTCTCCACGCGACTTCTCCACATAGCTAACTTGGGCTTTCTCACAGTGGGGGGACTGTGATGATGTCTAAGAGCTCATGCTCCATCAGAAAGAGGCAGTTGCCACTCAGCTTTGCTTTTTCCCACATAAATGTGTACCCAGTATTGCTTCATTTTCTGATCTTCAAAGAGAGGCTGAAAATTCTGATTCTTAGTGAAACCAGTGATTTTTAAATATTGGCAACTGATTAACATTTTAGGAAATAATATCGTGCTGGTCAAAGAACACATACCTCTGTGTTACCAGTGAGAGATCTGCAGCATGGGTTATGAGAACCAACTCTAATAGGACATAGAGATGAAATAGACAGAGCATGTTTTTCTCCTTTTCCCTCATTTGTAAGACAAAAATGAATACATTAAATTGTAGTAGTGATGTCAGTAATAGAATTTTTATAAAATTTGATCTATATCCAAGTTGGGCAGCTATTCTTCATCTAAATGACAGCGTAAGGATAACTAAAACAGATCGTTCAAGAAAAAAAATGGAGAAGATGGCACTGGGGAAACACCCTACGGCCAGCTTGAAGAAGTTAATACAGGCAACCACATGTTAAGAAAATAGAAGAAAGCTGTGATTTTGAGAGGGCGGTAAGAACAAAACTGTCTTCCGTCTGTCAGAATGTATAGAGACTTTCTTGTGTTGTGCAGATAATTTTTAAACTTTTTTTTGATGGACATTCTCATTGAGATGGGGACATTGCAATATTGCCTATATGTATTAGTTTATTGCCTTTTTTGAATTGAATTGTAATTCTTTGCAACCTCATAAGACTTGGCTTTACAGTGCTGCATCTGACTGTAGAGAAGAAGTCTGTTCAGATCTGTTTTGATCCCTCCTAGATGGATGAACTTCTTTATGAGTAGGTTTTGGGAAAGTAGAGCACTCTATTATGTAACATACATAGTTAATTGGTATTTTTCTCCTATGTGATATATGACCTGGGAAAGGCCTTGCTGGTGAAATTAGCTATTTTCTGTGTTCTAAAGATTTCAGGAGAAACGTAAATACTTTCAGTGCTTCAGGATGTTAAGTAGTCCACTAAAATAACCATTTGCTGGATGTGACTCCTAAGAGTTGACTTTCAAATTTATGGGGAAATTTTCCAGATGTAATTTGATTATTTTATTAATAGATTTTTTAACCTCCATTGATAATTTCACTGAAACTGTGGATGGATTGTTTGAAAATACTGAAGAACATATTTTTCACTCTCTTCCGAAGCATTTTTCCTTTAAGAAACATATTGGTAATATCTTTCTCCTAGACTACAATTTGATACATCTAGAAATTACAGTAAGTGGCAAAAACACTGAAAAAGAGGCATAGAAAATTAATGACTATGAATTTAAATTTGTTGAGCCAAAACTTAACAAATATTAATAGTTTTATATATTTTAAGGACTAGGGAGTAAGGTGATTTAATGTGGAATTTAAGGTGGAAGATAATCTCTTGATTGAAAGGGTATGTACTTTACCGCACAAAATTTTTGATTTTCTGGCAGGAGAAGTCTTCTTGACCTGGGACCAGGATAAGAAAATATTTTGTAAATTTGGTGCTAAGGCCCAGGTCATTTTACAGGTCTATGGCAGAAGTTGATTCATTCCTTGCAAATATTTATGGAGTGTCTACTATGTGTTTGACACTGTTTTAAGTGCTGGAGATAAAGATAGATGAGCAAAATAGACAGGAATTCCAATTTTGAATCCCAGTTATAGTGTAGGGTGTTGATGAAAACAGTCTTTTTCAGTTACCCCCAAGAGATACCAGTAGTGGGGTGTAGTGGGCTTATTTAGGGGATGAAGTCCTCTGGCTTCACTTGCTTTTCTAAACAGTAGACCAAGACTAAGCAGAAAAGCATTGGCAGAGCCTGAAATAATCTGCAGTTATGTCACATGCCTTCATAAATGTGGCAGTGGGTTATTCACAAAAGCACAGGCAGCTCAAATGAGTCAACTGAGAACAGTGTCCTTGCTTTTAAAGGCAGACAGCTCAGAGATGGTTCACATAGGGCCTTTATTGTCAGGCTACAAATAGACATGGGTGCTGGGTAGAAACGTGTTGTGAAAACACAGATGAGTCACTGCATGGCTGTTGTCTAAGCAAACTCTTCTGCCAGCTTCTGTTCAGAAGGTCTTGCCTGTTTGAAGCATTTATGTTAGAGCATATATATACACATATATAATTAGAAGCAGATTATTTTGGGAGCTATGTAGATTATTTCCCATGAAATTATGTTCAAAATAGAACAGTTGAGGCTACAGTGACTCTAAGTACAATCATACAGTTATAATGCTGACATAGATGATTGCATGAATTCACTAGCTTGGCGTACACATTTTGCCCATTAGGCTGCTCTGAGAGAACTCTGGGACTTACAGAATGGGTATTCACAAATTTCTTGTTAAATGTCAGCAGTAAACTTTAGCTACGGCTTCTTTGAGTAACTGAACCACTCAGCCAAGAGTTGACATTACGTTCATCTGAGATGCAACCCTGGCTTTTGACTGTTTCCTTTTTTTATGGTACAGCAATGGAGGACTAGAACATAAGCTTTCTGAAGTCCGTGAATTACGTGACACTCTTATTTTCCTTTTCTTATAGTAAGTTCCACATTAATACTCTGGTCTCCTTGCCATATTGTCAGGTAAACAAAGGCTTTTCATCCTTACCATCCTAAATAACGTGTCCCCTTCATAACTAAACTCTCTGTAACCATGCAGGCCAACTCACTGCATTATTGCAGTCATTCCTCGATATCAGCAGAGGATTGGTTCCAGGACCCCCTTTCCTCCCATGGATACCAAAATTCATCGATGTGCAAATCTCTTTTACAAAATGGAGTACTATTTGTGTAGTACCTTTGCACAACCATATACTTTAAATTATCTCTAGGTTACTTATAATGCCTAATACAATGCAAATACTATGAAATACATTATACTATATTTTAAATTTTGTATTAGCATTTATTGTTATATTGTTATGTTTTATTTTTATTTTTTCCTATTTTTGATCTGCAGTTGGTTGAATCCACTGATGTGGAACCCATTCATATGGATGGGCCAATTCATTTATATTCTTGGTTGCCAAACAAGTATACTGCTTAATTCATTTAGCTACTTCTAATTAAATTGTTAAATGTCAGCATATAAATATATTTCAGTAGAATTTATTACTATTATTGGTTTTTCATTCAAAGTACTGTCTGAATGGAACCTATGCAAATTAAATCAACAAATATTTATGGATTACTTAGTCTATGGGCAAGATACTTATATAAGGAATAATTTTTGATACCTTGTGAAAAGTCTTATATTATTTAAAAAATTGTTCCTTTTAGTGTTATGAAATACAGAAAAGTATTTTAATTTAAATCTACATTGTTGATTGTGAATGAATAAGCACAGTCTAGAGTGAAGACTAAGTGAAGAAAGTAATTTTAATTTTTTTCCAGGAGTAAATATAATCCTATTTTCACAAACCTTTTAGCAAAAGAATACAGTAAGATTTTTAGATTCTGTGAATTTTGTGATATTTATGGAGCTTAACAGAGCACATTTTAAGGGAACTTGTCTCATAATAAGGAACATTTATAGTTGCCATCTCCAAATTTGAGACTATTTTAACATAAAGCTGTGCTGAGAATATTTAATCAATCTGCTTAAGTTGGAACTATATCATTTCTTATTCACATGTGATGTTCCTTGATAAGATAGACAAATCTTTACAAAGCCTATTATGTGTAATTTATAACAGCAAGATTAAAGCAAATTGGTAATTGCTTTACTATATTGAGAATTGTACAAGAATTTCAATTTAGCTGAGTGTTGTACTTTGGCACCAAAATGCATTTCCTCCTTGAAGTGAAAATATAAGGTGACGTTAATCTACACTATCAACATATTCCAGTTTCAAAGTTAGGTAGAGATTGTCTGTTGGAATGACACAATTTTGGTAGGTAAAAATAAATAGACATATTTAGTGACAAAATAAGGATTCTGCATTACCTGGTTGCCTTTAAAACTTATTAGCTATTTCTTCTTTAAAGAAGCTTTAAATAATGTGCTTTGCTTCATGGGCAAGTTGTGAATTAAATCCTGTTTGATTGAGGTTAAGTAATGTGTATTTGGTGGGTTTTTTGATTTGAAAGACCTTTGTCACCCTATTTTCTTGGTGATCAGAAAATGATAGTGATTTAGGCAGGGATGTGGGGAGTCTCAACTGATGCTAAATTCTAATTCTTATTTTGTGTTTGACTTGCAACTGTTTTGAGAATAAGATATAATTATGTATTGTAGAAAATTCCAAAAATCCAAAAAAATTACGTAGAAGGTAATTTTGCCCTTAAACCCATCAACCAGAATTAATCATTATTAACATTGTCATGAACATTTTCCCATACGTCTTAAAATTCATGTGTATACAGATAGATTGACATAAAGGATGCTGTTACATAACTTTAGTATTTCATGGATGTCTTTCCACTTCAGTATGAATATTTAACATTTTTAATGACCACGTATATTTATGCACATGATGCATGTGCTATTACTATAACAGAGCCCCTCTTAGTGGACTTTTAGTTTTTCCCAGTTTTTTATAAACAAAAAAATGTAGGTGATTAACTACATGTTTATTTTCTGTGATTACCTTCCTAGGGCAAATTTCTAGCAGAATGATTGCAGGATGTGCTCATTTTATTTTTTGATATTTGTTTCAAATACACTACACAAGGCTATACCAGTTCATATGTCTACCAATAACGGACAAGGATGTCCACTTGCTTATACCCTTGTAAAAACAGAATTTTGTCCCATATTCTCATTTTTTGTCGTTCTGTGGGTTGAAAAATAATGGTTCATTTTTGTTTAATTCTAATTTCTTTGATTACTTAGTGAGGGTGAATCTCCTTTTACATTTTTATTGATTGTCTATACTTCTTTATACTTGTATCATTGGTATATTTTCCTTTTGGGGCATTAAGGTTTTTTTCATTGCCTTATGAGAACTCTTTGTATAATAAGGATATTTTCTCTTTGCTCGTGAGAAATATTACAAAACATATTTTTCTTAGGGTTACCATATGTCTTTTAACCTTATTTATGATTTCTTTTGCTGTATAGATCTTAATTTTTATGTAGCCAAAATCGCAATTTTTTAATAGTTTCTTCTTTTCGTGATATATTTAGAGAGGTTTTCCCTACCCCAAGATAAAGGAAATATTTACCCACATATTTTAGTTCTTTTCTGTTTTCGTTTAAATTTTTTATCCATCTGGAATTGGTTTTTGTGTAAGGTTATACTGGCCTAATGTTTCCGATGATCTAGATACGTATTCACAGCTCTTCAAACAAAAAAAATATTAGAAAGCCCTCCATGTCTTGCTCATCCAGCCTATTAGACTTGGAACTCTTGGTAAGATTTTTGGCTCATACTTTTCTTCAAGCAGGGAGATAATTCGTCTTTCAAGTCTTGCCTTTTTTTCATTTCCTGCTGGGCATTGTAAACAGAAATCCTTGCTTATGATGACAAAGTACTTTAGGCAGAGCGGGTGGCAATAAGGATTTGGCAGCTGTGATCTGTCAGGACAGAAATCACTGATTTATTGGCTGTAGCTACACAGGGGAAATAAAAAAATGAGGGTTGTATATCCAGTCTCCTTCCCCAATGTAGATGAATGGTCTGTGTGACCAATCGTTACTGATATTCTGAAGGAGAAGGGGAGGTACATCTCACATTTGGGGCACATGGCAATCACTTGGGGAACTTAAAAACATACTGAATCCCTAGGCATTGTCTTCATTGGTTCTGATTTAATTGTTTAGGGTGGAAATAAAGAATCAGTATTTTTTTTAATTAAAAAATCTTCTGAGATGACTCTCATGTGACCCAAATTTGCTTTAGATACTCTCCACTTATTTTTGATCATGTGGTTTGTCTTATGCTGGTGACCTGACATCAAAATTCATATAGGTTAATTCCGCTCTGACTGCTTATTTCCAGTGGCATTGGGCTACCTCATAATTCCTGACTAAACTTTAGTTTCAAAGGCTTATCTAGCAAAATTTAATTTTATTATTTATTATTCAGTATGCTGCAGAGTTCCTTATGAACACCACCAAAAAGACTGGCATTTCTTTTTACGGTTATAAACAAAAAAAAATTCTAAAGCCTGAAACACGACAGTAATGTTGGTAAATGCTTTATCATTTGATGCCACCTTTATTTTCCATACTTTAGTGGGTGGAAAATTGTCAAAAAAAATAGAAAATTTTTTGTTTTCCTAGGCTGTTCTGTCACTTTTCTCCTTAGCCTTTTTTCCCCTTCTGTTATTGTCACTCAGCCTCCCTAAACAGGTTTATAATTATTAATCCAAATAATAAAGTCCTTAATAAAAAGGACATAAAACAACAGAAGTCACTTTTTAGTGTTATATGAAGAAACCAAATTGCGATAAATCCAAGTTGACAGCATAGATTTTTAATATTTGATGTTTTATCATCTTGAATGTGCTTGCTTTGCCTTAGCCATGACAGGTATTGGTGGCCTTGGCAGCCCTTGTCCCAAGTTGCTGAAAGACATAAAATGCTGATATTACAAATTGTGGTTGGCTTTTAATTTTTTTTAGAATCTTGCTCCTATGGTCTGATTTCTTTTAGTAAAAAATATGTTTTACTATTCTGGGACTTGTCCTAATTTCTTGACTTTAAAAAAACATGGGCCAAACACGGGCCATCCTTGGTTTAATTTTATACCCTAATACAAGCTGAAAAATATTCACAAATGTTTTTGGATATCGATTTTGACTTCACTGCTGTAAAGTAAAGCAAGCTATTTTGTTTATTATCATTGACTTGCACGTGATGCAAAGGAATGGAAAGAAGCGTCTCTTAATGGCCGTAGTGTTGCCGCCTAAGAATTTTCTGTTGATTTAAAATTTACTCTGGGAAATACTGTAGACCTAAAGAGGCTTTTTTTTACCTGTTTCTTCTGAAGACTAATTTTTATCTTTTCACATCATTTCTTTTGAATTTCTTTTTCTCTCCTTCGTCTCTTAAAGGAAAGAGAAATAATAGAGAGAGGCTGAAAAGAAGGTGGTGAAAAGCAGCCAAGGAAAAGAAATCAACATTAGATTGTATCTCTGCTTTATATGAGACTCTGTTCTTAGCTCTTTACATATTATTCTTTCATTTTATCCAAATAATTATCCTGTGAAGTAGCTATTGATTTTACAGAAGAGAAGTAGGATTTAGAAAGGTTACCCAGTTGGTCACTGGTAGAACTGAGATTTAAATTCAGATGTCCCTGACTCCAAGACATGCTCTTTGTGCTGAGCCACCTGGAAGAGACCTTAGAGATTATCCAGTCCAACCTCCTCATCTTTTTTTTTTTTTTTTTTTTGAAACTGTCGCCTAGACTGGAGTGGAGTGGCGTGATCTCAGCTCACTGAAACCTCTGCCTCCTGGGTTCAAGCAATTCTCCTGCCTCAGCCTCCTGAGTAGCTGGGACTACAGGTGTGCACCACCATGCCTGGCTAATTTTTGTGTTTTTAGTAGAGACAGAGTTTCTCCATGTTGGCCAGGCTGGTCTCGAACTCCTCACCTCAGGTGATCTGTCCACCTGAGCCTCCCAAAGTGCTGGGATTACAGGTGTGAGCCGCTATGCCCGGCCGTCATCTAATATTTAAATAAGTACAGTACACATATGGTTGCCATGTATTGAAAAGGTTTTTATCAGTCAGAGACTATGCTAAGCACCTTACATACATTATCTATCTAATGTGCATACTAACTCCAGGAAGCATAGGTAGGTTAAATAACTTGCTTAAAGTCATTGATCCAGGAAATAATATGGTATAGATGTCTATCTGGGATTGTCTAACTCCAGAGTCCGGTGCTCCACTACAGTGTCTCAATTTTTCCTCTCCATAAAAATACTGAAATTTACTGAGGTGAAGTGACATTTCTAAGACCATCAGCTCTCTTTGGCAGAATGGAGCCCAGACTCCAGATTTCTGACTGCCAGTTGTTTGCTCTTTCTACTGTTCCACAGTGGTGTCACATCAAAAGTGGAATAAAATGAAAGCCCAACCAAAATGGACTAGAGCACTTTGTGGCATCCTATTGCTCCACACCTCAGAGCTTAGCTGTCTGCAGCCTCATAAATTGCTAGGGAATATGTTCCTCTGAGAAATCAGGTGTAGAAATGCCTTTATGAGTTATGGCTTTTAAAAATACACATATCCACACATTGTTTTCCTTTTTGTATGAGTGAACACTGAATATAATAAATCAGAAAAGAGGTTTCTGATAGTTCACCTTATAAATTGCTTTAAACTTTACAGTTAAACTACAGTTATTCATTACATGTTATTTTTTAAATTTCTGTATTGTGAAGAGGAAGATGTCAAATAGTTCTTTTCTCAGAAATACTGGAAACATCTCTAAGTTTAAGCAAGTTTCCAGTGCAGTGTGTATAATAAATCACCTGTCTGTGTTTCAAGATTGTCAGCAACAGAATGGAAACTGTAGCACTTACCAAAGGATCAAGTACTGAAATAAAAATATGCCTTTTAACAGTCATATGGCTTCCATAAATCAAAGTGGTTTTCTGGAAGAAATTGGTTGTTATCTTTACCGAATGAGCAACAATGCCTGTTGACCTTTGATAAGTGGAACCTAGAGTATCATTTGGGTCTTGCTTCTTGGTTCCTTTAACATTTGCTGAGTGTCTACAGACCACATGTAGAGATGGTGGATAGCATGATGAGAGAAAGAGAAACATGGATGATGCCAGAAGACCCTGTTCTTATCCTCCCCAAGATTAATAGCTATGTCAAATCAAGTAGAGAATGCAAAAATCTCTTCTTTTATATTGCTCTTTTCCCCTTTATATTCTCCCTTACACTCAGTCAGTGCTGTTTTGATCCATAGTAGTGATAAGAAATATCACTCCTTGCTTAATAAAGAATGTTGTAGTATATCTGCCTATCACATGCACCCAGAGTGTAGCTTGTCCTGCCACAGGAAGCATTCAAGCTTCTACCTTTCGTCTTATGCATACACTGGTGTAAGTTGTAAAAAAGAAAGATAAATTATAAAGACATAGAAAGCCCACTGTCTATGCACAAGGGTTGAAATCCCAGTCTGTGGTACACCTTTTATCCTTACCAGGGGTGAAGTCTGGTTGGGCAAGTACATACACTAAAGACCCAAAGACTTGTGTCACATTGAATGTGAATTTGTTCATATCACTTAACTCCCTTGAATCTCAATGTCTAAATGTTTCAGAAATCAAGGCAAATGCTATTTGTTGGCCTAGGATAACCTTTTTCTGTCTTCTCTGCATAAATACATCTTGGTTCTGCTGCCCTTCCTTGTTATTCTGGTTTCTGTCCCTGTAAGGAAGAATGAGCAAGATAGTCTCTCTACGGAATGGCTATAAATAATGAGATGGTACCCTTCAGCCATGTGCTGGACCTACATCCATGTAAATGGAAGTCCTTATGAGACCTTCCTGCCAGGCTTCAAACCTAGATTTGTGTATGAACTGGAGTTGTTCTGGATTGTTTCAGAGTGTGTGTATTTGCCATGAGAGAAGCCAATCTTACTATTTAATTGTCAAGTCTTGTTTTTTATCCACCGTCATCCCAACTACATTATTATCTAGTGCTGCTCTAAAGGATTTTTGTTTGTTTTCTGAATTGAATTCCACCCTTAAAATAGGAGGATGTGCTATTGCTAATGTCAGTCTATGGAGAATGTTGCTGTCTCTGAAGTAGTGTAAGAAATATTTTGAGTAATTATTGTAATAATGGTCTCCTAAGCTTTTGAGTGGCACTTACTGTGTAAGTTTTGTAAGTTGATTTAAAAAACAATTTCTTCATAATCATTTTATGTATATTGTATTTTCTTTAAAAATGATAAGTGAATGAGAAGTTGCTGGAGAACTTTTGGGACAATGGTAAGAGGTGGCCTAGTGAGGCTGACAGATGGATAGGTTAACTCGGAGGTTGAGGGTCACAGGAAATGACTGAGGGACACTGCAGATTCCCCAGAAATCCACTCTGCTCCAGTCAGGGGGTCGTTTCAATTAAAAGGCTTATTTTATGTGGCATAAATCATACTTCTAACAACATGTAATTTATTGTTTAATTGAAGAGAGAACTCTTCCTATACCAAGAGATCACATGATTTTGCTCCACTGTTTTATGTACCACTGAATATATTATTGTGTCCTTTAAAGCTATAGAATTTCTTTACTCATTTGAAAATGTTTTATTTTGCAAGTTTTAATGTTCAGATTTATAGCTTCGTGTATGAATAAAGTGTTTCTGTCATCTTTTTATGTTTAAAAATCATGTCTTCATAAAATATTATTTTATGTCTACAAAAGAACCTTCCTACAAATACACATGTGCTTGTCTATAGGTTGGTGCAAAAGTAATCGCGGTTTTTGCCATTACTTTAATTATTTTAATGGCAAAAACCACGATAACTTTTGCACCAACCTAACTACTAACTAAACTAATAACTAAAGTTTGAAATAATGAAAAATATAGGAAACAGGCTAGTTTGTCATCCTTGAAAGCATTGGTCCTGAGTGACGTGATTAGGAAAGTTAGGATGGTTTTGTAAGTCAGTGATCCTCGTTGACACGTCACCTTTATTTTTATTATGCTAAAGGAAAATGATGGGTTGATTTCCAGAGATGTAACTAAAAGGAAATGTGGCCATAAAAGACTACTTATTTATGTTCCAGCACATATATTTTCTCTAGAAATAGTTAATTGAAGCTCTTCTATAAGTTTACATTGGACAATGAAAATGTAATGAGAATGTCTTTGAAATTGGTGTCTGAGAAATTGCAGAATGGAGGACAAATCACTTTTTTGGTCCCCTTTGTGCCCCTCTCTATTTCAAAGGTGTTTCTCTAGAAAAAAATAGCTTTTGTACATAAAAGAGAGCTACTGATAAGTGCCTACTATGTGCAAGGCGAAATCAGGCTAAACACTGAAAGGAACCACAAAGAGGAAATTGCCACCAAAAATACCAAGTCACTTCTAACCATTTGATTCTGACGTGTAGAAGCTTCAGTTAGTATTTTAGTAAGGATCGGAGCCACCTTTTGCCTTCTACACACCAGCCATCATAGTAATTATAGTGCTTTAGAGCAGGTCGACCCTTGGAGTAGGGAACCATGACTAAATTGTAGGTGAAATAAATGTGAAATAAGTGGTGGCAATATGCATATTGGTAAAAGACTTTGTTCTTCATTCTTGTTGTGTTTGCTAAGACCCTCCTAATAGTATATTCACGTGGCTTTATTTGCCTAGTGACATCACAAATGAGAAGAAAAAAGATGTGTTTCATTTAACATCTATATTTTCTTTATTTTAGGGCGTGTTGGAGAGTTTCCTGGGCACTGCTGTCTCTGGAGCCATCTTTTGCCTTTTTGCTGGTCAACCACTCACTATTCTGAGCAGCACCGGACCTGTCCTAGTTTTTGAGAGGCTTCTATTTAATTTCAGCAAGTATGTACATACATATTTAATTGCAAATTAGAATTGCTTAATTGTAGAACCTTTATAGGCTAGATAGAGCATAGAATAGTGATTAGGCAGATCCAAGAATCACTCAGAATACTGGAATGTTCAGATGTGAGAGGTGAAAGGGCCTTAGCAATTAGGTAGTCACCACTTGTTTCAGATGTGATTTGACTGAGGCTCTTATGTTGTGTGCATGCTTGCTCCCTTCCCACTTACTCTCTTTCCCATTGTCCTGCCCTGTGCTCTAGGGGCTGATGCCTGTGGACAACAACACCCATGCCCCTTTGCCTTCTGGCTTCCTCTTGGGTTTGGCTAATGGGGAGTACCAACAAGACGGGAAGAGAGAGAGAGAGAGAGAGAGAGAGAGAGAGAGAGAGGTCTGAGTATGTCTGCCTTTCCCCAGCTCACCGTCTTTGTTTTAGCACAGCATTCTGGCAGTGCTTATCCCCGAGGACTTTAGCCCCTGTCAAGTGGCTCATCCACCTTGACTCTAGCCCTCACCAGGCTCTGGTAGCTCTATTCCTTCCTTGGCCTTTTCAAGCCTGAAGTTAGTAGTGGCTTCCTGCTGTTGATGGTCCCTGAGTGCCTTGCCATTTGTTGTTACTTCAGAATGCCTTCTGTTTCCTGCCATGATCCCGACTGACATGCTAGAGAAATTAAATTGATTAAGTTCACATCATTCAATAATGAAAGAGACTGGATGCTCTTTACTTAGTCCACTGCTCCTCACCCCAGTTTCATGTTCTTAACTAAAGATAGCTTCAAAAACTCAGCTGAATAAATACCTAACATTTATTGAGAGTTGATCATGTACCAAGTATTATCCTAGGCACTTTACATGTACTAACTCATTTAATTCTTACAGCAATCCTGTGAGGTAGGGACCACATCCTGATTTATAGATGAAAAAACAAGCACAGGAACAATAAGTAAATTGCCTAATATTATATCACAAGTCATCGGTGGGGCTGGGATATGAATTCCTGCTTTCTGACTCCAGAGTCCAAGTCTCTTCAGGAATCACTAGAAGTTTCTAATGGGCATCGCAATTATGATATCAGCATTTTCTTTTAGAAATTGATGGATCATTTTAAGAAGGGGAAACGTGAGTTTCCCCAAGTGGCCACATTAATACACAAATAGATTCAAAATCAAATTGGGTATTCCAGCCTCTTTCTAATGTAGTTGATACCTCTAAGAGAGAATTGCCTTTACTGGCAGATCTCAATCCTTAGGTAGATTGAAGAATGTCTCATGGCCTGCTGGCACTCCTTGTCGGCATTCCCATAGTCTTATATTGTTATACATTTTTAGGATTTTAATTTTAGAACTGTCATTACCTTCCTAGTACATCATGGACTTATGGACTCATATATAGCCTTTGAAAGTATGTGTGTTATCAAAAATAGTCATAAGATGGAGGAGGGAATGAGGATTTAAATCCAGTTTTTTGAAAACAGGGTTGAGGATATCAGCAGGAGTCTTTTGAGAATGTAAAAAGTTCCAAATTTTAAGTAGTGTTGTGAATTTTCTGTAGGTAATTATTATTATAAATCCGTTTTCTATCATAATTCTCAGAAGAACATTGGAAAGAATTTTATTCATGTTAGTTTATAGAAAGAGTCAAACAGTTTTTATATGTTTAAGGAAACATTGTGTGAGACAAGAAAGCCTTTGTGGAAAGATTAAACAAGGATGTACTATAAACAGGAACAAACATGCACAAACTTTGCAGAAAGATTTATTGGATGAAATGTGATCAGAGCCTTAATCTACAGAAAATGTTTGCATCCCAGTTTGTTTTAAGTAATTGTGAGATACAGATTATTTCCTTTCACTAAGCAAGTTCCTTTCTCATTCTCCTTTTTTTCTATCATAATTGGTAACATAACATAGTTCCAAGTGATTTATTTGAAAACAGTTGTACATCAACAAGAAACATTTGAGAAGCCATGCTTTAAATCCATCACTTAGTAATATGTGGCAAGCGTTATTTTAATCTCAATGCTATATCATTTGTTTATGTTATAGCAGCAGCAGTGATAATCTTCTGTCTAGATACAAAATATTTGGGTAGATCACTATTTCCAAAAGTGTGTTTCATCAATTACTAGACTCATTCCATGCTCCATGAAAAAAAAACCTCTGTGGTCCCAGTAAGTCTGGGAAGTGCTGTATACTATATGCCCCCCTCTTGGTAGTTCACTTTAGACTTTAGCATGCAAGTGATCTGAAAAAGTCCTTCAGTTAAGAACCATTTTACTTTGTCTTGCCCAGATTTTCCCCAACATATTTTACCACTGTTGAAGAATAGGTAGATCCTTGCTTTGTAGGTTCACTGGACTCAAACTCTGCATAATCATGGATTTATTTCTGAGGTTTTGATATTTGCCCTGTAAACTGGAGAATTATAAAGGAATATGAATGATATGCTGCCATCTCTTAAAATCAGTAATAGAAGGAAGAAAATAGCTCACAACTTTTCAAAGATACTTGTAGTTTTATTTCCCAAATTCTGCAATCTGTTTTGCATTATTTTTACACATTTTATCACAATAATAATTAGATTCCTTCTTTTTACTTGGGTGAGGAATCTGAAAGATGTTTCAGCAATGTGTTCTAAGCTATATAAAAACTTCACAATTAAGGTTGGATTTTAACTTGTATTATTATCATTTGGTCATTCAGTAGTTTTTCCCTATATTCTTTAAACAGTTTACTTTTAAGCCTTCAAATTTTTAATTCTTCCATGATATTGCCCGATGTATTTTTTTAGGGAGTTTATATTTATTTGTCAGTGGCTGCACATTAATTTCTGTAGCATATTTCAGATGTGACTTCTTCAGTTTGTCTTGTATCCTTGGTTTTATGCTACTGAGAAACTATGACTCAAAAAATCTAGGAACACTGAGTGGTACCATAATGATATGAATCTATTTTTTCCTTCTAATTCACCATAATTTCTTCTTTGATCTCTAATATCATTTCCTGTTGCTTTTTAAAACTTAATTGCTGTTTAAATTTGGCACCAAGGGAATTTATTGGATGTAATAATACCATTTTACTGTAATCATTACTGATGATCAACTTATTTACATTTTTCTCATCCCTTATTCCTCTTTCTTCTTGATGCTCTACACATATCACTTTCATAATGAAGTGCCATTGGTTTTATTGACTTTATTTGGGTCATTCTTGTTGAACTACTGTAGGATTGCTTAAGTCTTTTAAAGCAGCTAGTTTAGCATATTGTTTAGATTCTAAGGTTTAAGTTTATACATGTATCTTTTCCTTTGTACCCAAACTAATGTTGTTCCTAACCATTAGCTAGTGAATGGATTTGTTTCTCATCCTATCCTGTAAACATTAAATCTATAAACAACTACTAGCATTCTTAGAACAAATCAAGATTGCTCTTTCATCTTCTTGCTACGGTAGCAAAACTAGGTAATTGTTTAAAATTTTTATTTTAATTTAAGGAAAAAGTATGTTGTCTCAGAAGTAACAGAACTGTATTTCTTAGTTGTTATTCTGACACTGACTCATTGTATGATAATGTAAATTATATCAAATTTCTAGAACTCAGTTTTTTCTATAGTCTACTTATCTCACATAGGCATGCATAGGATTAAAACAGTGGTGTTCCGGACATAAAGCAAACTGCAAAGGAAAGTAAAAGTTATCTTCAGAAGGATCCCATAAAGTCTATCGAAGATAACTTTACCCCAGTATTAATAATCTCCTTCTTCGGTAATGTATTTCAATTTGCATGATTAGATAAGAAGAGAGAAACAAAAGACAGTGACTTTAATATTCACCCTATCTAGAGCTAAATACAAATCAGATGGGGAATCATGCTATAATTTTTAAAAGGAAAACCTAAGAATCAAGCGATTTGGTTTCTGGTCAAGCTCTGTCAGGAAAGGCCTTAAAACCCTGATGTTGGATAAATGATTTAACTTCCATTGGTCTTGGTGTCCTTATCTATAAAATGAGTCGTAATTTGACAGATTGGTGTCTGTATTAGCCAGTGTTCTCCAGAGAAACAGAACCCATAAAATGTGAGTGTGTGTGCAGATTTATTATAAAGAATTGGCTCATGCAATTATAGAGGCTGACAAGGCTGACAGGCTGGAGACCCAGGGGAGCCAATGCTCCTATTTGAGTCTGAAGGCTGTCTGCTGTAGAACCAGGAAGAGCTGATGTTGTGGAAGTTCAAAGGCAGTCTGCTGGAGAATTCTCTGCTGCCCTGGGGAAGGTCAATCTTTTTTGTTTTATTCAGGCTTGCAACTGATTGGATGAGTTCCTCCCACATACTATGGAGGGTGATCTGCTTTACTCAAAGCCCACCAATCTGAATGTTTATTTCTCAAAAGACACCCTAACAGAAACACCCAGAATAATGTTTGACCAAATGTCTGGGCACTTCGTAGCCTGGTCAGGACATAAAATTAATCATCACAGTACCTAAAGAACTTTAAATTCTAATATTCTATAATTTTTAGCTATCATAGGAACAGTCATGTCTTGGTTGCATGAGACATAGTTCATAGGTCAGTGTCAGTAACTGTCTCAGCCAAGTCTTAAGTTACAGACATGCATTTATTCATCCTGCAAGTCTTTATGGGGCACTTTCTATGTGCCAGGCACTGTGCTAGGTAAAGAATTTGAATTTTATTCTAAGGGCAATGGGAAGCTATTGAAAGATTTAAGCTGGGGTGTCTGACTTTCATTAAAAGTGATAATTTTGGCTGTGGTGTGGAAAATGGCTTTGAGTGAGGCAAGTATAGATATCAGTAAGGATATCAATGAGGGGGTTTGTATCAGGCAAAAACTTACCTGTGGGTTGGGTAAGATTGGGTTGGTGCTGGTAAAGGTGGAGAGTTGATTGCCTATGGGAAAGTTTTAAGATATATCATTAGCAGTTATCAGAAACTCATTGTCTAAAAGCAAGGTTCTAGAGTGTCAAGCATGCACAATCCTTGACTTATTTCTTATTCTCATGCAAGTAATACCTACTACCCGCTTTTTTGTCACAAATAAATTGAGTTTAAAAAATCATTGTAAAGCACTCTCCACGTAATTTAAAAGGGATCAGTATAAAATGGTAAGACATTAACACTTGACCCATCCTTTCAGAGTTGTGAATCTTGAACTATTAATAAATCAGTTGTAAGAAATGGGAAAGGCCTCAAAAGACAGTGATCTCCTTAGATAGAAGTAGCCTATTCTAAGTCTGCTGTGGGACAAACACAGAAAGATGTTGGTCGCAAGATGCTTCACACCCAGCTTCAGCAGAATATCAGATCTGTGAGCAAGCTTCATAAGAAGTGGAAGGGTCTGGCAGTAGCATGGCAAGACAGCCTTTCTTGATCTGATGACAGATCATATTTCTAATTTCACCTCGTGTTGGTGGCACACTGTCCACACACAGTGAGCATTACAGGCCATCTTGTGCCACGTTATCTTTTTAACTATTTTTTCCTCTTCCTGGCCTTGCTCTCTCTGGTCTGTCCAGAAAGTTTCTACTACTTATCCTTGAACACCTTGAATTTTTTCTGCGACTTCATCTTTCCTTCCAGCCAGAATTAGTTACTCCTTCTTCTGTAACATTATCACTTAGTATTTTATAGTGCGATTACATTTATCGATTTGTTTCCCTCAGTAGACCGTGATGACATAGGGACAGAAAATATATTGATCTTCGTGTCTTTATGAACCCATAAAACTCATACAAACATTTATTGAACACATTCTAGGTGCCAGTGCTATGCTTGCAAATTATTTACTCTATAAACTCTATGAAGGTAGGGACCATATTTTTTGAATGAGAAAAATAATAAGGTTTTCACATATAAATGATATAACTACTTTCAATGCATTTTCCTCAAACTTTTGTTGCTATTTTAAAAATTGTATCATTAGACTAAATTCTTAAACTTAGTGCTTTCTGGCTAAAGTAGAGTTTCACATTTAGTGGCTAAAGGTGATCTTGTATTTTTGTCAATCTTTCTGTAGACATTTGGTAGTTTTATTTATATTATTCTTTGTGTTCCAAGGAGGAGGAATCTAAACACTTTTCTTTCTTTTTTCCAGGGACAATAATTTTGACTATTTGGAGTTTCGCCTTTGGATTGGCCTGTGGTCCGCCTTCCTATGTCTCATTTTGGTAGCCACTGATGCCAGCTTCTTGGTTCAATACTTCACACGTTTCACGGAGGAGGGCTTTTCTTCTCTGATTAGCTTCATCTTTATCTATGATGCTTTCAAGAAGATGATCAAGCTTGCAGATTACTACCCCATCAACTCCAACTTCAAAGTGGGCTACAACACTCTCTTTTCCTGTACCTGTGTGCCACCTGACCCAGGTGAGGGCATCACGCTTTGTGTTTATGCTCGCTTTGTATTTGGAGGAAGGTGTAGGCTCCATGCTTGCAAATTTTCAACATGCTGTCATGGTCCTCAGGAATTAGTCTTGTTTTTTTCTCTGAAAAACTCCGCTACTGAATTTGATGTCTCATTGCCTGAGGTATTTTAGCTGTATGATTCAACCAGGAAGGAGACCAGGAGCTCTGGAATGTGAACATAACCAACTCAACATTTTGAAATTAACTCAAACTGTGGGATTTGCAAGGAATTCATGTGTACATTATTCTTGATTTTATAAGTGGGGAAACCTGGATACATGTATTAACAGATATAAATATGTGACAAACCTATCCTTTGCTGCTTCTTTATTGGTGTAGGAATGTCTTCCTTTAAGTAAACCTTTAATACATGATTTTAAGCTTATAGAAGAAAAAGATACTAATCCACTTCAGATAATTTAAATAATTAAATTATGAAAAAAAGAAATTCAGATTGGAATTGCCTAGTGGTAGAATTTTATAGTTTATCTCTACTAGACAAATAAGAAAAGAAAGGAAGAGAGAAGAAGAAATGAAAGAAGGAATGTGATGTTCTAGGAGTAGATTTATATTGTAGAATCCAGAAGGGCATAACAGCAAAAGTAACTCCTGGAAAGGAATGTGATTCTCTATATCTTAGCCCTTTAAAATCTATCATACCAAACATGAGTTGACAGAACTTTTTCACAAAAAAATAAAAATAAAAAAATGTTCAGCTTGGTCTTTGGAATTCTTTCTTGGAGTAATTCCATTATAAAATTCCATTTTATAATATGAAAGGCATTTCAAAAAAGGATTTACTTTGAGGGAAATTGTTTTAGATCTTCTCTCATAGAAAAAGGAATAGGGACTGGGTGCGGTGTCTCATGCCTGTAATTTTGAAATTAACTCAAATTGCAGTATTTGCAAGGAATTAAAGTCTGTATTATTCTTTGTACAGCACTTTGAGAGGCTGAGGCAGGTGGATTGCTTGAGCCCAGGAGTTTGAGACCAGTCCAGGCAACATTATGAAACCCTGTCTCTACAAAAAATAGAAAAACCAGCCGGGTGTGGTGGCACGTACCTGTAGCTACTCAAGTGGCTGAGGGGGTAGCAAGACCCTGTCAAAAAAAAAAAAAAAAGAAAAAGGGATAGGCATTTGTGTCAGACAATTACATGTTAGTAGCACTAGTGATTCTAGGTTATGCAATTAGATACAGGTCTATGTCCCTTAAAATAAAAATTGATATACAGTCCATACTTTTTACTAAGGTCTTTTAGCACCAGAAGTACAGCAGTGTTCAAAGGGCTGGGACACAAATGTGGGGCACATTCATGCAATATCCACTGTGACTTATAGATTCTGAGGAAAAAGCTCTTAATGTTTACCGTAAAACAAACATGGTTATAGACTAGAATGCAGAATGCTTATGAATTTAAAAAATAAGCAAGATACTACTTTTTATGCTTGTGGCATGCTGTTTCAGATTGCTCCTAGATATTTTGGTATGCAATGCATTCTTCTCTGCTACATTGGTGAAGAAGTCTTAGAAGACCGATATGTGTCTTGAATTGAGAAAAAAGAGAACACTACTTCCCTCACAATGAGGCAGTCAGTAACACTGATGACAAGCTAGGGCATTGTTGGGCTGTGTGCTCATGGATTCTTTTTGTGTTAAGATAAATTAGCACACATTAAAATAAAACCCATATTTAAAAGCAATGCAGAAAGTTATACAAAGTAGAAATTTAAAGATTCAAACTAACAAGAATGCCATATAGTTACGAAAGCTGACTAGCGTTCAGCTGTATACTGATTTGAAATATTTGATAATTTAAAAAGTACTTGGAAACAAGCACAATATGTGTCATTCAACCCATGATATATATTATTATTAGAATCAATTAAATGTGCTCCCCAGAGAAACACAGATGTTATTGTCACTCAACTATATGGAGCTCTTCCTTGGAAAGAAGGGGGATAAAACTCCCCCTTCAGTCAGTGCTTCAGGGAAGTCCAGCTGTTCAAAATATTGGCTTCACAAACATTTAATTGTGAGATTTTCAGCCTTCCTTTACATTTATTAATTTATACATAAATATATATATAAGTTTATTTATTTACGACTTCTTAGGCAGGTTTGAGTAATCATACACCAAGATTTTCTAAAGGAAAAAAAACACTTTGAGATATTCATGAAGCCAGATGTGGGCTTTGTCAACACACCTGTCACACAGAAAAAAACATCTAATGTCAACCCCATACCTACCTGAGGCGAATGGAAACTTGTGTTCGTTGTTTTATTATTTGGATGTTGGCAGAGAAGGTAACATGAAACCAAGGAAGACATATCTAAATGTGTTCAAATTATAAAAAGTACTATGGTTTTACATGTAATTTTCCTTCTAAGAAGGATCTTTGTTTTTTTTTGAAAAAGTGACGTTAAGGGTGGAATCTATTTTACACTTGCATAGCAAGTGCTGACATAAGTGGTGATAGCTTTTCCTTTGTCCAGTTTTTCCCAGGCTGTGTAAAAAGTCAGTGCTAAGTAACTAGGAAGTTGTCCAGAAGGACTCTGACAATTCCTGCTACCTCTAGTTGGTACCAATAAAGTACTGTCATAGGGCTTTGAAGTCAGAAGATCCTGTATTCAAGTCCTGGTTTGGCTCAGGCCAAATGTGTGACTTTCAGCAAGTTCCTTTTCCCAAGGTACATTAGCCCTATCTTCCTAACCTGTAAACTAAGGTTAATAATAGTACCTACCTTATAGATTTATTTTGAAGGAAAAGAAAGAGCTATTACAGATAAAATTCTTAGGACAGTTTCTAATATGTAATAAGTAATCAACTGTTAGCTGCCATTATTATTGCTATTACTGATCCTTAAAATTTAGGGTTAGTATTTAGCCTTGAAGTGTAAGTAATAGAATAAACAGACCTATCTTCATCATCCTTCCTTCTAGGCATACATTGTAGGGCAGTTGGCCCATTATGCAACAAGACTGTTGGTTGTACCTCTTATTGGTACTCATGAAAGATATATATGTGAACATGAAGAATTTTTTAAGTCTATGGAGATGAAATCTATTTGTGGTTTGGAAAAAGGCAGTGGATAGTTATTTGCACTTTCATGACAATTTCATATTTAACAAAACTCCATAAGATTAATGATTGTGTATCTCCCCCATAACCTTAGTACTTTTTGACAATGTTAATACTTCTCCATAACCTTACTGCTTTTTGGTAGCAAACTGAATACATTCATCATCAATTTAGTATTTCTTGATATCAAACTGAAAGATGATAGTGAGAGAGTAATACAGTTGCATATAGAGCTCAAGTAAGTATTCTAAAAATAACAAAAGACTGGCCTTTCATCACAACATGCACTCTTAGTAAAATAATTCAATGAGTCAATAATATTTAAACTGGCGTATGACTTGTTTTTCAACACTGGGACAGTATGTAACAGTGAACCAGCAATTGCACAGATGGAGTCGTGATCCTGCAAACTTAGAAATGATTTTACAGGAATGGAAATAGGGGCCACTAATTACTAAAGAAACCTCTCTTCATGGCCACAATATATTGTGGCTTTTTTATATGTGTGTGCTTTGTCAAGGCAACACTTCCTTTTCTCTTTTTTTCTTTCGTCTTCTCACTTGCTCCCAAAAAGCCTAATCATTTCCTAATTTTTCTTTTCTAAATGCACTTTTTTCTCCCTTCATTTTGCTCCCAACTACTGCTTGGCAACCCAAGTCACATACATAGGTTTACTGAGCAACTAAGGAAGCTTAGTTGCAAGTGCTAGTAGGAAAATCAGTCAGAAAGTTTGACATATGTGAGTGGATACATGCCATACATGGGTGGTTTTTGTGCTAAGATTTGCTTTTCTTAGAAATGGGATAGCTATTAATTAGTAGACGAAATGGATGTTAAATTTCCCACTGTACTTCGATGATTACATAGCAGAGTGTGTAAGAAAAACGATAATTTAGTTCAAAAGCCAAAAGTGAAAACTGAAAAATATCCAATTGAAGAATAATACACAATATCTAATTTCATCACCAACACCCCAATTTAGAAATGTTAATGTGATAAAGTGTAAATACTATGTGCTTTAGAGTAAACAAAACTGAGTTTGAATTTCAGTGTTACCCAGAACTAGGCTAATTACTTAATCTCTTTGTTTGATAAACTCTGAACTGGGTTAGTGATTGTGCCTATTCTTAGAGGTTACTATAAAGGTTAAATGAGATAGTATATGCAAAATAGTTTGGCACCTAATGGACTCTGAGTAAAAATTTGTTCTTTTTCATATTTCTCACTATCCTACAAAAGATGCCCCAGTGAGTTTAATCTTATAATAGTTGTATTCTTTCAAGATTTCAAACATTTAATTTTCCCATAAATTTTCCTAGGGAAAGATACTAACAAGGCTTCTACTGCAAGTCTGCCTTCTCCCCCAAAATTAACAACCAGTGTGCTGTTATAGATAAATATGAAACATTGAAGCTGTATTTACAAAAAAAAAGTTAAAGCTTCAGTGCATTGTAGTTAGAGTATTTAGTACTATTGCATAGAATCTCGAGGCTACCAAAGTGTTGTATATTATACATAGTCATTAAGAAAAAGGCTTTAAAGTCTAGGGGCGAGGTGTTCAATTCTTCTAAGAGGAATCTCTTTAATTTATTCAAAAGCATAAATACTAGAATTTTGGAAATAGGGAAAAGAACATGGGCATCCCCCCAACTTTCACTTGTTTTCTCTTCTGTCCTCTGTCCTTTTTTACTTCTCATTCATTCATCAACAAAAATTTTCTGAGGGCCTGTTTCACTGCTTTTTAAGAATTGTGCAGAAAATTTTTGCAATCTGTCCATCTGACAGAAAGCTAATATCCAGAATCTACAAAAAATTTAAACAAATTTACAAGAAAAAAACAAACAATCCCATCAAAAAGTAGGCAAAGGATATGAACAGACACTTCTTGAAAGAAATTTATGCTGCCAACAAACATGAAAAAAAGTTCATTATTGCTGGTCATTAGGGAAATGCAAATCAAAACCACAATGAGATACCATTTCAGGCCAGTTAGAATGGAGATCATTAAAAAGTCAGGAAATAGATGCTGGAGAGGATGTGGAGAAATAGGAATGTTTTCACACTGTTGGTGGGAGTGTAAATTAGTTCAACCATTGTGGAAGACAATGTGGTGATTCCTCAAGGATCTAAAACTAGAAATACCATTTGACCCAGCAATCCCGTGACTGGGTATATACCCAAAGGATTATAAATCGTTCTGTAAGGACACATGCATAAGTGTGTTTATTGCAGCAATATTCACAATAGCAAAGACTTGGAACCAACCCAAATGCCCATCAGTGATAGACTGGGTAAAGAAAATGTGGCACATATGTACCATGGAATACTATGCAGCCATAAAAAATGATGAGTTCATGTCCTTTGCAGGGACATGGATGAAGCTGGAAACCATCATTCTCAGCAAACTAACATAGGAACAGAAAACCAAATACCACACGTTCTCTCTCATAAGTGGGAATTTAACAATGAGAACATACGGGCACAGGGAGGGGAACATCACACACCGGGGTCTGTTAGGGGGTTGGGGGCAAGGGGAGGGATAGCATTAGGAGAAATACCTAATGATGGGTTGATGGGTACAGCAAACCACCATGGCACATGTATACCGTGTAAAAAACCTGCACATTCTGCACATGTATCCCAGAATTTAAAGTATAATGATAATAAAAAGAATTGTGCTACTTGCAGTGAAGTAGAATACACACATATACAAACACATATTATAAAATGTATTGTTTTTTAAAATAGTGTTAATTGCTTTTTGAATGAACAAAAGTGAGAGTTTCATTTAATCCAAACTTTGGAAATAAATTTCTAATCTAATACCTCTGTTCATTTGCCTAATGTGTAAATCTTGCGGTGACTATATACTCAAGGCACATTAATATTTTGAAAAGGGTCAAAGAAAATTTTCTGACCAGGTGTCAGTTTTACATCCTGAGGGAAAAGAAACTTTGCTAAAAATAATGAACTATAAAAGTAAGAAAAATAGCCTCAAAGGGATAGACACTATATTTTTAACAAAAGGGATATATTTTATTGATTTATTGTTGACTGTTCCAGGAGAACATGCTTAACAATATATGTGTAAGTAAGGTGAGGAAATTCTTTCTCAGGAACCAAGTGCATCCCTGTCTATATTATCTTCAAGTAAAAGTTGGCTTTTTTCCTGGTATGAAACTGTAAGACCAAGCCTAGTCTGAAAGTAACCGTGGCTTCCATTTCTATACCTTTATGTCATTCACAGCATAAGGAGGCTTCTAGATGCTCTAAAATAGTTGTCACTGGAGTTTCAACATCATTTCTTTCTACATCATTTTTCTAATATATTAATAAGCGCTGTGCAACAATATGTTATAACCATTCAAAAGAACTGCTGGATTGCATCCCCTGTGTTCCCATATTATAGTCAATATGTGTTTTATAATTAGAAAGCCCATTAAAAGAAAATAAGAAAATAAAAGATCATCCTAACTTACCTCCCATGAAGTATATCATAATATATGCAATTTTATTTTTATTGTGTGCCATTCCCTCTTTATGAGGTAGGTTTAAATCATAAACTAATGGTAAAACAAGGAAGTATAAGTTCTTCTGCTGTAGCATCCCTCAGGCTTGCATTTGTGAGAATCCTTTACCGGCACAGTTGACATTTTATCATTTATGGTAATAGTGTTTTGGAAGAGACCCATCATTTTAGTTTGCTTTTACTGTCTTAACCTATGTTTTAGCAGTTTCTGCATAATGCTTGCCGGAATCAGAAAATGGGATTGTCATCAGACCTGGAAAATTCTCTAGTTTTGGGTTGTGTAAAAGCAGATTTGTAAAAGTTTCCCCATGGTAATGTCTATAACACATCTCCAAGATGTAATGATGGGTGGGTATGAAAGAGAAGTTTTTGTGAAATTGGGGACAAAATATACCCATCTTTTTTTTTTTTTTTTTTTGAGGTGGGGTCTTACTCTTTCACCCAAACTGGAATGCAGTGGCATGATCATAGCTCAGTGCAACTTCAAACTACTGGGCTCAAGTGATCCTCCCACCTCAGCCTCCTGAGTAGCTGGGACTACAGGCACATGCTACCATGCCCAGCTTAAATATATTCATCTCAATATCTCCACAGTAGCTCAGCTCTTTAACTTCCAGCACAACATCGTAGATGAACTTGTGAAGAGTGCCTGTAGATTAAAGAGTATACAACTTGAACTTGCCTAGTTGTGGTGAAAATCTCAATCATTAAGTCTTGCTGAAAATACTTGGGAAAACTAAAAGGATAATAAGAAAAAAAAAGAAAAACTTACTACTGATTTTGTCTGTTTTAATACTTAAGGCTGAGATAGTAGCAAATAATTTCCCTAGAAGCTACTTCTCTCAGTTTTCCTTTGTCTTCCCTCAAAAGCCATTTTTACCCTTTTTTACCTTTATTGATCTAGAAATTAAAAGCATACATATTTAACTTAATCAAAAGGTACTAGTGTGCTCAAGTTATCCAGAACCCTTAAATAAATCTGACATGACCATGTGGCAGAGCTTATTTAATTTTATCCTTTGTCTATTTTCTAGTACTTAATTGCCTTAAGATGTTTCTCAAATGTAATGGAATAAAACTTTAAAGTTTCATTATCATGGAAAATAGTCTTAAAGTTTTTCTTGTTCACATCGGGTTAATCAGTGCCACATAGCTATAACCCTAAGAAGCCATGTTGAGGGCACAGGTTCAGATTAGGCTAATATTTATTAAGCACCATCCAAATGCCAGACATTTTACCAGGGGATTTTAATCAACTCTATCTTAATAACATTGTATATTTAACCATCACATAAATCTTGAGAGATAGCTGACATTCATCCCAGGGACAAGGTCTGCTTTCTCCAGGTCACAGAGCTAGGACTAATCTTAGCTGCCATTTATTTAGATCTATCCTGTGTTTACAATTTTGCGTACACTGTGTTATTTAATCTGCACAGTAACCTTATGAGGTAGATGGTTTCAAATCCAGTTTTACAAATGAGGAACATGTGGTCAAGAGGTGTGAAGTAACTCCTCAAGATTATGCGGTGCGGGAGCCTAAGGGCACTGTGCTCAGAAGGTGCTGGGTCCAGAATTCAAGCCCAGTTTTTCTAGTACCCCCTTCTCCACATTGTATTAGGTGATACATAAAAGCAGACAGATATGACCTTAGTGACCAGTTGTTGCTTACACTTGACCTCACAGTCTCACGTGAGTTTGTAGCTGTTCCTGATGGTACAGTTCCTGCTAATATGTAAAGCAGAGGAGCCATGGGGTAGTTCCTGGGGCCAGGTCACTAGAAGATAAAGGGGAATAACCTTTAGCAGTGCAACAGATACTCCTATGCAAGAGGTGTGCCAACACTGACACGTGGATGTCACCTCCTTTTTTCTCTCACAGCTCCCACAACTGCAGCCATACTTGATCCCCTTGTTCTTTCTCTAAATCTCTCATTAAACATGAAGAAGTCAGCTTAAATGCCTAGTGTTCCATTATTGGAATGCTAAGCTTGTGGGAGTTATTTATATCCTACTGCTCAAGGTCATCGCCAAGGTCTGATTTTTCACACACAAAAAATTTTTGGAATAAATAGGCTAAGAAGGAAAAGTCACAGATACATTTGTAAATGTCAATTACTTACAATATTCATTCCCTCATTCCAGAAAATCAGCTAAAATCTGATACATGGGAAGGAGGAACGAGATATGAAAATCCAAGTATGGAAAACGATCAACCTGTGGTAGCTCCCTGAAAGCCAGTATGAAACAGAGATTGTCCCAGTGGTAATTGGCTAAATCTAAGTTAGCCAGATTCCTAGGGCAAAGAGTTTCTTTGCCTCATGAGCCAGGATGCTGAGTAAATGGGAGAGACAGTGTAGAGTGTTTTGGCTTTTCCATTTGACTTTTCCAGAATCCTAATTAAGGAGGTTGCAGATTCCATATAAATGGATCATTCTGCAATTGGTTGCCAAAATATTTGCACCTGGATCCAAATGGTAACCAACGGTTCTTGTAGACCAAGCTTCCAATTGGGATTGATCATTTTCTTTTCTGTGAGCCTAAAGAAATTTACTTTTAATCTTGTTTATGGACTCTAACATACCCTGCCAATATGCAATTATGAAACTGCTTTTTAAATGTATTTATTTTCAAGTCTTTCTTCTGAAGCAGATGCTTATTAAAATAAGTAGGGAAAGTGTTATATACTTTTTACTGTCCTTTTGATGCTGGTCTTTTGGGATTTTGAGAGCCAATGTGCTTTAATAGCTTGTCTTAGGGGAAAAAAATTGAAATTCTAAAAGGAATTTAAATGAGCAGAATTGATGCTTATCCAAAACTTGAGAGCAGCTACTAAAAGTTCAGATTGCAATCCTATTTTAGTACACCCCTGGCCTTTATTATCCATCATTCATTTCATGAAGAAAGAGCCTTGAATATCTTTCCTCCTCAGTCTTTACTCCTTGTTTTTATGCAGAAAAGTATGTTGCGAAAAGACCTTCAAACTCTCGTGACAGGAAGCTGATAAAATTGCATTAAAGAATCTAGCTCAAGAAGGGAAGCTTCTCAACACTATCCAAATAGTATCTGTAATTTCATATATGTTGCCTTTCCTCAAAAGCTCAGACAGATCAGACATTTCAGGTCACAGTTGAGAGTCACATCATCTAACATTGGCAAGTACTATCTCACCTTGAATTCTGTGGCCACATAAGTCATCTGATTTTGATGGTTAGAAATGCTGTGTAAGACAAGAAAGAATGCTGAACAAGGTCTTGCTACCAACTCTGCTTCTGATAAACTATAACCCTGGGCAAGTAACTGGCATAGCAAGCTTCAGAGTCCCATCCAATATGAAATGGGTATAAAAGTATACCCATTATATGCTCTAGGATGTTTTAAAATGAAGAAATACAATGTAAGAAAATGTTCTTTCAGCTTTTTAGAACAACATAGTAATATAAACCTAGATTTTGTTAATAATTATTTACTAACATCTTCTTCCTTTTGAGAATGGATTCATTTGGCTTTATTGTTTAGACCAAATGTCCTTTAGCCTGTTTCTGTTTTTGTAACTTTCATTTAATTTCGGGATACATGTGCAGGTTTGTTACATAGCTATATGTGTGTCATGGGGGGTTGTTTTAAAGATTATTTCATCACCCAAGTATTAAGCCAAGTACCCATTAGTTGTTTTTCCTGATCCTCTTCCTCCTCCCACTCTCCACCCTCTAATAGGCCCCAGAGTGTGTTGTTCTCCTCTATGTGTCCATGTGTTCTCATCATTTAGCTCTCATTCATAAGTAAGAACATGCAATATTTGGTTTTCTGTTCCTGCATTAGTTTGCTAAGGATAATGGCCTCCAGTTCCATCCATATGCCTGCAAAGGGCATGATCTCGTTCCTTTTATGGCTGCATAGTATTCCATGGTGTATGTGTACCACCTCTTCTTTATCCAGCCTATCACTGATGGGCAGTTAAGTTGATTCTGTGTTTTTGCTGTTGTGGATAGTGCTACAGTGAACATAGGTGTACATGTGTCTTTGAAACAGAACAATTTGTATTCCATTGGGTATATACCCAGTAATGGGATGGCTGAGTCAAATGTTATTTGTGTCTCTAGGTCTTTGAGGAATCACCACACTGTTTTCCACAATGGTTGAACTAATTTACACTCCCACCAACAGTGTATAAGTGTTCCTTTTTCTCTACAACCTCACCAGCATCTGTTATTTTTTGACATTTTAGTAATAGCCATTCTGACTGGTGTGAATAGTATCTCACTGTGGTTTTGATTTGCGTTTCTCTAATGATCATTGATGTTGAGCTTTTTTTTCATATGATTATTGGCTGCATGTATGTCTTCTTTTGCAAAGTGTCTGTTCATGTCCTTAGCCCACTTTTTAATAGGGCTGTTTTTTTTTCTTGTAAATTTGCTTAAGTTCCTTATAGATACTGGATATTAGGCCTTTGTCAGATGCATAGTTTGCAAAAATTTCCTTCCATACAGTAGGTTGTTTGTTTACTCTGTTGATAGTTTATTTTGCTGTGCAGAAGCGCTTTAGTTTAATTAAATTCCATTTGTCAATTTTTGCTTTTGTTGCAATTGCTTTTGGCATCCTTGTCATGAAATCTTTTCCCATGGCTGTGTCCTGAATGGTATTGCCTACGTTGTCTTCTAGGGTTTTTATAGTCTTGGGTTTTGCATTTAAGTATTTAATCCATCTTAAGTTAATTTTTTTATGTTGCATAAGGAAGAGGTCCAGTTTCAATTTTCTGCTTATGATCAGCCAGTTATCCCAGTACTACTTATTGAATAGGGAATCCTATTGCTTCTTTTTGTCAGGTTTGTTGAAGATCAGATAGTTATAGATGTGCAGTCTTATTTCTGGATTCTCTATTCTGATCCATAGGTCTATGTGTCAGTTTTTGTACCAGTACCATTCTGTTTTTGTTACTAGAGCCAGGTAGTATAGTTTGAAGTTGGGTAACATGATGCCTTCAGCCTTGTTCTTTTTGGCTATTTGGGCTCTTTTTTGTTTCATATAAATTTTAAAATAGTTTTTTCTACTTCCACATTGAGAAGAATCTCAGTGGTGGTTCAATAGGAATAACAGTGAATATATGAATTACTTTGGGCATTATGGCCATTTTAACAATATTGATTCGTCTTATCCATGAGTGTAGAATGTTTTTCTATTGTTTGTGTCATTTCTGTTTTCTTTAGCAGTGGTTTGTGGTTCTCCTTGTAGAGATCTTTCACCTTCCTGGTTAGCTGTATTCCCTAGGCATTTATTCTTTTTGTGGCAGTTGTGAATGGGAGTTTGTTCCTGATTGTTGTTAATATTTAGGAATGCTAGTGATTTTTGCACATTGGTTTTGTATCCTGGGACTTTGCTGAAGTTATTTTTCAGCTTAAGAAGCTTTTGGGCTGAGACTATGGGGTTTTCTAGATGCAGGATCATGTTGTCTGCAAACAGGGATAGTTTGACTTCCTCTCTTCCTATTTGGATGCCCTTTATTTCTTTCTCTTGCCTGATTGCCCTGGCCATTGCTTCCAATACTATGTTGAATAGGAGTGCTGAGAGAGGGCATCCTTGTCTTGCACAAGTTTTCAATGCTTCCAGGTTTTGCCCATTCAATATGATGTTGGCTGTGGGTTTGTCATATATGTCTCTTATTATTTTGAAGTATGTTCCTTCAACACCTAGTTTGTTGAGAGTTTTTTAAACATGAATGGATGTTGAATTTTATCCAAAGACTTTCCTGCATCTATTGAGATAATCTGGTATTTTTTTCTTTAGTTCTGCTTATGTGATGAATCACATTTATTGATTTGCATATGTTGGACCAACCTTGCATCCCAGGGATAAAGCCTACTTGATCGTGGTGGATTAGCTTTCTGATGTGCTTCAGCCTATTTTAATTCCCTCTGTGATCTGTAATGAAACAGAATAAGAACACAGATAATATGCACATGTACTTGCTTTACTGCTGAAATAGAGAAACTCTGGCAACAGCTAGCTTTAGTTTAACAGTTTTACAATCTAAAGTCTTGAAAGACCAGAGTGAATTCCAAAATTGACCAAAAGTAGGGCTCAAGCTAAATATTTTCTCTTTTTTAGTTGTTTTTCTTGTTTTTTTTTCTTCCCCAATTTATCTGCTCTCATTCATTTTTAGTCATGAAATGCCCTCTTTTCTAACTTCCTTTATTGACAGTAAATAAATATTTTTGAGTTCCTGTTAAGAGCTACACTGGGTAGATTTTAGGGAAAAACAGTGAATGAGATAAGCTTCTTCTGTTCCTCCCTTATGGATCTCATACTCTAATGTCAGCTATCAAAACCTGTGTGTTTCTTCTTAAAGGTTTATATAGGCAGGACTTGAAGCATGGCAAACTAAAAAGGCAAGCTAGTGGCTCAGAGGCACTGGAGTAGGGATCAAACAGTAGCTAGCAATTCAGATGTTAAATAAACTATGGGACCCTAAACAAACAAACGAATAATTAAAAACCCTGATGTGTTGTTTTATAATACTTCTATAAATTAGGAATATGCTCTAATAGTTTATTTTATAATACATAAAGCTTTGCAAAATAGGAAAAAGGCTTATCTGATAAAGAAAAATATTTTATAGAGTACTTTTTAAATACTATTTTTTAATTTTCAGACACATAAAATTTTAAAAAAGGAATGAAACATTTCCAAGAGGAAGGTTGGTTTAATAAATTAGATTCTTCTTCAAGTGCCATCTTCAACCTATAAATGACGCCACATTATATGAAAATAATTTTTAAAATTAGATTAAATATTCATCTCCATTATATTTTTATTATTTAGTACTGTCTCTTGTTTTCACACATTTTGCAAAGATAACCTTTCTCATACACTGTTGAAATTTCCAAAAGCTACAAATTATTTAAGTCTTAATTAGTAAAGCTTCAATATGGGAAATTTTCCTGTACATTCTGAAGCCAGTGGCCAACTTAATCAATTATGAACAGCCCTTGTTCCACTAGACAAAATATATTGAGTACCTTGTAGTATCAGGGAAGTTTTATTTCTTTTTTTTTGAAACCTGAAACAAATTTTAATACCGTCTCTTTAAATATTCACCATCATTTCTTATCAGATTAGAGCACAGCAGATGTGTCCAAATCTTTGTTTTATCTAGGTGAAAGGTGAACACATTTATAATAAATAAAAATTCACTGTGCCCTTATGTTGTCATTAAAGACATTTTTACTGTATAACCCTTCTTTTAAAAGTACCTAATTATGCATTTAAGGTCTTTTTCTATTTTAGTTTTATAGTATAAAATAATTGTCTTTTGCTTACAGCTAATATCTCAATATCTAATGACACCACACTGGCCCCAGAGTATTTGCCAACTATGTCTTCTACTGACATGGTAAGTGACTTACTATTTTAAATTACCTTCATACTGACTGCATATTGTATACTTGTTTATAATACTTATAATATATGATGTCTTCTACCATTCAGCAATTCTGGCATGAACACATACATAACAATTATTGACAGTGGAGGGACGGGAAAAAAAAAGCCACTTTCCTTTGCTCTAGTCAGCACTTTTTTTTTATTTGCCTTAAAAAAAGCTGAAGCCAATATTTACTTCTATAACATGCTTTTTAAAACTTCTTACGAATTTAACTGCCACATCGCATTAATTGTAACCTCGAAATATTTTCACAAGGGAAAATGTGAGAAGCTGGAAAATGAGAGCACAGTATCCTCTCTCTGTTTCTCGTATGGTTAAGAATTCTTACCAACCAAATGGTGCTGTGTTCTCTTCACTAAGAGTGATTGTAGCAGGACCTTTCCCCTGTCACTTAGAAAGGACTGTGCCTCTGTCACATGATATCCTTTCCCATGGCTGGTAACCAAGGATCTTTAGGAGACTGGAACTAAGCTTTAAAAATGAGCTGTTTTGCATGGAAGGTCACACACTGGAAGGAGGCTTTTGTATTGGAGAAAAAGGGGAAAGTGCTGTTTCAGACTTCCAATTGTGCTCCTTCTATGCTGAACATGGAATCTTACCAAAGAATATCAATCTTTCAGTTATAAAGACAGAAGCCATAATACCTTGTGTTGATAGAGTGCCCATCTCTCAGGAGACCCGGACATTTCTACAGATATTATGTAGTGAGTGCCCTAACATCCCTTTCAAAGATGATGTTTTGTATCTTTCCTGGGCAACTCTCATGTGACCCTCTTTTTTGTTTTTATATTCTATGGCTCTCTTGACTGCTTTTTTTGCTGTTAAAGTGTTCTCTGACTTTCCTCAAACTTACTTCTCTATTTCTTCCATGTTTGATGTTAGGTGTGTGAAAAAGTATGTGTATATGTTTTACCACATGCATACAGAAAGGAGTTCAACTTTCAGTCTTTCAACTGGTCAGCCTATTGCCTAAAAGGTCTTGCCTAAATACAGGGAAAACTGCCTCCTTCTAGATTTGAAAGAATTTTATTCAAAATTCTTATAGTAAAAATATAATTAATAAACTATAATTTAATAATATATATTTTAATTAAAATATAGCTAATATAGTTAATAAAAACATGTTAATTTGCAATAAATATTAGTGAAACACTCACTTCCACTGACTTAAAAAAAGAAATTGTTATCTAACTTAATTCTTTTTGTAACTAATCAAGGGAATCATTAAAATTAATGAACTTTTAAGACCTGTCTTTGGGCAAGTCCTGGCAGAAACTCCAGTAACTGATATGTATTAAAACAAAATGTCACAATAAGGTTCTTGAAAAAAAATGGAAGTTCTGATTGACTTCTAGTATGACTGTGATAGAGACATAGAGGCATAATGTCATTTCAACTTAGCTACTATTTATAGAACACCTACTAGAGACCACATGTGTTACATATATTCTCATCATTGTAGACCTTAATATGTACTATAACCATCAACATAAACTACCAGGGTTAATTACTTCTATTTTATACATGAGAGAAACTGAAGCTCCAGAGGGTAAATCACCTTTCTTGCTTTAGGTCACATAGCCATATATTAGTAGAACAAAGATTTGAAGTGAAGTCTGGGTGGTTCTTAGACTGGTGCCATTCCTAGTATACCATGATGCTTCAATGAACACAAATGGCAATGTTTACCCTTCCAGTTCCTATAGATGCCCCATATTCCAGGGCAGCAATCCCTTCGTATGCCTCAATTGCATACCTTAATTAAAATGTGAAGGTGCTATGTTCAGCACCTCTAGGGAAAGAAGTTAGGAGAAAAAATGTGTGTGTGTGTGTGTGTGTGTGTGTGTGTGTGTGTGTGGTCATGAAGGCCAACTTTTATTTTATCCTTCATTTCTCCTTTTTCATTCATATCATTACCCGTATTTATATGTTGTGTATACACACACATACAATATAGGTAAATGACTCAGAAATGAGTTTTAAACAAATATGATTTATTACCATCAATCATAATGATCAATTATTGAGGCACCTACTAGGTGCCAGACTCTTCACAGTAATAGTCTATAATTCTCACAATCACTTTATGAGTTATTAGATGTTACCCCTATTTTGTAGATGAAACAGAGACTTAGAAAAGTTAACTGACCTCCCAAAGACCATACATATTACAAGTATATGGTAAAATGAGGATTTGAACTCAGGGTTTTCTGCCTCTAGAATCTGCCTTATTTCTATTCTTTCAGGAAGCAGCATAGTGTTTTATGTAGGGGAACTCACAGATATTGTGTCAGACTGCCTGGTTCAAGTGCAGGGCTCCATGACTTAAAAAGCTGTGGAACCTTCTTAGTTTCTTAGTTTCCCATCTGCAACATTGGGATGGTAATAGTACTTATCTCAAAGGTACTGTAAGTGCCAACGTAATAGATAGGCAGAACTTAGCATAGTGGATGGCATGTAGTCATCTCTCAGTCAGTGTTAGGTATTGTTACTGTTCTTTCCAGGTATTATCATTTGATTAGGTCATGCAGCCTTCATAACTCAGAAGTTTAATGGAGAGAGGAAATTGGGAAGCCCATCTTCTGAGAGGCTATTGCGTCCTCCGTCTGCTTGGTTATGCTAGCCGGCTCTCCTATCCTGAACCTTTCCTAGGACACACAGTCATCAGGACTTAATTTTCCTTTTTTCATTTCAGCCATAATTAGATTGTGAGAGAAGGTACAGGAAAAGTGACATGCATCCCCTGGAGCCAGCAAGGCTTGCTCTCACAGGCCTTCAGTACATCCTGTCAGATGAAGGAAGGTCTTTTCCCTTCAGCTTCACTAGCATGAAGACAAGCTTTCTTTTTCATGGTGGTAGGGATATGTTTCAGGGAAAAGAGCAGGAGAGAGGGGTATTAGAGCATTTAAACAGAGATTAGAACTCTAGGATAACTATGTCTCAAGATAAAAAGGCAGGTTTTAGAATTTCCATTTATTGTTGGAATGGTGTCTTTATTTCTTCTCACTTTCTCCAATTTTTCTATAGATTTCTTGCTTGGTATACCCCTTTAACTTGCAAACCAAATTCCTTAAAATGTTCCTGTAAACCTTTAAAATTAGCCACAGCTTGTTCACACTGTATCTAGATAATGAGCATTAATACCTGTTGGCTTGCAGTTTCCAGCTCTCAGAGTGTGAGACACCAGATTTCAAAATCAAATGTCAGTTTCTTCTGAAGAAGTGATTGAAAGGATCAGTTAGTATTTTGTTTTTCCACATCAGATTCCTTTTTTTTTAAATTGAGGCGTACCTTAAAATACACAGTTCTGAAGTATTCATTGAAATGAGTTTTGATGGTTGTAACTACTATCCAAACAAGATACAGGACATTTCCATTACACCGGAAGGTCCCATGGAATGCTGTATTTTGTTTGATACCCTAGCTTTCTTTTTGGGGGATCTTTCTTTGCCCAAATACTCTGCCCCTAGCCTTCAGATGGCAGACACCTGAGCCCTTTCCAAAGTGGTTGAATGCCTCAGAGAAGTTTCTCTCAGCTCTGCTTCTCTGCCTCCCATCTTAAGAAAGTGGCTTCCTTACACTTAAGAGAGGCTCCATGTATATAAGGGGGAACTCTTTTAGCTTTCCTGTCCAACCCCCAGTCTTTCGTGTATTACCCATGCACTTGGCAAAGACCGTGAGAAAAGTTGGTGAGTGGATGCAGACTTGATCTATGCCTAGGACTCCTCTGAATTCTGCTCTGTCACCCCAGTCTGCATGTAGCCATTAAAAATTCATTAAATAGAAAAATTAGTTGGGCATGATGGCACACACCTGTAGGGTTACAGTGAGCTACAATCATGCCACTGCACTCCAGACTGAGCAATAGAGTGAGACTATGTATTAATATCTTAAAAATAAATAAATAATAAAATAAAAAATGTTTGATTTTTTTCCTCATCTTAATGGTGAGTTTTTTAAAACTATGATTTTTATAGGGTATCTAGCTTGCTTTGGTTGTTAGGATGGGAGTGATGGCCTCTCACAATTTTCTATAATCCCAATCACAAGCAGAACAACCAGTTTATCTTGATGTCTTATAATGGTACAGACAACTGTAACTCAAATGCATGCTGTAGATGATAAGGTAAGATTTCAGATTACTGCAAATCTGGCTCACCACTGTGGGGGAAAAAACTCTAAATAAGTACATCAACAACTTAACCTTGAGGCTTTTATTGGTGGTATCACTCTCATTTATATTTTTAAAAGCACATATTTTATCAGTCAGTACTCAAAAGGGCTACAGCACGTCCTCAGATTACACCATTTCATTATAACGTTGATGAAAAAAAGAGAAATTGACTCTCAGGCTACTGCCTATGTGGAGTTTGCATGTTCTTCTCATGTCTGCATGGGTTTTCACTAGGCACTCTGGTTTCCTTCCACATCCCAAACACATGCATATTAGGTTCATTGGCGTGTCTTAATTTCCCAGTCAGACTGAGTGTGGGCGTGTGTGTGACTGCACCCTGTGATGGGATAGTGTCCTGTCTAGGGATAGTTCCTGACTTGCACCCTGAGCTGCCGGGATAGGCTCTGACCACTCACAACCCTGACCTGGAATGATAATAATTATCTTACTTATTTTTACTAATCTTTCTTAAATGTATGTATAGCTCACATTTATTTTAACATTTAATATTAGAAATGTTTTGATCTTTATTTAGAAGTTTGGTGATGTTTTTGTGACCAAGAATATGCCATAGGGACTTAACTCTTGCTTATAGTGATTAGCCTATGGTAAAACTGGGTGGTTATACATCATTTTGCTTAAAGTTGCAGTTTCCATGAACCTATTGATGACAGTGAGGATCTACTGTAATACAGAACCTTTAATTATTATTTTTATTATTATTATTACTTATTATACTACCCAGAGATGCTGTTAATCATGGGACTAAGAACCTTCATGATGATTCTAGGAATTAACATTCATTTCATGGGAAATGGAATGTCATATTAATATTCTTGTGCAAAGCATCCTTGTGATTTTCTCCCACCGAGAAAGTCAAGTGTAAAAACCATTCTGTCCTTAAATCTCCTTGAAGATTACACATTCCTACTTTTAAAAGTATTACGTAAAATTTTAAATATGCACTAAAATAGAGTAAAGCAGTGAAGCCCCATATACGCATCACCTAGCCTCAATGGCTTTGAACATTTTGTCCATCCTGTCTCATATTATCCCTCACTTTTTCCTTTAGGGAGGATACTGTGGTCTTTTAAATTTTAAAATAAATCCTTTGGTATGCATTCTACTTTTCAGAAATGCGAGCAGATCCACTCAGTATAACAGGGTAATTCTCTTGAAAAAGATATCTCAAAAAATAGATTGAAATCTCTTTTCATGAGATTTACCACAGTTAAGATCCTCAGCAACTTGATCATTTTCTTTAAATCTTTTTCCCCCAGTACCCATTTACCTAAACAATCTGCTTCAGCCCATCTGGTCTATTCACTGTTAGATCCCCACACAGGTGAGCATTCAGTAAGTCTTTAAAATTGAATGAAGCATTGTATGTTCCCATATCAGCATCTTTGCTCTTGATGTCTCTCTCTCTAATACTTTACCTCTTTTTTGCTGCCAGTGCAGAAAGAAATGCACATCTAAAGTTTGTCGCTTTTATTCCCTTTTGTTACAGTTTTGCTGTCCTTCTACTCTTACTCCTGCTGCCCTTTGAATATGAGAGTTCTGCAAAAACCAGTCCTTCTTTTAGGGCTTAGTTTACATTTTGTTTTCTCTGTACTCAATGAAGATGATTATTCCCTCTTCTGACCATCTGATCTTCATACCACTCATTTAGATACTTCCTTTTACTGGGTTATATTATTAGTTAATATTTAAGTTAACATACTTTATTTCTCTAGGGAAAGTTTTAGAAGTTGTTGTTTTATTTATCTTTATTGTACCTGTAAAGGTTACATTCGTTCATTCATGCACTTAGGTCTCAGTGCATTTTCTATTTTCCTGTGGCCACATTTTTCTATTTTCTAGACGTGACTGTTAACTCAAAATATTCTATATCTAATTGAAATAGTTTTGCCAGATTTAGCAAACAAAAATAAAACATGCCCAGTTAAAGATGAATTTTAAATAAATATTGAATAATTTTAGTATAAATATGTCCTAAATGTTACATATGAAACACTTCTACTGAAAATACTATTTGTTGTTTACCTGAAATTCAAATGTAACTGGGCATCCTACATTTTACCCAGCAACTCTAAATTGAAAGTTTATTTTAATTTAATTTTGTCTTCCAGATAAAAAGAGTAGATAAATTGGTAGATATCTTCCTTGAATATGTCATATATTCCAGACATGATGACAGATTTCGTTTGTTCAATCAACAATGATTTCTTCAGTGCCTAATGTATCCCAAATTAAATTCTGCTACTGTCTTGCTCTGCTCTTTTCTTTTTTTTCCTTATTGATGCACAGTCCCTTTGGTCCTCAGGCACCATACATTTATCATTTTTAGCTTTTATCCATCCTTAGTCAAAACAGTTACTAAGTCCTGGGGCATCTCTCTCTCTCTCTCTCTCTCTCTCTCTCTCGCTTTCTCCGTCCCTCTCTCTTCCTCCCTCCCTCTCTCTCTCTCCTTTCTCCATTCTTGCATTTCCCATCAATCTCTTTTCCTTTTCATCCCCATAACCAGATTATTTCTCATCCACCATAAACACCTCAAAAGTTTTTGCCAACCCCAAAGAACTTGCCTTAACCTTGCAATTTGCATATTCTAACCTATTCTTTTGTTATAGTATTTCTTGAAAAAATAGTCTGTAATTGCCGTTGCAATTTTTTCACTCCCACGCATTTCTCAGCTCATTGTACTTCTTTTACCCATCACTCTGATGACTTTTTCGTAGTGTTTTGTGGTATCTTCACTTCCATTGTGGATACCCTAGATGTTTTACACTCTTTTTTCCTGCACATTTTTCCCTTGTAGTTTTATTGTCTTACAACTCCAATGATCAGCTCTTTCCTGATGACTCCTAAGTAGATGTCTCTAAACTTGACATCTCTCCTAGATCCAGGTCTCAGACCCACTAGATATCTCTCTGAATATTTTCAAACTTACAACAGTGAATATTGAGGAAGCTACAATATAATTGTAATAAAACATTACACGCATCATAAGGAAAACAGATAATGTGCTAAGAGAATTCTAACAGGCAGAAAGGACTTCTGAGATTGTGTTCCCATTTGTCTTGTTCTTTGTTTTCTTCAGAGACAGGATTTTGCTCTGTTGCCCAGGCTGGCATATAGCGGCACAATCATAGCTCACTGTAACATCAAACTCCTGGGCTGAAGTGATCCTCCTGCCTCAGTCTCCAGAGTAGCTAGGACCACAGGCATGCACCACTTAGCCTGGCTAATTAAAAAAAAAATTAATGGAGATGAGGTCTTGCTATGTTGCCCAGGCTAGTCTCAAATTCCTGGTTTCAAGTGCTCCTCCTGCCTTGGCCTCCCTAAGTGCTGGGATTACAGATGTGAGCCACCATGCCAGTACTGGCTTGTTCTTAAAGTTCTGATTTAACCGTTTAAACAGTATGTATAGAATTTTGCATAGGAAATAAAGATCAAAACCATAGAGATGTGAGAACCACTTGTAAGGGCTAGAGGGCAGTAGCAGTGAGATGAGTTAAGGGTCTCCTGCATTAAGGCCAGAGGAGACAATAGTGGCTTGAACATCAGGCATAGCAGTGGTCATAGGTAAGTTTGTTGGTGAAATGGACCCTGCCTGAAGTTTTATGGAATTAACCTTCACTGACATCAGCTTATATGGAACAATAACATTGAAATAATACAGATAATATAGATGTACTTTCAGTGATATCTAAATAGAATTGTTTATTAGCTAGAATTTAAGTTTTATGGGAGTAGGAAACTTTGTATTCTGAAATGCCAAATATGCTGAGATATATGCATGCCACCTACAGTTTTTATACTGAAGTCCTTAATGAAAGGTGGTATTTGGATACTCAAGTTTCTGGATAGTGGTACAAAGAATCATTTGAGGCTTACAAAATAGTGATCATTTGGCATTTTAAGTTGATGTAAGCAAGAAGACATGTCTGTCATTTCATGTACATCTGTATAGTCTTCACCTCAACCTGAATCTCTGTAAGAAAATCAATAGAACTTCCTGTCAGGATTGCTTTAATACAACTTATCTGTGGGCAACTCTAGTTATAGAGAAGAATTCTGCTGGTATTAAAGTGCTGAAGTGAAATTATGTTAAATTTTTGCTGACTTTAAAACAAAGAAACCTGTTAGCTATTATGACTTCTAAACTTTAAATGTATGCTGCTATAAACATCCATATGCAGAAACCTCAAAAACAAAATGAGATATGATTAATCACCTTTCAGAAGCAGAGTTTGATAAAAGCAAGAATGCAGTTCAGCTGTTTACAAGTTGAAACTTCTATAGGAAAAATATTTCAGGGAAAGATATATAGTTTGTTTTTTATTGACTTATGTAAGCACTTTACCTTTTGAGCTCTATAAAAAATTGAACTGTTTCTGGGAAGAGATTCTTCTTTTATGACTATATTACTCATATCATGACAATTCATTGAATAGTAAAAGACATTGATGATGTGTTTGGTGTGAGGTAGAACTCTTGTCTTCAAAGGACAGGAGAAATTTATCTTTCCACATTTATTTGCAAGGTGTTTTCAAATAACTCTTCTGATAGCGTATGACATATCCATTAGCCCTGGACCTAAGAGGAGTAAGTTATGGGTATTTAGAATGTTTCTAAGCTGAGACACCCAGTCCCTTCCACCCAACCACATTGGCATCCATTTAGATAGGTACAATTTTGAAAATCTTTCCCCAGGAAAGAGCCAGATTGTCACAGTATGCAAGAAAGTGTTGTGCATAGCAAAAGAAACTTAGTTAAAGGATATTTAAGAAGATTCAAATATCAGTATAAGGGCGACCTGTGCAGAAATTTTATTAAGCAAGGGGATGAGCAACCAGGAGACTGCTTGTCACATAAAATGTTCAGGCAGAGAATGAATGTTCATCTTTCAGGACTATTGAATACTAAAGATGATAAATCTGATTAAATCATCCAAGTTTCCTCCAAACTCTGATATTTTAGAAAAAGTTTCTTAGGCTTAGAGGCCATTAACTTTTGGCTGACTGGTAATTCAAGTAAGTCGGCTGTTATAGAAGCCGACTTACTTGGGATTTGAGGTGCGTGTGACTTTATTGAGACAGTGGTCTCAATAAAAACAGATTGAGAGAAGCAGTATAAGACAGGGAAGGAGTTAAACAAGGATATGGTTTCAGCTGAGTTTTGCTTCAGCCTGATCCCGTGGGAGCTCTGGAGCATAAATTGTGCATAGAGTTGCTCTCACCTGGAGACGAAGAGGGTATAGTTTTAGGCCCCGGTTAGTATTAGTCAGTAATCGGCTATGAGAGGGCACTACATTGCAGGTGAGGTGGCTCTTAAATGGCTAATGGCAGTTCTCTAGAGAAGAAGACAGCTGTGAATTAAGAGCAGCTAGTACTCAGAGCAACTGGGGGATGGGTGTGCTGGCCCTATCTACTATGCTAGCAAAAGGATTGTCCTATGTATTAGAAACACAAAATAGGAACAAGAGTGAGCGGCTAGAGGGAAGCACAGCACTGACCCCACAACAGCCATACATGAAAACTGACCATATGTTTGAGGCCATGTAACATGGAGATGGATATTCCATACACAACTACATAGCCTTAAAGGCATCACAGCACATACAAAGAACAGATGCTCATAATGCTGACCTAGAGTCAAGAAGAAAAAAATCTATACTTTATTAGAATATGCAATTGAAAAAGCAGGGACCATCCACATTTTTATACTTTAATTGCTTAAATCACCAGTCCCTAGTTATTTAGAAAAGAAACAGAATAGTTGTGAAAGTGCTCGGTGAGTAATTAACCTATTACAACTTTTAGAGCATTAACCATAGGGCCATCAGGTAGACACGTAAGAAGCTGTGCGTTACAAAGGTAAGTACTTTAGAAAAAGGAAAGTGTTTTAGAGAGTCTTACATTTTGAGACTTAGAATATTAATGTGTCTCAGTTTACTCTCAGGAAGGTGTGCAGGAAAGAAGTACTTTGTGGTTTCTGTTGAACAAGTGGGCGATTTTAAGGCTGTTGCCCAAACTAGGTAACAAATTGCATCATTCTCATTGTATTTTCAACAATTGCCACCCTCTTGGCCCATCTTATCTGTTATTCCATGAACACCTCATCAAGTTTCACCCTCCAGTGCTTATTTTCAAACTGTTTTACAGAAACTTTTGGTATAAATCCTATAGCTCATCAAGTATCAAAGGCTGCTTTTTATATGTCAATGTTCTCTAGAAAAATTTTAATGTTTTTCTTCTTCAGTACCATAATACTACCTTTGACTGGGCATTTTTGTCGAAGAAGGAGTGTTTGAAATATGGAGGAAACCTCGTCGGGAACAACTGTAATTTTGTTCCTGATATCACACTCATGTCTTTTATCCTCTTCTTGGGAACCTACACCTCTTCCATGGCTCTGAAAAAATTCAAAACTAGTCCTTATTTTCCAACCACAGTAAGTACCTGAATTTTAAATAGTTTTCATTGGATTTACACTGTATCAACAATAATACAACTTAACAAGGTGAAAAAGGCACCTGTAATTCAATGTGTCCAATATAATTTTGTGCGTTTTAAAAATTACACTTCAATCTTTGTTCATGTGCATACTTATTAACGTTAAGTCTAGTCAAGCTTTGGAAAACCTTCCAAGGACTTTCTCACATAATTCTGTCATATACCTCTCATAATTCTGAATATGCTGAAAGGAAAAAAAATGAGATGAATTATATTTAAAAATGCATGAGTGAAGAAAAATACCTTTTAAATTCATTGTGTTTAAGTACATAATCAAAAACTCTTCGTGTTCATCAGGAATTTCCATGTTGTAGAATTTCTTCAGCAGCTGTACATTTGAGTATTTTAGTACTTGAATTATGGGCTGTGGGAGTAACTTAAATTGTGTTGTTACACAAGTATTGGTATAAGATATGACTGTCATATGAGCCAAACTTTCCTTCCCGTAATGATGAATGCCATAGTACAGAGAAACAGATAATTAAACTGGGTTGTGCAAACATCCTGTCTCCCATTAAAATGCCTGAGTGAGCTTAGTCCAAACTGTGGGTTCATGGAGATGCTATAAGAAAAGACTAATATTTAGTTAATGGCATTTTGGTTTTTTGCCTGCAGAATCAAACTAAGATAATCCTTTGCTTTACAGTTCAGTTCTTAGTGTTTAGGATGTCAGTATTTCTTAGGCAATCTTGATTACACCTGATTTATATCAGTGACCTGCTCTGTACAGCTGACATCTCATGAAACAGCTCTTCTTGCATTATATGTAAAAGGAATGGAAGAATTTTAAAATATGAGATGCACTTGATGAAATTCCTTTTTCCAACTCCTAGGAAATGAAAATATATTTACTTTCACCTAGAAAATTTTTGACTCTCTGATTCTTCTTACAAAATTGAAAATAAACAGAAGGGTTGATAATGAAATGTCTAGAAGTAGATAGCCCAAGGAATGAAAAATTTCCACAAAGTGAAATTTAGAAAGAAGCATTCAACTTAGTCTGCTTAACATGGGCATTACAAGCTGGTGATCCACAGGCAGAAAGAATTCAACCCACAGCCATTCTTTGTTTAGCCCACAGTGTGTATACACACAAAAAAACACACACTCTCTCTCTTACTTGAGGCTTTTGGTAGAATCTGTACTTTGCAGATAGTTACTGTTTTCCCAGCTCTGTGTTGTCTAAGAATTGGCTGTTTCATGCATTCAGATTAACTGCCTGTTCTTAAAGACACTGGGAAATGTGCTTTCTTGATACACCTCTTCAACTGTATGAGTTTTGGGTAGAACAGATTCCTGGGTAAAAGTCTTTGAGGACAATTTTTTTTTTTCTCTTGAGGTTTTTCCTTCTTAATAAGTAATTTATTGGGCATCTTGGATTTTGTTTGTTTGTATTTTTGGCTTATACTTTGTAAATCATCACCACCTGCCAAAGTCTGATATAATTTAAGTATAGTAAGTAGAAAAGTGGAAAATTTGTGAAGCACTTATAAGTCATAATTTGCAAAATAAACTAGTTTCAACTTTGAGATGAATGGAGATCCTTTTCTAAATTTTAAAATCTTAATTGACCAATAATAATGTAAACTATGTATTTCTGGAGTACAATGTGACATATGTATATGTTGTGGAATGATTAAATCAAGCTAATTAACATATCCATTACCTCACATACTTATTTTTTTGTGATGAGAACATTTAAAACCTACTCTTTTAGCAATTTTAAAATATACAACACATTATTATTAGCTATAGTCATCATGCTGTGCAGTGGATCTCAAAGACATATTCCTCTTGTCTGATACTTTGTACCCTTTGACCAATATCCTCCCATTCCCCGCCTCCAGTAGGCACCGTTCTACTGTCTACTTATATGAGTTTGACATTTTAGGTTTCACGTATAAGTGAGGTCATGTAGTATCTGTCTGTCTGTGCTTGGCTCATTTCACTTCACATAATGTCTTCCAGGTTTATCCAAATTATTGCTAATGACAGAATTTCCTTTGTTTTATGGCTGGATAGTATTCCACTGTTTATATGTGCCACATTTTCTTTATTCATCTGTTGATGAACACTTAGGCTGATTCCATATCTTGGCTATTGTGAATAATGCTACAAAGAACATGAGAGTGTTGACATCTCTTTGAGATCATGATTTCATTTCTTTTGGATACATACACAGAAGTAGGGTTGCTGGATCATATAGTAGTTCTGGTTTTTATTTTTTGGGGGAAACTTTCATACTGTTTTCTGTAATGGCTGTTCTAATTTACGTTCCCACCAACAGTGTACAAGGGTTACCTTTTCTCCACATCATCACCAACACTTATCTTTTGTCTTTTTGATAATAACCATCCCAACAGGTGTGAGGTCATATCTCATTGTGGATGTAATTTGTAGTTCCCTGATACTTCATGATGTTGAGCATTTTTTCATTTATCTTTTGGCCATTTATGTTTCTTCTTTTGCAAAACATCTATTCAGGTCCTCTGTCTATTTATTAGGTGAATTGCTGTTCAGTTTTAGTTTGATGCAATCCTGTTTGTCTATGTTTGCTTTTGTTGTCAAAAAATAACCTTATGTTGAAGTGTAATGTTAGGTTATTTGATATTAACAATAATCTTTGCCCAGACTAATGTCATGGAGCTTTTCCTTTATGTTTTCTTTTAATAATTTTACAGTTTCAGGTCTTATATTTAAGTCTTTAATCTCTGGCTATTTTCTTTTTTTGTATTTTTAGTAGAGACAGGATTTCACCATCTTGGCCAGGCTGGTCTTGAACTCCTGACCTCGTGACCCACTCGCCTTGGCCTCCCAAAGTGCCAGGATTACAGGTGTGAGCCACCCTGCCTAGCCTTAATCCATTTTGAATTGATTATTGTATATGGTATGAGATGAGGGTCTAATTTCATTATTCTGCATGTTGATATCTAGTTCTCCTAGCACTATTTATTGAAGAGACTGCTGTTACCCCATTGTGTGTTCTTGGCATCTTTGTTGAAAATCAGTTGGCCATAAATGCATGGATTTATTCCTGGACTCTGTTCTATCCCATTGGTCTGGATGTCTGTTTTTCTACCAGTACCATCCTGTTTTGATTACTATAGTTTTGTAGTAGATTAGTGTGATGCTTCCAGCTTTCTTCTTTTTGCTCAAGATTGGTTTGGCTATTTGGGGTCTTTTGTGATTTGATACAAATTTTAGGATTACTTTTTTTATTTGTGTAAAACATATCATTGGAATTTGGATAGGGTTTGCTTTGCATCAGTAGATTGCTTTGGTAGTATGGACTTTTTAATAATACCAATTCTTCAAATTCATGAATACAGGATATCTTTCCATTTACTCCTGTCTTCTTCAATATCTTTCATCAAATCTTTATAATTTTCAAAGTATAGCACATTCACCTCCCAGGTTAAATTTGTTCTTAAATGTTTTATTCTTTTGTAGCTATTGTAAGTGGGATTGTGATTTTTTTTCAGATAGGTTGTTGTTGGTCTATAGAAACACTACTGAATTGTATGTTGATTTTATATTCTGCAACTTTACTTAATTTTTTTATTACTTCTAAAATTTTTTTGGTGGAGTCTTTATGTAAGATCATGTTGTCTGCTAACAGAGACAATTTAACTTCTTCCTTTCCTTCCTTTCATAGGTTATATGTGTCTAGGAATTTACCCATTTCTTCTAGGTTATTTAGTTTGTTGTTGTATAATTGTTCATAAGTATCTCTTAGAGTTTTTTTTATTTCCTTGTTATCAGGTGTAATGTCTCTTTTTAATCACTGAATTTATTTATTTCAGTCTTCTTTTTTTTTTTAGCCTAGCTATTGGATTGTTGGTTTTGCTTATTATTTATTTATTTTTATTTTTAATTTAATTAATTAGTTAATTAATATTTTTTGTTTGTTTGTTTGTTTGTTTGTTTTGAGACAGAGTCCCTCTCTGTCACCCAGGCTGGAGTGCAGTGGCGCCATCTCAGCTCACTGCAACCTCTGCCTCCCTGGTTCAAGCGATTCTCCTGCCTCAGCCTCCCAGGTAGCTGGGACTACAGGAGTGTGCCACCATGGGACCTGGCTAATTTTTTGTATTTTTAGTAGAGATGGGGTTTCACCATAATAGCCAGATGGTCTCGATCTCCTGACCTTGTGATCCCCCTGCCTAGGCCTCTCAAAGTGCTGGGATTACAGGCGTGAACCACCACGCCTGGCCTATTTTATTTTATTTTTGAGATGGAGTCTTGCTCTGTTGCCCAGACTAGAGAGCAGTGGTGCCATCTCAGCTCACTGTAACCTCAGCCTCCTGGGTTCAAGGGATTCTTGTGCCTCAACCTCCTGAGTAACTGGGATTACAGGCGCTTGCCACCGCGCCCACTAATTTTTGTATTTTTTGTGGAGACGAGGTTTCACTATGTTGACCAGACTCATCTTGAACTGTTGATCTCAAGTGATCCACCAGCCTCGGCCTCCCAAAGTGTTGGGATTACTGGCGAGAGCCACTGCACCCCGGCTGATTTTGTTTATCTTTAAAGAAACCTCAACTTTTAGTTTTGTTAATTTTTTTTTACTTGTCTTAGTCTTTATTTCTTCTTTGAGTTTTATTATTTCCTTCTTTCTAACAATTTTGAGTTTAGTTTGTTTTTGTCTTTCTAGCTCCTTGACATGCTTCCTTAGGCTGTTTATTAGAAATCTTCTTTCGATGTAGTCATTTATTGCTATAAATTTCACTCTTAGAACTGCTTTTGTTGTGTCCCATGGGTTTTGGTATGATATATTTCCATTCTCATTTGTCTCAAATTTATTAATTTCATTTTTAATTTGTTTACTTACACATTGGTTATTTAGTAGCATACATATTCAGGAGCATAAACTTCCATGTGTTTGTAAAGGTTTCAAAGTTTTCCTTATTGTTGATTTATAGTTTTATATTGTGGTCAGAAAAGATACTTGATACGATCTCTGTTTTCTTAAATTTTCTAAGACTAGTTTTGTAGCCTAGCATATGATCTGTCCTGGAGAATGTTACAAATGCAGTTGAGAAGAATGTGTATTCTGTAGCAGTTGGATGGAATATTCTGTAAAGGTCTGTTAGGTCCATTTGATGTATGGTGCAACTGAAGTCCAATGTTCCTTGTTGATTTTCTGTATAGACGATCTGTCCATTGTTGAAAATGGGGTATTGAAATTCACTATTATTGTATTGTCTTCTGTTTCTCCCTTTAGACAGAATGATAATATTTGCTTTATATGTTTGGGTACTCTGTGATTAGGTGCATATAGATTTATAATTGTTTTATTGAATCGATTCTTTTATTATTATATAATGACCTTCTTTGTCACTTTTTACAGTTTTTGACTTAAGTATATTTTATATGGATACCTCTGATCACTTTTGGTTTCCATTTGCATGGAGTATCTTTTTCCATCCTTTCATTTTCAGTCTGTTGTCCTTAATAGTGAGGGGATCTCTAGTAGGCAAACTATAGTTTGGTCTTTTTTTTTTTTTTGTCCATTCATTCCCTCTGTATCTTTTCATTGGAGAACTTAATTTCATTTACATTCAAGGATTTTATTGATAGGTAAGGACTTACTCCTATCATTTTGTTAATTGTACTTTAATTATTTTAATATCCTTCATTCTTTTCTTCCTCTCTTGTTTATCTCTGTGGTTTGGTGCTAAGCTTTGTTTCTTTTCCCTTTCTCATGTGTTTATCAGCTGTAATTTCTATCTTTGTGGTTGCCATGGGGCTAACATAATGAGTCTTGTAATTATAATACTCTATTTTAAGCTGATAACAACTTAACTTTGGTCACGTTAAAATACTTTAGACTTTTTTGCTCCCTCCCACAATTTATATGTTTGTTACCTTAATTTACTTTCTTATCTACTGTGTGTTTCTTAGTCACTAATTATGGCTTTTCTTGTTTTCGACCATTTTAAGTTTAAACCTTCATACTAGAGATTGAAAGATTTATGTAGCACCATTATAATTCTGTGTTTGATTATGAATTTACCTCTACTGGTGAGTTTTATACTTTCATGTATTTTCATGATAATAAATATCATCCTTTTGTTTACAGTTGTAGCTCTTAAGCATTTTTTATAAGACTGATCTAGCAATAATGAATTCCCTCAGCTTTTGCTTGTCTGGAAAGATCTTTATTATAGCTTTGCTGGATGTGGTATTGGCTAACAGTTGGTTTTTGTTTCCACACTTTGAATATATTATCCCATTCTCTCCTGACTGGCAAGATTTCTGCTGAGAAATCTGTTAATTGTCTAATGGAGATTCTCTTATATGTGACTTGATGCTTTTCTCTTGCAGCTTATAGAATTCTCTCTTTGTCTTTAGCTTTTGACAGTTTGAGTATTAATATGCCTTGGAGAACATTGTTTAGGGTTCAGTCCAGTTGGGAACTTTTGAGCTTCTTGGATCAGGACATCCATATTTCTCCCAAGACTTTGAGGTTTTCAGTCATTATTTTGTTAAATAGGCTTTCTGTTATTTTATTTGTCTCTTCTTTCACTGTCACACATATAATGCAAAGATTTATTCACCTAATTCTTATTTATTTTTTCCTCTGACTTGATTGGGTTAATTCAAAAGATGACTTCAAGTTCAGGAACTCTTTCATCTTCTTGATCTAGTCTGTTCTTGATGCTATCGGTTGTATTTTTTTATTTCTTTCACTAAATTCTTCACTGCCAAGATTTCTGTTTGATTCTTTTTTAATGATATCTTTCACTTTTTTGAATTTTTCATTCAGATCATGAATTATTTTTCTGATTTCACTGAATTGTTTGTATTCTATAGTATCTCTCTGAGCTTCTTTAAGATCATTATTTTGAATTCCTTTTGATCTATTCTATAAATATTCTTTTTTTGGACCTCCTACTGAAGACTTATTGTGTTTCATGGGGGGGGGTGTTATTATTTTTTTTCTTTTTTGCTTTTTTTGTATTTTTTTTAAATATCCAACCTCTATTCTAATTCAGGGTACATATACAGGATGTGCAGGTTTGTTACATAGGTAAATTGTGCCATGGTGGTTTGCTGCACAGATCATTCCATCACCCAAGTATTAAGCCCAGCATCCACTAGCTTTTCTTCCGGATTCTCTCCCTCTTCCCACCTCCCCCTCCCAACAGACCCCAGAGTGTGTTGTTTTTCTGAATGTATCCGTGTGTTCTCATCATTTAACTTCCACTTATAAGTGAGAACATGTGGTATTTGGTTTTCTGTTCCTGCGTTAGTTTGCTAAGGATAAATGGCCCCTAGCTCCATCCATGTCCCTGCAAAGGACATGATCTTGTTCCGTTTTATGGCTGCATAGTATTTCATGGTGTATATGTACCACATTGTCTTTATCCAGTCTATGACTGATGGGCTTTTAGGTTGATTCCATGCCTTTGATATTGTGAATAGTGCTGCAATGAATATATGTATGAATGTGTCTTTATAATTGAACAATTTATATTCCTTTGGGTATATATCCTGTAATGGATATATAAAACTTTATATATAAAATGGATATATATAAAACTTAAAATATATCCAGTAATGGATATATACCCAAAGGCTTTTTCTCCACAACTTTGCCAGCATCTGCTATTTTTTGACCTTTTAATAATAGCCATTCTGACTGGTGTGAGAGAGTATCTCATTGCAGTTTTGATTTGCATTTCTGTAATGATTAGTAATGTTGAGGTTTTTTTTTTTTCATATGTTTGCTGGCCACATGTATGTCTTATTTTGAGAAGTGTCTTTTCATGTCCTCTGCCCAGTTTTTAATGGGATTTTTTGTTTTTTTCTTGTAAATTTGTTGAAGTTCCTTATAGATGCTGGATATTAGACCTTTGTCAGATACATAGTCTGCAAAAATTTTCTTCCATTCTGTAGGTTGTCTGTTTACAATGATGACCATTTCTTTTGCTGGGCAGAAGCTCTTTAGTTTAATTAGATTCTGTTTGTTAATTTTTGCTTTTGTTGCAACTGCTTTTGGTGTCTTCATCATGAAATCTTTGCCCATGCCTGTGTCCTGAACGGTATTGCCTAGATTTTTTTCTAGAGTTTTTATGGTTTGGGGTTTTATGATTAAGTATTTAATCCATCTTGAGTTAATTTTTGTATATGGTGTAAGGAAGAGGACAAGTTTCAATTTTCTACATACGGCTAGCTAGTTCTCTTGGCACCATTTATTAAATGGGGAATTATTTCACCATTGTTTGTTTTTGTCAGGTTTGTCGAAGATCAGATGGTTGTAGGTGTGTGGTCTTATTTCTTGATTTTCTATTCAGTTCCATTGGTCTATGTGTCTGTTTTTGTACCAGTACCATGCTGTTTGGTTTCTATAGCCCTGTAGTTTGAAGTCAGGTAGCATGATGCCTCCAGCATTGTTCTTTTTGCTTAGGATTGCATTGGCTATTTGGGCTCTTTTTTGGTTTCATATGAATTTTAAAATAGTTTTTTCTAATTCTGTGAAGAATATCAATAGTATTTTACCTGGAATAGCATTAGATCTTCAAATTGTTCTGGGCAGTATGGCCATTTTAACATTTTAACATATTGATTCTTCCTATTCATGAGCATGGAATGCTTTTCCATTTTTTTCTGTCATCTCTGATTTCCTTGAGTGGTGGTTTGTAGTTCTCATTGAAGAGGTCCACTTCCATCATTAGCTGTATTCCTAGGTATTTTATTCTTTTTGTGGCAGTTGTGAATGGGAGTTCATTTGTGATTTGGCTTTCGACTTTCCTGTGGTTGGTTTAAAGTAATGCTAGTGAGTTTTGCAGATTGATTTTTTATCCTGAGACTTAGCTGAAGTTGCTTAGCAGCTCAAGAAACTTTGGGGCTGAGATGATGGGGTTTTCTAGATACAGTTTTATATAATCTGCAAACTAGGTAGTTTGACTCCCAGTTTGGAAAACACATTTCAGGATATCATCCAGGAGAACTTCCCCAACCTAGCTAGACAGGCCAATATTCAAATTTTGGAAATGCAGAGAACCTCAGCAAGATACTTCACAAGAAGATCATCCTCAAGACACATAATCATCAGATTCTCCAAGGTTGAAACGAAAGAAAAAATGTTTAGGGCAGCCAGAGAGAAAGGCAAGATCACCTACAAAGGGAAGCCCATGAGACTAACAGTGGGCCTCTCAGTGGAAATCCTACGAGCCGGAAGAGATTGGGGGCCAATATTTAACATCTTAAAGAAAAGAAAATTGAACCTAGAATATTGTATCTCACCAAACTAAGCTTCATAAGCAAAGGAGAAATCAAATTATTTTCAGACAAGCAAATGCTGAGGAAATTCATTATGACCAGACCTGCTTTACAAGAGCTCTTGAAGGAAGCACTAAATATGGAAAGGAGAAACCCTTACCATCCACTACAAAAACACACTGAAATACACAGACCAGTGACACCATAAGGCGACCACATAAACAAGTCTGCAAAATAACCAGCTAATATCGTGATGACAGGACCAAATCCATACATAACAATTCTAACCTTACATGTAAATGGGCTAAATGCCCCAATTAAAAGACACAGAGTGGAAAGCTGCATAACAAACCAAGACTCATTTGTATTCTGTCTTCAAGAGACCAATCTCACATGCAAAGACACACATAGGCTTAAAATAAAAGGATGGAGGAAAATTTACCAAACAAATGGAAAACAGAAAAAAAGCTTGGGTTGCAATCCTAGTTTCTGACAAAACAGACTTCAAACCAACAAAGATGAAAAAAGGCAAAAGGTATTACATAATGGTAAAGGGTTCAATTCAACAAGAAGAGCTAACTATCCTAAATAGAAATGCTTCCAATAAGGGAGCACCAAGATTTAAAAAGCAAGTTATTAGATACCTTCAAAGTGACTTAGACTCCCACACAATAATGGTGCAAGACTTTAATACCCCACTGACAATATTAGACATATCATCAAGAGAGAAAATTAACAAAGGTATTCAAGACCTGAACTCAGCTCTGCATCAGGTAGACTTGATAGATATCTACAGAACTCTCTGCCCGAAAACAACAGAATATGCTTTCTTCTCATCACCACACAGCACTTACTTTAAAATTAATCACATAATCGGAAGTTAAACACTCTTCAGCAGATGCAAAAGAACTGAAATCATAACAGTCTCTCGGACCACAGTGTAATCAAATTAGAACTCAGGATTAAGAAATTCACTCAAAACCATAAAACATGGAAATTGAACAACTTGTTCCTGAATGACTTTTGGGAAAATAATGAAATTAAGGCACAAATCAGGAAATTCTTTGAAACTAATCAGAACAAAGAGACAATGTACCAGAATCACTAGGATGTAGCTAAAACAGTGTTAAGAGGGAACTTTATAGCACTAAAAGCCCACATCAAAAAGCTAGAAAGATCTCAAGTTAACAAGCTAACATTACAGCTAAAAGAACTGGAGAACCAAGAGCAAACAAACCTGAAAGCTAGCAGAAGACAAGAAAAACCAAGATCAGAGCTGAACTGAATGAGGTAGAGACATGAAAAACCCTTCAAAAGATCAATGAATCCAGGAGCTGGTTTTTTGAAAAAATTAATAAAATAGATAGGCCACTATCCAGACTAATAAAGAAGATAAGAGAGAAGACTCAAATAAACACAAGCAGAAATGATAAAGGGGGACATCACAACTGACCCCACCAAAATACAAACAACCATTAGAGAATATTATCCCTTAATAGTGTTTATAATATAAACACCTCTATGCACATACACTAGGAAATCCAGAACAAATGGATAAATTCCTGGACACATACACCTTCCCAAGACTGAACCAGGAGGAAGTTGAATCCCTGAATAGACCAATAATGAGTTCTGAAATTGAGGCAGTAATAAATAGCCCAACAACCCAAAAAAGCCCAGGACCAGATGGATTCACAGCTGAATTCTACCAGATGTACAAAGAAGAGCTGGTATCATTTCTACTGAAACTATTCCATAAATTAAAAGGAGAGACTTCTCTCTAATTGATTGTATGAGTCCAGCTTCATTCTTATACCAAAACCTGGCAGAGATACAACAAAAAATGAGAAGTTTAGCCAGTATCCTTGATGAACATTGATGCAAAAATCCTCAACAAAATGCTGGCAAACCAAATCCAGCAGCACGTCAAGCTTATCCACCATGATCAAGTAGGCTTCATCTTGGGGTGCAAGGTTGGTTCAACATATACAAATCAAGAAATGTGATTCATCACATAACCAGAACTAAGGAAAAAAACCATGTGATTATCTCAATAGATGCAGAAAAGGCCTTTGATAAAATTCAACATTTGTTTATGTTAAAAACTCTCAATAAACTAGTTATTAAAGGAAGATACCTCAAAATAATGACAGCCATGTATGACAAACCCACAGCCAATATTATACTGAATGGGCAAAGGCTGTAAGCATTCTCCTTGAAAACCAGTACAAGACAAGGATGCCCTGTCTCACCATTCTTATTCAACATAGTATTGGAAGTTCTGGCCAGGGCAGTCAGGCAAGAGAAAGAAATAAAGGCTATTCAAATTGGAAGAGAGGAAGTCAAACTAGCCTTTTTATATTTCTTGTGTCTCTATGTTGATATCACACATCTAGTGAAATAGTCATTTTTTAAAATTCATGGAGTATCTTTTGTAGGGAGGGATTTTTTTTTTTTCTGTAGATGGGTCTTAGGGTGTCATTTGGTATAGTATATTGGCTTTGGTTCTGGGTAGACTCAGTAGCATGGTTGCCATACATTTTCTTCAGCTTAATTTTTGTAAGCAATCTGTGATTGCCTTAATGGCCTACTTCATGGGGGTTTGTGGTGGTGGTAGTGTGGTTTTGCTAGGCTCTTTAGAATGCCTGGGCCAGTTTCGGAACTGGGAACATTTGTGCATGGTGGGTCAGCAGGCTGTGTGGCGAGCAGTCTGGGGTTTGGGGACCAGGGGTGCCACCAGGTAGCCTCTTGGGTAAGGAGCATGGCAGACTGGCTAGCTGTTCAGTGACTTTCCTGCTTTGCAGGTCCACCTGTTCCTCATGGGTGAAGATGCCCCATGGGTTTGAGCAATGGGTTCTTAGTTGTACTGTTGGTTCTATGCTTTGTACACCTGGGGTTGTGGTGCTGCAGGCACCTGTGTAAACATGGTGAAATGAGGGTGAGGCCTCAAGGATGAAGAGAGGCAGTGGCTTCTGGGTCCCAGGACAGGATTCCCTCTAACAGTTAGTCCAGTTTAAAGATGGTGCCATGCCATAGCACCTTAGCTTGCAGGGTAGAGTATATACAACCTGAGCTCCTACTCTGGGGCAATGCAGCTGTGTAAACTCCTAGAAACTCCCTAATCTGAATTTTGGACTTGTGAGGACAGGGAACTCTCCTGTAGCAAGGACTTCTGGTATCTCTGGTGGCTATGGGGATTTCTGGGGGCCTCCAGTTTGTCTTTTTGTCATAATAATAAATCTTCCTTGATTCTGAGCCAATCCCAGCAAGAAGATAGTGTGACGAAGTAGAAGGGTGCCTTTTCCTTTCTCTATCCTGGGCTTTCACACTCCATAGGGATTTCACTGCTTCTCTGGATCTCTCCCAACATAATTTCTATCACTCTAATGTAAATGTAATTATTTATTTGCTATTTTGGTCCCTTTTTGTGGAGTGGATGAGTGCCAGGCAATTCTAGTCAGCCATCTTAATGAAGTCTGAAATGAAAATTTTTGTGTCTTCTTATGAATTGATCCCTTTATCATTATATGATGACCTTCTTTGTCTTGTTTTTTTTTTTACTTACAATTTATTTTATCTGATGCAAATACAGACATCCTTGTTTTCTTTTGATTGCATCCTTTCAGTTTTAAACTATGTGTGTCCTCAGAGGTGAAATGAGTCTCTTTTAGGCAGCATATAGTTGGATCTTAAAAAAAAAAAATCCATTCAACCCTTCTGTCTTTTTAGTGGAGAATTTAACCCATTTACATTCAAGGTAACTTTTATAGGTACAGACTTCCCACTACCATTTTGTTAATTATTTTCTGATTAATTTGTAGATTCTTTGTTCTTTCCTTCCTCTTTTGTTGTTTTCCTTTGTGATTTTTTTTCTGGATAATTTTCTCCACTGTGTTTTGATTTCTTACTTTTTATCTTTTGTGTGTCTTCTAGAGATTTTTGCTTTGTGGTTACCATGAGGCTTACATAAAACATCTTACAACTATAACAGGCTATTTTAAGATGATAACAACTTACCTTTCATTGCATAAAACAATTTTGTACTTTTACTTTATATCTCCCCCAATAATTTTTTTATGTTTTGGATTTTACAATGTATATCTTTTAATGTTATATATCCCTGAACAAATTATTATAGCAATTATCATTTTAAATAGTTTTGTCTTTATCCTTTATATCAAATATGTAAGTAATTTACACCTTACAATTACAGTATTAATTTTCTGAACTTAACTATACACTTACTTTTACCAGTGAGTTTTATACTTTCAAATGTTTTTCAGTTACTAATTAGAATCCTCTTCTTTTACCCTGAAGAATTCTCTTTAGCATTTCTTGTAATACAGGTCTAGTGGCAGTGAACTTGCTCAGCATTTATTTGTCTGGGAAAGTATCTCTCCTTCATTTTTGGAGGATAGATGGTATTCATTTTTGGCAATGTTTTCCCGTTATGCTCTTTGTTTTTGCTTTCTTTTGGAGATTTGTCTTTTATTTTTCATTTTTTAAGGTGTCTTTAGTATTTATTAGAATGTAAATAAAGCTGAGTGCTAATTTTCTCTAAACTTAAAACATACAACTTTGAGCTGGGCCTTTGATACTTTTGGTCTATTTTATTTTATTTATTGCACACATTTATGGGGTGTGTGTGAGATTTTGTTATATGTATATAACAAAAGGTTTTAAGGGTATTAAGGGTATCTATCACCCATTTTCAATACATTTTTGTTAAGTATAGTCACTCTAACCTTTTATCAAACATTGAATTTGATCCTTCTGTCATTATCATTATACCTGTAACCAGATTTATTCTCTGCTCTACCCCCATCACCCTTCCCAGATTCTGTTAACTGTCTTTCCACTCCCTACCTCAATGTGATCAAATATTTTAGCTTCCACATATGAGTGATAACATGCACTATATGTCTTTCTGTGCCTGACTTATTTCACTAAACACAATGACCTTCGGTTTTATCCATGTTGCTGCAAATGACATTACTTAATTCTTTTTACGGCTACATAGTTTTCCATTATATATATATATGTCACATTTTCTTTATCCACTTATCTGTTGATGGGCACATAGGTTGATCCCATACCTTTGCTATTGTCAATGGTGCTGTGGTAAACATGTGAGTGCAGATATCCTATCCCTTTGATATAGTGATTTCCTTTCCTCCGGGTAGATTCCCAGTACTGCGTTTGCCGGATCAAGTGGCAATTCTGTGTTGAGGTTTTTGGGAAATCTCAATACTGTTTTCCATAGTGACTGTGGTAGTTTACATTTCTACCAACCATATAAAACATTTCCTCTTTCTCTGCATCCTTGTCAACATCTTATTTTTGGTCTTTTTAGTAATAGCCACTCTGACTGGGGTAAGATGATATCTCTTTGTAGTTTTGATTTGCATTTCTCTGGTGATTAGTGATGCTGAGCATTTTTTCATATACCTGTTGGCTGTTACTATGTCTTCTTTTGAGAAATGTCTATTCGTGTCCTTTGCCCACTTAAATGGAATTATTTGTTTTTCTTTTCTTGAGTTAAGTACCTTGTATATTCTAAGGTTAGTCCCTTGTTGGATGAATAATTTGCAAATATATTTTCTCATTCCATAGATTGTCTCTTCATTCTGTGGATTATTTCTTTTGTTGTGCAGAAGCTTTTTGGTTTAAATCCCACTTGTCTATTTTTGTTTGGTTGCCGGTGAATTTCAGATCTTAATCATAAATTATTTGTCTACACCAATGTCCAGGAGAATTTTCCCTCAGTTTTCTTCCAGTATTTTTATAGTTTTGGGTCTTACATATAAGTCTTTAATCAATGTTGAGTTGATGTTTGCATATGGTGAGGTAGGAGTCCAGTTGTATTCTTCTGGATGTGGGTATCCAATTTTCCCAGCACCATTTATCAAAGAGGGTATACTTTACCCAATGTAAGTTCTTGTCAGCTTTTTTGAGGATCAGTTAGCTGTAAGTGTATCTTTATTTCTGGATTATCTACTCTGTTCCGTTGGTCTACATGTCTATTTTTATAGCAATACTATGCTGATGTGGTTACTATAGCATTGTAATATATCTTGAAGTCAGATACTGTGATGCCTCCAGCTTCGTTCTTTTTGCTGCTCAGGATTGCTTTGGCTATTCAGGCTTCTTTGTGGTTCTATATGAGTTTTATTAAATAGGATTTTTTTTCTAATTCTGTGAAGGTGGCAGTATTTTGCAACAGATCGCATTGAATCTGCAGACTGCTTTGTACATTATGGTCATTTTAATGGTATTAATGCTTCTGATCCGTGAGTGTGGGAAGTTTTTCTATTTGTGGCCTCTTCATTTCATCAGTGTTGTGCAGTTTTCTTTCTAGAGATGTTTCACCCCTTTGGTTAAATTTATTCCTAGGTATTTTATTTTATTGTATTGTATCTCTTGTAAATGCAATTGCCTTTTAAATTATTTTCTTGGCTAGATCTTGGTGTATAGAAATGCTACTGGGTTTTGTGTGTTGATTTTGTATCCTGCAACTGTACTAATTTTTTAAATCAAATCTAAGAGATTTTTGATAGAGTTTTGGGGTTTTATTAGATGTAAGACTGTATCGTCAGCAAAGAGGCACAATTTAACTTCCCCTTTTCCAATTTGGATGTCTTTTATTTCTTTCTCTTACCTGGTTGCTTCAGTTAGGACTTCCAGACTGTGTTGAATATGAGTTGTGAAAGTGGATATCCTTGTCTTCTTCCAGTCTTAGAGGAAGGGCTTTCAACTTGTCCTCATTCAGTATGACATTAGTGGTGGGTTTGTTGTACAAGGCCTTTATTATTTTGAGGTAGGTATGTTCCTTCTATTCCTAGTTTATTGAGAGTTTTTATCATGAAAGGATGTTGTATTTTATCATATTGTTTTTCTGCATTGATTGAGATGACTGTATGATTTTTGTTCTTTATACTGTTGATGTGATGTCACATTTATTGATTTGCATTTATTGTGCTGAGCTATCCCTGCATCCCTGGGATAAATCCCACTCAATTGTGGTATATTATCTTGTAGACGTACTGTTGGATTTGGGTTGCTGGTATTTTGTTGAGAATTTCTGCATCTGTGCTTATCAGAAGTATTGACCTGTATTTGTCTTTTTTTCTATTCTTGTCTGTTTTTGGTATCAGGGTGATATTAGCCTCATAGAAAGTATTAGGGGATGATATGGTTTGGATTTATGTCCCCACCCATATCTCATGTCAAATTGTAATCTCCAGTGTCAGAGGTGGGGTTGGATTATGGGAGCAAATTTCCCCCTTGCTGCTCTCATGATAGTGAGTTCTCACAAGATCTGGTTATTTAAAAATGTGTAGAACCTCCCCCTTCACCCTCTTCCTCCTGCTGCAGCCATGTAGGACATGTCTGCTTCCCGTTTGCCTTCCATTATGATTGTAAGTTTCCTGAGGCCTCCCCAGCCACGCTTCCTGTACAGTCTGCAGAACTGTGAGCCAATTAAAATTCTTTTCTTTATAAATTACCCATTCTCAGGTAATTGTTTAAAGTAATGCGATAATTGACTAATACAGAAAAATTCCCTCCTCTTCAATTGTTTGGAATAGTTTGAGGAGGATTGGTTAGTTCTTTATGTTTTTGGTAGAACTCCACAGTGAATCTATCTAGTCCTGGGATTTTCGTTATTGGGAGACATTTTATTACTGATTCAAAATCACTACTAATGATGGATCTTTTGAGATTTTCTATTTCTTACTGATTCAATTTTAATTGGCATGTTTCCAGGAATTTATCCATTTCCTCTAGGTTTTCTAGTTTATTATTCTATACTTGTTCATAACAGTCTTTCACGATCTTTGTATTTTTGTTGTATGAGTTGTAATGTGTCCTTTTTCATTTCTGATTTTACTTGGATGTCTTCTTTCTTTTTTTCTTGTTTAGTCTAGCTAGCAGTTTATTGGCTGTGTATATTTTTTGAAGAACCAACTTTTTGTTTCATTGATTCTTTGTATTTTTTTAGTCTGTATTTCAGTTAGTTCTGCTCTGATCTTTATTATTTCTTTTTTTCCTGATAGTTGTGGATTTGGTTTGTTCATGGTTTTCTGTTTCCTTGATGTGCATTTTTAGATTGTTAACTTGTAATCTTTCTACTTATTTATTTATTACTGTAAACTTCCTTCTTCATACTGTTTTGCTGTATTCCACAGGTTTGGGTATATTAGGTTTTTATTTTCAGTTGTTTCAAGAATTTTTTTGATTTTCATCTTAATTTCTTTGTTGACTCAAAGGTCATTCAGAAGCATGTTTAATTTCTATATATTTTTATAAATTTCCGAAGTTTATATTTGTATTTATTTCTAGTTTTATTCCATTGTGGTCTGAGAATATAGTTGATATGATTTTCATTTTGTGAAAATTTTTAGAAATTGTTGGTGGCCTAATCTATGGTCAGTCCTGGATAACATTCCATGTGCTGATGAAAGAAATATATATTCTGCAGTTGTTAGGTAGAATGTTCTGTAAATGTCTGTTAGTTTCATTTGGTCTAAAGTTCAGTTTAAATCGGTGTTTCTTTGTTGATTTTTAAAATCTAGATTATCTATTTAATGCTGACAACGGGGTGTTAAAATCTTCTACTGTTATTGTATTGCATTCCGTCTCTTCAGGTCTAGTAATATTTGCTTTATGAATCTGGGTGCTCCATTGTTGGGTGCATCTATTTTTAGAATTGTTATATCCTCTTCCTGGATTGATTGCTTTATTTCATATAAGATGACTTTTTTAAAACTGTTCTTGACTCAAAGTCTGTTTTATCTTATGTAAGTATAGCTACTCTTGCTCACTTCTGGTTTTCATTTGCATGGAATATCTTTTTCCATCCCTTTACTTTCAGTCTATATGTCCTTACTGGTAAGGTGAGTTTCTTATAGGTAGCATATAGTTAGATGCTACTTTTGTACATCCAGTCAGCAGTTCTATATCTTTTAAGTGTAGAATTTAATCTGTTAATATTTAAAGTTATTATTTATATGTGAGGCTTCATTTCTGTCATATTACTAATAGTTTTCTGTTGTTTTGTATATTCTTTCTTCATTTCTTTTTCTCTTATTATTTGTGGTTTGGGGGATTTCTTTTTTTTTTTGAGACGGAGTCTCGCTCTGTCGCCCAGGCTGGAGTGCAGTGGCATGATCTCGGCTCACTGCAAGCTCTGCCTCCTGGGTTCATGCCATTCTCCTGCCTCAGCCTCTCGAGTAGCTGGGACTATAGGCGCCCGCCACCACGCCCGGCTAATTTTTTTTTTGTATTTTTAGTAGAGATGAGGTTTCACTGTGTTAGCCAGGATGGTCTCGATCTCCTGACCTCGTGATCCACCTGCCTTGGCCTCCCAAAGTGCTGGGATTACAGGCGTGAGCCACCGCGCCCAGCCAAGGGATTTCTGTTAGCGGTACTATTTGAGTCCTTTTTCTTACTCTTTTGTGTGATTGCTTCACCAGTAATGGCTGTGCTCCCAAAATGGTGCCCTGCCATAGCTGCTTAGGTCTTAGGGGGGTGTGAGTGACCCATTGCAAATTCCCAGTCTGGCGTACTGCCCCGCTGGGTTTCTAAACCACCACCCTTGCTAATGTCAGTGTTCATGTGGGTAGAGGAGCTCTTCTGTATTTCAGATTGCAGCCGAGTGTGTAAGGGATGTGGACCACTGAAGTTCTCTTAATTACCCTTTCCCTGCAATATGGAACCCCTCTAGTCTTTCTAACCACTTGCTTTCTTCCTTTTCTGTGCCTCAAGTGTTTTCTGTGAGTTCCTTCTTGGACTCTTGTGGTCTCTCCTATGTGTTCTATTCGAGGTATGTTTCTCTAGTCATAATTTTGGTTCTTCTTTCTGGAAAGAGTAGGTGTCTGTAGTCAGCCATCTTGCATCAGAATCCTTCTTCAGCTCTTTGAATATATCATCCCAGTCTCTCCTGGATTGTAAAGATTTTGGTGCAAAATACACTGCTAGTATTATTGGAACTCTCTTGTATGTGATTTGCTTCTTTTCTCTTGCTGCTTCAAGATTTTCTCTTTGTATTAGATTTTTTGTCAATTTCATTATATCTTTATATAGTATTTTTATGTTGAATCTGATTGAAGACCTTTGACCTTCCTATAGCTAGATATTTATATTTCCCTAGATTTGAAATATTTTCTGCTATTATTTCTTTAAATAAACTTCCTACCCCTTTGTCTCTCTCTTTTTCTTCTTGCTCTCCTATAACTTGAATATTTGTTCTTTTGATCCTGTCACATAAATCCTATAAACTTTCTTCATTCTTTTTATTGTTTTTTTCTCTACTGACTATATATTTTCAAATAACTTGTCTTTAAGTTCACAGATTCTTCTGCTTGATCAATTCTGCTGTTGATGCTCTTTATTGCATTTCTTAATTTTCTTAATTATATTTTTTGGCTCCAGAATTTCTATTTGTTTTTTTTTTAATAATTTCATTTAAAATTTTGAATGTAAGTAATTTCAGTCTCTGTTACATTTCTAGTTTTGGTCATTTATTGTTTTCTTGATTTTGTAGCATCCTGTCTTTTTAGAAAGTTTGCTGGGCTTCCTTAAAATAATTATTTTGAATTCTTTGATAGTTCATATATCTTCATTTTTGAGGGATGATTACTGGGGCTTTATTTTTTCCTTTAGTGGTGTCATGTTTCCTTGATTGTTCTTGGTCTTGTAGGTCCTGATTTGTTTCTGTGCATTTGAAGACATAGAGACTAATTTCAGTCCTTGCAGAATGTCTTTGTCTGGAAAAGTTTTTCACCAATCAGCCTGTCTAGAGATTATGGCAGGTTTTCTGTTGTGTTCCACAGGCAGGCTTGCTGCAGGACTTCCCAGGTAGGCTGACCTGGTTTTTGTGTAAACAGGTGAGTGCACCTGGCACCTGGGTCCATGGTTTGGAACTGGAGCCTAAGTCCTTGAGGGCAGGCCTGGGGCCTGGGTCCATGAGGGCTGGCCTAGAACTTGAGTCTGTAGGAGTGGTCCAGGAGCCTTGGTTCAAGGAGTCTTCCTGGCTTCAGGGTGTAGTGGGGTGGGTGTGGACCCTGTGTCTACTAGAGCCTGGCTCCATGGGTACCAGCCTAGAGCCTGAGGTTGGCTTGGTGCTGGGGTAGGTTTAGCGTCTGGGATCATAGAGGCTGGCCTAATGCCTGAAGCCAAAGTGACTGGTCTGGTGCCTGTGGCTGTGGGGGCCAGCCTGGAAGCTGGTTGTATGGGTGCTTGCCTGGAGACTAAGTCTGTGAGGGCTATTGTGGGTCATGCAACCACAGAGGCTGTCCTGAAACATGGGTCTACTAAAGTGGGCCTGGATCCTAGATCTGCTGGAGTGTGGGGCTTAAGGGTCCAGCCTGGAGGGTGGAGCCACAGGGACTGACCTGGTACTGGGCAAGCCTGGAGCCTATATGCATGGTACTTACCTGGTGCCTAAGGCCAGGGGTGCTGGCATGGTTCTGCAGCAGGCCTGAAGTCTGGGGCTCTCTGGGCTGACCTCTTTCTACACTAGTCTGGAACCTAGGGTGGGCCTGGAGCCTGAGGCCACAGGGGCTGATGTGATGCTGGGCAGGCCTGGAGCCTGTATTGGCAGGGACTGGTCTGGAGGCTGGGTCTGCAGCTGGTGACCTGAGGACTAGGGCCATAGAGTCTGGCCTGGTGCTGGGGGTGTTCAGAGCCTATTATACCTGGGGTTACCCTGGACCTGGGGCTCATCTGGAGCCTAGGGCCACTGGGTTTGGCCTGGCAGTGGGGTGGGCCCAAAGACCAAGTCCCCAGAGCAGGCCAGGAGCATGGGATTGCTGAGCCAGCCTGGTGTGGGGGCAACCCGGATCAGTCTGTGGTTGATCCTAGAGTCTGGGGTTCTCTACCAACTAGAGTCTGGGGTTGTGGGGGCCTACCCCTCATTTGGGTTTTACCGGGACAGACCTGGTGTTGGTGTCCAAGGCAAAGACTGGTACTCATTTCCCTCTCCTCTCAAACAGAGGGTTTCCCTCTCCAGGATGTGTTGCCTGAGGTTGGAGAAGGGGTAATGTGGCGAGTGTAAAACTGTCCTTCCTACCTTCTTCAATGTGTCTTTTCTTATTTCTATGTTAATCTGTTCCCTTAGCTCTTGTGAAAGTATTTTAATCAGTGCCTAGTTGTTCAAATGTATGTTTCTACAGGGCAATGACCATTGGAAAGTCTTAGTCTGCCATGTTGCTGATATCATTTCCCAGACTAAATAGAATGGTCATTTTAACTTTCTATGTATCCAAAACCTTTTCCTTCTGGCAGTAACACCCAAATTGAGGATAACTCTTCAGACTTAAAGAAATTCTCCCCTTATAAGAGCCTAAGCAGGTAATTTCTCAGTCATTGATAAATATTGCTAAGAATGTCATGACAATGTAAAAATAGAATAATGATAGCATTCTAGTTACAATTCTTTTAAAGAAGGTTCTCAGCATAGTTTAGAATTGTATATACCAAATTATAAAATACACAGAGAGGAGAAAGTATGTGTGATTTCTAAAGATCAGCGTGTAACTGTGTAGGTTTTCAGTCTGTCATCCTCCCTTATACCCCAACTCATTTCACATTTACAGCTAAGTAATAATATATACATAAATACATATGCATACATAAATGAATATTAAGAACATCATTTTTTTTTGACAGCGTCTCGCTCTGTTGCCTAGGCTGGAGTGCAGTGGCATGACCTTGGGTCACTGTAACCTCCGCCTCCTGGGTTCAAGCAATTCTCCTGCATCAGTCTCCTGAGTAGCTGGGTTTACAGGTGTACACCACCATGCCCAGCATATTTTGTGTTTTTTTTTTTTTTTTTTTTTTTAGTAGAGACTGGGTTTCACCATGTTGGCTAGGCTGGTCTTGAGCTCCTGACCTCAAGTGATCTGTCCGCCTTGCCCTCCCAAAGTGCTGGTATTACAGGCGTGAGCCACTGCACCTGGCCAAGAACATCATTTTTATCTCTCATTCGCCAAAATATGTTTTAATTTAAGCTGACATTTTAAAATGTGGTTTCTGCAGGTAGGTGCAGACAGGTGTATAGATTCTAATATATATTCTTAAATAGTGTTTTATAATTAAAACATATGCTTAAACACTATACATAAGACAGGCTTTTATAGCTGTGGAAACAATCAAGGCTATTTTTAGTTCCTTCCTCACACCAACAATTCACATGAAACCTCTAAAGACTCAAAATGCTCATGTTGAGTGACAATGTTCTTGCCATGCAAAATGTCTCATTCTCCTTTAGCTTACACAGTCATTTCTCTTTTGTTCTCTCATTTTTAAACATTTGTATGAGTTGTTAAGACTTTAAACTACTTTAAAACACTTAGACTTCTCTTTTATTAGTCAGATCAACCAGCACAAGGTCGGATACAGACTAAGTACTCAATACTTCTTGACTAGTGGAAACCAGTCAAGTACAGATTAGTGCTGCATTTTGTGGGAAGAGCACAACGTGTGAGAATCCAGGACCTGTAGATTCTAGTGCCAGCACTACCACTGACTAACAATGTGCTCTTTGATAGCTATCTACAAACTTCAGTTACCTCACCTATAAAGGGAAAGTTTGGCTAGATGACAATTAACAGCCTTTTGAGCTCTAGTACTTTTATAAATTTAAAGAGTTTTCTGGCTCCATTTCCTATACTCTTCTAGGCTTATAGCAATGACTGAACCTTACAAATTAGCAAAAAATAATTATCTCCATCATATCACATCTGCCAGTCTCTCTTTGTGGATGATTCACAATTGTCATACAGCAAAGGCAAATTCAAAACATAGTTGACTTTCTTGTCAAAATTGAACGTACTCATTTCTCTGTATTTCTTTTTTTGGGGGGGGTGGCTAGGGGTGGGAGAGAGAGACGGGGTTTCACTGTTTTACCTAGCTTGATCTCAAACTCCTGGCCTCAAGTGATCCTCCCACCTCAGAACTCCTGGCCTTGAGTGATCCTCCCAACTCAGCCTTCCAAAGTGCTGGGATTATGGGCATGAGCCAGTGCACCTGGTCTGATCAAAATTTTAAAGTCATATTTGGTGTATGAGTCAGGATTCCATCAGGAAGCAAAGGATATGCTCAAGTTAAGATAATGTGAGGTTTTGATAAAGGCATTATTTATGACAGGCATGAGCCACCACATCTGGCTCCTTATATTCCTTATCTCAGCTAATAACATCACCTATCCTTAGGGCCACCCAAGATCAAAATCTTTTTTCTTCTCCTTTATTTTTTTTAAATGAGATGAGGTGTTATTCAGTAACCCAAGCTGGAGGGCAGTGGAGTAATCACGGCTTACTGCAGCCTCAACCACCTGGGATCAAGCGATCCTCTCTCCTGTCTTCCGAGTAGCTGAAACTACAGTCACACTCCACCAGGCCTGGAAAATTTTTTATTTTTATTTTTGTAGAGATGGGGTGTTACTGTGTCGCCCAGGCTGGTCTTGAACTCCTAGGTTCAAACAGTCGTCCTGCCTCAGCCTCACAAAGTAGTGGGATTACAGATGTTAGCCACCACACACGGTCTGATCAAAATTTTAAGTCATATTTGATGTATGAGTCAAGATCCCAGCAGGAAGCAAATGGTATGCTCAAATTAAGGTAATTTGAGGATTTAATAAAGGCACTATTTATGAAGGTGAGGTTAGAGTATATGGAAACCACAGAAGACGATGTGGTGTCCCAGACAGTGAGACTGGGGAGCCCATAGTCGACCACACAGGTTAACTTCCTAAGGCAGAGAGTGTGGTAGAGGGGGATAGAGGATGAATCTGGTGTGACAAAGAAAGATGTCCATTGCATGTGGCACTCCAGGTTTTTCTTTATCAAATTAAACTTATCACAGTCCTTTTCTGATAAGTTTATTCCACTGCAGTCTTTCTCCTTTACACTTACACTTCGATTCCACTCGTTTTGGCTCCCATTACCTTTGCTGAGGCCCATGGTCAATGACCCAGTCTCTTTCCATCCCTCACGGAGCCACTAGCAATCCCTCAGTATGAACACTTAAAATGAAACAGATTACCTTTGCTAGCCTGTCTATCAGGTATTTAATTTGCGTATTAGAAACTTCTACAGAGCCCTAATGCTCAGTGGGACATGGGTCAAATACCAGTACTCCATTGACAGTCTTTTTTGTATTCACCATCCTTTTTAAAGGGGTGTATCAGTCTGTTATCCCACACTGTAACTGATCTGTTCTATCAGCCTCGAGTCTTTAGTCAGAGTCTTTAGTCAAATTCTTTCAGCATCAAGACTTCCATTAGGAATATCACAGCATAATCTGTGATTTTCTGTGGCAGATGGCTCAGGGCATTAACATGAAATGTTCTTCCAGAGTCCTACACCAACAAATGATCATAAACATGGAACAAAGATGCCATCACGCACCTTATGTGCATATGTGGTGGCAAATGAAAACCATAGCTTAAAAATAGAGCAGGATTGGGGTTAGTAGAAATCAGAAAGCCATAGATTTGTGGTGGCAAAATGAAAACCATAGTTTAAAAACAGCAGTATTGGGACTAGTAGAAATCAGAAAGGCACAGAACCCCATGAATTAGGCAAAATTATTGATACTTTGATATAGTCACATTCAGTGTGGCTGGCATATGTAACAGGCCCAAGAATGCCATTCTTAAGGAACTTCTTGATTTTCTAATTTTCTTCCTTAGAATATGCATTAATTCTAACCCTCACATGAATTGGTGTAATCATAAGATTATTTTTAATATACTTCCTTGTTGTTATTGTCATTTAAATAAACAAAATCACTAAATTCCAGGTAACATCAATAGCTGTAACACCTTCTATGCTATATTTAGATAATGCAGAATGTTCTTTGAAGTGTGGTGCTTCAGAAACTTTAACGAAAACATAATGAGCATTTTAGTTAGGTGACAGCATTTAGTTTTTGTTGATGTAAGACACAGGAAAGTCTAGAATTGTAAAATTAGCTGTATTCTAGAACCATTTTTTTAATTAACATTTTGGTCTGTGGCCATTCTATTAAAATTGCATGTGTTTAGGCTATAAACAGCCCTTTACAAGAATCAGATGACATCCCCATTCTGGTTTATTTTGCTCTCAAAAATTATCTTGGTGAATGGTAAAAACTGTCAAACTAAAACAATATATTAAAACATGAGTAAGAAATAATGGGCATGTATTATATGTCTCACTTTAGTGTTCGCCATCTTGGGTGGCATTTGTCTTCTTTAGTGACAACAAAGCAAATGACTTTGCTATCACTAAAGGAGAACCAGATTTTCAAATTCTTGAGGTATTTTATATCAAGGAAAATAATTTTTAAAGTCAAATTTGTTTTTAATCCAAAATTGTTTTTATACTTATTTTGTTAAGAATGACAAAGGGATATTTAGTTATAAATGCAACTTAGTCTGTTAAACATTTAACAAAAACTATACAAATACTTCAGTTCTTACAGACATATGACCAAAAATAAAAACACAGTCAACCTGAATTGAGCCCCAAGAAAAATAGGTTGGGAGCAGTGATTGGCCAAAACATTTCGAGAAAGCTTTTAGTGGTTGCAAAGAGGTAGTCTGTGGATAGAAGTAATAACTTTAACCATGGAAACCTCTTGGTCCTGAGCACTTTCGGCTTATTTATCCATCAGAGAAAAGTCAACAACATTGAAATCCCTGCACTAACACAAAATGGTCTCCTATCCCATTTTGGGATTGTCTAAGTTATACATATGACTTATTAATTATTCTTTTTAAACTTTTACTCTTGTGTATTAATATAAATTGTAAAACCATCTTGTTTTTAGGCCCTGGAACCCTTTATGATAATGATTTATTTGAGTTATATCTAAGATAACTCTATTAGAGGTTCAAGGAATGTTGATAATTTGGTCTTAATGAATTTTAGTGTTAGGACTTTAAACACCATCTAGTGTAACATCACTGCTGACATGTGATCTTCATGCTGCTTGAATGCTTCCTAGAACAGGAACCTAGCATCCTGCAGGCATTCTTGATAGAAACACAAATCTACCTTTCCGTAGCCTCTGTCCACAGGGTCTGCACTTGCCATCTGGAGCTACACAGAACAAGTTAATTTCTCTTTCCTGTGATAGACTTCACATAGTTGAAGACAAATTCTCCCTGCAATGTCTTTAGGCCTGCCATCATTTTTCTTGTGATGTGTTTTCTGTATTCCCAAATCCTCCGGCTGACCTTTTCTAGATTAGCTCCAGATTTTCAGTTTTAATTTAGAAGATAGTAACCAGATTGAGATGTAGTATTTTCCATGTGGTTTGATCATTTGCTTCTGGTATACACACATTGGGTTTCTTGTTCTACTGTGTTCTTTTGAGACAGAATGGAAGAAAAGGTCTTTTAGTGATTGCCAAAGTCTCCTCAGCATCTTTGCTGAACCACTTCACTAGGCTTACTCTCCTTCCTGTAGACTTCCATTGTCAAGCTCCAAGCCCGACCCAGATAAATTCTCCAGTTCATCTCTCTTCTTTGCTCCTCAAATCTCTTTGACTTAGAACTTATGGCGCTAAAATCGTAGAGTCAAAATCAGACTTTCCTTTTATTAAATTCTGATTATAGTGGGTATTATTGAATCAAAGTACAGTGAATTAGGATTATTGCTATGATTACTATTAATGCTTTTTTTGTATAGTGCTTTATAGCATTGGCTACTGGGGGGTCATATTTCAGACTTTTAGGGTATTTTGGTGCCTTTTTGTGATTACCAAAATAGCCATAATTGTCTGGCATAATTTTTCTTTCATCTAGAATAAATGCTTTTTTACACTGCTGTTTAGCATTTTCCAAGCACCACAATCACTAGAGGAATTGACATCATAAGTTAAAATGTACTGAGAGCCCACAGGGTGCCTGCCGTTGTCCTTGTCTCTTTATAACAGCTGTATCCATTGAGAACTGCTCTGTAGACTCATGGCCCTTTCCCTCCAGTTAATTTAGGAGCAGCTGCAGCCCTTGCAAAGTGAAAACCAAATGTCCTCTGGGATTTCCAAGAAACCTAATTCATTTTTCCACTGTAAATTAACTGGCTTCTCACTGTTAGTGTCTCTATGATTGTGACTCTCTCAATAATTAATACAGTATCATCTTTCATGGATATTATGTTTATAATAGATTTATTAAGTTGTTTTGCCAAAGAAGGAGAGAACAGCATATGTTTATTTGAATTTCCTTTTCCATCCACTTAATTTCTTCTTTGCTTTGGTAGTTTAAATATTTAAGCTGCTGGCTTCTTATTAGATTAATTGAGATACTGTCTAATTAATCCCACAGAGGACAGAAATATTATTCTCCTCTTCATTTTTATAATTAAAAATAGTAAACAAAAATGAAAGAGTTCAAAACTAGTCTGATATAAAAAAGGCATTACAGTCTTAATTGAGACATGCTTCTCTTTCCGTCTTTCATAAATTGAGGTAGAAATTATATGCTGTAGCACATCCATGTATCATTTTAAAAAAACTTTTTTCATGGCAAGCTCTTGCTATCTATTAATTATCTTAATTTGTGTTCTCTTAGATTGTGATAATTTATATTCCTAAGATATTGAAGTTTGAGCCTGGAGAGACTTAACATTTGATTTGGATGGACAACCACAATTTATGATGTTTGTTCAAGCTAGATTTGAGGGCTCTGAAGCCACAGGTTTGGACATGAAATCTTGAGGGAACAGGTTTTCTCATGAAAACCTTGGCACTTCTACTTTTAACCATTACCAGTAACAGCTGTTAATAGTAGAGAATTAGGAACTATGACTTTCTAATTTGATATCTTTATTGATATATTGACCTACATAGCAGGATGTTTTTGGAGTTTTTGAAAGAGATCAAGTTTGATGAAATGAAAGGGAAAACAAATGATGAAAGAAAATCACATACTCTTCTTTTCTAAATGTGCTTAAAACTGTGAGAAGGGCCCAAAGAGAGCAGTTCTTATCTCCTTAAAGTCAGACTGAGAAGTCTTATTTACAGACCCCATTGTGTATCTAGTAGACTGTATGTACTCATTGCTAGACATTTTTAGGGCACTTTCTACTTCTACTATGTCAGTTTTGCCTAGCTCAAATTAAAGTTTCATTTTAGTATAGAGTAAGACATGAATAGTCTGCTAAAATAGCACCCCTACCTGTCTTCTCTAATTAGGGGATTTAGAGTTGAATATAACAGTGGTCTGGGGAAAATCAATTTCCTTGACTGTGAAGTTTAAACTGGATTCAAGATCTCAGAAATGAATATCTTAATAATAAACTCTCTCCAGGAGTGATTTCTGCTGTAATTAAACTAATATTATACAATTTAAGGGGAAAGAAGTGGAAATAGAAGTTTGTATGTTATGCAGACTATATCACCCTGACTGTGATTTTTAATGAGGTTAAGCAACAGTATTAATAGGGTGGCTTTTTTCTCCATAAATTTTAAGAACTGTAATCCTGACATGTATTAACATGAGTGTTTTTAGCTACTTTTATACCTATACTGTAATAATGCCGCACTTGACAAGTAAGTCCCGTCATGTATATACATATGTATTATGTATATATGTCATATTATATGTATCATTAACATATCTCTGTTTGTTTATATGTTATTAGTTTCTATGGCTGTTTTGTCAAGTCACCACATACATGGTGGCTTAAAACAACAAAATTTATATCTGAGAGGTCAGATCTGGATGTCAAAATTGAGATCTGGAGATCAGAAATCTGAAATGGGCCTCAGTGGACTAAAATCAAGGTGTGGGCAGGACTGCATTCCTTCTCGAGGCTCTAGGGGAGAATGTGTTTCTTTGACTTTTCTACCACCTAAGGGCTGCCTGCATTCTTTGGCTCTTGACTCTTTTCTTCAACTTTATAGCCAGCAATGGCCAGTCAAGTCTTTCTCACACTTTATTATTCTGACACTGATTCTCCTGCCTCCTTCTTTCATTTACAAGAACCCCTGTGATTACATTGGACCCACCTGTTTAATTCAGGCTAATCTCCCTAAACCAGTGGATTGGCAACATTAATTTTCTCTGCAACCTTAATTTGCCCTAGCCATGTAACATTACATATTCACAGGTTCTGGGAATTAGGACGTGGGCATCTTTAGGGGTATATTATACTTTAATCTGCTTACCACAGTATCTGACTTAAATTTTAAGATGAGTACACTGGGTGCTATGTTAATAGTGCACTGAAGGGGCGCAAGTGCAGAAGCAGGAAGACTATGCAGGAAGCTAATGTAGTAAACCATATGAGATAAAATGGTGGCTTAAACAGGGTGGTACTAGCAATGGAGGTGATGAGAAGTGGCAGGATCCTAGACATATTTTCAACATAATTTGCTGACCAATTAGATGTGGGATATAAAAGAAAGAAGAGTTGAGTATATTCTGAAGTTTTGGGTGTGAGCAAATGGGGAAAATTAAGCTGGCATTAATTAAGATAGAGAAAACTATTCAAAGAGCAGGTTTAGGGTGTCAGTGGTGGGGCAGTGTGGGCCAGGGAAGAGGAGCCAGGGAGAGATCAAGCACTTAGGTTTTGCATAAGTTTGAGATGCCTGGTAGTGATTTTAGTCAAGCAGGTCTGTGCTCCACCAGGGCCAGAGGTATAGGTCCTACGGGAATTTCTGCCAAAGAATTGCAGATTGAATTTACTTGCCACCATCTATTTCCCTTCTCCTCTTTATTAAAAAAAAAAAGGAGGAGAGCTATCTGCCTTTTAAATAACTATTTGTCTTCCTTCAGTATATATAAAAAATCCAAGTGGAGGTGTCAGGTAGTTAGATAGATAATTCTGGAATTTGGAAGAGTGGTCTAGCCTAGAAATATAAATTTTTTGTTCTTTAGCATGTAAATGGCATTTTAAAGCATGAGACTGAATGTAATCACTTAGGGAGAGAATATAGATAGGAAAGAAGAGACCAAAGTCTGAACTCTGGAACACTGCAATCTCAAGAGTTTGGAGGAGTTGAAAGGAAACCAGCAAAAAAGAACTAGAGTAGCCAGTGAAGTAGGATGCAAGTCAGGTCTGCTAGATCTGATTTCCAAAATGTCTTCAGAATGCCATAGTATTCTTAGGTCAGAACATGGTAACTGGTATATTACAGACAGTTGCTTTTGAAAAATTATATTGGATGATTGGACTATTTCCATACACATATCCTGCTATCACAGTTCCTTCCGGATCCACTGATAGTTCTGCATTTACTCTCTGCCCATGTAATATGAGGTTTATGAAGTTTAATGAGATACTCTTGAGAATATATGTTAATGCCATCTTTAGAGGGTGATATATCTGTGTAGGCTCTGTATTAAATATGAGAGTTCAGAATGGAGTAAGAAATTCAGTTGCTTCATTAAGCTACAGAAATTATAATTTTAGGAGATTTGACAATTTTATATTCTTTTGAATATCCTCATTGTTGACAAATTTCTTTTGCTTTGAATGGATTTAACTTTACAGAGTATCTGCAGTAATTTGTGTGTTGTTGAATAGAGCGAAAATTGGAAAATCAATATAACATTCTAGAAGGTAATTTGGCATTATATACCAAAACACTTAAATTTTTATATAGACATTGATATAGTAACTCTTCTGACAGGAATTTATTCTAAGGAAACAGTCTTATATATATGTGCAAAGATTTCTTTATGATATTGTTCATTATAGTGAAAAGTTAAAAACAATCTAAACAGTAGAGTATTAGAAAAATAGATTTTAGGATAACCATTCAGCATAATACTATGGAGTCAACAATGTATAATATTATGGAAAATATCAAATGAAATAGAATAAAAGTGGAAAAATCAAAATATCAAACAGTATGTGAAAAATTCTATATGTACACATATATATGGACATAAATATGTAGAAAAGGATATATTTGCAAGTGTTAAAATTTATCTCTACATAGTAGAATTGAAAAACATTTTCTTTTTTCATTATTTTTTCTAAATATTCTACCATGAACATATATTAATTTTGAAACAAAAAATATATTTCAAAGAAGATAGAATTATGGTTCTTCAGGCATGTGTGATAGTTAATGTGGGTAATCAAACAGTCTTTGCTCAGTACTAAAACTATAAAAGGAATTTTTAATTTTTGGAACAATAGCAACACCATCAAAAGAAATGGATAGCTTCCCAAAGAGAGTAATTTGAAAAACAGCCCTGATTTGGATTTGGAAGTTCTGGGATTTTGAGGGGGTGTTGGGGTACATTTTAAATTGAGCTTTAATTTGCATAGTAAAATTCACAGATTATACATTTGTGTAACCAACATCCAAATTAAAATACAGCTGGTATATTTGTCTGAAAAAAAATCATTGTTTTTCTTTCAATAGTATTATACCTTAAATAATTTCTTAAAGCAATATAGATCTTTCAGGGCATTTTCTCTTTGTTGGTACTTGGAATCATGTGTCTTGATCTCACTATCTCTTGGAGTAGTGCAGCCAAATTAGCAGCCCCATACATGGGCTCTCAGTGATGAGGTTCAGTTTGCCATGTAGGTTTTGCAGGGCGTCCAGTTTATGGAAAGCTGAGAATGCCTCCTCTACCAACTAAAGAAGCAGAATTGCCCAGGTGCCTTGTAGTGACTTTGGTCAAGCAAGTCAGTCCTCCACCAGGACCAGAGGTATATGTCCTATGGGAATTTCTACCAAAGAATTGCAGATTGAATTTATTTGCTCCCATCTATTTCCCCTCTCCTGTTTATTAAAAAAAGGAGGAAAGCTATCTGCCTTTTAAATAACTATTTCTCTTCTTTCGAACAACTTATAGGATATTTGTGTTGCCTACTAGTTGCATTTTCTAGGTGAGGATTGTAAGGGTGGTAAATAACTAACTTCTGTTTTGCCTTTGCAATGACCTCTGGTCCTCCAGTGATTTATGACCTACTGGTCTAGAGGGGTGTTTGTAACTTCCTGACATACTCCTGAACTGCTTCATAGGACCATCTTTTGCCAGACCACCCTGAACTGCCAGTGTCAACACTACTTGCACAAAACTTAATAAATGAGTTTTCTCCAGTATTGAGCCCCTGAGAAACATCCTTTTTTTGCTGTGACTCCAGATACTTCTAACCAAAATTAGCTCTGAGTGGCAGTTCCATGTCATTAATGGGCTTTTAATTTTTTATTTCTTGGATTAGAAGTTTCATTTCAAAGACCACCTGACAGTAGATCATTTAGTTATTCCAGTGGTCTGCAGCCATGAGAACTTCTAGAACTTGAAATAACAATAATTAACTTATATTAGGAGAGTTTATTATGTTCCAGGCAATATTGTTAAGCACTTTCATGGCTTTTCTTACTTAATTCTGATAACAAACCAATGAAGTTGTAGGGATTATTTTGGCTATGTTTTGCAGGTGAAGTAATTGAAGCTAAGAAAGGGTAGGTATTTACAAATAGGAAATAATGGTGCAGGAGTTCCAATAGTGGTTGTGCTCCCAACTGCTGTACTATATTATCTACCCATATTGATTCCTGCCGTCTCTTTGTTCTTAACATTATTGTGTATAATTGATGTTAAGTTGCTCATAAAAGGCTGGCCTTCTCTTCCTCAGTATGTACTTTTCAAGAAAGCTAAACCAAGCAAATCTAGCCCTCCAAGAAAGAAAGGAACTCCAGGCCAAAAGGAACAACTCTGATCCTGCTGCTAGTTAGTATCAGGCTCCTGACACCTGGTAAAGGTCAAGCATTGAACACTAGGGCTTTTACCTTACCCACCCTGCCAAGTAATTTTCATTCCTCATTTTAGTTTCTGTTGACTACCTGGCTGCAGTAATACCATTCTCTTTCAAGAAATCCTTTGTCTTCAGAGCTGTGCATCCACTCAGCCCATCACTGATCTCCCTTCCTTCATCCAGCAGCATCAGAAACTGACTGCTCACCCTGAGATAACTTCATAACCTCTGAATCAACCTTGGTTTTATTTAGGAGCAGCCTTCCTTGTATATAACTTGGCTATGAGCTTCATGAGGACATGAATTGTATCGGTTTTATTTACTGTGGTATCCTTAGCACCAAGAAAAGTATTGGGAACTGAGTAAATTCTTGTTGAATGATTAAATTATGTGCTAACATGTGTATGCACCATATGGGAAGCTCAGGTATCTGTGCTCTGGTAATGCCCTTAGTCCTCATTAGTGCCACTAGAGACTACAGAACAATCTCAAGCAAACAAATGGCATATGCTCCCCTTACCAACTTGCAAATGGCCATTATTCACCCACTTCATGGGAATGGTCATAGTTTAATGCTGTATTCCTTAAAGCCCAGACCTTGTCCTGACCAGAGAAATTTGGAGAGTTATCAGATAATGGCAGTCACATGCAAGAAGTGGTAGAGGAGAGATGTCCCACATACGTGAGACTTTAAGCACTAACCTGGATTGAGAAATATTTTATTTGACAAAACTAGTGCAGCTGTGACATTTCCATCTTTCATCACTTGACATTACTTTGAGGTCTTGATATTTACTTCACTCAAGGGACAGAAACTTCTAAGCCCTCCCATGCTAGATTTTTGGTGTTTTCAGGCTGTCTTATGAGATTTATCTTACTCTGTACTCACAGTGCTGCCTCCCAAATAACACACAGAATTTCTATGTTGTTGTGCAGATTTTTATAATATGTACTTAGTTTTCATTCTTATGCAGGTGACCTTCATGTTGCAAGCAGGATGAGTTTATACAGTATCTCAGGGGTATGTTCTATTTGATTGCCCTCCCTGCCTACACACACACACACACACACACACACACACACACAGAGAGAGAGAGAGAGAGAGAGAGAGAGCGCAACCTGTTCTTTGCGATATATTACATTATCTAGCCAGGTGATGTACTGATACAAAAACAATTTTAAAAATAATTTTTCTGCACTCTGATACCTCCTTCAATTTGTTGATGAAGCTGTTGCTATAAACTATTAGCAAATACAAAGTTCTTCATTCAGTTCAAACACAGACAAATATAGGTATCTGGTGCTAAATGGTTCCTGGTTTCTTTTTTATTTTTCCAGGCAAGAAAACTGATCAGTGATTTTGCCATTATCTTGTCCATTCTCATCTTTTGTGTAATAGATGCCCTAGTAGGTGTGGACACTCCAAAACTAATTGTGCCAAGTGAGTTCAAGGTAGGTGAATGTCTATTGGTCATTCCTGGAACTCTTTTTCTTTCTTTCCCCCTATTCTAATTTATTGTGTTTCTCTTTGAGGTAGTTTTGTACAATTATCCATATTTTTTTTCCAAAATCAGTCCCTCTTAGGCTCATATATACATGTAGTTTAATTTCTTCACTACAATTAAATGTCAAGACTAGGGTTTTTATTTAAAACAACTGATAATACTATTATAAACTCTGGCTTATAGTTTTAGAATAAATATCCAAAATATTTTATATACCTTATTACCTTGATCTATATAATGACTCTGGGAAATACATATTGTAGCTATCATCCTCCTGATTTTTTCTTTTTTGAGACAGGGCCTTGCTCTGTTGCCTAGGCTGGAGTGTGGTGGTGCAATCTCAGCTCACTGCAACCTTTGCCTCCTAGGTTCAAAGAATCCTCCCACATTAGCCTCCCAAGTAGCTGGTACTATAGGCACATGCCACCACCCCCAGCTAATTTTTTAATGTTTCGTAGAGACAAGGTCTCACTATATTACCCAGTCTGGTCATCATCCTGATTTTATAAAGTTAAGATTGAAGCTCAAAGAATTCAGTAAAATGCCTAAGATTATGTAACTAGTAATGTCAAGATCTGAAGTTAGAACCCAAGCCTCCAGAAGTCTAGTCTAATACTCTTTTCATGCTATGAAACTACCTACCACACGCATGTATATATAATGAGAATTGTAATTATTACAAAGTAGATATAATAATTACTTAACTTACGAACCTATTGATATGCGTAGGTAATGGATAAAATTTACATACCAGTCATTCCTAAATATATTCCTAGCTAATTTTTCACTACAAGTCTTTTATCTATTTTCTAGAATAATCTTCCTTCCCTCCACTACTGAGATCATATATTTGCTAAGAATTATTAAGCTAGTTGCAGTTTTAGTTTAATAACGGCTTAATGAGGAAGGGATATATATGTTATAACACACATTATTTTTTGAATTGTCTCTGCTATCACATATTCATTGGTAAAGATAAGTTCTCATCCATTCAACCATTAATTCATTTGAGTTAATATTTATTGAATATTGAGTCAGGCTCTAAGCTGGAAATTTGAAATGCATTGATGAGTAAGACAAATTTTTTTCCCTGACAAGCTCACATCTGCTAATTGTAGTAAAATGAGGTTAGATTCAGTGACAGAATTATGAGACAGATGATGGGAATATCCTCAGAAGAGAAGTGAGACTTTCTTGATAGCAAATATGGAGAAAATAATTCACAGTGTTCTATTTTAGTTTTTTATTTGCATTGTTGAATGTAAGGAAAAGCGTAGGAAACCCTTTTTTTTCTGTAGTAGACATATATGATCTACTGATGGAAAACAGACTAAGAACTGCAAAAATGACAGTTTTTTCCAGTTTTTTTTGTGATTTTCCTAAAATTTACCCAGTTATTATAGATCATTATTTCATATGTAAAATAAGAGACCAGAATTTTTACATTAGTTCACTTATATAAAAACAGTTATGGCTTTTTATATATATTATGAAGCTGTTAAAATTCGGCAATAGTATAAACAACTTCATTATAATTGCTAAAACCCATGAACAAAATTCATGGTGGTTTGGTAATTTCTTGCTACCTTTTTACTGAATTTCTTGCTATCTTTTTACTTTTTACCTTTTACTTTTTACTTGCTACCATTTTACCTTTTTACATTTGGAGTTTTCTTCTGGCTGCTCTTTAAACTTAAATCAGTTTCTTCCATTTTGAGTCCTTATCTTAAACCATCCCAAATACGCAAAATGCCATTCACTTTTTTTCCAACAGTCCATACTCTTTCTCTCCTTTCTTTAAAGAATTGCCTCAAAAATAACATCCTTTGGGAGAGTTTTGGTGAATAATCTTCATTCTCTAGCTCATAACTGTTTATGTTTCTCAATATGTTGGTTATCCAAATATAAAAGCATGTCTTCCTGTTGGTTTTTTCACCAAATAGTATATATTAACTTGATAATTTTCTGAAAAATGTCATCTGTCTTTTTCAAGCCAACAAGTCCAAACCGAGGTTGGTTCGTTCCACCGTTTGGAGAAAACCCCTGGTGGGTGTGCCTTGCTGCTGCTATCCCGGCTTTGTTGGTCACTATACTGATTTTCATGGACCAACAAATTACAGCTGTGATTGTAAACAGGAAAGAACATAAACTCAAGGTAAGTGTCCATAATAATGTCTGTCATTGCCTTCTACTTTCTTTTTAGTACTTGAAAACACTAATTGATTAAAAACCAAGGAAGCTTTGTTGGGAGTTACTATAGCTAATGTTCCTTAAGAGTCCGCAGAACCAGAGATCACTTTGTATTGGCACATGTCTTCAATATAACACTTTAGGGAGAGCTCATTTAAATCTGAAAAAAAAAAAAGGTTTCAAATCATATTTCTTTCACCAGCAAAGAGAATACAAACGTAATTTACTATTTAGCCACAGTCATCCTACATCTGATTTTAGTGGAGTAACTATCCTCAATAAAGACAATGACAATCAAAGATTTAATTAATTTATACTGAGCATCTGCTTTCTCTTAAATGAACTCAGGTTTATTCTTAAAGATTATTCAGATAGTTCATGGTTGTAAGCTGGTGGTGTACATCCTGTTTTTTGTCTTCACATACTTGTGTCAGTATGTTATTAACCATAAAGAAGGGAGAAAAATGCTTTATTTTGTACGTTTTAAAAATCAGTTATTAACTTTGTTATGAGTCTAAAGAAAATGCCTTAGTGGTCTGGGATATCTTTCAAGAGAGCTGCCTAAAATGCTCTTACTTTATATAATGTTTTTCAAGCTCCGGTGACTTTTTTAGTAGCAGTGGATTTTTTCAATACCATTTGAAGAAGTGAGATATGAATGGTAACAATAATAAGAGCTATTATTTAGTGGAGGGCTACTATGAGCCAGGCCATCTTCTAAGCACTTTGTATTATATATTAACTCGTTAACTTTTCATAACCACCATATGAGGGAAGCATGAAAATGCATTAGAGTCTGTTACCCAGAAGGACAGGATATTACTAAGAATAGAGTTCAGCACAGTAGGTATAGCAGGAAAAATATTCAGGAAATATGAAGAATTGGCTGACTACAGAAACCCATTGAGCAGAGGAATGAGAGAGATGAGGAAGATTCTGATAAACTATCCAAGTAGGGAGAACTTAAAAAGCTGTAGATCATGGTAAGAAAGGAGTAAATCCCATAATAATAAGACCAGGAGAAGAAAATTAAAAGCTTTGGTCAAAGAAGAGATGTTTAGATTTTGAGAGTTTGGAAGGAGAGAAAGCTGAGATTGATGAACTGTTCCAAAGCATGTGGCTAGCTCCCGAAGCATGTTGACAATGACGTCCATCAAAACTTGTAAGTTAGAGTAATGTGAGTCTGGTGAACTGAAAGTATCACCTGCCTCAATATTGATATGATTGGAAAGTGGCACAGAGCATGGTAGAGAAGAACATCATGGGAAAGTTGCTAAAACCATAAGTGAAAGTATATAACTGTCCTGGAGGTCGGCATATTTAGTGATGTGGAAGGGCAAAATGAAGAATAACTGGGCTTCAATACAAGGCAGTTCATAAAGCACGAAAACAAGTGAGGTATGCTCCCATCTAACATGGGGAGTAAAACAAACAAACAAAACAAACAAACAAACCAACAAAAAAACTAGACTGTCATTAAAGAACAGATCTCTGCAAGAAATCAGTGCTCCCAAAGGAAACCAAGTGGTTTTCACTTATGATGAAAGAAAAGGTTGCAAATTCAGTTGGAAAATTACATTAAAATGACTTTCCGCCTATGCCCACTCCTGCCGTGAGTAGATACTGTACTGCTCTGAGATACTTTTAATTCTAAGATCATTGAGCTTCTCACATTCTGGTAATGTTGGGTTATTTGCACTTGTTACATGGCAGCTGACTTAAGAATTAAGAAGTGGAAGATGCTAGGCCATTAAATGGTTATATCTGCAACTGGCACAGCCTTACTTCTTTACTTTGCTGTAGTCAATGGGTCAAAATAGTCACAGGGGCAGCCTCCATTCAAGGGGGTGAGGGGGGAATTCTCCTTTTAATGGGGGAATGGCAAGGTCGTATTACAGAAAACCGTGTAAGATAGGAGATGTTTTCCAGCCATTTTTGGAAAATAAAATCTGCTACATTTGTACCGAAAAATTTGCCATAGTCTAGATCTTGGTGATTGCTTCCCCGTGGTATCATTTAAGCATATATACATATATATATATATATATGTGTGTATATATTTATTTATTTATTTATTTTTAGACAGAGTCTTGCTCTGTCACCCAGGCTGGAGTGCAGTGGCTTGATCTCAGCTCACTTCAACTTCTGCCTCCGGGGTTCAAGTGATTCTCCTGCCTCAGCCTCCCGAGTAGCTGGGATTACAGGGGCATGCCACCATGCCAGCTAATTTTTGTATTTTTAGTAGTGACGGGTTTTTGCCATGTTGGTCAGGCTGGTCTTGAACTCCTGACCTCGTGATCCGCCCACCTTGGCCTCCCAAAGTGCTGGGATTACAGGCATGAGCCACCATGCCTGGCCCATTTAAGCATATTCTTTTGTCTTCTGTGCTTCCTTTAAATTGGCCATTGGATCTAGAAGCTTGAGGAGATATAGTTTTGATATTGTATATCTATCTATCTTTGTGTATGTGTATATATACACACATATATATATACACACACATATATGTATATACATATACGTATACATATCCTTTCTTACCACGATCTACAGCTTTTTAAGTTCTCCCTACTTGGATAGTTTATCAGAATCTTCCTCATCTCTCTCATTCCTCTGCTCAATGGGTTTCTATAGTCAGCCAATTCTTTATATTTCCTGAATATTTTTCCTGCTATACCTACTGTGCTGAACTCTATTCTTAGTAATATCCTGTCCTTCTGGGTAACAGACTCTAATGCGTTGTCATGCTTCCCTCATATGGTGGTTATGAAAAGGTAATGAGTTAGTATATAATACAAATATGTATACATATATGTATATGTATACACATATGTCTACATATATGTGTGTATATATTATACATATATGTGTATATATACATATGTGTGTATATACATATATGTGTGTATATATTATACATATGTGTGTATATATACATATATGTGTGTGTGTATATATATAGAGAGAGAGAGAGAAAGAGAGAGAGAAGCCCAAGACTAATTTATAAAAGGCCAGATAACTTTAAACTACAAGTTTGCCTTAGGAATTTCGAGGCCACAGAGATAATGTGAATTCCAGCTCTAAACTCAATTGTAGAGTTGTGGTTAGGAATATCCCTATCCTGGGAGATTCTTTCTTTCTTTTCCCTTCTTTTGGCATTATACCCAATGGCAAGGCTGAGAGAGGCATGTGTTCTCACTATCTTTCTCTGTGGGTTATTTTTTTTTTGATTGGCCAACTGAGTATGCCATGTTTAGAGTGTACTCGTTTTATTTTGGGTGGTATCTCCCATCTATGCCCTCTCCCACAGAGCCCGAGAATTGGTCTCTGTCCCAAGAGTTCAGATGGTCATTCTAATTCAGGCCGTAAGCCTCCAAGGATTGGCACGGTCTCTCTCAGGGCAGTCCCAGGCTCCAGGGCTTACTAACTCCAAGGATTTGCTTCTTCGCGTGGCTGTTGTTTTTTGTATCCAATTGTTCCTCTTTCTAGTGGATGAGCCATAGTTTCTAAAATATATTTTCTGTGTCTTTTTGAGCATTTTCAGATGTTCTGTATTGAGAGGGTTTCTGATGTTGGTTTAGTTTACCAAAGGCTAGAAATGGTTGTTGACTAATATATTTTTATTCTGAAAAAAATTTGTAAACAAATTCTTAATTATGATCTACGGTTGGCTAGACTTATCCTGTATCTTTGGAGGTAAATAAATCTCCTACTAATTTTTACTCACTATGTTTTCTTATTGATAAAATTCAGAATTTAGAATTTCGGAAGTTTAGTAATGATAAAATACAGACTTTTTAATCTTATTTTCAGTAGAAAACATTAGAAAATCAAGGTTTATTAGGGTTTGCCTCTTAAAATAAGAGTTGAATATATAAAAAATAAGTTTTCATCACCTTCAGAATTGCCACTTGAAATCATTCTTTTGAATACAATGAGAGTTATGGAATAGGTGTCAGTCTTTTGTCACAAATCTAATGATACCAGTGAACATTTCATCATGAATCAAAGGCTTTTCACTCTGAAAATTGTTTTGTTCATATTTTGTTAGGAAAGGAGAGCTGTGGAATGTGAACACTGGAGATTCTGTCTAAAATTGTAAAGGGCCTTAACTGCTATGAAATTGTTTCAAAAGAGAAAGCTGAAACTGAGAGAGATAGAAGCATTGTGGTATTAAAAACAGCATGTTTTTGGGTGGCATTTGCTTTGGCTTCCGGTCAAGTGGCTCTGGCTGTCTGTTCTGCTTGGGATGGGATCCACCTTTCCACTCTGCTGAACACCTCAGTATTGATGTAGGAACGCCAGGACACTTGGCTTTCTTTGGCCATTATTTTGGTTGTTTATGCCCTGCATTAGCCCTGCAGAGTGCTCAAAAGCAAGCCAGGGTCAGCAAGGTCATGATTCCTTTAAGGTCATTCCCTGAGTCATTGGCAGAAGAAGGAATAGAGTTGAGCTTCAGACTGCAAAGTCAGAGATACTTCTCACAAGGAAAGTGATTTCGAGAGTGTTATAGATTGGGGGTAGGAGGGAGAAATAATTTAGGATAGATATCTAGAAATAGATATGAGGTGGTTGTGGCAACCAATTTGCTCTGATATCTTTTATGGGAAAACCCTTAATTTGAGGGTGTTCTTTTTGGATAACTCCCAAATTCCTATTTTTGCCCTACTTTCATTTTTCCTTTTTATTTCTACTCTCATAATCCTATAGACTCAGTCCTTTTATTTTATGCCTAGACTCTTCTAAAGGGTTAGCAAATAATAACCAATCTTCCTTGCTTCATTCCAAAAGCCTTCATTTTTTTTTTTAAATGCTATTCTTGTATGTCAGTCCTGTGTTTTTAAACTTTCACACTTTGGCCCCTTTAAATCTTTACCTCTCAAAGAACTTCCATTTGTCCTAGCCTGGGTTTTAAGACTCTTTGCCAGAGGACCACGACCTAAGTTTAAAATGGCTTTCTTCAAATGCTAGCCAGTGCTCTAGTCAAATGAACAGTTGAGTTTTCCTTAAGCGTGACAGTTTCTTCTGCTAGGTACTCCAGCCAGAAACCTCTTCTCCTTACTTCCTAATGATTGCTATTTTTCAAAATCCTCTCCATCCTTTAAGATAATTCAAATACAAAAACTTCTCAGTGTAGCTTTCACCTTTAATGTAATTTATATTTCTCTTGTTTTTGCTCTTAGTATATTTGTATTACTCTGTGGCACAGATCACATATTTCTTTTACAGTATCTGTTTTGTATAATTACTTTATCCCTTTTCTTGGCCAAAATGTTTCCAAGGTCAGGACCATGTTTTATTCCTCTTTTCAGCTCTTGTTTGGCCCACCAGTTTCATATGGTAGACTCAATAAATACATGTTGATGGATTTTATTCTCTTTGGCCCACATGGCTCTCAGTTGTTACACTGTGTGAAATGGGTGATAAATGCAAAACATATAAACTCTCCACTTCTCAAAGTGTGTGCTTATATTGGTCAAAGCCCTGTTTAGATGTCATCACTGCAGGGAGTTTTTGTGAATTTACTGTAGGCATAGTTAAACACTTCATTATCTGTACTTTTTATTATCGTTTCCAAACCTCTTTGAATCTCTATTCAGGGTGCATTATAATTTGTGTACAAGTCTGTGTCCCCTTCTTCAATTCTGAGCCCCTTGGTGGGAGGAACCATGTCATGGCTCTTAGTGTCCCCATAAATGAGCATATTGTCTGGATCTTTGTGGGCCCCTAGCATGAACGTCTATTCTGTGTCCCTGCATGTCCCAGTGTTTACTGCTCCTCACCTCTCGTTTGTTATCAACTATGTACCACATGTAAACTTTAGGCTGCTGGGCTAGTCTTTTTCTTTCATAGATTTTGATTTCTGTGGATTTATTCCTAAATGATTTGTACTCTGTATTAGTAAAGCATATACAATTTCAAAAGGAAATAAAGTTTCACTTTCTCTCCTTGTACTTAAAATAATCTCCAGTTTCAGAAAATAGAACAACCGTTTGGTTTGTATTCATGGAAACAAGAAGTCTTTTAAACTTTAAAGGGCATATTTAACCTTTTGAGCATTTATTGAGTGCTTGCTATGTATGGAACACTTGTGTTAGATGTTGAAGATAAAAATTGTTCTACATTGCCGTCTGTGCCCTGAAGGAGTTTAATGGATTTTCCCTATTCACCACCTGTCTATTACAACACCAAGGTTGGAATTGACCATGCCTTTCTTTGTGCCTTGTACCTTGCATGAACATTAAATTATTTGTTTTCATGTTTGCCCTCAATTAATAATCTGTATCTGTCAATGAATACTTATTAAAGAATCATTTCCTATCCAAAGATATGAGCAAATGCAAAAGGCCCAGGGTGGGAAGGAGCTTGGTGTATGGAGAAACATATAGTAGGCCAGTGTGACTGAGACTTGGGGAATTAATTCATTGAGATGAGGTCAAAGTTAATGGGGCCAGGTCACATGGAACAAAGTTTCTGAACTTCAGCATAATTGACAGTTGGAAATTTTTTTGTTGGTGGTAGCTTTCCTGTGCATTATAGGCTGTTTATCAGCATTTCTAGTCTCTCGCCAGTAGAGGCATTTACACCCTCCAGCTGTGACAGCCAAAAATGTCTTCAGGCATTGCCAAATGTCCCTTGGGAGTGGAGATGAGAGCAAAATAGTTCTGGGAGGAGGCTCTGATGTAGAAACTTAAAGATAATTTTGCAGCGTTTAGTTTTTCATTCTAAGTGAAACAGGAATCACTTTAAACAGGGAAGTGGCATATAATGATTTCGATTTTTAAAAAAGATTCATTCGTGAGGAGAGTGGGTTGTCAGGGACAAGAGAAAAACAGGGACGTTTGTGGTGAGAGCAGCATTGAGGGCTGAGGGTTGGTTGCTGGATGGTGTGAAGGAAGAAGGGGAATTTGCATGGAGCACTGAAAGGAGAGAATGGCTTTAAGCAAATGTCAAGGAGTAGAAGCAGAATCCCAATTCAAAGAGTGGCACATAGGAAAGTGCAGGAGCACAGAATATGCAAGGAACATTTAGGGATTTGTAGAGTTTCTGGAATCCCTGAGGGCCTCCTCAGAGTTTTAGATGCAGGAGCATGGAAAGGGAGACTTTGTATTGCTCGGCCTTCTCAGCTGCCTGTGGCCTCCCCTATTCAGCGATATCCAGCTTGGGCTTGATGGGGTCAGAACTGCATTTGAAACACTCAGTCTGGCAGCAGTGAGGATGGATGGGGGAGGAACAAGAGTGGAGGTGGGTGGGGGGAGCTGAGTGGAAAGGGAAGGTGGGTGGGAAGAGGCTGCTGCATAATCCAGGAGAGAAAGGATGAGAATCTGAAAAAGGTAATGGCAGTGGGGAGGAGGAGTACAGAACAGATAAAAAGTTTCATATGTTATTTTTGAAAAATACTGTTTTCCATATTTCTTGCAGTATTCTTTATATAAAAAGGACCAGTATTTGAATATTATTTTTATTCCATTCAAATCTAGTCATTCAGATACTTTTAACTCAAAGGGACATCTTAGAAGTGGCTTGTTTTTATGCATATATAGGTGGTTTTGCAGAAACAACTTCTCTGACATAACCATTTGCATTCTTGGGTCTCATGGCAATAGTTTGGGGCAACATGAATTTGAAGCATAGCTTTTACCATTCTGTTCAACAAATGTGTCTCCAGAGTTTAATATATGTCGGACCCTGTACTAGACACGGTAAGCCTTACATGTTGAAATTTGGCAAAATAAATTTATCACTTTTTTCTCTTTGACCTCGTTCTCCATAAACTCTCCCCAGTGTTGTTCCTTTAGTTTAAACTGCATCTTCTCAAACCTGGATTATAACAGTGTTGTCGTGTCTGTCCTCTGCCTCTAATCTTGACCACTCCCAATATACCGTTTATAGTCCCAACAGAGCCATCCTTCTAAATAGAAATCTGATTATATCACTTGCCTGCCTAAAACCCTTCAGTGACTTCCTATTGCTCTTGTGATAAAAAATTCCAAAGCCTTTAGCAAAACATAAAAGTTCTTAACTTCTCTAGCCTAATTTTCTACCTCCCCCATCTTCTCCTGTGCACCAAATCTATTTCATTTTCTCAGAATGGCAACTTGCTTTACATAGTTGTTCACGTACTTCTTATCTCTGAGCTGGTTATGGCTCATATTTTAGAACTCAACCTAAATACTACCCCCATGCAAACCATCCCTGACTTTGCGCTAAGTTGGGTACCCCTCCTGGATGCTTTCTTAGCACCCTGAATTCACCCCTACTGTAGGCCTTTAACACTGTGGTTTTATAAACACCTGTTGTTTTGACCAGCTCTACCATTACAGTAAACCACTGGAGGGAAGGACTGTGTATTATTTATAACTTTACCTCCAGGGTCTAGCAGAGTGCCATTGAATGAGCGAATTAGCATTTATTCATTTATCCATCAAACATTTATCTATAGTATCCATTCTGTGGTATGCACTGTGCCAAGTGCTCGTTTGGTGGTGAACAAAAACATACATGGTTCCTGCCCTCATGGAACTGTGAGAGAGAGAGAGGCACAATTCACATAATTATGCAGAATGTGACACCGCAAATGTGGCTGATGTTGTGAAGGAGAAGGAGATGGTATGTTGAGAGGGAGTTCCCTAATGTGATGGCACTCATATTGAGACCTAAAATGTTAGCAAGAATTAGCTAAATGAGGCTGGGTGGGAAGACTATTTTGGACACCCAAAGAAATCAGTGTGTATGCATAGGCCTTACAAAAGGAGGTACCTGGTGAGAACAAGTGATTGAAATAATCCTGTGTGGCTGCAATGAGAGAGTTGAGGCTGGAGAAGAGGTAGAGGCAGACCAGGTAGGGCCTTCAGGTCACATTGGTGATTTTCCCTTCCCCTTAAGAACAAAAAGAAGTCCAGTGTGGTTGAGGAGATGGAAGACTTTTTGAAAGCATTGATGTCAAGGGAAACAGAGTACTTATCTATCTATAATTATTTTATCCCAGAACCTTTGTTTATTCTGATGGTTATATATAGTTACCTTTATAGTCCATCATCTAAAATCTTCATTTCACCCTCTTTCATATGGGCCTTTTTGCTAGTCTTGGACATATGTAACTCAAACTTGTTTTAGTGGAAATAGATCCAGAAAGCATCGAGATGACACAGGGTAACATGGGTGACTTTTTTTTACATAAGCTATTCTTTTGACCCATTCATCTGGCTAGTGTCCACATCCTTAGGTTACTACAGGTTTTTTGGTAACAAGATTTGTGGATTCTGCTCATTATTACCCTGCTGGTACTTCTAATATGGACTTCAGTGATTTAGTCTAAAGAGGGCATAAAAATTCTGTGATGTCTCTACTGTTTTTCTCCTTTTTTCCCTCCCCACAAATGTTTCTCATGTCTGCGAATTAACAATAAAGTGTTACATTTTTTTCATGGCTAAACAAGTGTTTATAATTGCCAGTAAGGGGAGTATATGCACGCTATTTTTCCTTTTCTAAAAATAAACATTTATTGAGAATCAGCTGTGTATCATGCACTCTGCTAAGGTATTCAGAACACAGAGAAAAAAAGATACAGTCCGGTCCTCATATTACTTACAGTCTAATGTCAAAGACAGATGAATACATACATAATTTCAGAATTATTGTGACGAGTGTTGTGATAGAGGAAGTCATAAAATGCAAAACAGGGAAACATAAAGGAGGAGAACTAACCTAACTTGACTTACTTATCTCACCTAGGTTGAGGAAGGAAAACCTACCAGAAAAGGTGAGGGTTAATTTAAGTCTTAAGGATAAATAGGACTGAGCGAGAGAAAGAACAAAGGAAGAGTAGAGGTTATTCCGGGTAGAAGAGGCTATGTTGGCAAAGACACAGAAGGCATCAGTGAAAGAAACACATATGAGGCATTGCAGGTGGTTGAAAGTGGTGGTGGCACAGGATCCAAGCAGGAGAGAGATGAAAGATGAGGCTGCAGATGTGAACAGAGGCCAGATCATGAATGACCCATAGTGGGGTCTTAGACACACAAACAGGGAGGAGGGAGACAATTCTGTAGGCTCCACCTTAAGGTATAGCCAGAACCCAACCGCTTCTTACCATCTTCACTGCCACCACTCTGGTTCTAATCATCACAGTTTCTTCCAATGGTTATGTAGTCTTACTATCTTTTCCCTATTCGCCTAACACAGCAGCCAGTGTGTTTAGAACATAAGCAAACCATGACCCTCCTCCATTTCAAACCCTCCAGTGGTTTCCCATTATACTCATTCTACAAGCCTAGGTTCTGATAGTTCTCCGTAGTACTTATTACTAGGTGAGAAGCTGCATATTTTATTTATTTATGGTATTCATTGTTGTCTCCCTCAGTAGAATGGAGACTCCATGAGGGCAAGATTTTTTTTGTCTGTTTTATTCACAGATGTGTCACCAGCATGGTACTAAGTTGGCAGTCAATATTCATTGAAAGAATGAATGACTGAAATCTCAGATATATCATGGTATTCACCTCACTAGTCATTACTGAACAAATTTATTTCAGCTCATCCCACCTCTGCCCTCCTTTCCTCTGCCTTACACCACTCTCAATTCAAACTATTATGCCTTCCTGAAAAGAACTGGTTTTATGAATGTATATTAACCTATATCTATTCATAATCCCAAGTAGATTTTTGTTCTTAGCCAAGCCTGGACTAGGTGAATACATGCTTTTCTTTCTTGTACCAGCTCCCTTGCCTGTGATGAGTTCTCGGAACATGATTAGATCCATGTGTGTGAGCCAGGGGTGAAATCTTGGCATTTCAGTGAGAGGAGAGCAGTGTTGTGACGAACTGTAACAAGATCTGAATGATAACAGTCACCAGGTTCCTAGTGTAAATCACATCCTCATTTTTTAAAACCAACCTCTTTATTCCTTGGATTGGTCATACTCTGGCTCTTGGCACTGCTGCTTCCCTGCTGTGAAAATGGACTGCTCTATTTTCTCAGGCTCCATAGGGGTATCAAGTATTTGATTTCTTCATAAATAGAGCAAAGAAATAGAACCATAGAATAACATTGCGGACACATTTAACAATATTTATTTAATGAGTAAAAAAGCTAGATCTTTTGTTACATTGTCTGCTCTTCCAGTCAGTAAATGTTATTGTGACCATTGGGCAATGTTTGAAATCGGCCTATTCTGATTAAGGGAGTGTTTATTACCTTAATGGTGATATATAATAGATTGTTAAACATTTACTTTCACATATTATGAAAGCTGAGAAATGGCCTACATACCTTCTCAATCTTGCTTTCGGATCCTTACGTAAGTTGAGTACTGTCTAGATGAACAGCATACTACTCAGCGCTGTCCAGTAGAGAAGGCAGGGTGCCTGCTTTCAAGGTGCTTATTATGTTTATCTTAACAAAAACAACCAGTACCACTACTGCCGCTATCACCATTTATTAAGCACCTATGACATTAACAACTACAGTTTAAATTGCTACAAGATGCTTTGCCTGTGTTACTTCATTGAATGGTCTTAAGTCCTCTATGGAGTGGGCATATATATCTCCATTGTTCTGATTAGAAAATTGTATACAGATAGGTTAGGAATAAACAAATAAGTGTATCTTTGACTTAAGTCTCAAACAATTATTCAACGCTATAGTAGAGAAGGTCTCTACCATAGCAGCTATAAGATGCAGCTGTATGTTTAATTGCTAGGGGGAATAATACAAAGAAGATAAAGTCCCCTCTTTCAAGGAGTTTAACTTACCAAGCAAAGCGAGTCAGTTTCCTTTGGTCATCTTAATTCCCCTCTGGAAATATGACTAGATAGCGAATATGAGTCTTTTCTTCACATGGTTTTGTTATCTCTTTCTACAGAAAGGAGCAGGGTATCACTTGGATCTCTTTTGGGTGGCCATCCTCATGGTTATATGCTCCCTCATGGCTCTTCCATGGTATGTAGCTGCTACGGTCATCTCCATTGCTCACATCGACAGTTTGAAGATGGAAACAGAGACTTCTGCACCTGGAGAACAACCAAAGTTTCTAGGAGTGAGGTGTGTTAACTCAGAGGAAAATGGCTCCCGAAAACACACTGTGCACACATCTATGTGGCAATCATAAGGATATGGGCAGATTTGGAGGAGACAGGGCTTGTGATGATTAATTTATTCCTATATTTTTTGTTCCAGAAAGGACTAAATTTTCATCAGAGGTTTCAGTGATTTTTTTAGTTTACTCCTCATGATATATCATTTTCATGGATTTCCAAAAGGCTAAATGTTGCAATATAAAACTACAACCAGATTACTTTTTTTCAAAATGCAGGTGATTCTGGTGCTGCAGTGTTTACTGTATCACAGTCATATGTGAAGGCCCTAAAACTCTTGAGTCTGCTTATGACTTTTAAGATTCTGTAAAGGGAAAGGTATTCTTATTTTCCAATTCATTTTCTGTCCCCATAAACACTGAGAAATTTTAACCTCCAGACGTTCAATTTGGGTAGCTGTGAAGGGCAGGAGTAGAAGGTTTTTATACTCTGTTGAGCACTTTTTACAGCAAACTCTGCTCATAAGTGCTTGGGTAGAGAGCTCACATGACAGAGCCATCGTTTCCCACGGCAAAACAGTGGGTGATTCTTTTTGGGGGGTGGGGGAGGGGGTGTAGGATGGGAATTATATTTGTTGAAAAGTACTTTTGTTGTTGTAGATTTGGAAATTAGACTGATGTGATTTATTGTGCTAATGAAATTTCCTTGAGCTGTTTGTTAATTGGAATATGGGACAATGTAATATCTGTCTCCTATGAAAGAAGGTGTAAGTGTAATTACACAAGAGGATAAATTGCTTTAAAAAATAAGGTCTTCAAAGAGTCCAGTAATTGATGGACCAAGAGCAAGTGATTTTTCTTTCTTGATTCTAAAGGGAGCAAAAAATTTAGCAGGATTACTTCTTTCTTCGTGAATTCAAATCACATATTGCAGTCACTTTAAGAGTTTTTTTATAGTTACGTTGGGTTTATACGCTATCCTTGAGCTATTATTTACATGATATCAACACCTTTGTTGTTTTAGCCAAACATTGATTTTGTCAATGTGTAGTTTTTTTGAAGGTGAAAAGACAAGAGCCTGTTTATGAAGACAAGAGGTAGATTGGTAATCTTTTGATTTGGTTTCAGGGAACAAAGAGTCACTGGAACCCTTGTGTTTATTCTGACTGGTCTGTCAGTCTTTATGGCTCCCATCTTGAAGGTAAATATGTGAAACATTCACCTCTTCCTTCTCAGAACACTGACATATAATTGGACATGTGAAGAGTGAAATTCCTCATGAGATATTTGCAAGATTCTCATCAGTTCTGTAACACACTGAAGCAGGGGTCAAGTAGAAAGAGGGCTTTAAATAGCTTTTGTCTTGATTTCCTTCTCACTCTTTCATCCCCTCCCTTATCCTTAGTTTTGCAGTTATTTGATTGAACTATATTAAATTAACAATATCCAAACTTTCTGATCTGTGGAAATAGTAGTTTCATGCAATTGAATCAGACTGATCTTCTCCCCCTCCTCCACACACACATTTTTTATTCTCCTTGTCTTTTATACATTCTTTCTTCTATCACCTTCCATTTGCTTGTATCCAAATCTTGTCCCTCTTCCCTCATTAGGCTCCTAAATAACATGAGTGATGCAGGATAACCATTTTGATATTTTTCGACTATTCTTAATTATTACTTTGTTTCTATTTTATTTGAATCAGATGGCCTTATAATTCACAAAGGTAAATTAGAGTAAAATTACTGACTCATAATTAGAAAGCTTTAGAAATGAACTTTTGAAGAAAAAAAATTATATGATATTGGTTGTTTAGAAAATTAGGGGTCAATATATAGGTTTATTGATGGGTTAGCTATCTGCCTAGATAGATAAATGCAAACTGTATGTGACAACCTATTAAGAAGTAAACTAAAACTAAAAACTAAAGAAAGTTAGTGTATACCTCTTCATGAAGTTTCCAATTTTCTTTTATGATGCAAACATTTTATTTTTTTCAATCATATAAACATGCTTGCGAATTATTGATAGTTTGTATCTTATGCTTTATACTACAGTACAAAGCATGCAATTCACCCATGGACCTAACAGCTATAAACAACCACTGTTAATGATATCCTTCCAAATTTTCTCTTACAATTTTTATTTTTAAACATTTTAATTTTAAAGGCTTTTAAAATGCTCATTTAATTACATAAGTAATGGGGCAGTACAATCTTCTGAAGAATTCAAACAATATAGAAGTGCAAATAGTGAAAAGCAAAAGCCCTCTGTTCCTCTAAAGTTAGCAAATTTTATGTCAGTTGCCAATCAGATGAAATTGAGGAAAGTGGAACTGTCATATCTTTGATCTGTAAATAAGACTAAGATTGCCTTCAGGGTATTTAGACTGATGTATACAGTATGCACAAAATACTTGTTAAACAGTTAAAATATGTAATTATTCATCTTTTTTCCTTGGTTTCCACAATGTCAATGAACTGGTTTAATTAATTTCTGACTGGATTCATGAGGAAATATGTATCTCATCTTAGACAAGACATTAAGATTAAAAATAACCTCAGAAAAGTTGTTTCTGACTATGTACAGAGGGCCGTAAAAGAGTACAGAGCTTATGTTCTGCAGGGACAGAGGGAAACCTTTTGTCACCTTTGCCAGTGCAAAGCAAGTTATGGGATAAGTGTGAAGATGTGGTGACTTTCACAGCATTGAATCTGCTGCCAAATGCTTTATGTTCTTCCGTTATCCTATAGGCACCAGCACATCAGCTGGTGGAAAGCCTAATGACAGCGTTACCTTTTAGGCAATGGAACCTCATCCAGTGAGATCATTTTTAGAGAGTTCACTGCAGACAATTATGAGCCCATGTTGTGAGAAGCTCTCCTGGAAATGAATTTTCCCTGTGGGTTCCTTGAAGGTGGGCTCACTTCAAGTAGGTGCAGAGTTTCTTTTATGAGCTCTCTTTGTGCTCAGTCACTAGTGAGGGATAAATGGGCAGAATCTTTTCATCAGTTCTAATTTACTCATCACCTCCCCCATTTTTCTTTTATTTTTATATTATTTCTTTTCATTAATACAGTATAAAATCCTAATTCAAAAAAGTCAGATGTGTTTAAAAGTTCCTTTTGTGTGTATATGTTACAGCAAATTGGCTTTATTCCTAGAGAATCTGACAGTTGAGTAATCATGGATGATTCCAAGGGGACACAGAGAACAGATACTGTATAATTACTATTTTTAGGAGAGATGCAAGACTTACATTTTCAACAACGCCTCTTCCTAACTATTTTCTCACCCTGCACCCAAATATGGCTGCAGAGGAGTTAAAGCTGAAAGTTCTTTTGTTCTTTACAATGATTCTTTTCACCCCTGATAGGCAAAGTGCCTTAGTATTTACAGAAACAGATTAGAATGAGAGAAAGAAGGCAGAGAGCTGTAAGAGATCAGTGAGCATGAGCTTTCTTTCCCTTTGGCCTTCCTTAATTGATCCATACCTGGGCTCATCCTCATTCAGCTGCTAGTGTTCATGATTGTGGCTATTTCCACCTGGCAATTTTGAGTTACCCCAAAGAGTCATTGTAAGAATAAATGAAAAATGCAGTCCAGCAAACGTTTTTGTTAAGGTTTTCCCCAAAATGTGGGAAATGGAATTGTTTTGGCAATATAGTTTATAGCATACTATACACAACCTATATTTAAAAACAACAAGAATAAAATAGGTAAGGATTCTCAGTTGTGATTCTTTACTTCAGTAAGTTAGGCTATTCCTCACTTTGGGAATCACAACTCCTGATAAAGTCAGCTACTTTCAGATTATGTACCACTGAGGTTTGGTAAGTTAAGTGCGTTTATCACAAATCCCTTGTTAGCTCATTTGAAAAGTCAATACAGGAAGAAGCAGATATTGAGGGTACAGTTTAACTAAAACCCAAGTTATGACTAAGTAAGAGTCAAGATTAACAATTAACCTTAGAATTCACAAAGAAAGTGGTGTCAGGGGTTATGTTGGAGTAGGAAACCTTTTTTCCTCCCCTTTGTGACTATGTGTTTTTTTAGAGAACCAGAGGACAACTTAAGAGAATCATTTTACTTAAGAGTCTGTCTTTGAAAGGGCAGATCAAATGAATGGGAAAAGAGAAATGTGTTACTTTTACTTTTTAAAATGAAATGGCTCAACACCATTTCTGCAAACTCCATATATCCCTCACAAGTTTAATGGTCTCAGATGATCCTAGTAATTTTCTTTCATGCATTAAGCAGTGTAGGAAGTTGTTTCTCCTGCCTGTTTATGCAAGCTTACTTTGAAAATGAAGTTTTTCATTTTTATTTTGATCTCTTTGCTGAGGTCTGTCTTTTATGTAGAAGAATGTAAGGAATTACAGTTTTAAGTTCAGGAGGATACCCATTGACCCTAGCCAGCAACAGTCATACATGCCTCAAAGCACTGAATCTAACCACTGATTCGGTACTGAACTGTTGGGAAGCAAGAATAACTGGCGTCCCTGGCTGGTTAAACAGCTTAGTTCTGTGTTTCTGCAGCAGAAATACTGCCTGGTAAGTGAGTATTCTGTATGGGGAAACTAGAGGAGGCTAAAGAGCATCAAAAAGATGAAAGGCACTTCCTTGAGCTTACTTTTACCATTTTTCTGGCAAGTCTGAAGAAATAAAAATCAAGTGAAGTTCACTGCTACTTTTGTTGCCTTTGCTTGAAATAGTTTAATTCAAGTTAATTAGGAGTAGTCAAATTTATCTTTAAGATTTGTTTAGTGTTCTAAAATCAGGATAGCATTTAATTTGTATTTGGAAAATATTTGTTGAGCTTCTACAATATGCCACAATATGTCACTTTGTTCAGTGCCAGGGAAAGCAAAATGGTAGAGATGATGGTGATGGTGATGATGATGATGATAGTAATAGCTACCATTTATTGAGCTCGGCATTTGATTAAGGGCTCAACACAGATTTTTAAAATTTAGTCCTTCAATGAATGACACCTACAAAAAATTGTCTCTCTTTTACAGATAAGAAAATTTGTTAATGACTTACCAGGTTACAAAGTTCGTAAATAATAGAGTCAAAATGTGAATTCAGGCAGTTCTGACATGAAAGCCAATCTCATAACCCTCAGGGTTTACAACCATTTAAAACAAAACATAGTACTTGCTCTCAAAGAACTCATTCACTTTCATTTTCCATGAGATGATCTTCTCCACCTTCTTTGATCCAACTTCCAATCCTTTCATGTGCAGATAAATACAGCATTTTCACAAACTCCTCATCATACCTCATTCCAGTTTCTTCAATGACTAGGAACCAGATTGCAAGTCAGTACTTCCTTATCAGCTTAGATTTTCAAGATTTAAGGGAATTAGGATATTATTTGAATAACATGTTTCTGAATATAGTTGTTATTGCTGAAAGGGCAATATAGTAGAACTTAAATAAGACCAGGGCTTTGAATCTGACCTTTGCAGCCATTCTTCTGGTCTGTACTCCTGCCATTTTCCACCCTGACCACTGAGGACCAAGGAGAGTTCTGCTGGGCAATTGCAGCAGGCTTCTTGACTTGCCAGTCAGGTCTTCATGATAATTATGACATTGATACCTCATTTATCATTTATTATCTATTCAGAATGAGGCCCTGGACTAGATATTTTATGTGATATACTCTTTATCATACCCTCTTTTAAATGAGAATACTGAGGATAAGAAAAGTTAGTAATTTCTCAATGTTACATAAGTAGTAGGGCCAGAATTTGAAACTAGGCCTGTCTGACTTTTGTGCCCATGCTCTTAATCAGGATCTCGTTCTGGATTGTACATTCACATGTACACACACACACACATACACACACACATACACACACACACATACAGTGACGATTATTCTGCTAGAAGGTCTCACTGCTGTACTGAATTCTGGTTGGACAACTACACTCTACCCTTATTTTTAAATTTACCCTTTTCTCGTTTACTCTTCTGGGAATATTCAAATACTATCAGCACATCAAAGGGAGGTATAAGTGAAAAAGAGTAGAACTGCATTCACCAGAATTTGAAAAATTTGGTGACATGGTCTGAATATGTTAACTCCTATTTTGATTTTATCTCAATTATTCCATCTGCTTGTAGGATCAATACTTGATTTCATGTATGGTAATCTTATTTATAATTATACTTTTGTGCTTTCTGGGTATGATTGGTTATCCATAAAATTTCCTTTACATGATTTTATCATTTGGCAATTCTTGATATGCCTGTATGGTATACTTTGTGCTGTTTATGTTTTAATTACTCCTGTCTTGCTTTGTAAAAATATCTACCTACTATTACTATGTAAATTATACTGGTTTAACTTAAGATGGAGTTCCATCTTCTTAAAATGCATCTTCTCTTTCCTCCTTTGAGAAATTTCTATTGCAAGAAATGATTATTTTGTAATGAATTTTTAAGGATTGACCTCCTGTGACTCATGAACTAAATCCAATAAAAAGTATCCTCTAACCCAATAATTCTGTCAAGTTTCATCAAGCTTTCCATATTGGAAGATTTTTATTGAGATGTTGCATTATCGTAAGGAAAATGGCAAATTTCAAAAGACATATTTTTATCACATTGAAGTTGGCCCAAAGTCAACTTAATAGCCTTCTTTATATGTATTATTTCCTTTTCAACAAAGAATAACTGTTTAAAAAACATCTTCATATCTAAAGCTATTTTTCTACCCACAACCCATGCCATTCTGTGTTACTGATACCTTCTGATTTTATTTTGTGGTAGATTTGGTGATATCTGTAATAATAAATTCACAGAGAATGGAACTAAGCACCAAGGCAAAAGTGTCCTTCACTTTGACATTAGAACCACATTAGAAAAAACATTTAGCTAAGCCTAGCTGAGGGATGAGGATGAGGCCAGGGATGGTCCCTTTGTGGTGGCTTCCTTTCAAGCTAGAAAAATGCTTTACCCAGATTAAAAAGTAACTACTGCAGGAATTCTAACTAGTTTTCCATGGTTGAACTATACTTCTCTTTTCCCTTCTTACTTTTCTTTCCTTCCAGCCGCCCCACCCCCACCACCCACCAAATTGAAAATGAAATGACAAGAAAGAAATATGGGAGATGTTTAAAAAATGAATCAAAGCTATGCAATGATCCTTCTCTTAGTTTTTTTACTTTATGGTACATTTATACACAAGAATCACAAGGAATAGAAACATGCACATTGCAAAATAAATGAAGGCATGTGTCAGAAATAAAGAGGCTTGAGTGTGATGTGTTCACCTCTTTGTGGTGACTGTTAGGTATTACAGCTTCCCCAGCAGGAACATTATCCCTCCTACCCCCGTCAACATTCTATGTCACTTTTAGTTTTTTCTGACATCAAGAGCAAAATTAGCTACATTAAAATTGTTAGTCTTTTTTTGAAGAAGCATTTGATGTTTTGTATATATAAATAAGGATATTTATTTCATATAAATTTAAGCATCCCTATGGCTAGCCAATAAAAATTGGAAATATTTGTTACACATTTTAGAATTTACTCATTCTCTAATAGTGGCCAAAGAGTCTCAGATATGGAACTACTTTAGGCAATCACAAGGAGAGGCTGATAGAAATTGTGCTTCACTTAGTACGTGCAGTATTTTTAAAATTACTCTAAAGCCATACTATGTTTTCTGGTTACAATAGCCTCCTTTATGTGGATTTGGTAAGATTGGCCTTAATTGACTTGCGGTTTTAGTATTTTAGCTTTGAAAAATCCTGAAATTACTTGAACTTCTTTTCAAATTCTAAGGTTGAGAACCTTTTGTTTTTCAAACAGAAGACTTCCAAGAAATAGAATCATCCTTGATTTGCTTAGTTTCCTCAGTACTAGGGACATTTCAAAGGTCTAGGAATAGATACAGTTTACAGACATCACTTCTCCTTGTTAAAACACTTTGTATTAATATAAAATATTTTTTGCTAGTTAATGCATGAAAAGGTATTAATTCAGTTTTAAAAGATGTGTATTAATCCATGTGTGTAATTAATTGCTTCCAAGTGCTCCAAGGTCCTTTCAAGCAGTTCTCTTTAGTTAGTTCTCATAATATTTGCAAGAAGAGAGGGGATAGTCTTTTGATGTTTATTTTATTGAAAGAGGCATCTATATACCAAGCTGATAGACTATTTGGCAAAAATTATTAAGGACAAAAATGAACAGACTATATTGAAAGGAACTTGATCTCAAGAGTGAGGCAACCATCTATTAATACCTCTATTTCTGTCTACCTCACAGTCCATAGAAGCATCTTGTTTACATAGTCATTCCTTTTCAGGGTGAAGGGAAACATAACTTTTCCTCCATTAATTAAAAAAAGTTATTAGTAAGGTCATGCATGCTCACTAAAAAAACAAGCATCCAATGAAAATTGAAAGTCCTTTTTACCCTTCTTCATTTATTTCTATTACAAAGAGTTTAGAAGTTCATCAATTGACTAGTAAAGCATACTAGTTAGAGGTCACTAAGTTATTATAGCCTATATTTTAGTTTTAGATTTAGCCTTTATTTAAATGATTCCTCTTCATTCCTCTTTTTTCTTGTTATCATTTTTAAGTTGTATCCATTTTTTTCCTTCTAGTTTATACCCATGCCTGTACTCTATGGTGTGTTCCTGTATATGGGAGTAGCATCCCTTAATGGTGTGCAGGTAAGTTTTTGAATAGCAATGTAAGTACAGTAGTGTTTTTCTAGTAGTAAGAATAGTCCAGTAACAGATCTTTGAAGAAAAGTGCTAATCATTATTAACTGCTGAGTTTTTAAAATGCATTTATTTTCTACTTCACCATTCACCTGCTTTTCATTTCTGGTTTAATCAACAAGTTAGCCAGTATTAAGAAAAGTTGCCATACATACCCATTGTTTAAATAGGCTGTTAAAAGTCATTTAACCAAGAAAGCAAGAGGCTATAATCTTTCTTTTCCTTCCCCTTACCCATCTTTATCTCCTTTTTACTGTCTCAGGAAGGATACCTAACTCTTTCTGTGTGTTCTTAAAGATAGTATTTATCCATTTGCCTTAACTCTATACTAAAAACAGGCTATTGATTTGCTTTTCACATGGCTATGATCAATAATCAAAAGTTTTTTTTACCAATAAAAGAATAAAGTCAATGTGGTTGATGTATTGCTTTTGTTGAAAACTTCAGCTATTCATAACTTTGGGAAAACTGACACACTTTTAATAAAATCATTATCAACTGGGCATGGTGGTGCACACTTTTAATCTCAGCTACTTGGCAGGCTGAGGTGAAAGGTTCACTTGAACCTGAGTTTTAGTCCAGCCTCAACAACATAGTGAGACCCTGTCTCTTTAAAAAAACCAAATCATTAGGGGAAACTTTGTAAGGGACTTTGTCTTTCAATTGGGTTTTAATTTAATTGGCACCAGGAAACTGGAAGTACTTATGCTGTTTTCTGGCACCTTGTTAACTGTAGCCTTATTTAGCACTTAGTAATATTTTAATGGGAAAAGACTGCATGTCCTGTGAACATCATAAGAATTTATTTGAACCCCTTCAAAATAGTCCTTGCTTTTGCTTATTGAATTCAGATTAATTTGGTTTTAAAGTCAGATAGAACTGGGCAAGTGGCCAGACTACCAAAAAGAGAAAAGGCTACTTTACTTTTCTCTGTTTAGGTCTGCTGAGTAGAGTTCGTCATCTTTTGGATATTTGTTACAAAATACAAGGTGGTTCTTCATAGACTGGACTAGATGAATGTGAGTTTATTTGTGCTCATGAAACTTTTGGGAAGCATAAATTTGTAAAAATATTTTATTTTTACCTGCCATTGTAAAAATTCTTTATTTCCCAAAATGGAAAAATGTGAAACAGAAATGGCCCACAGACAAATAGTTCTTATTTTTTATTTGCTCTTAATGACCTGGTCTAGATCAGAAGTTTAATTCTATGTGTTTTAGGGGCTTTATTGGTTGAAACTCAGTGCATGTTTATTAATTAAAAAGAAGAAAATATCAACCACATAATAATGATGGGGAAAAACAACCAGGGTCCAGGTAGTAGATTTCTTAAATTCTGCAATGCTATTGCCCCTAATGGCTTTTCTCTTTCTTTCTTTCTCGATTCTCCCTTGTTTAGACCTTTTTGGTAAGATTTGATTTAGAAAATTTTGTAATTTGTAAAGAAATTTTGTAACCCAAACTTTATAAATGAGAAGGTCCCCACCAGTCAAAAATAGTTCTAGAGGGAAAAAGAAAACCTTTTAAGTAGGAAATCACTAGAGAAGATTGTGATGGTCTAATTTACTTTTGCACTTCTTTCCCTCCAGAAAGAAAATAGAGAGATTATTTCAGAGTTCATATTGCATGATTATTCAATTCAATAGCTATTTACTGAGCATCTTTCATTGAAAGATCCTGTGATAGGTTCTTGAATATCTTCCCATTCGTCACTGGCAAGGTCAATTCGGCAGTTATTCTTTGAAGCACAGCACCTGACACACAGATGCTCAGTAGTTATTTCAATAGCTGTTTATACATCACCATACGATAGCGTCTCTTAGATTCAGATGTTGACCCTGAAACTCACTGTAGTATTCATACGGCTTTTCTCTGAAAAGAAATGGTGATAGATTGCTGAGTGTATTAGTCAAAGTATGCCACTCAGATAAATAATATGGAATTTATGAAAACATAATGTATTCCCATTTTTAAGTTGGATACTTCCTTTATATCCTTAAAACATTCTGGAAATGTATTAATATATGATGCATAGTGTCATCTCCTCTTTTTTCAGATAAGACAACTGAGGCAGAGTAAGATACATGAGTTAGACGTCTTCCTTCAGCATATTAGTACTAAAATAGGCAAAAGATCCACTTTCCTGAGACTCAGAGAGTAAAAATAGAAATTAGGAGATGAGCTCCTAGAATTTTTTTTCTTTGTGACCTTATTCTTTAGTGGCCACTTTTTCTTATACATCTACATAACATTCCCACAATATAATAACAAAGATTTGAAGACTTGTGCTTTAGTGTGCTTGACTAAATTTCTGCATTCCTTGACCATTCCTTTGTCCTCTGAAAAGGACACTGCTTGCCTAAATTATAGAATATAAATCAGTAGTGATTAGTTAGGCATAGTGGAAATGTAATGCAGTAATGCAGTTGGACTCCTTTCCTCTTTCCTCCCCAGTTCATGGATCGTCTGAAGCTGCTTCTGATGCCTCTGAAGCATCAGCCTGACTTCATCTACCTGCGTCATGTTCCTCTGCGCAGAGTCCACCTGTTCACTTTCCTGCAGGTGTTGTGTCTGGCCCTGCTTTGGATCCTCAAGTCAACGGTGGCTGCTATCATTTTTCCAGTAATGGTAGGGATTCCTTTAATTGAACATACCTGTGAGATTATATGAGTATCATGTGGTTATTGTTATATGGAAGACACACATGTCTTTTATGTGTTGTTCCAAATTTTTCCAGCTTTGACCTCATCACTTTGATCAGTTGTAATTTACATTTCCCATGTTTATGGTTGTCTAGGATGGACCTTAGAATCAGGCTCACCTAAGTTCAGATACTGGCCCTGGTTCATGCTCATCAGTAAACTTCTTTGAACTACTATTACCTCATCAGTAAAATGGGAGTTGCATTGTTGTTTTTCTGAGCATCAAAAATTAATATCAAGCATGTAGCACAATGCCTGACACATAGTAGACACCAGTGCATGTTAATTACTTTTTAAATGTTGTATAATAGAATTAATCTAAGTAAGAGTGTAGGACATTTCAGTTCAAGTAATAAAGAAGTGCTTGGCAACTTGTGAGAACTCATCCAGTACATTAGAGGAAATGGAGTGAGAAGTTCACTTTTTACATTTCTTGTGGTTTGCATAATGGTAAGTTTAAAGATAAGGTGGGACTCTCTATCCTTGTCATAGTATGATGAGAAACAAGGTAAAGCAACTAACGTTTCACTCTGAGTCACAAGTGAAAGAAGAGAAAAAGGGGTTCTGTATTTGGCATCATTACTGAATTTTATACTTTACCATAACTCTTTACTTCTTGCAAGAAAATGCATATATGAACACTTAAAACAAGTCACAAAGGGAGCCTCAAATCTGTTTTATCTCCCCCACAGCTTTGAAAACAGAATTTTCCTACACTTACCACATTTTATTTTTATAAGAATCCTCTTACTCTTAGCCAGGATTATTATTTTATTTTTCATATTTGTTGTTTGAAATTTTTTTCGTCCAAGGATGCAAGAAAAAATGGATATTAAATACTAGTGATATTTGTTAGGTCAGATTTTTTTCTTAATGGTGGCTTATGTCTTTCTTTCCTTTTTTTTTAAAAAAAACTATATTAACTTACTGAAAAGCACACTGAGTATGAGAAACACTCAAATATACCTATTAGTGTTATCTGCCTACCTACAAATTTTGCTGAAACCAAGAAAATTGAAGCTAGACCAGGATACATTTGAATTATATCCAATAAATCACTTTTTGCTTGTGCTAAATAATAATTTTAAAATGGTTTACTTTTCCAAAGTGTTTTTGTCTTTTCAGAACTTTTATTTGGTCACAAAATAATTCTGTAATAGAAGTTAGGACAGATGTTATTTATTTCTCTAGGTGATGAGGAAACTGTCATATAGAGAGCATGATGCTGATAAAGACAACTGCTTAATTTGAAGCAAGTCAGGATGCCTATAACTTGCTACATATTAATTTTAATATAGAATAAAGATATCTTTAATGTACCTTCAGAAGTTATTCTTCAAGAGCAATTCATAGAACCAAAAATACACAGGTCAAGAATATTTGTTTTGGAAGCAGACAACTGGGACCCTTTGTATTATTCAGTTATCTGGGTTCATCTCCCTCACAGACATTAAGGACCTTGGACAACATACTTAATGTCTCTAACCTTCAATTTCCTCAGCTGTATGATAGAAATAATAATACCTATTTTTGGGGTTTGTTCTGAAGAATAAATGAGATAATATTGCCTGAGAGTTTAACATAATGTCTGGGACATGTTAAATATTCAGTTAACGGTGGTGATTGAAGTAGCCCAGTGAATGAAATGGTCTATGCATATTCAAATACTACCTCATTGTGAATACTTTGAAGATGTCTTAGTGTTTATATGTGTCGTACAGATTTTCTTGATTGCTAAAAACCTTTATAATGTTTTAATTTTTAATACTTAGAAATCATATGCCAGCTATTTTTTGACTTTAAACTTTTAATTATTTTATTTAAAATCTCACATGGAAGGCAATGGTTTTGAAAAACAATCTTTTCACATTAAAATTCTAATTGAATGTGATCATGCATTTTGGTGAACAAAACAAAGTGAGTTTCAACTAAGACTTTTATAAAACAACTTTCCCCATGTAGAAAATTATGAGAGTTCTCTCGGTATAAGTCCATACCGTCAAGATCAGGTCTGTCATACTCTATCTAGCCTTACACAAAGTAGGTTTCTGTGGTCTTTGATAGGAGAGTATCTAAGCTTGCTGTGACTTCATCTGACATGGTTTCTTTCATACTTTTAATATTTGCTCTTTCAGATCTTGGCACTTGTAGCTGTCAGAAAAGGCATGGACTACCTCTTCTCCCAGCACGACCTCAGCTTCCTGGATGATGTCATTCCAGAAAAGGACAAGAAAAAGAAGGAGGATGAGAAGAAAAAGAAAAAGAAGAAGGGAAGTCTGGACAGTGACAATGATGATGTAAGGAACTTTCCAAATTCCAAAGGAAAGCTAGTTAAAGAAACAAATGTGAAAATTGTCCCTTTTTATACCTGATGTGAAATGGAGGGCTGAGTTCTAAGAATGTTTATCTGGACATGTGGTGTATTACTCATTTCACCTCCCTTTGCCCTTTATATTCTCTCTTTGGTTTTTTATGTTTTCGGAATTCTTTCTGTAACCATTAATACACTAATAATGACATAATGACTAATAATGACTTCTAAAAGATTTAAAAACCCACCACATTAAAAAAATTCTGATCTCATAGATATAAAGGAAGTTTGCTTAGTAATGCTATAAAATGTATTTGGTTTCTATTAATAATCCAGGGCTTATATTTGAGATAATAACTCAATTTTATGTAATTTTAAGCCTAATGTGGATAGATGTCAATGATCTCACTTCACGTGATCTGTGAATCTATTTGAGTAGGCTCTCCACCAAAGTTCTATGCTGTTATATTAATATTAGCATTATATTTATACTGATATGATTCAGCATTATTTTTCTGTAGTTCTTCAATAAAAAGAAAAGGGAATGGGAGTTTGGGGTCTTTTTACATAATTATAGTGGTTAGTGTCATAGTCCAGAGGGTCCTCCTCCAATTAGGTGATTAAGTTGAGAAGTAAAATTGTTGCCCAGTTTTTTCTTTAGGAGACCAGCTCACAGAAATACAGATTCTCTAGCAGGGATCTGTAATCAGTGCTAGGAGGAAAACTGGGATTTGTTTACTTTAACACATGCGGACACCTTATTCCAGTAGCCTTTTGAAAAGATTGCCAAAATAATGTTTTCCATTTGAAAATTTGCTCTGGATTTTACACAGTGCAGTATCACAAATGATTTTTTGTGCCTCATTACCCATTGTAAAGTAGGAATATTGTTAATTGTTAGTTTCTACTTAGAACTTGATAACTTTGATTGATCATTGCATACCTTATCCTTAATTGTCTCAATAGCTTGTTATCACATTATTTATTTTTGTTCCCATTTTACAGATGAGGAGATTTAGACTGAGAAATATTAAATATGTTTTAGAAGTTTTAAAGCTTTATTGAGGTATGATTGACAAATAAAATTGTATATATGTAAGGTGATGCTTTGACATATATAAGTCATTTTTCTAATTGTACACAGCCATAGTGGCAAGGCCAAAACTCAAATCCAGGCCTCTCTGGTTATTTCTAACTGGTCAGGCTATCTGATTGTATTCTTTTTGTAGAACTTGGAAATAGTACAGTGAAAGAAGGCAAGAGACAGAATTGGATTTCACATAAATTGATTCAATAAGAAAAAGGCTTTAATGCATGAGGCACATTTAGCTAAAGAGAAAAAGAGGTGAAAAGAGCTTTATGTCTGTCATCATCCATCTGCAATGAGAACAGGTATATAGATTTTGTTTCCAATGATGACAGAAAAATAATGTGTTTAAACTACAGAAGAGACTAAGATGTAATAGTCCGAAGAACGATGTGTTTACACATTTAATAGAAATTAAAATTTGAAATGAATTTCTGGACCACTCAAGACCAAAAAAATAAAAGGCTGCCTGAAATATTAAAATAATTAAAGCAGTATTTTGTCCAAAATAAATATGTCAACTTATGTACCTGGACATCAAATTTAAAGTTCATTACACATTATGAGTGTATGAAGTCGGGGATTATGGAATCCCCCTCTGTAATGATTTTTGAGAAAAAATAGTAAAATATCAGCTTTGGAGAATGTTTTAAATGTACTGCTCTCTAGTGACAAAAGTTGGATCAAAAGAACTCCTTAGAAGTTCTTCCAATTCTTAGATATGATTTCCAACAAATCCTATTTCATTTAAAGTGGTTTTTTGTATTAATATTTAGCATGTTCAACTCTGTGTTTCCAACAGATTTCTTGAAGCCAAAGTGTCGTACTTGTTTTTTTACCTCTTCCTCTTCATCCTACCCTTTCCAAAACAAACAAACAAATAAACATATACATTGGTTCCTAGGCAGTGAATCCAGCTAGGCAATTTAGAGTACATCTGTGCAGTATGTTCTGTGTGTTGAACTCATTATTTAGGGGCTCCACATTACAAATGTGGTTCTCCTAAGTTTACTTCTTAGTCATAGGGTTTGGGGCCCATGGATATAGGGAGTCATGCGGGGACATGGGGGTTACAGCTATAATATAATATTTATGAGCACAAATAGTGAAAATTATAGCTCTTCTTGTTACATTGATCCCTTTACCATTATGTAATGCCCTTCTTTGTCTTTTTTGATCTTTGTTGGTTTAAAATCTGTTTTATCAGAGAGTAGGATTGCAACCACTGCTTTTTTTTTCTTTCCATTTGCTTGGTAAATATTTCTCCATCCCTTTATTTTGAGCCTATGTGTGTCTTTGCATGTGAGATGGGTCTCCTGAATATAGCACACCGATGGGTCTTGATTCTATCCAATTTGCCAGTCTGTGTCTTTTAATTGGGGCATTTAGCCCCTTTACATTTAAGGTTAATATTGTTTATGTGTGGCATCTTTATTTTTTTTTTCTTTTTTGTTTGTTGAATGCATTATCTTAGCTCTCTAAAAGGATACTGTTGTTCATTAACCTCTTTAGAGTCATCATAAAGGAATTTTCCATGTAGGTAATAGGCTTTATGTTAAGATATTTTTTAACATTAATTCTCATTTTATTTTCAACTAAAAATCATCTTTTTGGTACTTTTAATTAAGAGATATATTGGGTCTTTCAGCCCAAACGTAGACATGGAATCAATATAATGCATTTAAAAAAAACAAAGTGGTAATCTTTGGGAAATCTATTACAATTTGGGCTAGGTGGCTTGTTCTTTAAGCAGTCCCATGATTAGCTGCCTGGTTTTGTCATTTCCATTATGATTCTCTGCTTCTCTGACCATCATAGACACCTTTTTAAACATTTTATTTTCTTATGTTTTGCTTACATTTTCAGATATCTTTGGCACAAGCTAATTGAAATGAACCTTTACCCATAAAACAGTACTTGAAGTAAGAGAGGAAAGTTTATTTTCTAGTGTACATAGAAGGCTTCTTGATAGTGGATATATAAAAAGTCTGTCACTTGTTCTAGAAGGAAAGATCGGTCATGATTTTCCTAGAGACGGAATCAGCATAAACAAAACAAGAATTTCAAGACCGTATTATAACCTGGGAAGTTTCCTATGTTTAATCTGTTTTTGCACTGAGATCATTTGCTTCACACATACAACTCATAAACATTGCTGATTGGGAGTCTGATAGAAAGCTTTACAATTCAGTTGTAGATCGATCTCTATTTTGTGTAGTTCTACTTTTAATTGACTCAATACCATTAACTTAGAAGAGTGGAAAACAAATGTGAGGGGGAAAGAAGGAATGCAGTTAAAAGATAGCAAACTGGAAGTAATTATAAGGCTTTTCTCCTTAGTAGTACGTAAATGATTATAGACAACGGTTTGATCGATGCTAGGAGATAGGAAGGGCTGTATAATAAAAACATTCTAAAACCTCTTGTACATTTTTTTCACAGTCTGACTGCCCATACTCAGAAAAAGTTCCAAGTATTAAAATTCCAATGGACATCATGGAACAGCAACCTTTCCTAAGTGATAGCAAAACTTCCGACAGTGAGTAGAACTAACCTCTTGCATGCTTGCTTGAATATGATTTGCACTTACAGAGAAAAGACTTTAGAATTGCCATCTGCATTAGCTTTCCCTCAATTTTGTTTTTCCTTTTTCTATGAGAAGATTTACACTTAATTATAATAAAACTTTATTTTTACATACCCTAAGCTTCATTCTTCCTTTTATCCATAACCTTTTAAATTTTTATTTGGTAGTCTTTTCTCTTACCCAAATCATCCCCAGTTTTTCCAATTGCTAAATGAATAACCATGTTTTTAATTGATTTTTCTTTTTTTTTCTGTTGGTATTGAGAATTGCAGCTTATAATACTACATCACTGTCACTGTTTGTCTTCCTTAGGTTTTAACTAGTGATCAAATCAGCTCAAAAGAGAAATTGCATCATTGGTCTCTCAGTGATCAATAAATCAATTGTTAATATTGAGAATTTGGAAAAATTTAATTTTGATTAAATTAGCAATCATGAAGTATTAGTACAACTTTCTAGATATAACTTATATGCATTTGCTTTCTAATCTCTTCATTCTCCCTTTTGCTATTTCAAAATTATTATTATAACTGCACTGATCTTTCTAGGGTGAGAGCCTGGTGGCTATGGTGCAATGGTTTGTGACATTTTTTTCTTCTGTAATTGAATTAACAGGCCACTTAGTAATATTAGTGACCATTTCAGACTTTCCCAATAGCAGGTAGCAATTGCCATCAAGCTACTTTCTACTTTGCGTTCTCATTGAAGAAAATGCATCCTTTTAGATTCAGATGCACTTCAGAGTACACTGATCTGTTACAGAAAAAGACAGTTAAGACACTTTTATTTCTATTTTACCATGCCACCTCAACTACAATAAGAGGTTACTGTTATCAAGAAAAGTTTGGAATGAATATCTATTGATAAAAAATAATGGGTATATTAGTTATCAATCATTGAGTAACAAATTACGATAAAACTCAGCAGCTTAAAACAACAAACATGTTTTCTTACACAATTCCTCACATTCAGGAATGCAGGGGCAGCTGATTTTGGTTCTGGCTCAGAGTCTCTCATGAGATTGCAGTCAGAGCTGTCAAGCTGTCAGCTGGGGCTGAGTCTCTGAAGACTATTTTTTTTTTTTCCAGTAAGAAATGAAAGGATGATTTGAAAATTATAGTATACTCCACAGTGTGGGAGTGGGCCCAAGAATAGGGACTCAAGGGCCCCATTACAAAATTTTTGGGAGTTTAAATACCCTCTACTTGGGGTATGCCCTATGTAAATGGAGAGGATGAAGTAAAGTTACAAACTCATTTATTTGGCCTACGCCCCATGGAGAGGATATTTCCTGTCATAGCCGAAGTGTGAATTGGCCTTATGTTCCCTGCCTCCAGACACTGTTTTCCTGCCACATCTCCTCACTGAGAGATGTGATCTCCATACATCTTCATGGGAGGCAGAGGGACCGATGGTCTTTTTTCTGTAACTGCTTCATGCTGGCTTGGGGCATACTCCTACCTATTGGGGATCCCTGAACTCTCACCCTGCTCTGTCTAGTGGAGGCAGGGTAGCTTCTTGATGGCCAGGGTGTTGTCTTCACCTGGAACTGGCTGGAACCTTTGTTGTGTGATCATCTGAAGCTTGATGGTCTCTAGGCAAGAGGAAATGAATTTGGTTAAAAAGGGGAAATTTTTTTAAACAAAAGTCTGGGAAGCCATTGTTTTGAACTAAGCTCATGCACTGGGCCCCAACAGACCAAACCAAAGCAAAATGAAGTCGTTTGTGCTAAGACTGTAAGGAAACATATGAATTCTAGAACAGAGCAGGTTTTGTTTCTTCTTCTGCAAATCTCTGTAACAAACATTCTTGACAGCATAGGTATCCACCCGCTGAGGTTCCCATTAAATATTTTAGTGTCTGAAGCTGGGGATCTGCTTCCAAAAGCATACTCATGGGGCCCTTGGGATGACGTTTGTTTTTTACCTGTGAGTATCTCCGTAGGGCTGCCCATGATATGGCCTCCCTCAGAGCCAGTGATAAAAGAGAAAGAAACCAAGACAGAAGCTGCAGTCTTTTATAAATCTCAGAAGTAACGGACCATTACTTCTGTCATATTCTGGTGGTTATGCAGCCCCACACTGTTAACACTGGGAAGGAATTACACAAAGTCATAAATACCAGGAGACAGGATCACTGAGAGCCATCTTGGAGGCTGGCTACCAGCCTGGATTTGAAGAACAAAGAACTAAAGCAGTCTTACCTTTGGTGTCCAGTTTGTAACCTATAACTTGTAACCGAGGCTAATTTCTGCTAACCCCTGTTAATGGGGTTTGGTTATGAATTTCTTTTTGAGTTTAAACTCCTCAAACCATGTTCTGACTTCAATTTTTATCCGTGGAGCATTAATAGCAAAAGCACAGTCTAACAGACATGTGCCTAGCATGTATGTCTTCTGTTGGCATCATAACCTGGTATAGCCCCTTATAAAGAAATGTAAAAGCTATTTTTTTAAAAAATTACTAGCCAGAATTTGAGGCTCATGGAAAAAGTTTATGTGCCATTTGCCCTTCATCCTCTCAAAACCCCTTTTAAAGGATAAATTGCAAGTTGATATGATATTAGAAGTTTACTTAAACAAAATACACTTGAGCATTTTGCCTGAAATGTTTCCTAATGTCATGTTTATCTTTATAATCCATGATGAAAGAACAAAACTGATAGAAGTAGTGTTGCAGTATGAGTAAGTGCCTCAAAAAAAAAAATCTTTTTTTCCTTATGAACAGCAGCAGGCAAACCTAGGAATACTGAAGATGGAAGGAAATCCAAAGGCAAGCCTTAGGCATTAAGAGAATGCTATCACCCTCTAAAAATGATTTGCTTCTTATCCCTCTCACTGACAAGACAACAATGATCCATCCCAGAAAACCTAAAGTAAAAGAGATGAAGTGATTTTGTCTTCATCACACTAGAGTCTTAGCTTAATACCTTGTTTATTGAAATGCCTAAACTTGTCTTTTTTACTCCTACCAGTTATGGAAGATGCATCAATTTTGTGAAGATTTTTGTTTTATACTTCACCAAAGATCTACCATTTATGTTTTTAAAAAATTTTATTTTCCAGGAGAAAGATCACCAACATTCCTTGAACGCCACACATCATGCTGATAAAATTCCTTTCCTTCAGTCACTCGGTATGCCAAGGTAAAGGAGAGCCCAGTATTTTATGTTTTTCTGTGGGATAATTGCCCCACTGAAATGTAGTTAATGGTGGGTTATTGACAGAACTTCTTGTTCTCCTTCGTCTCTATTATTTATCTTAAATAAATTACCCAGTGACCAAAACTTGTTCCAGCTTTTACTAGTAGAAAGCATTCTAAGAGACCTACTTACTCTTACAAATAATGGAATCTTTCAGTATCATTAAGTTACAACCCAGGATCAACATTAGCTCTTTTAATTTCAGTATCGTCCCTGATTTGAAGAGGTAACTGGCACTTTCTGACAGTTCTTCTCCAGTGGTTTCTTTCCCTCTTAACGAAGTTCTAGAGATTTCAGATTCTACTTGATTTTCTGAAATCTCTGAATGTTTTTATTATGTCAGTCTTTTTGTCCTTTAATTTCTGACAGCATTACCCACCTGGTAGTACCTCTTTTCCTTTTGTGTTTGTTGTTTTTATTATTTTAATCTAGGTATGAGATCTTATGAATTTTTTTACTTGAATTTCTTGACTCTGCTGGTAACCTTCATCCCATTTAAAATGTTTGTTTTTAATACACAAAGAGGATATAAATATTAAAAGAGAACAAAGAAGGACACATTTGACTTCTATACAATGCATAAACATTTGACAGATGGTGAAGGAAATCTGATTTACTTACTACTTTTTTTTTTCCTTTTTCTCTAGTCCTCCTAGAACTCCAGTAAAAGTTGTGCCTCAAATTAGAATAGAACTTGAACCTGAAGACAATGATTATTTCTGGAGGAGCAAGGGAACAGAAACTACATTGTAACCTGTTTGTCTTTCTTAAAACTGACATTTGTTGTTAATGTCATTTGTTTTTGTTTGGCTGTTTGTTTATTTTTTAACTTTTATTTCGTCTCAGTTTTTGGTCACAGGCCAAATAATACAGCGCTCTCTCTGCTTCTCTCTTGCATAGATACAATCAAGACAATAGTGCACCGTTCCTTAAAAACAGCATCTGAGGAATCCCCCTTTTGTTCTTAAACTTTCAGATGTGTCCTTTGATAACCAAATTCTGTCACTCAAGACACAGACACGCACAGACCCTGTCCTTTGCCTCTATTAAGCAGAGGATGGAAGTATTAAGGATTTTCTAACACCTTTTATGAAAATGTTGAAGGAACTTAAAACTTTAGCTTTGGAGCTGTGCTTACTGGCTTGTCTTTGTCTGGTAGAACAAACCTTGACCTCCAGACAGAGTCCCTTCTCACTTATAGAGCTCCCCAGGACTGGAAAAAGTGCTGCTATTTTAACTTGCTCTTGCTTGTAAATCCTAATCTTAGAGTTATCAAAAGAAGAAAAAACTGAAGGTACTTTACTCCCTATAGAGAAACCATTGCCATCATTGTAGCAAGTGCTGGAATGTCCCTTTTTTCCTATGCAACTTTTTTTAACCCTTTAATGAACTTATCTGTTGAGTACATTGAAGAATATTTTTCTTCCTAGATTTTGTTGTTTAAATTATGGGGCCTAACCTGCCACTTATTTTTTGTCAATTTTTAAAACTTTTTTTTAATTACTGTAAAGAAAATGAATTTTTTCCTGCAGCAGGAAACATAGTTTTGAGTAGTTCTACCTCTTATTTGTAGCTGCCAGGCTTTCTGTAAAAATTGTATTGTATATAATGTGATTTTTACACATACATACACACACAAATACACAATCTCTAGGGTAAGCCAGAAGGCAAGATCAGATTAAAAACACCATGTTTCTAAGCATCCATTTTTCCCTTTCTTTAAAAGAAACTTAACTGTTCTATGAAGGAGATTGAGGGAGAAGAGACAAACTCCTATGTCATGAGAATAACCGATGTTCTGATAATAGTAGCATCTGGGTACAGATGCTGATTGTATTACCACATCAATGTCCTATGCAGTATTGTTAGACATTTTCTCATTTTGAAATATTTGTGTGTTTGCGTATGTGCTCTGTGCCATGGCTGGTGTATATATGTGCAATGTTAGAAGGCAAAAGAGTGATGGTAGGCAGAGGGCAAAGTCATTGAATCTCTTATGCCAGTTTTCATAAAACCCAAACCACATATGAAAAAATCCATTAAGGGTCCAAGAAGTCTGTCCATATGAAAATGAGGGTAAACATAGTTTATTTCCCAGGTATCAGTCATTATAATTGATATGATAGCTCTAACATGCAATATAAAATTCATAGGAGTATTAATAGCCCATTTACACATCTATAAAATGTAATGGGATTGCAGAGCTGCAGAGTACAGTGTAACAGTACTCTCATGCAATTTTTTTCAGGATGCAAAGGCAATTATTCTTTGTAAGTGGGACATTTAGAATATATTTGTGTACATATTATATGTATGTATATTTCAAAGTACCACACTGAAAATTAGACATTTATTAACCAAATTTTACGTGGTATTTAAAGGTAATATTTTTAATGTGATACATTACATATTGTGAATGTATACTAAAAAAACATTTTAAATGTTAAAATTATAATTTCAGATTCATATAACCACAACTGTGATATATCCTAACTATAACCAGTTGTTGAGGGGTATACTAGAAGCAGAATGAAACCACATTTTTTGGCTTGATAATATGCACTTATTGACTCCCACTCATTGTTATGTTAATTGAATTATTATTCTGTCTCCTTGTAATTTTGATTACAAAACTTTTATTATCCTGAGTTAGCTGTTACTTTTACAGTACCTGATACTCCTAAAACTTTTAACTTATACAAATTAGTCAATAATGACCCCAATTTTTTCATTAAAATAATAGTGGTGAATTATATGTTATTGTGTTAAAACCTTACTTGCCAAATTCTGGCTTCACATTTGTATTTAGGGCTATCCTTAAAATGATGATTCTATATTATCTAGCTTTCCATTACCCTGATATAAACTGGTATAAGAAGACTTTTCTTTTTTCCTTATGCATGGAAGCATCAATAAATTGTTTAAAAACCATGTATAGTAAATTCAGCTTAACCCGTGATCTTGTTAAGTTAAAGGTACTTTTGTTTTATAAAAGCTCTAGATAAAACTTTTTTTCTGATCATGAATCAAGTATCTGTGGTTTCATGCCCCTCTCTATACCTTTCAAAGAACTCCTGAAGCAACTTAACTCATCATTTCAGCCTCTGAGTAGAGGTAAAACCTATGTGTACTTCTGTTTATGATCCATATTGATATTTATGACATGAACACAGAATAGTACCTTACATTTGCTAAATAGACAGTTAATATCAAATCCTTTCAATATTCTGGGAACCCAGAGAAGTTTTTAAAAATGTCATTACTTTCAAAGGAACAGAAGTAGTTAACCAAACTAACAAGCAAAACCTGAGGTTTACCTAGTGACACCAAATTATCGGTATTTTAACTGAATTTACCCATTGACTAAGAATGAACCAGATTTGGTGGTGGTTTTGTTTCTATGCAAACTGGACACAAATTGCAACACTAAATTGTTTTATAAGTGTTTCTCCTTTCTCCATGATGTGACTTCCGGAGATCAAGGATTCAAAAGATAAAGACAAAGTACGCTCAGAGTTGTTAACCAGAAAGTCCTGGCTGTGGTTGCAGAAACACTGTTGGAAGAAAAGAGATGACTAAGTCAAGTGTCTGCCTTATCAAAAGAGCAAAAATGCCTCTGGTTTTGTGTTTGGGAGAAAAATATCTTGGACGCACTGTTTTCCTTGATAAAAGTCATCTTCTCTACTGTGTGAAATGAATACTTGGAATTCTAATTGTTTTGTGTGCCAGGGGCAGTAATGTCCCTGCCTCTTCTCCCAATCAAGGTTGAGGAGTGGGGCTGGGGAGAGGACTTAACTGACTTAAGAAGTAGGAAAACAAAAACCTCTCTCCTTAGCCTTCCACCTCCAAGAGAGGAGGAAAAACAGTTGTCTGCTGTCTGTAATTCAGTTTGCGTGTATTTTATGCTCATGCACCAACCCATACAGAGTAAATCTTTTATCAACTATATACTGGTGTTTAATAGAGAATGATTGTCTTCCGAGTTTTTTGGTTCCTTTTTTAACTGTGTTAAAGTACTTGAAATGTATTGACTGCTGACTATATTTTAAAAACAAAATGAAATAATTAGAGTTGTATTACAGAGGTTGACATTGTTCAGGGATGGGACAAAGCCTTCTTCAATCCTTTTCATACTACTTAATGATTTTGGTGCAGGAACCTGAGATTTTCTGATTTATATTTCATGATATTTCACATTTGCTCTTCACAGCATGAGCATGAAGCCCAGTGGCACCAAATGGCTAGGTACAATCAAGTGATATTTTGTAGCACTTCACTATCTGAAAGGCCATGAGTTTTCAGATGATTTCATTGAGCTTCATTGCAGCCTGAAATTTTAAAAAAGTTGTGTAATACGCCAACCAGTCAAGTTGTGTTTTGGCCAGAGATTTAGATATGTCCAATTTCCTGGCTCATTTCATTGTGCTCTATGGGTACGTATAAAAAGCAAGAATTCTGTTTCCTAGGCAAACATTGCAACTCAGGGCTAAAGTCATCCAGTGAAACTTTTAGAGCCAGAAGTAACTTTGTCCCAGTCCTACAATGTGAAAAGAGTGAATAGTTGCCTCTTTTTAGCCATTTTCATGGCTGGTACATATTCGTACGCATTACTTTTCAGAATCAATACGCACTTTCAGATATTCTTATTTTTATTCTCTTAAGTCTTTATTAACTTTGGAGAGAGAAATGATGCATCTTTTTATTTTAAATGAAGTAGATCAACATGGTGGAACAAAATGATAAAGAACAGAAAACATTTCAATATATTACTAATAACTTTTTCCAATATAAATCCTAAAATTCCTATAACATAGTATTTTACAGTTTTATGAAGCTTTCTATTGTGACTTTTATGGAATTAAGAGATGAAGAAGATGAGATATTTTAGCATTTATATTTTTCAAAATTATATGTATACTTAAAAATAAAGTAACTTTATGCATTTATGAGTGTCAAGTGTTTCTGTTCAACTCCTCAAATAATTGTTAAATGCCCATTATTTTACTTCTTTGGGTGCTGCAGGGAATACAAAGATGATCAAGTCAGAGTCTTTGTCCCCAGATTGCTTTAGTTACCCCAGGCAGGAGGATAAAATCAGTGTCCAAATTATATTTTTAAAAAGATTATAAGAATTATTTAAGTATTAATGAAATGCTATTATGCAAAGATTCTAAGCAAGAAAAAATAGGTCCAACTAAGAGCAATAGGAATTTTTTTTTGAGAAGATAGTATTGTCTTCTCTTATAAAGTTAGTGAAATATAAAATACCACTTTCTTGAATCCAGGATGAGGTATACAGTAAATTAATTCTCAAAACAAAACAAAAAAACAAAAAACAAACTGCTAAGCACAAAAAGTACTTATTAAAAAATAATTGTTCAATTGAATGAAATCTTAGAATGATTTTTCACAGAAGATACATTATATACACTTTTGCTGGGCCTATCCAAGGTTTTGTGTACTATTTAAAATTCTCTAGGTAGTTTCAGTCCAAAATTATAATCAGAGAGTGGTGGTGTTGGGTGGGGGGAGGGGGGAACAAATAATAGAAATGATGAAAGAGAACTTCTGGTTGCAGTAAAAGGTGACGTAAAAACAAAAATAATGAGGCAGTGACATTGGCTCAATCTTTCAATCTGAAAACTTAACAGAATCGCTCTGAGCATGAGGGGACTGATAGTGGTGGTGATAACGGGGGCTAGGGAATGGGATTTGGAGTTTATCTTTGAGCTGAAAGAAGCAGCAGAAGCCACACACAGAATAAATTCTAATATGGGAGAATTTGAATTTTCAGCATACACACAGAAGATTCATTAAATAATATTGCCACACATAACAATAAAAGTTGAGAAATTAGATCAAATTTAGTATATTATGAAAAAGAGTATACTTTTGCATGTGTTTTTGCATTTTTAGCAACCCTTCATTATGCTATGTATCCTACCTGATGCCCCTGAAAACTAGGAGGTAGAACACAAAACCCTATGAGATACCAAATCATCTTTCTCAAGGTCTAGGCATGACAGCCTGAGCAGCTTAGATCTCAAATCCTCATTCAGAATATATGCTCATTTAATTCAAAATGTTAACAAGCTCGGTCATCTATAGATTTCTTAAAATGAAGGAAATTAGAAACAACAGAGAAAACTATTGATAAGAGAATTGATGTAGCAAGAATAGCTTAGTCTTGACAGGAAGAAAGAAGATATTTAAAAGCTGTATAAAATTTATTCTAATTTTTTTATTATTATACTTTAAGTTTTAGGGTACATGTGCACAACGTGCAGGTTTGTTACATATGTATACATGTGCCATGTTGGTGTGCTGCACCCATTAACTCATCATTTAGCATTAGGTGTATCTCCTAATGCTATCCCTCCCCCCTCCTCCGACCCCACAACAGTCCCCAGTGTGTGATGTTTCCCTTCCTGTGTCCATGTGATCTCATTGTTCAATTCCCAGCTATAAGTGAGAAGATGCGGTGTTTGGTTTTTTGTTCTTGTGATAGTTTGCTGAGAATGATGGTTTCCAGCTTCATCCATGTCCCTACAAAGGACACGAACTCATCCTTTTTTATGGCTGCATAGTATTCCATGGTGTATATGTGCCACATTTTCTTAATCCAGTCTATCATTGTTGGACATTTGGGTTGGTTCCAAGTCTTTGCTATTGTGAATAGTGCTGCAATAAACATATGTGTGCATGTGTCTTTATAGCAGCATGATTTATAATCTTTGGGGTATATACCCAGTAATGGGATTACTGGGTCAAATGGTATTTCTAGTTCTAGATCCCTGAGGAATTGCTACACCAAATTCCACAATGGTTGAACTAGTTTATAGTCCCACCAACAGCGTAAAAGTATTCCCATTTCTCCACATCCTCTCCAGAACCTGTTGTTTCCTGACTTTTTAATGATTGCCATTCTAACTGGTGTGAGATGGTATCTCATTGTGGTTTTGATTTGCATTTCTCTGATGGCCAGTGATGAGCATTTTTTCATGTGTCTGTTGGCTGCATAAATGTCTTTTTTTGAGAAGGATCTGTTCATATCCTTTGCCCGCTTTTTGATGGGGTTGTTTGTTTTTTTCTTGTAAATTTGTTTGTGTTCTTCATAGATTCTGGATATTAGCCCTTTCTCAGATGAGTAGGTTGCAAAAATTTTCTCCCATTCTGTAGGTTGCCTGTTCACTCTGATGGTAGTTTCTTTTGCTGTGCAGAAGTTCTTTAGTTTAATTACATCCCATTTGTCAATTTTGGTTTTTGTTGCCATTGCTTTTGGTGTTTTAGTCATGAAGTCCTTGCCCATGCCTATGTCCTGAATGGTATTGCCTAGGTTTTCTTCTAGGGTTTTTATGGTTTTAGGTCTAACATGTAAGTCTTTAATCCATCTTGAATTAATTTTTGTATAAGGAAGGGATCCAGTTTCAGCTTTCTACATATGGCTAGCCAGTTTTCCCAGCACCATTTATTAAATAGGGAATCGTTTCCCCATTTCTTGTTTTTGCCAGGTTTGTCAAATATCAGATGGTTGTAGATGTATGGCATTATTTCTGAGGCCTCTGTTCTGTTCCATTGGTCTGTATATCTGTTTGGGAACCAGTACCATGCTGTTTGGGTTACTGTAGCCTTGTAGTATAGTTTGAAGTCAGGTAGGTGATGCCTCCAGCTTTATTCTTTTGGCTTAAGATTGTCTTGGCAACGAGAGCTCTTTTTTGGTTCCATATGAACTTTAAAGTAGTTTTTTCCAATTCTGTGAAGAAAGACATTGGTAGCTTGATGGGGATGGCATTGGATCTATAAATTACCTTGGGCAGTATGGCCATTTTCATGATATTGATTCTTCCTATCCATGAGCATGGAATGTTCTTTCATTTTCTTGTGTCGTCTTCACATCCCTTGTTAGTTGGATTACTAGGTATTTTATTCTCATAGCAATTGTGAATGGGAGTTCACTCTGTGTTATAGGTGTATAGGAATGCTTGTGATTTTTGCACATTGATTTTGTATCCTGAGACTTTGCTGAAATTGCTTATCAGCTTGAGGAGATTTTGGGCTGAGACAATGGGGTTTTCTAAATATACAATCATGTCATCTGCAAACAGGGACAATTTGACTTCCTCTTTTCCTAATTGCATACCCTTTATTTCTTTCTCTTGCCTGATTGCCCTGGCCAGAACTTCCAACACTATGTTGAATAGGAGTGGTGCAAGAGGGCATCCCTGTCTTGTGCCAGTTTTCCAAGGGAATGCTTTCAGTTTTTGCCCATTTGGTATGATATTGGCTGTGGGTTTGTCATCAATAGCTCTTATTACTTTGAGATGCATTCCATCAATACCTAGTTTATTGAGAATTTTTAGCATGAAGGGGTGTTGAATTTTGTCAAAGACCTTTTCTGCATCTATTGAGATAATCATGTGGTTTTTTTGTCTTTGGCTCTGTTTATGTGATGGATTACGTTTATTGATTTGCATATGTTAAACCAGCCTTGCATCCCAGGGTTGAAGCCAACTTGATCGTGGTGGATAAGCTTTTTGATATGCTGCTGGATTTGGTTTGCCAGTATTTCACTGAGGATTTTTGAATTGATGTACCTCAGGATATTGGTCTAAAATTCTCTGTTTTTGTTGTGTCTCTGCCAGGCTTTGGTATCAGGATGATGCTGGCCTCATAAAATGAGTTAGGGAGGATTCCCTCTTTTTCTATTGATTGGAATAGTTTCAGAAGGAATTGTACCTTCTTCTCTTTGTACCTCTGGTAGAATTCGGCTGTGAATCCATCTGGTCCTGGACTTTTTTTGGTTGGTAGGCTATTAATTAGTGCCTCAATTTCAGAGCCTGTTATTGGTCTATTCAGAGATTCACCTTCTTCCTGGTTTAGTCTTGGGAGGGTGTATGTGTCCAAGAATTTAAGAATGGAATGATATATTAAATATGCTGAAAGAAAAAATATTCCAACCAAGAAGACTTACCTTGCAGATCTAAGTTGCATACAAAAACTAGTTGTATCCTTCCATCCAACAATTTATGTTGTTGATATCCTGATTTACAGATTTTTATATTGTGCATTATTTAACAACATATTGTAGTTCTAGGTTTTTTTTAATCATTTGGACTTTTAACCTTCATGCTAGACATATGTATGATTTACACACCACCATTACAATATTGAAGTATTCTGGGTTTGGCTATAAGTTTTATATATTCATGAAGTTGGTTTTTTGAAAAAATAAACAAAATTGAAAGACCCTTAGTTAGTCTGGTTAATATAAAAGAGAGAAGATGAACAAAATTAAAAATGAAAGTGAAGAAATGATAAGAAATGCCTCAGAAATAAAAAGGATGAATAGGGCTATTGTAAAAAATTATATTCCAACCAATTAGATAACCTAGAGAAAATAGATAAATTCATAGAGAAATGCAATCCACCAAGAGTGAGTCAGGAAGAAGCAGAAAGCCTGAACAGATGAATAATAAGTAATGAGATTGAATAAGAAATTAAAAAGACTCCCAAAAATAACAACAACAAAACTCAGGTCCGGATGACTTCACAGCTGAATGTTACCAAATACTCAAAAAGAATTAATACTGGTACTTTTCAAACTCTTTCAAAAAATTGAGCTAGCACATTTTATGAAGCCAGCCTCACTTTGATACCTAACCAAGACAAAAACATCACAAGAAAAGGAAACTGTAAGCCAGTTACTCTGATGAACATTCACACAAAATTTCTTAATAAAATATTAGCAAACTGTATCTAACAGCACATCAAAAAGATTATATATCATCACAAAGTGGGATTTATACTTAGCATGCTAGGCTGGTTGAACATATGCAAATTAATTAATATGATACATCACATTAATAGAATGATAATAACAAACCATATGATTATCTCATTGACACAAAAAAAGTATTTGACAAAGTCCAACATCCTTTCTTGATTTAAAAACTCTCTCAACAGTGTGGGCATAGAAAGAGTTTTTCTACATAATAAAGGCCATTTATGAAAAAAACTGCAGGTAACATTATAATCAATAGGAGACAACAAAGTTTTCCACTAAGATTTGGTACAAGGCAAGGATACCCACTCTTGCCACTTCTATTTAACATAGTGCTAGAAGTACCAGCAAGAGCAATTAGACTAGAAAGAGAAACAAAATATGTACAAACACAAAAGAAAGAAGTAAAATTATTTCTGTTTGCAGATGACATGATTCTATGTGTTAAAAAAAAAAACCACAGATTGCACAACAAATGCCTGTTAGAACTAATAAATGAATTCATTGAAGTTTCAGGATACAAAATTAACATATAAAAATCAGTAGTTATGGATTAAACTAGAAAAATCAGTAGTATTTTTACACACAAATAGTGACCTAACTGATAAAGAAATCAAGAAATCATTCCTGGCCGGGCGTGGTGGCTCATGCCTGTAATCCCAGCACTTTGGGAGGCCAAGGTGGGTGGATCACTTGAGGTCAGGAGTTCAAGACTAGCCTGGCCAACATGGTGAAACCCCATCTATACTAAAATACAAAAAAAATTAGCTGGGCATGGTGGTGTGTGCCTGTAGTCCCAGCTAATCAGGAGGCTGAGAGAGGAGAATCCCTTGAACCCGAGAGACGGAGGTTGCAGTGAGCTGAGATCATGCCACTGTAGTCCAGCATGGGCTACAGAGGAAGACTCCATCTCAAAAAAAAAAAAAAGAAAAGAAAAGAAAAAAAAGAAGAAAAAGAAAACATTCCCATTTATAATCACATAAAAATATGTAGAAACAAATTTATCCAAGGAGGTGAAAGATCTGTATATTAAAAGCTATAAAAGATTGATAAAGTAAATTGAAGGAGGCACAAATAAATGGAAAGATATCTTATGTTCACAGATTAGAAGAATTAATATTGTTAAAAATGTTCATACCAGCCAGAATAATCTACAAATTCAATGTAATTCCCACCAAAACTGCAATGATATTTTTCAAGGAAATAGGGAAAAAATCCCAAAATTCGTGTGGAACTACAAAAAACCCTGAATAGCCAAAGCAATTTTGAGAAAGAAAAATAAAAGTCAGAGGCATTACACTTACTGATTTATAATTATATTACAAAGCTATATTAACCAAAACAGTATGGCTCTGGCATAAAAGCAGATACATAGACCAGTGAAACATAGTAGAGAGCTCAGAAATCAATCCAACCATTGATGGTCAACCACTTTTTATCAAGGGCATGAAAGAGGACATGATGGAGAAAGGAGAGTCTTCGATAAATGGTGATAGGAAAGCTAAATTTCCACACACAAAAGAATGAAATTAGACTTTTATCTTACACCATACATAAAAATCAACTCAAAATGGACAAAAGCCTCAAATATAAGGTCAGAAACTACAGAATTCCTGAAAGAGAACATAGGGAAAAAGCTCCTGGACATCAGCCTTGGCAATAATATTTTAAATATCACACCAAAGACTTGGGCCATAAAAGCAAAAATAAATAAATGGGACTACATAAAACCAAAAAGCTTTTGCACAACAAAGGAAACAACCAACAAAATGAAATGGAAGTCTATAGCTTGAGACAAATTATTTGACAACTATAAGTCTGATATGGGGTTAAAATCCAAAATTTATGAAGGGCTCATACAACTCAAGAGTGGAAAAACAAATAACTTTATTTAAAAATGAGCAAAAGACCTTAATAGGTATTTCCCCAAAGGAGACATACTAATGGAACAACAGGTATATGAAAATGTGTTCAACATCATTAATAATCAGGGAAACACAAATCGAAACCACCATAAGATACCATCTCGCAACCATACAATGGCTATTATCGAAAAGTCAGAAGTTAAATGTTGATGAGGGTGTGGAGGCAGAGAAATCTGCTACATTGTTGATGGGAATAGATATTGGTACAGGCATTATGGAAAACAGTATGGAAGCTTCTATATAAATAAAAAGTAGAACTGCCATGTGATCCAACAATTCTTCTTCCAAGTATATACCAAAATGAAGATCTCTGCAGTCCTATGTTCATTTCAGCATTATTCATAATGGCCAAGATATGGAAACAACCAAACTGTCTGTTGATAGATGAACAAATAAAGAAACTGTGGTGCAAATACATACTGAAATATTACTCAACCTTAAAAAAGAATGAAATTTCCCATTTTCTACAACATGGATGAGCTTGGAGGAAATTATGCCAAGCGAAATAAGCCAGGCACAGAAAAAGAATATTGCATAATTTCACTTATATTTGGAATCTAAAAAAAAAAGTCAAATATACAGAGACAGAGAACAAAACAGTGGTTACCAGGGGCTGGGAAGCAGAAGGAGGAAATGAGACACAGATCAGAAGATACAAAGCAGCAAATAGGTAGTATAAACAAGTTTAGATATCTAATGTACAATATGGGAACTATATATAATACAATTGTACTGTATATGAGATTTATGCTAATTGAGTAGATTTTTAGCTGCTCTTGTCACAGAAATAAAAAAAATTGGTAACTATGTGAGATGATGGATATGTTAATTTTCATCACTATAGTAACCATTTTACTATCTATATGTTTCCTGTATATCATGTTATATACCTTAAATATACACAATAAAATTTATTTTTTAAAAAGCAAAATAACAACAACAAAAAGAAATCTATACCAAATACCAGGCCACTAAGATTTTAGAATTTTTGTAATTTTAGTTCTTATAGTTAGTTCCATGCTCTATTTCAAGAAACATGTGTATGGTATGAGGAAAGAATCAAGCTTCATTATTTTGCATATAGCTAATAAATTGTTCTAGCACTATACATAAAAAAGACTATTCTTCCTCCATGAAATTGCTTTGTACCTTTGCTGGAAATCAGTTGACAATTATATGTGTGGATATTTTACTGTGTTCTTTATTCTGTTTCACTGATCTATTTGTCTATTTTGACACAAATAGCACACCATCTTAATTACTGTACTTTTAGAATGCCTTAAAATCAGATAGTGCAACTTTTTCAACTCTTATTATTTTCCAAACTGTTTAGGCTGCACTCATGACTTTGAATTTCCATGCATATTTTAGAATAAGCATGTCAATTTCTTAAAACGTTGCTGAAATTTTGAAATTGTAGTTGTGCCAAATCTATAAATCAGACAGCAATCCTACTCCTAGCTATACATCCAAAAAAAAGAGGTATGCTTATGTGTACAAGGACACATCCGCAGGAATGTTCATATCAGTATTATCTATGATAATCCCCAATTGGAAAGAAAGCAAATTTCTAACAATATTAAAATAGATAGATATATTATATAGAGAAATGGAAATGAACAAACTACAAGTACATGCATTAACATGAATTAATCTCTCAAATTATGTTAAAGGAAAAAAGCAAGTTAAAGTAATACCTCCAGTATAAATCTGTGTATAAAAATTTAAAACCAGGCAAAATAAACTATCATTTTAAGGATGCATATATATCCTGTATAATGGTAAAAATAAAGCCTACAAATCAGGATTATGGCTATCCCTAGAAGGAACGGAATATGAATCATTGTTTTCCTTCTATGATACTGGCAATTAGCTACAGAATATTTTACAGTTATTTTTAAGATATATATTATATATCTCATATATATATACACATACATACAATACATGTATATGTGTGTTCATGCGCGTTATATATATTATGTATGATACCTTTAACCAAAAAAATGAAAATAGTTGTTACTGCAAATTTGTGTGCAAGGATTGGTGTTTTTGACCTGTGGGCTTCATTGTAAGGTAGATTGATTGGGCTATGTATTTTGAAACTCCAACTCTCACCACCTGGGAGACTTTCTCTTGGTTTTGTCAATTTATTGAGAGAGGAATCCTTAACCTGATTGACAGTGCTCTCAGAAATAAATTAAAGAAGTGAGCTAAGTTGTTTCACTATTTCATATAGAATGTTTCATTTAATTCTCCTCAACTGAGCCTACTCTTCCCTATTCCAGAGTCCTTCTGGTTGAACTTCTCTGGAGCATAAAGCCTCAGTCTTGTGCTTGTCTGGGGAGGAATACTGCCTGGGTATTATATTAGTCCATTTTCACACTGCTAATAAACATACCTGAGACTGGGAAATTTACAAAAGAAAGAGCGTTAATGGACTTACAGTTCCATGTGGCTGGGAAGGCCTGACAATCATGGTGGAAGGTGAAAGACATGTCTCACATGGTGGCAGACGAGAGAGCTAGTATGGGGAAACTCCCATTTTTAAAACCATCAGATCTCATGAGACTTATTCACTATCAGAACAGCACAGGAAAGACTCACCCCCATGATTCAATCACCTCCCATCATGTTCCTCCCATGACACGTGGGAATTGTGGGAGTTACAATTCAAGATGAGATTTGGGTGGGAACACAGCCAAACCATATTGGGTATACATGGTGTGGGAAGGAAATATGATATTTCCTTGCATACACTTTTACCCAATCTCTTTTCAGCCCACTCGTATCTCCACTCCCAGAGGTAGCTCATTCCCTCAATTCCAAGACTTTCTGGAGTTCTGTGGAACCAGTTGGCTTGCTTCTGTATTTTCACCACTGGTGGTTTACCTTTTATTTTTCTCAATCTGTTGAATCAATTTCTAGTTGGCTCATTGCTTTCCAGCTTCCATTATTTTATTTGCTACCATCTGTTCTCTTTTCTTCATCTTTGTGTTTTATCTCAACATGTAAATACACAAAAACACATACTAAGTAGTCATATCTTGGTTTCTAATCCTCTTTTCCAATAAAATGAACCAGGAAATAGCTAGTTCTAGAGCTAGTTATGGATGATACAAGATGATCCTTGAGCATCTTGTAGTGTCAAAATGCAAAAAACTGTTAAAAGGATAAAAATACAGAAGATAGTAAAAGAACACAGGCAGTAAGCTAAAGAGCTCCTGTTGGCCAAAGGTGGAAAAATTTGAGCAGCAAAATAAATAATAAAGTTGTTGTCCAATACAAAAAGTATTAGATAAATATACATAAGAATAAATTGATATAAATATGTGACTGAATGAATAAATAGGGGAGGAGGGATAAATCTCCCTTACAAAATAATTCTAAAGAATATATGTAGATACTCCCTGACCTAGGAAGTGGAGCTTAATTCTTCTCCCCTTGAGTGTGGGCTGGACTTATTGACTTCTTTTCAAATGATAGAGTTTGGAAAGGAAATAATAACTTTACTGTACATTTCAGACATTATCTTAACCAAGTGATCAAAGTTAACATCAACAGTGATATGTCATGTTGATATCATGTAGCCCTGTGATATGGTTTGGCTCTGTGTCCCTACCCAAATCTCATCCTGTAGCTCACACAATTCCCACATGTGTGGGAGGGACCTGGTGGAAGATGACTGAATCATGAGGGTGGATCTTTCCTGTGCTGTTCTTGTGATAGTGAACGGGTCTCACAAGATCTGATAGTTTTAAAAATGGGAGTTTCCCTGCACAAGTTCTCTCTTTGCCTGCTGCCATCCACATAAGATGTGACTTCCTCCTTCTTGCCTTCTGCCATGATGGTGATGCCTCCCCACCCATGTGGAACTGTAAGTCCAATAAATCTCTTTATTTTGTAAATTATCTTGTCTTTATCAGCAGCATGAAAACAGACTAATACACCCTGATTTGATACAATGTGAAGGATACTTCTGTGATGTTGTTTCCCAAATCTCATAATTTCAATTTAATTATGAGAAAACCTCAGACAAATCTAAATTGAAGGATGTTTTACAAACTGCCTGCTATGGTCTGAATGTTTCCATCCCCCCAAAATTCATATTATTGAAACATAATCTCTACCTCTTAATAATATTAAGAGGTAGGGCCTTTGGGAGGTGGCTAGGTCTTGAGGGAAGAGCCCTCATGAATGAGATTAGTGTTCTTGTAAAAGAGGCTCAAGGGAACTTGTTCACTCTTTCTACCAAATGTGATGCCATCTGTGAGAAAGTAGACTCTCATCAGGCCCCAAATCTGCTGGTGCCTTGATCCTGGACTTCCTAGCCTCAAGAACTTTATTGTTTATAAATTACACAGTCTAAGGCATTTTGTTACAGCAGCCCAAATTGGCTAAGACACTGCCTCACCAGTATTCTCCAAAATTGTCAGGGTCATGAAAAAAAGAAAATACTGAGAAATTGTCAAAGATTAGAAGAGACTAAGGAGAACTGACCACTAAATTCAATGTAGTATCCTGAATTAAATCTTGCAACATTAGTGAGAAAATTGGTGAAATACAAAGAGTTTCTTTTATCTTACTAGTAAATGTTAATGTCTGTTTTGACAAATGTACTGAGGTCATGTAAGATGTTAACTTTAATGGAAACTGGAATCTCTCTGTATTGTTTGTAACTTCTTTTTTGTAAATTTAAAATTAAGAAGTTTATTGAAAAAATCCCTGTTGTGAAGTTCCAAGAAGAAACTATGTTCTTCCAGGTTTTACCAGAAGTTCATAATCCTGGAAAAGTCCTACTTCTGCTTCAAGGCTCAGTTGGACAGTGATGTTCTTGGGAAGCCTCCTGTAACTTCTCCAGACACAGGGTTTCCATAGAACCTGGTACTTACCTGCTGGTACGGTTTGGCTGTGTCCCCATCCAAATCTCATCTTGAATTATAGCTCCCATAATTCCCAAGTTTTGCTGGAGGGACCCAGTGGGAGACAACTGAATCATGGGGAAGGTCCCCCCATACTGTTCTTGTGGTAGTGAATAAGTCTCATGGGATCTGATGGTTTTATAAGGGGAAACTCCTTTCACTTGGTTCTCATTCTCTCTCTTGCCTGCTGCCATGTAAGATGTGCCTTTCACCTTCCACCATAACTGTGAGGCCTCCCCAGCCACGTTGAACTGTGAGTCCATTAAACCTCTTTTTCTTTATAATTTACCCAGTCTTAGGTATGTCTTTATCAGCAGTGTGAAGACAAACTAATACATCTTCTTTTAATTGCACTTCTCACAGTGTCTACCCAGTGGACTGGGCAATCTCAAAGGCAAGAGCCAGAATCTATTTTTATTCTTTGCCCAGTATCTGGCAAAATGCTGCTGGCAAAATGCTTACCTACGTTAAAAAAATACGTGTGTGTTTGAGCCAAGTTGGTTATGGAGTAGAGCACAGCCATTTCAATGTAAAAAATAAAGTGAATAAAAGCCACCAATTACTACTTTAAATAAATCTAGTTTTCATTGGAAATTATTCCTTTCTGATAACTGTTTGCTTCAAAGAACCTGGATTTTTTGGAAGTAAAATATAGTCCAAGACCATTGCTTCAAATCGCAGGGAAGTATGGCAACCATATACTGTGATGAAAAGCAAAGGTTTAATTAGCCTTGTGCTAGTGACGTTTTTCTAAATAGTAAACTAAGCACTTTGAGAACCTTCCCACTCTTAATTATTAGGGAAATTATGCCTTGTAAAAGTAAAGCCTACCCAGATGATGTTTAATGGGCCAGACAGGCAGGAAATATTTGACATTTGTAGCCTCCTGGTGTCGTGTTTTTCTTTTATCTTTGTTGGTTTCTTTCCCATTAAATGATTGGAAAATTACTGTGACTTTATTCCCATAGGCTGAAAATTAGCCTGCTAAGCTTCAGCCTTAATCAGATTCTGATGACTAAGAATTAATCTATTTTAGCAGAAGCATGTCTAACGGAAATCAGTATAGCTCTTCTCTGCCACAGCAGAGCAGTGGCTGCTGTCTCCAGTGATTGATATGCAGTAGCCAAATGTAGAAATCATTCAGGTCTAAATCCCTTTGTTCTCTGGTCAATATTGATTAAATTTTGTTTTTCCAGAGTACATCTGTTCACATGCACAGCTTTCACAAGGTTACAAAAAACCTTCATTTTGAAGGCTAAAACAGAAGTGTTTTAAGAGAGTATTTAAATCTCTCTGGCATAACTGCATGTGGCTGTGATTTCCCACCCCTGACGTGATTCAGGGTTATTCCAACTATTTCAAGAGATGGCAGAAAGTTGTTACAATGTTCGAATTCAAAGTTAAAAAATATAAACAAATTAGTTTATATTTTAGTATGTCACAAGAGAAGGTGGCAAGGATAAAACAGTGTGATATAGAATTGGAACTCCAAAGAAACTATTCATAGAGAATTTATTCAAAATGAACTCAGCATTTATTTATTGACCACTTACTATTGCCAAGTATTATGGCATATGCTTAATAAAAATTGGTGAATAAAATAGCTGTTGTGCCTGCCTTCATGGAGTTTTCAGTCTGGAGGGAAAGATGTCTTAAAAGACATTCATGTTAGATTTGGAATTGCTTACTGGGTTTAGTGGTGCTTCCCCTGCTTCAGTAAGAGACTAACTTAAATACAGTCATGCCCACATAATGGTGTTTCAGTGACCATAGACCTGTATATGGTGGTGGTCCCATAGAATTATAATGGAGCTGAAAAATTCCTATTTCCTAGTGATATTGTAGCTGTAGTAAAGTCATAGCACAGCACATTACTCATGTGGTGATGCTGGTGTACTGTGCTGCCAGCCATATAAAAGTAGAGAACGCATAATTATGTACAGTACATATTTGATATAGTAATAAATGGCTATGTTATTGGTTTATGTATTTACTATACTATACTTTTTGTCATTATTTTAGAGTGTATTCATTTTTTTAAGAAAAGTTAACTGTAAACAGTCTTAGGCAGGTCCTTCAGGAGGTATTCCAGAAGAAGGCATTTTCACAGATGACAGCTCCATGTATGTAATTGCCCCTGAAGATCTTCTAGTGGGACAAGATGTGGAGGTGGAAGACAGTGACAGTGATGATCCTACCCTGTGTATGTCAAAGCTGATGTGTGCCTTTGTGTTATTGTTTTTAACAAAAAAAGTTTAAAAAGTAAAAGAATTTAAAAATAGAAAAAAGCTTATAGAATAGGGAAATAAAAACCGAAAATATTTTTGTACGGCTGTGTTTGTGTTTTAAGCTAAATATTAATACGAGTTAAAAAGTTAAAAAAGTAAAAGTTTATAAGGTAAAAAAAGTTACAGTAATCTAAGATTAATTTATTATTAAGGAAAGAAAATTTTGCAAATAAATTTAGTGTAGCCCAAATGTATTGTGTTTACAAAGTCCAAGGTAGTGTCCAGTTATGTCCTGGGCCTTCACATTCACTCACCACTCAGTCACTGACTCACCCAGAGCAACTTCCAGTCCTGCAAACTCCATTCATGGTAAGTGTTCTGTATAAGTGTACCATTTTTTTCTTTTATATTATATTTTTACTGTGCCTTTTTATGTTTAGATGTGTTTAAATATACAAATACTTACAATTGTGTTAGAATTAACGATAGTATTCAGTACAGTACATGCAGTACAGATTTTTAGCCTCGAAGCAGTCTAGTCATACAGGCTAGATTGTAATAGGCTTTATTGTCTAGCTTTGTGTAAGTACAATCTATGATGTTTACATAACAATGAAATCTCCTAATGCATTTCTCAGAACCTATACCTGTCGTTAAGTGACACATGACTGTGTAAGTCAAGGGTAAACAGACATTGTAGAGTTGGTCAAAGTAGAAATTGATCTAGATGGTAGGATTTGAGGATTCTGCTGCTTTAAAATATCTTTTCAATCTAGGTTTGTCATTGTCTAATTTCCCAGGGTTAGTAATCTTCTTTATAAATACAAATACTCCAGAGAGCTTTATAAACTGCTTCTTTCAATAACTTCTCCCTCTAGTCACCTGCCTCACCTGCATGCATCTTTTGCTCAGCCAAACTAGCCTCATAATTCCAGTCTGTGCTCTGGAGTCATTTTTTTCTGTCTCTAAATCCTTCCCTTTTATCCTACCTTTTAATCAAGGCCCATATCAAATACTACCTCCTCTGTAAAGCTTGCCCTGGTATCATTCTTGATATCACTCTTATTGTTTGTATCATTTATTTGATAACTGATGTTTTGCCTATATCATGGCAAGTAAGCAATTAATATTAATTGCTGTGGTGTGTGTGTGTGTGTGGAAAACCCTAATATAGTATGTTTCTAGGAATTTCTCCACTTTTCTTTAGGTTGTCTAATCTGGTGGTGTACAATTATTCATTATAGCCCCTTAAGATCATTTGTATTTATATGGGCTCGATTATAATATCTCCTCTGTCGTTTATGATTTTATTTATTTGAATCGTCTCTCTTTTTCTTCTTAGTCTACCTAAGGGTTTGCTGAGTTTGCTGTCTTTTCAAAAAACCAACTCAATTTTTTTTCAATTTTTAGAATTTTTCTCTATTTTCTATTTCATTTATTTCTGATCTGATCTTATTTCTTTCCTTTTGTTAATTTTAGGTTTAGCTTCTTGATCTTTTTCTAGTTCCCTGAGGTCAAAGTTAGGTCATTTATTCAACATCTATTTTCTTTTTCAATGTAGGTATTTATCATTATAAATTTCCTTCATAGTACTACTTTGGCTGCATTCTGTAAATTTTGGTACGTTGTGTCATTTTTGTTTGTCTTGAGTTATTTTATAATTTTCTGTTTGAGTTCTTTTTTGACCCAAGAGTTGTTTAAGAGTGTATTTATTAATTTCCATATGTTTGTGAATTTTCCCATTTTTAAATTATTGATTTTGGTTTCACTCCATTGTTATTGCAAATATACTTGGAATAATTTTGATCTTCTTAAAGTTGTTGAGATTTGTTTGTGACCTAGCACGTAACTGAGCCTGGAGAATGTGCGTTTAAGAAGAGTGAGTGTTCTGCTGCTGTTCAGTGGAACGTACTGTATATGCTTGTTGGGTCCATTTGGTCTATAGTATAGTTCAGTTCTTTCAGTTCTGCTATTTCCTTATTAATTTCCAGTCTGAATGGCTTATCCATTATAAATAGTTGGGTACTATTATTGTATTGCTATCTATTTCTCCCTTCATATATGCCAATGTTTGCTTTATATATTAGGTGTTTTGATGTTGGATGCGTACATATTTGTAACTGTTCTATCTTCCTTTTGAATTGACTTTTATTATTAAGTAATGCTGTACTTTGTCTCTTGTGACATTGTTTAACCAACAGTCCATTTTGTCTGCTAGAAGTGTAGCCACTCCCACTTTCTTTTAGCTACCAATTGCTTGGAATACTGGGGAGTTTAGTTTATTTACATTTAAAGTAATTATTGATTTGTAAGCCATTTTATTAAATTTTTTCTCTGTTTTTTGTACTTCTCTTGTTCCTCTCTTCTTCTCTTAGTTCCTTTCTTTGTGTTTTGATTAATGTTTTTAAATAGTAATGTGCTTTGGCTCTTTTCTCTTTATCTTTGATGTATCTACTATTTTTTTTGTGGTTACCATGGACTTTTATCAAACATTTTATAGTTGTAACTGTCGATTTTAAGCTGATAACTTAATATCAATCTCATACAGGAACTCTGTGCTTCCTCCTCCCTGTTATATATTTCATGTTAGATTTTACTTCTTTCTATATGGTGTTCTCTTAAAAATTTTCTGTGGTTATAGTTATTATACCTACTTTTGTTTTTGTAATTTAAATACTAGTGTTAAACATGACTTACATGCCACCATTACAGCATTACAATTTTCTGTGTTTGTCTTTATATTTACCTTTAAGAGTAAGATTTGTACTTTCATATGTTTCTGTGTTGCTGTTTAGCATATTTTTATTCGAACTTGAAGTGTTTTCTCTAGCACTTGTTATAAGGCCTGTCTAGTCATGATGGATTCCTATAGTTTTTGTTTGAGAATGTCTTTATCTCTCCCTCATTTCTAAAGGATATGTGTGCTGGGTAAAGTATTGTTAATTAGCAGTTTATTCTTTTAGTATTTTGAGTATCAGCTTACCCTCTCCTAGCTTGCAAGGTTTCTGTTGTGTAATTCACTTATAGCCTTAGGACACTTCCCTCATGTGTGATAAACTGATTTTCTCTTTCTACTTTAAAAATTATCTCTCTCTCTCTCTCTCTTATTTTTTACTTTTGACAATTTAATTACAGTATGTCTCACTGTAAACCTTTTTGGGTTCCACCTATCTAGGTGTCTTTGGGCTTTATGAATTTGAATGTCCATTTTCTCTCTTTAGATTTGGGCCATTTTAAAAGCATTATTTCCTTAAATACACATTCTGTCACATTCTTTCTCTCTTCTCCTTTTTGGACTTTTGTAATGTATACATTAGTTTGGTTGATAGTGTCCCATGAGACTTGTAGGCTTACTTCACTCTTTCTTCTTTGGATTTCTCTAACTGGATAATTTCAAATAACCTGTCTTCGATTTTGCTGATCCTTTCTTCTGCTTGACTGAGTCTGCTGTTGAGATTCTCTATTGAGTTTTTCAATTCAGTCATTGTAATCTTTATCCTCAAGATTTCAGTTTCTTTCTTTTTTACGGTTTGTATTTCTTTCTTTCTTTTTTTTTTTTTGAGACGGAGTCTCGCTCTGTCACCCAGGCTGGAGTGCAGTGGCGCGATCTCTGCTCACTGCAAGCTCTGCCTCCCGGGTTCACGCCATTCTCCTGCCTCAGCCTCCCGAGTAGCTGGGACTACAGGCGCCCGCCACCACGCCCAGCTAATTTTTTTGTTTTTTTTTTTTTGTATTTTTAGTAGAAACAGGGTTTCGCCATGTTAGCCAGGATGGTCTTGATCTCCTGACCTTGTGATCCATCCGCCTCAGCCTCCCAAAGTGCTGGGATTACAGGCGTGAGCCACCGCACCCCACCTGGTTTGTATTTCTTAATGAACTTCTCATTTTGCTCATGTCTTGCTTTCCTGATTTCATTGAATTGTCTACCTATGTAATCTTGTGGTTCATTGAGCTTCTTTGAAATGATTATTTTGAATTCTCTGCCAAGCAGTTTATAGATCTACATTGATTTACGGTTGGTTACCGGAGCTTTATTAATTTCCTTTGGTGGTATTATGGTAGCCTGATTCTTTGTGATCCTTGTAGCCTCATGTTTGTGTTTGTGCATCTGAAGGAGCAGTCACTTCTTCCAGAATTTATTGACTTGTTCAGATCTTTTACTGAAGGGTCCCCAGATGGACAGGACTACCTCTGAACTGTGGTCAAGTGGGGATAAAGTTAGGTCATGGGGTTGCTTCTGTATCTGCAGTTGGGTCTACTGTCAGCAGGCCAGTTACTAGGGGCATAGGTGAATACGGTTCTTGCCAGGCCCCTTCCCAGAAAGAGCCTTCCTCTGTGGCCACAAATAAGCAGAGCTGAAGCCACTTCCACAGGAAAATGAATTTGAATGTCCATTTTTTCTCTTTAGATTTGGGCCATTTTCAACCATTATTTATTTAAATACACTTTCTGTCACAGTCTTTCTCTCTTCTCCTTTTTGGATTTTCATAATACATACATTAGTTTGATTGACAGTGTCCTATAAGACTTGTAGACTTACTTCACTCTTTTATCTTTTGATTCCTCTAACTAGATCTGTTTTCAGATCTGTAGTAGGGTCTGTAATGATAGACCCACTACTGGAGTACAGGCCTGCTTTCTCAAAGCACCTCTTCTCAGTGTTGGGTTCATTGGGGTGTTACAAGCTCCTACCTGTGTCTACAAACTCCCGCATAGGTACTTTTGTCTGTGGATAGTTGCTAAATTGTTATTTGTATGGAGGACAAGGGCTGGGATGCTTTATTCTGCCATCTTGCTAACCTCACTGCTCAGGAAATTTCCTCATGTTTTTAAACTATAGCAATCAAGTTCTAGAGGTTATTTATAGTCTACAGTGAATTTTGGTCTGTGTTACATTAATAGAAGTCCACGATTATTTGTAATGGAAACTGCCTCAGAATGTGTTTCTTTTAATATTTTAGAAATAATGTATTTGTTTGGGGGTCTGTAATACTTGCATGCTCGGTGAAAATAATATGGTAAATTAACCACTCTTTAATTTTACAAATATTATACCAACATGATCTGAGATACCACATCAAACCACAGAGAAAGGCCTGCAAAGGCATGATTCACATATAGAATATCTAAACTGAGAGAAAATTCCCTTTCCACACTGTTGACCCACTTCTCTTCATATCTGTAGAAAACATGGAGAAACATTATCGCAATCCCAGGAGAAGAAGAGTCCTGCTTATCTCCCTGTCTCACATCTGCTTGTGATCTCTTAGTTGAGTGCATTTTTTCCATCTTTATAACTTACATGTAGAACAAATTAAGGCAAAATTAGAGAAGTAACCAAATCCATTAATTTTACTAATTGGAACTATTAACATTGTAGGTTGCTAATGTTTTTCTCCTTCTGACTATAGAATCCAGGTTATTCAGGAATAAAGATTGTGGATGTGGGTGCGTGTGTGTGTGTGTGCGCACACATGTGCATTCAGGAAGTAGACAGCTTATTAAGAAAGAAAAAATCAAGATGATCAGCAAAGCACTATTCCTATTTTTAGAGTTAGGAAAGTTCTGTGATTAGATAAGAGGCTTTAAACCTTAACTCAGAAGTTAGAACTTCACAGTCCCCTTCTACTTCTTCCCACAAGAGTGGCTGAGAGAAGTCTGCATCCCTTCTTGAACAACTTTCAAGGAGCCCAGGGATGTCTTGCACATGGTAGACACTTGATAAATATTTGCTAAATAAGTGAATTGTTAAATGTATATATAGCCAGTTCACTCTTCTCATGTCTCTTCTTACTCATAGGAGGTTTTAAGAATGGGCTGTGTTTCAGAATTATACAGTCAGACTAATTACACATATTTATGATTGGATGCTAAGATTAATTATTATAAATTCCAATCTTACTGCTTCCTAGAATAGCTTGTCATAAGATCAGAGTGATCATCAGAGTGATCATCATGAAGCTGTCATTCAATCCAAACAGCATGGGGTCAGAGTCTGGCCCTTACTCAATAATCCATGTGAGATATCTACAAAAAACAGGGTAACGAACCTGAGATTGGCAAGGGGAGGTGTATTGTTTTAGTAACATGGTCAGAGAAGGCTTCTTTGTTGGGGAGCATATGAGCAGAGACTCAGATGAAGTGTGACCTCTGCTGCCTTCTCACACAGAATGCACTATAAGGTCATTAACCTATTATCAGGTTCCATTTTATCTGTTATCTTTCAATTAGATGGCTCTCCTATCTCCCTCAAGATCCTATTCTGGCAAAAAAACATAGCTTCAGGCATGGGTACCTGTGCTGTAACCTACTTTCATGTTCTCTCTTCTTATTTATATGAGTCCGTTGCTCCCTCCCTCATTCATGGAGGGAGTCATGCTGACCTGTAGACTAGTCTCACAGCACCCTCAACAGGGATATTAGGAAATAGATAAATGAATTTAAAGTATGATCCCAACAGACTCACATGAGTGTCATGATAACAAGAAAATGTACAAAATGTTTTCTTGATCAGGGCCACAGATAGATGACATAGGAAGAAGGCAAAGTCACAATTCAATGACTTCATGTTTCTGTCCAAGGGCAGGTTGGACCATGCCGATCCCATACATCTTGTGTGGAATGGTGTCCACACTATAGGACTCTGACCGCCTATCCAGAGTTAGAGGCAAGAAAAATGCGACAGAAACAAACTGGGTAGCTCAAACAGGCAATAATTTCCCAAGAAAAAAAAATATTTAAAAACTAAGATGATCAGATTTTAAACTAGTTTGGGTCTAAAGCGGAAGGGAATGTCTGCATAGAGCTCTATAGAGGCATGTCATTTCTTTTCTGAAGTGGGCAATTTTAAGATTAGTTAGGGCAAGACAAGTAAACTAATATATTTCAATAGTTCCTACCAATAAATATTTGTTTAGCTCCTGCTGTGTTAGGAGACCTTTTATTAGTGAGGGGCTCGCAATCTAGTGGGAGAAGGTAAATTTGACTGCAAAAATGCAGGAAGAGCTATTACCTTATCTCTCTTCTAGCTTAGGAGTCTGGGAAAGCTTCCCAGCTTTGCTTATTATTCCAAAAAGCAAGCACAAGTTCCAGGTTTCTTAGCCCACAAGTCTGCTAGTATACATGACATCTAAATGTAGATCTTGAAATTTTCATGGTTTATTTCTAAGCCTGTTGCCATTATTAGAGGCTCCCTCTTTGCCCACCTCCTCAAACACTTTCCCAACAACAACCTCCTCCCCCAACTGAAGCCAAACTACCATACCCTCTCTTTGATTGTAAAATTTCTAGTGAGAAATGAGATTTACTGTTAGTTAAGCTTCTTCCCAACCTATGTTCAGGGACTCTACTGATCAATTACCTTTGTTCTGCTAGAGAATTTCCTTTAAGTTTCCTCTGTAATTTCCAGAACTAGAGGTGCTTAAAAGTGACCAAGTTGTTGGCTCTCTTGGTATCTCCAAACTTCAAGGAGAGTGCTGTATTTGCTTTTCAAAGCAAGTTGAGAATTGACATCTTTGTGATGTTGATTCTGCTAAGAGGAAGATGGTATACCTTTCCAAGTATTCATCCCAGCCCATTGTTTCTGACTTGTAGGGTTTCCTTCCAAGCATCAATGATTATGTGTGGCAAGACACTAAGGACATCTACATGATTTATTACTCATATTTTCCACCATTGAAGTCAGCTTGGGAAGCAACAACTTGGCAGGACTCAGAAGGTCTGTTTCCCTCTCTTTGATGCAGAGGTTTTAGGTAACTCTTATACTTGTCATATCCTTTATCTTTATGATATCATTCTTGTTCTCCATGGCAAACCACCCCCTAAATCTGGCTTAGATTTCACTTACCTCAAAGTGGAAGGAATAGATATTTCTGACTCTGTCTCTAATAAATGTTTATTTCATTTGCATGTGGTTTTCTCACTATGGGGCTGTTACAATAAGGAGTTGGTACTAGGGCTGGGGTGACTATGGGTTGAGATTGTTTAGTGTGACTTTGACAGATCCTTAACTCAGCTTGGTCTGTTCTTAACTATTGTGATTAAAGTATATGAATGATTCTAGATCCTGCCTGCCTTGTTTTATCTATTTTCCCTAAGTTCTGACTGGTTGGCACAGTGCCACCTGGATTTGTTTATTCAACTCTTTCTATTTATACTGTCTGGTGTTAAATTACAACTTCTATCATATAGATGTCTCCCCTGACATCTTCCCACAAATTGCTGGCCATCTGTGATTAACTGTAGTGCATACTCTCTATTGTTCCACCCAAATGTAATTGAATTAACAATCTGAGCAAATGCCATATTTTAATATAGCCAAACACAATTACATTAATAATTTAAGGCTAGTCCCTTGAAATTTTTAAATAACTAAACTTATAACACATTTGAATAATTTGACTCTGTTAACCGGTGCATAGTGTAATAGAAAAAGCCCTGCTCAAGGAGTCAGTCAGGCTTGCATTTGACTTTCATCTCTGGCAGTTATTATCTGTTGCTTTGGAAATTTAGACATATTTCTTAAATTTTTTGAGCCTTGGCAATATCTTCTGTAATGGAGAAGAATAACACAGACTTTATGCATTGGAATTGAATGGGAAATATACGTGAGAGCACCTTAGTGCCTGACATTTCAGCTAGTATATATAGGCAGTTGGGTGTATGGATATTGGTGTCACCCTAGGCTTTGAATCCTGGAAATGCTATCCAATTGTTATGTGACCTTGATAAAGCTATTTATCTTCTTTATTTCTCAATGCCCTCCTATATTAAATGGGGATAAGTTTTCCTGTCTTAAGGGGCTGTTCTATGGATTAAGTAATATGATGAAAGTAAAGTGCTTAGCACAATACCTAGCAAGTTAGTAAATGTTCAATACCTGTTTGCTCTGTTAATATAAGCTATTTCATAACTATTAATAGTTGTGCAAGAAGTGAAATTACATATAAATTTGACAAAGGGAAGCTTCTCTCTGTAAAATAAAAATCCTTTGAAACAAAAACAGTAGACACTGTGCATTATATGACTATTAAAAAAATAGGCTCAATTAAACAGCCTAATCCATGATCACAAGCCATTGTATGAAGAACTATCAACAAATCTTAGAAAAATCCGCACTGAAAGAGAATCTTTGGAGTTTGTTTACTTTCAGTCTTGCATTAAGATGAAACTGGAGACTTGTATATAGATGATGTTCAAATAATATTTGTAAAAGGAATTCTTTTGTATAGCATGTGGATATTTGAAAGAGTTTTAAAGGAATTTTTCAAAATATATCCTTATTCACCATGGGTTGCATGTATCAGGACATGATGCTTTTCTTGGCAAAAAAAAAAAAAATCCAAAAATGTTATCATTCCATAAATGACCCATGGAAAGACTAATAATGACTATACTTCAAGTGAGATACCATGGTATACAGGTAATGTTTTTACAAAATTATCTGAATATACATAACTTTTTTCCTTTTTGAGAGCATATTATTTTCTGGGAACATTATTTTTCTGTGTTTGAACACTAATGAGATGAATAGATGCTATGTAAAAAACAATCTCAAAACTCTGCTTTGTGTAGTCTGAAAACAGGAAAAACCTTTAAAAGACCTCATTATCTCAGCATTCTGTTCATGAAAAACCACTGTAAACATTGATAAATCTCCTAGTTTTATAAATATTACTTGTTAGTTGCACTTATAGAGAACAAATGGGTCTTGTAGTAGCATACTGATATCTCTATTCAACACCCTTTTGTCTTCCTGACTCTAGCCCTAGGGAGAAATGCTCCTATCCAGTAGCTTCTGGTAAGTATTGAACAACCTACTCTCAGGAAAATAAAACATCCCTGGTCTGTAGCATATGCTTTTTTTCTGTTGTGTAAATATTTCCACCATCTGGAGTTGGACAAAAGATACAGTCAACTCCAGCAAGCTGGAACTGGCCCATCACTACTCATATTCCCTAGCAAACATGTGACTCTTGTGGGGTTGACATTTGCAGTACTTGAGACAGAATGCAGGACACAGGAAAGAGACACGACCAATCCTGTGCCCAATCCCTTTGCCTCAGGTATTGGTCCAAAGGTGGACATGTGACCCAGTTTGGATTAAAGGCTTTATAACAAATTTAATATTTGAAAGCTGAAAGAATTTCCTTCTTTGTGCTTGAATAATGAGCCGTGATATCACAACTTCAGAGCTTGTTGGGCCTTTTTATCCATGCATGTTGTAGAAGAGAAGGAGGCCCTGCAGACAGTGGAAGACATGAGAGATGGTTGGAGAGAGAGAAAGGGAAGGGCGAGGGGAGAGAGAGAGCAAGTGAGCACATTTTAAATATCTTTTACAGCTACATGAGCCAAAATTTCCATTAGTTGCTTAAGTTAACTTGAATTCAGTTTCTCTGACTTGCACTTAGTACATATATGCCATAGTCAAACAAGAGATTAATATTAGAATGATGACTTAGAAGAATCATGATTTATATTTGAAGATTTTTATAGCAATTACCATGAATTTTATTTAATATTTTAAAAGTTTTTTTTTTGGACTGGAGTCTTGCTCTGTCACAAGGCTGGAGTGTAGTGGTGCGATCTTGGCTAACTGCAACCTCCACCTCCCGGGTTCAAGCGGTTCTCCTGCCTCAGCCTCCTGAGTAGCTGGGACCACAGGCGCGTACCACCACACCTGGCTAATTTTTTGTATTTTTAGTAGAGACAGGGTTTCACTGTGTTAGCCAGGATGGTCTCGATCTCCTGACCTCGTGATCCGCCTGCCTCAGCCTCCCAAAGTGCTGGGCCACTGCGGCAGGCCAAAAGTTTTTTTTTAATGTGTATGGATTGACTAAGATCACATGCTTTGTATGACTTTTGAAGCCCCATTGTCCTATTGTCCCTTAAAAGTTGGTGATTTAGTGGGCCAAATGGCTCTCTCTCTCTGTCTTTATCTCTCTCTATATATAAATAGATTTTTCATCAAAATAAAGACATGCATGTATAAAATCTTTACAAAACATAATCTCAGGTGCCCCAATCTGAGTTTGAGACATACTGATCTAGAGCAATGATGGATAGCGATAATAACTACATTTTATTTCAAAAGGCAAAGACGAAAACAGCCCTTCCACCTTCCACCATGAGATGACAAAGCACTAAGCCCTCACCAGACGGGGGCCGCTGGATCCTGGACTCCTCAGCCTCCAGAATAATAATAAATAAGTCTCTGTGTTTTATAAATTACCCAGTCTCAGGTATTCTGTTATAGTAGCCCAAAATAGATTTACTGCCAGAATCAGTTAGATTTGCTACACAATTAGTTAGATTTATCATTCTAAAAATTTTCATGAGTGCCTCATGTACATTTTTGTTTATGAAAGAAGCTGCCACAAGGATCTAGTTATTGAGCTGCTGTCACCTCATGGTTCAGAGCATTGGCTGGGTTTACATCTGCATTTTGGCTCAGCTTTTCCTGACTGTGTGGTCTTGGGAAAGTATTTAACTTTATAAAAATTAATTGTTGCATGTCAAATGACAATATTTGCATTTTAGAGTGTTCCTATTTTTTTGCATCTGCCCTACAAGCCATGACAGCAATTTTTTCTGGAATCTTCCTTCCTCTAACCTGTCATCCACATGGCTACCCTGGAAATTGCCAAGGTGGTAAAAAAAAAAAAAAAAAAGAGTGAGTTTTCCACTCTCCAGTCTACCCATTTACCTGTACTGGGGCTTTCCCTTTCCTACCACTGCTGTCTGTGGTGGGTCAAATGTCCTATGCTCTATTTGGGGGCACTTATGAGTGTCCTGCCTAATGATAATGACAGTTCCCATGGAGGTTCTGCAAAGTCTTGAGGCATAGACAGATACTAATATGCTGGACAGTTCACTATCATCAGTGGAGGCCACTGATGGTGGCAGCTGTTATCCGCCCAACGATGATGACAGCCACTGAATGGTTTTTTCTGCCAAAGTAAGGACGGTTTATTATCCTAGCTTCCACTCTGCTCCCTAGTGCTGGCCACTTAGTGATGATTGGCCATATTTTCATGGTAACTCTTCCCTTTTGTCCCTAACTCCCCTGTGATGCTTTAGGTCTGAGGATTCCACCCTCTTCTGAGGTTTTGGCCCCTTCATTTCCTTTCTTCTCTCTCAGTGCAGATAACCTTCAACAATTTTCCTTCCAGGTATAGGAGTTGAGGTTATTGCCTTCCCTTTTTCAATTTTAAATTTTTGTTATGTGATCTCTTTGTCCCACTCCCTTCAGGGATTTTCTTTTGAGTCTCAAGAGACTGGTTAGAAAACATTAGAAACAACAACAACAACAACAACAAACCCAACCAACCAACCAACCAAATAACCAACAACTAAACCAAACCAACAATGTAAATGTATTTTTTCTTTTCACTTCTCTTGTAGAAAAATGGTAGTGCTTCTGTGTTCCTCTGACTTACTGGAGAAAAGGTAAGAGTGTATGAAAGAAAGTAAAATCAGAAAGACTGGCACTTCAAGATCTTATTTCCTTGATGTAACAGAATCCACCCATGAACACTGTTGGTCTGATGCTGGATGTCTGAGTTAACTTTGGCCAATTGTGGTTCTTTTCCAGGAATATTAGAATTGCAACTCAGAAAGCATAGCCTTTTGATAGGTGTTAAAAATTTAAGATGTAAAACTTGAGAGTTATTAATGGTCTTGTTTCCTGTCATATACACAGAGAACTGGAGGAAATTCACCTACAGACAAAGAAAGAAAAATAAGGGAGACTTGAAAAGAAGAAGAGAGGTGACAGACACAGTAAGGAACTTGACAGCATTTCTTCTAGAACCTGATGCTAGTGGTTTCTGGATTTTAACTACATTCTTATTACTGGGTTTTGTGAGTTGCATTTCTGTCACTTGTGACCCAGTGTCTTACAACAAATATACCCACTTCACAGGGTTTCTATAAAGTTTAGGGACAATAAGACCTTTCAGTCTCTTAGTATAATGTCTGGCACTTAATAAGCATACAGAATGTTGCTGTTATTATCACAGTTTGCTTTATGATATCTGACTTACAGTTACTAAGATTTCCTATCACTATTCATGTTTTTCCAAGATAAAATGATTTCCTCATTTACCATCGGTTTTGTCCACGTTACAGTTAAGGAATCATGCCTGTTCTTTATCACCATTACATGCTCTTAGGCACCATTACTTACTTAGTGCAGTGTCTCACACATAGTAGGCATTATGATGATTTGTTCAATGAATGCATTTGGGATATAATGGTGTAATAATTGTTTAATTTCAGTGACTTAAGAATAAACAAACAAAAATATCACTCCTGTTGCCATATATATTGAAGTTAAAACTGACAAGTAGTGAAAAAATTTGATTTTTTCTTGAAAATGTTTGATAAACTTCTATTGAATAAAGGGTTCTTTGGTTTTGTATTAATTCTGAAAACTGAGCTACTCTTGCAGGTTTGAAATTTCTTTAATAAAATGCCACATATAAGGTGATCACATTCTGAACTTACATTAACTAATGGAGAAAGAGCAGCTGTACTTGGGATTAGTGTGTTTGGGGTGAAGGTGCAGAATATCATCATTTTACAAAATTTGCTACATGCCTTTTACTATGCATTCTGTCTTTTTTTTAATATAGAGATTTTAAAAGATAGTTCAAAATGCCTGCTTTGTTGTATGATTTATGATAGGGAAATGAGCATTTTTCTAGGAAAGCATGTTAATATTAACTTTTACTATTTGAGGGAAACGTTGACTTAACAAAGGTGCTTTCCTAATGACTTACCTGACTTGACATTCTTTTGTGATTTAGTACTGTGAAAGTTACACATTATTAATCGATAAGTTTTGTAGCTTTCTCTGCGACTCCAGTGTGGACACAAAATATCTCTGAAGTGACTTCAAACTTGGCCTTTTTCACTTCCTTTAACACAATTCCATTCAACTATTACTCTTTTCACTAAAGTTTTGTTTGTCTCTCTTTTGGAAAAAAGAATATCAGGCTGTTGCCTAATAAAAGTCTTCAATAATAAATTGTACAACTGTAAGGAAAAAATCATGTTTGACCTTATCTGAAAACAGATGGAGAAGATCCATAGTTTAAATCATGGAATGGAAGAAAAAGAACTGGCTTTGAAGAAATCAAAGTTTGTTTTGTGCTGTTTTTGCTTGTCATGGATGCTTTAAGAAGCTACTGAAAGTTAAGACTCCTCTCCCTAGAGGAAACTATAAATCAATACACACAAATTCTTTATGACATTTCAGAGAGTTCACAACATGCTGAAAATCTTCTATGAATTCTGTTAAGAACACTTACTCTCAAGAAAAACGTGCAAAGAGTAAAGATTATTTAATACTTAACTAAGTTGCTTTCCATGAAAATCTGTTTAAATGGCCTTTGTTTTACTTCTGAACTAACTTAATATCAGTTTGCTGAAATACTGAGATACTGAGGGCACTTTCTGCTTTAAGTATTTAGAAGATATGTTTGCTGCGAAATGCATGTCCATTCATATTACAAATCCTGCAACTGAGGGAAGCGTCTGCTCTGTCTGAAATAGTTATCGCTATAGTAGAACATGTTTCCTAATTTGGGGTGGGGAGAATTGAATTACAAAGAGTTGGCTATATAGGATTAGATGAAAAATTCAGTTTAAGTTCATTAATCATAAGTAAATACACTGAAATGCTCTAAGCATTGTCCTCTAACATCATAAAATTGAGATGACTTACTGTTTATGTAAAACAGTAAGTTAAGAACAAAAAAAATGGCCTGGGGAAATGTATTACAATGTCTGTCTTAAACATCTCAAAAGTCAAAATTCTTCTGCTGGTGGCAATTAGTTCATACATAGTTTGCCAGAGTGTTTAATCCACAGGATCATCTCAGCCCATCTAACACTATTTGTTTTTAAAAGTATGAATGGATACCATAATAGATAATGGCTTTTTGATGCTTTCCTTCACTAGAGTAAGGTTAGAGCAAAAATGTATTTTTTATATATTTCCATAAGATGCCTCTAGCATGGATACTGGTAATAACTAGTACTCTCTGGTGTTACAATGTATCATTTCTGCTGAAGTCACTTCCTATCTCTATGTATTATCATAGAATTTCAAAGTACTCTGTTCCTGTGGACTTTACAGAGGTAGAAAGAGTTTTTTTTTTAAAATTAAAACCGTTTTAGGCAATATACTGAAACTTGCCTGAAGGATTCCTTTGAAATATTATTTCTTATTTCCTTAGAAGGTAGATATTGTGATTTTCTGGAGAATTTAAGACTGGCATCCTGAAAAATGTGACCAATGAGTGCTATGTTGATGTCAAGCCACAGTAACTCAGATGCTTGTGAATGTTTCTATGTCCATCCAGGCCTCCCATTGGTTTTGGATAAAATTTCTGCATATGATGTTAATGGTGACTGGCTCTTCGGTATATTTCAATGGTCACTCTATGCTGAAATTTAACTGTGGGTTACAGGAAAAAAATTAAAATATTTTTTCGCAGTACAGTTTCTCTTATCACTCTTATGGACAACTGGGGCTCAGTCTTACTGGAACCCTCTGAAAAGCCATGTGAATTGCCACTCAGAATTGTCTCTTGGAAAGACCAAGGAGGAGAAGAATTGAAGAATTACCTACTGACTTCTATTCCCCATTAACGAAGACTTGTCCCATGGCTGTTAACCTTTTGAGGTCCAGATTATATATGCATGTGTGAACCATGCCAAGATGTCAGGAATGTACCAGGGAATATGGCACAGCTGAAGTAAGGAGTTACCAGTTTATACTTCTGTAAAGTCCATTGCAACATCAATTACTAAAGTAAAAAGTAGGCAGAGAGGATATAAAGTAGGCACAAGAAATATTCAATCCCATGGCAAACATCACCTCCCACCTACCCAATCCCACCATTATTATTATTGTTATTAAGATCACCAATATCTTAACATATAGAAATGGCTTATTGAGAACTTTTCACAAATGTTTATAATGTTCTATGCAGAAACAGTGTACTATCACATTTATTCCTAACTTCTGGAACTGAGCACATAATTTTATTATTTTAAGTATGTTAGGGGCTTGTATATGACCTATATAATCAGAAATGTTATTTTAACTATAAAATCTGTTCATACGTTCATGTTAGCAAACATTTATTGAGTTCTCACCTAGTACTAGAACTATGTAAAGTGCACAGAAACACTTTAGAGTTTAAAAACAGTCTTAGAAACAAGAAAATGATCTGGTCTTTCTCCTGAGGAGCTCAGATAAAACCTATGAGATTTATTGATTGTGAGCAACAGAAATCTGCTATAACTTAAGGAAAATGTAATTTATGGGAAAAACATAAGAGAATCATAGGCTTGAGAACTAGTATAGAAAGAGGCGGCAATCAAGGAATCTCCAGACAGTAGAAAGGGAAACATGGCCTAGTCTCATAGCAAGAGCTATCAGGTCAGCAACTGCCAGTGTGATGGATGATTGATCTCCAACTGTTTCTTTTCTCCTTTTATAACTCAGTCAAGATTCAAAGTCCCAGAAGACAGCGCACAACTTCCCAAGCTTGGGTTTGTTTCTTGACTGGCCACAGGGGAGAGGAGTCTAGCTTACTTTGATTATTTTTTATAGAAGATCCTCTCTCCCACCCAAGACTATCCACAGCAAAGAAGCAGCAGTTGTGTATTAGTCAGCGTTCTCGAGGACAGACGTAACAGGATAGAGGAATGTATGAAAAGGAGTTTATATAAGGAGAGTTGACTCACACAATCACAAGGCGAAGTCCAACGATAGACAATCTGCAAGCTGAGGAGCAAGGAAGTCAGTAGTGGCTCAGTGTGAGTCTCAAAACCTCAAAAGTAGGGAAGCTGACAGTGCAGCCTTTGGCTGAAGCCCCAAGAGCCCCTGACAAACCACTGGTGTGAGTCCAAGAGTCTAACGGCTGAAGAACCTGGAGTCTGATGTTCAAGGGCAGGAAGCATTCAGCACGGGAAAAAGATGAAGGCTGGAAGACTCAGAAAGTCAGCTCATTCCACCTTCTTCTACCTAGCAGCTGATTGAATGGTGCCCACCCAGACTGAGGGTGAATCTGCGTCTCCCAGTCCACTGACTCAAATGTTAACCTCCTCTGGCAACAACCTCACAGACACATCCAGAAACAATACTTTGCATCCTTCAATCCAATCAAGTTGACACTTAATATTAACCATCACAAGTGGTAAGTTAGATATGTCTTCTATCTGCTCCTGAGGGCCAACTGTTAAAATTTTAGAAGTCCTATAAGCTGGTTGTTATATATAGATATTATTTAAAATTTATATTAATTTGCAATTAAATAAATTATATTAATAATAAAGGTAATAAATACTCAAAGCTTTTCACTTCCCAAGTTATTTTAGGATTAGTTATGTTCTTGAGGTTATTTGCATTTTCATGGCTGAATAGTGGAAATGCGACACATTGATGTGTTACTGCGCATCTCTTCCCTGCTCTGTGTTAGTGCTCAGTGATATCATGTTGGCACTTTGAAATCAGCCAAGGTGCATGCTTTATACTATAGAAATTCACAAGCACTACAAAGTACAACTTGGTTTATTGTTTTGTTGATGGTCTAGACTTAAGAAAATGATGGAGAAATATAAATCATGGAAGTTAAACTTGAAAGTGTATTATATTTGTAGTCATTACATTGTGACTAGTACAAAAAGTGAGGAAATATTCTTCCAGTGTTAAAATACTATTATCAGATTCAGCAAGGAATCTGTTTGTGTGATGAACAAAAAAGTTCTGATACAGGTCTTTGTTGTTTCACTTTGCCTTACTCACTAACATAAATGAAAATATCAACCAGCCTTTGAGTCAGAACTACACCTCTTCATCACCTACAACTCTCGTTTGCAGAAATTTAGCAAAATCAACAAAAACACTCTGTGAGAATTAATTGGTTGTGTAGAATTTAAAATGAATTAGATATTTTATTATTATTTATAAATTATCTGTTATATGTTCTTGATATGAGTACATGTATAATAAAATAATACACACACACACACACACACACACACACACGGAGAACCAGTTGTTGAACATATATCAGCATGAGTATGAGTAATTCCCACCCCAAAAAATTAGGATGCTGAGCAGCCAAAAACAAAAATAAATTATGTCTTCTAAGGTATATAAACAGGCAATTGCAAGATAACACATGTAGTATTTATGGGGCAATAGAGTTCAACAAACAAAAAAGAAAACAATGCAGCATAGAGAAAAGAATGAAAGGAGAGAAATGGCTAAATTTAGGGTAAGTCAAAGTTAGAGGGAGGTACATTGTAGATCCTTGGTTCAACTATTAAATAGAAGGCTAGATTACATACTTTAAAAATTGGGAGTGAGGCAAGGAAAGGGGATTGTTGAAAGTGGCCAATGTTTGGAAGAGATATTAAGGGATATTTTAGAAGGTGCTATGCCTTATTCCCTATAATGTCCAGCTAATACTTTATATAGAGTGATTTCAGTAAATGTTTAGCCATTGAATGTGGAAATCCACCATTATGTTATATAGTGATTCTGGGTCCGCTATTTACCAGCAGAGTGACACTGGGGAAATTAATCTCTCTGTCCCTCAGTGTTCCCATGTGCAAAATGGAGATAATAATATGAGATAATTTATTATATATCTTTGAGAATTAAAAATGTTTTATATATGTACAGCCCTTAGAACAGTCCTAGGAACTGGCAGCAGTTAGCAAATTATTATTATAATTATTTTGGGTCCGTGTTTTTTCTTTAATTTTTTGGTTGCTTTCTTAATAGCAGGTTGTTGGTGATTACTTCCTGTGTTTGCATTGTGTCTGCATCTTACAGTACTACTCATCTCTGTCTATTTTTCTGGTGAGGAACTGAAACATGGCCCTGATGACAACCAGACCACAATATTCTCTCCCATCACAACGTTGTGTTCTTAACATTCGCATAAACAATGCTAAGAACAAGGCATAGACAAGACTGCTACGTGACCAGAGAAATGACTAAATACCCACCTCTTTTGACTAACATGAATGATTGCTGCTTTTTTACCAGTGGCAACTCTAGATTCGCTTTATTCTTCTTATCTCTTAGACAAAAAGTGTTAAGATTCCCAATCACTGACTTTTTCCTTCTTCTTGAAAGCCCCCAATTCAGAACTGGTTCTTGTTTCCTTATTTAACTCCTTAGAATCATCCAACATAAGCTCAAGTCCCATAAGAAGCTTTTTCTTAACCCCCTCCCCATTACTGACATGCTCCTATGTTCCTATGGAGTGCTGTCTCCCTTCCTGCAGCAAGCTAAATAACCTTCACCTTTTACATTTATTTACTTATTTATTTTACAAGTGCGCCCCTGTTAGTTTTTGGTCTGCTTCAACAGCGGTCATGTAATCAGTCATTGGCCAGAAAGATTGAAAACCAAGAATGATTTGTTAAGAATTGTGTGTTAAAGTAAGAACAAATATGATTTTTAGTAAGTTGCTAAGGGAAGAAGTACATTGCCTGGGGTTTGAAGAATGAAGGTCCTCCTGCATTATGTTTGAGCTCAAACTGAGTTCTGGAGAACTGAGCTGACACATACATGGGATTTTATTGTTGGTTTCTTTTTTTAGAAGAAGAATCTCAATCTTCAGAAACTGTGGATATAAAGTACAAATAACCTTTTTTGTCTGAATCTATTTTTGAGTAAGTTGCTGATATTATGCTTCATCACCCCTGAATACTTGAATGTGCATTTCCTATAAAAAAGGACATAACCACAATACAACACTCACAATCAGGAAATTAACATTGATACCTTACTACCATCTCATCCTCAGCCCTTGTGTAAATAACATCCTTTGTATCTAAAGAATGCACTTCAAAATCGCAGCTTGCATTTAGTTGTCATGTGTGTAGTCTCCTTCAATAGGGAACAGTTACTTCTTCAGTCTCTTCTTCACTCTGACACTTGAAGATTACAGGTCAATTATTTTAGAGACTATCTCTTTGTTTGGGTTTGTCTAACATTTCCTTATCTTTAGTTTCAGGTTATGCATCTTTGGCATAAATATTTTTAAAATGATACTGTGTTCTGTTCTTTGTATTTTATCAGGTGGACCTGATAAAATACATCTTGTCTTATCACTGGTGTTTAATCCTTGAATGAGGTGGCATCTGCCAAGGTTGTTCACTGTGAGGTGACTCTTTTTCCCTTTGCAGTTAATAAGCATTTTTTGCAGGGGCAAGTATATGAGACTGTGTAAAATCCTTTCTCAGCATAGTTTCAATCTGTTTGCTTGTTTGCTTATATTAATATAGACTCATGATTTCCTGTTTTATTTAATGCGTTATTGTCTGCCACTTTGTATTCATTTTGACCTCCAAATTTTCCCTGATTTGCCCAGTGGAAGCCCCTTCAACCTGACTTTTTTTTTTTTCTACAAGTCTCTATGATTCTTTGAGCACTTCCTCACTTTTAGACACCACAAGTTGTTCTAGGCTCACGCTGTAGTTTTCTCCCCCAGCCTGGAATCAGCTATTTCTTCACAAAATCCCTTGCTCTCAATGGATAAAGGTCTTTAGAAGTCAAGATCAAGGTGCTAGCTGTGCTTCCTGCCTTTCATTTTATCTCATGCCCTCTCATTATATACACACATGCACACACCTCTATTTCTATATCTAACATATATTTTGAAAGACCTGAGTTTACACTAATGCCTCCAATGCCAGACAAAACCATAAAGTTCCATATTTGCAGTTCATTCATGAGCAATCCGCACACATTACCCTTAAGGTACTTATTTGTTGATCAATCTACGAGTAAGGAACTCATTCCCATTGTGTCCGGAGTTGGTTCCTTCCGGTGGGTTCATGGTCTTGCTGACTTCAAGAATGAAGCTGCAGACCTTCACAGTGAGTGTTACGGCTCTTAAAGATGGCACAGACCCAAAGAGTGAGCAGTAGCAAGGTTTATTGTGAAGAGTGGAAGAACAAAGCTTCCACAGCTTGGAAGAGGACCCCAGCGGGTTGCTGCTGCTGGCTGGGGTGGCCAGCTTTTATTCCCTTATTTGTCCCCTCCCATGTTCTGTTTTTGTCCTATCAGAGTGCCCTTTTTTCAATCCTCCCTGTGATTGGCTACTTTTAGGATCCTGCTGATTGATGCGTTTTACAGAGCGCTGATTGGTCCATTTTACAGAGCACTGATTGGTGCATTTTACAGAGTGCTGATTGGTGCATCTTACAATACTCTTGCTAGCTACAGAGTGCTGATTGGTGCGTTTTTACAACACGCTGATTGGTACATTTTACAACATGCTGATTGGTGCATTTTATGATCCCCTTGCTAGCTACAGAGTGCTGATTGCTGTGTTTTACAATCCTCTTGTAATACAGAAAAGTTCTCCAAGTCCCCATTCGATGCATGAAGTCCACTGGCTTCACCTCTCACCATTGCTGATCCTATTTCTTTCCTCATGGGGACATCCTCGTCACTCCATTCAGGTTTTACATCCTCATTCCTGGCTACTGCCACATCACGGCACCCATGCAGGCACTCTCTTTACTCCCATTAGGCTCTTACACCCCACATTTGGCCACTATCCCAGAAAGAAACCCTCCTCACCACAACTGGTCTTGACACTCTGCACTGGACCACCCCCCATACCCAGACATCCTCCTTACCTGACCTGGACACCCAGTTCTTTTTATCATGCCATCCTTCCTACACAGACACCCTCCTCATGCTGCTTGGGCTTTGACACCCTGTGTTGGGCTCACCCCTTCAGGGGTGTCTTCCTTACCCTGCTTGGCTTTGAGATCCTGCACCTGGGCTATGCCTCTATAGATGTGCTCAGGTTCCAACACCTGCTGCCAGGCTGCCTGTTCACATGGATGTTTTCCTTATCCTACTGAAACACTGTCAGGCCACCTTGGGCTGCCTCCTTTGGTGGACGCTCTCATTACCCTTAGCTCGCTCTCAATTCTCACTCTTGACCACTGTGGCTCTCCCAGGCTGAGATGGACACATGCTCAACTACACCTGGTTGGCTAGGACTGAAGTGTCCAGGAAAGGAAGTGAAGAAAAGAGGAAGAGAGCTGTTGGTTTGTTTTAAATGAGGAACTCCTAACTTTTGTCTTTTATCATCTGTGTGTTTCAATAAGTCTGACACTTTTGTTTCTCTTTGGCAGAATTGTATATACCTAGCATTTTAAGTCATAGAAAGCTACCTGGATTTTTTTTTTTAGACCAAATCCACCATTGGTTTCCCCTTGTCCAGATTTGATTTAATGCAAGCCTTTCCCAATTTGGTCCAAACCTAATTTTGTTGCCTCTTTTCTGTGTACTTTCTGCCAAGTAACTTAGCAATTCAGCTCCTGTGAACTCTTTGCCTTAAACAAATATGTCATGCCCTTTCCCACATTTATGCATACCTTTTTCTTCCTGGAATGCCCTCATACCATTTTCTGTTTGGAAACCTCTGACTCATTATTTAAAATTCAGATCAAGTGTCACTTCTCAGTGAAACCTTTTTCAACTCCCTCAGGGTGAGTAAGTTCTTTCTGTCTCTTAAGAGAGTGTTTAGAGCACTTGCTATTTAACTTCTATCATCGACTGTGTAAAATTAGGCAAATTGCTTACCTTTCCTGAGTTTCAGTTTCCTCAACTAAGTGGAGATAATAATAGATAATAATCAATAAAGTTGTCCTTAAGGTGAATTGCAAATAATCAACATGCTAATAATTGCTATTTTTATGTTTATCTGATTATGTTAAAATTGTGTGTTCTAGGCTGATGTGGTGGCTTATGCTTGTAACCCTAGCACTTGGAAGGCTGAGGCTGGCAGATTGCTTGAGACCAGGTGTTGGAGACCAGCCTGGGTAACATACTGAGACCTCATTTCTAAAAAAAAAAAAAAAAAGTTAATGGGCACACAGTGGCTCACGCCTGCAATCACAGCACTTTGGGAGGCCAAGGTGGGTACATCACCTGAGGTCAGGAGTTCGAGACCAGGCTGGTCAGCATGGTGAAACCCTGTCTCTACTAAAAATACAAAAATTAATCAGGCCTGGTCGTGGGTGCCTGTGATCCCAGTTACTTGGGAGGCTAAGGCAAGAGAATCTCTTGAACCCGGGAGGCGGAGGTTGCAGTGAGCTGAGATCATGCCACTGCATGCCAGCCTGGGAGACAGAGTGAGACTGTCTCAAAAAAAAAAAAAAAAAAAAAAAAAACCTTTTCTTAGATACGGTTCCAGAAGTTAATTCAAAATCCACAATATGTGATGAACATTTTCTGAAGGAAATTATTCATTCTGTAAATATTTTTAAGCGCATACCATGTACCAGGCATATGTTATGCAATAATGTGACCAAAATAGAGATGCTCTTTGATTTCATGGAATTCACAGTCTAGTGAGAAATAATGAATTTAGCAAAGAATTATTCAAGTGAATAAATAAATATATGCAAACTGTGATAAATCTTAAGAAGGATAATAATTACAAGATCAGTGTGGTATCATAGAAAGAAATTTGGATTTTGTTCCTGGCACAGAGTTTCCAAAACTCTTGGAATTTCGTGATTGATAACAATTGTAGAAGCACCTTTTTTTCCAATGAAGCAACTCTCTTGCTGGGCCCCTAATATAGTTTCAGGATAGAGACTGGAGGCCAGAAAGACCAAACTTTGTCTAGAAGCTTGGAAATTTCAGCCCCACTCCCCAACCTTCAGGGAGTGCAGAAAGGTTGGACTCTGACCTAATCAACAATGGCTGATGATTTAATCAATTATGTGTATGTAATAAAACCTCCTTAAATAAAACATAAACAATGGGATTTGGAGAGCTTCCAGGCTGGTGAACATGCAGAGGTTCCTGGAGGGTGGTGTGCCCAGATGGGGCATGGAAGCTCTATTTTCTCTCCCATACCTTGCCCTGTGTATCTCTCCCATTGGTCTGTTCCTGAGTTTTACCCTTCATAGTAATAGTAAGTTAAGTGCTTTCCTGAGTTCTATGAGTTGTAGTCAATGATCAGTTCTAAAAAGAGGGTTGTAGGAATCCCTAACTTTGTAGCTATGTTGGACAGGAGGGCGGGTGGCCTGGGGATTTCTTACTTGGGATCGGCCTGTGAAGTAAGGGCAGTCTTGTGGGATTGAGCTCTTAAACCTGTGGAGTCTGATGTTAACTCTGGGGGCGTCAGAATTCAATTGAATTGAACTGTAGGAGACTCAGTTGGTTTCAGGAGGAAAAACAACCCCTCATTTTGGTGTCAGAAGTGTTATGAGTAAACATATGTTTATCACATCATTATTTGCAATAACAAAGTCTTGGAATCAGCCTAAGTGTCTATCAACAGATGATTTGATAAAGAAAATGGAATATATATACTCCATGGGATACTGCTCAGCCATGAACAAGAATGAAATAATGTCTTTCGCAGCAACATGGATGGAACTAAAGGCCATTATTAAGTGAAATGATGCAGAAACAAAAAGTCAAAGACCACATGTTGCCACTTAAAAGTGGAACTAAACAATGGGTACACATGTACACACCAAGTGGAATAATAGACATTGGAGGTGCCCATAAATTGGAGAGTGGGAGGGGTGTGAGAGATGAAATCCTACACTATTTGGGTATTGGGTAAACTAAAAGTCCAGACTTCACCACTACACAATATATCCATGTGACACAACTGCACTTGTGCCCTAAATAATTTATTTTAAAAAATCAAAACAAAACAAAAACAACAAAAATGTAAAAAAAGAATTGTTTGCCAAAAATTTTTAAAAAGTGTTGTGAATGAAAACACCTCCATCAGTAAGCCAATGAAGGGGTTGCTAATTTAGAAAAGAAGTAGAAAAAGTCTTTCTGAAAAATTGGTATTTGCCTGAGACCTTAAAGGCTGAGTAGCAATTAAACAAGTGAGATGTGCATGGAAGAGGAAAAGTATGTGTGAATGTATGGGGCAAGAAAGAACGTGGCTCCAGTAAGCCAGGTTTTGGATACAATTAATGATAATGTGAGGGATGTGTTGTCAAATGAGATTTAAGTGGCAGTCTGGGGCCATGTCCTGCCCACCTTGAGGGATTCTGTGGATTATAAAACCTGCAATGGAAAGCAATTAGATGCTTTAGTCAGAGATGTGACCTGACTTTAGTTTTTCCTACAAAATACTCAGGCTACTCTGGGAAGAACATGTAGCAGGGGTACAACTGAGTGGCTATGATGGTCCCAGGGAGATGTAAACCAAGTGTTGTCATTGGAGTAGAGAGAAGTTACAGAGACTGAAAGTGCATTTGGGAGACTGACAGACAGGTCTGGTGGTGATTGGGATGCAACTGGCAGGTGTGGGGGAGTTGTTCAGGATGAGCAAGGCTCGGGCATGAGTAGGAGAAAGGGCAAAAGCAGAGGGGAAGTTTACTAAGACAGTAGTAACTAGAGGAGGAGAAGTTTTCCAAGAGAAGATAAAGAGTTCCATTTTGGACATGTTAAGTGCATTTGAGATGACTGGAGGAAGGCCAAGTGGAAATGTCAAGTATGTGCTTGATTATATAAGTCTGGAGTCCAGAAGAAGAATCTGAGCTCAACATATACATTTGGGAGTTGTCAACATAGAGATAAAAACCCCAGTTCCCTCTCTCTCTGTGCTACCGTTATTGACAAAACTATTCATCTTATTGACTATAATCTTTCTGGATAATTGTCATCCTAACTATAATATGTAGATGACTTGCATTTGCAGAAAGGTAGTGGCCATCTCTGAAGAGTAACACTGTTAGTTCTGCTATAACATGATATATGTGTTCCTCAGAATGAAAGTGCTATGCAAAGCTGCACAATAAAAACCATGAGGCTTATGGGAAAAATTAGGCAAAACCTCAAAAACTTCTTTGTGACATATTAAAAAAAAGACAGAAACCTAATAAAAACAGTAGCACAGTCTTACACAGGTTAAATGGTCAAGACAGACATAAGTACTACAATAAATATGATACCTTATCTTGAAAAGGACATAAAGTTTGTTTGTGGAAGTGGGCATTGAAGGGTTGTGACGCGCGAGTTATTGTTAAATGGCAGGAGAACCATTTTCTGAAGAACGGAAAGTTGTAATACCAGATACGGATAACTGTAGATCCTTGTGCTTGAGCCAGCCAGCATCAGTTGTATACAATTCACAGCTGTGAATCCTGGGGTATGTTTTCCTGCCTTTGAAAGGTAGGTTTTTTTCAGGCATACAATGATAATAGTACTCCATTCTTCAAAATAGAGAATTTGATCTAAAGGACAGCCGTTTTCTTTAATTGCCTTCTGTATCACTGCTGGGAATTTTTTTTGTGGCTATCTAATTTGTTCTTACAGCTCCATCCAACAGCTGAAGCCTTTGGAAGTTCTTGCCATGTTTGAAGACACTGTTATCACTAAAACAAAACAAAACAAAACAAAAACCACTTCTGCAAGATTTGGTAATTTCTATTTAGGGTCTTTGAATATAGATAGTGCTGTCTCTTTGATTAGGGAAAAGATTGTTTCCAATTTTCTTAACATTTGGTCTTCAGTCCATATACTTTACAATCTTTCTATATTTTTATTCTTCTTTAGGCCTTGCTCTTATTGAATTCCAGCACCCAAATTTTCCTGACCATAGAATTTTCTTTTATTTCCCAGTGTTGTCTCTGATGGTTGGCAGTATGGATTCTTTTACATTTGTTGCTCAGAATGTATCACATGTTCTCTCATTTCATTCAGAGCGCTTTACTCTTTCAAGCTTCTCCTCAATTCTTAAAGCTTTCCTTTTGCATGCATAATTTGGCATTTCTGAGCCAAGACGTTTAGACATATATAAGATGATGAAAGAGTTTTTTTTAATAAACAAGTTTACAAATGCAAAGAAAAAAACAACAACAGCAAACAAAACAAAACAAAAACAAACCTTGACGTTTAACTCTTGGATTAAGTGAGGTAGATATTTAAGATGTGTGTGGATATGCATTCTGTGCATTCCTACTTGGCTCAGTTCAGCTGGATAAAGGTTTTTACCTTCATGTAGTGTTTTCTGCAGAGAAAATCATGCATATGAAATACAAATTCACATTATACTAAACATTTTTTCCAATTTATCAATTGTTTTGGAACAAATTTGCATTTTCAAAACAAACATTATTGAAAAACTGACTATATTTATTTACTCTTATTTTCAAATTTTTCTAGTAGAACACCCAAGTTTTGGAAAATAAAAATACTTATAATTGGTTAAGAAACAAATTTTACTCCTGAAAATTTGTAGTAAACCAATTCTTGGAGACATGAAAACTGTTGGCTAAATGAGCATTAAATAGATTTTCCGATTTATACTCTAGATCTTGAGTAACTTTTTAAACTTCAACTTTGTAATAATTTAATTGGATTCCAATAAATGATGTTTTTATCAGACTAACACAAAAATTATTTGTTCTCTTCTTTTCCTCTTTTGTTATCTATCGTCTATCTATCTATCTATCTTCTATCTGTCTCTCTATCCATTCATCCATTTGCCTTATGCCAATTCGGTGTGAAAGGTGCATATATGGCAAATAGAAGAAACACAGAAAAAATAGATTATATTAAAATTTAAAAACTCTAATTTTAACTATAATAAGAATAACATGTACATGGAAATTTTAGGAAATATAATTTCCTAAAAATAGGAAATTTCCTTTACACCAAATATATGTTTGTATTATACATATTTCTATAAAAAGGGTCTGGTGTTTTAAATTTGGATCCTGTCACAAATAAAAATTGGTTGCAGTTGACAAGTTTTATTCTGTTTAATAACTACCAAAATTAGAATTCTTAACAGCTGATGGTGAAAAACTTACAACTGATTTTTAGAAAAATTATAGATTATTTATTTCTACCATAAAACAATTTAGTGAAACTAAAAGTTTAATTCAAATGGCTGCCCCACATTACACACACACACACACACACACACACACACACACAGCAAAGCGGATTATTATTTATTATGCATTTTTCTTGGGCCAGAAACTCTGTCAGGTGCTTTTAGATATGTCCTCTCTAATCTTCACTCCAAATCCTCATGTGATAGGAACAAGCTCAAAAACAGAAAGAAGTTCAATTTGACCAATAATTACTTTTAAGAAACTAAATTCCAAATTTTTCCCAGGATTTCAGAAATGTTGAATTATGGTATGATACTGGTGTAGAGAAAACTCCTTCTTTCCCGTAGCTGAATTTTGTCTCACTCTTCACTTTACAGGATGTGTTTTTACCTGAGTTAAAAACAAGTTTTTTTAAAAAAATTAAAAGTTGGGAGACAGATTAAGATGGTGGACAGGAGGCAGGACTAGCTTGCAGCTCCCACTCGGATGGTCAGAGTAGTGTGTAGAGACTCACATCGTTAACTTTTGCTCCAAGAACTACTGCAGGAACATACCAGGAAAGCTGAGAGAATCCACAAACCCTTTGAAGGAACTGGATCACTGCTGCAGGCTCCCTGAGACACCAAAAAATGGTGAGTCTGCTTCCTTTATCAATGGGGAAGCTCGTGGTCTGGGGCAAGTTCTCAGCCCTGGTCATTTGCTGCCTGGAAATACACTCAGTGTTGTTGTGGGGGCATGGTGGGAGTGAGACTGGCCTTTAGGACTGCAGGCTATGTGGAAGCAGGGTGAGGCCTGTGACTGCTGGCTTTCCCCCACTTTCTTCGTGACCCGTATGACTCAGCAGAAGCAGCCATAATCCCGATAGGAATATAACTCCATTGGACTGGGAACCACACCCCATGTCCCACAGCAGCTGCAGTAAGCCCCACCCAAGGAAAGGCTGAGCTCAGACACACCTATCCCTGCCCCTACCTGGTGGTATTTCTCTAACTGCCCTGGTAGCCGAAGGCAAAGGTCATAATCTCATGGGAGCTCTATGGCCCTGCCCACCACCTGAGAATGCTGAATACTTAGCTAGGTGTCCTAGGGCAAGTTTTCATCCTCCCTACAGGACTGCAGCTGATGCAGTCTTGAAAGTGCCACCTCCTGGCTGGAGGTCAACCAATCAAAACCAGTACACTAAACAACAGCACAACCAAGGAACCTCACTAAGTCCACTTCACTTCCTTGCTAACTCCATTGGAGCAGGTGCTGGTGTCCACAGCTGCAGACATGTAGATGGATCACATCACAGGACTCTTTGCAGATACTTCCTACTACCAGCCCAGAGCCCAGTAGCTCCGCTGGGTGGCTAGACCCAGAAGAGCAAAAACAATCACTACAGTTCATCTCTCAGGAAGCTCCATTCCTAGGGGAAGGGAGAGAGCACCACATCAAGGGAGCACTCCATGCAACAAAAGAATCTGAACAGCAGCCCTTGAATCCCAGATCTTCCCTCTGACATAGTCTACTCAAATGAGAAGGAACCAGAAAACAACTCTGGTAATAAGATAAAACAAGGTTCTTTAACACCCTCAAAGGATCATATGAGCTCACCAACAATGGATCCAAACCAAGAAATAATCTCTGAATTGCCAGAAAAAGAATTCAGAAGGTTGATTATTAAGCAAATCAAGTAGGCACCAGAGAAAGGTGAAATCCAACTTAAAGAAATAAAAAATATGATACAGGATATGAAAAAAAAGCTCTTCAGTGAAACAGCATAAATAAAAAACAATCACAACTTCTGGAAATCAAAGACACACTTAGAGAAATGCAAAATGCACTGGAAAGTCTCAGCAATAGAATTGAACAAGTAGAAGAAAGAACCTCAGGATCTATATTGCCAAGATGGCCAAATAGGAGCAGCTCCAGTCTGCAGCTCCCAGCGTGATCAACGCAAAAGACAGGTGATTTCTGCATTTCCAACTAAGGTACCTGGTTCATCTCACTGGGACTCATTGGACAGTGGGTGCAGCCCATGGAGGGCAAGCCAAAGCAGGGCAGGCTGTCGCTTCACCCAGGAAGCACAAGGGGATGGGTGATTTCCCTTACCTAGCTAAGGGAAGACTTGACAGACTGTACCAGACAAAACAGGACACTCCCTGCACAAATACTGCACTTTTCCCATGGCCTTAGCTACTGGCAGACCAGGAGATTCTCTCCCATGCGTGGCTCAGCATCTCCCACAACCATGGAGCCTTATTCACTGCTAGCGCAGCAGTCTGAGATTGACCTGCAAGGTTGCAGCCTGCTGGGGGGAGGGGGGTCTGCCATTGCTGAAGCTTGAGTAGGTAAACAAAGCAGCCAGGAAGCTCAAACTGTCAAACTGGGTGGAACCTACCACAACTCAGCAAGGCCTGCTGCCTCTATAGACTTTACATCTCTAGTCAGGGCCTAGCTGAAGAAAAGCCAGCAGAAATGTGTGCAGACTTATATGTCCCTGCCTGAGAGCTCTGAAGAGCATACTGGTTCTCCCGGCATGGTGTTTGAGATCTGAGAATGGACAGACTGCCTCCTCAAGTGTGTCCCTGACCCCCATGTAGCCTAACTGGGAGACACCTCAAAGTAGGGGCCAACAGACACCTCATAAAGGCAGGTGCCGCTCTGGGACAAAGCTTCCACTGGAAGGATCAGGCAGCAATATTTGCTGTTCTGCAATATTTGCAGTTCTGCAGCCTCTGCTGGTGATACCCAGGCAAACGGGCTGGAGTTGACCTCCAGCAAACTCCAACAGACCTGCAGTTGAGGGACCTGATTGTTAGAAGGAAAACTAACAAACAGAAAGGAATAACATCAACATCAACAAAAGGGATATCCACAATAAAACCCTATCTGTAGGTCACCAACATCAAAGACCAAAGGTAGATAAAACCACAAAGATGGGGAGAAACCAGAGCAAAAAAGCTAAAAATTCTAAAAACCAGAGCGCCTCTTCTGCTCCAAAGGATTGCAGCTCCTTTCCAGGCCAGTGATGGAACAAAGTTGGATGAAGAATGACATTGATCAGTTGACAGAAATAGGCTTCAGAAGGTGAGTAAAAACAAACTTCTCTGAGCTAAAGGAGCATGTTCTAACCCATCACAAAGAAGCTAAAAGCCTTGAAAAAAGATTAGATGAATGGCTAACTAGAATAAACAGTGTAGAGAAGAATTTAAAGGACCTGACGGAGCTCAAAACCGTGGAACGAGAACTTTGTAACACATACACAAGCTTCAATAGCTGATTCAGTCAATTGGAAGAAAGGATATCAGTGATTGAAGATCAAATGAATGAAATAAACCAAGAAGACAAGTGTGGAGAAAAAAGAGTAAAAAGAACTGAACAAAGCCTCCAAGAAATATGGGACTATGTGAAAAGACCAAATCTATGTTTGATTGGTGTACCTGAAAGTGACAGGGAGAATGGAACCAAGTTGGAAAACACTCTTCAGGATATTATCCGGGAGAACTTCCCCAACCTAGCAAGGCAGGCCAACATTCAAATTCAGGAAATATAGAAAACACCGCAAAGATACTCCTTGAGAAGAGCCACCCCAAGACACAAAATTATCAGAGTACCAAGGTGGAAATGAAGGAAAAAATGTTAAGGGCAGCCAGAGAGAAAGATCAGGTTACCCACAAAGGGAAGCCCATCAGACTAACAGCAGATCTCTTGGCAGAAACCCTACAAGCAAGAGGAGAGTGAGGACTAATATTCAACAGTCTTAAAGAAAAGAATTTTCAAGCCAGAATCTCATATACAGCCAAGTTAAGCTTCATAAGTGAGGGAGAAATAAAATCCTTTACAGACAACAAAATACTGAGAGATTTTGTCACCACTAGGCCTGCCCTACAAGAGCTCCTGAAGGAAGTACTGAACATGGAAAGGAACAACTGGTACCAGCCACTGCAAAAACATGCCAAATTGTAAAGACCATCGATGCTATGAAGAAACTGCATCGCTTAATGTGCAAAATAACCAGCTAACATCATAATGAAGGGATCAAATTCACACATAACAATATTAACCTTAAATGTAAAGGGGCTAAATGCCCCAAGTAAAAGACACAGACTGGCAAATTGGATAAAGACTCAAGACCCATCAGTGTGCTGTATTCAGGAGCCCTATCTCACATGCATAGGCACACATAAGATCAAAAGAAAGGGATGGAGGAAGATCTACCAAGCAAAAAAAAAAAAAAAAAGCAGGGGTTGCAATCCTAGTCTCTGATAAAACAGACTTTAAACCAACAAAGATCAAAAGAGACAAAGAAGGCCATTACATAATGGTAAAGGGATCAATTCAACAAGAAGAGCTAACTATACTAAATATATATGCACCCAATACAAGAGAACCCAGATTCATAAAGCAAGTCCTTAGAGACCTAAAAAGAGACTTAGACTCCCACACAATAATAATGGGAAACTGTAACACTCCACTGTCAATATTAGACAATCATCGAGAGAGAAGGTTAACAAGGATATCCAGGACTTGAACTCAGCTCTGCACCAAGCAGACCTAATAGACATCTACAGAACTCTCCACCCCAAATCAACAGAATATACATTCTTCTCAGCACCACATTGCACTAATTCTAAAATTGACCACATAATTGGAAGTAAAGCACTCCTCAGCAAATGTAAAAGAACAGAAATTATAACAAACTATCTCTCAGACCACAGTGCAATCAAAGTAGAACTCAGGATTAAGAAACTGACTCAAAACTGCACAACTACATGGAAACTGAACAACCTGCTTCTGAATGACTACTGGGTAAATAGTGAAATGAAGGCAGAAATAAAGATGTTATTTGAAACCAGTGAGAACAAAGAGACAATGTGCAAGAATCTCTGTGAACAACTAAATCAGTGTGCACTAAATGCCCAGAAGAGAAAGCAGGAAAGGCCTAAAATTGACACTCTAACATCACAATTAAAAGAACTAGAGAAGCAGGAGCAAACAAATTCAAAAGCTAGCAGGAGGCAAGAAATAACTAAGATCAGATCAGAACTGAAGGAGATACAGACACAAAAACCCTTCAAAAAATCCATGAATCCAGGAGCTGGTTTTTTGAAAAGATCAACAATCTTGATAGACCACTAGCAAGACTAATAAAAAAGAAATGAGAGAAGAATCAAATAGATGCAATAAAAAATGATAAAGATGATATCACCACCAAACCCACAGAAATACAAACTACCATCAGAGAATAATATAAACACCTCTTTGCAAATAAACTAGAAAACCTAGAAGAAATGGACAAATTTCTGGACACATACACCCTCCCAAGACTAAACCAGGAAGAAGGTGAATTTCTGAATGGACCAGTAACAGGCTATGAAGTTGAGGCAATAATTAATACCCTAACAACCAAGAAAAGTCCAGGACCAAATGGATTCATAGCTGAATTCTACCAAAGTTACAAAGAGGAGCTGGTACCATTCCTTCTGAAACTATTCCAACCAATAGAAAAAGAGGGACTCCTCCCTAACTCATTTTATGAGGCCAGCGTCATCCTGATACCAAAGCCTGACGGAGACACACACAAAAAAGAGAATTTTAGACCAATAACGATGCTGAACATAGATGCCAAAATCCTCAATAAAATACTGGCAAACCAAATCTAGCAGCACATCTAAAATCTTATCCACCATGATCAGGTGGGCTTCATACCTGTGATCCAAGGCTTCTTCAACATATGCAAATCAATAAATGTAATCCATCAATTAAACAGACCAACGACAAAAACCACATGATTACAATAGATGCAGAAAAGGCCTTCAAAAGAATTCAACAGCACTTCATGCTAAAAACACTCAATAAACTAGGTATTGATGGAATGCATCTTATAATAATAAGAACTATTTATGACAAACCCACAGCCAATGTCATACTGAATGGGCAAAAACTGGAAGCATTCCCTTTGAAAACTGGCACAAGACAAGAATGCCCTCTCTCATCACTCCTATTCAACATAGTGTTGGAAGTTCTGGCCAGGGCAATCTGGCAAGAGAAAGCAATAAAGGGTATTCAATTAGGAAAAGAGGAAGCCACATTGTCCCTGTTTGCAGATGACATGATTGTATATTTAGAAAACCCCATTGTCTCAGCCCAAAATCACCATAAGCTGATAAGCAACTTCAGCAAATCTCAGGATACAAAATCAATGTGCAAAAATCACAAGCATTCCTGTACACCAATAACAGACAAACAGAGAGCCAAATCATGAGTGAACTCACATGAATTCACAATTGCTACAAAGACAATAAAATACCTAGGAATCCAACTTACAAAGATGTGAAGGACTTCTTCAAGGAGAATTACAAACCACTGCTCAACAAAACAAAAGACGACACAAACAAATGGAAGAACATTCCATGCTCATGGATAGGAAGAATCAATATCGTGAAAATGGCCATACTGCCCAAGGTAATTTATAGATTCAATGCCATCCCCATCAAGCTACCAATGACTTTCTTCACAGAATTGGAGAAAACTACTTTAAAGTTCATATGGAACCAAAAAAGAGCCCACATTGCCAAGACAATCCTAAGCAAAAAGAGCAAACCTGGAGACATCATGCTACCTGACTTCAAACTATACTACAAGGCTACAGTAATCAAAACAGCATGGTACGGATACCAAAACAGAGATATAGACCATTGGAACAGAACAGAGGCCTCAGAAATAACACCACACATCTACAACCATCTGATCTACAAACCTGACAAAAACAAGAAATGGGGAAAGGATTTCATATTGAATAAATGGTGCTGGGAAAACTGGCTAGCCATTTGTAGAAAGCTGAAACTGGATCCCTTCCTTACAATGTATACAGAAATTAATTCAAGATGCATTAAAGACTTAAATGTTAGTCCTAAAACCATAAAAACCCTAGAAGAAAACCTAGGCAATACCATTCAGGACACAGGAATGGGTATGGATTTCACGACTAAAACACCAAACACAATGCCAACAAAAGCCAAAATATACAAATGGAATCTAATTAAACTAAAGAGCTTTTGCACAGCAAAAGAAACTACCATCAGAGTGAACAGGCAACCTCCAGAATGGGAGAAAATTTTTGCAATCTACCCTCCTGACAAGGGGCTAATATCCAGAATCTATAAGGAACTTAAACAAATTTACAAGAGAAAAAACAAACAACCCCATCAAAAAGTGGGCAAAGACACTTCTCAAAAGAAGACATTTATGCAGCCAACAGACACATGAAAAAATGCTCCTCATCACTGGTCATCTGAGAAATGCAAATCAAAACCACAGTGAGATACAATCTCATGCCAGTTAGAATGGCAATCGTTAAAAATTCAGGAAACAACAGATGTTGGAGAGGATGTGGAGAAATAGGAACACTTTTACACGGTTGGTGGGAGTGTAAATTAGTTCAACCATTGTGGAAGACAGTGTCATGATTCTTCAAGTATCTAGAACTAGAAATACCATTTGACCCAGCGATTCCATTACTGGATATATACCCAAAGGATTATAAATCATGCTACTATAAAGACACATGTACGCTTATGTTTATTGTGGCACTATTCACAATAGCAAAGACTTGTAGCCAACCCGAATGTCCATCAATGATAGACATGATTAAGAAAATGTGGCACATATACATCATGGAATACTATGCAGCCATAAAAAAGGATGAGTTCATGTCCTTTGAGGCACATGGATGAAGCTGGAAACCATCATTCTGAGCAAAATATCACAAGGACAGAAAGCCAAACACCACATGTTCTCACTCATAAGTGGGAATTAAACAATGAGTACACTTGGACACAGGGCAGGGAACATCACACACTGTGGCCTGTCAGGAGGAGGTGGTGGCTGCAGAAGGGATAGCATTAGGAGAAATACCTAATGTAAATGACCAGTTGATGGGTGTAGCAAACCAACAAGGCACATATATACCTATGTAACAAACCTGCACATTGTGCACATGTACCCTAGAACTTAAAGTATAATTAAAAAAAAAAAAAAGAATGCATGAGTACTTGCTATTTGTGCATGTGCAACTTAGGACATGTGTATTTTCTTTTCTTTTCTTTTCTTTTTTCTTTTTTTTTTTTTGTTGTTGTTTTTGTTGAGATGAAGTCTCGCTCTGTTGCCCAGGCTGGAATGCAGTGGCATAATCTCAGCTCACTGCAACTTCTGCCTCTCGGGTTCAAGTGATTTTTCTGCCTCAGCCTCCCAAGTAGCTGGGACTACAGGTACACACCACCATGTCCAGCTAATTTTTTTATTTTTAGTAGAGACGGGGTTTCATCATATTAGCCAGGCTGGTCTCAAACTCCTGACCTCATGATCCGCCTGCCTCAGTCTCCCAAAGTGCTGGGATTACAGGCATGAGCCACCGTGCCCGGCCTTTCTCTGCTTTTGTAAGGTTAGACTTTGGAATTAAAAGAGGGTGTCTGAGATGACCATGTCAGAATTTGCTCCTTTACAGAGAATATTGAAGATCCCTCTTTCACTCTCTCTTTCTAATGCTTTGCATTTCTTGACACCTGATGTAGGATTGATAATAAGTTAAAAGCATCTTTTCCATTTCTTTAACTAGAGCAAAATGAAGCCATAAAAATATCTACCAATGCTGGGAAGCTCTTGCATAAATGACTGGTGTTTATTGCTAAGGTAAAATGTTTTTGATTATGAACATGCTGCTATGTGATCTTCTGAATAAAGATAATTTTGTACTGTTAAAAAAAAAAAAACCTCAGAGTTCAAAGACAAGGATTTTGAATTAACCCAATCTGTTAATATTCTATTTGTTCATTTTCATGCTGCTGATAAAAACATACCCAAGATTGGATAATTTATAAAGAAAAAGAGGTTTAATGGACTCACAGTTCTACATGGTTGGGGAGGCCTCACAATCATGGCAGAATGTGAAAGTCACATCTTACATCATGGCAGACAAGAGAGAATGAGAGCCATGTGAAAGGGGAAACCTCTTATTTAATCATCAGATCTCATGAGACTTATTCACTGCCAGAACAGTATGAGGGAAACTGCCCCCATAATTCAATTATCTTCCACCGGGTCCCTCCCACAACAATAGGGGATTAAGGGAACTACAATTCAAGATGAGATTTGGGTGGGGACACAGCCTAACTATAATATTCCACCCTTCGCCTTCATGTATCTCATGTCCTCACATTTCAAAACCAATCATGTGTTCCCAACATTCCCCCAAGGTATTAACTCATTTCAGCATTAACTCAAAGTCCACAGTCTAAAGTCTCATCTGAGACAAGGCAAGTCACTTCTGTCTGTGAGCCTGTAAAATCAAAAGCACATTAGTTACTTCCTATATACAATAAGTGTACAGGTATTGGGTAAATACACCCACTCCAAATGGGAGAAATTGACCAAAACAAAGGGGCTACAGATCCCATGCAAGTTTGAAATCCAGCAGGGCACTCAAATCTTTTTTTTTTTTTTTGATGGATTCTCACTCTGCAGCCCAGGCTGGAGTGCTGTAGTGCAATCTCAGCTCACTGCAACCTACGCCTCTTGGGTCCTAGTTCAAGCAATTCTCCTGCCTCAGGCACCAGAGTAGCTGGGATTACAGGTGTGCCACCACACCCAGTTAATTTTTGTATTTTTAGTAGAGACGGGGTTTCACCATGTTGGCCAGGCTGGTCTTGAACTCCTGACCTTGTGATCCACTCGCCTTGACCTCCCAAAGTGCTAGGATTACAGGTGTGAGCCACCATGGTCAGCCAAGGGCGGTCAAATCTTAAAGCTCCAAAATGATCTTCTTTGACTCCATGTCTCACATCTGGTTCATGCTGATGCAAGAGGTGGGTTCCTGTGGTCTTGGACAGCTCTGTCCCTGTGGCTTTGCAGGGTACAGCCTCCCTCCTGGCTGGTTTCATAGGTTGGCATTGAGTGTCTGTGGCTTTTCCAGTCACACAATGCAAGCTGTCAGTGGATGTACTATTCTGGGGTCTAGAAGACAGTGGTGCTCTTCTTAAAGCTCCACTAGGCAGTGTCCCAGTGGGTACTCTGTGTGGAGTCATCAACCCCACATTTCCCTTCCACACTGCCCTAGCAGCGGTTGTCCATGAGGGCCCTGCCCCTTCAACAAACTTCTGCCTGGACATCCAGGCATTTCCATACATCCTCTAAATTTTAGGCCAAGGTTCCCAAACCTCAATTATTGACTTTTGTGCACTTGCAGGCTCAACACCACATAGAAGCTACCAAGGCTAAGGGCTTCCATCCTCCAACGCCACAGCCTGCCCCTTTTAGCCACAGCTGGAGTTGCTAGGACAAAGGGCACCAAGTCCCTGGGCTGCACACAGTAGGGGGTCCTGGGCCTGGCCCATGAAACCATTTTTCCTCCAAGGCCTCTGGGCCTGAGATGCGAGGGGCTGCCACAAAGCTCTCTGATACACCCTGGAGACATTTTCTCCATTGCCTTGGTGATTAACATTTGGCTGCTGTTACTTATACAAATACATGCAGTAGGCTTGAATTTCTCCCCAGAAAATGGGTTTTTCTTTTCTATTGCATCATTAGGCTGACAAACCTTTATGCTCTGCTTCCTTTTGAACACTTTGCCACTTAGAAATTTCTTCTACGAGATACCCTAAATCATCTCCTTCAAGTTCAAAGTTCTACAAATCCCTAGGGCAGGGGCAAAATGCCACCAGTCTTTGCTAAAACATAGCAAGAGTCACCTTTACTTCAGTTCCCAACAAGGTCCTCATCTTCATCCGAGTCCACCTCAGCCTGGATTTTATTGTCAATATCATTATCAGCATTTTGGTCAAAGCCATTCAACAAGTCTCTAGGAAGTTCCAAACTTTCCCACATCTTTCTGTCTTCTGAGCCCTCCAAGTCTCTAGGAAGTTCCAAACTTTCCCGTATTTTCCTATCTCCTTTTGAGCCCTCAAAACTGTTTCAACTTCTGCCTGTTACCTAGTTCCAAAGTCGCTTCCACATTTTTAAGTATCTTTACAAAAGCACCCTACTCTACTGGTATCAATTTAACATATTAGTCCATTTTCCTGCTGCTGATGAAGACATCCCCAAGACTGGGTAATTTACAAAGAAAAAGAGTTTTAATGGAGTCACAGTTCTACGTGGCTGGGGAGGCCTCACGATCATGGTGGAATGCAAAAGTCACATCTTACATACCAACAGACAAGACAGAATGAGAGCCAAGTGAAAAGGGAAACCCATTATAAAATCATCAGATCTCATGAGCATTATTCACTGCCACGAGAACAGTATGGGATAAACTGCCCCATAATTCAATTACCTCTCATTGGGTTCCTCCCACAACATGTGGGGATTAATGGAACTACAGTTCCAGATGAGATTTGGGTGGAGACACAGCCAAACTATACCAGTCAAAGACAAAGAAAGAAAGAAGAAAAAAATGAACAAAGCCTCTAAGAAGTTTGGGACTATGATAAACATCTAAACCTAGGAATAATTGGTGTTCCCAAGGAATAAGAGAAATCTAAAACTGTGGAAAACATATTTGAGGGAATAATCAAGGAAAACTTCACTGGCCTTGCTAGAGATCTAGACATCCCAATACAAGAAGCTCAAGGAACACTTGGGAAAATTATTGCAAAAAGATCAGCACCTATGCACATAGTCATCAGATTATCTAATGTCAAGATGAAGGAAAGAATCTTAAGAGCTGTGAGGCAAAAGCATCAGGTAACCTAGAAAGGAAAACCTATCAGATTAATAGCGGATTTCTCAGCTGAAACCCTACAAACTAGAAAACATTGGGGTTCTATTTTTAGCCTCCTTAAACAAAACAATTATCAGCCAAGAATTTTTTATCCAGTGAAACTTAGCTTCATAAATGAAGGAAAGATAGTCTTTCCCAGATAAACAAATGCTGAAAGAATTCACCACTACCAAGCCAGCATTACAAGAACTGCTAAAAGGACCTCTAAATCTCAAAACAAATCCTAAAAGTACACCAAAATAGAACCTCCTTAAAGCATCTCACAAGACCTATATAACAATAACACAATGAAAAAAACCCAAGGTATTCAGGCAATAAATAGCACAATGAATAGAGTAGTACCTCACATCTCAATACCAACATTGAATGTAAATGGCCTAAATGCTCCACTTAAAACATACAGGATGGCAGAATGGATAAGAATTTACTAACCAAGTTTCTGCTGTCTTCAGGAGACTCACCTAACACATAAAGAATCACATAAACTTAAGGGGGTAGGAAAAGATATTCCATACAAATGGACACCAAAAGCAAGCAGGATTAGTGATTTTTATATGAGACAAAACAATAAATAAAGTAATAGCAGTTAAAAAAGACAAACAGGGACGTTATATAATGATAAAAGGACTAGTCTAATAGGAAAATATCACAATTGTAAATGTATATGCACCTAACACTGGAACTCCCAAATTTATAAAACAATTACTACTAGACCTAAGAAACAAGATAGATGGCAACACAATAATAGGGGGTCACCTTAACACTCCAGTGACATCATTAGATAGGTCATCAAGACAGAAAGTCAAAAAAGAACATACTTAAAGTATACATTACAACAAATGGACTTAACAGATATTTACTGAACATTCTACCCAACAACTGCAGAATATACATTCATCAGCACATGGAACAGTCTCCAAGATAGATCATATGATAGGTCACAAAACAAATCTCAGTAAATTTAAGAAAGTGGAAATTATATCAAGCTCTGTCAGAACACAGTAGAATAAAATTTGAAATCAACTCCAAAAAGGAACCCTCAAAACCGAGCAAATTCATAAAAATTAAATAACCTTCTCCTGAATGATTGTTGGGTCAATAATAAAATCAAGATGGAAATTAAAAAATTCTTTGAACTGAATAATAATAGTGGCACAACTTATCAAAACCTCAGGGATACAGCTGATGCGGTGCTAAGAGTAAAGTTCATAGCATCAAATGCCTACGTCAAAATGTCTGAAAGTGCACAAATAGACAATGTAAAGTCACAACTCATGGAACTGGAGAAACAAGAACAATACAACAATCTAAATCCAAACCCAGCAGAAGAAAATAACAAGGATCAAGGCAGAACTAAATGAAATTGAAACAAGCAAACAAAAACAATACAAAAGATAAATAAAACAAAAAGCTGGTTATTTGAAAAAATAAATAAAATTAATAAACAATTAGTGAGTTTAACCAAAAAAGAAAAGAGGAGATCCAAATAAGCTCAATTAGAAACATAATGGGAGATACTACAACTAATACCACAGAAATACAAAAGATTATTCAAGGCTACTATGAATACCTTTACATGCATAAACTAGAAAATCTAGAGGAGATGGATAAATTCCTGGAAATATACAACCTTCCTAGATTAAACCAGGTAGATATAGACTCTGAACAGACCAATAACAAGCCACAAGATTGAAACAGTGATAAAAACACAGCCAAGAGGCTGAGCATGGTAGTTCACACCTGTAATCCCAGCATTTTGGGAGGCTAAGGTGGGTAGATCACTTAAGGTCAGGAGTTTGAGACCTGGCTGGCCAACTTGGCAAAACCTCATTTCTATTAAAAACACAAAAATTAGCCAGGTGTGGTGGCATGAACCTGTAGTCCCATCTACTTCGGAGGCTGAGGCAGGAGAATCACTTGAACCCAAGAAGCAAAGGTTACAACGAGCTGAGATCATGCCACTGCACTCCGGCCTGGGTGACAGAGTGAGACTCCACCTAAAAATAAATAAATAAATAAATAAAGCCAACAACAAAAAAAAGTCTAGGACCAGACGGGTTCACAGCTGAATTATATCAGACATTCAAATAAGAATTGGTACCAATCCTATTGACACTATTCCAAAAGATAGAGAGAGAGAGAGAGAGAGAGAGAGGGCATCTTCCCTAAATCATTCTATGAGGCCAGTATCACCCTAATACCAAAACCAGGAAAGGACATTGACCAAAAAAGAAAACTACAGACCAGTATCCCTGATGAACATAGATGCCAAAATCCTTGACAAAATACAAGCAAACTGAATTCAACCACATGTCAAAAAGAGAATCCACCATGATCAAGTGGATTTTATACCAGGAATGCAGGGATGGTTTAACATACACAAGTCAATAAATGTGATACACCACAAAAACAGAATTAAAAACAATAATTACAGTATCATCTTAATAGACACAGAAAAAGCATTAGACAAAATCCAGCATCCCTTTATGTTTAAAACCCTCAGCAAAATAGGTATAGAAGGGAAAACATTAAGGTAATAAAAGCCATTTATGACAAACCCACAGCCAACATTATACTGAATGGGGAAAAGTTGAAAGCATTGCCTCTAAGAACTGGAACAAGACAAGGATGCCCACTCTCAACACTCCTTGTCAACATTGTGCTAGAAGTGCTAGCCAGAGCAATCAGAGAAGAGAAAGAAATAAAGGGCAGCCAAATCAGTAAAGAGGAAGTCAAACTGTCACTGTTTGTTGATGACATGATCATTTACCTAGAAAACCCTAAAGACTCATCTAAAAATCTCCTAGAACTGGTAAATGGATTCAGCAAAGTTTCAGGATACAAAGTTAGTGTACACAAATCAGTAGCCCTGCTAAACACCAACAGTGACTAAGCTGAGAATCAAATAAAAAACTCAGCCTTTTTCACAATAGCTGAAAAAAAACCCCAAAAACTTAGGAACATACCTAACCAAGGATGTGAAAGACCTCTACAAGGAAAACTACAAAACACTGCTGAAAGAAATCATAAATGACACAAACAAATGGAAACACATCCCATGCTCATGGATAGGTAGAATCTATATTGTGAAAATGAACATACTGCCAAAAACAATCTACAAATTCAATGCAATTCCAACATCATACTGAATGGGGGAAAGTTGAAAGCATTGCCCCTAAGAACTGGAACAAGACAAGAACGCCCACTCTCACCATTCCTCTTCAACATGGTGCTAGAAGTGCTACCCAGAGCAATCAGAGCAACAAAATACCACCATGATTCTTCACAAAACTAGAGAAAACAGTCCTAAAATTCATATGGAACCAAAAAAGAGCCTGCATAGCCAAAGCAAGACTAAGCAAAAAGAACAAATCTGGAAGCATAATATTACCTGACTTCAAACTTATACTATAAGGTCATAGTCACCAAAACAGTGTGGTACTGGTATGAAAATAGGGACATAGACCAATGGAACAGAATAGAGAACCCAGAAATGAAACCAAATACTTACAGCCAACTGATCTTTGACAAAGCAAACAAAAACATAAAGTGGGGAAAGGACACTCTATTCAACAAATGGTGCTGGGATATTTGGCAAGCCACATGTAGAAGAATAAAACTGGATCCTCATCTCTCACTTCATACAAAAATCAACTCAAGATGGATCAAAGACTTTAATCTAAGACCTGAAACTATGAAGATTCTAGAAGATAACAGTGGAAAAGCCCTTCTAGATGTTGGCTTAGGCAAAGAGTTCATGACCAAGAACCCAAAAACAAATGCAATAAAAACAAAGATAATAGGTGTGACTTAATTAAATTAAAAAGCTTCTGCACAGCAAAAGGAATAATCAACAGAGTTAACAGACAACCCACAGAATGGAAGAAGGTCTTCACAATCTATATATCCAATGAAGGACTAGTATCCAGAATCTACAAAGAACTCAAACAAATCAGCAAGAAAAAACAAACAATATCACCAAAAAGTGGGCTAAGGACAAGAATGGACAATTATCAAAAGAAGATACACAAATGGCCAACAAGCATATGGAAAAATGCTCAACATCACTAATGATCAGGGAAATGCAATTCAAAACAACAGTATGATACCACCTCACTCCTGCAAGAATAGCCATGATCAAAAAATTAAAAAAAAAAGAGAGATATTGGCATGGAGGCAGTGAAAAGGGAACACTTTTAAACTGTTGATGGGAATATAAACTAGTACAACCACTAAGGAAAACAGTGTGGAGTTTCCTTACATAACTAAAAGTCAATCTACCATTTGATCCAGCAATCCCACTACTAGGTATCTACCCAGAGGAAAAGAAGTCATTATATGAAAAAGATACTTGCATATGCATGTTTAGAGCAGCACAATTTGCAATTTTAAAAATATGGAACCAGCCCAAATGCCCATAAATCAATGAGTGGATAAAGAAAATCTGTTATATATGTACCATGGGATACTGCTAAGCCATAAAAAGGAACAAAATAATGGCATTTGCAGCAAACTGGATGGAATTGGAGACTATTATTCTAAGTGAAGCATCTCAGGAATGGAAAACCAAACATCGTATGTTCACACTCATATGTGGGAGCTAAGTTATGAGGATGCAAAGGCATAAGAATGATACACTGAACTTTGGGGACTCAGGGGAAAACGTTGTGGGTGGCAAGGGATAGAAGACTACACATTGGCTACAGTGTACACTGCTCAGGTGTTGGGTGTAGTAAAATCTCAGAAATCACCACTAAAGAACTTATTCATGTAACCAAACACCATCTGCTCCCCCAAAACCTATTGAAATTTAAAACAAATAAATAAAAGTTAATGTTTGTCTCTCTTTTTAAAACTATATAGTTTTAAATTTTAAATATTTACTAAGGCAATAAATTAAAAAAACTTTAATTGTTTTGAATTCAGTAAATGTGTTAAGCAATATATTTTTTAGAGCTTAGAATCAAGAAACATTTTATCTGCCAATTTCTTGATTATTTTGCTGCCTGTTTTTTCTGCTGACTAAAGCATTGTAGTCACCTGAAGAGGTCTTTCGGCCCACTGTACAGACAAAACCAATCCACTGAGACCACACTATTGCAGTAAAGAAAGAGCTTAATTAACAGGAGACTGGTGACATGGGAGAACTAAAGTTATCCCTCAAATCAGTATCCCTGAAGGCTTGGAGGCTAGGGATTTTCAAGGATAGTTTTGTTGGCAGGCAGGTAGGAAATTGGGAATATTGATTTGTTGGGAATGAAATCATAAAGGTGTGGAAAGTAGCCCTTGTGCACTGAGTCAGCCCAAGGGCAGGCTACAGGACTGGCTGAGTCACGAGTCTCAGGTCCAGGTAGAGTCAGTCAGTTGCCAGAAATGCAGAAGTCTGAAAAACATCTCAAAAGGCCAATCTTAAGTTCTACAATAGTCATGTTATCTACAGGAGTAATTACAGAAGTTACAAATCTTGTGACCTCTGGAACATTGGTTATCATTCAACTATGCCTATATCTTAGTAGAATTCAGGCCCCTCTCATAATCTTAACCTTGTGGGCTTTCATTAGTTTTACAAAGGTGGTTTAGCTTTGGGAAGGGCTATCTTCATCCTTGCTTTAAATTTAAACTATAAACTAAATTCCTCCCAAAGAGAGTGTGGCCTATGCTCAGGAGTGACCAAATACAGCTTGGAAATTAGAAGCAAGATGGAGTCAACTACAGCAGTTTTTTCTTACTGTCATAATTTACAAAGTCAGTTTCAGTTTTTCACAGAGGGATATAGAATGAATTTCAGAGTTTTCCTTTAAGGAGAAGGACTAATATCCAGAATCTACAAAGTCCTGGTCCTTTTAAAACCGTGATTACATTATCTTACAAAACTTGTTGTTTCCAGTGCCTAAGAATGGCAAGTACTCATGATGAATATGCTGGATAGGTCTGCATGAAAAATCTTTTGTTCCAGGGCTCAACAAATATGTTTTACCATTAAAAGTATTTTAGAACTTCTCAGCCAGGCACGGTAGCTTATGCCTGTGATCCCAGCATTTTGAGAGGCTGAGGAGGGAGGATCGCTTGAGCCCAGGAGTTCAAGATCAGCCTGGTCAACACAGCAAACTCTGTCTCTACAAAAAAATACAAAAATTAGCCAGGCATGGTGGTGCACGCCTGTAGTCCCAGCTACTCTGGGAGGCTAAAGTGGGAGAATTGCTTGAGCTGGGGAGGTCCAGGCTTCAGTAAGCTATGACTTCACTCCAGCCTGCATTCCAGCTTGGGTGACAGAGCAAGGCCCTGTCTCAAAAAAATTAAGGAGAATTCAAAAAGAATAAAAACTGAAAGACTGTTTTATAGTCACATCAATAATGGTAGAAAGCATAATGAAAAACAAGATCATATACAGAGCAACAGCAACAGAAATAATTAACTCTTAATAATATCAAATAGAAATTGCATTTTATACAGAAAACTACAAAAGTGAGAAAAATATTTAAATAAATGAAGAAATATGTTTCTCCATGTGAAAACCAAATATTATAGAGATGTGAACTATTTACCAATTTGTTGATAGGTTTAATAAAAATGTCACTTCTTTTTAGATTTTGATGAAGGGATTCTGTAATTCACACGGAAAAGTAAATGGGGAAGAATTGCTTTAAAAGTTAGAAAAAATATGTTATATAAAATGTATTAAATATCTAAAAAAATTATAAGTCTTACATAATCATTCAAGTGATAGTGACAAAGAAAATAGTCCAGAAGGAGCTCCAGGAGAATAAAAATTTAATGTATGTGAAGTTAGAAACTGTGATGGGACTGTTTCTGTATCAGCACGATTATATATTTAGATAGGAAGATGGATAGTAGAATACTTAACAGAAACACCTGCAGACAATCAGAGATCAGAGGTTTTTTTTTTACTCAAAGCTAAAACAGCCCTTAGAGATGATGAGAGGTGTAAGGATAAATACTAAAATATGCTGTGGGATTGCACTGTAGGCTAGGGACCCAGAGCTTTACATTTCTCCTTTTATCTATCTAGGAGATAGGAGAAGAAAAATACTGGGTTCTTAAGTTTGTAGTGCAAATGAATATCTTCAGGGGCAAGATAAGTCTAGTTCTCCAAGTTTGCAACCCAGAATTGTCTCTTTTGAAATATAAATACAAGGAAAGATAACACTCTAAACCCTTCCAGGAGTCTAAACATTTTTCAATCACCCTTTCCTTTAACTCAGGTTCCCATTCTGGAATGCAACCATTTGGCTCCTAGGGGATAAGAGGTTTGTTATCTTTTGAATGGAAGCAATTAGTTCCACAATTAAGGAGGCAAATGGCTGAAGATGTAATACTTGGGCATATGAAAAGGAATTTTTTTCTGGAGAAAGTAAAACCAAATATTTTCTAATTCACAATGTATGGCTCAGGAGGCCGACATTTTGCAGGAAAACCTAGAAATCCAGGGAAGATTTATTTTTCCATAATATACATGAACCGTATATTAACATAAAGATTTTCAATAAATAGTACTAGAAGAAATGAAGTTATAATTTGGGGAACTTCATCTAAAGTGCTTAAAGCGTTAAATGTAAAAAAATTAGTTTATAAAGAGCCTACAAGAAAATAAAAATGAATATACTGTCAAATGTTTGCATAAGGAAAGAGTTTCCAGACTTAAAAGTAATATAAGAGGTCAGAAGGGAAAAGATAATAGATTTAATTGTATTAAGACAAAAATTGTCTATAAACCAAATACATAAATTAAAAGTCAAACAAAAAGTATCTCAATAACTATGACAGACAAGAGATAAATGTTTCTAAAAGACATGACTGCTCTATCAAAGTATTCCTATAGTTTTTATGAGTATAAATATATATATTACCTTTTAGAAATTAATTAGTAAAATTATATCTTTAGCCTTAAAAATGTTTGTATTCTATGGCATGGTCAATTTCATTTTAGAAATCTATCCCAAGGATATGGATGAAATATGATAAACAGCCTTATGCAAAACACAGTTTCATAACTGCTTATTTTTAAAGAAGAAAAACAAAAATAAATGGAATTTTCAACAATACAAATCTTTTCTGTAATAATGGGATATCCATTGATGAAACAGTATATAGTCAGGAAAATGATATTTACTAAGAGTAATGCTAATGTTATTAAGGTCACCAGAGGAAAAGCAAATTACAAAACACTTATGACACATGATCTCAAGAAAACAGAGAGGCAGTCTATGGGAAAAATTAAGAATGATTATTTCTTGATTTTAAGATTGTTAGTAACTTTAATTTATTTATTTAAATAATATTTAAATTATTTAATTTAATTTAACTAAATTTATTAATTTAGTTCCTTAGAAATTTTGTGTAGTCTCCAAGCTTTTTGATAAGCACACAATAATTTATAATCATAAAAAGGTGATTATTTTTAAAGGTGATTATTAAAAGGAGAGTTTGTATAGCTTTTGCATGAACAATGGCAATCAAACAGGGTTTAATTGCTAAAGAACATTCTCAGTACCCAAAGTGGAAGTATTTTCAAATCTAGTTTTACAAGAAAAGGATACAATATAGCAACAGCATTAAAGTAAGAATATACATCATAGCCCAAAGCAATATTCTTGGTGTGAAACCAAAACCAAAACCAATAGCAGAGACCTTCTGGGATCTTACCAAGATTGGGTATGTTATATATAAAGTTTTGGTGCCGCAAAAGAAACGGAACTTGATTATAAAATTTTCTTTTAATTCTGAGCAAGGCAAGTTACTTCTATAAAAGGGTGCACTCTTACAGATGGAGCAATGGTGAGTGTACACTTGGACAACGGAGGGGAAAGGTTTCTTATCCCTGACGCACGTGGCCCCTGCTGCTGTGTCCTTCCCCTATTGGCTAGGGTTAGATTGCACAGGATAAACTAATTCTGTTTGGCTAATTTAAAGAGAGTGACTGGGTGAGTGCTTTGGCGGGAAAAAAAGATGGTTATGCAGGGTGGAGAATGAGTCAGGGCGGAGCAGGTAGCAGGTAATCTGAATGAGCCAGGGTGGAGTAGGTAATTGAAAAAGGTTGCTTTACAAGGAAGATGAGTTTAAAAGCAGAAGGCAAAGAATTGAACATACTGATATATTGATTCTTTGAAGAGAAATTTAGAACTTACATCTAACAGGCACAAATCATCAGTCTCACTGTTATCAATAAACAATGCTAACAAGCTGGTACAAACTTCCCTGAAACTCCTTGGACTCTTGGTTACAAAACAAGCTTATTACTTATAATAATTATTTCATGACTTGACCAGAGATCACAGATTTTTGGCAGATCTTTTATTCAGTAATATAACACAAGCCCATTCTAGGCTTGCTAAAATTAATCCTTGAGCAGCTTGAAATATTAGGAGATGGCCTGACATGAAGATCAGACATTAGATTTGGGATAATAATTTTTTCCAGAGGGTGATGAGTGCATCAGCAGCCCTTTATAATGTGACTGATCCTTAATATGCAGATTTTAGATTGTATTGCTGCCTGTATATCCATCTTGCAGCTACTACTGCATATGTACATAGAGCATATATTCATAGCATCCTGGGACTTGAAGGACATTATTGTGAATTGTCTATTTAAATGCAAATTAGATTCACCAGCTGTTGTTGCTACTAGTCTTGGCAACCTTAAGGAGACATTTTATCCTAGCAACCAGAGAGGATACAGATAACAAATTTCACTTTCATGAAAAAAAAACAAATGGTCAGAAAGCATAGGAGCAATATTTCATGCAAATTCATCTGTTTTACAACAGAAATCCCTTTAAATAGAAATTAAGAAGGCCACAATCAATTGCTTCAAAAGACTTTAGCAGAATAACTATCATCATCAAGTTGCATGAGGTCAGCAGTTTACAACAATACTTGGTAAGTTCTATTCTAGGCAGTGATTTTGTTCTATAAGTTAATAGAAATTGTATGAGTGGAGTCAATAATTTAACCCTCCCACTTAAACTCATCAGTGTTGAGTAAGCCAAATTTGCATGAATTGTGTCTAATTCAACCAGAATTATTTTTAGATTATTAACTTTATCTTCAATTTTACATGGCAAATATTTACTTCACAGTCTATGCTTCTTTGGAAAATTAACAGCAGAAAATTTTCAAATACTTAAGCCTCTGACAGACTTGAACCCTGGACATATAAGATTCTTTTCTCACTTGGCAAGCACAAGGCCTCTCTTGAAGCATGTTTTTAGTAGAAACTTAGTGAATTAAATTAAAATATTTAGTTTAGCATCAAGTTTTAGCATTTATGCAGGTTGTTCTTGAAAACTCTTTCTGGAGTGCAAGGTTTAATAACTACAATTTCTATAAATAATATTTCTGTCAATTTTCTAAAGATACCAAATATATGAAAAAAACCCTTTTCATAAAATGTCTAGAAATATTTTTATGTGTATGTAGATAAATTAGATATTCTGTGACGTGAGAATAGAGGAAAAACTTTCAGGACTCGTGGAGAGCTAAAATGTTCATGAGTGTCAAGCAGAACAGGAGTTAACAGCATGGACTAAACTAATCTTTTTGACTTTTTGCTTAAAATGTTTGCTGATCCTTTTGTTTTATTTTTCAGAGTCTTTTTTTTTTTTTTTTTTCAGGTGGAGTCTTACTCTGTCAACCCAGGCTGGAGTTCAGTGGCGAGATCTTGGCTCATCACAACCTTCGCCTCCTTGATTCCAGCAATTCTCCTGCCTCAGCCTCCGCAGTATCTGAGATTACATGCATGTGCCACCATGCCTGGCTAATTTTTGTGTTTTTAGTAGAGATGAGGTTTTGCCGTGTTGGCCAGGCTGGTTTCAAACCCCTGAACTCAGGTGATCTGCCTGTCTCAGCCTCCAAATGTGCTAGGATTACAGTCATGTGCCACTATGCCTGGCTAATTTTTGTGTTATGGTAATACAATTATTTGCATAAGTGTAATAGAAATCTGTTTTCATTTGTAATAGGATGCAATTGGAGGACCTGGTTATTTTACCAAGTCTTTGACTGGAATGGTGTGCTTTCCTTTAAGGAATCAAACTTGACTTACAGAGCCAATAAATCCCTTTGGGGAAACTGGCCTTATATCTTTGTCCATTCACCCCGGTACAGGGTTCCTGACCTGTGGTAAGTAAAGAATGTCACTTTCTGACAGGTCTAGGATCCCTAAGTTTATCTTGGAACTTCGAGAGAATCACCCAACTCACAGGTATTTGATGGCACAAAATCATGGCTTGGCTCAGCTTTAAAAAAGTCTTATCCAAGATTCCTTCTATGGAACAAAGTCCCAGCAAAGCCAATTTAAAAGCCTATGTAAAAAATAATTACTCTTGCTGCACTGTATACAAATAATTAGGCCAAGTGGAATAAAGCAAGACAATTCTACCATGATTTGTCTTTAGCAAAAATAGGAAACTGGAGAGATAAAAATTATGTTTCCAAAATTATAGTACACCTATTGTTAGATTCTCATGTTGCCTAATGTTTTTCAATTTTTATTATTTTCTACAATTTGGGCCGAATTCTAATTTTTTCTTGGCTACAAGTCTTCAAAATATGTTTTCAATTTTTTTCCTTTTTTCCATTTTTCCTACTTGGGAGTCACTGAAAACTAAGAAGTGCTTTCTTAAAGCCCTGCAAACTGAAACTAGACAATTTAAACTTCAGAACAAAATAACAGTAACCTATTTACATACATAAGCCACTTTTTTTTTTTTTTTGAGACAGTCTCACTCTGTCCCCCAGGCTGGAGTGCAGTGTCACACTCAGCTCACTGCAAGCTCCACCTCCTGGGTTCATGCTATTCTCCTGCCTCAGCCTCCTGAGTAGCTGGGACTACAGGCACCTGCTACCACATCCAGCTGATTTTTTGTATTTTTTTAGTAGAGACAGGGTTTCACCATGTTAGCCAGGATGGTCTCCATCTCCTGACATTAAGATCCACCCACCTTGGCCTCCCAAAGTGCTGGGATTAGAGGCGTGAGCCACCATGCCCAGCCATAAGCCACTTTCATAACTGCCTACTGATGTATAGACTTCAGAGTAATGTGGCCCACATTGATTTTCCAGGATTGGTCTTTTGTGTGCTGTTGTTTTTCTCCTTTTCTCCTAAGAGGACATTTTCTCTTAAGAGGACATGAGACTCCACAACCCTGTAAAAATGAGCATTCTAGACCTACACATCTAGGAATAAACAGTCCTAGCCATGAGAGATCAGATGAATCCTGGGACCAGAGACTCATTTTCTTCTAAAATGCTTTCTCCAAAACATTTTAAAAAAGAAAAGGGGGGAAATGTGAAAGGAAATATCTTGGACTTCTTCAAGCTGAGAACTTCTCAGGGCAAATCTGCCTCCCATTCTATTCAAATTCAGTGAGAAGAGGCTCACTGAGATAGATGCATATCTGATTACCTCCTTTGGAAAGGCTAATCAGAAACTCCAAAGAATGCAACTGTTTGTCTCTCACCTATCTGTGACCTGGAAGCCCCCTTCCCACTTCAGGTCTTCCTGACTTTGTTTCAAGTTGTCCAATCTTTCCAGACCAAACCAAGGTACTTCTTACATATATCAATTCATGTCTCATTAAGGGAGGAGACCACCCCTCATATTATCTTCTGCCCAATTTCTGCCTCCAAAGAAAGAAGAAATAAAAACTAAAAGGCAGAAATGAAATCCATAGGCAGACAGCCCAGTGCCACGCCCTGGACCTGGTAGTTAAAGATTGACCCCTGACCTAATCAGTTATGTTATCTATAGATTACAGACATTGTGTGGAAAAGCACTGTGAAAATCCCTGTCCTGTTCTGTTTTGTTCTGTTCTAATTACCAGTGCATGCAGCCCCAGTCACGTACTCCCTGCTTGCTCAATCAATCACGACCCTCTCACGCAGACCCCCCTAGAGTTGTAAGCCCTTCAGAGGGACAGGAATTGCTCACTCAGGGAGCTCGGTTTTTGAGACATGAATCTTGCTGATGCTCCCGGCCGAATAAAGCCCTTCCTTCTTTAACTCGGTGTCTGAGGGGTTTTGTCTGCAGCTCATCCTGCTATATTTCTTGATTCCCTGACTGGGAAGCGAGGTGATTAATGGACAGTCGAGGCATCCCCTTAGGTGGCTTAGGCCTGCCCTGTGGAGCATCCCTGTGGGAGACTCCAGCTAGCTTGAGTGATGTGGATCCTGAGAGCGCTCCTGGGTAGGCAATTGCCCCAGTGGAATGCCTCGCCAGAGCAGCACGTGGCAGGCCCCCACAGAGGATTAACACAGTGGTTGAACACTGGGAAGGAACTGGCACTTGGAGTCCGGACATCTGAAACTTGGTAAGACTAGTCTTTGGAACTTGCCCCCTCCATTTGTGTGGAAGTGTGGACTGGTCACCCACAGCATGCCTGTACCGGCACTTTGGTTTTTGTTTTTGATTTGACTTGGATTGCTTGATGTTATGCCCAGACCGTTAGTTCCCCAAAGAAGACCACCAGAGTCCAGAGTCAAAGCCAAGCGGCAAGGATCTTTACTACAAGTTCGAACTTGGTCCCTCCATTCCACAGCATACAAGAGGGCCCTGAACAATGCGAGTGTTTGCTCTTTATAGCCTGAAAGTTACAGGGGAACAAAGGAATTCTTTTGGTTCCCGCTCTTTCAGTAAAACTTTGAACAGCTGTCTCCTTATCGGAGACTTTCCTGGTGGTGTTTGTACTGGGTTCAGGAAGTTTGAGAGACATATGGCGATATGTGGTGGGATGGGAGGATGGGATGTGTTTGTACTGGGCTTGTTTGTTTTGAGCCCAGGGCTGAGGAATGTGCCCGGCTCTTTTCATTCCCCCCCTTTCTTTTCAGGTATTTTTAGAGCCAATCTTGGGTCTTATAAGTCTGATTCTGTTTCAGCATTTATAGGTTGGTATTGGGCTCTGAGGACCATGAGTTGTACAGTGTCAAACCTTTCTCTAACGAACCACAAAATTCTGTTAACAACACAAGGTCCTACGGTAAGCAGAAATAGTAGACTCAGCAGGGGTCCAAGGAAGGGGGCTAACAGAGAAAACATAGATGAGTTCCACCATTGGTCTGCAGCTGAAGCAAACTGCCATGTTCTTACTTCTGTGCTTAACTTGCGTAACTGTTGGACCCGGTCTTCCACAAGCCCTGATTTATTTATGTAGAAACAACAGTCTTCCTTTAGAAACATACACGTACCCCCTTTTTCAGCAGTGAGTAGGTCTAAGGCCCTCCGGTTCTGCAAGGTTACCTGTGCTAGGGACGTGAGCTGCCGCTGGAGGGAGGCAAGGGACTCAGCTGACTCCTCCATAGCAATGGCAAATTGTTGGTACAGCTTGTTACTTTCTATGAGGGTGTGACCTAGGGCTCCCCCAGCCAGTCCGGCCGCCATGAAGGATGCGGTGAGGGAGATTCCTGCAATGAGGGGGAGAAATATGGTTCGTGCAGGTCTCGGTCTAGGGTCTGGGTGAATAACAGCACTAGTCCAGTTACCGGTATACCCTAGGAACTCGCCGGCAGTAAGTAGAGTTAACCGGGGAACTAATGTGACAGGAAGACACAGTAGGTTGGTAACAGAGGGGCTTGATAGATTTTTAGATAATGTTCCATTACACCAGAAGAATATGACTGACGGAGCCCTTAAGGTGATATTAGGGGGCATTGCAGTGATGCTGCAGAGGCTGGAATTAGTTCCTGAGAAACAGTAGGGAAACTTTTCTTGACTGGGGTTTAGGTATAGTGGCACGTTAGGGATAGGGGCATATGAGAGGTTTTGGTGGTTGTTAGCTTGGGCAGAGGTGGAGGATCCCCATGGCAGGGGGACAGCGGTTAGCGGTGGACGCCCTAGAGTGGCACACAGAAAGCAGCCAGACAGGCTGTGAAGTCCTGTAAGGTTGGCAAGTTCTAATCCTTCTTGCAATAATTTTAACCAGGAAAAAGGACGTAAATCTTGTGTCAGGCGGTTTTCTTGTCGCTGGATATTTCCATGGACCAGGGGCCGTACCTGCACTAGACCCCGCCACAGATAGAGGTGACTGCTAGGCCATGTGGAGGCGGAGGAGTAGTATACAGCCCCGTGTTGAGGCGTGGTCCAGCGGGAGTTCTAGGGGTCTCTAACTATCCATGTATATGAAAGGTCTCTATCTCGTCTGCGATGGAAGGGCCATCTGGGATCTATCTGTTCTTTTCTACCCCACCATTGGTATTTATGGATGTTACAATAGTTGTAAGGGCAGCCGGCACTTTGGTGCCACCAATAGTGCTTACAATTGTATTTAGTCTGATCATACTCGAAGCATATTATTGGTGCCACTGGTTTGGCTACTGGGAAATCGGTAAAATTTAGTAAAATTGGGCTATTGCACCCTGAGGAGGGGCAATCTGCACTGGCCACTAGTTTCCCGGGCTTATGAGGTTGCCCAGGGTGGGTTTGGTTTTCATAAAGCCAGAATCTCCAGACAAAGGGATTAGGAGCTGGCTTTATGCTTTCCCCAGCAGCCACTAGGGCGACCAATGTTAGAGTTAGACTACCTAACTGTATGTTTGCAGTGAGCTATGCTGCCGGCACAGGGTGAGTTTTAAGGGGTTGTTCTTAGCTCTGTCCACAGTCCACGTGTCCGGTGCTTCAGCCGCCGCTGTGATTGGCCCCAGAAGGTCGGAGGTTGGGTCCACTGGCTTGATGTGGGTGTAGTGGATCCACGACGCAATGCCTTCTACCTTCAGGGCGGTGGGTGTGGTCAGGAGTACTTGGAGTGGTCCTTTCCACCTGGGCTCTAGGGTCTCTTGTTGGTGTTGCTTAACCAGGACCCAGTCTCCCGGCTGGTACGGATGGGGTGTCAGTGGGGGACTGGTCTCATATAGCTCTTTCAGCTTGGGCCAGATTTCTTGGTGAATTTTCTGTAAGGCTTGTAAGGAAAATAAGAATTCAGAGACATTTTCTGTTTTAGACTTAAGCAGGTCATCTTTTAAGCTAGGAACCAGGGGTGGAGGTCTGCCATACATGATTTCGTAAGGGGTAAGGCCCAGTTTGTAAGGGGTATTACGGGCCCGGAACAGAGCATAGGGGAGAAGGACTACCCAATTAGCACCAGTCTCTATAGTCAATTTAGTTAAGGTCTTCTTTAAGGTCCGATTCATCCTTTCTACCTGTCCTGAACTCTGGGGCCTGTAAGCGCAATGTAGTTTCCAATTTGCCCCAAGGATGGAAGCCAAGTCCTGACTTACCTTAGCGACGAAAGCGGGCCCATTATCTGACCCTATCTGGATGGGGAAGCCATACCTGGGAAGGATATCTTCCAGAATTTTCTTTGCTACGACCTGAGCAGTTTCTCTTTTGGTTGGGAATGCTTCAGTCCACCCTGGAAAAGTATCTACAAAGACAAGTAAGTACCGGTACCCGTACTTTCCTGGCTTTATTTCAGTAAAATCTACTTCCCAGTAGATACCGGGCCTGGTTCCCCTGAGCCTTGTTCCTGTTGCAGCTTGAGATTGGGGGTATGCGTTGTTAAGCTGGCAGACTTTGCAACTTGTCACGATACTGCTGGCCGTCTCAGCTATATGTCTGATTTTGAGCTTGGAGCATCTGATCAGGTCTATCATCCGCCGGGCCCCCAGGTGGGGGGTTCGGTGGATGTGTTCTAACACCTGTTGTCCTAATTTTTCTGGTAGGATGGTTTGGTCATTAGTATCAGTCCACCACCCATTCTGGATTTGTTTCAGGGGAAGTTTGTCAATCCACTGGAGATCTTGTTCTGAATATTCAGGGAAATATGGCAAGTCCCGGGGGCCCGGGTCAGGGAGCTGGAGTGCAAGGAGTTGGCTGGGAGCCTTCGCCACATTTCTTGCAGTTTGGTCTGCCAGAAAGTTGCCTTGAGCAGTTGGAGTAGTTAGTTTCTGATGCCCTGGGCAATGTACAATGGCTAATTTTTCTGGCCTCCATAGGGCTGTTAGCAGGGCTAGGATCTCTTGCTTGTTTTTTATCTCTTTTCCTTCAGCCGTCAGTAACCCTCATTCCCTGTAAATGGCCCCATGTATATGCGCCATTGCAAAAGCATATAGGCTGTCTGTATATACTGTCAGCTTTTTCCCCGCCCCTAAGGTAAGAGCTTGGGTGAGCGCTATCAGTTTGGCCTTCTGGGCTGATGTCCCCGGGGGCAGGGGTTCCGCCCAGATTACCTCAGTTTCTGAAGTTACTGCTGCTCCAGCGTACCTCTGGCCTTGATGCATGAAGCTGCTCCCATCAGTGAACCAGACGAGGTCGGTGTCAGGAAGTGGGCGGTCCTGCAGGTCTTCTCGAACTCCGTGCACCTGAGCTAGTATCTTGGTGCAGTCATGGAGTGGGGCATCCAGGTCCGGGTTGGGCAGCAGTGAGGCAGGGTTTAAGGTCGTTGGGGGCAGGAAAATTATCCTGAGAGGATTTAGTAGTAGTTCTTGGTAGTGGGTGAGCCGGGCGTTACTCATCCATCGATTAGGTGGCTGTTTGAGTACACCTTCGATGGCATGTGGAGTAACGACCCGCAATTCTTGCCCCATGACAAGTTTATCAGCATCTTGCACCATCAGAGCCGTGGCCGCAATCATTCGGAGACAAGGGGGCCACCCGGCAGCTACTGGGTCTAACTTCTTTGACAGGTAGGCAACTGGCCTCCGCCAGGGGCCTAAGTTCTGAGTTATTACCGCCTTGGTGACACCCTTATTCTCATCCACGTATAAGTGGAAGGGCTTGGTAATATCAGGTAGTCCTGGTGCAGGCGCGAAGAGTAGGGCGGTTTTAATCTGTTGGAAGGCCAACTCGGCTTTGTCTGTCCAATTAAATGGCTGTTGCCCCCGTGTTGCCTGATACAAGGGTTTAGCCAGTTCTGCGAACCCAGGTATCCATAGTCTGCAAAATCCCGCCGACCCCAGGAATTTTCTCACTTGTCGGGTGGATTGTGGCCTGGGGATCTGCAGAACAGTTTGTTTCCGGGCATCTGTTAGCCAGCGCTGCCCTCCCTTAAGCAGGTACCCTAGATATGTTACCTCTGGCTGTAGATGCTCTTTCTGTACCACTGCTGCCAGGACCTTGGTCATTTTTTTTTAGTGGCCTTAAATTGCTTTTCCTCTGGAGTATCTCTGTTATTGTAAACCCGCTGGGCTATCTGAAGGAGGTCCTGAATCCGCTTTCCCTCCAAGTCTTCTAATTTCTGGAGTTTTCTCTTAATATCTGGGGCTGCCTGATTTATGAAAGACATTACAATAGCTGCCTGACTTCCTGGAGCCTCTGGATCTATGGGGGTGTACTGTCTAAAAGCTTCCATTAATCTTTCTAAGTAGGTAGCTGGGCTCTCTGTCTTTCCCTGCAGAATAGAATATACTTTAGCCAAATTAGTGGGCTTGCGAGCAGCTGCCCGGAGACCTGCCATTAGAGTCTGGTGATAAAGGTGTAGCTGTCCCCTACCTTCTGCCGTGTTGTAGTCCCACACCGGCCTGGTCAGAGAAAGGTTGCGTTTATGAGGTCGGGGTTGGCAGTCGGTTGACCGTCGTCCCCCGGGACCAGCTTTCTAGCTTCTATCTGTATTCTCTCTCGCTCTTCTGTGGTGAACAAAATTCGGAGGAGCTGCTGACAATCATCCCAAGTGGGCTGGTGGGTGAACATGACACTATCTAGTAAAGCCAGTAAATCTTTGGGGTTGTCTGAAAACCGAGCACTCTGAGTTTTCCAGTTATACAGATCACTGGTGGAGAATGGCCAGTACTGGAGTCTGGGGATTCCTGTGTCATCTGGGGGTCCTATTTCCCGAAGGGGTAAAGCCACCGTGGAGTCAGGCGGCTGAGGGGGGCTAGTCCATGAAGTGTGCCCTCGCGTCCTCCCCGCCGGCCCTTCAAAGTTACTTTCCCTTTCAGCGGGCCCGTGTGTGCCGGCCGCCTCCCGTCCGCCTGCTCCCTCCCACAGCTCAGCCAGGGGGGCTGGGGCCTGGGGCCCAGAGGGGTACGGAGGGGGTTCTGTGAACAGTGGGTCCCCGCTGTCAGGTAGAACAGGATGGGGGGGCAGTTGGTTGCTTGGATTTTAGTGGTCGAGCAACCAGTGCCTTAGAGGGTTCAGAGGCCAATTGGAAAGGGGACAGCCAAGGAGGCGAGTTCTCAACAAGGTCCTGCCATATGAGGATATATGGGATTTGATCTAAGTGGCCCGCACGCCCAGGTAGGAAAATCTTGGACTTTACCCTAGTGATGACAGCAAGTCGGAAGGTCCCTTCGGGCGGCCACCCTACATCAAAGGCAGGCCATTCGGAGCCACACAGAGTAATTAGCTTTCCTTTCCTGATTTCTATACCGAGATCATGGCCCCTTGCTCTAACTTCTTTGAAATTACTCGTAAGGAGAGATAGAGGAGTGCTCTGGGTATTACCCATCCTGTAATAATTTGTAGTCTCTTCCTGTAAAGGAATGTGGGTTTGAATCCCTGTAAAGGAAAACTGATCCGACTTATTAATGATATCTAATCGCAGGCGCACTTTGGCAGCCCTGGTCAGAGGCAGCTGCTGCCCGCCAAACCGGGGCAGTTCAGATCGCAAGCGCGCACTGGAAGCCCGGGTCAGAGTTAGCTGCCTGGATCACGGTCGTGCTGGGGCAGCCCAGATTAGAGACAGCTGCTGCCCGCCAAACCAGGGCAGTTCAGATTGCAAGTGCGCACCGGAAGCCCGGGTCAGAGTTAGCTGCCTGGATCGCGGTCGCGCTGGGGCAGCCCAGATTAGAGACAGCTGCTGCCCGCCAAACCGGGGCAGTTCAGATCAGAGACAGCTGCTGCCCGCCAAACCGGGGCAGCTCAGATCAGAGACAGCTGCTGCCTGCCCAACCGGGGCAGCTCAGATCAGAGACAGCTGCTGCCCACCAAACCGGGCAGCTCAGATACGGCTGCTGCCCGCCAAACCGGGGCAGCTCAGATCAGAGACAGCTGCTGCCCACCAAACCGGGGCAGCTCAGATCAGAGTCAGCTGCTGCCCGCCCAACCGGGCAGCTCAGATATGGCTGCTGCCTGCCAAACCGGGGCAGCCCAGATTAGAGACAGCTGCTGCCCGCCAAACCGGGGCAGTTCAGATCGCAAGCGCGCACCGGAAGCCCGGGTCAGAGTTAGCTGCCTGGATCGTGGTCGCGCTGGGGCAGCCCAGATTAGAGACAGCTGCTGCCTGCCAAACGGGGGCAGCTCAGATCAGAGACAGCTGCTGCCCGCCAAACCGGGGCAGCTCAGATCAGAGACAGATGCTGCCCACCAAACCGGGGCAGCTCAGATCAGAGACAGCTGCTGCCTGCCCAACCGGGCAGCTCAGATCGCAATATAGATCAGATGAGAGCCAGGGGACGTCTCCCACCGGTCTCCGCTGGCCGTCCTATAGCGCGTCTGCCAGGACTGTGCCAGCTCCAGTTTCAGACCTCGCGAGTCACAGATTCGGATTCAGAACAGACACAGACAGACAAACGGAGACGAGCCAGCTCACCTATCAGTAGATCGATCCTAGCAGATCTGTTGACCAGGGGTCTGGTGGGCTTGGGGAATCCCGGACGAGCCCCCAGATGTTATGCCCAGACTGTTAGTTCCCCAAAGAAGACCACCAGAGTCCAGAGTCAAAGCCAAGCGGCAAGGATCTTTACTACAAGTTCGAACTTGGTCCCTCCATTCCACAGCATACAAGAGGGCCCTGAACAATGCGAGTGTTTGCTTTTTATAGCCTGAAAGTTACAGGGGAACAAAGGAATTCTTTTGGTTCCCGCTCTTTCAGTAAAACTTTGAACGGCTGTCTCCTTATCGGAGACTTTCCTGGTGGTGTTTGTACTGGGCTCAGGAAGTTTGAGAGATATATGGCGATATGTGGTGGGATGGGAGGATGGGATGTGTTTGTACTGGGCTTGTTTGTTTTGAGTCCGGGGCTGAGGAATGTGCCTGGCTCTTTTCACTTGATACTTTGGTTTTGGTTTTGACCTGGCTTGGGTTTCTTGATACTCTGATTTTGGTTTTGATTCTGGTTTGGTGTAAACTGTAAAAGTGTGCGTGTGTGCCCTTTTCACCCGTTCTTTGTTTTGTGGTGTGCATGTGGTGTGAGCTTGGTGTTTTGTCTCGAGGAAGCATGGGTCAGGCACAAAGTAAGCCCACCCCACTAGGAGCTATGTGGAAAAATTTCAAGAAAGGATTTAAGGGAGATTACGGTGTTACTATGACAGCAGGAAAACTTAGAACTTTGTGTGAAGTAGACTGGCCAGCATTAGAGGTAGGTTGGCCATCAGAAGGAAGCCTGGACAGGTCCCTTGTTTCAGAGGTATGGCACAAGGTAACCTGTAAGCCAGGGCACCCAGACCAGTTCCCCTACATAGATGCTTGGTTACAGCTGGTTTTAGACGCCCCCCTAGAGTGGTTGAGAGAACAGCAGCATAAGTGGCTGACAGAGGCAAGGAAAGACCAGTAGAGAGAGAAAAAAAAAGAGACAGGAAAAGAGGTAAAGAGAGAGAGAGTAAGAGACAGGGAGGAAGAGTCAGAGAGACAAAGAGGGAGTCAAGAAGAGAGAAGGAGAGAGATATACAAGTAGTTAAAAAAAAAAGTGTACCCTATTCCTTTAAAAGCCAGGGTAAATTTAAAACCTATAATTGATAATTGAAGTTATTCTCCATAACCCTATAACACTCCAATACCACTTTGCTGTCAGTGTATACAAGGGCGTATCCTGAAAGCACTGAGGCCACTGATAACCCGTAGCCTTCCTATAAAAAATCCTTAACCCAGTAACCCGCAGTTGGCCCAGATGCATTCAATCTGTAGCGGCAACTGCTTTGCTAACAGAAGAAAGTAAAAAAAAATAACTTTTAGAGGAAACCTCATTGTGAGCACACCTCACCAGTTCTGAAGTATCCTAAAGAAAAAAAAAAAAGATGATTTAACATTAACCACTATTCCCTTAACCCAGCAGGTTTCCTAACAGGGGATGTAAATCTTAATTACCATACAAAGGTCTGACCAGACCTAGGAGGATGTTCCTCCCAGGTATTTGAAGGAAAAAAAGAAAAAAAACCCATCTATACCAATTCTAAGCTAATTTGGACTAAACGAGGTCTTATTAAGAGAAAAGGATAATTGAAATCCCAAACTTCCAAGGTTTTCAACAAAAGTAAAGTTTGCTAAAACTTAACAGTGTAACATATATTATAATAACTTCTAATCTTGTGGCCTTAGACAGTCTAGTCCACAGACATAAAAGAAGTTCGCTTTGGAAAAGAATGGTTATCATCTTCAAAAAAAAGGGAAAAAATGGGAGGCAGAATTTATGTAAAAAGCATGTGATATGGTAGATTCTTGTGCTGATATAAATTAACTGGTTGTTTAAAGAAAGAAATGTTTGTAACAAGTCAGAAAGTTGAGGCATGTCAAAGAATTTTCTGCAAAAGTCATGAAAGAGAAAAAAAGTTATAAAAAAAGAATTTATGCAAGAAATGTTGTATAATTTAAAAGTAACTAGGCTTCCTGAATGTAAAACTAATGAAAAAATAGTTTATGTGCAAGGTGTATAAGGAAAGTAAAATATACCTTTGGTAAAAGGAGGCATAAGAATGTAAATTTTTACCTACATTAAAAGGTAAAAAAAACTATTGTTTTGAAGGTTTAAGCAAGTTTTAAAACATTAATTGTAAAGAAAATTCTGTGTGTAAATATATTAGCTAAAGTTAAAGGGGTATCATCCAGTTTTTCTGTGAACTGGACATTAAAGTAAAAACACAATGGGTTTTTCTTAGAGCACTAACCTGCTTTTTAACAAAGGTTATAAAAGGTTAAAAAGAGTCTATAAAAATCTTACCTTATGGTCTGACATTAAAAATTGAATAAATATGTCTACAAAGTTTTATTAAACCTAAGTTTAACATTAATAGCACACTAATATAAAGGTGAAATTTAGCTTATCTGGTATTCATACAGGAAGCATTGTCAAATACAATATGGTGTTTGGCTTCTTTGGTCTAAAAACTAATAAAAAATAGATGCTAAAGGAAATTTCTCAGTAGAAAGGCACCAAGGACTACAAAGTCCACTGCTGATGTCCCCACATTTAAAACAAAAGGTCAACTTCTTAGAAATTATATATTTGGTTTATCTTCCACTTTCCTTTCCCTCAAAACTAAAAGTCTTTTAGCACATGTACCACCCCTAGAATTTCTGGTAAACCAGCACCAGTCTGAAGATCACATTCTCATCAAAGGGTGAAAAGAAAGGAAATTTGAACCAGCCTAGGAAGGACCCTACCTGGTGCTGCTAACCACCAAGACTGCTGTTCATACATTAAAAAAAAAGGATGAACTCATCACCACTGAGTCAAGAAAGCACCAACCCCTCCAGAGTCATGGGCCGTAGTCTCAGGGGAAAACCCTACCAAACTATAGCTAAGAAAAATTTGACTCTTTCATCTATTCTATTACTCTTTCTTCTTTCCTCACTCTATTGCTGACCATCTAGTTATTAACATAACCAAGTCAATTTTGCCTCAAAATATTGCGTTTAATATTTTATACCCTGTGGGGACTCGCCAAGTCAAAGACAGCTCTCTACTTCAGAAAAGTACCTCTGTCCCTCTTGACTCTCCTCAGACTGGGCATTAGTAAATTAGGACCATTTAATCCTGGGAAATTTTGATAAAGACTCCAGTGTCAACCAGGAGTCTTGCTTCCCAATGTAGAGCTTTCATGCTGTAGTTGGTCCAACATTCTGTGGACCACTAAAGAGCAAGGATGGACTGCCCCAACCAGTTTTTGTAATTTCCTAAAATCATACATTCATTTTACTGGAGGATCATGTAGTTAAAGACTTAAACTTTGGCAGTTAAGACAGGATACCAAGATACAAATGCCTGGTTGGAATGGATCAAATATTCCATCCACACGTTAAACAAAAGCAATTGTTATGCTTGTGCACATGGCAGGCCAGAGACCCATATTGTCCCCTTTCCACTAAGGTGGTCTTCCAGTTGACTAGGCATGGGCTACATGGTAACTGCTTTCCAGGATTCTACAGCCTGGAGTAATAAGTCATGCCAGGCTCCCTCTGCTATATCCCAAAGTCCGGCACCCTGTGGGTCAGGCCCTGAGGGCCATCCAGCCTCTGTCTGCCAATACTAAGTTCACTTCGTGTCTCTCACGACAGGGAGGAAACTTAGCATTCCTTGGGGACCTGAAGGGATGCAGTAAGCTTAAGAATTTTCAAGAGTTCATCAATCAGTCAGCCCTTGTTCATCCTCTAGTGGATGTGTGGTGGTATTGTGGTGGACCTTTACTGGGCACTCTGCTGAATAACTTAAGTGGCATTTGTACTTTAGTCCAGTTGGCTATCCCTTTTACCCTGGCATTTCATCAATCAGAGGGAGGAAAAATAAGACATCATAAAGCTAGAGAAGCCTCTTATGGATCTTTCGACTCTCACGTCTATTTAGACACAACTGGAGTCCCACGGGGAATACAAGATCAATTTAAAGCTTGAAATCAAATAGCTGCAGGATTTGAGTCAATATTTTGGTGGGTGACACTTAATAAAAATATAAATTGGATAAACTACATCTATTACAACCAATAGCAATAAGCTTTTCATGAGTTAAAAACTCATGTCGGCCCCAGCCCTGGGGCTACCTGACCTGACAAAACCCTTTACACTCTATGTGTCAGAAAGAGAAAAAATGGCTGTTGGAGTTTTAACCCAGATTGTGGGGCCCTGGCCAAGGCCAGTGGCCTATCTCTCCAAACAACTAGATGGGGTTTCCAAAGGCTGGCCCCTATGTCTAAGGGCCCTGGCAGCAACAGCCCTGTTAGCACAAGAAGCAGATAAACTAACCCTTGGGCAAAATCTGAATATAAAGGCCTCCCATGCTATGGTAACTTTGACGAATACCAAAGGACATCATTGGCTGACAAATGCTAGATTAACCAAGTACCAAAGCTTGCTATGTGAAAATCCACGCATAACCACTGAAGTTTGCAACACCCTAAACCCCACCAACTAGCTCCTCATATCAGAGAACCCAGTTGAACATAACTGTATAGAGGTATTGGACTCAGTTTATTCTAGTGGGCCCAACCTCTGATACCATCCTTGAACATCAGTAGCCTGTGAGCTGTATGTAGGTGGAAGCATCTTTGCCAACCCCTGCAAAGGGACTCTGAAGAAGATGACTAGTCCTGCTCCAGTCACATCTGGAAGTTGACTGGTCCACGCACAGCCGAAACATGGGAAAACTCATAGCGGGACTCATTTTCCTTAAAATTTGGACTTGTACACTAAGGACTTCAACTGACCTTCCTCAGACTGAGGACTGTTCCCAGTGTATACATCAAGTCACTAACTTAGGACAAAAAGTTGCTATAGTCCCATTATTTTATGATTATTTTAAGTGTACTGGGAATCTAAAAAGAACTTGTTTGTATAATGCTATTCTATACAAGGTATGTAGCCCAGGAAATGACCAACCTGATGTGTGTGATGACCCATCTGAGCCTCCAATGACCACAGTTTTTGAAATAAGGTTAAGGACTAAGGACTGGTGGGGGCTCATAAATGATACAAGTAAAGTGTTAGACAAAACAAAAGAAAAAGGGGTGCCCAAACAAGTCACCTTGAAGTGTGATGCCTGTGCTGTCATTAATAATAATAAGTTAGGAATAGGATGTGGTTCTCTTAATTAGGAAAGAGGCTATATGGCAGAAAATAAGTACATTTCTCATGAATTAGGACTGTGTGGAAATGAATGTGGATACTGGTCTTGTGTCATTTAGGCTACTTGGATAAAAAATGAAAAGGATACTGTCCACCTGCAGAAAAGGAAAAGTGGCCCTTCCTGTACTATTGGTCAGTGTAACCCCTTAGAACTAGTAATAACCAACCCCCTTGATCCTCGCTGGAAAAAAGGGGAGAATGTAACCCTAGGAATTGATGGGTCTGGACTGGATCCTTGAGCAAATATCGTGGTTTGAGGAGAAGCTTATAAATGCTCTCCTGAGCCAGTATTTCAAATCTTCTGTGATGAACTGAATGTGCCAGTAACAGAAATTCCAGGAAAAACAAGAAATTTGTTTTTGCAATTAGCCAAGCATGTAGCCCAGTCTCTCAATGTCACTTCATGTTATGTATGTGGAGGAACTGTAATGGGAGATCAATGGCCATGGGAAGCCCGAGAATTAGTACCTACAGACACATTTCCTGATGAATTCCCAGTTCAAAAGAATCACCCTGATAACTTCTGGGTCCTAAAAGCCTCAATCATTAGACAATACTGTATAGCAAGAGTGGGGAAGAATTTCACCCTTCCTGTGGGGAGACTCAGCTGCCTTGGGCAAAAACTGTATAATACTACTACAAAAGCAGCCACCTAGTGGAGTTCATACCACACTAAGAAAAATCCATTTAGTAAATTCATGAAGTTGCAAACTGTGTGGACCCACCCAGAGTCCCACCGGGACTAGACAGCCCCCACTGGATTATACTGGATATGTGGGCATAGAGCTTACACCAAATAACCCGGCCAGTGGGCAGGTAGTTGTGTTACTGGCACTATTAAACCATCTTTCTTCCTACTGCCCATAAAGACAAGTGAACTCCTGGGCTTCCCTGTCTATGCTTCCTGCGAAAAGAGAAACATAGCTATAGGCAATTGGAAAGATGATGAATGGCCCCCGAGAGAATCATACAACATTATGGGCCTGGTACTTGGGCACAGGATGGCTCGTGGGGATACCAGACCCCCATTTACAAGCTCAACTGAATCATACAGTTCCAAGCTGTCTTAGAAATAATCATTAATAAGACCGGCAGAGCCTTGACTATTCTGGCCCAGCAAGAAACTCAGGTGAGAAATGCTATCTATCAAAATAGATTGGCTCTCAACTACTTGCTAGCAGCTGAAGGAGGGGTCTGTACGAAATTTAACCTTACTAATTGCTGTCTACACATAGTTGATCAAGGGCAAGTAGTTGAACACATAGTTAGATATATGACAAAACTGGCACATGCGGCTGTGCAAGTGTGGCACGGATTTGGTCCTGGGTCCATGTTTGGAAAATGGTTTCCGGCACTGGGAGGATTTAAAACTCTTATAATAGGAGTCATAGTAGTAATAGGAACCTGCTTACTGCTCACTTGTCTGCCACCTCTACTTCTTCAAATGATAAAAAGCTTCATTGCTACCTTGTTCACCAAAATGCTTTAGCACAAGTGTACTGTATGAATCACTATCGATCTGTCTTGCAAGAATACATGGGTAGTGAGAATGAAAGTGAGGACTCCCACTAATGAGTGAAGTTCTCAAAAAGGGGGAATAAGGGAGGAGACCACCCCTCATATTGACTTATGCCCAATTTTTGCCACCAAAGAAAGAAGAAGCAAAAACTAAAAGGCAGAAATGAAATCCACAGGCAGACAGCCCAGCGCCGCACCATGGGCCTGGTAGTTAAAGATCGACCCCTGACCTAATCAGTTATGTTATCTATAGATTACACACATTGTATGGAAAAGCACTGTGAAAATCCCTGTCCTGTTCTGTTCCATTCTAATTACTGGTGCATGCAGCCCCCAGTCATGTACACCCTGCTTGCTCAATTGATCACGATCCTCTCATGCGGACCCCCTTAGAGTTGTAAGCCCTTAAGAGGGACAGGAATGGCTCACTCGGGGAGCTCAGTTTTTGAGACATGAGTCTTGCCGATTCTCCCGGCTGAATAAAGCCCTTCCTTCTTTAACTCGGTGTCTGAAGGGTTTTGTCTGTGGCTCATCCTGCTACATCATGTCTCCCTAAAATGTGTAAGACTAAGCCATGCCCCCACCACCTTGGGCACATGTCATCAGGACTTCCTGAGGCTGTGTCATGGGGGTGTTGCCTCAACCTTGGTAAAATAAACTTTCTAAATTAACTGAGACCCACCTCAAATTTGGGGGGTTCACAATATATACATTTTAGAGTCTTGATTCCAAAGCAAAACTCAGGGATACACACAGACAGACAGACAAAAACTGAAACACACATATTTTTAAATGTAAAAATAAAACTGTAAAATATTTAGAGAGATTTACTCTGAGCCAGTATGAGTGACCATGGCCCAGGAACAGTCTCAAGAGGTCCTAAGAAAGTATGCCTGAGGTGGTCAGGTTACAGTTTGAAGTTTACTAATTTTAGGGAGACAGGAGTTACAGGCAAAGACATAAATCAATACATGGAAGGTTTACATTGGTTCAACCTTATGAGGTGAATTATCTTGAAGCAGGGAAGTGGGGTGGTTACAGGTCATAGGTGGATTCAAAGATTTTTCTGATTGGCAATTGGTTGTAAAAGTAAAACTTTGTCTAAAGACTTTAAGTCGGCAGGAAGAAATGCTAGAATTAAGAGGCATTGCGGATGCCAAAGCTCTTATGTAGATGAAGCCTCATAGGTAATAGCCATCAGAGAGAATAGATGATAAATGTCTCTTTTCAAACCTTAAATGTGTCACACCCTCACTTTATCTTTCCTAGATCTGGGAAAAGGCCAGAAAGTGAGGCCTGGCTGCTTTAATGGAGATTCTCTACAGATGCAAATCTCCCCATGCAAAGATGGCTTTGCAGGGCCATTTCAAAACATGTCCAATAAATGTATTTTGGGGTAAAATATTTTTATTTCTTCCAGGGTTTACTATCTGTCATGTGATGCTATAGCAGAGTCAGGCTGGAATTCAGTATCTTATTGACACAAGGAGTCTCTTTTGTCAGTCTTATAATCTGTATTTTAATGTTAATGCTGGCCAGTTGTGCCTAAACTCCAAAAGGGAGGGAACATAAAAGGTATATCTGACCTCCTGTTCCTTCATGACTGGGAATTCAGTTTTTCAGATTTCTCTGGGGTCCCCTTGTCCAAAAGGGGGTCCATTCAGTCAGTTGGGGGCTTAGGATTTTATTTGTAGTTTACATAGTTTATATATAAATATTTATATATAATAAATGTTATTTATAATCGTTGTTATTTATAATACATAAATGTTAATATTTACATATTACAAGTATATATCTATTATAAATAACATTATAATAAATGTTATTTATAATATATAAATATTTACATATAATAAATAAAAATACAATATATATTATATATAACATGTATAATATACTTCCACCACTTTGGACTTTTCCTAAAACCTCAAGAGAAAACTTCACTATTTGTTAGATCATGGTTTTTCTGAATCACATACATTCTAAACCTGCAGTCATTACTGGATATTTTCTAATTTAGTTCATTGTTTTGAATCTCAGTTTTTTAACTATCAAGTAAGAAAATTAATTTTCAAGTATCTTCACAATTTTGTCTGTTATAAAGGTGTAAGTCACTTATCACAATTTCTCAGTTGTCTGCGCTGGTCTAATAAAAAAGGCTAGACTATTGATCCAATCATAATTTAAACCAATATTTCCAAAGCCTTTCTAAGTTGCTGCTGTTTTGGTCAAGTTGTTATATAAAATAGCTGGTTTAGTTTTGTTATTGGAAACGGGTCCCAATCCAGGCCCCAAGAGAGGGTTCTTGGATCTCATGCAAGAAAGAATTCAGGGCAAGTCCTTAAAGTGAAAGTGAGTTTACTAGGAAAGTAAAGGAATAAAAGAATGGCTCTCCGTAGAGCAGCCCCAAGAGCTGCTGGTTGTCCATTTTTATAGTTATTTCTTGATTATATGCTAAACAAGGGGTGGATTATTCATGCCTCCCCTTTTTAGACCATATAGGGTAACTTCCTGATGTTGCCATGGCATTTGTAAACTGTCATGGTGCTGGTGGGAGTGTAGCTGTGAGGACGACGAGAGGTCACTCTCTTCACCGTCTTGGTTTTGGTGAGTTGTAGCCGGATTCTTTACTGCAACCTGTTTTATCAGCAAGGTCTTTATGATCTGTATCTTGTGCCAACCTCTTGTCTCATCCTGTGACTAAGAATGCATTAACCTCCTAGAAACCCAGCCCAGTAGGTCTCAGCCTTATTTTACCCGCCCCTATAAGATGGAGTTACTCTGGTTCCAACTTCTGACAGTTTTACTCCCCGCCCCCATCAATCAGCCTTACCTGGATGAACAAGGAAGAATTCAGAAAAACAAAATAAAGGATTTATGTAGTTCACAAAACAAGATAAAATCTGGCCATTTCCTAAATGTCTTAGAAATAGATAAGGTATACCTGGTTTTCCAGTCATACAAATTCTGAGATCATTCCATTTAAGTTCTTCCCAGTCAGACGCACCAACTTTCCAACTCTCCAGGAGCTGATTATGAGTTTAAGGATTATGCAGACTGGCAAGCTGGTCTGTGGCCAAATCTCCTGGAGAAACACCAGGTAAATAATTTTAGGTTTTTAGCCATATGACTCCTTGTTGAACTAAAGTGTTTAAAAAACCTCTAAGAGAATGATGTAGTATACAATAAAGGGATATAGTGTTTCTCAAAACTTATATTTCTACATAATTCAACCACCCTCTTTTTCTGAAAGCCTCACTGTACCAGTGTTCCAGAGGAGTGCTGAAGTTGGTTCCTACCAGCTCATGAAGGCCAACTGTGTTGCATCATTTCCCAGCTTCCCAGTGATGCCATGTCAGTGACTTGAAATTGGCCACAGTGGGAGTATTTAAAGTACGGAAACCAGCGAACTCTAGAAACCAGAAAAACTGGTTATTACATAATTACTGCTGTGGTGTTCATAGAATTCACTTTGCTTATCTTATTCATTGCTATATCACCCACATTCAGAGAAAGTACCTGTTACATATAAAATAGGCATTTCATAAATACTTGATGAATGAATAAAGGCTGGACTAAATCAATGAGTGTTTTCACTTTTCTTGAAGATCTTCTAGGATTTATATTTTACCATTACCCCTAAAAGGTCAATAAGTCCTCTCATACTAAATCTACCTCCTTTTCCTTTTGCTTAAATTTAAGGATATTTTTAAACTTCTCAGTCATTAGGAAGCTGGAAAAAAGGAACATCTTTTTGTTAAAAATTATTTGTTACAAGAAATCTGCATGCGAACTTGGGAGAGATACAGTCTTCTGTTGATTGTGGCATTAAATCAATCCCTCAGGTGGAAAGAATGTGTTACAGCTGGTTTGTTTTAGCAACATGGCAACCAGGTGGTAACATATTGTGAGCTTAATATGGGGCAATTAATAAGTTTGAATGGCCAATTATAAATTCATCTTGCATCATTCTGGAGCTGCCTCAATTGATATTCATTCAGTGCTTACTGGAAACAGAATAGGAGACATTTATATCTTGGTACTTGGATTAGAGTTATGCAATTCTTCTCTCAGTTTACCTTCTTTTCCTGGAAAGTTTTTCTTGCTAAGAATGGTGTCTGACAATGATTAAAATATCACTTGACTTTTTGCCAAGGCAGTAACTGGAAGTCTGACAGATGTGTAGTTAAACTTCTTGGTTCCTGCTAATATGACATTACAAATTTCCATAAAAAACTTTGAACACCTAAAATAGATGATATTCTGGGAATTGTTACCTATGGGCCAATTAATGACACTCAAATCTTTTGAGAAGGGATTCCAGTAGTATCATATAAAACAGAGGTTCTTAAACTTTGGAAAGTATCTAAATCACCTGTGGCATTAGTTTGAACTTCAGTGTGAAGGATTTCTACTAGATATTTCTGACATCGATAATTTCTCTCCACTTGATTGCTGTGAAGTACTTAACTTGCATATTGAAAATAAGGGAAATATATTAATTATATTTTAATTCCTTCACTCCTCTAATCCTCATTTTCTATCAATTAGTCCTATAAATTTCATTCATTAATGTCTTTCAAAACTGTCATTCTCCATTCTACTCACAGTTACTGCCTTAGTTAATGCTATAGATATTATAGTAGTCTCCCATCTGGTTTCCCTACATATGATCTTTCTTCCTTTAAATTCGTCATCTTATTCGCACAGTTATTATATATATATTACCGATACATAATAGTTCTTTAGTGTTTGCTCATCACATCTTTTACCAATCTGTAGAATCCATAGAACTGGTAGAACAAAATATTTTTAGGTGGGACTTGGATAATTGTATAAAAAAGAATCACTTATAGGTTTATTTTTATGTGGACTTAAAAATATAACTGATGCCTTCTATTTGAGACAGGAGAGTTAGGTTCTTGGTAAATGGTAGAGTAGCAGATGCTGTCAGTACCCTGTCCACATTTTCTTGGCCCACCTGGATTTGCCTTAGAGTTTCCATGGACCGTAGAAACCAATTATTTTTGATTAACTAGCTGAGGGAGGATGCTTGGTCTGTGCCTGGGTTAGGCCTGACTGGGGGAAGAGTGTTAACTGCTCTCAGAGCAACCAACAATGAAGGTCAGGAGTTTGTTGATAAATTATCTCAACTTCCTTGCCCCTTGATGGGACAATTCCATGCTGAATTCTACAGTTTCTTAGAGGATATATGTTGCCTGCTGTGATAACTTGTTCTTTAACATTCTGTTTATTGGCTTTCCTCCATTTCCTTTCACTATTTCCCAATCCCTTAACATGCTTCCTGGAGTTGCTTTCTAAGGAAATTAGTTGCATCCAAATCCTTGATTCAGGAAACCTAGTCTAAAGCAGTTGGTACCAGAGGTGGTCATAGAAAGCAAGCCCTTAGAATGAGAGTCTGAAATCTGATCATTCTCCGGCCAGACAAAATAAAGATCCCATTGCTGATGCTAACTGGGGTGGTAATAATACCAACATGTTGTAGCATTGCTATTACCAGGTTTCTGGAAACCCTCAAGGTTTGCAGAAACAACCTTCTCTCTCTGGCTAGCAGCTTCCATTGCCTGGAAGCTTCTTCACTTGAGGCCCTTCAAGATGATGCTTGCCCTCCTTAAGATCTGCCTACACATTTTCTCATTATTTCTAGGCTGATAACTAGGGTCAAGTTTTAGCATGAAAAAAAAAAGGGATGTATAGTCTCTGCTTTTGGTGGGAGTGTATTACTAATTAAAGAGTTGTAACACATGGTTAATACTAACAGGAATGGAAAGAGCATGTGTGGGAATAGTGTAGAATAGGGGCAGGGGTAAAATACATGATTAGATAGGGAAGAGTTTATTGCTATAGAGGTATTTTCTCATAACTCAGGGTTTAACATACTGGCAATAATGCTGAGATCTGGTCTTAATATACCACCGGTGTAACTCCTTGAAATGATGGTGATAACAATGACATAGTAAATGAGGTAGAGATGCTTGAACTGCCATAGTAGGTAATGAAGCAAAAGATCAGAAGTCCCAGAGGAATCATCATGCTAGAATAAACATATTACAGAAAACAGCTGACTACGTTCTCTTGTAGGGCATAGAGGACACTTCCTACACTAAAGCAATGAAGAGCACACTGGTGGGAGGGCCACTGGCATCCCTGAGAAGCTCAGCGATAGCTGTGTGTTTGTAAGCAAGTTGATGCTAAAAGTTGCTGCTGTGGTACTAACTGCCTAATGTCAGTGATGATAATAGGATTTTACAATAGAAGAGGCCCAGTGGTGACACTTAACCACTCAAGGCAGGGTGATTATAATTAATTGCCAACACAGTTGGATAGGCACCAGGGAGCCTATACTTATAGGGATCTGTAGCAATGGCTTATGAACCGTGATTTCTTAGGGACAAGAGAGATGGGCAGCCAATTAAAGTATTGCTTGAATTACATAACTAAATAATATTAAGAGCTTGCAAGTAGAGGGTTGAAATCAAGTTTTTTCTTGCAACAAAAAAAATTCACTCTTACTCATTTTGCAGACATGAAGCCTATTGACTGAAGAGGAGGCTGATCCCCTTGAAGAAGGGCTATACAATACTACAACATGCATTTCCAGAAGGCGTTTACCAATTCATCACTCAGGGGCTCTATAGCCATTTACCAATACTCTGTACCCTGGGGCTGGATATGCTCAGATCTTGTGAGGATTACTTTATAGGAGGGTAAGCCAATAGTGATACCAGATGCTGTAAAATTCTCTCATGGCATCCTTGTTAGAATTGCTAAATATAAAGGCCATGAAACACACGGAGTCCTGGTCCAAGTTCAACTCATAGCAGGTCTAGAATAGATCCAACCCACAACCCATTCTTGGTCATGTTTTCAGTTCCTGAGTACAGAATCATGGCAGCAACATCACCAACTAGCAGAATCATCATTTTGGTTCCACATTTGTGGAGTAAGAGCCACCTTGTTAGAAAAAGCCAAATGGAAACCTCTGAAATTGCCTTCCCCTACCTCTCCCTTATATTTTGGTTAATATGGTAAATAAGAAGTAGTAATAGAGTACTCTATCCCAGGAGGAATTGCAGGAACTGTATCAAAGACTAAAAAGATGCAGGGGTAGTAGTCTTCATCATATCAAAGTTGAATTGAACTATATAGCCTTTATGAAAAACCTGGTAGATGAATCATGGTAGATGCAGGTGAACTTCAAAATGAAACTGTACTAGTTTGTATTGGTCATTATTATTTTTATTATTACAATTATCCTGGAAATCAATGGAAGAAACTGTTTCCATGAAGAGGAAGTGATCATCTATGTAACTTGCTGTTGATATATCAACTAAAATCAGAACTAAGACTTGACTGTTGGATTTAGCAGCATTGTTGACCTTGACAAGAGCTATTTAGGTAAAATAGTGGTGGCAAAAGCTTGATTGGGTAGAGTTAAAGACAAAATGGAAGAGAATAATTGTATATAGAATATATAAGCAACTCTTTTAAAAAATGTTTCTGTTAAGTAAAAGAGAAGCAGTAGCTAAAGGGGATTAGAGTTCAAGAGGAATTTATTTATTTTTCCATGGGAGAAACTAGAGCATTTTAAAAATGTAGATGGGACATATTCAAACAAGAGGAAGTATTTATGTGGACTAGGGAAGAATTGCTATAGCAATTTCCTTGAGTAGGTAAAAAGAGTTGGAACCCAGTGTACAATTTAAAAAAATTGCTTTTAAATAGATGAGGCAGTATATACATAAATGAAATCAGTAGTGAGTGTTCCCTTCAGATAACTGTAGTTGGATTAGTAGCAGGCAAATATGGCTTCAGAGAATACTATGCTCAAGGGATGAAAAGTATTTAGGATATCTCAAATATCTTATCATTTATTATGTTCATTTTTTGAAAGTTGAAGGTGTAGTGCTGTAATTTTGTCTACTATCAGCCCTGATGATTGGCTTAGCATTTTCCATTCACCACATGCAAAAAGTAATTACTCTTACCTTTCATATTCCTTTTACTTCTCTCTGACACATTTTGAGGGAAAATGCTATGATATTCTAACAATTCAGATGAGATAAGAGGCTAGTATAACTCCACATATGAGGAAACTTCAAAAAGTTTGTGGAAAAAAATGGAATAAAAAGATAAAAATAAAAAATATAAATTTTATTTCTTAACATAAGCTTCATCAAGTTCAAGACACTTTTAAAAGTGATGACACCAGCCATTTAGTCTATTCCTAAAGAACTGAGACCATGAGAATTTAACCATGTCAGTGTTTTGTTTTATTTTTAATTTTTTTACTGAAGAAAAATGGGAGTCCTTTACAGATATTTTAAGATCAGAAAACAAAAAGAACTTCAGAAGAAGCCAAATCAGGACTGTAAGGTGGATGCTCAGCAATTTCCCAACAAAACTCTTGCAAAATTGTCCTTGCTTGATGAGAGAAATGAAAAGGAGAATTGCTATGGTGGAGAAGGACTCACTGGTGAGGCTTTCCTGGGTATTTTTCTGCTAAAGCTTCAGCTAACTTTCTGAAAACACTCTCATAATAAGCAGATGTTATCATTCTTTAGCCCTCCAGAGAGTAAACAAGCAAAATACCTTGAGCATCCCAAAAAACTGTTGCCATGACCTTGCTCTTGACCAGTCCACTTTTGCTTTGACTAAACCACTTCCACCTCTTTGTAGCCATTGCTTTGATTGTGCTTTGTTTTCAGGATCATATTGATAAAACCATGTTCCATTTCCTGCTACAATTCTTTGAAGAAATGCTTCAGAATCTTGATCCTACTTACTTAAAATTTCATTGAAAACTCTGCTCTTGCCTGCAATTGATCTGGGTGCAATGGTTTTGTCACCGATCAAGTGTGAAAAGTTTGCTCCTTTAAATTTTCAGTCACAATTGTGTGAGCTGAAACAATCGAGATGTCTACAGTGTTGGATATTGTTTCTGCTGCTAATCATTGGTTCTGTTTAATTAGGAGGCAAACAAGATGATTTTTTCCCTCAAAATTGATGTGGATAGTCTGCCTCTGCAGGCTTCATCTTCAACATCATCTCCCTTCTTCCTAAAACAAGATACCCATTTGTAATCTGCTGATTTCTTTGGGGGCATTGTCCTCATAAACTTTTTGTAAAGGATCAGTGATATCACCATTCTTCCACCCAAGCTTCACCACAAATTTGGTGTTTTTTCTGGTTTCAATATTAGCAGAATTCCTGTTGTTCTGATAGGGTCTGTTTTCAAACTGAGGTCTTATCCTTCTTATTGCTTCAGACTAGATCCTGTTCAAACATGTTACAACAAGTTAGTACAAGTTTATTTTGGTGCAGAAAAATTGAAATTTCTGCATAGTTTTTTCATAATATGCATTTTCCATGAACTTTTTTTTTTTTTTTTTTTTTTTTTTTTTTTTTTTTGAGACGGAGTCTCGCTCTGTCTCCCAGGCTGGAGTGCAGTGGCACGATCTCGGCTCACTGCAAGCTCTGCCTCCCATGTTCACTCCGTTCTGCCTCAGCTTCCCGAGTAGCTGGGACTACAGGCATCCGCCACCTCGCCTGGCTAATTTTTTGTATTTTTAGTAGAGGCGGGGTTTCACCATGTTAGCCAGGATGGTCTAGATCTCCTGACCTCGTGATCCACCCACCTCAGCCTCCCAAAGTGCTGGGATTATAGGCCTGAGCCACCATGTGCAGCCTCCATGAACTTTTTGAAGATCACTCTTATATCTGAGCATTCGTGTAACCCTAACTCAAATCCTTTCATATTCTTTTATGATTTATTTTTAGGCTATGTCTCCCATTTCCAAGAGCAAATATCTGCAAAGTGGTAAGATCCTTGGTGGCTTTGAGTAAATTAAAAGTATGTGAGATAGGAGAAAATCTCAGGAAGGCTGAGCATCTGTAAAAGCATCAAAAAAAAGACTTTCCTGGGCTGAAGGATCAGAAATCACCTGCCTCTGCCCCTTGAGTTTACACATGAGGAAAACGAAAGTCAGGGAGATTATGTGATTTATCCTGAAAGATATGATTGAATAATGGCAGAGCCAGAGTTAGAAGCAAGGTTTCCTGACTCCTACTCTGGTGTTCTCTATATAATACCTTCCTTTTTGATTATAATGCATTTGTAACAAAATCAACATGTCAAATTTTAGGATATATATAAATAATTATTTTTCAGTATGATATACATCATAAAGTATGGATTTACATAAATGACCCACCCAATATTTATTTTATATAGTCAAACATAATTTTCATTTTATAAAAATATTTATATTTATAAAATATTTATGTTATTTATATGTATAATTTATTTTTGTATATTTAAAATATTAATAATTACAAAATAACTTCAAAAGCTTTTTTAAAGATGGTGCAAATTAGTTTTGCCAAAGAATAAGTTAGGTTGAGTGTTGGGATTCACTCAGGATAGTGGCAGAAATATTAAAGGGAAATATTAGGGAAAAGTATTAGTTATGACAGCCACAAAATCCTTTTGGAAGGCCGTTTTCACATGACTTCGGTAATGGACCCATTACCTTTAGTTAAGTAGATTAGAGTAGTAAACAATGGGAGGTGAGGAAGTTATATAGTTAAGCTTGTTTACTCATGTGGTCTTAAGATGAGCCTTTGATGTGTGCTTTTTACTCGGGAAGTCCACAATGTCAATTACACTCAAGCTTTTGTTAACTAATCTTAATAAATAAATGCAAGCCTCCCGAGCTGATGGGGCAGGCAGCAGTGACAAGCCTCTTGGTGTGTAGGCGGTCGGACACTCAGCAAAACTGGCAAAACAGAATATCTGTGTGTCAGTGTACGTTTTATTCATCTGTCGTTTGGGTCAGGGTCTTGAAATTTTTTGCTTCTTTGATGTAACAGGTTGTTACAGACTAGGAAACCATATTGTCTTAAGAAATCAAGGAAGAAAAAATGTTTTTCATCAGCTATGATTTGGCCACTAGACAAAGACTCACATCCACAGCTTTATGAATAGGCATTATCTCCAATACACAGTATAACAAGCATTCAGAGGTTAAGTAATGGTCCCAAGGTAACGGATCCAAAAAGTGGGGAACTGATATTTTACTGAAGAGAAATTTGTGAAAGAAAGGAAAATATTACTGACCTCATAGTTTTGTGCAGGTCTGACTCTTCCATGACTCTGTTCAAATTTATCCTACCATAAATAATTGTATAAATGATAAGAACAAAAGGTATGTGCAGTTAATAAATAACTGATTGATTGATTGAGTCTGGTGTCTTTTCTTTCACCAACTTCCTTGTGACAGTAAGAAAGTCACTTAAACTTCTTCTGTCCTCATAAGACCGATTTTGGGTTCTTATATTTGATTAGTGTATGAGCTCATATATGTCCTGATAATTTCAGATTTTCATAGAATAGATACCATCTTCATATCATTTAATAATTTTGGTGAATATCTTGATTCTATTTCTGTTGAGGAGATATTTGGACTTTGCACAAACTAGTAATTTGTCAGATGCATTGCCTGTGTCAAACACTACTTAAACAGACACTGATAAGTAATTTAGAAACAAAATAAAGGTGTGTGATTTTTTGTGTGTGTGAAAAGGAGGAGGAATAGAAATGTATACAATTTTTTAAATGATACATTTCTCAAAAGCTGATACATTTCTCAAAAGCTTGTATTACAAGAAAATAGCTGGTGTATGAGAATACAAATGTAAACTGGATTAGAAATTAATGTGAAACAGTGAAATAATTCTTTTAAAATTCAGTGATATGTGTTCTAAATATGCCAAATCTTTATTAGTGTTTTAACCAGCTTAAGGTATAATTGATTATAACATTAAAAATTATAGAAAAAGAAAAGAAATTGAGAAGCTCTTCAAAATCGATGCGTCACTTTATTCATCTATTTTAAGAATAAGAACTCTTCCTTGGACAAATTCATGGAAAATGAAAAATATACCTTCACAATCTCTTTCCTTTCTTTCTTCAATATGTATTTCTTTAAGCATCTATCATAAAAGGCATTGTGTTAGGTGTTATGAGGAATTTAAAAAATGGAAAAGAGATTGCTATCTTCCTAATGATGAATAAGTAATCATTAGGAGGATAGGAATGGGAGGTTTAGGAGGGGGAATAAGGACACATATAATTGTGATGCAAAAGGAAGAATTTGAACAATCTCAGAAGAGTGGTAAAAATTTTGATTGGAGTTTCAGTTGAGATGACATTAAAATTATAGATGCTAAATTATCTAACAATGAACATGAAATACCTGCTTCATAAGGTTCTTGGGCATTCCATATAAGGTTAGTTCCATTTCATATTGATATTGTGAATGGATCTTTATTTTGTAGTTGATTTTGCCAGTGTAGAGGAATGTTTTAGATTTTTCAAACTGATTCGATAACACTGTCTGATTTGTTTTAATAGCACCAACAGATAGTTGTTTATGTTGGTATAGAATTTTGGCATACAAACCTTATATAATGGAATTTCAAGTTTTCTATTCCTAGGCTCAGGAAATGCTTCACTTCGTTTTAGCTTTTAAATAACAAATAGGCATTAAACTTTGTCAAATATTTTTCTGTATCATTGGAGAAATCGCATGATTATTCAGTTTGCATCCATTGATTTTCTGTTGTTTAATTATTTTTGCAATACTGGAAAAAACCTTAATCAATCATTTTCAAATGCTCTTACTGGATTTGGTAGGCTAATATTCTACTTAGAATGTTGGCATCTATGTTTATAAGTGAAATGGCCCTGTAATTTTCTTTTCTTGGACAAGCCTTAACAAATTTTGGGCTCAAGGCTATCTTGGCATCTTAAAATCTGTTAGGCAACCTCCTCCCCAACCATGTTCAAAATTATGGAACAGCTAGTATAATATAGAGTTACGTGTTCCTTGAGAGTTTTGTAAACCTTACCTGAAACTCTCTGGGTCTAAGATTTCCAATTCTTTATTACTTGCCTATTAAAGATATTTATATTTTCTTGTACCAATTTTGGCATTTTATATTTTGTCAATAAATATATCTCTTTAATCTAGGTTATTATTATTTTTAGCATAGAGTTGTTCAGATTATATGTTTATTTTAAAATTTTTAAAACTCTTGCTGTTTCTATAGCTATTTGCCTCTGTATTTCACTATTTTGGTGTTTGCTTCTTTCTGCTCAAAAGAGAGAAAGACAGGGGTCAAGGAGACTAATAGAGGCTTCCAAGGATTAGTCGACTTATGTGGAAGGCAAGGTTGCAGGAACAATGAAGTATAATTGGAGAGAAGTATATGAACAAAGTTATTGAAGTCAGAAAGATTTTTTTTTGAAAGGAGTAGATAAAAAGCTATTAATTCGCTTGGAGCATAGAATACATATATTATAAGGAAGGGGCCTAGAAGATAATGCCTTAAAGCATAAGTTTGGCACTCAAGCTGGAGCAAATAAACAAGTCTAAGGCAAGTTTAAAAGGTGATGACCAAGGAAGGTTTTTGAGAAAGTAACATGATTAGGAGCAGAGATTTAGCTGACGTAGATTGTGAAATAACTAAACAGGGACCAACCAAAGAATAATATTAGTCAGTCGTACATAATTATGAGTTACTTTAATTCAGTAATTAAGAATCTCCAGAATTACTGTATTGTTTTTTCTTTTCCAATTTCTGTCACCCTTTTTAAAAAGTTTACACTGCATTCATTGCTTTTGCTCCTACAGCGCCTCCAGTTTTCTTAAGTTCTTGCTATATGGTTTCTGCCCCGACTGTTTAACTCCTAAAAAGAATCATAGACCTGATGTTGCCAAATCAAATTACTTGTTTGTATTTTCATCCTATTTGAAATTCGGATACTCTTTACCTCTATGACATTAGGGAAATTTTCTCTTACCTTGGTTTCTATGAAATTTGGTTACTTTGCTTTCTTTCTTTTCTATAATTATTTATTCTATGGCTCCCCTTTTTCTTCTCCCAACGCCATTTGTTCTTTTTTTTTTTTTTTTTGAGATGGAGTCTTGCTCTGTCATCTGGGCTGGAATTCAGTGACGCAATCTCAGCTCACTGCAATCTCTGCCTCCTGGGTTAAAGCGATTCTCCTGCCTTAGCCTCCTGAGTAGCTGGGTCTAAAGGCACCTGCCACCACGCCTGGCTAATTTTTATATTTCTTGTAGAAATGGGGTTTCACCATATTGGCCAGGCTGGTCTCAAACTCCTGACCTTGTGATCTGCCCGCCTGGGACTCCCAAAGTGCTGGGATTACTGGTGTGAGCCACCACACCCAGCCCATTTGTTCTTATTTACTATGATTTTGTTTTGTTTTGGGGGAAAAGTTAGTGGCTGGGCAAAGAAATCTAGGCAATTGTGTTTTTTCTTATAGCTTCAGTCATAACTTCTACCATGATAACTCTCAAATCTAGACTGAACTTACTGAAAGCATGGTCTGTATCTCCTTCACCATTGTAAGCCCACTGCCTAGCATTCATTCAATAAGTCTGTATCAAGAGGCTGCTGTAAATCAGGAATCTGCTAGATGCTAGACATACAACGGCGACAAGATGACCATGATTCCTGAAGAGGTTAGTAATAAATCGTTCTTGAGTAGATGAGTCAATATCTGTCCTCAGCCTTGGTCCCACTTGCAAGCTCCCTACTTGTCAGATATGTTCATGCTGAGGTATTTAAAAAAAAAATCTAAAACTAGCTAATCCTTTTCTCTAAATTTTTTCTTCTTCCCATGTTGTGGTTTCTGCTGATCATACTACTCTTTTCCAAATTTATTAAGCTAAAAAAAATCCCAAACATCTTTGTTGCTTTTCTCAATTTAACTCTCCACAGCCAACTAATTGCCAAGTTCAAGCAATTGTCATGTCTTTACAAACATTCTAAGAATTTTCTCATGGTTTTCCCTCCATGCGAGCTCTTTCCCTCCAATGCATACCATGCATTGCTGCCAAATTGGTAGATCCGAAGCCCAACCTTAATCATGTTACGTGCAAACTATTACCAGCTAGCCACTGCCAAATAAACTCATTATGAGTTTTCTCTCTGTCTATTGCATTGTAGGTGCTATGTGTTCTAAACATGCAACTATTTAATTATGTTACATGCATTCCTATCTCAAGGCCTTTGCTTTTGCACTTTCATGCACTTAAGGTATCGAGGTACCTCTGTCACTGCATGTTTACTCCTTTCATTCTTCAAAGCCTACTTTAATGCCTACTTTACTTTCATAAAAATCCTTTCTGATGCCCCAGCATTCTTTATCTCCACTGAATTACACTGGCTTTTATTAATATACCATCTTAATTTCTAACACTTTCTAAATGCATAAAATGGGGGTTCATTCAGTTGGTTGCAGGGCTTAGGATTTTATTTTTAGTTTACAGAGTTAAGGCAAGGAAATAGAAGGCATCTCCATTAAAAATGGAGAGGGTGGTGGGAAATTTTCTGGCTGTGGAGCAAAAGTTCCAGAAGACAGAAGATTCTGCCTCTACTAAAATTTCAGCCAACTGAGGCAAGGGAGTGGGTAATTAGAAGATTTCTGTAAAGATAAATTAGAAAGAAAATCATCAAAGTTACATTAGGATACATTATTTTCATCTTGTTTACCAAAGTACCTCATGAGATAATTAAAAGAAGGTTTGGACAGAGTTTGACTACAGCTTTCAATGCCTTTGGAAAGAATAGGCAGCATATTGTCAACTTCGCTGTACAACAACAGCAACAAAAAGTCAGAATTAAGAGAGTATTTTGTATTTTTCCTAAATCTGAACTTCAAGACATTTAATTATACTCTAGTTACTCAAAAGAGAAGTCAGAATACAATTTGGGAGTAAAGTTAGTTTATATTTATGGAAAAATTTCCCTCCGGAAATGGCAGCAAACACTTACCTGATGTTTTTAGAAAATTCCTGGGGACTCATTTGGTATTTAGATACATTTCCTTTTCAGACAAAGGCCAATACAAAATTTTGTGACTAATTTACTGAAGGTCTTTCCCACTGGGCAGGTCAATATTATATGAATCCTGCTTCTAGAAAAAAAAAAGAAAAAGAAAAAAAGATAATCAACGATTAAACTTAATTTTAAAAGCAGAAGAGTCAATTACAGGACTGAAGGGCGCTTCTTCACTCTGTGAATGTTTGGTGCTTCTTTTGACTAGGATTTGACTGCTGCGTCCACATTCCTAGAGATGTTAGAGAGCAAGCTAATTATAAAAGGGAGCTTGATTTTTCTCCCTTTTTCCCCTTCCCAGATTCACGATTTATTCTCTTGCCTTCTCTGCTCTGCTTTTTGTGAGTACTTTTGGTGGAGTGACCTTATTACTTACAATTCCTGGGTCCACTACCCCTCTGAGTGGGTTCAGAGAGTCAGAGGACCTAAGGAAAAAGGGGCTGGGGTTTTTCTTCACCTGCTCCTTTCCTGTCTTTGTGCCTTAAAACTATAGATCCTACTTGGCTACTGTCACTGGACTCAAACACCATCAGTTCCTCTCCTTATCCCTTCAGGCTGGGGTGGTAACGGCTCCCTCCTTTTTCTAAACCCTGAGTGCATCCACATTTTCTATAGGTTCCCTTAACCTACCCACCCCTTCAGAAATAGTCCCTTCCCTAAATTCTTTTAAGCCTTTGGGCTGTCAACTGAAGAATGATGAGTTTCTTAAATTTGGACAGGAGAGCTTTATTTCTCATAAAGGGCTGCAGCTTGCTGGGTGGCCAATCTCACAGGCTAGAAAGCACAGCCTCTGGCCAGAAGCTGGAAACATACACTTCAACGGAGGGGCAAAGGGAACAGGAATTTATGCTGAGCAAGGTGGCCAAAGATACATATTTAATACGCTATAGGAAGAGTCGTAAATATTTATGAGCGGAGAAATGTGCGCGTGTGCAATTGAGATTCATGCCTCTCCATAGGACCCATGTTCAAAAAAAGGCAGCGTGTTAGCATGATGTGAGGTTAGAGTTTTCAGTCCTCTGTCATCAAAAGGTGAAGCAGAGGACATGAAAACCCTCACTATGCATCCACTGTGGACTTGCCAGAAAACACTCCATGGCCAGTAATCTCTTATGAGGAAGAAACGCTGGTAGTTTTTTTTGTTTGTTTGTTTGTTTTTTGAGATGGAGTCTCAGTCTGTTGCCCAGCCTGGAGTGAAGGGCTCACTGCAACCTCTGCCTCCAGGTTCAAGCAATTCTCCTGCCTCAGCCTCCCAAGTAGCTGGGACTAAAGGAGCGTGCCACCACACCCTGCTAAGTTTTTAAATTTTTAATAGAGATGGGGTTTTGCCATGTTGGCCTGGCTGGTCTCAAACTCCTGAACTCAGGTGATCCCCCTGCCTCGGCCTCTGAAAGTGCTGGAATTACAGGTGTGAGCCCCACCGTGCCCAGCTTTTTTTTTTTTTTTTTTTTTTTTTAGACAGAGTCTTGCTCTGTTGCCCAGACTGGAGTGAGGTGGTGTGATCTCTGCTCACTGCAACCTCCGCCTCCCAGGTTCAAGCGATTTTCCTACCTCAGCCTCCTGAGTAGCTGGGACTACAGACGCACACCATCACACCCGGCTAAATTTTAGTATTTTTAGGAGGCGGGGTTTTGCCATGTTGGCCAGGGTGCTCTGGAACTCCTAATCTCAGGTGATCTACCCTTCTTGGCCTCCCAAAGTGCTGAGATTAAAGGCATGAGCCACCATGCCCGGCCGCTGGTAGTTGTTTTGTTGAAACTGCAAAATGGAGGGGCATCATCAGGCAATTGTTGATATCAGTGTGTAGTCTTTTCAAAGAGCTGGTTTTGATTTAGCCCTTAGTGAAGAAAGTGTCTTGGCAATTAGCGAGGGAGGGGGTTATAAGGAGACGTGTCTGATGCCCCATCTCTTCTTGGTCGAGAACTCAGTTTTCAAGCTTACTCTGGGGTCCTCTTGGCCAAGAGGGGCTCTGTTCAGTCAATTGTGAGGCTTAAAATTTCACTTTTATTTCTCAGGGCTGAGTGTGCCTTCCTTTTGCTTTCCACTGGGGCTCAGACTGATCCAGAGAACTGAACTGCTATCTTTATTTACAGAAAAATATATAACTGAAAGATGGGCCACGGAAGCTTCAAGATGTGGTGTTGGAAATTATGACTGTGCTGTTTTACGGCTTGATGGTGAATTCTGTATATGGTTAGGAAGTAACTTTGCTCTTTCTCACTTCTGAGTGCCCCTCCACACTTAGACCTAGGCAAGAGGCTCCTGCTCTGAGCCCTGTGCTTTAGCAGACCTCACTCTGGCCCTCCTCTAGCTGTGGTCCTTTCCTGGGATTGAGGAGTCTGTGTGGCCAACAGGATGTGCCGAGTAAAACCCCTGTCTCTATCCATTATACTTCACCCCAACCTCTCATCCCCTTGCCTTCCAGCACCTGACATCTAAACTGCGTTTTGGATATATTGGCTCTAGAATTCTCCACCCAAACACAGCTGAGCCCACGAGCCCACTTCTAGGCCCTGATTGTACATTTTTTTTTTTTTTTTTTTTTTTAAGAAAAGAACCAGGTTGCTGCCCTGGTGATTTGGATGGAGCTAAGGATGGGAAGAGAGAGGCAGTATTCAGACCAGGAATTGGAGCTGGAGGTTGAATTTCACCACCATCTTCAGGTGCAAAACCTCAAGAAATCCACTCAGTCTAAATTTAAACCTGCCTTTCTAATTTCAGTTTCCTTTGAGTAAACTAAAAGGATGATGCCAATCAGGGAGGGGTCTGGAACACTGTGTGGTCAAAAATTACTTAGTCTGGACTGGATGGCGTGAGGGGAAGCCTCTGGGCATGGAGTAGGAGGGGCTGTGTGCTGGGCTGGACCTCCATCTCGATCATTTCCTTTGTGTTTTCCTTTTCTCTTTTCAATAAAACAACATATTCGATCCCTCTAATGTGTTCACTATTAAGCACTAAAATGACACAAATACAAGTTTTTTGATAATTTCCTGAAGCAAATAATTTATCCTAAAGACCATTTTTTGCCTACTGTAGGGGCAGAAAAGTGGGATATGTTTTTTTCATGCATCACAAGGAACACTTTTGTAAAAAAACAACAAGAGAAAAGCACAGCCAATTTATTTAATCCAAGTTTCACATGACATGGAAGCCTTCATAAATGAAGACTCAAAGACGCAAGGAAAACTGTGTGTTTTTATGCTTAGGTTCAATGAAGAATGAACAGCCATGTAGAAATGTGATTGGACAAAAGGGTATCGTGTAATGGTAAGAGACTGAGTGGGGAAACCCAGGAGGGACTGTCTGTTCAGATTCTTCTTGGCCTCTGTGTGTGGCATTCCTTTCCTCTGTGTTTAGGACAGGGCACTTGTTACATAAGGGTTAGTAAGGAGAAGGGAGAAGGTCAGACAGTGACCTTTCTAGGTTTTACAGCCTGCCTTGGGGAAGAGGAGTTCTACTTTCTATGACCTACATTAGGGGAGAGGAATTCTGGTTTCTGTGAATCACTTCAGGGGGAAAAAGGGGCAAGAGACAGGAGGGTGGGAGAAGGTCAGAAAGACATTGCTACTAAGGTCCTTCAGTTCAAAATGCTCAGCATGCGGGGGTGTTGTACTCTGGGTTATTGTGTTCTGAGCCCCAATATTACCTACTTTAATCAAAGAGCTCATCATACTTTATGAACTCCTTTTGGTGTTATAGGAATACACTATGAAGTAAAAAAAAATTTCATGGTCAAGTAAGTTAGATTAACATGACTGTATCACATACTGCAAGCATTAGAGGTTGACACATCAAGCCCATGTCCCTGTTCAAGACTTCCAGATAACCTGTCTTTATTTGAATGCTAATTTCCAAATTGCTCTGCATCTCTCTCAACCTGATCCATCAAGCAGCCCATCTGATCTTTCAGAACTTCCCCTTGTGCCCTCCAGAACTCATAGGCTATCACCAACAAACTACCTTACATCTTCACTGCCTTGTATGAACATTCCTTCCACCTTACTCCAACTGAAAACTGCTCTGAGATTAGTACTTTCCTGGTGATTTTTCTCCCCATACACTGAATATCTCAGAGCTGGAAGCTGGAGGAGGTATCCTTGGTAACACTTAGTTGTGAAGATCTTGTTCCTCACTATCTCTTAAATTCTTCCCCTCCTGCTTGTTTTCACAGCAACCACCCTAATTTGAACTCATTAAAGGCTCTAGATTCCTGCAATCGCCCCCTAACTATATCTCCTCCTCCTAGTATGGGCCCATTCCAATCTGTTCTCCACGCTGCTGTGATATTGATTTTTTAAATCACGCCATTTTCTTGTTTAAAGTCCTTAAATAGCTCCCCACAGCTTTCAAGGATAAAGTTCAAACTCTTTCATTTAGTACATACAGCCTTTCATGACCCCATTTCTTCCTGTAATTTCAGCTTTATTGTCTGCTACCCCTTCACATTCGCCCTTTGCTCCAGCCATACTGAGCTATTTGTAGTTCTTTGCAGTTTCCAAGAGAACCAGACCACTTTTCAGGATAATCCCCTCCTGGGATGACTTAATGCACTTTATGTGTGCTCCTAACACTCTCTGACCACTCTGTCCATCTATCACTGCACTTGTACTGTGCCACATGTTCTTTGATTTGCACCTTCTTGAGAGCAAACACCATGTTTCAGTTAGATTTGCATCCCTAGCACCTGGTAGGTATTTGCTCAATAAATGAATAAAGAAAGGGGTAACCAAAGCTATTCTACCGATAGATAATAGGGCACAATTTTGAGTTGTTTGGAAAGCTGGTTGGTGTTGACTAGTTAATTTTCCTTCTATTGCTTCCTATGAAGTTAAATATTGCATGTGTATGTTGGGTGATGTTGGTAATGGGGAGAGGGTATGGCTGTGTGTGTTGTGTGTGTTTGGGAAGGGACAGGCTGCATAAAACAAATTACCTTCCTTAGGATGCCCCCCAAAATCTTGCTCTCAGGACCTGTGGAGAATAAATTGCCATAATTAGCTGTTGAATAAATTCTTATGACTACCTGTCTTGGAATGCCCTTATGGGCTAGGATTAAAGTATTCTAGGGTTCTTTACCCTAGTTTCTCTGTGCACATTCTTTTGGTAAGCCGTCAAATTAGCACAAGGTTCTCATTAACATCAAAATCTAATCAACCAAATTTACTGTTAACAGAAATAACTCTCAGAGATTTGACATGGACTAACCAGTTAATGAGGATAATGTGCTTTAAAATCAGGCTGGCTGAAAAATTAGACAGTGAAGGTGTTTTTCATGCTCTTTCTTCTCTTTGTCTGGAATGTCCACTCCTTGCTTTTCTGCTCAAATTTGTTCCTCACGACTTCCCTAAGTTACCCAAACTGACATAGGCATTGTCCCTGAGTTTCCATAGCACGCCATGGTACCTCACTAATAGCACAGGCTGAACAGGAATGTTTTAATGAATATCTGTCTCTCCTAGACCATAAGTTCTTTAAGAACAGGAGCTATGTTATTTTTGTTTGTTTGTTTATTTCATCCTAGTTCCTAGGATTGTATCTAAAACACAGTAAAAACCAATTAATATTGCTTAACTTTCCGGGTCATGGGAAGCAACAAAATCTATGATGGCTGTAGGCTTGGCCAGAGAAATTACTTGTATATAAAATAACCATATACTTGTTTATATGAAAATAACATATACTACTTACAGAGAATTTGAATGCATAGAAGTACACAAAAAAGAAAATTTAAATTTTCTGTAATCTTTACAACTACCCAAGATGAATTACTTTTAATAGGTTGAACATTTTACTTTTGTGTACATACAATATTTGAGGGTGGAACTTAAATATTTATGTCAAGTTTAAATATTTAGCTTAAGTTCATATCAAATCAAGAATAAAAATGTGGAGCACTCCTAAGGAATAAAATACTCCCTTGAGTCAAAACAGTTTCAAGGACAGGAGGGACATGTGAGATTTTCAAAAGTTAGTTCAATTTAGGGAACCATTTAACCTTGAAGGAGCTATTCACCTAGGATGAGTAAGCGTCTTATTCTGAAACCAGATTTTATTTGTATAGAATTAGTCTTTTGACTGTTTTCCACTTTTTAAAAACCTATTTTATAAAGATTGAAGAATCAGTTATTCAAATCTACAGATTTTGTTTATCCAGATTCATAGCTGAAGAGTTGCTAGCAGTTGGAATGTGCAGAAATGGCTCTGAAACTTTGAGTAGGTGTTCTGAAATGTCGTTTTCTCTGGGTAATGTCATTAATATTCCTGGATCTGTGATCTCCTCCCTGGGGGCTATGGTGACAAGGAACAGCCTCTTTACATCCCTCCCTCCTTCCCTCACCATTCTAGCCCCGGTATTATAGTAATAAGGGTAAAGGGACAATCACTCCTCTTAAGGAAAATAAAACCCTAGTCTTTCAAGGTTGCTCTTGGAGGGAAATCTTGCACGTCTCAGAAAAACTCTCAGTCATTATTTCCCCTGTTCTGAAGTGAGCTTAGGGCACCATTTTCTTTTTAACATTCTAGGACCAAAGTAAACCCAAGGTCTTTGCCTTTAACTTTCGGTAACATAGCTGAGATGAGGCTACAACATTTTTTTTTAAAGCCTTTGTAGAGAAGAAAAAAAAATGACTTCTCTTTACCCTCCCAAGTTCTTGCTAGTCTATGAATTAAATTGACATGAAAAAGATTAACAGGAGAAAAACCATATGTAATTATATACATTTATATATAATATGAGACTTGAAGAAGGGTCAGATAATTGAAGCTTCTATGGCATCTTGAGCTATCAAAAGGAATAAGGGCTTGGAGCTTTTGGCAGGTGGTAAAGATAAGTTATAGGAGGGTGAGGGGAGGAAATATATGGTATAAAAATATGGAAATAAAAGTCTCTTGGGTGATAAAAGGAGAAGGTCTCTTTCTGATACAGATATCTTTACTAAAAAAAATTTATTTTTCAAAGATGTAAATTGATTTTACAAAGGGCAGCTTTTCAGAGCTATTTCTATTTCTGCAGTTTCTCAGAATAACCAGCTTTAAATGATCAATATGCCAAAGAGAAATATTTTGAGGTGGTATTTCCTGAGCCCAAACAGGAAATACCACCCAAAAATATTTCTTTTTGAGATAGAGTCTTGTTAGCAGTATTACGGCTCACTGCAGCCTTGATCTCCCCAGCCTCAGGTGATCTTCCCACCTCAGCCTCCCGACTAGCTGGGACTACAGGCACATGCCACCACACCTGGCTACTTTTTATATTTTTGTGGAGATGGTGTTTTGCTATGATGCCCAGGCTGGGCTTGAACTCTGGGGCTCTAGTGATCCGCCCACCCAAACTGCAGGGATTACACGTATGAGCCACCGTGCTCAGCCTTATGATTCTGCATTTCTAACAAGTGCCCAGATGATGTTTCTGCTACTGGTCTGCACATCAAACTTTGAGGAACCAGGGCATATGCCTGGTAATATTAGAAATGATTGGGGCATCACAGCAGGGGCTGGAAACCATGAGCTGCCTGGGAAAAAGGAGGAGACGACAGTTTGTGAAACACTCCAGGAAACTCTCCTCTAACCAAATTTCAGGACCTTTCTCAAATCATGTGACCCTGAGAATGTACACCTCCTTAAATCTTGCATCCCAGGTGCTTCACTTTACTCACTCTAGATCCTCTCTGTCTGGAATCAAGATACAATCATAAAATTGATGGAAAAGTATATATGTCAAATTTTAGAAAAATCCCAAATCTTAAAATCGTAAAAATTAAAAGAAGCTTACTACACAAGAGAAACCAGTATTTAGTGAATGTCTACCATATGCCACATTCTTTGGAGAGTATTGCGCTAAAATCTTTTGGGTGTAAGTCATTACGAAGTTCATTTTGGAGATGAGAAAATTAAGGTTTAGAAGTTTTTAAATGTCTTTTAAAATTCCCACTAGGAATTAGGGAGAGAGTTTGATTCCAAAGTTGTACTGCTCTACTCCACCACCACTCCTGACTATCCTTGGAGGGTTAGGTGTCTAGCTCTATGAAAACTAACTCCGTGAAAGGTAACATTTCATTACAGTGAATATTTAATGAGAAGATCTATGGGGAAAGGAAATAGTATAGGTAATCAAAAACAAAAATGTATACTTGATTTTGGGACAAACCATTTTTTTTGGTAGTCCTAGATTCTTAACTTTATTTTCCTTCTGATGATATTAAAATTTAATATTCTATCTATTAAGTGACAGGAGCTGTTAATAAAAAATATGTTGTTGCATAGGTAGAGAAAAACCTGACTTGGCGATAAATATTGTTTCAAATAAATGCTGGCATAAACAAGCGATGAATGAGTAATTTTAAGCTATCTTTACACATTCTTTTAAGACTCCTAAGTTTGAAATAGTTTATCTGAAACATTGAATAAATTTAAAAAATCACAGTGTTAATTGGGATTAAATTAATTTTGAGCCATACTGTTGAGAGGTGAAGCCTGCTTGGCTTCTGGGTCAGGTGGAGAGTTGGAGAACTTTTCTGTCTAGCTAAAGGTTTGTAAACGCACCAATCAGCACTCTGTAAAAATGCACCAATCAGTGCTCTGTGTCTAGCTAAAGGTTTTTAAACGCACCAATCAGCACTCTGTAAAAACGGACCAATCAGCAGGACGTGGGTGGGGCCAAATAAGGGACTAAAAGCTGGCCACCCCCAGCAGTGGCAACCCACTCAGGTCCTCTTCCATGCTGTGGAAGCTTTGTTCTTTCGTTCTTCACAATACATCTTGCTGCTGCTCACTCTTTGGGTCTGCATTACCTTTAAGAGCTGTAACACTCACTGTGAAGGTCTGTGGCTTCACTTCTGAAGTCAAGCAAGACCACGAATCCACTGGAAGAAACTCCGGACACATTTGAACATCTGAAGGAACAAACTCTGGACAAACCGTCTTTAAGAACTGTAACACTCACTGCGAGGGTCCGCAGCTTCATTCTTGAAGTCAGTAAGACCAAGAACCCACCAGAAGAAACCAATTCCGGACACACTGTGACCAAATTAGATAATTAATGAGAATGTGCTACCATACAATTCTTTTTAAATAAGCAGCTTTATCAATAGAACTTGTACCTAGACATGCAAATTAAATTTAAAGAACAGTTGATCTCTAACCAGTAATATATAGACCATCGAGTCACTGAATTTCTTTTTGTTCTTTGTTTGCTGGAGATGGAGTCTCGCTCTGTCGCCCAGGCTGGAATGCAGTGGCGTGATCTTGACTCACTGCAACCTCCGCCTCCCAGGCTCAATTGTTCTCCTGCCTCAGCCTCCCGAGTAGCAGGAACTACAGGTGTGTGCCACCACGGCCATCTAATTTTTGTATTTTTAGTAGAATAGAGGTGAGGTTTCACTATGTTGGCCAGTCTGGTCTCGAACTCCTGACCTCAAGTGATCCACTGGCCTCGGCCTCCCAAAGTGTTGGGATTATAGGCTTGAGTCACTGCACCTGCCAAGTCACTGAATTTCACTTGTAACCATCACAGGAGTAAACATTTAATCTTAGCATTTTAAAATCACTTCACACATTACTTGTATTTTTTGACACTACATCCTAGTTAGTAGCCAAAATGAATTTCTTCTCTTAAAAGAACAATTGGGCTAAATTTGATCATTTGAACTAAAATTGCTTTAAAATTCAGTTTGTTGGCTGGGCACAGTGGCTCACGCCTGTAATCCCAACACTTTGGGAGGCCAAGGCGGGCAGATCATGAGGTCAGGAGATCAAGACCATCCTGGCTAACACGATGAAACCCCGTCTCTACTAAAAAAATACAAAAAAATTAGCCGGGCATGGTGGCGGGCACCTGTAGTCCCAGCTACTCGGGAAGCTGAGGCAGGAGAATGGTGTGAACCCGGGAGGTGGAGCTTGCAGTGAGCCGAGATTGCGCCACTGCACTCCAGCCTGGGTGATAGAGCGAGACTCCATCCCCCCCAAAAAAATAAAAATAAAAATAAAAATAAAATTCAGTTTGTTCTGAGGCAGAATAGGTTATAAATGGAGATATTGAAATTTTAGGCATAGGGTGAAAAAATTATATTACCTTTTAGATTACTAGAAATGCTAGATCTCTTGATTTTAAAAGGGAGTTTAACTATCAAATAAACGGGAGGAATAATGAAAAATGTTTTTTGGTTAAGTAGACACACCAAGTAAACTTATTGGACACTTAACAATATATTATTTTTATTATTAGTTTCTGTTTCACGTAATATTGTTGTCTCCCAGCAAGAAAAGGACTATTTCTTTTATTTGCCATAGTTACAACACATTATTAAATATAAAACATAATAAATAGCCTTAGTGATCACTACAGAAAAAAATCCATGAAACCTGTAAATGGGTATCAAACTATGCTGGATGCTGTACATGGCAAATTGACTAATGATGCAATTCCGTATTTTCTGTCCTGAGAAACAGCATTAAAAACAGGATAATCTAATCACTGTTTGGTCATAAGATAATTCTGGAAATTTTCTAAGTAAAATATGCATATTTTTCTTCTTCTGTTTCTCATTGATGTTTGTTTGAGGTGATTACATTCACAAGGGAGAGGATGCCTGATCCAAGAATAGTTTTAATGGGAGGTAAAGTACCACATGAGACAAGATTAAAAGCAGAGATAACTAGAAAGATTGTTTTAACCAAGAAACAACTTCTTTTCTAATTCTCAATTTCCTTTCAAGGCCTTCTTTTGCTCAGAAAATGTAATATCCCTCATCCCACAGTTAAGACAAAAATCAATAGAAACCTTAGGCAGTTATTTGTCATCTTATAAAGTTTAATGCCATTAAGTTTTCACCCAGAGCCTTCTGTAGCCAATTCTGGTATATGGAGTCATTTAAGGGTAAGATAAGTATTCCAGGAGTTTGTAGGAAGATAGCAATACATGAAATAATACCAGTATTCAATCATTCATTTATTTATTCCACACACATTTATTGCTACATATGTTAAGAACATAGTAGTGAACAAAACAGACCTTCACTCCATCCATTAAATTGACGTCCTCATTGAGCTTACATTCTATAGAGGGGAGAAATATAATAAATGATTAAAATGCAAAGGACATCAAATATTGACATGAAGAAAAATAAAGCAGAGAGAGGGGATAAGGAGTGTCAGGTGGTGGGAGGCTTAGTCATTTGCTATTTTAAGTAGAGTGGTCAGGATGGCCTCAGTAAGACGCTGTTATTGAGTGGAGATCTGAAGAAAGGGAGAAGGGAGACATGTGAATGAACATGGGAAGAAGGGTCCAACCAAAAGAAACTGCAAGGGCAAAGACTCGGGAGAAGCATGGAGGCTCAGGTTGCTACAGTGCAGGTAGTGAAGGGGAGAGAAATTCAGATACACGTTGGGTATCTGCATAAATGCAAGGAAGTGAAGTCAGACAAATGAGCAGGGCCAGGACTTGGGAGTCCATTTTGAGTACTATGATTTTCCCTAACAGAGAGATGGGTTTTGAGCAGAAGAAAAGCAAAATCTACTTTATGTTTTAGCGTAGTCACTTTGATTGATGTTTTGACAAGAGAGTATAGGGGTCATGGAAGAAGTAGAAAGACCATTAAAGAGACGATTGCAAAATCTAGGTGAGAGATAATGAATGGTGGTTTTGACTAGGGTGGTAGCATGGAGTGTATTCAGATTCTGAATACACTTTGCAGGTATCTCTAAAAGGATTTGCTGTGGAATTGGACATGAGGTGTGGTAGAAGAAGTCAAAGGTAATTTCTTGCTTATCATTGACATTGAGTGACAGTTGGGCCCACAACTCTTTTGCCCCCTGCTCAATCTTGTCCTTCACTTTTTCCATTTCTGGCCCAGGTGGGTAAGTACAGCTCTGGCAAAGGGTACCAGCTTTTTCTGCAGGTCATCTGTGTCATGAAGTTAGATGCAATGAGAGACAGATGAGTGTTTCTGTTGATCCGTGTACTTCCTAGCCTGTCCTTGATCATCCCTGCTTTCTTTCAGAGTCATTCAGTCTTTCTTTCAGATTCCAGTCCTGCTGACCTACAACAGTGCAGTCAGGTCCATCAACAGACGCAGAGGCAAAAGCCTTCCATTAATGCCTTTACCAGCAACGAGAAATGTGTAATGTTTAAGCCCTATAATAAAGAGCTTCTTCTGTGTAATTCATGATTCTGGATGCAATGACCTCCTGCATTTGTCATTCTTTTTTGTCCAGATTCTTGATCCTGCTTAGCTGAACTACAGGCCTTGGTCTTCCTGTTGATATAATATTTCATCATTTTGGACATTCATGATACTTTCTATAAATGTTATATTTTATTATAGAATCAATCATATTTTATTAATGTTAAGAGTATCTGTATGAATGTTTAGCCATTCTGGCTTGGATTGTAGAATTCTGACATTAAAACTTGATAAAAACTTTGTCAATTAGTTGAGTGTAGAAGATTTTTGTGAAGCAGTTAAAATTTTATTGAGCTGAAAATTGACATCATGAACTACCATATGATCCAGCAATCTCACTTCTGGATCTATATCCAAAAGAATTCAAAGTAGAGTCTCAAAGATATATTTGCACACCCATATTCATTGTAGCATTATTCTCAACAGCCAAGAGGTGGAAGCAAACCAATTATTCATCAATGGAAGAATGGAGAAAAATGTGGTATATTCATGTAATGGAATGTTATTCAGCCTTAAAAAGGAAGGAAAGCCCGTCACATGCTATAACATGGATTAATCTTGAAAATATTATGCTAAGTGAAATTAGTCAGTTACAAAAAGGCCAGTATAATGTGACTCCATTTATATAAGGTATCTAAAGTAATCAAATTTCAGCCTGGCCAACATGGTGAAACCCTGTCTCTACTAAAAATACAAAAAAATAGCCAGGCATGGTGGTGCACACCTGTAATCCCAGCTACTCAGGAGCCTGAGGCAGGAGAATCGCTTGAACCCGGGAGGCAGATGTTGCAGTGAGCCGAGATTGCGCCATTGCACTCCAGCCTGGGCAATAGAGTGAGACTCCATCTCAAAATAAATAAATAAAATAAAATAAAATAAAGTAATCAAATTTATAGAAACAAAAAATAGATTTGTGGTTACTAGGGTCTGTGGGGAGGAGGGAAAGGGAAATGGTTGTTTAATGAGAATAGAGTTTTAGTTCTACAAGATGAATAATTCTGGAGATATGTTTCACAACAATGTGAATTTACTTAACACTACTGAACAGTATGCTTAAACAAGGTTAAAATGTAAATTTTATGCTGTGGGTTCTTTGTTACAATGAAAAATAAAATAAAGTTAAAATCAAAAATTTAAAAAGGGAAGAAAATTCTGACACATGCTACAACATAGATGAACCTTGAATCCATTATGCTAAGTACAATAAGTCAGTCACAAAAGAACAAACACGGTCATGTGTTAATAATGGGGGATACATTTTGCAAAATGCAGCATTAGGCGATTGCATCATTATGCAAATTTCATCACGTGTATTTACACAAACCTAGATGGTATAGCCTACTATACACCTAGGCTATATGGTATAGCCTACTGCTTCTAGGCCACAAAACTGCACAGCCTGTTAATACTGAATACAGTAAGGAATTGTAACACGATGGTAATTATTTGTATATTTGTACATATCTAAACATAGAAAAGATACAATAGAAATACGGTATTATAATCTTATGGGACCACTGTAGTATATACCATCAGTCACTGGCTGAAATGTCATTATGTGGCATATGACTGTACTCCATGATTCCACTTATATGAAGTACCTAGAGTAGTCAAATTCATAAAGACAGAAAGTAGAGTGGTACTTGTTAGGGATTGGGGGAAAAGTGGTATGGGAGATATTGTTTAATGAGTATAGAGTTTCAGTGTGGGATAGTGAAAAGTTCTGGAGATGGATGGTAGTGATGGTTGCATAACAATGTGAATGTACTTAATGTCGCTAATTGTACACATGAAAATGGTTAAAATGGGACAAAACATTAATGCAGAACATCCAAGAGTCAGCCCTAGACCATAGTGTCCAGAGGGGAACCTTAGTGCAGGAAATGCTATGAGAGATGAAGGAACCAGTACAGAAATCATAACACCTACTGCTATAGCTTGGGCCTGATGACATGAAAAAAAATGTATGAGACTAAGGTTGATCTGTTGAGACATCATCGTAAAATATTAATAATGTAGAAAATGGGCCAGAAGTATAGTATAGCCTATTCTTACATAATTTCTATAGTTTAGTCTGTAAAAATCTGGAATCTTATTTAAATATTAATGCGTCAATGTTACTTAGAAAGGTTAGAGCCATAGACTACTCTTTTTAGATGACTTTTTATAGATCCTTCAGTCAAAGTTTCACAGTTGAAGAAGTCAAGGTTTAGAAGAAGTAAAATAAGTGGCCCAGGACCACATTTCTAGTTAATACCAAAGCAACCTACACCTAGGATTCTGATTTCTTGGCTGGTGTTTTTTCTACTATAGCCACTGCTACTCTCTTTTATTTTTAATATATAAATTTATCACTGCTAGTCTTATGCTTCTACCTACAGTTAGACTGACTCTAGAGCTATAATTGTTTCCAAATGGTCATTGTCCCTTTACTCCATAGTTAAAGAGTTCTGGCTATACCAATGGCCATCCAGTTGGAGGGTACAATTCCTAACTTTCCTTCATCTAGGCATGGCCATATGATTAAGCTTTGGCCAATGGGACATGCATATATGACTCTTTTGTCACACCTGGGACTAGCTCTACCAAGGATTGAGCATCTGCTTCCTTCATCCCAGTTACTCCTTCCTGGCTGTCTGGATCATGGACTTGGTGGCGGTGGATCTGCTTGCCCCCATAGAGGACTCTACCGAGTGCTGGAGCAATAAGATAAAAGAAACCAGAGTTTCCTAGGCAACTTGGTTGAGCAGAGTTTCCTGCCCTTTATCAATTTGAATGTTTATACAAAATAAAAATCAATTTTTCATCACATTTAGGCCAGTGTTGTTTTGGTCTTTGATAAAGTAGCCAAGACAATATCCTACTTAATGCAGTGGACTTAATTTTCAAGGGCAGTTGCAACTTCAAAAAATAGTATTCTCTTCTTCCCACAAACTTTGATATGTTCAAAACATTTCATCTAGATCAACTATTTAAGTTTCATCTCTTTGATGCCACTTTTACCCTGAGTTGATTAAGAAACAACACAAAACAGGACATTCTATTGGATAACATTTTCTTAATATTTGCAGAAAATATGCTCAGATAGTCACAAATTCATGCCCAAATTCATATTTAATTATAAGGCTAGACTCAGGAAACAACAAACCAACCAAAAATACACAAACAAAACAAACAATAAGCTAATCACAAAGATTATCTTGGCAAGTTGTGTGTTCCTCTAGGGTGATCATTTTCTCCTTTTTATTTCCTCTTGACCTCCAGGACATATCCTACATCCCTCATGGAGATGCATACATAATCAAAGACCACCTTGTATGAGCACTGCCAGGGAGAATCAAGTGAATCCAAGTTTAATCTAAAGGGTTTAAGGATCAGCAATGGAATTTTTGGAATTTGTAAAGTAGGAAGGGATATTATGAATTGCCTACAAAATCCACTACTTGAACTTGCCTCTTTTGCCAGTATTGTATGTTTTCCTCACCACACCAGCCTGGTGGCAAGGCTAGAGTTATAATAAGTAAAAGTCACACAAAATTTCTCTGGCTCTTGGCACTTACCTGAGATTGTGGAACTTGTAACTTGTGGCTCCTTTCACTGTCTCCTGTGGTTATTTCTTTTTCTTTTTTACTTTTTTTTTTTGTTTTGAGACTGAGTCTCACTCTGTTGCCCAGGCTGAAGTGGAATGGCACCAACTCAGCTCACTGCAACCTTCACCTCCCGGGTTCAAGCAATTGTCCTGCCTCAGCCTCCTGAGTAGCTGGGACTACAGGCACACGCCAATATGCCTGGCTAATTTTTGTATTTTTAGTAGAGATGGGGTTTCACCATGTTGGCCAGGATAATCTTTATCTCCTGATCTTGTGATCCACCCACCTTGGCCTCCCAAAGTGCTGAGATTACAGGTGTGAGCCACCATGCCCAGCATCCTGTGGTTATTTTTAATGGAACTGTTCATGCCTGAATCCAGTTGTGACATGAGAGAGTTTTCTCATCCTGTGACAATTAAGATAAGTATGTGACTGCCATTTGTGCTGGTAGCAACTCCAGAGGGTGACTTGTGTTTGAATTTTGGCTCTTTCCTTTATCCACTGGGTGAAGTTTGCAAGTTTTTTAATCTCACTGAGTCTTAGTTTCCTTGTCTATAAAACAGAGCTTGGGAAAGTGTCAAATGAGATAATTTCGTCAAGTTGTTAGTATAAAGACTTGCCACATACTAGGCACTCATTAAACGATCTTATGATTGTTGTCACCCTTGTGACCTGTTACACTAAGAGTCCTTGATGCACCCTGAAGCTCTAGTCTTGCTTCCCACTTCTTATCAAGGTGTTGCAGCCTGTAATACTATAGTGTTTGCTATGGAGTACAGTGCTGCCTCTGGTGGTTCCAGGTGCTGAATGAGCACTGCTCTCTCCTGACCCCTCACAAAGTCAGACAGTGATGGCACGGCACTGTGCTGAAACCCCAGCCCAAGAAAAAAGGAGCAACTTTGCGCTGTGCATCTCAGTTTCTTTTTTAATCTACAATCTCTTACTAGGTGGACTAAGGAAAAAGAAAAGACGTTACTTTGCTACATTTTCTATCCATCCCCTCTAACTAACTATACTAGCTAAACTAAATGAAAAGGAAATTGTTGAGACCAATGCTTCATAAATTTTCACATCATGACAGATAGAAAACAATGATATTTGTATAGGCCATTTGGGTAAATGGATGTGGCCCCCTATGGCTAGAAATGATCCAGGAACTTCAGCTATCACAAGTTCTGTTCTTCAGCCATCCCCAGAGCTGAAGGTATCAGTATCTTGACCCATTCATGGTATAGCAGTAGGGTTTACCCAGAACTGAAGGGTTCTCTGAGATGTGAAATTTTCATTGCTAAAACTAGGGAAATCCTAGGTGAACCAGGACAAGTTGGTCACCCTATGTGCCAGTTGGAAAGCTCTGGACTAGACTATAGCCTGTACTTTGCTGAGTCAATGGAGGAAATGAGTGGGTAAAGAAACATGGAGAATCTAGACAGGGTGGCTGAGTTCACACTGGAAAGGGAAGAGAGTTGCTGGTGGAAGCAATCTGGAAGGAGAGAGAAAATGGGCCAAGAATTTTCAGATGCCTTTGGGAATACACTTTAGAGACACTGCCTTTTGTGGGGAGATTAGAATGGAGCAAAAAGAGACCTTGAGAACAGATGTTTTCCAGTTATTTTGGGGTCCTAGCCCCTGTTAACATGACTGGGCCTCATGGTGACTTAGTTTTGTACAGGTAACTCTGGGAATTAGACATCAGGCCCCGAGAACTAGGTCAGGGGTTATCTGAGGATAGGCTGTTCGATACTGCTTTTCTTTCTGACATTGAAACGCTTTCTTTCTTTTCTTTTCCTTTTTATCTTTTTTCTTTTTTATTTTTTTTTTGCCCCTAGATACCTCCCTGGGAAAGAACCATTTTCTTTTTATTTATTTATTTATTTATTTATTTTTTATTGATCATTCTTGGGTGTTTCTCGCAGAGGGGGATTTGGCAGGGTCATAGGACAATAGTGGAGGGAAGGTCAGCAGATAAACAAGTGAACAAAGGTCTCTGGTTTTCCTAGGCAGAGGACCCTGGGGCCCTCCGCAGTGTTTGTGTCCCTGGGTACTTGAGATTAGGGAGTGGTGATGACTCTTGACGAGCATGCTGCCTTCAAGCATCTGTTTAACAAAGCACATCTTGCACCGCCCTTAATCCATTTAACCCTGAGTGGACACAGCACATGTTTCAGAGAGCACAGGGTTGGGGGTAAGGTCACAGATCAACAGGATCCCAAGGCAGAAGAATTTTTCTTAGTACAGAACAAAATGAAAAGTCTCCCATGTCTACTTCTTTCTACACAGACACGGCAACCATCCGATTTCTCAATCTTTTCCCCACCTTTCCCCTCTTTCCACTCCACAAAACCGCCATTGTCATCATGGCCCGTTCTCAATGAGCTGTTGGGTACACCTCCCAGACGGGGTGGTGGCCGGGCAGAGGGGCTCCTCACTTCCCAGTAGGGGCGGTCGGGCAGAGGCGCCCCTCACCTCCCGGACAGGGTGGCTGGCCGGGCGGGGGGCTGACCCCCCCCACCTCCCTCCCGGACAGGGCAGCTGGCCGGGCGGGGGGCTGATCCCCCCACCTCCCTCCTGGACGGGGTGGCTGGCCGGGCGGGGGGCTGACCCCCCCACCTCCCTCCTGGACGGGGCGGCTGGCCGGGCGGGGGGCTGACCCCCCCAACTCCCTCCCGGACGGGGTGGCTGCCGGGAGGAGATGCTCCTCACTTCCCAGACGGGGTTGGCTGCGGGGCAGAGGGGCTCCTCACTTCTCAGACAGGGCGGCTGGGCAGAGACGCTCCTCACCTCCCAGATGGGGTTGCGGCCGGGCAGAGGCGCTCCTCACATCCCAGACGGGGCGGCGGGGCAGAGGCACTCCCCACATCTCAGACAATGGGCGGCCGGGCAGAGATGCTCCTCACTTCCTAGATGGGATGGCGGCCAGGCAGAGACGCTCCTCACTTTCCAGACTGGGCAGCCAGGCAGAGGGGCTCCTCACATCCCAGACGATGGGCAGCCAGGCAGAGACACTCCTCACTTCCCAGACAGGGTGGCAGCCGGGCAGAGGCTGCACTCTTGGCACTTTGGGAGGCCAAGGCAGGCGGCTGGGAGGTGGAGGTTGTAGCGAGCTGAGATCACGCCACTGCACTCCAGCCTGGGCACCATTGAGTACTGAGTGAACCAGACTCCGTCTGCAATCCCGGCACCTCGGGAGGCCGAGGCTGGTGGATCACTCGTGGTTAGGAGCTGGAGACCAGCCCGGCCAACACAGTGAAACCCCGTCTCCACCAAAAAAATACGAAAACCAGTCAGGCATGGCGGCGCGCGCCTGCAATTGCAGGCACTCGGCAGGCTGAGGCAGGAGAATCAGGCAGGGAGGTTGCAGTGAGCCGAGATGGCAGCAGTACAGTCCAGCTTTGGCTGGGCATCAGAGGGAGACCGTGGAAAGAGAGGGAGAGGGAGACCGTGGGGAGAAGGAGAGGGAGCAGGGGAGGGAGAGGGAGAGGGAGAGGGAGAGGGAGAGGCGAACCATTTTCTTTAAATCAAGTTTGTGTCATTGATTCTCACTTTCCTGGCAACAGAGCATTCTTTCTCAAGATAGTCCTCAGTCCAATAGGCAAATGAATTCCTGTAACATCTGCTTTACTCATCTGGTTTCTGAGTCCTGGCTGTGTTACGGCTTAGGTGCCTGGTGGGCACTTTGGGTTCACGTGGTCAGCCACTTTTCCCACACTTATTACTCTGCCAAAGCTCAGTCTTTGCTTCACAAATTAAAATGCAGCATTGAGACTTTAAAAGGTCTTATTAACTTCCTTTAAGTTTAAAGTATTTCAGTATTCTTTATAGTTTTTTCCTTTTCCTAACTATAATATTCCTCACTTCATCAAAGAAAGGAATTATTGAACAATCAATCAATAATTGTGATTAAAATTGTGTTGTGATTAAAAATACATTCTGCCTTGTTTCCCTTTACTTATAATTTTAGTTATGCTAGTCAGGGGTACTGCAGGAAGGGTGAGCTAACAAGCTTTCAGTAGGCCTAATATTCTGCCAGGCCATTTCTTCCCAGCAGTTCACTCCTGGATTATTCAAGAAAAAGTTGCACATGGTTAACACAAAATAGTAAACTTGGCAGTGGCAGCTGTCAAAATGATTTGTAAAATCTTAGGTCCTGGAAATTAGGTTGTTCTTGCTGTGGTTTTCTTTGTGGCACTGTAAGATTTATTGAATGTAGTTAATACACTCAAATTTTTCTTCCTTTAGGAGTTGGTTGTTGGCATTAAGTTGAATGGAGAGGTAATAATTTAGGAAACAACAATAGAATTTAAGCATCCTTGACAAAGACCTATGTTATTGTCAAGCTGAGGTGAAAAGACAAAGGGGAAAATTTAAAACAGGGAGCAAAGGAATGTGAACACACTTAAGAAGGAAGGAGCAACATATCTCACATTCAAGGAGAAGGGGTAGAAAGCAGCTCTTTGAGAGTGTGACAGAAAAGATCTTGGAGCGTTAATTGACAGTAAGGGGAAGGGAAGTCAACACCTATACTGCCTCTGTTCCTTAATGTGTTAGTTTCTCTCTCCATGTGTGAGCTTAAGTTAACAAGGCCAGTGCTGAATCTCCAGTAGAACATTGAAGATTGTGCCTTAGCCTCTGCTGAAACGGCCCTGAGTACTTCTTTCATGTTGGCTGGGAATGTTTCCCCATCAGCTTTGCGTTCTCCAATTCTTCCATAAAGGAAGTAATAAGTAATAACTCCCTCTCCCACTGAGTTTGCTTATTCCAGAAAAATATTTTTTGGGGGGTGTAATTTGACAAAGTGGGGTTGGAAGACCTTTGTCCTCTGATAAAAGGCAAATCCCCAGGAAAGGAAATTCATCCATTCTTATTACACATTTAGGTAGACTTTTAATGTGAAGAAACAGTAGATCATTTCCTGGAAGCCGGCTGAGAGGGTGGGGAGGGAGACGGCAGCATGAGGAGAGGGCATCAGGATAAGAAAGGAGAAGACAAGCTCTTCCAGGAGGCAAGCTCTGCCTGATGTTCACTTTTGCCAGCCTCCTCTGCCTGAGTTAAAACAAGAACTTTCGGAATTCTCCCAAGTGTTTTCCTGCCTTCACTTTAGCTTTGTCATATCTTTTGCATAGCTCTCTATAGATTAGACTTCGTTTCAAAATGGTATTTTAAAATGATTAAATGTTTAAAATAATGTAGCACAAATGTATTTGTCCCCAGATACCACAAGGAAATTAGTTTTTGTGGGGTTCCCAAACTTTTCTATGTAGAAGAGTTAGGCCAGTGTGTTCTCAGGAATCCCTCAAATGTTAGCAAAGGAACATGCACTCACCCAAACTTGCAGGTCAAGGAAAATGCAGGAGAATCAGGTTCTAGAAAGGGCAGAACTGATTCTCGAGGGTGGGGAGGTAGGTATGCTATTAATACTTCGTGTGAATGATGGAAAAGAAGCAGGCAAATTTCCCTGGGTCAGGCAGAGTTTCTGGCACTGGGTTCTTTATTCAACTGTTATAAATATTTTCATTTGTCTAGTATGGAAGAGAGAGTAAAAGAGGAAGGGAAATTTGAAGATGGAGTTAGGGTGAGGCTATAGATGACATATGACTTAAAAATTCTCTTTTGGACTTACTATGGGAAACTAGAAATAGTTTGTGGGGCTTGTGGTCAAATATAATTTCCTCAGAGATGCTTTAGATTAGAAACAATGCCAGAATGAAAAGGGAGCCAAAATAAAAATGTTTAATAATTCTTCCTGTTATGAAAAGTCCTTTTTCATATTTATCTTCACTAACTTTAGAGAAGGTATCCTATTATTCTGTAAAATTCATTCTGTTTGTGTGTTTCATTTTTGGAGGACTCCAATTCTCTTTCATCCAGTCAGTCGATCATACGATAATTCATTCAAAAAATATTTGAGTGCCTACTGTGTGGCCAGGTATGGTGCTAACACTGGAGAAACCAAAATGAATGAATGAAACACAGTCATTGCCCTCAAGGTAGAGCCTAAAAAAAAGCCCACAGTCTTTCCTGGGGAGATATTCAATATCAAATAAATTATGACAATATTGGTTGAAAACAGGTAACATGGATCATTGTAGGCTTAAAAGAGGCAGTGATGAAATCTTTGGTACATCAGAAATGTCTTCTTGGAGCAGAGTCAAAACTGAATCTTGGTGAAAAAGGAGTTCACCAGGGGGATAAAGGTGGACATTTCAGTCAGAGAGCATTGTAGAAAGCAGCAGTCCATAGCCAGGCATGGTGGTGGGCGCCTGCAGTTTCAGCTACTTGGGAGGCTGAGGCAGAAGAATATCTTGAGCCTGGGAGGCGGAGTTTGCAGTGAGCTGAGATTGCACCATGGCACTCCAGCCTGGGTGACAGAGTGAGACTTCGTCTCAAAAAAAAAAAAAAAAAAAGAAAAAAGAAAAAAGAAAAAAAGCAAGCAGCAGTCTGGCTCAGATCTCACATCATGGAGGGCTTTGTATGCTATTCTCAGGAGTTTAGACTTTATCCTATAAGCTCTGGGGAACCATAAAAGAGTTTTTAGTAGATGAATTACATGATCAAATTTGCAATTTAGAAAGGTCACTCTGGTGACTTTTAAGAGGACAGAACAATTACAACATTCTAGATTAATTTGGGCAGAATTAGTTGTTATCTAAATACTATTGAGTTTTCTAATTTACAAACATGGTGTATGTCACAGTTTCTTTTGGTCTTCTTTAATTTCTTTTAATAATGTTTTGTTATTTTCATTAAACAGGTCTTGCACATATTTGTTTAATTTATTCCTCAGTTTTTCATGTTTCTGGTGCTACTATAAGTGGAATTGTTCTTAAATTTCAATTTCCAATTGCTGTTGCTAGTATATAGAAATGCAATTGATTTCTGTGTATTAACCTTGCTAAACTAGACTATTAGTTCCATATTCGCTTTTTAAAAAAAGATTTCTAAGGAATCTAGAAAATTGACATGATTATGTTGTCCTAAAAAAGAGTTTTACCTTTCTTCAAATTGTAAGCCTTTTTTTCTCCTTGCCTTTTGCACTGGTTAAAACTTCCATTACAAGTTTACAAGTTTCAGTAGAAGTAGCAGTGAACATTCATTCCCATCTTCCTCCTGATCTTAGTGGCAAAGCATTTGGTCATTTATCATTAAGTACAATGTAGGATGTTGCTTTTTCACAGATATTTTCAGGCTGAAAAATGTTCCCTTCTATTCCTAGTTTGCTGAGAGTTAAAAAAACAAGAATATTAAAATTTATCAGTGACTTCTCTGTATCTATTGAAATGATTATATTGGTTTTTAAAAATTCTGTTAATATGGATTACATCTAATGATTTTTAATGTTAAATCAACCTTGCTTTCTTGGAATAAACCCTACTTGGTCCTGATATCTTATTGTCATTGTGTATTTCCAGATTTTGGTTGTTAAAAATTTCTGCTTGTAGGTTTCTGAGGGATATTGACATGTATTTTCCTTTTTTGGGAATGTGTTAGTCTGGTTTTGGTATTGAGGTTATTCTGGCCTATTATGGTGATTTGGGAGTTCATCTTTACCCTTCTCTTTTCTGAAAAAATATGTGTGAGAGTGGTATTATCTTTTTCTGTAAATGATTAAAAAATTTACCAGTAATGCCATTAGTCCTAGAGTTTTCTTTGTGGGAAGATTTTGAACGATGTACTCAATTTCTTTAATAGAATTAGGGCTATTGAGTTTTTAAAAATTGCTTCACAGTTAGTTTTTGGTAGTTTATGAATTTTAAGAAATTTGCCCATTTCATTTAAGTTGTCATTTTTGGCGATTTTTTTTTTGGCAATATTTTTTTTCTATCTATTTAATATCTGGAGAATTTGTAGTAATGTATTCTATTTAATTCTTGGTCATTTGTTTCTCTCTTCCTTTCTTCCTCTCTTCCTCTCTTTCTCTCTTCCTCTCTCTCTTTCTTTCTCTCTCTGTCTGTCTTCCTCTTTCTTTCTCTCTCTCTTTCTTTCCTTCTTTCTTTCTTTGTTTCTCTTTAAGATCTTGTGCTGTTGCCCAGGCTGGAGTGCAGTGGTACAATCATGGCTCACTGAAGCCCCTAACTCCCAGGCTCAAGTGATTCTTCTACTTCAGTCTTCTGAGTAGCTGGGAATACAGGCGTGCACCACCATGCCCAGCTAATTTTTGTATTTTTTGTAGAGACAGGGTTTTGTCATGTTGCCCAGGCTGTCTGGAACTCCTGGGCTCAAGTAATCCTCCCACGTCAGACTCCCAAAGTGCTGAGATTACAGTTGTGAGCCACTGCGCCTGGCCTCTTTTTTTTTCTTGTTAAGTCTAGCCAGAAGTTTATCAATTTCATTTTTGTTTTCCAACAATTACCTTTGGGTTTTTTCTAAATTTTCTATTTTGGTTTTGTAATTTTCTAATTTCTTGATTTCCATTCTTTACTGTTTTCTTTCTTCTACTTGGTTTGGGTTTAATTTGTTCTTATTTTTTTCAGCTTGTTAAAGGGTAATGTTAGGTCATTTATTTAAGATCTTTCTAATATAACCATTTAAAGCTGTATATTCCTCTATAAGCACTGCTTTAACTGCTTCCCATGGGTTTCAGTATGTTATGTTTTTAATCTTCATTTAAAATATTTTCTAATCTTTCTGTGATTTCTTCCTTGACCAAACTTAAAAGTTTAACTTCCAAATATTTGGAGATTTTGTAGACGTTTTTCTATTGTCAATTTCTAATTTAATTTGATTGTGATAAGGTAATATATGTGGTACGATTTTAATTCTTTTAAATTTGTTGAAGCTAGTTTTTAATGGCATGGCATTTGGCCTATTTTGATGTAAATTCCATATGTACTTGAAGAAAATGCATTTCTTGATGTTACTATGTGGAAGGATCTGTGAAGATCAGTTAGCTCAAGTATTCCATATCCTAATTGATTTTCTGTTAAATTATTTGAATAACTATTGAGAGTATTGTTGTCTCCCGCTACAATTTTGGATTTGTCTTGCTTCAGTGTGTCAAGTGTTTCCTTTTTAAAAATTTTGAAACTCTAGGTTTTAGCTTCATTGTATCTTTCTTGTGAATTGACCTCTTTATCATTATAAAATGTCCAACTTCAACCTGAAAATATTCCTTTTTATAATGTTTACTTTGTTTGATGATAATATAGCCACTCCAGCTTTCTTATGATTAATATCGTCCTGCTTTATCATTCTTCTATCCTTTAAGTTTTAAACTACTTGAGTCTTTATCTTGAAAATAGGTTTCTTGTAAACAATATACAGCTGAGTCTTAGTTAGGTCTTGTTATAATCCAGTCTGATGATCTCTGCCTTTTAATTAAACTATTTAGACTATTAACATGTAATATGATATGGTCGAGTTTAAATCTATCATTTTACTATTTGTTTTCTCTGTTTTCATTTTTCCTGCTTTATTTAATATTTACAAATATTTAATATTAATAATGATTAATAATGTTATGGTTCTATTTTAGTACCAGGAATAATTTATTTAATGGGTTTATTTAATGGATTATGTCTGCTTTTTACCTTCCTGATAAAATTCTTATTTTTCTTTTTCATCCCTCAAGAATATTATCACTGGATACAGACTCTGTGTCAATAGCATATGTCCTCTGGCTTGCATAGTTTCTGACAGGAAGTCTATGGACATTCTGCTTTATTCTTTTGTGTATATATAATATATATATAATATATATTATATAATATTAATATTATATAATATATAGTATATAATATTAATATTATATAATATATATTATATAATATTAATATTATATTATATAATATATAATATAATATTAATATTAATATTACATATTATATTATATAATATTATATATATTATATATATTATATATTATATAATATATACTATATTATATATTGTGTATTATATATAATATATACATTATATATAATGTATATAATGTATATATTATATATAATATATATTATATATAATATATACATTATATATAATGTATATAATGTATATATTATATATAATATATACATTATATACATTGTATATAATGTATATATTATATATAATATATATATTATATAATGTATATATTATATATAATATATATTATATAATGTATATATTATATATAATATATATTATATAATGTATATATTATATATAATATATATTATATAATGTATATATTATATATAATATATATTATATAATGTATATATTATATATAATATATATTATATAATGTATATATAATATTATATATTAAATATATACATTATATAATATATATTATACACATATATGTATATATGTGTATATATATATACACATATGTCTTGTTTCATCTAATTGTTTTAAAATTTTTCCCTTTAATGCTTGTGTTCAGTAATTTGATCATACTATGTCTTCATGTGATTTTCTTTATATTTATCTTGTTTGTCATTAAATTTCTTGGATCTGTTTGGTGAAAGATCTCAGACCACTATTTTTTCTTCGAATAATTTTTCTGCCCCTTCTCTGCTTCCTGCAGACTCCTATTATGTCTGTGTTAAACTATTCACTGTTATTCTACAGGCCATTGAGTTTCTGTCAATTTTTAAATCTTTTTATATTTATGCTTAATTTGGATAAGTCTATGGCCCCAAGTTCACTGATTTTTCTTTCTGCAGTGTTTAAACTAATCTTACTTGCTTCTAGTAACTTTTTCATTTTCATGATTATAATTTTCATTTCTAGATATTGCATTTGGTTTTTTGTATGCCTTCATTTCTTTTATTATTATATTCATTTTCCTCCCCTTTGCATCCTTGAGTATGTGGAGGAAATGTATATCATCTTAAGCTTTCAATCCCTAATTAAATCTCTATTATTTTGGGGTATCTTTTTGATTAACTGGTTCTTCTTCTGGCCATTTGTCATATTTTTCTGCTTCTCTGTATTTCTAAAAAAATTTAACTGTTTGCTAGGCTTCTGAATTTTATATTGTTGAGTGGTGGATGTTTTTGTGTTAATTTAATAATTTTTGAATTTTGCCTGAAGACAGTTAAGTCACTTGTGGGTTAGTTTGATCATCTCAAAGCTTGTTTTTAAGGTCTTTTATCTTAGATGGGTATAGAGTATATTTTAGTCTCAAGATAAATTTTTCCCACTTTCAAGGTCTGAGCCTTCTACAGTCTACTGAATACCTTGTGTATTCAGAGAAATCTCTCCATTCTGGCTGGAAGGAATTCAAACTGTTCTTGGCCGTCTTAGCTCCAGAAACTGTTGATCTTTCAGTTTCATGGTAATTGCTTTTTCTGCAGAAATTATTCTTGTCTGTCCTCCTGGGATTTTACCTTATAAATGGGCAGATATCTCCTTAGCCAAAACTCAAGGTGACCCTTACACAGATTTCTAAAGTTCTTTCTCTATGTAGTTTTGTACTGTCAGAATCATTGCCTTAAAAATTCTAGCAACTCTGATCTTCCTGAACTTTAACTGTGTCTGTTCAACACAGTGAGATTTCTGGACACTCTTTAGGTTCTTCCTTCCCTCATCACTTGGGCATTGGTAAGGTTCATCTAGTTCCTTCCTCCCCTTCCCCAATTATCCAGGAACATTATGATTTTACTGCCTGTTGTCCAATACCTGAAAATAGTTGTTTCTTGTATTTTGTTGAGTTTTATAGTGGTTTGGAGGGTAATTCAGACTGCCTTACTGTCTCATGGACAGAAACAGATACCTCTTTTGTCTCTTAATTTTCAGTTCTGTCCCCATTGCATTGCTTTTCTCCTCCCGCTACCCAGCACCCCAGCATTTGTTTTAATCTTTCGTTTTGGATGGTAGGGTGGAAAGAGCTCAAACCTTATGCAAAGGTGAAGGGGGATAATAAAAAGAAAACAAAGAACAGGCAAGCAAATCTTTCTACTTCTAAGATGGGCTCCTTCATTAACAAGATTCCTAATCATCGTTGTGCTAAAGGATTCCCTGTCCCCTTTTTCAGCCTTACCTAACATTGCTAAGATTGTTCCAATCACACAGTCTGATTATTACAATGCTAAAGGAATTTCTAACTTTTCTTCTGTTTTAATAAAATCTTCCTGTTATATTGTTAGTTTTCCATGGTTCACTGTCCCAGAAGGTAAAGAGTGGAGAAAAGATGAAGACGTTATAAAAGTGGAAGAAAAACTGGGTTTCAGGCACTATGGTTATGAGAACATTCTTCTTGAAGTTAATGTTTGCTTCTCATGGAAACATAGTTTAAATGTTTGCCCACAATCATTTATCATTCATATTTCTACCTGGGAGAGTATTTATTTAAGAGCTAGGGAGGCCAGCACAAATACCGTGGGGGAACAAACTCAGAAGATAAAGTAGGTTTTTGCCATATGACCTGCTTTTTGTTTTTTTTAATTTTATGATTTTTACATAACTGGTTCTTCCTTTCTTCATCTCAAAAGATACTGAGGTTATTTTTCATAAGCACTATCTTCTTTAAGTGGAATGAGGTCACCTTAATACAGTAGGTAAACACAATATTTATAAACTTCTCTTCACCTCTGAATTTTAAGAAAATGATGGTTAATGTTGGAACATCTTTTTTTTTTTTTTTTTGAGATGGAGTCTCGCTCTGTCACCAGGCTGGAGTGCAGTGGTGCAATCTTGGCTCACTGCAACCTCTGCCTCCTGGGTTCAAGTGATTCCCCTGCTTCAGCCTCCCGAGTAGCTGGGACTACAGGCGCACGCCACCACACCCAGCTAATTTTTTTTTTTTTTTGTATTTTAGTAGAGATGGAGTTTCACCATGTTGGCCAGGATGGTCTCTATCTCCTGACCTTGTGATCCACCTGCCTTGGCCTCCCAAAGTGTGGGATTATAGGCATGAGCCACCGATCCCAGCCTGGAAAATCTTTTTTATATTATACTGTAAGTTTATTTTCCACAGCACTTATTATCATGCTATGTTCTCAATTGTTTCTCACAGATTTACTCTTGCTCCTCTAAATCTCACAGATTTACTCTGTTCTGTTTTAATCTGATTTAATCTGTTCTCTTTGCTTCCTTCTTCACCCTCCATATTCATTCCCTATCCTTTTTTGCCCTGTTGTGACCATTTGGTAGCTGACCATTATGAAAGGAGTTATCTGGGTCCACTTGCCTGACTCTCTTGCCTTGATGGTTGAGAGTCCCAGTAGAAGGTTGAAGGTCCAGAAAGTTGAGTCCCAGTAGAAGGTTGGAGGGAGAAAGAAGGGAAAGGGATATATATATATATTTCGAGATGGAGCCTTGCTCTGTCGCCCAGGCTGGAGTACAGTGGCACAGTCTTGGCTCACTGCAAGCTCCGTCTCCCGGCTTCACGCCATTCTCCTGCCTCAGCCTCCCGAGTAGCTGGGACTGACTACAGGCACCCGCCACCTCGCCCGGCTAATTTTTTCTTATATTTTTAGTAGAGACGGGGTTTCACTGTATTAGCCAGGATGGTCTCGATCTCCTGACCTCGTGATCCGCCCGCCTCGGCCTCCCTAACAGCTGGAATTACAAGCGTGAGCCACCACGCCCGGCCGGAAAGGGGTATTTCTTTTGCCCCATCTTCCCTTCCACAGTCTGGCAGTGGTTGTATATCTCCATAGATAACAGCTCTTGTCGGGTAGTCTTCTCTTGCTTCAGCTCTCCCAAGGCTTATATACTCCTTTTTCTTCCATTTGTCCCTTCAGGCTTTGAGGTAACAGCTCTTCTCTGTTGCTCTGGGTACTTCACTAACCCTTGTTGGGTTCCTTAATCCTACCCATGCCTCCACATGTAGTCCCTTCATTGATCTCTCTTTAGTTAAGCCCTTTTTGAGTGTGCCTCTTTTTCTTGCTGGGACCATGACTGATGTAAATTCTATATATTGCCTAGAGAACTCTTTATAACACTGAAGTTAAATAACATTGCCACCCTATTCCAAACCCTTCAGTGATCTTCCAATTAGAATCAAATTCAAACTGTTTGATAGAACCTCATGATGTTAACTCCACTTTTTTTTTCTCCTTTTAGTCTCTCCTCATTCTGTTCCAGCCACACTTATCCTTTTCCCTTGAACATGCTAAGCTCACTCACACCTTTGGGCCTGTATACTTGCTGTTCTCTCAGCCTGGGCAGGTCTTCTCCTGGACCTTTATGTGATGGACTTTTTTTCAACATTCATGTTCCTGCTCAATTTTTCACCTACTCTAAGAGAACATAATTGATCAATGTGTTTAAATTGATCACTTCCCCCAGTATTATGTATCTCATTACTCCACCTTATTTTCAAATAACAATTGCTACTATTGGAAATAATTCAATTTACTTTTCTCTTTGTGTATGATCTGTCTTTCCCCACTACAATGTAAACAGCTATATTCAGGACCTTTGTCTGTCTTGTTCACCACTGTATCTCCAGTGCTAAACCAGTGTCTGGGTGCATCATGTATCCTCAATAAATGTTTACTGAATGATTGAATGAATAAATGCCTGGTTAATTTAATGAAAGATTGAAATAAGAAATGAAGCTGAGAAAGCCAAAGAATTCTTAATCAGTCCTCTGGAAGGTAAACTGTATATATTGATCTATTCTTAGAAAATGTATCCTGTCCCATCCATAAATCTGGATTGAGAGGCAGAACTTATTGGTACCAGCGTGAGCAAGTCTGACTTGGTAGAAAAAAGGGAGTAGATCAGCCTGGAGCTGAGAATATGGAGAAGAGTGTGAGTAGGAGAATGACAATCACAGGCCAAGGCGTTAGTGGGCAGAGATGCCCCGTTTTAAAGGGAAAAAATGCAGCAGGAAATAAACCTAAGCCAAATCAGGAATGAACTGTCTTAGTAAAGGCCAAGAAATGCATAAGGAACCATGGAATCAAACTGATCTGAAGTCCACGGAATCATCGAAGTCATGGGAGTATGAAGAATGTACCAATATAAGACCTATAGAAACACGATCTTAGATATTCTAAGTGCAGCTCTGTGGCTCTCTGTTCTCCCATCCAGCATCTCTTCCTATGTGGCGTGCTCTCTCAGTCATCTGGCCACCCACAGCTCTCCCTGATCACCTAGATATCAGCAGGAAATGCTTGGAGTTTCTTAGTTGGGTTTGTCAGTGACTGCATTTTTTTCCCCAGCAGAATCAACAATTCTGGCAGAAATATTCCCTGTTCTTGAGATGCTAATTTTCTGTTGTAAGCTCAACAGCATCTGTACACCTAAACGCTTTCAGACCAGGGTGTCTCTAAAGAGTAGGCTAGGCCTCCTTTCCACTCCTCACTTGAAGCTCAGTTTCTTCCTCTAGCTACAGGAGTCTTCCAAGCCGTGGTTCTTCTAAGACAGACTAAACATTATGCTGATTCCCATGTCCATGTGGTTTTCCAAATAGGGTTGGTTCATCCCTTTGCCAGCCCATTGCTTACTTACCTGGAGTTTCCGTTGTCCTAAAACTTTATCTCATTAACCAATGCATGGGGGAAAAAAATCAAATAAACTAAAGATTTCAGTGAAATTTATTGGTTACTAATCATTATCCCAGAAGAAACTGAGCCTTCCTCAGTGGCTCCTAAAAACAGTGGCAGACTCTTTATGCCTCTTTAGTAGATGTGAGAAGGAACTGTGCTGGTACAGTGACCTTACACTCTCTCCCCACACCAGAGGTGACAGAATCACTTTAAGAAGTCAGATTACTATTCTGTCCCAAGAGAATTCCTCCAGAACAGGACTATTTAAATTTTTTTTTGTTTGAGCCAGGCGCAGTGGCTCACACCTGTAATCCCAACACTTTGGGAGGCCAAGGAGGGGGGATCACAAAGTCAGGAGTTCGAGACCAGCCTGACCAACATGGTGAAACTTCGTCTGTACTAAAAATACAAAAATTAGCCTGGTGTGGTTGCACGTGCCTGTAATCCCAGCTACTCAGGAGGCTGAGACTGGAGAATCGCTTGAACGCGGGAGGCAGAAGTTGCAGTTGCAGTGAGCTGAGATTGCGTCACTGCACTCCAGCCTGGGTGACAGAATGAGACTCCGTCTCCAAAAAAAAAATCTTTTTTGATGATGAAAATATTCTATATTTGTGCTGTCTAATGCAGAAACCACTAGTCATATATAGCTGCTTAGCATTTGAAATGTGGACAGTGCAGTGAGGAACTGAATTTTAAATTTTGCTCAAATTTAAATAATTTAAATTTCTTTTCTTTTTTTTATTATTTGTTTATTTATTTATTTTTTTTGAGACAAAGTCTCACTCTGTTGCCCAGGCTGTAGTGCAGTGGCATAATCTCAGTTCACTGCAACCTCTGCCTCCTGGGTTCAAGCGATTCTCCTGCCTCAGCCTCCCGAGTAGGTGGGATTACAGCCATCCACCACCACACCTGGCTAATTTTTGTACTTTTAGTAGAGACAGGGTTTCACCATGTTGGCCAGGCTGGTCTTGAACTCCTGGCCCCAAGTGATCTGCCCACATCAGCCTCCTGAAGTGCTGGGATTACAGACCTAAGCCCCTGCACCCGGCCTATAATTAAAATTTAAATAGCTACATGTGGCTAGTGGCTACGGCATTGGACATCACAGCTCTAGAGTCTGCTTACCAATGCACCACAAAGCAGGTGCAAAATTCTGTACTTCCACTTGTCTCTTAGGTATGATGTAGTGGAGGGAATTGGCAAGGCTCAGATTTATTTTGGAAGAGTACCACGTAAACAAGATATATCTTGTTGAGGCACCAATCTGTAAGGGGTGTTATTTCTTGTTCTACTACACTCTACTCTACACTCTGGAAACCCACTGAATAAAGCCAAATAATGCATTTCTAGTGCTAATCACCAATCACTTCTTTAAGTGGTGCTGATAAAACTCATGGTCAGTGCGAATAGGAAAGTCGCTGTGTTCTTTCTTTGTTTTGGGTCTATGCCTACGTTTCATTCTCAGCTAAACCCCATGCCAATCCTTCTCCCATACTCATGCTTGCTAGACAGAGTCAGTAACAGTTCTGACAAATCCAAGTGCTATTATTTCTTTCTGACATTACACAACATCTTTCCTTTAAAGTACAGGACCACCTTGCATTGGCTATTGAGCTGTATTAACTATCTTCTAAAGCTTTAGCTAACGGTTCTTTTATTATTTTATAAAGTTGTATAAATGCTGGTCACTCTGGCTCTTTTCCAGTATAAACGAATTCTATTTGTGCTATCTGTAAAACTTTCCCTCAGGGTCCTCCAAGAAGCAGATACCAGGATGAGATTAAACATATAAACTCTATTAGGGGAACATGCCTGTGTGAAGGAAATAGGAGAACCACCTGACCACTATGCACGTCTAACCCAGAATGAAAGAGAGAGAGACAGAGAGAGAGAGACAGACAGACAGACAGAGAGAATGCGAGTGAATGTTCGGTGGAGTGCCACACAGTTTTGGCAAAGCCACCAGGAAATCCTCAATACAAAGTTGGTCAAAAAAAAGTCCAGTGTTTCTCTGGAATGGGATCTGCCTTAGTATCACTGCTACAGTCAGTCACCGGCTGGAGCAGCCTGTGAGAGGAGTAGCCTTGAAGCAAACCCTGGTACAGATTTCCAAGCTGGAGCCCTTGGTCCATTATGCTCTCTGGAATAAGACGTGAGCAAAACACATGCCTTGTACAATTCCTGCTTAAGTTATCATGGTTAGAAAAGAAAATGAAAGATGAAAGATGGGGTGGCTAGAAAATAAAATATCTGAACAATACCTAGAAGACTTTCTTCTATTAGTCAGAATTGTCCCCACTTACTGCCTCAATGCTAATTCGAATTCTCTTCTATCAAATATTTCCATGGCTGCAGATTTAGGGCTAGAAACTTTCTTCTTGTCACCTCTCTGGGTTTTTGTAAGTCCCCTCTATCTGCCTCTAGTTGTTTACTTCCAGAATATGCCAAGGAGAAACATTTTCTTTTGCATTCCATTTGCCAGCTTGTTATGTATTTATGTATAGTTTTGGATTCTTTGAAAAGGTCTGATAAATAATACACTGCATCCACATTCAGTTTCAGAATAAGTGAAGAACAGAAAGAAAAGGGTCAGTATATACAGGCCTCAAAAATGACCTTAATTACTAATAAAACTAGATAATTTGACTTTGTCTCTGTATAAGTTGGCCCCCTGACGCTGTATCTAGAATTTGAAGGGCATTTTTCAGCTTCATTTGCACTAGAATAGGGCAGGAGTTTCCTGCTCCAAGTGTAGATTCTTCCCAAGCTGCAGAGGGTAGCATGTTTCCTGGAAGCTTCCATTCACAGTTACTCTCCCAAATTCACTGATCAGATTAAGTCTTTCTATGTATCTGGAACTAAATGAGAGGGGGAGGCAGAGAGAGGCCAGGAGTATTAAATTCACAGAAGGAAAGATCAATGGTGGGGAAGAGGCCTGACAGATAAAATACCAAAATGACACGTGTCAGGGATACACAGGCTTGGAAGCCAATTATTCTGTACTTTACAGTTGTTCTCCGATGATTTCCAGAATTCTGAGTTCAACTAATAGTAACATTTGTACACTCCCTTCTCTTTGGATTCTTGAAAAATGTTTTTTCCCCACTTTCAGCTGAGAATTTTGGGTGAAAATCTTTTTGGAGAACTCAGGAAAGCTTTGGATTCTCCCTTACCAAAAAATGTATGCAGACTCAATTTTTTTTTTTTTTTTTTTTGCTTTAGTGACTAAAAACCAGAATGGATTTATTTATTGATTCAAAACTCCAGCTCTCTTTTCTACACTATTTTCATTTTGCATGCACACACACACTCATACACACACACTGGACTTGAGCTTCTGAAAGCCCTTTCTTTCAATTCTGTTTTTCTTTAGTCACTTGAGTCAAGCCAAAATTACTATAATCCTGACTTTTGAACTTGGAGAGCTTATGTGAAATGGTCCACAAACTCATTCTAAGAAAAGATTACTTAATGCCATTTCTGTATTACCGTGGAATTAAATCCCCTTTCTCAAACCCACTTCTACATTATCTTTCTTAGGTCAAAATCTCAAATTGAATTTTATGGATTTGGGGAAAGAATTTTAGTGATTGAGCCATGCTATACTGTGAAGTAGTACAATTAAAGTAGTTTTGGGTGAGAACTTTGGCAATGGAGTAAAACAGAGCTGTACTTAAATCCTAGCTCTATGACCTTATAAAAATTACAAGGTCAATTTTACAAAAAACCTCATATCTGTCTGAGATTTACATTCCCCATAAAATAAGGACAATAATAGTACTTTCGTCACAGGGCTATGGTGAAGATGAGAGGAGATGATGTATTTAAAGCATTTAGTATAGTGCCTGGCACATAATGAACTGGTGATAAAAATCAGTGATTCTTGCTGTTACTATTATTTTTACTCAGCTTGCATTAACAGCATTTACTGCAATAGCTGACATGGAATAAATGCCTAAGAAATATTTACTAAATGAAGACTAGGGCAACTTTAGTCACCTTGGTCTTCTCATACCCAAGAGTAGTAGACCTTATCATATTGTATGCCACTGTATGATGGAAATCAAAATGGACTTAGCACCCTTTAGTTCTTCTGTGACCAGCAGAACCTGTCTGAAAACATAATAAGTAATGTAGTATCTCCAGCTATTATCCTCTTAGGAAAATATTTGTCAAATTTATATTTATTCAGAATTTTTTCTCTAGGATAATCAAAATGTTTCTACTTAGCGAACATACTCACCAAGAGCTCCATGACAGAGATGTTTCTCAGTCTGTCTATTTAAACAGACTCTTTTCAAAAATTGGTGCAATTCTTTAGAATAAAAAATCAGACTAAGTTAAAATTAACCAGACAGGTACAAATAACCTATCCCAAACCATTTGTTCTTTTTGTCTTTTTACAAATATACATAGATAGGCAGGCATATGGATAGATACAGATATTGATGTTTTGAGATTAACTTTTGCTATTCCATAGATTCTAGATAGTTTTCACCAAACCCCTCACTTCAGTACCTCACCAGAAGTTTTCATATCAGGAAATACGGGTTATACAAGTGTTTGTTTTAGAAAAAGAGCTTCATCGCTTTAGTGTCCTCTCTCACACGATTTCTCTCATCTGTCTTGCTGGGCAGATAGAATCTTACGAGGATGTCAGCTTGCCAAATAATTAAGATTCTTTTCAGTAATATAGGACTCAAATCAAAAACATTCCTGGAGACCAGTACATTTACAAATATTATTGCTTATACAGATGTGTGGTGGAATGGAATAAAATGTTAGGTATGACAACAACGAATTATAGAAATATGAGGCTGCCTTCAGGCACATGAATATATACATGAGGGCAGAAATATTTTGGTGGGAATTATTACTAAGGATGTGAGATCTTTGAAACAATATTTGGAATCAGAGGCATCCAAGTTAAAATGAAGGAAGCCAGTCAATGAATGTTTCTTGAGCACAAATTATGTACCAGCTGCTGGTCTAGGCACAGAGAACATAGACATGAATGATCCAGACACAGCCCCAGCCTAGGTTTACAGTCAAATGCAGAAGATAGACATTAAGCCAATAATGAAAGAGTTCAGAAGAAACTAGGGCTTTGAAGAAGTGCGAGGTCCTGTAAAATCTGGGGTAAAAGTAGTGTGGAGGAGAAGATAGATCTTACCTAGTATGGGAGGTTAAAGAAGGTCTCACTCTAGAGAAAATGTTGTTTAAAGCAACACTTAAGTCTGTCTTAACTAGGAAAAGAGGAGGGAACTTGCTCTGTTAGAAAAAGGGAACATCATGGACAAAGGTCCATATAAAGAGTTGAGAGAATCCCATTGCATTATTTTCCTATGGCTGCTGTAACAAACTACAGCAAACTGGGTGGTTTAAAACAACAGAAATTTATTGCCTCACAGTTTTGAAGGCTAGAGGTCCAAGATCAAGGTGTCAGCTGGGTTTGTTCCTCCTGAGGGCTATGAGGAAGAATGTTTCATGCCTCTCCCCTAGCTTCTGGTGATTTGCTGGCAATCCTTGGTCCCTTTGGCTTGTAGAAACATCATCCCCATCTCTGCCTGCATCCTCACATGGCATCCTCCTTGTATAAGCCTAGGTCTAAGTTTCCCCTTTTCATAAGGACACTAGTGAATTAAGGGCTCACTCTACTGTAGAAGGACCTCATCTTAGAAAATGACATCTGACATAGCTCTATTTCCAAATAAGGTCACATTCTGAGGAGTCAGAACTTCAACATGTGACATTTTGGGCAGACATGCCTAGCCTGGAGAGAGGAGTGGGGATAATGGTTTGACATGATCTCAGAAAGGTAATTAGGGTTCAAGCACATAATACACTTTAGGTGAACTTAGCATTTTGTACATTTTTTCTAAGGGCCATGGCAAACCATTTATGAATTTTAAGCAGAGGAGTGGAAATGATCATATTTGTGATTCTAAATGATTGCCCTGGCTTCAATGTGGGAGATGGATTAGTAGGTGGTACAACATATTGGATCTCTCCACTTTCATTTTTGGCATTTCTTTAGTTCTTCCTGTAGATATCAGCTCTCCCTACCCCATGTTCATAGAGGCCATTTAGCTGGCCTTTGAGAGGTCCAGATCTCTTTCTTGTACAAAATGCTGTCTTGGGAAATTTTCTATGCTTCTGAATCCATTTGTCATCCATAATGTATTTTTCTCCTTTAGACATCAAAGTTTAAATTTGCACAAAGAATTCATTTTAGTCAAATAACTCTTGATGTTTTCAGATTACTGAGACTTTACATTAGGCTTCAACTGAAAAAATTACTAATAAAATGTTGAATAATTAGTAAAGAGACAACTTGTGCATGACTGTAAAATTTCTGTAAACTCAAGTATTTAAGTTTGGGCTTTTACAAAATAATGAGAACGACTTTTGTTATTGTTGTTAGGTATTTTTTTTTTCTTTTTTTTTTTTGAGACAGGGTCTCACTCTGTCACCCAGGCTGGAGTGCAGAGGTGTGATCTTGGCTTACTGCAGCCTGGACCTCCCTGGCTCATACAATCCTCCAGCTTCAGCCTCTCGAGAGACTGGGACTACAGGTGCACACCACCACACTTGGCCAGTTTTTTTTTGTAGAGATGGGATTTCACCATGTTGCCCAGGCTGGCCTCTTAGGCTCAAGCAATCTGCCCAACTCAGCCTCCCAAAGTGCTGGGATTGCAGGCGTGAGCCACTGTGCTTGGCCGATGACAGCGTTTTTTACGTTCATGTTGAGAAATGACTTGCATAAGCAAGAGCAATGTTGAGTCAACTTAAGTTGATTCTCCCAGAGCTCCTTCTGGCTCTCCCATGTGAGCTGCAGGATTTCAGGTTTCAAACCTCACTCAACTGCAAGCCCTCCCTGGCTGCTTTATGCTGATCGGCAGAAAACTACTTTAAGTGATCTAATCTTCTCATAGGATTATGTCTGAGGATAATGAAACTTTACTAAATGCCTGTGGGAATTTGAAGATAGCCTTTATAATGAAGGTAATCTATTGTCATACTGCATGATAGTGAAGTAGAGGTATATTGAAAGTGATTAACAGAGCAATTAAAAGATATAATGATGGGGCCTGTAAGTCTGAGACGCTGAGAAAAAGAAGAAAAGGTTATCATTTAAAAATTGATCTTAAGCCTTAACATGGGCTTCTGTGATCATCACTGGCAGAATAGCAAAGTTTAATATCTTTGTTTCAGTCGTAAGGCAAAACTTCTGTTTCTTCCATTTATGAACAGTCAGAACTGGAACATACTTCAGAGGTAGTTTGTGTAGGACCTTCTGTGTAGGGTTCATGCTGAGCTAATGTAACTAAAGCCGTTTGAATAAGAAAGAAGTATTTTTTCTTCTCTTCATGTAAAAGTCCAGAATTAAGTAGCGGAGGGCTGATGGGCATCTCTGTTCAGCGATGTCTGTCAGGATCCTGTGCTCGTGGGGGGCTCTGATATCCTCAACACCAGGCTCTCATTCCTGGGTATAGGTGGTGGCTCCAGTTATGGCCATTTCCCAGCCAGTAGGACAGGGGAGAGTCCAAGTCAAGTGGCTTTGTCTTTAAGGAAATGAAATAAAAATTACAATATCATTCTTGCTAGCCCATGGCCACTCTTAGCTATGAGGAAGGCTGGAAAGATAGTCTCTAGCTGGGCATTCTTATGCCTAAGTAACATTTGAAGGTTTTGTTACTAAAAGAAATACTGGGGCAATTAACTGTTTGTATCACACTCTTATTCTCTGAGGAAGAAATTCAGACCCAGAGAGGGTAAATGAGTAGTCAAAAGTCCCACCGCTGTAGAAACTCTGATCTCCAGACTCCCAGAAGGAGACAAACTTTTCTAAGTAGCTATGGGAACTACCCCTTGTCCTGTTACTTCCACACCACTGGTATTAAAAAGAACTGTGCCAAAGGTCAAGAGTTTGTCTTTGAAATGGCAAGTTTGTCAGTTGGTTTCCAGGGATTTTCAGGAGTTAATTAATTGTAAGCATTTGTCCAATACCGCCCCAAAATCTAAGTTGCTTGTCAGATTAGCAGGCCATTGGTAGGCTTCCCATTACTTGTTCTAGAATAGTTTTCTCCATTTTAATATGTTGCTTTCAACTCCAAATTCATATCAACCCATGTTTGCTTCTTTTTTTTTTTTTTTTTTTTTTTTTGAGACAGAGTCTCACTCTGTCGCCCAGGCTGGAGTGCAGTGGCGCAATCTCGGCTCACTGCAAGCTCCGCCTCCCGGGTTCACGCCATTCTCCTGCCTCAGCCTCCCGAGTAGCTGGGACTACAGGCGCCCGCCACTATGCCCGGCTAATTTTTTGTATTTTTAGTAGAGACGGGGTTTCACTGTGTTAGCCAGGATGGTCTTGATCTCCTGACCTCGTGATCCACCCGCCTCAGCCTCCCAAAGTGCTGGGATTACAGGCGTGAGCCACGCACCCGGCCATGTTTGCTTCTTTTACAAATTTTCAAATTGAAAATCCAGCTTCCTGAGTAAACCTGTCACTGTTTCCCCTTGTTAGCATTTTCACATGTTGTCTTCCATTCTGAGATTATCATAGTTTGCGGAGACACACAAAGTAGCACATAAGATGACATACAATGTGACCATTCTATTTCTATTTTTAAAAAAGCCTTAATTTCTACTTGTATAAGTACCTTCCTCACCATTTTATTGAGAGAAAAATGGATCAAACAAGCTGAAAAGGCAAGTAGATTTTGTTTCAGTGTGGAAACAAAGAATTAGATTTCATTCTTTTTTTTTTTTACGTGTTTTAAAAGTAATAGTTTTCAGAAGACCTAATTGATCGTTGTTTTATTTTTAGAATCATGTTGCCTTTGAGGAGTTCTTGACCAAACTTAAAAAATCTGTGGGCAGTGGCACTTCAAGCTTTCTGGGGCCTTTTCAGGTAATAGGATCTCAGTATTCTGTTTCCTCTTGATCATTCCAGGGCAAGATTGCTGCTTCTTTTCAGCATAGCAACGTTTTAGTTCCAAAGAGTATATCTGTCTCACTTAGGTACTGGTGAACCCCTGGGGTTGTATTTTTCTGAGATGAAGATAGTTTAGTATCTCTTAAGTTTCTTAAAAATACTTAAATACACTCATAGTCTGTTAAGTCTAAGAATAATGTACAATGGGGAGATGGGGACGGTGGGACTCACAATAATAGACTATTCCATCCACAAATTCAAACACTGGACATTTTAGTTTTTTATCTTGGTCCTTTCTGACTTAAGAGAACTTTATCTTGTATATCTGCCCCTCTTCCAAAACTTTAATTTTCTACCCTTTCTTCTCTCATCTGTACACTTCTGATTACATACTCCCTTCTTCAGACCTAGACTTATCATGGTGGTTGCTCTCTATTTCAATAGGAACCACATAGAAACTCACGGGGTGTCAGGAAGCTGGCAAATAGAAAGGTTCTGCTAGCTGAGTTTACCCAGGACCTGTATCCAAACTCTGCCCATGTTTTTAACCTCTGATTTATAGACTCTCCTGTTTGCTATGACCCCTCACATGCTCTGAACTGAGTTTTGACCTCCTATAGGTCTCTGACTATTAGAATTAATGCATGCTTTCACTGTCAATGGCTCACAGGGCTCTCCTTCCCAAGTCTGACCCACTTCTCTGTCCACTCCCCATCCTTAGTGTGGCCTCAGTTGTCCTAAAGATCTTATGTCCATGACCAATATTACTTCCTCTTTTGAAGATTATGAACAAGAGCTATGCAATATCAGGAATTTATACAATTCAGATAATGTATAATAATGTTTGTTTCAATTAAAATGACAAAAAATTAAGTCAATATAGCTAATTATATGCATGATGTTTATTGTGTTAAGATTTATTGGACTATGAATTACATTTTAATAGTAAACTACCCATTTAAATGAAAATGATAAAATTTCTATGTAGTAAAGCTAAGTAGGTTAATTGGGAAAGTGGTTCAGAGATGGCAGAACCAAAGTCTGGATATATCTTTACGCTTTTTTTCTCCTGATAATTTCTTCTTCCTTGAATCCCAAGATATTACTTAAGTAGAGTTTTTGCCCAAACTCAAGTCTTTACTTTGAAAACTCCATAAGACAAGACAAAAAACCATTATGGATCTGTTCTAAATCTCCAAAAGCTGGGGTGGGCAAACAAGTTAGTTGAGGTTTAGAATATCTAGATTTCAACTGTGCTCAATTTAGTTTTCCAAGAAATAGAGAATGGTCGCTATAGGGAAACTCATGCAGATCATTAGAAGGCTAAGGTGGCAGCCGATAGCAAAGGAGATAAAGGAAGCTACTTGCTTATTGGAATAGCTTTTTAAAAAATCTATTTTTAAAAATAGTATTTCTCCTTTCATTATATTCCAATTTATTATAGAAAAATTGGAAAATGCAAAATGAAAAAGAAAAATGTCAGCCAGTGACCACTACTGTCATAGTGGACTTTAGCCTTAAGGAGTAACTAAAGAGGAGGTGACAGTCACAGGGAAAAAAAGATGCAACCCAAAGTGGCAGGCACAAAAATAGCCATTTCCACAACATTATAATATTATCACTTAATCAGATTCTTTCCTAAAACCAGCCTTTGAGGAAAGTGTGGTGTGGTTGAGTGAAGAGGTAATTTTGGTTTTTAAACAGGGTGTGGGATTAGGGTTTTCTTGTTTGTTTGTTTTGAGAGAGTCTCCCTCTATCGCCCAGGCTGGAGCACAGTGGTGCCATCACAGCTCACTGTAACCTCAACCTCCCTGGTTCCAAGCAATCCTCCCACCTCAGTCTCCCCAGTAGCTGGGACTACAGATGTGTGACACCATACCCAGCTAATTTTTAAAATGGTTTTGCCATGTTGGCCAGGTTGATCTCAAACTCCTGGGCTCAAGCAATCCACCTGTCTCAGCCTCCCAAAGTGCTGGGATTACAGGCATGAGCCACTGTGCCTGGTGGATTACGGCACCAAAGAAGGGGAGCCCAGAGACTGGAAACAGTGAAAACAAACTCCCTCTACTTAGAAAGTACTTTACTTAGAAATGTTGCTTATTGCAGCCTTGCCCACTCTCCTTTGACACATTTCAAGTCTGTTCTCATACTTCCCTCTCTTTCCAGTACTCTCTTATCAATTTTCCCATACCCCTAGCTGTCACTGGAATAATAATAATGACGACAATACCAAAAGCAACTAACATTTAGATAGCACATTACAGCTTACAAATGCTTTCAAGTATATCATCTCATTTAATATTTGTATTAACATTTATTCATTTAACCAAAATTTAATGATCTCTGGCTAATTTTCAAGTGAACAAAACAAGCCTAGTGAATTAGGTATTAATAGTCCTCCTTCTACAAATGAGGAAACAGTGTTTAGGAAGTTCAGGAAACTTTCCCAAGAGGACACAGCTTTTATTTGAATCCAGTATTCAGCTCCAGGATTGCTTATTGTAAGTAACATTGTTTTCTTTTTCATGGTTCCTTGAATAGTGAGCTAAAGGGTCAGTGAACTGAGTGAGTTTCTGTGACCTGAATCCTTAGTACTCTATAATAATAATTTGTTTCTAATGGAATTTTAAGCCCTGGAGTTTGTTTGGACCTAATTTTTAGGGGATACCATGTCCTCAATTCTTTCATATAAATATCTTATGCTGAGAGACAAACACTGGAGGATTTCTTTGATTCAGGCATAATATTTTGCTGCATAAAATCCAAGCGGCTTTCCTCAGGTTCATGGAAAAATAGTAAGATATCCTGTACCAACTAGCACACCCTAATTCTTTACTTTTTATTTTTTGACATACTAAATCTAAACTTCATTAGAGTAAGACTTTTGTATGTTTTCTTCAGGACTGTATTCCAAGCATCTAGCTAGTGCCTGATCCATCATATATGTTCGAAATATGTTTAATTCTTGAGCAAATTAAAGCACATTGTTGGTGTGAATGTAAAGCTGAATGGAAACTGTTTTATATACATCATTCATTCAATAAATTCAGTACATGGCCAGGCACTGTGCTAGGAACTGAGGGTAAAAGGTAGATTATATCCTAGTCAAATAATTTTATAAGTCAGGACTTACAAATTGAAAGTTATGGAAATCCAGTAAACTTTAAAAATCGAAACCAAAAATGAAATGCAGTGGCTCAGATAACTGGAAAGTTCCAGGGAGAAATGTGGCTTCAGGCATGGCTTACCCAGGGGGTTCATGTGCTATAGGAGGCATCTGCTTCCTTTTTACTTCTCTGTTCTGCTTTCCTTTGTGTCACCTTTATTTTTAGGCAGGCTACCCTTAAGGGGAAGCAAGGCAGGTATATCCCTGGCATACTTTTAGCTGGTGTTTGCAGCTTCTTTCTAGAGAGTTGTTCTAATATATAGATGAGAAATGATAATGAATAGAATTAGGGTAGTTCAATGGGAATGATAAAAAGTGAACTAATTTGAGCAATGTTTTCAAAGTAGAACTGATTCAATGTAGAGGAAGAGGGAGAAGAAAGAGTCAAAGATTTCTCCCAATTTTTTGGACAGGGAAACTAGTGAATATTCATGCCATTTACTGGTATTGAGTACTGCACTGAAGTTGGGACAAATATTTTGAAAAAGATAAGTTTAGTTTTGGATGTGTTGAGTTTGAGGTTTTCATAATATTTAAAAAGATGTGGGCATTTTGATCTAAAAACTGAAAGAAATCTAGCTGGAGACATACTCGGAAGCCATTAGTTAGCATGACGATAGTAATTGATGCCATGTGAGTAGATGAGATTACGTAGGAAGGGTTTGTAAAGTGTGAATATAAAAGGTCTTACTGCAGAACCTTGAAGAACACTTATGATAAGGGATGGATAAAAGAGAAGAAGTTCACAAAGGACACTGAATAGTAACCAGAAACTTAGAATGAGGTGTCATGGAGGTTATGGGAGAAAGTATTGAGAAGGGCAGCAATACCAGTATTATCAAATGTAGTTGAGAATTAAGAAAGATAAGGACTAAGATATATTGGAAATGGGGTGGAGGCCACTTGTGATGTTATCAAGGCCACTTTAGTTGAATGGTGGGGGTGGAAACCAGATGGCAGTGGTTAGAGGTGTAGTCAGAATTGAAGAACCAAGTAGAAAACTTCCAGTAGATTTTTCTATAAAAGAGAGGCAAAAAACAGGGTAATAATTGGTATGACACATGGGATTGAGGAGGGACTTTTGTTTTTAACTGGGAGAGGTTGAAGAATAGTTGAAGCTGTCTTTTCCAGCTTTTAGAGGACATTCACATTCCTTGGCTCATGGTCCCTTTTCTCCATCTTCAAAGCCAGTAACATTGCCTCTCCCCTGCTTCCTTCTTCCACTTTTAAGGACAATATATTTACAAGTTTTCTACTTGTTTCCTCAATTCTGACTACACCTCTAACCACTACCATCTGGTTTCCACCCCCACCATTCAACTGAAGTGGCCTTGATAACATCACAAGTGACCTCCACCCCATTTCCAATACATAGTAGTCCTTATCTTTCTTAAATTCTCAACTACATTTGATAATCATATTGTAATCATATTGGACCCACCCAGATAAACCAAAATAATTTCGCTATTTTAAGGTCAGCTGATTCACAACCTTAATTCCTTTTGCCATGTAACTCAATATATTTACAAGTTTCCATGATTAGAATGTGGACATCTTTGGGAGGCCATTTGTATGACTGCCATAGCAGACCAAACTAACTGATGAATTTTAGGAATCTGACACAGAACAGAAAAAGGCACTGGAGATGTTTAAGACAAATCTGAAACTAAGGAGAAATTTTATACGTAAGCAAAGGAAAACTTATTTATATGTGACTTAAAGTAGAAATGGTTTTATTTTGTTTTTATAAGTTCTACATATCTCATTAATATTAGCCAGATGCCTATAACCTTATGTTTTAGGTCAAAAACTTCATAAGCATGAGGTTTGATTAAAAGTCCATTTGATAGCCTGTGTGGTTAGAAAACCAAATAAGTGCATTACATATGATTAAATGTAAGCCTAAATCGAATTTGGAAGTGCATCTTAACATGATAAATGTAATCAGGAAACACAGAAAGGCAATAATTATTGATTTATATGGAATAAATTGAACATAATTTCATTATTGGAGAAAACTTTGGAAAGAAAATAGAATAATGGATGGAAAAATACCTAAATAACTAAAATTATTCTTACATAATTTTAGTTTTTCAAGAATAATTACTTGATTAATCATATAACTATGATCAAATAGGGTAGATTGAAGAACTATTTACAAGGGGTACCCTTGTGTTGAAAATAAAAACATCTCCATCTGTCTATAGCTAAAGAGAAATATAATCTAGGATTCTGTCAGATAGAGGTTATCTATGTTGCTTTTCAATAAATTACACTGACATATCACTGTTGTTCCATGTTAGTTTTCCTGGTATTCTTGGTGAACAGAGGTACCAGTGAATCTCAACCTGTCTTCCACAGTAAGCACTCATGATAAATGATGGCATTCATGTATGCAATACACATAAATGAAATTTAAGCTCAATTCCCTGAGCAGTATTTCTGATGCTATCTTTTTGTCTCTTACTGAAGGTAATATAGCTGATAGTTTGAGAATTAAATTCTTGTTATTATAGACATAATACAAGGGCCTACTAGCTTCTTATATTCGGCTTCCTTTCAATGCCTGAATTATTATCATCTGGGTCTTTATCATATGTGAAGTCACACAGTGCAGACTCCTTCATGAGTCCTGGGAATCCACAGATAGAACTTACCGTCATCTGGCTGTGGCTTTGCCCAGCTTCCCCACCATTTTTCCCACACCTGCTATCTCATAACTACTCTCCATGCAGTGCAATATTGCTTGGCACATAGTACAAGTTCATTAAAAACCTGTTGAATAAACAAAGTTTATGGAAACATAAGGTAATTACAATGCAGAAAAGTAGAAATCCTATTCCTAAAATCTATCAGTCATTCCTCAGCCCTCAACTAAATTTCTAGGATTTATTCACTTTTCTTACTGAGAAAACCTCATTTTAACTTTATTCTTGCTGTCCAAGAGAAACCAAACCAGTTAACCCCATGATAATCTTTCAGAAATGCTGCCATGACCACAGAAAATAGCCTTTTACATTGCTTTTTGGAGTAGTTAGATTTCTTTTATTACAAATTCAGCATTTCAGAACAGAATCTTCTATTACCTTTGCATAAGCAGAGGCTCATGAAAATGTTTACTCTAAAAGCCCAACTCCTATCCAAAAGGTGATAGAAAATTTATTTTTAGAAACACAAAATACCAATAAAGCTTGATGTTCCAGGTTGTTTTTTTCTTTTTTTTTTTTTTTAAATTATACTTCAAGTTTTAGGGTACATGTGCACATTGTGCAGGTTAGTTACATATGTATACATGTGCCATGCTGGTGCGCTGCACCCACTAACTCGTCATCTAGCATTAGGTATATCTCCCGATGCTATCCATCCCCCCTCCCCCCACCCCACAACAGTCCCCAGAGTGTGATATTCCCCTTCCTGTGTCCATGTGTTCTCATTGTTCAATTCCCACCTATGAGTGAGAATATGCGGTGTTTGGTTTTTTGTTCTTGCGATAGTTTACTGAGAATGATGATTTCCAATTTCATCCATGTCCCTACAAAGGACATGAACTCATCATTTTTTATGGCTGCATAGTATTCCATGGTGTATATGTGCCACATTTTCTTAATCCAGTCTATCATTGTTGGACATTTGGGTTGGTTCCAAGTCTTTGCTATTGTGAATAATGCCGCAATAAACATACGTGTGCATGTGTCTTTATAGCAGCATGATTTACAGTCCTTTGGGTATATACCCAGTAATGGGATGGCTGGGTCAAATGGTATTTCCAGTTCTAGATCCCTGAGGAATCGCCACACTGACTTCCACAATGGTTGAACTAGTTTACAGTCCCACCAACAGTGTAAAAGTGTTCCTATTTCTCCACATCCTCTCCAGCACCTGTTGTTTCCTGACTTTTTAATGACTGCCATTCTAACTGGTGTGAGATGGTATCTCATTGTGGTTTTGATTTGTATTTCTCTGATGGCCAGTGATGATGAGCATTTTTTCATGTGTTTTTTGGCTGCATAAATGTCTTCTTTTGAGAAGTGTCTGTTCATGTCCTTCGCCCACTTTTTGATGGGGTTGTTTGTTTTTTTCTTGTAAATTTGTTTGAGTTCATTGTAGATTCTGGATATGAGCCCTTTGTCAGATGAATAGGTTGTGAAAATTTTCTCCCATTTTGTAGGTTGCCTGTTCACTCTGATGGTAGTTTCTTTTGCTGTGCAGAAGCTCTTTAGTTTAATTAGATCCCATTTGTCAATTTTGTCTTTTGTTGCCATTGCTTTCGGTGTTTTAGACATGAAGTCCTTGCCCATGCCTATGTCCTGAATGGTAATGCCTAGGTTTTCTTCTAGGGTTTTTATGGTTTTAGGTCTCACATGTAAGTCTTTAATCCATCTTGAATTAATTTTTGTATAAGGTGTAAGGAAGGGATCCAGTTTCAGCTTTCTACATATGGCTAGCCAGTTTTCCCAGCACCATTTATTAAATAGGGAATCCTTTCCCCATTTCTTGTTTTTGTCAGGTTTGTCAAAGATCAGATGGTTGTAGATATGCAGCATTATTTCTGAGGCCTCTGTTCTGTTCCATGGGTCTATATCTCTGTTTTGGTACCAGTACCATGCTGTTTTGGTTACTGTAGCCTTGTAGTATAGTTTGAAGTCAGGTAGGGTGATGCCTCCAGTTTTGTTCTCTTGGCTTAGGATTGACTTGGCGATGCGGGCTCTTTTTTGGTTCCATATGAACTTTCAAGTAGTTTTTTCCAATTCTGTGAAGAAAGTCATTGGTAGCTTGATGGGGATGGCATTGAATCTATAAATTACCTTGGGCAGTATGGCCATTTTCACGATATGGATTCTTCCTACCCATGAGCATGGAATGTTCTTCCATTTGTTTGTTTCCTCTTTTATTTCATTGAGCAGTGGTTTGTAGTTCTCCTTGAAGAGGTCCTTCACATCCCTTGTAAGTTGGATTCCTAGGTATTTTATTCTCTTTGAAGCAATTGTGAATGGGAGTTCACTCATGATTTGGCTCTCTGTTTGTCTGTTGTTGGTGTATAAGAATGCCTGTGATTTTTGTACATTGATTTTGTATCCTGAGACTTTGCTGAAGTTGCTTATCAGCTGAAGGAGATTTTGGGCTGAGACAATGGGGTTTTCTAGATATACAATCATGTCATCTGCAAACAGGGACAATTTGACTTCCTCTTTTCCTAATTGAATACCCTTTATTTCCTTCTCCTGCCTAATTGCCCTGGCCAGAACTTCCAACACTATGTTGAAAAGGAGTGGTGAGAGAGGGCATCCCTGTCTTGTGCCAGTTTTCAAAGGGAATGCTTCCAGTTTTTGCCCATTCAGTATGATATTGGCTGTGGGTTTGTCATAGATAGCTCTTATTATTTTGAAATATGTCCCATCAATACCTAATTTATTGAGAGTTTTTAGCATGAAGGGTTGTTGAATTTTGTCAAAGGCTTTTTCTGCATCTATTGAGATAATCATGTGGTTTTTGTCTTTGGCTCTGTTTATATGCTGGATTACATTTATTGATTTGCGTATATTGAACCAGCCTTGCATCCCAGTGATGAAGCCCACTTGATCATGGTGGATAAGCTTTTTGATGTGCTGCTGGATTCGTTTTGCCAGTATTTTATTGAGGATTTTTGCATCAATGTTCATCAAGGATATTGGTCTAAAATGCTCTTTTTTTGTTGTGTCTCTGCCTGGCTTTGGTATCAGAATGATGCTGGCCTCATAAAATGAGTTAGGGAGGATTCCCTCTTTTTCTATTGATTGGAATAGTTTCAGAAGGAATGATACTAGTTCCTCCTTGTACCTCTGGTAGAATTCGGCTGTGAATCCATCTGGTCCTGGACTCTTTTTGGTTGGTAAGGTATTGATTATTGCCACAATTTCAGCTCCTGTTATTGGTCTATTCAGAGATTCAACTTCTTCCTGGTTTAGTATTGGGAGAGTGTATGTGTCCAGGAATTTATCCATTTCTTCTAGATTTTCTAGTTTATTTGCTTAGAGGTGTTTGTAGTATTCTCTGATGGTAGTTTGTATTTCTGTGGGATCGGTGGTGATATCCCCTTTATCATTTTTTAATGCATCTATTTGATTCTTCTCTCTTTTTTTCTTTATTAGTCTTGCTAGCGGTCTATCAATTTTGTTGATCCTTTCAAAAAACCAGCTCCTGGATTCATTAATTTTTTGAAGGGTTTTTTGTGTCTCTATTTCCTTCAGTTCTGCTCTGATTTTAGTTATTTCTTGCCTTCTGCTAGCTTTTGAATGTGTTTGCTCTTGCTTTTCTAGTTCTTTTAATTGTGATGTTAGGGTGTCAATTTTGGATCTTTCCTGCTTTCTCTTGTGGGCATTTAGTGCTATAAATTTCCCTCTACACACTGCTTTGAATGTGTCCCAGAGATTCTGGTATGTTGTGTCTTTGTTCTCGTTGGTTTCAAAGAACATCTTTATTTCTGCCTTCATTTCCTTATGTACCCAGTAGTCATTCAGGAGGAGGTTGTTCAGTTTCCATGTAGTTGAGCAGTTTTGAGTGAGATTCTTAATCCTGAGTTCTAGTTTGATTGCACTGTGGTCTGAGAGATAGTTTGTTATAATTTCTGTTCTTTTACATTTGCTGAGGAGGGCTTTACTTCCCAGTATGTGGTCACTTTTGGAATAGGTGTGGTGTGGTGCTGAAAAAAATGTATATTCTGTTGATTTGGGGTGGAGAGTTCTGTAGATGTCTATTAGGTCCACTTGGTGCAGAGCTGAGTTCAATACCTGGGTATCCTTGTTGACTTTCTGTCTTGTTGATCTGTCTAATGTTGACAGTGGGGTGTTAAAGTCTCCCATTATTAATGTGTGGGTGTCTAAGTCTCTTTGTAGGTCACTCAGGACTTGCTTTATGAATCCTGGTGGTCCTGTATTGGGTGCATATATATTTAGGATAGTTAGCTCTTCTTGCTGAATTGATCCCTTTACCATTATGTAATGGCCTTCTTTGTCTCTTTTGATCTTTGTTGGTTTAAAGTCTGTTTTATCAGAGACTAGGATTGCAACCCCTGCCTTTTTTTGTTTTCCATTGGCTTGGTAGGTCTTCCTCCATCCTTTTATTTTGAGCCTATGTGTGTCTCTGCACATGAGATGGGTTTCCTGAATACAGCACACTGATGAATCTTGAGTCTTTATCCAATTTGCCAGTCTGTGTCTTTTAATTGGAGCATTTAGTCCATTTACATTTAAAGTTAATATTGTTATGTGTGAATTTGATCCTGTCATTATGATGTTAGGTGGTTATTTTGCTCGTTAGTTGATGCAGTTTCTTCCTAGTCTCGATGGTCTTTACATTTTGGCATGATTTTGCAGCGGCCGGTACTGGTTGTTTCTTTCCATGTTTAGTGCTTCCTTCAGGAGCTCTTGTAAGGCAGGCCTGGTGGTGACAAAATCTCTCAGCATTTGCTTGTCTATAAAGTATTTTATTTCTCCTTCACTTATGAAGCTTAGTTTGGCTGGATATGAAATTCTGGGTTGAAAATTCTTTTCTTTAAGAATGTTGAATATTGGCCCCCACTCTCTTCTGGCTTGTAGGGTTTCTGCCGAGAGATCCGCTGTTAGTCTGATGGGCTTCCCTTTGAGGATATCCCGACCTTTCTCTCTGCCTGCCCTTAACATTTTTTCCTTCATTTCAACTTCGGTGAATCTGACAATTATGTGTCTTGGAGTTGCTCTTCTTGAGGAGTATCTTTGTGGCATTCTCTGTATTTCCTGAATCTGAACGTTGGCCTGCCTTGCTAGATTGGGGAAGTTCTCCTGGATAATATCCTGCAGAGTGTTTTCCAACTTGGTTCCATTCTCCTCATCACTTTCAGGTACACCAATCAGACGTAGATTTGGTCTTTTCACATAGTCCCATATTTCTTGGCAGCTTTGCTCATTTCTTTTTATTCTTTTTTCTCTAAACTTCCCTTCTTGCTTCATTTCATTCATTTCATCTTCCATTGCTGATACCCTTTCTTCCAGTTGATCACATCGGCTCCTGAGGCTTCTGCATTCTTCGCGTAGTTCTCAAGCCTTGGTTTTCAGCTCCATCAGCTCCTTTAAGCACTTCTCTATATTGGTTATTCTAGTTATACATTCTTCTAAATTTTTTTCAAAGTTTTCAACTTCTTTGCCTTTGGTTTGAATGTCTTCCCGTAGCTCAGAGTAATTTGATCGTCCAAAGTCTTCTTGTCTCAGCTCGTCAAAGTCATTCTCCATCCAGCTTTGTTCTGTTGCTGGTGAGGAACTGTGTTCCTTTGGAGGAGGAGAGGCGCTCTGCTTTTTAGAGTTTCCAGTTTTTCTGTTCTGTTTTTTCCCCATCTTTGTGGTTTTATCTACTTTTGGTCTTTGATGATGGTGATGTACAGATGAGTTTTTGGTGTGGATGTCCTTTCTGTTTGTTAGTTTTCCTTCTAACAGACAGGACCCTCAGCTGCAGGTCTGTTGGAGTATCCTGCTGTGTGAGGTGTCAGTGTGCCCCTGCTGGGGGGTGCCTCCCAGTTAGGCTACTCGGGGGTCAGGGGTCAGGGATCCACTTGAGGAGGCAGTCTGCCCGTTCTCAGATCTCCATCTGCATGCTGGGAGAACCACTGCTCTCTTCAAAGCTGTCAGACAGGGACATTTAAGTCTGCAGAGGTTACTGCTGTCTTTTTGTTTGTCTGTGCCCTGCCCCCAGAGGTGGAGCCTACAGAGGCAGGCAGGCCTCCTTGAGCTGTGGTGGGCTCCACCCAGTTGGAGCTTCCTGGCTGCTTTGTTTACCTAAGAGAGCCTGGGCAATGGCGGGCGCCCCTCCCCCAGCCTCGCTGCCGCCTTACAGTTTGATCTCAGACTGCTGTGCTAGCAATCAGCAAGACTCCGTGGGCGTAGGACCCTCCGAGCCAGGTGTGGGATATAATCTCGTGGTGCACCGTTTTTTAAGCCGGTCGGAAAAGCGCAGTATTCGGGTGGGAGTGACCCGATTTTCCAGGTGCCGTCTGTCACCCCTTTCTTTGACTCAGAAAGGGAACTCCCTGACCCCTTGCGCTTCCCGAGTGAGGCAATGCCTCGCCCTGCTTTGGCTCGCGCAAGGTGCGCACACCCACTGACCTGTGCCCACTGTCTGGCACTACCTAGTGAGATGAACCCGGTACCTCAGATGGAAATGCAGAAATCACCTGTCTTCTGCGTTGCTCACGCTGGGAGCTGTAGATGGGAGCTGTTCCTATTCGGCTATCTTCTGTTTTTTTCTTAAACATTCAAAGAATCCAGTTCAATATTTCCCCTTTTCCTCCTTGCATATACACAGCAATTTGAAAGTGGTAAGTGTTTTACAATCATTGATAAATCTGGCATTAGGAGAAGGCAAGGAGAAAATTTGTCTTGGTTTTTAGACTTATAGGGATCATGCCTTCCTCCCATTGTACACATGTAAAGATGATTTTGAATCTCCTGTAATTCTTTTTTTCAAAATAAGTGATATGCAAACTGCCCTGTGATAATTATTATTAGTAACATGTTACTAGTGACCTTTCCTCATACCAGTGTGTTGTAATAATTCAGCTGAGAGCACAAAGCAATAATTTATACCCAAGGGTCTTCATTCTCTTAGCTTTGTTTTCAAATTTTCACATGGTATGAATGAAGTCTTTTCCAAAAGTGTAATTTACAGATTTGGAATATAAACATGTATGTATATAATTGAAGCAATGACAACTCTATATCACAAATGTAGAAAATATAGACAATATAGCATGGTAGTCAAGAGGACAGGTAGCACTTCAAACTAACTAAAACCCCCAGAGGCCCCATGACAATAAAGTGTAGTAATTAAGTACCCACATCTTGGAAACAGAAAGACCTGGTTTTGAATCCAAGATCTACCTCTTATTACCGTGTCCTTGAACAAGTTATATGACCTCTCTGAGTCAGCTTCCTTACTTCTAAGTAGGCACATTATTGCAGGTCTTAGAGGGTTATTGTACAGTGACAGATATAAAATGGTGCCTCTAAAAACTAGAAGTCCCAAATCCCTTGGGCCTGTAATGCTGCCTTATATCCTCTTTTGCTCTGGTCAGCTTGCTCTCCTGTTCTCCACAGTCACTGTTTCATACCTTTTCACATTCCTAAAATCTGTGCCCACATCCCATCTCCAATGCTACTGAGGAAAAACAAAAAGCACTCTAAGTTGGGTGACCATACAATTTCTCATCTAGACTGAGACAGCTTTGAGAGTCAAAGGGGATGCTCTTATAACTTTATACCAAGACAATAAGTATTGACTAGGATTGTTCCAGACAAGCTAGGACACTTAGTTACTTTAATCATTACAAACTTGCCTCAATTTCCAATCACCATGCTAAAATAATCCTACCTATATCTGTGCTCATCCTTTCCTCCTCATCTCTCATTAGTGTGAAAAAGGCGTGGTCACCCCTCTGTCACCAAAAATCCCTCTGCTTATACTCTGGACCCATCTCTTCTCACCTTCCCAACTTTTCAGCTTTGCTCTATTATTCCCTCTCTCCTGCCTCTCCAACATCTTTTCAACCTTCCTTCTCTCTCTTTCTCATTGTCTTTCTCCTGGCTCCTTTCCATCAGAGCTATTCCCTACTTAGAGCCTATTCTTCCCTAGAGCTTCCATAATGGAAGGTAGTCCTGCTCACAACTTGATTTTAGCCAGTGAGGCCTGTGTCAGGCCCCCGAGTTACATAAAGGTAAGAGAATACATTGTGTGGTTTTAAGCCTTTCAGTTTGTGATAATTTGTTAGAGCGGCAATGGAAAACTAATATACCTACTATCTGCCACATTGTGCTATTCATGTTTTTGATGCCTCATCTTTCTCTTTGTACCTTTTCTGTTCTTTAGTGATGTTCCCCACAGGGGGCGTAGGTAAGTCTGAGTGGGTTAGAGATTACGTTATAGTGGTACACCTGAAAGTTTTAGCCTATTGAATATAAGCTAGCACACTCTTCTTGACACTGGCTTTCCTCTACCCATGCCCTTAAACTCATAACAGACATCTTCAGCAAGACCACAAATTTGTAAACATAGTGTAATGGTGTGAACTGAGGAGAAATAACCAAGCAGGCCTATAGCAAAAGTTGGTATTTTTATTCATTAGGAAATTTTTCTGGAGTCAAAAATTTAAATTTAGTTAAAATTTTACTATCTCATTGTCATCCCTTTAAAAGGCTTATGTGGTCTTTTCCTACCTATTGTCTATAGCAATGAACATGAATCGGAGGATGAGTTGGGTTTTTAAAAATTTTATTTTTAAAATAAGCATGTAGTAAAATTGACTTTTTTGGTGTACACGCCTATGAATTCTAACCCTATATGTTTGCTTTTAAAAGTTTTATAATTTTACATTTTACATTTAGGTGTATGATCCATTTTGTGTTAATTAACACATAAGGTATGAGATTTAGGTAATGATTTTTTTTTTTGCTTATAGATATGGAATTGTTCCAATGCCATTTGCTTAACAACTATTTTCCCCCATTGACTTGTCTTTACATCTTTGTTAAAAATCAACTGGTCATATTTGTGTGGGTCTATTTTTGGACTTTTCATTTTTTTCCCTTGATTGATGTGTCTGTTTCTTTGCCAATGACACACTGTCTTGATGACTGTCACTTTATAAGAAGTTTTAAAAACAGGCAATGTGAGTCCTGCAACTTTATTCTCCTTTAAAATTGTTTGGGTGATTCTAATTCCTTTGCTTTTCTAGATAAATTATAGGATCAGATTGTTTGTATCAACAAAATATCTTGTGGGATTTTGATTGAAATAGCATTGTATGAGTAGATCAATTTGAGAGAAGTGACATCTTTAGTACATTGAGTTTTCCCATCAATGAACGTAGTATATCTCTCAATTTTTAAGTCTTACTTGCTTTCTTTCAGCAGCATTTGTAATTTTTACCCTGTAGAACCTGTACGTCTTTTGTTAAACTCACACATAACTTTTTTAAGTTAATGTAAATGGTATTTTTAAAAAGTTGCTTTTCAATTGTTCATCATTAGTATATAGAAATATGATTGATATTTGTGCATTGACCTTGTATACTGCAACTTTGTTAAACACACAGTTCTGGGAGGTTTTATTTTCTACATAGACAATCATATCATCTGCAAATAGGAAAAGTTTTATTTATTTCTTTCAAATCTGTATGCATTTTATTCCTTTTTTGCACCCTATTGCACTGACTATGACTTCCAGTACAGTGTTGCATAGGAATGGTAAGAGTTGTACCCTTGCCTTGTTCTCATTATGAGGAGGAAAGCATTCAGCCCTTCACAATTAAATATGATGTTAGTAGTATTACATTGAGAAAGTTTCCTTCTATTTTTAGTTTTATGAGATTTTTGGATCATGAATTGAATTGAATTTGTCAAATGCGTTTTTCTGCATTAATTGATTGAATTTTTGGTCTTCTGTAGAGTTTTTAGTTTTTCTTATATGTGGTGAACTGTTAGATTGGTGCATAAGTAATCGCCTTTTTTGCTATTACTTTTAATGGCAAAATTTGCACCAACCTAATGTATTGACTGATATTTAAATTTGCCTTTGCACTCCTAGAATAAACTCCACTTGGTCATGGCATATATATATATATATATATATATATATATATATATATATACACACACACACACATATATATACACACACATATATATACACACACACATATATATACACACACATATATATATACTCAATTTGCTAATATTTTATTGAAGATTTTTGTATCTATGTTCATGAGCAATATTGGCTTGTAGTTTTATTCTATTATCCTTGTCTGGTTTTGGTATTAGAGTAAGGCTGGCCTCAGAAAGTAAGGTGGAACATTTTGGAAAAGATTGTGTGGAATATGTGCAATTTTTTTCTTTTCATGTGGGGTAGAATTCACCAGTGAAACCATCTGGGGCTGGAAATTTCTGTTTGGAATGTTTCAAACTACAAAATTAATTCCCTTACTACTTATAAGACTCTTCCCATTTTCTATTTCATCTTGAATGAGTTTAAGTAGTTGTGGATTTCAAGCAATTGGTCTATTTCATCTGTATTTTAAAATGTATGTGCATAGAGTACTTCATAGTATTTCCTAATTTTTCTTTTAATACCTCCATGGTCTGTTATGATATGTCTTCTTTTGTTTCTATTTTCAAAGTCTTTGCAGTGTTATTTGGACCAGACCTGTGTGTATAACTATTCAGTGGCCAGTCTAAGACCTGGGCAATGATTTAAATTTTAGTTTAGTTTTCAGAGTCTTTGGTATGCTGATTAGGGCAGATCCATGCATGTATAGTTTGGAGATGAACCTAGGAGTTCAGAACCAACTTTATTGGGTTGCTTTTCTCAGGTTCTCTCCATGATATCTCCATTACTTTCCAGTTCCCTGAAGCTCCCCTTTTCAGTCTTGCTTCCAGAAAGCTGGACTTTTATTTAATCTGTTCTGCCTGGCACTTCTTATGATTGTACCAGTGCTGTGGCTAAGTAGTAGAATGATAGAGAAGGAAGAAAACAATGGGGCTCACCCCACCCTCTTAGGTTTTGGGATCTGAGCTCCCCCAAGTGGAGAGAAAGTTTCTAATTCCTCAGAATTTTAGATACTTGCAGCATCCCCTGCCAAGTGACCCCTTGCCCACTTCTCAAGTCTAAACTATGGGGCTTCCCCTAGAGCTCTTTCTGTTTTCAGTGATGCCTACTTCTGGTTTTTAGGCTGGTTAGAGTTTAGGCCAGAGGACATCAGTGGAAAACATGGTACACACACGAGTGGTTAGGGTACTTTAAATTTGGTCTTCATCAGTCATCTGCCTGCTGCTATTTACTTTTCAGAGTCTTCAAATGTCTACTTCGTGCATTCTGTATAGGTTTTTGGTTACATTCAGTGGGAGAGACAAGGTAGAATGTGCTTTCCTCATCTTACTCCACACAGGAATTGAATAGAAAATTTTTTATTAGATTGGAAAGTGATGTGCTTTGAACTGAAGGACTTTTGTGATAAGTTTCATGGACAACACTGAATATCCTGGTGGAAAGGTGATGCCAAGGGGATTGATTTTTTGGAGATTAAAGTTAACTTCTTAGTAGCCTCTCCCAGGGCTGCCTTAGCTCCCAAACTCATTATCCCCTGCCCCCGCCCCTTTCTAGAGTGCTTGAAAATCTCATATTAAAGAGTTGAACTATTATCAACTCAGTGACACAATTTGCCATAACCTTCAGTGGCACAGGGCTGCAAACTGAGTAACTGCAAACAGAATTCTACCTCCATTGGCCCATTTTTCCAATCAGTTGTCTACTGATGGTTTAATCTGTCAACATTTGCTAATTTTATCATTATTTCATGTGACATCTGTAGTAAACTTAAAGGCCATTGCATATAAGGTTTATTGAATGAAGCATATAATTCTTATATTGTATAGTTTCACTTAAAGTTATTTTAAATTTTTTTCTTAGGCTGTTAGCTAACCAATTTAGCATGTGTTGAAATGGCAAGAGTTCACTCCTGCCCTAAAGTACATAAAAAGATGATTACATGTAATTTGGTGGAATACTCCTTGCATTTATGTTACCAGTTAATCCTCCTGTAAGCAGTTTAGTTGTTCACACACTGCAAAGTATGTGGATTAGGGTGAGGCAAAGACTGTGTGGGAATTTATAAAGATCAGGAACACTAGTTGGCCCGGTTAAATCCAATTTTCTCTTCTTTATGACCAGCTTAGAATCAGAATATTGTCCCTGAAATGAACATTAGAGGCAATTGACCTAACTTCTAAAAAAAGAAAAGCAAATATAGTTAAGTGACTTGCTTCAGATTATACAGCTAGCAGGTGACAACACTAGGCTTAGGGTATAGATCTTCTGGCTTCCAGCCTATTAGACCATATTTACAAAGCAATTCTATAAACTCATCATTAGCTGGAAGGGTGTTCAGGGTGTTAGGAGCCACCAACTGTAACAGGCACACAGGGAGTTTACATCCCTTTAAAGCCTGCACCCTGGTCTTACTTCCTATTTGAAGTGGTTAAACATTCATATGCTCACATGCATGTTCAGCTTGAAGGTTAGGAGAGGGTTAAAGGTCAGAACCATGCACTTTGGTCATTTAGAAGCAGGACAATATCCAAGCTTTCACCTTGGTATATACTCAGTTGCATCTTCCACAACAGCAGTAACAAAGGCAAACATTCTTTGAGAGAATATGTGTGGCAGGTACCAGACTGGTCACTGGTGATAGAAATGGTAGCCCAGGTTTCGTGTCTGCCCTCAGTGAGCTCACAGTGTAGCTAGTGATAGTTGGTTTGTGTCTGCAGAATACTCCCTGAGCTAAAGAATATATAATTGGAGGTCAGCTTTTTTTATTTCCCTTTCCCCCTTTCTCCAATTTTGTATTTATTCCTATTTCTAAATGTGGGATGTGCATTCAAGTACTACTCTAATTTTATTAGCCTTTTTGGACGTCCTGAGGCATCTTTCAGTGAACAAGAACCAGGGGTGTAAGCAGACAGATTTCCTAACACTGACTCATTAACGAGGTAGCCACACTCTTTTCTGGCAGCCTGCGGTCTCGGAGTGCTCCTGAAGTGTCTAGGTTCTTGTTTTCATCTCTGTTAGCATCTAAGGATAAAGGGTTTGGGGGTGTTTCTAGACCCCACTCATTCCTGGTTCTGGTTTCTTATGATCTGCTCTGTCTTGAGTGTCTGGGCTGCATCCCCTGCTGCATTTGCCCTGGCTTGGGCCATATTCTCTGACTCACAGCTCCCTATCAGCACTAATATTTTGATTGGGCTCACCCTGTTGCACAGAATAAAGTATCAGAAAGCACCTATACCACTTCTAAAGAAATGCTAAACAATAAATTATTTAAGAAAAAGAAAATGGAGAAATGTGTTGTGGTGTAGTTTTTGGAAGAAAGGCATGGGGCAAGTAAGGGAATGGTTCCTGGTAATAACTATAGTTAGTTTTTGCTCTGCTTTTTCACCTTAATTCTGCTAAGTTATCATATCAAATATTTTCAAAAGTGATGATAGCTAATGAGGGCAGAGGAGCAGGGTGGAGCCTAGGAATTTTATTTACCTCAATGACTTGGTGCCTCTTGCCTCTGGCCTCCTTGGCATTTCAGGTCTTCAGGGATTTAAAACAATACTTAAGAGAACATGGCTACTGTATTCAGATAATATGTAGTAATATTTTTAATTGAAGCAATATAATTGATAGCTGTTGTAATTAAACAGAGCCAATTAAAGGAGGAACCAAATACTTTGGCTTCTGCAATCTAGGTTCGGTATCTTTAAGAGTTACTGGTCTGTGTAGATTTTTGCTAAGATTGGAAGCCCACTATGTTTACCTGGAGGCCTTCAGGCTGACTCTCCACTCTTTGAGGGGCATCTAAGTGAACACAGGCTGCAAATACAGCTCAGAGGGCTCTTAGATGGCCCTGTTGAGAAATTTTAGCAAAGATGGATTAAATCAAAAGACCTAGGTTCCTTCTGGACTTACAGATCAAGGATCTGGAAATTTTTACAGCATCTTAGACTGGAGAGGATTCCATGAAGTGTTTCTGGGCCCATGGCTGTTCTGTGCAGTCTCTGAACCAGTCCATAGCCACTGGCTTATGTATACAATTATTAGGAGAGAGGAGTGGTGAATGATCTGAGGGCATCCAAATGGCAAGGGACCAAATCATAATAATTTAAAAAAATACCCACTGCCCAAAATAGTTGCTAACATTTATTAACTGTGATCTTATTGTGTGAACATTTATTGTGTGATCTTATTCAATCATTACAATACCCTTTAAGGGATGGACACTATTATTTCCCCCAATTTTTAGATAAGGAAACTAAAAAATATTAATTACTTGGTGTCTCATAGACAGAAAATGGAATTTTTCTTTTTGAATGGCTCAAAGTAAAAAGGAGGACATTACTGTTTAAATGTCTTGTTTTTTATTATGGTAACAATATGCAAAAAGTTTTAGATCTGCAAGACTCCCTTTGATTTTATGGTGGGAGATCAAAAACCCTGCAATACTCATTTGCCCAAGATCATGCAAGTAGTAAATGACAGAGCTGAGAATAAAACTCATGATTTTTGACAAACAAGGCAAAGAAGTCCTTTTCACTAACTTCTTGATGGCAGAATTTAGAAGGTTATGAAAGTGGTTGGAAGCCTGCAATTATACAGTAACCAGAAATTTGCTACCACCTAGTGGGTCAATTGAGTAATTTACATTTTCAAAAGCAGTTTCAGATACTGCATATTGAGCAGCATAAACACACACACACACAAAGAAAGAGAATACAAAGAATATGGGGTGAATAGGGATTGTGAAGGTTCTATAGTCTATTGCCAACATTTTGCAGATGGGAGCGTTTGAGTGTGAAGAATTGACAGGCTTCTCCAAGGTCACACAATAAATATAATGGAGGCAAAACTGGGAGTAAAACTCCAGTCTCTTTGGTTTTGGTTCAGTGTTCTTTTCCTCTGGTACTCTGTAAATAGGAAAGAAAAGGTTCTTTCAGTTAATGGAATCCAAAATCAAAGTATTTGCCTGAAGTATTTTGAGGCTTTCAGCACACATATATCATTCAACTTTCTATTTTGGCAGTCAAGTCTTGGTTATATTAGTGGAAAGGAAAATGTTTGTATGTAATAGGGACATATATCTGTATATCCATATTTATATACATTTATGTTTATATACCTGTACTTATAATTATACCTATACTTATACACCTACACTCAGAGTGCTCCTAAAGTTGCTAGGTTCTTGTTTACATTCCTGTTAGCATCTAAGCATAAAAGATATAGGACGTTTCTTGATGCTGTATCCTTAGATACTAACAGGGATGAAAACAAGAACCTAGCAACTTTAGGAGCACTCCAAGACCTGAGGCTGCCAGGGGTGTTGAGGAAACCAGAAAAGAGTATAGCTATCCCCTTATTGAGTCAACATTAGGAAATACGTCTGCTAATATTGCTCATTCTTATTCACTGAAAGATGCCTCATAACCTCCAAAAAGGCCTATAAGATAAAAGTAATTCTTAATCTACTTATCTTAGGCTAATACTAGAATAAATTTCCATTTCTTGGGCACATAATAACTTGTGATATACTGGAAGTAGGCTGGATGGCAGTAGAATGCTATTCAGTATTTTTTTAAAAAATAGTTAATAAAACAGATGAATAGACTGTAAATAATCGAGTATATATTGTATAAAGTATACTTCATGCCATTATTGTCATAGTAGTAAAGGAGTTTTATAACAAATTTTAAAGAAGCTGATTTCAAAAACATTTTTATTTCTATTTTTGATAAATTTATTTTGCATATGAAATAGCACATAAGATCTACCATAATACACTTTTAAATATTCTTAAGAACTGATTTGTTGTATCTATACATGAAATGGACCATTACTTAAAATGGTGGGTCCTTCTTTGTCACATTTGTTAGATTCTTTCTTAAAACAATGTATCTTGGGAAGTAAGAACTGTTTGACTGTGTTCTTTTGAAAGACAGCAGGGGAACTAGGGCAGAGACAAACATGGGCTCCTCTCAGGAAAAAGCAGTCCTTTTTTTTCTTGGATGATTTCTAAAATGTCCCATATGGAGATTTTAGAGAATTTCTTGGTTTTTCACCCCTTTTTTACATGCTCTAGGTATGCTTCTCCAAGACACTCTCATAGGTGGAAGCCACCATCAAGCATCTTGCCATCTTCGCTGTACTCATTTGTCATCATCTTCAATTTTGCAGGATTGTAAACACAGTGAAAAATTTCAATATACATTCAGTAATTTTAAAATGACAATGAGAGAAAGAAAGAAAGATAGAAAGAAGGAAGGAAGGAAGGAAGGCAGGCAAGCATTAAAACTTTTAAACCCAAACAAAAATACACAAAAGGAATCTGGCTGCTTGTTTGGATACGTAGGTAGAAAAATGTCTTTCTGACCGAAGCAAGAACAATTTCCTCCATTACAACTTTGGCCATCATTTAGATAAGCTGCTTTTCTTTAACCACTATGCCTAATAGGCAGAGATAGAGCAGGATCTAGTTGAGATCCACCACCATCATTTAACTTGTAGCCAATCACTTAATCTCTGTATGTGTTAGTTTCCTAATATAAAACTGGTGTAATTATTATAGCTATCTTACAGTTTTTTTTGGTGTGTGTGAATATGACATACTGCAGTTAAAGTGTTTAGAACAATGTTTGGCACATAGTAAACAATTTTAAGCTATTAGAATAACTAAGAATGGGTTGCAGTTAGTTTTTTTTCTTTTAATTTTAAAAAAATTTTTGCATACATAGTAGTTGTATATGTTTATGGTATATATGAAATGTTTTGTTACAGTCATGCAATGTGAAATCATCACATCATGAAGAATGGAGTATCCATCCCTTCAAGCATTTCTCCTTTGTGTTACAAACAATCTAATTACACACTTAGTTATTTTGAAATGTACAATTAAGTTAGTATTGACTATTATTGACTATTATAGTCTCCCTGCTGTGCTATCAAATAGCAGGTCTTATTCACTCTTTCTACTTTTTGTACCCATTAACCATTCCCAGCCCCCCGCCAACCCCTCACTACCATTCCCAGCCTCTGGTAAACCATTCTTCTATTTTCTATATCCGTAAGTTCGAGTGTTTTGATTTTTTAGACCCCACAAATAAGTGAAAACATGCAGTGTTTGTCTTTTTGTGTCTGGCTTACTTCATTTAACAAAAGGATCTCCAGTTCTATCCATGTTGTTGCAAATGACAAGATATCATCCTTTTTTATGGCTGAATACCACATGAATACCCTGTGTGTATATGTACCACATTTTCTTTTTAAAAAAATTTATTTTAAGTTCCAGGATACATGTGCAGAATGTGCAGGTTTGTTGCATGGGTATACATGTGCCATGATGATTTGCTGCACCTATCAACCGGTCATCTAGGTTTTAAGCCTCACGTGCATTAGGTATTTGTCCTAATGCCCTCCCACCCCTTGCCCCCAACCCTCCAACAGGCCCCGGTGTGTGTTGTTCCCCTCCCTGTGTACATGTGTTCTCACTGTTCAACTTCCTTTTATGAGTGAGAACATTCAGTGTTTGGTTTTCCATTCCTGTGTTAGTGTGCTGAGGATGATGGCTTCCAACTTCATCCATGTCTCTGCAAAGACATGAACTCATTATTTTTTACGGCTGAATAGTATTCCATGGTGTATATGTACCACATTTTCTTTACCCAGTCTATAATTGATGGGCATTTGGGTAGTTCCATGTCTTTGCTATCACAAATAGTGCTTCAATAAACATATGTGTGAATATGTCCTTATAGTAGAATAATTTATATTCCCTTGGGTATATACCCAGTAATGGGATTATTGGGTCAAATGGTATTTCTGGTTCTGGATGCTTGAGGAATTGCCACACTGTCTTCCCAATGGTCAAACTAATTTACATTCCCACCAACAGTGTGTAAAGTTGTTCCTATTTCTCCACATCCTCTCCAGCATCTATTGTTTCTTGACTTTTTAATGATTGCCATTCTGACTGCCGTGAGATAGTATCTCATTGTGTTTTTTTTTTCATATGTTTGTTGGCCAAATAAATATCTTCTTTTGAGAAGTCTGTTCATATCCTTTGCCCACTTTTTGATGGGGTCATTTGTTTTTTTCTTGTAAATTTGTTTAACTTCCCTGTAGATTCTGGATACTAGCTCTTTGTCAGGTGGGTAGATTGCAAAATTTTTCTCCCGTTCTGTATGTTGCCTGTTCACTCTGATGACAACTTATTTTGCTGTACAGAAGCTCTTTAGTTTAATTAGATCCCATTTGTCAATTTTGGCTTTTGTTGCAATTGCTTTTGGTGTTTCAGTCATGAAGTCTTTGCCCATGCCTATGTCTTGAATGGTATTCCCTAGATTTTCTTCTAGGGTTTTTGTAGTTTTGGGTTACATTTAAGTCTTTAATCTATCTTGAGTTAACTGTTGTATCAGGTGTAAGGAAGGGGTCCAGTTTTGGTTTTCTGTATATGGCTAGCCAAGTTTCCCAACACCATTTATTAAATATGGAATCTTTTCCCCATTACTTGTTTTTTTTTTCAGTTTGTCAGAGATTAGATGGTTTTAGATGTGTGCTTATTTCTGAGGTCTATGTTCTATTCCATTGGTCTATATGTCTGTTTTGATACCAGTACCATGCTGTTTTGGTTACTGTAGCCTTTTAGTATAATTCGAAGTTAGGTGGTGTGATGCCTCCAGCTTTGTTCTTTTGCTTAGGATTGTCTTGACTATACATGCTCTTTTTAGTTCCATGTGAAATTTAAAGTAGATTTTTCTAATTCTGTGAAGAATGTCAATGGTAGCTTGATGGGAATAGCATTGAATCTATAAATTACTTTGGGCAGTAAAGCCATTTTCACGATATTGATTCTTCCTATCCATGAGGATGGAATGTTTTTCCACTTGTTTGTGTCCTCTCTTATTTCCTTGAGAGCAGTGGTTTGTAGTCCTCCTTGAAGAGGTCCTTCACATCCCTTGTAAATTGTATTCCTAGGTATTTTATTAAATTTATAGCAATTGTGAATGGGAGTTCATTCATGATTTGGCTCTCTGCTTGTCTATTTTTGTTGTAAAGGAATGCTTGTGAATTTTGCACATTGACTTTGTATCCTGAGACTTTGCTGAAATTGCTTATCAGCTTAAGGGGTTTTTGGGCTGAGATGATGGGGTTTTCTAAGTATAAAATTTTGTTGTCTGCAAACAGAGACAATTTGACTTCCTCATTTCCTATTTGAATACCCTTTATTTCTTTCTCTTGCCTGATTACCCTGGCCAGAACTTTCAATACTATGATGAATAGGAGTGGTGAGAGAGGGCATTCTTGTCTTGTGTCAGTTTTCAAAGGGAATACTTCCAGCTTTTGCCCATTCAGTATGATATTGGCTGTGGGTTTGTCATAAATAGCTCTTATTATTTTGAGATATGTTTCATCAATACCTAGTTTATTGAGAGTTTTTAACATGAAAGATGTTGAATTTTATCCAAAGCCTTTTCTGCATCTATTGAGATGATAATGTGGTGTTTGTCATTGGTTCTGTTTATGTGATGGATTACTTTTACTGATTTGTGTATGTGGAACCAGCCTTGCATCCCAGGGAAGAAGCTGACTTGATCATGGTGGATAAGCTTTTTGATGTGCTGCTGGAATCAGTTTGCCAGTATTTTATTGAGGATTTTTGCATCAATGTTCATCCGGGATATTGGTCTGAAGTTTTCTTTATTTGTTGTGTCTCTGCCAGGTTTCGGTATCAGGATGATGCTGGCCTCATTAAGAAAGTTAGGGAGGAGTCCCTCCTTTTCAATTGTTTGGAATAGTTTCAGAAGGAATGGTACCAGCTCCTCTTTGTACCTCTGGTAGAATTTGGCTGTGAATCCATCTGGTCCTGGGCTTTTTTTTTTTTTTTGGTTGGTAGACTACTAATTACTGCCTCAATTTCATAACTTGTTATTGGTCTATTCAGGGATTCAATTTCTTCCTGGTTTAGTCTTGGGAGGGTGTATGTGTCCAGGAATTTATTCATTTCATCTATATTTCCTAGTTTATTTGCATAGAGGTGTTTATAGTATTCTCTGATGGTAGTTTGTTTTTCTGTGGAGTTAGTGGTGATATCCCCTTTATCATTTTTTATTGGGTCTATTTGATTCTTCTATGTTAGTCTAGCTAGCAGTCTATCTATTTCATCAATTTTTTTCAAAAACCAGCTCCTGGATTCACTGATTTTTTGAAGGGTTTTTTGTGTCTCTGTCTCCTTCAGTTCTGCTCTGATGTTAGTTATTTCTTGTCTACTGTGAGATTTTGGATTTGTTTGCTCTTGCTTCTCTAGCTCTTTTAATTGTTATGCTAGGATGTTGATTTGACATCTTTCTAGCTTTCTGATGTGGGCATTTAGTGCTATAAATTTCCCTCTTAACACTGCTTTATCTGTGTCCCGGGGATTTGTATATGTTGTCTCTTTGTTCTTATTGGTTTCAAGGAACTTATTTATTTCTGCCTTAATTTCATTTTTTACCAGGAGTTATTCAGGAACAGGTTGTTCAATTGCCATGTAGTTGTAACGTTTTGAGTGAGTTTCTTAATCCTGAGTTCTAATTTGATTGCACTGTGGTCTGAGAGACTGTTTGTTATGATTTCAGTTCTTTTGCATTTGCCGAGGAGTGTTTTGCTTCCAACTATGTGGTCAATTTTAGAAAAAGTGCCATGTGGCACTGAGAAGAATGTATATTCTGTTGATTTGGGTTGGAAAGATCTGTAGATGTCTTTTAGGTGCACTTGATCCAGAGCTGACTTCAAGTCCTGAATATCCTTGTTAATTTTCTCCCTCATTGATTTGTCTAATATTGACAATAGGGTGTTAAAATCTCACCCTATTATCATGTGATAGTCTAAGTCTCTCTATAGGTCTCTAAGAACTTGTTTTATGAATCTGGGTGATCCTGTAATGGATGCATATATATTTATGATATTTAGCTCTTCTTGTTGCATTGATCCCTTTATCATAATGTAATGACCTTGTCTTTTTGTTGTTGTTTTTTTTTAATCTTTTTTGGTTTAAAGTCTGTTTTAGGTCAGATGTGGTGGCTCATGCCTGTAACCCCAGCACTTTGGGAGGCTGAGGAGGGTGGGTCACTTGAGGTCAGGAGTTCAAGACCAGCCTAGCCAACATAGTGAAATCCTGTCTCTACTAAAAATACAAAAATTAGCCAGGCGTGGTGGTGGGCACCTGTAATCCCAGCTTCTCAAGAGGCTGAGGCAGGAGAATTGCTTGAACATGGGAGGCGGAGGTTGCAGTGAGCCGAGATTGTGCCACTACACCCCAGCCTGGGCAACAGAGTGAGACTCCATCTCAAAAAAAAAAAAAAAAGTCTGTCTTATCAGAGACTAAGATTGCAACCTCTGTTTGTTTTTTTTCTTTCCATTTGCTTGGTAAATTTTCCTCCATCCCTTTATTTGAGCCTATTTGTGTCTTTGCATGTGAGATGGGTCTCCTGAATACAGCACACTGTTGGGTCTTGACTCTTTATCCAATTTGCCAGTGTGTGTCTTTTAATTGGAGAATTTAGCCCATTTAGATTTAAGGTTAATATTGTTATGTGTGAATTTGATCCTGTCATCATGATGCTAGTTGGTTATTTTGCACACTAGTTGATGCAGGTTCTTCATAGTGTCATTGGTTTTTATATTTTGGCGTGTTTTTGCAGTGGCTGGTACCAGTTTTTCTTTTCCATATTTTGAGCTTCTTTTAGGAGATCTTGTAAGGCAGGCCTGGTGGTGATGAAATCCCTTAGCATTTTCTTGTCTGAAAAGGATTTTATTTCTCCTTCACTTATGAAGCTTAGTTTGGCTGGATATGAAATTCTGGGTTGAAAATTGTTTTCTTTGAGAATGTTGAATATTGGCCCCCACTCTCTTCTGGCTTATAGGGTTTCTGCTGAGAGATCTACTGTTATAGTCTGATGGGTTTCCCTTTGTAGGTGACCTGATCTTTCTCTCTTTCTGCCCTTAACATTTTTTCCTTCATTTCGACCTTGGAGAATCTGATGGTTATGTGTCTTGGAGTTGATCTTCTTGTGCAGTATCTAGTGGTGTTCTCCATGTTTCCTGAATATGAATGTTGGCCTGTCTTGCTACATTGGGGAACTTCTCCTGGATGATATCCTGAAGTGTGTTTTCCAACTTGGTTCCATTCTTCCTGTCCCTTTCAGGTGCTCCATTCAATCATAGGTTCAGTCTTTTTACATAGTTCCATATTTCTGGGAGGGTTTGTTCATTGCTTTTTATTCTTTTTTCTCTAATCTTGTCTGCATGCCTTATTTTAGCAAGGTGGTCTTCAAGCTCTGATATCCTTTCTTTTGCTTGATTGATTTGGCTATTGATACTTACGTATGCTTCATGAAGTTCTTGTGCTGTGTTTTTCAGCTCCGTCAGGTCATTTATGTTCCTCTCTAAATTGGTTATTCTAGTTAGCAGCTCCTGTATCCTTTTATCAAGGTTCTTAGCTTCTTTGCATTGGGTTAGAACATGCTCCTTTAGCTCAGTGGAGTTTGTTATTACCCACCTTCTGAAGCCTACTTATGTCAATTCATCCATCTCATACTTTGTCTCATTCTGCACCCTTGAAGGAGAGGCATTGCAATCATTTGGAAGTGAAGAGGCATTCTGGATTTTGGAATTTTCAGAGTTTTTGTGCTGGTTTTTCCTCACCTTTGCAGATTTATCTACCTTTGGTCTTTGAGGCTGATGACCTTTGGATGGGGTTTTTGTGGGGGGAACTTTTTTGTTGATATTATTGTTGTTGCTTTCTGTTTGTTAGTTTTTCTTCTAACAGTCAGCCTCCTCTTCTGTAGATTTGTTGCAGTTTGCTGGAGGTCCACTCCAGACCCTGTTCACCTGGTTATCACCAGTGGAGACTGCAGAACAGCAAAGATTGCTGCCTGCTCCTTCCTCAGGAGGCCCTGGGGGTCAGGGACCTGCTTGAGGAGGCAGTCTGTCCCTTTGCGGAGCTCGTGTGCTGTGCTGGGAGCATCCCCCATGTCAGGATCAGCTTCTCTCTTCAGAGCAGGCAGGTAGGAAAGATTAAGTCTGCTGAACTTGAAACTGCAGCGGCCCCTCCACACAGTTGCCCTTTCCTAGGGAGATGAGAGTTTTATCTGTAAGCCACTGACTGGGGCTGCTGGATTTCCTGTAGATATGCCCTGCCCAGTGAGGAGGAATCTAGAGAAGCAGTCTGGACACAGCTGCTTTGCTGTGCCATGGTAAATTCTGTCCAGTACAAACCTCCCTGTCTCCTTAGCACAGTCGGGAAAACTGCCTACTAAAGCCACAGTAATGGCAGTCACCCCTCCCCCAACCAAACTCAATCATCTCAGGTTGACTCCAGACTGCTGTGCTGGCAGTGAGAATTTTAAGCCTTTTGGCTTAAAATTTGGTTCTTAGCTTTTTGGGCTCTGTGGGAGTGGGACCTGCTGAGCGAGACTGCTTGGCTTCCTGGCTTCAGCCCTTTTTCCAGGGGAGTGGATGATTCTCCTGTCTCACTGGAGTTCCAGATGCTGCTGGAGTATGAAAAATCTCCGGCAGCTCAGTGCCTACCCAAACAGCTGCCCAGTTTTGTTCTTGAAACCCAGGGCCCTGGTGGTCTAGCTCACGAGAGAATCTCCTGATCCACAGAGACTGCAAAAATCCGTGGGAAAAGCACAGTACCCCGGGCAGGTAGCACAGTTCCTCATTGCTTCCTTTGGCTGGGGGAGGGAGGTCCCCTGGCTCCCTGCATTTCCCAGGTGAAGTGATGCCCCATCCTGCTTCTGCTCTCTCTCTATGGGTCTCACCCACTGCCTAACCAGTCCCAATGAGATGAACTGGGTACATGAGTTGGAAATGCAGAAATCACCTGCTTTCCTTGTTGGTCTCGCTGGGAGCTGCAGATTGGAGCTGTTTCTATTTGGCCATCTTGGCCCCTCCCCCCACATTATTTTTATCCATTTGTCTGTTGATGGACACTTAAGTTGCTTCCAAATCTTGGCTATTGTGAAGAGGGCTGTGGTAAACATGGGAGTACAGGTACCTTTTTGATATACTGATTTCCTCTTTTGAATATATACCCAGAAGTGGGATTGCTGGATCATATGTTAGCTCTATTTTTAGTTTTTTGAGGAACCTCCAAGCCGTTCTTCATAGTGGTTGTACTAATCTACATTCCCACCAACAGTTTATGAGGGTTCCTTTTCTCCACATCCTTGCCAGCATTTGATATCACCTGTCATTTGGATATAAGCCATTTTAACTGGGATGAGATATCTCATTGTAATTTTGATTTGCATTTCTCTGATGATCAATGATGTTGAGCATATGCCTGTTTGCCACTTTTGTGTCATCTTTTGAGAAATGTCTATTCAAATCTTTTGCCCATTTTTTAATCAAATTATTAGATTTTTTTTTCCTATAGGGTTGTTTGAGTTCCTTATATATTCTGGTTAGTAATCCCTTGTCAGATGGATAGTTTGCAAATATTTTCTCCCATTCTGTGGGTTTTCTATTCATTTTGTTGATTGTTTTCTTTGCTGTACAGAAGCTTTTCAACTTGATGTGATCCCATTTGTCCATTTTGCTTTGGTTGCCTCTGCTTGTGGGATGTTGCTCAAGAAACTTTTGCCCAGACCTATATCCTGGAGATTTTCCCCAATGTTTTCCTATAGCAGTTTCATAGTTTGAGGTCTTAGATTTAAGTCTTTAATCTATTTTGATTTGATTTTTGTATATGGCCAGAGATAGGGGTATAGTTTCATTCTTCTGCATACAGATATCCAGTTTTCCCACAGTACTTATTGAAGAGACTCTCTTTTCCACTGTTTATGTTTTGGGAAACTTCGTTGAAAATGAGTTCACTGTTGATGTGCAGATTTGCTTCTGGGTTCTTTATTCTGTTTCATTGCTCTACGTGGCTGTTTTTTATGCCAGTACCATGCTGTTTTGGTTAAAATAGTTCTGTCTATAATTTGAAGTCATGTAATGTGATTTCTTCAGTTTAGTTATTTTTGCTTAGGATAGCTTTGGCTATTCTGGGTCTTTTGTGGTTCCATATAAATTTTGGGATTGTGTTTTCTATTTCTGCGAAGAATGTCATTGATATTAGTTGTTACGTCTCCTCAAGTTCCTCTTGAATGTGATGGTTTCTCAGACTTTCCTTGTTTTTGGTGACCTTGACAGTTTTGAGGAGTACTGGTCAGGTATCTTGTAAAATGTCCCTCTAATGAGATTTTTCTGATGTTTCTCTTATCACTAAACTGAGTGTATTGATTTTGGGGAGGAAGACCACAGTAGTAAAGCACCATTTTCATTATCATATCAAGGATACGTACTATCTACATGATGTGGCCTCTTGATGTCAACCTTGATCACCTGACTGAACTAATGTTTTCCAGGTTTTTCCACTGTAAAGTTTCTCTTTATTCGTCTCTTTCCCTGCTTTACTCTTTAGAAGAAAGTCACTATACAAAGTCCACACTTAAGGAGTGGGGAGTTATGTTCCTCTTTATTTAGGTGAGAGTATCTACATAATTCATTTATAATTCTTTTGCAAGGGAATGTTGTCTTTTCTCTTCCATTGATTAATATATACGATACTTTATTTCATTAATATGGACCGCTTTATGGACATTTATTTTATATGTTGGATTATAATCCAATACTACTTTATTTTGCGGTCAAGTTGTTCCAGCTTTGGTCATTGGAGCTCTTTAAGTTGGCTTTTGTGTCCCTTTGACATACGCTGGTTTTGTGTGTGTGTGTGTATTTGTGTGTGCATGTGTGTATTTTCTGAGCAATTTGCATTGGTTCTGACACTACAAGATGGTGTAGGCTTATTATGTATATTTCCTCCTATAGTCCTAAACTCTTCACAGATCCCTGGTTCTTGCTATTGGCATGTGATATTAGAAACAAAGATCTGGGTGTGAGTGCCAGGCGTGCTCATTGCTCTTTGGGTATTGTGTCTTTGGCCCTCTCAGCTGACAGAGCAAAGAAGTATATGTGTGTCTACACATATCTGTAAATATTTCTATGTGTAACCACCTGTATCTATCTTAAATTAAACATGAGTTCTTACTGATGTTCCTAACTCATATTCATTACTACATGGACCATTCCAGCTTCCTCCCCTTGTTTATTTGTAAATTCCTACTCCCCCAGTGAGAAACCTGGCTCCTACTATCTGCCCTTCACTCACTTACTTAATTGTTCAATTCCAGTATACATGTATAGTAGTATCAGAATTGTTAATACATATTCCCATGGGAAGGAACTTTATTACCTGGAGTGTAGTGCTTATGTGCAGTTCCTTTTGCCTCTAGTCTTACAGACTCCACTAATTTCTAAAGGCATGTAGATAAATGCCTTTTCTTCCAAGTCTTTCAATCAAGTTGTTTCATGCACATGCAAAACAGTTAGATTTTCTTGCCACAGCTTTCATTCTTTCCTGGAATCCTCAACCCCCTAAATAATGTTCTTAAAATTGTATAGATTAAGGTTTACTTTTTGTGTTGTACAGTTTTATAGGTTTTGACAAATGCATAATGCCATCTGTCCACCATTATAGTATCATACAGAATAGTTTTACCATCCTGAAAATCTCCTGTGCTTCACGCATTTTTATCTTTTCTTTTTCGTTTGTGGATTTTGTTGTATTTTCGCAACTTTAATGCCTTGTCAGTTTTAGAATTGTAAATATATTATCCCTACCTGCACATGTCTGTGAACTTTATTCATGATGTCTTTTGTTGAACAGAACTCCTAAACTTGATAATAAAATTCATCAATATTTTGCCTTATGATTTGTCCTTTTTGAATTTTTCTTAGGTAGGCTGTTCCTACTTTCATATTCCAAATACATTTACCTACATTTTTTTTAACTCCAGAGATTTAGCTTTTATTTTTAAGTCTTTATTTGTAGCCTGCCTTTGCATGTGCTGTTTGATAGGATTCCAGTTTAATTTTTTTCCACATGGTAGAAAAACTCAATACTATCTACAAAAGAATATGGCCAGGCGTGGTGGCTCTTGCCTGTAATCCTAGCACTTTGGGAGGCTGAGGCCGGCAGATCATCTGAGGTTAGGAGTTTGAGACCAGCCTGACCAACATGGTGAAACCCCGTCTCTACTAAAAATACAAAATTAGCTGGGCTTGGTGGTGCACACCTACAATCCAGCTACTTGGGAGGCTGAGGCAGGAAAATCACTGGAACTTGGGAGGCGGAGTTTACAGTGAGCCAAGATTGTGCCATTGCACTCCAGCCTGGGCAACAAGAGTGAAACTCCATCTCAAAAAAAAAGAATACAACCTTTTCACATTTTTTCTGACACTGTCACTATAGTGTTTTAAGTTCCCATACATTCCTGGATTTCTACTTTATTCTGTTTATTTACTGGTATATTATACATTACTTATTTGTATGGCTTTGTATTATGTCTTGGTATTTGGTTAAACACATTACCACATGTTACTCATTTTTGTGGCAGATTTTATTGTAGACTTTTATGTTTCTACATAAAATTTTTAATAAGAATGCTGAGTGACTAAAAAAATTCATCTGGGCTGGGCGCGGTGGCTCACGCCTGTAATCCCAGCACTTTGGGAGGCCGAGGCGGGTGGATCATGAGGTCAGGAGATCGAGACCATCCTGGCTAACAAGGTGAAACCCCGTCTCTACTAAAAATACAAAAAAAAAAATTAGCCGGGCGCGGTGGCGGGCGCCTGTAGTCCCAGCTACTTGGGAGGCTGAGGCAGGAGAATGGCATGAACCCGGGAAGCGGAGCTTGCAGTGAGCCGAGATTGCGCCACTGCAGTCCGCAGTCTGGCCTGGGCGACAGAGCGAGACTCCGTCTCAAAAAAAAAAAAAAAAAAAAAAAAAAATTCATCTGGAATTTTAATGGGAATTGCATTTAATTTATTTATAAATTTGGGAAGAATCGATACTTTTATGATAGCAAGTCATTTACTCCAAGAGCATGGACTGACTGTCTTTTCACTTAATTGGACTATCTTTTACGACTTCTTTAGAGTTTTAAACTTTTTCAAAAGCAAAGGCAGATTGTAGAAGGTTTTCTTCAGCTTTCGTTGCCCCAGGACGAATCTACTATAATTCAATCTCCTTTTCTCACAATGTTCCCAAGTTCAAGGCGGTCTTTAAGGAATGCTTCAGCCTTCAGACATCTCAAAGGCTCTCATAATTATTGTTGTTATGGCTATTAGTTTCTTAAGTTATTGCTAGTTTCCTCTCATACTTACAGTTGTCACCATCCTGAAACACTGGGGCATATGGTTTGGCTGTGTCCCCACCCAAATCTCACCTTGAATTGTAATAATCCTCATGTGTCATGGGGGAAGTTTCCCCGATACTGTTCTCATGGTAGAGAATAAGTCTAATGAGATCTGATGATTTTATAAATAGGAGTTGTCTCTGTACAAACTCTTTTGCCTGCCACCATGTAAGATGTGACTTTGCTCTTCCTTCACCTTCTGCCGTGATTGTGAGGCCTCCCCAGCCATGTGGAACTGTGAGTCCATTAAATCTGTTTCCTTTATAAATTACCTAGTCTCAGGAATATCTTTTATTAGCAGCATGAGAATAAACTAATACACCTGGGTACAATTTGTTGTTAAACCTGTTTGGGTAAGGCTGTATATTGCTGTTGTGTAGCAGGAGAAAGAGAAGTAAGAGAAGTCACTTACTTGATCCATTTCAGTACCTCTAAAATAAATACCTGACACTGAAACTGCAGGCCTATGCATAAGAATACAAATGGAGGCCCACATAGCATGTGTCTAAATATTTAAACCTTTGAAATCTAGCTGACAAGCTGTTAAATAAAACATGTTCTATCCTCCTAAGTTGGCAAATATTCTTTTAAAGTAACCTGAAAATTAAGGTTTAGCTTTAAATAATATTCCTCTGAGCTCTAAAATAGAACTTGGCAGAATGAGGAGAACCACCTTTCAGTCCATGCCTGTCCCTCTTCCTTCCCAGCCCCAACTCTGCCCAGTTCTGTGGGATCACATACATATGCATGTGCAGACCTCAGCCCGCATGTCTAAACACTACCTACATCCTCCACAAATAACTGCCTCTTGACCACCCCTCATGCCTAGAGTTTTGCTGAGAAGCAGTCTTGTCTACTTAGAGAGGAGGTCTGTTTAGTCGCTGCAAGTTTGCATGCAATTCTGGCATCCAAATGAATAAAATTTATCTTTGACCCTCTTATTCTGTTTTTCGGTGCCCCTTCTTCTCCAAGGCTTTTCCCGACTTCCTCAGGTACTCCATTCCACAATGGCCAGGAAATATTCAGATGCAACCCCCTCCCATATGTCTCAGCTAGTTGCCAGTTGTTCTTGGCCATGTCCTATTGGCCAGCATCCTATTGTTACTACTCAGGCCCTATACATGCCAATTGTTAAGTACTGTATTTTGAATGTCACCCCTGTAAATGGTCTTTGGTCTCATTTTTTTGCCCTAAAAATTTGGCTTTTAGGAACATGGTCGGTGATCTCATTTTTTAACATATTTCTATAAATTTGGGTCAATGTCTTACATTTTCAAGAGCACTGCATTGGAGGATAGTGAGGTGGTTTTGTTTAACGTTGGGGCATTTAAGTAAATAGTGGGTAAGGTTACTTACAGAGTTGACTGGCTTCACAAAGAATCTGAGAGGACACATCCACATGCTATTTTCTGGAGAGCCAACTGTTTAAAATCTTTTTTCCTATCCATGTGTCTCTAAAACTTGTAACATATTGAGTCCCTTGGCTTCCACTTTCAGCCAATAAGTTTTTCTTTTTTTTAAATATATTTCTTGGAAAGATAATATTAAATTAAATCACTTTTGGGTATTAGTCGATTTTGGGGATCAAATAAGCATATCAAATGCAGTAATAAAATTAAAAATGCATTGAGATATAAAAATAAGGAATTATTATCGTTGTTATCAGAACACTGGAAACCTTGAGGAGAGTTTGAGGGAGAGAATTCCTAAAAGTACAAAAGGGAGTCCAGAGCTGGTTGTTGTGGGCCTTGGAAGACATATCCTGCCTCCTCCCTGTTTGCCCAGAACCTGGTGGTTTAGAGGTGGCAGCATGATTTCTTCTATTTATTATTTGATGTGTCAACTCTCCACCAATCATTAAAGTAAGCCAAAATAAATTTAAAAAAAAGAACGCAAACAACTTACAGTGACTTTTCAATGAGAAATCAATGAACGATATATTGTTCTCATTGCCCTTCTAAGCTTCAAATCCCAGATAGAATTTCAGGAAAGCTGTGTTGCCTGGTGAGATGAAGGAGAAATGACAGATGGCAGCTCCCTGCACAGTACAAGAAGCCTTACAAGGTAATCTGCCCTGGAGCTAACTTAATAGCAGAGAGCACCATTTCATGTTAAAAAGCCTGTGCCAATATTCAAACTGCAGACCTGCCACTGACCAGTTTTCCTCTCAGCTCATCCTCAATGATACCCTTCTGTCTACCTGGGTCGTTCATTTCCTAACTTTATTAGTGCATGTGTCTGTCGTCTGTACTAGAGCGGAAGTTCCTTTGATGATAGGGACTGTGCTTTGTAAATGCTGACTAGATGCTCAATAAATGTTTATTTAAAAGGTATATTCTGCAAAACATACCCTGGCTAGATATAATTTTCTTATAAAACTAGGATAAAAGGAAATAGAAATAAAGCCTTTTTAATTTTTTTACCTGATAATTGTGATTGATAGCAAAATACCCTTCAGAATTGTTAGTATATATCCAGCTACCAATTTCAACATCAAGAGAGTATGCATAGAGGTTAAGAATATATAGTGTGCTAGGTGCGGTGGCTGAAGCCTGTAATCCCAGCACTTTGGGAGGTTAGGTGGGAGGATTGCTTGAGACCAGGAATTTGAGAATAGCTTGGGCAACATAGTGGGACCCTGCCTCTACAAAACATAAAAAATTAGCTGAGTGAGGTGGTATGTACCTGTAATCCCAGCTACTAAGGAGGCTGAGTTGGGAGGATTGCTTAAGCCCAGAAGATTGAGGCTGCAGTGAACCATGTTCACTTCACTGGACCCCATCCTGGGCGACAGAGTGAGACCCTATTGATACATATGGGCTGCGCTCCCAGCTAAACCCCACCCTTAAACCTGGAACCAAGGCCCTAAGTGAAAACAGCTGACCCTGTTTTTCTGCCTAAATGTTGCATTTTGGCCTGCCACACCCCTATCCTGTGCCCATAAAAAGATTTCAGCTGGCAGAGCAACACAAGTGGCTGAGCGCTGAGAATACAAGCAGCTGAATGGTGAGCAGAGAAGCAACTGAGCATTGGAAACTACAGATAGATGTGGTTAACTTCAGATGTGCGACTTCAAAGAGGGGCCTGGCCCTTAGCCAGGCTTCAGGGAAAGAACACCTTCTTCCCGCGCCATCTTCTTCGAATTCCCCATCCCGCTGAGAGCCACTTCCATTACCCAATAAAATCCCCCGCCTACACTACCCTTCAATCCATTCGTATGACCTGATTCTTCCTGGAGGCCAGACAAGAACCTGGGTGCCGAGAGGGCAGGGGCTGCCACCTGGGCCCTCCGCTGAGTTGGTTGGCACTTGATCATCCCTGGATGGCAGAGCTGAAAAAGCATTGGTTGTAACACACTTGGATGCTGCTGTGGGGCCTGCACAGAGCCTGCTCCTGCCAGACAGGAGTGACTGGCCAGTTTCAGCGTTCATTACCTCCGGTTCCCCCACTCGTTTGCACACTCCCTTTTACGAGGAGTGGCCAGAGGCAGGCTGAGTGAAACGAGCCACTCCAGTTTCTGCCCACAAAGGGGGTCAAGGGAATTATCTCGTCTTGCCATCTCAATAAATAAATAATGTATATATATATATAGTATATATATGTAATGTTGCAGGGTCAAACTATCTGGAATTAAATTTTACCAATGAAACTTACTAGATATTGACCATGGGAGATTATCTGACCATGCTGTGCCTCAACTTCCTCATCCATAATATAAAGATAATAGCAGTACCTATCTCAAGGAGACTACTGAAGATAATCTATATGTGATTATTTTAAAACATCTGCAAATTATTTGATACTATACTCATCAAAAATCGCAGTCTGTTTCTCCTCTTGTTGAACTTAAATGGGTCTTTGGATTTCTTTGATTAATTTAATATGGTAGAAAGGAAGTTGCCTGACTTCTGAGGGTCGGCTAAAAAGGATAACTTCTGCCATTGTCTTGTGGGAAACTCACTCTAGGACTCTTCAGCCACCACATGAAAAATCTGGCTGCCCTGAGGCTGCCATGTGGAGAAACCACCTGAAGAGACCACTTAGAGAGAGATGCTCAAGGAGCCCATCTATTCTGGACCCCAGGTGTTTGATTTCTTCCAGCCCAACTGCCAAACTACATGAGTAGAAAACCTTTCAAGATGGCCCGGCCCAAGCTCCAGCCACTGTGTGGCTGCAACTGCATGAGAAACTCTGAGCCCACTCAACCCCCAGATTTGTGAGCACAGTTAATGATTGTTATGGTTTTAAGCTGTTTTTTTCTGGGTGGCATGTTACTAAGCAATAGATAAGTGACTCAGTTACAAAGCAGTAAGGGTTGTACTTAAGAAAAGTTCTCAATAAATGCTCTCTATTGTTAAATCAGTCTTTGCTGTTTGCTTGTGTGTGCCCTTATTAGTGTGTCCATCTCACTGAACCTATTCTATCTGTAAATTACATGTAATAGACCTGGGTTATCAGCCTCATGTGATTTTGATGAAGATTAGATGAGAAAATAGATAGGAAAGTCCTTTGAAAAGTAGTAAAGTGTATAAAAAATGAGTATTACTATCTGTTTTGCACATTTTTTCCTTTCCTTAAATTTAGCAGGAGTTTAATGTTGAGTAGACACTCGTACTCCAAAACTAGTGCTATTTTAAGAGATATTTTTTCTCATATTTTTAAACATTCTCAGGAACTAAATGAAAAATTTGGATGGATGATTTGTTCTGTGTGTACAAAGTTGCCAAATTGACATAATTGTTAAAATCTCTGAGAATAAAAGTGTTAACTGCTTTTCATGTTGCTCTACAGCTGTAGCACAAAGTAAGCATATCCCAGATGATTTTGTATTAATTTAATTAAGATCTGATTTCAGAATCTATTTTTGCACAGTCATCTGCATTTAAACATGTCATCCACAAGGTGGAAGCAAAGGTTTTTATCTGAAGCAGGCATTTCTTTTGAGGCTTTTCATGGTGCAGCATACAACACATGCAAAGATTTATACTGTTTTTTTTTTCACTTGTCTCCATTTCACTTTATTCTTTTTTTTTTTATTATACTTTAAGTTTTAGGGTACATGTGCACAACGTGCAGTTTAGTTACCTATGTATACATGCGCCATGTTGCTGTGCTGCACCCAGTAACTCGTCATTTAACATTAGGTATATCTCTGCTATCCCTCCCTGCTCCCCCCACCCCACAACAGGCCCCGGTGTGTGATGTTCCCCTTCCTGTGTCCATGTGTTCTCATCATTCAATTCCCACCTATGAGTGAGAACATGCGGTGTTTGGTTTTTTGTCCTTGCAATAGTTTGCTGAGAATGTTGGTTTCCAGCTTCATCCATGTCCCTACAAAGGACATGAACTCATCCTTTTTTATGGCTGTATAGTATTCCATGGTGTGTATGTGCCACATTTTCTTAATCCAGTCTATCTTTGTTGGACATCTGGGTTGGTTCCAAGTCTTTGCTATTGTGAATAGTGCCACAATAAACATACGTGTGCATATGTCTTTATAGCAGCATGGTTTATAATCCTTTGGGTATATTATATACCCAGTAATGGGATTACTGGGTCAAATGGTATTTCTAGTTCTAGATCCCTGAGGAATTGCCACACTGACTTCCACAAAGATTGAATTATTTTACAGTCCCACCAACAGTGCAAAAGTGTTCCTATTTCTCCACATCCTCTCCAGCACCTGTTGTTTCCTGACTTTTTAATGATTGCCATTCTAACTGGTGTGAAATGGTATCTCATTGTGGTTTTGATTTGCATTTCTCTGATGGTCAGTGATGATGAGCATTTTTTCATGTGTCTTTTGGCTGCATAAATGTCTTCTTTTGAGAAGTGTCTGTTCATATCCTTCACCCGCTTTTTGATGGGGTTGTTTGTTTTTTTCTTGTAAATTTGTTGGAGTTCATTAAACTGAATCCAGCAGCACATCAAAAAGCTTATCCACCATGACCAAATGGGCTTCATCCCTGGGATGCAAGGCTGGTTCAACATACGCAAATCAATAAACATAATCCAGCATATGAACAAAACCAATGACCAAAACCATATGATTATCTCAATAGATGCAGAAAAGGCCTTTGACAAAATTCAACAACCCTTCATGCTAAAAACTCTCAATAAATTAGGTATTGATGGGACATATCTCAAAATAATAAGAGCTATGTATGACAAACCCACAGCCAATATCATACTGAATGGGCAAAAACTGGAAGCATTCCCTTTGAAAACTGGCACAAGACAGGGATGATGCCCTTTCTCTCCAGTCCTATTCAACATAGTGTTGGAAGTTCTGGCCAGGGCAATAGGAAGGAGAAGGAAATAAAGGGTATTCAGTTAGGAAAAGAGGAAGTCAAATTGTCCCTGTTTGCAGATGACATGATTGTATATCTAGAAAACCCCATCGTCTCAGCCCAAAATCTCCTTCAGCTGATAAGCAACTTCAGCAAAGTCTCAGGATACAAAATCAATGTACAAAAATCACAAGCATTCTTATACACCAATAACAGACAAACAGAGAGCCAAATCATGAGTGAAGTCCCATTCACAATTGCTTCGAAGAGAATAAAATACCTAGGAATCCCACTTACAAGGGATGTGAAGGACCTCTTCAAGGAGAACTACAAACCACTGCTCAATGAAATAAAAGAGGATACAAACAAATGGAAGAACATTCCATGCTCATGGGTAGGAAGAATCAATATCGTGAAAATGGCCATACTGCACAAGGTAATTTATAGATTCAATGCCATCCCCATCAAGCTACCAATGACTTTCTTCACAGAATTGGAAAAAACTACTTGAAAGTTCATATGGAACCAAAAAAGAGCCCTCATCGCCAAGTCAATCCTAAGCCAAAAGAACAAAGCTGGAGGCGTCACGCTACCGGCCTTCAAACTATACTACAAGGCTACAGTAACCAAAACAGCATGGTACTGGTACCAAAACAGAGATATAGACCCATGGAACAGAACAGAGCCCTCAGAAATAATGCCGCATATCTACAACCATCTGATCTTTGACAAACCTGACAAAAACAAGCAATGGGGAAAGGATTCCCTATTTAATAAATGGTGCTGGGAAAACTGGCTAGCCATATGTAGAAAGCTGAAACTGGATCCCTTCCTTACACCTTATACAAAAATTAATTCAAGATGGATTAAAGACTTACATGTGAGACCTAAAACCATAAAAACCCTAGAAGAAAACCTAGGCAATACCATTTAGGACATAGGCATGCGCAAGGACTTCATGTCTGAAACAGCAAAAGCAATGGCAACAAAAGCCAAAATTGACAAATGGGATCTAATTAAACTAAAGAGCTTCTGCACAGCAAAAGAAACTACCATCAGAGTGAACAGGCAACCTACAGAATGGGAGAAAATTTTTGCAATCTACTCATATACTTTTGATATTGAAAAGAATAGACATAGACAGTCAATCCATTGTTAGAAACTTTTTTACTTGAGTAGAAGCATTGTATGAATCCCAAGTGCCTTATCCATGGATGGGCAATAAGGTACTACTATTGTTAATTGCAAACTAGAATTTTCCAGAATGCTTTACCTATGAAACTAGTAGCCTTGTGGTGGTGGTTGTCATGGAAGAAACAATTAGATGCTTTCTTGGCCTAATAGAGAGAAAAGAATATTTCAGATCCTGGAAAAAATGGACAAGGATAAAATAGCCTCTGGGAAAGAGAATCTTTTGACCTGATTATCAGTGACTGAGATCTGTTTAGTGGGAGTAAGAGTTTATTTTATAATTAAGGACAAAAATACTCAAAATGCAGTGCAGACTGAGATAATACAATGTTGGAAATTTACACTTGCTACAGTTTCATTAGTTATGTGGCCAACCTCTTTAATTGGTTAATCTAAAGTGCTTTTCCCTTTCTAATTTGGGTGAAGGCACCAAGCTTCTAAAGCAGTGATTGGCAGGTTTGGTTGCAGGGCATGTTTCACTCAAGATAGCTTAAATCTGAATCTCTGAGGGGGTGCCTGGGCACTGGTATTTTTTCCAAAACTCTCCATATAATTCTAAGATGCAGCTAGGGTTGGGAATCACATTTATAGGTTGGGGAAGGGTGAGACCTCTCTGTTGGGGAGAAGTGCACACCAGGGAGACCAGAGATGTAAAAACAACCTTCTAAGCCTTCCTATTTGAGCTATTTATCTCCAAATGGAAATTGGGTAAACTCTCAAGCTGATCAAATTCTTGCTTCATTAGGGCCTATTGCTATTGAATTAAATGACACCTTAGAAAGGCCTTTCACTTGTTATGTTTTTAAATTAAAATCGTCATAAAAAGAAGCTTTGTTTCTTTAGAACTTCCAGGTGAGATATTAATACTCTAATCCCGTGAAGACCATTTAAGGTGATGGTTCCCAGGTGATATATAAGAACGACTTGTGGGATGATCTCGGAATCCAGAGAAACACAGGAAGTCAATACTGCAACTTGAAAGACTTTAGACCTTATAGATGACAAGAGAAAGTTTGTGAGATAGTTAAATTGTATGTGCCAATTTGTCTAGGCTATGGTAATCATTTGTTTGGTGAAACATTAGTCTGGACATTGCTGGAAAGAGATTTTGCACATGTGATTAACATTTACCATAAGTTGACCTTAAGTAAAGGAGCTAACCATTGATAATGTGATAATCTGAGTGAATGTCATCCAGTTGAAAGCCTTAAGAGCAAAATCAGGTTTTTCCAGAAAAGAAGAATTCAACCTCAACACTGTAATGTAGAAATCCTGCTGGTGGTCTGGGTGTGGTGGCTCATGCCTGTAATCCCAGCACTTTGGGAGGCCACGGCAGGTGGATCATGAGGTCAGGAGTTTGAGACCAGCTTGACCAATATGGTGACACTCCATCTCTATTAAAAATACAAAAAAATTAGCTGGGTGTGGTGGTGCACACCTGTAGTCCCAGCTACTTGGGAGGCTGAGGCAGAAGAATAGCTTGAACCCAGGAGGCAGAGGTTGTAGTGAGCTGAGATCGTGCCACTGCACTCCAACCTGGGTGACAGAGCAAGACTCCACCTAAAAAAAAAAAAAAAAAAAAGAAATCCTGCCTGTGTTTCTAGACTATTTCAGACTTGCCAGCTTCACAACTGCATAAGCAATTTCTTAAAATAAATCTCTTTATCTCCTGCTGTTTCCTTGGAGAATCCTAACTGATAGAACTTGTAAACATCATTCTTAGAAACAAATTTGATATGGTTTGTCTGTGTCCCCACCCAAATCTCATCTTGACTTCCCGTGTGTTGTGGGAGGGACCCAGTGGGAGGTAACTGAATCATGAGGCCAGGTCTTTCCCATGCTGTTCTCATGATAGTGAGTAAGTCTCATGATATCTGAAGGTTATTATAAGGGAGAGTTTTCCCACACAAGCTCTCTTTGCCTGCCGCCATCCATGTAAGACGTGACTTGCTCCTGCTTTCCTTCTGTCATTAATGTGAGGCTTCCCCTATCACATGGAACTGTGAAGTTGCCCAGTCTTGGGTATGTATTGATCAGCAGCATGAAAACAGACTAATACAGTAAATTGGTACCAGTAGGGTGGGGAACCACTGAAAAGATACCCAAATATGTGGAAGCAAGTTTGGAACTGGATAACAGGCAGGGGTTGAAACAGTTTGGAGGGCTCAGAAGAAGACAGAAAAATGTTGGAAAGTTTGAAACTTCCTAGAAACTTGTTGAATGGCTTTGACCAGAAGCCTGTCAGCCATATGGACAATAGGGTCCAGGCTGAAGTGGTCTCAAATGGAGATGAGGAACTTGTTGGGAACTGGAGCAAAGATGACTTGTTACGTTTCAGCAAGAGACTGGTGGCATTTTGCCTCTGCCCTAGAGATTTGTGGAACTTTGAACTTGAGAGAGATGATTTAGGGTATCTGGTGGAAGAAATTTCTAAGCAGCAAAGCATTCAAGAGGTGACTTGGGTGCTGCTAAAGGCATTCAGTTTCATAAGGGAAGAAAGCATAAAAGTTCAGGAAATTTGCAGCCTGACAATGTGATAGAAAGAAAAGCCCATTTTCTGAGGAGATATTGAAGCTGGCTGCATAAAATTTGCATAAATAATGAGGAGCCAAATGTTAATCTCTCGAAGACAATGGGGAAAATGTCTCCAGGGCATGTCAGAGGTCTTCATGGCAGCCCCTCCCATCACAGGCCCAGAAGCCTAGGAGAAAATGGTTTCGTGGGCCAGGCCCAGGCTCCATGTGCTGTGTGTTCAGTCTAGGGACTTGGTGCCCTGCATCCCAGCCACTCTAGCCATAACTAAAAGGGGCCAAGGTACAGCTCAGGATGTTGCTTCGGAGGGTGGAAGCCCCAAGCATTGGCAGCTTCCATGTGATGTTGAGCTTGTAGGTACACAGAAATCAAAAATTGAGATTTGGAAACCTCTGCCTAGATTTCAGAAGATGTATGGAAATACCTGGATGCCAAGGCAAAAGTTTGCTGCAGGGGCAGGGCCCTCATGGAGAACCTCTGCTAGAGCAGTGTGGAAGGGAAATGTGGGGTTGGAGGCCCCACACTGAGTCCTTACTGGGGCACTGCCTAGTGGAGCTGTGAGAAGAGGGCCATGGTCCACCAGAATGCAGAATGCTAGATCCACCGACAGCTTGCACCATGCGCCTGGAAAAGCCACAGACACTCAACAGCAGCCTATGAAAGCAGTCAGGAGGGAGTCCATACCCTGCCAAGCCACAGGGCTGAAGCTGCTCAAGACCATGGGAACCCACCTCTTGCATCAGCGTGACCTGGATGTGAGACATGCAGTCAATGGAGATCATTTTGGAGCTTTAAGATTTGACTGCCCCATTGGATTTCAGATTACTGCAGCCCATTTGTTTTGGCCAATGTCTCCCATTTGGAATGGCTGCATTTATTCAATGCCTGTACCTGCATTGTTTCTAGGAAATAACTAACTTGCTTTTGATTTTAAAGGCTCATAGGTAGAAAAGACTTGACTTGTCTTGGATGAGACTTTGGACTGTGGACTTTTGAGTTAATGCTAAAATGAGTTAACATTTGGGGGACTGTTGGGAAGGCATGATTGATTTTGAAATGTGAGGACATGAGTTTTGGGAGAGCCCAGGGTTGGAATGATCTGGTTTGGCTCTGTGTCCCCACCTAAATCTCATCTTGAACTCCCACGTGTTGTGGGAGGGACCGGGTGGGAGGTAATTGAATCATGGAGGCAAGTCTTTCCTGTGCTGGTCTCATGATAGTGAGTAAGTCTCACGAGATGTGATGGTTATTATAAGGGAGAATTTTCTTGCACAAGCTCTCTTTGCCTGCTGCCATCCACATAAGATGTGAATTGCTCCTGTTTGCCTTCTGCCATGATTGTGAGACCTCCCCAACCATGTGGAACTGAGTTCTCCATTAAACCTCTTTCCTTCGTAAATTGCCCAGTCTTGGGTAGGTCCTGTTCAGCAGTGTGAAAACAGACTAATACAAAATTACAGCACGTTTGTTTGTTTGTTTTCAATCATAGTGAGGACCCAGGTTTTCAGATGAAGGTGATATGTAAGGTGTAAAAAATTGAGGACTTATTATACAAAGGAAATTATCTAGTGAGATCAGCTATGGTTGACAGTAAATGGATATTCAAAAGCATCTCTTTAATGTTGAGCAGCACTTAGGAAGCAGGCATAAAATTTGGCAATATATTATCAAAAGAGCTCTGCTTCCTAGGAAATGGAACAAATGACATCATTATGCATATTAGATCTAACATTAAAACTCTTTTACTAAAATTACAATATTTCTGTCAGCGATTCTTAATATAAGAAAAAATGGTGAAATGTGTTTAGAGTGTGCTGGAAAATATATCCATGGGAACTATGAAAACCCTACTTCAGTGAATTGTATATTTATTGACTACTTCGTGACAAAAAAAACACCCAATTCCATCAGGTCAAGCATGAAAATACTTTACCAAAATGGACCAGTTTGCAGTAGTTAATGAATGATTTATAAATGTAATTTTTCAAATAAGAAAAGAATTTTCCAAAATTAATTTTATAGAGAATAATTCTGGGAAATAGAAAAAGGAAAAGGGGTTAGCCCTTAAATAAATCTGGAAGCACTGAATTACATACAGCACACTGGGACTCTTCAAAGAAGAGATATACTATACTGATGGTAAAACTAATTTGATCAGGTAACACATTCGTCAGGTATGTCCATCCACCTTCCATGGAATGCTGCAATTGAAAACTAAGGCCTTGTTTTGTTATTTGCTAACTCTGTGACTTAGAACCACTGATTCACATTTTTGGAGTCTCAGTCTCCTTGTGTCTTATCAATGCAATGATACCTACTTCTCAGAGTTGTTTGAAGCTTCAGTAAGGTAATTTTTCTAAGAGAATTTTTTAAAAATCTAAAATGCTGCCTAAATATTAGCAGATAGTTTGTTGCTTTTTGACTTTCTGTCATCCAAAGAACTTCTCTGTTTGAGGTTTATTTCTCATTTTGAAATCTTTGTGAAAGGCAGGGCTGCACCTTCTATGTAGAAGCTGCAAGCGGCAGGCATTTTATTTCCCAGTTCCTGGCAGCTAAAGGCATGGTCACTTGACCTTGGCTCACTTAATGAAATCCTCCTTCATGGGACTTAGAATTTTGAGGAGTGACAGGTATGTTAGTTAATTTGACTCAAATTATATATGCCATAAAATTGTTTCATCTATTGTATAACTCTACATCTAACATGAGGTGAGTTCAAATTCCCTGATGCAATTAACTCTACATATAGAAGGTTGCATGGTTTTTAGTAGTTTCAGAGAGGTATTTACTCTGAACATATGAACTTTCCTTTAAAGCAGAATAGAGAGAACACTTTCATTTTCCCTGGGCAAAGACAGCACATAGAATGTTGTATATGTTTTTATATGTGGTATATTGAATTAAGCAGAAAAATCATGTTTTTAGAACTTTGTCTCTATAAATTTCTCTCAGGAGTTTTTGTAAAAGTAAACTTGTCCAAGCTACAAAGATTTTCTTTTTGCAAGACAGATACTACTTAATTAATTCCAAGCAACTTGTGGCTGGAAGCAAGAAGGTAGTTTCAGGAGTATTTTTGTTACTGTTGTTGATTTTTGGCTGTTAGTTTTTAAAAAGTGAGATATTATAGGCTTTATAGTGGAAGGCTGTCTAACTTTTTCTTTTCTTTTCTTTTTTTGAGACAGAGTCTTGCTCTGTTGCCTAGGCTGGCGTGCAGTAGCGTGATCTCCCTCACTATAACCTCCACCTCCCAGGTTCAAGCAATTATCCTGCCTAGCCTCCTGAGTAGCTGGAACTACAGGCACATGCCACCACATCCGGCTAATTTTTGTATTTTTAGTAGAGACAGGGTTTCACCATATTGGCCAGGCTGGTCTCGAACTCCTGATCTTGTGATCTGCCCGCCTTGGCCTCCCAAAGTGCTGGGGTTACAGGCGTGAGACTCTGTGCCCAGCCTAACTTTTTCTTAATGGTACCTACTAAGCCTGAGAATCAATCAGGGAATGGAGTTTAGCATACTGGGAATTGTAAAGTGGATGCTTAATGTTGAGTCTTTTAGAAGGAAACAGCAGAGATCTAGACAAAAACAGGCCTTATGAGATTGCCTACTGTAGCATTTTTGTGAAAGACACAGGAATAGTTCTGAAGATCAACATTGCGAAGAGCCACATAATTCTCAGTCATATTTATGGTTTGCATTATATTTCAATTTATTTTGATAGCAAATCATCATACTTGTCATTGTATGAAGATATTATAGCTAGAAAAAGTAGAAAGTATCCTAGTTGTCTTCCCAGAAGCTCAGTGGTTTTGCTTAGGTTAGGTCATCAGAGATCATTCCCCTGGGTGGCTCCAACTCTGGTCTATGAGAATAATGAAATGAATTTTATGTTAGAAAAACAGAGCTAATGGGCAACAACCATAATATTGCTCAACAGACGCATATAACCTCATGCTATTTTAATATTTATGCCAAAAATGACTCTGTCTAGGATGACCCATATATCCACTATGGCCCATCTCATAGGTCCAGAATAAGAAAAAAATGTTAAGACAGTCCAAATACCAATAGTGATGGCTTTATATGCCATACACCAGGGTACATTGTACATTGTGCAGTGTTTTTTTAATTATATTTTTAACTGGTGATGAATGTGACTTTTTGCTCTGTGGTAATAACAATTATGGCCAAGGCAAAACTGTCAACTAGTGGCATAATGAGGCCCCCAATCATCATGGAATTGAGACAATAGTTGAGTAGTTTTAGCAAAACATGAGTGTGAATTTTTATCAAATCATCTTCTACTTTGTATTAGGGCCAATTCGTCTCCCTTAATTTTTTCCCTCTTCCAAGACAATATAATATAGTTATGTCACAGTTCTATTTGCACGGTATAAAAAATTCCATGTTTCATTGTCTTCAACAAGTTTATGCTTTGGAGTGAGGATGCAATAAGGGACACGAATCTGTTCCCTCACAGCCTCAGTTCCTATGTTTCTCTCACAGTGTGAGCAACTCTCTGTGCTGAGTGTGATTCTGGTATCTAAAATATTTTCACCCAATCTGATTCTACACTGTGAGCCAATTCATTTATGTTTTTGGCAACCCAGAGGGACTACTCCTTGCTTCCAAAGCTAACAATAAAAAATACCTGGCTTTGTGAGATAATTAAGAGACAGAGATTTGCTGGGCATGGTGGCTCACGCCTGTAATCCCAGCACTTTGGGAGGCCAAGGTGGGTGGATCACAAGGTCAGAAGATGGAGACCATCCTGGCTAACATGGTGAAACCCCGTCTCTACTAAAAATACAAAAAATTAGCCAGGCATGGTGGCGGGCGCCTGTAGTCCCAGCTCCTCGGGTGGCTGAGGCAGGAGAATGGTGTGAACCTGGGAGGCGGAGCTTGCGGTGAGCCCAGATTGCGCCACTGCACTCCAGACTGGGCGACAGAGTGAGACTCCGTCTTGGTGTGGACAGGGTGGGGGGTAAGAGACAGAGATTCTGTCTCCAAAAGTGCATGCAAGTGTGGCCACAATCAATTTGGAGCTTGAAGGCTTGAAGAAAAAGATTGATCAAGGAGACCAATAACTGTCAAGATGAGAACTGAAGTTTTTAATAAGACTCTAATTGAGAGTGAAATAGCGTGAAACTGTTGACTGGAAGACATGAATTGTAGGTATTACTAGGGATCGGAATACCTTGAGACAAAAGGCTTCAACTTCTATGAGTGAGTCAAATCTCTAACTAGAGATGGGTAGGCTTAAATGGAAATGAAACACATAGCCAACCAAAGTTGGCTTAATGGTTTTAGGAACTGCTTCACTCTAAACAATGTGCCACTTCTGCGGATCACCTGTTACAACAAGGGAAAAATCATTGAAGAAAATGGATATTTTCTACTTGAATAATTTAATATATGATGAAAAGACTGATCTATCTGAGGGAAAGTACTCAGCACTTACTCTGAAATCATTACGTTAAGACCTGGATTTAGAGCAACTCATGACTAGGATTGTGTTATTTTGGGGGCAATGCTGCTGATAGTTGGATGACTTCATAATTGTCCAATACAGCTACAAAATTCTCCCTGGAACCCAGGAACTGCAATGAGTTGGTTGTGTTCTGGAAACCTAAGATAAGTGGTAAAGTTGTGGTCTCATTATTTCTGGATATCAAGTACCTCAGACCTATAACTTTGTGAACAAGGTATAATTTGCTTTTTCAAAGCCATGTAACTATTCCTGAAATAATTGAACATTGGTAGGCCTTCATCATTGCAGAATGCAATGGTGATAAACAAGCAGTGGATAAAATTGAGCTCAAAACACTCAATGCATGTTACCAAAATCCATGGAAGGGATATGTGAATAATTTTAGGAAGGAATATGTGAATATGTGAGTAATCCATCCAGATGATCAAAATGTATTTGGGTAGCCAAACAATTTAGTGGTACAGAAATCAAAGGATTAATTAAAGGCCAGAGAAAAATGTAGACTAACACAGGAGAAATGATAAGAAATTTCATTTCTTCATCTTATCAGATGAAGATAATGACCATGAACCAGAAGAATCAGTATATTAGAATCTTCATTAGCTTGTCACTGACAAACCAAGTTTATCTCTTGATTGAGTTAGCATTAAAAATACTTCTGGGCCAGGCGCAGTGGCTCATGCCTGTAATCCCAGCACTTCAGGAGGCCGAGGCGGGAGGATCACGAGGTCAGGAGATAGAGACCATCCTGGCTAACACAGTGAAACCCCATCTCTACTAAAAATACAAAAAAAAAAAAAAAAAACCAAATTAGCTGGGCGTGGTGGCGGGCGCCTGTAGCCCCAGCTCCTCGGGAGGCTGAGGCAGGAGAATGTCGTGAACCCAGGAGGCGGAGCTTGCAGCAAGCCGAGATCGCGCCACTGCACTCCAGCCTGGGCGACAGAGTGAGACTCCATCTCAAAAAAAAAAAAAAAAAAAAAAAGTTACTTCTGAAATTTGTTCTGAAAAGAAATCTCTTGAAATCCATCAAATTATTACTTCCTCCTTACTTATCTTAGGATATCTTCTCCTATTTTAATTAGTTTTCCCAAAGCCTAAAAACATACAACACTAAGGAAATACACTCTGAGTTCTGAATAATAACACAGTCCAGTGAAAAACATATTCAAAATCAAAGTTATCATATAGCTTTCCAAATAACCCTGACTCTTAATTAAAGCTTAAGAAATCTTGAAGGATGAGAGGTGAGGTCACTGTTGCATATTGGGATTTTAACTCTTTGGAGATTATTATATGGGGATTGAGATAAAGGGAAAGATTCATTCAAATGGGTGGAAGATGTAATAATTTAGCAGCAACAGAGATCAGAAACTATTTTAACTCTATTTACACTTCAAATAACTTGCATTTTGATTTTTATTCCTTGGAAAATTATTTAGAGAACTTACTTTATCGTTGGGACATGATATTTGTATACCAGAGCACAAAAATATATGGGCAGGAAAACTTTTTAGTTTAGATTCAACCAGTAGTAGTAGGAGCATCAGTGCAACAACTTTGCTAGTATTACTGCTAATATTCATTTTTACTACTTTTTAAATATTTGATATACATCACCTCAATCACTGTAACAACACTGTGAGGGAGATATGGAAATTTTCATTTTACATGAAAGGAAACTCATCTTTAGACAGGATAGATAACTTGCTCAAATTCACAGACAGATAGTTAGAGTGGGGATTCTAATTCAGGTTGGGTGATTTCAAATACAAGTTTTCTTGACCATCCCCCTTGTACTGGTTCTCAGAGTGTTAATTTTCTTTTTTACAGCTTCAGAGGATTTAAATAATAGTTGAAAAGCTGAATATGGTGAAATGATTTAATGTTATTAATGAATGGATTGGAAGGCTTTTGTTTCCACATTATTTTGGGCAGAGTTGTCAGTAAGTCAGCAAAATAAACGTTGACATTATTGAAAAGCCTCAGTTCAGCTAAGAACTGAGATCCAAACAAGTTTGCATCAAAAGTCTCAGGTGTAATATCTTTAGCATACATACAATTGAATCTGGAGAGAAAATATTGTTGTTGAAATGTGCAGAGTTCGGCGGGGGTGCTCTTCAGTTTAAGATGTGAACTTACGTTGGAATAAACTATTTTATGTTCTTAATATCTTCATCTGGCATTTTTTAATAGGTGAAAATATAGTAACTGAAAAAAGCAAGTAATAATATTTTAACAGTATTGTTTTCATTTGAATAAGAATGTCCCTTTCCTCCTAAGGTCCTTGCTGTGTTATTTTTAAGACTTGATGAGCCCTGTCTTTAAACTCAGAGTTCTTCCTATTGAAGTGCATCAGATTCCTTTAAATGTTCTTTATGGTATCATTATGTTACATGTGAGATTATGATGGATGAAGCACAAGGCAGGGGACCAGTAAACCTGGATTCTAGTCTTACATATATCAGAAATTGACTGCTCTTGTATAAGTGTAAGCTCTTTAACTTTTCTCGGTGCTTAATATTCTCATCTGTAAAATGAGTTTGAACAGATAAGAATAAATTTATTAAAGTCTCCTTCCCATTCTTTGATATTTAAAATACATCCTACAATGCTGGATCTGTTGGTCCTGCATTTATAAAATATACTTACCAAAGTTAATAAACATGCTTCAGGACTACAGGATATTCTTCAATTCAGCATCAATCTGATAATGAAAAAAGAATGTTATATAACTTATGAAGTATTTCATTTGTAGGCTACTAGATCATGCAGAAGGTATACAAAATCTTGAAACCTTGGTTAGGGGAGCGGATTCTTGCCAAGATGCAATGTTACATGGCAGTTTTTTATTAGCCACCCTTTGCATTTATTTAGCTTTACATCATCTCTGCCCTTGAAGGGCTTACAGTCTGCTGGGAAAAGTAGACAAGAAAAAATGGCAGTAGAGTTTAATAAGTGCTAATTATTGGGTGCAAACAGAATGTTGTGGGACAACAGAGAAGTTTGAGTGCCAGGGAAGAATTCTCAGCGGAGGAGATGTCTTCTAACTTGAACTCTAAAGCCTGATGAACGATTCAGCCAAGGCAAGCCTGATGAGAAATAGGGCAAGCGGGTGGAGTCATTATGTGCAAAGGCCTTGAGGTAAAAGCAAGTTTAATGTGTTTGGAAAACTGCAAGTAGTTCAGGAGAACCCAAGCAGGAGGCACAACAAGTGATGATAGCAAGTCACTACTTGGAGAAGAAATCAAGGTCCAAAATACCTCTATTTTGTTAAAAAAAAAAATAGTACTTTAATTTGGAAGCAATGAGAACTATTAGAGAAGAGTATTAACCATTTTTGTGTTTTAAAAAGGTTGATTTGACCTCAGTATAGAGATGGGATTAGAATGTGAAGCACTGTGGGCAGACTGGAGGTGGGAGACCAATGGACAGGCTATAAACCAGGTGAAAGATTGCCTGAAACTAAATACCAAGATTGTAGAAGAATGTGGGTGGGAGATTGAGAGATGTTGCAGAATTAGAATTGATGGGATTTGGAATTTTATTTGATGCATATGGAAAAAGAGAAGGAGAAATAAAAAGAGTCACTAAATTTTCATCGTGGGGCAATGGGTAAATGATGATAATATTCATAAACTCAAAAAACATTAAGAGCAGGTTATAGGAAAAATATTTTGTCCATGTTGATTTTCAATTTCTCATGGGACAAGATATTGGGGGAGAAGAGAGTCCTAGACAGCTGGATAAAAAATCCTAATGCTGAGGGAGAGATCTTGGTTGGAGGTAGAGATTTGGAGATTAAAAGCATAAGCATTGATGAAAACAGTTGAGAAAATGTAGTGCCATGGAAATGAAGAGCAAGGAAAAAACTCTGGAAACAAATTTAAGAGACAGGTAAAGGAAGAGGACAATATGAAATAGAACAAGAAGAGAGGAATCATAGAAAAACAAAAAGTAGAAAATAATACTACAGGTGCTAAGTAAATTGTTTCAAGAAGGAAGGTATACTTATGGGTATCAACTGTTTTGTGGAGAAATCTGGTAAGAATTGAAAAATGTTTATTAGATTTAACAAGAAGGATATTGTTGGCGTGCCTTTGTTGACAGTCATATGGTACCATCAAAAGCCAGACTGCAAAGGGTTGAGGAATTAATAAGAGGTGTGAGGAGTTGGAGTATATGGTATTCTTGCAAGAATCTTGGCTGTAAGGGAGGAGAAAGAAATATAGCTAGGGAGGTGTCTAAAGTGCCTTATTTATTATTTTTTAAGATAAGAAGAAGAGTAACTTTAATACAAATTAGACAGAGCTGGCAAAAATGTTGACACAAAAGAAGAGAGTATACCTAATGGAGGAAGAGTCCAAGGAAGTGAGATGGATAAAATTCACAGCGATATTACCAACCTGGTATCATTTTTGCTACTTAAAAATAATTTTGGATTTTCAGTCAATAGTCTTCTATCAATAGTTTGCTTTGGTCATGACTAGCTAAGTTAGGGCTGACGTCTATGACAAGGACATTGAGGGAGAGTAACAGACTAATACAGAATAAATTTAGATTTTCCTAACATCATATAACCTCTGTAAGTTTCATTCAACCCATCTGTAAAAGGGGGAATTAAAATATTAATTAACATCTAGCATTGTTTTGGGTTATTCTATAAATACATACATGCCAGGCTATTAATATTTCTGCTTAACAAATAGCAATGGCTTAATCAATGATAGCTATGACACTGAAGATTATAAAATCAAGTTATACTGAGAGATAAAACAAACTACAGTGACTATACTAGTTTTTCCTGACACAAGAAAGACAGGTGGTGGGGGGTAGACAGTATATCACTCTACTTGTTAGTCTCCTCTTTGCCCGGCTTCCACTTGGCTATTTGTATTTGTCTCTGTGTTTTTAAGATTTTAGTGATCAATTCCAGCATATTACAATGACTTTTGGAATACTTTGGGAAATCATATCTGATGCTCACTAGCAGTCTGTTGAAACATTTTAAAGGAAGCATAGTAATGAGTTCTCAGAAGAGCCCAAAGGGATGCCCTGCCTGAATGATGGTAGAAAGAGAAAAGAAGATTTCAAGTCTAATTTTGTAACTATAGGCTTTTCTGTAGGCAAATGGGCCTTTTTTGGCATAAACAAATGAACCACTTCTAAGAGTGCCATGGTAAAGCCAAAAGAAAATGATATTGATTGTTCTATTTCCTGGTCATTTCAAGATTGGGTGAGGATAGGGGTAGATAGCCATGTAATGAAACACTAAGTATGGTTCAGAAGCCCCTTTTCCCAGTCTTCCAGTAGTTGTGCCAAGTGTATTTGGAATGACAAGTAGAGACTGATCCCTGGATATAAGTGACTTGCAGTGAAAGGAGTAGATGGATATTACTTTTAAGGAAAAGTTTTTTCAAGCAAATGTATGACAAGGAGATCTCACAAATTAGGATCCAAATATTATAGGACAAATGGGACATTCATGTTAGGCATTGGAAATTAAAGAGAATGCTGTTCAAACAGATGTTGCACTAAGGTAAAGTCAGAAAGGAGGGGTGAGCTTGCCTACCTAGCTATGAGATCAGTTTACAAAGGCAATCAGAGGGCTAATTGAAATAGCAGAGGATTTAATCTCTGCGTACTCTGAATAATCAAATGTGCACAAGTATCTCAACAACTCCATTCATCGCACTCTACTTTAGCAATTACTGAAAGATAGGCTACTCAGCTGCTATAAATTTACTGTCGATAAAGCAAGAAGTGAGAGAGCTACAAACCTGTCTTCTCATCATTGTAATGATTTGAATGGCAATATGTTATATTGAAAACCAACTCAAAGAAATGAAAAACCAGGGGCTTTTAGGAAGCATGAATTTGCGCTTAAAGCTCAGTTTGTCTTGTATGGTGTCAGGCAGGACAGTGCATATCTGTATAGACAGATAACAAAGGGACAGGGAAGGGTTTCAAAAGTGATATTTCTTATAGAATCTAAAAGACATTTAGACTGTTTTCTTCTTCTTTCATAATAACAGACTCTCAGAGAAAATTTTTCTGGTAGCAAACAACTTCTATGTAAGGTGATTTTATTTTTCTAGGTTAAGGCCACCTAAATTGGAACTAAATTTAGATTACTAAAAGCAACTTGGTGTGAAAAGAAAGAACTGTTCAATTTAATTAATTATTTTATGCTAAAAATGTTTTAAGGCCCACAATGACCAAAATATTCTGACAATCCAGCTTCTTCTGTTTTTATGTTGAGAATCTTAAGTAGTTTGAATTTTAATGAAAGATTAAGATGGCATATTTGTCAGGAGAATTTAAAGAAAAGGCTTTTATTCTACTGTACTCTCTTCATCTGGAATTCTGACTTTATAAATTGTTACAAACAAGATTAGCAAATAGGTTTGGGACCAGGGTGTAAATATGGAAATTAGAAAAGAAACCAGAATCCCTAAGGTTATAAGGAAGAAATTAGAAAAAGATGTAGCTCCATTTGTCAAACTAAGACTTTTTTCTTAGGCACTGTACAATAAAATAAAACAAAACAAAACATAACAAAACAAATAAAACTTTACTAAAATATGAATATTAAGAAATTTGGAATGCATAGCCCAAGACTTTAAAAAAATACTTAACACAGCTTAATTTTTAAAAAGTCACTTCAAGTATAAAAGAGCTGCTATTGCGGACAGAGAATAGACATTTTCTAGTTGATAGAGAAAGCCAGGGTGATTGCAGGAGAAATTACAAAGGGAATATCACAGCTTAATTTATAGAAGAATGTCCTCATAATGCAGCTACCTGGCAATGAAATAGGCCATTTCCATTTCTACTCTTAGGAGTAGATAAATTGACTATAGAAATTTAAATGGAGGCTGAATGCACCTCTGGAAGGAATTAACTGAGTGAGAAATTACACTAGATGATCTTTATAGTTTTCTTTCAACATTTATACTTTTGTGACTTGCTTTTTTAAAAATTAAGTTCTTGGGTATTTTTAAATGCAGTCTAATAGAAACTGGGCTTTATTGCTTTCGTGGCTGATAAATGAACAAAACTTCAGGTAAATTCTTAAATTATTTCACTTATAGAAAGGGGCTTCTGGCCGGGCACAGTGGCTCACACCTGTAATCTCAGCACTTTGGGAGGCTGAGGCGGGCGGATCCCTTGAGGTCAGGAGTTCCAGATCAGCCTGGCCAACATGGTGAAACTCTTTCTCTACCAAAAATACAAAAATTAGCTGGGCGTGGTGGCAGGCACCTATAATACCAGCTACTCGGGAGGCTGAGGCAGGAGAATCACTTGATCCCAGGAGGTGAAGTTTTCAGTGAGCCGAGATCTCACCACTGCACTCCAGCCTGGGTGACAGAATGGGACTTCATCTCCAAAAAAAAAACAAAAAACAAAAAACAAAAAACAAAAAAAAACAACGGGTTTAAGGGCTTCTAATTCTAACTGGCATGAAATCATTTAACCTAAATATCATTTGGTATGGCATAGAATTGTTCCTAACCCTGCCTCTATATTTCAGAAATAGAGTGGGCAAGACAACACAATTCTTGGAGTTATTACTAATGTCTCCAAATAAGCAGTAAAGTGAAATGAAGTGCTGTTTTTATCTTTTGACTCTTCTAAAAAAGTGAAATGCTTGCTGGAGAGTAACAGGTAAAATGGAGGATGTGAACATATGGGCTGACATTTTCTGAAAAAGGCCAGCAAAATACACCTCTCACCATGAGAATAGGGCAGATGCTGACTTGGTGAAAGAAATCTTAGCATAAGACACTTGAAATCTCAGAAGTCGAAGCATAGCTCAGGTCTACTAACAATGGGCCCACACAACCTACCTGAGGTCTCCTCCCCTCTCTCACACCTTCAGTCTATATAAAGATGGGCAGAATACAAGATACCAACCTAACACTGTGGTTTATAGGAGAAAACCAATAGGCCTCGGATGTGGTGATTAGATAAACACTAATTCATCTATTAATACTGTCAGAGAAAACAAAAAGGTCTGGTCAGAACTGCTGGTGTTTTGCACAAATTAAAAAATAAATGATCTGGCAACTATGCAAATACATTTATGGGAGAGAAGGGAAAAGAGAGAAAGGAGGAGGGGAATAGGGGAAAGGGTTATTTTACTGTTAACAATATTGGACCTGAACCAGGAAGCGGGAGGGGAAGGAAGAAAAAGGGGAGACAGGGAGGAGGGGAAGGGACATTTAAAGAAAGATGAATCCAAGAACTATCCAAAATTGAGGGGAGTAGGGAAGGAAATTGGAAGATATATAGGACTTCTAATATCTTTAGCTTTCAGAGTTTGGAGCCAATTGATAGTGTCTAAAAAAGAAATTCGTAATAAAAAATAACTAAAATTTTAATATTCTTTAAAATCATTTTTTAGTGTTTAGAAAATAACTCTTATAGTAACAAAACATTTATGTGACCTTTAGAAATTCTTCAGTTGCATTTTCTTATGTCATATTAAAACAAAGTTAAATAATATTTTTATAATTAACATATTAATAGAAGGTATGATATGACCCCATTTTTCTAAAGTATTTATTTTTATCAATCTACCTGCCTATATATGCATATGTATATATCTACATAAACACACATACAGGTATATGAAATACAATTTACCTTCACTATGTGAAGGTAATGAACTCTGATGTTCTCACTGTATTCTTATTCTTCTCTTTTTCATTTAAATAGGCTGTTACTAGGTTACAACTCACAATTTGTAAAACACTACACATACTTTGTTGCCTGTATTCACAGACTCTTTTGTTTCTTAAAAAAAGTATAAAATGTCCTAAGTTTTACGACTACCTCAACTTGCTTTTAAATGAGCATAGCATGAAAACAGTTATGTTTCTTACTTTCATTGCAAAGACAGCCAAGTTACAATAACACCAGGAAAAGCCTGTCACATAATGGCATCTCAATAACAGGAAAGAAATGAGTAGATTGGAGTGCATACGTTCTTAAAAGATTCTGCCATGTTAAGTGGAGGGTTACATTTTCCTACCTCTGAATCACAGTAAAGAGGAGGTGAGTTTATGGAACAGCAGTTGGAGGCAAAGTCTGAGCGCTTGTTAACCAGCTTTGCCAGTTCCGTGGGTGTGGCATCAGGCAATTTTGCTTTTAGTCGCTCTGCCAGTCTGAAAAACCATTTAAATGTAAGGTCTTACCACATGTATTTATTTTATACAAATTTCTAATGCAAAATAATAGCCATTTCAGATCTTTTACAATAAAAATGAAAATAGAAATACTTGCCTGTCTCAAGAAAATTCTATACCTGTGGTATAGAATAGTCAATTTGAGATCAGAAAGTGAAACATGCCTCTTCGAGATCATAAAAATAAACATACAAATCGCTGCTGAATTGGAAGTCCAGTCTTCTTTCATTTGCTCATTATTTCAACATGGAAGAGTACCTCTTCTATTTTATCCTAACCTTTCACCTTCTCTTCAGTTTTAAATTTCAAATTCCTTAAAGAATATTTCCTTTACAGGACCTCATACCAGCTTAATGCCTTTTTTTCCTCTCATAATTTATATAATTTCACCCTCAATTTATCTACTTCTCAACTCACTATGTTGGAAAACACCAATACAGGAGTAAGGAAATTTTCACTCTTATTTTTAGCTCTACTAAAAATGAACTCTCCATCTCTCTTTCAGGATGGTGATAAGACTTGCTATCTCCTGATTCTTTCAATTTGTACAATCGATGATCTCGGCGTCTCTCCACTCCCATGAACAACTCAGCCTGGTTTTATGACTTTCTTCAGGAAATGCTTGCCAGCCCAGCGGTGGGCAATGGGAGGTAAGGAGACTCAAATTAATCTAGAGTTGGGCTTGGCAAGAGTGGATGCTGGGAAGGGACAAAAGGGTAAGGGGGACCAGTTAGTTCATAAAAGCATTGTTGAAACAAGTAGGTTTGAGCTGCCGGGGGGTGCAAATGAGGCAAGAAGAGACTCAAAGGAGGCAAAAAAAAAAAAAAAAAAAAAAAGAAAGTTGGGGGGAGGGAATAGGATCTGAGAAATTTACTAACGTTAGGAAAAATGACATGGTCTTCTCAATGGAGACTTTCCCCAAGAACCCAGTACCACTTCTTACCTTATTATGGCCTATTATTTTACTGTTAATGTCTATTTATAGAGAAATGCTTTTTCCTTCTCTTAATTGAGAAAAATGACTATTATATAACATTATTGGTAGTTAACATTTCTATTTCTAATTTATAGGGAATATATGCTGGTGATAGCTGACAGTATGCTTGATTGAAAGTTTGGGTCTTCTTGCCAGGCAATATGACATGAAGTTAGATAACACTTTTAGCAGTTTTATAGGTCCTCAATTTTGTACAGCAATATCTACAGAAAATTCTGGGGTAAGAATGTTGCTAAGCTATGTGCTCATTTTGCCATTTTGACTCAAGTTCCTGCAGATAGATTTCGTCATCTATATTTTTATGGCTGTTTTAATTGGCCACCCACTTGCTACACATGACATGTTTCCCCCAGAAAAACTTAGCTTCTTCTTATACAGATGTTAGATTCCAACTACGTTTAAAAAAATAAAATGATTTAGGGGGTACAAGTGCATTTTTGTTACATGGATGTATGGCATAGTGGTGAAGTCTAGGTTTTTAGTATAATCATCACCCAAATAGTGTACATTGTATCCAATAGGGAATTCCTTATCCTTCACCCCTCTCCTACCCTCCCACCTTTTGGGGTCTCCAGTGTCTATTATTCCACTCTATGAGATTCTGACTACTTTAAAAAACTCCTAATTGAACCTCCTTTTGTTGTTGTTCACTGAAGACAAGCTTAAGTGTTCAACTATGCTTTCAATTCATAGTACTATGAAAATATTATTGATAAATTTGGAGGATACAGCCAGAACAAGTTTCTTACTTTTTCTTGTACTCAGTAAATGTATTTTCTGAATAATCTGCACATAGTTCTTGTCCCTTGTCAATGAAAGAAGATAGTTCCTTCTTTAGTAGAGGGCCCTGTAAGAAAACAATAATTGCATAACAAAATTATTTGTCTTGAAACATTGTCCCATCAAGCCATTAAATCAAAATTCCAAATATTGTATCAGTATGAGTATTATCTACATTAAGCATTGGCAACTATTTTCTACAGAAGGCCGGATAATAATTTTAGGGTTTGCAGGCCATATGTGGCCTTTGTTGCAACTACTCAACTCTGTACAGAAGCAGTTGTAAGCTTTGCAGAAACAATGAGAATGATTGTGTCCCAGTGGAAGTTAATGTATGTATGAACACTGAAATTTGAATTTTGAATAATTTTCATGGGTCATGAGATACTGATGTTCTTTTGCTTTTTTCCCAACAATGTAAAAATGTAAAACCATTCTTCTGTTCTTAGTTTGTAGGCCATACAAAAGTAGGCAGTGAGCAAGTTTTGGCCCATGAACTATAATTTTCCAACCCTTGATCTATGTGCTTGATAAAGAAAATCTAGCAAATATACCTTAGCATTAAAACAGGTAGTTGAGTCTTCAACATCACAGCATTCACCAAGGCTTTTTAGGGTTGGCTCAAGTACTTTACTGAGGAATACTTCCGGAAGATGAGTCCTTCTGCTTAGTTCAAACGTATACCTAGCATGAGGGAGAAAAGGAGATATGTGTTATATATATTTCCTATTTATTTATTTATTTATTTTTTGTGACAGAGTCTCCCTCTGTCACCCAGGTTGGAGTGAAGTCGTGCCATCTTGGCTCGCTGTAACCTCTGCCTCCTGGGTTCAAGCGATTCTCATGCCTCAGCCTCCTGAGTAGTTGGGATTATAGGCGCCCACCACCATGCCCGGCTAATTTTTGTATTTTTAGTGGAGACAGGATTTCACCATGTTGGCTAGGGTGGTCTGGAACTTCTGACCTCAAGTGATCCGCCTGACTCGGCCTGCCAAAGTGCTGGGATTAGATGGATGAGCCACTGTGCCTGGCCTACATTTTAAAATGTGAAATATCTATCATAAAGGCAGAGCACCTGGTTTCTGCATCTTAATTAAAAAGAAGAGATTTAGCTCAGACTGACTCTAAATCAACAGGCTTTGGATTATAAAATACTTTCATTGAGATACAAGCTGTTAATACTTGCTGTTGTGACTAGTCAATACTGAATTAAAGCTTTGCGTATAATATACATTTAAATATATTATATGTAAACATATCTACTTCAAATGCATATGGAACTGTCTTTGTGCAAGCATAATGCAATTGACTGTATAAAGCATCAAGTGGATACTTCAAAAAGCTTTTCTGTGAAAATTGGTTTGTGTAAATTCTTTCATTATGTCTTACCCCACTGCTGTCTATGCACGTATAAAAGCAATACACATTTAGAAAAATGTAAATTAAAGTTTCAGTCCTATGTAACTTCTGCCATCTGATATTGCTAATTGATATTTCAACCTGCTGCTTCAAACTATTTGTGAAATATTTTTATGCCATCATTATGCATACACATCTATTCAAACCATGGTATATTTAACTTACTTTTTTTTAGTTGGATGAAACAGGATAAAAGTTTACCATTTCTTTGCATTAAATCTCTTTTTAAATTTAATGAAAATGAATATTGATAATGCTAAGAAAAAAATATTCTGTGCTTGGTATCTCTTTTATTTGTATCAAATGCTTATTGTCCAAAAGTTTAGTATACTTTAGACTTTTGATTTGTGACTTTGAACCAGAAGTAATATGATAAAACTAGTTAATAATATTATAAACATTTCCGGTTGCATGATATATTTTACATGTGTTCAGCATTGTATGCAAATATATGTTTTCACATTTACTTTCACTTACATTTCTACATGCATTTCTCATTAGCAGTCTGTGTGTTAAGTAAGGCAAGTTTAACATTTCCAAATTAATTAACAATAGGCTGAAGTTCAGAATTATCAAGTCACTTCTTTTGGCCATGCACAGGAAACAGAGAAGGCACAATTAGGAACTCTAAGCTCCTTTCTCCCTACACAAAATATTTCTATCACACTCAATTGATTATGGTGTTTTAAAAATTTTAGTCATTTACAATTAATTAACAAATACTTAAAGTCCATGAAAAGCATAAAGGTAGTACTTTGCCTATGTTTGAAATGAGTGATAGCATACCTTCCCTCCATCTGGCTGGCCCCCACTTTTTGTCCAGATGAACTTAAAATGGGAACACGTTTTCACATCACCTCTACTTACTTATCCATGACTTTGGTGTTTCCTGGATCACACACATCTTTGTTTGTGGGCAACTCTACATCTGGAAGCTCGGGGAGTTGGGCAGCTGGCATGAAGTAAGTGCACACAAAAACGTCCATGGCTGTTTTTTCTTGACAACAGTCTTGAAACTTAGAATTCTTTGTAGATAAATTGTCACAGAGTTTTACTGTGTGTTCAGGCAGCTACAAAACGAATGGTTAGTTTGTGCATTGTTAGTTTCCTGATAGTCTAATTAAAAATAAGAATTACATAGGCTTACAAGCTTTGGCATCACATTTATGAAAGTCAATATGAAGACTCTCAGAAAGAAAATTGGTACAATATTTGGAAAGGCAGTTTGTCAATATGTACTGAAAGTCTTAAAAATGTACAATTCTATTTTTAAGAATTTATACTCAAAATAATTGTAGATAAAACGACAACAACTATAAGGCTATTAAGTGCAACGTTGCCTAAAATATTTTTAAAAATCCAACACAACCTAAATACAATAGAGGATTAGTAAAATAAAAATATGGTGTGTCTAGATAGATAGATGTAATACATGACATGGATATAGGCAACAGAGTCCTATTTAGCCATTATAAATCCTTATAGAAAAGCATCTATTAACACAGACATGCATTTTTAATGGAAAAAGACAAGGCAACACAATGAATCTATTACTACACAGATTGACAAGATCTTGGAGACTGACCTTCAGCTAAAGCAATTATTCAAATTTAAATAGTTTTAAAGGATTATGAAAATGAAAAATGGTAAAAAAAAAATTGAGATGGGCATCAAATTATAAAAAGTATACTAAAAACAGTAGTAGCGTCTACTAGTATAATGGTTGAAGTGCTGCTTAATGGAACTTTACGCAATAATGAAAATGATCTGTATTTGCACTATCCAATACCATTGTGCATTTGAAATGTGGTTAGTGAAACTGAAGAACTGAATTTTAAATCATATTCAACTTAAACATATATGTTTAACTTTAACTATAATTAAATTTAAATGACCATATGTGGTAATGAATACCATACAGTGCAAGTAGCATAAGGTCTTGGGAATCAGATAATCTCATCTTTGCATATGGACTTTGCCACTTACTAGTTGTGTGGTAACAAATTATTGACCCTTACTAATCTTCTGTTTTCTCACCTGTACAGTGATGTTAATAATTATTTATATTTCATAGAATACATGTGAGCATCCGTTAGGATAATGCATATGAAATAGAGCTTAGAAGAGTACCTGCCACTCAGTACTTGGCACTCAATACCTGGCACATGGTGATAATGATAATAAAGCTTGTCTTACCTCTTTGGCCATGCAATCTTCAGAGGCAGACTCACAGCATTTGGAGAGGATGTTAGTAATATCTTCAGCTAGTGGCAAAACATCCTCCAGATCAGCAGTAGGCACTTTTTGGGCTAACTTTATGAGATTGCTAAACAGTTAAAAATACATTTGTTAGCTTATCAACATTCTCAGTTTTCTTGGTTTTGTGATGAACGCACTATTTGGAGAAATAATATCACAGTTTCAACTCCTTGGCCTCAAGAGATGCATGGGAGCACATCTGCCATGTGATAGATCTTATGTACCCAAGCCACAGACTCAAGATCAAGAGATCCCTAATGAATCTTTTCAAATTTTCAGTACCCAAATGCAGCTTCTCTTCTTGCCAGATATACATAATGAAAGCACTCCTTTAAAATGTTAGATCTAAAGCATCAATGAAGAAGTCACAAATGTCTCTTTCTCTCTATTCATAAGGCCAATGTTGTATTTTTGTGGCCTCTCACAGAGTTGTAAAAGTGTGTTTTATAAATTCTTTTAGAAACTATAGAGACCTGTAGCTTTACACCACAGAGTTAATAAATGTTCACATTTTGGGTGTGTAACCTTTCAGTATTTTATGTGTGAATGGTATGCTATACTATTCTCATATTTGCCTTTTTCACTTAATATACCAGGAATAACATTAAATATTTTTTCAATATTAATATTCCTAATATATCATGAATATGATTAAATATTATTTTAAAAAATTGTGGTGAAAATGACATTAAATTTACTATCTTGACCATTTTTAAGGTATACATTCAGTATTTAAGTATATTTACATTGCTTTGCAACAGATCTCTAGAAATTTTTCTCATGCAAAACTAAAACTCTGTACTCATTAAACACTGATTTGCTCTGCTCCCACTTCCCCTCACTCATCCTCCCACTCCTTGGCAACCACCTTTCTATTTTCTGTCTTTATGATTTTGATTACTTTAAATACTTCGTATGAGTTGGAATTGTACAGTATTTGTCCTTTTCAGACTGGCATATTTCACTTAGCATAATGAAAGTCCTCAAGGTTCATCCTTGTAGCATGTGACAGGATTTTCTTTTTTTTTCAGGCTACATAATATTCCATTGTATGTATATACCACATTGTCTTCATCCATTCATCTGTTGATGGACATATGGGTTGCTTCCACCTCTTGGTTATTGTGAATAATTCTGCAGTGAACATGGAAGTGCAAATCTCTTTGAGATCCCACTTTGAATTTTTAAGATATATACCCAGAAGTGGAATTGATGGATTACATGTTAATTCTATTTTTAATGTTTTGAGGGACTTCCATACTGTTTTCCATAATGATTGCACCACTTTACATTCCTACCAACAGTGTACAAGCGTTCCAATTTCTATGCAACTTTGCTAACATTTGCCAATTTCTGTTCTTTTGATAGTGATTATCCTAATGGGTATAAGGTGATACCTCACTGTAGTTATGGTTTGCATTTCCCCCATCCAATTATTATACTAACTAGGCCTGACCCTGCTTAGCTTCTGAGATCAGACAAGATTGGGCGCGTTCAGAGTGGTATGGCGGTAGACTTGATTTGCATGTATCTTAAGGTTAGTGACGTTGAGCATCTTTTCATATGTTTATTGGACATTAGTATATTTTGTTTCAATAATTGTTTATTCAAGTCTTTTACCCCTATTTTAATTAAGCTACTTGTTTTTTTGTTATTGAGTTATAGAAGTTCCTTATATATTCCGAATATTAAACCCTTATCAGATAGCTAAATCTGTTCATAGCAAATGCTATTTCCTTGAAGTACATTTCTGGACATGAATACAAGTATCACTTAATGATTATATAAGTAATATATATGGTGGCTTTATATTATAAATTCCCTCTGTTCTGCCTGTCAAACTACTATCTCTATGTAAAAGGAAAACTAAAGAAAGGACTAGAGAAACTGTCATTGAGTATTCAAGTAGTTCTGAGGGACTGTTATATTTAAAGAAACTAGTTTTTGTTTGTTTGTTTGTTTGAGACGGAGTCTCGCTCTGTCGCCCCAGGCTGGAGTGCAGTGGTGCAATCTTGGCTTACTGCAAGCTCTGCCTCCCAGGTTCATGCCATTCTCCTGCCTCAGCCTCCTGAGTAGCTGGGACTACAGGCACCCGCCACCATGCCTGGCTAATTTTTTTTTTTTATTTTTTTTTTATTTTTAGTAGAGACGGGGTTTCATCGTGTTAGCCAGGATGATCTCGATCTCCTGACCTCGTGAACCACCTGCTTCGGCCTCCCAAAGTGCTGGGATTACAGGTGTGAGCCACCGTGCCTGGACAAGAAAGTAGTTTCTATTCCCATTACGGAAGCTTATTATGCATTGCTGGCAAGAAGTTATTTGATTATCATTAGAGGAAAAAAACTTCTGAGGACAGTAGAAGGAATCAAAGAGACTGTAAGTACGGAGGGAAAAAAAGTTGGCAAATCTAGATGTTTGATAAAGTATGAGAGAAGTGCAGCATAGAAACTATCAAAATTAAAATACAAGTTAACAGTAGTCATACAAAAATCAAAGTGAAGGTTGCAAATATAAGGTTGATATGGTTTGGCTATGTCCCCACGCAAATCTCATCTTTAATTGTAACTTACACAATTCCCACATGTGGTGGGAGAAACCTGGTGGGAGGTGATTGAATCATGGGGGTGGGTCTTTCCTGAGCTGTTCCCGTGACAGTGAATGAGTCTCACAAGATCTGATAGTTTTGAAAACAGGAGTTTCTCTGCACAAGCTCTCTCTTTGCCTGCGACCATCCATGTAAGATATGATTTGCTCCTCCTTGCCTTCCACCATGATTGTGAGGCCTCCCTAGCCATGTGAAACTGTGAGTCCAATTAAACCTCTTTCTTTGTAAATTGCCCAGTCTCAGGTATGTCTTTATCAGCAGCATGAAAAGAGATTAATACAGTAAATTTGTACCAGGAGTGCGGTGCTGCTGAAAAGATACCCGAAAATGTGGAAGTGACTTTGGAACTGGGTAACAGGCAGAGGTTGGAACAGTTTGGAGGGCTCAGAAGAAGACAGGAAAATGTGGGAAAGTTTGAAACTTCCTAGAGACTTGTTGAATGGCTTTGCCCAAAATGCTAATAGCGATATGGACAATAAGGTCCAGGCTAAGGTGGTCTCAGATGGAAATGAGGAGCTTTTTGGGAACTGGAGCAAAGGTGACTCTTGTTATGTATTAGCAAAGAGACTGGTGACATTTTGCCCCGGCCCTGGAGATCTGTGGAACTTTGAACTTGAGGAAAATAATTTAGAATATCTGGCAGAAGGAATTTCTAAGCAGCAAAGCATTCAAGAGGTGAATTGAGTGCTGTTAAAGGCATTCAGTTTCAAAAGGGAAGCAGAGCATAAAAGTTCAGAAAATTTGCAGCCAGACAATGTGAGAGAAAAGAAAAGCCCTTTTTCTGAGGAGAAATTCAAGCTGGCTATAGAAATTTGCATAAGTAACAAGGAGCTGAATGTTAATCCCCAATACAATGGGGGAAAATGTATCCAAGACATGTCAGAAGTCTTCACAGCAGCCCATCCCATCACAGGCCTGGAGACCTAGGAGGACAAAGTGGTTTCTTGGACCAGGCTCAGGGTTCCCGTGCTGTGTGCAGTCTAGGTATTTGGTGCCCTGCATTCCAGCTGCTCCAACCATGGCTGAAAGGGGCCAATGTAGAGCTTGGGGCATGGCTTCAGAGAGTGCAAGCCTCAAGCCTTGACAGCTTTCACGTGGTGTTGAGCCTGTGAGTGCACAGAAGTCAAGAATTGGGTTTTGGGAACTTCCACCTAGATTTCAGAGGATGTATGGAAACACTTGGATGTCCAGGCAGAGGTTTGCTGCAGGGGCAGGGCTCTCATGGAGAACCTCTGCTATGGCAGTGCAGAAGGGAAATGTGGGGGTGGAGCCTCCAAATAGAGTCCCTACTGGGGCACTGCCTTATGGAGCTATGAGAAGAGGGCCACCGTTCTCCAGACCCCAGAATGGTAGATCTACTGACAGCTTGCACTGTGCACCTGGAAAAGCCACAGATGCTCAATGCCAGCCTTTGAAAGCAGCTGGGAGGGAGGCTGTACCCTGCAAAGCCACAGAGGTGGAGCTGCCCAAGACCATGGGAATATGCCTGTTGCAGCAGCGTGAGCTGGATATGAGACATGGAGTCAAAGGCGATCATTTTGGACCTTTAAGATTTGACTGCCCCACTGGATTTTGAACTTGCATGGGGCCTGTAGCCCCTTTGTTTTGGCCAATTTTTCCCATTTTTAATGGCTGCATTTACCCAATGCCTGTACCCCCATTGTATCTAGGAAGTAACTAGCTTGCTTTTGATTTTACAGGCACATAGGCAGAAGGGACTTGCCTTGTCTTGGATGAGACATTGTACTGTGGACTTTTGAGTTAATGCTGAAGTGAGTTAAGACTTTGGGGGACTGTTGGGAAGGCGTGATTAGTTTTGAAATGTGAGGACATGATATTTGGGAAGTGCCAGGGGTGGGATGATATGGTTTGGCTGTGTCCCCACACAAATCTCATCTTGAATTATAACTCCCACAATTTCCACATGTCATAGGAAGAAACCAGTGGGAGGTGATTAAATTATTGGGGTGGGTCTTTCCTGTGCTGTTCTCATGATAGTGAATGAGTTTCATGAGATCTGATCATTTTAAAAACAGGAGTTTCTCTGCACAAGCTCTCTCTTTGCCTGCTGCCATCCACGTAAGATGTGACTTGCTCCTCCTTGCCTTCCACCATGATTGTGAGGCCTCCCCAGCCATGTGGAACTGTTAGTCCAATTAAACCTCTTGCTTTTGTAAATTCCCCAGTTTCGGGTATGTCTTTATCAGCAGAGTGAAAATAGACTAATACAAAGGTAGATAACTAATGAGAATAAATTAATGAAGGGCAAGAGATATATACTGTATAGCACAAGTCTTCATACAACAAGTAAGAATTCAGATGTCTCATTCCAAGAAAAATTGGGCAAGGCAAATAACAGGTAATAAACAAAAGGTTGTGTTTTTTTGGTTTGTTTTTGTTCTTGTTTTGCTTTTTTGCTTGTAACATATGCTAATATGAACACTGAAAAAATATTTTCTAGTGGTCAACTATATGGAAAAGATTGATTAAAAGCAAATCTCATGTTTTATGACATAAACTTTTTCCTTATTTTTCATAATCTGTATAGAGAAAAGACAACGAGAATTTGGCCAGATTTTTGAAGATTATTGGAGCTGAAACGTCTATTTTATATCTTTCAATATAGACAGCTTCTTAAAAAACCCTAATATTATGGATAGACAGTGCAGAACCAAACATCTAAATATGACAATAGCACTTAATCTTTACCTGAGCCTTGATTTCTTCTCCCCATAAGCAGCATATTGTGAGCAGACTCTATTTGACAGAGTGGTGAGAAGTGATAAATGTTTAAGCTGGAGTCTCTAGAAAACAAGTGAAAGAATCTCATTATATGGTCAAGACTCATTGAATACTGTATAAATGGCAAAAATAGGGACTATTAATTTCATGATTTTTTAATGAATAGGAAACTGAACACTGGTGAAAGGAACTTATTGATATTACTTTTCCGGAGGTATTACATTTATTTTCCAATTAAGAAGATGCAAGGGTGGCATTTTAGAAACTTTTACTGATTGCAAAATCTCAATTTCTACCATTATCTAAAAGGAATGCTATTAGAAGAAAAAAACGTAAACAAATAATAAGTAAAATGGGACATACCTCTTTCAAAAAGCATACAGTTGGGCTTGCAGAGGTACAGCAGGACCCTACCATAGAAAGATAACTCTTGGTGTAACTGACTAAAAGTGACAGAGGAGCTTGTCCATAATTAGTGGAATATTCCCACATAAATCTGTGGAGGAAAAAATAGAATTGGTTAAAAAATTTGTGAATAAAGAAAATCTACTTTTTTATTTGAGACAGTGTCTTGCCCTGTCATCTAGGCTGGAGTACATGGTATAATCATAGCTCACTGCAGTCTCAACCTCCTGGCCTCAAGCGATCCTCCTGCTTCAGCTTCCTGAGTAGCTGGGACTTCAGGTGCATGCCACCATGCTCATCTAATTTTTTAATTTCTTGTATAAATTAGGTCTCACTAATTGTCCCAGGTTGGTCTTGAACTCCTGGGCTCAAGTGATCCTCTGACCTCAGCCTCTCAAAGTGCTAGGATTACAGATGTGAGCCACCATGCTTGGCCCCCAAAACCTACTTTTTAGTAAGTATTTTGATGGACAAAGGATATATGTTACATTAATTTATAGTTTTAATATCTAAAAAACACTAAGAATTTAGAGAAAAGGTTATAATACTGGCCACTATTAATCAGTATATTCATTAAAAATAGATTTACAAATTTCTATGTGGTTTGTGTGAGAGGAGGGGCCATTTGTCCCTTTATTCACTCAATGTCTGGTCAGGTGTATCACCCATGGTATCTGCTTGTTAATTAAGCTGCTAATTGAATTAATTAAAATGAATGTAATTGCTAGATTATTTTTCGTTATCTATCTCAGTTTATTATTTTAGATAATTATTATGTATAGATTACTTATTTTTTGGAAGAAATAATTTCTATTTCTGGGAATAGATGTCCTTATGGATCTAAAAGGGACTGAAATTCTGGGCAAAATCCTCTTTGAAAATTGACAGGAATGAGCAATCCTACTAATTTTTACAATTTGTGACCACTTTGAATGACATTGCTCCTGGTTTTTGAATATGTATATATTTCTTACTTTAATAAATGTATTTTCCCCCAGTTTTGTTCATTTTTGTGACCTTCCAAGACTAACATAAAGATTCAGTGTATAATCTGGCCCCTTGTGCATGTTAAACAATAAAAATTTCAAGGTTATGTGTTTACTTGATGTAGTAGATGTGTCATATTTACACGTACACGTCACATGTTTCTGGGATGTATAGGAGTGAAGAGAGAAGCTGTCTATTTTTTATGCTTTACTGGAAATTAAGTATTTAAAATGTGTACAGCAATAAAATTGCTTCTATCATATGACATACGCAATGATCCTTAGCATCAGGGAAATCACCACAGGGGCTGTCAAATATTTGAAAATATATCATGTGGACAGGATACTCAAGTGATTCTGGTTCAGATAATAGGATTAGGGTTAGTAAGAGTTTGGGAAAATTGATTTTATCTCTGAGAAAGGCATTCACAAAACTCAGCACCAAAGGGAAGATGGGCTGTCTCGGATGACAGTCAAGTTATCAGAATTTGTTCAGGTTGCTGTAGAAGAGGTGTTTCCACAGAGTAGGGGGTTAGATTAGAGTCATTTCTGATACTTTAGGTCCTAAAGTTCTATTTATGATGAAAGCACTCACTGATTAGCATATTCCTTTGGATCTTTCCTGAACGCCTCACAGATTTCATCATTTGTGGGTTCCACGTAGGTAGGGAATTCCTGTGGCTGGTGTTTCAGAGCAGCCATGCAGAGCTTTCGTTCCAGGCCCTCTTTCGTGCAGCACTCAGCAGTGCCTGGGTGAACGGGGAATGGAGAATTACTTTCACAGGACTTGGCAGACAGTGCTGAGGTCTGGAGGAGAAGGAAAAAGGAAACTCATATATATATGTAAATTTCCAGGCTTTTAGACTTCCATTTAATATAATATCTTAGCCTATAATTAGAAAATTCTCATTTATAACTATGTATTCATGCCAAGGGCTCCATGAAGTGATTTTTTAACATGACAAGTTGTGTGATTATCGGCAAGTATAGGATCTTATTTATGTTAATAAATGACTCCTCAGAGTAGAACAAAAATAGAACTTTGAATAACAAATGGACAGTGTTTATCTGATTAGAGCCATTAGAATTGTACTCTGTAGCCTAGTGTTCCTCCGTGGGGATATTAACATCTCTGAGGATGAGAGGGTCATTTGAAAAAGCTCCACAGACGATTCTGTCTTCATCTCCCACCTGCTTTCTGCTGTAAATGCCCCAATAAGAGTGAGGAGGACCTCCCTCTGTTTATTAAATGAGCTCTCCTTCCCTCCCTTTGTGAAATGAGTAGACTCTTGATTGCTGGTTCCTTTAACTTTCTACATTATTTGCATTCTCTTACCTAATGATTCTTGAACCTGCTTTTGCATCAGAATTACTCATAAACTGCATAAAATAAAAAATGCTTTGGTTGCACAACACAGAAATTCTGTTTCAGTAGGTCAAAAATAGGGCCTGAAAATCTGTTTTTCCCAAGCTCCAAGATTTATGTGCAGGTGCAGTGTAGGTTGAAAACCACTGATGCACCTGCATTTACTGCTTCAACAATGATACACTGATACCTGTGAGCAGACTAAGCACCATCAAAACAATCGTAGCATCAAAATGTTCTTTTTGGAAAAATTTCATATTTGAAATTAAAATCTAAAATAGAGTCACCATAGAGGAAAAAAGAATAGAAATAGTCATCATGGAAAAAATTACTTTGGGATTTATATGGGAAACAGTACTTTGACATTCTTATACTTAATTTATAAGTTAGTCATCTTTTTAAGGTAAAATTTCTAAAAATCTTTTCTACCAGTGAAGAATGGCAACGTGATGAATTACTTATGTAAACTAACTTCTCACCATCTTCCGTACCATCCTTTCATCAGATTCGGAGAAGTTAAAAATTAGACTCTTTTTCATCCTATCTCTCTTTTCAGTCCATCTTTTTCCTTTCCATTCATTTCCCTGGCAACCCTTCTTTTTGCCTTTTTAAAGTTATCTTCTTTCAAGTAAAAAAAGGTTGACAAAATGTCAAAACACTTTTCAAAAATGTTTTGAACAAGCAGGAGAAAGAGAAATATATCATGCAAAAAATATCAATGCCGTATCTGTTTTCTTATGCTCCAGGATTGTAGAGACAGATCATATCTCTGATCAAGGGATGTATTAGCAAATATATGAAATAAAATAAAAATGTGCTCTGTCATGTTGATGATTTGATGCTTTCTTATTTTAAGGTGGTACAGAAGTTCAGGTTGAAATAAAAAATATTTATGAACTTGGTGGAAGAAAAGGATTATAAAATTCTGAAAAAATAGATAAGGGACAGGTAAAGCAATTAATGGGTAAGAATATTCATTGTGTAGAATCTATTCTAATCAGATCTTTGGAGCATTGTTTCTGTATGATATCTGCTGAAGGCTTGAACAGTGAGACAAATCTGTCTGTAAAAGCCTTTATCAAAATGCATCTAAATGTCATTTGCATCAGGCCTGACGACTGCATTAATAAATTGCTGAAACTCCTTAGGTTTAACCCTTTTCAGCTACTGTCTGAACATGTCAGCATTTTAATTTTTGCATAAGTGCTATAGGGGAGAAACCTAGAATTTAGTTATGGGCACACAGGGCAACTTTTGAATCCTCCTTCCAAATTTGAAACCAACACTAAATTATTCTGGAGCACTTGGTACCAGTCCTGGCATGATGATAAAAGAGGATAAAGCTATGATCAGGTTTTTAAGCTATACACAATATTTTAGGATTCTTTCAAGAGGTTCATGAGCTGATATGTATATATATATTAAATTATATAATATATAAAATGTATATATACATATATATTTAATTTCAATAGTTTTGGGGGAACAAAACTATTTTGTTTTTGGTTACATGGCTAAGTTCTTTAGGGGTGATTTCTGAGATTTTGGTGTACCTATCACCGGAGCCGTGTACAGTGTACCTAATGTATAGTTTTTTATCCCTCACCCCCTTCACCCTTCTCTCCAAGTTCCCAAAGTCCATTATATCCTTCTTATGCCTTTAAATCCTCATAGCTTAGCTCCCACTTATAAGTGAGAACATACGATATTTGGGTTTTCATTCCTGAGTTACTTCACTTAGAATAATGATCCATGGGCTGATATTTGAGATCAAATGTATGGTGATAAAAACTTAGGTTTTAGAGTCATATCTGGATTTATATTTTATAACTCCTTCTTGCTAGCAATGTACATTTAATAAATCACTAAATTACTCTATGACCCAGTTTTCTCATTTGAACCTTGTAGGAAGAATGGGTAATATTGACTCATTATGTTAGAATAAACCAGGCTGTAAACACAACAGGCTTCATATTTCCCCCAAACTAGGAGTAAATGGAGTTGCTGTCTAAAATTTTTTCAACACATGGTATAAAGGCCTATTTTGGCTTCCTTCTCTGGGCTGCCACAGAGACAGCCAGCCACAGAAACCTACCCTGGTGTCATAGCAGTCAGGGTCAGCCCCTTCCGCACAGCAGGCTTCGGTCAAGGAGACAACTTCCTTCACAAGTTGGCTGACCTGTTCAAACGTGCCACTGGGAAATTTTCTACTGTACAGGACTAGTGACCTGAGGGGAAAATAAGACAATATATCAATTAGAACTGAAAGGTTTTTTTTTTTTGAGACGGAGTCTCGCTCTGTTACCCAGGCTGGAGTGCAGTGGTATGATCTCAGCTCACTGCACTCTCTGCCTCCCAGGTTCAAGCAATTCTGCCTCAGCCTCCCGAGTAGCTGGGACTACAGGTGTGCACCACTACGCCCGGCTAATTTTTGTATTTTTAGTAGAGACAGGGTTTCACCATGTTGGCCAGGATGGTCTAGATCTCTTCACTTCGCAATCCACCCTCCTTGTCCTCCCAAAGTGCTGGGATTACAGGCGTGAGCCGCCGTGCCCGACCAGAACTGAAACTTTCTTTTTACATTTTGGCACATTAAAATATGAAACCTGTTCAATGTTTAAATGAAATATTGTACACATTTACTTCTTTATTTGGCTAATGAAAAAAATGAGGTTTAATTTAAAAAGCAGTTTTTGTTCTAGGCAAATTTATCTTGGAAAGCAGTAGAAATTGAACTTAGGACTTCCATCAAACCAATATGGTGTTGTCCTTCTTAAGCCTCCCCAAATGTACTTGCTCTGTACCTCATTGCCTTGGTTTCCCAGATTCCTAGAATGTACAATTGCATTTTAATGACCTTAGAAAGCTATGCTTTACGTATTATCTTTGAACTCATTCATAAACTTACTGGTGACAAATTCTTAGACTGTGGTAACCAGAGGTCATCTGGAATCTCTGGATGTCCTTAATTTGCTTGACTCCTGTGCCTACCTTGGGCCTGGGGCTCTGTCCTCTTACTCTTGGCAAGGATTAAGGATTAACCTCCATGCTGAGTCAAAGTTACCTCACACTCAGTTTTGTTCAAGATCAAATCACCAACAGAGTGAGTGGCTGCTGCACACTTACAGAGATGTGAAGTCCTCCTTTCCCAGATGGGAGAATTCCTTGCAGACTTTATTCTTTTCATAATCCCGGCCTAGGAGGCAGAAATAGAAAAATTTGTATGTGTCCCCTTTTGATGAATATTATGTTACATGTACATGTACAAAGTGATCTTCCACATGGCCTACAATGAAAGTCGTATTTTCTCAATGTCTATATGCAATTTCATATTTTGGGGGCCTTTCTAGCTCTTCTCTCATAACAGGCCACAATTTTATGACATTCTGTTATATTTTAGTCACCAGCAGAACAAAAGGAGAGAGTAAACTAATACTGAACGTAAGTGAGTCAAATGATACGTGTCAACTAGTGAGTCAGAAGCTATTGATATGGCAACTATTAGGTCCTATCTTTATAATGATATCAAAATGAGAATTTTTCTCCTTCCCTCCCTCCTTCCCACCCTGCTTCCTCCCTTCCTTCTTTTATTGTCTCAGTTTTACCTAAGGCCTGAAAAGAAAAACAGAACTACAAATAATTGGAGACTGTCTCCACTCCAAGGTGAGGGGCTGGCGCCACTAATGCAGGACTTTAAAGGAGGTGCAGGAGAGTTAGTGCTGCCACCCATGCTCTGCTACTCGGCTCCTGGCTGTCTAAGGGAAGGCTAGGAATTCAGCTGGGGACAAGGTGGAAATCAGGCAAAGAATATTTTAGACAAAGTGTGGCGAGTCTGGGGGATGGTGGGAAGTGTTTCCTTTCACTTTCACATAGTGACAAGGGCTTCAAGAAACCACTCAGCACTTGACAGGGAGCTCCTGGAATTTGGGGGGTAATGGACAGGTGTCTGATTCAGGCTGAAGAAATCTAGAGGGTGATGGGCTTGCTAAGTGGCCTGGAGAACAAAGCAGAGGACTGGGTGGGACGTTGTTGTGTGACCTGCCGACCTGATGTAGCTCAAGCAGGAGAGCGAGCTGGCTAGGAGTTGTCTTAAATATATTTCCCCCAGTCCCAGCTCTACCTCCAACAAAGTGCTATCTACAGAGCAGTGGACTGACAACAGTTGGGTCTCCGTGTGGAGGTAGACAATTTGAAAACCAGGGGCCCAGAGGAGAGTCTTAAGGTGCCAGCTGCATATGAGAGATCTCCAGGAATAACAAGGGAGAGAGATCACAGAAGAACACAGTAAGAGAAAACGGCAGCTTTACACATCTTGGTAACCAGAGGAGACAACCTTGGCTCACCATGCTGCCCATTGAATTTTTTGTCCATTGAGTTGAGTTTTTCCTGCTGCTATCTCTCTTACTAGCTTCTCCTTTCCTATGTTAGCCCTGGAGGGGGTAGAAGCAGCCTAGAGAGTAGGAGGAAGGAGGAAAAGAGAATAGGCAAAGGAGACAAGAGGCAGGTATCTGTGTCTTCCTTTCCCACCACAGGCAATAGAACTGAAACAGGCCTGAATGGGGGAGTAGCTTCAACTTTCAATGAATTAAAACATTTTTGACTATTAAATGTAACTAGCCATTCTCATGATGAAATGACATTGGTATTTGAGAGGGAACAGAAAAATCACAGTACCTGCTCTTGAGTTCATTCACGCTACAGGGAAGAGCTAGTTACTAATCATGAGACCCTCTTGTTCAACATGTCCATCACATATGTAATAGGGCGGACACATCAAAGTCAGTCAGTGTTCTCCTAACCTGACTCATCATTTATGCAAATAAGCCCAGGAAATTTCCGTCCTGTGATGTTATATCTTCGGAAAAAAATGTAGGAAGTATATAAATTGCTTACTCTGTTTTAAGTGGCTTTAACTTTTAGTGGTTTATCCTTCTCACTTTAAAGGTTGGGAAAGTCATCTCAGGTGATATGATGGTAACTGCTGTCAGGCTTTAATCCCAAAGATTTCCTCTCCTCTCTAACAGTTACAATTTTATGGAAGACAGTGTAAACATATGCCTGGGTGGAAATTTCTATTTGATGGCTTGCAGTGGAGGTGGTGGTGATTAGATACAGACTTGAAAGGGTTGTATTTTTTTTTTTTTAAAGATTCTCTTTAGGACTCATCAGATTAATGTCACCTGTTTAATGTCAGATTGCCTGTAGAGGAAGCAGTCACAGCATGTACTTTTTTGGATGGATACCCCCCCAAAATATTTTTGAGGTGAGAAAAGTCGGATTTGATAATTGTGAGAAAAAGACATTCTTCAGCAGCACTTTTTAACAAGAGACCTACTCAAACACCCTCAAAACCACACAGAAGGTGGAAAAGAATCCACATACCTGAATCCTGAATCCGATGTTATTCTGGCAACTAGGACAAGGCAGTAGAGTTGATAAAGCTAATTGTCAGTGGAACCAAAAAAACCACTTGCAACAAACCTCTGTAATGTCTGAGAACCTTCACATCTTGTACATTTTCTGAAATGTATTGATTAGTTTACAAGGCTGGATATTGTGACACGTTCAAAAGGTTAAGCAAGGCAGAAAATTTCCATTAATCATTAATGGTATTTTATGGAACTGAAGACTAGAACACAGAGAAGAATAATTAGGGCTAGAACTGTCCTCATGTGGTGATGAGCTGTACTTACGATGTCAAGAGTTGTTTTTAGTTTGCTCCTAAAGCAGAGCTAGGAGAAATGGCTGGCAGTTACATGGCAGTAGATTCTAGTAAGAAATCTTTATTCCAACTGTGTCTATTTTATAACTGAAATGAAAGCAGCCTTTTGAAGAGGTGAGTTTGTTTTATCATTGTAAATATCAAAATAGATTTAAATAACCATATATTGTAAAGATCCCTGAATTTAGTACAATGTATCCTCATCATCTATAAGATCACTTGCTGGGGATTATAATCTAGTCTCTTTTAAAAATAGCGAGAGATTATAAGGAATATTTTTTCCCAAGGCTTACTGTATTTTAAGACATACACAAAATAGCCCTAATAAGAACTTCTTTTCCTTATAATAAATAGGAGCTAAGTTTGTTTAAATTCCCCCCTACAAAATGGAAGAGGTTATTTTTATTAGTACTTCTCTTGTGACCATTCAATAACATGCAAAGTGAAATCCTGTATTCAAATGGGGTACCCCCGATGAACATTTTGAGAAATATTTTGTTTCTAACCTTCCAGATTCTGATTTCTCATTTCACTAAAAATGTAAAGTTTCATTTCATATATTATGGGAATGTGAGTGTGCATGTGAAGGTAGTGTAACTGGGCACTGCATGTTATCCCATCAGTTTGAATTTGATTAACTATTTGTGTTTGCACACAGCACTTTAGAATTCATGGGCATTATATACTGCTTTAGTTAGAATGCAAACTGATGAGAGAAAAGTGGGAAACTAGATGGAATGAATAAGGCTTAAAGAGGTTTTGAAACTATTTTTGCTGGAACATTCAGCCTTGGGCATAACAGGAAGCAAGGGAGGAAACTCAAGAGGGATATTGAGAAAGCTCAGAATTAAAATATAAAAATAACCTGTAGAGGAAGCTGTTGCACCATGATCTTTCAGGTGAGCTACCCAAAATGTACTTCTGATAAAATAATTTTATAAATTCATTTGCCCAAAGAGAAGATATCTAGCTTACAAGACAAAGCCAATGTATGTCAATCATTGTCTCAATTTTCAAATACAGCAAATAAATACTAAAGTTAATTTGCAATGTGATTATTACTAATTGATTCCCCATTCCATGGAATACTGCTTAATAAATGTTTTTGGTGTAAAACCAGTTGAGCTCACTCCAATTCATATAGTTAAATCCTGTCTCAAATGAACTGTAAAATTATACGCTCTGTTTTCAAATGTACCATTTGGTTATAAAGAAGGTGATTTGGACTTTGATACGGCCCTAGTAAATATTGGCATAATCTTAGTGACTCTGATGAAATCACTTTCACATGAAGTGACCCCCACAGTACTAAGTGTTTACAAATTTCACTAACAGAATTTTTGCTTTCTGCAATAGCATGTTCCACTTTTTATCTATATTGTGAAACATTCTGGTAAGTCCTGTTTAATTCTGAACTTTTGAAAGCCAGTGTGATTTATTTTCAGGAAATCTTTGCTGCTTCAGGCACCTTACCTCTGCCAACAGAGTTGACAATATTCATTCATACACGTAACAGATATTTTTTGAGGCTTACTTTGTGCCAGGCATTGGGTTCAATATTGAATTTGAACATACAATGGAGCCCAAAATAGACACATTCTTGCCCTCATGTAACTTTCGTTGTAATGGGGGTAGCTAATAAGATACTGCTTTGTTACAAAGTTTATTAAAGTAGGTATTTGGATGCCTTCACTATTACTAGTCTTTCACTAAAACCTAATTTGGCTCCCTAGAACAGTTATTCGTATACCAAGTACATTAATGGATCCTAAATATCATTGACATAAATAAGTGCTCATACAGGATGCTAGGAACTATCTCAAGTTGCTGTTTTCCTATTGTGTTCTGGAGAATCATGGGCTTTAACAGCTCTGTTGGGCATTTTATATTTTCACAATTTCATTTCTTTGGCATTTTTATTTCTATTCTGTACTGACAGACTCATCCGTGTCAGAAAAGCTCAGTATATTTGTTAGTGTTTTTTTAAATAAATTTACCTTTTAAGAATATGGTTTGCAGTGTTTATTCAAACTAGTCAGGCATGATATTGTTCATTTCACAGTAGTGAATTGACTTAAATAGTAAACATTATTGAGCTGGTTTAGGAAGCTGATCTGGTTATAAGAGATTTCTATATCACTAAAAATATTGCCAATGAAAAAGTTTGAGCTTGAGTCAATGAAAAGAAATTCAACCCTTTTAATACTAAACCCAGAGACCCACATGACATCTATAGATAAACTAATCTAGAAGTTAACTGTACCTCTTAGGATGATATCAGTGCGACAAATTGAGTGTCCTTTCAGACTTTGAAAATTCAAACACAAACGAAAACAGCAAAAGATATATAGTCAATGGGTTAATTACTCAGAAACTGCAACTGCAATAGGAGACAGCATCACAGACTCACTCCAACTAATGTCCTCGGGTTCACCTCGGGTGGTAGCCTGTCCTTTGTGACACTTACCAAAGTCCCAGAGGAAGCATTTTTTCTCCATGCATCTCATCCCACCTCTCTTTCCTTTTGTGGGTTGGTTACCTCCTCATCTGTAATTGCTTTTGTAGGGGTAAAGATAGAGGAGGAGGTTTGTCTCTTCCACTTTTGGGATGGGTAAAGGTGATATCCCCTGCATTTAATTTGGAAGCTTAGAACACATTGAAGCACTTCGATTCTACAGCAATATAAGTATAAATAATAATAATATCATGATAACAATGAACATTTGAGTGCCAACAATTTGGTGGTACTGTTCTAAATATTTGACATGTATTACCTGCTTTAATCTTCACAAAAATTTTATGAGGTTTGTGGTTATCACAGTTTACATCCCATGTTTACTACCTATTTTTATGCATCATTTTAAGAACTTCATCTCATATTTAAATTATTTCTATGAAAAATTGTACTTTAACTTCTAAATAACATATAACTTTTTGAGCACATTTTGTCCATGGGTTAGAGAATTACTCTATTGAAATTTAGTGATATTCTTTTTATGGTATCGAAAGATTCATTATTATTCATGCCTGTTTAAAAATCTTTATCTTTGACTATCAGTCCTGGAAAAAAGTCATTCTTATTCTTCATTTTCTCCCCCGGCCCTTTTTTTTTTTTTTAAATGAAAAAGTTTGCAGGGTTTGGCACAGGAAAATAGAAAGGTAAGCAGATTGGTTGAAAGACTCAGGCGCTTTGGTCTTAGTAGTGACAGAGACTTGAAGTAATACTCACTAGATGTTTGCTAATAGATCTTATAAAGGCGGCATATACTAATATTGCCTTTAAGCAAAATTGTCTTTATTTTCCATGAAGGTTCTTTCAGGGCAAAGATCATGTCTAAATTTTTAGGTCCTGGATGCCTGGCACAATTCTGGACATTCCCATAAAAGTCACTTCATTAAGCAAGTATTATAAAATCTGAAGAAAGTATCATTCAACAAGGGATGGCACAGTCATAGTTCCACATGGCACTCCTTTGATAAGGTGATATAAACAGTAAGTGGTGGTGATTCTGCCTCCCTGGCTAGCCATGTATGATCTATCTCAATTAAAACTTGAGAAAATATCAACTCAAAATGGATTAAAGGCTTAAATGTAAGACCTGAAGCTGTTAAACTAATATAAGAAAACATAGGGGAAAAGCTCCATGATGTTGGTCTAGGCAATGAGTTTTTTGGACATGACGCTGAAATTACAGGCAACAAAAGCAAAAAATAGACAAATGGGATTGCATCATACTAAAAGGCTACTGCACAGCAAAGGAAAAATTAACAAAGTGAAGAGACAACCCACAGAGTGGGAGAAAATATTTGCAAACCACATATCTGATAACAGGTTAATATACAAAATATGTAAGGAACTCAAACAACTCAACAACAAGAAAACCAATAACCCATTTAAAACATTAGCAAAGAACCCAAACAGACATTTCTCAGAAGAAAACATACAAATGGCCAACAGGTTTATAAAAAATGTTCAGCATCAGGAATCATTAAGGAGATGCAAATTAAAACCACAATGAGATATCACCTCACACCTGTTAGAATGGCTATTGCCAGAAAGATTGAAAGAAAAGCATTGGCAAGAATGTGGAGAAAAGGGAACTCTTTTCCACTGTTGGTGGAAATATACATTAGTACAGCCGTTATGGAAAACAGTATGGATGTTTCTCAAGAAACTAAAAATAGAACTACCATATGATTTAACAATACCACTTCTGGGTATATATCCAAAGAAATATAAATTAATAGGTTGAAGGGATGTCTGCCCTCCCATGTTTACTGTAGCATTATTCACAGCTACCGAGATGCTGAAACAACCTAAGTGTCCATCAACAGATTAATGGATAAAGAAAATGTGATGTATTTACACAGTTGAATACTATTCAGCCTTAAAAAGAGAAGGAGGGGAATTCTGTCATTTGTGACAACATGGATGACCCTGGAGAACATTATGTTAAGTAAAATAAGCCAGGTACAGAAAGAAAAATCCTGCATTATATCATATATGGAATCTGAAAAAGTTGAACTCATAGAAAAGTAAAATGATGGTTACTAGAGGCTGCAGGGAGAAGAGGAGGGAGGGAATGAGGAGCTGCTGGGAAAATAGTGCAAAATTTCAGTTAGACAGGAGGACTGTTTTGAGATCTATTTTGCGTCAGGGTGACTATAGTTAATCATGTATTTTATATTTCAAAATAACTTGAGTAAATTTCAAATGCCTCAGAAAAAATGATAAGCAGTGAGATGGTAGAGGAGTTCATTGATGATTTTATCATTCCCCATTATATATAGATATCAAACTATTCCATTGTGCCCCAGAAATGTATATAATTATAATTTGCCAATTAAAAAACAGTACATTTTAAACCAGAAAACACTGTACATGGGTGATTTCCTTTCACTGTTTCCTAACAAAATACACATCTTAATGACTACTGAAGTTATACTGTATAAACCGAAATCAAATTATGCAATCTAATGGAGAGGATATATTGGATGTGTATCATTATTTATGTCTCTGTCATCACACATGTTTTTGTCAAACAGATCCCCGAGCCATTTAAATGCATTTGAAGTCCAACAGATTGCATTGTCTTGTAGTGGAAAATTTCTATTTCAAAGATTAGTAATTTATCTTTTTAAAATTATAAAAAGTAGATATTTATATATTAATTTTTAGTATGGCCAAAAGAGTTTTATGGTGCTTGTCTGCTATAGTGATGTGTTAGCAAGAATTTTTTTTCATGAATGGAATATAATTTTCTAATTTTCTTATTAAATCCCAGTAAGAAACTGAAGGCTTATTATTGGACACTTGTAAGAACTGTAATTTAAATGGGAAATTTCACTATCAAGTACTCAATGCTATTTTGTGTTAACCATTGTGATATACATTGCTTTAAGTGCTTTTATAGCACTTCATTTGTCTTAGTAAGGCTAAAGAGAGCCTTTTAAACAAATAAATTAATAATGAGCTTTGCAGTATCATGTAGATGGAAAATGGAATGCCAATGTTTTCTACAGGATATATACTAGATATTACATTCCAATTGCCACCAGGATATAATTCCTTAGATATATTTGCTAAGAAAACTTAAAAGGAACACTCACTTCAATGTTAGCCTAGTCAACAATCCAACCATGTATTTTGTTATTTATATTTTTTAAAATCCAGTATGCAATTGTCAAATAAAAGTATTTTCATTTTAAAACCAATTATTACCTAACATTTGCAGCAGAACTGATAATATCAAAATAACAAATTTACTTTCGTGTAGTAAAATTTGAAGACTGAAATGTGTTATTCTAAGACTGTGCTCTTGCTATTGTATTTTTTAATAGATAACAAAATCACAGTTATTTCCATATAAAAATATTTTCACTCATAAATGGGAGTCGAACAGTGAGAACACATGGACACAGGGAGGGGAACATCACACACTGGGAACATCACACACTCCAATCCACTGGGTTGGAGGCTAGGGGAGGAATAGCATTAGGAGAAACACCTACTGTAGATGGTGGGTTGATGGGTGCAGCAAACCACCATGGAACATGTATACCTATGTAACAAACCTGCAGATTCTGCACATGTATTCCAGAACTTAAAGTTCATATATATATATATATATATATATATATATATATACACAAAATAAAACCCACATAGGAATTCAGCTGCATCAGCAGATACGAATGTGAAAGACATGTATAACTACATAACACTCCTTGTATATTCCAATAAATCTTTCTAAATCAGCTTTCAAAAAAAAGTTATGTAAGTTTCACTTCTCTAGGATGAAAAACAATTTGTTAAATGTAAACATATTTAAACAATTCATATGTGATTTCATTTATAGAGAATAAAAATGGCTGGTAACTAATTATTTTGCCTATTTTAAATGTAAAGATACAATCATTTGTTAATATTATTTTCTTTAGGTAGTGTTAAACCTCAAGTTACTATTTTACCATGACACCCAGGTTAGCAAACCCAAATGCTCATAGGATCTAGGAACCACACAACTTACATTTGATCCAAGGGAAGAAAGCATTAAATGCTCAGTGGTGAAAACTGAGGGTTTAGTCCAAAAGGAGGAGTGACAATTCAGCTCCAGTTCATCATTGCCATGTGAAAATTTGGCCCTTATTACCACACATTCCTGTGTTTCCAGAGAAGCTAGAAATCTAGAATTTTGTGGAATCTCCAGGTTTTAAAATGTTGACAAGTTAAATGAGACTTTAAAGGCAGACTTAAAGAAACTTTGTTGGCCCAAACCATGAGGGCCAAAGAAAACATCCATACGAGGCTGTATTTTATCATGATTTAAGATAGAGGCTTTGGATACAGACCACCTGGATTTGAATTCCTGCTACCCTAGGTGATAGTGAGACCGCTGGCAAGTTGCTTATCCTCTCTGTTCTTCCTCAGTTTTCTCATTTGTAAAATGAAGATGATTGTATCCTCAGGAAACAGAATATTGCCGTCAGTTATTATTATTATTATTATTATTATTATTATTATTAGCTAAATCCAGTTAGTTCATGATCATTGTTATACATATGAGTGTATATATTTATGTACATATCTATTTACACACACACACAAAAACACACACAGACACATCAGCTATCTCCTGGGAGCATGGCATCATATGAAAGAAAACTCTAAAGCCACCAATCTTTAAGGAACCTGAGTCTGATTGTAGACATACATATACAAAATCCCAATTTTGTAATATTACACAATAATTTTTTGAACACCTACTAAATGCCAAGTAATGTTCTATTACTGGGAATTACAGGAAATAACAAAAGTTCTTAATTTCACAAGGCTTACATTCTATATTTGTTACAATAAGCAAATGAACAACCAGTGATAAGATAAGGTACTAGGTGCTATGAAGAAAAAATAAATCCAAATAAGGGGATGGAAGATAATGGACTGGTAGGTGTTATTTGCGGTAGGTTGGCTACGGAAGCCCCCTCTATAAATAGACTTGTAGTAGATGCCTGAAGAAGGTGAGGAAGGGAGCTGTGAGAATATCTGGACAATCAATGTTCTAGGAATAGAGAAGAACTAATGCAAAGCCCTGGGGTGCAAAGGACTTAGAGTGTGAGATAATGTGGAGGCCAGTGTGGTCAGATCAGAATGAATGAGAAAAATAGGAGAGAGAGAGAAGAAGCAATGGGTAGAATGAAGAAGTTAGGTTACCAAAAATATTGGGGAAGGGCATCATCAATTCATTTTAGAGGTTTCTTCATTTTCTCCTATCCTAAATAGATTAAGCTGGTGGTGTTTTACAGAGTGTGCACACTTCTCCTTATATTACATATTGGTGACTGCATATGTGGCATTGCACCCGATATCAGTAAGATGAAACATTGCTATTGATTTTCAGGGAGGTTAACATTGCTCTCAGTGATGAGAGCTGTATGACCTCAGCCCTTGTGTAGGGCTGTTTTGACAGGGAAGGAAGAGAAGGAAAAGTGTAGCTCACCCACCAACCCAAAGGGAACTTTCTTCTTGCAGTTTTATATCATGTTTAATAAAAAAAATGCTGTGAATTAAATGCTTAAAGCAAAAAGGAAAATGTTCATAATAAAAACCTGTTTTTGCCAACAGCTCTTATCAACTGCAGTGGTTTATTTCCTGTTGGCATGATTACCTTAATAATTTTGTAGCTGTGTCACGACCCTCTGATCTTTGACAAACCTGACAAAAACAAGAAATGGAGAAAGGGTTCCCTATTTAATAAATGGTGCTGGGAAAACTGGCTAGCCATATGTAGAAAGCTGAAACTGGATCCCTTCCTTACACCTTATACAAAAATTAATTCAAGATGGATTAAAGGCTTAAATGTTAGACCTAAAACCATAAAAACCCTAGAAGAAAAGCTAGGCAATACCATTCAGGACATAGGTGTGGACAAGGACTTCATGACTAAAACACCAAAAGCAACGGCAACGAAAGCCAAAATTGACAAATGGGATCTAATTAAACTCAAGAGCTTCTGCACAGCAAAAGAAACTACCATCGAGTGAACAGGCAACCTACAGAATGGGAGAAAATTTTTGCAATCTACCCATCTGACAAAGGGCTAATATCCAGCTTCTACAAAGAACTTAAACAAATTTATAAGAAAAAAACAACCCCATCAAAAAGTGGGCAAAGGATATGAACAGACACTTCTCAAAAGAAGACATTTATGCAGCCAACAGACACATGAAAAAATGCTCATCAGCACTGGTCATCAGAGAAATGCAAATGAAAACCACAATGAGACACCATCTCACACCAGTTAGAATAGTGATGATTAAAAAGTCAGGAAACAACAGATGCTGGAGAGGATGTGGAGACACAGGAACACTTCTACACTGTTGGTAGGAGTGTAAACTAGTTCAACCATTGCGGAAGACAGTGTGACTATTCCTCAAGGATGTGGAGACACAGGAACACTTCTACACTGTTGGTAGGAGTGTAAACTAGTTCAACCATTGCGGAAGACAGTGTGACTATTCCTCAAGGATCTAGAACTGGAAATACCATTTGACTCAGCCATCTCATTACTGGGTATATACCCAAAGGATTTTAAATCATGCTGCTATAAAGACACATGCACATGTATGTTTATTGTGGCACTATTCAAAATAGCAAAGACTTGGAACCAACCCAAATGTCCATCAATGATAGACCGGATTAAGAAAATGTGGCACATATACACCATGGAATACTATGCAGCCATAAAAAAGGATGAGTTCATGTCTTTTGCAGGGACATGGATGAAGCTGGAAACCATCATTCTGAGCAAACTATCACAAGGACAGAAAACCAAACACCACATGTTCTCACTCATAGTTGGGAGTTGAACAGTGAGAACACTTGGTCACAGGGTGGGGAACATCATAGCCTGGGGCCTGTCATGGGGTGGGGAGCAGGGGGAGGGATAGCATTAGGAGAAATACCTAATGTAAATGACGAGTTAATGGGTGTCAGCAAACCAACATGGCACATGTATACATATGTATCAAACCTGCACGTTGTGCACATGTACCCTAGAACTTAAAGTATAACAGTAATAAAAAAGAAAACTTGAATCGAAAAAAAAGAAAAGAAAAAAATGCAAAAAAAATATATTTTTAGTGCTCCATTAACAGTGTGTAACTTAAAACTGAGATTTTTTTGGTGTAGTTTAATTTTAAAAATCAATTTTTATAAATGTTTCCTGGTCATTAAGGTAACTTTTCTATCTGCAAGTTAAAAAAAAATTATAGCTGTATCACCAGTCTTTGTTACTTGGTTTCTTTGGAAGGGAAGAGGGAAAGATATATTGTATAATAGTATTTCATCCATTTCAGTCCTAGGGGAAGAAGCTACTTGTAGGCAACTGGGAAATACTGCCTTGTTGCTTCTCATAGGGTAGCAAAAGTGGACATTTTCTTATGACACTAACCAGATTTAGCAGATTTGGTAAGCTCTTTTCTCCAAGATGTACCCAGTGGCTTGGGAACAAGATTCCCAATGCTGTTTGATAGGAGAGGGCTGGCTTAATTGGAACCTGTCCAGTAAAGGTTCATCTGTAACAGTATCCATTTTAGATCCAAGGTTTCCAGAGAATAGTTCCACAGGTATAGACATTGTAGAAAAGGGTCAATATGTTTAGATACTCCGAGTTAGATAAGATTTCTTTCCTGTAGTGTTTCTCAGAACCTTTAGGACAACAAAGGCATGGGTTGTGAAACCACCAAGAAGGAATAAATTATGGCTCATTTCTTAAATATATTTGGCCACAGAAACTTCTTTTCAAGGTAAGTCTTGAGTGTAATATATTTTGAAACAGGTGCTTAAATAAATGCTGTGGGTGGTCAGCTCTCTGGAACTATAACAGGCAGAGAAAACTGCAATTCAAACCAATCCCCCACAATACAAGGCTACTCAGAACCTAAGAGTTCTCAGAACTCCCTTAATCTGTACACTTTGTAACTTCCTGCCAGGAAAGAACACAGCTAGCTTCTAAGTAAACTGCTGACTTGGTCTTTGGGTCATGCTCAGGTATTAAAGAATAGAGAATTGATAGATCAGGACTACTCCCCCCAAGTATTGAAAGTTAATGCTTACAAGTGTATTATGTATGTCTCAAGATATCATCTGGCATATGGCACATGGGTTATAAGAATGAAGTTTAGATCTTCTAGGGGACTGACTGGAGGTTTTTAGCATCCATTTCATCAGAATCTGAGGACTGCTGAGAATGTTGAAATAGAGATTGCAGAATGCTCTGTTATTCTCCAAAGGACACTTTCATTCTTTGAGGTGAAGCCAATGCGCACCTATTGAGTCAGCAGTCTAAGATGGTGATTCATGCTCCTGGTTATGGCCTCCGTATATAATTCCAATTCCTAGCCATTATTGGGCCTTCTGTGTTTGAAGATCCTGATCTGAACCTGCTTCAGTAGGATTTTTCAGGATCAGATCTGCCCCAGCAAATCCTTGGCCAAAAGAATAAGACTTAAAGGGATTTCTTGGAACATGGCCTATTCAGAGGTCTTATAAGGGACACAATTTATGTTGCTTTTTTATACCCTATGCTGTCTGGGAAAGACTTTGTAGTCTTACCTAAGGATGCATAGCTTACTTAAGAATTGATGGGTAAGACAAGTTAAAATAATTTGAATGATGAAAGTAAGACCAAGGAAAAGTAAATGTAAGAAGAAGAATAAAAAGTCAAGAGTGAGGTTATTCATGTTACAGTTAATAACTGATAATTCTTGGGAACACACATTTTATTCCAATGGTAAAATACATTACTATTATGAATAATAGTGTACGAATTAGGTGAGGCTGTTAACTGACAGCCCTAAATGAAAATCTTAATTTTACAAAGCAGGATAAATGCAGATGTCCCTTGTGAACATTAAAGAATCAGCCAGAAAAGTAAATTGAAGCTAGTGATGAAAAGTTTCCCAGCTGTAGAATTCATAAAGTTGTATACTTCCCATAATCTCAGTCTTTATCATGTAAAAAAATTTTTAAATATTGCCCAAAGATGAACACACCATCTGAAGAATAATTTCAATGAAAAATATAACTGAATTATCTTATTTGTGGTTATGTTTCATTGCTATAGAAAAATCTTATGTGATGGATATTTTTAAAAATACAATGCATTTTCAAATATTGCATGTATAGGATTCATCTAAGGGGATCAAAGAAATCTCTAAGTTGACATCATGCATCATTGGCATGGTATATTACACTCGATGGTAATAAATATTTGAAGTCTGAATAAATGCTTAATGGTGGATCACAGTCTTTATATGCATTATCTTGTAACAATTAGCAAATGTCTAATTTTAAATTATTCTCTCTAGGTCTTGCTTATCAACAAAGGAGGGAGAGATAATTGACAAATTATATCATTCCATTTACTTTCTTTAACAAGATTCTTGTGTTGATTTTTTTTGTCAATTCCAATTCAACATTACATGGCATCGTGGAGCTCTGATTAATGCCTCTCTGGTCCTTATCCCTCTCCCCAACATATTCACCAGTTCTTCTGTTTCTTACTTTTTATTTCATTTTTTAAGTGATAATATAAAATTAAACTAGTAAGAATTTCTGTAAATGGTCACAACAAAAGAAATCTTACCTCTCTCTAAAGCATGTCCAAATGCCACAGCAAGCAGTAGTACCAGGACCCTCTTCATTTTTCTACCAGAGAGTCTTTCTTGCAGCACCTCCTCTCTCCTGTAGGTGACCATGTAAAGTGGTAGCCAAAAGTAATTGGTTTCCTTTTTACGAAGATTCCTGACTATGAATTAATCAATTATTAATCTCTACACAGAAGCAAGGGGCTGTTATCTTTGGCCCAAAAGAGATAAAATAATATCAATCAAGGTAAATAGACACCCTGGGGATACTGTAGTGGAAAATCTAGGAGATTTTAATCATTAACTTTGTCAAACTGCAAAAGAGCCAAGGTATATAGATTATTTTCCACTGCTGTTCCTCACTAAAGTTTACTTAATATGTTAGTAACGCACACCTTCTCCCCCTGTATAGGGCTATGTGTCTTCTTTGGACACCCCACCTTTCTCATATGTAAGTGGAAAATCGGAAACTCTGTCTTTACCTCTCTTCCTCTCTTTGTTTAAATCTACTACAAATAAGCATTACCTTAAAATATTGCAGACCAGATGTTCTAAGTAAAAGGGGAAAAAGACTGAGAAGCCAATTCAACATAATATTTTAAATCCATAATTCTGATGCTATGAAGTAATCTTATTTTAGATGATGGCATAGTACTTTGTATTTCTATGCTATATTGCACTTTGTGAAGCACTGACATATATAAGAAAAATAATCTTTGAAGTGAGGCAAATAACTGGAGAGGTTAAATGGCTCACCACTGCCAATCCATAAAAAGTTAGTGGCAAATCTTGGACTCCGTACAGTGATTTTAAAGCTCCTTCTACTAATAGTTTACAACTAGTATATTTTATGGGCATGTAACTTGAGAGCTCAGAGAGGCCCTGTAGGACATGAAATCCAACATCTTCATTTTACAGAAGAGTGAACTGAGCACTGGGTAAATTCTGTGACTTGTCTAGAGAGTCATAGGTAGATCATTCATTGGAATTAGATGAGTTCCACTCCTGGTTTTTGCAGTAGCCCTATTTTCAGGAAATGGTCAGGTACAGGTTGTTACACATGCTCTAAAATCAAATCCCTACTCAGCTTTCATAGCTGTGTAACCTTGGGAAATTTATTTTACCCCTCTAAGTTTCATTTTCCTCATATGCAATGTGGTGATAACTCAGTACATTTGACACAACATTGCTATGAGGTTAATTAAGGTAATCTGGGTGCAGGGCTCATGGTAACATCCATCACATAGTAACATGGATTAATGTCACCTATTACTCTTATTCTAGTTATTGCCACGTTCTCCCACTGGCTTTCCAAATTTATAATATCTGTGAAGGTCAATGAAACTAATGAGGCCATTGGAACTCAGTGGAAGAGTTTAAAGACAGCCCTGTGTCCAGGGTCCCGCAAATAAGTGATTTAAAACTTCATTATCAACTCAGTAGCCAAGGGTTATCTACATGGGCAGAGTCTATCAAAATTTCAGTAAGCCAATTCAGGTAGTTACATGTTTAGTCAGATTTTCTATCTATACTGAAAATCCTTGGGTGTTAGGTTCAGAAAATAGAGTCCAGCTAGTTGGAAAAAGATACCTATGCCAGATCAAAGCACAAGTATATCTGTAAGGCCAGTGGAAATCCATATGGTCAAGGAGATAGCTTTCCTGTCCAAGAGCCAACTCTATCTTGTTCAAGGATCAACTTCCTGATTACTATAAATCTAAATTTTCAGTTCCCTTTGGCTGAATTCCTAGTTTACTGTGCAAGTTAATTTAAAAATGTATTTTAGTTCTATGGCAAATTATTTGGAAATGATACTCCAAATGAGTGTGAAAAAGTTTAAAAAGTACTCAGAACCCCGGAACTCAAGAGAGGTAGGTAACACATTAGCATATTGATACAGTTTTCGTTTTTCTTTAAGATAATATACTGTATTTATACTTCTGTATCCCTTTTATTCAACTGTATTTCAGTCATCTTCTGATTAGTTCATTCAAAAAGACACACTCAAATTATTTTCTACGAATTTTGATACAGAGTTTAAGACCAGCTCATTCTTTCATTTTTAAAAAAATTAAACTTTATCTCTCCTTTTGCAATAATATTTACCACTTTTGTTTAATGATAAACTACATGTAGCAAGAATTGCAACATCTCATTTAGATGCCCTCTTGAGAAATCTCTATAAGAGCTGCCAAATGCATTCTCTTGGCTGAGTTTTTCTAACTGAAATTCGGCAAAACAGGCTAGTAGCTAAATATATGAGCCTTTTTTTCAGTCTTATTTATGTAACTTTCCTTAATCTTTCAAATGTTGATTGCTTACTGTGATTCTAAAACTGGGAAGAAATAATCATAATTGGCCTAAATGAGAGGCCTCATGTGACAATGATTACTCTAGTAAGTCAGATGGGGAAAAAATGGGTGAAAAAGACCAAATCAAACCTTCTCACATTGTCTATGATAGCAGCAGTTATAGCAACTAGAAATGTATCACTGAATATATATATTTAACAAGAATTATTTATTGAATACATAAGCAGTAGAATTTTCCAGGAGCTGTTTTTCCTGTAAAAAACTGATTTGAAGTAGCCTCTTTCCCTCTTTCCTCTTTTTCTATCTTGCCATTGGCTTCAGAGGAAATGCAGATCTCTTCCTAACTAGGGCTAGTTCCAGGCAAAATTGTGAGGCAGATAAAGCCTGTCTTTAGTTCTTTTCTCTATCCCATGTATCTTCTTTCAGTAAACCTTAGTTACTAAAAGATAACACTGATAACTGCTCTTTATCAGAACAGTACATTCCTTTAATGCTGCGACAGTCTTCTAAAAACTCTTTACAGTACTCCTGTAGAAATGACCTTCTTCAGAATGATTTTGTCTGCTGTTCTTTTCGTTCAGATTCTCTTTATACTATTAAAATGCATTATCAGTATCTTTTCCTGAGAAATGACCTGATGAAATTGATATTAGTGGATCGAAGTAATATCTTTAAAGTTGATGTACAGAGAAGAACAGAATACAATCCAGGTTTCAGAAAATTCTTATAGCCCAGCCATTTAGCTATGATTGACTTCCATGACAAATTCCAATATCCTTGTAATAAATCTCTTTTTACTTAAGCTTATTCTAGCTGAATTTGCAATGAAAAGCATTCTAACTAACCTACCTTTAAATCATTCTCCCCTCTGTTGCTGCCATTATTTATCAAAAATGCAAATAAGACTGTGTTACTGCCTCCCTATTTAAAATGACTTAGGCCAATGCCTGTGCTTAAAGTTCATAAATTAATCCTACTTACCTCTAAAAAGGATTCTTTGCTGTGTATGTACATTAAAATTAGGTACGGCTGAACTACTTGTGGTTCACTGAACACATTGTGCTATTGAGCTTTCCACAGCCTTTGTTCACATTCTTCTTTTTTCCCTTACTCTATTTTACGTGTTTGTTGTCCCTCGTCTGTCAGTCTTTCATGTATTCATTTAACATATATTTAATTCATACCACTTTGTACCAAGTAACATGCAAGCTATTGGTACTACCATATCAAAAGATCTACATGGCTCTTCCCCTCATGGACCTTCTTAGTCTAGCTAGGAAGACAGAGGTTGAAGACAAAATGACAAGTGTGCTGAGTTGTGAGGGTGCAGAGAATAGGAGGGGTAAGAGTAGATACAGTGAGAGCAGCTTGAAGACTGCTTTAGAAGTCCAAGCAAGGGATGACAGAAGTGTGGCCTGTGGTGCTGGCAGAGGCGTGAGATGGCTTAAGACACAGAATCATCAGGGAGTGGTAATTGACTAGACTTTGGCTGAGGGGGGAAGAGTGAGAAGTTATGCCCAAGTTTCTAGCTTGTGCAAGTGGATGGATATTAATGCCAATATCCAAAATAGAAGACACTGAAGAAGACACACAGTCTGATGGAAGATGTGTTCAGGTGGAATTTTGAGTAGGCAGCTGGGTCCATGACTCTGGAGCTTGGAAGACACCCAAAATTTCCAGGTTGTGCTGTGTCCACCTCCTCTGTGCTTTGCTCTCCCACAGTGCTCCTACTATAGCTAAACCACCTTCATTTTGGTATTCCCAACAGCTAGCACAGCTAGCACAGATAGAAACTGAATGTAGTAAACACTAGTCATAATCAGTTTAATGAAGGAATTTAAATGCCTAGAGAATTTTATCAACCCTGGATTTAAAAATGAAAGACATGCTAGAATTCCGTAATTCGTTTATGCTCACTGAAATCCAGGTATAATTTGAGTAATCATGGTTTTCATGAACAAGCCAATTCATTTTTAATTTTACTTGGATTTTCATGAAAATCTGCAAATGATTTATTCATATTTTAAAACAATAGGGGCGGTTATAGAAATATATTCTACAGAGTGCAGGAGTTCAGAAAATGCTGACAAATATAAATGAGTTTATTAACCAAATGGTTTCATTTATTTTAAAATAAAAATTTGAGGTACAATTAGAGATAAATTGTCTTCTGCCATGACGCTCTTTACTAAGGCTGTAGTAGTTTATGAGGTCTTGTATAACAAACTGCCAAATAACCATAACTTTCCCAAAAACACTTTCATAAAGAAATATACATCCCTGAAGAGAAACATAGATATTTAAGAGAAATGATGGTTCAGACTAGATGCAAATGATTTTATCTTCTGCTTGAAAAAAAAAGAAAGAAAGAGAGAAAGAAGGAAAGAAAGAAAGAAAAGAAAGAGAGAAAAAAAGAAAAAGAAAGAATGAGAAAGAAAGAAAGAAATTGAAAATAGAATTTAAAAAATAGTGCAGGAACAAGGTTTATATGAGACTTAGCTGATAATCACAGAGAGGCAGCTACACCTCTTTCCACCTCTATTGTTCAATGGAATGCAGAATGCCATAATAATCACTGTTAAAGATATAGTCATAACTAGTTAACTGTGAGCTAAATGTTCTTAAGTAAAATATTTAGGTTCTTAGTATTCTTAAGTAAAAATATTTAGGTTCAGTTAATTAAAAATGGTTTTATAATAATTTTTTAATGAACTATTTTCCAACACTGAAGCCAGGTAATTTGTAGAAACAGGTCTGAATATTAAAACTGTGTAATTACTTTTACAAGTATTGACAATTGTAGTATATTTTTGCATTATGTATAGAGAGAAAGAGAAGCAGAAGGTGATAAAGAGAAAATGAGAGAATCGAGAAAAGAAGAGAATAAAAGATAAAATATAATATGTGAGAGAATGAGAAAATAAGCCAATATATACTAAAACATTCATATGTGAACCACCCTGATAGATGTCCCCAAATGTACATATATACATTTAGATTTTAAATATATATATTTCCAGGAATAGAATGGAGTCCTAAAAAATAGAACAAATGTTGATTTTCATAGCCTGGCTAATCTTTGTTAAGAGCTTCTAATAATGCTGTTTTATGTACATTCTCTAATGAACAGGACTCTAAAGAGGAAGGACTGGCAATTTGAATAAATAAAGCTGACCCTTAACTTGGGTTATATGAGTGAGTTTTAAAAAGTTTTTAGGATCATATTGCAAAATAAGTTAAAATATTAGATGATCTAATAGATTCTCTATACTGAAGGAGAAATGAATTTTCTCAGTTTTCAGGAATTTCTTTTCAGAGCCATCTATAAAGTCAGGAAAAGGCAGAATAATGGCCGACCAAAGGTGCCCACACCCTAATCCCTGCAACCTGTAATTCTGTTATGTTACCTGGCAAGGGGGAATTGCGGTTGCAGATAAAATTAATCAGTTTACTTTAAAATACAGGGATTTTCTTGGATTATTAGGGTGGGCTCAATGTTATCACAAAGGTCCTTTATGTGTAGAAGAATGAGGCAGAACATCAGAGTGAAAGAGATGTGAGAAGGAAAGCAGAGGTTGGAGGGATGGGATTGCTGACTTTGAAGATGGAAGGAATCTGTGAGCCAAGAAATGCAGGCAGCCCCTAGATGCTGGAAAGGGCAAGAAAATGGAAAGGAGTGTTAAAATCTCCAATTCCCATTGAGAATTTTAGCACTTCCCCTTGTAGTTTTTAGTCTATTGTGTTTTTGCTGCTTGAAATTTGAAGCTCTGTTATTATACACATACAGAATTTTAATGATTATCTTTCTGATAAGTTATTCCTTTGGTCAGTATGTCCTTCTTTATCTATGATAATACTTTGTCTTGAAATCTGTTTTGTCTAATACTATTAGGTGGGTGCAAAAGTAATTGTGGTTTTTGCCATTAAAAGTCATGTTCTTATTTAGTAGTTTTGCCATTACTTTCAATAGTAAAAACCATTTTGCACCAACCAAAAAAACTTTTGCAACAACCTAATAATATAGCCATGACAACTTTCTTATACTTAATGATTAAATGGTACATCTTTTTACATATTTTTACTTTCAATCTAGTTGTGCCTTTGTGTTTAAAGTGAATCTCTTGAAAAGAACCATTCAAAAATCTTGCTTGTTTTATCAAGACATATTCTTGGAGTGTTTAGTTCATTTATGTTTAATGTTCTTATTGCTATGATTGGTTTTGAATGTACATTCTGATTATTTTTTCATATGTTTGCTTCCCACTTTTTTCTTCTGTATTTTTTTCCTTTTCTTGTTCATTTTCTGACTCTTTTGTCTCAGTTGAATATTTTATTGTTTTATTTTAATATTTGTGAGTTTTAAGCTATTAATTTTGTTAAATTGTAATGGTTTCTCTAGGGCTAATAATATTTTATCTTTAATATGTCCAAGTTTATTGGTTTTTCATCCTACACTTTTCACTTTCTTTTTTTAATTTAATTTAATTTAATTATTATTATACTTTAAGTTTTAGGGTACATGTGCACAATGTGCAGGTTAGTTACATATGTATACATGTGCCATGCTGGTGTGCTGCACCCATTAACTCATCATTTAGCATTAGATATATCTCCTAAAGCTATCCCTCCCCTCTCCCTACACCCCACAACAGTCCCCAGAGTGTGAAACAAACAATCCCATTAAAAAGTGGGTGAAGGACATGAACAGACACTTCTCAAAAGAAGACATTTATGCAGCCAAAAAACATGAAAAAATGCTCACCATCACTGGCCATCAGAGAAATGCAATTCACTTTCTATTTTATACCTGACAGTTTTTTCTTCACATTTTCACACCTCATACATCATATTTTTATATCACATTTCCTACATTTAAAAAGCTTACAACAGTATATCATTTACCAATCCCATTGTTTGTACTATTTTTAAAATACCTTTTGTTTATTCAGGCTTCATAAACTTTTCTTTCAAAGCTATTATTTTTGCTTAAAAGTTTTTTTGCACTATAAACATGATTTTTCATTATCTTCTGATAAGGAGTTAACAGTTATTCTTTTCATTGCTGTCCTGTGGGTAGTATTTTTTTTCCTCTGGTTGCTTTTAAGATGATTACTTTACCTTTGTTTTTCAGTGATTATCCTCAGATATGCACTGTATGATTCTCTCTCTTTTCTTTTTAATTGCTGGGATTTTTATTGGGATTGCATTAAATCTATAGATCAAGTTGGAAAGAACGTAAATCTCGACAGTACTGAATCTTCCTATCCATGAACTTAAAATATCTCTACATTCATTTACTTATTCTTTGATTTGTTTCATCAGAGGTTGTAGTTTCCCTCACATAGGTCTTGTATGTATTTCATTGGATTTATACCTAAGTATTTCTTTTTTTTTAATACCTTAAGTTCTAGGGTACATGTGCACAACGTGCAGGTTTGTTACATAGGTATATGTGTGCCATATTGGTTTGCTGCACCCATCAACTTGTCATTTACATTAGGTATTTCTCCTAATGCTATCCCTTCCCCAACCCCTACTCCCTGACAGGCCCCTGTGTGTGATGCTCCCCGCCCTGTGTCCAAGTGTTCTCATTGTTCAATTCCCACCTATGAATGAGAACATGCAGTGTTTGGTTTTCTGTCCTTGTGATAGTTCGCTCAGAATGATGGTTTCCAGCTTCATCCATGTCCCTGCAAAGGATATGGACTCATCCTTTTTTATGGCTGGATAGTATTCCATGGTGTATGTGTGCCACATTTTCTTAAACCAGTCTATCATTGATGGACATTTGGGATGGTTCCAAGTCTTTGCTATTGTGAATAGTGCTGCAATAAACATATGTGTGCATGTGTCTTTATAGTAGCATGATTTATAATCCTTTGGGTATATACCCAGTAATGGGATGGCTGAGTCAAATGGTATTTCTAGTTCTAGATCCTTGAGGAATCGTCATACTGTTTTCCACAATGGTTGAACTAATTTACACTCCCACCAACAGTGTAAAAGCATTCCTATTTCTCCACATCCTCTCCAGCATCTGTTGTTTCCTGACTTTTTAATGATCACCATTCTAACTGGCGTGAGATGGTATCTCATTGTGGTTTTGATTTGCATTTCTCTGATAACCAGTGATGATGAGCATTTTTTCATGTTGACTGCATAAATGTCTTCTTTTAAGAAGTGTCTGTTCATATCCTTTGCCCACTTTTTGATGGGGCTTTTTGTTTTTTTTCTTGTAAATTTGTTTAAGTTCTTTGTAGATTCTGGATATTAGCCCTTTGTCAGATGGGTACATTGCAAAAATTTTCTCCCATTCTTAGGTTGTCTGTTCATTCTGGTGGTAGTTTCTTTTGCTGTGCAGAAGCTCTTTAATTTAATTGGATCCCATTTGTCTATTTTGACTTTTGTTGCCATAGCTTTTGGTGTTTTAGTCATAAAGTCCTTGCCCATGCCTATGGTCTGAATGATATTGCCTAGGTTTTCTTCAAGAGTTTTTATGGTTTTAGATCTAACATTTAAGCCTTTAATCCATCTTGAATTAATTTTTGTATAAGGTGTAAGGAAGGGATCCAGTTTCAGCTTTCTACATATGGCTAGCCAGTTTTCCCAGCACCATTTATTAACTAGGGAATCCTTTCCCCATTGCTTGTTTTTGTCTGATTTGTCAAAGATCAGATGGTTGTAGATGTGTGGTGTTATTTCTGAGGCCTCTGTTCTGTTCCATTGGTCTATATCTCTGTTGGGGTACAAGTACCATGCTGTTTTCGTTACTGTAGCCTTGTAGCATAGTTTGAAGTCAGGTAGCATGATTCTTCCAGCTTTGTTCTTGTTGCTTAGGATTGTCTTGGCAAGTCAGGCTCTTTTTTGGTTCTATATGAACTTTAAAGTGTTTTTTTCCAATTCTGTGAAGAAAGTCATTGGTAGCTTGATGTGGTTGGCATTGAATCTATAAATTACCTTGGGCAGTATGGCCATTTTCACAATATTGATTCTTCCTATCCATGAGCATAGAATATTCTTCCATTTGTTTGTGTCCTCTTATTTTGTTGAGCAGTGGTTTGTATTTCTCCTTGAAGAGGTCCTTCACATCCCTTGTCAGTTGTATTCCTAGGTATTTTATTCTCTTTGTAGCAATTGTCAATGGGAGTTCACTCATGATTTGGCTCTCTGTTTATTACCGGTGTATAGGAATGCTTGTGATTTTTGTACATTGATTTTGTATCCTGAGACTTTGCTGAAATTGCTTATCAGCTTCAGGAGGTTTTGGGCTGAGATGATGGGGTTTTCTAAATATACAATCATGTCATCTGCAAACAGGGACAATTTGACTTCCTCTTTTCCTAATTGAATACCCTTTATTTCTTTCTCTTGCCTGATTGCCCCAACCGGAACTTCCAACACTATGCTGAATAGGAGTGGTGAGAAAGGGCATCCTTTTCTTGTGCTGGTTTTCAAAGGGAATGCTTCTGGTTTTTGCCCATTCAGTATGATATTGGCTGTGGGTTTGTGATAAATAGTTCTTATTATTGTGAGATATGTTCCATCAATACCTAGTTTATTGAGCGTTTTTAGCATGAAGAGCTGTTGAATTTTGTCAAATGCCTTTTCTGCATCTATTGAGATAATCATGTGGTCTTTGTTGTTGGACCTATTTATGTGATGGATTACGTTTATTGATTTGCTTATGTTGAACCAGCCTTGCATCCCAGGGATGAAGCCGGCTTGATCATGCTGGATAAGCTTTTTGATGTGCTGCTGGATTTGGTTTGCCAGTATTTTATTGAAGATTTTTGCATCATTGCTCATCAGGGATATTGGTCTAAAATTCTCTGTTTTTGTTATGTCTCTGCCAGGCTTTGGTATCAGGATGATGCTGGCCTCATAAAATGAGTTAGGGAGAATTCCCTCTTTTTCTATTGATTGGAATAGTTTCAGAAGGAATGGTACCAGCTCCTCTTTGTACCACTGGTAGAATTCGGCTGCGAATCTGTCTGGTCCTGGACTTTATTTGTTTGGTAAGCTATTAATTATTGCCTCAATTTCAGAGTCTGTTATTGGTCTATTCAGAGATTCAAATTCTTCCTGGTTTAGTCTTGGGAGAGTGCATGTGTCCAGAAATTTATCCATTTCTTCTATATTTTCTAGTTTATTTGCATAGAGGTGTTTATAGTATTCTCTGATGGTAGTTTGTATTTCTGTGGGATTGGTGGTGATATCCCCTTTATCATATTTTATTGCATCTATTTGATTCTTCTCTCTTTTCTTCTTTATTAGTCTAGCTAGTGGTCTATCAATTTTGTTGATTTTTTTAAAAAACCAGCTCCTGGATCCATTGATTTTTTGAAGGGTTTTTTTGTGTCTCTATCTCCTGGAGTTCTGCTCTGATCTTAGTTATTTCTTGCCTTCTGCTAGCTTTTAAATTTGTTTGCTCTTGCTTCTCTAGGTCTTTCAATTGTGATATTAGGGTGTTGATTTTTTATCTTTCCTGCTTTCTCTTGTGGGCATTTGGTGGTACAAATTTCCCGCTACATACTGCTTTAAATGTGTCTCAGAGATTCTGGTACGTTGTGTCTTTTTTCTCATTGGTTTCAAAGAACATCTTTATTTCTGCCTTCATTTCGTTATTTACCCAGTACTCATTCAGGAGCAGGTTGTTCAGTTTGCATGTACTTGTGCAGTGTTGAGTGAGTTTATTCATCCTGAGTTCTAATTTGATTGCACTGTGGTCTGAGAGACAGTTTGTTGTGATTTCTGTTCTTTTACATTTGCTAGGAAGTGCTTTACTTCCAATTACATGGTCAATTTTGGAATCAGTGTGATGTGGTGCTGAGAAGAATGCATATTCTGTTGATTTGGGGTGGAGAGTTCTGTAGCTGTCTATCAGGTCTGCTTGGTGCAGAGCTGAGTTCAAGTCCTGAATATCTTTGTTAATCTTCTGTCTCATTGATCTATCTAATATTGACAGTGGCATGTTAAAGTCTCCCATTATTATTGTGTGGGAGTCTAAGTCTCTTTGTAGGTCTCTAAAGACTTGTTTTATGAATTTCAGTGCCCCTGTATTGGGTGCATACATATTTAGCATAGTTAGCTCTTCTTATTGAGTTAATCCCTTTACCATTATGTAATGGCCTTGTTTGTCTCTTTTGATCTTTGTTGGTTTAAAGTCTGTTGTATCAGAGACTAGGATTGCAACTCCTGCTTTTTTTGCTTTCCATTTGCTTGGTAGATCTTCCTCCATCCCTTTATTTTGAGCCAATGTGTGTCTCTGCATGTGAAATGCGTCTCCTGAATACAGCACTCTGATGGGTCTTGACTCTTTATCCAATTTGCCAGTCTGTACCTTTTAATTGGGGCATTTAGCCCATTTACATTTAAGGTTAATATTGTTATATGTGAATTTGATCCTGTTATTATGATGTTAGCTACTTATTGTGCCTGTTAATTGATACAGTTTCTTCCTAGCATCTATGGTCTTTACAATTTGGCATGTTTTTGCAGTGGCTGGAACCAGTTGTTCCTTTCCATGTTTAGTGCTTCCTTCAAGAGCTCTTGTAAGGCAGGCCTGGTGGTGACAAAATCTCTCAGCATTTGCTTGTCTGTAAAGGATTTTATTTCTCCTTCATTTATGAAGCTTAGTTTGGCTGGATACGAAATTCTGGGTTGACAATTCTTTTCTTTAAGAATTTTGAATATTGGCCCCCACTCTCTTCTGGCTTGTAGAGTTTCTGCTGAGAGATCCGCTGTTAGTGTGATGGTTTTCCATTTGTGGGTAACCCGACCTTTCTCTCTGGCTGCCCTTAACACTTTTTCCTTTATTTCAACCTTGGTGGATCTGATCTGACAATTATGTTGCTTGGAGTTGCACTTCTTGAGGAGTATCTTTGCAGTGTGTTCTGTATTTCCTGAATTTGAATGTTGGCCTGCCTTGCTAGTTTGGGGAAGTTCTCCTGGATAATATCCTTAAGAGTGTTTTCCAACTTGGTTCCATTCTCCCCGTCACTTTCAGGTACAGCAATCAAACGTAGATTTGGTCTTTTCACATAGCCCCATATTTCTTGGAGGCTTTGTTTGTTTCTTTTTACTCTTTTTTCTCTTAATTTGTCTTTTCACTCTATTTCATTAATTTGATCTTCAATCGCTGATATCCTTTCTTCCATTTGATTGAATCAGCCACTGAAGCTTGTATATGCGTCACAAAGTTCTCTTGCCATGGTTTTCAGCTCCATCAGGTCATTTATGGTCTTCTTTACACTGTTTATTCTAGTTAGCCATTCATCTAACCTTTTTTCAAGGTTTTGAGCTTCCTTGCAATGGGTTAGAACACGGTCCTTTAGTTTGGTGAAGTTTGTTATTACTGACCTTCTGAAGCCTACTTCTGTCAGTTCGTCAAAGTCATTCTCCATCCAACTTTTTTCCGTTGCTGGCGAGGAGCTGCAATCCTTTGGAGGAGAAGAGGTGCTCTGGTTTTTAGAATTTTCAGCTTTTCTGCTCTGGTTTCTCCCCATCTTTGTGGTTTTGTCTACCTTTGATCTTTGATGTTGGTGACCTACATATGTTTTGGTGTGGATGTCCTTTTTGTTGATGTTGATGCTGTTCCCTTCTGTTTTGTTAGTTTTCTTTCTAACAGTCAGGTGCTTCAGTTGCAGGTCTGTTGGAGTTTGCTAAAGGTCCACTCCAGACCCTGTTTGCCTGGGTGTCACCAGTGGAGGCTGCAGAACAGCAAATATTGCAGAACAGCAAATATTGCTGCCTGATCCTTCCTCTGGAAGCTTCGTCCCAGAGGGGCACCTGCCTGTATGAGATGTCTGTCAGCCCCTACTGTGAGATGTCTCCCAGTTAGGCTACATGGGGTCAGGGACCCACTTGAGGAGGCAGTCTGTCCATTCTCAGAGCTCACATGCCATGCTGGGAGAACTACTACTGTCTTCAGGGCTGTTCAGACAGGGACATTTAAGTCTGCAGAAGTTTCTGCTGCCTTTTGTTCAGCTACACCCTGCCCACTGAGGTGGCATCTGTAGAGGCAGTAGGCCTTGCTGAGCTGTGGTGGGCTCCGCCCAGTTTAGTGGCTTCCCAGACACTTTGTTTACCTACTCAAGCCTCAGCAATGGTGGACACCCCTCCTCCCACTCAGCTGCAGCCTCGCAGTTCGATCTCAGACTGCTGCGCTAGCAGTGAGCAAGGCTCCATGGGCATGGGACCTGCCGAGCCAGGCAGGGGAAAGAATCTCCTGGTCTGCTGGTTGCTAAGACTGAGGGAAAAGTCCTTTTTTTTCCAGGTACATTCTGTCACGGCTTTCTTTGGCTAGGAAAGGGAAATCCCCCAACCCCTTGCACCTCCTGACTGAGGTGATGCCCTGCCCTGCTTTGGCTTGCCCTCCATGGGCAGCACCCACTGTCCAACAAGTCCCAATGAGATGAACCAGGTACCGCAGTTGGAAATGCAGAAATAACCTGTCTTCTGCGTCAATCACACTGGGAGCTGCAGACCAGAGCTGTTCCCATTCGGCCATCTTGAATGAAGATCATATGATTCTCTTTATATCTGTCTTGATAAGGGTTCATTGAGCTTCTCGTAAGTCAATGGTTTTTTTAAAATCAAATTTATGTAATGTCCAACCATTATTTCTAGATGACTTTCCTGCCCTGTTCTCACTTTCTTCTCTTTAAAACTTTAGTTACACATATTCCCAATGTTTTGTTAGACCACTTGATATTATCCCATGTGTGCCTGCTCAGTTTCTTCAACCTTTGTTGTCTCTGTTCTTCAGTTGGGATAGTTCTTATTCATTAATCTCAAGTTCATTGCTCTTCTGATATATCCAATTTCATTAGATTATTTTAGCATTTTTCATTTCAGAACTTCCATTTGATTTTAATTTATAGTTCCTATTTTGCTGCTGATATTCCCTATCTATTCACTTGACTATATTTGCTTTTAATTCTTCCAACATATTATCTTTTAAAGTTTTCATTTTATTAATAAAAGCTGCTTTAAATCTTTGTCTACTACATACTGTGTTTGCAGCATCTCAGAGTTGGTTTCTGTTGACTGATTTTTATCTGAACTATGAGTGACATTTTTTTGTTTGTTTCTTTACAAGTGCAGTAATTTTGCTTACTATACAATAGACATTGTTAAAGATATATTACAAAGATTCTGTGTTCTGTTATTTTACTGTAAAACTTTGACTTTTCTTTCTATTGGTGCTTCAGTTACTGGTTAATCATCTTGAACCTGTGTGAGCTAGATTTGTCTTTTCTTAGGGTGGTTGTGTGGAGGGCACAAAATGGTTCCCAAGCACCTCTAACTGGGGGGACTCATTCTCCAAACCCAATCTCCTATAGCTTTTATAAGGACTTGGATTTTAGACTTTATAAGAGTGAGTCTACAAAAAGCCTTTCTTTATTAGTGTATTAAGGTATAGTCTTCCAAGGTCTAGTATTTCCAGAGTCTTAGCTGGATACTTGGGTGTAAAAAAGCTTATAATGAGGCCTTTCCACTATAGATGGATGGGAGTGTCAATGTCTTTTAGCACCACTTAACTTGTAGTCTCTCTTTTTTTATTCTCAATACCTTATTAACCACTTTTAGGCAAGTCTCATATATCCTTTTACTTTTAAGAAGCAGAATTACTGAGATACAATTTAAATACAAAACATTCACTCTTTTAAAGTATGAAATTCAATGGGTTTTGGTGTATTTGCAGATTTGGGAATCATTACTATGTCTAATTTTAGAACATTTTTGTTACGCCCAAAAGAAACCCCGTAGTTCCCCCTTTTGGCATGACAGTGTGAGGAGCTTCATGGACTTATTCTATAGTGAAATGGGTGAAAATTATCTTAAAAGGAATCATTTCAAGTCTCTGGAAGCGGTTCTAGGGGCATATAGCAAATGAAGCATTTACTCAAGAAAATCTACCACACTTGGTAAGAAAAGTAAATCTGCAATATTTGAACCAAGATCCACTCATTCCCTTCTTGCCTCCCAGCTCAGCGAGACAGATGTAACTGAGAGAACAGGACTCTGCTTACCCCCATCTCTCAATGGAGGGCTATCTTCCCAAGATGGGCAGGATGACAGCCTTTCTTCTCCTGCCATCACCTACTTTTGGTGAGGCTAAGTTCCTGGTGAGTGTGGCTCACCAGTGCTCTTTTTTGTCTAACCCTAGCTCGTAAGATGTAGGTTCAACCTTGGGCATGACACTGCTGAGATTATTTAAATCCTGATTGCTCTTGCTTTCGCAGGAGTCCTAGGTCAGGAGAGGTAAGCCAGGGGGACCTGGGGCTGATGCCTTCCCCCTCCACTGAGTACTCAGCTCTAAAGTGTGGGGGTCTCTTAGAGAGAAGCATGACATTGTGCCTACCAGCAGACAACACCAGACCAACGTCTCGAAGATTTTACCTGGGAGGAGAAGCATACTCTAGCATAGAGAGCTCTGAATCTCTTCCCAAAGAAACTGATTTCATTTACAACAAAAAAGCAGTGAAGGTTGTGGTGAAAGGCAATTGGGGAGGGAGGTTGATAGATTCATTGGAGATGTAGTCTAAGCCATAGTGTGGCTAGACTGCTGGAAAGGAATAGGCATAGACACAGCTGTGAGGAGCCCTCCTGGAGTCAGAACAAATCTCAAACACTGGCCTCAGGAGCTATCACTACCAAGGAGGCCAAATTTGATGATATCAGTGTTTGAAGCAATTTATGTCACAGGACATTCATGAAAACAATAGAACAATCAACACACAATTCATGGAGATTTATAGCTGACACTTCACTTCCTTTTTTTTTTATTTTACTTTAATGTCTGGGATACGTGTGCAGAACATGCAGGTTTGTTATATAGGTAAATGTGTGCCATGGTGGTTTGCTGCACCTATCAACCTGCCATCTAGGTATTAAGCCCTGCATGCTTTAGCCATTGGTCCTGATGCTCTCCCTCCCCTCACCCTCCCTGGCAGGCCCCGGTGTGTGTTGTTCCCCTCCCTGTGTCCATGTATCCTCATTGTTCAGCTCCCACTTATGAGTGAGAACATGCAGTGTTTGGTTTTCTGTTCCTATGTTAGTTTGCTGAGGATGATGGCTTCCAGCATCATACATGTCCCTGCAAAGGATATGATCTCATTCCTTTTTATGGCTGCATAGTATCCCATGGTGTAACTGTACCATCTTTTCTTTATGCAGTCTGTCACTGATGGGTATTTGGGTTGGTTCCATGTCTTTGCTATTGTGAATAGTGCTGCAGTAAATATACGTGTGCATATATCTTTATAATAGAATGATTTATATTCCTTTGGGTATATACCCAGTAATGCGATTGCTGGGTCAAACAATATTTCTGGTTCTAGATCTTTGAGGAATTGTCACACTGTCTTCAATAGTGGTTGAAATAATTTACATTTCCACCAACAGTGTAAAAGTGTTCCTATTTCTCCACAGCCTTGCCAGCATCTGTTGTTTCTTGAATTTTTAATGATTGCCATCTGACTGGCATGAGTTGGTATCTCATTGTGATTTTGATTTGCATTTTTCTAATGATCAGACACTTTACACTTTCTATTTCACTATTACATTTTTAGAACAAATTAAGAAAACTAAATTCTAGAAGATTAGGGGTACTCCTCATGACCTCAAATTTGGCAATGGATTTTTAGATATGATACCAAAAGAATGAATATCAAATAAAATAGAAAAATGGCCTTTATCAAAATTAAAACTTTATGCTTCATAGGATACTATCAAGAAAGTGAAATGACAACCCACGGATTGAGAGAAAATATTTGCAAGTCATATATATGGTAAGCGCCTCATATCCAGAAGAGAGAACTCTTATAACCCAACAATAAAAAAGACAAATAATCCAAATTTTTAAATGGGCAAAGGATCTGAATAGATATTTCTCTAGGGAAGATACACAAATCCAATAGGCACATGGAGGAGTCTGACCTCATTAGAGGTAAAGAAATGCAAAGCAAAACCAAAATGAAATATCGCTTTACACCTATTAGAATGACTACAGTCTCAAAGTCATAAATTAAATCCTCCATAGTCTTCTGAGCACATTTCCTACTCCCATGCAGACTTCTCCTCTAATACTCTGCCCTGCAAATTCCACTGGTTTTGCTGCCGTAGACTCCTCTGCCTCCTTGGCTCAGTGGGACCATTGTGCTATGCTTGGATTCCAGCTTGGTACACTGAGGTCAGGACATTTTTGACACATAGAGAGCCAGGGCAACTTCGGGGCTCACTTTATGAAGGTCCTTACTCACAGAAATCTCAAACTTACATCACCTGCTGTCCAACACATGAAAACAGGGACCTCCTTAACGGTTTCTTATGGAAGAAACTCTAGTGTGGCACATACCTAAAAGAGAAAATACTCTACATGCACACAATTTTAAAATACCTAAAATATATATATAAACTTTGCCTATAAAAATGAATAATAATAATGAAGCAATTATCTAAGAGTAAATTTAACTAGCATATTTTATTCTGAAATTTAAAAATAACTGGATGTCACTTTTTAAATATTTCCACTTAACTTCTCTAAACTTCATGGTAATTTTTTCTTTCTTTCCTTCCTTCCTATTTTTCCTGTTTCTTTCTTCTTCTTTTTTTTTTATTGCCTGCCCTGGAAGTCAATTACAACGCTTAGATTAAAAATTAGCATTAGTACTGGAAAGACTAAGTGTTTGAAAATGCCCGGTTAATTATTCTCTAATTTTGTGGAAGTGAACAAAATATTGAATTGTTTGAAGTAATTGACTTTACTATAGCCTTTAAAACCCCATTCTTTCTTGCTTTGTTTGGACAGTAGATTTTATTCATCTTGCTTCTGAACATCAGATATAAACCATTATGTGAATAGCATCATTAATTTATCATTTAAATTATTTTGTTTTTATCTATTCCAGTTAACATTTCACTATTTTAATAGTCTTAGGTTATCTAGTGCTTTTAATCAATGCAATTAGTGCTTATTTGGGGTTTAAGCTGCATATTATTTTTGTGTATCCTTTTCTTTTTCTGGATTGACATTTACCTTCTAGGATTATGCACATGCAAAACGAGATTTGGTAGTCTGCGCAGAGATATGTCTGAACTGATTAGGTTAGGCTCATACAATCTTTTAGAGAAAAACAAGATCTTTAGGATAGCCTAATTAGCACTTGCAATATTAACAGGGAATTTTAAAAAATTAACGCATACAATACAGATGCTGCTAGACTTACAATGGGGCTGCATGCCCATAAACCCATTATAAGTTGAAAATGTCATAAGTTGAAAATGCATTTAATACTGTGATAAGCCCATCCTAAAGTTGAAAAGTCATTAAGTTGAACCATTGCAGTTAGGAACCACTTGTACTATCAAGTTCTTTGCTCATTCTTGATATCTGAGAGTTTAATTTGTGCCATGAAGTCATTCTTTTTATTGAATTGATTGGATAGCTGTCAAATTGCTACCTCATTCAGTGAAACAATCATCTGAAATATAGATGCTTTTCAACTTACAATGGGGCTATACCCCAATAACCCCATCAAAAATTGAAAACATTGTAAGTCAAAAGTGTGCTTTTGACTTAATGATATAATCAATTTATGATGAGTTTAATCCAGCCACAACCGTGTCTTACACTGAAGAGCATGCTGAGTATGTATACCTTTCGCACCATCACAGTCAAAAAATTGTAAGTCAAACCATTATATAATAAGTCAGGGACCGTCTGCATTCAAATGTGTGAATGAGATAGAAAGAAAGGGATCTGGCGAACTTACAGTCTGATAATAAAGAATATGTTATGAATAATGTGTTGCTATGCTTATACCACATGACTAGGATTAGGGAGAGTTATGTTTAAAAAGAGTGAGGCTTGTTATTTTACTTCTTCCTCTGACTTATATCAGTCAACATTTGTAGAATCCAAAGATTTAACAAACTCTTTGTGTGATTCCATACCTGTACTCTGATTTGGCTGAACATAAAAAGAGCTAGTAAAGGAAAGTTGTTTTCTAGTAACAGAAAAATTGTTTTTATTCTTATTCTATTTCTAATCCAGTTACTTCCTTTAAAAAGTGGAACCTCTGTTGATTCCCTGGTAGTAAGTACACATGAGTTTCACTTCAAATATGAAAATTTTAAACAAGAAGTTAATGCATAATCAATGATGATAAATAACTTTACAAACTTCTTTTTTATTCAAGGTATTGTCACGTGAGTTCTATATGATGATGCACTCAGAGAAATGAATCCAATTAAATATAAAAGGCAATAGTGCAGTAAAAATACCGGCTATTTCTGGTATTCTATGTATTATTTACTTTTGGTGATCTTACTTCAGAGATTTGGGATTCTATTTCATTTCCTCAGAAAATTTGGTATAAACTCATTGCTCTCAACATACTCTGTCTTTTGGAAATATGAATGGATATAGATGAGAGCTAATACCACTAACAGTTCTCATACACATCAATATTCCTTGACAATCGTCAAATCACTTTCTTATATTTTTAATTTTATTTGCTTTGCACAGCAATCCTCTGTGTTGGCAGTCAGAACATTGTAAATTCATTTTATAAGGAAACTGAAGCTCAGAGAGTACCAATGGTAACTTGAAATTATTTGGAATTAGAATGCAGTACCTCACTCCAAGACCACAGCATTTCCTACCAGTTGGACTAGTCCAGATCATCACCAGTGGTAGAATAGGTAGATATCATTCTCCTGGTGGAGTAAGCAATCTCTTTGAAAAAACAGTGAAAAGAGCATCAACGTTGGTCTTAGACAAAGATTTGTATGCAAGCTCCACCAATAAGCTTAATTATATGCCAGGTCTGTCCCACAGACCCTGGCTGAGCAATGGATGAAAGGAATAGTCAGACACAGGTATGCAGTGTAAAAGCAGCTAGGAGATTGGCTGGCATTAGTGGCTGAAGAATGAGCCGTCCCGAACAGCTGGACCAGCTGTATTCAAATGTGTGAACAGCTGGAGCTGCTTGCTTTTATTCAATACAGACATAATGCCGAAAGCCTGGAGCAAACACAATCTGTGGGTAATTAGCATTATTGTTCCCCCTTTCGGGGAGCAGTCACGCAGCGTGGGCTAATGGGCCCTGTTCCCAAAGATTAACAGGGATGGGCATGATTAGAGGTTGTATATTAACAGACGGACCCCTCCCCTGGAGCATTGCAGCCTTTATGTTTTGCCAGCCAATTGATTCTGGTTGGCTAGTTGTTTGCAAAACTTATCATGTTCTGCCCTCCAGATGAGGTATTGACTGGCCTCTAAAGTTGTTTTAGCTAGCACTGACCAGTCCCATGGGGTTATATGGAAGTTATCTGCTATGGCCTCAATTAATCCTTTCATAAGTGGGCTAGCAGCTCCATTTTCTCTAATGCTTTTCCTTTCCTCTTTAAAAGTGTCGAAAGTATTGGGTTCATATACCCGATTGCCTTGTTCGTCTTGCATCACTGGGCAGGCCAAGAGCTACCCTTCTAATGCCGCTTGCCTAAGACAGGGTCCCATAACTGTTGTGTATCCCTTGTCTTTTTTCCAATTTATTGGGGGAGGTGGGGTCAGGAAAAACCTCTGTTTCCTCGTTTGTATCTTTACCTGGTAACAGCGGGGCTGAGGGAGGAGGAGGAGGAGGCAGTAAGGTAGGTGATGGTTCCTCCTCCCTTCCCTGTTTAGGCTCTTCTGTGTCGAGTGGGGCCAAAGCAGCCCTAACTAAGGCCCATAATGTGAGAGATGTTACTGGGACCCATTGCCCTTGTGTATGATATTGTTTAAGATTTCTGCCCACTTGTTCCCAGAGCTCTAGGTCTAGCATGCCTTCTTCCAGGAATCATGGGTTATGGGAAACAACAGTTTGCATTAGGTCCCTTAATTGAGCCTGGGAAACCCAGGCTTCACTAGCTTTAAGCAGCTGTTCAATACTTTTATATTTGCTGTTGAGCTGATAACTGTTGTCCCATGATGAAACCCTAGCTTGAAAATTCCCTCAAACTTGGAAATCCCAAGCAGGCACCCATTACTTATTGACTGGGCAGTCACTTTACCTTTGTTCTCAAGGGTTCTGTCGCAATCTGTTGCTGAGTTCCTCATAGGGGACACCAGCTGCTGGGTTCGTGCTGCAGACCCTGGCTGAGTGACAGATGAAAGGAGTACTCAGACACAGGTATGCAGTGTAAGAGAAGCTAGGGGACTGTCCGGCACTAGTGGCTGAAGAATGAGCAGTCCCAAACAGCTGGGGCTGCCTGCTTTTATTCAATAGAGACATAATGCTGAAAGCCTGGAGTAAACACAATCTGCGGGTAATTAGCATTATTCCCCCCTTTCAGGGAGCAGTCACGCAGCATGGATGATCAAAGGTCAGCTCCTGGTCAACATAAGTAAACAAACCTGTTTAAGATAAAGTCCCCCACCCTTCCTTGAACCTACTTCTTGCCCTCTGCCTCAGGGTTGGAGAACAGCTGCCTTCAGCTTATTATCCCCCAAAGCTGTGCAGAGTCTTGTAACCTTTCAGAAGGCCTGCTCCTTTCCCTATAGTTTCTCCCACCACTCTGATGCATCTCCTACAATTATATATAAAATAGGTTTAATGATAACAGGTTAATGGAATAATTTCTTCAAAGCACCTAGCTAAGTACAAAAAAATCAATTCAAAACACTTACATTTAATATAACTTATGGATTTTTTTTGAATACATCATTTTTCTCAATCACAACTTATTTATGAAAAGTGAGTTAAATCTTTGGATTCTACAGATGTTGATGGATGTCATAAGTCAAAGGAAGAAGTAAAATAACAAGCCTCACCATTTCTCAAATGTAACTCTTCCTAGTCTGCAGTCATGTGGTATAAGCATAGTAATATTGTTTATATCATATTCTTTATTATTTGGTTAATTCCAGTAATTTGACTAACATTAATAATAAATTCACTCATTTATTCATTCAAGGAAATTTTTATTGATCTGGACACTGTTCTAAGTGTTTAGGTTAAGGTAACAAAAACATAGACAAAAATATTTGCCCTCATGGAGCACAATTTTAGTGGGATAGAATGGGTAATAATTGTATTTTAATAAACAATTATATATTAGGTAATTGTTTATTGCTTTCTAATACAAAAGTTTCAGTGGAATCTCTTAATTACACCTATAGAAACTGGAGGCACCCATTTCCTTCTCAATTGTGTGTACCACAACTTTCCTGGTATTCACAGTCATCTAGTAGATACAATCATATAAATTTTTAAAAAATAAATTTTACTGTATATGTTTGAGGGATATAACATAATGTTATAAGATAAATATACACTGTTTTTTAATTCTAAGGATAAAGAAGTCACTGTTGCCCTAGGAAATTGTTTTATAGTGAGCAGCCCATACCAAAACAGTTTGTTTTCTCAAGTTTTATGCCATTCTTATTGCAAAGTCACTGAATACCACAGATAATTAGATCTGTGATTATGCTGTATTCATTTTTACCCTTCTAGTCAATCAACAATATTTCTAACTTAATCACAAAAATAAAAAATGGAAGAGCTATGGGAAAAAAAGCCAAACAACAACAGCAACAACAGAAAACAAACCAATCCTATATTTAACAGCATAAAGAAAAACAGGGAATAACTATGAAAAGTATATAAATATTAGATGAAGCAAGTTTTTGAGGGGAGTGGTGTGCTAAAAGAGAAAACATAGCAATGACCATTTTTCTTTATTACTTTTTTTCTCTACTTCATCTCTTATGTTGCCTTCATGATGTTTTACCTAAGATGTGTACAATGCTTAAAATTTAATTTTTTCAAAGGAATGTTTATCTAAAGAAGAAGGGTTGTTATTATCATATATACATGTAATTCTTACTAAGAGGATTAATTATTTATAATCGAGTGTGAGAAACGGTGAGGATTATTTTTCAAACAGACTTTTTTTTTTTGGAGACGGAATCTTGCTCTGCTGCCCAGGCTGGAGGGCAATGGCGCCATCTCGGCTCACTGCAACCTCTGCCTCCCAGGTTCAAGCCATTCTCCTGCCTCAGCCTTTCAAGTAGCTGGGATTACAGGCACCCACCACCACACCGAGCTAATTTTTGTATTTTTTTTAGTAGAGACAGGATTTCACCATGTTGGCCAATCTGGTCTCAAATTCATGACATCAGGTGATCCACCCGCCTAGGCCTCCCAAAGTGCTGGGATTACAGGTGTGAGCTACCATGCCTGGCCCAGACTTTTAATTGTCAACTCATCTTTTGGGTTATTCTTAAATTTACTATAAGGTTGTCAAATTTTAATTAAGTTGACTAGCATTTAAATAAAATCCTCAATGGACTAGCCAAATAACGTCCAAGACTGTACAGATATTTAATAGTAATATCTCTATTTTGATTCTGTAGCTATTGTGGTCTAAATATTCTTTGCTCAGTAACCTGGACTGACTAGATTCATTAGTTAAAGAGATTTTTTCCCAAATTTTTTTGGGGAAAGGGATCAATGTCAGTGCAAATAGTCAGTAGATCCATATGCATACTAATAAAAAACATTAATTAACATGTAGCAAGAGCTCAACTTGTACTATATACATTATGCTAAAATCTTTACATGAATTTTTCATTTAATCTTTACAACAAACAATAAAATATATCATCTTTTTTTTACAGATAAGAAAACTGAGTTTTAGAAAGTTTTCTAGTAAGTTGAGTCTGAATTTAATAAGTTGAGCATTTTGATCCGGAGCCCATTCCTAATAGGATAGATAGTGCTCTACTATCCACAAGTCTACTATCAACAGGTAAATAAGGGCTGTAAATGGAATATGTTTTCCAAGCCACTGTTTGAAAATTATATTTAGGTGTCTTCTGATTAATAAAATGAAAATTCTTTTAAAAGACTTTCATTAAAAGTAGTTATGGAGGAAAAGAATAAATTTTTTGATAGCAAAAAATGATATGTATACTTGAAAAAGCTGGAAGTCACAAAAGTAGAAGTTGGAAAGATTGACTTTTGGGGTCACTATCTCAGAACTTAAGCCTGGCCGGGCGTGGTGGCTCACGCCTATAATCCCAGCACTTTAGGAGGCCGAGGCAGGTGGATCACGAGGTCAGGAGATCGAGACCATCCTGGCTAACATGGTGAAACCCCGTCTCCACTAAAAAAAAAAAAAAAAAAATACAGAACTTAAGCCTATTAGCACTATTCTCATAAGAATGCTCTTATGGACTATAGTTTCCCCAGAACTGGTCACCTTAGATATGCAAGCTTTTTGTCTTAAAAGTAACAGAGAAATTAAGGCACTATAACAGAAGTAGCAATTCAAATCATTTGTAAAATAAAAATGACTAAATTCTGAAGTATTTCCACATGGTAGAGGCAACTCTTTACAATCCATTCAGATTAAGCCGAAATCTTATTTTCTTATTTTATTGTCTCCCTCTTTCTGTCATTCTCTCTCTTAAATATAACCACAAAATACATAAAAATACACATATTAGGTACAGGTCTGGAGGTTTCTGCAGAAACTATATAGCTTTGTGATTATGCTAGACTTGCATATCTTCTCTTTCCTTTTGAATTGGGTAGAGCAGGATATAATATTTCTCAAAACCCAAATTAAAAAATAAAAACTGACTACATATGCATAAGTTTCTGAGCTGCCTTACACTCTGCTTCATTTCAAATATATCTTTTACGTTAGCTTTGGCTGAAGAACAATTGTTAATTCTTTATTCAAGTCTCCCATGTATGTCCTCTAAATGTAGGTTGATTAAACCTACAGAAGTTATGGGATCTTTGGGGTGTTGCTTTTTTGGCCAGAAACTTCTGTGGCCAGTGCCACCTTTGACCAAGTTTTGCTCAGCCCCACTGGGCTCATTCCACCCACTCGACCTGGCAGGCTGTGCTTGGCTCACACTACCAGACTAGATCCCATGCCTCCAAGGGAGACTTCAAGCCAGGCGTGGAGTGATGAGGGATGTGTGAGCAAGTGTGGGGTCCAGCCAGTGCCTGGTCAGATGTGCCAGCTGCTGCCATGGGGCAGCCAGCTCCAGGTGCCAGCACAGGGCTCTTTCCCTGTGAGGCTTCAGCCGGACCAGGTGCACTGCAAGCAGCTTCCATGGCTGGCACTTGGGAACACAGTGTCACTTGGAAGCTTGGAGATGCCAGGAACCACAGGGTCCCAAAGAGGAAGTCAAGCCCTGGCTTGGGGAGTTCTCATATCTGGGATCCGTGAAGGGCTGCAGCTCTTCTCTCCTTCTCTGCCTGCAATGTGGCAAGCAAGGGGCATGTTTCAGCCCTGTTTGTGTTACAGCTCTTTTATCCTCAACATTCCGCGGGTCCCAAGTTCTTATCCTGCAACCAGAAAGAATGAGGTACGCAGAGGAAGATTGAACAAGATGAAGAGGAGCTTTATTGAGTGATAAAACAACTCAGAGGAGAACTGCAGTGGGCAGCTCCTTTCTGCAGCCAGGGTGTCCAGTCCAGTGTTCAGCTCTCAGCAAAGAGGGTAGCTCCTCTCTGCAGCTGGTCATCACATTGTGCAGCTCTCAGCAGAGAGGAGGGCCTAGAGTGGGTGACTCCTCTCTGCATTCAGGTTGTCCCATCATCTTTCTAGCTCTGGCTGAGCCTGGGGTTTTTATGGGTCTCAGAGGGGAGGAAATGTGCACCAATTAGTGTGCAAACATGAGTGGGCTCAGAAAAGTCACCACAAGTCCCCACTCTGGTCCATGGGACTGGCAGCCCAACCCCAGCCTTCAGGCCCTCCCTGGCCTGAAGGTGGGGCCTCGCCAGTTACCCGCCCCCTTCTGCCCAGGAGCCTGTCTGCTTCCTGCTGCTGTCCATGGTGCTCAGGTTGCTCACACCAAGAAGCACCTGCAGGCTGGGGCTGAGCTGCCCTCAGCGCCCCCACAGCTTCCCCCCACCACGCTCATTGGCACTCAAAGTCTGCAGGGGGCTGAGACAGCAGGGGGCTGGAATCTCAGTGCTGCCCTGAGTGTGCATAAACCCAGCTGGGCTGTGACAACCTGTGCTTGGCCCCAAATCTGCTCCAAGATCAGAGTGGGCACCAGAAGTGGGAAGAGGCCAGACAGTGAGAGCAGACACCCCTGAGCTTGTGGGGAAAAACAGGGGTCTTTCCTGGGACTCCGAGGGTGCAGACTTCTAAAAAAGAACAGGTATACATTTAGTTTCTTTAATTTTTCCCTTTATCATGAATTATTGCAAACATGTTGAAAAGGTAAAGAGGATAATATAATTAAAATCCATGTATACATTACATAAAAATGAAGCACTCCTGATTGCAGTCTTCTACCTCCTTCTTTGAGGTAACTGGCATCCTGATTTTTTTTGTGTGTGTGTATGTGCTTTTCTTTATACTGCAAATAAATGTCTTAATATTTTTATCCTAAATGAGTGATTTGCTAAATAATATTTAATATTGTTTTGCATGCTTCTATACTTTACACAAATGCTATGAACACTGTATGCTACTTTTTGCAACCTGACTCTTCTTTTTTGGAAACAATATTTCTGATGTTTACTAAGGTGATACTAGTAACTCCACTTCATTAATTTTCACAGCTTTGTAACATTTAATTATGTGGATATGACACATTTTATTTATCCACATTTAGATTGTTTACAGAATTAAGCCAAGGTCTGAGCTGTTCTTATACCTTCCTCTCTTGCTCCCCAGAAAAAGTAAAGAGCTTTGTGGTTTATTCCCATTATGGAGGATTAAATTGTTGTTTACCTTTGTGAGAGCTGCTTCAGTGAATTACTGGGGCAGAGGCCAAAATGCTATTTAGGTCTGAGTGAGCAGGAGGCGAGGAAGAGAGGAGTGCCTAATAGAACCATTTAAAGTTCCTCTGGGTTAACTGGTTTGGGGATTTAAAAACATATGAAAAAATGCCCAACATCATTAATGATCAAGGAAATGCAAATCAAAACCACAATGCGATACCATCTTACTCCTGTAAGAATGGCCATTATCAAAAAATCAAAAAACAGTAGATGTTGGTATGGATGTGACGATCAGGGAACACTTCTACACCCCTGGTGGAAATGTAAACTAGTACAGCTGCTATGGAAAAGAGTGTGGAGATTCCTCAAAGAACTAAAAGTAGAACTACCACTTGATCCAGCAATCCCACTGCTGGGTATCTACCCAGAGGAAAACAAGTCATTATTTGAAAAAGATACTTGCACATGCATATTTATAGCAGCACAATTCACAATTGCAAAATCATGGAACCAACCCAAATGTCCACCAATCAAAGAGTGGATAAAGAAACTGTGGTGTACATATATATATATATATATATATATATATATATATACACACACACACACATATATATACACACATATATACACATATATATACATATATACACATATATATACATATATATACACATATATATATACATATATATATACACATATACACAATGTAATACTACTCAGCCATAAAAAGGAATGGATTAACAGCATTTGCAATGACCCGGATAGGACTGGAGACTATTATTCTAAGTGAAGTAACTCAGGAATGAAAAACCAAACATTGTATGTTCTCACTGATATGTGGGAGCTAAGCTATGAGGACGCAAAGGCATAAGAATGATACAATGGACTTTGGGGACTTGAGGGGGATAGTGGGAGGGGGCAAGGAATGAAAGACAACAAATACGGTGCAGTGTATACTGCTCGGGTGATGGGTGCAACAGGATCTCACAAATCACCACTAAAGAACTTACTCATGTAACCAAATGCCACCTGTGCCCCAATAACTTATGGAAAAAATGGATGCATATTTTAGGAAAATCTTTGGCCAAGTGTCAGGGGAAGCTCTTTTCTATTCGTTGTTTTCATAAGGCACAATCTATATTTTTAGGAGATTCAAAACTCTAAAAGCCGGATATCTGCCAGATGTGTTTGTAACGGTGCTTTTATTTTCTATTCAACATAGCATTAAATAATTATCCAATATTACTTCCATTGGGTTCTCAGAGCTCTGTTGTAAACTCTCTGAGGAAAGAGATTGTCATGCTTATAATAGAGGAGATAAAAAGGGATGCCAATAGGTAATTCACCCTCAGAATCTGGGATATTATCAAATTATATGGGATACCTGACTTGTGGGGTTCAGTTCTCTGCTTTTATTCAGCATCACAGGGAAGTAGTAGAACCTCGGAGGGCATTGAAAGCTGCTTACCAGGGACCTGACTCCACTACTTGGCAAAGATCATGGTGCCTAAAATGCCCAACTAAACAGAAGCACTCCCTGCTTTACAGTGACCATAGAGGTGGTCAAATGTAAATTGATGAGAAATCCTTGTAAATGTTTTGGAATAAATAAGTCCCTGAAGCTCTTACATAACATTAGAGAAGGTCCCTCCAGAGGAAAATAAACTGAATTTTGTGCTGGTCAACAGTGTAGAGATTCAGAACAGATTTAAATAGATTTAGATAAATAAGTATATCAGCTCTTGGTTCTGAGAGTTGAGAAATAAATTGCATAACTGCTGTGTTTGAAAAAAATGAATGTAGCAAACATGTCAATAAATAGCTGAATATACACTCAGAAGCTATGACACAAGTAAAACAAATGGGCTTAACTAGACTATAGCTAATTGATCAGGCTTTGCACAACCTCTGGTGAAGAGAATAGTGCCCAGCACACAGATTATATGTTTAATAAAAGCCATCAGCAAGTCCTGTAATTTCTGCTTCCAAGGTGGTCATTATAATAACAATGGCAGTAGCTAGCATTTATTGGTCTCTTTCTCTGTGCCAAGGATGCTTATAATCATCTTACATGTGTTATTATCTAATTTAATCCTCACAGATACGCACAAAGCAAAAGGTGTCTGAGACAGGTCTCAATGAATTTAAAAGTTTATTTTGCAAAGGTTAAGGATCACGATCCATGACCACAGCCTTGAGCACACATGCCCAAGGTAGTTGGGTTACAGCTTGGTTTTATGTGTTTTAGGGAGACATAAGACATATCAATATTTGAGATATGCATTGGTTCAGTCCAGAAAGGTGGGGCAACTGCAAGTGGGGGAACTTACAAGTCATGGGTGGATTCAAAGATTTCCTGATTGGCAATTGGTTGAAAGGGTTAAGCTCTGCCTGAAGAGTTGAAATCAACTTGAGATAAGGTAAGGGGGTTGTTGTGGAAGCCAAGGTTCTTGTCACGTCGATGAATCCTCCAGGTAGTTGTCTTCAGAAAGAATAGATGTGACTGTCTCTTATTGAAGGTGTCAGACTGCTAGAGAGACCTAGTAAAGGAAGGAGATTCTTTACAGAATGCAAAATTTCACCTCCAAGAGACAGCTTTGCAGGACCATTTCAAAATATATGTTTCTTTAAGTACCCTGCTATCTGTCATGTTATGCTATACCAGAGTCAGGTTGGAATTTGGTATCTTATGGTTATAGAGTCTCTTCTGTCAGTCTTAGGATCTCTATTTTAATGTTAATGGTGGTCAGTAGTATGCCTGAACTCCAAAGACAGGTGAGTATAATGAGGTGCATATAATGAGTATAATGAGTCTCATTGTTGGCTCCTCTTGGCCTGTCAGTTGGGGGGCTTAGAATTTTATTTTTGGTTAACATATGTTTTAAGGAAGAGTGTACTAATATTTCAATCTTACAGCAGAGAAAATTGAGACTCTGAGAGGATAAGAAACTTGCCCATTTCAAATCCATTCACTCTCCTCCATATCCTTTGTCCCCACCTTAATATGTGCCCAGTCATTTCTTACTTTGATTCCTGCAGTAGCCTCCTAATGGATTCTCTGTATACCCTCTTGCCTCCTTCTCTGCCTGTTTCCAACAGGATATCCAGAGTGAATTTATATTAAGTACAATGGACTCTATCCCCTTCCCAGTCCTTCTGGGATTTCTCATTCCCTTCTTATCTTGGCGGTCAGGATTCTAGTTATAATCTCCAGTGTCACGGCATTCTTCCCCTGTTTGCTAATTTTAAACTGCAATGGTCTTTTGATTCTAGAAACATTGCCTTAGGACCTTTGCATATACTATTGCCTCATTTTATCCTCCTATTCTGGTTAGAATTAGATTCGATGGCAATTGGCAAAAAACTCTAACAGTAGCTTAAACTCGATAGAAGTTTATTTTTCTCACATGAAATTTCTAGTAGATTGTCAATGGCTCTATGATGTCAGGGTCTGGGTTATTCTGCTGTTTGTGGCCTCCTTCATAATCCAAGTTGGCATCATTTCTCTTTCCGGTAGTAAGATGAATGAAGGGACAGAGGAAGGTCACTTAAGGAAGGTTCTAGGTATTGCCAAAGGATATTTCAGCTTGCAACCTATCAGCTGCTGGAGCTAATGGCTTAGTAGACCTGCTAAGCTGTGAGGGAGGTAATTTTCCTTTATTGGAGTCCATAAAGCACTTGGCTTATCATTTAACAAAAAGAAAATATGGAATTATGGTTACACTTACAATGATGACTATTTTCTTTACTACTTCAAATGTGTTCCTTGCATCTTTATTTCCATGCTTTTTGGCCTATACAATAACTTCTCACTTCAAAGACAATTCAAGTGTGTTAGTGTATTCTTATAAAAAAGGCACTTTACATAGCAATTAAATAGAACATGTATTAGCACTACACATGATTCAACTGGCATAATGGCAGTGTGAACAGATATGACCAAGTTGGCATATGTGCAGGCAATGACAGCTACCTCATTCCTGTTGCCTGGCTAATAATCAGGATTATTACAGCCATGCCATCCCAATTTTAAAAATATTAAAATGTGAAAAACAAGATATTTAGTTGTTTATTGCCTTTCATTCCTTAGAATAATGCAAACTTCTTAAACACAAAGGCTTTGCTTTATTCACTATTTTATCTCTGGTACCTGGACAGTTGTCTAGAGCATTTACATTCAGTAAATATGCCAGACTTGTTGAAAGACTGAATGAAAGACTCCATTATTCCCTACGATAATCTAAGTTTTCTCAGATAAGGGCTCAGAAACTTAATGTAATCAAGGAGAAGCTGTAGATAACAGCAATTGAAGTGTAAGTAGACTTTCTGTATCCACAGGTTCTGCCTCTGGAGATTTAACGAACTGTAAATAGAAAATATCTAAGAAAAAAATAAAAAGCTAACAATACAGTAATAAACATATTATAAATAAAACCATACAGTATAACAATTACATAGCAATTACATTGTATTAAGTATTATCAATAATCTAGAGATGATTGAAAGTATACAGGAATGTGTAGGATATATGCAAATACTAGGCTTTGAGCATCCTTGAATGTTGGTATTCTTGGGGGTCCTGGAGCCAATCCCCTGAATATACTGAGGGATGACTATGTATTCTTAGTTAGCAGCCAGACCTCTAATGAGAGCCAGCGACTCATGTAGCATAAGAGCTCTTGAAATAAACTCTTGCCCCTACTCACAGGGCAGCTCCCCTCACTATGGCTGGGTACAGGAGGCACCACAGGGGGACTGATGTGGGGAAACTGACTAAAAACAAAATCTTCTCCCAACCCAGAAAAACCTCTCCCCAAAGGCAGAAGAGAAAGAAAACAATTTTATTATGAAATAACCAGAATTATTAATAAGCCAGAATATAACATACATCATGCAATTCATTTAAGTGATCAAGAAGACAGAAAGAAATCTCAGCCCCTTCTCCAGCCAAGTAGATACAGCCCATTACCTACATGTTCTCAAGATAAACAATAACTAGTCCTCAAGTAAGAGGACTTCAGAGCACCATTTGTCACATATGGTTTATTTGAACTTTATCTGGTAGAGTGAACATCTGCATTAGCTTATTAATTTTGCTTAAAGGAAAAAAACTCATATTTTTCTGAAAGGAGGTAGTTTTGGAGCAAGGCAGCCAATGAAGTGAGGTTTATACCGTGTCACAAAAACTGGAAGATAGGAGTGCTAGCTTTTTGGATAATTGAATTTCAAAGAGATGGTTCTCAGGTTCTTGAGAAATACATTCCTGTGTTGTAAAGCTGGCAAGAAGTTAATTTAACTTTTGAAAGAGACTTACATTTCAAAAAGACAAAGAGAGAATGTACAAGTTTTGTAAAGGAAGTATCCTAAGAAAAGGGTGGGAGTTTGTTCTCTTTCTTTATTTTCAACAGGGAGCATTAAACTTCTTACTTTTATATTGTATTTTCCCTTATAGTACTTGAAGGCAAACAGACTAACATCTTAGTTAAACCGTGGACCTTTCATTGATCAATCTGACATTGAGCCAAAATGGAATGTTTAACATGTACCCAGCCTATGGAGTGAAAGTTTAGTAAAAAGTTTTAGGGCAAGAATGAAGGGAAGTAAAGTACACTTGAAAGAAGGCCAAGCAAGCAACTTGAGAGAATCAAGTGTATGGTTTGAACCTTTTGACTTGGGGAATATGTTGGCATGCTTTCAGGCGGTTGTGTCTCTTCTCCCCTGATTCTCTCCTTGGGGTGAGCTGTCTGCATGTAGAGTGGTCTGCCAGCAGTTGGGAGGAGCTGCAGGCACAGTGTGTTTACTGGAGTTGTACACATGCTCAATTGAGGCATTCTTCCCTTACCAGTTGAGTGTTCCTATAAGGTCATATACCAGTTGAACTCCACCATTTTGCCTCTTAGGTGCACATGCTTGAGCCCACTCACCCAACTCCTGAGATCTTATAAGGAAGCTGATTACCAGTTTCTGGTTTTTCTATCGGGAGACTGCCTTTCCCTGGTGCTGGGTGTGACCAATTATTATTGTAGAGAGATACCTTAACAACTGCCTGATCATCACCTGATGGTCACCTGATGTTCCTGGTGCCAGGGGAGGGGGAGCTCTCCTGCTCCTGCCCTGCTCATGTCTGCCTGACTACCTACTGTAACAGTTTAACTTTAAAACAAAGATAATAACATCTCTTTCCCAAAGAAAACTCCTTCTTGCCTGGGGATAATACTGCCTTTGTAAGACACAAATTAGGCATAAGATTAGATATTATGGTTTAGGAGTTATGCAGTCAGAGACTGCAACACTCCAAACCTCTCCAATTACTCCTACAGATAACATCACTATTATAAAACCTAACATTGGTGCTGGAGATATTTTTCAGACTCTATACTTTATGGATCAGCTGGCATCACCCAGACTGGTAAACTGGCTCAACTAGTTCTACTCTCCTACCTAGGAACAGAAGACAGTAAGAAAAACACACTTCTGCCCCCTATGATTTCATCTCTGACATGACCAATCAGCACTCTCCACTCCCTTGCCCCCTACCCATCAAATTATATTTAGGAATTATACTCTGAATTTTGGGGGAGGCTGATTTGAATAATAATAAAACTCTAGTCTCCCATTCAGCCAGCTCTGCATAAATTGAACTCTTTCTCTATCTAAATTTCCCTGTCTTGATAAATTGGGTCTGTCTGGGCAGTGGGCAAGGAGAAACTATTGGGCAGTTATAATTCTATTTGAATTCTATATTAACAATCCTAAATCCAATGCACCTTTTAAATTTATACAGTCTGGCCTCTGCTTCCCTAGCACTTCTTAAAATTCTTCATTATTAGGAATAGACTTTAATGTTTAATGTTGATTATTAGGAATTGACTTTATCCTAATGTAGGCATTTGATCTATTTGTGGTACCCTATTTGGGCCTAATGAAAGCAGCTTAAAGCCTTTTTGTTTCAATGGAAATTATTTGTATTTAATTTTATATAGTTCTCCATTTTCCTGGAATCAAAATAAAATTTAAGTATGAGGATCAATTTATAGAATTACTAGAATTATTAGAATTACTTAGTTTCTGTGATAATTATAAATGGGCCATAAAAACACCACTACTACAGACTGTTGCATTATTGTCGGGTATATTTATTATTTGTAAATATAAATGTCAGAGGCAGTTAAGAATCTCTTACTTGGATAACTCTGTTTTTAGGTATCACTCGGTTATAGGCTCTGGAGCCAAGTAAGCACATGGGTAAGGATCTGAGGATTTATTCTTCTGTCAAAATATATTTCAAAGGGTAAGAGAAGTAAGAATAAGGGTAAATACAAACGACTAGCAAAAGTCCAAGTCTAAAAATACAATGCATGAGCAGAGTCTTTGGAGAACTGGGGCAGTGATTCTCACTGTTGGCTGCACAGTAGAATCAATCATTCCTGTGTCTTACCCCAGATCATTAAATTAGTCTCCCAGGAGTGGAATCCAAGCATTGGTGTTTTCTTTTTCTCTTCTCTCCTCCTGTCCACTGCCCTCTTTCCCTTCTTTGGGATAAAATTTTCCACATGAGTCTAAGATGCAGCAGAGTTGAGAAACACTCAGCTAAGCTGGAGAAACAGAAAATTGATGTTCATGTAGAGCAAATATTAAAGAAGAATAGAAACAAGCAATGTCTGAGAATATATAGAAATTGAAATGTTGTTCTTCTAAAACATTCATGAGTCCTTATAGCTTAAGGAAGTGTTCATGACAAAAAACGTAATGAAATGATTGACTGACCATATTCAGGGAACATATGAAAACCCTTTTTCAGTGTTAAACTACAGCCTCAAGGGATTTTTTGATAGGACCCTTAAAATTGGTTGGAATATGAAAACAATAGCAAAACATAGTAAAACTACTACACAAGGACCAGAATGAGAATATTTACTCAATATGTAATCAGTGCAGAAGTTGTACTCTATTAGAACTTTTTTCTATCTTGATTACTTATGTTCTATTTCTTATGAATCTTGTAACAGAAACTGTTACAGGAGCTAATACACTCTCCTTAAAACAACAAGAACTGAATTGACTGCCCAGGGAATCTAATTATTATCAAGTTTATAAGAGAAAGAAACCACCAAAAATATATACAATATTTGCATTGCATTACATTTCCATGAGGTTTTATGGGAAAAGCTTAAGTAGCAAATACTAACTTTAGTGTTTAAAAACACTCCGGCTGTCAAATCCATTAGATGTGACAACTCATGGTAGTGAAAACTTCAGCCCCTTGTCATTACCAGCCTCTAGTCATCCCAGTCAACTGAGAAGAGTTTCTTTTTCTCAGTCTGTCCTAAAGAGAAAAATGGGGAGGAAAGCAAGTTTGATGATGTATCACTATTGTGAGAAATCCTGTCACCATCATGATGGTTCATTACATGGGGTATTGTAGACAGCTTTGGTTATCTTACCAGCTTCCATTTCAGCACCCCATTCATTGTACAAAAACTATGATATTCAGATAAGATTGGTCCCATGTCTAAACCCTGCCTGGTAACAGCCTATTAGCATAATGAATCCTCTTTTTGCCACAGTTTAAAATAATCTCCTGCCCACAGTGACTGTTTCAGGAAAGGGTAGGTAACCTAAGTTGAACCAATCAGAGTGAAGGCCCTGATGAGACAGCACTAAGAGATGGTTTATGGGTTGACACACCTCATATTTGATAACAGGCAGAACCAAGAAAATCACAGAGAAAATGGACCTGGAACTCTGATTTTAAAATGTGCGTGACGCCTGTTTACTCTGTATTTTTAGTAATGTGTACTAATAAACTTCTTTTGTTGTTGAAACCAGTTTGAGCTGAGTTTTTGATTAGTTGCAACCAAAAGTATCCTCCCTGATAAAATAGCTACCATTGAATGTGCTAGGCATTGTGAAAAACATCACTTGCTTATGTCACTTAATTTACTTTTCAAAAGCTAATCTCTGCACCGATATTCCATTTCTTTCTGCTTTATCACAATTTCTGCAGGATTTACATCCATTCTTTCTTATAGATTCATTCTTACCCCCTTAACTGTGTTTATCCCAATGCTTCTTACATGGTCAAGTATCTCCCATTAAAAACAAAACACATTAGCTGGGCATGGTGGTGCATGCCTGTAGTTATAGCTACTCACTTGGGAGGCTGAAATGGGAGGATCTCTTAAGCCCAGGAGATTGAGGCTGCAGTGAGCTATGATTATGCCACTGCATTACCTGAATGACAGAATGAGACCTTGTCTCTTAAAAAAACAAAAATAAAAACAACCTCTTATTCTTCATCAATTGTTACCTTTACTCTCTTTCTCTCTGAAAGTCAATTTTTTTTCCAGGGAATATCTATGTGTGCTATATTCATTTCTTTACCTCCTACTCTTTCCTAGCCAATGATTTTCTTGTTTCTAAAACCAACAAGCATTTTTGCATTGTTTATGTTACTTGACTTTTTAGGAGCAGTTAGCTCTTTTGGTAAATCTCTTCTTCCCAAAATACTGTTCTCAACTGATTTTCATGGCACTACACTGCTTACTTTCATCTGTTGCTCTCACATACTATTTATTTATTTATTTATTTATTTATTTATTTATTTATTTTTTGAGATGGAGTCTCGCTCTGTCATCCAGGCTGGAGTGCAGTGGCGCAATCTCTGCTCACTGCAAGCTCCGCCTCCTGGGTTCACGCCATTCTCCTGCCTCAGCCTCCCGAGTAGCTGGGACTACAGGCACCCACCACCACGCCCAGCTAATTTTTTGTATTTTTAGTAGAGACAAGGTTTCACTGTGTTAGCCAGGATGTGACATTCTTTTTTGACATTTTTGTAGGCTTATCCTCTTCCATCAGGCCATTAAATATTAGAATTACTTAAACCTCAGTCTTGGCCCTCTGTATTCTAACTCCAGATTGTCTGTGGGCATGGCTTCAGTCACGCTCAATGCTTCTTTTATTATTTTAAAGAACACAGTACACATGTACCACCCAAGCCTTTCTATAGCCAACCAACTCCCGCTTATATAAACAATTGTCTAATCAACATGTTTGAATTTAACAAAGGAATCTCAAACTTAACCTATCAAAGCTCAGTTCATCTTTTTGTCTCCTAACCTGGCCTTTTGTAGTATCTCTGTGTCACAGATATAGTCAGAATCTAAGTAGCTAGCCAGAATGTTGGAGTTCGCTGTCTCATACTCTCTGTCAAGGCTATCATAAGGTTTTTTCCATTTTACCTCCTAAATACCTCTCCAGTTCATCTGCATTCTCTATCTTTGCCGAAACCATGCTAGTACAAGTTTCCATTATTTCTTGAGTAGATTTCTGCTGTGGCCTCCCAACACATCTATTCAAGTCTAGCCTGGATACTCTTCAACCTATTTTCCACGTTACTAACAGAATAATCTTTCCTCGTTAATGGCTTTCCATTCCATTTAGCATAACACTTCTTGGTAAGGCGTAAAACGCCCTTTTTGGTAAGGCTTTAACTATCAGCCTCATTTCACACTATACTCTCTCTTACTTCCTTTACTTCAAGTACCTTGTTTTTCTTCTATGTCTAACATCCTTCTAAGTTCCTTCCTGCCACAGGGCTTTTACACATCGTGTTTCCTCCTAGCCCCTGTATTGTTAAGGCCTACCCATACAAATTATCTCAGCTCAAACATCACTTCTTTAGGGGATCCTCATTAGGTAAAAGCCATCTAATACAGGGTGTCATAACACTCACCAACTTTATAGTTTTATATTTTCTTGTATAACCATTTCCCTAATGTCTGACCCTCCTTCTAGATTTCAGGCTTCAAGAAGTCAGGGATTCTCTTTAGGTATGTTAGCTGTTGTACACACAGCTCCTTGCACCATGTCTGGAACACGGAAGTGCTCAGTAAATATTTGTTGTGCAAAGTAAATCTTTACAACTCTATGGAATGAGCATTATTATTTTCTTCCTTTTACAGTTAAGGAAATTAAGATTTAGATGGGTTAAAGTCTGAAAGTGCAAAGTAAAGACTCAAATCCATTTCTAGTTTGACTTCACTAATTCACAGTGAAAAAACAGGAAAGTGTCAATGTAGAATGACCACTCCGTTTTTCACAGTGGAACCGAGTATGATAATCTAATAAAGTATAAATTTTAAAATATTGGCATTAATGAACCTGCTAAGGATAAGTGCTCTAATGTATATATCCTAGAGATATATCTCTCTAGTCCTTGTAATTAGGATGAAGTTAAGCTAATGGGTTTCCCTTGGGGACTGTTGAACAGAGGATCATCATAGTTGTTATTATGCATTATATGTTATATAAAAGAAACTGTTTGCAGATAAAATAGCTGTAAATATTACTTCTAATTGTATGTGGACCATTAGTTACTTCACCACCAAAACCCCAGCAACCTATCTATCCTTTATGATGAACTTATCTTTATTTATGTTGACATAGAAATAACAAGAAATGAAGTGTGTATGTGTGTGTTGTCATTTGGTTTCAATTAACAAGTCACTTCTCCTCAAAAGCAAAGTTCAACAACAGACTTTCAAGGTGACCGATTAAAAGTTTATACCTACAGACATTTTAATAAAATTAAAGTATGGCAAAACTGTTGGCAGAAAATATTCGTATCTCAGAAATGAGTCATTAGATTCTGAGAATATATTTTTGTAGCAGAGGTAGGAGGTGCAGAGTTTTCTTATCATATCCAGATAATTTAAAACTTTTTTTTTACCCTCTGAATAACCTTATATAACATAAAGGGAAACAAGCCAGGCAAATAAGGTGCATTAGTTAAAATCTTTGGAAAAATAAAAATAGGGTCATTTAGGAAACAATAGTCTTTTAGTTCAGAGAGTTGGGTTTTGAGACAGCTCCATTTCTTCTGAGGACTGTTTGCACAGATATAAAATGTCAGAATAGCAGAAGGGAAATTTACAAAAAAGAAATTTTAAACTGAAGGCAAGCACAGCTAAACAGAAAGGTAATGTTGAGTTGTCAATATTATGAACTATATCGATGAAGAGTCAAACCCTGTAAAATATTTGAAGAGACTTATTCTGAGCCAAATATGAGTGACCAGTGACCCATGACACAGCTCCCAGGAATTCCTAAGAATATGTGCCCAAGGTGGTTAGGCTACAACTGGATTTCATACATTTTAGGGAGACATAAGACATAAATCAATTCATGTAAAATGTACATTGGATTGGTCCAGAAAGGTGGGACAACTGGAAGTGGGGGCTTCCAGGTCATAGGCGGATTCAAAGGTTTTCTGATTGGCAATTGGTTGAAAGACTCATTCTCTAGAAACCTGGAACCAGTAGAAAAGAATGTCTGGGTTACAGTTATCATGCAGATGAAGCCCTCCAGGTAGCAGGCTTCAGAGAGAATAGACTGTAAATGTTTCTTGCAAGACTTAAAGAGTCTGTGCTATTAATCAAAGTCTGTGTTTATGTTAATGTTTGTTCTGCAGTGCCTGAATTCCAAAAGAAAGGAGGCTGTAATGAGGCGTGTGTGACTCCCGCTTCCCATCATGGCCTCAACTAGTTTTTCAGGTTAACTTCGGAATGACCTTGATGGAGGAAAGAGGCCCATTCAGATGATTGGGTGGATTTAGATTTTTAGTTTTGGTTTACAATTGTTATCTGATTAAACTAGCATGAAATGGATTCATTTTCTGTTCTGCTAATTGCTGCAGTATATGGTGACTGGTTTCCAGTCTAATGGCAAGTACAAGAAATGCCTAGAAATAAATGTTAGCTATTTTTTTTTCTCAAGCATCTTTCAACTGAATATAATGATAAGATGGTAGAGGAAGGTGGCCAACACTTACTTCATTAACTTGTCATTTATTAAAATGCTAAAGAGAAAACCGTTAACCTTTCAACTGATTATACAAAGGACAGTGTTCATCATGTTAATTAAGTTTGCCCAAGAGGAAGAGAATTCAATCCACTCAGGTGTTAAGGGAAAGCACTCTTTTGTCCTTTTTAAAAGAGAAAAAAGTGTGTCTAACAATAGCCTAATTTGCATCTATTCCTGACATTTCATGGAGGACTTCATTATCCTCTGTTGTAAAAAGGAATTTCAATAATTGAAGGGGGTCTCTAACATATGAATAGGAAATGTGATTCAAGCAAATGGAGCTATTAGAATTTTTGGCATTTGTCCCAAATTTTGTCATCCAGACTACTGTAGGGAAAGGTTTCTACTTTTACACTAATCCCAGAGACTAGAGGCTTATTGAAGTCCAGCAAAACTTCATTACAGAAAGGATGCTGAAAATACAACAGAATTAAAGTACTCAGCTATAGGTAGAAGGAGCAGATAGCAAGAGAAAAAAATAATATTCTAGGTTTTCATTTTTAAAAATAGCAACTTTTAAGATTTATTTTTGGATAAGTGCAGATATGCTTCTACTTTTTATGCCACTTCAAATCTATATCCACAATTTTGTACAATAAAAATTTCTTTTCATAATGATGACCCTGAAGTTGTGAAAGACCAAATACTTTGATTGGACAGCTAACAAGATGGCTTTATTCAAGCTATTGCAATAAGAAGAATATTCATTGATGAGAAATGTTAAAGAGAAATTTACTGGTTGGAATTAAATAGGCAAGAAAGACTTTGTTCAAGACTACTGAAATAGGGGAGAAAGGCTGAGTTCTTAGGTGGTGAACTGACAACTAGTGGAAAAGTGCTGGATAACCTTAGAGGGAGGTTGATCAATGTGATCAGGCATTTGTGTTTGCTAATTGACACTTATCTAAGATAGGCTCCTACCCTTTCACAGAGACGGGGAGATATGAGTGCATCTTTATTTATAATTACATTTCAAAGGAGTGGTTCACAGCTCTTTGAAAAAGACTTGGGTTGTAAAATAGGCAAGAGGCTGAGAGAAGATTTATATCTCCAAGAGACACAGAAACATTTTTATAATTGCAAGTATTCTAAAACAAATGCTCTAAGCAAAGGGAGGTCAGGGGCCTATAGTAAGGTAGAAACCTGCCTAAATTTAAATCAACCTGAGGGGAATGTTAAGGTGGTTTTGATCAGGAGCATCTCTTAAGAAGGAGAAAGTGGTTTTATAAAACAAGGGAGTCATTGAGGGAGTGGGGAGGTGGATCTTATCTAATTCATTGAGAAACAGTAGGAGTGATACTTCTCGCAGAATATGTAAGGGCCATTTCTCAGATCACAAAAGGATGGGAGTAGTTTTTAACCTTTCTAAACCAGCTCATTGAGAAAACACAAGGTGAAGTTCAGCATCATTAAGCCAATGCAAAATTTTCTTTGTTTAAAGGATGATTAAATTACCTTTAGTATATTGTGCTTTCTAGGCAGGAATTGTTTAGCAAGATTTCCTCATAGTGGTACCTCATTGACTGGCATGTAACAGAGTCAACCCAATCTTCAGAAAATAGTCTGCTGCCTAAGCATTCTATTAATCAAAAATAAGTTTTACTGCAAGGCACAAAGAATTTTTCTGTTTATGGTATTTTTCTTTTACAATTTCTTTTTTGTTGTTACTGTTGTCTGGTTTTTGTATGTTACTATTCTCTGCTTATTACTCATTCCCTGCTTATTCTTCCAATTTGTATTGCGCCTTATAGATTGTAAAATTTATGCTTATATCATCTCATCTGATACTTGTATCAATACCCTGTAATGTAGTCAAGAGGAAGGCTTGGCTAACTTTTTCTGTAAAGGACTAAATAGCAATTTTTTTTTCTCCTTGTGGAGCAGGCCTAACCTATAGGCAGCGTGCCTAGAGTCAGCCTAATTATTTGAGGTTGCCATAAAGTCTCTATAAATTACTCAATTCTGCTGTCGTAGCATGAAAGCAGCCATAGTCAGTACATAAATGGATGAACAGTAATATATTTCAATAAAATGTTATTTATGGACACTCACTTTTGAATTTCATATAATTTTTCCTGATTCATGAAATATTATGATTTTTTTCAACTTTCCTTAACTCATGAGTCATATGAAAACAATGGCCAGGTTTAGCTTATGGGACACAACTTGCTGAGCCTTGGTCTAGACAGTAATGATAGTTGAAGGTTTGAATATTACCTCCGCTGCTTAGTAACACTGACATCTTGGGTAAATTATTTTATTTTGAGTTGCCATTTTCACATTTCATAGTGGAGATAATCTCTATATTACAGCTCTGTTGTGAGAATGAAACTAGATGGGAATAAATGAAATAAAATATAAAGTTTCCAGCACTTGTAATTTCTTAGAGTAATACTCTCTTCTTTATGTTTGTGTTATGAATGAGGAACCTAAGTCTCAGAAGTTAAGTGATCTGTCCAAGACCACAGAGTTGTCAGTGGTAAACCTGCCACTTTCAATTCATTTTAACATTCAATGGGCTCCTACCAGGCTGCCCTTTTTTCACATGACAACTATTTACAATCATCTCTTCCCCAGTCCTGGGCCTTTCTTAGATGTAACTTGTGCAGCTCATTGCTTCCACTCCCTGTCTTCATCACTCTGTTCTTAGTGTTCTAAAATAAACATTTTTTGTGTGTATTTGTTTTAAAAAATCCAAATGGTTATCACAAAACTTCGAGACAGGGCCTTGCTAATTCAACTGCTATTCGCCTAGGCTTCTACCCACTTGAGACCACCAGGTTTCTTAGAGTGGAAAAATTTATTTGTGTCAACTTACTTGTTGTGCTTTTTGTTTTATGTCAGGTAAAGATTCTCCTCTAGATTTATAGTGGAGACCTGACAGTGGAAATTTTGAGATATTTAAGATAATCTTATTATAATCAGTACAAAGTGGCACATTATATTAAAAAATGCTAGCTTAATTTTTCAGCAATCTTTTCAATAAAATGTGAAAAAACAGCCGGTTACATCCGGAATGCAAATAGCAGTCAAATGGGGCTGAAATGCGTAGTCTAGCGTTGAATACATTCTAGCTCCCATCTACCCAAGTCAGGATTTAAAATGGTATTATTGCTGAAACCTCTTCCTGATGAATACATTTTCAGAGATGAATAATAATGTTCGGTAATTATAGCATGAAACTGAAATAATGCAGTTGAACTAGTCTTGGAAGAATGAAATGTTAGTAAATGTTCTGTTAGTACGGTATTTCCCCTAATTTCCTCCTTTCTCCTTTCTTTGTTTCAGACTTTGTTTCCCTGAAAGCCAGGAGACTACTGGGAAACCTATCAGAAATATGAGTTGACCAAGGCTAGCTTGTTTTTAGGGGCAAAAAAATACGATTTTAATTGCAATCAATCCAAATACAGATAGGAATTCTAAAACATGGTTTTTCACAATGTGGTCCTAAGAATACTAAGTTAGCCAAATAGAATAGATATTACATGAACAATGTGCTCTGTGGTCTGATATTAGGGAATTCTAGTTTAAACAAAGTTAAATGTAGGTCTTCCTAGAACTTTTTCTGTACTTCCTTTTTAAAAAAAATTTAATTTTTAATGGATATGTAATAGTTCTCCATATTAATGGGATATGTGTGATATTGAGATAGCCAGGTGGGAGGGGGTACCAGGAAAAACTCCAACCAGCCTGCACTCTGGAGTGGAGCCTTGGGAAGTTTGCACTGTTTGCAGCTGGGAGGAGCCTGGCCCCTCCTCTTCCCTGGTGGAACCAGGGATTCAAGCTGCAAGGCACAAAGCACTCTAGATGAACTCTGGCCTTGAGGAGGACCCCGTTTCCTCTTTTTTTTCCCCCCTTTTCACCCAATAAAACCCTGCTTTACTCACCCTTCAAACCATCTGCAAGTATAAATTTTCATGGCTGTGGAATGAAAAAGGACCCTGTTTTTAGCTGAACTAAGGAAGAATCCTGCAACAATATTTTGATGCAAGCACACAATATGTAATGATCAAATCAGGATAATTAGGATAATTAGAATTGATCGTTTCTTTGTGTTAGGAATATTTCAGTTTCATTCTTCTAGTTACTTTGAAATATACAATAAATGATTGTTAACTATATCACCCTATTGTGCCACCAAACACTAGATTTTTTGAGATAGAGTCTCTCTCTGTCACACAGGCTGGAGTGGGCACCCACTGCTGGCATGATCTCAGCTTACCGCAACGTCCGCCTCCTGGGTTCAAGCGATTCTCCTGACTCAGCCTCCTGAGTAGCTGGGATTAAAGATGCATGACACCACACTCAGCTAATTTTTGTATTTTTAGTAGAGACAGGGTCTCACCATGTTGGTCAGGCTAGTCTTGAACCCCTGACCTCAAGTCATCCTCCTGTCTCGGCCTCCCAAGGTGCTGGGATTACAGGCATGAGCCACTGCACCCAGCTGAAACACTAGATCTTATTCCTCCTACCTAACTGTATTCTTGTACCTATTAACCCACCCCTTCTTATCCCCCCTTTCCCACTACTCTACCTACTGTCTCATAACCACTACTCTACTTCAAAACTTTTAATATTTTAAAATGCATTGTGAATCTCTAATGTTATTGGCAGTGAATCTGTAAGAGTCTGCAGCAAACTCCATCCTTGCTTCCTCAGAGGAAATAATTCAGCTGAGGGGCAGAAGTATGTGTAAGGCAGAGGGAGAGACTCAGGCTAGTTTTAGAGCAGGAGTGAAAGTTTATTAAAAAGTCTTAGAGCAGGAGCAAAAGGGAGTAAAGGACACTTGGAAGAGAGCCAAGTGAGTGACTTGAGAGAGTCAAGTGCCCTGTCCTGTTCGGCCCTTGAGTTGGTGTTTATACACTGGCATGGTTCCGGGGTTTGTGTGTCTTCTCCCTTGATTCTTCCCTTGTGGCAGGCTGTCCACATGCTCAGCGGCCTGTCAGCACTTGGGAGGGGCCACATGTGTAGTGTGTTTACTGATGTTGTGCATGTGCTTACATGAGGTGTTTTTCCCTTACCAGTTGAGCCTTCTGCCATTTTGCCCCTTAATGTACATGCTTGACCCCACTTGCCCAACTCCTAAGATCTTATCATAAAGCTGCCGATCAACAGCTTCAGATGTTTTCTATCTAATGAGAAACTCTCTTTCCCTGGTGACAGCGGTGACCAGTTATCATTTTAGAAAGACAGTTTAACAACTGTCTAACCATCACCTGATAGTTGCTTGACATTTCTGGGGAAGTCCTCTCCTGCCCTGCTCATGTCTGCCTGACAACCTACTGTAACACTAAGACAGAGGTGTTTTAGGAAGCACTTTTTTTTTTTTTAAATAGGAACTTATATTTAAAAGGGCCATCTCCAAGAAGATACAATGCTCAGAACAATTTTTAGGAGGTGGTAAGAGTATGCATGCTCCTTCCTAGCATTTTTCTACAGACAAAATAAAGTTAAATGAGCACTTATGTATTCAAATGCATATGCACGCTCTGTGTATATGTATAATTAGAGAGGCAACTTTGTCAACCCTCAATTAGTTTATGGGATGATTTAGAGTCCTTTGTAACACTGGTAGGTAGTATCACTAGCATCTTCCCTCTGACTATGTCTTTGAGTCATGGATCATCTTCTTTTTAATAGCACAGAATCCTTAAGTCATGGAGCTAAGAGTAATTTCTCAGATTCAGTGTATTTGGGCAGTGGGGTCCAAATGTCAATCTAAGTATATGCCATTGTTTTTTCAGTCATATTTCTGTTTTGAAGTGTATTTGTTGTTGAGATATGGTCATTATTTTAAATAAGTAAAATCCACTGAAGTCTTTAATGCCAAAAAAGTGTTTAGTTTTCATAAACGTTTTATGTGGGTTTGAAAAGAATATACTGATTGCTGTGTTCTATGTATGACTATTTGATCAAGATTTTAATTGGGTTGTTCAAATTTTTATATCTTTACTATCATTTTAATCTTTGTTTTGTCTATTAATGTGCCAAATGGGTGAATATTCTCTCCATTTTCCTAGTTGATTTGAAAATTTCTTTATGAAGTACTATTAACTTTTGCTTTATATGTGACTTTAATCATTATTACAATACATAGTTTTATAATTGTTATATCTTAATGATGGAATAAACATTTTAGCAAATGCATTGAACTTTTTACTTCTAAGAAAACTTTTGCTTGCTCTTTTATCAGATATTAATATAGCTTTAGTGTTTTCCTGCGATATGCTTTCTCATTAATCTACTTTCAAATTTTCTATGATCTTGTTTTATCAGTATATCTGCAATAAATAGAATATTGCTGAATTTCTCTTTGGTCAATATTCCTTTAATTTCTCTTTGATCAATATTCCTTTAATTGTTGAGTTTAATCCATATACAATTTATTGTGGGTTTTGATCATGCAAATTTTATTATAAACTTATTTTTTATTTCTATTTGTCCTATATTTTCTACTCCATACTTTTTATAATTGCCTTATTGAGATATAACTGACCTACAATCAACCAAATGTATTTAAAACATATAATTAGATAAGGATTGACCTACGTATATACTCATGAAGCCATCACAAAAATAAAAATAATAAACATCTCTCTTTCAAAAGTTCCCATTAGCCCTTTAACGATCCTTTTCTCCTACTTCTCCACACCTTCTCCACAGGCTACCCACTAGTCTCATTTTTGTAACTAAAGATCAATAGGCATTTTTAATATTTTATATACACAAAGTTTTTACAGTACATCTTTTCTTTGTCTGGCTTCTTTCACTCAGTATAATTAATTTGAGGTTCATCCATGTTGCAATATTTTTTCTATTTTAATTGGTCATTATTTCATTGTGTGGCTATACTACAATTTGTTCATCCATTTACCTCCTGATAGATGTTTTGGTTTGTTTCAAGTTTTTGGGCTATAACAAATAAGGTTCCTATGCATATTGTTCTACAAGTCTTGGTATGGACATATGCTTACATTTTTCTTGGGTAAAATACCTCAAAGTGGAACAGTTGCATCATATGATAGATGTTTAACTTTCTAAGAAACTGCCAAATTGTTTTTCAAGGTGGTTGTACCACTCTCCATTTCCACCAGCAGTAGATGAGGGCTCCACATTAGCACAAGGACTTGAGTGGCCAGATTTCTTAGTTTTAGACATTTTAACAGGTGTGTTATTGTATCTCGTTGTGGGCTTAAATTGCATTTCCCTAATGATGAGTGAGGTTGAACATTTTTTCACATGCTTATTTGCCATTTCTCTGTCTTCTTTGGTGAAATGTCTATTCAAATCTTTTGCCCATTGTTGTAGAGGATTGTTTAGTTACTTATTACTGAGATTTGAGAGGTTTTTCTTTTAAAAAAATATTCTGAATAAAAGTTATTTTTAATATATATTATTTTTAATCTTTTCTCCTAGTTTGTGGCCTGTCTTTTCACTCCCTTAACAGCATCTTTCTAAAAAACAGATGTTTTACATTTTGATAGGTTCCACTTGATCCATCTTTTCTTTAATGAAAAAGCTAAGGAATCTTTTGTCTATGTGTTTCCTTTTCTATTCTGTTAATATGGAATGTTACATATTGAAATTATAATGGTAAACCTTGCATTACTGAGATAAACCCCACTTGGTCAGATATATTATCCTTGTTGTAAATGTTGGATTCAATTTGGTAATATTTTGTTAAATGTTTTTGCATCCATATTCATGAGAGATATTTTTCTGTAATGTCTTTTTTTTCTGGTTTTAGTATCAACATAATGCTGGCTTCCAAAATGAGTTAGGTAAGTCCTCCCTCCTTTTCCACAGTCTAGAAAGGTCTGTGTAATATTGGTAATATTCCTTCCTTTAATGTTTGGTAGAATTTACAGTGAAGTGACTTGGGTTAAGAACTGATTTTGTGTTTTTGGAAAGTTTATAAATTCAAGTTAAATGTCTTTAATAGGTACACTTCTATTCTTCTTGAGTTAGTATTAGCAGTCAGTGTCTTATAACAAATTTCTTCATTTAATCCAAATTATTAGGTTTATTCTATAAAGGCTGTCATAATATTACCTTATTATTCTTTTTATTATTCTTTTTAATATCAGTAGCATCAGCAACTGTATCAACTCTCATTCCTGATATTGCCAATTTGTATCTTCTTTTGCTTTTCACTGATTATTCTGGCTAGAGATTTATTAATTTTATTTATCTTCTCCAAGAGCCATCTTTTGGTTTCTTTCATAATTTTTTATTTTCTAAAGCAGTGGTTTCTGCTTTATCTTTATATTCCTTTTCTGATTCTTAATTTGGCTTCATGTGTTATTCTTTTTAAGATCAAAGCTGAGGTAATTTATTCAAGAGCTCCCCTCTTTTCTTCTATAAGAATTCATCACTAAGTGTGGAAATTTAGGTTGATATTTTTTCTTTCAGTACTTTAAAGATATTGCTCTATCCCCTTTTGGTTTGCATTGTTTCTGACATGAAGTCATCTTGTTTTTGACCCTCTGTATGTATTATATATATTTTTCTCTTATTATGTTTAAGATTGTAATTTTTTTGTCACTGGTTTTAAGAAAGTTGATTACAGTGTGCTTTGGTGTGGTTTTCCTCATTCTCCTTGGGCTTAGAGTTGACTAAGATTTTTGATATATTTATAGCTTTCATCAAATTTGGAAAATTTTTAGTCATATCTTCAAATATTTCTGGCCCCCTCTCCAATTTAGGGATCTTCAGTTTCTTACATATTATGTTGCTTTAATTTATCCCATAGGTAATTGATGCTTTGTTCATTTTTTTTCACTCTTTTTCTTTCTGTGTTTCATTTCAGATGATTCCATTGCTATGTCTTCAACTTCAGTAATCATTTCTTCTGTAATATTTAATCTGCTGTTAATCCTATATATATCTTTTTCATTTCAGCTAATTGAGTTTTCATCTATAAGTTTGACTTGAGTCTTCAAAAAATTATATTATCTTAATCCAATTCATCTTTCTCTACCTTCATGAATATGTGACATATACTTACAATAACTGTTTTAATGTCCTTGTCTATTAATTACATCATTGGTACCATTTTTGAGTTGGGTTTTGTAGATCAACTTTTTTTTTCATTACGAATCACCTTTGTCTACTTTTTGTATACATTATAATGTTTTATTGGGGGTTAGACGTAGTGGTTTGATCTTGTTGGTTGCTGGATACATTCCTGTTCTTATAAGTAGTCTTGAGCTTTGTGTCGGACACAACTATGTTGCCAGGAAACATTTTGATCCTTCTGGGTCTTGCTTTTAAGTTTCAGTGGGATAGGACAGTATTTCGTTTGGGCTAATTTTACCCTACTATTGAGGCAAAATTGTTTTGAGTATTCTACTGGACCCTTCATGAGTAATGAGGTTTTGTGTGCTATTGTGGCAGGACTTTTCATTAGCTCCTCTAAAGACAGGGTCCTTGTCAGATGGCCATGAAAATTTAGGCTCACAGACCATTTGAAGGGTGAGTAGGGCAGGGTATATTGGGTGAAAAGAAAGAAAAAGGGGAAACAGAGACTCTTAGTGAAGTGAGAGAGTGTCCTTCCTGCCAGTGGGCTTCCTGACTCACAGACTGAATCCCAGGTTCCACCCAGGAAGAGGAGGGGCCAGGATCAACCTGGCTGCAAGCAGTGCAAACTTCTGTGGCTCCACCCCAGTGTGCATTCCTCCCAGTGCGTAGTCTGGCTAAAGTTTTGCCAGGGAGACTTTTCCATCTGGCTGTCTCAATATCTACCGTGAACAGGATTTTTTTCAGCCCCACCTGAACCCCAGGCATTTTTCCTGCCTTTAGGTGTTTTCTTCCAGTGCATATGCTGATCAATACTCAGTTGAAGAATCAAGGTACACCCTCTGCAGATTTCAAGGACTCTCTCTGTGTGGCACTTTTTTTTTTTTTTTGGTCCTCTTTATTGTGACTTGTAGCTGCTTTGTCTCTCCATGCTGAATTTGAAAAATTATTAGATGGAGGCTAGAGTTCAAGTTAGATAACTAGACTTAAGTATAAAGTTAGGCATTATAAACAAAGATAGTATATTTAAAGCTATGGGATGGCATGACATTAGCAGGGGAGTTAGTGTTGACAGAGAGGACTAAGACATTGAACCCTGTGGGACTCCAACATTGAGTCTGAGGCAAGAGGTGGAACCATCAGAGAAGACAGAAATACAATTATTTTGACTTCTTAATATTTTCCATACTTTACCTTTAAGTTTACATTTATAAGAAAACACTGTATTCTAAATAATTATTTATAAAAATACTTTATTCTGAATATTCAGAAATTTTACGTAGTCTATTGAATCAGATATTTACATGTATAGTTTATCATATGGCCAGCAGTATGAGTCTTCTTTCATATTAATTAGTATTAACAATTTTAGACTGAGAAAGAGGCAGAAATTGTCTCTACAATATACAGTAAATTAAAGGCATGTCATCTTTAGATCTAGTTTTGTTTTTTCTTTTATTTCAGTTTTGCATTATAGCTATTCCTAAGGAAGTGAACCCCTGATGTGATCTGAGGATCACATTCACCTGCATCAGAATTACCTGCAATTGCTTGGTAAGCATGCTGAATACTAGAATCTATCCTAGATTTGGAAGATCCATGAGTTTTCATTTTTATCATCATCTTCCACTGATTCTTAGGTACTGTCAAGTTGGAGAACTTGTGCTTCATTCTGCCAGTGGTTCTGAACTTTTATTGTGCACTAAAATCACTTGGGACTTTAAAAACATACTGATGCCTATCCTCTACCCATAGAGATTTTGATTTAATTGATTTGGATTGGGGCTGGGATGCCTGTATTTGTAGGCCTTTCAAGCAATTCTAATGTGCAGCCAGAATTGAGAACCACTGTGTTACGGTGGAGTATGAGGACATGGCAAATTGGTACAAATCCTTCAGGTCATCAAGGAAATCTGAATGGTTTCTTTAAACAGGCAATGTAGCTGAATGCAGAAAAAGTGAGTGAAGGAAAACCCAGATATTTTCATAGATCAGGTACTTAATAGATCAAATACAGAAAGTTCGACTTGTATGGGATAATTTGTTATAAAAAGTAATGTTAAGAATGACAGCTGAGGTAAAAAGATGCTATCATCTCAAACGAACTCAAAGGTTTCTGTACATGGGTTTTAAAGCTGGAACATCAGTAGATGCTAGTTTTACTGATCTTAAGGTGGGGTTTGCTTTCTTTACCCTATTTTGTAATATCTGCTGTGTGAATGGCTTAGGGATTAGAGACTTTCCTTTTAATACCAGAGAGCATCAATGCTCTATGCACCCTGGTTAAGACAGAGGCAAATGTATATAGATTTAGTCAATGAACAAAGTTCTGTTTGCTACTACCTGTGATGCTGTGGCCTCTTCCTGTTATATAGCATTTCCTTTGACTAAGTGCTCATTTGTAGTATATAAAATCTTGCTAACAATATCTCACTGACCCACTTTCCAGTATAGACTAGCATAGCGTTTTTAGACATAGAACTTTAAGGAGGAGTGTATTCTTTCAATGTCAGACATTTCCTTAAAATGTTTTAGGCATTTGTTGTAATGGAGTATGGAAGACACACACACACACGTAAATAACTGTCATGAAAGAAGTTTATACTCACAGATTGCTAGAAACTGAAGGCAGGGCATGCCATGCAGGACCACATGGGGAAGCACAAGGGCCAATCAAGTGTCAGAGGGAGTAAGGGGAAAATGTGGGCGAGAGTCTTTATTGTGGTTTCCACAGCACAGGCAAAACAGGGTAAGCAGACTTAATATTGGGTAATTTGAATAATTTAATTAGGCTGTGAAGTACAAAGGCTGCCCTTAGTTGCCTGATGCCTGGCTTTTGCGTGATTGCAGGAGGGGGATAGTGGCTTGAAGTGTAAGAGCTAGATAAAGGAGTTTGTTGGGGTTTTGGCTTTGGTTTAGGCAGGAAAGATGTACTTGAGGCGACTCCTTTACTATCTCTAGGAATTGGCTAGCTCTGGGAGGGGCAGTGTCTCCAGGATCAGCAAGACCTGAGATGTCAAAATATCAGAAAATGCAAAACATAAAAACCATAATTAACACAGATATAAGCTCAGTTGCTCCATACAGAATTCCAGGGTACCACCTTAGGGCCCAGTCCTTTTTCTTCAAACCTCAGTCATTGCCCCATGAAGGGCCAGCCTATCCAGACACACTGTACCTGCATTTGGTTTATGGTGGTGAGAGCTGATCTCCAGTTGTGTTCATGGGATCTTTCGGGGTCAAGTAGCTTTCATTTTCAGCCCTTGAAAGCAAACTATGTCTTTTGCTTCCCTCCTGGACAATGAGAATATTGTAAAATGGCTATCTGGGCAGTTGTTGGGGCAGGATCCTTCATATCTGATGGGCAGATTCTCCTTTTTAAATATTTTAAGTAGAAGTCTTTTTATTATGTCCTTTTTTGGAAAATAGAGTTTGAATAAGTTCAAGGATTCATGAAAAGTATGTTTACTCACTGTGAGAGGAACATCAATCCATTACTGTATCACCTGGGTGAATCACTTCCCCAGTATCATTTGTGTAATTTCAAGTTTTCTCCAGAAGAAAATAAAATCCAAGTTAATTTTTTGGGTCTCTCTCTCTCATACACACACACATACACACACACACACACATACACACACCTCCTTTTCCTTTTTAAAATTTTGAGATAATTGTTGATTCACATGTGGTTATAAGAAATAACATGGAGAGATCCTTTACCCAGTTTTCTCCAAAGTTAGCAACTTCCAAAACTATAGTATAATAACACAATCAGGATATTGACATTGATACAGTCAAAATACAGAGCATTTTTCTCGACCAGAGGATTCCTTATGTGCCTTTTTTATATAACCACACCCATCTCCACTCTTACCCCAACCCCTCCTTTTTCAACAGTGGAATCACAAATTTCGGTAAGTGGAATCATACAGCCTGTATGCTTTGGTATTGGTTTTTTTACTTAGCATAATTCTCTGAAGATTCATCCAGAAGTGTGTATCCATAGTTCTTTGTTGCTGAGTACTATCCAATGGTATGGATATACCACAGTTTGTTTATCCATTAAAAGACATTTGGGTTGTTTCCAGTTTGGGGCTGTTGTGAGTAAGCTGTTATAAATATCTGTGTACAAGTCTTTGTGTGAACATGCTTTTTCTTAGATAAATGCCCAGGAGTGGAATTTTGGGGCTGCGTATTAATACTATAAGAACTTAAAAGTTATAGTAAAATTGATCAACAGGGAGGCCATTGGTGAGCCTTGTAAGAGCTGTTTTGGTGGAGAGTTGGAGACAGAAACCTGATTGGATGAGTTCAGGAAAGATTAGCAAGAGAGAAATTGGAGACAGTTAATAGAGTAACTCTTTTGAATGGTTTTGTGGTAAGAGAGCTTAGAAATGGGACAGTAGTTGGAGAGGTCTGAGAGAAATAGTAGCATGTTGATATGCTAATGCAAAGGGTGAGTAAGAGGGAACAAACCATGTTGGAGGTAATGGGGATATAGAGCTATGGGGAAGAATGCTAGTTTTTTAATCAGTGAGAGAAAGCAGAATGCAGTGCCAAAATAGAGGCTCAGCATTTGGAAATGAACACTTTATAGAAAGGGGAGATGTTGAAAATTTTTTCTCATAATGTTGGTTTGATAATTTCCTCCACTCTGCTTTCTCTGTTCTTTTTTGAACTATTAGGCAAACATGTCTCCTTTGTTGATCTTTTAACTTCTTATTTTTTCCTCCTATAGTTCTCTTTAATCTTGTTTTTTGCTGGAGTTTTCTCACTTGGGCAATAAGAATAGTCAGATCACTATTAAAGTATTATAAAGGCCTTTTCTTATTGTAATGTGTGCGTGTTAGCTTTAGGCAACAAGCTTTAATAAGCAGAAAGACTCAGACATAAAATAAATATTTCCTTTCCTCTTTGTTTTATATATCTATTGGGAAATCAAGTATATGAATGAATTAATTACCTTAATCTAATAACCCTAACACTGTTTAATATTTTAGGAGAATAAGAGATTATTTTTATTTCCTTATAGTATTGTAAATATTAAAATAATTGCTTATACCAGAGAGAGAAAATATATTGTTTTCAAATTTAATCTTTTAAATTTATCTTTTGAAATAAAATTACCATTTTTTGGAATACATGTCTACGGTAAAAAAAAATTCAAAAGATATAAAAGTGTATAGAGCAAAAAGCAAGATTGCCTCCTAAGCCCATCCCCCAGCTAGCAAGTTTCTTTCTCTAGAGGCAATTAAGGTTATTATTTTTTATTAATTGTCCTAATTTTTAATTTCAGAATTAGTTAAGCTATTATGTCATAGTTCCAACTTTTAAAATATAAATCTAGATAAATGGAATGCAAAAAAAGAGGATGCTCTATTAGAAAATGCTTTGTAGAAGTAATAATGATCATTAAGCTAAAAATGAACAAACCCATGGTACTTAATGGCAAATATTAATTTCATGATTGATTATTAGTTGGTAGTCATATTTCCTTGATGTTATTATCTTCTGGGCTATAAAAAGATATTGCCTGTTAATGTGTTAGAATATATGCTTTTTTTATATGTAAAAAGACAAGAACATAAAGCTTGTTACTTTCACAATAAATTATTACAGTGTTCCTAATAGGAAAAGGTAAGTTCTTTAAAGAAATTTATTCCTTTGATTTTTTATGCAAGTAAAAGAGCTAAAGCAAAATGGATAAACTTCACTAAGCCATTTTTGTTCATGTGGCTCTTTTTTTAAAAGCAATTTTTGGTAGTGTTAAGCGAAAATGTTATTTATGACATTTGTTAAAGGTATAATATTTGAAGGGGCCATAGTTGTAGGAGCTAATGCAAGGGGCTCTTGCAGTGGTTGGTGGGTCCCGAGAGAGATTGGACTCAACTCCAACAAGTGAAGATTTGTAACCAAGTAGCAGGGTGGAGGTCAGTGGATGGAAAATTACTGAAAAGAAATGTCAAGATAAGGGATTTCTGGCTAAACTAATTTGAAAGAATTATTGCTATAGGGAGGCCAGGAAAATAGGATATTGAGGGTGGTCAAATACCAAGGGTGGGGGATTTTTGCTAAACTGGAGGATTTTTGCTAAACTGACTTAGTAAGATTCTTCTCAAACTAGATTCTGCAAAGATAGAAAGGAAAACCCAAGGTTAGGCCTGGTCAAAAAGGACTCAGAAGCCTGACTAATGTTTTGGGTGAAAGAGAGTCTTTGTCATGGCAAGTAGCAGAAATTTATGCAAATTTGCTTTTGTTTCCTTCAATTTGGGGTTCAAATCCAAAACATTGTTGCCCAGACAAGCGTTGTATGGTTTTCCCATTTTCTTCTAGTGGTAATAGAGTTATTGGTCTTACCTTTTTAACCCCCATTGAGGTGATTTTTCATATATGTCATGGATAAGGGTCTGGTTTTATTCCTCTGTAGGTGGAAATCCAGTTTGCCAACATCACTGATTGAAGATACTGTACCTTTCTATTCCATATTCTTGGTACCTTTGTTAAAAATCAGTTGACTATACATGTGTGGGTTCATTTCTGGGCTCTCTATTCTGTTTCCCTGATAGCTATGTCTATTTTTGTGCCAATACCATGCTGTTTTAGTTATCACAGCTTTTAAAATCAGATAGTGTGTTAACTCCAGCTTTGTTCTTTTTTCTTACAAGTATCTCAGTTGTTTGGGTGTTTTAGTGTGATTTTATATCAATTAAGATTTTTTTTCCATTTCTATGAAAGTGGACATTACAATTTTGATAGAGATTGCATTGAATCTCTAGATCATTTTGGGTAGTACAAACATTTTAGCAATATTAATTCTTCCAATCCATGAACATGGGCTATTGTTCCATTTATTTGTGAATTCTTCCATTTCTTTCATCAATGTTTTATAGTTTTCAGTGTACAGGTCTTTCATCTTCTTGGTTACATTTACACAACTATTTTATTATTTTTCACAACTATTGTGAATGACATTGTTTTCTTGATTTCTTTGTCAGATAGTTCATTGACAGTGTATAGAGGTACCATAATTTTTGTATGTTGATTTTGTATCCTGCAGCTTTACTGTCTTCATTTATATGTTCTAACAGTTTTCTGGTGGAGTCTCACAGTTTTTATAAAATCATGTAGTCAGAAAACAGTAAAAATGTCAGTCCTTTTTTTCCTATTTGGATGTCTTTTATTTCTTTTTGTTACCTAATTGCTCTTAGAAGGATTTCCAATACTATGTTGAGTAGAAGTGGCCAGAATGGGCATCATTGTTTTTTTCCAAATCTTAGGGGACAGGCTTTTAATTTTTTATTCTTGAGTATAATTTTAGCTGTGGGCTGCTCATAAATGGCCTTTATTGTGTTGAGGTACATTTATTCTATGCCTAATTTGGTGAGAGCTTTTATCATGAAAAACTGTTGAATTTTGTTAAATAATTTTTCTGCAGTTGATAAAATGGACACGTTTTTGTATTCCACTCTGTTAATGTGAGGTATCACAATTTTTGATTTGTATATGTTGAAGCATCCTTGCATCCAAGATATAAATCCTACTTGATCATGGTGGATGATCCTTTTAATATGTTGTTAAATTCAGTTTGGTAGTGTTTTGTTGAGAATTTTTGCATCTATGTTCATCAAGGGTATTGACCTACTAATTTATTTTCTTGTAATGTCCTTGTCTGGTTTCGATATCAGGGTAATGTTAGCCTCATAAAAAGTTTGGAAACATTTCCTCCTCTGCAATTTTTGGAAAGATCTTGGGAAGGACTGGTATTAATTCTTCTTTAAATGTTTGGTAAGATTCACTTAAGAAGCCTTGAGGTCCTAGGCTTTTCTGTGTTGAGAGACTTTTTATAACTGATTCAATCTCCTTACTCATTATTGTTATGTTCAAATTTTCTATTTCTTAATGATTCATCCTTGGTGGGTTGTATTTGTCTAGGAATTCATTTCTTCTTCGTTATCTAATACATTGGAATATAATTGTTCATAGTAGTTTCTTATGATCCTTTGTGTTTCTGAGGTATCAGTTGTAATGACTAACCTTTCATTTCTAATTTTATTTGAGTCTCCTCTCTTCTTCCTTTAGTAGTCTACCTTAAGTTTTGTCAACTTTGTTTATCTTTAAAAAAAAAAACCCTCTTACTTTCATTAATCCTTTGTCCTTTGTTTTTCTAGTCTCTATTTATTTATTTATTTATTTTTTGAGATGGAGTCCCATTCTGTCACCTAGGCTGGAGTGCAGTTGTGCCATCTCCACTCACTGCAACTTCCGTCTCTGGGTTCAAGGAATTCTCCTGCCTCAGCCTCCAGAGTAGCTGGATTACAGGTATGTGTTGCTGTGCCTGGCTAATTTTTGTATTTTTAGTAGAGATGGGGTTTCACCATGTTGGCCAAGCTAGTCTCAAACTTCTGACTTCAGGTGATCCATTCACCTTGGCCTCTCAAAGTTCTATGATTACAGGCATGAGCCACTGTGCCCAGCCTGTAGTTTCTATTTCATTTATATATGCTGTAATCATTATTATTTCCTTTCTTTTGCTAACTTTGGACTTAGTTTGTTATTGTTTTTCTAGTTCATTGAGCTGTAACATTGGGCTGTTAATGTGAGATATTTCTTTTTTGTTGTAGAAATTTATTGCTATAAATGTTCCTCTTATAACTGCGTTTGCTGTATCCCATATATTTTGGTATTTTTTTTTCATTCTTGTTTGTCTCAAGGTATTTTTAAATTTCCGTTTAAATTTCTTCATTTACCCGTTGAATGTTCAAGAGTATGTTGTTTAATTTACATGTATTTGTGAATTTCTGAAGGCCCTCCTGTTGTTCTACCATTGTGGTCAGTAAGGATGCTTGATACAATTTCTTCTTTAATTTTTTGAGGCTTGTTTTGTGCCCTAATATGTGATCTATCATGGACTATGTTCCATGTACAAGTGAGAAGAATATTTATTCTGTTGTTGGATGAATGTTTTCTTTCTTTTTTTTTTTTTTATTATACTTTAAGTTTTAGGGTACACGTGCACAACGTGGAGGGGAGGGGGGAGGGATAGCATTAGGAGATATACCTAATATAAATCACAAGTTAATGGGTGCAGCACACCAACATGGCACATGGATGAATGTTTTCTAAATTTTTCTTTCTTTTTTTGAGACGGGATCTCATGCTGTCTCCCAGGCTGAAATGCAGTCATGCGATCTTGGCTCACTGAAACCTCTGCCTCCCAGGCACAAGCCGTCCTTTCACCTCAGACTCCTGAGTAGCTGACACTACAGGCATGCACCACCACACCTGGCTAATTTTTGTATTTTTTTAGAGACAGGGTTTTGTCATGTTGCCCAGGCTGGTCTCAAACTCATGAGCCTCAACGATCCGCCTGCCTTGGCCTCCCAAAGTGCTGGTATTACAGATGTGAGCACTACACCAGGCCCTCTAAATGTTTGTTAGGTCCGTTTGTTCTAAAGTGTTGTTCAAGTTCTATGTTCCCTTATTAATTTTCTCTCTGGATGATCTGACAATTGTTGAAAATGGGTGTTGATGTCCTCTACTATTTTTGTATGCAGTCCATCTCTCCCTTCACATGATTTAATATTTGTTTTATGTACATAGATGCTCTGATGTTGGGATATAATAATGTTATATTTCCTTTTATCTACCCATTGAATATTCAATGGGTCTATAAAGATGCTAAAATCACAATACAAGTGCTCACCAAGACACTCCTTAAGAGTTTTAGACATTATTGATAGTGATGAAGGCATTCATTTTGCTTCTCCAAATATATAACGCTGGATTCTTTAATCAGTCATTCAACAAAACTTTCACCACTCTTACTGGCCTCACACTATAGGTATTATAGAGTGTCACAATGATTTACTTAAATAAGTTGAATTGATTTAAATCAAACGACACATTTTAGTAATCAGTTAGACATCAAGGGTGAATTGTAATAAACAGTCAAACTTCACTTTTGATGTTTGTCTGCTAACAGTTTTCAAGCCTCACCATTCTCTCTTCTCCTTTTGTTCCACATTTGAACAATCTGATAAGAAAGCCCAGGTGCTCCTTCTTTTTATGTTGGAAGGAAGTTCAAATCCAGCAAATCACATTTGCAGTAACCCATACCCCATCCCCATCTTTTAACCATAACCCTTCAAATTAGTCTTCTCTCCCTGACCTCTAATGTCATTTTTGGGCAGGCTTGGGAACCTGTCTCATCCTCCCCAGAAAGCCTCATTATGTGAGTAATAAAATGTTCATGCCCTTTTGGGGTATGTGTGATGTATGTGAGTGTGGATCCATTCATCCTCTTCTCGGTGAGAACAATATATACATATTTAAGTAATCAAATATATTTTTGCCTAGGGTATGAGACCGTTTCTGAGTTTTCTTGGTTAATTTTAAAAGAAATTAGATATGTTGTCAGAAAGTGCATAATAAAAGCATATTTTTGTTTATACAGGAGTATTCTGGCTGATTCTTGAATATATCTTTCTTAAAAATGTCAGATTTTGGTTCAAAATATATCATTTATTTGCTTCATCTTTATATGGATACAGCGTGTTCTCACTCAAATAAGCCAATCACAGGCATTATTGAAAATGCTAAAATCATCCATAGCCAATGAGATATAATGGACTAAGTTAAACTTACATGAAGAAAGTTTTCTTTCCAAATTAGTATATTTAAAATCAATCATGTCCTTGTAAATATGATGTGGAAAGGTTTTTTTATATAATGAAAATTATAAAGTGATTAAGACTAAATATGATGTTTGTTTAGGTGATTTCCCCTGAATATATTCTTAATGAAAAATCATTAAGTTCTAAATTTCAAGTATCCAACAGTTTCTGAAGACCAGTGAAAATGAAAGATGTAGAGAATGAACTTCCTGGCTGTTATTAAAATGTAGAATTTGTCTTTTGCCAAATCAAAATAAATACAAAGTGAAAATGACTGCTTTATTTCTGGGTTTGCTTAAAAATTATTGCATACTGTGGGAAGGCATCATTTAGCCTTCATTTTTAGGTCCTAGCAGAAACCAAATTAACATTGTCATGAGAGAAAATCTAAAAGAATATTCTGAACCATTTCTGGTTAGGGGTGCTTTGCTTACTTACTTCAGTGTAAGATTTCAGCAAAGTTATTCATAGGCTATGTAAGCCATGGACACACACACAAAAATGTATCCATGTTTCAAAATAGCAAAACCTGTCCCTTTCTTTCATACATAAGCTATTGGAAAAAATGGAATTTATTGCTTTATGTGCTTTTAAAGAATAAAAACCGAAAAACAACAGAAATCTTTTCTCCTATCCATAAAATAATTTTTTTATATTTAAATGAGGTTTTCCTATAGTTTTAAAAAGTCTTCATCTTGATTTTTCTGGTTGTTCAGTGAGACTTATCTGTTGAACTTCAGATTATTTCTCTGAGCTGCTCCATCTCCCATTTTTGTGGCTCTACTCCTTTGAAATCTACAACTGACCCTTGAATAACATGGGTGTGAACTGTGCAGGTCTACTTCTAAGTAGACATTTTCCAATAAATACAATTGGCCCTCAGTGTCCACACTGACCACCCCACCCCCACTCCCTTCTGTCTCTTCAGTCAAAGATGGATAGAAAATACAGTATTCTTGGGATGAGAAGCCTGTGTATATGAATGGCCAACTTTTGCATATTCACAGGCTCTGCAGGGCCTACTGCAGGACTTGAGTATGTGCAGATTTTGGTATATGTGGGGTATCCTGGAACCAATCCCCATGGCTACCACGGGACAACTGTAACTGTAGCAATTTACATGAATCATCTTTCTTAGATATACGTACTTGTATGTTTTCTAAAGAGTTCTAGGAGCTTCCATATGCTATTGATTAGCTCATGGCTGATAAATTATATTAAATCCCTAGAATAGGTGGACAAGTCATTTTCTATTCAGCATTTACTATAAATATAATGGAATAATTTTTTTCTCCAAAACACTCTCCTTCTAGCTTTAGGCTTGTACAACTTTTGGTAGAATATTTTCATATCTCTTTTTTTGAACTAAATTGAATTCCTCTGATGATCTCATTATAAGATGCTAATATTTTGCAAACTTGAAGCAAGATTAAATGAAAAAGAATGTCATAGTATTCTAGGTATTATTGACTTGTATTCTCCTGAACAATGATAACTACCACAGAAGCTTCCATTAACTACTGACAATTATTTTTTACTTCAAATCAGGTTATTTTGAGATATGAATTTTTGAGTTTTTAGAAAACATTTAAATTCAAATAATGTGGCATAGATACTAGGAATAACCAAAAACAGAAATGTGAAATGAAAATGATTTGCTTAATCTTTTGGTGTTTATTTTTTGCAGTGAGAACACTTACGATTGACTTGCTTAGCAATTTTCAAGTATATAATGCAGTATTATTAATTATAGTTACCATGCTATACATTAGATCTCCAGAACTTATTCATTCCACATAACTGAAATTGTACCCTTGGATCAACATCTTCCCATTTTCTCCACACCCCATCCCAACCCCTGGCAACTGCTATTCTACTCTGCTTTTATAAGTTTGTTTTTTTAAGACTCCATATATAAGTGAGAGCATGCAGTATTTGTCTTTCTGTCCCTGGCTTATTTTACTTGGCATAATTTCCTCTAGATTTATCCATGTTGTCACAAATGGCAGGAATCCTTTTCTCTTTTTTGAAGCTGAACAATGGTACAGTATGCATATGTGTATGTGTGTGTGTGTGTGTGTGTGTGTATTTCACATTTTACTTATCCATTCACTTGTTGATTATTCGTTCTCTTTGCTATTGAGTTGTTCGAGTTTCTTATATATTTGGTAAATTAATATCAGATGTATAGTTTGCAAATATATTCTACCATTTTGTGAGTTTTCTATTCACTCTATTAGTTGATTCTTTTGGTGTGTAGACGTTTTTTAATTTGATGCGATCCGCTTGTCTATTTGCCTTTGTTGTCTGTGCTTTTGGGATCACATCCAAAAAAATCATTGCTCATGCCAGTGTCACAAAGCTTTTCCACAATTATTTATTCTAGTATTTTACGTTTTCAGGTCTTACCTTCAAGTCTTTAATCCATTTTGAGTTGACTATTATATATGGTATGAGATAAGGGTCTAATTTCATTTTTCTCCATGTGTATATTCAGTTATCCAAACAACATTTGTTAAAGAGACTATTCTTTATTATGTGTTTCTTACCACCCCATAGGCTACACCGTGACCTTAGCAACCTTATGTGTTCTTAGCAACTTGTTGAGGATCAATTGACCATAAACATGTGTATTTATTTCTGAGATCAATCTTTTCCACTGATTTATGTATCTGTTTTTATGCCATTACTGTACTCTTTTGACAGCTATAACTTTGAAATATATTTTGAAATCAGGAAGCATGATACCTCCAGAATTATTACTGCTTAAGATAAGTTTGGCTATTTGGGGTCTTTTGTGGTTCCATATGAATTTTATGATTATTTTTCTATTTATCTGAAAAGTGACGTTGGAATTTTAATAGAGATTGCATTGAATCTGTATGTAGATCACTCTGAGTGTATTAACATTTTAACAATATTAATTCTTCCAAATCATTAGCATGAAATATCTTTCCATTTATTTGTATCTTCTTCAATTTCTTTCATCAATGCTTTATAGTTTTCAGTGTAGAGATTTTTCACCTCCTTGGTTAAACTTACTTCTATGTATTTATTATTTTTTGATGCTATTGTAAATGGCATTGTTGAGTTCCTTTTTGGAAAGTTTGTTGTTGTCTAGAAATACTACTTATTTTCGTATGTTGATATTATATTCTTCAACTTTACTGAATTCATTTATTAATTCTAACTGTTTTTTGGTGGTGCTCTTAGGTTTTTCTATAAATAAGGCCATTTCATTTGCCAACAGAAAAAACTTTACAACTTTCTCTCTGATTTGAATGGCTTTTATTTCTTTTTCTTGCCAAATTTCTCTGACAAGGACTTCCAGTATTATGTTGAATAGAAGTGGCAAGGGTTTGTATCTGTCTTAGTCTGTTTGTGCTGCTCTAACAAAGTACCTGAGTGAAACTAGGCAGTTATAAATAATATGAATTTATTTCTGACTCTTCTGGAGGATGAGAAGTCCAAAATCAAAGCACTGGTAGGTTTGGTATCTGGTGAAGACCCAGTCTCCTTTCAAGGTGGTGCCTTTTTGCTAAGTCCTCCAGAGGTGATAAATGCTGTGTCTTCACATAGACGAAGGGATGGAAAAGGCATAATTAGTTTCCTCCAGCCCTTTTCTAAGGCACTAATCCACTCATGTGGGTGGAGCCCTCCTGACTTAATCACTTCCTCAAAGGCCACACTTCCTAATACCACCACAGTGGGGATTAAATTTCATCACATAAATTTGGGGGAACATTCAGACATAGAAGCATGACTTCTTCTTGATATTAGAGGGAAAGCTTTTCATCGAGTATAATGTTAGCTGGGGGCTTGTCATATATGCTTTACAGTGTTGAGTTATATTCCTTCTATACTTAATTTGTTGAGAGTTTTTTTAATCACTAAAGGATACTGAATTTTGTCAAATTACTTTTCTGCATTTATTTAATCATATAATTTTTGTCCTTAATTCTGTTAATGTGTGTACAACATTATTGACTTATATATGTAGTGAACTATCCTTGCATCCCAGGGATAAATCCCACTAGATTGTGGTGTATGATTCTTTGAGTGTGATGGTAAATTTGGTTGGCTAGTATTTCCTTGAGATTTTTTTCATCTATGCTAATCAGAGGTGTTGGCTTGAAATTTTCTTGCTTGCAGTATCCTTGTCTGGCTTTGGTATTAAGGAAATGCTGGCCTCATAAAATGAGTTTGGAAGTGTTTCCTCTTCTTCATTTTTTGGGAAGAGTTTGAGACACATTAATTCTCCTTTATAATTTTAGTAGAATTAAGCAGTAAATCCATGCGATTCTGTGCTTTCCTTTGATGGAAGACTTGTAACTACTGATTCAACCTTCTCAATTATTATTGATCTTATTTATTATTATATAATAAGTAGGATTTTATTATCCAATTTGTTGACACATAATTATTCAGAGCAGTCTCTTGTAATCCTTTGGATTTCTTTTGAATCCGTTGTAATGTCTCCTCTTTCATTACTGATTTTGTATGTTTCCTTTTTTTTTTAGTCTAGCCTAAAATTTGTCTATTTTGTTTAATTAAAAAAAAAACCTCTTAGTTTCATTGATCTTTTCTCTTATTTTTCTGGCCTCTAACTTATTTATTCTCTGATTCTGTTATTTCCTTCCTTTTACTAATGTTGGGCTTGGTTTGCTTTTCTTTTTCTAGTTATTTGAGGTGTAATGTTAGGTTGTTTATTTGGGTTTTTTTTTCCCTTTCATGTGGACATTTATTCATATGAACTTCCCTCTTAGAACTAATTTGGCTGCATCTCATAAGTTTTGGTAGTTGTGTTTTCATTTTCATTTGTCTCAATATGTCTTTAATTTCCCTTTTTATTTCTTCTTTGTCTCTTTGGTTGCTCAAGAGTGTGTTGCTTAGTTTCCACATGTGAATTTTCTAGTTATCCTCTTGTTATTAGTTTCTAGTTTTATACCATTGTGGTCAGAAAAAATACTTGATACAATTTCAGTCTTCTTAAATTGCGTAAAACCTGTGGCATAACTTATTATCTGAACTGGAGTATTTTCTCTGTGCACTTGAGTTAAATGTGTATTTTGCTGCTGTTGGATAGAATGTTTTATATATGTCTGTTTCATTGGTTCATTTGGTCTATAGTGTTATTGGGGTCTGTTACATTCTTATTGATCTTCTGTCTGGATGATCTATCCGTTGTTGAATGTGGGGTATTCAAGTCCCTACTATGACTGTATTGTTGTCTATTTCTTCATATATGTTAAAATTGGCTGTATATATTTTGATGCTCTAACACTGGGTGCAGATATATTTTTAATTGCTGTATTCTCCTGATTAATTGACACTTTTACCATCATGTAGTTAGTTACCTTTATCTCTTGTGACAGTATTTGACTTATATTCTTTTTTCTGATATGTGTAGCCACTTTTAATCTCTTTTGATTATTATTTGCATGAAACATCTTTTTCTCTCCCTTTACTTTCTGCCTATGTGTGTCTTTAAATTAAAATGAGTATCTTATAGGCAGCATATGGCTGGATTTTTTAAAATCCATTTAGCCACTCTATGTCTTTTGATTAAAACATGGACTTTATTAGTATGTCAGGCAAATCTATAACATATTAGGAAATAATTGTAAATCAAAGAAAAGATAAATACAATTAAAAACAGAATGTTCTACAGTTAAAAAGAATGAGGAAACTCTTTAAGGAGAGGAACTCTCTCACCAAACTATAGTTTGCAGTAGGAATAATATTATTCTCTTGAGGAAACAAGACTATAACCATTGAAGTAATAAATATACAATGGAATGTTTTTTGCATATGTGCCAACTTCCTTCTTTAAATATGTTGTTCACCCAAGCACAGAAAGTTTTACTTTAAAGATTTCACATTTACAATTCATAAACAAGAAATTCTCTGTAGCACATTCTCTGGTAAGTCGGTGATATTTCAGAGCTGCTTAAATAATACTTTCTTACTGTCGGTGGTGGATTTCTTGCTTCCATGTGACTGGGGAGGGTAAGAAATTTTTCTCTAATTACCAGTTACACTCTCCACCTGGATTTGATCTGAATTGGCCAATTCCTTCCCAGTTATGAAACAGGTTAGATATATGTGACCTGAAGTAATATGGAATTTATGTAACACTATAGTCTTCAGAATGTAGATGGTTTCTTAGAGATTCTTTTAATAGTAACAGTATGAGATTGGCTGAGTATAATCCTAGTTAAAAATATGGAAAACTCTGTAACTCTATTAACCATTCTAATTATATTACTTATAGGACAATAACATAAATAATTTCTCTAATATATTATTTTTAATGAATGTATACAAATGATTGGTAAATATTCTGTTTCTATGTTATTCTACGTATAGTATTTAGTCCCATAAGAATACACTTTTCAAAATCTACCTATAAAGTAGATATAGATATAGATTTTAGTCTAATACTATAGAACATTTCCAAGTGCTCTTGGAAATGTAATGAAAGAGTAAGGAAGTATAGTTTTCACTAAAAGGCTATAGCACAGAACATAAATTCCTTATTTGTTTATACACCTGAGGAAGATGGCCTTTTCTACAAATTCCATAATTTATTAGTCAAAACAAACTTACCATCAGCTGTCTTTTAAAAGCCTTTTCCTTTTAGACACAAAGGAGTGAAAATTCTAGGTTCATTATGAACTCATTTTATTAGTGAATAAGGAAATCTTAATTTAACATATAAAAATCAAGAAATTCATTAATGATATGAGAGAGAGAGAGAAAACATCAATAAACAAAAAATTCTTTGTCTTCATTTGAGGTTACTATCTCCTTTGTCTTCAATTAAGGTTATTATTCAATTCTTTATTCTGAAAATTGGCATTTCTGGGAAGTAGATACCACCAGAAGATGAAGAAAACTATATATATAATAAATATAAATATACTATAAATATATAAAAAGATATACAAATGTATATGTGTGTAAACGCATATGTACATATATGTATATGCATGTTTATGTGTATATATGTAAGAATCATGCCAGCTAAAAATTATGAAAAATAAGTAATTAGAAAAGTATTATTTTTGAAAATTCTTATGAAAGAATTGATTCAGCAATGGATAAAAAATCAGTGTTAAAACTATTAAGTGAAATGTTGATAGAAGGTGAATACTTGCATATTTCAAGAATATCACCCCCCCAGAAACTGATGTTATTTACTACTAACAGTCTCCTTCACTAAGAGAAATTTTTAGGAATATACTTTAGAAAAAGGAAAATGATCCCAGGAAGATTTGAGTTTCAGAAAAAAAAAAAAATGCCTTTTCTCTGCCTTTTCCAGCCCCACTAACCTAGAAAAAAGAAAAAGGAAAGTGCGTAAAAAGATAAATATGTAAATGTGGCAATTATTTTGAACAATTCTGACAACTGGATTCAAACAATCTGAATTAATTTTAATGAAGGTTTCCCAAAGTATTTTATAGGGTATCTAGTCCATTTGAACTTTTAAACTGCTAAAGCAAATTTCTTAATTTTCAAATTGTCGACGAAAAGAGTCAAACTCTGTAAGATATTCAAAGAGATTTATTCTGAGCCAAATATGAGTGACCATGGCCTGTGACACAGCCTTCAGGAGATCCTGAGAACATGTGCCCAAGGTGGTTGGGGAACAGCTTGGTTTTATACATTTTTGGGAGACATAAAACATCAGTCAAATACATTTAGGATGTATACTGGTTTGGTTAGGTTCAGAAAGGCAGGACAACTTGAAGTGGGAAGGCGGGGTGTGGGGGTTCCAGGTCATAGGTAGATTTAAACATTTTCTGGTTGACAATTGGTTGAGTTAATCTAAAGACTTGGGGTCAACAGAAAGGAAATATCTGGGTTAAAATAAGGGTTTGTGGAGGTCAAAGTTCTTATTATGCAGCTGAAGACTTCAGGTAACAGGCTTCAGAGAGAATGCACTGTAAATGTTTCTTATCAGACCTAAGGTCTGTGTTGATGTTAATACTGGAGGATGTAATGAGGCATGTCTGATCCCAACTTCCTGTCATGGTCTAAACCAGTCTTTAGGGTTAAATTTTAGAGTGCCTTGGCCTAGGAGGAAGTTCATTCAGATAGTTGGAGGCCTTAGAATTTTATTTTTGGTTACATTCTCCTCCTTCTGGCAAGATTTGCCAGAGACAACATCAATGGCCAGCAAATCTTTATTTTGTCTCATAACATTGCTAGTGTGGCATGGCTGCTGCTCCAGGTCCATCCTGTTATATGGTGGGACTTCCCATGGCCAAGGGTCTTAGAGTCTAAAGGCTTTTAGCCAATTAAATGTTCTAGGCCAGATAGGAATAGATGTAGACAGGCATTTACTACCTCTTAAAATTATTATTTTAAGTAAAAAGCCAACAAACAAAAACTAAAGGCAAAAACTGACTTATCCTTAACTTCTATGCATTCAGCTACAGTAATCTTGGTATTAGTACAGACTTATAGCAATGAGCTGTACAAAAACATAAGCACTGTTCTGAAAAAGACATTTAAAACAATATGTCTATCTCTACAATTCATATCTGGGAGTATTATACCCAGGAGGCTTTGTCACAAAGTATCATTATCCTGCCAGTAAATATTTTCTTTTAATTCTACAGGAAGCAGAAAATTCTTTATGGTTGGGTTGAATGCAAAAGTGCCACAGAATAGCTTAGATGGAAAAATCTCTTCTTTTGCGAGCTGTTTAGGCATCTTTGTACCCCTCCTTGATTTGGACCTTGACCTAATTCTATTCCTCAAAACCAGCCTTTACAATCTCATGCACCCATCTATTCTGTGACAGTCCCTAAGCCCAAAGGAAGGGTGCTTGTAAGGTTTTAGCAGCAGGGATGCTGCTAAACAGTGGGATGCCAAATGAGGGAGACTTGAATCTCTGACCTTCAGAATACAATGATTTTTTTGTTTCCTTGGAAGTAAAACAAGGATAAATAGACAACATTAATATTTTGACAATCAAAAGAATATGTGTGTGTCAGAAACAGAAAAAGGAACTTATTCTATTAGGGCACCAATTAAAGATATGAACAAAAATTATAATCGGGTACTTTCTAGAGATTATTGTAGCTAAGAAATAATTTATGATTCAATCTGCACTCAAAAAAACAAAAGTTAGGGCTGAAATCTAGTATCAAGTGTTACACTTTATCTTTGAAACAATTTTTCTTTCTGTAGCCCTCCTTTTCTATTAAAGAGAAATTATAATAGGACCAATTTGTGTGCAAAATAAGTTTTAGGCTTATTATACTTAGCCTGATTATTTGCATAAAATGCAGCAAGAATTGATTGGCCATATAGGCTTCTTTTAAGTTGGCTTTGTGGAACTTTACCTAAAAATGATATTTTGGTCAAAGTCTTGGTAAAACAATCAGTGTCTCCAATTGTTCTGTTTTAAAATCTCTTATTAAACTTATGCAAATATTTATATTGTCATAAAATCACAATCCAAATTTTTGCAAAACTCAGAGAGAAAGGTAAATTTGCTTATAAAAAATATACTTCACCCAAATAACTCTAAAGAAAAAAAGAGTTTTTTGAGCCTTCTTTAATCAGAGCAGCAGCCTTCCGAACAAGAGTTTGTTCACCTTGGAACTGCCATTTACGTGCTAAACAGCTCTTGTTACAGGAGAGCTGCTATCAGGCGCTGTAGAATTTAGCAGCTCTTTGCATAGTTAGAGACAGTCCTTGTTAGGGACAGACTGCCTCAGGAAAGCTTCTTGGTGCTGCCCACCCCTCCCCCTAATACTCTGCAACTCTTCTCCATGCTGCCCACCCTTCCCCCAAGCCTCTTTACATTCCTAAGCCCTTATCTAGGTGCTGCAGTGAAGCCAGCAGACTTCACTTATCAGGCCTTTCTGCGATAAGCAAACTCCAATTACAAACCAACCTGACCGCACAGGGGGAGGTCTTGGGAAGCATAAACAAAGTTTACCTACACCCTCCTGTAAGTTCCTGTTCATCTAGCTGCTACTATAAATGTCTCAAGGTGATATGAGGCAAAATTAACCAGCAAACAATCCCAGGATGTGGCCATACCAAAGAACTCCCTCAAACTCCCCTCCTCAATATAAACCCCTTGTTCTGCAAGCTTGGGGCTGCTTCCTCTGACTGTTAAGGGGGCAGCCGGCAGGTTAACAAAAACGTGCTTGCCTGACTTTGGGTCTATTTTTCCTTTCTCTCGGCTAACCTTACAGTCCTTGGGAGAAAAAAAAAAAAAGGTTTCCTGCTCATGAGTCTACTCCTTGTATTCCCAGGTAGCAAGATCCTATGTAAACCATTTTTATTTTATCATGGAACTATTTTGGGCACCATTATTTTCATTAGCACAGGAGTAGCTTCAGTTAACGTTCCATAGCAAGATAATAAATACCCTCAAGTGGAAATTCTCTAGTCTAGTAGTTGTCATTGGGAAATACTCGCAGTCTTTTGCCGTAACCCCCAATACATGCTCCACAAAGGGCTATGAGGTAGAGAATTTGTCCTGACTAGTACTGTACTTCAGCTTCTACACTATATTCTGTGAGCTCAGGCAATCTTACTAGTTCCCATTTAGTGTGTCCAATTAACATTTCTCAAAGAGCAGATTTCCATGCCTTTAGTTTTATAGTACTAGATAGAGAAAACATCTCCCTGTCAGATACAAAACCCATTTTTATAAGACATTTAGGTAAAGGGGTTACAACCACCTTACATAAACCCTGTTCAAACATCTTAAATATCATAATTTTATTAACATGCATATTTTTATGTCCTGGTCTCAGGAACTTTTTTTTCCTACCCCCTAGAATATTTTGCCTTTTCTGGTGAAAAAGGGTTTGGGTTCCCAGCAGGGAGTTGCATCTGTAGGACCCATGAGGGACAGCAAATTTGATAAGGCTTCTCAAACAGTTGTATGATTCCATGGGGCAGAGGGGGGAGGTGGGCACCCATGTACAAGGGGCCCTCTTAACCCCCAAATTTACCATGGCCTGGGTAATAGGCATATTCAGTGGGAGGATATCCCAGTCATCATAAAGCCAGTCCCACATGGCTCACAAATGAGGCCTGTTAACTGCTTCATGGGGTGTTCCACTTGGAATTTTATAGGGCAGTCTCCTTCTCAAGGAAAACAGATTTTACAGTGGCATTTATCTGGTCCACTAGGCTGGTTGGAATAACCAAGAATAACCTCCTGTGCATTTGGATCACATACACTCATTAGTCATTGTTAAATACTGAGCTGTGTGTCCTGCATCAACCCAAACAATCTCTTAAATTCTGTAGTATTTAAAATTAAGAATTTTGTCCTTAAAGTGGTTATTTTTACAATCCACAATGGTATAGATTTTTCAAGAAGCTGATGACACCAATTTAAAAATGGAAAAATTCTTTTACATTATACCTTCTGTTTTTGATAGTTACTTGGTTTTGCCCTTCCCCCTTCTTGGTAACCACAGGTCTCAGAGGTAACTATTGTTGCCCTGGCTTAATTTTTGTTTTCATCCATTTAGTTTTAGCTGTATCATTTTTCCTTCATTTTGAAGTGACTCTTAGTTTCTTAACTAGAAAAAAATACACTTTTTTAGCAAAATTGATATCTTTGTGTTTTATAAACCTCACCAAAAACCACGTTACTCTCCTACTATTTTAACTTAGTAACCCAAATCTCAGTGGAAAAAAATACAAAAACAAGATTACTTAATTTACCATAACATGACTTTTAAGATTTTAAATTATTGGAGAGAATTTTGAGATCAAATTTACCAAATTAATTTTATCAAAGATTGCCAAGGTCATGTGAATTAAAAGGCATCTGAGTTAGCCCTATTAGCCTACCAGTCTAATAAGCACTTACTTTTTTTTTTAAGTCAATTGATTAGCTCTTTCATATACTTCAGTAGTGAAATACTACTTCCACATGACATATTAGAAAGATAGAGCTATAATAGGTATGCAGAATAAAAAAGGCAGGTCTAAAAGATATTTAATTTGCCTGTTTTCAAAAAATATTATCTCCCTTACTTTAGATTATTAATTTTAAAAAGTTACAATAGCCAACCAAAGGTGAAGGAGAGTTACCATACAAGGCCTTTTTAAAAGAGAGGAGCTGAGGGGTGGGTGTGGTGGCTCACACCCGTAATAGCAGCACTGTGGGAGGCCAAGGTGGGCAGGTCATCTTAGGTCAGGAGTTCAACATCAGGCTGGGCAACATGGTGAAATCCCATCTCTACTAAAAATACAAAAATTAGCTGGGCGTGGTGGTGGCCACCTGTAGTCTCAGTTACTCGGGAGGCTGAGGCAGGAGAATTGCTTGAATCCAGGAGGAGGAGTTTGCAGTGAGCCAAGATTGTACCATTGCACTCCAGGCTGCAAGAGTGAAACTCCATCTCAAAAAATAAAATAAAATAAAATAAAAAAGGAGCTGAAGCAGCAGGGTGGACCTGAGATATTAATCTGAATAATGTCAAAAAGAAACAGATTATAGAATTTAAAAATTAAAAACTTCTTGCATTAAAAGTAACTCAATATTTTTAATAAGATCTTGTTTTAACTAATTCTGTCATTTTGATTTGTGTATTTTTAGTATCAAAGACCCATCTCTAGAAAGTCTATGATAATTTCTTTTAATTATAGCCAACTGAACTATACTACCTTTTTTTAAAAAAAAATCCCTCTTTTACTAACCTTTTTATGACTTACATAGAACATCCACGACATGCTTGGAGTCTCTGTTTTGTCCTAAATATCCCTCTTTCTTGAAGAACCAGTCATCTTATTTTAGGACAAAAAATCATTGTAGAAGATTCTCATATAAGGTCACTTTCCTTTTAACCTTCCTGACCAAAAATGCCTCTTTATATCTATAACTTTCTTTACCTCCCTCTTATTTCCTGGTTCTTTTTACCTTGTTTTGTATGTAACCTCTAAATAACTTTTGAGTTAGACAAAAAAATTCACCTTTCAATAAGAACACACATTTTAAAAAAATGTTTTTTTATAATTTTTAAATGGGAAATTACCCAGACATTTAAATAGTATCTATTAATATAACCTTAGTATCTAAATTATATGGCAAATATGTTTATAATAATTTATTTTATTATGTTTACTTTATTACTTCATTTAATAGTTTACCTAGATTATTTATGAAAGTTAACTCCCTGTTAACCATTTTGCTTTTTTGAGAAAGAGTTTCACTCTTGTTGCCTAGGCTGGAGTGCAATGGCATGATCTCGGCTCACTGCAACCTCTGCCGCACAGGTTCAAGAGATTCTCCTCCCTCAGCCCCCCAAGTAGCTGGGATTACAGGTGCTCACCACAAGGCCTGGCTAATTTTTTGTATTTTCAGTAGAGGTGGGGTTTTACTATATTGGCCATGCTGGTCTCAAACTCTTGACCTCAGGCAATCCACCCACCTCGGCCTCTCAAAATGCTGGGATTACAGGCATGAGCCATCATGCCTGGCTGTTAACCATTTTTATAACCTATATATAACCATTTTTATAACCTACAAATTTCAGGTGTTTATCTAAATAAACAGACTTATGGTTAAGTAGAAGGGTACTTTTTTTTACCAATAACTCAGGATTTAGCTGTTTTCAGTTAACTAACAATATTAAATACTTTATTTATTAAAAATTACACCAGCAAAGATCATTCTAATTTGGGCTGGGTTTATAGTTTTATAACCCTTATGGCAAATTTTGACACCTTATAGTATTCTGCAGGGATAAGTATGAAACCATTGATTGATCAATAAATGCAAACAAAAATGCTAACAATTCTTAAGGCACTTCTAATATTACTTTACCAATAATTTTAAAGCCAGCTTATTTATTAAAGATTTTACTTAAGTTATATGAACTTAAAAAAGCATTTGACTTAGTCTTTTTTCTAATGAAGTATTTAAGCATTTTTATTTTTCTTTAAGCCAATTAATTAGAGCTCTTTTATATATATTTAGTAGTGAAACTTTATGTATACAACACATAAATACATAGACATATTAGGCATGCTGATAGAAGTACATCTTATAGATTCATAAAACCTATTTTTATTTCCTATTTTAGACTCCCAGATTCTCCATAACCTGTTTCATTACCCTAGGCAGTTGTCAGCTATGTAGCCCTAAATTTGCATATTAAAGGAAAAACTCTGAGGTGAAAAATCATGTAGCAAAATTTACATCTCAAATTACAGAGAGAAAGTCAGCTGGAGGAAAATTAAAATGGATGTAATTGTCAAGTTAAACATAAAATTTAGAAATCTATAATAGGATTGTACAAGGACACCAATTGTTTTGTACAGGTAGTTCTAATTTTACTCTCCATCTTTTAACTGGACATCTGAGCTCTGCAGAGAACCCACACTGTGTATTGGGTCTCCAAATAGAGAATTATTATAAGGCTAGACCATCCTTTTACAGTTTTCCTTCCCTTTTTTTTTAATGAAGACATTTCTCCAAGTGTCTAAGCTACACTCTTTCTTACTTTAAACATCCAAGTGTAAAAAATCAGACAACACATTACAAATGCAAGCAGGTTAAAATCTGAGAAGCAACTTGTGTGTTTTCTCTTGGGATTCCATAAAGAAAAAGAAGTTTCTCCCCAAAAAAGTGTCTGGTGCCTTCTCTGTTTTATTTAAGGAATTTCAGGCTGTTAGAAACTATTTAAGAAAAGCTTTCTGAAGAACAAGGTCATAGGAGAGAAAATAAAAACCAAAAAACATAACGGCCTTATGTATATGTGTGTGTATATATATATACACACACACACATACATGTTGGGAACAGACCACCAAATCTGGCCATAAACTGGATGACACAGAGAACAATTATACTTATGGGGCATATTTATCAATCTTGGCTGGCAATAATGCCTGGATGTAATCACTCTATGACCCAGTTACACATGCTCTCTGATCTCAGTATTTACCATAATAAATCTGCTCTTATAATTAAGGCATACCACCCTCAAAAACCTATTTGTAAACAAAATTGAACCTGGCCAGAAAAAATGAATGTTCTTGTTTGGGAAGATTGCATTACAGAGCAGGCAGAGGTGCTGCGCAATGATTCCTATGGAATTGTTATTATTTGGTCTAGAAGGACATCATTATTATTTGGTCTAGAAGGACACTCTACAAACTTTGTCTTTGGATATTGCAAAATTAAAAGAACAAATATTTAAAGCATCCCAGGCACACCTGACTTTAATGCCAGGAAGTGGTGTGCTTGAAGGAGCTGCAGACAGATTAGCAGCAGTTTTACCCATTAAAATGGATAAAAACGCTTGGAGCTCTGTGATTTCAATGGTGATTGTGCTTTGAATCTCTGTTGTTTGTCTTTGTATAGTCTGCAGATGTGGATCCTGACTCCTGTGAGAAGTAGCTCACTGTGACAAGCTGCCTTTGCTTTTATCACTTTGCAAAACAAAGAAGGGGGACATGTTAGGAACAGGACCCCCAAATCTGGCCATAAACTGGCCCCAAAACTGGCCATAAACAAAATGTCTGCAGCACTGTGACATGTTCATGATGGCCGTGATGCCCATGCTGAAGGTTATGGGTTTACCGGAATGAGGGCAAGGAGCACCTGGCCCACCCAGGGCGGAAAACCACTTAAGGGTGTTCCTGAACCACAAACAATAGCATGAGTGATTTGTGCCTTAAGGACATGTTACTGCTGCAGATAACTAGCCAGACCCATCCTTTGTTTCACCCTACCCCTTTGTTTCCCATAAGGAATACTTTTAGTAAATCTATAATCAATAGAAACAATGCTTATCACTAGCTTGCTGTCAATAAATATGTAGGTAAATCTCTGTTTGAGATTGTCAGCTCTGAAGGCTGTGAGACCCCTGATTTCCCACTCCACACCCTATATTTCTGTGTGTGTGTCTTTAATTCCTCTAGTGCCGCTGGGTTAGGGTCTCCACGACTGAGCTGGTCTTGGCATATACACACATACCTACACAGACACACACTCACACACAAACATACATACACACAACCATCCTATAACTTTTACTTCAAAACTGTAGCCATAAGATATTAATACAGATTCATAGACTTGCAAAAAAAAAAAAAAAAAAACGATTAAAACTATGGGTTTTATCTCAGTAGAAAAGAAACAGCCGATTTATAGCAGGCAAAAAATAAAATAGAGAAAAAGAGAATTCAGGAACTCTATAGTTGCAGGATGACCTTAAGCTTCCTTTTCCTTGATGTAAATGTGGACAAAGACCATGATATGTACATTTAACACAAACACTTGCAAATAGAGGTGCCATAAGGCCAACAGAGTGCCCCAAAGAGGGTTATTCTCCCTTTTTTTCTCCTCATTCTTAGTGTTTCCCACTTTTTTTTAAGGGAATAACTGAGCTGTGGCCTAGGGTTTTAGTGTGCTGGGTCAAGGTATGCTGGTTGTGGGTAGGACTCCACAATGTGTGACCACTGAATCATGCCTGCCCTCTTATGTGTTTCAGTTTCTCTTTCCAGAGGTCTGAGCACCTCCAGGAGGGCTCAAAGCACAGAGTGACCAGCTCCTATTTGTGACTCCTAGACAAGCCATTTTAAACTAATTTTGTTGGGGGCTCCCGGTAGGACTGCTGCCTCATGGGGGTCAATCCCCCAGACACTCCCACTCGACCCCTGGTCACTCAGGTGTGACTTTCAGCTTGGAGGAGCAAAATGCCTTTTCTATTCAGAGCTTAGAAAACTCAGTCTCTCATTTATATATGAAAATGACAGTTCAATTTCTCATGCAAATGCACACACAGGCCAAATTGAGATTAATATTGGGAGATACAGCAATAGAGAAGACCCTTTAGAATGCATCTGTGAACGGGAATGAGAATCCTAAACAACAACTTCTCAGGAAACAAAAAAACTAGCTCAGAATAAACCAAGGACCATCAATCAAAGGGAAGTTTGGGGCTCAGCAGGACTCACCAGTTCCACCAGAGGAGAAGGTCAAAGTTAGGGAGGCTTTCAATGGGCCCCTGATGTTACTTTAGCTCCAAGTTTGAGCAACTTCTTCAGGGTCCCAAGTGTTTTCTGAGGCCCCACATGTTTGGCCACCAAATTATTGTTGATGAAAAGAGTCAAACTCTGTAAAGTATTTGTAAGGATTTATTCTGAGCCAAATATAAGTGACCTATGACCTATATTTATTCTGAGTGACATACAAGTGACCTATGACACAGCACTCAAGAGGTCCTGAGAACATGTGCCTGGGGTGGTTGGGACATAGCTTGGTTTTATACATTTTTGGGAGACAAGAGACATCAATTAAGTACATTTAAAATGTATATTGTTTTGGCTCAGTTCAGAAAGCAGAATGACTCAAAGTAACTGGGAGGGGATGGTTTCCAGGTTATTGGTAGGTTTAAAAATTTCCTGGTTGACAATTGGTTGAGTTAATCTAAAGACTTGGGATCAATAGAAAGGAAATGTGTAGGGTAAGATGAGAGATTGTGGAGAACAAAGTTCTTATGCAGATGAAGGCTTCAGGTAAAGGGTTCAGAGGGAATAGATTGTAAATGTTTCTTATCAGACTTAAGGTCTGTGTTGATGTTACTGCTAGAGGGTATAACTAGGCATGTCTGACTCTAACTTCCTGTCTTGGCCTGATCCAGTCTTTAGGGTTAAATTTTAGGGTGCTCTGACCTAGGAGGAAGTCCATTTAGATGGTTGGGAGGCCTTAGAATTTTATTTTTGGTTTACAAAATAGACACTATCAGATTTTTTAAAATCCATTAAAGCCAAAGGTATCCTATTGAAACTAAAAATTCCACACAATTTAGTTTTATACTCAAACTTTTTCAAACACTTTGATTAAATGATCATGTAGGTTAATATAAACACATTAACTTTTGATGCTCTTTTAAGGTTATTTAAAAAGTAAGTACTCATCTAAGCCCAAATAAAGAAAACAACCATCATCACCTCCATTTGAGAGGACTGAAAGATGAATTGCTGTCTAAATAATTAGAAAAGTAGTATTTTTGAAAATTTATATGAAACACAGAACAGTCCGTTTTAATTTGAGTCAAAGGGAAAGTACAATTCTGAGAAGGGGTTGGGCCACAGGAGTATACTTACCACATAAATGTTTAAGAGCAGAGTGTGAGGTTGCCATGGACTGAATGTTTATTTCCTCTAAAAATTCTTATGTAGTAGCCCTAATCTCCAAAGTCTGAAGATGGGGCCTTTGGTAGGTAATTAAGTCTTGAGGGTGGAACCCACATAATCAGATTGTGCCCTTATAAGGAAGAGACCTAAGGGAGCTTGCTTCCTCTCTCTGTTCTCCATCATGTGAGAATACAGTGAGAAGATGGCCATCTGTAAACCAAGATGAAAGCCCTCACAGGAACTTGACCATGCTGGCAGCCTGACCTGAGACTTCTCAGATTCTGGAACTCTAAGAAGTAAATATCTGTTGTTTAAGCCTCCCAGTGTATGGTAATTGTTATAGCAGCCCTAACAGATTAAGTCAGAGGGAGAGAAGGGGGATTGGATCAGATTAACAAAAAGTACAAAGCAGTGTGAGAATGAAAGTTAGAAAGTTAATGATTGAGACTCAGTGGTTCCTGAGATACACAAGAAGTATATGGTACTGTAAGATTAGCACTGAAACTCTTAGAGGAGAAGACAGGCAGTGTGTCCATTGCTGTGGTTCAGGAGTCTTTGCTTGATAGAAAAAGGATCAATGGGGCCAGGCGTGGTGGCTCACACCTATAATCCCAGCACTTTGGGAGGCTGATGTGGGTGGATCACTTGAGGTCAGGCATTTGAGACCAGCTTGGCCAACATGGTGAAACCCTGTCTCTACTAAAAATACAAAAATTAGCTGGGTGTGGTGGTGCACTCCTGTAATCCCAGATACTCAGGTGGCTGCAACACAAGAATTACTTGAGCCCAGGAAGTGGAGTTTGCAGTGAGCTGAGATGGTACCACTGCACTCCAGCCTGGGTAATAGATGAAGACTCCATCCAAAAAAAAAAAAAAAAAAGGCAAGTGTGGGGATGATCAATGGGATAGCCAACTCTTGTCATTCTCACTTTCAGGTGGAAGAGCAATTGTTCTTGATCAGCAACACAATTTCTAGATCTAGTTTATCCTACAAAATGTCCTGTTGCTTAGTTTCCTTCAATTTACCCACACCACATAATCATAGCTCTTCATTTAAAAATATATGTGTGTGTGTGTGTGTGTGTGTGTGTGTGTGTGTGTGGTTTAGGGAAATCTTTTTGCTTTTTTTTTTAAAAAAAGCAAAATTTATTTAAAAACCACATTTTTTTATGTCTGAGTTTCAGTCTATTGCCACTGCAATTAGATGTTTTTTGTATTTTTATAGTTGAACTTTTGAAAATGCTTCATTTCCTTTGGCATTAAAGTCTAATTTTGTACACTAAATTTAGATGAGTAAGTATTAGCAAAGAAAATGTAACTTCCTTAATTTAATTGTTTGTATGAGGTATTATTCAACCATTTGTTAGTTGGGGCCTTTGGGAGGTTATTAAGCCTTGAGGATGGAGCTGTCATAATCAAATTGTGTCCTTATAAGAAAAGACTTGAGAGCTTGTTTCCTCTCTGCTCTCCACCATGTGAGAATATAGTGAGAAGACGACCATCTGTAAACCAGGAAGAAAGCCCTCACCAAGAATTTGACCATGCTGGCAGCCTAACCTGGGACTTCCCAGCCTTGAGAAACTCCATTTCCTTTCTCAAGGCTTATTTAAACTGTGACATTTAATAATGTACTTGGACTAAATAAAATGAATGAGAGTAGAGACAACCGAAAGAAATATCTTAAAGTTTTCAGTTAGGATACCTTTTCTGCTGATTTTAAAATTCACTTTGAAACATTCTGTTTTAGAATTATGTCTTTTTTGAGTAAATTCCAAATCTGTCTGGTTTTTCTCTGCTGTTTTTTCCCCAAAGATGTCAGTACATTTATATAATATTGTGGCCATAAGAAATGTTTCTCATATTTGAAACTGAGCCCTTCATTGTCTATACTCTTGAGAGGCTGGTGTGTTGCAGTAATTGGCTTTGTCTGAGGTGCTCATAGTCATAGCTATCACTTTCCCACTTATATCATCAGCTTTAAATATTGGTGAACAGCAGCAACATTGAATTGTTTATCCTTTCTCTCCTTGGCAATGAAAAATGTACTCCCTCACTGAATACCAAATATAATACTTAATTAAGTCCAATATCATATTTTATTTCCTATAGGTGTTGAATATTATTTCTTTATATCTCATTATCCTCAGAGATCTTGATGACATAGAAATGAGATCATGAAGAAGAAATGAGTTTTTTGGAAAATTTAATTTATCAAGAAATCTTTCTAAAATGACACTTTCTAGGGAATCAAATAGATGAAATATGACTTAAATACATATAGAACTATATATGATAAAAAAGCTGTTGAAATTAAATTCTGAATAAAATAGATTAATCTGTTGCAGAAATAAATAAGTATGAAATACATACAGTGATTTACTCCTTATTCTTATTAAATATTGCAGTTGTGGAAAGCAGAAGGGCTGACATTGATCATTTAAAGTGAAGGATAATTAGTGGCTACACAGGACTTGGGTTGGGAGTGGCTGTTGATTTGCTGTGGTCAATTTGCTATAAAATTTAAAAAAAATGTCTCCATAGAGGCTGATTCTGACACAGGAGGAAAAAAGACATTATGTGAACCAGCAGGCATAAATACTGCTCAACAAGATCCTTAATATTTGGTAATGTCATATCCCAAAAGAGATCTGCAATCAGATGGTAAGCAGACTTGACCTAAAGTTTGATTTTAAGATCAGGTTGTTTTTATCTTTTTACCTCACAGGATGCTTTATGTAGTAATAATATTTTAATGATAAAATAATCATAGTAAGCATTAGAATTTTTTATTTATTGCTTACTAGCCACCATTTAATATGTTAAGCTCTTTATGTGAATTATCTCATTTAATTCTAACAGCAGTCTTATGAGGTTGGCAATTTTATTACTGACCTACTTACTATCAGAGAAATTGAAAGACAAGATAACATGGCTAGTAAAACCATGATTTGTCTCCAGTGAGCTGACTCTAGATCACATGTTCTTGATCTCTTTTACATTTTTATAATTGAAATTTTAGTTTGTATTGAGACAATTGTAGATTCACATGCAGTTTAAAGAGATAGTACAGAGAAATCATTTGTGCACTTAGCCCAGTTTTTCCCAATGGTAACATTTTGCAAAATTATAGTATAATATTACAATAAGTACATTGACATTTATACAATCCACCAGTCTTACTCAGATTTCCTCAGTTTTATTTTTGTACTCATGTGTGGGTGTATGTTTTATATTCCATATGATTTTATTATCTAAGTTCATGTATTTGCCACCACAGTCAAGATACTGAACAATTCTCACACCACAAAAATTCTGCATGTTAACCTTTTATAAACACATTCATCTCCCTCTTATCCTTCCCTCATTCCTATCCCCGGGCAACCACCAATCTTCCCTCTATTTCTAAAGTTATGTCATTAAAAGAAAATTTTTATATAAGTGTAATTATATAGTATGTACACTTTTGTAATTGACCTTTTCACTGGAGAGTCATTCATGTTGATGAGTTTATCAACAATTCCATAATTTATTCGCTTTTATTGTGATTTCATATTGCATGGTGTGAATGTACCACAGTTTAAGTATTTACCTGTTGAAGGACATCTGCGTTATTTACAGTTTTTGGCTATTACAAATAAAGCTACTTTCAACACTTCAGCTTGTTGTATGAAGCAAATTTCCTTTAGATTACATAGTAATTTAATGTTGAATATTATAAGAAACTTTGAAATTGTATTAATCAGGGTCTTCCCGGACAAACCGAGGACTGTGCTGCTTATTCTCGTGGCCCAATAACAAGATGCAGATAAATTGGGAAAGAAGGGAGTTTATTTCTGTATCCGGGTATAGGGAGAAGGCTTGGAAAATATTGCCAGACCAACTCAAAATTACAAAGTTTTTCAGAGCTTATGTACCCTCTATGCTATATGTTTATGTGTAGGTGCGCATTCATCAAAAGACATAAGTGGTTAACTTCTAATCTGTAACTAAGATCTGAGTCCTGAAGATGTTCCTCTGGAGCCTCAGTAAATTTACTTAATCTATATGGGTCTAGGTGCTGGGGTGATTACCCTTATCTTGTCTCTTGCTAAATCCTGGAGATTTGGGGAGTTCCTTCAGACCCCAATAAACTTGTTTGTGGAGGTCTGGAGAGTTTCTTCAGACCCCCAATAAAACTTGTTTAATCCTAAATGGGTCCAGTTAAGAATTCCTTCATTATCTTGTCATGCTTCAAGACCTAGGAAGGGCCTGGGCAAAACTCTCGGTGGGCTTTTGTTACATTCCAGCATTTGTATAAGGGCATTGGCTTCTTCAGTGATTAACTTAACCACTCAGTCAGAAGCTGATGCCATAACTCTTGGTCTAAGGTTGAAAACTTGAAAACTGGAGGGAGTGGTGTTGGCACAAGTCCTGGAGTCCAGAGGCCAGAAAACTTAGATCTAGATTTTCGATGTTAAAGGGCAGGAGAAGAAAGTTGTCCCAGCTTCAAGAGAAAGAGAGCAAATTCATGTTTTTCCTGTTGTTTGCTCTCTGTGGGACCCAAACTGATTGGATGGTGCCTGCCCACATTAACGGCGGATCTTTTCTATTCGGTCCACTGACTCATATAGCAGTTTTCTCTAGAAACACACTCACAGACTTTACCCAGAAATAATGCTTTACCAGCTATCTAGGTATCCCTTAATCCAGTCAAGTTGACACCTAAAATTAACCATTACATAAACATTTTTTCCTGAGTGGCAGAACCATTTTATGTTTCTACCAGCAATATGTGAGTGATTCAGTTTCTTTGGATCCTCGATAGTATTTGGTGTTGTCATCACTTTTTTTTTAGTTGTTCTGATAAGTATATAGAAATAGCTTACTGTGGTTTTAATTTACACTTTCCTAATGGTTGATGACATGGAACAATTTTTAATGTGCATATTTGCCTCCTGTATATCACATTTAGTGAAATGTCTATCACATCTTTTTCCAACATTCTAATTGGATTCTTTTCTTACTGTTGAATTTTGAGAGCTTTAAGATATATTATAAATACTAGTCCTTTGCCAGATATGTGGTTTGCAAATATTTTCTCTGTGTCTCCAGCTTGTCGTTTCATCATTTCATGTTCACAGAGCAGAAGTTTTTAATTTTGGTGAGATCCAATTTATCAATGTTTTCTTTTATAGATTGTGCTTTTGGTGTCAAAACGACGAACACTTTGCCTAGAGCTACATCCTGAAGTTTTTCTTTTATATATTTTGAAAAAGATTCATAGTTTATATAATTTACATTTAAGTCTATATTGGCCGGGCGTGGTGGCTCACGCCTGTAATCCCCAGCACTTTGGGAGCCCAAGGCGGGCGGATCACTAAGTCAGGAGATGGAGACCATCCTGGCTAACATAGTGAAACCCCGTCTCTACTAAAAATACAAAAGAAGTAGCCAGGCATGGTGGCGGGCACCTGTAGTCCCAGCTGCTCGGGAGGCTGAGGCAGGAGAATGGCCTGAACCTGGGAGGCAGAGCTTGCAGTGAGCCAAGATTGCGCCACTGCACTCCAGCCTGGACGACAGAGCGAGACTTCGTCTCAAAAAAAAAAAAAAGTCTATATATTTGTTACTTTTTTGCTTATTTTCAGATGTCCACTTTTTCTAGTATCATATGTTAAAACAAATAAGTATATATATATATATATATATTTTTTTTTTTTTTTTTTTTTTTTTTTTGAGACGGAGTCTTGCTCTGTCGCCCAGGCTGGAGTGCAGTGGTGCCATCTCAGCTCACTGCAAGCTCTGCCTCCCAGGTTCATGCCATTCTCCTGCCTCAGCCTCCCGAGTATCTGGGACTACAGGCACCCGCCAGCACGCCTGGCTAATTTATGGAATTTTTAGTAGAGACGGGGTTTCACCGTGTTAGCCAGGATGGTATTGATCTCCTGACCTTGTGATCTGCCTGCCTCGGCCTCCCGAAGTGCTGGGATTACAGGCGTGAGCCACTGCGCCTGGCTGGTTATTTTTAAATAATTGTTTTGTAAATATTACTGGACTATTTTAGTTTCAATAAATGTGATACATATTCTCTTTGAAATGGTACAGGGCTTTTCTCTGTTGCCATTTTCAGTGTGACTACAGAATGTGGGGCCTACATGACACAGAGATAAGTCACCCTTGCCAGAGTGACTGAGTTATGACCCATAATGTTTACATCAATGCATCTTTTATTTCTGTCCAAAGTAGTCAAGATACATCCTCTCCTGTGCTCATTTTTTTTACAGTTTATGTCATGACCACTCTTCATTCCTTTGGGAAACCTCCCCCCAAGTACATGTTTAGATCATGTGATTTATCCATGTCTGCTCTTAGCTTGGTGAACATTATACGCAAAAACCATTTTGCTTTTATTATAGTATGCAGTTTTGTCTGTTTTAAAGTACTATACTTCTCTTTAAACAGAAGTCATTCCAAGTACTGTTGCAATGATTTGAAGTTACAAGCTTCAAATAGGAAAAATAAATGACTCTCTACATCTTATTTATGAGTTCCCTGCATGCCTGCTCCACTAACAAAAGCTTTCACCCATATATGTATTAGTTGAATTTTGTTGTAAGTGAATCAGTTAATTTTTATTCTTACTTGACAGAGTAGATGATTCAATTCATGCAAGTCAGAATGTCAAATTGTTCTGGCAATCTAAGAAAAGGCTGATTTCAATGACAGGAACTCTATGAATACGTGAGTTCTTTGTCTTATGGAACTATCACCGTCATGACATATTGCTAAGGTCTTTGAAACACATTTATAAACTTGATTCTGTTAGAATTTTGGCATGGGACAAAATTAAAAGCAAATTTGTCTTGCTCATTTCTCCTGTGCAGATTACTTACAATCTGATTGACTCATGAATTGTTCTTTTTATCCTCGACTTGTTAAGTACAAAGCAGTCTCTGAAGCAGAAATAAATTGTCAAAAATTAAAGGCCAAGCAAGGGAATCAGTAACTTGTCCTTTAGGTTTGGAAAAGCCCCAGGCAAGTTACTTCAAGCCTTTAAGTCATTATCTTGGTGTTTAACATGCCTTGATGATCACTGATGATCTCCCATGTGACATAATGTTCTTTGTGCATAAAGATTAGCCCATATGTGGTTATGCAGCTCTTTTCAAAGTTATCTTCTTTGTAGCAACAGTTTCTATAAAACCCTTTGATATCCTCAATCAGAAAGTAAGTGCTTGCCTTCAGGTAACATAAAGGTATCTTAGCAACAGGAGGAGAAATTACTGCTTACTGCAGTGATTTGTGAAAAAAAAAATCAGTCTATATTTTGAATGAACTAAGTATATTTGTCAAGTAGAGTCCAGTCAAGGTGGTTTCAATTTCTACTCATTGCTAATTTAATTATTCATTGAGGATCTCTTCTTTGTTTCATCTCACATTTCTCTCTTCCTTGAAAAAGAAAATGAATTTATAGATTCAGTCCTAGATTTGTAAGAGTGTCTCAAAGATGTGTTGAAATTCTTTTCCTATTAATTGTAACATATATCCTTATTCTACCTTTTTCACGTCTCAGATTTACTGTAATCTACAGAAGAAAAGCTCTATTTACAAACTAGTTTACAAATAGTACCTTCCAGAATGTTTAATAGAATGTAATGTCAGATGTAATAAACTATAATAGAATGTGACAAAAGAATATGAGATTAACAGCTTTTCAAATCCTAAAGAAATTAAAAGATAAAGGGAAAACAATAGCTTTGTAAGGAAAGCCAAAATAAAAATATAACTATAACCAGGCATTATGTTTGTAACCCTATTAACTTAAATATAGCTAGCAATGAGCAAAGGAAATGGTGGTGGTGGGTCATGTTTCAAAAACCAGCAAAATAAGAGAAACACACAGTATTCAACCAAGGAAAATAGACTGTTAGCTCATTAGTAGCATAAGGGCTCCCCCCCCTTTTTTTGGCTAATCAGATTTATTTCTCTTATTTTTTTCCATTATATTATGGCAAAAGTATACAGTGTTACTGTAGGTTTTAAGAGAAAACATGACATATATAATTTTTTAGCCATTGTATTTTCTATATGTATAATGTATCAGTAGAAGAAAACAATGGAAAAAGAGGGGTAGGTAGTAAGGCAGATAAATTATTTTTCCCTTGTATAAATGTATACTAATTTACATATTTATGGGGTGCATGCAAGTGTTTGTTACATGCATAGACTAAGTAATGATCAAGTCAGGGTATTTGGGGTATTCATCAACTTGAGTGTTTATCGTGTTTATGTGTTGGTAACGTTTCATTTCTTCTGGTTACCTTGAAATATACATAATACTGTAGCTAAGTATATTCACTCTAGTCTTAAATCAAACATTAGAACTTATTTATTCTAACTAACTGTATGTTTGTATCCATAACCAACATCTCTCCATTCCCAACTAACCCCCTACTCAGTCTCTGGTATGGATTGGGTCTACAGGATCAAGGATTTTATCTCATAAATGAGTGAGAACATGCAATATTTGTCTTTCTGTGCCTGGTTCATTTCATTTAATGACTTCCAGTTCCACTCATGTTGCTGGAAATGACATGATTTGATTCCTAATTTATGGCCAAATAGTGTTTCATTGTGTATGTATACCACACTCTCTTTGCCATTTATCTGTTGATGGGCACTAAAGTTGATTCTATCTCTTAGTTATTGTGAATAGTGCTGCCATAAACATATGAGTGTGGGTATCCTTTTTTTTTATTCTTTTAATTTTTTAGGTTTTTTAAAAAAATGTTTTATCAGACCTGTCAGGGATGAAAGGTATCTTTTAGATATACTGATTATTTTTGTTTGGGTAGATAACACAGTAGGGGGATTGCTAGATCTTATGGTAGCTCTAATTTTAGTTTTCTGAAAAATCTCTATACTGTTTTCCATAGTGATTGTACTAATTTACATTTACACAAACAGTGTATAAGAGTTCCCCTTCCTTTCCTCCTTATCCTCACTTGTTATTTTTTGTTTTTTTAATAATAGTTATTCCAACTGGGGTGAGATAATATCTCATTGTGGTTTTGACTTGCATTTCCGTGATGACTTAAACATTCATGACTTAAACATTTTGAAAATTTACTTGTTGGCCATCTGTATGTCTTCTTTTGCGAAATGTCTATTCACATCCTTTGCCTATTTTTAATGGGATTTTTTTTCTTTTCTTTTCTTTTCTTTTCTTTTTTTCACTGTTAAGATGTTTGAGTTCATTGTATATTCTGGATATTAGTCTCTTGTCAGATGAGTACTTTGCAAATATCTTTTCCCATTCAAGACATTGTCTCTTCATTCTGTTTGTTTCTTTTGCTGTGCAGAGCTATATAGTTTAATATAGTCCCTTTTTGCTAAGGATTGCTTCAGCTATTCAGGCTATTTTTTTGTTCCATATACATTTCAGGTTTTTTTTTTTCTATTTGTATGAAAAATGATGTCGATACTTTTATAGAGATTGTATTACATTTGTAGATTGCTTTGGGTAATATGGTCATTTTAATGATATTCTCCTGATCCATGAGCATGGGATGTCTTTTCATTTGTCCTCTTCAGTTTTTTCATCAGTATTCTGTAATTTTCCTTTTAGAGATATTCCACCACCATGGTTAAATGTATTCCTAGGTATTTTATTTTATTTTTTGTAGCTATTGTAATGTGATTGCTTTCTTTTTCAGTTATTTCATTATTGGCATACAAAAGTTTACTGATTTTTATGTATTAAATTTGTATCCTGTTAATTTACTGAATTTGTTCATCAGTTGTAAGAGTTTTCTGGTGGAATCCTTTGGTTTTCCTAGATACAAGATTATGACATCTGCAAAGAGTGACAATTTGACTTCCTGTTTTCAATTTGAATACATTTTCTTTCCTTCCTGCCTTCCTTCGTTCGTTCCTTCCTTCTCTCCCTTCCTTCCTTCCTTTGTTCCTTCCTTCCTTCTCTCCCTTCCTTCCTTCCTTTCCTTCCTTCCTCCCTCCCTTCTTTCCTTTCCTTCCTTCCTCCCTCCCTTCTTTCCTTTCTTCTCTCCCTTCCTTCCTTCTTCCCTCCCTCCCTTCCTCCCTCCCTTCTTTCCTTGTCTTCCTTCCTTGTTTTCCTTCCTTGCCTTCGTTCCTTCTTTGTCTTCCTTCCTTCCTTGTCTTCCTTCCTTCCTTCCTTGTTTTCCTTCCTTGCCTCCCTTCCTTCCTTGTCTGCCTGCCTGCCTTCCTTCCTTCCTTCCTTCTTTCCTTCCTTCCTCCTTTCCTTCCTTCCTTCCTTCCCTCCTTCCTTCCTTACTTGCTTCCTTGCTTTCCTTTCTTTTTTGCCTGTTAGTTCTGGCCAGGGCTTCCAGTACTATGCTGAATAGGAGAAGTGAAAGTGGGCATCCTTGTCTTGTTCCAGTTCTTAGATAAAAGACTTCCAACTTTTCACCATTTAGTATGATGTTAGCTGTTGGTTTGTCATATATGGTCTTTATCAGTTTGAAGTGTGGTCCTTCTTTGTCTAGTTTGTTGAAGGGTTTTATCATAAGGCAGTGTTGAATTTTGTCAAATGCTTTTTCTCTATCTATTAAGATGATCATATGGTTTTTGTCCTTCATTCTGTTGATGTGATGTATCATGCTTATTAATTTGTGTATGTTGAATCATCCTTGCATCTCTAGTACAAGTTCTACTTGTTCATGGCGTATTGTCTTTTTGATGTGGTTTGGATTTGGTTTGCTAGATCCATTGTACCTATGTTCATCAGGGATATTGGCCGAGGTTTTCTTTATTTCTTGTGTTCTTATCTAATTTTGGTATCAGGGTAATGCTGGATGTAGAATGAGTTAGGGACAAGTCCCTTCTATTCAGTTTTTTGGAATAGTTTGAGTAGGATTGGTATTAGTTTTTCTCTGTATGTTTGGTAGAATTGCACAGTGAATCCATCTGGTCCTGGGCTTTCCTTTGTTGGGAGACTTTTATTACTGATTCAATCTTGCTACCCATTGTTGGTCTGTTCAGGTTTTCTAGTTCTTTGTGATTCAATATTGGTAAGTTGTATGTTTCCAGGAATGTAACCATTGCCTCTAGGTCTTCCAGTTTGTTAGCATGTAGTTGTTCATAATAGTCTCTGTGCTCTCACAGTGGCACCTGCTGCAGCTGCTTAGGTCGTAAGGATGTGAGTGAGCAGCTCAAGTTTCCTGTTTGGTGCAATGCTCTCCTGATTTGGGGTCTCCAAATGAGTGCCTATGCTAGTGTCCGGGTTCATGTAGGTAGAAGAGCTCTCTCATGGTTTGGATTGCAGCAGTCTGTGGCGGGCACGTGGACCAATGAAGTTCCCTCACTTACTCCTTTCCCATAATACAGACCCCATCTGGGCTCCCAGCAAATCTTGGCTGAGCTGGCTTCTGGCTTCCTCCTCATTCTGTGCCTCAGGTGTTTCTCATACTTCTCTGTTGGACTCTAGTGTTCTCACTAAGATGCTCTCTTCAAGATACGATAAACTAATGGCAATTTTGGGTCTTCTTTCTGCAAAGGGCAAGTGTCTGATGTCTCTAGTCAGCCACCTTGAACTGGAATCCCAGGGGCTTTTGGTACTAGACAAATCTCTTCATTTACAGGCAAGGGAAGGGGGGCTAAGAGAAAACATGGGAAGCAAGAATCAAAGCCAGAACTTGAGTTCTCATATTCTGATTCCAAATCAGGTGTTTGCTACCTACCATGTGGCTTATTTAAACTGAATTTTAATTTTATCCATCTTCATATTTGTTTTACTCCCTGACTGGGGTATGTTAGTGGTATGTGTGAATATCCCAATTGTTGTGTATGCACATGGCCTATTAGTATTCTGTAATTTGCATGACTAAGTAAGATATTCATTGTTTGGACAAGAGAAAAAAAGGAAAGGAAATATGGAATGTAGGCCTTTGTACCATTTTTTTTCTTACTACTAAATTTTAGAATAAATTTGTCCATGTTGTAGACAAAGGCATAAGAACTCTGGAGATAATAAAATGTAGCTCCTGGGTATGAAAGGAATAGATAGCTTTCTCTGATTTTAAGGATTATCATGTTTAGTTAGAAACTGAAATACTGTAGGAAAAGGCACTAAGTGCTAAAAATATAGGTGATTAAAAACAGATCCAAAGAGTGAGGAATAGCTCTTTCAAGTTATGTGTGCTTCTTTCATCAAGAAACACGGGGCAAACTTCAAGAAATAATTTATACTTATGCTCCTGGACTTGAATTTGCATACAACCAACAACCTTAGCAGTAAATTACATCTTGCTGCTGACTTTTAAAAGCCCTTAATGTGGTAATAAATCCACACTAGGGTATAGAGTTTCAGTTAGAGAAAAATAGAGGTCTCCCTTTGTTTAGGGTTTGTGCTGATTCCTTTTCTTTCCTTCCTTCCTTCCCTCCTTCCTTCCTTCTTTCCTTCCTTCTTTCCTTCCTTCCTCCCTTCCTTCCATTCAGAGATTTTTGTTTCCAGTATATTTTGATTTTTGATCATCTCAATTCAACTCATAAAATTAAAGTGAAGCCATAACAAAAATGACCAATTTGTTGGCAATTTTATAGGTATTTGGAATTTTGAGATATAGTCTGTGGCTGTATTGAATATGAATACCAAGTGATTTACTACATCTCTTGAACTATTTGAGGGTAATCATATAAATGAAGATATCTTTCTTTAGAACTACCAAAAAATACCTTTGTATCTATCTCGCAGAAATTAAGATCTATAATTAAATTTTTGAAGTCTGAGGTTCCATCTAGCTTCTCCTTATAAAGTAAGTGTGTGACTTTAGCAAGTAGTTTAGCTTATTTGAACCATAGTTTCTTAACTGTAAAATCGAAGTAATAGTAAAAATATTTGTAGTTAGAAATAACCTGTGTCTGAAGCAATTTACAATTATATTAGATGGAAATAGCCTTGGATTTGGAGTCACAGTGTCTGCAGTCAGGTCCTGGCTTCTCCATAAACTCTATTTTTTGAAAAACCTGATTTTCTGAACTTCTATTTTGAATTTTACTTGTGATAAACTATACAGTATTGCTGTGAGGAGCTACATATATGTATACATATATTTATATGTAAAAGCTTTTTTTAAACTGTCATGCAAATGTGAATTTCTTCTATTATTAAGTACTGAGGCTTTATAAACACACACACACACACGCATATATGTCCACACTGATATACCCTAAAGTGTTGTATAGAATTCTAATCATGGACTCCTGTACACTTCAGCAGGTATTTAATTGCTCAAAATGCCCTTGATGCTCTTTTTTGAATGGAATCTAGAGCCAGTGTGCAAGCAAAACAAGATTATTTTATTACTTTATAGTTACACTTTATAACAGACATTAAACACTGACAAGCCAAATCTAAAATATTAGACTTCTCTCACATAAACATTCCAAAGCTCATTCTGGAAGTGAAGCTACAAGAATATAAAACTACACATGATTTGGGGAAGTTCGTTTAAAATCCTTTAGCTTTGGGAGGTTGAGGCGGGCAGATCAGGAGGTCAGGAGATCGAGACCGTCCTGGTTAACACGGTGAAACCCGGTCTTTACTAAAAATACAAAAAATTAGCCGGGCGCGGTGGCGGGCGCCTGTAGTCCCAGCTACTCGGGAGGCTGAGGCAGGAGAATGGCCTGAACCCGGGAGGCAGAGCTTGCAGTGAGCCGAGATCGCGCCACTGCACTCCAGCCTGGGCGACAGAGCAAGACTCTGTCTCAAAAAAAATAATAATAAAAAATAAAAAATAAAAAAAAATCCTGTAACTTCAAAGCTAAAGTCCATTAAGGAAAGAAAAAATTTAATTTTAGTAAAAATATACTTTTCATAGAGGCAGCTTGGGATAAGAAAGGGCAACAGAGCGTGATTTACAAATGAATAGATAAATGCATCAGACATTCCCAGGTAAAGACAAAAGACAAAAAAAAAAATTGAGTTTACATTCATTATCCTAACTGGCCCTGATTGTAGAATAAGAGCTGAGTTTGAGGGTTAATTCAGGTTCTGCAAGGAAAGTTGTGATTGTTACCTTATATTTTACGGATTAGGAACCTTACGCTCAAAAGGCTCAAGTTAGTTTGCGTTGGGTTTCACAGCCAGCAAGTAGAAAAGTCAGGATTCAGAACTGTGCTCTCTGACCTGCTACAGACATGTATGTGATACTGTTTGAGTAGATATAGTGTGTCAATTGAGTAAAATGACAAGTCTCAATCATTGTAGGAAATTTATTTGCCAAAGTTATGGGCTCGCTCAGGAAGACAGGTCTATGCCTTTCTCTCTCTGAAGATGATTTTGAGGACTCCAAATTTAAAGGGGAAAGGGCAGGATATTGAGAAGTACACAGTTTTCATGTAAGAGGGGGCTTAGGGAAAAGTAGTCATTCATGCCTTTGTCTGGCTCAGAGAATCGCATTTTTTACATAAGATGACACAAACAAAAGGGTCAGAGGGAAAATGTGGAAACCTGCATTTTACATAAGATAACACAGACAAAATGGAGTAGGGGAACAATCAGATGTGCATTTGTGTCTGGTGGGCTGGGGTGACTGCACCTGTAAAGATAAGCTATCAATTTGCATTGCCATGGTGAAGTTTTAACAGCTCACTAGGAATTTCCTTGTGGGGAAAATATGGGGGAGGCTTGTAGCTTTTCGTCTTGTAGCCATCTCATTTAGGAACCAAAAGGGGGAAGCAGGTTTGAGTGACCCAGTTCCCAGCTTGACATTTCCCTTTGGTTAAATGAGTTTGGGGTCCCCAAATATAATTTTCTTTCACAATTGAATGCTGCAGGTTAAAAATAAAGTGGTCTATAAAAATAAAATATTGTTGAGCTGAACTTTCTTCTTCCAAGTAGGAAAGATACCCACCAATGCCCTCATATACATGTAGAAGGAAACAATCACTCCCTTTACATGTCAGTTCTCAGGCATGTTACTTTTATAACTAGACGTAAGAAAAAGAACTAACTGTCTGTAGGGTGCTCCCTGTATAGTTGGCAATAACTGTGTTTGTACATGCAGTTTTGCTACCGGTCAAAAATCCTATCAGGATTTGATGAGAATCAAAGAGCTCATTTCGTAAGGAAAAGGGTCTTAATTTTCTCCTCCGTCCCTGCTTTTCATGACCGTATGTACATTTGAGTGGCAGTTTCATAAGAACAAACCAAGGACATGAAGGAAGAGATACTTTCTTTGGCCAGATGTGAATTGTTGGGTTAGAAAGAACCAGGCACATTTCTAGGTAAATAAAATATTTGAATATTACAGCAATTGATTATATTATTGTACTCTCCTTTGCTACTCAAAATTTAAACTTCTCTATACATGCCCAGTTTTTTATAAAAATAGTATTGGGTTTATAAAATTTAAATAGAAAAGTAGACTCTCATAGGAGCAAGGTATGAAAATGATAATTGTTATATTTGAACAACATTTAATTCTGCGATACATTTGATTATAATAATTTTTATTTTAATTTTACAATACATATTGTTGAACACCAATTTATTTGCTGTAGCCAGGACACAAGAGGAAATAATATGTATTTTAGCTCTGATCATAGAGAAAACGCACTAACACATATACCATCTTATTCTCCTTTTTGGAATGAAATACAGAGGCTTGATCATTCTTTTCTACTCTCCACCTCCAAGATTTATTTTGTGCACTGTTATTTTTTTGTGATTTGAACAACGAATTATAGGGGCAAAATAAGGTGCTTACCATGGCTGCTAAGAGGGCCAATAACCACTGATATACCAACAAATCTCAGCTTAATATTTTCTCCTTCAAATATGTCCCTCTTTTTATACTCTTTAATGAATGACATAGTCATTTCTAGTTGTTAAAATCAGAAACTTGGCATCATCCTTGATTCCTCTTCTGTCACTCCTCCATATCCCTACATTCAGTCACTAGGAACTGTCAGAGGTGTTCAAACCAGAGCAACTCCACTTTGAGTGAGGGCTAGGAAAACAAGGCTGAGACCTGCCGGGCCGCATTCCAGAAAATTAGGCATTCCTAGCTTCTAGATGTTTATGGTTAAGGAAACAAATTAATGACGCTTACTGACACGGACCCAGACTTGGGTGAGTCCAGATATCCTGATATCTGGAGAACAAGGGCATTCCTAATTTTACTTTAAAGATCATGATATCGATTCTTACAAAATATAGTAATTAAGGAAATTAATTCTTTATCACAAACCCTTGTAGCAGAGCACATCTCCCTAAGATCTATTTTTATCATGCATATATATGCATTGGATATATATATACACACACATATATATATATACATACATACATACATATATATATATATATATGCATTGTACCTAGGGCAGATGCGTTCTTACTTTCAGGAATGTCCTTCTCTGTCTGTGAAGTAGCCGTCCTTTCACCACTTTATTTTCTTAATAAACTTGCTTTTACTTTGCACTGTGGACTCACCCTGAATTCTTTCCTGGGTGAGATCCAGGAACTCTCTCTTGGGGGCTCGACTGGGACCCCTTTCCCATAACAGAACTATTGATGCTATCTCATTATTTTCTTGAGTTTTCTCCATATAGGCCACTCTCTTAGTTCATTCAGGCCATCATCCTTTCTTGCTTTGGTTACTCCATAACTTCTGAATGCTTTCCTTCTTTTTTGTTTTGTCTTACTACATTCATTTCTGTTTTTGGCATTTCATATTATTTTTTCCTTGCTGACTGGAAATATATGCTTTCTTCACGATACCAAGAATATATGCATCTCTTTATTAGCGACAACTATTACTAGACCACAACATATCCGTATCCTTTTGCTTGAAGACTTCCTTGGAGCCTATTGTATTTCTGTTCTAATTTGGATATTGTTTTCAGGATTGCTGCTAAACTCTTATTCTTATAAATATACTTTTTCTCCATGGGAAGTCTTGGTTTAATGCCATTGTTTCTTGTATCCTACATATTTTCTTCTTCCTTGCATATATTTTTATGGGAATCTATTTTCTTTTCTTTTTTCCTTTCTCTCTCTTTTTTTTTTTGAGACGGAGTCTCGCTCTGTCGCCAGGCGAGTGTAGTGGCATGATCTGCAACCTCTGCCTCCGGGGTTCAAGCAATGCTCCTGCCTCAGCCTCCTGAGTAGCTGGGACTACAGGTGCCCGCCACCATGCCCAGCCAATTTTTGCATTTTTGGTGGAGATGGGGTTTCACCATGTTCGCCAGGATGGTCTCAATCTCTTGACCTTCTGAGCTACCTGCCTCAGCCTCCCAAAGTGCTGGGATTACAGGCATGAGCCACCATGCCTGGTGGGAATCAATTTTTAAGAAAATTCTTCAAAAGGGTGAAACTGATAGTAAACTTTGAGTGTTTACATATTTTTATTTTGTTTTACATGTGGAATTTTATATTCAAACTAATTTTCTCTCAGAACTTTAAAGACATTGCTCCATTGTCTTGCATCATATAGTGTTGGAATGAGAAGAGCATAATGCCTGTACCTTTCTCTTTCCTTTGTAGATGACCTTTTATATTTTTTTCTATTTCCATGGAGGCCTTAAGATTTCAGTATAATTGGAGTTGTGGGATTACACACTGACCAAACACCACACCTCCCTGTAGGAATATTTATTACAATCCGGAGTATATAGGACTTTCACAAAAATAGACTACCCTAAAATGAGATCCAAACTGAAAAATTACAAACCAAATATAGAAAAATATCCCAATATGAGAGAGACATGGGATATATAGTAGATCAAAGAATTATTCATCCTTTACCCCAGTAATCTAAGGTGTTAGATTAATCTTGTAGAGGTGACAAATAATTAAGTTTAGAGTTATTTTAAAATATAAATAATCATAAAACCATATGAAAGTTGTACATTTTAACAAAAGGCATATTTGTCAAAGAACCAGATCAGCCCAGCAATAAGAAATCGTATTGAAATTTTAAAAGACTCTGTATATAGTGGGCAAATTAAATAGCAAATTAGCCATAGCTAAAGACAGAACTAGTGTGTTGAGATAAGGTACTATGGAAATTACACACAACGTCACACAAATCTATAGAATGATATAAAACATGAACGTGAAGTTATGAGATAAGGAAGACAGAATGAGAACATCTGACAAATATCAAGTAGAAACTACAAAAGGAGTAGTAGAATACAAAAAGGTGGCGTGGTATTTGAAATGATAATAGCCAAAAATATTTCCAGAACTTAAGAAAAGTACTAATTTTCATATTGGTATTTAGGAAGTATATAATCGCTTCATATTAGACCTCTGTGAAGATCACTTTCTCTTTAAGAGTCCTTTTAAATGTGCATATTCAATTCAAACTCCCTTTGCCTGGTTAACTCTTACATATATTCTTCGTATATATACTTAGATGCCATCTTCTATGAGAAGTCCTCTGTGATCTATTATGTTTGAGTAGGAGCTACTTGTACCTGTGCTTCCTGTGATTACCCAGCATAACACTTCTGGTTACTCAGTTTACAGCATCCCACACCAGATTCTCATACATTTTCTGCTTAGATGTTGTTTTTAACAGTAGAGTGTTTACATCTTTCCACTGTTGAATTTCCACTGACTACCACATAGCAAGCATTCAGTATATTTCACACCACATCCTGAGGCTCTGAAGTGCAGGATAATTGCACAGAACCTCAAAAGAAGTATTGAGGCAAGACTTCATATACCATTTTGATGCATCAGAAAGTCAATAGCATACAGTAAGCTGTAGAAGCTATAGATGAATGTTATCATTTAATTTTTAGTGTTATCAGATTTAGGGAAGAAAATGGATCTTATATTCATCGTGGTAAGAAAAAGATTAAAATATTGTGGCCTGTATGAAAAGATATTCACCTATAATGGTGTTTCTTAAGCATGATTAAATTCACAAACCTCTTTATTATCACTACATTTACTTTAGATTCACAGGGTACACCTGCAGATTTGTTACATGGATATATTGCACAATGGCAAGGTTTGGGCTTCCAGGGTACCCATCACCCAAATAGTGAATATCATACCAGCAAGTAATTTTTCAACCCTCAACCTCTCTTCCATTCTTCCCCTTTTGGAGTTCCTAGTGAATATTATTTTTATCTTTATATCCATGTGTACCTATTGATAAATCTCTCTAAAAGAAAAAAGTTTATGAATCTTCATAATATATTTTATTTATGCATTGAAAAATTTATAAAGGTTTTTAAAGACAGCAAAAATTACTTTACTGTAATTTATTTAAAAATATATAAACAGAACTAATTAGAATTCCCTTACATTTATAAATCTCTGGTAAATCTATTAAATCCAAACAAATTTAGAAATTAAATACAAAGACTACAAAACCAAAACAGGCAAATAAATTATATATATTTGGTGTGATACATGATGCTGTTTTCTGAAATTAAATCTCTTCTTGTGTTTTATCTTAAGTTAGCACACCCCTTTTAACATGTGCCTTGTGATGTCTCAATTCTGTCACCACTTTCTGTTTTAAATCACTGTGGCAGTCAATTAGCCTTCATTCAGCACAAAATGCATCTTCTGTGTGATAATCTCCTTGTTCTTTTCTCGTTAGCCTGGACAAATTAATGAAGTATTGCCTGGTAGTAGATCAACTGCTAAAATCAAATTCAACCTGAGGCACTGCAATGTCCAGTAATCTGTAAGTCACCCAATTGATTCAGAATATGCTTCTTTTAATTTTCGGGTTCTCTCAGAGATGAAACATATATTTAAAATTTTTATAGAAAACTCAGTTTGCTAAAATTATGTCCTCATACCTCCAGGTGTACCGAGACTCCTTTTGGAGAGACTTGGCTACTGCTTCGATAACAAACCATTTCTTAATCCTGGTTCTGTATGATCATAATCAATTGGAACATAAGGGAGCTAAATAATAATGCAATTTAATAGTTGTGATTCTGAGCCTTTGAGTTAATAGGAAAGATTATGAAAGGTTATTAGAAAAATGGAGAATATATAAAATAGAAGCTCTTCTGAATCCAGGGTATTTTCAGTAGAATAATCCAAGAAAATATTGTTACTTAAAAAAAATTATTTTTATTATTATTTCTGATTGACAAATCATTATTATATATATTTATGGAGTTCAATGTGATATTTTGATATATGTATAAAATATGGAATGATCAAATCAAGCTAATTAACATCTCCATCATCTCCCTTACCTATCTTTTAAAATGTTAAGATGTTTTAAATTTACACTTTTAGTTACTTTGAAATACATAGTACATTATTATTGACTATAGTCACCCTATTGTTTAATGGATCCCAAGACCTAATCTCCTATCTGCAAATTTGTACCTTTTGATCATCTCCTCATTTCCTCTCTCCCATTCCACCCATCCTCTGGTAACCACCATTCTACTGTCTACTACAAGTTCAATTTTTTTAGATTCCATGTGTAAGTGAGATCACATGACATTTGTCTTTCTGTGCTTGATTTATTTCACTGAGCATAATGTCCTATAGGTTCATCTACATTGTTGCAAAAGATGGAATTTCTTTGTTTTTAAAGACTGAATAGTATTTCATCTACAAATGTACCCTTCACATATACATACATGTATGTACATGTGTGGATTTGTATTATATATATATGTACACATATATTATATATAACTATAATTGTTTCATATATACACACACATATATACACACACTATATATGTGTATATATATACACACACACATATATACACACACATATATACACATATATACCACATATGTGTATACATATATATACACATATATACACACATATACCACTATATACACACACACTACATATACACATATATAGTGTGTGTGTATATAGTGGTATATGTGACTATATATACACACACACTATATATATAATATATACATATACATATATGTACTATATACATGCTATAGTATGTATATATTTAGTATGTGTGTGTGTATATCTATTCACATATACCACATTTTCTTTATCCATTCATTTGTTGATGGAGACAGATCGATTCCACATCTTTGCTGTTGTGAATAATACTGCAATGAACATAGGAGTACAGATACTGCTTTAACTAATTGATTTCAGTTCCTTTGGATATATACCTAGAAGTAGGATTATTGGATCATAGGGTCGTTCTATTTTCAGATTTTTGAGGAATCTTCATGCCATTTTTCATATTGACTGTACTAATTTACATTTCCACCAACAGTGTACAAGGTTTCCCTTTTCTCCACATCCTGTCAACAATTATCTTTTGTCTTGTTGGTAAAAACCATTCTAACAAGTGTGAGGTGATATCACATTGTGGTTTTGATTTGCATTTCCCTAGTAATAGTGATGCTGGGCATTCTTTCAAATTTCTGTTGGCCATTGGTATATTTTCTTTTGAGCGGTGTTTGTTCAGCTCCTTTGCTCATTTTTAAATCAGGTTATTTGCTTTCTTGCTATTAAGTTAAGTTTTTTACTGTATTAATTTGTTCTCACGGTGCTAATAAAAACATACCCAAGACTGAGTAATTTATAAAGGAAAGAGGTTTAATTGACTCACAGTTCAGCATGGCTGGGGAGGCCTCAGGAAACTTACAGTCTTGGTGGAAGGGGAAGCAAACAGGTCTTTCTTCACATGGTAGCAGTAGGTAGAAGAATGAGAACTGAGTGAATGGGGAAACCCCTTATCAAACAATCAGCTCTCACGAGAACTTACTATCAGGAGACTACCATGGGGAAAATTGCCCTCACTATTCAATTATCTCCCACTGGGTCCCTCCCACCACATGTGGTGATTATGGGAACTACAATTCAAGATGAGATTTGGGTGGAGACACAGCCAAACCATATCACTTATATATTTTGGATATTAACCCCTTACCAGATGTATGGTTTGTAAATATTTTCTCCCATTCTGTGGGTTGTCTCTTCACTTAGTTAATTGTTTTCTTTGCTCTGCAGGAACTTTTGGTTTGAAGTCACCCCATTTGTCTTTTTATTTTATTTTTATGTTTTGCTTTTGTTGCCTATGCTTTTGGGATTATAGCCAAAAAACAAAGAAAGAAAGAAAAAAGTCATCCTAATGGGAAAAGAAAAGGTAAAATTGTCTTGTCTTTGATGGCTACATGATCTTACAGATGGAAAAGTCCTAAAGACTGCAAAATACCCTTAGAACTAAATTCATTTATTAAAATGAATACTGTTAGAACTAATTAATTTATTTAAATGAATTAATATATAAAATGAATTCTTTTATTAAAATGAATTTAGTAAAGGTGCAGGATACAAAATGAACATTCATACAAGAATCACTAGTATTTGTAATCACCAATAATAATCCATGAAAAAAGGAAAGTAAGAAAACAATACCATTTATAATTGCAACCAAATACAATGTAAATACTTAGGTATAAATCTAACCAGGGAGATAAAAGATCCGTATACTAAAAACTATAAAACACTGATAAAAGAAAATGAAGAAAACACAAATTGATGAAAAGATGTCCTATGGTCATGGATTAGAAGAATTAATATTGTGAAAATGTCCATACTACCTAAAGCAATCTGCAGTTTCAGTGCAATCACTATGAAAATTCCAGTGTCATTTTTCATAGCAATAGAAAAGATAATCTTAAACTTGTATGGAACTTCAGAAGACCCTGAATAGCTAAAAACAATCTCGAGCAAAAGGAACAAAGCTGGAGATATCATACTCCCTTTTAAAACATATTATGAAGTGATTGTAGCCAAAACAGTATGGTACTAGCATAAAAATGGACACAGAGACCAATGGAATAGGAAGGAAAGCCTGAAAATAAACCCACACATTTATGTTCAATTGATCTTGAAAATGTTTTCATCTTATTTTGCTTTTTGGTCTTTTTAAATTACATTTTTTTTTTGAAAATAACTTTTCAACATACATGGTGAGTATGTGTTCAGCTTAGGATTAATTCTTTTTGATAACCATTTTCTGCTCAGTGTAACTTTTGTTATATTTAATCCCAGTAACTTCTAGGGATTAAAGTGTTAAAATATCATTAGATTGTTAAAAAAAAAAAAAGAGAGACACATTTTCATTTCAAGATAACAAGTGAAGTTTCTTGCACTGTGGACCAGATAGTATAAAATGACCCATTTTATCCTCCTTTGAAAAAGACATGATAAATTGCAACACCCATGGCTCTTTTTTCATTTTGTTTTATTTTGTTTGGTTTTTGGTAGGAATTTGGGAACTCCGCACTCTGTATAAAACTCTATTAAGGTAAATGGGGCAGTAATAGTTATATTGTTAAGAAAATAGTAAAATAGAATGGCCTAACCTTCTGTCTTATTGGTGAGATGGATGCAGTTTCTTTAAAAATGGTTACTATTTTGTTTTGCTTTTGTTACCCCTAAGGTGCATTTTGCCGAATCAGCAGGTAGGTAGCTGTGTCTTTTGCATGTATTTATTTTAGAGATAAATATTATTAAGCCTAACTTCACTTGACAACTTCTGACAAATTAAGGATCTCTTTGATGTGTCTTAGTTCCATTATCTAAAGCCAGAAAGTTTGAGTTTTCTTAAACTGTGCTTTCTTCAAAAATCTTAAACTAAAGCTAGATATGTAAAACTGATAAGATAAGCACTCTTCTGGTTGAATCTGGAGTGGAGAAGTAAAGAAATCCCCAACTGGTCTTTCTTATCTCTTTCGATAATTTCTGAGTTACCTCTAGGGAACCCATTGAACTCTTTGAAACCACTAACATGTTGAAAACTACTAAACTATCTTAGGACATCAGATTTGTTCTGTAGCAAATATGAAGATGTCTTGTGAGGCAATGAGTTCAAAATGTAAACAAAATTGAGGATTCACTCTCATTGGTCAGTCTAAAAACAATCCTGACTCTTGAGGTAAGCTAGGGAGAGAAGAGGTCAAGGCTAAATTACTACTATTCCTACTGTTACTATTTTGTCATTTTTGAAAAACACTAGGTATCGTGGAGTTCCCTTGGGATTACCTTGAGAATTAGTGACTTGAATCCAAGTTTAAGAAATTTGCCAGCTTAGGTCTTTGAGGCCTAAATCTTTCTACTTAGTTTTTAGAAACTAAATAGAAATGAAATAGAAAGATTTAAGATAACTAAAACTAAGTAGAAAACGGATTGGAGGGAACTGTGGAGTACTATATTGAGGGATCATTATCATATCATAAGATCTTAAGGCATTCATGTTCTGTAGGATACTGTCCCATTCCTGGATGTGTAAAGGGGGAGACATAAACTTGTGATGTGTCACAACTTGGGTTGAGAAAAGAGCTAGTTTTGAAGAAAGTTGTGTGTGTGCGTGCGTGTGTGTGTCTGTGTTTGTATGTATCTCAATCGACTCAACACAATCCATCTATTGCTATAAGATTTCAAGAGGAAGGAAATATTTTGATTTAGTGCTTCAAAAAGCCTGAAGTGGAAAATTTCTTAAACTTGATCAAAGTAATTAATTTCCAAATATATATATTTCAAATTCTCAAGTATTTCATTAATTCTCAAATCTATGTCTATATGTATCTGATCTGGGAAAGGTACATACCTTTATGGGTATCAAAATCAGATAGTGAGCTTTAGATTAAGTACAAATAATGAATCAAACACAGGTCATACTTTGGTCCACTTAGTTACAGAGTTGCTGGCTAAAACAGAGTTGTGGAACACTGAGAATGGATTGAGAAATATTTTTCCCTGACACCAGGACTTACTTTTGAATTTCTGTCTCTGTAAATTCTAATCAGTGAGGTTTCTTGATCATTTTTGTGTTGACTTAGTTTCTGTGGAAGAAGTAGAAAATTGAGGATCTGGCAAGGTGGCAAAATAGAAACAGCTCCAGTCTGCTGCTGCCAGCGAGGCCAATGCAGAAGGTGAGTGATTTCTGCATTTCTAACTTAGGTACCTGGTTCATCTCATTGGGACTAGTTAGACAGTGGGTGCAACCCATGTAGAGTGAGCAGAAACAGGGTGGGACATTGCCTCACCTAGGAATTGCAAGCAGCCGGGAGCCTCACTACCCCTGCCAAAGGAAGGCATGAAGGACTGTGCTTTGTGACCCAGACACTACAATTTTCCCATGGTTTTCACAACCCAAAGACCAGGAGATCCCCTTGTGTGCCTACACCACCAGGGCCCTGGGATTCAAGCACAAAACTTGGTGGCTGTTTGGGCAGACACTGAACTACCTGCAGGAGGATTTTTTTCATATCCCAGTGGCACCTGGAATCCCAGTGAGACAGAACCATTCACTTCCATGGAAAGGTGGCTGAAGCCAGGGAGCCAAATGGTCTTGCTCAGCGGGTCCCACTCCCAGAGAGCCCAGCAAATTAAGAACCACTGGCTTGAAATTCTCGCTGCCAGCACAGTAGTCTAAAGTAGGCCTGGGACGACTGAGCTTGGTTGGGGGAGGAGCATCCACCAATACTGAGGCTTCAGTAGGTGGTTTTACCCTCACAGTGTTAAGGAAGTTAGGAAGTTTGGACTGCGAAGAACTCACCACAGTGCAGCAAAGTGACTGTCACCAGACTGCCTCTCTAGATTCCTTCTCACTGGGCAGGGCATCTCTGAAAGAAAGGAAGCAGCCCCAGTTAAAGGCTTATAGATAAAACTCCCATCTCACTGGGACAGAGCACCTGGGGAAAGGGGTGGCTGTGGGTGCAGCTTCAGCAGACTTAAGTGTTCCTGCCTGCCAGCTCTGAAGAGAGCAGTGGATCTCCAGGCACAGCACTTGAGCTCTGCTAAGGAACAGAGTGCCTCCTCAAGTGGGTCCCTGACCCATATGCCTCCTGACTGGGAGACACCTGCCAGCAGGGGTCGACAGACACCTCACACAGGAGAGCTCTGGCTGGAATCAGGCAGGTGCCCCACTGGGACAAGGTTTCCAGGGGAGGGAGCAGGCAGCAATCTTTGCTGTTCTGTAGCCTCTGCTGGTGATACCCAGGTGAACAGGGTCTGGAGTGGACCTCCAGCAAACTCCATCAGACCTGCAGAAGAGGGGTCTGACTCTTAGAGGAAAAACTAGCTAACAGAAAGCAGTAACATCAGCAGCAAGAAAAAGGACACCCACACAAAAACCCCATCCAAAGGCCATCAGCATCAAAGATCAAAGGTAGATAAATCCACGAAGATGAGGAAAAACCAACACAAAAGTGCTGAATATTCCAAAAACCAGAATGCCTCTTCTCCAAATGATTGCAACTCCTCTCCAGCACAGGAACAAAACAGGACAGAGAATGAGTTTGACAAATTGACAGAAGTAGGGTTCAGAAGGTCGGCAATAACAAACTTCTCTGAGCTAAAGAAGCATGTTTTAACCCAATGCAAGGAAGCTAAGAACCTTGATAAAATGTTACAGGAACTGATAACTAGAATAACCAATATAGAGAGGAACATAAATGACCTGATGCAGCTGAAAAACATGGCACGAGAACTTCATGAAGCATACACAGGTATCAAACTATATCAGAGATTGAAGATCAACTTAATGAAATAAGGCATGAAGACAAGATTAGAGAAAAAATAATGAAAAGGAACAAACAAAGCCTCCAAGAAATATGGGACAATGTGAAAAAAACAAACCTTCCATTGATTGGTATACCTGAAAATGATGGGGAGAATGGAACCAAGTTGGAAAACACACTTCAGTATATTATCCAGGAGAACTTCCCCAACCTAGCAAGACAGGCCAACATTCAAATACAGGAAGTCCAGAAAACACCACTAAGATACTCCTTGAGAAGAACAATCCCAAGACAAATAATCATCAGATTCTCCAAGGTTGAAACTAAGGAAAAAATGTTAAGGGCAGACAGAGAGAAAGATCAGGTAACCTACAAAGGGAAGCTCATCAAACTAACAGTGGATCTCTCTACAGAAACCCTACAAGCCAGAAGAGAGTAGGGGGCCAATATGCAACATTCTTAAAGAAAGGAAATTTCAACCCAGAATTTCATATCCAGCCAAACAAAGCTTCATAAGTGAAGGAAAAATGAAATCCTTTACAGACAAGCAAATGCTGAGGGATTTTTGTCACCAACAGGCCAGCCTTACAAGAGCTCCTGAAGGAAGCACTAAATATGGAAAAGAAAAACCAGTACCAGCTACTCCAAAAACACACCAAATTGCAAAGACCAATGGCACTATGAAGAAATTGCATTAACCAATGTGCAAAATAACCAGCTAGTATCATGATGACAGGATCAAATTCACACACAACAATATTAATCTTAAATATAAATGGGCTAAATACCCTAATTAAAAGACACAGACTAGCAAATTGGATAAAGAGTCGAGACCCATTGGTTTGCTGTATTCAGGAGACCCATCTCACATGCAAAGACACACATAGACTCAAAATAAAGGGATGGAGGAATATTTACCAAGCAAATGGAAAGCAAAAATAGGCAGGGGTTGCAATCCTAGTCTCTGATAAAACAGACTTTAAACCAACAAGATCAAAAAAGACAAAGAAGGGCATTACATATTGGTATAAGGGATCAATGCAACAGGAGGTGCTAACTATCCTAAATATGTATGGACCCAATACAGGAGAACCCAGGTTCATAAATCAAGTTCTTAGAGACCTACAAAGAGACTTAGACTCCCACACAATAATAGTGGGAGACTTTAACACCCCACTGTCAATATTAGACATATCAACGAGAGAGAAAACTAATAAGGATATTCAGGACTTGAACTCAGCTCTGGACAAAGCAGACTTAATAGACATCTACAGAACTCTCCACCCCAAATCAACAGAATATACACTCTTCTCAGCACTACATAGCACTTATTCTAAAATTGTCCTCATAATTAGAAGTAAAACACTCATCAGTAAATACAAAAGAACAGAATTCATAACAAACAGTCTCTCAGACCATAGTGCAATCACATTAGAACTCAGGATTAAGAAACTCACTCAAAACTGCACAACTATATGGAAACTGAACAATGGTGCTCCTGAAGTACTACTAAGTAAATAACAAAATTAAAACAGAAATAAATAAGTTCTTTGAAACCAAGGAGAACAAACAGACAACATCCCAAAATCTCTGGGACACAGCTAAAACAGTGTTAAGAGGGAAATTTATAGCACTAAATACCACACTAAATGCCCTTCTTTGTGTATGCTTCATGAAGTTCTCGTGCTGTGTTTTTCAGCTGCATCCGGTCATTTACATTCTTCTCTATAATGGTTATTCTAGTGGGAATGATCTAAAATCTACACCCTAACATTACAATTAAAAGAACTAGGAAGCAAAAGCAAATAAATTCAAAAGCTAGCAGAACACAAAAAAGAAGATCAGAGAAGAACTGAAGGAGATAGAGAAACAAAAAAACCCTTCAAAAATCAATGAATCCAGGAGCTGGTTTTTTGAAAAAATTAACAAAATAGACAGACTGCTGGGTAAACTAAAAAAGAAGAAAACAGAGAAGAATCAAATAGATGCAATAAAATATGATAAAGGGGACATTACTACTGATCCCACAGAAATATAAAATACCATCGGAGAATACTATAAACACCTCTATGCAAATAAACTAGAAAATCTAGAAGAAATTGATAAACTCTTGGACACATACATCAACTAAATCAAATCAAGACTAAACCAGGAAGAAGTCAAATCCCTGAATAGACCAATAATGAATTCTGAAATTGAGGCTGTAATTAATAGCCTACCAACCAAAAAAAGCCCAGGACCAGATGGATTCACAGGTGAGTTCTACCAGAGATGCAAAGAGGAGCTGGTACCATTCTTTCTGAAACTATTCCAAACAATAGAAAAAGAAGGACACTTCCCTAACTTATTTTATGAGGCCAGTATAATCCTGTTTCCAAAACCTGGCAGAGACACAATGAAAAAATAAAATTTCAGGCCAATATTCCTGATGAACATCGATGCAAAAATCCTCAGTAAAATACTGGCAAACTGAATCCAGCAGGACATCAAAAAGCTTATCCACCCTGACCAAGTTGGCTTCATCTCTGAGATGCAAGGCTGGTTCAACATTCACAAATCAATAAATGTAATCCATCACATAAACAGAACTAATGACAAAAACCACATGATCATCTCAAGAGATGCAGATAAAATCTTTGATAAAATTCAACACCCTTTCATGCTAAAAACTCTCAATAAACTAGGTATTGATGGAACGTATCTCAAAATAATAAGAGCTATTTATGACACACCCATAGCAAATATCATATTGAATGGGTAAAAGCTGGAAGTATTCCCTTTGAAAACAGGCACAAGACAAGGATGCCCTCTCTCACCACTCCTATTCCACATAGTATTGGAAGTTCTGACCAGGGCAATCAGACAAGAGAAAGAAATAAAGCATATTCAAATGGGAAGAGAGGAAGTCAAATTGTCTCTGTTTGCAGATGACATTATTGTATATTTAGAAAACCCCACCATCTCAGCCTAAAAACTCCTTAAGTTGATAAGCAATGTCAGCCAAGTATCAGGAGACAAAATCAGTGTGCAAAAATCACAAACATTCCTTTACACCAATAATAGACAAGCAGAGAACCAAATCATGAGTGAACTCACATTCATAATTGCTACAAAGAGAATAAAATATCTAGGAATACAACTTACAAGGGATGTGTAGTTCTTCAAGGGGAACTATAAACCACTGCTCAATGAAATAAGAGAGGGTACAAACAAAAGGAAAAACATTCCATCCTCATGGATAAGAAGAATCAGTATCATTAAAATGGCCATACTGCCCAAAGTAAAGTAATTTATAAATTCAATGGTATTCCCATCAAACTACCATTGACATTCTCCTCAAAATTAGAAAAAACTACTTTAAATTTTATATGGAACCAAAAACAGCCCGTATAGCCAAGACAATCCTAAGCAAAAAGAACAAAGCTGGAGACATCACATTACCTAACTTAAAACTATACTACAAGGCCACAGTAAACAAAACAGCATGGTCCTGGTGCCAAAACAGATATACAGACCAATGGAACAGAACAGATGACTCAGAAATAGCACCACACATCTACAACCATCTGATCTTCGACAAACCTAACAAAAACAAGCAATGAGGGAAGTATTCCCTGTTTAATAAAAGGTGCTGGGAATATTGACTAGCCATTTGCAGAAAACTGAAACTAGACCCCTTCCTTACACCTTACACAAAAATTAACTCAAGGTGTTTTAAAGACTTAAACGTAATACCCAAAACCATAAAATCCCAAGAAGAAACCTAGGCAATACCATTCAGGACATAGGCATTGGCATAGACTTCATAATTAAAACACCAAAAGCAATTGCAACAAAAGCCAAAATTGACAAATGGGATCTAATTAAACTAAAGAGCTTCTGCACAGCAAAAAAAAAACAAAAAAAAACCAAAAAAAAAAAAAAACCCTATCATTAGAATGACCAGGCAACCTAGAGAATGGGAGAAAAATTTTGCAATCTATTCATCTGACAAAGGGCTAATATCCAGAATCTACAAGGAACTTAAACAAATTTACAAGAAAAAAACAAACAACTCTATCTAAAAGTAGGCAAAGGATATGAACAGACACTTCTCAAAAGAAGGCATTTATGTGTCCAATAAACATGAAAAAAAGCTCATCATCACTGGTCAATAGAGAAATGCAAATCAATACCACAATGAGATACCATCTCATGCCAGTTGAACAGTGATCATTAAAAGTCAGGAAACAACAGATGCTGGAGAGGATGTGGAGAAATAGGAATGCTTTTACACTGTTGTTAAAAGTGTAAATTAGTTAAACCATTGTGGAAGACAGTGTGGCAATTACTCAAGGATCTAGAACTAGAAATACCATTTGACCCAGCAATCCCATTACTGGGTATATACCCAAAGGATTATAAATCATTCTACTATAAAGACACATGCACATGTTTGTTTATTGCAGCACTATTTACAATAGCAAAGACTTGGAGCCAACCCAAATGTCCATCAATGATAGACTGGATAAGGAAAATGTGGCACATATACACCATGGAATACCACAAAAGCCATAAAAAAGAATGAGTTCTTGTCCTTTGCAGGGACATGGATGAAGCTGGAAACCATCATTCTCAGTAAACTAACACAGGAACAGAAAACCAAACACCACATGTTCTCACTCATAGCAGGAGTTGAACAGTGAGAACACATGGACACAGGGAAGGAAACATCACACACCAGGGCCTGTTGGGGGTTAAGGGACAAGGGGAGGGAGAGCATTAGTACAAATACCTAATGCATGCAGGGCTTAAAACCTAGATGACGGGTTGATGGGTACAGCAAACCACCATGGCACATGTATACCTATGTAAGAAACCTGCACATTCTGCACATGTATCCCAGAACTTAAAGTTATAAAATAAAATAAAATAAAGTAATAGCTAGAAAATTATCTTCATTCCTATTCATGTAATCTGTCCACCTGGTATTTTATAGTTTGAGGTGAGCTTTGGGAAGATATACTAAATTCTATTCTTCTGTTTCATTTGGAATTCCCACCAAACACCCCCTTTGTTCAAGGACATGGATTCACTAAAAAGAAAAGTTCTGAAGAATAACAGAACTTGCCAGATCCCATCAGGGATGTGAATAGTCCCAATGATGGTTTTGAATTTGGGCAGAGCACTTCCATCCTTCCTATCTGAGCCTTTTGACAAGTGAGTACATTTCTCTGTCTCTCTCTTTTTATTTAGCAACATGGAAAGTGTTAATATGCAAATGAACTAAAAATTACTTGTAAAGTGTGTACAAAATGCTGTAGGTTATCTGCATCAAAATTCCACATTTAAATCAAACTCTTATGACTTAGATCACTTTTGGCCTTTTTAAGAAAATAAAAAAATTTAAAAAGTGGTCACCAAAAGTGGTCTAATTTTTTACATCTCCACTGAACTAGTTAATAAGCAATATTCTGGTACCTTAAGTGTGCATATGTTGAATACAATGTTTATCCATTTATTTTATTTGAAATTTCATGCTCTGTTATATGTCCTTGAAGGATTCTAAAAAGAAATTGAAAGAGTGTGCACAGTCAAAATGATGGTATACTGAGCAGGCACTAGGGCCTGCTTATGAGCATGTAACTATCTATTTACATACATTGATTTGTCTATTAATATGTTTGAAGTCAATTAAAAATGTATTTTTATTACATGTCTAATTTATGCTTCCTTTGGAAAGTAAAATTATGATAGGGGTATCTTAGAGAATTTTAGTACCTAAAAGGGAATTCCATATATGTTCTTGAATCTGTAAAATAATGAAGTCAATTTGAATTTGGATCTGAAATTGATCTGGTAATGTCTATGTAAATTCTAAACAAATGTAGAAGGTATCCATTGGTGCTGAAGGCTTAACTGGGCTTCTAGATATTTGTGCATCATATTTGTATTCCATATCCAGTACTAGGTTATATATTTTCTGGTCTTGCTAAACCACAGACTATGGCTCTCCATAAGAGGCTCTCCACAATTGATGTTTATTCATGATGTCTTTGGGAGACAACATATATCAATGTGGTTAAGTATGTTAGCTCTAAGTAAGATAGCCCTGAATAAAAATAGCTTCTCTTGTACTTACTACCCAGGTAAACTTAGATAATGAGATCATCATAATAATCATTACAATAGGACCATCGTGAGTATTGAATGAAATAGTTCTTAGCATCTGGACTATGGAAATCCTCAAGAAATACTAGCTTCTCTTATTACCATTATTGTTGTTGTTATGAATCTGTCAGTTCCCATAGATGCAAAAGAGAAAATATTTATTCCATAAGACTAAAATCTATTAAAAGAGCTGCGGTGCACAAGTTGGTGGGTGATCAATAAATTGACCATATTGTATAGTAAGAAAAAAATGCAGAAATGAGAAAAAATGGCATGACAGTGATAGAGACAAGGCCCCCACCATCTACCCCTTCAACAGAACCCCGCTGCCTTCAAGTCTAAAACATTCTGAAGGCAGAAAAACCAGACTACCCTTCCCAGATGAAGCTCACACTTTCTCGACTGATTCTTTCTGAATAATGCCCACCCGTGCATTGGGAGGAGTGGGTGGAGCCTCTGAAAGTTCATGTTGTTTGCAGGGGGAGGAGCCTGGCCTCTCCTGTTCCTGGATGGTGATCTGGGATTCCAGGTTGGTGAGGTGGAGAGCCTGTTAGTAGGACCTCATCTCACTTTGCTGTGTTGTTTTTTCCTTTTGACTTTTTGCTCAATAAATTCCATTCCCCTTCACTCTTCGAAGTGTCTGTGAGCCTAATCTTTCCTCGTTGTGTGACAAGAACCTGGGTTTTAGCTGAACTAAGAAGAAAGTCCTACAACAGCAGCAAATATCTCCACTCTATTGCTCATGCACCTAAGTATCACAAGCATCATTTTGTGGTTACCTATACATTAAGAGAAAAGATGAAGAAAAACTTAAGTGTTAGAAATGCACTTCTAAAGTACTAACAGAATGATTTATTTTTCTATAAAATTAATTTTTAATTTATTAAAAAATCAAATGTTCATAAAAATTATGAAATTTTACAAAATTTGTAAAAAGGAATTTTCTGTAAGCATGCGTAATGATAAATGTTACCACATTGCTACTTTTTGGAGTCAGTAAATAATCGTGTTTATCTCTCCTCTCACTCCAAATGGATTTCACATAAATTATTTGAAAGCATTCATGCATCATAATTAGAGAGATTTCCAAAAAGAAATACTTCCTTCCCAAATTTTATCTTATTGCTTTGAAAATTTTATTCTGATAATATTTATCTAAATATATATTTTTAATAACATTATTCCTTTTCCTTTTTGGAAACTTAGTGGAAATATGAAATAGCTGGCAATTAATCTGCAAAGTAATCATCTTTAATATTCTAGAAAACAGTAATACATGTCATTCTTTGAAAGAAAAAAAAGGATTATCCCTATATTCACTTCAAACTACAGAGGTACCAGTGGAATACTGGTTCTCCACAATTCTCCACAAAATTGGAGAATATTGTGAAATTAGAATGGCAATGAGGGAAACACATTAAGAAATGAATATATTTTATTAAATAAGATGAATCTGAGCAGAATTATAAATGTAAACAGCAAAAGCATATTTAAAACATGTATTTCTCTAAAGTACTCTGCTCATCTTTCCTTCCCCTTACCTTTTGAAAAGAAAATAAATTTAACAAGGAGATAAAAATTGCATTTCTTCTAATAGTAGTTGTGAAATGAACAAAACAAAACCAAAAACTGAAAACAGAAACCACCAGGCACTTGATCTTAGCCAAAAGGCTGAGAAGCTACCAGAGAAGTGACTTTTTTTGTTGTTGTTTTTTTTTTGAGACGGAGTTTCACTCTTGTTGCCCAGGCTGGAGTGCAATGGCGTGATCTTGGCTCACTGAAACCTCCGCCTCCCGGGTTCAAACGATTCTTCTGCCTCAGCCTCCTGAGTAGCTGGGATTGCAGGCATGTGCCACCACGCCTGGCTAATTTTGTATTTTCAGTAGAGACGGGGTTTCTCCATGTTGGTCAGGTTGGTCTTGAACTCCCAACCTCAGGTAATCCGCCCGCTTTGTCCTCCCAAAGTGCTGGGATTACAGGTGTGAGCCACCGTGCCCGGCCATGACGTCTTAACATTTTATCTCCCAGGCTGTCTCTCCATTTATTTACAGAGCTTAATATTTATACAATTATGCTTTTTGATCCATTTAGATTTATCTCCACCATCATATATTGTGATTTTTATTTTTTCTCTTTTAAAATTTTATTGTTTCTGATCTTTTTCTAAATTTATTTCCATGCTCATTTTATTTTTCTAATAATTTGTATGTTAAACACTTTAAAAAGTGTCTTTTGATGGTGTCTCATCCTAGTCCCAAAGAACATGAAGTATAAAGATCTTAGAATATTTGGTTCTAGTCATCCCTTTCCTAGAGTGCATGCGGCTCCCCCTTCTGCCCCCCATTTTTAAATTTATATCTTAAAAATTTATTCCTATATATTAGATGATATCATTACTGTTTAAACCATAATTTTTGAAAAGAGTTTTACCAATACCTTCTTTCTCTTTGACCTCCATTCCTTTCTCATCTTTTCTTTCCCTCTGAGATCTTTTGTGCATTGTAATTTGGGTTTGTGAGCTTATTCTTGAAACTCTATCAGAGTTTTCAGAGGACTGACTTGGAATTTTTTCTCCAGACTGGACTTGTATTTGCTTCTGCCAGTATTCAGATTTAAAGCAAACAGAATTCCAGCTTAAATTAAAATACTCAGTTTTTACGCTAAAAGCCATAAAAACAACATGAACTTAGTTTCCAAAGTTGTGTGAGCTTGTTGTGGGGTCATATTCTCAAAAGAAACACATTTCCTTTCTACTCAGAGGCAATGCCAAGACAGACAGGTTTTCTTGAAAGTTGCCTCTCTGTATTGTAGTTTGTCTGACTCTTTTTATAAGCGGGAAATATTTTGAAGATACCCTGGTTATGTGAGGCTTCCAATCTTATTCTTACCCCATTACAAGCAAGGTATTGTGTCATATCTTCTTGCATGTTTGTGATCATTAAAAAAAAAAAGCCCCCTATCCTACCTGAGCCAATAAGTCCCCCTAGTGCTTATCAGTCTCCCCAAATTACCATTTTTAAGCACGGAACATTTTCATGTGAGCCAATCTATGTATTTAAGGGTGTTTTAGAACTGTTTAGGGAGAAAGGAGCGAGAGGGGCAAGGGTTGAAAAACTAATTACTGAGTGCTATGCTTACTACCTGAGTGATGGGATCAATCAGATCTCAAAACTCAACATCACATAATATACCCATGTAACAAACCTACACATGTACCCCCTGAATCTAAAATAAAAGTTGAAATTCTTTTTTAAAAAACTACTTCATGCAGCATTAAAAAATTAGTGTAGAAGGGCTCAAGATAAGCAGTCCATAACACTTTTGAGAATGGAATTCAGTGTACTTGATTTCAATATAACTGTTTTATAGCTTCATGGAGAAAAACTTTAACAGAACTAATTCACAACAGAATTCACAGTACTAATTTTGTAGTAAGACCCCTGGGAAAGGGCAATTTCTGCAGTTGGCAGCTAGGTACAGCTCTTGGAAATCTGCCAATATTCAGATGTTCAAGAGAGATCAGTAACACAGAGGTTAGACATTTATTTCTGATAAATAAAATAAAATCCAATAACCAGATGAAATACTACCTAATAAAGTATTGTTAATATTTTAATTAAAACATTTATTTTGCTACTTTTATTCATTTATTTTTGTATCCCTTAGAGTGTGCAATCTGTAGCAGAATGATATATGTACAATTTGGTACAGGACTTAAAAGTATTCTTAGTGGTTTCTATAGGATTGAATCATAGTAAAATACCTGCACCTATAGATTTTGTAAAAATATATGTGTTTTGTAAAAATACATAAAGATTTTGTCATTATTTTAATGTTTTTATTGTAACAATTAATTCCTCACTGGTCTTTTTATACGTTCTACCACATCTTTTTTCTTTTGTTATAAGTGTGTCTCAGAGTACACATACTCTCTCTTTTATTTGTGTTGTTGCCTTTGTGTCTTTGTACATTTCTTCCTGTCTCCCTCTGCTCCGCTCCCTCCCTCCCTCCCTCCCTCCCTCCTTCCTTCCTGCCTGCCTGCCTTCATTTCCTTCTTTTTTTTTTTTTCTGTATTTATATGGATCATGTTTATTTGTAGGGCATAGCTGCCTTTGAAAATGTATTGAATTGAGGAACTCATGACTCAGAAAGCTCCACAAATGACTAGCCACTAAGTTTGCACACACTTATAGGAGAATAACAAACCTACTGAATGATTGCTTCCAGTCCCTGAGTAAGAACCTATGGAATGGAAGTCAGGTTCTTTTGGTTTTCAGATACGAAGCTCCTCTATTCATTTTTCTTCCCCATGCCCTTATTTAAGCCAAACATAGTGATTCTATTGGGTTCCCTTGAATTTCAGGGAAATGAACATGTGTCATAAACGAGTAGTCACATAAAAATAAAACAGTAAATAAAAGCATAAGGACACATTTACTTGATTGGTGACATGTGGATCCTGGATTTCTGTGGGGTGTTCAGATCTCAGTGGTTTCTACCAACTGCATGAAAGAGACACAATGACACAATCAGCTTGGGGTGGGGAGGGTGTAAAAGCAACACAAAGCAAAAACTTTCCCTTGAAGATTCTAGATAAACTGTAACTCAAAAGAAATCCCCATATATATAGTGTCAACTATTATTGGTAATAATATAAAAACAATAGAAACTTCAAGGAGATTTTCTAACAGTGATTTTTCCAAATATTCTGCTTTAATCTTTCTGTCTCCTTTCACATTAGTGTCCTTCAGCTGTCTCATCTGCAACACAGCAAAAGCCAGTCAATATTGTCAAGCTCAGCCAATGCTTTTTGTATGCAGAAAATAATTTAGAATTATTCTTCAGTGTTGGCTGCCAATCATTTCATTATATAGTTTGGGCCTATGTTCTTATCTAATTTACTCATTTCATAAAGCACAGCACCTGGGTAAAGGATTTTGTTTGATGCCTCAAATGAGAAAGTCTGCTTGCCTGAATAAACCTTTCTATGCCCTTGATGTTATATTTCTAATGCAACATAGCAACCAACACAAAAATCTTACTTATTTAGACTTTATGTGGCCACTCAACCAAGTTATCATTTAGTATTCAGTGTCAAAATGTACTATTATTGCCATCTAGTTTTTCAAATTAAATATATATATTTGCATTTTTAGTAGAGTTTGCTTCATTCTTAAGCTATTCCTTATATTTAAATCTCAGGGATGTTCATAAAGTTGAACATAAAAAAGTTTGTTGAAGGTTATTATAGAATTAGTATTTAATTTGGTTGCTGCAAACAAGAAACTTTACAAAGTTACCATTTGAAGGATTTTCTTTGAAAGTATGTAAATAAATAATATGATTTTTATTCTATGTAGTATTTTATATCATTGAATTTTTTCAACCTACATAGAGTATGAAATCTAATATTTAACTTTTTAGAATTGACATATCATAGTAATTATGCCTACAGTGTTCCCTGCCTCTGGCAGGCTAAAGATCAAAATGAAATACTATTCATTTATTCAAAATGTACATAACAGCTATAGTTGAGTCTTTATAATTTTTCAAGTACAGTATATTAAGAAGACAATTATTCTTTACCACTTAAAATTCATACTTTCTATTTCATTATGAAGATTACACCAATACTGCCATTTAAAAAATTTTGGTGTCAAAATTTGGATTCTAATGTATCTCTGCTTCTGGCTTATATTTTGCCTATGCACTAAAATAGCATATCTTAGTGTCTTTCATCACTGTTACTGAACTTAGGTACAATGATGAAGAATCCAAGAATAGGTAGATGTGATCAGTATTTGTGTATCACACTTATTCAAGTTCACAGATATCCCTAACATACTAAGAAGGACAGCAGTCCTCTCTGCTTTGGACATGAAGGTCTGTCCAACTGTATTAATCATTTTGCTAATTGGCTAGGTACAATTAAGTAGTGCTTTTATCAATGTTCATTGATCCCTTGGAAAGTAGTAATTAGGCTTACTGGCTTAAAGTAAGAAGAAAAGTTTCAAATTTATTTACAGAAAGTTTAATTTTTCTTTAATTTGTAATCTTATGCTTTATGCCTGTTTGTAGGAGGATTCAAATTGGGGTCAAAGTGTTGTGGGAAGTCAGGGACCCCGAACGGAGGGACTGGCTGAAGCCATGGCAGAGGAACATAAATTGTGAAGATTTCATGGACATTTATCAGTTCCCAAATAATACTTTTATAACTTCTTATGCCTGTCTTTACTTTAATCTCTTAATCCTGTTATCTTCATAAGTGGAGGATGTACGTCACCACAGGACCACTGTGATAATTGTGTTAACTGTACAAATTGATTATAAAACATGTGTGTTTGAACAATATGAAACTAGTGCACTTGAAAAAGAACAGAATAACAGTGATTTTTAGGGAACAGGGGAAGACAACCATAAGGTCTGACTGCCTGCAGGGTCGGGCAAAAAGAGCCATATTTTTCTTCTTTCAGAGAGCCTATAAATGGATGTGCAAGTAGGGAAGATATCGCTAAATTCTTTTCCTAGCAAGGAATATTAATACTAATACCTTGGGGAAGGAATGCATTCCTGGAGGGAGGTCTACAAATGGCCGCTCTGGGAATGTCTGTCTTATGCAGTTGAGATAAGGACTGAGATATGCCCTGGTCTCCTGCAGTACCCTCAGGTTTACTAGGGTTGGGAAACTCTGCCCTGGTAAATTTGTGGTCAGACCGGTTCTCTGCTCTCGAACCCTGTTTTCTGTTGTTTAAGATGTTTATCAAGACAATACATGCACCACCGAACATAAACCCTTATCAGTAGTTCTGCTTTTGCCCTTTGCCTTGTGATCTTTGTTGGACACTTATCAGTAGTTCTGCTTTTGCCCTTTGTCCTGTTCCCTCAGAAGCATGTGATCTTTTTAGAGCCTTATTAGTAGTTCTGCTTTTTGCCCTTTGAAGCATGTGATCTTTGTACCTACTCTCTGTTTTTACACCCCCTCCCCTTTTGAAACCCTTAATAAAAACTTGCTGGTCTGAGACTCAGGCAGGCATCCCAGTCCTACCGATATGTGATGTCACCCCCGGTGGCCCAGCTGTAAAATTCCTCTCTTTGTACTGTCTCTCTTTATTTCTCAGCTGGCTGACACTTATGGAAAATAGAAAGAACCTATGTTGAAATATTGGGGGCAGGTTCCCCCAATATCAAAGTGATTCAACTGAACAAAATTACAATTTTTAGAAAGAGCATGAAGGAGTTGATATTCACTTGTGATTTCTAATAGTTGTTCAGGGACTGATTTACAGTTATTACAACATAGCAGTATTTAATTTGTGTTAGTCTGGAATTTGGAGTTTGCTAGTTGGTAAAGTTTGACTTGTTTGTCATTAAAGACACCAATCCTGTGAACACTGAGTGATGCTGCACAGTAAGTGTACCAGGGAGCAAAGTGCCTGGTTAGCACAGCAATTCCTTAAACCCCTGAATAGTCAGAAATGACCCGCTCAATAATACCAGCCCCCAGTCCCTCTGGAGGCTTTTTCACATTCGTTGATGTGATCATGAATTTTAGCATGGACACTTTTTACCATTGTCTTATTTCCCATAAAGATTAATTGTTTCATGTGCTTTCTGCTCCACAAACACAAAAGGAGACTATCTTGGAAACAGAGAGAAGCTGTGGCATCCTGAACAAAGAAGCTGAAAATTTAGACTATTAATAGATAAAAAATAACTTGGAGATACTTTCTTATAAATCTGAAAACAAAACTTAACTCAAGCTGGGAAATGAGCTTTTCTTCCCTGGTGGCTATTGCTTTTCTTCCTTTCTGGGGTTACTGATTTGCAGTGGTGAGAATATCTCAGGGCATTTGACCAGGTGTCAATAAAGTGGAATGGTCTATGTCAGGTTTGCTCGTTCTGATTGCTCATCAAAATAAACTCTCTTGAATCCTCAGAACAAATACAGATTTAAACATTTCTTCCTAACAGAACTTAATTTCAATAGAGTTGTCTGGTCCTTTTTCTTTTAATGTTGTGCTTAGCCAAAAAGGGCTACTCAATCCACAAGCCATTTAAAGCCCAGATGTTAATTTTCCAGATTTTTGCTATACAAGCAAGAGGTATTTCTAGAGAGGTGGTAGAGGAGGCATCTTCATAGTCTGTGAGAATCTATTCTCAGAAATGGGCTTAAGATAGCAAAAGATAAACAAAAGGCCCATAGGGATGAGGCCTTTTAAGATAAAACTCACCTACTGGCTTGACACATTCAGGATGAAGAGTGCGCTGATGCATTTCAGACTCCTGGACCTTTCAGACTGGCTGCCTGACATGAACCTGAAAATTCCCACTCTCTGAATGGGTGGATGCCAAAAGAGTACCCCCAGAAGGTCACAAGGTCAAGCTCCCAAAGACATAAAACAAGATGGGAGGGAAAACTCCTCTGGTTTTTATTTCACAGACCTGAGGCAAAGTTTGTAACCAACCAGTCTGCAGGGCCAGCTTGAACAGCAGGCTTACAGGGGACCTAGGCTAGCATTCTATCCTAGGGAACCCTACTCTTTACAACAGAATGTCACAAACAGACAAATTCATAGCACAAAGTATACCTGGTTTGCACTATAACCTAAGACTTGTCACCCAAATCCCTTTTCCCATTAATCAAAACCTCGTGGAGGAGACAAACAGTGATTTTTACTGTTCATTCAACTGGTTTGCATGGAGAGAGCAAGGCCAGAAGCCTAGCTGGTAAGAAATTCTTAGCCTTTTGCCAGCTTGCCAGGTTTCTGGCTTCTCTTTCTCTGAGCAGCTTTGGTGACCCTACTCACCTGTACCATAGTTCTGGGGGCCAAACAGCATTATAAAAGAACAGCATCTTTCTCCATTTTATGGAACTATAGGCAAAGGCCTCTCATTTTTTTTCAACATGCCACCCAACGGGCTGCACAGGAGGATGAAGTGTTGAATTAAACACACAAAAAGGAAAAATGGATCAAGATGTGAGCAAGGCAAACTCTGGACCCAGGTGCTTTCAAGTGTTGCCTCACAGAGATAATACCCGGAGTGGTTAGGCTCGCATGCTCAAAGAGACAGATTGCAGTAAAGTTCACAGGCTTCCCTTCCCCACAAGGTGTGGCAAACAGGGGGAAAGTACCTAGAAGGTTTAAAAAGATTACAGAGTCCTACCAGCTGAACTGAGGGGCCATTTCAATCCATCCTGTATGGATGTCTATTCAGGCTGTGCCAATTGACCAGTCCCACAGAGGTGTCTATTCAGGTTGAGCCTGAAGTTAATGAAAAGTGAATAAAAGGGAGGAGGAAGGAAGAAGAAAAAAGAAAGACAAACAAATATGGGACAGGAGGAAAAGAAATGCATTGTTTTCATGTTGGGGCTTTGTGAGGAGTGTCTGGGAGGCTAGAGGAAAACTCTCCAGTTGCCGAGAGGCTGAATCAAAGATTTAGGTAGCTGCCTGTCAGCTACAAAGCATGTATGTCCGGCAGTTCTGCTGGCTCAGAAACCTGCCCCTTATTAGGACATGGGGGAGGAAAATGCTTCCCATGTCCTGTGGTCCTGCCACGGTCACGAGAGAATCTGTTACAGACCACAGGCTCTTTACCTCTCCATGTAATAGAAACTGACATAAGGCCAAGCAGATTTCCCAGACAAGGCTTTTATTTCAGGTCTTGTGCTCAATCACAAGGAGACAATGGAGATGAGGCACAAAGCTCTTCTGGCTGACTTTCTGGAAAAAAAAACAACAATAATTTAAAAAAAAATTTTTAATCTGAGCATAAGAATTGACATCAGGGTAGGGTATGCAGGTTGGGCTGGGCAAAGCAAATGAGGGGTAGGGTATGCAGGACAGCATATCTGACTGTGATGGTTATCTTGAGTAACGGGCCACCTGGTGGTCTGGCTTGTGGCAATAAGACTGTAACCAATTGTCCAGGATTCCTTCCCAAGGTAGGACACTCTGCAACCTTGGTTCAATTTTGGATCTCCTAAGGCCGATGACACAGGTGATCCGCAACAATCCAGGCCAGTGGTGTGGGTGTAGAAAGGCAGATTTATTAGAGAAAGTATGAAAATATGTTGTTAGGGTGCAATGGGCAGGCCAGCAAGACAGAAGGTGACTACAAAGAGACAAAGTCTTGCTGGAGATTTTATAGAATGGTGCTTGTGCTGAAGAGTGCTACGTGCAGTACTGACAATACTAAGGTTGCAGTGAGCTAAGCTAACTTGCATTTTTCTATTAGCTGGGGATCTGATGATAGCTAGGCATAGGAAGACTGTCAGTTATTTGAGCAGGAGGGTTTGTATCCTGGACCATGAAGAAAAGCAGACTTATAACTTATCTGCTTTCTCTTTCTGCTTTCCCTTGATCCTGCCAGCCTTTTTTCCCCTAATTGGGACTCCACAGCCAGTTTCTTCAATTCGTTAAGTAAAAAGCATGGTTAACAATTATTAGAGCACAGAAAAATGGCTATTTTCTTTGTCTGACTAAAGCCTTGGCGTTAGTGGGTATAGCATCAGCAAGGTAGTGATGTGGGTTTTGTGAAAAGAAGAAGAAAAAAGAATATATAAAGGAGGAGCCGCATTGCACTCCTAATCTATCTCACAGGCTCTCTTCTTCATGTCCCCTTTGCACTTTCAGCCTTTAATACTGCTATGTTATAACACAATTTTGAACTTATAAGTAAATAGACAACTCATGAATAAAAGGAAAACTGGATATGGTACATGTGACTTTGTGGCTAGTAGGAAACAAATTGTAAGTTTTAGTTTTCTTTGTAATTTAGATGGCCCAAAGCATAGGTTATTAATCCTTTGCCCATCTGTTTAATAGCATTCCTTTTTGTTTTTTAAGAGAACACTTTAAACATATTTGAAACACAATTTCTGAGCAAAAGTAGCCATGCCTAGGACAGAAGCCAGCTGTGATGATAATTATTTTCTGTTGTTGTTTCTGGATGCTAATTTACTACCATAATTCTGTTTTGTAATTGCTCTTAAAAACTCAAATTTTTAGTTTCCACTAACTAACTTGGAGATTCATACCTTTCCTTCCTAACTTCTCTCTTAATCCTTCCTATAAAGTTCTTTATTTTTATTTTATTTTTAGTATTCCTAAGTCTACTTTGTCAGTTTATAGATATATCTTATGTTTGGTATGATCAGAAACATATAGTGCGATACCTGGAATTGATCATATAGATCATCTGGTCTATTTTCCAGATCAAGAAACTGATAATGGATGTTATCTTGCCCAAACTGACAGAGTTATATAATGAAGAAATAGAGTAAAACCAAGCCTTCTATTTCTAATCTAAAGCTTGTTCTACCACACTACATTGATTTTTTTCCCAACCATTAATAGATTATAGCAGATAGTCAATCTGCTATATCAATTATTCAATTAATTACTTCATGCATCTATTGAACACCTACTATGTGCTAGGAATGTGCACTCTGTATTTGTCCCACTTAATTTAATTTTTGGATAGAAAATAGGTACCATTCTAATTCTTATTTTTACAAATAAACAATTTCATACAATTAAATTAACCAGCTCAAGGTCACTATAATTACAGAGTGAACTGTTTACAATAAAACAAATGGTACAAATGGATCAGTATCTTTATTCTTCACGTGTCTTTTAAATTACTTTTAGGTAGAACCAGAAAAGCAATCGTATTATTCTGTTCTCACATTGCTATAGAGAAATGCCTGAGACTGGGTAATTTATAAAGAAAAGTGGTTTAATTGGCTCACAATTTTACAGGCTGTACAGGAAGCATGGTGCTGGCATCTGCTTGACTTCTGAGAAGGCCTCAGGAAGCTTCCAATCATGGTAGAAGTGAAGGGGGAGCCATTAAGTCTTGTCCTATACAGCAGGAGCAGGAGCAAGAGTAAAAGTGAAGGGGAAGGTGCTACACATTTCTAAATAACCAGATATTGTGAGGACTTATCATGAGAACATCAAGGGGATGGTGCTAAACCATCATGAGGAATCTGCCCCCAAGATCCAATCATCTCCCACCAGGCCCACCTCCAACACCGGGGATTACAATTCGACATGACATTTGGTGGGGACATAGATCCAAACCATATTAGTAATTTTCTCCTTTTCTTACAGTCTCAGTCAGAGCACCCTCCTGCCTGTCCCCAGTGGCACAAGCTAGCAGTGCTGTGAGGTAAGGAGTTTGTTATTAGTGACATCAGACAACTCTCCTTTCTTTATTCTCTTCTCAATCAATAGCCCTCATTTACTTTTTTTTTATAACCCATTCTATTTATTCTGCCACACTCAATCTTAGCAAACCTCTTCCTTTGAAAAATTTTCTTGGTTTATTTTACATTCTGGTGTAGAAAGCTAAGAGTTTATTGTAATTACTCTACAGAAACTTTTATTTTTTTAAAAAAGACAGTGTCCCTTTTGAATTAAGCCAAAGGAGATAAAATTTAAACTGTGAGAGTCCTGGTTTCTGCAAATTGGTTGGGGTAGTAAACAGGAGAACTGGGAACTTTTTAATTAAAATAACTCATCATATATATATAAGTAAATAGACACTTTTCCTTTTACTCATTAGTTGTGTATTTATACAAATATATATGTAAATAGACAACTTCTATATATATAATACATATTTTATATATAATAGACCATATATATATGGCCATTATTATGTATATGGTTAGCCTTGCTGAAAATTACACTCTCAAAGATATAGCAATCTATAGTGACTCTTAGTGTTAGTCTGCTTCTTGGCTATGGACAAATGCAACACATTATCATCAGGAATATTTTTCATTGCACATAAAGGTTCTTAAATGGGGCCTCCACCTGTGGTTTAGAATTTTTAGAATATCTATGCAGCTTAAAAAGTACCTCCTACAAAAATATTCTGCTTTCCTCAACACTTTTTTCCCATATTCTTTTACAATCACTGAGGAGAAGGGAATTGGCAAGAATATCGTGTATCTGACATTTTAATCTTTTGGGGGCTTTTAAAGGTACCAATTTTCTTCTCAGTTTGGCGGACTGAAAATGTTATTAATGTGCTTTCTACCATTGTATTCATGTGGAAAATATTCCATTCCAGCACAATCTTTTGTACTAATAAAATTTTTGCTGGCACCCTTTAGTACTCAGGTGTTAACTAGTGAAGGAAAAAGACATTGCCTTTTTAACTAAAAAACATAAATGGAGTCTTGATTATATACTCATGCAAATAAAATTTTTTCATAAATTTTAAGTCGTACACTTTATGTGAGATAAACTTATATTTCCCATGAGGAACTTTAAGATAAAGGAAAAAAGTAGTATTTAAATGACAAGCCTGACAGGGCTTTGGTATTTGAGGTAAGGCAAAACTGCAGGAAAAGCAGGAAAGAAAAAAATATTTTTAAAAAGGAAAGAAAGAATAAAATATTAGAAAATATTGAGAGAGAAACTAGATGATCAGGGACATCAAATTCTGCCTTATGATAGATATAGGTTTCAAAGAGCTAAGGCCAAACATGGACAGAAAAATCTATGATCCCCTTGGTCAGGAGCAAGATTTAGATAGAGACAATCTAGTGTCCGGTATATATTCCTGTAAGAAAGGTACTTTAAAGGACTTAGTTTTGTTTGCTTGTTTTTCTTTAAACCAAAGACCTACTTGGCTGATTCCATACCTAGATGAAGCTTGGATTTAATTAAAAGTGTCCAACCTATGGTAGGAGAGAATCACATCTTCAAGACCAATATGGAATTTCAGGGAGCAATCTATATTTCCCAAGGATTTAGAAAGCTATGATTAGAAGATTTGTTGTCCAGAGACAGATAAACAGAGAAGAAACAAAGGGGAGACATGAAAATAGAACCTTCCTTGCTTGACTTTTAAAAAATAGTCAGAACATTTACCTGGGTCTGCCAGATTTGTTGACAGTGAACTAAATTTATTGGAGAATAAATAGAAATTCTACAATTTGGATTGTTTGCAATATTTGGTTATTAGCTGCAGTAAACATTTTTGTACCTGTCTTTTGGTGAAGAAATGTACTGGATATTTACCTAAGAATGAAATCGTTAGGTTCCATTCAGTAAATGCTAGGATTTTAAAACATATTACCTCAAACCCTACCATTAGGCAATGTACTCATTGAATCTAAAATAAAATAAAATAATAAAACACATTAACTCCATTAGTTAATGTGTTTAGGCTACTATGCCTTAGGGTACTTTGGCTTACTCTTTCCACATTTTAATTCTACATATATTTAAAATTCCATGTTATTATCATATTCTACGTAGTTAATATTAGTCACATTTACCCTTCCTATTGCATCTTATTCTATCTTACATTTTCATATTTCCAGATGAGCTCATTTTCTTTCTGCCTTATAAACTGCTTTTAGATTGTCTTTCAGTGCAAGTCTGCTAAGAAAAAGTTCTTTCAGTTTTTGTATAAAAATGCCTTTTTTCACCGTCATTTTGGAATAATATTTTCTCTAGTTGTAGAATTTGATGTTGGCAGTTATTTTCTTTTAACACATTAAAGGTGCCATTCCATTGTCTTTTATCTTCCACCATTTCTTGACAGGTTAGCTGTCAAGCTTGTTGATGCTTCTTTTTTTTTTTTTTTAAGGTAAGTGTCCTGTTTTCTGCATGTTTTTCAGTGAATAGCAGAAAATCAGCTAGTATAAAAAAGACAGTAAGTAGCAGAGGTCTGACATATTTAAGAAATTGAAAGAAGGAAAGGGTGGTTGTGTGTAGTGAGTGAGGAGGGAAGTAGCTGAGAGGAATTTGGAGAGGATGAAAGGGACCACAGTATAAAGGACCTCACAGTACATAGTAGGGAGTTTGTGTTGTATTCAAATTCATTGACACGAGTGATAGAAACTAATGCACATTTCAAGAATATCATACTTGCTGTTGTAGGAAGAATGGGTGGTGGAGTAGTGCAAGACCAGAAGAGAAAAACAATTGACGAATTTGAGAATGTGTCGGCCCAGTTTGAGAGTAGCAGAGATGGAGATAGAGGCCTGAGCAAATTCAAATCTATTTTAATGTGAAAATTGACAGATCTTAGCAATGTGCTTGGATATGGGGCTTGTAAGAAAGAGATGGATTAAATTTGGATTATGGGTCTTGGTTTGGTACCATTTACTGAGATATGTAAGGCTGAAGGAAGCAGGATTATAAGCAAGGTGAAGATCAGTAGTTCCCTTTGCAGAACATAAGACCCAAGAACACTTATAGTTGCAGAATATGAAGTTTTAGATGCATCTTAGGCATTTAGGGGGAGATATTTAAAAATATCTAATTTGTTGCTTAATGTTGAAATCAAGTCCAGAGTTATAGATGGATTGGGACAGAAGCATGCCTACTGGTATGCTAAAGAGAAGAAAGGGAAATAATCTCTTTGTACATTAGGAGCCCGTTTTCAATTTTTTTAATGTTGCATAAATAAAACCTTTTAAAGAAAATATTTATTTAACTTTTTCATTTATTGGGTACTATGCAAACATTAAAAATTCCACAGGTATTGATAGATAATCTAAGAATTGAGAAGACTTTTAGATAATTTTTTACTACCATTCTAATTTCAGTTCAGTTTTCATTTGTGTCTCAAATGGTCTGCAGATAATGAGTTTTCTTCTTCTCCCAATATTGCTGTTAAATAAATTAATACAAAAATTCTGAGCTGTAAAGGATTAATTTTATAGATGTCTAGAACACAAAGTACATTTGAGACACTCATCATTCCTTAGAAGGTCATATTGAGCTGATGAGTAATTTAGAATATTTGATTATAAACATTATATATCTAATTTTATGAGAGAAAAAATTCTATACAATGAGAGTCTGGTGAAAAAGTGCCATGAATGTGATGATGGGAAGAACATTAGTTAACACATCCAGCTATGTTTATGTGGTTCATAGGGTTTTTTTGATGACCAGTGAAACTCAATATCTAGTTTGTGACAGATTGTATTCACCAATTTAATCAGCTCTTTAGCAAATTTAATTTAATAATTCTTTCTAAATACAGACATAGTGAAAGTCTCCTGGCTTAACTCTTGACTTTTTAAAAAATATTTAAAAATAGAGGTTTGAAACTTATTTTGGATGTGTAAATGACTCATAGTGATTCTTTTTTATAGAAAGTTGGGTAGTTGATGTGTTTGTGAGGTAGAAGTTGGAATTCATTGTCTCTAAAATGTGATTCTTGGCTTTGTTATAGGCATTACTTATGTTGTAAATTTCAGTTACAAATTTAGACTAAATACTGTTTGCAGTTGGTAAATGGTTAGGACTCTAAAGAGAGATTTATAGACAAGGTTGCATACAGATATTATCAGTGAGATGTGGCAAAATGAAGTGATTATATTTCCCAAGTGTTTTACTCTGTTATATCTACCCTGTGTTGATAAAATTAAATAATTTATTGGTAAAAGCAAAGTTATTCCCTATAAAATACTTTGTGATACATTAATCAGAACAATGTAGAAATACCCTGAGATCTCAGCCTGGAATAGTGATTCTTTCCAATAAAAATTTTAAATTCAAGAACTCGATCTGTGTTTGAAAACTTTTACTAGATGTGCAAGCCTGAGAAATGTAGTTGATTTCTCTCTGAGTAAAATAAGAATAATAATAAGTGGCTTGGAGCAGTGGCTCATGCCTGTAATCCCAGCACTTTGGGAGGCCAAGGCGGGTGGATCACCTGAGGTCAGAAGTTTGAGACCAGCCTGAACAACATGGTGAAACCCCATCTCTACTAAAAATGCAGCAGGATAATTAAGGAATCAGAGAGACCGAGGGGTTGAGGAGGAATTATTTAATTATTTAGGTGCACCGACCCAGTCGGATTAACATCCAAAGGACTGAGCCCCGAACAAAGAATCTGGTTACCTTTTAAGCATTTTTTGGGGCAGGGGGAGATCTGTGCAGGGGGAAGCATATTACAGAAGCGAGAAACAAAGACAGTTATTCAATTAAGACATGCATTACATTATTTCTTACTTTTCAAGGAACATGTTTTGTGACTTGAGATTATCTGTTTAGTGACCTTGCAGCTGCACAACTAGAAAAGCAGAGTCTTCACAATGCCTGGGAAAGGAAGACATAAGGCTCACTAGCCACAGAAAAACAGGCAGTCAATTTTTGAAGGACTTCAGCTCTTTCTCTTCCTCAGGGGGGATTGGTTTTTCTTACATACAACTGAGTTTTTGCTTACAAAAATACAAAATTAGCTGAGTGTGGTGGTGCATGCCTGTAGTCCCAGCTACTTGGGAGACTGAGGCAGGAGAATCATTTGAACCTGGGAGGCAAAGATTGCAGTGAGCCAAGATGTGCCATTGCACTCCATCCTGGGTGACAAGAGCAAAACTCCATCTATTAAAAAATAATAATAATAAGTATCTCCCCAGATTTTTGTGAGGATTATAAGAAATATATGTAGTATATTAAGCACCGTGCTAGGCACATCCATTAAAGGAATTTAATATTATCACAAATGACAAATTTGGAACAAAGTAAATAATTAAAATTTCTATTAAGAATTTTATTTTACTTGCTGAGTAGCAAAAATTGCTCAGTAAAAAGTTATTGAAATCTTACTATGTGCTCAGCATCTACAAAGGAGTTACAGCACACAAAATTATTTAAGATCTGAGGGGAGGATTCTGGGAGGAAGGTGGAGTAGGAAGCGCCAGTATTCTGTCTTCTCACCTAGACAGTAATTGCAGTGGCAGAATCTGTCTATTGTAACTATTTTGGGAAATCTGGAGCCTATAAAAGGCTTGCAACTTACAAAGAAAAACTTGGATGCAAATTGAGGTTAATTTCAGTCAATTTCAGTGCTTAGCCCAGTAGTAACTACCCATCTCCCAACCCATGCCATATGGCAGGAAGCTATGCATTCATTCCTGGGGCAACTTGCATGCAGCTTGGAAGAGCCATCATGAGCAAAAGGACCTTGTTATCCAAATACTGGGGATCTGTGTCCTGATAGCTGATGGCTGCTTCTTATCACAGAAATGTAGACAACAAGGCAATGGCTGTTGTTTTTGCACCTAGTTACAAGCGTCTCATCTTCCAGCTAAAGTTACATCCAGAGGACTTAAAGGATATCCTTTTTCTTTCCCTTCATTTTTCTTTTTCCCTTTTTGAGAGCCAGCTATTAAAGACAAGGACATTCAAAAACAACCACATATACAGAGAAATTAAAGTCACTGTGCATGGCAAAAGAAATATGTAAGCTAAGACCCAAGAACACTTATACTTAACTCATTAGTCTGAATCTCAGCCAAGAAACAGTTTACAACAATCAAAACAAAACTACACACACAGAGACACAAACACACCCAGCAAATCCTTGAGGGTGATGGAGAATATGATATCTAGAATTATCATGGTAATAAATTTGAATGTCTAGTTTTCGGCAGAAAATCACAAAGCATGCAAAGAAACAGGAGTGTGGCCCATTCAATGAAAAACAATAAACTAACAGTAATTGTCAGTGAAAAGGGCCAGATGATGGATCTATTACACAAAGACTTCAAAATAACTGTCTTGAAGAAACTTAAAGCCAGACATGGAGAAAGTCAAGAAAATAATAATAAACAAAGTAAAAACACCAGTAAAGGGAGAGAAAACTAGAAAAAGAAGCCACAAGAAATTCTGGAAGTGAAAAGTACGATAACTAAAATGAAAAAGTAGAGGGATTTAAATGAATATTTGGGCAGGTAGAAGACTCAGTAAACTTGAATATAGGACAATAGATATTACTGAATCTGAATAACAGAAGGAAAAAAGATTAAGGAAAACTGAAGAGCGTGTAAGGGACCTGTTGAGCACAATCAATCAGACCAACATGTACATTATGGGAGTCCTAGAAGGAAAAGTGAGAGAAAGTGGGGAGAGAATATTTAAGGAAATAATGTCTAAAAGCTGGCCAAATTTGACGAAAAATGTAAACATCCAAGAAACTCAACAAATTCTAATTAGGACAAACTCAAAAAGAACCACATCAAGACAAATTTTAATCAAATTGTCAAAAGCCAAAGCCAAAGAGAGCATCTTAAAAGTAGCAAGAGAGAAGTAACTTGTCACATAAAAGGATTCCTCAACAGAATTATCAATAAATTTCCTATCAGAAATTTTGATGGTCAGAAGGCAGTGGGCTGATACATTCCAAGTGCTAAAAGGGAAAAAAAAATACTGTCCACCAAGAATCCTATGTCTTACAAAACTGTCCTCCAAAAGTGAGGGAGAATAAAAAAATTCCTAGATAAACAAAGGCTGCCGGAGTTTATTACTACTAGGGCTGCTCTGGAAGAAATACTAAAAGGAATCCTGCAGGTTGAAATGAAAGGACACTAGACAGTAACCAGTAGCCATATGAAAAAACAAAGATCTCAGTAAAGGTAAATACATGGGCAATTATAAAATCTAGTATTGTGAAAATGGTTTGTGACTCCATTTTTTGTTTTCTACATAATTTAAAAGATAATACTTTTACTTAAAAAAACAGTTATCAGTCAAAAAGCTACTGTTATTGTAAAAATGGTATGTAACTTCACATTTTGTTTTTACAGTTTAAGAAACTAATACATTTAAAATGATTGGTTTATTGTTTTCAAACACATAATGTATAAAGATGTAATTTTGTGACATTAGTAATAGAGTAGGTACAGAGATGTAATGGAACAGAGTTTTTGTATGTTAATGAACTTAAGCTGGTATAATTCAAATTAGAATTTTATAACTTCAGGATGTTAAATGTAACACCCATGATAACCACAAATAAATGGCTATAGAATATACACAGGAATAAATGGGAAAGGAATTTAAATGTTTTGCTAGAAAAAAATTAACCAAACACAAAATAAAACAGTAATGCAGAAACTGGAGACAAAAAAGCTGGAAGATATGTAAAAAACAAATATAAAAATGACATAAATGAAGTCCTTAAAAAAGAAGAAAATTCTGACATATGCTATAACATGAATGAACCTTGAGGACATTATGCTAAGTGATATAAGCCAGTTGCAAATGTCAAATATTGTATGATTCTACTTATGTGAGCTACTTTCAGTCATCAAAACTATAGAGACAGAAAGTAGACTGGTGGTTGCCAGAAGATGGGGGAATGGGGATTTATTATTTAATGTATATCGTGTTTCACTTTGGCAAGATGAAAAGCATTCTGGAGATAGATGGGTAGTGATGTTTGGACATTATGAATGTAATTAATATTACTGAGCTGTATATTTAAAGATGATTAAGATGGTAAATTTTATGTATATTTTGCTACAATTGAAAATAGAAAAAAAGGGCCGGGCGCAGTGGCTCACCCCTGTAATCCCAGCACTTTGGGAGGCTGAGGTGGCGGATCACGAGGTCAGGAGATCAAGATCATCCTGGCTAACAAAGTGAAACCCCGTCTGTACTAAAAATAGAAAAAATTAGCCAGGCAAGGTGGCGGGCGCCTGTAGTCCCAGCTACTAGGGAGGCTGAGGCAGGAGAATGGCGTGAACCCTGGGGGGCGGAGCCTGCAGTGAGCCAAGATCGTGCCACTGCACTCCAACCTGGGTGACAGCGAGACTCCGTCAAAAAAAAAAAAAATAGAAAATAGAAAAAAAGATTTTAAGATTTTTGAGAATGTCCCTTCAATTAAACTGAAAATGAGTTGCGATCTAGTGGTTTCCCTTTAAAGTTGTATACAATTTGAAAAGAAATGATTACTTTTGAAATTTTAAAAGAAATATATTATTGTCTTAGGACCTCACATTTCTGGCTAAGAGGCCGTAATTTGGTGACTGAATTGCTATTGAAGAAATGCCTAGAAAAAAATTAACATATATGATTTCTATTATCAATATTGGTAAGTAATAATTGCTAATCTTCTCTAAACTAACATCATACTTTTAAAAAAGTTAGAATAGAGCTATTTTTTTATTGCACATTAACATGCTTTTGAGATTTTAAATAATAAATTTCTTTATTCACATCTTTGCAAAATAACTTATTAATCCCATGCCCAGTACATCTCAAAAGGCTGGTAGAAATACTTTTTTAATAAAATATTTTTGGTTTTATCAAAGTAGATATGCATGTAAGAATCTGTTGAGTCTGTAAATATCACCTATTATGAGAATACAGTGGAAATAAATTTTAAAAATCTCCAGTATAATAAATAATGATTTGATTTTTCTAATTTTAAGTATCAAACACCAATCTATCTTTTTACTAACAAACCAAAACCTAAAAATTAAATAAAATGTGCTAAAATAAATAATGCTTTACTGCTATAAATCTTATTTTAAGGACTGATAAATCTTTGTGCCTAAGATTGAAGAGGAACAGTCTTGATAATTAGAGTTCATCTATAATCCTTTAAGGAAACAAAACCATGGCACTGAAAGAAAGACCAGAACAACTTAAGTAAAGTTCTCAGATCATGTTGTGTTACAAATAAGAGAAATTGTTCTATTTTTTTTTGTTTCTGCTTTTCTTTGGATACATTGTAATCAAGTAAAAAAGACTATCTGTAGAAGGGATGTGAAATATCCATATTTTAACAATGATGGCTGCTGTCTAATTTCAATTTAGAAATGTGCATTTGAAGACCAATAAAGGTGAAGATGGAAAATGCCCAAATGAGACAGACATAATGATGAGACTTTCTTAAGAAATGTGCTACATTGTTTTGAATTAGCCCCAAAGAGAAACACTGATTGCGTTTTCTATGGTAAGAGAGATTATCAATTTTGTACTATATGTAGGACTTTTGGAAATGTATGCTATTATTCTGTTCAGCATTGTAAAGATAACACTTAGGCATAATTTTTTAGGTTACTTATTGCTTTCTAATTTGATTTATATCTGTTCTTTCCTGCTTTTAGTCATGTGTGTTACTTGTGTCGTGTATTTAATGTACCTGAATGGCATCTTTATATTTTATTTAAATTAAGAATTTAGTTAAATATTACTGATGTAACTTGCAGCCTCATGTATACATAATACTTCTTTAGAAGCTTAAAAATGTATGATTTTAAGGAATGTATTGATTTTTAAAAAATAAACAAGATGGACTACAAGTTAAATATTAATAAAGAATGTAGTAATGAATATAAATGATTATATTTTCCATAATTGAACAGAATTAAAATACGTAATTATTTATATGATTTATATTATTTAGATTATGTAAATTAAAATTATTTGGATATGGTTCTGTACACAATTTAGGATAGACCAAATTTTCATAAAATTCCCAGGTGATTTCTAGTTGACTCTGTAATTTTAACTTGAATATTTCTTATAATTCTATGCCTAGAACTGTGCCAGGTAACTAGTAATAATAAACAACGTTAATTGAGGGCATACTACTTAACCACACTTCTGTTCAGTGCTTTGTAAAAAGCATATTATTTTGATGTAGCTCAACCAATGTTTGTTTAAAAAATTAATCTCATTTTTGTGGCATACTGTTAAACTTCATAATAATAGTGCTTGGGAGTCTGAGATATTTACATTTCTTCCTAAGTTTTTAATTTCCTATTGCAAGAAAAACCTTGTCAAAAATTAGTCTCAAGTTTCAGTTTTGTTATTGAAAAGTATTATTTTTCTTGGTATTATAGATCACCACACATATTTTTATTACTTCTATACATTAGTTACTGACTGATCATTTTAGTCATTTTAGCTTGAAAAATACTCTATGGTTGTATTACTCCATTTTCATACTTGTATAAAGAACTGCTCGAGACTGGGTAATTTATAAAGGGAAGAGGTTTAGTTGACTCAGCGTGGCTGGGGAGGCCTCAGGAAACTTACAATCATGGAAGAACGTGAAGGGGGAGCAAGGCACCTTCTTCACAAGGCGGTAGGAAGGAGTAGTGCCAAGTGAAAGGGGGAAGAGCCCATATAAAACCATTGGATGTTGTGAGAACTCACTCACTATCATGAGAACAGCATGGGGGGAGCCACCTCCATGATTCAATTGCCTCCAACTGGTCTTTCTCTTAACAGGTGGTGATTGTGGGGATTACAATTCAAGATGAGATTTGGTTGGGGACAAAAAGCCAAACCATGCCACTAGTCAAGGATATGCTTTATAGTGGTTCTCAAACTTTAATGTGCCTGAGTTAACTGGAGGGCTTGCTAAAACCCAGATGGCTTGGTCCTAACCCAAGGGTTTATGATTTAACAGGTTTGAGGTGAAATCTGCAATTTCTCAGGTGGGGTTGATGCTACTGGTCTGAGTTCCACACTTTGAGAACAACTGCTATATTAGTAACTAAACTGAATATTGAGGGAGAGTTATGATATCCTTTAGCACTGAAATTTATTTCAGTATTTTTCTTTGCAATGTAGCTAAGTCTTAGTCATATATAGTTTTAAAATATTAGGAACTTAAATGTTATAAGCACTTTACATGTATCAGCTCATCTATTCCTCATTACAACACTGAGGTAGGCATTATAGTTAGTATAAATGAGGAAACTAGGGCACAGACAGGCTAAGTAAATTGTTCAAAGTTACACTAATCAGAATGAAACAGGAATCCAACTCGGGGAGTATGGCTCCAGAAACCATGCTGTTAACCACTACGCTATACTGCATCCTTATGTCCAATAGAGGAATTATCATAGCATATGAACTAACAGAAGACAGGCTCTGCATTATGCTTTCTCATAACTGTTGTTAGCACAGTGATTGGCAAAGAATGGGTTGTACCTTAACTTTCTCCTCATATCATGCATTGTGATCTGATATGATTTGGCTCTGTGACTCCACCCAAATCTCATGTCAAATTGTAATTCCCAATGTTTGCAGGGGGCAGGGACCTGGTGGGAGGTGATTGGGTCATGAGGACAAATTTTTCCCTTGCTGCTCTTGTGACAGTGAGTGGGATCTCATAAAATCTGGTGGTTTAAAAGTCTGTACCATTTCCGCCTTTGCTCTCTCTCTCCTGCTGCTTCCTGTACAGCCTGCAGAACTGTGAGTCAATTAAACCTCCATAAATTACCCAGTCTCTGGTAGGTCTTTATAGCAGTGTGACAATGGAAAATTGGTACCAGAAAATGGAACACAGCTATAAAGATAGCTGAAAATGTGGAAGTGACTTTAGAACTGGGTAATGGGCAGATGTGGGAACAGTTTGGAGGGCTTAGAAGAAGACAGGAAGATGAGGGAAAGTTTGGAACTTCCTAGAGACTTGTTGAATCATTATGACTAAAATGCTGATAGTGATAAGGACGGTGAAATCCAGGCTGAAGTGGTCTCAGATGGAGATGAGCTTATTGGGAACTGGAGTAAAGGTCACTCTTGCTATGCTTTAGCAAAGAGACTGGCAGCATTGTGCCCCTGCTCTAGAGATCTGTGGAACTTTGAACTTGAGAGAGATGGTTTAGAGTACCTGGCAGAAGAAATTTCTAAGCAGCAAACTGCTCAAGGTGTAGCCTGGCTGCTTTTAAAAGCATATACTCATTTGCATAAACAAAGAAATGACCTGAAATTAGAACTTATATTTAAAAGGGAATCAGAGAATAAAATTTTGGAAAATTTGTAGCCTAACCATGTGGTAGAAAAGAAAAACCCATTTTCTGGGGAGGAATACAAGGCTGCAAAAATTTGCATAAGTAAAGAGCCAAATGTTAATAGCCTAGACAATGGGAAAAATGCCTCCAGGGCATTTCAGAGACCTTCCCAGCAGCCCCTTTCACCACAGGCCTGGAGGCACAGGAAGGAAAAATGGTTACATGGGCCAGGCCCAGGGCCCCACTGCTCTGTGCAGCGTCAGGACATGGTGCCCTGTGTTTCAGTGGCTCCAGGTCCAGCTGTAGCTAAAAGAAGCCAAGGTACAGCTCAGGCTGTTGCTTCTGAGGGTACAAGCCCCAAGCCTTGGTGGCTTCCATGTGGTGTTGGGCCTGTGGGTGCACAGAAGGCAAGAGTTGAGGTTTGGGAGACTGCCTAGAATTCAGAGGATTTATGGAAACTTCTGGAAGTCCAGACAGAAGTCTGCTGCAGGGGCAGAGCCTTCATGGAGAACCTCTACTAGGGCAGTGCAGAGGGGAAAGGTGGGGTTGGAGCCCTCACTCAGAGCCCCCATTAGGGCACTGTCTTTTGGAACTGTAAGAAGAGGACCACTGTCCTTCAGAGCCCAGAATGGGAGATCCACTGACAGCTTGCACCATACACCGAGAAAAGCTACAGGCACTCAATGCCAGAACAGGAAAGCAGCTGTACTCTTTCCTGTACTCTGCAGAGCCACAGGGTAAGAGATGTGCAAGGCCTTGGGGGCCCACTCCTTGCATCAGTGTGGCCTGGATGTGAGACATGGAGTCAAAGAAGATTATTTTGGAGCTTTAAGATTTAATGACTACCCTGCTGGGTTTTGGATTTGCATGGGGCCTGTAGCCCCTTTGTTTTTGCCAGTGTCTCCCTTTTGGAATGGGAGCATTTACCCAATGCCTGTACTCCCCTTGAATCTTGGAAGTAACTAACTTGTTTTTGATTTTACAGGCTCATAGGTGGAAGGGACTTGCCTTATCTCAGATAAGGCTTTCGATTTGGAATTTTGAGTTAATGCTGGAAGGAGTTAAGACTTTGGAGGACTGTTGGGAAGGCATGATTGGTTTTAAAATATGAAGAGGACATGAGATTTGGGAGGGGCAAGGGGCAGAATGATATGATTTGGCTCTGTGTCCCCACCCAAATCTTATGTTAAATTGTAATTCCCAATGTTGGGGAAGGGACCTTGTGGGAAGTGATTGAATAATGGGGCCAGATTTCCCCCTTGCTGCTCTCACAATAGTGAGTGAGTTCTCATGAGATCTGGTGGTTTAAAAGTGTGTAGCACTTCCCTCTTTGATCTCTCTCTCCTGCTCCACCACGTGAAGATTGTGCCTGCTTCCCCTTTGCCTTCTGCCATGATTGTAAGTTTCCTGAGGCCTCCAAGCCATACTTTCTGTACAACCTACAGAACTGTAAGTCAATTAGACCTCTTTTCTTCATAAATTACCCAGTCTCAGGTAGTTCTTTATAGCAGTGTGAGAATGGACTAGTACAGGATCATAGTCATGGGAATCTAATTTACAACATGGGTGGAGATGAATGCATTAATTAATTTGATTGTGGTAATTGTTACACTGTGTATGTGTGTGTATATATATAATATTATATATATTTAATTCAGATGTATGTCTTAAATATATGCAATCTTTATTTGTCAATTAAATATTTCAAAATTTTAAAAAAAGGAAATTGAGAGACTCAAAGAGCTTGCTTAAATACTAAAACTTACGTATTTAATTTGTGATTGTGATTGTGATCTTATGTGATTGCAGATTCCATTTTCCTTCCTATACATTGCTTTCTGCAGTAGAAAGAATGGACAGGTTATTGTCAGATGGGAATCAACCCTGCTTTTATGGATGATTTGTAATTTTTGGCTTTGAAGAGCACAGTGGACATATGTACTTAACTTCCAGTCTTTTCATTTTCATGACATCATTTTTACCTTTGAAATGCAAAGCCAGTAACTTCTTTATAAAACTACATGTATTTAATGTTGTGTTTTATATTTTTTCTTTAGAAGGATGAAAAACAACAACAACAATAAAAACCCATGGACACAAACGTGGCTGATGCCCCACTGTTTGTTTAATCAGTGAGCCCTTACAATTTCTATTCCACTTTCAGTATTTGTGTTCATCTTGCCAACATTTTATTGGCATCAATCTACATGACTCCTTAAACTTGAATTGCTTTAATGTTATTTCTTTGTCTCTAGTTTAAAAGAAATACAAGGCAGAAACACTTAGAAGTTCTCCTCAATTTCCTGCTTGGATAATGAGTTTCTTCACCTAGGGAAATATTCATTTAGAAAACTTAAGAATAGAAGAAAGAGAACTGTGATCAAGGAACAATAAGAAATAAAACTTCAAAGATTATTTTGATGCCTGCTATTTTATTACTATCTAATTAGAATTTCTATTATGGATGTTATTTGAATTTTATCCAACACTTTCTGGTTCCTCTATTACTATACAAATCTTATTTTACATCTTCAACTTGCTAATAAAAATAAATTACAGATGTATTAAACTTAAAATAGTGTACTCAGTGTCCTTAGTTCACTTGTAGTAGTGTACTAAGGCTTCCTTTCCAAGCCATATGACTTTGTTTGTTTTCTTGTCTGATTATTTAGTCACAGTTTTTGATATATATTTATTTATAGCACTTGTTACCTTCTGTCATATTATATAATTTATGTTTAGATTTTATTTACTTTACTATCCTAGTAAAGTATTAGCTCCATGGAGTACACATTTTTGTTTGGTTGTGTTCATTGTTGTATCCCTGGGCCCTAAAATTATGCCTGCAATATTCTAGGCACTCAAATATTTGTTTAATGAATGAATAAGTCAGAGTATGTCACATTCGTATTTAAAAACATCCAATAGTGTCTCATCACACTTAAAGCAAACTGCATATTCCTTACCATGATCTATAAGGCCTTATGTATTTTGGCTCATACCACTGTCTCTTATTCCCATACCCCTCCTTCACTGTGCTTCATCTGCACACTTGTCTTCCTCAACCATACCAAGTTTATCTAAACCCCAGAACCTTTATTCGTGCTGTTGATAATTTGTTCTGCCTTCCTAAAGACATTTCCTCCAAATCTTTGTGTGCTTCTGCCATAAGCTCACATCCTTTAGAGGCCTTTCATAAATAGCTCATGTTAAATAGCTGCTGGTTACCCACAGTCACTTTCAGGCCTACTAACTTTTCAAAATGTTTATAGCACTTTTAACTATCTGAAGCATTTATTTTGTTCACTTGTTTGTTGACTGTCTCCACTTTCTACAGTGTGAGTTCCATGTCCTTTTCTAGTCTGTATCCCCAGCACCTAGATCAGCATTTGGTAAGTATTTATATCACTATATGTGGTGTGTGTGTGTGTGTTCTGTCAGAGTTTCAGGTTGTTACACTGAGTACACTGTTCTAAGTTTAAACACACTATGTAGATAGCTAACTGAATTGTCAGGGGGCTGAAGTAACAGATCCTAGGTGGGCCCTTTACCTAGAAGATTTCCAAAACTATAACACATAACTTGACTGTGAAGGGAGATGTCTCTGCTGTAATCAAAAGTTGCTGTTGCTACTCTTTCCAGAACCTTTGTCACACGAGGGAGCAGCTGAATCCAGATGTTAGTGTTGCTGCTGGTCACAAATCCATAGTGTCTTGGCTGGGATTCACACTAGAAAAATGGATGCACTCTACTCAGTACATGTTTAACATAACTAAATTCTGAATAGAAATTTTATGTGGATGTATCTGATTAATAGAAATTAAGTTACATTACCCAATAAAGGGCAAACATCCCTATTGACCAGATGATCTATAATTTAACAAGGAAACTGAGACTCTTTGAATGTAACAGGGGCTATTGCTAATAATTACTCAGGGACCACTACATTATCAGCCAAAACTGTTCTGGGTAAGCTGGTATGTATAGACATTTATCAGGCCAATCCATTCATTTTGGAACTTTGATCCTATAGGCTTTTATAAATACAACTTTATCAGAAGGCTAAGCCTAACTCTGGCTCTGTAATTTCATGATCCCCTTACTCCTATCTGTCTTTTCATGATGCTGATACTCTCTTTCCCACGACACTTCCTAATGGTTGGTGAAAGTTGTGTCCACTGGGTTCCCCTAGTGTATTCAGTTATGAGATAGATGCACAGGTCACAAATCAGAAATCTATTCTAAATTCCCCTCTCTTACGGTCATTGAATTTCTTCCTCTATTATACTAAGGAATTTCTGGCATCACAAAGCACTGAGTCCAGGTTCTAGCTAACTGAAGGCTTGATGAATTAGAATAAATTCTAGCTTCCAGGTCAGCATATTGAATTGATACTCCAATAAATATAATAGCCTATTCAAAATTATATTTGTCTTCCTTTAGTGTAGGCTATCTGATACCCACACATATTATCTAAGAATGCATCAATAAAAATGAGCAGTATGTTGGAATTCTTTAGTGTTTAAGCTTCTCCCTTGTAACTGCCCTTTTTTGTTCATTTTTTAAATATTTATTTATTTATTTATTCATTTATTTATTTAGACAGGGTCTCACTCTGTCGCCCAGGCTGGAGTGCAGTGGCATGATCTTGGCCCACTGCAACCTCCGCCTCCCAGGTTCAAGTGATCCTTCCATGTCAGCCTCCCTAGTAGCTGGGACTATAGACACATGCCACCACACCTAGCTAATTTTTGTATTTTTTGTAGAGATGGGGTTTTGCCATGGTTTTCAGGCTTGTCTCTAACTCCTGGCCTCAAGTGATCCACCTGCCTCAGCCTCCCAAAGTGCTGGAATTACGTGAGCCATGCCACCTGGCTGTAATTGCCCTTTTTTTTTGCACTCCACTCTGTCACCCAGGCTGGAGTGAAGTGGTGCCATCTCGGCTCACTGCAACCTCCACCTTCCGGGTTCAAGCAATCCTCCCACTTTAGCCTCTCCAGTAGCTGGGACTACAGGCATGGTCCATCTTTATCAGATCTAGAGACAATAAGATGTAGTAAGAATGGGTCATGGTGTGAGGTTATTTCAAGACCTTCAGTCAACATAAACTATGTCTATTTAGACAATACAGAAAGTGATGCTTCTCCTAAATAGGGAAGTTCAGTGAAGGTTAGGGATTTAGAAGACTTGGAGTCATCAGAATCCTCCCCAATACCATTTTTAAATTCCATCCTTTTTTCAGTCAGTGAATGAGTTCAACCTATGCTGAATTCTTATATGTTCAGACTCTTAATCTGGTTTGTGAATATATCAAGCCTGTAACTGCAAGAGTTAAAACTTGCTTTAGAGAATTTATTGTAACTCTCTGGTTGGGTCTTTCACTGATTTGAAATCAAAACTTAAAATCTTGAATTTGTCATTTTTTCCTTTAAGTTATCTAGTGCAGTGATATGCAGCAAGCTTATTCTGCCACAATATTATACTTCATACCTCTCAGCTTGCCATAGATGGGCTTTCAGTGGGCCTGTCATTCAAAAGAACTACAGGTAATAATTTTGGCTAATGTTTAACCACTGCATCTCATGGACTAACATGGTTCCATCCTCTAGTATTGCCTGGATTACTGGTTCCTTCAAATACACCTAGGCGAAATAACTAGTTTAATATTCTTATTTTAGGGAGAATTTATTGTAGCACTGTTCAATAGAACTTTCTGTGATGATCAACATTTTCTATTTTTATGCTGTCTAATAAGGTAGCCACTAGCTATATGTAGCTATTGAAATGTAATGAGTGTGATTAAGAAACTGAATTTTAATTCAATTAAATTAATTTTTATTTTATATAGCACATAGAACTAGAGGCTACCAGATTGGACAGCACAGATTTATTACTTGCAACCACTTCTGCAAATAATTAGTGAAATCTTTACTTCTTAATTGTAGACAAAGACTCTTCTTTCTGTGATCAAGAGAAGACTTTGAAGAGGTAGAGAATAGGTTAAGGAATCCTTGGAAAACCTGAATCAACAGACTGTAGGCTGATGTCTCATAACAACACAATTACTCTGTAAGGGAACTCCTGCCTCTCTTTCTTGGAGCTCACCAGTCAGAAATTTACTGCTGCTGGCTTTTGAACCACAAAACCAATGCCAACTACCTATTCTTCCTCTTTTCTGTCCAAACGCATTTGAAAGCCAAATCCAAAATCACATATCCACCCCAGCTACAAGAGTTTCTTTCTTTCTTTCTTTCTTTCTTTTTTTTTTTTTTTTGAGACAAAGTCTCGCTCTGTTGCCCAGGCTGGAGTGCAGTGGTGCAATCTCGGCTCACTGCAACCTCCGCCTCCTGGGTTCAAGCAATTCTCCTGCCTCAGTCTCTCGAGTAGCTGGGACTACCGGCGTGCTCCGTCATACCCAACTAATTTTATGTATTTTTAGTAGTGGCGGGTTTTCAGCATGTTGGCCAGGATGGTCTCGATCTCCTGACCTTGTGATCCGCCTGCCTCAGCCTCCCAAAATGCTGGGATCACAGGCCTGAGCCACCGCGCCCAGTCCAAGGGTTTCTTTAAAGTAGATTTGTTTTCACATTCACTATTATAAACATAGGATTCACACTTTTAGAACATTGCCAAAACTAGGGACAAGTCTTCAAAAAATTTTGGGTAGCAATAGAGGGCAAATTTTCACTAGAGAATAAATCAATCATTTTCTGATACCTCCTATTATTTTCAGATCCTGGATAATATGTGTGTGTGTGTTTGTGTGTATGTGTTTGTGTGTATGTTTGTGTGTGTGTGTGTTCTCTCATGTCAATGCTGATTCAGCATTTGTCTTTAAATATCTACCTAGATGAATCTGGTATTTGATGATACTGCTTTAATCTCCTATCACCCCAAACACTCAGCACTCTCCCACTTGTACCCACTACTCAGAACCAAATCAATTGCATTAAAAGTAGATGTTCATTTTGTATGGCTCTTTAGTTACTTAGTTTCCTATCAATGAAGCTTGAGTGCATCAACCATTTAAAACTGGCTGACATTTTTGTTATAAGTAGTTCAATGAAAGTGAACAGTTATTGGGCCTTATTGGTAAGTGTGAGAAACTGGTCGAGTTGCTTTCAAAACAAACCATATGATATCTTATTTCTTAAAACAATTCTGCTAAAAAAGAGGCGACTTATTTTTTTTTATTTTTATTTTGGACTAATTCAAGTTTTAAAACTTGATGGTAAGTAAGTGGTAATCCAAAGGCATTGCCAAGTTAGGCAAATTCTTGGGTGGCTAACTTTATCCTATGTCTGTTTTTTCTTGTATAATTCTTTCCCCACTTACATCAGCAAAACATAATAAACTATTTTTATCAGCAAATGAAGAACTTTTCAAGCTGGAAATTAGCATAAGGTGTTAACTTAGGTTTAAAAAATAATAAAATGTATGGTGTCATTCTAAACTCCAATGTTATACATTCTGTAACACAGAATGTTGGCTTACTGTGATGGTTAAAATATTAATAACATATAAAGCATTTCTTGTCCCATAGTGAAAATGAAGAATATTGCTCTACAGAATTACTATAATGTAGTTTACAAACAAAATAAATGGTCATAAAAGACCAGTTACACTCCCCAACATTGAGCTGGACACCCTAGTCACCATATTATCATGTGAATTCAAAAACTAAGTATTTCCCTTACTCTAGAATTGAATTTCCATTATTGTCACCTAATTGGGTTCTCAAATTATTTGACCTTGGAGAATGTTCACTGAAGCCTATTAACTCAAAGACAATAGACAAGTGCAACTACCTGCAAATGCAAAAGTTAAGAAACTCAGATAAATAAAATAACTCATGTGACACTTCACTGGGTTTTTCTTCATACGAAAAATTTCAGAAATTACAAATGTTGTTTAGATCAAGAAACAATGACATCTTTAGCAATAAAGATGCAAGTTACTCAAATATTCCCTAAGGAAAATATTTATGGCACAACGTTTCAAGTCAAAGAAATTGTTGACTTCGTGGATCTAGGAGTGTAACAATATATTAAGTGTGATGGTCATGATGATTTAGTGTTCATCCAGTTTAAAAAGCAATAAAGAAATGTTGCATATATTGCCAGACTTGCTAAAAGATATCCAAATCCTTTCCTCCCCCGCTTTATACTATCATTGGTCTATTTACAATGAAAATGGTGCATGGGGAAATTTTTATTTTAGGGGAATCTCCTGACCTCAAGCTAAATGAGGGTCACTTGGGATTGAGGTCACCATGAAAAGTATGACCTCAATGTCTGGAGTTTGGGGGTCACATAGGTCAGTGCTTGACTTTTGCCTGGAGCACCCTGAGAGTGAAAGATGTTTGGATTTGCCGCTAATATCAAAGCAAGGAGAGAAGGTGGTCACGGGAACAGATTTGCATGTATATTAGTGGTGGGGAAAGGATGTGTGTTTCCATGGTTTTAGCCTATACTGTGGATTGGAGCTGAGAGGCATCTTCAAATGCATCAGCAAAGCCAAAAAACAGTGTACTGCAGAGGCTTCTAGTCAAGATGTATAGTAAATGTGGGTTGCTCAGATTCTCTCTTTTGTACTAAGGTTCTCATTACCCCAACTGCTTAACGACTTATAGAAAAACTTATATAGTTTTTCACCAGTAATTGCCATGGCCAAAGGAAGCAGTATGACTTAAGGGTTATGCCTTTTCCCTATAAGTAGCTTGCATTCAGTAACTGGTAAATTTTTTATGAACCAGGAAAAGAAATGTTGCATACATTGCCAGACTTGCTAAAAGATATCCAAATCCTCTTCTTCCTCTCTTTATACTATCACTGGTCTATTTACCAGGAAAATGGTGCATGAGGAATTTTTTATTTTAAGGGAATCTCCTGACCTCAAGCTAAATGAGGGTCACTTGGGATTGAGGTCACCATGAAAAGTATGACCTGAATGTCTGGAGTTTGGGGGGTCATGTAGGTCAGCGTTTGACTCTTGCCTGGAGCACCCTCATTTTTGATGAACTAGTTATTGAATGCAAGCTTGCAGGAACGTGGATGGAGCTGGAAGTCATTATACTTAGCAAAGTCACTCAGGAACAGGAAACCAAATACTGCATGTTCTCACTTATAAGTGGGAGCTAAATGATGAATACACATGGACACATAGAGGGAAACAACACACACTGGGACTTATCAGAGGGTGGAGGGTGAGAGGAGGGAGGATTAGAAAAATAACTAATGGATAATGGTTTAATACCTGGGTGATGAAATAATCTGTACCACAAACTCCCATGACACACGTTTATGTAACAAACCCACACATCCTCACATGCATTCCTGAACTTAAAATGAAGTTAAAAAAAACTTTCATATGGCGACTTTTGGCTAAAAGAACTGGAAAGTGGGAGGCATGAGACAGAGCCTGCAGTTAATGTTCATAAGCTGACTAGTGCTTTTCGACTTTTAAAACTCTAGGTATTCTTTAAGTACAAATTATGTAAAAGAAAAAAACCTGCTTATTTGAAAAAAAAGCCTGCTTTAGAACCACTGCTAATAGTGCCCCAGGGCCAATTTGCTGTAACCTCCTTACAGCCATAGAACTAAGCGTGAAACACATTCAAAACATGAACTTCATTACAACGAAGACTGGGATTTAGCTTTGATATCTACATGCCAGGGATTGAAATGCAAATGAAATTTAAAACCTAACATGGTTCGTAATATTACACCAAAACAAATTTAACATGTTTAAAGATCCCATTAATTCGTAAATATATATAATGATTTTTATTATGTTTTATTAATATGCATATAAGCTATTTGAATATATTAAATAATGTCAGCTACAATTTAGAAATACATGTCAATATAGAGAAATCTTAAATTGACATTTTTAATTAAGTAATTGCACGCATTTTAATATGATGCATTTTAAACATATTCATTTTTACTTTTCATAAAATTGAGAGAACAATGATTGTTTCCCGATAAGGTAGGGAACTAAAGCCCAGCCTGAAACTCGTATATTGGCATACTTCATTATACTTTTGACATTGATAACTTAGTTGTGGAATTTAGATATCATCTTGGCTTTTATAGTAATTTGTAAATGTAGTTTAGCAATGCTCTAAAATATATGATTATAGGTAATGCTTAGTTCTAGTTAAAAATGCCATCTCTGAAGTCTAAAGTTTTTGCCACTACATATTCATTGCAAATAACTTTTCTTATCTAAAGAGGATCATATGCCTTGGTTGGTCCCACTGCCTTTCTCTTTCACTAGCCTAATTATTAATGGCTACTCTTTTAACTCAAAATATCATCTTGGTTCAAATAATAAGTTATATTGCCACCCTACTTCTCTGTCACTTAGGGAGTAATTCAAAAGTACAAAAGAGAATTCCAGTTCTAAAATAGATATCAATTTAGATTTTTTATGACTATTTCAGAATATAATAACATGATGGGTATACTTTTCTTTCCTTTTCTGTTCTCCACATAGCAATTGAGACATTTAAGCCAGGAAGAGTTTGGGTTAAGACTGTGCAGGTGAACTAAACTGTGTCTCCAGAAAAGACTCCATGTTCTGGACAACCCTGGATCCTGTAAAATGCATTTCTTACTGCTGATGTCACTCTGTACATTTGTTTATGGATATATCTTTTTACCATAATGTATACTCTTGTTGGAGTGTAGTACCCTTCACTGTACACCACTGTATTCCCTAATGCTTACCCATGTGCCTCTACATAGTTGTTGCCAAAATGAAGCCAGACTATTAAAAAAATTCAGCTAAATGACTCTTCTATCTTAATGTCAAGTAATTGATTTGAATGCTTTTTCATTGACGAGGTAACCTTGTTTATTTTGTTTTTTCTCCTCCACACATCTCTTTTCCTGGCAGATCTATAACCACATGTTCAGGTCCCAGTTTAGTGGGATATTATTACTTTCTCTGGGAGACATTTACTGATTTCTCTAAACTTGCATATAATAACTGATTTTCTGTTTAGTTGTCTGTATTCCCCCAATACCCTGTAAATGTTACCAGTGCCCCATGGCTCTAGCACCAAGCATAGGTCTGGTGCATAGTAGTGTATTGAATGAATTAGTGTCTTATGTGGCCACATCAGGATGAATATTGCAACTTGTCCCTCCACAGAGAGAAGTCTTGACTATTTGGTAAACTCATTTTGGATTGTCGGTGTAGGTTTTGATGTGAAAGGGAGAATAAGAAAGGCTGGCAGAAATGTTTCCCCTATTAGTTAATGTAACAGCTGTGTGGCTCTGCAAGGAGACTTGGCAGGGCAAACTTCTAAACCAGCACACATGTCCATTTCTGGGGTGACACTGCTGCTTCATCTCTGTTTAAATTGAGAAAGTATAGGAAAGCCATATCTATATCTCTGTGGCTTTCGCTTCTTTTGACATCTATTAAGGCTTAAAATTTGATGAGAAAAATACTTGTCTGTTATATACAAGAAAAGAATAAGGCCTGCTACCAAGTGAAATGACTGCTCAGAATGGCACAAAACCTAATCTTTTATGTCTCCGTGGGCTTCCTCACCTTGCCTCTATGGCTTTGTGCATTCCGATCCTTTTGCTAAGAATATCTTTCTTCCCTTTTGTCACCTGGCATATTCCTGTTTATGTTCCAAGACTCAGTTTAAGTTTAATGATTGGTTTTTTTTTTCTCCCTTTGGAGCCTTCCTAAATTCACCAACAAGTTTGGGACTCTCCTGTTTTCCTTTAACTCTTTTATTCTCAAACTTTACCATATTCTCTATGTTGCAGCTCACTCATGTTTTCAGTTTGTTGGTGCTATGATTTAAATGTGTTCCTCAAAGTTCATATGTTGGAAACTTAATCCCCAATGCAACTATGTTGAAAAGGGAGACCTTTAAGTGGTAATTAGGTCATGAGGGCTCTGCCCTTATGAATGGATTAATAGCATTATTATGGGAATGGGTTAGTTATTGCAAAAGTGGGTTTCTGATAAAAGGGATGAGTTTAGCCTTCTTTCACTCTTGCTCTCTTGTACACTCTTGTCCTTCCGTCTTCTGCCATGGGATGTCACAACGGGAAGTCCCGTACCAGATGCAGGCCCTTTGACCTTAGACTTCTGTTTCCTGAACTATAAGAAATAAATTTCCAATGTTTATAATAAGTTACCTGATGTCAAGTATTCTGTTATAGCAGCAGAAAATGGACTGAGAGAGTTGGCTTCCATAACTACACTGTGAAGTAATTTAAGACAGAAAAGGTCTTTTTTTCCTTGATTTATTCATAGATATAGTGCAATAAAATGTTAATTGATATGTAAATTGATATGTTTACTGACGGATTCAAAATTACAGTGGGAATAATAAAATCCAGAACTACAGGGAACTGTAGAGACATTTACTTGAATTCTATGATTTTGAGAGATGAAAACCCTGGCTATAAGAACTTCTTAACAATTTGAATCTGATTATTTTTATAATGCAAATGGTGTTGGGGAGAATGGAGAATGGGAAAAAAAATGTAGTCTTTATTTGTCTAATAAACATTTAAAGCTTTAACATCATACATTTTTAAAATATTTAACTTTTGAGTAAATTTTTAACATAGTGAGTGTTACATGCAATAAACACAAAATTAAATAAATTAACTTGATTCTTACAATATGTCAGCAGGAAATTTCAATTTCTTTTGCTGTGAAACTTAAAACTGGTATGCTGTATTTCAATTAAGCACTTATGTATTACTGTAGAATAGAATTATGAGCTGAGAACTGGCCTTCTGAAACCGGCATTTCCTCTTTGAAGTGACTATTTTGAAATATAGCTCCTAAATAGGATACATGCTTAGTGGTTGAGTCAATAGCCATTCAATATTTATTTTATAGCAGAATTCAAGGCAAAGGAATATAAAAATGAGCATGACAATGTTATTGCTCTGAAAAAGCTCATGATCTGGTTAAAAAGAGAGAGAACAGAAAGTTACAATTCAGCTATTTAAATATTTGATACAGTGGATGGAGGGACTACTGTGCTTTCTGTGCTTATTTTGGTGGCTTATTTTTACTCCTCTTCTGTACCCATAAACAATCGCAGAGGTTGGAACCTAGTTTATTTTCTCCTATTACTACCCCCACGCCTTCAGTTCGATTCCCAATCTAGCTTTGTGATTTTGGGAAAGCTGCTTAAACCTCTTAGTTCTAGTTTCTTCATTTATTAAATAAGAATGATCTCTGTTTTATAATGTTGCAATAGGTATTACTTAAAATATTACATTTAAAACACTGGCCGGGTGTGGTGGCTTATGCCTGTAATCCAAGCACTTTGGGAGGCCGAGGCGGGCAGATCACCTGACCAGCCTGACCAACAGGGAGAAACCTGTCTCTACTAAAAATACAAAATTAACTGGGTGTGGTGGTACATGCCTGTAATACCAGCTACTCGGGAGGCTGAGGCAGGAGAATCACCTGAACCTAGGAGGCGGAGGTAGCGGTGAGCTGAGATCACGCCATTACACTCCAGCCTGGACAACAGGAGCAAAGCTTCCACTCAAAATAAACAAACAAACCCCACTTAGCATCGTTCTTAGCGTATAGAATTATTGACAATTTTTATTTATATTTTGTGAGCTCCCCATGACCCTTTAATTTTTTTGCTGCTCGGATTCAAGAATAAACTGGATTATTTAATTGCTTACAATATAGTATGCATCAAAAAACAGTCTATGATCACGTTCCCTTCCTTGTTCAATCCACCCCACAATGCCATGAGTAATCCAGGCCAGGGATTGTGGCTTTACTCATCTTTGTAGTTACAGAGCCTAGTACTGCACAAGTTCTCAGTCATTAATTTTTCAAGGATTGGATGATCCCCTGGTTCTATTTATTTTTTTAAAAAATAGGAATGATTAACTGAGCAAAGCTGTGCATGATTTAATCTAAGCAGTATAAAATTTATATGATTTCAATTTCTGATTCCTCTAATTACAGTTTAGCGATACAAACTATTACAGACAATTGCCATCATGTTAGAGTCAATTTTGGAAAACAGTGGCAAGATATGCTCCAATTTGACAACAGAAAAATTGCCAGAGAAATTCTGATCCTAGAAGCATTCAAGTGGTGCAGTGATATGAAGCAAAATCAATTTAATTTCTAGAAACTAGATTAAGGAGAAGAAAAACAAAAGCACATTTCTGGTGGGCAAGTACAATAAAAGAGACAATGGTAATAGATTTATGATCAATATGGACAACAGAATTTCTTCAGAAACACACTGCTTTGAACATTCGATTTAAGTAGCCTTCCCTGATCCTTAGTATATTGTAGGTTCTTTTTGCATGATCTCAGCATAATAACTATATTCACACATGTGCTTGAGTGCCCTTAAAAATGTCTTTATAAGCCATTTGTGAAGTCACTTATTAAATATGGCTTAAGATTAATATAGGGAATTAAGGAAGTGTTTGTTGGCATACTGCTTTGTCAGAGATTTATCAGAAAAAGCTGATCAAAATGTAACCTTTCTACCTATAAATAAAAAATAAAACATGTCTTGTAGAACTGGAATCTATTCAGATAAATACATCTAGCCTCTTACCTCATGATTCCACTAGAGAATCCTTGAGATCCCTGGAGAAAGAGGGATACTCTATCTTCTACAAACAGAACAGACCCTATAGACTATATGACTTATAGCAGAGATCTATGGGAAATTCTTTCTAAATTCTAACAGAAACGTGCATTCATTTTCTTTCATGGTTTGTGGATAAATCCTTATTGTATATTCTTGGCAAAATTAAGTTCCTATTCTATATTTTGTTGAATTGTATCTAAAAGCTAATAGCATAAATTGGAAAGCTTTTTTTTTCTGAAAAAGGAACTTGAGGCTTCTGAATGTTGCTCTTCAATCAAGATAAGTATGAACAGACTCAAAAAATTCATGTCTTCTTTGTCACAACAGAAGCCCACCAAGAACATCTATAGCCTATTAAAAATAAAAGTAGTTAGAGACCAGCCTGGGCAATATAGTAAGACCCAATTTATACAAACTTTATTTTATTTTATTTTTTTAAAGCTGGGCATGCTGGTACATGCCTGTGGTCCCAGTTACTTGGGAGGCTGAGGTGGGAGAATCTCTTGAGCTGGGGGAGTGAGGCTCTAGTGAGTCGTCAAGTGCCATTGCACTATAACATGGCAACAGAGAAAGACCCTGCCTCAAATAATAATAATAACAACAACAATTATGACAATTTTTATTGGTAGTATATAGCTAAAATTTATTGAGTACTTAGTTTATACTAGGTACCAAAGTAACTATGCTATATATTTTATCTTAATATTTTTCAAACAATGAAGAATAGCTCTTTTCCCTCTTGAGCAACTTTTCTGAGCTTATAAGTAGTAGAGCTAGAGGACTTGAATGTAAATTTGTTTGATATTGTTATGGAGACTATAGATAGGGAGGCCCATAGAACTCCAAAGAGCGGTAAAAATTAGTCTTATAATTAAACTAAAATTCTTTCTCATTCTCCCTCTTCTCTCCCTCTCTCCATCTTTACCTTTCTGCCTCTCTCCTTCCTCTTTCTCTATCTCCCCTACACACATATGATAATAATGAAAAGAGTTTAATAGAGAATAAATCCTGTCTTATTGACTGATTTAACTGGCTTTAACTCCATTTAGATTTGCTGAAGGGTTAGATGGATATTTGGAGATCTTCATAGCTAGGGAGAATTTTTTTTTTTTTTTTGAGATGGAATCTTGCTCTGTTGCCCAGGCTGGAGTGCTGGAGTGCAGTGGTGTGATCTCGGCTCACTGAAACCTCCACCTCCTGGGTTCAAGAAATTCTCCTTCCTCACCCTACTGACTAGCTGGGATTACAGGTGTGCACCACCCTACCCAGCTAATTTTTGTATTTCTAATAGAGACGGGGTTTCACCATGTTGGCCAGGCTGGTCTCGAACTCCTGACCTTGTGATCTGGAGAATATTTAATGCTAGGCAAATGTGAGATAAAACTAGATGATCACATGGGGAAAAAATTATATTTCTCTTAAAAAATTAAAAAGACATATTACTGCATTGTTTCAGAATAAGACACTTCTTAGGAAGCTCACATACTGCAATTATCATGATATCCAAAGTCTTCTCTCAATAACACATTTTATTCAGTGACTGTCCCCAAAACTGCACTCCAGAGGTTGGCCTCTCAGGAAGCCTGATTAGACCTATTCAATGGTACATCGATTTATTTTGCAATTAACAGAAGACAAGGAAGATCTATTTGAAATTTGTATTTCTTCCACCACTATTTATAGTTTAAGCACTAATTAAAAGAAACATGTATAAATCCAAATATTAATATGTCTATAATAGTGTTAACTGCTCATTAAGAAGCACTTAGTAGGTAACATTCAATTTCTATTCAAATGCAAAACATTATCTCTATTTTTAGCTGTTATTCTTAATTTTACTGTGAATTAGTTACATTTATAATGCTTGATGTTTCTCCTGAGCTCATCTCAATGAAATTTTAATTGTAAATGCCTTTTGCATACTTGAAACAGAGAAAAATGTTTTTCTTCACTATTTCTTATATGTAATGGTGGGAAAAAATTTCACTGAAAGTGAATTTTTATGATGTATCTTGGCCACTGATTTCTTTTGAATTGAGGCCTGAGGGTTTCTTTCACTCCACATGCACTCCGTGGTTAAAATTGATTAAAGCCAGGATGTGAAAGGAGAAAAATAGAGAAATACACAGAAAAACTGAATATTTGACTTCAAGGTAAGTTTTATTATTCTTTCTTTTTATGTTTGAACTTTATTTTTAAATAACAAAACTAATATATGATTATTAAAAATTTCTTGGAAAGGAATATAAGATAACATATATATATATATATCACTGATGTTCCTATGCCAGAAATAATTATTGATAGCATAATGGTTTTTATCCTCTACTTTTAAAAAATCACATATATAGATCATTTTTACAAAAGTATTCATAAGCATAGATAACAGTTAATGCTAATTGGTAAGAACATTATTTTTCTTATCTCCTATACTTCTTTTCTGGGTGGAAATCAAAGTGTAAACTTTGATAGTCATAAGTGCTGTTTATCAAATAATTTCGGTTTTCTCACTTTTGAGCATATGGGAATATTTCACTTTCTGCTCATCCTTTAGTTAGATGAGGTCATGTGTTAGAAGGTTTTAAACAATTAATTATGATCAGAGTGATGGATGCCATTTTGGAACCAGATCATTTATTGGTAAATGGGCAACCCTCGCAAGAGTTCTTCCAGCCAATTAGCCGGGCGTGGTAGCGGGCGCCTGTAGTCCCAGCTGCTCGGGAGGCTGAGGCAGGAGAATGGCGTGAACCTGGGAGGCGGAGCTTGCAGTGAGCCGAGATCGCGCCACTGCACTCCAGCCTGGGCGACAGAGCGAGACTCCGTCTCAAAAAAAAAAAAAAAAAAGAAAAGAGTTCTTCCAGCCAATACAGTAAACAACAGCATTCAAAGTGATGGCTGTGCCACTGGCTTGGGTCTGTGATTAACTAAAATGAGCAGAGCCCCCTTCTGGCCAGCAAAGGACGTATGATAAATGACCGAAAACTCAATTTGTGTTATTTTAAGCCATTAGGATTTTGAGGTTTGTTACCATGGCACAACTTAGTATATCCTAATATACACCCCAATTTTTATCTGTCTCCAAATGGCTTCAATTAATTCTCATGAAAAGAGGAAATCTGAACCAAAGACTGCAGAAAATAATAAAAGAAATTTGGATCATAATATGTATTTTTAATGAAAAATTATTATTAAGGTAATGTGTTCTGTTGTAAAAAAAAAAAAAGTGCTGTGTGAGTTAATATCAAATTGAAGTTTCAGTAAGGAATTTCTCCTTGTTTAATCAGGATTCTAAATATAGTGATATCTCCATAGCAATTGAAAATCTAGGATACCAAGGGCTGTTCTCATTCAAATGGTAAAATAACAATGTGTTCCTAAACATGTCCCTAAAAGCAGGCAGAGTTGTAGTCAGAGATAATTTTTGAAAAGCCAAAAGATATATAACACTACTTAGCCCCTCGTAAGACTGATAATGAAAGGACAGAAAGCACAAATTATAACCACCAGAAAGAAAAAGTGAGGTAATCACAAAACCTATAGTATTTAAACTTATAGAAAGAGTTACTACAAACATTTTGCGAATAAATTTGAAAAAAATATAAAATTTCCCAAATATGCATAAAGTCACTTGAGTTACCAAAACTCACATAAGAAGAAATATAAAATCTGAATTAGTGTTTATTTTAAAAAATAAATCTAAAATTACAAACTTTCGACAAAATAAGATTTAAGGGTTGTATACAGAATGATATAAAACTTTTAAGGAAGAAATAATAGTCCTATCTAGTACAATAAGACAAACAAAAAAGGAAATAAAAGGTATACATATTGGGAGGGAAGAAATAAAACTTTTTTTTTTTTTTTTTTTTTTTGCAGATGACATGATTATCTATGTAGGAAATCTGAAAGAACCGACAATCTCCTGGAACTAAAAAGTGAGTATAACAGGGTTGCAGAATACAAGGTTGATACACAAAAGCCAATCATTTTCCCATATACTAGCAACGAACAGGAAGAATTCGGAATTAAAAGCCCAAAGCCATTTATATTAGCACCCCCCTAAATGAAATACTTAGGTATAAATCTAAAAAAAAATTTACAAGATCTATGTGAGGAAAACCACAAAGGTCTGATGAAAGAAACCAAAGAACTAAATAAATGGAGAGATATCCCATGTTCTCAGGTAGGAAGTCTCAATGTCAAGATGTCAATTTTTTTCTAACTTGATCTACAGATTCAACACAATCCAATAAAATTCCCAGCAAAGTATTTTGGAGATACTGAAAAACTGATTCTAAAATTTATATGGACAGGCAACGATGCAGAATAGTTGATAACACAGCATTGAAGGAGAAGAACAGAGTTGGAGGACTGATACTACCTAATTTAAAGACATACTATACAGCCACAGTTAGTAATAAAGACAGTGTATTATTGATGCGAGAACAGACAAATAGATCAATAAGACAGAACAGAGAGCACAGGAATAGATCCACATAAACATAGTCAATTGATTTTTCAATAAAGGAGCAAAGGTAATATAATACAGAAAAGAGAAGCTTTTCAACAAATGATGCTGGAACAACTGGGCATCCACATGCAATGAAGTGAATCTAGATGCAGACCTTATTATACCCTTCCCCAAAATTAACTCGAAATGAACCACAGACCTAAACATAAAATGCAAAACTATAGAAATCCTAGAAGATAACATAGGAAGAAATCTAGATGACATTGGGCTTGGTGATGACTTTTTACTTGCAACACCAAAGATACTATCCATGAAAGAAACAAATAATAAACTGGACTTTATTAACAATGAAAAATGTCTGCTCTGTGAAAGACAGTCAAGTGAATGAAGGACAAGCCACAAACTGGGGGGAAACATTTGCAAAGACATATCTGATAAAAGAGTATTATCCAAAATATACAAATAACTTTTAAAACTCAACAATAAGGACACCAACCACTCGATTAAATGGGCCAAAGACCTTAACAGAGAGCAATGCATATAAAAAGATATCCCACATCATACGTTATCAGGGAAATGCAAACCAAAACAACAACAAGAAATCTATTCAGTTATATAAATATAGTAATAATCTATCCACTTATGTAATTGGAATTATAGACAATATGTTGTGAACATAGATTATTTAGTAAAGACAAATCAATATGGAATTCCAACCACAGAAATTATGTTTAGGAAAATTGCTGTCAACTTCTATGTAAAAATAAGAAGACTTCTATTGTTTTTGTCAAATATTTATCAAAATTCATGGTTTTGACTATTTTTTTTCTGTTTTTTAGTCTTCATATTGATTTTGATTGATTTCAGAAGAGAGTAGAATAGAAATAGCTTTTACCCACAATAGCTTGTGTTAAATGTCTTAAAGGAATTATAAAAAACCCCTCAAGTTTACTCTGATTCCCAATTTGCTCTTTTCTAAGTAGTAGAAAGCCTAAATCAGAATTGAAGTTGAGAACAATTATTGCTAACACTAAAGAAAATTGTAGTATATACATTGTAAATATTATTTTCTAATATCATGAATTTTTCCTTTCTTTGTGTAGCCACTTTTTCCAGTATGTTATGTAAGTATTAAAAAAATTGTATTTTGCCATCAGTCTTAAATTGTTCTGGTTTCTTGGCTATTTTGTGACATTTGCAGACTCATTTTGAATTCCATATAACATTTTCTGAATGCCTAGCTCAAGAAAGCTTGCCGTAGGGAAGACAAAATAAAAAACATTGAGACAGATATTAACTTTAGAATAAACACAAGCCCCTTGCCCTTTGCTATAAATTCATATTTCTTTGTATAACTTTCTTAGCATCTGGATGAGATTACATTCTCAATATCCATGCTAATCCTATCAAAATTTAATTTGTCAATTTATTTTTTTCAAATACTGTTGTTTTCATCTAATCAGACTTCTAATTACTCACTCATTCTTTCCTATAGATATCTCTCTGTACCATGTGAGATCTGAGAATGCTTTTAGACTGGCTTTGGGAGGGACATTTATGATTTGTATTACATACAGCTCTATTCAGCTGGCAAAGTCCTTTAATATCAACATTTCATTTATTCTTCATAAGGGGTATTATTATCCTCATTTTTTTCCATAGGAAACTGAAGTACAGAAAGTGGTAGGTATTTAGTGAGGAACATGAAGAATAAGCAGCAGAATTTAGACTATGAATTATTATCCTGCACATATTGACATACCCAAACATCACACTAGTATGCACACAGCAAGGTTTCAAAGCCCCAAAGATATCGGGGGGATCATGCAAAACGGAGAAAAAGTCACACTCACCCAAGTGATATAATTTGATTTCTCCATAGCCATCTGCTTAGCTTACCGTACTTTGGGTGTTGTTTTCCTTGTAGTCCAATTTCTTTTCTTATTGACGGACACTCTGTCATGCTCAGGGTTAGGTTCCAGCCTCAGCTGAGGTCCAAGGGGAGTGGGTGCATGGGGTCAGGGAGCTGGAAGAACATTTGAGAGACACCAGTAAATAAGACATGGCTTTATTCAGCAGCTCTCTCATCAGCAGCTCTCTCTCATCAGCAGCTCTCCTTCATTGTCTGCTCTGTCTTGGCTGCTTGCTCCGGCTGCTTCCACACACAGCTGTGTGGCTGGCTCTCCCTTCAGGGTCAGCGGCTTGACTCTTTCTCTCTCTGGGCACAAACACACCTGTACAGTGTCAGCAGGGCAATTATTCCTTTAACAGACAATAGTGGTGTAGGGTCAAGGGATGGCCTTCTCATATTATGGCTACATGGATGTGATAAAAAGTGAAGTTATACACTTGCACTCTAAACTCGTTGAGTCACACAGGATGTTTACCTTGGCCTATGCCCACTTGGCCACAGCACAGCCATGTTCCTTACACTCTTCTTCCTTAGTTTCTGTGGCCCTAATTCCTCTGGCATTTCCTGTGTATTGTTGCTCTGTCTCCTATTTTTATTTATTTCCTCCTCTGACCATTCTTTCAACAGCAGGTTTATCCTTGGCATTATTTTAAGACCTCTCTCCCCTCACTCTATGCATTTACGCAGAGGAAATGTAAGCATTACTGTGTTAATCAGTGTTCAATTGCAAATAACAGAAACCACTTTATTTAAGTGGAAAGAATTTTAATTCAGAAAATTAGATGCCATAAATCACTGGACAGTCTACAGCTGTGCTTCCAATAGGGCAGTCACTAACCACATGTGGTCATTTACACTTAATTTAAATTAAATAAAATTAAAATTCAGGCCAGGTGCACTGGCTCATGTCTATAATCTCAACACTTTGGGAGGCTAAGGCAGGAGGATTGCTCAGGAGTTCAAGACCAGCCTGAGCAATATAGTGAGACCCTGTCTCTATTTCTATTTTTAAAATTTTTTTTAAATTTAAAAATCAATTTAAAAAATTAAAATTTAATTCCTCAGTTGCAATAGTCACATTTCAAGTGATTAATAGTCACATGTGTCTAGTGGCTGCTATATTAGACCACACAGATTCACAAAACAATTTTCTCACGACAGAACATTCTTTTGGACAGTGCTGGCCTAGAGGATCAAGTTCTAGGTTGAACTTATAGCAATGATTCTCAGAACAACATGACAGAATTTGTTCACTAGGGGATCTACTACCTCTGCCACAATCAGCAAGGAAGGGAAATAGAAAGCCAATATCACAGCTGATGACTCCAGGGCCACGTAATTTCTGTAAAACCTTCACCAGTAGAATGAATGTCCCATGCCCTGTCTCTTGACACACATTAAACTAAAGACTAGAACATGGGACTTCTGCTGCAACCAACACAAAAACCAACCACACTTACAATTGGGCTTGCCAGCAGAAGCAGCAGGAGGAGTAGAAGTTTGTCCCTCCCTCATAAGGATGAATTCTGCTGCCAGACCTCATGAGGATGCATCTGATCAGTAGAATCTGTGTCATGTGTGGAACCTAAGCTATAAAAGGATCTGTTAAATGTGCCTTTAGGTTTTCAGACTCCAGCTTAAGGGATACTACAAGGATAACAAAATTAAGCTGAGTGAGCCCATCTTTATCATCTGCCGCAGTTTCTGAGTGCTCTTCTTTGGTGATAGACGTATTTTTATTTCTAGCTTTTTTCTGTCTTATGGGCAACTGACCCACGTATCTAACTGCCACCCAGATGTCTCCCCATGGTTATTTCACATTCATAAGTCCAAATGTGAACTCTTCTTTCATCCAAATCTTCTCCCCATCATGTGCTTTATCTTAGTGGATGATTATTTATAATGAAGCCCAAACAGGAGCTTTACCTGTATGTTTTCCCTCCCCTTGGCACTCTTCATCTAGTCAGCAGGTCCTGTTGACTCTGGAGACCTTCCACATACCACACCTTCATCATCATTGCCTCTGCTTCAGCTGAGAATTTATCATCTTCAACCTCTTCTACTGATTACCTGTAATACGTTTGGGATCATTCTAGTTTCTTGTAATATATTTCCCCATTTATTCTTTATGACAGGTGAGGGTTCTCACTTACCTTTTCAAGTAGGAAGTCCAAGGCTTAAGGGGAATTAAAGTTTAAACCTTGATCCCCTTGGTATCTCACTCTGTGCTTTCAAGTGTTGGGTCTCAGGAGACAGTAGTGGGTCAACTCCTGCTGGTATGTTTCCTGAATCACCTGGAGCATTTAAAACATATATGTTCATAGGCTCTACACAGACACCCTGAATCCTAATGTCTGGGGTTTTTTTACCCCCAGGAATTTGTATACTTTAAAATCCTCTAAGGTGATTATGTTGGATCTCCCTTTCCATATGTATGATGGGAATATTGAAACAAAGATTTTCTATTTTTTTTAAACCAGTAGAATTGCTTTATCAGTAAAAGTCTATCATTTTGCATTCTCTGTCTCTCGTGTGTGTGTGTGTATGTGTGTGTGTGTGTGTGAATAATAAAAGCATAGATGTTCGATCAAAGGTCAAAAAAGTTAGAAAGCCACAAATGCTCAACTCAGAAGACTCCAAAGCATGTTTGTAGAGCATATCTATTGAAAATCATTTTCCTTGGAGATCTTTGATATTCTTTTCATCTTTAACTTAATGTTAATCTAAGAAGATTGGAGCTCTGGGCATATGGAAATGAGAAGCAAATACCAGACAGTTCTCTAACCCTCCCAAACATGCCACCATTGCCTCTCAATAAACACACGATGGTACTTACTTCTTTGGTTTTGTCACTCTCCAATATCTTTTATTTAATGATTATTGGTGGGAAGAAAGGCGAGAGGAATTTAAAGAGTGCCCATTATATAATTTTTGTTGGAAACTCCCGCCAAGTTGGCCAAATAGGAACAGCTCCAGTCTACAGCTCCCAGCGTGAGAGATGCAGAAGATGGGTGATTTCTGCATTTCCAACTGAGGTACTGGGTTCATCTCACTGTGGCTTGTTGGACAGTGGGTGCAGCCCATGGAGTGTAAGTCAAAGCAGGGAAGGGCATTGCCTCACCTGGGAAGTGCAAGGGGTTGGGGAATTCCCTTTCCTAGCCAAGGGAAGCCATGACAGTACCTGGAAAATCGGGACACTCCCACTCTAATCCTGTGCTTTTCCAATGGTCTTAGCAAATGGCACACCAGGAGATTATATCCTGCACATGGCTCGGAGTGTCCCACGCCCATGGAGCCTTGCTCACTGCTAGCACAGCAGTCTGAGATCGAACTGCAAGGTGGCAGCGAGGCTGGGGGAGGGGCGTCCGCCATTGCTGAAGCTTGAGTAGGTAAACAAAGCTGATGGGAAGCTCGAACTGGGTGGAGCCCACTGCAGCTCAAGGAGGCCTGCCTGCCTCTGCAGACTTCACCTCTGGGGGCAGGGCATAGCTGACAAAAGGCAGCAGAAACTTCTGCAGACTTAAACATCCCTGTCTGACAGCTTTGAAGAGAGTAGTGGTTCTCCGAACATGGGGTTGCAGATCTGAGAACGGACAGACTGCCTCCTCAAGTGGGTCCCTGACCCCCGAGTAGCCTAATTGGGAGACACCTCCCAGTATGGGACGACTGACACCTCATACAGCCATGTGCCCCTCTGAAACGAAGCTTCCAGAGGAAGGACAGCAACATTTGCTGTTCTGCAATATTTGCTGTTCTGCAGCCTCCGCTGGCGATACCCAGGAAAACAGTGTCGGGAGTGGACCTCCAGCAAACTCCAACAGACCTGCAGCTGAGGGTCCTGATGGTTAGAAGGAAAACTAACAAACAGAAAGGACATCCACACCAAAACCCCATCTGTAGGTCACCATGATCTAAGACCAAAGGTAGATAAAACCACAAAAATGGGGAGAAACCAGAGCAGAAAAGCTGAAAATTCTAAAAATCAGAGTGCCTCTCCTCCTCCAAAGGAACGCAGCTCCTCGCCAGCAATGGAACAAAGCAGGATGGAGAATGACTTTGACGAGTTGAGAGAAGAAGTCTTCAGACAATCGGTAATAACAAACTTCTCCAAGCTAATGGAGGATGTTCAAACCTATCACAAAGAAGCTAAAAACCTTGAAGAAAGATTAGATGAATGGCTAACTAGAATAATCAGCATAGAGAAGACCTTAAATGACCTAATGAAGCTGAAAACCATGGCACAAGAACTACATGACAAATGCACAAGCTTCAGTAGCCGATTTGATCAGTGGAAGAAAGGGTATCAGTGATTGAAGATCAAATGAATGAAATGAAGCGAGAAGAGAAGTTTAGAGAAAAAAGAGTAAAAAGAAACAAACAAAGCCTCCAAGAAATATGGGACTATGTGAAAAGACCAAATCTATGTTTGATTGGTGTACCTGAATGTGACGGGAAGAATGGAACCAAGTTGGAAAACACTCTTCAGGATATTATCCAGGAGAACTTCCCCAAACTAGCAAGGCAGGCCAACATTCAAATTCAGGAAATACAGGAAACACCACAAAGATACTCCTCAAGAAGAGCAAACCCAAGACACAAAATTGTCAGATTCACCGAAGTTGAAATGAAGGAAAAAATGTTAAGGGCAGCCAGAGAGAAAGGTCGGGTTACCCACAAAGGGAAGCCCATCAGACTAACAGCTGATCTCTCGGCAGAAACTCTACAAGCCAGAAGAGAGTGGGGGCCAATATTCAACATTCTTAAAGAAAAGAATTTTCAACCCAGAATTTCATATCCAGCCAAACTAAGCTTCATAAGTGAAGGAGAAATAAAATCCTTTATAGACACGCAAATGCTGACAGACTTTGTCACCATCAGGACTGCCTTACAAGAGCTCCTGGAGGAAGCACTAAACATGGAAAGGAGCAACCGGTACCAGCCACTGCAAAAACATCCCACATTGTAAAGACCATCAATGCTAGGAAGAAACTGCATCAACTAACAAGGAAAATAACCAGCTGACGTCATAATGACAGGATCAAATTCACACATAACAATACTAACCTTAAATGTAAATGGGCTAAATGTCCTAATTAAAAGACACAGACTGGCAAATTGGATAAAGACTCAAGACCCATCAGTGTGCTGTATTCAGGAGACCCATCTCACCTGCAGAGACACATATAGGCTCAAAATAAAGGGATGGAGGAAGATCTACCAAGCAAATGAAAAATTAAAAAAAAGCAGAGGTTGCAATCCTAGTCTCTGATAAAACAGACTTTAAACCAGCAAAGATCAAAAGAGACAAAGAAGGCCATTACATAATGGTAAAGAGATCAATTCAACAAGAAGAGCTAACTATCCTAAATATATATGCATGCAATACAGGAGCACCCAGATTTGTAAATCAAATGCTTAGAGACCTACAAAGAGACTTAGACTCCCACACAATAATAATGGGAGACTTTAACACTCCACCGTCAACAGTAGACAGATCCATGAGACAGAAAGTTAACAAGGATATCCAGGAATTGAAATCAGCTATGCACCAAGTGGATCTAATAGACATCTGCAGAACTCTCCACCCCAAATCAACAGAATATGCATTCTTCTCAGCACCACATCACACTTATTCCAAAATTGACCACATAGTTGGAAGTAAAGCATTCCTCAGCAAGAGTAAAAGAACAGAAATCACAACAAACTGTCTTTCAGACCACAGTGCAATCAAACTAAAACTCAGGATTAAGAAATTCACTCAAAACTGCTCAAGTACATGGAAACGGAACAACCTGTTCCTGAATGACTACTGGGTACATAACAAAATGAAGGCAGAAATACAGATGTTCTTTGAAACCAATGAGAACAAAGACACAACATACCAGAATCTCTGGGACAAATTTAAAGCAGTGTGTAGATGGAAATTTATGGCACTAAATGCTCACAAGAGAAAGCAGGAAAGATAAAAAATGGACACCCTAACATCACAATTGAAGAACTAGAGAAGCAAGAGCAAACACATTCAAAAGCTAGCAGAAGGCAAGAAATAACTAAGATCAGAGCAGAACTGAAGGAGATAGAGACATAAAAAACCCTTCAAAAAATCAATGAATCCAGGAGCAGGTTTTTTGAAAAGATCAACAAAATTGATAGACTGCTAGCTAGACTAATAAAGAAGAAAAGAGAGAAGAATCAAATAGATGAAATAAAAAATGATAAAGGGGATATCACCACCAATCCCACAGAAATACAAACTACCATCAGAGAATACTACAAACACCTCTATGCAAATAAACTCGAAAATCTAGAAGAAATGGATAAATTCCTGGACACATACACCCTCCCAAGACTAAGCCAGCAAGAAGTTGAATCCTTGAATAGACCAATAACAGGCTATGAAATTGAGGCAATAATTAATAGCCTACCAACCCAAAAATGTCCAGGATGAGATGGATTCACAGCTGAATTCTACAAGAGATACAAAGAGGAGCTGGTGCCATTCCTTCTGAAACTATTCCAATCAGTAGAAAAAGAGAGAATCCTCCCCAACTCATTTTATGAGGCCAGCATCATCCTGATACCAAAGCCTGGCAGAGACACACACAAAAAAGATAATTTTAGACCAATATCCCTGATGAACATAAATGCAAAAATCCTCAATAAAATACTGGCAAACTGAATCCAGCAGCACATCAAAAAGCTTATCCACTACAATCAAGTTAGCCTCATGCCTGGGATGCAAGGCTGGTTCAACATACGCAAATCAATAAATGTAATCAATCATATAAACAGAACCAAAGACAAAAACCACATGATTATCTCAATAGATGCAAAAACACCTTTGACAAAATTCAGCAGTCCTTCATGCTAAAAACTCTCAATAAAATAGGTTTGATGGGACGGATCTCAAAATAATAAGAGCTATTTATGACAAACCCATAGCCAATATTATATTGAATGGGCAAAAACTGGAAGCATTCCGTTTGAAAACTGGCACAAGACAGGGTGGCCCTCTCTCACCACTCCTATTTGACATAGTGTTGGAAGTTCTGGCCAGGGCAATCAGGCAGGAGAAAGAAATAAATGGTATTCAGTTAGGAAAAGATAAAGTCAAATTGTCCCTGTTTGCACATGACATGGTTGTATAGTTACAAAACCCCATTGTCTCTGCCCAAAATCTCCTTAAGCTGATAAGCAACTTCAGCAAAGTCTCAGGATACAAAATCAATGTGCAAAAATCACATTCCTATACACCAATAACAGACAAACAAAGAGCCAAATCACGAGTGAACTCCCATTCACAATTGCTTCGAAGAGAATGAAATACCTAGGAATCCAACTTACAAAGGATGTGAAGGACTTCTTCAAGGAGAACCACAAATTACTGCTCAACAAAATAAAAGAGGACATAAAAAATGGAAGAACATTCCATGTTCATGGATAGGAAGAATCAATATCATGAAAATGGCCATGCTGCCCAACGTAATTTATAGATTCAATGCCATCCCCATCAAGCTACCAATGAATTTCTTCACAGAATTGGAAAAAATTGCTTTAAAGTTCTTATGGAACCAAAAAAGGGCCCACATTGCCAAGACAATCCTAAGCCAAAAGAACAAAGCTGGAAGCATCACACTACCTAACTTCAAACTATACTACAAGGCTACAGTAATCAAAACTGCATGGTACTGGTACCAAAACAGAGATATAGACCAATGGAACAGAACAGAGCCCTCAAAAATAATACCACACATCTACAACCATCTGATCTTTGACAAACCTGACAAAAACAAGAAATGAGGAAAGGATTCCCTATTTAATAAATGGTGCTGGGAAAACTGGCTAGCCATATGCGGAAAGCTGAAACTGGATCCCTTCCTTACACCTTATACAAAAATTAATTCAAGATTGATTAAAGATTTAAATATCAGACCTAAAACCATAAAAACCCTAGAAGAAAACCTAGGCAATACCATTCAGGACATAGGCATGGAAAAAAACTTCATGATAAAACACCAAAAGCAATGGCAACAAAAGCCAAAATTGACAAATGGGATCTAATTAAACTCAAGAGCTTCTGCACAGCAAAAGAAACTACCATCAGCGTGAACAGTCAACCTATAGAATGGTAGAAAATTTTTACAATCTACCCATCTGAAAAAGGGCCAATATCTAGAATCTACAAAGAACTTAAACAAATTTACAAGAAAAAATCAAACGACCCCATTAAAAAGTGGGCAAAGGATATGAACAGACACTTCTCAAAAGAAGACATTTATGCAGCCAATAGACACATGAAAAAATGCTCATCATCACTGGCCATCAGAGAAATGCAAGTCAAAACCACAATGAGATATCATCTCACACCAGTTAGAATGGCGATCATTAAAAAGTCAGGAAGCAACAGGCACTGGAGAGGATGTGGAGAAATAGGAACACTTTTACACTGTTGGTGGGAGTGTAAACTAGTTCAACCATTGTGGAATACAATGTGGCAATTTCTCAAGGATCTAGAACTAGAAATATCATTTGACCCAGCAATCCCATTACTGGGTGTATACCCAAAGGATTATAAGTCATGCTGCTATAAAGACACATGCAAACGTACGTTTATTGCGACGCTATTCACAATAGCAAAGACTTGGAACCAACCCAAATGTCCATCAATGATAGACTGGATGAAGAAAATGTGGCACATATACACCATGGAATACTATGCAGCCATAAAAAAAGGATGAGTTCGTGTCCTTTGTAGTGACATGAATGAAGCTGGAAACCATCATTCTCAGCAAACTATCACAAGGACAGAAAACCAAACACCACATGTTCTCACTCATAGGTGGGAACTGAACACTTGGACACAGAGTGGGGAACATCACACACTGGGGCCTGTAATGGGGTTGGGGGAGGTGGAAGGGATAGCATTAGGACATATACCTAATGTAAATGATGAGTTAATGGGTGCAGCTCACCAACATGGCACATGTATATGTAACAAACCTGCACATTGTGCACATGTACCCTAGAACTTAAAGTATATTAAAAAAAAAAAAAGGAATGCTCATTATGGTTATAACATCTGCTGTCAGTCCCCATCTTTTACAATCTGCAGGCCCATTTTTGATCCATCTTCTCATATATTTCTGCCAATTATCTGTACATATAATTATTGATACATTGCATGGATAGTAAGACTTGGTTCAAAGAGAAGCAATACCTGACTACTTAAAACCATCAGAGTCAACTTACTCTTCCTACTCAATCCCCACCACAGTCTGAGATCACTTACACTTTAATAGCTCCCTCATCTCCCAACCTCAGCATATACACATAATTTAAATTCATTCAAGCAAAAACAGATTCTAGTAATTAACCAAAGGTGGAAGGTGATAGGTTTTCAACTCCATAACAACACCTGTCTAGATACCACGTACCTACTTCAGAATCACTTGGCCTCTGCAGCTACTCATTCTTTGTTTGTGGCTTCTACATGGGCCTTGCTTCCAGCATCCCCTAGACGGAGTTAGCACAGTAGCCCCATGGAATTTCAGCTCTCCACCCCAGATGGGCTTGATGGTAGATACATGGGAAGGTAAGGTACAGACTGACAAGGTCTTGAATTTTTTTTTTTTTTTTTTTGAGATGCAGTCTCACTCTGTCGCCCAGGCTGGAATGCAGTGGCATGATCCTGGGTTCAAGTGATTCTCTTGCCTCAGCCTTCTGAGTAGCTGGGGTTACAGGTGCCCGCCACCATGCCCAGCTAATTTTTGTATTTTTAGTAGAGATGGGGTTTCACCATGTTGGACAGACTGGTCTCGAACTCCTGACCTCAGGTGATCCACCCACCTTGGCCTCCCAAAGTGTTGGGATTACAGGCATGAGCCACTGTGCCTGGCCAAGGGTCTTGAATGTTTTGAAGGCTAGAAACATGTCTCTCTTCTTCCAGCTTTGTACTTAAAAGCCTATCCTAATGGCTTTCAAATAATATCTTTTTAATTTACATGAACAGGACACATTTATTAAGTACCTCTTATTTTTAAAGTATCAGCTGGGAGTTTGAGGGATATTCAGACAAGGTGGATGACATCTCTTCTGTCTTCAAAGATCAGTTTATATATAGTGTGACTAGAGTTAAGAGAAAAGAGTAAAGAACAGTAAAGAATGGGTAGGTACCATAGATGAGCTATCAGGCTCCTAAAGGAGTCCTGTTAAATTATAATAATATTTTAGGAAAATAGTGTGTGATCTAATACTTCAAATACTTTATTGATAGAAAAAATTATTCCAGACTGAAAGAAATATTGCTAGTAAAGGCACAGAACTCTCAAAATTTTGGTGTGTTGGGGCAGTAGTGTACCATGAGAGAGATCTTGGAAAATAAGATGTTGAATAAAATAAGATTATGTAGCAAGTTTTGAGTGCCAATCTAATTAGTTTGACCTCTTATTCAGTTAAGGGAATACAATAGGGTCCCAGCAGAAAAGAAATGACATGCTTAAACTAGGTAATTGAGGAGAATTTAATGGAAGGATTACTGTGCTTATAAACATGAGAGCAAGGTTAAGGAAATCCTACAAGAGCCAGTGAAGTCAGAATTATCCTGGTGTACCAACGTGGGAATCTGTTGTCACTTCTAAGTCTGAAGGAGCAAGGGAAGTGAGTAGTTGTTCAAATCCTAAGAGAAGTGTAGCAGTAGCATTAGGTGTAGGGAGGGTCACCCAAAAAGCTGTACTTTTACTAGAGGAATGTAGCCACTGAAAACTCACAATCAAGTAGGAGGGAAGCCAGGGAATAAATACCCCGGTCTTAATCCTCTTCTGCCCTCGGGTCCCTTGCCAGTGCCTCTGTGTACGAATCTCAACAGGGTATCCATTGTGTACAGTTCATTCTCAGTTGAAGCTGGACAAAAGATCTTCACAGTCAAAGAGAGAATGTCTAGAACAATGACCAATGGAAGGCTCTTGAGAAGGGTATCAATATGTTCTTACCTGTAATACAAGAAAGTGAATGTCAGGAAACTAAAACCAGAGAACAGGTAGGAAGCTTTGGCCAAAGGCAGGTAAGAAAAATTAGGAACTTTTCTGTGGCAACTTCTTGATAGAACTTGGACAACTGCCATCTTATTAGCAAAATAATTGGGCCCAAATTAAAATTTCTGCAATTTTATCCAATTTTCTATGCCTCATGCTTCAGAAATCCAAATTTCTGATCTTATCCAATTTTCTATGCCTCATGCTTCAGATATCACAATTATAAGAGCATTCTCTCATAGCCTCCTTCTGTTACAATAAATTCTTGCTAAAATTTGAACATTAAATGAGTAAATACCTTATGGAATATATATAATAATAAGCCTCTGAATCTCTAGAAATGGATATAGAGATTTTAGATTAGATTTCCTATATGAAGCAGAAAGATTATAGAATTATGCCTCAGAAACCAGTTTACTTAGCAAGGAGGTCAAATCCCCCCAGATATACATTTGGAAGTGAAATGGAGTTATTCCAACAGACAGATCCCATTAACTGATGATCCGAGTCAAGCAATTACCTGTTTAAATACAAAAATTCACATAATGGAACAGGAGTAGATTGGCTATACTTGCCAACAAGTTTCACATTTTTTATATTTGGTTATTAGTTGACTCAGGAAGCCAAGTGAATTCCTCTGAGATACTCTCACTGAAACTCCTTGTTGTGATGAGATGTCCTAATTAAAGACTCTCATTGGTCTTTTCTAGATTGGGGCTGTGGCTATCCTTGCTCAAGATTCACTTTCCCTACTACCAGGACTGCTGAAGTTGTGATTGGTCCTATTTACTTACAGACACCCTGTCATCTGTAAAGAATAATAGGACTGGAATGAGACCAATAGTTAATTTTGAGGAATGGAAGGGCAAATCTCAGCAGCTACTTACTAGTGTTCTGTTTAAATAGGTTTTTTTGGCCTTTTTCATCCAGTCCGTGACAATCCATTTCTTCCAGTTGGTTGAGCCAATTGGACTCTAGTCTTTTCCTCATATGTCAAGTCCAATCTCCTAGTAAATCTTTTAGGCTCAACTGCCAAAATATACAGAATCTGACCATTCCTCATCACTTCCACTGCTACCACCCTGGTTCAAACCATGATTATATCTCACCTGTGTCACTGCAACAGCCCCTTAGATGGTGGCTGACCCTTCAGCCTATTTCTGACCCAGCCTCCCGAGTGTAAAATTTGAGTCAGATAATGCCTTGCTTTAAATCCTTTAATGGCTTATAAGGTCCTATAGATTCTGGCCTCCTCCCTGAATTGATCTCCTATTGAGCTCCTTGTTCATTCAGCTGATCTCCTTGTTCATTGTATTAAAGCTGCATTGGCCTAGGTGTTCCTTCTCTGAGATATTTATACATGCCTGGAGTATTTTTCCACACCTACCCACCTGGCTGCTCCTGCAACTCTTGTAATTCTTTATTCATATGTAGTCTTCTTAGTCTTCTCAGCAAGGCTTTCTTTGACCTTTCAGAATTGCAACTCCTTCTCCAGTATTCCCTTTCCTTGTGATATGGTTTGGGTGTGTCCACACCCAAATCTCATCTTGAATTCCCATGTATTGTGGGAGGGACCCAGTGGGAGGTAACTGAATCATAGGGGCAGGTCTTTCCTGTGCTGTTCTCATGATAGTGAATAAGTTTCACAAGATCCGATGGTTCTAAAAAGGGAAGTTTCCCTGCACAAGCTCTCTTCTCTTGTCTGCTACCATGTGAGATGTGCCTTTGACCTTCTGCTATAATTGTGAGGCCTCCCCAGCCATGTGGAACTGTAATTCCATTAAACCTCTTTCTTTTGTAAATTGCCCAGTCTCTGATATGTCTTTATCAGCAGCATGAAAAGAGACTAATACACCTTGCTTTTACTTTCTCACAGCACTTATCCTCATCTGATATACTCTCTATATATGTATATCCTAATCTATTGATTTATCGTCTGTTTTCCTAATAAGAGGGTAAACCATGAAAACCAGGATATTTTTCAGTTTACTCTTTAACTCCAGGACTTAAAACAGTGCTTGTAAGAAAGTGGACACTCAAAGCGAATTAAAAAAGACAAAAATGTTATTGAAGATGAGAATGTAAAAATATATACTTATTTTGTGGTATTCTGGTATATTTTAAGTAAATGAAAAAATATTAAAAGCAAACACTTGTATAAGAATGATATGCATTAAATTGATTAATCCCTGCTCCACCCCCCATCCCAACACACATCTCTTTCTCTCTCTCATCTATCTGCCAACATACCTTCATAATACACATGGTATCACTGGAAGTGTAGGGGATGAAGATATGCACCAGCTTCTGGGTAATGCATAGTCCCTGTGCTCCTCTGACACTCTAGGTCACCAGGTCACACACAATGATGACAATTCAGCTTGGCAGAGTATTGACAGTTTTTAAAATGTGCCCTGCCCTTAACTCTGACTTTGAAGAGGACACATATTGTCTCTCTTTGGGTTGAGACCTGCTAGACCTCTTATGAAAGTCAATACCACTGAAGATAAATCAAAGTCTTAACCTTTGATCTGATGAACTCACTATATATTACAACCTTTATTTATGTTTTATACTCTATTAAACTTTGCATATATAATCTTTGCCACTGTTTTCCTTGAATATTTAAAGTATACTAACAATATGATTTCCCATAACAGAGACTGCCTACACGTAAATTATTTGGAATTCTTCTGCAAGGGATATTTACTTCTTTTCCCCCATTTATTTATTTATGTAATCATTTATGTTGGTATGGACTCATGGATATATATTTTACACCTTGTTTTATAATCCAATCAGTATTCATTTGTTTTGTTCCTTAAATTTTCCCGCTGGCCATTGGAAACTCTTTCACTTGGCTTCTGTGTCCTTTTGACATATTCCCATCATTGTGTGTGCATGTGTGTGTGTGTGTGCGCCTGCACTCACATGTTTTAGTAATTTCCTGCTTTCCCTGCTTTCTGGTACCATTAGATACTCCAGACTCATCTTACATATTTCCTGCCTCAGTATTAGAGTCAGTCATTCCTACAAAAGTCCTGTGTTTTGTTTTGCTTTGTTGTGTTCATTGCCCCTAGGCCCTCTCAGCCAACAGAGCAAGAAAATACATGTGTGATAATATACATATTTATTCTCCTATCTCAATATCGAGCTAATAATGAGTTCAAACTGATGCTTCAACATTAATCCTATATTTCCTTTCACTGGTTTATATTCCATGACTTGCATAAGGCCTCTGCACAAGGTACACAACAAACAAGTATAAGTAAATAAGTGAATAAGAATATCCTCTTCATTTTCTTCCTACTTCTGAGCTCCTGTGTTGATTCCTCTTCTTGCATATTAAATTTAGGTGTTTTCTAAAACTACTTTTTGTGTAGACAAAATTGATGTACGATGCTTACTTGTATGGATATACTTTGTGGTCTAAGTTTATATATATATATAACTATATATATATAACCATATATATATATATATATAAAACACCATATATATATAACCATATATATATATATATACAGTTACCTCCCATGAAACTCACAGCAACTTCCTGCCACAAACACTTTCGTTTTTATATGTGAAGCCTTTTTAGCCTGGCTTCACTTGTCTACTTTTGTAATTTATTGTCCATCTTTTTCCCCTTCCCTCAGCCTACAGCAATCTATCCTAAACATGAATGTGGTGGTAGCTTGGACTTCACTCCTCAAAACCTCAAATAGTTTGCCTAAATCTCAGTGTCCTCTTTATTCCACCATGAGTATAGGCTTTTGACAAAATTCAGAAAGATTTGAATAGGATTTTCACTCTGATAGATCCATGCTTAAAAGCAGTAGACCCAGAATAGTCTAATAATAGAATGGCCAAAAAGGCAAAGTGGGGAAATAGTAATGAAAACGCATTGGCCCTCTGTACAATTTGTTTCTATACCATAAATTCCAATATTCTGTATCTCTTTCTGTCCATCCCTGACTTTCATGTCCCACAGACACTTTCCAATTTGCACACAGAAGGAGAGATCTTTGATAAAATAATCTTTCTTCTTGTGTCTCCCTGCTGCAAATCATCTTTCCTGCTACTGCCAGTTACATCTTTATTCCTATACTCATAAAGTCTTTTGTGCTTTTCCTTGTTTCCAAAAAAGGATCTTGGCATTTGGGGTCATTGCAATATGGTCCAATTGCCCTTACAATATTTCCCCACTGCTTACTTTATGTAACCTATGCAATATTACATGAAATGCTTGATATTCTGAAAGCTAGTCCTAGATGTTCCTTACTCTGTGCATCTGCTTTTACATTTCCTTTGACCTGCTGTTAAACAGTCATTTCTTTGAACATAAACTCTCTTTTCTTTTTGCTAGTTTTAAATATTTTATAATTGATATACTGCATTTCCCTGTAAGTCAAAAGTATTATTTTTATTTGTTTGGCACTTGATGTAACCTCTAATTTGAGGACTCTCTTAAGGTCTATTAAGGGGTCCCAATAAGTAACTACTTTTGGGTTTTGAAAAAGTTGCTAAAAGTAACAAAAAGTAAAAATGAAGGCCAAAATGTGATCTTTATTATAGGTATAGGTCAGATTAGAGAACTTAATTTTAGCTCTGCTAGTCTAGTGTGTGAGCTAATTATTGAAATCTGGAACTGGGCATATTTACTCATTTAGACTCAGGGAGGTGGACTTCCCACATGAAGAGTCTGCAATGAAGAGGAGAGTTGCTGACCTGAACATGCTTAATGATTTTTCTCAAATAACACCCAGTAGAGAAGTCACTCTACTTCTTTGAGATAGAGTGAGTAAAGGGACAGAAAGAGGACAGAAATGCTTTTCCAATAAGTTCCTTTCATCTGGAAGAGGGAAGAACATTCTTACTCCTCTTCCTCTTAAAAAAAAATTAGACTGATGTCTTTATTTCTGGAAAAACCTCAATCCACTAGACTAGACTATTTATAAATTGGAGTCTCTCAATTTAAAAATACTTGTGTCTCAATCTTTATGTTATTCTATATTATCTCTCTGAAATACATTTGGGTGAATTCCTAATAATGTTTTCCCACAAATTTTCTTACTTATTACATTTTGAATAAAAGTTATCCCATTATGGTAGACACTTAGAATTAAGCGTGTCTTCTTCCTCCTCAGTAAAAATCCTATTTTTGGTTAAGGAGTAGGAAGCATCTGTCCAACCCAGAAGAAATATTCATTTTCCTGCCTTTTTTTGTAGCCAGTGATGGTAAAAATTCTGAACAAAGTCTAATGGACGCTTTGGGAAACTTTTGAAATTGTTAATAGTGTGATCTTGGACCTAAATTCATGGAGTTACTGCTGTTGACTGAATGTTTTAATGTCCCCCTCTCCCCCCAAATTAATATGCTGAAATCCTAACCCCAATGTGATGATATTAGGAGGTGGGGCCTTTGGGAGCCAGTTAGGTCATTTGGTCCAAGCATTCACGAATGGGACTAGTGCTGTTATAAAAGGGACCCCAGAGAGCTTCCTCATCCCTTCTACTGTGTGAGGCCACAGCAAGAAGACTTCTATCTGTGAACCAGGAAGTGGGCTCTTACCAGATGCTGAATCTGCTGTCACCTTGATCTTGGATTTTCCAGTCTCCAGAACTGTGAGAAATAATACATTTCTGTTGTTTGTAAGCCACCCAGTCCATGGTATTTTCTTATAGCCTCCCATTTAAACTAAGACAGTTATTGATTCAATTTTAAGAAAAACCTGTCTTCAGATGAAAACACATAAACAAATATGGTTTTTCAATTGGCCAATGATCTTTCCTACTTTGTGTATTGTCTCTTAATATCCCTTGCCAAATTTTCTGTTTTAAATTTATTTTCTGTCTTTTTCTTATTGATTAGCGAGTATTTTGTATGTGATCTGGATATCAACCTTTTGTTAGCTTTATGCATTGCCAATAATCTCCCATTCTGCAGCTTTGCATTTCTACTTTCTGTATAAATTTCAAATTTAATGTGGTTTAATATATCAATATTTTAATTTAGGACTATATATATATATTTTATGACTTGTCTAAGAACTCTTTGCTGTTGTGATTTACAGACTTGAAGCTATATTCCTACATTTTCTTCCAAATTTTAAAGTTTTCTTTCTCCCAATAGATCATTAAGCAACATAAAATCAATATTTGTGCTTGGCATGAGCCTATTTCTTGGCTCTCTGTTTTGTTGTAATGATCTTTTTCTCTGTCCTTATGAGAACACAAAATAGCTTAAATATAAACCTTGACTTTCTTCAAAGTAGTCTTGTCTCTACTGGACCTTTTATTTCCATATAAATGTTTAACATTATGAACTTTACATGAATCATTCATTATATGTCCATGTAAAGTCTTATTGGTATTTTAATTGAAATTACATTGATTTCAGAGTTTGATTTGGAGAAAATTCAGTGTTATGTGACATCGAGTCTTTCAGTCCATGAGCATTGCATATCTCTCCATTTATTAAGTTTTTTCTTCCTCAAAAATTTTGGTAATATTTCTGCCGGTTTCACACATCTTTTAAAAACTTTATTCCAATATAATGAATAATTTTTATGTGAATGACAGTGGATAATTTTTATATTAAATAGGTTTTACTTGAATATGAGAATGCTATTTAGTTTTCTATGTTGATCCTGTATTCAGACATCTTAGCAGATTCTCTTACTAATTCTGATATTTGGTCCCTTGAATGTCTTTGATTTTATATGTAGACAATTGTATAAAGCAATTTAGGTTCTACTACATGCTAAGGAAAGTATGCTACAGGGTCTAAGAAAACTAAAGGATGAATTTGCAGTAAGGAGTTTGGAGGAAGGAAGTTTCAAGATGGTATAGTGGCTCAGTGGTTTCACTGAGGACCAGACTTCTAATTTCATGCTCACTCATTTTGGCAGTATTAGTTTCATCCTCATTATTACAAGATGGCCACTGTACTGTCAGGCATAAAGTCACCATTTCATTCAGGAAGAAAATGGAAGGCCTCTTGGACCCCTCCCTCACCCCATTCTTCCACCTGGAGGGGTTGCACGCTGTATAAGTCCTTTCCTTCCCCTGTAGTAACTTTCACTGATGTCACTTCCTTTGCTGTGATGCACTTTCTTGTTCAGTTGCAGGCAACACATTTTCCCAGGCAACACCTAATAATAGCTCTACCCAATTCCAAACTGCCTGCTGTGTAAATGGTCCAATTATCCTTCCAAGGATACGGATATTCTTATTTTTGTCCTTTGCTCAGTGGAAAAGGAAACAGAGGCAGATAGACTCACAGTACAAATTTAGCAAGTAAAGATGTCAGATACCTGTCTTCTCTTCTTTTACTAAAGCATTTACTGCAATTTTTCCCTTTCCCCAATAAAGCTTATTCCTTAATCCAACTGCACATTTGTAACATTGTGCAATTTGTCCCAAGCTCTATTGTACAAGAGGTGATGACCATGTTGGGATAGCTCTTATGTAACACTTTCTAATTCCTGTAGCTGTTATTTACTTTTTGTTTTCCGTCTGGTTGCATCGGCTATCTATTGTATATCCCCAATAGATATACGATACATTTTACAATGTGTATTCTTGATTTTTCTGAACTGAAGCAAAATGAGACTGTTTTCGAAGTATAATATTTACCTAGTGTTTTCATTATATAAATATTTAACAAAGTTTTCTCTTTTCTTAATTTTTAATATTTTCTTTTGCATAGATGTCAAACTTTATGAAAATTCCTTTCTACATTGAGAAAATATTTTTTTCTATTAGACTATTAATGTGGAGAGTTATAATAATAAACATTTTTCCTGATATTCAACCAAGCATTATTTTCAATAATAACACTATCAATCATAATTATTTTTAATATTCTATAGTATCATATAAATAGTATTTATTTAGATTCTATCTATATATGTGTGTGAAATGGTCCTTTTTGTGTGTGAATTGTTCTGATGTGAGCTCAATATCAACAGTTTCCTAGCCTTATTAAATGAACTGAATAACTTTTATTTACCTTTTATATCATGTAGTACAACTTATAAAGGATCGGAACTAACCTTTGTTATTATAAATGCTATCTTTTCTGAATTACGTTTCAAAGTACACTTAGATTTTAGAGTAAACAGTTTGGATTATAGAAACTCTCTATTGCAATTAATTTTATACACAATAACATTGCTAAACTCTATTAATTCTAATACTTTCTCCATAGAAGTTATTATTTGATTTTCTTTATAGAATCTACAAATTATATTTTTCTTACGTCATTGTGATTTTTGTTCATTGTAACTTATTTTTGTAATCTTATTACATTGATTAGAACCTCTGTACAATAGTAGAGATAAAAACTGAATCTCCGTGTTGTGACTGATTTTAAACAATGTACTTTTAACTTTTACTATTGACTATATGTAATATGTGTTTTCATTTTTGGTAGATACCCTTAGACATTATAAGAAAGTTTTCTTCTTGTGTAAATTTGCTAAGTTTTTAAAATAAAAAAGTACTGAATTTTACTGAATACTGTTTGCACTTTTAACTCACCTTTAACATGGCTTTTCTTACTTTTGTATGTTAACCTAAATTTATATTCCTTGTAAAAGTTTTCTAATTTTTTTTAGATGATTGTTTATGATTATACATGGGACTGACTGTGAGTTTGATTTTCTTGTATTGTTTATATTTTGCTTTGATATTATGGTTATATGAGTCTAATTTAAGAAACGTATATTGTTTTTTCTTTTCCTATTCCCTGAAAGAGTGTTACATTTGGAAATAAGATTTCCTTGAATTTTTAGTCAAATTTTCCTGTAAAACAGTATGAGCTAATATTTTCTTAGTTATTAACAGAATTTCTTTAGTAGTCAAGCATCTATACAAGTACTGATATGCTTTTGATTCAATTTTATTTATTTTCATAGGAAGTTTTACTTCATTTTCAAAATTATTTGAATATTATTCTCAAAATCATATGAATATTATTTACTTTATTAAAAAAAGTTTTGTTAAGTAATACGTGTCTAAAAAGTACCTGAGACTTAAATGTACCAAACAATAATTATACCAGTATCACTCATGTTGCCACCACTTATGTCAAGAAATAGGATATTGACTGAGTTCTTTGTAGATTCTGGATATTAACCCTTTGTCAGATGAGCAGATTGCAAAAATTTTCTCCCATTCTGTAGGCTGTCTGTTCACTCTGATGGTAGTTTCTTTTGCTGTGCAGAAGCTCTTTAGTTTAATTAGATCCCATTTGTCAATTTTGGCTTTTGTTGCCATTGCTTTTGGTGTTTTAGACATGAAGTCCTTGCCCATGCCTATGTCCTGAATGGTATTGCCTAGGTTTTCTTCTAGGGTTTTTATGGTTTTAGGTCTAACATTTAACTCTTTAATCCATCTTGAATTAATTTTTGTATAAGGTGTAAGGAAGGGATCCAGTTTCAGCTTTCTACATATGGCTAACCAGTTTTCCCAACACCATTTATTAAATAGGGAATCCTTTCCCCATTGCTTTTCTCAGGTTTGCCAAAGATCAGATAGTTGTAGATATGTGGTGTTATTTCTGAGGGCTCTGTTCTGTTCCATTGATCTGTATCTCTGTTTTGGTACCAGTACCATGCTGTTTTGGTTACTGTAGCCTTGTAGTATAGTTTGAAGTCAGGTAGCATGATGCCTCCAGCTTTGTTCTTTTGGCTTAGGATTGACTTGGCAATGTGGGCTTTTTTTTGGTGCCATATGAACTTTAAAGTAGTTTTTTCCAATTCTGTGAAGAAAGTCATTGGTAGCTTGATGGGGATGGCATTGAATCTATAAATTATCTTGGGCAGTATGGTCATTTTCATGATATTGATTCTTCCTATCCATGAGCATGGAATGTTCTTCCATTTTTCATGTCCTCTTTTATTTCATTGAGCAGTGGTTTGTAGTTCTCCTTGAAGAGGTCCTTCACATCCCTTGTAAGTTGGATTCCTAGGTATTTTATACTCTTTGAAGCAATTGTGAATGGGAGTTCACTCATGATTTGGCTCTCTGTCTATTATTGGTGTATAAGAATGTTTGTGGTTTTTGCACATTGATTTTGTATCCTGAGACTTTGCTGAAGTTGCTTATCAGCTTAAGGAGACTTTGGGCTGAGACGATGGAGTTTTCCAAATATACAACCATGTCATGTGCAAACAGGGACAATTTGACTTCCTCTTTTCCTAATTGAATACCCTTTATTTCTTTCTCCTGCCTGATTGCCCTGGCCAGAACTTCCAACACTATGTTGAATAGGAGTGGTGAGAGAGGGCATCCCTGTCTTGTGCCAGTTTTCAAAGGGAATGCTTCCAGTTTTTGCCCATTCAGTATGATATGGCTGTGGGTTTGTCATAAATAGCTCTTATTATTTTGAGATATGTCCTATTAATACATATGTAACAAACCTGCACGTTGTGCACATTTACCCTAGAACTTAAAGTATAATAAAAAAAAGAAAAAAAGAAAAAGGATATTGAGAGTATCTCAGAAATTCTCCTACACAGTCCTTCCAGATAGCATCTTTCTCCCACTTAAATGCAACCAACATTTTGATTTTTATGGTAATTATATCCCTACAGTTTTTATTTTTACCTCCTATGCAAGCATCACTATGCAATAGAGTTCAGTTTGGCTTATTTTTGAACCTTCAAAATAGAATCATACTATACATCTTCTTACATATCAAGTCTTTTGCTCAACATTAGGTGTGTAAGACTCGTCCATGTTGACAGGTTCATTTTGGTATATAACGTTTTCTTTAAATTTCAATCAAAAAATTTTTTTAAATTTCCATTATGATTATTCTTTGACCAGGGATTATTAGGTGTATACTTCCTTAGTCCAAAAATATGGAAATTTTCTAGTTATCTTTGTATTACTGAATTTAGCAAAATTTTATAATGATCAGAGAGCATGCATTGAAAGACTTCAACCTTTTACATTTGTTACTTTGCTTTATCTCTAGTTAATGGTCAATTTTATAGAAGTTTATTTTATGGCCAGCTACGCGGGAGGCTGAAGCAGGAGAATGGCGTGAACCCGGGAGGCGGAGCTTGCAGTGAGCGGAGATCGCCTCACTGCACTCCAGCCTGGGCGACAGAGTGAGACTCCGTCTCAAAAAAAAAAAAAGTTTATTTTATGGTTGAAAGTAATATATATTCTGCAATCTTTGTTAATTTATCTATCATATTGTTTAAATTAAACTTATACTTTAAAAAGCCTATTCTATCAATAGGCTAGTTAAAAATATTCCTAATTTACAGATTTATCCGTTTTTCCTTTATTTTTGTCAATTTTGGTTTTTGTCATTTTTGCACCATTTAAAAGAAATTTGATGAGGTGCATATAAATTTAAAATAGTTAATTTTTCCTGGTTCGTAGACCTGTTTATCTTTCTCAATTGACATTTCTTATCTTCAAAGAAGTCTTCTTTATCAATCGGATTCTTTATTTTTAAGTTTTTGCCTTAAAGACTATTTTGTCTGTAATCAATAGAGAAATACTAGCATTCTTCCGGACAGTGCTTGCTTGGTTAATCTTTTTCTTTTCAAAATTTCTGTACTATTCTATTTTACAAGTGTCTATCATTGACATCACATAGTTTAAAAAAATGTAATCTGACAATAATTTACTTTTTGTTGGAGCACACACCACTAACATTCAATGCAATTAATGATGATATATTTTAAGATATATATTAACATATATTATTTCAATGTATTTTATAAAATTCCAAATATATCACTATTATTATTTACAGTAAATATAAATAATGTTTATTAGGAATCGTTGGGGTTCTAGAATCCTGTTTTGATGTCTTTCAATTCTGAAAAATCCTCAATTCACATATGCACACATATATATATTCATAGTACTTATTGGCAAAAAGATTTTTCAAAGTAGTCATTTAGTTGTACCAATATTATGCTTTTTGGTACGCAAATTGTCTCATCTTGGCCAATAAAAACCACTCTCTTGAAGCATCTGCATGCACGCACATGACATTTTAAGAACAACATAGTGATATTATTTTTAAAGCAATATAATATTGAACATAGTTTACAATTAATGAAGACTTCCTTGTCCACAAGGTATATTCCACTCTACAGACACAGTTTTAAACTAATTTGAAATATTTTTCTCTGAGATTATACTATTATCTAGATATATAGCTAGATCCATTTATTGTATTTTATTTTCAAATTTAACCATCACTTTTTACATTTTCATTTAACTTTATTTTAAATTTTATAATATTTTTAAAATTTGTCAACTTTTGACTTTTTTTTTTTCTTTTTGAGACGGAGTCTCGCTCTGTTACCCAGGCTGGAGTGCAGTGGCACGATCTTGGCTCACTGCAACCTCTGCCTCCCGGGTTCACGCCATTCTGCTGCCTCAGCCTCCGGAGTAGCTGGGACTACAGGCGCCAGCCACCACGCCCGGCTAATTTTCTATATTTTTAGTAGAGACGGGGTTTCACTGTGTTAGCCAGGATGGTAAACTTTTGACTTTTACAGTGGCCATTTAGAAAACATTTCCTGTGTTTTTTAAGGTACCACAAATATTATCTGATTCTGTGGAGTAGTGTTTTACAAATGTCCATTAGATCAAGCCCATTCATGGTATTATTCAAATTTTCTGTTTTTTCCAAGAGGTAAAGGTTACTTTTCCAAGACTGATGTTCTTCAACTTGGCTTCTAGAGAGGGATTATGCCTCCTGTGAAGCTCCTTATAAACCAGCCAAATCCAACCACTTAAGGCAATAATTTCTAGCCAACCACAAAAATTGAATCCCAGTTCCCTGATAGTGCCAAGGAAGCAAGCAGCAGGATTTACCACACCAATGTTTATCTAGCTATGAACGTTGGTGTGGTAATCCTGCTTCTTGCTTCCATACCAAATAGCAGCATCCTCATGGCTGGGATTCCTAGTCACACCAGGGATGGGCTGGTTATCTTCCAACAGCAAACACAAATGTAGAGATGTCAGGAAGACAGGCTGGATCCACATTCTGTTACATTATATTGCTATTATATCATAACCCATGATGACACCAGGGGAATGGTTAGAGCTTTTTAAAAAAGGAGGCACCTCGAAGCCCTGTTGCCCAAGTATCAAGATCTCTGCTGAAGTTTTACGTCTGGCACTGCTAAATTGCTCTAGGCTGCCAATCTTGTGATAAGCAAGGAAGGATATACAAGTCTGCTACAGATCCTGTTTTCCTGAGTTTTTCTCCAATGAATGCTGATCCAGCAGACCTTGTGCAGGTGCCATCTAATCATTTGCTTTTGTTTGCATGACATTTACTAATTTATTGCCAGTTGATCAAACAGTTACCTAAAAATATCAGATAAATTATCCTTCTATGATATTGATTGGTAGTTTTTTTGTTTGTTTGTTTGTTTGTTTTTTAGTGCAGAACTGGGCCAAATAAGCATGTCTCAGAGTTACTGCCTCTGTGGGGATTTGGGATTCTGACAGATGCAGTCATTGTTACAACAGGTGGTTTTGCTCAGTCCCTAGAAGTAATTAGTGAGACTAACCTGCCTGCCTAGATCCAGTTAGTAGGAATAGAGATTTTCAGTGATTTTTTAGCTTTCTTTAACACGTTGTAGGGCTTGCCTACCTTCTAGCTTCAACCATTGATCCTGTCTCTGGCCCACCATTTCCTGCAATACCATTTTGGTTTCCTTTAACCTCTAGATGCCAAATTCCTTACTGCCTACTTCTGTGCAAACACACTAGTAAACCCGCAGATTAACTCCTGCCAAGCTATGTTATTGTGGCTTTTCTTTTTTATTTTATTTATCCGACATTTTTCTTTTTTGGTTTGGAATAGAGGAGGTTTTTAAACCCAAACCCCAATAGTCCATATTGACCTTTTTGCAAATATGCATAATTGACTTTATGCAAATTCTAGGCATAAAATTTTTTTAAATAACTTTTTATTACCTGAATGTTGTCAGCTTTAAATTTTTGATTTTGTTGCCTTATCAGATTTCTTTATGTGATTTGGAATTTTAGTTTTGTCTTGAGAAGGAGGCTGTCCACTTACCCATTTGTTTTACTTTCTTTATGTTTACCCTTCCCTGTCTGTTAGGTTTGTGACTGTCTTCACCAGTCTTCTGAGGCCCTGCTCCAGACGCAGGTCTTACATTAGTGGCTCAGGGCATTCATGCCTCAGTTATTTTCTAGATCCAGCAACTGAGTGAGTTGGTATATAGGCCTAGCATTCACTGAAGTTATCTTTTGTCCTCCTAAGAGAGTATGTAAACTTCAACCCTGAGTAGACATCAAGAATCTTCCACTTATTATTTGGGGGAGAGAATTCTGTCACAGTCTTTGCATGCATGCAGTGACACCAATCTGACCCCCATAGTGGTCTCTATTATAATATAGGGGACAAACTGACATCTGCTTCTACTTATTTCATTACTAAGACTTTGCCATAATCGTCAATTTATTGCTGTGTACCTGATTCCAAAGAGGTGTTTATCTTGATTTGAATGCTATGATTGTTACACAAGTGAACACACTTATCATTGCTATACATTTGGAATATCTTGTGTCATAAAGTAAAGGAGTGCTCAAACATGATGAGAACTTTTCAATAGAATAGAGGAGACAGCTCAAAGTGATTTACACTGGCCAACATTGGGTCAATTTAATATTGAAATAAATAATAATAAAAATAGATTAAAAATAGTCGGCCGGGCATGGTGGCTCACGCCTGTAATCCCAGCACTTTGGGAGGCCAAGAAGGTTGGATCACTTGAGGTCAGGAGTTCAAGACCAGCCCGGCCAACATGGTGAAAACCCGTCTCTACTAAAAATACAAAAATTAGCCAGGTGTGGTGGCAGGTGCCTGTAATCCTAGCTACTTGGGAGGCTGAGGCAGGAGAATCACTTGAACCCGGGAGGTGGAGGTTGTAGTGAGCCAAGATCACGCCATTGCACTCCAGCTTGGGTAACACAGTGAGACTCCATCTCAAAAAAAAAAATTGAATAAAATAAAAATCCATGAGTTTTTAGAGATATCAACAAATAAATTAACAAGGAAATAATAGAATGCCAACTACTAACTGTAAAAGGGATGATGAAATTTTAAAATCACCTTTGGAAAGAGAGAAAGATAAAATAAATACAATAAAATATTAATTGTGGAATTTGGGTAAAGGATATTCAGATGTTATTTGTGTTACTCTTGTGACATTTGTGTCAGTTTGAAATTATTTCAATATAATAGTATAGAAAAGAGTAACATATTAAAACTGTCTCAAATTGTGTTGCTTTAAGAAAGCCAAAAGAATTCAAAATTAGGAAATATATGTACATGAATATAAATCAAATAAATATGTTTAAGGAGGAAATATATACAAACATCTTAATTTTAATAAAAATGTTAGGTAAAATTTCATGTCCATTTTGTTATAAGTACCTTAATTAGGCCGGGCGCAGTGGCTCATTCCTGTAATCCCAGCACTTTGGGAGGCCGAGGCGGGTGGATTACAAGGTCAGGAGTTCAAGACCAGCCTGGCCAACACAGTGAAACACTGTCTCTACTAAAAATACAAAAATTTGCCAGTCCTGGTGGGGCATGCCTGTAGTCCCAGCTAGTGAGGAGGCTAGGGCAGGAGAATCGCTTGAACCCAGGAGGTGGAGGTTGCAGTGAACCAAGATCTTGCCACTGTACTCCAGCTTGGGCAACAGAGTGAGACTTCTCAAACAACAACACAACAACAACAAACCAAAAAAAAACCTTAATTAAGTGGAAATAGAAGCTATATACTGATAAAAGTGTCATCTCAAAGAAAAATTCAGCCTTATGAATATAATAAAAGATGATAGATTTTCATTAAATTTGATTTTAAAAACTTGAGTATCTGCTGCTTTCATCATAGGTTTTATACTATATTTGTAAATATTGTTTCTTCAGTATTATAAGATAAATATTGAATAGATTTTGAAAAACATTATTTTCATAAGATATTATCTAGAGAAGCAAAGATAGGCAATAAGAAAACTATTAGGAGTTTTCAGGTAGTCATTTATTAAACAAAAATTAGTGCCATTCTATATCTACTCAGGTAATTGCTTTGAAAATATATTGAAAAATAAACCCATGGTAAAAATAGGATGTGGCCTTTGAGATATTGAGGAATTTTAAATTTTTGGAAGTTGGAGAGCAGATAAAAATTTATTTTACAGACAAAATAGATGAGTTGAGGAAAACACAGATGTGAATACATATAGAAGTGCTGTAGTGAAGTTTGGTTTCAATTGGCCTGAAAGAGCCGTTTGAGCCAGCTCTGAATGAGTAGGGAGGTAGGGAGAAAGATTGCTAAAATTGCAGGTATTAGAAGAAGATTTTACAGTGACCCCTTCTCTACCCTCCACAACTCCAGCACCTGAAGCTGTGGGCAGTCTGATGTTGATCTCCAGAAAGTCTATGGATGCACCAGAGAGAATTAGAGTCAAAGGTACATTTTTTTAGAAAAATTTTCTGAAAGCCTAAGCTGCTGTGAGACTTTTTTTCCTCCTTCTGTAATATGGAGTGATTCAACTCTATATTTCTGTGGGAAGGTCACCCTCTAAATCCCGTAAAACAACAGCAGAGCTTATATATCATATGACATCTGAAGAAAGCAGGTCTGGTTAAATTTGGGAAGCAGAAAGCTTTGGCTCTTCAATGTAGAGGAGAGGGACATCAATGCTTCTCTTGGTTTACTTGTTTGTTTGTTTTGTTGTTGTTTGAGACTGGGTCTCACTCTGTTGCCATGGCTGGAGTGCAGTGGCATAATCATGGCTCACTGTAGCCTCAATTTTCTGAGCTCAAGGGATCCTCCTGGCTCAGCCTCCAGAATAGCTTGGACCACAGGTGCGTGCCACCATGCCTGTTTAATATTTTTATTTTTATAGAGACAGGGTCCTCCTATGTTGCCCAGTCTGGTCTCAAACTCCTAGGCTCAAGTGATCCTCCCACCTCAACCTCCCAAAATGCTGGGATTGCAGATGTGAGCCACCACACCCAGCCTCATGCTCCTCTTTGGATTCTTAGAAAAGACTATGGCTCACAGGCCATACATGAGAGAATGCATGTTTACGATGACTATTTTACATTAGTATGGTAGATTTGTTATAATTTGTTAACCAATTTTAATACATTATTAACTACAGTTCATAATTTATTTTCTTAATTGTTATCTAATGTCCTTCTTCTCTTCTAGGATCCCATACAAGATACCGCAATATAGTCAGTTGTCATGTGTCTTTAGGCTCTTCTTGGCCGTAACAGTTGCTCTGACATTCCTGGTTTTTGGTGACCTTGACAATTTTGAGGAATACTGGTCAGGTACATGGTAGAATATCTCTCTATTGAAATTTGTCTGATGTTTTACTTGCTATTAGATTGAGGTTATTGATTTTTGAAAGGAAGACCATCGAGGTTAAGTGCCACTTTTATAATATTTAATTAAAGGTACATAAAGAAATGGCATGCTCACTCTCTCTACAGCTACAAAATGGAGATATATATATATATATATATATATATCTATCTCCAAGCTATCCACATATCCAAGCTAACATAAAAAGCACGTTAAGTTATTTTGTGAATATTAAAGCTTATTTAAAATCTATTTTTGACAGATTTTTTTGATCTTTGTAACAAATTGCTTGATATTTGTTTTTCCCAAAACAACAATGGTTTAAAAACTATAATAAGGTTACCTATTGCCTATTTGTTAATGATCAGGTAGAAAAATGGGGTCATAGTGTTGATTAAATGCAGACAGGTTTAATATTAAATCCAAGAAACTTATACACTGACTTTACAAACTTTGTTGCATAAACATATCACATCATCACTAGATCAATACATTGGCCATCTTAGCTAATTTTTAACCTAGAATGGCTCAAGCATAATTTCAATAGACTTTAAGGAAATAGATTGAATAAATGAGCCATAGTGAACTGAGCTTTCTCTTTTCACACTATTGACAGATCTCATTATGGCTAAATGTAAGAATGTTTAAATATTAACTACAATTTAATTCTAAATGAACATTATTTTAGTTTAAGCTGGAAAGTTCTAATGCCAAATAAAAACATATAATAATTATTATTTATGTAAATTCTCAAGGCCCTTTGGTTGCATATGTTTTATTTACATTTCTTTCACCTGTATTTTATAATAGTAAGGTTAACCCTAAGTAATACTGTGATAGAAATGTATCTTTATTCTCATCTTTCACGTTCTTTCCCCAGAATTCAAGTACATTACTTTTGCCATCTTATAATCCTGTCACTTAGTAAATCTCATTCTTTGGAGATAATACTTGGGTATAAGAGAAAAGAATGAGTTCAATGTTTTATCACTTCTGCTCAAATAGTATTTGCTTTGAAACAGGCATGAGAAACATATCCTACGATATAATAGACTATTCCCCCTTATCCATGGGGGATACATTCCAACAACCCCAGTGGGAGCCTGAAACCACAGACAGTACTGAACCCAACTGCTGTTAATCGAAACATGTTTCTGTTCATGTCTTCCACCCACAAATATAATGCCTTTTCCTTAAGCACTCATCATGCACTGTGGCCATAACTTCTGCAGTTTGAAGTGTGACAGCAAAACTTGCACACAATTATTTTTCCTTTTTCACAATTTTGTGGATAGAAGATTTGTTCTGACAGATCTTAGCAACCCCAGCATATTACTTATTAAATTGAGAACTTTCACCTTAACACTTTAAGGAAGGACTTTAAGGGTTCTCTTTGGCGTATCTGAATTGCCAGCATCACTATTTTTTCTGCTTTGTGGCCATTATTAAGTCAAATAAAGGTTACTTGAGCACAAGCACTGTGGTACCTTGAAAGCTGATCTGATAATAGAGCCAGCGAGTAAGTGGCTAAGAGGCAGAGAGCATTGACAGAGTGGAGATGCTGGTCAAAGGGATGATTCACGTCCCTGGAATGGAACAGAATGGTGTGAGATTTCATCACACTACTCAGAATAGCATGTAATTTAAAATTTATCTTCTTTCTTGGATAGAAATAAGCCACAAATAATAAACTAAATAACAAAAAAAGGAAAAAAAAGCCTATGAATTGTTTATTTCTGGAATTTTTCATTTAATATTTTTAGACTAGGGTTGACCATGGCTAACTGAAACCTTGGAGAGAAAAACCATGGATAAGGGGGAAGTACTGTATTAGTTTCAAGAATCTAAAAGAAAGGAAGGGGAAGCAAAAAGTTAATATTTATGATATTACTTGTTCTGGAATGACCAATGAAAAAAGGTAAAATCAACTGGCAGATTGGTTGCTTAGTGGTCCTTCCAGGGTAGAAGATTTCTAGAATGCATTAACATGTGGTACCAAACTTTTGATACTTGTGCACATTACCATGTTTCCACCACTAGGCTCTCCCCCACAACTCTTTGTCTCCAATCTTTCTGGCTTTTCCTTCCAGGTTTCTGACCAGCTGGCCAGGACTCTTGTCATTGTCCAGGAATCCATTTACATTTTCACCTCTGGATACTTTCCTTTCCACACAAAGTGGGTACCAGGTGCACCCCTAACAGATCCTCATCATATGTCAAAATGTCCTTGACAGCTATTAAATGAATTCACGCAGGCCTCACTTTAGAATGTAGCAAACATTAAAAAAAATTCTTCAATGAAATAATGAATACGTGAATGATTGGGCCCATAAGAATAAGAAAATTTCAACTAATTTTGAATTAACTCTTAACAAATATAGCCAGATTTCAGGAGTAAAATGAGCTTTTAGAAGATACAGATTTAATATTTCCTGGATACTATTATTATACTTTTCCATAATAATACTTACTAAATGATGGGAAAATACACAATTTGGAAAATTTAAGTATTCATTAGCTTTATTTCTTTCATCTAGACTTTTACCTGAATTTACAAGATACACATAAATTTCCCAAATTCATTTGTTTTCCATCACAATGTTACTTGGCTCAAGTGTACTTTCATGCTTTGGTTTACTTTCCTAGAATTCTCTCTTTTCTAGTTATATTCATTAAAGATTGAGGATACTCTTCGTTAATATAACCCCTGCCATGAAGCTCTGTCCACTAAAAACACCAATGAGTTTCACTTTTATTTGTATTCTTAGAGCATTTTACCATTTAACTGTGTGTTATCTTGAAATTTATTTTTTACATAATTTAGAAGGCTTTTGTCCATGCAAAGCTGTAAGCTCTTCGAAAGCAGGAATTATGATTTCTTCTCATTATATATACTTCCTGAGTCTGGAAAAGTGCCCGGGAGAATAAATGCTCAATAAACACTCATCACAAAACAAACACTCATTTTCTGTATGTTTCTCTTTTCTGGAATAATTTTTTTACCTGAATATCTTAGAAATTAAAGATGCTACTTCTGTAGCTGTAATATAAGCCCATTTATTACTGTAGAAGATGAAAATAATATTTTCCTTTTATAAAGCCATATGAATTGGTAATGTGTGGTAATGTCCTTTCAGAATAACAATTTCAGCAGAGTATTACTAAATTTAATTAATGTAAAAATAATTCTCTGGTCTCAGAAGCATACTTGCAATAATCATCATTCTAAGCTTTAAAAATTCTACTTTATTCTAAGATGACAATGTTAATATATTTTATTACAATCTAGTGATTCCCTTGGGCCCAGAACATGTTGAACATTTTATAACACTTTAGCTTTCTAACCTGTAAACAAATAAAATATGTTCAATTTCCTAGGGAGACATTTTATTTCTGAAGTTTTATGAACCTCTCTCTGTCTTTTCCTCAGGGCTGACAGCATTTAAGTGGCTGGTCTTATATAATTTATAATGTGGAAGAATTTACTGGATAAGGGAATTCAAAGTGATTATTTGTTTGTTCAAGAAATATACATATATTTAAAGTTGCAACACTCTGCTGGGTGTTGAAAGTAAATACATGGACCTTGCTTTCTGGGAGCTTACAATTTATAAGGGATGAGATATGTCTAAATAAGATCAAAACTGGTGATTTAAATCACATGTGACTGATGTAAAAAATTTCATAGTCATACAGAAGCAGGAAGATTATTTCTAGTTTTATTGATCACTGAAGATTTCATGGAAGTGGTGGCTGGTCATTGGGAATTGAGTAAAATGTACATAACTATAGAGAAAAAGAAAACTCCTGCCCAGGGATTGAACTGTGACAACAGATGCATGGCATTGTAAAGGAGATACTTTAATGAGGTTTAACTGGCAACAAATTGAAGACTGTGGCAGGGTGCAGTAGCTCACGCCTGTAATCCCAGCATTTTGGGAGGCCGAGGGGGTGGATCACCTGAGGTCAGGAGTTCAAGACCAGCCTGACCAACATGGAGAATCCCGTCTCTACTAAGAATACAAAATTAGCTGGGCGTGGTGGTGCATGCCTGTAATCCCAGCTACTTGGGAGGTGAGGCAGGAGAATCGCTTGAACCCAGGAGGCACAGGTTGCAGTGAGCCAAGATCCGCCATTGCACTCCAGCCTGGGCAATAAGAATAAAACTTCATCTCAAAAAAAAAAAAAAAAGACTATCAGTAAAGGTGGTTTGTAAATACAACTATTATGTTAAATAAGGAGGAAGCAGCAGGAATAGAAGTGATGGACTGAGTTAGCCTCTACGCTAGAATTAGAATTCACCATTGAATGGACATAGTTGTTGACAGAGAAGGTGGAGTTAAAGCAGCAAATTCAATCCCAAGTATCTGGGAGTGTGATTATATGATAAACAGAAATAAATAATCAAGAAAGACCTATATGGGTCTTTATGGGAAAGAAGATGAGCCCAAATACACCAAACTTCTACAGGAAGAACATCTTGAAAACAGGAGTAAGGAAGTAAAGATTCTGAGAGTTCTGAGATGAAGAAGAAATGGGATAGCATTTATAGCAGATGAATTCAGTCTTGTTGGTAAGGTTGTGGCAAGAGCATTTGAGAGTGGGTGGAGACAAAAAGGTTAACCCTGGATCGGTATTACTGATTGTTCCTTTGGCCTCAGGTTCCAGTATAAATGAACATGCCACTTTTAATGATTCTGTCTTTATTTAAATTTTGATATTCTGTCTGCCATGGATTTTTGCATTAATTTTGATGCATTAAAAATCTTTCATTAAAATGTTTATCTTCATTGTTGTGTTTTTGGCACCTCCTTAAATGTCTGACCTGATAAAAAACAGGATTTCATAATTGGGGAAACAACTGTTGGCATTTCATGTGTAATAGATCAGCATGTTGTGATGAATACAAGTTCTCAGTGAACTAAAGGTATAACTGAGAGGTTTCTTTTTCTTTTTAATTGCTCTAAAATGTATAATGTAAAATGCACCATCTTAACTATTTCTAGTGTACAGTTCAATAATGCTAAGTATATTCACATTGTTGTGCAATGGATTGCCAGAATTTTCTCATCTTGCAAAACTGAAACTCTATATCCATTAAACAACAACTTCCCATTTTCTCCTGCACCCAGCTCTTGGCAAATACCATTCTACTTTCTGTTTCTATGAATTTTACTACTTTAAATAACTCATGTATGTGGAATAAAACAGTATTTGCCTTTTTATGAGTGACTTATTTCACTTAGCATAATATCCTCAAGGTTTATTTATGCTGTAGCCTGTGACAAGATTTCCTTCCATTGTAAGGTTGAGTAATATTCAATTGTATGTGTATATCAGATTTTGTTTTTCATTCAACTGTTGATGGACATTTGGGTTGCTTCAACCTCTTGGCTACTGCTACTAATGCTGCTGTGAACATAGTATACAAATATCCTTTGAGAGCCTGCTTTTAATTCTTTGGGTATATATCCATATATAGGATTGCTGGATCACATGGTAGTTCTATTTTTAATTTTTTAAGTAACTGCTGTACTGTTTTCCATAGCAGTTGCACCATATTATAATCCCAGCAACAGTGCACAAGGTTCCAATTTCTCCACATCCTCGCCAACACATGTTAGTTTTTCTCTCTTTTTGATAGTAGCCATCTGAGTGGGTGTTAGGTCTCATTGCAGTTTTGATTTGCATTTATTCAATGATTAGTGATGTTGAACATTATCTCATATGCTTGTTGGTTATTTATAGATCATCTTTGGAAAAATTTGTATTCAAGTCCTTTGTCCATTTTTAATGGGATAATTTTTTATTGTTGTTGGGTTGCAGGAATTCTTTTTATATTCTGGATATTAATCCCTTAGCAGATAAATGACTTGCAATTATAATCTCCTATTCTGTAAGTTGCTTTTCACTCTGTTGATTGTCCTTTAATGCACAGAAGTTTTAATTGTTGAAGTAATCCCATTTGTCTATTTTTGCTTTTGTTGCCCATGCTTTGGTGTCATATCCAAGAAACCATTGCCAATCAAATATATAGCTTTCCCCCTATGCTATCTTTTATAGATTTTATAGTTTTGGGTCTTATGTTTATGTATGTAATCCATTTTTAGTCATTTTTGGTATACATTAGCCTAATTTCATTCTTTGCCTGTGGCTATCCAGTTTTCCCAGCACTATTTGTTGAAGAGACTTTCCTTTTCACCCTTGTTAAAGACCAATTGACTATATACATAAGGGTTTATTTCTGGGCTCTCTATTCTATTTCATTGATCTACATGTCTGCCTTTATGCCAGCACTATGCTATTTGGTTACTGTAGCTTTGTAATATGTTTTGAACGTAGAAAGGGTGAGTCTTTCAGCTTTTTAAATTTTTTTATGATTGTTTCAGCTATTTGAGTTTCTTGAAATTCCATATGAATTTTAAGATGGGTTTTTCTAGTTATACAAAAATTGCCATTTGGATTTTGATAGGGAACATATTGAATCTGTACAACACAGGTAGTGTCGACATCCTAAATATATTGTCTTCCAATACATCAACATGGATGTCTTTTCATTTATTTGTCTTCAATTTCTTTCAACAATGTTTTATAGTTTTCAGTGTACAAGTTTTTCACAACCTTGATTATGTTATTCCTAAATATTTTATCATTTTTGGTGCTATTATAAATAGAATTGTTCTCTTAATTTCCTTTTTGGATTGTTCATTGCTAGAATATAGAAGCTCAACTGATTTTTGTATGTTGACTTTGTATCCTGTGACTTTGCTGCATTCACTTATTATTGCAACTGAGGATTATTAAAAGTGCATATTTGATAAGCGGTATTCTGGACATGAAATGATGAGAATCATCTTACTAAACTCTACCTTGGTCAGAGTACATATGGAGGATTACATTTATTTATAATTGCAACTTAAGAGAAATTCTGGAAAAATAAACAATCCTAGAAACTACAGGATTATATTTGCTTTTATTAAAGGCAATCTGTCTTGTGATATAAGAAGCAGATTTAACATTTGCTACCATAGATAACAGAGGACAGATTACTATATGTTTATATACAGAAGTAATTTCTACTTAAAGAATTATTTTGTTATTAGAATTTAATGGTCCAAGAATTTAATGGCTTGACTTGAAAAACTAACAAGACTCATTCCTATAAGCTTCTAAATACAGATTATATAATCATGTAATGTTGGAATATCATCAAGATATTGAAGTATTTTATCAATAATTTGTCAATAATAATAGATATAAATACATCAGGGAAACTTAAATTAAGTGTATCTATATTTTATGTTAGCATGCATTAGATAAATTTATGTTTTACTTTGGACGTCAAAGTAATGCTCTAAAAGGTTAATTCCTCAAAATTGTGACTACAAATTTATTAGGCATATAAAATAGAATATTGATAAAACAGCTATCTGCAAATTCATATTTAAATTTTAAAAAATGAAGTTTCCTAGTTTCTTAATAACCAAAGCTTATGTTATCTTCAGATTAGCTAGAAAAAATGAGTTTTTTTATTTTACCATTATATAGGGTTTCAAAAACTCCTAAAATTATCAACTAAAATTTATGTATCATTTAGATATGAATCATGTTCTAAGAATGGCAAAACTAAATGTATGAAAGAAAAAGGCAAAGGGAAAATTAGCTAACATCACAACTGTTATAAGATATCACTGTGAACAACTGACTATTGATTCATCATAGTCACAATTTGGGATTATTTAGCTTGCAAACTGCAATGTTCACTTTTGTATTCCAGATAGATGAATGGAGATGTATAATGAAATCCTGAGTCCCTACGATGCCTATTAATCTTCCACTATTTCTGGTTGAAGTAATGTAAGTTATGGCTGGGTGATTTTGTCCTGAATTATTCACAGAAACATTCCCCTGAACTCACTCTTCCTTCCCTGGTACCATGAAAACAACTATATTGAATTTACAACTGGTGATTTTAAGTATGTGCTCGGGAGAAGAACATGGGAAGAAGTGAGAAAATCTGCCCTGTTCAGCAATGGTGTTTATCAAAGTCCATGCCTATGGACTTAAATTCAATATAGGGAAATCTCTCATCAAAAGGCTAATTTAGTATTTAATAGATTTAGAGAATAAAACCATTTGCACATTATCTTTTCTTTCAAAGTATAGTATCTGCTTTATTGACTTTTAGATATTTCAGTGGTGGCAGCCCCAGGTACCAGATCTTATTTGAGATGCCTTTTTTTCCCTATTTCAATTGAGTTCCATGCTTCTGGCATCCTGTTATGACAGGAGCTCTACTGGTGACAAAGTCTAATTATTGCTTATAAATAATAAATCATTTTTGAATTTTTTTTCTTTTTTCTTGTCTTTTGTGTATATTTCAAGTTACAAATTCAATGTCTCTGTGAGTTAAATGGCTAGTAATATTTCTAATAATTCCTAGATCAGATTTAGTAATATACTTCTTTCAATGGATATGTCCATTTTGTCCTTGCTAAATTCGCTAGCATATAATTGTTTATAATATTGCCCCAAATTTCTTTTAATACCTATAGGATATTAAGTAATATCCTCTCTTTCATTCCTAATGTTTGTAATATTTGTGTTTTCTCTTTTTTTCATGATCGGTCTAGCTAAAGGCTGTTAATTTTATTGAACTTTTCAGAGACAGTTTTGTGGTGGGCAAAATAATGGCGCCCAAAGATGCCCATCTCCAAATCCCTTGGAGCTATTAACATTACCTATGTAGCAAAAGGGACTTTGCAGATGTGATTGAGGCTACAGGTCTTGAGATAGGAGATTATTCTGGATTATTCAAGTGGGCCCAATGTAATCACATAAATCATTAAAAGTGGAGAACCTTTGCAGCCTGGTTCAGAGACATGTGTGACTACTTAAGAAGAGTCAGAAAGGGGCAACATAAGAACGACTTAACAATCCACTTCTGGCTTTGAAGATGGAGGAAGAGGCCTAACGGAAACGGTGTCTCTTAGGAGTTAGAAGCAGGTCTCATCTGAGAGCTAGTAAGAAAACCAGGCCACTACCCTGTATTTGCAAGAAACTGCATTCTGCCAACAATCTGAGCAGAAAACAGATTTTCACCCAGAACCTCCAGAAAAGGACACAGCCTGCTAACACCTTGATTTTATTCTGGTGAGACCTGTAGTAGACTTCTGATCTTTAGAACTGTAAATTAATACATTTGCTTTGTCTTAAGCCACTAAATTTGTGTTGTCTGAAGCTGCTAATTTGTGGTAATTTGCTACTGGCAGCAGTAGAAAACTAATACATGATTTAATTGAATTTCTCCATTGCCCATTTTCTATCACATTGATTTTGGGTGTTATATGTTATTTCTTTCCTTCTCCCTCTTTGGGTATATTTGGCTCTTCTTTTTCTACCATTTTATGGTGGAAAGTTAAATAATTGATTTTAAACTTTCTTTTCTAATATAAACACTTAGAGCTATATTTTTAACTCTAGGCAATACAGTTTACAGCTTTATCCTGCAACTATATTTACGTTCTCATTATTTATTTACAAATATTTTCTAATTCCAGTTGTGATTTTCTTTTTTAACAATGTGTTGTTTAATTTCCAAATATTTGGGAATGTTGTGGATACTGTTCACTTATTATTCTGAATAAAATTCAGTTCTAGCCAAAGAACATACTCTATATGATTTCCGTTGTTCTCAATGTATTGAGGCTTGTTTTATGGGCCAGTATATTTTCGGTCTCACTGAATTTTCCAGGTGTACCTCCAATTTTTCTATGTACAGCATAAGGTGTGTATTCTGCTATTGTATGGATTTTTTAATGGGAAATAGGTCAAGTTGGTTGATAGTATTGTTTGTGTTGTTTATATTCTCATTGATTTTCTTCTTCTGTAATTACTGATAGAAGAATAGTTCTCCAACTGTAGATTTGTATCTCTCTTTTGTTTTGTCAATTTCTGCTTCATGTCTATTGAAGTTTTGTCACAGGACACCTATACATATAACACTGTTATGTCTTGTTTCAAAATAAGTAAACAATTTACTTTTATAAAATGCTCATCTACCTTTGGTACAGTTTTTGTTCTGAAGTCTATGTTGTCTGACATTGATATAGCTCCTCTAGTTTCTTACGATTAGTTTGTTTTTGGTTTCTCTTCTTCCATCTTTTAATTTCTGCTTTATGTCTTTATATTTGAAGTACATTTATTGTTGTCAGCATTTCGTTGGGTCTTGATAGTATATTCAGTCTAATGTTTTCTTCCTTTTAATAGGAGCATTTAGATGCGTGCCATACAGTGTGGTACTAACTAACCAAATGTGACTACTCAGCACTTGAAAACTGGCTAGTCCAAACTAAGGTGTGCTATAAATGTAAAATGCACATAGGATTTTGAAAACTTGATATGAAAAAAGAATGCAAACTATCTCAATAATTTTTAATGGATTATACAGTAAAATGGTATTTTGGGTTGCGTTAAATAAAATGTATTATCGAAATGAATTTACCTGATTTAATTTTTAAAAATATGGCTATCATAAAATTTTAAATTGCTAATATGCTTCTTCTTATATTTCAGTTGGAATGTTTATACATTATAATTACACTATAACGTAATTTTAGTTATGGTTGGGTTGAAATCTTGCAATTTGTTTGCTTTTATCTTTTCAATTCTTCTTCTTTTAGATTGAGCATTTTAGGATTTAGTTTTATCATCATTATTAACTTGTTTTCTTACTTTAAGTTCTGGGATACATGTGCAGAATGTGCAGGTTTGTTACATAAGTATACATGTGTCATGGTGGTTTGCTGCACCCATCAACCCATCATCTAGTATTTAAGCCCCGCATGCATTAGGTATTTGTCCTAATGCTCTCTCTCCCCTTGCCCCCAACCCCTCAATAGGCCCCGGTGTGTGATGTTCCCCTCCCTGTGTCCATGTGTTCTCATTGTTCAATTCCGACTTATGAGTGAGAAAGTGCAGTGTTTGGTTTTCTGTTCCTGTGTTTGTTTGCTGAGGATGATGACTTCCATCTTCACCCATGTCCCTGCAAAGGACATGAACTCATTCTTTTTTATGGCTGCATAGTATTCTGTGGTGTATATGTGCCACATTTTCTTTACCCAGTCTATCATTGATGGGCATTTGTGTTCTAGGATTTGCAATTGCATCTACAACATATCAAAATCTCCATTCAAATAAAATTTTATTATTTTATACATAAAAACCTTCCATTCCCCCTTCCTGTTCTTTGTCTTATTGTTGTCCTATTTTGACCCATACAAGTTGAGCATCCCTCATCCAAAATGTTTGGAACCAGAAGTGTTTCAGATTTCAGATTTTTTTCAAATATTGGAATATTTGCATATACATAGTGAGATTTCTTTGAGATGACACTAAAGTCTAAACAAGAAATTTATGTATACCTTATACACACAGCCTAAAGGTAATTTTATATTATATTTTTAATAATTTTGTGCACCCATCACATGAGATTGGAGGTTTGGAATTTGCCACTAGCAGTGTCATGTTGGTGCTCAAAAACTTTTGGATTTTGGAACATTTCAAATTTTAGATTTTTGGATTAGGGATGGTCAACCCGTATTATAAACCTCAAAATACATTAATATACATTTACTTTACACAGTTTTATTTTCTTATGAGTTTAAAAATAAGAAAAACCTAAAATTCTGCCATTTTACAGTGCTCTTAATTTTTCGTGTAGACCCATGTATGTCTTGGATCATTTCCCTTAAGACCGAGAAACTAACTTCCTTTAGCATTTTTTTTTAATTCAGGTCTTCTCTTGATAAATTTTCTTATAATTTTAAATTTCTTTAATTAAAATTTCTTTTTATTTAAATCAATTTCTTTAATTTTAGATACATTTTAATTTTTAATTAAAATTTTTTTTTTAGATAAATAATTCTAGGTTGATGTTTTTGTCCCCCTAGCATGGTAAAGATGCTGAAACTTTGCATTGTCTTCTCAATTACGTTGTTTCTTACAAGAAGTCTATGATCATTCTTACTATTTTCCTTGTATCTACTCAAGATTGTTCTTTTTGTCACCAGCTTCCAGCAATTTGGTAGTAACATCTCAATATAAATGCCATGCTTTGCTTGGAGTGAGTGCATTTCCCTATACTGTGGTACCAAAAGTGCATTTAGGTAGACAGCTAGGGAAATCATAGGACTCCTGTCATTTGTACTTTTTCTCCTCTCAGAGATCATAAACCCATACTGCCTATTGTTCTGTGTGTGAAAACAGTTGTTTCATATGCTGAACATAGTTTTTAAGTTGTTTATGTTGGTCACATAATTTTTGAGTCTGTTTTTCCATCATAGCCCAATGCAGAAGTCTATACTGTGTTTTTAACCTATGTCTAAAAAAGAATAAGGCCAACTCATTGAATTTGTGCAATGTGATTATGTTGAATTACAAATAATAAAAATAATAATGTAGTTACTTTGTAGTGCCCAATTTTTTTTTTTTTTTTTGAGACAGAGTTTCACTTCTGTCACCAAGGCTGGAGTGCAATGGCGCGATCTCAGCTCACTGCAACCTCTGCCTCCTGTGTTCGAATGATTCTCCTGCCTCAGTCTCCTGAGTAGCTGGGATTACAGGCATGTGCCATCATGCTCAGCTAATTTTTGTAGTTTTAGTAGAGATGGGGTTTCACCATGTTGGCCAGGCTGGTATTGAACTCCTGACCTCAGGTGATCCACCCACCTTGGCCTCCCAAAGTGCTGGGATTACAGGCGTGAGCCACCGCACCCGGCCCATAGTACAATTTTTAATAAGTTATGTATCTCTGATTTAAGTAGGATAGAATAGTATTTCTTCTGCTTCTTACTCTTCTACTCTCTGAGCCTCATAACCTTTAAAGTCAGGATCACATATTATATCTTCCATGGTGAATTCTCTTATGTTTCCTTAAGAATAAGAAATCTTTTTATCCTGTCTTCTCAGAGCATTTATGCATATCTTTGTTAGGTCACTTTCAACTTGAAGGCAGGCATGTTTCTTATTGTTACAGCTTGCCAGCAAATTCACTAAGCACAAGAAGCAAATCATATTCAACTCTAAAACAGCCATGATAGCCCACACCTTTCCAGTAGTAAATGATAAAGAAATGTTTTTAAATGAATGAAATTTAACTCTTTTGACTGCCTTTGTATTCACTTACCAATATTCCTATGTATTGTACATAAGCAAAAGAGAACTATACTTTCAAAGTGTCAGTAATATATATTTTAAGCAATGTTTTAGAGTTAAATTTTGGAAATAACTGACTCATGCTTTTTTAAGTTTAGAGCGAAATGACCTATAGGTACAATGAAATTCCCAGTAGTTTATTTCTCCCTGCCAAAGAGTAGTACAAATATATGATAGAAACCCAGAGGCACATTCTCTACAGGAATCTTTTTTTTTTTTTGGTACTTCTGTCAATCATAGGCATAATTAAACCAAAAATTGTTCTGCTTTAGTTGTCATATGTATTGAGCAAACTTAAAATGAAATTAAGACTATTGTTCTGTCTTTGAAATAAAATGCAAATAAATTAAAATAACTTTTAAAGAAAAAAGGATATACTATATAATACTTGGAAACATAAAAATTTATTTTTAATGGATGAAGCTGGAAACCATCATTCTCAGCAAACTATCGCAAGGACAAAAAACCAAACATCGCATGTTCTCGCTCATAGGTGGGAATTGAACAATGAGAACACTTGGACACAGGAAGGGGGACATCACACACCAGGGCCTCTTGTGGGGTGGGTGGAGGGGTGAGGGATAGCATTAGGAGATATACCCAACGTAAATGACGAGTTAATGGGTGCAGCAAACCAACATGGCACATGTATACATATGTAACAAACCTGCACGTTGTGCACATGTACCCTAGAACTTAAAGTATAATAATAATAAAAAAGAAAACTTATTGCTGCTTATTTTTTTTGTTAGATTTAAAAATCTACAGATAAATTGAAAGACCAGTACAAGGAATGTCTACACAGTCTTCACCTGGATTTACTCACAATTGATTAATTTTGCCATATTTTACTACTCTCCCTCAACACACATTTGAACTTTTGTTGCTGACATCATGACACTTCACCTTCAGCATTCATCTGCAAAAAGTATGGCAGTCTTCTAAATTAACCTAAGAAAAGTTTCACTAATTCAAAAATATCACAATATATACAACACATATTTAAAAATGTCTCAATTACACAAGATATATATTTTAATAGTTAGTTGTTCATTTACTTGCCTTTTATTCATTTGTCTTAGGTAATAAGATTCATAAGCTGTAGTCAAAGTTCACACACAGCCTTGAGGTGTTATGTATCTTTTATCTCTTTAGATACATAACAGTAGAAGAGCCCTGAACCTTTTTGTTTTGTTTTGCTTTTTATGATATTGAGTATTCTAAAGGATCCAGTCCAGTTCCCTTGTAAAGGGTGCTATTTTCTGGACTGATCTGATAGCTCCTCATGATTACATTGTCTAGACATTTTCAGCAAGAATACCATATTATTGATATTGTGGATCTCTTATTGCAATACATCAGGAGGTTTAAAATGTCAGATCTTCATGCTACTAGTAATGCTAGGATTGCTCATTGTGTTTAAGTGGAAGAAAGTAAAACATACACATTTAAAATTATTTACTTTGTATTGTTTAATTATACCAAATAAAGGCATTTTTAAATGAATGCTAAATACAGCACTGTTGTTTCTCCATTTCATTGAGTAGCGTATAAATTTAGCACTAATACACATTTTTAATCTTAATGTTAGCATTATAGCTTTGCTATATTAAACCAATGATATATTTCTTTTTAATGTGTAAGTTATTGTACTAAAGAGTGTAGAAAGGTGACTTTCAATGAAAAAATATGGGCATATATAATCAAGATAAATTTGATTGGAAAAATAATACAATTTTAATGAAGAAGTAAAATTACAAATTAATTTCAGAAGCATGAGTAGGACGGCATGCTTATCATTTACAGCTATTCGATGAAACTAATTTTTATACAATTTTATGTATCACATTTTTAAATGCACTTAAGTCACCAACTATCTTAATTATTTGATAAACAGGAAGAAATGTCTATGCTAAATAGCTTTTGGCAGTTTATCATAACTATATTTGGAAGCAATATAATATGCTAGAAGTTTTGATAAGTTGTCATAGAAAATTTTTGTCAGTAATAGACTAGTAAAATAAAATGCTGTTATGACCTTTGTTTGCAAACGTACCTCTTATCTGCTTTTATTGAATTTGCCAGAAATATAAGCATTTGTAATTACATAAAACACCCTACTGAAATGCAATTTTATGATCAGAAAATATAGACTTGCAGAATAGTTTGGCATTAGAATTAGCCTAGGGGTAAGGAGAGCTGATTTATAATTATGGACTATTCTCTGAGTCACGGTTTGAAAACAATATTTTTTTCTCAGTTCTTCCTTCTGGGATTGTTAATATAAAAAATATTTGTTGTCTGTCTACCTCTGAAGTAGATACAAGAATGAGTTTCTATATATTTCTCACTTTCATTTACACAGTGAAGAAAATACTTTGAAATTTTTAAAATTATTTTAACCACCAATTTATTCAACCATTACTTACTTATTATTACAATTACTTACTTATTAATAAGATACCAGTTCTGGGTTGTTGTTGGGTAGGCATGAAGAAGGTCACATGTTCTATGGAGCTGACATATTTAGAAAGCCAAATAATAAAAAGATATTTAAATAATAAAATATCAAATAGGAACAATTACCTAAATAGAATAAAGCAGGATAAAGGGAGAATGATTAAAAATGAAAGGTATTTTATACAGGGGAGACTTTTCTGTCTCCATGGCATTTTAACAGAGACCAGTGAAATGAGAGAGTAAACTATGAGCTGATTTGGGGGAAAGTCACTTAAGGCAGATGAAGGAACAAGCACAAGGCCAGGAAAAGGGAAATATCTCTGGTTCCCAGAAAAATAAGGAGGCCAGTGTCCTAAAGCAGACCGAACACTGGAAGAATGATGGGAGATGTGATAGGGTCATATTAAAGCTTGCAGGTTCAAAAAGAACTGGGATTTTATCAGAATGTGAAGGAAAACCTTTAGTAGTTGTTCTCATCTTGGAGTGATTTTGCCCCCAGGGGACATTTAGCAATGTCTAGGGAAATTATGGTTGTCACAAGTTGGAACTTGTCACTGGCATCTAGTGGGTAGAGGCCAGGGATGCCACCAAACATACTACAATGTGGGCACAGCCTCCACCTCCAGCAAAGGACTGTCCAGTCTAGAATGTCAACAGTGCTGAAGTAGAGAAACCCTGAGGAGCAAAGCATCTCTTGGACTTCTCTGTGGAAGGCAGAGGCAGAGGTGGATATACAGGAGGCTGATTAGGAGGTTACTGCAGAAAAGTGGCTTGGACTATAGGCACTAAGAGTGGATGTGGTGAAAAGATATCTGATTTGAGATGTATGTTAGAGTTCATGTCTGTGGGCTTTGCAAATCAATTATATGTAAGCATGAGAAGAAGAGAAGAATCAGGGTTGATTCTTGGGTCTTCCCACTGTGCAGCTGTGAGTTGGATGGTACCATTTGCTGACATGAGGAAGAAAGACTGAGAGAGAAGCTGACTGGGGTGCATGAAAAGAAGCATGAGAAGCGGAGATAGTGTGTTTGATCTAGGACATAGATAGTTATGATGGTTAATATTGAGTGTCAACTTGACTGGATTGAAGGATGCAAAGTATTGTTCCTGGGTATGTCTATGAGGATGTTGCCAAAGGAGATTAACATTTGAGTCAGTGGACTGGGAGAGGCAGACCCACCCTCAATGTGGGTGGGCACCATCTAATCAGCTGCCAGCACGGCTAGGATAAAAGCAGGCAGAAGAGAAAGATGGAAAGACTACACTAAGTCTTTCAGCCTCCATCTTTCTCCTGTGCTGGATGCTTCCTGACCTGGAACATCGGACTCCAAGTTCTTCAGCTTTTGGACTCTTGGACTAATATTAGTGGTTTGCCAGGAGCTCTCGGGCCTGTGGCTACAGACCTAAGGCTGCACTGTCGCCTTCTCTGCTTTTGAGGTTTTGGGACTTGGACTGCCTTCCTGGCTCCTCAGCTTGCAGACGGCCTATTGCAGGACTTCACCTTGTGATAGTGTGAGTCAATACTCCTTAATAAACTCCCCTTCATATATACATCTATCCTATCAGTTCTGTCCCTCTAGAGAACCCTAACTAATACAATAGTTTAGGATTCCTATCAAATGTTCAAGTAGGGCCATCAGGTACATCCTTCTCTGGAGCTCAGAGGAGATGTGGTGAAGATAAATATTTGGGAATCATCAGAACGTAGACAGTATTTTGTACCATAAGGCCAAATGAAGTCAGTAGTGAGGGATTATAGATGAAGAGGAGATGACGAAGGACCAAGCTCTTGGATACTCCAACATTTAGAGGCCAGAGAGAATAGAAGGAAGCTCTGAAAGAGACTGAAAAAGAGCACTCAGTGAGGTAGGATTCCAAATGCCAATGCAAAAAAAAAAAAAGATTTCAAGGAAAAATACAGGATCAGTTGTGTCAAATGCAAAATATAAATGGAGAATTTACAAAGGAATATATGCAAATAATTAGGTATGTGGACAAATAATCAATCATACTAGCAATCAAATGAACCAAAACTTTAATAATGAGATATTATTTTTCATTGATAATATTGGGAGTTAAGGGTTAATTTGTGCTTTATGAATCCCTGCAAGCTGGCTTTCCAGAAAGTCATCTTCACCCACCCTAGCAAAGCTCCCCAAAAAACTGGTATGGTCCAGTACTCAAGGAAGTCAGTCCTGATCAACCCTAGGAACTGTACTTCATGGGAAGGCTTGGTACTCACAGCCAACAGAGGCTGATGTGAATCCTGTCACCAGGTTGCTCTGATAACTATCTGTAATGAAAAACTTTGAACCCAGACACATGAGTATACCGGGAAGAGGCCAGGAGGAGATGGAGCTAAGGTTCTCACACATCGTATGGCTACTATAACCCAGTCCCTGATCCTACTAGGGGAGAGCTAGATGCATCCCTAATCACAGACTTAAAGGCCACACAGTCCATGGGTCAAGGACTCTCTCACTGAGCTGATATTTTTTCCTGCCAGATCACTGCCCAGTGCTTCAGATCGTGATAAGGCAAGGAGGCAAGGGTGGTAGGGGTACTATGACTGCTATTGCTCCTGTCTCAGGGAGATTTCCCTATGAATCAGTTCCAGGAGATGCTGATGTATCTGCTGAAGAGCTGTTTGGTTTCATTTGCATGTAAATAGTCACAAAAATAAAATAGTGACTAATGTCAAATATTAGTGAGTACATGAAGAAATAAGCATTTGTTTACATGTTTTACTGTATATTTTAGGAACTTCCTTGGGTAAAATCTGACAGTGGTAAGTACCAAAATATAAAAGATGGAAATGCTTGGTTCCAGCAATGTAACATCTAAAAAAAAAACCAGATTAATATGCAAAGCATTATTTTAATAGTGAGAAATTAGCCAAAAGGCCTAATTTAATCTAAACAATAAGGAATTGGGTCAACAATCTATATCAACAAAATAGAATTTCATTGCATGTGCTATATTTATGTGTGAAGTGCTTTATAGCTGTATAGATAATGTGATTTCTTTTTATATTTATAGATATACATATATACATATGTGCTTTATACATTCTATAGAATGTTTATGAATAGTGATTTTTCTCTGACAGATGGAAATATGGTATTTTTCATATTCTAAATTGTAATGTTTTATAATTACAGTAGTCTGAATTTCTTAAAATAAGAGTATTTTACTTTTATAAAAGATCATAATACTACATTTGAAACATAGGAAATCATATATTTTCATATATTCTATATTTTATTTTACTTTAGTAGACTCTACAAAGAAACAAGAAAGTAAGATAATTTTATCTTCCAGTTGCTACATTATAATAAATTTTTTAAAACCAATTTTCACAAACAATTACCTCTTTCATTTCAAAACAGTATCTTAAAGTTGGAAACTAAAATGAACATTGATAACAAATATATCTTTGAGTGGCACTGTATTTTAAATAACAAATTTGTATTTTTTTTAAGAAAAGTTCTATTATTGACAATACAACACCATGGGGGTATATACTAAATTCGTCACTATTACCTGAAATTAAGAAATAAAATGAATCTATGCCAAGATTAAGGAGAAAGCACATGCACATGGAGAAATCACTTATTGTAACAATGCTGCAAAGAAAAACTACTTCTAACATCCAGCAACTGGCTTGGCACTCATAGCTAAGTCATAGTATTCTCATGTTGGTCATGTGCTATTTCCCAGAACACTGACATCAAACAAGGCTGTAGCCACGAAGGATCAAGACAAAAACAAAATCACTGTGTAATCATATCTGAACACAGACAAAAGCATGAATATTGTCCAGACCACAAAAATGTTCAGACATCTCCATATCCTGGCTAATATGCATGACTGCTGCTTCTGCACCAGTCAGGCTTTAGCTTCATTTCAGTTTGCTCATCTTCTAGATTAGATTTATCATGATAAACAATCTTAGAATTATCCTCCTTTTTCTGACAGCATCCATGCCAGAGCAAAGTTCAGCTTTTTAAAATCCTCTGTCAAGCCACTTAACACAAAGTCCAAATCCTAAAATAAGTCTTTCTCACACCCTCTTGCTAAGTTGCCCCAGCATTTGCCGTGGTGTAGATTCTCCTTCATTGCAACAACAATAAAACCAACTCTTCAACTATGGATGTGTCCCTGGTAGTGTTTGAATGGCAGGCATTGACGATGCATTGGTTCTTTGAATGGACAAATTTGTCTTTATGAATACTTTCAGCTCTAAGCCCTTTTGTTCATTGTGAAAGTTGTCAGAATCAAAATGAAGTCACTTGTGTTAAAAACAAAATAAAATTCTGATAAACAAAGCCAGGAAAGACAATAAAAAGTGGGTTCTCACACTTATATGTCTAATTTAACTACCACAAAAGACTGCAAAAACCACCACTTTGCAACTTTACACAAAAAAAATACTTCTGCAAGGACATCTGCCCAGCAAGTGCCTATCTAATCTTGGACTGGCACCATCCTTGTTAATGATCCTTGTAGCCAAGGATAGTTATCTCAAAAGAATTATGTAATCCTCCTCATTTTTTCTTAAAAATTTTTTTGTCTTCTTTTACCTTTTTGAATACACACATAGTTTACTATGACACATGTAGTCCCATTGCAGCCCTATTGCCAAATAAATATCTTTTTCTTTTAGAAAGCCTCTCTCTTATTTGTTATGTAAGTTGACATAAATAGTGTCCAGAAGTGAGACCTGGCACAAGATCACTTTAGAAAGGAAATGGCAACTCTTGGAAATGAATTGCAGAATTCACTTGAGCCCTTTCAGCTCTCCACTTCCTCAACTCGCCTTTTCTGCCCTGGTGAGTCTTCTCTCAGGCGGAGCCTCCCTCCTTTCTATTTGGTAGAAGCTCTAGACATTATTTGGAATCTGATTTGGATAAAGGCAGTTAAGTAAAGGACCTTACATTCCTCCTGAGATAATAAAAACCTTTTGTGTTTTTGGAAGGTACTTTATGGTCTAAGGACAAGTGTTCTCCTGGTTTGAGTACTCTGATTTCTGTAAAATTTACATTCTGTCTATGAGGCATGTCTTTTCTGCATGCCTAATTTAATACTTTATTTTATCTGCATGCCTGGATTAAAACATTAAGGTCTGCCAAGTTTTCTGGTACTTTAGCCACCTGCATACTGTGGCCTGTTCTCATGCATATATTTTAACTGATGGGCAAATTACATCAAGAAACATTCAGAGCTCAATGGTCATTATCCAAACTCTCTTTAAAAAACTCTTACAATGATAAACTTAACTTGTAGATCCTCCTAAGTTATCTGTCCATTTTTTTCTGCGTACTTTGAATCTGCTGACTTTTCTGTTGGTGTTGACATAAAGCTCACTGCTTTTGGCAGCCAAGATAAAAAAATGTCTTAAAGAGCTTTCAAATTAATGGGCTTACAAATTACAACAGTTCCATGGCAACCATCAACCTAGATACATTTTGAAGATGTAACTTTAGGTTTGCTTGACTAACAATTGCTTAGGGTGATAGAACAGCTAATGAAAGGATTAATAGTACAAAAACAAAAAAAAAAAAAAAGAAAGAAAGAAAGAAAAGGAAATGCCAGAGAAATGTGTATAAAAGTTAAGCTCTCAGATTATACAGGTCAAAATCTTGAAATCAGAGCAAAAATATAATGTGTCTCTGTCCAGCATAAAAATTGCTGTGTCTGCCATGCAAGTGCCAGAAAACATTGAAAAACTGCTGAAATGGTTTCATGCCTGCATTGACTAGTCAAGCAAACCAGACCAGCAAACATAAGATAGACTTGTTACTGAAAATTCAAAGGTACTTGAAGTTTTGATTTTTCTTATGCAATTCACCCAGTCCCAGCTAAAATGCAAGCATTAAAAATTTAACCAGACCTCATTTCAAACTGAAAAAAGAAAAAAAAAAGAGATTAAAAAAAAAACCTCCTTTATCCAAATTTTGCTCCACAGCCTTTGTTAGATTACCTAACAAGTCAAATAAACTTTAGCCATGTAAACAGGTCCCATTTTGTCAGAAATGTAATTTGGATCAGATTGTCTTTTTTTAAAGTGATGAGTTTGTATCACTATTTCATGACTAAAATTTTATATTTAAAGCATAAAATCTTTACTTGTGTATATGTAGAAGTGTTTAGGTGTGTTCATGCATGTGTACCTGTATTGTTATATGTTTTATCTACAAAATAAAATCTGGTGTCACTGGACAGAAATCTCTGAAAAAAATTATATTCAGATCAGCTTAACTAAATGAACACATATAAGAGATGTATTAATTAAGCCAAATGTCTTTTAGTTTTTGTGACTTAAGTAAATTTTTAAAAATAAGCTGTTTTTAAAATTATTGGTAAAATAAAAATACAAGTGTCTTTAAAATTGTCAGCATACATTTTTGCCCAGATTGACTGGTCAGACAGTTTTATCTTTGTCTTTGTCTCTACCAGATGTTCTAAATTCATAAAACTATACACTTAGCCTAAAAACAGAATGATCTTTGTTTTTGTAACTCTTTGATAAATATGGCTAATTTAATGTCATTGGTTTAATAAAAACAGCTGTATCTTCTGAATTATTGGCAAATTACTCAATATTGAAAGTTCTTAGGTGAACACTTGATAGTTAAAAACTATAAAAATGATCACAGAGAGATGACTTCCAATAATGACTAGCTATGTCTAATATGTCAGTTTCCATAAGTAATCTAGGTAAATTGTTGGAAGTAAATAGATTAGGTAAAGGTAAATGAGATTAACATCAATAAATAAGTTTTTCATGTAATTTGAAATCTTAAAGTTATGTTAAATTATGTCTGGGTCATTTTTAAATAAGATTTTAAAAACTAAAACAAATTGTTGAGCATAAATATGAGTTTGTTCTTGGCTTCTTCTATTCTATACCATTGTAGGATTACTGTAGTTAACAATAACATATAGTTTTAAATAGCTGGAAGGAGATTATTGATTGTTCCCAACAACAAAAAAAAATGATAAGTGTTTGAGATGATGGGTATGCTAACTACCCTGAATGGATTACTATACATTACATGTATAAAAACATCACTGTCTACCCCATGAATATATATAATTATTATTAGTCAATATAAAAAACAAAATAAAAATAAAAAAGAACTAGAGATCTAGTTTGAGAGACCCCTGGCATGTATACATCCACTGCATCACCCTCAGACCAGTTTCCTCATGCTATAAATGAATAAATAAGGTAAATTCAATAAGCAGTTGTAGAAGGACTAACTATATTTGGGTCTATTAATACACATAAAATTATGGGGAAAATGTTTCTAAAAATTATAAAATAATTCTTATCCCTTAGCTTTTCCAGTGGTCTTAGCAAATGGCACACCAGGAGATTATATCCTGCACATGGCTCAGCTGGTCCCATGCCCACAGATCCTTGCTCACTGCTATTCTGAGATCAAACTGTGGGGCAGCAAACCTGGCTGGGGAGGGGCATCCGCCATTGCTGAGGCTTGAGTAGGTAAACAAAGTGGCTGGAAACCTCAAACTGGGTGGAGCCCACTGCAGCTCAACTAGGCCCGCCTGCTTCTGTAGACTCCAACTCTGTGGGCAGGGCATAGCTGAACAAAAGGCAGCAGAAACTTCTGCAGACTTAAACATCCCTGTCTGACAGCTCTGAAGAGAGCAGTGGTTCTCCCAGCATGGTGTTTGCACTCTGAGAATGGACAGACTGCCTCCTCAAGTTGGTCCCTGACCCGTGTGTAGCCTAACTAGGAGTCACCTCCCAGTAGGGGCCGACTGACACCTCATACAGCCGGGTGCCCCTCTGAGATGAAGCTTGCAGAGGAAGGATCAGGCAGCAATATTTGCTGTTCTGCCACATTTGCTGTTCTGCAGCCTCCGCTGGTGATACCCAGGCAAACAGGGTATGGAGTGGAACTCCAGCAAACTCCCACAGACCTGCAGCTGTGGGACCTGACTGTTAGAAGGAAAACAAACAAACAGAAAAGAATAGCATCAACATCAACGAAAAGGACATCCACACCAAAACCCCATTTGTAGGTCACCATCATCAAAGACCAAAGGTAGATAAAAACCACAAAGATGGGGAGAAACCAGAGCAGAAAAGCTGAAAATTCTAAAAACCAGAGCACCCCTTCTCCTCCAAAGGGTTGCAGCTCTTTGCCAGCAATGAAACAAAGCAGGACAGAGAATGACTTTGACAAGTTGACAGAAGGAGGCTTCAGAAAGTCAGTAATAACAAACTTCTCCGAGCTGAAGGACGATGTTTGAACCCATCTCAAGGAAGCTAAAAACCTTGAAAAAAGATTAGACAATGGCTAATTAGAATAAACAGTGTAGAGAACAACTTAAATGACCTGATGGAGCTGAAAACCATGGCATAGAACTCCATGACACTTGCATAAGCTTCAATAGCTGATTCGATCAAGTGAAAGAAAGGGTATCAGTGATTAAAGATCAAATTAATGAAAAGCAGTGAGAAGAAAAGCTTAGAGAAAAAAGAGTAAAAAGAAAGGAACAAAGCCTCCAAGAAATATGGAACTATGTGAAAAGACCAAATTTATGTTTGATTGGTGTACCTGAAAGTGATGGGGAGAATGGAACCAAGCTGGAAATCACTCTTCAGGATATTATCCAGGAGAACTTCCCCAACCTAGGAAGGAAGGCCAACATGCAAATTCAGGAAATACAGAGAACACCACAAAGATACTCCTCAAGAAGAGCAACCAAAAGACACATAATTTTCAGATTCACCAAGGTTGAAATAAAGGAAAAAATGTTAAGGGCAGCCAGAGAGAAAGGTCGGGTTACCCACAAAGGGAAGCCCATCAGACTAACAGCAGATCTTTCAGCAGAAACCCTACAAGCCAGAAGAGAGTGGGGGCCAATATTCAACATTCTTAAAGAAAAGAATTTTCAACCCAGAATTTCATATCCAGCCAAACTAAGCTTCATAAGTGAAGGAGAAATAAAATCCTTTACAGACAAGTAAATGCTGAGAGATTTTGTCACCACCAGGCCTGCCTTACAAGAGCTCCTGAAGGAAGCACTAAACATGGAAAGAAGAACCAGCACCACCCACTGCAAAAACTTGCCAAATTGTAAAGACCATCGAAGCTAGGAAGAAACTGCATCAAATAACGGGAAAAATAACCAGCTGACATCATAATGACAGGATCAAACTCATATATAACATTATTAACCTTAAATGTAAGTGGCTAAATGCCCCAATTAAAAGACACAGACTGGCAAATTGGATAAAGAGTCAAGAGTCAACAGTGTGCTGTATTCAGGAGACTGATCTCACATGCAGAGACACACATAGGCTCAAAATAAAGGGATGGAGGAAGATCTACCAAGCAAATGGAAAGCAAAAAAAGCATGGGTTGCAATCCTAGTCTCTGATACAACAGACTTTAAACCAACAAAGATCAAAAGAGACAAAGAGGCCATTACATAATGGTAAAGAGATCAATTCAAAAAGAAGAACTAACTATCTTAAATTTATATGCACCCAATACAGGAGCACCCAGATTCATAAAGCAAGACTTCAGAGACCTACAAAGAGACTTAGACTCCCACACAATCATAATGGGAGACTTTAACACCTCACTGTCAATATTAGGCAGATCAACAAGACAGAAGGTTAACAAGGATATTGAGGAGTTGAACTCAGCTCTGCACCAAGCAGACCTAATAGACATCTACAGAACTCTCCATCCCAAATCAACAGAATATACATTCTTCTCAGCAAGGTATCGCACTTATTACAAAATTGACCACATAGTTGGAAGTAAAGTACTCCTCAGCAAATGGAAAAGAACAGAAATCAGAACAAACTGTCTCTCAGACCACAGTGCAATCAAATTAGAACTCAGGATTAAGAAACTCACCCAAAACCTCTCAACTACATGGAAACTGAACAACCTGCTCCTGAATGACTACTGGGTATATAATGAAATGAAGGCAGAAATAAAGATGTTCTTTGAAACCAATGAGAACAAAGACACAACATACCAGAATCTCTGGGACACATTTAAAGCAGTGTGTAGAGGGAAATTTATGGCACTAAATGCACACAAGAGAAAGCAGGAAAGATCTAAAATCAACACCCTAACATCACAATTAAAAGAACTAGAGAAGCAGGAGCAAACAAATTCAAAAGCTAGCAGAAGGCAAGAAATAACTAAGATCAGAGCAGAACTGAAGGAGATAGAGACACAAAAAACTCTGCAAAAAATCAATGAATCCAGGAGCAGGATTCATTGTTTGAAAAGATCAATAAAATTGATAGACCGCTAGCAAGACTAATAAAGAAGAGAGAAAAATCAAATAGATGCAATAAAGAATGATAAAGGGGATATCACCACGGATCCCATAGAAATACAAACTACCATCAGAGAATACTATAAACACCTCTATGCAAATAAACTAGAATATGTAGAAGAAATGGATAAATTCCTGGACACATACACCCTCCCAAGACTAAACCAGGAAGAAGTTAAATTGCTGAATAAACCAGTAACAGGCTCTGAAATTGAGGCAATAATTAATAGCCTATCAACCAAAAAAAGTCCAGGACCAGATGGATTCACAGCCGAATTCTACCAGTGGTACAAAAAGGAGCTGGTACCATTCCTTCTGAAAGTATTCCAATCAATAGAAAAAGAGGGAATCCTCCCTAACTCATTTTATGAGGCCAGCATCATTCTGATACCAAAGCCTGGCAGAAACACAACGAAAAAAGAGAATTTTAGACCAATATCCCTGATGAACATCAGTGCAAAAATCCTCAATAAAATACTGGCTAACCGAATCCAGCCACACATCATAAAGCTTATCCAGCAAGATCAAGTTGGCTTCATTCCAGGGATGCAAAGTTGGTTCAACATATGCAAATCGATAAATGTAATCAATCACATAAACAGAACCAAAGACAAAAACCACATGATTATCTCAATAGATGCAGAAAAGGCCTTCAACAAAATTCAACAGCGCTTCATGCTAAAAACTCTCAATAAATTAGGTATTGATGGGATGTATCTCAAAATAATAAGAGCTATTTATGACAAACCCACAGCCAGTATCATACTGAATGGGCAAAAACTGGAAGCATTCCCTTTGAAAACTGGCACAAATCAGGGATGACCTCTCTCACCACTCCTATTCAACATAGTGTTGGAAGTTCTGGCCAAGTCAATCAGGCAAGAGAAAGAAATAAAGGGTTTTCAATCAGGAAAAGAGGAAGTCAGATTGTCCCTGTTTGCAGATGACACGACTGCATATTTAGAAAACCCCATCGTCTACTAAAAATACAAAAAATTAGATGGGCGCGGTGGCAGGCTCTTGTAATCCCAGCTACTCAGGAGGCTGAGGCAGTAGAATGGCATGAACCCAGGAGGTGGAGCTTGCAGTGAGCTGAGACAGCACCACTGCAGTCTGGCCTAGGCAAAAGAACGAGACTCTATCTCAAAAAAAAAAAAAAAAAAAAAAAAAAAAAAAAAAAAAAAAAGAAAACCCCATCGTCTCAACCCAAAATCTCCTTAAGCTGATAAGCAACTTCAGTAAAGTCTCAGGATACAAAATCAGTGTGCAAAAATCACAAGCATTCTTATACACCAATAATAGAGAGCCAAATCATGAGTGAACTCCCATTCACAATTGCTACAAAGAGAATAAAATACCTAGGAATCCAACTTACAAGGGATGTGAAGGACCCCTTCAAGTAGAACTACAAACCACTGCTCAACGAAATAAAGAGGACACAAACAAATGGAAGAACATTCCATGCTCATGGATAGGAAGAATCAACATCATGAAAATGGCCATACTGCCCAAGGTAATTTATAGATTCAATGCCATCCCCATCAAGCTACCAATAACTTTTCTCTTGGAATTGGAAAAAACTACTTCAAAGTTCATATGGAACCAAAAAAGAGCCCACATTGCCAAGACAATCCTAAGCCAAAAGAACAAAGCTGGAGGCATCACACTATCTGACTTCAAACTATACTACAAGGCTACAGTAACCAAAACAGCATGGTACCGGTACCAAAACAGAGACATAGACCAATGGAACAGAACAAAACCCTCAAAAATAATACCACACATCTACAACAATCTGATCTTTGACAAATCTGACAAAAACAAGAAATGGGGAAAGGATTCCCTAGTTAATAAATGGTGCTGGGAAAACTGGCTAGCCATATGTAGAAAGCTGAAACTGGATCCCTTCTTTACACCTTATACAAAAATTAATTCAAGATGGATTAAAGACTTAAATGCTTGACCTAAAACCATAAAAACCCTAGAAGAAAACCTAGGCAATACCATTCAGGACGTAGGCATGGGCAAGGATTTCATGTCTAAAACACCAAATGCAATGGCAACAAAAGCCAAAAAAGACAAATCGATCTAATTAAACTAAAGAGCTTCTGCACAGCAAAAGAAACTACCATCAGAGTGAACAGGCAACCTACAAAATGGGAGAAAATTTTTGCAATCTACTCATCTGACAAAGAGCTAATATCCAGAATCTACAAAGAACTTAAACAAATTTACAAGAAAAAGTCAAGCAATCCCATCAAAAATTGGGCAAAAGATATGAACAGACACTTTCCAAACAAAGACATTTATGTAGCCAACAGACATATGAAAAAATGCTTATCATCACTGGTCATCAGATAAATGCAAATCAAAACCACAATGAGATACCATCTCACACCAGTTAGAATGGCAATCATTAAAAAGTCAGGAAACAACAGGTGCTGGAGAGGATGTGGAGAAACAGGAATGCTTTTACACTGTTGGTGGGACTGTAAACTAGTTCAACCATTGTGGAAGGCAGTGTGGCAATTCCTCAAGGATCTAGAACTAGAAATACCATTTGACTCAGAGATCCCGTTACTGGGTATATACCCAAAGGATTATAAATCATGCTATTATAAAGACACATGCACACGTATGTTTATTGCGGCACTATTCACAATAGCAAAGACTTGGAACCAACCCAAATGTCCATCAATGATATACTGCATTAAGAAAATGTGGCACATATACACCATGGAATACTATGCAGCTATAAAAAAGGATGAGTTCATGTCCTTTGTAGGGACATGGATGAAGCTGGAAACCATCATTCTCAGCAAACTATTGCAAGGACAGGAAACCACACACTGCATGTTCTCACTCATAGGTGGGAACTGAACAATGAGAACACATGGACACAGGGCGGGGAACATCACACACACGGGCCTGTCGTGGGATGGAGGGATGGGGGTGGTATAGCATTAGGAAATACCTAATGTAAATGACGAATTGATGGGTGCAGCAAACCAACACAGCACATGTATATATATGTAGCAAACCTGCACATTGTGCACATGTACCCTAGAACTTAAAGTATAATAAAAAGAATAAAATAAAATAAAATAAAATTTAATGCATTAAAAAAAGATCTAAATTGTGTTAAAGTTTATGAAAGATGAATATGACAGAATTTGTGAGTGATCAAACTGGCAATAATTAGAAGGGAATTATTAATAAGTTTCCTAAAGATTGAGCTTTGATATTAAAGGTACACTATTACAAAATTAAAAATTTGGTTCTTTATGTTAGAACAACAAGATTTTCCTGAATATTGATCTCCTTAATAAAATTGCAGGAGGTTTTGTTGTATAATTCTGAAATGTTTCATTAACAGTCATCTTCTAAACTGCAAACAATTTGTATTCCTGCCATATTTCTTTCTGAGAGCTATTTAATTTCCATAGTTTCAGACTGGAAATGCCATTTTCTTCATTCATAATGGTAATTTCGTTTCTGTGTGTAAAGTTTTTTTTCTTAGTTTCTCAAGTTAAAATCTCAGAAGTTTAACTGTTGCTGTTTCTCACTGCATGTGATTTGCAAGGCATACATCGTTACCTTCTGCTCTTCCTCTTTCTTCCCTTGAGAAAGTTTGAGATAATAAATCTCCCCTTCAGAAGGTCTAGGATGAAAACTGTTATTGGCTCCTGTAACTTTTCTCTCTAACTCTGCTGGTGTGGCCTGGTGCTAAAATGTTCATCTTAAAGGCCCATAAAAACAATGTTTTCCTCCAGTATAACATAATTCTATGCTCTTGGCTTTTTTGACTGTGTCTGAATTGTTCCATGTAACCAGAAAACTTCCCATGCTGTTACTAAGTGCCAGGTATTACTCTGATTAAGGTACTAGTTTCTTATTTACATTCTTCTATAACATGGTGTACACTCATAACCTTAGACACATTCTTCTTGTGTCCAATTAAATTCAAGTATACTTTTCATCAGGTTCAACTTCTAGGTTATCAAAATAGGCTTTCAATAAAGAGAAGGAATCACACTGCAGGAAGTTTTTCTTTACCTTTTTGGTAACTGGCCTAAGAAATAAGGCTTTTATATTTTATCAAGATAACTTCTTGTGTTATTTTTGTTATTTTTTAATTACTTAGGAAAATGAAAACTGAGCATTGAAACGGTTAAAGTTTTTCATTGATGTAACATTCTGTATTGCTTTTGATGTCCTTTGATTATCACTTTGGTTAAATTAATGACTATTATTTCAGTGATCCTATTTTGGTCAAGTGTTTTTGAAAGTTTTAACATCTTTGGCCAACTTCCCCAGGACCAAAATTTTAAATTAAGACTTTTTAACCTAGGATTAATTCTGAGATTTTTTCTAAGTGGGCCCTGGAGAGCCTCAAAGAATGTGTTTTTCATCTTATAAAAATATTAAATACTTAGGATTATTTGTATGGGAAGTACTATCAAAAGCTAAGTGATGGGAGGTCTTCAGTTCCATTTAAGGGTATGTTATTCATATTAGTGTTCCAAAATTACATAAAAATCTTACAAATTAATTTGTCAGGTATAATTCTGGTTGTTATATTGCATGCTACAAAAATAACCAAATTTCACTGTCAATTTCTGGTTATGGTGAACTTTAATCAGATCTTTAGCCATGGTTATTCTAAGTCTCTGTCATCCACAATTTAATTTTTCTCCAAAGTCTTCTGCAATCAGACTCATAAAAAGACTCTAGCAAGTACTGTTAAATACAGGGCTCTAAGTTAAGATCAACAGACAGTTTTTCAGAATTTTAACAAGGAAATTGATTGGCTCATGAAATTTGAACATAATGTTTTTATGACTTATTTGATATAGTATTGATTATTAACTTAAATGTTTTATTTTCCAGATTTGAGGAATTTTTTTCCTTAAGCTATCTATAGTTTAAAACAACTTGGTAAAGTATGCTTTTGTAAACAAAGGTGAAAGCATTTGATTTTTCTCTATACTTAATCCCTCAAAAATTTGGAAACTAATCATGACTATTCCTGTTTTTTATTGTAATATTATTATTTGCATAAGTTCAATAAAAATTTGGTCTCTATAGCAGGATGTCATTCTAACAATTGATTATATTACCAAGGCTTTGACTGAAATATCATTTTTGAGAATATGCAAAAAATGCCTGACATGAAGTGTCTCTAACTTCACAATAAATGAGTAAAAATCATAATTTCCTCACAGGTCTAGGAACCCTAAGACTCTAAATAAAACCTAAAGTCTGCACTGGTTTGTCTCCCTAGCTTCAAGAGGCAAATGTGAAATTGTTATGTGATCATTGTAGAGAGAAATAGATATGTTTCTTTAAAAAAGCTGTAATATGACTGTTGTTAGATAATAGTTCTGTGCATTATTGTTGAGCTCTTGTCTTCTCCTAGGATTAGACTATATCCTGAATTTTCCTAGATCTCTCCAGTCCAATTTTATTCCAGGGAATTACCAAAAATAGAAATTGCTTTTTTCCTAAAGCCTTATATGGTGAAACTAAATAAATTTTAAGGAAAAATCCCATGTCTGATGTATAGAGCACACAAATACTCACCAAACTGTTTAATGCCATAAACAGAGATATTCCAAGGGCAAACCAGAATAAGAAGTTGTCATTTTCACACTGTAGACTGCATTTCCAAAGACACTGGAACAAGAAGTGATATAAAAATGAGACTTACTCCTCTTAATGCCTATCTTCTTTACTTGGCAAGTAATAACCACTTAATTTATTTTATTCGCTGCATTTAAGCCTAGGTTCATATTATTATATTACTATTAATTTTACTTTGTATTTTCCCTTTAAAATTTTGTATGTTTCTTGTTAAATTTTTGCAGAAATGTAACTTCTAGCAGAATAATGCTGGCCCAGCTCTTAGAGATAATAACAAAAGACTGTGGAAGAGATAAAATTGAAGTTAATAATGAAATCCAGGTAGATTTAGTCTAAGGGTCACTCCCTTCAGGATTCCTTGTTGCTCAAATGTGGCTAAAAGGGTTTTGACACAGACCTCTAGTTGTCAATCACTTCTGCCAATGTGGGATCAGACCAGCAACCTGGGACAGGGTCATCCAGCATGAAGGAACTATGAAAACTTAACTAATAGATAATTGATCATTGATGCTTTTAGAGAAATATCGTAAGCAATAGGGGGAAATGTGAAAGTTGTACAAATCCAAATGGAGTCACTTGAGTTAAAAAAAATAATAATAACCCTGAGAAACAGAGCTGGAGAAGGTCATAAAAGGAGAGTTCTCAAGCTTGTGTGCCTAATAATGAAACTATCATAAAAGACTGCAAAAACAACTACCTTGCACAAAGAGCATCAAAACCTAACACAAAAAATACTTCTTCAAGGTCATCTGCCCAATAACTGCCTGTCTAATCTCAAACTAGTTCCACCCTTGTTAATTGGTCCTTGTAGCATAGAATAATTTATCTCAAAACATTAATGTAATCCTCCTCATTTTCCTTTAAAAATCTTTGTCTTTCTTTACCTCTCTGAATATGCACATAGTTTACCACAGCACACGTATTCCAGTTGTAATGCCCTATTTCTGAATAAATATAATTTTCTATTTAAAAGCCTCTCTGTATTATTTAGGTTGACATCATCTAGTCATACCAAGTTGTCAAGTTAAACCATTCTTAAATAGCTGGTTGATGGTATTTTCTGGAGATTAAGACCTCCATGTCTTGACATTAACTAATTATGTTATCCTGAACAAATTGTTTAATCTCTTCAGTTTTAATTACTTTAACTGTGAAAGCTAAAAAATAATACCTCTCTGAGAGGATTTGTTAAGGATCAAATAAGATAATATATTGATGGTATTTAGCAGTATTCCCATAATATAGTAATTACTGGATACCTGGTACTTGAATTGACTATTATTGTTGTGGTTATCTTTTTTATTATTGCAATTACATTCAGTTGTTTTGCAAAACATTTTTTGATAAATTCTCTTTCTAGATATATTTACACTATATGTCTAAATTGAATACTTTTGCTGTATCAGTCAATATCTTTTAAAAAATGAACATCTACTTCAATGTGCCATAAGTTAGCATGCATTGTCTATTATTGTTACCCTTTAGCTATATTACTATTTTAAATTATCCTCATTTCTTTAATAATTTTCATAAATATTATATGTATGATTTTCACTTTCTATATTTTCCTTTAATATTTCAGAATAAAACAATGAACAGAATATTCTACAAAAGAGTGAAAAATCCAAACCTAAGGAGCGTTACTTTGAGGTTGGCCTCTGTTCTACACAGTTTACTTATACTTTGCTTGTAGTTCACTGTGATTTCTTTTTTCTTCATTCATTCCTTCACTGGCTTAGGCTATAAACCTACCAGTCATCCCTAGTTCTTTTCTTCCTGTCACTACTAATCACTTCCCTCTTCGTTCCCCTGAGCTGAATCGTCACTCCAGCCACTTCCAATTTAACAGTACATTCTTTAAAACATATAGCGATCTCATAGTTTGTCTTCATCTCTGTGGAATCACATCTATATCTAACCTGGATTATCACAATAACCTCCTAACTGACTTTGCTGTTTCCAAGACATTTGCCTCCCTGCTGTATATTTTCTGCCCAGGAGCTGGAATAACATTTTAAAAATATAAATCATATCAGGTCACTTCCCTGCTTAAAACTTTGTAATGGTCTCAGTAAACTTAAAAAATATCCAAAGTTCTTAAAACGGCTTACATTATTTAGATTTTTCTTTTCCAACTCATTTCCCAATCTTTTTCTTTTGACACTATTGCCTTCTCTTTACATCCTTGTAACTATCCATCTAAAAGCATCTCTCCCACTAATCACTTTCAAACTATTCTATTTTTCAATATAATCTACCACTACCAGATACTGCTTTGTTTACTTGTCTATTCCCACTTTTTTTTTTTTTTTTTTACTAGAATGTAAGCTACAGGGGGGCAAGAATAGTACCTAGAACAGTGGCTGATGATAGCTGGTGCTCAGTAAGAGCGTTATAAGTGAGCCAGATATTTTTCATATTTAAGGTTTTTGTTCCGATTATACTGTTTTTCTTGTGCAAAATACACTTTACTCAGTTTGTTTCGAACATTTTGTCCATTTTCTGATATTACTTATTTAGAGCCAGTTATATAGCATGTCCAAGCCCCAAAGGAAAATTTTAAATAATCCTAAATTTAATAAAAACTCACATAATTTCCTACCTATTCTCAATGCAGTCACACTATTAGAATATATAAATCAATATTTATAGTGGATCCAAATCATATATATATATAAATATATATAAACAGCATTAATTACTGTACTTTTAAATAAATAAACAGCTCTAAAAGGAAAAAAATTTGATGTCAAGTTAGAAATATAATAAGAGCATAGTAACATAATAACAAGTAAAATATAAAACTTTTACTCCCCAATTTATCAATCTGCTTATTATTAGAGAAAATTATATGAGTCTAATGAAATTTCTTAGCATCTAGTTACGTTAAATTTAATTTTTATTCTCTCGTAGACAGTTGAAAGAAAAAAAACAGTTGTAAAACATGTAGAGTTGCTCAAAAGTGCTAAGAGCAGGTTTACAATCCCAATCAAACTCCTTCTCTTCTCCAACTCATCAAATGCCACAGAATGATGGAAACAAGGGGAAAATCCTTGTCATGGAGGTAGCTAGGGTTATTAATATTAAACATAAAAAACAATTCCCAATAATGCAAAAACTTTGGGGCAATTTGGTCAGATAGAGCACAATTTACAAGAAACGTAAAGAAAGCATTGAGACCAACACCTACTGCCCTTCCCAAGAGGCCAATCTCTGTTGAAGAAAGTGAAGGTGGTTCTAACAAAGGGTCATCAGTATCCTTTCATGTCAAGAGACAACGAGAGGCATGAGGAATGACCAAGGAAGATTGTTTCAACAATGCGGGATGTCTCCCCTCTCTTTGCCATACCCAAATTAACAAAAGTTATTTATTTTGTAAGATGGTGTATAGAACAATTTAGAATTGGTACTTTTTTTTTGCCAAATCCCTTTAGTTTCTATCTGATAAATAATGCTTAGATATTATCTGCACTATTTATTTCTGGTGAGATTTCTCTCTTTAATGGCAGCACTATTTCAGTTCTCTCAGAAATTTGAAATCACCTTCAAACTACTCATCCCCAACCCTAGTCACAGGAGAAGCAGAGAAAAAGATGTCACTCTACAGAAAGTCTACTGGTCTGGCCTGGTCATTGCTTCTTCCTCTGAAGTTATCAGAAGGTGATTGATTATGATGGAATCAAAATTTAGCTTGTCATTTCTCATTTTTAGTATGAGGAGGTTGGCTTCATCTATTCTCAAATAGAGCTCTTATAAAATGACAAGTATGGAAAAGAATGCTCATGATATAAGCTATAAAACTAGGAAACACACTGCTTTTATTCCATTCCCTTGTCAAAACTTATACAAATTAATCTAGAGGGAATGGCAAAATATGACCTTGCTGATTAATGCTGTCCATCTTGCAGTTCACTGGATCCATATGTTCACAAGAAGGAAGGATTATCACATAGAAACAGGCCAAAAATCTCTTTAAGCCTGCTAAGGAAGGATTGTTCAGTGTTCTCTGGAGAAGTAAGTATTGGAAGAGAGGAAAATTGCTACACGCATCAAGTCCCTTTCCCAGAACAATCTGTGGTCTTGAAAAGAAAATGTTAATTTTCCATTTTTACCAATAAATCTGTTTATAGTTGAATAGAATCACTTCAGTGAAAGGGAATCATCTCAATATTCAGGGAGAAGCCTGGAGACCATCAAAGCCTAAGAAAAAGATGGGGATTGATGTACCTGTGAGCAACTCTGCAGCTATTGACCCACAGTCAAAAGGTGAGTGACTGTGTGTATCACAGATAATTGCTCTAAAATTTATATATACATATATATCTATGTATACATATATATGTATATTATATATATATATGACATATATATTATATATATATATATATATATAAAATTTGAAACAGAGTCTCACTCTGTCGCCCAGGCTGGAGTACAGAAGTATGATCTCAGCTCACTGCAACCTCTGCTCCTGGGTTCAAGCAATTCTCCTGCCTTAGCCTCCTGAGAGTGCCTGCCTGGATAATGTTTGTATTTTTGGTAGAGACAGGGTTTCACCATGTTGGCCAGGCTGGCCTCGAACTGCTGACCTCAAGTGATCTGCCCGACTCAGCCTCCCAAAGTGCTGGGATTACAGGCGTAAGCCGCTGAGCCTGGTCAAAAAAATTATATTTTTATTCTGTCTCTTTTTTTTACATTTAAAAATGGGAAATTTTTAATGCACATATAAGATGTAAAGCTTTTATCTATTTGTACCTTGAAAATAAAACCATGTATACATTTTCTTAAAATTCTTCTTGCAAACAACAGGATTTTAGTAGTGTTCTTGACTATGGTTATTGTGATATGACTTAAACGGTTATTTCTTGACACAGGTGACAGCTCTGGGTTCATGTCATGATACTTCATTGAGCTAGATATTTATTATTCATGGATTTTTCTATGCAGATGTTATCATTTTATGGGCATATTTGTTCTAAAAGAGCTTGTGTAGTTTTTTTTGTATGGATTGTTTGATGTAAATTACTGGGTCTTTTTGGCTTTGTTTTTTTTCTCTGATATGAAAATTTGTATAATTTTGGACAAGCAGCTAGGCACAGCAGGAACCTGGGGAGCCATGGCAATAAACGAAAGCAAGCCCTGCTTCACCTTGTTATTAGGAAACCAGATAATGGCAAATCATTACTGAGCATCAACAATACACACTTATTAGGCTCTGTGTGAACTCTGAAGATCCCAATCTAAATTCAGATCTATCCTTAGAGAAAACTAAAAAGGGATCACCCTCAGGGAAAATCTGCTTCCAAAAGCTAATAAACTAAAATGAATTGACATTTTTCTGTGGATAATAACTTTGTCGAGGAATATAAGAATAATATGCTTTGTTGTTGTTGTCTTTAGAATGATCACAAATAACTAATATCATCTATTAAAAATCACTGGTTATAAAAGCTTATTTTAAAGGAAAAATACATGGAATGAAGTAAATCAAAAGTTTCCATGTACATTCAAAGATTCTCTTGGATTTGATGAAGAGAAATTAATTCAGTGATTCACATAGCCAGTTAAGTTACTTAATAAATAGATTTGAAATTAAAATTAGATTAGTGTAATTCATTTAACTATTACCTATTTTTATTCCAGCTGAAGCTGGAGCTCATTGCTTAGATGTTTATCATAAATATCAACAGTAAAAATTCTAGGACACTGGGTAATGCAGCAATTTTCATCTTTTGGATTTTGTTGTCTATTCCTTAGTTATAACAGGACTATTTATTATTAAAGTAGGAAATCTGACAGGGTGATCAAATAGAAGACTTTTCTCCAAGTACTGTTTACATTTTATAATCTAAATGTATCTGTTACAACCTCAGTTTTTCAATTACTTCTGTTCTTCTGAATCTGACTCAGTATGAATTCACAAACTTTACAACTCTTACTATTTTATTTTTACTTCTAGGCTGATTTTCTAAATTCTAGCCATAGATTTGTATGCAACAGTAAAAGATAAATTATTCATAAAAAGCAGCTTCAAGTTATTTTAGTAGGCCGTGTAGTATTTTTAACTAAAACATTTTTAAAAATTTTAATATATACTCTTGTCTTCAGGCAGTTTAAATGTTGTTTGAGACAACATAGGTAGAAAAAGTCATCAAGAGGGAAGAGCTTTTTTTTTTTTTTTTTTTGAGATGGAGCAAGACTCCTAGGCTGGAGTGCAGTGGCTCAGTCTCGGCTCACTGCCAGCTCCGCCTCCTGGGTTCACGCCATCCTCCTGCCTCAGCCTCCCAAGTAACTGGCACCACCGGTGCCCGCTACCACACCCAGCTAATTTTTTTTTTTGTATTTTTAGTAAAGATGGGGTTTCACCGTGTTAGCCAGGATGGCCTTGATCTCCTGACCTCGTGATCCGCCTGCCTTGGCCTTCCCAAAGTGCTGGGATTACAGGTGTGAGCCACTGCGCCCGGCCAGGAAGAGCTTTTAGGCTACGTATCAATCTTGTAGATGGCTAATGTGGAAGATACAAAGCTGTTATCACCAGCAAGCAGTTTTAAGGCATTTGTTCTGCTTTACCTTTCATGGCTTTGATGCAAATCATATACTTTTGTATGGCATGGGCCCTTCTTACTCTTACCCATGTGAATTTGGTCATTGCTGTCATGGAAATGATAGTGAAGTATATTTATTTTCTTTTAATTTTCAGATGCACAATCTTTCTCTTTAAGTCATGTTGTTAAAATTGCCATGGTGTATTTCCAAGTAAGGATGATATCCCTGCTTTATTCTGAAATTAGTTCTGAAAGTGGGGTGTGGTAGTCAGCAGCTTGTTCTCACTGTCATAATTATAGCCTGCTTGGGAAAAAAAAATCATACTGTAAAACTTGTAGCATATGGATACTTAACACAACAATCTCTGAATAAAAGAATGTATGCGTACCTAATACACGTAGCATCATTCAATTCCTTGTTGGATAGAGAAAATTTGCCTATTTTTGTATTTTTAAATCTTTAATTTGGCATCAAAGTTGATTTTAACTGTGGTCCCTTAGAATTAACTTTCTCTTTCATTTTCTTGGGCATAAAAAATTCTATTGTTAAGAGAACTACAACTAAGGGCTTCTAAAAAAATTTGGAAATTCAACAACATCATCAAATACCACAGGAAGTACTGTTTTGGTTTTGATACAGTGGATCACAACAGTCTTAGTCAAGCTGCTCTAACAAAATACCATAGGCTGGGTGGATTAAATAGCAAATCTTTATTTCTTTCAATTCTGGAGGCTGAGGAGTCTAAAATCAAGGTGCTGGCATATTCAGGGTCTGGTAAGGCCCCTGTCCCTCATTTGCAGACTTTCTCCTTGCTGTATTCTTTTATGGTGGAGTGACAGAGAGCTCTCATGTCTCTTTCTCTTTTTATAAGAGCATTGATTCCATTATGAGGGTTCCAACCTCATTACCTAATCTAAAACTGATTACCTCCCAAAAGCCTCACCTGAAAATACCATCACACTGGGGATTAGGGATTCATCATATGAATTTTTGTAGTGATACAAACGTTCAGTCCATATCAACAACATAATCAGTCTCAGTTGAAAGACTGGGTTAGCGAATTAACATATGGTAGTGACATTTCCTAAATTTTAATGAAAGTTAAAAACTCAGCAAAACTGAAACATCTGGTGACTTTAACTTACACAATTCTCACAAAAAAAACCTTCATGAATCTTTTTCCTCCTTAAGTGTCTGCCCATCAACATCACTGAAACACTCTCTCCTTTTTGAAATGCTGCTTAATGCCAGACACTCAATATGTTTGGTCATACTGGAAAACTAATATTTGACTTGTCCTTGGTCACTAAGAGTTTCTCTCATTTTCCTTATTTCAAAGAAATAGCAGAAGAGCAAAGTTTTTGACATTTGTCTTCCACAATGAGATGACAAGGCTCTTTTGAGTAAAAACAATTCAAGATAATTTTACAGTTCATTCAAAAAGTTAAAACATATGAAAAACTGCCTATGAAGGTAAATGTTAATCTTGACAATAAAAGAGTGAAAACTATTATTTTTTTTAAATGAGTGTAAGAAATAAGAAGGGAGGGAATAAAAGTGAAAGGAATTACTAAACACCAATTAAAGTACACCAGAAGCAAATAATTATATTCTTCTTCTGTGTCCCATATAAAGCAAAAGAAACAAAGACTATAGCTTCCTTAAATAGGCAGTGTTCCCGTTTGCAGTATAATACATAAAGATTTAATTAAAGAAAAGATTAGAGCATTTGTTATATGCCTTTTTCTTCTCAGATCCATTCTTGCCGTTCTCTTCCTTTAATCTCTATCTCACGTAACTATGTTTTCCAGGCTTCCATGCTGTATTAGTCCATTCTCACACTGCTGTGAAGAAATATCCAAGACTGGGTAATATATAAAGGAAAAAGGTTTAATTGACTCATCAGTTCCACATTGCTGGAGAGGCGTCAGGAAACTTACAATCATGGCGGAAGGCAAAGGCGAGACAGGCACCTTCTTCACAGGGCGGCAGGACAGAGTGAGTGCAAACGGGGAAATGCCAGATGCTTATCAAACCATCAAACCTCGTGAGACTTACCACTATCACGAGAAAAGTATGAGGGGAAACGACTCCACCGTGATCCAATTACCTCCACCTGGCCCTGCCCTTGACACATAGGGGTTTGTGGAGATTACACTTCAAGATGATATTTTGGGTGGGGACACAGCCAAACCATATCACATGCCAACTTGACTTCTAGTTGGTTTAGTCAGTGGAAGGCACAGGAAGACTAGAGGGTAGAAGGACCCAGAATATTTCTTCTCTTTTCTTTCTGCCACTCTTGGCATTTCCTGAACCGTCTGCTTCCCCTTCATTGCTCCAGTTTCTCCATGAGATTGCCCCTACCTCTGTGGTCTCAGCTCTCACTGAACAGGCTTATTATAGTTCTAGTTTTTGTTGGGTGACCAGCTCCTGAACCCTGCTAATATGAACTCCTCTCTTTGATTCTCTAGCCCTAGGGGTGGTAGTGACTTCCAGCTCATCTCTGGTTTCTTAGTTCTTCTATCACTTGTGTAACTGATTCATGATATTAAATTCTTTCTGACTGAAATATCTCAAGTGGTTTGAATCCTGGCTTATACAATGGGTAGTAAATCTCTACTGATTTTGAAAATAAATTTTATTGTTTAGAACAGCTATAGACTTACAGAAATATTGTGAAGATAGTACAGTTACCATACACCCTGAATCCTGTTTCCCCTATTATTAACAATTTTATTTTAGTATGTTACATTTGTAATAACAATCAACCAACATTAATATATTATTATTGACTAAAATAATTTCACGCTATTCAAATTTCCTTAGTTTTTATCCGATATCCTTTGGGAAAGTTGTAACAGTCAATATGGAGTCACTAGTTTTTTTTTTTTTTTTTTTTTTTAAACCCTGACAAATAGCACTGGGGAAGGCCATGAAGAGAGGGTTCTCATGCTTGTATACCTGATAACAAAAACTATCACAAAATACTGAAAAATTCACAACCTTGCACAAAGGCCCTTACACAAAAAAATGCAAGGACATCTGCCCAGCAACTGCTTGTCCATCCTCTAACTGGCGTCACTCTTATTATTGATTTGTAGCCAAATCATTTGTAGATAATTATTTCAAAACAATTAAGTAATCCTCCTCATTTTTTCCTTCTTTACCTCCCTGAATACACACAGTTTACTATAGTTTGCACATTCCCATTTCAGTGTCCTATTCCCAAATAAACATCGTTTTCTTTCACAGAGCTTCTCTCTGTTTGTTATTTAAGTTGACACTTTTTTTTTATGTTCCAGGACACTACATTACATTGAGTTGTTTCTTTTGACTCTCAGTGTGGACAGTTTCTTAAACTTTACTTCTTTTGAATAAACTATGTAGTTTTGAGAAGTACTGGTCAGGTCTTTTATAGAATGTCCCCCTAGTGGAATTTATCTGATGATGATTAGACTGAGTTTTGGGGAAGAAGACTGCAAAGGTAAAAATGTCATTTTCATCATATTTCAAGGTCCATACTATCAACCCGACTGAGCATCATTGATGTTGACCTTGGTCACCTGTCTGAGGTAATGTTTGTCAGGTTTTTCTGTCGTAAAACTGCCCCCCTCCTCTTTGCATACTGTACTCTTTGGAAAGAAATCACTATGTGCGGCTCACACTTAAGAAGTGCGGGTCTCTGCTAATTTTTTTTTTTTTCTGAGACAGAGTCTCGCTCTGTTGCCAGGCTGAATTGCAGTGGTGGGATCTTGGCTCACTGCAACCTCCACCTCCCAGGTTCAAACGATTCTCCTGCCTCTGCCTCCCAAGTAGCTGGGACTACAGGCGCCTGCCACCACACCCAGCTAATTTTTTTTGTATTTTTAGTAGAGATGAGGTTTCACTATGTTGGCTAGGATGGTCTCGAGCTCTTGACCTTGTGATCCACCCACCTTGGCCTCCCAAAGTGCTGGGATTACAGGTGTGAGTCACTGCACCCAGCCTCTCTGCTGATTTTTAATCCTATACCTTGTCCTTAGGATTAAACATAATGCTGCTTAATGACACAGCAGCATGGAGAGCCTCAGTCTATTCTAGAGAATTGTTTGTGCCCATCTTGGCTGTGAGCTGCTTCCCTTATGTAATGTAATTGAACTACAATATGTCTGTGGCTTATACCACACTAGCTTTGTACTAAAAGGAATTACCACTTTTCCTAATAAAAATTAAATAATTCGATGTCAGTCAAAAGCTCCCTCATCCTTTAAAGTAGAAAGGATGGGATATAAGAGCCATGTAATGTTTAAAACCTGAAAATTCCCTTTCCCTGGTAAGGACAATTAGATATTCATATGGTAGAATTGCCCCATTATCCTCACATGCCTAGTGATAAAAACCTGAATAGCACAAGAGGTTCCAATGAAACAAATATGTCAGATCCCTTGATCATGTAATTAGCAATACAGACCAAGTTCTCAGCTGCTTTCCTGTAAAAATAGTAGAACTATAGTCCAAAAAAAGTTGCATAATTTAGTCTCCTATAATTGGGGACAGTGGTGGGATGGTCTTCAGCTTCTTAGCTTTTAGTAAGACCGTTATAGCAAGCAGATTGCAATTCTGCCTTGGTGAGCATGCTGTCATTAGTTTTGGGAATAAATGGCTTTCGGTGAGCCAAATTACTCATAATCATTTGAATGCAACATTTCTTTTGAGGATTTTTTCCAAATTATTCCTTTCAAAAAGTGCTAACAACCTTAGTTGCCAGGCATAATGAAACGATAACATAAAGTAAAACTACCTCCTGTTAAATTTTACATGTTACTACACTGGGCACTGAGTCAAATTTTCCATCCAACAAATATTTTCTGAACAGGTTTAATGTGCCAGAAGCTGTTCTAAGTGCTAATGGTGTCTAGGGAAGTGCTCCTTAAAGTGCCAGTCCTCAATGGCCATTAAAATACAGACTAGAATTGGCAAAGGCTCTGAAGATGTCTGTGGCTTCAGCTGTGGTTTTTGACCATCTTCATTTTTGATCCCAGCGACGTTCCCCTACTCTCTTGAATGCACAAATATGTATTTCATATAATAGTTATTATATTCTCATCATTAATAATCTTTTTTTAAAGAGACAAGAGTGTTACTCTGTCACCCATGCTACAGTGCAGTGGCATGATTATAGCTCACTGCAGCCTCAAACTTCTGGGCTCAGCCTCCCTCCTGGGTAGCTGGGACTACAGGCATGCACTACCATGCCCAACTAAGTTTTTATATATTTTTTTAGAGACAGGGTCTCACTATGTTGCCCAGGCTGGTCTCCAACTCCTGGGTTCAATCGATCCTCCTGCCTCAGCCTCTCAAGTACCTGGGATTCCAGGCATGAGCCACTGCACTTGGCTCAATAATCTTTTAAAATGAGAGGGTGTTTGGACTATGTAATTCACAAAACTCCATTTGGGAGTTTTGTGAATGGAAAAAAGCATTCCTACCTATGCTTTTCTATTCTGCTTTTCCTCTTGTACTTCTTAAAGATTATGAAAGAGACATGTCACTGCTTTAAATCATACTCTTTCTAATTGTATAGATGTTGACTCTCACTAATTTTTGAACTCTTGCTTAATAATAAAGAGATGATTTCATAGAATATAATAATACCTAAAAGCATTAGTAAAAGTTCAAAATCATGAGTGCATCCATTAGGAAACTGGGCCAAATAGGTTATGCCCAGCTTTTTTTTTTTTCTAGCTCTCTTATATTCCATTTTTTCTGAGATCATTATTTTATCAAAATTACCTTTTCATTTTTCCAGAATCAGTACTCAAAATGGATTTTTGCTCTTTACACCAATTATTGTTTTTTGCTCAAATAAATTACACTTCACTTTGTGCCCATTGACACTCTGATTGTTGGATATTAATTATGCCTTAAAAAGTCACTAATTTAATTTCATTCTCATTGACAAACTTGAGGCCACAAAATTATTCTGAAGGTATTCTTTTTTTGAGAGGAAATACCTTTACCTGAGCAGTGTCTTTTGATGTAGCTCTCTAAATTTTAAATATTATAGCAAATAAATGAATAAGACAAAAGATCATGTGATGACAATTTCATAATCAATACTAATTTGCATATATATAGATTGTTTCATTGATTTAAGTGAAATTGCTATAATAGTTCATACAATCGAATAAGAATATGTAGCTTACTGTCTGGCATGGCAAAGTCTTTTGCTGTTCCCCAAAGAAAGTAATTTTATATTTTTCCTAAAAGGTAGGCTTCAAAAGCTGTACAACCACCTTTTTTTGCAATGCTAATGTAATCATCTAATATTGAAAACATCCATCCGAAAAGTCTATCTTTACGATATGCTCAATAGATATCTTATTTAGACAGAAATATTTAAACCAACTTCGTTTCTTCTTCAAATTGAGAATATTTACATTTATCTAATTCTTTAGAACTTTTGATAATTCTTTTATTATCAAGAATAAACCACCTTAGAGTATAAATAAGTTGACAAACTAATCTTTTAGTTTCCTATTTCATGTAATTAAAATGGAACAATATGTCATTTTTAAATAATTTTAGTACATATGTTTCACTTTAAAATGTCTCAAATGCAACCAGTAAGCAACAAAGCCTCCAAAATTATATATAAATAAAAGATTTTTTTATTTATAAGGCATTAATTAATAATTTGGAGTGGGGCTAGTATTTGAATAGAACATCTTGATTTATCACTGTATCAGACAGAAGGATATTACTAAATGATAACTAGTAATTGTTGTCAGAGGGGCCCTCTACAGAATTATATGTAAGTTGGTTATGAATAAATCACTTCTCTAAAAATATGTTAAAATAATCTAATTAAAATTACATTAAAATTTCTTAACTTTCTATTTTTATCACCTAACATTTATTGTTGGAAATGTACAAAAGGGGGAAAATATTAGATAATTGTTTTCTTAAATCACTTAAAATGTTAGACGTCTGCATTTGCGTATTGTTGGGAACTCTTCGTGGGCATAGTAAGTAATTCTAAACAAAAATAAATTCCCCTATCTTCTTTAAGTATAATAAGTCAAATAATAACATAGTACATGTAATGAATATCTTTTTAAAATGATATAAACCTTATTCAAGTCTGCTAGGAAAACTGATCTTCAGTGATTCATAACAAAATACTTTAAGGAAGCAAGGATTAAGTAGAACACTTCCTTTGTAATAAACCCAGATATGTTACCTATCTTGCTTTGTGATTTTTTTTTTTTTTTGAAACGGAGTCTCGCTCTGTCGCCCAGGCTGGAGTGCAGTGGTGTGATTTTGGTTTACTGCAACCTCCGCCTCCTGGGTTCAAGTGATTTTCCTGTCTAAGCCTCCCGAGTAGCTGGGACTACAGGCATGTGCCACCATGCCCAGTTAATTTTTGTATTTTTCGTAGAGGCAGGTTTTCACCATATTGGCCAGGCTGACCTCAGGTGATCCACCCACCTCGGCCTCCCAAAGTGCTGGGATTACAGGCGAGAGCCACTGCAAATAATTCTTTCTACAATATATTTTAAAAGAAGAAAATAGGTATATAATAATATTTATCCGCCAGCTATCTGGTAGACTATTATGAAGACTAATGGGATACTTTTTACGCTGTAATGACAACCATTTCATCTAAATTAAACTAGCCTGCATTCTACTTCCTTCAGAGCTGAGTGGTGGAGAGCATTATTCATTGTTAAGTATATAAGTGATTTTCCTTCAGATTCTAAGACAGGTAGACATAATCTTAGAAGACAGAGAGAAAGACAGGGACACTTGTAATTATTACTTACCATATGGCTAAAATCTATCAATAACAAATTATAAAATTTATAGCTAAGGTTTGAGTTCACTAATGTACCAGATGCCGTTACACATTATATGCACTAACTTACTTAATGGTCACAAAAACCTTATAAATAGATATTGCTATTATCCCCATTTAACAGATAAGGAGACCAAATCACAAAGAGGTTAAGTAACATGTCCAACATCAAAAAGCTAATAATTATGGAACTAGAATTCAAATCCAAGTAGTCCTGTCCCAGAATCTTGGCCTTAACTATGATGCTTAATTGCTTTTATAACAAATATTACTTTTGTCAGAGTAACTATATACTGAAGACTCCACATCTATCTCTCTAGTCCTGACTTCCTAAAATATGCTAAGCACCCATTATATGCCAATAATAATTGTAAGTGCTGGGTATTCAAAAGTGACTAAATCAGAACCTGTGGAGCCTGTATTGAATGAAGGAGGAAGGTAAATACAAAATAGTGATGAGATGTGATAAATTCCGTTAGAAGTATGGGTGACGTGCTAAAGGGGCACAAGAGAGCTGTACTCTCATTAGAGAAAGTTCAAGACCATAGAGCAGCATATGCAAATAGCCAGTCCTGAGAGTGTGAATCCTTTACAGAAGCGTGAGTATGAGCTCACAATGACTGGAGCATAAAGCTCAAAGATGACTGATGAAAGAAGAGGATGGAAAAGAGGCAGGGGATAAATCAGAAAGTATGCTGTATCTAGTCTTTTTCTTTCTCAGAAAATATTTAAAATAGGGAATTTTCTTGTGGCAAACGTGATCCTCCTCTAGCATTTCTCCTTTTGGTTAATAGCACCCTAACCTACCTGCTTGACCAAGGCAGAAACATTTGAGGCATCTTCACATCCTCTTATTCTTTCATATTTTACATCTAATGAGTCTCCAAATTCTGTTGATTCCACATCCTCCATATCTATACAGTTTTTCATCCATCTATACTACTCTCAGTATAGGCTGCTACTTTCTTATTTTCTTATTGTTTTTAAAGCATCTTTTGAGGCAATTCCCTATGCTTGCTCCTCCTCCAGTACACTGTATGTTTAATAGGAAGCAATCAGTTTAAAATAACAATCCAATCACATCATTACTCTGCCTAAATACTCCATGGCTCCCTGTTGCCCTCAAGAAAAAATCTTGAAATTCTTGGCATAGATGGCTATTTACCATCTGGCCAAATATGTCCTTCCAGCCTTTGCTTCTGTACTACCTAATTCACACACACTGAATCCAGATATGCTGAACTACTTACAGTTATTCTAATGGAGTTGTAGAATAGTTCAGTGGTTAAGCAGTTTTAACTTTTCTTTTTGTGGTTAAGCATTTCTCTCATCTCTGTACCTGTAAATATACTGTTCTGTCTTCTTAGAATACTCTTTTTCTACCCAACTGTTTGCCTGATAATTTCTTACTTACACTTCAATATTATTTGATGTGCTAAGCACTCTGATAATAAACAGTAGTCAAAATGTCACCTCTTCTGGGGGGGTCTTTACTCCTGAAGGAGTAAAAGAATCTTGTTAAATCCTTCCATAGTGCCTTTATTATACTAGCTACTAGGGGGATGCAATTTTTCATTTACTTGCTTCTGAGCCCTGAAGGAGAAAAATTCTTTGTGCTTACTGTGCTCTGGAAATACAGTAAATGCTCAACAAATACTTGTTGAATAAATAATATTGACCAGCTTAAGAAAATGGTTTATTGGCTTAACTATTACCACCTGAACAATTACCGCTAACTTCTGAAGATATTTTAAGACTAGCAAAAATTAGCTATCCTTGCACATTTACTCATTCATTTACCAAATATTTACTGAGATTCTGCTATGGCTTGACACATCGCTAGGTTTCAGAGATAAAGGCAGCAACAACAACAACAAAACATTTAGTTCATACTACTGATATTTAAAATCAGGATTTGATGTGCTAGAAATCCCTGATTTTCAAATAATGATATAATCATTTGTTAAAATAGCAAGACATCCAGTTAAGAACTAATGTATTAATATTTTTTTTAAAATCTATTAATCTGCCACCCCATGTACATATGCTTAAAATACGCATGGTATTACAAAAATAGAGACTGAGTTTATTAAAATAGCACAGTGAAGCCTCTGCATGTTTTTGTATAATAGGAAGGACCAAACTTAGCTAATTCCTGAAGCTAGAAATATTTGACAAGAATAAGCCAACACAGATACACACAAGTGTGCAGACACACAAACACATGTGCTGGATTAAAAACCAGAATGGAGGCCAGGTGCAGTGGCTCGCGCCTGCAATCCCAGCACTTTGGGAGGCTGAGGCGGGTGGATCACGAGGTCAAGAGATAGAGACCATCCTGACCAACATGGTGAAACCCCATCTCTACTAAAAATACAAAAATTACCTGGGCATGGTGGCACGTGCCTGTAGTCCCAGCTACTAGGGAGGCTGAGGCAGGAGAATCGCTTGAACCCAGGAGGCAAAGGTTGCAGTGAGTGGGGATTGTGCCACCGCACTCCAGCCTGGCGACAGAGCGAGAGTCCGTCTCAAAAAACAAACAAACAAACAAACAAAAGAGAATGGAGCACAGAAAGAACAGACAGAAGTAAATGATGTCTTGATATCTCTGTACTTATTGTTGGTTTACCTGAGAGCTCAAAAGCAGAGATTGGAATAGGAGCCTATCAGGTGTAGTTGTATATATACATGCTTGAAGAACACAGGTGAGATTCTTAGGCCTATGCCCTAGGATATTGATTTCCAGTAATTTAATCTTTTCTTTTTTACTCTTCTCACCTGGAAAAAGAGGAAACTGAAATATTTGATCATTTACATTTCTTTATGACTCTCCATAGTCTACATTTGCCTAGCTTTGATCCACACTTGATAACCTTTCAATGGCCTTGTCTCAATGCTCTTTCTCTTTGACTTCTCTGGGCACCTGATGTTAGGATGCCCTTTTTAAAATGCTTTCTTTGATTTCCGTGAAATTGAACACATTATTTAAACACCTCTCCAAAGTATCCTCATTTTTTTCTCAGGAGTATCTTCCTTCTCCTACCATCTGGGCATCCCTCAAAGCTGTTTACAGAAACTTCTCTTTTCAGTTTTCCCCTTGATTAGTTGACTCAACCCTGTAGCTTCAACTAATACCTCTATGTGAATAACTACCAAAATCTAAACTGGAAATACAATCTCTCTGGCACTCTCCAATTCTATATATCAGCTGCTTACTCAGTATCACTATCTGTCTCTCCTGAATTCACCTTAAATTCAACCGTCTAAAACTGAATAAGTGTCTTCTCCAGGGTGTATGTCTTCCTCCTCACTTTCTTTTTTATGTTGATGGTATTGGCATCCTCTAGTTACTAAAACTGTAAATCATGTACAGGAGTCACCTTAACCTCAATTACCAATTTCTGCGCATGTACCTCCATCAAATATCCTGTCTCCACCTCCTCATTTCCATTTTCACTTCCTCTTTTTTAAATAAAGTTCTCTCACCAAAGCTGTACAAAATCCATTGCCTGTACCCACTACCACATTTAACTGATTTTGGTTACTGCTCTTCTTAACTTTGTTCTCTCCCTAGGATTTGGTGTGTAACATGTTTAGGTAAAGCTCCTTCGTAGCTAGTCTCAGCTATAGGGACCCACACAGCTGGTCTTAGCTACGGGAACTTCTCACTTCAGGTCCCAAGCCATAGTCTTCATACCATGGGAGGAAAGAACACACAAATCATCTCAAGTTATGGATAACCCAATGAGCATAACACACTATAGAGATGCAGGGAATAACTCATAAGTTCTTCAAGGCATAGTTATTTTAGAGAAGTTAAAATTTCTTTCTCATTCTATGACTTCAAGAAATGAATCTCAAATAAATCCATTGTAAACAAATCCAATACATACAAATAACAACAATATTTTGATTACTGATTACACTGTTAACTAATTCTTTTTTCACATCCCTATCCCTTAAGTTTCTACATTAGGGTATTTGTCAAAAGTATAGCTTAGTTTATGCAGCTTAAAATGTTAGAAGGAAAAGCATTAGATCTGGAATCAGAAAATATCATCCTTTTTCTTTCTGAATCGTGGTCAGCTGTGTGAACTTCCTCAACTTTCTGAGCATCTCTGAGGACACACACACACACACAAAGACACACACAAATATATAATAATACAGAAATAATGCCTGTCCTGATTATTTCTCAGAGTTGTTGGCAGGATCTAATTGGACGGACGTAAAAAGATATTCAAAGGATCCCAAACCAGACTAATCCGAATAAATCACCTGAGAGACTTCTGAGGCTCCCTGGCCCTCATCCTCATTTTTAAAGGCACCCCAGGTGATCTGCCATTTGGAAACCATATTATATAAATTTTAAATGCAGGTGAAAATTATTATTGTATTGCCAGCTACTACAATCTATAGCATTTTCCTTTGCAGGTCATCAGTCATCATAGTTTCTGAGTTCAATAGCATTGCAGACCATCTTTGGATTGCTTTTAGTTATAGAGTTTATATAAGCTGCCATCCTAAATAAAATTTTAAAAGCTTTTGATAACAAATTTTAGCCTTTATTCTAAGGGAAACTTTCCTTCTGGAAGAGGGCTAATAGATTTAGTCATATTAGATGATTAGAGCATTCTGTAGTCTAAATTAACAACACAAATCCACCTTAACTTATTCACAGTGGATTAAGCTAAATTATTGGTATGTCAGAAAAACCCAGAAACATATTTTAGAGTTAATAAAATGTATTGAATGACAAAATACTTCTCACTCTAACACTTCTTGGTACTTCTGAATATTACCTTTCCAAGAACTGTAAGGTTTTTTCCCTACGCATTCACTGTAACTGGATAATATATATTTCCAGAGGTAGCTGCTTTAATTTTATCTGTTATATAATAATTACTGCAATTTGGTGAACCATGATGTTTTTAAGACAGTGGCTTAAATATAAGAATGAGCTACTGAAATAAAAACCAAGCATGGAACTAGAACTTACTTCCTTGCATTACATACAACTAGAAAGTTCTACTCTGTAATGCAGAAATTTCTACCAGTAACATATAAATTACTACTTAGAAAGGTAGAACCAATGATTAGGTATAACATAAAAGAGAGGTTAACCAGAAAAGAAGTCTAAAGATAGCTTTTTAAAAATTTATTAACATCATTTTGTAGTATTCAGCAAAGGATTAATCACTCATGGTGACACATAAAACAAGGTCAAACCATTTTCTTTGGAACAACAATAAAAAGAAACTAGAGTATTTAGAAATGAATTTCTTCCACGTGCTTAAGCTCCTGATTGCTTTGACAGGGTCCCAAGTCAGCACACCAGGCACTCATGATCAGGCCTCGATTCGCTTCCACACCATTCATCAAAGGCCCTCCCTGTATTCTGTGTGAATTAATTTCAATATTCCTTGTGCGGAGTTAGCAAGGCATAATGGATAATCACAAAGGCTTGCAGCTCAGACAGATTTTGGGTCCAATACTGTACCTGTCACTTACTAGCTGTGTGACTTGGGTACATACTAGCTTCAGTAAGACTTTGCTGCACAAAGTGTCCTCTGTAGAGCAGCAGCATTGTCACTACCTGGGAGTTTATTAGAAATGCAGACTCTCAGACCCACCTCTGGACCACTGAGGTGGAATCTGCATTTAAAAACAAAATCTTCCACTAAAATTGGCATTGCAATTTAAGGATCATTGCTGTAAGCCACAGTTTTCTCATCTTTAAAAATAAGGTAAAACAGGGTTTAAAAATCCTTTATAAAGGTGCTTTATGGGATTAAATGGGAGTAACAATTAACAAGGGCTTAGCATGATACATGAAATATGAGCTAGAGTTAATATTATCAATAATTTTCAAAGGCACTTTTTGAAAATTGCCCATTTTAAGGGATATTTTTCCATTTTAAGAAAAATAAAGTTTAAGGAATGTTAATAACATCATTTGATCATATACCAGTAAATAAAGCCACCAGGACTTAAATCTCCATAGTATGGCCACACATTTATATATTATACTCAGATGTACAGCACAAATATACTTTCCTCATTTTTTTGTAACTGATGATATTCTTCGTAGTGGGAGGGGGTGGAAAGACAAAACTTTGACACTTGTGTACTTATAATATTACAATCTCTTCTTTATTTGGATGAAGTAACACCTTTTGTTCAATGCATTGTTCTTTTTTCCCTGCTTCCTGCTAAGGTGGTATTTTGTCCTTTGGAGATTCAAATAAGACAGAGTCTTTCTGCCAGGAAATGACAGGTGAAAACTGGTCCCTTCATCTAAAACCAGTACCTTCTGGCCTCTCAGAGAAGTGTGCTGTATTCTACTGCTAGGTGCTGATTCTGATTGCCTAATTCCTGTGCACAGTGGCTTTTTATCCTGACTCAGACTCTCTCAGGACATCTATATTTCCTCAGAGGAGAATATGGATTGGTTTGGTTCAGCTGCATTTCATACCCAGCTTGTGGAGAATGAGGAACAAGACTTCAGACTCACCGATTTGGCCACTTCACTCCACCATTGCAGCTCTGTCCCTCCCATGTTAAGTTGGCTGTGTTGCTGAGCTCCAAACACGGGGCGCTTCTCAGTGTTCATGACAAGCAACTGCAAAAACCCCCTCCCATTGCTTCTGAGAGTAGTTGTGCCGATGGTTACAATTCACCTACAATTCACGATAGTCCCGGTCTCAGAAAGGTATTCAAGTACTCGCTCTGCTTATTTCATACAGCCTATGCTTTTACCAAACCAAGCTAAGAACTGTTTTTGTGCAATCCTCAGGGTTCCCTAGCTTCATAGTTTGCCACAGTGTTTCCTTTGCCTGAAGTATCCACCCTCATCCCCATCTGACGTGTCCAAATGGTACTTATTCTGTGAGACCCAGCTCAAATGTCATATCCTCGATGCCTCTATCTGTGATAATATTTTCTTTTTGACTCCAAAGTTCTTTCTTTGGTCATGTAGTTCCTATCTTACATGTCTTGCCTTTTCATAACAGACATAAATAAAAGTTGTCTAAGTTCAGGAACAGTGTTTCATATGTTTATCTAAGTTCTACGTACTCCGCATCAAAAAACTAGCACGACTTTACTCAATGGTGGAGAGTCAATGAATATTATTGAGTGACCAAAGCCAACTTTCAGAAAGACTAGAAAACAGCTAATGTAGAAAAGGAGAAAGACAGTTTTCTAGATTGAGAGTTAGAATCATAGGCTCTTACAGCTTGAAAAATACTAGTTGAATCTTTTCATAGCATATTATTTGAAAAAACGGATGCCTATGTAAATAAGGATCCCAAATGAAAAGACTGGGCCAGATTCTAGGGCTCCCATTTTCCATTCTGGCATCTTTTTCAATTTAAATAACCTAATATTTTTTAATTATACAAACCCTATTATAGATAAAAATTTTGAAAAAATGTATTTATCCAAGATCATGACTCCAGAATAAATGAATTGCTATTATTCAGATGCTCATTTCAGCATTATCCATAAAAATGTATAGTTTTGCATAGATAATCCTGATTTACCTAAAATATCATGTTTGCTTTATTTTCACTTAATATTATTCTACATTCCTTTTTCTTTGTTATTATTGTCACTATAATTGAAACTTTTTATGGCCACATGAATTTCGTTGAGTTAGCATACCAGGGTGCTCCTGGTTTCCCACTATTTAGTTAAAGCTAACACATAATTTTCTGCTTGTAGCTTTTATGTTCAATTGTTTCCAATTGGTATATTTCCAAAAATGAGTTTTCTAAATCAAAAATCTATAAATATCTTTATTGATTTTTCATCAACACTATTAAACTGTTTTCCAAAAGTGTTGTTTTTAAAGGGATTATGCTACTTTTATAACCATCTGACAAGCATGTGTTATTGTTAATTTAAATGGGAAAAAGGTACTTGAATGTCACTTTAATCTGCATTTTCCTGATTATTAGCAATGTCTACTTCTTTACTCTTTGTAATTCTACTAATTGAGAATGTATGATTTATCTATGTCTTTTGCCTTTTGGCTATTCTTAACATTAAGTCTTTTTTATCTTTGATGCAATTTTTAAAATTAGTCTGCTTTTTGCCCGTCAAGAAAAAAATAAAACCAACAGCAACACTGAGTTTAAAACAAAAGAAAAACTGGATCAGAAATGACCACAATTAAGGTTATAGTCTTCTCTGCCCTTCTTCTCTTCTATTGCCCTCCCACTAGTCACTTGGTTAATTTCTGTGCCTTTCTTGGGTTCAGGTTTGCTTTCTTCTCCCTGTTGTGCTTTCTTGAACTGTCTTCCCAAAGCTTCCATGTAGTTTGCAATATTCTGCTCTTTTGCAAGGCAACATAACAGTTTATCCTCATATTCCTTAATGTAATATTCCCCAAGGTGGGGTACAAGGTGGCACATACTATTAATGGAATCTAAGATAATTTAAAATGCTCTATAGACAAACTTTGTAAAAATTAATAACATTTTATTTAATCTATATTATTATCTACCTCCTGTTTATGTCAAGCTACACTGATTTTCCACTTCTGTGAAGAATTTATATAAAAAGATACTTAATAACATATATCTTTTTTGTCAGATGGACTTTTATTCCTTTCTCATGGAAAAGGAATGCAGAGGTAGGCCAGTCCAAACTGGAGACGAAGCTTTCTAGGGCTGTCAAAAACTCAGATTACTTTCATCCTGTTTCTCTGCCACCCTCAGCATGTGGTATACGCCGCATGGTTCAAGGTGGTAGCCTGAGTGCCACCATATTTAAGCTAGCAGTGAGAAGGATGTATGGCAATGTCATCAACTGAGCTAGTGTATGTTTTGGGAAGAAGACCATGATTCTAGTTTTAGATATGCTGAGTTTGAGGAAATGTTGAGACAGCCATTAACACTGTCAAGTAAGAGTCTGGTACTTATAACAGAAATCTCGACTGGAGATGTAAATGTAGGGATTGCCGTCATATGCATACTAATTAAGGCCACTGGTGTGGATAAGAATGCATAGAAATCAGTCCAGCATAAGAAGAGAAGTGAATCTAGCACTGAGCCTTAAAGAAATACCTATGTTAGGCCGGGTGACATGGTTCATGCCTATAATCCTAGCACTTTGGGAGTCCAAGGGGGGTGGATTGCCTGAGCTCAGGAGTTTGAGACAAGCCTGGGCAGCGTGGTGAAACCCCAACTCTACTAAAATACAAAAATTATCCGTGTGTGGTGGTGTGTGCCTCTAGTTCTGGCTAGTTGGGAGGCTGAGGCAAGAGAATTGCTTGAACCTGGGAGGCAGAGGTTGCAGTGACCCGAAGTCAAGCCACTGCACTCCAGCCTCGGTGATAAGAGACTCTGTCTCACAAAAAAAAAAAAAAAAAAAAAAAAAAAAGCTGGGTATGGTGGCTCATGCCTGTAATCTCAGCACTTTGGGAGGCAAGGGATCACGAGGTCAGGAGATCGAGACCATCGTGGATAACATGGTGAAACCCTGTCTCTACTAAAAATACAAAAAAATAGCTGGGTGTGGTGGCACATGCCTGTAATCTCAGCTACTAGGGAGGCTGAGGCAGGAGAATCACTTGAACCTGGGAGGCGGAGGTTGCAGTGAGCCAAGATCGTGCCACTGCACTCCAGCCTGAGCAACAGAGCCAGACTCCATCTCAAAACAAACAAACAAACAAAAAACAAACAAAAAACAAAGAAATACCTATGTTAAATGGCTGTGTAGGAAAATAAAAATTTAAAAACAGCCTGTAAAGGATACAAAAAATGACTAGCCAGAGATGCAGGGTAAAGAAACAAAAAATAGGGGATTATGATGAAATATATGCCAAGAGGAGGAACTGCTGCAGATAGAAATCAAGCTGTTCTAAGGCCAAATAAGATGCAGTCTGAAAAATATCCATTGTATTTCATTGTATTTCTCAACATGGAAGTATTGATGATTTTTGCAAGATTGTCTGGTGAGAAGGTCTAACTGGAGTGGGTTGCTAAGTGGATAGGAAGTGAGGAAATGCAAATGACAGATTGGGCAGCAGAACAGTGCATTTGTTCCTGAGAAGGAACGATGTAGGTATTACGCTTAGACCTTGCAGGAAAACAGTGGGATTTTTATTTTGTTTTGTTTTAAATGGAAGATCTTGACATATATAAAAGCCAGGAATAATTCATTTCACAAGGAGAGAAGAAATATATAAGAGAGTGTGAGAATCCTGAAAATACAGGAGAGGGTGGGAAGAAAAGCTCACCATGGTAGACATGGGCTTTAGCTAGGAGAAAGAAAGACAAGCTCCTCTATTAAAACCAGTTATAGCAAAGAATGATGAATGAAAGCATGGAAGTTAAAGCAGGGTGTGTAGATGTTTACAGGAGAAGTACTCAGGGAAAGGTGCATATCAGGTCCTTCCCTAGTTTTATATAATTTTCTCCTGCTTATGGATATAGTCTACTGTTTTCAGTGGTGGTGGAATGGTAGGGGTGGGGAGCAGGAGAATAGTTCTTGCAGTGTGTTGTTTCATGATACAGAAATGGAATCATAGTTTAAATGATTGTTACGTAAGTTTCATATTTCTTTTAATTTGTAATAGAATCCTAGCAAGCTGGACATTACCTCACTGTCTCATCAAAAGCGTTGCTATTGTTTTCATTCTTTTTAATGACTTATTTTTCCAGTGGTATGAGGTACTGTGTAGAGCAATGATTCACAATTATTTTTGCACTTTGATTTGAGAATTTCAGGTTGAATACAAAATGCTTTTCTCTTCTTAGTTTTATTTTACCCAATTAACTTATTATTCTATCCTATGACTCCTGTGTTATCTCTTTAACGTCTTTTTCTTTTCTATGACTTTCTGTGCCTTGAGTATCCTGATAAACTTTAGAGAAGTGGGACCAGTATCCTTACCTTGAACTTGCTAAAGTCTTGGGAGAAATACGCCTTCCTAAATCCTCAATTTAGTCATTAAACACACACACCACACACACACACTTGTCAAAATCTGCAACTTTAATCCAAGACCAAGGAATCCTACTTTAAAAGGTCTGTCTCACCATAGGCTTTTTTTCTGTATTCCACGTGTACCAGTGATATAGGCAGAGAAATGTAGCAGATAAAGAAATGAATTTGGCTTCTGGAGCTTTTCTTTCATTTAAATACCACCTCTGTAATCTTAGACAAGTCACTAAACCTTGGTGCCTCTGTGTGAATTGGAAATAATTATATATCAACTCTTCACAAACCTAGAGTACTATCGTGAGGATTAGGTCCAAAAGGCTCCTCACAGGTTTCTCATGCTTAAAGCACCTTTAATTATCCCTTTCTTAGTAATTGTATAAATCTCTAAGTTAATCCATTAAAGTCTAGTCATCATCTCTCTATTAACAAGACCCAACTGGGCAGATAGTCTTGTTAGGATCATTGTGAGTCTCCCCAGGGTTCTTCCCCTTCCATTTCTGATTATGCTGTGAATATATTTCCAGAATTTCAGAGGGGTTTGCTTGCAAGCTAAAAGATCTTTGCAAAGGCTCAAAAAATACGGTCTGCTTCAGACAGAGAGAGGGTTTGCAATATGCGATGAATCTCTCAGTCCCATTAGAACCTTAAAGATGATGATAGCTCACATTTAATGTAATGATTAATGTGTACCAGGACCATTCCAGGCACTTTTGCATGTAGACAAATAATTCTCAGATTACTTACTGATTAATATCATCATCATCTCTATTTTACAAACGAGGAAACTGAGGCACAGAGAGGCTAAATCACTTGCCCAGGATCTGGAACCAAGTAATGGTGATGATGCTAGTCATACTGATGCTTCCTTTTCTTTGCCGCACTCGGATTCTGAGTTTCACAAGAATGTACCTGGGTGCCCCTTAGCGGGATATGAATAGCTTCTTCGGAACCCCAGCGGCCAGCTGGTGCCTCCTGGAAAGTGACGTCTCATCTGCACCGGACAAGGAGGCGGGGAGGGAGCGCAGAGCACTCAGCGTCCAGCAGCGCGGCGGGGCAGCCTGGAGCGGAAGCCTGGAGTGGAGCAGGCAGTCCGCGGGGGACAGACGTCGGCTGGGATTGAGCCGGCAGACTGCGAAAAGTAGCTGGAGCCGGAGCAGGGACAGAACCTGTTGCTGCAGACGGGCTTGGTGGATTCTGGTTCCTGCCGCCGACAGGGCTCGCCGGGAGAGGTAACAGCATGGGCCAGTTTGGCTGGGGGCCCCCGCTTGGGGGCGCGACCCCTCTCTAATGCCCAACGCTTGCCTTGATGACACATATTAGCGATTGCGGACCGACACCTTGGATTTTTCAAATCCCTTCCTAATTACACAGGCACCCGCTTGGTCACTGGCCCAACACTGGGGGGCTTCTCTGCCCTGGATGTCTGCACCACAGATGGCTGTGGCCCCAGGCTTGCAGAGCAGGGAACTGGTCAAGGGATGTGGGGCGCTTTCTTCACCTTAAAGTTCCCCCAAGCCCTCTCCGGGGCTGTATTGTGTTGTAACTTTGTTGAATTTCCTTAGCGGGTCTGAAGCTAGCGAGTTTCTAAACTGTTTTTATCCGTGATGCTTCTGAGCAATGATCTTTGTGTATCTGAGGCTTCATCCTGTGCATTTCCACTTGCTGGAAAAGCTGAAATGAGGTTTCTGAGCTGCGTACAGGACACCAGAGTCCTTATTGAAGGCGTTTGGAGAGGTTTTATCCCCTTCTGGGAGTGAGATAGGGTTTCCAGACAATACCATTTTAGTTCTTCTGTCAAACCATCAGGCATTTTCCAACAGTGCCGCCCTAGGTCAAATTTAGGGTCTGGAGGAGAGGAAAATGATCTTCTTCAAGCTGTCGTTCTAGTTAAAGACAGAACTACTAACTAAAAACCAAAAATACATTTGTTCATCTCCCATTTCCCCTCAGCTATAGTGTAGATATTTGAAATATTTATTTATTTTTTAAAAATCTTAATGATAACATGAATTATACAAAGATGCTGGTTTCGTTTTTTAAATCCAAATATTCAAAGTTGTTTTAAACATATGTCTAAATTTCTAATTCCATTCACATGCAAATAACTTTCAAGTGGGAACTACTAATGAGAGGAAGGATGGAAAAATCAATGGTTTGTAAACTGTGAAGGACATTTTTTTCCCCTCTGGACTTCTAATTAAACCATAATAAATTGAGTAAAATTATAATAATAATGATGAATCTAAGTTATGGATGAATTTGCAAAATGGCTATAATGTGCTCAAAAATAGTGCCATTATCATCAACAGAATGGCAATTGTATGCAGAGTTCAATTAGAGTCTTTCATCTGTTAAAAACTTCTATAGATTGATCATTTAATAAAACAGTGATGCAATATAGTGCAGTAACAGTACCTACTGCACTATATTTAAAGGCACATATTGACATTACAGACTGGCTATTGTAATAATCAAAAATGTGCTTTCTTTATTGCTTGAAAATAACATGTTACTCATATATCATTATCCTATTCTTTTTCTCAATATGTGTTTTTCCAAAATCCATACACCCCAATAAGATCTTTCTACTAGCCATGATTTCTTCATGTCTATGGAAAACTTCAGAGCATTTGAGGCTTAAGCTTATTTTTGCTTCATCTATCTGTTTGTCTGTTTTATCTGGCAGTTTTATTCTTGATGCATTTTGTGAACACATTACAAAGTATCTAAAATTATATATTAGAAATTCATTGTTTTATTTGTATGATTATTTTATCCCATAGTTCCTATAAATCATACTGCTCACCAATACTCTCTTTTACAGATGTCAAAGACTATAGGTTGAATAAATATGAATTCACTATAAACCAATGAATTATTTCTTCCAGAAATATCAGTTTATTTATTGTAGTTGTTCTTCGGCTCTGTGTGTGTGTACATGTGTGTGAGTGAGTGTGATTTTTTATGAGAATTCCATGCAAATGCCTCTGTGATAAATATTTATAAACCTTTTCACTGTATTGCATTAAAATGGATTTCCAGCTGTAATATGGAACACAAAATAAGGACAACTTCTTGCCTTGAAGCTTCAGATACTTAAAAATAATAATTTTGTACAATACTGCCCTCCTTATTATGGAAAAAAGGACATTGGTTTTAGCTAAAGACTTCAAAACTGTCAGGCACATTCAAAGAAAATGGAATAAATATAATCTCACATTCCTAAAACACATCTGGATTAGTCTATTCTCATGCTGCTATAAAGGACTGCCTGAGACTGGGTAATTTATAAAGGAAAAAGATTTAATTGACTCAAAGTTCTGCAGAGCTGAGGAGGCCTCAGGAGACTTACAATCATGGCAGAAGGGGAAGCAAACACATTCTTTTTCACGTGATGGCACGAAGGAGAAATGCCAAGCCAAAGGGGGAAAAGCCCCCTATAAAACCATCAGCTCTCATGAGAACTCACTCACTATCATGAGAATAACATGGTGGTAGCTGTCCTCATGATTCAATTACCTCCCACCAAGTCCCTCCCAAGGACACATGGGGATTACAAGAACTACAATTCAAGATGAGATTTGGATGGGGACACGGCCAAACTATATCAATATTTATATAGTATTTTAATAATCTTAACAAATTGTTCTCTTAAACATATGAATTTTATGCTTACCATTAACCTGATGTTAACAGCTGATTTTCTTTTCCTCTCTGTTTTCCTTTGATTTTAAGTTCCAGCTTTTTGGATAAGTTGGTTCTTAAATGAATTTTCCAATTGCCTTGAAACTGAATATTAAGGGTCCAGGGAGACCTTCACTCCATTAAACTAGAAGGAAATGGAAATATACTGCCCATACAAAAAGATGCAGTGGTCACTATAGCAGACAGCTGTTTAGAATGGGTCTTGTGTCCTTGCTTTGCGGAGTTTTCAAATACAAGACTTCTAAAAGTAAAGAAATTAGGTTTCTTCCCAGTCAGACTTCTAACTGGCTCTGTGCCTCAGGCAAATCATTTAACTTCTCTATGTCTAAGATTCCTCAAACGTAAAAGGATGAATTATAATTTGATTTCTAAAATTATTTTACCCCTCTAGATTTCTCTGTTTCTATGGTACAAGGCAGAGGATACAGAGTGAGAAAGCTCATATGTCCTTGCTTTGCCATTTGAGAGCTTCTGCCCTTAGGCAAGGCCCTGAAATTCTGTGACATCAACACCTCATCTATAAAATGGCCTAATAGAAGAAATTAATAGAATGATCTATTATGCTGGATACAGTGTCTAGTACATAGAAGATGCACAAGAATATTTTTAAGGCACCCATCTCTGAAAAATCTAAAGGGATTTCTGCCTGTGGCAGGGGAGGAAATGAACTAAAAGCAGAGGAGTCTATCCTGCATCTGCAGGTAGGCATTTCCCAGTATAGTTTCTATAGTATTCACCAGAGACCAGGAAAAGAGAGGGCCAGAGCCTCAAGCATAGTATGAATGCCTCCTTGATATCTTTCCATAGTTTAGCACCCCCCTAAAAAAGTCAAAGTGAGTCAGGACAGCATAAATATTAAACTTAATGCCACACATGACTGACAAGACATGTCCTGTTCTGGTTTCCATGTCAAACTAGGCTTGATTCTGTTACAGCTAAGCATACCAGCTAGGCTGTATAATGACCATCAGAATAATTGCACAATCCAAATCACACCACACCAGTAATTAGAAAAAAGAAAGAAAAAACAAACAAAATAACTCCTGAAATGCCAAAAAATTGGTTCTCTTTCAGCTGTATTTCCATTTAAAATTTAAAGTTTTCAAATGTTATGAAAGTATATTTCTTACTTTTTTTCTTCTTGGGCTATTGTAAGAGTCTCATTTAGGTGTCTGCATGGAGTCTGGGTTCCATGTGGCAGTTGCAGAATAAAGCACCTGCCATTAGAACTGATGTGCCTTTTTCTAGTCCCTCAAACAAGTCTCAGTTGATCCATATTTTCAGAACTCTGGAGGGTTTACCAAACAGAATATTACAGTTCTGGTTGCATTCCCACAAAATTTAGAAAGCATCAATAATTTCCCAAAGCCAAATGAGATCAAAATATCTAAACTTAAGTGAGCTGCAACCGTACACATTATCTCATTTAATCTTCATGATTTTAGAAATTGAGTATGCTTACAATCCCTTTTCGGTGGATAAAGAAACTGAGGCTCAGAAATAATTTGCCAAAGTAAACATGTTTACTAGGTTGAGGAACCAGGATAATGAACTCATGTAGTCTCCCAGTCTACATGCTTAAATTCTACACTGCAGGACTCCCAAGTATGTAGCAACAACAGCTTATAATCAAAGTACCAATTTCTGTATATACTGATCCTTTCCACATGAAAGCTATATACCTAGGAAGAGATAAATATTATAGTCCTCATGAAGATTTTTCTAAGTGGAAGTAAGAAGCATCAGAGTTATTTGTGAAACTTTCAAATGTCTCACCACAGATTAGTGGGCTGGAGTTGGGTTTGGGTGGTATGTGTGTGTGTGTGTATATATATAATGTATATATACATTTAAATATATAGTATATATATAATATATATATACATTTAAATATATAGTATATATATAATATATATATACATTTAAATATATAGTATATATATGAGATTCTGAGTCAAAATTATTTTCATGATTTCCCATAATGAAAAAAATTTGTCCCAATCCACAATGCCATTTTGCAGCCATAGACAGACTAATCTTAAGAATCTTAAGTGTTGTCTTGGACAGGAGGTATTTAGAAAAATTATAATGAGAGGATAAACATTTCTTTAATTTAGCCTCACCAGAATGTGAGTTAAATCAAATAGTTGTATATATTAGAATTTACCAGCTGCAAACATGCAAGGAAATAAGGACAAATTTCAGATTAAGTGCTTGCACATGACCTTATGATTCTCATATCTTGGGAGAGTTTGCGACTTATAAAAACTGCTTTATCTTACCAAGAGTGACATCTCAAACACCCTGTCTCCTTGCTAAATGTAAACATTTAAAGAGGTGATACTTGCAGCGCTCAGGATTTCTCTCAAATTCCCTACTTTTCCTTAAAGTATGGAGTCTCATTTAAAATCTTTAAAGTACCTCATTTAGGCCAGGTGTGGTAACTCATGCCTGTAATTCCAGCACTTTGGGAGGCAGAGGCAGGAGGATCGCTTGAGCTCAGTTTGAGATCAGCCTAGGCAACATAGTGAGATCCTGCGCCTACAAATTAAAAAAAAAACCAAAAACTAGCTGGTCATAGTGGTACATACCTGTAGTTCTAGCAACTCGGGAAGTTAAGGTTAAGGTGGGAGGATTGCTTGATCCCTGGAGGTTGAGGTTGCAGTGAGCCATGATTGTGCCACTGCACTCCAGCTTCGGCAACAGAGCAAGATCTTGTTTGAAAAAAAAAAAAAAAAGGACCTCATTTAAAGTCTCTAAATTTTCCTTCTCATTTTACTTCCTGTCCTTGCATTCTTGGCACACTGATAATAAACTGAATGTGGGGTCTTTCTAGGATCACATCTTCCAGTCTTTGTAAGGATGCTGTATCTCATTTATAATAGACAACTCTCTCAGCAGAGTTCGTAGTCTTGTGTTTCCCTTTCTACTTACTCATGATCTCCTCTTCTGTCTGGAATTCCTCATCCTCCACAGGTGTGCAAACTGTTTTGTTTGTTTTTGTCCTTGGGTAGCCGTTTATATCATTTATATCAGTGTTACTTAAGGCTTCAAAGCCTTTGGCTAAAATCTTCCCTGTTTGAGGGAGTTTCCTTTGTTCCTGCTCTTTTTTCAGCTGGAAAAACTACATTAAGTAGTTTCTGTGATATATGCTTCTTTCAAAACTAGTGGCCCTGTGCTTCCCTTAACACAGAAGTATCAAAGACCAGCATGAGCTTGGCCAATATCCTGAGCTTGCTTTTGATATTTTGATTATCTAGGTTTTAGTAACTTTTTCTAATTCATGTTTACCTACAGAATTAGTGCCCGCTTGAAGATTCTACAGTATCCAAAGCCTTACAGTTTCTCACTGTCTCTATCCTCAGCTCTCATCTTTTTTCCTCCTTTGACACCCTCGAGTCTTGAACATGCCAAGCTCATTCTCAATTACAACTTTTGCACCTGATGCTCTCCCTGCCTGGGAATCGTGAGTCTCAGAGCTGCAGGGAAGGGGTTCTTTAAGTCATTTCATCTCGGGTCTGGAATGCTTCTCCACACTACTAGTCCTCACAGTATTGTCTGATTTGTGTCAAAGCCCACTTGCTAGTTGAGACTTTCTCATTTATGTGTTCACTTATTAATGATTTTATTCCCCAAAGTGAAATATAAGCTCCATGAGAGATGTACAGTATGCTTTCATATTTATTGCTGGCCTTAGTGCCTAGAACAGAGTCTAGTGCATAGTAGATACTCAGAAAATATTTGTTCTGTGAAAATTTTACTTCCATTTCCCTATTAGATTATCCTGCATCTTTTTATAGGTCCAGACAAGTTGCCGAAACTTCAACCTTAGGTTGGTTCCATGCCTCATTCCTGTTTTTAATTCCTTTCTGTTGATCCTACCTTAGCTAAAATACCAATCAGTATATTTTTTTTCCTGTAATATGGAAAAAAAATTTGAAAAAGCTATCATTGCACCATTTTAATATACATTCAGGTTGCATAGTATCTGTATATGTTGATTTCAAAGAATAATCTGGATCTGAGTACTAGGAAAAACAAAAATAAAAAGTAGCACAACGTTTACTTTTTATTAAAGTTACATTAGCCATTCCACTGTTTTCACTGGCATGATTTTTCATGTTTAAAATATATTTTGAAAATATATACATATATAGAGATACAATTTTGCATAAGTGCCTAAACTAAATTATATCATAATGTTGTTTTTTAATTCTTGATTTTAAAATTTCCTTTCTTTTTTTTTTTTTTTGAGATGGAGTCTCTGTCGCCCAGGCTAGAGTGCAGTGGCGCAATCTCGGCTCACTGCAAGCTCCGCCTCCCGGGTTCACGCCATTCTCCTGCGTCAGCCTCCCGAGTAGCTAGGACTACAGGCGCCTGCCATGGCGCCTGGGTTTTTTTGTTTGTTTGTTTGTTTGTTTTTTTGAGACGGAGTCTCGCTCTGTCACCCAGGCTGGAGTGCAGTGGCGCGATCTCGGCTCACTGCAAGCTCCACCTCCTGGGTTCACGCTATTCTCCTGCCTCAGCCTCCCGAGTAGCTGGGACTACAGGCGCCCGCCACCACGCCTGGCTAATTTTTTTGTATTTTTAGTAGGGACGTTGTTTCACTGTGTTAGCCAGATGGTCTCCATCTCCTGACCTCGTGATCCACCCACCTCAGCCTCCCAAAGTGCTGGGATTACAGGCGTGAGCCACCGCGCCCGGCCAATTTCCTTTCTTAATTGCCTCTGCCCACCTCTTCTCTTCTGCTTCCATATTACAGGTAACCAATCTTAATTGGGTTCTATTATGTTAGATTTTTCTCTACTCTTATACCCATTCACATATATACACTCTCAAATCAATCTTTTTGTCATCATTTAAAAAATATATGCATGCATCTTGTTTTCTAACTCATGATGACCTTGTGGAAAGCCCTCCATGTTGATTGTTATGGATAAAATTCAATTCTAAATGGCTGTATATAATATACTGTGATATGGATAATAAGAAACAAATTCAACCATTCCCTTCTTGATAAACATTCACTTTGTTTCCAGAGGTTTCTATCTTGTTGGGTTTTGTCACAAAACAAGGCTACAATAAAAGTAGTTATTTAAAAACTACTTTATCTCCAGGTTTAAAGAGCAAAGCTATTTTTCAATTTTAATGTATGTTGCCTTATTGCTTTCTAAGTATTACAAATAATTACATTTTTACTAGAAGACTATGACACTGTTCTTTACTCATGTCCTTACAGCAATAGGTGTTGTAACTGTTTATGTTATTAGTTGTTAAATTAATTAGAATTTCTTAACTACTTGTGAAATTAAATATATTTTTATCTTCTTCAGATGTTTGGACTTCTTGTGTAAATCATTTATTAATTCTTGCTCATTTTACTGAGATATTAGTCTTTTTCTCAATTTATACATTCTTTGAATATTGTAATTATTAATGCTTATCATAGTAGGTGTTTTCCATATTGTCTGCTGCCTTTGTTCATAACTTTATCATGCACATTTAAAATATTTGTATAGACAATATATTTGTTATTGTATACATTTTAGATTCCAGTGTTGATTAATATGATTTTTTCTTATTGCTGCATTAGACATGTAGTTTTCTAGATTTTACTGAAGGATTTTTATTTTTAAAAATTTTAGCATGGGTTTTTAATTCAAGTGGAGTTTTAAAACACATGCCATAAATAGTGAGCCAACTTTCACTTCTTCCAAACAGCTTACTAAATATTTTATTCTTCCCCTTCGAATTGAAAACACACTTTTGTCATATTTTAAAATCTCATATATAATGGGATCTATATTTGTATCCTTGATTCTGTTTCACTGACCGATTTGTCCATTTCTATGGCAACACCAAATTGCTTTGATTATATTTGCCATAGATTATTTTTCTGATATCCTAAAAAGCATATCTCCTTACTGTTTTTCTTCACAAATGTTCTTAGCTTTTCTTGGGCACATTTTCTTCCCTCTGAACTTTTAAAAATCATATTCGAAAACAAATCCTGTCACTGCTTTGCAAATATTTTTACCAAACGAACTGTTTGTCTATACATATTTTAAATGATATTATATTAAATTGATATGTTAATTTGGGGAGATGACCTATAAAGTATTAAAATTTATCTTCCAAAAATCAGGCATGTTGTTCAATTTTAAAGAAATTTTAAAATCTTTCAGTAGGGTTTTATTTTTTATGTCATCATTTTATATTCCATCTTTTTCCTGTTAAATTTATTTTTATATATGCTACATTTTAGTCACTGCTGTAAAATATATATATATATATATTCATTTTAATTTCTAGGTGCTATTGCTAATATTAAGAATGGCTACTTTAAAAAAATTTTTAACTTATTTTATATTCAGGGGGTACATGTGCTGGTTTGTTACAAAGGTATATTGTGTGATGCTGAGGTTTGGGTACAGTTGAACCCATTACCCAGGTGGTGAGCGAACTATCCAGTACGTAATTTTTCAAGCCTTAGTCCCTTCCTCCCTTCCCCTTCTTGTATTCCTTAGTGTCTATTGTGTCCATCTTTATATCTATGCGTTTCCAATGATTAGCTCCCTCTTATAAGTGAGAACATATGGTATTTAGTTTTCTGTTTCTGCATTTATTTGCTTAGGATAATGGCCTCCAGCCATATCCATGTTGCTGCAAAGTACATGATGCTGTTCTTTTTTATAACTGCATAGTATTACATGGTGTATATGTATCATATTTTTAAAATCCAAACCACTGTTGATGAACGCCTGGGTCGATTTCATGTCTTTATTATTGTGAATAGTGCTGCAATGAATATATGAATGCAAGTGTCTTCTTGGTAGAATGATTTATTTTCCTTTGGATATATACCAAGTAATGGGATTGCTGGTTTGAATGGTAGTTCTATTTTTAGTTCTTTAAGAGATCTGCAAACTGTTTTCCACAGTGGCTGAACTAATTTACTCTCCCACCAACAGTATATAAGCATTCCTTTTTCTCCACAACCTCATCAGCATCTGTTCTTTTTAGACTTTTTAGTAATAGCCATTCTAATTGGTGTGAGATGATATCTCACTGTGGTTTGATTTGCATTTCTCTGATGTTTAGTGGTGTTGAGCATTTTTCCATGTTTGTTGACTGCTCGTATGTCTTCTCTTGACAAGCATCTACTCATGTCCTATGTTCACTTTTTAATGGAGTTTATTTTTTCTTGATTTAAGCTCCTTATAGATTGTGGATATTAGACCTTTGTTGGATGCATAGTTTGCAAATATTTTCTCCCACTCTGTAGGTTGTCTGTTTACTTTGTTGAGAGTTTCCTTTGCTGTGCAGAAGCTCTTTAGTTTAACTAGAGTCTCACTTGTCAATTTTTGTTTTTGTTGCAATTGCTTTTGAGGTTTATAAATTCTTTGCCATGGCCAATAATATGGCTTGGCTGTGTCCCCCACCCAAATCTCATTTTGAATTATAGTTCTCATAATCCCCGTGTGTCCCTGCTGTTCTTGTGATAGTGAGTTCTCATGAGATCTGATGGCTTTATAAGGGGCTTTTCCCCCTTTTGCTTGGCACTTCTTGCTGCCGCCATGTGAAGAAGTGAATGTTTGCTTCCCTTTCTGCCATAATTGTAAGTTTTCTGAGGCCTCCCCAGCCCTGCAGAACTGTGAGTCAATTAAACCTGTTTCCTTTATAAATTACCCAGTCTTGGCTATGTTCTTATAGCAGCGTAAGAATGGACTAGTAGAGTATATTAATATCCAGAATGGGGTGCTGCTATAAGGATAGCCAAAAATGTGGAAGCAACTTTGGAACTAAGTAATTGGCAGAGGTTGGAACAGTTTGGAGGGCTCAGTAGAAGATAACAAATGTGGGAAAGTTTGGAACTTCCTAGAGACTTGTTGAATGGCTTTGACCAGAATGCTGATAGTGATACGGACAATAATGTCCAGGCTGATGTAATCTGAGATTGAGATGAGGAACTTGTTGGGAACTGGAGCAAAGGTGACTCTTGTATGCTTTAGCAAAGAGTCTGGAGGCATTTTGCCCCTTTCCTAGAGATCTGTGGAACACTCAACTTGAGAGAGATGATTTAGGGCATCTGGCAGAAGAAATTTCTATGTGGCAAAGCATTCAAGAGAAAGCAGAGCATAAAAGTTTAAAAAATGTGCAGCCTGATTATGAAGTGGAAAAGAAAAATCCATTTTCTGGAAAGAAGTTTAAGCCAGCAGCAGAAATTTTCATAAGTAATGAGGAGCAGAATTTAATCACCAAAACAATGAGAAAAATGTCTCCAGGGCACATCAGAGACCTTCATGGCAGCCCTCCCATCATAGGCCCAGAGGCCTAGGAGGGAAAAATGGTTTCTTAGGCCAAGTCCAGGCCCCCCTGCTGTGTTCAGCCTTGGGACTTGGTGCCCTGTGTCCCAGCCACTCCAACTGTGGGTAAAAGGGGTCAATGTACATTTCGGGCCATTGCAATTCCCAATCCTTGGTAGCTGCCATGTAGTGTTGGTCCTGCAGGTGCACAGAAGACAAGAATTGAGGATTGGGAACCTCCACCTAGATTTCAAAGAATGTATGGAAGTTCCTGGATGTCCAGGCAGAGGTATGCTGCAGGGGCTGAACGCTGTGGAGAACCTCTGCTAGGGTAGTGCAGAAGGGAAATGTGGGGTTGGAGCCCTGACAGAGTCCTCACTGGGGCACTGCCTAGTAGGCCTGTGAGAAGAGGCTACTGTCTTCTAGACCTCAAAATGGTAAATCCACTGACAGCTTGCACCATGCACCTGGAAAAGGTGCAGACACTCAAAATCAGCCCATGAAGGCAGTCAGTAAGGGGGCTGTGCCCTGCGAAGCCACAGGGGTGGAGCTTGCCAAGGCCATGGGAGCCTACCTCTTGGATCAGTGTGACCTGGATGTGAGACATGGAACCAAAAGAGATCATTTTGGTAATTTAATGTTTAATAATTGCCCTATTGGATTTTGTGCTTGCATGGGGCCTGTAGCCCCTTTGTTTTCACTAATTTATCCCATGTGAAATGGTGTATCTACCCAATGCCTGTACCCCATTGTATCTAGGAAGTAACCAACTTGCTTTTGATTTTATAGGCTCATAGGTGGAAGGGACTTGCCTTGTCTCAGATGAGACTTTGGACTTGGACTTTTGAGTTAATGCTGGAATGAGTCAAGACTTTAGGGGACTGTTGGAAGGGCATGATTGTGTTATGAATTGTGAGGACATGAGATTTGGGAGGGTCCAGGACCAGAATGACATGGTTTGGCTGCGTCCCCACCCAAATCTCATCTTGAATTGTAGTTCCCAAAATCCCCACGTGTAATGAAGGAGATGTGGTGGGAAGTAATTGAATCACGGGGGCACTTACTTCCATGCTGTTCACATGATAGTGAGTGAGTCCTCACAAGATCTGATGGTTTTATAAGGGGCTTTTCCCCGTTTTGCTTGGCATTTCTTCTTGCTGCCACCATGTGAAAAAGGACATGTTTGCTTCCCCTTCCACCATGATTGTAAGTTTCCTGAGGCCTCCCCACTCATGCAGAATTGTGAATCAATCAAACCTCTTTCCTTTATAAATTACCCAGTCTTGAGTATGTCCTTATAGCAGCATGAGAATGAACTAATACAGCCAATGTCAAGAAGTGTATTCCCTGGGTTGTCTTCCAGAATTTTTATAGTTTTAGGTCTTACATTTAAGTCTTTAATCCATCTTGAGTTACTTTTTGTATATTGTGAGCAGTAAGGGTCTAATTTCATTCTTCTGTATGTGGTTTGCCAGTTATCCCAGCACTACTTTAACAATATAGATTCTTTGAATCTATGAACATGGAATGTTTTTCTACTTGATTATGTCATCTGTGATTTCTTTCAACAGTGTTCCCTTTTATCCACATTCTCACCAGTGTCGGTTATTTTTTGTCTTTTTAATAGTAGCCATTCAAACTAGGGTAAGATGATATCTCATTGTGGTTTTGATTTGCATTTTCCTGGTAATCAGTGATGTTGAGAATTTTTTTTCATATAGCCATTGGCCATGTTTATGTCTTCTTTTAAGAAATCTCTATTTGTGTTCTTTGTCCACTTTTTACTGGGATTATTATTATTTTTTCTGTGGAGTTGTTTCATTCCTTGTATATTCTGGATATTAGTGCCTTTTTGGATGAATAGTTTACAATTATTTTCTCCCATTCAGCAGAGTCTCTATACTGTGTTCATTTTTTTCCTTTGCTGTGCAGAAGCTTTTCAGCTTCTACTAATCCCATTTGTCTATTTTTGTTTTTGTTGCCTGTGTTGAGGTCTTAGCCATAAAATCTCTGCCTAGACAAATATTCTGAATTGTTTCCCTATTTTTTTCTAGTAATTTTGTAGTTTTAAATCTTAGATTTAGGTCTTTATTTCATGTTGAGTTGATATTTGTGTATGAAGGATATGGGTCCAGTTTCTTTCTTCCACATATGGATATCCAATTTTCCCAGTACCATTTATTGAAGAGGGTGTTCTTTCCTCAATGTATGTTCTAGTCCCTTTGTCAAAAATCAGTTCACTGTAAGTATCTGATATACTGATGTTGTTTCCTTGGGATAAATACACAGTAGTGAGATTGCAAGATTGAATGATATTCTATTTATAGTTGTTTTTGAGAAATCTCCACATTGTTTTCCATCATGGCTGTACTAATTTACATTCCCACACCAGGGAGTATTTCCAGGTTCTCTATTCTGTTCCATTGATCTATGTGTCTATTTTTATACCAATACCATTTCCTCTTTTGGTTACTATAGCCTTATAATATATTTTTTAATCAAATAGTGTGATACTTTTGCCTTTGCTCTGTTTGCTCAGGATATCTGAGCAACCAAGTACAGATGCTCCTCAGCTTATGATGTATAATAAACCCATGGTTAAGTTGAAAATATTGCAATTCCCAAATGCATTTAGTACATCTAACCTTCTGAACATCGTAGCTTAGCCTAGCCTACCAGAAACATGCTCAGAAAACTTACATTAGCCTACAGTTGGGCAAAAATCATCTAATACAATACATATTTTGTAATAAAGTTTGAATATCTCATGTACTTTATTGAATGCTGTACTGAAAAGAGAAAAAATAATGGTTGTGTGGGTACTCAAAGTATGGTTTCTGTTAAATGCATATGGCTTTCACATGATCATAAAGTAGAAAAATCCTAAGTTGACCCTTTGAATGTTGGAAACTGTGTGTATTGATGGTGCGGAGTAATGAAGATTTTTACTTGCTTTGATCAATTTAGAAAGCAATCTGATTTCATACAATTAAAAATGTATATGCCCTATATATGCATAAGGAGATATATATAAAGATGTTTATTGCAGTATTATTTATAATAAAATAATGAAAAATTAAACCATTAAATAAAGAATGGGTAAGTAATATGTAATATAATCATGTGGTAAATACCACAGGTAGGCAAAAAAATAGCTGCCATGACTTGGTTAAATGAAAAGACTGGATAGGTTTGAGTCCTGGCCCTGTCATAACTTTGGATAGTTACTTATACTTTTCCTGCTTCAGCACTGTAAAATATAGATAATGCTATGGTTTGGAAGCTCTCTCCAAAACTCATGTTGAAATTTAATTGCCAATATAATATTATTGCAAACTGGGGACTTTAACAGATGATTAGGTCATGGGAGTTTCACCCTCATGAGTGGATTAATGCCATCATTGCAGAAGTGGGCTAGTTATTACAGGAGTGGGCTCCTGATAAAAAGATAAGCCCAGCCGCCTTTTGTTCTCTCTGTCTCACATGCTTGCTTACCCTTCCACAGTGGGATATCCCTCACCAGACGCTGGCACCATCCTCTTGGACTTCCCATTATCCAGACCCATGAGCCAAATAAATTTCTGTTCTTTATAAGTTACTCAGTGTGTGGTACTCTATTATAACAGCAGAAAAAAAGACATACCATTCATACTGAAAAGTGAGGCTGTCATTATAGCAAAGTGCTGAAAATGTGGAAGCAGCTTTGGAACTAGATAATGGGTAGAGGCTGGAAGAATTTGGAGGAGCAGGCTAGAAAAAGCCTAGATTGCTGTGAATGTAGCATTAAAGGCAACTCTGGTAAGGGGTCCAAACAAGAAGAGAGCTGTAGGGAAACATGAAACTTTTTAGAGATTACATAAGGGGTGGTGACCAAAAGGCTGATTGAAATATTAAAGGTAAAGGCCATTTTGATGAGGTTTCAGAGGGAAATGAAGAACAATGTTTTAGACATTGGGGTAAAGTCCATCCTTGTTTTACAGTTGTAAAGACCTTGAGTGAATTGTACCCAAAGCCTGAGGGCTTTGCAGAATGCAGAGCTTTAAAGTGATGAACTAGGATATCTGGTGGAAGACATACCCAAGCAGCAAAGCATTCAGGCTGCTGCATGGCTGCTTTTAACCATATACAGTGAGATGTGAGGGATGGCTTCAATAAAGATTGTATAATAAAGTAAGAAACAGAGTGAAAGGATTTGGAAAATTCACAGCCTGGTTATGTAAAGAATTAAAAAAAAAAAGAAAATTTCAGAAGAGAGCACTAAGGATGTGGCCAAGTGACAATTGCCAAAGAGATTAATATGGATAAAAGCCAGGTGCTATTTATCAAGACCATGGAAGAAAGACCCTGAAGGCATTTCACTTATCACTGAGGTTGCCCCTTCCATTATAGGCCCAGAGCTGTAGGAGGACAGAATGGTTTCTGGTGATGGTCTTGAAGCATCCTCCATGGGCTCACTGCCCAGGGTTAACTTGGGTCTCCACTCATTGTGATTCTAGCAATGTGCCCCTAGTCTGCACTGGGAGCATCTCATATCTAACATTTTGATTTAACCTTTTTCCAAGTGGGCATGCCCAGTCAGGGATCTGGTTTAGCTCTCCCTGATCTACTTTGCCCCACTGCCCAGGTTTCCCAAATCACAGAACTCATAATCCTTGTGATTACTTGCTCAATGTTTTGTCTTTTATATAGGATTGTTAGCTTAATGCAAACTGTTAAGCCCGAATATTGTGTTTAATTCACAGCAGAAGATCCTAAATGAGTAATGAATGAATAAAAATTATAGAAATATATGCGTATATGTTAATAATAGTTGGGTCTTACAGAGTATTTCAAATAGTAGCCTTCTTTCCACTCATCTGAATTTGGAGCTATTTAGAGATAGACACACAAGCATATATGCTTCCATTTAGGATAGATGCAAACATATAGACATCAAAATATCAGCTTTATTTCTGTTGAAACTATTTGAGAATGTGTCTAGGGACTGTGGGCAAGGAGTAAATTTATTCCTAAATTTGACAGATTTCCCTCACTCAATCTCTCATTACAGGGAGATGGCTAACTTCATATATATTACAGTTCATATCATATTATGTGTGTATGTATTACACACATGTATATTACACACACACACATATATGTTTATGTATAGGTCATCTCCCTGCCATATATATATATACACACATGTACGTAAATGCACAGAGAGCATATGCACTTTATTGGCAGCAAGATTCAATAGGGAGCAACGAAAAGGCCAGAGACACTCAAGTTCAGTTTCTTCTTCCCAAGTTCCGGATTCTTGGAGAAGTGAGGGAGGAGTCAGGCAACTTACCCAAGAGAAGATTTCAGGAATAGAGAATAAGTTATCTCTAGAAGGGGATAATTTGGGTTTTTGGTTTTTGGTTTATATTTTCTATGTTTTCCAATGATCATGCACTATTTTTAATCAGATAAAAATTCCTAAAACATAAATTGCAATCTTAATTTTTCTTGGCCTCTTATTTTCTCACAAGTGTTAATTTGGCCAATTCACAATATACATATATGCCTGTGTAAAATTGTAGATCTCCTGTGTGGGAATGAAAGAAGTATCTGATGGAGAAAATGAACAAATAGCTTAAAAATACATAAAAGAGAAACATCTATATTAACTATTCACAATTACTTGGGGATAGCTTCTTGTGTGAGAAAATTATATTTTAAATGAAGTGGCTGGTGCCAAGTGATATGAGTACTAATTTTTTTTTAATGATACTTTGGTAATGTGGTCAAAATGTGAAATAACTTCTTTTATCTTTTTTTCAATATTTTTCTACTACTTCTCAGTAAGCATGAGTTTTGTTGGAATTATTGTGAAGTTTTAGAGTTAGAATGTAATCTTTTTCGTAATTTCACAGATCATATTAAAATTTACAAATAGTTATATTGCTTATAGAGCCACAATGAGGGGTCAGGTTTCTTATTCTGCCAGTTAATGTAGTGTCTGCTTTAGAATACTGTCATCTACCCTAGTTCACAATTTTTGAAGATCTTGTGAAAGAAGATATGTAGGGAAGTCAATAACAATGAATCTTCCAATAAGGAAAAGGAAGAAAGTTCTCATTCCCTTATTTTTTGAACCTACCTTTTAACAGATGGTTTTACTGCTCTATTACACAGCATAATTGGATTGTTTTATCTGAAAGTGAATAATAAAGACAAAACTTTAAAAATAGAACTGTTTGAACTTAGAGCTCACTTTTATTTTTTTTTATTTTTTTTTCTTTGTTACATGTTTTATATATATATTTTTTTCTTTTTTTTTCTTTTTTATTATACTTTAAGTTTTAGGGTACATGTGCACATTGTGCAGGTTAGTTACATATGTTTACATGTGCCATGCTGGTGCGCTGCACCCACTAACTCGTCCTCTAGCATTAGGTATATCTCCCAATGCTATCCCTCCCCCCTCCCCCCTCCCCACCACAGTCCCCAGAGTATGATATTCCCCTTCCTGTGTCCATGTGATCTCATTGTTCAATTCCCACCTATGAGTGAGAATATGTGGTGTTTGGTTTTTTGTTCTTGCGACAGTTTACTGAGAATGATGGTTTCCAATTTCATCCATGTCCCTAAAAAGGATATGAACTCATCATTTTTTATGGCTGCATAGTATTCCATGGTGTATATGTGCCACATTTTCTTAATCCAGTCTATCATTGTTGGACATTTGGGTTGGTTCAGAGCTCACTTTTATTAAGAGAACTTGTCCTATGAAAATTATTATTTGGAAACAGAAACCAAAGTACATATGTTAAATAGCATATTTTGCAATCAATGTCAAGGCTGTGTTGTGTCTTTGGTTGTCTTTTGGTAAATCTACAAAGGAGCATCAACTTAGTGTCCTCATAAAAGACACATATGTGTTCCACTACATTCAGTGTGAACAATATTTTAATTTAGCTTGCCAAGATATAGTGAAATAGAATTTTTGCAGGGTGATTGTTCTGTTAAAAATATATAAAAGGGCCTAGAAAATGATCTTTTGGCTAAAGCTGTAGAAAACAGACTGCCATTGATTTGCAGAATATGCTGTTTGATGTTTAGACAGCTGGAAAAAGTTTGGTAGGAGAACTTTAAAAACCTGTTATAATTGTAGCCTTGAGTATGATATGATTTGGCAACTAAGAGATCACCTCACAAAGCTATGATCCACAGGCAATGCAGTCTTAGGTATTATAAATTCATATTTATATCAAAAATTCCAAATATCTATTGAGATATTGTGATAGAATAAGAGTACACATTTTGGTCTTCTTTCCCAGCTCCTGTCCAGACCTCCTGAAACTCTTTTAAGTGCTAGTGATAAGAGCTATAGGAGCACCTTTTATTATAATGTAATTGGTTTTTGTTCCTGGCTCTTGAAATGCTTCTAAAAATGTGAAAGAATAACCTTTTGCTAGTCATAACAAGCCCCATTCAACTACACTTGAATTTATGTCAACAAAGTGACTTGTGGAAAGCCCCTAAGGGTGGGGGTCACTGGTTGTGAGGGAAATCAACACCATGATTAGAGGGTTGGAATTTTTAGCACACCCATCCAAACCTCCAAGGATGGGAGAGGGGCTTGAGGTTGAGTTAATCATTAGTGGCCAATGATTTAACAAATCATGCCTATGTAATGAATATCCTAATCCTTCATGAATGTCCTAATCAAAGGAGTTTGGAGATTTTCCACGTTAGTGAACACATGGAGGGCTGTAAGTCTCAATCTCCAAACTATACAAACCAAGAACAAATAATTTCACACAAATCCTTTGCCATTGACATTAGCCAGAAGACAGGGTACTATATAAACCCAAACTAATATTTTAAGCCCCCCTAACCAACTGAATGGAACCCTCTTCTTTGCCAAGGGCATTCAAAAGTTAAACTGAAAAACTAGTTCAGTCTGTGATGGGAAGGGGGGTTGTACGTGCTTCATTATACACTCCTCCCTTTACAATTCGGGCACAGCTGAACAGCATTAACATTAAAACTGACACCTTAAGACTGACAAAACAGACTCTTTGCAGCAATAAAATACCAAATTCCAACCCGACTCTAGTATAACATGACATGACAAATAGCAGGCCCTGAAGGAAAGCAACATGTTTTACCTCAAAATACATTTCTTTGACGTATTTTTTTAAATTATACTTTAAGTTTTAGGGTACATGTGCACAATGTGCAAGTTAGTTCCACATGTATACATGTGACATGCTGGTGCACTGCACCCACTAACTCGTCATCTAGCATTAGATGTATCTCCCAATGCTATCCCTCCCACCTCCCCCCACCCCACAACAGTCCCCAGAGTGTGATGTTCCCCTTCCTGTGTCCATGTGTTCTCATTGTTCAATTCCCACCTATGAGTGAGAATATGCGGTGTTTGGTTTTTGTTCTTGCGACAGTTTACTGAGAATGATGATTTCCAATTTCATCCATGTCCCTACAAAGGACATGAACTCATCATTTTTTATGGCTGCATAGTATTCCATGGTGTATATGTGCTACATTTTCTTAATCCAGTCTATCATTGTTGTACATTTGGGTTGGTTCCAAGTCTTTGCTATTGTGAATAGTGCCGCAATAAATATACGTGTGCATATGTCTTTATAGCAGCATGATTTATAGTCCTTTGGGTATATACCCAGTAATGGGATGGCTGGGTCAAATGGTATTTCTAGTTCTAGATCCCTGAGGAATCGCCACACTGACTTCCACAATGGTTGAACTAGTTTACAGTCCCACCAACAGTGTAAATGGAAGTAAAGCTCTCCTCAGCAAATGTAAAAGAACAGAAATTATAACAAACTATCTCTCAGACCACAGTGCAATCAAACTAGAACTCAGGATTAAGAAACTCACTCAAAACAGCTCAACTACATGGAAACTGAACAACCAGCTCCTGAATGACTACTGGATACATAACGAAATGAAGGCAGAAATAAAGATGTTCTTTGAAACCAACGAGAAAAAAGACACAACATACCAGAATCTCTGGGACACATTCAAAGCAGTATGTAGAGGGAAATTTATAGCACTAAATGCCCACAAGAGAAAGCAGGAAAGATCCAAAATTGACACCCTAACATCACAATTAAAAGAACTAGAGAAGCAAGAGCAAACACATTCAAAAGCTAGCAGAAGGCAAGAAATAACGAAAATCAGAGCAGAACTGAAGGAAATAGAGACACAAAAAACTCTTCAAAAAATTGGTGAATCCAGGATCTGGTTTTTTGAAAGGATCAAGAAAATTGATAGACCGCTAGCAAGACTAATAAAGAAAAAAAGAGAGAAGAATCAAATAGATGCAATAAAAAATGATAAAGGGGATATCACCACCGATCCCATAGAAATACAAACTACCATCAAAGAATACTACAAACACCTCTACGCAAATAAACTAGAAAACCTAGAAGAAATGGATAAATTCCTCGACACATACACTCTCCCAAGACTAAACCAGGAAGAAGTTGAATCTCTGAATAGACCAATAACAGGATCTGAAATTGTGGCAATAATCAATAGCTTACCAACCAAAAAGAGTCCAGGACCAGATGGTTTCACAGCCGAATTCTACCAGAGGTAAAAGGAGGAACTGGTACCATTCCTTCTGAAACTATTCTAATCAATAGAAAAAGAGGGAATCCTCCCTAACTCATTTTATGAGGCCAGCATCATCCTGATACCAAAGCCGGGCAGAGACACAACCAAAAAAGAGAATTTTAGACCAATATCCTTGATGAACATTGATGCAAAAATCCTCAATAAAATACTGGCAAACTGAATCCAGCAGCACATCAAAAAGCTTCTCCACCATGATCAAGTGGGCTTCATCCCTGGGATGCAAGGCTGTTTCAATATACACAAATCAATAAATGTAATCCAGCATATAAACAGAACCAAAGACAAAAACCACATGATTATCTCAATAGATGCAGAAAAGGCCTTTGACAAAATTCAACAACCCTTCATGCTAAAAACTCTCAATAAATTAGGTATTGATGGGACATATCTCAAAATAATAAGAGCTATCTATGACAAACCCACAGCCAATATCATACTGAATGAGCAAAAACTGGAAGCATTCCCTTTGAAAACTGGCACAAGACAGGGATGCTCTCTCGCACCACTCCTATTCTTTGACGTATTTTGGAAAGGCCCTGCAAAACTGTCCTTGTGGGAAAAATCTACATTCTGTAGAGAATCCCTTTCCCTTTCCAGGTCTTTTCCCTGATCTAGGAGAGATTAACTAAGAGTCTGGCACCTTTTTAAGTCTAATAAGAAACATTTACAATCTATTCTCTTTGAAGCCTGCTACCTGGAGGCTTCATCTTCATGATAAAAATCTTGCTCTTTACAATCGCTTATCTTAAGCAGACACTCCCTTCTATTAATTTCAGGTCTTACATAATAACTTAACTCTTTCAACCAATTGACAATCAGAAAATCTTTGAATCTACCTATGACCTAGAACACCCCTACCCCTTGCTTCAAGTTGTCCTGCCTTTCTGGACCAGCCAGTGTACATCTTACATGTATTGATTGATATCGTGTGCCTCCCTAAAATATATAAAACCAAGCTGTAGCTCGACCACCTTGGGCACATGTTCTCAAGACTTCTTGGGGCTGTGTCATTGGCAATGGTCCTCAGGTTTGGCTCGGAATAAGTCTCTTCATATATTTTACAGAATTTGACTCATTTTGTCAACAACTTCAAACCAAGTTATCTGTAAATAGAAAACAATAATAATGACAACAACAATACCAATTTCAAGCAGAGATGTTTCTCAGGCTCCCAGATCTCCAGGCTTTGTGGAGAACAAAGTGAATCTGGGGGAAAGAAAACAGCATGGAAGAGACAATGAGAGAACAGAGAGCCTATGAGTGAACTATAAATTGTCCCCAGAAAGAGAAAGTTTACCCTAGGAACAAAAATACTATAAATAGTACTGGAAATTCTATAAGAAAGGTATTTTTTTAATATCCACCAGCAATGTTTTGTAGTTTTAAGCATATGCATTTTATACATCTTTTCTTAAATTTATTACCATGTATTTTGTTTTTTTATTTATGATAAATCAAGTACTTTAAAAAAATTTCTTCCAGGTTATCCATTGCCAGTATATAGAAATACAATTATTATTTTGTAAATTGACTTTATATCTTGAGAACTTACTAAATTATTATTTATGATGACTTTCATATAGATTCAGGATTTTCTATGTACACAATCATGCATTATGCCAATAAAGACAGTTTTAGTTCCTTCTTTCTGATCTGTATGTCTTTTATATTTTTTTCTAATGCACTAGCTATATCTCCAGTACAGTGTTAAAACAGAAAGAACAGACATCTTTGCCTATTCCTTATCTAAGAGCACAGTATTCAATCATTTTACCATTGATGACTATAGTAACTGTATGTTTTATATAGGTCTCCTTTCTCAAATTCCCTTTTCTCCTAGTTTTAAAAATCATAAACAGTATTGAATAGCATGTTCATATTTTGAGTCTACATTTATGAGAAACTCAATATTATTAAGATTTTGATTCTCAAAATTGATCTATAGATTCAGTTGATCTATAGACACTATTGATCTCCATTCAATCTATAGATTCAATCCAACAAAATCTCAGCATGCTTTTTTTGAAGAAAATAATAAGCTATTAATGTGTATGGAAAAGCAAACAACCTAGAAGAAACAACAATTTTTTTTAAATGAGCAAGTTTAACTAGACTACTTGGTTTACAGATTTGCTGTAAACTACAGTAATTGAGACAGTGTTGTTGGTGTAAGCACGGCCATGTAGACAGACAGAACACAATCACCAGTACAGAAATAGACCCACACTTATGTGGCCAATTTATTTTAGACAATGGATCCAAGATAATTCAATTAGAAAAGGTTAATCTTTTTAATAAATGGTACTGGAACTACCAAATATTCCTACAAAAAATTAACCTTAACTCTTACATTACACCATACACAAAAATTAAATTGAAATGGAACATAAATGTAAACATATAAGCTAAAACTATAAACCTTCTATAAAAATCATAAGAGAAAATTTTTGCAAACTTTTACAGGAAAGATTTCTTAAATATAACACAAGAATCACAAACCATGAAAGAAAGAAACTGACACAATTAACTTTATCAAAACTTAAAGAAACAATTTTTTTGCTCTCTGAAAGACACAGTTAAGAAAACAAAGAGACAAACCACAGAATGGGAGAAAATGTTTTGAAAATATATATTTTACAAAGTACTTTATCCAGAAGATATAAACAATTCTTATAACTCAATGAGAATACAAAGAACCTTCACAAATGGAGATATTAATAGCTAATAAACTCATGAAAAACTGTTCAGAGTTCTGTCTTCATGAAAAAGAAAACTAAAAAACAATGAGACATCTCTACACCATCATCCTCAACAAGGGTGATATCATCCCCAAGGTAGCAAAAATTAGTTCTTAGATACAGAGGAAAATTTTCTATATTGTATAATATACAGATTTTATATGTACATATAATACATATACACACAGTATAAAACAGATACTATTAAACTACTAATATATGCAAAACATCAATGAATCTTAAAAAGCATTAGACTAAGTAGAAGAAAATCTTAATATCCACATACAGGTATACCTCATTTGATTGCACTTTGCTTTATTGTGCTTCACAGTATTGTGTTTGCAAATTGAAAGTTTGTGGTAACCTTGTATTGAACAAGGCTATCAGTGCCATGTTCCCATGTTCCCCAAGCGCATAGGCTCACTTCATGTCTTTGTCACATTTCGGTAATTCTTGTAATAATAATAAAAAAGTTTGAAATATTGCATCTGTGAACATGATCTGTAATGCTATTATTGTAATTGTTTTGGGGTACCACAAACTGTGACTGCATAAAATGGCAAAGGTAATAGATAAGTGTTGTGTGTATTCTGACTGCTCTACCATAGCACATAGTAGAGCAGATATTCTCCTCTCTCCCTCTCCTTGAGGCTTCCTATTATATGAGACAAAACGATATGAAAATTAGGCCAATTAATAACCCTACAATGGCCTCTAAGTGTTTAGGTTAAAGGAAAAGTTGCACATCTTTCACTTTAAATGAAAAGCTAGAAATAATTAAGCTTAGTGAAGAAGGCATGTCCAATGCCAAGACAAGCCAAACCCTAGGCCTCTTGAGCCAAACAGCTAGCCAAGTTGTGAATGCAAAGGAAAAGTTATCAGAGGAAATTTAAAGTGCTGCTCCAGTGAATACATGAATGATAAGAAAGCAAAATAGCTTTATGGCTGATATGGAGAAAGTCTGAGTCATCTGGATAGAAAATCTAACAAGCCACAACATTCCCTTAAGTTGAAGTCTAATCCAGAACAAGACCCTAACTCTATTCAATTCTATGAAAGCTAAAAGAGGTGAGGAAGCTGCAGGAGAAAAGTGTGAAGCTAGCAGAGGTTGGTTCATGAGATTCAAGGAAAAAAATTCTCTCCGTGCCATAAAAGTCAAAGGCGAAGCAACAAGTGCTGACACAGAAACTGCCTCAGGTTATCCAGAAGTTCTCACTAAGATAATTGATGAAAGTGGCTACACTAAGTAATAGATTTTCAATGTGCATGAAAACACCTTCTATTGGAAGAAGATGCCATTGAGGACTTTCATAGCTAGAGAGAAGAAGAAAATGCCTGGCTTCAGAACCTCAAAGGACAGCCTGATAAGGCAGCTGGTGACTTTAAGTTGAAGCCAGTGCTCATTGATTATTCCAAAACCCCTAAGTTCCTTAAGAATTATGCTAAATATACTCTGTCCATGCTCTATAAATGAAACATCAAAGCTTTGATGACAGCACTTCTGTTTACAGCATGATGTACTCTATACTTTCAGCCCACTATGGAGACCTACTGCTCAGCAAAGAAGATTCCTTTCAAAACATTACTTCTCATTTACAATGCACCTGGTCACTCAAGAACTCTGATAGAGATATACAAATAGATTAATGTAGTTTACATGCCTGCTAATACAACATACATTCTTTAGTCCATAGATCAATGAGTAATTTTGACTTTCCAGTCTTATTTAAGAAATACATTTCTTAGGCTATAAATGGCACAAATAGTGCTTCTTCTGATGGACACGGGCAAAGTAAGCTAAAAACCTTCTGGAAAGGATTCACCATTTTAGATGCCATGAAAGAATATTTGTGATTTATGGGAGGTAGTCAAAATGTTAACATTAACAGCAGTTTGGAAGAAGTTGGTTCAAATCTTCAGGGATGATTTTGAGAAGTTGAAGACTTCAGTGGAGGAAGTAACTGTGGATCTGATGGAAATAACGAGAACTAGAATTAGAAGTGGAACCTGAAGATGTGTCTCAAATGCTGCAATGTTATAATCAAACTTGAACAGATGAGGAGTTGCTTCTTATGGATAAGCAAAGAGAGTGGTTTTTTGTTTGTTTGTTTTTTAGAGGGAATCTACTACAGGTGAAGATGCTGTGGACATTGTTGAAATGGCAACAAAGGATTTGTATATAAATGACATGAGTAAAACCACAATAAAGTGATATATTGAAGCTTATTGAATAATAAAAGAATATATTGGTTCATACTGAAATAAACAAATAGAAGAAAGCTCTTCCTTATATTGGATTGCCAACTAACAAATACAAAAGAAATAATAGAATTTAAAAATTACCACTTGGCAATCATCATCATCATCATTGACTCAGGTGGGAAACATCAATTAAGGCTAAAACTGGTGGGTGCAGGTTTGCTGACCATGTGAGTTTCCTAGGGCTGCTATAACATATCATCATAAATTTGGTGGCTTAAAACAATAGAAATTTATTTTCTCACAGTTCCAGAGGCCAGAAATCTGAAATTAAGGGGTAGGAAGGACCAAGTTCCCTTGAAAGATCTCAGAGAAAATTCTTCCTTGCTTCTTCCAGCTTGTGGTGGCTCCAGGAACACCTTCGCTTAAGGCAGCATAACTCCAATCTTTGCCTTTGTCTTCACATAACCTTCTTTGTTGCTATGTCTGAATTTTCCTCTGCCTTTCTCTTATAAGGACATCTTTCACTGGATTTAGGGCTCACCCTAAATTTCGGGTGATATCATTTTCAGATCCCTAATTATGTTTGCAAAGACCCTTTCTCCAAGTAAGGTCACATACATAGATTCCAGGTGGAAAAATCTTTGGAGGAGTCACAAGCCAGTGCACAACAGTGAAAATAGGATATTTACAGAGTATCTCCCACAATATACTTATTAAGTGCCAAGGGAAAAGTAGATACTCCATAATGGAGAGACCTGGCAAATCAAGGTCAATGTCATCAATAGTAGTACAAATCTATATTGCATCCCTCCATGCATGATGCACTATGAAGAGTACCGTGTCACTTCTACCACATTTCTGCCAAAAATGCATAATGTGAATCTAATTCTGAGAAAACCTGCACAAATCCAAATGGAGTGGCATTCTGATACTTTCAGAAACCTCAAAGTTATGAAAGACAGGAAGAGAGGATGGAGAGGCTTGGCTAGTTAAAAATTGTACTAGATAAACATTTCTTCAGCTCTAAAAGACATTGCCAGGAGGTAATAATATTTGAGTAAGGTGTTTGGGTAGAGACAGCGTTTTATCAGTGATAACTTCCTGCTTTTGATTATCGTGTTGTGTAGGAGAATGCGTTTATTTTATGGGGAGTACACACTAAAGTATTTATGGGCACAGGGACATTATTTCAATAACTTACTCCTAGAGAGTTTAGAAAATGCTATGTATATACAGAAAGAAAATTTAGTAAATATGGCAAAGTGTGAATATTTGGGGATTCTGAAAAGTATGTGGCAGTTCTTTGTATAATTGCTGTAACTTTTCTCAAGTTCTGAAATTATTTCAAAATAAAAAGTAAAAAAAAAAAAAGACTTTTGAAGAAAATATCTAGTTACCCCAGAGGAGTCTGGTCCCCAAAATTCATTGTGGCTGGAACACTGATGTGATATATGTTTTAATGCATATAAGCTGGTCCCTGGCAACAAAGCCAGCGACCTGACTGGTTTTCTGAAGCAGCAGTGAATATTTAGAGGATTGTATGATTGTTCTTCCTTATCAGTCTTTGAATGGGCTTATGGAAAATAAGACAACTTCTGGATTGTTTATAATTTAATGTGAATTATTTGACTGAGTTTTCTACTTAGGGTTTCATCTAACATGGATTTTTTTGTAAAACCCATGGGATTGGCTGTTTTTCCTCATTCTAGGGTCGCCAGGACTTTTTCAGTGTCGTGTCTGTCACAAACCTTTCAAGTACAATTGGATCTTCATGATTTTAAGGCCCAAGAGGCACAGCAGCTCACACCACAGCATGTACCTGCTGCAAAACTATCTCCTGCTCTGGGCCTTACTCAAACTTAACAGCTCTAGCAAATACACCAGTAAATCCGTTACAAAATATTGTTCACATAAGCCAAATAAGCCTATCAAGTGCAGTACTTCTTTGTTGTTGAGGATGTACAAATTAATGGAACTCTCTTTCCCTTTGGAGGGAATAGCTATTCTGGCCGTAGACCATTGTTCTCCTAGAAACTTTATTCAGGTGGCAATTTACTATTTTGGGGTGTGTGAGAATTATCTCCTATCCTCTAGTACTCATGTGTCTTATCAAGGCATCTCATGAATTAGCTAATTTCTGCTTACCAGGTCTGATTAATATGATTTCATTGATTTAGTAGGCCAGTGTAATGACAAGATGGGCAAGGTCTGCAAGATAGATTATGACAGAGTTAAAGAAAAGATATAGTTTCACATAGCGCTGAGAGAAAATATATACTACTATCTCTGCACACTGAAAACAAAAAACTGGTTTTTTGACTAGTTTGATAATTTGCATGGAGAAAACATATTTGTCAGACTAAGAGCTGCACACCAGATTCTAGGGGCTTCTATACTATGGGATTTAAATTTGCAGTAAGTCCCTGACATTTTCCAAGACTTGTCTGTCTTCTTAAATAGGCAATTTAACAGGGATGTAAGAGGAATCAACAACTCTGTGTCTTTGAAGTCTTTGATGATGGCACTAATCTCTGTAATGCCCCAGTGATATAGTAATTGCTTTTGGTTTACTATCTTTGTGAGGAGGAGAAAATTACAGGGTCTTTAACTTGGCTATTCCTATTCTTATAGTATTAACTCTATGGTGCTGTGAACCAAAGTGGGATTTCTTCTAATTGCTGAGTATGGATATTCCAACTTATATTAATATTTAGTCACTAAAGGAAGAAAAGAGCATAGCATGTTTGCAGACCTACTGGGTCTACTGTGAGACAGACTCAGGCTAATGTTCTATTATTATCTGACCTCCGTAAGTCTCCACTATAACTTGTGGCCCAGAATTAACTTGGGAACCTGCACATTAACAATGACCACAAATCCTGGAAGACCTGGTTATTTTTCCCCCCAGATAATTATCACTTTAATAATTAGCTGCAGCTTCCTTTATTAAAACATCTATGGAAATATTTGAGGCAGTGATGGATGATGCTTTCTCAAGTAGATCCAGCTTCCCATTTATTAAAGAGATTTTATGTCTATGAACTGGTTCAGGTCTAAAAATTGGGTGAGAGACTATAGTTTTCCATTGTAGTGACTTGAGACAGATGTCCAATCTTTATTCCTAAAGTATAACTTTAGTAGAAAGTACACCTACTTCAATTCTTGAGTCAATGGCATTTTGTAATAATCTCTGTGTGTCAGACGTTCTTACTACCTTATTCAACCTACCTCCCATTAGAATAAGCACACCCACCTTTGTCTGGCAGTTAAGTGTCTGTCTGTCCAGGATTCCATAATAGCTATTGTAATCAAGGAACCTCTTTCAATGACACCATCTCCAGCCATTATATATCTACTGATTTCAGAATATAACCATACCCAAGGATGCTGGCATTTCACTGACCAATGCATTTCCCAGTGCTTTGGTAAAATAGAAAGTTCTCTGGGCCCTCCTAGTGATACAATGAAGAGGTAGATTCCCTCCTCAATATTATAACAAAAGTGTTAAAGAATATAATTTTATTTAATGTAGATTAATGTTGAATTTAATGAACTAAGAAAACAGATTTATTCCAGTTGTGTAAAACAGTATATTAAATTCTGAACCTTTGGGGGAAAACAACATATGTAAATATAGACGTTGAGCTGAGAATTTAAAACCCCGAGCTTGTCATTCTTATTATTATTTGGGGATTTTTCTGATGAGGTCAGAAGCCAACCCACCTGAGTCCCCTTCATCATCACTTTTCTACTAAAGTCCCCATTTAGTAGCTGCTGAGTTGTTCATTCTAAACCTTGCCTTTAATGGACATTTCACTCTATTAAAAAACCTGTGATAATTTAAGTAACTTTTTTGCCACTGCATGTTAGAGATTGCAAATATCACATTTTTCACTGCAAGCCATTTATGTACCTTATACAATATCAGTCAACAGTCTCTTAAAGGAGAGTTTCAACAGCAGAAAGACATTTAAGTCGAGAATATATGCTCACAAAAGCATTAGAAATATTGGAGGATCAAAGATCAGGGAAAGCTGCTGCTGGCTGTAGGTTTTAGAAATCTCTATCAAGTTTTAGAAAAAAATCAGGAAGGTGTGGAACCAGTGTCTTCACTGCAGCACTGACAGTCATGATTTGCAAAGCACCTGGAGGCTAGCAAAACACTTTCTATCTGCTGAAGCTCATAGAGCTGACTGTCACTGCTGGAGGAGCAAAGTAGAGCTTTCTGCCTGTCTTTCACCTTCCAAATCTCATAACTGCTTTTTGCTGTTGCACCTAACCCAGAACTAAAGAAGTTACTTGTTTCCAGCCCTGCGATACAGGAATATTAGAGAAAAGCTGAGACTGTGCTAATCTATCACTAGACAAACTGACATAGTGGTTAAGAGAATGGGCTTTGAAGCTCTGGAGCCAGATCACCTGGGTTCAGAGCCAGGTTCCTCCACCTACTATTTCTATGACCTTGGCAGGGTGCCCAATTTCTTTGTGCCTCAGTTGTGGCAGTTTTGAACTGTAGCTAATCTCCCTACCTCAAAGATTTGGTTTGCTGATAACCATCATTATCAGCAAACTAACACAGGAACAGAAAACCAAACACCTCATGTTCTCACTCATAAGTAGGAGTTGAACAATGAGAACACATGGACAGAGGGAGGGAAACATCACACACTGGGGCCTGTTGCGGGGTGGGAGGCAAGGGGAGGGAGAGCATTAGGACAAATAACCTAATGCATGCAGAGCTTAACACCTAGATAATGGGTTGATAGGTGCAGCGACCACCATGGCACATGTATACCTATGTAACAAACCTACATGTTCTGCACATGTATCCCAGAACTTAAAGTAAAATAATAAATACATAAGGACAGAAAAAAAGAAATTATTACTAAAATATATGAATGTAGAAAATGGTTTTGCAAAAATGCAAATAAAGTGATTAGGCATTGCGTAATCTGTTTGGAACTCTTTGGTACTCAATTTTTTTTTTATTTGAGGTTTTTCTTTCCACAGGAACCATAATTATTTAACTATTTTAGGTTTACGTTATGTTTGAGGCTAAATATACTAGCAGCTAGCTTATGTTTAATCAGCATTGCTTTTACATAAAGGACACTCATCTGAAAGCTCAAGGTAGTATACTTAAGTCATTATATTTTACTTTTTCATGAAAGCCAAGGAAAAATGCCACAGGTCTTTTTACTCTTCTTGGTAGTATCATAATTTTGTTAAATGTCCATAAATAATTAAGATGCCTCTAAAGGTTTGCTCCATAACTATAAAGTAATAAAACAAAATCTTCCTATTTGAATTTCTCTGGAAGCATTGATTGCCAACTTTATCAATTAAACTTTCCAAATTGACTTTATAATTTCATAATGTTTTAAATTCATTCAAGAATAGGTATACTGTAATAGATTGTAAAAAAAAAAGAAAAAAAAGAAGTCATGAGTCTTCATTCTTTCCCGTATCTATGTCCTTTCCAATGTGAAATTGTAGCTTCTTCCATAAAGACGTGAAATCTTCCCGATCCCTTTAATATGGGCTGCACATGTGACTTTTTTTCCCAACAAAAAGTGATGGTACTCCAGGTTGAGGCTTTGTGATTCTTTCCTGCTCCTCTGCCTTTATCATGAGAAGATGCTGAAGCTGGCCTGTTAGAGGATGAGACTTGTGGAACCATATGGAGCAGAGCTGATTCAGCCCAGTTGTCTCAGTTAAAGCCCCAGATGTGTGAGAGAGGCCAGTTGAAATTAGCAAAGCCAGCCTATAGCTGACCAATGATGCACAGATGAGCCAAACCAAGCCCACTTCATATTAGTAGAATTTCTAGGAGACTTTTGAGAAAACAAAACAAAACAAAAAACACTGTACGTCTTGAAGGTTGTGTAGTTGGTTGTAATTATTGCAGCAACAGGTAACTGTACATACACAATGACATGATTACAAACTGAGCAGTAAGTATATTTAAATTCAAAAAGTATTTTTGTTTAGCAATGTTAGAATAGTAGCAGTTTCATCTTTTTGATGCTTTTTCTAAATATACAATATAATGCTTTCAAAAACATTAATTTAGGGAAAATTTAGAGCATCTGCATTCATAACCAAAAGTATGTTTATATTTGTTATTCTACCAAGGGTCTATAAAACAAGTCTAAAGAATGTATGCATTGGCAAAATGAATTTTGCATGGCAAAATTTTATGGCAAAACATACAAATCAGAAGCAATTATTCATTCCTTGCATTTTGCATTCTACACTAACTTGCTGCCTACGTTGAAGCAAACAAGGTAATTTGAACAAATAAATGGTTTCTCTTTAATAATGTTGTGCAGCAGGGAAGTCAGCTTCTAAAGAAATGGTTTTGAAGTGATTAAGAAGAAAAAGCTTTATAAGTATTTTAAGGGTATTGAGTTACTCTGAGGATAAGTAGGATAAATGTTATGAGTGGAAAGCAGAGCAAGGTTTCAAGCATTCAGCAGGCAAGGTTTCAAAACATAATATTAGTTGGCATAAATAAAAATAAAAGTTCTTTTCAGTATTGCTTGAGAAAGGTAAAAGTGGTTATTTTCAGTCAGCCCACTTTAATTCAGTACCTGGTGAAGTTTTCCAGCTGGGGCATATGGTGCATAGAAATGACTTATCAAAAGAGGGGGTTCAAGATAGTTCAAGAAAATTTAATCTTTTACCTATAATGTGTTAGCCATTCTGCTAGGTACTGAGAACAGAGCTGGCCAAAGACAATGATTTTAAATCTGTGTGAAATGCAGAATAATAGTATATGCAAGACATGAGAAACAGAATTTGTCCATGTGACTAGAGAATGATTCACAGAGGAGAAAACCAATGACTGGGTCTCGATTTACGTTTATAGTTCACCATTTAGGAAAAAAGGATGACAGTAATAAAAAGGAACAGTATAAACAAAGGCATAGGGATGTGAATGAGTGAGTCACAATGGAAAATTCCACCCACCAGGAACATGGATAACCCAGGACAGAAGAGGATGGAGGTAAAAGATGATAGTACTGATGGTATATTAGTTATTTATTTCTTCAAATGAATTAGTGCAAAACTTACTTGCTTAAAAACAACAATATTAATCTCACAGTTTCTGTGGGTCAGGAGCTCAGCATGGCTCACCTGGGCCCTCTGGCTCAGGATCTCTCAGGCTGCCATCAAGGCTGCTGTCAGCCTCATCTGGAGGGACAGTGCAGGGAGGATCCACTTCCATGCTCACTGGACATCAGCAGGATCCAGTTTTTGTTGGCTATTGGCCTGAGGCCACCCTCAGTTCCCTGCCACCCTCCGTAGGCAGTTCTCAACTTCTCAGCTTGTAAGCAAGCATGGAGAGCCAGAGAGAGTGTGAGCAAGATGGATGTCAATCTTTTGTTACCTAATCTCAGACATGACTTCTGTCACTTTTGCCATATTATATCCATTAAAAGCAAGTTACTAGATCCAACCCACTCTTAAGGAAGTGGGAAGGAATATAAAGCAAGGACATAGATAGTAGGAGGGAGGGATCATTGGGAGCCTTTTAGAAGCAGCCCCCAAAAGATGGTAAAAGTAATTCCATCCATCATGAGTGACAGTACTAGGAAAAGAGGTCGGTGATAAGGATACATGAAATTGATGAGACAGACAGTTGGTAAATGATAGGGAACATTTTAGTGTTCTACTGAAATGACTAGAGAGCCTGCATAGGTAGGATACATTGATCCCTGTGAGTAGGGCTAAACAATGCTAACAATGATCACCTGAGACATCTAGGAAAAGAAGAGCTTCTAGTGCCCACGTGGTGGAGACTTGTTTCTTACTTCTTCTACACAGGCAAGATGCTGCTGGAGGGATGCTTGCAGCCTAACCTGACTGCCAAATATGAAAAGAGAAAAGAGGAGGTGAAGGACAGAGCACAATATCAATGCATCCAAGTTGTCCAGTGGCCAGAGACAGAAATCTGAAATAAAACAACCAGCACTGGTTGCTCAGAGAAAAAAAAAACACAAAGCTTATGACAAAGGCAATTTTCACAAAAATAATATCAAGAATATTTTAAAAGATAATTTAGAGGATTAAAAAACTTCATTAAAAATTATTTTTGAATGAAATAATTCCATGGGCAAGTGGAAAGAAATGACATTAACATTGAGAACTGAATCAGAAATTGAAATATCAAGTTAAAGAATCAGGTCTCTGAAAAAAATCAGAGACCAAAAGGAATGCGATGGAAATAATGAATGCAAATATGTAAATAATCTTAATTCTTAAAGAAGAAAAATGTATCAAGAAATTACAGGCAATCACTAAATATATGAGAGAAATAAGCTCTTGGTCTCAAAAAGACTTTCTTCTCCAAAAGATTGAAAGGAAAATGAAATTCCATTATTAATGTTTTAAAAGAAACTCCTGATCATATGTTAGTATAATTACTGAATTCTGAGAATAAAACAATTTATCCTATTGTAAATTATATAAATTGACCCAAGGAGATACACATTTTCTTCTAAGACACTCTCTTTCAGCCAAAGTGGTTTATTTGCTATTCATTAAATGCAGGGCACCATCATTCCTAGTCCCATTTTCTTCTAGTAGGAGCAGCCTTTCCCCAACTACACAGTTGGAATTGGAGAGCCAAAGAGAGTGCTGTAATAATTACATTAAGACTAGCAGCAGGGTACAGGAACTATCCCAGGCAAATCTGGTCCTGTGGTTCTCCCTACCCAGATCTTCAGAAGGCTCATCCTTGCGATGCCCTTAGGACTTTGCTTAAGTGTCAGCTTATCCACTTCCCTGACCATCCCCTAGTGAATTAATGAACTACTACTCATGCAAGCCCCCTTATCCTACTTGATATTTTGCCTCATATATTATGCATTTATTTATTATATCTCTCCACCTGTCTTAGTTAATTTGTGCTACTACAACAAAATACCAGAGACTAATTTGTAAAGAACAGAAATTTGTTTTCCCATAGTTCCGGAGCTTTGGAAGTCCAAGCTCAAGAAACTGTCAGGTTTGATTGTCTGGAGAGGGCTGCTGTCTGCTTCCAAGATGGCACCTTGTTGCTGCATCCTCTGGAGAGGAGGAGTGCTGTGTCCTTACAAGGTGGAAGGCATAAGGGCAAGAGGGCCAAACACCTAGTGAAGGCTCTTTCATAAGGGTTTTAATTCCACTAATGAAGAAGGATCCCTCATGACCTAATCACCTCTTAAGAGCCCCACCTCTTAATACCATCTCGTTGGTCATTAAGTTTTAACACCTGAATTTTTGAAGCAATACATCCAAATTTATGTCCCTCTTAGATGAAAAATATATTCAGTCCATTCCCATAGCCCCCAAAGTATTAACTATTTCTAGTATCAACTTAAAAGTCTAAAGTCCAAAGTCTCACTTAAATATTTCTCAATCAGATATGGGTTAGATGCAAAGGTGTATATCATCTGTAGGCAAGTGTCCCTTTAGCTGTGAATCTCTGGAATTAAAAAAGTTATGTGCTTCCAAAATATGGTGGTGGGATGGGCACAAGTTAGATGTTTCTGTTCCAAAAGGGAGAAACAGGAAAGAAGAGTGAGGTAACTGGTGTTAAGTAAGTCTAAAATCCAACAGGGCAAACAACACTCCATCTTAAGCCTTGAGAATAATCTTTGACTCCATGTCTCACATTCCAGGAACAATGGGGCAAGGGTTAGGTCCCCAAGGCTCCAGGGGACTACAACCCCATGGCTTTACTGAGTATACCCCAAGCAGCTGCCCTCACAGATTGAAATTGGGTGCCTACAGCTCTCCCAGACTGGCATTCCACATTGGTGACAGATCTAGGCTCTCTGAGGTGGCTCTGCTCCCATGGCTCCAATAAGAATTGCTCTAGTGGGGGCTCTATACAGTGGCCCCAACCCCTCGGCTCTGCTGGGCTTTTCCCAGGTTGGGGCCTTATTCAACACATGAGCAACAGTCCTCTCCCTGGGCCCCGATCCTCTCTGAGGGGCGTCCTTTGAAATCTTGGTGGAGGTGAAATCATGCCACCACAGGTCAAGGACTCTGTGAGCCTGTTGAATTAGCATCGTGTGGATGGATTCTCCTGTTTATAGCATTGTGGCTTACAGATCATGCCTTGCAGAGCAGTGGCCCGAGTTCTACCTGGCCCACTTTAGCCACCGCTAAAGTGGCCAGTGAGCGCTGTACCAGAACATGGAAAGAAAGGACTTACAGTAACCTTGGGTGGAAAGCCCTGAGGCCCCACAGCCACCCTGGGCTCCTCTCTTCCAGCTGTTCTGTTCTCAAGGCCTAGCACTCTGGGTGTTTGATGGGTACTGCAGCCTCTAAAATGCCTTCAGTGTCGTGCTCCCATTATCTTAATGAATAATACCTGGCTTCCTTCTATTCATAATAATCTTATCAAATGGTCTCTTGGGTATACCGTTGGTTTTCTCTCCTAAACAAGCTTTTAAAATTCTGTACATGGCCAGGCTGAGCATTTTTTCAAATCTTTATATTTTACTTTTGTTTTAACTATAAATTCCTTCTTCAGTTTTTTTCTCTCTTCTCACATTTTACTATAAACAGGAGAATCCATGTAGCACCCTGAATACTTTGCTTATAGAGATTTCTTCCACCAAATTTCCTATTTCATTGCTTTTAAGTTCTGCCTCCTACAAGGTCCTAGGACATAGACACTGTTCAGACAAATTATTTTTCACTTTATAATGAGGACAGCCTTTTCTACAGTTTCCAATACCTTGTTTCTTATTTCCATCTGAGACTTCATTAGAATAGTCTTCGCTAACCATGTTTCTACCAGCATTCCGTTCACAACCACTTTAAGTAATCTTTGGGAAGAATGAACCTTTCCCTGTAGCTCTGCTCTTCTTCTGAGCCCTCATCAGAATCACCCTTAACACTCCATTCATGGCAATACAGGCTTTTTTCAACATTTACTTCAAAAGTTTTCCAGCCTGTAGCCATTACCCAATTCCAAATCTACTTCCCCATATTTTGGTATCTGTTATAGCAACACCCACTTCTTTGGTACTGATTTCTCTCTTAGTCCATTTTTATGACTATAACAAAATATCACAGACTGAGTAATTTTTAAAGAACATAAATTTATTTCCTCACACTTCTGAAGGCTGAGAACTCCAAGATCAACATGTGGGCAGGTTAGTTGTCTGGTGAGGGCTGTTCTCTGGTTCCAAGATGGCACCTTGTTGCTGCATCCTCTGGAAAGGAGTGCTGTGTCCTAAGATGGCAGAAGGCATATGGGCAAGAGGGCCAAACACTGAGTAAAGCTATTTTTATAAAAGGCTTAGTCCCATTTATGAGAAAAGAGCCCTCATGCTCTAATCACTTCTTAAAGGCCCTACAATAGTACTCAATAATATCATGTTGCTCATTAAGTTTCAACACCTGAATTTTGGAGGAGACATGCTCAAGCCATAGCACCACTTCTCTGAGAGCAGGGCCCTCTCTGTTTAGTTTACTGCTGTATCTATCCTTGTGCCTAGAACAGACAGTGGCATGTCATAGGCATTCAGTAAATACGGTTGAATGAACCAATTTTTGAATTAATGAATAAATGAACAAAGCAGAAAAATTATATAGATCAATTTCCATAGAAAAAAATTGGAAGGGGATTAGCAGATGGATTCAGGCGAGACAGCATAGAATAACGGTTGTATGCTAGAGAATAGAACTTAATAATGCTTAAGTTCTAGAATATGACTGCCTGAGGTTCTTAGTTGTTTTTTTTTTTAATCTTATCTTTTTTTCCTCCATGGCTCTAGACACATATGGTTTGACTTCTTTATTTCCAGGTTTCCTCAGTTGTGAAATTAGGATGTTAATTATAGCTTTTGACATACAAGAAACATCAAAAAGATTGAATGTCTTAATAAGAGTGAAGCATGTAGATCAGTGACTGCTATGTAAGTATTCTAATATTATTTAGATCTTTTGAAGAAGAGATAATACCAACACTACTTAAGCTATTCTGATGAGGAAAAGATAAGAATAGCATAACAGTAATGCTAAGCCTTGCCAGGGATGCCTATGATCACTGCAGATGTTGTTATTACTATTAGTCAACATGAAAGTTTTAAAACATTTGCGATAAGACAAGACAATAAACAACACTGAGAAAAGATATAATAAAAGCTTTTCCATAGATTAGAAAAATATTTAATGTACAGAATATTTCTGCAAATTAATAAATGACAATTAGTAACAGAATTATTGGAAATATGAATAGGAAATTCACAGTAAAGTAAATTTAAATGGCAAATAAACATGAAAATATGTTCAACCTAGTAATAAGGAAATGTAAATTGTTTTAAAAGTTATAGAATACCTTTTCTATATCAGATTGGTAAATATAAAAAAATTGATCATACAAACTGTTAATAATAGCCGACATTTATAATCAAGTACTGATTTATGCTAGGGACTTTTTCATGTTCTATGTATATCAAGTCATATATTTGTAACAAGCATATGACTAAAACTAATATTAGTCTAATATATCAATACTGGTATTATTATTCCTATTTTACACCCAATTAAACCAAGGAATATAGCAATTTAGTAATTTACTCAAGGTCTCACAGGTGAAAAGTTGAAGAGCTATAATTGATCCCTAGCAGATTGACCCTAGAGATTGCTCCTTTAACCACTACACTAAATTTTCTCATTGCTATCAGCAACATAGGTAAAGTGTCCTTCTCATATATAGCTCATTGAAATAAGAATTATTATAGTTTTTATAGAGTAACCCACACTATTTATTGAAATTAGAGCTATAGCCTTTGGCCCCTCACTTCACTTCTAGGTTTGACAATATTTATTTGTGAATAAGCATTCCAATAGGAATAACCATAAGCAAATTCAGGGAGGTAGAGGAACACACAGTTTTTAAAGGAAAAATGAGGAGGGTCACATACATTTTTTTAAGAAAATTATCCTTGGCTACAAGTATCAATACGGGTGGCATCAGTCCAAAGTTGGATAGGCAGTTGCTGGGCAGATATCCTCATGGAAGTATCGTGTGTGTGTGTGTGTGTGTGTGTGTGTGTGAGAGAGAGAGAGGCTGTGGTGGCCTTTGTGCAAGATTGTGTTTTTATGCAGAGTGTTTTGTGATAGTTATTTTATCAGACACACATGCCTGGGGACCCTCCCCTCATGGCCTTCCGCAGCTCCATTTGTCAGGGTTTTCAAAATAAGTGGCTCCATTTTGATTCTGACAATGTTCACACACTTTATAGGAAAAAAAAAAGTACATGAATGTAAAGATGTGTAAAAGATTGTTTATTGCAGCATGTAGTACTAAGGGATGGATGCATAGCAATAGGTTTAATGATTGAAAACCTATTGTATACTTGTAATGAACTTTGTGGTTGTTTTTATAATATCCATTCCCATTTTCTTAGGATCAAATTTATTTTGACAATGTTTCAGCCTTCACCCTCTTGCCAATAGTTCATGTTCTTTGAGAGGGAGAGTAACAGTTGACTGCATTTCTAGTTTTAAAAGTGGTACATGTGACTGAGGCTTTATCACTGTTAGCAAATTATCAAAAGCAAATAATGTTGAACATTGACTGAGAAAAAAACATAATTCTGGACATCATCTTCAGAAAGTATGATTCAATAGCTCTAGAGTTACTCCTCCAAGAATCTATGTTTTCCTTTTTTGTTAACCAAGCTCTCCAGGTGTTTCTCATGCACAGACATGTTTAAAAACGAGCATGAATATCATAAATGTCAATGCTGTATGGTAAATATCACCTAGCAGAGACTGAATTCATGGAGGAAAGTGTAATTAATTACTAAGATCAGACGTACAGGCAAGAGTTGACACTTTATTGATTTTTGAGTATTAAGTGAGATTTTGTTTTTGTGAGGAGCGTGTATGACCCCCAAATAGAAGATAGTACAGAGTGGATTCTTGGAAGATGGTGCAGCATAAAGCATGTGAAATCTTTCTCCCTAACTAGACAATAATTGCAGTGGCACAATCTGTCTGATGTAACTATTTTGGAGCTCTACAGTGTATTGAAGGCTTGCAGTTGAAGACTTGGATGATAACTTGCAGTTAATTTCAGTAAATTTCAACTCTTGGCACAAAACCATCCATCCCCTACCTCTCAGCCACATGACAGGTAGATCTGCACATGTACCTGGAATAGCTTGAACATAGCTTGAAGAAGCCTGGGTGCACAAAAAGGACCCTTTCCCTTATATACCGGGGATCTATGCCCTGATTGTTACTTCTGATTGCAGATGCACAAAGAGGCTAAAGCCATTGTTGTTTTACCTCCTCCCATTGCTGCAAGCCCTTCGCCTTCTGACTGAAGTGACTGCCAGGGGTATTAAAGGGCCAATGACTTCCCCTTCACCTTCATTTTTCTCTTTTTCCACTTTGTGAGCCAGACATTGAAGACTAGCTCATTGAAAAGAAACCACATACGCGAGAAAATTAGAAAGTCACCACTCATGCCCAGGGGAAGGCACTGGCTCAGAAAAGGCCAGAGAATACATTAAGTTTGCCCCTCTGGTTTATTCTTGGCACAGAGATAGATAGCCTACAACAATCAAGAAACAACAACAAAAAAAGCAGCAAATCCTGGTGAAGAGGAAGGATTCAATTTCCAGCATTGCTATACCATTAGATTAATATGTCTAGTTTTCACCAGAAATTATAAAGCATATTTACAAACCAGGGAAATATGGCTAATTCAAAGGAAAACCACACAAACTGCCCCTGACAAAGAATTGATAATGGAGCTATGAGACACAGACTTTGAACAACTGTCTCAAAGATGCTGACAGAACCAAAGCAAGACATGAAGAATGCCAAGAAGTCAATGTATGAAAAAAATAGAAACATAAATGAAGAGATAGAAAACCTAAAAAGAAAGAAAAAAAGAAAATTTGGAGCTGACAAAGAAAATAACTGAAATGAAATAGTCACTAGAGGGATTCAAGAGCAAATTTGATCAAGCAGAAAAATCAGCTAACTTGAAGATAGGACCATAGAAATTATTGTCTGAGAAACAGAAAAAAGATTGAAATAAAGTGGACAGAGACTATGAGTTCTGTGGGACACCATCAAACAGTTCAACATATACATTATGAAAATCTCAGAGGGGAAGAGAAGGAGGAAGAGGAAGAGAGAATATTTGAAGAAATCATGGCTGAAAACTTTTCAAATATAATGAAAGATACGGAAATAAACATCCGAGAAGCTCAATAGATTCTGAGTAGAATAAATTCAAAGATACTCAAAGTGAGATACATTATGATCAAAGTATCAAAATCCCAAAACAGATAATGTTGAAAGTAGCTTTAGAGAAGTGACTTAACCACATAAAAAGATCTCAATACTATTATCAGCAAATTTCTCATCAGAAACCTTGGAGCATTTCCCCTATGGATAAGGGGGACTAAGGTGTAGAAAAAAATAGCAAAATGGCAGCAGTAGGTCCCTATTTATCAGTAATTGCTTTTAATGTAAATGAATTAAATTCTCCAACCAAAAGGCAGAGATCAGCAAAATAGAGTTTTTAAAATGATTCAACTATATGCCATCTACAAGAGACTCATTTTAGATCCAGAAGGCAGTAGACTGATATATTCAAACTTCTAAAGAGCAAACAAAGAAACAACATGTCAACCAAGAACTGTATAACTGATTTAATTGTATATTTTGAAATAACTAAAAAAGTATAATTAGATGGTTTGTAACACTAAGAATAAGTGCTTTAGGGAATGGATACCCCATTTTTCATGATGTAATTATTACATACTGCATGCCTGTATCAAAATATCTCCTGTACCCCATAAACATATACAACTACAATGTACCAACAGAAATTAAAAATGTTCTATAGCCGGCAAAACTATCTTTCAAAAGCTTACCGCTAGAACTGCCCTGCAAGAAATGCTTAAGGGAGCCTTGCAGGTTGAAATTAAAGAACACTAAATAATAAGACATAAAAATCTCAATGAAGGTGAATACATATGCAATTATAAAAGCTAATGGTGTGGTAACTTTGATGTATGATTCTACTTTTTGTTCTCTACTCTAAGAGACTTACACATTTAAAAAAATTATTAGTGTCAAAGTATTATAACTTTAGTTTGTAAATTAACATATTTTTCTACATAATGGTAGAGATGAATATATTAAAATTTATTAGTTTATGTTTCTTAAAACACAATGTGTAAAGATATAATTTTATAACATCGACAACTAAAAAAGGTAGTGCTGAAGCTTTTAAAGGTGCAGAATTTTTATGTTATTAAAATGAAATGGTATAAATTCAAATTGGTGTAACAACTTTAGGATGTTACATGTAATCCCCATGGTAACTACAGAAAAATAACTAAAGAGTATACTCTAAAGGAAATGAGAAAGGAATAGAAATATTTCACTACAAAAAAATTAGCTAAACAGAAAAAAAGATGGTAATGCAGAATATGAGGAAGAAAACAGCTATAAGGCATAGAGTGGTTCCCCGTATGCAGGGTTTCACTTTCCATAGTGAACCCATAGTGAACTGCAGTTCAAAAATATTAATCAGTACTCTTGTGCTTTTGAACCAGAATTAAGTAAAATAAGGGTTACTTGAACATAAGTACTGCAATACTATGACAAATAAGCTGCTAACCAAGATGGTTATTAGGTGACTAATGACAATCCAGGTAAAGATTTCATCCTGCTCTTCAGAATGACATGCAATTTAAAACTTATGAATTGTTTATTTTTGGACTTTTCAATTATGTCACGATGCCTACATAATTCACCTCATAAATCTCATCACATGGGGATTTTGTCATCTCACTTCATCACAAGAAGAAGGGTGAGGACAGTGCAATAAATATTTTGAGGAAGAAACACCACATTCACATAATTTTTATTACAGTAGATAGCTATAATCGCTCCATTTTATTACTACTGTATTTTTGTTAATCTCTTTCTGTGCCTAATTTATAAATTAAACTTTATCTTAGGTGGTTATGTGTAGGAAGAACCATAGTGTATATAGGGTTTAGTACTATCCATGATTTCAGGCATCCACTTTGGGTCTGGGAACGTATCCCCTATGGGTAAAGGGGGACTACTATATAGAAAAAAAATCAAAATGACAGAAATAAGACCCTACTACTTATCAGTAATTACTTTTAATGTAAATGAATTAAACCTTCCCATCAAAAGACAGAGATTGGCAAAATAGATGGAAAAAAACATGATCCAACTATATGCTGTCTACAGCAGACTCACTTTAGAGCCCAAGATACAAATAAGTTGAAAGGTTGAAAATGGATATTCTATGCAAACGGTAATAAAAATTCAGAAGAATGGCTAAACTAATATCAGACAACATAGACTTTAACTTTAAAAAGATTATGAGATGAATAAGGATATTACACATTAATAAAAGATTCAATATGGCAAAGAGACAATTATAAATATGTTTATTTTTTGTGATGGTTAATACTGAGTGTCAATTTGATTGGATTGACGAATACGAAGTATTGATCCTGGGTGTGTCTGTGAGGGTGTTGCCAACGAAGATTACCATTTGAGTCAGTGGGCTGAGGAAGGCAGACCCACACTTAATCTAGTGGGTGCAATCTAATCAGCTGCCAGTGAATACAAAGCAGGTAGAAAAACATGAAAAGGTGAGACTGGCCTGGCCTACATCTTTCTACCATGCTGGATGCTTCCTGCCATCGAACAACGAACTCCAAGTTCTTCAGTTTTGGAAGTCAAACTGGCTCTCCTTGCTCTTCAGCCTGGAGACAGCCCATTGTGGGACCTTGTGATTGTGTGAGTTAATACTTAATAAACTCCATTCCATTAGTTCTGTCCCTCTAGAGAGCCTTGACTAATACATTTAATAACAGACTACCAAAATACGTGAGGTAAGAGATGACTAAAGAACTAAAGGGAGAAATACACAGTTTTACAATAATATTCAGAGACTTCTATGCCCTACTCTCAATAATGGAGAGAACCACCAGACAGAATTATAGCTAAGGAAACAGTGAACTTGAACCCATAATAAACCAACTATATCTAACATACATATATGGAACATTCTACCCAACAACAATAGGATACACATTCTTCTCAGGTACATGTAGGACATAAGCCAATCACAAAATAACAAATACTATATGATTCCACTTATATGAGGTACATTGAGTAGTCAAAATCATGGGGACTGAAAGCATAATGGAAATTGCCACAGGCTGGGAGGAGAAAGGAATGGGGAGTAATTGTTTAATGAATATAGAATTTCAGCTTTGCAAAACAAAAAGAGTTTTAGAGATGAATGGTGGTGATGGTTGCACAACAATATGAATGTACTTAATATCCCCAAACTTTACACCTGAAATAGTTGTTACTCAAAATAATAAAAAGTAAATCAATCTCTCTCTCTCTCTCTGACACACACACACACACACACACACACACACACACACACACACACACAGAGGGCAGACAGCACAAGCCAAAACAGGAAGGAACAAAGCACTTTCTATATTTGGGAAATAACAAAGGACCAGTGAGGCTAGACGGCATAGATAGTGGAGATAAGTCTAGAAAGTTGGGTAAATGTCAAATCTAGAAAAATAATTGATGCTATGTTATGGAGTTTTTTTTCCATTATAATTTAAAGCAAATACATTTTTGGATTAAAAAAATAAAATGACCTTATTTGCTGTATGTCTTGGGAAAAAATAATATGGAAATATAGATGGGAGAGGAAAGAGAATTGAGTAAGATACTTTGTATTTTTGGTATTTTGAGAAAAACTATTTCATCTATATTATATATAAATTGTTATATTCTAACAAAAGTTGATTTTTATGTACTCATTTATATCTCATTTTAATAATATTGAGTACAAACCATTTCCCTAATAAACATGTACCCCCAACCAGAATATTAAGAGAATACAAGGCTTTGGAGTGCCCAAGAAAGACATCATGATTTGATATGAAAATAAGCCATTGTTTTGACCATCAGCAAATGATCTTAGCAAGTACAGATTCAGTGGAAAATAGAGGCAGAAGCCAAACTGCTGTGTGTGGAAGAATAAATGGTGGTTGAAGGGGTAAAGACAGCATCATTTTTCTTCAGGATGATTAAGAGTGACTGCTAGAGCAGGAGGCCAGCTTGAGGGTAACCAGATCATTTTAGCACAAATACAACCTAATGTAGCCAAGTCCTGAGAGAGCAAGCAAATTCATTCAACCATCATCCAGCAAGAATGTCCCTCATCACTCCTTTGGTGCTGTACTTTCACACAGTATATCTGTAATGTGATCATGAAAAGTAATTAAAGAAACAGTCTGCACTGTCAGTAAAGCATTACATCTAAGTGCTTATTCAATGTTACTGCCTTTAGTCTTCAGTATTTTCAAGAAAGAGTAAAATATTGTTCTTTTTTCTAGAAAGTAGTAAATCATCTAAATTAATTTTATCTTATTCTTATTTTCCTCCAAATGAGAACATGTGCTACTCCCCTTAGTTAATGATTTGCTGAGGTACATAGGATAAAATAGTCTTTAAAAAATCTTTTTTCTACCTCTATATTCCATTTCTTCCTCTATAAACCATTCCATAGAGGTTTCCATTTTCTACCTCTATATTCATCCTCATATTCAGCCTATTTTAAAATACTTCTTTCCTGAGTTCCATTCTTCCAGGCTTTCACTAATGTAACCCTGTACATTACACTGGATATATTGGGGATTTTTGTTGGCTGGCATAAACTTACCACAAGAAAATTTTGTTTCTACATAATATTTTATGAAAGTACTAAAAGCTACCACTATCATCTCTTCTAGGGCCTGTGGTGGGCCAGGAAAATGACAAATTAGCTGCCAAATCTAATGAAAGGATTAAATGTAAAGAGAAGAAAAATTCAACCATCCTCATACACTGACAACTGAGGTTTCTTGCTTTTTTCTTTCCAAATGCCCTTCCAATGAGGGGAAGACAAAATTAATATCTCATCCACGATTTCAGTCTGGCAGAAAATGAACCTCTTTTACAAACAGGTTGATTATTAATTAGCATTCCTAAAAGGTTGTTCATTTTGCTAATCTTTAACACTGAAATTGAAATTGCTGCAGATCTTGACAGGCACCCACTGAAAGTCCTCACTCCTTAAATAAGAGCTTCATCAGAAACTTATCAAATCTTTTAGCACAGATTTGTCCCGATTTTTAAGGCATACTTTTCTTGGGGCTTTAATTTTCACTTGATTCTATTTTACTATTTTTTTGTATTAATTCCCCACACATTTTAGCTATTAGAAAGCCAGCATGAAGCGACGCGTTTTTGTAAAAAATAGATTTGCCTCAACAAATTTTTACTCAGATAAAGTGAAAATTAGATTTAGTTTGCAATTTTGAAGTAGAGATTTTAAAGGTCATTTATGTTGTGTGCATGTGTGTAGTGGTTGTGTGGTGGTGTCATTTCCTTTTTTTGTTTGCCAGAACCATTCTTAAATAAAAAAGAGTGCAATATATTAGAAATAAAAGGTATCTGCTCTCTCATAATCTATAATTGGTGTGCTATTTCTTAATGTTTGTTCCATAGTAGATGCCATGGGTAATCAGCCATATTTATGGATTAAGATTCATCTTTTGCATATAGGTACCCTATTGTTCCAGCAGTATTTGTTGAAAAGATTGGATTAGAAGTTTTAATGTAGCAACAAAATTGCTGCTGTGACATGATAAAGTGAATGAACTGAATGTATAAGAATGTCTTCTAAAATCAAGCTTTCAAAGATGGTGTCTTTGAAAGAAATCAAGAGAAAGGGTTGAAGAAAGAGAGTGACATATGTACTAAAGCTATCAATGAATGAGTGAGAGCAGATAGCAACAAAAAACGATTAGCATGAAGCTTTGTCTTGTGGCATGAGTTTCAAAAGATCTGGTGCTTTTTGAAAGAGGACAGAAGACTCCCCAAATGGATCTGTAGAATATTGTAATTTTTATCAAAATGCACACAAGGATTTTTGTGGACATAGGCAAGTTCCTCCTAAACTTTATGTAGAAAAGCACAGGACTAGAATAGCTAAAACAACCTTGAAAAATAAGAATAAAGTAGAAGGAATTACTCTACCTGCTATTAACGCTTACTATATGGCTACATTGATAAAAAAGCAATGTGGTATCGGTGAAGAAATTGACACATACATCAGTGAAAGAGAATAGAAAAAGCAGAACTTGACCCCTACAAACATACCCAAATTTTTGACAAAAATGTAAAAGCAATTCAGTGGAATTATGCTGAGTGGAAAAGGCCAATCCCAAATTTTCCATAATATATTATTCCATTTATATAACATTTTAAAATGACAAAATTATAGGATGAAGAATAGATTAGTGGTTGCCAGGTTTATGGAAGTTGGAGGGTGGGAAGTGGCTGTTGCTATAGAAGGGTAGCACAAGGAATACTTATGATAAAACTGTTATTTTAACTGTAGTCATGGTCAAAGAATCTACATGTGTTATAAAATGCATAGAACTAAACACACACACACACACACACACACACACACACACACACACATCTGTTGAAATCTGAATAAGCTCAGTGGATTGTATCAGTGTCAAACTCCTGCTTGTGGTATTGTACTGTAGTTACGCAGGATGTTACCTTTGAGTGAATGGCACATAGGCTCTTCATTGTATGATTTCTTACAACTATGTGTGAGTCTATAGTTGTCTCAAAATAAAATGTTAAAAAAAAGCAGGAGACAGACTATAAATGGTTTGATCTTCGTCTTCTATTTTTTTTAGTTCCTATTGAAAAAAACATTGTAAGCTTTCAAATACTACATTTGGATGATAGCCTTATGAAAGATTTTGTGGTTTGATGCATGCAAATTATTGCTTTAAAAACATATGACCAGTTAGTCAACATAATCAACTTATGTTACCAATCAGCACTGTAATTAAGAAATAAGAACATGATACCAAAATAAACTCAAAATAGATCAGAGACCTAAATGTAAAACTTTAAGCAATAAAATATCTAGAATAAAATAGGAGGAAATCTTTGTGACCTTGTTTAGGAAAAGATAAAATTCATAGATTAGACCTCATAAAAATTAAGAAATTCAAAAACCAGTACTGAGGGAATGAAAAGACAAACCATAGATAGGGGGACAGTATGTTCAAACTACACATCTGATAAACAACTTGTATTCAGAATGTATCAAAACATCTCAAAACTCAGTGTACAAACAACCCAGAAAAGTACTTACAGCCAGATTAGCTTTGCAGCATATGTCCCCTGGGCCCTGCAACCCTGTAGATTGATGCAGTGAGAGCCAAATGGAGACATCTCTTACATGATTGTCAGATTTTACTTGTTGAATGAGGAAAACAGAAAAAAATACATTTTTGTGCTTTTAAAGGGAAAAGAAACCAACTTCCCCTCTTCCCTTCTGAGAGAGGCTCCTTGGATATGTAATGGAAGAAATGCGCACTCTAGCTCTTTGATATATAAATAATTCTCTCTAGGAACCAAATAAGTTCAGTATCTCCAGGTTTCACAACATAGAGATGTCTCTAAGGTTCTGGGACTAATTTCTTTTGAAATATAAATACCTGTTTTTTTTTTGTTGTTTTTTTTGTTTTGTTTTGTTTTTCTTTTTTTGAGATGGAGTCTTGCTCTGTCACCCAGGCTGGAGTGCAGTGGTGCAATCTCCGCTCACTGCAACCTCCACCTCCCGGGTTCAAGAAATTCTCCTGCCTCAGTCTCCTGAGTACCTGGGATTAGAGGTGCTCACCACTGCTCCTGGCTAATTTTTGTATTTTTAGTAGAGACAGGGTTTCACCATGTTGGCCATGCTGGTCTCTAACTCCTGACCTCGTGATCTGCCTGCCTCGGCCTCCCAAAGTGCTGGATTACAGATGTCAGCCACCACGCCTGGCCTAATCTAAATATTTCTAAGAGAAGTGAAACAAACATTCTTTATCTTATACTATACATATTTCCATGTTTCATGGACCTGCAGCTTTGAAACATGGGAATAAATCCAGGTTTATTTTCTCACAGTTACATTATGCTAAAATGAGAATATTTGTTCCTCAATTTCAGCTGAGATCCAAAGATAGAACATACCAATTTGTTCTAGTGTCAACTGTATTGAACTAGGAGCTATGTTCTCCATAATCTCCTTAATCTGTATACTTCCAGCTTAGAGTTGGATAAGAGAGGAAATCCCATATTAGGAGGTTAAAGGGAATCAGGGGCCTTTACTCTCAGAAAGATCTAAGTTTGAGAGGCACTGACAACTACAGAGGCGCTCGGCTTTTCCTCACTTTCCTCTACTCCACCAGCTCTTCTTCCCAACTGTTGACCTTGAGGACCAACAGCGGTTCCAAGCCTGCCCCCAGTTGCAGATAACAGAGGCCACACTGAGACATCTTCCCCATAGATCCCTCCACAACCTCCCTTATACAGTCCCTCTAAGGAAGCTCAACTTGCTTGTCTACTCAGATGTCACTGCCAACTCCTAGTGGTCCTCTGCTCCAGTACTTCAAGATGACTGTTTAATGACTTTATCTGCAATACTCCAAAACTTCCCTCTGAAAATTCACCTCCCCAGCAATTCCTACTCTTGTCTAAAACAGGGACGGGCAAAGTATCTACAGTCCCATTGCTTATTTTTTAAAAGAAAATTTTATTAAAACGATTATTCCCATTTGTTTCTGTATCATCTGTGGCTGCTTTCTGCTATACAACAGAATTGAGTAGTTGTGACAGAAGCCTTCGGGCCTGCAAACCCAAAATATTTACTGTTGGCTCTTTACAGAAAAGGTGTTGATGTCTGCTGTAATGTATAATTCCTATAAAAATTCCATATTCCATTATGTTTCTCCCTTCCTGACTGAACCTTCACTGATGTTCTCACTTAAATAGGACATGTAAAGAAGATGGCTAATAATTGATTTAAGAATTTTTTTTTTTTTGAGACTGAGGTCTTGCTCTGTCACCCAGGCTGGAATGCAGTGGCATGGTCAAGCTCACTGCAGCCTCAATTGGCCAGGTTCAAGCGATTCTCCCACCTCAGCCTCCTAAGTAGCTAGGACTACAGATGCATGCCACTACACCTGGCTAATTTTTTCTATTTTTTTGTGGAGATGGGGGTCTTGCTATGTTGCCTAAGCTTGTCTTGAGCCTCTGGGCTCAAGCAATCCTCCTGCCTTGGCCTCCAAAAATGCTAGGATTACAGGCATGAGCCACCACACTCAGCCTGATTTAATAACTGTTAGTTCATCTCCAAATAGGCACCCCTAAAAAGTTTTACAGAGGTTTAGAGTCCAGTGAACAATTGGAGAGGGAATTTCCTTGAAAAGCATTTTGTTGAACAGCTGTGGCATTCTCCCTTGCCCACTGTTTTTCCATCCCACTACCATATTCTTACACATTTTATAGGCAAGACACAGGGATATTCTAAGATCAAGCCCTGTCAGGGAGTGGGATGAGGGTTGGAGTAGCTTTAAGTAGACCACATAAGTTTGATACTAGAGACTTGTAACTGCAGACTTAACTGGCAAGAGACTGGCTATGGTGCCTATGGCAGCAAAGTACATAATTGTGTTTGGAAAGTAACTGTATTCCCATCACAACTTCAAAAAGGATGTATGTCTTCCAGATAATACATATGGAACCTGATGTAGAGACATCAGCATAAGACTAATTTAGAAAGAACCACTTTCAAGACAACTTCCTTCAAGGAATAGGAGGAGCTCAGCAAAAAGACTGGAATTGTTCCATTCAATGAAGAAGCCAAGGGGCTAGGTATATCCTCTCTGAGTCTCTCTTTAATTCATTCCAATCAGGCTGTCTGCCTACCTGCTCTAGCAAAGATAATCTTTTCTAGTTCATCTGGAATATCTATTTTGCCAAATTCAATGACTACTCTTTGGTCCTCATTTTACTCAACTTGTTTTTCTTAAACTGACATTTTATTTTATTTATACACTATATAATTTGTTATAGATTTTTATTGTTTATATTTATGGTGTACATTGATGGTTTGATATGTATGTATTGTGGAATGATTACATCAGGCTGATTAATATATCTATCACCTCATATAAATCTGCATCTTTTTTTGTGATGAGAACATTTAGAATCTACTATCTTAGCATTCTTAAGTATACGCTACATTATTATTAACTGTAGTTACCGCGATGTACAATAGATATCCAGGCTTAATCTCCTAACTAACTGAAACCTTGTATCCTTTGATCAACATCTCCCCATTCCACCTGCCCACCCCAGCCCCCACTCCCTGGTAGCCCCTATTTTCCCATCTACCTCTCTAAGTTAGACTTCTTTATATTCCACATATAATTGCTATCATGCAGCACATTTCTTTCTGTACCCAGCTTATTTAACTTAACATAATGTCCTTTAGGTTCATCTGTGTTGTTGCAAATAACAGGATTTTCTTTAAAAAAACAAAACCTGAATAGTATTCCACTGTTTGTATGTGTATACATTCATATGTATATGTGTGTGTGTATAAACAACAGATAAATTGATAAAGAAAAGTGACATATATATCACACTTGAATAATGGCTACTGTGAATAATGCTCCAATGAACACAGAAGTCCAGTTATCTCTTCGAGATACTGATTTAATTTCCTTTGACTCTATACCCATAAGTGGAATTGCTGAATCATATGGTCATTCTATTTTTCATTTTTTGAGAACTCTCCATACTGTTTTCTATAATGGTTGTATTAATTTATATTTCTACCAACAGCATACAAGGGTTCTCTTTTGTCCACATCCTTCCAACACTTGTTATCTTTTGTCTTTTTCATAATAGCCCTTCTGATAGATGTGAAGTAGTATTTCATTGTGGTTTTAATTTGAATTTCCCTGATGATTACTGGTGTTTGGTAGTTTTTCAGTACCTTAGCAGCATTTGAGTATTTGCCATCAGTGACAACTGTCTCCTTTTTGAAATACTTTATTGGCTTTAGGAACACCATGTTCTCCTGGTTTTGTTGTACCTCACTCAAGTCAGATCCAATACATTGTCAAAGTCAACACTACCACCACCAAAGATCACCCATCCATCCTTTTCTCTATATTTATAATGCTATCACCTAACCTAAGACACCAGCATCTTTCATGTAAACTACTAGAATCACTTCTTAATGGCTTTCCTGCTTCTATTCTTGCTCCTCTCCTCTGCCCAAACCATTCTATATAACAATCAGAAACATCTTTTAAAAATGTAAAGCAGGCAATTTTCTCCCCAGTTTGAAACACTTCATATTAGGAAAAAAATTCATTTCCTTTACCATGGCTTGTAAAAATTTACTTACAACCGATTTGATATTTGCAGTCTCTTATCTCAACTCCACAAAAGAATAGAAAACAGTATGTTGTAGCTGGGAAACTGCAAAACATTAATATGGCTGAGGATAAAGGTAGATATGTGAAACTTTGGAAGGTGATGAGACTGAAAATATAGAAAGGATGAAATTGAAAAAGACTTAGGAACTTAGAAGTTGAGACTTTCCTCAAGGAATTTGAGCAATAAAATGACTACATCAAAAATCACACATTTTTAAGACCAACTGGCAATAAACTAACTTTGGTTTATCAATGATAAACAGTGCCTCAGATTAATCACTTTAGCAGATGTTTTAGGTGACCCACTCATTCTTTCAGCCCACGTCTGATTTCAGCAACAGCTGTGGTGAACAATTTCTGCAAACAATGTCAACTTTTCATCTCAAAAGAGGCCCACTCTCAGCGTTTGTGCTTCAGTGCTTTCCTGGAAGCAGCAGGTCTCTCAACCTGGAATGAGGGACACTGAATGCCTTAAGGGTGTCTGGAGTCAGTAGATAAATGCCCTGGCCACAGGTCATGATTTCCACATATTTACTCAGAGAGCTCTTTTTGCCCACAGCACTAAGCAGCTGGAAAACTGGACTTCATTGAGTTTTCTTCTTTCACTTTCTCATTTACCCTGTTCACTCACTCTTGCTTCCTGTAATTGCCTCCCAAATATGGCATCCAAGTCCTTGTTTTAGACTCTGCATTAGGTGGAATCCAAAAATTACAGACAATCATGCTGTTCTTTATTCGAGAACTATTAGTTGAGAATAATGTGCTTAAAAAAAAGTCATTAAGACATTTCATAAAATAGTGGTAAATCTTCTAAGAGTAAAACTAGAAATGTATGGGATGAAAAGACAGATACCAACAAATGTTAATACTAGTTAGTACTATTTTCCACATTCTTCAGCCCATGTTAGTTTTTTTGGTAGCTATTTCAACTGACATGAGGTGGCTCTCAGCTGAACATGGAGTTATTGTTTGCTCTCAGTTTCGTATCTTATATAATAGCAGTGTCAAAATCCTGTGAAATCTGAGCAATCTTCAGCTATGAAGGACAAGGGAAGAAAGTCTTTTGAGACAAAGGGCTCGTAACTTGGATTCTTGTTTTTTATATGTATATTTTGCATTTCAAGCTTCAGCCACAAGCTTTTTTTTCCCCAGCATATATTTTACGTTTTTTCTCTTTCTCTTACATGCCTTAATCTACTTCTTCTTTTGTTCAACTAAATGTATGCCATGTTGAGATCCTCATAGCATAAAACCTTTCATTTCAGAGTTGTTTCTGCATAATTGCCTAGGCAAATGGTATTCTACCATTAAATTGTTTCACTTTTTATTGACATCATTACTGATTAAGGAGGACAACTAAATTATGTTAGGTTCAATTAAGTAGGCTGATGGGACAATCCAGATGTAAAGAAGTGCTAGTTATGTAATTTTTAAAAAAGCCTCTGAACCCTCCTACACTGACTACATTTCCATCCCACTCTTCAGCACATGATTTTTTTTACAGCAAACTAAAGTTTTTAAATGAAACTAATGGTTAAAAATTAAATTATCTTTTTGGTAAGTCCTAAAAGTACAAGTTTAGTGTATATACATATTGTCACAGCAAGCCAAAATCTAAGAAGAAACAATGGAGGGAAAACATGGATTTCTTTGTCTTATAAACTGGAAGAGAGCAGGTGCTTTGTCTCATTTGCTTGATACATACCAAGAAGATGCTCAATAATGATCACTCGTTATCAATGTGCCATTGGTTATCACATCATAAGGTTATTATGAGCATTCTTTATATTAAATAATGGATAGAAGATTACTAAATACCAAGCACATTGTAAGTGTAAAATAAATGTGTTTTCCTTGGTATGCCCTATTCTCATTTGTTGATTAATGCAGCAATCATTGCTTTATATTGAAGGTTGAAAATAAATTTAAATAAATAGTCTGTGAACTAGCGAAGTCCATAAAAAAAGGTTTAGATCCTTGTTGTTTTGCAGTGTGATAATGGTTTCAGCTTTCTTAAGCTCTCCTAAGTAGGTAGCAGTCATCTTACGTAGATAGTCTGATGGACCAGAACATGGATATCACTAATAACTCTGTATTTCTGTCTCACTGTAAGCAGGCTACATTATTTTCAGCTATTTTTGCCACCTATAGTGCTCTATTTAGAACCTCTTAGAATGTAAGCTAGCAAACTGACAATTAAAAATTAGGTCTTAATTAAGTAAGGGTCTTGTGAAAATTTAGTTATTAAATACGTAATTTATATGTTTATTCTGATTTTCTTGATGATTATAAGGAAATAACTATATGTCTATTCACTTCAGTATTTTTAACTAGTTAACAGAGAAAAAAGTTGAAATTGATGATTTACATTAGTTAGTTCTGTTTAGTATCCAGAATACTTTAAAATCTCATTAACCATATTGTATGCTATCCTTCAATAATGGATCCCCTTAAATAAAAAATATTTTGGAACAGTTGATTGCTAATGCAGAATAAATAGTAAAACAATTGTTGGTAGAGATTGAGCTCCATATAAATGTAAGATGACACCATGTTTAATAAAGAGTTATGCATCCCATGGGAACACAAAAATATATTTCCTAGATTACTGAACTGTTGATAAACTATGATATGCACATTTAATAATAATAAAATTAGTAAATATTTTGTCAAGTCTGTAATATCTGCATAAACATTCTGACAGAGAAATTGGGAGAGAAAAAGAAAATAAAGCATTTATTTTCACATTTAGCATTAGAAGAGTGGTAGACTCCACCAGAAATACCTACTTGGGTTGAAAGAGACCATTTTGCGCTAAGCTTATATTGATGATGTACGTATTTTGGTGTGAGGATTTTGCCTTGAAGGTACATACCAGCTCATAGGAGTTCGATTTAACATTCACCTCTAAGCACTGAAAAATCTGGGTTATGGTCAATGCAGCAGCTTGCTATAAATAAAATTAAGACTCACCTGAGATTCTATGAATTGCTTTACTAAAAGCCTGGTTGTTTAACATTGTTGCTAAAGTTCCGGGAAGAAAATCCAAACACAACATATAAAAATAAATTTCCATGGCTCCTACTGTTTCCTTTGGAAAGGCAGATAATACAATTCTTATTGCCTTTTATTTACAGATATTGTTACAGGAAAGATAGATTTGACTAAAAATGTCATCTAGGAAAATTTTAACCAAAATTAGAAATTTTGCTAGTGATCTGGGTTGCTAAGAATCTAAGCATTAATACATGATGGTCTTGTGTAGGTAATCTTCTTCAGTTGTGATGGATGAGAGCCCCTGTATAGGATCTGGAAGGAAAGAATTCAGAGAAATAAGCTAATATCTGAGTAATAAATTTAACAGAAATTTGAGAATGTCCCTAGATAAGGCTGAAGATAAAGGAGAACTTTGCTGCTTTTTAGAAAGGAGTTGTCAGGACTGATGGAAGAAGGGAGAAAATGGAAGGGACTGGAGAGTGTGAGAACGGTTCCCACAGGCTGAGATTAAGGAAAATAACTTTTCCCTTGAAGAAAACATTTTTTTTCATGGTAGCAATGACAGAAGAACTTTGTGAAAAATGTTATCTAAAGTCCAATTTAAGGCTGTTTCATTTCTGGTTCTGCTGCATTTTTCTGGCATCATCCCTCCAAAAATAGCCATGCAAAAGTGTACCTTGAAAATTAAATGAGAGGTCAAGAAAGCCAAAAGAGGGGAGAATTTAGTGAGAGCCAGAACCTGGGACCAGAAGAGAGACCAAATACCTCTTTTCACTACTTAATTTCCTCAAATTCCGAGAGAGAGAGAACTGGATTTATCACAGTCCACTGGGTAGGGTAATAGCGACTTAAAATAGACATTAACAAAAAGGCTTATCTCAGAAGTATAGGTAAAAGTAAAGTACACATTTTTTTGTATGATTATTAGTCAGTTAGGTAATGAATGGGTGAATTTCTTGGGCTGCCTCACTAATTTGTGAACTATGTTGCATATTTATTTAACTCTATATTTCTACCACATTCTTCTTTTCTTTCCTGAGTGTCTTTAACATATTAATGAAAATGTGTAGGTTTTGACCTTTAAGGGAAGATGAATTTTAAGGAGCAGATTTTAAAAAAATTATTCAAATTAAGTAATATAGCTTACATTTTTAAGATAGTTTATAGAATATATATATATACATAGACATATGTAGAGAGACTATATGAAGGCATATGTACTTCTATGTGTATGTTTGCCTTTGTAGATTTGAAGAATTGTATTTCTTTTATTTTTTAATTTATAAAGAAAAGAGGTTTAACTGACTCTCAGTTCCACATAGCTAGGGAGGCTTCAGGAAACTTACCAATAATGGCAGAAGGCAAAGGGGAAGCAACACGTCTTACATGGCAGCAGGAGAGAGAGAGAGTAAAGGAGGGAGTGCCACTTTTAAAACCATCAGATTTCCCAAGAATACACTCACTATCACAAGAACAGCATGGGGGAAACTACCCCCATGATCCAATCACCTTCCACCAGGCTCCTCCCTTGACATGTGGGGAAAACAATTCTTTTTTTTTTTTTTTTTTTTTCAATAGGTTTTGGGGGAACATGTGGTATTTGGTTACATGAATAAGTTCTTCAGTGGTAATTTCTGAGATTTTGGTGCACTCATCACTTGAGCAGCCTACATTGTACCCAACGTGTAGTCTTTTATCCCTCAACCCTCTCCCACTCTTTCCACTGAGTCCTCAAAATCCATTGTATCATTCTTATGCCTTTATGTCCTCATAGCTTAGCTCCCACTTATGAGTGAGAACATAACGATGTTTGGTTTTCCATTCCTGAGTTACTTCACTTAAAATAATGGTTTTCAATCTTATCCAGGTTGCTGCAAATATCATTATGTTGTTCCTTTTTATGGTGAGTAGTATTCTATGGTGTATATGTACCCCATTTTCTTTATCCAGTTGTTGATTGATGGGCATTTGGCTGGTTCCATATTTTTGCAATTGCGAGTTGTACTGCTATAAACGTCCGTGTGCGAGTATCTTTTCCATATAATGGCTTATTTTCCTCTGGGAAGATACCCAGTAGTGGGATTGCTGGATCAAATGGTATATCTACTTTTAGTTCTTAAAGGAATCTTCACACTCTTTTCCATAGTGGTTGTACTAGGTTACATTCCCACCAACAGTGTTAAAGTGTTCCCTTTTCATCACATTCTTGCCAACATCTATTATTTTTTGATATTTTGATTATGGCCATTTTGGCAGGAGTAAGATGGTATCATATTGTGGTTTTGATTTGCATTTCTCTGATAATTAGTGATGTTGAGCATTTTTTCATTTGTTTGTTGGCCATTTGTATATCTTCTTTTGAGAGTTGTCTATTCATGTCCTTAGCCCACTTTATGATGGGATTTTTTTTCTTACTGATTTGTTTGAGTTCCTTGTAGATTCTGGATATTAGTCCCTTGTCAGATGCATAGATTACAAATATTTTCTCCCACTCTTTGTGTTACCTGTCTACTCTGCTGATTATTTCTTTGGCTGTGGAGAAGTTTTTTACTTTAATTAAGTCCTATCTATTTATCTTTGTTTTTGTTGCATTTGCTTTTGGGTTCTTGGCCATGAAGTCTTTGAATAAGCCAAGGTCTAGAAGGGTTTTTTTCTAATGTTATCTTCTAGAATTTTTATGGTTTCAGGTCTCAGATTTAAGTCTTTGATCTATCTTGATTTGATTTTTGTATAAGGTGAGAGATGAGGATCCAGTTTCATTCTTCTACATGTGGCTTGCCAATTATCCCAGCACCATTTGTTGAATAGGGTGTCCTTTCTCCACTCTTATGTTTTTGTTTGCTTTGTCGAAGATCAGTTGGCTTTAAGTATGTGGCTTTATTGCAGAGTCCACCATTCTGTTCCATTGGTCTATTGCCTATCTTTATACAAGTACCATGCTGTTTTGGTGACTATGGCCTTATAGCATAGTTTGAAGTCAGGTAATGTGATGCCCCCAGATTTATTCTTTTTGCTTCATCTTGCTTTGGCTATGCAGGGTCTTTTTTGGTTCCATATGAGTTTTAGGATGGTGTTTTCTAGTTCTGTGAAGATTGATGTGGTATTTTGATGTGAATTGCATTGAATTTATAGATTGCTTTTGGTAGTATTGTCATTTTTACAGTACTGATTCTACCCATCCATGAGCGTGAGATGTGTTTTTATTAGTTTGTGTCATCTATTATTTCTTTCAGCAGTGTTTTATAGTTTTCCTTGTAGAGATCTCTAACCCCTCTGGTTATGTATATTCCTAAGTATTTTATTTCCTTTCTCTGCAGCGATTGTAAAAGTGATTGAATTCTTGATTTGATTCTCAGCTTGGTCACTGTTGGTGTTTAGCAGTGCTACTGATTTGAGTACATTGATTTTGTATTCTGAAACTTTATTGAATTCATATTTGAGATTTAGAAGCTTTATGGATGAATCTTTACGGTTTTCTAGGTACACGATCATATCATCAGTGAACAGCAGCAGTTTTACTTTCCCTTTACCAATTTGGATGCCTTTTATTTCTTTCTGATTGCTCTGGCTAGGACTTCCAGTACTATGTGAAATAGAAGTGGTGAAAGTGGGCATCCTTGTCTTGTTTCGGTTCTCAGAGGAAATGCTTTCAACTTTTCCCCATTCAGCATAATGTTGGCTGTGGGTTTGTCATAGATAGCTTTTATTATCTTAATTATCTGCCAATTTTGCTGGGGGTTTTAATCGTAAATGTTAATCTATTTTAATCATAACGCGATGCTGGATTTTGTCAAATGTTCTTCTGCATCTATTGAGATGATCATATAATTTTTGTTTTTACTTCTCTTGATGTGGTGTATTACATTTATGGACTTGTGTATGTTCAACCAGCTCTGCATCCCTGGTCTGAAACCCACTTGATCAAGGTGTATTATCTTTTTGATATGCTGTTGAATTTAGTTAGCTAGTATTTTGTTGAGGATTTTTGCATGTGTGTTCATCGGGGACATTGGTGTGTAGTTTTCTTTTTGTATTATTCTTTCCTGGTTTTGGTATTAGGGTGAACTGCTTCATAGAACGATTTAGGGAGGATTCCCTCTTTCTCTATCTCTTGGAATAGTGTCGATAGGATTGGTACTAATTCTTCTTTTAATGTCTGATAGAATTCAGCTGTGAATCCGTCTGGTCCTGTACTTTTTATTTGTTGGCAATTTTTAAATCACCAATTTACCACTGCTCACTGCTTGTTATGAGTCTGTTCAGTGTTTCTACTTCTTCCTGGTTTAATCTAGGAGGGTTGTACATATCCAAGAATTTATCCATCTCCTCTAGGTTTTCTAGTGTATGTGTGAAAAGGCATTCATTGTAGCCTTGAGTAAACTTTTGTATTTCTGTAGTGTCAGTTGTAATATATCCTGTTTTGTTTTTAATTGAGCTTATTTGGACTTTCTGTCTTCTTTTCTTGGTTAGTCTCACTAATGTTCTATCAATTTTATTTACCTTTTCAAAGAATCAGCTGTTTGTTTCATTTATCTTTTGTATTTTTTGTTGTTGTTTCTATTTCATTTAGTTTTGCTCTGATCATGTTTGTTTCTTTTCTTCTGCTGGGTTTGGGTTTGGTTTGTTTTTGTTTCTCTAGCTCCTTGAGGTGTGACCTTAGATTGTCTATTTGTGCTCTTTCTGATTTTTTGATGGAGGCATTTAATGGTATGAACTTTCCTTTTAACACTGTTTTTGCTATATCCCAGATATTCTGATAGTTTATATCACTATTATCATTCAATTCAAATAATTTTTAAATTTCCCTCTTGATTTTATTGCTGACTCAGTGACCATTCAGGAGCAGGTCATTTAATTTTCATGTATTTGCATGGTTTTGTGGGTTCCTTTTGGAGTGGATTTCCAATTGTATTCCACTGTAGTCTGTGAGAGTACTTGATATAATCTCAATTTTCTTAAAATTGTTGATACTTGTTTTGTGGCCTCTCATATGGTCTATCATGGATAAGGTTCCATTTGCTGATGAATAGAATGTATATTCTGTGGTTCTTGGGTAGAGTGTTCTGTAAATATCTATTAAGTCCATTTGTCCTTGGGTACCATTTAAGTCCATTGTTTCTTTGTTGACTTTCTGTCTTGATGACCTGTCTAGTCCTGTCAGTGGCATATTGAAGTCTCCCACTATTACTGTGTTGCTATCTCATTTCTTAGGTTTAATAGTAATTGTTTTATAAATTTGGGAGCTCCAGTGTTAGATGCATATATATTTTGGGTTGTGATATTTTCCTGTTAGACTAGTCCTCTTATCATTATATATTGTCCTTCTTTGTCTTTTTTAACTGCTGTTGCTTTAAAGTTTGTTTTGTCTGGTATAGGAATAGTTACTCCTGCTCATTTTGGTGTTCATTTACATGGAATATCTTTTTCTACCCCTTTACCTTAAGTTTATATGGGTCCTTATGTGCCAGGTGAGTCTCTTGAAGATAGCAGATACTTGGTTGGTGAATTCTTATTCATTTTGCCATTTTTTGTCTTTCAAGTGGAATATTTAGGCCATTTACATTCAACATTAGCATTGAAATGTGAGACTCTAGTCAATTCATTGTGCCATTTGTTGCTTGAATACCTTCTTTTCATCATATTGTTTTACAGTTCCTGTGAGTTTTATGCTTCAAGGAGGTTCTATTTTGGTATATTTTGAGGATTGTTTCAAGATGGAGAGCTCCTTTTAACATTTTTTATAGTGCTTGTTTGGTAGTGGTAAATTCTCTCAGCATTGTTTATCTGAAAAAGAATGTATCATTTCCTCATTTATGAAGCTTAGTTTAATGGATACAAAATTCTTGGCTGAAAATTGTTTTGTTTAAGGGGGCTAAAAATAGGACCCCAACCCTTTTAGCTTGCAGGGTTTCTGCTGAGAAGTCTGCTGTTAATCAGATAGGTTTTCCTTTACAGTTTACCTTATGCTTTTGCCTCACAGCTCTTAAGATTCTTTATTTCATTCTGACTTTAGATAACCTGATGACTAGGTGGCGAAGCAATGACCTTTTTGCAATGAATTTGGCAGATGTTCTTTGAGCTTCTTGTATTTGGATGTCTAGATCTCTAGCAAGGCCAGGTAAGTTTTTCTTGATTATTTCCTCAAATATGTTTTCCAAATGTTTAGATTTCTCTTCTTCCTCAGGAACACCAATTATTCTTAGGTTTGGTCATTTAATGTAATCATAAACTTCTTGGAGACTTTGTTTATTTTTTAAAATTCTTTTTTCTTTGTCTTTGATGGATTGGGTTAATTCAAAAGCCTGGTGTTTGAGCTCTGAATTTCTTTCTTCTACTTGTTTGATTCTATTGCTGAGACTTTCCAGTGCATTTTGCCGTTTCTCTAAGTCTGTACTTGATTTCCAGATGTTGTGATTGTTTTTTATTCATGCTATTTTACTGGAGATTTTTCCATTCACATCCTGTATCATTTTTTTTATTTCTTTAAGTTGGACTTTACCTTTCTTTGGTGCCTCTTGGATTGGCTTAATAGTTGACCTTCTGAATTCTTTTTTTTTTTTTTTTTTGTTAATTCAGAGAGTTCATCTTGGTTTGGATCCATTGCTGGTAAGCTAGTATATTTTGGGGGTGATAACCTTGTTTTGTCATATTATGAGAATTGTTTTTTTGGTTCCTTCTCATTTGGGCAGACTATGTTAGAGGGAAGATCAGGGACTCAAGGGCTGCTGTTCAGATTCTTTTGTCCCATTGGGTACTTCCTTGATTTGGTGCTCTCCCCCTTTCCCTAGGGCTGGGGCTTTCTGAGAGCCAAACTGCAGTGATTGTTATTTCTTTTCTGGATCTAGCCACTCAGCTGAGCTGCCAGGCTCCACCTGGTGCTTGAGAGTGTTTCCAAAGAGTCTTGTGATGTGATTTGTCTTCAGGTCTCTCAGCTGTGTATACCAACACCTGCTCCGGTGGAGGCGGCAGGGGAGTGAAGTGGACTCCGTGAGAGTTCTTGGTTGTATTTTTGCTAAGTACCGCTGATTTTGTGTTTGTTGGCCTCAAGCCAGGAGGTGGCGCTTTCAAGAGCACATCAGCTGCAGTAGTATAGGGAGGATACAAGCTTGGCCTAGGATCAGGCGGTGCGTGGGGCCATGGAGCTCCCAGGAGACTATGTCCTGTGTCTTCAGCTACCAGGGCAGGTAGAGAAAGACCATCAGTGGAGGGCAGGGTTAGGAGCTCAGACTCTCCTTGAGTGGGGCTTGCTGCAGCTGCTGTGGGGGATGAGGGTGTGGTTCCCAGAGGGATTATGGCTGCCTCTGCTGCCTCACACAGGTTGCCAGGGAAGTAGGGGAAAGCCGGCAACCTCAGGGCTCACCCAGCTCCTATGCAGCCTGCAGCCTGAAAGGCTGGTCTCACTCCCACTGTGCCTCTGACAACAGGACTGAGTTTATTTCCAGGAAGCTGGTGAGCAGGGCTGAGAACTTGCCCCAGGCTACAAGCCTCCTAGCTGGGAAAGAAAAGGGACTCAGCTCCTCTGCTGCCTCACAGAGCCTGCAGCAACAATCCATCCACTTCAAAAAGTCTGTGGAAGTTCTCAGCTTTCCTGGTATGTTCCTGCCGTGGTTCTTGGAGAAAAGGTTCACAATTTGGGTCTCCACACACTGTTCTGCCCATCCAAATTGGAGCTGCAAGTTAGTCCTGCCTCCTATCTGCCATTTTCCAGAACTGTATTTCTTTACCCACTCATTTATTTAGCTGTTTCCTATATTTTGTACAAAAATGACTAAAAATTATAACTAATAAAGGTTATTTTCCTAGATCTTCCCTCTTCCAAGGCTTTTTCATTGTTTTTGTTAATGAATTTTTTTTGAAAAAAGAAATGAATATTATGTTAACTATAATATTAATTTTCAGAAGGATAGTAAGAAGACGATTCCCAAATCCCAATCCTCAGAAACAAACACTGTTAACACTTGATGGACATAATTACAGATATGCCTGCTGGTGTGCTGGAACTGGCTTGTACTGGCTTCTGAGAACTAACTGTGTGCATCTTGTCCCAGCTCTGTACCCAGGGACATTACATTAGTAGACTGAAATCAGTCATGATGGGAGTATTAACACCACGGAAATAGACTACACTCAGAGGCTCTTTTTGTGTTGCTGTTTTTTGTTGTTGTTTTGAAAGCCATTTACTAAAGATTTGCAAGCCCATACATCACTGAATATATCACTATGAACAGATATAGAAAGACAGCTAAACATTTTCTATAAGGAGACAGACAAAAATTACCTCATGGTCTACATTATAATATTTAATTAAATGTATTCAATTTAAAAATATTTTTAAATTTTAGAAGAAAGAGAAATTGAAGTGAAATTAAAGGAATTGCTAAATTCTGGCTGGTGGGGAGAGGCACTATTATGGGCCCTATATAAGCCCCAGTACTGCTCACTCTTATCATTTAGGGAGGGAGAGGACAGTTCACTTTCTGTGCAGCTCTCACCTTTCCAGGAGTCTGTCCTGAAGATTTTAGCTGCCTTGGTGTTCCTGGACTTTCAACTGTCTCTTTAACTCAGAAAGTTCACGGGGCTTAGCTCATTCTCTGCTCTGTAGCCTCAAAACTCTCTCAAGGCAGTAAGCTAGGCAGGCAGCCATGGGGCTCTCCTTATTTGTTTTCCAACTCTCAGTGATGACTGTCCTTTCTACCTGATGTCTAGTGTTTTAGAAATAATTGTTTCAATATATTTTGTTCATTATTTGTTTGTTTCAGGTGAGAGAGGGAATCCAGTTTCTGATATCCCATGTGGATAGAAGTTCTAAGGATGTGTATGCAAATATAAAGTCTTTTTTCAAATTATGTTGATACTGTGGATAGTTTAACATTCCTTCCAATAATTCCCTTCCTTTACAAAGGTCTGATAAATGCCAGCAAAATATTAGATGGTGAAACCTTGATAAAATGAACGGTACCAGGTAAATATTGGTAATTTTAAAAAAGATGAATAGGCCATGACATCTGTTCTGAACCTAAAGCTGAATATCAGAATGAATCTTCTGCTTTTGTATTAGCATCCATGGACTGTCAAGCCTTTACATTTTATTAGGGTAACAATAATGAACGCTGTATTTATAACATGCATTCATGATCAAACATCATATTTAATAAATGCTGTTGAATTAATGTAGTTTTGTTTAGAAATGCAGCCTGAATAAAGTATTACAAGACAAACATAAAATTACATTTTTTAATGTGCAGTTTTGATAACTGTATATTGTTAAATATAATATACAATTTTGAGGAGAACACCTATCTCAATTAAAATTCTTCTCGAGCATCTACTTTTAATATTGTATGAAGAAAGCTACATCAGTATCAACCAAGCCTCTTTTCTTTAGAAATGTATGATTTTAATGAAATTTACCAACCTGGGGATTGTGACAACTAATTAACATCTTACTTATATACACTAGATATTTCTGTTCACTCAGTTGTATATTCATGTATTCAACAAATTGTTTTATACAGATGCTCCTTGACTTACAATGGAGTTACGTCCCAATGAAATCATCAAAAGTCTAAAATATCATAAGTCAAAAATTTAATACCCTGATAAGCTCATTGTAAAATAAAAAAATTTAAGTAAAACCATCATAAATTGAGGACTGTCTGTGTAATACAAATATTCTGCCATAAATAAAATATTGTTAAAAGTTTAAGTTGTTCTATAGACAATTTAGAATGTAAAATAATGCTTATAATAATAATAAATGTTCTATCAGGTATTATAGAATACTAGATGGTCCTACATTTTAGTTTTCTAGATAATTGAAGTTTTCCCTAAATAGAATCAATAATTTCCAAAAGGGTTACCTACTTACCACATATCTTTCTAAAGTACATTCCATGTATTTTGTTCTTTCTACATAGGGCAAACTTTTAAAATTTATAGTTTCACTAATAATTCAGTGTCAACACTTGCATTATCAAATACCGTTTTTGTGGCTATAATATATTATTGTCTTTAGAAAATGTGTGAAATTGATGTTCCCTACATGAAATTTTCCAAGACTTTATGCCTTTTTAAATATGTCAGTGTTTTATAGTTTTCCTCTGTCTTTCTTTATTCAGGCTTTTATATGGCCCTTTTCTAGTTCTGTAGTGATTCTGCCTTCATCAGCTTTTCCTCTCTCAATTCTAATCTATTGTGACCAGCTCATAAGGTAACCAAGCTAATTAGAATAATGAGTTTAATAAAATTGGTCTGTGAGTAATGCCTTAAAATATGGACTTTATAGTAAAAGCTTCACTGTAGTCTTTTAACTACTGGAGACTTTTCCTTGTTTTCTTCCTGCTTCTGGATTCTTGAATTGAAATTGTTCTTTGAAGTTTTACATTTAAACTGCACTTTCACATCTAGAAGAAAAATCACATCTGTAAACTACACCCAAGTCCAGGGTGATAAAGCCTTAATCTGAAAGAGACCACCATACTTCTGAGATGTATCTAATAAATGTTTAGCTTTTCAAGAAGATTGTGCAGAATATACAACCCCAAAATATACAAGTGGGAAGAGTGTTTTCAAATTACCTCACTTGTTGGTTGTTGATGTAATTTAATGAACTACAATATACCCTTCAGATTAGTCTCAAATAACTTACCTTCTTGGAAGCAATTTCTGACCTTTCAGATAGAGCTGATAGATTCTTCCTTTATATTCTTCCTACACCACAAATTTTTCTCTATCTTAATCCCATTATATACATATTTGTTTACATACATATCTTGCTTTTTAGATTGAAAGTTTCCAGATGACAAGTAGAGTAACTTAAAGAATCTCTAAGCCAAGCACAGTGCCAGCATAAAGTAAGAGCTGAATGAATGTGCATTGAATAGATGGATATTCCCTTTAGCAATTATGGAAACAACATGATATTTTATGAAATCTATGGGATTAAACAAATAGCATATAACGTACTGTGTTATGTGACTAAGGTCACAGAGATGAGTAAGATATAAGCCCTTACTGTCAAAAACTAGACATATGTAAAAAGAGACAAAATGGTACACAAATAACTGTGGAGCTGTATTAGTTGAGATAGGCCAAGATATGCTCTAGTTCAAGTTGGTCCAACCTGTGGCCCATGGACTGCATGTGGCCCAGGATAGCTTTGAATATGACCCAACACAAATTTGTAAACTTTCCCAAAATATTATGAGATTTTTTTGTCATTTTTTTTCTTTTTCAGCTTATTAGCTATTGTTAGTGTTAGTGTAGTTTATGTGTGGCCTAAGACAATTCTTCTTCTTCCAGTGTGGTCTAGGGAAGCCAAAAGATTGGACACCCCTGCTCTAGTGAGTAATGAGTAAACCCTCAAATCTTAGTGGCTTACAACAATAGAATTTTCTTTCTGCTTCATCCAAGTTGGAGGTGGGCTAGAAACTTTACTCACTCCTCTCCGAACCATGACGCAGGGATCTGGGCTTCTTCTGTCATGTATCTCGGCCAACTCTGAGTCTTTGCCTCCAAGAAATGGATGAGAGAGACAGACAGAGGGAAATGGGCAATTACAATATGCCGTTCCATGAGGATCCAGTTTGAAATAGACATGTGTCACTTCTTGTCACATTTGTTTGGCCAGAACTTGCTCTATTACTCTGTATTGGTTCAAGGGGCTCAGAAATATATTCTTCCTGTCTGCCTAGGAGGAGAAAAACAAATGGTCTGATTAGCACTGTGGTATGCAGCATATAGTATTGCCTCTAGCTCAGTTGCCAAGTGCAAGTATGAAGTCAGTATGTACAGGCAACTTATAAAGGAACAATTTACTCATATAACACTTCAACTTATTTCTTATCACTATACTCCAAGATGTTTTCCTGACGTGTCATTAAATTACAAGTATAAAAACCTCTCTTCAGACAAGAAAGCATAACAATCACATGCATCTTAGCACTGCTGAGCTTTTATTTCATTCACCTCCTGATAAATTGCTGTTTGTAAATATTGTGTTAATGTCTGTTGAGACCAGAACAATGGATCTGGTAAAAAATTGATTCAATTAAGAGATAAAGAATGAAGTTTACCATTTCATTATTTTACCTTTTTGGTGACACCAATAGAACCATGTATTTGGTCATTCGTGCATTGCCATAAAGGAATCCTTGACACTGGGTAATTTATAAAGAAAAGAGGTTTAAATGGCTCAGGGTTCTGCAGGCTGTACAAGCATTGCACTAGCATCTGCTCGGCTTCCAGGGAGGCCTTCAGGAGTTCTTACTCATGGTGGAAGGCAAAGCTAGAGCAGGCATATCACATGGTGAGACCAGGAGCAACAGAGAGGGGGAGGAGGTGCCGCAAGCTTTTGAACAGCTTGATCTCATGTGAACTCACTATTGTGAGGAAAGCACCAAGCCATGAAGAATCCACTCTGATGACCCCAACACTGCCCATCAGTCTCCACCTCCAACACCGGGAATTACATTTCAGCAGGATATTTCAAAGGAACATCCAAAGCATATCAAACCATTTCTTAAAAAAATACTTGGCATTTTATTACTTTACTATGGTTTAGTGGTATAATTCTTTATGCTACTATCCCTAGAGAACAGACATATGTGCTGTGTATGTGTCACACACACACAGAAACACACAAGGTGCCCATTTCCACACATATACATAAATATCAGTGGTCTTGGCATTGACCCAATGTCGGAATTTGTACCTTCAGACATATGGGAATATTTTCATCTCTAAAAATCATTTTGCACATTAATGTTTAAATCATAGCTTTATATTTGATATAAAAATTCTGACATCTAACTTAATATGTGGTTATTATACTGCTGCTTAGTGAATGTATTTTCAACATTTAAACATTTTGTCCTTCGAATTATTAATCATTTTTCATTCTAAAGATGACTATAAGAAGTACAAGAAAAACATTATAGAATAAAAGTACGTATGATTCGGTCTCCATATTTTACAAATGAAGAAATGGCTTACTACTGGCTAAGACAAGAACTCAAGAATTGTAAAGATAACTGTATAGGTTTTGGATTCAGACACACCTGGATTCAAATTTTGGCTCTGTTGCTTAATTTCTGTGTGAATATGTATAAGCTACTTAATCTTCCTAACTTTCAGTCTTTTTATTTATAAAATAGGTGTTATAGTACATGAATTTCAGAGTTGCTGTGATAATTAGATGAAATTAGATAATTAGATGAAAGAAGAAGAAAGAATGTAGCTGTATAAAATTCTTGTTATCAGCAGCAAATTTCTGACTCTCTGATAATAATAATTGGATATTCTTATACTACTACTACTACTAGTACTATTATCAGTTTCTTTCTAAAGTCCTTGAGGACTTATCAGAGCATCTTCAAACTAAAATAGAATTTAAAAGTGTACTTCTTTTCTTTTTCATTTGAATACTATTATTAACAGGTTGAGTTTTGGCAAATAGTTTCCCTGTTAATATAATTTCTTGAATTTGACAAGTATAACAAAATATGTTATCTGAAAACAGTGGTAATAACATAATAATTGAACACATCACAGAGCAGAGAATTAAAATGATGTAGACTTCAGAAATTTCTTTTATTGTTAGAAAAACGAATAAATGGCAAGAAAAAGATGATTTATTGTATGGCTGTTATCTTTTTAAATCATCTTGGTAGAAGGTATAGGAAGTATCTTTCTATGCATTTTCCATCCTCATGGGTTCATATTGAGAGAAATCATTCTTTTTTTTTGTCAATGATAGTGTCTCATTGCTAAAACAACTGCTTGAAAACAGCTTTCAAAAACTAGATTTCACTTTAAAGAAAAAATAAAAATCTACACTATTTCCACTTATTTACATTTTAAATAATAAAATTACATTAAGAAACAAAACAAAATAAATATGTTTGCAAAAATCTATCTGTCTTTGCTCTTCACATCACTTCATTTTATTTTAACAAATTTACTGAGGTAATTCACATGCCATACAATTCTCCTATTTATGCACATTACTTCTTGAATAAGATATACCTATGCCTATCCAATCTAAGAATCCCAAGAAAAATCAAAATAAACATATCGATATTGAATATCAACTCTGTAAAAACGATCAGAATAGACTAGAATAGGTGCTGGGGTGAGACAATTATTTATATGTTTTTTCCCTCAAGGTATTAACTTTCAAATTAGAAGAATTGGACATAGGTACATTAATAAAATATTTAAATAAAATATTAAAATATGTTATATATAATAGAAGAGATACTATAACATACTCAATGACTAATAATAAAATAGAGGTCATAAAATAAAAGTGATTTAGGAATTTCAAGGAAGAATATATATTTTACACTATATTAGTTGATAAAAATTTCCTAGATGAGATAAAATTTAAGTTAGGAGTTCAGAGAAGGCCAGAAGAGAAGGGGAGTTTTCCTGGGTAAAGGGGAAAGAAGGGGTCAAAACATCAACAAAAGCAAAGGAGTAGAAAACCATAAGACTCCGTCAAGGAGTAATATGTGAAAAATAATCAGCTGGAACAGAGTGTTGCCTTTGAGGAGAATTATAATGTATTCTCCAGCTGGGACTCATGGGCAAAGTTGTTAGCCAGAAGATATACCTAAGCCTATCCAATCTAAGAATCCAAAGAAAAATCAAAATAAACATATAAATATTGAATATCAACTCTGTAAAAAAGGTTAGAATAGACTAGAATAGGTGCTCCAAAAAGCCTCAGGATATGCAGCATAGCTTATCATATGGAAATACCATATTTCCATGGGACTAATTAATTGAAGATGTGATTTTTGTTTTTGAAAACTCATATAAATTGGAATTTTATGTCGTTTCAAGTGTTTCAGCTGTTCTCCTTAAAAATCATGAGTATGGGTTTATTCTTAATCATTTCAGTTTTTTAGTGGAAAAAGCTGATTATCAAGAATTGAAAAAGACAAGAATTATGAGATCAATTGGGTCCTGTTGGTGGAAAAACTTAAATGTCAGATTAAAGAGCTTGGACTTTGTGTTAGAAGTAAGGAGCCTTAGAAGAATGCTAAACTGTGGGAAAGTATATTAAAAAATCTTTCAAGAAATTAATATGGCAACTTAATATACAACATGTATGAATGAGGAAATTATTATTATTATTATTACTATACTTTAAGTTTTAGGGTACATGTGCACAACATGCAGGTTTGTAACATATGTATACATGTGCCATGTTGGTGTGCTGCACCCATTAACTCGTCATTTACATTAGATATATCTCCTAATGCTATCCCTCCACCCTCCCCCCACCCACAACAGTCCCCGGTGTGTGATGTTCCCCTTCCTGTGTCCATGTGTTCTCATTGTTCAATTCCCACCTATGAGTGAGAACATGCGGTGTTTGTTTTTTTGTCCTTGCGATAGTTTGCTGAGAATGATGGTTTCCAGCTTCATCCATGTCCCTACAAAGGACATGAACTCATTTTTTATGGCTGCATAGTATTTCATGGTGTATATGTGCCACATTTTCTTAATCCAGTCTATCATTGATGGACATTTGGGTTGGTTCCAAGTCTTTGCTATTGTGAATAGTGCCGCAGTAAACATACGTATGCATGTGTCTTTATAGCAGCATGATTTATAATCCTTTGGGTATATACCCAGTAATGGGATTGCTGGGTCAAATGGTATCTCTAGTTCTAGATCCCTGAGGAATCGCCACACTGACTTCCACAATGGTTGAACTAGTTTACAGTCCCACCAACAGCGTCAAAGTGTTCCTATTTCTCCACATCCTCTCCAGCACCTGTTGTTTGCTGACTTTTTAATGATTGCCATTCTAACTGGTGTGAGATGGTATCTCATTGTGGTTTTGATTTGCATTTTGAATGAGGAAATATTATAGGCTGAAACCAGCTTAGAATGTGCAAACACAAATGATTTATTAAGGCAGTTGCATCATTTTAAGAGCCAATTCTATTATGTGATTTATAAAAATTGTTTAAGGTCTGCTACAGTTTGAATGTATCCCACAGAATTTATATGTTGGAAACTTAATCCCCAATGTGACAGCGTTGGCAGGAGGAGCCAAATGTGAGGTGTTTAGGTCTTGAGGGCAGAATATAAATGGCTCTCAAAAGAGGATTTGCTCTCTTGTGCACTTTGACCTCCTGCCATGTGATGACACGGGAAGAAGGCCCTTACCAGTTGCCAATGCCTTGATCTTGGACTTTCCAGCCTCCAGAACTCTGAGGGAATTAATTTCTTTTTTTTATATTTTACTTGGTTTCAGGCATTTTGTTATAGCAGCACAAACGAATTAAGCCAAGGCCCACTGTCCTTGACTAATTTTTGAAGATTAGAGGGCTCACTTCATTGGAGCCCAATATTGCTAATTTAAAATCTAATAATTGTATATCATCAAAAAAAATCTGTGAAGGCAATAAACTTTCCTTTATGGAAATAAAAAAGACACTAAATTAGTTATGCCATATCATTTCAAAGTTGAACTAATAGAAAATATTACCCATTAATGATTTATGTTGTCTTTATCAGAAACAAAAAATGCCTTCCAAATACATTTTATCAAAAATCGTTTAAGAAATACATCTCGTTTTATATAAGAAATTAAAGTGGGTCTAATCCCAAACTATTATAAATAACAAGTGTTGATCTCCTCCTCAGTCCTCTAAGAAAGAGAACCGGCAAATTTCTGAAACTGTTCTAAAAAAATCAGTGATTATTTCAAAAGCTGGTAACAGTTTTTGAAGAGTAGCATTCTTGGTGGAATATTTAATGAGCAGTTTAGCTGTAGTTCCCTAGCAGAATGAAGAAGTCCAGAAATTGTGAAAAACATATGGAGGCAAATGGCAAAGTTCACCATCCCCTGCCCAGTGGGATCTCAGCTACATCCATGTGATCCCTCAGCCATATTTAGGTCTTTCAATTTCTGCAGATGAAAGAACATTCTTTCACAAGAAATAGAGAAGCTACCATGATAATAAAAGCTCTTTGGGTGCCCCATCAGATGTAAGCTCTCCTTGATGATGATGTCAATTATCATCCTGTTATTTTTGGCATTTATTCCTTTTCTCTCAGGCATGGGACTTTGCCTCATAATAAGTAGGAGGGCCTCAATTTCTTGAAGCTGCCAGAACAACCATATTCCAACTATCATTTTTTTCACAAATGCTTACAAGATAATGTATGGTGAACTTCCTGGTTGAGAATGTGAAATGTTTTTGTACATTTCTGAAGAATGGCAAACTACCTAGCTTAAATACCCCGTGCCTAATTTCCACTAACATTGTTCAAGAGTCAAACCTCATAAACCCCAAAGCATATATAGCTAAGGGTGGAATAAAGGTGGGCTCAGAATGCTTAAAGCCCGTTATGTCCCATGTTATAAAGGACTCAGAATTAACTTCTACCCCTGGTACTTTCCTTATGCTTCTCTTAATGAGGTCTTTCCAAAAGATATAGGTATCATTAACTCCTGGAAATCAATTCTTCCTTCAAAATTGTTGCAGGCATTAAACCAGAAGTGACTATTAATATCAAAGCTATATTTAAGTTACAGGAGAATTAGTATGAAATATACATTCATATACATTAATATGAAGTATACACTCATAGGGTATTGTTAGGTGCCATAGGAAATTGAGAAACCTGTTATCTTTCCACAATCCAAATATTTAAGAATTAACTATAGAAACATATGTACATAAAGAATTGTAAACAATGGTATGACAAATTTTCTATCAAATTTTGAAAATGTAGGAAGTAACAACAATCTAAGTGGTATAATGCATATTTAATATTTTCCAGGGATGTATGTATGCTTATTTACCAACTTTGATTTTTCAATGTAATATATACACTTTGAGAAGTAAATTTAGGTGTTCATAAATTAAGGAGAAAGTAGCCAATAAAAATGAAGTGTCAGTTTCATTTGAATAGGGATTTTTAAATGAATAATTTACAATATATAGAGAGAGTTATAAAACATGAAAAATATTTCAAATAGTATAAAATATATGTGAATATTTATATGGTGCCAGAAAGAATATCTTAGAAGAAATACAAAGGAAATAACATATTTTACTACAAAAATATGAACGTTTTAAAACCCAAAACAAATTAATGGCTTATTGCTAGCTGGAAATTTCTATGCACTCTGGAATAACCATGAAGCAAGACCAACATTCTAGGAGAAAATTATCAATATTTGTTAAGAGCAGAAAAATGATCGTTTTAAAAATCTATTAATTCTCAATCTGAGAGTATTCTAGAGAGTACTAATAAATGTAAGGAAAGATAAAACATCAAAATATCACCTTAATACAAAAAGGAGTGGAAATTTTATAATTGACTAACACCAGGTTATAGGTTAAATTAATTGTGCTACATCTTATAACAGATCAAGAGTCACCATTGAAAAATCATCCTTGAAAAGAGCATATCTTGCTGTGAACTTTGAAGAGACTATTTATTTATATGAACAAATACAATATAACCTTAAATGACATCAAAGAAAAAAAACTATTTTTCAGTACAATTCCAATTTCAAAACCTTAAATATAATGAGTGTCACATGCTAGACTATTCCTAGATACTCTTGCCTTTGGGGTTTATCTTCCTAATAATTATGTAACAGGATGTTATAACACTATCGAACTACTCTGGTTTTAGTTTCAGCTAAAGCCCCAAGACTATTATTGAGACCACCATACAGAAATTGTAAAGGGGAGTCATTAACCCTTATTAGGAACACTTATCCTCAGCCTGTGAAGATAAAAAGACCCAGGATTAGAGAGAACAGTTTGTTGATGTGTAGTGAGTCCTACACACTCGTAAGATGGAGGGGTCAGTGTACTTGCCCTTCAAATCATGCTTTAGGAAAGGGGATTAAAGGAGATGTGCAAAGAGTTTAATATACAAGCCGAATACTTTGGAGAACACAGTGGACTTGGGTCTGCCTCACAGACACACCTGAGACATCTAACGTGGAAGGATCTGGTTGGCTGGTTTATGACAGCAGAGGGAAGGAGAGTTGGTGTCACTCGCCAACTGACACTCCTAGAGTCTTTCGGGACAAAAGATGCATTAGTGTTAATGGAGAAGCTAGGGATGAGCGACACATGTGAGTGAGAGTTAACTTTGGTACTCTGTAGTGAGGTGAATTGTCAGATTTCTCACGGCCAAGGAAAGAGCCAGCAGCAGCCAGAGATGAATTGCCCTGCATGAAGAGAACGCTTGTTAAGAAATTCACAGCAATAAGTTGGTATCTCCAAGGAGCTATCATAACACTCAGAAAAGTAAGGGTCAGCTTAAAACTCTGTCCATTCCTAGGAACACCTCATGACAACCCGAAAAAGAGAAGTAGGACTTTCCCTGCCTCTTTCTGCCACTCTAAACTTGCTCACCCACAATCCTGGTGAGGATGGGAGCTGAGAATGACAAGCTGGAGATGAAGATACTGCAGAGTAAGTCAGGAAAGAGAAAAGAAGCCAACGAGGCATCCTTGTTGGAAATTTTACATTTTATTTATTATTAGGCTGAACAAATTAATTACTATACCATTTTTATTATTAGAAATCAATTAGAAAACTAGTACGATTTATTCCGTCCAAATTTCACCCAAAGGAAAGGGAGAAATTTAGCTTCAAATATTAGACTTAAAAGGTTAGCAGCATACAAATATAGTTGCTTTCACATTGAATATCACGTCATGCTTGATCAATGCAGCTGCTGTATAAAAATAAAGTTGTCCCCATTTCTTGTATTTTAGAGAATCCAATATCTACCTATCTCCCCCACCACAGTGTGCCCAGGATTTTCCTGGATATAGATGATTTTATTCCTGTTCCTGCCTCATCACTTATAGCTGTTTATTTCTCTCTGCCCAGCACTAATTCAAACATTACAAGTCCTCTACCTTGATATTTGAAAAATATCTCTCACAAAGGGAGTTATATTTAATAGACTCCTGCTCACAACTTGGGGTTATAGGCAGGGTGGGGGAGTACTTTTTTGTGTATTATAAAAGTTAGCATAAAATTAAATATAAGGCACACTAGATTTTAGAAATTCCTTGGCCATATTCACCTCACTGAACTTCATTCTGGTTAGTTTTCAACCCTCAAGTTGCCCAATTCCCGGCTGTGTTGCTGACCTTCACAATCCTGGGAGATCATCCTATATGTTTCCCAACTTTTCCAGTATTAGTTGTGGGGCCTGGGTCAGGTTACTTAGCATCTTCCTATCTTTCTTTCCTTTTCCCTTAAATTGGGATACTATGAGTAGCTACCTCACAGGATTACTGGGAAAATTAAATGGACTGACATGTATAAAGCAATTAGCTTAGTGCCTGGTACAGAGTTTATGTTTCATAAGGTACTCAGCTTGCATTTTGTTTCTTCTACTCATCATAAGTATGCCCTAGAGGGTAAGGTAGAATGGGAGTGGTTTCCTTCTTACATGAAAAGAACTCCTCAAAATGTTTTCCTAAGTGAAACAGTTCTCACTCCCAATACAATGAGTTACCTCCTTGAAAATAGTATTATTTTCCTTTCCTGGACTTGTATGTCAAAAAATACAGTCAAAAGAATTGTATGAAATGGACTAAAATATTATTTATGTGTATTTCTGGATATAAAGTGAAAGTTATTTTTATGCATATTGTATTTTATATATCAAATCTGAATTTCTTTTCTAAAAACAGAGATCTTACTTATTACCACCATGCCTTACTAACAATTTCATGAATATAGGCGATCAATGAACTTAATCAAAGAAGGTCTGGGACATTGAGAGTGGTGACTTAGGACCCTCCTTCCTACATTAGATGCTCACTTCTGGCCCAGAGCAAGTGATGAGGCCTCCAAGGAGGGTTTTGCAGTGTTATATACCACAGCAGAGTGAGGGTTCAGTCTATAAAATATCTCTATTTTATACAGTTTGTATGACAGTTTCCAGGGAGTCATGCCTCATAAATTCATATGTTCTGTATTTATTTATAAGCAATACTTAGGGATAGCCTATTAAAGAATTAAATAAAGAAGGCTTATCCTAGTAAATATCATTAGTCTACCTTGTGGTTCAATTATTATGTTCACAAGAACATTCATTTCAATCATCAGTCTTCTTTTCATTTCCCCTGGGTGCAATCTCCTGGTATTGGGGGAGAAATAGATTTCTGGCCAGTTGCTTTAACAGTATCTACCAATTCACTGTCTGAACTCAGTTAATATCTTCTTGCCACACATTTCTCTAGTTATTATTATTTGTTTTACTATATTTTAACAAAGAAGGCATCTAATACCTTAAAAAACCCCAAAAGAATTGGAGGAAATAGACTAAAATATTATATATGTGTATTTCTGGATATAAGGTTATGAAAGTTTATTTTTATGCATATTATATTTTATAGATCTTGTTCAAATCAACAAGATTTTAACTACCTAATAGGGACTATGAATAAAATATATCCATAGTGAAAATATTTATTTAAAAGTCTTTTGATACATTTATTCAATTTAATTAGTGTTTATCTTCAATTGCACATTTTATATGATTTGATGGAGACACTTAATTGAACAATGCAATATTTATAAGGTCAAATTCACTTTCTTCTCTGGACAATCCATTTTAACATGTTTTTAATCAATGGGAGGATTCAATCCAACCTCTCAAAGTGTATCCTTTTCCTGGGAAGCATCATTTGCATAAGTCTAGTTTTCACTTACTTATATTAATAAATTACAAACCCTCTAATACACCTTGTAGCTATGATAGAGAGATTGATGTAGTGTTTGACACACCATACATTAGTAAAACTTACAGTATCAATCAGGGCAATGTGTCTCTTCTTTTCTTTAGATTACAGATTACTAAGAACCCAATATTCCTTTTTCAGAGAAAAGAAGTCCAAGGATTTTCTTTCAATATTGGCCATTAGTCAGCACCCAGATCTGAGAGAGATGTCCAACAGTGTTATTCTTGAGCTTATTTATTTTGCATAACTGAAACGTTATTCCAATTGAAGAACTCCCATTTTTCCCTCCTTTTAACTTTTGGTAACCACCATTCTATTTTCTGCTTCTAAGAGTTTCTCATACCTCATATGAGTGGAATCATGTAGTATTTGTCCTTCTGTTGCTGGTTTATTTCACTTAACGGTAATGTCTTGCACATTCATCCATGTCGTGAGAAATAGTAGGATTTCCACAGACATTTTTAAATGATTTTCTCTGTTGACTGACTGTGGGGTGCAGTTTCTTATCTCATTAGCCAGTGCATGGCCTGAGAACCCAGTGCCTGCTCACTTCAAGAAGCAGATAATAATCCTGGAAATCTGACTAAAGCATCTGCCTTATTCCAAATCTCTTCTGAGTCAACAACTAGTTATTTCTGGTAGTTATGTACATGACACACTTGAATTCTTCCCTAAATTCCCATGAAATTTGTTGTTGTTGTTGTTGTTTGTTTTTTAATGAATGCCCATTCCCTTGACAACAACAACAAGGCCATTGGCTATAAGTGAAAAGTCTTTGAACTGCTTTCATCTCTGTCCAATGTGCAGGTGTGCCCTTGTCTTCTTCCATTAAGCTTTTCCCATCTGCAGGGTGTATTGCCGTTGTTTTCCAAACAAGTGACATAATCCAGAAACTCTCATCAGTGAACCAGACAACTTACTTTGCTTCATGGGGAGCAATTTGCAAGACACAGAACATGCAGCAATTAAGCTGGAAAAGTCTGCTGAGGGCTTTATTTGATCGGCTCTATAGTCAGTGAGGCAACCTGCTTGATATGGTTTGACTGTGTCCTCACCTAAATCTCATCTTGAGTTGTAGTTTCTATAGTCCCCACAAGTCGTGGGAGATGCCCAGTGGGAGATACTTGAATCATAGGGGTGGTTACCCCCATGCTGCTGCTCTCATGATAGAGAGTACTCATGAGATATGATGGTTTTATAAGGGGCTTTTCCCTTTTTGCTCAGCACTTCTCTTGCTGCTACCATGTGAAGAAAGACATGTTTGCTTCCCCTTTTGCGATGATTGTAAGTTTCCTGAGGCCTTCTCAGCCATTCTGAACTGTCAGTCAATTAAACCTCTTTCCTTTACAAATTACCCAGTCTCAAATATGTCTTTATTAGCAGTGTGAGAACAGACTAATACACTGCTCCTGTATGCAGTGATTCCCTTCTGTGTACTTGCCCACTTCCCAAAGTATGCTTTTTAACATCCCATTTCTAATTTCTGAGTGAACTTTGGCTGCGCTGTTTGATCCCTATATGAATGTTTCTGACATCATCCAAGACAAAGTTGGTTTCCCTGGCTTTGGAGTTATCTGATGCCCTTCTGTTAGGGCACAGTTTTGATGACCACCACTCAGTAAGAAGCAATCAATTGTCTTTTAAATGGTTTATTAGGAATAGCTATTTTGCCTAACATTTGTTCTCAAAAAATAAGAGGTCTTCACTGAACTCTTTCATTTCTGCAGATAGCTCTAGTCTGTGTATGTTCTGGTTTTGGGTGCATCTAATATTATCTGTGCAGTCAAATCATACAATCCTAATAGACCTTCCTGCATCACCACCCTCCAAAAATCCTTTAGCAATTTCTTCTGCTCAGAGCCTCTACTCAAATTCAGTTATCTTTCTGGTGACTTTGTGAACAGAGGTCAATAGCATTCTTAGATTGAAGAAAACAAAAACAAAAAACTGCAAAAGCCTAAGTAAGCTCTATTTATCTCTAGGTCTCTTACTCATTTGCAGATTCTGTAAGCGATAATTTTTTATGGTTTCAAAAAATGTCTCTAGTTGCTCCAGTCAATGTAATTCCAAGGGCTATGGATATTATCTGAGCTCATCAGCCTGGCTCTATTTGTCATGTGAGTCACCACAGTCCTTAACTCCTCTTTAATTCTTATGAGAGGAGACGCTTTTATAATATAATCAATTTACTAACTTGCTTTGCATATTTGTTAAGTCCAAGTCCCACTTCATGAAATTATCAATTGTGCAGGCAAATTCAAACATACTTCTGGCAATATAGTAAATGTATACTGAGTCCTATTCTGTGAGAATGCATATTGTACCTGGCTGTTCCTGGAAATTGAGATGGAGAAGAAAGCACTAGGCAAGTTTCTAATGACATAGCCATCCTCCTTGGCTTGTTGTGCATCCTATACAGTGTTTACCACATCAGGTACAGTTGAAGCAATTAGGACAACTGCTTGTTGAATGCTTGATAATCTACAGTTAACCTTCAGGGACTGGCCAGACAGCTCTGTTAATGGGGAAGCTAATGGGAACCAATAATCATACCTCAAGTATTCCCTTAATCAGGGCAATAATCTCTTGTACGTTCCTGGAATTCTGTATTGTTTACAATTTATTCTAGGACAACACAGGAAATTCCAAAAGTCACCATTCAGCATGGCCAGTTAAAACTCCAGGAAGGGTGATTAGGCAATATACTTCCCCAACAAAAACGGAAAAAGGGAACATTCTCTATTAGCACATAATATCTATCCCAATTATGCATTCAGCTAAAGGCCATTAACCAGTGAAAAGTCTCCCCAGTCATGTTCTTCACTCCTAATCTTATTCTGATGCTAGTCCCCCCAACATGGCATCTCCAAATCCTGCTAGTTTCAGCTTTGGGTCTTTCATAGCACTGCCTTGATTTATCATAAGTGCTACTGAACATTGAAAACGTCTATCTAGTCATTTTAGAGGCTTTGCCTACCAGTTCCTGGCTTTTTTTTACCAGGATTTGCTGGATTTTTACCAAATATTTGCAAAAGGCCTATGATTGCTTGTTTGGGGTAGGATAAGAATATCTCAGTCTCTCAGCCAACCTTTTTCAGACTCAATGACTTTATCTATGGAAACACATTCAGGCTGCTGTTTAAGTACTTTCCATTTTGAATCTTGATTCTCATCAGTTGATTTGATTTTTCTAGACTACAATAATTTGAGTGAACTTGCAGTGACACTTTAAGAAGTGGGAGGGAGGATCAGAGCAGCTCCCCACCTTCCAAATGTGGATACTGTTGTTCTAACTTAGTAGAAACAGTAAGATTCTTTCTCTCTCTTTTTACACTGCTTTTTATAAACCATCTAAAGAGCTCCACTAAGTTGAGGGGATTCTTATTTCCTTTTCCTCTTCATGGTCCTTTCTTTTGTGTGCATAGATCTTTTTATCATCATGCAGCCCCCTCTGCATTACCTGAGCTGGCAGGTTCATCATCATCTCCTAAATATTCCCTTGGTTTCCCATTACATAAGGAGAACAGGAGACAGAAGCTCTCCAAAGTAGCACGTGTTTCATTATCTGTGCCAGAAACATTAAATTGGTTGTGTCTTTCTGATCATCACATAGACAGGTTGGTGTTGGTCATTCACACCATGCCTGAAGCATGAAAAGACATATGACACTTGTGAGTCATATGTCTCATATGTCTCACAATGAGTCATGTTGTGAGTCATATTGTGACATTTGTGAGTCATGTGTCTCATGTGTCTCACAGTGAGTCACATTGTGAGATAGGAAATTACCTATCTCACAGGGGAGGGGATAGGGAATTTACCCCTCTCAGGAGAGGGTTGCTATGCTTCTACTTTTACCGGTTATATAGATTAATTATTATACCACATGAAAATACCTGCTTACAGAAGTTTTCAGACACTGGGGATTGGCCTTCAACTTACATAGCTCTAAAATTAGTGAAATTTCCTAGACAGGTGAAGAAGCCCTGCAAGTAATGATTTACCTGGCTTCTACTGGTATTTTTATGTAAAACATTTGAAAATTTGCACAGAATATCCTTGGGATTTAGTAGTCACCTGATCTTAACCTCCAGTTATTTGTGTATTTTTTGAGTAATCAATGGCCTTGTTTATGCTACTTTGTGAAGAAGTGGGACATCATTCCAAGTAGTCATAGAAGTACAAGTATGCCTTCCATGACAGGAAAGAAAAGGCTCACAGCAAAGAATAGTAGAATTTGGAAATTTTTTTTCTTAGGATTGGGTAATTATAAGCAATACATAGATTTTATTGTTCTTTGCTTGAAGGGAACTTATAGGTCTTACTTTATCAGCACCATTAGCACTAGCCAGGGGATAGAAATTGTTCTATCTTCCCCTCTTCCAGCCACCCTTCATCAATCCATTTAGCCATTTCCCTCATATCTAAGTGTACTTCCTCCACATTCCATTGCATCAAAGATTTGCTATCATCAATGTCCTATCATCAATGGGTAGGACTCAACTTGTAATTAGATCTTCAGTATATTTTTTATATACTTTTTATTGCTAAAAATGACCCAGCCCATTAAGATTTATGAGATTAAAGCATAGTTCTGCTTGCACTGCCAATCTGTGCTAACACAAAGTCTCAGACTGGCAAAGAAACATGGTTCAAAAGCTTTACCAGTTCTGAAATGTACTAATAATTTCAAGAATACAGGCAACCAAGAGGCTCAGACAACCCTGAGGGGTTGTCTGCGAGTAGACCAGTTCCCTGGCACTTTCCATGTTTGAGATGTAGTCTCCAGTTCGAATAGAAGATGAGGTCCCCTGGTGGAGTTTTGCTTGGTTGACTCACACAGCAGAGGAATATTTAGTCTATAAAATATTGCCACCTTATACCTCAGTTTAAGGGACATTTTCCAGGGAGCCAAGTATTATAAATCATTAGGGTCTTAATTTATTAATGTTTTCTACAGGCAATCCTTTACCAGGGACATTCTGTTAAGAACTTTTCATAGATAAGGACTTTTCTAGAAATATGAATAGACTATTTGCCCAGAGCTTCAGTTATCATGTTGACAAGGAGATTATATTGGGTCACTTGCCCTCTTATTTTCTCCCAGGGTCAGAAATGAATAGCCAGTCAGCAGCTTTAACTCCTTCCTGTTCAAAAAAGTGTGGATAAATATAAAATTCATTGAATTTTTAAAAACTGAATATATGCTTGCAACCAGCACACAGATCAAGAAATATCCCTATTCCAGCTGCCCAGAGGCCCCCCGTCATGCTTGTTTCCTGTGACTACTTCCATCCAGGGGCAAGTAATCACCATGATATAATTTTATAATTAAAAAATGTGTTATTTGAAATTGTTGATTGGTACCCCATAAGAATTCATATCTAGATAATCACATATACACATGTGTAGATAGTAATCTCTTAAATTATAGAATGGGGTCTAACTTCTGTCTGTTATGTGAAAATATGAAGCTTTCTAAGCATGTGGCTTTCAAAAGTTTTCTTAGGATTTGGCAAATGTAAATAATGCATAGATCCTGTCGTTCTTTGTTTATATTAATTATTTGAGTACAACATGAATATATTTGTGCTGTAAAAAGATTCAAGCAATAAAAAGTAGTAAAATGTAAAAGCTTTTTCATCACCTTATAACACAATCTTCTCCTGACCCTAGAAGTCACCCCTACTAATAGATATTTTTCTATTAGAGTTTTGCTTTTGACATGAACAACATGTTATAGACCATTATGTGTCAGAATAATTAGACTCTTCCTATTGATTATAGTGGCTTTATTTTATTATAGCACAAAGGTTACCGTAAAGTCTCTGAAGTCACACTATCTGACTTTAAATCTTGACCTTGCTACTTCCCTGCTGATGACCTTGTGCCAGTTACTTGCTTTTTCCCCAGTTTCTTCACCTAAAAATGGGAATAGTGATAATCATAGTATTTTCTCAGATGGGGACAATGATTATACTACAGATAATCATAGTATAATCTCAGTGAATTAATAGGGATAAAGTTTATAACAGACCCTGGCAGAGGTCAAGCATTGGATATATTTTGCCATTATTAAGATGTTATCATATTGCACATTTGATTATTAATATTGCTATAATTCACTTAAATTTTTGTCTGTTCATGGCCAAATATGTTGTTTCTAAACTTTTCCTATAACAAAGTTACAATGAATATAATGCTTTCATGGCTTTTTACTCATGGATGTATTTATTTCAATAAATTATATTTGTAGAAATGAAAAGGTCAAGTGGAACATAACGCACATTTTGATTTGACTGGCATTCCCAAATTCACTTTCAATAAGTCTTATCATTGTATCCCTAACACTGTATGAAAATATTTGCTTCCCTGCATCTGTTGTCAGCCAACATCAGATATCATTAATCTTCTAAATTTTTGCCAGTGGGATGGATGTGAGGTTTGATTATTAGAAATATGTTCGCTGTGACTGGGAGGGCATGGGAATAACTGCGTCTAAACAAGGTCTTAGGACCATATCTCAGCATGTGTGTCCTTGGTCTTATAGGCAGAGGTGTAGTGGGTACTATTGGGTTCAGCTGATCCAAAATCAGCTTCCCAGTTTACCTCAGATAACTCCCCTGGGTTGTCTCCTATTTCTGTATATTGTAATTCTGATCTTGGAGCCATCTCTAAAGCCTCCATTTTCATGAAAGTTCTTTCTTAGATGAGTTTTAACCTAGAATTTCCTGCAGTCTTGTTTCTCTTTATTCAACCTTAACAGCCTTTTGTGTTCTGGTCCTTTAAGAGCACTCTTCTTTTGTTTTCCAATGTATCTATAGATTGTTTATTAATAGTCTTCACTATTTTCTTTAGAACTTTTAATTTAGACTTCATAAAAGGTGTTGTTGCATTAAAGTGGTTCTCACTTTCGAACAAGTCATTAAAATTGATCATTCTAGTTTGGGACAATATTAATATCTCTTGGATTGTATGGGCAATGAAACTGTAGTATTCTAATACACACATTAGAATTAAAATTAAAAATTAGTCATTTTCACTTTGGGAGGCCGAGACGGGCGGATCACGAGGTCAGGAGATCGAGACCATCCTGGCTAACACGGTGAAACCCCGTCTCTACTAAAAATACAAAAAATTAGCCGGGCGTGATAGCGGGCGCCTGTAGTCCCAGCTACTCGGGAGGCTGAGGCAGGAGAATGGCGTGAACCCGGGAGGCGGAGCTTGCAGTGAGCCGAGATCGCGCCACTGCGCTCCAGCCTGGGCGACAGAGCGAGACTCCGTCTCAAAAAAAAAAAAAAAAAAAAAAAAAGTAGTCATTTTTACACGTTGATTTATACATTTATTAAAATAAGAATGAAAGGATATAAGAGTAGGATATCCCTAGCAATATGTTTTTCCACTACATATGTTTATTGTTTTGAAACTATTGCATAGATTGCAGCATGCAAATATCAAACTTTAATGTTTGTACTAAAGAAATTTTTTTCTGTAACAAGCTGTGTGAATATGCTTGTGTATATATTTTTATTTGTAGACATGTTTATTTCACTAGATTATATTTGAAATTTATTATACTATTAAGTAGAATTCCACTGTTAAGGTGATTATTTAACTATAATCTGCTTTCTTTCATAATTTTATCATAGTAAGAAAGCTAGTGAACTTAAATTTGACTACACATGGATATAAAGATGGGGACAATGGACACTGGGGACTACTAGATGGGAAGGGAAGGAAGGGGATAAAGGGTGAAAAACTACCTATTGTGTACTATGCTCACTACCTGGGTGATGGGATCATTCGTACCCCGAACCTCACCATCACACAATATACCCATGCAACAAATCTGCACACGTACCCCTAAACCTAAAATAAAAGTTGAAGTTAAAAGAGAAAAAAATAGTACTTTTGAAATAAAAAGCAAGAAGAAAAATACTTCACTGACACTACAAAATTAAGAGGGAAACCTATAAACAGTTCACTTGAGGTGTAAAAGTATAACAGTCATTTAATTAATGGGCTTATTTCTTTTATGGGCATTCGTTTGATTAAACCTTTTGTTCAGGCATATTTATAATTTTATATTATACTGTCACTCTGGTCTTCTACATTGCCTCATTTACTGTACTTCTTTTGTTTGTGTTGTATCTTCTTTCCAGTTTAGTTGTAGTTGTTAGGGTCCACCCAACTGGACTGTTTCCCCCTCCTGTAGACCTAAGCCCCAAAGGCCAAAAGTAAAACCCCCTACCCCAAACCTGCCTGTATCTGTCTGACCAGAGGCCAGCTGTTCCAGGATGGGGTCAAGACGTCTACCTTACACAACAGAACTGGCAAGAAAAACATCTCCAGGAAGTGGTCAGACACCTGGCACAAAGGACCCCCCACCCTTTTCTTTTTCCTTCACCCTGACCCAGTTCTATGCCCTATAAAACCTTGCTATAGCCTGTAAGCCAGGCTCCCTCCTCTGCTTTTGTCAGGTTGTAGCCCGGCAGGACTGACAATAAATCAGCTTGCATGAACTTGGGTCTATTGGCCTCATTCCTTTCTTGGCTGTCCTTCCAATTATCCCTTACAGTAGTCACTTAATTCCTTTTCTTTTTAACCTTCCTAGTTATCCTCATTTTTACATTTATTTTCTGCTTTTGATGCTTTGGTTTAATCTGTTGGCATATGAATACATGTTTAATAATCAATTTTTTAAAATAAAGAGGTTTCATCTTTAGAGTTTGCCAGTTCTCATGGTGTAAATATATCAATCACAGTCAACTTCAAGCAGCAACCATAACATTACTGAATGTGCCTTTGGGCAGAGATGTGCACAATTGGCTCTCACTGTAAGCTCACTCCAGAACACCAGTGTTTGTATTCCTCATTACCACGAAAGCTGCGACATGGTCTACTTCATTGTTATATTCCCCAGTTCTTAGAACAGTACCTAGCATGTTGTCAACACAGTCAATATTTGTTAAATCAATCAATGAATGAATGAACAAAAGATTTTCCCCTCACTTCCAAGAAAGAGTACAGCGAACTGTTTCCCTGATGGAATGTCCATGTGATTCTGGCCCTTTACCACGTGCTTCAGGAATCCAATAATGAAAGAAAATGTAAACAATTTCAGTACCCAGTCTTTGAGATAACTTTCCGAAGGAATGATGTTAACATTAATGAATAAAAAAGGAACAAATAAAAAGTACACCACACATACTTTGTTTGTGTTCTGGTAGCACTAGCCCTAAACACAATATGAGTAAGGTAACAAAAAAGTAACCTGAGATATATTAAAAATGGTTTTAAAGCCAAAAGGGAGGAAGAAAGGAAAAAAAGGAAGGAAGGGGGAAGGGCGAAAGTGAAAAACATATGGAGGAAGGAAAGGAAAATAATATCAAATGTTCACGGAGTGCTTACTCTGAATTATGTACCCTCTTATGTGCTTTATATAAATTATATTGTAAGGTTGAAAATATGTGCTCTGGAGAAGAGCTGCACGGAATAAAATCCCACTTCTGCTTTTTACTGATGGTGTGACATTTAGCGGATTAGTTAATTTGGTCATTGCTTCAGTTTCCTATTTGACTGTCCTACCATAAGACTATAATAAACCAATGCATATAAAAATGCTTAGCACTGAGTCTGACATATGATAAGCATACAATAAATTTTAACTACAATTATTCGATGAAAACCTAACAACAACACTATGAAGTTTGTATAATTATTATTTTTACTTTTTCGATAAGGAGTCTGAATCACAAGAGATTAAATAATTTACTCAAAGTCACGCAGGTATTAATCATGAATCTATCTTCTAGGAAATATCAATAGAAAACAAGATGTGGGATTTGAGTGCAGGCAATTAGACTCCAGAGCCTAATGTTTTTAAACTCTATGTTATTACAAGAAGACATGCACGTACCTTTAAAAGAAGAAAATTTGAGACAGCAAATGCTTAACAACCAAGAAATTACAAAAGAAAAAAACCTACAATCTATGAAACAAAAATTATATGATGAGATTAATTAATACATTTAACAAATACTTATTGAGCACCAATTATTGGTTCAACCATGCTTTTAGGTACTGAGAATTCAACTGTGAACTGGTCTCTACTTTCACAGAATATACTTTATAATACAGTATAAAATGGCATAACAAAATGGAAATGGGGTTGGTAAAGGCAGCAAAAATCTTCAACAGAAAAATAAATATTTTTATAAACCAATAATTTTTGAAAGATAGGATATAGCATATAAACATATGGAAAATAGGTATCCATGATAGAGAATATAATAGTGGAACAGTTAATGACTTCTGACATGAAGGAAGTACTGAGATGAGAATTGAACAGTATTTGTTTTCCTTCAGAAAAAAAATAATCGGTAGAAAAAATATATGCTGGTATAGCTAAAAAAATTTGACGATTAAAAAATCTCTTCTATACAATATATAAAAATGCATAGCACCTGTAAGAAAACAAATATATTGGGTTGGATTCAAGTTTTTTTGTACCAAAATTTCCAATAGATAATGGAGCAAGTCTGCAAGGATATGGGCAAAAAATAGTGGGATCTAAATATATTGTACATAGATTGTTATTCCTGTCAAAGGGATGAGGAGTTGGTCTCATATATGTACTAACACAGCAGATACAATAATTCGGAAACTTCTTGAGAAGCTTTGTAGTTATATATACACTGTAATTATTTATAATACTATTAAATGCAATATAACAATTTAATACATAGAGAGCTGCCTTATTGAAATATTGAAATAAGCATTGAAAAATCTAAATGTAGCTGGCAAGATGGCCTAATAGGAACAGCTCTGGTCTGCAGCTCCCAGCGAGATCAACACAGAAGGCAGGTGATTTCTGGATTTCCAACTGAGGTGCCCAGTTCATCTCATTGGGACTGGTTAGACAGTGGGTGCAGCCCACGGAGGGTGAGCTGAAGCAGGGTGGGGCATCACCCCACCAGGGAAGTGCAAGGGGTTTGGGAAATCCCTCTCCTAGCCAAGGGAAGCCCTGAGAGATTGTGCCTTAAGGAATGGTGCATTCTGGCCCAAATACTACACTTTTCCCATGGTCTTTGCAACCTGCAGACCAGGAGATTCCCTCAGGTGCCTATGCCACTAGGGCCCTGGGTTTCAAGCATAAAACTGGGGATCATTTGGGCAGACACCCAGCTAGCTGCAGTTTTTCTTTTCTTCATACCCCAGTGGCACCAGGAGCCCCAGTGAGACAGAACCCTTCAATCCCCTGGAGAGAGGGCTGAAATCAGGGAGCCAAGTGGTCTGGCTCAGTGGTCCCACCCCCACGGAGCCCAGCAAGCTAAGATCCACTGGCTTGAATTTCTCACTGTCAGCACAGCAGTCTGAAGTAGACCTGGGAGGCTCCAGCTTAGTGGGGGGAGGGACGTCCACCATTACTGAGACTTGAGTAGGCAGTTTTCCCCTCCCAGTGTAAACAAAGCCTCCAGGAAGTTCAAACTGGGTGGCAAAGCCACAGTAGCCAGACTACCTCTCTAGATTCCTCCTCTCTGGGCAGGGCATCTCTGAAAGAAAGGCAGCAGCCCAAACAGGGGCTTATAGATAAAATCTCCCTGGGACAGAGCACCTGGGGGAAGAGTGGCTGTGGGTGCAACTTCAACAAACTTAAACATTCCTGCCTGCTGGCTCTGAAAAGAGCAGCAGATCTCCTGGCACAGTGCTCCAGCTCTGCTAAGGGACAGACTGCCTCCTCAAGTGGGTCCCTGACCCCTGAGTCCCCTGACTGGGAGACACCTCCCAGCAAGGGTTGACAGACACCTCAAACAGGAGAGCTCTGGTTGGCATCTGGCAGGGGCCCCTCTGGGACAAAGCTTCCAGAGGAAGGAACAGGCAGTAGCCTTTGCTGTTCTGCAGCCTCTGCTGGTGATACCCAGGCAAATAGGGTCTGGAGTGAACCTCCAGCAAACTCTAGTAGACCTGAAGCAGAGGGGCCTGACTGTTAGAAGGAAAACTAACAAACAGAAAGGAATAGCATCAACATCAACAAAAAGGAAGTCCACACCAAAACCCCATCCATAGGTCACCAACATCAAAGACCAAAGGTAGATAAATACATTAAAATGAGGAGAAACAAGCACAAAAATTCCAAAAACCAGAATGCCTTTTCTCCTCCAAAGGACCACAACTCCTTGCAAGCAAAGGAACAAAACTGGATGGAGAATGAGTTTGACAAATTGACAGAAGTGGGCTTCAGAAGGTGGGTAATAACAAACTCTTCCAAGCTAAAGGAGCATGTTCTAACCCAATGCAAGGAAGCTAAGAACCTTGAAAAAAGGTTAGAGGAATTGCTAACTAGAATAACCAGTCTAGAGAAGAACATAAATGACCTGACGGAGCTGTAAAACACAGCACAAGAACTTCATGAAGCATAAACAACTATCAATAGCCAAATCAATCAAGCGGAAGAAAGGATATCAGAGATTGATGATCAACTTAATGAAATAAAGCGTGAAGACAAGACTAGAGAAAAAAGAATGAAAAGGAACAAACAAAGCCTCCAAGAAATATGGTACAATGTGAAAAGACCAAACGTTTGTTTGACTGGTGTACCTGAAAGTGACAGGGAGAATAGAACCAAGTGGGAAAACACTTTTCAGGATATTATCCAGGAGAACTTCCCCAACCTAGCAAGAAAGGCTGACATTCAAATTCAGGAAATACAGAGAACACCACAAAGATACTCCTTGAGAAGAGAAACACCAAGAAACATAATCATCAGATTCACTGAGGTTGAAATGAAGGAAAAAATGTTAAGGGCAACCAGAGAGAAAGGTTGCATTACCCACAAAGGGAAGCTAATCAGACTAACAGTCAATCTCTCTGCAGAAACCCTACAAGCAAGAAGAGAGTAGGGGCCAATATTCAACATTCTTAAAGAAAAGAATTTTCAACCCAGAATTTCATATCTAGCCAAACTAAGCTTCATAAGTGAAGGAGAAATAAAATCCTTTATAGACAAGCAAATGCTGAGAGATTTTGTCACCACCAGGCCTGCCTTACAAGAGCTCCTGAAGGAAACACTAAACATGGAAAGGAAAAACTGGTACCAGCCACTGCAAAAACATACCAAATTGTAAAGACCATCAATGCTATGAAGAAACTGCATCAACTAACAGGCAAAATAACCAGCTAGCATCATAATGAGAGGATAAAATTCACACATATCAATATTAACCTTAAATGTAAATGGGCTAAATGCCCCAAGTAAAAGACACACACTGGCAAATTGGATAAAGAGTCAAAATCCACTGGTGTGCTGTATTCAGGAGACCCATCTCACTTGCAAAGAAACAAATAGGCTCAAAATAAAGGGATGGAGGAATATTTACCAAGCAAATGAAAAGCAAAAAAAAAAAATAAATAAAAAGCAGGGGTTGCAATCCTAGTGTCTGATAAAACAGACTTTAAACTGACAAAGATCAAAAAAGATAAGGAAAAGAATTACATAATGGTAAAGGGATCAATGCAACCAGAAGAGCTAACTAACTTAAATTTATATGCACCCATACAGGAGCACCCAGATTCATAAAACAAGTTCTTAGACACCTACAAAGAGACTTAGACTCCCACGCAATAGTAGTGGGAGACTTTAACGCCCCACTGTCAGTATTAGACAGATCGATGAGACAGAAAACTAACAAAAATATTCAGGACTTGAACTCAGCTCTGGACCAAGCAGACCTAATAGACATCTACAGAACTCTCCACCCCAAATAAAGAGACTATACATTCTTCTCAGCACCACGTCACACTTATTCTAAAATTGACCACATAATTGGAAGTAAAACACTCCTCAGCAAATGCAAAAGAACAGAAATCATAACAAACAGTGTCTCAGACCACAGTGCAGTCAAATTAGAACTCAGGATTAAGAAACTCACTCAAAACTGCACAACTACATAGAAACCGAACAATCTGCTCCCAAATGACTACTGGTTAAAAATTGAAATTAAGGCAGAAATAAGTAAGTTCTTTGAAACCAATGAGAACAAAGACACCACGTACCAGAATCTCTAGGACACAATTAATAGATCTTCCTGCTTTCTCCTGTGTGCATTTAGTGCCCATAAGAGAAAGCAGGAAAGATCTAAAATTGACACCCTAACATCACAATTAAAAGAACTAGAGAAGCAAGAGCAAACAAATTCAAAAGCTAGCAGAAGACAAGAAATAACTAAGATCAGAGCAGAGCTGAAGGAGATAGAGACATGAAAAACGCTTGAAAATATCAAAAATCCAGGAGCTGGTTTTTTTGAAAAGATTAACAAAATATGTAGACCACTAGGCACATTAATAAAGAAGAAAAGAGAGAAGAATCAAATAGACACAATAAAAAATTATAAAGGGAATATCATCACTGATCCCACAGAAATATAAACTACCATCAGAATACTATAAACACCTCTGTGCAAATAAACTAGAAAATCTAGAAGAAATGGATACATTCCTGGACACATACACCCTCCCAAGACTAAACCAAGAAGAAGTTGAATCCCTGAACAGACCAATAACAAGTTCTGAAACTGAGGCAGTAATTAATAGCCTAACAACCAAAAAAAGCCCAGAACCAGATGGATTCACAGCCGAATTCTACCAGAGGTACAAAGAGGAGCTGGTACCGTTACTTCTGAAACTCTTCCAAACAATAGAAAAAGAGGGACTCCTCCCTAACTCATGGAATGAGGCCAGCATCATCAGGATACCAAAAGCTGGCAGAGACACAACAAAAAAGAAAATTTCAGGCCAATATCTCTGATGAACATTGATGCAAAAATCCTCGATAAAATACTGGCAAACCAAATGAGGCAGCACATCAAAAAGTTTACCACCATAATCAAGTTGACTTCATCCTTGGGATGCAAGGCTGGTTCAAAATATGTAAATCAATCAACGTAATCCATCACATAAACAGAACCAATGACAAAAACCACATGATTATCTCAATAGATGCAGAAAAGGCCTTTGACAAAATTCAACAGCCCTTCATGCTAAAAACTCTCAATAAACTAGATATTGATGGAATGTATCTTAAAATAATAAGAGCTATTTATGACAAATCCACAACAAATATCATACTGAATAGGCAAAAACTGGAAGCATTGCCTTTGAAAACTGGCACAAGTCAGGGATGACCTCTCTCACCACTCCTATTCAACATAGTGTTGGAAGTTCTGGCCAAGGCAATCAGGCAACAGAAAGCAATAAGGTGTATTCAATTAGGAAAGGAGGAAGTCAAATTTTTCCTGTTTGCAGATGATATGATTGTATATTTAGAAAACCCCATAATCTCAGCCCAAAATCTCCTTAAGCAGATAAGCAACTTCAGCAAAGTCTCAGGATACCAAATCAATGTGCAAAAATCACAAGCATTCCTATATACCAGTAATAGAAAAATAGAGCCAAATCATGAGTGAACTCCCATTCACAATTGCTACAAAGAGAATAAAATACCTAGGAATACAACTTACAAGGTATGTGAAGGACCTCTTCAAGGAGAACTACAAACCACTGCTCAAGGAACTAAGAGAGGACACAAGCAATGCTCATGGATAGGAAGAATCAATATCATGAAAAATGGCCTTCCTGACGAAAGTATTTTATAGAGTCAATGCTATCCCCATCAAGCTACAACTGACTTTCTTCACAGAATTAGAAAAACTACTTTAAATTTCATATGGAACCAAAAAGAGCCCATATAGCCAAGACAATTCTAAGCAAAAAGAACAAAGCTGGAGGCATCACGCTACCTGACTTCAAACTGTACTACAAGGCTACTGTAACTGTACAGTTACAGTACGGTTTGGTACCAGTAAACAGCATGGTACCAGTACCAAAACAGATATATAGACCAATGGAACAGAATAGAGGCCTCAGAAATAATGCCACACATCTACAACCATCTGATCTTTGACAAACCTGACAAAAACAAGAAATGGGGAAAGGATTCCCTACTTAATAAATGATGCTGGGCAAACTGGCTAGCCATATGCAGAAAGCTGAAACTGGACCCCTTCCTTACACCTTATACAAAAATTAACCAAGATGGATTAAAGACTAAATGTAAGACCTAAAACCATAAAAACCCTAGAAGAAAACCTAGGCAATACCATTCAGGACATAGGCATGGGCAAAGACTTCATGACTAAAACACCAAAAACAATGGCAATAAAAGCCAAAATTGACAAATGGTATCCAATGAAACTAAAGAGCTTCTGTGCAGCAAAAGAAACTATCATCAGAGTGAACAGGCAACCTACAGAATGGGAGAAAATTTTTGCAATCTATCCATCTATCCATCTGACAAAGGGCTAATATCCAGAATCTACAAGGAATTTAAACAAATTTACCAGAAAAAACAACCCCATCAAAAAGTGGGTGAAGGATACGAACAGACACTTCTCAAAAGAGGACATTTATGAGGCTAACAAACATATGGAAAAAAAGCTCATCATCACTGGTCATTAGAGAAATGCAAATCAAAACTACAATGAGATACCATCTCACGCCAGTTAGAATTGCAATCATTAAAAAGTCAGGAAACAACAGATGCTGGAGAACATGTGGAGAAAAGGGAATGCTTTTATACTGTTGTGGAAGTTTAAATTAGTTCAACCATTGGGAAAAGAAAACCTCCAACCTCTCAACTATGTATATAGAAAGTTCAAGGAAAAGATCTCAGGTAATGCTACAAAAATTGGGAAGTATAGGTGGTCTATTGATTTCCTATTAGTGCGGTACCAAGTTGTCACACTTAGTGTCTAAAATAGCACACATTTGTTATCTTGTAGTTCTGAAGGCCAGAAGTCTGGAATGGTTTCCACTAGGCTAAAATCAAGATATTGGCAAGGCTGCGTTCTTTTTCTTAAGGCTCTACAGAAGAATCTGTCTTCTTGCTTTTCTTTTCCAGCTACTACAGGTTGTCTGCATTTCTTGGCTCATGGTCCTTTTAATCTTTAAAGCCAGCAAAGGCCCATCAAGTTGGTCTCACCTGGAAGAGCTCTAATACTGATGCTTGTTTGTCTCTTCCACTTTTAAGGACTCTCACGATTACGTTAAGCCCACCTATATAACCAGGATATCCTATTTTAATATAAGCTAATTAGCAACCTTAATTCCCCTCTGTCATGTAAGCTAACCTATTCAGAAGTTCTGGAGATTTGGACAGAGACACTTGGGAAGCCATTGTGCTGCTGACCATAGGTGGTAGGAAGTTTAAATTTTATAGCTAAGGACAATAAGCATTCATTCATTTCTGAGGTAGATTAATATTGAAATATTTTACATTTATGGAATTTTTCTAATTTAGAAATTTTCTAATATTTCCTCAGGATAAGATTATGCATTTTTGACAAAAATATTGCTAAACTGATGTTGAATTCTCATGCATTACATCAAGGAGCATATGATATACTTGCATCTCATTATCCAAAATGTTATCTTGGATCATTTAACTATGGTAGAATCTGCCCAGTTTTTTCGCTGAAAAGTTACAATTTTAACTTTGAAATTAATAAAGTATCTTGTGGGTAGATAATTTCAGACTACATAACTATCCTGTTTCAAATTTTTGTCCACTGCTTTAAGCAGTCATTTATAATTCTTTGCTGGAACACACCAACAGTGTGGGGAGGTCAATTTTATAAGCCCACTGTCAAATTCATTTTCATTTATGGGCAGATATAACCTTCTTTTCAGTTAATTAACAAGGTGTGCAGAAAAGAGATAACAAGCAGGCCTGAGGCTGCTACCCTTAGAAAAGCCTGCTTGCTAAGTTGGCTCTTGGTTGGAGTCTGGGAACTTAAATAATAAACACTTCCTATACTGATACACAGGTTTACTTAAATGATGAGTGGCTCACTATGCCTAGACTGTTTGTACAAACAACATGGTTTATGCTGAATATCTACTTTCTATCTGGGAGTCTGGAATTTTGATATAGGCTAGGAAGAAGATCCCCACTTGATCATCCTCCAGGAAAAACCCTGGGTGTTGAGTCTCTAGTGAGCTTCCCTGGTTGACAATACTTTACATGTGTTTTCACAATTTGTTACTGGAGGAATTAGGCATGTTCTATGTGACTCCACTGAGATTAAGTGCATGGGGCTTATGCTAATTTCCTGCAGTCTTCACCCCATGTACATTTTGCATTCCTGATTTTGTTTTGCATCCTTCACTTTAATAAATATTAGTGTGAATGCATTATATGCTGGGTCCTGCGAGTCTTTCTAGTGAATCACCATACCTAGGAGTAGTTGTGGGGAAGCTGTCTACATTAAGACATATAGGCCGGGTGCGGTGGCTCACGCCTGTAATCCCAGCACTTTGGGAGGCCGAGGCAGGCAGATCACGAGGTCAGGAGATCGAGACCATCCTGGTTAACACAGTGAAACCCCGTCTCTACTAAAAATACAAAAAAAATTAGCCGGGCATGGTGGCGGGCGCCTGTAGTCCCAGCTACTGGGGAGGGTGAGGCGGGAGAACGGCGTGAACCCGGGAGGTAGAGCTTGCACTGAGCCAAGATTGTGCCACTGTGCTCCAGCCTGGGTGACAGAGCCAGACTCCATCTCAAAAAAAAAAAAAAAAAAAAAAAAAAGTCATACAGATTCTAAATAATTTCTTGATACATTGTGTATGAATAGAATTATGCTAAGTGAAACCAAGACAAGTAACCTAGCCCTATATTAAGAGACTCACAATATGGTGGTTGTGTCTGCATACAGAAATATATAAAAATAATATTCAGGCCACGCACGGTGGCTCATGCGTGTAATCCTAGCATTTTGGGAGGCTGAGGTGGGTGGATCACTCGAACTCAGGAGTTCAAGACCAGACTGGGCAGCGTGGCAAAACTCCATCTCTACTAGAAATACAAAAATTAGCTGGTCATGATGGCATGCACCTGTGGTCTCAGCTACTTGGGAGTGAGGCAGGAGGATCACTTGAACCTGAGAGATCAAGGCTATAGTGAGCTGAGATGGTGCCACTGCACTCCCGTCCAGGTGACAGAGTGAAACCCCTGCAAAACAAATTAATAATATTAAATTAATTGAGTCAGAGCAGAATATGGCAAATACAAGAAGTTATTTCTTTAGGAGTTTCAAAAATGTAGACCTCGTGTCTTGTTCAGATTATCAGGAAAGCTAGAGGCATGTGAGTTAGCTTTAAATTAATAAGTGGGTCTTGACGGAATATGATACCTGGAGGTAGAGGGAAGGAGAGTTTTGGAAGGCAAGGGAAATGGATAGAGTGCATGCCAAAAGAAGTGAAATATAGAGTGTATTAGAAATAAAATATAATAATAACCATTACTTATGGCACAAATTGGAATTTTCAAATGCTCTTGGTTAAAATCCTAATAATTTGAGTGCCTTATTTATAATTCAGTTTTACGTAAAACTTATAGATTATTATAGAAAGACCACAAAAATTCCATGGCATTTTACAAGTGTTCCTCTTAAACTCAGGCACAGAATTTATGCTTTACTGGTTCCTAATTATGTTTTTCTTTTCTGTCTCTTCTTTATTAAGGTTCATCATGAATGAGAAATGGGACACAAACTCTTCAGAAAACTGGCATCCCATCTGGAATGTCAATGACACAAAGCATCATCTGTACTCAGATATTAATATTACCTATGTGAACTACTATCTTCACCAGCCTCAAGTGGCAGCAATCTTCATTATTTCCTACTTTCTGATCCTCTTTTTGTGCATGATGGGAAATACTGTGGTTTGCTTTATTGTAATGAGGAACAAACATATGCACACAGTCACTAATCTCTTCATCTTAAACCTGGCCATAAGTGATTTACTAGTTGGCATATTCTGCATGCCTATAACACTGCTGGACAATATTATAGCAGGTATGTCGGCCTTTGTGCAGTTCGAAGATAATATGAAATATTTGTCCCATATTTCAGCAGCCATTGGCAGGGCTGTTCATTCATTCATTTATTTACAGATATTTATGGAATTCCAGGAACTGATCCAGGCACCTGCCCTCATTGGATCTGCATTCTGAAGGACTAGATGGACAATAAACAAATAATTATATAATTAGAGAATGAGAAGGATTCTGGAGGAAAGTAAAAGTGATATAATAGAAACAGAAAGTGGAGGCTGCTATTTTTATAGAGTATTCACTGGAGGTCATGAGAAAATAAGATTTAGTATGTCTTACCTGAAGCCTTTGAATTTTCTTAATAAAGTTCAGGGCACATGTAAGATGATAGAAATATCACTATGAACTGTAAGGTCCAAAGAACTGACACATCTGATTTGAGTTAATGCAATGTCTTCAGTCTGACATAAGTAGAAATTTAGGCCCTCATGTGGTTAGCTAGAGAGATTTCCAACAGTTTTTGAGAGAAGATGCAACAATATTAATGATTTTTCAAAAAGTGGTAGTTTATGTGTGCAACGTAAGTTTACATTGTAAAGCTTAGGGTAGCACCCTATAGTACTTCTGGGCCCACAGAAGTACTTTACCTTACTGCATAGATCTGAGTTTTTGTGATGTTTATCATTAAAAAAATTTTTATTGAGGTTGTGATGAAAGGACCCTTCCCTTGACCCCTTCTCGGGACTGGTGAAGGGGCGGCTCCCTTACTCCACCTGCAACTCTCAAGCCCCTTGTGGGAGGGGGAGCATGCAGGTGAGAGGGTGCAGGAGCTAGGGCAAGTGCTTTTGGGTGCCAGCAGTAACTAATCCTGTACCAGCCCCAGGGCTGTGTCTAGATGTTGCCTGTGACCCCTGGAGCCCCAGAAAGCAGACAGCTAAGTGTTAACCAGCTCAGTGGAGGGTCAGGGTGACAGCATTTTGCACCTGCCCTCTTGGTACCTGAGTTCCTGTCTGGTATTCAGGAAGAATCAGGTTGCATGAACGAATTTAAGGGTGGTGAATGTGGAGGATTTTATTGAGCGGTGGAAGTGGCTCTCAGCAGGATAGAGAGCTGGAACGGGGATGGAGTGGGAAGATGATTGATGGTCCCCGGCTGAACTCCTCTCCAACCATAGTCTCCAATGCCCAGCTGTTTTTTTTCTCGATGTTCAGATGCTTCTTGTCTTTCCTTCTCTGCCACACCACTCTGCTGCTGTGCCATTGGAACCTGGGGTTTTTATAGGTATAGGATGCGGGGCGTGGCAGGGCAGGGTGGTTTTGAAAAAGGCAACTTTCAGGTGGGAAAACAGGCTTGCATGTTCTCACTTAGAGCCACAAGGTCCAAGCTTGAGGGTGGAGTCCTTGCCAGGGACTCTGCCCTTTTCTAACTAGTATTTCCTTGCCTCATGTCCATATCAGTTACATTATCAAGATACTGTGCTAAACAAAAAGAGGGTGTACAAATTGATAAAAATTATTGTTATCACTCCCAGACAAGTTTTTTTTAATTTAACTTCTATTTTTAATTCAGGGGTACATGTACAAGTTTATTACACAGGTAAACTTGTGTCATGGGGGTTTGTTGTACAGATTATTTTGTCACCCAGGTATTAAGCCTAGTACCCATTGGTTTTTTTTTCCTGAGTCTCTTCGTCCTTGCTCCCTCTATCCTCTGATAGGCCCCAGTACGTGTCGTTCCCCTCTATCTCATCATTAGCTCCCACATATAAATAGTAACATGTAGTATTTGGTTTCCTGTTCCTGCATTAGTTTGCTGCAGATAATGGCCTCCAGCTCCATCCATGTTCCATCAAAGGACATGAGCTCATTCTTTCTTATGGCTACATAGTATTCCATGGTGTATATGTACCACATTTTCTTTATTCATCTACCATTGATGGGTATTTAGATTGATTCCGTGTCTTTGCTATCGTGAATAGTGCTGCAATGAACATACACATACATGTGTCTTTATAATAGAACAATTTATATTCCTGTGGGTATATACCTAGTATTGGGATTGCTGGTTCTGTCTTTAGGTCTTTGAGGCGTAGCCACATTGTCCTCCAGAATGGTTGAACTCATTTACATTCGCACCAACAGTGTGAAAGTGTTTATTTTTCTCCACAATTTCGCCAACATCTGTTACTTTTTGACTTTTTAATAGTAGCCACTCTGACTGGTGTGGGATGATATCCCATTGTGGTTTTTATTTGCATTTCTCTAATATTCAGTGATGTTGAGCTTTTTTTCATATGTTTGTTGGCCACATGTATGTCTTCTTTTGAAAAATATCTGTTCATGTCCTTTGCCCACTTTTTAATGGGGTTGTTTATTTTTCGTAAATTTGTTTAAGTTCCTTTTAGATGCTGGATATTAGACCTTAGTCAAATGTAAAGTTTGCAAAAATTTTCTCTCAGTATGTAGGTTGTCTGTTTACTCTGTTGATATTTTCTTTTGTCATGTGGAAGCTCTTTAGTTTAATTATTAATAGATTCCATTTGTAAATTTTTGCATTTGTTGTGATTGCTTTTGGTGTCTTCCTAGTGAAATTTTTGCCTGTTCCTATGTCCAGAATGGTATTGCCTAGTTGTCTTCCAGAGTTTTCATAGTTTTGGGTTTTACCTTTAAGTCCTTAATCCATCTTGAGTTAATTTTTGTATATGGTATAAGGAAGGGGTGTGGTTTCAATCTTCTGCACATTGCTAGCCAGTTATCCCAGCATGATTTATTAAATAGAGAGTCCTTTCCCCATTACTTGCCCATTGTTTTTGTCAGCTTTGTTGAAGGTTAGATATTTGTAGGTGTGTGGACTTGTTTCTGTGTTCTCTATTCTGTTCCATTGGTCTATGTGTCTATTTTTATACTAGTACCATGCTGTTTTCATTACCATAGCCTTGTGGTATAGTTTGAAGTTGGGTAGCATAATGCCTCCAGCTTTGTTCTTTTTACTTGGGATTGCTTTGGCTATTCAGGCTCTTTTTTGCTTCCATATGAATTTTAAAATAATTTTTCTAGTTCTGTAAAGAATGTCATTAGTAATTTAATAGGGATAGCATGGAATCTATAAATTGCTTTGGGCAGTGTGGCCATTTTCATGATATTGATTCTTCCTATCCGTGGGCATGGAGTGTTTTTCTATTTGTTTGTGTCATCATGGATTTCTTTGAACAGTGTTTTGTAGTTCTCCTTGTAGAAATCTTTCACCTCCCTAGTTAGCTGTATTCCTAGATATTTTATTCTGTTTGTGGAAATTTTGAATGAGATTGAGTTCCTGATTTGGCTCTCGGCTTGACTGTTGTGGATGTATAGGAATGCTAGTGATTTTTGTACATTGATTTTTTTTTTTATCCTGAGACTTTTAGGAAAGTTATTTTGCCAACAAAAAGTGCTCTCAATATTTTGTCCCATACATATTTTAAATTACATTAATTATTTTAAAGTTCTTGCATACAAATTACCCATCCTTGGCCAGGCAGAGTGGCTCACACCTGTAATCCCAGCATTTTGGGAGGCCAAGGCAGACAGATCACTTGAGGCCAGGAATTCAAGACCAGCCTGGCCAACATGGTGAAACCCCATCTCTACGAAAAATACAAAAATTAGCCTGGTATGGTGGCGTGTACCTGTAATTCCAGCCACTCAGGAAGCCGAAGCATGATAATCGCTTGAACCCTGGAGGTGGAGGTTGCAGTGAGCCGAGATCATGCCACTGCACTCCAGCCTGGGTGACAGAGAGAGAGACTCTGTCTCCAAAAATAAAAAATAAAAATTACCCATCTTTAGCTCTTTGTTTGCATTCTCAGGAGGCAGCCACCTTCAGCAATTCTTGCGCTTTTTTTTGTAATTACTGCTATATTTCTAAGTAACATGTTTTCAATATTTTTTCTTCCAACTCTCATAGCCGTAAATTGAGTTGTCATCAACTTTCACCACATCAGCACAAACATACATTCATACATTTCACCTTCTCACATTCTCCTGGTATAATTATATCACAATTTTTGTTTGAATCAACATACAGAATATACATTCTTATTTTACATATATCTTATCCCTGCTGAGCCTTGGAAAGTGCTGTATCAATTTCTCTCTTATAAAATGTTTCTCATTTTCCTAGATTTATTAAGGGTATATTTTGATTTGCTTAGTTTGGGTGTGTACCCATTAGTAATGTATCCTCAAATTCGCTTCCAGAGGTGTTACTCTCTTGTCAATACCTTTAAACATATCAGGTATCTATAAATATACCTGCAGGTACATTTCCCGGTGTTTTCTGTTCTCTTATCTTTATAGGAACACGTTACTCCCAGGGCAGAGCAGCTCCTGCTCTGGGATACCCCTTCACTGATACCCTAACAACTCTCTTCACCTCTCTTTGTGTACAACCCCATTTTCTGGATGCCATGTCCCCTTCTTTTTTGGCTTATTCCTTTCTGAGAAATGGTTTATTGAGATGAAACGTTTGAGATCTTATTTGTCTGCAAGTATCTTTATTCTGCCCTCACCCTTAATTATTAGTTAGCTGTATGAAGAAGTCTAGGTTGGAAATTTCTTCTGTCAGAATTTCAAAGGAATTACTCTATTGCTACTGCTATAAAATATGGTATTACTGCTGAAAAAACATGATATTTAATTCTTTCTTCTTTTGCCTATGATTTGTATTTTGTTTTTCTTACGGAAATCTTTTAGAACTTCCCTTTATCCCTAATATTCTCAATTCCATGAAACTATGCTTTGAAGTAAGCCTTTTTATTTTGTATTTATTGTGCTGGATATAAATTCGGGCTTTGCAATCTGAAAATGAGTGGCCTTTAATCTTAGGGAATTTTCTTGTGGAGTTCTTTTCTGTTTTTTTTTTCTTCTACTCATATTAATCAGATATTAGAGATTCTGGATTGCTCTTTTAATTTTTTTCATCTTTTTACTTTAATTTTTTGCCCCTCATTCTTCTATTTTCAAAGATTGTCTCAACTTTCTCTTTTAAACTTTATGTTGAACTCCTCAATACTGTTACCGCATCTTAAATATTTTGAGTTATTTTTATTTTCTGCAGATTTCTGTAGTTCCCACCATGATACAACAGTATCATGATACAAGCAGTATCATGCACATGTTTCACGGACAAAGTGCATTGTATCTCTGGTGTTATTAGTAATAGTTTTTTCTGTTTTCTATTTTTCATATATCTGACTCAATTTGGTTTTCCTATAAGTATTTTTCTTCCTATGTGTGTTAGTCTTTTTCTTTTATGTTTGAGGATTCCCTAGTGTTAACTGCTTATTTTTCATTGTATTTAAAAATTGTTCTAATTTGTTTTTTTTAGTTAATATGGGTACATATGTGTATATTTATGGGGTATATATGATGTTTTGATATAGGCATATAATGTGTAATAATCATATTAGGGTAATAATCATATTAGGGCATTTGGGATATCCATCACCTCAAGCATTTATCATTTCTTTATGTTAAGAACATTTCAATTCTACTCTTAGTTATTGCTAAATATACAATAAATTATTCTTGACTGTAGTCACTCTGTTGTGCTATCATATACTAGCTCTAAGGCTAGGTGCAGTGGCTCATGCCTGTAATTTCAACACTTGGGGAGGCCAAGATGAGAGGATTACTTGAGCCTAGGAGTTCAAAACCAGCCTAGGCAACATAATGAGACCCCATCTCTACTAAAAACTTTTTAAAAAATAACTGGTGTGGTGGACTGCACCTGTATTCCCAGCTACTCAGGAGCTTGAGGTAGGAGGATGGCTTGAGCCTGGGGACACGGTGGTGGTATGAGCAGAGGGGTTAAGGCTACAGTGAACCATGATCACGCCACTGCACTCCACCGTGTCTCAAAACAAAGAAACAAACAAACCAAAACAAAAGAAAACACCACCAGAAAAAAAAAGACTAGATCTAGTTAACTGCTTCTTAGCTTCTGTGTTTCAGAGTGAGGCATAGCGTGGCTGCCTGGAAGTTCTGCATGCCTGGAGGATAAGGTTAGGACCACTGTCCACTTCATTTGTCTGGACTATTCATTGGGAAATTCACAACTGTAAAAATCTGCATATCAGTGTTATTGAACAGGTCACTTTTTCCAGAAGGAGATGTTCTAACGTACTGCCGTAGGAATGTAGGGCTGGCTGTTACATTCCACATTGCCATGCAGTGCAGCGGTATACTTTTGCTTAATGCTTCTGCATCACAGTGGCACTCATTACCCCCGCACCTGGTGACTCGGGGTTTAGAGTACTTATGGTTCTGCCTCCTCAGAGAGTAAACCTCCATTCTTCTATCAACATGAGGAAAAAGCCAGTGGCATCTAATTGGATTTATATATAATTTCCACCAATCATGTTGTTTTCTCAACCTCACATTTAGTAGTGTCTGGCACTTTAATTTCTAAGGATTTATGCTCTTTTATCCTACACCTTTCATTTCAGTGGAATTGTGTGAGGGAGATAAGGTAAAATATATGCTTAATATTCCATATTCAACCAACGGCTAGACACAGTTTTTTGCATTTTTGTTGACAAATAATACTATCATAAGCTAACACATTTTAGAACTGAAAAAGACATTCTCTTTTAGTTTCCACTCACTAGAGTCACTCAAGCATTTATTATAATATGATCTGGATAGGTGACTTTTAAAAGATGTACTTGAATTATTTAGGTTATTTAAAAATACTTTATGCGTAAGAATATTTTGTTTCAGAAAATAAATTGCAGAAAAATTAAAAAAATAAATTTCAAAACTCTGAGAAATGCATAATATTCATCTTTTGAGAAATGAGAATACTTGCTAGGAGAAGAATATCGTTCCTTTTCTGTAATAGCAGATGGGTGTTTAGAATATCAAACTACTACAATAATTTTATTATTTTCTTTTATAAACTTTACAGTAGCTAAGGTTTAGTAGGAAAGTAATACTTTTGTTCATGCAAAGTGCTCTTTATTCTGGATGTGTCTCTGGGGTAAATTGTCTCATTTCAGTCTATATTAATAAATACATTTTATTCTGTATGTAACTCCTGATTCCTCGTAATTTTGGGGTGCCTTTCCAAACTAGAAAACCGATGTTCTGACTGTTTATTCATTTAAAGGGCATTATTGCATCAGAGTCAATGGTTTAGACTCTGGAGTCTTACTGCCCAGGTTCAAATTCTTAAAATGCTCCTAACTAGCCGTGGCAAAGTATGTAATATTTGTTTATTTGTTACCTCGTCTATATTGTGAGGAAAATAACAAAGCCTTCAAAAGCCTGTTGTGAGGATTAGATATGTTAATAGACAGAGACCACTTATAGTGCCTGGAATGTGATAACTACTATGTAAGTTTTGACGTTATTGTTAGTGTACTGAAAAGCAGAGCTCTGGAGATATTAGGGGAAATACTGAGAAACATTGATTTTTCTCTGCCTATCATGTAGAAAACAGTTACATTAGTCTCGTTTCCACAACTTTCTATTTTCATTTTCAGTGAGATTTTGAAAATATGATCTTTTGAAAGACTGTTTCATTTTCCTTTCAGGATGGCCATTTGGAAACACGATGTGCAAGATCAGTGGATTGGTCCAGGGAATATCTGTCGCAGCTTCAGTCTTTACGTTAGTTGCAATTGCTGTAGATAGGTAAGTCTGCACCAAACTCTGAATCCAGAAAAATGGGCATGTCTGCAACTAGTATACCAGAAAAATATATAACCTACTAAATTTGGACATATCTTTTCAAATTGTATTCACAATATCTACCTCTTTTTTTAAATTATTATACTTTAAGTTCTAGGGTACATGTGCACAACGTGCAGGTTTCTTCCATATGTATACATGTGCCATGTTGGTGTGCTGCACCCATCAACTCGTCATTTACATTAGGTATTTCTCCTAATGTTATCCCTGCCCCTGCCCCCCACCCAATGGCAGGCCCCAGTGTGTGATGTTCCCTGCCGTGTGTCCAAGTGTTCTCATTGTTCTATTCCCACCTATGAGTGAGAACATGTGGTGTTTGGTTTTCTGTCCTTGTGATAGTTAGCTGAGAATGATGGTTTCCAGCTGCATCCATGTCCCTGTAAAGGACATGAACTCATCCTTTTTATGGCTGCATAGTATTCCATGGTGTATATGTGCCACAATTTTCTTAATCCAGTATATCATTGAAGGATATTTTGGTTGGTTCCAAGTCTTTGCTATTGTGAATAGTGCCACAATAAACATACGTGTGCATGTGTCTTTATAGTAGCATGCTTTATAATCCTTTGGGTATATACCTAGTAATGGGATTGCTGGGTCAAATGGTATTTCTAATTCTAGGTCCTTGAGGAATCATCACACTGTCTTCCCCAGTGACTGAACTAGTTTACGCTCCTACCAACAGTGTAAAAGTGTTCCAATTTCTGCACACCCTCTCCAGCATCTGTTGTTTCCTGACTTTTTAATGATGACCTTTCTAACTGGTGTGAGATGGTATCTCATTGTGGTTGTGATTTGCATTTCTCTGATGACCAGTGATGATGAGCATTTTTTCATATATCTGTTGGCTGCACAAATGTCTTCTTTTGAGAGGTGTCTGTTCATATACTTTGCCCACTTTTTGATGGGGTTGTTTGTTTTTTTCTTGTAAATTTGTTTAAGTTCTTTGTAGATTCTGGATATTAGCCCTTTGTCAGAAGGGTAGATTGCAAAATTTTTCTCCCATTCTGTAGGTTGTCTGTTCACTCTGATGGTAGTTTCTTTTGCTGTGCAGAAGTTCTTTAGCTTAATTAGATCCCATTTGTCTATTTTGGCTTTTGTTGCCATTGCTTTTGTTGTTTTGGTCATGAAGTCCTTGCCCATGCCTATGTCCTGAATGGTATTGCTTAGGTTTTCTTCTAGGGTTTTTATGGTTTCAGGTCTAACATTTAAGTCTTTAATCCATCTTGAATTAATTTTTGTATGAGGTATAAGGAAAGGATCCAGTTTCAGCTTTCCACATATGGCTAGACAGTTTTCCCAGCACCATTTATTAAATAGGGAATCCTTTCCCATTGCTTGTTTTCGTCAGGTTTGTCAAAAATCAGATGGATGTAGATGTGTGGTGTTATTTCTGAGGCCTCTGTTCTGTTCCATTGGTCTATCTCTCTGTTTTGATACCACTACCATGCTGTTTTGGTTACTGTAGCCTTGTAGTATAGTTTGAAGTTGGGTAGCATGATGCCTACAGCTTGGTTCTTTTGGCTTAGGATTATCTTGGCAATGCGGGCTCTTTTTTAGTTCCATATGAACTTTAAAGTAGTTTTTTTCCAATTCTGTGAAGAAAGTCAATGGTAGCTTGATGGAGATGGCATTGAATCTATAAATTACCTTGGGCAGTATGGTCATTTTCACGATATTGATTCTTTCTATCCATGAGCATGAATGTTCTTCCATTTGTTTGTGTCCTCTTTTATTTCGTTGAGCAGTGGTTTGTAGTTATCCTTGAAGAGGTCCTTCACATCCCTTGTAAGTTGGATTCCTAGGTATTTTATTCTCTTTGTAGCAATTGTGAATGGGAGTTCACTCATGATTTGGCTCTCTGTTTGTCTGTTATTGGTGGATAGGAATGCTTGTGATTTTTGCACATTGATTTTGTATCCTGAGACTTTACTGAAGTTGCTTATCAGCTTAAGGAGATTTTGGGCTGAGATTATGGGGTTTTCTAAATATACAATGACGTCATCTGCAAAGAGGAACAATTTGACTTCCTCCTTTCCTAATTGAATACACTTTATTGCTTTCTGTTGCCTGATTGCCTTGGCCAGAACTTCCAACACTATGTTGAATAGGAGTGGTGAGAGAGGTCGTCCCTGACTTGTGCCAGTTTTCAAAGGGAATGCTTTCAGTTTTTGCCCATTCAGTATAATGTTGGCTGTGGGTTTGTCAAATAATAGCTCTTATTATTTTGAGATACATTCCATCAATACCTAGTTTATTGAGAGTTTTTAGCATGAAGGGCTGTTGAATTTTGTCAAAGGCCTTTTCTGCATCTATTGAGATAATCATGTGGTGTTTGTCATTGGTTCTGTTCATGTGATGGATTACATTCATTGATTTGCATATGTTGTACCAGCCTTGCATCCCAGGGATGAAGCAGACTTGATCATGGTGGATAAGCTTTTTGATGTGCTGCTGGATTCTATTTGCCAGTATTTCATTGAGGATTTCCGGATCGATGTTCATCAGGGATATTGGTCTAAAATTCTCTTTTTTTTGGGGGGTGTCTCTACAAGGCTTTGGTATCAGGATGATGCTGGCCTCATAAAATGAGTTAAAGAGGATTCCCTCTTTTTCTATTGATTGGAATAGTTTCAGAAGGTATAGTACCAGCTCCTCTTTGTACCTCTGGTAGAATTCAGCTGTGAATTCGTCTCGTCCTGGACTTTTTTTGGTTGGTAAGCTATTAATTATTGCCTCAATTTCAGAGCCTGTTATTGGTCTGTTCAGAGATTCAACTTCTTGGTTTAGTCTTGGAAGGGTGTACATGTCCAGGAATTTATCCATTTCTTTTAGATTTTCTAGTTTATTTGCATAGAGGTGTTTATAGTATTCTCTGATAGTAGTTTGTATTTCTGTGGGATCGGTGGTGATATCTCCTTTATCATTTTTATTGCATCTATTTGATTCTTCTCTCTTTTCTCCTTTTAGTGTTGCTAGTAGTCTATCAATTTTGTTGATCTTTAAAAAAAAACAGCTCCTGGATTCATTAATTTTTTAAGGGTTTTTTGTGTCTCTATCTCCTTCAGTTCTGCTCTGATCTTAGTTAGTTCTTGCCTTCTGTTAGCTTTTGAATTTGTTTGCTCTTGCTCCTCTAGTTCTTTTAATTGTGATGTTAGGGTGTGGATTTTAGATCTTTCCTGCTTTCTCTTGTAGGCATTTAGTGCTATAAAGTTCCCTCTACACACTGCTTTAAATGTGTCCCAGAGATTCTGGTATGTTGTGTCTTTGTCCTCATTGATTTCAAAGAACATCTTTATTTCTGCCTTCATTTCGTTATTTACCCAGTAGTCATTCAGGAGCAGGTTGTTCAGCTTCCATATAGTTGTGCTGTTTTGAGTGGGTTTCTTAATCCTGAGTTCTAATTTGATTGCACTGTGGTCTGAGTGACAGTTTGTTGTGATTTCTGTTCTTTTACATTTGCTGAGGAGTGCTTTACTTCCAACTATGTGGTCAGTTTTGGAGTAAGTGTGATGTGGTGCTGAGAAGAATGTATATGCTGTTGATTTGGGGTGGAGAGTTCTGTAGGCATCTATTAGGTCCACTTGTTGCGAGCTGAGTTCAAGTCCTGGATATCATTGTTAACATTCTGTCTCATTGATCTGTCTAATATTGACAGTGGGGTGTTAAAGTCTCCCATTATTATTGTGTGGGAGTCTAAGTCTATTTGTAGGTCTCTAAGGACTTGCTTTATGAATCTGGGTGCTCCTGTATTGGGTGCATATATATTTAGGATCGTTATTTCTTATTGTTGAATTGATCCCTTTACCATTATGCAATGGCCTTCTTTGTCTCTTTTGATCTTTGTCAGTTTAACGTCTGTTTTATCAGAGACTAGGGTTGCAACCCCTGCCTTTTTTTGCTTTCCATTTACTTGGTAGATCTTCCTCCATCCCTTTCTTTTGATTCTATATGTGTCTCTGCATGTGAGATGGGTCTCTTGAATACGGCACAGTGATGGGTCTTGACTCTATCCAATTTGCCAGTCTGTGTCTTTTAATTGGGGCATTTATCGCATTTACATTTAAGGTTAATAGCGTTATATTTGAATTTGATCCTGTCATTGGCGAGAGTGTCCCGATTTTCCAGGTACAGTCTGTCATGGCTTCCCTTGGCTAGGAAAGGGAAATTCCCCGACCCCTTGTGCTTCCCAGCTGAGGTGATGCCCCGTCCTGCTTTGGCTCACCCTCCGTGGGCTGCACCCACTGTCCAACCAGTCCCAGTGAGATGAACCAGGTACCTCAGGTGGAAATGCAGAAATAACCCATCTTCTGCATCTATCATGCTGGGAGCTGCAGACCAGAGCTGTTCCTATCCGGCCATTTTGGAACGGAACCTGAGAATATCTACCTCTTTAAGAGCAACATACCTACTAAAGTTTCAGTAATAAGAAAATGAAACTATTGAATTTTCCATACTTTAAAAATAAATAATTGGAGATGGTAAAATTTCCCTATTTTTCACACTACAATATAGACGTTTCTAACAGCAGAAATGCAAATGAGCTAAAATAAATCTGAAATTTTATCTAGATTTTAAGATTGAAAATCATTCATCCATTCATTCATTCACACATGTTGTTGAGCATTTATGATGTGCCAGATACTGGGCTGGGTTGGTAACATCTAAAACAAATTAGAAGTGCTGCCTCAGGAAGGCTACAATCTGGCGGAGCAGGCAAAGTCATTAACAAATATTTACAAATAATGCTTTCTAATAGGTGACCAGTGTTTGACAGCTATGCAAAAGAGATAATAATCAATTCTACCTATTAGGACAGGGAGTAGTGGATTCACAAAAGAAGTGAGACCTTCTGATTCCTTGAGAAGTCAGAAATTTACCCTTAGAAGAAACTGGGAAAAGGGCATCCCTTAAGACAAGTATATACTTATGGCATTGAAATAGGAGGCACTTGTTCAGAGAAATGCAGAGAGGTAGTTCAGCTGGAACAAGGCAGGTGAAGTGGTACATTTGTCCACAAAGAGAGAGATTTATTACGAGAAATTGACTCATAATTATGAAAACTGAGAAATCTCAGAATATGCTGCCTGTAAATTGGAGACCTCAGAAAGCCAGTGATATTATTCAGTCCAAGTCCCAAAGCCTGAGAACTAGGGATAGCCAATTGTGCAATTGGCCATTTGTGTAAATTGCATCCTGTGGGCAGGAGAATATGATATGAGATGTCCTAGCTCAAGCAATGCGTCAGGGAAAAAAGGGGGCAAATTCCTCCTTCCTCCACTTCTTGTTCTATTCAGGCCCTCAGATGACTGGATGATGCCTACCCACACTGGGAGGGCAATCCACTTTACCGAATCCACTGATTAAGATGCTAATCTTATCCAGAAACACTTTTATAGGCGCATCCAGAAATAAGATTCAATCTCAGCACCCCTTGGCCCAGTCAAGTCGATGGATTAAATTAGCCATCACACTTTTGTAGCAGAGACTCTCAGTGCTCTGCCAGATCTCTTAAACTTTCAGTGGGTTCTGTCTTACATCCAACTGCCAGTATCTTCATCTCTGTATCTCAAATCCAAATTGTGCAAAGTCTCAGTTCCTAAGCAGAACAGACAAGAAATGTCAGATAATTAATACCCCTAGAAGTAGCCCTCAACTAAAATCTCATGAGAGTTGATGTACTCACCATTCTCTCCCCTTGGGTTGCATAATTCTGCAACAAATGGTTTGATTCACATCCCTCGCTATCTACCTTCCCATTAATGAATGACTTCTCTATACTTTCAGTTATCTATTGATATATAATGAACCACCCCCAAATCAAACCACTTAGTGAGTTAAAATGACAGCAATATTTATTATGTCATGAATCTGTGATATGTACAGATTTAGAAAGTACAGCTTGTCTCTGTTCTACTTGATGTCAGGTGGAGCAGCTTCAAGGTTAGGGCTGAACCTTCTTTCACTCTCCTGTTGGTACCTAGTCCAGGGAGAACTTGAATATGTGGGGGCTAAGAGAGCTTTGTCTCTATTGGTCTCTCCAAATGGGCTCTCCAGCAAGGCTACTTGAAGGTACCTGGACTTCTTATATGTCAGTTCAGGGCTCTGACGGTTTGTGTCCCAGAAGAGAGTACCAGCAAAAATCATGATGTGGTATCATTTTTGTTGCATTCTATTCATGAGATTGAGTCATCAATCCTTAGCCAAGGAAAAGGGAATAGAATTTGGAAGCAATGTCAAAGAACTTGGAAATGTTTTAAAACTACCACATCTTTATTTCTTGTACTTGCACTCAAATGCTTTTTTTTTTCAGGGCTAGCTTTTGCAGGAAGCCAAACTAAAAAAATTCCCAGGCTGATTTCTCCTGACTGAATCCTTTGCCTGAATTTTACAGTTACGTTCCAAAGCACCTACTGTACAACTTCAACTGCACATTCAACAAAAGGCGCCTTAAATTAAACATGCCCAGAGCTGAACTCATTATTCCAAGCCCCACACCATACACAAACAAAATAAAAGGCAGCTGTTTTTTTCATGCTCCCCAAATCAGTGAAAGGCAGGACCAGTCACTCAATTCAAACAAAAAACCTGAGCTTTATCCTTGAATCTTCTTTCTGTCAATTTTGCTGTCACTCTCCAAATTCTATTATTTCTGAGTGCTAACTAGTTCTGAACCAGGCCACTGTCCTTTGCCACTTGGAATACTGAGATTGTTTTCTAACTGGCCTTCGGGCTCAGGAAGCCAACCTCCAATTTATTTTTTTCTCATAGCAGCCCAAATAAGCTTCTTAAATTGTAAAAATGATTCTGCCTTTTACAATGTAAATCCTTCAATGAATCCCCATTGCTCTTTAAATGAAGTCCAAACTTTTTAGCAGAATTTTAGTAATTATTATACAGTTTTTAATATTTTTATATTTCCATTGACTTTCTCAGCAGGGACTATTCTCTATCTTATTCATCTTTGCCTTCCTGAATATATACACACAAACACATATATATGTATGTTTACAAATATATAAGTATATATACTTATATATGTACATTTATTAAACAAATATGTAAGTACATATATTTGTTATAAATATAAATATATAAATACATATATTTGTTATAAATACAAATATATAAATACATATATGTACAGATAAACATATGTACTTTTATATTTGTTCATTATTACTTTTATTGTTAATAGTGTCTGCTATACTCCATTTATTCAAATTTTGAGTTAAAATTTATCTCCTATATAAATATATGTACTTATATATTTGTTTAATAAGTAAATTGAACAATAATATCCAAAACCCTATTAGTAGGTATTCAAAAAGAGCAAAATACATACGTTTGTGTCTATGAAATTACCCATAATTTCACGGCAGGTGAATGGGAGGATTCTCGGATTAGAAGACTGGAAGAACGCTTGAAGTTGAAGAGAGAAGATCTTACACATGAAGGAGTTATAAAGAATGACAACAGAGCAGTCAAAGCCCAGGCTAACTAGTCATTCTATGAAGATAAGTTAGATAAGTTAATTTGGAGTTGCTGCTCAGCCACTTAAAACTCTACATTTTCTTATCTACAGATCTGGAATGTAACAATTTTCATAACATTTCAGTTTTATGGAGTCATAAAAATCAAAGAAGATTAAATAGGTAATAGTTACTTTGAAAAAATATAAAATGTTACACAGTTGCATAATAGTGTGATTATCTTTTGATTAACATAATGAAATTCAATAATAATAACAAGATCCACAATATCAAAATTATAGTAAAATGAATCAGGCTTACTCTACATACTGACGCTGAATTTTTGTACTCACCAGAGGACATAGAATGTTAGGAAGGCTCATAATCAAAACTCATAATGAATACTCTCAGATTTTTACAGCTGTAAAGCAAATCAGCAAAACACTTAGTGGCTTCAAACAATATTGGTTTATTACATCTCATGATTTTGTGGGTTAATTGGGCACCTCTTTGTTCACCCTCCTGCTCCATGTGTTATAACTGGAATCACTCATGTTGCAGCATTATTCTGGGAGCTAAACTGGGGCTGGAACATCCAAAATGGCTAAGCTCTTATCTCCCAGAATCTTTCTCTACATGCCTTTCATCTAATTCAAGCTTCTTGGAAATTGAAGTCTGGATTTTAAGAGGAAGCATCCAGAAGGACCTGCCCCACATGCAAGTGTATAAAAAGCTTCTGCTTGCATCATGTTTGCTAATATCCTATTGGTCAAAGCAAGTTACACAGATAATGCGTAGGGGACCACACAAGAGCCTGAGGGATAAAAGGTTCATTGATTGCTACAGATCAGCAGTCTACCACAGCCTAAGAGCTACCCATCTAAAGAGGACACTGTAGAGGTTGAGTTTGAGCTCTGAAGCCAAACTACTTGTGTTAAAATCCTGTGTAATGGTAAGATTTTTACATTTCCAATTCTGTTTTCCTATCTTTTAAGCAAGGAGGCTTAAAGAGACAGTCCATGGCACAAGACAGGGATGCCCTCTCTCACCGCTCCTATTCAACATAGTGTTGGAAGTTCTGGCCAGGGCAATCAGGCAGGAGAAGGAAATAAAGGGTATTCAATTAGGAAAAGAGGAAGTCAAATTGTCCCTGTTTGCAGACGACATGATTGTTTATCTAGAAAACCCCATCGTCTCAGCCCAAAATCTCCTTAAGCTGATAAGCAACTTCAGCAAAGTCTCAGGATACAAAATCAATGTACAAAAATCACAAGCATTCTTATACACCAACAACAGACAAACAGAGAGCCAAATCATGAGTGAACTCCCATTCACAATTGCTTCAAAGAGAATAAAATACCTAGGAATCCAACTTACAAGGGATGTGAAGCACCTCTTCAAGGAGAACTACAAACCACTGCTCAAGGAAATAAAAGAGGATACAAACAAATGGAAGAACATTCCTTGCTCATGGGTAGGAAGAATCAATATCGTGAAAATGGCCATACTGCCCAAGGTAATTTACAGATTCAATGCCATCCCCATCAAGCTACCAATGACTTTCTTCACAGAATTGGAAAAAATTACTTTAAAGTTCATATGGAACCAAAAGAGAGCCCGCATCGCCAAGTCAATCCTAAGCCAAAAGAACAAAGCTGGAGGCATCACACTACCTGACTTCAAACTATACTACAAGGCTACAGTAACCAAAACAACATGGTACTGGTACCAAAACAGAAATATAGATCAATGGAACAGAACAGAGCCCTCAGAAATAATGCCGCTTACCTACAACTATCTGATCTTTGACAAACCTGAGAAAAACAAGCAATGGGGAAAGGATTCCCTATTTAATAAATGGTGCTGGGAAAACTGGCTAGCCATATGTAGAAAGCTGAAACTGGATCCCTTCCTTACACCTTATACAAAAATCAATTCAAGATGGATTAAAGATTTAAACGTTAGACCTAAAACCATAAAAACCCTAGAAGAAAAACTAGGCATTACCATTCAGGACATAGGCGTGGGCAAGGACTTCATGTCCAAAACACCAAAAGCAATGGCAACAAAAGCCAAAATTGACAAATGGGATCTAATTAAACTAAAGAGCTTCTGCACAGCAAAAGAAACTACCATCAGAGTGAATAGGCAACCTACAACATGAGAGAAAATTTTCGCAACCTACTCATCTGACAAAGGGCTAATATCCAGAATCTACAGTGAACTCAAACAAATTTACAAGAAAAAAACAAACAACCCCATCAAAAAGTGGGCGAAGGACATGAACAGGCACTTCTCAAAAGAAGACATTTATGCAGCCAAAAAACACATGAAAAAATGCTCATCATCACTGGCCATCAGAGAAATGCAAATCAAAACCACTATGAGATATCATCTCACACCAGTTAGAATGGCAATCATTCAAAAGTCAGGAAACAACAGGTGCTGGAGAGGATGTGGAGAAATAGGAACACTTTTACACTGTTGGTGGGACTGTAAACTAGTTCAACCATTGTGGAAGTCAGTGTGGCGATTCCTCAGGGATCTAGAACTGGAAATACCATTTGACCCAGCCATCCCATTACTGGGTATATACCCAAATGACTATAAATCATGCTGCTATAAAGACACATGCACACGTATGTTTATTGCGGCATTATTCACAATAGCAAAGACTTGGAACCAACCCAAATGTCCAACAATGATAGACTGGATTAAGAAAATGTGGCACATATACACCATGGAATACTATGCAGCCATAAAAAATGATGAGTTCATATCCTTTGTAGGGACATGGATGAAACTGGAAACCATCATTCTCAGTAAACTATTGCAAGAACAAAAAACCAAACACCGCATATTCTCACTCATAGGTGGGAATTGAACAATGAGATCACATGGACACAGGAAGGGGAATATCATACTCTGGGGACTGTGGTGGGGAGGGGGGAGGTGGGAGGGATAGCATTGGGAGATATACCTAATGCTAGATGATGAGTTAGTGGGTGCAGCGCACCAGCATGGCACATGTATACATATGTAACTAACCTGCACAATGTGCACATGTACCCTAAAACTTAAAGTATAATTAAAAAAAAAAAAAAAAAAGAGACAGTCCATGCAAATTAATGGAACAGAGTCTGAAACGGTTTTAGGCATTCATGTTCTTTGTTACTTTTTATTATTAACAGTGTCTGCTATACTCCATTTATTCAAATTTTGAATTAAAATTTATCTCTTATCAATTACAGAAAATGACAATTCATGCCTTTCTACTATAAATGGTAACTTACTATATTTTTGAGGGGACTGTGGGGTGAGAGGCCTGTAACTACATACATAAATTTGGTGTATGACTTGGTCAGAAGTGATGAAGCAGTGCCTCATTTATATTTGTCTTTAATTGCAGGTTCCGGTGTGTGGTCTACCCTTTTAAACCAAAGCTCACTGTAAAGACAGCGTTTGTCATTATTATGATCATCTGGGTCCTAGCCATCACCATTATGTCTCCATCTGCAGTAATGTTACATGTGCAAGAAGAAAAATATTACCGAGTGAGACTCAACTCCCAGAATAAAACCAGTCCAGTCTACTGGTGCCGGGAAGATTGGCCAAATCAGGAAATGAGGAAGATCTACACCACTGTGCTGTTTGCCAACATCTACCTGGCTCCCCTCTCCCTCATTGTCATCATGTATGGAAGGATTGGAATTTCACTCTTCAGGGCTGCAGTTCCTCACACAGGCAGGAAGAACCAGGAGCAGTGGCACGTGGTGTCCAGGAAGAAGCAGAAGGTCATTAAGATGCTCCTGATTGTGGCCCTGCTTTTTATTTTGTCATGGCTGCCCCTGTGGACTCTAATGATGCTCTCAGACTACGCTGACCTTTCTCCAAATGAACTGCAGATCATCAACATCTACATCTACCCTTTCGCACACTGGCTGGCATTCGGCAACAGCAGTGTCAATCCCATCATTTATGGTTTCTTCAACGAGAATTTCCGCCGTGGTTTCCAAGAAGCTTTCCAGCTCCACCTCTGCCAAAAAAGAGCAAAGCCTATGGAAGCTTATGCCCTAAAAGCTAAAAGCCATGTGCTCATAAACACATCTAATCAGCTTGTCCAGGAATCTACATTTCAAAACCCTCATGAGGAAAACTTGCTTTGTAGGAAAAGTGCTGAAAAACCCCAACAGGAATTAGTGATGGAAGAATTAAAAGAAACTACTAACAGCAGTGAGATTTAAAAAGAGCTAGTGTGATAATCCTAACTCTACTATGCATTATATATTTAAATCGATTGCTTTTTGTGGCTTTGCACTTCAAATTTTTCAAAGAATGTTCTAAATAAAACATTTACTGAAAGCCCTCTCTGGCAAAAAAACAAAAATAAACAAAAATGGTCATAAGATCATAAACAATCTTATGTTGTATAAAAATACGTAGAGTGACTTAGACATGTTTGCATGAATAAATATATTTCTAGAGAACAGTTTACAAAGCCTCATCTTTCCCAACTTAACCATTTGTGTATGCGTCAAATCAAGCTTGCACGCGTGCGTGCATGTGTGTGTGTGTATTTTCCCCAAATGGTGATGATGAGCAGTGCTTTGCATGAAACTAGATTTTATCAATTTCTCCTTTGATTTTGGATTTAAAATTTTACATTACAAGACTATTACTCTGCTTATGTTTATAAACTGTACTTGGTTTTCTAAGAAATACATTCAATCACATGAAATTCTCTGCTGTTGTTTTTCTCATTTCCATTACTTCATTTCGGTTAATCTACAAAGGCAAGATATTATAGGTCCATGGGTAATTATATCACAGAGGCCCTCACTTCCTGTGTATTAGAACTGTAGTAGCAAATAAAGGGACACATATTTCTTTATATTTAAAAGTTGATTTTTTAAAAAGAGTACAAAGGAGTTTTTGTTGGCTTTTTCATATTTTCATAAGTGAAGTTTATGCCCTAGTTGAACACACATTTGTTACAGAGCTGATTGAGGACCCCAACTTAACCCCTTTTTCTAACAGAATCTCTGATGTAAAGAAGCAAACCCTTTAATAATGCAGCAGTTAGCAGAAAAACGGCACCTTTCTTTGAAGTGTTTAATCATAGATGTTTAACAATTATCATGACTCTCACATAGAGAGCAAGAACAATTATTTCAAATCTTCTACTGAGCACATTTAAATCCAGCACCCTGGGTTTAGTAAATTAGTATTATTGTTTAAAAATGAATTAACAACCCCTGGTTTCAGCTATGTTAGAATTATCTAATGATAATGGTTGTCAGCGTTAGCTTTTATTCTAGGATGAGGTAAATCTCTAGAAAATTGGAAATTATAACAAAATAAACAGTTTGGCAAATAAAAATAAATTTCTAGAAGTGAAGCTATTTTACTTTTTTCAGTCATTTTTGTGGTTCAAACTAAAAGCATTTGCTATGGTTTGGATGTGGTTTGTCTCCATCAAAACTCATGGTAAAATTTGATTCCCAGTGTGGCAGTGTGGGAAGCTGGAACCTAGAGGGAGGTGATCAGATCATGGGGGCACCACCCTCATTAATAGGTTAATGTCATTTCACAGGAGTGAGTTCTTACTCTTCTGAAACTGGATTCATTATGGCAAAAGTGGGTTGTTGTAAAGCAAGATTCTTCTCATGTTTTGTCTCTTTGGACATGCCTGCTCACTTTTCTGCTTCTCTGCCACGTTGTAACGTAGGACATGGCCCTCACCAGAAGCCAAGCAGATGCCAGTGCCATGCTCTTAAACTTTCCAGTCACCACAATTGTGAGCCAAATAAACCTCTTTTCTTTGTAAATTACAAAACCTCAGAATTCCATTATAGCAACACTAAATGGAATAAAACTTTTCCACATTCTAGTCTTTTGAGAAATAATTGTAGTTTTTTGCTTATTTGTTTGTTTTTGTTTTTTTGGGTTTTTTTTTTTTTTTTTTACGAAGTCTCTCTCTGTTGCCTAGGTTGGATAGGCTGGAGTGCAGTGGTGTGATCTCTGCTGAATGCAACCTCCACCTCCCAGGTTTAAGGAATTCTCCTGCCTCAGCCTCCCCAGTAGCTGGGATTACAGGTACGCACCACTGCACCTGGCTAATTTTTGCTTTTTTTTGAGATGGAGTCTCACTCTGTCGCCCAGGCTGGAGTGCAGTGACATGATCTCAGCTCACTGCAAGCTCCGCCTCCCAGGTTCACGCCATTGTCCTGCCTCAGCATCCCAAGTAGCTGGGACTACAGGCGCCCGCCACCACGCCTGGCTAATTTTTTGTATTTTTAGTAGAGACAGGGTTTCACCATGTTAGCCAGGATGGTCTCGATCTCCTGACTGTGTGATCAGCCCGCCTGGGCCTCCCAAAGTGCTGGGATTACAGGCATGAGTCACTGCACCTGGCCTAATTTTTGCATATTTTTAGTAGAGACGGAGTTTCGCCATGTTGGCCAGGCTGGTCTTGAACTCTTGATTTCGGGTGATCTACTCACCTCGGCCCCCCAAAGTGCTGGGACCATAGGTGTGAGCCACCACACCCAGCCAATTGTTGAGTTTTTAGTTGAATTGAGCCATGTGTTATTTGAATATACAAGTGTTATTTCCTACAATTATGAAGGGCAACTCTTAAAAGTTGTAGGTATAGAATTTGACCATATATTCTTTTATCTTGATTTACTGAAATACTATTTACAGTCAGTGTACTCAGGCATAGAAGATTATTTTGATATAGACTATCACTTTCTTATGGGCCTCCTCAGACAGATCACATTCTGTCAGCACTTGAAACTCATTATCACTAAATTGCATGTCCTCCCATTCATCTGCCTGCTTTTATCACCTTCTATTCCCTGTTTCATCTTCCCTAATGGTTACAAAACTCCCCTTACTGCATCTTATCCTGATGTTCAGTCTTGCATCTTTTAATTATTTCTAAAGTTGGCAAAGGCATGTTCCTGAACTGGAGGACTAATTTGCTTTCTTTCATTAATAAATAGTTTGACAAATATAAGTAAGTCTCTGGGAGTCTATCTATTATATTTCTTATAATAGCTCTCTCTCTTTTTGTAATAGGCTCTCTGCCTCTTAAAAGATGTGCATTTTAAAAGCCCACCATGGACTGGCCCTCATCTCCTGATTATATCTCTGACACAAATTGTTTTCAAAACTCAAGTCAGAAATGGTCAGCCTAGATTGTTGTGTTTTTCCTCATTTATTACTTATTCACTGCTTTACTCCCTTATTTGACTGTCTATATTTTGTCCAAGATCTGTTAAAAAGCCACCTCTCTCAGAAGTCTGCATTCTTACAGCAGAAATTGTTATTCTTTTCTAAGTACTATGTACCTCTTATATATGACAACCTAACTTGTAATTGCTTTGTCTTGTGCTTGCAACTAGAATATAAATTTCTTAAGGGCATAATGAATTAGGCCTTTCTCATCTTTAGATCCCCTACAGTGTGGATCACAGTAATAGGCAGTAAATACATATATGCTAGATAATTGCCACAGGCAAAAACCATCTGTCATGTTGCTTAAGAGGAATGTCTAATTCTGAACAAGTAGAATTTTGCATAGAGATTCTAGTATACCTGTTACAGACAAAGGAGAGCTTTTCTATGAATTCAAACAACAAAATAACAGATAAAGAAAGCTAAAATGTCTTGAACATGCATAGTCACTAAGATTTAGGTTATATAGTCATATATGATTTGCTACCTAATAGCTTAGTGCTTTGTACAAACAAATTTCCTATGCCTGAATTTTCTTATCTGTAATATGGGAATAACAATAGCTCCTTCCTCCTGGTCTGCTGTGAGTATTAAATGATGGGGGGAAGTTTGTATAATAAAAAGCAGAGAAACTATAACTTAGCAAAGGCTAAATGATTGTTGCTGTCTCGATGATAGTGAAAAGTATTAATAGGAGTAGTAGTTATAATAGTCTCAAGCCCATGCTAGGTTATATTTTACATGTTTGATAACCCTCACTAGAGCACTCCAAGGTATGTATTATTCCCATTTTACAGATGAGAGTACCAAGTCTAAGAGAAGCTGGTTTACTCAAAGTCATGAAGCTTGAAAGTAGTACAAACAAGTTTGTAACTCAGAAACATATAATTCCAAAACGTTATTTTTTCCTTCTATATCATATCATCTGTGTGTTATGATGAACTTATTTTGGACTACCTCTTAACCACTTCTTCAATCACCATTTTTCTGATTGTAAAATAATACCTGGGCTACTTGTAGAATTTGTGAGAAACACAGAATAGTACAAAGAAGAGAATAAAATTACACATAATCCCTCTAGCAAGAAGAAAAAAAACACACTGAAAACACATATTTCAACTAACACTTACTTCAGCACCCTGTATATAAAATTTGCCAATAGTGATTATTTCCTAAAGTAGATTCCTAGCAGGAAAATTACTAGAAAGAGCATTTTTGTAATACTTTTGATATGTACCTTGTTATTTTTAAAACTATTAATATAAAATTCCAGTTTTGTGGCTGATCATCTCACAGTATCCTTAACACGTTAAGTTTTTCTTCAACTTTGCTACTTTTATATGTGAAAAATCAGTTAAATTTGTTTTGATTACTAGTGTAGTTGAACATTGCTCTGTTTCTTACTAATTTATATTTCTTCCTCTTCCTATTCTTTGGCCATTTTCCCTGTGTATTTTTTGTTTCCTTTTGTATTTTTATTCATTGCTACACATTTTTGTATTTAAGGCATAGCATCTTCAATAAAAGGCAGAACAATCTTTTTAAAAAACAAGTTAGATGTCACTTTCTCATTTCAAAGCCATCAATAGTTTCCTTTCAAATTAGGAAAGAAACAAACTCCTAGGCTTACATACATTTACCTTTTCTGCCCTTGCCTACCTCTTAACCTCATCTTGAACTCAATACTCATCATTCACACAGACTGTCTGTCTCTTCCTCTGACATCGGCCAAGCCCTTTGCTGCTTCTGTGTTGTGCACCTGTGTTCTTCCTGCCAGGAATGTCCTCCCCATTTACCTTCACATATCGGCTCCCCCTTAGCCTTCAGTGTTCAACTGAAACCCCACCTGAGCCTTGCCTATTTCCTGCATAGCTCTTCTAATTATCTGCAATAATCTTCAAAATTTATTGAATTACTTGTTTAATATCTATCCCCTACCAAGAAGCAAAATCCATAAAGGCAAAGATTTTTGTCTTGTTTATCATTGTATCATTCAGTGTCTAAGAGAGTGTGTGGCTCATAATGGACACATGATAAATATTTGAGCAAATTAACTGGTTGCAAATATTACCAGTTTTTAATTTTCATTAAATTTATTTATGAATATGTGTTATTTTATTTTTAAATATTGAAATAATTCAGAACATAATAGAAACATTAAGTAATATACAAAAGCAGATGAAATAAAATAAAGTAAAATAAAATAAAATCATTATTCTGCTGTCACTTACTGATAATCATTCTTGCTGTCATTTGTGGGCAAGGGTACATGCTTTCTTTCACTATGATTCTGAGGCATATACTTTATTACCTTTTTATGTAACTTAGTGTATCAAGGACATGTTTTATGTTGTTTAGTAGTCATCAAAATATTTTATTTTCATTCCACTTCCATTATTTATTGAGTTTCTTCCCTGTACCTGGAAATATAAATTATTTCTTACATTTTATAAAATGATACAGTTATTTACACCTTGTAAAATACTGGGCATATTTATAATCATCTTTATCGGGGAACCTGCCCCGATATTCATGTAGGTTCTTTTCTATTTTCCTTAAGCGTCGGCCAGCTTGAGAAATAAAGGGACAGAGTACAAAAGAGAGAATTTTTAAAGCTGGGCATCTCAGGGAGACATCACATGTCGGTAGGTTCCGTGATGCCCCACAAGCTGCAAAAACCAGCAAGTTTTTATTAGGGAGTTTCAAAAGGGGAGGGAGTGTGCGAATAGGTGTGGGTCACAGACATCAAGTACTTTACAAGGTAATAGAATATCACAAGGCAAGTGGAGGCAGGGTGAGATCACAGGACCACAGGACGGGGTGAAATTAAAATTGCTAATGAAGTTTTGGGCACCATTGTTATTGATAACATCTTATCAGGAGACAGGGTTTTGAGATCAACCGGTCTGACCAAAATTTATTAGGCGGGAATTTCCTCTTCCTAATAAGCCTGGGAGCGCTATGGGAGACTGGAGTCTATTTCACCTCTGCAGTCTCGACCTTCACAGACAGGCGCACCTGGGGGGGGGCTGTTTATAAGCCTATACCTCCAGGCACGTATTCTCTTTCTCAGGGATGTTCCATGCTGAGAAAAAGAATTCAGCGATATTTCTCCCATTTGCTTTTGAAAGAAGAGAAATATGGCTCTGTTCTGCTTGGCTCACCGGTGGTGAGAGTTTAAGGTTATCTCTCTTATTCCCTGAACTATTGCTGTTATCCTGTTCTTTTTCCAAGGTGCCCACATTTCATATTGCTCAAACACACATGCTGTACAATTTGTGCAGTTAATGCAATTATTACAGGGTCCTGAGGCAATATACATCCTCCTCAGCTGACAAGATTAAGAGATTAAAGTAAAGACAGGCATAGGAAATCACAAGGGTATTGATTGGGGAAGTGATAAGTGTCCATGAAATCTTTACAATTTATGTTTAGAGATTGCAGTAAAGACAGGCATAAGAAATTACAAAAGTATTAATTTGGGGAACTAATAAATGTCCATGAAATCTTCACAATCCACATTCTTCTGCCATGGCTTCAGCCAGTCACTCCGTTTGGGGTCCCTGACTTCCCACGACACATCTTAGAACAGACTTCCAAGAAATTCAATTACTTGGCCAAAAATGCATGTACATTTCTTACTGTTTTAATGCAGATTGTCAAATATTTCTTGGAAAGATTTTTAACATTTAATACCTCACTTAGTGATGTAAAACTTTGTTCACTCACTTACTCTCAAATACTACGCATTCCATAAAACTAGTTGTTTTGCCAATTTGATAAGAAAGAACTTGTATCCCCATGTGTATTGCTACACAATTGAACATTAAAAAATATTCTACATTTAATTTGATTCATTTGTATTCATTTGTCTTCACTTGTATTCATTTGCATTTCCACCTTAGTCAATTCCCTCTTCATGGTTTTTGCCCTCATCTCCATTTATTTTTCTTAGCAACTTGTAAACACACTCTCTAATTCAAGATATTAATCTTTGAGTAGCAGGCAGATAGCTACATTTTCCCTTATTCAACATGCACCTGTGTGCACATGTATGCATACAGATATGAGGGTAAAGACCTCAGCCTTGAAAGAGTTTTTTTTTTAAGTGACTTAAAGAAGATAGATAATTATATCTCTCTCATAAAATTATACCTGATGGGAGTGGTCTAGTTTAGCATAGCATTTATTTAGAAACCCAGATTCCTTCCTTCTGACTGCTAAAGAGCAGGAATCAGCAAACTACCCTCAAATCTGGCCCTCCACCACATTTTAGCAGGTACAATCTTATTAGAACACAGCTCTGCCCATTTTATTTATAGATTGTCTATAGCTGCTTTTGTGCTAGAATAGAAGATCTGAGTAATTGACACAGAGACCATCCAGTTGACAAAGCCTAAAATATTTACTATCTGAATAATTATGGAAAACTAGTTAATTTCTCCACAGAGTTTTGTTCTTGTCTCCATGGTCACAACTAACCAATAGGCACATCCATGTATAAGAACATGGGGAGGGAAAGGAAGAGCTCTAGGGCAGGTAGTGGGTCTTTAAATTGTGGAAAACCTGGAAAGCATACAAGTCATTGCTGCTTATATACAGTTAGCCAAATGTACTCACATAGCCACGCCAATCTTCAAGGACAGCTGGGACCCACTACTAGGGCAGGTAGTCGGTCTTTAAATTGTGGAAAACCTGGAAAGTATACAAATCACTGTTGTTTATATACAGTTAGCGAAATTTACTCACATAGCCACGCCAATCTTCAAGGACAGCTGGGAAATGTAGTCTTCAGGTAAGCAGCCATGTGCCCAGTCTAAATTCTACTACTATAGAAAAAAGAGAGAACAGATTGTTTACATTTTTACATTATCAAATATACTATTTTTTATTTTTGAAATCATTTTTTAATTTTGATTTTAGAAAGTACTTTCAAGTCTTTACACAAGACATTTGCTTTCTGTGGTAGGTAAAATAATAGTTTCCTCCCTTCTAAGATATCCATGTCTAAATCCCTGGCATTTCTAAGTATGTTACTGTATTTGACAAAAGAAACTTCGCAGATGTACTTAAGCTAAGAATCTAGAAATGAAAAAATCATTCTGGATTATTTAGGTAGACCCAACATAATCATAAGGGTACTTCTAAGCAGAAGAAAGATACAGAAGGGAGAGGCAAAAGAAACTCTGACTATAACAGAGATCAGAGTGGCACAATTTGAGAAAAATTGAAACCTGTCTTTGAATGTGTGGGAAAGGGACATGACTCAAGGAATGTCATGAGTGGCCTCTAGAGATGGAAAAGGCAAGGAAATGCGTTTTTCCTCTAGAGCTTCCAGAAAGAAATACAGCCCTGATGATGACTTGATTTTAGCCCAGTAAGGCCTATGTTGCACTTATAACCTATGGGACTGTAAGAATATATATTTGTGTTGTTTTGACACACTAAGTTTGTGGTAATTTGTTGTGGCCATAATAGAAAATGAATGCAGGCCCTGGTGCCTGGAAGTGAGAAGCCACAGTGACAATAAGTAGGTGTAAGTGGCTTGAAATATGGCAATGAAGAGGGTTTGGAAGAATTCTGAGGATCCTGATAGACTAAGCCTAGATCTTTTTGAATGGGCTGTTGGTAAAAATATGGATATTAGCAATTCTGTTAGTGAAAACTGAGAAAGAAATAAGAACCAGGAGAGAGAGAAACATTTATCACTTTAGAGAATGCCTACATTGTCATGAAAAGACTCTTAGTAGAAAAGTGGATGTTTAAGGCACTGCTTGTACAGACTCAGAAGGAAATGAGGGGCATGTTAGGGAAATTTGAGGAAAGGAGAGCCTTGTTATATAGTGGCAGAGGTTTCATAGAATTAGGTCTTGTCATTTTGTGGAAATTAGAACTTGGATATTTAGCTGAGAAAATTTTTGAGCAAAATATTGTAGGCATGGCTTGGTTGCTTCTTGTTGATTATAGTAAAATTCAAGAGGAAATAAATTAAGGGAAGAATGGTCTTTAATAAAAGAAAACATGTTTTGATAGTTTGAGAACTTCAAAGACTATTTGGATTGCAAAAAATGAAATTAAGGGAGTCATTGTCAGAAAAGTATGCTATATGAAAAAAATCCAGGGTATGTTTGGATAATCTTTTGCTAAATTTCAGAAAAACAAAAGATCAGAGTATTCAGAGAGTAAGCATGTGACTCATAGATACCCTTAGCCATCTCAGCAGAAGCCAAAAATGGAAATGGGATTATCTTTGAAAAATCTGTTGAGGATCCTCTTGTGTAATAGAATTTAATCTGTTGCCTACATAGGAGACCCACCAAGTTTTTGAGAATGTTATATCAGCAGAAAACACTACCTGATTAAACTAAAAATGACTGAGAGGGGATGACATGAAAGAAGGCTCTAAAATTCCCAAAATTCTATAGGCAAAAAACAAGCTGGTAAAACTCTTCAACTGTAAAAGGTGATACCTTTCATGAATAAGGGAAGATGACAATAAGGACAGAGTTGAAAACTCAAAAGGCAAAGCCATGAGCCCACATAAAAGAGCTAAGAGCTTAGAGGGCAGAGCCAAGAGCTCAGAGGGAATCAAAACCACAAGCCACAGAAGATTATTCCTAGGGCTTAGAACCTAAGGGAATCTGCATCACTGGATTTAAAAAAATATTTGGGATTGGTGACTCCTATTTTTCCTTCCATTTTCTCTCCTTTTGAGAAGGAACGCCTGTAAATGTTATCCTATGCCAGCCCTACTATTGTATTTTAGAAGCAGGTAACCTGCTTGTTTGGTTTATAGGTCCACAGATGGAGAGGAATTGTGCCAACTAAGTGCCACTAAGTTTGTGATCATTTTTTTTATGGGAGAAATATAAAAAGAATACACTTCATCTTCTTTTTTAAAAAATCAGTTATTTGATTTGTTTGAAGTGTACATTTTTGTAAGGAAAAATATTTTCTATACTTTTTAATAGGTTCTTTCATTCAATGATATCTCTGCCTGGCTTGCGTTATAACTAGTTAAGGAATTCTAGTTTGAATCTGCCTTCTGTCTTAGGTAACATTTACCAAGCATCCAGTGACAGCCGCTCCACCTGGTGGTCGCTTGTACTTCTCCCATGCTTAGGGATTGTGCTGTAGTGCATTTCTTTTCTCTGGATAGTGAATGATGGTGGTTAGTGGAGCATGGATTATACCACATACACATTAAACATATGTCCAATTCAGCAAACAAGACATTAAAAATACATACATTAAAAAATCCAAAGATTCAGCTTGAATGAATTTACATAGAAAGTTACAATTTGAAGACTATAAGAAGCTGCATGAATTTCAGAATAGGAATGTTTTATGTTTTATAGTTGCTGATTATAATATAGAAAGAGGATAATCATGGTCTTTCCAGTGGCTAATGCCTCACATGGCCCACAGTTATGGTAGTGTGGCAGTTAAAACAAAAGATACCAGAGCAGGAAGAGAGGTTCCAATCAAGGATTCATTGCTTGTTATCAGTTGCATGATTATGGGCAAGGTAATTAAACCTTCTGTGCATCAGTGTCCTCATTTGTAAAATGAGGTGATAATATTACCTATTTGCAAAATTGTTCTTAAATGAGTCACATAAAGCATTTGAAACTGCTTGCTCTTCATATAATTATGTCTGCAATTGCACATACCACATATTCAGGTAGGAAAAGCCAAATTTAAAAATATTGAATAAAAAAGAAAGTCAAGAAAGTTTCTTCACCTGATAAATTAGCCCTGAGTAGTGACTTTGTGTAAGCTTTCACCAGTTACAGAGTCATTGTTACAGAAGATGACATATATGTAGCATACAAATACTAATTAAGGTTAAAATGGAAAAAATTAATAATGGTGAAAATCTCAATCCTGCAGGAATGAGAGTGGACTAATAATGGACTATGTATCATTGCTTAATATATATCAAATGCTTTTTTTCATTTATTGCTTTCCTTTTTTATACTGTGGGCTTTTGAGGAAAAATAATCTATTTTTAAATCTTTGTATCTTTAGCACTTAGCATATTGCCTTAGAGATGTAAGTGAATAATCATTGATTTTGAGTAAATTGAATGTCAGAACAAGTGTTGTAACTTATGAACTTGTTACTCTAATATCTGCATTGCCTCTTGGATAAAACATTATGATCTGTGATTGTGGACTGGAATAAAATAAATAAAACATTTGTCCAATCAGAATTCTTGGTTTTCTATTAAATATTTCTTGTAAGCAAATATATTTTTCTTACTGAAGAGCTCACAATGATACTTTACTTATTACCAAAGCATAATGATAGTGAGTTAATTTCAGATAAAGAACTTTGCCAGGAACTATATTACCAGCATTTTTTTCTATTAGTTTCTTAATATTGATTTCAATTTTCTAAAAGCATATCTCTAAAAATTTGGAATCTCTATTTGAAAAACTATTTTTTAAGTATCACAACAGAAGAGTACTTATTTTAAAATTATAGTCATTAGACATTTATTCCATATAAAAATTTTCGGACAAAGCCAAATAGTTTTATTATTTAAGCTAGTTGGATTAAGGAAATCAAGCCAAAAATCCTTAGTGGCACCACTCTTAACAAGAGCTATGAACTGTCGATGTTCCTTAAGTCTTCACAGCATCACCATGTATTAGCCATTAGTATGCCCATTTTGATGAAGAACTGACCTTATACATGTTAAGAAGATTGTCCAAAGTCACAAAACAAGTGAGCAGTAGAGCCAAACTATAACCATGTCAACATTTAATGAGTTTTTATAATGAGCCAGGCACTGTCCTATGGTCTTTATAGGCATTGCATCATAATCCTTACATGCTACGAGGTAGGTATTATCACTAAGCACCTTTTCAGGTAGACACAGAAGCTGAAGCATAGAAATACTAATATTAAAATAGAGCAGTAATTTAAAATGTTTGTTAAGTGTTGAGATGGTCTTCTTTGCATCCCAGCTCAGTTTCTAAACGTAAAATAGATATAATAGGATCATTTTGAAATTTAATGAAATACCATATGTAAGTAGATTAGAACTGTACCTTATTTACCAATAGGAAACATGGTTCATACCTGTCTAGTATCTATTACTTATTTTTAAGAGGCTCAGTACTACGTAGATAAAAGTCAGTACTGTTTAGATTAGGGATCCCCCACCCCTGGGCCACGGAGGTCCGTGGCCTGTTAGGAACTGGGCTACACAGCAGAAGGTGAGTGACAGGCTAGCAAGTGAAGCTTCATCTGTGTTTACAGCCATTCCCCATTGCTCACATTACCACTTGAGCCCCACCTCCTCTGAAATCACCCACAATATTAGATTCTCATACATAGCATGAACTCTATTGTGAACTGAGCATGTAAGGGATCTAGGTTGCATGCTCCTTATGAGAATCTAATGCCTGATGATCTGCCACTGTCTTCCATCACCCCCAGATGGAACTGTCTACTTGCAGGAAAACAAGCTCAGGGCTCCCACTGATTCTATAATTATTTAATTATATATTACAATGTAACAATAATATAAATAAAGTGCACAATAAATGTAATGCACTTGAAACATCCTCAAACCATCCCCCACCCCTGGTCAATGGAAAAATTATCTTCCATGAAACTGGTCCCTGGTGCCAAAAAGGTTGGGTACTGCTGATTTAGATGACTGTTTTAAATTGACCACGTAAACCATAGCAAACAAACAACAACAAGAACTCAGTCTCTTATTGAGCCTTATGTACCAAAATTTTATATAATTTTTGTTTGACTTCAAACTTTCACATATGTGTTGTTTATCCTCATTTTATTGGTGTTAAAAGTAGAACTCAAGAGATGCCAAGTGACTTACCTAAGATTGTATACCCAAACTCTGATGAAGCTCTGCATTGGTCACATGTCCATACAGTTCCAAAGTCTGTGCTCATTCAGTCATACTTCTAAATGGAGGTTCTGTTTTTAACATTTTTATTTTAAGTTCAGGGGCACATGTGCTGGTTTGTTACATGGGTATATTGTATGATGCTGAGGTTTGGGCTTCTGTTACTGGAAGTCATCTAAGTAGTGAACACAGTACTTGATATGTAATTTTTCAACCCTCACCCCCTCCCTCCCTCCCTTCTTTGAGAATCTCCAGTGTTTGTTGCTGCCATCTTTATATACGTGAGTACCCAAAGTTTTGTTACCACTTGTAAGCAAGAATATGTGGTATTTGGTTTTCCGTTTCTGTGTTAATTTGCTTAGGGTAATGGCCTCCTGCTGCATCTGCATTGCTGCAAGAGACATGATTTATTTCTCTTTTATGGCTGCATAGTATTCTGTGTTGCATTTGTAGCACCATTTTCTTTATTCAGTCTACCACTGTTGGGAACCTGGGATGATTCTATGTCTTTGCTGTTGTAAATAGTCCTGCAATAGACAAATGAGTGCAGGTGTCTTTTTGGTAGAAAGATTTATTTCTGTTTGGGTATCCCAGTAATGGGATTGTTAGGTCCAATGGTAGCTCTGTTTTTAATTCTTTGAGCACTTTCCGAACTGTTTTCCACAGAGTTGAACTAATTTGCATTCCCAACAACAGTGTATAAGTGTTCCCTTTTCTCCACAATCTCAACAACATCTGTTATGCTCTGACTTTTTAATAATAGTAGTTCTATTCTGTAAACTGGTGTGAGATGGTATTTCATCAGCTTTTTGATTTGCATCTCTCTGATGATTTATAATGGTTAGCATTTTTTCATATGTTTGTTTGCTATTTGTGTGTCTTCTTTTAAGAAGCATCTTTCATGCTTCTTTTAAGAAGGATGTTCATACCTTTACCCACTTTTTAATGGGGTTATTTGTTTTTATTCTTGTTGATATGTTTACATTTCTTGTAGATTCTGGATATTACTCCTTCGTTAGATGCATAGTTTGCACAAATATTTTCTCCCATTCTGTAGGTTGTCTGTTTACTCTGTTGATACTTTCTTTCGCTAAGCAGAAGCTCCTCAGTTTAACTAGGTCCCAATTGTTAATTTTTCTTTTGGTTGCATTTGCTCTGGAGGACTTAGACATAAAATTTTTTGCCTAGGACAAGGTCCACAAGAGTACTTTCTAGCTTTTTCTCTAGGATTTTTATGATTTATTACATTTAAGTCTTTAATCCACCATGAGTTAATTTTTGTGAATGGTACGAGGTAAGGGTCCTGTTTTATTCTTCTGCGTATGGTTAGCCAGTTTTCCCAGCACCATTTATTGAATAGAGTATCCTTTCTCCACTGTTTATCTTTGTTACCTTTATCAAGGATCAGTTGTTTTAGGTGTGAAGCTTTATTTCAGGGGTCTTGTATTAGGGTTCTCTAGAGGGACAGGAGTAATATATATTTTATATATATTTCATATATATCTCATATATATATTTCATATATATAACATATAATATATATGTTATATATAACATATATGTTATATATATTATATATTATATATGTTATATATAACATATGTTATATATATATTATATATGTTATATATAACATATATTATATATGTTATATATAACATATGTTATATATATATTATATATGTTATATATAACATATGTTATATATATATTATATATGTTATATATGTTATATATAATATATATAACATATATATATATGAAAGGGAGTTTGTTAAGGAGTATCGACTCACACCATCACAAGGCGAAGTCCCATGATAGGCCGTCTGCAAGCTGAGGAGCAAGAGTCAGTCTGAGTCCTATAACTTCAAATTTAGGGATGCCGACATTGCAGCCTTCAGTCTGTGGCCAAAGGCCCGAGAGCCTCTGGCAAACCACTGGTGTAAGTCCAAGAGTCCAAAAGCTGAAGAACTTGGAGTCCAAAGTTGGAGGGGAGGAAGCATCCAGCACAGGAGAAAGATGAAGGCCAGAAGACTCAGCCAGTCTAGCCTTCCAGTTTATCTTGCCTGCTTTATTCTAGCTGTGCTTGCAGCTGATTAGATGGTGCCCACTCAGATTGAGGGTGGGTCTGTCTCTCCCAGTTCACTGACACAAATGTTAATCTCCTTTGATGACAGCCCCACAGACACACCCAGGAACAATACTTTCCATTTTTCAACCAATCAATTGACACTCATTATTAACCATCATAGGTCTCTATTCTGTTCCACTGGTCTATGTGTCTATTTTTGTATCAGTACTGTTTTGTTTACTGTATCCTTGTAGTATAGCTTGAAGTAGGGGAATATGATACCTCAGGATTTGTTATTTTTTGCTTAAAATTTCTTTGGCTATTTGGGCTCTTTTATGGTTCTATGTGAATTTAAAAGTAGTTTTTCCTAATTTAGTGAAAAACGACAATGGTAATTTGATAGCAATAGCATTACATCTACAGATTGCTTTGGGCAGTATGCCCATTTTAACCATATTGAATCTTCTAATCCATCATTATGGAACATTTTTCCTTTTGTTTGTGTTATCTATGATTTCTTTTGCAGTGTTTTGTAGCTCTCCTTGTAGAGATCTTTCACCTTCTTGGTCAGGTATAGTCCTAGGTATTTTGTGTGTGTGTGTGTGTGTGTGTGTGTGTGTGTGTGTGTGTGTATCTATTTTATATGGGGCCGTGTTCTTGATTTGGCTCCAAGTTTAAACATTATTGGTGGATAGAAATGTTTACTAATTTTTGAATATCGATTTTGTATCCTGAAACTTTGCTGAAGTTGTTTATTAGGTCTAAAAGTCTTTCATTGTAATCCTTAGGGTTTTCTAAGTATAGGATCATACCATCAGTGAAAAGAGATAATTTGACTTCTTTTCCTATTTGGATGCCTTTTATTTCTTTCTTTTGCCTGATTGCTATATCTGAGACTTCCAGTAGTATGTTGAGTAGGAGTGGTGAGAGTGGACACCCTTGTCTTGTTCCACTCTTTACAGAAAATGCTACCAGCTTTTGCCCATTCAGTATGATGCGGTCTGTGGGTTTGTCATAGATGGCTCTTATTATTTTGTGTCCTATTCGTTCAATGCCTAGTTGGTTGAGTGTTTTTGTCATGAAGGGATGTTGGATTTCATCAAATGCTTTTTCTGTGTCTATTGAGGTGATCATATAGTTTTTGTTTTTAACTGTATTTATGTGGTGAATTACATTTATTAATTGCATATTTCTGGGTCTGGCAGCACAGAAATAAAGTCCACTTGATTGGGATGAATTAACTTTTTTTAAATATTATTATACATTAAGTTTTAGGGTACATGTGCACAATGTGCAGGTTAGTTACATATGTATACATGTGCCATGCTGGTGTGCTGCACCCATTAACTCATCATTTAGCATTAGGTATATCTCCTAATGCTATCCCTCCCCCCTCCCCCCACCCCACAATAGTCCCCAGAGTGTGATGTTCCCCTTCCTGTGTCCATGTGTTCTCCTTGTTCAATTCCCACCTATGAGTGAGAACATGCGGTGTTTGGTTTTTTGTTCTTGCGACAGTTTACTGAGAATGATGATTTCCAATTTCATCCATGACCCTACAAAGGACATGAACTCATCATTTTTTATGACTGCATAGTATTCCATGGTGTATATGTGCCACATTTTCTTAATCCAGTCTATCATTGTTGGACATTTGGGTTAGTTCCAAGTCTTTGCTATTGTGAATAGTGCTACAATAAACATATGTGTGCATGTGTCTTTATAGCAGCATGATTTATAGTCCTTTGGGTATATACCCAGTAATGGGATGGATGGGTCAAATGATATTTCTAGTTCTAGATCCCTGAGGAATCGCCACACTGACTTCCACAATGGTTGAACTAGTTTACAGTCCCACCAACAGTGTAAAAGTGTTCCTATTTCTCCACATCCTCTCCAGCACCTGTTGTTTCCTGACTTTTTAATGATCGCCATTCTATCTGGTATGAGATGGTATCTCATTGTGGTTTTGATTTACATTTCTCTGATGGCAGTGATGGTGAGCATTTTTTCATGTGTCTTTTGGCTGCATAAATGTCTTCTTTTGAGAAGTGTCTGTTCATGTCCTTTGCCCACTTTTTGATGGGGTTGTTTGTTTTTTTCTTGTAAATTTGTTTGAGTTCATTGTAGATTCTGGATATTAGCCCTTTGTCAGATGAGTAGGTTGCGAAAATTTTCTCCCATTTTGTAGGTTGTCTGTTCACTCCGATGGTAGTTTCTTTTGCTGTGCAGAAGCTCTTTAGTTTAATTAGATCCCATTTGTCAATTTTGGCTTTTTTGCCATTGCTTTTGGTGTTTTAGACACGAAATCCTTGCCTGTGCCTATGTCCTGAATGATAATGCCTAGGTTTTCTTCTAGGGTTTTTATGGTTTTAGGTCTAACGTTTAAGTCTTTAATCAATCTTGAATTAATTTTTGTATAAGGTGTAAGGAAGGGATCCAGTTTCAGCTTTCTACATATGGCTAGCCAGTTTTCCCAGCACCATTTATTAAATAGGGAATCCTTTCCCCATTGCTTTTCTCAGGTTTCTCAAAGGTCAGATAGTTGTAGATATGTGGCGTTATTTCTGAGGGCTCTGTTCTGTTCCATTGATCTATATCTCTGTTTTGGTACCAGTACCATGCTGTTTTGGTTACTGTAGCCTTGTAGTATAGTTTGAAGTTGGGTAGCATGATGCCTCCAGCTTTGTTCTTTTGGCTTAGGATTGTCTTGGCGATGCGGGCTCTTTTTTAGTTCCATATGAACTTTAAAGTAGATTTTTCCAATTCTGTGAAGAAAGTCAACGGTAGCTTGATGGGGATGGCATTGAATCTATAAATTACCTTGGGCAGTATGGCCTTTTTCATGATATTGATTCTTCGTACCCATGAGCATGGAATGTTCTTCCATTTCTTTGTATCCTCTTTTATTTCATTGAGCAGTGGTTTATAGTTCTCCTTAAAGAGGTCCTTCACCTCTCTTGTAAGTTGGATTCTTAAGTATTTTATTCTCTTTGAAGCAATTGTGAATGGGAGTTCACTCATGATTTGGCTCTCTGTTTGTCTGTTATTGGTGTATAAGAATGTTTGTGATTTTTGTACATTGATTTTGTATCCTGAGACATTGCTGAAGTTGCTTATCAGCTTAAGGAGATTTTGGGCTGAGACGATGGGGTTTTCTAGATATACAATCATGTCATCTGCAAACAGGGACAATTTGACTTCCTCTTTTCCTAATTGAATATCCTTTATTTCCTTCTCCTGCCTAATTGCCCTGGCCAGAACTTCCAACACTATGTTGAATAGGAGTGGTAAGAGAGGGCATCCCTGTCTTGTGCCAGTTTTCAAAAGGAATGCTTCCAGTTTTTGCCCATTCAGTATGATATTGGCTGCGGGTTTGTCATAGATAGCTCTTATTATTTTGAGATACGTCCCTTCAATACCTAATTTATTGAGAGTTTTTAGCATGAAGGGTTGTTGAATTTTGTCAAAGGCCTTTTCTGCATCTATTGAGATAATCATCTTTTTTTTTGTCTTTGGATATGTTTATATGCTGTATTACATTTATTGATTTGCATATATTGAACCAGACTTGCATCCCAGGGATGAAGCCCACTTGCTCATGGTGGATAAGCTTTTTGATGTGCTGTTGGATTCGGTTTGCCAGTATTTTATTGAGGATTTTTGCATCAATGTTCATCAAGGATATTGGTCTAAAATTCTCTTTTTTGGTTGTGTCTCTGCCCGGCTTTGGGATCAGGATGATGCTGGCCTCATAAAATGAGTTAGGGAGGATTTCCTCTTTTTCTGTTGATTGGAATAGTTTCAGAAGGAATGGTACCAGTTCCTCCTTGTACCTCTGGTAGAATTCGGCTGTGAATCCATCTGGTCCTGGACTCTTTTTAGTTGGTAAGCTACTGATTATTGCCACAATTTCAGAGCCTGTTATTGGTCTATTCAGAGGTTCAACTTCTTCCTGGTTTAGTCTTGGAAGGGTGTATGTTTCGAGGAATTTATCCATTTCTTCTAGATTTTCTAGTTTATTTGCATAGAGGTATTTGTAGTATTCTCTGATGGTAGTTTGTATTTCTGTGGGATCAGTGGTGGTATCCCCTTTATCATTTTTCATTGCGTCTATTTGATTCTTCTCTCTTTTCTTCTTTATTAGTCTTGCTAGCGGTCTATCAATTTTGTTGATCCTTTCAAAAAACCAGCTCCTGGATTCATTAATTTTTGAAGGGTTTTTTGTGTCTCTCTTTCCTTCAGTTCTGCTCTGATTTTAGTTATTTCTTGCCTTCTGCTAGCTTTTGAATGTGTTTGCTCTTGCCTTTCTAGTTCTTTTAATTGTGATGTTAGGGTGTCAATTTTGGATCTTTCCTGCTTTCTCTTGTGGGCATTTAGTGCTGTAAATTTCCCTCTACACATTGCTTTGAATGTGTCCCAGAGATTCTGGTATGCTGTGTCTTTGTTCTCGTTGGTTTCAAAGAACATCTTTATTTCTGCCTTCATTTCGTTATGTACCCAGTAGTCACTCAGGAGCAGGTTGTTCAGTTTCCATGTAGTTGAGTGGTTTTGAATGAGTTTCTTAATTCTGAGTTCTAGTTTGATTGCACTGTGGTCTGACAGACAGTTTGTTATAATTTCTGTTCTTTTACATTTGCTGAGGAGAGCTTTACTTCCAAGTATGTGGTCACTTTTGGAATAGGTGTGGTGTGGTGCTGAAAAAAATGTATATTCTGTTGATTTGGGGTGGAGAGTTCTGTAGATGTCTATTAGGTCCACTTGGTGCAGAACTGAGTTCAATTCCTGGGTATCCTTGTTAACTTTCTGTCTCGTTGATCTGTCTAATTTTGACAGTGGGGTGTTAAAGTCTCCCATTATTATTGTGTGGGAGTCTAAGTCTCTTTGTAGGTCACTCAGGACTTGCTTTATGAATCTGGGTGCTCCTGTATTAGGTGCATATATATTTAGGATAGTTAGCTCTTCTTGTTGAATTGATCCCTTTACCATTATGTAATGGCCTTCTTTGTCTCTTTTGATCTTTGTTGGTTTAAAGTCTGTTTTATCAGAGACTAGGATTGCAACCCCTGCCTTTTTTTGTTTTCCATTTGCTTGGTAGATCTTCCTCCATCCTTTTATTTTGAGCCTATGTGTGTCTCTGCACGTGAAATGGGTTTCCTGAATACAGCACACTGATTGGTCTTGATTCTTTATCCAATTTGCCAGTCTGTGTCTTTTAATTGGAGCATTTAGTCCATTTACATTTAAAGTTAATATTGTTATGTGTGAATTTGATCCTGTCATTATGATGTTAGCTGGTTATTTTGCTCGTTAGTTCATGCAGTTTCTTCCTAGTCTCGATGGTCTTTACATTTTGGCATTATTTTGCAGCAGCTAGTACCAGTTGTTCCTTTCCATGTTTAGTGCTTCCTTCAGGAGCTCTTTTAGGGCAGGCCTGGTGGTGACAAAATCTCTCAGCATTTGCTTGTCTGTAAAGTATTTTATTTCTCCTTCACTTATGAAGCTTAGTTTGGCTGGGTATGAAATTCTGGGTCGAAAATTCTTTTCTTTAAGAATGTTGAATATTGGCCCCCACTCTCTTCTGGCTTGTAGAGTTTCTGCCGAGAGATCCGCTGTTAGTCTTATGGGCTTCCCTTTGTGGGTAACCCGACCTTTCTCTCTGGCTGCCCTTAACATTTTTTCCTTCATTTCAACTTTGGTGAATCTGACAATTATGTGTCTTGGAGTTGCTCTTCTTGAGGAGTATCTTTGTGGCGTTCTCTGTATTTCCTGAATCTGAATGTTGGCATGCCTTGCTAGATTGCAGAAGTTCTCCTGGATAATATCCTGCAGAGTGTTTTCCAACTTGGTTCCATTCTCCCCGTCACTTTCAGGTACACCAATCAGACGAAGATTTGGTCTTTTCACATAGTCCCATATTTATTGGAGGCTTTGTTCGTTTCTTTATTCTTTTTTCTCTAAACTTCCCTTCTCACTTCATTTCATTCATTTTGTCTTCCATCACTGACACCTTTTCTTCCAGTTGATCACATCGGCTCCTGAGGCTTCTGCATTCTTCATGTAGTTCTCGAGCCTTGGCTTTCAGCTCCATCAGCTCCTTTAAGCACTTCTCTGTATTGGTTATTCTAGTTATATATTCATCTAAATTTTTTTCAAAGTTTTTAACTTCTTTGCCTTTGGTTTTAATTTCCTCCTGTAGCTCGGAGTAGTTTGTTCGTCTGAAGCCTTCTTCTCTCTACTCGTCAAAATCATTCTCCATCCCGCTTTGTTCCATTGCTGGTGAGGAACTGTGTTCCTTTGGAGGAGGAGAGGCGCTCTGCTTTTTATAGTTTCCAGTTTTTCTGCTCTGTTTTTTCCCCATCTTTGTGGTTTTATCTACTTTTTGTCTTTGATGATGGTGATGTACAGATGGGTTTTTGGTGTGGATGTCCTTTCTGTTTGTTAGTTTTCCTTCTAACAGACAGGACCCTCAGCTGCAGGTCTGTTGGAGTTTGCTAGAGGTCCACTCCAGACCCTGTTTGCCTGGGTACCAGCAGCAGTGGCTGCAGAACAGTGGATTTTCGTGAACCACGAATGCTGCTGTCTCATCATTCCTCTGGAAGTTTTGTCTCAGAGGAGTACCCAGCCGTGTGAGGTGTCAGTCTGCCCCTACTGGGGGGTGCCTCCCAGTTAGGCTGCTCGGGGGTCAAGGGTCAGGGACCCACTTGAGGAGGCAGTTTGCCTATTCTCAGATCTCCAGCTGCCTGCTGGGAGAACCACTGCTCTCTTCCAAGCTGTCAGACAGGGACATTTAAGTCTGCAGAGGTTACTGCTGTCTTTTTGTTTGTCTGTGCCCTGCCCCCAGAGGTGGAGCCTACAGAGGCAGGCAGGCCTCCTTGAGCTCTGGTGGGTTCCACCCAGTTGGAGCTTCCAGGCTGCTTTGTTTACCTAAGCAAGCCTGGGCAATGGCGGGCACCCCTCCCCCAGCCTCGCTGCTGCCTTGCAGTTTGATCTCAGACTGCTGTGCTAGCAGTCAGCAAGACTCTGTGGGCGTAGGACCCTCTGAGCCAGGTGCGAGATATAATCTCCTGGTATGCCGTTTTTTAAGCCCATTAGAAAAGTGCAGAATTAGGGCGGGAGTGACCTGATTTTCCAGGTGCTGTCTGTCACCCCTTTCTTTGACTAGGAAAGGGAACTCCCTGACCCCTTGCACTTCCCAAGCGAGGCAATGCCTCGCCCTGCTTCGGCTCGCGCACGGTGCGCTGCACCCACTGTCCTGCGCCCACTGTCTGGCACTCCCTAGTGAGATGAAGCCGGTACCTCAGATGGAAATGCAGAAATCACCTGTCTTCTGCTTCACTCACGCTGGGAGCTGTACACCAGAGCTGTTCCTATTCGGCCATCTTGCCTCTGACCTCCTCACGAATTAACTTTTGAAGTGCTGCTGAATCTGGTTTGCTAAAATCTTGTTGAGGATTTTTGTGTATTGTATTCATCAGGGATATTGGCCTGCAGTTTTCTTTGCTGTTGTTGTTTCTTGTCTTTGCCAGATTTTGGAGTCAGGATGATACTGGTTTCATAGAATGAGTTAGGGAGTTGTCCTTCCTGCTGTATTTTTTGAAATATTTTCAATAGGATTGGTACCAGCTCTTTTTTGTATGTCTAGTAGAATTTGGCTGTGAATCCTTCTGGTCCAGGGCTATTTTTGATTAGCAGAATTTTTATTAATGATTCAATTTCATTACTCACCATTTATCTGTTTAGGATTTCTGTTTCTTCCTAGTTCAATCTTGGGGCATTGCGTGTTTCCAGAAATGTTTCCATTTCCTCTAAATGTTCTAGTTTATGTGCATAGAGATGTTCATAGTAGTCTCTGAGGATCTTTTATATTTCTGTAGGATAAATTGTGATATCACCTTTGTCATTTCTGATTGTGCTCATTTGGATCTTCTCTACGTTTTTCTTTGTTAATCTAGCTAGTGGTCTATCAATCTTGTTTATTCTTCCAAATAACTAGACCACCCTTAAATTTCCAAATATCAAAACTAATTATTAATTTTCAGTTTCTCTTACGAACAGCCACTAGCAGCAGAGTTACCAAGAAAATGAATCAAATGATGTGTTCTCTCATCAAAATTGCAGGAGAGAGAGCACAACGATGAGCAATGCATAACTACTGTCAGACTATGCTCACATATCCTTTAAAAGCATAGTTTAGACCAATTTCTTTCCATATAGACATTTTACCTCTGACAAAAACTAAGAAAATTATAAAAGAAAATGAATTTAAAAGTACTTTTACATGAGAGGCAGTTGACATCTAAACAGGCACATTTTCAATTTTGGAGTTATTTATGGACAACTAAACATTGATATAATTTTACAAACAGAATTTGATTTCAATGATATAATACATGATATTTAAAGTAACTCACCTGAGCTTATAATTCTCACAGGCGAAATGGTTTTACTGTTTTATAATGACATCGTATACTCTTAATTTCCTCTCCACTGGAATCAAATCTACCTGATTAATTTGGAAGCATTCATTGGGCTTGCTGAGCTATATTCCACTGAGTGGCAACTAGTGGGTCATTTAGTTTTCACACTTTGAAATCCACAAGTGGAACATTCCTGATATCGACATAAAAGCAAAATTTTGTAAGCCACCAAGGAAGCATCTGTATATATGCCTTGATGGCTATAGGATTGTACGTTCTTCAGCTTTACCAACACCTGTTCAAACTCACTTCCTGAAATAACTTTGTTCTATTCCAAAGACATCTACCAAGCTCATTAGGAACTGGTAAAGTAATATTCTTGGGACATATTTTTCTAGTTTAAATACATATCTCTTTCTTGTATCTATAGAAATTTACCTAAAATATGTAATAATTTTATAAATTATTATACTCTATATTCCTAAATTTCTAAGTCAAATGTATTCAAGGAGATCTTTTCCCAATTTTCTGTCTTGGCAAAACTCTTCAGTATTATCAGTGTCATTAATATGTACAATAGCAAGATAATCCACTTTAAGGATAACAAAAAAATGCTTTGAGACAGTGTTATGTTAATATGTTCAAACAAGTTACACTATTCAAGTGACAGTGAAAAAGCTTGTATTCTTATTTTTATTTTGGTCTATGGTAGAAACATATTTTCTTGCATGTGAACATATCCTGTCAAAATAGGTCATCAGCCTCCCAAATGTTAACTTCATGCAATCCTGTGCTGTCTTGTCACTAGGACTTATGTTTTCTATGTCTTTCCAGAGTATCATTTGCAAACCAAACTGCCCTCCTTTAGGCACACAGCATTATTCTCACTATTTTTTTTTGCAATAAATTAACTCTTTAATGTTATCTAACAGAGATAAGGAGCACAGTATTTTCACACTCTAGAGGTAGGGATTGATTTATGCTCCTATCCTTACTCTCTTCACAGCAGTTGTTGTTTATTTGTGCATGTGTGGAGTGGGGAGTAGATATTGAAATGCTGATTTCCTGACCCAGTGACTTGTAAATTTTCCCAGGAGGAAAACTGTTTTTTTTGTTTTTTTTTTTCAAACTTATTGTTTCATGGTTACAAGGTAGCTACCATGAAAGAAAGAGTAAGTTGATAGGTCAGCAACATCTGTTCAACTCACTCAAATAGCAAAGACTTCCCAGAGATTGTCCAGCTGATATTTTATTGACCTAATTAAGAATTAAGGAAGAATTGGTTTAATTTAAATAAAAATAGAATATTGTTGCCATCCCAGCTATTAGTTTAACAGCTACAAATCATTCTTATAAAGCCTTTTTATCTGCTTATGTATGCATAACAGTAACAAAGTCTACCAACTATTGAGGCTTATGATATGCTAATTTCCATATTATTTCCTTACATTGTCTTAATATTCACAACAACCTTTGAGTTAGTCATTATTATATCTATTTATAGATTAAGACTGGAAAATTATGAAAATGGGTACCTTGCCCTTTATCATGAGCCCTAAGCTTGATATTTTATTTTGCCCAAATTCCTACCTAAGGGTTCTAGGGAGTCATGCCCTATAAACCACAAATTCTCATCATATGGGTTTTATTTGGCCATGTATATCGTATATATATCACTAGATTAGAGAAATTAGGCTACCAAATCAAAGAAAATGAATGAGAATCATAGTTTAGCTGGCATCTAGAATCATCAAAAAGAGAGAACGATAAACTCACCTCCCTCCAGGAAGTTAGTAAAAAAAAAATTTGAAATTGTCTCAGAATTAAAGAAATCAGTAGAACCACTTCTGAAATCAGGAAGGCTCCAGAAACTGTCTCCTCTGCTGCTTCTCCTGACCCTCTGCTCTCTGAACTTCCTTGTCTGGACAATTTCATTTTTTCCTCCTCCTTCCCCTACTCCCTTTCCTCAAGCCACAGGGGGATCAGAAATAGCTGGAGAAAATAAAATAGTAGTTGGTCCTTTTTAGAGTAAAAACCAAAGGCACAGAGGATCCTAACATAATATATACCCCCTATACCAAGTCAGAGTTGAAGACCCTGTTATCTAGATTCCTCAATCCGACTTAAGATCCCTTTGGGTTTGCTAAGGAATTCCAATTAACATTTCAGACTTATGATCCAGAGTTCTCTGACCTATATCAGCTGATTGAGTTACTGATCCCCAAAAACAAAGCTGAAAAATGGTTTAGAGTAGCAGCCTTTAATATTCTAAAGGCTGGAAACAGATTCGTTTCAGGCCTCTGAGCCCAAGCCTGCATGTATACGTACAGATGGCCTGAAGCAACTGAAGAATCACAAAAGAAGCAAAAATGGCTGGTTCCTGTCTTAACTGATGACATTACCTTGTGAAATTCCTTCTCCTGGCTCAGAAGCACCCCCACTGAGCACCTTGTGTCCCCTGCCCCTGCCCGCAAGAGAACAAACCCCTTTGACTGTAATTTTCCACTACCTACCCAAATCCTATAAAACTGCCCCACCCCTATCTCCCTTTGCTGACTCCTTTTTTGGACTCAGCCCACCTGCACCCAGGTGATTAGAAAGCTTTATTGCTCACACAAAGCCTGTTTGGTGGTCTCTTCACACCGACATGCGTGACAATTAGATCTTTAGAAGATTTTGACAAAATAGATGCAACTGAAAGAGAAAAATGCAGAGAGCTTTGCAATCACCTCTGTGAAACTACCACAGATATTCCCCAAGGTTATAGATTGGGCAAAGGTACAACAATGCAAAATATGCTCAAACGAAATCCTACCTGACTCTTATATCAAGTGTGAAAAGACATTCAGTTTTCAGGAATACCTCCTGAAAACGTTAAGCACAGTGGAAGTGACACTTTACTAAATTCTGGGTTTATTCAAGGTTTATATAAGGAGTCAGCAAGCCTAATAAGGAGGAATAATGTGGCTTGTGCTTCCTTGCCCACTAACCACCTAGTCACTCTAGCTGACCAGTTGTCACAAATAGTCATTAAGAAAGAAAACAGTCTCTAAAATTATGAGTTTACAACTAAAACAGCTTAGTAACCAAGTTGGGAGTTTGTAAGGGTCCCATGGTCCCTAGAGATCTAAGTGACCCCAAGAAGAAGCAATTTGCCACCATTGCAAAAAGAAAGGACATTTTAAAAAAGAATGCAAAAAACTTAAATGGGTGCTTACATAAATGAGGCAAAGGGCCCCAGATAAAGGCACCAGAACAACTCAAAAATTAGAAACGGGATGTTCCGAGGGAATAGAGAGGGCTTTCCCCCTGCTTCTAACTAATGCTTTGGGAGTAGAAATATCCATAAATTGGGAAAACACCAAAGCCCTTATCGACACTGGCACTACACTGTCAGTCCTCTCAACTCCAACTTGATTAAAAACCCTCTCCCTCGGAGTAAAGAAAAAGTCCAAATGGTAGGGGTTTAAAAATCTGCTGTTACAGCCTTTAAATCAAATCCTCTTCAATTTCAATTAGGGCAACTAGTGGGGCATCACTTTTTTCTTATAGTAGATAGTGCCCCCATACACCTGCTGGGATGGGATTTCCTAGAGACCCTTAATGCTTACATCTCATTTTCACAAAAGGGAGAAATGATTCTCAACTTGGAAGACACAGAAGACTTACAAAAGTCCACATGTAATATGCTTGTGAAAGTTAATCAAGATTCTGGACAGGAAGAATTAGAGCCTTTTTTATCTAAGGTACCAGACTCCATATGGGCAAGCTCTTCCACAGATATTGGAAGAATTCAATCAGCAGTCCCTATAAAGAAGCCTTATGGAATACTAAGACAAGGGTATACTTAGGTGTAACCTCCACTCACCTAACAATCAGCAGTTCTGGATTGACTCCATTTATCCAAATTGTACAAATGCCATCAGTATACAATGACAACAGCATTTCTGGTGGATGCCTCAAAATTGGCCATCCAAAAAACTAAAGCGTGACCTCACTGGAGGAGTTGGAGCTGGGCTAGGCATACTGGGGCAAGCTGAATTTATGACTAATGAAGAAAGACATTCTTTAGAAAAAAATTCCCTATCAAAAATAGGCCACTTAGAAGTAATGCTATTCCAGGAAGAGGGAAAAGGATGGGAAGCTGCTTTAAAAAGATAATGCAGCACTCATCAAATGGACAGAAGAAACCAGATGAACCATAAAAACATACTCCCAAAACCAAAGATGGGAACAAGCATGTACTCTTACTCAACAGGGGCTCATTTTATTACAAATGGCATCTGAGGTGGCTATGGAGCAATGGCCTACAATCCTAAGTGCTGAGGCACAATCCAAACACCTATGGAAATTATATGTCCCCCCCAAACTTATGGAGATTTTTGGATGGTAAATGTGACCTTAAAAATTGTATTCTTAGAGCACAGGTACTGAAGTTAAATGAGGCTTAAAGGTACTCTGCCATCCAACTGGCAGGCATTGGGACTATTGTAAACAATACAAGACTATTCCCCCGGGAAACACGTGTGCTATTTTAGCTGGTAATAACACACGGCATACCATCTCCCTTTCAGATTGTGAAAACAGAAAAAGAGAATGGCTATGCCTTCAAACCATTTGGAATCCTGATTTTTCCCAAACTTGGCCTCTAATATCCACCCCCATGGAATATAGCATCTGGTATATAGGGAAGGGCTACTTCTGTTGGGAGGGACAACAAAATGACACTGTAGAATTCTATGACTTCCCCTGTGAAAAAAAAACCTCCTTTTCTCTCCCAAGTATCAGCATATGCTGCAATACAAAAGTGGTGGGAAAAATAGATTTGTCCACTGTTAACAAGTTTCATAACAATTTAGACATTGAGGAACAGGCATTCCTCACATTTGATTTATACCCTCCTCAGGGTGTTATACCTATGGAGATAAACTGGCCAGAAGAGAGATTAAAGTTATTGGATTCTGATTAACTGCCAGCCCTACAATCCTCAAATAAGATTTGTGGTAAAGTTCAAATGACCCTTGATAAGAAGGATAAACACATTATGAGTGTGATCAAAGAGTATGATGATGCATGCAGTGGGTTTTTTTGGCTATTTAGGTTGTTTACTGCCCTCTGACTCTACCTCTTACCTTCTTGGGTGCCTAATCTTTGCTATCTTCATAGTATTTGTCACTGTATTAGCATTATATATCTCTTGTAAATGCTATGACAGAAACAGCAAAAGGAAGAAGGCACATTTCAAGACCTGGATCATGATAGCTTGCAAAATAGATACGATCTGGGATTTTTTTTAGACTAAACCCTAGGCCTGACTTCATCTCACCCCTTAAACTGTTGGCTAGTACATCAGGTCAGACCGTGTCCTCTCCCCATGATCCAAATCGCAAATATTTAAAACTATTACCACCAACCATACTATTCTAGGAATGGGCCTTCCTAGCACCATGGGACCTGTTTCTGTTTGTTGGCCTGCATGGGCATTCTGTGGAATGATTTCTGCCCAAGAAGGGGGACTGAGGACTAACCTCTGGTTTTTTATCTTGCCCAAATTCCTGCCTAAGGGGTCTAGGGAGTCATGCCCTACAAACCATGCATTCTCATCAGATGAGTTTTATTTGACCCTACATATCCCGACTTACTTTTCAATCTGATTCTGGCATAACATTATGAGGCAAGGAAAAAATATTTAGCCCCAAAATGTATTTCCTTGTCATACCTTGAAATTGCCCTGAAAAGTCTCTTGTAGCAAAAATCCACATCCTATAGAGAATCCCCTTTCCCCTTTCTTTCCTTTCCTTTCTTTCTAGATCCAGGAGATAATCAACTAAGAACCAGGCACCCTTTTAGGTCTGATAAGAAACATTTTACACCATGCTCTCTCTCTGAAGTCTGCTATCTGAGAGATTCCTCTGCACAGTAAAATGTGGTCTCCACAATCCTTTATCTGAAGCTGAACATTTCTTTCCATTGATCCCAGGTCTTCAGATAAACTCAACCAATTGTCAACCAGAAAATATTTAAATGTACCTATAGCCTGGAAGCCCTCTCTTTGAGTTGTCCCGCCTTTCTGAACCTAACCAATGTATTTCTTTCTTCTTTTCTTTTTTTTGAGATAGACTTTCGCCCTTGTTGCCCATGCTGGAGTGCAATGGTGCCATCTTGGCTCACTGCAACCTCTACCTCCTGGGTTCAAGCGATTCTCCTGCCTTAGCCCCTGAGTAGCTGAGATTACAGGCATGTGCCACCATGCCCAGCTAATTTTGTATTTTTAGTAGAGATGAGGTTTCTCCATGTTGGTCAGGCTGGTCTTGGACTCCCGACCTCTGGTGATCTGCCTGCCTTGGCCTCCCAAAGTGCTGGGATTACAGGTGTGAGCCGCCATGCCCAGCCACCAATGTATTTCTTAAATGTATTTGATAGATCTCTCATGCCTCCCTAAATTATATAAAACCAAACTGTACCCCAACCACATTGGGCACATGTTCTTAGGACATCCTGAGGGCTGTGTCACAGGCCATGGTCACTCATATTTGGCTAAGAATAAATCTCTTCAAATATTTTATAGATTTTAACTGTTATTATTGACAATAATAACTGAGCTAGAAAGAGATAAATTATTAAGAACTAAGACTCTGACTTCAAACACCATGCTCTTGACCATCATAATAATCAGTCAGGACTACATATATGTATGTTGTAGAATTCAAGAGCATTCTTTTGCCCAGAAGTTGCCTCTTGTAGGCATATATGCATTTGGGCATTATTACACAATTCACCCCTTGAACTTTATTTCTTGACTTCTGTGTCTATGGGTCTATAGTGGGCTAAATGGTTCTCCCCCTGCCTCCAAAATAAAGATGTTTATGTCCTAATTCCTGGGAACCGTGAATGTTATTTTATATGACGAAAGAGTAACATTACATTATATGGCAAAAAAAAAGTAATTTAGATAAGGATCTTGAAAGAAGGAGCATATCCTAAATTATCTGAGCGGGCTCTAAAGCCATCAGAAGTGTCTGTGTGAGAGTTGGATGGAGACTAGACACACACAGAGGACAGAAACACAGGAGAAAGCAGATAAGACATTTTAAAAATGGAGGCAAAGACTGCAGTAATGCAACTTCAAGCTAAGAAATGCTGGCAACCACCAGAAGCTTAAAGAAGCAAGGATCAGAATCTCCCCTGGAACCTTTGGAAGAGACGGCAGTTTTTCCAACAAGTTGAATTTCTGGTCTCCATAATTGTGAGAGAATACATTTGTCATTTTAAGCCACAAAGTTTATGGTAATTTGTTATGGAAGCAACAGAAAATTTATACAGCCTCCATAACCTTCCCTATATTTGATCTTTATTTGGACATTGAAAAATATCTTATATTGATTTTGTGAGTTTATTAAATGTTTGAGGGGGCAAGCAGGAAGGTAATCATTAAAACAGCATACATCCCCATCTATTCTGGTATCTTTCAGCCTCTCACATTTGCAGATGCACCACTTTGCCACTGTTGGTTCAGCATACATGCTAAGCTATCTTTCCTGTAGAGATGAGGGAGTAAAGTGATTCTCAGTTAGGGTTTACCTTCTAGATCATAACTGCCACATTTGCTACAGCTATTCAAGAGTCTCATCAAAGATTTCTCTATATTTTCACTATTATACCCTTAATGTATTTGGCTTCTTGCCTCACAATTATAAAATGGCTGTCACAAAACAAAACAAAACAAAACAAAATAAAACAAAACAAAAAAAGAACTGTCAGCCAGGCCTGTTTGAGATAGTAATGTTTAGGGTACTTGTGGTTAACAGGTATTTTCTCATTTAAAAAATTGGTTATAACCAATACAAAATGACTAACTTCAGCATTATTATCAATAAAATGAGGTAATTTCTCTTGAGAATAATGGATGTAGAATATTTTATGACAAAGTTCAAATAATATTTGTTTCTATTTGATGTCCTGGATACCATATGCATACTCAAAACAGGTTGATTAGTTTATAGCTTAATCTATAGTGTGGCTTGCCTTGGATACCTTAAAATGGCTTCTCTGAAAGAAAAACGTAAAAATAAACATAATCACTTTCTTCTTTATTGCTTTCTTTTATGATATTTCTGGTTACTTTTACTTCTTAAATAATATTATTTTTCAAATAAATATTTATTTATTTACAAAAGAATTTAGCCTTATTCTTCCACAGGCTTTCCTTGGTAAATATAGATTGCCTGTCAGATTTATAGCCCTTTGTTCTGAGGAGCTCAAGTTGTTGAACAAGGAGTTCTCAAGTGTTCACATGCAGAAACAGTGGGAAAATAATGAGAGTGAAGTCATGGAACGAAAACAAAATGGTGAATGAGCACAATTTAAAAGTAAAAGTGAAGTAAAAATTAGGATAATTTTAAAAGTAATTATACATGAAATGACATTATATATTTCAGTTGTTTTTATCCTAAAATTCATAACCTTTCCCCAATTATTCCACCAAGTATCATACCATCAAGAAGAGTTACACTATGGAGTCATATTTTTTATCAGAATTTAAATTTCTGGATGTACCCATATTAACTGAACTTCCCTTGGAAGATGACTTAATCTCTGTAAGCCTCATTTGTCTCATGTAAGGATCAATTTTGAGAATGAAATTTGCTTTACAGGTGTTGGGATGAATAAACAAAGCAATGTATGGAAAAAGTCTCCAGAAACATCTAACACTGCAAAAATATTCACTAATGCCAGCTTCCTCTATTCATAATTAAATGAGACTTTTGCTCAAGATCCAAATGTTATGGGATTAATCAAGAATATCTGTGTTCTAGGCCGGGCGCGGTGGCTCACGCCTGTAATCCCAGCACTTTGGGAGGCCGAGGCGGGCGGATCACGAGGTCAGGAGATCGAGACCATCCTGGCTAACACGGTGAAACCCCGTCTCTACTAAAAATACAAAAAATTAGCCGGGCGTGGTAGCGGGCGCCTGTAGTCCCAGCTACTCGGGAGGCTGAGGCAGGAGAATGGCGTGAACCCGGGAGGCGGAGCTTGCAGTGAGCTGAGATCGCGCCACTGCACTCCAGCCTGGGCGACAGAGCGAGACTCCGTCTCAAAAAAAAAAAAAAAAAAAAAAAAGAATATCTGTGTTCTATTTTCTGTCTAGATGATCGTAATCCAGCTATAACTAAGACCCTGGAGATGACCCTTGTCTTAGGCTAATCTTGGGGCAAGATTCTGTACCTTTCTTCCTTATCCTCAAATAAATTTACTCCACAAGTATTAGTGTAAAAGAAAAAAATATTACATATACTCAGACAGTCAAGAAAGGAAAAAAAAGCATACATCACAGACCATAAAGTAAAACATAACAAAATCAACATTAGATATCAGTGTTCTACCATATCGCCCCCAGAGTTTCATCTTCGGCTATATTTTCTGCCCCATGCAGCCTTTCTAAGTAACCTTTCCCTTCTCCCGGAGCACCCTTTTGGTTAATCTCTTTTTTTCTTCTTATGGGCATTTTAGCCCTTAGTCTGAGTATTAGGAGTCTTTCTAAGTGACAGAAATGTGGATCAAATGGTCTTAATCCAAAATAAAAGAGTGGCTCACATAACTAAAGTATAAGGATGGATATGATTTCATGTGTTACATGGTGCTGATGTTCTAATTATGTAAAAGATCCGTCTTTCTCTGTGTAGTTACTCTGCATTCTTCTCATTTTGTTTTCTTTTCAGTGAGGCTCTTTATGGTAGTGAGATGGCTACCAAGAGCCCCAAGCTCACATCTTCATAGGTAAAAATGGTAAAAGCCAAACAACAGTCTTGGAATTGAGTTACATGCCTAATCACTAAACTCACCACTGATGCTGAGGAAATGATCATATGGCCACATATGAAAGAGGGAGAAGTTCTGTCCCACACATACCGCAAGAGCAGATAAAGGATTGATTCCTCAAAAGAAAACTGAGGCATTCAGATATTTTTATTTAAAGGAGATAAATGTATATTGGGTAGGCAAAATTCAATACATTTTAGTTTATCCATGTCTTTTCAATATTCAAACTTAACCTTCTTCCTAAACACTTGATTACAAAAATTCCTCCACGTAATATAACAAAATCCTAATACAAACAAGTATAGATTATTTTATCTAGGGAGATAAACCCAAACTGCAGCTTCATTTTCCCCTTTAGGCAGTGAGACTATTCCCACACAAACCATATAGCCTTAAAATGAAAGCAGGGAGACCCTTTAAGACACATCGGAAAAATGAGGGCATTACTACTAGGAAACTGGAAATTAATGCTTATGCTGAGCAGGCACAAGCAATATATGTCCTGGACACATAGCTTCTTCAGGGAACTTCATCCCAACTCTCCATAAGATAATGAAGATAATCCTTTATTACCAAAGATAATTATCCAAGATAATCCTTGGATGGTAAGGAAGATAGTAACTAATAATTTACCATGTGAAAATAGTACTTTTTGCTCTTATGTGAGCATTTTCCCACATATCATCCGATATTATTCCACCCAGTCACTAAACCAATGAAAATAAACTCAAAAGTTGGATACCTTTTAGTAAAAATGTAAAGCCTGGTTTTCACATTTCCAATTATTAGTGATGGTTTTGATGCATCTGCTCACCTTCCATAACACGAGCAGACCAGTTTACACATTCCTACCCTTCTCTTTCACATATTTTGAGGAAAGAAACATTAGAGATTTTGGAAGAATTTTGACAATAATAAAAGCGACAAAAACCAAAATGATAGCCAAGGTTGCTGTGATGTGCAAAGCAGCCCAGAGATGCTTTTGACTTCCAGGAGGAAACAAAATCTTTAAAAGAAACCATGCAGGATCCTAATGTCATTTCAAAGATTCTCACTGAAACCATTTAGACAGTCTGAATCCCTGTAGGCAGTATATTCTAAGTAATTAATAAAGTATATTATTTTAGTTGAATTTCAGTCTAGAATGGTACTAAAGAAGTTTCTATTCATTGAAGGTTATTGATTTTGAAAGAGTGTATTTGAAAATAATCAATAAAATGTAATAGAAGAAGTTCCAAAAGTATGCCATGTTGTCAACAGAAGATTTGAAAGGCCAACCTGAGACAATAATAATTACCTTGTATTAGAATTTTACTATGTGCCCAATAATGTGATGCTTTACAAATGCTCATGCGTTTAATCCCCACAATAGCTGCAAAGTCTATATTTATTACCCACATTTCAGATATGAGAAGAATAAAGCCCACAGAGGCCAAATAAGGTCATCCAAAACATGAGTTTTCAATCAGTATTGAAATTCAGGGGTGTCTAATGCTGAAACCCATGGAAATAATTTATTTAAAAGTTCTTTTAAAAATTGTTATTTGGAGGTCAACAAATCTTCTAAAGTAAAAATAACATTATTACTCATCCAAGGCAGCTCAATGTAGATAAAGAGCACAAACTGAGGTCTGAAGCATTAAATTTTAACTGCAACTTGCTAGCTGTACAACTACAGGAGATTTACTTAGCAATTCTATGGCACATTTTTCTTGATGAAAGATGAATAATACATATATCACATTCTTTAGAGAGACTAACACAGTGTCTGATACATATAGAAAATTATGGCTGTTGATAAGTATTAAATAATTTCAAAATATTTGAGTTGATATGTGCATAAGCCTGTAACAATTTTCTATTTAAGCCCAAACATAAGAGAAATTAGTGTAAAGATAGTCCAAGTCCATCAATATTTAAAATAGGCTCACTGGAACATAAGTAAATGTTTTTCTGTCATGCACTTAAAATCAATTATGGTTTTCTTTGAGTACATTTGTAATTATTCAGAGAAAGTTTAATCTTTCTATTTATAAAATTTCAGTTCTTTAAAGGAAATGGTGCTTTATATGTTCAGATAAATTTTTTTAAACTAAATATATTGCATTTCACTCTAATTATGTGACTCACATTCAAAAGTAATAAAATGTATATTTTATTAGACAAATATTGTAAAGCACTCTTTATGAAGACAATTTTGAGGAAGGCTGGACAATTACAAGTCATCTCCATTAAGTATTATAACTCTACCAAACACTATCATGGATAGCATTTTGATATAAATTTTAAGTTATTAAAGTAAAATTAACTGAAATTATCAGAAATAAAACTATACATAAGCTATTCTAATCTTGAGATCTAAAATACCAAAATAAATACCTAGTCTCTTCAAGGAAAAAATACCATGCTTTTAAAATTAGAAAATATGAAATCATTCAACACTAAGTAAAACAAGGTAAAATCAACTTTAGGAAATGGACTTTTAACTCAAAGATTGAACATGTCATCATATGATTAATAGTAATTAAATTTGTTAAAATTCATTATCTATAACTTTGATCAAGTATTATGTTATTTCAAATAAATGCCATTGTTTTGGGAATAAATTATGGTTTTAAATGTGAGATTCATGTATGTAAACACTGACTTCAATGTAAAAAAAGAATTGTGTCATTGTTCACCATGGTCCAGAGCAAATCGAAAAAAAAGAGTAAAATGGTTCAAATAACAGAAATTTGAATGAAAATATCTCAGTGATATGAGGTCAAGTGTAGAGCAAAATATATTATGGTGAAACTATTATTTCAAAGTCTAGTTTTGTCACTGGTAAATTATGCGATTTTGGACAAATTATCCAGTCTCAGATGTTTACCGGTGTTGTACATAATCAGTGTCACTTTTTGTTGAAATGTAGTAACAGAGTCATAGAATATTAAAATTTAAAGGAAGTTTAGAGAGCACCAAGTATAGACTCTCTGTTCTATTTTAAGAAAATAACTGATTGGGACTGTAAACTAGTTCAACCATTGTGGAAGTCAGTGTGGCGATTCCTCAGGGATCTAGAACTAGAAATACCATTTGATCCAGCCATCCCATTACTGGGTATATACCCAAAGGATTATAAATCATGCTGCTATAAAGACACATGCACACGTATGTTTATTGTGGCAGTATTCACAATAGCAAAGACTTGGGACCAACCCAAATGTCCAACAATGATAGACTGGATTAAGAAAATGTGTCACATATACACCATGGAATATTATGCAGCCATAAAGAATGATGAGTTCATGTCCTTTGTAGGGACATGGGTGAAGCTGGAAACTATCATTCTCAGCAAACTATCGCAGGGACAAAAACCAAACACTGCATGTTCTCACTCATAGGTGGGAATTGAACGATGAGAACACTTGGACACAGGAGGGGGAACATCACACACCGGGGCCTGTTGTGGGGTGGGGGGAAGGGGGAGGGGAGAGGGATAGCATTAGGAGATATACCCAATGTAAATGACGAGCTAAAGGGTTCACCACACCAACATGGCACCTGTATACGTATGTAACAAACCTGCACGTTGTGCACATGTACCCTAAAACTTAAAGTATAATAATAAAAAAAAGAAAATAACTGATTTCAGTTAGTTCAGAAAGACGATGTTACTAAGCATAATTTACTTTCCTACAGCATTTTGTTGTATTAAGAGCATTTTTACCTACATTATTTGCAAAATATCATGAAGAAGGCAGGCTTTTAGTTTATAAATCAAGGCTTAGAGACATTGGAATAGTCGGTTGTGACCCACTGATAGGGTTAATAATCTGTCCATACTTTAAACTCTAGGTAGACTTTGAAGATAGAAAAAGAAAAAAAAAGGTACATTAAAATTGTAACATAAATAATTTAAATTAAATGAAATTCTCCAAATACTGAGGTTTGTTCAATTAGAATAGAAAACAAGATATTTTCATCCACAGAATAATTTTCACTGGTCTAGGATTATATTGATATATTTCCAAATTACTGGACCTTTCCCTGTGTTTTAAAGTAATTTGTGAGCGTATTATAACTTTCAAAATCTGAAAAAATGATACAATAAAAATAAACTATAGAAAACCTTCACAGTCTCTTCAAACTGCATAATTAAGTGGGGGAATTATAAGCTGTAGAGGAAAGTGTAATTAAGAGTGACATTCAGTACAGCCTGGTGATCTGTGCAAGCATGGACTCCCTTAAGACTCAACTCAACAAAGACATCCAAGCTGGTATAGTTTACCAACACAAATCTCTGAGTTAAAGCACCTGTATCCTCAGGAAAAAATAGTTTCAATTTTACAGTAGAGTGAAGCAGTGATAAAGATAAATTCTGCAGATTAAGTAAGAGAAGAATGAGAAGAGGAAATAATAGCATTCCTCTAAAGGGAATTTTTCAAGTATTAAGGGTTTTCTTGATTATAAAGTTAGACTTTGCCTAGGAAGTTCCTGCTCCCTTGGTTGAAGAGTAACTTGCAGTGCAGTTAGTCTTCAGTTATGCACTTGGAAGTCATTTTATCAGCACTGTTACTTCTGCATCTTTAGCTTTGTAGTTACCCTCTTAATGGGGATAGACCCTAACTCAATTGTGAGTTGTCTTTTATGCCTTTACTAAGCCACTGCTCCACTTCTAGGTTGGGCTGCCTAGAGGAAGTCTTCAGTGCTGGGAGGAGAAAGGTTTGATGCCATTGTCTCTATTGTGGAGAGTCCTTGAAAAAAATTAATAAATAAATGAGGGTTGATACTTTACAACGGCCTATACCACAAGTATGATTTCTTCTTTATCATGTTATTAGTGAGCTACCTAGTGAACATCGTTAACTAACTAAGCACCTCTGATCACCTAATACGTGTGGGGAACCATGCCAGATTCTGAAGGTAAATAAATAAGACACAGAACTATATTCAAAGAACTCCGGGCTTTTAGAGGAAAAGACAAGCATGTCAAAAATTAGCTGTAGTGCAATAGGGGAAATGCATCTATAATGAACTAGACAGAGAATAATAACTCAGAGAGGAGGCTGAGTATGGAACATTCAAATCAGCATGAAGCAGAGAAGGATTTTCACTGACGAGGAGACATTGAGCCCAGGTGTTGAAGGCAGCAGTTGTAGAGGCATATATGCAAGTTGAAGGAACAGCCATTCCAAGCTAAATAATGACTTGGACGCAGGACTGCAAGCAAGAGGGAGGAATTTTTTTTATGGCAGGAAGAGGGAGAAATTTGTATAAGAAAAGAAATTGGTATCACATTTGAATGGTTTTCTATAATCAGCTAAGAAATATAGGAAGAGTCATTAATTAGGTCCATTGAGGGTCTATGCCAGCATCCCTCAAAGATTCTAGTTATTTAGCAACTTTAGCTGGTTTGGAAAGTTGTAATAAAACATAGAATTCAGTTTTGATATCTCTTAGGAAAGAGCTGCTGTAAGTGGAGAATTTCCCTAAAAGGTGAGGGTGTGAGAGATTGGTACAATTTCTTATTATTCCATTCTGTCTTCTCATTCTGTTATTCTCATATATAGCAGCTTTGCTTCCCCCCAGCCTCCTTGCTTTCTCTTGCGCTTGAGATATGTTCAGGAAAAAAAGCATGGTCACATTTAATCACAGTATGTTGTGTCCTTTGGTGCTTTTTGAAGATAGTTTGATTAAGTAAAATTACACATGCTGTCTTTGCACAGCCATCATCAGTATATCTTTTCTCAGTTGGAATTTGCAATGCATCTTGATATACAGGTAATTACCATGGCCTGTACCAAGTAGTGACAATTAAAGAAAAATGAAATAAGTTTAATCAGTGAGCTGGCTCAGTAAGGTGAAAACAAAAAGTTTTGTTTTCCCATGTGCTCCAGACTCAGTGTGTGTACTCATTCTTCTCTTTTCCCTGAGAGTGTCTCTAGGAGGTCCCACAGTCTCTCTGGCCATTTGCAGTTAATAAATAACCTATATTTCTGGGCATTACAATTTTAATTTAGTCAAGTATAATTTTAAACCCCTTTTAAATTAAACCACTCCCCTCTCACCCCAAGTGCACTCAAGGCAGAGAAACCTACAGTCAGGAAAGGAAGCATGATCAGCCTCTTAATTTTTCCTTTCATCTCCTTAACCTGCTGGTTGTTTTGGTGACTACTCCAGGATCAGGCGCAGGGAAACAGGCACGTTGAGGATGGAGAAGACACGAGGAAGCCAAAAATGTTTCGTTTGATGATACCGTCACCTGGTTTTGTGTGCCTTCTTTGTGACAAGATGTACAGTCACTGACTAATCATTCTCACGTAGAATACAGATGGCTTTTCCCTGGCTAAAATGAGGCCTCATCCTTCTGGCCTCACTTTATACAACCTTAGCTACTACATTTGATCCTACACACTCAGCCTCTTTTATACTGAGGTTCTTACTGCTGGTAGGAAGTACTCTTAGGCATGATGCTGCTCAGCAGACATTTGTTGAGTCAAATTGAAACAGCTTTCATACAAAGCTTGCTGTTACAAACCTATGTTTAAAGACTAAGTGGACATATTGAAAGAATAAATGTCCATGTTCCTGCCTTTGGGCATTTACACATACCGTTCTCTTTCTATGTCTCCCTCTTGGAACTTTGTGGATTTCACCTCCACCTTTTAAGTAAATTCCCCACTTACTGCAGCTCTTTCCTAAGAGATATCCAAACTGAATTCTGTGTTTTATTACAACTTTCCTAACCAGCTAAAATTGCTAAATAACTAGAATCTTTGAGGGACCCTGGCATGACAGACCCTTACTGGACCTAATTGATTACTCTTTCTATACAGAAGATACAATACAGTGGACTCATTCTCTCCTATACAGAGTGTTAGTTTTTAATCCTTTGTTAACATAATTATCATGGCAGTTCTGCAGTAATGCCACAAAAAATAAGCATTCAAAATATATTTGTTGGATAAGTAAATGAACAATATAAGCCAAATTTTTCTTCTGTACACTAATTTTAAATGTTTTCATGACAGGTTTGGGAAAGAAAGTAATGATTTTACTTTTAAAGTGTGAAACGTGTTTACAAATTTTGACAGATTTTGTGATGATGTATATATTTTCTCATTGATAATGTTGTTATATAGAAAATCAAAATTATTCAATGTTAAAGCTTTCAAAATAATAGTACAAGAAATCCAATCTAATATTCTATATAATTTGTTGAAATGAAAAGGTACAAATTTACACTAACATACTAAAGGAGAATTTTATTTTAAAATGTGTTTAGCAGAAAACCTGTAACAGGACAAATCAAGTTTTAATAAAAAATTACATTGAACCCAGTTGATTCAAAATTATAGAATCCCCTCTCTCTCTCATATGTGTGTGTATATGTGTATATTCACATATATTTGTTTTTATCTAAAATTCCCAAATATTTACTGGTAGCTTTTCTAGAAGAAAATATTTTTAACAATATAGATTGATCAGACCTTCCCAAAGTAAAAAAATATCTGTTGGTTTTATGACATAAAAAGCCTTTAATATGAGGTTACCAAAGGCATATTAAATCTGTTTTTCCATCTGATTTTCTTCCAAATGTCCTCTACAAATCCCTTTTAAACACATATATTCAATCAGACTATTTTCCTGCTTTTCCTGCTTAATAGCTAATGATAATTCCCCAGCATCTGCATGATGAAGTCCAACGTCTGCATGCATTCACTGTGGAAGATGACTCTCAGTCTATCAATGACTTACTTCCCAAAGCTTCATCTCTTGTTTCTTGCCACGTGCCAAATTAGTCTAGCCCCAAAGGCTACAAGTTTTCTCTGAACAGTTTAGAGCTTTTTCACATGTCTTTTTTTCATGATATGGTTTCTGCCAGTAAATGGATAGTTATAGATTAACAGATAGATGGATGGATAGATAAATAGATGATTAGGAAAAACAATTAATTTTTTAATATGTTAGATCATATGAAGACTTCATACACTTCAGAAATAGGATTCAAAGCCAGATGTATTTGACTTCAAAGTTCATGCTCTTTCCATTATACAAACATGTCTCTTTAAATCTATTTAATATAAAAATATTATTTTATGATTTTCTTTCCAATCAGTTGTCAATTTATCTTCTAATCATTTGGCTTTCTATTTTGTAATCACAAACGAAAAATATTCTTAACCAGACCAGTCATCTGTATCTGTAGGGAGTATGAATGATCACAATTAAGTTAAGTCTTTAAGGACTGAATTTTTTTATACATTCGTTCAGCCATGTCTCAAAATTTAATTGGGTATTCTCTTAGGTCAGGTTTCCTAGAAGTAGACTCTGAGACGAAGACTCATGTGCATATGACTTCTCAAAGGAAGTCCTCTCAGAAGAAATCAGCAATGGAGATAGGGTTTTTTTTCCCCTATCTCTGCTGGGAAACTAAGTAATGTAGGGATTAGATTTCAGATGAAGTCTCAGCTTCAACCTGATCCTGCGGGGAGGTGGAGAATGTAAATTATACTTCAGAACCTCAGTAGAGACTTTTACTCTCCACTTGTGAGTTATTGGTTACGAACCACAGGATGAGGGAAGGTGAATTGCTAGATAACTCCAGCTCCCTGGATAAAGCAGATTAGAACACCCAAAGGGAGTTTCCCAAAACTGAGTTGCAGGTGCAGGTCATTAGAGAAAACTCACATTGAAACTGGGGGAAAGACACACAGAAAAGGTAAGAAGCATCCAAAAAGATCCAATATTCACTATGATTTCTTACAGTGAATCTGGTGCTGTGGTAAAGAGTTAGAGATTTAGAAATAAATACATTTCCTGTATAAATCTGTAAAAAAAAAACTGACCCTATTGCAATATGATAAATACTGCATTAAAAATGTACAAAGTGTAAAAAGCTCACAGATAAAAGGATGATTAATTATTGGAGCTTTTTCAAATATTTTATTATTGAGATAACAAGGATCTCATTGCCAAATAGACTCATATGAATACTAGATCTTAGTATCAAACTTTCTTAATATCTCAAAGATGCAAGTGAACACAAGGCACAAGCAAAAAAGGGGGAAAAAAAATCTAGGAAATCCAAAACCTTCCCAGGACATTCCAGCTGGATCAAGACTCACTCTGACCCAGATTAATGTGTGAGATCTCCTCTAAGTAATGCATGTAGCAAATTAGTGACACAAAAGGGGCAATTTTGGTCATGCAACACTCCCGTCTTTATATTCTTATAGTAATGTAGCTTACGAGACATTTTCCAGGGAGCCATGCCCCATAACTACATAATTTCTAGTTTATTTATCATAAGTAATCCTAAACAGATTCTATTCACTCTGTTAAAATTCTATAGATAAAAACTCTCTTATTAGCAAATACCATTAGTATCATTGCTAGGACTTCTGTCATTAGTATTTATCTGGAGGTTTGACTGGGTCACCCTGCTGCTTCTTTCCTTGTGTGTCCCACAGTAAAAGGGGAGAAAGAGAAAATATCCTGCTGTAATTTTTCTCCTCATTTACATTCTAGTTGCAGTTTCCATCTTAATTGTATCTCAAAATAAATAGTTGTTTCAATAGATAGCTAGGTAGAGAGCTGATCACAGGTGGTTAGATGATAGGTAATATATATCATAAAATTACCATGCTCCCCAAAGTAATATATAAATTGCCAAAATTTCAATGAGAATCACAATGGGGATTGTCAGTGGAAGGTGGGGAAAACTTCATTTTTTAAAAAATGTGTTGACACTGGGAAAAAATACAATAAAGTTCCTGCATCAGGAGTAGCCAAAAATATTATATAAAAGAAAAATAATTAAAGGATTAGTCTTTCAAAATTTAATAAGATACCATAAAACCACTGAGCTAAAAAACATCATTATATTGGAATAAAAAGACAAAACAAATCAGTGGAACCCCATAGGGCATCTAGAAATAAATTTGGGGATTTAACACATGACAAAGGTGGCACTTTAACACCCAGGGGGCAAAGATAAGTTATTTAATAAAATGTGCTAGTATAATAATCTATGAATTAGGGAAAAAATTAACTTGGACACTATCTCATACTATGTAAAAAATAAATTATAGATGGCTAAAGTTAATATACACTTTCTTTTTAATAATGATAATAATCCAAAAGATATTAGAGAAATATAGCATAATTGGCATATACTTTTTAAAAGTTTGATGTAACAAAAGGTATCATGAATAAAAGTGTGAGTTAAACAATAGGTTAGTATCTATACTTAAAATTTATGTAACAAAAAATAGCACATATTGTTAAAAGAGCACCATCAAACTAATTGGTCACCTCTTGAGAAAAACAAGTCATTATCTTGAAAAACTGGTAAATAACTTAACAGACTCAAACATTTATCTTACTTTCCTATGTGAATTGAACTACTGAGGGGAGTATCTCATTATTTTAGCTAACAAACAAAGCATAATGACAGAAGTAGACTATCACTTGTTTACAATCTCCAGTGAATCTAGGCATTGAGAATCAATGGTTGTTAACATTAAAAAGGAGATAAAAGAGACAGTATATACCTCCTGATGAAAGAATGAGACCCCACTTATAATCTTGCCAAAAGGAACAAGTAGCTGAAGTCAGATTTCTGTATTCAGTTGCCAATTTGTAGAATATGCAGAAAAGAAAATAACAATTTGAACTACATCTTAAGTAAGTAGTCAGCATAGATGGAACAGATTTTCTGGAAAGTGAGAAGATCAGATGGCCTGGGTTCTTCAATAGAAAAATATGAATGGTCTGTTATTTCCACCAAATATTTAAAGAAGAAATAGCAGTAATCATACACCAACTATCTCATAAAATGGGTCAGATAAATATTTTTTCAAATTATTTTATGAGGCCAAAAAATTCTTACCAAAACCTGACTGGGACATTAAGAGAAAAATTATCATGAGCTCTCTCATGAACGCAGATGCAAAAAATTTTAGACAAAATATTAGGAAACAAAATCTAGCAGTATGTAAAAAAATACAGTCATGAGACACATAATGGTGTTTTGGTCAGCTCTGTTTCCAAGTTAGATAATGAAGAAACAGGGCTGCCTTTTTGTTGTCCCACATTGTTTCCAGGGACAATAGGTTTCCACTCACTATCCCTCCTTCATTAATCTATTGTATGAGTTCTGTTAGATTTCTCGTTCAGCCCCTAACCCAGGGTCCCTTTGCTTTCCTTTAAGCTCTCAGCCAACCAATGACTGTCCACATATATTAGTCAAAAAAATAACAATTTCTTTGAGTTTAAATTGGGTGTACAGTGAGTACATGTTTTATGGATTCATGCTGATCCTTTCTTTTTCAAAGCAGCCTTTCCCTTTCTCTCCACCTAATCACATCTGATATGTTTTTGCTGTGTCCCCACCCAAACCTCATCTTGAATTGTAGTTCCCATAATTCCTCGTGTTATGGGAGGGACCCAGTGGGAGATACAACTGACTCCTGAGGGCGGTTTCCCCCATACTGTTCTCATGGTAGGAAATAAGTCTCATGAAATCTGACAGTTTTATAAGGGAAATCCCTTTTGCTTGGCTCTCATTCTCCTCTCTTGTCTGCCACCATGTGAGACTTGCCTTTCACCTTCCACCATGATTGTGAGGCCTTCCCAGTCATGTGGAACTGTGAGTCCATTAAACCTCTTTCTTTTGTAAATAGCCCAGTCTCAGGTATGTCTTTATCAGAACCATGAAAATGAACTAATAAATCACCCCTCCACTCAAAACCCAGTTATATATGAAGGCTTTCCAGGGAATCCCAGAAAAAATAAATTTTTCATTTTGCGAACTCTTACAGCTTGTATTGTATGTGGTAGACATGGTAGAATTTAATTTTTTCTATTATACTTTCCTTTTTTAAACCATTTTATGCATTTTTCTTGTTTCTTTATTGGAAATTGTAAGCTTACTAATTCAATTTTTATGGTTTATACCACTTGGACAGCTCCCCCTCCCCATCTTACTCAGCCCCATGCTGGGCATTATTAAGGAGTCAGTGTGTGCTGATTAAATTATGTTCACCAGCTAATATTAGAACAGAACTTAGCCAAATAATAGAACAGAACATAGCTTCTCTGTATATACCCTCTTTGGACTATTTTCTTCAAAGTTTCTTAACACCTATTGTGTAAAAGAGGGAATGTGACAATTAAGTTCCTTGTGGAATGAAATCTCAAATTTTTCTAGGGTTAAATGAATGTCTTATATCACAAAAGGTTGCAAAATCTCTTATTTCACATAAAAATATTTAATGGCTATAAAGAGTTCAAATGGAATTATGAACTCAAGGTGGCAAAGTTAAAGATTGCTCAGGCTGGTTGGCTAAGATATCAAGGTGGCCAATATAACTCAATGCAAAGTGTAAATAAGTGAAATGGGTGGGGTGGGGTGGGGTGGAGAGGGAAGAAGGAGAATTTTATTCGGGGCTTTCTGATCAAACACACTGCTTTATAACCTCTTGGTCAATGAAAGTGTTGGACAAAATGAGTGGTTTTATTACTTTTTTCCAATTGAAATTCCTTTTCAAATAAAATAATCACATCTAAAAATACAATAAACAAAAAAGAAATATTAGATTAGAGTTGAGGCTTTACAGCATTATCTGCCCCTACCTACTTTTCCTCTGTACACTCTGAGTGTGCCTCTCAGGCCCCATGGCTCTGGAAAGCACCACTTGAAACTACCCAAACAGATCATCCCTAAGATTTTTTTTTTTTACTCTACCATTCAGATATGTAAAGATAGGAAGTCCAACACTGCTCTCAAAAACAATTGTTACTATTTAAAGGGAGAGAGAGAAATAATGTCCTAAAATTTGCACTTGATGAATATTAAGAAAGGCAACATATTAGAAGGACATATGTATTAGTCCATTCCTACTTTGCTATAAAGACATACCTGAAACTGGGTAATTTATAAAGAAATGAGGTTTAATTTGCTCATGGTTTTGTGGGTTGTATAAGTGTCTGCTTCTGGGGAGGCCTCAGGAAACTTGCAATCATGTCAGAAGGCAAAGGGGAAGAAAACACGTTTTACATGGCCAGCAGGAGAGAGAGTGAGGGGGGAGGTGCCACATACCTTCCAACAACCAGTTCTCATGAGAACTCCATCACGAGACAGCACTAGGGAGATGGTGCTAAATGATTAAAAACTACCCCCATGATCCAATCACCTCTCTCCAGGTCCCCACTCCAACACTGGGGATCACGATTCAATATGAGATTTGGGTGGAGACACACAGCCAAACCATATTAACATGTTTCAGTGTTTCCCCCACTGAGAGGAAACCAAGGTCTTCCTTGCTACTCAAAATGTGGTTCACACAACAGCATAACCCACCAGAAAGACAATATCTCAGGCCCCACATATGCTAAGTTGGAATGTGCATTTTAATATGACTTCTAAATGATTCATTTTATTTTAGTGTTTGAAAAGCACTATGCATAAGCAATGGTCCTCAACTCTGGCTGTCCATTAGAATCTCTGGGAGAATTTTACAAAACACTGGTAGTGGGTCCCTGATATGGTTTGAATGCTTGTTCCCCCAAAATTTCATCTTAAAATATGATTCCCAATGTTGAAGCCTGGTGGGAGATGATTGAATCATGGGGGCAGATCCCTCATGAATGATTTAGCACCATCCCCTTGGTAATAAATGAGTTCTAGCTCAGTTCACATAAGACCTGGTTGTATAAAAGATTCTGGCACCTCCTCCTTCTCTCTGTTGCTCCTGCTTTCACCGTGGGTGGAAGCTTCCTGAGACCTCACCAGCCAGGCAGAGGCTGATGACATGCATCCTGTACAGCCTGCAGAAATTAAACCTCTTTTCTTTGTAATTACCCAGCCTCAGGTATTTCTTTACAGCAATGCAATAATGGACTAACACACACCCCATCCCCAGATATTCTATTTTAATTGATGTGTAGCGGGACCTTGATGGATTTATTTACAGTTTCCAGGTGTTGTAAAAATGCAGCCAGTGGTAAAAACCATCATTTTAAATAAAAAAGCAAAAAAAAACCTACTCAAGAAAACTAAGTCTCCTAGGCATAAACAAACAGAAGGGATGTTTCAGTCTACCCACAGGGGAAGAGATATGCATTGTGATTAATGAGTGTGACACTCTAGTAAGAAGTGTACATGTCACTTTAGAGAGATATGATAAGCCTCAATGGGATCTGTACTGGCATCATGAAGCAAGTGCCTGAAGTTGACAAAATTCATCTGACAAATTGATGGCTCACAGAAATAACACATTAACTATGAAAAATGAAGACATTGAATTAAATGAAGACAAAATAGTTACAAAGGATTTTGATTACCAGAACATGGATCATGAACACAAATGCATGCACTCTAGCCATGGGTAAAGTGCATCTCATGAAGGATAAACTTTAAAAAAAAAAAAATAGATAAGGATTAATTTGTCTATGACAGATTCCCTTCAGGTTTCACACTCAAAAGAGATGTTGGCCCACAAAAGAGTTTCATGGAAACCAACCAGAGTGAAATCCTTAAGACAATTAATTCGGGAAAGGTATTGTGATGGTAGATCAGGCCACTGGTCCACTATGCTGTATACATAAAATTGCAAGACTTGAACGCTAGACTTCTGATTACACGGGAAGAGGGGCTGGTGATTTTTCAGCCAATGAGTATGAGGTGGCAAAGTTAGACTGGGCTCAGCCGGTAGAACAGAAACTCTTGTTTCACTGATCATGTAGCTAAATTTTCACATCACAAGAGAGAGGGCTTCTCTCACTTGGAGTCTCATATCTTGTGTGACTAGATCACTGTATGCGATTCCAGAATTCTATCCTCCCTTTCAACATAACTGGAGGCTTATGTGAATAAGGTAGGTATGCAGGAGGTACGATCCCCCAATAATCAAAGCTGTTTGTGTCCCTTGTCCTGATCAAACTTTTAGATGTTATTAAGGAGGTCTGCATGACCTAAAGATTGCTGTTCTTAAAAAAAAAAGCTAATTAATCTTGTGAGCACCTGCAGGGGTTAGGATAGGAAGTTAATAAATTACTTGACTACCCTTTACTGAAATAACGACATGCAAGCAAGCACGCATAGAGGAAAAAAAGGAAAAAGAAAAATAAGTAAAATGTATTAAGGTTCCTGTAATAAAGGCTCAATTGCATGTATAGCCCACATTTATTTCAATGTTTAACATTAGAAGTGTTTAGGGACTTTATTTAGAAGTTGGTGATATTTTCTGACCAGAAATACGCCATAGGAACTTAACTCTTGTTTATATCAATGAACATATGGCAAAATTGTCTTTTTGCTTAAAGTTGCAGTTTCCAAGAACATACCAACAACTTTAAGTAAGGACTTACCGTGTGTGTAACAAAGGGTTCTGTTAGGTCCTAGTACTACTACTTAAGTACTAGTAATTGTTTACCTTGAGAACATGTTTGTAGTGAGTTCTGTATGTGTAGCTATATAAAACGATGAGATTTCTTCCAGTCTTTGCAGTCTCTTTAATGAATTACCTGTGATGTACATCACATTTCAGTTTAATGCTTGTTTAATAATAAAGCTTTTTTTTCTTTTTTTCTTAAATTATACTTTAAGTGTTAGGGTACACGTGCACAACGTGCAAGTTAGTTACATATGTATACATGTGCCATGTTGGTGTGCTGCACCCATTAATTCGTCACTTAACATTAGGTATTATCTCCTAATGCTATCCCTCCCCCCTCCCCCAACCCCACAACAGGCCCCGGTGTATGATGTTCCCCTTCCTGTGTCCATGTGTTTTCATTGTTCAATTCCCACCTATGAGTGAGAACATGTGGTGTTTGGTTTTTTGTCCTTGTGATAGTTTGCTGAGAATGATGGTTTCCAGCTTCATCCATGTCCCTACAAAGGACATGAACTCATTTTTATGGCTGCATAGTATTCCATGGCGTATATATGCCACAGTTTCTTAATCCATTCTATCATTGTAGGACATTTGGATTGGTTCCAAGTCTTTGCTATTGTGAATAGTGCTGCAATAAACATATGTGTGCATGTGTCTTTATAGCAGCATGATTTATAATCCTTTGGGTATATTCCCAGTAATGGGATTGCTGGGTCAAATGGTATTTCTAGTTCTAGATCCCTGAGGAATTGCCATACTGACTTCCACAATGGTTGAACTAGTTTACAGTCCCACAAACAGTGTAAAAGTGTTCCCATTTCTCCACATCCTCTCCAGCACCTGTTGTTTCCTGACTTTTTAATGATTGCCATTCTAACTGGTGTGAGATGATATCTCATTGTGGTTTTGATTTGCATTTCTCTGATGGCCAGTGATGATGAGCATTTTTTCATGTGTCTTTTGGCTGCATAAATGTCTTCTTTTGAGAAGTGTCTGTTCATATCTGTCACCCACTTTTTGATGGGGTTGTTTGTTTTTTTCTTGTAAATTTGTTTGTGTTCATTGTAGATTCTGGATATTGGCCCTTTGTCAGATAAGTAGATTGCCAAAATTTTCTCCCATTCTGTAGGTTACATGTTGAATCTGATGGTAGTTTCTTTTGCTGTGCAGAAGCTCTTTAGTTTAATTAGATCCCATTTGTCAATTTTGGCTTTTGTTGCTGTTTTTTTTTTCTTTTCTACAATTTTGGAGAGGTTTTCGATGCTGGCAGGAGACTTTGTCTTTAATTATATTTCCTCAACATCCAAAGACTACTTCAGAAGATGAATTCAATTTTTGGATTGGGGAGGAGAGGTGGAGCAAGATGGCAGAATGGAAAGCTCCATGGATTACCCCTCTGGCAAGGACACCAATTTAACAACTATCTACAAAGAAAAAAAAAAACCTTCATAACAACTGAAAATCAGGTGAGCACTCATATACCTGGTTTTAACTTTATGTCACTGAAAGAGGCACTGGAAAGATAGAAAAAAACAGTCGTGAATTGCTGACACCACCCTTCCCTACTCCGACAGCGGTGGGTTGGTGTGTAGAGCATCTCTGGGTTCTGGGGGAGGGAGAACACAGCAATTGTGAGGCATTGAACTCAGTGTTGTCCTGTTAGAGCAGAAAGGAAAATCAGACCAAACTCAGCTGACACCTGCGCAAAAAGGGAGCATTTAAACCACCCTAGCCAGAGGGGAATCTCCAATCCCAGTAGTCCAAATTTTAGTGCCAGAAAACCTCACCACCGAGGGATAAAGTACTCTGGGTCTCTAAGTAAACTTAAAAGTCAGTCTAGGCCATAAGGACTGCAACACTTAGGTGAGTCCTAGGACTGAATTAGGCCCAGAGACAGTGGACTGAGAGGGCATGTGACCTACTGCGATGCCATGAGTCAAGAAAGTGATGGTGCCACCCCTCCTGTAACTCCAGGCTTCACAGCTTGTGGCTCCAAAAGAGACCCCTTCCTTCTGCCTAAAAAAGGATAGGGAAGAGCAGGGAAGACTTTGTCTTGCATCTTGGATACCAGCTCAGCCACAGCAAGATAGGGCACCTAGGTCAGAGTCATGAGGACCCCATTCCAGGTCCTGGTTCCCAGATGACATTTCTAGACATGCCCTGAGCCAGAGGGGAACCCTCCGCCTTGAAGGAAAGGACCCAGTCCTGCCATCATTCATCACCTACTAACTGAAAAGCCCTTGGGCCATGAATAACCAGCAACGATACACAGGTACAATATTGAGGGCCTTGGGTGAGCTTCTGAGGCTTGCTGGCTTCCACTGTCACACCCCTGTGTGCAGCTGGGAATAGAGCACCAGACAGGCTCTTGGGGCCCCCAACTCTAGGATGTGACTCTTGGATGGCATTTTGGGATCTGCCCTGGGCCAGATGGGAGCTCACTGCCCTGAAGTGTGAGTCCCAGGCCAGACAGGATACACCAAAAAACTGACTTAAGATACCTAGGGCCTTAAGGAAACATCAGTGTGGTCTGGCAGTACTCCTCATGGCCAAGTGTGGTGGTGGCTATGGGGCAAGTCTCCTCTGCCTTTGGAAAGAGAAGGGAAGAATGGGGTATCCATTCCCTCAAGCTCAGAAGAGATGTTGGCCCACAACAGAGTTTCATGGAAACCAACTAGAGTGAAATCTTATGGTTTGAGTGCCAGCTCAGCTGCAGTACAATAGGACACCAGGTAGACCTCTAAGGATTTTTATTCTAGTCCCTGACTCCCTGAGGATACTTCTGGATCCACCCAGGGCCTGGGGATCTTGCCACTCTGAAGGAAAAGACACAGACCTGGATGGCTTTGCCACCTGCTGGTTGTAGAGCTGTGGGACCTTGAGTGAGCATAGGCAGTAGCCAGGGAATGGTTGCAGCAGGCCTTGGGTGAGATCCAGTGGTCTACAGGTTTCAGGTCTGACCCAGTGTAGTTACAGTGGTGGTGGCCACAGAGGTGCTTGTGTCACTCCACCCGCAGCTCCAGGTGCCTCAGAACAGAGAGATGCAGAGACTCTGCATGTTTGGGAGAAAGTAAGAGAAGAGTACAAGAACCTCTGCCTGTTAATCCAGAGACTTCTCCCCAATCTTGTCCAGGACCATCAAGGTAGTACTTCTACAAGCCTGCATCAACCACAGTGTTACTGGGCTTGGGATGCCCCGTAACACAGAAACAGCTCAGATCACAACACACGAGTCTTTTCAAATATCTGGAAAGCCTTTTCAAGAAAGACAGCTACAAATAAGCTAAGACTGTGAAGACTACAATAAATACCTAACCCTTCAATGCCCAGATACCAAGAACATCTGCTAGCACCATCCAGGAAAATATGACCTTACCAAATGAAGTAAATAGAGTACCAAGGAACAATCCTGGAGAAACAGAGATATATAACCTTTCAGACAAATAATTCAAAATAGCTGTGTTAGGGAAACTCAAAATTCAAGACAACACAGAGAAGGAATTCAGAATTCTATCAGATAAATTTAACAAAGAGATTAAAATAATTAAAAAGAATTAAGCAGAAATGAAATTCTGGAGTAAAAAAAATGCAGTTGACATGCTGAAGAATGTATCAGAGTCCTTTAGTAGCAGAATTTGATCAAGCAAAAGAAAAAGTTAGTAAGTCTGAAGACAGGCCATTTGAAAATACACAATCAGAAGAGACAAAAGAAGAAAAATAAAAAACCATAAAATATGCCTATATGACCTAAAAAACAGACTCAAAAGGGGAAATCTGAGAGTTATTGGCCTTAAAGAGGAGGCTGAGAAAGAGATAGGTGTAGAAAGTTTATTCAAAGGGATAAATATTAACAGAGAACTTCCCAAACCTAGAGAAAGACATCAATATCCAAGTACAAGAAGTTTATAGAACACTAAGTAGATTTAACCCAACTACCTCAAGGCATTTAATAATCAAATTCCCAAAGGCCACATATAAAGAGAGGATCCTAAAAGCAGCAAGAGAAAAGAAATAAATAACATACAAATGGCACTCCAACACGTCTGGAAGCAGACTTTTCAGTGGAAACCTTACAGGCCAGGAGAGAGTGACATGACATATTTAAAGTGCTGAATGAAGAACAAAAACAAAAAACCTTTTACCGTAGAATACTGTATCTGGCAAAAATATCCTTCAAACATAAAGGAGAAATAAAAACTTTCCTAGAAAAACAAAACCTGGGTATTTCATCAAAACCAGACCTGTCTTATAAGAAATGCTAAAGTGAGTATTTCAATCAGAAAGAAAAGGACATTAATGAGCAATAAATATTCACCTGATGGTAATAAAACTTACGGTAAGAGTAAGTTCACAGACAAAAAAGAATATTATAACACTGCAATTGTGTTGCGTAAGCTAGTCTTTTCCTAAGTAAAAAGACTAAATGATGAACTAATCAAAAATAATAACTGCAAATTTTCAAGACATAGTACAATAAGATATAAATAGAAACAGCAAAATATTAGAAAGCTGGAGGATGAAGCTAAGGTGAGTTTTTATTAGTTTTCTTTTTGCTTGTTCTTGTATTTGTTTATGCAAATAGTGTTAAGTTGTTATCAGGTTAAAAAATGGGTTATGAGATAGTATTTATAAGCCACATGGTAACCTCAAACCAAAAACCATACAATGAATACACACAAAAATAAAAACCAAGAATGTTAAGTGAAATAAGCCAGGCACAAAAGACAAACATCACATGTTCTCACTTATTTGTGGGATCAAAAAAATCAAAACAATTGAACTCATGGATATAGAGTGTAGAGGGAATATTACCAGAGGCTGGGAGGGATAGTTGGGAAAGGGGTGTGGAGGAGGTGGGGATGGTTAATGGGTATAAAAAATAGAAAGAATAAGACCTACCATTTGGTAGCAGAACTGGATAACTATAATCAATAATGACTTAACCATACATTTTAAAATAATGAGTGCAATTGGGTTGTTTGCAACTCAATGGAGAAATTGCTTGAGGGGATGGATACCCCATTCTTCATGATGTGCTTATTTCACATAGCATGCCTGTATCGAAACATCACATGTACCCTGTAAATATATACATCTACTATGTACCCATAAAAATAAAAATAAATAAATAAATAAATAAAACAAAAAAAATTTGTGGATTGGGGAGGATGTGGTTAGTTACCTTTTTCAAGGTAGGTTAACCAGTCTTCTACCTTCGTCAAATGTAGGAGGTCAGCTGTCATGCTACCTGCTCACAAAAGTTCTCAGCTACTTGGAAATCCATCATCAAACATAATTCCTTCTGTAATGTAGTATCAAGCATTACAATGTGCCAATAATAATTTTCCAGGTTTCTTCTGGTATTTTCCTATAAAGTTTCCTATTTTTTAACAGAATATCCTTGTACTTTGGTAGTTGTCTGGCCTTGGCTTCCTCCTACCTTTTCAGATTTTGATAAATCAATTGAGTTATTTTGTGGGAATATAATATTTTTCTTGGTAATCATAAGGGCATTACAAGGCTGTCCAATAACAGGAAGAAAACAGTATTACTGATTTTTTTTCCATCTGGCACATCTTTTAGAAGGCTAGATTTAATTAACCAGGGCTATTAGCAAAATTTTTGATTTTTTCTTTCTTTCTCTCTTTCTTTCCCTTTATCCCTACTTAGATATTTCTCTCAGATCTAAGGTTATTTTCTCCAAATCCTCCTTGTGAGACTTCTTTCCCATAATCTACCTTAAAGCTTTTCCTACCTAATTCCAAAGATAAGTTGCCAGCCATCCTTGAATCAGGCCCTTATCATGTTTTTAGATCCCATCCTTTTTTTAAAAAAAAGTATGTTAGGTATTATGATTTGTGGGTCTGAAAGACAATCCTGCCCACTAAAAAATCTGATCTACCTCAAAAGATTGGGTTTCCCCAAATCATAAATCTTGCCCATAATCAATAATTACTCATTATTTCTAGAATATTATAATTAAAAACATAAGTGAAGCAGGGAGAAATCCAGAATCTCTAATGCAGTTCCCCTGTCCTTTCATTCCACAATGCTCCAACTCAGATTAGAGTATTAAGTCTTAAAGTGATGTTTGTAGTCAAATCATTTACACAGAGGATACTTTATGCAGCATCTCCATTTATATTCAAACAGTTATCAGCTTAGGGAACATTATCCAGGAAGTCATACTCCATAAATCTGTATGCTCTAAGCTTACTTAAATAATCCTACACAATTAGGGGCATTATGCTAAAAGAAAACCATAGAAACATTCACTTGCTGAAAAATATCTTCAAACTGTCTGTCTGGAGGTCTACCATTAGTGCATTTCCTGGGAGATTTTTTTCCAGCTTTTATTTTATATTTGGGGGTAAATCTGCAGGGCTGTGACATGGGTGAATTGTGTGATGCTGAGGATTGAGATATGATTGATCTTGTCACCCAGGTAGTAAGCATAGTACACAATAGGTACTTTTTCAATCCTTGTCCTCCTCCCCACTCTACTTGTCCCCATTGTCTATTGTTCTCATCCTTATGTCCATGTATAAACAATGTTTAGCTTCCACTTCTATATAAGAATATGTGGTATTTGGTTTTCTGCATTCATTTGCTTAGGATAATGGCCTCCAGATGCATCCATGTTGCTGCAAAGAACATGATTTCATTCTTTTTTAATGACTGTGTAGTGTTCCATTGTGTATATGTACCACATTTTCTTTATCCAATCCACCATTGATGGGTATCTAGGTTGATTCCACATTTTTGCTACTGTGAATAGCGCTGCAATGAACATACAAGTGCATGTGTATTTTTGGTAGAATGATTTATTTTCCTTTGTGTATACCCAGTAATGGAATTGCTGGGTTGGATGGTAGTTCCATTTTTAGTTCTTTGAGAAATCTCCAAACTGAATTCCACAGTGCCTGAACTAATTTACATTCCCACCAAAATTTTATGTGTTTCCTTTTCCCTACAGCCTCACCAACCTCTGATTGCTTTTGTTTTGTTTTGATTTTTAATAATAGTCATTCTGACTGTACCAATCCTACAAAACTCTTCAAGGAGGAAGGACTCCTCCCTAATTCATCCTACAAAGGCAGCATCATCCCAGTAACAAAATCTAGCAAAGACACAATGAAAAAAGAAAACTACAGACCAGTATATCTGTTGAACGTAAACACAAAAGTCCTCAACAAAATGCTGCCAACCAAATCCAATAGCACATCAAAAAGTTAATTCACCCTGATCAAGCAGGCTTTATCCCCGGAATGCAAAGTTGATTCAACATACACAAAATCAATAAATGTGATTCACTGCATAAACAGAAGTATAAACAAAAACTGTGTCATCATCTCAGTAGACACAGAGAAAGTGTTTGATAAAATCCAATATTCTTTCATAATAAAAAGTCTTAATAAAGTAGACATCAAAGGAACATACCTCAAAATAACAAAAGCCATCTATGCCAAACCCACAGCTGACATCACACAACAGGCAAAAGCTGGGAGCATTCCCCTTAAGAATTGAAACAAGACAAGAACACCCACCTTTACTACTCTGATTCAACATATTACTGGAGTCCTAGCAGGAGCAATAAGTCAGGAGAAAGAAATGAAATTCATCCAAACAGGAAATGAAAAAGTCAAATTATCTCTCTTTACCAACAAAATGATTCTATAGTTAGAAAACCCTAAATACTTCACCAAAAGGCTCCTAGAACTGATAAACAACTTCAGTAAAGTTTCAGGATACAAAATTAATGTACAAAAATTAGTAGCATTTCTATACACTAATAATATTTAAGCTGAGAGTCCAATCAAGAACAAAATCCTGTTTACCATAGCCATACACAAAATAAAATACCTAGGAATACATCTAACCAAGGTGGTGAAGAATCTCTACAAGGAGAACTGCAAAACACTGCTGAAAAAATGGAAAATCATTCTATGCTAATGGATCAAAAGAAATAATATTGTTAAAATTGTCACACTGACAAAAGTAATTTAAAGATTCAACATTGTTCCTATCAAACTACTAATGACACTTTCCAGAGAATTAGAAAAAAACTATGCTAACATTTATATGGAACCAAAAAATAACAAAAATAGCCAAAGCAATTCTAAGAAAAAAAAAAAAAAACAAAGCCAGCGACATCACATTACCCAACTTGACTACCATAAGGCTACAGTAACCAAAACAGCATAGTACTTGTACAAAAACAGATACATAGATGAAAGGAACAGAATAGAGAGCCCCAAAATAAGGCCACAAATCTACAACCATCTGATCTTCGGCAAAGTTGACAAAAGCAGTAGGGAAAGGACTCCTTATTTAATAAATGGTGCTGGGATAGCTGACTATCCACATGTAGGAGAAGAAAACTGGACCCCTACCTATTACCATATACAAAAATTAATTCAGGATGGATTAAAGACTTAAACATAACATGTCAAACTATAAAAATTCTAGAAGAAAACCTGCAAAGTACCCTTCTGGAAGATGACCCTTGGCAAAGAATTTATGGCTAAGTCCTCAAAAGAAAATGCAACAAAAATAAAAATTGATAATTGGTACCTAATTAAACTAAAGGGATTCTGCACAGGAAAAGAAACTATCAACAGAGTAAACAGACAATATACAGAATGGGATAAAATATTTATAACTATGCATCTGACAAAGGACTAACATTCAGAATCTATAAGGAACTTTAGCAACTCAGGCTAAAAAAAAAAAAAACCTCATTAAAAAGTGGGCAAACGATATAAACAGACACTTCTAAAAAGAAGACATATAGGGAGATTTGATCAGTCTATCTTCTTTCTTTCCCTGGGGTGTCCCACCAGGAATGAGAGCGAATGGATTGCAGAGCTGTGGTGTACACATTTTCCAATCTTCTTCAAGTGTGTATGATTTAAAAGCATGCATTGGAATGAACCTGCAAATAAATCTAAATCAATCACTTGAAGTCATCCAATAATGCTTGAAAATATGGCAATTTTATTTAGATCATAAAATATATGTCTTATAAGTTATTGTGAACATGAATGAAGTTTGTGATACTGTAGATGAATATTTAGTTAAACAAACAATGCATGAAGGCAGTAATTAACACAAAAGTCCAGGAAATGTGGTGGATAGGATTATGGACTACATGAGGAGTCCTGAGCTCTAGTTCTGCTCATTTCATGCCAGCCTAGGGTGACTAACAAGACTTCTTTTTAGTACATCTTCCTCTTTTGTTAAAAAAAACCCATAAATTAATGATCACTAGATTGTTTTTCTATGAGTCTTCAGAAATTTTATTATTGATATCTAGATGTAATGACAAATACCATATTTAACTAGGAAACTTTATATTAAAATACATGCATCTCATGCCCCACTTCAGATCTACTTAGTCAGAACCTTCAATGTGAAGTCCTAGAATCCATGTATTTTTAAGTATGTCTGGATAAATCAGATGATTAATTACACTTTAAAACTACCTACATAAGTCAATATTGAAGACATGTTTATTAAATATATATGTGAAAAAGCAAAGAGGGCAGAATATATAATTCATGGAGTATAGAATTAGTGTGCTATGAGTTATTCAAATGGACAAAGAGGAACTGAGAAACTTGACAGAATAAAAGAATGGTTTATGTTGAAAACAAATTACATCAATACAGACTAGTTGGAACAAGTTTTCTTCAGCCATAAAATTAATATGTACTATGTATATATATTTATATGGGTAAATAATAATTTTAGGCTGCATATTGTCCAAACCAAGGAAAATAATACTCACTTATACTTTTCACATGGACTATAAGTTGAAGGGAAAATGAATATATTTTAGAACATCAAAAAATGCAAGGAGAATAGTAAAACCATGTTACTTGGAGAGCAATTGGGGCATTGAAGTTGGTTAATATGGGAAAGAGAAAACCAACATGAAATGCAAACATATTCTTTAATGTTTCTTCCAAAGGGCCAAAATATGAACAAGGTATTTCCTTCAGTTCCTCTGCTCCACTGTGCTCAGAATAAGGACATGATGGTCTATCCATATTAATCACATTCTTATCTTCTCTCCTCACTAATGTATCCTGAGTCAAGTGTCCAGCCCTGGCCCATTCGATCACCTCCAGGAATGTGGAATTTCATGGCACAGACTTGGATGTTGGTGAGTATGCCTGTGGTAAGAGTTTAAATAACTATGGGTGTGATCTACATGGATGAATGAATTAGTTGAGCTAATGGGGGAAGGTTTTACCTCAGAAACAAGGAAAATTTTTCAAATAACTAAAGGTCTCCAGAGAGAAATAGGAGGAAGTTTCTGACTTGCAAAGAAGATTGGAAAAGATGGAATCTAGAGTCCTTTTATGAGAGTCTGTATTTCAATTTCATTATTAAATAGGAAAAATATTAAACATGTAAACACAATAAAAGTCCATTTCCACAGGCTAAGAAATCTATTTTGTTTAGCCAAAATATCCATTTGAAATTGTACATAGCTTTTAGAATAAATATAGATATTTATACATTTCATTATTAATAGCACCAAAGATCAGAACACGGTGGTGAATAACATTTAACTGTAAAAATTAAATGTCAGAAAAAAATTACATTTTTAAATAATGTATGAGTAACTATTCAGTACAAATAATAAAACATTTTCTCTTTCTGAAAAATACTATTATTGATTTTAAAATGTATGCCTTCCGTAGCACTGATGCATAACTCTAAGAAAAATGTAGTAATTCGTGGACAAAACTACCTATTTAATTTATTTTGACAGTATGTTGTTTATAGAGAAATATTCTAATTCACCACAGTGAATTTTGCTACTTTGACTTTCATAAGCAAACATTTATAGGCATTCTTAAAATGCAAATAAGTGGCTATTTTAGTCACTATTCCTGCACTCTTTCACTTATTCTAGAGAAAAGTGGGCTAAACTATTTTAACCATGACTGAGAATAGCTGCTTGCAGACGCTCACTCAGAATTCGAACATTCCTTCCTCTATGTAGTCATTATTTACTACACTGAGTCTCTTTCACGAGCCCAAAATTCCAAATCTATGTACTTCTAAAATTGCAACTTACTGATTTAGGTCCAGAAGACATGTATGGATAGTATACAACTATGCATTTGCTGCATAGTGATGGGTCATAATGAAATACTAGCAATTTTGCATATTGTTTGTAATTATTACTGGATTGTGTAAGTTCTGTTTGAGCCTCATAATTTTATTGGCCTTATGCATTTTAATAATTTTACTTCAATTTTCTTCAATTCCATTTTGTGAATAGGACTTTCTAAAGGCTTTTATATAAGGATACTGTGGTGTCTTCATGGAAAATTTAGAGGATGTTATGAAACATCCATCCAGTTCACATCCATATTTCTTTAAACTCTCACTGAAGGTGCAGCTACCAATACTCACATTTTTACCATAGGATTCTGCATTCCTGGACATGATTGAGTGGACCAGGGTTGGACACTTGACTCAAGATGGATTAATGAAGAGAGAAGATAAGAATGTGATAAATGTGGAGAATCATGATCTCATCATCTTGGGGGAAGTGGATCAGGAAAATAAAAGGAAGTAAAAGAGAAAGAAAAAGAAAGCTGATCTGCAAACAAACATGAATGTACCAGATGCCTGGTGAGTAGCAAAAAGATAAAACAGAAGCAGATTCTGGCTGTGGATTCTTATGTTTTGCAAACTTTTCTTAGGTCCCTCGGCATTTCTGAATTAAGGTTTCCATGAGACACCTCAGTGTCCTTATAAAAAGGCACTTTTTTTTCTTGACCTGATTTAAATTATTTCCCATTATTTACATTCACAACATCCTGTAACAATGCTTATTTATATATCCTTAGGACTGTAGTATGAACTTTATTTATATCAGTTGACTTAATCCTCAATCAGAATAGTAAACTGGGTATTAACCTCATTCTCCAGAGGAAGATGAAACATATGACTATGAAGCATTTAGAGCAGTGCCCAATATATGCTAAGCCCTATGTCAGTACGGGCTGTTATCACTACCCTGCTTAACTGAGAGTCTCTTCAGGTCAGGTCATAGTCTGATTTTATTCTGTACTTCATTTCCACTTCTGATGCAAATCATTTTCCTTTGATACATTTTGAATCAGTAGTAGTTATAAAATATATGATCAGACCCCCAAAATTGAGAATTCCTGAGTAATAATATAAATATGTGAGCTTACAGGCAGTATTTTGTGTATATGTGGTAGTGGTGTGTGTGTGTGTGTGAGAGAGAGAGAGAGAGAGAGGCTGTATGTTCTTTTGTGTCTCTTTCCTCTATCTCACAAGATTTTTATAATGGGGTTTAATTTAGACACTATATCTCAAATAATATAAAATTTTTATAATATCTAGATAGTATGTGTGCTATTATAAACACCTTATAACTGAACTTATAAATATATTTGCATAATTAATGTCTTTTTTACATATTACACTATAAGGAATAATTCTTATTAAATATGCGTAAAATAAAGTTCTAGGTTAATTCTGCTATTAGTCAACCTAGGGGGTGAATCCATATCTTTGGATTTAAAAATTCATGTTATTTCCAATTATTTTGGAACATTTGTTTTTTTAAAGAAAACTTCATAAATTAGTAAAATATTAGTATGTTAAATAAAGATATTAAGCAAGGAATACATATTTCAGATTAAGGAAGCCAAACAGGGATACTTATTGCATAGTTACCACATACCAGGCATTGTGCCAAGGGATCCTACATGGGAGTTTTCATTCGATCTTCAAATCAAACTATGTGGACCATGCCATCTATCACAGAGCAGTGCTAGGAGCAAGCAGATAATGGTTGGTTCCATAAGTGATTCTGAGTCTCAGAAAGATCATTATGGATTATTTTCAATCATGATTCAGTTAGTGTTGCCTGTTTACTGTTAGTACAAAATGTCTCATGGCCAAGCAATGTATAAATAAAGCAGCCTTAGGCTATTGAGTTGGGAGAATTACCTAGGTTTCTGAGTTTGGGTTTGGGCCAAGAAAATGTGAAATCTCTCAAAACTAATCCCACCTTCTACAGGCTCCTATCTTGACGGGTCCATCCTGCATGGAAACATGCATGCTTTTCATCTCTCCTGACTGTAATTTAAGAGTAAACAACCACTACTACACCATCTGCAGTAGCAGTCCAATGTCATTCTCATGGAGCCAACAGATATTGTAATAGCACTGCTTAAGAACCAGAAAACACCAATGATGCACTTCTCTCTTTGAGGTAAGAAAAGTTTTTTTTTTCATGAAAGAATATCTTAGAAAGTAAAGCATGCATAGAATTTTCATTTAACTTTTTACTGCCCAAACTAACATCCCAATTTATATATATATACAGGGGTGGTAATTTTGGCAGTGTGGGACCAACACCTCCTTTAATAGAGCATTATGCATATTTCAGATTCTAAGGACATAGAGCATGCAAGAATCCTGCCTGGTGTTTTTCTCCCACTAAAGATTTTTTCTTTATCCTCTCACACTATTAAAAAAATACAAAGCTTACATTTTAACAAATTGCTCCAGACTTGACTTTGCTATCTTATCTAAAATTTTCAAAAAGGGAGAAGAAAATTAGCCATAGAAAGAGTAACTTAATTTAGAGCACATGGCATAAAACATTTAATCTCAATCCTGCTATTGAGTTTTAACTTCCCTGTAATATGTAAACTATGCTGTTCAAAAGTAGAAACGTAAATTCTCAGGCCCCATCTTAGATTATAAAATTAGAACCTCTGAGTTCTAACCCAAGTCTCTGTGGTTGAATAGGTGATTTTTATGAATGCTTATCATTGAGAAGCTTGAAACCAGAATCATAAAAATGTGTAGGTGTTAATGTAGGGGTGACTCATAGGTGAAATTTCCAGACCAAAGAACATAGAAGAATTCTCAGGTGAATACTATGTCATTAACCTTTAGGCCTTCAAACAGGATTGCCAACAGTTTAAGGAACCTCCCATGCCTCTGCCTGTGTCAACTACAATCAGTCTCTCTGAGCTCGTATTTCTTCACCTGTGATCTGGTTTTACTCTGTCCTGAGGAGGTGATCTCATCAGGTAGGCAAAGAATACTCAGAGAGAAGTCCAAGTGCTTTATCTCTGCTGTTCTGTTCAGCTTGGATCAAGTGTATAATTTTATTCCCCAAATTCTTCCACAGTATTGCATTCAATACATAGGACTTAATGATAATTGTGTTCACTGATGTGGATAATGCTAAAGTTGAAGGAAATCTTAGATTTATCTAATCCATGTACATTTTGACAAAGTATAAACTAACACCCCGAAAAGTGGTGCCAAGCTCAGAACTATGGAGCCAGAAACAATGTGAGGAACCAATTCCATATACCCTGACTCCTGAGCTGTTTTCTCGTTACTGTATGGTACTATCTCTCTCTGCAATCAGTTGAGAAACCAATTCCATATACCCTGACTCCTGAGCTGTTTTCTCGTTACTGTATGGTACTATCTCTCTCTGCAATCAGTTGAGAAACCAATTCCATATACCCTGACTCCTGAGCTGTTTTCTCGTTACTGTATGGTACTATCTCTCTCTGCAATCAGTTGAATTCAGTATGTGGTACGAAAACAAACTAAAGTGAAGTGACAAGTTGTATTCTATGTGGAATGGAGACATCAGAGATCTACAGTAAATTTCCATCAAACCTTAAGAGTAAATAAGATGTAATTATAGATATTAAATCATCTTCATTAACTTTGCATTTTTCCATACTACACATTTATCCTTAATTCCTCAAGGATCTAGAACCAGAAATGCAATTTGACTCAACAATCCCATTACTGGGTATACACCTAAAGGATTATAAATCATTCTACTATAAAGACACATGCACACGTATGTTTACTGCAGCACTATTGACAATAGCAAAGATTTGGAACCAACCCAAATGCCTATCAATGGTAGACTGGATAAAGAAAATGTGGCACATATACAAATACTATGCAGTGATAAAAAAGAATGAGTTCATGTCCTTTGCAGGGACATGGATAAAGCTGGAAGCCATCATTCTCAGCAAAGTAACACAGGAACAGAAAACCAAACACTGCATGTTCTCACTCATAAATGGGAGTTGAACAATGAGAACACATGGACACAGGCAGAGGAACTCCACACACCAAGACCTGTTGGGGCGTGAGGGGCAAAGGGAGGCAGAGCATTAGGACAAATACCTAATGCATGCAGGGCTTCAAACAGATATGACAGGTTGATAGGTGCAGCAAACCACCATGTATACCTATGTAACAAACTTGCATGTTCTGCACATGTATCCACAAATTTAAAATAAATTTTAAAAATGTATCCTTAGAAAGTCTAATTATTTATGTAAATTATATATATACAAGTTAAGAAAAACATACATTTAGGAAAACCATATTTTATAATTCCAAATGAAACTTTTAGGTGAGTGGGGGACTGTGGAAAAAAGATGCGAATATCTGAGATTGAAAAGAATCACTGAAATCATGTACAAACTCTGTTTTCTTGCCTAGTGGTTGCTTTCTCCATCAGAGACAGAAAGAATCAAGTGCAGACATATAAGAACCCTGCATGGACTGTGTTCACCTTCCACTGAACTTGCCAACTCAAGGCAAAATATACTCTAATATTAAAATTACATTTCAAAGTATATTTAATTTTGCTATCCCATATTATCTCTTTGTAGCTCAAATGAGAATGACACTGTTATGAGATCTCTGGCATGTCGATTATTCTAGCCAGAAACTTCTGTCACTGCAGCGCCTTTGCTTGAGTTCTTGTCCTGCATCCAGGAAGAATGAGGTATGCAGACAAGTGAAGGAGAAGAAGAATTTTATTTAGCATTAGAACAATTCAGAGGAGTGGGTAGCTCCTCTCTTTAGGCAGGTCATCCAGTCGAGTGGTCAGCTCTCTGCAGAGAGGAGGCCCTGGAGAGGACAGCTCCTCTCTGCAGGCAGGTTATCAGGACATTTCTGCAGGTCTCTGAAGCTCTCAGTGGAGGGGGTAGCTTCTCTCTGCTCACTGGTTGTTTCTGCAGCTCTCAGCAGAGAAGTTACTCCTCTCTGCAGCTGGTCTTCAAATCCCATTGTCTCTCTACCTTCTTTGTCCCCTGGCCATCCTCTGCCCTGCTCTGTCTGAGCCCAGGTGTATTAGTCCATTTTCACACTGCTGACAAAGACATACCTGGAACTGGAAATAAAAAGAGGTTTAATTGGACTTACAGTTTCACATGGCTGGGGAGGCCACAGAATCATGGAGGTGAAAGGCACTTCTTACATGGCAGCAGTAAGAGAAAAATGAGGAAGAAGCAAAAGTGGTAACCCCTGATAAGCCCATCAGATCTCATGAGACTTATTCACTATCATAAGAATAGCATGGGAAAGACCAGCCCCCATGATTCAATTACCTCCCCCTGGGTCCCTCTCACAGTATGTAGGAATTCTAGGAGATTAAATTCAAGTTGAGATTTGGGTGGGGATGCAGCCAAACCATATCATCCATCCCTGACCCCTCCAAATCTCATGCCCTCACATTTCAAAACCAATTATGCTTTCCCAACAGTCCCCCAAAGTCTTAACTCATTTCTGCATTAACCCAAAAGTCTACAGTGCAAATAGTCTCATCTGAGACAAGGAAAATCCCTTCTGCCTATGAGCCTGTAAAATCAAAAGCAAGCTATTTACTTCCTAGATACAATGGGGGTACAGGTATTGGGTAAATAGAGCAGTTTCACATGGGAGAAATTGGCCAAAACAGATGGATTACAAAGCCCATGCAAGTCTGAAATCCAGCAGGACGGTCAAATTTTAAAGCTCCAAAATGATCTCCTTTGACTCCAGGTCTCACATCCAGGTCATGCTGATGCAAGAGGTGGGTTCCCGTGGTCTTGGGAAGCTCTGCTCCTGTGGCTTTGCAGGGTACAGCCTCCCTCTCAGCTGCTTTTATGGGCTGGCATTGAGTGTGTGCAGCTTTTCCAGGCACATGGTGCAAGCTGTCAGTGGATCTACCATTATGGGGTCTGGGGATGGTGGCCCTCTTCTCACAGCTCCCCTAGGCAGTGCCCCACTAGGGACTCTATGTGGGGCCTCTGACCCCACATTTCCCTTCTGCACTGCCCTAGAAGAGGTTCTCCATGAAGGCCCCACTCCTGCAGCAAAATTCTGCCTGAGCATCCAGGCATTTCCATACATCTTCTGAAATCTAGGCAAAGGCTCCCAAACCTCAATTCTTGACTTCTGTGCAGTTGCAGGCTCAACACCACAAGGAAGCCACCAAGGCTTGGGGTTTTTACGCTCTAAAGCCATGGCCCAAGCTCTAGATTGGCCCCTTTCAGCCATGGCTAGAGCAGCTGGGATACAGGACACCAAGTACTTAGGCTGTACACAGCACAGGGACCCTGGGCCCAGTCCATGAAACCACTTTTCCCTCCTGGGTCTCCAGGTCTGTGATGGAAGGGGCTGCTATGAAGGTCTGTGGCATGGCCTGGAGACATTTTCCCCATGGTCTTGGGCATTAACTTTCTCCTTGCTACTTATGCAAATTTCTGCAGCCGGCTTGAATTTCTCCTCAAAAAATATTTTTTCTTTTTCCTACTGCATTGTCAGGCTGCAAATGTTCAGAACTTTTATGCTGTTTCCATTTTAAAAAGGAATGCTTTCAATAGCACTCAAGTCACCTTTTGAATACTTTCCTGCTTAGAAATTTCTTCCACCAGATACCCTAAATCAAGTTCATCTCCAACTGAGAACACCTCAGCCTGGACCTTATTGTTCATATCACTAGCAGCATTTTTGTCAAGGCCATTCAACAAGCCTCTAGAAGGTTCCAAACTTTCCACCATTTTCCTATCTTCTTCTGAGCCCTCCAGACTGTTCCAACTTCTGCCTGTTACCCAGTTCCAAAGTCGTTTCTGCATTTTCAGGTATCTTTTCAGCAATACCCTACTCTAACGGTACCAACTTACTGTATTAGTCCATTTTCATGCTGCTGATAAAGACATACCTGAAACTGGGAATAAAAAGAGGTTTAATTAGACTTACAGTTCCGCATAGCTGGGGAGGTGTCAGAATCATGGCAGGAGGCAAAAGGCACTTCTTACATGGCAGCCACAAGAGAAAAATGAGGAAGTAGCAAAAGCAGAAACCTCTGATAAACCCATCAGATCTCATGAGACTTATTCACTATCACGAGAATAACCCAGGAAAGACCTACCCCCATGATTCAAGTGCTCTCTCTGAGTCCCTCCCACAATGCATGGGAATTCTGGGAGGTATCATTCAAGTTGAGATTTGGGTGGGGACGCAGCCAAACCATATTTCCAGGAGCTAAATGATGAGAACACACGGACACATAGAAGTGAACACCACACTATGGGGCCTATCGGAGGGTGGAGGGTGGGTGAAGAAAGAGGATCAGGAAAAGTGACTAATGGGTGCTAGACTTACTACCTGGATGATGAAATAATCTGTACAACAAATCCCCATGATACACGTTTACTTCTGTAACAAAACTGTACATGTACCCCTGGACTTAAAAGTTAAAAAATAATTTCTCCTTGGCCTAGACTGTTATGTGTCAGATAGAGTGAACCAGCTTGAGTTGTCGCCTAATAAGAGCAAGGAAATAAATTTTTGTCAAGCATTTTGGTCTACTGTCTTTCTCCTCGCTTGGCTAGCATGCCCACTTGCACTATCTATTTTAGCACATTTTCTCCTCTGCAGCAAGTTTTTGTCTTTTAAATATTTTTGATGCTGCTAGACAAGAAATACATAGCATTTTAAATTCTATTCTGTATTATTGGTGAGACTGAACACTTATATTGTGTTTATTAGCCATTATTACTTATTAGCTCAATAATTATTTATACATTTTAGACATATCATTTAGGATAGTATTTCGTTGCTAAGTCAACTTATAAGAAATTTGTATGTTAAAAATAATATTTACTAGTTTCATATAATCATTAATTTTTACATAAAGAATTTCCGATTCTTGACTTTTTAGTTTTACTTTACTCATCTCTTAACTGAATGATACTTTGTTTACAGTGTTACAGATGTTTACATAAATGGTTATTTCAGAAAACTTTGGAAAATTCTACTTGCAAGTTGATGGGGCTTCTGGGCATTTGCTATAATACATTCTTGCCTTATCTAACTGGAAAATTAGATAAAGATGGAATTCATAACTTTGCAATATTGACTCAGAAGTAAGGGCACTACAAGGCCCTGACCAAACCCTTCCAGAAGAAAATGTATAAATGTTGCAAGACAGTATTTGAAAGAGAAATGGCAGACAATGAGAGTAATTATTTCCAACATTCATATTTTTTCTTCCTGGGTCCAGGAAAATTGTGCATCATGCTACTGTTATGGGATCCTTGGGGTGTCACTTCACCAGCTGGCAACCTCTGTGGCCAGTGGCAGCTTTGCCTGAGTTTTGCTCTGGCTGCTGGGCTCGTTCTGCCCACTTGGCCTGGCAGGCTGCAGACAGCTCCCACTACTGGCCTGGATCCCACACCTGCCAAGGGAAAGCCAGACACAGCAGTGAGGGGTGTGTGAGCAAGCATGGCATCCAGCCACTGCTCACAGCTGGGCACACCTGCTATGGTGGGGCCAGCAGCTCCAGGCACCAGCATTGGCACTGGCTCCCTGTGAGGCTGAAGCTGGACCAGGTATACCATAAGTGATTTCCACAGCTGACACCAGACAACATGGTGTGGCTCTCAGAAGCTTGGAAATACCAGGAACTGCAGAGCCCTAAAGAGGTTGTCACAGCCCTGGCTCAGGGAGCTCCTAGGTCGGTGCCCCCTGAAGGGTCACAGCTCTTCTCTCCTTCTTGTCACCTGCAACATGGCAGGCAAAAGACATGTTTTATCTGTTTGTATTAGAGGTCTTTTAGCCCTGCCATCAGCAGGTCCTGAGTTATTGTCCTGTGTCCAGGAAAAATGAGGTACACGGACAAGTGGAGGGTGAGCAAGATGAAGAGGAACTTTATTGAGCAATAGAACAGCTCATAGGAGTCCCACAATGGGCAGCTCCTCTTCATAGCCAGGGAGTCCTGACAAGTGTTCAGCTTTTAGCAGAGACAGTAGCTCCTCTTTATAGCTGGTTGTCCCATCATTTCTTTAACTGTTAGCAGTGAGGGTAATTTCTCTCTGTGGCTGATTGTCCCATCATTTCCTCAGCTCTCAGCAGAGCGAGTAGCTCCTCTCTTAGTCAGGTTGTCCCAATGAGTGTCCAGCTTTCTGCAGAGAGGATAGCTCCTCCCTGCAGCTGGTCATCCTGTTGTCTCTTTGAGTCTGACTGAGTCTGGGGCTTTTATGGGCCTCAGAGGGGAGGAAGTGTACACCGATTGGTCCATGGGCAGCCATGGGAGGGCCTGGAAAAAGCACCACAAGTTTCTACTCTGGTCCACAAAACCAGCAGCTTTGCCTCTAGGCTTCAGACCCTCCCCAGCTTGAAGGTGGGGCTTCACTGGGGACATCTGCCCTTCCACCCAGGAGCCTGTCTGCCTCCTGCTGCCATTCATAAGCTGCCCTCAGCCCTGCCTCAGCCTCCCTTCCATGATGTTAGCAACCAAAGTCTGGAGGGGGCTGAAGTGGCAGGAGGCTGGCATGTCAGTGCTGCCCTGAGCATATGCACTCCGGCCGGGATGCAACAGTGGCTGGGCTCAGTCTCAATTTTGCTCCATGATAAGAGTGGGTACTGATAGCAAGGAGAGGCCAGGCAGCAGCAGCAGACATCTCTGAGCCTGTGGGGGCAAAAGGGGATCTTCCTGGGCTACTGGGAGTGCAGAGGTCCCTGGGTCTGTAGCCACAACTTGGGTGGCTGCAGCTGTGCCCAGGAGAGCAGGGCTCCTGCTTGCTGCTGGCTCCCACCAGCTCCATGGAGCATGGCATTGCCCCAGGCCCAGATCTGCCCCAGGGTCCCTCTCTGTCTGCCCCTCCATGCCTGATCGCACTGCTCCCCCACTGATGGGTGACTTGACCCGACCCCATTGCACCAGTTCTCAGGGCAGCTGGCAAGGTGCAGGTGGTATGGTAGCCCTGACCAACCCCACACAAATGAACCCAAGGCTACCAGGGCCAGCCCTGCAAGTCCTGGCTGTGCCTTTGGCTGGGTGCTCACAGGCCCCTGGTATGCAACGGGGAGCAAGGGTGAAGCCGCAGTGGAGGCTCCAGTCCTAGAAGTAGGTTCTGCCTGAATGTGCAAGGGTGGGGTGGTGCAGTCACCTCCCTTGGGGGCATGGGGCACAGGGGACCCACTGCCACCACTGCTGCTCCTGCAGCCACTCCTGCCACCACCACTTGTGCCTCCCTGCTACAGCCGGCATTTCGGCAGCAGCCACTCCAACAACCTGTCACTCCCCTCACTACTTTGTGACATTTCTACTAGAGAATAGAGAGGGCCTGGCTCTCAGTGCCCCTATTAAGAAAAAAATATATAATTAGAAATAATCATTGCCAGTCATTTGAGTTATACGTGGGTGCTTCCCCATTGGAAGCAATTGGCAGGCAGTGTTCAGGAGGTTTGTCTTTGGACAGCAGCAACTCCCTGTTCCCAAGAAGGAGGTGTCCCAACTGCATAGGCATTCAAACTAAACAGGCTATGGGACTAGCTGAGCAGTCAGGGCACACAAGGCCTTGTTATCACTTGGTATTATTTATATTATCTAAAATCTTTTTCCTTTGGTAATCTCTTTCTTTTGGTATTTTGAATGTGTTCTCAATCCCTTTAAAAAGAATCAAATGATTAGTGAGTACCTGCAAAAGAAATAGTTACCCCTGATTGACGCAAATTTCCAAAACAGCTATATTTTATATATCTTTCTATTCCCTTCACACATGAATGAACACTTGACTGAATATAAAATTGTATATCATCATCATAAATTTTCTCTCAGCTTTATATTTTCTTATATTTAGCACTACAGAGGGTTATTCAAAGTGAGAATGACTTCTGCCACATAGCTACCTATTTTTTTAAATCATTTTTGTTTTTTAAGTGGTATCCTGGGTGAGATTTTTTTTTAATTTGAAGGATGGTACTTTCATCAATTTTAATAAGAATTTGAATAATTTTTCAATCTTCAGGCTCAAGGTTGTTGTTTATATGTTTGTTTTAGTCAAAAAGTCTTTCTCATGTCATATGTCATTATTTTGGCTTCAGCTTTTTTCTCACATCTTCTTTGGCAGTACTTCCTTCCAAGATTTCATCTTTGTTTTATGTTATAATTTTGTTCAATCAATTCTATAATTTTCTCCCTCTTTGCATCTATTATTAATCATTTTCTGGTGTGACTATTTTAACATAAGGCAAATTAGGTGTTAAGGCAAATAGAATTACTAGCAATAAAATGAGTAATCACATGATGATAAAAGTTATATTTCACAGGGAAAGTTGTTCAATTCAATTCTGATTTTATATCCGTGTGTGTGTGTGTTTGTGTGTGTGTGTATGTGTGTGTGTGTGAGAGAGAGATAGAGAGAGAGAGAGATCTTATATATGTTGGCAAAAATATAGTCCCCAAACATACAAAGCCTAAGTTAACAGGTATTCAGATGACTGCACAAGAATCTTCAGAGCCCCTGAATATGTTACATTTATGGAAAAAGAAACTTTGCAGATGTGATTAATATCAGGGACCTCAAGATGGCAAAATTATCCCGGATTAATATAGGTGGGGCCAATGTAATCATGATTCCTTAAAAGTAGAGGATTTTTTAGCTGTTGTCAGAGAACAATGACAACATGAAAAACATTTGATATCCCATGCTGGCTGTGAAATAGAGGGGGCTACATGTAAGAACTAAGGAGAGGCCTCCAAAAGTTGGAAAAGACAAGAAAATGGATTCTCCCTTTGAGCCTCCAAAAGGGAATGCAGCCCTGCTAGCACCTTGATTCTAGCCCTGTCATACCCATGTTGGACTTCTGACCTACAGAACACTAATATAATAAATGTGGGTTGTTTTAAGTCATATATTTATACTCATATCTCCCATTCTAATACAAAACCATCAAGTTCATTCTAGCATTCTCCCTTTGCTCATTATAACTTTTTTCTCTGACAGCGAGAAATATGGTTCTCATCTTCATTATATTTACTTATTTGTTCAAACACTGTACATATATAAAATAATTTCAGAATTGGTCATCTATACCACTGTGAGAAACAAATTTACTAGCTGTTTTTAAACAGTCTTTTCTGGCTTTAGCCCTATAGTTTGTAGTAAAAATACTGTTTTACAAAATTACTTAAATCAGCTGCTTTCCCAAGACGGGGAGGTTCTCATCTTCATAGCAGCCACTTCCAGTCTAGCATGTCTGCCTCTTGGCTTGAATTACTAATGAATCACCAAATTCTGTAAGGGAAAAAGCAGCTCAGACTATTGGTCTCACTTTCTGCATTTCTTGGGTATTTACACCTCTTTTTGTTGCTGTTGTTGTTGTTGTTGTTGCCTTGTCAGCTTTGAACTTGTTTTTTTGCTCACAGGCCAATGAGATTACTGAAAGCTCTCAAAATTCAGTTTCTTCAGCTTTCAATAATTACTTTCTTCTCATCTGATGAGCATCTGTATCCATGAAATTTGTGAATAAACAACTACTTGAAAAGAAAAATGCTTCCATATAGAAAGTCAAAATAATCTCAGGAGTTTTATTTTTCTCTGGAATCTTGGTTCTTTAAGTCTTGGCTGTCTTAGTTACCCTTCAAAGCTTTCAAACAGGCGGGTTGTTTGATTGTGTGATTTTTTCACTTTTTCACTTATTCTTAGTGGGAGGATTAGCCAGTGACAAGCTATTTCTTAGCAGGTGGAAGGGAAAATCCTCAAAGCCTGTAACTATTTCCCTAAATATAGTGTTAGTGTTTAGTTTTAGTTCGTGTTTCTTAGTTAATCCAAAATTAGAAGCCTGCCACTATAACTTCTCCGGTCTCCATTATTTATAATGGATTGGCTTTGATTTTAAATGGCATCGTATTTATCATTTAATACATTTACTAGGAACCTTGAAAAGAACATATGAATCCTTACAAGCAGGTTACCATATTGGCCTGGAAGTGTCTGCAGAGTTGGAGTCAAGTTTTCTTTTTTCTTACTCAAAGAATAGAACACATTTTGTTTCAGTCAAAGTACTTTTATAATAAATTAATTAAGCTAAAATATGTGACATTTATTTTGAATAATTCCAGAATTGTTTTCATGAAGTCATTTACCCTAGGGCATATCTTCAATTAGGGATATATTAACAAAAATTATTTTACAGACTTTAGGGGAAAAATAGAGTGAATTAACATGTGAGAATTGTTCACAAATGAAATAAAATCATAAATCGATTAGCTTTTATCTTTTCGAATGCACCATTACATAAAGCACGTATTTACTTTATTCAATTATGTTTCAAAATAATGTTGATATTATTTCCTATAAAGACAAATATAACGAGTATTTTGAAAATGATAGGGTATGACTCACATAAATGTGTCTTCCTCTGTGCAACCCCCAATTTCCCAGAGCATCCAAGTGGATTAGCTATGACCCAGGAAGGCAGCAGCAGCATGTTTAAAAGTGACCATTGGTTATTTAGTTAATGTAAAATTATATTGGAAGTGCTCTTCTCTCACTGACTCCATTACCTTGGCAAAATATATAACTGATGCTTTCTATCAATGCTCATGTACTTGTCCTGCCGATTAATTCCATTCGTATTCAAAGTAGTTTCAGTCATGCTCCATTTCAATCGATTTTATCTGCATGGCACACTGGTCACAGAGTGGTCACATTGTACAGCAAGTGAAGCTGGCTACGAGATGTCCCACAGTCTTTCAGTCACTGCACTGCTGGAAGCATGGAAGCTGGAAGCATGTGCTTATTTACTTATTCATCAAATATCCATGCAGTGTTGGGAGAGCATTAAGGAAATAAAAGTGAATGAGGTATATTTATGTTTTCAAGAAATATTATTTTGGGTACAGATATCTTTATATGTAGATTTTTAAAGTATAAAAATAATTACCATTTGTGTGTGCTTCATAGATTATACCACATTCTCACATGGTATGCCTCAGTTAAGTCCATGATATAGACATAATATTTGAAACACTCATCTTCAATGTATGAAATGGCTACATGTAAACTTGGGTGATGGTGGTTACTCCTAGGCAGCAAATCAAAGAAAAGAGAATTCACTTTGTATGAGGTGAAATGCCCTTTCCTCATGTCCAATAGAACTATCAACAGACATTAATAATAGATACCAAAGAATACAATAGAAAACAATGTGGTTTATATTTTTTCCTTTCATTTGCCATTCCCTGTCTCTTTTGTTTTCTATGCATTCATACTTTGATAAAGTCTTTTCTTCCTCTTAGAATCCTTAGGCAGAATCTCATGTTCTCTTACATCAAACTCATAAATTGACATACCACTGTACTCTATTTGGAAAAAGACAAAACCTATATTAAAGTCTTTAGATTTCTTATTTTAACCTCCATTCTACCTATATTCCAGAATGTACTGCTTGATTTTTTTTAACATAGTTAGATGCCTGCCTATCAGTGGCTGAAGTAGAGTAGATGCTTAATAAGTGTTCATCAAATGGAAGAATTATCAATCACTAAGTTAATAATATTAGACACCCATTTAGTAAGTGCTTGCTACGTGTCAGGCATAGTACTAATTCTTCTCGTGGATGGCCTCAGTTAATCCTCAGACCAACCCTAAGACATGGATATTTTACTCTCATCATCCCCATTTTACAAATAGGAAAACTGAGGCACAGAACCACAACAACTTAACAATGAGTACATAGCTTGTTATGGAAATAATATCAGACCTATGTCTTTACTATGTTATGAGCTGCCTTTAACATCTGACCAATTATATGCATCTTTTTATTCATTAAAAAGGTCTGAATTTGATTAATTATTGAGGTCCATGATTTTTTCCAAATATATTGCATTTCTCAATTGTATTCCCAAACAATAAAGCTAAATCTTCATGTTTCAAAACAATATCTAAAAGGGTTGATCAACTTTAGTGTTGAATGTGAAAATCACATCAAGGATTTTTATACAACTGATTACAGATCCTGACAAATCTAGCTCCAGACACAGACATTGCTATCATCAAAATAAGAGCTAGCTTGAGAACATAAATGACTAACATTTTGAGTTTTTTCTTTCAATATTAAAATATAGAAAACTCATAGTGAAAAAAATTTTCCATTTAAATGTTATCCTTTTGATTACTTACTAAATAAAAATTTTAAGATAATATAAAATAATCTTTTAAAATAGAGTTTATATCAGGAATGTCTACCAATATTAAACAATTCAACAGAAAAAAATACCTTGGGACATTTCACCTCTTGGAATATTATTCTTTGAAGACTGCTGGCATCAATTTTTTTTGGTTGTTATATAAAACATAAAATAATCTGCAATTTCAAAAGACTTATCAAAAAGTGTTATAATAGAAATATAAAATATAAAAATTAAGTTCTAATGTTCACTATTGTATGTGACCTATGATGTGTATGTGTGTTTATACATGTAGATACACACATACATATGTTAAATGTTTATACATATATATGTATAAACACACCTATATGACAAATGTTTATACAAAGAGTAGTTTTCCTTGATTTTTGTGAAGCCAATGAAAAGCATGGACTAAATTATTTGTTTTAAATTTTTATGTAAAGTTGTAACATTTTGGTTAAATATAAACATATAAATCATTTCATGTTTTCATTTTGTTTCTAAGGGAATATTCATTTTAAATAAAATGTATTCTGCATTTTTAAATTATTTTTTAGAAAGTGTTTTTGGTAATAAAAGCTCATTTTGTTTCAGAGAATGGAGACTGATTCAAGTTTCCTGGAGAAATGGAGCTTATTGTAAGGCTGCACACACCCATCATAAGGGAGATGGGCATCAGAGGAAAAGAAGTAATATTGGTTATTCACTATCCAATTGCTTTTCTTTCCCCCAGCAGCAAGAAGAGTTCAGGGAACTGTAGTATTTCTTCATTAACGTGATGCTGGAGACCAAGAGGATATTGATCTCCAATTAAAGTCATTAGGAGTATCCTTAGTTTTAAATCTAAGAAAATTCTCATCTTTTGAAATATTATTAATATATTTTAACCAGACTCTCAAATACAGATTAGGCAATATTGCTCCAGAGATAGAAACTACTGTGAATGGCTTTAATTGAAGATACGTGGGGATCATTTTAATGTTTGACATTCTGGGTAATTAAGGCAGAGTAGTACTGGGTGAGGGGAAAGAGGGTGTTTACGGAAAGATGCTTCATACTATCAGTCGGCTTCTACAGCTGTCTTTCTTACACATATGTGCATAAGATTAAGTAGTTTACCATGCTCATGGTAATCCCATGCCAGAGCTTAGGAAAATTTTGCAGGATGCTTTGACTTGCCTTAGACAACACTTCTCACCCATATTGAAACACTCTCCTTGCTAATGGAGAAGAATACAATCCCAAGGCAATAGACTGTTTTGTTTGACATAGTCTTATCTCTCTAATGAAAATAAATAAAGAAAAACTATTTTGCCACTGATTTTAGCAATTTTTTAACTGCATGTTATCTAAAAATGTATCAACACAATAGAAATAAGAACATGAGGTTTGATATTGACTTACCTTTCAGATTCCTTACACACCTCAGTTGCTAAGAAGAGCCAGTCTCAGGTGCACCTGCATAAACAAAAGGGGAGGCAACATGGAGCCACGTCTGTACCTTCGTGGATGCTTAATCTTGTGCCTATCTTTTCCACTACCCGTGTATTAATTTATTTTGGCTGTGGTAACAAATTACCACAAACTTGGTGCCACTGAAAAATAGAAATTTATTCCCTTACAGTTCTAGAGTCTAGAAGCCCCAAATCAAGGTGTGGTAGGGCTGTGATCCCTGCAGAGGCTGCAATAGAGAATCTATTCATTGCCTCTTCCAGTTTCTCCTAGCCAATAATATTCTGTGACTTGTAGCCACACCATTTCAGTCTCCAAGGACAGCATCTTCAAATTTCTCTCCGCTCTGTTTTCATACTGCCTTCTCTTCTGTACATGTAGCCAAATCTTGCTCTGCATCCATTTATGTAGTCACATGTGGTTGCATTGGAGCTCACCCAGATAATTCAAGATAACCTCCCCATCTCAAAATTCTTAATTTAGCCTACGGCCATACCACCTTGAACAAGCCTGATCTCGTCAAAATTATTAATATAATCACATCTACAAATATCTTTTTTCTTGCCATATAAGATAGTATTCACAGGTTCCAGGGTTTAAGACATGGAAATATTTTGAGAAGCCATTTTCCAGTCAACCAAAACTTGTTTGTTGGTTAACAAGTAAAACCAAGTATATATAACCTCAGCTGAGTCTAAATTCTTTCTCTCAAACTTCCTTAAGCCCAGACCCATCTTTATTACCTAGTCCAGCTCAGAAACACACAAAGTATCTCGAGAAGACCCCAAGAGTCAAGTACTGCTGAGTAGACACAGGGCAAATGACTCACACACTCTGCCTTGTGAGAGAAATATAATCTTCACTTAACCTATTTAACATTTTTTCATCAGTCTATAATAAAACTATGACAGTATGATTCATCTTCATTTCCATTTTAATGTTTTTGAAAGCAGAATATGAGTTTTAATCTATGTGTACATTTTCTGTGATAGTTTTACAACCCACACTGCCCAAGCAAAAGTTGTAGTTAAATTGATTATGCATAACATTTGATAAACTCATAAAAAGGAAGACTATTAACATATATGTAAATTCTCATAAAAAGGAGGAATGTTAATATATATTTTCCAAGATAATTTTGATGACTTGTAAGTCAATGACTACATGCCTAAATAAATATTGAAATACTATATCCAGTAGAGAGCAGTGTTTCAGTCACAGGGACAGCACTCTCTGTTGTGTGTCAAGAACAGTTGCATAGTTATCCTATGGCTTAATAAAGCATCCCTCAAGATGGTTTAACTATTTTGTTTTGAATCCAGGTGCCCCAAACAACTTTCTGATTATCAGTGATGTTTCTCAATACAGCATTTATCATTTAGATTCAGGATGTACATTGTGTAGTTACATTAAAAATATTGGGGACTGCTTAAAACTGTTTCTATACCACACTAATAACTAAACAAATCTCATGACTTTGAACATGGAATAGTGAGGGTTTTGGAAATAGACATATATTTGTGTGTGTGTGTGTGTGTGTGTGTGTGTGTGTGTGTGTGTGTGTGTTTAACATCTAACAGGCAATAACTCTGTGCACTAATAGCTATAATCAAATAAACAATGTCTTGGAAGAAACTCAGGCCACCCATTACACTCCTAAGTGCTGAGTATGAACTAGCACTGCTAATTCACACTGCTGCATACCATCGACTAAGGCATTTCCATGACTACTGAAATATACAAAATTGACAATTCTCCATTGATACAGGGTGTTGTCTTCCTGATTGACAATTCTCCACTGATACAGGGTGTTGTCTTCCTGCAATCACTGAATTTAGACCTGAAATACTTAATATATAAAATCTATCCACACTTCCCAAGCTATACTCATGATGAATGAACGGTTAAAGTTAGGTTTTTGGTTAAATTAGGTTTCTGTACTGGGATAGCTGAGAGGTTAACCCTTGACCCCAGTGACATCTCCAAGATACAGTTACCATCATTGAGAACTCATCTCAAAAGCCATCTGATCCTTTCTCTTTATAACATATCTTTCCAACTATAATAATTTCATGAAGTAATTGAATATTTACCAGGAAAGGGCACAATACTGGTTTTTGTTTTGTTTTTGTTTTACAAATCGGCTTATAGAAAAGTAAGTTACATTCAAAATTTAATAAAGACAAGGAACCTATTCGTTCTGTTCACTACTATATTCTTCAGAGCCTAGCACAGTTCTTGTCAGGTATTTAATAAATACTGGGTTAATGAATCAATCAAATAATCAATACACTATATCTTACAACTGAAAAGAATAGACACAGATAACGTTTAGGCTGGTATAATTTGTATCTTATTCTTATAATTTAATATTGACCTTTATGTAATTTATCTGCTGAAAAGGAAACAGAAATTTTGGAAATTGTGAATAATTATTTTTAAGACGCATGCTTAAACAATCTAAAGACTGTTATTTGTTGCAAATATTTTGGTCTAAAACATTCTTCAAATAATTCTGAATAATTGATTGATATAATAGCAGTATGGAGATGAATGTATACAAAAGATGTTATAAGAGAATTGCTGTAACTGCTAATATATTGATAATTCATCAAAGATAAAGCCTTTCTTCTAATGAATATATAGTATGTAAATGATGATTTACAGTAATTTTTTAAAAGTAGCTACAAAGATAGGATTTCACTTCCTTATAATAATTTAACTAAAATGGTAAAAAGTCTAACTGCAGCCAGGATATAACACTTTTCACGTGTTCTCCACTCTTCCATCACCTTGAATCCCACCCATGCACTGAGAAGATCCACATAGAAGTCTGTCTTGCATTTGGAGACTGGAAATTGGAATCTGCTTCAGTGAAAGGGTATATATAAAAAGAAATTAGGTGCATAAAAGTTAAAAGTTAAATATAAACCTGATCTTTCATGAAGATTTAGAAATCAAAACCTGGAAAGACACATTCAGTTACTGTCCAAAAATTGAACAGGTCATTGTTAAATGACCCACTACCACGCCTTCCTTTCTCACTAATGCAAATCTAGAAGTTGGACTATCGCAGATTAAAGAGGGCTATTGATTCACATAAAATCATCAGTATTTGTTGGTTTTTCTTGACAGCCCAATATTAAAGAACTTCCTTTTTCTCTTTTTCTTTTTCTTTTTCTTTTCTTTTCTTTTCTTTTTTTTTTTTTTTTGCGAAAGAGTCTCGCTCTGTCACCCAGGCCAGAGTTCAGTGGCACTATCTCAGCTCATTGCCACCTCCGCCTCCAAGTTTCAAGCAATTCTCCTGTCTCAGCCTCCTGAGTAGCTGGACTATAGGCACACACCACCACACCTAGCTAATTTTTGTATTTTTAGTACAGACAGGGTTTCACCATATTGGTCAGGCTGGTCTTGAACTCCTGACCTCAGGTGATCCACCCACCTCCGCCTCCCAAAATGCTGGGATTACAGGCGTGAGCCACCGCGCCCAGCCCAAAAGAACTTTGTAATTCACCACATGGTCTGTATTCAGAAGACGAGAGGATGTCAGCAAAAGAGTAGAGAGTTTAAGGCCATAAAGAAGAACAAAGCTGAGAAATGTATGTCCTATGTCTTGAATAAGTAGGAGGTGCTGAGCAGTTGCTCTCAACTAATGCTACCACTTCGTATGGGGATGAGTTGATTGAAATAAAGGCAGTAGACCAAACTGAACATTTGTCAATCATTGCAAATTAATTTGATCTGTCAAAATAGCCTCCAAATGGAATCATAAAATGTTACAGTAAAAAAAAAAGAGAGAGAGAGAGAGACTTACAATCAGTAGAAGGGAGTTCATTATTTGATACAGTTAGCTATTATTTACGTGGCTGAAAACACTCTCTTTGAGCCTTGGCTTAATAATAACAATAATTTTGGAAAGAGAAAGAGGAAGAAACACAGCAAGAACTATTGTGTATTGCTGATGTGTAGTGCTTATGTATGAAGCATAGTGCCAAGTACTCTACATATTTCATGTATTCCTTATTACTCTTTCATATAGAACTGTTACCCCTAATGAAAAATAAGGAACGTGAAACTTGTCAGGATTAAGTTAGTATTTGTCTAAAGTTACAATGGCATAATCAAGATTTGAACGTGTCTGCTTAGAGGTGATGCTCTTAATTGTAACCTAATAATGGGCAGCAGGGGGATGGTGTTATGGAGTAGGGAGGCAGGTACTCCAAAGACAACAACCTCACTTACTTGCACACTTGATGAAATAATGCACATAAAATATAGGTATAAGCTACTTAACATTGAACTAGTAATTCCTCATTCTTAACCATTTTTGGTTTTATCTGTCAAGAAACAGCTCAAATGGCATTTTCTTTCCGAAACGTCACTTGTTCCATCCCTTCTATTTCTTGTACTTCTGCCTAGAATTTATTTACTTCTGCCTTATGTTTTTAAGCCCTGAATCCCCAATGCAAGAGTAGTGCCTGGTACATAGTTAGCACTCAGTAAGTCAATGTTGAACTACATTCCTGTTATATTACTGTGATTATTATTCCTGAGGATATAAATCATATTTTAAATTTGTTACCATCAATACTAAAATATCTTGTTTTTATTAAGATTTTGTATCTTCTCTACTGAAGTATACTTTTGCAAACAAGAAGGTCTATTTATTTTGATTATTGCAAATAGTATTAGTGAACTCTTATCTATGTAAATGGTAGATTCAAGGAAATATAGCATAATGTGAAGAAGGCAATTTGATGCTGTGATAACTCAGCTAAAACAACAGCCTCAATAACAGGTGAAACATGGATTAAAGGAAGATTTCTTATAAAATCTTACTTCGTAATGTTTTTTATTTTTCTCATTACCCTAAATATTTTATTAGCTCCATCTCAGCAAAGCAGATTGATTTAGGTTACTCAATACGTGCTCTGCCAATTTAATTTAATCCTAAAACTTTACCTTTCCCCTAATTTTGCTGAAATTCTATGTAATACTCTGTCTTTCATTTGCCAAGAGTATGATGCTGATTTATTTCCAGTGAAAATTTCACTTTCACTTTTTTACCACTAACGGGCTCTTTTAATCCAATTATATACCTAAAAAATAAATAATGTTAATGAAACATTACTGGTACTTGTAGTGATAATCAGACAATCAGGCTTAACCTGTCTGTAAAGAGTTGTGAAGATAAATTTCAAATACATTTTTCATTTGGAAACAATCAATATATCTCATTCTTTTTTTGCTGCCACAGTTGCTGTTGAAATGGAAATATTTGTATGTAATTTACAAAGTGATCAGATCAAGGGCATTGTAAACTGACAGAATTCATGGAAAAGTTCAAACTATATTAAATTTGTCACCTCTTACTCTAATTACGTTTAGGTATTTTATGGAGTCATAAAAATAAAGATTTTGTGGTCTGTGTAGACATAGCTAAAGTATACCTGTTGCTTACAATATGATAAATGCTAAAATAGTTAATTTTTTATTAGTAAACCCCAAGTATAGGCAAAAATTATTATTTCATTTCATCTCTTTAAAGCACAAAAATTATTTGTCACTTTTTTGTAATTAATTTTGAGAACTGAATTTACTCTTTACCCTTAAGTATATAAAACTTAATTTAATACTATTGATATTATTAGTATTTAACATATATTATATAATGTTTTTTCACATTTTTAGAAATTTTAGGTATTTATTTCTAAGCATACTATTGTATGTAACAATAATTTCCGAGGACTTTCTTCTAAAAATTGAGAAACAGAAGTAATGAGCAAATAACTTCAATTTCCTTCCAACATCATATCTTCCAATTTACCAAAAATTTTACCCATAATCTGCCCTCACTCTATATATATTTTGTCATATTTAAAGTCAACCCCTCCACCTTTATGCTCTCATGCTCTCGTCTAATACATGGTTCCTATAATGTTTCCCTTTTTTTCTTGTAAAATCATTTCCCCCTGCTCTATTGGATCATTCCCACTGGCATGCTGTTACATCTTTCATACGTATGAAGTTTGCCCCTTGCCAAACATTCTCCAATGCAACTGACAAATTCTCAGTTTTCCTTAAACACTTTGGGAAAGAGCGGTCTATACTTGCTCTCTCCACTTCCTCTCTCATTCTCTCTAGAGCCACTCCAATCAGTGCTTTTTCCAATCATTCCACTGGAAACATTCTCACTCTGATCATGCAGGAACCTCAGGTTACCAAACCCAATGGTCAGTTTTCAGTCCTTCTCTTCCTTGACCTATTAACTGTATGTATTTGGGTTATCACACCCTTCTTCTTGAATTCCTTTCTCACTTGGCTTCTTTGAAACCTGTCTCTTGGTTCTACTCCAATCTCACTGGCCACTCCTTTTCAGTCTTTTTTGTTACTTCTTCATAATATTGTCAGTCTGTAAGATTTAGCGTGCTCTGGGGCCCATGCTTAGATTGCTTCTCAAACTTTCATTTTTTAAGAAATCTTTCTGTCTTGTACTTTAAATATTATCTACATGCTAGGCACAGTGTCTCACACCTCTAGTCCCAGCTACTTAAAAAGCTAATATAGAAAGATTGCTCGAGCCCAGGAGTTCAGGGCTATGATCATGCCTATGAATAGACACTACACTTCAGGCTGAGAAACATAAAGGGATCTAGTCACTTAAAAAAAGAAAGAAAGAAGAAAGAAAGCAAGAAAGAAAGAAAGAAAAAGAAAGAAAGAAAGAAACAGCTAAAGAAAGAAAAAGAAAAAATACTATCTACATAATAAAAAGGACTGCAATTTAAGTGCCTAGGCTATACCAATACCCTGAATTCTAGTTTCAAATGTGAAACTGCCTATTCAACAAAAGCATCTGGATGTCAAATAGACAATTCAAACTTAAAATGCCCCAAACAAGACAAAATAACATCCCTTTCAACATGCTGCTCCATCACTTTTCCCCTTCTCAATGTGTGACCCCTCTTTCCTTCCAGTTGCTTGGGTTAAAGCCTGGAAGTCTCCCTGATTCATCTCTTTCTCACATCCCACGTCCAATCCATCAGAAAATCTTACCAGTTTTAACTTAAAAATATATTATAATCGGACTACTCACTACCTTCAGAATTACCTACCCATTTTGGTATACTCTTGTTTTTCACCTCAACTATTTTAATAACCTTCTAACCAGCCTACGTATTTCAACCTTTGCCCTGCTATACATTTGCCCAGAAGTTTCAGTGATCCTTTTAAAGCAAGATGCGGAATCATCTTACTCCTCTGGTTAAAATCCTCTTGAGGTTGTTCCATCTCCTTCAGAGTAAAACCATATCCTTACCGTGGAATATAAGGACTTATGTGATCCACCCCTCCCCCATCCCTCTCTCTCTCTCTCTCTTTTCCCTACCAATTTATCCTCCTACGCATTTCCACAGCCATACTAACATATGTGCTATTTTCCATGCACACGAAAGCATTTTTTTTATTATTACACTTTAAGTTTTAGGGTACATGTGCACAATGTGCAGGTTTCTTACATATGTATACATGTGCCATGTTGGTGTGCTGAACCCATTAACTCATTATTTACATTAGGGATATCTCCTCACGCTATCCCTCCCCCCTCCCCCCAACCCAAAACAGTCCCCAGTGTGTGATGTTCCCCTTCCTGTGTCCATGTGTTCTCATTGTTCAGTTCCCACCTATGAGTGAGAACATGCGGTGTTTGGTTTTTTGTCCTTGCAATAGTTTGCTGAGAATGATGGTTTCCAGCTTCATCCATGTCCCTACAAAGGACATGAACTCATCATTTTTTATGGCTGCATAGTATTCCGTGGTGTATATGTGCCACATTTTCTTAATCCAGTCTATCATTGTTGGACATTTGGTTTGGTTCCAAGTCTTTGCTATTGTGAATAGTGCCGCTATAAACATACGTGTGCATGTGTCTTTATAGCAGCATGATTTACAATCCTTTGGGTATATACCCAGTAATGGGATGGCTGGGTCAAATGGTATTTCTAGTTCTAGATCCCTGAGGAATCAACACACTGACTTCCACAATGGTTGAACTAGTTTACAGTCCCACCAACGTGTAAAAGTGTTCCTATTTCTCCACATCCTCTCCAGCACCTGTTGTTTCCTGAATTTTTAATGATGGCCATTCTAAGTGGTGTGAGATGGTATCTCATTGTGTTTGTGATTTGCATTTCTCTGATGGCCAGTGATGATGAGCATATTTTCATGTGTTTTTTGGCTGCATAAATGTCTTCTTTTGAGAAGTGTCTGTTCATATCCTTTGCCCACTTTTTTGATGGGGTTGTTTGTTTTTTTCTTGTAAATTTGTTTGAGTTCATTGTAGATTCTGGATATTAGCCCTTTGTCAGATGAGTAGGTTGCAAAAATTTTCTCCCATTCTGTAGGTTGCCTGTTCACTCTGATGGTAGTTTCTTTTGCTGTGCAGAAGATCTTTGGTTTGATTAGATCCCATTTGTCAATTTTGCCTTTTTTGCCATCGCTTTTGGTGTTTTAGACATGAAGTCCTTGCCCATGCCTATGTCCTGAATGGTATTGCCTAGGTTCTCTTCTAGGGTTTTTATGGTTTTAGGTCTAAAATGTAAGTCTTAAATCCATCTTGAATTAATTTTTGTATAAGGTGTAAGGAAGGGATCCAGTTTCAACTTTCTACATATGGCTAGCCAGTTTTCCCAGCACCATTTATTAAATAGGAAATCCTTTCCCCATTGCTTGTTTTTCTCACGTTTGTCAAAGATCAGATAGTTGTAGATATGTGGCATTATTTCCGAGGGCTCTGTTCTTTTCCGTTGGTCTATATGTCTGTTTTGGTACCAGTACCATGCTGTTGTGGTTACTGTAGCCTTGTAGTATAGTTTGAAGTCAGGCAGCGTGATGCCTCCAGCTTTGTTCTTTAGCTTAGGATTGACTTGGCAATGTGGACTCTTTTTTGGTTCTGTATGAACTTTAAAGTAGTTTTTTCCAATTCTGTGAAGAAAGTCATTGGTAACTTGATGGGGATGGCATTGAATCTATAAATGACCTCGGGCAGTATGGCCATTTTCATGATATTGATTCTTCCTACCCATGAGCATGGAAAATTCTTCCATTAGTTTGTGTCCTCTTTTATTTCATTGAGCAGTGGTTTGTAGTTCTCCTTGATGAGGTCCTTCACATCCCTTGTAAGTTGGATTCTTAGATATTTTATTCTCTTTGAAGCAATTGTGAATGGGAGTTCACTCATGATTTGGCTCTCTGTTTGTCTGTTAATGGTGTATAAGAAGGCTTGTGATTTTTGCACATTGATTTTGTATCCTGAGACTTTGCTGAAGTTGCTTATCAGCTGAAGGAGATTTTGGGCTGAGACAGTGGGGTTTTCTAGATATACAATCATGTCATCTGCAAACAGTGACAATTTGACTTCCTCTTTTCCTAATTGAATTCCCTTTATTTCCTTCTCCTGCCTGATTGCCCTGGCCAGAACTTCCAACACTATGTTGAATAGGAGTGGTGAGAGAGGGCATCCCTGTCTTGTGCCAGTTTTCAAAGGGAATGCTTCCAGTTTTTGTCCATTCAGTATGATATTGGCTGTGGGTTTGTCATAGATAGCTCTTATTATTTTGAGATAGATTCCATCAATACCTAATTTATTGAGAGTTTTTAGCATGAAGTGTTGTTGAATTTTGTCAAAGGCCCTTTCTGCATCTATTGAGATAATCATGTGGTTTTTGTCGTTGGTTCTGTTTATATGCTGGATTACGTTTATTGATTTTCGTATGTTGAACAAGCCTTGCATCCCAGGGATGAAGCCCACTTGATCATGGTGGATAAGCTTTTTGATGTGTTGCTGGATTCGGTTTGCCAGTATTTTATTGAGGATTTTTGCATCGATGTTCATCAAGGATATTGGTCTAAAATTCTCTTTTTCAGTTGTGTCTCTGCCTGGCTTTGGTATCAGGATGATGCTAGCCTCATAAAATGAGTTAGGGAGGATTCCCTCTTTTTCTATTGATTGGAATAGTTTCAGAAGGAATGGTACCAGCTCCTCCTTGTACCTCTGGTAGAATTCGGCTGTGAATCCATCTGGTCCTGGACTTTTTTTGGTTGGTAAGCTATTAATTAGTGCCTCCATTTCAGAGCCTGTTATTGGTCTATTCAGACATTCAACTTCTTCCTGGTTTAGTCTTGGGAGAGTGTATGTGTTGCGGAATTTATCCATTTCTTCTAGATTTTCTAGTTTATTTGCGTAGAGGTGTTTATAGTATTCTCTGATGGTAGTTTGTATTTTTGTGGGATCGGTGGTGATATCCCCTATGTCATTTTTTATTGTGTCTATTTGATTCTTCTCTCTTTTCTTCTTTATTAGTCTTGCTAGCGGTCTATCAATTTTGTTGATCTATTCAAAAAACCAGCTCCTGGATTCATTGATTTTTTGAAGGGTTTTTTGTGTCTCTATGTCCTTCAGTTCTGCTTTGATTTTAGTTATTTCTTGCCTTCTGCTAGCTTTTGAATGTGTTTGCTCTTGCTTCTGTAGTTCTTTTAATTGTGATGTTAGGGTTTTAATTTTAGATCTTTCCTGCTTTCTCTTGTGGGCATTTATTGCTATAAATTTCCCTCTACACACTGCTTCGAATGTGTCCCAGAGATTCTGGTATGTTGTGTCTTTGTTCTCATTGGTTTCAAAGAACATCTTTATTTCTGCCTTCATTTCGTTATGTACCCAGTAGTCGTTCAGGAGCAGGTTGTTCAGTTTCCATGTAGTTGAGCGGTTTTGAGTGAGTTTCTTAATCCTGAGTTCTAGTTTGATTGCACTGTGGTCTGAGAGACAGTTTGTTACAATTTCTGTTCTTTTACATTTGCTGAGGATTGCTTTACTTCCAACTATGTGGTCAATTTTGGAATAGGTGTGGTATGGTGCTGAAAAGAATGTATATTCTGTTGATTTGGGGTAGAGAGTTCTGTAGATGTCTATTAGGTCCACTTGTTGCAGAGCTGAGTTCAATTCCTGGATATCCTTGTTAACTTTCTGTCTCGTTCATCTGTCTAATGTTGACAGTGGGGTGTTAAAGTCTCCCATTATTATTGTGTGGGAGTCTAAGTCTCTTTGTAGGTCACTAAGGACTTGCTTTATGAATCTGAGTGCTCTTGTATTGGGTGCATGTATATTTAGGATAGTTAGTTCTTCTTGTTGAATTGATCCCTTTACCATTATGTAATGGCCTTCTTTGTCTCTTCTGATCTTTGTTGATTTAAAGTCTGTTTTATCCAAGACTAGGATTGCAACACCTGCCTTTTTTTTGTTTTCCATTTGCTTGGTAGATCTTCCTCCATCCTTTTATTTTGAGCCTATGTGTGTCTCTGCACGTGAGATGGGTTTCCTGAATACAGCACACTGATGGGTCTTGACTCTTTATCCAATTTGCCAGTCTGTGCCTTTTAATTGGAGCATTTAGCCCATTTACATTTAAGGTTATCATTGTTATGTGTGAATTTGATCCTGTCATTATGATGTTAGCTGGTTATTTTGCTCGTTAGTTGATGCAGTTTCTTCCTAGCCTTGATGGTCTTTACAATTTGGCATGATTTTGCAGTGGCTGGTACCAGTTGTTCCTTTCCATGTTTAGTGCTTCCTTCAGGAGCTCTTTTAGAGCAGGCCTGGTGGTGACAAAATCTCTCAGCATTTGCTTGTCTGTAAAGGATTTTATTTCTCCTTCACTTAGGAAGCTTAGTTTGGCTGGATATGAAATTCTGGGTCGAAAATTCTTTTCTTTAAGAATGTTGAATATTGGCCCCCACTCTCTTCTGACTTGTAGAATTTCTGCCAAGAGATCAGCTGTTAGTCTGGTGGGCTTCCCTTTGTGGGTAATCTGACCTTTCTCTCTGGGTGCCCTTAACATTTTTTCCTTCATTTCAACTTTGGTGAATCTGACAATTATGTGTCTTGGAGTTGCTCTTCTCAAGGAGTATCTTTGTGGCATTCTCTGTATTTCCTGAATTTGAATGTTGGCCTGCCTTGCTAGATTGGGGAGGTTCTCCTGGATAACATCCTGCAGAGTGTTTTCCAACTTGGTTCCATTCTCCCCATCACTTTCAGGTATACCAATTAGACATAGATTTGGTCTTTTCACACAGTCCCACATTTCTTGGGGGCTTTGTTCATTTCTCTTTATTCTTTTTTCTGTAAAATTCTCTTCACACTTCATTTTATTCATTTCGTCTTCCATTGCTGATACCCTTTCTTACAGTTGATTTTATTGGTTACTGAGGCTTGTGCATTCGTCATGTAGTTCTCGTGCCGTGGTTTTCAGCTCCATCAGGTCCTTTAAGGACTTCTCTGCATTGTTTATTCCAGTTAGCCATTCATCTAATTTTTTTCAAAGTTTTAAACTCTTTGCCATTGGTTTGAAATTCCTCATTTAGCTCGGAGCAGTTTGATCTTCTGAAGCCTTCCTCTCTCAACTTGTCAAAGTCATTCTCCATCCAGCTTTGTTCCGTTGCTGGTGAGGAGCTGTGTTCCTTTGGAGGAGGAAAGGCACTCTGATTTTTAGAGTTTCCGGGCTTTTCTGCTCTGTTTTTTCCCCATCTTTGTGGTTTTATTTACCTTTGGTCTTTGTTGATGGTGACGTACAGGTGGGTTTTTGGTGTGGATGTCCTTTCTGTTTGTTAGTTTTCCTTCCAACAGTCAGGACCCTCAGCTGCATGTCTGTTGGAGTTTACTGGAGGTCCACTCCAGACCCTGTTTGCCTGGGTATCAGCAGCAGTGGCTGCAGAACAGCGGATATTGGTGATCCACAAATACTGCTGCCTGATCGTTCCTCTGGAAGTTTTTTCTCAGAGGAGTACCCCGCTGTGTGAGGTGTCAGTCCGCCCCTACTGGGGGATGCCTCCCAGTTAGGCTACTCCGGGTTCAGGGACCCACTTGAGGAGGCAATCTGCCTGTTCTCAAATCTCAAGCTGCGCGCTGGGAGAAACACTACTCTCTTCAAAGCTGTCAGACAGGGACATTTAAGACTGCAGAGGTTATTGCTGTCTTTTGTTTGTCTGTGCCCTGCCCTCAGAGGTGGAGCCTACAGAGGCAGGCAGGCCTCCTTGAGCTGTGGTGGGCTCCACCCAGTTCGAGTTTCCAGGCTGCTTTGTTTACCTACTCAGGCCTGAGCAATTGTGGGCACCCCTCCCCCAGCCTCACTGCCACCTTACAGTTTGATCTCAGACTGCTATGCCAGCAATGAGCAAAGCTCCGTGGGCATAGGACCCTCCGATCCAGGTGCAGGATATAATCTCCTGGTGTGTCATTTGTTAAGCCCATTGGAAAAGCACAGTATTAAGGTGGGAGTGACCTGATTTTCCAGGTGCTGTCTGTCACCCCTTTCTTTGACTAGGAACAGGAATTCCATGACCCCTTTCCCTTCCCAGGTGAGGCGATGCCTCACCCTGCTTCGGCTCACACACGGTGCATGGCACCCACTGTCCTGCACCCACTGACTGGCACTCCCCAGTGAAATGAACCCGGTACCTCAGTTAGAAATGCAGAAATCACCTGTCTTCTGTGTCGCTCACGCTGGGAGCTGTAGACCAGAGCTGTTCCTATTCGGCCATCTAAAGCATTTTTTGCCTCAAGGCATACATTTGCTCTGTCTGTTTCCTCTTCCTAGAAAAATTCAATCAGACTTCTGTTCAAATGTCACCTCATTGGCGAGGCCTTTCTTGACTATCTTATGTCAAATAATAGCAGCCCTTTATCACTTTCTAGCCTCAGTGCCCTGCTTCATTGTCTTCTACTCAAGACTACCACTATGTTTATTGACTATCTGTTTCCACTATAATGTAAGCTCTTGAAAGTAGGAACATTATCTCTACTACTCCTGGAATATATTAGGTGCTCAAATGCTTTCATTTAATGAATGAATATTGTATCTTGAAATTTGGATGATAAAATAATTTTCTAAATAGAAACTTGAACCACAGTTTATGTTCTTTTTTAGAAATCATATTCAAGGAAAGTAAAGATTAGAGGGAGAGGGGTTTAATTTTTTTTATTCAGTCATAATAAATGGAACAAACTATTTTTGAGGCTAATATTTCAGGCTACATGATATATTTTCTTGTGTTTTTTGCTTTGATTTTAAAAATAGTCATGGGAAGAGAGAAGTTTTAAAAAGTCAAAATGATTCTTATATTCTTACATATTATGATTGAAGCCCAGTCAAAAGAGCAGTGTGAGGAAAGTAAAAGTATCTCAAAGCTCTACAAAAGCTTTCAAACTCAACTGGTCACATGAACAAGAGAGAGAGAGAACATAAGTGAGTGAAATAGTCCAATTAAAAAAACACCAGGATCTAGTGGGAATATGTAAAACTAGAGGCTTCACACTCAGTCTAAAGATAGTATTCCATTTTTAAAAATAGTCTGTAAGTAAAAATAAATATCTGCTTATACATATGTCTCAAAAGGCTGTCAGTTTGTATCCCTATTACAGGAAGAAAAATATCAGAAGAAACTTCAGATGTCACAGAGCTACAATATTTCTTACTCAGTATATGAGAACTCTTCATTTGAAAATCAAGAGTGAATCTTTAAAAGGTTGAATGCAGATTGTTCACTCCAGAAATCCACCTGCAGATGAGAATAGAATACTACTCTATGGCTAAATGAAAAGAACAACTTAAAATAATATTTAAGCTTACCATTTGGGGAAATAAAGAGAGATGAGACCATAATTAATTTCTACAATAATTCCAAAAATATCATTATTACTAATTTCTATTCTTTGACTTATTCTGTGTCCATTTGGGAAAAAAGCATTTTAATAATTTTTCTTAAACTAGTTTATGTGCATAGATAACCAGCAGCATCTGGCTTTTCCAGATTTAAAGACCGCTGCTCTGACCTTGATCTTTCCTCTTCTTTTATAAATCACAGAGACGTGGGCAGAGGAAAATGTGATTTTGGAATACCCAAAGACACACAAGGTGTTCCAGCACAGAGTAGGCAAGAATTCACTGAGATCTCTTACATGTATTTATCTAAAGCTTTCTAGCTCTGTTGATATACAGAGGCTCTAATCATAACTGCATCCATGTGTGCAGTACATTTTTAGTGCCAATACACTAATAAGCTACAATACAATAAGCTAATATTTAATGTTCAACTTCACTTTAAGATGCCAACAGAGCATTTCACATGCTATAAATAACTGGAAATCCTTAGACCTGATTTGCAACACTCAGCCTATTCCATAATAAACTGGTGTCTCAGGGAGATAACATCATAAAGATAAATCTTCCCATAAGAAATGAAATATAAATACAAAACTACTCTAAACCAAAATTTATTTCAATTGAAGTTAGAATTTATTGTTTCCTTTCAAAATATCAGCATAACATATCCATCTTAAATGGAGACTTCCTTTGTTGTGTTTACATACTAAATAAATGTTGTTCTTGTGCCAGATAATCCTGTAGCATGAAGGGCTTGCATAACTTTCTGGAGAGTTTGCCATAGCCTATTGTTCTCTAGAAGCTTCTCCAAATGAAGCATTTCTCAGTTCACACATCTAAAGCAGTGAAGTACATAATGTAAATTATGCACGAGAGCATCCCATTGGCAACCTCTGTTGCACATGTGCACCCACACTTACACACATACATTCACTCATACAATAAATGGATAGCAAAGAAAAGTTTCAAATTAATTGATGTCCAGTAAAAACAGTCAATGTCAGGAGGAATATGATACCCTTGACTTATCTTTCAACTCTTAAGATTTATATCTAGTAGGAAGTATAAGTGATTCTCATTCATCTACTGGCCAGATATTTTTGTGGATCGACCTAGTGTACTAGATAATTACATTCATTTTACCTTACTGTTCTATGTTTGTACTTTCCAAAGATTAGAGTGCTGGCTTTCAAAAAGAGAATTAATGTATCTTTTTTATTTTGCTTTTTTATCTCTAAAAAGACACAGGAATAAAATTATGTTTATGGTCAAAGCCCAAGAAATAAAGTGTGGCAATATTCTATACCAATGATGAAGAGCTACAAAATGAAAGAGTGGGTTGGTGAGGGAGAGACACAACAATGTTTAGTATTGTTTAATACATAAACCATGGAGAGACAGCCATCCTGTATTCATAAGCCTGCAGAAGACCAAAAGCTTTGCTTAGTTTAGCAGTACCTCAAGGGCAGTTAGAGGGTACATTATTTCAAACTAATGTAATAAGAGGCCTCATGTGATCTCCTGGAAGCATCATCCCAGGCACCACATGTCAATGCTGCTGCTGCTGATTGGTCCCCAGGCCCTCTAACTCTGGACTTACTTCACTCTCAATGATAAGTTAGCCATGAGAGTGCAGTTGACATGGACTTGCTGATGAATTATTTCAGTGTTCTTTCAGCTTTATTTATTAGTTGGTATTTGTGAACATTTTTTACATTTTAATTTTCTTTGAAGACATATTTTATTTTCCTGACAGCATACGTTCTGAATTGGGTGCTAAACTCACTAATATCTTTCTCTCTCTTGCTCTTTCTCTAGGGTTTGGGGAAAAATCTAATATTTGTGCTTGGCTAGAGACTGTCATTTTAGAAACAAAGACACATTTATTTTCCAACAGGAAGGTAGAGGTAGCAGCTACACAAATAGAAAATAAGATTAAACAAAAGGAAGGAGGAGAAAAACTACTCATCACAGAGGCTAGTACAGATGCTATGAATGAGCATCAAATGTATTTCAAATGATCCCCACAGTTGGCAAGAGAGGAATCAAAATAACAACATGGCTTTTGTTTCTAACAAAAGGAATTAATACCATCCTTCAGGGACACAAGATGTTGCCTCACCTTTAGAGGGTGTATCTCTCTGGGCTGACAGGGAAGAACTGAATGCAGACCATGACTCAGGTGGAAATCCCAGGTCCTGAGAGAAGGAATAAGGAATGGATGTAGCATGATCTTAATACAATAAAAAGGAAAAGCAGATCAAACCTGTAAATACACTATGTGCATTTTATTCATGCTTTCCCAGGAAAGAATCTTTCAAACTGTTTGCAGAGTTGGATAATTACAACAGTGTGAGCTGGACAGACTGTACTGGAACCCAGGCTGAACCTATCAACCATCTTATTTTCTTCACTCCAATCTCCCAAACACTACGGAGTCTAGAAACTGAAAGTCAGTGCTTAGATCATTCCAGATGTTGAGATTATGTGAAAGTTTTAAAATATCTCAAAATTTAAAGACTGAAAATGATCTCATAAAATAAATAATGATAGAATTTAAAGATCAACATTATATCATGAAAGGAGTATATGCAACTCTTTTCTGCTAGAAAAAAAACTAATAGAATATTTGCAAGTAGTAATCCACACCAAGAAAAAGAGAATCAATTATTTTGAAGTATAAATGTTGCAAACATTGGGAGATGATAGAGAAGGGGACGAATCTCTTCATAGAACATTGCATACTCTCAATAATGGTTAGCAGATATTCCAAAGCTAAGAGTGCTGATTTCCATTAGAAAAAGTAGAAAAATTAATCACTGAACCTCAACATGTTGAACTGGGAAACAAAGATCAAGGATTTCAAGTAGCAACGGGGCCAAATACATCATATGGAGTGATTGCAGACTAGTACAGTAGGGATACATACAGTATGGAGCTGAAATAATAAGGTAATTTTTATTTATCTAAAGACAGTTTTGGAATATAAGACAAAAGAGAAATCAGTAAGAGTTATAAAAATAAATTAGAAATTATGCTACTATAAATAAGTTACAAAATTAAGTTAGGTGTGTTCTGAAATTTTTCTTCCTTTTTTATCTACTTTCTATAATGAGAAAGCATAGACAAAAACAAATATTGTTTTTGAGAATATCTTATAGAAGAGCCTAGAGTGTGCAAGGAACTGTTTTTTTTTTTCCTGGGAGGTTTTATTTTTGAGAATAAATTAGGAAACTAAATGAATGAACAAACAAACAAAAACAAACCATTAATTAAACCAAAAGCAGTTTAAAAATTATTTTAAAATGGGGTGTATATTTCAAGGATATCTCCAGAAATATAGTGCCATTATTCTAAGCATGAGGGCAGAGGTCGGATTTTGGTAGCATTTAATGATTTTGTGGCCAAGGGCTCTGAAATTCTAAATTTTGCTCTGCCAGTCACCCCTGCTGCCTACAGAGTTTCCTTGGCATACACATGAGAAGAACCAATAAATGGCAAATAAGAGCCAAAGCTAAGACCCTTGTTTAAACTCTCCTTCAGTACAAAATATGGTAAGACCAGATGACAGCACCTATACAGTGAGTCTCATGACTAATCAAGTCTCTAACCTTCTTTTGAAACTAAATTTTGTCTTTTCTATACCACAGTGTCCAGCACACTCAGGGAAGTGAAGAGAAAGAGATAGAGAAAGAGAGAAAAAAAAAACAGAGGAAGATGGACAGACATAAAGAAAAATACCTCTTGGATGCCACTTACACTCCTGGATTCCTGGAAGAGAAGCAGTCAAATAAATACTACAAAGTATGGGATCATTCCTTTAAAAAACACACTGACCTGATCACCTATAGACTAGCTCTAGCCTCAACATGCTTCTGCCTCTGACTAAACAATTTAATATCCCCTTTTCTTTGGGAAGAATAAGGAGTAGATGAGGAGAGAGCCAAGTAGAGCAATAGATGCTCATGTAGAACTTTGTCCGTTTTCTCAGTTATGTAGTTATCCTTCTTAAAATAAACACAGAATCGACAAGTGTGCAGAATCAACAAATTACCCAACTGCATGCTCCCCCAGAAGTATCCTAGAGACTCGGCAACATGACAATTTGACTCAGTTCATAATCCCCACAACTTGTAGGCATCAATTGGAGAGTGTTTGACAGTGCATTCTTGCATGTGTGCTCTTAAGCACACATGTACACATTTGTATAAGTATTTTGTTGCAATAGAGGAGAATTTAAGTGGTTTGTTTGTTTCCATGAATACATGTGAAGGTCTTATAAAATTTAATATCTTGTGGTCATTTTATTTACAAAAGGGCCTTGCCTAATACAGGACCTAAGGGTTCAGAAGTTGTAAAATGACCTGCTAGTGTCATAGGAGGCCTGACATCTCACTGATCTCTTCAACAAATATCTCTCCAATCTGTTGTAGGCATTAAGCATACAAGGGTGAGGAGAACAAGGCAGAGGTCACTTCTGAGATTTTAGTGGTGGGAGTATGAAAAATAAACAACTAATAAACAAGATTAAATCATACGTTTTGTGAAAATAAACCAAACAGTAGATAAGAGAGTGACTGGTTAAGAAACTTTATATAAGCAAACGATGGGATATCTCACCAAGGAGGTGATGTTGGAGGCAACCTTGTAAATAACTAGGAACAACTATGCCGCTAGAACACCTTGGAGAACACTCCAGGCCCAGCCCTGGAGAGAGCGCTTGCTCATTCAAATAAGTCCTGTGAGTGGTTTGGACAAAAGAAAAATAAACAGGTTTAGACTATATTTCTGAGTCAGGGCTATCATGATTGCATAAAATATATGAAAACAGCTCACTCTGGCTTTGAAATAACTTTATGACATTTATGTCATAATGTCATTTGCAAGTATCCACCTTGCTAAAATTAATGAGATATAAAAAAACCAAAAAGTAAACATGTATATCATAGAATTAACAATTTAAATTACTATGGGAATGGTATCTGTGGTTTAAAAGCAGTTGTTATGTAAGCCACCAAGAAATCTTTATTTACTGACATAAACCTAAATTAGACCAAAATGAAAAATTCCAATATATGTCTTTCCACTAGCTAGTCAAATTATTATAAAAAGTGAAGTATTGTATGTATACTTTAATGTTTCATATTATATGAATATAATCTCTGTGATTAAATATGTTGTTATTGTGTGTGTGTGTGTGTGTGTGTGTGTGTGTGTGTATACATACATATATGCCATCTGGTGGATAAGGTGGGGTGGAAATTTTAAGAGCTGCATAAGAGAATTATTTGCTGGTCAGTGTTTCCCCTTTAAAAAAGATTCACACAATCAAAACAACTCTCTCCAATATGTTTTGCAGATAAAGACCCAAATAGTCCCTTATTGTCTAATAAATGGGTCAAGTATATTAGGAAGAAAATGTTTTATTTTAGTTGCTTCTAGAATGGATCAATTTGTGAACAAATAAATCATGTGAGATTAGGGAGAGGTAGCAAACTTGAAATGATTTTTTTCTGGGATTTATTTTGTTTAATTGGGTGTGAAAGTTCATGTTTATCCAGAATTTTGGACACATTTTTCTCCCGAATGGTTTCTTCTGTGCAAACTAAATAGCACTATTTTCCTTTAGACACATATGCTTTGTCTAGTGTCATTTAACAAGGTAGTAAAAAGTGTAGATTTTATTTGCTTAAACAAGCCGTGTCTTGCTTGCCTTCAAGCCTGATCCCTCCATACAGATTGTTCTCTTTGCTTCCTCCTTCCTCTTTTTTCTGTCTAACCCAGTTTAACCTCTATGTCTCACTTATTGAGTACTTCCTCTAGAAGGAGTTTTATAACCTCACATACTGGATGAAACGCCTTGTTTATCTACTCTACAATGTCTTTTTACCTCTAAAATTGTACCTATCACACATTATTTTTTGTAATTACTTAACCATCTGTATCTTCATCTAGTCTATAATTTCTGTGTGAATACAAACTCCATCTTTCTTTCCATTTCTGTATTCCCAGCAAGAACCACAATGCTCGGCATGTAGCAGGTGCCCAAATATTTGATAAATAAATCTGTGATTCAATAAAGCAATGAATGAAAGCATCTAGTTCTCTCAGGTCTTTTGTATTACTGTTATTTGGGGGGGGCGGTGAGATTCTTTTTCTACATAACTTACTACACTTTACTTGTTATTTTAACACTATCAAGTCTCCCTAAGAATATCAACCAAACAGGTCTGATACTGCTTGTTAACATGTGCTCCATCTAGGCTTAGGTGATTACACTGATTTGACAGCTGATACATTCATTATACAACACCAAAGTGGCCAAGAGTTGGTCCTAACCAATGACAAAACACAACTCTTTTTCTTCCATTTTCAATATTACTTTAATGTTTAGCAGTGTAAACAAAGTTTTGTTAACTATTAAATTTATGATAATCTTAGCAGTTTTTAGTCTATGATAAGATGTGATGCTAAAGATATAAATCCAAGTTAAGTAATAATGCTATATTGTGTTAAGATGTTCTAAATATTTGACCTAACCTCAATTATTTGTTTCAATTTTAATAAGTATTTAATGTGAGCTTGTTATGTACTAGTTAGTGAGCAATATTCTAAAGATTAAAAAATAGCAAACAACATAGATGTGGCTCTGGCCTTGTGAATATTATAATTTAGGGTACTTTATGGAGAAAGGTATGTGTATAAATGTGGTGTCAAGAGGAGACACTACTGGCAAGTGGGAAATGGAGTATTCTCTGATAATCTATTTTATTTCTGCTAATATGTCATCAAATTATCTTTTCTCTTCAAAACTTTCTTTTAATTGTATCATAAATAAACAAGCTAAAATGCCCGTCAAAGACAATAAGCTGCCTTAGTCAATACTTCAGGTCAGGCCAAGTTCTGTTTAGGCAGGAGCTACATTTTGAAACAGCTTTGGAAAGGTTGACTTCATTAACATTCAGAGCTCACAAATCTATAATCAATTTATGTATTGTTACTCATAGTGTATTAGAAAAGACTTGGGTAAAATATTTGTACTCAAACCATTTGTACCATCTTTTAGTATGATTCTGCCCATAAGTTATCCTGAAAATTGTAATTCAACCTGAGGTTGACAGGCATCCTAATTATGAAGTAGTAGTAAAAAAAAGTAATAGAAACCCTCACACCTAGGTTTTGTTAGGCTCCAAACTGACTAGCCTATCTCCCCTATCCCACAATAGGATTTGTACAACCTATCAAAAAGTTCTTTCTCTTTACCCTAAGCACAAAGGATAGATGAGCTATGCTCCAATTCAGTACACTTTATCATCAAGAACATTTGCAAGATCCTTCTCTTGTTTTTATTTTTCTTCTTTACTAATCTCTCATCTCGGTTATATGATTCAGAGATGTCCTCAAAGAATATCTAAATAAAACATTTAATATGATTTTATGTGTATGTTTTGCTAATTTACATAAGTAAGACTGTGTTTATAGATCTCATAGCTTTCTATTTTTTCACCTGTAAAAGATCTAACCATGTTGCTGAAATTCTTGCTAATAACTACTACATAATATTCTGTACATCCTCTCTGTGTACATCCTCCATATGTCATGTATTTGTTGTTTGCATTGTGCTCCTCACTGTCACAAACTACACTGGGATCAATATCCTTGTGCATGTCATGTCTCCTCATTGACTTGTGCATTAGTTTGCCCTAGAGTGAAATGTTCTGGCAAAGGGTCCATGCATATTGAAGTTACTAAGAGCCTCCAGATTGCTTTCTGGAGTCACCGTGCAGATTTACACTCCCACCAGCAGCATGTTCCAGTTATTTCTCCACTTTTGTGTTAACATTTGATATTACTTAATTAGTAATATTGGGTGTATAAAAAAGTACCTCATGGTCACATCAGGTTGGAGTTAAATTAACAAAGAATGAACAAAACCTTTAAAGAGAACATTTTCAAGCTTTAATAAAGGATATTAAAATGAAGGATGGGCAAAGAAGCTCATGCCTATGATCCCAACAGTTTGGGAAGTCAAGGCAGAAGGATCACTGGAGCCCAGGAATTTGAGGTCCCCTTGGGCTACATGGCAAGACCCCATCTCTACAAAAAATACAAAAATTAGACTGGCATGGGGGCAGGTGCCTATAGTCCCAGCTACTTGGGAGGCTGAGGTGGGAGGATCACCTGAGCCCGGGAGGGCAAGGTTGCAGTGAGCTATGATTGTGCCACTGCACTCCGGCCTGAGTGATAGAAAAAGACCCTATCTCAAAAGAAAAAAAAATTAAAATGATCCAAAGAATGGGGAGATATACCTTACCCATATATGGGATAAATTAAATTAACATTGTAAATACATCAAATATTAAGAGCTTTATTATCATATGATATTAATTTGATATTAAGTAATTCATGAATGTACTAATTATATAATTTAAATGCAAAAATTCATCGAGATTTTTCTGAGAAATAAAAAATCACATCCCTTGTAAGCTGGATTCCTAGGTATTTTATTCTCAATGAGTTCATGTCCTTTGTAGGGACACGGATGAAATTGGAAACCATCATTCTCAGTAAACTATCGCAAGGACAAAAAACCAAACACCGCATGTTCTCACTCATAGGTGGGAATTGAACAATGAGAACACATGGACACAGGAAGGGGAACATCACACTCTGGGGACTGTTGTGGGGTGGGGGGAGGGGGGAGGGATAGCATTAGGAGATATACCTAATGCTAAATGACGAGTTAATGGGTGCAGCACACCAGCATGGCACATGTATACATATGTAACTAAGCTGCACATTGTGCACATGTACCCTAAAACTTAAAGTATAATAATAATAAAATAGAAAAACCAAAAAAAGAAAAGCAAGAGGAGAACTCATTTAGATATGGTGATAAGGAAAGATATTTCAGTAGCGCTAACATTTTTCATGCTCAGAACTGAAGGCTAAGAAGGAAATGATCATTTAAAGACCCTGAGAATGACCATTTCAGGCAGAAAGCAACATATTCCATAGCCTTGTGGTATGATAGATTTCACTAGGTTGTAGGAACTGAAAGAACACCCAGGTGGCAGAAGAATAGTGAGGGACAAGGAGGAATGGATCCAAATAAACTTGCAGAGATGGGTAGAACCAGACCATGGAGGTCTTTGCAGGCCATACTTGGAGATTTCATTCTAAATGCAATGATAAGTAATTGACATAATTTAAGTGGGAAGAAAATACTATTCTGATTTGAGGATTAAGAGAATCACTAACTGAGCTGTTGAATGTGGATTGTCAAGAGAACACTTAAGAGGTTATTTCACGATTCAGGCGAGTGATGAGGGTAACCAAGACTCAGGTGCCTTATGTTCCTTGGGAATTTAATAAGTGATAATAGGAAAAATGAATGAATTGCAGCGCTATGTAATGGACAAGGCTAATTTAACAATCAAGTTTTTAGGACCAGGTGCTTTGAAAGATGCAATTCAACAGTAGGAAGCAAAAGTTGAGTCTTTATTGGTTTAGTGGAAGCCTAAATATTGGAGAGAACAAGATCTAAATATCTTGAGAAAAATCAATAATTAATAAGCTTTGCATAAATATAGATAATTACTCCATATTACTGTGGAATTCTTCGTGTCAGAGTAATCATTTGAATTTGCTATTTATGATTAACACCTTATTTGTGAGACATATTAAATACTATACAGATTTATTGGCCTGGGCGTAGTGGCTTACACCTATAATCCCAGCACTTTGGGAGGCGGAGGCGGGTGGATCACGAAGTCAGGAGTTCGAGACCAGCCTGGCCATCTCTACTAAAAATACAAAAAATTAGCTGGGCATGGTGGCGTGAGCCTGTAATCCCAGCTACTCCAGAGGCTGAGGCAGAAGAATCGCTTAAACCGGGAGGCGGAGGTTGCAGTGAGCCAAGATAGCGCCACTGCACTCCAGCCTGGGCAATAGAGAAAGACTCTGTCTCGGGTGGGAGGTGGAAGGTGGAAAAAAAAAGAAAAAAAGACTTATTACTGTGGCTGAACCTATTCTGACTGCTCAGAACCAGTTAACATATAGTGAAAGACCTAAATGGAACTCAGCAAGGCCTTTTTTTCTATAGTATCTCATTTAATTCTCACACAAGGACTGTGAAGTATATATAATCATACTCATTTTAAAGACAAGGAAATAGATATTCAAAAGCTTCAAGTAAGTTGTCTTACGAATGATGGAGCATGAATTCTATTCCAAGTTTGCCTGACTAGAAAGACTACCTTATTCCCACCATATACTGACTCTTAATTGCAGTATGTTACAAATTGGGAGACACATCTGAGAATAAATTAAGCTTCTAAACTTGTGTGGTGTAGATTTACTTGAATCCTTGCATAATTTGCCAATTTATATAAATGAGTCTATTAAATTCCTAAGGCTTCATTACCATCCAATCTAGTTAGCCTTATCTCTATCTAAGGGAGATGATGACACATGCATAGTCACAAAATTCACTCAAAGCCAATGAACTAAGTTAATATATTTCACACTTAATGAAACACAGTATATTCGAATACTTGAACAAGTTTCATGTGCATAAAATGAATCTTAAGGAACATCTTGAAATGTTAAGTAAATTCTTATTAAATAACTATAAATAAGGAGAGAGTCATTATCAATACATTTTATATCTTTTCCCGGAATTCAGAATCTTTTTTATTCTTCTTTAAAGCCCTCCATTCTAAAAACTTAATACAGTCTCAAATCCTCTAGGACACATAGGTATTTGATTTTCAATCTTTGTAGTATGGCAGAAAACAAGCAAGTATGCAGCAAGTCCAAATCTATCAAATCACTTTCCCAGAAGTGATCAATTTCCTCACTATTTTTATGTGTTTAGTTTGGCCTACTTGAAAATTAATTTCATATTCTACTCTATCTGTTCTTCATTATGTGGTTGAAAATAATTGAAATTATCAGATGTTACATTTTCTGTTCAACTTTCAGTGTTCCTGAAGAAAGAAACATTTATAAGATAAAAAAGATTAAGATGTAAGTCCACAAGAAGGTTTGGTGGAGTGAACTTCAGAGGAAATTTATGTTTATATTTAAATATGTTTTAATTCACCAAAAGGAAACAAAACTTCACCTTTAATAAATAAAATATCAGTAACATAATACACATATTAATACCATATTACTTATTTGCATTATCTGCACCTGCACCTAATAAATCAATGCCCAAAATAATAAAACTTCCCTAATAGGACCCACTTTCAAAATATCTCTCCAAATCAGAAATGAACATTTACATTCAGAAAATTCTACCATGCCTACTAGTAAGTTTAATTTTCCAACTCTTGAAGATAATAATTTCATAACTTTTCTTCAAAAACCTTCTGACACATCCAGCTGATGATCATTCTGCAAAAGAAGAAAAACAACTGCAATCACATGAGAGCCAAGTCTTCCTCCTAGCAACAAAACCATACACCTGGATATTGGGTATTGTGGAGCTTATTTCTAGTTTCTATGTCTTTGCTTGCTAGAAATGTTAAAGATCTTGTTAACACTTCAATAAGACAGGTATTGAAAATATATGTACAAGAGAAATTTAAAATTGATTTTCCACCAAATATTCAATAGTTTTACAATTTGATGACTCCAAATTGGTTCTCTGTGATTCTAAGATTATCCAAAAGATGCAATTATCAATGCTATGCTAAAAATAACAATGCTTTCTGCAAAGTTAACATATTTTGCTCAACATGACTGAGTCCAGATGATGAGGCATTTAAGAAATATGGTTATATATAACCTAGTTACCTCCTGTAACCTGCCTGAGCATAATAAATCATTTATCCTGGTACCCTTATGGTAGCAATTTGATGACAATGGAAATCTTCCATCTATTGCTCCTACCAGTTTTTCACTATTTCTTCCCACCATTCAAGCCCTCAATTCCCATTTTACGAAAGAAATTTTAGGTAGGCATTATAACTCTTCATTACAAAAAGTTTAACTTATTTGCCCCTTCTTTCCTCCTGTTCTACTTTCTTGGCAATATTTCATCAATAACAAACTATTTGCATTCTCTACACCTGCACCCAATCAAACAGGGCGCCAAATAACAGAACCTTGCCAATGGCACCCATTTTCAAAATATCTCTCCAAATCATGGATGAACATTTATATTGAGAAAATTGTACCATGCTTCTAGTAAGTTTAATTTTCCAACCCTTGAAGATGATAATTTCATAACTTTTCTCCAATAAAACCTTCCGACACATGCAGCTGATGATCATTCTTCTTAAGAAGAAAAACAATTGCAATCAGATGAGACCCAAGTCTTCCTCCCAACAACAAAACCATCCAGCTGGATGCATCTTTACCCACATTATTTTTCATCTTGTTACAGGTTAATAAGAATCCCAAATCCTTTCTAAGTCACCTTCTTCACTTGAAATCTAGATCTCATCCTCTTTCTTACTTTCCCTCTTCTGAATCAAGCCCATTGATATTCAAACATGTCTTCATATTGCCTATTAAAAAACAACAAAAAACACCCTTTTTTCTACGTTCTTTCCAATTACTATCCTGTTTGGCTGTTGTGTGGTAAATTGAAAATTTTCACAACCATTTAAAAATTTGCAATCTCTAAATTCTGGTGCTGTGGAACAATACTTATATCGCTATTTGATCCTAATCTACATTGTACTTTTAGGGTCATAATTCTCTGTAACACATTAAAGGCTCTATAAAGTCTTGCAGCTAAGAAATTTGTTTAATTTTGTTTTACCCAGCACTTTCTTTTTCAATTAATTTGACCATTTACAGCTTTTCCCATTAAAATCTGCAGAGCAGAGAAAATATTCTGGAAAGTTCTTATCTAAGTGTTTTTGCAGTGTGTGTGTGTAGAAATTTTAGCTTAAAGTGTAGCTTAAAATCATGCTTGAATTGGTTAAAATGATGCTATGTGGAAAAAAGAGATTAAAATCTTACAAATGTTTAACATTTAGCTTAATTTTTACCTCTTCATTCACACAAGGATTTTTTTAACCATTTCAACAAGCATTATTTTATACTACAATTATTGTAGACACTATAGGATAATCCAAATTCTGACGGCAGGGAGGAATAGTAGCACAAAGGAAATGCAGGGGTAGTTCTAGATCCAACATTCATTATAGTTTCTCTCTTTTAATATAACTTTGAGTACATAGTCTTTCAAGTCCATTTTAATTTCTAATCTGTGCCTGTGCCCATAATCAGTTTTACAGTGCTCTAGAATGAATACATTTTGAGGAAAGATAATATCAAGAAGATGGGTAAGTTATATGTTAATCTTTAGGAATTTGGTGGTAAACTTTCATAATCTTACCAAGAAGTACACATTGAGTCTCTTTTTAAAATGTCTTCTAAGTCCTCACATGTTAGATGGTGTAATAAAGGTAAAGAGAAGGGTTGTAACTGACCACAAGAAATTTTATATCTAATATTGGATAGGACCATTTAAAGAAAATTTCAGAAAACTTAAAGCCAGGCACCATTCTTATTCTTGAGTTTAAGATGTAAAAGACCAAATTTCTGTAAGTCTGGGGATCATAATGCAACAGAAAGCATAATGATGTTCAAAAATCAATAGAAGGATGCCAATACATATATATTTAAAATGGGAAGAATATGCATGCATGAACTTTGCACATACATGCACTGTGGGCTTTAGCCAATATGTAAGTTTTGTTATTTTACAATATATTTTCTCTTTTCCAGGGTTCCTTCAAAGCTTGCAATTAGTTGTTTTTCCTTTTAACAATGCACAGCTAAATTACATTACTTAGATATTAAGGAAAGCAGTATCTCAAATAGAGCCAGTTGGGAGAATTTTCCCTTAACAGTGACTGAAAATAAGAACGAGCATATTCTCTTTTTCATTTTGCTATATGTACTGCTTTAATGGATGTAACTGTAGTTCATTCATTTCACTGCTAATGACACTCAACTGTGTGAATATATCACAATCCATTTATCCATTCTACTGTAGATGACCATTCTCTATTCTCCAGTTTTTACTCCTATAAACAATTTTCCTAGGATCACATCTCGGTTATACATTTAGAAATATAATTGTTTGGTAGTAGCTATGTTTATCTTCATTATTATTAGAAAGATAAATAGTTTTTTATATAAAAAGGCAAATTATATTCTAGCAATAGTATACAAAAGTTTCCATTGCTCTACTATCTTACCATCATTTGGGACTGTCAGCCAATCTGGTGGATATAAAATGTTATTCTATTGTGACTTTAAGTTGAATTTTCATGATTATCATAGTTAAACACTTCTGCATGTTCATTTGAATTTATTTGTTTCTGTATGTTCATTTGTTGGCTATGCCCCCCACCCAAAAATCTCATCTTGAGTTGTAATTCAAGATCTCTCCCACCTGTCAAGGGAGAGACCAGGTGTAGGTAATTGAATCATAGCGGTGGTTTCCTCCATTCTGTTCTTGTGATAGTGAGTGAGTTCTCACAAGAGCTGATGGTTTTTTAAGTGCTTGGTAGTTTCTCCTGCATTCATTCTCCTTCCTGCCACCTTCGAAAGAAAGTGTCTTCCTTCCCCTATGCCTTCTGCCATGATTGTAAGTTTCCAAAGGCCTCCTCAGCCATGCAAAACTGTGAGTCAATTAAATCTCTTTCCTTTATAAATTACCCAGTCTTGGGCAGTTCTTTATGGGAGTGTGAAAATAGACTAATACACTATTTTTTTGTGAATAAGTTTCTATCTTTCTATTTTTATTGGATTATCTTTTTCTTATTGATTTTCAAAAATACTTTATTCTGGAAAACAAATCCTTTAGCTTATATATGTTCTAAATATATTCTGCTGAGTTGAGCCTCATTGCCTTCTCTGAAGATCTTTTGACCTAAAAAAAGTTTTTAATTTTAAAGTAATCTTCTTAGGTCCTGCTAAATAAATAATTCACTATTCTGAGGGCATAATGATGTTAATTCGTACTAACTTATACATTTTAAAAATTGACTCTTTTCCTTTAGTCTTCAATCTACCTGATGGTATGATATAGGAGTCCAATTTTTCATATATATATTCCTATATATTTTATCCTATATATATTTCTGGTTATTGCAACACGGTTTATTGAAAACTCTTTTTACCCACTAGTTCTCAATACATTTCATTTTGTTTTCTAAGACAAAATGAGAACCTTTCTATGTATAGTTTACCAATCTTTTTTTAAGAGTGGTCTATCCCAGAAACTTTCCATGTAAGTATATTAAAACCAGCTTTATTATGTTAAGTGCTAATAGACATTTCTTAAATGTCTATGCCACATAGTGAATGAAATTGCCATAATTTAAGTAATCCTCTATTGATACATAAATGAATTTTTTATTCTTTGCTATTAAATATATTGCTACAGCAAACATCCTAACATATTTATTTTTATACCTTTTAATTTTGTTTCTATAGGAGGCTTTGTAAGAAGTGAAAGTCTTTGATAAAAGAGTGCTTATTTGTAATGTCAATATATTTTTGAATCCTCTCAGATCCACTAGCAGTGAGTTTTCATGCCTGATATGGTTTGATTCTGTGTCCCCACCCAAATCTCATCTTGAATTGTACCCCCATAAATAATTCCCACGTGTTGTGGGAGGAAACCTGTGGGAGATAACTGAATCATGGGGGTGGTTTCAGTACCCCCATACTGTTCTTGTGGTAGGGAATGAGTCCGAGATCTGATGGTTTTATAAGGGGTTTCTGCTTTCACTTCTCCCTCATTCTGTCTTGCCACTGCCATATAAGAACTGTTTTTCACCTTCTGCCATGATTGTGAGGCTTACCCAGCCACATGGAATTGTGAGTGCATTAAATCTATTTTTCTTCCCAGTTGTGACGGTTAATACTGAGTGTCAACTTGATTAGATTGAAGGTTACAAAATATGGATCCTGGGTGTGTCTGTGAGGGTGTTGCCAAAGGAGATTAACATTTGAGTCAGTGCCCTGGGAAAGGCAGACCACCCTTAATCTGGGTGGGCACAAGCTAATCTGCTGCCAGCACAGCTAGAATCTAAGCAGGCAGAAAAACGTGAAGAGACAGACTAGCCTAGCCTCCCAGCCTACGTCTTTCTCCCATGCTGGATGCCTCTCAAACATTGGACTCCATGTTCTTCAGTTATGGGACTTGGACTGGCTCTCCTTGTACCGCAGCCTGCAGATGGCCTATTGTGAGATCTTGTGATCATGTGAATTAATACTTAATAAACTCCCCTTCATATGTATATATCTACTCCATTAGTTCTATCCCTCTAGAGAACCCTGACTAACACAGGGTTGTCTCAAGGAAGTCTTTTTTTTTTTTTTTTTAATTTTGGAGATGGAGTCTTGCTCTGTCACCCAGGCTGGAGTGCAGTGGTGTGATCTCAGCTCACTGCAACCTCCACCTCCCAGTTTCAAGAGATTCTCCTGCCTCAGCCTCCTGAGTAGCTGGAATTACAGGTGCCCGCCACCATGCCAGGCTAATTTTTGTATTTTTGATAGAGACAGGGGTCTCTCCATGTTGGTCAGGCTGGTCTCGAACTCCTGACTTTAGGTGATCCACCTGCCTCCGTCTCCTAAAGTGCTGGGATTACAGGCGTGAGCCATCACATCTAGCCTAGGGATGTCTTTATTAGCAGCGTGAAAATGGAGAAATACAATCCATTGGTACCAGTAGAGTGGGGCACTGCTTAAAAGATACCTTAAAATGTGGAAGTGACTTTGGAACTGGGTAACAGGCAGAGGTTGGAACAGTTTGGAGGGCTCAGAAGAGGACAGGAAGATGTGGGAAGGTTTGAAATTCCCTAGAGACTCATTGAACGGCTTTGACCAAAATGCTGATAATGATATGAACAATGAAATCCAAGCTTAAGTGGTCTCAGATGGAGATGAGAAACTTGTTGGGAACTAGAGCAAGGGTGACTCTTGTTATGTTTTAGCAGAGACTGGCAGCATTTTGCTCCTGCCTTAGAGATTTGTGGAACTTTGAACTTGAGAGAAAATGATTTAGGGTATCTGGTGGAAGAAATTTCTAAGCAGCAAAGCATTCAAGATGTGGCTTGGGTGCTTTTAAAGGCATTCAGCTTTATAATGGAAGCAGAGCATAAAAGTTACTGTGACAATGTGAATGAAAAGAAAATCCCATTTTCCAAGGAGAAACTCAAGGCAGCTGCAGAAATTTGCATAAGTAACAAGGAGCCAAATGTTAATCACCATGACAATGGAGAAAATAACTCCAGGGCATGTCAGAGACCTTTACAGCAACCCCTCCCATCACAGACCTGGAGGCCTAGGAGGAAAAAATAGTTTCATGGCCTGGGCCCAGGGTCCCTCTGTTGTGTGCAGTCTAGGGACTTTGTGCCCTGCATCCCAGCCACTCCAGCTGTGACTAAAGGGGTCAAGGTATACTTTGGGCCATAGCTTCAGAGTGTGCCAGCCCCAAGCTTTGGCAGCTTCCATGTGGTGTTGAGGCTGTGGTGCATGGAAGTCAAGAACTGAGGTTTGGGAACCACCACCTAGATATCAGAAGATGTATGGAAACGTCAGGATGTCCAGGAAGAAGTTTGCTGCAGCAGCAGGGCTTTCATGGAGAGCCTCTGCTAAGGCAGTGCAGAAGGAAAATGTGGGGTTGAAGACCCCACACAGAGTCCCCACTGGGGCACTGCCTAGTAGAGCTATGAGAAGAGGGCCACAATCCTCCAGACCCCACAATAGCAGATCCACCAACAGCTTGCACAGTGTGCCTGGAAAAGCTGCAGATACTCAACACCAGCCTGTGAAAGCAGCTTGGAAGGAGGCTGTATCCTTCAAAGCCACAGGGGTGAAGCTATCCAAGACCATGGGACCCACCTCTTGTTTCAGCATGACTTGGATGTGTGATATGGAGTCAAAGGAGATCATTTTGGAACTTTAAGATTTGACTGCCCCACTGGATTTCGGATTTGCATGGGGCCTGTAGCCCCTTTGTTTTGGCCAATTTCTCACATTTGGAATGGCTGTATTTACCCAATGCCTGTACCCCCATTGTATCTAGGAAGTAACAAACCTGATTTTGATTTTACAGGCTCATAGGCAGAAGAGAATTGCCTTCTGTCTTATAAGACTTTAGACTGTGGATTTTGAGTTAAGACTTTGGGAGACTGTTGGGAAGGCATGCTTGGTTTTGAAATGTGAGGATCTGAGATTTGACAGGGGCCAGGGGCAGAATTATATGGTTTGGCTCTGTGTCCCCACCCCTCATCTTCAACTGTACTCCCACATGTTGTGGAAGGGAACCAGTGGGAGATAATTGAATCATGCAGGCAGTTTCCCCCATACTCTTCTCATGATAGTGAATAAGTCTTACTAGAGCTGATGGTTTTAGAAGGAGTTTCTGCTTTCACTTCTCCCTCATTCTCTCTTGCCACCACCATGACTGTGAGGCCTCCCCAGCCACGTGGAACTGTGAGTTCATTAAATCTAATTTTCTCCCCATTCTTGGGTACGTCTTTATTAGCAGGGTGAAAATGAACTAGTACAATGCCCTTTTCCCCACATCCTTGACAACATTATGAGTTATCAGTCACTTTAGTCACTGCTATTTCAACAGATGAGAAATTGTACTGCCATGTTGTTTCAACTTCTTTGATTTTAATGATGTTAAGATTTTTCAGCATCTTATGTTTCTGACAGATTGAGTTCTGTATTTTTATCTATTTTTTCATTTTTCACCTGTTTTTCATCTTTTGTCTTTATCCTTTATTTCATTACTCAGCTATACAGCATCTCTTCACCATTTAATATTTTACATGTGTAGACCTATTTATTATTTGTCTCACAACTAGAATAAAAGTTCTCTGAGAGCAGGGACTTTGTTTTCCTCATAGCTTTATTTTTATGTCCTAAACCAGAGATTGTCAAATAACAGCTTATGGGTCAAATGTAGCCTGGTGCCTCTTTCTGTCAATAAATTTCTTTGGAATGCAGCCATAGCCATCACTTGTTGTACTATTTATGGCTGCTTCACACTAAAACTCAGAATTGAGTAGTTGCAACAGAAACCTTATAGCTTGCACAATTGAAAATATTTACTATCTGGTCCTTTATAGGAAAAAAAAAAGTTTGCCAAATTCTGGTCTAGTAAAATATCATACAACTTGTAGAATGAATAAATGAAGGAGAAAGAATGGTAAATAGACTTATAGTTTTTTTATGATTTAAGGATATTGAGGCTACCATTCATTTGTGTCATGTATATCATAACTGATTTTCTTAGATTTCTGTTTGACTTTCAAGAGTTTTAAATTTTAATGTGGTCATATGTGTCAATATTTTATAAAGTAATTTTGTAATGTAATAAGCTAATAAATTTTGTAATGTAATAAGCTAACAAAGCCCCACTTAACACCCCCAACATCACCACCCTCCTTCTTCACACAAATTCAGTTGAAATGTTCTTCATGGGCTAATATAGAATCGTTGACTGAATGCATAAATGCATATTCTTTAGGTGCTGAAAGAAAGGCATCTTCCTGAACAGAAGGGTATTTTTCAAAATTATTTGTTAAATAAATTGAGCTCATTATATAATATAGGTCCTCCATATTATAATGACTCGATCTGCCAAACTGGTATATTTGACCCACATATATTATACTTCTATGAATTTGTATTATGTTCCTCTTTATCATAATACATGTCTAAATTAGAAAAATAATAAAATACTGTCACGCAGGGGTAAAATCTCATCATAATTTCTCTTGCTTTATTTTCAAGTAGCTTTCATCTGATAATAATCAGGAGATAATTAACTTTAAAAATCGCATAACTTTTCTCTTTACTACAGAATTATAGTCAGTCTTTTCATTTACCTTCCCTCAAAATATTTGTAACCATTTATTCATGTTTCTTGGTGAAGTAAAACTTTGCAAATCACATGTCCTGCTATTGTAAGTATATCAATACCTCAACAACCTGGGTTAACTCTGCTTTGAGTGTTATGTAAATGAACAAATTAGTTAGAAATCTGTTAAGCATTACCTTCATCACATGGTTAGAAAGAGGATTAAATGAGATTATGCTTGAGAAAGTATTTTATAAACTCTCCCGGGCAATTCAAATTATGTTCTCATAATCATTGTCATCATGTCACATCTACTTGCTACACTGAGTATGAGAGAGAGAGAGAGGCAGAAAGAGAGAGAGAGTGTGTGTGTGTGGGTGTGTGTGTGTGTGTGTATACAGATTCTCTTCCTTAACTTGTTCTCTTTGGTGTAAATGAGGAGCCATCAGAAATTGTAAGGCAACCTGTAACTCACTTTCAAAAGAATTGCTGATAGCTCTGTGTTCTACCTTCAAATTTAAAACAATCTAATATTTTACCGGAAATGACTTGTATTATTTTGTATTATTCATCTGTGGCCTTTCAAAAGGCAACTTTTTGCCAGAGGACAGGTGTAGCTTAAGATGAAGTATATCTGAACTTAAATGAGAATCAAACTTCTGAAGCTCTGGGGAGGGAGAATATAAGTCATATGTATTTACACTAATTTATCTCAAGAATAATTTTTCTATATACATTCTAATTTTAAAGTAACAATAATTTAATAATATCTACCAAGTTGATGGTTTCCTCTATGAAGTTTTCAAAAGGACGGTTATCTCCCTGAGGACATCAAAAAGTCAGCAAGGCTTCATACGGGTTTTCTAGGCATAAATACAGCACAGTCCACTGAATACATGTCTCCTAAAAATTCTTTAAAGGCTCTATGGGTGACACCAAGTCCTTGATGTTTGCTAAAATTTGGTTTGTTTTATTCTTTAAGAACTATAAGCACAGTGCCCAGGGACTATGTGCTTTTTAGGAGCCTCTAAAATTTCTGAAACCAGAAAAAGTATTATTCGCTCAGCAATAAGAAAACAAAACTACAAAATAAATATTATTAAAAATGTAATGATCAACAAAATATAACTTTATACCAACCTTGTTATTGTTAGATTTAGTATTTATAATATTTCTATTACATTGAAAACTAGTTGTTCGTTAGATTTTGTTTACTTTGCAATAATTTCTACATGTGCATGGTGATTTGAGAGAAATCAGAGCCAAATACAAATTACAGTTTTTTTTTTTTTTTTTTTTTTTGAGACGGAGTCTCACTCTGTCACCCAGGCTGGAGTGCAGTGGGCAAATTACTGCATTTTAATTGCTCATAAATAAATTTCAATGAGCTATTATAAATAACTGTTTATATCAAGTATTATATATAATGTAGGCAGGGGATACATTTTAATATACTTAATGTGCTATGAAGCCAGAAATCTGCTTAGCAATTTTATCTTCAACTTTTTTCTTCATATTCAATTGACCATTAAAGAGTTGAATTTTATTTTTTAAACACTTCATCTATCACTTACTGCCATCCTTAATGTCACTATCATAGCTCTAATTGCTATCATCTCTTTTAAGGATTTGCTGCAACAGCTTCCTGATGGTAGAATTAAAGATGTCCGGACAAAATAGCTTAGTTCCATAGAAAAGTGCATGATGCTTCTTGCAGGAGGGAAGAATTAGGAGCCTGGCAAGAGAGGGGCCAGGAGTTTTGGGGGTAGAACAGAGAACTTTAAGCAGCTTTTCAGAATAGCAAAGCTTCAGGGAAAGACTTTTCTAAAAAGTATTGTATGGCAATCTCCAGCCTCCCCTCCTCACCCCCACAGACTCTTTCCATAAGACTTCAGTAAAACTGTCTTTGGGATCTTTTGAATACAGCGCATTGAGGAAACAAGAAGATAAAGGTGGGGGTGGGTGAGACAGAGACAGAGAGAGATTGTCATGTGATACATAGTGGAATAATAACATAACCATGAAGTAGTAAGACTCTAACTTGTAACAAATTCATGGAGAGTAAAAAGGAAATACCTTGTGTGATGGTTATTTTCTACTCTGTGCTATTTGCTTCATAGTTGTCAACCACATACTAGCCTACCTGGTGAACTAAGATGTGATTCAACATTCTCTCATCTCTAAATTTAAACTATAATAATGTCTCCTTCCATAAGATAAAAATTTCCATGAATTCAGTGTTGTGTAACACTCAAGAAATCTGTATTTGGATATTCCCAGGAGCGCTGTAGAAGTTTAGGGCCGCCTATACAAAAGACTAAGTTACTTCAAGGAACAGATAAAATAATATCAATGAAACTCAATAAATACAGCATGCTAAATCATTTTATGCACCTCAAATTAATAGCAGCAATGGGTATACAGTGCTTGCTGTGTGGCAGGCACTGCTCAGTGTGTTTTGTCCATAGCAATCCTATTAGCATATTAGTAATAATATATATTAGCAGTATCTACATTGTACAAATGAATAAACAGTGGCAAGAGTGATGATGCGAATTGCGTAGTGTACAAAACTCGTAAGCTGCAAAGCAGGAATCAAAACAGGTGATTTGGCCCTAAAGTCCATTTATTTACCTCTCTGCTATATTGTTATTTGTAAAGATGAACACTGCATGTTGAATTTCCATTGACCCCCTCTTGTTTGATAGACATTCTCAGTCATCTTCCACCCTTGCAATTCAATTGAATTGTTTTATTTTTTGCAAAAAATGCACATATTAAAAGACTTTCCTTTTTATTTTTTAACTGTGTTTTGTCCTTCACGCAAACATTCCCCTTTTTTGTTTTGTTTCGATTTTGTTTTTTTAATCTCAGCTTTGCCAGTGTTTGCCATCCTGGATAATGCTTTTGTCTGTCTCACTGCATAAATCTCACCATCTATTCTTTTTCATTATACACCACTGTGGAGAGGTAGTTTCAGTCCTGAGGCTCTAATTTGTTTGTGTTTGTTTCTCAAAACTTCACTGCAAAATTTGAATATAATTATAACTACTCATGTAGAAGTAAATTTACATAAAATGAACTTTGTAAGTAAAACTTGGAGTTAGAAAAGCATTGCAAAACCTGTCACATTTTTATCATTTTTGTTTCTTTGTATATTGCATTCTGCTAAAGAAAAAGAAAAACACTGAAAATGGTCCCCCAAAGCCTTTCACAAGCCTCACTAATTTTTGTGTCCTCTAGGGGCCCTATCTTTTCTAAATCAGAATCGGGGGTCTAGTTAGGGGCATTTAAGGCCCTTTATAATCTACATTCATTTGATTCATGTCCTAGAATATTCTTATTTGAAATTGCCAAAAATAAAGTGGCTGAGCACGGTGGCTCATGCCTGTAATTCCAGTTCTCTGGGAGGCCGAGGCGGGCCTCGGGCATCTGAGGTAAGGAGTTCAAGACCAGCCTGGCCAACATGGTGAAATTCCGTCACTACTAAAAATACAAAAATTAGCGGGGCATGGTGGCGGGTGCCTGTAATCCCAGCTACTCAGGAGGCCGAGGCAGGAGGATCGCTTGAGCCTGGGAGGCGGAGGTTGCAGTGAGCCAAGATCACACTACCGCACTCTAGCCTAGGTGACCAATAAAATAAAAATATTTTTTAAAAGTACCAGAAGTGCTATATATTCTGACAACTGTTAAGCTGAAACATAAGTACTTAGTGAATAATATTTTTTTGACATAAGGAATGACACATGTATGTGTATTCTGAGTAGGCTCACTTGTCATATAAGACATAAATGCTAAAGAAAGAAAAATATCTTTTAGCTAAATTAGCTCTTGGTGATTTTTTATTACATTTTCTTCTTTAAGAGTTCACTCACCACCCAAATTCTTTTCTTAAATATAACAATACTACTGGTACCTCGATCTACTACCTACCAAATGTCATAAGATCAGGCATAAGAACAAGTCTCCATTTAGATACATATTCTGTACACACTCGTCAAAAATTGTTGGACAACAAAATGAATTTTGCAGATGAATGTTTCTTTAACAATAACCTTGTCATTTATTTTATAATCATTTTTTCAAAATTCTTCTTTCATAATGTAAGTGCTTCTCCCCTCTTTAAATAGAAAAAATGGGCTATAATTTAAATCATATTCTGGCTTTTGTCAAGAGCATTCATCATTTATGTGGCATTTTCGTATTTTATCTGTTCATCTATTGCATTAATGTTAAACTGTCAGCCACTATTTCTGTAATTGTGTCCACTTCAATCATTTTTCCATCTATCAGTCTATTTATTCATTCATTATTCAACATTCCTAGCAACTAGCACTGGAGTGTAAAAAAGCCTATTACTTGAAAAGTTGTACAGTTTAATTGGGGATCCAGACAAGTGATAAAAATGGCATTTCAGCGTTAAAAATCTGCGCAGGGAACAATGGAAATACCAAGAGGAGTCACTGTGGAGTCAGAAGAAGGTTGAGAGAATCTTGAATTACAAACAGGAGTTAGAAAGGGAAGTGGAAAGTGGTGTTTGGTGAAGGAATAGACTTAGAACAAGGAACAGTATGTGCAAAGGCCGGAGTTATGAGCTACTAAAGAAACTAAAAAAGGAAGGGTGATCATATCTCTGTTTTAAAAAAAATCACTCTAACATTGCTTTTCATCTCTTCTGGATTTTAAATTTATAACACGCTGTGCTTGGCGAACAGCTAAATAAATGTTAAAGAAATAAAAGATAAATAAGAGTTAATAAATGAAGCTAATACACTCAGTTTTGCTGGAAGGACTTTATAATTACTCTTTTATACTCAATTAACATTTTGGAGGTTAGAGAGTTCCAAAAACAAAATGGTGAAGCCAGAAGTTAAGGCAAACAGTCACATTTTCAATATTTATGAATTATTTAAGAATCATACAACTCTATTTGCAAAGTCAACATTATATTGCCACATATGCAATTATATATATTTACATGTTTTGTTGGTATGTATATATTTTTTCACATTTAGAAATAAATGTGATTCTGCATATGATATTACTATGGATTCTAAAATAAAATATAATAATTATTATCAATGGGGAACTCTGGCTATCTATTTAAAAGAGATTCTTCAACAAACAAAAAGCAGAGAAGAAGATAGTGGCACTCAATTGAGAATGGTGGTATCATGAAATGTGCAATAATGGCTTGCTTTCATTTATTTTAAACACATATATGTACATGTGCAATGGTTTCAACATAATCCAAGGGTCCAAGAACATAGCTGATAAAGAGGAGAAAATGAGACTATCACAGAAGGCTGCATTAGAGAATGCATGGATCAGAAGTCAGTGGTTAAAGTGTTCACTTGGTCTAGAAGCCAGGAGCAAGGAGAAGGTCATTAAAGGATTTAAATGGCAGTATGGAGGTTTTAGCTTCCATATGGCATTTATTGATATAATGCTTAATGTACATGATTTAGCTTCTGCTCTGACAATCTTATGTTGAAGGTGCTATTAAGAGGTTTGGCAGAAATTCCTGGCTCATATTCCCAAGAGTATTAGAAGGAGGCGAGGAAGAAACAACCATTAGACATAATTTTTCATGAAATTCCTTATTGAGGGAATTGGACAAAGAGTATATCCACGTTGGTAATTACTTATCAAAACAATGTCATATTGAAATGAACTAGTAAAAGTCCTTATATACTTTTTGTTTTGGTGGCTCATGTCATTTGGTATGGTTCCTAACATATTTAGATGTTTATTTTGAGATATGAAATAAATCAGATTTTTGTAGAAGTGTATTCAAATTTTAAAATGGCTAAATATCCTATGAAAAATAAAAACTACCCCAGATGATCAGAAAAATTTCTAAACTGTTGATGTATGTCACCATATGCATATGTAATGAATTATCAAGTCCAAATTAGTGTATGTGGAGATATGATCACAGGTATGGATTCTGACTTACTTAAAACGTTACATAGGTTCTAAAAACGTGGCTTCAATATTTTAGGGAGTCATACCACCTTTATTAAATTGATGAATACAATGAAATATCTCTCCATAAATTATTCATCCCTGCATACACACATTTTGCGTATAATTTTAGCAGATTCACGGATGCCCTGAAGTCCCATTAATGGAATCAAAGTTAACTACTTCTGAATTAGAAAATTATGTAACAATGTATACTTTTTAGCTTTACAACATTTCAATGACATTTTAAGTAAAAGACTCATGAGTGTCATGCAAGAAACCTATATTTAAGGAATAAATAACAAAGTGGTATTAAATTTTTTGTATTAAACTTTTTAGTCTGCTTTTTATGTAGTCATTTTGCCTCATGTTCAAAATGATTGTCTTTCAGGAAGATTTATTTATTTACTTATTTTGAGATGGAGTCTCGCTCTGTCACCCAAGCTGGAGTGCAGTGGCATGATCTCAGCTCACTGCAACGTCTGCCTCCTGGGGTCAAGCAATTCTCCTGCCTCAACCTCCTGAGTAACTAGGATTACAGGCACATGCCATCACGTCCGGCTATTTTTTGTATTTTTAGTAGAGATGGGGTTTCACCATGTTGGCCACGCTGGTCTCAACTCCTGACCTCATGTGATCTGCCCACCTTGGCCTCCCAAAGTGCTGGGATAGGAAGATTTCTTAATTACCCCAAAGTATTCTCATTCTCTGCTTGCTTTGCTTATGTATTACCATTGTTTTAAATTAAATGGACTCAATTTTGATCTCTAAATGTGTGTATAAGCACAACCAGATTATCTTAAAAGTGGAGAGAGACTCACCACCCCTTTCTTCTCTAGTTAAAAATTCACAACAAAGCGTGAGCATAGTAATTTTGCAGATTGATGATGATGGAAAGAAATATTTAGAGTAAATGAGCAAAGAAAAGAGACAAATAGAATTTTCTCAGAAAACTGCAAGAGAAAAATTTGAAATGCAGTTTAATTAGATTGATAATAGACTAATGTGGCAGATCATAAGCACTTCCTGAAGCTAAAACTCTGAGATATTTTTAAATAAAATTTTAGATTTCAAGCTGGAATAGAAGTTGATTGTCATCTACTGATGAGGAAAGGTTTGACTATTTTAAAGGTTTTGAAAGTCTAAGCTAATAAATAAATTTGCTTTAATGGTTTGTGGCATTCTAAGCATCATTCATGGATTCTATATCCTTACATCCTTGCAATGCTGTCACTGATAAAAGTAATTGTTGCCTCTTATTTCTCTCAACTTTTGTAACAGACACAGCTGGGCTAATAGTCTAAGATTCTGAATATTCTGTTCCAATAGTATTTGCCTATGTTGCCATAATTAATTTCTACAATTTGTCTAGCATCAGACATTAGATTTCCACCCCTATAGCTTTTTTGTTTCTCAAGTTAAACACCATGTAAATCTCGTAATTTACAAGCCACAGATTAGTGTTGTCTTTGTCTTATATAGCTTTATCAATTTTTCTTCTACATATTGACATGTGAATGCTTTTCTGAGTCTCTGAGCTACACGTAAAATAGGAACAAAGACAAAAAGGAAGACAGCATTTGGCCGAAGGCAGTCAATATAAGTACTAGTGGCTCAGCTCTTTTTTCTTCACTACTGTCTTCTAAATTCAACTCTATTTTTATGTCTCTACTGTTTATACATATTTATCAATGAGGTTGTTCTTAATGAGTAATTTTGAATTCTTCCACTATTCATCAAATATGTGGATCAGAATAATCCCAGTGTGCAGAGCATCAGAATTACATTATTTAACATGGGCATGTGTTTGCACGCTGGGAAGGCTGCAGTGCTCCCTTCCTGTCATGGTTTCTCCTTTTGACCATCTTAGTTGCTGTAAGACTGGCCATATAGCCTTTGCCTTAAAGTTGTCAGGAGCTCACTAGTATCCAGTGCCCCCAATCCCTATACAATAGATATAAAAGTCTACTATATGCCTTCTAGCCATTAGAAACATCTTTACTAATTTTTTTTATCAAAATGGGAAAAACAACATTAGTTCCCAATTTTCACAAATATGCTTAACCCATTTTTTTCATGTGCCAAGCCTGTTCCTTAGCATAATATTTCCATGTTAACTTTATGTCATTTAACATAAGGACAGACTTCTTATACAGTGTGACTTTTATATATTATTATACTCTTAAAAAAGGATATTTTCTTCTTTACTGCTTCATGTCACATCAAAATTAGAATAGATGTTACTCAACTTATTAACAACATCTCTCTATTCTTTATGATTTTATATTTGGCATAATTAAGTAAACATAAAGTAGATTTGAAATAAATAAAAGTACAAGAAAAAAGTCAGCCAAGAAATGAAAATAACAAAAAATAAAATGCCTAAATTTATTGTTTGCCCAATCACTGATATAATGCTAAAACTTTTTAAATGTATTACGTGGTTTATCTTCAAGCAATGCTGTGAAGTAGGCACAATTATTGCCTTCATTTTGTAGATGAGAAAATCAGTGTTAGGATTTTAATCGAAGCAGTTTGATTCAGGAATCCATTTTTTAATAACTACACATCATCTGTATAGCAAATAATTTTTTAAGTGTGATACATTTGGGTTTATTACACTTTATTAGGCTTTGATAGGTTATCAATGTCCTATTCTGGTGGGTATGGCTAATGGGTACAAAATATAGTTAACTAGAATGAATAGGATCGAGTATTTGATAGAAAACAGTTTAAGTGTGATACATTTAGGTTTATTACACTTTTTTTATTAGGCTTTGATAGGTTATCAATGTCCTATTCTGGTGGGGATGGTTAATGGGTACAAAATATAGTTAGAATGAATAGGATCTAGTATTTGATAGCACAACAGGGAGACTAAAGTTAACGATAATTTATTGTACATTTAGAAATATCTAAAAGATATAAGTGGATTGTTTGTAACACAAAGAAAGGATGAATGTTTGAGCTGATGAATACCCTCATTTACCCTGATGTCATAGTATGCATTGTATGCCTGTATCAAAGTATCTTATATACCCCATAAATATATACAGCTACTATGTACCTTAAAAGTTTAAAAAATTACAACAGTCTATGGCTTAACTACTTGGAAAAGAAAATGAGAACTGAGTCAGTGAATGGCTATTGGGCACAGGAGCTTGTGAAACAGGGTGAGAACAATAATACAGGAAGAGGCTATGTAGCATCAGCCAGAATATTGAAATGGAAAAAAGGGATTTGAAACATGAACATCAGTCACTAACTCAATAATTCAAATGGAACAGCTTGCAGAAAACCTCTAAAAATGTGATCAAATTCATAAATTTCATGATGCTGGTATGAGGAGTGTCTCTTAATAGAAAATAGAGAAGAACTACCTTAACAACTCTTTGCACCAGCAAGTCATAACCTGTCCTAATAAAATGAGAGCATGTACCTTAGTTTTTAGAGAGTGTTAAGTAGATATGGGAAGTTTCATTAGTTTTTATTTTAGAAACAAAGAATATTTGCTCACTTACTGGTAGGTGTTACTTTGAGCATGGAATGTATGTTTTAGAAAGTAGAAGGCACTTTAAGCTACTAATAAAGTTAAGTGACATAAACTTAACAAGAAAATAGTTTGCTAAGGAACAGGCTTGACACATTAAAAAATGGGTTCCTAGGATTCATTAATATATAGGAGAGGCTTTTGTGTAATAGAATCGAGATTACCATCTACAGGTAAATTCAATTTAAAGTTTATATTTGTTAGCTGAAACTTTCCAGGATCCCTGGGGTGACTTAAAATGCAAACCATATTCACCTCTAGGTCTGGAAGGAATATGGTAACTTCTCAGTGTTTCATATTAGCCCCAAGTAGAATTCTGCCCTGTCATATTCAGAGGTAGTGTCATATACTTCATGAAGAACTGGGCCTGGGAGAAATGGACCCAAATGGACCCAAATGAACCCACTATATCCACAAGCACTAAGCTCAAGGCATATGGGGCTACTTGCAATTTCTATAAAGTGCCTAGGATGTAAGGAAGGGATGCAATTTCAGCTTTCTACATATGGCTAGCCAGTTTTCCCAGCACCATTTATTATATAGGGAATCCTTTCCCCATTTCTTGCTTTTGTCAGGTTTGCCAAAGATCAGATGGTTGTAGATGTGTGATATTATTTCTGGGGGCTGTATTCTGTTACATTGGTCTATATCTCTGTTTTGGTACCAGTACCATGCTGTTTTGGTTACTATAGGCTTGTAGCATAGTTTGAAGTCAGGCAGCGTGATGCCTCCAGCTTTGTTCTTTTGGCTTAGGATTGTCTTGGCAATGCGGGCTCTTTTTTGGTTCCATGTGAACATTCAAGGAGTTTTTTCCAATTCTGTGAAGAAAGTCATTGGTAGCTTGATGGGGATGGCATTGAATTTATAAATTACCTTGGGCAGTATGGCTATTTTCACAATATTGATTCTTCCTATCCATGAGCATGGAATCTTCTTCCATTTGTTTGTGTCCTCTTTTATTTGGTTGAGCACTGGTTTGTAGTCCTCCTTGAAGAGGTCCTATACAGCTTATACAAAATTAATTCAAGATGGATTAAAGACTTAAATGTTAGACCTAAAACCATAAAAACCCTAGAAGAAAACCTAGGCAATACCATTCAGGACATAGGCATGGGCAAGGACTTCATGACTTAAACACCAAAACCAATGGCAACAAAAGCCAAAATTGACAAATGGGATCTAATTAAACCAAAGATCTTCTGCACAGCAAAAGAAACTACCATCAGAGTGAACAGGCAACCTACAGAATGGGAGAAAATGTTTGCAATCTACTCATCTGACAAAGGGCTAATATCCAGAATCTACAACAGGTCCTGCATTTACCTGTTCCTGCATTTACCTGGTAGTACTTTCTCTTTTTTCTTCTGTCCTTTCTTTTTATTATTTTGTGAACTCCTTCTTTCGTTTAAAATCTTTTAAAATAACTTTCTGAAAGTTATTTTAATCTGCTCAAAACCGACTGTTCTCTTCTCTGCATGTCTCCTAACAAGTGGGGAAAATGCAAAAGATTTTAAGCGGTAATAACAGGATACACAAAGAAACAGATGGTGGGAAGACATTGCACTTAAGGAAATAAAAGAAGATCATTGTAGCTAAAGTATGGAAAGTGAAGAAATGGAATAAAACTAGATGGAATAAAGGGTCAGAAGTCAGGTCACAGAGCTAGAGTAATGAGTTTGAATTTTATTCTTACTGCAGTGGAATGCCATTAATGTGCTTAAGCTGGGGCACATCTTAAACAATTACCTTGTTATGGGTTAAATACAATCAGGAGTAGAAATGGTGAAACTCATAGTCCAAGTGAGAGCTGATGGCCACAGCAACTAAGCTGTGGAAGTAGAGCTAAACAGCTACATCTGATATTTTGCTTTTCTGATGTCATAGATATGGTATGAGGATGAGAGTGAAGGAAAAAATTTGATTTAACTTCTAAGTTTTCTGACTTAAGTAACTAAGTGGAAGTGTTACCATTTCTATGGAAGAAACTCGGCCAGGCAGGAGGTAGATTGAGGAGGACAGGTGTGGAAGAAATTAAATCCTACTTGCATGTTCAGTTTGAGGTTCTTCTAAGCTATCCGGGTAGAGATGTTAGATAGGCAGTTGTAGACATGTGAGCATGAATCTCAGAGGAATGATCTGAATTGGAGATAAAAATGGAGCTGACATCCTGCCTCTAGAGGATCCCTAAAGCCATAGAAAAGAAGTTTACCAAGAAGGAGAATACAGAAGGAGACAGTAACAGACCCAAGAATGTAGGCCTGAAGAACAACAACATTTTATGTTGGGCAGAAGAGGAGAAATCTGCAAAGGAAAACAAGAAAGAGCAACTAATAGTTTCAGAAGAGAACCAGGAGAGTGGTTTCCTAGAGACCAAGACAGAAATAATTCAGATAGTAATGAACTGTGGTAAAATGCTGCTGCCATGATGCATAATACAAGGACAGCTAAATATTCATTAGATTTGACAATATGGCAGCATGATGGTTAATTTTATGTGTTGATGTGGCTAGGCCAAGGAGTGTCTAGATATTTTGTCAAACATTATTCTAGGTGTTTCTGTGAGTATTTTTGGGTGAGAATAATTTAAATTGGTGGACTTTGAGGTAAGCAAATTGCCTTTCATAACGTGAATGGGCTCCTTTCATTCAGTTGAAGGTCTAGATAGAACAAAAAGACCAGTTTCCCTCAAGCAGGAGCAAATTCTCCAGCAGACCACCTTTGGCCTGCATCTGCAACATTGGCTCATCCATCCTTGTTCTATGGCAAACTGCTGTTAAAGTGTAAGTATAGCATTGGGTCTCCAGCCTGTCAGACCAGCCTGCAGTTGGACTTGCCAGCCTCCATCGTTGTGTGAGCCAATTTCTTATAATAAATCGGTTTCTCTGGAGAACCCTGACTAATACAGGAGGTCACTGGGGACTTTTTTGACATGATCAATTTCAGAAGACGATTGGGGTGGAAACAACTATGGTAAAGAAGAGAGATGAGCAATGACAAAATGAAGACAACACGTATAGGCAATTCTTTCGAAAAGTTTGTCTAAAAAGAAGAGCAGACAAAGTGATGGTAGAAGTTGCTGAGAATGTGGGATCAAGTAAATCTTTAGTATGAAAGACACTAAAATGTATTTCTATGATAATAGTAGAGATAAGAGGGAAAGGCTAATTATTCAAGAGAAAAATAAAAGAAAACCCTGGAGAACGTGGGAATAAGTATAATCTAGACCACAAGTAGAAGGAGGAACAATTGCTCTAGTACACTAGAAAAGAAGAAAAATTTGGAGGTGCACTAGTTTGAATAATGTTCTCCAAGAATTAATGTCCAACTGGAACCTAAGAATTTCACTTTATTTGGAAACAGGGTCTTTGCAGACATAATTAGTTAAAATGAGATCATACTGGATTAAGGTAGGCTCTAATCCAATGGCTGATGTCCTTAGAAGAGAAACAGAGACACAGAGACGGAGAAACACACAGGCGAATGCTATGTCAAAACCAGCATACATTAGAGTAATGCACGTGCAAGCAAGGAATGCCAAGGATTGCTGGTGACCAGAAGCTAGAAAATAAGCACGGAACAGACTACTTCTCAGAGACTATGGCCTGAAGTAAGATGCATGGTGAGATCATTGAAGTAGGGGGCTCTGGGAATGGAGAGACCATGATATTGGAAGAATTTTCAATGAGGATATTAAAATCACCAAGAATTATAGGGGTACTGATGAAGAGAGTAATGGTAAGCCATTCTCTTCAAGAATTGATAGTAGTGTCTTGGGAGGGGAGTCAGGGGGAGCGTGAAGATGACTGAAACAAGAGGAGTAGTGAAGGGTGTATATTCACAGCTGGGTGTTTTATAGTGGAGGAGGCTAAAATAACCTGGCAGCAGCAATGAGGTCTTGGAAGATACCTGTCTATTTCTAGGCCCTGTGATACAAAGCCATGTGGAAGATAATAACCAGCAACCACCTGAGAGACACGGGAGAAGCAGGGTCCTCAGTGGGGAGGCAGATCACAGACAGATGAGAAGATGGAGAGAAGCTGCACAGATTGGATTGAGCATGCAGGTGTTCTGTTTATTACACTTCACTGTTTAATACACTACACTGTTTATTCCAGATGAAGAGCTGGAAAAATGTCAAGCACACACTCCTGGGGGATGAATCCTAGATTTTTAAACGTGGTATAATAGCTAGAAGATATTTGGCCTCGAGGTGTGTGAAAATGCAGTAGAGTTCACTCTGGAAATGCCTGACTTCCTGGAACCCTAATTCACCTTCACTGTCTTCTGAATCACGGAGGACTTCCAGTGCTACTTTAGGATTTTAAATAGCATAACAGAAAGTAGGTAGCACAGAAAACCCAGGGTGAAGAAAGCAAAAACATAAATACTTATAGAAATGTTGAAATAGGAAACTCAGGTTTTCTAAAGTTTTTTTTTCAGAGATTATTGCTCATTATAGCTATGATCAGCTACTTACAGATTTTGAGTAACTTAATTGTGAATTAATTCCTTCCTTCTTTCCTTTCTCTCTCTCTCTCTTTCTCTCTCTCTCTCTTTCTTTGTTTCGACAGTTTCACTCTGTCACCCAGGCTGGAATACAGTGGCACAACCTCAGCTGTCTACAACCTCCCCTCCCAGGTTCAAGTAATTCTTGTGCCTCAGCCACCTGAGTAGCTGGGACTGCAGGTGCACACCACCACGCCTGGCTAATTTTTCTATTTTTAGTACAGACGGGGTTTCACAATGTTGGGCAGGCTGGTCTTGAACTCCTGGCCTCAAGTGATCCACTTGCCTCGGCCTCCCAAAGTATGGGGATTACAGGTGTGAACCACCACACCTGGCCTGTAATAATGAATTTCAAAAAGACTTTTTAATACCTATAATATTAAAAAATTAATCTATATGTAGTTTGTCATTGCCAAGCTTAGAATATTATTATAAACTTTGAAATATTTTAATAGGCTTATAAATTATCCAATATATTCTTAAAGCTCAAAATACATTTGTGGAATATCAAAGGAATAAACTGTAGGAGAGGCTGTGTTAAATTTAATGAGTATATATTTGAATAACAAAGTGCTAAGCTAACTATAAGAGAGTACTTTGGAAAATTTTTATTTTCTTTTTCAATTGAGAATATTCATATGGCATATCTTACTTGGGAAGGTAAATGTTCTACATTATAACTGTTAATGACCTATTCAAATGGAAAAGCCAATGGGCAGGGCTTTAGACTGTTCTTCACAGATGTTCTGCTAGAAACATCAGCTTCAGTTCACTCATACAATCCACAACCATGATTTGTTCCATGAATGCTAAAGTTGGGTGTCTAATTGTTTCACTGTACACAATGACAAATATGTGTGCCATTTCTTCGATTAAATGTCTCTGCCTTTAAAGGATGTATGTTATATATGGGTGGTGTGTGAGAATGCACATAAGTCTTTTCTTTAGGTATCTATGCAGTTAAGAAGAGATACAGTGCATTGACATTTAGTCAGATGATTCAAGTAGAAATTGTGCCAAAACAAGAAGGGGCCACAAGCCAAGGAATATAGGCAGCTGCTAGAACCCAGTAAAGGAAATGAATTATCCACTGGAGCTTCCAGAAGAGAATGCAGCCCTGCTGACACTTTAATTTTAGCCCAATGGGACCTGTATCAGACCTACAGAGCTGTAAGATAACATTTGTGTTCTTTCAGCCACAAAGTTTATGGTAATTTGTTATAGCAACAATGGAAAACTAATACAAAGATTCATGGGTAATTCCATGGTTTGATCCTGAGATGCTGGAAGGAATAAAAATTCTCGACAAGGTGGGCTGGGGGCCAGGCCAGTAAAGTGGAAAAACAGGAGTCCAAATTTGGACTTCTTAGGCTATAAATTTCTACCAGTCATCCAACTGGAAATGTCAAGTAAGTAGTTATAAATATGAGTCTGGAATTCAAGAGAACATATGGGGTAGAGAAATACATTTGGGAGTTTTCAGCCAATAGATGGTATTTAAAGACAGGAGACTAGATAAGATCACCACACTTTCTCACTGCATTTGGAAACGTCTGCCAGGCTACAATATAAACTTTAAATTGTTTCTCTTCCAATCACCCTGACTCTCGCCATGTATAAGTGACTACAACAGTATAGATTCTTTTCTTTTTCATCTAGTAGTTTAAGAAGTCTAATAATGTGATCAAAATAAGGGTTGTAAATTTCCATGTAATATGGGAACTAGGTTTCTTAACTATTTTATTAATAGCTTGCCTCTTGGAAAGAGTAACCTGAACTGGAGTTGACAAGCTGGTTGTTCTTGGTCAGGCAAATCTACTTTCTTCTTGTAAGAAGAAAACACCACATGGAAAAGTAAGTGAAAACAATAAGAGATGAAAGAAAGTTGAGACTATTATAATGAAATTCAACAAATATCTACTAAGAGTGCAAGACTCTGGGTATATAAAGATTGAGAAATGGTCCTTTCCTTCTCTAAAATCAAATTCACAAGGATAGTAGAGGAGAAAGGAATTCATTTTATAGGGGCTTAAGAGGCTAGGGTTAATTTTATGTGGGACAACAAGGATAAAAAAATAGAAATAACTTGGATGGGATTTGTGAGCTAGGAGTATAAAAAGTGGAGTGAAGACCACAAAATATGAAAAACAGAAAGCATAGATACAATTTGGTTTGGCATGGCATGGCTTGAATAGGATAGTGACACACACAAAAGAAAATCTGAGGGCAGGGTGAGTATAACATTGGAGAAGTCCCCAAAGAGAGGGAGACAATCACAAGGCAATTATGATAGTTCCAGACAAAGCCTATTGTGAACTAGGCAGAGACAACAGGGACAAAAAAGAGGCAACAGAGGCAAGAGACATTTTAGAAGTGAAATAAACAGAACAAGGGAGCTGATTATATATGCAGAGTAAAAGACAAAGAAAAGAATGATAGTGAAAAAGTATGGCTGGTTTTTGGCAAGGCTGAGTTTAATGAACACAGAACATAGGACTAAGAACTAGGTTTCTTGGAAGGGTAGTAATCACTTGGTTTTTAGAAATGCTGAAGTACAGTTGTGACAGCAGAGGTAAGATGTTCAGCAGACATGTGGGAATGTGTTTGTGGTTTGGTATATATGTGAAGGCTTACTCATGGAGATTTGGAATTAACTTTATAAGAGGTCATGAAAGATGGAGGAGCCAGCCAATGGGACTGAGAATGAGGGGTCAGAGAGTGTTGCCCTGGATATCCTACAAAGTCCCATCTGACATATAAATTATGTAATACCAGATTGTACAATAGCAAAGTCTATAATATAAAAAATTACAATAAAATCAATTGTAATAATATCCTTAAAAATACATTTTTAGGCACATGAGCTCATTTGATTCACATTAGAAGTCTGTCAGATAATACTTTCATTCAACTTTGTAGATGAGGGAACTACATACTAAAGAAACAAGTCCTACGGTTCATGAATGGAAGGCAGGATTTAAACCCAAGTTGCATGAGACCAAATCCTGAGTTCTTTTCACCAAGGCCATGTAATGCTGGAGAGAATCTGGGAAAAATGAAGGCCAGAGTTTTTATACCAACCCACGAGACTGTGTGTGATTTCTCATGTCTTATTTCTCTTTTATCTTCTCCTAGTGACCCCATCAAGCATCATATCCACTTCACTGTCCTTGTTGCTGTTCCTTGCACTTACCAGACATATTGCACTTTAGGGCCTTTGCACTGGATGCTTCTTTTTCCTGGAATGTTCTTCCCCAGAGATTGGAGAGATAATTTTCTTACTTCCTTCAAGTTTTTCACCCTCTAAATGAGTTCTACCACTGCTCTCCCACTCAGTACTGCACTATGCTCTTCTTAATCACTTTTTAACGTACTTGATATCAAAGCCATGCATGGTGGTTATTGTTTGCTGTGTTTCCTCCACTACAATGTACCCTCTATAGGACAGCAGGAATTTTCATTATTTTCTCACTACTATATTTTAAGCACCTAGAATGCTGTCTGGCACACAATCAGAGCACAATAAAATTTTGTTGAATCCATGAATTCTCCAAGTGAGAAGGAGCAATTAGGAATGACTTTTGAGAGTGCTTCTTCTGTTGTGTTCTTGGGGTAGAATACAGGCTGCAGTGGGCCCCAGAGTGAATGCTGGTAAGGGTGGGAAAGAGGAGAGGCAGAGAATGTAAGCCAGCCCCTTGAGAAGTTTGGTGGTGAAGAAAGGAGATCAGAAAGTGGGTCAAGAAGCAGAAACAGAGTCAAGCAAAAGTTTGATCCTTTCTTGTATGATAATGCAGACCTGGGCCTGCTTGAAAATTTAGTAAATCTATATAAGAAAACACTAAAGATTCAAGTCAGAAGAACAAATACGAAGGGAAGAAAATCATAGACCTGGCTATATGGCTGAAGAGACTATTCAAATCACTCACATCATTCAAGAACATTTCTAATGGTCATGAAAACCCAGAGCAAAAGCAGATGGAATCAGAGTGGCTGCTGCTTCTGACAACTGAATCTCCATGTTAGGAATGTTGTGGAAATTAACTAAAGCATTCCACTAGATGCTATGTTGCTATCTCCACACACCATGCAACATCTGAGATGTAAAAATAAGCATTGCAATGCCCCACTCCACACAAAACCAGAATATTATTTAATACATTCCATTATTTTGGACAGGTCTTCTGAAAAGGCTATAGAAATGTAACTCATTCCTGTTGCCAATATATACAAATGAAGATGTCCCTAGCATATAGCTGGACACATTTCTGGGTAATATGGTGGTCGCAGTAGGTTCATTTGGAAGTGCAAAGTACTTCACTCTTAGACCTTCACATATTAGCTGTCAAAATGCACACTTCAACTCTCTTCTTTAGGATGATCACACAGACACTTGCTGATCTTGGGATAATTGACTTCCCTTTCATTGAAGTCCCTTATTTTTATGGAATAGACGCATCCTGGCTATGGGAGAAAAAATGAACTGAAAGTTGGAATACTAATCTCTCTTCTAATCCCAGTTACATCCAAATTCACAAATGAGATTTTGGAGACATTACCTTTGGGTCCTAATCCTATTCCTGGAAAAGGAAGAGTGCTAGGCTAGATAATATCTAAAGATCCTTTCCGTTTCAACACTAGCTAGTTCCTGTTCCTGTCAAACAAGTTAACAGAGACATAAAAAGTCTAAAAACAGAAGGGATACCACAGTCATAGCTCCAAGAAATCTGTTTTTGGCAGAAGTTTTTATAGAATGTAGTAGATGTTATAGTTACAAAGTTTGTGCCATGGGCAGGGCACAGTTCTAGGTACTAATGAATACAAAATAGATTTTCTTTTGTTTGTCCAGGGACAAAATGTATATAGTTCAATTACAATTAAAGGGTATATATGAGCCCTTCTTCCCTTGGCATATAAGACCAAGAGCCCCTTCTCCAGGTCCCAGAGAAAGGCTGTCATCAAGAGAAGAGGATTAACTTGGTGGCAGCAAGTCTGAGGACAATATCTTGTAGTACATGATGCCACCATAGAAAAAGCAGTTGCCTTAATCTTTGGAGTCATTTGCCAGTTTGTGCCTATTATGAAAAACCTGTTGCATTATATACATAGTTCATATAACTTTCTGCTTCTATTCTTGTGTTCCACATTCTTTTGGGCACATGGGATACTTTTGGGCAGAAGGGACTTTGTGGAAGTCATTTCCTTGGTTTAAAATATTCAAATGGAATCCTTTGAAGTTTGTTGATCATCCATCAAAAGATACATTTTTAAAAAATAGATATTCTGGAGAAAATAACAATTGCAATCTTTTACCAAACACTTAATGTCTATCCCATGAGGTACTGTGTTTATTGTTTTTCCAGGATTCTCAATTTTTTTTGCTCAAACAGCTTTGTGAAGTATGTACTGTTATCATTCTCATTTTACATATAAAACAAGTGGGCTTAGTCACATTAAGTAACTCCTCCAAGTCACCATTAGTTGACTTCAGAACCAGGAGGTAAACCAGCAGTCTGATTTTAGTGCTCACATTAACCAGAGTATCATAACTTCTTCAGAAATTTAGAAATCTTGTCATTTTGTTTCAGGAATAGCAAGCAGACCTACTGGCTCTGTATCTTCCACCATGAGAAGTTTGTTTTTACCTTTAACTACTAGTGGGAGCGAGTATCTTCTTGTAAGTCTCCAAATATCTCATCTGAAAGAGTTGTTCTTTGTGTAGATTTGTGATTTTAGCACCATTTGTTTATTCAATAGCAGATTGTGGAAGAGCTTTGTTATTTAGGTTTCAACCGTACAGGATAGTAAGATTGGTGATATGTGCATAACACTTGGCTATGAATAATCGTTCTCTTCTGTGAGAGACTAATTTGGAGTTTTGGGTAGATTAAACAAATGAACAAAACACTACTCAGTCCCAGGTGAATTGTTAACAATCCAGTGGTTGAAAGCTAATTGGTCAAATCAACAATTCTCTTGAAACTATGAATTGGCTGAAAAATAGCCTTTCCAAGCAACAGTTTTAATGCAGTAACATTAGTTTGTTGCCACAAAGCAGATGATCAGCATTTAGACACCTGCCAATTTACCAGGAAAGAAGGCAGTTTAAAAGGTAATTCCAAGTTTTAGGTAAACTCTATGATAATTTTGCAGAAGTTACAGCACCTTGTTTTCTTTTAGAATGTCTATTTCTTATGTTAAATTTATTTTATTAAATTATGCTTTATTTTAGTAGGCAGTATTGTAGTAAATTTAAAAATTTTGTCTCTGGCTCTACATGAACTATCTAAAAGTATCTGGGCCCAAAGTGAATATTTCTAATATTAGTTTGATGTTTTTAGATAACATCTGTGCACTCTAAGGTGGTTTTTATATTTTGCTGCATTTTAAGCAGCTTTTTGGGTTTTTTATTTTTTTATTTTATTTTTTTGTTTAGATGGAGTCTTATTCTGTTACACAGGCTGGATGGAGTGCAATGGTGTGATCTCAGCTCACTGCAACCTCTGCCTCCTGGGTTCAAGGGATTCTCCCACCTCACCTTCCCGAGTAGCTGGGATTACAGGCACCCACCATTATGGCCGCCTAAGTTTTGTATTTTTGTAGAGACGTTTTTTCACCATGTTGGCCAGGCTGGTCTTGAACTCCTGACCTCAGGTGATCCGCCCTACTTGGCCTCCCAAAGTGCTGGGATTACAGGATTGAGCCACTGCGCCTGGCCATTTAAGCAGTTTTAACAGTCCCTTTTTCTTTAATACTTTTTCAACTAGTGATGTCTTCTTTGGCTTATTCATGTTTTCATCACTTTTCAATTGATTTTTTTCTTTTATATCCTTTATTTAAGTAGCTGCTTCTTGAAGAAAATGCAAGATGTGTATAGAGGACTGACTTTTGTTGTTTAATAAATTTCTGCAATGCCTATTAATGTAAATATATGAAAAACACATTTTATTTGCTAATAGTTTGGGACTTTATACATTATTGCACCATTGATCACCTTTGCAGAAATACATAATTAATACCTAGTGCCTTAGTTTTATTATGTATTGCTTGCAAAGGGAGAATGGATATAATTAGTGAAAATTCTTCAAAATCAGGGACTGGAAATCATTTTTAAGTTCATCCTATCCATTTTTTAAGCTAAATTGTTTGTCTTTAAATTCCTGGATCCCTGTTGTTTACTACCATAGATAAGACATAGTGACCATAATTTAAACTAGCTATGGACCCTAGAGGAAGGCTGTGGTTCAGTTATGTAATCAAGATGATCATGATGAGGACAAGGACAATGAATTAGTATTAATACTTAATATTTACTGTGAGCTATTATGATTAGGCCCTGTGCTAACAGCTTTATTACTATCATCTCATTTCTCATAGCAGTCACACAATAATGTTATGATAGTTTCACCTCCCATTTACAGATGAGGAAATGGAAACTTACTGAGGTTACCGAGGGCCATTCAGGTATGAAGACAAGCCTGAGTCTGTTTGCCTCTGCTGAAGAAACTACTGTACAATAGCATCTACCTGTGACATACCAAAAGGCCTTGCACTGTGATGGTTCCTGCCTCTGCAGACTCTTGAGTCTTGAATAATGTGTTTCCGCCAATTCTCAGGTAATGAAGGTACAAAATTGATGGAAAGCTTTTATTTAAAAATCACTCAGAAGTTGCAGATTTTAAAAACAGAAGGTCACCATTTCCTTCTCTGAAATACTAGCATGATAGCCATCTTTCCTCATCTTCTTCATAGTTCTATGAGATAGATTTAACCAAAAAGCCACCTCCTGCAACCTCTTTTGTTTTTTTAAAAAATCATTCTAATATACCCTGATGTGAAAACAGGAGACAGTCACTTGAGTCTTTCAAGCAACTACAAGTAGCAAATAAATTTGATGCCATTTTACTGTGTAGGAGGAAATACACGTTTCCATTACCCCATGATGAACCTAATGATAAAATCTAGATAGAGCCAGATGTATATTTTGTTAACATTTTTATTCGTACGTGCTCTCAATACAACAAACAGCATCAGTAGTGTACACTTTGATAAAAAGGAATTTTTAGCTTAGTAGAAAAGAAAGCCCAAAGGTCAGAAGTATAATGAATATGTACATCTTTATGGAAACTGTTTGTGTGACCATCTTTATCTTCCCCTGTGGATGAGATGTATGCACACACAAGTAAACTAGAGAGAATTTTATTCTATGGGAATTTTTAGGAAAAAAAAAAAAAGACTTAAGGCTTAGGGATTGTTTTACTATCTGGAATTTGCCTAATTTGACCTTCAAAGTTCTTGCACAAAGTAGCAGCAATTCTTTAGAGGTATAGAGTCCATAGTTTAAGCTGTTAGTTTACAACGATTAAAATGCAAAAGTTCTTGCACATTCTGTGCTTTGAGAGGTTAATTCATCTACATTTTAGTTTGCATAATATATTTTTAGATAGCTCAGGTACTGACCTCAAAATCATTATGCTGATATCACTATCTCCTCTCATGTACATGTAATTCATGATGCACTTATCTCTTTCAAAAACTTTTAAAAATGTTTCTAATTCACAATTTCATTGAACAGCTAGCTGAGTCCATACAATTTAATGTTTCCTTGAAGGGAAACAAGTCATCAACTTAATATCAACTACTAAAAATGCAAGATGTTTGCATAACATCAAATTTGTTCAGTTTTAGCTTTTGAGTTGGCTGTAGTAGTTTGCTTAAAGGTCTCTATGCACAGAACAAAGCATGCATCTCTAATTATGTCTCTCTAGTTTACCAAAATATGTAATTGATATTAGTGTAAATATTTAGTACATAAAAATACTATCAAGAAAAAAAATCAACTTTTAATAAATATATTCGGTTCTGAATTCTATGTACAAGTACTTTACATCTACTCCCTGGAGAGAGCATTTCTGGCTTTGCTGTGAGCAAGGTGACTACTGACATAAATTATTAGCACATTATTGCAGTCAGATGCATTGTGGTTGTGAACATTTGAACATGAACCATATGGAAAATAAATATCTCAACCATCGACATATGCTTTCTTGAACCTGCCTTCAAAGCCCCAAAGCTCTACTATACTCAAATGTCAATTCTAGACTGATGATATTTTTCTCAGCTACCAACATACAAATAAGTTATCCCAAAACTTTTTCCTTTGCGATTATTACAGTACATTGAGTATAACTGTTTGTATCTGTCAACAATGAGAAAATTAAAAAAGAACACACACACACAAAAACAAAGGACACCTCAACGGTGCCTACTGAGGTCCTGGAAAGAGGGTTTCAGTTTTGTCTTGCACGAGTTCATTTACTATTCTTTGATCCCTGTGACTACAAGTGTACTAAGACACCAATCCTTTAAATTATAAGTATAGAAGGCAATAGGTAAGCTGATATCTGTATATCTATAGCTTTTGTGTTTTTTTCTTTTTCTATAATTTACGTATCACATTGTTGATTCAACAAAACCCTTTATGTTGTCAGTAGCTGTAATTCTAACTTCTCTTTTGTAATACTCTGCTTTGAAAATTAACCTATAGAATGTCAAACAAGGCAATACTCAACGACAGGCACCTAAAACATCCAGAAATGTAATATAGTAAACAATCATTTGAGAACACATCTCTTAAAATAATACTGATTTTTGCAATATACAGTATTTACACAACAGCTGCAAATTTGCTCATACAATATTTCTAATATAGATAAATAGGAATACAAGTCTAAGAATTCTTTGTTCCATATCCAAAATTTCTTGTTAAAGTGTAAACCATTGATATCTCTTTTTTAATTTTTACTGTAACTTTTCTAAAACAAACAAAAAGTCAGCTGATATGCACAATTGGTTCCAGTCCCTTTTCTGCTTCAGAGAGCGACCAACACAAACTTAGCAACATATTTTTCTTTTGTAATAATCTTTGGTGATTTCTTCCAATGAATTCTGGTAAATGAGTCAATGCAGAACAAAAGGAGGATGAAAGCAACTAGAAAGTGAGCCAGCACTTTCTGTTCTTCCAATTACAGATAAAATGAGCTGACGATCTATAGAGATTTCCACTTTAAACAAGCATATGCACCATGGGAAGAGAGAGGTTGTCCAGGTTTTCCTCTGGTTTCTAGCCTTTTTGGTTCACTTTCTCATCTTTCTAAGGTGGATGATCTTGTCGGACGTCTGTTGTCAATAATCTTTCCATCTTTCTTTGAGGTTCTTGCCTGAGAAGAAGCACCTATTGAATCACTGGCTGCAAAGAAGGAAGCAGCAGCCATTTGTGAAGCTGAACTGAGGTGGACCCTCTTGGTGGGTGGGGAGGATGGTACGGTGACCAGTCTCACAGTCTTACTTCCTGCTTGCTGAGCACTCCTCTGGGGTAAATTAGCACCATCAGATTTACTGTTTGGCCTGAAAGCAGCATATGCATTTGGACCTCCCACTGAAGAGATGCTACTCAAAGACATCTTCTTGGCAGGGGTCTCTGAATGATAAGGAACCAAAGATGTAGGCATCACTAGAGATCTAGGGAGGTCACTAGGGTTAGAGATGACATCATCATGAGTTTCAGCAGCTTCTAGAAGGTATGGTGGTGGCAGGGTGCTACTGCGCTTGCTGCAGGACTCACAACATAACTTGTTATAACCTGGTATGGAGCAGTATCGTGCCAACACTTCCATTTGACAGAATATGGACTTGTCTCCCAAACATGGTTCATCTGCAAAAATAAAAAGAAAATAAACTAACACTAGTATCTAAACATAAAATAAAAGGAGGAAAAAAATTAAAATATTTAATGAATGTAAAAAGATTTAAGTGCAATCTGACACTAACGGGAGTGATCCACACGAGCTTTTGCATTAAAAATATGAATATTAGAATGAATTCACTAAAATAAGTAGTTCTTTGTCTACAAAGTCCTTGTGATGATCATTATTTTAATATTTCCACCAGGAGTCTTCAGACCACAGAGGGTATTTTTTTTCTCCAAGTAGGAACCTATCTGATTTTAGAATGGGCAAAGATAATTTATTTAACGTTGTGGTTAAATTTTTAGGATGCAAAGGGGCATCTGTATTTTTATTTTATGGTATTTCTGACTTTCTCAGAGGGTACTCCCTACATTACGTTAAAATGTGAAATCAAAATAAATACTAAACACTTGTAAAAACAAAACAAATCTTACAAAGGTATTCTCCAAAGAATAATCAAAATACCATCTTGATTTAAAAAAATTCTCCAGTTTGAGATCGAGACCATCCTGGCTAACACAGTGAAAAGCCGTCTCTACTAAAAATACAAAAAAAATTAGCCAGGCGCGGTGGCAGGCGCCTGTAGTCCCAGCTACTCGGGAGGCTGAGGTAGGAGAGTGGCATGAACCCAGGAGGTGGAGCTTGCAGTGAGCCAAGATCATGCCACTGCACTCCAGCCTGGGTGACACAGCGAGACTCCGTCTCAAAAAAAAAAAAAAAAAAAAATTCTCCAGTTTGAATAAAATAGTTTCATGTTTATCATTGAATATTCTCAGATTATTTGTTATTTGAATGCACAAATTTGGGTAAAGTATGCCAAATTTCTTATGAATAATTCATGGTTCTTACATTTAATTTTATTGAATTGACAGTACTTTATGTTTAAAGGATACTTAGTAACACTCATAAAATGTAATTTCATTGAATTGACAGCACTTTGTCTAAAAATTACTAAAGTAATACTCATAAAACACTTGATAACATCTAAAGTAACACTTCTAAAACACTTCATACTGCACGTGTACACATTATTTTTATTACTTTAAAATTTTATTGATTCCAGGTTACAAGAATCGGATTTCAGATAATCCAAATATTAAGCTCATAAAAATGTTAACTTGTGCATAGTTTTAGTCATCCTGGGTATACCTTACGAAATAAAGACATATCCTGTGCCTCTCTGATAACAGAATCAGTACATAGAGTAGCATCCCTGCATATGTGCAACACAGAAACACTGATCCATGCCCAAAGAAGAAATGCAAAGAACTGTCAATTGTGGCATTTATGTAATAGAATCACTTAAAGTTACAGCCTATTATTGGGTAATACTATATTGCTAAGAAAGAAACTTGCTACATAACTCCCCAAAAATTGAAAAAATCCTTTTTCTAAAGTTTGAAACAAAAAAAACAGTCAGCTGGCAAAGCCAATAGAGGACTAAAATTACCAACATTGGTCCACTTCCCAAATTGTGAAATGACTCATATATGCTTGACATGTGCAGGTCTGTTATATGGTATAATGTGTCTGAATACTTCATATAAGCTAGGTCATCATCTAATTATGTTATGAATGTCTGAGCATTATATTAATGAGTTTCACCTTAAATATTAATTTCTCTTCATGTGTGAATTACTTTTTTTTTAACCTGTATCTTAAAATAAGAAAAATGTCTTCTTTCTGTATGTGTCAGGCTCTAGGTCTCAAGAGGAGAGGACATTATTTGATCTTGTCCTCTCTTTTTCCTCTAACCCCTTTCCCCCATCGCCCCTGTTCGGAGGCCCCTCTTAGAAGTATGACCTGTTGGCCGGGCGCGGTGGCTCACGCCTGTAATCCCAGCACTTTGGGAGGCCGAGGCGGGTGGATCACGAGGTCAGGAGATCGAGACCATCCTGGCTAACACGGTGAAACCCCGTCTCTACTAAAAATACAAAAAATTAGCCGGGCGTGGTAGCAGGCGCCTGTAGTCCCAGCTACTCGGGAGGCTGAGGCAGGAGAATGGCGTGAACCCGGGAGGTGGAGCTTGCAGTGAGCCGAGATCGCGCCACTGCACTCCAGCCTGGGCGACAGAGCGAGACTCCCTCTCAAAAAAAAAAAAAAAAAAAAAAAAAAAAAAAAAGAAGTATGACCTGTTTTCTCTGAGTTAGAGAAGGAGTCCAACCAAAGGTCTCCCATTTCTAAGTGTGAGCACTTTGGCATTGCAGAGTCCTGTTCATAACCTGGGTTTCATTAGGGCCAGAATTTACTTTTGTGTGGAGGAGCAAAAGGGAGAGATATTCTGAGAAAAATATGAGCAAAGGAATACATTAACCTTATGGTAATTTGCCTACTGATAAATGAGAAGAGCTTACAGGCAAAAAAAAATGGTACAATCAAAATACGGAGTCACATGAAAAAAATCAATCAATTACAAAAAAGGCAACTTTTCAGACTTCTCGTTCCACCCCCAAATCATTATAACAGGTTCTGGAAAAGAGATTCACACATGGTCTCAAAAGGCCATTTGATTCTAATAGCAGTTTGAGATTCTGATAGAAAGTATTACTTATTTTACTTCAAATATGGTAGTATTTGCGACCGTTAGAACTCTTAGGATTGCCCTTTGGGCCTCAATTTCAGAACAACAGAACAACTAAAAGGGATATGAAATCACTAAGATAGTTAAGCTATCTTATTAGCTCCCTGGTTTTATATTCAAAAAATTTCTTCTGGCTAAAGAAGGAGAATCAAGAAAATTCTTGCTAACCATTGGGCACGTCTGTAGAAATGCACAGCTGTACCAGCTCCAAGATCAATAAAGCTTACTTACAAAGTGGCAGCCTCTTAACAGGAATAACTACATAAGAATAAAATATTATGGTGACAGTATATGTTAAAACTTCTGAGTAAAGTTTGTTCTTTTGGTTTTGATTTGTATTTTGAGCTCTTACATATATCAATACTTTCCAAAGTAAAATGATTAAATATATAAGTCCTATGTCTCCCTCTCATGGTCAGATATGTTCTTGCTATAATATATTTCAGATGAAAATTTATAATGAAATAATTTATAAGGGTTGAAGACTTAAAGCCTGAAAATGAGCTTCAAAAAATAAAACATTTGACAAGATAGTGCTTTGCCAATTTTCTTGACAAAAAGCACCATTCAGCAGATGTCAATATTCAAACAATGTCTTACTTATGGTGTTGGAGGCCAAGGAAAAAGCAACTTCTTTAGGCCTGAGTCTTCTAATATGTGAAAACAATGTCCACAGTTGTCACTGGCATGGCTTTAGCAGGACTGCATTTAAGAGAAGGGTTGTGGTGGAGGGGGATGGGTGGGCTAGGAAAACAAGGCAGGAGAAGAAAATATAACGGAAGAGAGAGTGCAACAAACAGACGGGGGTGGCGAGAGACTGACTTGGGGAGAGAAAATGAGACAGGAAGAGAAAAAGACGTCAGTGGAGGGGCTAGGAAGAGAAAGATAGGAGGAGAAAGAGACAGACACAAGGAGTAAAAGATGGAGGAGTAGAGAAAAAGAGGCTGGAAGGAGAGGAAAAAGGTGGGTATGGCCTGAATGTGTGCCCCCAAAATTCCTTTGTTGAAACCTAATCCTCAAGGCAATGGTACTAACAGGGTGGGGCCTTTGGGAGGTGACTAGGCCATCAGGGTGGAGCGCTTATGAATGCAATTCATGCCCTTATAAAAGAGAATCAAGGGAGCTCCCTGGCCCTTTTCACCACATGTGGACAGAAAAACAAGGCACCATCTAGGAAGCCCTCACCAGACACTAAATCTGCTGATGCCTTGATCATGGGCTTCTAGACTTAGAACTCTGAGCAATAATTTTTTTTTTATAAAGTACCCAGTCTCAGGTATTTTGTTATAGCAGCTAGAACAGACTAAGGCAGTGGAGGAGATAAGAGACAGGGAGAGAGAGAGAGGTGGAAGAGATGGAGAGACAGAGACAGACATACCAAGTTGGAGAGGAAGGGGAGGATAAAGAAAGAGAAAGGGAGAGGGTGAAGGGGAGGACACTGAGAAAGAGAAAATGGGAGAGGAAGGGAGACAGACACATGGAACAAGGAAATAGGGGAAAGAGAGAGCCAGGAAGAGGCAGGAGGAGAGAGAAGATGAGAGGGAAAAAGAATGATAGGAGGTACAGCCAGGGAGACTAGGAGAGGGAGAGGGAAGGACAGCAAGAAGAAAGAGTAAGGCCTCGAAAAAGCATGTGTGGCTGACATAGAAAATGAGCCACATACAGGCAGCAGGTGACAGCTCATCAGAGACAGAGCAAGACAGACACCAAAAATAAGAGAGAGACAGAGGACAGCAAATGGAGACACAGATGACCGAGCACAGGACAGACAGAGATGTGGATAGAGAGCTATGGAAATGGAGGCAGAAGGAGACAGTGATAGAGCCCAAAACCATCCAATATATTTTGCTTGTTTTATTTACTTATGTTTTGAAATGGAGTCTCACTCTGTCACCCAGGCTGGAATGCAGTGGCGTGATCTCAGCTCACTGCAACCTCTGTCTCCTGGGTTCAAGCAATTCTCCTGCCTCTGCCTCCCAAGTAGCTGAAATTACAGGCATGCGCCACCATGCCCAGCTAATTTTTGTATTTTTAGTAGAGACAGGGTTTTACCATGTTGTTCAGGCTGGTCTCGAACTCCTGACCTCAGGTGATTCACCCACCTTGGCCTCCCAAAGTGCTGGGATTACAGGCATGAGCCACCGCACCTGGCCCCATTTTGCTGTTTTAAAATAGCAAATTGACTAAATAAAGAAAACATACTCTGCTTTTGCCATACAGCAAGTTGGCAGGTCAGGCAAATGCTGAATTTTATCCTATGTGCAAGGTGTCTGTTTGAAGTTACTCTATGGATAGACAGTTATTGGAAATGGCTTTAGGGTTGAGTGACATTACCCACAGATCAAAATTGAATAATTTTAGTAAAATATTTCAAAATCTTTGCAAAATTATGCTTTTAATAAAGATGTGAAGTTATAGTTAAATATAACAAGGAAAAATCAAGTAGTTCCTATTAGCAACACAAATTGATAGACGTTACATATACATGGCACAGCCCTCACTCCAATGCCACCAGCCAGAAATGGCAGGGCTATAGTGATCATGATACTTAAAAAGTGTAGGACATTACCTCAAATGCTGATCTTAAAGAACTGAATTGGACTAATATTTTCCAGGTGTTTTCCTTTGGTTATTTATCGTTAAACAAATATAAATTCTATAACTTCTCTCAAAAGGAAATTCTGCTTTTTGAGGTTTAAAAACATCAGAGCAGTGAAGTCAATTGGTGTGACACCTACCATTACAAGGAGGCAGTTGACAGGCTCTGACCGACTCAGGCTTTTCACCATCACAGTGGTCCCCAGCCCTGCAGAGGACCTGCCTCACCTCTGTTCCTTCACCGCAGGTCACTGAACACTGTAGAGACAAAGGCTGTGGTTACAGACATTTATTCCACCAAGACCATGCACATACACACACACACACACACACACACACACACACACACACACACACACACACATACATACACAAAGACACAGAGATCTGGAGTGGGTTCTCTATTAAGTAATGCTGCACAGTGGTTTTGAAGACAGATACTACTTACTGAGTTTATATTCTGACTCCATTATTTACCAGCCTGGGCGCATTGTTTTTTCTACATAAGATTCACCTTCCTTATCTAGTGGAAAGCTGGGATAATAATACCTGCCTTATAAGATTGTTTTAGGACTAAATGAAGGCAAAGGAACAAAGTGTACAAAGCAGTAACAAAATTCCTGACACCTAGTAAGCATACCGTATGAAGAAGCCATGATTAATAACAATGGTAACATCTGCTGTAGTTTCTAAAAACAATGTTGATGATGTCTGTTCTCAGGGACCCAATCATGGTATTGACAGTCCTCACTTCTTCTTTCTTACAGATGGCAGAATTTACTGATAAGTTGCCTTGGATGGTTAATTCAACATCCTTGGAACTGCTATTACTCTGTGCTCTTAAGTTCATTTCTCTAATGAAAAGGTTTACTGCTCTAAAACTAAGCTCAGAAAGTTCCATGCAATGGCCCTAGGAAGGTGCTGTGGAGGAGGGACTTCTACTGAGACTTTGATATGCATTATCATTATCATCCTATGTGGGTGACCTGCTCTTGTACTATGGTTTGAATGTCCCCTCCAAAACTCAGGTTGAAATTTAACTGCCATTGTAACAATGTTGAGAGGGACCTTTAAGAGGTGGGACCTTTCTGAGGTGATTTATGGGCATGGGTTAATGCTATTATCTTGGGAATGGGTTAGTTATTGCAGGAATGGGCTACTGATAGAAGGATCCTCTGTGTCTCTCTTGCATGCCTCCTTGCCATGTGATGCCTTCAGCTACAGGAAGACCCTCTCCAGATGCCAGTGCCATACTCTTGGACTCTGCAGCCTCCAGAACCATATGCCAAATAAACTTTTGTTCTTTATAAATTACCCAATCTGTGGAATTCTGTTAAAGCAGCAAGAAATAGATAAGACAACTTGCTTGTTTCTTCCTTTCTGGGCTTATTCTCCACTTACTCTTTAGTCTTCTGTCTGCTTTTTCATGCCCTTTCCTCCTATAATCTATTCTCCTATGACCCCAAGATTTCTTATTTTGAGTCTTTAGAAATATCTAAGACAGGTGGTAATAGCTGACAATGCAACATTGAGTCAGCCAATTAGCAAACAAACATCATCTGGACAGGTATGCTAGGCACTAGCTGAGTGCTGAGGAAACAAGGCATACTATTTTTGAGAAATGTGTGTACTAGTGGCAAATATAGATTCAAGAATCAGAGTTATAATACTCTGTCATGAACAGCATGGTAAAGTTGTACTGCCTTTCAGATATAGAGGAGGAACTGCCAGGAAAGGTACCACCTGGAAGGTGGTCATTTGGACTATGGAGATGAGTTTTGGTGGAGAAGGAGAGATTATCAGGTAGGAGGAGGGGGAGTACAAGTCAGCTGAAAGGTAGGAGGCTCAAACAAGCATGGTCTGTTTGGAACAGTGTGAAGTTTACTCGAACTGGGACAAAGAGTTGGAATGAAGAAAGAATAAGAGGAGTTAGTGCAGTGCCAAATGGTGCTGGGCCCTGCATTCAATATTAGGGGTTTGGAATTTATACTGAAGGAATAGGAAAGTCAACAAAAATATTAGACAAAAGAAGTCATCTTTCAGACTTCTTCTCTATGTTATGAAACACATAAACATGGTTTGCCCCTAACATGTACTGTCTTAAAGCATTAATTTTTCCTAACACCTCCAGGTAATTACAAAATATGCAGTAGTTTCTCAGTTCACACAAAGCCTAACTGATGTTTAAGCCAAATTAAAATATCTACACATGCTTACACACACACTTTACTTATGCATGCACAGAATTCACACACCTACCTCACTCCAGGGTCCTGTTTTCCACTGTGCAGGGCAGGGCACTCTGTTACAGGGCCGGCGGCTCTCGGGACGGTCACCCATGCAGTATTTGCTGTGCACAGAGCGGTTGGTGCCATCATGGAGTGGCTGAAGGCAGCGTACAGTGCGAAGCTGATAGCCAGAACTTCCACAGGTTTTGGTGCAGTGTTCCCATTCTTCTGCTACCCAGCTGTGGGTACCGGGGTTTAATATTGAAATTATCACTGGTATGTATAGTGTACACATTCCCACCTGCAAAGCCTAGACTTTTCTGCTCTCTAAGTGACTTGCAACCTAGTGGGCACACTGCAGTTCAGGAAGTGGTTTCAGAAAGATGGATATAATGGATAACTTTTTAACAATAGTAGGCTGAAACTTTTATTTTATTATTATTATACTTTAAGTTTTAGGGTACATGTGCACAATGTGCAGGTTAGTTACATATGTATACATGTGCCATGCTGGTGTGCTGCATCCATTAACTCGTCATTTAGCATTAGGTATATCTTCTAATGCTATCCCTCCCCACTCCCCCCACCCCACAACAGTCCCCAGAGTGTGATGACTTCCTGTGTCCATGTGTTCTCACTGTTCAATTCCCATCTATGAGTGAGAACATGCGGTGTTTGGTTTTTTGTCCTTGCGATAGTTTACTGAGAATGATGATTTCCAATTTCATCCATGTCCCTACAAAGGACAGGAACTCATCCTTTTTTATGGCTGCATGGTATTCCATGGTGTATATGTGCCACATTTTCTTAATCCAGTCTATCATTGTTGGACATTTGGGTTGGTTCCAAGTCTTTGCTATTGTGAATAGTGCCGCAATAAACATACGTGTGCATGTGTCTTTATAGAAGCATGATTTATAGTCCTTTGGGTACATAGCCAGTAATGGGATGGCTGGGTCAAATGGTATTTCTAGTTTTAGATCCCTGAGGAATCGCCACACTGACTTCCACAATGGTTGAACTAGCTTACAGTCCCACCAACAGTGTAAAAGTGTTCGTATTTCTCAAATAGGATGTGGCTGAAACTTTTAATGCCCTATTTTTTTCTGCCTCTCAGTGACTCTGAAATCTTCTTCTTTCCTAAAGGATGATCTACAGAGGGTTTCTGAAACTCATCTTAAAGTTGCCCTGTTAGATTCAGGCATGAAGGCAGTTTTCAAGGATAGCACCAACTCACTCTCAGTTATATTGCCTAATGGTGTTAAACATCTGACAGTGAATCTTTAAAACAGAATCCATCTAATGGTTGCTAAGACACACTTACGATTTCTTTACATAACCTTCTGTTTTCACTATGGTTTCCTTCTCTCTTGGTCATGTCTATTATACATAGTTAAAAATCTGGTTCACATTCTACAGAGGATACACCTCATGTCTTTTTCTGGGTTGGACGAGGGCACATTTTTATAAAATCTGGAGAGTTCACTCATGTTTAAATATTTTAACTGATATGACTGTTTTATTTCTACAGTTGTTGCTATGAAGGCTACTTGACATATCTATACTGTTTGGATAATGCAGTTCTTCTTATTGGCCCTTACTGGGCCTGACAAGAGGTAAGGGTGGTGTGCATTGGGGCTGGGTAAAAACTGTTCACACAAATGCACCTGATAGAAACATTTCCAGAGGCATTTTCCAAAATATTAACCAGGGGACATTCTCAAATTCTAATGTCAGTGTCAGTGTCCCAAGCACTCTCCAAATCAGCTATGGATACAACATTACACACAGTTCTGCAGTACACATGCTTACCAAGTCCCAAAGGGTGGTCACCATTGACTCCATCTGGTTATGCAAGCTGTCTGTATGTAATTCAGGCTAAAATTAATTTGCCTTTTCCAAAGTTACCTTCCCTCTGCAATTTTTTTTTCTTTCCATATATATGAGGCACCAAAATATAACCATGCTAAAACCTTGGCAGTCTTTGGTATTCACAGTTTAAGACTGCTTTAGCTTGTCAAACTGGTGGTAAAATGTCTCAAGGCAACTGGACTGAGGAATTTTGCTCAATTTTGAAGACCTCAGTGATGACTCTCTTTTGAAGACAAATATTATACTTCACAGATATAGGTACTTCTGATTACCTCCATTCCCTCCTAAGATCTCAGAATGAAAGTAAATGACAAAGATGTTATAAATCTAGAAAGACAAAGAAATTTGAGAGGAAGTCACAGCAACATAATTTTGGAACCTAGAAGACAGATGGACATATGGAAACTAACTCAGCAGATCTAAGAAGAATGAAGTCCAACTCAGCAGTACAAGGTGATGAGCAAACTGACTTGCACTGTAGAACTTTAGAAATATTTAGGGATTAGAGGCCTTAGATTCACTGTGGGCTGTGAAAACAAGGGTGAAGCCAAGACTGAAAGCAGGAGAACTAATGAAAAGTCTGTTTGGTAGCAGTTAGACCTCCTGATTCTTAACCATACAGGGTGATTTGCCCTCCTCCAAGGCAGAAGACATGAGGTTTATCCTCTGTAGAATGTGAACCAGACTTAACTGGATACAATAGACATGATCAAGAGAGAAAGGAACCACAGTGAAAACAGAAGGTTACATAAAAATCCATCTGTGAAATGGTGAGATCACTTTAGAAACCCATACACATTTCCAGAACAGCATTTAAACTGGCTTACACTCCCTAGGCAAGAAATTGATTCTGTTCTATGGAATCTATTTTATAAGAAAAACCCTAAATATACAATTAATTGAGGCTCTTTCAATAAAATAGCTGAGTCAGATCACCCTATAGTTGAGCCCACCAGCTACGACTGTAAGGCAAACTTCTAATCAGCCTTCTAAACACTGCATTTTTATACACGTATGAACATCCCAGGATTACCACATAGAAATCCTCTAACATAAATGATGGAGGTGGAGTGGGTGTGGAGAAGTGGAAGAAAAGAACTCAAAAGAAATTACTTAGAAACAGGAAATGAATCCTTGATATTCCAGAAGAGATAAAAGAATATATTGCATCTGTGAAATAAAAATCAAATGCCTTGAAAAAGAAATACCTGAATAGATCTCTTGAATATTAATGATATGATAGCAAAAATGAAAGGTTCGGCAAGTGCAACAATGAACAATAGGAGAGAAAATCCAAGCTACGAATGTCCTAGAAAGAAAGAACACTGAGGAACATGGGAGAATTTTTTTCAAAACAAAAAAAATACAAGAAAATCTTCCAGAGATAAAAGATATCCATTTTATATATTTAAAAGTTTGTGTCATTTGCCACAACATAGATGAAACTGGAGGAAGTTATGCTAAGTGAAATGAATCGGACACAGAAAGACAAATACCATGTGACCTTCACTTGTTTTCTAGATTCCATATGTGGAATCTATAAAAGTGGAACTCACAGAAGTGGAGACTAGAATGGTGGTGATTAGGGGCTTGGGTGAGGGTGAAGGAGTAATGGAGAGATGTTGGTCAAGGGGTACAAAGTTTCAGTTAGAAGAAACATGTTTTTGAGATCTACTGAACAGCATAGTGTCTATGGTTAATAATTATGAAATCGATATTTCAAAATTGCTAGGAGAGCAGATTTGAAATGTGTGCACCACAGAAAATGATAAGTATGTGATGTGATAGATTGGTTAATTAGCTGAGTTTAATCATTCCACAATGTATGCATACATCAAAACATTACATCGTACCCCATAAAAACATACAATTTTTATTTTTCAATTAAAAAACTCTGTAAGTACACAGCACAACGATGAGTAAAAATGAGCACCCAGTCAATTTCATCACTGGGATTTCAGGACACTAGGAAAAACATGACGGTCCTACAAACTTTGAAAGACAAAGAGACCAAAACAGGTCATTGAGAAAGAATTGAGAATCAGAATGGCAACTGACTTTTCAACAGCAACACTTGAGTGTAGATAATAACAGAACAGTATTTTTGAGTCTGAGGGATGATATATTATAGTTTGGAGTAACAGGAAATCCCAGAGAAGAGAAAGGTAGTAGGAATTCCAAGGAGAATGGTGAAAGGAAACCCTAGGATGAAAGCTGGTAAAAAGTCCAAGCTGGAGCTGGAACACAGAGAACTCTCTGTTCTCTAAGACTCTTCCATTTCTATGGAGACTAAAGTGACAGGATACTTGGATTTAGTATTTTGAGGGGATTGATACTGAGAAAGAGAGTTTGGGAATGAATTAGGGAAAAGTAGTAGAAGATCAAATACATAAAATCAAAATATTCATTTATTCTGGAAGAAACGTTACAAGAAAGAAACCATAATAATCAATGCATGCTGTGTGACTCAGGTATTAAGAGAGATACATGTTAATACAAACCCTGAATATTGTGATCAGTAAAAGGTATGTTAGGTCAGTAATGGGAGTAGCAGGGAAGGAAAAAGTGTGGCCTCTGGGTGTGCATTTGTGGAGTAGTCATAAAATAATACAATCTTCAGATTTCACAGTGAAAATTCAATGTATAATGTCTAACCCACCTCCCAAAAAAAGTCAGGGAATAGAAGCAAAAACATTTGACTTAGATGGAAGCAAGTAATTACCAAATATCAAAATAAATATAAAAGTTGAAAGTGGTTGTTTTTGAGGAACAAGAATGTGGTGAAAGGCACAGAACTGCAGCTTTATATAATTCCTGTGAAGTGACTTGACTATTTAAACCATGTCTATATAGAGCTTTGACTGAAAATAAAATCAAAACTAAAAAGAGCTAAAGGCAGTGAAGTCCTGATTTTGACCTCCAGATATGATAGTTAAAATAGATGCTTACAGTGGATGTGTACACTCTTGAATATTGCACATTCGTCTAATAGGTTTCGGCTTTTTGTTGGCCTCACAGAAGCTGCGATGGACCATTTTATTATCACTTTTCCTACGGCATCCATATTTAGTGTACTGGAAACCTGGAAAAGGAAATAAAGTTCTTTGGATTTAATCACTTCTTCATGCTGATACTTACTTGATTATTCACTTACTCATTCATACATTTATTCATCCATTCAATAAATATGTATTGAGTGCATACAATTCGGCACTTCAATAGGTGCTGAAGGTCCCAAAGAACATTAAATAAACAAAAACTTTTACCTTTTCAGAGAATACATTTGATAAGTATTGCAACTGCATGCATGTTAAAGAACTAGACTCTAAATATACACAGTCTAGTGTGAGAGAGAGATACGAAAACCACTGTGACAATACCTAGTGACATAGGCTTTTAGAAAACTATGTAAATAACTTACAGTAGAGGGCACCAAAGGAACACAGAGGGAAGAGATCTGTAACTTGGAGGGGAGGGGAAAGCTTAGAGGATCAGTACTTTTCTTCAGCAGAATACTGAAGTTCAGATAGTATGGGGTAATGGAAATGAAGCAGAATTATTCTCCAAGGAAAGGAAATAACGTGTGAAAAACTGTGGTTTCTTCATGTGGCTACAGGATCATGTGTGAAGAGTGCAGGAGTTAGGGAAGGATCAGATCTTGAAAGCCTTCAGTGTCTAACAAGTTTCTGGACATTATCCTGAAGGTTATAGGGAGTTACTGAGGGTCTCTCAAACATCAACTTTTATATATGTAATTATGTATATAAATTTGAAAAAATTCAAACCTATCCAAAAGTTGTAAGAAAAAACAATATTTGTATACCTTGCACCTAGATTGATCTTTTGTGACTATGTCACCACATTTGCTATATTTCTTTATATATGTGTATGTGTGTAAATATACATATAATTTTGCTGAACCATTTGAAAGTTGAGGACATCCTGATCCTTCACTCCTAAATACTTCAGCACAGATTTCAGAAGTACATTCTCTTATATAACTATAATATAATTCTTAAAATCAGGACATTTAACATAGACATAGTGCTATTATCTAACATACAGACCTATTCAAAAATGTTCAATTGTCCCTATCATGTTATTTATGGCAATCGTTTTCCAGTCAAGGATCATATGTTGCGTTTAACTGTTATGTCTCCAGCCTCCATCAATCAGAAATAATTACTGAACCTCTTTTTGTCTTATGGCATTTACTACTTTTGAAATTTAAAAACTATTTGTTTTATAAAATGTTCCACAATTTGGGCCTGTTTAACTGTGTTCTAATGATGAGATTCAAGTGATTCATTTTTAGAAAGAATGCTACATAAAGTGATGTTGTGTCTTCAGGGCAACATGTTAGAAGACTGAAGGATTTTAATCTGGGAAATAATATAATTTTACCATTCATTCATGCATTCATTCAAGAAAAATTACCCTGCAAATTAAGGAAGAGAAGAACATCAATATTAGTTGGCTAGTTAAAAGGCTATTGCAATAATCGTCCCTCCCAAAGTGGTGACTGGAGTCTGGTGAAGAAGGAATAGATGTGGTAGATATGAAGAAGGTATATCTGACAAATATTATGACCAAGTAAATGTTGAGAGTACAGCAGAAGGGAGGGTCCAAATTAAATAAGCATCTTGTAATGGATAAAGAGATGTCATTTAAAATACTTAACTATTGTATTCCTCCCTCAAGAAAACACTTTAGAAATACAGCCTTGAACTTAAAATTATAAAATAAATAATTTACACAAGCACTGCCTAATACAAATTTTGTTCTCAATTATTTGCTGTCATTTTTGTAACAGCCTCTTGCCTTCTCCTGCCCATGGTGGGAAATTGGTAATGGAGCACTTGTTTAGAACTAGAGGAATGGATGATGGGAGAAATTGAGAGACATTAAATCCAGCTTAATAGACTCTGGAGAGGGAACGGAGGCAGCACAGTGCAGTGAGTGAGAGCATGTGTTCAGAAGCCAGGTTATCTGGGTTTGAATCCTATGGGCTCTGTGAAATTATCTGCTGTGTGCTTCAGTTTTGCTACCACTTTAACAGAGATAACAACAGTACCAACTGCGTAGGGCCATTGTGAGTATTCATGCATTGATATATAAAGCATTTAGAACAGTATCTGGTTTCAAATACATAGCATAGTCAGTTACACAGTCATGTAACCAATAGCTCTTTTATTATTAACTCTGGTAGAAATGCAGAGAGATACAGAAAGCAAAAGTAGGTAAGAAGAAAGATGAGGACCAGAGTACACTGAATTTGGGAGAGTTTTGGCGTTTGGGAAGAATAAAGTGATTAAGGGTACCACTACAGTAAATGCAAGACAAAGGACCTGAGAGAAAAGGGCAAGAGGATTTTAAGGTCTGCCACTGTTATGAAAGGAATCCTATGATTTGGTGATTCTGAGATTTCAGTAAAAATGTTTTGTATTGATGTTTTGATGGTTATGTTTGGTGTTTCTCAGATTGTGGCCTCGATTAGAGACAGCAATAAAGGTAGAAGCAAGATTGGTTTTTATATGCATTACATTTTAATATAATAAATGTGTTCAATTGTTACCTCCACCACAGGGTTTGGAACACTGAGACCAGCTCTTCAAAGCCCACTCAAAAGTATCTAATTCTTCCTGGATGACATTGTTGCTGTTGATTGTAGGTACAGAGTCTTCATGGATGATGTACTTATATGTCAGGCTAGAGCGGGTATCATTTTCTTGAGGTATAATCTAACATACACATGAAATCAATATGTAAATCACCTGAGGGTTTTAAATTTTGAGTGTAAAATTACAAATATTTCAGAATATTGCTCTTATTAAAACTGAAAACTTTCAAATAGTTTCAAAAATTATGTTTTTATTTCTATAAACCATAGTGCAAATGTGCCCTGCTTAAGAAAAAGATGAAGTATCTATAAAACTTTTAACATAAAAGTGTTAAAAAATACATACACTGAGGAGTAAGAGTTTGTATTATAAAAATAATAACTTTATAAGGTTCACTGTAGGTTTCCTTAAATTATATCATCTCCTTTTTAAAGGATTTTAACTTTTAGATGTAAAGAATTATAATTAAAATTAAAGGATTAAAATTTTTAAATTAAAATTTTTAAATTTTTAAATTTTTTGAATTTTTAAATGTAAAAATTTTGATGCATTTTAAAATTGTCTTCAACTGAAATTGTTGTGTTGTGATGATAAAGACAGTAATGTTCCCTCCAGAAAATATATACATTATGGAAAAATAGAAAGAAAATGAAAAATCATAATTCTACCTAACTAGAGAAAACCAGTCACTTTTATTATTGTGATAGTCCCTCAAGATATTTGCATTGTGTGTGTGTGTGTGTGTGTGTGTGTGTGTGTGTGTACAGACATATTTACTTTCCTGGCTTTGTTTATTTCATGTAACATGCACATTTCTCAAAATATTCTTTGAAAACATGCTTTTGGAGTGTGGAATGATGGTCATTGGAGACTCAGAGGGGTCAGAGGGAATGGAAGGAGGGCTGAATGATGGGAACTTGCTTGGTGGGTACAATGTGCATTGCTCCAGTGATGGATGCACTGAAGGCCCTGACTTTACCACAATGCAAGATATCAATGTAGCTAAATTGCACTTGTACAAAAAAAAGTTAAAAAAAGAAAATATACTTTTAAATGTCAGCATAGTCTGTAATCCTAAAATTGTTATGTATTATTGTTAATAAGTGTGTGGTAACTCTTCAATATTTGTATTCATTAGAAATTTTCCCAACCTTTGTGGGGATTTCTGGCGTTTCTTAGTAGACTGAAGAGAACAAACACTTTTTATAATTCTAGTTCTTCTGATAGACTGGTGAATGGTCCTCCGGAACAGTTAGAACAATTGTTACTTTAATAATGAGAGTGTATGAAAGTGGCCATTTGACACTACATGTTACATAATTTTCACCTTTATTAATTGGAAAATATCATGATTTTAGTTGTTATTTATTTGATAACTAATAAAGTTTAATTTTCCTAAGTTTATTACTCACTTATATTTTAAACACTGTACATTGCATGACTGTCCTGGTTTTTATTGGAACTGTACACATTTTTTCTCTCCTAATCTGTGCACTAAAGATATGAATTCCTTTTTGTAATATGAGTTGCAAATATTTTCTCAGTTTGTCTCTTGCCTTTTAATTTTGTTCAGGGCAAAGCTGCCTTTAAAAAAATTGATTTTCATGTAGCTTTCATAGGATTTTACTGATTATGCAAAGAGAGAAATGTGCAATTCATTGGTATTCCAAACTAAATTTTTAGAACTACCTTTTGTTTGAGAAATGAGGTGATACTAAAATCAGTGGGGGTAGAGGATCTGGTTATCTGGCTTTTATTCTCTTTTTTCTGTCTTTGTTTTTAAAACAGCATTAAAAATCAAGCACCATTCGAACAACCCTTACACTCTAGCCAGATATCTAATTCTCTTTGCCCCAGACAGCCTAGCCACCATGTTCCAGGACTCAGAATGGAAAAGCAATGTCATAATGATAGAACATTGCTTGTCTACACCCTCGTCTCCTAGCTACAAATCTCCCTCTTGTACCTCCAGCCCACACCACTTGCTGTGGTCAGATTATAATCAGTGGGCAAATCTTGAAGCATCTATCATGATGGTTAAGCATCAGGTCTCTAAAGCCAGATACTCATGTTGCTAGAAAAGAATACAATGTAATTATATCAGCGTGAAATACAGCTTCTGGCCTCCAATCATTCATATTTAAAATAATCTAAATAAAACTTTGATTAACATATATTTTATTATGGAACAGGATGAGAGTCTAGAATAGACCCACATAAATGTGGATAATTAATTTTGACACAATTGAAAGGCATTTTAATAAAGAAAGGACAGACTTTAAACAAATAGTGCTAAAACAACTGGACATCATGATGGTTTAAGAAATGTAGATACATTAGGTAAAAAAGGACTGAGAATTCCGTCTCGGTTTCACTGTCCCATGTTCTCGCTCACTTGAGTTACTTGCTGTAGTGGAAGTCAGTGCCATATTGTGAGGACGTATAAACATCCTATGGAGAGGCTTAAGTGGTAAAGAATCATGGACTGCTACCCACCACATGGAAAAGCTGGGGAACAATCATCTGAGGCCTTTCAGCACCATGTGGCTAAGCTTGGAAGCAGAGTAACCCCCAGTCAAGCTGAGATGACTCTAGCCACAGTTGACAGCAAACTCATCAGATACTCTATGCCAGAACTAGCCAGTTAAGTGGTGTCCAGATACATGTTCCACAGAAACTATAAGTATTGCTTGTGTTCAGCCACTAAGTTTGAGGGTAATTTGTTTTACAACAATAGATAACTAATATAGACATCCATATGCAAAAATAAGGACCTAACACTTCATACAAAATTAACCCCAAGTGATACATATACCTAAATGTAAAATGTATAACTCTAAAACAGTTACCAAAAAAAGTAGGAGAAAATGTTTTGATGCTGGATTAGACAAAAAAAAATTTCGTAACACCAAAATCTTTATCCACAAAAGAAAACATTAAAAAATTGGACTTCGATAAAGCTAAAATATTTTGCTCTATGAAAGAAACTACTAAAAGAATGAAAAGACAACCTATGGACTGGAATAAAACATTTGCAAATCATGTATTTCACAGAGGACTTGAATATACAAAGAGCTCTCGAAACTCAACAAAAAGAAAATATAACAACTTTAACAATGGGCGAAAGATTTGAACAGATATTTCAAAATGGAACTAATTTTCAGAGAAAAAAAACCCTAAAAATTGAGTGGAGCAATTTGACTTAAGTATAATATTTTATAGGAAATCCAATAAATAAAAATTCTGTATAAAACAGAAACTAACAATAAATTTCAAATCAAGTAGATGTCTTCTGCTTTCATCCATGAGGGAGTAATGGAGTTGCCGTCTTGATATTAAAAGCTATAAAACTGGGCAAAATATTTGCAGAAACTTTTTTTTGTTGTTTGGCAATGTATGTCATGACAAAGGACACCAATCCTTGTAAGAAGAGAAACAAGCCAGATCTTATTCCTGACAAGGGCCAGGTTCTGGACCTGGAGCTAGATTAGAGTTTGGAACTTTCAGAGCCGGCCACTAAAGAAGAGGGGCCTGCTTAGAGAGATCACCTAGAAATCTACATGGGTCCATGACTGAGGGTTGGTCTGTGTATGCTCAAGCCAAGACACCAGGCAGTCCACAGTGGGAGTGCTGGGGGTGGGACAGAGATACCAGAAACCAGGCAGGGCTGAGCCTGGCACCATGAAAGGCCACACCATGGGAAGAAGGACAACACTGAAATAGACTAGCTGTAAGGAAGAATAAAACTAGGCCTTAAAGGATCAGAATGATCTGACAATAACTTAACCTCCTTCCAGAACAAAACCAGACATCTTACAATTTATCTTCCAAAATGTCGAGTGTACAAGAAAAAAAGAAGCAGGAAATGTGATCCATAAAAAAAATTGACAACGTGAAGACCCAGAACTTAAAGGGTAACTTAGATGTAATGAGTGAACATTATGAAAAATTCAGCCGAAAAATGGAAATAAAAAAAAAAGAACCAAATGGAAATTCTAGAAAAGAAAAGTGCACCATCTGATATGAAAAATTTACTGGATAGGCTCAAGGACAGATTGGAGATCACCTAAGAGAAATAGTGACTTAGAGCTCAAAGGGAATAATCCGATCTGAAAAATGTATTTTAAAAAAGATTATAAAGGATGAACAGAGCCTGAGACTTGTAGAACAATTTCAACTGATTTAAGTGAGTCCTAGGAGTGAAGAAGAGAAAGATGGGGTGGGGGTGAGGGTTTGGGAAAAACAACTAACTAGAACACATCATGGGAAATTTACCCAAATTTGGTCAAAAACATCAACCTACAAAGCCAAGATTCTCAGTGAACCCCAAGCATAAGACATACAAAGAACACGGTAAACTGAGTATATCACAGTCAAACTGCTAAACCAACAAGACAAAACAAAAAGATGAAGAGAAAAATCTTAAAAAGCAGCCAGAGAAAACTGACACATTACATGCAGTGCAGCAATATAAATGAGACTTCTCTTCATAAATGATGGATTCTGGAAGGCAAGTGCTGTATAAATGAGTAAAAGAGGGCTCCTGTATATTGGCCCCTAGGTTCTTTCTTCACAGCAGGCTGAGGCTGAGATCTGTTAGCTCAAAAGCCCTCTGCTGCCAAATACAAACTTTTATACATCCAGTTGTTTTTAACGCTGCCCAAATGAGGGAGTTTTAGCCATTCGGGGACTGCCTGCTTTGCACAGCTCTAGGAAACTACATCCAACATCTGCTAGATATGAATAAGACCTTCTGGCTATAAGGACTTCACGCAGCTGCCTCCCTTGGAGCCCTCTGACCCACAGACTCTCTTCTGTGCTGCTGAATGACACCACCTAGGCACATAAACCACCTCAGATTCCCCTCTTTCTCAGAAGTTCCCTTGCCCTTCTCTCCTCTAGGTAGTGGCCCCACTTGCAAACCAGCTGAGGCCTAGTCCAAATAAAGTGTGTGTGTGCTACTGCCACCTTGTGGCCATATATTTTTCTTTGATCAGCCCCCAAACCCTTGGAACTCGCTGCAAGATCATAAAAACACAGTGCTGAAAGAAGGGAAAACAGGAAATAAAAAACCAAAAAACTAGCAACTCAAATTCTATATCTAGTAAAGATATCCTTCAAAAATGAGGGTGAAATAAAGATATTTTCAGATCATTGACAGATGAGAGAATTACTTGCCAATACACCCACACCACAAGAAATGCTAAAGATCTTTATATTGAAGGTAAATGATACTAGATGGAACGTCAGATGTACAAAGTAGAATGAAAAGCATACAAAATGGTAAATATGCAAGTAAATACAAAAATCTACTTTTAGTGTTGTCTTTAAAAGATGATAACTGATTATTTAAGTCAAAAATCAGAATGCTGCATTATTCAGTTTATAATGTCTATATAATAAATTACATGAAAATATTGCACAAAGAGTAGGGGGGAAGATAAATGGAATTATTTTAAAAAGCAACTCATGTTTCAAAGTTCAAAGTACACTTAATGTTCAAGGTAAAAGTGTTTTCAGATAAATTAATTATAAAGTAAGCTGAGCTAACTATACCATGAGCCCATAATGCCACATACCAAAACAATAACAGGATCATGTAAAGGTCCATCGGTGTGAAGACTTTCAATGTCATCTTCAATGTTATAATCCCACTCCACACCAAGATCTATGAAGGTCCGCGACTTGGCTTCCTCCCCTTTGCCATTTAAAATATAATGGCCTGTAGCCTGGTTCTTAATAGCTAAAGGAAGAAAAATGAGTAACCAGCATACATTTTATTTTATCATATTAAGTGCTGAAGATTCACAGCAAGTATATCTTTTCTACAAATCAATGACCATGTTTCTTTATTAGTAGCAAGGAATCAAAATGGGTGTTAGTTCTGATATTATTTCCATTGTCTTGATTAGGCATTCAAAACTCTCAAGAAGCATTCCTAACTAGTCAAAAATATGGCAAGATGGTTAAATAGGCAAAAATAATGTTTGCAAATATTCCCATTTGAAAACATCGTCAAAGAGGTTAATAGTTTCTAAATCATTTATCCTATATATTTCCTTAGAAAACTGGGAATATCTTGAAAATGATAGCTACCTTTTCAATAATTAATAGAAACAATTTATGCTAGGATAGCATATAATGTAACGGTTAATTATTGCATATATTTTTTAAAGTTGGTCAAAATATTTATAGTCATCCAACATAGTTGAAGTAATTTTTCAGGCAACAATTTAGTTCTCATGATTGTAAAATTCCAGAGCCATATCATCTACTCATATAGTTAGAAAAAGCTGCTTACTGCTAATGGAATTCTTAATGTAGTATATATTTATTACATATTATACAATGAAATAAAATGCTGGCTTAATGAGTAAAAAATAATGAATGGGATTTTAAATTTTAGATTTGTTTATCAGCATATAATGTTACATTAGAAAGCAAAATTTCATGTTACTACAATTATTGAAAATGTGTGAAAAACATGAGTAATTTTAATTAAATGTATTTATTCCTCTTGGGCTTTAAACTGGTCTATTTTTTCCAAGGACATTAATATGAATTCTAGGATGAAAAATAAGGGATTTTAAATGCTTGAGAGAGAACTATAGCTGACTGCTAGACTACTATGACATTTAGTAGTGAATATAATTTAAATGTGTTTAAAAATTCTATGAAACACCATAAAACAATGCACTTTTTAAAGTCACAACTGAAATAAAACAATTTGCTACAAATTTTCATGGAGTTGATACGTGATGTCTTAGCTTCGGAAATTATCTTAGTGTTCTTATAGGCCAAGGAATAAGTAAGTTATGTTTACATTTGTCTATACAATTTAAATGTAAACCTCTTTAAAGTGACATTTCCATGTAATCGTCCCACAAAAGAAAAAAAAATCTTCTTGTGGAAATTATAATCAGCTCTCCGTGGCAAATGGATCTGCATGTGCCAGTCAAAAACCTGACACATGTCAGATATTAGAATAATTTAAGATTAGATTAGTAAAATTCACCTGTGGTTGCTTTTCAAAGAATGTGAAATACAATAAAAATAAGGATACGTACAGTATTGGATCAATCAAAATATCAGAACTTATTTGTAAACATAAGTATGATGAATTTTTCTGATATTCCTTGATTTAGTGGATTTTATTAACATATTTATTTTCTTATTCCTTATAACAGAGCAAAAAGTGTATAAGAAATATAAGCTTGTCAAATGATTTTTCCCTCATATAATTAGGAACCAACCCCAGTTTCTATACAAAATTAAAGCTCTACTTTTTTTATGTTTCTTGTTTTAAAGTAAGCATAGTTGGGAGAAATGACCAAAAAAACCCTACATAACATTCAATTAATGCATTTATATATTATTTTGATTCTTACATATACGTATGCACATGTACGCACATATTCACATGCACATGTACGCACATATACGTATGCACATGTACGTACATATACGTATGCACATGTATGTACATATACGTATGCACATGTATGTACATATACGTATGCACATATATGTGTATATATATACATATCTATATTTAGGATTTCTTTGACATTTCAATGTTTCAGTGCATGTTAAAGCAGAGACAGCAGACAGAAACACTTACCAAGAATATGAGGAGAAGCCTCGTCTTCTTGGATTAACACATGTCTAGCCCCAGGGGGTATATCAAACATCTTAAGGTACCCTTTGCATGTGTAGTAAATATTGTAGGAAGCAAAGAAGAAAACAAAAGCAACAACCATGGTTAGTTGAGCACTACATTCTTACTGCTTCTGCGTGCAGAAGAGGGCATCCATAAATTTAAAGAAGCAGTTTCGGAAATTAACTTCAAAGCATTGGTAGCTTTTGTGACATCCAACATGAAATTAGAGGAAACTTTTTTTTTTATTAAAGAGGGAAAAAAGTTAATCTTGTTACCAACGTATTAGTCACTTATCTTGCATTGACCTTCAAATGATGTGAACAACAATTCAGGCAAATACTATGCTTTCCTGTGTCCCTCTGTGTGATTCTAGTTTTCTAAACCATCCTTTTGAAGTGGAGTCAATTTTTAGTGAAAGTTCACTTAAGTGGTAAACTTTTTGGGATATGTTATCTGCTTACATGTTATTTTAAAAGTCTAAGAGGGAAGTATAGACAGCTAAACTTCTAATTATTAAAATATTTTCATATTTAAAGCCTTCTTTATTCTAAAGGAGTTACAACAGAAAAATCAGTGCTTTCATTTTTCTTGTGATCAGTATTAATTTTAAAGCTTTAGACAAGTTTTATGATGGGACTATTTTAACCAAATCGACAACATGGATTTTAAACCACTTAGTTGGAAAATGTGTGCAAGATGTGTTATGCATTGCCTTTATATGCACCCTAACCTCAAAACCTCCTAAGCCAGAAATAAGAAAATCAATATGCTTAACAGGTTGCTTTGTGTTTTAAAATCATATGTCATTCCTATTACTGTAAATGTCATATATCACATACTATGTTGATACTATCACATGTCCTAAAAATTATCTTACAATCATTTAGAATTAAGATTATGACCATAAATCGTAAATATTATGACCTGACAATAGTCAGGTCAATTAGAACAGATGTTATACATCTCATTATCGTACAAATAAATGAATATAAAATGATTATGTAACCTACACCTTCAATACATTATGAAACATCCAATACATATTCTATGGAGAATATTAACAGAAATCCAGTTATCAATCCACAATTATTGATGAAATAAGAAAAAACAAGTGTTTTTGTCATTTGTATATGTATAATAACATACACCTATGAATAGATTTACCTAAGTCTTTCACAATATTTATTAGTGTCCTCACTAAATAAAGTGGTCCTTTTGGGATCAGGGTGTTCAGCACTTTAGCCTGGGGTAAAGTCTAACACATGAAATGTACCATGTTTGCCTGAGTACACAGTGGCTAAAAGGAACATGCTTAAGATGCCAAGTACAGCAAAACAGCTTGATGCCATTTATGGATGCCCATCTTTCTGCAGTTTGCTACAACTTACCCAGTACGTTTTTAGCTTCTCTTGTTTCAGCAAGAGAAATATTACGAGCTCCTTTGGGTAAAGTGAAAGCGCCTCTTGTCTTCCCTTAAACAGAATGTCTTTAATTAGTGGAGGGTTCATGTTTATCAAAGTCTTGTTGTTTCATTGACTATCCCATAAGTCATATATTTTATTAGGCAAGTTATAAAATATGTTCTGTAAGTTTATGTGTTGAAGTCACAATGCATTTGTAATAGATAATGCCAATAAACTGTTAATAGTCAATGAAAGTAAGACTAAGCATGAAAGTAAGACTAAGTAGATGATTTGAAGTTGAATACTTGCAGATTTCATTTTCCAGCAACTTCAATTCTTTATGGCACCTCTTGCTTAAATGTTTTCCTGTTGGAAAAGGTTAATTAGTCTATTAAATCACTATGATGACAATATTAGTGCAAAGATATGGAAGTTAGATTATCTTTGAACGGTTTGAATTGGTATGACAGATGAAAATTTTCTAATGTTCTTTTGGCCTTGATTTGCAAGTTTAGCATGATGTTTGAACTCTCTGAAAAACAGTATCAATACCTTATATTATACATAATATACAATGAATGAACATGGCAAGACCTTTTCTTTACATTATTCACTGCGGAAATAAAACAAAATGAATTATTTTACATCCAAAAGAAAAGAATAAAATGTAACTCCAAGAAAGCACAGTATATTATTTCACAGCAAGATGAAGAAAATTACATTTGACTCCACTGAAATATAATACATGTATATAATTATATTTCTCTTTGCTTTAATAATGCAATCAGTCAGAAATAGCAATATTTGCTTTTTAACAATTTTCAAAGTACAAAACATGGTAATTTATAACACAGGAATAGCAAAGACATCAGTAACAAGAAAAACATTAGAATATAGTCTCCTAGTAATTGAGTTAGATATCAGGGGTATAATGGGAATAAAAAATACAAAAACTAAGAGAATTATTTCATTTGGATGAAGACTAACTTTTTTATAAAAGGAAAAGTTACCCCAATGACAATTTACTTAACGTAAACCATATTTCTTTGTTTTTGTTTTACTTTCATGATTTTATAAGATATCAACGGCTCTTTGGAAGACATCAAAATCTTCTTGAGCAAACACCACATCAAATTTATCTTTAAGTGCTGAATTCCCAGAAACATTTGCCAAATAAATCCTTATTGAATAACTGAATAATATCTGATACAAACTCAAGAAATTATTCAGTAATAAATGTTTGTATACAAATCTTTTATGAAAATTCCAATGAATATTATTAAACTATGGATAATTTTGCGTATTATTTGATGCATGAAGACAGCTTTTTGTTCCACCTTTGAACCTTCAGTGTATGTCTAAGTTCAAGTTATTGACTATGTAACAAGCATAAACATTTATAGAGATGAGCAGTTACATCTCAGGTTAGTTTTTGGTTGTACCTCAATTTTGTTTAAAGTAAATTTTAAAAAATTATGTGAAATACAGATCCAAGATTCCTAGATTTATAAACAGGATAAAATTGTTCACTTTTAAAATAAGTAAAACTAATGTGATATTTTAAAAGTTGTATCTAAAATTTTGTAATTTTTAAACTCCTGATCAATAATTTATATGCAACAAGAATACAAAATAAACACCAATTCTAATAATTCAATCTGCATTTTATTAAAAATGCAAAATAAAACACAGATTTTAGCTAGCTAGTATAACTGATACTGATTTTACTTGTTTCTTTTCTAAATTTAGTATGTATTTTTTTCATCATTGATGCTAGGGAGTATGAATTCATTCAAAGTGATTTCTTTTTCTTTTTTAAGTTCCTTAAAAGGTAATCTGAATAACAATAAATCAGCAGCTAAATTTTGATTATGTTTATAGAGAAAATGCTGCATTTCTAAAAGAAGAAGCCTCAAAAAGTACAAATCACAGAGAAGAATAGTAAATTCATGAGAGACCTCATCTTACCAAGCTTCCTGGGAGTTCTGGTAAATGTCCCCTTCACGGTTCGGCAGTGGGAATTATCTCCTCCACAGACACCACACTTATCCTCAACCTTATTAGAACCAATTTCTTTATCACAGCCCACTTTCTGGAGAGAGAAGATGTCAAATGTGGCTAATTTTAGTGTGCCCAGTAGTGGTCAACATCCCAGAGAATGATGAACCCTTTGTTCAGTCATGGCCCACAGTCAGCCAATTTATAGCAAACTGCCACTGTAGTCATAATTTTTAATACCTCAGTTTTTTAAAAAAAATAATGGGAAACCAAATGACTTGTACCCTAAGTAATAAAGAATATATTTCCTCCAGTCCAATGAAATATTTATACCATTTTAAATTGTCATAGTCATCAAACACACATGTAATGAAAACAGATGTAGCTGATGCTGAGGAGACAAGAAAACAACAAGACAGTGCTTTTCCCTTGCTGCTCTCACATTTATGATGATGGATAATATAGTGAGTTGTATATTAGTGCAATCTTTAAAAGATGGTTATGATGTGAGACAAAACTTCACCAGGGTGGTGAAGACTTTCACAGGGGCCAAAGAAACACAGAATAGAAAAGCATTTCAGGAAAGCAGATGAGTTACAACAAAGCCAGAGAAGTTGTATGTTCATGGAAAGTGGGTGCAGAGGTCAATATCTAAACCCATATTTAAACCAATGGAAGGATAGTGTTTCATGATAAGAACAGTGAAAAATCTGCATTGAATAGACTGCAGAAGAATTGAATACCAGGAAGAATTTACATTTTCCCTTGAAACAGGAAAATACTGAAGGTTTTCTGAACCAAGGCATGTTCTTAATGTAAATCACTGTAGAATAATGATACACAATACACTACTGCACTCAAAAGTATGGGATGAAAAGTGGCAGGGAAAATAAAGACAACACATACGTTTAATGTACTAGGTACTGCGGCAGGTAAAAGCTGAACAAGACATACTATGCTTTCCAGGAAAATGTAAGCTCAATTACTTTAGACTCATTAATACAGCACTTCAGTTTTGATGAAGTATAAAGGAAATATATGTTAGGAGCAGTGTTTCAGTTAATAAGATAATTTCATATCGATTTAACTATGAACACAAGAAATAAAATGCATTTTTAACCTGAGATTAAATGGAGCAAAAAAACATGTTTGCTTCTCTACTACTTTTGTTCTAATGTGAAATTTAGCCTTTAAACTTAGAATTGATTGGAAGGTGAGAAAGAAATGTCTTATTATCTTTACAACAAAAGATTAAATATACTTAGCACTGATTATTTTTAAAAAGACCTTGTATTTTAATAGCAGATGGCTACTAAAATACCCGAAGCAAATGCATTATTACCAATTTGTATTCCCAACCTAGAGGCCTCAGAGTTACTCAGAAAAGGCATTTGGCTGGAAATTAGGAAACTTATTTAAACCTTGATTCTGCCAGTGACCAAAGTTTGATTTGAGAAAGTATAATGTCTCTCAAATTTATTTTAGCTACTGAACTATTCATAGACACTTACTATAATGTGATTTCAAAGATAAAATAGTTTAAAAAATTAAAAATGTGCAGATGAATGACAGTAAACAAAGATAACGTAGAAAGCCTTTGGGGAAGCAATTTGAACTTACCACACACTCTCCTCGCACACATATGCTATATGGATCTTTGTAAGAACAGCGCGTTCCATCATGCACCAGTTGTTTCATGTAAGCAACATCTCCAGTCTCCTTGGACTGACAGTAAAGGTGGCATCTTTTCTTGGCTGCATAAGATGGAGGATAAAATTAACTATTTACATAAAATGGAATGTTTGAACAGCATAGTTTATTTTATTTTTAAATATAAGGTTTCAATGTGATTTCCTGAAAACAAAAGGAATACCGTATAAACAAATAAAATAAGGAGTAAGGAGAAAAGTATGTACATTTGACTTTTTTTTTTTTAGCTAAGGTGACCATATAATTTGTCATCTAAACTAGAAAAGGGGTTCTAGTAATAACTGAGCAGGAACAACAGGTATAAACTGGGACTGCCCCGGGCAACCCTAGATTTCAACAGAGCTCTTAAATAAATCTTAATTCAAAACCAGTTTAGTTTTCGTAATATTAGAGCACTGAAAGAATGTCTGTGATTTGACTCAATCATCTAACATAGTTTTTACCTCTTACAGGATGCAACTCACTTCACCAAAATAGATAAAAACAATGCATTTCTTCTTAATGCGTTGCAACTTTGAATTCTTAACGTGTATTCCTCTTTCCTTTAACATGGATTTGAACTGAACCCAGTGGTGCATGTAATCATATAACTATTTCCTTTCATTCACTCAAATAAGAAGTATGGCAAAAAGTTGCCATTGGACATATTTAACCAAAAATTCAGAAGTAAGAAGTGAAACATTAAAAGAAAATTTCCAAATATATTTTTAAACTATAGTAAAAAAGTAAAAGGTTACAAGGTATCTTTTGTTATTAAATAATGATCTTTCTCTTGGTCCTGACTCAATTTTCAAAGAACTATATTTTTCTCTAGTTCAGAAAGCAAAGATCACAATATTCCAGAAGTATTTCCTAGTAGAGGGATTTCGGTTGAATCAGGAATTCCAACATCTCTCCCAGGCGTTCCTTTCCACTGGTCTTTTCACCGCTGATGGTGATAGTGCGGCTTGCCAGGAACTATTGCACCATTCTTACCTCTTTAGAGAAAGGGTATTTAAGCCTTATTCTTAGAAACCCAGGAGAACTTACTCTTATAAGCACCAAGTTTCCTAAGTTACCACATAGGGATCAAGAGTCCATGGGGTTCGTGCCGGCAAAGCTTAAACTGTGAGTAACCATCCACACAGCAGGAAGAAGAGCAGGAGGCTACTCACGGTCAGGATGTTCATATGGCAACCAGTGGTGTTTGGTATTCTGGTATTCAAAGTGAGAGTTTCGCTGCTGACACTGCTGTGCTCTGAAGTCCTCAAAGTGTTTTTGGCATTCTTCTGTGTTACAAAGCTGGTACTCAAAATTAACACCAGGACAATCCTGACCACCATTGATGGGCCTAAAGAAAAGACAACATTTAAAAAGGCCTTTTGGCTTCTGTCTAGCAGTTGAAGCTTGCAGACACAGTGCTTGAGGGCATAAAGCCAAAGTTTCTGGGCTGCCAGCACAAAGTGAATGAACTCATACTTCCTAATTTCAGTCCCTTTCCAAAGCATCCTTCTCTCCCTGCTGGGTGGAAAAATAAAACAAAACACAAGGCTCAACTTAAATCAGCTTTTCAAATCATATATTTTAAATGCATGGCAAAAGTGTGTAAGAAAAAAAAAAGCATGTATATTGAATCAATAAAATGATATTTTGCTACCATGTATAAAACACACAGATGCAGCTCAAAGAAACTTTGGTCATTGCTCCATGGCTCGGTTTCCTCATATGTAAAATGCAAATAATAATGTATCTTCCTTTGAGGAAAACTGTGAAGATTAAATGAGTTGACATTATTTAAAGCACTCCTAACAACTCTGGCTCATAATGAACTTTAGCTGATCTTTTAATTTTTATTGTCTTTGTTACTTCTAATACCACCATCATCTCTTACTGGGAAGGCAGGTATGTGGCATCAGATAGTCTTACAAAAGACGTGCTCAGAGACATCCTGCTGCCAGAAACAGAGAGAAAAAGCTGCTCACATATTAAACCCTAGACAAGGCAGAATCCTCTAAATGTGAGAATTCAGTTGTTTTTTTCTTCGTAAAGATTGCTGAGCACACAATAGGGAATTCAGTAACTGTAGTCTGAGTGAATGAATAGATAACTTTCCCCCAACAGTCACCTGGCCTTCTATCACAATCTTTCTTTTGCCTTCCTCTGAAGCAATCACATTCCACTCCCTGAAGAGAGAGAGTCTGTATGCTTGGTACCGCTCTTTCCTGGACACTCTCTTGCTTCTGGCAGTCGATCTCGCAGTGCCCATGCCCATGCCCTTAGGGCACAGTGACCTACTTTCCTTGTTCAGCTTCTTAATATTCCTGAACAGCAACTTCTTTAAAAATATTCAGTCTTCGTTTGATCTTCTTCATCACTGACTGCTCGTCACAAGATTAATAAATGGAGATGTATCAAAAACACAGACTGGTTTATGAACTGTGAACAATTTCTTTTCCTGCCCTGTGTTTTACATGCACGTTATAAAACAGAATACTAATAACATAATATTGAAGTATTTTCTGGTCTCTCCAAAAATAACAAGAGTTACAAGGATATACTCACATGGGATTATTGCACTGGCGTGTTCTGAAACGAACACCAGTTCCGCATGTCCGAGAACAGGAGCCGAATTTAGTCCATGACCCCCAATTGCCATCTTGTTTCTGCTGATTAGCATTCTTCCACATGCAATGACCCTTATAGCACCACTTAGAAAAATGACAAAAGGTAATTATTAAAATCACGCATACACTAAAGCTGAAGTTGTTATACAAGAACCATCTAGTTGAAGGGCTTTCTTACTGCTCTTTTTTCTTCCAGGTGGAGATGCATTTAAAATTATCCAAAAGCAATTATGTCATTAATATACCCTATTAAAGGGTAATTTAGACTTGTATTTTTCAAGTATAAAATTAAAATGGAAAAACAACATTCACTCAGACAAGTTTTTTTAAATGATACATTTACCAGTAAGCATCAAACACTATAATCAATAAGAACTCTCTGAGCACCCAGCTTGCACAGTTGGTAAGATTTTACCCTTCATCTGTCACTACCTATATCATACCAGAATATTTTGAGGGCTATATGATCTTTTTAAAAATGATAAAATAAACTATGTCTTGGTTTAGATAATAATATAACATGTCCAAAACATATGCAGCTTTCAAAGCACTTTTATTTAACTTTTAAAATTTTTCATTAACAATGATTCTGAGAGATAGATGGGTCATATATCTATCATCAACAATTAGATGAGGAAAATTGAGGCCCAGAAAGGTTCATAAGTAGTTGAAGGCCATCTGACCAAGAAGTAATTAAGTGGGGCCACCAGAACCCTAATACTATAGAGGCACCTAGCTTACAGTGCCCGGCATGGTGCTCAAGAGACATTAGCCATTTTCCTCTCCAACATTTTGACTTACTTTTTCACACTATGTACAATAAAAGCATTTGTTAAAACTCAACTTTTATAACTTTCAATATAACACCAATATATTTAAGAAAGTTGAATGTTAAAAAGTTAATTATATAATTTTTTATAAAGCAAAAATGAATCAACTCGTTATACTCTTGTTTTTAGTCAGAAGTTTATGATATTGAATTTTCCCAAACCAAACATTGTATATAATGTGCTTTGCATAGTGCCTAATATAATGCAAACACTTAAAAAGACAGGTTTTATTATTATTATGCATATAATCCCTGTCACAAGTACAGTTTATACACATTTGAAATTGAGCTTTAAAAGAAGTAAATGCCATATAAATCTTCTGTACCAGGTTTTGGTTCTGCCTACAATTTCTTATTTCTAAACTAGTCAAAGCTTTTCAACTTGAGTTCTTAACATGCCTTTGTTTTGGGATCTTTGCCCTTATGAGTAGCATAGCTTGGCACTCAGCCAATTTCTGAGCATTCAATCCTGACTACACAATTTGAGATTTAAAACCTCTGGGCATCCTTCCCTAAGGAACAAGGCCAAATCTTCTGTATAAGTTCACATGACTTTATTTCTGGGCAACTTTCACAAGGAATGGCATGCCAGCAAGTCAATCAGATCCCACTACCAGGGGGCAGATAGTCTGCTGAGTTGCTTCTTCCTATTCTGCCAATAGTGGGCTGAATGGTAGTCCCAAAGATGTCAAGTCTTAATCCCCGGAACCTGTAAATATTACCTTATTTGGAAAAAGGGTCTTTGCAAATGTGATTAACTTAAATATTTTAAAATGGAGAGATTATCCCAGATTATCCATGGGGTCCTAAATGCTATTACATGTATCCTTATAAGAGAGGGGTAGAAGGAGATTTGACCCACAAAGATGAGGAAAATGCAATGTGGCTACAGAAGCAGAAACTGGAGTGGTGCAGCCACAAATCAAGAAATGTGGGGTGGCCACCAGATGCTGGGAGAAGCAAAGAAAAGATTCTCCACTACAGCCTTTGGAGGGAGAATGGCCCTGCCCACACATTGATTTCAGTTCATTGAAATTGATTTTTGACTTCTGGCCTCTAGAACTGTGAGGGAATAAATATCCATTGTTTCAAGCCAACAAGTTTGTAAAAATTTGTTACCTTTGCCACAGGGAACTAGTACACTATCTTAGTACATTACTTTAATAAAGCCTTGCATACTATGGTTTTCATAAAAATGAAACAGCTGTGTTTACCATTTTCCAGACCTTTAAAGATGATAATTATGCAACATATCTTACATATTTATTGTGTAAATAGATATACTCACTTTTCCAGCAGCACATTCAGTCCCATCAAGTGGAGGTCCCTTTTTGGTCTTACAAAAGTAGGGATTATCAGGATGGCTACACCACAGCTGTTTACATGGGTCAAAGGTTCGGAACTGGAAGATAGATAATCAAATTCTCAGTGAACTCTCAGCTAGCATGACATGCACCAAAAATATATTCTATACAGTTTCTTCTGTCCTGTTTCTTGGATGTGCTTATTTCAAGTCAATAGCCAATGTTTTGACATGTTAAAAAAAAACTGCATAAGAATTTCAGGTAGAAAATACTTTTATTCTGCTTTTCTAAAATAACAATGATAAACAATGATTTGTCTGAGATTCTCTGGTTGACTTTTAAGGTTTTTGCTTGCTGTTTTTATGTTTTGTTTTTCAAATAGACAATGTTGAAATTTTCTAAAGACTTAGTAATTATCATGAATATTGTAAATATGAAAATATAATGGTTTGGCAGCTCTCAAGCTATCAAAATGTCTTTTCTTTATCTCTGTAGGTATCAGATAGATAGTTGAATATAAATAATAAAAGGGCAGGGCACAGTGGCTCATGCCTGTAATCCCAGCACTTTGGGAGGCTGAGATGGGTGGATCACCTGAGGTCAGGAGTTCGAGACCAGCCTGGTCAACATAGTGAAACCCCGTCTCTACTAAAATTACAAAAAAATTGGCCAGGCATGTTGGTGCATGCCTCTAATTCCAGCTACTTGGGAGGCTGAGGCAGGAGAATCGCTGGAACCCAGGATGTGGAGGTTGCAGTGAGCCGAGATCACGCCACTGTACCCTCCAGCCTGAGTGACAAGAGTGAGACACCGTCTCAAAATAATAATAATAATAATAATAATTAATACTTATAATTAGTTGACTAAAAGCAGAAAAAAATTGTCAAACTTTCTGTGTAAGATAAAGTATTCCAGGTACAACAAAATATCATAATACATTCATATAGTTTATGAAATATTTTCCATATATTTGATTCTCATACCAATCCATTGCTGAGAAATATGGGTTACAAGTTAGGGCTATAGTTATGGTTATAAGTAAGACAGTAACAGCACAAGACTAGAGTCTTGGTTTTCATACTCTTCAGAATGGTTTTTATTTTCTGAACACACCACATTATAATATCCAAATGTTTGTATAAGCAAACATGTGTATTTGTGTGTTCTCTTTGATTGTTTGCTCTTTTTCTCTCTAAATGTAAACATCTTACCAATCATTATATTTTTAAAAATATCAAACAACAGCTAATCCACATATCTATTGCCTATACTGCTAATTACCTACATACACCCTTATGTGCACAGAAATTTTTTTATTAGTACACATTTTTAGATGTGGGTTTTTTGTTCTAATCTTTATTATCGAATGTGGAAATTCCACTTTTCCATGACATTAAGCCAAAGCTTTAGAATTCTCTGATTTAAAACATTAATGCAAGTAATTAGGAGCTCACAGTGTATACCTTATAGACAGACCAAATGGTTGTATATGGAAGGTTTCAAACAGCAGATCAATTTCTTTCTAGCCCCGTGAAACACTTACGTTCCTTGCTCTAACACACAAAGCTTGCTCCAACGTAGAAAAAAAGGACTTCTTTTTTTTTTTAAATGAATTACTAAAGACCAGTGTGGAAATTTAATGAAACATACATCTAATGTGAATAGTTACAGGCAAGACTGGCTTTAATGGATTCCATTTAACATATATACGTGCCTTTCTTGTGCTAAGCACTTTAATTATATTATCAAATTTAATCCTCACACCAATCTTATCAGATAAATACTATCATTATCCACATATTACACATGAGAAAGTAGCCCAGAGAGATTAAACACGGTGCCCAAGGTTATATATTTAAAAAGCATCAGCTGGGCACAGTGGCTCACGCCTGTAATCCCAGAACTCTGGGAGGCCAAGGTGGGCAGATCACAAGGTCAAGGAGTTTGACACTAGCCTGGCCAATATGGTAAAACCCTGTCTCTACTAAAAATACAAAAAAATTAGCTGGCGGTGGTGGTGCATGCCTGTAATCCCAGCTACTCGGGAGGCTGAGGCGGGAGAATTGCTTGAACTCAGGAGGTGGAGGTTGCAGTGAGCTGAGATTGCACCACTGCACTCCAGCCTGGGCGACAGAGTGAGACTCCGTCCCAAAAAAAAAAAAAAAAGAAAGCGTCAGATCCAGGACCTGACCCACCGTCCTGACCCCCATGGTATGCCATATGATTCTTTTACTAGACTATACCAGCACAATCCTTCCCTATGGTCACACATACATGGAATCCTGCCATCAAGCTGAAGAAAAGCAATAAATCTAAGGCTTAACAGTCATCTTCTCTGAAGGTCACAAAAAGCAGGGGATGCAAAGAACATGAAGATTTGAGCCTGGCAGCCTTGGTTTCAAAGTCCAGTTCCCCTGTTTACCAGCTGTGTGCCTTAAGCAAGTTGCTTAATCTCTAAGTCTTGGCTTTATCTTCTGTAAAATAAAAGTACATCAGCTCTCTTCTAGTCTGTCATGAGAATTAAATAAGACAATATATTTAAAGCATTTAGCTGTAGCGCACAGCAACACAATGAACACAAAATAACTGCTAGATATTATTATACTTGCACCAGTGAGTCTGTAAATCTCACCAAGCAGGAGCTACACAAATAGATTTCAAGCTGCAAAATCTACATCAACTGTGAGCAACATACCGCAGTGCACATTTTATAGCCAACACCAAAATCAAAACGACATTGCTCATCCATAGAATAATTGATTCCAGGAAGTTCTGGGAGTTTAGGCCAATCATGATCAAAAGGGTCATCAAGGAGACAGTCATAGGAACTGTAGGAAGAAAAATATTGCATGTAGTTAAATGTTCACTTAAAAAAATCATGTCCTGATAAAAAAAAGTAGTCTTAGCTTATATACTTTAGAATTTCATCCCAGATCATACAGCAAATTTGCAAAAAACATGTATTTAAGGTTTTGGTTTTGGTTCCATTTAGAAAAAGACTCTTTACCTGTATTCATGCCAGGAAAGTAAACCAAGCATGACTTAGGAATGTAGTAGAGCCATGATTATTTGAGTCACTAATTAAACCACCACATGGTGTGGTAGGGCACATTCTGACACCTATACGGCAGAGCACAGCTCGTATCATATGCAGAAACCACATGACCATCCTCCCCCCATCCTCAAGTTTGACCATTAATCAAAGATTCTATAACAATTTACTAAAGGAAAATTACATTACAGTTAAAAGTTTACTTATATTCTAGACTTATGGCTTCAAGTATTGTGACTCCATGATAAAATTGTTGTGCTGAATGTTCTAAGTCATAAGAAAATGTTTATCAGTAATAGTTTTCATTTACTGGGAATTTTGCTATGATCAAATCCTAAGAGTCAGTTTCATGTCTGTAGGCTATAAAATAAATACTCTCATGACATGCAGCAGGGGACATACTGGATATATCTTTTCAGTTCTTGACCACTGCATCGGGACCAGTGGTAACGATGGAATGCTGCTTGTACCAAGGGAGCCATGACACTTCCCATAGCAGTCTCATCACCACACCTGTTGCCTTGTCCATCATGCTCCATTCCCAGCCTAGAACACAAAGAGACCTCAGTGGTAAGAATCAGGTGCTACTGCCTTCACTTAATTTTGGTTTTGAAAATAAGCCCTGGGAAATAACGTATTTTTAAGTCAATGTGGCTTTCTTGAAGAAGTCACAGAAACGGAAATCGACAGCAATCTGACAGAAATGCCTTTCTTATTCTATAGCTCTGAAAACTACAGGAGTGCCTCTGCAAGCCAGTCACTCATTTAGTTTCAGTGCATGACCTCTTCTCTGTTTGCAGCTCTTTACACTTGGCAAAAGACAAGAATTGCATGCTGGCATGCATTCTGCCCAAAGAGGAAACAATACTGGGAGAAGCAGGAAACAAAAGATCTTTTTTTGGCTTTATAGCTGTCAGCAGTGACTTACACATGGCCCGTTTCATGGGCTACTACAAAAGCAGATGAAAAACCATCCTCATGATTCAGGGTACAACTTCTCACTGGATGACACATGCCGGTGACTGGAGCATATCCTGTAGAGAATAACAATTACTTTTATTTTCATTTTATGAGAAAACCCATTAGGAATTACAACTGGACCTTTGCCCAGGGGAAAAAAAGTAAAAGCCTTTCAGGAAACAGGGGTAGCATTATTTCCCTGCTAGCATTGTGTCACATTCTCTTGGGAAAGCCACAGGTAATGTTCTCTAAAAAGGTTCACTGGGTCTGCATTTTCTCCTTTCCTAAGGGAAGGAATGGCCTGGGGTTACCATTTTCTTCTGCCCACCAGCTAAGCCCTGCCTTTCTGTTTTAGTAAATGGTCCTTCATATCGTGGTACTGATGAAGGAAGCCAGAAATTCCATCAATGTTAAAAAGAAAATCATCAGTCTCCTTCTTCCAAAGTCCACATCAGAATTTATTAGATAAATGTAAGCTGACTTTGGAAGAAAGCTCTTTGGCAGCAGTCATTTCTCATGGCATCTCTTTTCTCATTCCAAACAGTTAGTGGAAATCACACTGCATTTTACAGCACCCCCTCCACGCCCCAAATGCACAATCACTATTTTAAAAGCAAGTATAATTTGCGATGGTATTTAAGTGGCATTTAACATTGAGAACTCCACATAAGTCACTGTAAGCAAAAGAAAGAAAATGTATGCTTGGCCGGTGTGTGGTGGAAAGCAGTGGTGGAGAGCTGAACATTTGAACAGACTGCCTGATTTAGGATTACTTTTTAAAAGTCATGCCCTCAAGTGTTTCTTCTACATATTGACAGCAATACCTTGCATTCCAGCAGGTCCGAAGTCTTGCCTGGTTAAAAAAATTGCATGGTCATGGTGTTCAGAGTGGTTGAGATCAGATCTTTGCTGTTGGGATGCCCAGCGACACACATTCTCCAAGCTTCTGGATGGGTTTCCCCTTTCTATGAGGCTGATGGACTAAGAGAAAACAATATGTTAAAGACACACCTGACAATTTCCCAAAGGCTTCGTTTGGTAATTTCCTCTGAAGTTGAATTTGGGATTAAAGTATTTAAACAATGATTCAATAATATTTGGGGCTTATTCTGACATTTGCTTTGATTTGTGACTTCTAAATGTCCATGAAGGATATTTTAATAATAATCAATTTTACCTGTGTGAAAGTCAAATGATGCCATTTATGAGAATGGTTTTGTTATATTTGAGACAGAATCTCACAATTTTACCTGTGGGAAAGTCAAATGATACCATTTATGAGAATGGTTTTGTTTTGTTTGAGACAGAATCTCACTCTCTCACCCAGGCTGAAGTGCAGTGGCACGATCTGGACTCACTGCAACCTCTGCCTCTCGGGTTCAAGCAATTCTCATGCCTCAGCCTCCTGAGTAGCTGGGATTACAGGCGCCCACCACCATTCCTGGCTTTTTTTTTTTTTTTTTTTTGTATTTTTAGTAGAGATGGGGTTTCACCATGTTGGCCAGGCTGGTCACAAACTCCTGACCTCAAATGATCTTCCTGCCTCAGCCTCCCAAAGCATGGGAATGTTTGATACTGAGATTTGCTATTGTGAGGCAACTTAACATTAATCATTTAGGTAATAATTTTAGTAGTCTAAATAATTTCTGATTTGGCTTAGATTTCAGTTTCATAGAATTAAGAACAAAAATATTGAGAAAGATTCCGGCATGTTTTTCCAGAGATGTGAAGGTATAAAATCTTAGTTAAGATTTTTGTTTATTTTTTACGATCCAGAATTAATCAACATGTGGGGAGAATATGAATTCTTCCATGAGTTGACAAGGCTGGTGAAATCTTAGTCTATGGAGAACCATCAAATTATATTAACTTTACACTAAAAAACAAAAACAAAAACTCCCATTTTTTTTTAACTTCATGCTACTGAAGAGGGGTGGACTCTTCCAGTTCTGATATAAGAAAATAAGTTCTTTGAATGTTGCTACCATCACATTAGGGTCAGGAGTTAAAAGTTCAGGGGGGAAAAGGGCCCAACCTTCAAGAACTCACTAGCCACACTTCTCAGAGTAGTTCTGATGAAATGAAAATTTGAACTTGGAACCAAAAATTAGTCCCTATTTGACTGACAGGTGAATTTTATTATAGTTCAGCAAATGTTATTACCAGTGTTTACATTCTTAATAAAATCAGTTTCCTTTTTTAATATACGGATCACATACTTTTCCAAACAAACGCTTTAACAACCAATTGGAGGCTGTTATTTCCAGCTGGAGTTAATTCATATTCCTTGTTGGCAATATAAAATAGGTCAGGTTTATGTGATAAAGATTGATGACACTCTATCATTATAAAATGATAAGTGGCTGTTAACTGTATAATGAAATGCAAACACATGGATTTTTCCTATTTCCTAAATGTACAACTTCGTTAGTATTTCATAATCAGGAGGATTAATTATGGGAGAGAGATGTGTAATTTTAAACATCAAGAAAGTTGTCAGGCTAGTCGTTTCCTGTATGTTTCCTCCTTAAAGGAGCTAAACTCAATTATATTACATGAAATGCCTACTATGTGCATTTTTATCCAACTCTTTGCTTTTGAAAAAATTAAAGCTCTTTTAAATGAAAAATATTCACTCTGCACCTCCCTCTTAAGTGGAAAGATATATGTATATAAAATATTGTTTTTAGCGAATCAAGAGAAGACAAAGGTCTTTGTCTTTTTTCTTCATTATACATTCCAAGCACCTAGAAAACGTCTGGCACGTAGTAGGCATTCAATATAATCCCTTCTAATGAATAAATGAAACACACACTCGATGATAACAATAGGCTAAGGAAATTCTCTCTCCTCATAATAGTATCCATTCATTTCCATTCATAAGTCACACCTAAAGTCAGGGTAATTATCTACCTCTTTAGACAGAAATAAATAAGCAAGTGGCAGCTGCACAAAAATCATTCATAATCTGCTCAAATTTGGAAGTCTCCACTCATGTGGCAGTTTCTTCTCCTCAATTTCAAGCAACTAGGGGTTTATATGGAATATATCTATGCCTTAAGTTAGATGTAGCTTGAACAATTTAGTCTTCTATTTGCTAACCCAGTCCCTAATGTTTATAATTCATGTTTTAAGACATTTTACCTTTGCATATCCCAGCATTATCATGCGCACCAGGACCACATTTATATGCACTCCGAGGGACTCATCATGGTAAATTTCATTCACCTAGCAACAAAAAAAGATAATTGCTAAAAGAAAGGAAACACCGAGGATTTCATGAGATGTACATATAAGCTGTGTAATCACCACAAATAGGTGAGTAAATTGCTGTTTTTAAATTGAGTTTAATAGCTGAACTCTGAAAGGTAGTCATTTACTTTTAGCTTTGGAACAATGTGTGGATATGTAAATTGCTAATTTTGTAAACTCCACAGTAATATGAACGTACAGGACATGCTCAAAAGGGCTTTGTTATACTAGTGCAGTGTTAGAAGGAGTCTATGCGTGATGTAATCCAAATATAGCATTAGCCAAAAGCAACCACAGGAGGGTAACTTTGGCAAATCATCTGCTAGCCTGTGAGTTGCCTGCAACCACAGTAAAGGAAAACAGCAAGCATTTGCTTACTGGGGTGCCTGTGTGACAACCAGGGGTGCTACATCTGGTTGAGAGAGCCAATGGCTATGGGGTCTGTGTGCAGGAGCTGTGGTAGTGTATCTGAGGGCCAGCTAGCAGGTGGGGCAGGTGAGGCAATGACTGCTTGAAAGTCCTACAAGATAGAAATCCTCCAATATTTAAGTTACTAAGGAGACTGTACGAGTACCTGTCAGATGAATGTCAGCCCTGGATGCAACTCAGAAGAGCAAATTTGAGTCACTGCTTTTTATTTAATTTTAAAAAATCAGGCTGAAATTTCTAAAAGTGACTTGGTATACTTTAAAATCATAGATGTTGGAATAAGTGCAACCTCAGAGGTCATAGTCCAATTCTGTTTTATACAGATGAAGAAAATAAAGCCTGTAGAAATTATCTGACATGCAAAACACACAGTGAGCTATTGGCAGATATGAATCTGAAGTGGACTGTAACTGTATCTTCTCATTAACCTAGTGCAAAATTAGTGCAAATAAAAAATGCTAGCAGGAAGGAGAAAGGTGGAGTTACCAGGCTAGAATGCAAAGTTCTTAGAATAAGGACTCGACGCTTGTTAAAAAGACTAAAAGAGGGATGAAAAACTAACTGCAACTCAGCTTCAGATCCAGGAGATTTGAACAGTAGGCACAGCAACCTGAAAGCTGCACAGAAAAGATAGGCATAATCTCATAGCGAGTGGCTTTAAAAATAAATATAACTCAAGAATGATTGAAGAATGCTCTAAAACAAGAAACTCACAAATCATAGTATTTTGATTTGCCACACTGACCAAGAAAAAGACCAAGAAGTCTCAGTTGAATTGTTTCAAGAATCCAACGTGACTGCACAGAACACCTTTAAAAAATCAGGGTCTTGAATGTAGACTGAAAGCATACTTACTGAATTTGTAGAAGTCACAAACAAGAAAAGAACAGCAAAGGTGGAAGTAAAAAATCTGGCTAAGCTAGAATATACTAGAGATAACAAAGTATAACTTGAAAAGATGTGAAGTCCTTTTAAGTGGAAAAATGCGTGTATACACACATACATTTATACATATATACACATGCACATGCACACACACACGTACTCACATACATAGAATGGTAAGACCCAATTTAATACCTGCACGAGATAAGCCAAGCTGTGAAAAAAAATCTGCAATACAATCTTGGATTGCATAAGTGTGCAGGCAGATAGCTCATGCCCAAGTTGTCCCACTCTAGGCTACAGAAAACCTGAAGTATTGAGTGCATTTTTCTGGGCTGTCTTATGACAGAGGTGCTTGACAAAACATGAATATATCCTGAGAAGAGCTAACAGCAAGGAGGCCAGAAAATGTGTCTTATAAAGAAGGGTTGGGGATACATAATGGTTAAAAGCCTGAATGTCACACATTAATAGTCTCAGATAAATCCTGGTTCAACCCCTCACTGCTTGTGAGACCTTTATTTTTCTGAGTCTCAATAAAATGGACATAATAAAAATAATATGTCATAGGGTTAGGGTGAGAATTAAGAGAGTTAACTCATGCAAACAAATTGCTAAAAAATTTTATAAGTGAGAGGGAGGAAAGGGTTTTTTAAGGATATTAGAGTATGAGAAATGGAAAAGAAAAACAAGAATTAATAGCCTTCATATGGAAAAGGGGTTTGATTCATTGTATATATCTATAGAAAATAAAACTTAAAACCATTCACATTATTAAAGGGGTAAATCTCAGCTCAATATAAAGAAAAAGTCAATGTTAGACAAAAAGCTGTTGTTTCTTATGGGCTTTTTAGTCATGGGCTGATTCTCTTATCTTATGCCACATTTCATGCTGCCTAGTTGAAATCAAATCTTCTACCCTCCTGTTCTGGATTCATTATCTGATAACATATTCCTAACTTTATAGTTGCAATAAAAGTTAAAAGTCAACAACCAGGCCTGTCACCAACACATTCATTCAGAGACTCATGTCTATCCCAAGAGGCTTCTTGTAAGGCAGCTGTTTCAAATTAGAAACATGGCTTTGCACACCAAGTTATAACATGTATTTAGTTCAATGAAGTTGAGATGTAAAACGCACTTTATGTGAAAATAAGGTTGAAAGCAATGTTAGTAAATAAAACTAGATAACAATAAAACAAAACTAAAGAAAAGGAAACAGAAAAAGTGAATTAATTTCTGGAGAAGGAGAAGTAAGGAAGAGTAGGAGGCACTTACAGCCAATGCATATAACAGTGACAGCTATACTGCAACATATGTAATACATCAATGCTACAGGAAGCTCCTACAACAGAAAGTCTTAGAATAATAAAATGAAGGAAAGATGGGAATAATGACAAATAGCTTGTGATATTTGAGTTAGTATAAAATGCACATATAATCATCCTAAATTAGTAAATTCATTTGTACTTAGTGGATTATAAAATTAACACAGTGTCAAGAAAGTACAATGGACAAAATTATTAATCTCAATAGCAAATAGGATATTATAAAATGAATAAAAGAGCATTTTTAAAATTCAGATTTACCATTCACCAAAATAAAAGTATTACTTAACAAAAGTCACTATTATGCCAGGCTAATTAGAAAACAGGGTGACCCAGTAGAAACCAAAATCAGTTTAAGAATGTTCTGAGTCAGCACACATTTTGAGATTCACAAAGTATACATAAATTATTATAGGTAGAAATAATCAAATACAAGGGAATAATATTTTTGCATAGCACAAAGTATTATTTCAATGTGGCAAATAACCAGCTGTCTGTACTGTACAAAGCACTGTATCTTATTATTTTGATTTTCAAGGCTTAAAAAAGTTCCTCCATATTATTCACTTCCAAAATATACTTAATAATTTGACTGCTTTTCATCTTGCCAGGCCCTATCAATTCCTGAGATGTAGTGTTTTTATATTGTGAAACACATGGAGTATGATAAGAGTTGGAGAAATAATATGGCACCATATTATTAGATATTCAAAACCCTGGGTTCTGTTCCCAGTTTGGCCACGGATAAACTGAGTGACCTTCGGTTGGTCATTTAACCTGAGTCTCGATTTTCTTGTTGACAAACTCTACTTTTACTTGCTTTGTCTGTTTCACAGTGTTGTTGCTCAAAACAAGCAAGATCATACAACTATACTCGGCAAAATACAAAGTACTTGAGCTCCTATCCCCCATCCATGCACAAAGTTTAAAAAAAAAATTGTGAGTGTATTTTCATAATCTACCTGAAAAGTTCAAGAAAAACAATTGCCTTAATCACAGTTTTTACTGAAAGGGACCTCAAGATTCTTCTATTTGAAATTTGTTAAATCTCAATCTCAATGAAACATCTAGTTTAAATTATCAAGAAAATTACTGGGAAAAATCATTTAAAAGCTATTTCCAGCAGATGGCAGTATGCATGCTTCAGAGGGGCAAAGGACAAGCTGCTTCATACACCTGAATGTGCTTACATACCAGTCAGTATGTCAGTGTTTTCCTATATTTACACATAAATGAAACAATCTCCTTGAAATTAAATAAGAATTGTAAAATATTATAACCTGAGAAAAATGCTACGTTTTAAATGCTTACTCATTTGACTCTTAAAAGCAAAGAAAAATATTGAAAAAAATCATTATTTAGACTTTTTAAAATGTCATCTGATTACAAAATTACATAGGCATAAGGAAATTCTCATGATCTGGCTGTTTTTTACACTCAAATAATATAGAGAAAGAACTAAAAGGATATCATACTAAATTAACAATTTGAATCTGTCAAGATGGGCTAAATTCTTATTAGGAAATTCTTAATAATTCTAAATTATTCTTATTTATTAAGAAAGTAATTTTACAACTTTTAGTGAAAAGGAAAGTAATTTTTCTGAAGTAAAAGCAAAATCAACAAAAAAGAACAGCTAATAATACAGAGAGCTTATCAGCTTCCAGACACTGCATTAAACACTTTACCTATATTGATTCAACTAATCCTTGAAATAACTTTAGAGATATTAACTCCATTTTACAAGCGCAAAAGCTCAACATATATTAGAGAGCTCAGAATCCTATAGAGGACAGATGTTCTCATTGCCCAGAGAAGTTAAGTAACTTGCCCAAGTACAATTAGTACACGAGCAAGGGATGAAAATTGGCAGTCTGACTTCAGGGTCATAGCTATACCCATTTTGCTGTAGTTCCACAGATCTGCAGGCCACAATGCTGTCGTTATACATAGGATGTGGTTTTAAAATCATCAATAGTGATTCTCAACCTTTGAGTTTAAGAATATAGTGTGGAAACATATTGAGAAAGAAAATGTAAAATTTGCAGCTTCTTTTCATAATCTTCTTTAGGTAAATTTTAAGAAAATGAGGAGTCAGGCTCTAAACTGAATATAAATAAGGATTTATTGATGATCAGTATAACAGTATTCCAGAAAATATTGAGAAGAAATAAAGAGGAGCTAGAGAAGAAAAATTAAATAAGAAAAGAAATAAAGGGTGAAATGTATAACCAGTGTTTGGGGTTGCAAGAAAAGCAGTAAGCATAAACATTCTAAGTGACGTATTTGACACTGCATAATGCAAACCAAAGTACATCTACAAAAAAACACTGAGTATCTTTTCACCATGTGAGCCAACCTATTGGACCATGGGTAGATTTTCTGTGAGGTGTTCAGGGTTGAGCCTAGAGTCTTTATTAAATTACCTGAAAGAAGGGGTAAACAGAACATTAATTCAATTTTCAGATGACCTGATGTTGGAAGAGTTTGTCAATGATGTGAGGGAGGAAAAGGTAAAATCAAATCAAGTATTCCTTTCCTTGAAATGAAAATTCCTTCCAGGTTTGTTCCCGGACAGGACAAATTCTCCCAGGACATTTCGCTGGCAGGACAATCTGACCTGCTTTGTCTGACTAGCTGATGAACAGCTTTGTCTGGCTTCAACAAAGCAACACTCATTTTTTGTTCAGATGGGTGGATTAGGTCTTGAGAGGCTGGATAGCTTAGCAGTGGAGAGCATGAGCTCTGCGTCAGACTGCCTGGATTCAATCTTAGCTGTGCGATGCTGGGCATGTTATTTGTCTCTGTGCCTCAGTTTCCTCACCTGTAAACTGGGATAATTACAGTATTATCCTCATAGGATTGTTGAAAGGAATAAATGAGTTCATATAGGTACAGTACTTGATGCTTGGCCCTTGCAAATATAAAAAAAAATTAGCAGTAATTATTGCTATTATTCATATAGAAGCAAATAAACACCACATATATACAAAATTTTTTTAAAGAGACTTTTGTATAACTGAAAGTAAACAAGTATCAACAAGATAGCCTGAGTGATTCTGGCTAGATATAAAAGAATACTGAAATGGACTGAGAAAAGTATTACTCTGTCCACAACTATCTCTTAAGTAGGTAAAAGTTCCAAACTCATACCTGCTTGGATTCTCAGCCCCATACTCAGTATTCCTTTTCCTCAGAAAACAGAGGTGTCTCCCAATATGCCAACTCTTCCCTCATCTCCAATCTCATATTAATAATAACTACTGTTTATTGATATACTCTTATCAACTATTTATTGAACAGTGGCTATGTGCCCAAATGTTCTGGGGGTGGAGAATGGAATAGTCAATAACTTTGAGTCTCTGTTCTTATGAAGCATAGACTCTATTGGGCAAAACAGCCTATAAGCATGAAAAAAAATGAATGCAAAAAGACATGTGGGCAATGTCATTTGAAATGGGAATAGGTGTAATGAAGAAAACAAATATATGAGTGACAAGATAGAGGAGGACAAGAGGAGTTAAGGGTTGGGTACTATTTGAGATTGGGTAGTTAGGAAAGGGAGAACCATGGACAGGAAGGAATAATTGTGTGACTGTTTAGGGAAAAAGCAATCTAGGCAAAGGGAAGAGCAAGTGTGAAAGCTCAACATGTATTAGAGAACTCAGAATCCTATAGAGAACAGACATTGTCATTGCTACTTTATAAAGAGACTGAGACCAAGAGAGGACACACAGTGTTTTCCTCAAATGATTAGCAAAGCTATCAAGTCTATATGATATCAGTGTTTGTTCTCTTTTCGCAAATACCTTGCTCTATGTTGTGTTTTGTTGTTGTTGCTGTTTTGTCATGACGGAAGCCCTGAGTCTCTAGACAGTCACTCCAAAAATCCCCTCCATGCTGCTGGTTTAATCGCTTCCTTCCTAGGAATTACTTTTCTTCTCTTAGTAACATTCTCAACTTTCTTTCATGAAAAAAAAAAAAAAACGATCTACAATGTTCTGTGGGATCTGGTACTGTTTACCATTATATTCTTCAATGTCACTATTCTGTTTCTTTAGCAAGATTAGCTCTACTTTCTCTGCCTAACCTTTACATGTCAGTGTTGCTCAAGGTTTGTTTGTTTGTTTGTTTTTTGACTGTTCTCCTGATACATGTTTCCCCTGCAATATTCTCTTCACTGCTGTTGCTTCAACCAGTACCTATAGGCTGATGAATTCCAAAGTTTGGTTTTTTTGTTTGTTTGTTTTGAGATGGAGTTTCACTCTTGTTGCCCAGGCTGGAGTATAATGGCATCATCTTGACTCACTGCAACCTCTGCCTCCTGGGTTCAAGCAATTCTTCTGCCTCAGCCTCCCGAGTAGCTGGGATTACAGGTGCACACCACCACACCTGGCTAATTTTTGTATTTTTGGTAGTCATGGGGTTTCAACATGTTGGCCAGGCTGGTCTCGAACTCCTGACCTCAGGTAACCCACCCACCTCGGCCTCCCAAAGTGCTGGGATTGCAGGCATGAATGAGCCACCATGCCTGGCCCCAAACTTTTATGTATCTAACAGTGATTCATCTCTCTCATGTGTGAGGGCCATCTGTTCAACTCTAGTAACAGGACTATCTATTTGGAAGTATACCTGGATACCTCACAGCACACCCATCTTCTCTCTAAAACCTGTTTTTCTTTTCTAAATATTTTATCCCAGTTACAGACTAAATCATCCTTGATTCCTTCTTCTTCAAGTATTAGAGTCATTCTACTACCAAGTACCGCAGACATCTGTCAAACCTGTCCACCTCCACACCAAGCAGCTTAGTAAACCAACCAGCTCATGCAGACTGTTGCAATAACTTGTGAAAACTTTTGCAAATATTTTGTATTTAGGTGATTTGGGCACATTTGAGTAGCTCTCCAGAAAGGAAGATTGTAAGGGTTGATGGTTGTTTTCAATAAACATGAGTCTTTCCTTTTATGTGAATTATGTTTTACTTCATTTAAGTATCAAAGGAGCTTTGGAAAGCCCAAGAATAGGCAGTCAGCTGTGAGGTCCTACAAACTCTTGTGTCCTTTGTAACAATGGACACATAGCAAAAGCCCAGGTAGAACTGTTTACCTTTCCTCAAGATTGAGAAAGATGGTTCGCACAGGAATCTATAAACTTTTTCTGTGTTTTACAACCTGGGAAAATATAAAGGCTGTAACAAAGTAAGGAAGGATAAGGTCAGTCTGATATCTGTAACTTAAGAAAGAAGAAAGTGTGAATTTTACGAAGGGAATTTGGGGCTGCAAAAGCAAAGGGGGAAAGGAACAGGCAACTGAGACGCTTCAGTAAAAATCGAAGGGACCTCTTAGTCAGCAATACTGTGTGGATGTTGTGTTACGTTAAGGTAACATGTGATGTGGGGACTCGCTTCTAGAGTGATAGGTCAGGATATTCCTGGGAAGGTGAGTATGTTTTTATAAAAGGTGGCTGAATCGACTTGTGCTTGCTGCAATCTGTCTCTGTGATCTGGTATGTTCAATCCACATTGGGGAAATTAAGATAGCTTGTTGAGGTAGGGAAGTATAGTGTACACAACAAGGAGTTTGGACCCAGACAGACACTATGAACTTAGAAACTATGTGTTCGTGTTCATAGCATAGTGTGTAACAGAGTCTCTCTCCTCCAAATAATTCTAATAATGCATCTCTTTCTAAAACACGGACTGATCAAGTCACTAATCTTAAAAACCCTTTACGACTCTTGTTTGACAAGATGAAATTCAAACTACTTAGTATGGCACTTATTATTTTCTAAAGTTAGCCCCAGCTTCTCTTTCCAGTCTCCTCATCTGCCATCTCCCCTAAATACCTTTCAATTTTACCATGCAGACCAATCTAGAGTGTCTCCAAAGACTCCATAAACTAATACTTCTAGTATCTTGTTACAAGCTGTTCCCCATCTTCCAAGACCTATCTCCCCTTTTTCTAGCAGGAAAATGCCAATTGAGTTGAAAACGTCGAACTCAAATGACATGTCGTCTTAGGAAGATTTCACTGGCCACTGGCATTATTTGCCAAACCATATCCTCTCTTTTTCAATTCATGTTTACATAGTACTTTGCAACTGAATTCCTTGAAGATTAATATATTTTATAGATCTCTATCACATTTTATTATTATCATTTGTTGATTGGTTTATTTTACCTGCTACAATTAGCTCCTTGTAGAAAGGTGCTATGTTTTATTAATTTTTGTCTCCCAAGAATCTAACAGTACTTTGCCTATGGTAGGTTATGTATGCTAGGTGAATAAATGCCTAGAGGATTGATGTGAATTCAAATGTAAGAAACGGATTATAGATAATGACTCAAAACAGAAAACTGCTACATGATATGCTAAGGTTGCATGAATATGTATACTTTCCAGATAAATCTGCATTGCACTCACATTCAATGTTTTCAGAAAAAGTTAAAAAATCAAAAGCAGTGTATTGATATAACCATCGTTAAGTAACCAGTAACCACATATATTTGCTGCTAACTCTTGAATAAGTCCATTAATACTTTTTAAGGACCAGGGTACGGCTGTGGAGTTTATATTTTCTTTACAAATATTGGTTAGGAAAGCCTGCCCTGTTCAGATAACACATTTATGCTCGTTCACTGTCCATCATAAGTAGCTAATTTCAATATACAAAGAAACTGATGAATTCACTCAATAATTTATAATTTCGTAGAAGTCCAAGACTGTTTCTTTGTACTGGGAGGCACTCTTTTAAATGAACTGCTTTCTTATCATTTAATAAATCCTGAGATTAAGGCATAAATTCTATTTACAGGGCCCTAAAAATGTTAAGGCACATTAGACCCAGAAGACTATTTCATAGATCTTAGCAAATAAAAAAAGATACCTTTGACCTGTCACAGACAGCAGAGCGTTGCTGATGGAAAATATTTGGTACACTGAACGAAAACAACCTACCATCTTAACCATAAAAATCTGCCTCATCAGCCTGTTAGAATCTTAAACTAGATTGCTAACTGGTTTGATTCAATCAGGTAACTAACTGAATTCTCATTTCAGTGACTTGAATCGTACAAACAAGACACAGAAACAGATAAAGGAAAGACATCAGAGTTTTATCTAGCAAGAGATATATAAAACGCCTCAACTTTGTAATGAGAGGCAGTGAAGCTTGGGGAGGAAGAGCTTAAGGCTCAGAAGGCAGATATAGATCTGGGCTGAGGTCCTGACTCTGCCATACTAGCTGTCTGACCCTGGGAACATCACCTAACTTCTTTCAGCTTCAATCTCTTCATTTGTAAACTGGGACTAAGGCTGAATGCATCTTAGAGTTGGAAAGTATTAAATAATGTACATAAAGTATTTATCAGAGATTCAGGCACAAAGAGCTAAAATGTTAGTAGTATAAGCCTTCACTATTAACATTAAATCTTCATTTTGAATCTAGACCCAAAACTAGATGATTTCAAATACCTTCAAAGATTTCATCAATAACCTTAATTCTCCATAATCTGTTTTTTTATTGACCAACTCATCTACATAAATGGTACCATTAACAAACAGAATGTTCAAGATAAAAAAAAAGTATAAATTATGGTAGATTCATCTCTTTCCCTCAGCCCATGGATTCAATAGCAAATCCTACTGATTTTACCATAAACCATCTATTATTACTGCAATCCTCATTGTCTAATAAAGCATCCTCTCTTGCCTAGACATTTATACCCACTTTCCAGTAGGGTCTGTCTTCATTGTCCCTAGGCCTCTCCAATTTTTCTTTACAAGGCCGAGAGAAGCAGGAACCGACCCTCAATGGCTTTTATTTTGTACTTAATACTGCATTTAAGCTCCTCCTATGACCTGAAAGATGCTTGCCTTCTTCTCCTAGCTCTGCCTGACTCCTTACACACTAAACTTGAGCCACAATGACCTTTTAGTTACTAAAACACATGCCCTTATTAAATGGCTGGATCTTTTACTTTAAGTCTCAATTTAATAATCAATTCCTGAAAGAAGGTTTTCTTTTTTTGTTGTTTTGTTGTTGTTATTGTTAGTTTGCTTGGTTTTTTTTTTTTTTTTTTTTTTTGAGACGGAGTCTTGCTCTGTTGCCTAGGCTGGAGTGCAATGGCGTGATCTAGGCTCGCTGCAAGCTCTGCCTCCAGAGTTTACTTACACCAATGTCCTGCCTCAGCTTCCTGAGTAGCTGGGACTACAGGCACCTGCCACCACGCCTGGCTAAATTTTTGTATTTTTAGTAGAGACGGGGTTTCACCGTGTTAGCCAGGAGGGTCTCAATTTCATGACCTCATGATCTGCCTGCCTAGGCCTCCCAAAGTGCTGGGATTACAGGAGAAAGAAGGTTTTCTTAATCATCATGTCTATGTATAACCTCTATCACCCATTTGCTCTGTTATTCTCTTTCCCAGCAAACTGTCAGTTCCTTGCATAGTTCTTATGTAACCTATGATGTAATTATTTGATTTCTCCACCAGTCTATAATCTCGCTGAGGTCAGGAAATAAGCTTATTTTATGTTAACCACCATATACCTGGCATATAGCATTAAAATACTTATTAAAAGACTGAATCGATCAAAATTTTATTGCCTGTCAACCACATGGCAGACACTTTTGGATATAATTATGAGGCTTAATAATATACAGTAATTGCACTCAAGGAACAATCAACCTATTAGAGGACTGCTCCTATTGAGGTTTGGGTTGATAATTATGGACCAGGTCAGGAAATTAAAAATTTTAAAACTCTACTCTCTTGAAGCTTGGTGGAGGATTCAGGCCAGCTCCAAGAGGGTCAACAATTTTTATCATGCTTATTGGAATATTGCCAATACCTAAAATAGGCCTTGCACATGGCAGACGATGGGTCAGTATTTATAGTATGAGACATGCCCCATAGTTGAGAACCACTTTCCCGGTAAATCAACCATGTTACAAGTTAGTAAAACTATAAACATTTCTTAATATAACAAGATATGATATGGAATCCTAAGAAAGGCTTAACATATATGACAAATCTCTTATTTGAAACATTAAAACCTTGGATATGTTCATATCCATGTGTTTCTTCTTCATATAGGAAGCTTGGTGAAATGTCAAGATCTACAAAATAGAAAGAGGTTAAAAAAAGCAGATGAAAGACATCTGATTATTCTCCCCATTGCTTCACAAAGGAGTGGGGATGAGTAGAGGGTATCCTTCCTTTCTTAGGAAGATATATCGAAATCATCTAGGGTCTGCTCAAACTTGTTCACCTGACCCTTAAGCCCCCAGAGAAAAGTGTTAACTTAGTTAACCAAAAATAGATTATGGAGAATTAAGGTTAGTGATGAAATCTTTGAAGGTATTTGAAAGATTTGGTTTCGAGTCTAGATTCAAAATAAAGATTTAATGTTAACAGTGAAGGCTTATACTACTAATATTTTAGCTCTTTGTGCCTGAATCTCTGATAAGTACTTTACATAAATTATTTAATTTATGCATCCAAACACCCAGATTTGCAAGGCAACACCTACAGAATTTTATCGCATTCACACGCACAGTCATTACTATCATTAGGAAATACGGCCCTGAAATAGATTAAATATATTTGTATCCAAAAGGTGGACAACTTGCATGGCTAATTTAAAATAACAGATAAACCAAAGGGATTTAATATTACTAGTGACATATAATAGTAAATACTGTGTGTTAAGTTTCTCATTACACTTAAATTATGATTGAGTTAAAATTAAAAACAACTTAAACGTTCTAAGCCAGTTTCTCCTCCCAGTAACACTGTCTTTTTTTAATGATTAGCTTTACCACCTTATCATTACTTGAGACTGTTTTATGAACTGTAAATAATTTTTTAAAATATACCTAAATTTCATTAACATTTTAAAAGTCTCTGTTTCCTTTGGAAAAATTGTAATAATTTCCATCTTGCAATATAGTTGGAAAGAATATATGATACCCAATAATAATTGTTAATTTATTTCTTTCTTTTTTTTTTTTTTTTTTTTTTGAGACGGAGTCTCGCTCTGTCGCCCAGGCTGGAGTGCAGTGGCGCGATCTCGGCTCACTGCAAGCTCCGCCTCCCGGGTTCACGCCATTCTCCTGCCTCAGCCTCCCGAGTAGCTGGGACTACAGGCGCCCACTACCACGCCCGGCTAATTTTTTGTATTTTTAGTAGAGACGGGGTTTCACCGTGTTAGCCAGGATGGTCTTGATCTCCTGACCTCGTGATCCGCCCGCCTCGGCCTCCCAAAGTGCTGGGATTACAGGCGTGAGCCACCGCGCCCGGCCTAATTTATTTCTTAAACACTGCTCCCATTATATCATTGCATTTGGCATCTATTTCCTCTTGTTTTGAGTCCAAAATTTCTGACTCCCTCCCAAGATTGTTCGTGATCTACCTCTACATTATTTATATTCATTTGTTCTTCTTTCATTAAATATACATTTAACACTTAATATATGAGCTCTTTTCAATAAAAGAAAGCATGACATAAGAAATATAAGCTTCTCTTTAAAAGGGAATCCCATTTAAATTAAGGTGATACTCTGAAGCAAATTACTTGGACCTAAAAGTATTCTCTTAATTCAGAAACTATCATCTCGGTTCTGATATGGAAATGAAATTGACAACCAGGTAAATGGAAGAACACATCTGCTGAGCAGTCAACCAAGGCAAAGTTGACAAACAATTTTAAAGGACAGCATGATCTTCTCTCTACCATAGGGACACCTTTCACCCTAATCAATGCAAAAAGATATAATTTTTTGCTGTTAGCTTTCTTCTACAGTTTCTCTCCAGGACCCTATCTGACATTTCATCTAAGTCTCTATGTCTATGTAGGCCTCAAGCCTGGTGAGCCATAATTTTAGATGACCATGATAAATCATAAAGCATGGCCAGCAAAGGAGATAGTTATTTGAACATCGTTAGAGAAAAACTGAATGTTCCTGGTTTTGAATTTCCATGAGGTAGCTTCATTACAGTATCGTTGGTTTCTCTTTCTGCTTCTCATTCTCATTTGATGATGAATTAGAGGAAAAGGAAAGAGCCTGCTCAGGTCAGTATTTTGGGTCTAACAGGCTACAACAGGGCAGTGGGTATGGAGGAGAAGGAAGACTTCGGTTTTCTGTCTGTCTTGCCTAAAGTTGTCTGCCTGACTCCAGGGGGAAAACCTGAAATTATCCAGTTGGAGAGTGATGAGGGTTGGGAATAAGACTAATTTAGAACAAGGTTTCTAAATCTCAGCATCGTTGACATTTTGGGCCAGATAATTAAAAACTCTATGCTGTGTAGGGCTGTCTGTTGCGCTGTAGGATGCTGAGCAGCATCCCAGGCCTCTGTCGCTATTAGCAGTAGCATCCCCCTCCACCCCCGCCCCACCCACCAGTGTTAACAATAAAAAAAGTCTACAGACATTGCCATATGTCCCTGGGAACTGACGTGGACACAAATTATCCTCAGTTGAGAACCACTGATTTAGAATAATGAAAACCTTGTGACTATACACTTAAGTATATGCAATTGTATGTGCAATTCAGGTCTCATCAATAATAAAACTACTTCATTCTTCATCTGTGTGATTTCCATGTCTATCTTTCAGTTGGTCATGAAGTTGGGGAGGGAAGGGGAGGAGTGTTATTCTTACCTCTCCAAATCTCTTACCTGTATTAATTACTTAAAATGCAACTAATATATTAAGTATTAAAAAATTATTTTCTCTCCCATAGCTCCATTCTCTGATACTCTATTTACTTTAGAATAATTTGTATTTGAGACAGAGTCATAGTCTATTATCTAATTTTTAATGGACTTAAGAACAAAAGTCCTCTTGACTGTTTTTAAAACATAAAATGCATCACTTTGTTATTCCTTTGACACTCTCAAAATCATACTTACTACTTACTGTCTGGTGAATATACTGTATCCATTCCTACATAGAAGTCCTTTACATTTTCACATGTCCTTCAAAAAACACAAACAAGGCAAACAAAAAAACAACAGGAAATCTCTAAAAGCAGTTTAACTCCTAACTTCTTGATGAATTACATAACTAATAAACTTGTTGAATCTTTCAATTTTGTAATGATGAAAACTAAGTCCTAGAAAGGGACATGATTTGTCTAAGGTCACAAAGCCAACTAGTAGTATGACTAAAACTAAAGCCTTACCCTCCTAAGTCCCAATTTAATACTTTTATCACTTCATGATTGGATAACTATGGTCACATCTCCATTTTCTAAAGTGTTATAGCATTTATGATATACTGCCTATAATATGGCTTAATAATAGCATGACTTTTATTGTTTACGTTTTTTCCTTCTAATTTTCCCATGTATTTATTTTTTCTCCTCTAATGTTATAAGTTCTATGAGGACAAGACCATATCAAAATCTCTATTGCATTACTCCAAAAGCCTTCTTATTAGGCACATTTGCAAGCCAAATAAGTCTGTACTGATTGTCTTCCAGATGGTAGAAAAAGAGTAGCCCAGGGACATAATGAATGACGTAAGAATAACATCTCCATAGGAATTTTGAAATTTTAGATAACTTATGAAGTAAAATTTGGCATAGAGAAACTAAAATATGATTGTCTATTTGTGCATCTGTATATGGCACTGTAAATAATGGATGACTTGTATTTACTCACTTCATCCTCTCAACATCCCTATTATTTTTCTCAATATGCCAATAAAGAGACAGAAGCAGGACAGAGAGTCCAAGAAGCATGCCAAAGTTACACAACTAGCAAAAAGTTAATAGTCAAAAGGTTAATATGAAAAGTTCATAGTCAAGAGTTGAAAACATTCATATGATTCACAAATGATGATCCTCTGTACACATCTATTGCCAAGGCTAGTAATTTGTTTTCTGTGTGTTGTTTGGTCTTCATAACAGAAATTAGTGCCAAGAACAAATAAAAATGTGTTTGAATTTCTGTACTCATTTTCCATTTCACAGAGATATAGTATAAGTGTAATTTTATAAATTGCTATCTCAATAGACGAAAATATAATTAACAGATATTAGCATAAACAAAATCATGTTTCATGAAACTAAGAATTTTTCTCCTTCACTATCATTGCTTGAAATCTAATCTTAAGCATGGGGGAAAGAGGTAAACTATAGATATCCAAGAAATTATATTAAATATCAAAAGTTGTGAGGGGGGAGGGTGGGTTGAGAGATAGGGAAATAAAACAGCATAGGCTTAGGTAATAAATTTGCAAGATCAATATAATATATATTTCATATTGGCATGAGGTAACATATATAGAGTACATCAAAATCTCAATTATCTTTTAGAAGTAGGTGGTTTACGTATTATTATTTCTCCTCAGTTGTTCTCTGCCAATTTAAAAAGAAAGAACACAAGTTTCAGGATATTGACAAAATTTCTTCTGAATCTGATTAAGGTTCATAAAAGAGAAATAAAGATAAATTTAAAGAGACCATTAGTGGTTGCTGTGCAGCACCGTGCCAATAGTTGTATGCTTTGTATTAATAAATATATTACCTTCAGTCTTATAATGTTGAAAAAAATCACATTTGTTCAAAAGCTGTAGCAACAAGAATCCACAGAGTTACCAGGCATAAATCATTCTATATCATCCTGTGAAGCAGAGTGATTCTAGAAAGAACTATTTCATCCTTCATAGGCAACATGAAAGCAGATGGACAAAGTCCTGCGAGTTTTGATTATCCCCAGAACAAAATAAAAATTACAATTCATGTTTTAATTCCATCTCATTATGGCTTTTTAAATTTATGATTCCCCCTTGACAACAACGGAAAACTACTTGATCAACCAAAAGAAACTTTTGCTTCATGCTTCCTTTATTTTAGCATTCCTGTACTTTAAATATGTAGATCAATAATTTAAATTTAATGCCATCATGCACAAATTTTGGCACAGTCATGGAAGTTCTCACACAGATTGCCAAAGGGTACCAACAAATAAGAGAAGTGAATTAAAAGATCAAAAAGCTTTAAAAAGGAGTCACTACTCACAATGTTCATTAGGGTCAGGAGGTAGTTTTGGACGTGCTCTTTGCCATGGAAACGGACCACAGAGTCATCCACTCCCAGCAGTACCTCGATATTGTAATCGTTTTCTCCCGCGTGTCTGCGGCGTCTCATTGTTTCATTCAGCTGCTGGTGGATGTTGCCATAAACAGTACCTAGATCATCAAGGCCTTCCAGGTCCGACTCTAATAAGAAACAAAAGGAACCAGGAATTTCAGTTTCCCCAACAGGCCTTCCAATCACTTCTTAGAAAAAAAGAATCTTCTCAGGGGCCTATCAGTATCATTCATAATCACTGAGATGTTGCTTTTCAGTTTATTCCTTAAATAATATGCATATGCATACGATCAGACAGACCTGCTACAAATTGAACATAGAAGAGCAACACTGAAGGTAAAATCATATTATTATACAGGGAGCGGTGCCATCATGGCAGACGGACTATTCTGTAAGGATAGAAGTGGTTCAGTTTTTCTCCCAGCAAAGAGTCAAGGCAGTGGGGGTACAGAATACAGGCTGGCTATGTAGTTATTAAATAAATTGAGATTACAAATAAAAATAACTCCAGTATGTTTACAATGATTAAGTTACTATAACCATGGAGTATAGAATTTGTGTCACATAAATTTAAATTGCTCCTCTTTCCAGTAACCTTAATTTAAAAATTAAATTATAGCAGGGCAACACAACAGCATCTAGTGATATGATTATCAGTCACTGTGTATTGCTTTATTTCTTCTGAGTAAGGTTTCCTAGTGAATGTTGCCAGCGAAGAAGTGGATATACAGGGTATATACTATATACATAAGTGTGTGTGTGTGTGTGTATGTGTATGTGTGTGTGGATAAGATAGTATATCATATACAGGGTATATAGTATATACATATGCCAATAAAATATACATATATGTCTATATGCAGGGATACACAGGAAAACTTTAGTGCTCCATATTTGCACTGGCCATCATTTGGATGGCAAGTCATTTCAGTTGCTATATATCTAAACCTGAGATATCAAAGTAAGAAGTCAGTCAGAAAATAACTTTTATTCAAAGAAAAATAAAAGTAAAAATAATTTCTTATTTAATGCAGTTCAAGAAACTTACATTTTCTTACTTTCCAAATGAACATTTCATACACACATACACACACATATACATACAACGTACCTATATACACGGAAAGAAAGAAGAAGAGAGACATCATCAGGTTTTAATTACCTAAGTTATCTGTTTTCAGATGACTATATTTTTTGAGAAAAAAATGTTTTAGTGAATTAAAAAATAAAATCTATCATTTGGATTAAAATTAGAGAGTATTCAAAACCGCTGGTACATAAAAACCAAAAATATATTCATCTCCATTTCAAGTATATAGAACTCAGAAAGGATTTTATTTTATAAGCTGCCTTGATGTCTAAAACAACCGTATATCTAAAAACAAGTTTGACAGAACCAGCTCTGACTCATGCTTTTATTTCATGCTGCAATGGGGCTTGTTAGCCATTTGAGTCAGCATCTGACATTAATAAATAGGTACTGTCCTCTCCACCTTTGTGGCTTTAATAAAATTAAGACGGGAAAAATAGGTGTCTTTTGGCCGGGAAGGTTGATGACCAAGCCCTAGCCAAAAAGGATTAGAAGTAGTGAAAGTACAGATCCTGCTCACACTTTTTCTACCTTTAAAAAATATATAGAAACACTAATACCCTCCCTTACAAGTAGGGGGACATGGTCTGAATGTGACTACTCAGGTTTAAAAGCTCTACTTTAATTTACTTTGACCTAAGCCCAACTGCTAGCTCATTAGCTGGGAAAATTCTCCTCACCAAGGAATTACATTGGCTCCACAATATATAAATAACTCTCACCATCATCCACATCAAACAGAAAGCTTTCCTCAAAAGTTTTCAAGAGCTGCAAACCCTCACTGAGGTTAAGAGACGACTACACCTGCAAATAGCTTTACTATTCAACCTCAAGTCTTTTTCACACACTTGAGAATGTGAAAGGCTGTGATAGCTAGTGTACAAATATAGGAAATTCAGACATGAGCTCTCAATTCTAAAAATGGCTCCTGTTGGCAGAACGCTCAGAGAAAACGTCCAATGGAAATATACCAGCAATGTTATTATATCATGAAGCTTGATGTGTGAATGAAGTAGGCTGAATACTTATTTCAGAAAGGCAGTTCATTCTGCTTTAACACACCTTTGGTTTGGCCTTTGCAAGCCTCTTTAAATAGGTAGTTTTCTGGTAAGGAAACAGAATCTCTCTTTTTATTGCGTAAGAAACCTGGGAAAGAAGAAGGAAGCCTTTGAAAATCAAGAATAATTTGTCCCTACTTTCCTCCATGTTGGGCAGTGTTCTTTCCATGTTTCCTAAAATGCACAATATCAAATATTTCAAAGAAAGACAGTAGGATAGCTTCTGGCACTTTTTACTTATACTCATCATTATAATTACAGACTGCTCTGAGGCTGTGAAATATCTTCATTCATAATGAATTTGTCTTAGTAAAACTGCAAAATTATGGCAAAGCTATGACAATAAGAGAAATTGACATAGTTGACTCCATCTTGCTTCTAACCTCCAAGCTGTTCTTGGTTATTTCTGAGCATAGGCCAAACTAACTTTGAGAGGAATTTATTTTATAGTTTAACCTTAAAGCAAGGATGACCATAGCCCTTCCCACAACTAAACTGCCTTTGTAAAACTAATGAAAGGCCACTAGGTTAGGATTATGAATGAGGTTTGAATTCTTTAAAGATACAGGCATAATAAAATGATGAACTGCTATTGTTCCAGAGGTCACAAGATTGGAAATTTCCCCAATTACTTTTTTTTTTTTTTTTTTTTTTTTTTTTTTAGACAGAGTCTCGCTCTGTCACCCAGGCTGGAGTGCAGTGGTGTGATATAGGCTCACTGCAACCTCTGCCTCCCCGTTTCAAGTGATTCTTGTGCCTCAACCTCCCGAGTAGCTGGGATTACACGCACACACCACCACGCCCAGCTAATTTTTTTTCTTTTTGTATTTTTAGTAGAGACGGAGTTTCACCACATTGGCCAGGCTGGTCTCAAACTCCTGACCTCAGCGATCTGCCTGCCTCAGCCTCCCAAAGTGCTGGGATTATAGGCGTGAGCCATCACACCTGGCCCCAATTACTTCTGTAGATAGCATCACTATTGTGGAACCTAAGATTGATCTTTTGAGATATTTTTTAGCCTGTGCATTCTGACAACCGACTGACCCCAACCAAATGCATGACTCATGACTCAGCTGGTACTGTGGCCCCACCAAGAGGTGGACTCAGCATATGACGATCATTTTCCAACACCTATTGAAGTGGCATCGTTGTCTGGGGTAAAGACCCAAGGTTTGTCATCTTGCACCAAGGAAATTCAGTATGCAGACACACACAAGAAGTGGGTCTAGGAACAGAGGTTTAACAGGCAAAAGAAGAAAAAGGAGAACAGCTCTCTCTCCTGTGAGAGAGAAGGGCACCCAGATGGGGCTTCCAGCCCCCAGCAGAGTACACTGGATTTTATAGACAGGCTGGAGGTAGTAATGTCTGATTTACATAGGGCCCACAGATTAGTTGGACCAGGTGTAACAGTTACATAGCATGCTGGGAAGCTGGCCATCCCACCCTAATCTTATTATTCAAATGGGCTTTCCACATGGCCAGTGCCATGTTGTCTCATCCTTACTGTACATGTGGCTGGCAAAGAGAAGGGAAGATGGAGCTGCCATGTTGGACATGCCTAGCCCCCAGGTACCCCCTTTCCTATTGGCACAACTGCCAGCATTCACCTAGCAAGTTTCTAGCTTGCCTTTCTATGTCTGCCGCTCAATTTTACAGGCTGTTCTTTGTTAGAAAAGAAAATGATTTGGGGCTGCTTTTCATGAAAAGAAAAATGTTACCAAGAACTGCCCTACCCTCACTACCCACCTAGATAATTTCTTCTTTACTCCTATATCACCATGATCGTGTCTCCAAACAATCAGCAGCACCAATTCCTTAGTTCCCTGCCTGCCAAAATATCTTTGAAAAACAACCTCTGAGCCTTTAGGGAGACGGATTTGAGTAATAACTCCACTTGCCATGTGGCTTCAATGGTGCTAGCTGAGTTGGGCAGCAGAGAGTGATTTATGTGACAACAGAATTAGCAGAAAAAAAGGAAAATCCAGGTTACAGAGAGCTTTCTAACAGGTGTGTTCTCAACTGAGCATTCAAAAGGAAAAAAAAAGGCCCTGCAAAAGATAGAGCAGTGTTATTAATCTCATGCTTCATTCCAAAAAGATGATGCTCACAGTGCTTTTTAAGCTTCTCAGAAATATCAAAGGCAATCCCCTCTTAGTTCTTAGAGTGAGTTTTCTTTTTTAAAACTTTTTAGGAAAATGTACGTTTTTGAAGGTTACCTTAGGAATTACTGATGTGCATTAATTAATATTTTGGAAACATTTTAATTCTATCCTTTTGTGCACCCCCTAGTTTCCCAATTACTGTATAGGAATTTGCAGAAGTGATCATTTTACTATAAGGCCTATTTTATCAGAATGGATTTTTGAGAGGCATATAGGTGTTCAATCAAGTCACAATAAATACAGTTATTTTTAGTGTTAAGTATAAGATTATCAGTATCAAATCAGAATTTTGAACTTACTAAACAGATAAAGTAGAATATAACTTTCTTTGCTGATTATGGACACTAAGGCTTGAAACATTTTTAGGAGAATGACATGTTCATATGCTTAATCATACTTATAGGAAATCAAAGTATAGGATTAGTGAAATTGCTCCCTACCCCAGAAAAAAATTTCTATGGTCTAAAAAAGGACAGGAGACGAAGGTAAAATTGGAAAGGTACAAGTTCTGAATCTAATACAAATACATTTGGGGTTGGAATGCAATTATAAGCATACTGTGATAGAGCCTGTGATAAAACCATCTACCCAATATTCATTCTCTCTTCCCTAAGGAGCAGAATGTTAATTTTATTTGAAATAATAATAAACCCAGCAAAAAGTCACTCCCAATCTCCCTGAGACTAAGGGTTACATGTGACTAAGTATAAGCCAATGAGATCTAAGCAGAAGTATTGCTTATATCTTGATGGCTTATGACTCCTCAAAGGAAGACAATTCATTCCAGTAGGTGCACACCCCTTTGGCCCTCCACTCAATCACCCAATATTCCTTTCTGCTGCCTAGAATGTGGACATGATGTCAGCAGTTATATGGGGGTGATCCTAGGATACAGGGACATGCTGAATAGAGGAGAGTCTGACACTTTAAAGGAGTGTGACTCCCCAGTGACTGTAGACTCACCATACCAGCCCTGGATTACCTAAAAACAAACTTCATTACATATGAGAGGTAACACTTCCATCATGTTTAGGTCACCCATCTAATGAGTTTTTTCTTGTATGCCACTGAATCTAGTCCTAAAATACGTGACACTAAGAAATTTTAATTTTGTTGACTAGGTTCTCCCAGTACTCTTTACTCCCTATGAGAATGCAAGCCAATTTTCATGTGAATAAGTGAAGAATAAAATAAGATTCATGTTACCAAAATGTATCATAGTAGCATTCTTTGTAGTGCATCATTTCGGAAAATGAGAAAGCATCATATTGTTTTACAGTAACAATGAATACAGAATGAGGCTATATGTAAAAATCTTGCCTTCTTCATGAACAGAATACTGTTATGAAATGAAGTAACTGGAATACTACAGGCTGGATTTTCCAAGAGTAGGTGGAGATCCTATAATCAGAGCTAAAAATAAGTGTAAATTCCAACAAATGTCATGTCAACATCAGAAGCAGAGAGCAGTTAACTTAAATAATTGTGTTAACCTGTTTGTATCATCCAATAGTGATTTTTAATTGACATCTTTCTTAAAAAAATTTAAAGTTATCACTTCCTAAAAGGATACAGTAACAGCATCTCCACATATGTGGAGGCACTATTCTACCAAGATATAAAACGTTTGTGTGAAAAGGAGCTCTATCCTTCACAAACTGAGAAATTCCATAATGATTGTTCAAAGAACTATATTCAGGTCAAGTTATGATGTCAATTCAAAAGTTTCACTAAGTACCTGTTGCTTTTATTTTTTAAAGACATAACCATTGAGTGAATGTCAGTTTCCGTTATTTCTTTTCCCCAAAAGTTCTAATTCTAACATCCATGTGTTTGCTTTTGTTTTTACTGACTACTTTATGGAATAACATGACATTTTTAAAATGGGAAACTTCTTACCTTTTAAGGAAAAAATGTTTTAATGCTTTGGGTTTGTGATTATTAGCAAATGAAATTTTAAAATCACTTTAATATCCAAAATATGAACTCTGACTTGCAATAAAAATCTTCTATATGTCAGCGAGAATGTTTCTAACTGCAAATCAAGAAAACTTAAAGTGTCTTCAGCAATAAGTAAACATACTAGTTCACGTAACAAGAGTTCCAGAGGTATGGTGATTCCTGGTTAATCCATCAGTAGGTCATCAAGGATTCAGTTCTTTTCATCTTTCCATATCCTGCCATTCTTGGTGTACAAACTTTGCCTTCAAATTAGCTCCTTTGATTATTTCAAAATGGCTACACCAATTCTAGCATCAAAGCCATGTCCAACAGATTGTGTCTTCCTGCATTACTTTCTTAGGAACAGGTAAAAACCTTTCCTAGAAACTCTTTGGTAACATTTAACTCCATGTTTCAGTGGCCAGAATTGAATCACAGGGGCTTGAAATAAAAGAGAAGGAAATGAATGTTGTACAGGTTACCCACCTTGCTGAAATCTTTTTCAGGTCTTCCTCTTCCCTCATCCCTTAGTAACAGCCTTCCACTGGTATCTTTTATACTTAGTTTTCAATAATGCATTTCATGTTTAATTTCTTCTATTATAATTTGTTTGTCTAGAGATAACTTCTGCATTCTCTTGGCCTCAATATTTTTTGAAAGATACAGTCCTCATTTCCATAGTAGTGGATTCTCATAATTGTTGCTCATTCAGTCCCATTGCAACCATTTATTTTAATTTCATTTCAGTGGTTTATTGCTGAAACATTTGGGTGTGGGCAAGGTTGTCAGATAAAATGCAGTATTCTTTGTTAAATTAAAATCTAAGATAAACAACAGTATTTTTACTATAGATATCTCACAGATATTGCATGAGACATACTTAATACTAAAAACCTACTCATTGTTATAGCTGAGATTCAAAATCAAATGAAAATGCTGTAGTTTTATTTGCTAAATCCAGCGACTCTAGGTGTGGGGGAATTATCTTTCTCCAGGCAGTACATGCAGTTACATGAACTTACGCCCTCTTCATCTCACTTTTCTCCTCTACACTTCCATCTTCAGCTCTAGCAGTGCACATTCACTTGGCATGGCCAAGTAGCATATGCCATTTCCTTGACTCCAGTACTTGGTTAATAGATGTTCAAATGGCTTAAATTATGCTAATGAAATTGTGAACTAGGACTTTTTAATTTGGAGCTACTAGGAAAGAAAAGTTCTCATTATTAAGCTGAAAACTGGTGGAATATAACAATGTAGGTGTTTACGGCTAGTATGAAAATAGTTGGTCTAAGTTTAATGCTAGAAGAGGAAAGTGGAGACTACTAATAGAGAATAGACTACACTCCAATGATGAGTATGAGCCTGTGAATTCACCCACTAATTTCTGAAAACTTGGTCTTTTCAGTTTCACAAACCAATAAACTACCACCACCTCATTTTCTTATTTTACTTTTTTTTTTTTTTTTCCATTTGCTTAAGACAGTTTGATGTGAGTTCCCGACAGGTGAAACTAAGAGCAGCCTGATAAATAAGCCCATTTATACCCTTTCTCTGCTACAGTCATCAATAGTCTTCATTTTCCTTCTCATTCTTCTTCTGTAGTCAACTATTCTTAGGCTATACAGTGCTCTGAAAAAGACAACATATTCTGTTTTATTTCCCAATTTGTTTATTTTATTCTCTCGCTTCTATTTTAAATGAATAATGTTGTTACTAGTGATTTGTTTCTTAGTTTATTTCTTTTATTCTTTTTCAGCTAAATCATAATTAATTTTGGGAGACAGCACAGTTTTTAATTTTCACATTTTACTGCTCTAAACATTTAATAGCATTTTCATTAACATTTCTCTTCCTCTTGACTAAATTATATATTTTCTTATTTATGGCTTTTGTAGTTCAGCTCTACTAGATCAAGGAGGTAACAGAAGAGTAGAGGAAGAGGTCGCCACACCCAATTACTAGATTACATTCTAGTAATCTTAGACTGCTAGAAATTAAGGTTTTCTAAATAAGGTCAACTACATAGCAGAGAGGTGAGATTCCTTTTCACAGCTGCCAATTTCAAAGCTCACGTTACTTCCCTCACTTTCCACCTATATGCAACTTTAATAAGGATAGAAAAGCTCTTCACCTCAAACTTCTCCAGAAACTCTACATTTGTATTCTAAATCACTCCAATATGGAATGATTAATAAAAATGTAAATAAGTCATTATAGCCAAATGACTAATATGTTAATATTAATATTAACACTTGCCATTTATTCTGTCAGATAAATGTTTAAAGGCTCTGAACACCACTTTATGTCACACTGCTCTAAGCACTGGGAATCCAGCAATGGACGAGACAAACATGTTGCTTACCCTCATAGAACTTACATCCCAGTGATAAGAACTATCAACTAGGGTAAGAAGAGTAAAACAGGAGGAAGGGAGTAAGAGGGACAAGGCGAGGGAGGCAAAATTTTACATAAGGTTCTCAAAAGAAGGCAGCAAATGGGCTGAGATCTTGCAAAGTGATGGAGTAAGCCACACAAATATCAAAGTTATATTTGACTCAGATATATGTAAACTTTTTATGAGCATATTCATATTTATATTACAGATTTTTCAGAAAGAGGTTGTATGATATAATACAAAGAAAATCAGAATAGGCTCAGGAATGCAGCAAGCCGACTTTCTAAAATGGCCCCACTAAGATGCCCGGCCCTAGTCCCGAGAACCTGTGCCTTTGATGAGGTATCATTCCTACAATTATGTTATGTTATATGGTACAATTGACCATAAGATAGAAACATTATCCAGGTGGGCCTGATCTAACCTCATGAGACATTAAAAGCAGAGAGCTTTATCTGGCTGTTGGCAGAAGGGAAAGTCAGAAATAATGAAGCAGGAGGAAGTTTGATGTACCATTGCTGGCTCTGGAGATGGAGGGATTCTGCTCCTGGACAGGAGAGAGGTATCTAGTTGCTGACAGTGAACCACAGCCAACAGCCAGCAAGGAAATGAGGATCTCAGCTTGCAAAAACAAGGACCTGAATTCTGCCAACAACCTCAATGAGCCTGGAAATGGACTATTTCCCAGATCCTTCAGATAAGACTTCAATCTGGCCCACACCTTGATTTTGGCCTTGTGATAAATTAAGCAAAGAACCAGTCCAGCCACCTTAGACTTCTGACCTATAGACTGTGAGCTAATAAATAGGCATTGTTTTAAGCTATTAAATTAGGGGTGATTTATTACACAGTAATGGAACAGAAAATGATAAAAAGAGAACTGAGTTCTAGTTCCAGCTCTACTATGATGCAACTCTATGATTTTGAGAAAGAAGCTAAACTTATCTGAGCTTCAATTTCCTGAAATAAATAGGCTGTGCTAGCTGATCACTAACATGTTCTTTCTGGCTAAATTTCCATAATTAATAATTAGGCCACAATTTCACTAAATTATTAAAGATGGTTATTATTGTTATGGCTGTTTGATCATACATGATTGATCATACTTATAATTTATTTGATGCTAAATCCTTCGTCAAGGATACAACCATAGTTAAAACATTTTTACATGAAAAAAATGTGCTACACTAAGAGAATCTATATTATGATATAAAATACTTCATAACAATATAAAAGTCTAGTAACTTATCACAATAAGAGATAATCTGACCATTCTCCCATTTAATGAGCACAGTGTCCATAAAGTTTGGAGACATTGGCAGTTATACACAATTTTCCAAGAACACCTTAAATCTCTTCTCTAAAAAATAAAATGTTGCCTTCTTTTTTCCAGATTTTATAAACAACCTCGGTTGTCTAAAAGGTAACACTTAAGACATTTTTTAAGTATTACGTATTCACAGTACAGATCAGAATTTTATCCTGATTAAAAATTTACTTCATATCTCTTTGTTATGACACAATAAAATTTTGTTAACATATGTATGCTACTTGCAATAAAATTTTACTAAAGAAGAGTTCCAAACATGGAATTAAAATGTATGTTATTATCGCATCAAATTATTGAAGAAGCGGTCATTCTACATTTTTAAAAATCTAAAGTGCTTTTGCTTATTTGAATAATACTGATCAAACAGTTTTGATTCACGTTCTGATTGGTCAGTTTTTATATCATACACAGTTAACATATTTAAGCCACAGTAATTACTGCAGATTTAAGATAGATCTGTGACAGAACAACGTTTGCTATCTAATATTATTAATGGAATACTATAATTCCTAGTCCACAAATAATATTATTCAAGTTAAATTTAATAACAAATCTTTTTTGCATTCAAACAAAATTGTTGAGCCATTCCTAAAGTGATTTCTGCTAAAGACACTTATTTGCCAATATAAAACTATTCTTAGTCTAAGGAATAAAATATGCCAGAAGAGAGAAACACTGTTACTACATTTTACTACATAACTGTGTGCCTGTAATATATTCTCTGAAATAGTATCGACCATATGGATGGAAAATAATGGGCATTTTTATATCTTCTATGTTTTCTAAGATGTATAAACTATAGATTTAATGATTGCTTTAATATTTGTCTTTGCTAATTCTAACATATTTTGTCAGTTCTGTGTTGGTTTGGACAGATTTATTTTTCTCATCATTATGGGTTGCATTTTCTGGCTTCTCTGCGTAGTCAGTAAGTTTAGATGGGAGGTCTGACATTGTGAATTTTACCCTTTTGGCTGCTGGATATAGTTGTATTCCTATAAATATTCTTGAACTTTGTTCTTGGATGCAGTTAAATTACTTGACAAGTTTGTTCCTTTCGGGTCTTGCTTGTAAGATTTATTAGGTGGGGTCAGAGCAGTGCCCATCTACAGCTAATGACTGACCATCACTGAGACCAGACCCATCTGTCTACCCTCCACTGTGATGTGAATCATGAGATATTGCAGTCTGGCTTGTGGAAACAAGCACTATTCCCAGCCCCATATAAGCACCAGGCACTGTTACCTCTGATTTTTTTTAGGTGGCTCTTTTTCAGGCTTCATGTAGTTTCCTCACATATATATGCGATGATCTGGACTCAGCTGAATACCAGAGGGGGACCTCTGCAGATCTTTAGAGTTGTATCTCTGTATGGCTCTCCTCCCATTCTCAGTCCTGTGAACTCTGGCCACCTTCCTCTCTCCAGGCTCTCAGCTCTGGCTTCTCAACTCTGGGAATTTGTTAGGCTCCACCTGGGTTCCCCTTCCCTGGGATTCATCTGGAAACCCTCAAGACAATAAGCTGGGGCAATCCTGAGGCTCACCTCATATGTTTCTCATCTCTCAGGATCACTGTCATTCACTGCCTGATAGCCAACGTCTTGCAGACTGTTGTTTCAGACATTTTGTCCATTTCCGGTTGTTTAAAGCAAGAGAGTAAATGCAGTCTCTGTTATTCTATCTTGATCAGGAGCAGCAGTTCACTAAATTTGGTTTTGCTGAGAACATATGGTAGTTTAGAAGCTTGGATTTACAGGCACGTTACAGGGTAACATGCCTTAAAATTTCAACAGCCATTTAGCTTTCCCTAAATGATTTTCTATATACATGTACTTGGACTTGATGAAGTTAGGCAGTAGTGAAATATACAGTGAGAATCCTGAAAATGTCCCTTTAATTAAAAAATGTACTTTTATGACACATTAAATCTCCTTTAGTATGTCCTTGCAACACACAGTATCATATGGAAGAAAGTGCAATTAAGGTTGAGTAGCATTTAGGAAATTTCCAAAAAAAAAAAAAAATCACCTTTCTCATAAAAGAATGTGAACTTCTTTGTTCATTAAAAGCTATATAAGCCAAAAGGTACTGTAAATGTGTTTACAGGAAGAAACTGTCTTCCAAGAGTAGCAAAGAAAAAAAAAAGTGCTTGTTAACTAAGCACAAACATGGAGGGAGTTCAAAAAACTAAAACCTTAGCAAACATGGATATCACCTTACAGTCCAAAGAACACGATTTTTGAAATATTCACTGAATATGTTTTGCTCTGAGTTTTTCACAAAATTACAAGCTAGGGTTTTAAAAATCATATTTAGATGATAGAAAATTGGGGTGAACTTCAGAAAGCCATGTTACAGAGGTAAAGGCAAGAAATAAATTTTATAAATTAGGGTTCATTGTTGGCCATTTCTCAAAATCAACAAGGGTAACAACAAGCAGTATGAAACAGCTCACTCAAAAAAAAATCATCTTGTGATAAGGAAAGTGGCACAATGGTGATTCATGGTACAATAGGTTCTGTTATATCTAAGTTCATCTTCTTAGATTTTAAAGATTATGTGTTTTTAGTCCAAGAAACCTAAACATTTATATATTCAATTCAAATTGAGGAATGACATATTTGAAAGGTTATCCGGATGTAGTGAGAACACTTTACCACGTTACCACCAGTGGTATACAGTGGTATTGATTTTGTATGTCATCAAAATCAATACATACAGATATTTTCTTCAAATACCAAAAGGGAAATCCAGTCTACAGGAAGCAAGTCTATTTCTAAGAAAGAATGTGATTCCACATCTCAATTCATTCAGTGGTTTTAAAGATCTAACAAATTGGTAACACAAGGAAAACCTTCACATATAAAGATGTTAGAATTACTAGAAAAGGTTTATTACCTCCTTCCTGGAAGGACGTCCCCTCACCTTTCTTTCCTCTCTCTCCTCCCATCCATCTATTTCAAAACATTTCTTGAACACCTTTTCAGCACAGAACCTAATCTGGCTCCTGCAAACAAACGTGAATAAGCTGAATTCCGGTCATCAAGGCGGTCACAGCTTAATAGGAAAGAAGGTTATGTAAACAGATATTTTCATGCAAGATATTTGTGTAACTGAGGAAGAATCAGTTTACTCTACCAGGAAGAATCTGAGAATGTGTCAACAGAGGAGGTGACATCTGAAATGGATTTTAAAAGATGCACAGATATTAGACATGGAGAAATAGGGTGGGCCCTTCCAGACAATGGGCATAATGCATGCAGAAAGACTGAAAAGTACTGATACGTTGGGGAAATAGAACTTCAAAGAGGATGGAGCAAAACTAAGTGAATATTTACACTGGGAAATGTGGTTACTAAGAGAGGTTGAAGCAAGATCATGAAGAATCTTAAATATTTTATAAACAGGCTTCAGGCCAGATTTCCTGGGGCAATTCTGTACCATGCTTACTATCTTGGCATCAATATTAGGAATGTTTTCGTTCATTCTCACGTGTCCTAGTTTGAACAATAAATTAAGTGGTCATTCTGTTTATGGGCCTTTCAGTCTCAAAATATGATTTCTAGAAGGCAGGGCTGAATCCACATAATTTCTTTTTGTGTACTTGTATTCAATGATAACAAAGAAATTGTAGCAACAGGGCTTCCATGTCCTTGTTACAGTGATTATCTTAGCTTCAGAAGCTACTTGGGAGTCATCATTCGTTCTAACCTCCTTGTGGGGTGCACTCCTGCAGAAGTTGGAACTATAGTTCCCAATGTGCTTGTAGTTAGAATTCCACATGAGACTTTGGTTAAACCAACTGGATGAACTCATATGAGATTTGGAACTCAGAATGGCAAATATGGTTATGGAGACACTGTAAAAACAGTGGCTTTCTGTAGCAGGGTCCTATGTCTAGTTGCTAGCTGTGTGGATGCTGAAAGAAAGGTGCAGTTTCAGTTGTAGCTATTTGTTATCCTTGGATAACATCATCGGTAGCAGCAGCAGCTATCTCAATCTCCCATTCCCAGATTTTAGCAGAAATAGCAGCTACCAGGGTGGGCCATCTTCTATATCATTCTGGGAACTAGTCCTGCACCCCAAGCCTAGAGGCTGTGTTTTCAATCCTTCCAAAGATTTAATGTACACTTAAATCTTTTTATTGAATTCTTTCATGCTTAAAATGGCTAGTGTGGTTTCAATTTCCTAAAACTGAACCTTGACATATATATGGTAAGTTATTTAACAAAACTGAGCCTCAAATTCACATCAATGTAATAACAAAGTTGGTCTATCCAGTGACCTGCAGGATCCCTCCTACTTCTAGAATTCCATGTTGTGATTCTTTACTGTTGTGGAGTTTGCCTAATACCCCCATTTTTTTCTCCTACATCCCTCAGGAACTGCTTCCAATCTGACCTCTAGCTTACTGTTCCATATAACTGTTTCACAAAATCACCTATTCATATATTTTTAGTATTCAGAAAGTGTACCAAAGGCATTGGATGTGAATGAGACAGGGATAAGAGTTCACTTATTCACTGGACAAACGTTTATTGAGCACCTACTATGTATCAGGTGCTTCCAAGTAACATATTATTAACTATTTGACTTAGTCCAAGTGTTTGTTTAGATAAAATATTCCTAGAAGCACATTTATCTTCATCTGTTTTCCAATTTAATAAGAAGTGTCATCCTCCCAACCTGTTGATATCCCTCCCAACCCCTCTCCATTCTAAGCTTCAGTCATTATAGGTGCTCCTTTACAGATACTGACTTGAGTCAAATCAAGATTTTTTCCCTTCTTTCTAGACCACTCTCTCCATTTTTAATCCTTTTGCTTTCTTCAACAGAGTGAATTATCACACATTCTCTTTATTGATTCAGTTTTTAACCCTACTTTTCATTCCTCTCCACTCTGAGTTTCCCAGATGTCTCTTTAGGTGGTCCTTTGCAAGATCCTGTTCTCGCCTGCTGGCTGAGCATCACTTTAAGGCCCTTTGCTTTTTACAAGTAGTCCCTTGGGCAAATCATTCAATAATAGAGTTTTAATGCATTTTTGGTCCTAAATTACACATCCTCAGTTACAGGACATTTCGACATTGACATTCCAATGTCTTTTCATTGTTATTCTCAAGTCATTCGCTTATCTCAACATAATATATCCTTCAACAGTCTTCTTGTATAACATTTCCAGGCAATCAAAACCCTGAAGTCATTTTTATTTTGCTTGTCTCATCGGGTCATTGCCAAATTCTGATAATTCTTGATACACAACAATCTTATATTTGCCATTCTATCTGCATTTCTATATCCAGTCTCATATTTCAGGTTCTAGACATTGGATTGTGTCTTCTCTTTCCTCATATTCTGTCTTCTACACCTATCCTACATTCTGCCACTTAAATTATCTTCTATAAATCTTACTCCAAAAGCTTTTGGTATTGCAAATTTCCTTCCTTTTTACATTAAATTTCAACCTTTTGGCATTGGCCAAACATTTAACTAACTAAACTATGTATCTCTTATTGTATCCTAGCTTTATTTTTACTCTAGAGTAGTTAATCTTGTTATTTTTCATTATAGTGTCCTCATTTTTTTTTGCAATTTTACCTATTCCATCAGCCTAGAAAGTTGTTTACCTGAACAAAATAATAACTAAAAAAAAAATCTTTTAAGGAACTGTTCAGGGGACCAGCTCACATTACTTCATTTAAATATAATTAATATATTCAGCAGTTCCAAAGTACTTTCTATGAGTCTGTTAAGCCAAAACCTCAAAACAATGTGGGGGTGGAGGGTGCTCAAAGGTAAATTCATGTATTACATTTTTCCTCTTGTTCAATCTACATCAGAGAAAATTCTTCATAGAGCAAAGAAAAGCTGCAATATAAATCACCACAGCACATAAGATCTTATCACAATGCTCATATTGAAACTTAATACTCATTGTGATGGTATTAAGAGGTGATTAAGTCTTAATGGATTAGGGCAGAAAGGACTTGTGGAAGTTGGTTTGCCCTCTGCCATGTGACATCATAGTATTCATCCCCTCTTGGGTTTCCCCCATCCATCATGTGAGGATGCAGCAACAAGGCACCATCTTGGAAGTTGAAAGTGGCCTTCACCAGATAGCGGTGTTGGTTGCTTGGTCTTACACTTTTCCCAGCCACCAGAACTGTGAGAAATAAATTTATCTTCTTTATAAATTACTCCATCTGTCTTATTTTGTTATAATAGCACAAATGACTAAAGAGAAACAACAAGGCTGAAAGCTAGGTATGCTCTCCATGATATTCATCATAGTACAGCTATACTCATACTAGGCTTATGATTTGTGGAAATTAGTATGCCTTCATCCTATCTACCATGGACACTCCACGATACTGCAGACAGAGGGACACATATAAATGGTTTTGACTGCAAAATACTTTTGTGATTAAAAAACTCCGGTAATTAATTACTAAGTCCATTAAAACAAAAAGGGAAAACATGTTAAAAAGTTGCCGAATGAACTGGAAACACAGCAAGCGATCAATAAATATTTGTTAAACAAATGAGTGAACAAATCAGCAGGTAAATGGTTTAGCTTTAGAGAAAATAATTTATAAATGGAACATAATGTGTCAATATGCAAAATGTAGAAGAATGAAAAAGGAAAACATAACTAGCTGTTGCTAAAGTTTCTAACAGTATTGGAAGTGATAATTAAAAAAAACTGGAGGTAATTCATACATCCAAGAGTAGGAGTATAGTTGAATAAACTATATCTTATCATAATATACACAGAGGCACACACTATTATATGATATTCTATTCTATCTCATATATAAATATTAAAACAAGTAATTTTTATTATTTATGGATTTTGTATTTGTGAGTTCATCTAGTTGATATAATGTTTTTGTAATCCCTAAATCAATATTCACTGTGCTTTCACAGTCTTCCATAGACACGTACAAAGTGGAAAAACAAAACAAAACTCAACAAGGCTATAAAAAAAATAAATATGAACTCTGATTTATAATGAAGAAATAAATGTTACCATTTCCAGATAATTGTTTAGATAGAAATTCTACAATAATCTACATATTAATTTTTATAATTAATAAATGAATTAAGCAAGTCATTGACTACAAAGCCAATACACAAAATTACTTGCATTTTTATATTAGCATCAAAACATCATTTAAAAGACTATAAAATAGTTTCTATGTTTATAAATTTACAAATATATGCTAGACCTCTACACTGAAAACTATAAATATTACTTAAAGCCAAACATTACTGAGATACTGAGCTGGAGAAAATATTCATAATACACATTAGAGAAAATATTAACATCTAAAATATATAAAGTACTCCTGCCAAGTGATAAGAACAAGACAGACATCCCAATTTTTTAAAATGTTCTTAGACATGTACTTAATAAAAATAACATTCTAATAGTCAATAAGTATATACAAAGATTCTCAACATTGTTAAACATCAGAAAAAAAATGAAAACCAGATTAAACATACCCACTACAATGGCTGGAAGACAATATCAAGCATTGAATGATATTTGGATCACCTGAAATTTTCATACAGTGCAGGTGTGAATGTGTATGGAGATACTCCTTTTTAAAATCATTTGGCATTAGCAATGGAAGTTGAAATATGTGAATACCCTGTGATAAAACAATTCTACTCCTATGTAAAAACGAAGATAAACGAATGCTTATGTACGCCCACCATAATACATGTACAAAAATATTTGTAACTATTTATAATAGCAGCAACTGAAAAATAGATTATAGTAAATTACTTATTACTATAAGATACATTACATTAGAGTAATTTTAGACAACCAACTAGCACGAAGAAATAAAAAGAACAAATTACTACTACATGCAACAATATGGGCACACCTCATAGATATAATGTTAAGTAAGAGCAGCCAGATAAAACTGAGTAAATACTCTATAATTCAATTTCTATTATTTACATATACATATATGTGTGTGAATGTGCGTGTATGTGTGTGTATATATAAAAATACATATACATTTCATGAAAAGGCCAAACAACACTAGGTTGATAGAACTCAAAATAGTAATTATCTTTGGTAGGGTATATGGTACAGTGTCTGCTTTGTGGATGCTGGAAAAATTTAACTCAATATGCATGATGGTTACATCTGTAAATTTTCAATGAGTGAAAAGCTTATGATTTGTGAAATTTTACTGTAGGAATACTATCGATCAAGAAAAAGTTACCAAAAATCCACAAAAAGATTTAAATATAAATCTATTCTATCATATGCCAATGGCTTTGTTTGATACATGAGGATAGAAATATGACTTTGTAGAACATCCAAAAAAATTCCAGAAAGACATTATGTAGCAATCTAAATTAACGAGAAATGATTTATGCAAGGATGGCTAACAGCCTCCCACAAAGACTGCCTTCTCTTCTCCCAAAAAAGTGATTTGATAATAAAAGCACTGTAAATCAATCCACGAAATTTACTTCCTAGGGGGTGGAATGCCTGGCTAATGTAAGCCTCACTGGAGTACATAGGATATATGCCAGCTTTTTGCCAAAGATGCCTATGAGATCATTCTTTGAAAGGCCTCCCCTCTATACTCTTGACATGATAGAAACTACTTTTATATTTATGTACGCTGGACACTGCTTTAGTGTACTTTATAGATCTTTAAATAAAACCAGCTGTCATTCCAGCTATCCTTAAGAAAAAAAAAAAAAAACTTTGCCTGCTACACTTTTGTGCATATAAGAACCACCTAATTCTCAGGGTCTGCACCAAACTTTTTACTACACTAAGCCTGGAGACTGTATTTCAAGAAGCATTCCTGGAGGTCCCGAAACAGCTAGTTTGGGTTGTACATATATAATATACTGCTTTTTACTATCGTATGAACTATTCATTTTTCGTTGATCTGCTTGTTTTAAAAATATGATGGCTTTACTCTGTGTGATCTGAATTACCTTGGACGATAGAATCAAATATTATAAACAATAAACTATATATATTCTTATCCTTCAAAAACATTATAAATCTTTTATCTGCCATCTAGATTTCACTTCTCTTAGTCCTTGCAATGTAGCAACATTATGTAACCATTGCATAATCAAAGAAGGAAAGTAGCTAAAGCAATGACTTTTCATATTTATTAAGAATTATGTATGTAAAATGATTCTTCACCAGGTAAACTCTTAATTTAACAGAGCTACCTCAGACTTGGACAGGAGACATCTAAGTCTCTTATAATATAAACTCAGGGTCAGCTGAATTCAACAATTTTAAAGACTAATGTGCATTACTAAAGCATAGGTGAAAGATTATAAAGTGATAAACTTACCTAGGCTGAGTGAAAGGCAGAGAGGTATGAGGCCTTCCAAAAGAAACAAACACAAAGACAGAAAAAAGAAAACATAAACAAAACAAAGAAAATCCTGAGAAAAAAGCTGAAGGGACTAGAGAGGAATAAACTATCTGCAATTTTAAAGTCGAGAGTGAGTAGATAAAACTCAGAACATTCAGATTGTTTTAAGTGAGAGAACAAGATCTTCTAAGAATCTGTGGCATAAAATAGAAGATGCAACATTCAACAAAATTAATTTTACAATCAGACAAGTAACTTCCTAAATAAGCAACTAAACAAACTGTTGACCATATCATGAGCCTTGCAAAATGTCCTTGATTTGCTTGCTTCTGCATTTCTATAAAATGGAGACACCACCCATGAGACCTATTCTGGACCTCAAGGTATTATTGTACAAATAATGAACTAAAGGTAGTAAATTGTTCTTGAGTTCCTCAAGATATAGTGTATAGTAATTCAGACTATTGTGCTTTTAACTTTTATTAATTAATGAAATTATATGAGTTAACATTTTAATAACATTTAGTACCATGGGCATGTAAAATTAAGGAAATTCTTATAGTGAAAATGTAGTATGGGGAAAAGGCCATGAAATATATATGGCTAAATATTTCAGTGAAAGAACACAGTTACATTTTTCCCCCAGACTCTGGACTCCATTTGAATATGAAGGTGCTAGAAACCCTAACACCTTGTTTGGTTTAATAACATTTTTGAGGATATTACAGTAATGCTAAAGAAATGCATCCTATCTATCAAGTACTTAAAATGTTAATTAAATGAATACACACTGATTATTAGTAATTACATCAACCTGAATACACATTACCATTTAATGTATTAAACTCATCACTGAGTTAACAGCATGGTTTTAAATAAACTAATATTTTATTTTTAAGAAATTGGCTAAATTAATAAATTATACTCTAACATTAAGTATTATCAGCATTAGAATTAATTTGTATATAAGTAAAGTACACTTTTCATTATAAAACATTAGGGATAATTATTCAAATAAGAGGAAGGCAGAAGGGTGCAGAATATCATTATCCAGCGGCCTATATGGAAAAGGCAATTGTGGTTTGCTGATCTTACCAGGTTGCTGATGTTGGATGATGATAGTTGTTATTTTACCAATTATTTTTTCACTAGGATAAGGCCATATAGTTGTGTAATCACTCAGACTGCTTTGATACCATTAACTTGTATTTACCCACAAATAGTCCAACTGTGTGCAACAATCTTAGAACGATGTCTTTTACACCATAGGAGGTTTTTCCTCGAATTTCCTATCCCTGGACTGTGACCTGACAGGGGCAGTGTAGTCATGACGAAGCTTAAATCGAGCAATGTCACAGTCTACTGAAAAGGACACAAATTCTCGACCTGAATGCCTACGGTCTCATAAAATTCTACAATAATTAACCAAAGGTCCAAAAAAAATTTCTTTTTAGTGATTTTTGTTCTCCTAATTTTCTGACTGCTGCTTGACTGGGCAAAATAGTAAATACAAGTAAACTTATTTGTTTTCATTTTCTTCATTTTAGTAAAGACACTTTTTATGAGAGACTAAGTAATGAATGTTTTTTTTTTTTTTGAAATTTACAATTTTACGTAAATGAACATATATTACCAAAGAGAAGATTGCCAGTGATTTCTGTGTTATGGAAACACATGCACATATACAACCCAAATATGAAAAGGTACTGCAACATATTTTGCTTATTGGCATTGACTTTCATACCTAAGATATTTTCTTTTGTCATTTTAAACATTAATATTTAATACTTATAATACTTTCCATTTAAGCTATTCTTTCAAAATATATCTTAAATATTTATACTAATAAATATCTCTATATTCTCTCTTGGTACAAAACATGCATGTTCTATATTTGCTGCAATAAAATATCTTTTAATTCCTCCCTATTTTTCCTTATTTAGTACATGTGATTTATTCCAGATTAAAATTTTGATATGTGTATGTTGAATATTTGTATATGCTACAAGTAACCAGTGGTTCTGGAAACTGCTCTACAGTGCTCTTGGCATTCTCAGGAACTCTTTCGGGGTTATCGGAATGAGCAGAATCTGGTTGTCTTCAACCACAGCAACCCTCTTTTAAGATGTTTTATGTGTTTATGTTTCCAGGTAAGCTGTCTTCAACCAGAGCAATCCTGTTTTAAGATGTTTTATGTGTTTATGTTTCCAGGTAAGCTATTAAACAAACAATGGAAATTATACATTTTTTAACCTTCAATTCCCCTTATTGCTCCATTTCCCAAGCTGGTGCTTCATCTGTAACAATGAAAATTATATTATCTCACAAATTGTTATGTGAAATAAATGAGATAATGTATTACAAATTATTTTTATATAACAGGTAATAACATAAACACACATACTCATAATATGTCTTACAAAACATGGAAGAAGATAAGCATAAGTGTCTTATTGACAGAAGGTTATAATGGCAATAATATCAAATTCTTAAATAAGAAAGACAGGTGTTTATTAGTGATAGAGGGTCTTCTGGTAACAAGATCTTTACAGTAGATTTATTTTCTATAGGCCTTAAGAAGATTTTATTTCTGTTTTTGTAATTATGGAGATTTGTAAAGTGGCATTATCACACTAAAAATCCAACGAATAGTTTGGGTCTTGATACATCCATATATTCCTATTCTTTCCTGCATGAGCATGCTCCTTTGGGCCACCATTCCAATCCTGCAACTTTAATCTTGTGACCCATGATCACTGCAAAACACAATGCCCTTTCCTTCTGTATTTTTATCCCAGTCAGTTCACCCCTGGTCAGGTGTTGGTCCTGTATGTCTCTAACAATCATCTTATGCTTGGTATAATTTATCATAGGAAACTGTACAGCCTCCTACAATTAAGTCTACATAAATTACAATTATTAGCAAAATTTTAAAATTTACAACACTAATTTTAAAATTTCTCCTGAGCTTCAGACTCATATTTCCAGTGTTTTGTTACAAATTCTGTATGCATATGTAACTGGAACTGCAATTGCAACTGCAGAATGTCCAAAATTATATAAGTTATCTCCTCTCTTCCCCATTATTCTTTTTCTAATTTGGAAATCTCAAGTGTTATTACCATAATCTTGTCAGTTACCCAGGCCCATGATTTCTTGATCATTGAATCATATTTTAATATTATCAATGTATCTGGACAGACTTCGTCTTTCTACTAGATTGTAAGTTCCATGACGGGAGGGTAGGTGCCCTATTTAAGTCTGTATTCCACATTATGACAAATATAATATTTAAATAGAAGGAACACAGTACTTCCAGAAGCAATGAGAAGTCAACTGGTCATAAGAGCCTTTGCTTTACACAACTCTTAAAGCAAAATCTGGGAATTCTATATGTGTGGCAGACAGTCTTCCTAAGGACTCTACCAGGTGACTAGTCATTTGTTTTCTCTGTTCAAACAAAGAGACTATATTAAGTTTTATAACATGGTATCATGGGAAATTTAAACTCTTCATTTAGATATTATGAAAGAATACAATGTCAAAGTAGCCCTTATTATCAGTAGGGACATTTCCATTTTCTTTCTGGAATATCATTTCAAAATGACTGTTACTGAAAATTTTCTCTGCAGACTATCATTTATATACTTTAGGAATAATTAATTTCTGATATCACAGCTTAATTATAAAAATTTCTAGTGATGACTGACACTTTGGTTCCTTCTAACATTTCTTTCCTAAGATAATACAGAGATATTTTGGAAAACCTTAATCATGATCACTGCCTGACAAAAGATAATGCATAGGGTTCACCTTTTACTTTTAACAACAGTTGTGAAAAAAGTCACACTGGGCCTAAAGTAGTAAATAGGTCATATATTTTTAACTCAGGAAATTCAAATAACTGCCATATCCCAAGCCCAAATGGTTATAGATTGTACTGAAGAAGAGGGAGAAAAAAGATACTACACTAAAAATAAGATTAAACCAAACACTTTAATTTTTTTCAAAAGTAGTCTGCCAGCCTCAAAAATATCAGGTATATGAATGACAGTAACAGCCATAAACCCAGGAACTACAGGATCCAAAATGCAGCATGCTGGTGTATATAATTCAAGGCAAGGACATGAAAGTTATTCTCATGAATGATAATGGGAATACAAAAATAGTAGCATAAAATTGCCTTAAATGCAAGAAAATAGAGGAAGAAAGTCAAGTATGGTCTCAGATTATTTTACATAAAGAAGAGATGGCAAAAACATATATACCGCTGATGATCCTCTACAAGGAGATAGTATGGAAACATAACACTTGGTAAAATTTGTTGGAAAATTCAAGAAATAAGAAGTATGAATTTGAAACGGATGAAACGTTTGAAATATAAAGGGTATAAAGAAAATGAACAGACTTGTAGAATATATCAAAACTAATTTACATAGTTAGATATACCATATGCTGGATAGGAACACTCAATATTGTAAAATAAGAGATAAAAATAAAAAAGGCCATCCTCCCTGAATGAATGTAGAAGTTAATGCAATGTCAATCAACATCCCAGTGAAATTTTTTTGCAATTTGGCAATGTGATTTTAAAATTTATGTGTAAAAATAAATCTATAAGAGCAATTATTTAGGTTTTTGTTTGTTTTGTTTTCAAAGATCAAAGAATAGTCTGGAAAGCCCAGACACAGATCTATGCACAAGAATCTGTTATGTAATAAACGGATACCTGTAAACAGTAGTGAAAGAATATACTTTCGATAAGCAATAGAAGCCTCATACCAAACGTTATATAAAAAAACCTATATAAAGACTTAAATAGGAAAAGAAAAAAAAATGAAGCCAGTATACAGCTAGAAGTGGAAAAATATTTAAAACCTTAAGCGTGGGAAAGGTCTTCCAAAGCCAGAAATGTAGCAAGAATTAATTCAGTGAAAGTTTGCCAGATATGATGATGATGATGGTGATGGTGACGATAATGATGATGATGATGAAGAACAATGTAAAGAATAAAACAAATGTCTCAAAAGATCTCCAATATATTACATGAAAATGATGGCTACCCTTTAATATTTAAAAAAACACATTATTTTGCATAAGTAGAATTAGCCCATCACAATAAAATATTAGCAAGGGCATGAAAAGTCAGGGAACCTAGGAATCATCCAGTCCATAGTGATGAATGAAGAAGTATAGAAACCAATAAACATGAAAAATTCCAAATTCAAAACACAGAACCATGCATGCATGTAGATGTACACACACGCACAAACACACAAAGAGAGAAAAAACGACAATAGAAGGACATACACTAAAAAATATTTTTCTTTTTGTTTACTTTTCCAAAGATTTTAAAGAGTATTATTATAATTAGAATATAAATCAGCCAGATGCAGTGGCTCATGCCTGTAATTCCAGCATTTTGGGAGGCCGAGGCAGGTGGATCACCTGAGGTCAAGAGTTCGAGACCAGCCTGGCCAACATGGAGAAACCCTGTCTCTACTAAAAATACAAAAATTAGCCAGGTGTGGTGGCACACGCCTGTAATCCCAGCTACTCAGGAGGCTGAGGCAGGAGAATCACTTGAACCGGGAGATGGAGGTTGCAGTGAGCAGAGATTGTGCCACCGCACTCCAGCCTGGGTGATAGAGCAAGACTCCATTTAAAAAAAAAAAAAAATCAACAAATGTTGTTCATAAGAAAACAAATGAAAAAAACAGAGTTATGTGCAATTTCTCAACAATGTTTATTAATGTATAAAGGAATATATACCACCTCCAGTTAGTTCATGTTTGTTTCTTAATTTTTAAAAAAAATGTTAAATAGAGACAAGGACTCACTCTGTTGCCCAGGCTGGTCTCAAACTCATGGCCTGAAGCGATTCTCCTACCTCAGCCTCCCAAAGTGCTGGGATAACAGGTGTGAGCCACCTCACTAGGCCAAAACTTTAAAAAAATATATAGCACTATATAAGTACATGTATCTTGCACTTTCTATGCTATAAGTTTCTGTTTGTTTTGCTTCCCCTATTAATTCAATAAAATTATTGAGGACTTGACCATGTTTCATTCCTGTTTGCATCTGCAATGCCTACACAATACAGGGCCTGGCACATAAGGAGGCACTTAGCAAATAATGGTTGAAGAATTTCATACTTGCATGAGTAACGAAAATAAGGACAATACTATCTTCTACCATATCTGAACAAAATTGTTTCAGCAACTAGTACCTGCCAGATATGATCTTATAAATGCAGCTATGTGGCCATGAAGGAGAACAGGTTATCAGCTGGAGAAATGAGCCGACATTTCCAGCATGGATGGAAAATCACTCAGATTGAATTCCACTTCCTTGTGTTTCTGGTAAATATTTTACTCATTCTTGATAATCTCTTGCTGGAAATCTTTTGCACACTTCCACATCATGACACCCATTATGTTTTCTAAAACTCTTCATACATATCTTTATTATCAGTATAATTGAGCTGCAGTAGAGTATTATTTGTGATTAAGTTTTTTAGCGATACTGAGAGATCCCTGAAGGCAAGGAATATGCATTATATATCAGGGCCACTGCATACAGTCCTGTAGGTTGTGCACTGCACAAGGGCATCACGTCTAAGAGATGCTGTACACATCATGAATATCATAAATTGGTATATTTATAACATCAATTTTCTGATATATGATAGTAAAATATCCGGAACATAGAGAATCCTTTATTTTCTAATATGGAAAATCCCTGGAACATGGATGGTACTAAAAAATATTCATATAAATAAACACGTCAAGAACTGAACCAATATCTGATGCACAAAAATTAATGTATAGAATTTTGGTTTTATCTTTCAAGTTGATGTGTGGGGAAAAATAAATTTAACACGGCAAATAATGTCAATGAAAACATAATAAAATTACAGATCTTTTGGTAACAAATACTGATGAATTTTATGGTTCAAAAACATGCAAAGTAAATTCTCTCTAAAAAGAAAATCGTAAGTTCTCTGATTACACTCCAGCACTAATGAATGCTCCCAGCATTGGACACTGGGTCCATGAAATTGCTGTCTCACACAGTGCTTATAAGCTTTAATGTCACAAAGCATGGTAAGCACTTCTATTTAGCTTTAAGCAAATGACGTTTTCATTTTCAGGTCTTCAAGGGCACAGTATTCAAGAGACCTATAAATGGAATGAAAGGCACTGGCAAAAATAATAGTAACCACAAAATAGCTCGCATGTCTTGGCTCTCTATTCTTCCATTTAACCAGTATGTGCTGAGTACTTGCTTTGTATAAAATAATATGTTGAGTACTAGCATTCTTGAAGCAGATTCATCCCACCAAACTTCTGCCTTCAAAAGATGATGGCTTTTCATTATCTCGCTATTCACTATTGTATTAGGGTAGAAGACGATGTGAAGTTTTCAAATATAATCCCAGGTTGCCAGAGGTTTAATACAGTTTAATCTAGTTTTCAGTTGGGCTCTGCTTAGAATAAAAGAGCATATCCAGATTTATTATACAAAGGTGATGAATGGAGATGTGATTATTTGTTTTCCCAAGCTATGCTTTTTAGGGTTCCTTATAGTAAGCTCCCTTCACATTTAACATACGCTGTTATTTAGAAAAATTATTGTATGCCATATCTAAGGTGACTTCATTCTACTGCATAAAGCAAGGAAAGCCTAGGTCTTGGTGGGGACATTAGTCCTCTTCAGGACATTAAAGCATTCAGAAAGAAACTAATGCGTCTAGCCAAAATTTTCTAGATAATTGCATCCTCATGAAGAAAGTTTTAAAGGGTATTTTAGTGTCCCAAGCTTTTTTTTTTTTTCAGTCAGATGACTCATAAAGTTAATTAACATCATAACTGAAAGCCTTAAGGGAATAAGGAAAGTCTGAACAGAGTTTGTATCTACTCTAAATAAGCGGTTCTTTCTTTTCTCATTCCTCCTCCTCTCTCTCTTTTCTCCTTTCTCTCCTTTATCCTCTTTTGCTCTCCTCTCATCTTTTTGATACTGATTTCTGTGAAATTAGAATTTACCTACTGCCTTCAAAAACATATTTAAAAATTATACTCTGTAATGAAAAGGGCTGGTAGTTTGATTTTAAAGACACATTTTTCAGAAAATTCTGATATTTTCAGAATTTCTTGAAAATATCTATTTCAGAAATTCCACATTGTACAGCTCAAGTAGTTAGCTTGAAGTTTCTGATACTTCTCTAAATTTGATAAATTCTTTTTAGGCCACCAAAGCATTTTTTTCTATTATCCAGAGCGGCAATAAACTAATTTCTTGTCTTCTACCTTAGAAACTGAATCTGGTTATCTAGCCCATAGCTTACTATCTATACTGCTTGGACATCTGCCATCTTTTTAGAGAGTTTCATTTCAATATTGAAAATATAAAATTATATTAACAGCAACAAGTTTTGTCAAACAAGTGCAGATTTATTTATTGTGTATTATAAAAAGTACCATATAAATACATATGTAACACGTACATATATATACACATACATATATAAAAAGTACTTATTATTTCCCAGTGCTCAGAGGGAAGAAAGAAGACATTTGAAAATTTAGTAGCATGATGAATTTAAAATATACATTTTTAAAGACAACTAGTTCCAGCACTTTGGGAGGCCGAGGCAGGCGGATCCCAAGGTCAGGAGATCAAGACCATCCTGGCTAACATGGTGAAACCCTGTCTCTCCTAAAAACACAAAAGATTAGCCGGGCGTGGCGGCAGGCGCCTGTAGTCCCAGCTACTTGGGAGGCTGAGGCAGGAGAATGGCGTGAACCCGGGAGGCGGAGCTTGCAGTGAGCGGAGATGGCGCCACTACACTCCAGCCTGGGCGACAGAGCAAGACTCTGTGTCAAAAAAAAAAAAAAAAAAGACAACTAGTTGGGAGTCTAACGTTGCAATTGTTTTAAAATGTCAGGGTGATTGTTACTCACATGTTTTTAACTCTTTGGATGTTATATGCATAATGTAATTTAAAAAACAATAATTATACACACTGTGACATATTTAGTAACATGAAAATATATGAAAACAAAAATATAGATACTCGTAAATGTTTAGTGTTAAATGTCAAAGTGTATGCTAAAACATGTTCTCATATTCATGTATATTATGTAGTCATATTTACACATATTATTAGGTAATACAACTTCAAAACTTTTATTAAAATAAATTTATGCCTTCGCTTAAGCTTTAATAAATGACAAAATTGAGACGGCTTTCTAAAATATTTTGAATTCAATATTACTCCCGAAGCCATTAGTTTTTGAAGTGTGGTTTCAACTCAGGCACAGAGGAAAGCTAAAACCATGGGTATGCCAGTGTTAGTGCAAAATCACTTATCTTTTGGAAATATATCTTAGAATAAAGGGCTACTGGAGGTAAAACAATGAAGACTTGAGAGGACAAGGAGTACAGATCGAACATTTTAAAAAAAGAAGAAATTAGTAGTTCCAAGACCAATTATATACTAATTGATAGAGTCTAGATTCTATCTCAATTACATGCCTTTCCATAGTCTCAACATGGCTTCGCATTTCCTCTAATGTTGGGATGATCTGAAATAAATATTTTGAAGAATACAGGTATGCTAATAAACTGAGAAAACAAAATGAATATGATGGTTCTGACATGCAGCTGATTAGAGTGGTCCTGACAAATGAAAGCAACCACAATTCTTAAAGGACCAGTGATTGATGCAAAAATGACTTCAGAACAGGCCTAGAAACACATGTTTTAATTCTCACTTTCTACCTTGTAAATTATTATGAAAATTAGTCACAAATAATCTAGATAGGAGGACCTAGCATTTACACAATTCTAAAGTGTACTACATATTATATAGAGTCATCATATGAACTTTAGAACATCACTATGACAAAGGTATTATTTCCCCCTTTTTGCAGACTAAGTAACTGAAGCTAAAACTTGATAGCACTTGTCTGACTGTAAAATTCATGCTGTTTTCGCTACACTATACTGACTCTAATAACTAGCACTGCTTTCATGCAATTAAAATTTATTGAGCATATTCTGTGTTCTCACAAATGGATAGAACATAGTTGGTACAAAACACACAGATTGCAAAGAATAGGATGAAAAACAGTTAAAAGTAGATCAGAACACTTACACGTGTGATAGAAACACTACGCATGGTGTCTTTACTTGGTATATAACTAATCCTCATAAAAACCTTATGAGAAGAAATATCAATGTCCTATTTTTACAAATAATGGTAAGAGAAATTAAACCCCTTACCCAAGAACAACTTTTCAACTAGTAAGTAGTTAAACTGAAATTCAAGCCATCTATGTTCTTTTCCACCACTTTCCACTGCTTTGTCAAAACTTTATAGGAGACACTTGCTGCCAACTATGGTGGAAGAATTTGCAGCACAGCAATGCTCCTCTTATAAGAAGTATTAAAAAAAATGTGACCAGGCGCTGTGGCTCACGACTGTAATCCCAGCACCTTGAGAGGCTGAGGTGGGCAGATCACTTGAGGTCAGGAGTTTGAAACCAGCATGGCCAACATGATGAAAGCTCACCTCTAGTAAAAATACAAAAATTAGCCAGGCGTGGTAGTGGGAGCCTGTAATCCCAGCTACTCGGGAGGCTGAGGCACGAGAATTGCTCGATCCTGGTAGGTGGAGGTTGCAGTTAGCCGAGATTGCACCACTGCACTCCAGCCTCGGTGATAGAGTGAGACTCAGCCTAAAAAATAAATAAATAAAAATGAAAAAAAAATAAACAGACAAAGTACAAAAAAAAAAAACTTTGAAGGTGTTAGAGAGCTGCTAAGATAACTAAGACATGACACAAAAACAAGAAATTGTATAGAGTTTAACTGACATTCTTAAAAGCAGGCTTTTTCCTTGGGGTATATGCATATAAACCGAAATTCAAGCCATCTATGTTCTTTTCCACCACTTTCCACTGCTTTGTCAAAACTTTATATGGACGCAAATAATGGTCACCAGGTCCCAGAACGGGTTGTGTGAGCCCTTGAGGCCTTCATCCAGCGTTGTTTCTGGGAAATCTCTATTTCAATCTATTCCTATACATTAGTTATTGAAAAATAATAGACAATTGCAAAAACAAGTTGACCTTTTTGTGTCCTAGAGCCTGGTCATTTTATGGCCCTCGAGACTGGAAGTCATGCCAAACAACTCATTACCAAAAGAGCTAAGGTCCCAGCCTGCGCCGAAGCTTTATGAGACCTCTCCTCATCTGTGTACGGACCAGTGGCTGACTCTGGTGCCCAGGTTGTTGCTTCCCAGCCTAGTGGTGAATCCTCCATAGCCTAGTGAGTGTAAATATATATATCTCTTTTCCCTTCTCCCCTTCAAATTGCAATTTGCTTATTATATCATTTGCTTATTGTATCAATTTGCTTATTACATTAATCCGCTTATTACATCAATCTGCTTATTATATCATTTGCTTATTATATCTGCACTGCCATTTACATGGGATAAAGCTTGTTTACCCTTAATGGTGTTGTGTGTGTGTCTTTTATTTTCCCCTCACGCATTTCCCGTACAGAACAGAGACCAGCTGGGCCAACATGGCGAAATCCCATCTCTACTAAAAATACAAAAAAATTAGCCGGGCATGGTGGTGCACGCCTGTAGTCTCAGCTACTCAGGAGGTTGAGGCAGAAGAATTGCTTGAACCCAGGAGGCAGAGGTTGCAGTGAGCGGAGATCGCACCACTGCACTCCATCCTGGGCGACAGAGTGAGACTCTGTCTCTAAATAAATAAATAAATAAATAAATAAGACAATTAGGGAAAAAGTTAAGATGGTAGGTATAATTCCAAATATATCAGGAATTATTATTGTGGGTTGACATGTGCCCCCTGAAAGATAAGTTTAAGTCTTAAATCCCAGTACCTGTGATGGTAACGTTATTTGGAAGTAGTGTCATTACTGATGTAAGCAAGATCAAGTCATAATGAATTAGCGTGGGACCTAATTCAGTGACTGATGTCTTTAGAATAAAAGAGAAATGTAGACATAGACACATAGAGAGAACATGTGAAGAGAGAGGCAGAGACCAGAGTGATATGTCTACAAGCCAAGAAACACCAAGGATTACAGGCAACCACCAGGAGCTAGGGGAGACATCAGCAGATATTTTCTCATACTGCCACAAGGAACCAACTCTGCTGACATTTGTATTTCAGACCTCTAGCCAACAGACTATAAGAGAATAAATTCTGTGTTTTTAGTCACATAGTTGGTGGTACTTTGTTATGGCAACTTTCAGAAACTGACACAATTACATTAAATGATAACTGATTATATATTTGAATTAAAAAAAAGACTGTCATGCTGCATAAGAAGGTTAAAATTAAAAAATTAATGCTTACAAGCGACACATCTTAAATACTAAAATGCAAAAGATAAAAAATGAAAGGGTAAAGAAAATGTACCAAGCTGACACTAAAAGTAAATAAATAAATAAATAAATAAATAAATAAATAAAGTAGATGCAGCTATAACAATATTAGATAAGCTACACTTTAAAGTGAGAAGCATTACTAAAAACAAAAAATATATATATTTATAAGATTAAAAAACTCAACCCACTGGGAAGACACAGCAACTGTAAATTTGCATGCAACTACTTAGCTTTACAACATATAAAGCAAAAATTATCAGAACTAAAATTAAACTGAGAAAACAGTTATAATTATAGTTGAAGATTTCAGCACAACGAACACTAAAGAACAAACATTTTAAAAGTCAGTACATTTCTAGATGATATGAATAACGCAATTAACAAACTTGACTTGGTAACAAACAGCATTGTACTCAAAACTCACATTATTTTCATGTGATCATAGAACATTGGTTTATTGCTGGATAATAACATTTCATCCTGGGCCATAAAGCAAGTCATACAAATTTCAAAGAAAAAAAAAGAATCATTCTGTGTTCTCCCAACATGATGGAATTAACAAGAAATCAAAAGCAAAAAGATAATTAGAAAATCTTCATATGTGAAAGTAGCCCACAATAGTCATAAACCATATTGTCAAAGAAAACATCACAGTGGAAATTAGGAAATATTTTGAACTGAAGAATATTAGAATTTATGTGATGCACGTAAGGCTGTAGCTAGAGAGAAAAGGTATAGCCTCTAATGCCTACATTGTGAAAAGAAGAACGGATCAATATCAACTTTCTAAATATTAATAACAATAAGTTAGTAAAGGACGGAACATTAAAAGCCATTAAACTAGATGAAGTAGAATTGCAGAAATGAAATAGAAGCATAAAGAATAAAAAAAATCAGTGCTGGCAAAAATTGAATCTGTGGGAAGAATAATACTATATTAGATGACTTCTATAAAGATTGATGAGAAATAAGTACAAATTGCCAATATAAGGAATGAAAAAACCAATATTATTACATATCCTGAAGATAGAAGTACATCATAAATAATGCCAATTAATTTTAAAATTTATGAGAAATAAGCAAATTCCTTGAAAACACAGCTTACTAAAAATGATACCAAAAAAGGAAAATATGAACTGTACTAAATATATTAAGTAATAAACTTACAACTAAAAATCTTTCCAGAAATCTAAAATAATCTATTGACAAACTGTGAGAATTAATAACTAAATTAGCAAGACAGATGGGTATAAAGTCACTATAAAAATTTGCTTTTTATATGCTAGATATAGAATTTTTTTAAAAAAAATAATTCACAGTAATACCAAAAACATCAGATAACTAGGAATATAGCTAACAAAATATATGCAGTACTTGTATGCTGAAAGTTATAAAATGCTATTGAGGAAAAAAATAGGAAAAACCTAAATAAATGGAAGGACACATAGTTTTATGTAAACATTTCTTGCTATTCTTTTAATTTTTATCCAAAAATTACGGCAATCATATTTCACTTTCAGTAGCCAAATATAATTTTGCTGACACATCTAAGGAAAATACTAGAATCCCCCACTTTAATTCCATACATATTTTGGAAAACTCACTATTATAAAGATGCTAATTCTCCTCAATTTTAATTTTATTTATAGATTTAGTATAATCCTCGTTAAAATTGTGATCATTGTTCTTCTGTGGAAACTAGAAAGGTAATTTTAAAAAATTACATGGAAATGGAAAGGTCAAAAACAGCTATGGGAATCTTTAAAACACAGCACAGGTTTGAACAACTTACACCGCATATATCAAAAGCTACCATAAAGCTAAAATAGTTAAAACAGAGCAACATTGATGCACACACTGACAAAAAAGCCAACAGAAGAGACGGAGTCCAGAACAGACCCACACACATATGGTCGCCTCAAATACAAGGTGAGACTGCCACGCAATGGGAAAAGAATGGCCATATTAGTAAATGGTGCCAAAATGGAAACAACCCAGTCCATTAACAATAAAATGAATTTAAAAATTGTGGTACACTCATACAACGGATTACTATTCAGCAATAAGGAAGAATAAACTATACCTACACACAGGAATAAATTTTACAAAATAATTTGATTGAAAAAGAAACAGACACAAAAGATCACATACTACATGAATTCATTTATTTAAAGTTAAAAATCAGCCAGAACTAACTTCCAATGCTTTAAGTCAAAATAGTGGTGAGGGGCTGGGCATGTTGGCTCACACCTGTAATCCTAGCACTTTGGGAGGCCAAGGTGGGTGGATCACTTGGACCCAGATGTTTGAGACCAGCCTGGGTAACATGGTGAAACCCCGTCTCTACCAAAAATACAAAAAATTAGCCAGGTGTGGTGGCACACACCTGTCATGGCAGCTATTTGGGAGGCTAAGGTGGGAGGATAACTTGAGCCTGGGAGATCGAGTCTGCAGTGAACCAAGATCACGCCACTGCACTCTAGACTCTGTGTCAGCAAGACCCCATCTCAAAATAATAATAATAATAATAATAATAATAATAATAATAGGAAAGTATCTGAGGTGTTGATAATGTTGTAGGTATTAATCTAGGCACAGGCACTCTAGAAAAATATAAGGTTATGTGAGGCACTCATGAATAAGACTAATAATTCTCTCTCCAGCTTTATGAATAATATGCTAGAATAAGCATATTGCCTATTTCTTCATTTCCCCAGACAGAATAAACAAGTTTTTGAAGCTTATGGCCATTTTAGCAACATAAAAAAGTACACACTTTGTAACTCATTCTATAGCTTTTTTTTCATTGTGACATTAAAAACATGTATTTAATTTAAAAACTGAGTTGCATCCTGTTTGTTCTCCTGCATGTTTGGGAGTAACTCCTTTTTTTTTTTTTTGCTGGTACAGAATACTCTGTTATTATCTTCTTGCTATGCTTTGAATCACCCAAGCCAAGACTTATTTTTAGCATTAAGCTGCTAACCCAGAAGCAAAGAAAACCAGTCGCAAGGGATTATCTCTTTCAGGACTGTACTCGAATTATTATACATGTGAATTATTTAAGAATCGGATAATTTTATGTGGCAAAAGGAAGAAGAAAGCTATGAATAGAAGAAAGTACAAGTTGTCACTAATTATTAACTAGTCAATATGAAAATAAACCCTTCCATAAATAGATTTTTATATTTTTTTCCTTACACTAAATTTTCTTCCACTTCTGTTTCTTCCATCCTGTCCACATTGGTGGATTATTTATTGCTATTTCAGTTATACATTTCAAGAGAATGAGGTGACTGATTATATTTTTGCATAGTTTCTTGGTTTAAAATACTGTGAAAGGAATTTATTTTTAAATGTGGAACCTGTTACTATGACATCAAAAATGACAACAGAAATGGATAGCAAAGAAATACTCTTAACACCTTTAATTCTAGTGACTATAATCATTTAAAATCTCTTGCTCTTGATATAAGCAACTACCACCTTTAAATGAAAGTAGGTATTTCTAAGACATTCCAAAAGTCCCTACCTAAGCTGTATTGCTTGTATTGATCCGTATTCTCTTTAGAAATGCCTTCCTATCTCACAGGTTATTACATGATGGGAGATCACTTTATAATCTTAGCTGCTAGCCTTGAAATATTTCCTCTCTATATAGTTCTTCTTAATCTCAATCTTCTTGGCTACCTATTTTATTACCAATTCCTCCATTCCATTTCTAGCATTATCTCACCCTTCAGGCTTTATGCGAGGCACTGTCTCCCTTCCCCAAAACTATGACTCAGTAAACCATCCTTTGGCAACCCTTAGTAAATATGCTATTTCATCCTGGTGAGGCAGCAAATTGGCCCAGCAAGCCAGACTTTACCACAAGGAATTGCCCCCAGGCCGCCAAAGCATTTCAGGGAGTTCTGTGCATCCAATTCCACAAATATTTCCTGAGTGCCTACTACGTGCCCAGCACTCTGCCAGGTGCTGGAAAGAAAATGATGAGTAAAACAGGCTCCTGGCCCTTCGAGAGCTTACAATTTAATGGAAAAGACAGAGCTTAAATGAGTAACTGCACAGATACAGGATTACAAGCTGTGATGAGTGCTGGGAAGAGGAAGTACTTGGTATTCTGAGAGCATAAGATTCTTGGCCTGATTCAGTGTATGGAGTCAGGAAAGACCTCTAAGGAAGTGACATCCAGCCAAGATCTAAAAAGTGATCATCAGGCAGGGGTCATGCTAGGCAGGAATTTGCATAGCAGGATAAAGATCTGTGTACTTAAAAGAGGAGGTCCTTTCTATTGGAAAATTATTAAATCATCAATCAAAAGGAAGGAGGGGGAGAACTCTGAAATGTACACAGCAGGAATAAACTTAAAATGTATTCCTGTGCAAGAATTATTTCACTCCAAAGAAGAAAAATAAGCATCCTTATCTTGAACTTTGCTAGGAGTCTCTCTTATATATTTAAAAAAGAAACTGAAAAGGACCCAGAGCTATAATCAGGGCATTATGTGGAATAAAATTCTAAAAGGAAAAATACAGATGACGCAGAAGTTGCAAGGTGAGATAACAATTTATATGGAGAAGAAGAAAAGGGCAAAATGCCATAAGCCAGTAGCAGTACAGATATAGGGAAGGCAGGTTTAAGATGAGGATCAAAAGAGGACCACCAGGTAGTTGGAAATTCTCAAATACACGTACAGATTATGTGGAAGTGCTGCATACTTTTAAATATAAGTAAAATGTCAAAGAATAATGTCTTAGTGTGTTTGGGCTGCTATAATGAAATATCATAGGCTTGGTAATTTATGAACAATGGGGATTTATTGCTCATAGTTCTTAAGGCTGGGAGAGCCCAAGATCAAGGTTAATATCTGGTGATGGCCCATTCCTCATAGACACCTTCTATGTGTCTTCATACGGCGGAAAGGTAGGGCAGCTCTTTGGGGTTTCTTTTATAAGGGCAATAATCACTAGCATTAACCATCACAGACTACACACAATTGTTCCAAATCAGCATGGACGTTCAATAAATATCCATTATTGTGGAGGTAGAAAGGTAAAATGGAGAAGGCCCAGGACTTGTGTCCTGACTGCAATGCACTGAAGATCTGAATCACTGACCTGTGAGTTTCTAATATTAGAATGCATTTGAAGCACCTGGGGAGCTTAGTAAACCATAGACTGATTGGTCCCAGCAACTCCCAGAGTTTGTAATTTAATAAGCCTTTGTTGGGGCCTAAGAACTGCATTTCTAACTAGTTCTAGGTGACGATGATGTTGCTGATTGAGAACCTTTGTTCCAAGGGAACTTTCCTCATCTGCAAAGTGAGACATTACTGTCTCCAAGGCCCAACCTCACAAATTTGTTGAATAAAATCAGTATACACTTTGAACATATAGGCTGTTTCATATTTGTCTTGTATTTCACTGCCAAGGATGGTATTTTTGAGTGACTGAACACCTTGCCTATATTTTCTGAATAAAAAGACACTGTGTGAGTGTAAGCCTGTAATGATCAAATATCTAAGAATTCTTCATAAGTGGCATTCACTGAAGTGGCATGAATAAACAGAAATTTGAATACTGAAAAAGAGAGAGAATAACTGAGAAGTTATGTAGGCAATACTGTAAACATGGCCTTACCAGATGTTAAAATACTGAAATACTTCCATGCCAGATGGCAAATAGCTATGTCCAAGACACACCCTGAGTACTGCACACCCACAAAGGCAACTAAAAGGAACCACCACCACCCTGCTTGAGCTCCTGTACCAGTGTGTATTCTGATTGTTGTGTGTCTTGCCTCACTGGTAATTAAATGTTTTATTACCCTTAGAAAGGAAAGAGAGGATGGAATTGTTGCTAGCTCCTCACAAACATCTACCCAAATCTTTCCAATACAAATCCTGGACTTAGCAGTCATGTTTGTTCTTCCTCTGTATCTTTATTTAGTCCGTGTAAATGAATATAAGATGTTCCAAGAGAAACAGGGGAAAACGGAGAAAGGAGAAATACCAAAGAGGAAAAAGGATTTAGGATTATATGTCATTACAGAATAACTCCACTTGAGCACTGTTAAAACCTGCTCTGAAAAATCAGTTCAGAAAGGCCTATCTAGACGGCTAAAGGAGAGAAGACACAGTAGTCCCAGTATGACTGGTCTATATGTGTCTCTCTGTTCAGCATTTTCCAAAGCTGCGTAAACTTTCCTTCTGCAGATGCTAAAAGTATTCCAAGTTGCCAAGCGGCATGACATAGTTCCGTTGCCAGCAGCTCTGCCACCTTGGGCTGCTTAGGTCTACAGCCTTGATGATCTAAGTGGCCTTTGATGTTGCCAGGTATTGGACAGAAACAAGGACTTCATACTTTGGAGCTGGGTCAGTGTTGTCTCTATTTGTGCTCAGAAAAAGGGCATTTTCTCCACTATCTGAGCTAAAATTTCTTAGCTCCAAAACTGGGATTCACTAACCAAGAACTAAAAACTGGAAAATCAGGGAATAACAGAGTGTGAGCACTCTGGATTTCTTCACATGCTTTTCCCTGAATACTACAAACTGAGCTCATTCTTTCTGCATACTCGGAGTAATGATTAGTTAAAGAAAGCATGCTTAGAATTATAAAAATCCTTCCAGGAAATGTTTTTGGCAAAAAATACTCTTCCTTAGATAAAATTGAAATGCATAATGTATGAACAATCCCATATCAATTTATAAAATTTCAACCACATGAAAAGACATGTTTCTTGCTAAAATTCCTTCATCAGTTTCCATTAATAAATAAATGGTGGTGCTCCTTGCATCTACCTTAATTGCAACTATAAAACACTAAGCCTATGAATGAAGCATTTAGGAAACCATAATCCACTTTAAATTGGATATTATCAATTCAGCACAAAGAGTCAAAATGGTTACTTTCTTCCTTGTATTCATTAGAAAATACGTTAGAATGGAGAATTTGTGGGTTCTGTTTGAGGTTCAATTACACCTAAATATTGACCAATTAGTTTATAACAGAAACTATTTATATCAATGACTATTTTCATAGTTATCATATTATTGTTATGATTGTTATTAGAAGAAACTTCCGTTTCTGAGTACAGCCACATGAAACCATCTTAGATAGGCCATTAGTAGTAAACTTGAGCTTCCATGCAAGAGGTAGCTTTCATTACATGCTGATAGAATATAAGTGCTTCCTTTCACATCACTGTATATGATGTTTCCAAATCACCATCAACATGACTTGAATTTTTTTTTTTTGCAGTCACAGAAGTTATAATGATTATCACTATTCCCATTATCTTATCTTTCTATTGCTACAGAACAAATCACAAAGTTAGGAGCTTAAAACAACACTCATTTGCTAATTTACAGTCTTGTAGGCCAGAAGATGGTCAGGCCTCAATTGTTGTTTTTAATTCAGGCTCTCACAAAGCTGAAATCAAGACGTCAGCCATGCTGAGAGGGGTTTTCTCCTAAACTTTTTCTCTTTCAGATTCTCGAGTTGTTAAAATTCATCTCCTTGTGGCTGTATGACAGGTCGCAGTTCTCTTGCCAGATGTCAGACAAGAACCACTCAGCTGCTAGAGACTTTCCTCAGTTCCTTACCATGAGGTCCTGAACAGTTCCCAACATGGCTGCTTACTCTCTTCTAGGCCAGCTAGAGCATGTCTGTCTACCACTTCACTGTCTTTTAGTTAAGTCCTCTAACTAGGTAAAGCACACCCATGATAATCTCCTTTTTGATATCCCAGCATATTCACAGGCTCTGCCCACACTCAGGGGGAGGGGCTATTCAGGGCGTGTACACCTAGGGATGGAAATCTTGTGAATGGAATTCTGCTTATCACAGCAACTGTCATGAAAATTTTGCTCAACAGAACTCCAGTGATTGGGTTAACCTCTTCCCCCGAGGCCACAGGGGCAAGGGAAAGCAAGTGGTTGAGACACATCTCTTCTTGCATCTACTTCACACGCTGGACTTCCAAGCAGAGAATTTTCCTTTTAACAAATAATTATGTAGTAAATAAACAGTTTGGAAAAAAAACCCTATTTTGGACTAGATAAATCAATTAGAGACCATCCAGTCACCAAAATCTCTTCTGGCACTAACAGTCCATGATTTCAAAAGAAATAAGTTCAAGTCAATCATAGAGCTATAGTTGAGAATTTATGATAGAGTGAAAAGAACATTTAATTTTTAATCATAAATATTGGATTCAAGTTCTGCATATTCCAATTATTTATTCTGTAATTCTGGGACATCTGTAGTATCATTATGCCCTTCAGTTTTCTGGCAAATCTGTAGTATCATACACTTCAGTCTCCATGCCTAGAAATGATGATAATCATTACAGTAATAATAAAAACATATGTCTTACAGGATTACTGTAAGGACCAAATGAAGTAGTGCATATAACACAAAATAGTATATAAATGTAATTCTTATTTATATTATTACTACTATGAAGACTTCCCTACCCCAATCAAGTTGTTGAATAGATAATCATTGTGTTTACCAGCTCAATACCTCTTGCTCTAGTGAATGTCTCTTCTCATTCATCATATACATTCTGTATCATTTAGGGTTCACATAAGCAACATACCTTGTTGCTATGGAACAGCAATAATTTGTGAGGACAGCAAATGCCTCCGGGGTCTACATGTCTCAAAGGGTATTATGTAATTCTAATGTGAATGCATTTTACTGTAGGGCCAATGGGACACGCAAACACATAGTATGAATATTTGTAATATTCTTGAGAATATATTTAAATGGATATCCTAAGAAACTGTCAGAATCCCCAAACTCCCAAATTAATTTCCTGGCTGTGGTACAAGAGCTATTATGAGAGCAAAGACCAAGTAGTAGCCACTGAAGTAAATTTTTAAAGACATCTCTATCACTATTGAGCCATGCACAGAAAGTTTAAACCCAAAGACCTAAAAGGATTCAAGGGTGATGATTCCTGTCACTTCTCCATTTAACACTCCACTTTGGGCTAGTGCAGCAGATCGATGTATTTTAAAGAATAAGAATGAGTTTTTATAAAATTAATAAGGCAGTAATGATTATTATGGCTGCAGTTTCAGATACTGTTTGCTCACTGGATCAAACAAGCATAGCCTATTTCATCTAACATGCAGGTTTCATTTGATAAAGGTACTTTTCCCTCTATTCTGGTAAGACAAGAACACCACTAGTAAACAATTTTTACCTGACAGGGCCAGCAGCATAGCTTTGACATTCTGTCTTAAGGAAATATCAAATTTCTCACACAATCTCACAATTCACTACTCTAGTCTACAATATTAAATACATATTGTTGACAGGTTCTAGAGGGCAGAAAGTGGCAGTCACCTCAGAGATTTATATAAAAAAAAGTGTAGCAGAGATTGAGAAACAAATTCCATAGAAATACATCATCTTGACATCTTAGTAAAGTGCTTAAGGATCCACTGGTTCAGAGCATATCAAGATTTTTTTCCATACCGAAAAATAAGTTGCTATATATTGTATACCCAACCACTAAAAAGGAGTAGGAACATCTAATTAACTAATACGACTTTGGAGGTGACATTTATCACTGACTCATTCATATGATTTTAAAAAGCTCCCAGTTTTAATAGAAGTCCAGGTCAAAGCAAACAAGCAAAAAAGTTCTTCAGGTTTCCCAAGATACAGTGCAAATTGTTCTATTTTTAGTATTTATGACAAGATAATCCCATGGTGTGTAAAGTGGCTGTGTAGACTGGGGTGTTATATGGAGACTGTGACAAATTCTAATAAAAAATCACAGCAAAACCTATGTGCATTTAATAGTATAGTAAAAAGGGCAAGTACTTATAAACAAATAACCTTTTCTTATTTTTTAAGATAGGAGCTCCCAGCTTCCCACTGGTCTCTGGTAGAACTGAATGCCTAATCAATGAATGCCAGATAGCCATGCAACTTGATATTCCATTCTTACATCGAGTGCTATTGGATTAATTTTGCAATTATGTCAGGCAAATCCAGCGGCAGTCCACCTCCATTATTCAATGAAAATAATCTACATGGATCAGGTCTCGGAGGCACAAATTGTATAATCATTTTGTTTACAGGACTCAGCATGTATGCCTGCTCCTAACGTATTTCAACTTCTCTCTCAACTGACACCTAATGTGATCCTGGGAGTTCCTTTTCACTAAATAACTGCAGATGAAGATTCTATAGCCTGTCTTGCAGATGCATCTATAAGATATACAGGAACCACCCAGAACTGGACTGCAAAAGTGTTATAGCCCCATTCAAGAATGGAGTTATAAAACAATGAAGACTAGTCCAGAAGGTGGCTGCATTTAAGCACTATATACCATTTTGCAGGAGTACAGCCCAAGGCTAGGATCTACACACCACTTTCTGAGTTGTCGGGTGAAGTAATTACAATAATATAAGAAATAAATTGAAATATTGATAACCAGGAAGTTTGAAAGAAAAGTTGGGATAGATCTTTGGGAATGGGATCAGGATCTGAGGATATATGTATACCATAGGAATGCTCACCAGAAGATTCCCTGCAGAAGAGGTTCTCAATTACATGGACAGAATAACTCCTTCTGCACATGTCAGTACAGCGAAGTGCTATGGTGGCAGTAATTGAGGCTGTGCATGAAATCAACAACAGAAACTTAAGCTCTACAAAGCTATCTGAATATCAGTTCTGATGATTTCTTAACTTGTCACGTAAGGACCCATCCCTGCTATGAAGCCTTGAAGGAAGACAGCTTCCTAATATATTTTATATTATGGCACACATAGTTAATGATAAAATCAAGATGTTGAATATTTTAAAATTATATCTAATGACTACATAGTAGTCATGGATATAATTATGTCATATAATTATATCTAATGACTACAGAGTAGCTCCTCCCATAACTCTATGATATTGAGTTCTGCTGGTTTGGATGCTGGAAATCATGCAGAGAAAAGGGTGGGAATGTAAATTTGTTCAACCCCCATGGAAGACAGTATAGAGATTTCTCAAAGAATTAAAAATAAAATTGCCATTTGACCCAGCAATCTCGCTACTGGGTATCTACCCAAAGGAAAAGAAACAGTTTTATCAAGAAGATACCTAAACCTGTACGTTTACTGCAGCACTATTCACAATAGCAAAGTCATGGACTCAAACTAGGTGTCTATCAGTGAACTGGATAAACAAAATGTGGTATATATACACCATGGCATACTATGCAGCCATAAAAATAATGAAATCATGTCCTTCATAGCAACATGGATGTAGCTGGAAGCTGTTATCCCAAGTGAAACAACTCAGAAACAGAAAATCAAATACCACCTGTTCTCACTTATACATGGGAGCTAATCAATGGGTATACATGAATCTGGAAACAACAGACTCTGGAAACTACAAAAGTGGGGAGGGTAGGAGGAAAGCAAGGGTTGCAAAACTACCGGTTAGGTACCATGTTCAGTATTGGAGTGATGAGTTCACTGGAAACCCAAACCCCAGCATTATGCACTATACCCATGTAATAAACCTGCATATGCACCCCCTGAATTTATAATAAATAAGCACATAAATAAAAAATTTAAAAAGAATATCCTGTGAATAGAAAGATTCTCCTGTTTCAAGAAGGAATGCTTTTTTTTTTCTTAGTATTTTTATTTACTGCTGGTGACATCTTCCACATTCCAAAATAAATGACAGCAGTTCACTTCTGGGATGGTTAAGTACTTCCTCTCCAACCAATCCTCTTGTAGATAACTATAAACACTAAATAGAATAGAAAAAAAGCAGCTTTCTGAAGTCATTGGAGAATGAACAAATGCAGGGAGAAGCTAGAGAGGAGCTGTCACTTGGAAGAATGAAATGACACATGGGTGAGTTTTCTGATTGTATGGCTTTTCTTTCTGAGGTTAAGTCTATATGAGTGGCTGAAATATGAATGAGAACCGGGATTTTACTGGCATAAAGAACCAAAGTACTGAGTTTGGGCATCACATACTTAGAAGTTTGGGGTTGGGTAAGTGCAGTGGTCCTGGAAAACAGAAAGTCATAGAAGGTGACTTACATATTCTGCAAATGCACTTTCCAACAACCTCTGGCTGACCCCTGAACTATATGTGTTTGAGGCGGACTCTAAGCAGCCCAGCTAAGGCTAAAAGGAATGCAGAGGGGTTACAGTTTACAATCTGATACCAGCCACAGTGTCGGTCTAAAACAAACAAGTAAAACAAAACAAAAAGCACACTATCTAGAGGACTACCACATAATGCAACATCTCTACAATGTATCATTCAAAATGTTTAAGAAACAATTCAAAATTAGATACATAAAGAAACTTTTTAAATGTGATCCAGAATCAAGAGAAAAGATAATTAACTGAGAGTGAATCTGAGATGAATCAGATGTTAGAATTAGGATGCAAAATTATAAAATTCTTCAATGATATAAAGAAAAGTATACTTATAACGAATGAGCAAGTAGAAAAGCTCAAAAGACAATTAAAAATAACTAAAAAATACAATACTAAATACTAATAATACAATAAATATATATATATTTTAAAAATCAAGTGGACAAGTTTAACATCAATTGAAAGTGACACACAAGGGTCAGTGAACTGGGAGATCAATAAACAGAAAATATCCAAAAAGAAGAAAGAGAAAACAGTTTGAAAATTATAAACAGAGTTTCAGTTATCTGTGTAGCAATACCCAAAGGTATGACATACATATAACTGGAATCTGAGAGTATAGAACAAGAAAGAATTAAGAGAAAAATTATTTGAAATGATTATGGCCATTTTCAAAATCTGCTAGAAGACATACATTTACAAATTCAAAAAGTTCAGTGAATTTCAAACAGGACAAAAAGAAATAAAACCACATATGGGCAGTTTTTAGTCACATTGTTAAAACCACAGATAACAGAAGATCTTGAAAGGAGTTAGAGAAAAATAGCATACTATTTATGGGAGAATAATGTTACGAGTTATCCTTGACTTCTCATCAAAAACAATGAAGGCCAGAAGACAGTAGAAAAATGTCACCAAAGTGCTAAAAGAAACCAAAACTTTAAAAACTACCAAATTTGAATTCAAAATCGATTGAAAATCACTTTCAAAAAGGTAGATCACATAAAAACATTTTCAGATAAATAAAAATTATGATGTAAAGCAGAACTACACCACAAAAATTCCTACAGAAAGTTATTTGGGCTGAAGGAAAATGATACCAGATAAAATCAGATGTCCAGGAAACAATATTGAGCATCAAAAAGACCAATATGTGGGTAAATATAAAATATTATTTTCTATTCAATTTCTTTAAAATATTTATGTTTAAAGCAAAAAATATATGGTGGGATTTATAACATATGTACAGATAACACCTGTTATAACTATAGCATAAAGAAAAGTGGGGCCAGGTGTGGTGGCTCACGCCTGTAATCCCAGCACTTTGGGAGGCCAAGGCGGGCGGATCACAAGGTCAGGAGATCGAGACCATCCTGGCTAACACCCTGAAACCCCATCTCTACTAAAAATATATTTTAAAAAAAGAAAATTAGCCGGGATTGGTGGCGGGCACCTGTAGTCCCAGCTACTTCTACAGGCTGAGGCAGGAGAATGACGTGAACCTGGGAGGTGGAGCTTGCAGTGAGCCGAAATCCTGCCACTGCACTCCAGCCTGGGCGACAGAGTAAGACTCTGTCTCAAAAAAAAAAAAAAAAAAAGAAAAGAAAAGAAAAGGGGGTCAGTCAATGAACCTATGTGATTACAAAGTTTTCACATTTTACATGAATTGGTATAATATTAACTCTAAGGACACTTGAAAATTCAAGGATATTTATTATAGTACCTCAGTGGCCATTAAAAAAATAAATTATTAGAGCTAAAAAGCTGGTAGAGAAGCTAAAATGGAATTACATAAAATATTCAATTAATTCAAAAGGAGGTAATAAATAAGGTACACAGGGACGAAGAGCAAGTAGGACAAACAGACAATAAACTGTGAAACATTAGACCGACCTCCAACCATATCAATAATTACATTAAGTGAAATGCTCCCTCCAAAAGGCAGAGATTATAAGAATGAATAATAATAATAAAAAAGCTAGCTAGGCCAAACTATATGCTACAATACAGATAGGTTGAAAGTAAATATGTGGAAAAAGAGATAGCATGTATAAAGCAAGCATAAGATAGCTGAGTGACTGTATTACTATCAGACAAAGTAGACCTCAAGAAAAAGTTACACTTTGGAATTTCCTAATTAGTTAAAAACATTAATTGAGTACTATACTCACTACCTGGGTGATGGGTTCCATTCTACCCTAAACCTCAGCATCATGCAATATACCCATGTAACAAACCTGCACATGTACCACCTGAATCTAAAATAAAAGTTGGAGAAAAAATTAATTATAAAATAAATAATTTGGGTATTCCAAATTTATTAGGAAGGCATAAAAATCAATGATTTTTTTTTCCTTTTAATTACACTCAAACTTCATTGAGCTAAGTGATTTCCATGTATTTTTTTTAGGCGTGTTAAGAAATCTATAACCTAAAGTTAGAGAAGATAACATTTCTGATTTCCAGCCATCATCTATATGGGTATATACTTGCTATGGAGTTATACCAGAAAGCCAGTAAGTTTTCATACTGAATTTCCTTGAAAAGCTTCCATACTCAGGAGATCTCACTCTTGGTAAACTCTTCAAAATGTCTCAGTACCAACTGAATCATTTCCTAAAATCAGTAACCAAAATTTTCTTTCACTTTTTTCTTTCCTGTTTTTCTCTTTCCATCCAAATTTATGTTTGTATGTATGTGTATGGATGCACATATTCACGACATGTGTTTATATATATACACTCTTATTTTTAAAAGCACATTTCATCCATCTGTGTCACTCTAGCAATACTGAAGTTAAATTGCCTAGCCAAAAATATTGGCAAACAACATTTTGCAAAAACACATTAAGCAACACAAAGCAAGGAATCTGTGTTCCTTCTCTCTCTTTTTTTTAAAGTAACTATACAATCAGTGCAATAAGGGAGAATCACATCTAAATCATATCTAATTTTTTTCCAAATCTGTTTTTGAATTTTACATTAAATTTAAGGGATGGGGGAAGAGAGAGAGAGAGAGACTGAACAACACTGATGAGTCTCAGGGAAAGCAACCAGACAAACACACAGAGCACCATTACAACATTTTCATGAGCTAGACATAAACTAAATAGTAGATAACTTTTCCAACACTCTACATCTATTAAGTGTAAAGCTAGGATTTAAATCTAGGTGGTCCTACTCAAGGGCCTGCTCTTTAAGCCCACTGAACTATTCCATCAAAGATAATCAAGGCTTTAACACACTGTGATGTTTTTAAGGTTTCATAAGAAAGTAGATTCTCACCATGGTAAACTAGCATTTTTTTAAGCAATCTTACTCACTGACCTTCCTATTTTAAAAATAAGGTAACATAAAAACAGAATAATTGAAACATTAGAGTTCATTTACATAAATAAATGCTCTTTTCAATAGCTAAGACTATCCAAAATCTCAAAAACCTATTCTTCATCTGTTGGCTGTTAAAGGAGTTTTAGAAAAAGAAAGCTAACAAATTTCTCAAGGTGAGTAGACATTATCAAAACAAATCACTGATTAGAATTTGTTTTTTACATTCTGACTATACTCCCTTTAGAGAACTAAATCTGTTAGCTGATGTAATTAGATAGCTAAAATTCATGCTTTTTTGTATGAACATTTCACTTATTCTTCATAACAATTAAGAGAAGCAGGTATACCCTGTTATCAGTCCCATTTTACAAACCATGAAACAGATGTCCACAGAGATTTGGTCTCTCTCCAAAGCCATATGACCCATAACTGTCAGAATACAGATGTTCTTAAGCTTGTGATCTAAACCCCATACTCAATCAACTATGCTAGCTGTCTCTTACCTTTATCTTAAATAATCACAAAAATTCTTAAATGGTAAATACCTTTCACAGATAATGATATGCCAAACCAGGTACTATTCAACTGCCAGTTCTTGTGTTGAATTTCCTAATTAAAAGGAGTCAAGCTACCTAGCAACTGACACCTTTGGGGAAGGGAGTCAGCTTGGAGGTGCATATTGGGGCTATCCTGAGTGAGCCTTATCTCACTCTAGATATGGGGCACAAGGTTAATTAGCAAATAGAGGCATCTAAAGTTTTGGGGTGAACTTGCTATATTGAATACAGTACTATCAAAATTTTCTCTTCAAAATTGACTTGAATGAGGTGCCTAAGGCAACATAAGTGGTGCTGGTCAAAAGATAAAGGGATCCATCTCTTCCTAGTTGATTAAAATGCTCAGACTCAAATAATGCTATTTATTGCTGTTCCCCCAGTATATAATTAACAAAAGACAAAAAAAAACTTTCTGCAAGTTCCTAAAGAGTGCTATTTAGCAACATTAGACACTAGAGAAGTAGTTTTCTAAGATCAAAGTATAAGAGCATAAATCCAGGTAATTACCAAGTAATTACTAGCAGCCAATATCTGTCTTATTTGTCAGTGAGATGGTAAGAATGACTGAAAACCAGACTACTTTGTAAAGAGGAGAATATTAAAAACTCTTCCATTAGCATAAGGTAAAAATAGGGATTCTTCTCAACCATAAATGCTGATGTGACAAATCCTGTTGCTGTCATGCCATGTGACAGACACAACTGCAAGGCTTGGACCCCAGCCCACTGATTATGCCAGGCAAAAGGCTGGCATCAGGTCCTCATCTGGCAGCATGGGTCTGGGGCCAGTATTATACCAGGTCATACCACTATTGTGTTTTGGTCTATGATAGGCCAGGAGAGGAACTGGTACTTCACTAATCATGCAGTTTAAAAGTACCACTGCCCGTATATTGAGGCCCCTCTTCCAAAGTCTGTCATCAAGACCTACTAGAATTATGTGTGCTTCCCTACAATGCAGTGTGCCAACAAAGGGGCCATGTCACTACCCCTGGTGCTGCTTTCTCAATGCATTTTCTCCAGTGTGCCCCTGTAGCTTGTGCATGTGCTGCTTAGCCATTACCCTTGTGAGCCTTATCTTACAGTTTCAATTTCTGGACTATGAACATTAGAAAAAATAAATAAATGTCTTTTCTGTTCAAGTCATAGTGTTTGGGGGAGCTCTTTGCTGTAGCAGTTTAACCTCATTCCAATCAATCCACAGGCTATATTCTGTCAGCATTCTCCAAGACCACCCATAGATTTGATGACTCCTTAGGAGGATTCACAGGACTCAGCATATAGTCCTGTTCATGGTTAGGATTCATTACAGTGAAAGCATACAAAGAAAAACCTGCAAAGGGAAAAGTCACACAGGGTGAAGTTCAGAGGAAGGTCAGCGCAAGCTTCCAAGAGTTCTCTCCCAGTGGTGTCACACAGAACACACCTAATTCCTCTAGCAATGAGTTTGACAAAACATGTGAAATGTTGTCTACTAGGAAATCTCGTTAAAGACTCAGTGCCTGAGATTTTGTTGGGGGCTGGTCACGTAGCCATCCTCAGCCTAGCACAAACCAAAATTCCAGATTCCCAGAAAAAATTAGGTGTTCAGTATCACCCACACTGTTTGTACAGTTTTGGCACAGCAAGCCACACTTATCAGTTCTGGGAATGCGAACCCTTCTAAATTCCAGTTTTTAATATGCCAGCCAATGACCAACCTTGCAAGGAGGCCTTTCCGAGGATAACAGCCTCAAGATTGTTATGTTAATTCTTTACCGCACAGGTATCCTAACTAATATTTTATATAAATCCAGCAAAAATAAAAAAGAAAATTCAGAAGAATAATCTGTTTCAAAATTTGTGAATGACCACCCCTCAGGAATGACAGAGAGGAAATAAATTAGTGGTGGGGCTTTAACCATATCTGTAACATTTGAAACATTTAAAACAAACATGGAAAAATATTGATAGCTGTTTAATTGTATGATATACACGTGTCTATAATTTTATTTTTGTTCATCTGTATAACTTTGAAATGTTTCATTTAAATTAAAAGATGAAAAAACAAAAAAATAAAATCATACAAACAAGAAACTATCCCTCATGAAAGTATATCATTAATAACATTTAGAAAGGACTATGCAGTGGAGAAACAGCTGTGAAGCAACTCAAATGTGCCAACGTTAAGAGAAAATTTTGTAAGGTCCACCAGCGTATGTCACAAATTAAGTGACTTTTAAAAAAATATCCTGAAAAATATTTTGGAACTATAAAGATAATGGGTACCATAACAGAGGAAATCTGGGTTTATATCAATATTTAATAGCCATCAACCAGTCAATCAATCAATCACAAATGCTCCACACACACCACTCTAACAATAAATGAAATTACATAGAACTCCAATTTACAATAGTTGTTTAGCTTACAATTCACTTATATTTTTCTAATGATAAGGAGAGAGAGAAGGAAAAGAAGAGATGAATGTGTATACACACATATAGGCCTGCAAGAATGAGAGACAGAAACGAGTGGAGAAGAGGGCAGGAAAAGGAGAGGTGAAGCGGAACTGGGAAGAAATACCATGAATACAAATGAGAGAAAATCTATTTCTAGTTTCCAGCACTAATTCAGGTATTTTCAAATCTCAAGTGTACTAGAGAGGCAAATGTCTTTAAACTACGTTTAAATAAGTAGGAAGCACTAGAAGAGTTACAGAATAATCAGAACCCTATAGTACTAATTTGAGAAGGATGGCATAAGAATCACATTACAAAAGATTAACCATATTAACTAACTTTAAAAAAGTCTCTGGGATTCTTCATGACTACTTTTAGTTAAAATAATAATAAGTACATTTATTTATGATGACGGCACCAATGATGCTATTCTAAATACTTTATCTTATTAATTCTCAAAAGAACCCAGTGAGGAAGACACTGTTTTTCCCCATTTTACATGTGTGAAAACTGAGGCACAGAAAGTTAAAATAAATTGTCTTAGATGGAGCCTGAATTCACTCAGGCAGACTACATCCAAAGCTTTTATTTTTAACTTTACTCATTTTGACACTTCATTTCCTATTATCTCATACTTTATGAAAACATAATATTCAACTAAAAATAACTACATTTCCTATACTGATTACTCATGACTTTGGCAAAGCAAATGTTATTATACAGGAAGGAGCAAAAGGGTATGTTTCTCTTGTGAATTAAGAGAAGGCTTCAGTAGCATTTCTCCCATACCAGTATTCCAAAGCATAGCAAAAACACCTGTCTGGGAAAGCGCTTTATTTCCTAAGCTGTTCTATAAATACCTGAAAGCTATTTTAAAAACAAAAATAAAACATAAACCGTTCCTGAAAACTTCCATGCCTTTCTAACTTCCCAATGGTGACTCCTTTTTCCTAGGTTCCTAGAAAAAATTAAAAAAAAAAAAAAACTGGCTAAACTTTTTTTTTAAAGCTTCTTTTATATTCTGGGAAATGAAAAATGATTATGAGCTTACTATGAGCTAACAACCCTAGATAATTGTACTGATGGATTTATAAGACCCCAAACAAGGAAAATGATCTTCCCACTGCAGTCTGCACGTTGGTCCACATCTGTGACGCTATGTTTAGTTATGGGTAACATCACTGAAATGGGGCATTTGGAATAAAGGACCAGGTTAGAGGGAAGAAAGGGTAGTTAGAGGGAAGAAAGAATAAAGGGTAGTTAGAGGGAAGAAAATCCATCTTTTTGTGTAATTTGTGTATATTGTATATTACGTGTATATTTTCACTTCTAAAATACTAAACATATTTACTTTGTGTATATTGTCTCTCTCCCATTGCTCAAATTGGTATTAGCCAACCCAAGCTACAGGGTTGAGAGATGGAGAAGAACAGGAGGAAAAGGAGAGTGTTTTTGGCAAAAGAAATGGCATTCCCAAAGGCCCACACTGAAGATAAAGCTTAGCAGTCCAGGCACTGAAATTTCAGAGCAGCTGGGGTGTAGACAGTGAAAGAAATTGGTAAGTGAAAGCCCTTGTGAGTCAGGACAAGAAGGGCTGGATGGGAGGTCAGGGGAGTCATGAGAGGCCAATGAAACATTTTAAGCAGGGACCAAATCTCTGTGACTACAGTTAGATAATAAACTTCACTTGCACCATTTGAAATTGTTAATATTCAACTGTTTTAGACCTACAAAAATGGCAACTACGCATCATTTAACTCCATTAAAACCTTCCTGAAAGGAAGCAGGACTAGAAAACCAGGGAAGTGTTCAATAGTGAAGGTTAAAAAAAAACAAAACCCACAATATGGTTTCAATGAAAATATTGAAAATATTGTTATTGGAGCAGAGTAACATGATGACAACCTGTCAAGGCTATTACAGATGCGATACTTCTGCAGGAAAAAAAAATTAAGAAGATAACCTACAATCTGATTTTAAGATCCTGAAAACGCGTAGAAAACACAATAACAAATTATAACCACCCCACCCTATTTTTACAATTTAAAAAATGCTGTACTTTAACTCTTTCATTTAAAAAATATGTATGTTCCAGGTGCGTGGCCCTATGCTGAGCACATGAGTATAAAGATGTTTCGAGGATCTTAAAACCTAACATTTCCATCTGGATAGTGGCTGCAAGTGCAACAGAGAAGTGACCCCTTAGACCTCACTGCTAATGGCAGAATGAGGACCAGAACTCATATTCCCTGACTCCTGGAGACCAGGGCCCCTCCCACTGTACCATCCTGCTGATATTTCATAGGCTTCACCTGAGATAGGCAGCTGTGTCTCTTAGTCTACACATTCCATCTCGAAACAAGAGGAAGGGCAAGCATACATAATTAATGATGGCACTGTAACTTTCCACAGCCTTTATATTTCTATATCTATTTTCTCCATGTATAGCCTTGTCCATCACCACCCTATCCCATCACAAACTTCCTACATATTTAAAAAAAATCCACCCCCTTAATCCAAAGTAGTGGGAATATTATATGCATACATCATAGCAGTATTTTGCACTTGAAATTCATTGCTTCAAAGCATCTTGATAATTTTTCTTGTCTCTACCTGACCCTAAATTGCACTGGGGTAAGATGCTAGCTAGGTTTAAGGCACACAACTAGTTTTCTTCAAGAAGAGTTCTTTTTAGAAGAGGAAAAGAATAGAAGAGAAGCCAAGGGGATAGAGGAATATAAATTTTTTCACTGACTTCTTTGCCTAAAGAGGAAAAGAATAGAAGAGAAGCCAAGGGGATAGAGGAATATAAATTTTTTCACTGACTTCTTTGCCTAAAACAAATTTTTTTCACTTTATTTTTACTCTAAGTTAATTCAAAGACAATTGGAAATAGCTGACTTTTAGTTTTAGGAGGAACTAGAAAAGAAATTTTGATGTACTCTTTGTCTTCAAAAGAGTATGAGTAAAAAAAATTCTTCTACCCATCGGATTTTTTTTTTTTTTTTTCTGAGATGGAGTCTCACCCTGTCGCCCAGGCTGGAGTGCAATGGCGCAATGTCAGCTCACTACAACCTCTGCCTCCCAGGTTCAAATGATTCTCCTGCCTCAGCCTCCCGAGTAGCTGGGATTACAGGCACCTGCCACCACACCCAGCTAAGTTTTGTATTTTTAGTAGAGGTGGGGTTTCACCATGTTGGTCAGGCTGGTCTCGAACTCCTGACCTCGTGATCCGCCCACCTCGGCCGCCCAAAGTGCTGGGATTACAGGCGTGAGCCACCGCGCCTGGCCTCCATCAGATATTTTGCAACAGAAATATTAGTTTCCATCTCCTTCCTTCATATAATCTCGATATGTTAGATTAGGATTGGAGTCTGCTGTGGGATATTATATAGACTTGGAACCAGAATAGATAAGATAACTTGGACTAAAATGCCCACTACTTCTGTCAGACTAATACATTTCCTCTTTGTTGTTTTAATTTTTTTCCAAATATGTAAGTAATAAATGAATACATAATTGAATTTTAAAATTCATGCAATAAAAGATGAGCAAAAGTCTTCCCTTAGCATCCCACCTCCCAATTACTATCCCATTCGCAAAGGAAGTCAGTATCTGTGCTATCACTGTCACCACTTTTGTCATTAAAAATCAAGAGCTAAATCTTGTTACCTTCAAACGTAATATTTTGACATATGATGATAACATATATAATCCTTTCCATATACAGAATATTTAAGTAAAGTCACAACCAGGAAAATAAAAAAGATGTAGAGATCACTTATATCATTTTATTAATAAGATAGTATATACTTACTTTTAAATACATGTAATGTCTGCTGGATTAATGAACTGATGATCCAGGCTAGGAAAGAAGGTTAAGAACAACAGCTCTTCAGCATCTATAACTAGATTAAATTATCAGCACAAACCATGTATTGAATTTCTGGAATTTGTTTTATTAAGAAACTAAATTTGAAAACAAGCTGTACTCATGCAAAGGACAGTAGAAGATTAAAAGTAAACTGTCTAAACAGTCTATATCTGGATGCAAATACCAGCTCACTCTTTTCTTTTTCCACACTGATTTTCCCACAGGAAGGAACAGATTAAAGAGTAGATTACTTCAAGCACTATAAAGGTCTCTAGACTGACCCCACTCTTAGAGGGAGCTCTTTCAGAGGAATAATGCTATAAAGAACAGTGAAAGCCCCAAAAAACCCACAGCTGAGCCCTTCAGAGGGCCCCATTCACAGTCACCATTGACCGCCCTGGCCTCTCTGAGGGGATTCAATATAATTCACTGCCCACCAGAATACTGAATTCACAACAGAGAGGAAAAAAAAACTGATGGTGCTGCTTTGCATCTGTTTAAATTTTTACAGAAATGTTAAGGGAGTTAATCTTCTACAAGTCCAGTCATGTGCTTTCACAAAGGGCCAAGAAAGGAGTCCCAAAGCTCGCCATGACTCAACAGGAAGCTCTTTGTGTCTTCCTTTCCACACCATGTCTGACAAAGAAGCTGTCTTAAGTTCATGGGCCTCTGTCTCTTGCGTGAATTCTGAAGTCAGTGAAGCAACAATGATGTCATTGCTTCTGAAGACCACTGTTGGCTGAGATAATGAAGATCTCTTCACCCAAAACATTGCCATTTCTGCAGCATACATTTCCTACCCTTTCAAATACAAAAGTATTCTACCGATTGAGGGGGGTGATGTATGTTTATTTTTTGCATTATTCAAAAGAAGTCATACTGAAGCATGTTTCCCTCTCACCAAAACATCTTCTAAAACTGAACTAGTAAATACCACTACACTAAAATAGTTGATTCATACACTTGAAAGGAAACCAAAAGTTATGCTTTTGAAATTAGATACATTATTCAATTAATATTCTGATACTAAATGTCCAGTAGTTTCGTAGGCAACATATGGTATGATGTGAATAAAATCCATTTCTCACCCTTTTAGTCTCCAACATATATGCACATTTGGCTTTTTTTTTTTGGAGATGGAGTTTCACTCTTGTTGCCCAGGCTGAGTGCAGTGGCACGATCTCAACTCACTGCAACCTCCGCCTCCTGGGTGCAAGCTATTCTGCCTCAGCCTCTGGAGTAGCTAGGATTACAGGCATGCGCCACTACACCTGGCTAATTTTTGTATTTTTAGTAGAGATGGGGTTTCACCATGTCGATCAGGCTGGTCTCAAACTCCTGACCTCAGGTGATCCACCCGCCTCGGCCTCCCAAAGTGCTGAGATTACAGGTGGGAGCCCAGCTGCACATATGGCAAAAGCAAATTAGATTATCTAAAGAATATCAAATAGTTTAAAGGCAGTTATTTCCACAAATTTTAAAAATGATAGACTCCTTTGAAAACAACTCAAATATGGACATATTCAACTCATATATCCATATATGCAGTCTAGCATGTATAAGGACAAAAAAAGGCAAGGTTAAAAAAATAAGTGTTTAGGCAATTGGAAGTTCAGTAGAACCAAAATAATGAGTGTATACTGGGGAGTGGCGTCCCTTATGAATAATGAGATAAAATAGATAAACTATGGAAGTACCAGGCAATGGAGGACAAATATAAAAAATTTATATTTTATCCAATAGGGAGTTGGGAGCCACTAAACATTTTTAGATTAATAAATGACAAAGTATTTCAGTTTACAACAGTGACTACATCTTCAATCAAAAGCAGCAATCTCCAAAGCAGAGATTGCAAACACGTACAACAACATTTACTGGAGTATGGGGAAAAAGAATCTCTATAGTTCTCTTTATTACAGTCTTCAAAATTTATAGCTCCATGAAAGTTCTACAATACATAGGATGCATGTTCCATAATGTATAAATGATAGTAGTATATTTGTATGTGTGTGTGTGTGTGCGCATATACACACTCAAGTGCTGCGGATACATGGTCCACAACATTTGGTAACCCTCTATCTCAAAATGGAATAGAGGGAGATAGGTTTAGAAGCAGGAAAACAGTTCAGGATACTGCTGCAGTATTTGAAACAAAAAGTATTAGGCTCTGAACAAAAGTGGAAACAACAGACCCTGGGCCATTTTCTTGAGAGCTATCTGGATGTAAAATTTGTGGGTACTGCTTACCAACTGGATAAGGGTTGTGAAAATCAGGAAGTTAACTGGGTGGATGTTGGTTTCATTTACTAAAACTGGAATATAAGAGGAAAGGATAAAGAAGGAGTAGTCCAGAAACTGGTGGAGGATTAGAAACAAACTCAATGTTAGCCAGTCTGAGTCACAGGTATCTGTGGAGGACCTTAAAGAGAGGTAAGGTAAGGAAAAAGCAAATGTAACAGCACAGTTTTCTCATCAAAGATTTTATTTATTTTGCAAGTAAATCAGATAGGAGAAGCTAAAAAACAGATTTCAATGAATTAAGAATTAAAAACATGAAGTAACATAATAACATGGTATATGACAAAGTATGAAAATCAACATAACTTGATATTTTATAAGAACTATAAAATATCAGGAAAAAAACTTTCAGAGAAAAAAAGAAATGATGACACCCACACTGGATAATGAACACTAAGTGGAGGTGACAAGAAGACACTGCAGATGCAGAAGGGAATATGACTAAATTTACAGAAAGAACAAGCAGGGGAGACGATGAGGAAGCCTAGCTAACTGCATCCCACACTACATCAGAGCAGGCATCATATGCTCTCTTTTCCTTCCATAAAGATGGACACATGACATTACTTTTAAAGCACATTATGTTGGGGTATTTATAACTATGATGTAATGACTTAAATTTTAAATATTATGCTTTCTGGATTTACAAAAGTACTAAGTAATATATATAAAACAAAGAACCCTTATTTTTGCTCCATTTCTGAATCTTATACTCAGAGATTAGGTAGGAGTCAGGGGATAGCCTAAGGAATGCTGTTGCGCTTTTATTTTAAAATTTCTAAAATTAAAAGTGAAATGGTCATAATGATCATGAACAGCCTCAAGTTAAAGCAGCCCCCATAAAAATGTCTGCCCTGATTCTTAAAATGGGCTCAGCCAAATCCACTCCTTCTTTTTCACATTGGAGTTGACACATTTCATGCCCTCATCACCTCTCACCTGGATTAGTACTCCAGGGAAAAACACTCCAAGCTCTTTTCCCTGCCTCTACTCTCTCACTCCTCTCTATACTCCAAGAGTGTATTCTGTATTCCACATGAATGGAAGACAGATTTTCTAAAATACATATTATAGTACATAACTTCTGTGAGTATATTTTTTTAAACTTGTAAAATAGGGTTCTTCATAATCTGGCATTAACCGTTCTTACCTGAGACAAATATAAGAAAAGTATATCGGCCGGGCGCAGTGGCTCACACCGTAATCCTAGCACTTTGGGAGGCCGAAGTGGGTGGATCATGTAAGGTCATGAGTTCGAGACCAGCCTGGCCAACATGGTGAAACCTGTCTCTACCAAAAGTACAATAAATTAGCCAGGTGCCGTGGCAGGTGCTTGTAATCCCAGCTACTCAGGAACCTAAGGCAGGAGAATTGCTTGAACCAGGGAGGTGGAGGTTGCAGTGAGCTGAGATTGCACAACTGCATTCCAGCCTGGGCGACAGGGTGAGACTCTATTATACACACACACACAAAGAAAGAAAAGTATATCCACTATAGTTTTGTCTGTCGTAAGACAGGAAAAGGGGAGAGGAAAACAGGAGAGAAACTGTGAGCTGACTGCCCATCTTGTGTAGGGCACCATATCATTAGCAGCATCTTGAGACACACAGAAGTTTAGTTTTATAGATGAGGCAGTGATATCTAAAGAGGCTTCCTAAAGTTCTGCAAGTGACAGAGCTGATAATTGCAGAGCTGTGATTTGAACACATGTCTTTCTGATCACAAAACCTATACTAGAGAAGACCATGGATATTCAGTGAACATACCTGAAGCTACAAAAAGAGCATCCCTTGTAAACTATGTAGGATACAATTTAATGTAAAAAAAAAATCACTACTGCATTGTAGAAGAAGGAGACCCAAAACAACTGATCAAAGATAGTAAGGGATAAGGAGCCTACACTGAGGTTATCAGGAGACAAAAGAAAATTTAAAGAAACAATCTGCTATGAAGTGTCATCATGAAGAGGACCAGGAAAATAAGTCCTGAGAACAACAATCTGTTGAAATTTTTAGGTCTCTGCGGAAAACTATTTATATAAATTGCTGAGGATGAGAGCCATGTTGAGGGGGAGCTCTATAACAGATAAAGGGTGCAAAACAAAAAATGTTCTTTAGAGAAATGTGGTAACAATGTTGATAAAATAAAAGTATCTGCCAGGCGTGGTGGCTCACTTCTGTAATCCCAGCACTTTGGGAGGCCAAGGCAGGTGGATCACCTGAGGTCAGGAGGTCAAGACCAGCCTGGCCAACATGGAGAAACCCCGTCTCTACTAAAAATACAAAAAATAAATAAATAAATAAATAAATAAATAAATAAATAAATAAGTTAAAATAGGTGGGCATAGTAACGCACAACTGTAATACCAGCTACTTGGGAGGCTGAGACAGGAGAATTGCTTGAACCTGGGAAGCGGAGGTTGCAGTGAGCTGAGATCATGCCACTGCACTCCAGCCTGGGTGACAGAGTGAGACTCCATCTAAAATAAATAAATAAATACATACATACATAAATAAAAGTATCTACAAAGGATGAAAGGACCCAAATTCAACCAGATATTTATGAAGACAAAGGACACTTTTATCATCTTGAAGACTCATGCACATCTTTATGAAAGTTCATAAGATGAAAACAAAAGAGAAAGAAACGTGTGACACCAGTGACTAAGTAAGCAAGTTCTACATCCTAAATCTGGAGGACCCCACAAACTACCTCTTCTGTGCTATGCATCCCACTCCTGAGTCCCATTCAACCCCCACCCTCCAACAGTGAAAAGAATACAGCCCGGAGACTTCATTACACAGTCTGGGTTTGATAACCAGACATCTAAGGTGATAAGTGCAATTTCAGATTACCTTTCTTGTAATTTTCATCTACAAATTACAGAGAATCTTTGACAGTACAGGCCTTCTTCTATGTCACACTAGTTGTTCTACTTCATTTTTCACCTTCCCTAAAAATTTTAGTTGAGAGATTTTTTGTTCAGTTTTAAAAGTACTTGCAAAGCTTTCACTTTATTATCTAATTAAAAATGTGGAGAAAATGTTTAAGTTATTTTTCTGGCCATGCGTGAGCCATCAGAATCTGAGCACTTTGTGAGGCTTTGGTGGGAGGATTGCTTGAGACCTGGAGTTTGAGACCAGCCTGGGCAACATAGTGAGACCTCATCTCTACAAAAAAAGTAAAAGAAATTAGCTGAGTGTGGTGGTGCACACCTGTAGTCCCAGTTACTGGGGAGGCTAAGGTAAGAGGATTGCTTAAATCCCGGAGTTTGAGGTTGCAGTGAGCTATGATTATGCCACTGCACTCCAGCCTGGGCAATAGAACAACACTCTTCTCTGAAAAAGAAAAAATTATTTTTCTCAGCAAGGTTCTTAACATTTCTGAGTATCAGAGTCACTCATCATTCATTTGTTCAATCAATATTTATTGAAGACCTACCCTGGGCTAGGTACTGTGCTAGACCCCTGAGTAAGCAATGTTGAACAAAAAGGAAAAATTGGGGTAATTCCACCTATTTTATATAATTCTTGGGAGACTCAAATGAAATAAGTTTTCAGGAAGAACTTAGAAAACTGTCAAGAAGCTATATATATGTGTATATATACACACACGGTGTGTACGCATATGTGCGTATATATACACACACACGGTGTGTACGCATATGTGCGTATATATACACACGCACGGTGTGTACGCATATGTGCGTATATATACACACGCACGGTGTGTACGCATATGTGCGTATATATACACACGCACGGTGTGTACGCATATGTGTGTATATATGCACACATGGTGTGTATATACGTGTGTATATATGCACACATGGTGTGTATATACGTGTGTATATATGCACACATGGTGTGTATATACGTGTGTATATATGCACACATGGTGTGTATATACGTGTGTATATATGCACACATGGTGTGTATGTATATGTGTGTATATATGCACACATGGTGTGTATGTATATGTGTGTATATATGCACACATGGTGTGTGTATATATACACATGGTGTGCATAGATATACACATGGTGTGTATATATACGTGTGCATAGATATACACATGGTGTGTATATATACGTGTGCGTAGATATACACATGGTGTGTATATATACGTGTGCATAGATATACACATGGTGGGTATATATACGTGTGCATAGATATACACATGGTGGGTATCTATATGTGTGCATAGATATACACATGGTGGGTATATATACGTGTGCATAGATATACACATGGTGGGTATATATACGTGTGCATAGATATACACATGGTGGGTATATATACGTGTGTATAGATATACACATGGTGTGTATATATATGTGTATATATATGTGTATTGGACATATGTATGTATATATTGGATATATATATTGGACATACGTATATTGGACATATATATATATACACATATATATATGTATTGGACAGTGTGGGTCTAGGTGTACACACACCATGGTGCAAATCCTAGACCCACACTGTCCAATACAGGGGCCATTAGTCATATGCAACTATATAAATTTGAATGAATTAAAATTCAATAAAAATAAAAGTTCAGTTCATCAGTTACACTAGTCACATCTCAATAGCTACATATGACCAGTGGCTACCATACCGGACAGCACTAATTTAGAACACTTCCATCATCACGTAAAATCCTATTGGACAGCAGTTTCCTAAAAGCTGGGAGTAGAAACATGAAACAGAACATCTGAATGATGCCAGGGTTGAGCAGTAAATGATACTATGTGAAAATATGCTACGGGCTGGGCACGGTGGCTCACACCTGTAATCCCAGCACTTTGGGAGGCTGAGGTAGGTGGATCACCTGAGGTCTGGAGTTCAAGACCAGCCTGGCCAACACAGTGAAACCCCGTCTCTACTAAAAATACAAAAATTAGCTGGGCATGGTGGCAGGCTCCTGTAATCCCAGCTACTTGGTAGGCTGAGGTAGGAGAATCACTTGAACCGGGGGGGTGGAGGTTGCAGTGGGCTGAGATCGCGCCACTGCACTCCAGCCTGGGCGACAGAGAGATACTCTGTCTCAAAAAAAAAAAAAGAAAAAGAAAAAAAAAAGAGTGAAAGAAAGAAAGAAAGAAAGAAAATATGCTACAAATCACATGCTCAAAGAAAGATGGCTGATAATTCTTTATAAGATTATAAAACCATCACAAAGGAAAGATGTAGTTGTGATTTAAGAAAAAAAGTCAGAGCTAACTTATTGACAGCTTACTAAGAAACTAAAGCTAATTGCTTTAAGTCAATATTAGATTTAATCCAAAGAACAATGCTTGAAGTAAGCATTATTATTTTCTCTGCCTTGTAGATGAGGAATCATAAGCACTGATAGGTTAAGTAACTTGACCAAGATTACAAAACTATTTAATGGTAAGCCTTTGAAAAAACTCTACCAAAAGAAAAGAAATATTTACGTAACAATAATATCTAAGACACTGAATCGATCTCATTGAATTAGTTATTATGAAAACAGCATCAAGGTAATATATCACTATGTGCTTTTTTACTTTCAGTGATTAAGAGTTATTGATAATAATATTTTCACCATACTATCACCATTAGTTAGTTCTCTAAACTTTGTCTTCTTTCCTTGTCTTCTTTCCTCAGGAATGGCCTCCTTTCTCCCAGTCATTGTATCTTGAATCAAAACCCAAGCATCTTTGAATATTCACATGAAGTCCCTAAAACACTTGAGCCTTCACTGTTATCTCTAAAGTCACACAACATATATTTTCTAGATCATTCACTATAATGCTAATTGCACAATGATTTGGTTTTAATACCAATCTTTACTGAAGTATGCTATACTATTTGATGAAAGAGCATATACTGAGCATCTGATAAATAAATGATAACAATAACATACCTTGTATCAAGAATACCATAGGTGTTCATCTAAAATTTATCATTTGTAATTTAATATTGTCTTCACAGTTTTTGAAGGCATAAAATATAAACACTCAGTTTATCTCTAATAAGTGCTTTAGTTTTCTCATGAATTAGCTGAAACATGTTAGCTCTTTTTTCCTTTCTGTAATATAGGAAATAATAAAGATTATTAAAGAGATATATGTTAGATAGTCTTGTATCAAAAAAGTCCATGCTTAGATTCATTATTTCTTTAGTATTATAAAGACCCAGAATGAAGGTCTAATCTCAAAACTAGCTGAAGAGATCAGATTCAAATGTCGGAATCTGTTTTTACAGAAATCCTTGGCAAAGTTTACTCTAAGAAATGTAACACAGTTGGACTGTCTTCCTTTGGCTATAAAATATTTTTCATAGGAATGTCCATTAAGGTCTGGGAGGTGGTGTGGGGGGAGTGTCTCAATGCAAAGTGTTCTTACATTAATCAAAATATATTTACGGAAATAGTTGCTTATACCTAGGTCTTATATTTTAGTCCCTATACCTGGAAATACCAGGGGGTATTCCCAAAGGACTGAACACTGAGCACTTATGGTTTCTCATCCTCATTTGTTTATTAGTTTCTCTGCTGTATAACACAGTCAAAGTGTTCTTTAAGCTTTAGTCACTGGAACTGGGTACCTAACGTAAGAAACTGCCATCATGTTTCGTCTTAATTTTTCCTTTGTTTTTGCCAAGAATTGAAGAAGACTAAAACAGATGATCTCTCTATTTGTACTGAGTGAGGCCTGGACATGGTACTTCTGTCACTTTTCTATCTCTGGATAAAAAGTTAGAAAAATCTGCAAAAGTAAGTATATGGCTTCATGGTGACCACATTAATACTATCTACTCTCTGATGTGCATAGATAACCCTAAGCAGTTTTAACAGTATCAAAAATAAAATATAATGTTTCTATATTCATGAAGAAAATTTGATTCCTTTTTACTCACACATAAAATTCTGTGGAATTTGGGATAAAACTCAATATCTGCAGATATTAGATAGAAAAAAAAATAAGAGTCAAGTAGTATTAAGATCCCAAATTTGGATATACAGACATCAGAAAACTGAAAATTCCAAGGTTCTCCTAGTTACTTATGATGTCAAAGCTATATTTGTGATGTTATAAGTGAAAAATCATGTGGTAAGGTGTGCTTGAGTTATGCAGAAAAATTTATTTTTTCTAACATTAATTTTATTCTTAACACTATTTTTTGCTATTTTGCATTTGACATTTTATCATTCCTCATCCCAACTTAGAGATAAAAAAATTTTTTTAAATAAAAAGCTCCTAACAAGAGTCCTTTCAGCAACCCTTGAACACATACGGTTTCTGCAACTGTAACAATTTGAAACTACAACAACGTCGACCACATAAATATTAGAACTTGCACAATGGGAATAATTTTGGAAAATATTTCTCCCTGACTTTGTGTGTAGATAACCTACTTAATAATCAGCCCTCAGAAATGGCTGGGAGGCTTTGAGTCAATGGAGAGAAAAGGGAAGGGATGGAGAATATTACATACTAGAATTCTTGCATGAAGAATAAAAAAGAAACAAATAAATAGAAAGACATCCCATGTCCATGCGTTGGAAAAGTTATTGTTAAAACGTCCATACTGCTTAAAATACCCAATATGACCTACAGATTCTATGCAATCCCTATTAAGATGCCAGTGGCATTTTTTACGGACATAGAAAAAACAATTACAAAATTCCTGTGAAACCACAGAGGACCCTTGGTAGCCAAAATAATCTTTACAACAAAGAACAAAGCTGGAAGCATCATACTATGGGACTTCAAAATCTATAACCAAGCAACCATGACCAAATCAATATAATATTGGCATAAAAACAGACAGACTAATGGAACAGAACAGACAGCCCAGAAATAAACCCACACATATATGGTCAAATGGTCCTCCACAAAAATACACAATGGGGAAAGGAGAGTCTCCTCAATGAATGGTACTGGGAAAAGTGAATATACACATGCAAAAGAATGTAATTGAACCCTCATCTTACACCATAAACAAAAATCAACCCCAGATGGATTGAAGACTTAAATGTAAGAACTGAAACTATAAAACTCCTAGGAGAAAGCAAAAAAACTTCGTGATATTGATCTTCACAACGATTTGCTAGTTATGACCCCAAAAGCACAGGCAACAAAAGCCAAAATAGACAAATAGGACTACATCAAACTAAAAAGCTTCTACACAGCAAAGGAAAAATTAACAGGGTGAAAAGGAAACCTATAGAATGGGAGAAAATATTTGCAAACCATATATCTGATATGAGAATAATATCCAAAAAATCTAAAGAACTCCTTCAACTCAGTAGCAAAACAAACAAGCAAACAAAACACACACACACACACACACACAAAACACACAAAATAACTCGATTAAAGAATGGGTGAAGGACTTGAATAGACAATTCTTCAATGTAAAACAGACCAACAGACATATGAAAAGATACTCAGCATCACTAATCAGGGAAATAGCAATCAAAACAGAAGTGAGATATTACATAACACCTGTTAGAATGCCTGTGGTAAGAAAAATAAGTATTGAGGAGATGTAGAGAAAAGGGAACACTTGCACTGTTGGTGTGAATATAAATAGTGCAGTTCCTAGAGAAAATAAACTATGTTGAGGCTCCTGAGAATATTAAAAAATAGAACTACCATATGATCCAGATATCTCACTTCAGGGCATATATCCAAAAGAACTGAAATCAGGACCTTGAAGAAATATTTGCAACCTGGTGTTCACTTCAGCATTATTCACAATATCCAAGATGTGGAAACAACCTAAATGTTCATTGACAGATGAATTGATAAAGAAAATGTGGTATATATATACATGGAATATTATCCTTTTAACAAAGGATAGATCTCATGTTAAGCATTCTTAACACAATATAAAAAAATATAAAGAGACTCAATATTCAGCTCCTGGATTCAAGTAATATTTATAAAAAACAGATTTGTAAGCTAGGTTGTGTTAAGAAAGAATTTTCTTAATACTTAGTTCTCACACAGTACATTAATGGTAGGCCTGGAGACTATATCACAAACTTTTAAAATTTGTTTTGGTTTTGTTTTCCTCTTGGGTAGAGAAAGTCCTGTTTATCATAAGTCTTAGTCATTAGTCTGGATTAGTGAAGAAAAAGCATATAATTAGAAGAAGGAAAATACAAGCCTAGCCCTTTTGGTCTTAGGATGCCTCTGGATGAGGGAAATAAACAGAACTGGGAAGACAATGGTTGTAATTTCTTCCCAGTTCCCTTCAAGGCCAAGTCTCAGATGGGGAGAGATAGGATTAAGCATACACGATTAAAATACAGGATTTTTACATACAGATTCAAGGGTCAGGCAGAGGTTCTTTAATTTGGATTAAAGAGGCTAAAATATGCAAATCATCAAGGAACTGTAAGAGCCAAAGCCTTTTCTCCTACTCTGTTTTGGAGATTCTGGAAGAACACTTTATGGGCGGCTAGGACATCACTCTGTTCACAATCTAAGAAGCTGTGACTCCCCACAATTCTTGTGCAACAAGAACAGCAATGTCTGAGTCTCCTGGGGAGCCTGTGAGAGAGGGCTGCTGAATCAGTGTCGATGTGCGTCCCATACCAGAAGCTGTGAGTGAGTGGATCATATAGGCTGGACAAATAGCAGTCCCAGCCATAACTCAGGGTGGTTTGCTGTACTAATGACAGCAGACTATAGTCAAGCTGGCAGTAAATACCAACAGGGCTAGCAGATACCACGCAAAAAAGATAGCCAGCCCAGCAATGCCTACTTGGCCAGCCACAGGAACCCATACTATGGTTAATATAGGATAATTTCATATAGAAATTTTAATAGACCTATGATGCATTCAACATTGTAAGATAACGGAACTACTTTTTCCTGTTTTTTTTCTTTGTTTTATCCTTGAACATTTGTAAAGAATTAATATGTACCACAATGAAATCCTTTTATTAATAAAATGACTGTTCATTTTGTAGTCTCTACTACTTATAGTAAATTCTTTGCTTCCCATTTACTTAATTCCTATTTGAAATATAAAACTTGAAGTTAATTCAAACTATCTGAGTTAGTTGCTTTAGTGTAGTTGTCATTAGGTAGTGAAAGGAAGAAATGGGAACGAATGATGCTTTTATGTACACTGCAAGTGGGCTGAGCAATATTCAGGTCCTGAGTCTCAATATAATGGGGGCCACATAATCAGGAAATATGACAAATCCAAATAAAGTAGGGTTTTTATTCCACAATAAGAATCTAGGTGATTGTTATAATAATTTTGTCCAATTTATGTGTTTCAAACTGCAAATCTATAAAAATAGTCCCAATATGTTTCAGAGATGCCCATTAATAACATGTGTAAGTCTGAGCTGGCAGCATTTTAGAACACTGCTTCCACATATTTAAGAGGAAGGGTGCTGGTGAGTGACAAAATGATACCCTGCAGAGAACTTAGATGATAGCAACCTAAGGTGAACCACACAAACGCTTCTACTGATTTTTCAAATGTTGGGTCTCCAAAGAGAAAGGGATATTAAAGGAGACAAAAACAACATATCCCAGCCTGATTAACTTAATACCTTCTTTAAACATAATTAGAAAGATCCATTTACTGTACATAGTAGTGATGTCCACAAGGGCTTCCCATGAGACCTAGAAGCCAAGGCCAGGCATACTAAATGAGGAAAGACAATGTATATCTTCATATATTCCCATACTGGCTTTCCCTATATGTTATCCAAAAGTTAGGTATGATGAAATTTAAAAAAATGGTTCTAATACCCTAATTTCCATTAGTAGAAGACTCTTTAGGGACACTGTATTAATACAAGTATCATAGAACAGGACATAAAGAAAATCTGCTTTTATTATTTGTTTCACCTTTTGGTGAGACAAGAACCTCTGGGCTTAGACATGGCTTTTATCCCTGTAGCACATGGAATAAAACCTGACGAAACTTGAAAACATAAAAACAAAACCTGCCAAAGTGCTGATAAAAAGGACTGAACTTAGGGAGCAAAATACTTTAGTATCCCTGAGACTTGACAATAAAAGAATACATAGCAATTTGTAAAGCACACTAGAGAGAACCAAGGCCTTCCACAGGAAATGGGTGATAAATGCTTAGAACTAAAGACAGTCCTGTAAGAAAGAAGGGCCACAAAGACTTAAGATGTTTGATATTATCAGAGCTCTCAAATAAAAAATATCTCAGGTCAAAAGCACTGAACAAGTTAGAGTGGGGGCATATAAGTGGTTACAGTAGTTCTGAAAGATGAAAAAACTTCTTTTCATTCAGACTTGTAAAACATTTTTTTCATATACTTAGTAAGGTGCTGAAAGTACAGGAATATGCTGTATATAGTTGGTTGTTTATGATAATCTCAATACAATCTTATTGAGGGAAATAGCTCCAATCATTCCTGAAACAAATGCTTCCAGTATATAGTCCCAAATTCAAGAAATTCCACTGAGAAGTTTTAAATTTAGATATTTAGACCAGACAGGTTACAGTTGAAAATTAGAGTAAAATTTCTAGTATCTAGAAAGAACAAAAGCAAGTATTCAGCTCCTGTTACAAAATTATGCATTAAAGGAGCATTTGTTTTTGCCTATGTGTAGTTCTCACATTTAAATTGACAGTAAACTCATGTAAACTCAAACAATTTTCAAATAAAAATATTATTTCAGAGCCACATTTATTTTTCCCACATTTTCTTTTTCTTTAACAGACACCATCAACCTTTACCCCATATATCAGGAAGATGCCCGGTAGAAGACTCATATGAAAAAGATCCTCTGAAGACAGAGGGTAGTGAGAATAACCTAACTGAATCCTCCACAGAGACGTAGGAGGTGCACACACACACATACACACACTCATGCACACACACAGACACACAATTGGCAAAATCCTAAATGAACATGTTCAAGAGTGGATACTATTGATTCTCATAAATAAATATTATGTTTAAAGTTAATGCTTGATGATCCAGCAAGGAAAATAAAACAATGACAGGAAAATAAATGACATCTAATTTATAGAAAATTATCTTTTAAAAATATATTCAGCACCTGAGTTATAAATAAAAATGATGAAACAAAAGATTATTAAACCTCCAGAAACGTCTGGATTCCTAACACAAATGCTTCCCACTTACTAACATGAAAGTTTATAAGTCACTGTACCTGGAAAAAAAAAAAAAGAAGTACAGGCTTTAAAATGTGGTTAACGTGGAATACTATGCAGCCATAAAAAAGGATGAGTTCATGTCCTTTGCAGGGATATGGATGAAGCTGGAAACCATCATTCTCAGCAAACTATCACAAGACCATAAAACCAAACACCATGAACAATAACAACACATGGACACAGGGAGGGGAACATCACACACCAGGGCCTGTCAGGGGGTGGGGGCCTAGGGGAGGGATAACATTGGGAGAAATACCTAATGTAGGTGATGGGTTGAGGGGTGCAACAAACTACCAGGGCACATGTATACCTATGTAACAAAACTGCAGGTTCTGCACATGTAACCCAGAACTTAAAGTATAATAAAAAATAAAATAAAATAAAAATAAAATAAAATGTGGTTAAGGAGGCACGCTTGGCATGAGCAGAGTCAAAATGTACTCAAAATTTTTCTTAAAAAAGGGTCTATCCCTCCTAAGCAAAAGCAGTTGACATGCGAGAAAGCAAACACTACATTTTGATAATAGAGTGTGTTTTACATTGAAAAAGAGCAAGTACATTTTAAATACTAGCAAAGCTTTTTCCTGGTATGAACTGCTTCCTCATGAATCAGTAATTGATACAGCTTTTTTCTGGGTAGGCAATTACTTAATTTAAGAATCAAGATCTGGCCCAAATTATCTGAATTGGCTTTCTACCCTGATGTATGTTTACTGCCTTCAATTTCAGTTCAGTCAGTCAAACATATTTAAAACCTCCCAGTTCTCTTTCTCCATTAATGCAAGATAAAGAACTAAATAGTAATCCTGAGCTCCGAAGTCTCAACACATTTTGTGTCTTTTCATCTTCAATTCTTTATTGGAAAAAAAAAATATGGAGTTACATTTGTAACACTTCAATCCTGGTCTATCTATCTCCTAAATAAGCTCTTTTCATTGAACCTATTCATACAGAGACAGAAGAAACTCAGTAAGGCAATTTAATGAAAAAAATAAAGTATTATCCTTTATGTTTCACATATGAAAGCTCTTTAACCTTCACTCTGCTTCTTATTTTATGTAATAATTCAATGTTCATATTGCCTTCATTTTGTCAATAATTGTTATAAATATCCCAATTGTGAAACATACAAAACTAACCAGACAACAGATTCCATAAATATGATTAGTATTTCCACATGAGTTCAATAGTAATAGCCTTGACAAATGATTGGCTGCTAAATAAGATGATGCAGGTGTAAAAATTTTGTAATTTAACACTTACCCAAAATAATGATTGCTACTTGATCTATCTTAGTAATTTAGTAATATTATGTTCCATACTTCATTTACTAAAAAATGTCTGCTGAAATTAATTTCTATTGTTCAATATTTGTGTGGGTTACAAAGCCCACCAATGATTCTCTTTGATTAGGGCATAGGTCATGAGAACTTCCAAATACAGCAGGTTAGAGTATATACTGACATGTCTACAGATTCAAGGAAGGGCTCTGGGCCTAGGAAGTCCCTAGGAGCAATAAAATAAGAAATAATCTTCTCGTTTTTCTAGTTCTTGTTTCATAGTTTCATTCCCTGGCAACCAGCAGCAACTCTCAAATCATTTCTGACTTCTACATGTTTCCCACCTGGGACAAAAACACGCCTTCACAGCACCATGACAACCACACCAGCAACACAAGCACTTGGGTTCATGCAGGAAAATGAAAATCCTGAAAGGAAGCTAGGAGATAAAGGCTCACTATTCCTTGTTTCCCACTGGTAGGATGTAATTACAAAAATTACTTTAACACAAAGCTTCTGGTGAATGAATAGTGGGTAATTTGAGGGGAGAAGCCTAGGGCCTAGGGATTAAATTAAAAATGTAAAATGCTGAATGATGTCATACAAGTTCAGCCACCTTCCCCCCAAAAAGTAGACTGCCTAAAGCAAACTCCTTAATGATGACAGAGTAAACATTCTTATGAGATAGGCAGGGGTATATTTTTTTACATGAGTTTAGACAAATGATTGATTTAATAGTAGAGGTGAAATTTATGACCCTTTAATTTTTATTAAGTATATTGTTACCAATTCGAGTTTCAAATATAATTTTGTCCAAATTAAAGAGTTTCAAAATGTCATTTCCATACCCCTAAATCTGAAAAAGAAGCAAATTAAACATGCCTACCATGATGAAGTAGACAAATTTCTTTGTCATAAGCATGCCAAGTTTATGTTTTTTGTGTAATGAAAAGGATGCTGTTCGTTTGCTAGAAACTGGCAGTGCTATGTGTTATGAATACTTGCCACTTCTGCACTAGAAGACACCATTATTTATATTGCCAAATGTAAAACTGCTTTAGATCTTATTCTTTAAAGAGTAATTCTAAAGCAGAGCACTGCATTTTTGACTTAAAAAAACATATTTTTAAACAACTCTTCATATGTTTCACATTGTGAAAACAATACAACTTTTCTATTAAGAGTCAAGGAAGAAGAATCCGCTATATATGGGATTGATTGATTGTTTTTGTGTTGTTGAATCGTACCATATGACACATTATCTTAACAGTTTCAAAGCTGTGACTTTTGTTGGAAACTCAGCTGAATATTCTTAGGTGACAGGAAATAGAAATAGATATTTTCATTTGGTCAAGCGGAATAGCTTAGGGCTCCAGAGTGTGGGAGAAGCACAATTTTTGTTTTGCTTCTAGTTTTAATCTTGTTTTCTGGAGACATAAAGTCCTCCTTATCTATAGCAAATATCTTTCATAGGCTCCCAATTCTGTGCAGTGTATACCTTCAGATTCTCAGTGATACACCTGAGAATGACAGAGTAGAAGGCAAGAAGGGGCATTCTAACCATCAACGAGCCAATAACTGCTACCTCACTCTCAAGCTAATCTCTACCCATCCCTATCACAAGAAATGTTTAGAAGGCCATTCATACTTTGCCTCTGGGACATGAATATGAAAATACACCATTTTTAAAATTCACTCAGTGTTCTAAAAGATCATCTATCTTAATCTACTCAATTTGGACCAACTTATCATCCTCCTTTATCAAGCCTATTTCTGTTTCTCATTTTATATACCTGAATTCTGGAAAGAGAATTCTCTAGTCTTCTAGATTAGAATTCTGAGTCCTCCTTAAACAATCTCCCTCTCTTTCCCCATGCCCTCCAACATCTATCCCATCACAAAACTCCATCAGTTTTCCTTCAATTTCTACCCATTTGGTTCTATCTCTCCATCATCTAGTTCAGGTCCTAATAGATTTTAATGTATAACACTTGCAACAAACTACAGAACTCAAATGAATGGCAGTTCTGAGGAACTAAACTGCCAAATCAAGAAATGTAGCTAGCCAATTACTGTGACAATTAGGAAAATAGGGCAGAATATTACATGGGCCTTACTGATGAAATCTTGCAGGGTCAGAAATGGCTTGCTTATGATCAAAACTCCTACTGATGACTTGCTGTCAGAGAAATGTATGGAGACCATGCTTCTCAAACACATTTCATTCCATGTAAGGCTTAGCTTATGGATTTTATTCCTCTTCCTAAATAACTCATTAAGAAAGACCTCATATGTTTCCTAAAATAAAATCTTGAATTAATCCAGAAAAGGCACTATTTTATATAGTGCTTTGGTTTTCATTTATAAATCAATATATCTTCCTAAACCTAATTTTTTTCCATTTTAAATTTTAAAATAATGGAATACATTACAAAAATATGTTCTTAATTTACAGTTGGAAGGTATTTGATCTATGAGAAGACTTGGCTCTCCATCTTGCTACCAAGAAGTTAAAGGAAGAATTTGAAAGTTCTGAATCTGAATCACTTGTTCCCCTAGGCAAGAGAGTTGCACTTCTAACATATATGGTTACAATTCAAGATTCTCAAAAGGAGGTAAATTCATATCACCCACAACTTAATTCAATCAGAACTTCATAAATAAGAAGGTGAAGATCATTAAGCTCATATTAACGTTTATCATGGAACATTTTAAGAGAACTGAATGATTCAATTTTGATTTAAGTTTTAAGGTAATTGAGAGGTGACAAAAGAACTCCTTTTGCTCTGACCCATGACCATTGAAACTTGTCTCAAAATATATTACTCTAGTTGGTGGCCTACTTCAACTATAATTGCAATCTTCTATTCATGACTGAAAAACTCAGTCTTCAGTGTCTGCATTATTAAAAAGAAATTTTAAGTAAACTGAGTATGTCGATGCTATTGAAATTGACATTTTAAATAATTTTCTAAAGCAATGTTCCAAATTTCTGTAATTCCATCCAATTCCTTTGTATATACATATGCTGACTGTTAATTTCCCTATTCTATCATCTAAAAATACAATAAGTATTAAACATAATATTTCTTGTAACTTTATTACTTCAAGAAAAAAACTCTTCTTCTTATAAATATCAGACTAATGAAAAGTACTAGGGCTAATATTTATAGAAATAGATACCTTCAGGAATTGAAATGTAGTAATAGGGTACAGCCTGATGAAACTACAGTTATGACAGATGGACCTGATGGGAGGACAGCCACAGTAACTGATCTGGCTTCCAGTTCTCCTATACAATTCCATAGCACGTGGCCTATGCGTTCCTAAAAAATATTTAACCATTGCTTTGAAAGAGGTATTAGGTATTAGTAATATGGAACAACCAAGATTTAGATATTAGTAATATGGAACAACCAAGAAAAATCACTCTAACCTACTATCTTTTCCTTAACATAACCAGTCTTCTGATTTAGAATAACATTTTTAGAATATGAAAATTGAGTATTCACATGAAGACAAACAATGACTAATGCTTCAACTTTAACAAAACTCTTAACATGCAAACCTTCTGCAAAGATATTAAATATTAACAGGCAATTAAATAACAGCTAGCATTCATTAAGCACCTATTTTTGTTGAATACTACCTTCAGCAATTTGCATATACATCTAATATTATTACAACTGTGCAATATATATTACTTCTTTTTTCATTAAAAAACTGAGGCTCAGAGAGGTTAAGTACTAATCTAAGGTAACAGAACAACTTGGTGTGCAGAGAGAGCTATTATTACTCATACCAAGTCTAACTGCAAAGCCTCTACAGTGACTCTCTAAGCTAGGCATACATCTCATAATACTGTATTTATTAATATAGTCCTGTTGTTTCAAATGAGAAATTTCTTTAAAATTTTCAAGATGTGTTAACTTTAAAGTTATCTTAAATTGCACTATTCTGTTCATAAATAATTTTAGGGGAAGTTAGTAGCATCTGAAAATCAAACTAATGACTAGGTAGCAAGTCTCAAAAGGCAATCTAGAAGACAAATTATTTCTAAATTACTTATATTTACTTATATCCATGTCATTTCCCTAAAAGAAAACTCTATTCTTCATTAAGAAAGTTGTCTTGGCAAATGTAAAGACTTCTTGAGATTTGGTTAAAAAAAAATAGATTCCTAAATTTTTTTTTCTCCCCAAAGGAAATTTTATATCCAATGTATAAGCATATCTCCTTAATAGTAAGTTACTTTCAGGTTTCATTTAAACAAACAAAAATAGAAAACTTTGATGCAACATAATTTACTTGACTTTAGCAGTTCTAGCCTAATTTGAAATAAAATTCTACAGAAGAATTTCATTCATTGTCTCCTCCATCTAGTAAAAGTTTTGCAAAATAGATTTTAAAGACAAGTGGCATTATTATTTTCAAATATATCCATCACACTGGTCTTAAAACAAAAAGCAACTGTTTGCCATCCTAGTATACATCCTTTAAAAGGTTTAAAATAACAGTGATAATTCATAATTAAGATACTTCTGTAAAATACAAACCACAAAGATTTTCAAATTTTAACATAAGCTAGAGAACCAATAGTTTTAATATAAAGGTATTAAAAGAAGTCATATCAGGGATATATAACACACTGGAATAAATATCTGTAACATATACTCTATGTATTTTTTAAAAAGCAAGACACATTTCATGATTTATAAATGTAAACTTCTTTTTCTATCTCCGCATTATACAAGAGCACATGGCAATCACATTCTCTTACTTGACGGGAGAGTTGTTTTCATCATGTCTTAAAATTATATTTCATTATTAAGCTTTGTCAAGACGCCTACCTCTGTAGTGGAAGTCTTTGGACATGTCTATGGGAGCCTGTTCTACAGCTGATCTCTTGTAGACAACATGAATCCTTCCTTTTTCTTCCTCCATCTGTTTACCTCTTTCCAAGGGTTCAATGAAATACTCTTCATTATCACTTTTTATCATTCCAGCCTAGAGAAAGCACAAAATGTGTTAATTTAAAAAAGAAATATCTATCATCTTCAGCTCACAAGCACATCTTTTTAAATGTCAAGAACATGACTTGTGAAAACTAACGCTTTTTCTTTCCACATTTGGCCATAACTTAAAATAGTTTTATTAACTATCAATAATTCATATAAGGTAGAAATTCACATATGACAGAAATGAAAAATTCATATTAAGGTATTACGGAATACAAAATTTACATAGGATAAGAATAGGGAAATCATACAATGTATATATTTTATCAAACTGCAAAATAAGTGCATTTATATATTCTACTTGGTATTTCATATCTAGTAAGAATCATATGGGACACATAAATTCAAAAAATCTCTAATTTCCCAAAATAACCCATTGTGGAGCAGTGGTCCAAACGTTACATACATTTTTACTTATTTACATCTTCCCACCAAACAAAGTGGCATGAGAGAAATGAGTTCCATGCTACCTTCAGTATGTAAAGTTATTTCTTTAAAATAGTCTCATTAAGCTTCTGTGGAAATCCCCATTTCTAAAGTTTATTCATTTGAAGAACTAACTCATATTTGTCCTAGCTTAATCTAACTTTATGATTTAAATTATAACTTTAATATTATATATATATATCCCCCTCAAACTGCATCCTTTCACACTGAAAAGCCTATTCTTGCTTTCAATTCCTTCCATCTCTCTATTTATTGTTTTCTGATTCTGTTTCATCTTTTAATTATTCAGAAAACACCAGGGCTATAGCCAGTACTATAGCTGAAGAAAAATGATGTTTTTTTCTAAAATGCGATATTTCTTAAACATCAAGTCCACATTACAGTCAAGTAGTTGTGGCTCGTGTTTCTACTTTAAACATCATACAATAATACGAAATATTAATTTAAATATAAGCACATTTATTTGAAAACAAAATTCAAACAAATAATGTCTTAGTGTGGAAATTGTACTTATTTTGGAAATATATATCAGATTTAGAGATGCCATATTTTTTCTCAGACCTTTAACTTATTCTGTATTTTCACACAAGAGGTCACTGGCTCTCATGTAACACAGACAAGGGAGGAGTTTCTTACTCCTTCGAACTATGTTGATGTCTTTGCCATTACGCTATCAAGCAACACAGAAATAAAAGGGAGGTGTCCTTTACCAAAGAGCATATGTTTTCAGCAAATATAAATATATATATATTCATATATGTATATAAATAAATAAATATATATATATTTAGCAAATATGCCTATGACTATAGCTTTTCTGTCACACTCAAATCTGTCCTTTTCCTTTCTGTTCTGACTTCTACACCTGGGTATAGTATTTCCCTTCTTTCCCTTTGTAAGCCTCACAGGGAATTCTTAAAAGCTATGCCATCTCCATATGCCACTTCTACGCTTGCCTTTATGATGTGCACATACAAACAGCCCTGGAACCTATGGGACCGTGTCTCACAAGAAAACATTACTACAACTCTTCTACTATTCTTGGCCCATACCCTCTGGAACAAACCTCTAGCTTTCACTTAAAAGAGCATTGAGCTAGTGGGTACTTAGTAGTAATGCTGATCTTCCAGATACTCCAATAATTGGAGTTTCTTTCCTTATCTGACTAATTACTTTATACTTAGTCATGTACTATGAAATACACATATTTTTCAAAAGTTACATAATTATTCCCTATTCAGAGTTGTTCCTATTGGTTAATTGGTTCACCTCTTCTACAAATATAATTTCCAACATCTTCCTCATGCTTTCAAATTTTAATTTTAATCTATTCTATATTATGGTCATATTATTTTATCTCCTATTACCAGTAATTTCAACACTCACTGCTATTGGCGTTCTCAGGCATTAATTAATGTCCATAAAATACATCCAAACTAAGCACAAACACAGTAAATGTATAAAAAGTTAATAAAATATATAAGGATAAAATGTTATCTCATCCCTAACACCATCTGCTGGTAGCAAAAAGCGTGAACCGGCTTTATCCCGGAAAGATAGGTCTGTTTAAATATATGGAAGTTTATAAGGTGAAGTGCATCAGCATGGGAGTTTCAGTATTCATCTTTACTACAGTCTTTTCTTTGCCCCAAATCCGCTGTCACTGCATTCTGTAACATCTACATTATTCGCCCATCCTCCTAAGTCCACTAACACTTCCTTAGTTATAAACATCATCATTGTTTATTCGTATTACAGAAACTCCCTATCTTAAGATTTTCCAAAGATCATAATGATTCTCCCAGATGAGTGCCTGACTCAGGGAAGAAACAGTGCCACTGAAGCGGTCAGCGACTCTGAGCAATGCGCAATGGCTATTGCAGTCACTTGAAAGTGATAGGGAGGGCAGTGAGGATTAGCCCATGGGTCTTTTGAAAACACTTCTCCATACCTGCTATGGCAAACATTCAAATTTCAGGCCACATGATGTTATTTTACCCCACTAAGCCACAAGTAAAACAAAATTCAACACAATTAAACATCTCACTTAGAAAGCAAAGAAAATTTAAGTCAAACTGAGTCAGTATTAGTGACAAGGCAAGAGTTGGATCAAGTGACATCCAATAACTCCATGGACCCAAAATCTGAAAGTCAACCCTTTTATTTATTAATTTAAGTAAAGTTTAATGAAATAAAGTACTTATATAGGCTGGGCGCAGTGGCTCACACCTGTAATCCCAGCATTTTGGGAGGCCGAGATGGGCGGATCACGAAGTCAGGAGATCAAGACCATCCTGGCTAACACGGTGAAACCCTGTCTCTACTAAAAATACAAAAAAAAATTTGCCAGGCGTGGTGGCAGGCGCCTGTAGTCCCAGCTACTCGGGAGGCTGAGGCAGGAGAACGGCGTGAACCCGGGAGGCGGAGCTTGCAGTGAGCCGAGATCGCACCACTGCACTCCAGACTGGGCGACAGAGGGAGACTCCATCTCAAAAAAAAAAAGTAAGTACTTTATATAAAGCACTGTACTAAATATACTAATAAATTAGAAATCCTGCAAGACAGTTCATTTGTCCTCATTTGATTAAATCCAGTTGAATAAATAAAATACATGCCTACTGAAATTCAATGAGTATGCTATGGAAAGTGCAGAAAAGTAATTGACAGGGCAGTTGATAGTAAAATCAAGTAAAATTTTTTTCCTCCATAATCTCACCAGACACAGAAAACTGTTAGTAGGAACAGTTGATTTTTCACTCGAAATTATCTAGTATCTATTTCAACTGAAATGTTCCTAGTCCACATCACAATAAACCTTCGCTTTGGCCACTGTTACTGTCCACATGATCTACATATTCACATAGTGTGGCAGCCAAAATTGCCCTTTAAAATTATCATATTAAATTTGGACAAATCTGAATTTGGTAGCAAGTGGAGCAAGCATGTAAGGGCTCAAAACATCAGGTGCTTCTTTCTCACTCACATAAAGCTCAGGATGGTTTTGGATTGGCCAGGAAAGGTTTCTACTCCATACAATCATCCAGGAGTCCAGGTTGACAGTGGCTCTATCATCTTAATATAAGCTTCCAGTATGCCTAGTCAAAACAGGAAGCAGTATGAGGAAGCCCACATGGGAAATTTTTATGAGCTAGCCCTACTCATGGTATTCACCATTTCCACTTACTGCCACAGATAGGATACAGTTGCATGGCTCACAGCCAGCTGCAAAGAGGGCCAGGAAATGTAATCTGGCTGTAAGCCCAGGGAGAAGAGACAAATGGATTTTGATGAACAGATGGAAGTCTCAACCTCCAAAAAGATCATGCCACTCCTTTGCTTAAAACACTTTAATTGCTTCCCATTGCACTTAAAACTGTACTCATTACTTTGGCCTTTAAGGCCCACGTCATCTGCGCTGCCCACCATCCTCAAGTTTGCCATTCTCAGTGTCCTCACGAGGCCCCAACCTCAGGGGATTTTGTTCAATTTTCTTTTTCTTTTTCTATTTCCAAGGTCCTTATAACCTCAGGTCTTTGCAATGCCATTCATTCTGCTTAAAGAGCCACACGACACTTCCCTAAGCTGGCTGGTTTTTATTCTCCAGGCTTCAACTTAAATGTTATCTCCTTAAAATGATTTTCTTACTCCCTCACCTCACAAAAATGAGGTGCCCCCATCTAAATTAGATCCTCTCTTAGCCAATTATTCTAACTGAAAATAATGTGTTCTTTTCTCTCCTGGTCCTTAACACAAATTTCAAGGGTGTATTCAGCTGAATGTGAAATTTATGGTTCTCTGTCTCCCCTGTGGAACTGTTAGCTACTAAGGCACATATATCTAGCTTAGCTCACCTTTGAGCCTTAAGCTCCATCAAAATTGCTGGCACAAAATATGTATTCAATAAAGTTCTGATGAAAAATTACATGAATGAATGAATGATACAAATGAGGGAATGAAGAGCTTTTAGACTTTTGGTGATTTTCCAAATATGGGAGTATTGCTATAGTGGGGATAGAATAGAAGGAATTAGAGGTGAGGCCGTTCAGGGTGGAGCAAAGGTTCTAAAGCAAGCTTGTCCAACCTGTGTCCTGTGGGCCACAGGCAGCCCAGGACAGCTTTGAATGCAGCCCAACACAAATTCGTAAACTTTCTTAAAACGTTATGAGATTTTTTGTGATTATTTTTAAGCTCATCAGCTGTCGTTAGTATGAGTGTATTTTATGTGTGGCCCCAGACAATTCTTCTTCCAATGTGGCCCACGAAAGCTAAAATACTGGACACCCCTGTAAGTACAAAAGCTCCTGGCACACATGTGGACAGCAAGCAAGCTATTCATTCAGAGAAGAGTTCATGCAGGGAGGCTCCAAAACAATGCCACGGAGGACTATTAGTACTATCTTGGGTCAGAATTTTAACATGTAGAAACAGAGACCCAAAAAATAAATAAATAAAAAAGAATGTTGATCGGATGGACTAGAACAAAATACTATTTTCATATTTCTCTGATGATTAAGTGCCAGATGGAAGCAAGCAAGAAGCTAAAATAACAGTCCAGATAGCAAAAGTGGCAATGGGAAGAGAAAAGGGCAGGGGAGTGGGGAAAGAATTAATTTAAAAGTGATTTCAGGAAAAAAAAAAGTGGTACCTTTTAAAATGTAAGCTCCTCTATTCAAAACTTTCGAAGGTCTCCCCTTCTCACCTAGATTAATAACCAAAGTTCCTACCGAGTCCACCTAGGCCCTCCCTCATCTCAGCATCACTGCCTTCAAGACTCCATCACCGCTTTCAAGACTCCACCACCTCTCCGGCCTCATCTGCTCACTCTCTTCCTTGCTGGCTTCACTCCAGCCATGATGGGCTCCTTGCTGATTCTTGAATACTTAAGGGGTGTTTCCCCTTTAAGACCTTTGCACTGGCTCTTTCCTCTACTTGGAATCCTCTTCCCCTAGGACTATGCATGGCTAACATTTTCACCTCCTTTAAGTCCTTGCTTAGGTGTTGCTTCTCAAAGAGCATACACGGACTACCCATCTGCTTCTCAACCCAGCACCCCAAGCCTCTTTCTCTACACTGTTGTTTCCACTGCACTTACTGTCCTCCGACACACTCGATCACTTAACTGCCTATCATGTTCATTGTTTATTGTTAGTAACCCACCACTGCCCTTCTGGTCAGGAATTACTTCTTGGTCTGCTTTGTTCAGCTTGTTCAACTATTTATCTCAAGTGCTTAAAGCAATACCTGGCATAAACTAGACACTCAATAAATACCTGATAAATGAAAAAACAACAAAGAAGGAAGGCATAATCTAACCTTAGTTTTGAAGTTGGATGACTATGAAATTAATGTTTTCATTCACAGAAACAGAAAAGCCAAAATGGCAAGCTGACTGGAAGGCAGGAGAAAAAGTTAATATGTTTTGTTTTAACCATTCTCTTGAAATAGTGATGGAAATTCCCAGCATTCAGTGGAGAAACACAGAATTGTAATTAAGAAAAAAAAAAGTCATAACCGCAATGGATTTGGGATACATCTTCTCAGGGGCAATAGCTAAAGCTGTTAACAGAAATGAAGAAGAAAAGTTCATAAAGAGATTTGAGGGAAGGTCAATAGAGAATGCTAGAAAATGTCCATATAACGTTAGGAAACTGTCATATAGGAAATTCCTAAAATCTAAACTCTAGACCACGGCCTATAAGGCCCTCCATGTCCTAGCCTTGTCTATTTTTCTGTCTTCTAACACTTTATGCCTTGCTCTTTCTGCTCTAGCCACATGGTCCTAGTCCCACTGGTACTACCCCACTTACATCAATTAGCATTGCTTTCACTCTCTATCCTAACTTTTTCCCTTCCAGCATGGCTAGGTGATTGCCTGGCCCAATTCAGTATATAAGCTTCACATGGGCATGGGCTTTGCCATTTCACTGCTATGTCATATCCCAGGGTCTAGCACAGTGCCTGGCTCAAAGTAGGTGCCTAACACTTGAGGGAGCATGGGAGAAGAAATCAATGTAAGTTATGGACAGGTGAAAATAAAACACCTTAGATTTAGAAGGAAGCTGAAAAGGAATGATGAGAGACATGAGGAAACCCAAGAAGAGTGTCATGGGCACCTAAGTAGGAGAGAGTTTTGTCAAAGAAAAAGTAACTGCAGTGAAGAAGACACAGAGAATGAAGTCTGTGAGAAGGAAACTAGACATGTAAAAACATTTAATTAGAGTAGTGGGGGCTGAAGAGATATTACAAGGAATTACAGAAAGACTAAGTGTCAAAACCACATGTTTTTCAGATCCCAGAATATTCACAGCCATTAGAGGTAGATTCTTCTGCACCTCTTCCCGTCACACTATATTAATATTTCTCTTAGTAGCTATCAAAATTGGAGTGACTATTTTTAAAGTACCTGAGATTTTAGACAGGACTGTCCTATACATACTTAAGAAAGGAAAAAAATCACCAGTACTAATAACTAAATAGTGAAAGTTCTTTTATCCACTAGAATGCCCATTTAGGTAGTCATGCATTCAACAGACGTTTTGAGAAACTCAAAGGCCATGCACTGTCATACATAACCTCAATAAAAAATTCACATTCCTGCTCTCAGGTCTGCAACATTTTATTTCACAGGATACATTTAGTACATATGACAATGAAAGGACTTACAGGAATAAGTGTGCATAAAATTCTAAGTACTACTATTATTTATAATGACACCAGAAATTTATGACTTAGAAATTTTTAGAAGTGTCATGCCTACAATTATATATTCTCCTGAGGGATTATGTTTAAAAAGATGCAACCATTTTTAATTTTCATCCTTAATCTCAATTAATTGGCATACAATATCAAGATAATGTTTTATAAATTTCCCTATATAACATAAAGTCCTTCACATAAAGTCCTGCATTGATATATGCAGAGATTCTAATCTCTGCAATGATACATGAAATATTTAGTTTCCCAAACTATTTTCCAAAATTTAACACTAATTTTTTTTAAATATTTATTTTTAGTATAGCATTAAGCACATTATGTTAAACATATTTTATTTTGCTTTAATTCTTCATATAGGCCCTCTGACAGCATTTCGGAGGGGATATTTATAAAACAATGATGTATGCTAAAAAGCCAGCTGCAAAATTCCCCTCATTTGGTCAACTCTTCCAGCTACATCACTCAACTCAAACACTGCCAAGAGTTCAGAATTAAGTCAGATAGCCTCAGATGATGAAAACAGCGATCACAAAGGCCACACTCCTTACTCACTAGGAGGGGTCCTCACAGCCATATTTGAAGCCCAATTATAATAAACTAGGTTAGATGGTTTTCTAATTCTCATCAGAGCATAAATTGCAAATGGGAACAAGGGGTGTGGGATATAGAGAGTTTCAGATGAGATAATGTCTATGAATGCCCTTTATAAACTACAAAGTCCTACAAGAAATGTAAAACACTAGTTTTTATATGTCTATAATAATAAAAATCAGTCATCAAGAGAAGACTAGATTGTGTTTAAGACAAAAATCAGTCTAAGTGACATTTTTTAAAAAGTTCCATCAAAAATTACAATGTTTTCTTAAAATTCTGTGCCAAATATTCTAAAAAACTTATGCCATGGACACCTTCCATTTCTAATTGTGACAACTAAACGTGGTTTTATTGCAGTTCTTCTCAAATCCGCTAAGGAGAGAGAATAGAGATGGGTAGCTTTTTTTGGTGCCTCATGAAATAGGTACCAATCATTTAATATAGAATTGCAGCTGAAACTAAATATTTATCATTTTGTGCTAAATCTGTTACAATCTTATACTAGTTCATAGCACAGAAATGCATAGTAAGTTTTAAATGTCTGGAAAAGATGCTGAAAAAATATATATCAATATTGTGTGTGTAAGACGGAGAATACATGTAAATATAATAGTCTAGTAAGACTATCATTATACCTTAGTGGTACAACAACATTATTTTAGTTCGCTAAGGTTCTCTAAAAACACATTCTGTGAATCACCGTTTCACTGTTATTTCCTCAAACATCTGTTCTATCAATGTTCCAAGCAAACACATTGTCTAATTCCATTTACAATGAGAATGGACAGATTTTTTTTTCTTTTTTTCTTTTATTATTATTATACTTTAAGTTTTAGGGTACATGTGCACAACATGCAAGTTTGTTACATATGTATACATGTGCCATGTTGGTTTTACTATATGCAGATGATTTCTAAATATTTCCTGAATTTCAGGCAACATTTCAATGGCCTCTCCAGAATTTCTGCAAAGGAAGGATTGAGGAAGGTAAAGTGGTTGAGAAGGGCTGGAAAGTAGAATGACTAGTATTGATCTGAAGCTGTATTCGCAAACCAAAAGTACTATCTCTCTACTTAAATAAAAGAAACTCAACTATTGAGATGCATTTAGACAGAGTATATAAAGAATAACAGTAGCTGGAATAGCCCCCAAGCCATGCCTTCAATTTCTATAAAGCTTCCCCTTATTTTAAAGCCAGAGGGAATTTTTATCTCTTTTGAACTCCCAGAATTTTATCTATATTTCTATGGCATTTATCACTGTCAACTTTGTATTACAATTATTTATGTTAACTGTGCTGATGCCTGGAAATTAAGAGATGTTAAATAAGATGTTAACTGTACCCAAATATAAACCTGATTAAATGCCAAATTTACATTTGAGTTTAGCTGGCATTTCATTCAATAATAACCCTTCCAGATGCTTTCTGTATCTCGAAAGCATCTCCTGCAAATGGCTAGAGTCCTACATTAAAGAAAAAAAAAAAACGATAATGCCATCTCAACCCACAATTCAATTAATTGCTAAAGCAAATGAATCTAACCTTAACCAGGAACATTAGACATTACCATTTCAGTTCCCTAATTAGAGGGCATAACCTCCAACCCTCTGCTGCCTGGTTCTTATCAAAATACAGGCGGCAAAAAATAAAATTTGAGAAATATTTCCTGAAGGCTAAAGGATTTTCTATACATCCATTCTAATTCCTCTAATTTTCCCTAATCTCCATTACCAAATCCTGCTTCCATTAAGCCAGGCCACAGTTATTTGGGCTCCTAATAGAATTGATTTTATTCAACTATACTAAAATGCTAAAACGCCTGCCTAGAATGAATGTGATTACACAAAAAGAGCCCTAGGAAGCTCATTATTGTAATAACAGTGCATTTGTCATTGAGGACCTTTCTCAATATCATACCCTGTTTGTTACATGAGAGTCTTGGGGGAAAAAAATCACAGACTTCAGTAACAGGAACAGTTTTTCTTCTCCCAAGAAACTAGTTCATTTTTATTACAAACACTGAATACTATATAACTAATCAGTATCTGAAAGAAAACTCAGAGTCAAATCTGTATCCTACTTGTAGGACAGTCTTGTGCCATAAATCCTTGGATACTAACTTTTTATTGGAGGTTATTTTTTCTTCTTTTATTTTCTCTTCTTGCTGACTTATTATATTGTCAATATTTTATTGTATGAATGTATAGGCTGCTACATATTCTTTGTCATATTGAAGAGGGTAGGTACTTGTCGAATGACATATAAGTCCTATATTTCAAGCTAAAGCTACAATAGCATTATAGTTTAACTGATGTGAAACAAGAAAGCATATTCTTCCAGAAATTTGTGAATTATGGGATTAAATGTATTAGCAATGCTTGGCATTATCCAATATTTCACAAATATATGAGTATTCTCAGAAAAAGTTGAGGAAGCATAAATTATTATTTGTATTATTCTTAGGAAAATGTGACAATTCATAAGCCTAAATCTTGCTTTTCTTTAATTTCTTAATGATTCACACTGTCCAATGGTCACAAAAATATAAAATATATAAAACATTTATTTTTAATTTGGGCATTTGATTCTTTTTTTTTATACTTTACGTTTTAGGGTACATGTGCACAATGTGCAGGTTAGTTACACATGGATACATGTGTCATGTTGGTGTGCTGCACCCATTAACTCGTCATTTAACATTAGGTATATCTCCTAATGCTATCCCTCCCCCCTCCCCTTACCCCACAACAGGTCCCGGTGTGTGATGTTTCCCTTCCTGTGTCCGTGTGTTCTCATTGTTCAATTCCCATCTATGAGTCAGAACATGCAGTGTTTGGTTTTTTGTCCTTGCAATAGTTTGCTGAGAATGATGATTTCCAGCTTCATCCACGTCCCTAAAAGGACATGAACTCATCCTTTTTTATGGCTGCATAGTATTCCATGGTGTATATGTGCCACATTTTCTTAATCCAGTCTATCATTGATGGACATTTGGGTTGGTTCCAAGTCTTTGCTATTGTGAATAGTGCCACAATAAACATACGTGTGCATGTGTCTTTATAGCAGCATGATTTATAGTCCTTTGGGTATATACCCAGTAATGGGATTGCTGGGTCAAATGGTATTTCTAGTTCTAGATCCCTGAGGAATCGCCACACTGACTTCCACAATGGTTGAACTAGTTTACAGTCCCATCAACAGTGTAAAAGTGTTCCTATTTCTCCACATCCTCTCTAGCACCTGTTGTTTCCTGACTTTTTAATGATTGCCATTCTAACCAGTGTGAGATGGTATCTCACTGTGGTTTTGATTTGCATTTCTCTGATGGCCAGTGATCATGAGCATTTATTCATGTCTCTGTTGGCTGCATAAATGTCTTCTTTTGAGAAGTGTCTGTTCATATCCTTCACCCACTTGTTGATGGTGTTGTTTTTTTCTTATAAATTTGTTTGAGTTCATTGTAGATTCTGGATATTAGCCCTTTGTCAGATGAGTAGATTGCAAAAATTTTCTCCTATGCTGTAAGTTGCCTGTTCACTCTGATGCTAGTTTCTTTTGCTGTGCAGAAGCTCTTTAGTTTAATTAGATCCCATTTGTCAATTTTGGCTTTTGTTGCCATTGTTTTTGGTGTTTCAGACATGAAGTCCTTGAATCTGGGCATTTGATTCTATGTTGCTGTGGATTCTGTTTATATTAATAAATGCACATACCCAAACTATAATCTCACTCATCTTGGCAGAAGGCATATCTGAACCAAAACAGCATGCTTTCTGTTATTTATTTCCTTTCATTGATTTGTAAAATATAAAAGCAAATCAAATAACAATATAACAATAAAAAACTAAATTAGCTTGGCGAAGTGCTTCATGCCTATAATCCCAACACAGTGAGAGACCAAGGATGGTGGATCACTGAAGCCAGGAGTTTGAGACCAGCCTAGGCAATATAGTGAGGCCCTGTCTCTACAAAAATAAACAAATAAATTATCCAGGCATATAGGCATGTACCTGTGGTCCCAGCTACTGTGTTGAGAGGCTGAGATGAGAGGACTTGCTTGAACCCTGGAGGTCAAAACTGCAGTGAGCCATGATTGCACCACTGCACACCAGTCTGGGCAACAGGGCAAGACCCCATCTCAAAAGAAAAGAAAAAATAAAAAACTGAATCAAAGCAGTCATCCACTCTAATTCTTTCTAGGGTGATTTTTCCTAAAAATTAAATTAGGTGGCTGGAAAAAAGGATCAGCCCTATATTGTTTTTCTATTGCTGCCATAACAAATTGCCACAAATTTAATGGCTTAAAACAACACAAACTTATCTTTCAGTTCTGTAGATCAGAAGGCTGACTGGTGTCAAGGTGTTAGCAGGGACAATTTCCAAAAGCTCTGAATGCACTGGTACTATTCTCTTTCAACCTAACTTCTCACACATGCCAGTTCCACTCTTTCTCAACACCCCTTAGATCCCATTGAATTCATTAATCATTCCCAGGCTACACTCCTCCCAATTCTAATGTAACTGCAGAGAGCCTAAGCTGAAAGTTTCAAGAACTTCCTACTTGAGGTGGGAGAGTGGGGTCCAAGAAATTCCATTACATTCCCCTTTTGAGTGTCAAACACTTCTTTCCAAGTCTCTGCTGGTATCAACCACAGCCAGCTATGTCAATGACCTTTTTATTCAGCTGATTATGTTGGAGGTTCTCAGGTAAGCTCTCTGTTCCATGCAAAATGACATCATGAGGAATAGAGGTAAGGCACAAGAATGCATTTATCAGGGCTCTCTGCTATAACACCTTGCCCAAGAGGAATAGAGAAAGAGATGAGTAAAGAAAACCAATCTGCAACTCAGAGCTGGAAAACAGCAGAAGGAAAAAAACAGAGACAAAAAAAGAAGAAAAAAAGAAGAGAAGAAAGGTTAGTTCAATCAATCTCTATGTTCCAAATTCAGAGGGTTGGCAAAATGGAAGAGAGAAAGAGCACAAGTGAGAGGCAAAGAGACAGGACATGAACTTCTGAGGAGTTCTTCTGCCTTTTACCGCACAGTAAATATCCACTCTAACCCTTCTCCTCTCCTAGTATGTTACATGCCTATTGTAGATGTGCTGCAACACACACAATATATCTGTTGCTAAAATTCCATAAAGAAAGGTAAAATATTGAAAAATGTTAACGTACAGAAAAGAGTTGATTTTTTCTTTTGTGAAAGAAAATGAAGTTTAAAAAAATGAAATTAAGCAACAGTTTAAGGACCTTTGTCATTTAAGAGTCAGTTTATTAACTGAACACCTAAAAAAACATTATGGGTACTGTGGCTTACCCATCGCTATTGTACTTGTGCAATTACAGGAGGAAAGGATGGGGACACAAGAAGTGAGGAAGAGGAAGAATGTTATGAAGGAAATTGAGTTTGAAGATGAGTTGAAGTAGAGGTTCCACCTACCCCAATTTTCTGAAAGTCTTAATAATCTCTAGTAAAATGCTTTTCATAAGTGTTTGACATTTATGAAATCCATGGCATATAAAATTTTATTCATTAAAAAAACTCTTAGCTACTTTTCATAAAGAGTATAAATTGTTGTTTACTGTATCTGTTTTAGTTTTTCATGTTGGGCTTTTCATGTTAAGATATTTTACCTAGCAATTTTCCTTAGTCATGATGAGGTTTATTAGGATGTGCAAGAAAACCTCTATGAAAAGACTTATATTGGATGGCTAAAGCCATAGTAGGATCAAAGACTGTAAACAATTTTATTAACCTAGTCAATTCAGCAAACCAAGAACTGCTGACTAAATGCTCATTTTTTTATGCTTTCCATATTAACATACCTAATTTCCAGGCTAAAAGATGAGATTAATCCTCCTTGTTTTTGGCATAAAGGAGAAACCCTAGCTTGGTTGATACAGGATTTGGGTTCTGGTCACAGCTTTGCTATTAACTAGCATTACTTGTGAAAAGTCATTTAAACTCTCTGGAGCTCAGTTTCATAATCTAAAAACTTAAAAGAGTTTTACTAGATAATCTCTAAGATGTCTCCCAATTCAATTACTCTATTATTTAAATTATATTCTAATATTAGAGCTCCCAAGACATGAATTTAAAAAGCTGCTCCCTGCCAATATCCCGAAACCCACTTATTCCCATAATAAATAACTTAAAAGATGATTGTAAGACTCATATACTTAACTCCTTAAGAAAGTAGGTCGCAAACTTTAGTGTGCCAAAGAATTTAGGTCCCAACCTCAGAGACTTTTCCATGTTCCAACTCCAGAGAGTCTGATTCAAAAGGACTGGGATGGTGATCAGAAATCTGCAGTTTTAACAAGCACTTCAGATGCTGCAAATAGTAGTTGCCTGGAAATCATAGTTTGAGAAAAACTGCCTTAAAATTAATGTGCCAATCAAAATGAATTTTTGGATGTTTATTCTTTTGCTCCAAAATGAATTTTAAGATGACTATTTAAAGAAAACATGAATAAATGGAACCTATGAATTCAACTATATGTAATAATCGAAATACATAATAGTCATCTGCTAAAGATATAGTAAGTCCTATATACATTTCACAGATTTTTACAATTTTATAGAATAACTCAAGGTGTCTTAACAGATATTTTACAAAAAACGTATTCTTTCATTCAGTAGAAAAGAGATATCTACCAACAGTCAGTTGTTATAGGAGGGAAAAAGCTTTAAAAGATCCAACAATTAAAAAATAGTTTAAGGGAAACGTAAAATCCAAAATAACCTAACTTTTTGATCTTAGACATTATTCAAAAAAGCATTATTAAACACACCAAAGTGCATGATCATCCTGAACCTTCCTGAGTTAAGGAGATTAGTGACTGATAACTATTAAAGCTAGGATTATGCATTATATTACATTTTGAGGATATGTATTAAAGATATAGTCATTGCTCCTAAAAAGATAAGCTAGATTCTAATCAACATTAATAGGCTTAAAATTAGTAGTGACAGGTATAATTTAAAGCATAGGAATTCTGTGTGGGTAAACAGGAATTCAATCCAGATCAGTTCAACTATTCCTTCGGCGCTTGCTATTTTCCTTCTGCAGTTGGAGTGAATATAGAAAAGACCATATCATGGTCAACGTCTCCTGGACAGTGTTTTTCAAACTTTAAAGTGTAAATAAATCACCTGGAGACCTTGTCAGAACACAGATTCTGATTCAGCAGGCTAAGATTCAGTATTCCTAATAAATGCCCAGGTAACACTGATGCTTCTGCTCCCTGAACAACGGTTTAAGTAGCAAGGCCTCAGGGCATTTGAACCCTATTGTGTTGAAAAAAGAAAATCCCATGAATCAAATTAGGTCACTGTGGCAAATTGTATTTTCCAAAGATGGCCATATTACAATTGTTCTTATCCCACATGATTTTCCAAGTGTGACCTTGGCACTCCCTCATCAAGAGATAGAGTTTAATTTCCTTGCCCTTGAATCTAGGCCAGCTTTCATGACTCACTTGTAACCGAAAGAATGTGGTAGAAGTGTCACTGCAGGACTTCTGAGCCCAGATGACAAGACTTGCAGCTTCTGCTGTGGTCTCATGGAATACTCTCCTCAGATGCTTCCTCTCAGAGCCCAGCAGCCACACTGGGAGAAACCCAAACCATATGGAGAGGCTGTGTAGGTGCTCTCATGACAGTCCAAGCCTTAGAATCAACTCAGCCCAGGCACCAGACATGTGAATGAAGAAGCCTCCAGAGAGCCCCCACACTCAGCCATTCAAATCACTCCCAGTCAGTTGAGCATTCCCAGGCGAGGAACCCAGACTTTCTGAAGCAAAGATAAATCATCCACACTTGCCCTCTTGGAATGCCTAACATACAAAATCCATGAACATAGTCAATTAACTGTTGTTTTATGCTCTAAGTTTGAGGTGATCTGTTCTACAATGATGGAAAACTGCAAGAATGGAATTAGAGTTAATGTAGAGAAAGGATATCTAGTAAATAAAGGAAAAAAACCATACGTTATTTTTAATAGTTTAAACAAAGCTGTGTGGTTAAGAAAGGGAAAGTCTGGTGATAGAGACAAAGTATCCAAAATCATTAAAAAAAAAAAAAACTCAAGGAAAAAGTCTGGCTGGAATAGAAGATGAGTTCTAAGATGAGGCAAGAGATTATAATATAAATTAAATGGGGAGAATTATAAAGAAACTTTAAAGGGATCAGTAACAGATAGTAACCAAGTAGATGAAAATTTGAGAATGGAACATGAACTATTAAGATTTTAAGATTTTTTTTTGTTCCATCAATGATACTTCTTTTGTTAGACTTATTAGAACAACCATGGAGCAAAACAGAAATCAAACAACGGAAAGCAAAGAAAAAGTTCTAAGGAAAGAAGCAGAAGCAAGGCAAAAAGACACCCACAGAGCACAAACAGAAGCGGAAAGAAAGAAAAGAATTATGGCACAACGGCGAAAATGGCTCATAAAACCTGTTGATACTTCTGCTGAACAAATATTTTTGAAACCCTGCTATGGGGTCATTCAGTGTTCCAGGAACTGCGGATAATACGTGAGGAGCATGACAGAGTCACTGCCCCATTAAAGCTAAAATACTAGTGAGGACAATAAACCAGTGAACAGGTAAATAAAAGGACAGGCTAAGCATTCTTAATCTTAAAATCCAAAATTTGAACTGCTCTAAAATCAAAACTTTTTGAGCACTGACATGATGCCACAAGTAAAAAGTTCCACACCTGCCCTCATGTGACAGGGTGCAGTCAGAATGCACCGAAAACTTTGTTTCATGCACAAAATTATTTTATAATATTGTACAAAATTACCTTCAGGCTATGTGTATAAGGTGTATATGAAACATAAGTAAACTTTGTGTTTAGTCTTGGGTCTCACCCCCAAGGTACTCATTGTGCACATGCAAATATTCCAAAATTCAAAGCACTTCTGTTCCGAAGAGTTTCAGGTAAGGAATACTCAACCTGTACTTTTACATAGTGATAAGTATCATGAAGAAAATAAAGCAGAGTGAAGGGATATAACTATTTGGTAAAGGGGAAATGGGAAGAGGCGATACATAAGATTTATATATACTTAAAATAACCAAGAAAGAGCCCACGAAAAAATAGTAATAGTAGCAGTAGTGAAATAGCAGTAGTTGTAGCATAGTAATTTTAGTAGTAGTTATAGTACTAAAAGCTTAAGAAAAGGTAGTAATGAGAGGAAAAGCTAAGAGTTATTAGGGATAAAAAAAGGTTACCAGCAAATGAAGAGAAAGCCCAAGACAGCTTCCTAACTATAATCCACCAGATGTTCCAGTCAGAAAGCTGGGAGTCATTCTTGATCCTCTGTAGCAGAGGCTGCTGGCACTCACCAATGCCTGCGTGTTCTTCTCTTCCTAGGTACATAGGAGAACTGTAATTCCAGTTTCCTCCACAATTAGGTGTGTCCAGATTCCAGCCAAGGTGTGTGGCTGGAAGTGATAAATGCTACTTCTCAGCTTGGCCCATAAATTCCTCCAACAGCATCCTCCATGCCACAAAATGGGAGAAGAGAGAAGGCAGGTGTTTGATTCTACTTTCCCTCCCGACCACACTATGGGGTTCACAGTACCGGTATCTGCTCCCCTCCGACTGCTCTTCCACATACCTAGCTCTAATACCATTTCCCTGTTTTGCCCCTTGAGGTCTAGGGACAATAACAGCACCCAGCTTTTCATGAGTTCTGGGTGACTCGCCATTCCATGTTAGTTCCTTATCACCGCCCACACTTCTGTAAACGGTCCCTTCATGAAACTCCTCTCAGTTAAACATTTTAAAGAATGTCACTGCTCCCTGTCAGAACCTTGACAGCTATGTCTGGCTTTCTCATTAAAATTTAAATAAAGATTATTATACTTAAGTATTAAAGAGAACTAATGAAAATGACAGAACTTTGGAACCGAAAATGATCTTGGGAATCACCTTGAGACTGTCTTCTTCATTGTATGCTGATGGTATCAAGGACCAATAATAAAACAGATGAGTAAGTTTTTTCCTTTTTACATTTTTTTTACATAATCAGTACATATACATCACAGCAAAAGAAAATGTGTATTACATGCCAAGCTTTTAACATTATTCAGAATACTTATTTATGATATTTATATTTTCAAGAAAAAAAGTAATGAGATCCAATTCTTAAAATTAACACTCAGAAACTAGTTCTACATTGGAACAGCATCCACCTAAGCTGGAAGGCAGAGAACATATATTTCTCAGTTCTCATTCTTTCAATGAAATCCTACTCTGTTTATAGGGCTGCCAAATGGCTGAACCAGCCCAAAACAGTTTACAGTATTGAAATATGCTGACTTTTTTTCCTGATGATCTTCTTATGATGGAAAAAACAAGCTTCAACCAAAACTAACCCTGATCATGAATGTCAGCTCCTGATCAAGAGCCACACCCTGCCTGCAAGTAACATTAAGATGCTAAATAAAGCATCTCTCCAGCTAGAAGCTCAGTAGTCATGGCAAATGTCCATTATCAAGAGCCAAGGATAAAGACTGTCTAGTTTCCTTTGTTTTCATTTAAATTTGCTCTATAGCACTCATCTCGCATCTTGAGCTTCTTCTAATATTCTTGTTCTGAGATGCATTATCAAATATGTAACATTCTAAAGAAAGGAGAAGGCACATCTATCAAAAGAAGCTATACCTTGCTTCAAACTAAGACTCGACCCTGGTATATTAAATATGACATTAAAGCGTTCGTTACTTTAAATAGCTACATTTGTTGATCTAATGTGTGTCAGGCAGAATCCAGTGTGTTTCACACATTTTCTTTAATTCTCCTAAATTTTTTCCCACACCTTTGCTGTATGAACATGAAATTTCACACAAACATGGTACTGTTCTATAAGAAATGGTATGGTTCTATAACAAATACATTAAAATTATGTGCTACTACCAAAATATGTCTCTTAATGTCATAATCTTGGTAATAGTAAGCTTACATATAAATGATTTTCCAAGCACTTATATTTGTTATTTCTAACAAAATTATCAAAAGAAGAGCAGAGTGTGCTTTCTGTTACATATGCTAGCTGATCAATGATTTTGTTATTTTTAAACTGTGGATGTTTATCACAGGGATGTGAGTTGGAATTAGAAAAAAAAATTTTCAACAACAAAGTATATATTTTATAGAATAGCTGCCCTCTCTTACAATCAAGTACATCAATGAACTAGACTACTGAGGTTGGTGAAATCTCATTACAACAGTAGCTGACCAATAGCTGGTCATATATACTAACAATCAAATATAAATGGCAAGTCCCAGCCTTCAAGCTTGAGTACATTCTGTTCTTTAGATGGCCACATGAGAACAGAGTAAACAGATCAGTGCTGATCTGCACCCTGAGATTCACAGGCTGCAAACAAAATGGAGCTCCCCCCCACCAAGAGAATTTAGGCACCTAAGTTTTTTAGGTCCAAATATATGGTACCATAACTGTAATAGCAATGCCAATTTACAAATACGTAGCCCATTTAACATTCATTTGCTCATTCAGTCATTAAAACTAAATTGCATTATTTAAAAACTAGACTCAAGAAATTAAAATGCATGCCCAAGGTCACATTGTGAGTGGCACAACTAAGACATGAACTCGTGTCTTTTAACTCTTAACTGATGTTCTTTTTACTCTTATAGAGTAGAATAAGGTCCCGGACCTTTAAGAAACACCAATTCTGGAGCTTCACTGTAGACTTACTAAATCTAAACCTCTGAGGTTGGGTCTTGTAGTAGGCAGAATTCTAAGGTGGCCCCCCCAAATTCCTATACCCCAGCCAACAGTGTGCACATCCTGCATAATCCCTCCCTTTGAGTGTGGGCAGGACCTGTGAATATGATGAAATGTCATGCCCATGATTAGGTTACATATGTGGCAAAGGAAGGGGGTTTTGCAGATGCAATTAAGGTCTTAATTTAGTTGATTTGAGTTGATTACTTGAAAGGGAGAGTATCCTGTGTGGGACTGACTTCAGCAGGTGAGAGCTCTTCAAATTAGGGTTGGGTTTCTTCTGAAGCTAGAGAATCTTCTGCTGGCCTTGAAGAAGCAAATGGCCAGGCAGTGAGTCGTCTATGCAGATGATTACATGTTAAAGATCTGAGTGTGGCCTCTAGGAGAAAAGATTGGTTTCTAGCTGACATCTAACAAGAAAATGGGGATCTCAATTAGCCACAAGGAAATTCAATTTTGCCACCAACCTGAACGAACTTGAAAGTGATTCTTCCCAAATTAAGCCTCTAAACAGCATAAACTTTGACCTCATGGCCAATAGCACTGTAATTCATGCTTGAGCAAAGACATAGTTTCTAACCATTTTAACCGGTCAGATCACCAACAAAAAGCACAAAACTGTGAAATGTGTGGCACTAAACAGACCTCAAAAAAGACATTTGATTGCAGTATGAAAGCTGATATAAAAAGGCAGATCACTGCCTTGTTTGATTTTAGCTGGGAATATGTGCCTTTTTAGGCAACTCAAATTTTTTGCTGCTCTGTTTGACCACAAAAGCTCCCAAAATATTGATTTTTAGGGCTACAAATAAATCTTAGCAAGTAAGCAAATGTGAAAAAAAAATCCATGAATAATGAAGGACCAACTGTATATTGAAATGTTAACCGATGTTGCATTTATTTACTATATTTCCTGAATTTTTACACTGAACATGTATTTTTTTAAAAACCCTGCATTTTGAAAAAATAATAAATTTCTCAATTCAACCACAGCAAATTCTGCACCTTCTGCCTACCTTATGAATAGTTTTATTAGCTCTGTATTAAAACTGTATGCTTACTTCCGAATCCTTTAATTGACTGTCGACTGATGTAAGACAGTACATGGCACATAAGCGGTGGTAAAACAGAGATACAGACCAATTGAACAGAACAGAGCCCTCAAAATTAATACCACACATCTACAACCATCTGATCTTTGACAAACCTGATAAAAACAGGAAATGGGGAAAGGATTTCCTATTTAATAAATGGTGCTGAGAAAACTGGCTAGCCATATGTAGAAAGCTGAAACTGGATCCTTTCCTTACACCTATACAAAAATTAATTCGAAATAGATTAGAGACTTAAATGTTAGACCTAAAACCACAAAAACCCTTGAAGAAAACCTAGGCAATACCATTCAGGACATACGCATGGGCAAGGAATTCATGACTAAAACACCAAAAGCAATGGCAACAAAAGACAAAATTGACAAATGGGATCTAATTAAACCAAAGAGCTTCTGCACAACAAAAGAAACTACCATCAGAGTGAACAGGCAACCTACAGAATGGGAGAAAATTTTTGCAATCTACCCTTCTGACAAAGGGCTAATACCAAGAATCTACAAAGAACTTAAACAAATTTACAAGAAAAAAATCAAACAACCGCATCAAAAAGTGGGCAAAGGATATGAACAGACACTTCTCAAAAGAAGATATTTATGCAGCCAAAAGACACATGAAAAAAATGTTCATCATCACTGGCCATCAGAGAAATGCAAATCAAAACCATAATGAGATACCATCTCACGCCAGTTAGGATGGCAATCATCAAAAAGTCAGGAAACAACAGGTGCTGGAGAGGATGTGGAGAAATAGGAACACTTTTACTCTGTTGGTGGGACTGTAAACTTGTTCAATCACTGTGGAAGACAGTGTGGCGATTCCTCAAGGGTCTAGAACTAGAAATATCATTTGACCCAGCCATCCCATTACTGGGTATATACCCAAAGGAATATAAATCATGCTGCTATAAAGACACATGCACACGTATGTTTATTGCGGCACTATTCACAATAGCAAAGACTTGGAACCAACCCAAATGTCCATCAATGATAGACTGGATTAAGAAAATGTGGCACATATACACTATGGAATACTATGCAGCCATAAAAAAGGATGAGTTCATGTCCTTTATAGGGACATGGATAAAGCTAGGAACCATCATTCTCAGCAAACTATCGCAAGGACAGAAAACCAAACACCACATGTTCTCACTCATAGGTGGGAATTGAACAATGAGAACACTTGGACACAGGGTGGGGAACATCACACACCAAGGACTGTTGTGGGGTGGGGGGAGTGGGGAGGGATAACATTAGGAAAAATACCTAACATAAATGACGAGTTAATGGGTGCAGCACACCAACATGGCACTTGTATACATATGTAACAAACCTGCACGTTGTACACATGTACCCTAGAACTTAAAATATAATAATAATAATAAAAAGAGGTGGTAGAGAAATGTTGAATGAATGGGTGAACTTTCTCAAACGTTGAGTTTGCTCAAACTATTCACTCTACAGGACATTCTTCAACGTGACAATAGTTAAAAGTAGAACTACAAATTGTGATGTGAGTATTCTGTAAAACTTCACACAAAAAATTACCAGTTATCACCAAATCTTCTCAGGGAAGGCAGGTCTCTTGCAACGGAAATGAACATTTTTAAAAAATACATATTTAGGAAGTACAAATGCAGTGTTGTTCCACAGACATAAAATAAATCTTTTCAATAGGGATCAGCATGAAAAGCATCTGCACTGCTAGAACCATGTACATCGAAAATTTATCAACCAACATCCTAAAATATTTTCAAAGTAACTGAATGCCTATAAAAGAAGGCTCTGTACCAATTTATTGCAACACAAAGATTATCAGATAGCTAGTATTTTGCCCATGGATCTGTATCCTCCTTAGTTGATACTAGGAATTGTATAGCATGATCATAGTCCAATTTCTATCACAGTTCATCACTCTCAAGTAAGTGTTTACTGAAAAACCGATGCAGAAGATGCTTTGCGAGGGTTGTGTGGTCAACAATTTTCCCCAGTTCCAAAGCTTTCAGCCAAGCCTCTATGTTGGTGCACTATGAACCAATCTTCTAGGGGGTGATGATAACAGAAACAATAATAGAATGGGCTCAGCTCTTCAAAGCCATGTGGCTTTGATTATTTTCACTACCAACAATTCAGACCCATAAAGTAAACAAGAATTCTTTCTGATCTCAAAACTGCTAGGTGAAGTCATGTAGTGTGTCTATTTTCATTAATATTAACAATAGGTAATATGCTAATAATAGTAATGGAAAAAATACACGCAGTTTTGGGAAAACAAAGACACCCTCGATAAGATTTTTTTCATTAAATGGGAAAGATGAGTTTAGCTTGATGAAACTGTTTCTGTCGTTTTGAGTTCCCATAAATGTTTTTTGTTGTTGTTTCTTTTGTGTTCTCATGGTTTTAGCTATTGTGATTTAAAGTGATTTTAAGCCAGAGTAAACTGACTTAACCCATCTTTACTCTGTGTGTGCAGAAATTAGGGCACAGGGAAAGCAACCCGACTATATCCAGAGGTAATAGTAGGAAGATAAGGAAGGATTTCTAGTCACATAAACAAAGTCTGCTGAAAGATCCACTGAGTTATATTGTTTATAAATGTCTTTCCTGCTTTCAGGTAGAAACATTCTAAAGCAGGGTTTCTCAACCTTTTTGGTCCTATTTGAGATAATTAAGGGCCCTAAAGAGCTTTTGTTCATGTAGGCTACATTTCCAGTTACGTTATGTTAGAAATTAAAACAAAATTTTATGAAATATTTAATTCCTTTTAAAACAAAAATAATTAGTCCATTACATGGTAAAATAACTGAATGTGTTTATGTAAAATAACTATGTTTTTCTAAAACAAAAAAATTAGTGATAAGAATGCCATTGTTTTACATTTTTATAAATCTCTTTCTGTCTGACTTAATAGAAGACAGTTGGGTTCTCCTAGCTGCTTTTGAATTCAATCTGTTGTGTATATTATCATACCTCTTGTAGCCTCTGGAAAACTCCTCTGTGCACTTGAGTGAGTATGAGAGTGAAACAAACACAAATAGTATTATTATGAAAATAGTTTTGATTTTACAGACCTCTTGAAAGAGTATTGAGGACACAGGATGAACAACCTTCTGGTTTGCCTAGGACTACTCTAGTTTTAGTCTCAAGTTCTAGGAAACCCTGAGTTTCAGGGCAAACCAGGACAACTGGTCGCCCTCTCTGCACTACATTTTGAGAACGGCAGTGCTAAGACATCAAAAAACATCAACTTGCTTAAGACCATAACATCCACTAACTATTACTGTGCCTTCACAATCACAAGGTGACCTAACTCACATATATCCACTATTACTGGCTACATAGGTATCTATTTTACTTTTTACAGTGTTTAATAGTAACGTAATAATTTGAAATCAACAAAATCTTCTCAGTAGCATATACCCAAGCATACTCAAAGTAGAGGTTTGATGCTATTTTAGGTAAAGTCAAAATTAAGTTATATTTAATTTTTGGTAGTTTGGGAACTGAGGATTGAACTAATGTAACTTAATAAGTGGCCATTAAAATACATTTATTTTTAATTTTTAAAAACAGTACATGCCATTTCATTAAGTTTTTAGTCACAAAATACAGTTTGAAATCTTACTTTTACAGTAATTACCTTGAGCAACAACAAAAAAGTATTTAGCTTCCTGAGAATTAGCTTATTTTCTCAAAAAGCTTTACAGAATAAAGTTTATTAATTCTGTTTTATGACATTCAAATGCCAAGCCACATGTTTTCCCTCCAACACCTTTATTTCCTTTTAAATAAAATTGCATGAGTAAGGCCTTAGTCAAATAATAGTCATCAGTTTCCTTATTTTTTTCCTTTTTTTAAGATGAAGCATTTCTTAAATGTAACATATAGAACAACTAACAGTGACTGGTATAATGTTTTAATAATTCCTAAGTTTCTTTTTTGTTAAAACATGAATGAAAAAAATCATATTATTTAGATTAAAATGTTATTTAAAAAAATCACCACCCTAACCAGTGGTTTTCCCTCATGTGAGATATTTAACATTATTGAATTGGCAACAGACATTCATTTCAAGCTCAAGACATTTTTCTTGCCATCTTTCTCACAAAATGAAATGTGTACCTACAGTTGCTATGGTACTGGTATAAGCCTTACCTTGGCATAGTAATATTGTTTAAATAAATCATTTTATTAAAAAGTGTTTGCTGAAACTTTAAAATATATTTCCAAAGGCAATAATTTTCTTAAAAAAAGTTGCTTCCTTCTCCAATTATTTTTGTATTTTTTTCACTCAATTGTTTACAAATTCACTGAGATGGTTACTTATGACTTTTTAAAGAACTATATCTAATAATGCCAATGCAAAATTTCAAAATATATGCAGAAAATTAGTTAAGAGCTTTTCTACTTCAAATAGGAATAAACCAAAATACTTTAAAATACCACTAATATTTGAAACTTCACAATTTTGATAAAGGTTACTTGTTACTGCCTAAAAAAATGGTGACAATTATATAATACTAATTACACAAAAAAGTGTCAAAATGGGCAAATGAAAGATGAGTTTCATAGTATTTTTCAAACAAAATTCAGTAGACACAAAGGTCTAAATTCCATTTTATAACCACACATCAAAGTATACTAAGATATTAGTATCTAAAAGATATGTTTATTGTGGATAAATTGCTCAATAGCAAAAACATCACATCCACACATGAATATCCCTGCCACTAGTTTCTCTAAATTTTGGCTTACTGTCCACAAAGCCAGTAAAGTTGTTGCATAGGGGAAAAAAAATCATTTCCTTGTTTAAAAACTTCCATGAATATCTGTTTTTCCTTAAAAAAATGCAGTCTGAACTTTTTAGCAATGCATATGATGTTCACTCAGCTCAAAACCACTTCATCTCTTGCCAGTTCATTCTTCAACAAGTAGGCCTAGAGTGCCTTCAGCACCTGGCCCAAAGCAGATATGCAATCACACTTTTTGCAACAGGCACAGCAACCTCCTTGAGAGCTTATATTCTCACATGACTTTGAACACACTTTTCCTTCTTCCAGTGAAGATACAGCACAGTGCAGCTGAGAACTTTATACAAAAAGAACAATTCAAGAAAACTGAAATTTCTCCCTGCATGAATTTTGTCCATCCATAATCAAAATAATTTCAATAAGTCCCGTGGGAGTGAAATACACCTATTCAATTTGGATTTTCACTTTTTTTATTACAAGAATTATAATGAGAAAAATTACTATTACTTTTGTGTATGTCATTTTTTATCTAATTAAAATTAACGTAAGATACAATGATGCACAGATCTTAGTTATTCAATACAATGAGTATTCACAATTGCAAATACCTGTGTAGCCAGCAGTGAGATCAAAATATAGGACATATCTGTGAGTCTCAAAAAGTTTTCATGCCTTTCTCCAGTCAGTTTCTTTCTCCCTTCCCCGGGCAACCACTTCCTGATTTCTAACATCATAGATTGTTTTTTCTATTCTTGGACTGCATATCAATCAAATCATCATATATGCAGACTTTTTAAATCTGGGTTTTTTATTCAGCATAATGCTTTTGAGATTCACCCATATTGTTGCATGAATCAGTAGTTTCTTCTTTTTATTGCTGAGTAATATTTCATTATATGAACACACTATATATTTTATGTATTTATCAACATTTGTACATCTTCTTTTGTGAGATGTCAGTTCAATTCTTGTGCACATTTTAAAAAATTGGATTGTCTTTTCATTGATGATTTATAGGCTTTCTTTAAATATCTGGGATACAAGTTGTTTGTCATGTATGTGTTGTGAATATTTTTTATAATATTTCAATTTGTTATTTGTTATTTGTCTGTTCATTATTGCAATGCTGTCTTGAGATGAGCAGTTTTAATTTTGAAGTCTAATTTATCTATGGTTTTCATGGTTACCGCTCTTTGTGTCCTACTGAAGAAATCTTGGTCTACTCCAAAGACTCATTCCATGTGCCAACATTCCCCTGCAGATGAGGAGTGCCCTGTTCCTGTTCTCATGGCTTTCTCATCCAAGGCTGCACATTTGTCATGGGGAAAAGGCTAAACAGAGCTGGTGTTGGTTTATTCATCAGTCACATCAATGTTGTTGCTACCAGCTTAAATATTCACAGCCTTTCCCCACACAGAACCATCTGCTGGTGCTCTCCAACAATATTAACATTAAAATGGAAGCCTTGACAAGAAGTCCAGTAAGTGGCTACTGATATTGGTTCCACAACTTAATGACGTCAAGGCTGGCACGGGGGCAATTCTCATGGCCTTTCCTTCATGATCACTAGATGACTGCTGCAACTCCAGCCATCATGTTTTCTCTGGGTTCTATGGCTCAGGATTTCAGACAGGCACAATGCAGATGGCTTCTCTTTGCTCCACAATGTCTGAAGACTAGCTGGACAGATCTAAAGAGCTGGAAGTGACTTGAATGGCTGAGGTCTAGAAACATTTAGTGGATTCTAATGCACATATTTGGCACCTGGGCTAGGATATCTCAAGGACTTGCTTCTCCATGTGGCTAGAGTGTCTCACAGGTGTGATGACAGAGTTCTGAAAGACAGCACAGAAAAGGAGCACCCAAGAAAGATGCCTTAGTCCATTTTGTATTGCAATAAAGGAATACCTGGGACTGAATAATTTATAAAGAAAAGAGGTTTATTTTTCCTGCAGTTCTGCAGGCCATACAAGAAGCACAGCTTTGTCATCTGCTTCTGGCAATAACCTCAGGAAACTTTTAATCATGATGGAAGATAAAGTGGATGAGGCATCACATGGCAAGACGGAGAAAGCAAGAGAGGAAAAAAGCAAGAAAAAGCAAGGCAGGAGGAAGGTGCCAGGCTCTTTTAAACTACCAGATCTCACTCATTACTGCTACAATGGCACCAAGCCATTCAAGAAGGGTCCACCTCCATGGCCCAAACACCTTCCACCAGACCGCAACTCCACCACTGGCAATCACATTTCAACATGAGATGTGAAGGGGACAAATATCCAAACTATATCAAGAGATTATCCAGATAAGGAACACCTGAGAGAGATTGCCCAGAGGGATTGCTCCGAATGGGAGCACCCAGAGTGCCAAAGGGCGCATTACATGAAAAAGCTTACCAATGCATTTTAATTAGCAGCAAGACAGAGGCAGCTTTCTGTTTTTCCATCCTGAAATTAATCTCTGGGAAGTTACTTGTCATTCATGTAGAAAGGGGTGACAGATATCCTTGAGTTCAAAACTTCGACTCACCACCGAAAATTCTTTAACCTTGGATTAGTCACTCAATGACTCCAAACCTCAGCTTTCCCTTTTTTATAATAATAGTAATACTACAACGATAAAAGGTTTATAATGTATTCTAATATATTATTACACTACAACAATGATGCAATGGAGTAATGATACTACCTTGCTCAGTTAATGTGAGTGTCAAATAACTTATCCTTCTTGGCGACTGAAACATGGGAAGTAACTTTCATAATTTAGTTCCCTGCCCATATCTGCCCAGTGAAATCCTACTCAGTCACCACAATCTCATCAAAAGACATGTATATGTAAAACTACCCCATCACCAGGACAAAGTCAGTTTCATCTGTGTCCCTCAAACTTCCATTACATGGTACAACATGTAATAATTATATCATGTTATAATTATGCGTTCATTCATTTAAAAAATACATATTGAGAGCCTACCACCTGTTAAGCACTGTGCTAGGAGTTGTATATACTGTTTAGTAAAAACAGTTTGAATCCCTACCACCATAAAGCTTACCCTCTAGTGTTAAAAATGTCTTTATCCTCACCTAGACAATTACCTGATTGAGAGTCACCTCTGTATCTTATTCAGCACATTCCCTAACAATGGCTAGATTCTCAAAAATGTTTGACAAATTAATTTCCTACAAAAGATAAAGTAGTTTAATACTTGTTCACAGTTAGTTCATCTAGGTAATCAAGCACAATCTGTATTAAAATAAACTAATGTAATTTTAAAAGGTAATATTTCCTTTAGGGAAATCTGAAATCCCAAAAACGTTTGAATGGAAAAAAAAAATGGTACAAGAAACCTCATTTGCATTCCCATTTGAACCACTCCTTTTTCATGTTTTTACTATTATTAGGTTAATTATTCCTCAAAATCCTGGCAGTAGAAAAGAGTAATACTGGTCATTTTGGTGATCATCTGTGGTCATTGAAGTGTGTTCTATGGATCACTAGTTCCAACCCATTCAAGACTAATGGGTTGGGTTGCAGAATGGCTATCCAAGGTCCTCACAGTCTTTCTCCCTGGAGACAAAGTCATATATTTATGGGGCCAAAATAAACAGACAAGTAATCACCATAGTGAATAGCCATTGTTTTTATCATCATATGCTGCAGGGAACTTAAAAATCAGCTCAAATATGGACTATAATGGCACCAGGAAAGAGGCAGCAGGCTGCACAGCTATTATGTGTGTGTCTGTGCACAAATGCAGCCAGTGCTTCTAAGCACTTCCCTTCTGAGGAACAAAATACAAACATAAAAATGCGCAGACAGTTCCTTCTCCTATTCCTAGAAAAACAAATCATAAAAGAATTCACTGCTACCCTCACCAAAATCTAAATGGGGAGGTAAAAGAGTTACAAAAATCCCAGCAAGTGACGCATGATAAAAATTTATTCCTCTCATGTCTTTCCAAGATCATAAAAAACAGGTTGGTAGCTGTCATCATGGTCTTATCCTGGACATTTAAGGATAAACATTAAACACCTCAGGATACTCTTTTCCAATTTAAGTCTAAACCCAGGTTTACAATTACTGTCTGTGTTAAAAATAATGTATTCACATGTGAATTTCTCTAACTTTTTAAATCCAGGGATTTATGTGTATGTACATTTTTGTTTGAATGTGTGCTGAGTTTTCTTTCTCTCTTTCATTCCTTTTCTGTGTGAAGCTATAAACACATTTTAGGCAATTAAGTGGTCAGTAAACAAAGTCTTACACATAGAAATGTCATACTTCAATGCTAGATAAAATCAGAGGAAAATAGCATAGGCTACGTATTTGACATTGCAAGTTATAAGGAAAACTGAAAGATGACAAGAGATGAATTCAGATTACAATATGAGATAATTCATAATTGCCAAAAAGTGGAAACAAGCCATTGTCTCTCAACTGAAGAATGGGTAAATAAAATATGGTATAGCCATACAATGGCACACAATTCTGCAATAAAAGGAAACGAAGAACTGATGCATGCTACGACATGGATGAACCTTGAAAACATGCTAAATGGAAGAAATCAGTAGCAAAACCCACACATTGTATGCATCTATTTATACAAATTGTCTAGTGTAGGCAAATCCACAGAGACAGAAAATAGATTAGTGGTTTCTGAAAGGAGAGGGAAATAAATGAGAGGAAATGGAGACTGACTGCTAATGGGCACACGGTTTATTTTTGAGATAATGAAAATGTTTTAAAATTGATTTTGGTGACAACTGCACACCATAAATGCACTAGAAACCACTGCATTTTAAATAGGTGAATTGTATGGTATGTGAATCACAACTCAATAAAGCTATTAAAATATTTTGTAGCAGAAATGACACAGGGATCTACTTTGTATATAAAAAGAACACATGAAATAAATACTTGCTCATGCTTATAAGCATAAATCTGAGAGGATAAAGAGAAAAGCAAAACTAGGAGAGAAAACTCTTCTCCTGAGTCTAAAGCCAGGAACTGAACATACTTTACCTCAGCCACCAATATGTTCAAATAATCTATGGCAAAGTTTCTCCACATGCTTCAAAACATCACTTAAGTACACTGTCCTTAATAATGAGTACTATAGGGAAAATAGTTCTGTAAGAGTAAAATAGAAGGAACTTTTAATGCACTTATTTTGAAAGTTTGAAAGGGGAAACATAGTGAACAAAAACAAAATGATAAAATCTTACTTTTATTAGCAACATGAAGCTGTAGCAAAGTATTAGCTAAACAAATGTATATGTACATAGGGTGGAGGAGCTTCACTTAAAGAATCATAGGCCCAAATCAGCCCAATTCAGTGTTAAACCCACCACAGAAAAACACCAAGTGCTGTCACCTTAATTCCAGCATAAAATTTTAGAAGACACTTTGATTTTCATGTCAATCATGGCATATGCTTTTGCTTGTGTTTATGAATCATTAAAGAATGATATCAGTTAAATATAATAATTCGAAGAGAAGATTCTAAAAACAATACTAAAGGCATCATTGATTAACAGAAGTCACAGGTGAATTGAAATAAACTACAAGGGATTGAGTACATAGTAGCCAGGATGCTTTGAGCTGCAAGTAACAGAAGAGCAAACTAAAAGAAATGGAAACTGGAAAGGATTAATCATCTCCCATACAAGAAGATATGTGAAAGGAGGGCTCCCTCATTGACTCAGTTGCTCACCTTGACCTCAAGGGCCCCAGGACTTTCAATTGTCCTACCTTGCATCCCTGTACTCCAGCAATCTCTCCCCTAATGTTTTCAAGCTAACTGTAGCAGTTCTATAGGTGTCAACTTCTGACAGTTCCACATCCCCAAAAATGGAAAAAGGCATTTCCTCAATGTATCTTTTTATTTGGGAAAAAGTCTTGCAAACGTCTTCTGGTCAAGTTCCCCTCAGATCTCACTGCCAGGATTGGGTCACATAATCATGCTTAAACCAATCCTTAACAAGGAGAATGAGACCTCAATAGGACTGGATCATTCTAATCATGATTTGCCCCTGAACTCGGCAGGAGAGATCATTTCCTCAAATCAGAACAATGAGGTGAGAACAATGAACAAATTCAGGCTTCTTCCAGGAAGGAAGGTGAGCAACTCTCACCAAGAAAACAGCGATCACGCTGGTGTATGATCCAGACACTATTTCACATGGAAAACCAATAAAAAACGGAGGATGTTTAACCTACACAGGGGAAGGCTATGATGAAGTCTTCAAATATGTGAAAGTCTTCAAATACCATGTGAAAGAGAAGATCCCTGATTAATTTAATATGAGGCCTTACAAACTATAGCTCTCTAACAATATGTTCCGTGCAAACTCATGAGAGAGCAGTCATTAGACAATTCACATACAAGCAGAATCATCATTTCCAGAGAATATACTCTTTGGATAGAAGGTTGAACTAGTGAATCTAAGATTTTTTTCTATCCCTTCTCTAGTTTGGCTGAATCATGCATGTAGGAAACTTGCCCATAACCTCCTCCCTCATCCTCCTTAACAAGTCTGCCAACTCAAATTTAAAACCGAAAATTGATATTTTTACATGGAAAGAAAAGAAACAACAAAATGATCTTAATAGGTTAAACAGTCTTTTCTTGAATCAGACAATACAGTAAATACAATAAAGATAATTCAGAGCTATCTAAAGCAATTATAAACATTAGTGTCATTTTCCTCATATTCAATCCCAGTTCCACTCCTATCAATAGGCAACTGTTCTTACGGTTGCTCTAAGTAGAAGAACAGATTGCAGATTATACAAGGGCTCTAGCCTCAGCCAGCATTTACTAAATAAATACCAATATCTGAAAATCCCTTATGTCTTTCTTTGCTGTTATTCTAACTGCCAGCATGAACAAGCAAAAGGAGCAATTAAAGAAGCTGCCATCAATATCATGGGAGGAACCCATTATTTCCAATCCTTACCTCCTCTCTTCCAAATCTTACCTTCTAATTTCCATTCTGACCTCTTTTCATGCAGCTAATATTGATAATTATTTAAACAAATACTATGATCTCAGCCTGAATTTATTTCACTCTCTGAACAGAATGTCAGTAAACTGCAAGCAAAGTTATTAATTTTATGTTCAATTACAACAAAATTTGAGTCAGGATTTTCTCCATAATGCCACATTGGAAAATACATTTAACAAAATGTAGATGTAAAAATTACTTAAGGTTTTCTTGTATTCAAAAACAAGTGAGGCTTTGAGATGTGAGAAAATGACCTAAGTTTAATAGAGAAGATCTTTCATTGCCCCACACTCCATCTTCAACATCTGCATCTTCTTCATCTACACATTTTGCAGTAGATTACTAAACATAAAGAAGCACAGTTGGCTCTAAAAGGCAAAACCGGTGACCCAAATGCAGAAACCGTCGGATAAAATTCATATTTTTCCTTTGTTTCTGAGAGGAAAATAGAAAGCCACCCCAAGTGGCTCATATCTAAAAATGTAACCACTTATTTTTGCTAACCTGGAGACTGCACCAACATTCTCCCCGCCAGGCACATCATAATGCTACTTACACAAAACTTTTCACTAATGACTTTAGACACTTTTTTTATACTGAGTAGATATTTTTAAAGTATAAACCCAAAGGGGACCTCTCTGTTTTTATCTCACTTGATCACTCACCTGTCCTGTATGCACTTTATTACTCTCTCCTTCCAAACGAAGCTAAATCAGTTTAAGGTTCAGGGCCCCTTATTTACAAAGGCCAAACTAAGGCTCAGAGAGGGGCCCCAACAATGTTTCCATAAGACATTTTATTTTTAAGTTTGCCAAAATCACGTATATTTTCATCAATTGGTGGATACTGCTCGACTTCCCCTCTATCACATTTGCCCTTATGCTGGGAAGCGAGCAAGCATCTTTAAGATCTATATAAGTAGGCAGTGAGTTTGGAATTATATTCACTTTGGATTCAGTACGATGTAATTTCTGTGATTCAGAGTAATTTTCTTACGTAATTCAGTTATTGCTAATTATTTCCAGTGTAGAAATGCCTTCCAGGCTCTTAACACCAAAGCATCGGTAACAAACTGGTTTATAAGTTATTCTTTAAGATTACTTAAGATTAGTCACTCTGCATGAAAACTTGGCATGTCCTGAAATCACAAAGCTCATATATGAGAGAAACTTGATTTAAGTTTCCACATTTTGGCAACAATCCTAAAAATTTATATGGCATTATCAATAATAGGCTGTAATACCAAAAGAAACTGTTCTAAACTTTTCAATAATAAAAATATAATTTCAACCAGCTATGCTAAATACTGAATTATTTTTCTGATATCCCTGCAGAAGATGACATTATAAAATTCTTGTAATATGAAGAAGCAATCCAAAAGTAAGCCTCCTCCCCTTTTCTACTCCCTAAAAAAGAAAAAAAAGTGTTACAGAAGTGCATTGGTGTTTAATTAATAAGATTTTTCTGAATTTTATTCACTTATGGCATTTTAACTCTTTAAAATTTTATAATTTTTACCATTATTTTCTCATTCCAGTCAAATTAGTACCTAAGTTTGTATTAATAATCCTGTATTATTTTTCTTTAAAAGGACCTCCACATTGACTAAGCTTCCAACCCCACAATATCTACCTTTGTCTCACTCTTGAAATGCTATTTTCCACTGGCTTCTAGAAAATCATACTCTCCTTATTTTCCCCCAGCTTACTGACTCTTTCTCTGCACTTGTCATAAAAGCAGGAGTGTGTGAAGACTGTGCTCTGGGCCTCCTTCACTTTTCAGACAATTTACTTTACTTAAGTGTTCCCACCGAGTCCCATGGTTGTAAAGAGCATCTTCTGACTGTTTTTAACACCTAAATCTGTACCTCCAGCCCTAACCCCATCTTCCCACTTGACATCTCCCTGGGACATCTAACAGACATCTCAAACTCTCCATGGCCAAAACTCTTGAGTTTGCTATGGATGCCCACTGCTCCCCTAGTGGTCCCCATCTCAGGAAATGACCCATCAATACTATTCCTCACATCTCAAATCCAGGCATTATCATTGTCTTCTCTCTTCCTTTCACCATACATATGGCATTCCCCAACCAGTCCTGTCAATCTACCTCCACAACATCCATTACCTCCTTCCAGCTTTCTTATTACTATTGTAGTCCAAGCCACCATCACACCTCACCTGAACAACAGTAAGAGCCTCCTAGACAGACTCCTGCCCATCCTCTATTCCATTCTTTACACAGCAAGATGAAGATTTTCAAAAAGGCAAATCATACCATATTATCCTTCTGCTTAAAATCCTTCCTGGCCCCTATTATACCTGCAGTTAAATGTTTTACTCTGGCTTACACAGCCATACAAGTCTGGCTTCTTCCCATCTGTTTTGTCTTTTAATGCCCACTCCATTGCTCACTCACCTTCTTACTCGTCCTCTCTGCCAGAAATGTTTTGCCCCTTAGTTTCTCCACATCTGGCACTTTCTTTTTTTTCAGTTTCAATCTAAATAGCATGTCTTCCTCACCACCCATTCTAAGAATGCCTTAGTCACTTCTTGTCATGTAACCCTAAACTTATTTATCTGCATAACATTAAGACTTCTCCTAATCCCACAGTTTTCCTGTGTGTATATTGGTTTTCCACCTATCTCTCCCTGGAAGCCTCATCTGACATCTTTGCCATGCTGTCCTACCACCTAGAACAGTGCCAAACATAACTTCTTAGGCCCTCAGTACATTCTTTGAAATATGACACTAATAATCTTGGTGCCCATAATTCCCTCCAGGCCTGTCTCAAAGATTATGGTACACTGTTTAGTTTGAAAAAGAGGTGGACAAAACTGATAGAACACCTTTCCTCATACAACCCCTGCTTGAAACCACATTTTTTTTCATTTCACAGATGCACTGAACGGTACAATTGCCTTCGTGGTCATAAGAATGCTCCAGGAGCCACATGGCCAGGCTCTGGCACCATGGAAGAGCATGCAAGGCACCCCTCTGCTAGAAAACAGATATTCCAGTGTTTCTCAGGTAAAACTTGCTTATTGTGGCTGTGTAAGAGGCATCCAAGTGACAAAAACCTATGTTTAATCCATTATATGACCATTCCCAAATTATCATTCTTTGCTCTTTCACAATCTGGTATTTTACCATGCCTGTGTAGAGGTAGTTTTTACTTTGTCTTACAGAATCTTTTCTGAGGTTTTCACTGATGCCAACACCACTAATAAACATAAGAATTGTCATGATTACACCATCTAAGAAACTCCATGGCAAACTAAAATCTGTGGTAAATGTCCTACTACTGCAAAAGTGTAGACTCCATGAAGCTTCTCTCAATCAAAATTGCAGGTCCATTTCCAGCTGGCTGCCTTGTGCCACCCCGAGCATCTCTCACACCTGTCTTGCTAGAAAGGCCTTCAAGAGAGTACCAAGAGGAGAAACCAAATATACAAAAACAGCATACCAATGATTCCACACATCACTACCCCCAAAATAGGAAAAAATGGGAGCAATAGAAAGAGGAGGAGGAGGAGGAGGAGAGCAGGGAAGGAAGGAAGGAAGGGAAGAAGGAAGGAAGGAAGGAAGGCAGGCAGGCAGGCAAAAAGAAAAGAAGAGAAGAGAAGAGAAATTTGCAACAGATAAGAATATCCTTAACACTAACCTACAGTTTCTATTATTTTCACTGTTGAAACAGACTGCAGACAAGTAAAAGGATAGCATACCCTTTCATGAAATCATCTACAGGCCTTTGGGAGTGTCAAAGCCTAATGCTGGCCAGAGAAGTTGGCCAGGTATCTAAAACAGGAGAGGATCAAGTCTGGCCCAATCCTGGCTGAATCTTAGATTCCTGAAGGTCAAATAACATTCAGCACAAACTGACTGCCTGGATAAAGTGCACCTGAGCTACTCAGAACAAATGTCAGGGGAAAAAAAGTTGATAATGAGAAAAGAATGACACAAATTTCTCAATAATGTCTGAGGTCATTTCTTACTAGAAGATTCCAAAATGGAAGCAAATCATGAGTATAATAGACTGATCACCAATCAAAAGAAAATACATAAAATCTAAATTTTAAAAGATAGGCATGGAAGCACTAGTGGAAAAGCTAGCCCTGGTCCAGCGCCAACTTATTTAGAAAGAAGGCCAGCTCCATTTCGTGACGTAAATTGAACATTTTTCAGATCCAAAATTTGTAACTACAGACACAGAAATAGAATGACACTAAGGGGAAAAAAGTTTGTTACACTTACTGATTCCAAACTTTCAAAGTAATGAAACCAAAACCAAAACCCAATATATCTCTGACAAGATTTTTCATAAATTATATACGTTAAAGGAAATATGATTGACCCATTATATTCATATATAAATGAAGCATTATTGGAGATTTTAAATTGTTAAACAATAGCTTTAAAGTTCGGAGGCCAGACACAGTGGTTCATGCCTGTAATTCCAACACTTTGAAAGGCCAAAATTTGAGGATTGCTTGAGCCCACGAGTTTAAGAGCAGCCAAAGCAACATAATGAGACCCCCTTCTCTATAAAAAATTAGCCAAACATGGTGGTGGACACCTGTAATCCAAGCTACTCAGGAGACTTAGGTGGGAGGATGCTTGAGCACAGGAGGTCAAGGCTACAATGAGCTGTGATCCTGCCACTGCACTCCATGCACTCCAGCCTGAGTGAGACCCAGTTTCAAACAATAACAACAACAACAACAATAATAAAAGTTTGCATGTTCCTTTCCCTTTATAGGAAGTCACATTTATAAAAACAGAAACTGAATACAAAAATAAAAGCTTATGCTTTACTAGAAAGTATTGACCAGCTCTACACTTCACAAAATGTGTTATCTATAGCAATAGACATGTTATAATACGTATAAGTTTATAATTTATTTTTATTATTAACATAATATAATATAAAATATAATAAGTATAGTTGGGATATGTATACTAGTCAAAGAACATATTTAGGGTATTGCTTTCATAAAACAGATCTTTTTCTTTCTTATAAACAAAACTGGCCCAATTACCTCAAAAAAGTACAAGCCAGAACTCAGGTGACTTATGTTTCAAATTGCTTCTAGATATAATTGTATGCTTGAAATGCCATTGTCTGGTTGGGAGCAGTTGAGTTAGAACATGAATCTATCAGCAAGGTCGACCCTTCTTTTGAAACTGCTTCAACAACCAGTCTCCATCTTTCAACTTAAGTTTCTTAGTAAATCAAATTCAGTACTGGTCTGGGTCACTACAGCTCTCATAATACACAGGCAGTCTTGAGCTGATTTCATGCATCAGGGATTCTGCAGTATGGCTGGTCTGAACCACACAGTCCTACAAATTGGGCAGGTTCCCTGGGCTTTGGCACCTGCCCACCACTTCCTTCAAAGCATCTCTCCTACAACCTAAAACCACTATCTTGGTTCTAACTATTTACTTGTGTCAAATTGCCAAATACCATTCTACTAGGTTTTTAGTTGATGATCTCTGAAGGGATGTATCAGAGTCTATCTCAAAGAACACTAAACACAAAGAATGTTTTTTAAAAAATGCAGCAGTAGGGGTAGGGGTATGAAAAGTGCCCCTGGATCCACGCTACATACTTCATCTCTGCTCAGAGATTTGCTATTACATTTGCATCTCAAAAGAGCTGGAGAATCCTACTATACTAGAAACCTGATTGCTTAAACAAATGTACTCCCAAACGTATGTGGCCACAGGCCATTGCTTTATTATATTATATATTTTTTCCATTTATTAACATTCTAAAAAACATACAGAAATTCTGACTTATCAGTCCTCTGAGTAGCATCTGCATTTATTAGAGGTTCCTGACTAATCTTTGATAATATTTCAGACACTATGGCTGGTAGTAGTAGAAACAGCTGTAGTCAGAGAACCAATCCTGAGGCATCTCAAATCATTCATTCCCAACAGTGACATAGTCGGCTTGCTGTTAAAAATAACAGCTAATATTTATTAAGAGTTTACTGTGTAACAGTCATTATTCCAAGTATTTTACATATATTAAGACATACAAACTACCCAACAATCCAGCAAGTCAGTACTATGTGTTATCCCTGTTAGACAGATGAGGAAACTTAGCACAAAAAGGTTACATCACTTGCCATAGGTAACATGGTTAGTATGTGGTGGAACAGGGATTCAAGTCCAAGCAATCATACCTAGTAAAGATTTAAAATTAGATAAATTTATTTGATTAGATAATAATCCTTTGGAGAACAAGCAAGTAACACAAATACAAAGTGCTATGGTCCCAGTATATAGAGGCCATCCTCAGGATGGGTACTTATTAATATTTTTCTGTATTTGTGATAAAAGTAGCTTATAACAAGGATAAAAAAGAAGGCCTAAACAGAGACAACTCATGGAAATTAAGACATAATAAGTTTAAGTAAGGTGCCAACTGAACATCAGGAGTTAAAAGCAGGAGAGGCTCCCCTCTGCAACATATTTATATTATACTATATTATATTATATGTAAAAATATATATATACACGTATACATAGGGAGAAAGTGCATATGCACAAACTTTTTATCCAACAGTGAAGAAAGGAAGTAACTGGATAGATTTTGACTGTAGATTTGCTTGAAAGCAAATTCACACACTTCTGAACCTGTATAATAAAGATGAGTAAAAATAATATTTTATGCTCATTCACAAAGATTAGAAAGCAACTTCAATAAAAATACTGATGAAATAAGTTAAATTCTATATTTCAAACTCACAAGGACTGTTCATTTTATTTTTTATTGTTTTGATTTTTTATTATAATACATTATTGCATACAGTTACTGAAATATTAAGCTTTATTCTAATAATGACCTTTGACTTAAGTATTTTTGGTTTTACAGATAAGTTAGTTGTAAAATAATCTCTTGTTGAAAGGACTAGAATAAATTAATAAAATCCAAAGATATAAAAAGTTATAATTAGAAAATATAATAATTCGTGTAAGTAAAATAGAGGGGCATGTTTGGGTTTGAACCACCCCACACCAAGTGTAAACTGCTGAAAAGTGGTTTGTAGTAGTTTGGCTTTGAGTCTGAATGGAAAGCCTGACAAGTTCAGTTTTCTCATTTACAAAATTAGAATTGGTTCATGGCAATAATTAGATGGTACATGCTTGGCACATGCTTGACATGTAGCACTTGACACTAGCTAATATTATTATTGTTGTTCTTGCCCATTATTAGGCCTTGTCCTTGACAATATCTCATCTTAATTCAAAAATTACCTTTGTAAAATACAATAGGTTGAAGAAGACCAGGAGAAGGATATTAACAACACTAGGAGGATCAAAGAGAGAAACAGTACACAGTGCCCAGCCTGGAAGTGTATGAGCAGTGGAGAAGAAACAGGGTTTGAAGCCTATGAAGCCAGAATCTGGGCTGTGGACAAGTCTTCCAATCCTTACTTTAAAACTGTAGGTGAGGGAACTGGTTCTCATCAATACTTAGTCAAAATGGAAATTTACCCTTGTCAGAAATATATTTGATAATTCAACATCATAATGAACAAATAACAAAATTTAAACACACTGTATTGATTTTTTATGAGAAATGTATGAGACTGAATTCATCAGAATTCCTGTTTGTAAGGAACAAACCAACAGCAGCACTACAAACAAATGATGATGACTATATGCACATGTTTTATGCATCTCAATTATCAATAATAAAAATCAAAATCTGAACAATGATAGAAGAAAAACTGAGTTAACTTTTTATTCTCTCTACAAAAATGATATTTCAAAATCATTGATAAGCAAAGAAGCGATTAAAGTATAAGAGCCAACAAATATAGAAAAAACTTAGAAATATGTTGGATAAAGAAAATGTGGCACATATACACCATGAAATACTATGCAGCCATAAAAAAGATAGGTTCATGTCCTTTGCAGGGACATGGATGAAGCTGGAAACCATCATTCTCAGCAAACTAACACAGGAACAGAAAACCAAACACCACATGTTCTCACTCGTATGTGGGAGTTGAACAATGAGAACATATGGACACAGGGAGGGGAACATCACGCACCAGGGCCTATTGGGGGTGGGGAACTATGGGAGCGATAGCATTAGGAGAAATACCTAATGTAGATGATGGGTTGATGGGTGCAGCAAACCATCATGGTACGTGTATAGCTATGCAACAAACCTGCACATTCTGCACATGTATCCCAGAACTTAAAGTATTAAAAAAAAAAAAAGAAAGAAGGAAATATGTTGGACAGTTTCTTTAAAAAGATTACCTTTCTTCCGGATTTTTTTATGTTAGTGATATCTGTCGGCTTTATCAAATTTGTAATTTTTACAATTTTTTCTCAGACTAAAGAAATATTCACTATTGTAACTACTTATATATATATTTTGTGTCTATATATTTTATATATAGTATATAATATATACTATATATAAAATATATATAGTATATTATATACTATATATAAAATATATATAGTATATTATATATACTATATATAAAATATATATAGTATATTATATATACTATATATAAAATATATATATTTTATATATAGTATATTATATATATTTATATTTATATTATATATATTTATATTTATATATATATAAAATATATATAGTATATTATATATACTATATATAAAAAATATATAATATACTATATATTTTATATATAGTATATATTATATATACTATATATATTTTATATATAGTATATTATATATACTATATATATTTTATATATAGTATATAGTATACAATATATAGTATATATAGTATATATATTATAGATTTTATATATAGTATATATATAACATATACATAGTTCCATTCACTTCTCTAAAATGTAATCTGCAAAATTATACAAGTTTCTGGCTCCACAAAACCTAAATCCACCCATGATGATAGTATAACCTTCACCAGCAACATCTGTGAATGAGTTGTTTAAATATCTGCTATATCATACAAAGGATAAATATATTTTAAATTATTTCTAAAAGTACTTACATCTGCCAAAAATGCCGCATAACTCACATAGGCACCCACTAATTCCTACCAGAGTTCATTTCCTCATGATCCCTACCTTTCCCCTAAGCTACCATTTGAGGAGAAACTGGGAAGCAAGCCTGCATACCATGCTGCACAGAATGGTAGGCTCCTCTTTAATTGGGGGTGCATTCTTTACATTTGTGTGTTTGCATCTTTATTTGTTCTGCTTTTAAACAGAGCACTTCCTATATAGTGCCCCAAGCCAACATAGGGAGGGACTACAAAAGGATTAAAAGACAAAAGAAAGTCTTTGAGCAACTTGTTAAAGTGAACATATTCAAAGTGGCATTTATTGGAAGATCGTAGTCTTAAGTTTGTAGAAATCATCATGGAAGGAAGTCACCCAAAATATAAGTAGAGATCTTTGAGGTGTAGGGATGTGAGCATTTTTTTCTTCTTCTATGATTAAAATATCTTTTAGTATTTCTAAATACCACATGAAATAAAGATGTGCTACATTTATAATAGAAACTAAAATTAGTAAACAAAGTGAGCTTTGTTTGGTAACCTGAAATGTTCTACATTATAAGCAAATTTTATCAGGTTCAGGTTGCTTATTGCCCATAGGCATAGCCTACAAGAAACTGGCAGGACATAACAAAAATTAAAGATAAACCATTTTACATTTATGGGTTGAAAACCATTAAACACATAAATGACAGTAATAGCACTTTAATTGACTTGTAGTATAAGGGAATAAAATCTTAAGAGGTTTGGAATATTCAGTGGTCTAGTATTAGTCAGGCAGAAAGGAATGAGAACTACCTCAAATTAGATATTACATGATTCTTTGAACTAGTTACATTTTTAGATGTTTTACTTTAAATAGAAGTGGTCGTTTTACTTTAAATAAAATGCGGTTGTTCCTAGATATGTCATTAAAACTGGGAGACAACAAAAGATGGTTCTGTTACCAATAAACAAACATTTATTGAGGACTTGCAGTTTGTTAAAAACTTTGCCTGCTCTAACCCTAGCCTGTAGGTCCACGATTATTCCATTTTATCCTGAATTGTAAAAATGAAACAGCTAACCAGTGGCAGGTCTAAGGTAGAAAGATTCCATAGCATGGGTTGTTTACTACATGATACTGTCTTCTTAGAATTATGAAAGACTGATTCAAAACAAACTACTAAGTTTTATCCTTAAAATGTATAGAATATTTTATACCCTTCTTTCATACTCTCGTTTTGTTGTTGTTGTTGTTTATGAAGTAAACTCATTATCTCTGTTAGACAATTATAAGAAAGGCAGGTTGCTGTGACTCATCTTTGGGGGGGATGAGGCAAAGCAAAAACAGTTTGGGAGATTAAAGGACAGACAGCCCCTGGCACTGATTTTCTGCTTCCGTTTCTTCAGCAGTAACTAGTCTATTCCAGAGTGACATGGTAGCAGGGTTTTAACTGAGCGCATCTAGAGCTGGTAATATTTGGAGATGGAAGTGATGGCCCAGGTGATAATGAAGAGAAATAAAACTTAGGAGTTCCTGTTTTACTGTTAGGAAGGAAGACAGAACTCTAGGACCATATTTTAGATTATTACAGTATAGTACATGCATCACTGAACTAACAGGTTTCAAAATAGTAAGTTCATAGCAGCCAATCATCCCAGAGACTTAAACTCTCCAAATTTTAGTCTCTCTCTGTCTTTAAAATATGACCATTTATGCAACTAGAGAATAAGTGATCACGATGTTAATTTAAAAAAAAGTCCATGTCATCATTGCTTAAAAATAGCAAGCAAAAAAATGCTTAGAGTTAGACATAGGAAATTGACAGAAGAATAGGAACAGAAATTATGGTAAAAATAGGCATCTAAGAGGTCTGGTATTTAAGTTAAGTGGTTAAATAAATGCAGATGACAAGGTTTTAAGAATAGGGATGTTTTAAAACATTCTTAGGGTCCAGTTTTCTTTTTAGATACTTGAATGAATGGTGAAATGGATAATTCAATGAATAACTGAATGAATGATGAAAATGATGAATTCAAAAAAAAACAAAATGACATAATTTTTCACACACCACTCCCAACCTATGATTCCCTGAAGCCCTCTCCATGGTCCTCAGGCTGAAAACTTCTAAGGTAAATAATCATGATTATAAATAGGCATTTGTTGAATATCTCCACATATCAGAAAGAGTTTCTACTCGTAAGTGCCACACCATTTTCAGTAAGAACAAGGCTGAATGTAACCAGGACCTAGAAAGAACACTTAAATATTCTTCTATTCACTGGTGACCACAAAAATGACCCGATTTTATCAAGCTCTGTTTAAACAACATTCCCCATAGCGCAGCAATTGACAAAAACTGGCAAAGCACAGGAAATATTAATGAAAATGCTAATAAAAAAACAATTTTATATACAAAAAGTCCTTTTGACTTCTGAAAAACATTTTACATACTGTAAACCATTAATTATACACAACAAATATTAGATAAAGATATCAGAAATGTTTGGGGCCATAATCAAGTTTATTTTGATTAAGTTCTGTGTTAAGTGAAATATGAGGACTCTGTTTACTAAAGAAGCCCAAAGTTAGGGAACAGACAAACCAGGGAGTGACGCTTAGAGCAAATCAGTTAACTGCTTGCTCTGTGTAGAGATACTGGAAGATGGCTTTCCCAGCATAGATCAATACCTGGTTATCAAGAACACTTTGGATAAGAATTTAAAATTTATTTGCTAATTATTTCAATTCCGAGATGGCCATACAAATACACAATTAGAAAGAGAGAGTCTTCTAAAAAGAAATCCTTAGCAATAAACGCAAATTATCAAAACCAATGTACTTAGCATAGAATCATGATTAAGAGTATGAGATTTAGACAGACTCAAGTCTGAACAGTTTTTCTACCTCTGGGCTAGTTTTATTTAATTTCCCAAAGCTTCAGTTCCACCATCTATGAAAAAGGAATAATAACAAGATTGAGAAAATGTACAGGAAATCCAGTACTTTGTACATATAAAAATCTCAAAATGTAGCTATTATTACCAATAGTTAGCATTCTAATATCAACAAAAAGACTATTATATAAGGGTTACATAACCAGGGAAAGGTTTGAGTAAAGGTCAAGTATCCCTTATCTGAAATGCCTGGAACCAGAAGTTTTCCAGATTTTGGATTTTTTCGGATTTTGGAATACTTGCATATATGTAATGAGATATCTTGGGAATGGGACCCAAATCTGAACATAGAATTCATTTACATTTCATATATATCTTATACACATAGCCTGAAAGTAACCTTATATAATTTTTAAATAATTTTGTACATGAAACAAAGTTTTGACTGTGACTCATCACATAAGTTCAGGTGCGAAATTTTCCACCCATACTGTCATATCAGAGATCAAAATGTTTCAGATTTTAGAACATATCGGATTTTGAATTTTTAAATTAGGAATTCCCAACCTGCACTACATATTTAGAAAGAGAACCAGGAAACAAAAAGTTAAATATTAAGAGTATCTCCTCCCCGCCCTGCACTTTTTTTACCGGTCATTAGCTGGTTTTCAACCAAAGATTTGTTCATTCTAAATAAGCACAAAATTATTGTTCTGTTCATTGAAGCTGCTTAAGGTAGATTTTCTAGTTTCTCTTACTTTTTTGGAGAGTAATGAAGCTAAGAAAGAAACAATAATTATGTACCACATAGTATATGAACGTGTGTGTATTTTAACCGTTTGAAAGCAACTTCAAAAGCCACTAGCGTTTCAAAAATTGAAATAGGGAGGGAAGAATAAAAATAAAAGGGCTTCAGGAATGTGAAAGTTGTAGACACCCCACCTGAAATAAGAACATTTAAAAAACTAGCTTGCAACAATAATTAAGCAGTATCCAAGTACAAAGGCCTTTTAAAAATTCCTTGAAAAAATTAATAAAATGCATAATTTATTTTTAAAAATATATTAATAAAAGTCATAAATATGCTAACAATTACTATCAAAAAAACCATGTCTAGAATTAAAAGAAAAACTAAAATAGGTGTCACTTAGATCCAAATTTGGGAATACTTGTAGCTACAATGTGTCAGAAAGAAGAAATGGCCACAAGAAACGCTAGATAAGACCAAAAATATCCTTACGTATTTTGTAAGAGAAAAGGAATATTCAAAAACTGAAGATACCACTATAAAATTGTGTCACTCGTTTTCAAATTAAAAGATATATAAAAATGTTCACAACATTTGACTAAGAAATTTCTTTTTGGGAATTCATCATAAGACTGAATCAAAAGAATCATGAAGCCACAGGCATTCCTATAGATGGTTACCTCATTACTTATAATATCAATAAACCAGAAAGAAGCTAAATGTCCAATAATAAAGTAAAGGTTAAATACATTTGGGATAGTCAATTAAGTTTAACAAAAATAAACTGAATATGTTCTACATGCCAGGCATATAGCTAGCTACAGGCATACAAAAACTACTAACATAACAGCTTTGCTCCCAATACGGGAGTCTCATTCTACCACATCAACTCGATGAACTATGAAAAACCCATTAAGAAGAATGTAAAACAAAATAGATACATCTTTAGGGTAAATACTAGTATATAAAAATATGAAATAAAAAATATGAAATATTATGATCTGAGTTATATAAAAAGTCAACATAGAGTGGAAAGAAATAGAGTGGAATCATGAGAAGAATATTTGGTAATTAATTGCAGGGTGTTCACTAATCCATTATTACTGATCTTAATTTGACAGGCTATTTCTCATGCCATCTGTAATGTGTCAAACACCCTCCTTAAACATTTTTTTCTTTAGTGGACTATAGATATTCTCTTTAGTCAATTCCATCTGTTAGTGACAGCATATGCTATATAGCTCCAGAAATGCTAATATACTCAGACAATGGATATAAGCAACTAATAGAGATTTTGAAATTGACAAACCTAACCTTTCTAAAGCAGAGGGCATGGCAGTAAACAGAGCTTTAAATGTATTCTTGTATGATATTGGCTGTGGGTTTGTCATAGATAGCTCTTATTATTTTGAAATACTTCCCATCAATACCTAATTTATTGAGAGTTTTTAGCATGAAGGGTTGTTGAATTTTGTCAAAGGCTTTTTCTGCATCTATTGAGATAATCATGTGGTTTTTGTCTTTGGCTCTGTTTATATGCTGGATTACATTTATTGATTTGCGTATATTGAAGCAGCCTTGCATCCCAGGGATGAAGCCCACTTGATCATGGTGGATAAGCTTTTTGATGTGCTGCTGGATTCGGTTTGCCAGTATTTTATTGAGGATTTTTGCATCGATGTTCATCAAGGATATTGGTCTAAAATTCTCTTTTTTGGTTGTGTCTCTGCCCGGCTTTGGTATCAGAATGATGCTGGCCTCATAAAATGAATTAGGGAGGATTCCCTCTTTTTCTATTGATTGGAATAGTTTCAGAAGGAATGGTACCAGTTCCTGCTTGTACCTCTGGTAGAATTCGGCTGTGAATCCATCTGGTCCTGGACTCTTTTTGGTTGGTAAGCTATTGATTATTGCCACAATTTCAGAGCCTGTTATTGGTCTATTCAGAGATTCAACTTCTTCCTGGTTTGGTCTTGGGAGAGTGTATGTGTCGAGGAATTTATCCATTTCTTCTAGATTTTCTAGTTTATTTGCGTAGAGGTGTTTGTAGTATTCTCTGATGGTAGTTTGTATTTCTGTGGGATCGGTGGTGATATCCCCTTTATCATTTTTATTGCGTCTATTTGATTCCTCTCTCTTTTTTTCTTTATTAGTCTTGCTAGTGGTCTATCAATTTTGTTGATCCTTTCAAAAAACCAGCTCCTGGATTCATTAATTTTTTGAAGGGTTTTTTGTGTCTCTATTTCCTTCAGTTCTGCTCTGATTTTAGTTATTTCTTGCCTTCTGCTAGCTTTTGAATGTGTTTGCTCTTGCTTTTCTAGTTCTTTTCATTGTGATGTTAGGGTGTCAATTTTGGATCTTTCCTGCTTTCTCTTGTGGGCATTTAGTGCAATAAATTTCCCTCTACACACTGCTTTGAATGCATCCCAGAGATTCTGGTATGTTGTGTCTTTGTTCTCGTTGGTTTCAAAGAACATCTTTATTTCTGCCTTCATTTCGTTATGTACCCAGTAGTCATTCAGGAGCAGGTTGTTCAGTTTCCATGTAGTTGAGCGGTTGTGAGTGAGATTCTTAATCCTGAGTTCTAGTTTGATTGCACTGTGGTCTGAGAGATAGCGATTCCTCAGGGATCTAGAACTGGAGATACCATTTGACCCAGCCATCCCATTACTGAGTATATACCTAAAGGACTATAAATCATGCTGCTATAAAGACACATGCACACGTATGTTTATTGTGGCATTATTCACGATAGCAAAGACTTGGAACCAACCCAAATGTCCAACAATGATAGACTGGATTAAGAAAATGTGGCACATATACACCATGGAATACTATGCAGCCATAAAAAATGATGAGTTCATGTCCTTTGTAGGGACATGGATGAAATTGGAAATCATCATTCTCAGTAAACTATCGCAAGAACAAAAAACCAAACACCGCATATTCTCACTCATAGGTGGGAATTGAACAATGAGATCACATGGACACAGGAAGGGGAATATCACACTCTGGGGACTGTTGTGGGGTAGGGGGAGCGGGGAGGGATAGCATTGGGAGATATACCTAATGCTAGATGACGAGTTAGTGGGTGCAGCGCACCAGCATGGCACATGTATACATATGTAACTAACCTGCACAATGTGCACATGTACCCTAAAACTTAAAGTATAATAATAAAAATAAATAAATATAAATAAATAAATAAATAAATGTATTCTTTTGGGCCGATGGTAAAATTTCTGAACTGATACTTCTAACACCTTTATTAAAACAAATTCAATCTCTCTGCTCACTCCTTCCATTCAACAATACAATGAAATGTTTTCATATTCTCTGATTTTTGGCTAACTTAATTATATCATTTGCTTGGTATAAGTGATGTTTGCTACATGCAATTCAGTTTTCACTCACAGTTTTACTAGTAGTACTAATACACGTTTAACAAAATTGATGGACTTTCCTGTTGTACTTTAACTAGCAGCATATTGAATGATATTATCTGAGAAACAATCATCATTTCCTTTCTCTACTTCATCCTTTATCGCTCCTTTCATTACTAGTTCAGTCATTCAACACAACTTTATCAAGCATTTACTATAACCTGGTTACTCTTCTGAGCACTATGGATTAAGCAGTGAATAAGAAAACATCCCTGGACTCACATAACTCACATTGCAGTTGAAGAGTTATGACTTTAAAAACAGAAATATAGTTCAGGTCATAATAATTGCTATAAAAAATAAAGCAAGTGCGCACTTAAAGAGTGACTGGGTGAGGGCTTGGTGTATTACCTCTTTTGAGGAGGTGACATTTGAGCAGAAGCCTCAATAGAGTAAAGGATTAATAAAGCCAGCAACCTCACGAGACTATCAACATCTATAACAACATAAGGAATATTATAAATCTCTTGAAAAATGTAAACCAGAAAGATGATTTATACTTGCTTTCTTTTTGTGCTGTTAGTTCTAAAAAGTCTCATCATAGCCCTTGGCTGTTGAAACAATGCACAGTCATGAAGACTCACAGACTAAAAGTAGTTCAATCCCAAGCGCATCAAAGAAACATGAGTGCATTTTACACAAGTGTACAGTCACACACCGCAAAATGACATTTCAGTCAACAATGGACTGCATATATGATGATGGTCCCATAGGATTCCAATGGAGCTGAAAATTTCCTATCACCCTGTGACGTCTTAATGATCCTGATCCCATGTAGGCCGAGGCTAGTGACGTCTTAATGATGCTGATCCCATGTAGGCCGAGCCTAATGTGTATGTTCGTGTTTTAGTTTTTAATGAAATAGTTTAAACATGTTTTAAATTTAAAAAATAGAAAATATAGAATAGAATATAAAAAGAAAATATTTTTGTAGAGTTATACAATGTGTTTGGGTTATTATAAGAGTTTAAAAGTAAAAAAAAGTCGTAAACATTTATAAAGTAAAAAAGTGACAGTAAGCTCAAGTTATTATTGAAGAAAGAAAATTTTTAAAATAAATTTAGTGTAGCCTAAGTGTACGGTGTTTATGGAGTCTAGAGGAGTGTACAGTAATGTTTTAGGCCTTCACAGTAACACACCGCTCACCCACTCAGAGTCATACAGAGCAACTTCCAGTCCTGAAAGCTCCATTCATGACAGGTGATCTATATAGGTGTACCATTTTTATCTCTGATACAGTATTTTTATGCTATCTTTTCTATGTTTAGATACACCAAAACTTACCACTGTGTTATAACTGCCTACAGTATGCAGTACAGTAACATACTGTACAGGTTTGCAGCCTAGGATCCATAGACTATAAGGCATAGCCTAGGTGTGTATTAGGCTATGCCATCTGGGTTTGTGTAAGTACACTGCATGATGTTCACACAATGTGAAATCACCTAACAACACATTTCTCAGAATATATCCTCCACATGAAGCGAGGCATGACTGTAATGGGTACGTAGCTCAGAAATGACCAACCTCTCAAAAAGCCAAACCACTTCATATTTTTGTCAGGTTATTTATGCCTTGGCATTTGTGCAAAGCAGAAGCATACATTGTAATCACTTGAAAGAAAAGATTATATCTAGACCAAAGAAAGTGAGACAAAAGCCACAATGAACAGCAAGGTTAATTATTCTAATGAAGCATCTTTCCACAGCTCCTCCAATTTCTAACCATATTACAAGAATACCCATTCTCCATCCCTCTCCCAAACCACTGCCACTGCCCAAAAATAATGGTGGGATTTAGTTGACATTTTTTTACTATTTTTCAGTGTTTTGAAATCTTTTTTGGATACTAAAACAGGCAAAAAAAAAGCATTTGGTAACATACTTTCAAATAAAGATTTCCTCTTCCACAATTTCACATCTACTTCTTTCTTTATTTTTTAACTTGTCCAGTTACAGGTGGCTAGCAGCAAAGAGTTCTACCCTGCCATTAACCAAAGAGAAGCCTCACTGAAAAGGATCAAGAGCTCTGTGTTTCATCAATTTAACATCCTAGCATTAGCACCAGCCAAGCAGACACAGCCAGCCTGCCAAGACAAACAAATGGGTCTTGGCTAAAGGGGCACCCATTTCTGGAGACAGCCCTCCAGTCTAAACTTCTTAAGGAGTCCATATAAACGTGCTTTTATTGAAAGGTGCTACTCCATCTAAAAAGCACAGATTCAGTTCAAACACTACCACCTTTCACTGGTTATGTTGGCTTAAGGTGTGTGCAGCTCAATGACCGTGCAAAACCTGCGTCACAGCTACCTGCTACTCACTTTTTAAATCCCCAAACCAAAACTTCTGGAGCCACACTGAACACTGGCTGTTTTATCAGAAAGAAAATAAGAGTGAAGAAGGATGCTGGGCCACAGAATCTTTTCCTGCCTCCACCCCAACCCCATCCAAATAGAGAGCTGCACTAGGTGAATAAATGGTTATAGGTCTCCTCTGTTTCTCTAGCCTAGTGGATAGAATTTAAACTTAGTGTGGGAATGTCACTCCTTCATTCCTTTTCTGGAGTTTGTCAGTAAGCGAACATTGCTTAAAGGTTGAGCTTCTTGGAGATGTGGGGTGGGCAGGGCTAAATTGTGAAATCTATTAAAAACTGAAAAGATTTTACAGAAAACTAGACATTTTTAACTAAATTTAAAAGAAAATCCACTAGCAAACATTTATTGAACATTTACTCTGTGTTGAATTCTGGGAAAAGTGTGGGGCTATGAAAGAGAACATGGCACTTACCATCCTAGAGAAACTATAAATCTAATTCAGTCAAATACTAATGGCAACAACTAAGAAAAAAACTACATCCTGAAAGTTTGCAAGATTTGGATTCCTAAGAATGTGCAAGAAGTGTCTCTACAAAGTAATGGACCAAAATTCTATGAGATCGTTTGGAAAAGTAGTCTCACAACTTAGTGTTCAAACTGCATAACCTTCATCTTAGAAGTTTCAGGCGTTTGTGTGTCACCAAATGAGTATTCAAGCATTCACAATCACAAGGAGCCACCCTCACAGGAGCGGCAGTAGTCTTTTATTCATTCATCCTCTGAGCATTGGGCTTCTAAAATGTGCCAAGCACTCCATCCAGGTGTTGGAAATGTAATGGTAACAAGACAGAAATCTAAGCCCTTGCCCTCATGAAGTTGATAATCCAGTTCAGGAGAGAGAATATTAATAAGTAAATAAATAAACACCATTGTTTAGTTAGTGACAACTATGATGCTAAAAATTAGCCTGGGTCCTGGGAAGATCTGAGATGGAGGGGCAGGTATCAGAGGAACCATTTTAAGAAAGGGTAGTCCAGATTGGTTCAAGAAGGAATACTTGAGCAAAAATCTGAAGGATCAAAAGGAGCCAACTATGTAGGAGGAGTGACTGGCAAAGGAAGTAGCAAGAGGAAGAAATGAGCTTAGCAAGTTCCAAGAACAAAAACGCCAATGTGGCTTGAACATAGTCAACCAGGGTGGAATGGTAAGGCTAGAGGCCAGTCTTTACCAAGGCTTGGATCATGTAAGGCCTTGCAGATGGTGGTACAAAGTTTGGCTTTTATTCTGACAGTGATAGGAGGCAGCTAGGGTGGGAGGGTTAAAAGTGGGGGTGATATGATCTGATTTACTTGTTTTAATGTCCACTCTGACTGTACTCATTCATTCAAACATTTGTTCAGCATTAACTATGTCCTACACACCGGGGATCCAGGATTGAACTAAAAAGGGCAAAATCTCTACCTTCATGAAGTTTGGGTGCAGGACAGGGGTTTTAGGGGCAATAAATACAAAGCACACACTTAAGCTTAATGTTTCAAGTTGATATGGTTTGCCTGTGTCCCCACCTAAATCTCACCTTGAATTGCAATAATCCCCATGTGTCAACGGTGGGGCCATGTGGAGATAACTGAATTATGGGGGCAGGTTTCCCCCATACTGTTCTCACGGTAGTGAATAAGTCTCATGAGATCTAATGGTTTTATAAATGGGAGTTTTTCTGCACAAGTTCTCTTGTCTGCCACCATGTAAGATGTGACTTTGCTCCTCATTCAGCTTCTGCCATGATTGTAAGGCCTGCCCAGACATGTGAAACTGTGAGTCAATTAAACCTCTTTCCTTCATAAATTACCCAGTCTTGGGCATATCTTTATTAGCAGCATGAGAACGGACTAATACACAAGTGATAATGTCCTATCAATAAAAAGAGAATAAAAAGGTAGAATGTGATAATGCAAGATGCCATTTCAGAAAGGTTGGTTGGGTCCTTCTGACACTGCGATGAACATCTGGGGAGAAAGCATCTCAGGAAGGCGAGCAGTCCATAGAGAAAGCACTGTTCAGCTCGTGGCTGGCACTATGGTCCACAGGAGGATGTAGAAGAAGAGGTTAGAGGGATAGCCTGTGTGAGAGCCATGTGCATCCTTGTAGTCCGTGGTAATGAGTTTGGATTGTATTCTTGAATGGCAAGAAGGACCACTGGATAGTTCTGAGCAGAAAATGACAATCTAACTGCTGTTTGGAGAAAAGACACTACGGCAACAAGACTAGATGTGAAAAACACCGTTACAGCACAAGAGATGTGAGTAGCTTGGACCAGAGTGAATGGTCAGAATCTATATATATTCTGAAGGCAGAGCAAACAGAATTTGCTAATCGACAGAATGTGGGGGTGGGAAAGAATGAGAGCCTTCAAGCTTGATTCTAATGGTTTTGTCTAGGATGTAATGCTATTTCTAATTTCCCTGCCTCCCTGTGGCTGCATCTTCTCTATATCCCTGGTAGGCTCCATGTAATCTAATGTTGTTTGCCCAAGTTCTACCCTTGACCATCTTCTCTTCTCTTGTTCTCTTCTCTTTTGATCATTTTCAATTATACTCATTGCTTCAACTGTACTATATATGAGATGATACCCAGCGTAATAGAATGGAAAAGGCTGTAATTTAGGGTCAGATAGAATTAAGCTCAATTCCAAGTTCTATCAGTTCCAGCTATGCGGTCTTAGTTAAGATAATGACCTCTCTAAATCTGCCTCCTCAATGGTCAATTAGAGATGATAATACCTCAAGGGGATACTGAGATAATTAAATATGTCACATTTAAAACCTCACTATATCTCTGGCACATTGGAAGTAATCAAACATTATTTCGAAGTTGTATTTTATTTTGTTTTAATCTCCATCTCTAGCTAAAAATCACTGCAAAAAAGCTTTCCCCTCTCCTCCATTTTCCATAGTCAGCCAAACCTGAAGCCTAAAAGTCACCTTTGAGTCACCTTTGGCTCCTCTAGCTTTTTCTGGCTTTATTTCTAACTGCCAAGTCTGCAGATTCAAAATTATGTCTATTGATTTCATTCCTTCTGTTAATCCTATACTTAGGTAGCCCCAAAATCTGCTGACCACTGTCTCGAGGCTTACTCTACAGCCTTGTCTCAGCTACACCTCTTCCCACAGTATCTATTGCAGTATCTTCCAACTTCTCTAAGTCTTATTTCAGTGATCCTCCTAAAATGCAAGAGCACTCCTAAGTGAAAACCTGCAAATGGCTCCTTATAATCTAAATAAGATTCCAGCTTGTTAATACACATTCAAGAGACATGATTTTGATCCCATCTTATATCTCCAACTTCTTCTCCTACATTATTTTGTCTTTATTCCATACTCTTACAATTTAAAAGTCTACTGTCCTATTCCACCCTGATTTGTCCCATGTTATTTCTTCTGCCTAAAATATGCTCCTTCCTCCCAGCACCCCAAACTCTCTACTGTTTATTCTTTAAGTCCAAGTCTTACCTCCTCTGAAGGATCTTCCCTGAATACATCACAGACTAAGTTACCACCCTTTTAAGTGAGGCCAGAGTAGCAAGTTTGCATCACTTTACTAGGCCCTCATCATACCACACTGTAATCATTTGCTAACTTGTATAGCACTCCCCATAGATGGCCATCCTTGAAGACAGAACTACTCATGACTCATATTTGTATCCTTAGTGCCTACCATCCTACAGCAATGCTGTAATCCAATTATATAGAGCAGTCAACTAATGTTCAAAGAGGTTAAGCTATATTATATCATATATGCCTGTATGTATCAGAGCAAAGAAGGTTATAAACTCTGGACCATTTTGTTCCAGCAGCCACACTTTCTCAAAATTAGAATCATATAAAAATGTATTATTTCACTAATCCTTCAGAGGTTTTCAGTCTGAAAAAAAAAATTTCTTTAAGTAGAGCTCAAGAACATTCTTCATTGTATATCTAAAAATAGTGAAATGAAAAACTATTTTAGATTCCTTCATTTACAAACTCTAACTTAACAAAAACCAAAAACATTACATGTAATAGTAAGAATAGTAAGAATAGTGTAAGAATCTAATTGGCAAAACTTCACAATTGCCATGGATATGATGCCAATGGAATTTCAAACTTCTTCACAGTCATCATGATCCAAAGTTTACAGGAGTCTTAAGAAAAATAAATCAGGACAATATCCCAAATTTCTTTTCAAATACAAATACTCTAATGGCAAATATCATGCAAACATTATGCAATTATTTCACAGTTCACAGTTTTGTTCTTTTTAAAAAATGTATTTCACAATTTTACTAAAAATTACCCACATGATAATTACATAAATAAGGAACTTGATGTATCAGTTATATTAAAAGACTCCCCATAACTAGTCATATTTAAATGACAAGTCTGGAATAATAAATAATGATTAACACAAGCATTAACCAAATACAAAAAGCTATCTTAACATTTTCCTTTAAAACTTAAGTAATGTCTTAGGTAAATCCATCCGTTATTTCGAACAACATTGCATCAAACACATCACAACAAAGTTAAATTAATAATGTCAAAACTGGCATGTATTATGAAAAAAAAAACGAGAAGAAAACTTAGAATAGAATGTAAGTTTTGACTTGGTTCACAGCTTATCTTGCCAGTGCATATCATATGGTCCCTCTCTTCAACCACCAGTCACACATCTAAGTTTAACTAAATGTTATTTATTTTTCATATTTTGCGGAAAAAGCAGTCTCTGGTTTCCAGTAAAAAGATGGTACAGCATCTTTCTTACCAAGAATAATTACTAGATGGTTGTTCATAACTTTTCATATGCAAGTTCCTATAGTACATACATATGATTATAAATCATACTACAATCATATTAATTTAAACTCTACTCATCAATCATTATCAACTTAACAAATTAGCACTCTTGTGCCCTCTAGTGGATGCATGAATACAAAATTGTGTTTATTTTCCTCAGAAAGGTAAAAACTGAACCTGACTATACACGTGTATATTCAGAAATATGTTTAGAAGACAGATATAGTAACAGTTAACCAGTTAACAATGTAGCCCAAGAGGCTGGTGAATACAGATATGAAGACACTATATTACAATAAAATGGTAGTATTCCATGGGTTGGAGTTCTACCTATAGAATTCAAATGGTTTGAATTCATACTCCAACCCATAGAAGTGATGTTGTTTCAGGCTCATTGTTTAATATCAGAGGCTCCATTTCTTCCTCTCTAAAATGAGGTGGATAATAGTGACTTCATAGGTTGTTGTGAGAATTAAAGGGGTTAACATGTGAGTACAATGAACAGTACCTGGCACTCATTAGACGACTAATAAAATCAGTGTCCTTTCCCCTTATTGCTATCTAATCCCTCACCTCTCCGTGATCAGCATGCACGGGTCTTTCAGGCCTGCTCCTTCCAAGCACAGGTGACTCTTGAATAACACAGATGTGAACTGTGTGCATCCATTTATACATGGATCTTCTGCCTTTGCCAACCCTGTGACAGCAAGACCAACCCCTCCTCCTCCGCCTCCTCTCCCTTAGCCTATTCACTGTGAGGACAACAGGCAATGAAAAGCTTGATGATGATCCACTTCCACTTAATGAATAATAAATACATTTTCCCTTCCTTATGACTTTCTTAATAACACTTTTTTTCTCTGGATTACGTTATTGTAAGAATACAGTATATAACATATACAACATACGAAATAAGTGTTAATTGACTGTTTATGTTATCAGTGAGGCTTCCAGGCAACAGTAAGCTATTAGTGGTTAAGCTATAAGGGAGTCAAAAGTTACATACAGATATTTCACTGCATGGGGGTTGGTTGCCCAACCTCCGCATTGATCAAGGATCAATTGTATTGTCCCAATGTGCCATATTTTTTTAAATACAAGACTTCAGAGAAGACTTCAAGTTTGTGTACAAGATGAGAAAAACTAGAATGCTCAATACTGTTTTAGTCTAGGTTGATACTGGCTGTCCTGTGGGTTTCATTCTGAATCAGGATTCTAGCCCTTTTAGCAACTCCTCTTACTTGGTCATGGGCAAAATGGCATAGCTACACTGACATGATTCCTCTATATCTCAGGCAGATATTCTAATCACCACCTACCTCTCTGGAATACCGTGAGGATTACTCAAGTTATTTTCTGAAATTCTTTTAAGTTTATATATATATATATATATATATATATATATATACACACACACACACACACACACATATATATATACACACACACATTTCATATACATAATATATACATCTCATATATAATATATATACACTCATAATATATACATATTATGAGTATGTATATACACACATATAATACACACACATTTTTAAAATTATATCCATCTTCCTGTATATGCATGACTTATAGTAGTAGTTCTTGAAATTTAACCTGTGAATCCCTGAAGACACCTAAGACCCATTCTCTTAAAGGGGCTCTGCAAGGTCAAAACTATTCTCACCCTAATATGAAGATGTTTTCACCTTTTTCACTGTGTTGATATTCGCACTGGTGGCAAAAAGGCAATGGTGAGTTAAACTGCTGGGCTTCCACATGAATCAAGACAGTGGCACTCAACTATACTAGGAGTCATCATATTCTTCACTGTCCTACACACTTATGGTAATGACAATGATTTTTATTTTTTTTTATTATACTTTAAGTTTTAGGGTACATGTGCACATTGTGCAGGTTAGTTACATATGTATACATGTGCCATGCTGGTGCGCTGCACCCACTAACTCGTCATCTAGCATTAGGTACATCTCCCAATGCTATCCCTCCCCCCTCTCCCCTCCCCACCACAGTCCCCAGAGTGTGATATTCCCCTTCCTGTGTCCATGTGATCTCATTGTTCAATTCCCACCTATGAGTGAGAATATGCGGTGTTTGGCTTTTTGTTCTTGCAATAGTTTACTGAGAATGATGGTTTCCAGTTTCATCCATGTCCCTACAAAGGACATGAACTCATCCTTTTTTATGGCTGCATAGTATTCCATGGTGTATATGTGCCACATTTTCTTAATCCAGTCTATCATTGTTGGACATTTGGGTTGGTTCCAAGTCTTTGCTATTGTGAATAATGTCGCAATAAACATACGTGTGCATGTGTCTTTATAGCAGCATGATTTATAGTCATTTGGGTATATACCCAGTAATGGGATGGCTGGGTCAAATGGTATTTCTAGTTCTAGATCCCTGAGGAATCGCCACACTGACTTCCACAATGGTTGAACTAGTTTACAGTCCCACCAACAGTGTAAAAGTGTTCCTATTTCTCCACATCCTCTCCAGCACCTGTTGTTTCCTGACTTTTTAATGATTGCCATTCTAACTGGTGTTAGATGGTATCTCATTGTGGTTTTGATTTGCATTTCTCTGATGGCCAGTGATGATGAGCATTTTTTCATGTGTCTTTTGGCTGCATAAATGTCTTCTTTTGAGAAGTGTCTGTTCATGTTCCTCGCCCACTTTTTGATGGGGTTGTTTGTTTTTTTCTTGTAAATTTGTTTGAGTTCATTGTAGATTCTGGATATTAGCCCTTTGTCAGATGAGTAGGTTGCGAAAATTTTCTCCCATGTTGTAGGTTGCCTGTTCACTCTGATGGTAGTTTCTTTTGCTGTGCAGAAGCTCTTTAGTTTAATTAGATCCCATTTGTCAATTTTGGCTTTTGTTGCCATTGCTTTTGGTGTTTTGGATATGAAGTCCTTGCCCACGCCTATGTCCTGAATGGTAATGCCTAGGTTTTCTTCTAGGGTTTTTATGGTTTTAGGTCTAACGTTTAAATCTTTAATCCATCTTGAATTGATTTTTGTATAAGGTGTAAGGAAGGGATCCAGTTTCAGCTTTCTACATATGGCTAGCCAGTTTTCCCAGCACCATTTATTAAATAGGGAATCCTTTCCCCATTGCTTGTTTTTCTCAGGTTTGTCAAAGATCAGATAGTTGTAGGTAAGTGGCGTTATTTCTGAGGGCTCTGTTCTGTTCCATTGATCTATATCTCTGTTTTGGTACCAGTACCATGCTGTTTTGGTTACTGTAGCCTTGTAGTATAGTTTGAAGTCAGGTAGGGTGATGCCTCCAGCTTTGTTCTTTTGGCTTAGGATTGACTTGGCGATGCGGGCTCTTTTTTGGTTCCATATGAACTTTAAAGTAGTTTTTTCCAATTCTGTGAAGAAAGTCATTGGTAGCTTGATGGGGATGGCATTGAATCTGTAAATTACCTTGGGCAGTATGGCCATTTTCACGATATTGATTCTTCCTACCCATGAGCATGGAATGTTCTTCCATTTGTTTGTATCCTCTTTTATTTCCTTGAGCAGTGGTTTGTAGTTCTCCTTGAAGAGGTCCTTCACATCCCTTGTAAGTTGGATTCCTAGGTATTTTATTCTCTTTGAAGCAATTGTGAATGGGAGTTCACTCATGATTTGGCTCTCTGTTTGTCTGTTGTTGGTGTATAGGAATGCTTGTGATTTTTGTACATTGATTTTGTATCCTGAGACTTTGCTGAAGTTGCTTATCAGCTTAAGGAGATTTTGGGCTGAGACGATGGGGTTTTCCAGATAAACAATCATGTCGTCTGCAATTAGACCAATATCCTTGATGAACACTGATGCAAAAATCCTCAGTAAAATACTGGCAAACCGAATCCAGCAGCACATCAAAAAGCTTATCCACCATGATCAAGTGGGCTTCATCCCTGGGATGCAAGGCTGGTTCAATATACGCAAATCAATAAATGTAATCCAGCATATAAACAGAGCCAAAGACAAAAACCACATGATCATCTCAATAGATGCAGAAAAAGCCTTTGACAAAATTCAACAACCCTTCATGCTAAAAACTCTCAATAAATTAGGTATTGATGGGACGTATTTCAAAATAATAAGAGCTATCTATGACAAACCCACAGCCAATATCATACTGAATGGGCAAAAACTGGAAGCATTCCCTTTGAAAACTGGCACAAGACAGGGATGCCCTCTCTCACCGCTCCTATTCAACATAGTGTTGGAAGTTCTGGCCAGGGCAATCAGGCAGGAGAAGGAAATAAAGGGTATTCAATTAGGAAAAGAGGAAGACAATGATTTTTAAAAGCCAGTTGCAATAAAAAAGTCCTGTGAAAGCAGTAACAATTATTAATTTTATTAAGTCTTAAGGCTTAAGTACAAAATTTTTAATATCCTATGTGATATAAATAGGAAGTGCACAACCATATACCACTTCTATCGCATACCAAACTACAAACGATATCTCAAGAAAGATCACTTGCACAAATGTTTGAGGTGTGAGTTGAATGAGCCGTTTTTTCATGGAACACCATTTTTACTTAAAATAATGACTAAGAGATAAAGCACAGTTATTCAAACTTGGATATTTGGCAAACATCTTCTTGAAAAATAACGTGAGCCTGCCTTTTCAAGGAAAACAACTAACAGGATATGTTGCTAATGATAAAATTCAAGATTTCAAGCAAAAATTAGAAACTTGGAGTACTTGTTATCTGCCACTGTTAGCTTAACAGACTCTCAACATTTAAAGACTTTTTCTGATTTAATCTGTAGTTATAGCAACAAATGTCAATAATGTAATAACTTCTAACTCCATGACACAATATTTTCCAAATGACCAATGCATAAAATTACAAAAAGTGCAACATAGATTTTAATATAACAGAGTACAAAAATATTTGATATGCTTTTGGATTCCACATTGCATCTAGTATTTAGAGTGCTAGTATTTGTTGAGTTCTAGTATAGAATCAAAGAATGTTCTCATTATATAAAAAGCATTTTAAAATATTTGTTTCATTTCCAACTGCATATGTTTGTAAGACCAGATTTTCTTCATATACTTCAACCAAAACAACATTAAAAATGCAAAAGCAGATATGAAAACGTAACCATCTTCTATCAAGCCAGGCAAGAAAAAGGTTGGTGAAAATTAAAAACAATGCCATCTTCCTCTTGAATTTTTTTGTTTTTGAAAATATAGCTACTTTTAGACAAACTTGTTTATGTTAATATATGCCAAGTTTATTATAACTACTGTAAAAATTAATTAATCAATATTTAATTTTGTTCATCTCTGATTTTCATTATGGTAAATGTAGATAGATATAATCTATATAAACAAAATCTCTTTGAGGTCTTAAATAATTTTTCAGACTATAAGGGCCCTAAAGTCAAAAATTGTCAGAACTACTACCTGAAAGAAACCAAGATCCTCCACTGAAGAAAGCTATCAGTAGAGATCACTTCTCCCTCAGTTGGAAGCAGGAATGTCAGGAACTATGGGACATAAAGCAGATACTTAGAATTCCTGAGATAAATACAAGGAAGATCTAGAAATAAGAACTGAGTTTAACATCTGGAAATCCTGGTCCAGGAAAAATGAGACAGGGCTTGACAATATAAATGACAAATAGGAGAAATAATGTTTTTATAAATATTCTGAAATTCATACATTCTCAATTCCACTACATCGCTTATATTTGCTAAGGCCAAAATTCCATGCCCCTTAGAAGAAAAGAAACATATAAAAACCAAACTACATACTGATCATTTTTCTTCTGAAAATAAGATATTAACCTCTGTTACTACAGAGTATATGCCAAATACAGAAATATCCCTGGTAAAATATCTTTTAACAACATGCAAAGCAATTCACTGTAGGTTTATACAGTATATTAAAGACACATAAACAGTGCTTCTGAACATAAAAATAACTCAACATTCTCAAGCTTCCATGAAAATCAGTTTGTTTTCTTTTTTTTAGCAAAATGGGCTAATTAACCTACTAGTCCATGTTATGAATTGCTTTTAAGAATCTGACAATGTCATTTTGTCTGTTCCCCAATATATATTTAATAAGGAGACATTAAAATTAGATTCTGTTCAAGAGAAATATTCCTTCTTTCACCTTGCAGTTCTGCAGAACCCCCAATGTATAACAGAAAAATCAGAGTTGTGCTAATAAGTACTCTTAGGGGAATAATTACTGAAAATGCCACATATAAGATAGTCAAAATGAAGGGTAAAATAAATTCTTTATTCATGGATAGCTTATGTTGACAATTGTAGAATGGCTTAAGCACTGCACGAACTTTGGCTAGCATTTGTTTCATGTTAAGACACAAGTCAATCTGAGGTGCCTCAAACGTAACTGTAATATTTGATGACCATGAGTATGAGTGAAAGAGAAATTCATCTAAAAGTTGGCATAAAATACAGCAAAACAAAATCTTTAGTTTTGCAACCAAAGTAACTTGGAACTCCATTACAAAATTTCTAAAAAGAATTAAAAATAAAAAATTAATATTAACAAAACAAACGATAATTTAATAATGCATAGCTTTGCTATTCAACATGTGTACCTGAAGTAGCAGATCCCACAGATCTTGTTAAAAATGTTGATTATCACAATCAGTATATCAGAAGTCGACATACTTCTACTACACCTAGGGACTCTACTCACTAAGTACAACTGTCTACTCTGGACCTTATATATATAACAAACATAAGATGACTCTAAAGGTGGAGAGAAGAAGGCAGACTAGCTAAAGACCTCAAGATCCATGATGACATGCTGGGTTTTCTTTTTGCTTCTTTTATCCCAGATTTGCAGTGGAAAAAAAATTTAGCAACTCAGAAATGTAGACAAAAACAGGCAAGGAAACAAAAACAAACAAAATAACAACAGCAACAATAACAAAGCCCTAAGAAAAACATGCTCTCTCTAGCCAATGGTCTAGGAAATGGCCAGCCTATGAGAATAAAAACATTTAGACACTAACAGTTTTACACAAGCCAAACACCACAGAAAAAAAAAAAAAACATGGTCCTACTACATTCACACCAGCACAGGCCAAGTGGGGAGCTTAGGCCTCCATCTTGTCAAGATTGTGATGAGTCATCCCAACACCCTAGGTGGTGTGAGAGAAAGCCAAGTGGGGAGCTGGGACTTTCATTCCCACCAGCTGGTAACCAGCACTTCCCTAGTACACTGTGTACTATCAGTGGGACCATATGAAAAACCAAGACTCCCACCTCCTACCCATCAGTAATGAGTCACTCTTTCCCCTCCCCACTGGGGTGGTTTCAAAGGAGGCAGAGTGGAGAGTTAGAACTTTCACCATTGCCTGGTAATAAGGTTATCTTTTATTGGAGGCCATCCTCAACATGATGTCAGTGAAGACCATGTGGAGAGCCAAAATTCCCACTCCCACCCAGCAGTAATGAGACACTCCTGTCTTCAGGAGTAAATAGAAGCCAAATGAGGAACACAAACTTTTATCTACACCTGGCAGTAACAAGGGAGCTCCTTCCCCACATATCTGCTAAAATGGTGTCAGAAAAGGCCAGTTAAAACAGAAGGTTTAAATAAAATCCAGAGTCTCATAACATATGAAAAAGTCCAGATATCAGTCAAAAATCACTCGTCATATCAAGAACCTGGAAGATCTCAAACTAAATGAAAAAAGACAATTAATGGATGCCAACACTAAGATGACAGATGTTAAAATCATCTGCACAGATTTTAAAGCAACAATGATAAAAAATGTTTCAATCATCAATTACAAACATACTTGAAATAAATGAAAACGGAGAAAAAACAAAGAAATAGAAAATATAAGGAAAATTCAAATAAAGTATTACAACAGAAAAATATGGTAACCCAGACACAAAGCTCATTTGGAAAGGCTCAACAGCAGAATAAATGGACAGAGAAAACAATCAGTAAACTGGAAAGCAGAATAGATGTTATCTAATCTGAACAAAAGAAAGAAAATAGACTACATAAAATAAACAGAGCCTCAGAAACCTGGAGACAATATACTTAAAAAAAAAATCTGACATTAACATTCAGGTAAAGTTTCCATACTTTATTCAAACTGGTAAAATGACAACATCAGTAGTTATGTACATGTAATACAATATGTAGAGTAACCACCAGAAACTACACAAGGATATACCTCACAAACGCTATTAATAAATCAAAATAGAATTCTAAAAATGTTTGCATAATCTTTAAAGGCAGGAAAAATAAAACAAAGAATTAAAAAATAGAGGAGGAGAAAAAAACAGAAAATAAAAATAAAGTACCAAACTTAAGCCCTAACATATTAATAATTACATTAAATATAAATAATGTAAATATAACATTAAAAGACAGAGATTGACAGATGAAATTTAAAAGCATAACAAAATTACATGCTTTCTACAAGAAACTCTCTTCAACGAAATAGGGAAGTTGAAAGTAAAAGAATGCAATATATACATAATGCACATATCATTCAAAGAAAATCATAAGTGGTTATACTAATGTTAGATAATGTAGACTTCAGAGCAAAAACATATATATGTTAACAGAAAGAGATATTATATAATTATAAAATAGTCAATACAGGAAGAAGACACAGCAATCTTAAACACATATGCACCAGACAACAGAGACGCAAAACATATGATACAAAAACTGATAAAATTGAAAGAAGAAACAAACAAATCCACAATTACAGTTGGAGTCTTTAACATGACTTTTGCAAGAACTAAACAGCTAGACAAAAAATTAGCAAGAATACAGACGAACTCAACACCATCAATCTACAAGATCCAATCAATATTTATAAAATATTCTACTGAAGAATAGGAAACTATATACAGTTTCAAGAGCCCACAGAACATGTATCAAGAGAGAATATATCCTCATCTATGAAAAAAAAACAAAATTAAAATAACTGAAATCAGACTAAGTATGTTCTCTGACTATAACAGAATCAATCTAAAAATAACAGGAATGTCCCCACTTAGAAAGTAAACAATACATTTTAAATAATCCATGAGTCAAAGAGGAAGTCTCATAGGAAGTCAAAATACATTCAAATGAATAAAAATACAACATATCAAAATTTGTGGGACACAGTTAAAGCAGTACAAAAAGAGTAATTTACAGCATACAATACACACCTTAGAAAAAAGAAAAATCTCGAATCAATAAGCTAAGCCCCTACCTGAAGAAACTATGAAAACTAGAGCAAAGTAAACCCAAACTAAGTAGAAAGAAGTAAATAAGTAAATAATAAAGAGCTAAAATCAATAAATGAAAAAAGAAAAAATCAATAGAGAAAACCAACAAAACAAAGAGCTAGGTCTTTGAAAAGATCAATAAAACTGAAAAAATATCTAGCAAGACTGACAAAGAAGAAAGGAGGCATGAGTTGTCAATATCAGAAATGAAATAGATTCATTCAAGATCCTAAAGATAACAAAAGAATAATGACAGAATGCAATGAAAAATTCCATCAGTATAAATTTAACAACTTAGACAAAATAAACTACTTCCCCAAAAAACATAAACTACCACAACTCATCTAACATGAAATAGATAATTTAAACATCCTTGTAACCAATAAGGCAATCAAATGTACAACTTAAAAAATCCCAAAAAAGGAATGTCCAGGCCCAGATGGGTTCAATGGAGAATTCTACCAAATGGTTAAAGAAGAATTAACATCAACTCTATACAATTTCTTCCAGAAAACAGAAGAAGAAAAACTTACCAATTAATTTACGAAGCTAAAATTACACTAATCCCCAAACTAGACAAAGACAAAGGGAGGGAAGGAAGAAGGGAGGGTGATGAAAGAAAGAGAAAGAAAATTACACATCAACATTCCTCATAAATATTCACGCAAAAAATCATTAACAAAATATTGCAAACAAAATTCAAAAACATAACAATAATATAATGATATAAAAAGAATCATACAACATGGCCTAATGGGGTTTATTTCAGGGAAGCAAGGCTAGTTCAATTTTCAAGAATCAATCAATGTAAGCTAACACATTAACAGGATTTATTTAAAATCACATGTCAAATGATGCAGAAAATACGTATCAAATGATGCAGAAAAAATCATTTGACAGAATTCAATACTCATTTGTAATAAAAAATGCTCAGAAAAATAGGAGTAGAAGGGAACTTCCTCAACTTGACAAAAAGCATCTTCAAAAAACCTGTAGATAACATTATATTTAAGTGGTAAAAGACTCAAGACTTTCACCCTGAAATGGGGAGCAAAGCAGAGATGTCTACTCTCAGCACTTTTACTCAATATAGATTGAACTCAGCTCTGTACCAAGCGGACCTAATAGACATTTACAGAACTCTCCACCCCAAATCAACAGAATATGCATTCTTCTCAGCACCACACCACACCTACTCCAAAACGGACCACACAGTTGGAAGTAAAGCTCTCATCAGCAAATGTAAAAGAACAGAAATTATAACAAACTGTCTGTCACACCACAGTGCAATCAAACTAGAACTCAGGATTAAGAAACTCACTAAAAACAGCTCAACTACATGGAAACTGAACAACCTGCTACTGAATGACTACTGGGTACATAACGAAATGAAGGCAGAAATAAAGATGTTCTTTGAAACCAACGAGAAAAAAGACACAACATACCAGAATCTCTGGGACACACTCAAAGCAGTGTGTAGAGGGAAATTTATAGCACTAAATGTCCACAAGAGAAAGCAGGAAAGATCCAAAATTGACACCCTAACATCACAATTAAAAGAACTAGAGAAGCAAGAGCAAACACATTCAAAAGCTAGCAGAAGGCAAGAAATAACTAAAATCAGAGCAGAACTGAAGGAAATAGAGACACAAAAAACCCTTCAAAAAATTAATGAATCCAGGAGCTGGTTTTTTGAAAGGATCAACAAAATTGATAGACCACTAGCAAGATTAATAAAGAAAAAAAGTGAGAAGAATCAAATAGACGCAATAAAAAATGATAACGGGGATATCACCACCGATCCCACAGAAATACAAACTACCATCAGAGAATACTACAAACACCTCTACGCAAATAAACTAGAAAATCTAGAAGAAATGGATAAATTCCTCGACACATACACCCTCCCAAGACTAAACCAGGAAGAAGTTGAATCTCTGAATAGACCAATAACAAGATCTGAAATTGTGGCAATAATCAATAGCTTACCAACCAAAAAGAGTCCAGGACCAGATGGTTTCACAGCCGAATTCTACCAGAGGTACAAGGAGGAACTGGTACCATTCTTTCTGAAACTATTCCAATCAATAGAAAAAGAGGGAATCCTCCCTAACTCATTTTATGAGGCCAGCTTCATCCTGATACCAAAGCTGGGCAGAGACACAACTAAAAAAGAGAATTTTAGACCAATATCCTTGATGAACATTGATGCAAAAATCCTCAATAAAATACTGGCAAACCGAATCCAGTAGCACATCAAAAAGCTTATCCACCATGATCAAGTGGGCTTCATCCCTGGGATGCAAGGCTGGTTCAATATATGCAAATCAATAAATGTAATCCAGCATATAAACAGAACCAAAGACAAAAACCACATGATTATCTCAATAGATGCAGAAAAGGCCTTTGGTAAAATTCAACAACCTTTCATGCTAAAAACTCTCAATAAATTAGGTATTGATGGGACATATCTCAAAATAATAAGAGCTATCTATGACAAACCCACAGCCAATATCATACTGAATGGGCAAAAACTGGAAGCATTCCCTTTGAAAACTGGCACAAGACAGGGATGCCCTCTCTCACCACTCCTATTCAACATAGTGTTGGAAGTTCTGGCTAGGGCAATTAGGCAGGAGAAGGAAATAAAGGGTATTCAATTAGGAAAAGAGGAAGTCAAATTGTCCCTGTTTGCCAATGACATGATTCTATATCTAGAAAACCCCATTGTCTCAGCCCAAAATCTCCTTAAGCTGCTAAGCAACTTCAGCAAAGTCTCAGGATACAAAATCAATGTACAAAAATCACAAGCATTCTCATACACCAATAACAGACAAACAGAGAGCCAAATCATGAGTGAACTCCCATTCACAATTGCTTCAAAGAGAATAAAATACTTAGGAATCCTACTTACAAGGGACGTGAAGGACCTCCTCAAGGAGAACTACAAACCACTGCTCAACGAAATAAAAGAGGATACAAAGAAATGGAAGAACATTCCATGCTCATGGGTAGGAAGAATCAATATCCTGAGAATGGCCATACTGCCCAAGGTAATTTATAGATTCAATGCCATCCCCATCAAGCTACCAATGACTTTCTTCACAGAATTGGAAAAAACTACTTTAAAGTTCATAGGGAACCAAAAAAGAGCCCGCATTGCCAAGTCAATCCTAAGCCAAAAGAACAAAGCTGGAGGCATCACCCTACCTGACTTCAAACTATACTACAAGGCTACAGTAACCAAAACAGCATGGTACTGGTACCAAAACAGAGATATAGAACAATGGAACAGAAAAGAGCCCTCAGAAATAATGCCGCATATCTACAACTATCTGATCTTTGACAAACCTGACAAAAACAAGCAATGGGGAAAGGATTCCCTATTTAATAAATGGTGCTGGGAAAACTGGCTAGCCATATGTAGAAAGCTGAAACTGGATCCTTTCCTTACACCTTATATAAAAATTAACTCAAGATGGATTAAAGACTTAAACGTTAGACCTAAAACCATAAAAACCCTAGAAGAAAACCTAGGCATTACCATTCAGGACATAGGCATGGGCAAGGACTTCATGTCTAAAACACCAAAAGCAATCACAACAAAAGCCAAAATTGACAAATGGGATCTAATTAAACTAAAGAGCTTCTGCACAGCAAAAGAAACTACCATCAGAGTGAACAGGCAGCCTGCAAAATGGGAGAAAATTTTTGCAACCTACTCATCTGACAAAGGGCTAATATCCAGAATCTACAATGAACTCAAACAAATTTACAAGAAACAAACAAACAACCCCATCAAAGAGTGGGCAAAGGATATGAACAGACACTTCTCAAAAGAAGACATTTATGCAGCCAAAAGACACATGAAAAAATGCTCATCATCACTGGCCATCAGAGAAATGCAAATCAAAACCACAATGAGATACCATCTAACACCAGTTAGAATGGCAATCATTAAAAAGTCAGGAAACAACAGGTGCTAGAGAGGATGTGGAGAAATAGGAACACTTTTACACTGTTGGTGGGACTGTAAACTAGTTCAACCATTGTGGAAGTCAGTGTGGTGATTCCTCAGGGATCTAGAACTAGAAATATCATTTGACCCAGCCATCCCATTACTGGGTATATACCCAAAGGACTATAAATCATGCTGCTATAAAGACACATGCACACGTATGTTTATTGTGGCACTATTCACAATAGCAAAGACTTGGAACCAACCCAAACGTCCAACAATGATAGACTGGATTAAGAAAATGTGGCACATATACACCATGGAATACTATGCAGCCATAAAAAAGGATGAGTTCATGTCCTTTGTAGGGACATGGATGAATTTGGAAATCATCATTCTCAGTAAACTATCACAAGGACAAAAAACCAAACACCACATGTTCTCAATCATAGATGGGAATTGAACAATGAGAACACATGGACACAGGAAGGGGAACATAACACTCTGGGGACTGTTGTGGGGTCGGGGGACGGGGGAGGGATAGCATTAGGAGATATATCTAATGCTAAATGACGAGTTAATGGGTGCAGCACACCAGCATGGCACATGTATACATATGTAACTAACCTGCACATTGTGCACATGTACCCTAAAAGTTAAAGTATAATAATAATAATAAAATAAAAATAAAAAAAGAGAAACAAGAGGAAATAAAAGGCATGTATACTGGAAAAAAATAAAACTATCCCTATTTTCACATGATATGATAGTCTACATAGAAAATCTCAAGGAATTCATTAAAAAGCTCATAGAAACAATAAGTGAACTTAGCAAGGTAGCATGGTACAAAATAAACCTGCAAAAATAAATTGTATTTTAATATCAATAATGAATATATGGGAAGAATTTAAAATGCAGTACTATTTACAACCATGAAAACATACTTAAATACAGGTGAAACTCTAACAAAAACATGTATAAAACCTGTATGCTGAAACTTACACAATATTGGTGAAAGAAATCAAAGACCTAAATAAAGGGAAAGACATACTGTCATGATAAATTGAAACACTCAAGATAGTAAAGATTTCAGTTTTTCCCAAACTTGTGAACAAGCTTGATGAAATTCCTATCAACACTCAAGCAATATTTTTCATAGATATAGACAAGATTATTTTCAAATTGATACAGAAAGGTGGAAGAACTAGAAGAGATAAGACAATTTTGAAAAATAATAAAGCAGGAATAATCAGTATACCTAATTTCAAGACTTTTACAGCTACAGGAATCCAGATTGTGTCATATTGGTGAAGGGATAAATACATAGCCCAATGGAACAAAGTAAAGAATCCAGAAACATATCCACACCAATATGCCCAACTTACTTCTGACAAAGTTGCAAAGACAATTCAATAAAAGAAAGAGAGCTTTTCAGCAAATGGTGCTAGAGCAATTGACTATCCATAGACAAAAGAATAGCCTTGGACCTAAATTTTATATCTGAAGCAAAAATCAAATCAAAATTGACCACAGATTTAAATGTAAGTCATAAAATCATAAGACTTTTAGAAAAAAACATAGGAGAAAAATCTTCAGGATCTAGAGCTAGGCAAAGAGTTCTTATGTCATGAACCATAAAAACTGATTAATTGGACTCCATCAAAATTAAAAATTTTCTCTGCAAAAGGCCACATTAAGAAGATGAAAAAGACAAGTCAAAAAGTGGTAGAAAATATTTGCAAATGACATCTGACAAAGGAAAATTTTCTAGAATAGATTAGCTCAAAATGTAAATTTAAAAAATTCAATTAGAAAATGAAAAAGCCATGAACAGACATTTCACATATTTAGAGAATATATAAATGGAAAATAAGCACATGAAAAGATAATTAACCATTATGAAAATCAAAATTAAAAGAACAGTGAGCTATGACTACACACTATCAGAAAGGCAAAAACATAGTGACATCACCAAATGCTGGTAAGAATGTGAAGAAACTGGAACATTCATACGTTGCTGGTGGGAATGTAAAATGTTACAACCACTCTGCATTAACAGTTCGTCAACTTTTTAAAAAACTAATCACTCAATTATCATACAATCCAGAAATTTCACTCTAGGGCATTTTTACAAGAAAAACTAAGGGTTATGTTCATTAAAAAAAAAAAACCTGTACACAAAGTTTATAGCACCTTTGGTCACAACAGCCAAAAATTGGAAACAACCTGATGTCTTTCAATGGACGAATTATTAAATAAAGTATGATACATCCATTCCTTGGAATAGTACACATCAATAAAAAAAATGAACAAACTATTGATGCATACAACAACCTGAGTGAATCTCCAGAAAATTATGCAGAGCAAAAAAAAAAGTCAAGTCCTAAAAGGTTACATACTATATAATACCATTTACATACTGTTCTAGAAATGACAAAAATGGAAATGAAGAACAGATTCACAGTTTTCAGAGCTTAAGGAAGAAGTGGGGTGGGAGAAAAGTGGTCATGGCTATAAAAGGGCAATATGAGAAAGCCTTTTAGTCATGTAACACATCTGTATATTAACTGTATCAATGTCAATATTCTATTGGTAATATCATACTGTAGTTGAGGATGTTATTGAGGGAAACAGAAAAGAGTACACTGAATCTATCATTTCTTATAACTGCAACAGAATCTATAACTATCTCAAAAAGGTTTAATTTTAAAAAAATGTAGATCATGATTTAGTAAGTAAAGCCTGAGATTCTGTATTTCTAACAAGTCTTCAGATAATACAGATTCCACTGCTGTGGGGACCACAATTTAAGTAATAAGTCATTGGAAAATTGGTCACTGTAACTCCTCATACTAACAGGCTAAAAATAAAAAAACCCATGACCATCTCAATAGATGCTAGAAAGGCATTTAACAAGATTTAACATCTATAAAAGAGAATAACTATCAGCAAACTAAAATTAGAAGGCCAGTTCCCCAACCTGAAAGTGTGCTAATGAAAAACTTACAGCTAACGTCCTATCAACCATTATTGACTGAATGCAATTTTCCTAAGATTAGGATTAAGACAGAGATTTCTACTCTCATCTTTTTTTTCAACATTTCATTTCTAGAGATCGTAACCAATGTAATGAGGCAAGAAAAAAAAGGCGTACATATTGGAAGGGAAGAAATAAAACTCTCTTTCCCAGAAAATATGACAGTTTATGTAGAAAATTATGAGAGCTACCAAAAACCTACTAAAACTACAAAGCCACAGGATGCAACGGAATATACAAATTGTACTTCCAAAATTGGTGAATTTCATTTTGTCTAAGTTATACCCCAATAAATCTGATTTTAAAAGCTCTATAGCTAAACTAAATAGTCTAGCCTTGGTTAAAGCAGTATCAATAATCAGTCTTATAATAAATGTCTTAGCTAATGGCAAGTATCCCTCACTCCTTTAATTTCTCTTTTTCCAAAAGAGTGACACCCCATCAACAATGAGTTTCAGGAAGTTCATTCTTCATTTGTCCCCAGGATAACCAGACAATACATTTGGTTTGCCCCAGTCTCAAGTGTAGGACAAATCTTCTGTTAACAGTGGCTCTCAGAGAGGTTTTCACTACTCCTAGTATCCAACCTAGCTGCAAAACAATATAATTGTTTGGATAAAAGTAAAGAAGTAAAATCCAAAGAATACCCAAACGTTCATTAAGATAGCATTTGTGCCAGGCACGGTGGCTCACGCCTGTAATCCCAGCACTTTGGGAGGCTGAGGCATGCGATCATGAGGTCAGGAGATTGAGACCATCCTGACTAACATGGTGAAACCCCGTCTCTACTAAAAATACAAAAAATTAGCCAGGCGTGGTGGCAGGCGCCTGTAGTCCCAGCTACTCAGGAGGCTGAGGCAGGAGACTGGCGTGAACCCAGGAGGCGGAACTTGCGGTGAGCCAAGATGGCACCATTGCACTCCAGCCCGGGTGACAGAGCAAGGCTCCGTCTCAAAAAGAAAGAAAGAAAAAAAAAAGATAGCATTTGTTTGTTCTATTTATTTGCTCTATTTATTCTCAAACAGCCCTGGCTCCCTCCCTCAATCCCATCTAATTTACCCCAATCTTACTGTTCTTCCTTAAATGCAATAGAATCCAGAAATGTGTAAAAAGGAAAAGCAAAAAGATAATAACAAAGTTTAAAACCTAACACTAAATTACAGTGCACAGTACATATTAAGGCACTATTCTAGTTTCTTATGTGTAAAATTCTTCCAGTAATGTCCTGAAAGTTAAATGCCTTCCTTTTTTCTTTTAAAAAACATATTTTTCCATTATCATTTATAAACCAACAACTACATTTACCCTTTCAACACTTGGGATCCTGACCATCTATGTCTTACTCAAATATTCCCTTAGTACAGCATACTTAAAGCAGGGTAAAAAAAGACCAAAAGGCAGATAAGTGTGTCTGAACCTCATTAAGGCACAGATGGAGTTGTATTTGATTCACTGTACTTGAGCTACATTCCTACACCAGACCAAAGATGAAGCCAGGAAAATTCAGTTCCCTTGATTTATATACTCACCTTAGCAAAAGTGGGAGTGGATCTCACAGGCTACTCACAGCAAATCTGCAGTGCTCTCATTTGTCATATAGGACAAAGTAGAAACTCCCATGGATGGTGAGGATAGGCAGCATGGCGGAAGTGTGCAGAGTGGTGGTGAGGGTGGCTGCTATTGCAGCATATAGCCTACCTTAAAGGTAGATACCTGAAAGATACTCAGGTAACAAGGAAAAAGTCCAATTCTGGTTGTAGATCACTCTTGGGAATAGATTTTTTAAAGTATAAGACCCCCAAAATGCCAGAGTATAAACGACCCTCCCTTTCAATCATGTATCCTTGTTTTTCCTATTTCCCACATTATAAATATCAAAGACCTGAGCATTTACATCAGATTGGTGTGCTCAAAACTTCTTGAAAATGGTGTGTAAAATGTCAGTAAGATGAAATGGGTTGTAAAATGTCAGTAAGATGAAATGGGTTAAAAAGAGAAACGCAGCATATTATACTTCTGATTATTTCTGCAGCCACAAGGTTTTCATTAAGCTTCAAGCATGTGGGTTTGTGATTATGTTCATGACAACAAACACTAAAACATGGAACAAGATCTGTAGTTCAAAGAAATGAAATATTCCAGAATTTATCCACATATTCCAATATACTGTTTTTGTGTATTTTGTTTCCAACTCAAGAGGTTTCTTGAAACCTCTACAAAAATGTTAATCTTAGTGATTCATTCACAAAGGGTTTAAGCTAAAATTTTTGTAGTTTAGACCGGAGTTCAATTGTCAAGGAATGATTTTAGAAGTGATATAAATTTTTAAAATTTTGATCAGATCATAGAGAATAGATAAACATGTCTATTCTAATGCAAAATTTTAGCTACGTTTCCTGCATTATCTTCCAGGCTTAATTATGTATGTTCTGGTTTAACAGGTTATTTTTTTTTTAAAGATCATTGGAAAAATATGTTCACAATAAAATCATTCAAGAAATATATTTCTACCAGTACTCTTGTTTCCTAACTTCCTATTTTTTAAGTTCCCTTAATTTTCAAAACACAAACTTTTCTTTTCTCTCCTGAGTTATATTTGCTGCTCCTAACCATACTTACATTGTTCAATGCCTTCTAAATATAACAACTGCTATGGTCTGAATGTTAGCATCCCCCTCAAAATTCATACGTTGAAACCTAACCCTTACGGTAATGAAATTAAGAGGGGGGGCCTTTGGGAGGTAATAAGGTCATGAGGGCTTTGCCCTCATAAATGAGATTAGTGCCCTTATAAAAGAGGCTTGACAGAGCCTGTTTGCCCCTTCCACCATGTGAGGATGTAGCAAACAAGCGCTATCTTTGAAGCAGAGACTGGGCCCTCACTGGACACTGAAACTGCTGGTACCTTGATCTTGGATTTCCTAGCATCCAGAATAGTGAGCAATAAATTTCTGTTGTTTAGAAATTACCCATTCTTACATGTTTCCATATAGCAGCCCAAATAGACTAAGATGATACCTAGTACGTGCCTTCATGCAAGAACTGTGTATAGTAGTAGACTTACATGTTATCTTAGTTAAATCAGACTGAAAAACTTCTGTAGTAAATATCATTTCTGTTTTATAAATGAGGAAACTAAGATCTACATAAATCAATTAAACTTGCCCAACTTAACAAAGTTTCTAGATGGCACAGCCAAGCTTTATCCAGTTCTAATGTACTCCAACACCCAAAATGTATTTTCATCATTGTAGTAAGTACTGAGGCCACCTTGGTTGAACAACCACATTTGGATATTCATATACTTTACTCATATTTCTGCTCAGTCTTGTACAGAGAGGCCTATCTGGCTCCTACTTAAAAAATAAAATTATTTGAATCATAGGTTCTATGTCTATTTCACAAAGAAAACTGAGAACCTAGCCCTCCATCAGGCCTCTGAAGCAAGAGCCCTCCGTCATTAATAAATCCAGGGCTTTGGATGGATTCTATTTTTAGAGTGCTTGAAAAGATCCAAATGCTAGAAAAATCAAATTTTCAAATAGGCAGGTTTCTGATAATAAAAGATTGAATCAAATATGAAAGAAAAAAATAATTCTTTCCCAAAACAGACTGCATGACCAGATGGAAGAAAGAGTTTAAGAACAAAAAGTGTCAAGTACTTAATTCAAATGAAGAATACAGGCATTCGAGGGTCAATGCACTACTTAGAACAGCCAGAGTGCCAGCATGGACAGAATACTGCACCTTCATTCTCTGATGCTTTTCACTCATCTGCTCTATCACTTCCTTATTCCCCCTCTAATGTCATTAGTTTAAAAAGGTAGAAGGGCAAAATATAGCAAATAATAAATGCTCAGTTAACTGTAGATTGTTCATTGGATTTCATGAAAACTATGCATATCCTTATCTGAATTTAATAACTTATTTTAAGGATGATCACCTCTCCAGTCATCACTTTTACTTTACAGAAGAGAAGAAAAAATATTCTGAGAGGTTAAAATATTCCCAAAGTCACAAGAAGTGAGGCATAGTGTCCACTGTATGCCAAAGGTTGTTGTAGAAGATTTACATTCTCTATAAAAGGTATGTCAACTCTTAGATCATTAAATCTTTTTCACAGAAAACATGACTCATTGTGATTATTCACATTAACAAAATTATATTGGCTTAATGTTCAGGAAAACAAATAAGTAGAAGACAAAGGTAGGAGAAAAAGATAACATGGATATTAAGAAGGAAAAAAGGATGCGTGTGCTAAAATAGGTCTTCAAAAAATTTGCAGCAAGTATTCCGACTCCATCACAAGAATCTATGATCTTCTTAAGTGGTGGCTTGGAGCCAAGAAAAATTCACTAGATGAGAGTGAAGGAGTCAAAGAACCAATCAGCAAAACAAAATTTCAATAGCTAATGCTAAGTAAAACAGATGCCCATCTCTGTCTGCCCTGTCCCTCACCATACATGGGCAATCAGTTATACCACTCTGTAACCATTACCTTTGGTTCCAGATTTACCATGAGCGTGCAGTCTTATATCGGTTAGTGACAAAAACGCTTTCCATCTCTTATTAACAATACTTTCTGCTACATATTCAGTCTTGTATTCATTCCCTTTACATACATGTAAAAATTAGCATGTGAGTAAAAATCAGGTTCTATATGCTGACAAGCACAATACTGAATGAACCTGGTATATACAATTAATAAAGAGATGGCAACAAAAAGGGAGTAGCTATGATCAAATACAATCATTCTCTCTACACTGCTAAAAGAGTTTAATAATCCATATAAACATTATAATCAAAAAGAATTCTGATGCATTTATAAGGCTTGACTTAAGAGAAAAAATAGCTCTTCCTAAGAGAAAAAATAGCCCTTTTCGTATTCATTTTCTTGGCCATGTTTGAAATGGAGAAAGAAAAAAATAAATAAATGCCTAAATATTGTGCACTTTGGTTATGAGTCCATAAATTTCTATGCATATTATTCAAGCCAGAAAAGTTACACAATCAAGTCTTTTTTTGTTTTTAACTTAGTGATTAGGAGTGATTAACTATGATCCTGTTGAGTTGCAAATGTGGCAATGTAAAGGCCTTTAGCCCCTATGCTTTGTGGTCTTGATTTAATAGTGTTGTGTATTCAATATATTTAATATACAGGAGCTGTCTTTTCCTGGTTGGTAATTAACGTCCCTTGGACCCTGAAATCACTCAGAACAGGGACTTCTCTGTGGAGACTATATTCCAGATTACACTGCTATTTTTACTTTATAGGTTCTTGAATTTTAAGGATTTATTTCTAGATTGTACAGGTTCACATTTTGCATCAAGGTTACTAGTCAGGTAGCTTACTCTTCTGATAACAAATTCCATCTCTGTGAAATACTGGCATTTGTCATGCTATCAGTTTTTGAAATGTTTTGGAAGTGCCTGAGATGATCCATTGCTCATCACTTCCACCACTTCTAACCTAATCCAACCTACAGCCATATCTCAAATGTGATCATCTCCTGCTCTCTAGTTGATTCGCATTTTAGGCAGGGTAATCTTTTTCAAGATAGATTACTTTATTCAAGATTTACTATTTATAATTGACAAATATATATATTTAAGGCATAAAATTTGATGATTTGATAGACATATATATTTATGAAATAATCACCACAAATTAATTAACCTATCACCTCATGTAGTCATCAATATTTTTTCTTTATTTTCATGGTGAGAACACCTAGGATCTACCCTCTTAGCAAATTTCAAGCATATAATAAAATATAACAACTATAGTCACCAGAACTTAGATCTCCAGAATGTACTCATCTAATAACTATAAAGTTTGTATGCTTTGACCACTATCTCCCCATTTTCTCCTCATCATGACCTCTAGCAATCTTCCTTCTACTCTCCATTTCTATAAGTTGACTTTTTTATATTCCACATATAAGTGAGATCATGCAATATTTGTCTTTCTGTGTCTGGCCTATTTCACTTAGCATAAAGTCCTCCAGATTCATCCATGTTGTCACAAATGGCAGGATTTCCTTCTTTTCTAAAGCTGAATAAAGGTTTAGAAAGGTTTCCCTATCCATTCATACACTGACAGACATTTAGGTTGTTTCCCTATCTTGTTGATTGTGAATAATACTGCAATGAATATGAAAGTGGAGACATCTCTCTGAGATAGTGATTTTTCTTGTACAGTAGCCCCCCCTTTATCTGCAGTGTTGCTTTCTACGGTTTCGATCACCCATGGTCAATTGCAGTCCAAAAATATTAAATGAAAAATTCCAGAAGTAACAATTCATGAGTTTTAAATTGCTTGTTGTTTTCTGTAGCATGATGAAATCTAATGTCATCTAGCTCTGTCTTGCCCGGGACATGAATCATTCCTTTGTCCAGCAAGTCCTTGCTGTATATACTACCCACTTGTTAATCATCAACATCATCTGCTCCTGACAGCCAACCATATCATAGCCCAATAATCCAGGATCACCTGAAGCAGATGTTCTTCCTTCTGAGGTATAGTCAGAAACGGAATAATAACCTAACACTACATCTCAATGGCTACGGCATTCACCTAACTTCATTTCATCACATAGGCATTTTATCATCTCACATCCTCACATGCATATTTTATTATTAGTTATTTGTATTAATTTCTTATTGTGCCTATTTTATAAACTTAATCATAGGCATGTATGTGCAGGAAAAAATATAGTATATATAGGGTTCATTACTTTCTAAGGTTTCAGACATCCACTGAGGGTCCTGGAACATATTTCTCACAGATAAGGAAGTTGCTGTATATATACCCAAAAGTAGATCACTGGAATATATGTAGTTTTATTTTTAATTTTTTGAGGAGCCTCCATACCGATTTTCATAAGTGCCGCACCATTTACATTCCCATCAGTAGTGTACAGACATTCCCTTTTCTCCATATCTCACCAACACTTATCTTTCATTTTTCTCCTAGTAGCCATTTCAACAGGTGTGACGCAATATCTCACTGTGAGTTTGATTTGCATTTCCCTGATGATTAGTGATGTGGAGCACTTTTTCATATACCTATTGGCCATTTGTTGTCTTCTATTGAGAAATGTCTATTCGGATCTTTGCCCATTTTTCAAATAGATTGTTTTGATGCTATTGAGTTGTTGAGTTCTTCATGTATTTTGCATGTTAACCCTTTATAGGATATATTGTCTGCAAATATTTTCTCCCATTCTGTTGGTTATCTCTTCACTTTGTCATTTATTTCTATGCAAATGCTTTTCACTTTGATGTAAATTCATTTGTCTATTTTTGCTTTTGTTGCCTTGCCTTTGTGATCATATCAAAAAATTTATTGCCCAGACTAATGTCATGAAGCTTTTTTCTTTTGTTTTCTTCTACTACTTTGGCAATTTCAGGTCTTAAGAGTTAAGCTTTTAATACATTTGAATGGAATTTTGCATGCATTGTAAGATAAGGATCATATTTCATTATTCTGCATGTGCATATCTGGTTTTTCCAGCACCATTTATTGGACATTGTCTTTTCCACATTATGTATTCTTGGCACATTGTTAAAGACCAGTTGACTGAGTATGCCTGAGTTTATCCTTATGCTCTTTTTTCTGTTCCATTGGTTTTCATGCCAGTACCATACGTTTTAATTAGTGTAGCTTTGTAATAAAATTTTAACTTACACAGCCTGATACCTCTAGCTTTATTCTTCCTGCTAAGTTTCTTTGGCTACTCAGGGTTTTTTGTGGTTTCACAGGAATTATAGGATTGTTTTTCTATATCTGTAACTACTTCCATGAAGCTTTTGATAGAAATGCACTGAATCTGTATATAACTTTGGTTAGTAACATTTTAACAATATTAATTCTTCCAATGAATGAACATGAGATTTTTTCCATTTGTCTTTAATTTCCCTTATCAATGCTTTATAGTTTTTAGTGTACAAGTCTTTCACTTCTTTGGTTAAGTTTATTTCTAAGTATTTTATTCTTTTTGTTGACATTACGAATGAGATTGTTTTCTTAATTTTATTTTTGGACAATTTGTTGTTTGTAAATAGAAGCACAATTGATTTTGTTCTGTTGATTTTTTATTATGCAACCTTACTGAATTCATTTGTTAGTTCTAACAGAATTTTGTTGTTGTTCATTCTTTAGGGTTTCCTGGGTATATGATCATGTTATCTGCAAACAAAGACAATTTTTCTTCTTTTTGTTTTTTTCTTTCCTAAATGCTCTAGCTAAAACTTCTGATACTATGTTGAGAAGTGACCAGAGTAGGCATCTTTGTATTGTTCAGTATCTCAGAAGAAAAGTTTTCAGTTTTTCCTCATTTATTATCATAAGAGGTATGGGTTTTTCATATATAGACTTCACTATGTTGAAGTAAGATCCTTCTATCACTATTTTGTTAAGAGTTTTTATCGTGAATGGGTATTGAACTTTGTCAATTGCTTGTCCTGCATCTATGAAAATGATGTTATTTTTGTCTTTCACTCTGTTAATTGTGTATGTAGACCCATCCTTGCATAATAGAAAACTTCCACTTTGTCATGGTGTTGGATCCTTTTATCATGCTGTTGATTAGGGTTACTGGTATTTCCTTGAGGATTTTTACATCCATGTTCATCAGGGAAATTAGCCTATAGTTTTCTTTTCTTTACTATTTTTGCCTGGTTTTAGTAGCAGGGAGATGCTGGCCTCATAAAATGAGTTGGAAAGTGTTCCCTTTTCTTCGATTTTCTGGAACAGTCTGAGAAAGATTCATATTAATTTCTCTTTTAATAAAATTCACCTATGAAGCCATCAGGTTCTGAACTTTTCATTGTTGGCAGAATTTTCATTACTAATTCAATCATCTCTTTATTTGTTATTGTCCTTTTCAGGTTATTTCTTCCCGACACAATTTTGGTAGTTTGAAAGTTTCTCAAAATTGAAAATTGATCCATTTCTTTTATGTAATCTAGTTTTTCGGGATATAATTGTTTATAATAATGCTTATGATTTTTATTTCAGAAAAAAATTGTTTTAATGTCTCCTCTTATATTTCTGATATTAAATATTTGAATATTCTTTCTCTTTTTCTTAGACTAAGGGTTTTTTAAAACTTTATTTATCTTTCGAAAAACAACTTTTAGCTTTGCTGATTTTTTCTGTTTTTTTAATTCTCTATTTGATTTATTTCTTTTCTAATTTTTATTGTGTCCTTATTTATGCTAACACTAGGCTTAGCTTATTCTTGTTTTTCTAGTTCTTTGAGGAGCAAAGTTTTTTTTTTCAATATAGGCATTTATAGCTACAAAGATTCCTCTTATTAAAGCTTTTGCTGAATCCCATGGGCTTTGATATGTTGTTTTAATTTTCCTTTGTTTCGAGATACACTTTACATTCCCTTTTAATTTTCAGTGTAGAGCTTAGTTTCCATTTATTTGTGAATTTTTCACTTTCTTGCTGTTACTAATTTCAACTTTTATTGCACTGTGCTCAGAAAAAGTGATTTTTATTTTGGAATGATTTTTATTTTCTTAAATTTGTTGAGATTTGTTTTGTGACCTAATATGTGATCTAACCTAGAGAATGTTCTGTGTGTACTGAAAAGTTCTGTTGTGTGAAAAGTTCTGTATACATCAGATAGGACCCTTTAGCTCTCCAGTGTTGTTCGAGTCATCTGTTTATGGTTGATATTCATATTTGAATTTTCCACCTGTTCTTGTAAATATGGTACTAAAGTCCCCAAGTGTTACCGTATTGCTGTCAATTTCTGCCTTCAGATCTATCAATATTTACTTTAGATAAAACATTATCTAAATATTTAGATGCTGTGATATTTGGTATGTTCATACTTATAACTATTATAACTTACTGTTGAATTAACTCTTTTATCAATGTATAATGACCTTCTTTTCCTCTAGATAAGGTTTTAGACTTAATGACTATTTTGCCAAATATAAATATAGCCACCAGTTTTCTTTTATTTGCATGAAATATCTTTTTACATCCCTTCACTTTTAGCCTATGTGTCTTTAATTCTAAAGTGAACCTCTTATAGACAACATATCACCAAATTTGTTTTTTGTCCATTCAGCCATTCTATCCTATGACTTTTGTTTGGTGGTGAGTTTAATCCATTTATATTTAAAGAAATTATTTTTAGGTGAGGACATACTGTTACCACTTTGTTAGTTGTTTTCTGTTTATCTTACAGTGGTTTTGTCTGTCTCATCCTCTTTTGTTATCTTCCTTTGTTATTCTATTTTTGTAGTGATTTGCTTTGATTTATTTTCTTTATCTTTTGTGTGCCTATTACACACTTTTTCTTTGTGGTTAGCTCATGGCTTGCATAAAATATCTGATAGTTTTAACCTTCTATTTTAAGTTGATAACAACTTAACTCTAATCTCATACAAAAACACTATACTTTTACTCCTCATACATACACTTTGTGTTCTTGTAGAAAGAGTGTGCTTTATATCATACTGTGTAACCACTAACACATTTTTATCTATTAATGTATGTGTTAATATTAAAAGTAATTTATGCACCACTTTGATGATGTTACATTAATTTGTACATGTCCATATATTTGGCTGTACCTGTTATATTTATGCTTTAATATGCTTTTTGTTGTTGTTTAGCATATTTTCATTTCAATACAAAAAGTCCCTTAAGCATTTCTTGTAAAGTAAGTCTAGTGGTGACAAACTCTCTCAGTTTTTGTTTATCTAGGAAAGTCACTATTTCTCCTTCATTTTTAAAAATAATTTTACGAAGTATAGTATTATTGTGGAGTTTTTTTCTTTCAGAACTTTTAATATATCATCCAAATCACTCCTGGACAGCCAAAAAAAAAAAAATACACTGTCAGTCTTATAGAGGTCACCTTGTATGTGATGAGTTGCTTTTCTCTTGCTGCTTTCAAAATTCTATCTTTGTCTTTGACATTTGACAATTTGATTACAATGTGCCTCAGTATAGTCTTCTTCGGGTTTATCATGTTTGGAGACTTTACAGCTTTCATGAACTAGAATGTCAATTTCCCGCTCAAGATTTGGGAAGTTTTCAGATATTAATTATTTAAATAAGCTTTCATCTCCTTTATCTGTCTCTTCTCCTTCTTGAACTCTCAAAATGCATATTTTAGTTTTCTTGATGATGCATCATGAGTCTCATAAGCTTTCTTCATTCCTTTTTATTCTTTGTCCTTCTTTGACTGGGAACCTCCAAACCATGGGTCCTCACATTTTTAGATATTTTTCTGATCGATTGAGTCTGTTGCTGACACTCTCTATTGCTTTTTTCATTCCATTCATTGTATCCTTCAGCTCCAGAATTTCTGTTTGGTTCTATTTTTATGATTTCTATGACTTTGTTGAACTTCTTGTTTTGTTCTTGTATTGTTTTCTGATTTTGTTAAGTTTTCTGTCTGTGTTCTCTTTTAGCTACCTTAATTTCCTTAAAAGAATTATTTTGAACTCTTACCCAGTTCATAGACTTCCATTTCTTTACAGTCAGATACTGGAAAATTATCATGTTGCTTTGGTGATATCATGTTTAGCTGATGTTTTGTGTTTCCTGTAGCCTTGCATTGACATCTGCACATTTGAGGGAGCAGTAGCCTCTTCCAGACTTTATGAACTGGCTTCAGAAAGATATTTACCCAAGGTAGGGTGCGACAGTGCCAACTGGGTAGGGTGTGACAGCTCTGGCTCAGTTTGGGAGTGCTTAGTAGTAATTCTGGCTTCAGGCAGATGCTACAATGAAATCTCCACAGAGTTACATCAGCTAGGTCAGCATCAGCAGAGACTATGAGGATCTTCAGCAGCCAAGGTTACAGATATACCTGGCAGCAACAAGGACTCTTGGTGTCCTTAATGGAAAAGGTTGCTGGGGTCCTCTAGTTCTCCTTTTCCCTCATGGGGGAAGTCATGACCAAGGGAATCCCTTTTAGCACCAGGTCTGACATGTGGGCACACACACCCCGTGGCAGCAATGTCCGGGTCTGGGACACAGGTGCCCTTACCATAAGGATGGTGTAAGTGTCTAAGGCCTGAGTGTGCTAAGCAGCCGCAAAGACAGGGTCCAAGGCTTGGGGGTGTGTAGAACAACCACAGCACTTGGAACCATGGAATGGGCACACTCACTGCAGTAGTGACACCGGTATCTAAGGTGTGGAAATGTGTGGAATAGTCCCAGGGTCTGTGGGGTCTATAGAGTCATTGTAGGGAACTGGTAGCTCTGGCTGGAAAAAGGAGAAATGGCAGGCACAGCAGCAGATCAGCAGGATGGGGAAGAAGGTGCAGCTGTGGTATCTCTGCTCTCAGATGGGGTGGGGTTCAATCAATTATTTATTACTTAAACTGAAAAGCCAGGTTTACATTATTAATAAGCTTACATTTTATATACTATTAGCTATGTGTCTGGAAGGAATGCAGGAGACACTGACTACCTTTTTACAAAGAAAAAAAGAGACATTATTTGTCAAACTCCTTTAAAACATTGTTTTGTAGAAATACACAGGCAAGGCTACAAAGTTTAACTCAATAATAACAGTTGCAAAAAAATACCTAGAAAAATCATCAAATCATGACCTACCTCTTTCAGTTATTTTTTAATAACCTGCAGCAAAAAAGGCAACTTTCTCACAGTAACCTATATATATTAAATGTGCTGCCAACCCAGATCTTCAGAACATTACAAACAATTTTGGAAAAGGACACTTTTTGGAATATATATTTAAGCCTGGTTAAAAGACAGAACCATAATACAAACCTACTATACAGCAAGGACTTTGCACAGAGGCAAATTAACACACTATTTGCTAACTCAATACAGCACTATTTCTGGTCTACATCTTTCCATGTAAGCAATCTTGTCAACTACAAATGTACTATGTACCTACTATGGGCCAGTCACTATAAAGTGTTAGATATCAAAAATGACTATAATGGGAGAACTTTTTGATTTTTTCCATTTAATTGTTTGAAATGAGTTGTAAATCTGTAAAGAAAATTATTAGACTTTTCTCACTTGTAGCTCCTGCAAACATGGCATAAGAATGGTGCTTACTTAATCTTACAGAGGAAATCTTCAATCTACAGAGTTGGCAAAATAAGCAGATAAAATCTGGAATGATTAACACATCATCACAGCAGTAGTTCTTGTGTGGTTTTCTAGTCATACCTTCAAATGTAATAAATTAAGTGTTCCTACTTTGGGCTTTCTCTTGCTGAAAGCAGAATTGTTCACTCAAGTCAAGTGTTCATTTTAGAGATGTTTTACCAGTGTAAAATAACTCCATCTTGTGGATTATCCTGACCATGGCATTCAGATCTCACCTTTCTTCTTTAATTTTTTAAAGGTAAGACTAGCATCAGCCTGATCCTTTCCAACCTCTGTAATCTGTCTTGTTTCCTACTGGATATTAATCTTCACAAGCATCCCGCTATATGGCATAGGTATATAAAAGTGTCTGCCACTCCTAGTATCATCAATCCTATGACCACTATGGAGCTTAGATTTTCCAGCCCACCAGGACCAATACAGCTTAGTGTCAGAGGCCATCGATTATACTGTCCCTATTCATTTTAATTCCATTGAAATATCTAAGAGGGAAGATAGTAAACATAGTAAGGAAGGCTCTTTGAACGGCTGGGATATACGAGAGTGGTAATCCAATGGCCTCCTCACTTTACATGGACTTTTGTCCTTTTGTACACCTGTCTCCTGTTTGGTTTCTGAAGATGATAATTATAATTCTGTATATTTCAACTCAAATACACTTAAAACTGACTTATAAAAATAAACATTCAGCCGCACATCAAGAAAAATCCTCCATTTTGTATCATATTTTTGAAGTTCAAAATTTAAAGGAACTTCTTCTGTCTCACCCACTTGGCACAATAACAATTCTAACATCCAATATTTCTTCCAGGTGTCATTCCAGGTCCCCCCTTTGGAAGCTGCCAGAGGCTTTAATCTAAAGCACACTCTGCTTGTGTAAAGGGAAGTTATCAGATGTTGAATATATCCACTAATTAATAGAAGATTTTTTCCTATATAATCCACAAATTTATGATGGAAGAAAGGATAAAGCTGTTGGAAGTATTTTATCTTAAGAACAAATGCAAATGTACTTTATTCTATCACTTAAGGTTACAGAAATCTCTATTCTGGAAATGCATATACAGACACTACCACAAAATCCAGAATATATTTTATATCGTGATCAAAAATGCAGGATAAGCAAGGCCTCAGTATGCAGTAGAATTAGCACATTATTTTCTATTTTAATATGTCACTACTTCTGTTCTACAGAATGTAACTATAAACATACTCTTTTGAAGAACTTGTAAAACATTTTCCTATCTATTGCTTACTTTTTTATGGAAATGGTATAACTGAAGAGACATCAAGGAGAGTCTTTTAGTATATATTATGTTAAATATTAAAAATATTTTATCAAAACATAGCCCATAAAATTATTAACCCAGAAGAATATCATAAAATATTAGCTCAGTTTTTTAAGGAAAGTATATTTTTATACTCTAAATATATCATAAGATTTACAGATATTCAAAGATCTGCCACTAAAGCCCTAATATTTAAAATATAACAAAGCTGCCTCCAAAAAAATCTCAACTTTTCTTGTTATAGATTAATGATTATCATCAGAAAAAAAAAGTCTATTTACATTAACATAAAAACTGACCAGCCTAATTTTAACTTCATCCAAAAGTTTGTCTCAATAATTTGAACAAATAAAAAATTAAAAACTTATTTCTGAATTCACATCACTAAAGATAAGTCAGTTATTTGTGCCTCAAGGACTTTTTCTCAGCTCAGTTAAAAGATAAAAAGATTTGTTTTTCATGCTTGAGGCTTTCAAAGGCTATGGCAATTTGTAAAATGTCAATATCCACTGAAATTTGGCCCTTAGCTCTCTAAATTCTCTCTTTGTACATGCAGATGCTTCTGCAGATAATTGTGACTACTTTCAGGCATAACTAAAACGACCAGTATATAACTAAGTGTTTTCCATATAACATATTAAGTAAAATGTGTCCTTTGTCTTAGAGAGCTAACATTATATATTGAGGCTGGCAATATTTATGATTTTGCTCAAAAGTAAGCACTCTACGATTTCTGCACCCCATTCTGGTCTAACAACTCCTTATAACTTTTTAAGCCATCTATAGTGCTTTTAGGAATTGAAATCAGATTTCCCAGCATCCCTGCCATTGTATCAATGACATCACGAGCTCTACTCACAGTAATGTAAAAAAAAAAAAAGACATCAGAACTCAAACCATCTTATATTGAGAGAAATAGAAGTCATAAAAAGAGTTTTACTAGAAAAGCCTGTAACAAAAAAGAATTTGTTTTCAGAAGGAAAAGTACATGAATGAGAATACAACTTTCAAGGGAATAAAGAATGAAACTACAGTTTGGGCATACCTACTAAATCACATTCATCAGAGGATATTAATGTATTCCAAACAAAAGCAAGAAAAACAGAACATTCTACCTCACCCTGAAATGTTCAATATTCCCTCTCTCTCTCTCTCTCTCTTTCTCACACGCACACACACACGCACACACACGTTTATTAATATATGAGATGTGTCTAGAACTAAAATATTCTTGGAGCATCTAGGATTCACTTCCAAAGTTTCTTTTCTCTTTAACTTCCCCATAAAGCTGTCTCATAGTTTCAGTAATAACAGAATTCTTGGCCACATTGGTAAAAGAGTGGTTCAGAAGTAAATAATCTGAATGTTCATTGTTCCAATACTTCAAGTCCATGCCTTTGAACTGATTACACATAATTCTTCCATCTCTGACACTATTTATAAGCTAATATAAAATCACCTATAACAGGGTTGTCAATATTATGGTCCACAGACCACTTGCATCATAATCATATGGAATATTTGATAAAACTAGAATCTTCAGCCCCTACAAGACCTACCAAATTCAAATCTCTAAAAGTCAGCCCAGAAATGTGTATTTTAGCAAGCACCCCATGTGAGACTCATGCCAAAGGAAGTCTGAGAATCACAGATCTGGAATCTGAAAGGTCTGTAAACAAATTCAGAAGACATCTTCCATTGTTTTGTCTACAGTCTGTGAAATGCAATAAGAAATTTCTTCCCATTATTAAAGTATAATAAGAATCTATGTTTAAAAATCTATTCTCAAAAGTAAGCACAAGCTTTAGATACTTGTTAACAGCACTGTACACGTTTTTAATTATAGTAAATCAAGTCCTGGATCAGGAGCTAAACTACACCAGAAGGAAAAGCTTATTTCAGCAGGATAATCTCCTCCTACAGGTGGACAAGATTATTTATACAAGTCAATATAAATTCCACTAAAAAATGATGCGAGAACATACCTCTTAGTCTAAAAAGTGGTAAACTACATTTATTAACAACCAAAAATCAACTTCCTATATTACACCGACCTATGTACTTGCCATATGTTGCACTCTACAACAATGTATCTTCGGGGGCTCAGGCATTTCTTTAAATTTTTCCATTTTTGATAATTTCAACTTTTATTTTAGATTCGGGAGTACATTTGCAGGTTTGTTACTTTGGTATATTGCATGATGCTGAGGTTTGAGGTACAATTGATCCCGTCACCCAGATACTGAGCACAATGCCCAATAGTTTTTCAACTTTTGCCATCCTTCCTAGCTCCCCACTGTAGTGGTCCCTTGGTGTCCATCATTCCCATCTTTATGTCCATGAGTACCTATTGTTGAGGTCACCCTTATAAGTAAGAACATGAGGTATTTCGTTTTCTGTTCCTGTGTTAATTTGTTTAGAACAATGGCCTCCAGCTGCATCTATATTCCTGCAAAGGATATGATTTCATTCCTTTTTATTGCTGCAAAGTATTCAATGGTGTATATGTACCACATTTTCTTTATCCAATCCACGACTGATGAACACTTAGATTGATTCCATGTCTTTGTTATGGTGAACAGTGCTGTAATGAACATACAAGTGCATGTGTCTTCTTGGTAGAATGATTTATTTTCTTTTGGATATATACCCAGTAATGAGACTGCTGGGTTGAATGGTAGTTTAAAGTTCTTTGAGATATTTCCAAACTGATTTCCATAGTGGCTGGACAAATTTGCATTCCCACTAACAGTGTATAAGCATTCCGTTTTCTCTGCAGCCTTGACAGCATCTGTTATTTTTTGAATTTTTAATAATAACCATTCTGACTGGTGTGAGATGGTATTTCCTTGTGGTTTTGATTTGCATCTCTCTGATGATTAGTGATATTGAGGATTTTTTCACGTTTGTTGGCATGTACATCTCTTTTGGAGAAGTGTCTGTTCATGTTCTTTGCCCATTTTTAAATGGAGTTACTTGCTTTTTGCTTGTTCAGTTAAGTTCCCTATAGATTCTGGATATGAAATCTTTGTCAGATGCATAGTTTGCAAATACTTTTCCCATTCTGTAGGTTGTCTGTTTAATCTGTTGATAGTTTATTTTGCTGTACAGAAAAGCTCTTTAGTTTAATTATGTTCTCCTTGTCAATTTTTGTTTTTGTTGCAATTGCTTTTGAAGACACAGTCACAAATTATTTTCCAAAGCTGGTATCAATTATGGTATTTCCCAGGTTTTCTTCAAGAATTCTTGTATTTTGAGGTCTTACATTTAAATCTTTAATCCATCTTGAGTTAATTTTTATATAAAGTGAAAGGTAGGAGTAGTTTCGTTCTTCTGCAAATGGCTAGCCAGCTATTCCAGCACCATTTATTAAATAGGGGGTCCTTTCCCTATTGCTTACTTTTGTTAAGTTTTTTAAAGATCAGATGGCTGTAGGCATGTGGCTTTATTTCTGAGTTCTCTATTTTGTTCCATTGGTCTATTTGTCTGTTTTTGTGCATGTACCATGCTGTTTTAGTTACTGTAGCCTTATTGTATAGTTTGAGGTCAGGTAATGTGATGCCTCTGGCTTTGTTCTTTTTGCTTAGGATTGCTTTGACTATTTGAGCCTTTTTTTGGTTCCATATGAATTTTAAAATAGTTTCTTCAAATTCTGTGAAAAATGACATTGGTAGCTTGAGAGGACTTGCAATGTGTCTGTAAATTGCTTTGGACAGTATGGCCATTTTAACAATATTAATTCTTCCAATCCATGAGCATGAAATTTTTTTCAGTTTATTTGTGTCATCTATAATTTCTTTCAGCAGTATTTGATTGTTGTCTTTGTAGAGATCTTTCACCTCTTTGGTTACATGTATTTCTAGGTATTTTATGTATATTTATTTAAGCTATTTTAAATGGGATTGTGTTCTTGATTTGGCTCGCAGCTTAAACATTATTGATATATAGAAATGCTACTAATTTTTATACATTGATTTTGTATCCTGAAACTTCACTGAAATCATTTATCAGTTCCAGCAGCTTTTTGACAGAGTCTTTAGGGTTTTTTTAGCTCTAGAATCATATCATGAGCAAAGAGAGATAATTTGACTCCTTCTCCTATTTGGATATCTTATTTCTTTCTCTTGCCTGATTTATCTGATAAGGACTCCCAGTACTATGTTGAATAGGAGTGGTGAGAGTTAGCTTCCTGTTCCTGTTCTCAAGGGGAATGCTTCCAGTTCTTGACTGCTTAGTATCGTGTCTCCTATGGGTTGGTCATAGACAGTTATTAAAGTTTTGAAGTATATTTCTTTAATGCTTAATTTCCTGAGGGTTTTTTATCATACAGTGATGTTATCAATTTTATCAACAGCTCTTTCCACATCTACTGAGATGATCGTATGATTTTGTTTCTAATTCTGTTTATATGGTGAATCACCTTTTTTGATTTGTGTTTGTTGAACAAACCTCGCATCCCAGCAATGAAGCCTACTTGATCATGGTGCATTCACTTTTTGATGTGCTGCTGGATTTAGTTTGCTAGTATTTCATTTTCAAGATTTTTGCATCTATGTTTATCAGGGATATTGGCCTATAGTTTTGTTTCTTTGTTATGTCTTTGCCAGGTTTTGGTATCAGGGTAATGCTGGCTTTATAGAATGAGTTAGTGAGGAGTTCCTCCTCAATTTTTTGGAGTAGTTACAGTAGGATTAGTGCCAGGTCTTTTTTGTACATCTTGTAGAATTTGGCTTTGAATCCATCTGGTCTGGGGCTTCTTTTTGGTGGTAAGTTTTTTATTGCTGATTGAATATTGGAATTTGATACCAATCTGTTCAAGGTTTCAATTTCTTCCTGATTCAATCTTGGAAGGTTGCGTGTTTCCAGGAATTTATTCATTTCCTCTAGATTTTCTAGTTTGTGTGTACATAGGTGTTCATAATAGTCTCTGAGAATCATTTGTATTCCTGTGGAATCAGTTGTAGTCACCTTTGCCATTTTTTATTGTGCTTATTTGGACTTTCTTGTTTTCACAGTTAATCTAAAGAGCAATCTATCAATCTTGTTTATTCTTTCAAACGCCTACTTCTGGTTGCTTTGATTCTTTGTGTGGATATTTGGGTCTCAATTTCATTCAGTTCTTTTCTGACTTAAGTGATTTCTCCTGCTAGCTTTGGGATTTGTTTGTTCTTATTTTTCTAGTTCCCCTAAGTTCAATGTTAGATCATTAATTTGAGATCTTGCTAACTTCTTTTTATTATTATTACACTCTAAGTTCTGGGGTACATGTGCAGAACATGCAGTTTTGTTACATAGGTATACATATGCCATTGAGGTTTGCTGCACTCATCAACCCATCACCTACATTAGGTACTTCTCCTATTGTTATCCCTCCCCTAGCCTGCCACCCACTGACAGGCTCTGGTGTGTGATGTTCCCCTCGGTAAGTGTTTAGCACTATAAACTTTCCTCTTAACACTACTTATGCTGAATCCTAGACATTTTTGGTATGTTGTGTCTCTATTTTCATTTATTTGAAAGGTTTTTTTTTTTTGTTTCTTTTGTTTTTGTTTTCTTGATGGAGTCTCACTCTGTCGCCCAGGCTAGAGTACAGTGTTGCAATCTCAGCTCACTGCAACCTTTCCCTCCCAGGTTCAAGCGATTCTCTGCCTCAGCCTCCCAAGTAGCTGGGATTACAGGTGCCCACCACCACGCTTGGCTAATTTTTTGTATTTTGCTAGAGATGGGGTTTCACCATCTTGGCCAGGCTGGTCTTGAACTCCTGACCTTGTGATCCACCCACCTCAGCCTCCCAAAGTGCTGGGATTACAGCCGTGAGACACCACTCCCAGCCTTGACAGTATTTGTTTATTTCTGCCTTAATTTTATTGTTTACACAAAATTCATTCAAAAGCAAGTTGTTTAATTTCCATGTAACTTTGTGGTTTTGAGAGATTTTCTTGGTAATGATTTCTATTTTTATTCCACTGTGGTCTGAGATTATAGTTGGTATGACTTCAGTGTTTTTATTTTATTGAGACTGCTTTATGGCCAAGCATGTGGTCTATCTTGGAGTATTTTCCATGTGCAATTGAGAATATATATTCTGTGGTTGATGGGTAAAGTATTCAGTAGATGTCTATCAGCTCCAACTGGTCAAGTGTTGAATTTAAGTCCAGAATTTCTTTGTTAGCTTTCTGCCTCAATGAGCTTTCTAAGGCTATCAGTCAGGTGTTGAAATCCCTCAGTATTATTGTGTGACTGTCTACATTTTCTAACAGGTCTAGAAGTACTTTATGAATACAGGTCCTCCAACGTTGGATGTGTACATATTTAAGACAGTTAAGTCTTCTTGTTGAATTTAACCCTTTATCATTATGTAATATCCTTCTTTGTCCTTTTTTACTGTTGTTGGTTTAATGTCTGTTTCATCTAATATAAGAATACTTATCCCTGCTCTTTTTTGTATTCTTTGTGCATAATAGATTTTTCTCCAACCCTTTATTTTGATATGGATGTCATTATGTGTGCGATAGGTCTCTTGAAGACAGCAGATGGATGGGTCTTGCTTTTTTATCCAAGTTGCCACTCTGCCATTTAAGTGGATGTTCAGAACATTTACATTTTAATATTGATATGTGAGGTTTTGATCCTATCATGAAGTTGTTGACTGGTTGCTTTGTAGTTTCTACTGTTTGGTTGCTTTATTGGGTCTGTGGGCTATGTACATAAGTGTCTTTTTGTGGTAGCAGGTATTGTTTTATCATTTTCAAGATTTATTGTAAAGTTGGTCTAGTGGTAAATTCCCTTGGTACTTGCTTGTCTGAAAAAATATTTTATTTCTCTTTCATTTATAAAGCTTAGTTTGGTGAAATATGAAATTCTTGATTGGACTTCCTTGTCTTTAAGAAGGCCGAAAATAGGCCCTGATCTCTTCTGGCTCGTAAGGTTTCTGCTGAGACCACTGTTAGCCTGATAGAGTTCCTTTTGTACATGATCTGACCTTTTACTCTGGTTACATTTAATTTTTTTTCTTTAGCACTGGATTTGGACAGTCTGGTGACTATATGCCTTAGGGATGTTAGTTTTGTATAGTATTTCATAGGTGTTCTCTGGATTTCTTATACTTGGATATCTACCTCTCTAGGAAGGTTAGAGAAATTTTCTTAAATTTTTCATTCAAATATCTTTTACAGGTTGTTTTCTTTCTCTACCTCCTCTCAGAAACACCAATAATTTGTATGTTTGTATGCTTTACAAGATCCCATATTTCTCAAATGTTTTGTTCATTTATTTTAATTCTTTTTCTTTATTGTTAACTCACTGGATTAGTTCAAAAACCCAGTTTTCAATCTCTGAAAGTCCTTCTTCTTCTTGGTAAAGCTACTTATAAAGTTTTCAATCATATTTTGAAATTTCTTAGGTGAGGTTTTCAATTCCAGAAGCTCTAACTGATTTCTTTTTAAGATGTTTATCTCTCCCTTCATGTCCCATATTGCTTTAGAGATTTCTTTGTGTTGATTTTCAACCTTGATTTGGATCTTGTTGAGCTTCCTTGCAATCCACGTTTTACAATCTTTATCTGTCATTTGTGAGTTTCCATTTTGATTATGGACCATTGCTGGAGAGTTAGTGAGATCCTTTGGTGGTGTCTCTACATTCGGAATTTTCATGGTGTCAGAATTCTTGTGCTAGTTCCTTATCATTTGGAGATGCTGGCAATTCTAATTTTTATAGTTATTTTCATGTGGGTAGGATTTTTTTCTTTTTCTCTATAATACTGTTGTTTTTTTTCTTCTTTCCCTGTCTCTTTACCCTCTTCCCTAGAGTGTGTGACTGAAGAAAATGCTGGGTAAGGTCTTTTGGCTTTGACCCTATAGCACTATGCACTTCTGTTGGTAGATTTTTTACTGGGGTATGCAATTTGACCTATAAGTCAGTAGATGGCGCTTATGGGTAAGAGCCGGCTATGGCCAATAAGGCAGGGTATATGCTTGATCCTTGTTTACTGGTAAAAGCTGTCTGTTGCCCCAGGGAATGGGCTGACTCCTGGAAAGCACAGCAGTCCAAGCTCCCTCCTCAGCCCTGGAAGGAGACGGTAGAGGGGAAGGGCAAGATGGACAAATACACCTACAGGTCCCCTGATGGCAGGCACATGCACCAGTGCTGAGAGACAGTCCAGTGGGCAGCCACCAAGTACCCAGAGGTATAGGTAGGCATGAAACTGGGAAACCTCTTTAGCCCTGAGTTCCCTGCCTGGAGATGGCAGGGGGCAGCCTAGACTTCTAATCCTGGAAAGTGGACACTCCACATGGCTGTAGGTCTGCCTGGGCATGGAGCAGAGAGGACCATCCTGCACCAGGATCTCTCTGCATAGGAAGTGTGAAGCAGCTCAGGCTGCTGTTCCAGGTGAGCAGGTGCTCCAAATGCTTGGAAATCTGCCTGGGTGTGGAGTGGAGAGGGTGTCCCTGCACCAACATCTCTGAACAAAAAGAGTGGGGCAATTATGGCTGCTGAACCAGGCAAACGAGGGCTTCCAATGTATGGAGATCTGCCTCAGCATGAGGCAGAGAGGGCACCCCCATACCCAGATCTCTGCACAGAAAGATGCGGTGACTCAGGCTGTTACTCTATGCTAGCAGTTGCTCCTAATTCTTGGAGATCTGCTTATGTATAGAGCAAAGAGGGCCCCACTGTACTACGATCTATGCACAGGAAAAGTGGGGTGGCTTGGGCTGCTGATCAAGGTGAAGGGATGCTCAAAAAGCCTGGAGATCTGCCTGGCTCTGGAACAGAGAAGACCCTGCTGCACAAAAATCTCAGGGGAACAGGCTGGGGCACCCAGCAATGGCACATGCAGACCAGATCCAGGTTGTCAAGCTGGCCCTGGCTGCAGGTCTCATCATTCAGAAGAATTGTGATTGGGGAAGGGCACAATTCCAGTGCCAACTGTTGAGGCACTTTCCAAAGTTCTGGCTGTGGTGACCCCTACCCTGCTCCAAAGCAAGCAGTTCAATTGCTGGCCCAAGACTAAAATGCCTACATGTCCATCATGCCAGCTCACCACAGAATGGCTGATTTTATATGAACTCAGGTTAAAAATTGTGTGCTGTTCTCAGTCCCACATCTAGGGAAATGCTTGCAGCTCTTTCTGGTATCTTTCCCTCACAGCATCTCTAAGCCTCTCCCTAAGTTACCTCCAGGACCTGGGAGAAACAGAGCGTTCTTCCTTGACGTGGGTTGCTCAAATACCCAGTGGAAAAGTGTGTCACAGAGGGAGGTTCTCTGCTTCTCTCACATACTGGGGCTTCACTCACTTTTATCAGCCAGTCTCTGTCATGTGGCTGTTTGCCCACATTTTCCCCCACCAGGATCTGGGATGTCCTTCATGATTCCAGTGGATTCCCATTTTCCTTCCTGAATTAAAGTTCACAGAGTTGGTCTTTATGCACTATCTTGCTATTTCCAAGTGCCTGAAGCACACTAAAAGCCTCTAATCCACCTTCTTCTAAATTTCTTCTTTGAGGGGAGAAAAGAAGACTGTAGTGTACCACTCCATATATCAACAAGAATAGTGAATGAAGGAAAAAGTGGCAGAGATTATCTAAATGCAGTATATAAAATATGTATGTGTGAATGTGTATATCTGCATATATAAGTGTGTATAAATATAGTTTGAGACCACTCAGGCCTATTTTTTATTTTTACTTTTTAAAAAAGAACTACAAAGCACCATCACTGTCTGTGGCAGGTCCATTATATATGCCTGCCCAGCTTCCCTTCCTCTTCTTGTGACAACCACACCTTATGCCTCTTTCGGAGGGCAACCCCTGCTGAGTCTCAGTAGCTCTGATGAGCTGTTAGTTACTGTGCCTTGGTAACTCAATCCAAGATTGTACAATCAGAATCTGACTCCTGAGAATTTAAATCTAGATAAGGGCCATACGAAATAGCTGGAACCTAACCATTCCAATTTCCCAGGAACTATGTTTTGATTGTGAGTCCTCTCACTATCCCAGTTCTTGCTCTTGAAGCTTGGTTGTTTAAGTTTGCCTTCAATTTCTGTTAATTACCTAATATGTTTCCAGTATATTTCATTATTTCATGATGTTATCCAGATAGCATTTCTCTTGCCAGCAACCAAAAAACTCCAACTGATAAGAGAGACACATTTTGAGAACACACCTTGTTTCGGTACACTATTTGTAGGGCACTGTTTCTCAATGAGCATTTAAAGCACTATAAAAATCCCACCACTGCATCCATGAAACCCTTTCAGATTGTCATAAAATCACGAGCCACTCTTGTGTTTATCCTGTTAGCCTAACAAAACCCTCCACAGGCTGTCTATTTTCTAGCTAAAGGTTTGAAATCTCCTGTTATGAATATCCAGTACAGAGTCAAATGTCCTTTTTTGACTTGCATATTTAACACCTTATTGCCTATCTGTTTACTGCTTTACATTTATGCTGATTTATTAAGTCACATATGCCTCTATTAACATCAAGTATGTCATTTTTACCTTAGAATATATGCAAGTAAAATACATAATAACATGGACTGTGCAAAATTATCATTCACCATAACAATAATATTCAGTTACATGCACAATTCAAAACCACATCTCTGAAGGGCAATAAACAAACACATGCACATTGTAAAATATTCATAAGTCGTTAAAGTAAAACATAGAAGTCCCCCTGAACACACATTTCCACTGACCCTGCAAATCTCCTCTCTATAAATTACAGCTAACAGTTGGGGTGTTACATTTGTCTCAGTACCTCAGCAATGACTCACTCATAGCAATAGTTCTTTAGAGGCCTATAAGCAGACTGAATGGAAGAGTTAAAATGGGTTAGTGGTTAAAATCTCCCACCAATAACCTAAAAAATTGAGAGTTATTTTTATCTTACTTTTCTAAGATATTTTTCAAGGTAATTGGAGAAAACAATGAGTATGGTCATATTTTACATTAGGAAGATGAGTCAAAAAAGGATTTAAATGAGTTTCTGATTTAAATACGTTTCATTTCCTTAATAAGTTTTTCCAAGAAAAAGAGGAGTTAGAGAAAAGAATTTGAATTTTCGAAGGAATGTTTTTACAAATATCATCTGGCTGATTCAATCATAAACAAGAGTAATTTCATAATACCAATATTGAATCAGTCATAGCTATTCATTATTACATTCTATAAGAATTTCTTAGGAGGAATACTATTTTGGCATAATTTGAGTTAACAAAAAATAGGTACTGTATAATTTTTTATCAAGTTAAATATGAGCCAAGACTTAATCTACACTATAGACCAAATGGATCTAATAAATATTTACAGAACATTTCATCCAAGAGCTGTAGAATACACATTCTTTTACTATGCCTATGGATACACCATATGTTAGGTCAAAAAGCAAGTTTTAAACATTCAGAAAAATTGAAATAATATCAAGCATCTTCTCTAACAACAATGGAATAAAACTAGAAATTAATAACAAGTGGAATTCTAGAAATTATACAAATACATAGAAACTAAACAATATGCTCCTGAATGACCAGTGGGTCAATAAAGAAATTGAGAAGGAAATTGAAAAATTTCTTGAAACAAATGATAATGGAAACATGACGTATTAAAACCTTTGAGATACACAAAAGCAGAACTAAGAGGGAAATTTATAGCTATAAGTGTCTACATCAAAAAAGAGAAAAAACTTTAAATAAACAATCTAATGATGCATCTTAAAGAACTAGAAATGCAAGAGCAAAGCAAACCCAAAATTAGTAGAAGAAAAAAAAAATAAAGGTCGGACCAGAAATAAATAAAATTGAAATTTAAAAGAAAAAATACAAAAGATCAACGAAACAAAAAATTGGGTTTTTGAAAAGTCAAACAAAATGAATGAATCTTTAGCCAAACTAAGAAGAGAGGAGATCCAAATAAATAAAATCAGAAATGAAAAACAGACATTACAACAAATAGTGCAGAAATTCAAAGGATCATTAATGGCTGCCATGAGCAACTATGTGCCAATAAATTGGAAAAACTAGAAAAATGGGCAAATTCCTAGATACATACAACCTACCAAGATTGAACCACGAAGAAATCCAAAATCTGAACAAACCAATAACAAGTAACAAGATTGAAGCCATAATGAAAACTCTCCCAGTAAAGAAAAGCCCAGGACCTGATGGCTTTACTGCTGAATTCTACCAATCATTTAAAGAACTAATACCAATCCTTTTCAAACTATTCTGAAAAATGGAGGAGGAGAAAATACTTCCAAACTCATACTACGAGGCTGGTATTAACCTGTTACCAAAACCAGACAAAGACACATTAAAAAAAAAAAAACTACAGGTGAGTATGTCTGATGGATACTGATGCAAAAATCCTCAAAAAACTACTAGCAAACCAAATTCAACAATACATTAGAAAGGTCATTCATCATGACCAAGTGGGAGTTATCCCTGGGATTCAAGGATGGTTCAACATATGCAAATCAATCAGCGTGATACATCATATCAACAGAATGAAGAATAAAAACCATATGATCATTTCAATTGATGCTGGAAAAGCATTTGATAAAATTCAATGTCCCTTCATGATAAAAAAAAAAACTCTCAAAAAGATCAGGTAAAGAAGGAACATGCCTCAACATAATAAAAGCAAAATATGACAGACCCACAGCTAGTATCATATTAAATGAGGAAAAACTGAAACTCTTTCCTCTAAGATCTGGAAAATGAAAAGGCTGCCCACTGTCACCACTGTTATTCAACACAGTACTAAAAGTCCTAGCTTGAGCAATCAGACAAGAGAATGATATAAAGGGCATCCAAATTGGAAAGAAAAAAAGTCAAATTACCATTGTTTGCAGATGATATGATGTTATATTTGGAAAAACCTAAACACTCCACCAAAAAACTATTAGAAATGATAAACAAATTCAGTAAAGTTGCAGGATACAAAAATAACATATAAAAATTAGTAGCATTTCTATGCCAACAGTGAACAATCTGAAAAGGAAATAAAAATGTAATGCCATTTACAATAGCCACACATAAAATTAAATAGGAATTAACCAAAGAAATAAAAGATCTCTATAATGAAAACTATAAAACACTGATGAAATAAATTGAAGAGGACACCAAAACATAAAAAAAATGCCATGTTCATGGATTTGAAGAATCAATATTGGTAAAATGTCCATACTACCCAAAGCAATCTATAGGTTCAACGTAACCCCTAGCAAAATACCAACAGACGTTATTCACAGAAATAGAAAAATCAATCCTAAAATTTATGTGGAACCACAAAAGACATGGAATAGCCAAAGCTATCCCTAAGCCAAAAAAAAAAAAAAAAAAAACTGGAGGAATCACATTATCTGACTTCAAATTACACTACAGAGCTGTGATAAACAAAACAGCATGATACTGGCATAAAATCAGATATACAGACCAATGGAACAGAATAGAGAACCCAGAAACAAATCCATACACACACAGTGAACTCATTTTCTACAAAAGTGCCAAGAACATACAATGGGGAAAAGACAGTCTCTTCAATAAATGGTGCTGGGAAAACTGAATATCCATATGCAGAAGAATAAAAGTAGACCCCTATCTCTCTCCATATGCAAAAATCAAATCAAAATAGATTAAAGACTTAAATCTAAGAGCTCAAATTATGAAACTATTACAAGGAAAGATTGGAGAAAATCTCCAGGATATTGATCTGGACAAAAAATTCTTGATCAATATCCCACAAGCACAAGCAACCAAAGCAAAAATGGACAAATGGGATCACATCAACTTAAAAAGCTTCTGCACAGCAAAGTGAAAAGATGACTCACAGAATGGGAGAAAACATCTGCAAACTGACCACCTGACAAGAGATTAATAACTAGGATATATGAGGAGCTCAAACAACTCTACAGGGAAAAAAATCTAATAACCTGATCCAAAATTAGGGAAAAGATTTGAATAGACATTTCTCAAAAGAAGACAGACAAATGGCAAACGGACATACGAAAAAGTGCTCAACATCACTGATCATCAGAGAAATGCAAATTAAAACTACAATGCGATATTATCTCACCTCAGTTAAAATGACTCATACCCAAATGGCAGTAACAAATGCTAGTGAGGATGTGGAGAAAAGGGTACTGTTGCACACTGTTAATGAGAATGTAAATTAGTATAACCACAATGGAGAACAGTTTGGAGGTTTCTCAAAAAACTAAAAATAGAGCTACCATACGACCCAGCAATCCTACTGCTGGGTATATACCCAAAAGAAAGGCTATCAGTATATCAGAGAGATATCTGCACTCTTAGGTTTGCTGCAGTACTGTTTACAATAACTAATATTTAAAAGCAACCTAAGTGCCCATCAACAGATGAATGAATAAAGAAAATGTGGTACATACACACAATGGAGTACTATTCAGTTATAAAAAAGAACGAGAGCTTCTCATTTGCAACAACATGGATGCAACTGGAGATCATTATGTTAAGTGAAATAAACCAGGAACAGAAAGACAAACATCATATGTTCTCACTTATTTGTAGACTCTAAAAATCAAAACAATTGAACTCATAGACGTAGAGAGTAGAAGGATGGTTACCAGAGGCTGGGAAGGGTAGTGGGAGGGCTGTGGGGAGTTGGATCAGTAAATGGGTACAAAAAATAGTAGAAAGAATAAATAAGACCTGGTTGGGTGCAGTGGCTCACACTTGTAATCCCTGCACTTTGGGAGGCCACGGTGGGCGGATCTTGAGGCGGGTGGATCACTTGAGGTCAGGAGTTCAAGACCAGCCTGGCCAATATGGCGAAACCCTGTCTCTACTAAAAATACAAAAACTAGCCAGGCATGGTGGCATGTGCCTATAGTCCCAGCTACTCAGGAGGCTGAGGCAGAAGAATCGCTTGAACCCAGGAGGCAGAGGTTGCAGTGAGCCAAGAGGGCGCCACTGCACTCCAGCCTGGGCAACAGAGCAAGACTCCATCTCAAAAATAAATGAATGAATAAATAAATAAGACTTACTATTTGATAGCATAGCACAACAAGGTGACTATAGTCAATAACTAAATTGTATATTTTAACGTAACTGAAAGAGTACAACTGGATTATTTGTAACTCAAAGGATAAATGCTTGAGGGGATGGAGAACCCATTCTCTATAATGTGCTTATTTCACCTTGCATGCCTGTATCAAAACATTTCATGCCCCCCGTAAATATATACACCTACTATGTACCCACAAAAATTAAAAGTATAAATAAAAAAATAAGCTTGACCCTAAAATTTACATTCATTTTTTCTAAGAGCATGCTATTCTTGAAGTTTTGTTTCCTTGGCTCAGCCACTTCTTTTTGTCTCTTCTGGCTTCTCCTCCTCCTGCTCTCCAAAAAGTGGGTATTCTCTTCACGTGTGGAGGCAGAGGGTACACAGGAAATTTCTGCATCCCCAATCAGCCTAAAAATGCTCTTAAAAATACATCTTCAAGACATCATACTTCAGCTCTCCTCTCCAAACACTCCTTAATTCTATCTATTGTCTCAGCTTCAGTTACCTCCTTTAAAAGTCCCATGTCTTCCAAATTCCTGTCCCTAGCCATGTACTGTCTCTGGAGAGTACCCACGACCCCCATCTCCTGTCTTCTAAACATCTCTGCCTGCACATCCTGTTGACAGTTCACATGCAATGTGTCTTAGATAAAATTTATGTTTTCTACTTTACCTATTCTGTTTTCCATATTTCTTGGTCATGCCAGCTCAAAACTTTCCAACTCATCTTCGATCCCTTACACACACTCTTTTCTTCCCTCTTCATTCACAGCAGTTGGCATATCTTAGGAATTCCACTCAATAATGTTATATACCATCTTTCCCTTTTCAATGACCACACCTACTGTTCTACTTCCTCTTTATACTGTCTATTATCTAGCTATTGCAGTAGCCTCCAAACTACTGCCCACCACTATCTCTCCACTTCCATTTCACTCCCCACCATCTAACTGATTAACCTTCTTGAGTAAAATTCTGATCAGAAGACTCTTGTTTATTGACACTCCAAAGCTCTTTTCATGTTCTATGATGAAGCCAAATTAATGTTTGAACTTCCTTCTTTCCCCATACTTGTCACATCCATATGTTTACTTTCAGATTTTCCTTCATATGGACACTAGCATTCCCTCCTTCCTATCTCTGTATGCTTAAATCTTAAATATTCTTTTCTTTTTTCCTGCAGTTTTTTACATAAATATATTGCATAATGGTAAGGTTTGGGCTTCCAGTGTACCATCACCCACATAGAGAACATTGTACCCAACAGGTAATTTGTAAACCCTCACTCCTCTCCCATCCTTCCTCTTTTTAGAGTCCCCAGTGACTGTTATTAGGGTAAACATGTGTATCCATTGTTCAGCACCTATTTATAAGCGAGAATATGCAGTATTTGGTTTTCTATTTCTGAGTTATTTCACTGAGGATAAATATTATTTAAGACCTTCCTCTTAAAAGTCTTCCTTGACTTCTAAGATGAGAGTAATCATTCTATTCTGTCCTCTGAATTTTCATCTCTCTCCTTCCTCACCCCCTCTCCTTCTCTCTCTCTCTCTCTCTCTCTCTCTCAGTAACTCCTCTCAATTTAATTGGTGTAACAGTTATTTCTATAATCACTATGTTGTCACCAGGCCTTACCCATCTATGGGCACTGATGGGTCCCCTTAATAGTAATAAATTCAATGGCACCAACTCTTGAACCTGCTGATACAGGATTACTAGGCCCATACAAGTTACAAGTACTTCTAGGAGGCTTCAAGACATGTTTCCCATGTATTGGTGAATAAGGCTTCTCTCACTACAGTTTTTATTTAGATGCTCACCTTTGTTTGCATGGGGCTCAGACATGAATCTATTGAGGGTGGGAGTATTATAAAAACATGAAAAACAAACATTATCCTCAGAATTGCTCTGTCTCAATGTCCAAGACCAAATCAAGCTAAGAATAGCTGGCTCTTCTTTTCTGAGGAAAACTCTCTCGCAGAAGTTTTGTTAGATTTTTATCCAGCTAGGCTTCTCCGAGCTCATTCAGCCCATCTACCAGCTTTGCCACGTACCTGCCTATTCTTCTGCCTAGACTCATCCTGTAGTTAGTATTCACTACTGAATGGATGGTAAACTTTTTGAGAGTAAGCCCCATGTTTAAGTAATATATATCCTCACCAAAACATTTAAGATAGCTTCTTACACACAGGCAAACATCAAGGGTAAAACTAAAATAAAATTTAAAAAGTAATCCAAATTAATGATTACTTAACAGCATTTAAAAATTAATTCCAATATTTACAATCTTTTTTCCTTTTTTTTAAAATTATTATTATACTTTAAGTTTTAGGGTACATGTACACAATGTGCAGGTTAGTTACATATGTATACATGTGCCATGCTGGTGTGCTGCACCCATTAACTCGTCATGTAGCATTAGGTATATCTCCTAATACTATCCCTCTCCCCTCCCCCCACCCCACAACAGTCCCCAGAGTGTGATATTCCCCTTCCTGTGTCCATGTGTTCTCATTGTTCAATTCCCATCTATGAATGAGAACATGCGCTGTTTGGTTTTTTGTCCTTGTGATAGTTTGCTGAGAATGATGATTTCCAATTTCATCCATGTCCCTACAAAGGACATAAACTGATCCTTTTTTATGGCTGCATAGTATTCCATGGTGTATATGTGCCACATTTTCTTAATCCAGTCTATCATTGTTGGACATTTAGGTTGGTTCCAAGTCTTTGCTATTGTGAATAGTGCCACAATAAATATACATGTGCATGTGTCTTTATAGCAGCATGATTTATAGTCCTTTGGGTACATACGCAGTAATGGGATGGCTGGGTCAAATGCTATTTCTAGTTCTAGATCCTTGAGGAATCGCCACACTGACTTCCACAATGGTTGAACAAGTTTACAGTCCTACCAACAGTGTAAAAGTGTTCCTATTTCTCCACATCCTATCTAGCACCTGTTGTTTCCTGACTTTTTAATGATTGCCATTCTAACTGGTGTGAGATGGTATCTCATTGTGGTTTTGATTTGCATTTCTCTGATGGCCAGTGATGATGAGCATTTTTTCATGTGTTTTTTGGCTGCATAAATGTCTTCTTTTGACAAGTGTCTGTTCATGTCCTTCGCCCACTTTTTGATGGGGTTGTTTGCTTGTTTCTTGTAAATTTGTTTGAGTTCATTGTAGATGCTGGATATTAGCCCTTTGTCAGATGAGTAGGTTGCGAAAATTTTCTCCCATGTTGTAGGTTGCCTGTTCACTCTGATGGTAGTTTATTTTGCTGTGCAGAAGCTCTTTAGTTTAATTAGATCCCATTTGTCAGTTTTGGCTTTTGTTGCCATTGCTTTTGGTGTTTTAGACATGAAGACCTTGCCCATGCCTATGTCCTGAATGGTAATGCCTAGGTTTTCTGCTAAGGTTTTTATGGTTTTAGGTCTAACATGTAAATCTTTAATCCATCTTGAATTAATTTTTATATAAGGTGTAAGGAAGGGATCTAGTTCCAGCTTTCTACGTACGGCTAGCCAGTTTTCCCAGCACCATTTATTAAATAGGGAATCCTTTCCCCATTGCTTGTTTTTCTCAGGTTTGTCAAAGATCAGATAGTTGTAGATATGCGGCATTATTTCTGAGGGCTCTGTTCTGTTCCATTGATCTATATCTCTGTTTTGGTACCAGTACCATGCTGTTTTGGTTACTGTGGCCTTGTAGTATAGTTTGAAGTCAGGTAGCATGATGCCTCCAGCTTTGTTCTTTTGGCTTAGGATTGACTTGGCAATGTGGGCTCTTTTTTGTCCCATATGAACTTTCAAGTAGTTTTTTCCAATTCTGTGAAGAAAGTCATTGGTAGCTTGATGGGGATGGCACCGAATCTATAAATTACCTTGGGCAGTATGGCCACTCTTAGGATATTGATTCTTCCTAACCATGAGCATGGAATGTTCTTCCATTTGTCTGTATCCTTTTTTATTTCATTGAGCGGTGGTTTGTCGTTCTCCTTGAAGAGGTCCTTCACGTCCCTTGTAAGTTGGATTCCTAAGTATTTTATTCTCTTTGAAGCAATTGTGAATGGGAGTTCACTCATGATTTGGCTCTCTGTTTGTCTGTTATTGGTGTATAAGAATGCCTGTGATTTTTGTACATTGATTTTGTATCTTGACATTTTGCTGAAGTTGCTTATCAGCTTAAGGAGATTTTGGGCTGAGACAATGGGGTTTTCTAGATATACAATCATGTCGTCTGCAAACAGGGACAATTTGACTTCCTCTTTTCCTAATTGAATACCCTTTATTTCCTTCTCCTGCCTAATTACCCGGGCCAGAACTTCCAACACTATGTTGAATAGGAGTGGTGAGAGAGGGCATCCCTGTCTTGTGCCAGTTTTCAAAGGGAATGCTTCCAGTTTTTGCCCATTCATTATGATATTGGATGTGGGTTTGCATAGATAGCTCTTATTATTTTGAGATACGTCCCATCAATACCTAATTTATTGAGAGTTTTTAGCATGAAGGATTGTTGAATTTTGTCAAAGGCCTTTTCTGCATCTATTGAGATAATCATGTGGTTTTTGTCTTTGGTTCTGTTTATATGCTGGATTACATTTATTGATTTGCGTATATTGAACCAGCCTTGCATCCCAGGGATGAAGCCCACTTGATCATGGTGGATAAGCTTTTTGATGTGCTGCTGGATTCAGTTTGCCAGTATTTTATTGTGGAGTTTTGCATCAATGTTCATCAAGGATATTGGTCTAAAATTCTCTTTTTTGGTTGTGTCTCTGCCAGGCTTTGGTATCAGGATGATGCTGGCCTTATAAAATGAGTTAGGGAGGATTCCCTCTTTTTCTATTGATTGGAATAGTTTCAGAAAGAATGGTACCAGCTCCTCCTTGTACCTCTGGTAGAATTCAGCTGTGAATCCATCTGGTCCTGGACTCTTTTTGGTTGGTAAGCTATTGATTATTGCCACAATTTCAGATCCTGTTATTGGTCTATTCAGAGATTCAACTTCTTCCTGGTTTAGTCTTGGGATGGTGTATGTGTTGAGGAATTTATCCATTTCTTCTAGATTTTCTAGTTTATTTGCATAGAGGTGTTTGTAGTATTCTCTGATAGTAGTTTATATTTCTGTGGGATCAGTGGTGATATCCCCTTTATCACTTTTTATTGCGTCTATTTGATTCTTCTATCCTTTTTTCTTTATTAGTCTTGCTAGTGGTCTATCAATTTTGTTGATCCTTTCAAAAAACCAGCTCCTGGATTCATTAATTTTTTGAAGGGTTTTTTGTGTCTCTATTTCCTTCAGTTCTGCTCTGATTTTAGTTATTTCTTGCCTTCTGCTAGCTTTTGAATGTGTTTCTCTTGCTTTTCTAGTTCTTTTCATTGTGATGTTAGGGTGTCAATTTTGGATCTTTCCTGCTTTCTCTTGTGGACATTTAGTGCTATAAATTTCCCTCTACACACTGCTTTGAATGTGTCCCAGAGATTCTGGTATGTTGCGTCTTTGTTCTCGTTGGTTTCAAAGAACATCTTTATTTCTGCCTTCATTTCGTTATATACCCAGTAGTCATTCAGGAACAGGTTGTTCAGTTTCCATGTAGTTGAGCAGTTTTGAGTGAGTTTCTTAATCCTGACTTCTAGTTTGATTGCACTGTGGTCTGAGAGACAGTTTGTTATAATTTCTGTTCTTTTACATTTGCTGAGGAGAGCTTTACTTCCAACTATGTGGTCAATTTTGGAATAGGTGTGGTGTGGTGCTGAAAAAAATGTATATTCTGTTGATATGGGGTGGAGAGTTCTGTAGATGTCTATTAGGTCCACTTGGTGCAGAGCTGAGTTCAATTCCTGGGTATCCTTGTTAACTTTCTGTCTCATTGATCTGTCTAATGTTGACAGCAGGGTGTTAAAGTCTCCCATTATTATTGTGTGGGAGTCTAAGTCTCTTTGTAGGTCACTCAGGACTTGCTTTATGAATCTGGGTGCTCCTGTATTGGGTGCATATATATTTAGGATAGTTAGCTCTTCTTGTTGAATTGATCCCTTTACCATTATGTAATGGCCTTCTTTGTCTCTTTTGATATTTGTTGGTTTAAAGTCTGTTTTATCACAGACTAGGATTTCAACCCCTGCCTTTTTTTGTTTTCCATTTGCTTGGCAGATCTTCCTCCATCCTTTTATTTTGAGCCTATGTGTGTCTCTGCACATGAGATGAGTTTCCTGAATACAGCACACTGATGGGTCTTGACTCTTTATCCAATTTGCCAGTCTGTGTCTTTTAATTGGAGCATTTAGTCCATTTACATTTAAAGTTAATACTGTTATGTGTGAATTTGATCCTGTCATTATGATGTTAGCTGGTTATTTTGCTCATTAGTTCACGCAGTTTCTTCCTAGTCTCAATGGTCTTTACATTTTGGCATGATTTTGCAGCGGCTGGTACCAGTTGTTCCTTTCCATGTTTAGTGCTTCCTTCAGGAGCTCTTTTAGGGCAGGCCTGGTGGTGACAAAATCTCTCAGCATTTGCTTGTCTGTAAAGTATTTTATTTCTCCTTCACTTATGAAGCTTAGTTTGGCTGGATATGAAATTCTGGGTTGAAAATTCTTTTCTTTAAGAATGTTGAATATTGGCCCCCACTCTCTTCTGGCTTGTAGAGTTTCTGCCGAGAGATCTGCTGTTAGTCTGTTGGGCTTCCCTTTGTGGGTAACCTGACATTTCTCTCTGCCTGCCCTTAACATTTTTTCCTTCATTTCAACTTTGGTGAATCTGACAATTATGTGTCTTGGAGTTGCTCTTCTCAAGGAGTATCTTTGTGGCGTTCTCTGTATTTCCTGAATCTGAATGTTGGCCTGCCTTGCTAGATTGGGGAAGTTCTCCTGGATAATATCCTGCAGAGTGTTTTCCAACTTGGTTCCATTCTCCCCATCACTTTCAGGTACACAAATCAGACATAGATTTGGTCTTTTCACATAGTCCCATATTTCTTGGAGGCTTTGTTCATTTCTTTTTATTCTTTTTTCTCTAAACTTCCCTTCTCGCTTCATTTCATTCATTTCATCTTCCATCACTGATACCCTTTCTTCCAGTTGATCACATCGGCTCCTGAGGCTTCTGCATTCTTCACGTAGTTCTTGAGCCTTGGCTTTCAGCTCCATCAGCTCCTTTAAGCACTTCTCTGTATTGGTTATTCTAGTTATACATTCGTCTAAATTTTTTTCAAAGTTTTCAACTTCTTTGCCTTTGGTTTGAATTTCTTCCTGTAGCTCGGAGTAGTTTGTTCGTCTGAAGCCTTCTTCTCTCAACTCATCAAAGTCATTCTCCGTCCAGCTTTGTTCCATTGCTGGTGAGGAACTGCGTTCCTTTGGAGGAGGAGAGGTGCTCTGCTTTTTAGAGTTTCCAGTTTTTCTGCTCTGTTTTTTCCCCATCTTTGTGGTTTTATCTACTTTTGGTCTTTGATGATGGTGATGTACAGATGGGTTTTTGGTGTGGATGTCCTTTCTGTTTGTTAGTTTTCCTTCTAACAGACAGGACCCTCAGCTGCAGGTCTGTTGGAGTTTGCTAGAGGTCCACTTCAGACCCTGTTTGCCTGGGTATCAGCAGCGGTGGCTGCAGAACAGCGGATTTTTGTGAACCACGAATGCTGCTGTCTAATCGTTCCTCTGGAAGTTTTGTCTCAGAGGAGTACCCGGCCATGTGAGGTGTCAGTCTGCCTCTACTGGGGGGTGCCTCCCAGTTAGGCTGCTCAGGGGTCAGGGGTCAGGGACCCACTTGAGGAGGCCGTCTGCCTGTTCTCAGATCTCCAGCTGCATGCTGGGAGAACCACTTCTCTCTTCAAAGCTGTCAGACAGGGACATTTAAGTCTGCAGAAGTTACTGCTGTCTTTTTGTTTGTCTGTGCCCTGCCCCCAGAGGTGGAGCCTACAGAGGCAGGCAGGCCTCCTTGAGCTGTGGTGGGCTCCACACAGTTGGAGCTTCCCGGCTGCTTTGTTTACCTAAGCGAGCCTGGGCAATGGCGGTTGCCCCTCCCCCAGCCTCACTGCCGCCTTGCAGTCTGATCTCAGACTGCCGTGCTAGCAATCAGTGAGACTCCATGGGCGTAGGACCCTCCAAGCCATGTGCGGGATATAATCTCCTGGTGCGCTGTTTCCTAAGCCCGTCAGAAAAGCGCAGTATTCGGGTGGGATTGACCCGATTTTCCAGGTGCTGTCTGTCACCCCTTTCCTTGACCAGGAAAGGGAACTCCCTGACCCCTTGTGCTTCCCAAGTGAGGCAATGCCTCCCCTTGCTTCGGCTCGCGCATGGTGCGCTGCACCCTCTGTCCTGTGCCCACTGTTTGGCACTCCCTAGTGAGATGAACCTGGTACCTCAGATGGAAATGTAGAAATCACCCGTCTTCTGCATCACTCACGCTGGGAGCTGTAGACCAGCGCTGTTCCTATTCGGCCATCTGGGCTCCTCCCCACTTTTTTTCTTTTTTTTTTTTGAGACAGAGTCTCATTCAGTCACCCAGACTGGAGTGTAGTGGCATGATCTTGGCTCACTGCAACCTCCACCTCCCCGGTTCAAGTGATTCTCCTACTTCAGCCTCCAGAGTAGCTGATACTACAGGTTCCTGCCACCACCCTCAGCTAATTTTTGTGGTTTTAGTAGAGACAGGGTTTCACCATGTTGGCCAGGCTGGTCTCCAACTCCTGACCTCAAGTGACCCGCCTGCCTCAGCTGCCCAAAGTGCTAAGATTACAGGCATGAGGCACCGTGCTAGGTCAATATTTACAATCTTTATGTCAGGTAATCAAGGCCTTAGCATTTTAAGACCAGTTATATGCAGTTAGCTACCTCTTTTCTCTACTTTTCCAATAATCACAATCCCTTAAAAATATTAATAGCGGGATCTTTTGAAATCAGTTTCAAAAGGTGTTAAAAGCAGTGAGAATTTTGTTTCAAGCTCACTGAGTTGTTTCTAGGATTAAAAAACATATAAAGTATTTAGCATATTGTGTAGAATGTAATCAGAGCTCAATACAAGTCAGTTTATATTATTTTCATTGTGAAAGCTAGACTTATTTGAAATGGTTCCAAAAATAAATCCTACAAGAAACATCCTCGAAAGTGACTATTTATTATATTATACATAAAAGTACCCCAAATAGTGTACATTACCTCCAGCTTATGTTAAATTCTGTCTTTGTCAATAATAACCTCTAATTTAATTGAAGTTAATCATATCTCTTAATTAGCTATCCCCATTATTATAATAAAGAGCAGTTACCAGGAAAATCTAGCCATAGTAACCCACATATAAATGAATGCTTTCAGTAAGCAAATAAAATAATTTCAACAAGTTTCCAGGCCATTTAACTAAGTACTGCTCTACTTAGATTGCTGGAATAAGATCAGAATATCTAGATTTCTAATTGAGGTGGCTCTAAAACATCCCATTGAAAACAGAGCCGTATATGTCCCTTAACCAAACAAGCAAGGAGAACTCAAGAATTTCAAGTAAAAACATGACAGACTTCTATAGGAATGAACCTTAATTGAGTTGGCAGGTTAAATTGCTGGCACTGATACAGTGAAAGAAGATGAACCCCAAGGGAGGGACATTTCACAATCAAATCGGAAATGGTACATCCTTCTCCTACACACAAATCCATAATTGAAAAAAAAGACTGAAAACCTTTCCTCCCACCATTGACCTTCTGAGTAGGTGTGGTAGGACAAATTTCATCCTCAATATTCACAACAAGATCTTGATCTTTTTAGCACCTGGTCAAGTTTGCAAAGTCACTAAATAAAACCTAATCCAATTAGTTTCTCCCCAGTCAACTTACTTTTCACTTCCATGAAATGTGCTCTTTCCACACAATAGATGAAATAGCACCCACTATATCATCCCGGTTACAATCCTCATGAGATGACAGACCCTTGCTTGTTAAGGACACATTCACAGAAAGAACAGTTAAGCGAGAGGAAACTCAGAGGCCAGGAACAGAGGTTACCTACAAAGTCTACAAGTAGTATCAACTACTGTGGTGAAAAAAGAGTGAACCTCTGCAATTAGACCATTTTTTATGACTAACTTTAGATTAAACACAGCGTGACTATGCTTACCATCAAGTGGAATATTTCAGTCTCCCACACACAGTTTCTGTTCTATTCAATCACTACACCTTGTATAACAGCTTTATACAGAAATAATCATAACCAACAAAAAAAGAACAATCTTCATTTTTGACAGTGTTAAAAATGCTTAAAACATTTTTCAAAGGTTATAACCTTATAAAAGTTAATGCATTAACTTCAGACAGTGTTTGAAAAAAGGAAAGAAATATCTAAGACTGAGCCAGTACCAAAGTGAGCTAGTTTCTTAACACCAGCAACTGTTTAACAGTATTGTTTTCAGTCATAAAAACATAAAACATGAATCTTAATCCCACGAGAAAGAAAATAATAGACTTATTTTTAGACTAGTCTCTTCTATCAAAATAAATGGAAGAAATAATGTCTGAAATTAATAACCTAAATTTTAACTTTATAAGAGTCTTAGATATTACCCAATAATTTCTCATATCACCAAGAGTTAATAAATTACTATTCCAAAGGTAAATATAAAAAAAAGGAAAAGTAAGAAAAGCACAGTGTACAATCTGCATTTGACATGTGCGTTAAAACAAAAACTTTCAATGTCCAGTAAATTTTGAGGCAATAATTTCCTTAAACTTTTACAATTTTTACAATTACATACCCAGAGTAATATCTCTTTGTTTATTTCTGAAAAGCATAATTTCTAAAGTTCCCTCCTGTTAACACAATTAACATCAAAAGAACAAAATCAAAACTCTGAGGATACTGCTATCCTATATATTTGATGGGCATTTTATTTTCCAGTATTATGAAAACAAATTAAACCAAACAGTATAACTGTATGCAAATGTCACTCAAATTAAAATGAAATATAAAGAAATATACAGAAAACTTATTGTCTGCCCAGCATAACATGTGAAACAATACTATACATTACATTTTAATTAAGATTAAAAACAAAGATCTATATTTAAAACTTTTACATAGTTTTTTAAATAATTGTATGACTCATCTCTATTGCCTCTGTTAATTCAAAAAATTAGTGAACTTACCAATATGCAACCCACTCAAAATGACTCATTTTGACATTTAATTATTTCCATGCATGAGGTGAACAATATCTTTAACATATGACCTGATTATAATTAGATCATATGAAGAGATGAAAATAACATGAAAATGTGACTTACAAATGCAAGATTATATGTCTATTTATCAAATACGATTTATTGGTCAAAGTTCAATGTATGTAAATTGATCTACAATTGTTGTAACTTGAATTTGACCCTATTGGGGAAAAAATAAATAATTTGCCTCTAAATATCTAATTTTTATTCTTTTCTATTGTTAGGAAACTAAAACTATGTAACCTAATGTATTTCCCTTTTAGGTTTTAACTGCCAAAAACTTTAGAGCAATCCTTATTTCCCAAGTGTTTAATTTTGTTTAGTTCATATACTTGAAAAGATTACTTTCAGCTTCCTTTGTTCTGATCACTCCTTAAATTACTTAGCTGGCATTGTGCTGACATGCGGTCTCCTGAAGTCCTTTCAGGAATAACTAAAAAGGAGAGCCTTCAACAAAAAGACAAAGAGAAGAATTATGGGAAGGGAGGAAGACAGGCAGGAGAAAGGTAGGAAGGTATGCAAGTACCTGTACACACGTGATACTCGGAATTGTCATACATTGCTGTTTCTTTCTGCAAACAACACTAGATATTTTCTAAATACACACATGTTGGGAATGGTCTATAATTTTCAAAGTTGAGGCAATAACAGTGCTATATAAGTATATATAACAAACTGAGTACAGCTAAAAATAATAATAATATCATTGAAACTTTTTAATGTCCTAGGCACTATACTAAGTGTTTAATCACTTATTGCTCACAGTAACCCATGAATCATGCTTTATTATTATTATTAATTATTATTAAGTTACTATTATTATCACCATTTTACTAATGAGGAAACAGAGACTTAGAATGATTTTATACCCGGTATGTGGTAAAGCTGAGATTCAGACTAACTCCAGAATCTGTTCCCTTAACCAGTAGCCTCTCTTCACTGATATTAAATAAAATCTTCATTGTTAGTTTAGTGTGTATTTTCTAAAGTATATAACTGGCATATGCTTCATGAGGTATATGGCAGCCAACTCAAATAAAATACTGAAATGGATAATAATTTTATATTGCCAAACCAAATATTTGAGTCAACTGAAGGGAAGAAGAAATAGAACTGGACAGAATAGGAAGCTTCCCTAAGACCTCTTTGAAGTACTCTGGATTCATAACCAGGCGCTACGTAGGAAAAACACTAGAGACAGCAGTTGTGATACCTGGGATCCAGTTCTTTCTCTACTGCTAATTAGAAATGTGTGACACTGATTCCATGATTCAACTTCTCTGGGAACCAGTTTCTTCATCTATAAAGCTATAAGTATGATTCTATAACAGCCAAGGATGCTGTAGTTCTGCAACTGAAACCCAGATCTCTCCATTCACCTGTTAGGTGCACTCACAGCTCCAGAATGGTCCAAGTATCACACTGGGAAGAGAAACTGCTCCAAATTATTAAGGGTCAAAACAGGTAGAGCCTAAAGACCCCACTTCTATTTAGTCAGGACAGAGAAATCCTTCTTCTATGAGAAAGTGTTCCACCACACTGATATAACTTAGAAAAAATCCTTGTCCTCAGAATTTTCCCTGAAACTCCACCAATTATTAGAGGGACATTTGAAGCTAAAAAATAAGATAAAATAAAATCACCACTAACACAATTAGGACAACTCAGAAAACAAGCTAGTATATAGCATTAGACATGTAAGTCATGCTGTAGCATGGAATAGTTTAATCATATTGATAGAACTGACACTTAAAATAAACTTTTAGGAATACATGTGCTCACCTTCTTTTCGCCTCACCCTCCAAAGAAAAAAAATGAGCAAAGGCAAGATGAAACGTAAGTAAAACTGTAAAGAACACAAAATGTATGGTCTTTGTCTTTTGTTTCTCTCCTCCTAATGATCTGTTTTCCTAGGCTTTGCTCAAAGCCTTTCACACCCTTCCTGAGCTATGCTTCTTGTTCACAGTCTCCCTCACCTGTCCTTTCTCCCATCCACTCAGTAGCCCTCAGAAGCAAGTGTATTGAATTACTTAAGTGATTTGATCTAAGCTAGACTCTTATAACTAAAGAGTGTGATATTTGCATTTTCTAGCCGTGGAAATTCCAGGCAAAAATGACTCTGAACTGGCAGGGGAGAGAGGGTTATGATCCTCTTAAATCATCCCCATGTACCTGTGAATAGCACAAATCAAATTCCCCCTTAAGAAAAACAAGGGGGTAGAGAGGGGCCAATGAGGTATCACAAAAGAATTTAAAAGTCTGGGATTAGCCAGCACTAGCCCTTCAAGGGCTTTACCCAAAGCAGGAAATTGCTGTGCTGCTCCATGGCTTCCCTACACCGGTGCCCAGGCAGCTGGCCAATTCACTAACCCCTTCCCTGGCCTCTTCCCTGGCCTTGCACAGACAGCATAGTCAGTACTACCCTGGCCCCACCGTAACCCTGGCTGGCTTGAGAAAAGTTGGCAGAGAGAGTCCAGGGTTGTGCTATTTAAAGCTATAAGCAGCTACTGTGGATGGAGATGAGCTGCTTTAGCAGCAGAGGATAAGGCCAGCCGTGTAAGATTTTCACTAGCCCTAATGAAATTCACTCACCTGCTAAAGTTAGGGTACCCAAATTTGATAGAAAACAGCTCAGTTCCACTTATTAATTACTAATTATCATCTAGCTATCCCATCTGGCAATTTTTTTCATTGTTAAATTGCCTGATTGCAAATCCTTAAATTTTCCTCAAAATATACTAATAAATATATAGAATATAAATATACATATAAAACAGTCTACTAATTAGTAATTAATAAAATATACTAATGAAATTTATGTGTGTGTGTGTGTGTGTGTGTGTGTAGAGTCCATGTAGGTTTTTGCTGTGTACACATCAAAATACCCAGAAGGACTTTTATATAACCATATACACATGCATATCTTTGTATACACTACACACATATATAGAGACAGAAAAAATATATATATATATTATATATATATAAAATATATATATATTATATATATTATATATATATAAAATATATATATATTATATATATTATATATATATAAAAAATATATATATATATTATATATATATACACAGAGAGAGAGAGAGGAATCCATACATGTATCTATGCTTCAATCCAAGCTGCCCACACTATCTCAAATATTAGGTATGACCACTGTGAACCAGGATAAAATAATGGTCAAAAGCACAGGTTCTGAATGCAGGTATCTGTGTCTTCAGTGAAACACAGGATAAGATAATTCTCTGGACTTCTAATCTGTAAGTGGCAATTGTTGACAAGGTTAAGATGATTCCTATAAAAGACAGACCTTTGCTTGGAACACAATAGTTAGTATTCATCAATTTTAACTAGTGTTAGCATTATGATAAAACATCCATGGTAACTCAAAACAACAACTGTAGCAGTATAGTTTTCCTCCAAAAATCAAACATTATCTCAGCCAGCCCTGAACTGACCCTGTGGTCTCCTTGTGCTCTTACTTCTCAAAATGGACTTGACAGGTACTTTATCAAGGGAACTCCTCTTCATCCTTAAAAGCTCAGCTCAACTAGCATTTCCTTAGAGAAACCTTCCTTGACCCTTAGCCTAGGTCAGATAACACTGTTACTTATTTCAAAAAGCAGCATACCGTTTCTTTATAGCATTTATGCCAGCTTATTATTTACTTAGTTCAGTGACTTTTAAAAAAGTAACACCTGTATTTCCCACTCTAACCTCATGGGGCAAATACTACGCCTGCTTTTGCTCATTGTTGCATCCACAGCAATGAAAGTATCAGGTACACAGTAGGTGATCAAAAATACTTATTGAATGAATCAATGACTCAGCCAAGTTCTATCTAGATGTCCATCTATTTATATACTCCCAAGAAGCAGAGAGAGTAAGAATTTGGTCACAGAAAAATAAAAGAATCCTGGAAGTTTCCCAGAGGAATAAAAGTTAGAAAAAACAATACTTATCGAAAAGAAGTCAAACAATCCAGAAACCAAAGAGACATGGCTTTCTGTACTTGGCTTGAGAACCCTCCTGACATTCCATTACGAAGAAACTTTAAAAGAAGCACAGGGTTACAAGGCCGAGCTCTGGGTACCAAGAGGAAGGAAGGACAGGGATTCTACCCAGAGGAAGAATTCATCCAACTAAGAATCTTGAAACCTAGAGGGGGATAGGGAGCAGAGTGTAGTGTCATCAAATTTATGTTCTGTGTCTTCATTCAGTCAGTAACTCATCAGAGCACCTACCACATGAGATGTAGTGCCTGGACTTGTGGATACAGAAGTAAGCATGACAGACACAGTCACCACTCTCATGGAATTTCCACTTTATTTCAGAGGAGAAACAGGACATTAAACAAGTAATGTACATGTGGCCAGTGCTCACAGAACTACAAGTTGCTGTAGTAATAACACTGACTGAAAAGTCAGTATATACACATATTTTGTATTTGTCCAAGGAAATAATTCCAAGAATATTTTTATGATGTCTCTTTTTTTTAATTCTCTCTTTAAAAAAAAAAAAAAGTTTCCATGCTAATTTGTATTGGTTTCTGTTGCTTAGCAGTAGTAAACTAATTTAAGAGACACACTATATATCTACTATTAGGTTGAACTCAAGTGAGGATTTGGTCAAGATGATTTCAAAGTAGCTAAAAGAGAGTATTTTAAATGTTCTGACCACAAAAGAATGATAAATATTGGAAGCAATCAATATGTTGATTACTCTGATTTTATCATTCTATGGTGTATACACATAAGAAAATATCACTTTTACCCCATAAATATATGCAATTGTTGTTTGTCAATTAAAAGTGAAAACTAAAAAAAAAAAAAAAAAAACAGATGCTGCTTCTCCTTCACTAGCTTGTACGTGAAAGTAGATGAGATGGAAAATGAGAGGAAAAAAGAACTTATGCAAACAAAAGCATAAAAACACTACTCAGGAGGATGGAATTTATTTATATAAAATCTTAGGTACCTCAAAAACTTTCAAGTTCGTAACACTCTCTTTATTTTATGAAGGTTACACAAAAGGGAAAACTGAAAACATCAAAGAAAAGCCCTTAATTCACCTCTCAAGAGTGGTATTTAATTCTCCATTCCAAAATCCATACCAATCAGTCTGTCAATATTAATTTGTTGAGCACACACTGTACGCCAAGAATTGTTAAAAACCCAAGGAAAGAGTTCTCCTCAGTAGACCCATGCCCTCCCCAACAATAAATGTACATAAAAAATTTAAGATAAACTTGAGATGACAATAATGGCTAAAGAGAATATCAAAAGCACCAATATACGGTAGAGTAATTAGGGTTTCTGCTTTAGCTAGAATGGTCAGGAAAATCCTTTCTGAGGAAATATAATTTAAATTAACACTCAAATGATGAATATGAACCCCTATTTATTATAAAAGTCCAGAAAAGAATATTCTTACAGAAGAAAAGCTGATCCAAAAGGCCAGAGGCAGGAAAATTTTAAATTGTTTGAAAGACAAAAAGGCCAGAATTGCCAAATACAGTAAACGAAGTAAGGAGTTGAGGGGAAATGACATCAGGGAAGTATACTGAAACCAGTTCTTGTAGAACAGTGGCTCTCAAAATGTAGCATCATATGGGAACTGTTAGAAATGCAAACTTTCAGGCCCCTCTACAGACTTACTGAGTCAGAAACTCTGTGGTGGTGCCCAGAAATCTGTTTTAGCAAGGCTTCCAGGGGATTCTGATGCCTACTAAGATCAGTGGCCTCTTGAAGAGAACAGTAATTCTCAACCTAGTTATATATTAGAATCATTTGTAGAAGCATTCAATCTACTTATACTGAGCCTTACCCAAGACCAAATGAATCTCTGTATCTGGAGATGGGATCTCGATATACACACATATGTCAAGATGCTGTACAGGTTTGCAGCCTGGCAGCAATAATATATATAATATTATATATGATACATTATATAATATATATAATATTCTATATGATACATTATATTATATATAATATTCTATATGATACATTATATAATATATATAATATTATATATGATACATTATATAATATATATAATATTATATATGATACATTATATAATATATATAATATTATATATGATACATTATATAATATATATAATATTATATATGATACATTATATAATATATATAATATTATATATGATACATTATATAATATATATAATATTATATATGATACATTATATAATATATATAATATTATATATGATACATTATATAATATATAATATTATATATGATACATTATATAATATATAATATTATATATGATACATTATATAATATATAATATTATATATGATACATTATATAATATATAATATTATATATGATACATTATATAATATATAATATTATATATGATACATTATATAATATATATATTATATATGATACATTATATAATATATATATTATATATGATACATTATATAATATATATATTATATATGATACATTATATAATATATATATTATATATGATACATTATATAATATATATAAAATATTAAATATTATTTATATATTAATTAATATATATTAATATTAAATATAATATATATTAATTAATATATATTTATTTAATATATTATATATAATATTAATATATATTAATATATAACATAATATTAATATATATTAATTAATATATAATATAATTTAATATAATATATATTATATATAATAATAAATAATGTATAACCTATATTATATATATTTTATTAATATATAAAATATAATATAAATTATATGTATTATATATTATATATTATATATAAATTATATGTTATATATGTTATATATTATATTATATGTTATATATTTAATATTATATATTATGTATTATTATAATATAATATATATTATATTATATATTAAATTATATTATATATTAAATTAATATATATTTATATTATATATTTAACATATGTTAATTTAATATATAATATAATTATATATTAAATTAATATATATGAATTTAATATATAATATATAAAATTCATATATGTTAATTTAATATGTATTGTATATTAAATATGTTAATTTAATATATAAATATATACAAATATATATAAATATATATTTATATACAAATATATATAAATATATATTTATATACAAATATATATAAATATATATTTATATACAAATATATATAAATATATATTTATATACAAATATATATAAATATATATTTATATACAAATATATATAAATATATATTTATATACAAATATATTAATTTAATATATATTTAAAATGTATTGATTTAAATATTAATTTAATATATATTAAATTAATATATATTAATATTAAAATATATAATATTATATTATATATGTTATATTACATAATGTTATATATAATATTATATTATATATAATATATTATATATTATATTATATATTATACATATTATATATTATATATAATATATAATATGTAATATATAATATTATATTATATATAATATATAATATGTAATATATAATATAATATATAATATGTATAATATATAATATAATATATATTATATGATATACATTATATATGCTCTTTAGGTATACATATATGCTTTTTAGGTAATTATGATACACAATGTTTATTGCAAACACTGAAATGGAGTCTTAAAAGTCATAGTAAAATGTTTGGAATTTAATGGGAAGCCACTGAAATCTTGTAAACAGAACATTTTATCAAACTTAGAAATGCCAATGCAGCTTCTATGTGAAGAAGGGGGCAATAATTGGCCGAAAACACCAGTCAGGAGGTCATTGTCATATCCAGGGAAAAGATGACAGTGGTTTTGTCCAAAGCTGTAACACTGGAGATATAATAAGTAGATTCAAACATATTTCATAGAAAAACCTAAAAATGTATTATGGATTTGATAGGAGATATTTGAGGGAAAAATAAGAAGAGTCTAGGATAATAAGAATCTAGGTTTTTGGCCTGAGAAATGGTGCCCAACTTTTCTTTTTGGAGGAAAGCATTCAGGTGTGTCTATCAAGGGTTGATCTTTGGCCAGGTTAAATTTAGACAGCCAAGTGGAGATGCTGAATTGGCCGCAGAATATACATATGATTCTGGAGCTCAGAAGAGAAGTCAGAGCCAAACCCAGACATACAAATCATCACTGGGTATTTGAAGCCACAGAATCAGATGAGATCTCTAGGTTGAGAGTAGAGATACAGGAGAGGGTTGGGTAAAGCACAGAGCTGGTGTAGGAACAGGGTACGTGGCTGGCTCATGGGAGCCCAAGAAGAGTGATGGTCCTCAGGCTGTTGAAGCACAGGACAACTGAAGATCTTAGGCTTTCTCTGTTGCCTTGTGGCACAGTTCTACCCAGTTCATGGAGGCAAACTGGCTTTAGAAACTCACGAGCATTCCTTAATGACTACTGGCCACCAAATAACAGCACCAATATCCACTTCAAAGCTCCACATTATACCAGGCAATCTTTCCCTGAACCAAATGAGGAAACCAAGGATCAGACACATTAGGTGGCTTGTCTAAGTTCACACAGTTTCTGTATGCTGCCAGAACATAGCCTGGGGAGATGGCACTCATGTGTGCCTACAAAGAACACATAGCTTCCAAGAAAGGGGACTAAAAGAGGGAGTTAAAGTTGTGCAAAGTTAATCCAATCTGGGACTGACAGGTGCTGAGTCAAACTGGCAGGGATTATGACTGAGCATTGGGAAAGGGCCAGACAGTATTACAGACAAAAAAAAAAAAAGTTGAAATTCCCTACCAGAAAAAGGAAGTCAGCTAGGAAAAACCAGTATCCAGTACCATTGCACACATACAAGAAACAGACAGTAGAGTTTTAGGGTCTGTCAGTAACTGAGAGCATGACAGAAATGCAAACTTTCAGTCCCATCTGCAGACCTACTAAATCAGAAACTCTGAGGTGGAACCCAGAAGTCTGTTTTAATAAACCCTCCAGGAGATCCTGATGCCCACTAAGGTCAAAAGCCCCTTAGGGAAAACAATGATTTTCAGCCCTATTGCATATTCCTCAAATGCAACACAGGAGGACTTTCCAGGGAAATGGAAATCATCAATAGAGCTGGCACAACACTCCTATCTTGAAGAAACTTGGTGCTTCCCTAACAGTCCATCTAAGGGACAGTTCCTTCTACTCTTAATAATTTAATATGCACACACACACACACACACACATATGTATAACTTTAAATATATCTATCTTTACACTAGTTAATTATAATACAGTCATGTGTTGCTTAATGACTAGGATATGTTCTGAGAAATGCGTTAGGTGATTTCATCACTACGTGAACATGATATGGTATACTTACACAACCGTACATAGTATATCCTACTACATACCTACTACATACCTAGGCTGTATGGCACAACCTATTGCTCCCAGGCTGCAAACCTACACAGCATGCTACTACACTGAATATTATAGGAAACTGTCATAACATAGGAAGTATTTGTGTATCTAAACATATGTGAACATAGAAAAGAAATGGTAAAAATACGGTATAAAAGATTTAAAATGGTACACATATATAGGGCACTATATGGAGCTTGCAAGACTGGAAGTTGTTCTGGGCAAGTCAGTGAGTGGTAAGTAAAAGTGAAGGTCTAAGACATTATTGTAGGCTCCTGTATAAGCACCACATTTAGGCTACACTAAATTTATTTAAAAATATTTTTCTTTCTCCAATAATAAATTAACCTTAGCTGACTGTAACTTGTTACTTTATAAACTTATAATTTTAAAAAATGATTATTTTATAATCATACCTAGCTTAAAACACAAACACATTGTACATCTGTATAAAAATAATTTTCTTTATATACCTATTCTATAAGGCTTGTCTAATTTTAAATTTAAAAAATTTTTTTGGTTTTTAAACTTTTTTCTTAAAAATGAAGACACGAACATACACATTACCTTAGGCCTACACAGAGTCAGAGTCATCAATAAAACTGTCTTCCAATTTCACATCTTATCCCACTGGAAGGTCTTCAGAGGCAATATCATGCACAGAGCTGTCATCTCCTGTTATAACAATGCCTTCTTCTGGAACACCTCCTGAAGGAACTGCCTGAGGCTGTTTTACAGCAGCTTTTTTTTTCTTTTTTTTTTTTTCTTTCTTTTTTTTTTTTTTATTATACTTTAAGTTTTAGGGTACATGTGCACATTGTGCAGGTTAGTTACATATGTATACATGTGCCATGCTGGTGCGCTGCACCCACTAACTCCTCATCTAGCATTAGGTATATCTCCCAATGCTATCCCTTCCCCCTCCCCCCTCCCCACCACAGTCTCCAGAGTATGATATTCCCCTTCCTGTGTCCATGTGATCTCATTGTTCAATTCCCACCTATGAGTGAGAATATGCGGTGTTTGGTTTTTTGTTCTTGCGATAGTTTACTGAGAATGATGGTTTCCAATTTCATCCATGTCCCTACAAAGGATATGAACTCATCATTTTTTATGGCTGCATAGTATTCCATGGTGTATATGTGCCACATTTTCTTAATCCAGTCTATCATTGTTGGACATTTGCGTTGGTTCCAAGTCTTTGCTATTGTGAATAATGCCGCAATAAACATACGTGTGCATGTGTCTTTATAGCAGCATGATTTATAGACATTTGGGTATATACCCAGTAATGGGATGGCTGGGTCAAATGGTATTTCTAGTTCTAGATCCCTGAGGAATCGCCACACTGACTTCCACAATGGTTGAACTAGTTTACAGTCCCACCAACAGTGTAAAACTGTTCCTATTTCTCCACATCCTCTCCAGCACCTGTTGTTTCCTGACTTTTGAATGATTGCCATTCTAACTGGTGTGAGATGATATCTCATAGTGGTTTTGATTTGCATTTCTCTGATGGCCAGTGATGATGAACATTTTTTCATGTGTTTTTTGGCTGCATAAATGTCTTCTTTTGACAAGTGCCTGTTCATGTCCTTCGCCCACTTTTTGATGGGGTTGTTTGTTTTTTTCTTGTAAATTTGTTTGAGTTCACTGTAGATTCTGGATATTAGCCCTTTGTCAGATGAGTAGGTTGCGAAAATTTTCTCCCATGTTGTAGGTTGCCTATTCACTCTGATGGTAGTTTCTTTTGCTGTGCAGAAGCTCTTTAGTTTAATTAGATCCCATTTGTCAATTTTGGCTTTTGTTGCCATTGCTTTTGGTGTTTTGGACATGAAGTCCTTGCCCACGCCTATGTCCTGAATGGTAATGCCTAGGTTTTCTTCTAGGGTTTTTATGGTTTTAGGTCTAACGTTTAAATCTTTAATCCATCTTGAATTGATTTTTGTATAAGGTGTAAGGAAGGGATCCAGTTTCAGCTTTCTACATATGGCTAGCCAGTTTTCCCAGCACCATTTATTAAATAGGGAATCCTTTCCCCATTGCTTGTTTTTCTCAGGTTTGTCAAAGATCAGATAGTTGTAGGTAAGCGGCGTTATTTCTGAGGGCTCTGTTCTGTTCCATTGATCTATATTTCTGTTTTGGTACCAGTACCATGCTGTTTTGGTTACTGTAGCCTTGTAGTATAGTTTGAAGTCAGGTAGTGTGATGCCTCCAGCTTTGTTCTTTTGGCTTAGGATTGACTTGGCGATGCGGGCTCTCTTTTGGTTCCATATGAACTTTGAAGTAGTTTTTTCCAATTCTGTGAAGAAAGTCATTGGTAGCTTGATGGGGATGGCACTGAATCTGTAAATTACCTTGGGCAGTATGGCCATTTTCACGATATTGATTCTTCCTACCCATGAGCAAGGAATGTTCTTCCATTTGTTTGTATCCTCTTTTATTTCCTTGAGCAGTGGTTTGTAGTTCTCCTTGAAGAGGTGCTTCACATCCCTTGTAAGTTGGATTCCTAGGTATTTTATTCTCTTTGAAGCAATTGTGAATGGGAGTTCACTCATGATTTGGCTCTCTGTTTGTCTGTTGTTGGTGTATAAGAATGCTTGTGATTTTTGTACATTGATTTTGTATCCTGAGACTTTGCTGAAGTTGCTTATCAGCTTAAGGAGATTTTGGGCTGAGACGATGGGGTTTTCTAGATAAACAATCATGTCGTCTGCAAACAGGGACAATTTGACTTCCTCTTTTCCTAATTGAATACCCTTTATTTCCTTCTCCTGCCTGATTGCCCTGGCCAGAACTTCCAACACTATGTTGAATAGGAGTGGTGAGAGAGGGCATCCCTGTCTTGTGCCAGTTTTCAAAGGGAATGCTTCCAGTTTTTGCCCATTCAGTATGATATTGGCTGTGGGTTTGTCATAGATAGCTCTTATTATTTTGAAATATGTCCCATCAATACCTAATTTATTGAGAGTTTTTAGCATGAAGGGTTGTTGAATTTTGTCAAAGGCTTTTTCTGCATCTATTGAGATAATCATGTGGTTTTTGTCTTTGGCTCTGTTTATATGCTGGATTACATTTATTGATTTGCGTATGTTGAACCAGCCTTGCATCCCAGGGATGAAGCCCACTTGATCATGGTGGATAAGCTTTTTGATGTGCTGCTGGATTCGGTTTGCCAGTATTTTATTGAGGATTTTTGCATCAATGTTCATCAAGGATATTGGTCTAAAATTCTCTTTTTTGGTTGTGTCTCTGCCAGGCTTTGGTATCAGAATGATGCTGGCCTCATAAAATGAGTTAGGGAGGATTCCCTCTTTTTCTATTGATTGGAATAGTTTCAGAAGGAATGGTACCAGTTCCTGCTTGTACCTCTGGTAGAATTCGGCTGTGAATCCATCTGGTCCTGGACTCTTTTTGGTTGGTAAACTATTGATTATTGCCACAATTTCAGCTCCTGTTATTGGTCTATTCAGAGATTCAACTTCTTCCTGGTTTAGTCTTGGGAGAGTGTATGTGTCGAGGAATGTATCCATTTCTTCTAGATTTTCTAGTTTATTTGCGTAGAGGTGTTTGTAGTATTCTCTGATGGTAGTTTGTATTTCTGTGGGATCGGTGGTGATATCCCCTTTATCATTTTTTATTGCGTCTATTTGATTCTTCTCTCTTTTTTTCTTTATTAGTCTAGCTAGCGGTCTATCAATTTTGTTGATCCTTTCAAAAAACCAGCTCCTGGATTCATTAATTTTTTGAAGGGTTTTTTGTGTCTCTATTTCCTTCAGTTCTGCTCTGATTTTAGTTATTTCTTGCCTTCTGCTAGCTTTTGAATGTGTTTGCTCTTGCTTTTCTAGTTCTTTTAATTGTGATGTTAGGGTGTCAATTTTGGATCTTTCCTGCTTTCTCTTGTGGGCATTTAGTGCTATAAATTTCCCTCTGCACACTGCTTTGAATGTGTCCCAGAGATTCTGGTATGTTGTGTCTTTGTTCTCGTTGGTTTCAAAGAACATCTTTATTTCTGCCTTCATTTCGTTATGTACCCAGCAGTCATTGAGGAGCAGGTTGTTCAGTTTCCATGTAGTTGAGCGACTTTGAGTGAGATTCTTAATCCTGAGTTCTAGTTTGATTGCACTGTGGTCTGAGAGATAGTTTGTTATAATTTCTGTTCTTTTACATTTGCTGAGGAGAGCTTTACTTCCAACTATGTGGTCAATTTTGGAATAGGTGTGGTGTGGTGCTGAAAAAAATGTATATTCTGTTGATTTGGGGTGGAGAGTTCTGTAGATGTCTATTAGGTCCGCTTGGTGCAGAGCTGAGTTCAATTCCTGGGTATCCTTGTTGACTTTCTGTCTCGTTGATCTGTCTAATGTTGACAGTGGGGTGTTAAAGTCTCCCATTATTAATGTGTGGGAGTCTAAGTCTCTTTGTAGGTCACTCAGGACTTGCTTTATGAATCTGGGTGCTCCTGTATTGGGTGCATAAATATTTAGGATAGTTAGCTCCTCTTGTTGAATTGATCCCTTTACCATTATGTAATGGCCTTCTTTGTCTCTTTTGATCTTTGTTGGTTTAAAGTCTGTTTTATCAGAGACTAGGATTGCAACCCCTGCCTTTTTTTGTTTTCCATTTGCTTGGTAGATCTTCCTCCATCCTTTTATTTTGAGCCTATGTGTGTCTCTGCACGTGAGATGGGTTTCCTGAATACAGCACACTGATGGGTCTTGACTCTTTATCCAACTTGCCAGTCTGTGTCTTTTAATTCGAGAATTTAGTCCATTTACATTTAAAGTTAATATTGTTATGTGTGAATTTGATCCTGTCATTATGATGTTAGCTGGTGATTTTGCTCGTTAGTTGATGCAGTTTCTTCCTAGTCTTGATGGTCTTTACATTTTGGCATGATTTTGCAGCGGCTGGTACCGGTTGTTCCTTTCCATATTTAGCGCTTCCTTCAGGAGCTCTTTTAGGGCAGGCCTGGTGGTGACAAAATCGGTCAGCATTTGCTTGTCTGTAAAGTATTTTATTTCTCCTTCACTTATGAAGCTTAGTTTGGCTGGATATGAAATTCTGGGTTGAAAATTCTTTTCTTTAAGAATGTTGAATATTGGCCCCCACTCTCTTCTGGCTTGTAGGGTTTCTGCCGAGAGATCCGCTGTTAGTCTGATGGGCTTCCCTTTGTGGGTAACCCGACCTTTCTGTCTGGCTGCCCTTAACATTTTTTCCTTCATTTCAACTTTGGTGAATCTGACAATTATGTGTCTTGGAGTTGCTCTTCTCGAGGAGTATCTTTGTGGCGTTCTCTGTATTTCCTGAATCTGAACGTTGGCCTGCCTTGCTAGATTGGGGAAGTTCTCCTGGATAATATCCTGCAGAGTGTTTTCCAACTTGGTTTCATTCTCCGCATCACTTTCAGGTACACCAATCAGACGTAGATTTGGTCTTTTCACATAGTCCCATATTTCTTGGAGGCTTTGCTCATTTCTTTTTATTCTTTTTTCTCTAGACTTCCCTTCTCGCTTCGTTTCATTCATTTCATCTTCCATTGCTGATACCCTTTCTTCCAGTTGATCGCATCGGCTCCTGAGGCTTCTGCATTCTTCACGTAGTTCTCGAGCCTTGGTTTTCAGCTCCATCAGCTCCTTTAAGCACTTCTCTGTATTGGTTATTCTAGTTATACATTCTTCTAAATGTTTTTCAAAGTTTTCAACTTCTTTGCCTTTGGTTTGAATGTCCTCCCGTAGCTCAGAGTAATTTGATCGTCTGAAGCCTTCTTCTCTCAGCTCGTCAAAATCATTCTCCATCCAGCTTTGTTCCGTTGCTGGTGAGGAACTGCGTTCCTTTGGAGGAGGAGAGGCGCTCTGCATTTTAGAGTTTCCTGTTTTTCTGTTCTGTTTTCTCCCCATCTTTGTGGTTTTATCTACTTTTGGTCTTTGATGATGGTGATGTACAGATGGGTTTTCGGTGTGGATGTCCTTTCTGTTTGTTAGTTTTCCTTCTAACAGACAGGACCCTCAGCTGCAGGTCTGTTGGAATACCCTGCCGTGTGAGGTGTCAGTGTGCCCCTGCTGGGGGGTGCCTCCCAGTTAGGCTGCTCGGGGGTCAGGGGTTAGGGACCCACTTGAGGAGGCAGTCTGGCCGTTCTCAGATCTCCAGCTGCGTGCTGGGAGAACCACTGCTCTCTTCAAAGCTGTCAGACAGGGACATTTAAGTCTGCAGAGGTTACTGCTGTCTTTTTGTTTGTCTGTGCCCTGCCCCCAGAGGTGGAGCCTACAGAGGCAGGCAGGCCTCCTTGAGCTGTGGTGGGCTCCACCCAGTTCGAGCTTCCTGGCTGCTTTGTTTACCTAAGCAAGCCTGGGCAATGGCGGGCGCCCCTCCCCCAGCCTCGCTGCCGCCTTGCAGTTTGATCTCAGACTGCTGTGCTAGCAATCAGCGAGATTCCGAGGGCGTAGGACCCTCCGAGCCAGGTGTGGGATATAGTCTCGTGGTGCGCCGTTTTTTAAGCCGGTCTGAAACGCGCAATATTCGGGTGGGAGTGACCCGAGTTTTCCAGGTGCGTCCGTCACCCCTTTCTTTGACTCGGAAAGGGAACTCCCTGACCCATTGCGCTTCCCAGGTGAGGCAATGCCTCGCCCTGCTTCGGCTCGCGCACGGTACGCGCACCCACTGGCCTGCGCCCACTGTCTGGCACTCCCTAGTGAGATGAACCCGGTACCTCAGATGGAAATGCAGAAATCACCCGTCTTCTGCGTCGCTCACGCTGGGAGCTGTAGACCGGAGCTGTTCCTATTCGGCCATCTTGGCTCCTCCCTCCCAGCTTTTTTTTTCTAATAACAGAAGTACACTCTAAAGTAATGATTAAAAAGTATAGAACAGTAAATAAACTAGTAACAAAGTCATTTATTATCATCAAGTACATAATTGCAGGTGCTATACTTCTGATGTGACTGGCAGCGCAGTACATTTATATGTATACATATATGCACATATGTATATATACATATACATGTATATGCACATATGTATATATACATGTATATGTATATGCACATATGTATATATACATGTATATGTATATGCACATATGTATATATACATATATGTATATGCACATATGTATATATACATATATGTATATGCACATATGTATATATACATATATATGTATATGCACATATATGCACACATGTATATATACTTTTTTCTTTACACTGGTTATTTCCACATCTCATTAGGAGACAAGCTGAAACATCTTCCAAAGCTGTAATAGCAGTTAGGTCCTCTGAAGCCTTCAAGTACACAGAGCTTATTCAGAATTAGAGGATTAAAAAATACATTTTAAAAAGTAGAAAAAGTGCTATTATAAAGTAACTATATCTCAGCATTTGAAATAGTAAACATTTATACATGCAATTTCTTTTGCAGGCCATAATTAATGAGTAATAGTTAATTTGGTGCTTTGATCTCTTCCTCGGCCAGAAGGACACTGTCCATAAAAACAAATTAGAAGACAAATTTAGATATCATCAGAGAACATCACAGTCCCCGGCTGGGTGCGGGGGCTCACGCCTGTAATCCCAGCAGTTTGGGAGGCCAAGGTGGGCGGATCGCGAGGTCGGGAGATCGAGACCATCCTGGCTAACACGGTGAAACCCCATCTCTACTAAAAATACAAAAAATTAGCCGGGCGTGGTGGCGGGTGCCTGCAGTCCAAGCTACTCAGGAGGCTGAGGCAGGAGAATGGCGTGAACCCGGGCGGCGGAGTTTGCAGTGAGCTGAGATTGCGCCACTGCACTCCAGCATGGGCGACAGAGCGAGACTCCGTCTCAAAAAAAAAAAAAAGAAAAAAGGAACATCACAGTCCCAGAAGGAACCTCAAAAACTTAATAGTTAATGATTTCCTAATTCTAGCTCCCTAGATCTTAAGGGACCAGTGGAAGCAATAATGAAGATCTGAGAATGAATGTCATTGTTTCATAAGACTGGACAAAATGGTACAGGTCTATGAATAAGTTGTTTTATTGGAAAAGGGAATCAACCAGTGTAGAGGAAGAGTAATTTGTACTCATAGTGAACTTTGACCAGAAATTTTGTATGTTTTTATTTTATTAAAAAGTAGAAAAAGTGATCACTACACAGTTTGGTTTACAAACCATTTTAAATAACGTTCCACAAATGGAACAAAAAGAATCACTGACCTAATTCAAACTCCTGGTTTTTAAGTATGGAAAAAAGTAGCAACATAGTGCCATGAATACAGCCCATATTTCAAACATTCTCATAGATGAACATGTTCCTAATTTTTTTTTCCAAGCATGACATATAAAAAGAGATCCCTTTCTGAAAATTTTAGATCAATGGTTAGGGTCTAGGACCAATATGGCTCAAAGAGTCTAGAAAAATATGGCTCACAGTGAACCAATATGGCTCAATATTAGTGTCTAGAACCAATATGCCACAAAGTCTTCTCTCATTTTTATATGCTGAGTCTAGGTGTGACACCACAATTGAAGCCAAGGCTGGAAGTGAGGTGCAGCTGACCAAATAGAGATCTCATGGTGACTTATTTTATCTGGACCCACATCACTATGCTTGGTCTGCTTTCTTGTCCAGGCAGCCAGTTAATACCATTCTCAGAGCCAGGTATGCAAAATAAAGGACTGTAAGAAGCCAGGAAGGAAAGTGTAAAATATTGGTACACCCTAAGCAAGGTCAAATATCCTGCAAGCCCAAAGGAAGTATTACCCCAAGAGTCCAATCACTATGTTAAAGGCATCCTGTTTCACTGATAATGCTAAATGAAATGTTTCCCATTGTGTTTGGGTTGCTAACATTTGTAAATTCTCTCATTAACTACTGTTCTTCATTTTCTCTCAGGCTTCATACGATCAGCTCAGAAGTTGACTTTAAGACTGGATCCCATTAGGTTAACGAGACACCCCAGCATCTAACAGTACAGTCCTCTCAATCTATAAATATCTTCTACTTTTAGAGACATCACCAGACAGAAGCAGACCTTCCAGAAGTCTCCTACATTTTAAATTGAGGTTGGAAAGTTTTATCAGCTAGTCAGAACCCCAAAGACCTACTTTGATAATGCTATTCAAGTCTAAAAACTACATTTTCTGGTAATTGGAGCTAGGCACCCCTATGCCACTTCTTTCTTCATTCCTTTCAATTGCCTCCACAGAGGGGCAGAAAACACCCACTCCTTGCTGGATGCTTGTTTTTATGAAAGACTCTAGACCAGAAACAACAAAAAAAGATATAAGGTAGCATATTAAACACCATCACTTAAAAAAAAAGACAGCAAAAGAATGAGGTTGGGAAGATTCTGAACAACAGTATAAACCATCTGATGCCATAAAACCCTTTACCTTCTATCCCAAATACATCTCATCCTGAGATTCCTAACTTAAAATATTTGACCAAAACAAAAAGCCTGAGACAAATGTTAAAATTGTGACTTACGCCAGGTTAATTCTATTCCAGCTAGGGTTTGAACTACATCACACCACTGAAGGAACTGTTTCCTACAGCAGAGGTCATTTTCTATATGGTTATTTGTGACATAGTGCACTACATGGTGGTCAATTGTGTAAAACCTCATTATCGTAATGACAACAGCAATAAGAAGTCTATCATGGTTATTATATTTTTGTCTCAACTCCGAAGATTCAAATAAGTGGAACAATAACTTTCTATATGGTAGAGTTATATATAAATAAGATGGAAAGTAATGGGTTTTTTATCTTTAGAACTCTTCAGGAGAGCAGAGATTAGAGTAACCCTCAGGGAAGATGATGTTAAAGGAGCCATACATGACGTAGAAAAGGTTATCTTAAACTTACAAGGATTTTCACCAAGGTTCTAATTTTGTGGAAGACTATATTTTCCACAAACTGGCTCACAGGCCGAATTGGGTTACTGCAGCGTATTTTATTTTGCAAACTTAATCATCATTATTATTAATCACAAAATGCTAAAACAAATCATTGTAAATGGAAAAAGAAGAGGATTTCAGTAACTAACGTTGATTTCCTAAGGGCCAGGCTGTGTGGAAGATGCATTAATGCTCTTGGTAATGCCCTAATCTGATAAGCATTACTTCCCCATTTTACTGAAGGAAAGAGACCTTAGCAAGGTTAAATAACTTGCTCAAGGTCATGAGGCTGGTAAGTGATAGAACTGGAACTAGAGTCCAAGTTTGTCTAATTCTAAAACAACACTGTGATCAATCCCAACATGAGTCCTTTCCTTTGACCATTTTACAAAAGGCTTGACTTCTGTCATCAACGGTACTTACTTTTTTAAAAAACTGAACTCTCCCAAAGTATCATAACTCAGAATAATTTGGCCACTATTCGTTTTCATTCATGCTTATTGATTATTCCCACTAAAAAACCCCAAATTTAATATATTCCAAACATTTTATAAAATTAAAATGTAACAGGTAAGATTCTAAAAAGGTGATAGAATAGGAAGCACCAAGAATTTCCCCACTAAGGCAACAATCATACTGGCAGAATCTGTCTGATGATAGGATTTTGGAACTCTGTAGTCTACTGAAGGCTTACCACTTCCAGGGGAAGACTCAAATAATAAACTACAGTTAATTTTAGTCAACTTCAGCTCTTAGCACAGTAGCAGTTACCAGTACCCCAACCCTCAGCCCTGTGGCAGGCAGCTGTGCACATATTCCTAGAGCAGCTTGCATAAAACATGCAGGAGCAAATGTGGGCAAAAAGGGCCTTGTTCTCCAAATATCTGGGATCCATGCCCTGATCACTGATGCTTCTGATCATGGAGATTTAGACAAAGAGTGATAGCCTTTTTTGTTACTCCCTCCATTGTTGCAAATCCCTCCTCATCTGACTGAAATGATTTTTAGGGAATTTAAAGAGATAGCTTTTTTTTTCATTTTTCTCTTTTTCTCCTTTTGTGAACCAGAGATTGAATACTAGGATAGTCAAAAGCAACTACATATACAAGAAAAATTTGAAAGTCATTGTGCATGCCCAGGGAAAGGCACAGGCTCAGAAAAGACCTGAGAAGACCTTAAGTTTACAGTTCAGCCTAATCTTCAGAAAAGAGGCAGCCTACAACAACTACAAACAAATAACAACAACAACAACAAAGCAAACGGCAAGCCCTGAGGAATGGGAGGAAATCTGATTTCCAGAGATACAACACTATTAGGTTCAGAAGCTCAATTTAAAACCAAATATCACAAGGAGCACAAAGGAACAGAAAAGTATGGTCCATTCAAAGGAAAAGAAAAAAACAATAGATACGGTTCCTAAACAAGACCTAGTGGCAGTATTAGCAGATCTACTAGACAAATACTTTAAAACAAGTGTCTTAAAGATGTTTAAAGAATTAAGACACACATGGAGAAAGTCAAGAAAGAGATATATGTAAAGAAATGAAAATATCAAGAAAGACATAAATTCTAAAAAGAAACCAAAAAGAAAGTCTGGAGTTGAAAAGGAAACTAACTGTACTGGAAAATTCACTAGAGGAATTCAAAGGCAGATTTGAGCAGGCAGAAAAATTAGTAAACTTAAAGGGAGGACCACGGAAATACCAAGTCTGAGAAAGAAAAAAGATTGAAGAAAAGTGAACAGAGCCTAAAGGACCTGTGGAACACCATTAAGCAGACCAACATACATATTGTGGGAGATCCAGAAACAGCAGAGAAAAAGGAAGAAGCAGAGAAAACATCTAAAGAAATAATAGCTGGAAACTTGCCAAATTTGATGAAAGACATAAGTATAAACATCTAAGAAGCTCAATAAACTTCAAGTAGCATGAATTCAAAGAGACTCATACCAAAATACATTGTAATTAAATTGCTGAAAGACAAAGACAAAGAGAATTTTTAAAGAAGGAAGAGAGAAGTGATTCATCACATTACAAGGGATCCTCAAGACAATCAGCAGATTTCTCATCAGAAACTTTTAGATTCCAGAGGCAGTGGACTGATATATTCAGAATAACAAGAGAAAAAAAAAAGGTACACCAAGGGATGGCAAAAAATCCCTTCAAAATTGAGGGAGAAGTTAAGACATTTCTAGATAAATACAAGCTGAAGGAGTTCATTACCACTACACCTTCTGCAATAAATGCCAAAGACTTTTTTTTGGCAGAAGTTGAAAAACCCATCTTAAATTCATATGGAATCTCAAGGGAACCCAAATCACCAAAACAAACCTGAAAAAAAAGAAGCATAAAGCTGGAGGACTCACGCTTCCTGATAACAAAACTTACTACAAAGCTACAGTAATCAAAATAAAGTTATATTAGCCTAAAGATAAACATATGCAGCAGTGGAATAGAATAGAAAGTCCAGAAATAAATTGTTGCATATATGGTCAAATGATTTCAGAAAGGGGTGCCAAGACCATTCAATTGAGAAAAGACAGTCTTTTCAACAAACGGAGCTTGGAAAACTTGATATCCACATGCCCAAAGCATAAAGCTGGATCCTTACCTAATGCCATACACAAAAATTAATACAAAATGGATCAAAGACCTAAATATAAGACATAAAACTAAAAACTCTTGTTAAAAAATATATATAGGGCAAAAGCTTCACAACATTGAATTTTGCAATAGATTTCACATCAAAGGCACAGGAAACAAAAGAAAAAATAAATTGGACTTCATGAAAATAAAAAGATTTTTGTGTATCAAAAGACACTATTAACAGAGTAAAAAGGCAACACACAGAATGGAAGAGAACACTTGCAAACCATATATCTGATAAGAGATTAATATCCAGAATATATAAACTCCTAAAACTCAACAAAAAACAACAACCAGATTCAAAAATGAGCAAATGACTTCAGTAGATATTTCTCCAAAGAAAATATACAAGTGGCCAACAGGCACACGAAGAGATGTTCAACTTCACTAACCATTAGGGAAATGCATCTCAAAACTATAATAAAACACCACCCACTTCCCAACCTTTAGGATGGCTACTATCAAAAAAAAAACAGAAAATAACAAGTGTTCATGAGAATGTGGAAAAAAATCAAACTCTGTGCACTGTTGATGGGAATGTAAAATGGTATAGCTACTTATATGGTTTGGCTGTGTCCCCACCAAAATCTCATCTTGAACTGTAATTCCTACAATTCCCATATGTCATGGGAGGAACCTGGTGGGAGGTGACTGAATTATGGGGGTGGGTCTTTCCTGTGCTGTTCTCCTGATAGTGAATTAGTCTCACAAGATCTGATGATTTTAAACAATGGGAGTTTGCCTGCATAAGCTCTCTCTTTGCTGCCATCCACTTAAGATGTGACTTGCTCCTTCTTGCCTTCCGCCATGATTGTGAGGCTTCCCCAGCCACATGGAACTGTGAGTCCAATTAAACCTCTTTCTTTTGTAAATTACCCAGTCTCAGATACATCTGTATCAGCAGCGTGAAAATGGACTAACACAGTAAATTGGTACCAGTAGAATGAGGTGCTGCTGAAAAGATACCCAAAAATGTGAAAGCAACTTTGGAACTGGGTAGCAGGCAGAGGGTGGGACAGTTTGAAGGGCTCAGAAGACAACAGGAAAATGTGAGAATGTTTGCAACTTCCTAGAGACTTGTTGAATGGTTTTGACCAAAATGCTGATAATGATATGGACAATGAAATCCAAGCTGAGGTGGTCTCAGATGGAGATGAGGAACTTGTTGGGAACTGGAGCAAAGGTGACTCTTGTTATGTTTCAGCAAAGAGACTGGCAGCATTTTGCCCCTGCCTTAGAGTTTTGTGGAACTTTGAACTTGAGAGAGATGATTTAGGGTATCTGCTAGAAGAAATTTCTAAGCAGCAAAGCATTCAAGAGGCGACTTGGATGTTGTTAATGGCATTCAGTTTTATAAGGTAAGCAGAGCATAGAAGTTTGGAAAATTTGCAGCCTGACAATGCAATAGGAAAGAAAATACCATTTTCTGAGAAGAAATTCAAGCTAGCTGCAGAAATTTGCATAAATAACAAGGAGCCAAATGTTAATCCCCAAGACTATGGGGGAAATGTCTCCAGGGCATGTCAGAGGTCTTCACAGCAGCCCCTACCATCACACACCCGGAGGTCTAGGAGGAAAACATGATTTCATGGGCCAGGCCCAGCATTGTCATGCTGTGTGCAGTCTAGAGACTCATGCCCTGCATCCCAGCTGCTCCAGCCATGACTAAAAGGGGCCAAGCACGGCCCATGACTTCAGAGGGTGCAAGTCCCAAGCCTTGGCAGATTCCACTTGGTGTTGAGACTGCAGGTGCATAGAAGTCAAGTACTGACGTTTGAGAACCTCCAAATAGATTTCAGAGGATGTATGGAAATGCCTGGATGTCCAGGCAGAAGTTTGCTGCAGGAGCAGCACTCTCATGGAGAATCTCTGCTAGGGCAGTGCAGAAGGGAAATGTCAGGTGGGAGCCCCCACACAGAGTCCCTACTGGAGTACCACCTAGTGGAGCTGTGAGAAGAGGGCCACCATCCTCCAGACCCCAGAATGATATATCCACCAACAGCTTGCACCATATGCCTGGAAAAGCTGCAGACACTCAACATCAGCCCATGATAGCAGCTAGGAGGAAGGCTGTACCCTGCAGAGCCACAGGGGATGGAGCTGCCCAAGACCATGGGAACCCACCTCTTACATCAGCATGACCAAGATGTGAGACCTGGAGTCAAAGGAGATCATTTTGGAGCTTTAAAATTTGACTGCCCTGCTGGATTTTGAACTTGCATGGGCCCTGTAGCCCCTTTGTTTTGGCCAATTTCTCCCACTTGGAATGGGTGTATTTACCCAATGCCTGTACCCACATTGTATGTAGGAAGTAACTAACTTACTTTGATTTTACAGGCTCATAGGTGGAAGGGACTTGACTTGTCTCAGATGAGACTTTGGACCGCGGACTTTTGAGCTTATGCTGAAATAAGTTAAGACTTTGGGGAACTGTTGGGAAGGCATGATTGGTTTTGAAATGTGAGGACATGAGATTTGGCGGAGGCCAGGGTGGAATGATATGGTTTGGCTGTGTCCCCACCCAAATCTCATTTTGATTTGTAGCTCCCCTAATCCTCACATGTCATGGGAGGTACTCAGTGAGAGGTAATTGAATCATGGGGGTGCGTTTTTCCCATGCTGTTTTTGTGATAGTGAATATGTCTCATGAGATCTGATGGTTTTACAAAGTGCAGTTCCCCTGCACATGCTCTCTTGCCTGCCACTATGTAAGATGTGCCTTTGTTCCTCCTTTGCCTTCCACCACGATTGTGAGGCCTCCCTAGCCATGTGGAACTGTGAGTCCATTAGATTTTTCTTTGTAAATTAACCCAGTTTTAGTTATTTCTTCATAGCAGCATTAAAATGGACTAATATACACCCTAAATGTTATTTACTCTGTGTATGTATTCATATTTAGAATAATGACTCAAATTTAATCATAGTTAAAATGATTAACTTTTAATTAGAAAGTATTCTAGTAAAATAGGTAAATTTTATGGTTAAACTTTCCTTAAACATGGATAATTATTGCACCTAATTTACTAGGTTGTTGTGGAAATGAACAAACTAATACATGTAAAATACATGTCTCATCCTAAGAAGTACTAAACAAATGTTAACTATTGTTATCATTATTTGTTTTGTTTTCTTTTGTTTTGAGACGGAGTCTTGCTCTGTCGCCTAGGCTGGAGAGCAGTGGTGCAATCTCAGCTCACTGCAAGCTCCATCTCCCAGGTTTATGCCATTCTCCTATCTCAGCCTCCCGAGTCGCTGGGACTACAGGCGCCCACCACCACACCTGGCTAATTTTTTGTATTTATAGTAGAGATAGGGTTTCACCACATTAGCCAGGATGGTCTCGATCTCCTGACCTTGTGATCCGCCCGCCTCAGCCTCCCAAAGTGCTGGGATTACAGGCATGAGCCACCGCGCCCGGCCCCTGTTATCATTATTTTATTGTTATCGTTGTCAATCCATTATTAACAGAAACCCATAGTTTAACAATAAATTGTGTTCTGTTCTACCTGTATACCATTCTGGACCAGAATTTGAGATATTAGAAACTTCTTTTTATAGTTTTTCTGATTTTCCTAATGAATGTGACTACATGTATAAATAAAGGAGGAAAGAGACACTTCGGAGGCAAACTCCAAAGTATGACCCGTGACTTCCTTTTCTCATGTCTGTTCTACATAATAAAGTTCTGATTGGGATAGACAAAAAGTGCTTCAGACACTCCAAAATATCAGCTGGAGCTGAAGAGACCAGAATTAGAAACACAACATCCAGTAGAACCAAGGTCTCAACAGCCTTATTTCTAGTTTTTTATTTCACTTAAAAACTTTACTTGTTTGGAAACATACAGATTTTGTTGTTCTTTCTTTTCTTCTTCTGCTGCTGCTGGTAATGATACACACATTTGCTTTTTATGGTGTCTTTTTCTCTTGGAAAGATATATGTGTGAAAAAGCATATCATCATTAAAATACTTTCCCAATTTCGAAATAGGATTTGCAGTATAAATAAGCAAGTATTAAGAGGAAACTTCAAAATGTTCATGGAATATGTGTATTATGAAAAAATATGGATAAATTTCTAAATTATTTTGCATCAAAATAAACTTGTACTAACTTATCACATGTCTGAACAGGTTCTAGTTTAAGGCACTAAGAGGAATAAGACATAAACCTCTCTCTTTTGTACATTACCCAGTCTCAGGTATATCTTTATCAGCAGTGTAAAGATGAACTAATACAGCTACCATGGGGAACAGTATGGCAATTTTTTTCCAAAAATTAAAAATAGAATGACCATATGATCCAGCAGTGTCACTTCAGGGGATAAATTCAAGTGAACTGAACACACAGTCTTGAAAAGATATGTGTACACTCATGTTAATGGCAGCATTATTCACAGTATCTAAAATGTGGAAGCAATCCAAGTGTCTAACAACAGATAAATGAATAAATAAAATGTGACACACACATACAATGGGATATTATACAGCCTTACAAAGTAAGGAAGTTCTGACATATGCTTCAAAATGGATGAAATTTAAGGATGTTATACTAAATGCAATAAACTAGTCCCAAAAATGAAAAATACTATATGATTCCACTTATATGAAGCATTTAGAGAAGTCAAAATTGTAGAGACAGTAGAATTGTGATTGTCAGAGGCTATAGGGCGGTAGAAATGGGAAGTAATTTTTTAATAGGTATAGCATTTCAGTTTTGCAAAATGAAAAGAATTCTGGAGATGGATGGTAGTGATGGTTGCACAACCATATGAATGTACTTAACACCACTGAACTGTATACTTAAAACATGATTAAGACGGTACATTTTATGTTATGTGTATTTTATCACAAAAAAATATTGGAAGAAAAAGTAGGCTATTACAATCTAGATAGTGCATCTCAAAACTTGTCAGGCTAATATATATATATGTCTTATTTTTCAGTATTACTAAATCTGGAGTTAGATCTCAGTTCAATTATATATTACTGTTTCTTCAATCAATACATGAGAATTTTCAGAAATTATGGAAGATCTGAATCTGTTTACTGACACCTATTTAGGATGACAAAGCACCATAAAACTAATAATAATCTCTTGATACATTTAGTAGTAGTCTAGTATTGCTCAAAAATTAATCAACTGTTTTGAAAACAAAGTGTTTAAAATGTCTTGTTTTAGAGGCAGAGAATTCAGCCTACCTTAATAAAAAGCCAAATTGATTTTTCAACCCCTTTTTTTCTTTGCAATTTTATTGTTATAGAGTGACAACAGTAAAGTCTCCCTTTTAAATTGTATTTCTGACCAATCTCTCTATATTTCTAATAGTGTTAAATCATACAACTTATTTATTTCCAGTACTCTTTGAAGACAAGAGTTACACTTGACCAATCTCAGTATTTACCACAGCAATCAGTGCAACAACTTAATACTAGTGCTTCAAAATGCTTTAACTTGCATCAGGATTCCTAGAATTGAAGATTATTAAGTCAAACCTTGAGGCTGAGTTTAGTTTTCAAGGAGGCTGTGACCTCAGGGCATGATTACTACAAAGGCATCATATCAATTCTGTGCTGTGCTTTTGTTCTTGTTTTAATTATAATTTAACCAGAAGAAAATATTTCAGATGTGCTCAAGCAACATTTTCACAGTTCTTAAAGCATTTCTTTATTATCTTCAAAAACTTACATTAGTTATAATGACATCATGGTTTTCATGGCATTAAAAAGAATAGAAAGCATTACTTTTCAGGCCAACAATAGAAAGAAAAAGTACTTCCCATGCCTCTATTATTTTCTGTTTGTCCAGGTCTATCCAAAAAGAAATGTGCAATTTTCCCTAATTTTTAACCATCTTTAAATTTAATTTTTAAAAATTATTATATCAAAGAAGAGATACTTGGGAAAAACTATAATCAAATTGATGTATATAAAAAAACAATCTGTGACCAGGTGGTACTTATAATAATAAATAAACATGAATAATTTAATTTAACTACAAATAACTATTATTAAAAATATTATTTAAATTTGAAAACTCTTTGTTTGTTTGTTTGTTTGTTTTCTACTTTATTCCAAGATCACATCCTTGGATATTCTTTGTATAAAATAATTAGTCACAAAAGAGAAATACAGATTTTTAAAAAATGAAAAAGGCTTGACATATGTATGATTCTAGCCATATGAAAATTAGACATGAGATGTGAAAATGATCAAGGACTATGCCAAATCTTCCCTCTTCATCCTAAATAAGCACAAACTGCCTGCCTATTTGAAGAAGAAGAAAAGGTGGATGATGTATCCAATAGCTCAGACCTGGCACAGGCAAGCACACAACACTAGGTACATTCTGTCAGCTCTCAAGGGGCCACTGCTTGACCAAACCTCAGGAAGGGAGCAATGAAGTCAACAGTGGTTCTTCCAGACTAATTAAACTGGAGGACTCTCATCATTCTTCATTCTGAAAGGGGCAAATGTCTGTCGCTTTGTTCCTACTCCCTGGAAATTAAAGGATATAGGAGTTTTAAGCGTCTTCCAGTCCTGGTGTAGCCTGGTGTAGGTACCTGGAGGTGAAACATTGCTTCGGTCCTTTATTCTTCAGACCTTCTAAAGTCTCAAATCAGCATGTAATCCATGAAGGCACAGATATCTCTTCTGTCTCATCAATAACACACACAACACCTTCTGTGGACATCTTCCACGGGAGGAAGAGGTGAAAGGCAACAGGTCTTCAGACATCAAGTTCTCTCATTACAGCAGATATGCAAATGTCAACATATCGAAATCAGCCCTCAGAAACTTTCTTTTCTAAATCCACTGTAAATAGCTAAAAACTTATGCCTATTTTTAGTATCAAACATTTCATTTACCAGATTAAGCTGTATCACAGCTCATAATCACCAGTCAAATGTTCTCAATCATAGGCATATTGGCTCATATTTTTTAAATGGACTTTTTAAAAAGTGCCTCTGCAGCTAGACTTACTAAAATAGGCATGGCAAGAATATGTTTTTGAAGGGATCAAATCACAGAGCAAAAGTCTTAAGGCAGGTAACTAGGGCTGTTTTCATTGTAACTTTGCAGCTGCCCACAAAGACTTCATTTAGTCCTGCTCAAAATCTAACAAAGGTAAAATGTCTCTGATATTAACCAGATGTGACTATCAGATATTTTAGAAGACAGGCTCTCTTTATGGTTCCCAAATTGTTAACCTCAAGCTTCCAAGAACCCCTACCCTACCAGTAAAGATCTCTGTTAGATGCCTCAGGGAGCTCAACAGTGGTATGAACTGAGGACAAGGCAGGAGGGAGAGTGTTTTGACCAGACCTTTCCTGAGTTTATCCAATTTACACTCTATTTTATTAGATAACCTCTAGTGATTTCATCTGAACGAAGAATTACAAATGTTAAAAAAAAAAGTTGAAAACCTCTGTCCTAGATAAACCCCCTTGATCTTAAAATCAGCCCACAAGGAAATCACTGAGCTAGGTAACCCAGTAGAGCCATTAGCTAGTCAGTTCTTCCACTCACAACCAGTTCCCTCTGATGACAGTCCAGAGGAATTAGCAAGGAGATGCTGTTCTAGCAAGTTGAAAAAAATCCAATTTCTTTAGATTATGAAACACATCACATAAAGCCTACTAACCAAAAAAACCTTTATTTTGGCAAATTGTAGACCACAAAATATGGTTGTGAGCTGCCACTACTCACAGGGGAGATTTTATGGTATTAGAGAGTAAATGCCAGGACTCTGTGGGAGAAATCTATTTCATCTGGGATTCTCATCCAGAAGTGTCTTCCCAAGAAGTGTGTAAAATGCCTGCCATTGTCATGACTCCTGACCACCAGACTTTCATTTCAAAGGTGTAGAAGTAGAGAGGAAAAGCACATCAACACCCCCCTTGCCAAAGACCACCAGAAGCACGTCTTTAGTTAACAAGCTGGGTTTGTTACACGTTGCTGAGATGGAGAACGTACAGCAGAGGGAACCATGAGCATCTCAGTAACAGACTGTTGAAAAGAACCTATTATTAACAGCATTTGGGCTTTGGTTGGGTAATTTTGAGAAAAGTCTAAAGAAGTAGAGCATTTTTCTAGATTGGATGCTGTCAGAAAGTGGGGACGATTCTATGATTGAATATCTCAATAATTCTTACCTATAATTAGGGCAGACTAGAGCAAGGATAAAGCTGTAATTGGTAAAGGATTAACAGTCACTCATACATGATAATATTGACTGAGAACAGGAAAGGGTCAATGCTAGACAGAAAAAGACATTGTTCTTGATTGTTCACACTGGGTAGGAATCATTGTCAATTCCTTTGTACAGGAAACCCTGTTGATTTCAGAAACTCACTGAGTAATATCTATGTCTAGATCATATTCCAGGCCATAGCTCCGTACGTCACTCAAGGCATTCTTCTGTCCTCTTTGATAAAGCCTATGTTAAATTGCCTTTCATGCGATCATCTCATACAGTTACCTGGATAGGTAATACGATGATTTCAGTCACATTTCTGATGTCCAGAATGGGCGAAATCAGCTAAGTGTCACTGCCTGTTTCTCAAACTATCTATGGTGAAGAGACAGATTTTCTCCCCAGTCAGTACCAGACTAGTATTTTTGTACATATAAAATAAATACAATTTGATAAAATAAAAACTAATTACTAGAATAATAAAATGAAAAAAGACAGAAAACACCAACACATTTTTAAAACTGTTATTATTAGACCCAACAGACACATTAACTGTCAAAATTGCTATAAAAGTTCCTAAACACTTAGCCTGACTATTGGTATTTGTCTTGTCACAAACCTGAGTCTACGTAGCACACTTAACCCTCAACCACAAAACTGAAAAGCAACATATGGGTATTAAATTTGAAAATGAAGAATCGAAGCCACCACACAGAAAGTATTGCATCTTGCGTTCATAAAGTAATGTTATTTGGACAAATTCTGACAGAGAATCTGCTCATTTCCCACATTAGCATTCTGTGAGGAAGCTAAAGAACACTTTCAAAATACTTTCTTTATGAAGATATCCAAAGTTTCCACATAAGGAGTAAAATACGGTCATTTTGAAGGAATCTATGCTTCTTTGGAAAGTTTTCAGAATACTTTGAACAAAATAAGGAAATAAAATCTTCCAATGTAATACAAGGAAAAACATTAACAAAAAAAAATGCTAAAATATTTGACTTTTGTTTCTTGGAATAATGTCGTCTTCGCATTATTCCAAGAAACAAAATTGTCACAAATTAAGCCAAAATGCATATCTTTGACAGCAAAATGCTTTCTAGTGTCTTTTTCTGAACTTAAAATGTAACATAACAATGAAGCCTCCTTTCCACCTCCACCTTCCAAACTATGCAGAAGCCATGGCTGCACTCCCAGCACCTGCAAACATATGCACAAAACAGAAGGAGTCTTACCAGACCATCACAGTTGCTGATGGCAACAGAGGTTCCTGGAATGTCCACGATGTCACCAACATAAGCACAGTTAGTCTGCAAAGGCTCTGTTTTCCGGATTCTATACGTAGCACTTCCTGGTTGATGGTTGTTAATGGGATCGGTTATATTCCCAGGCACCAGAGATGTCTCATGCCACTCCACAACAGCCCCAGGAGCTACTAGTTGAGTGTTGGGCTTTAGTCGCAGATGAAAATCTTTTCCAAATGCCGTGATGTTAAAGAACAACTGCTCAGGGTTGGAAGACACGTCCCTCGTTGACCTCTTTTTGTGACTCGCAGAAAGAGTATGGGAGAGATAGCGTCCTTCTAGATTTGTGCTGACTGGAGTCACCAGCTCATACTCTCTATATCTCTTTATTGGTAAATCTGCGGGGTGAAAAACAGAACTGTCAAACCCTGTACAACAAGAGAACACAGGAGAACATAACACAGACAAAAGCTGCCCACCTCACAAGACCATACTTCAATGTGCATAATATAGACATTCCTGAATCAGCTCATAAATATTAAATTTTGAGAACAAAAATCATTTCTCAAATGCATTTAAGTAACCCTGTGTTCAATGAATCATTTTTTAATTAAAATAGTATTAAAATTACATTGTAAACATTTACATCTCATTAATACATTTGCAAACACGAATATAATGTGTCCATAAACTATAAATGGCTTGCTTAAAATCAAGGCATACCCTTAATTAATTTATTATTGGCATAACTGACATCTGCTAAAAACTTTCAACAAGGTTATTATGTATAAAAAAGAATTCTGATTGTTTTCATTTTTTCCCTGTAGAAATCCTGGAATTTAGACTAATTACAATAACTATATTACATGAGTCTGTAATGTATACACTGTAGCTTACAATGCTGTAATTTATACACATTTTTTCCACCATAACAACCTTAACAACCATACTTCACAGGTGAGAAAACTGAGATTCAGGGGTAGGAGGTCCTTTGTCCAAGGTCAAACAACTGCAAAGCCTGAATATAAATCCAAGTTGTACTCCTAAGCCATACACTCATTCTATCCTACCATGCTTTCCTCCATAAACCTCCATTTTTAGAAAATTAGAAGAATGGGTAAAGAAGACATAATAATCTTTAAATCAAATATGCAGGTACTGGTTAGTCAAGAGGGAACAGCATTCTCATTTTGCACCTTATTCCTTAAGTGGGACAGATATCTATTAGAATATGAAAGAGTATTTGGGACCCACCTTACAATATGGGCAGACACTTACATGTTAAACTGAATTTCACAATTAGCACTTAAACCCCTGGCTTAGCCAAATATAAGTATTTTGTCTATCAAAATGCAAACACCCTTGGGAAATAGAACACTTTAAAGGAACTATTATAAGAATGATTTTAAGACCACAGGACAATGGATACTAGAGAAGGAAACAAGCAGCAGGGCAACAAGGGTTAAAAAAAAAAAAAGAAGAAGAAGAAGGCATAGAAAGGGAAATCTAAAAACATGAACTAAAAAGCTTCCCACTTTCACAATTCTAGCCTTACGCTAATCCTATAGTGTGTTAAAGTGCCCAAAAAAATGGTATGATTCACAAAACTGCTCACCTATGGAAATCACGAGTTTTGTCATCCAATAATGTATTTAGAGCATGAGATCTGTAAATGAACCTACGTCTTATGCTCATAAAGTATCCTTGCAGAATCACTATTTTCATTATTTTCTTGCTTTTTAAAAACCTCAGGCAATAAGTGAAATGCCAGAAGACAAATAAAGGCATTTACTTGTGCAACACGTTAATTCTTTCTGTGCATGTTTGTTGTAATTATGCCTCTTAAAATTACCAATGTATTTAAATGAACTATCCCATTTTACTAAATGAATACAGCAAGCAACACTTGTAAATATTTACTAGGCAAAGAAGCAGTGAGGACTGTAGTATGAGTCAAGTGAAGCCTGATTCCAAAACTGAACAGACAGTGCAATCCCTGCTGAACTAGACTAGGCACCAGTATAAACACAGACTTGGTCTTCCAAGAAGGTTGTGAGGAAGATTTGGTCTTCCTCCATGGTGAATACTTTTATAAACTCTGGTTTAGAGAGAAAAAACAAACTCAAAATATAAGAGAATGAGCACAAGTGTCACGGGTGCAGAGTGACAGAGGGGAAAGTTTCCAAAGTAAGGAGATGAATCAAGCCCTTGTATGTGTACTGACAAAACATAGCCCAAATTAACTACAAATTCCTTAAAGACAAAGAACTCCCCATTCAACTTGGTACTCCCAATACCATCATACAAGATTTTGTATGTGTCAGGGTGTCTTGTCAGTTGAATTTGTTTGATGCTTATTAAGTTAGTAATACCGGTAACCAGAGAACACTCGCCTTGTCTAAGCTGCTACACACACTGACTTATAAGACACATGACCCAGGCCCATGAGTGTCTGGCTGTCCCAGTAATCTCAATTACAGCTTTTTCTCTAACCATCGGCTGACCATTTCAAGGGAAAGAGGAAGCAGTGCTTAATTTCAATGTATGGATTTCCCATCTCCACTGAAGGGAATTCACAAAACCAAAGTCTAAATCAGTATATTGTACTGATGCATGGATTAAGTGACTAGAGAACAAGAACATTTAGAAAAACGCAGGGAGCCTTCTCCATACCCAAGAGGATACTCACAGCCTCATACATACAGTAAGCCATACATCCTAGATGTATGTCCCATTTTTATACTGTCAGGTATTATGTTCTAAATTTTTATTCAAAATATGAATGGTATGTTTCTATAAAGCTTTATTTTCTCTAATGCTAAATAATAAATCATTCCTAAAAAGTATACATAATAAACATTTCTTAAATGTTTGAATGGGTCATTTTTCTGTTGGCAATTAAGGTAATGAGGAAAAAGATACGATTGGCAACCCTTTGGATTACCATCTCCTGGATGGTAGTTAATGGAACTACCCAGTCACCTGCCATTTATTAGCAGAAAAAGCTCCAAGCTCTATGATTTGTGTTTGAGAATATATCATCTCTAATACTCACAACAATCACAGTAGGTAAATCCTATTACCCCTATTCTATAAACGAGAAAGCAGACCTAGAAGGCTTGACACATATAAGCAAAGAGCCAAAGGAAAATTCCTGTTCTGATCATTTTGACTCTGAAGACCATGCTCCTATGCTCTCGTTCACTTCTGAATAGATGGAGCATCTTGCTGTCAAAGTCTAATTTAAGATCTGATTTATAAAAGAGAACTACCACAAGAATTACAATGTTCTACCTACCTGCAGCCAGTCAGCCAATTTTTCCTCTAGTGTAGCATCAGAAATTTCTGTAAAAGGCTCTTACATTCTAGGTTTTGGAGGGAGAAACTGGAAGGAGGGGCAGAAGCTCAAAGCAATCAAAAGAATTTTAATCTCAGATTACAATCACAGAAGTAAAACCAAATTATATCCAACGTTAATTTACTGCATTCATAATTTTCACATTTTACAGGCCCAACTACTTTCACAAAGCAGGAAAGCCTATGGTTATTGAATGAACTGCAAAGTCAGAAAGCACTAAGTTGAGTCCACTTGTGATCTTCAGCAAGTTCTTTATTTTCTCTTAGGCTCAGTTTCCTCAACTGTTAACTGGAGGTTAGTAATAGTTACAACTTCATAGGTTTGGTGAGAATTTTACATAAAATCATGTAGAAGATCCAATAAATATCAGCTATTACTAATTGAAGTGTAAGTTAGCCACTCATTAAAATAATGTTGTGGTTCAACTTTAAAGTTAGAAACTATAAAACTGTTAGCTGAGGTGGCTGAGGGGCCACAGTAATAGGTATGTGAAGGCTTTTGTGGGCCGTAAGTTCCACAGGCACAATTTCGAATGTGCTTCTTAACTGTTCTCCTTGCTTCTGCTCTTCCCCTTAATGGATTATCCTCAAAATAGAGCCAGAATAATTAAAGTGTCAAATCTTATCACTCTTCTCCTCAAACCCATCCCACTCAAAGTAAAATGGCTCATAAGGTCCCAGGGCTTGAAGCTGGGGATTCTCACATCTCAAAGATTTTGCACTTGCTGATTCCTCTGCCAAAGGATCTTTCTCTCAGCTGCCTGGCTCACTCTCTCAATTGCTTCAGACTTTTGCTTAAATGTGACCCTCTCAGTGAAGTCTTTCCTGACCACCAGCAACCATTTTACCCTCTGTCCCCCTTCTGTGTCTTACCTTTCGCCATAAATCCTGTCACCATCTGACATCCTATAAATTTTACTTATATGTTTATTTATATATTTTTATATCTACCAGCATATATACTTCATGAAGGCAGAAGATTTTATCTGTTTTCTTCACCTCATTTCCCCACTGCCTAAAAAAGAACTTGAAGTTACTCAATAAATATCCATGAATGAAGAAATGAAGAAATGCGTGAATGAATGAAAGCAGTTTGAGTCGGAAGGGGTATGTGAAATTAGCATGCATCTTCTTTTGGCTAAATAGTCATTTTATCACCAAGCCATTAATGACGGCAAACTGTACAAGTCATCTACCTCTAAAGCCAGAATTTTGCTTGGAAAGCTTGTGTATATTTCTCACAGTTCCTGCTGCCCTACAAACCAAACATTTCTTAGTATCCAGGTCTTACCTTTTAAGCTACCAAAAACAAGAAATGGATCTAATCATTAAAACAGACCTCCTGTAAGACATACACAGAGCCCTGCATTCTTAAGAGCAGGAAGCAGGAAATTAGCCCCCACTCTGCAATCTCTTTGGATATTCATAGAATTATAACTATACATGTCAAAAACTAAAAAGACCCAGAAGTTAGGGTCCCTAATCCCTGCTCTTTCTTACAGTTCAGACATCTCAAGTAGATGGGATTATTTTTTTCTCAAGTTAGTGGTAGAGAGCCTTTAACCTGCTCCTGCTCTCTGGAAGGAAAGGTTTTTCTCTGAGCACTCCAGGCTGCTCTCTATCCCTTCACTCACCCTTCCCTGGTGAAGAAGAGTGAATTATGTGGTTGCGAAGTCTGGGAAGCATAAGAAATTTGCAAACCTCAGCACCTCCTCCTCATTCTGCTTCCTGGAAATGAGTCTGATAAGGGGTACATGTTCTCTTCCACTCAGCCAGGGGCAGCGCTGCTCTGGATTGGGGAGGCCTGACAGGCACAGGGTGGAGTATTAGTAGCCAGTGCACTTGCCCGTCAAAGTGGAAGCCTCATTCTCCACTTCAGCCTTTTCTGTAAAAGATATTTTCTTTTTACCTACATCTTTAGTTTTTCTATTTCTCAACTTGTTCAGAAGCTAGGCAGTCAAGAAGGGTATTTTTTATTCAGGATCTCCTCAGTAACTTGAACTACCCCCAAGAAAAACTGTTGTCATATCTCCACTGGCAGCCTAATTATAATGTAAAAAAATTTTCTTGTCAGGGAATTCTCTTTTATCTAAATTCCTCATTCTAGAGTTTAATGTAATGCCTTCTTCCTCCTTGTACTGTGTAAAATAACCACATTTTTGTATATATGTGCATGAGTGTATTTGTGATATGCATATAAATTTGTGCAGACATATGCAGTTAATATGCACAACCTACATCAAAAGCTTTGAAGAGGCAATGTTCTTTATTTCAATATACTTAGAAATTTTTTACTTTCTACGTTAATGTCAACCATGTTAGATTTTCCTAGTGGTTTCCAAACTTTAATCATTATCCCTTTACACATATCTGTGTTTTAGCATGATACCCTGCAAATAGTAAACCCTCAATAAATATAGGTTAAAAGAAAAGTTCCCTTAAACTATAACCTGAACAGCTCTGTTCTCTATTGAGAATAACTTGTCTTACTCTCTCTTCATCCTTAATATATCTAAACCAAACTGAATGTTCACCTATTTGGCTCGCCCTCCTGACTTCGCTATTTCTGTTCATGATGTGCTGATTCTCCCAAATCAGGCTAGAGAGCTATTTTATACATGTCTTATAACTTTCCCCCACATGACATCATTCAAGTCCTACTGCTGTTTCTTTAGCAATTTCTCTCAAACTAACCCCTTTTCTTCTAATTGCTTTTAAGATCTCATCACCTCACACTGAAAAGCTGCAAGTACCAAGTCCAAATTCCCCACACAGAATTTCTCACTACTAAGTATTATACAAATTATACCAAAATACTGTCTAAATTGCTGTCAGGAAAATTATTTTAAAGGTCCAGATTGAAAATACCTAGGTTCTACCACTTACTACGCTAGTGATTTGGGTCACTACATTAGCTCTTATCTGTAAATTACAGGTAATAGTATTGACTTCATAGGCTTGTTGTAAAATTTAAATGAGCTAATCAATTCACAGTGCTTACAACACTGTCTGGCACATAGTAAATATTCAATAAATGCTGGCAATTAATGTCACTACATTATTCCACCTAACTAGCCTCAGTAGCTCACCATCACTTTAGGATAAAAGATATAGATTCACAAAATCTGTATCTTTTTCATGTCAGACCTAAAATTTGCTTAAAGACCATCTATTAATCAAACCCTCCCACTTCAAAAGTAGAAAACAGAAAATCAGAGATTGAGTAACTTAACCCAAATAAAAACTTAGGTTTGGTATTTAAAGCCCTCTGCACTCTGCCCCTTATTTCTTTTCAATATCATCTCTCATATTAGCCTATTGAAATATTCTGTCTAATGTGCTCACAAGACCTGGCTTAAGCATGCCTACGTTCACAGCCCTACACTGCAGCATCACTACAGTAGAGGATCACTGTTTTCTCTCCACCAAGGCAAACTGAATGGGGCCGCCAAGGCCTATCTCAAGCCCCACCTTTTCCAAGAAACCTTCTTGGCAACTTATCCACAGAGTACAGACCTCCTTGCCTGAGCTTCCATAGCACTCCCTGTCAAGGCATTTAACAAAAACTCATGCAATGTCTGTACAAAAGTTTTTTAAAAATCTCTGTGGAAGAAGAGTTATATGCTTATGTTTCATCCTTTCAGAAACTATAAGATCTTTGGGGCAGAAGTATAATGTCTTAACTATGTTTAAATGGCTTGGTATGTTTGGATCTGTGTCCCCACTGAAATCTCATGTCAAATTGTAATCTCCACGTGTTAGAGGAGGAGCCTGGTGGGGGTGATTGAATCATGGGGGTGGACCTCCCCTTTGGTGTTCTCGTGATAGTGAAAGAGTTCTCATGAGATATGGTTGTTTAAAGGTGTGTAGTACTTTCCCCTTAGCTCCCTCTCTCCTGCTGCCACATGAAGATGTGCTTGCTTCCCCTTCACCCTTCCACCATGATTGTAAGTTTCCTGAGGTCCCCCCTGTCATGCCTCCTGTATAGCCTATGGAACTGTGATTCAATTAAACCTCTTTTCTTCAAAAATTACTCAGTCTCAGGTAATTCTTTACATCAATGGCAAAACCGGCAATTACTTTTGCACCAACCTAAGAGCAGTGTGAGAACAGACTAATACATAGCCTTAGTGTACATTACAGGAAGGAAGGAAGGAAGGAGAGGGAGGGAAGTCTAACCAATGGCTCTGTCTGGAAGTGGAGCTTCTTGGGAGATTGCTCTGTGCTGGGGCTGGTAAGGTGCACTGTATGACATATGACAGACACAGTGGCCCATGCTCTAGGATCATCTTAACTCCTTTACATGTTCAGCCAGATATGCTACAACTTGAAACAGATATCTTGGTTTCCTTCTAAGTATGTAGCAGAATGAGACACAAATATCCCCTAGGGGATACTAGATGTCCCCAATACATTGCAAAGACCACACTATAGAACTGTAAAAGAACAAGTCTTCAGTAGTACTGTCAACATTGCAATGACTTTGAGCGACTTCAGTATAAATCTCTTATATGTCACACAAATTTTTAAGGGTCTAATCAATACCAAAGCTACCCCAGGCACATAGAATATTGAAATACTTGTGATTGATGCATATGGCTCCAAGCAAGGAAGAGATTTGGGTATGATGGTTGAGCACTAAAGGTCTGGAGTCAGAAAGCATTGCATTTGAATTCTAGTTCCTGACTGATGCACGCTTTGGCATCTTACAAGCAAATTCTGAAAATTAAGGCTCGCAGAGGTTATCTGTAAAAATAAAAATAATAATGGGGACCAAATGAGGTGAAGTATACAAAGGACTTGGTCCATCTAATAACACTTTAATAAATGAAAAGTGAGCTGTTATCATCACCTCTAACTAGAGCTATAGAAAAAGAAAGCCAGTTTCAGATTTCTTCCAAGTCCCAGTACCCCTTCAGGCCTCTCTACCCTATAATCCCACCCAGCCTGATGTGATACAGTTAGAAGGACCTTAAATTCCACATCAACAGAGGGCCTAAAATCCAATCTGGCTGTAACAATCCATGCCCCATTACCCAATCTAAAAGACTGGAATTCTCTCCCAAGAATTGGCTGGTTAACTACGATGAAGTGGCAGTTCACACAGGCAATTTCTTTTATCAGGTATAAATTCTCAGTATGCAATAATCTGGCCTCAAGAATGAAATCGAATAAGCATTTTCAAGATCATCTAAAGAAGCAGCTCCAACAACAACATTTCCAAATCCTGAGCCAAGAGTAAGAGAATGACTTTCATCAGAAATGATGGGAGCCAGCTGCTCCAGGAAAGATGCAAGCAGGGCGAAGAATGGACATTAAGGAGGACGCCAAATGCCAAAGGGCTCAGCAAAGCTGTAAACACTTAAGGGGAAGGGGACACATCTTCCCTCAAAAGCAATTAAAAATTAATTGTGACACATGCTGAAATTCTGAACACAGTCAAATTCTTTTTTCCTCACTTCAAATCCTCTAGGCTCTTATCACCACAAGTCTGACACCCTCTTTGGTGTGTCTTTTATTTTAATTGCAAATCTATTTTCATAGTATAATATTTTTATGAAGCTATTTGAAAAATAAAGGTCATGGCTTTTTTATTCATTATTAAGAAAGAATGAATAGTTGTGTACTTAAATTCTTCTAGTTTTTAAAAATCTGGCTTATTAATAAATATTTGTTGCAATTGCACAATATTTATGTTCAAAAAAGCCATTTAGGAAAGAACAACACATTCTTTAGTGTACTAGAACATGAAATCAGGTAAGAGAAGATATTTCAAAAAAAGAAAAAGCATGCTTTGAAGAAAAATATCTAAGCATTTTATTTGCTACATCTTAAAATGACCAAATAATCAATAACAAAATAAGTAAAAAAGATTTTGTTTTTAAGTGAAGCCCAAATGCCAAAATTTTAATATTCCAATCTCAGTTTTTAAATAAGTACTTCTGCTTATTTAGCATCATTAAGAATCTTACAGACTCGAGAGCTATGTTAGGCACTCTAAAAATTAATATTTCTCACACCTCTTATAATTTTTGCTAGATAGAACTTTGAAAGATTAATATTGAGTATAGAATTTGAAGCTATAAAAATTAACATTTGCCTCCAAGAGCAAAGCCTGGGGAAAATAAAATAAACAAGAAATGTGGACAGCACTGTTAAAGGTTTTCACTGAAACTTTACTTGCGATAATTACATTTTCCAAATCTAAAATAGCCTGGCTCATACTTTTGTCAAAAAGTAGGAGAAACTGGGACAGTCTACTAGGTCACTGAGCTAAAATCAAGTCATCAGCAGGGCTGCATTCCTTTTGGAAGCTGTAAGAGAGAATCTGGACCGGGCGCGGTGGCTCACGCCTGTAATCCCAGCACTTTGGGAGGCCGAGGCGGGCGGATCACGAGGTCAGGAGATCGAGACCATCCTGGCTAACACAGTGAAACCCCGTCTCTACTAAAAATACAAAAAATTAGCCGGGCGTGGTAGCGGGCGCCTGTAGTCCCAGCTACTCGGGAGGCTGAGGCAGGAGAATGGCGTGAACCTGGGAGGCGGAGCTTGCAGTGAGCCGAGATCGCGCCACTGCACTCCAGCCTGGGCGACAGAGCGAGACTCCGTCTCAAAAAAAAGAGAGAATCTGTTTCCCTGCTTTTTCCAGCTTTTGGAGGCCACCGGCATCGCCTGGCTTATGGTCCCCCTTCCTCCATCCTCAGAACCAGCAACAGGGGACTAAGTCTTCCTGCTACCACCTCTCTGGTTCTCTCTCTTTCACCTCCCTCTTCCATTTATAAAGACTCCTACCCTGATAATCCAGGATAATCTCTCTATTTTAAGGTCATTTGATTGTCAACCTCAATTCCATCTGCAAACTTAATCCCCCTTTGGCATGTAACATAACATACTCGCAGGTTCCAAGGATCCAGGCACAGTCATCTTTGGCGCGCCATTATTCTGCCTGCCACAGCCACTATCTCCCATCCAATGTGCTGGAAAGCTATTGCATTTGAGGTATTACTGTATGATGTGTGACTCTTCAGCATGCATCCCTCCTTTTTCTTTAACTGCACACCGATTTCCCTTCAGGTTAACCATGTCATACTCCAGTCACACTCCTTATAAATCAGAGGTAAAATGCCCCAATCCAGGTGAATCAAAGTACTGCATCCCCTGACCACAGTGAATGATTCAAGCTTATGACTAAATCAAGTAGCCAATAAAATCTCTACCAGGAAATGTACTGGAACTGTCAAAAAAGAGGCATCTGTCTTCTGGAGTGAAAGGTAGAATGACAGCCTGGAGATGACAGCAACAGTCTTTGCCACAACTTGTGGGAGGTGTAGGGGGAGGTGTAGGGGGAGGTGAACCAATCCTACTCTGAAAGAGAAATAAAACCAATACAGAGGACAAATGAGAAAGATACAAGGAAAAAGAGAAAAAGGGAATAAGAGAGAGAGAGAGAGTCCATGACAGTATCATTTGAACTCTAGATCCAACTATACCTGACTTTGAAACCTCATCAATTTTGTTTTCCTTAACCTGTGTGAACTAGGTTCCTGTCACTCGCATCCAAAGGAGTCATGACTTCTACATGACTTCTGTTAGCAAACTGGAATGAAGGGAATTCCAACAAAATAAGGTGTAAGAAGTAAAAGAATTGTATCTGGTAAACATAAAATATAGTTGGCATGGAATCCATATGGAATAACTGGTTTTGCACCATTCCTTTCTCAACTCCCTCTCTCTACTGCTATATTACAATTAATTAAACAATACTACACTGAGATACAAACATGAAGATAATACATGAAAACAAAACTCTCAAAGAGCTGTCACATGGTGAGCTGACTGGCCGGACAGTTTACAAGTCCATGGCACAGGAAATTAAAGTTCCTGGAAATTCATGGTGATAGGCAGACCTACCTAAAATGTAGGGATTAGAATGAAGTACCTCTCTTTGAGTAAAAGTTTTTTTAAAAAAAGAAAAAGAAACAGCACAAGTCAAAGACACACTAATAACAATAGTTATGATTCTATCTTGTTTATAGCGTAGCAGCATTTTATGAATGCTATGAAGTAAATAGTAGTATTTTCACAAGACTATGGCAAAGTAATTTATGGATTCAATGCTATTCCCATTTAACTACCATTGACATTATTCACAGAATTTTAAAAAAACTATTTTAAAATTCATATGGAACCAAAAAAGAGCTCATATAGCCAAGACAGTCCTAAACAAAAAGAACAAAGCTGGAGGCATCAAACTACCTGACTTCAAACTATACTACAAGGCTACAATAACCCAAACAGCCTGGTACTGACACAAAAACATACACACAGGCCAGTGGAACAGAACAGAGAACTCAGAAATAACACTGCACATCTACAGCCTTAAACCTGACAAAAACAAGCAATAGAGGAAGGATTCCCTATTTAATAAGTGGTATTGGGAGAACTGGCTAGTCATATGCAGAAAATTGAAACTGGACCCCTTCCTTACACCTTATTTAAAAATTAACTCAAGATGGATTAAAGACTTAAATGTAAAACCCAAAACTATAAAAAAAAAAAAACCTATAAAAACCCTAAAAGAAAAATCTAGGCAATATCATTCAGGACATAGGCACAGACAAAGATTTCATAACAAAATCACTGAAAGCAATTTCAACAAAAGCGAAAATTGACAAATGGGATCTAATTAAACTAAAGAGTTTCTACACAGCAAAAATGTTCATTGCAGCACTATTCACAATAGCAAAGACATGGAATCAACCCAAACGCCAATCAGTGATAGACTGGATAAAGAAAATGTGATATATATACACCATGGAATACTATGCAGCCATAAAAACGAACAAGATCATGTCCTTTGCAGGAACATGGATGGAGCTGGAAGCCATTATCCTCAGCAAACTAACTCAGGAACAGAAAACCAAGCACAACATGTTCTCACTCATAAGTGGGAGCTGAACAATGAGAACACATGGACACAGGGTGGGGAGCAACACACGCTGGGGCCCATTGAGGGGTGGGGTGGAGGAGAAGAGAGCACTAGGAAAAATAGCTAATACGTGCTGAGCTTAATACCTAGGTGATAGGTTGATAGGTGCAGCAAACCACCATGACACACGTTTACCTATGTAACAAAACTGCATGTCCTGCACGTGTACCCTGGAACTTAAAATTAAAATTAAATTTTTTTCTAAAATGTAGTATTATGCATATGTTACACACAAGAAAGTAACACTTTGAGATGTTAAGGTTACCAGCTAGAAAGCGGTGGAGTTAGGATTTTAAACTACTCAGTCAACAGTGTCTGTGCTCCTGACCACTTGATAGAGGAAATACGAGTATTAACAGGTCCTCTCCTGGATATATAGATTTAGATTTTAGATTAAGAAATGGGGCCAGGGCCAGGCACGGTGGCTAACACTGTAATCCTAGCACTTTGGGAAGCTGAGGCGGGTGGATCACAAGGTCAGGAGTTCAGGACCAGCTGGCCAAGATGGTGAAACTCGTCTCTACCAAAAATACAAAAATTAGCCGGCGTTGTAGTATGCACCTGTAGTCCCAGCTACTCGGGAGGCTGAGGCAGAGAATTGCTTGAACCCAGAAGGCAGAGGTTGCAGGGAGCTGAGATTGTGCCACTGCACTCCAGCCTGAGCAACAGAGTGAGACTCTGTCTCAAAAAGAAAGAAAAGAAAAAGGAAATGGGGCCAGTGTAGTCCCAGCTACTCGGGAGGCTGAGGCAGGAGGATCGCCTGAGCTGGGGAGATCAAGGCTGCAGTGAGCCATGACTGCATCACTGCACTCCAGCTTCTGTTACAGAGCGAGACCCTGTCTCAAAAAAAAAAGAAAGAAAAAAATGAACTTTACATGTAAAAGAGAGAGGTTCTTACACGTAAAGGAAAGAGAACTGGAACTCATGAATAATGCCATCAATCATTCTTTTTGTTTGCATATCTAAATAAAAATATACTTACTAAATATTAAGAAAAATTGTTGGAAATGTGATTTACTAAGACCACAGTATCTGAGGAATCATATATTTAATCCTGTTTTACTTGCTACAAGTTTCCTAATAACTATTTTTGTTTTATCAATCACTTCAAGAGCAAGATATACCTTTTCATGCTGCTCACAATTTGTTCTAAATTCCATGAAGATTCATCAGGCTGAATTTGTGGCAATCATTTTCATAAACAAGAGACTGACATTTTACCACAAAATTTCTCCTAGGGATTTACAGTTAGTCAGCAAAGTCATGTAAACTTCTTTGGAAAATCAGGAGGTATAAATTACATGTGGGAACAGAGGTTGCTATGCTAGGAAACTTCCCATGCTTCACTGTCCATTTTCAGGAATATACAACTCTCAGATTGCACTGTATGAGGCAGATGAGTCTTCTAGTAGTACTAATAAAATTACAAAAACATTTGTATAATATGATTATTCATATTTATTGGGTACTTGAGAGTTAGAAAAATTATGAATTCGCTGCATCTTTCAGATTGCATAACCAAATATTTAAAAATTATATTCAAATATCAAAAAGAAGAAAGAAATAATTCTAAAGTGAAATTTTAAAAATCAATACTTTCCTAAGTTGCTAGTAGGAGTTCAGATCATACAGACTTGTTCAAAAGCCATTTGTCAAAATGTATCATGTGAATTTGTTTTTACTCAGTAACCAACTTGTGGGGCTCTCTCCTAAAGTAGTCACTTGAAATGCAGGCAATGACACATACATACACAACACTGTGTGGCAACATTCATTACCATGGGAAAATAAATACTGTTAGGAAAATGATTATACAAATTAGAGTTTATTAGTATGATGAGATTAAAATGAAGTTCAGAAGGAGTTTGTAATTATGTTGAAAAATTGTACTAAAACATTAAACAAAACAAAAACAGTTATACAAAAAATACAGTGTGTGTATTGAAAGAAGTCTGAATAAGAACACGCTAAATTATAACAGCAGTTTGGGAACTGGAATGATTTTCAAAAATCTTAAGAATCCAGAAAAATTAAAGAATATAATTACAGTGGGCACTTGTAAGACATCAACAATCTGGGAAAACACTGACTAATTAAAAAGAAAAAATTCAACAACTTATAATAATAGAAGTAGTATAGTTTAGGAATAAAATTTGATCTCTACTACAGGAACACTAAAGAGAAGATTCTCAAAATTCTGATAATAGCAATCCTTTTTAAAGAAGCATTAAAGTTCCATTGAAGTCATCATTGTCAATATATCCTTTCCAAGCACAATAACCCAACTCTTCATATCAAAATTACTCATGATTTTGCCAGGCAATTTGGAATGGTCCCTAATGGATTTCCAAGATAATCTGGGTTGGCTACTCAAAGTAAAGAATGTTTTAAGATCATCATCCTGGAAGCAGAGGCGACCTTGAGGGTTTTTTAACATTTCTGAGCAATATTATAATTATTTGGTACAATGACAAGGAAAAGCAGTGAAAGCATGGCTAAACACCAACACTAAGTTGTGATAATGGTGATACATAGCATGCTGCACTTAATAAAATTTTCACCTAAGAATCTTGAAGCAGTTAACATTCACCATAATCATGCTCAATGGAGGGACAAAAGATAAATCAGTAAAGCCAACTCCATTACCTTTAGTTACAAGAAAGAATAATGGCTTGAGTAGCTAAAATTCTAAATTTTACAAAGGATCCCCCTAAACCTCCTTCACCACACTTTCTAGTACTGCTGCTGGCAAATTGGATTGACAGATTTTAATCTTAGCTTAGCTTATCTTTCCTGATGCCAGCAATAGGGCAAATGATCCCAAGTAGGCTGTAGTTAAAAAAACAAAAAATTAGTTGGCATTCCAAAACTGCACATAGAATTCAATTCAATTTACCAAATACTTATTGAGTACAAACAGAAAAGCATACAAAAAATGATAGGCCTAGGTCCCTGTGCTTTGTGGGGTGGAAGAAGAGTCCCAAGAGGCCTTGATAACATTGAATAATTAATTGTATAGCCATTGTCACCATCTTCATTTTCTTAGGGACCAATTCAGCCTGGAGAAAGGCACAAAACAAGAGCATTCAAGGAAATTCAGAACATAGATAAACCTTAATATAATAATATCCTGCTTGCTAGATCTATTCATTGAATAACCAATATTTGAGGACCCACAAGCTACCAAGCACTGTTTTATGTACTAGAGATACAACTGGCATCAAAACAAAGTCTTTGCTCTCATGAGGGTTAATCTAGTGACAATGTTTACTGGTCAATAACTAGGTAAGTGACTCACACTAAACCTTACAAACTGAAACCTGAAAATGGTGAAAAATTATCTCTTAGTAAACTAGATATCTGAGAGAATAAGATTAGCAACTTTATTTTTTTAAGATTGGGATGTAATGGAATTTGCAACTGGGGAACAGAAATAGGACAGATGCCCCAATTCCAAGGGGAATCAGGAGATGGAAGATATGCCCCAATTCCAACTGGGGTCGGGAAAGGGAAGACAGCTTAAAAAAGGATCACAATGCTTTTTCCTCAAATGATACTCAAGCAATCTCAGTGGTGGCTTATGAAACAAAAGGACTCAGAGAATTCTTTTTCAGATTTTCCAATGTCTACAGAACTATGATTATTTCCTAAGCCACATGTGTCATTGAGCAAGCCTCCTTACCCAATTGGACCAGCCACACCAGTTTCCCACAATTAACTCAGGCATCCTACCAAGGCAATACTCTGAGTCAGAAATGACAGTGCTCCCTGATACGCCCTAGAAGTATGTCAATGATCTAATGAAACATACTTACACATATATACAGAAACACACTCAAACACACAGATATATATGTATGTATGGGTATAGGTAGGTGGTTAGAGAGGCAGTTCCTATCTGGTTGACAAAGAGGCACACAACTAGGTCAGGGTTCAAAACCTATTTACCCATTTTTTCTAGGGTGAATCCTACTTTCCCACATACCAAGAAGGTATTATTCCACTGGCTGAAGAGAGAAGGAAGGAGGCAATATCCTGCATGAGACACTATATTGGTGACATAGCTATACATATTCTAACCTGTCCCCATCACAAACTGCCTTCTCTTTACCTAAATAAAAGCCTTCCTAGTCTAGAGGGTTGAAGCATATAAGATATATTTTTGAAAATTGACCTTCTAAGTTAAATACTAAGAAGTACATATCCTGTGACTCTAGTTATAAAGAGCATGAAAAACTGACACAATCAATTTATCCTGTTAGAAGTCAGGAGAGCAGTCACCTTTCATAACGGGAGAATGCTTGGCAGTTGGCATGAGGGACGTACAGGGATTCCAGTAATGTTCAACTTATTGATCCAGCTGCTGACTGCTGACTGCACAGGAGCATTCACTTTGTGAAAAATCAGCAAAGTACACTTATATGCACCCTCCTACATCTATACTACACTTCAGTAGAAAGTATTTTTAAAATTTAGTTTCTTAACAACTTGTGGTTTATTACTCATTTATATTTAACCCTTCCTGAAACATTAAATTATTTAGAAATTATTCAGGGCCATGAAATTTATTTTCTAGCCAATTTGTTGAAAAATAAATAAATAAAATCTACAAACATTATTTGTCTTTCCTAATGTATTTCTGATCAAATAACACGTCCCCAGGTAGTTATATAAAACTACTTCTAAATCAGTTAATAGAAAAAAAATAAATAACGTGTTCAGGAGTGCATTTCACCAAATCTCCAGGTTAGCAGTGTAGCAGTGCCTTTACACATGGGAACAGGGGAGCAAAACTAACTACTGTACATAAGATTTTCTTACATATGATACATAAACCAAAGTGAAATGATAGTTATACTTTTGCTATCACAAGACCTGTGGGCCAAAATCTATTTTATTCAATCTGTTCTTCTCTTCATTCAACTTGAAAACGATAAATAAGAATGGTAATAATAAAAGAGAGAAATCCCATAAAACAGATGAATACGGGAACAAGTAAATCTTCAGCACTACACCCTAAGAGGGCTCCGCCTCCTCTCTTTCATACTGACTTATCTCTCCTCTGCCAAATTTAAGGGCACCTGTACTATTTTCTTCCCTTTAAAAGGGCTACCATAGTAATTTACATTAGCAAAACAACTGAACCAAACTTCGGTTCAATCCAGGGCCTCTTATATGAGAGCATCCTAATTCTATCTTAAAATTCTAATCAAAGCTATATATTTTATGAAATTTTTTGGTGGAATGGGTGATCTTAAGACATCTTTTAAATTTGCATATTGAAAAGTTGGGACGTGTAAGTAATCAAATATTTAAGTAATTAAAAATAAGACAACTTTCTTCTCCCTACTTAAGAGTTGGTTAAAAAAAATTCTTTAAAAAGATAAGGATTGATGGCTGAATGTTATCAACTACGAATGACAAGTATCTGATCATAAACACTGTACTTTTAGGGCAGTTCTCAGTGCCTTTCCTCCCCACTGTTCTCCTCTTGCCATCGAGGTCTAAGCTTGGGAAATACATCCAACAATGCTAAGCACTGAGTAGGAAGGAGCATTTTGATATATGCTCATATATTACAGGCTACATATACACACCTCTGGGCTTAGCTCTTGGGTTTCTTAGTTAACAAGTGTGAATCTCCACTGTGTACTATAACAGGTAGCTATGCAACCTCTCAAGCTTCATTTTCCTCATCTCTAACATAGGCACAATAGTATCCCCACCTCACAGTGTGGCTGTGGGAATCAGTTGACATAATACATGAAACAATCAACACTGTGCCTGGCATTTAATAAACGGCCAATGACTTGTAACTATGTTTGCAGCAGCAGTAATAAAAACTTTTCTTCTAAAAGACAGCTTTACAATATCACCTGACAAATACAGAATTGACAGAGACTAATACTCTGCCAAAAAGAAAAATTATCTTTTAAAGTAATCCAAGTAAAATGTGTATGAAAAGACTTTGAATGTAGCCTGGCTTCTTGCCAGATGACTTTCAGCCTCCGCATTCACAACAAATACATTACTCTAAACAGCTTCAAGAAAGACCATGGACTTCTGAGTGACCTGTTGCAAGTCACTTACACTCTCTGAATCTCAGTCTCCTCACCCATAAAATGGGAGTAAGAATCTCCACACCATCAGAAGAGTACTGGGATTTTAGATATTAGCAAAAGGCCTAACAGTATCTTTCACATTAGGAGATAATTATTTTAAAGCAGATTGAATAACAGAAGTCATCAGAGGATTTACCCAAAGCAGGAAAGATTGTAAGAGAAAAATTTCCATGCTCTGTACTTCATTGTTCTCTTCTATGTAGCATTCTTGCCTTCTGTTGTACTCAAATGTGCTCCTCCTAAATGCTACAGAAATTGATGATTTTATTTCATTCATCTCCATATCATCTTACAGCCCCTCCATCATCTTCCAAGTACATATCAGTGGCTTGTACAAAGACAGTAATAAACTGATGCTTGTAATGTCCAACTGCAGGAGAATTTTTACCTCACTATAATTTAGCCCCAGGAAAGTGGGACCTTCCTCCAGAAAGAGGAAGAGAAGAACAGAAATGCTTCCGGACTACAGATTATTTTTTTTAACCACCAGCGGGAAACATTTCAGAAACAATATTTTGCTTAGCTCACTTCATTCCCTTACTTTCAACTTAAGATAAGAGTGACATCTGAGAACAAAGCTTACCTATTTGCACCATTTCTTCATTACCAGCCTGGAAAGGAGGGGGAAAGCAAGAAAAAGAAAGTTACTGGGTTTCATCTTATCACCTTGTGAGTTTTATTTCTACCATTAATGGTTTCCAAGAGCTAACTAATCAGGAGATGCTAGAGACTGGGACTGGTGCCTAAAGCCTGCACCTTGGTTTGTAGAAGGTTCCATGAGCCAATTCCATAACAATTTGGGGAAGGGAGTTGTTTGCCCCTTTTCATTTTAATTTAACACTTATGAAGCCAGCAAAAATACATACAGACTCTCAATGCTCTCTTCTGAAAACTCGTACTGGGTCTGGATTAGAAAAGAAAGTATGAATTTAACAGGCCAAAATACACCTAACAGGGGGCCTGATTAATCAGATTTAAGGTCAGGAATCAACTAGACAATTCTCTACTTTTTACCCTATGGTCGATCAGACCAGGCCGACCGGAGAAGCTACAAAAACTAACAGAGAAATTCTGTACCCAAAGTCCCATCGGCCCAGTGCTGATATGATTTACTACAAACAGCTCCCCCGGCGGAGCCTTCTCAAGGACTCTTCTGAGAGCATCGGGCTTCACCTTGAGCCTCCAAAGGGTTGGGGGCAGGGCCGAAAAGAAACAGAGCTGCACTCAACTTAGCTTTAAAAAGAGGAGGAGTTGTGCAGAGGGGGAGGGGAGAAGGCGGCCGGCGCCTGCAGCCTCTGCCCAGGAAAACGGAGGGCAGGAAACGTCTCCAGCCCCCCTCCCCAACTGTCAAATCCTAGCCCGGCCCGTGGTACTCCCAGGACACGTGTCTACTGGATCTCTCCCTGTCCGGCCCAAGGACTTCCTGAAACCCCCGCCTCCGGCTGCCCGAAAAAACCGTGAGTCAGTTCGGAGGAGAGAAAGCTCCAGGAACCCGACTCTGGCGGCAGCAGCCAGAGCGCTGGGATCCCGGACCCAGCGTCCAGAACTTCATTCAAGCGCCCAGACCGCCCTCCAGAAAGGGGAAGCCCAGATGGCCCGGCGAGGATGGGAACTGGCTGCGGTTTGTCACTAGGAATTGTTACGAATGTCGCAGACTGGTGAAGCCCTAGGTGTGACAAGACTGGGCTCCCGGAGTGGGAGTCGTAACCTCCCGTGCAACTCAACCCTCTACCCCCAAAAGCCCGCACGCTGCGCCCAGCCCTCAAAACACCGTTTCTGAACGCAAAAGATAACAGGGAAGGGTGGGAGGAGAAGGAGGAAAGAGAGGAGGGTAGAGAGGGGAGGAACTTTTCGGGAAAAGGTTGGGTTTGAGTTTTTTTTATTGTTATTATTTTCCACTTACTTGTCCATCAGCTGAAGTCCTAACCTCTACCAGAGCGGCTGCTATCAACCAAAGTGACAGGAGAACCATCACGAGTCGAGTTCACTTTCCAACTACTGGGCAAAGCAAATGCCCAGAGCAAACCCCCCCCCCAAAATAAGTTTCTTTAAGAAAAAAAGGAAAAGGGAAAAAATGCGAAATAGAAAAAAATGATCTTCTGTGCTTTGCTTCAATGAAAATGAAATTTGAGCTCTGAGACTGGCCCCCCCTGCTCTGCAGTTTTTTCCACTTCACCTTCTCACCCCGTCCTCCCAAACAGAGTGTGCAGGAGCGAGAAGGTGCTGCAAGCGGGCACAGGCTAAGCCTGGGAGAGGGGGAAGGGACGAGGGGCTTTCCAACTATCTCTGCCCAAAGCAGCTTTTTCGAGGCTTTTCGAGCACCATTGGTCCCTAAGGTTAGCGCGGAGAATGCTTGGGTTCCCCGGAGCACAGCAGGGGGAAGTATTAGCGAGAGAGACGAGCGAGCGGGAGCGGGAGAAAGAGGCAGGGAGAGGGCGACTCCGCCGCACACGCAGAGGTGGGGGCGGGAGGAGCGAAGGGGAGGAGGAGAAGGCAGGCGGAGGAGGTGGGAGGAGTGGGCCGCTCGCCGGCTCCTGTTGCTCGCAGCGCAGCAGTCTGCTGGCTGCTGGCGACCCGCGGGGCGCTAATAAGGCGGCCGGAGCTCCCCGGACTGCCCCTCCCGCCGTGGCGCCCACGTCATGCGGGGCCCGAACCCGCGCCCCCCGCACCGTGTCAGGATTGGAGACCGCTCGGGGGCTGGTGTGGCCCGGGCTCGACCTCCCACCCTGGAGCCTCTCCTTCTCCGCCTAGGGCGAGAGGAGGGGAGGGTCCAGGGGCGCCACCGGTCCCGACTGGCGGGACGCGCGTTGAGTTAATTATAGGAAGGGGGAGGGTCCGAGGGCTGGTCCTGGGCTGTAGGAAATTCACCTCCTCCAACCTCCACTGTTCTCCCAGCCAGAGAATTCTCCCCGAAGAGAAGCCCTGGAACCTCCGGATCTTAACCACGCGGTGATCTCCCTTCCAGGCACCAGTCACCTCCCACGTTTTGGCAGGGGGTGTCCTTCTTTGTAAGCTCTTGTTTAGGCTTTATTCGTTTATATTAGTTTTAAAAGATACCACGTCCTTTCCTTGACTCACCCGGATGCTTCCGTTTATCATTAGAGTACACAGGCCTCAGCGACTCTTCCTCACACCCAGATTAAGTTATCAAATGATTTCTGCCCGCTGTGGCCTGGCGCTTCCTGGGGGGAAATGACACCAACCTGAGAGTTTGCTGGAATCCTAGCCCAGGCCCACCTCCCAGGCGTAGACACCTGTGGGTGCTTTCCAGAAAGTAGACAGGAGGAAAAGGAAATAGCTCCAACCTGCACTGACCGGTCCACAAGCCAGGAGTGAGTAGACACAAATTTAGATACGAACTTCAAGACTTCAACTGGACAGTCTTGAAGAGGCCTGCCCACAATAAAACGAGCTAGTGTTTATCTTGTTATGAGATGCAAGATAAGTCATAGTTCTTGTTCTTTTTTAAAAGCAATGTGAGTTTGGAGGGTTTCCTATAACTTCGATTCATTGTTTATTCCTGGAGAGGTAACATGATGGTTGTGCCTTAACTTAAGCATGGAAAGATTTGGTGTTCACTGATGTTTTATCTGCTAAGTCTTCTCAAAATCATATATCGAGGACATTTACATATACAAATGAGAAACTAGGTAACTAAATGGCCCCACCTAGTAAAACAGGATATTAGGTCAATTAGTTATTAATTGGAATTAGAATTAGACCCCAGCACTCAAGTATCTCTAAATTACTTTTTTCCTTCAATTAAAGCCTGTAGCATTTTTGTAACCTGTCATTAACTAGCTATCCAGGAGTGATTTGCTACATTTTACACCGAGTTTTCCTATTCATTAAAAAGAAGTAACCCTAAGCATTCCATAAATGAAAAATCTGTCAATTTACACTGACAAATAAAAGAACACTAGAGATACACATTAGGAGATCTAGGTTCCAGACCCAGCTAACAGCTGTCTTACCTTGACAAGTCAGAATAAACCTCTATTTTGGTTTCTCATCTATGAGATATTCGAGATCTAAAATCATCTGATTTTAGGTAATAACAAATAATGTATTTAACCATGGTATTACAGTAGGCCCTTTTGTGTTAATTTTACAACATTCAGACATTAGTTATCACCTAACTCCTGGCATAGCAAGCAATTCATGTGACTTTCAGGAAAGCAGCAGCTTCAGACATTTTTGGCCATCACCACAGAGAGAAATGCATATTGCATAGCGACCCAGTAAAAATTTCATGATTCAGTACTTACCTGTACTGCATGCAACAACCCTGATATTTTTCTTGCCATTCTTTCCCCGCAACCCCAATTGCAGATGAGGACTCAATTGATTTCACAACCCAGTAAGTCATGACTCTCACTTTGACAAAGATCAGTTTAAGAGCATGCAATAGGGTTTTTTTTTATTCTAAATGAGTTCTAATTAATAGGGTTCTCCCAATATATTCTAAGGCAGAGTTTCCCAAAGTATTCCCTGGAATATTAAATGTTTTACCAGGAAAAGGAAAATTCTCAGACAGCCAGTTGAGCTCATGAAATACTTAGATAAATGAAACAAAATGGCTCTCCTTATTTCAGACTTCAGGGTACCTATTTAAACAAACACATTTGTAGTCCCAGCTACTCCAGAGGCTGAGGCAGAAGAATCGCTTGACCCCAGGAGGCGGAGGTTGCAGTGAGACGAGATTGTGTCACTGCCCTGCAGCCTGGGCAATAAAGCGAGACTCCGTCTAAAAAAAAAAAAAAAAAAAAAAAAATTGTGAGTCTTCAAGGGGGAGATGTAGTGCAATTTGGTCTCCTTACTTACATGACCATAGAATCCTTTTTTCTCATGCTTTATCCTCTGTGGAACACACATGGGTAAATGACATTACAAAGCCCAACTATTAAAGCACAATGAACTTCAAGTTAGATAGGTTGGATTCTCATGAGGATTCAGCTTCAGTTTTCTCAACTCTAATATCTGTTTCATAGTACTACTTTTGCAAACTCTTCATGAAAATTAACATGATCTTACATGTAAACTCTAGCACATTGTCTAGAATATGTAAAGGCTTCAGTGTAATTTTTTGAATAAAACTGATGGCATATGTACAGATGGCTCATTGGTAATAAAATATGGCAAGGTCTAAAGAAAATAGGAAAATGTAAATAGCTAAAACGTGATTGACTTTTAATTTTGCCAGAGAGGATGTTAGGAGTCAGAGACAGAGTCATTTGAGTTCCTTTCAAAAACTGACCCCTACCAGCCTGCCTTATGTCAAATCCCTTCCCTTCCTCCATGTTTCTTTGGCTCAGGCTACAGTGTTGTTTTCCACACACCCTCAAGTTCACATTCTTGCCCATAGTGATTTCTCAGTCCATAGCACCCTTCCTCTTCCTGTCCCCATGGCAAAGAGCATTATATTACAGGAGGTGCTAATAGGTACTCCACAAAAGTATTACACTAATGCTTGTAGTATGTTTTCTTTCAAAATATGTTTTAAGCATATAATTTCAAAAGTAGCCATATATATTTAGTCTCCCTAATTGAAAATCATCTCCTTTAAAACAAGTTTCATGAAATTGGTTGACATATCAACATTTTAACCTGTGCATCCTCATATTGGCAGCAATTAAGTAAGTAGAGAGTTGTGGGGGTTTTTCTGTTGGAGGCTGACTGGTCAATGTCATAATTTGACAACATTTTGATACCCAATATTTATTGCATATTAAACCAATGAATAAAATTTTTGTCATTTCTTGCAGCAAATAATTATAAATTCATTTATTAGGTTTATTTTTTTGGGGGGGTTCCTTTTAGTTGTTTACCTTTCCCATACTTTTAATATAACTAACAACCTTCTGTCAATATTTATTAGATACATTACAGTTTTTACATTTACAATTTTTAATTTCTTCCCATGGTCAAATAAATTTGGGAATTCTGCGGTCAACTTTGTTCGAAGTATAAGTATAAAACTTTATTGCATCATAAGTGGCTAGATTTATATCCACCTCCTTCTCTAAATTACAAGTTCCTTAAGGGTCTTGATCTTTGTTTTGTTTACTTTCTACCACCAATATCTCACACAATTTCCATCACACAAAAGTTGCATAGTACTTTAATTACTGCAACTTGAACATCTCCAGGCAAAATTGTATCCTTTTATTCCTGCCTACTGATGAGCTTTATTCCTGGTCTTGGGATTCTTGACACCTAGAACTATCACAGAGGAATATTAGAGTAGGTACATGGGACCTACCACTATAGGACAGTGAAAGCTGGGCCTACTGTCCCTTTTTTCCATTCCCACACCCTATATCCTCATAGAGCACAGCTACAGGACATGCAAAATGAGAAAATAGAGTTGATAGCAGCATGTAGAGAATTATTTTGTTGCTCATTGAGAGCAAAAGTCACCCTCAGTCTCACTCTTTCTCTCACACAGCACCCTCCCATTTTATATAATATTGAATTCTTTCATTCACAGGTCAGAGAATCAAGTATACATTGTGTATACTTGTGTATACACAAGGCATATTGTGTATATACAAGGCATAATTGTGTATACATTATGCCTATTTTTTTTAACCGAGGCATTAGGTTGGTAAAGAGTCAGGATGTCAAACTTTCATACTCATAGAATACAGCCTGGCACATAATAGGCACTAAAAGAATAATTATTAAATGAATGAAGATGTGAATATTTACTGTCTCTACCTAAAGTGAATATTTACTTCTACTTATTATTACTTGAGAGAAATGAGTAGGGAGTTGTTGTCATTGTTTCTCTACTGTCAGTGAATAAGCTATTTCCAACTTGGGTCTTTTTCACAGAAATTTTCAGAAGTTCCATAGAAAGATTTTTAAAAATTAAACAACAGGGGCCAGGCGCAGTGGCTCACGCCTATAATCCCAGCACTTTGGAAGGCCGAGGCGGGTGGATCTCTTGAGGCCAGTAGTTAGAGACCAGCCTGGCCAACATGGTGAAACCCCATCTCTACTAAAAATACAAAATAGCCAGGCGTGGTAGTGCATGCCTATAATCCCAGTTACTCGGGAGGCTGAGGCAGGAGAATTGCTTGAACCCAGGAGGCGGCAGTTGCAGCGAGCCGAGATCATGCCACTGCACTCCAGCCTGGGCAACAGAGTGAGAATCTGTCTCCAAAAAAAAAAAAGTTAAACAACAGGAAAATTTCTAAACACAAGTATCAAGAAATCAGAGATGGAAAGGCCTTATTAGGTCATCTAGTTCATGCTTTGGCTACTGGTTGAGGCAGTGTTCTTCCTATAGTCATTTCCTTCAGAGGAAAACCATTATCTTGCAAGAACAAAGTTGGGTGTTCAGGATTTCTTATTTAATCACTTGATTTTGGAAGAATAATTCCACAATGGGACAAAGTCTTGAGGGAAAATCATTCCTCATGTTCCTTGATCTTTCTCCTTTTTCTCCACTTGGGATTATTCATTACACCCTTAACTATCATTAGCACCATAAATAACCTCTTTCTTTCCTTGATAAAGTTTGGTTTCACAATTAAATATTTAGCTGTTCATACTCAACTAACAGAAACAGATATTGCTGCCTACCATCTTTTGTTTTTATAGTCTTTCTCTGTTTCTTCAAGCCTTTAAGATATTTTTGGCTTGGAAACTCTGAATGGTAATGGAAGATTAGAGTCTTCCTGGGGCCAGGGTTAAAACAGAAACAAGGGAGCAATTAAAATTTGAAATTCTTTCAAATGTTTCTTATAATAGCATAACTTAATAGTTTTAACTATTTTATTAGTAGCAAAGCATTTAGAATCATTGTCAGGTTACTTTGCATTCAGGCAATGATTTTCTCTTGACATCTCAAGGAATTCTAATCTAGTGGAATGCTGGATAAAATGAGTATTTAAGTCCATTAAATTAATCAGTGTATTCCCTTGGAGAGTTGGGGGTTCAAAATGAGAGATGTGGCATAGTACTTTTCACACAGCAGGCCATTCAACAAATATTTGATAAACTTAATTAAATAGCTATCTGACTCATACTAATTATACCAACACTTGTATTTTAAAGGGCCACCACATTGGTAACTGCAAAATTGTGAGTTGTTTTCTATAGTTGTCAATCCTGCAAAACATTTGTGTGGTACATCACAGTACTCAAGACTGTGAATCAACTACCATTTAAAAAAAAATAAAAGTACGATTCATAATTTCCAACTGGACTCAATAGACTTTATTGAGAGGGAAAAATTTTTAGCAAACTAGCAGTTACAGCTCATAAATAGGATTCTCCTATAGGAAAGTGTAGGTTATACAAGTCAGGAAAATAGTCAAGTGTTCTGAATTTACACTGGAGTCAAAACAAGATGAAGTGAGTTTATGTGGGGTAAAAGCTGTACTGAAATTACATTTGAGAGAATCCCTCCACTTATTAATAAGAGTTTTCAACAAAACTAGTTAACAAAGCAAAGTCTGTAATTAAATGTCCTAAATGTCTTTGAGATTAGGATAAAATCTAAATTCTTTCCATGCTGTCTGAAGGGAGAGAAAACAGTCACATATCGGCCAGGTGCAGTGGCTCACGCCTGTAATCCCAGCACTTTGGGAGGCCGAGGTGGGTGGATCACTAGGTCAGGAAGTTGAGACCATCCTGGCTAACACAGTGAAACCCCATCTCTACTAAAAATACAAAAAATTAGCCGGACGTGGTGGCGGGCGCCTGTAGTCCCAGCTACTTGGGAGGCTGAGGCAGGAGAACGGCGTGAACCCGGGAGGCGGAGCTTGCAGTGAGCAGAGATGGCGCCACTGCACTCCAGGCTGGGAGACAGAGCGAGACTTCGTCTCAAAAAAAAAAAAAAAAAAAAAAAAAAGAGTCTTTGGGCATTCAAACCAATGATTGTGAAGTAAATCACAGTTCTACTATGTAAGATTTGAGCATCATTGTGGTATATTAAAACTAACAGAAAGACTTTATATTTTATTATTAGTTTCATGAGCCCTCTTTTATTTATCCAATGGCTGGCAAAGTTTTCATAAAATGTTTATAAAAGTTTTTGGTTTGGATTATGTTTTGTTTTAAGGGAAAAACAAATGTTCCCATCCCATTGAGTTACTGAAATTCACCCCCAATTTTATTTCATAAACACAGCTTTTAAATAAGATCAGTTATTTAATTCTCAGAATATTACATGTATTCCTTAAGGTAGCAATTAACTCTTTCCAGACTAAAAACAGCAAAGAGAAAGTGGGAAGAAAAAAATAACTCAACAAACAAATGAAAAATTAGTTATGAAACTAACAATCAGTGCTAGACTGTATCTCCCAACACACAATCTTAGAATCTAGCTTGTCAGGAAGAAAAAACAAAACAAAACAAAACACTGAACTCTGACCTGAAAGTTTTTGAGTTTTTATTTTAATAGATTCTCATCCAGATTATAACAGATGTAATCAAGCTAGAAATTGTTACTACTCTTATTTTGTTGGTATTATTACAAAAGGTTACTTATGTTAAGGAAAAAAGACACTGAGATTTATGTGTAGGGTCTTTATTATGTTATGTCACACTAAAGAAAGCAAGAAAATAGGAGCTACCACTATTCTGGCAAACTGTAAATGGTAAGTGCTTAGTGCGGACAGTTCAAATGTCAGATTATAAAACTGTTCAGCAGTCCTATGCCATATAGAAGAAACGTAAACTTTTCAGATTGAACTTTTGCTATCAACATAATGTAACACAAAAGAAAATAGTCTGGTGACATTTTAATGCTTTTCATGCATTTGAGAAAAACATCATCAATATTCTTTATATTATTGTATAATTAATAACAGAAATTATTAACAGCATCAGGAAGTGATACAAGTCTATAAAGTTGAGTTAATCCTCAAATCTGTTGCCTTGATCACTCAAAAAGACTTATGGCATTTTAACTAAATGTTAGTTTGTGACAAATCATCCTGAAAATATATGTCACCACTTACTATGTAGTTTTCTTATGTTTTATATGCACATAAGAAGTTGACCCATGGAGGTTTCTTTAAATGCACGTGTTATACGCAACTCTGAGCTATTCTGATTCAACAGATCCACTGTGAAAATTTGGCATCTATATTTTTCAAAAGCTTCCCAGATAAGTCAGTCTAAACTGTAAACTTACGCAGTGTTACTCAAACTTTTCTACCATTTTTATCCTAATAAATGCAGATTCTGATTCAGCAGGTCTGGGGTGGGGCATTTCTAACAAGTTCTCAGGTGATGCTCATATTGCTGGTCCACAGAAAACATTTTGAATTGCAAGGCCATAGGACATGTTATTCATAGATAATTACAGAAAATAGAAACCACGTGACATTAAAATAAAGCATGAGCTATTTAGAATAACATCTAATTTTGTTCCCTATTCCTTACTAAACATCTATTATACACAGTTAACATATAATTCAGAACTGAGTAGAAATAAGTCCACAAAAGCATCTCTGTGGCATTGATTCGGAAATTAAATGTGTTTTTACTAAAAAGTCATTGAACCATGTGCTTTCTTACATGGTGAGCACATTAGATAAAACCAGTTTAAGAAAAGTCAATTATTAATTTAAAAAAATAGATCACAGTCCCTGATCTACAATTCCTCCAGGAATGTCTGGTGCCCACAGGAACGCATGACAGACATTTCCTTTTGAGGTGCTGCATTTCTGAACTGCTCATGCAATAAGCCTGCACTGAGGATAGAAATTTGTCCACAATTTGCTGTCCGTTAGTAGTTTACCCAAAATAAGTATTAAGATTCAAGGAACTAGGCCGGGCACTGTGGCTCACGCCTGTAATCCCAACACTTTGGGAGACTGAGGTGAGTAGATCACTTGAGGTCAGGAGTTTGAGAGCCTGGTGAACATGGTGAAATCCCATCTCCACTAAAAATACAAAAATTAGCCGGGCGTGGTGGCACATGCCTGTAATCCCAGCTGTTTGGAAGGCTGAGGCAGGGGAATCACTTGAACCCGGGAGGCGGAGGTTGCAGTGAGTGGAAATCGCGCCATTGCACTCCAGCCTCGGCGACAGAGCAAGACTACGTCTCAAAAAACAAACAAACAAACAAACAAAAACAGATTTAAGGAACTGACTGAGGTTATCCGTTAAAGAAAAGAAGGTTGAAGGACCATTTGGTTGATGCTATTATTGAAGGAATAACCGGCCGCGCGCAGAGGCTCACACCTGTAGTCCCAGCACTTTGAGAGGCCATAGCGGGCAGATGCCTTGAGCCCAGGAATTCCACACCCACCTTGGCAACAAAGTAAGACCTTGTCTCTACACACACACACACACACACACACACACACACACACACACACAAAACAAAAATTAGCCCGACATAGTGGCATGTGGCTATGGACACCACTGTACTCCAGTCCGGGTGACACAGCAAGACCCTGTCTCGAAAAAAAGATAACCATAAGATACTCCTAGGCACTGCAGTTTGTGAGACTTAGATTAATTATAAAAGTATTTGGTTGATATAAGTCAGACTAAGTCTTAATTAATGCTAATATTATAGCATATGTTTCAAAACTACGTAGAATCTCATATTTCTTGCTTGTTGTTTTCTTACATTCATTATATAAATCCTGTTCCTAGGTATATAAATGTCCCATTAATCCCTTTGATCACACTAGAAAATGATGTTTTTTCATCTTCCATGAGACTAGATGGTGTTATTATTAATATGCAGATAGAGATAAGTTTTATCAAGAGAGCATTCTATAACAGATGTTGACAAACTATGAAGCAGCAAATATTTATTTTGTGTCTTGTTCTCTCTATATTCTTTTTTTAACTGTCCTTCTCCATCCCTCACCTCCCCCACACAAGTTCTGTGTTCTCTTGCTTCAAGGAAATAACAGACAGAAATGCCCCATGTACAGCTTGTCCTGCTTGCTTTTGTTTCCCAGAAGCTTAAGGGTAGGGAAGTAGGTGACTTTGATAGATGAAAGAGACGGAGACAGAGATGTTAACATCTGGGTTCCCCTAAGGCCTGCAAGGCCAAGGGCAATGGAGAGAGCAGGGTCTTGGAGGGCAAAGGCTGCTGCTAGACCTGGGGAAGCTGAAACCCGGGAACTTGTGTTCCCCACCAAGACACAAAGGCTTGGACACAGGGAGTCTCAGGTAAACTGTACTGCTCAAGCCTAGAGAGGTCATTTTCAGTATTTTAATGAGTGTAAGATTCCAGGAAGTGAGACCAAGTAACTGAGGCTGAATGTTCTGCCAGCCCAAAGATCTGGGCTTTAAAAATGGTTTAATTTGAGTTAAATAAAAGAAAAGTAACATTGCTTGAACATCCCAATAATGGTTGCTAAATCATACATACTAAACCTAAATTTGTTCCCTGTAGGCATGAGATTATGATAAGCAAGTAGTGTTCACCCCTATTTGTAGCAATAGCTAGGAGAATTCTCTAAGTTGAGACTTTACAAAATTAAGAAACAAAAAATAAGATTTGTTGAGAAAAATTAAGTCCCTAGCATGGATGGAGAGTCCAGATGTGTTTTACCACATGTTTAGTGTAAGCACAAACAAATACAGAGTATACAGTGGAACTCTAATATAAACTGCCCCTTGCTGTGCACTAAGGGATTGGTATGAATCTGGACTGGCTAAGAGAATGTTGCCTTACTTCTCTTTGGGTCTGGATTTACTTCCTTGCATTATTGTTCAAGCTTGGCTTGAACAATATTTGTGTGAATCGAGCTGGATTTGTTTCATGCTAATTTCAAATAGACCAGTTGCTTTCCCCTAATAAGAGCTTCTTTGCTGGTAGCTCATGGCTTCCAACTGCAAATGTTCATAGCTTCCTTCAAGAAAATCATTGCCAAATGATTTATTTTAAAGTTCCAGAGGTTTTCTCTTTCTTATAGACTTTAGAATTCTCAGTGGTCTACTATATCTATTCAGAGAGAAAAATCTAATTGTGTAGCCCTATAGCATTGTAATCTGGAACTTCTTCATCCCGTTGTGGCAGAAGAGAGGCACTTTAAATTCCAGATGGGGGAGGCATAAATCCAGATCAGAATCCTAGGTGCAAACAACTCTTGTTTGGGAAAAACGGAGCCTCCATAACATGGGCTGTTCATATGTAGTGGTTTTCACCTCAAGTCATTATCACATGGACTAACAAGATACTCCTTCCTGTCCCACTGTATGTTTTTCTTTTGAATTTGTATTGAAATGTGTGCATGATGCTAAGCATGTACATAATCCAAACTCCATTCCCCATAAATAAAAACAAGCTGAAAATATCACTGGCAGATAACCACCATATAAACTGAAAAATGCACTTCATTTAAAAAGTGCTGCTCATAAATTATCCCATCCTCCAGGCCTAATTCGGTAACATAAGCTGTATGTCTAAACTCTACTTCTTCAAGTACTACAATTAGTTCTTAAAGAGTGTCATACATTTAATTTCTTATATTACATATCGCATCTATTGCATAATATTTTCCCATGATCATCAGCAACTTCAAAACTGAACTCTTATTTTAACCAATCAGAGAAAACTTACTGTTACCAAAAATAAAAAAGCCATACACAAATGATGAGCCATCTTAGGAAGTTTTCTGAAACAATTACTGCATTGACATAAGTAAAACATTTTGCAGTGACATTCTAACAAATTGATAATATAGCTCTTTTAAACTCAGTCAGCCTGGTGAAAACAAAACAAAATAAAACAATTCTTTATAAATCATGCAAAGCAGAGGCTGTTTAACTTGCTAACTAACAGAACTATCGTGATATGCAGCTTCTATTTATCGCGGTTAACAGGGCTTTCAGAAAAATCACGAATGTAAAGATTGTATCTGAGCCAAACTCACTTCCTCCCAGTCTTTTTGGATAGGGTGGTAACACAGTGTTCTTTCAGACATATAATTGTTTCCTAGTCTAACTTCTACCTCCAGGTATATAAGAACCTGATATTGTCTGTATCATTATTAGTTAATTCCACTTTAAATTAAATTCATTTCCTATTTTATTGTGTGATACTTGTGTTATACTATTACTTTTATATTTACATGTAATATTATACATATGCACACATATAGACATATATGTAATAACATAGTATCATACAAACATCATTATTTGTGCATGTGTGTGTGTATATATATCCTAAGATATACTAGTGCTACTGTAATTAAAATAAAATGTCTAGATATTTATATTTATATATCGCAGTAATATAGTGACATCACATATATGTATAAAACACAGTAACAGCTGGGTGCGGTGGCTCTCACCTGTAATCCCAGCACTTTAGGAGGCCAAGGCAGGCAGATTGCTTGAGGTCAGGAGTTCAAGACCAGCCTGGCCAACATGGCGAAACCCCATCTCACTAAAAATACAAAAATTAGCTGGGTGTAGTGGTGTGCGCTGGTAATCCCAGCTACTTGGGAGGCTGAGGCACAAGAATCGCTTGAACCCAAGAGGTGGAGGTTGCAGCAAGCCCAGATTCACACTACTATACGCCAGCATGGGCAATAGAGTGAGACTCAGTCTCAAAAAAAAAAAAAAAAGGTAATAGTATATATATAATGTATATGTATATACATGGAGAGACAAAATCTGGCAACTTTATTTTAATTAATATAACATTAAAATATCTTAGGATGAATTTCATGGTTCATCTCTTTTTTTTTCCTAAAAATGTCTTAGCTATATACACTTCAGAAAATAAACAAGCAAGCAAACAAAAAGAATAAGAGCAAAAGGAAAGACAGGAAAGAAAAGGAAGGGAGGTACAAGGGAAGGGAGAAAAAAATCACAAATTTTTTTGTCAAATTTTGCTATTAGGTTTATACTAGTTGAGTTTTTCTTCTTTACTTAGGTTCTTTATAGTCATTCTTCCTTGGAAGTAATTTAGAAGAATTCACCTGTAAAACTGTCTGGGCAGGAGCCTTACAAAATAATATCATTTTAAGTACTTCTCTGGTTATCTGGTCTTTCTCATTATTGTACAGTCCATTTTACTAATTTATAGTTTCTATAAAATCGTATATATCACCAAGATTTTACCATTATTAATGTAGACTTATATGTATCTTATTTTTAAATTTTTATAGATGTATCATTTTATTAATGTTTCAATTCATTTTTGTTGTTTAGATTTACCAACATATTATATATTTTTATGTTTTTAAAAGAACCCATTGTTAGCTTTTTATGGTTTTCCATAGATTTTTAATTTGTAATTGCTCATTTATATTTTGTATAAATTAGCTTCTTTCTCCTACTTTTCTTAAATTTAACTGCTCATTTTCAAATGTGTTCACATATTTTTAAAATTAGATTTATTCATTCATGTTTAATAATATAAATATGTAGTCTCTCACTTTCTAGAATGGCTTCTTTTGGTCATTTACCATAACCTTTGATACACTGAATTTTCATTGTTCTTATTTTTTGTGTAGTTTTTAAACTATCTAGACTATCTGGAAATCATCTCTTTCATTCAAAAATTGCTTAAATGTAATTTATTTTCCTTAAACTAGGGCTACTAATTTCTCTTTTTAAACCTATTTTGCCTTGTTTTTACTGAGCCCATTTTAAATTTCAAACTCAGACTCAGCTAATTCAAATTTCCCCTAATTATCTTTTTACTAGTATTTCTCTTTGGCTCTCTTTCTGTTTCTGAAATCTTTGTCATATGTGTACTAAATTTCTTGCTTCTGTCTACATCTCATCTTTTCTCTCATCATTTTTATCTGTATCTATTTGGGCTCTTGGAGAATTTAGTGAACATTTCAAACTTTTAAAATTCAATTTGCTATATAGACAAACCTTTCTTCACAACCTCTTTTATTGATTTTAATTTGGCAATCATTTTTAAACTTTTCTTTAAATTATAGTTGAATTACTCTTAGGGTTTTTTTCATTACTTATCATGTCGTTTCTTTGAATCTTATTGAGTATACATAAAAGAGATTCAAAATTTACTACCTTTTTTTTCTAATAGTAAGCTCCAATGTTTCAGAGCTGTCCCCTTCCTTTGAACTAAAATAACTGATGTGTCTGATGACTTTTCTGTCTCTTCGGGCACACCTGAGGCAATGGAAATTAATTTCTTGTTGCCATAATTACAAGCTGATATGGAACTGTCAAAACTATGCAGGTCTCTATTTAAGTCTTTCAAGTATAAAAACAAATAAATATAAAAATTTGAGATTTACTTTAATAATACTTTGCTAGTTCAGAAGTACAGTGGCCTGGAGAGGAATAGGAAGTATCTGAAGCCAAAGACAGCAAGTAATGGCCAGGAATTACTGGCAGAAGGCCACCATTCTTTGCCTGGCACAGTTGCATTTGTTACTAACCAACCAAAGAAGAGCCCCACTCCTTACCTACTGGGCCAAGCAGGCAGGGAATAAATGCCGCTTTGGGCATCTCCACTTGCCATGACCTCCTGGAATCAATTGTGTTTCCCAGAAGCAGTAATAGGATCCATATTGTCACACTGGCTTTGGGCAGGGAAGAAGGGGAAAGGGCTGATAGCCTACTGAGATTTTGCCAGGCCTTTTGCACAAGTTGCCAGTACTTCACCTATAGAGGATCATGTGTCCAATCAACCATTTCTTTATTTCAATCCTGTTCATCCAAGCAAATAAAAATTCCTCAACGAATCTCATGTGAGAAAACCATGGGTTATCAGAATTGATTAAAGTTATGTCTTACTTTTATATTCCACTGGTCATTTCATCAGTAGTCATATGTGCTTCATTAACAATCTGTATTAATGTAGAGGTTTTTTCCTTTTGGGTACTAAAATGCCATCCTAGGATATAATCCTATGCTTTCAATTTTATGTCTACTCTGGCTGTGATGTTTCTGAAAACAGTGCCTAACAACTGGGTCAGTTTGTCCACTGACATCTGGGAAAATGCTAGACTTACTTTGGTCCATGAGTGGAAGAAAAGTCACATAGAAGCATGTGGTCTCTTCACATTTTCCCAGCTTCTGGCAACTTCCAAAACAGCTGCAAAGAGTGGTTTGTGCCAGCACTTCAGAGATCGCTTTAGCCTTTTTGTTCAGAGAGGACATATTTCTCTCTGTGGATTAACAATTATACATTCTACCACAATGTGCATAAAATAATAATATTTTAAATCTAAAGAGTAGACTACACTAGAGGTACGGCTTTTATAACAAAGGGAACAATTTCATTTGTATTGAATATCATTGAAACTGTTCAATGATATTACTCTAAGACATATATACTTTCTTGACAGTAAAAAGCAACAAAATATTAAGGAATGAGTTGAATGTTTTCAGATAAAATGTAAGGAAATAGGAAAATATATAAAAATCTCTCTTAAGGTAAATTATCAGAAAGACTTTTTTAGATTCTCTTTTATATTGTCTTCTACTTCCTACCAAAGAAGTTTTTCCCTCCTAAGCTTTTTTCTTTCAATCTCTTACAAACATCTCAAGTACTTTTACCTGAACACTTGTTATGCATTTGAAAAACGGAGGCACTCATGAATGAAACCAACAAGACAAATATTTCTCATTTAACAGGAGATACTGATAATGCATACCTAGAGATATACTCTCAAAAATTTCATGAACCAACTCACTACACTCCTCTATGACACTTCTGGGGAAGAAACCTTCATCTTTATGCTCATGCACTCCGATTTTGTTTTGCATTGTTTTTATTTATTTGTTTTTCATTACATTAACTGTTTGGCAGAGGAATAGAAGTCATCAGGTATGGGGAATTTCCCTCACTTGTACATTCCAAAATGTATTTTCCTAAATCAATATATAATAGATAATGTTCTAAGAAAATGCATTGGCCATTTGCCATGAATTCTTTTCAAGATTATCTGGGTACAAAGACAGGCCTAATGATAACAAGGAAATGCGGGCAGAGATGACACAATCTACCACCCCCTTGCAGATCGGCTTTTTCTAAGTCAGAAGGGGAAACTGGCTGTATAAAAGCTAGATTACCAGAAATTGGGGATGATATGTCTCTATTGATTGACTGATTATGAGCTAATCTCATTCACTAAATCTATACTGTCTTCATCCTTTACTCTTGATGGGAAGTCTTCCCTGAAGATATACAATCAGTTGAGGACACTCCTTCAGTAAGGAATACCTCTAACTACATGGAATAAAGCTCCGCTAAGAGTGACACTAATTATCTGGAAAACAAGAAGATACTATCCAGGATAGTGCAGCTGCCCAGCTCAAAAATATTACCAAAAACCTGGCTGTCCATCTTTCCATCCTGTTCTCTTTAGCGGTGTTGGACCTCATCCTCAGGATTATAGCCTCGTGATCACAAAGTTATTGCTACACTCTAGGTATAGAACCTACCTTATAGGGAGGAAGGGAAAAAGCAATGAAGAACAGTTGTTCTAAGCAAGAAGACAAAACCTTCCTTAAATCCAGCAAATTCTCTGTAATCCTTATTAGCCACAGCTGTGTGGTGTGGCCACCACTAGGTTCAGGATGTCTGAGATACTGAATTATTTTAGATGGGTTGGTCGCCTCCCTTAAGGAAATTGGGAAATTTTTAATAAGAGGGACAAAAAATAGATATTAGATAGTCAAGGAACATTTTATGCTGAACAGCCTTCCCTGACAGATGCCTCTTCTTTGGTCTAAGTAGTGATATCTTTAGAGGCACTGGCTCTGTAATATCAGTTGATTCCCATTGATGCAGATGAATTGGACTTATGGATTCTCTCAGTATCTAAGCAATACAAATATTATTTCTACTTTAAATAATCATTTAAATAGATTTTGTTTCACATACATTACATACATTTTGCTTCATTCTTCACATTGATGATTTAAAACACTTTATACAATGTACTTACTCGTGACATTCACTATAAAATATCTGTTGAATTCACTAGTTCAAATCTTTTACACCACCTTTAAAGACATAATGCCCTCCATCACTTTAACATATCAGAATATCTCACTTTATATCTACTTTTTTTAGAGAATTAAAACCATCTCTTCCCTTCTAACTGCAACTTTCCTCAAAGCCCTAGTTGACCTTGCTTTTTGTCTGTAGGAAGAGAAAGAAAATGTCTACATTTCAACTTAAAGGCAATTATTGAAATGTAATGTTTCTTGAAAATAAACTTTTTATTTTAGAATAGTTTGTAATTTACAGAAAAAATTGCAAAGATAATAAAGGGCATTTCCATAAGCCCCACACCCAGTTGCCCCTATTATTAACATTTTACATTAGCATGACATATTTGTCACAAGTAATGAGCCAATATCGATACACTATTATTAAAGTCTATATTCAGATTTCCTTTGATTTTTACCTAATGTCCTTTTTCTGTTCCAGAATCCCATCCAAGACACCACATTACATTTAGTTTTCATGTCACTTTTAGTCTTCTCTTGGTTGTGACAGTTTCTCATACTTTCCTTGTTTTTTGCCCTTGTTTTTTGTAACCTTGATGGTTTAGAGGAATACTGGTTATCTTACAGAATGTCCCTCAAGTGGGATTTGTCTGAATGATTAGACAGGTTGGGCACGGTGGCTCACGCCTGTAATTCCAGAACTTTGGGAGGTCGAGGCGGGCAGATCACCTGAGGTCAGGAGTTTGAGACCAGCCTGGCCAACATGGTAAAACCCCGACTCTACTAAAAATACAAAAATTAGCTGGGCGTGGTGGCAGGCACCTGTAATCCCAGCTACTAGGGAGGCTGAGGCAAGATAATCACTTGAACCCAGGAGGCGGAGGTTGCAGTGAGCCAAGATCGCGCCATTGCACTCCAGCCTGGGCAACAAGAGTGAAACTTCATCACACACACACACACACACACACACACACACACACACACACAAAGAAAGGGCTTATACATTTTGAGGATGAAAACTAGAGAGATAGTGTCATTTTCATTGCACCACATCAAGGGTACATACCAGCAATACAACTTTTTGATGTTAACTTTGATCACCTGGATAAGGTAGTGTTTTCGGGATTCTCCCCTGTAAAGTTATTTCTCCTCCCATTTTTTATGTTGCGTTCTTTGACAAAGGTTACTAGACACAGCCCACACTTAAGAAGTGGGGAGTTAGCCTCCTCTTCCTTGAGGAGAGAATATCTACATTAATTATTTGCAATTCTTCTGCATGGGATATTTATTTATTGTCCCTCACTAATTTATATAGTCAATCATTTATTTATATCGGTTTGTACTCATGGGTATTTATTTTAAGCTTTGGATTATAACACAATACTACAATATTTCCTTGCTCAAATTGCTCCAAATGTGGCCATTGGAAACTCTTTCAGTTCTCTGCTGTGTACTTTGACATATTCCCATCGTTAGTGTCTGTATTTTTTTTTTTCTTACATTTCTTTATCTTTAGGCACTACAAGATGTTTCAGGCTTATCTTGTATATTTCCTGCCCTAGTCCTAGAATCGGCTACTTCTCTATGGAGTTCTGGCTCCTTTTATTAGAGAATGGCATTAGAAACCAAGATCTGGATGCTAGGTGCAAATTTACTTTTAATTGGCAGTTGCAATGTAATGAGAAACACACGGAAATTAGATTCAAACCTGGAATGAGAAAATAGAGGTTCAAAGCCTGACTCCATCATTTTCTAGCTGTGTGTTCTTGGCTATGTTACTTAGCTTCTCTAGCCCTTAGTTTCTAATGTGGTAGCCGTACTAATAGCTAACATGTAGAATGGGGTTTCTCAACCTTGGCACTGTTGACATTTATGCCAGATAACTATTTGTTGTAATAAGCTGTCCTGTGCATTGCAAAATGCTTAGCAGCATCCCTGACCTCTGCCCACTAGTTGCCAGTAGCTTGTGTCAGTCATCAAAATCAAAGATGATTTCAGACATTGCCAAATGTACCCTGAAGGGCAAAACCGCACCCAGTTGAGAACCACCACTGTACAATTCCATGAGGTTGATATTATTTTACAGATGAGGAAAGGGTAAAGAAGGAGGTAAGAAATTCACCCAAGGTTTCATAGCTAATTAGATGCAGTACTAGGATTTAAGCCCAGAGAGACTGACTTTTAACCTCATGATCTTAACAATACTACAACTGCCTCTGTAAATGATAGGGGTAATAATTCTGCCCTTTCAGAGTTATAATAATTAAATGAGATATCATGTGTAAGAACATCTTACAAGGTACTTAGTAGAAGAGGGCTTTGATAAATGTCAGTGGAATCTGTAACTGAATCCCCTGCTGCCTCCACAGCAAGCTTGCTCCACCACACACCCTCTAGTATTGTCTTTAGTTCTTCCTTCTACACATTTTTTACCTTCTGCCTACAAATGTGCTCAGATCTTTCCAACCTGAAGAATCTCTCCTTTGATTAGATCCCTCTTTCAAGTTATCAAACTAATATTCTTAACACCACATTCATATTTATTTTTTCTTCTTTATCATTCACTCATTTCATAGTGCTTTAAAATCTTGATTCATTTCTGCCTGTGAGCCCCTATTGACCTAATCCAAAAGGCATGATAGCCCAATAAAGGGGTTCAAGGGATGTATACTTTCACAGTTGCTTTGTGCAGATAAAAAAACTGAAGCAAGAACTATTTCATGAATTGCCAAGGCCACATAACTATTGAGCACATAGTACTTGCTATAAAAGTCGTTTATGCTTTCATTCCTATGGGTCTCTACCTCATATGAAGTTGCTGAACATGCCTCCTCGAAACTGTCTTTTTTGATTTTGGTGACATCTATTTTCTGCTACCTTTCCAATCTCTCTTTTTCCACATTCTTAATGAGTTTCCTTTCTGCTTTTACTCATATATGTATCAGCAAAGTTATTCCCTTAGCCATGCTTAATCTCTTTTCATTAGTTACATACTATCTCTCACAACCTCAATAGTCGTACATATTTCTTTCAGATCTGTACCTCTCACCTACCCCATATTTTGAGTCACTGACCCACAGTTTTAACTGCCTAATTAAATCTGTAGCTTAGATTTCCTACAACTACCCAAAACAGAATTTTCAAAGCGGAAGTCATTTTTACTCCTAAGATATTCTTTTCAGTGTACCTATTTTTCTTAATGGAAACTTAAATCATTGTTATCTCTTCTATTTCTTAACTCTATCACCCTTGTTTTAAATCTTTGTCAAATTCCATAGATTTTCACCCTTGTAAAGTCTTTAATATATATCCATTTAATTACAATTTCTATCACTTTAAGGTTTTTTTTTTTTTACTATTGCCTGGAACATTTACATAATTCAATGAATGGCCTCTTGCTTCAGCCTTTCCTTCCCTAAATCATCTTGGAAATTACGACAGATTCAGCTTCTTAAAACACAGCCCTCACAATGTGATAGCCCTATTCACAACTGTCAGTGGCTCTTCATGGTGCTCTTCAATACAGTAGCCACCAACCATTTATGGCTATTGATGCCTTGAAATGTGGTTACCAAAACATAACCAGATAAGCCGGAAGTATAAAATACACAGTGGGTTTTGAAGACAGTCCAAAAAAAAAAACCCTTAAAATATCTTTAAAATAATTTTAACAGAGATTACATGTTAAAATGGTGATATTATGAATATATTGGGTTAGATAAAGTGCATTGATAAAATGAATTTTACCTTACAAAGTGATTAATAGAAATTTAAAATTATATATGTACTTCACATTATATTTTTGTTGGATATTGCGAGCCTAGGCAACAAAGAATACATTACTTGATCATATAAATTCTACTATAATTTCCCAACTTTCTTTCCCAACTTTTTCCCTATTATTTCCATATACATACCATGTACTCCATTCAGTTTAGACAATTGCTATTCCTGACCATTCCCCCCTCTTTATCATCTTCATGTCTTTTCTCACATTGTTCACTCCTGATAGAGCACCCTATCCCCCATTCCTGCCTATCAGCCCGGACTCTTGTAAGCCAGTGACTACAACCTAATTCAAGAGGGCTTGAACAAAATACCATTTTATTGGCTTGTGTAGCTGAAAATCTAGATGTCAATTTGAGAAACAGTTGGATCTGGGAGGGTTAAATACTGTTATCAAGATATGATAACTCTCATTCTATCACTATCTCTTTCTTTCTATCCCTCCATCCCATCGCTCTTGGTCTTCATCTCTTGTCTCTACTTTCCTTTGCGTTGGCTTCAATTTAATTTCAAGATCTCTCCATGTACTAATCTTATACAGCTCCAACTTTAACAACCCCAAAAGAAAAAAAGTACCTTTTCACTACATTGGGTCATGTATCTTCAAGGGAATAATTGTTAGCTGAGTGGCTAGGCTTGGGACACATGCAAATCTTGGAAACAAGAATGGGTCAATTCACCCAACCAGACAGCTTGCAGGTAGGAGAGAAGTTATCCCCAGAAGAAAATCAAGATGATAATACCAGAAGACAAAGAAATGGCTTCTGAGCAGAACTAACAGATGTAATTACATTATCAAACTTCATCATTTCTATAAATTTTCAATACAAACTGTTTCAATAAAGGAAAATTTACATTTATGTTCTAGAGCTCTATAGACCATTCTAAACAAACAAAATCTCCTGATTTGAGAGAAAGCCTTGTGTTATATTCCAAATACAAATGGTAGACAATAAGAATCACCTGTAGGCATTTTACAAACAGTGCCAACACCTACCCAGGAGCACCACTGGGTCACTTTCAGAGCCCTGACCTCTTAACGATTGTTTGTTTGGAATTTATCTTCCCTAATTCTTATAGTAGGTGCTCACTAAATATTTTCTTAAATTAATGCTAACAGATGCTTTAGTTGTCTGATAACTATATATTTCAGAGGATTTTCACCTCAACACCTTTGACCAAATTGCAAATTAATTGACTAATCACATTTTGGTACTTTTTACAGTGAATGCAGAAACTGTCATAGAATGTCCTCTGACTGAAGAAAGAAAAACAGAGATCTGTGGAAGAATTCATTTCTCATCAACAATGGCTAGAGCATATATTATTTCAGAGAGTTCTCCAGAAAATGCAAAGACTTTCCAAATTCCAGAGAAGACAGAAAGGACCTTTATAAAACCATTTCTTTAAAAAAGAAGCAGAAGACAAAACTGAGTGCCTGAGGGTGAGAATTTCCCCCCATGCACTCTAGCATAGGAGCCCGGAGTCTTTTTGAGAAAATTTTTAGTTTTGGTAGAGATTGTGTGTAACTTTGAATAGTCACTTAATTTCCTTTTCACCATGTGTAAAAGGTGAATAACAACATCTACCCCAAGCTATATCACAGGAATTGAACAAGATAAAGTAATATAAAAATAATCTATGTGAAAGATAACATTTTATGAACTGTAAAGTTCCACACTATTATCAGGTTGGAAGAAACTATAAGATCAAAATATTTTCAAAAGAAGGAAACTTCATATATTGTGCACACCTAATTTATACACACTTCAATTAGTTTGGACCATAGCATGACATGACCTACTTTAGTGAAATATATGCAAACATTTTCAGGCCTGATGCCCACTCTAAAATCTAAATACTGGTGAAAAACTGATAATTTTTACCAGTGCACATTCTTTCAAGTAGTGAGTCACATGTCAAGAACAACAGAAATTGTTAAAATGTTTACTCTGTCATTTACATCTGTTTTGTATTTTATACTGGAAATTAACATTGAAAACTGGAAATCAATACAAAGACTGGATGATTACTAGGGGAACCAGTAACTGAGAAACCCCTGAGTTGTAAGCTTTGTGATATTTAAAAAGCCAGAAGAAAAATGATCATTAAAAAAAGAAATCTGAGAGCCAAAATCTGAGATGCTGAAGGCTCCTACAATTCAGGGACAGATTGCAAGTGCTCTGCGCCCAAACATAGAAGTAAATAAGCTACAAAACCAAACTGTTCCTTTCTTTCTATCAACTGGACATTCTTTTTTCACTGCACCGGAAGGCTGCATCAGAAAAATACCCCTTAATTAGTTTCATCTGTGTTTATCATGAGTAATATTTTTAAAATAGATCTTCAAGTGACCTTTTCTTTTCCTCACTACCGATTTGACATGGTTTGTTTTTCAATCATCTCTGTGAGCTTGTGCCAGGCAAGGCTATGCCTTCTTGTCTCACAGTCTGGGGTTCAGGTAGTGACACTGTGGAGTTCTAGCTGTGAGGTCTATGGGAGGTACTTTTGTACTAAACAAGTATAGACCCTGGATACTCCAATAAAAGGTCGGCATTGTCACTTCAGAGTTCTCTTTTCTCATGGTAGCCTGGCAACCGAATTGCGTCTCTTTGATGGAGGGCGTTCCTACTAGAAAACAGCTTTATGAAAAGTGTCAGGGTCATCTTTAGAAACCCAAAGAAAACAAAACAAAACCCCCCAAAAAAAGCCTACCACCAAGAAGGCAAAGAAAAAAAAATCTGCACAACTCAATTATTCAGCTGCACACAACTGCGCCTGTCAGGTCTTGGTAAAAACACTCACTTGAATTTAATTAAGTTTGTCCATGTAGCCTGTGAACTGCTCGCCAGACCTGCTGGAAGGGGATGAAAAGCCTGACGGCAGGCCCCGTGAGGCCATTGTTGATAAGGAAGGGCACAACATTCTCAAGTTAGGTAAATTCCCATCCCCTTGCACACAAAATGCACTGGGGTAATATCCTTTTGAAGGGTGTGTCAGAAAGTTGGGTTGCCTGAGAGCCAAGACAGAGGAGAACTTTTCCCACCAATAATATATCCACTCCGTCTGGAGGCAGTGTGCTGAATGGTAAAGTGCCTGGTCTTTGGAAAGCTAATGGCCTTTGGAACTTTGAAGTCAAACAATTAGATTGAAATGCCTGCTCTGCCACTTACTCATTCTGTTATTCTGGGGAGGTTAAGGAACCTCGCCGAGTCTCAGTTTCCTTATTTGTAAGCTAGAAAGTCAAAACTACCTGAAAATTTATCAGGATTCAGTGAGGTCCTATTGGTAAAATGAGATACTGTTGGCTCTCAATGACCCTTCTCCTTATTTCTCTACTTAAATCCTCTAATGTGTATTCCCATTTATTATAAAATAATTTCCAAACTTGGAAACATGATAGAGTACTTTCAAAATCAAACCTTGCCAGTACATGCCTGTTGCCTCCAAATGCCTGTCAGAACTACCTGTCTTCTCCCTTGTGCCTTTTTCTGCTGCAGTACCTGTCCATACACTTTCAATCTCTTGACTAAAATATCTTTTCCAGTCATTCCTCAAGACCCTATTCAAGTATCCCCAAGTCTTGCCTTAACTCTCCAAGGCAGAATTAACCACTCTGGGCCTTGGGTTCCCAGAGCACTTTGTACTTTTCTCAATTAAAAAATTTTACCTTCTAGATTGACTTGCTTTTAGTTTCTCCTCCAACAAACCATAATCTCCAACAAACCTATAAAGGATTGGTTGGCAACCATTTACTTTTATATTATTCAAATATTTAACAAAGGGTTCAATAAATATTTAACTGATGAATAGGTAATTTCCAGAGCATCTTTAATTAAGCCACTTTAAAATTTACATTTAAAATGTTCTGTAAACAGATGCTTATTATTTTTTGGCATCACCCTAAATTAGCACAGGATACTCATATAAAAATCCATAAATCTGAAATGTAACATATGATAAGGAGTATTGAAATAAGAATAAAAGAGTTGGAAAGTAAACAAATACTAATTTCTACTCTATGCACAGCTTGGTCAGAGTATGCTGAAAACTCCTTTCTAATAAAATAACAAACCCAGTGCAGATATGGTAATTACTAGAAATTTTACCCATACAAATATTTGCAAGCAGTTTCATAAAAATCAAATTATTATTTTGATTTTAGTTTTATTTTGATTAATTTGAGTAAAATTATTTTGATTTGTTTTAAAAATAATTTTAAATTATTTTGATTAATTTGATTTTAATTTAGTAAGTTCCTTTCTTTCTGAAAAGTTTATTCTATTGAAAAAAGACGGTGAGGGCAGCCAAGATGGCTGAATAGGAACAGCTCCAGTCTACAGCTCCCAGCGTGAGTCACGCAGAAGACGGGTGATTTCTGCATTTCCATCTGAGGTACCGGCTTCATCTCACTAGGGAGTGCCAGACAGTGGGCTCAGGACAGTGGGTGCAGCACACCGTGTGCAAGCTGAAGCAGGGGAGGCATTGCCTCACTCGGGAAGTGCAAGGGGTCAGGGAGTTCCCTTTCCTAGTCAAAGAAAGGGGTGACAGACAGCACCTGGAAAATCAGGTCACTCCCACCCGAATACTGCGCTTTTCCGACGGGCTTAAAAAACGGCGCACCAGGAGATTATATCCCACACATGGCTCGGAGGGTCCTACGCCCATGGAGTCTCACTGATTGCTAGCACGGCAGTCTGAGATCAAACTGCAAGGTGGCAGCAAGGCTGGGGGAGGGGCGCCCGCCATTGCCCAGGCTCGCTTAGGTAAACAAAGCAGCTGGGAAGCTCCAACTGGGGGGAGCCCAACACAGCTCAAGGAGCCCTGCCTGCCTGTGTAGACTCCACCACTGGGGGCAGGGCACAGACAAACAAAAAGACAGCAGTAACTTCTGCAGACTTAAATGTCCCTGTCTGACAGCTTTGAAGAGAGCAGTGGTTCTCCCAGCACACAGCTGGAGATCTGAGAACAGGCAGACTGCCTCCTCAAGTTGGTCCCTGACCCCTGACCCCTGAGCAGCCTAACTGGGAGGCACCCCCCAGTAGGGGCAGACTGACACCTCACACGGCCAGGTACTCCTCTGAGACAAAATTCCAGAGGAACGATCAGACAGCAGCATTCGCGGTTCATGAAAATCCACTGTTCTGCAGCCACCGCTGCTGATACCCAGGCAAACAGGGTCTGGAGTGGACCTCTAGCAAACTCCAACAGACCTGCAGCTGAGGGTCCTGTCTGTTAGAAGGAAAACTAACAAACAGAAAGGACATCCACACCAAAAACCCATCTGTACATCACCATCATCAAAGACCAAAACTAGATAAAACCACAAAAATGGGGAAAAACAGAGCAGAAAAACTGGAAACTCTAAAAAGCAGAGTGCCTCTCCTCCTCCAAAGGAAAACAGTTCCTCACCAGCAACGGAACAAAGCTGGATGGAGAATGACTTTGACGAGTTGAGAGAAGAAGGCTTCAGATGATCAAACTACTCTGAGCTATAGGAGGAAACTCAAACCAAAGGCAAAGAAGTTGAAAACTTTGAAAAAAATTTAGAAGAATGTATAACTAGAATAACCAATACAGAGAAGTGCTTAAAGGAGCTGATGGAGCTGAAAGCAAGGCTCGAGATCTACGGGAAGCATGCAGAAGCCTCAGGAGCCGATGTGATCAACTGGAAGAAAAGGTATCAGTGATGGAAGATGAAATGAATGAAATGAAGCGAGAAGGGAAGTTGAGAGAAAAAAAGAATAAAAAGAAATGAACAAAGTCTCCAAGAAATATGGGACTATGTGAAAAGACCAAATCTACGTCTGATTGGTGTACCTGAAAGTGATGGGGAGAATGGAACCAAGTTGGAAAACACTCTGCAGGATATTATCCAGAAGTACTTCCCCAATCTAGCAAGGCAGGTGAACATTCAGATTCAGGAAATACAGAGAACACCACAAAGATACTCCTTGAGAAGAGCAACTCCAAGACACATAATTGTCAGATTCACCAAAGTTGAAATGAAGGAAAAAATTTTAAGGGCAGGCAGAGAGAAAGGTCGGGTTACCCACAAAGGGAAGCCCATCAGACTAACAGTGGATCTCTCGGCAGAAACTCTACAAGCCAGAAGAGAGTGGGGGCCAATATTCAACATTCTTAAAGAAAAGAATTTTCAACCCAGAATTTCATATCCAGCCAAACTAAGCTTCATAAGTGAAGGAGAAATAAAATACTTTACAGACAAGCAAATGCTGAGAGATTTTGTCGCCACCAGGCCTGCCCTAAAAGAACTCCTGAAGGAAGCGCTAAACATGGAAAGGAACAACTGGTACCAGCCACTGCAAAATCATGCCAAAATGTAAAGACCATTGAGACTAGGAAGAAACTGCATCAACTAACGAGCAAAATAACCAGCTAACATCATAATGACAGGATCAAATTCACACATAACAATATTAACTTTAAATGTAAATGGACTAAATGCTCCAATTAAAAGACACAGACTGGCAAACTGGATAAGGAGTCAAGACCCATCAGGGTGCTGTATTCAGGAAACCCATCTCACGTGCAGAGACACACATAGGCTCAAAATAAAAGGATGGAGGAAGATCTACCAAGCAAATGGAAAACAAAAAAAGGCAGGGGTTGCCATCCTAGTCTCTGATAAAACAGACTTTAAACCAACAAAGATCAAAAGAGACAAAGAAGGCCATTACATAATGGTAAAGGGATCAATTCAACAAGAAGAGCTAACTATACTAAATATATATGCACCCAATACAGGAGCACCCAGATTCATAAAGCAAGTCCTGAGTGACCTACAAAGAGACTTAGGCTCCCACACAATAATAATGGGAGACTTTAACACCCCACTGTCAACATTAGACAGATCAATGAGACAGAAAGTTAACAAGGATACCCAGGAATTGAACTCAGCTCTGCACCAAGTGGACCTAATAGATATCTACAGAACTCTCCACCCCAAATCAACAGAATATACACTTTTTTCAGCACCACGCCACACCTATTCCAAAATTGACCACATAGTTGGAAGTAAAGCTCTCCTCAGCAAATGTAAAAGAACAGAAATTATAACAAGCTGTCTCTCACACCACAGTGCAATCAAACTAGAAGTCAGGATTAAGAAACTCACTCAAAACTGCTCAACTACATGGAAACTAAACAACCTGCTCCTGAATGACTACTGGGTACATAACAAAATGAAGGCAGAAATAAAGATGTTCTTTGAAACCAACGAGAACAAAGACACAACATACCAGAATCTCTGGGACACATTCAAAGCACTGTGTAGAGGGAAATTTATAGCACTAAATGCCCATAAGAGAAAGCAGGAAAGATCCAAAATTGACACCCTAACATCACAATGAAAAGAACTAGAAAAGCAAGAGCAAACACATTCAAAAGCTAGCAGAAGGCAAGAAATAACTAAACTCAGAGCAGAACTGAAGGAAATAGAGACATAAAAAACCCTTCAAAAAATTAATGAATCCAGGAGCTGGTTTTTTGAAAGGATCAACAAAATTGATAGAATGCCAGCAAGACTAATAAAGAAAAAAAGAGAGAAGAATCAAATAGATGCAATAAAAAATGATAAAGGGGGGGATATCACCACCGATCCCACAGAAATACAAACTACCATCAGAGAATACTACAAACACCTCTACGCAAATAAACTAGAAAATCTAGAAGAAATGGATAAATTCCTCGACACATACACCCTCCCAAGACTAAACCAGGAAGAAGTTGAATCTCTGAATTGACCAATAACAGGCTCTGAAATTGTGGCAATAATCAATAGCTTACCAACCAAAAAGAGTCCAGGACCAGATGGATTCACGCCGAATTCTACCAGAGGTACAAGGAGGAGCTGGTACCATTCCTTCTGAAACCATTCCAATCAACAGAAAAAGAGGGAATCCTCCCTAACTCATTTTATGAGGCCAGCATCATCCTGATACCAAAGCTGGGCAGAGACACAACCAAAAAAGAGAATTTCAGACCAATATCCTTGATGAACATTGATGCAAAAATCCTCAATAAAATACTGGCAAACCGAATCCAACAGCACATCAAAAAGCTTCTCCACCATGATCAAGTGGGCTTCATCCCTAGGATGCAAGGCTGGTTCAGTATACGAAAATCAATAAATGTAATCCAGCATATAAACAGAATCAAAGACAAAAACCAGATGACTTTCTCAATAGATGCAGAAAAGGCCTTTGACAAAATTCAACAACCCTTCATGCTAAAAACTCTCAATAAATTAGGTATTCATGGGACGTATCTCAAAATAATAAGAGCTATCTATGACAAACCCACAGCCAATATCATACTGAATGGGCAAAAACTGGAAGCATTCCCTTTGAAAACTGGCACAAGACAGGGATGCCCTCTCTCACCACTCCTATTCAACATAGTGTTGGAAGTTCTGGCCAGGGCAATTAGGCAGGAGAAGGAAATAAAGGGTATTCAATTAGGAAAAGAGGAAGTCAAATTGTCCCTGTTTGCAGATGACATGATTGTACATCTAGAAAACCCCATTGTCTCAGCCCAAAATCTCCTTAAGCTGATAAGCAACTTCAGCAAAGTCTCAGGATACAAAATCAATGTACAAAAATCACAAGCATTCTTATACACCAATAACAGACAAACAGAGAGCCAAATCATGAGTGAACTCCCATTCACAATTGCTTCAAAGAGAATAAAATACCTAGGAATCCAACTTACAAGGGATGTGAAGGACCTCTTCAAGGAGAACTACAAACCACTGCTCAATGAAATAAAAGAGGATACAAAGAAATGGAAGAACATTCCATGCTCATGGGTAGGAAGAATCAATATCCTGAGAATGGCCATACTGCCCAAGGTAATTTATAGATTCAATGCCATCCCCATCAAGCTACCAATGACTTTCTTCACAGAATTGGAAAAAACTACTTGAAAGTTCATATGGAACCAAAAAAGAGCCCACATCACCAAGTCAATCCTAAGCCAAAAGAACAAAGCTAGAGGCATCACGCTACCTGACTTCAAACTATACTACAAGGCTACAGTAACCAAAACAGCATGGTACTGGTACCAAAGCAGAGATATAGATCAATGAACAGAACAGAGCCCTCAGAAATAATGCCACATATCTACAACTATCTGATCTTTGACAAACCTGAGAAAAATAAGCAATGGGGAAAGGATTCCCTACTTAATAAATGGTGCTGGGAAAACTGGCTAGCCATATTTAGAAAGCTGAAACTGGATCCCTTCATTACCCCTTATACAAAAATTAATTCAAGATGGATTCAAGACTTAAACGTTAGACCTAAAACCATAAAAACCCTAGAAGAAAACCTAGGCATTATCATTCAGGACATAGGCATGGGCAAGGACTTCATGTCTAAAACACCAAAAGCAATGGCATCAAAAGCCAAAATTGACAAATGGGATCTAATTAAACGAAAGAGCTTCTGCACAGCAAAAGAAACTACCATCGGAGTGAACAGGCAACCTATAAAATGGGAGAAAATTTTCGCAACCTACTCATTTGACAAAGGGCTAATATTCAGAATCTGCAAAGAACTCAAACAAATTTACAAGAAAAAAACAAACAACCCCATCAAAAAGTGGGTGAAGGACATGAACAGACACACTTCTCAAAAGAAGACATTTATGCAGCCAAAAAACACATGAAAAAATGCTCACCATCACTGGCCATCAGAGAAATGCAAATCAAAACCACAATGAGATACCATCTAACACCAGTTAGAATGTCAATCATTAAAAAGTCAGGAAACAACAGGTGCTGGAGAGGATGTGGTGAAATAGGAACACTTCTACACTGTTGGTGGGACTGTAAACTAGTTCAACCATTGTGGAAGTCAGTGTGGTGATTCCTCAGGGATCTAGAACTAGACATACCATTTGACCCAGCCATCCCATTACTGGGTATATACCCAAAGGACTATAAATCATGCTGCTATAAAGACACATGCACACGTATGTTGATTGTGGCACTATTCACAATAGCAAAGACTTGGAACCAACCCAAATGTCCAACAATGATAGACTGGATTAAGAAAATGTGGCACATATACACCATGGAATACCATGCAGCCATAAAAAGTGATGAGTTCATGTCCTTTGTAGGGACATGGATGAAATTGGAAATCATCATTCTTAGTAAACTATCACAAGGACAAAAAACCAAACACCGCATGTTCTCACTCATAGATGGGAATTGAACAATGAGAACACATGGACACAGGAAGGGGAACATCACACTCTGGGGACTGTTGTGGGGTGAGGGGAGTGGGGAGGGATAGCATTAGGAGATATACCTAATGCTAAATGACGAGTTAATGGGTGCAGCACACCAGCATGGCACATGTATACATATGTAACAAATCTGCACATTGTGCACATGTACCCTAAAACTTAAAGAATAATAATAATAAAATAAAAAAAAGAAAAAAGACACAATTAGAACCATAGATTTATAACATTTAAAATTCAAAATACCTCAGATAGTAATGAGTTCTCCACTCTATTTTTTTTTTACAAGTAAGAAAACTAGAACTGAGAAATGTTAAGAAACAGGCAAAGTTTTGCTGCTAGTTTGGCTACTATCCAGAGCCAGACTAGACCTGAGTTATCTTGTCTCCCCATTTAAATCTCTTTTCCAGCATGCCACTGAAAGGAAGAACCAGCTGGTGATACAGAAATGGTGGGCATCTTGGGAAAATGTGAACATTTTACCATTATGGACGTCTTCCATAATGAGCTCACCTTGATTAGACCTAAGCTTCTAGGAAGCTTAGAATAAAGAGAATCCTATTTCATTCACAACTGACTTGAAAAACAAATCTCACTATTAATCATCATTCTTCATGTTATTATTGACTTATCTGGCTAGCATTTAGAATTAAATTTTGACTTCTTATCATGGCCGGTGTTACGTCTGCCTTTGTCTTACTCCAGCTATGCGAAGTGTGGCCCATAGACCAATACCCAACTGCGAAGGCGAGAATAAGAAACTTGTACAGCATTTTGACATTGCCACAACAGCCACAGTGTAAGATTGGTGGGCCCATCTTACTGAGCAGGGTGTATTAATCGCCTGTATATATGCTTTCAATGAATGTGTAACAGTTTTTATAATTATTTTTTTCTTATACTGGTACTGATATCAGTACCAGGATTGAAATAAAATTTTATGATGCTGAACCTAATTAAAAGATATGGGCTTGTATTTTGTATGTGGATTTTCTTCATTCTGTCTTATAGTAAATAGTTTTTATGATATTTTAGAAAAAAAGCTGGCCCTCATTCATGCTCTAGTCTCACCGTTTGTTTACTCCAATCTTCCAGCAATCCAAGTTCTCTCTGCCTTTGCACTCATAATCCTTCCTTGAATACCCTGCCCACAGGTCTCCTCAGGGCCAGCTCCTTCTTTCACTCCAATCTCAGTAGAAATGTTACCACAGCAGGGCAATCCTCCCACCTCTTTCACTCTTGAGTAACATACCGCCTTCTAGTGTGACCCTTCATATTTACAGCATACATTTTTAGGTCACACCATTACTTAAACTTCCCTTGCTTTTTTGTTTCTTTAAGTGCTTATTGTCTGCAGGGAATTTGTCTAGTTCAGTTATGTCCCTGGTTCCTAAACATATTATCAATTCATCAACATATATGGAATGTTGCTAAAGGAAGTCTAGATGTTGTTTCAGGCCCATTACAAAAGCTAAATTGTTCTCATCCTTGCCACAGGCCTATAATGTAGGTATTATTATCTCCATGAATAGTTGAGGAAACACATTCACAGACATAAGACACTTACCTAAGATTACACAGCCCCGTTGGCATTTCTAATTCCTAAACTTCCCACCTGCAGTATGTAAGAAACTCTTTCAAACATTGACATCAGTAGTAAATTAACAAAACAGCCAATAAGAGGTATTTAATTATTTTGGAACATTTTCTTTTCATAATTTCCATAACTTCTAACCTTGTGACTAATTTGTTATTAGGCAGACTAATTCTGATATAGGCAGAAGAGAGGTATGTGGCACATTTTAAACTAAAATCAAGAGGATTAATTGTTCCTTTTATAAATGGGTGCTCTTCAAATTATCTCATTAGAGAAGCCAGATTTAGCAAATAAAAATATAGGATCCCCAGTGAAATGTGAATTACGAGTAAACAATAAATAATTTTTTGGTATGTAGGGCATATGCTAAATACTTCTTTAAAAAATCAATTGTTTACCTGAAAATCAAATTTAACTAGGTATTCCTTATTTTGTCTGGCAATCCTAATTCAGGAGTAAATTCAATAATTGTAGTCACAAATATCAGTGGCCATTCCATGAATGGATTGCAGTTTAAGTGCAGCGAAGGAAGTTGTATCAGAGGTCTCCGGAGAAATTTAACATATATACATATATATTTGTATTTACATACATACAGATATTTTTACATACATACATTATATATATCCCTTTCTGTGCCTTTTTGTTCTATTTGGGCCCTCAATAGATTGGGTGATGCCCATGCACATTGGTGAGAGCATCTTCTTTATTCAGTCTACTTATTCAAATGCTCACCTCTTCCAGAAACACCCTCACAAACAGAGAGAAATAATGTTTTACCAACTATTTGGGCACCCTTTAGCCTAATCAAGTTGACACATAAAATTAACCATTACAGATGTGTTGTAGGAATATGCATATTTCTTACAAAAAAGTGTATAGGGAGTTTCTGAACACATCTCTGAACCATTGCATATCTAGCAGGGCTTATGCCACCCAACAGACATGGGTGGGATTATTTTCTAGAAATAAAACAAGTGTTTGTTTCAGGGTGACAGCTTAAAAAGGAACTAGAACAATTCATCATTTTTAAAAAAAGACAACCAAGGAGTACTTTGCTAACAGCAAATAAATATGTGAAAATGATTATATAATAGTTATCAGCTGCTTTGAATTTCCACTTAGGTCAGAAGAAGAAATAAATGACTGAAGCTAGGGCATGAGGCATTTAGTTTATTTTGGACATAGCATTTAAGGACTTCCTGAGAGTAAAGTTTCTCAAAGTTTTTGTGTGGCATCCTTTGATTTAAAAAAAAAAAAAAAAGCACTATCTGGCTTCAGTCAATTCCTTTGACAAGTCAGGACTGGTTTCAGCTGTAGGCCAAAGGCACTGTGTCAAGGATATGAAATGAGAAAAGAGTGATTTGGATCCCACAGATGTCAAAGGAATAAAAATCTCACCATAATCAAGGTCATGCTGTTACAGTTTGTTGCAGACTTTCCTAAACTGCATATGAACGCTCATGAATCAAGTTGTTACCAGGGCCCATAATTACTTTTGGGAAATGTTGCATATCGTAACTTAGCCTAAGTATCACAATGCACATTAACACATCCCAGAATGTAAAAATTCTAATTGTCTTTATTCAAAGTTTCCTAAATATGCAAAACCAAGGAAATGCCTCACTCTCTTCCTACCCTCTCCCAATTTTTTTTTCAAAAATTCATGGCACATGTATACATGTGTAACAAACCTGCACGTTGTGCACATGTACCCTAAAACTTAAAGTATAATATTAATAAAATAAAAAAATTACCTATCAACAAGTTGCAGAAGACTGATATTTTATAGCAGCCCATTTTGTGTTGCTATAAAAGGAATACCTGAAGCTGGGCAATTTATAAAGAAAAGAGGTTGTGCCAGACACATGGCCCAGGCATGTACATCAGGCGGTTTCCACTCATGGCAGTGAAGGGGAACCGGTGTAAGCAGAGATCACATGTTGAGAGGAAGCAAGAGAGAAGAGGGAGGTGTCAGTCTCTTTTTTAACAACCAGCTCTTTCAGGAACTAACAGAGTAAGAACTCACTCACTGCAGGGAAGGGCATTAATCTATTCATGAGAGATTTGCCCCCCATGACCCAGAAACCTCCCATTGGGCCCCACTAACACACTGGGATCAAATTTCAACATGAGATTTGGGGAGACAAACACTCAAACCAGAACAACAATGTTTGGAACTTCCATGTAAGTGAATTCTGTAAGAAAGCTTAAATATGGCCCCAGCTTCAACCTCTGAAGAAGCACCAGACAGCAACACCTGCTGAAAGCCAATCCTGCCCAATGCTGTGTCATGAGGGCTGAGATTTGGTGTCTTGACACTGGCCATGCCCGCTGGATGGTGGAAGCTCCAGAACCCTATTAATGTGCAAGTCAGAGGCCACAGCCACCAAGTTCCCTTAACCACTAAAGTCCATATTGCTATCCTCCAGAAGTTTAATGCAGTAGCACAGGAGACCCCCTGTTGAGCATCTAGTAACAACCATCACCTAAGATCATGGAGGAGTCCAGTTTGAATAGACTCTGAATCTGGAATAAAAGGAAATTCTAGTTCACCTCTAACGCCATTCTTAAATGTCTTTACCTGATTTCCCAACAACCCCTTAAGAGCTGTTTGGTTTTCTTGCTATGTTTGCCTCTTCTCAGAATCACTTAGCAGGTAGCAATACACAAATAAACTTCTATAAATAAAGACCTGCCACCCTTCTAAGTACCTCCAACAAGTAAATGAGATGACAACAGGGAGGATGCATGCAATTATTGTATAACTCCATTATGAGAAAGTGTAAGTCTTTCTTCCTCTGTGAATTTTTACTTACTCTATTGACTAGGTTAAAGTACCCTAAGATGTCTTTCTCAAAACTCCTTGTGCTTTTTTTGAAATTAATATTTTCAATTAGGTTATATGCTCTTGAGTGGGCTAAAGTTTTATTTCTTATTCACCACTATCTCAGTACTTAGTGCATTGTGTGATACACAATAAATATGCAATGCATATTTTAAATTTAATTCAGTTTCTTCATATTATCTCCAGATTGGTGCTTGATTAAGTGAATGAATTAATATGTTTTACCTTTAATAAAAACAAATAAATGTTAAAAACATTAATAAAGCCTCAGAAAAATACATATAATAAGTGGGAAAAAATTCACCCATTACTCATACTCACAAATGGGGTATGTATGGCCAATGTCAACATTATTAGCTGAAACTGTTGGGACAATTGGCTGCAAGCCAAGCCAGTGATGAAACCTTGCTCTTGTACTTGGATTTCAGGAATGCATAATCCTGCCTCCATAAACCCATCCAACCTTATTTCTCACTGCTGATTAATAAGAACTTTGTGACCAAGACAAGTTCTCATGTATGCATCTCTCTCATATGCCTGCACACACATATGGAGTTATTCCTATGTTTGTAACGTAATTCAAGAGTTTCTCTAGTCTAAAATTCCCTCCCTTTTCTTGCCCATATAGATGTATGTGTGTGTGTGTGTGTGTGTGTGTGTGTGTGTATCACCTATCCTTCCAGGGTCTACTCAAGGCTTTTCCTAAAAGCCTCACTCCACAATAATCTTTATTTCCGTAAGTTTCTTTTCTTCTTTCTTTTTTTTTTTTTAAAGAAACGGGGTCTCACTCTGTTGCCCAGACTAGAGTGCAGTGGCACAATCACAGCTCATTGTAACCTTGACCTCCTCCCATCTCAGCCTCCCAAGTACGTGGGACTACAGGGATGCACCATTACTTGTGGATAATTTATTTTCATTTTTTTAGAAACAGAGTCTTGCCATATCTTCTAGGCTGATCTAAAACTCCTGGCCTCAAGTGATCCTCCTGTGTAGCTGAGAAAACAAATATGAGCCGCAATACCTGGTAGTAAATTTCTTTTTAATCTCTGCAGAGAAGTTAGCACCTTATATACCATCATGCCCTCTTATTGCTCGTGTAATTTAATTCTTTACTATATCCATATAATTTTATATGTCATCTCACCGTCCAGTTGTTTACATGTGAATCAATTGCTTTAGTATATTAAAATAGTAAATCTCTCAAAGTTCTTTTATAACAGCATTTATTATGAAATTGCTTTTGTGCAATGAATGAATTATACAAAAATTAACATCTGAGACCCAACTAACTTTATTAAAGACTAATATCCATACAGCATATATTTCTGAATGCTTTGCCATTAGAAGACAGGATGAGGAAATGGTAAATAATGTGTTATGTAAGAGGCACTCTGGGTAATATTTCACTTGTATTATAAAATTTAATTCCTGAAACTTACTATGAGGTATGTTATCATAGTTCTTTTTATAGATAAGAAAATTGATACTTAGAAATGTATTCAGTGAGAATATCTATCTAATATAAAATCTGTGCCCTAATTTAAGTGTATCTTCTAAATGTACATAAATGCACACCCACATACACACACATAGAGAGAGAGAGAGAAAGACAGAAAGGCAGAGACCCAGAGTCAGAATTTGAACTGCTGCTTTTTTAGCCCCTTTGAAATCTATAAAAAGTATTAACTTATTCACTTTTTCTAAATCTATTGGGATTTACACCTGTTTTACTCATAATCTTTGTCTGAGAATGAGGGAAGATTTCTCTGTTAATATAAAATACATCTATTTTTACAAGCACTCTGATATGGTTTGGCCGTTTCTCCACCCAAATCTCATCTTGAATTTTATATCCCATAATCCCCATGTGTCATGAGAGGGACCCAGTGGGAGGTAATGGAATCATGGGGGTAGGTATTTCCCATGCTGTTCCCATGCTGTTCCCATGATAGTAAATAAGTCTCATGAGATCTGATGGTTTTCTAAAGAGCAGTTCCCCTGAACATGCTCTCTTTCCTGCCACCATGTAAGACTTGCCTTTGCTCCTCCTTTGCCTTCCACCATTATTGAGAGGCCACCCCAGCCATGCAGAACCGTGAGTCAATTAAAACTCTTTTTCTTTATAAATTAACCCAGTCTTGGGTATTTTTCATAGCAGTAGGAAAACTGACTAATAAGTAAATTGGTACCAGTAGAGTGGGGTACTCCTATTAGGATACCCAAAAATGTGGAAGTGACTTTGGAACAGGGTAACAGGCAGAGGTTGGAAAAGTTTGGAGGGCTCAGAAGAAGACACGAAGATATGGGAAAATTTGGAGCTTCCTAGAGACTTGTTGAATGGTTTTGACCAAAATGTTGATAATGATATGGACAATGAAGTCCAGGCTGAGGGTGGTCTTATATAGAAATGAGAAACTTATTGGGAACTGGAACAAATGTGATTCTTGCTATTCTTTAGCAAAGAGGCTGGTGGCATATTGCCCCTGCCCTAGAGATCTGTGGAATTTTGAACTTGAGAGAGATGATTTAGGGTGTCTGGCAGAAGAACTTTCTAAGCAGCAAAGCATTCAAGACATGACTTGGGTGCTCTTAAAAGCATTAGTTTTATGCATTCACAAAGATATGGTTTGGAATTGGAACTTATGTTTAAAAGAGAAGCTGAGCATAAAAGTTAGAAAAATTTGCAGCCTAACTATGTGATACAAAAGAAAAACCCATTTCTGAGGAGAAATTCAAGCAAACTGCAGAAACTTGCATAAGTAATGAGGAGCAAAACGTTAATCACCAAGACAATGGGAAAAATATTTCCAGGGCATGTCACAGGCCCATAGGCCTAGGAGGAAAAAATGGTTTTGTGGGCTGAGCCCAGGGTCTTGCTGCTTTGAGCAGTCTTGAGACTTGGTGCCGTGCATCCCAGCTGTGGCTAAAAGTGGCCAATATACAGCTCAGGCTGTTGCTTCAGAGGGTGGAAGCCCAAAGCCTTGACAGCTTCCATGTGGTGTTGGGCCTGTGGGTGCACAGAAGTCAAGAATTGAGGTTTGGGAACCTCCACCTAGATTTTAGAGGATGTATGGAAATGTATGGATGTCCAAGCAGAGGTGTGATGTAGGGTCAGGGCCCCCATGGAGAACCTCTGCTAGGGCAGTGTGGAAGGGAAATGTGGTTTGGAGCCCCCACACAGAATCCCCACTGGACATTGCCTAGTGGAGCTCTGAGAAGAGGGCCATCATCCTCCAGACCCCAAAATGTTAGATCCACCAATAGCTTGCAGCATGTGCCTGGAAAAGCTGTAGACACTTAATGCCAGCCTGTGAAAGCAGCCAGAAGCGGGGCTGTACCCTGCAAAGCCACAGGTGCAGAGCTGCCCAAGACCATGGGAACCCACCTCTTTCATCAGTGTGACCTGGATGTGAGACATAGAGTCAAAGGATATAATTTTGGAGTTTTAAGATTTGACTGCCCTGGTGGATTTTGAACTTGCATGGGGCCCTTTGTTTTAGACAATTTTCTCCCATTTGGAATAGGTGTGTTTACCCAGTGTCTGTATCCCCATTGTATCTAGGAAGTAACTAACTTGCTTTTTATTTTACAGGCTCATAGGCAGAAGGGACTTTCCTTGTCTCAGATGGGACATTGGACTGTAGACTTTCGGGTTAATGCTGAAATGAGTTAAGACTTTGGGGGACTCTTGGGAAGGCATGATTGGTTTTGAAATGTGAGAACATGAGATTTGGCAGGGGCCAGGATGGAATGATATGGTTCGACTGTGTCCCCACCCAAATCTCATTTTGACTTGTAGCTCCCCTAATCCTCACATGTCATGGGAGGTACTCAGTGAAAGGTAACTGAATCATGGGGGCGGATTTTTCCCATGCTGTTTTTGTGATAGTGAAGATGTCTCATGAGATCTGATGGTTTTATAAAGGGCAGTTCCCCCGCACATGCTCTCTTGCCTGCCACCATGTAAGACGTGCCTTGTTCCTCCTTTGCCTTCCACCATGATTGTGAGGCCTCCCTAGCCATGTGGAATGTTGAGTCCATTAAACCTCTTTTTCTTTATAAATTAACCCAGTCTCAGTTATTTCTTCATAGCAGCATGAAAATGGACTAATATACACTCTAAATGTTATTTACTCTATGTATTCATATTTAGAATAACTACTCAAATTTAATTATAGTTAAAATTATTAACTTTTAATCGGAAAGTATTCTAGTAAAATAGGCAAATTTTATGGTTAAACTTTCCTTAAACATGGATAATTATTGCACCTAATTTACTAGGTTGTTGTGGAAATGAATAAACTAATACATGTAAAATACATGCCTCATCCTAAGAAGTACTAAAGAAATGTTAACTATTGTTATCATTATTTTGTTATCAGTCAATCCATTATTAACAAAAACTCATAGTTTAACAATAAATTGTGTTCTGTTCTACCTGTATACCATTCTGGACCAGAATTTGAGATACTAGAAACTTCTTTTTATAGTTTTTCTGATTTTCCTAATGAGTGTGACTACATGTATAAATAAATGAGGAAAGAGACACTTGGGAGGCAAACTCCAAAGTATGACCCGTGACTTCCTTTTCTCATGTCTGTTCTACATAATAAAGTTCTGATTGGGATAGACAAAAAGTGCTTCAGACACTCCAAAATATCAGCTGGAGCTGAAGAGACCAGAATTAGAAACACAACATCCAGTAGAACCAAAGTCTCAACAGCCTTATTTCTAGTTTTTTATTTCACTTAAAAACTTTACTTGTTTGGAAACATACAGATTTTGTTGTTCTTTCTTTTCTTCTTCTGCTGCTGCTGGTAATGATACACACATTTGCTTTTTATGGTGTCTTTTTCTCTCGGAAAGATATACGTATGAGAAAGCACATCATCATTAAAATACTTTCTCAATTTCAAAATAGGATTTTCAGTATAAATAAGCAAGTATTAGGAGGAAACTTCAAAATGTTTATGGAAAATGTGTATTATGAAAAACTATGGATACATTTCTAAATTATTTTGCACCAAAATAAACTTGTACTAATTTATCACATGTCTGAATAGATTCTAGTTTAAGGAACTAAGAGGAATAAGATATCAGTTTGAAAATAATCTCTATATTTTTAAGTTTTTGGTGAAGTTTACATTGAAGAATGGTGAAATCACTAATGCTTTATGAAAATTTTATGAGACAATTCCCCAAAGAAATCGGCAGTTTACAAATGTATAACTCATTTTAAGAAGGGATGAAAAGATGTTGAAGATGAAGCCCACAGTGGCAGATCATCTACATCAATTTGCAAGGAAAAAATTCATTTTATTCATACCCTAACTGAAGAGGAATTATGATTAACAGCAGAAACAATAGCCAATTCATTCAGCTTATACAATTGTGACTGAAAAATTGAAGTAGAGCACACTTTCCACTTGATGTATGCCAAAATTGATGTGCCCAAATCAACTGCAGAAATTTTAGATGAGTGAGATTTCAACAGAAATTTTAAATTGGTGAAATTAAGATCCTGAGGCATTTCTTCAAAGAACTATTACAGGAGATGAAACATGGCTTGACCAGTACACCCTGAAGACAAAACAGAATCAAAATAATGGCTACCCAAGAGATAGAAGTGGTCCAGTCAAAGCAAAATTGGACCAGTCAAGACCAAAGGTCACGGCAGCAGTTTTGGGGGATGCTCAAGGCATTTCACTTCTTGACTTTCTGAAGAGCCAAAGAATGAAAACATCTGCTTTCTGAAGAACCAAAGAATGATACCATCTACTTAAGGTGAAAGTGTTTTGGGAAAGTGAGCCGAAGCTTTAAAAGAAAAATGCCCAGGAAAGATTTAACAGAGAGTCCTTTTCCACCACAACAACGCTCCCGCTCATTTCTCTCATCAAACAAGGGTAATTTTGTGAGATTTTTGATGGGAAATCATTAGGTATCCCCCTCACAGTACTGATTTGGCTTCTTCTGACTTCTTTTTATTTCTTTATCTTAAAATGTATGGGAAGAGCATTCATTTTCCTTCAGTTAATAATGTAAAAAGGATTGCATTGGCATGTTTAAATTCTCAAGAACCTCAGTTCTTTAGGGATGGACTACATGGCTGTTGTCATCAGTTGCAAAGTGTCTTGACCTTTATGAAGCTTATGTTGAGAAATAACTTCTTTATCTTTTAATTTCATTTTTTCATAAACATATTACATTCCCTTCGTATACTTTAATGCTTTGAAAGTATGAGTTAACTATCAAAATCAAATATTTAATATTTAAATTTGATCTGTCATTTCTAGTATTATTACGGAAGAACATAAACTTTTTTCTCTTTTTAAAAATGCAATTTTAAGTTACAGAAAGCTAGTTCTGACACATCTACAGATATTTGTGGTAAATGCTCTTCACTGAGAGATACAGGAAATAAAACAAATGAGTTTCGCTGAACAAATTCAAAATAGTATTGCAGAGGAATCCTAAAAACTTAAGATGTTAAGACCATTCTTCACAAACGACTTCAATAACACATTTGCTACTATTATAATCAATCATCATTTTAATAATCCCTGGTAGAGAACAATGCACCAAACCACAGCAACTGACGATTCGAGGAAGATGTATGAATGTGTTGGTATAAGTATGTATTTTAAGTAATTCCATTAGCTGATACTCTATATTTGATCTTTGGAATCAAAATGAGAAACTAAATATTTGTTGCCTGATGTTATGAAAAACCCACAAAAGCTATGAGAATGGTCAATTCCGGTGCAAAAGTCTATTGAACTGTAGGTTTATTAAGTAGAATGAAATGAAATTTTTAGTAAACAAAAAAGCAAGGATTAAAGTTCACCAAATCACATTTTTTTTCCTTCCTAATTCAACCTTATGGCTGCAATTGTGTTCCTGCTAGTCTGAAGCTCTTTTCCTCTAATTGCCAGTCTTTTCCTCTAATCGCCAGTCGTTCCCTGCATATGTGCTGTGTTTCACACGGGGAGAGCTCTTGCCCCAAATGCCTAAGCACTGTAGCTAAATCTCCAAGATACCTGGTTGTGGCCACTGGAAAGCAAAGGACAGGCGCAAGAAAGCCCCTGGGTAGTTGTATTTTTCCTTTTCACTATGAGATAAATTTGCTTGAGGTCTTTAACAAAGAAAACAGTCATTGGTTCATCTTGCCCATGTTTAGTTTTTTGTGTTTCCTTTCCCTCCTACAGTAGGATGACATCTTAAGCCACTAGATTTAATATCTCAGGCCCCTCTGAAGCTTTCAGTGTCTGCAGAGCTTTTCTAGCAAATCATCACCCTAGACTTCATTTCAAACAATAAAGACATGAGATATGAATGACTCCATGTGCTATTAATCTATTCCCTTTTAGAAGGCAAACTCCCTAAGTGCAAGATATTTTAGTATTGTCTTGACAGTGGCCAAATATAACTTACTTTGAGGTGCTTATTAAATGTAATGCTACTGTTACAATAAATTACTCATTTTATAGAAAAAAACCTACAAATCAAATTATGGTTCTTTCAGTTTAACACTAGAAAAACTATGTATGTAAATTCCAAAAAGCAAACAAAGAGGTATATTAAAGTCATAAGATGGTATTAATCAAAAGACAAATGAATCAGATTACAAAAAAGTAAGTATATAACTAAATATTATTAATCATGCTCAATTGTATTTTATGTAAAATTTGTATTTTATATAAATAACATTATTAAATGAGGTATTATACGAAGAAGTGAATAAAAAATCATAAGATAATTCAATAAAATAACAGTGAAAAATATATAAGTAGCAAAACTAGAAGGAAAAACAAAATAAATACTGGGTACTCATAACCTCAATAGCATTACCACAAAAGGAGAAAGGGACAAAGAAAAAGGACTGATAGTGAATTGGAAGAATAAAAATGTAGGATTGTACAGCCAAAGGAGACATTTAAATATTTCTAAGAAGATTACCCAATGTCAAAATTATAATTTATAACTGAAATATTAAAAACATAATAAAATGAAAATGTGCCAGTTCAGAATAACCCCAAAGACCCAGAACTTGAAACAAATTAATCTAGGCCTGGAATAATCAGCAGATAGATCAATTATTTAGAACCCAGTTCAGTTCAGTATTTGCCAGTCTTCTGACATCACCTAAAGTCAAAGGCACTGTGACGGACATGCCTAGAAGAGAAGGAAGGGATTTTGACTAAAAGGTTTGTTGAACCAGTATACTACAGGATTTTTTAGATTAAGACAACAAGTCTTTGTGTATCAGATTCACCTGGGGTACTTGTTGAAAATGCAAACATTGTAGTCTTATCCACCTTGTAGAAGCAGAAGGAATATGTAGGTAGAGAATTAGCAATTTATCAGCACCCCCAAATATTCATATTATATATATATATATTTTTAGTATATATACATACTAAATTATATTATATATGTATATACATGTAGTGCATATATACTAGATTATATTATGTATATTTTTATGTATTTAGTATATACACTAAATGGATATATATCTTCTAGGACTTTAATTGAAAAGTAGAAGCAGCTCTGCAATATAGAAGATGAAAAAAGATCTGCAAGCCATTTACTCACAAAGTCCCATTATAATTCAAGACGCGACAAATTTATCTTGACAGTTGGTAAAATTAATCATTCTAACTTTCAGATTTATAAGGTAGAGATTGTTTTAAGCCTAAGAAAGAAAAGTTGTGGTAAAATAAATTTACATCTTTATTAAAGTTATGATAAAGCATTTTAAGTTGTTTTCTAATAAAACATTTTTTACTTCTCATTTTAGCAAACCAATTTTCTACCTCCCCTCCCTCCATAATAAAGGATCCACTGTGAGAAATATTACAAAAAAGTTCTCCCTCTTTGAAGAAATGAAAAAATCGAAGGTCTGTGTTATGTGATAATCTTGCTGAAATATGAAAGACACAGGTCAGCTGAAGGGAAAGCATAGAAACCCAAAGTGAACAGCCAGGATGAATAGAAAGAAGTATTCTACTTAATTTTCAGAAAAAATTCAAGATTAGATTAAAAGTAATGACTGAAAACAGCTAAGAAATGTGTACTTCCACATTAACAATATGACTATATCATAAAATATCTTCCCCTTCTAAAACAATGGGATACTGTGTAAATAATGACAAAAAGAAGATTAAATTTCTAAATCACCAGAAATTTAAAGAAAAAAAATCACTAAAGACAATGCAAAACATAACCAACCAAATGAATGAATCAGAAGCTGAAACCAGAATGGGAAGAGAAAGTAGAAAACAGACTTGTCTGGGGATAAATTACAATTCCAGAAATATAGATAATCAGGAGTCAATGGATGCATATGAAGGGACAGTAAACCAACCCTAGGACCTGTAGCTCATTTGAAACCCCATGATACAGCTGGCAAAACCAAATAGGCTATACCTTCTGTGAACATGTTGACTGAGAAAAATTGGAAACTGAAAGGAAATCCATTTGTCTCTAGGATTCTGGGTGTAAAAAAAATTACAGTTACAATATTAGTCTGTACTAAAACTGAAAATCACAATACTGCTTTCCAACAAATCTAGGTTTCAAATTTATATTACTTATGTGTTCATTGAAAATCCAAGCTAAGAAATGTAATTTATCTGGTCTCAAATAGAAGCACCTCCCTGGCAATGTCTGAAGATAAAATGTCTGAGAATTTTCAGTATTACTAAAAAAACACAAATCCACAGTTACAAGACATACAAAGACAGGCTGCACAACAATTAAAACCGAACCTAAACCATTAGAGTGACACTGAGGAACACCAAAGACAAACAAACATTCAGAGAAAATTCAAATTACCTATAAAGATGTATTGACACATCCTAAATTGCCCCATGATAAGACTCATCTTCGCTTAATCTCCTCCCTTTGTGCATAGGCTGAATTTGTGACTTCCTTCTAGTCAATAGATTATGACAAAGATGATGAGTGATGGGAATATGACAAAGGGAATTGTGCTCACTTTTTTGATAAGGTTACATTTCATAAGACTCAGTCTTACCAAATTGGAATGAGAGACTCTCCTTTGCTGGCTCTGAAGAAGTAGAGTGGCATTTGAAAGAGCCTGTGAAAGAGTCACATGGCAATTGCAGGGGCCTGTGGGAGCTAATAGCAGCCTCTGGCTGATAGACAGCAAGGAAGCAGAATTCAGTCCTACAATCCTACATTCACGAGGAGAATTGTAGTCCCAGAAGCCCTACAAACACAAAGAGCTGAATTCTGTTAACCTCTTGAGGTTAAAAAAGAACATACTCTGGAAAGGACTTCAGTCCTACAGTCCTACAATCACAAGGTGAATTGTAGTCCCACAAGCCCTACAATCACAAGGAGCTGAACTGTGTTAACCTCTTGTGGTTAAAAAAGAACACCATGCTCTGGAAAGGAATGCAGCTCAGTGGACACCTTGATTGCAGCTTAGAGAGAGACCCTTGACAGAAGCCCCAGCTAAACCACTCCTGGACTTCTGACCCACAGAAATTGTGAGGTAACAAATTTATATTGTTTAAAGCTACTAGTTTGTGCTAATTTGTTATGTAGCTATAGAAAACTAAGACATATCGTTTTGACACCAGAACAAGAGTTTGAACCCACAGAAACATGTTCAGAATCTATGAGACATAGCTAAAACAGCCCTCCAAATAAATTTATAACATTAAAAGCATACAGCAATATACTGAAAACAAAAAAACATAACTCAAAAAGAATAGAAAAAGACTAACAAAGTAAACTAAAACAAATGGAAAAAATTACTAAGGTAATTTGAGTTTGAAAACAGAAATAAAAGTGGTTTCTTGAAGAAAAAAACAAAATATACAAAGATGAGAAAGAAGAAGAGAATGAGAAATACATAAAACAAGAAATGAAAAAGGTACAATATTCACCAAAAATACAAGGATTTAAAAACATTTTAAGATTCTATTGTGCAACTGTATGCAACTTAATTTTTAAAAACTAGATAAAATATATAGCTTTTCAAGAAAATATAACTTATAAAAATGGCTTCAATAGAAGTAGCAACTTTAAACAGTCAAATTTTTGTAGAAGAAATAAAAGAAGTTGTCAAAGAGCTTCCTCTCTATCCCTTCTCCAAAATTACTAAAACAATGGTTTCAAGGGAAAATTTTATAAAACCGTAAAGACTAAATGATCTTAATGCTACTTAAACTATGCCAGGGAGTTAATTAAAAAGTACAACTTCCCATTGATCAAGCACAAGAAACAATTAGTGAGCTTGAAGGCAGGCTACATGAAAATACACAATCAGAGAAAATAAAAGAAAAAAGACTAAAAATGAATAAAGCACAAGTACAAGATCTAGAAAATAGCCTCAAAGGGGCAAATCTAAAGGTAATTGGCCTTAAAGAGGAGGTACAGAGATAGGGGTAGAAAGTTTATTCAAAGGGATAATAACAGAGAACTTCCCAAACCTAGAGACAGACATCAACATTCAAGAACAAGAAGGTTTTAGAACACCAAACAGATTTAACCCAAAGAAGACTACCTCAAGGCATTTTATAATGAAACTCTCAAAGGTCCAGGATAAAAAATGACCCTAAAAGTAGCAAGAAAAAAGAAACAACATACAATGAAGCTCCAATAAGTCTGGCAGCAACCTTTTCAGTAGAAACCTTACAGTCTAGGAGAGAGTGGCATGACATGTTTAAAGTACCGAAGGAAAATGACTTTTATCCTAGAATAGTATACCTAGCAAAAATATCCTTCAAACGTGAAAGAGAAATAAAGATTTTCCCAGAAAAACAAAAGCTAAAAGAGTTCATCAACACCAGACCTGTCCTACATGAAATGCTAAACGGACTTCTTCAATGTGAAAGAAAAGGACATTAATGATAATAAGAAATCATCTCAAGGCACAAAACTCATTAGTAATAGAAAGTACACAGAAAAACACAGAATATTATAATGGTGTAATTGTGGCATGTAAACTACTCATCTTAAATAGAAAGAATGAAAGATGAACTGGCCAAAAATAATAGCTACAATGACTTTAAGATATAGACAGTGCAATAAGATATAAATAGAAACAACAAAAAGTTAAAAAGTGGGAGGATGAAGCTGAGGCATAGAGTTTTTATTAGTTTTCTCCTTGTTTATTGGTTGGTTTATGCAATCAGTGTTAAGTTGTCACCAGTTTAAAATAACCGGTTATAACCAAATGTCCATCAAGAGATAAATGAATAAACAAATGTAGCATATTCATACAATGAAATACAATTAGAAAATATTATAGGAACAGCTATACAAACGAAGTACTTATGACACATGCTACAACAGGGATGAACTTTGAAGACATTGTGCTAAGTGAAAGAAACCATTCACAGTAGACCACATGCTGCGCAATTCTATTTATATGGAATGTCCAGAATAGCCAAACCTATAGGGACAAAAAGTAGATTAGTGGTTACCAGGACTGTAGGGGATACAGAGATGAAGGGGGTGGAATAAAGCGGATGGGAATGACTAAAGGGGTCCACAGTGTTTCTTTTTGGGATAACAAAAAATGTAATAAAGTCAATTGGGTAACAGATGCACAATCAAGTGACTATACTAAAAGTCATTGAATTATACACTTTAAATGGGTGAATTGTATGATGTGTGGATTACATTTCAGTAAAACTGCTTTTTTAAATAGCAAAATAAAATAAACTAATGGGTTATAAAATATTTGCAAGCCTCATGGTAACCTGAAGTCAAAAAATAATACAATGGATATAGAAAAAATAAAAAGCAAGAAATTCAGTATCAGCAGAGAAAAACACCTTTGCCAAAGGAAGACAGGAAGGAAGGAAATAAGGGAGAGAAGACCACAAAACAACCAGAAGGCAAATAACAAAATGGCAGGAGTAAGCCCTTACCTATCAATAATAACATTGAACGTAAATGGACTAAACTCTCCAATCAAAAGACATAGAGTGCCTGAGTAGATTAAAAAACAAGACTAAACTATCTTGCCTACAAGAAACACACTTTACCTGTAAAGACACAGATAGACTGAAAATAAAGAAATGGTAAAAGATATTTCACGCCAATGGAAACCAAAAAAGAGCAGAAATAGCTATACTTATATCAGACAAAATAGATTTCAAGATAAAAACTATCAAAGACAAAGATCATTATATAATGATAAAAGTGTCAATTCAGTAAGAAGATATAACATTGTAAATATAGATGCACCCAAAACTGGAGCACCCAGATATACAAAGCAAATATTTTTAGAGCTGAGAGAGAGAGGCTCCAATACAATAATAGCTGGAGATTTCAACACCCCACTTTCAACACTGGTCAGATCATTCAGACATAAAACCAACAAGTAAACATCAGACTTAATCTACACTATTGACCAAATGGACCTAATTGATATTTACAGAACATTTCATCCAATGGCTGCAGAATACACATTCTTCTCAGCACATGGATCATTCTCAAGGATATACCATACGTTAGGCCAAAAAAGAAGTCTTAAAACATTCAAAAATTGAAATAATATTTAATACCAAGTATCTGCTCTGACCACAGTGGAATAAAAGTAGAACTCGGCTGGTTTCGGGGCTCACGTCTGTAATCCCAGCACTTTGGGAGACCGAGGCGGGTGGGTCACCTGCAGTCAGCAGTTCGAGACGAGCCAGACCAATATGGTGAAACCCTGCCTCTACTAAAAGTACAAAATTAGCCGGGCATGGTAGTGTGCAACTGTAGTCCCAGCCACTCAGGAGGCTAAGACAGGAGAATCGCTTGAACCTAGAATGCAGAGTTTGCAGTGAACCAAGATCACGCCACTGCACTCCAGTCTAGGCGACAGACTGAGACTCTGTCTCAAAAAAAGAAGAAAAAAAAAAGTAGAACTCAATAGCAAGAGGTATCTTGAAAACTATACAAACTCATGAAAATTGAACAATATGCTCCTGAATGACCAGTGGGTTAATGAAGAAATTAATTAGAAAATTGAACAATTTCTTTAAATAAATGATAATGGAAACACAATATACCAAAACCTAGGGGCCACAGGGAAAGCAAAATTAAGAGGGAAGTTTATAGCTATGAGTGCCTGGATGAAACTAGTAGAAAAACTTCAAATAAACAACCTAATTATACATCTTAAAGCACTAGAAAAGCAAGAGCCAACCAAACCCAAAATTATAGAGTAAAATAAATAATAAAGATCAGAGCAGAAATAAATGAAATTTAAAGGAAGAAAACAATGCAAAATATCAATGAAACAAAAAGCTAGTTTTTTGAAAATATAAACAAAAATTTCACAAAACTTAAGCAGACTAAGAAAAAAAGAGAGAATACCCAAATGAATAAAATCAGAGATGAAAAAGGAGATAGTACAATCAATATTTCAGAAATTCAAAGGATTATCAGAGGCCACTATGAACAAATATATGCCAATAAATTGGAAAACCTAGAAGAAATGAACAAATTCCTAAATACATACAACCTACCAAGATTGAACCATGAAGAAATCTAAAACCTGAACAGGCCAATAACATGTACAAGATTGAAGCTGTAATAAATAGTCTTTCAGCATTAAAAAAGTCAGGACCTTATGCCTTCATTGCTGAATTTTACAAAATATCAATCCTTCTCAAGCTATTTTTAAAAATAGAGGAGTGGGGAATACTTCCAAACTTGTTCTAGGAAGCAACTGTTACCCTGATACCAAAATTAGAAAAAGACACATTAAAAAAAGAAAACTACAGGACAACATCTCTGATGACTATTGATGCAAAAATTCTCAACAAAATACTAGCAAACCAAATTCAACAATATGTTAGAAATATCATTCACTATGACCAAGTGGGATTTATCCCTGTGATGCAAGGATGGTTCAACACATACAAATCAATGCCACACATCATATCAACAGAATGAAGGACAAAGTCATATGATCATTTCAGTTGATGCCGGAAAAGCATTTGATAAAATTCAACATCCCTTCATGATAAAAACTCTCAAAAAACTGCATACAGAAGACATGCCTCAACATAATAAAAGTAATATATGACAGGCCCACAGCTAGTATCATACTGAATGGGGAAAAACTGAAACTCTTCCTCTAAGATCTGGAAAATGACAAGGATGCTCCCTGTCACCACTGTTATTCAACACAGTACTGGAAGTCCTAGCTTGAGCAATTGAAAAAGAGAAAGATATAAAGGGCATTCAAATTGGAAAGAAAAATGTCAAATTATCCTTGTTTGCAGATGATATGATCTTATATTTGGAAAAACCTGAAGACTCCACCAAAAAACTAGTGCATACAAAAATCAGTAGCATTTCTGTATGCCAACAGTGAACAATCTGAAAAAGAAATTTTAAAAAGTAAATCCATTTACAATAGCCACACATAACATTCAATATCTAGGACTTAACGAAGAAGTGAAAGATCTCTATAATGAAAACTATAAAAAAACTGATGAAAGAAATAGAAGAGGACCCCAAAACATAAAAAACAAAATCCATTTTCATTGACTGAAAGAATCAATATTGTTAAAATGTCCACACTACCCAAAGCAACCTAAAGATTCAATGTAATCCCTATCAAAATACCAGTGACATTCTTCACAGAAATAGAAAAGAAAAATCCTAAAATTTATATGGAACCACAAAAGGCCCAGAATAGCCAAAGCCATCCTAAGCAAAAAGAACGAAAACTGGAGGAATCACAATACCTGACTTCAAATTATACCACAGAGCTATACTAACCAAAACAACATGATACTGGCATAGAAAAAGACACATACACCAGTGGAACAGAACAGAGAATCCAGAAACAAATTCACACACCTACTGTGAACTCATTTTCAACAAAGATGCCAGGGACATACACTGGGGAAAGAACAGTCTCTTCAATAAATGATGCGGGAAAACTGGATATCCATACGCATAAGAACAAAGCTAGACCCCATCTCTCACCATATACAAAAATCAAATCAAAATGGATTAAAGAATTAAATCTAAGACCTTAAACCATGAAACTATGACAAGAAAACATTCAGGAAACTGTCTAGGACATTGGTCTGGGTAAGGATTTCTTGAGCAATACCTCATGAGCACAGGGATCCAAAGCAAAAATGGACGAATGGATCATATCAAGTTAAAAAGCTTCCACACAGCAAAAGAAGCAAACAACAAAGTGAAGGGACAACCCACAGAATCAAAGAAAACATTTGCAAACTATTGATCTGACAAGGGATTAATAACAGAATATATGAGGAGCTCAAACAACTCTATAGGAAAAAAATCTCATAACCTCATTTAAAAATGGCCAAAAGATCTGAATAGATATTTTTCAAAGAAAGACATACAAATGGCAAACAGGTATATGAAAATCTACTGAACATCATTAATCATTAGAGAAATGCAAATCAAAACTACAATGTGATATTATCTCACCTTAGTTAAAATGGCTTTTTTTCTAAAATACAGGTAATAACAAATGCTGGCGAGGATGTGTGGCGAGTTGTACACTGTTGGTGGGAATAAAATTAGTACAAAACTATGGAAAACAATTTGGAGTTTTCTCGGAAATCCAAAAATATTGCTACCATATGATCCAGCAGTCCCACTGCTAGGTATATACCAAAAAGAAACAAAATCCATATATTAAAGAGATATCTGCATTCTCATGTTTATTGCAGCACTATTCACAACAACTAATATTTGGAAGCAACCTAAGTGTCCATCAACAGATGAATGGATAAAGAAAATGTAGTACATATAAACAATGGAGAACTATTTGGCAAAAATAAAAGAATGAGATCCTGTTATGTGCAACAACATTAATGGAACTGGAGGTCACTGGGTTAAGTGAAATAAGCCAGGCACAGAAAGACAAACTTCACATTCTCACTTATTTGTAGGAGCTAAAAATTAAAACAATTGAACTCATGGAGATAGAGAGTAGAATGAGGATTATCAAGGGCTGGGCAGGGTAGTGGAGTGTGGGAGAGAAGTGGGGATGGTTAATAGGTACAAAATATAGTTAGAAAGAATAGTAAGACCTAGTATTTGATAGCACATCAGGGTGACTATAGTCAACAATAATCTAATTGTACATTGTAAAATAACTAAAAGAGTATAATTGGATTGTTTGTAACACAAGGGATAAATGCTTAAGGTAATGGATACCCCATTTATCATGATGTGATTTTTATGGATTGTGTGCCTATGTTAAAATATCTCATGTACCCCGCAAATATATACATGTATGTAACCACAAAACTTAAAAGTAAAAAAATTTTTTAAAGCACAACTTTCCAATTCTTTTCATGAGGTAAATTTAACATTGATATAGTAACCACACACATATATGCACAACTACAGCACAATCTGATTAAATATAGTTGTGCTTGCTCTATTTCCAAACTGTCTTGATTATTCTTCACCTATTTTCTTTTTTTTTTTTTTTTACATTTTAGATCCTATTTGTCAATTTTTAGGAAGGATTGGAATTAAATTGTATCTATAAATCAAATTCATAAAAATCTCAATTTGTTAGGCCAGGTGTGTTGGGTTGTGCCTATAATTCCAGCAATTTGGGAGGCTGAGGTGGGTGGATCATCTGAGGTCAGGAGCTTGAGACCAGCCTGACCAATATGATGAAACTCCATCTCTACTAAACACACAAAAATAAGCTGGGCATGGTGGCATGCACCTATTATTCCAGCTACTTGCAAGGCTGAGACAGGAGAATCACTTAAACCCGGGAGGCAGAGGTTGCAGTGAGCTGAGATCGCGCCATTGCACTCCAGGCTGGGCAACAAGAGTGAAACTCTGTCTCAGGAAGAAAAAAAAAAAAAGTCAGTTTGTGAAATTGGCTCCTCCTGTCCAATCACATTTAGTCTTCTTTCCGTGTCTTTCAATAAAAGCATATAATATGCTGCATAGATGTTGCCCATCTTTAGTTGCGTTAATTCCCAGACATTTTAATGATATTGTCTAAGTAATCTTTGCTTGTACAGAAATGCAATCTCATTAAAGTGTTCATATTACATTGCTTATGTGTTAGTTGTAACTTTATTTTCTCTCTTGACCTGTCATTTACTGGGAGAAATGTGTTAAACATTTTCTATTATAATGATATTTATCAATTACTCCATGCAATTCTGTCAAATTTTGAAAGTTTTTTAATGTACAGTTGATCCTTGAACAATTTGGGGTTTGGGGTGCCAACCTCTCACCCAGTCAAAAATCCATGTATAACTTATGACTCCCCAAAAACTTAACTACTAATAGCCTAGTGATAGCCAGAAGCCTTACCAATAACATAAACAGACAATTAAAACATATTTTACATATTATATACGATATTCTTCTAATAAAGTAAGCTAGAGAAAAGAAAATGTTAAGAAAATTATAAGGAAGAGGTAATACATTTACTATTCATTAAATGGAAGTGGCTCATCATAAATGTCTTCCTCCTCATCTTCAGGTTGAGTAGGCTATGGAGGAGGAAGAGAAGAGGTTGTTCTTGCTGTCCCACAGGTGTCGAAGGCAGAAGAAAATCCACATGTAAGTGGACCCATGCAGTTCAAAGCTGTGTTGTTTAGGGTCAACTATATATAAGTATGTAATTATCATATTCCCCCAGAAAATTAAAACTTGTATCAGTATGTAGTCAGGCTTTATCTCTAGCAATAATTCTGGCTTCATGTCTCAAAAATAAATAAAAAGTTAAAAATTAAATAGTAGCAAACAGAATTCAATAGTTTTTGAAATGGGTATTTTAACATTAGGAAATTCATTTTAAAAATTCACCTTATTAAGGAGAAGTTTTTGTGATCATGTCCATTTATGCCAAAAATGCATTTCACATAAATTAACACCAGTTTATAACAAATTTGATGAAACAGAAATTAATGAATCTTTTCTTACTGTGATAAATTATATATGTTTCTCAACATAGAAGTCAGCATCTTACTAAATGAAGAAACACTGAGATAATCTCACTAAGAAAAGAATAATGTAAAGAGTGCCCACTATCTAGCTTATTATTTAACATAATATTGAAAGTTGAGCCAATTAAATTAATGAAAGCAATTTGAGGAATAATAATTAAAAATGAAGAATTAAGATTATCTTTGTTTACAGATGATATGATTATATATCTAGAAGACTCATAATAATAAGTTGGAATTGCAAACAATAAAATAATTGGTAAAATAACAAGATTAATATAAAATCAATTCTCCAAATATGTAAAACTTACCATATAGAAGATAATACTAGAAGAAAATATCCCATTTACACCAAAACAAGAGAAAATAAAATACCTAGGCAAAGGCCTAACACAAAATGTGCAAAAGCTATAGAAAGAAAACTATAAAACACTGTAAGACATGGCTTGTATCTTTAAAAATGCAAAGATGTAAATATTCTTGTTAGATTCAAAATCAGTAAGACTTCAATTTTCTCTAAGTTACCTTCTAAATACAACACAACATCAATTTTTTTAATGTCATTTTTTTCTGGAGCCAGACAAGTTTTTATTTTAATGTTTATTTTAGGTTCAGGGGTACATGTGCAGGTTTGTATATAGGTAAGCTGGGTATAACAGGGGTTTGGTGTACATATTATTTTGTCACCCAGGTAATAAGTATAGTGCTTGATAGGTAGTTTTTCAATCCTCACGCTCTTCCCTCCCTCCACTTTCAAGTATGTCCCAGTGTCTGTTGTTCCCTTTTTTGTGTCCATATATACTCAATGTTAAGCCCCCACTTATAAGTGAGAACATGTGGAATCTGGTTTTCTGTTCCGCTGTTAGTTCACTTGGGATAATGGCCTTCAGCTCCATCCATGCTGCTGCAAAAGACATGATCTTATTCTTTTTTATGGCTGCATAGTGTTGCATGTTGTTTACGTACCACATTTTATTTATCCAATCCACCACTAATGAGCACCCAGGTTGGCTCCATGTCTTTGCTATTGTGAATAGTGCTGCGATGAACTTATGTGTGTATTTGTCTTTATGGTAGAACAATTTGTATTCATTTGGATATATACTCAGTAATGGGATTGCTGGGTTGAATGGTAATTCTGCTTTGAGTTCTTTGAGGCAAACTGCCTTCCACAATGGCTGAACTAATTTATATTCCCACCAACAGAGTATAAGCATTCCCTTTTTATCCACAGCCTCACCAGAATCTGTTATTTTTTGACTTTTTAATAATAGCCATTCTGACTAGTGCAAGATGGTATCTCGCTGTGGTTTGATTCGCATTTCTCTAATGATTTGTGAAGTTAAGCATTTTTTCATATGCCTTGTTGGCTACATGTATGTCTTCTTTTGAAAAGTGTCTGTTCATGTCCTTTGCCCAGTTTTTAATGGGATTGGAAATTAAAAACCTAACATTACACCTAGAGGAACTAAAGAAACAAGAGCAAACCAACCTCAAAGCTAGCAGAAGAGAAGAAGTAACCAAAATTAGAGATGAACTGAAGGAAATTGAGATGCAAAACAAAAACAAAAACAAAACCTCATAGTCTCCGCCCAAAAGCTCCTTCAGCTGATGAACAACTCCAGCCATTTCAGGATACAAAATCAACATACAAAAATCAGTAGCTTTCCTATACACCAACAACGTCCAAGCTGAGAGGCAAATCAAAACACAATCCCATTCATGATAGCCACAAAAAGAATAAAACATGTAGGAATACAGCTAACCAGGGAGGTGAAATATTTCTGCAATGAGAACTACAAAACATTGCTCAAAAAAATCAGAGATGGCACAAATAAATGGAAAAACATGCCATACTCATGGATAGGGTGATTTTAAAGTTTAAATGTAAGAATAGCCAGGAAAAAATACTGTGGGGAAATAAAAGTGTGAGAATGGATAGCTGGAATTACCTATTAACATATAAATGTCCTGTAAATAAAACAGTGTGATATTAGTACAAGAATAAATGGACAAATTGAAAATCCATAAATTGACTCAGTTGAATATGGAAACTTTGTATATAATCAAGTGGACATCTCAAATTGCTAGAAAAATATGAATTTTCAAATAATAACTGGACAACTATATAGGGATATGGAAAATTGGATTCATTCCTCATACTAGACACCAAAATAAATTCCAAAGATATCAGAGATATAAATGTGAAATATTAACCTCTGAGAGTATGACTCAAAATCCAGGTTGCACCATAAAAAAAACAAAAGGAAATAGCAAATTGGAAAAAATATTAGTAACTAATATCACAAAAAATTAATATTCTTTATGGACAATTAAATTATAAACTGGAGAAGAATAAGGCCAAGGACAACAGAGAAAATGTGCAAAACATATGAACAGACAGTTTATAGTGGAGAAAATTATAAGTATATTGTACTGAATTACATATTGTTCCCCCAAAGTTCATGTTCACCTGGAACCTCAGAACATGATCTTATTTGGAAAAGGAATTTTTGCAGATGTAATTAATTAAGATGAGGTACAGCAAACTATCACAAGAACAAAAAACCAAACACCGCATGTTCTCACTCATAAGTGGGAGTTGAACAATGAGAACACATAGACACAGGGAGGGGAACATCACACACCGTGGCCTGTCGGGGGATGGGGGACTAGGGGAAAGATAGCTTTAAGAGAAATACCTAACGTAGATGACAGGTTGATGAGTGCAGCAAACCACCATGGCACGTTATACCTATGTAACAACACTGTACATTCTGCACATGTACCCCAGAACTTAAAGTATAATTAAAAAAAAGATGAAGTAATAATAGATCAGGGTAGTCCTAAGTCCAATGACTGGTGCATTTATAAGAAGGCCATATGAAGACATAGAGAGACCTAGAGAGAAGGTCATGTGAGAAAGGAGGTAGAGAATACAGCGATGCATCTACAAGCCAAGGATCATCAAGGATTGTCAGCAACTACCACAAGCTAAGAGAGAAATATGGAATGTTTCTCACTTAAAACCTCCAGAAGGAATCAATCCTGCCAACACCTTGATTTCAAATTTCTGACCTCCAACACTGTGGGATAATAAATTCCTGTTGTTTGAAGCCACCAAATTCGTGGTAATTTGTATGGCAGCCCTAGGAAACTAATACATGGCCCTAACATGAAAAATAGGCAATCAGAGAAGTGCGATGTTTAAAAATCAGAACAAAAAAAAATTTTGCATCCACCTAACTCATAAAATTTTGAAACTGAGGCAACAGTATGTGTTGGCAAGTGGCAAGAACTTTCATCCGCTGCTGCTCTGCTGCTACCTGAGAGTATAAGGTGATGGAGCATCTGAAAAACACTTCTGTCACATGCATACCTTACATCCTAGCTATTCCACTCTCAGATATTTTCCTGAGAGCACGTCTTCCTAAATAGTGCACTTTAGGTAACGGGAATGCCAAATTTCTCTCCTTAGTCCTTGCAATGTGTGAGAGAGCCTGGGCAATTGCCTCTGGCCAGAGCAGCCCCATTTGTGCCAGTGAACCACAGAAGGAATGTTAGTTTCTAAGTGTGGTGTCCTATTAAGAATATTAGGAAATAACTGCTGTAGAAAAGTTCTTGTATACATGCTTTAGGAGATATGAGAAAGAATGTTTGCAATAGCATAGTTATTAGCAGAAACACTAAAAACAAATGTCCATTGATAGGCAACTGGGTGAATACAGTGTGATAATTAATGCAATAGGACACTATATAGCTCTGACATGGATGAATCTCAAAGAGAAATGTTGAGTGAAAAAAGCAAGTTGCAGCAGAATACATACTGTATAATCCCAGGGTTCAGTAAGGTTCTGCTTCTTAAGCTAAATGGTGGGAATCTGGGATTTTGCTTTATCATTTTTTGGGGGAAGGAAGGAGATGGTGGTGATATTATGTGTAAATATGTTCATATTTTAAGAACAGAGGGAAAAGACATACATATAAATTATCTGCAGAAGCTAGTATTTCTTTTAATCCTATTCAGATTGTGCCATCTTAAAAGTAAATATGATTATTGATATTGTTTAAACAAAGGGCTTCGCATATTTTTTTTCAAAGGAGCACTATGCAAAGGCAACCCTGCTGGAATCCTTTTCAGACAAGCATGCTCACCTGTATGTTATTTAGGTCACAATGCCATGATTGAAGTATTTCTGCTCATCTGCTATAAGTAAAATGTAAATTATAGGTAACATTTCTAGAATGAAGTACATTTTATAGAGCTATCAGTTGTGAATTTAACCCTATTAAATAAAAGACAACATTTATATTGGGACAGAGAAATTTGGTTCCTTGTTTCCCGGAATGGACTGAAGGAAAATTTATCATTTTTTGCTACTGCAGAAATAGCACATTCTTGAATTCTGTGATTGGAAAGCATAAATTCACCACTTTCCCAAGGTTTCATTGTTTCTTCAGTGTTAAAAATGTTGAAATCCATGTTTTATATATGACTAAATGATGACAAACATGAATGCAAACATACTCAAATGTTTGAATTATTTAAACTGTAGCATGATCAATTCATTAAATGAAATGGTATCTGTCAGATATTGATTTGTGTCTGGTCTGTTATAATCATATTGATGACAGACAACATCTGATATAATGAGTCAGATTACCTTAGCAACTGCTTTCGATATTCCCATCTTTCATGATTTTGGTTGCTGTCCTTCAGTGATTCTCAGTGATCTCTCTCAGGCAAGGCTCTGATGTATACCATTTTTCTAAAAACATCTCCAAGTAAATCCCAGGACCTCAACCTTGGCAGGCAGAACATGACATATTGTTCAGGTCACAGATTGAACCTTTACTTCTGCACAATGATTAAGTCAGCCCTTGGGCTTTAATCATCCCCAGCTTTCTCCTGGGTCCCTGTGTACATCCATGCAGACTGTGCATTACTTAAGTCCAGAAAGCCATTCTCTACACGAGAGTATGAATGGCACCCACCCCTGGGGCTGTGCAAGGCCCTCATCACACATATAGGGCTTATTTTCATCACATATATAGGGCTTATTTTCCCAAACAGAACTCTAGTGATAAGACAGCTGCTTATTCCTTTTGTACCCTGTAAGTGGAAAAGTCTCCCCTTCAGGGAGAATCTTTCCCAGTAGGCATAAGTAATGCCTTCACAGCCATCCTGTTGTCTTCCTATTGCACTCTTGGATACTCCGTGTATTATAAGGATTGATATCAAGATCCCTAATTCAGCTAAGTACTTCCATGAAAGATGTTGGAGCTATGTATGCTATCCAGGTCACATTCTTATTAACTATCTCTTGAAGAAGATGAAGAGGTGGATAGTCTCAGTGGAGATCCTTTGTGGGAAAAGCAAATCTTAGACTAAAAGGTCATGTTGGTTCCATTACAAGACAAAGGCCCAGAACCCAGAGAAATGGATGAAAACTCAGACATAAACACAGGTTGTGCCTTTGCTAGATGCAAATTCTAAATCACTTTTATTTCCCTACAAGAAAACTCACCACTTTTCAGAACCACTGGGAGTCATCCAGAGCCTCCTGCCTACTTGACTCTCATTTTATCAGTGAGCTGGTCCGTTTTCCCATAGCATCTAATTAATCTCTGCCATCCTAGATTTATTCCAGAGAAGGCCTTCATCAGTGAAAGCCCAATATGCCTATGTTTCCACCTACCAGGATACATGTGTGCATGCATTTCAACGGCACTGTTATGCCAACCCTCTCTTTCAAACAAGCCTGGCTGCATGAAGCTGTTCTTTCGATATGCCAAGAATACTGGTAGACCGGTATTCACCACTCCCTGATTTCCAAGGTAGAATGAAAAACCTTCTGCTCCTGTTGTAACTTTATAACTTTCTAGGGCATCCTTTTGATGGGCTTTACTGTTGACCTGGGCTGTGGCACCTCCTTCTCATTGTAGATGTACTCACACAAAAAAGGAAACAACCTGTTTTCTACATGTTATCTTCCCCCTGCTCCTTGCCATGTTCAACATGGTACCCTTTTAAGAAAAAAGATCTGAAATTCCCCAATCCAAGGTCAGGTCATCTTGAACTGTGAGCCTCTGCTCACTTTTTCCTTTAAGGAGACCCTATATGATGTCTGTATAGATTCCTATTGCTGCATTAAAAATTGCCACAAACTTAGAGGCTTATAACAATACCCATTTATTAGCTCACTGTCTGTATAGGTCAAAAGTCTGGCACACCTTAGCTGGGTCCTCTGCTTAAGGTTTCACAAAACTGAAAGCAAGGTGTCAAACAAGCTGCATTCTCATTTGCAGATTCTGCTAGGAAAAGATCAGCCTTCAAGCTTCTTTAGATTATTGGGAGAATTTATGTCCTTGAGTCTGTAGAATTCATTTCAGCTTGCTTCTTGAAAGAAAGAAATATTAATAAAAAGAGAGGATCTCTATGCTTGGAGTTTTTGGCTTCAGGGAAAGCCTAGGCCCTGGATTTTGTTGTTGTTGTTGTTCATTTGTTTGTTTGGTTTGTTTGTTTTTGTTTTTTAAGGCTCACCTCATTGGATTAGGCCAACATAGGATATCCACCCTTTTGATTAACTCAAAAGTCATCTGATTAGGAACTTAATTTATATCTTAAAAATATCTTCACTTTTGCTATATTCTGTTCATTGGAAGCAAGTTGTAGGTTCCACTCACACTCATTGTGGGAGAGGATTGCACAATGATATGACTCATGGAGGTCCTATTAGGCTCTATCTGCCACAATATCCTCAAATGAAGGTGCACTTGTCCTCTGTTATTATCCATGATCCAAAGCAGAGGACAAATAGACAACACATCCACTGGAAAAACACTTACAGGGCTGCACTTATCAACTTTATCACTTGCCACCTTTCCTCCTCCCTATGGCGTTATATCACAGTATTGAAAATTATAAATTCACACTCAGGCTGCAGCCACTGTGCATAGCAGGTGAGTTGCCAAAGTGAAATCTATTTCCTTGCCTCATCACCATTCCATGCATGTCATACCTTCCTTCCAATATGTGCAGATCATGTAAGAAATAAAATCAAAGTACTCTTTCTGCATAGAATGATTGAACTAATCTTGCCCTTTATTTCATTTTGCTTCTTTTTGTTCTATAAAACCCTGTTATTTTCTTTTTTCCTTTTTTCTTTTAAATTCAGGGGGTACATGTGTAGGTTTGTTACATGGCCCTGTTATTTCTTATGCAAGTATTTTTAAGTTGCTTCAGCAACATGTTCTTCACTTAAAAAAAAATTGAGGGTCTCAAATTGCAGGGAGAATGATTTAAAATTCCAAATAATATAGTTGGCTAGTGATGTAAAAGATTTTAAAGGTGCAAAACAATAGCATAACCCCACAGCAACTTTGCAAGTATAACCTGGCAGAGAGGGCTTGAAAAGACTGACCAAACATAGTTTTCCTACAGAGGTCAGTCTTTTGAGTTTCTGCTGTTTTCTCCACAACTCTTACCTCAATTTCCCATTCTGAAGGAAACAAGTGATTCAGAAGGTGCACTGCCTTCTCAAAGCAACAGAACACTTGCCTCTGCCATTTATGTTACCTTTGCCTTTCACTCTTCCCCCGCCCCCAGCTTTTTTTGTGCTTAAGAAGTCCATTTTTTTGGTAAGAGTAAGAAAGCCTAAAGGTTTCATTGTTAGCAACATTGATTATGAGAATTTTCATCCTGAGCATCATCTATTTTAGGGTCAACTAAAATAGCTCAGGTTCAAAATAAAAGACTTGCACTTCTCACAGACCCTGGAAACAGAAGTTCAAGACCATCTGCCTTTCACTACAAGAATGATAGTCAAAGATACCAAGACACTATAGGACTCCTAAGAATCACGAACCAAATCCAGTAATGCTGCTGGCATAGTCCTTTACCTGGCCACTTAAAACCAAAATAAATCTCCATGATTATTCGTGAATTCTGAGATTTTAATACCAAGGTCATTCTTCTATGGATTCCTCTAGGCTTGAGCTGAACACACTGTTCCTCAAGTTGTTTTCTGTTTTTTTGTTTTTAATCTGTAAAACGTTGGACTGCATGCTCCATCTGGAATCCCACTTCTCCTGCTTCCAAAACAATAGACTAGAAACATGATCATATATTCTAGGCTCTGTCAGGTTCTCTGCTGTGCCAAGGCAGTGGCTGGGGGATATGGATGGACACAGGTCTATGAAATGGGCCAGAAAGCCTGCTGCACACTATAATAACAACCCTGATAACTCAGACGCCCATGTTCCTCTACTTCCACTCCAAACACCATACTTTAAGGGGTAGAAGATTAGATTGGAATTCAGTGGTATCAGGTGCAGAAAATTACCTTTAAGACACTATGTAGTGACCTCATGCTTGGAGCATTAAATGAGGCTTCATCATGCCAAAGAGACACTGCCCAGAAGCAATGGTGATAACCCACCTAATTCCTGTGGTCTTGTCTCCTATTTCTTCTGCTGCTTTTTCTGCTTACTCATTCTTGGCTTATTCTACTTACTCATCCCTTGCTACTCCTCTGGCATCCACCCCACTCAGCCTCTGGCAAGGCTCCAGTTCTTGATCCTGGCTGCCTCTTTGCTTGTGGATTGGACCTGATGCCTGCTCTAGTTTTCCTGGACTGATCTGGCATATGGCATAGGTTTGACCCTACCTATCCCCATGTTGACATCTTGCTTGAATACCCTTTTCAAAAGTAGCTTTAAAAAACAGTGATTGAACTATTTTATGCTTCTTTAAAGTCTCCAGTTAACTTGTGTTTTTTTAAGGCAATGTATCTTCTTACTTCTTACCAGATTTTGGGATACATATCCTAATGTCAAATTTAATAACTATTTATTCAAATAAAGATGAGGAGACATTTCTTAAATAAATAAAATTCAAAACATTTTAATGAATAAAATTTTAATGAATGAATCTAGGAGGACATGTAATATATTGCACCTGACACATAGAAAAATCAGAAATTTATTAATTCATACATCATGTATTTTTAAAAAGGGCTTGGGGCGGTTCCAAGATGGCCAAATAGGAACAGCTCCAGTCTATAGCTCCCAGCGTGAGCGACACAGAAGACGGGTGATTTCTGCATTTCCAACTGAGGTACCGAGTTCATCTCACTGGGGCTTGTCAGACAGTGGGTGCAGGACAGTGGGTGCAGTGCAGTGAGCATGAGCCGAAGCAGGGCGAGGCATCGCCTCACCTGGGAAGCACAAGGGGTCAGGGAATACCCTTTCATAGCCAAGCAAAGCTGTGACAGATGGCACCTGGAAAACCGGGTCACTCTCACGCTAATACTGCGCTTTTCCAATGGTCTTAGCAAACTGCACACCAGGAGATTATATCCCGTGCCTGTCTTGGAGGGTCCCATGCCCACGTAGCCTCACTCATTGGTAGCATAGCAGTCTGAGATCAAACTGCAAGGTGGCAGCGAGGCTGGGGGAGGGGCACCCACCATTGATGAGGCTTGAGTAGGTAAACAAAGCAACCGGGAAGCTTGAACTGGGTGGAGCCCACCACAGCTCAAGGAGGCCTGCCTGCCTCTGTAGACTCCACCTCTGGGGGCAGGGCATAGTCGAACAAAAGGCAGCAGAAACCTCTGCAGACTAAAATGTCCCTGACAGCTTTGAAGAGAGTAGTGGTTCTCCCAGCAGAGAGTTTGAGATCTGAGAACGGACAGACTGCCTCCTCAAGTGGGTCCTGACACCCAAGTAGCCTAACAGGGAGGCACCCCCCAGTAGGGGCAGACTGACACCTCACATGGCCGGGTACCCCTCTGAGACCAAACCTCCAGAGGAACAATCAGACAGCAACATTTGTTGTTCAGCAATATTCGCTGTTCTGCAGCCTCCGCTGCTGATACCCAGGCAAACAGCATCTGGAGTGGACCTCCAGTAAATTCCAGCAGATCTGCAGCTGAGGGTCCTGACTGTTAAAAGGAAAACTAACAAACAGTAAGGACATCCACACCAAAACCCCATCTGTATGTCACCATCATCAAAGACCAAAGGTAGATAAAACCACAAAGATGGAGAAAGAAAAGAACAGAAAACCCGAAAATTCTACAAATCAGAGCGCCTCTCCTCCTCCAAAGGAACACAGCTCCTCACCAGCAACAGAACAAAGGTGGACAGAGAATGACTTTGACGAGTTGAGAGAAGAAGTTGCTTATCAGCTTAAGGAGATTTTGGGCTGAGACGATGGGGTTTTCTAGATATAAAATCATGTCATCTGCAAACAGGGACAATTTGACTTCCTCTTTTCCTAATTGAATGCCCTTTATTTCCTTCTCCTGCCTGATTGCCCTGGCCAGAACTTCCAACACTATGTTGAATAGGAGTGGTGAGAGAGGGCATCCCTGTCTTGTGCCAGTTTTCAAAGGGAATGCTTCCAGTTTTTGTCCATTCAGTATGATATTGGCTGTGGGTTTGTCATAGATAGCTCTTATTATTTTGAGATACGTCCCATCAATACCTAATTTATTGAGAGTTTTTAGCATGAAGAGCTGTTGAATTTTGTCAAAGGCCTTTTCTGCATCTATTGAGAAAATCATGTGGTTTTTGTCTTTGGTTCTGTTTATATGCTGGATTACATTTATTGATTTTCGTATGTTGAACCAGCCTTGCATCCCAGGGATGAAGCCCACTTGATCGTGGTGGGTAAGCTTTTTGATGTGTTGCTGGATTCGGTTTGCCAGTATTTTATTGAGGATTTTTGCATCAATTTTCATCAAGGATATTGGTCTAAAATTCTCTTTTTTTGTTGTGTCTCTGCCAGGCTTTGGTATCAGGATGATCCTGGCCTCATAAAATGAGTTAGGGAGGATTCCCTCTTTTTCTATTGATTGGAATAGTTTCAGAAGGAATGGTACCAGCTCCTCCTTGTACCTCTGGTAGAATTTGGCTGTGAATCCATCTGGTCCTGGACTCTTTTTGGTTGGTAAGCTATTAATTATTGCCACAATTTCAGAGCCTGTTATTGGTCTATTCAGAGATTCAACTTCTTCCTGGTTTAGTCTTGGGAGGGTGTATGTGTCGAGGAATTTATCCATTTCTTCTAGATTTTCTAGTTTATTTGCATAGAGGTGTTTATAGTATTCTCTGATGTTAGTTTGTATTTCTGTGGGATTGGTGGTGATATCCCCTTTGTCATTTTTTATTGCATGTATTTGATTCTTCTCTCTTTTCTTCTTTGTTAGTCTTGCTAGTGGTCTATCAATTTTGTTGATCTTTTCAAAAAACCAGCTCCTGGATTCATTGATTTTTTGAAGGGTTTTTTGTGTCACTATTTCCTTCAGTTCTGCTCTGATCTTAGTTATTTCTTGCCTTCTGCTAGCTTTTGAATGTATTTGCTCTTGCTTCTGTAGTTCTTTTAATTGTGATGTTAGGGTGTCAATTTTGGATCTTTCCTGCTTTCTCTTGTGGGCATTTAGTGCTATAAATTTCCCTCTACACACTGCTTTGAATGTGTCCCAGAGATTCTGGTATGTTGTGTCTTTGTTCTCATTGGTTTCAAAGAACATCTTTATTTCTGCCTTCATTTCATTATGTACCCTGTAGTCACTGAGAAGCAGGTTGTTCAGTTTCCATGTAGTTGAGTGGTTTTGAGTGAGTTTCTTAATCCTGACTTCTAGTTTGATTGCACTGTGGTCTGAGAGACAGTTTGTTATAATTTCTGTTCTTTCACATTTTCTGAGGAGAGCTTTACTTCCAACTAGGTGGTCAATTTTGGAATAGGTGTGGTGTGGTGCTGAAAAAAAATGTATATTCTGTTGATTTGGGGTGGAGAGGTCTGTAGTTGTCTATTAGGTCCACTTGATGCAGAGCTGAGTTCAATTTCTGGGTATCCTTGTTAACTTTCTGTCTCGTTGATCTGTCTAATATTGATAGTGGGGTGTTAAAGTCTCCCATTATTATTGTGTGGGAGTCTAAGTCTCTTTGTAGGTCACTCAGGACTTGCTTTATGAATCTGGGTGCTGCTGTATTGGGTGCATATATATTTAGGATAGTTAGTTCTTCTTGTTGAATTGATCCCTTTACCATTATGTAATGGCCTTCTTTGTCTCTTTTGATCTTTGTTGGTTTAAAGCCTGTTTTATCCGAGACTAGGATTGCAACCCCTGCGTTTTTTTGTTTTCAATTTGCTTGGTAGATCTTCCTCCATCTCTTTATTTTGAGCCTATGTGTGTCTCTGCACGTAAGATGGGTTTCCTGAATACAGCACACTGATGGGTCTTGACTCTTTATCCACTTTGTCAGTCTATGCCTTTTAATTGGAGCATTTAGTCCATTTATATTTAAGGTTAGCATTGTTATGTGTGAATTTGATCCTGTCATTATGATGTGGCTGGTTAGTTTGCTCATTAGTTGATGCAGTTTCTTCCTAGCCTCGATGGTCTTTGCAGTTTGGCATGTGTTTGCAGTGGCTGGTACCGGTTGTTCCTTTCCATGTTTAGTGCTTCCTTCAGGAGCTCTTTTAGGGCAGGCCTGGTGGTGACAAAGTCTCTCAGCATTTGCTTGTCTGTAAAGGATTTTATTTCTCCTTCACTTATGAAGCTTAGTTTGGCTGGATATGAAATTCTGCATTGAAAATTCTTTTCTTTAAGAATGTTGAATATTGGCCCCCACTCTCTTCTGGCTTGTAGAGTTTCTGCCGATAGATCCGCTGTTAGTCTGATGGGCTTCCCTTTCTGGGTAACCCGACCTTTCTATCTGGCTGCCCTTAACATTTTTTTCTTCATTTCAACTTTGGTGAATCTGACAATTATGTGTCTTGGAGTTGCTCTTCTCGAGGAGTATCTTTGTGACATTCTCTGTATTTCCTGAATTTGAATGTTAGCCTGCCTTGCTAGATTGGGGAAATTCTCCTGGATAAAATCCTGCAGACTGTTTTCCAACTTGGTTCCATTCTCCCTGTCACTTTCAGGTACACCAATTAGACGTAGATTTGGTCTTTTCACATAGTCCCATATTTCTTGGAGGCTTTGTTCATTTCTTTTTATTCTTTTTTCTGTAAACTTCTCTTCACACTTCATTTCATTCATTTCGTCTCCCATTGCTGATACCCTTTCTTCCAGTTGATCGCATCAGTTACTGAGACTTGTGCATTCATCACATAGTTCTTGTGCCCTGGTTTTCAGCTCCATCAGGTCCTTTAAGGACTTCTCTGCATTGGTTATTCTAGTTATCCATTCATCTAATTTTTTTTCAAAGTTTTTGACTTCTTTGCCATTGGTTCGAACTTCCTCCTTTAGCTCGGAGTAGTTTGATTTTCTCAAGCCTTCCTCCCTCAACTCGTCAAAGTCATTCTCCGTCAAGCTTTGTTCTGTTGCTGGTGAGGAGCTGCATTTCTTTGGAGGAGGAGAGTTGCTCTGATTTTTAGAGTTTCTGGTTTTTCTGCTCTGTTTTTTCACCATCTTTGTGGTTTTATCTACCTTTGGTCTTTGATGATGGTGACGTACAGATGGGTTTTTGGTGTGGATGTCCTTTCTGTTTGTTAGTTTTCCTTCTAACAGTCAGGACCTTCAGCTGCAGATCTGTTGGAGTTTACTGGAGGTCCACTCCACACCCTGTTTGCCTGGGTATCAGCAGCGGTGGCAGCAGAACAGCAGATATTGGTGAACTGCAAATGCTGCTGCCTGATCATTCCTCTGGAAGTCTTGTCTCAGAGGAGTACCCTGCTGTGTGAGGTGTCAGTCTGCCCCTACTGGGGGGTGCCTCCCTGTTAGGCTACTCGGGTGTCAGGGACCCACTTGAAGAGGCAGTCTGCCTGTTCTCAGATCTCAAGCTGCGTGCTGGGAGAACCACTACTCTCTTCAAAGCTGTCAGACAGGGACTTTTAAGACTGCAGAGTTTATTGCTGTCTTTTGTTTGTCTATGCCCTACCCCCAGAGGTGGAGCCTACAGAGGCAGGCAGGCCTCCTTGAGCTGTGGTGGGCTACACACAGTTCGAGCTTCCCAGCCGCTTTGGTTACCTACTCAAGCCTGAGCAATGGCAGGCGCCTCTCCCCCCACCTGGCTCCTGCCTTGCAGTTTGATCTCAGACTGCTGTGCAAGCAATGAGCGAGGCTCTGTGGGCGTAGGACTCTCTGAGACAGGTGCGGGATATAATCTCCTGGTGTGCCGTTTGTTAAGCCCGTTGGAAGAGAGCAGTATTAGGGTGGGAGTGACCCGATTTTCCAGGTGCCATCTGTCATCCGTTTCTTTGACTAGGAAAGGGAATTCCCTGACCCCGTGCACTTCCCAGGTGACGCAATGCCTCGCCCTGCTTAGGCTCACACATGGTGCACTGCACCCACTGTCCTGCACCCACTGTCTGGCATTCCCCCAGTGAGATGAAACCAGTACTTCAGTTGGAAATGCAGAAATCACCCATCTTCTGTGTCGCTCACGCTGGGAGCTGTAGACTGGAGCTGTTCCTATTTGGCCGTCTTGGCTCCACCCCTCACAAGCATTCTTATATACCAATAACAGACAAACAGAGAGCCAAATCATGAGTGAACTCCCATTCACAATTGCGTCAAAGAGAATAAAATACCTAGGAATCCAACTTACAAGGGATGTGAAGGACCTCTTCAAGGAGAACTACAAACCGCTGCTCAATGAAATAAAAGAGGACACAAACAAATGGAAAAACATTCCATGCTCATGGAGAGGAAGAATCAATATCGTGAAAATGGTCATACTGCCCAAGGTAATTTATAGATTCAATGCCATCCCCATCAAGCTACCAATGACTTTCTTCACAGAATTGGAAAAAACTGCTTTAAAGTTCATATGGAACCAAAAAAGAGCCCGCATTGCCAAGTCAATCCTAAGCCAAAAGAACAAAGCTGGAGGCATCACACTACCTGACTTCAAACTATACTACAAGGCCACAGTAACCAAAACAGCATTGTACTGGTGCCAAAACAGAGATATAGACCAATGGAACAGAACAGAGCCCTCAGAAATAACACCACACATCTACAACTATCTGATCTTTGACAAACCTGACAAAAACAAGAAATGGGGAAAGGATTCCCTATTTAAAAAATGGTGCTGGGAAAACTGGCTAGCCATATGTAGAAAGCTGAAACTGGATACCTTCCTTACGCCCTATAGAAAAATTAATTCAAGATGGATTAAAGACTTAAACGTTAGACCTAAAACCATAAAAACTGTAGAGGAAAACCTAGCCAATACCATTCAGGACATAGGCATGGGCAAGGACTTCATGTCTAAAACACCAAAAGCAGTGGCAACAGAAGCCAAAGTTAGACAAATGGGATCTAATTAAACTAAAGAGCTTCTGCACAGCAAAAGAAACTACCATCAGAGTGAACAGGCAACCTACAGACTGGGAGAAAATTTTTGCAATCTACTCATCTGACAAAGGGCTAATATCCAGAATCTACAAAGAACTCAAACAAATTTACAAGAAAAAAACAAACAACCCCATCAAAAAGTGGGTGAAGGATATGAACAGACACTTCTCAAAAGATGACATTTATGCAGCCAACAGACACATGAAAAAATGCTCATCATCACTGGCCATCAGAGAAATGCAAATCAAAACCACAATGAGATACCATCTCACACCAGTTAGAATGGCGATCATTAAAAAGTCAGGAAATGAAAGGTGCTGGAGAGGATGTGTAGAAATAGGAACACTTTTACACTGTTGGCGGGACTGTAAACTGGTTCAATCATTGTGGAAGACAGTGTGGCGATTCCTCAGGGATCTAGTAGTAGAAATAACATTTGACCCAGCCATCTCGTTACTGGGTATATACCCAAAGGATTATAAATCATGCTGCTATAAAGACACATGCACATGTAAGTTTATTGTGGCACTATTCACAATAGCAAAGACTTGGAACCAACCCAAATGTCCATCAATGATAGACTGGATTAAGAAAATGTGGCACATATACACCATGGAATACTATGCAGCCATAGAAAAGGATGAGTTCATGTCCTTTGCAGGCACATGGATGAAGCAGGAAACCATCATAATCAGCAAACTATCACAAGGACAAAAAACCAAACCACATGTTCTCACTCATAGGTGGGAATTGAACACTGAGAACACTTGGACACAGGAAGGGGGCATCACACACAGGGGTCTGTTGTGGGGTGGGGGGAAGGGCAAGTGATAGCATTAGTAGATATACCTAACGTAAATGACAAGTTAATGGGTGCAGCACACCAGCATGGCACATGTATACATATGTAACAAACCTGCATGTTGTGCACATGTACCCTAGAACTTAAAGTATAATAATAAAAAAAAAAAAGCTGAAACAGGGTCCCTTCCTTACACCTTTTACAAAAATTAAGTCAAGATGGATTAAAGATTTAAATGTTAGACCTAAAACCATAAAAACCCTATGAAAACCTAGGCAATACCATTCAGGACATAGGCATGGGCAAGGACTTCATGTCTAAAACACCAAAAGCAATGGCAACAAAAGACAAAATTGACAAATGGGATCTAGTTAAACTAAGGAGCTTCTGCACAGCAAAAGAAACTACCATCAGAGTGAACAGGCAACCTACAAAATGGGAGAAAATTTTTGCAATCTACTCATCTGACAAAGGGCTAATATCCAGAATCTACAAAGATCTCAAACAAATTTACAAGAAAAAAACAAACAACCCCATCAAAAAGCAGGTGAAGGATATGAACAGACACTTCTCAAAAGAAGACATTTATGCAGCCAACAGACACAGAAAAAATGCTCATCATCACTGGCCATCAGAGAAATGCAAATCAAAACCACAATGAGATACCATCTCACAACAGTTAGAATGGCGATCATTAAAAAGTCAGGAAACAACAGGTGCTGGAAAGGCTGTTGAGAAATAGGAACACTTCTACACTGTTGGTGGGATTGTAAACTAGTTCAACCAGTGTGGAAGTCAGTGTGGCGATTCCTCAGGGATCTAGAACTAGAAATACCATTTGACCCAGCCATCCCATTACTGGGTATACACCCAAAGGAATATAAATCATGCTGCTATAAAGACACATGCACATGTATGTTTATTGTGACACTAGTCAGAATAGCAAAGACTTGGAACCAACCCAAATGTCCATCAATGATAGACTGGATTAAGAAAATGTGGCACATATACACCATGGAATACTATGCAGCCATAAAAAAGGATGAGTTCATGTCCTTTGTAGGGACATGGATGAAGCTGGAAACCATCATTCTCAGTAAACTATCACAAAAACCAAAAACCAAACACTGCATGTTCTCACTCATAGGTGGGAATTGAACAATGAGAACACTTGGACACAGGAAGGGGAACATCACACACTGGGGCCTGTTGTGGGGTGGGGGAAGGGGGGAGGGAAAGCGTTAGGAGATATCCCTAATGTAAATGATGAGTTAATGGGTGCAGCACATCAACATGGCACATGTATACATATTTAACAAACCTGCACGTCGTGCACATGTGCCCTAGAACTTAAAGTATAATAAATATATGTGTATATATACATATGTGTGTGTGTGTGTGTATATATATAAACACAGGTGCACAACACACAGTTTGTTGTTGCTGTTGTTGAATAGCTGATTCAGTTACTATGGTGATGCTATTGTGCTGTTAGTTACTCTGAACATGTTATGTTTTCATTGTATTAATGGTGTGTCATTTTTTACAAGTACTTATATGTGAATAAGTACAAGCAAATGATTGCTTATTTTGTTTATTGGTAGCATATTAATTCAGAGTCAGAAGTGTTGATAATACCAAACAACCACAGATTTTCCACGAGTGTAGCTAAGATGGTGACATTGTTGGTTTCTGATGTTTCCATGTACACAAACTTCATTTTATCCACGAATTATTTAAAATATTGTATATAATTTTCTTCAGACTATGTTTATAAGGCATATATGAAACATAAATGAATTTCCTGTTTAGACTTGGATCTCATCCCCAAGATAGCTCACTCTGTACATGCGAATATTCTAAAATCTGAAAAATCTGAAATCTGAAACATTTTTTTGTCCCAAGCATTTCAAATAAGGGATACTCAACATATACTAGAACACTCAAGGGGCCAAAGGTAATGGAATAGGACATATTTAAGAAGAGAACTAAAGCAGCTTCTGCCCATGCAAGAGTTTTAATAAACTAGTGGTTTTTTCTTCTGATTTTACTTACAGTGCTCCCACAAGACCTAGATGCATGTTCATGGAGGAAGAACGAATGACTAATATAAGTATTCTTGTCAAGATTCCTTGGAGAAATGGAACCTTTGTCTGCTGTCTGCAAGTTGGAGAACGAGGAAAGCCAGTGGTGTATTTTGGTCCAAGTTCAAAGGCCTGAGAACCAGGGAAACCAACGGTGTAGGTCCTAGAGTTTGCAGGTCCAAGAACCAACCAGAAGCTCTGAGGTCCAAGGGAATGAAAAGACTGATGTTCCAGCTCAAGTAGAGAGAGCCAATTTGCCCTTCTTCTGCCTTTTTGCTTCATCTGGGCCCGCAATGGATTGGTGATGTCCACCCACAATGGTGAGCGTGGATCTTCTTTACTCAGCCTACTGATTCAAATGCTAATCTCCTTCCAGAAACACCCTCACAGACGCACCCAGAAATAATGTATTTATCAGCTGTCTGGGCATCCTTTAGCCTAATCAAGTTGACTCATAAAATTAACCACCACAACAAGTGACATGATCAGACCCAGAGTCACTCTTCCTCTCCAACTCAGTTGTTCTATTATTGGGCCAAGCTTGAGACTGACACTGCTTTCCTTGGGAGTCTCTCTTGTTGCTCATCTGAGCAGACTCTTGGCAGCCTGCCCCCTAGTTCATGTCACATGCCTAGGTATGTCTAAATTCTAGCTTATGCACAAATCTGATCCCCCTTAGTATAACACAAAAAGTGTTTATAATAGTAAAGATTAAAAGAGAGGTCATAGACCGCTTAAGAGGGGAGAAGCATTTATACTTATATTTTCCTTCCTAATAACTCCTCATGATTCTAGGAATTCTGAATGAGATAATTATTACTATTAAGCAACACCAACCTATGAAAGCTTCTGGGAGGGAGGCTGTACCATGCAAAGCCACAAGGGCCAAGCTGCCCAAGACCATGGGAACCCACCTTTTGCATCAGTGTGACTTGGATCATTTTGCAGTGTGAGAGATGGATTAAGTATATCTCAGTTTAGGAAATTTCTCTTTAAATAAAAAAATTTATCATCTGTCTTTGCCCAGATTATGCCTTTCAGCACTGGCATTTAATTTGTTACATTTTATATACCTGCATGGCTTTTTAAATTTAAGTATATATATACATATACATAGACAGCTATTTTAGTATTTAATAACAGAATTTTTAAAATTAAAGTTTGAAAATATCTTCTTAGGTAAAGTTAGCAGACTTAGCAAATAAAAATATAGAACATCCAGTTAAATTTGAATTTCAGATAAGTGACAATTTTTAATATAAGTATGTTCTATGCAATATTTGGGACATATTTATACTGAAAAAAATTATTTATCTGATAGTCACATTTAACTAGATGTCCTGTATTTTATCTGGCAACCCTAGTCTAAGGACACAGGCTTAAATAACTAGGCTGTTACTTTAATGTTTTGTACTGGTCATTTCAGGGTATTCCATGAGAAATGAACACTTGTTGTTCCAACCTATTTGGAAGTTTTGATGTGGACCACTTAAATTGCTAAATGGCTTCATAGGTTCCCTATAGTTACTTGCCATTACAGAGGTTTGCAGCATATGCGGCCCTTGATCTGAACTATAGTCAACCCAGAAAACTGCCTATGATACTCTGTTATTTTCTGCTGTGCTGAAGCCAAAGCAATTATGGATTTCTCTGGAGGAAAACACGTCCATTGATTTTAAGTTGTTTGGGGGAATGTTAATTTAATGTAAGTTTCCTTCGGCCATGACTGTTACTTCTATATAGCCTACACAACAGTTGCATAGAAAACAAAATACCTTTTGTTGAGAAGTCTGGGGTTTTGATTTTTTTTTGCTTGTTTAGCTTTGAAGAGGCAATTTTGGGAGAGGGGTTGGTGTAAGGCAGGAGAAGTAACTGGAGACTTGAAGCAAAGTTCTTTAACCTTAGGTCACTGATCTTCTGAGGTGCAGGTTAAATTTTGGTTTTGGGAGTTTTATGTGCCCTCAAGTAGCCATCTCAGCAGTCCACCACAGACTAGACAGAAACATGAACACCCTTGGCCACGCCGCTGATGTTGGCTTTCAGGCCGTTCTGAAACCAGCATTACAGGAAAGCCTAATATTTGAACTTTTCACTCTTGGTTCATTTTATTAGACAGCAGTGAACATTATCCTTGTACTAAATGATGAAGAGAAAAATATGAAACACTCTTAAAATCAGTCTTTGTTTTTCTCCTTCCTCTTCTCTTTAGATATATTTCTTTTAGAAATTATTTCCCCTTAATCCACTTGTCCATATTGAAACATGTTTGAAAATCTAGGTGATAAGGAGAAGGAAAATACAGAAATACAGAAAGACCACCCAAAAAAATGTTTTTATACGCTATTAAATACTTTCCAGTCTCTTAAACTAATTTTTACTTTTGAACTGAGCAGACTAGAAATGAATTTCTCAAATATTAAAAAAAGAAAAATAATAGAGTCTGTATCCAAGTTTTTTACAGAAGTTGTAGAGGAATCTATAATGTAACATTTTAGTTATATCTAAAAGTTTCTGCATAAATAAATTTTTTAAAATAATAATTTATTTTAAGTAGGAAAACTGTAACTGAATCCATGTGCTCTTCTTTCCTGGTGCTATACAGTCAAGGCATTATCCAAATGCCAGAGAACTTAAATACAGAGCAGCCAAGCTGGGGGCTTTAAAAAGAATTTTTTATAGACTATTTTTTAGAGCCATTTTAAGTTCACAAGGAAATTATGCAGAAGGTACAGAGATTTTCTACATACCTTCTGCCCCAATATGTGCATAAACTATCCCTTTATCAACATCAGCTAGGTGCTTTTTCATCCAAACAAAAATCAAAAGAGTGAAACTGTAGTGGAAGAGAAGAACAAAAAATGAGTCTTCTCAAATCATCTTGTACTTAATTTTTATATCTTTAGTCTGTATATTATAGATTTATGTGTATGTACATATACACATACGTACATAGTATATATCCACATACATACTGTACATAATTATTCTTACAAAATAAATATTTTGCTTATTATACCAATACAACATTGTCAAAAATTCTAAATGGCCTACATTTAAAAATAATCCCCATGCTAAGATTGCTAGCTGTAAGGTTCCAAATTGACCACTGTTAGAGTGAGCTGCTAGCTTTCTTCCATAGAGATAATCTAAACATATCCTCTCTTCAGACAGGGGAAATGCTACATTGTTATGGTAGCTGACAATTCTTTTAGGATAGAACAATAAAAAGATAAATGTGAGATATGTCAAGCATCTACTATTAGATTTCAGAAGACTATTTTTTAATGAGGGAAAAAAGATATCAAAATAAGTATTTGAGAGGTAATGCCTGATGGTGGCTTGCTCATGGAAAACAGTAGCTTTTAATCCTAACAAGGGTGATGATTCATCATATCACCAGCAAATCATGGAACCACTTTGTTAAGCTTCCTTGTATGTGATACAGAGAATCATGCTATATCTTACCCCTGAAGTACTGGGGTTACCTAAAGAAATACATATTAATATTAGGTGGTTTTAAAATTTAGGAAACTATGTAAAGAACTACAAGAAGACAAATATTATAATGTAAACATTTAAAAAAAAAGGTTGTTCCTCTCACATAAAGAGTGATAAATGTGATGTCACTTAAATGGGTGTGCTTTAGGAGGTGTTGGGCCTTCATAACCCCATTCACACTGGGGCCCCATACAACTAGGCAGGTTCGAAGCTGTGAAGCAACCCCACCAGCCATATCCAAGAAGGAATAAAGCTGAGCCCTCATTAAGGGTGCTGGCTTTGCTTTTCTCAACCCACTTCACAAGTTTGTTATTCAAGAAGCATGTACTGATCATCTATAGGCACATGATGTTGTTTGCTCTATGACGGGGTTTTGCAATGTGCTAGAGATTGTCCTGTGCTTCATAGGATGTTGGGCAGCATTCCTGGCCTCTACCTTCTAGACACTAATACCTTTCACCCATGTCCTAGCTGTGATGAATAAAAATATTTCCAGATGTTGCCAAATGTCCACTCAAGAGCAAAATCACCTCCAGATGAGAACCACTGGTCTATGCTAAAACGGTGATTCCCAAACTTTTGTAGACATAAGACTCACTTAAAGTCCTGGTTTAAAATATGGGTCCCTGTGCCCTAAATCCTAAAATTTAATTCAGTAAAGCTGAGATGGGTACAAATAATTTGTAGAAAAAAAGAGAGAAAGAGAAAAAGAAGTGGATTGGGGAGTGAATATAGGACTCAGGACTCAGGGGCTTAGAGGTACCAAGATGGGGTGACTGACACGAGTGCTGCAAAGTTGCTTAATAAAATTTCCCTTCAACTCCTCAAACTTTTTGCAGGTATTTCAATATAAATAGTTTTGTATTAATATAAACTCTGTCCTTAGTAGAGTGTGTGGTGTAGAAAGATGTTACAATAAAAGCAATTTTTGAATGAATGATTTAATAATGATTTCAAGGGGAAAGCATAAGTGCTTATTCACTTAGTTCAGTGTAGAATGAAGCTGTTTAGTTCTAATGGCCAGGGGAGGTGTGGTCTGTGACATTTATCAGGAGCCTTGCAGTGAGCAGTGAGTTCTAATCCTGGAAAACCAGAAGCGGGATTGAGGATAAAATCTACAGTGTATTTCATTTGGGCCATCCCTTCACCCAGGACCTGAAATCTCTTATTAAATACTTTAGTAAAACTGACTTTCCTAGGGAAAGATTAATAGAAGAGAGAATGGCCAGGCATGGTGGCTCACGCCTGTAATCCCAGCACTTTGGGAGGCTGAGGCGGGTGGATCACCTGAGGTCAGGAGTTCGAGACCAGCCTAGCCAACATGGTGAAACCCTGTGTCTACTAAAAATACAAAAATTAGCAGGGCGTGGTGGTGCATGCCTGTAGTCCCAGCTACTCAGGAGGCTGAGGCAGGAGATTTGCTTGAACCTGGAAGGCAGAGGTTGTGGTGAGCCAAGATCATGCCACCGCACTCCAGCCTGGGCGATAGAGCGAGACTCCATCTCAAATAAATAAATAAATAAATAAATAAATAAATAAATAAAATAGAAGAGGGAATGTTAGAACCATTTTCAAATTGTAAAGATTAATTTATTTCCTATTCTTTCTTCTTCTTATATCATCTTTCTCCAGCCCTCTACTAAAATTCATAAAACTCAACCATGAAAACATTTCTTCATCACTCCCACAGTGAAAAATAAAACAGAGAAGAACAGTGAGATTCCAGATTAGCACTGGTTATGTTGAGTGTGTTCTCTGGGAAGGGAGTTGTTGTAATACCTTAAGGGAAGGGATAATTATGATCATGAAAGAGTAGACATTTGGTAGTTGCTTGCTATGTGCCAGACACAGTACTAGGTATATTTCATACTTTGTCTCAAAATATATTTGTGGGATATAAATCTCAGATTCTAGTTATAAAATTTACAGCCTGTGTGCCTCTGCTTGTGCCATTTCCTCTGCTTAGAACCCCCTTTTCTCTCATAACTATCCATGAATATGTCATTCTTTATTCAAACCTCACATTTCCATGTCTACTTACCTTTAAGACATTCCTAACTTGCCGAACTCTGAAAAAGACAGGATCTTCTTGCTTTGTAAACCTCTGAAATAGTTATTTATATTGTACACCCAGTACCTACTTTTTGCCTTATATTGCAGTTTTATAAACTCATGAGGCATGTGGCTGCCTTCATTACTGTAAGACAAACTCCTTGAAGGTAAAAGCCATGTTTTTTTTTAAGCTTTGTTTTCCTCAAGCACAGTGTTTTGCAAAGTTTCAGTTTCAGATTTCTCTTGCATCAGAATCATCTGGGATGTTTGTTGAAGATCCAGATTACTGGTACCCACCTCAGTTTTGCTGAATTAAATTTTAGAATGTAGGGCCCAGAGACCCATATTTTAAACTAGCATTTTAAGTAAGTCATGTGTCCACAAAAGTTTGGGAATCACTGTTTGAGCAGAGAGCAGTGGTTCTCAGCTGGTGATGATTTTGCTCTTGAGGGGACATTTGTCAACATCTGGGAACATTTTTGCTCATTACACTTGGGACAGGGGTGAGTACTACTCGTATCTAGAGGGTAGAGGCCAGGGATACTGCTCAACATTCTTCCTCCTTGAAGGCAATAGTTACTTTTATAAAAATATTTTTATAAGCTCTGTCCCTAGTAGTGTGTGGTGTAGAAAGGTGTTATATAAAAGCAATTTTTTGATGATTGATTTAATAAATGGATTATTCCCTAGTCTTTGCCACCATTGGTTTCAAAGCATTCAACTTCTAAGCTGTTGCTTTAAACTGCTTGTAGAGATAAACCTCATCTGAAACTGTTCAGAGTTGTATCAAGTCTTTTAGCCAGAGAAGAATAGTCTTTCCTCTTTCAAAGCTCACTTCCACTTTGTGGACACTCATTAGTGCCCTGATGCCTACCTCAGTCTTAAACCCAAAGTCCATTTACAGAGGTGACTGATGTCCTAAGGAGCCTTTGGTCCCCAAACCTAGCCACTTTCTAAATTTATCTAGTAGTGAAGTATCCTGTAAATATTCCTAAGAAAAAAGTGGAGGTTTCACTGAGGTTCTTTATAAAACATTTATATAAGGCATAATCTATTACACATTAAAATTATGCAACCATAATTCTCACTCAGAGAGCTGTTTGTTTCCAAACTCACAAACAAAAAATATCTTGCTTTTTGTTTTTGGTTTTTAAATTGTCTTTTTGTTTTATAGGTCCTGTGTGATTTATGCTTTAAAGAGTTTCTGTTTTGATGTGTTTCTAGGATTTGTTTCATGATTTAGAACTCCTTTTAGCAGTTCTTGTAGTGGTGGCTTGGTAGTGGCGAATTCTCTCAGCATTTATCTATCCGAAAAAGACTGTATTTTTCATAAAACCTTCTTCTTGGAAGAATATCCATTTTCCTATTTGTTTTTATAGGAAATATAGACAAGGTGGTCAGTCTTTTTTTTCTATAACATTCTACAATGTGGGTTAAAAGAAATAATTCTAAATTTAGAAGCTTTTTCTGAAATTTATTATCTTTACAATTTGTTTTAGTTATCAAACTCTATAAAATCACTGAACACCGTGGAGTTTACTAAAGTGGAACTGTAAATGGTTCTTGACCTGATGGCACATGAAATGGCTTTGGGAGACAATACTCAGCTGAACAGTGGATAAATAACCAAATAAGGCAGTCCATATTTTAGGTCCAGAGTTAGGAGTTCACACATAAATTTGCAAAGCCATACTCAAACGTAGAAACCGAAGTGTACTGGAGTAATCAGGTAAAATTTTGAGATTCAGGCTGATGAAGAGGAAGGTTAGAAGAAAGAGCACATTAATCAGAGGATAGCGATGCAGAGGAAGACGGAATTTCTGAAAAGTGCGAAATAGGAAAATGAGATTAGTGTAGCACAAATCGTGGTATGTGTTGATAAATTCTGGAATGGAGGAGTATCAGCTATTTGGTGAACTTACTAAGAGTGCCTTGAATGCTCAGCTGCACAGTAGGCAATGAAACACCATGAAGTGGTATGGACAGATGAGTAACTGAGTGAGAATAGTATTTTAAGAACATTAGTTTGGAATGGTTGCAGATTGGGTAGAGGAAAGAAGAGATGGTTTGCAGATTGATAGAGGAAAAAGGACAATGGAGACAGGAAATCCAGTTAGAAAAGTATTACACTTATTCAGAAAGAAAGCAATTAGTTCCCCAACTAAGCTTGTGACAGAAAGGGGCAGATGGTTATAGTTTTGTCAAAGATGAGTAAATGGAACTGAGCAAATTCATTGGATGTATGGGGTAAAGTAAAGGGGTGAGAAATTGCCTCCAATTCTAATCATAAAATCCTAGGACAGATGTATTCTCCTTAAATCCTCTCCGTCTACCTTGTCTTCTTAAAATTTGCACAAAATTTTCTGCCCACCATATTTGAGAATCTATGAGTTGTTTTTTGTTTGTTTGTTTCAGAGAATAGCACCTAACACCTAAATCTACCAACACTAACAATGTGACTTTTGAGAGGCAAAGTTCAAAATCTGCAAAATCAGAACATTTCAGAGATAATAGTCTATCTGTTTAACATTCTTCACCACATGCCTCCATTTATTCATAGTGCCATTAAAAATGTTTGGTGTTCATTCCTGAAACCAACCCTGGGCTTCTGGATCCAACAGCAGAGTCGATTATATGATTGCTTAAACATCAAAGCTTTCCTTCACTAATGTTCTTACCAGGGGACATAAACAGGCAGGTCTTTTCTCTCTGGTTTAGGCAAATGTCTATGTTGTTCAAACCAGCATACTGTACATTCCTGTGTGATTTTATGTGTTTGATCATTGGACAGATGGAATATCTGCTTTTCCCATTGCTATCAATTGAATGTGTGCAGTGCACATCCTGCTCAAAGCAGACCTGTTTTGTTGGGCAGAAGTCAGGGCTTACTGCCCTGGGACAGCCCATTTCTTGGAAATGCTCGTAGGATCTTCAGTTTCCCCTTCTGAGGTATACAAGGAAAATCTTACCCTGAGGAAATATAAAAGAATTTCCTGACACCAGCCAAAGAAACAGGTGCACACATATTTGATTTGATAAAAATGGGATACATAAGGTGTGGCCATAGTGCAAGCATATTATATCCCCCTGCTCCACAGTTTCAGTGGTCCACTCAGAAAACTTCTGCCCTGAGTAATCACTGTCTCCATAATAAATCTGAGTGCCTTACTCTGGAATTCCTTCACAGTCTGGCCCCAATTGGCTTTTCCAACCATATTACAAACTACACCCATTTAAGATCTTGCCACGCTAAGCTACTTACTGTTACCTGATCCTCAACCCAAGCTCTAGCCTTGCTGATGTGCTGTCTTCAATTTAAGCTTATCTTCCTTCACAATCCAAATGTCCAAATTCTTGGCATCCTAAAAATCCCATTTATTTGGCAACCCATGAAGACTTTCTTCATCTCCCAGGTGCAAGTCAGCCCTCACTGCCTTATCCTCCCAGTGCAAGTTACATGTATTTATCTGATGGCACCTACAATTTCTACCTGAATTAAGACTAATAGTCTTACCTGTGGACTATGTACATCTTGGGGAGTTTATGCCTGATCCATCTTTGAGTGCTTCACCCTAGGGTCTTGTATCTATGACGTGGTGGAAAGAATAATTGGAGAAAATTTAGGTTCAAGTCTCCCTCTAGCTGTGTCACTGTGATCAGTTTATAAATTTCAATATATCTTTTTAAGATTAGATGTGATAACATAAAAGTCATTCCCTAAAGGATTAGATAGTTAATATAGTTAATGACAATATTAATACATCATGGATGACACACCAGTTTAAAATATTAATCTATTGACATTACTATTAGAGAGATTTTTTTTTTTATGTAACATCACACACTGACCCAATTTGTTTCCCAGTTGGGACACCCCTGAAGTGTATCTGTTAATGAGAAGAAAACAAGTTAAAATGTGATCCTGATATTAAAATTACTGAACCCTCCTCACCTGTCTTCTGATCACTGGCTCAGCCTCCTGACCTTTTTTTTTTTTTTTTTTTTTACTATACTTAGCCTGTGTTATACTGATTCACAAGAGCTGCCAGTAAGATGAAATGGAGGTAGTTTAATTACTAAAACAAAAAAAACCACCATTTATTCATTCAAAAACTATTTATTGAGTGTTCCTAAAGGTCAGATACTCTTCTAGGTTCTAGTGATAGAGTCGTGAATAAGACAGATTTCTGTTTTGCCCTTGAGATGTTTACAAACTAGTAGAGGAGAAAGTTAGCTTGGCATAAAATTCCATTTCAGTATAACATGGTATGTTAGTTTTTGGAGTGGAGTAGAAGGAGCAAGTGGTCAAAAAGAAGCTTACCAGAAAAAAACGTATTCAATGGCTAATAAAACCCATTCATGACAAGCAAAATGTACTTCCCACTTCGTTTGTGGGAACATGCATTCAAGTTGAGTTCATTGTGTTAAAAGATAACAAATGGTGAGGCTGCAGAGAAATAGGAACATTTGCATACTGTTGGTGGGAATGTAAATTAGTACAGCCATTAGAGTAAACAGTATTGAGGTTTCTAAAACAATTAAAAATAGAACTACCATATGATCCAGCAATTCCACTACTGCTTATATATCCAAAGGAAATAAAATCAATGTCTTTACCATCTCACGCCAGTTAGAATGGCGATCATTAAAAAGTCAGGAAACAACAGTTGCTAGAGAGGATGTGGAGAAATAGGAATGCTTTTATATTGTTGGTGGGAGTGTAAATTAATTCAACCATTGTGAAAGACAGTGTGGCGATTCCTCAAGGATCTAGAATTAGAAATAACATTTGATCCAGCAATCCCATTACGGGGTATATACCCAAAGGATTACAAATCATTCTACTATAAAGACATACGCACATATATGTTTGTTGCAGCACTGTTTCCAAGAGCAAAGACTTGGAACCAACCCAAATGTCCATAATGATAGACTGGATTAAGAAAATGTGGCACATATATGCCATGGAATAATATGCAGCCATAAAAAAGGATGAGTTCATGTCCTTTGCAGGGACATGGGTGATGGTGTAAACCATCATTCTCAGCAAACTAACACAGGAACAGAAAACCAAACACCGCATGTTCTCACTCATAAGTGGGAGTTGAACAATGAGAACACATGGACACAGGGAGGGGAACATCACACACTGGGGCGTGTTGGGGGGTGAGGGGCTAGGGGAGGGATAGCATTAGGGGAAATGCCTAACGTAGATGATGAGTTGATAGGTGCAGAAAACCACCGTGGCACGTGTATACCTATGTAACAAACCTGCGCGTTCTGCACATGTACTCCAGAACTTAAAGTATAATAAATAAATAAATAAAATAAAATAAAATAAGATCAGTGTCTTAAAAAGAGATCTGCAGTCTCATATTTATTGCAACATTATTCACAGTAGCCAAGATAGTCAACCTAAGTGTCTATCAGTGAAATGAATGGATAGAGGAAATGTGGTATATATACACAATGGAATACCATTCTGCCATAAAAAGAAGGCAATCCTGTCATTTGTGGCAACATGAATGAACTGGAGGACATTATGTTAAGTGAAATAAGCCGGGTACAAATACTGCACGACCTCATTCCTATGTGAAATCTAAAAAAGTTGATATAGAAATAGAGAGGTCAGGAGACTGAGACCATCTGGCTAACACGGTGAAACCCGGTCTCTACTAAAAATAAAAAAAATAAAAAATAAATTAGCCAGCCGTAGTGGCGGGCGCCTCTAGTCCCAGCTACTCAGGAGGCTGAGGCAGAATGGCGTGAACCCGGGAGGCAGAGCTTGCAGTGAGCCGAGACCGCGCCACTGCACTGCAGCCTGGGCGACAGAGCGACACTCCATCAAAAAAAAAAAGATATATAGAGAGAAATAGAGAGTAGAATGGTGGTTACCAGAGGCAGGGGCAGTTGGGGTATGGGGGACTGTGGAGATGTTGGTCAATGGGTACAAAATTTCAGTTAGATAGGAAAAATATGAGATCTATTGTACAATATTGTACAATAGTTAATGATGAAATTCTTGAAATGCTTGTATTCTTGAAAAATGCTAAGAAAGTGAATGTTAAATGTTCTCACCACAAAAATGATAATTTTGTGAGGTAAATACATATTTTAATTAGATTTTACCATTACACAATTTATACTATTACATTGAAATAAATTAAAATAAATAAGTAAATGGAGCTCATTGTGGAAAATGTGGGTGATGAAGATGTAATTTATGCCTATTCACCATACCCATGGTTGACTTCAGTCTTCAAATTCCCTATAGAGAAGCTTGCTTGAAACTCCAGAATCATAGTAAGTATGTCCCTCAGTGTGCTTAGTGAAGGCCAAAGCTGGAAATTATTGAGAAGGAAAGAGAAATCTTTTAGGGTTCCATTAGCTAAGGATTAAAGGAGAGAGCTGAAACCAAGAACAGGAGAGTTAGATGTTGATTGGTGTTCAAAAGAGAGGCACTTAATATTCTGCCACCTTGGGGCAGAATGTGTGTGTGTGTGTGTGTGCGTGTGTGTCCAGACACAGATATAACTTTGGTGATATAAAGGCTGGGTAAACATGGTATGATAGTAGAGTGGGAAGGCTGACAGGGTATGTTGAATATCTGCTGCCCCAGAAAGGGCCAGGAAACATTAAAAATGCTGCTATTCTCTAGAGATGAGGAAAAGCATGTTTATAAAGTAAATATAGTAATAATAATAACATGTAATATGTAAACACAAAGGTTGGTAATAAGTCATCCTATTATTTCTTATTGACAATGAATGACAATTGGTGATTGTGACTTTACTCACCACTAAGTTGTTTGAGGTATGGTTTCCAGATCTGATTTTCTATGATCTGCGATTGCAAAAAATTTAGAACTCATAAATTAAAATTTTAAAACCTCTGCTAGTATTTTATTTTTATTTTATTGAAGTTCGTGTAAGTTGAAATAACACACACACAAGACTAGGCTATCCATCTTATCTCTATATTCCTGGTCACATACTTGACATTTTATTGAGACAGATCCTCTTTGGTTCTAAATTTACTTAGGTCTGTGACACACTCCCTCTTTGAAGACAGCTTTTCAAGTACTTTTTTTTGTTATTGAAATACATTAATTTAGAAGTTTAAGGATTATATACGGTGATTGGGTTTGTTCAGACAGTTTCAAGGTGACATATATGGGAATTGCTATGCTTCAGGCATGTTTAATAGCTAATGAATGAGGAGTGACTACAAAATGCTAGGGAATGACTCCTATCATGGTTCAATTTAGATCAGCATTTTAAAAATTCTTGCCTCATCTCAAATTATTATCTCTTCTGTAGCCCAAACACTGTGATCTTCGTACCAATATTTCTAAAATTTTATCTAATTTTCTGCTGCTGGTTAACATATTTACTTACCAATATAACATAAACACTTAACTACATACAATTAGACACTTGTTCAGTGCTGTGGAAGCTTAACTGAAACTATCTATTAAAGAATTTTAGCACTTTTTCAAAAGTAACTTTTTCTACCTATTCAATTATCTGAGAAATATTTCATGGATTTTATTCATCATTCCACATTTGATTTTATAAGCTAAACTGAAGTATACTGAAAATATGATTTATAATTTTATATCAATTTATAATTATATGAATAATTTACCAAGGATAACACAGCTGACTCACATCCACATATTATTTTTATAGTATATACAAAAATTGTTTTACAAGTATATCAATAGTTTTTAAAACATTCATATTCCTTGACCCATTTATTTTATCTTTGTGGATTTATTCTAAAGAAATTGTTATAAATGCACATACATTTAACCACTAAGATATTTATTGCACCATTATTTATGACAGAAAAAAATTCAAAACTGTTTGCAGAATAGAAAAATGAATAGGTAGTTGTTATTATAACTATTTGAAGGAATATCATGCAAAAGATACTTATGAAGATCTTTATAACATGAAAAATGTTTAGATTATAACATTAACTGAAAAGAAATTTATACACAAAATTGCACAAGCACAGACTTAATGGCAAGAAAGTAGAGTTCTCAAATATGCATTTTCAGACATTCTACTTACTACTTAATTTCATTTCCATTACAGGAAAAAAGCAAACAAACAAGTAAATATTTGAGGGATACTTTCCTGATACAAGGCTGGTTCAACATAAGCAAATCAATAAACATAATCCATCAGATAAACAGAACCAACAACAAAAACCACATGATTATCTCAATAGATACAGAAAAGGCCTTTGACAAAATTCAACAGCCCTTCATGCTAAAAACTCTCAAGAAACTAGGTATTGATGGGACGTATCTCAAAATAATAAGAGCTATTTATGACAAACCCACAGCCAATGTAATACTGAATGAGCAAAAACTGGAAGCATTCCCTTTGAAAACCGGCACAAGACAAGGATGCCCACTCTCACCACTCCTATTCAACATAGTATTGGAAGTTCTGGCCAGGGCAATCAGGCAAGAGAGAGAAATAAAGGGTATTCAATTAGGAAAAGAGGAAGTCAAATTGTCTCTGTTTGCAGATGACATGATTTTATATTTAAAAAACCCCATCATCTCAGCCCAAAATCTCCTTAAGCTGATAAGCAACTTCAGCAAAGTCTCAGGATACAAAATCAATGGGCAAAAATCACAAGTATTCCTATACACTAAGAACAGACAAACAGAGAGGCGAATAATGAGTGAACTCCCATTCACAAGTGCTACAAAGAGAAGAAAATACCTAGGAATCCAACTTACAAGGGATGTGAAGGACCTCTTCAAGGAGAACTACAAACCACTGCTGAACGAAATAGAAGTGGACACAAACAAATGGAAGAACATTCCATGCTCACGGATAGGGAGAATCAATAGCATTAAAATGGCCATTCTGCCCAAGGTAATTTGTAGATTCAATGCTATCCCCATCAAACTACCACTGACTTTCTTCACAGAACTGGAAACAACTACTTTAAATTTCATATGGAACAAAAGAAGAGCCCACATAGCCAAGACAATGCTAAGCAAACAGAACAAAGCTGGAGGCATCACGCTACCTGACTTCAAACTATACTACAAGGCTACAGTAACCAAAACAGCATGGTATTGGTACCAAAATAGAGATATAGACCAATGGAACAGAACAGAGGCCTCAGAAATAACACCACACATCTATAACCATCTGATCTTTGACAAACCTGACAAAAACAAGCAATGAGGAAAGGATTTCCATTTAATAAATGGTGCTGGGAAAACTGGCTAGCCATGAGTAGAAAGCTGAAACTGGATCCCTTCCTTACACCTTATACAAAAATTAACTCAAGATGGATTAAAGACTTAAAGGTAAGACCTAACACCATAAAAACCCTAGAAGAAAACCTAGGCAATACCATTCAGGACATAGGCATGGGTAAAGATTTCATGACTAAAACACCAAAAGTAATGGCAACAAAAGTCAAAAGAGACAAATGGGATCTAATTAAACTAAAGGCTTCTGCACAGCAAAAGAAATTATCATCAGAGTGAACAGGAAATCTACAGAACAGGAGAAAATTTTTGCAATCTATCCATCTGACAAAGGGCTAATATCCAGAATCTACAAAGAACTTAGACAAATTTACAAGAAAAAAACAAACAACCCCATCAAAAAGTGGGCAAATGATATGAACAGACAAAGAAGACATTTATGCAGGCAACAGACATATGAAAAAATGCTCATCATCATTGGTCATCAGAGAAATGCAAATCAAAACCACAATGAGATACCATCTCACGCCAGTTAGAATGGCGATCATTAAAAAGTCAGGAAACAACAGATGCTGGAGAGGATATGGAGAAATAGGAAGGCTTTTACACTGTTGGTGGGAGTGTAAATTAGTTCAACCATTGTGGAAGACAGTGTGGCAATTCCTCAAGGATCTAGAACTAAATACCATTTGACCCAGCAATCCCATTACTGAGTATATACCCAGAGGATTATAAATCATGCTATTATAAAGACACATGCACACATATGTTTATTGCAGCACTATTCACAATAGGAAAGACTTGGAACCAACCCAAGTGTCCATCAATAATAGACTGGATAAAGAAAATGTGGCACATATACACCATGGACTACTATGCAGCCATAAAAAAAGTTGAGTTCATGTCCTCTGCAGGGACATGGATGAAGCTGGAAACCATCATTCTCAGCAAAATATCACCAGGGCAGAAAATCAAACACTGCATGTTCTCACTCATAAGTGGGAGTTGAACAATGAGAACACATGGATACAGGGAGGGGAACATCGCACACTGGGGCCTGTCATGGGGTGGGAGGCTGAGGGAGGGATAGCATTAGGAGAAATACCTAATGTAAATGATGAGTTGGTGGGTGCAGCAAACCACCATAGCACATGTATACCTATGTAACAAACCTGCACGTTGTGCACGTGTCCGATAACTTAAAGTATAATAATAAAAAACAAAAATACAAAAAGATCCACTCATGTCACCAAATATGGGTTTCTCTATAGTACTGAAAAATAAAGTTATTTTTAAATATAATGTAACAAAAAAACATTTAGTTCTTTAAAGGCTACAAATTTCAACTAAACAAGAATTAGATCCCATTAATTACAATCTGACACGTCACACAATTGCTGTGTGTGATTTTTAATAGCTTAACTTCCCTGTCCATTTCAGTTGTAAAATAGTGATGAGAATATTACTATCTTCATAAGGTAAGAACTAAAATATATGATTATTGTGCCTAGAATAAATTAGTATATGTTTTACAGTGTTGTCACACAACTGTAGTGTTGAATCATAAGTGCAGTTCACACATATAAACACATAACTTTTTGAATTAATGGTAAAAACAGAAACCTCAAGGGAAAAAAGTAGGTAACTTATGAACAGGAAAATTTTAAAAGAGAAAATATCAGTTTCAAAAATAAAATCTACATTTTACATGGTCCAAATCATCTTCATAACATCATCATGAAACCCCTTCACAGTCTCTACATGTGCAATTCGATAAACGACCTATAGCTTGAGAAGTTTCTCAGGGATCTTGCCTCAGTTATTACCTACCTCTTTCCCTTATCAATATTGCTGCCTGAAAACTCACCTGAGGTGACATCAAATAAACCAGAGAGTGACACTTGACTCATTATTAGAACCTACTAACTCCTGAATAATACTCCCAATTTCTAAGCCAAAAAGCTACTGGGGGTATGTAGCTGAGATACCTTATAACATCCAGGATAATTCCGTTAGAAGTCCATGTCAAGCCAAATTCTCAACTGCCCCTCCCACTGGCAATGTGAAAAAGCCCATGCTTTTGTAGTTTAGCTACCAGTTGTTTTGAGGAATGACTTTTATGATGCTACAGGCTGCTGAGCCAAAATATACGGGATCATAAAAGGGGAATGCCTCCACTGAAAGTCATCTCCATACAACTGGCATTTGAGACTAGCAGAGGGGAAATGAGGGCATCTATGGTTATTCCATCAACATCAAGGCTGGCAGTGGGGACCAATCAGGAAAGCCAAAACCCTTTAAGTTCTTTTTAAAAGGATAATCTTAAAGCAGAACATGTACTCCTGGCAAACTCCAGAGCTTATAACGTCTGACCCTGCCACTGGACCTGCTTCTTGATGCCATAGATTACATTTTAAACTAATTCTCTCTTCATATGGTATTTTGCTTGCCTTGTAGCATATGCCACAGTCCTGGGTTTGGAAGAAGGGACTGGAAAACGGGAGGTTAAGCCTGTTGTACACTGCCAACTAGATTTTTCTTGCTGACAACGTACAAACTTGGCCTCCACTTCCCTGCACAGTCATGCCCCTTTGGTGTTTCCTAGGAAGTTAGGCCACTGCCATGCTGTAGCCAGAAAGCCACGCAGTTCCTCACACAGCCTCACACTTTATAATCACTCCCAGGAGATTTTTTGACACAGGAATCTGCACTATAACACCTTTAAATCTGGATGGACAGTTTGTTGTAACAAGTTAGAATTTCAATTTTTTTTTTCTGATGGCTCAAAAAGAACAGGAGCTGCATGATGGGAACAGGGAAAAATAATTAGATGAAAGGGCTAAGTGATATCCTTGGAACACAGCAGATACTCTCAGAACTTCAATTCAATACAACTTTATGAATCAGAAGACTGAGAAGAGTTCAGTGAAAATAAAACCATGTACCTATTAGTACCCGAAGTCAATTAAAAAAAATCTTACTTTTATTAAAATAGTATGTTCCCATTGTTTTTTGTATTCAGAACTGTAAGTACTCAATTTCCTTAGATCTACATGTATTGAAATTACCAGGAAGAATGTATTGTATGAATTGCTTGCTAAAAACTCAGAAGTTCTTAGAATTTATGTAGTTTATACCAGAAGAAGTTTGAACCCATAAAAACGGGTTTTCCCCAACACTGAGAAAGGAAGGCCAACAGGTAGGTAAGTGTGACAGTCTACTGATTTGAGTTTGTATAAGAATAAGTGTACGAACCTAACACGGCCAGGACCCAAGCAGAAGTCAGGCAAGATGTATCTTGTGAAGAAACTGGAGTGGGAGAGAAAAGAAAGGTCACCAGTAGCAAGTCTGATAATCAGCCTCATGATGTAAAACACTAAATTTTGATAAGCTAAACAACATTAATACCATGTCTATGTCTCTTAAACCAGTATTTAGGTGGTGAGATGGGAAAGGTTGTCTATGGAGCATAGTTATGCATGAGTCTATAACCTTACATCCTTAACTGAAAGATTGCTCTTGCATAACCTTGTGAAAAGTTACTGGGCAATATTTAAGATACACACAGGTTTAAAGAATAATATTGCCAGCATAAAAAAAATTATTATAATAGAATACACTAGTTACTCCTTTCAGATTGAGTCACCATCACTTTCCCTTAGATGTAACCAATATCCTGAACTGCATGTCTATTATTTCCATGTAATTCTTTATTTTATCACTATATGGGCATTAAACAACATGTAGCATCATTTTGTGTTTAGCCTTTTCTTCATTGACTGTCATGCTTTCAATCATATACCCTACTATCAGTCCTAAAAGTTAGATGTGTTAAAGTCACTTTTTACTTCCACTTGCTTAAACTATGCTTTAATGGCACCATTTTCTCCTTTCCTTCTCCACTAGCATTAGAATATTGAAGGCTCCATTTTCATAACAGGACTAAATGTCGCACTCTCACTTTCATGTAGTTCTTTAAAAATTCCAGGATGCTGACTGTGTGTGGTGGCTCACACCTGTAATCCCACCACTTTGGGAGGCCAAGGCGGGCAGATCACCTGAGGTCAGGAGTTCGAGATCAGCCTGCCAAACATGGTGAAACCCTGTCTCTACTAAAAATACAAAAAATTAGCCAGGTGTGGTGGCGGGTGCCTATAATCCCAGCTACTCGGGAGGCTGAGGCAGGGGAATCGCTTGAACCTGAGAGGCGGAGGTTGCAGTGAGCTGAGATGGCGCCACTGCACTCCAGCCTGGGTGACAAGAGAGAAACCCTGTCTCAAAAAATAAATAAATAAATAAAAATAAATAAAAAATACCAGGATGCCTAGGATTATGTGAATTTAAGGTGTCCTATTATAGATAAGTAAAATGATGTTCAGAATTGAAACCCCAGCTCTGTTTATTACAACATTTGACAAGTCATTTGTCATCCTAGAACTCATTTTAGTAACAAAAAATGAAAAAAGTGTTAAAGAAAAAATTATTCAATGATACTTATTGAAGCATAATAATGCAGATTTTACTCAGGACCACCAAAGCAGGTATAGGGATGATGGCATTGGGGTATTGCTATGGGAAAGGTAGAGTTTTGCCCAACTCCAAATATAGCATGGGCAAGTGAATAGCCATTTATATTCAGGGAGCAGGGTGGATGGGAGTTGGTGGGTGGAAAATTCTTAAAGTAAGCATCAGGAATAAGGAGGATTCTGGCTAAACTGACGTAAGAGGATTTCTTGCTAAGGACAGGCCAGGAAGATAACCTAAGGGTGGACGTGGGATGAGGATCCCAATCAGATATCAAAGGTGATCATATCTCTAAGATGGGGGTAAGGTTCTTGCTAAGCTTGCTAAACTATAAACAAGAAGGGTTCTTGTTAAAACTGGATATTACAAGGAAATGCACAGATGGGCCTACGAGAAGGTTCAGGAGCCTGACTAATGTTTGGTCAAGCAAAGGCTCTATATGAGAGGTGAACTACATATAAATTATCTCCAATGCCCTTTCTAACTTCAATATTTGGTTTTTTTACTCTGCTCATTCCCTCTGCATGGATGAACATCTCACCACTCTCATTATTAAATATTCTTTTAAAAACATTATTTTGCTGGCACTTTCTTGAATCATTTACTGGTCAGTAGAGGTAAGAATGTTTCTACACATACTTCCCAAAGTACTAAAATAAATGAAAAGCATTTTCAAAAAGCATTTGCTGGCCAATTCAGTTTGAGCAGTGTATCTTAGCCTGTTTAGTGTTCTGTGGGATCTGTGGAGTAGTTACTAATATTGCTAATAATAATCTGAGCATGGCATAGAACAACCTTTGCTGTACAATTGAAGTCAGCAAGATAGGCTTAACTTGAACCCCATCTAAGGCAGTTACTAACCCATGTATCTCAAAGCTGCCAAGATTCCACCTGTAAGAAATCTTCCCAGAAAAGGACTCAAAAGATAGGCTTCTACAAAGACACAAGCCCACAAGTGCAGTGAGAAAATGATTTCTATTCTCATAGTTTTGGCACAGTTGGCTGTTACTCCTGAAAAAAAAAATCATGTTAAATGAAAACACTCCATGTTTAATCCCTGTCCATTTTTTATTTAAAAGATTGAGGAAAATCAATTGAACAATCTCTAAATTCCAAGAAAATGAAATAGACTTTTCTCCAGTATATAAAAAAAGATAAATGAACATTTCTCTTCTTTCAATGAATGTGAAAAGACATGTTTATGGCTCTTTGCTTAGGAAAAGCAGACACTCAGTTGATGTAAAGGTTAAATATGTGTTCTGGTTTTCAATCATGAAATACTATTTGCTGTATACAGCATATATTTATGGTCCTTGAAATTGGCATAGTTACTGAATTTAAAGACAGCAACATTTTACTTCTATGAATAGACCCTAAGACTGACTGACCTTCTGATATTTCATGCTAATGTATATTGAGTAACTGTGACAGGCAACAAAAGGGGCATTACTCGTGGGTCATGATCCATCCATTCATTCAAATAACACTTCTTGAGTGCTAACTAGTAATTTCAGCTCAACAAACAATTATTGAATGCTGCCTATGTTCCTGCCAGGCACTGCTGAGGTGCTTGAAATAGCCATATGTAAAATATATACATATATAGGTAGGAGTCACATGTTAATAATATAATACTATATTATAGTATACAATTAGTATAATACTATATTATAGTATATAATTAGTATAATATAATACTATATTATAGTATATAATTAGTATAATATAATACTATATTATAGTATATAATTAGTATAATATAATACTATATTATGGTATATAGCTAGGAGTTACATGTGATAGAAAAGCCTCAAGTTTCTCTTTTAAAACAGGAAAGGAAGGGGAATTGTGTGGGCATTTGTATTCAGAATCGCTAAAGAAGTAGACATTATACTTAGAGTTAACTAATGTATTTTTGAGCCCATTCGTATTTGCTCAATCTAGAAGTAAACAACACAAAATATAGAATTCTGTCCTAGTATCCAAGGGAACTAGAATTGAGTGACGTATTTTCCTTTATCATTCAAATCTGAACGTCTTACTTGAATTAACGTATTTATGAAAGAATTATGCCTCCTCTCTTGTCACCACTTTATCTCTAGCAGATATTTAACAATATCGAAATTCTTTTAAAAGATATTTTTCCTTCAGTGGTGACAGTAGTATTAGAAATTGCTGGCTGGCTCTGCCTTATAAGTTGAAGTTATTAAGATACTTAGCAATATATGTGGAAAAATGGCACACTGCTGAACCAGTCTTTGAATCTGAGCAAAGCACTTCTCAACAAGTGCACTATTTTTTTCAAAGAGACTTTTCACATTTAGTTTCCAAAGTCTCATTAGAATGTCTCCTTCTGGCAACCAAATTGCTTAACAATAAACAATTCATCAACCTCAAGAGGCTAAAAAAAGTTTGAAAGGTGTTCTGGTTTAACAAAAGTGTAATGATCTAGTTTATACAATGTATGAGGGAATTAAAAGTAGGTGAAAAGTTCATATTTGTGCTTTAGAAGGACTCGATGAATAATGGAATGGCATTTTCATTACATTATTCAAAATTTTTGTTGGAAAACATTATCTTTTCTCATTTAACCAACTACTGAGTATGGCTTTGTAAATGTATTTTTGCTGTCAAATTTAATCAGATAAACTTCTTTTTAACTCATTTCTTATATTCCTAAAACTTGGTCTTCCATAGTAAAGATTAGATTATATAAAGATCTATGGTCTTCCTAACATGTCCATTCAAATAATGCTATTATTCTCTGGAATATATTATTGGGAAAGAGTATACGATACTCTTTCCTAGGCCTCTTGAAGAAGAGAATTTTTCTGCAATCATTTACAACAACTATAAAAACAAGCACGAGCCTGGATTTTCTGCCTCCCTGCCTCCCTCCCTACTTCCTTCCCTCTCTTCTTTCCTGCCTGCCTTTTTACTTTCCTGACTTTCTGTCTTCTTTCTTTTTCTTTCCTTTCTCTATTCTTTCTCTTATTTTTCTTCTTCAAACATTTATTGTTTACCTACAATTTGAAAGATATCATGCTAGATACAGGGAGTGAAAAGGTAAATAAATCATGATCTCATAATATCTGTTATGACAGATATTACAATAGACAAGTACAAAATAATCAGTGACATAATAGAAGTATAAATAAAGTAAACACTATTCAAGCACAAGGAATGGTAAAACAGATGTTCCTGAGGCCTGGAATTTAACTGTAACTTTCTGATTTTATTTGTCTGATTTCCACGAGGTTTCATTAACCCCAAACTTACTGGGAAATCTCATCAAGATTATTGGTCCCTAGGGTGAAATTAGAAATCAATAGGCGCAATGTTTCTAAAATTTCATTTTATAGATTTTTAGCAAACAAATCTCCCCATTCTCTTCCTCACATTACCGCCCACGTTCCCACACATTCAGTCTCAACCCAGAGGCCACTGTCTTTCTCCTTTTCTTCTTTTATTCTTTCTGAGCTGCACAGCAGGCATGCGGAGGAGGAAGACAGAAAACAGAAAACTTTTCAGTGTAGGCATCAAGCTGTCAGCCTGTTTCTGCCATAGCACTCTGATCCACTCCTCCCCTACTGATCCCCACCACAGCACCCCTTCTCCACCAAATGCCAAAAGCAGAAAGAAAACCCACAATACAAGATGGTCTCTTCAATTAAAAACAAAACTCTTTAATGCCCAGATAATTTACTGAGAACACAAAGGAAAATACTGCATGGCAACTGCCTGGAAGGACCTAACAAACTAGTCCTAGTGAAAGAAACAGGCACATGAAGATGATAACTGATGTGCACTGAGTACATTGTCTAGATCAGGCCTGTTCCATGCACTTACATATAATTTGTTTAATCCTTACCTCGACCTGCAAGGTAAATACACGATTACTCCCCCATTTCAGTTAAGAAAACTGATGCACAGAACAATTATAGGTGCCAGAGCTAGAAAACCATCACAAGTAGCAGTCTGCTTCCAGATTCCATATTCCTGAGCCTTAGGCAGACTACAGGCCATTATAATGTAATGTGGTAAATAATATTATTTATTATTAATATTATTGACATGTGCTCAGGGTCAAAAAGTAGAAAATACCTTATAAGTGATACTTCAGAAATTAGTCCTTCCCTCCAGTCCAGAGAACGGAATTGGAGAAGTCCTATCATGCCTGCCTTCCTTACACCAAGTGACTACATCCCTTCTTTTAGTTAGGAACTACTCTTTTTATCTTAGCAATTTAGTAACAGGTATACCCTTGCACACCCATCAGCATGATATCCTTTTATATATCGGTAAACCTAAAACATTTGGAATTTTATTGCCACTTGGTGAAGCTATTTGCCCACATAGCCTTAAGTCTTAGATAACTATTGCAACTCCTAAATTTCTCACCTCTAACCAATATTCACTCCACCATAGCAGCGTCCTATAGTACTGGCAGAGTGTGACATACACCCCTAGCATCTGTTTGTATTTTCAACTTTTTAGAATTTTTTCAGAAGAAAAAATTTTATAGTAACTGTTGTAAGTATCTGCAAGATGCCAGAGAATGTTTCAAAGAAAGTACTTCCCCTTTTGTAGACATACAAAAAGAGGAGGATTATAAGGATCATTACTATGCCAGGTATAATGTGGTTCCAAAAATGAAGCCAAAATCTGGTAATTTTTGAGGAAGAGAAGATAATGTGAAAATAGTTGTAAATGCCAGTTTTTGTAGCTCTCCAGCTCTCTGCAGTGACTGGATTTGAGCCATATGGAAACCCTTTCTACTGTTAAATCAACAGAGAAATGAAGGAGAGAAAAACTTGATAAAGCTGTTCCCAGCCTGGCAAATTAGGAGTTAAACTTTGGAACTGACACTTCAGCATTTGGTAATCCCCTCACCCCATACTTGGCTGTAAAATCTGTGAAGTAGCCTCCTTCCGGAAGTCAGGTTTTCTAGTAATGCCCTAATTGGTTAAGTATGTATTAGGGTGTATTTAATAACTGAGCCCCTTGATTTTCAGAACAAATGGCACCCACATGCTTGCTATTAACCTTTTGAATTGCAAATATATGCTAGGTTGCCATAAGCCACATGGTGTTCAAACGATTCCCCCCATATTTGAGATGCTATTCACTCTGTAACGAAATGACAAGACAGAATTGTATCAGAAAAAGAACACCCACATGTACACTCTAAATTGTGCAAACATTTTGAAATTCAGTGGTAATTTAGGAAGTCCGTCTCCGGTAGACTTCCCTATCCTTATATAGGCAAAGCCAGCTATTGTGTTCCAAAGCAAAACTGATGCCTGTGGCAATCATTCTTGTAACCAATCACAAGTCAACTGCTGGTAAAATGAGAGTAAATTAGTTACCCGTGTCAGAGGAAGCTTTAGAATTCACGAAGAATTCAGAAATAGCTAACATGTTATAATCATGTGGAAATGGTGCATATTATTAAAATTGCCAAGACAGGAAAACTTACCTGGCCGTGCTTTATGGTGCACAAAATCTCCTAGTGTGGCTATTAGAACATTCAGGATGAAGTCAGAGTTCTATCCCAACTTCAGAAAAATCATCAAAAGTTTACTGGTAAGACAAAAATACTCCTGAGGGTCAGAAGCAAACCCAAATGACTTATTCACCTACTAAAATTAATTAACTTTGAATATTATGAAATAAAATAAATGCATTAAGAACAATAGAAATGCTTTTAACCAATGCAAATGGGTCTGGTAGTCAACTAATTCATCAGAAAAGTTAGTTCAATTAGGGAACAATGAAAAAACTAAAGGTATCATAAACATTTTATTTTATGTTAACATAAAGTAAATAAATATGCATGCAAGTGCCAATCTTTTGATGTAGGATGAAAGCCATTCCCTTGAGAATGTATCACTGATGGGAATTTCACCTGGTCTTTCTTGCCTAAACCACACTCCTAATACTGACTAAGATTTCCAGTTTCAGTTTCTTTTAAAGGTGAAGGAATTTAAATACTCTGGTGAAGCAAAAAATATGTTAAATCCTTTTAGATTTCCATGGTTTTACAATCTTTCCTAAATATCTTGCCTACACCTAATTTGACATCATTTTTTCAGCTGTTCCTCTTTATTGGGTTATTCTAAAGCATTTAATTTATTTTTCATACAAACATCTCTCTGTTTCCCATTAATACTTCATTGATTTGCATGAATAATTAATTAAATTATACAATTAAAATAATAAATACAACCGGCATGAAATGTTTAGGAACAAACAAAACTTTAACTCAATAAGTGGAGGTGTAGTACATACATTTCTAAGAGAGTAGACTACAAGTCACAAGCCCTCAGGAGGCGACAGAACTCAGTCATATTTTACTAAGGAAATGCAGAGTGTTAATTATTTCATTAAATTCATTAAATGAAAATCAATCAAACTGATAGAGACAGCCAAGGGTCCCCCGCAAAACCCTGCCTTCAAGCCTAAAACAGCCTGAAGGCTGAAAAACCCAACCGCTGGTCCTGGATGAAGCCGGCCCTTTCCTCACTGATTCTCTGAATAATGCCCACCTGCGCACTGAAAGGATCTGGTGGAGCCTCAGGAAGTCACCCTATTTGCATGGGGGAGGAGCCTGGACTCCAGATCCTGTGTGGTGGCCTGGGATTCAATCTGTAAAGTGGGGGCCTGCTAGGAGGACTCTCTCTCTGTTTGCTGAGAGTTTCTATTTCCTTTTTTCCTTTTCACCCAATAAACGCTGCGCTACTCACCTTACGATGTGTCCGCGTGCCTAAGTTTTCATAGGTCGTGTGACAACAACCCGTTTTTTCCTACAACAAAATGAAACAATGTTTAGTAGGTAAAATAATTGTGGGCATGAGTGTGTTATAAGAACGTGCTCATATATCACAATATATTTTAAGGGAATTTGTGTAAACCTTTCAGTTAGCTTTTCTACATAATATACATAGTTCATATTTTAATGGGAGTTTCAGAAACTGTCATAAGTATACTCTCTGTCCTGTAACTTCCACCGCTTCTCAGCTACTTCGGTTGAGGATAATTTTGTTTGTGAATAAAGAAAAAACATTCAACTAACAGGGGCAAAATCAGAAAGGTATGTATTGTGTAACTGATAGGACTGAGAGCAGGCATCTCCAGAGTTGGTTGAGCAATTTCATAATGTGAAGGCGCAGGACTGGCAGTGCTGAAATTCTGTCAAGGTTTTCAAATGCTGCTGCAGCACCAGGTATTTGAGTTGGGATCTTTTTCATTTATTGTCAGTAGGTATATGCTGTGTTCTTTTATTTTTAACATTTTAATCTGATTTCTATTTCCACAAGTTTTTAACTCCCCCCACTTTCTTCTGTAGAAGGATTATCTTCTCTATTGTTTACCAGACAGGAAATACTAAATATTATACTTTTATTCTCCCAGTGTTTACTTTAAAAGTAAACAGAATTAATATTCATTGTAAGATTTAATATTTTCTAACATCGAGAGTGTATCTAAGTTCCCCCAAAACATATTAATAACTTAAAAATCTTTTACTTTCCTCATTCATTTATTTTTTTCACAATGAATACTTAAGATGGATAAATAATAATTTCATGTTTACTTCTCTCGCTGAGTCTCACATTCCATTACTTTCCCATAGAATCATTAAGCTTTTTTCTGAAGTAAGCTTTCTAGTCTTTTAACAGTTAACATTTATTTTATACCAAAATGTACCATTTCTATTTCCCCAAAATCTAAATACACAGGACCTAACATAATGCCTGCCACACAGAGAGTGGTCATTCTGTTATTTGCCAAATGTGAGAATGAATAAATGAATGAATGCCAGGCTCTGTTCTAAATGCGTTATATGCATATGTCTAGTTACAAAAGCCCTGCAAGGAAAGCACTCCATTTATGACGAAGGAAACTGAGCTTCAGAGAGCTTAATAAAACTTGCCCAAGGTCACATCACTATTAAGTTTTAGGATTCGGGTTCAATCCTGTGCCTATTCAATATCAAATTGCAGATTCTGTTATTTTCTTGGGTCTTGAACTGAGGAAACAAAGGATCTCAATGGAAGAAGGAAAATTGAGACGATTCATGAAGTTAATATACATATAGGTAAATATATCTACAAGAGATCTTTGTCTGTCTCTTTCTTCACTTGCATCATTCCCTTGTTTTCCTTTCTTTACTTTTTTCTCTCCACTTAGGCTACCATTACCATAGAAATGATAGGGCTAGACTTCAACTAATAGAATTAATGTATTGATGGTGGAAAAGATTGAATGTAAAGAAAAGAACTGGAATCAAAAGGAAAACAAGAAACAGAGAGGCAGAGAATATAAATAGATGGATTCGTAAACATTAGAAGAAGCATCTTGGATTAAATTATTGCTTTGTAGAAGATTTTCTAACAAACATAAAAGTATCTTTAGAAGATTTTTTTTAAGTGTTTTACATTCAGTATTTTTCTTTTCACAATTTCTCCTAAGATTGAAAAATGATTAGATGGATGCATGAAAATAACCTTAGTTAAAGTTAATCTTATTTTCAGATTTTAAGCTTGTTAGAGATATAGTCCTTAACTGACAATCCTGCTATGATTTACTGTGCAAAGATTTAAACTTTAAAAATTCTAGAAATATTTATTTTATACTAACTTAAGTTTGAAACACTTGGGGAAAAATTTCATTTTATAATGGAGAGTCGTATTTCAAGTGGCTGCACTGCTTAAATTGCAGTAGGAATAAAAATAGGGCAAAAAAATAGCCAGAAATGCAAATGTAACACAATTTTTTGAGATAATATTGTGGTTAAGTCATGAAAACAATTGAAAAAAAACCACAAAGGCTTAAAATTTTTTGTCTGAACACTTACCAACATAACCTGTTTCAGTTATTTTTGAAAGAGTCAATGTAGTGTTCTCTGAGATAAAATGTGATTGTTTTCCAAAAAACTTATGACCCTGATTTGTCTCAACATATGAATTAAAATAAATGATCTATGCTTTCAACTTTAGGGCTAGAAAAAAAAAACTCTTGTAAAACAGAAGAAAGTAATTCATACATGTAAAAAAATTTATTTGAGTTAATTGAAAAGAAAAGGCAATAAAATTAAGTAATAATTATCCCAGTGTATGCTCAGGGTTATATGAAATCTATGCAGTCGTTGGTTCTTTTCTGTACCTGATGGCAAGTTTGAGAGATTGTATCTCTGTCCTGATACTTTACCTATTTACTTGCTTGGGTAAGATTTCAGTTAACTTCTCCTATCCATATTTTTCAAAAACAGAGGTAACAATATCAATTATCCTCCATTTAAATAACAGCTTTGACTCTTTTGACTAAAAGGCCATTTGTTAAATAAGAATGACTTAGGTACCTGTGATTTGCTGTGTACCGGTAAGGACCTCATCTCTTAGGAATCTTTCTTAAAGTATATCCCCATTGGGGATTGCATCTCGTTGTGTTAACAGAAAGCTGACTACACTGGTTTAATGAAATACGGTCTTAACTAGAATTCCTTAGAAACAGGTTCCGAGATGAAAAATTTTGTTTGAAAAATTAACTGGGAAGTCCTCTCAAGAAAAAGTGAAGAAGGCAGGATCGGACAGAGGAGAAGCAGACTCTTAACGTTTTTGCAACCAAGGCTCAGCTGGTCAGTTCCACAGTGAGTTCTGGAGCTGAAATGACCTTTTAGCATTGTCCCCATTTGAGGCAAAGAGCTTGGACTTTTGTGTCTGCACATCAGACAGTCATTGACTACAGGTCACCCCCATTCTGGGGACTTAACCTTGGACACAGCAATTCCCTACAGCTGAAAGTTCTTCCCAGTGAGGGACATGTCTCTGAATAGTCAGTAGTCTACACTTCTCAGCCAATGAGGATAGATATGTCGCCCCTGAAGAGGGGGTCTGGGCTGAATGCCACAGTTGGCACTACAAGAGCATTCTTTCCTTGCTTAGATCTACTTGTTCTTACAGCAAGTTTATCTCACTTGGGGACAGCTTCTCCAGGTTTGCTCTTATTTCCTGGGGAAATATAAAAAGGGAGTTAGCAGGTATAGGAGCTGCACCTCAAGACTGTAATTGACCTCCAGCCTGTACCTAGTGTTTATCATCCCCCTTCTCCACTCACTTTAGATGCCCTCACCTGCAGCTGACACCTCTGCTGGTGGAGTGACCCACACCCTTATCCCTGAGGTGTCGCAACGCCACATTACTTTGCGCTTTCTCAGGTTGTGGCTGCTGTTCTTGACTATTCACTGTTAAAACTGAGCGGAAGAGCACCAAAAGACACCTCTGTGTTTCTGAGTATCAAACGTTCTCTCCTACCCCCAGCCCCCATTCATGCTTAGCCAGGACTAGATCATATAGCTAACCTAAGGTGTGAGGACTCACTTTCTGATGTTTGAGAAACACAGAGGAAAAAGTTATATAAGAAATGAAATTAGTTGGCTGTCACTGAATACCATTAAGTCGTTAAAAAGATAATGAGAGGTTCAGGGAGATAAAATTCAAGGTAAAATGCAGAAGTCAGAGGGTATTCTGGAAGCATTTAAAGAAGTTCATAATCTCTTGAAGATGAGGGGCAGATAGAGTAAAGAAGCTGACTCAGGACTTAATTGTAAGAGTAGCAGAGATTCAGAGAAGGCTGAATTCTCAACCCTACCAGGCCCACCAAGTCAAGGTCAGAACCATAATCAGGAAGGATCAGGACACTGAAACTTGGGATGGGGATATCTGGATAGATGCCTTGAGAACCTTAACCTCCCAATTTCCATGACCATGCTAGGCCTGCAGAAACAACTAACTCCATCTTGTATGAAGATACTAGGCCCACTGCTTAATATTGTGCATAGGTCTTAAATAAGATAGGAGCCTTACGTGAAACTGTGTGTCCCCTCAAGATCTATGCATACATCCTCTCCTGGCAACTGAACCAGTAACAAGAATGAAATCCCTAGTCCAATTTAAGATAAGGAAATAGAGTTTACATAGAAGTTGATGTTTTATCTGGCTGACATATCTTGTCATATCTTAGAAAGAAAATACGCAATTACCTGAATCTTGAGGGTTCTAGATTAAGGGAGTGAAACATTAAGTTGGATAAAAGAACGTCAATTGATATGAAATAACTTTGTCAGCCGGGCGCGGTGGCTCACGCCTGTAATCCCAGCACTTTGGGAGGCTGAGGCGGGTGGATCACTAGGTCAGGAAGTTGAGACCATCCTGGCTAACACAGTGAAACCCCGTCTCTACTAAAAATACAAAAAATTAGCTGGGCGCGGTGGCGGGCGCCTGTAGTCCCAGCTACTTGGGAGGCTGAGGCAGGAGAATGGCATAAACCCAGAAGGCGGAGCTTGCAGTGAGCCGAGATAGCGCCACTGCACTCCGGCCTGGGCGACAGAGTGAGACTCCGTCTCAAAAAATAAAGAAAAGAACTTTGTCATAATATAGAATTCTTAAATATATTTTTCATTTTAATAAGTTTTGGGGTACAAGTGGTTTTTGGTTATACGGATGAGTTAAATATTGGTGAATTCTGAGATTTTAGTGCACCTGTCACCCAAGTGGTATATGTTGTACCAATATGTATTTTTGTATCCCACACTCCCCTCCTTCCCTCCCACTTCTGAGTCTCCAAATATCATTATAACACTCTGTATGCCTCTGCATACTCATAGCTTAGCTCCCACATGTAAGTGAGAACATATGGTATTTGATTTTCCATTTCTGAATTACTTCACTTAGAATAATGGTCTTCAGCTCCAACCAAGTTGCTGCAAAGGACATGGACATTTAAGTTGGTTCCATATCTTTGCAATTGTGAATTGGACCACAATAAACATACATGTGCTTGTGTCTTTTTCATCTATGACTTATTTTCCTTTGGGTAGATACACAGTAGTTGGGTTGCTGAATTGAATGGTAGATCTACTTTTAGCTCCTTAAAAAATGTCCATACTGTTTTCCATAGATGCTGTACTAATTTGCATTCTCACCAACAGTGTATAAGCATTCCCTTTTCCTCACATCCGTGCCAACATCTATTGTTTCTTGACTTTGTAATAATGGCCATTCTTTCAGGAGTAAGGTCGTATTTCATTGTGGTTTTAATTTGCATTTCCCTGATGATTATTGATGTTGAGCATTTTTAAATATGTTTGCTGGCCATTTGTATACTTTCTTTTGAAAAATGTCTGTGTATATCATTAGCCCACTTTTTGATGGGATTATTTAATTTTTTTCTTGCTGATTTATTTGAGTTCCTTGTAGATTCTGGATACTGGTCCTTTGTCAGACGCATATATTGCAAATATTTTTTCCGTTCTCTCTGTTGTCCATATACTCTGATGATTATTTCTTTTGCTTTGCAGAAGCTTTTAAATTTAATCAGGTCCCATTTATTTTTGTTTTCACTGCTTTTGTTTTTGAGGTTTTAGTCATGAATTCTTTATCTAGGACAATGTCCAGAAGACTTTTTCCAAGGTTATCCTCTAGAATTTTTATGGTTTCAGGTGTTAGATTTAAGTCTTTGATTCATCTCGAGTTGATTTTTGTATATGGTGTGAGATAGGGACCCAGTTTCATTTTTTCTACAGTTTTCCCAGAACTTCAGGGCATCATTACCTCAATTTATGTTTTTGTATGCTTTATCAAAGATCAATTGATTGTAAGTATTTGGCTTTATTTTTGGGTTCTCTATTCTATTCCATTGGTCTATGCACCTACTTTTATACCAGTACCATGCTGTTTTGGTAACTGTAGCCCTGTAGTCCAACTTGAAGTTTGGTAATGTGATGCCTCTAGATTTGTTCTTTTTGTTTAGGATTTCTTTGGCTATTTGGGCTATTTTTTGATTTCATATGAATTTTAGGACTGTTTTTTGCTAATTCTATGAAAAATGTTGTTGGTATTTTGATAGGAGTTACATTAAATCTATAGATTGCTTTGGGCAGTATGTTCATTTTCACAATATTGATTCTCCAATCCATGAGCATGGGATGTGTTTCCATCTGTTTGTGTCACCTGTGATTTCTTTCAGCAGTGTTTTGTAGTTCTCCTTTTAGAGATCTTTCACTTCCTTGGTTAAGTATATACATAGGTATTTTATTTGTCTTGTTCCGATTTTCAAAGGGAATGCTTTCAACTTTTCCCAATTCAGTATGAGGTTGGCTGTGAGTCTGTCATATATGGCTTGTATTAATTTGAGGTAATTCCCTTCTATGACTAGTTTGTTGGAGGTTTTTATCATAAAAGGATGCTGGGTTTTATTGAATGCTTTTTCTACATCTATTGAGATGATCATATGATTTTTGTTTTTAATTCTGTTTACATGATATATCACATTTATTGACCTGTGTATGTTAAATCATCCCTGGGATGATCATGGTGTATTATCTTTTTGATGTTGTATTAGTCAGGGTTTTCTGGAGGGACAGAACTATTCCACCAGTCCAGCTGCTTCAGGATGATGGGGAACAGATGTGCTGTTGGGTTTGGTTAGCTAGTATTTTGTTGAGGGTTTTTACATCTCTGTTCATGACGGATATTGGTCTTTGTTTTCTTTTTTAGTTATGTCCTTTCCTGGTTTTGGTATCAGGGTGATATGGCTTAATAGAGTGAATTAGGGAGGAGTCCCTATGTCTCAATCTTTTGGAATAGTTTCAGTAGGATTGACAACAATTCTTTAAATGTCTGGTAGAATTCAGCTGTGAATCTGTCTGGCCCTGGGCTTTTGTTAGCATTTTAAAAATTACTAATTCAATCTCACTGCTTGTTACTGGTCTGTGCAGGGTTTCTATTTCTTACTGATTTAATCTAGGGAGATTGTATGTTTCCAGGAATTTATTCATTTTCTCTAGGTTTTCTAGTTTGTATGCATAGAAGTGTTCATAGTAGTCTTAAATGATCTTTTGTATTTCTGTGATGTTGGTTGTAGTGTCTCTAGTTTCATTTGTAGTTGAGCTTATTTGAGTTGCCTGTCTTCTTGGTTAATCTAACTAATGGTCTGTCAATTTTGTTTATTTTTTCAAAGAACCAGCTTTTTGTTTCATTGATCTTTTGTATTTTTTAAATTTCAATTTCATTTAGTTCTGCTCTGATCTTTGTTATTTCTTTTCTTCTGCTAGCTTGGGTTTAGTTGGTTCTTATTTCCCTGGTTCCTTGAGGTATGGCTTTAGGTTGCCAATTTGTAATCTTTCAGACTTTTTGATGTAGGCATTCAGTACTATAAACTTTCCACTTAGCATTGCTTTTGCTTTATCCCAGAGGTTTTGCTAGCTTTTGTCTGTATTATCGATAATTTCAAAGAATTTTTAAATTTTCATCTTGATTTCATTGTAAACTCAAATATCATTCAAGAGCAGGCTGTTTAATTTCCATGTATTTGTATAGTTTAGGGGATTGTTTTTGTAGTTGATTTCTAGTTTTATTCTACTGTGGTCTGAGAAGATACTTGATATGATTTCAATTTTTAAAAATGTATTGAGACTTGTTTTGTGACCTATTACATGGTCTATCTTGGAGGATGTTCCATGTGCTGATGAAACGCTTGTATAATCTGCAGTTCTTGGGTAAAATTTTCTGTAAATATCTGTTAGGTTCATTTGTTCTAGGGTCTAGTTTAAGTCCAGTGTTTCTTCATTGACATTCTGTCTCAATAGTCTACTGCTGTCAGTGGAATATTGAAGTTCCCTACTATTATTGTGTTGCTGTCTATCTCATTTCTTAGGTCTAGTAGTAATTGCTTTCTGAATCTGGTAGCTCCAGTGTTAGATGTATATACATTTAAGTTTGTAATATCTTCTTGTTGTATTGATTCTTTTATCATTATATAATGGCTTTGTCTTTTTTTTAACTGTTGTTGCTTTAAAGTCTGTTTTATCTGATATGAAAACATCTACTCCTACTCATTTTTCCTTTCCATTTGCATGGAATATCTTTTTCTACTCCTTTACTTTGAGCTGATATGAATTCTTGTGAGTTAGGTGAGTCTCTTAAAGTCAGCAGATATTTGGTTTGTGATTTTTTTATCCATTCTGCCAATGTGTATCTTTTAAGTAGAGCATTGACACCATTTTCATTCAATGGTAATATTGAGATGTGAGGTACTGTTCCATTAACATTCCATCATGTTCATTGTTCCCTAGATACTTTGTTTCTTCATTGTGTTATTGTTTTATAGGTCCTGTGAGTTTTAAGCTTTTAAGAGATTCTATTCCAGTGTATGTCAAGCTTTGGTCTCAAGATTTAGAACTCCTTTCAGCATTTCTTTTAAGGCTGGCCTGGTATTAACAAATTCCCTCAGCATTCCTTTGTCTGAAAATGACATTATTTCTCCTTCATTTATGAAAATTAGTTTTTCTGGATACAAAATTCTTGGCTGAAAGTTATTCTATTTAAGGAGGCTAAAGATAGAACCCCAATCCCTTCTGGCTTATAAGGTTTCTTTTGAGAAGTCTGCTGTTAGTCCGATGGGTTTTCCTATATAAGATACCTGATGCTTTGCTTTCATCTCACTGTCCTTAGAATTCTTTCCTTCATGCTGACTTTAGATAGTCTGATGATTATATATTTTGCTGATGACCTTTACAATGAATCTCCCAGGAGTTATTTGAACTCTTGTATTTGGATATCTAAATCTCTAACAAGGTCAGGGATGTTGTCCTCAATTATTCCCTCAAATAAGTTTCCCAAGCTTTTTGCTTTGTCTTCTCCTTCAAGAACACCAATTATTCTTAGGTCTAGCCATTTACAAAATCCCATGTTTCTTGGAGATTTTGTTCATTTATTTTATTCTCTTTCTCTTTATTTTTGTCTGATTGAGTTAATTCAATAGCCTGTTTCTGACCTCTGAAATTCTTTGACTATTCTATTGTTGAAACTTTCCACTGCATTTTGTAATTTCCCAAGTGTGTCTTTCATTTCCAGAAGTTCTAATTGGTGTTTCCTTAAAATATCTGTTTAGAAAATATCTCATTCATATCCTGGACTGTTTTTTATATTTATTTATGTTTGTTTTTTTCCTTTCTCTGGAATCTCCTTGAGTAGCTTAATAATCAACATTTTGAATTCTTTATCTGGTATTTCAAATATTTCATCTTGGTTTGGATCCATTGCTGGGGAGCTAATGTGATCCTTTGGAGGTGTTATAAAACCCTGTGTTTTCATATTACCAGAATTATATTTCTGGTTCCTTCTCATTTGGGTAGAAAATTTCTTCTAGTTATTCTTGAATTTATTTTTGATTTGACTATTTTTAAAAATTTTCTCCCCCTTAAGGACGTGACTTTAACTTTTATAGTTTATTGTAGCCTAATTTGGCTCTTGTTGCTTTTGGGAGTGAAGACTGTATGAATTCCTTGGTTACAGAGAGTCTGTGTATGATAGCTTTCTCAGATGCTGGTTGTATTAGCAAGGTGCTCAGTGTGTGTGCAAGTTCACTGTTTCCTATAGACTTGGAATGGCAGAGGTTTCTTGATGCTTATCTCATGCCCCCATGGTGTGCACTTCTTTATTTGCTACTTTTTCCCCAGTATTCTATTTACTGGGTTGAATAGTTCAGGCTTAAGCCAATAGGGGAGATATCTACAAGTAAAAACTCTCTGTGGCTAAAATAGGGGGAAAATGCATTATCCAATGGTGGACAGAGGTCCCAGCCTTGACAGAGGTGGCTGAAGGAGCTCTCTATGAAACACTCTGAGGTATTATCAGAGGGAATGGCGATAGCCACCTCAGCTCCACTGCTAGTCCAGCAGGAAAGCTATCCACCTCCCAGACACACTGCTTACCCAGTATTTCAGCTATTCAGATCAGACAGGTACCTTTTTTCATTTGCAGGAATGTTGATATTCCAAGGAAAGAGGAATTGTGACTCTACCTCTCATGAAAGACTGCACCTGGAGGGTGCACCTCCTGTGGCAATGTAATCACCCTGAATTTTTCCAGAAAGGCTGTCTATGCCGAGCTTCTGTGGGAAAAACTCCAGCTGTGTCTGCAGTGGTGGATGAGGGTGAAAAGAAGTCTCCTTCTCTAAGGCCCTTCAGGAGCACCAGGGCTGCCTGATTCTTGGGGCAGAATGCACATTTTCCCTGCGTTCAAATTCGGGAAATACAGAGAACACCATAAAGATACTCCTTGAGAAGAGCAACCCCAAGACACATAATTGTCAGATTCACCAAGGTTGAAATGAAGGAAAAAATGTTAAGGGCAGCCAGAGAGAAAGGTGGGGTTACCCACAAAGGGAAGCCCATCAGACTAACTTGCTGAACCCAGCATCGCAACTGTGCCTCCGCTGAAAGAAATTTTCCACCAGTGGAAAGATCTGGGACTCAAGGCCTGCCATCTGGGTTCTTTTGTCCCATTGGGTATTGCCTTGATATGATGCACTTCCTCTTCCCCTAGGAGTAGGAGTCCCTGAGAGCCAGACTACTGTGAATGCTGTTGCTCCTCTGGGTCTAACTACCCAAAGGGACTGCTGCACTTCAGGATAGTGCTGGGGAATGTCTTCAGGGGATCCAGAGATATGACCTGTCCTCAAGTCTCTCACCTGTGGGTACCAGCACCACCTTTGATGTGGGTGGCAGGGAAGTGACACTGACTCTGTGAGATTCCTTGGTATAGACAGTCTTAGTCTGTTGGCTTTCTCAAATGCCATTTGTAGTAGCAATGAACTGGTCATGTGGACAGACTAAGGGCCTCTTGGTTAGCCAGGTGGTACAGGCATTGGTGATAGCTAAGGTCATGCACAAATTTTCTCCTTCCTGGGTGCAGTGTTCCTGGGTGCAGTGCTGGAGATGCTGTAACAGACTATGTTAGTTGGTCTCCAGCCAGGAGGTGGCACTTGCAAAAGCCTCCAGCTGTGGTAGTAGTGGTGGAATTTGTGCTTGCCTTACGTTACACAGGGGAGGTACTCTGGTGTCTAGGTGATAGATGAGGCCATTAGACTCCCAAAAGTTTCTGTTCTTCGTATTAAGCTACCAGGGTGGGTAGAGGGGCAATGCCAGTTTGGGGCTGGGCCTGGCAGGTCCATACTCTGAGTTTCTGTGTGAAGGGCAAGCAGCAGCCCCTGTGGAAGTAGGGGTCGGGGTGGTTCCCTGGCCCCTGGGGTAGTGTTCCAGAGAAAAGCTCCCACACACTTGGCAAGGCAGATTTCATACTGAGAGTTTTCCACTAGCATTAGTGAGCTAAGTTCCAGGCTGTCTACACTCAAAACTGTCTTTTTAAGGAAAGACTCTAAAACATCAAGGTCTCTGACATTTTATTTTTAGGTAACCAAGAATTGGGGAAAAATAATATCAAGATATTTCAAGAATGATTGGATATGTTGTCCATGATGCTTTCAAGTTCATAAAACCCCTAAGTAATTCCCTGATCTGTGAGGTAAGAACTATCCTAGTGGTGAAAGCTAAGTGGAAATGCTGGAAATTGGCTCCCTCCAATAAAACTAATAAATTATTAAAATTACCATGTCCCAAGGGAAATAGTAGATGATAACTCCACCTTTGAAGATTTAAAGAAATGATGGTGGTTCCCTGTCATATCCCATTTAATTTGTGAGCCTGACCTTTAAAATTCCAGAAGGATCTTGGCAGATGAAAATGGAAGAATAAAATCTAACACAGTTATTTCAATGTTGTTGTACTAAACATGGTACCTTGATAAGGGCAAATTAACACAGCATCAGCATGTCCTATCCAGCCATCGATCTAGCAAATACATTGTATTCCATCCCTATTAGAAAAGAGGATCAGAAGTAGTTTGTGTTTCTGTGAAATGAATAAGAGCATACACCTATGGTTTTGCCCTAAGGCTATGTTAACTCTGTTACTCTTACTTTTAATATAGTCCAGAGGTCACTTCCAAGATGGCTGAATAGGAACAGCTCCTGTCTCAGCTCCCAGTAAGATTGATACAGAAGACTGGTGATTTCTGCATTTCCAACTAAGAAACCTGGTTCATCTCACTGGAACTGGATAGACAGTGTGTGCAGCCCACGGAGAGCAAGCTGAAGCAGGGTGGGGTGTCATCTCACCTGGGAAGCACAAGGGTTTGGGGGATTTCCCTTTCCCAGCCAAGGGAAGCCATGATAGACTGTACCTGGGGAAACAGTACACTCCTCACCAAAGATTGTGCTTTTCCCATGGTCTTAGCAACCAGGAGACCAAGAGATACCCTCTTGTGCCTGGCTCGGCAGGTCCCACACTCACAGAGCCTTGTCCACTGCTAGCACAGCAGTCTGAGATCAACCTGCAATGCTGCAGCTTGATGGGGAGAGGGGCATCTGCCATTGCTGATGCTTGAGTAGCTCACAGGTAAGCAAAGCTGCTGGGAAAGTCAGACTGGGCGGAGCCCACTGCAGCTCAGCAAGGCCTACTGCCTCTCTAGATTCCACCTGTGGGGCAGGGCATAGCAGAACAAAAGGCTGCAGACAGCTGCAAACAGACTGCCTCCTCAAGTGGGTCCATGACCCAGGTGTAGCCTGACTGGGAGACACTTCCCACTAGGGGCCACAGGCACCTCAAACAGGTGGGTACTCCTTTGGGACAAAGCTTCGAGAGGAAGGATAAGGCAACAATATTTGCTGTTCTGCAGCCTCTGCTAGTGATACCCAGGCAAACAGTGTCTGGAATGGACCTCCAGCAAACTCCAACAGACCTGCAGCTGAAGGGCATGACTGTTAGAAGGAAAAGTAACAAACAGAAAGGAATAGCATCAACATTAACAAAAAGGATATCCACAAAAAACTCCATCTGTAGGTCACCAACATCAAAGACCAAAGGTAGATAAAACCACAAAGATGGGGAGAAACCAGAGCAGAAAAGCTGAAAATTCCAAAAACCAGAGCACCTCTTCTCCTCCAAAGGATCACAGATCCTTGCCAGCAAGGGAACAAAACTGGATAGAGAATGAGTTTGAAGAGTTGACAGAAGTAGGCTTCAGAAGATCAGTAATAACAAACTTCTCTGAGCTAAAGGAGCATGTTCTAATCCATTGCAAGGAAGCTAAAAACCTTGAAAAAAGGTGAGAAGAATGGCTAACTAGAATAAACAGTGTAGAGAAGACCTTAAATGACTGGATGGAGCTGAAAACCACAGTGCGATAACTTTGGGATGCATGCACAAGCTTCAGTAGCCAATTCGATCAAGTGGAAGGATATCAGTGATTGAAGATCAAATTAATGAAATAAAGTGAGAAGACAAGATTACAGAAAAAAGAGTGAAAAGAAATGAACAAAGCCTCCAAGAAACATGGGACTATGTGAAAAGACCAAATATACATTTGATTGGTGTACCTGAAAGTGACAGAGAGAATGGAACCAAGTTGGAAAACACTCTGCAGGATACTATCCAGGAGAACTTCGCCAACCTAGCAAGGCAGGCCAACATTCAAATTCAGAAAATACAGAGAACACCATGAAGATACTCCTCAAGAAGAGCAATCCCAAGACACAAAATTGTCAGATTCACCAAGGTTGAAATGAAGGAAAAAATGTTAAGGGCAGCCAGAGACAAAGGTCGGATTACCCACAGAGGGAAGCCCATTAGACTAACAGTGGATCTCTCTGAAGAAACCCTATGAGCCAGAAGAGAGTGGGGGCCAATATTCAACATTCTAAAGAAAAGAATTTTCAACCCAGAATTTCACATCCAGCCAATCTAAGCTTCACAAGTGAAGGAGAAATAAATCCTTTACAGACAAGCAAATGCTGAGAGATTTTGTCACCACCAGGCCTGCCCTACAAGAGCTCCTGAAGGAAGCACTAAACATGGAAAGGAACAACTGGTACCGACCACTGCAAAAACATGCCAAATTATAAAGACCATTGACACTGTGAAGAAACTGCATCAAGTAATGGGCAAACTAACCAGCTAACATCATAATGACAGGATCAAATTCACACATAGCGATATTAACCTTAAATGTAAATGGGCTAAATGCTCCAATTAAAAGACACGGACTGGCAAATTGGATAAAGGCTCAAGAACCATCGATATGCTGTATTCAGGAGACCAATCTCATGTGCAAAGATGCACATAGGCTCAAAATAAAGGGATGCAGGAAGATCTACCAGGCAAATGGAAAGCAAAAAACAAACAAACAAACAAACAAAAAAACCAGGGGTTGCAATCCTGTCTCTGATAAAGTAGACTTTAAACCAACAAAGATCAAAAGAGACAAAGAAGGCCATTACAGAATTGTAAAGGGATCAATTCAACAAGAAGAGCTAACTATCTTAAATATATATGCACCCAATACCTGAGGACCCAGATTCATAAAGCAAGTCCCTAGAGACCTACAAAGAGACTCAGACTCCCACACAATAATAATGGGAGACTTTAACACCACATTGTCAATATTAGACAGATCAAAGAGACAGAAGGTTAAGAAGGATATCCAGGACTTGAACTCACCTCTGGACCAAATGGACCTAATAGACATCTACAGAACTCTACACCCAAAAACAACAGAATATACATTCTTCTCAGCACCACATCACACTTATTCTAAAACTGGCCAGATAATTGGAAGTAAAACATTCCTCAGCAAATGTAAAAGAATGGAAATCATAGCAAACTGTCTCTCATACAACGGTGCAATCAAATTAGAACTCGGGATTAATAAACTCACTCAAAACCACACAACCACATGGAAACTGAACAACCTGCTCCTGAATGGCTACTGGGTAAATAATGAAATGAAGGCAAAAATAAAGATATTCTTTGAAACCAATGAGAACAAAGACACAATGTACCAGAATCTCTGGGACACATTTAAAGCAGTGTGTAGAGGGAAATTTATAGAACTAAATGCCCACAAGAGAAAGAAGGAAAGATCTAAAATTGACACCCTAACATCAAAATTATAAGAACTAGAGAAGCAAAAGCAAACAAATTCAAAAGCTAGCAGAAGGCAAGAAATAACTAAGATCAAAGCAGAACTGAAGGAGATAGAGACACAAAAAAACCTTAAAACATCAATGAATCTAGGAGCTGGTTTTTTGAAAAGATCAACAAAATAGATCACTAGGAAGACTAATAAAGAAGAAAAGAGAGCAGAACCAAATAGACACAATAAAAAATAATAAAGGGGATATAACCTCCAATTCCACAGAAACACAAAAACACCCCCAAACAAATAAACTAGAAAATCTAGAAGAAATGGATAAATTCCTCAACACATACACTCTCCAAAGACTAAACCAGGAAGAAGTTGAATCTCTGAATAGACCAATAACAGGTCCTAAAATTGAGGAAATAATTAATAGCCTACCAACCAAAAAAAGTCCAGAACCAGGTGGATTTACAGCCGTATTCTACCAGAGGTACAAAGAGGAGCTAGTCCCATTCCTTCTGAAACTATTCCAATCAATAGAAAAAGAGGTAATCCTCCCTAACTCATTTTATGAGGCCAGCATCATCCTGATACCAAAGCCCAGCAGAGATACAACTAAAAAAGAGAATTTTAGGCCAACATCCCTAATGAACATTGATGTGAAAATCCTCAATAAAATACTGGCAAACTGAATCCAGCAGCACATCAAAAAGCTTATCCACCATGATCAAGTTGGCTTCATCCCTGGGATGCAAGGCTGGCTCAACATACAAAAATCAATAAATGTAATCAATCACATAAACAGAACCAATGACAAAAACCACATGATTATCTCAATAGATGCAGAAAAGGCCTTCAACAAAATTCAACAGCCTTCATGCTAAAAACTCTCAATAATCTACGTATTGATAGAATGTATCTCAAAATAATACGAGCTATTTATGACAAATCCACAGCCAATATTATACTGAATGGGCAAAAACTGGAAGCATTCCCCTTGAAAGCTGACACAAGACAAGGATGCCCTCTCTCACCACTCCTATTCAACATAGTGTAGGAAATTCTGGCAGGACAATCAGGCAATACAAAGAAATAAAATGTATTCAGTTAGGAAAAGAGCAAGTCAAATTGTCCCCGTTTGCAGATGACATGATTGTATACTTAGAAAACTCCATCGTCCCAGCTCAAAATCTCCTTAAACTGATAAGCAACTTCAGCAAAGTCTTAGGATACAAAATCAAGGTGCAAAAATCACGAGCATTCCTATACACCAATAATAGACAAACAGAGAGCTAAACCATGAGTGAACTCACATTCACACTTAGTAAAAAGAGAATAAAATACCTAGGAATCCAACTTACAAGGGATGTGGAGGACTGCTTCAAGGAGAACTACCAACCACTGCTCAATGAAATAAAAGAGGACACAAACCAATGCAAGAACCCTCCATGCTCATGGATAGGAAGAATCAATATCGCGAACATGGCCATACTGCCCAAGGTAATTTATAGATTCAATGCCATCCCCATCAAACTACCAATGACTTTCTTCAAAGAATTGGAAAAAACTACTTTAAAGTTCATACGGAACCAAGAAAGAGCCCTCATGGCCAAGACAATCCTGAACAAAAAGAACAAAGCTGGAGGCATCATGCTACCTGACTTCAAACTATACTACAAGACGACAGTAACCAAAACAGCATGGTACTGGTACCAAAACAGATATATAGATCAACGGAACAGAACAGAGGCCTCAGAAATAACACCACACATCTACAACCATCTGATCTTTGACAAACCTGACAAAAACAAGCAATGAGGAAAGGATTTCCTATTTAATAAATGGCACTGGGAAAACTGGCTAGCCATGTGTAGAAAGCTGAAACTGGATCACTTCCTTACACCTTATACAAAAATTAATTCAAGATGGATTAAAGACTTAAATGTTGGACCTAAAACCATAAAAACCTTAGAAGAAAACCTAGGCAATACCATTCAGGACACAGGCCCCATGCCTATGCAAGGACTTCATGACTAAAACACCAAAAATTGCAACAAAAGCAAAAATAGACAAATGGCATCTAATTAAACTAAAGAGCTTCTGCACGGCAAAAGAAACTACCATCAGAGTGAACAGGCAACCTACAGAATGGGAGAAAATTGTTGCAATCTACCCATCTGACAAAAGATAGTATCCAGAATCTACAAAGAACTCAAACAAATTTACGAGAAAAAAAAACAACCCCATCAAAAAGTGGGCAATGGATATGAACAGACACTTCTCAAAGGAAGACATTTATGCAGCCAACATACACATGAAAAAATGCTCATTATCACTGGTCAGCAGAGAAATGCAAATCAAAACCACAATGAGATACCATCTCACGCCAGTTAGAATGGTGATCATTAAAAAGTCAGGAAACCGCCAGGCATGGTGACTCACACCTGTAATCCCAGCAATTTGGGAGGCTGAGGCAGGCAGATCACGAGGTCAGGAGGTTGAGACCATCCTGGCTAATACAGTGAAACCCCGTCTCTACTAAAAATACAAAAAAATTAGCTGGGCGTGGTTGCGGTTGCCTGTAGTCCCAGCTACTCAGGAGGCTGAGGCAGGAGAATGGTGTGAACCCAGGAGGCAGAGCTTGCAGTGAGCCAAGATCGCACCACTGGACCCCAGCCTGGGTGACAGAGCGAGACTCCGTCTCAAAAAAAAAAGTCAGGAAACAACAGATGCTGGAGAGGATGTGGAGAAATAGGAAGGCTTTTACACAGTTGATGGGAGTGTAAACTAGTTCAACCATTGTGGAAGATAGTGTGGTGATTCCTCAAGGATCTAGAACTAGAAATACCATTTGAATCAGCAATCCCATTACTAGGTATATACCCAAGGTTTATAAGTCATGCTACTATAATGACACATGCACAGGCATGTTATTGCAGCACTATTCACAATAGCAAAGACTTGGAACCAACCCAAATGTCCAGCAATGATAGACTGGATTAAGAAAATGTGGCACATATGCACCATGGAATATTATGCAGCCATAAAAAAGGATGGGTTCATGTCCTTTGCAGGGACGTGGATGAAGCTGGAAACCATCATTCTCAGCAAACTATCACAAGGACAGAAAACCAAACACCACATGTTCTCACTCATAGGTGGGAGTTGAACAATGAGAACACATGGACACAGGGCAGGGAACATCACCTGTCGGGGGGTGGAAGGATGGGGGAAGGATAGCATTAGGAGAAATACCTAATGTAAATGACGAGTTGATGGGTGCAGCAAACCAACATGGCACATGTATACTTATGTAACAAACCTGCACGTTGTGCACATGTACCCTAGAACTTAAAGTATAATTAAAAAAAAAAAAACAGTCCAAAGGGATCTACTTGTCTGGACACTCTTTAGAACATTACATTGATCCATTTTATCAGTGATGTCATGGTAATCGGACCAGATATACAAGACACATTCACTCCATGTATAGCAGGAAATAAACCTACCATATCAGTAAACTTTTGGGGTTCAGTACTCTGGAACATACCCCCAAAAGTAGAGAACAAATTATTGTATCTCACAACTCCTACAAAAAGAAAGTAGCACAATGTTGGTAAGCTTGTTTAATTTATGGAGGCAGCTTATTCTACACTTGAGAATACTGCTCCAGCCCATTTACTGAGTGACTCAGAAGGCTACTAGCTTTCATTGAGGCCAGGTAAGGAAAGAGCTTTGTAAGTATGGGCTGGAATGTGACCATCCCTGTTACATGGGCCAAATGGCCAGTAGACCCTATGGTACCAAAGGTATCCATTACGAAAAGAGATGCTGTGTGGAAATCATGTTGAGCCCCAATAGGAGAATCACAACATGGACACTTATGGTTCTGGAGCAACAGCATGTCATCTGCAGCAGAGAACCAGACACCATTCAAAAACAAGCTTCTGGGCCGTGGCAGAGATGTACCATCTTTCCCATTCAGCAATGATTCTTTAGTTTTCCCATGAATCAGATTCTTCTCTCATCAGCTCACTGCACACACTCACCATGGTTTATTGCCTACATTTTCATGACCTATAAAAAACCTTTATGCCCATGCTTCTGACATTTATATTTTCTGTCTCTACTTGTCCTCTGAGATCCAGATCTAATTGCCTATTTTATTTGACAGATGACCTCAAACCCAACATATTAACCTTAAATGTAAATGGGCTAAATGCTCCAATTAAAAGACACAGACTGGCAAATTGCATAAAGAGTCAAGACCCATCAGTGTGCTGTATTCAGCAGACCCATCTCACATGCAGAGACACATAACAGGCTCAAAATAAAGGGATGGAGGAAACTCTACCAAGCAAACGGAAAACAAAAAAAAAAGGCAGGGGTAGCATTTAGCCCATTTACATTTAAGGTTAATATTGTTATGTGTGGATTTGATCCTGTCATTATGATGTTAGCTCGTTATTTTGCTCATTAGCTGATGCAGTTTCTTCTTAGCATTGATGGTCTTTAAATTTGGCCTGTTTTTGCAGTGGCTGTATATGAAATTCTGGGTTGAAGCTTAGTTTGGCTGGATATGAAATTCTGGGTTGAAAATTCTTTTAAGAATGTTGAATATTGGCCCCCACTCTCTTCTGGCTTGTAGAGTTTCTGCTGAGAGATCTGCTGTTAGTCTGATGGGCTTCTCTTTGTTCTTTTACATTTGCTGAGGAGTGCTTTACTTCCAACTATGTGATCAATTTTGGAATAAGTGTGATGTGGTGCTGAGAAGAATGTATATTCTGTTGATTTGAGGTGGAGAGTTCTGTAGATGTCTATTAGGTCCACTTGGTTCAGAGCTGAATTCAATTCCTGGATATCCTTGTTAACTTTCTGTCTCATTGATCTGTCTAATATTGACAGTAGGGTGTTAAAGTCTCCCATTATTATCGTGTGGGAGTCTAAGTCTCCTTGTAGGTCTCTAAGGACTTGCTTTATGAATCTGGGTGCTCATGTATTGGGTGCATATAGATTTAGGATAGTTAGCTCTTCTTGTTGAATTGATCCCTTTACCATTATGTAATGGCCTTTTTTTGTCTCTTTTGATCTTTGCTGGTTTAAAGTCTGTTTTATCAGAGATTAGGACTGAAACCCATCTAACAAAGGGCTAATATCCAGAATCTACAATGAACTCAAACAAATTTACAAAAAACAAACAAACAACCCCATCAAAAAGTGGGTGAAGGATATGAACAGACACTTCTCAAAAGAAGACATTTATGCAGCCAACAGACACATGAAAAAAATGCTCATCATCACTGGCCATCAGAGAAATGCAAATCAAAACCACAATGAGATAACATTTCACGCCAGTTAGAATGGCGATCATTAAAAAGTCAGGAAACGAAAGGTGCTGGAGAGGATGTGTAGAAATAGGAACACTTTTACACTGTTGGTGGGACTGTAAACTAGTTCAGCCATTGTGGAAGACAGTGTGGCAATTCCTCAAGCATCTAGAACTAGAAATACCATTTGACCCAGCCATCCCATTACTGGGTATATACCCAAAGGATGATAAATCATGCTACTATAAAGACACATGTACACGTATGTTTACTGCGGCACTATTCACAATAGCAAAGACTTGGAACCAACCCAAATGTCCATCAATGATAGACTGGATTAAGAAAATGTGGCACATATACACCATGGAATACTATGCAGCCATAAAAAAGGATGAGTTCATGTTCTTTGTAAGGACGTGGATGAAGCTGGAAACCATCATTCTCAGTGAACTATTGCAGGGACAAAAAATCAAACACCACATGTTCTCACTCATAGGTGGGAATTGAACAAGGAGAACACTCGGACACAGGAAGGGGAACATCACACACTGGGGCCTGTTGTGGGGTGGGGGGAGGGGGGAGGGATAGCATTAGGAGATATACCTAATGTAAATGATGAGTTAATGAGTGCAGCACACCAACATGGCACATGTATACATGTGTAACAAACCTGCACGTTGTGCACATGTACCCTAGAACTTAAAGTATAATAATAAAAAAAAGAGTAAGTTAATTACAATGTGAGTTTTTAGTACTCATTACCTTTGTTTGAAATGTGTTAATTATAAATTTATATCATTTAATTTTTAACAATTACTATGTTTAACACAATTTTGACTTGTAAACTTCCGGAAATTTAAAAATTAGCATCTGTGAATTGTTTCAATTTAATCTTGGATCACCAGGACAGAGAGAATATTTTACCCTTTTTCCTCACTCACCATGACTACCCCTTGACACCCAGGGTAGAGGGCAAGGAATACTTCCATGATGGGAAAAATGCCTTTATGGCCCAAGGTGTTCATTGTGTTGGAATTAGCCCACATCACAAAGCCCCAGATGTCTTCCTTTCACCAAGCCATCTTTTGTGCTTCACTTCCCTCAATATATACTTTTTTGTTTCTCATCGTGCTCAAAAGTTTTGAAAACAACTTTTTAAAATTTGTGAAGGATGTATTTACTAGAGAATGTGAACATACTCTGTACTGTTCAAACATGGTAGATGATGACTCTATTGAGTAAATGCCTCCAGAGCTAAAACAGAAAACTCAAAAGCCATTACAAATTATCCCAATCTTCTGCACTCTGAAGAAAGTAAGAGAAAAGAAGAGAAAAAAACATGAGAGTAACTAGGGGAAGAGCAGGCAACAAGCACCCCACCCTGGACTCTGCGCTTGATAGGCCCCTGCCCCATGGCATAGAATCATGCTCCAATCACTGAGCAAGGCGCCTACATGGGTAAAGGAGGTGGCCACCAGTGTCCACACCTCCCTTTTCCAGACTGCACTTCATACTCAAATAGCCCTGGGCCCATTCTAGGGCCTATGCAGGCCTCTTCCCCAGGTTCTTTCTCTGAGGAAGGACTGCTTCTGTGCCACTAGGCCAGATGGGTAACCAAAGGGATTGCTGGTGCCTGGTGGAGAGGGGTTAGGAGGGAGCTTTGTGCTTGTAGCCCATATGTCCAAATGCATGTGGGTGAAGACCTTTGTGGTATGACACAGAGCCACAGTGGGAAAAGAAGGGGGCAGGCCACAGACCAGGCCTCTATTTGTAGTCTACCCAGGGCCACCAAATGTTAGAGGTAAGCCTAGGCATGAATATTTTGAGCAGAGAAAGCAGGAAGTGGAGAAGCCCTGACCTTTCTCTTCCTAGTGTGAATCTTCTCAGCATCATCTCAGAAATCACTTGACCTTCTTTCCTAACCCCATAGATAAGCAAGATTTTCTACATCTATGATCATTGAGGAGGGATGATACCACCACAAACAGCCCCACCACTCCCCGACCTAGTGCCTGCAAAGCTACTCTTCCAGAGATCCGTATCTAAGAATTTCTCTCTTTTTAAAATCAAGTTCATACCTGGGGAACTTTTGTTCTGTGCATGTTTGTGATTAATTAGATGTTTGTATGGGGTCCTCATCGGACCTAGCAATGTCCTATGTTCCAGTTTCCCCCACACTCCTACAGAAGCCTGATTCCTTTGGAAATTCTCAATTCTGGTATATTATGATTTAGTGTCAGTGACAACAGCAGTCAGTTCTGGGGCAAATATGTACCTTGTCAGTGTGTATTGCTTTACACTGACTCTGACAGGACCCCCATGGGCATCAGCAAAACAAAACAAAGCAAAACAGAAACAAAATAAACAAACAAAAAAACCTCATTCCAGAGTCACTGCCCTCCAATAAGCCTGTCTGTCACTACTTTAGAAAGACCATGATTGCCTGTTGTTGCATCACCAAACTTAGTGCTCTGCCCTCCAAGGTCACCAACCCCTTGGTAAAATAAAAGAATTTAGGGCATTTTATTTTTCTCTAGTCAAGTGCCATAACTTCTATCTTGTACATAAGTCAAGGAGATGAGCCCAAGAAATCTCACATTTAATCTCACATTCACTTAGAAAGCTTGCACAGACTCAGGAAGAGAACTGATACTTAAAAAAAAAAAAAAATCTAGAGTAACATTAAACTCTAAGCCTTTACAATCTTTTTGAGAGTAGACCAACTTCCTATGTGAAGATAGTGTTTGTGTGTGTGTGTGTGTGTGTGTGTGTGTGTATAATAGAGTATGTGAACATATTTGAGAGCAGTGACAAAGGGTAGCATGGAATTCCAGAAGAGAGAACTTTTGGAACAAACCAGAACACAATACATTTGTATTCTTTCCTAACAAAGAGTGAATGTTCAAAAATAAAAGCAATCTTCAGATGCTAAGCTCTTAGATATCTTGTGCTACTGCTCCCATAATTGCCCTTAATATATCTGATGAACTCTATGAACCACTGGGTAACTGTCCTTTAAAAAGACATCTCTGTTGTCTAATCCTTAATGTTTGAGTTCCCAGGCTGCCTTTTCACTGGAGTCTTCCTTATAGTCAATTCCTTGAGGAACTCATTCAGCTTAATTTTACTATTATACAGGGACAGTTGTGCTTCTCTAAATAAGTTCTTGTAAAGCATCTGCTTAAACGAGGGAATTCTCCATAGGACCTTACTGTGGCTAATCTTCCCAGTTGTAATCATCTTTGAAGGGAAGCATCTGTCATCACTCCCTGGGTGAATGCTCAGGTTTGTTTTCCTCTGCTCTCTCACATCCTTCATCTAATCTCTCACTTATTAAGATTGCAATGGTGAGGTATTTCATGACATCTTTTCCCCTGCCTCAGATAAACTCACTTAATTTAATCAATGAATAGTCAGTGTAGTTTCACTTCCTAGATTCCCATTTGTCTTGCTGACATTGCTTGTAATCATCTGTAAGCTTTTTCTTTTTTGTTTCAAATAGAAATTTCAAACGAAGAGTCTTTACCCTCGTTCTTCTGAAATTTAGGAAATATGAATTTGCTACATCTATCTAATTTCATTATTCATGACAGCCAAGAGATAGGGCGTTGAAAACAAAATTTGTGTTTAATATTGTCACGGAATAGCTAATATGGAAATAAACCATGGTTATGAAATTCACATTTGACTGGTAGTTTATTGAATTAAGATTTGCAATCACTGGTATTAATAGTTTGGTACTTGTTAGAGATCAGTTTTAAAGCCATTTAATATAAATATCTCACATATACTGATGACATTCCTTCAAAGGCATGAAGGAAAAAATAGGCTGTTTTTTAAAGAGGTATGTTTAAAACATACTACGTATTCTCAAAATCAAGTCGTTTGGCTCGACCATTTAAACATTCTTTTAAGTAATGCAGCATTTAAAAATAAACTAAGGTGTGTGGAGTTGAGTTCATAATCCTTTGTTCATAGCATACTGTCACTATTGGTCTACGTCTACATATGGCCTTTTTGGTCTACGTATGGCTTCTTTGTTATCCCTACACTTATCATGTATCCCTACACTTATCATGAGACCTAGAAAATTAACAAGAAATTGTATCTCCCAATGTGATTCTCCCCCACTCTTTCCTCCTTCCACTCCCACTCCAGTTAATTATTACCCTTAATCTTTTTCGTATTATTCAATTCCTTTTCTAAAAATACAGTTTATTAGTATTGCTAAAAATATTGTTCATATTTTTGTTTTTAGTTATATAAAAAGTACATAATATTGTATATAATGTTCTGGAATTTACTTTTTCACTAATTTTTTTGTATATTACATGAACATCTGTCCACATTGTCAGTTGTAGTTGTAGCTTTTAATTTCTATGTTTTATGACTATTTTAAACCATATTTTTATTTTTATGGTATCTTTTTATAAAAAGTTTTCTGGATAAAATAAATGGATAACATACATTAGTTGCATACATTTTTACAACATTAGAAATATTAATATTACATTCAAATAAAGCTAGCTCAAGATGATATTCAATATGAAGCTTCTACTCTGAATGGAAAGAACAAGACAAAGATCTAAGTAAGCAGTTTTGCTTCAAAACCAGAAATTAATGAAACTGAGATTTTATCACCATTCAAAATTATGAGATTAAATGTTATTTTCAAAAATGTAATTGAAAGATTATATTATTACCACTATAGTTTAACTTTTTACTGAACAACTTTAACCAAAATATTGTAACCCAAACCTTTTAACATCATGGGCTGAGGACAAATGTGAGATACAGGTGCCAACCAAGCCCAGCTTCCTCCTATGTCCATTTTATGAGTGGTAGGAACACTTGGCACAGGTCTTGCATGCAGATGTGAGAGTTTCTCCATTGTGTAAACAGTGAGGGGCCAACTTTCCAAATGGCACGTGGAAGTTTATATAATGCTACCTGCCTGTACACATGCCTTTGATAGTACCATCCCACAGTAATGCTGGGCTTGACCATGTGACATGCTTTGGCCAATGGGAATACAAACTTGACTCAAACAGATACTTTATTATTATTATTATTATTATTGTACTTTAAGTTTTAGAGTACATGTGCACAATGTGCAGGTTTGTTACATATGTATACATGGGCCATGTTGGTGTGCTGCACCCATCAACTTGTCATTTAGCATTAGGTATATCTCCTGATGCTATCCCTCCCCCCTCCCCCCACCCCACAACAGTCCTCGGTGTGTGATGTTCCCCTTCCTGTGTCCATGTGTTCTCATTGCTCAGTTCCCACCTATGAGTGAGAACATGTGGTGTTTGTTTTTTTGTCCTTGCAATAGTTTGCTGAGAATGATGGTTTCCAGCTTCATCCATGTCCCTACAAAGGACATGAATTCATCCTTTATTATGGCTGCATAGTATTCCATGGTGAATATGTGCCACATTTTCTTAATCCAGTCTATCATCGATGGACATTTGGGTTGGTTCCAAGTCTTTGCTATTGTGAATAGTGCCGCAATAAACATACGTGTGCATGTGTCTTTATAGCAGCATGATTTACAACCCTTTGGGTATATACCCAGTAATGGGATGGCTGGGTCAAATGGTATTTCTAGTTCTAGATCCCTGAGGAATCACCACACTGACTTCCACAATGGTTGAACTAGTTTACAGTCCCACCAACAGTGTAAAAGTGTTCCTATTTCTCCACATCCTCTCCAGCACCTGTTGTTTCCTGAGTTTTTAATGATCGCCATTCTAACTGGCGTGAGATGTTATCTCATTGTGGTTTTGATTTACATTTCTCTGATGGCCAGTGATGATCAGCATTTTTTCATGTGTTTTTTGGCTGCATAAATGTCTTCTTTTGAGAAGTGTCTGTTCATGTCCTTTGCCCACTTTTTGATGGGGTTGTTTGTTTTTTTCTTGTAAATTTGTTTGAGTTCATTGTAGATTCTGGATATTAGCCCTTTGTCAGATGAGTAGGTTGCAAAAATTTTCTCACATTCTGTAGGTTGCCTGTTCACTCTGATGGTAGTTTCTTTTGCTGTGCAGAAGCTCTTTAGTTTAATTAGATCCCATTTGTCAATTTTGGCTTTTGTTGCCATTGCTTTTGGTGTTTTAGACATGAAGTCCTTGCCCATGCCTATGTCCTGAATGGTAATGCCTAGGTTTTCTTCTAGGGTTTTTATGGTTTTAGGTCTAACATGTAAGTCTTTAATCCATCTTGAATTGATTTTTGTATAAGATGTAAGGAAGGGATCCAGTTTCAGCTTTCTACATATGGCTAGCCAGTTTTCCCAGCACCATTTATTAAATAGGGAATCCTTTCCCCATTGCTTGTTTTTGTCAGGTTTGTCAAAGATCAGATAGTTGTAGATAAGCAGCATTATTTCTGATGTCTCTGTTCTGTTCCATTGGTCTATATCTCTGTTTTGGTACCAGTACTATGCTGTTTTGGTTACTGTAGCCTTGTAGTATAGTTTGAAGTCAGGTAGCATGATGCCTCCAGCTTTGTTCTTTTGGCTTAGGATTGACTTGGCAATGTGGGCTCTTTTTTGGTTCCATATGTACTTTAACGTAGTTTTTTCCAATTCTGTGAAGAAAGTCATTGGTAGCTTGATGGGGATGGCATTGAATCTATAAATTACCTTGGGCAGTATGGCCAGTTTCATGATATTGATTCTTCCTACCCATGAGCATGGAACGTTCTTCCATTTGTTTGTGTCCTCTTTTATTTCATCGAGCAGTGGTTTGTTGTTCTCCTTGAAGCAGTCTTTCACATCCCTTGTAAGTTGGATTCCTAGGTATTTTATTCTCTTTGGAGCAATTGTGAATGGGAGTTCATTCATGATTTGGCTCTCTGTTTGTCTCTTATTGGTGTATAAGAATGCTTGTGATTTTTGCACATTGATTTTGTATCCTGAGACTCTGCTGAAGTTGCTTATCAGCTTAAGGAGATTTTGGGCTGAGACGATGGGGTTTTCTAGATATACAATCATGTCATCTGCAAACAGGGACAATTTGACTTCCTCTTTTCCTAATTGAATGCCCTTTATTTCCTTCTCCTGCCTGATTGCCCTGCCCAGGAGCTGGTTTTTTGAAAAGATCAACAAAATTGATAGACCGCTAGCAAGACTAATAAAGAAGAAAAGAGAGAAGAATCAAATACATGCAATAAAAAATGACAAAGGGGATATCACCACCGATCCCACAGAAATACAAACTAACATCAGATAATACTATAAATACCTCTATGCAAATAAACTAGAAAATCTAGAAGAAATGGATAAATTCCTCGACACATACACTCTCCCAAGACTAAACTAGGAAGAAGTGGAATCTCTGAATAGACCAATAACAGGATCTCAAATTGAGGCAATAATTAATAGCTTACCAACCAAAAAAATTTCAGGACCAGACAGATTCACAGCCGAATTCTACCAGAGGTAAAAGGAGGAGCTGGTACCATTCCTTCTGAAACTATTCCAATCAATAGAAAAAGAGGGAATCCTCCCTAACTCATTTTATGAGGCCAGCATCATCCTTATACCAAAGCTAGGCAGAGACAAAACAAAAAGAGAGAATTTTAGACCAATATCCCCAATAAACATCGATACAAAAATCCTTAATAAAATACTGGCAAACCGAATCCAGCAAACATCAAAAAGCTTATCCACCATGGTCAAGTGGGCTTCATCCATGGGATGCAAGGCTAGTTCAACATATGCAAATCAATAAACGTAATCCAGCATATAAACAGAACCAAAGACAAAAACCAGATGATTTTCTCAATAGATGCAGAAAAGGCCTTTGACAAAATTCAACAGCCCTTCATGCTAAAAACTCTCAATAAATTAGGTATTGATGGGACGTATCTCAAAATAAGAGCTATTTATGACAAACTCACAGCCAATATCATAGTGAACGGGCAAAAACTGGAAGCATTCCCTTTGAAAACTGGCACAAGACAGGGATGCCCTCTCTCACCACTCCTATTCAAACAGATACTTTTTAAAAGTACTTGCACATTTCCTCTCCCTGTCTCTGCTGTGGGAACATGCTAGGATACCTACTGTAGGGAAGTGAGAGACACATGGAGGAATCATCCCAGCCAAGGCTCTCCTAGAGCAACAATCAACTCCAGCCAACCTAATAGCTAATGTCAGACCTATGAGAAAACCCAGCTGAGATCAGCCAAGCCCATCCCAGATCACCAGAGCCCAGCAACCTACCTATAATCTGATGAGAAAAAAAAAATGGTTGATGTTTTAAGCCACTACGTCTTTTTTGGGGGGAGGTGGTGTTTTTAAAAAATTTTTAACTGGCATACCACTCAAAATTGTCTGCTTGGGTTCACTAAACTGACAGTTCCTAGGCAGTAATCACTGTCCCCCAACCTCACCCCTCCTTCTTGGACAAATGGTCTAGGATAGTTTTCCAGATGTTGGGGTGAATGTCTTCCTTACTTATTTTTCCCCCTCCTACCCACAGTTTTCTGTCTGGTTTTTCTGTCATAGCTTCTTACTCTTTTTATCCCTATCTTTGAGTCAATTGTCCTCTTTGCTTTCTTAATAGATCTTGATGGCACTTTATAATCAGACCCAAAGGATTAACTACCAAAAACTAGTTTACCCTTCCTTAAAGGCATATAAAAGCTTAATTTTCAAATGCTCCCAGAAGTGAAGATAGCACCAGGTTATGGGTAGGTTGGTAGGCTCTGCTAATCTGGGCTGGGTTTGGCTGATCCCAGGTACGTTTGCTCATAGTTCTGACATTAGCTATTATTTGGTTCTGAGATGGTAATAAGAAGGTGGGGATGGGGAAATATTGGGGCTCTTTGAGTGTTCAGATCCTTCTAATGCACCAAAAAGACTTTGAAAAGCAAAACTGATAAGTAATAAAATTAGAACACATTAAATATTTCTATCCTCACTTCAAGTACTCTTTGCAGGTATGTGTGATCCAAATTTCTCCAGGTCTTACCAGTTTAATTTCATGTTAATACTAATGACTCATATTTTTTAAAGAACCCTATCCCCCAAGAAGTTTTGCCTGTTGATATCTGCTAATGTTCAGAGACTGTGTCACATATGTCACAGCCATTCCTTCGGTTGCATTCACTACTTGGATTCTGACCCATTCTTCCTGCTCCTGTTCATACATTGAGGTCCACTGCCTCTGCATTTACTGAAGGCTGACCTTACCTTGAAACTATTGTGGGAAACACATAGAAGACTTCCAGTGCTTGTGCCAAGACTGTTGTCCTCTCATGCTCTCGATATTGCTAAACTCAGGGTGCCATATTTGGGCAGAGGTGGGGGAAATATTCTTCTCTCTACCACTGTCACAATCTAGATACCTGTGTCTTGCTAAAGAAGCCCTCTTTGTTTTCTCAAGGTCAAGATCTTGCTTAAAGTCCCTCTTTCCATAAGTCTCAGAAATGAGTCCATGACGTAGTGCCAGAAGCCAAATGTTTGCAACAGACACCTTGCTATCTTCTGCATCCCCAATTTTATCCCATTTTTTTTTTTTTGGCAGTCAGCCTTTTCCCACGATCATCAATTTATATAGACACCTCTAGACCACCCACTATATATGCTCATTAAATTGTCCTATGTTTGCATGAATCTCAGTGGTAGGTGCAACTTGGGCTCAAGGTGGGATGGGACCCCCCTCCTTGTATAATGCCTTAGGAAAACTTTAATATACTGTAGACATCACATTAATACTATTCTTTTTATTCTCTCAGTGAATGATCAGATCATCATAAAATGGCTAGGTCTGAGTTATTTCCAATATCTCATTAAACTTTTTAGTCATCATCCCTCCGGGCTTAAACTGTGAAGGGAGAAGAGACCTCAAATAACCTCCCACATCTCTGCTCCCCAACAAACCTACCACACCTGCATAGTGTCTGGCACATGGAAGGCATATAATACCTATTTGATGAATGACGGAATGTACAAACACTTCCCTACCCATCCACAACTTCAGTTTCAAGGATTATGAAAGCAGCCAAAGTTGAAAAAAAGAAAAAGACCAAAAAATACATGGCAAGAATGGCTAGTTCAAGTTGCGTGGGGCCCAGAGAATTTGGCCAGACTAAAATGCAGCAGAGTGTATGACAGTTGCTAAGGCAGGACCAGAGTGCCATTGCTCTTTCCTCTTCTCCACGTCAAGCTATATATTCCCTTTTATACCACCAGCAAATGGCTTGAGAGAAAGTGTCTAACAAGTAATTATAACAACAGCCAGATTTGCTCTTGTTCTATTTCCAAATTGTAACTGCATTCTGCTTTGTTTATTCTTTACTTTCAAAATTATCCATTTCACTATGGTATTTATAAACATATTCCTTTTAATAGCCAACGGCAACACTACCTTGAGAGAGAGAATTAGGAAACATTCTCTTTGTCAGAGCTCAAAATGATATCCTGCAGAGTGAAAGAGCACTTTTATACAATATAAATACTTAACTATTTTATTAACGTATTAGCTGAAGCCTTACAGAAAGAAAAACATAGACACTTCCTGAGTCTCAGAGGTGATAACAAAGCTGTTCAGGCAGCTAGGCCAGGAAACATCTTTCTGTTTCCTCTGGAATAACACATCTGTCAAAGTCAGATTTACAAAAGAAAATCCATGTGACTTCTAGCCAAGAACTCTTGAAACCCAAATAATTTTGGATATTTTTATAACATATTAGGGAGCATATTCCAAATTTCTTAAGTTGAAGATCCTAGATCAAGCCTACCTATACCTGTTTTGGACCTGTAGAATTTTGTATTTATAGACTAGGCACAGATAAATCCTCATTTTTCCTGTGGGTGTTAAAAAGCTATGTCATTCCTTGTGAGGTTCTTGGCCAACTTAAATGGTCTTTTAGACTTTATGGACAAAGAACATGTGGCCCAAAGAACATGTGGGCAAGTACGTAACTCTGTGAGGTCAATTCTAAAGAGTTTGAGAAGCTGGTTTTGGGACATTCCAAGAAATTTGCTTTGCCAGTCAAGGAATTCCTTTGCTTTCTATCAAGCATGTTATCTCCTCCTAAAATTATTGTCCAATGTGTAATGCCCAAATCAAAACACTTGGCTTCTCAATCTTAGACTTCTCAGTTTCCAGAACTATAAGCCAATAAACTTCTATTCATTATAAATTACTATATGTGGTATTCTGTTATAGCAGCACAAAACAGACTAAGACACTAACCTAGACCTCTTCTTCTGCCTGAAGTTTAGAAAAAGTAAAATTTTAATTTGAAAAATTAATTAATTTTAAAATTAAATTAAAATTAAAAAGTACATCATAATTCAAAATAAAAGTATTATATAAAAAACAGAGAGAGAAAGAGAGAGAAACATTGTCTCTACAAACAAAAAAAGCACAGCAGGAAGACATGTCAGTCAGACATCTGTACACTTGCGCCACTGTATTTTGAAACAGTTTCTTAATTTCTTATAGAAACTAAGAAAATTATAGACATTATGATAAATTAAATAAGTCTGAATCAGGAAAATGCAGAAATAAGGCAATTGAAGAGACAAAAGATTTCAGAGATCTAATAGAACCCAGGAAAGAATTAGAAATAAGAGAAAAAATTATTTCAGAAACAAAAGCTAAGATAGGCAGAATATACGAATGAATAAACACAATACCTTAAGAGATAGGGTGTAATAAACACAATGGTAAATACCTTATTCTATAAGCATGAAAAACTATTCAAGCAAAATGGGCAGATATAGAAGATAGATAAATAAAATCCAACATACACACACACACACACACACACACACACACACACACACAAAATAGGAATTGAAGGGGAAAAAATTGAACACAACAAATACTAAAAATCATAAATGAAGAAGATTTTTCTGAAATAACAATAAAAAAGATTTAGAGCTATGTTGGAAATGATATACTTCATATCTGGGAATACCAACTTAAGACTATTAACACCAAAATATATTCTGCTAAAAGTACTAGACGTTTAAGAAAAGAAAAAATGTTCTTAGCTTCCAGCCAAAAAGACAAGACACCCATAAAAGTAAGAAAGTGATTATCATCATTATATTATATATATTTTTAAATTTACTTACTTTTGAGACAGGGTCTTGCTCTGTTGCCAAGGTTGGAGTGCAGTGGTGCAATCACTGCTTGCTGCAGCCTCGACCCCTTGGGCTCAAGCAGTCCTTCCACTTCCACCTCAGCCTGCCAAATGGCTAGGACTACAGGTACAAGCCAAGACAGCCAGCTAATTTTTTTTTGTAGAGATGAGTTCTTGTCATATTGCCCAGCCTCAAACTCCTGGGCTCAAGCAGTCCTCCCAGTTTGGCCTCCCAAAGTGCTGGGATTACCCATCATTATGTTTCAACAGAAATTCTTTATGCTGGCAGACAATGGAGTAGTAGGTTGAGATTCTTAAGGGAAGTAAATGTGAGTAAAGCACTTTATAACAATTGAAACTGATATTCAAATATAAAGGCCAAAATCTTTTAAGAATATGCAGAAATGCAGGGAATATTATTCCCATTAATACCTCCTGAGGAATCTACTAGAGAGTAAGCTTCAGCCTAAAGGATGGTAGAAGACAGTAAACACAGTATGAAGTGGCTATGTGCTCTAACAATATAGATTTACCGCAACTATGAAAAACTTGGGAGAATTGGAAAGTATATGAAAAGTAGAATGAGCTTACGGATTTTATTATAGCAAATTATTAATTACGCTAACAACATTGAGAACCAGGATTTTTGATGTGGGAGAAATAAAATTTGTATTTAAAATGAATCAAATTAGTACAAACCCTATAGCTCTGTTATGAACTGAAAGTTTGTGTCCCCCTAAATTTATATATTGAAGCCCTCATCCCCAATGTGATGGTATCTGAGATGAGGCCTTTGGGAGATAATTGGGATTAGATTAGATTAGATTAGACAGTGGGGGCCTCATGGTGGGATTAATGCCGTTATAGGAAGAGGAAGACAAATAAATTCTCCCCCCAGACTTCACCCTGTTACATACTGAGGAAAGGCCATGTGAGGACATTGCAAGAAGGTGGCCAACCAGAATCTCACCCTGGTGGCACCTTGATCTCAGATTTCCAACCTCCAGAACTGTGAGAAAATAAATTTCTGTTATTTAAACCATCCATTCTCTGTTATTTCATATGGCAGCCCAAGCTGACTAAGATAGCTCCAAATACAATTGGAATAATATTTGTATAAACTCATAATAATTTTATCTTTAAAAACATGTATTTCTGAGCCCTGTCTATTGATCATGGCTAGCAATGACAACTCAATAGCAAAGAGAATGCCTATTGTCCTGACAGTTGTCTCTACTATATTCCACTAAATCAACCAGGGCTTCTTGGAAAAAATGGCTGATTCTAGATCTAGGGCAGAAATACAAAACAGGAGATTAGAACATCTTGTCAATCCAGAAAATGGGGAGGCAAAAGGAGAAAAAGTCTCCTAGGATTAAATCTAAAGGATTTGAAAACCAATTTGAAGGAGCTCCCACTGGTGACAGTAGGAATAATTTGAATAGCAATAAAAATAATGGCTATAAAAATTGTACACATCAAGTAAGTTTAAATTCATGCATTCATTTTGATATTATGAAGTACCCACATTGATAACCATTGGAGGAATTTAGAAAACAAATTCAGTATTTTGAAAACAGTGAAATAAAAAGAAGCAAGCATTTATCATGTATTTCTACACAAACTAAAAGTAAATATTTAATGATGAGCATTTTCACTTTAAAGAAATATGCCAGGTCATAAGTGAAGAAGAAAAGACAGCATTATCATCCATTGGCCTCTTTTCCTCTCCCCCAACAGAAGACTTAAAGGCCAAAGGACTTCTAAAACTAATTTTTAACAAATTAGTAAAGGTCAAAGTGAGAGTAATTATTCCAAAATAGTTCCTTAGAGTAAGAAGATGTGTCTTATAGATCAGGAGCCAAAGCACAAGTTTTCATCCCATTTATATTTTTCTGTGGTGAAAACTGTGCCATTCATTCATCAAAAGGTATTGGATGGAATTATTTGCATATGTATTAAAAAGTTGGGATATGAAGTAAAGATAAAATGGAATGCCTACTTGGAGAAATCTTCAACATTTGAAGAAGTATGTTGATATGTTTGTCTACATTTGCCTTACCTTTCACTATAGCCAAGAAACTAGGAATTTTATTTGATTTACAAAATACAGATTTTAGGTACTTCTATGGACTGAGTATTTGTGTCCTCCCCCCAAAATTCTTAAGTGTTTATTATTAGGAGGTGGGGTGTTATTAGGTTATGTTATTTGGGAAATGAATAGGTCATGAGGATGGAAACCTGATGGGGTTAGTGTCCTTATAAAAGAGATCCCAGAGTGATTCATCGCTCCTTCAGCGATGTGAGGACACAGTGAGAAGGTGCCATCCATGAACCAGAAAATAGGACTGCACCAGACTGAATCTGTCAGCACCTTGATCTTGAATTTCCCAGCCTCCAGAACTGTGAGAAATAAATTTCTGTTGTTTAAAGTATTTTTGTTATAACAGCACAAGTGGACTAAGAGAATAACTAATTTTTGTTGTTATTAAATCAGAATTGAATCTATTTTGCCGTGGCTGAAACGAAAGCAACTGTATGAAAAATAGACACTCCGTTTTAAAGGCCCATCCTCCCAGTAGGTGGAGCTATAATGCTTGTGGACTGAAATAAACAGAATCTTGACTCTGTTTCCTCTCTCTTAAATCCTGGCACAGTAATGGAACCGCTGAAGGTTAACCTAAAGATGTCTTTTTCTGATTTTTATTTGGTAAATTGTTTATCGGCCCTAACTGTGCATTAAAATTATTTAGATTGGTTTTTTAAGTTGCAAATACTTAGGAGTATGCCTAGGAAATGGGTATTTTTTTAAAGTACTCCATTGATTCTATTTTATAGCCAGAGGAGACAACCACTGGCCCAACAGGGGAAAGAAATCATCTTTCATGGAGTAAGAATATAGAGAAGCAGTAATATGGTAAAAGAAAAGCCTTTTATAACAAGCATTTATGGGTTTCAGGATTTAATCCAATAACAAAAACAATGAACAGCAAACACAATGTTTCTCATTTATAAAAATTTGGTTCTTTTTTATCTACTTTTTGGAAAACAAGAAATTTTATTTTTGTTTTTTACTGTGTAATGTCTATTTCATGTTAAGATGTGTTGAGCTTTTCAGTGATCATAAAATTTGAATAATATGTTTGTGTAGTCTCTCCACTGCTCCTTAGCCTTTTCCAATCAATTAAAGTATGCTAGAAGCAGCAAATAAATACAGTGATCTCTGGAAGCTTTCAAATACCCAGTGACAAGTGCTTTTCACTGTCTACAACAGTTACAAGTGTCATTACCAGACACAGAAATGTGATCTTACTGTAAGTGCAGAGGAGGAGCAAGGGTGGCAGCCACTTCAGAATTAGCCTCAATTTCCATTTTAATCTGTGGTTATCATGGTTATGTAGGAAGCACCCAAAATGTCATTTCCACCAAGACATTGCCAGCAGATGCTTGTTTACTGTAAAACTGATAAAACTTACCTCTCTGGGCCTCTCACTTGCACAATCTTACGGCCCTAAAAGGGCCCTAGAAATGTTTTTATTTTTAATATTACAAAATTGAAAAGTATAAGATATTCTCACTGCAATTGGTTAATTCCACTGACACTTTCCACTCCAGCTTTTCCTCTGTCACATTTCCCCTTTTGGTGGGTGGTGTTGGAAGAGCCACAAGCATTTTTGGGATTGGCTAAGGAAGATTTGAAGACACTTTTAGTTTGTTCTGGTGGAATTATTTACGTGGCTGGCAGTCATTTCCATGCATAGTTTAGTTAATGGGAGCAAGGTTCTATATGTTAGCAAATGGCAAAGCTAGGATTCACATCTGGCTTTGCCTACTCTATAATGTTCTTTATATTCTTGCTCTTTGCATGCTTTGTTATCCATCAGCAGACCTTTTTATGATTGTTCATCCTCAAGCTCTTGCCAGGATGTGATAGTATTTCCCTCCTCCTCTCTGACTCCAATACTTTTTTTTTTTTTGCCTTTTTGTCTCTCCTATCTTACCTGCACCCTGTATCTTATCCAAATTGGACTCCTCACCTTTGCTGGAACATAGCTTTGCTCATTTTCTTCCCTTGGTCAATTATACTTTACTGGTTCTTATTTTTTTTATTTGACACAAAACATTGACACTGACAATGTCATAAAACTCATATGTCACTACAAGGACAGCAATGACACATTAGTTAAGGAGTATCATAAATCTGAATAGTATTTACAGTTAATCACACACACACACACACACACACACACACCCTTCAAATCTTACAGCTCATATGTAAAAGAAAGATGAGAAAGGTTTTCTCAAATTTGATAGCAGTTCTAAAAATTTGCATGACATTTCCAATAACAAGTTATGAAACTGAAGGAAAATTTTTCATCAATAAAAGCCACAAATTTTTATCGACCATTCTAAAAGAAAGTTTAATTATCTTTCTATCTTTTGTATGGATGTAATTAAAAAATTGTCATCATATAAAAAGGCAGTATGAATTATTATTTTTCCTGATGTTGTAATGTTTGTGACCATGTGTCAACTTTGTAAAATTTATAATTTGTTGTAATATTGTATTCTAAATAAATATTCACTTTTGTGAAAATAATATTTTACATATTGTGTAAAATAATGTGCCCTACCCCCTTTTTTTAAGAGGACACCCTAAGTAATATAATTCTCAGGCCCCACAAAACTCAGAACTACCCCCGATTGCCAATGAAGTATTTTACTAAAAAAAAGTGTGGTGTCAAGTTAAATGTGTGCCACTGAGGGTTTGTTCTTTTATTTCACAAGCCCAAAATATCAATTACTTGCTAAGTTAATAAAAATTAGTATCTGGTAGAAAATTCTTCTATGTTGTCTATTGTTATTTCTAAAGCCATGTATCCATATCCGCTTTCGATGTTTTCTCTCTTAAACAAAAATTACTTGCTTACTTAATAAAAATTAGTATCTGGTAGAAAATTCTTCTATGTTGTCTATTGTTATTTCTAAAGCCATGTATCCATATCCGCTTTCGATGTTTTCTCTCTTAAACAAAAACACTATGCTGAATGTGCAGCAAGTAGGTGTGGTGTAGTTATTGCTGATGCACAGACATCATAGACATTTCAAGTAAAAGGCAGCAACCTGAGAAGTTGCAATCCACTTGAGAAGTCATGATTAATACCAACATTTTTAAATTAGTAGTTGTCTAAACAAAAATTGTATAAATGCCATGAAAATATACTTCCATTCTTACTGAAACTGCCTTTGCAAAATTATAACTGAGGAAATTATGACAGTGAAAAAAAATCAGACCTAACCGACTCCATCTTGCTTCTAACCTTTAAGCTGTGCTTGTTCATTCTTGGGCATAGGCCGAGCTAACTTTGGGAAGGAATTCAGTTCATGGTTTGACTCTGAAACAAAATTGATAACAGCCCTTTCCCAAAAAGACTCCCTTCTTGCCTGGTGACCAGTCTGCCTTTGCAGGACTAACCTATTAGCTACAAGGTTAGAAATTACAGTTTAGGGGTTATGCACCCTCTGGCTCCAAGTCTGAATCACCCCACATTGCTTCTGGGGATAACATCACTATTGTAAAACCTAAGATTAGTGCTTGAGATATTTTGCAGACCCTGCACTGGGTGGATCAGCTGACACCACCCAGACGGTTAATCTCGCTCAACCAGTTCTGCCGTTTCACTCAGGAAGGGAAGACAGCAAGAAAACCTCACTTCAACCCCCTATGATTCCATCTCCAACCTGACCAATCAGCACTCCCCACTTCCCAAGCCCCTACCCGCCAAATTATCTTTAAAAACTCTGATCCCCGAATGTGAATGCTCAGGGAGACTGACTTGAGTAATAATAAAACTCTGGTCTCCCGCACAGCCGGCTCTGCGTGAATTACTCTTTCTCCATTGCAATTCCCCTGTCTTGATAAATCAGTTCTGTCTAGGCAGAGGGCAAGGTGAACCCACTGGGTGATTACATTACTACTCTCCCTAGACAACTGACTGACTCTTTGGATGGCTGTATACTAATAGCTAACATCATAAGAAAAAGGAAAAATCCTTATTTAAACAAAAAAATAGGACCAGGAAACAAAGGAAAGATGAATAATTAAATATTATATATATGGGAAAACAATCTTCAAAAAATGTATGCTTTTATATAAATATATATTTATATACATTTATTACAAACTTATTGATATAAAAGGTGTTCAGCAAACCATTCAGAAATAATAGTAAAATATATGACATCACTTAAAATTTTATATAGCCAATTCATTCTCACAGAATGAGTGTTTTCTTTGATTTTTACCTAACTCCTTTTTCTGTAGCCAAACCTATGGCTGCAACTGATAAGCATGTGTAGTTTGGATATAAATGAAGTTTTCATTTATGTATGAAATGAGGAAGGCATTTGTTAGAACTTCAGTTCTTTGCCAATTATGTAATAATTTGAAGACAAAGATTCATGGCCATCTTAAAAAAATAGCCAGTTAAACACCGAACTCCAGCAGATTCTGTATTTGAGAATACTGTTCTTGATTATTAAAGGAAAATGTAAATTTGGGAAGTAAATGGATTTTATTTACCAGGAGCATGAAAATGTACTACAAACCTTTTCCCCCTAGTTTCCATTCTCAACCTTATTTTCTGCATCTTGGAGGCCTTCCCAGTAGATCAAATATGATACATCTCTAAATCAGGTTCTTGTGCCTCATCTTGAGCATTAAAAACAAGACAAGATTTAGAAAATAAAAATTTTAAGAACAAGTACCCTGGAAGGAAGAAAGGAAGGGATTGAAGGAGAATGGGAGGGAAGAAGGAAGGAAAAAGAAAAAGATGCCAAGTGTTAGACAAGAATTCTGCGACAAGAACAGAATGCCTTAAAAAATAGTCAAGAATTGGTGACTATTTCAAAACTCTAAAGTAAACTTGGGAGTTGGAGTTGGTATCTATGACCTCAGTTCAGTAGGTCAGTTCCTATGCGGAGGAGCAGAGCTGATGTCCGGATGGAAGCACCTGATTCGGTTGACAAGTTCAATCAGAGGTCCCAGGCAGTCGACCTTACGCTTCCTGTGGCCTTACAAATGCCCCACTCAAGACACCTGTCAGGCAGGCCAAACTTATTTAAAACATTTTTTAGACATGAGACATTCTCAAAGATGAGAACTAACTACTCATTTTAGCTGTCTTGATTAGACACTAATTAACCATTTTGGTTGGCAACCTTCAACTCAATTCTGCTGAACAGGGTGCTCTGAAGTAAACATTTTGTTAAAACATGTCAACAAGATAAGCCATGTCAGCAGTGACATATGCTCTATTCTATTTTCCTCTCTATCCAGGTTTTTTGTTTTTGGCTTTGTGGAGACACCAACTTGCTACTCTTGGTTCAGTGTCCTAAGTGGCAACCTAGGATCTCAGAAACATTAATGCAACTTCAAAAAATAACTCACTCCTCCAAAATCTCTTAGACTTTCAGAAGATGGTAAAATGTGCCTTCTCTGTGATGTGTAGTGGGTGTATGATGTTTTCTATATGTTTAAGAATGTGTTTCTGTGTCAACGAATATTTTAAAAGAATAAAAATTACAGTAGTTACAGTGTTTCAGCTGAAAAATTATGAGAACTGAAGAATTAAAAATTAAGGCCCAAGGTGACCCACAAAATCAGCATGGCAGAGCAAAAACCAGAATCTAAATTGAGCTTATTCCTAGCTTTGCTTTCAGAGTCTGAGGAGTCAACATATGGGATATATAATCTATGTCCCTTTAGGGAATACATTATATGGCCAAGTTTTCACCCTAGACTTTCCAGTGATATTTTAAAAAGTCATTTTCACTTTCCTCCTGGCTTCACAAAAAATCTTTATTATTATTCCAATTATTAAAAGTTGAGGCCAGGCGCAGTGGCTCATGCCTACAATCCTAGCACTTTGGGAGGCAAGGCGGGCGGATTGCCTGAGCTCAGGAGTTCTAGACCAGCCTGGGCAACATTGTGAAACCGTGTCTCTACTAAAAATACAAACAATTAGCCCGGCATGGTGGTGCACGCCTGTAATCCCAGCTACTCAGGAGGCTGAGGCAGGAGAATCGCTTGAACTGGGGAGGCAGAGACAGCAGCAAGCCAAGATCGTGCCACTGCCCTCCAGCCTGGATGGCAGAGTGAGACTCTGTCTCAAAAAAATAAAATAAACAAATAAAAGTTGAGCACTTTATGTTTGTAATTTTTTGCATGCGATTTAGAAGTGCTAAATTGATAACCAGCAGTTTATTTCTCTAATGTTTAAAGACAGTAAATGACTAAACATTTTGCGGCCCTTGCATCCATTGGATTGCTTCCGAAAAAAAAAAAAGACAAAGAAAAGAGAATGTAACCTGCTAAATCAACATGTCTCTGGAGGTCAGATGAGAGCTGTTGTGAGATCCTGTCTGATGAAGCAGTTTAAGAGAATAGAGCAAAAGTTGGAAGGAGCCAGGCTGCAACTTTCTCATAGTCCAAGCAGCCCGGAATGGAAGACACATCCTTAGCAAATCAGGCAACAGGAAATGCCAAATCATGCGTAGATGCCTGCTGGGCTGATAAAGTCAATCCGAATATGACACCAAGAAAGAAGAGAAGAGTAACCCACTTGGTCTGAGGTTGGAAAAGACATGCTCCATATGGCTTGGGTGGCAGAAATGGAGTCATTGAATTCATAGAAGAAAGACATATCTGAAAGGCCCTCCTATTATTAGAACTACCAAAACTTATATTACACATCTAAATTTCATTCGTAGGTAGTCAGAGACCCTGGAACCATGGAATCTCTGGATCTGGGTTCAGAACAGGGGAGTAATATCAAGGGAGCCTAACTGAGAATAAATGAAATGTTTTGAGTTTCTCATTTTTCCCCTTAACCCCTCTCTAGTCCCTCTTCATTCCTTTCCTTTTCTTTTGATTCTGGTGCAAAGAAGAAACAAATCAAAGTGATAGATTGTTCAAATGACCTATCAATAATAAGGTAGTATGCTTTAAAAGAGTCTGCAGGTTACAAGCCAAAGTTCTATAGAATATGAAACCAAAGGAGGAAATAAAGCTCAAATTCAAAAGCGGCTGGATGATGGAATTTGAAGCACACTGGGTAGTGGCCCCAGCTTTTATTTTATCCTATTAGACTATGGGTCCAGTGTTGCCTTAGTAGCTTAAGGCTAACATCCTTGAGCTGACTAGACAAGTGACTCCTTTATTAGCAAGTTACCTTTCCCATTTTTTGCATTACAGACATCTTGAGAATACCATGAAAGCTTCTGATCCCTAGTTCACCACAATACTTATATTCATTTACACACAAAATTGGGCATACATTCTCTGTAAAATTCAAAGACCATTGCTCATAAAGTGCTATAAACAATATTAGTGCAAAACAATTTTTAAAGCCAACATGAAACCAGGAAATAAGCAACTACAACTCAGTTGAAACAAGAGTATTAAATTATTCATACCATAAAGAAAAAGCCATCAGGTAGTACCCTAGTTGCCCTCCTGGCTGCTGGAGAAAAGTGTTAGGCATAATTTGCACTTGTGAGCCTCTTGGCCCTCAAAGAGATGGTTTGAATTGTATACCTTTAATTTCCCACAACATCTGATGATATAAAGGCCAGAAAATTAATGAGAAGGAGGGCTTGTTGCTGTTTGATGATTAGAACCAATACAGTTCACTGTCAGCTAGCACAAGGCAACTTTGTCCCTGCAGAGTAGCCCTAGTAACAGACAAAAATACAGTGCCAAATTAGGGGGCTAAATTCCAGACTGGAGAGTAGGCGGCTCCTTCCAGAACTCCTTTTTGCCTTATTGGACATGGATGAAGGAAAGAAAGGAAAACTTCTGCCTCCTAGTTACTCTGTGGGGAAGTCTGAGATTCCCTTTACCTGAGAAGGAAAGTCAGTTGGCCAGATCACTCCCCTCTGGACAGAGTCCTCATGGCCTCACCCAACTTTTCCACTTACAGTCTTATTTTGGTTTAATTTGGAACACAAGACCAACAGTATTTTTGACCAATGATAAAATACAAGTGGGCAGTTTGGTTTTAAAATGTCAGTTCACATGAAGATTTTACAGTTGTCCTTATAAGTGAAGTAGAATTTTCCCTCAAATGACATAGGAGTTTTAAAGTAGGCAGGAGAGATTGAAAAAGCATGCATGAGAGCTCTCATCATTCCTTGTCTTCTATTTTAGGACAAATATCAGAATAGATAATTCATGTGAGCAGGTGAAGTTACTCCTAGGCTTGGCGAAGCATCTGTTATTACGGTAGAAGTTTTTTTTTTTTTTTTCTGAGAGAGTGAAAAAAAGCACTTTAATTTCATTTTCTGTTAATTCTTCCTTTAATACAGAAAAAATAAAATATAACTTCTTCCTTCAATACAGAAAAAAATAAAATCTAGCAGAGCCAGAATCTTTCCCTAGTACCTCCTCAATAATGAACCACTTTGAAAGTCTGATGTATTTTCTATTTGGGTGTCAGGCTATATTAGCTCAAAATCTGAATATAAGAGCAACTGTGCTAGGTCACACTCAGATGTAATCCAACTCTTATCCAGTAAAAATGGAAATTCCCTAGGTGTGCTAATAATTACAATATTTGAGGTAAATTAGCAGGAATTCTTGCATATATGGTGCTAATTATCTTTTACTAGCAAATATCTTGACTGGTTTTCAAGTTTTATAATTGTATTTTCTATAGGCATAGCACTATATATTTTTTCAAAGTGTTTTAGCATACATAATTCTTGGGGTAAGCTTGTAAGCAGCTAAGGCACTTATTATCCTATTTTTCTGGTGAGTACATGGAAACCCAAGGAAGAGATATGACTTCACTTACTCAAGATTATTTAGAGACATGACAGCAACATTAGTTCTTTTGACTTACTGTTCAAGTGCAAAGCACACTTGCTCTCTCTCCTTCTTACTGTATTATGGCTGTACAGTTCTCCAGGCCTTTAGACACAGGACCAAGAGAGTATTTGGTTTCTTCTCTTCACGCTCTGGCTTCTCTTTTTAATACTTCAAAGCTCAGGAGAGATTTTTCCTAATTTCAAGCTGCACTTCCTGTTTCTCATGTGAACAAAAAATAGTTCTGCTAGATTTGACTGGTTGTACTGTAGGAAAATTGATTCCACTTGTAGAGCACAGCACATATTCTTAACACAGAACATATTAATGCCTTTGATTTCACTGACTGTCATACAATTACCAAGGTTCTAAGACAGAAATCAGAATTTACTGTTTTTACCTTTTTTTTAAATAAACAAGGGAGCATTTTGACCACTACCATCTTTCTCTTGAACTATTGCTTCTGAACTACCTGGCATCACTCTTTTTTTCTATAGTTTATTCTTCAAAAAGGTGAAGACTTTTAAAAATCTTTTAAAAACTTAATTCAACTTGTGTCATTTCCCTACCCAAAACCACCCAATGACTTTTCATTATACTTCAGGGCCATCCAACTTTGTAACAAGACCCTGGAGATCCTAAATGATCAGGCTCCTGTATTGATTAACCATTGCCACAATAATGTTGCATTAAAAACAACCACAAACTCAAGGACTATAGTCATTTATTCTCACAAATCTGTGAACTGGCTAAGTGGATTTGCTGTAGCCAGCCATTCCAGGGGCAGGACTGCTCAGGCTACAGCAGTTCAGAAGATTTTCTCCCCATGCTTCTCTCCTCCTTCTCCTGGGAACAGTGGACTAGCTGTGGTAGAGTGAAACTGTGCCACACCTCTTAAAGCCCCCATTCAGAACTGGCATCCTGTTGTCTTTGCCATTTCTTTTGCCACTGGCCAAAGAACATCAAGTGGATGATCCCAAAGTCAAGGAACAAGAAATACATTTCATGATTGATGAGATAGTGACAGTGAAAAATTCAACTTTATCTTCTAATACTTTCTTCTACTTCAGTCTCCTCTACCCAGATGGATTTTCATTGCTGTTCAAGTGTACAAGGCTTATCTCAACTCCAGAACACTCGCCCTTAACTATTTAGTCTTCCTAGAATGAGTTTCTCCAGATATTCTGTGATTCATTCTCTCATTGCATCTAGATACCACCTGTTGCCAGCCCTTCTGGGAGTTCTTCCCCAATTGGCTTATCTATCTGATGAAATAGTTCCCACACCTACCACTCAAGTGCACACCCCATCATTCTTCATCCTGTTATTCTGCTTTAATTTTCCTAGGGGAGTTATTCAAAGCATTTCCAAAAAAATTGTGTTATTGTCATGTGTCTCCACCACTCTACTTCAAGTTCCTTGAGGGATATATTTTGACTTTATTATTCACCAGTATACCCCCACGGCCAAGGATGGTGCCTGGTACATAGAATCAGTTGAATGAGTAAATGAGAGCCATTACTATTACAGTCAAAAATGGGCTACTCAAATGCAAGCCTATTCATCACAAGGTCTAGTCATCAAGCCTAGGGATAAGAAGTTCCCTTATAAATTTTTCTCTCCAAGAAGATTCAGATGCATCCCAGGCCCTAGAAGAATTCTATATCCCATGGAGCCTTATTATATATTTGGCCATAGAATGATCATAGCATTTTAAATTAAGAAACCACAAATGAGGATGCCACAGAGGAACATCAGAGCATTCTGCTAAAAAGACGCCACATGCAGAAAAGCTCTCTCAGTCCTGCCAATAAAGAAGACCCCTCATCTGACTGCTAATTCTGCAGGCAGGCTAGCACTATCTTATATTTCCTCTTCACTGACAGAATCAAGAAAAAGAAATGAGATGTGAATTTTACCTGGACCCGGTAAAGGCCTCAAACAGCACACTTTGGGGCATGATGCCAGCTCAAGTGAGGCATTCTTGGACTCCAAGAAGAGCTATGTGGGCCTTCAGCGTCTCTAGTTCACACTAATGGGCCTCACAAGACCATGTTTGGCTTAAAGGAAGCCATTAATGAACTTCAGATTGAACCTGCACAGATTTAGTTTAAAAATGTTTCCTTAAAATTTTACAGGGAGTTTAGTTCTTGTGACATTTTCAGAAATGGGAGCCAGGCTTTTGTTTGAAAACATAGTGAGATGCCTGCAGTAATAACAATAATGGCCATAGCAATAATAGAAGCAATTGGAAGGTAAAAGATATGAAACTACAGGCTCCACCAGGTTAATTTGGACATTTCTTTATAAAATGTAAGGGCTGCTGAAACACAATTATGATCAACTCTCTTGGAATGTGCTGCATATTCTCAGTGGGATTTTTTATTATTATTATTTCTTGGTGATGGAAAGGAGGGGGAAGGCAGAATGGTGCTGAAACTTTCCACCACTGCTTTCTCCTTCTCATTCAGCACAGCTTTTTAAAAACTCAATTCCAACAAAAAAAAAAATACTCATGTCAGCCTATTCTTCAAGGAAAAATAAGGTCCTGCTCTGTCTTCATGTTCACACTTGCATGTGGGAAATATCCAGCAGAACAGGTATGTGCCAAAGTCTTCATAGAAAAAAAATGGTCCTTTCCTCCCTTTCCTTCCTCTAACTTTTCTGAAACATACAACAGGAGAAACAGATGTGGAATACAGTAATGAACATACACCTTTGACATCTAACGTTCTGAATTTTAGGTTTTCAACAGAACTTGAACTTTAAGGCTGTGCAGATATAATAGGATTTCCAGGGTGGAGGAGGTGGTAGGGGTAGTGGGAGTTAGTACTAAAAAAGAGTGAATACCAGAAACTCATGAAAATTCTTGGACATTGAACCACTCTCATAAAATAATGTTGTGCCGAGTTATATGTAAATGAGCCAGAAACACGCAGATTAAATATCCATTAAAGACACTGGGATTTAAAAATCAAGAAGGGAAATGTTCTGAATATATTGTGCTTTAGGAAGTATTTTGGATAAAATATTTCGGAAAAAATACTTTGGGGATTTTTTGGCTAAATCTAATACCTGGCCATAGTGTTCTTCTTGCTGAGGGTTATCAGAAAGGGAAAAAGTGAACTCTATTTTCCAGATTGTGGGTGGCCTGCAAAAAAAAAAGTCCAAAGAGAAACACTAGTGTGGCCTAGAAATAACCCAAAGAATCCAAGAAATTGTCTCTTTATATCCAGAAAATAAGGCCTTTGAGAGAAGTGGCTCATTCATATTTGTATTCCAGCATTTAGCACCTGCATGAAAAGAATGAATAAAATATTGAACAAATTAGTGAGCAAATGAATGAATCAGTGAGTGAAGACTGAAGGAGACACTACTCTAAATAATTCTGTATAAAGCATGCTTTCTGCTTCACAATTTTACATTATAATGTTCAGCTAGTAACATCTCTGAGTATGTGCAGAATTTTCATGCATAAAAGGAATGAAAAGCTTATCTTATCATTAGAGTTGAGATTTAGACCATGTGCAGTGAAAAAGCCCTCAGACCAAGAACTCATTTTTTAATTTTTTTTAAATTGATGGATAATTTTTTTTTATTTTTTTAAATTGATGGATAAAATTGTATGTGTTTACTATGCATAAAATATTGTTTTGAAACAGGCAGACATTGCGGAATGATGAACTAGCTGATTAACTTATGTATCGCCTCACATAGTTATCATTTTCGTGGTGAAAACACTTTACATCCACTCTGTCAGCATTTTTCAGGAATATAATATATTGTTTACTATAGTTACCATGTTGTACAATAGCTCTCTTAAACTTATTTCTCCTATCTAACTGAAAGTTTGTATCCTTTGACCAACATCTCCCCAACACCAACCCCTGAACCATTTCAGTCCCTAGTAACCATCATTCTACTCTCTACTTCTGTAAGATCAACTATTTTAGACTCCACGCATGAGTGAGATCATGTGGTATTTGTCTTTCTGGGCCCCTTCCTTTGTTAGTCAAGGCCAAGTTTACTTATCAGCACCTTGGTTTACTTATCTATACAGCAGAGCTACAAGAGATGGACTGCCACACAATGTATCAATTCTTCCTGCATTTTAAAAATGATCATCATTACTACCACATGAGGTTTAAACTTTAAGGCTCTTGATTATTTGTTCCTATTACTCTTCAACATTTAACCTTTAGTACTAGCCAGTCAGCCTCATTAATAGGGCATAAAATTGCTGTATTAGAGTAAAAACACCCAGAAAGATCAATGATATGTACTAATCCGCAAACTCTCTTCCTCCCACAAGTTCAAAATGTTTCTGTCATCCAGAGCTCACTCCAAGTACTCTGAACTCCCACAGCACTCTACACCCGGGGCATATGGTTCAGTGCTATGTCATACTACTCGTTACTCATTATCATTTGCACTGGTCTTTTATCAGTTGCTAAAATCTAAGTTTATTCAGGGCAGGTCTTTGCCTCTTATAGTTGTCTTGTGCCCCCCACAGCACACAAGCACAAAGTAGGTGTTCGCTGAATGCTTGATGATTTAGACACATGCAGTTAAACCAAGAATGACCAAAAGATCGGAAAGGGGCTATCAGTGGATTATAGATTTCACAAAACTTTGGAAAACAAAAAGCTGATAGAAGAGTGGTAAATGATGCAGCACCTCAGAGGAGACCTTAGCTTAGAGTGATTGAAGAAAGAGTTCGGAAAAAAAACGAAGCAACATATCCTGCAGAACCCCAGATGGGAAGCTAATGTTGGGAGTGGTAGTGAGGCAATGGGCTGAAACCATGGGATTAGTTGAAAGTCTGCATATAATCATCTTAAGCCCATGCCCACAACATCGCACCCCACTTCCGATGGAATGGTAATCAGATATCTCATTCTTAGACATGAAAATGAAGGTATTTTCATTCTAGAGAAAATGAGGAAGGCTAGAGGAACAAATGCTTGGTGTTCTTACATTCTGTGAGTCCCATGGCTCTCTGTGTGATCACTAATAGGTAGGAATGCCAATTGAAAATAAAATCAAACACAGAGGTCACAGTCAGTTTTTAATGGACAATTGAACTGTGAATTAACATGTTTTAAAAAAAGAATACCACAATATGAAAGACAAGATAAACAGAACAAAAATTCCCACAAGAGAAACTGAGGAGATAGGAGAATAATAATAGCAATAACAAGTAATAATATCCTACAATTTGTATCACCCAACAAATTAAATTTTATTAATCATGCTGCCATGGAAAATAAGCAATTGAAGAAAAGAGAGAGTTCTTGGAAATTAAATATGTGAGTGCCTAAAATATGCAAAAAATTGAGAAAATAAAGTTAAGGACATTTTTCAAAAAAGACAATTCTAAGAGGTCTAACATCTGACTGAATAGGAGTTACAGGAAAAAAAAATCAAACCAAAACAAAACAAAGACTTGCTGGAGGAGTTAAAGAACCATAAAGCTCTGCATTGAAAGGGCAAACTGAATCTCTAGCAAAATAATTTTCAAAAATACTGACAGAAAATCACATTATAAAATTTTAGAATTCCAAACGTAAAATGAAGACTCTAAAAGCTCCCAGAGAGTAAAAGGAAGCAACTGGAAAGAAACAAGTTTCTGAATAGCTTCAGACTTCTCATCCACAACACTGGATGCTCAAAGGCAATGTAAAACTTCTACAAAATTCCTGGAAAAAATTCTAGGTTGCTCTTTCCATCTAGAGCTTACGGTTCTTTAACTATGATATCTATATTTATTACTATATCTATCCATTTATCTATATATCTAGATATGCCCTTTTCTTTAAATAGCATCCTGCTCCCAATTCTCTTGGTTTCTTTCCTGGAACATGTATTAATTAAAAGTTAGATATCCTAAGTTTGTCTCTTAAATTTTTTTCTTCTATTTTAGAGCTCTTTACCTATTTCTATATCCTAACAAACCATCAGTCATAAGTGTGGATTGAATAAAGATATTTTTAAACATGTGTGGTTGCATATGCTGCTTGCCTTTTGTGTACGCTTTGGTACTTAAGGATGTGGTAATCCTTATACCCAGGAGTACACCTTATACCCAGGAAAAGACCTATGACCCAGGTCTTTTTTTTTTTTTTTTTTAACAGCAAAATGTCTCTGATAAAACTCTGCTGGGAAATGTAATCATTTTATAAGAAAATCCTCTAATAAAAGGTAAAATAGCAACTTTGGGAGACAAAAGTTTTATCAGGAAAGAAATGTGATCTAAGGTCACTACTTGGCACTGAGGAATCACGTATTTCTTCTTAATAATGCAAATAGTGTTCATTTATTCACCTAAAATTAAAGCATATGATTACTTTGTAAGGATTAGCAAGAAGCTGGAAGGTGGTCTAAGAGATTAAATCCTCAATATCCTATCAGGAAGCAGAGAATGCAATATGTATAGGTACATTATTTAGCAACATGAAGGGAACAAACAGAAAATAGTTTAAAATAGTTGCTTGTTGGCCTGGCACGGTGGCTCACGCCTGCAATCCCAGCACTTTGGGAGGCCAAGGCGGGCGGATCACGAGGTCAGGAGATCGAGACCATCTTGGCTAACACGGTGAAACCCCGTCTCTACTAAAAATACAAAAAAATTAGCCAGGTGCGGTGGAGGGCGCCTGTAGTCCCAGCTACTCGGGAGGCTGAGGCAGGAGAATGGCGTGAACCCTGGAGGCGGAGCTTACAGTGAGCGGAGATAGCGCCACTGCAGTCTGGCCTGGGTGAAAGAGAAAGACTCCGTCTCAAAAAAAAAAAATAAAAATAAAAATAGTTGCTTGTACAGAATCTGCAGTGGGAATGGGAAATAGTGAAAAAACTGATTTCCCTCATTTTAAGCCTTTTTTGCTCTACCTTACTTTTTAACATGTATATATATCTGTTAATAAATATTTTAAATATATCTAAATAAATAGATTCAAAGCATGAGATGACAGATGTGTTGCAATTATAACCACCTTCAACTTGGTGATCAAACTAAATGAAGGCTAAGACATTCAACACTGAGAGAGAGCCTACTTCTTAGTCTTATTTGTCATATCTATAATTTTTCTTAGAGCAATTTACAACCAAAGAAGAAAAAGGTACAGAGAGTTCATGTTTACTCTGAGAAAGCATTGGCTTTTATACTCAATTTCTGCCTATAGTGGCATTCCAGTATAGCACAAATGAAAGAAAACTAATAACTAAAAATATTTTTAAATGTGATTTTATATATATATATAGGAATATTATTCAGCTTTAAAAAAGAAGAAAATTCTTTTATTTGCAACAACATGAATGTACCTTGAAGACATCATGTTACACAAAATAAGCCAGGCACAGAAAGATAAATACCTGATGATCTCACTTATATATGCAATCTTAAAAAATCAAACTCATAAAGGTAGAGAGCAGAATGGTGGTTACCACGGGCTGGGGGTGTTGAAGGAGAATGGGAAGATGTTGTCAAAGGGTAAAAAGTTTCAGTAAGACAGGAGGAATTAATTCTGGAGATCTATTGTATAACATGGTGACTATAGTTAATAACAATGTACTGTGTGCTTGAAAATGCTAAGAGGGTAGATTATAAATGTCCTCACCACAAAGAAAATGTGAAGTGATGGGTATGTGAATTAACTTGATTTAATCATTCCACAATGTATACATATATCAAAACATCACGTTGAACTCCATAATTTTATACAATAAAAAAAAATAAGAACTCTTCAGAGTCACATTGCCAGTGTAACACTTCCAAGTGCTACTAGTAAAATTCCTCTTTTGTACGAATCAGGAAATGGCTTGAATATGGGAGGGTGAAGACTTGGTCTCTTTGAGGATTGTGATTGTGGCGTGATGACTTCTAGGAGCTCAAAAAAACCTGTATTTAATTGAATTGAATGTGAGTAAAGGTCCTGGCAATGTTTTATTCTAGAATATAAAACAAGCAGTAGCAAGAATAGCAGACAAATCTCTCTTATTTTAAAATCTGCCTATTTCCCCTTCATTTCATCTTATTTCTTTGTGCCCTAAATATTCTTAACTTGACAATCACATATCTATTGTAAATTTTAAACACCTATTCTTTAGAAAGAAGCAGAAGTATATTATTGGATTTTTGTATTTAATTTTGAAAATGTATTTTTTCTATGGCAACAAATTTTTAAATTTTACCTTAATAAATTCTCCATGTGTAGTTTCTATTAACTATGTATGTCCACAATGCAAAATTTAGTGAGCCAAATCTCAAAATGTGCTCATGAACATTGCCTAACATACTGGTTCCTTCTGTGATGGAGAACTAATTAAAGAGTGTATTTAAATACCTCTAAAACATTTTATTTTACATGTAGTTCAAATTCATTATCAAAAGTTAGAAAATAATAAAAATACTAAAAAAGTTTTATGTAATCTTATCTATCCACATAATATTCTTAATATTATCTATGATATTTATAACAATTATATTAATAAATTTATATTGATTCTAACATTCTGAGATTGTTTATAATCATATTAAATTAATAATATTATGTTTTGCTGCCAGATATTTATCTGTGTAAAAAACATGTAAAACGGCCGGGGGCAGTGGCTCATGCCTGTAATCCTAGCACTTTGGGAGGCCGACGTGGGCAGATCACTTGAGGTCAGGAGTTTAAGGCTGGCCAACATGGTGAAAATTCATCTCTACTAAAAATACAAAAAAATTAGCTGGGCATGGTGGCAGGCACCTGTAATCCCAGCTACTTGGGAGGCTGAGGCAGGAGAATCTTGAACCCAGGGGCAGAGGTTGCAGTGAGCCAAGATCTCGCCATTGCACTCCAGCCTGGGCAACAAGAGCAAAAGAAACTTCGTCAAAAAAAAAAAAAAAAAGTAAAACATATATAGATAGATCTGAATAAAATATATAAATAAATTATGCTTTTCACACCAATAGAAGCATATCTTTCTGTAACCTTTTTCATGTGCCAATGTATCATTAACACAATTCATTTTCTTGCCAATCAGTATAGATCTGCATCATTTTACCAGCAGCTGCATAGGTTCTGATATGTTGATATACATTATTCAGCCAATATCTTGATGTTGGACATATATGCTATCTACAATTTGTGACTAATACAAACATATATAAACAAAAACTAAGCCACATACATATGCATACATATTTGAGCACATATATTCTTATTTCTTTAGCGTACATTGCCTATAAGTGAAACTGTTGGGTCAAAAGATCTGCACAATTCGAAGACTTTTGATGTACATGCATCTGATTTTCCTTTGGGAAAATTGGTGCTAGTTTACATCCCACCAGCAATTAGGGAAATGCCTTTTCATTTACATATTTTACAATATCAGATATTATTATTCTTTTTATCACTGCCACTCTGGTAAAAAATATTTAACTTGCATTTCTTTGCTTATTACTGAGTTTCAACTTCTTTTTTCCTAGTGTTTATTTTGTTTCTCTTGTGAATTGCCTGTTCATCCTCATTGTGTACTATTATTAGGGTGTGAAAAACTTTTAAGAAAGTTCCAACTTTTCTGTTATAAATAACATTTTATTTTCTAATAAATCTAGATTTTGAACTAGGTTTTGGCAAGTTATGAACATTCACATGCAGAAGACTCACTATTGTTTTTCATTCACAAGGCTTGCCAATGACAAACTGTGTTTTAGTCTCATGATAAACTGTTTCTTAGTCTTGTAATAGTACAAAACTACGCTGAAATGTTATATTTTGTTTGCCATAGAAACAAGGACAGAGAGACATATCTATTAAAGATTAGGATGATAAATTACATTTCTTTTCTTATGATAATGCTGTTTTTAAGGGCTTATAATTTTAAAATAGATCATCTCAATGACCCTAAAAAGACTTTTTTCCAATATATTTATTCAAACACTTAACCATTTTTCCCCAATTATCAGTGTTCACTTGTTTTAAATTCTTCTCAAATAGCAACATTTGCTAAACTTTGGTGGCAAATGTTAATCCTGATAGTGGTTTTTAATGTTTATTCTTCCTAAGGATAATATTTTTCTCTCCTATTCTTTCACCCTTCCCTTCTGTCATTATATTTCTTCACTAGTTTGCTTAAATGATATTGGTGCACCATGATCACAGGAAAAGCACATTGACTTAAAAAAGTACAAGATAGCCTTGCAGTGGATTGAAAGGTGGCTTCCCCCAAAAGATGTGTTCATGTCAACTCCCTGGAACTTTAAATGTCACCTTATTTGGGGGAGAAAAAAAAAGTCTTTCCAGATGTAATTAAATTGAGGACCTTGAGATAAGCTAATCTTCCCAGATTATCTGGGCTCTAAATCCAATGAGAAATGCCCTTATAAAAGACACAGACAAGAGCTACACACAGACGGAAGAGCAAAAGGCAGTGTGACCACATAGGCAGAGATTAGAGTGATGCAGCCAAGAAATACCAAGGAATGCTGACAGCCACTGCAAGCTGAAAAACATAAAGAACAGAATCTCCTCAAGAGCCTCGAGAAGAATTGTGGCCCTTGAGCTCAGACTTCTGGTCTCCAGAAACATGAGAGAATAAATTTCTGTTGTTTTAAGTCATCCAATTTGCAGTAATTTGTTACAGCAGCCGCAGGAAACTAATACAAGCACTAACATTGAAAATCTCACCCATTAAAATGGAATCTTCCTAATTCTGGAAACATAATTAGGATTACTTTAATTAATTTGATTATTTCTCTCTGGGCAATGCGTGGTATTCAATACAGTGGTAAAAGAATACATGCTGGAGTATAAAACTACCTTAATTCAAGCTCCAACTCCAGCTCTTACTACCTGGCTTACTTAGGACAATTATATTAGCTTTTCTGAGACTCAGCCTCGTCATCTAAAAAACGATGATAATAATGGTACCTACTTCATAAGGGTTGTTGTAAAGATTAAATGAGTTATATATTTAAATTGCTTAGATCTTTCTAATAACCTGGCACATACACATAACTAAGTGTTCACTGTAATAAGCATTTTTACATTTGTAAACAATTCCATATATACTGTATGGATTTTCTAGGGTCGTTATAAAAAAGTACCACAAACTGAGTGGCTTAAAAACAGAAATGTATTGTCTCACAGTTTTGAAAGGTAAAAATCTGAAATCAAGAGGTCAGCAGTTTTGTTACTATCGAGGGCTGTGAGGGCAAGATCTGTTCCAGGCTTCTCTCATTGGCTTACAGATGGCCATCTTCTCCTGTGTCTCTTTTCATCTTCCCTCTTTGTATGTCCATCTCTGTCTGTACATTTCCCCTTTTTGTAAAGACAACAGTTACACTGCATTAGAACCCACCCTAGAGATCTCTTTTTAACTTGATTACCCTGTAAAGGTCCTATCTCCAAATGAGGTCACATTCTGTGATACTGGGGACTATGATTCCAACATGTCATTTTTGGGGGCAATAAAATTCAATTGATAGCATAACTCCAGAATTCCACCCCAGTATATACTCCCCTCTTTGGCTTCCCTTGCCTTATATGCTTACCAAATGGAAATGCATGGCATAATATTTAGAAATAGGAAGCTTGAACTGAAAAAGTACTACATATGTTAGTGGGAGAAAGGTGAGGCAACTGTATGAAGGAGTTGGTAAATTGTGGGTCAATAAAAATGGAGTTTGCTATTCACCTTATTCGTATATGTTTACTTTTTCTTTAAAAAGTAGAATAAAAAGAGAAGCCTCCCATAATCATTTTTCTCTTTAGAATTTCTTCAAGAAATTTTTTGAAAATGTTGTTTAATATTACCCACAAGAAGCAGTTTTAGAAACATAGCTTTTTAAGTAAAAAATTTTATAAGCAATAAAAAGCAAAATGTATATTTCATTTTTTTCTACCTTAGCACAAAAGGCTATATTTCAGACCAATAAAAATAGCAATTTCCAACTTCCATATATAATTTGTCAGGCATATAAAGAGAGATCTCTGGGAAAGATAGATATGATAAAATACTCTTCTGTAAAACCCAGGTTGAAAAGTAATCTTGTTCATTCCAAGAGAAGTTGGAAAATTATTCAAAGAAACACATAGCAAAAATAATTCACCCCTATTAAGGGGTAAATTAGATACTTTAATAAGTGTTCAACCAGTACATTTTTGTCCTTTAACCTCACTCAACAGCTTGACTCATATATATATATATAGCTAGTATTTACAAAAGCTTTTGAGACAAAGAAATGCTCTAATCTCTATTAAGGCATTTCCCTCTGTGAACAAATGTCTTACAGTAATTCCAGCTGAAACAGCCAAAACTCCACACTTTATGACTAAACATCAATACATATATTTTTAACAAATATTTATTTTTAAATTGTCTTTGAGCTCCTACTATGTGCAAGACCTCACATTATTAAAAGGGCACAAAGTTTTTCTTTTTCCAACATATGAATAAAAAGTTTGTTTTTTAAATGTTTGGCAGAGTATCCAGCCTCAATGATTTATTTAGCAAGTTAGCATAGTACAGTAATTGGCATTCTTACTGACTGATCAAAAAAGCACGGGTGAAAAATTAAAATCATCTAAGGCTCATGAGACTGGGGCAGTAGACAGCTGCTTAACTAAAATTGTCATTCTGTAGCCTCCAGAGACCTTATGTAGGATGTCTACACAGTGGAGTCCCTCTCACTAAAAATCTTTCCTATTGAAAGCTATACTCAGTGGCCAGCACTATGAAAGTTGTTTGTTTAATTATAATGTGTTATAAAATATCCAGGGTTTATTAAAATTCATGTATTATACAAGAAGCATTTACCACCAGGAACCAATAGGGACTCAATGAAAATAGGCACTACTAAAATAAATTTATAATTTTCTTGGCATTGGTCATTATATTTGTAGATCAGGGAATTCAAAAATGTAATGCATCTCAATTTAAAAAATATGTTGAACAAATGCCTTAATATGGGGGAAATTAAAAAATATGTATTGGATAATAGTATAGTTGGTTGAACTAGCTAAACAACTATGTATAGAAAGACAATCAATTAGAGGAATGAGGCTAGCTCTGATGTGGAAAAGAAGAAGTCTTTGATGACAGTCTACTGGATTCTCCACTAAGCCTTGTTCTTGTTAAAATCAATGTCTTTTTTGGGGAGGATGGAAACGGAGTCTTGCTCTGTCACCCAGGCTGGAGTGCAGTGGCGCAAACTCAGCTCACTGCAACCTCCACCTCCTGAGTTCAAGCAATTCTCCTGCCTCAGCCTCCCAAGTAGCTGGGACTACAGGTACACGCCACCACGCTTGGCTAATTTTTTGTATTTTAGTAGAGATGGGGTTTCACCATGTTGCCCAGGCTGGTTTTGAACTCCTGAGCTCAGACAATCTGCCTGCCTTGGCCTCCCCAAGTGCTAGAATTACAGGCATAAGCCACTGTGCCCAGCCTAAAATCAATGTCACTGACATTATAGATAATGTGTAACTCAAATTTGAAGACAGCAAACAGTTTGAAAAGATAGCCAATAACCTGGAAAACAGGATAAAGACTCAAATATTGGAGATTTATACCTGAGTACACTAAATAAGAATGAAATATGTGTAGTTCCCTTTAAATTGTAAAGGCTGTGAACAAGATTGTTGTTATTATTGCATGAACAAATAAATGAATGCCATATTAGACTGCATCAATGAGTACTGGGTATCTTCAGAGATTTGTATTCATCCGGAATAGGTGTAGAGGATGAGTTTTTTTCAGTGGCATATGGACTTGATACTATGTCCTAAAAAACAGTTGAAGTGAGTTGTACCCTGGAGAAGTAAAGATAGTACCAATCTGCCTTTATAAAGTTAAAGATTTTAAATAGATTAGGCAACTGACTTTTTTCTTTGTGGACCTGAGAAGAAAATTACAAATAGACTTCAACTTGATATCAAGAAGATCTTTCTATGTGTCAAAATCTATAATTTACATGGCAGTAGTATCTATTTGTGTCTTGTTCATCTCTGTATGCCAAATGCCTAAAAAATGCCTGGTACACGAAAAGTGCTCAGTAAATATTATTGAGTGAGAATTTAGTAAGTTCCATGTCTGTAGGATCTACAGTATAGATTAGATAATCCCCTAGCAGGACATTTGTGCACTCAGTTATAAGGGATAGAGTGACTGTTTTCCTATTTTTATTTTTTGTTTTCTTTTTAGCAGCTGACACTTTTTTTTCATAAGAATTCTTACAAAAAAACCCAAGATATAAAACAGATAATATCAGAGAAACTTTGTTGAACTGGGTGTAGGTTGTAGAAACCTAGACCTACAACGTAGACCCAGTTCAACAAAGTTTCTCTGATTTTATCTGTTTTATATCTTAGGTTTTTATGTAAAAAAAAAAAACGTATCTGTTTTATATCTTGGGTTTAACATCAGAATGTTATACAAACTTTCATTGCTGAATTCCTTCATAAGTAAAATGAAATAACATTAGCTTATCGTTGATATTCCTTTTGAATCTAAAAACCCATAATGCAAATAAATATTTAAAATACAATGTATGTGAGATGTCATATTAGAAGTAAAAATGCGGAAAGTGACAGATGGTCGCTGAGTGCCTACGAGATACCAGACTTCATATTAGGTTATTTTTGTTTGATAATTTTAAGGTTTCAATTCAAGAAAGAATTACTTCTGATTAGGTTAAAAAGTTGACTTCATGGAGGAGATGGAATTTGAGTCAAATCTAAAAAGGCTTCAATAAGTAAAAAAATGAAAAAGCATTATAGGCCATAAGCTTAATTTCTTTGTTTTTTTTAATAGAACTATAATAAAGTAACTTTGTGACAAAATTCGAAAAATCTACAAAGGCATTACTTTTTATTCATTTAGAACAATTCTGAGTATCAAGGAAAAAATTGATATTAAAAACAAATCCCCCATCATTTGCAGTGGGAAAAATCAACAGCATGTGCCTCCTGATGTAATCCACCAAGAAAAACATAACATCACTTTTTCACTTCCTGCCAGAAGCACATAACCTGAGTCTAATCATGAGAAAATATTGACGAACTCAAATTGAGGGCCATTTAAAAACATAAGGAATCTGCATTATTTGAAAGTGTCAATGCCGTGAAACACAAAGAGTTAGAAACAGTTCCTGATTAAAAGAGACCAAATAAGAGATGGAGTAAGGTGGCCAAATAGAACCCTCCAGTGATCATCACCTCTGCCTCTTCAGGAATACCAAATTGAAAAACTGTCCACACAAAAGGACACCTTCATAGGAGCCAAAAATCAGGTGAGTGATCACAGCACCTGGTTTTAACATCATAGCAAGGAAAAAGGCTCTGAGGAGGATGGGAAAGACAGTCTTGAATTGTTGACACCACCCCTCTCATATGCCCTGGCAGTGGCCATCTGGCACAGAGAGGATTCTGTGTGCTTGGAGGAGGGAGAGCACAGTGATTGTGGGACTTTGTGTTGGAACTCAGTTGTAGTCTTGTCACAGCAGAAAGCAACACAGGGCAGAATTCAGCCAGCACCTGTGGAGGGAGCATTTAAACCAGCCCTAGCCAGAGGGGACTGTCCATCTCAACAGGAGCCAAAAATCAGGTAAGTGATCACAGTACCTGGTTTTAACATCATAGCAAGGAAAAAGGCTCTGAAGAGGATGAACTCTGATGAGTTCTGGCTAGCCTCAATACTGTGGGCTAAAGGGCTCTGGGGTCCTAAATAAATTGAAAGGCAGTCCAGACCACAAGGACTGCAAAACTGGGCAAATCCTGGTGCTGTGCTGGGTTTGGAACCAATGGACTTGGGGTACATAAAACCTAATGAGACATCAGTTGGGGTGGCCAAGGGAGTGATTGCATCACCCCTCCCTCAACTCCAGGCAGTACAGCTCACAACTTCAGGAGAAATTCCTTCTATCTGAAGAAAAAAGAGGGAAGTGTAAAAAGGACATTGTCTTGCAACTTGGATACCAGCTTGGCCACAGTAAAATAAAGTACCAAGCAGAGTCCTAAAGTCCCCATTCCAGGCCCTAGCTCTCAGACAACATTTCTAGACACACCCTAGGCCAGAAGGGAACCCGCTGCCTGGAATGAAAGAACCCAGTCCTGGCAGGATTCACCAGCCGCTCACTAAAGAGCCCTTGGGCTTTGAATAAACATCAGTGGTAGCCAGGCAGTACTCATCATGGGCCTTTGGCGAGACCCATTACTGTGCTGGCTTCAGATGTGACCCAGCACATCCCCAGCTGTGGTGGCCATGGGGAAAGTTTCCTTCTGCTTGAGAAAAGGAGAGTAGAGAGTAAAGAGGACTTCGTCTTGCAAGTTAAGCACAAGCTCAGCCACAGTAAAATAAAGCACCCAGTACGTACCTAGATTTCCTGACTCCAGGCCCTAGTTATCAGACAGTGCTTTTAAACCCACCCTGGGCCAGAAGGGAACCCACTTCCCTGAAGGGAAAAACACAAGCCTGGTTGAATTCACCACTTGCTGAATAAAGAGCCCATGGGCCATCAGTGGTAACCAGGCAATAGTCACCACAGACCTTGGGCAAAACCCAGTACTATGCTTGCTGCAGGTCTGATCCAGACACCTGGAACCAATCCTGGAGTAACAGAGACATGTGACCTTTCAGAGAATTCAAAACATCTGTTTTAAGGAAGTACAATGAAATTCAAGATAATGCAGAGAAGGAATTCAGAATCTTAACAGATAAATTTAACAAAGAGGTTGAAATAATTTTAAGAAACCAAGCAGAAATTCTGAGGCTGAACAATTCAATTGACATACTGAAGAATTCATCAGAGTCTTTTAACAGCAGAATTGATCAGGCAAAAGAAAGGGTTAGCGAGCTTCAAACAGACTACCTGAAAATACATAGTCAGAGGAGACCAAAGAAAAAAGAATAAAAAACAATGACACACAACTACAAGACCTAGAACAGAGCCTCAAAAGGGCAAATCTAAGAGTTATTGGCAATAAAGAGAAATTAGAGAGAGATATCAGGATAGAAAATTTATTAAAAGGGATAATAGCAGAGAGCTTCCCAACCTTACAGAAAGATATTAATATTCAAGTACAAGAAGGTTATAGAACACTAAGCAAGCAGATTTAATCCAAGTAAGACTACCTCAAGACATTTAATAATCAAACTTCGAAAGATCAAGGATGAAGAAAGGATCCTAAAGGTAACAAAAGAAAAGAAATAAATAACATACAATGGAGCTCCAATATGTTGGTGGCAGCTTTCTCAGTGGAAACATTACATGGTAGGAAAGAGTGGGAATATATATTTAAAGTGATTAAGGAAAAAAAATGTTATCCTAGAATAGTGTATTCAGTGAAAATATCATTCAAATATGAAATGCAAATAAAGCCTTTCCCAGACAAACAAAAGCTAAGGGATGTCTTCAATACCAGATCTGTCCTACTAAAGGGAGTTCTTCAATCTGAAAGAAAAAGACATTAACAAGCAATAAGAAATCATGTGAAGATAAGAAAACTCACTGATAAGTAAGTACCACTAATAAGTATACAGAAAAGCACAGACTGTTATAACACCCTAATTGTGGAGTGTGAACTACTCATATCTTCAGCAGAAAAACTAAAAGACAAACCAATCAAAAATAATAACTATAACAACTTTTCAACACAGACATTATATAAATATGAGATAAAAATAGAAAAAAACAAAAAGTTAACGAACAGGGGAAGGAGTGGAATGAAGTTAAGATGTAAAGTTGTTATTACTTTTCTCTTTGCTTATTTGTTAATTGTTTCTAAAATTAACACCAGTTAGTGTTAAGTTGTCATCAGTTTAAAGTAATGTGTTATTAGATGTTATTTGCAAGCCCCATGGTAACCTCAAATCAAAAAACCTACAACAGATACACAAAAAGTAAAGAGTAAGAAATTAAAACATAGCACCAGGGAAAATTACTTTCACAAAAAGGAAACCAGGAAAGTAAGAAGAAAGGAAAACAAGGCCACAAAACAAAAAGGAAACAAATAACAAAATGTTAATAGTAAGCCCTTATCAATAATAACGCTGAATGTAAATGGACTAATCACCCCAATCTAAAAACATAAAGAATGGCAAAAGATATTTCATGCAAATGGATATAAGTAAATGTAAGCAGGAGTCACTATACTTATATCACACAAAGTAGGTTGCAAGACAAAGACCATAAAAAGAGACAAAGTCATTATATAATGATAAAGGGGTCAATTCATCAGGAGAATATGACAATTATAAATATATATGTGGCCGGGCACAGTGGCTCATGCCTGTAATCCCAGCACTTTGGAAGGCTGAGGTGGGTAGATCACCTGAGGTAGGTAGATCACCTGAGGTCAGGAGTTTGAGACTAGCCTAGCTAACATGGCGAAACCCCATCTCTAACAAAAAAAGAAAAAAAAATACAAAAATTAGCTGGGCATGGTGGCAGTTGCCTGTAATCCCAGCTACTCAGGAGGCTGAGGCAGGAGAATCACTTGAACTCAGGGGGCGGAGGTTGCAGTGAGCCAAGATCGCGCCACTGCACTCCAGCCTGGGCGGCATAAGACTCCGTCTCAAAAAAAATTATAATAAAAAAAAAATGCACCCAGCACTGGAGTACTCAGATATATAAAACAAACATTATTAGAACAAAAAAAAGGGATAGATTATAATATGAAAATAACTTGAGACTTCAACACCCCACTTTCTACATTGAACAAATCTTCCAGACAAAAAATCAACAAAGAAACATTGAACTCAATTTGTACTATAGACAAAATGGATTTAATAGATATTTACAGAACATTTCATCCAATGGCTACGGAATACATTTTTTTCTTCACCACATGAAACAGTCTTAAGTATATATCATACATTAGGCCACAAAACAAGTCCAAAAATTAAAAAACACATACATCATATCAAGTATCTTCTCTGATCACAATGGAATAAAACTAAAATCAATAAAAAAAGAAACATTGAAAATCATAAAAACACATGGAAATTAAACAGCATACAACTAAATAATCAGTGGGACAATTGAGAATTTAAGAAGGAAATTGAAAGCTTTCTTGAAACAAATGAAAATGGAAACATACGATACCAAAACTTACGAAGTACAGCAAAGGCAGCACTAAGAGAAAAGGTTATAGCAATAAGTGCCTACATCGAATAAGTCGAAAAACTTCAAACAAATGACCTAGCAATGCATCTTAAAGAACTAAAAAAGCAAGTGCAAATCAAACTGAAAATTAGTAAAAGAAATGATCAGAGCAGAAATAAATGACACTGAAATGCAGAAAACAATACAAAAGATCTATGAAAAAAAGTGGGGTTTTTTTGAAAAGATAAAATCTACAAGACTGTAGCCAGACTAACTTAGAAAAAAGAATACCCACATAAAATAAAAAAAAAAACTAGAGATGAAAAAGGAGACGTTATAAAAGATACTGCAGAAATTCAAAGGATTATTAGAGACTACGATGAGCAACTATAGGCCAATAAACTGGAAAACCTAGAAGAAATGGATAAATTCCTATACACATACAATCTACCAAGATTGAACCATGAAGAAATCCAAAACCTGAATGGACAATTAAGAAGTACGAAATGGAAGCCATAGTAAAATCTCTCCAAGCAAGGAAAGCCTGGGACCCAGTACCTTTCCTGCTAAATTTTACCAAACACTTAAAGAAGAGGCGGTTCCAAGATGGCCGAATATGAACAGCTCCAGTCTACAGCTCCCAGTGTGAGTGACGCAGAAGACAGGTGATTTCTGCATTTGCAGCTGATGTACCAGGTTCATCTCACTGGGGCTTGTCGGACAGTGGGCACAGGACAGTGAGTGCAGTGCACCGAGGGTGAGCTGAAGCAGGGCAGGGCATGGCATCGCCTCACCTGGGAAGCACAAGGGGTCAGGGAATTCCCTTTCATAGCTAAGCAAAGCTGTGACAGATGGCAACTGGAAAATCGGGTCACTCCCACCCTAATACTGTGCTTTTCCAATGGTCTTAGCAAACGGCACACCAGGAGATTATATCCCGTGCCTGGCTCAGAGGGTCCCATGCCCACAGAGCCTCACTCATTGCTGACACAGCAGTCTGAGATTGAACTGCAAGGCAGAAGCAAGGATGGGGGAGGGGCGCTCACCATTGCTCAGGCTTGAGTACGTAAACAAAGCTGCCAGGAAGCTTTAACTGGGGGCAGTCCACTGCAGCTCAAGGAGGCCTGCCTGCCTCTGTAGACTCCACCACTAGGGGAAGGGCATAGCTGAACAAAAGGCAGCAGAAACCTCTGCAGATTTAAATGTCCCTGTCTGACAGCCTTGAAGACAGTAGTGGTTCTCCCAGCACAGAGTTTGAGATCTGAGAACGGACAGACTGCCTCCTCAAGTGGGTCCCTGACCCCTGAGTAGCCTATCTGGGAGGTACCCCCCAGTAGGGGCAGACTGACACCTCACACGGCTGGGTACCCCTCTGAGATAAAACCTCCAGAGGAACGATCAGACAGCAGCATTTGCTGTTCAGCAATATTCGCTGTTCTGCAGCCTCCACTGCTGATAACCAGGCAAAAAGGGTCTGGAGTGGACCTCCAGCAAACTCCAACAGACCTGCAGCTGAGGGTCCTGACTGTTAGAAGGAAAACTAACAAACAGAAGGGACATCCACACCAAAACCCCATCTGTACGTTACCATCATCAAAGACCAAAGGTAGATAAAACCACAAAGATGGGGAAAAAACAGAACAGAAAAACTGGAAATTCTAAAAATCAGAGCACCTGTCCTCCTCCAAAGGAATGCAGCTCCTCACCAGCAACAGAACAACGCTGGACGGAAAATGACTTTGATGAGTTGAGAGAAGAAGGCTTCAGATGATCAAACTTCTCTGAGCTAAAGGAGGAAGTTCGAACCCATCCCAAAGAAGTTAAAAACCTTGAAATAAGATTAGATGAATGGCTAACTAGAATAACCAATGTAGAGAAGTCCTTAAAGGACCTGATGGAGCTGAAAACCATGGCACGAGAACTACGTGACAAATGCATAAGCTTCAGTAGCCCATTCGATCAACTGGAAGAAAGGGTATCAGTGATTGAAGATAAAATGAATGAAATGAAGCGAGAAGAGAAGTTTAGAGAAAAAAGAATAAAAAGAAATGAACAAAGCCCCCAAGGAATATGGGACTATGTGAAAAGACCAAATCTACGTCTGACTGGTGTACCTGAAAGTGACAGGGAGAATGGAACCAAGTTGGAAAACACTCTGCAGGATATTATCCAGGAGAACTTCCCCAACCTAGCAAAGCAGGCCAACATTCAAATTCAGGAAATACAGAGAACGCCACAAAGATACTCCTCGAGAAGAGCAACTCCAAGACACATAACTGTCAGATTCACCAAAGTTGAAATGAAGAAAAAAATGTTAAGGGCAGCCAGAGAGAAAGGTCAGGTTACCCACAAAGGGAAGTCCATTAGACTAACAGTCGATCTCTCGGCAGAAACTCTACAAGCCAGAAGACTGTGAGGGACAATATTCAACACTCTTAAAGAAAAGAATTTTGAACCCAGAATTTCATATCCAGCCAAATTAAGCTTCATAAGTGAAGGAGAAATAAAATCCTTTACAGACAAGCAAATGCTGAGAGATTTGTCACCACCAGGCCTGCCCCACAAGAGCTCCTGAAGGAAGCACTAAAAATGGAAAGGATCAACCAGTACCAGCCACTGCAAAAACATGCCAAATTGTAAAGACCATCAATGCTAGGAAGAAACTGCATCAACTAACAAGCAAAATAACCAGCTAACATCATAATGACAGGATCAAATTCACACATAACAATATTAACCTTAAATGTAAATGGGCTAAATGCTCCAATTAAAAGACACAGACTGGCAAATTGGATAAAGAGTCAAGACCCATCAGTGTGCTGTATTCAGGAAACCCATTTCATGTGCAGAGACACACACAGGCTCAAAATAGAGGGATGGAGGAAGATCTACCAAGCAAATTGAAAACAAAAAAAGGCAGGGGTTGCAGTCCGAGTCTCTGATAAAACAGACTTTAAACTGACAAAGATCAAAAGAGACAAAGAAGGCCATTATATAATGGTAAAGAGATCAATTCAACAAGAAGAGCTAACTATCCTAAATATATATGCACCCAATACAGGAGCACCCAGATTCATAAAGCAAGTCCCTAGAGACCTACAAAGAGAATTAGACTCCCACACAATAATAATGGGAGACTTTAACACCCTACTGTCAACATTAGACAGATCAATGAGACAGAAAGTTAACAAGGATATCCAGGAATTGAATTCAGCTCTGCACCAAGCAGACCTAATAGACATCTACAGAACTCTACATCCCAAATCAACAGAATATACATTCTTCTCAGCACCACACCATACCTATTCCAAAATTGACCACATAGTTGGAGTAAAGCACTCCTCAACAAATGTAAAAGAACAGAAATTATAACAAACTGTCTCTCAGACCACAGTGCAATCAAACTAGAAATCAGTTTTAAGAAACTCACTCAAAACCACTCAACTACATGGAAACTGAACAACCTGCTCCTGAGTGACAACTGGGTACATAACGAAATGAAGGCAGAAATAAAGATATTCTTTGAAATTGACAAGAACAAAGACACAACATACCAAAATCTCTGGGACACATATAAAGCAGCGTGTAGAGGGAAATTTATAGCACTAAATGCACACAAGAGAAAGCAGGAAAGATGTAAAATTGACACCCTAAGATCACAATTAAAAGAACTAGAGAAGCAAGAGCAAACATATTCAAAAGCTAGCAGAAGGCAAGAAATAACTAAGATCAGAGCAGAACTGAAGGAAATAGAGACACAAAAAAACCCTTCAAAAAAATCAATGAATCCAGGAGCTGGTTTTTTGAAAAGATAAACAAAATTGATAGACTGCTAACAAGACTAACAAAGAAGAAAAAAGAATCAAATAGAGGCAATAAAAAATGATAAAGGGGATATCACCACTGATCCCACAGAAATACAAACTACCATCAGAGAATACTGTAAACACCTCTATGCAAATAAACTAGAAAATCTAGAAGAAATGGGTAAATTCCTCGACACATACACCCTCCCAAGACTAAACCAGGAAGAAGTGGAATCTCTTAGTAGACCAATAACAGGCTCTGATATAGAGGCAATAATTAATAGCTTACCAAACAAAAAAAGTCCAGGACCAGGTGGATTCACAGCCAAATTCTACCAGATGTACAAGGAGGAGCTGGTACTGTTCCTTCTGAAACTATTCCAATCAATACAAAAAGAGGGAATCCTCCATAACTCATTTTATGAGGCCAGCATCATCCTGATACCAAAGCCTGGCAGAGACACAACAAAAAAAGAGAATTTTAGACCAATATCCCTGATGAACATCAGTGCAAAAATCCTCAATAAAATACTGGCAAACCGAATCCAGCAGCACATCAAAAAGCTTATCCACCATGATCAAGTGGGCTTCATCCCTGGGATGCAAAGCTGGTTCAACATATGCAAATCTATAAATGTAATCCAGCATATAAACAGAACCAAAGACAAAAACCACATGATTATCTTAATAGATGCAGAAAAGGCCTTGACAAAATTCAACAGCTCTTCAGCCTACAAACTCTCAATAAATTAGGTATTGATGGGACATATCTGAAAATAATACGAGCTATTTATGACAGACCCACAGCCAATATCATACTGAATGGGCAAAAACTGGAAGCATTCCCTTTGAAAACTGGCACAAGATACGGATGCCCTCTTTCACCACTCCCATTCAACAAAGTGTTGGAAGTTCTGGCAAGGGCAGTCAGGCAGGAGAAAGAAATAAAGGGTATTCAATTAGGAAAAGAGGAAGTCAAATTGTCCCTGTTTGCGGATGACATGATTGTATATCTGGAAAACCCCATCGTCTCAGCCCCAAATCTCCTTAAGCTGATAAGCAACTTCAGCAAAGTCTCAGGATACAAAATCAATGTGCAAAAATCACAAGCATTCTTATACACCAATAACAGACAAACAGAGAGCCAAATCATGAGTGAACTCCCATTCACAATTGCTTCAAAGAGAATAAAATACCTAGGAATCCAGCTTACAAGGGATGTGAAGGACCTCTTCAAGGAGAACTACAAACCACTGCTCAACGAAATAACACAGGACACAAACAAATGGAAGAACATTCCATGCTCATGGGTAGGAAGAATCAATATTGGGAAAATGGCCATACTGCCCAAGGTAATTTATAGATTCAATGCCATCCCCTTCAAGCTACCAATGACTTTCTTCACAGAATTGGAAAAAACTACTTGAAAGTTCATATGGAACAAAGAAAGGGCCCGCATTGCCAAGTCAATCCTAAGCCAAAAGAACAAAGCTGGAGGCATCATGCTATCTGACTTCAAACTATACTACAAGGCTACAGTAACCAAAACAGCATGGTACTGGTACCAAAACAGAGATATAGACCAATGGAACAGAACAGAGCCCTCAGAAATAATACCATACATCTACAACCATCTGATCTTTGACAAACCTGACAAAAACAAGAAATGTGGAAAGTATTCCCTATTTAACAAACGGTGCTGGGAAAACTGGCTAACCATATGTACAAAGCTGAAACCAGATGCCTTCCTTACACCTTATACAAAAAATAATTCAAGATGGATTAAAGACTTAAATGGTAGACCTAAAACCATAAAAACCCTAGAAGAAAACCTAGGCAGTACCATTCAGGACATAGGCATGGGCAAGGACTTCATGTCTAAAACACCAAAAGCAATGGCAACAAAAGCCAAAACTGACAAATGGGATCTAATTAAACTAAAGAGCTTCTGCACAGCAAAAGAAACTACCATCAGAGTGAACAGGCAACTTACAGAATGGGAGAAAATTTTTGCAATCTACTCATCTGACAAAGGGCTAATATCCAGAATCTACAAAGATCTCAAACAAATTTACAAGAAAAAAACAACCCCATCAAAAAGTGATTGAAGGATATGAACAGACACTTCTCAAAAGAAGACATTTATGCAGCCAACAGACACATGAAAAAATGCTCATCATCACTGGCCATCACAGAAATGCAAATTAAAACCACAATGAGATATCAGCTCACGCCAGTTAGAATGGTGATCATTAAAAAGTCAGGAAACAACAGGTGCTGGATCCCAAAGTGCTGGGATTACAGGTGTAAGCCACCACACCCAGCCAAAAATCAGTAGCATTTATTTTACACTGTTGGTGGGACTGTAAACTAGTTCAACCATTGTGGAAGACAGTGTGGCGATTCCTCAGGGATCTAGAACTAGAAATACCATTTGACCCAGTAATCCCATTACTGGGTATATACCCAACGGTTTATAAATCATGCTGCTATAAATGCACATGCACATGTATGTTTATTGCAGCACTATTCACAATAGCAAAGACTTGGAACCAACACAAATGTCCATCAATGATAGACTGGATTAAGAAAATGTGGCACATATACACCATGGAATACTATGCAGCCATAAAAAAGGATGAGTTCATGTCCTTTGTAGGGACATGGATGAAGATGGAAATCATCATTCTCAGCAAACAATCGCAAGGACAAAAAACCAAACACTGCACGTTCTCACTCATAGGTGGGAATTGAACAATGAGAACACTTGGACACAGGAAGGAGAACATCACACACTGGGGCCTGATGGGTGGAGGGAAGGCGGAGGGAATAGCATTAGGAGATATACCTAATGTAAATGATGAGTTAATGGGTGCAGCACACCAACATGGCACATGTATACATATGTAACAAACCTGCACGTTGTGCACATGTACCCTAGAACTTAAAAGTATAATTATATATATATATAAGAACTAATAAAATTCCTGCTCAAACTATTAAAGAAAACAGAAGAGAAGTGAGTACTTCCAAACTCATTCTACAAACCCAGTGTTACCCCGATACCAAAACTAGACAAAGACACATCAAAAAAGAAAGGTACAGGCTAATATCCCTTATGAAAATTAGTGTAAAAATCCTCAAGAAAATAGTAACAAACTGAATTCAACAACACATTAAAAAGTTCGTTCATCATGACCAAGTGAAATTTATCCCAGGGATACAAAGATGAGTCAATGTATGTAAACTAATCAAGGCGACACATCATATTTATAGAATTAAGGACAAAAATCATCTGATTATTTCAATTGATGCTGTAAAAGCACTTGATAAATTTCAACATTCCTTTATGATAAAAACTATTCTAAAATGGCTATAGAAGGAATATACCTCAACATAAGAAAAGCCAAATATGTCAGACTCACAGCTAGTATCATACTAAATGGGGAAAAAACTGAAAGCATTTCTTCTAAGATGTGGAATGAGACAAGGATGCCCACTTTTAATGCTGTTATTCAACCTAATGGTGGAAGTCCTAACTAGAGCAATCAGACAAGAGAAAGAAATAAAGGGCATTCAACTTAAAAAGAAGGAAGTCACATTATCTTCATTTGCAGATAATATAATTTTATATTTCAACAAAACTAGACTACACACACTCAAAAAAAAACTATTAGAACTGATAAGTAAATTCAGTTAATTGCAGGATTAACAAAACCAACATACAAAAATCAGTAGCATTTCTTTTTTTGTTTGTTTGTTTTGTTTTGTTTTGTTTTGTTTTTGAGACGGAGTCTCGCTCTTGCCCAGGTTGGAGTGCAGTGGCGTGATCTCAGCTCACTGAAAGCTCCGCCTCCCAGGTTCACACCATTCTCCTGTCTCAACCTTCCCAGTAGCTGGGACTACAGGCGCCCGCCACCACGCCCGGCTAATTTTTTGTATTTTTAGTAGAGAGTGGGTTTCACCACGTGAGACGGGGTTTCACCACATTAGCCAGGATGGTCTGGATCTCCTGACCTCGTGATCCACCCGCCTCGGCCTCCCAAAGTGCTGGGATTACAGGTGTAAGCCACCGCGCCCAGCCAAAAATCAGTAGCATTTCTATATGTCAACAGTAAATACCTGAAAATGAAGTCAAGAAAGTAATCCCATTTACAATAGCTGCAAGTAAAATACCTAGGAATTTACTTCACCAGGGAAGTGAACTATCTCTGCAATGAAAACCATGAAACATTTACCCAAGAAACTGAAGAGGAGAAAGCCAAGATGGCTGACTATACATAGCCAAGAAGAGCTTCTCCCACCAACAGAGACCAGACCATTGAGTAGATTGGCACACTCACTCAGAATATCTTCAGAAACAAGGCCTTGAGAGTGGACAGCGGGAGGACACAGATCCCAGGCAGAAAGGGGAGGAAGCTGGGAACTCTGCACAGAGCTGCCAAGGACCAAGACTTGTTCCTGGCCCCAAGCAGCTCCTAGGGAAGTAGTGAGTGAAATAGGCATGCAGTGGCCCACTCTAACCATGGACCTTTGGGATCCTAGCTGTGGGAAACCCCATGACTCCCACAAACATTTGAGCTGGCAAGAACTTCCCAGAGAGTTGGCAGAGACAGAATTCCAGCCTGTACAGAGCCCACAGTGTTTGGCACAGGAACAGCTGCAATGGAGCATGGTAATGGGCACTCATCCCCCCAGCCCTTTGTAGCTACTGGACCTGGACAGAGCTGTGCTCTCTTGCCCATGAAACTGGACTAGTCTGATTTGAGTACCCCTCTGTCTACCAACCTCTCCCAGGGTCCCTGTCTGGCCATATCCACTTACAGCACAGCCTCAGCTGCCCAGCCAAAGTGCTTGCCAGTGGCCATCACCATAGTTCTCTCACTGGCAGACCCTGCTTACCTGTTGTAGAACTTCTGCAGACAGAATCCTGCCAGTGTTCAGTACCATTTTAAGAAAAAATTAAACCAAACTTCTGGAAATGAAAAATTCACTACAGGAATTTCAGAATGCAACTGGAAGCAGTAAAAAGAAGAGATCACACTGACAAAAGATTCTCAGAGCTCAAAGACTGCTCCTTTGGATAAACACAAGTAGACAAACATTTTAAAAAAAGGAATTTTTAAAATGAACAAAACTTCTGAGAAATATGAGATTATGTAAAGAAACCAAATTTATGACTAATAGTTTTTTTTGAAATTTATTTAGTCATAAATTTGGTCATAAATTTCACTATTCCTGAATGTGATAGAGAGAAAACAAGCAACTTGGAAAACATATTTGAAGTTTTTGTCCACTAAAATTTCCCCAACCTCGCTAGAGACAATGACGTGCAAATTCAGGAAATTCCAAAGACCCTATGAGATGCTATACAAGACAACCATCCCCAAGACACAGTCATCAGATTCTCCAAAGTCAATGGAAAGAGAAAGATTTTAAAGGCAATCAAAGAGAAGGGGCAGGTCACATACAAAGGGAACCCTTTCAGGCTAACTGTGGGCCTTTCAGCAGAAACCTTACAAACCAGAAGAGATTGGGGGCCTACATTTAGCATCCTTAAAAAGTATTTATAGACCTCTTGGGTGTCAAAGTTGTAACTTCCTATAAGAAAATTTGGAAGAAAATGCTATGCTAGAAACAGAACTGAATTATTCTGCATAATGAAGCAAACGAATTTTAGTTTTCTCAAACAAACTGAGGATAGGACTCAAGAATAAACAGAAGAAATGTAAGTAAGCAATAGGGAAGGAAAAAAACAAGAAGTTGTAAATTTGAGCTTAAGGTAATAGCAAGCAGTAAATCTCTTGAGAGGAGACACAGTCAATACAATTTTGGGATGGCAATGTTTACTATTAAACTTTGAGTTATTTTTAAATACCATATGGGACTATAATTGTCCTCATTACCCCAAATATTTAATAAAAATTGACTATATACAACAATCTTTTATTTGAAATACTTGAAATAAAATAATAATGGGGATCATAGCCTATGTATAACAAAGCAGAATGAGAATTGGACAGCAACTACAGGAAAATAAATCCATAGAAGAGACAGAGAAGTCAATGAAATTGTAAATTTACAGAAAAAGTTGATCAAAACAGTAAAACTTGTAAAATCATTGGGTTGTTGGGTGGAGAAGAATTCTGAGTTTCTCAGAATATCCCTGTATATATAGGAGATTCAACCATTCATTTTAAATATCCATACAAAAGGGCAAGGTAAACCAAGAGGGCTAGAGAACTGAAGGACATAAGATTGCACATTTTGTTTACATATGAATAAATATATATTAAACAATATGATCATTAAAATTTTTTTCTTCTAAAATCACTTGTTAATATGACCCCATAGTGGAATTTTTAAGAATTCATCTGCAGTAGCCAGCCTCCAAGATTTCCCCCAATGATTCTCATGTCCTCAAGTTCATGTCCATCCTTGACTGGACCCCTCTCATATTGAATAAGGTGTAACAAAGATGTTACTGAAAAAATTATGAAGCATGACTTTTAAGGTTAGCCTATGTCATAAAAGACTGCAGCATCTGCCTTGCTTTCTGTTTGGTTACTTGCCCTATGTAAGCCACTCTTCATGTTGTGAAGACACTTAGATAGCCATGGAGAGTCCAGTAGGTAAGGGATTAAGCCCTTCCTTCTGTCAGTGAAAGTGAGCCACATTGGAAGCAGATCCTCCAGCCCAGTTCAAGCCTTCAGATGACTGCAGCTCTAGCTGACATCTTGACTATAATTCTCAAGACACCTTGAACCAGAACCACCCACCCAGCTAAGCTCCTCTCAAATTCCTGACCCACAAAAACTGTGCAATAAATGTTCGTGACTATTTTAATACACTAAATGTTGGGGTAATTTGTGTAGCAAAAGATAACTCACATACTCTTCTGAAGCAGTAATCGGAGAAGTTCTCAAATAGTCATATGCAAGTATGTTCCACACAGCACCATTTATAGTAGCAAAAATTACAACAACTTAAGTATCCAAATAGGAAGTATCTTAAAAATAAATATTTATAGAAATATTATAATTAAAGCTAAAATTTACTGAATCTTTTCTGTCTTTGGGGAATCATGCTAGAAGAAAACACTTTAGCCATTAAAAATAATATTTGTGAAGAACATTTAACAAAACAGAAATATGGTCATAATATAATAATGAGTGAAATAAAGCAACAAGCTATGACATATATACAGTATAATTAAGTTTTATAAATATATCTTTATTCATCTACAAAATATATTTATAATTACATATGTTTATATATTTACAAAATGGAGATTTAAAACACATGTGCATATGCAAAAGTAACCAACCAATATAATACTGGCAATATAACACTGGCAACCAATATAACAAACACTGACAGTAATAATCCCTGGTTGGTGTAAGGTTGATATTTAGTATTTAAATTATATTCTTTTATTTTTCTATAATTTTCTGAAATTCCAACAAAAAGATGTGTTACTTTTATCCTCTCAGTTATTAAAAGAGTAACTTCAAACTTGCTAGAGCACAAATGTGTAAACAAAAAGTGGTTTGAGACTGTGCACTCATAGAATTGGGTTTCTGAAAAAATCTAGTTCAACACTCTCATTTTGCAGATGAGAGAATTGTGACACAATTAGGGTTGAGTGATTCCCCTGAAATTTGTCTAGATTGGTAATGGCAGAACCTGAAGGAAAACTGGTTTCCTGGTTCTTGTTCTAATATTCTCTTTATCATTCTATATTACTGCCAAGAAAACAATGACAAAGGTACCATATTCCTCAAAAAGGAGTAGGGTAAACATGAAAAAATCTGCCACAATAAAAATAATGGCTGATCAACTCCACCTATTTATGCTGCCATGCAGAGCATTACACTTGTAGCCAAATACAACATAGATAGTGATAATTTCTTTGAAAGGGTATAAATGGAGAAGGAAAGAGCCTCTCATACAAAGGAAAAAAGCAACAACTGACAGTTTTCTTACAGCAGAGGCTAATAATTTGGAATTTATTTGTGTTTGGGGGGAAATGGAAAGTTTGGAAAAAGTTATAAAAACCATAAAAACTATCTCCAAACATTTAGATGATTCTACATCTGTATGTACTCTTGCTCGAGTAAAGTTATCCAGAAACAAGCACACAACAACAAACAAACAAACAAACAAAAAACAGAAAAAAACCCACATTTAATTCCATCTATTTGTCATCTCTTGCATAACAATATGTTTAATTATCAGAAATAACAGAATTTCTGCCTGAAAACTTTTCAGAGCACTGATATATCACAAAACTTCCATGTAATTAAAGAATTTCCAAGGAGATTGTCAATCTTTGTACTATGATTAAGTGTGGGATACATGGTGCTTTTAAGGAAATACGAAGCAACATGTAATAACTTGAGAAACCTCAAATGGACCCATTGGATCATCAGAAAGAAGGAAACCTGTTGCTCGGCCACTTAATTCTACACATCAAACAAGATTATGGCATCGCCTCGATGTTGAACAAAACAAAATGAATCTACTGCTAAGAAGAGTATTTCCTCACCCAGGAGCGATAAATGAGGAGACTGTTGATTCAAATGATGATCAAGATGATTCTAGAGACTGTTGAATGAAGTATATGAGCAATCCAAGTGGAAAAGAGAAACTTGGTTGGCATATCACCTGCTTGTAAAGTTCCTGGTTAGAAAAAGAAACTGAGGAAATTCTCTTACCATTAGGCAAGGATTTCATGGGTGGCATGACCCCACTGGATCTCACCCTTTCTAGCCCCCAAATTAATCCAGAAAAGGGAAATGACTTCACAGGTCTTTGAGCACACACCCATTTAGCAAATAAAATGGGCCCTCTTTCTGGTAAATCTCTGTGTGTGTGCAGTTTTTGTGTATAGGTAGGTGTATTTACATTATTAAAACTCATTAAAAAATTTATTTGACTTCTATTAACATTTTTCTACAAGTGCAAATATATATGTGTTTAAAGAAATAAAATAAACATTTTCAAAATATGTTTACACTGCCTGACATTCTCTGATCAGTTGTGGAATTAAACAACTGCACATTTGCCTCAGATGTCTAAAATACCTTTCAAGTGGGTGGAGGAGCCCTTGACTAGGAAAAAGAGGGCCTCAGATACCTGAGGCTTTCCTTATAAACATGCAAAAGACTCAGTTGTGCCTATAGGAGCCAGAGATAAGGCCCAGCCTGCCCTGCTCTGGAGCTTCCACCAGGACCCTCTTAGTTTGACAGAGGTCTGGTATCCAACATTAACCATAATCTGAGCTGGTTTCTGAGCCCTGACTTGGCTGAGCTCAGTCAGAACAGACAGACTCCAAATTATTCTGTTTCATCTTGGCCCAACAAAGATGTGAAGTGTATAAAGTTTAGAAATCTCCTCTTAATGTCTTCTTGGAGAAGATTTTTACCCTGTATAAAATGGTTGAGGTGTGGTCTTGCTTTGAGGTAGAAGTGAAATCTTCCATATCATCAACCTTTAAGGTTTGGAACATTGCCAAGTCAATTTCCTCTTTGAATGGTTCTAATTGTTTCAGTCATGCTTTCCAAACTGTGGGAAATAAATTTACCACCCAGTTTCAAAAATGCTGTTTGGAGATTTTTGTTTGTTTGTTTGCTTGTTTGTTTGTTTGTTTTGAGATGGAGTGTCACTCTTGTTGCCCAGGCTGGAGAGCAGTGGCACAATCTCGGCTCACTACAACCTCCGCCTCCCAGGTTCAAGGGATTCTCCTGCCTCAGCCTCCTGAGTAGCTGGGATTACAGGCACCCACCACCAAGCCCAGCTAATGTTTTGTATTTTTATAGAGATGGGGTTTCACCATGTTGGCCAGGCTGGTCTTGAACTCCTGACCTCAGGTGGTCCACCCGCCTCGGCCTCCCAAAGTGCTGTGATTACAGGCGTGAGCCACCACGCCTGGCCCAGGATTGTCTTTTTCATTTACCATTATCCAGCCTCAGTACATAAATACTTTTTATGTAAACCTACATTACCTCCTCCTCTGTCAATCATTTCCCTGGGATTTAACACTGAATCTCCATCACTTCAATTCTGAGTTTAAACTGGTTTCCATTGTTTTCATTATCTTCCATCAGATTACTATGATTTGCCTAATTTAATTTCCTGAACTTCAACTTGCTTAGGAAAGAATATCTAATATTACTTGTCCCTCAGTCATTTTATTTGGAGAATAATGATACCAGTTCTTCCAAATTTCCAAGATCTTCAGGAGAGCCAAATAAGAATATGTATAACTAATTAGATTATAAAACTGAATTGTGATGGAAAGCTGTGATGTTATATTGTCAGCCAGGTATAGTGGCTCACACCTGTAAGCCTAGCATTTTGAGAGGCCGAAGCAGGAGGATCCAAAAGTTCAAGACCAACCTGGGTAACATAGTGAGACCCTGTCTCTACAAAGAACAAACCAAATTATCTGGGCATGGGGGTGCACACCTGTAGTTCTAGCAACTCAGGAGGCTGAGGCTGGAGGATCACTTGAGCCCAGGAGGTCAAGGCTGCAGTGATCCATGATTGCACAACACTGCAGCCTAGGTGACCAAGTGAGACACTGCCTCAAAAAAAAAAAAAAAAGTTGAGATATTATTCTATTGTTTATATTCTGTCTGTACTGGCTAGGAAAAGCCAGCTTCCCATGTGGTCTGAACTCCATTCCTTTTCTTCTCACTGTTTCCACTAATTGGAATTTCCTCCTTTTCTAAATGTTCTGATTATCTGCCAGGCATCCTGGCTCAACAAAGCCTTCCTTGTTCCAACACTTAATACTTATGTGGCTTTGCCAACTGACTTGGGCAAGAAATATTTACTGAGGGTATCCTAGAATAGGTATATGGTTTAGAGAGAGAAACTGACTTGCACAGCATAAGACAGTAAATAGCAGAACTACAGTAGAACTCACCTCTTCTGTCTTAGAGACCAGTCACCATCTGTTGCCCTATCCTGCTTCTCCAGGGTTATATCAAAGAATTCAAAGAATATTGCCAACCTCAACACAGGCCTACTCTGTTTGTTAGTTTATATGTAAAATGTGTTTAGAGTTTTCTATTAGAATTTTTGTGGGGATACTACAATATTTTCCATCAATGAAAAGAAAGCCTCAGACATGAGGCTGTATGAATAGGAAGCAAGTATTTTTTGTATTTTAATAATCTACACTAAATATTTAAATGTTATTTTAATTCTGCTTACATTTGTAAACTTTTTTATATATTTAATATCTTTTCTGATTATAAAATTAATGTCTGTCTTCACATGATTTCATGCTTGCATTTTAGATTATTTTCTTAGGATCAATAATTTATATACTACCTGATACTTCTGTGAATGGGAATACTTGTTTCACCACATGCTTAATAGAAGGAAACACTACCATTTTTGCCAATTCTTTACCTATTTTCATATTTCTCACCCCCACTTCTGTATAAAGAAACAGTTCTTATAGTTTTTAGATCAATTGCCCAATGCTCTATCTAGATAAGATCATTTCATTTGGAGAATTAACTTTTTATCCAGTTCAGGAAAGCTTTATTCTATTTTTTTAGAATTTACTTTAAGTTCTGGGATATATGTGCAGAAGGTTCAGGTTTGTTACATGGGTATACATGTGCTATGGCAGTTTGCTGCACTTATCAACCCATCATCTAGGTTTTAAGCCGCACATGTATTAGGTATTTGTCCTAATGCTCTCTCTCCCCTTTCCCCTGACCTGCCAACAGGCCCCGGTGTGTGATATTCCTCTCCCTGTGTCCATGTGTTCTCATTGTTCAACTTGAACTTATGAGTGAGAACATGCGGTGTTTAGTTTTCTGTTCCTGTGTTAGTTTGCTGAGAATGATGGTTTCCAGCTTCATCCATGAACCTGCAAAGGACATAAATTCAATCTTTTTTATGTCTGCATTGTATTCCATGGTGTATATGTGCCACAACTTCTTTATCCTGTCTATCACTGATGGACATTTGGGTTGGTTCCAAGTCTTTGCTATTGTGAATAGTGCTGCAATAAACATATGTGTGTATGTCTCTTTATAGTAGAATGACTTATAATCCTTTGGGTATATACCCAGTAATGGGATTGCTGGGTCAAATGGTATTTCTGGTTCTAGATCCTTGAGGAATTGCCACACTGTCTTCCACAATGGTTGAACTAATTTATACTCCCACAAGCAGTGTAAAAGTGTTCCTGTTTCTTCACATCCTCTCCAGCATCTGTTGTTTGCTGACTTTTTAATGATCGCCATTCTAACTGGCATGAGATGGTATCTCATTGTGGCTTGGATTTGCATTTCTCTAATGACCAGTGACAATGAGCTTTTTTTCATATTTTTCTTGGCCACATAAATGTCTTCTTTTGAGAAGTGTCTGTTCATATCCTTTGCTCACTTTTTGGTGGAGTTGTTTTTTTCTTGTAAATTTATTTAAGTCCCTCATAGATTCTGGATATTGGACCTTTGTCAGATGGGTAGATTGCAAAATTTTTCTGCCATTCTGTAGGTTTCCTGTTAACTCTGATGATAGCTTCCTTTGCTGTGCAGAAGCTCTTTAGTTTAATTTGATCCCATTCACCCATTTTGGCTTTTGTTGCTATTGCTTTTGGTGTTTTAGTCATGACATCTTTGTCCATGCCTATGTCCTGAGTGATATTGCCTAGGTTTCCTTCTAGAGTTTTCATGGTTTTAGAGTTTACGTTTAAATTTTTAATCCATCTTGAGTTCATTTTTGTATAAGGTGTAAGGAAGGGGTCCAGTTTCTCTTTTCTGCATATGGCTAGCCAGTTTTCCCAGCACCATTTATTAAATAGGGAATCCTTTCCCCCCATTGATTGTTTTTGTCAGGTTTGTCGAAAATCAGATGGTTGTAGATGTGTGGTGTTATTTCTGAGGCCTCTGTTCTGTTCCATTGGTCTATTTATCTCTTCTGGTACCAGTACCATGCTGTTTTGGTTACTGTAGCCTTGTAGTATAGAAACATATCTCAAAATAATAAGAGCTATTTATGACAAACCCATAGCCAATATCATATTGAATGGGCAAAAGCTGGAAGCATTCCCTTTGAAAACCGGCACAAGACAAGGATGCCCTCTCTCACCACTCCTATTCAACATAGTATTGGAAATTCCAGTCAGGCAATCAGACAAGAGAAAGAAGTAAAGAGTATTCATATAGGAAAAGCGGAAGTCAAATTGTCTCTGTTTGCAGACAACATGATTGTATGTTTAGAAAACCCCATCATGTCAGCCCAAAATCTCCTTAAGCTGATAAGCAACTTCAGCAAAGTCTCAGTATACAAAATCAATGTGCAAAAATCACAAGCATTCCTATACACTGACAGCAGAGAAGCAGAGAGCCAAATCATGAGTGAACTCCCATTCACAATTGCTACAAAGAAAAAAATACCTAGGTATGGCTGGGCGCGGTGGCTCACATCTGTAATCCCAGCACTTTGGGAGGCCAAGGTGGGCGGATCAGGAGGTCAGGAGATTGAGACCATCTTGGCTGACACGGTGAAACCTCGTCTCTACTAAAAATACAAAAAATTAGCTGGGCATGGTAATGGGTGCCTGTAGTCCCAGCTACTTGAGAGGCTGAGGCAGGAGAATGGCGTGAACCTGGGAGGTGGAGCTTGCAGTGAGCCGAGGTCACGCCACTGCAGTCCCACCTGGGTGAAAGAGTGAGGCTCCGTCTCAAAAAAAAAAGACACGAAAAGAAAATACCTAGGAATACAACTTACAAGGGACATGAAGGACCTCTTCAAGGAGAACTACAAACCACTGCTGAAGGAAACAAGAGAGGACACAAACAAATGGAAAAACATTCCATGCTCATGGATAGGAAGAATCAATCTCATGAAAATGGCCATACTGCCCAAAGTAATTTGTAGATTCAATGCTATTCCCATCAAGCACCATTCATTTTCTTCACAGACCTAGAAAAAACTACTTTAAATTTCATATGGAACCAAGAAAGAGCTTGTAGAGCCAAGACAATCAATCCTAAGCAAAAAGAACAAAGCTGGAGGCATCATGCTACCTAACTTCAAACTATACTATTCTATTTTATTTTTATGTTTTTTAATGTTCAATTTGTTCTGCTGTTTTCCCTTTAAACACCTGTCATCTGTGAGTTGGCCCTTCATTCACTCTCCTTCAGATCTAAATATTGTCAGGTCTTTGTACTTAGCACTGTGTAATAGTAAACAGACATGCTTTGGAGTCTGACAAATTTGAGTTTGGGTTCTGCTCTGTCCCTGACTGGCTGTTTGCCTGGGCATGCTTGGTGACCTTGCCAAGTCTCAGTTTCTTCCTCTGTAATGTGTTTTGTGTTCAGTAAGGTCTTATTAACCATAGACATTGTTGCTGTCTTTTCTCAGCATTCTGCAAGGGTGCTTTAAGTTAGTCTTCTATCTCAGTGATTCTGTTTTCTGTAATGTGAATGTGGTTCTTTAGATGTTCTTTTGATACTTTAATTCCAGGATTATTTAGTGGATTCACTGGTTTCTTACCCCTCTTAATCTACAACCCAACTTACTGTTTTTTCAAGGAATATTATGCATTCAAAAAGACAGTGTTTCCTTGATTTTTGTATTTAAAACACAAAACAGAAACTTTTACAAGTTTCTTCCCTTCACTGTGGCAAATCTTTTCAAAAGTATGTTTTTTCTCAGCTCTGTTAAGGCACTGTAGCTGTTTTATATGGCAGAATATTTCCTTGTGTCCTCTGTTGATTGTTTCCCATCCCTTGATGAAAACTTGGGCATGTCTTATTACTTTTCAGCTGGCTCTTGGAGAATGGACAGTGATGCAGTCATTTTAAATAAAAAACATAGCCTTAACTCAGAAATTAAAAACGTTCTGCCAGGAAGTTAATCAGAACTAGGTTTCTAATACACTTCATGTTAGAAACTTGCAGTAGAAATGGAGAGAAATGATGGTTTCTCTACCCTTCTGTACTCAATCTCCATCTTGCCTAGCTTGCTAACCATTTCTGGAAACTTTCAGGGTAAAATAGGGGAAAGAAGAAGTTTTAAGAAATAAATAAAGGGTTTTTTGAACAGATATTCTCATACGCTGCCTTCAGGCTCCCTAGGACTGGCAGATATTTAAAGCTCTTTTTTCAGTGGAGATTTGGCAGCTTCCATCACTCAGGTTCCCTCTCCTGCAGTTCTCTTGACCTGGGTAGATGTATGTCTATTTTGGGTGATCCCTTGAAATGCATTCTTCAGCCCCTAGGATTTCAGGGCTCACCTGGAACTTCTCACAACTAGGGACCTACTCTTTTCCAGGTAGCCCTATTGGACAGGACCTAAGATTATATCATCCTTGCTATCTTTTCTGTCTGACCTACATCTGCTCCACAGCCGAGTCTACTCATTTCTTTGTACTGACAAAGAGGACACAGGATGTTTTAGTTTGCTCAGACATAAGTCTGGCACCAGTCTTCTGTGGATACCTTCAGCAAGATGCTACAAGCAAGGTATCTTGTAGCATCTCTCTGATAGGGACAGGTGGCAGAGAAATTCTGGGAGGGAAGGTCCCTGGCAAGAGCCCCATCCTCAAACTGAAAAGCCTAATACCATGGCCCAAATTGAGCACTCACATCCCTGTTTTCCTGCTCTAATGCTGTCTCTTCCAAAACTACCCATGGCCACCCCAACCCCCATCCTGTGCCCATAAAAACCCCAGGCTCAGCTGGCAGAGAAGAAGAGAAGACAAGAAGCAGCTGGACACTGGAGACTATTGTGGCACAAGCTTTCCCCTTGCACCTGCTTTCTGCCTCTGGACCAAAACTGAATGCTTCCCCTGTGGCTCTGCATGGCATGGCATGCCCCTCTTTCTCAGGAAATATAATAAAAATCTTCAACAGCACTGGCCTCTCTGTGTCATCACTCAGTAATACCTCTAAAAATTAAATCCCAGGTATAATTTCAATATAATTGTAATGTCACATACAGAGATCTGTTCATAGTCACTTTGATGTCTGACATGTATCAGTTTTTTCTTGGTTGAAACTTCAATTTTATCTTCTTATTAATTCACAGTTGAGCTTTTGATAGAATGTGGAGTAAGTCTAAAGTTTTACATATGCCCTCAAACTATCCTCAATGTGTGTTTATTCATTCAGAAGCCATTCAATTGACACTATGCATGCCAGTCAGTATAGTGGATGATGGCCATATGAAAATTCCTGCCACTTGAAAGTTTAATGTCTGCTCAAACCAGATGCAGCTGATCACATAGAATCAGTGCCCTGGAGTATATCATCACTTTAATCTAGAGTCAGGAACCTGCCATATGACTGTCAACCCTATGTTTGTTAGTTAACCAGCAAAAGAACACATATTCAATTGGTATCTAAAGTTGTAAGGAAACCAAAGCCATCATTAGTGTCATGGCCCTGTGGCCTTTTCATGGAGGTATTTACAAAAACACCACCTCAAAGGGATATTAACCAAGACCCAGCCCAACAGTCAGAAATCAAGCTGCCATCTCACAGGGGGAGCTAGGAAAGAGGGGGGACTAAGGTGACATTTAAAGAACATGCAGGCCAGTGATGGCTAGTGAGAAAGAGATTTGCAGGAGATGATGGAGAGCTGGAAGAATGTTCTGAGTGGAAATGCAGGTGAACATAGAGCATAGCTAATTGGCCTAACAGTTTTGTTTCTCTGAGAGTTCAATGATTCATGAATGTTCAATTTCCCTCTTCATATAAGTGAAGCCTAAAAGTTGATTTGGGTCTAGATAGCAAGCTTCCCAGGTAGTTGGTGAAGATTTGCAGGGACAGAGCCCCTTTCCAGCAATGGTGGTAAGTGAAGCCAAATGAAGTTATTAAATTCAAAATAAAATTTAAAGAGAATCCAAGTAAGAACAAAGATTTATAATCTGAAATCTTATCTTACATAGATCTATTGTGACCAAACAGGTCTATATAAGAGAAGAGAAGTCATGATAAAAAGTCAAATGGTGCAGGGAGTTGACCAAGATGGCTGAATAGAAGCAGCTGTGGTCTATAGCACTCATGGAGAGGAATAAAAGGGGTGAGTGAATACAGCACCTTCAACTGAAATATCTAGATTCTCACACTGGGACTCATTAGGCCAACAACCTGAGCCATGGAGAATGAAGAAAAGCAGAGGAGGACAATGGCCCATCTGGGAGCAACATGGAGCCAAGAGAACCCTCACCCCCAGTGAAGGGAAGCAGTGAGTGACCCCACCAGGGAAACCATGCTTCTCCCATGGATCTTTGAAAACCATGGATCAGGAGATCCTCTTGTAAACCCATTTGCCACCAGCACCTTGGGTCTGACACACAGAGCTGCATGGAGTCTTGGCAGAGCAGCTGCTCCGGCACACACAGAGCCCCAGGATCTTCACATACCCTGGATCTGGGATTCCCAACAAACATGTCTGCAACTCAGTCAAGGCAAGAGGTCTGTACATACTCCTAGGAAGGGGGCTGAATCCAGGTACCCAAGAAGCATCATTCTGTGGGCCCCACTTCCATGGCATCTCACAAGGTAAGACCCACTGGACTGGAATTCCAGCCAGTCAACAGCAACAGAGTAGAGTCTGCCTGAGATGGGATGGAACTCCTTGGGGGAGGTTTATCCACCATCTCTGCCATCCAGTCAACTCAGCTGTTCCAACCTGCTGGCTTTGGAGAGTCCAAATGGTCCAGATGAGGAAGGGTCCCCCCTAACACAGCACAGTCATTTTGCCACATCATGGCCAGACTGCTTCTCTAAGTGGGAACCCCATCCATTCCTCCTTACCCAATACAAGTCCTCCTTACTTACCCCTCCCTGCTGGAGGTTCAGCCACCTCAGTGAGTTTTCTACAAATGGAGCTCTGATCTCTCCCTGGGATGGACCCCCTGTGGGGAGGGTCAGGTCATCATCTCTGCTGTTTGGTTGATTCAGTTGTTACAGTTTGGCAGCTTTGGAGAGTCCAAAGAGTTCAGACAAAAAAGTATTCCCCCAGTACAGCACAGCTGCTTTGCCAGATTGTGGCCAGGCTTCTTTAAGCAGGACCTCAATCCAATTCTCCTTATTGGCAAGATCTCCCAGCTGGGGCCTTGAGCTTCCTCTGCCCATGTTCTACAGCCAACAGAGTTCTAATTTCCCCCTGGGATGGAATGCTGGGGGCAAGGGGGCAGGGGTGAAAATTGGGCAGGCTAACACCTTGACTGTTTGGGTTTCTCAGTTAGTCTAGCCTGTGAGACCTGAAGAGCTCAGCACAGCACACCTGCTCTACCAAAAAGCAGCCAAACTGCTTATTTAAGTGGGACACTGATCCTGTTCCTCCTGACTAAGTGAGACCCCCCAATAGGGGTCTCCAGCCAACTCTTACAAGTGTGTTTGGGCTGGCAACAGGTCAATACGCCCCTGAGACAGAGGTTCTAGAGGAAGGAGCAGGCTACCATTTTTGCTGTTTCACAGGCTTCATTGGTGATACCTCCAGGTATGGGAAAAACTGAGGCAACTAGGGTCTGGAATGGACCTCCAGAAAACCACAATGGCTCTACAGAGGAATGCCCTGACTGTTAAAAGAAAAACAAACAAAGAGAAAACAACAATGACAAAAGAGACCCCACAAAAACGCCATTTGAAAGTCAGCAACCTTAAGATCAAAGGTAGATAAGCCCAAACAATGAGAAAGAATCAACACAAAAACACAGAAAACTCAAAAAAGCACAGTTCCCCTTCTCTTCCAAGTGGCCATAACACATCTCCAGCAAGGGCTCAGAGCTGGGCTGAGGCTGAGATAGCTAAAATGACAGAAGAAGGCTTCGGAAGATGCATAATAACAAACTTCACTGAGCTAAAGGAGCATGTTGTAACCCAATGCAAAGAAGCTAAGAATCATGATAAAACAATACAGGAGCTGACAGCCAAAATAGCCAGTTAAGAGAGGAACATAACTGACCTGAGATGAGGAACACACTACAAAAACTTGAAAATGCAATCACAGGTATTAACAGCAGAATAGACCAAGCAGTGGAAAGAATCTCAGAGCTTGAAGATTATCTTTCTGAAATAAGACAGTCAGACAAGAATACAGAAAAAAGAATGAAAAGGAATGAAGAAAACCTGTAAGAAATATGGGATTATGCAAAGAGATCAAAACTATGATGGACTGGGGTACCTGAAAGAGATGAGCAGAATAGAGACAAGTTGAAAAACATACTTAAAGACATCATCCAGCAGAACTTCCCCAACCTAGCAAGAGATGCCAACGTTCAAATCCAGGAAAAGCAGAGAACCCCAGTAAGATACTCCATAAGAAGATGAACCCCATGACACATAATCATCAAATTCCCCAAGGTCAAAATGAAAGAAAATATGTTAAGGGCAGCCAGAGAGAAAGTCCAGATCACCTACAAAGAGAAGCCCATCAAACTAACAGCAGACCTCTCAGCAGAAACCCTACAAGCCAGAAGAGATTGAAGGCCAATATTCAACATTCTTAAAGAAAAGAATTTCTAAATCAGATTTCATATCCAGCCAAACTAAGCTGCATAAGTAAAGGAGAAATAAGATCTTTTTCAGACAAGTAAGTGCTGAAGGAATTCATCACCACCAGACCTGCCTTGTAACAGCTCCTGAAGGAAGCATTAAATGTGGAAGGAAAAACTATTACCAGCCACTACAAAAACACACTGAAGTACACAGACCAGTGATACTATGAAGCAACCACATAAACAAGTCTGCAAAATAACCAGCTAGCATAATGATGACAGGATCAAATTCACACATAACAATACTAACCTTAAATATAAATGGGCTAAACACCCCAATTAAAAGACATAGAATGGCAAGCTGGATAAAGAACCAAGGCCCATCAGTATGCTGTCTTCAAGATACTCATCTCACATGCAAAGACACACATAGACTCAAAATAAGGGATTGAGGAGAATTTACCAGGCAGATGAAAAAAAGAAAAAAGCATGGGTTGCAGCTCTAGTTTCTGACAAAACAGCCTTTAAACCAACAGAGATGAAAAAAGATAAAGAAGTGCATTGTGGTAAAGGATTCAATTCAACAAGAAGAGCTAATTATTTTAAATATATATGCACCCAATACAGGAGCACCCAGATTTATAAAGCAAGTTCTTAGAAACCTTTGTAGAGGCTTAGACTTCGACACAATAATAGTGGGAGACTGTAAAACCCCATTGACAATATTAGACAGATCATCGAGACAGAAAATTAATAAAGATATTATTGAATTGAACTCAGCTCTGGATCAAGTGGACCTGATAAGTATATACAAAACTCTCCACCCCAAAACAACAGAATATACATTCTCCTCATCACCCAACAGCACTTACTCTAAAATTGATCACATAATCAGAAGTAAAACACTCCTCAGCCAATGCAAAAGAACTGAAATAATACAAAACAGTCTCTCAGACCACAGGACAATCAATTTAGAACTCAAGTTTAAGAAATTCACTCAAAAACACACAAGTTCATGGAAATTGAACAACCTGCTCCTGAATGACTCTTGGGTAAAGAATGAAATTAATGCAGAAATCAAGAAGTTCTTTGAAACTAATGAGAACAAAGATACAATGTACCAAATATTTTGGATGCAGCTAAAGTAGTTTCAAGAGGGAAACTTATAGCACTAAATGCCCACATCAAAAAGCTAGAAGGATCTCTGATCAACAACCTACCATCACAACTGAAAGAACTAGAGAACCAAGAGCAAACAAAACCCAAAGGTAGCAGAAGACAAGAAATAACCAAGATTAGGGTGGAACTGAAAGAGATAGAGACACAAAAAAACCTTCAAAAATTAACGAATCCAGGAGCTGTTTTTAGGGTAAAATTAATAAAAATAGAAAGCTAAATTAATAAATGAAGAAAAGAGAGAAGAATCAAATAAACACAATCAGAAATGATAAGGGGAATATCACCACTGACCTCACAGAAATACAAACAACCACCAGAGAATACTATGAACACCTCTGTGCACATAAACTAGAAAATCCAGAAGGAATGAATATATACCTAGAAACACACAACCTCCCAAGACTGAACCAGGAATAAATTGAATCCCTGAGTAAACCAATAATGAGTTTTGAAATTGAGGCAGTAATAAATAGCCTACCAACAACAACAAAAAAAGCCCAGGACCAGATGGATTCACAGCTGGATTCTACCAGAGGTACAAAGAAGAGCTGGTACCATTTTTACTGAAACTATTCCAGAAAATTGGAAAACAGGGACTCCTCCCTAGCTCATTCTATGAGCACAGCAACATCTACATACCAAAACCTGGCAGAGATGCAACAAGAAAGGAAAACTTCAGGCCAATATCCTTGATGAATAGCAATGCAAAAACCCTCAATTAAATACTGGCAAACCAAATCCAGCAACACATCAAAAAGCTTATCCCTCATGATCAGGTAGGTTTCATCTCTGTAATGCAAAGTTGGTTCAACATATGCAAATCAATAAATGTGATTCATCACATGACGAGAACTAAAGACAAAAACCACATGATTATCTTAGTAGATGCAGAAAAGGCCTTCAACATCAACATCTCTTCATGTTAAAAACTCTCAATAAACTAGGTATTGAAGGAACATACCTCAAAATAATAAGGCCCATATATGACAAACACACAGCCAATATCACACTGAATGAGCAAAAGCTGGAAGCATTCCCCTTAAAAAGAGGCAGAAGACAAGGATGCCCTCTCTCACCATTCCTATTCAACATAATATTGGAAGTTCTGGCCAAGGCAATGAGGCAAGAAAAGAAATAAAGAGTATTCAAATAGGGAGACAGGAAGTCAAAGTATCTTTGTTTGCCAATGACATAATCTTATATCTAGAAAACCACATTATCTCAGCCCAAAAGCTTCTTAACCTGATAAACAACTTTAGCAAAGTCTTAGGATACAAAATCAATGTGCAAAAATTGCTAGCATTCCTATACATGAACAAGCCAAGCCAAGAGCCAAATCATGAATGAACTCTTATTCACGGTTATCACAAAAAAGAATAAAATACCTAGGAGTACGGATAACAAGGAAAGTGAAAGACCTCTTCAAGGATAACTACAAACCACTGCTCAAAGCAATCAGAGATGACACAAACTAATGGAATAACATTCAATGCTCATGGAGTGGAAGAATCAATATTGTGAAAATGGCCATATTGCCCACAGCAATTTATAGATTCAATGCTATTCCCATTAAACTACCATTGACATCTTTCACAGAAGTAGAAAAAAAAATTTAAAATTCATATGGAACCAACAAACAGCACAAATAGCCAAGGCAATCCTAAGCAAAAAGAACAAAGCTAGAGGAATCATGCTACCTGATGTCAAATCCTACTGTAGGCTACTACAAGTCTACAGTAACCAAAATGGCATGGTACTGGTACAAGATTAATGAGAGAGAATAGAGAATCCAGATAAGACCACACACCTATGACCATCTGATCTTTAACAAACCTGACAAAAACAAGCAATGGGGAAAGGATTCCCTATTTAAGAATAGTCAGTTCTGGGAGAACTGACTAGCCATATGCAGAAATTGAAACTGGACCCCTTCCTTACACCATATACAAAAATCAACTCAAGATGGCTTAAAGACTCAAATGTAAAACCCAAAACTGTAAAAACCCCAGAAGAGGCCGGGCGTGGTGGCTCACGCCTGTAATCCCAGCACTTTGGGAGGCTGAGGTGGGCAGATCACGAGGTCAGGAGATCGAGACCACAGTGAAACCCCGTCTCTACTAAAAATACAAAAAATTAGCCAGGTGCAGTGGTGGGCGCCTGTAGTCCCACCTACTCGGGAGGCTGAGGCAGGAGAATGGTGTGAACCCGGGAGGCAGAGCTTGCAGTGAGCCGAGATTGTGCCACTGCACTCCAGCCTGGGAGACAGAGCGAGACTCTGTCTCGAATAAAAAAAAAAAAAAAAAACCCCAGAAGAAAATCTAGGCAATACCATTCAGGACATAGGCATAGGCAAAGATTTCATGAAAAAGATGCCAAAACCAATTGCAACAAATGCAAAAATTGACAATTGGGATCTAATTAAACTAAAGAGCTTCTACACAGCAAAACAAACTATTATCAGAGTGAACAGACAACCTACAGAACGGGAGAAAAATTTTTCAATCTATCCATCTGACAAAGTTCTAACTTCCAGCATCTACAAGGTACTTAAATTTACAAGAAAAAAAAACCATTAAAAAGTACATAAAGGACATGAACAGACAATTCTCAAAAGAAGACATACATGCAGCCAACAAACATGAAAGAAAGCTCAACATCACTGATCATTAGAGAAATGCAAATCAAAACCACAATGAGATGCTCTCTCACACCAATCAGAATGGCTATTATTAAAAAGTAAAAAACAAAACAAAACACGCTGGTGAGGTTGTGGAGAAAAATGAACGCGTATACACTATTGGTATGAGTGTAAATTAGTTTTACTATTGTGGAAGACATTGTGTTGATTCCTCAAAGTTCTAAAGACAGAAATAGCTTTTGACCCAGCAATCCCATTCCTTGGTATATACCCAAGAGAATATAAATCATTCTATTATAAAGATACATGCAGGTGTATGTTCACTGCAACAGTATTCACAATAGCAAAGGCATGGAACCAACTTAAATGTCCTTCAGTAACAGGCTAGATAAAGAAAATGTAGTACATATACACTATGGAATACTATGCAGCCATAAAAAGGAATGAGATCATATCATTTGCAGGGACATGGATGGAGCTGGAATCCATCATCCTCAGCATACTAACACAGGAACAGAAAACCAAATACCACATGTTCTCACTTATAGGTAGAATCTGAATGATGAGAACACTTGAACATATGGTGGGGGACAACACACACTGGGGCCTATCAGAGGGTGGGGAGGTGGGAGGAGGAAGTACAGGTGATGGGATGATCTGTGCAGCAAGCCACCATGGCACATGTTTACCTATGTAACAAACCTGCACATCCTACACATGTACCCTTAAACTTAAAATAAAAGTTGGAGAAAATAAGCCAAATGTTTCACAGAACAAGAGGAGGTTGAAGCAGACAAACCTGAAGGAAATCTCCACCTGAGAATGAAGATAGCCAAGGCAGATCCTCATGTAAAATTAAAAGCTAGGATTGTGAGTGATGAAGGGGTTAGAAGGAAGCAGATTCTTCCTTTCCATAATTAAGGCAAGGAAATGAAATGACTTCTCCCCTTTTTCGACTTTCACCCTCCTGTAGGCTAACATTTCCTAATTTTTCCCCTTTAATTTTGTGTTTTCTTTTGTTTTTTAAACCTAGATTTACCTGTATGAAATTTATTCATGGAAAATGAATATATGCTGTCACATAAGCCAAGAGAGTGTCTCAGATCTTATAATCCACTGAAGACAGTTCATAGACAATCCCTTGAAACAAAGTAAGTATAGTTGAGAAATACTGAAGGGCTGATTTCACTATTTATAACATTCCAATTCTCATAGCAATAAAATTGGATGAAGAAAGTTCTACTCCTCCACTACAGTATGAAAGTTATACCTCTTTGGTCAAAAGATGGCTATGCAGTATTCACATTCAGAATAAATTTTGTATTCCAGACACAGGACTGGAGTGGTTTCTAATTTAAAATTAGATGTTGAAGAAAATAAATCTGGATGCTATAAAAAATTTTACCTGTATCAGGCTAAAAAGGATTTTTTAAACAATTGTCAGGCCAATATCTCATATTGCCAAACCCATAAACTGCTTCAAGAAACAGATGGAATTTATATCACAGACTCTCAAACCTCATGGGGAGGGATCTTTGAGTCCAATTAACCCCTTGGCAATAGTTAATCTGGAGTGATATGCTCAAAGCATCCAAAAATATTTTGTCTAGACTTGCCCACTGCAGAATTTTCTATAGTACATTCTCTGGGCGGGACAGCACGGATTCAAGCAGTGGGCAGGGACTGGTGATATCTTCTCAGAATGTAGGCTTTCTTTTCTCATATTCTCAAGGATATATCCATAACAACTTTACAAGACAGGTATTCCACCTCAGTTGGAGCTGCCATTCAGGCTTGCTAAGATTCCTAATGCAAGTGCCAAACCTCAAATTAAAAGAAAATACAAAAACATTTCAGTATGTGCTGAGCTACTACTGACAATATCCAAAGATGGCAAAAACTGAAGAATTAGAGTAGAGTGTTTCATATAAAACGTTGCCTGCAATTTTTGTAGATATTTCCAACCAATTTCAGAAGGAACTGAGAGTTTAAAAATAATCCAACTTCTTTATCATTTTATTAGATTTTGAATATTATCTTCTTCTAAAGTGGTTAAGCCAGGTCAGTTACAAAGCAATGCATTTAATCGAGTTGATTCTTGTGGCTATAGTTTGCATGCAAGTGTACTGTTGGAGCAAAGAGTCTCAGTCTTCTTCCCTGTGGACTGAAATAACAAATGCCCATTCTTCTGTAGCTGAAATTGCTTGGGTATGGTCCTTTGAGGAGGCAGAGAACAGGAATGGACAGGCATCTCTCAAAGGTCCACTAGAAGCTTCCAGTCCCTAACCCCAAGACCTTGTTTGTCTACCAATAGAAGCACTTCATGTATCAATGACATTGGGAAGTGAAGACAAGAAAAGAGAGAAATTAAGTAAGCAAGTAAAAGAATTTTTTTTTGAAAAAAAAAAAGATAAATGAAGTAGAAGGGCAAGTAACAAATTAAAAGTGAGGAGTGTTCCAAGAAGTTGATTTAGCAAAGTGTGTTGATCTTAGACTAGAAAGGAACCAAAAGACAAGTTCAAAGAAAAAGCTTGATTGAAAAAGTCTCAAAGGAAATACATGAAAATCTTATTTATGCTGTTGGGTGTGTGTGTGTGCATGTGTGTGTGCTTTCCAGTGCTTCTATTACCGTTACTAAAGTATTCTTCAATAGTTCCTGACAATGTTTTATGTTCATCGCTTTGACAAACCTCTTTGATCTCCTCCTTTGCCTATGAAAGAATTCCCTTGAAAGATTGTCAGTCAAGGTTGGATATGCTGATTTATTATTGCTGTTATTAAAAGTAATCACTGACATTTGTAAGTAGTTATACAAGTGCCTAAGTACCTTCACACGTATATCTTCTAGTAGTCATGACAACATTGTACTTCAAATTATCAACACCCTTAACCCATTTTATAAATGAGAAAAATGTCACTAAAAGAGGCTAAGGGATTTACCCACCATCATTTACTCCAATTCACTTGCACTGACTTGGCACTCATGCTCTTTCTCCCATACTATGTTACTGCTTAATAGACAAAGCAAGTTTTTGTAAATAGGTGATATATGAAGTAGGGGGCACTTGCTTTACTCAATTAAAATGTCTTTCTTCCAAAGATGCTGCTGTGGTTTGATGCTGTGGTTTTAACCCCCAATGCAACAGTGTTGAGAGGTGGGACCTTCAAGAGGTGATTACATCATGAGGGCTTTGCCCTCATGAAGGGATTAATGCTATTATCGAGAGAGTGGGTTTCTGATAAAAGGATGAGTTTGGCCCCCTCTCTCTCCCTCTCTCACCTTCTCTCAACCTCTCTCACACATGCATGCTCTTTTGCCCTTCCACTTGCTTCCATGAGATGATGCAGCTAGAATGCCCTTGTCAGATGCAAACCCATCAACCTTGGGCTTCCCAGCCTCCAGAACTATAAGAAATAAATCTCTGTTCTTTATAAATTAGCCAGTCTCAGGTACTCTGTTATAGCAGCACAAAATGGACTAAGAAAAATAATTACTATAAGTCTGTAAATAGTGTGGGAGGGAACTTGTTACAAGATTAATTAAGTAAACAAAATTAAGACAAATAAATAAACATACTCTGATCTCAACCTTGTTTTAAAAACTTGATTGAAAGCAGTCTGGAAAGAATTTCATGTAAGTGTTAACAGTGGTAAGTGAGTGTTGATGGTACAGCATAGCAACTAAAAGTTAGACTCTGAAATTACACTGCCTACATTTGAATCTTAGGCTTGCCACCTATTAGCCAAGTGACTGTAGGCAAATATTTTAACTGTGCTTCTGGTCCTTATCTCTTTAATTAAGGCCATGATGGGATCTATCTCAATTCTCATGACGATTTCTCATATTGAAATCGTCATGAGAGTTAAAAGACTTAATATGAGTAAAGCCTTAGAACTTAATATGAGTAAAGTGCTTGTTGTAATACATAGTAAGCACCATACAGGTGTTAGTTATTGATTATTTCTATTGATTATGTGTGATTTTAATTTTTATATGTTTTGAAATTTCAAATGTTTAGCATATGTATGTTGATATCCCCCAAAAAACCTATGAAAAGAATAAAAAGTGGCCAGTAACAATTTCCATGGCTGACTTAACTGAAAGTTCTGTCCCTTTAAGATTCAGAGCTTCTTTGTAACACTCTCCATTTTTTAGTTCCTTGGAAATTTGTCTTACTGACAGGTAGGTGCTTTGTTTGTTGAAGGAAAGCTAAGCGACTTATAGCTATCCCAAAGTCTCCCTGATGAAACCAGAGCAGATGTTTGAGCAAGTATTCAAGGTATCAAAGATTCCTTAAAGGGACGAACTTCATCTTGAAATCATCAAGCAAAAGAAACAAACAGCAATTTCTAGGTAACTTTGTGCAAATTAGATGACAGGTAAATTAATCAAGTTTTCCTGACACTGAGTCTTCATTTACACAACCCTTAACAACTTGCTTTGGGCTATTAGTCTCACCATAAACATGTGCCGCAGCAAATGCAAAAGCATTTACTCTGAAAGTTAACAAAACTAGGTTCACGAGAAACATGGCACACACCAGACAACTGGGAACAAATACAGAAAGCGGGACTTCTTCCAACCAGATGCTTCTCAAAATATGTGGCAAACGTTTTAAAGAGTCCTGTAAGAATTTCAAGAACCATTCTTCTAGATTAAGAAAAGCACAGAAGGAATACAGACAAAGAGCAGATGGTGTGCACAAGCTGTCTAAGATTTTGAAAGGGGAGATATTACAATTTGATAAAGCAGTGGCAGTTTATGTACATTTGAGGCAGCACCAGCCATATGTATTATATTTCTATAGACCGTCCTCCTCCCACCACACCCTGGAGACTTCATTACTCAAAGCAAAATTTCTAATTGTGGTGAGCTAGAGACACTGAATATAATCTTATAACAAAGGTTCTTAAATCATCAATAACTAGGAATTGTGTAATTTGTTTGTAATTAGCAATATGTAGTGAGCTCTTAAATTCTATTTGGCTTCTTTATAGGACTTTTAAACTGTTTTTTACTACAGGTGAAAATACAACAGCATTCTTGGTGTTCATATGCAGAACCAGGCTTCATGACTATGCACTACCCAGTTGTCACTCTGCCAAATAGCATGGGGATACAAAGAAGTTGGTACTCACCTTGAAAGAACAACATGAAGCCTTATTGAAGCCAAAATCTCAGTGTTCTGGAGCCATTTACCTCTACCACCATATCTGGTAATTAAACACGAGGAGGGTACCAACATTTAAAGCATGGCATTTGTGGCTGTGTCAGGAAACAGTTTTCCTGAAGAACTCCTCAATGAGACAAGAATTACAGAGTGTAATTAGAAATCATTTGCCATTAAATATAGTTTCAATTGGAATGTCATTTAAAGGTTTGAGAAAAAATTCTAGCTCTTGTGTGTCGTTTTGAATTTTCTCCCTGTTGATTACTTTCTGCTTAGAAAATATATTAAGTATAATTAGAGTGAAAGAGAAAGAAAAATCACTGATTCTTTCTGTATCTGTGAGCAACCTATAGGGAGATTAAAAGAATGTCATTGTAGTATACCTAAGTCCGCAGTCTAAATGAACATTTTTAAACTTGTTCTGCCGTGGTGCTAAAAGTAAGAATAGGCCAACACTGAAAAAAAAATTAAGTATACATTCTCCAAATTTGTCATGATTTCCATCCATTAGGTTCTTGCAGATTGTTGGGGTCTCTTTTCACTCCTGTAGCAGTTACAGATCCACAGCCAACCTCTCTTTCTAAGACATATATTAAAGTCTTCACCATTTGATGAGGACTTTTCATTGCTAAGATTAACCTGATGGACAAATTACAGTATCTCTCCTGCCAAAATGATGTTTTCCTAATACAAATGCAACTTTGTGACCGACTATGTTTCATTTTCTCCCTTGCTTCAAATCCTGCTACCTACCGGGGAGAATTTTCACTTCTGACAGCAAAAATAAATCTCTGCATGAAGACAGGTAGGAAAATACAGCTTTCATGTCAGAGGGCTCAGATTTTCTATTTCACATTCAAGAAATGATACCTCTTTGAGGTGTTTGGTTGTATTCTGAAAGCAGAGTACTACACACAAACATTGATTCTTTTTCACTATTTCAAAAAAAAATTGTCTTAATTGAGCTAAAACCAATTTCAGTCTCAGTTGTCTTATGTACACAGAGACTTCACGTGAACAGTGATGCCACCTTATTGCGTGGACTCTGCTACCCATTCTATGAGCCTATCTCTGCTTCCTTTTACTTGCTGCCTCTGTTTCCTGCCTACCTGGCCCCCTTTCATCTCTTGCATTTGGTTTCACTCTACTTAAAGTGCTCTTTGATATTGACAGCAACCATTCTCTTGGCAAAAAATATTGATGTTTTCATGTCTTCACAACCTTGAATTCTGTTGCACTCAGAGCTGTCTCGGTCTCTTCCTCTTTCTCTGACTGCTCTGTTTCTCTCTTCTTAGATACACTGACTCAACATTCAGCCCTTCTTGTTTCTGAAGGTTCTGTCCTCTGCCCTTCATACTTTTCTTTTCTTTTTTATCTTTCTTTTTTTTTTTTTTTTTTGAGACAGAGTTTCGTTCTTGTTGCCCAAGCTGGAATACAATGGTGTGATCTCGGCTCACTGCAACCTCCGCCTCCCAGGTTCAAATGATTCTCCTGCCTCAGCCTCCTGAGTAGCTGGGATTACAGGCACATGCCACCACGCCAGGCTAATTTTTTGTATTTTTATTAGAAACGGGGTTTCACCATGTTAGCCAGGCTGGTCTCAAACTCCTGACCTCAGGTGATCCGCCGGCCTTGGCCTCCCAAAATGCTGGGATTATTAGCATGAGCCATCGTGCCCAGTCCATACTTGTCACTCATACTGTTTCAGTCATTGAGTTTATAAACTCCATTGCTTCAACTCTCTCCTCTGAGAAGGTAATCCCCAAGCCTCCATCTCCAATTCTTATTTTCCATGTGCTCCTCCTGTTTACAAATGGCCACAGGCATTTCCATTTGAATGACTCGCCATAATGTCAAATTCTGTATTTAACCTATTGGAAATTGACATCCTCATATTTTCTCCAGATTAGCTCTCCTTTCTCAGTAATCCAGCTCTATCCTTGATTTCACCGTTAGTTCAGTTTGCCAAATCACAAAACTTAGTATCATTTCTTCTCATTAGTCACAGAATATAAACTTCAACAGAATGCAGACTTTGTTTTGTTTGCTGATGAAGGTCCAGGTCCTAGAAGAGAGCCTAGCTCAAAGTAGGTTCTTAATAAATACTTACTGAAGGAACAAATTGTGAGTATTCAATGATAGAATATACATAAAGTGATTGCTATTATATTAGCTGAGTTCTCAATAAATGTTACCTATCACATATTATTATTTCTATGATTCCTATTTTCAGTAGTAATTGCAGCATTAAAAAGATGACCCTAAGCACCTCATTTTCTTGCATTTATTTATAATTTTTTGATATTTTATTTTTCTCCTTAATTTTAGAGTGCAGAAACTTTGGTTTGTTGTAGTCCTTTGGCCACAAGGCCTCCAGCATTTACAACCATGCAAAGGAAGATCGCTAAAGAACAGTCTTCCCTGGTTTTGCAGAGGGGGAGGCAAAGTATAAGAGAGACAGAAATCTGGGAGTAAAAGGATCACTCATCTTGTTTATATGTTGGTTTTGTAGGCACTAAGTTTGAGGCACAAAGTTTTCGTAGTCCTTTAAACAATAATAAATGACAAATGATCTGAAGAGAATATTAAAACATTTTCAATTTGAATCTTCAAAAAAGTAGATGGAAGGTGTTCTCGTTGAATTTGGACCACAGGTGACACACAAAAAAATTCAAAATGTTAAATTATTTTATCTCTTTGTAAGATTATTATAATTTGATAAGCATTCTTATATAACATTATCAGAAGAACAAAAACATAACAGCAAACAAATATAATTTAATTATTTTGCTCCTGGTGTGTTTTGCCATGTTAAAATGAGCTTTGGGGGTTTTGATTTGAGAACCTGCCTCTATTTATGTTTTCTTTCACTATTCTGTTACTTTATGTTGTTTCATTAACACAATTTATATTCTTGCTTGTTTTCCATATTTTGTTAATTTTTACGTATATGTAATTATTCATTTTTAGAAACTCTTATTTTGGCAAAGCTAGAAGGTATTCATGCGTTGGAGTACAATGTTAATATATCTCCGATTTGTTAGGTAGACTCTTGCTTTTAATTCTTTAACTCTCATCAGTCTCCAAATTATACAAAAAAAACACAGAATCTTGACCTAGAATGGGAAAATACTAGTTTGATTTCTAGCTCTGGTTCTTTCTAGCTGTCTGAGGTTGGCATGATTCCTTATAGTATCAATGAGTCTTAGGGTGGTGTTAAGAAGGCCCACACCCAAGCCAGACATCCTGAATTTAAGCACTGCCCCAGTATCTTCATTCACAAAATGGGGATGATACCAATGCCCACCACATGGGTTAGTGGCATGAAGTGACTTAATAAATATAAAGCATTTAGAATATTCTCTGGGCATGTAGTAAGCAATGTTGTGAGAATAAAAGGGAATTGAGGGAGCTACTATTTGTAAACTCAATATGTGCTCGACCATCTTTCATTTATAAGAACTCATGTAATCATCACAACAATCTTATGAGGTGATGAGAGGTGAGAGCGTGCTGGCAGTCCTCACAGCCCTCACTCACTCTTGGCACCTCCTCTGTCTGGGCTCCCACTTTGGCGGCACTTCAGGAGCCCTTCAGCCTGCCGCTGCACTGTGGGAGCCCCTTTCTGGGCTGGCCAAGGCCGGAGCCGGCTCCCTCAGCTTGCCAGGAAATGTGGAGGGAGAGGCGCGGGCGGGAACCGGGGCTGCCCCCGGTGCTTGCGGGCCAGCAGGAGTTCCGTGTGGGCGTGGGCTCGGCTGACCCTGCACTGGGAGCAGCGGGTGGGCCCCACCCGCCCCAGGCAGTGAGGGGCTTAGCACCTGGGCCAGCAGCTGCTGTGCTCAATTTCTCCCCGGTCCTTAGCTGCCTTCCTGCAGGGCAGGGCTCAGGACCTGCAGCCCGCCATGCCTGAGCCTCCCCCCACTCAGTGGGCTCCTGTGCCGCCCCGAGCCTCCCCGATGAGCATGGCTTCCTGCTCCAGGGCGCCCAGTCCCATCGACCACCCAAGGGCTGAGGAGTGCGATGGAAGGGTGTGGGACTGGCAGGCACCTCCACCTGCAGACCCCCTGCGGGATACACTGGGTGAAGCCAGCTGGGCTCCTGAGTCTGGTGGGGACGTGGAGAACCTTTATGTCTAGCTCAGGGATTGTAAATACACCAATTGGCACTCCGTATCTAGCTCAAGGTTTGTAAACACACCAATCAGCATCCTGTGTCTAGCTCAGGGTTTGTGAATGCACCAATCAACACTCTGTATCTAGCTACTCTGGTGGGGCCTTGGAGAACATTTATGTCTAGCTCAGGGATTGTAAACACACCAATCAGTGCCCTGTCAAAACAGACCACTTGGCTCTACCAATCAGCAGGATGTGGGTGGGGCCGGATAAGAGAATAAATGCAGGCTGCCCAAGCTAGCAGTGGCAACCTGCTGGGGTCGGCTTCCACACCGTGGAAGCTTTGTTCTTTCTTTCTTTGCAATAAATCTTGCTGCTGCTCACTCTTTGGGTCCACTCTGCCTTTATGAGCTGTAACACTCACCAGGAAGGTCTGCAGCTTCACTCCTGAAGCCAGCGAGACCACGAACCCACCAGAAGAAACGAACAACTCCAGACGCGCCGCCTTAAGAGCTGTAACACTCACCGCCAAGGTCTGCAGCTTCATTCCTCAGCCAGCCAGACCACGAACCCACCAGAAGGAAGAATCTCCAAACACATCCGAGCATCAGAAGGAAGAAACTCTGGACACGCCGCCTTTAAGAACTGTAACACTCACCGCTAGGGTCCGCGGCTTCTTTCTTGAAGTCAGTGAGACCAAGAACCCACCAATTCTGGACACAGTGAGGTAGGTTCCTATTTTACAAGTGAGAAAAATGAAGTTCAGAGAACTGAAGTAACTTGAATAAAGTCACAGAGCTAATAAGTTGTTGAGCCTATTTTCAAAACCATGAGACATAATGAAGATGGACCTAGTACATGAGGTCTTCATAAGTGTTTTATACCTTACCTTATTAAGCTCCAACATCTATAGGAAAAATATAGTATGTTGCAGTCGTGCTTAAGATTGTCTTGCCAAGTTCTATGCTGGGGCATTTTTTTCTATGTCTCAGTAGGTCCTTAGAAATGTATCAGTGGCTCAATAATCACCTTCAAATGTTGGTCTATATGACTAATGGATTTAAGGGTAAGGTTAATTTTTTGCCTTCTTCTTTGCACCTAAATCATGAGTGAAATACAGATAGCATAATATTAATTAACAGCTTTAGCAGTGTCTGGCTTTGAACCTGGTTCTGCCATTTTCCATCTGTGTGACCTTAGGCAAGTTGCTTCAATAACTTTCTCATCCTCAATTTCTTCATTTGGAAAATGGAGATGTTAATGGTGTTGCCCTCATAAACTTGTTATAAGCATTAACTGATTATGATGCATTCAAATCCCTTAGCATAGTCATGCAGATTATCATGAAATAAATATGAAAAGGGAAAAAGGGTCGTTTATTTCTATGATAGTTTTCTAATTCATTTTCCCATAGGAACAGTCACAGTTCTAAAACCACTGGACTAATTAATTTCCCAGCAGTTGAGTCATCATTCTACTATGGGTCTGGAAGTAAATATGCATTAACACTGACTGTCTGGTGAACTAACCTCTGAATTTAAACATCATACATTAGCTTTCTATATTTTATAGGGAGCTCCATGGTTCATATATCTATCATTCGCCATTCTCCATAGGATCCATTTTCTTCCTCAGTGATTTTTCTTAAGCAAGCATGGATTTACTTCATCCATGCCTTTCTCATCCCTGTCATGCTTAAGAGTTACATTCTAACATCTCCTACATCATTCTCCTCATTTAAATACAAAGGCATCTGACCTAATACTCCCGAACCATCTCAAGAGTATGACTCATACAGAGAAATTCCTACTATTTCAGCATCTCACCCCTGTTGGATGACCGAACCAACCTTATGGCAAATTCAGCTTTAGTGAATGATATTTCTTAGGATTGTTTTGTCCACAAAGACTCCTACTGCCAGAAATACGAAAATGGAAAATATGAGCTTTGCCTAGTAGTCCATCACCATCAGTTTCACAACAGTGACAAAACATTCTTTTCTCAAAAAGCATCTGCCACTTCCTCAGAGGATTACCTGGTGGAATCTCCCCCCATGCCCACCCAACCTTCACTAACTGACTCCATGGCACAAAGGGTAGGCTGGTATGAATCCACCCACCCTCTTCCATGCTCACTGACAGCTGAACAAGCCCCACACTTCTCCCTCCAAATAACTGGCAATGCCAGCAGAGACTTGGAACAGCAGGCAGACAAAGAAAAACAATTTAATTTCTCTCTGACTGGCTGCGCCTTTCCAAATGTGACAGCTTTTCTAACCAAATGGCTTGTATTCTAGTCAGTTAGACTGAGGAAGAAACAGGGTGAACAGTGACACCAAATGGTTAGATATACTAAGAAAGAGTGTTTATATCCTGTGCCACATCAGAAATGACTGAGGTGGCTTACATAGATAAGTAATAGTCAATAAAATAACAAATTAAAAGTAGGTAGTAAATTAGGAAACAAAATACTTTGAGACCTAAAAATGTCTACAGAATAGTAGATTTAAAAAAAAAAAAAAAGCTAATTTGAGCAACTAATTCACTTTCTAGCAGTGCAGAGGAAAAAAAGGAAATCTGTTCAGTTTCAAAGGAGAAGTACAATTCTTCCTCAAGCTACAATGACAGAAATTTCTAACAGGCTTTTAAGTATCTATTAAAAACTAGAGACCTTGGAAATGTACTTCATCCTTGCTTTTTTTCTTTGTGTGTATTTTCATTTATGTTATATTATCTTTTCCAAATCTAATTTTCTAACCTTTTAGTTTAGATTTTTATTTGATACCACTGGATCATACTTAATTACAATCTTTATTCAGTCTCTGCTCAATTAAAAGCAGCCAAGTAGAACAGCTGTTTCTAAGAATATGTATTTTTTAAGTTATCAGTGGAAAGTCCAGTGAGCAAGAAGACAGACAATGCAGAAATTTCCGTTTGATAGGATTAGTTGTTCATGATGATGTTCAGAACATCTCTAGTCCAACCAATTTATCAAACTATTAAGTTGCACTTAAAGCTTATAGTACTTTGGGAGGCTGAGGTGGGCAGATCACCTGAGGTCAGGAGTTCGAGACCAGCCGGGCCAACATGGTGAAACCTTGTCTCTATTAAAAATACAAAAATTAGCTGGTGTAGTGGTGGGCACCTGTAGTCCCAGCTACTCGGGAGGCTGAGGCAGGAGAATCGCTTGAACCCAGGAGGTGGAGGTTGCAGTGAGCTGAGACTGTGCCATTGTACTCCAGCCTGGGCAACAAGAGCAAAACTCTGTCTCAAAGAGAAAAAAAAAGCTTATATAACTTGTTCGATAATGTTTAATATGGATTTATTGAGAAAATGGCTGTAGAGCATGTTACAGAGAACAGAATTAAGTGATATGAACAGTGAACAAGCTACAAAAAGAAAGAAAAATGGTATCTAAAGAATATATAGAAGCTCAAATTTAAGAATAAGAAATGAGAATGATAAGCATGCATGGGGGAAAAGAAGAAATTATCTAAATCATAAGAAGCAAAATGTATGGCAAAAACAGATTATTGATGACTTAAATGAAGAGAATGGAGAACAAGATGAAAGAGACAGATAGGAGATGTGAAGAAAATAAAACATTGAGTCAGAAAGAGAGGAAATCTAAGAATGATTTTAAAATAACAGCTGGCAATTTTAGCTTACTCAAAGGTTAAAGTGCCAGAAAGTAAAGAAATGTGGAAAGAAACAAGTAGTTGGCTCGTAATGGGCTCTTAAAAAACACGTTAGATTTTGGTTGCTGCTGAGACAGAAAGAGATAGGGGAATGAAAATAAGAAGAGAATTTGTAGATGAAAGAGAATGGATCAATGAATTTCTTTTCTGTTTCATATTCTTCCCATCACAAGATATAAAGGGATAGTCAGAGAATTACCGGGATGATTGACATGTCAGAAAATAAGAACTCTGAGAAAAGATTAAATAAAAGCCAGTCTTTCCCCCATAAAATAATAGGTGAATGGTAATAATGTTTTCCACAAGTTGAGCTGCTAGCCATTTCTGCTGCATCCAATTGAGCTCATTGTTAAACTCTCTATACACCTTTTGATCATAAGGAAAAACTGAGAAACCTGAAAGCTCCTTCTTCCTCCCCTTTGTTCGCATCTCTATCATATTGGATATTAATTTGTACTGACTTCTTTGACATGTGTATTTCCCCTACTAGACTACGAACTCTCCAGGACCAGGGACCAGAGTCATTTTGTATATTCATGCCTAATATCCAAGATCTCTCTCTGTATATTTATAGTCTACCATTTTTCCAGGAAGGGTTTAATGTGTCACCTGATTTTTGTTGAGAGAATCTGCTCTGCCAGTCTTCACTCTTTCCATTTCTCATAGTCATTTATTCAATTTCTTGATCCAAAAATGTAGACGTTATTCTTGATTCTTCTCCTTCTCTACTTTTCCCTAATTCAGTCCATCACCAAATCCCATCATTCTTCTTTTCAGTATGAATCTTGCACCATCACCTCTCATCACTTCACCATCACTTCCCATCCTGGGCTATGGAAACAGCTTTCCAAGTAGTCTCCCTGCATTCCCTTTTGCCCTTCTGTGTTTATTCTTTGCAGATCAGCCAAAGAAATATTTCAAACTCTAACTCCAATCATATCATTTGCCTAATTAAAAACTGATGTCTTCCCATTGCTCTCAGAACATTCCCCACAACCTGACTTCCTTTCTTGCCATCCTCTCATCTCTCCCTTGCTCAATGGACTCAGTCTGCAGTGGCCTTCTTGTTGTGCCTTGAAAAAGTCAAATTTATCCCTGTCACTTACCCTTTCTCTACTGCCTGGAATGCTCTTCACCCATATCCTTGAATAACTAACACTGTCTAATCATTCATTCTCTTCTCAAATGTTACTTTCCTAAGATGCATTTCCAGACCATCTTTTCTAAATGAGCATACATAGATTACCTCACTCTGTTTTATTTTCTTCACAACACTTGTTACTCTCTGAAATTTTATGCTTATGTATTTTCTATTTCCTATGCAGAAATATAAACTCTCATAAATGCAAATATTTTGTCTATTCACCACTGTAGCTCTACATCTCCAGGATCCTAAACACATAGAAGATGCTTAATAAATAAATGCCAAATGGGCAAATAGATATGTTTGGACAATCAGGTCTTAGGTTCAGGGATAAACACTTTCCATTCATTATCTGACACTTATGTTAGTTGTATGTCTTGGTTTCTTATTAAATAAAATTATTATAATTTTTATAAAAATGATATTAAAATAAATTTAGGCCAGGCATGGTGGCCCACGCTTATAATCCCAGCACTTTGGGAGGCCGAGGTGGGCGGATCACCTGAAGTCAGGAGTTCGAGACCAGCCTGGCCAACATGGTGAAACTCCGTCTCTACTAAAAATACAAAATTAGCCGGGCATGGTGGCACATGCCTGTAATCCCAGCTGCTTGGGAGGCTGAGGCAAGAGAATTGCTTGAACTTGGGAGATGGAGGTTGCAGTGAGCTGAGATCATGCCATTGCACTCCAGCCTGGGTGACAAGAGCAAAACGCCATCTCAAAAAATAAATAAATAAAATAAAATAAAATAAATTTTAAAATGTTAAGGACTGTTACTTTTCAGGAAATGGTTCTATGTTAATGAAATGAATCAAAAGTGTTTGGAGATGAAAAGAATTCTAATATGCCATCCAGTCAAATCTCACGCCTATTTCTCAGTTTCCTCTATGCTCAGACCCTGTTTAACACTTTAGAACAAGGGTACCCACTGCCTCACAAGGCACCATATCTTGCGGTTAGAAAGCTAGCGTTATCACACTGAACTAAAATATGCTAAGATGCCTGCAGAAACCAGGTGAATAACAGTTCCATGAAGTCTGCCAGCAGTAGTGAGGATTGTGGCAAATGAACAAGCTCTTGCCTGGACTAAAAGAATACCTGCTGTTCCACAACTGATCGTTGTCATTTCACATCAGGAAGCAGGCCCCATGTTGCCCAAGTGTTCTCAGTTTTCGAAAGAAGATTGAAAAATGGATTTTTATGTGAAATGTCTCCATGTTTAAAACCCTATCTGGCTACCTTAAAACCTGAAGACTGTTGGTTGATAAATTTCTAGTCTAAAGCAATACAGAAGAAAACTTCTCCATCTTCTACAAGAAAGTCCAGGATTTAAAAATATTTAGGATATTGCCCTAATTCTTTATTCTTAATCTAAATGTCCTTGGCTATTTTCAACATTATTTTTATCATGCCATGATTATATTATAAAATCAAATAAGCAGTTGACTTTAAAGTATCTACTGGATTAACCCAAATGTTCAGGTTATAGCTGAGTTAAAAACAAACAAACAAAAAACACAAAACCAAAAGATATAGGAATGATTTTAAGTCAAACAACACTGTGGTAAAATCTTTTCTTCTGGTGTTTCATCTTGTGGCGTCTTGTCCAGACCACATTTCAATCCTACCATTTTATGTACCATTAAGATTACTAGTTTCAAAAACTTCACACAGCACATCATGTACTTGAAGGAATGACCCTTAGTGAACCACATGTGACATGACAAGTTTTAGTGTAGCAAAATTCAGACCACTGTTTTAACACAAATATTGTGGCTCACCTATGTATTCAGAGCAGCATCCCTGTATGACCCCAAAATTAAACTTACACTGTATTTATTGTAAGACAAAATAGTCTGCTGCAATACAAATCCTTTTCTTATTTCAGTTCTACCTCATGTAACTTTTTCAGAACATTATTTTTGTGTATGAATTAATAACATGATTTAAATTGGGGAAGACAATAATTAATAGAAAATAACTATCACAAAGTAAAATATTTGGAATTATAAAACTTTCAAAAATGTTTTCAACAATAAACCATACATTTATAGCTTTTTCTAAAGCATGATATGCAATCATTTCTTAAAATTTTTATATATTGTCATGGAACCAAATTACTTTATGACTGCATTATATTGATTTGTTTCTGTTCCTACTTTTGTCATATATACTGCTGATTCTTTTTTTGTGATGCTGATTCTAATTTTTCTTGGTATCTCAGAGCCACGATCTGGTCTTGACCCTCTTATCATATCTTGTAAAAGAGCCTCCCTTCTTTAAGTTAATCATCTTCTTGCCTTCCTAACCTTCAAAATGGGAATTATACTTCTCAGCTATAATTAGAATTATGATATGTTTGTAAGCTTTGTCATTCAAAGGTGTGTTCTTAAGAATAGAACTCATTATTATACTATTAAAATTTATCAATAAATCTGCCCATTCACTGAGCTGTCTTCTTTATGGTACTGCTCAAAGGATCCTCCTAGTTACATCACAGGATTGAGCTCTCTCACATTAGAGCAACTGGGAACAGTACACTTCTTAAGATGGTTCAGTAAGGCCTGGGCATCCCTTGCATTTTCAGGACATATGCTCAGCTTTTCTCACTCTTAAATGTAGGGAGTTCTATGTGTCAATGGAGTTTCATTAGAATTTTATAAACTCAGTATTAAAAATGACATTTTTGTAGGTCAGAAAGTGATTGAATATCAGCAATTTCATATGGTTTAACACATTAATTCAATATATAATATTAGGTTTCTGTTCTTTATAGATGCTGGATATTAGACCTTTGTCACATGCACAGTTTACAAATATTTTCTCCCATTCTATAGGTTGTCTGTTTACTCTGTTGATAGTTGCTTTTGATGTGCAGAAGTTCTTAAGTCAAATTAGATCCCACTTGTCAGTTTTTGCTTTTGTTGCAATTGCTTTGTCACAAAATCTTTGCCCACTCCCATGTCCAGGATAGTACTGCCTAGGTTGTCTTCTGGAGTTTTTATACTTTGGGGTTTTATGTTTAAGTCCTTAATCCATCTTGAGTTGATTTTTGTATGTGGTACAAGGTAGGGGTCCAGCTTCAGTCTTTTGCATATGGCTAGCTAGTTATCCCAACACAATTTATTGTATAAGGATTCTTTTCCCCATTGCTTGCTTTTGTCAGCTTTGTCAAAGATCAGGTGGTCATAGGTGTGCAGTCTTATTTCTGGGCTCTCTATTCCATCTCATTGGTCTATGTGTCTGTTTTTGTACCAGTACCATGATGTTTTGGTTACTGTAGCCCTGTAGTGTAGTTTGAAGTTGGGTAGTGTAATGCCTCTAGCTTTGTTCTTTTTGCTTAGGATTGTCTTGGCTATTTGGGCTCTTATTAATTCCGTATAAATTTTAAAACAGTTTTTTCTAGTTCCATGAAGAAAGTCATTGGTAGTTTTGGGTCAGCCACTGCAAAGACACTGGGTGCAACAGAGGAGGTGTGGCCAGGGCTGTGTGCTTGACAGAGCCAAGGATGGTGGGAACAGATGAGGGCCCACCTCCTATTGAGTTGGTGGGGCAAGAGCCCCACACTCCCAGGCACAGCTATATCCATCCAGCCACAGCTCTGGATCTGGGCATCCCTGTGCTCTCGGAAACCCAGGAGTCCCCCCCTTCCCCCTACAGGCCCAGAATTGCCCACTTCCACTCCCTGGCCTCTCCCTGCTCCCAGTGCCCACTCTGATTTCAAAGCAAAGTTGAAGCCGAGCCCAGGTACTGTTGTGACCTGGTCAAGTGTGAACATATTCAAGGTGGCACTGACATGCCAGCTCCCCTGCCACCTTGGCCCCCTCTGAAACTTTGGGCACTGAGCCCTCAGGGAGGGAGGCTAGGGAGGTAGCTGAGGGTAGCTCAGCACAGGCCTGCAGATGCCCCTAGGTATGAACAGCCTGGGCACCGTGGATTGCATGTTGATGACAGCAGGAGGCAGACAGACTCTTAAGCAGAAAGGGACAGGTTCCCGGTGAAAACCCACCTTCAAGTCAGGGACCACCTGAAGCCTGCCAGCTGGGCCACCAGTTCCAGGTGGAGTTCATGGCCCAGAGTGAGAATTTAGGGTGCTTTTTCTGGGCCCACCCATGGCCATCCATGGCTGCCCATGGACCAATCAGAACATACTTTCTCCCTTCTGAGTCCATAAAATCTTGGACTCAGCCAGACTCAAACAGACATCAGGACTACCAGCTATGGAAAGGAGCCACCCACGTTGGGTCTCCTCATTTCTTCAGGACAACCTGCTTTTGAAAAAGAGCTACCCACAATGGGTCTCCTCTCCTACCCTGTATGGGTCTCTCCACTGAGATCTGGACACTCATCGGGACAACCTGCCAGAAAGAAGCTATTCACTGTGGGTCTTCTCTTCACTGAGAGCTGGACACTCATCAGGATGACCTGCGTGCAGAAAGGAACTACCCACTTTGGGTCTCCTGAGAGCTGTTCTGTTGCTCAGTGAAGCTCTTCTTGTTCAGTGAAGCTCCGGTTGTCCGTGTACCTCATTCTTCCTAGACACAGGAGAAAAATTTGGGACCTGCCAAATGACAGGACTAAAGATGTGCTGCTGGATTCTGTTTGCAAGTATTTTGTTGATGACTTTTGTATTGATGTTCATCAAGGATATTGGCCTGAAGTTTTCTTTTTCTGTTGTGTCTCTGCCAGGTTTTGGTATCAGGAGTATGCTGGCCTCATAGAATGAGTTGGGGAGGAGTTCCTCCTTCTCAATTTTTTGTAATAGTTTCTGTAAAAATGGTACCAGCTCTTCTTTGTACATCTGGTAGAATTTGGCTGTGAATCCAACAACCCATTAAAAAGTCAGTAAAGGACATGAACAGACACTTTTCAAAAGAAGACATACAGGTAGTCAACAAGCATATGAAAAAAAGCTCAGTATCACTGATTATTAGAGAAGTGCAAATCAAAACTCCAATGTGATACTATTTCACACCGGTGGGAATAGCTATTATTAAAAAGTCAAAAAATAACAGCTGCTGGTGAGGTTGCAGAGAAAAGGGAACACTTATACACTTGGTGGGAGTATAAATTAGTTCAACCATTGTGGAAAACAGTATAGCAATTCCTCAAAGAACTAAAAGCAGAACTACCATTTGACCCAGTAATCCCATTACCGGGTATGTATCCAGATGAATATAAATCATTCTACCATAAAGACACATGCATGCAAATGTTCACTGCAGCAAACTACTCACAATAGCAAAGACATGGGATCAACCTAAATGCTCATCAATGACATATTGGATAAAGGAAATGTGATACATATACACCATGGAATACTATGCAGCCATAAAAAAGAGCAAGATTATGTCTTTTGCAGGAAGATAGATGGTGCTGGAAGATGTAATCCTTAGCAAACCAAGGAACAGAAAAGCAAATACTACATGTTCTCACTTATAAATGTGAGCTAAGTGATGAGAACTTATGAACACAAAGAAGGAAACAACAGATGATGGGGATGAATTGAGAGTAGAGGGTGGGAGGAGGGAGGTGAGCAGGAAAAAAAAGGAAAAATAATAATATTAATTTTGAGAATAAAAGAAGGATGAGATTACAAATCAGGACTGGTGTATTATTAGCAGAATGGAATTTCTGAAACTTGATTATCTATTTCTACACTTTTCACTAAATTATTTCCTAAATAAGATATAAAATTAGAGAATTAGGTGTGATAATATTGTGTTATTTTCTATTAATGGAAAATGAAATTGTTCACATATTTAAAGATTATAAACAAACCTCAAAATATTATTACAGACCTGACAACAAAGAGAGAGAGAAAGATGGAGGAAACAAGGGAGAGAAGTAAGGGTGGGAGGGAAGAAAGGGAGGATAGAAAAGAAATTACAGTTTCATAAACAAGATGTGAATACAAAATAGTTCTAATATATGTGAATTAAGTTTAAATGTAACAAAAACATGGGCAATTTAACACATTTTTAAATGTCATAAATGTTTTTATTGAGTATGATACAAATAAATCTATAACTAAGAAATGTATACATTTAAAGTTGACTACATCTTTGCAGTTTTGACATTGTTTCTTGAATAGAGGTAGTGTGTATCACCACTGAAAGATAAGATCTTATCTTTCACTATCTTTCATAGTGATTGGGAAAACCAATCACTGTGAGTCATAGCTAATGTTCATTTATTGTATTGTTCAGAGTTCTTCAGAGAAACAGAATCAATAAGGTGTATAGAAAGAAAAAAAGAGAGAGAGACAGAGAGCTAGAGAGACTCATTTTAAAGAAATGGCTCAAGCTTAAAATCTGCAAGACGTGAACAGGCTGCAGATCCAGGGAAGAGTTGACGTTGCAGTCTTGATCATGAAGACAGTCTGAAGGCAGAATTTCTTCTTCTCGGGGAATCTCAGTCTTTCTTCTCCTAAGGCCTTCAACTGATAAGATGAGGCCATTCCATATTGTGGAGAGTAATCTGCTTTATTCAAAGTCTGCTGATTTAAATAGTAATCACAGCAACAACATTCCTTTACAATAACGTCTAGCCTAGTGTACCATAGCTTAGCTAAGTTGACATATAAAATTAACCTCACACACATTATACTTGAAAGAAGACCTAGGCTTACGTTGTTCCTCTTCTACAAAATTGGCTCACCATTTATGATTAGTTATAAACACCTAGCAACAACTTCTGTAATTGTTGGCAATGTGGCACCTAAATAACTAAATGAAAAATATAGTTCCAAGCTGATACCAGCATTTGTAATGGAGCTTACTCTTTCCTTCCTGTACAAGTTTGGCATCAAGTAACAGCCAGTATTTGTGGCCTCCACAAATTTAAGACCTGTAGTAAGGAAGATTTTAATACTCCCCCAATTCCTGTTCTTTGTAGGTTATATTAACCCTCCAAGAGTGGAGAAATTTGTTTCCTCTTCTCCTCCAAACGTTAAATGTATGTATTAAAAATTTTCCTCCATCATAAAGTCATTCTAGTTTAAGCATCTTGATTCAGGTGCTTCAGTGACTATTAGCAACTTACTGTCTTTGAATTGCCCACCCGACTGTGCTTTGTGCACTTAGCTCATCATCACAATGTGTACTTACGTATATCTTTTAATTTTCTGTTTACTTGTATTTCTAAGCATTTTAACCCTGGGTATGAGTTTTACTCTTTAAAGTTATGTATTATGCCTTCTACATTCTTTTTGAACTCCCATATTTCCTAAAGAATATTTAAAATTATAATTTTTTATCTTTAAAACAATATGAGGCAGAATATTATTTATGAAATTACAGGTGAATTCTAGGATAATCCTAGAACTATTCTAATACAGTATTTAATAACTGCTTTTTAAAATGGTGGCTGAGACAAGTTATGAAAAAAAGTCCCAACAATTCCAGTGGTACATTGTACTTCATTGCTTTTATATGTTAACTAGATGAGCACTTTTGCCTTCTTTAAAATGAAAATGAGTAATTAGGATTTAAACCCTTAAATTAAAAATGGATTTGAATGTTCACAATTGCTTATCAACCTGGAGATGTCTCAACTACTTCCATAACCACATAAAAACTGGAAAAATAACCCCTGAAACATGAACCATCTAACTAAATTGTGTTTGGTATATCTTAGTATAAAGCTACCCAAAGATAACCTTCATTTTATTTTATTTTGATTATGGAAAAATCCTTTATGTTTTACATGTCAAGAAAATGGTATGCAAAACAGTGTTTTAGTTTTGGTGCTCACCATAAATTATCCCCAGAATGAGAAGCAACAAGTCAGCATTTAAGTTCTAACACAAAGACATAAAGGTCTAACACCATCAAAGAACACCTGCAAAAATTATAAGAGGTAGATGCCTTTTCTTTTTTGATAACCTTCATTTTAAATGTCATCTGCAGCCCATCTGGTCTCTAACATATGGAATACCCAAGACCTCAATGGAATGTCTCCTTCCCTATGGCAACTAGGACCATATGCAAAATCCTCCACTGACAGGCTAAGAAATATAAAAAGAAAAAAATCTTTTTGGTGCCTTTCCATCGGCAAACAAAACATCGTAAAAAAAGAAAAGACACTGCAAAAGTTATTACAGCTTTCAGATTTAAACAATAAAAAAATCCTAACCACTGAGCATACAATGTGAATTATTACAGCCTATGACTAATCACCACAGAATAATTCCACTGGTGCCTGATGGGGGAATATCCTTAATTACAGAAGATATATGTTGTAAGCTTATCAGCACTTTAAACCACTAAATTTGATTAACGTCAGCAATGTTAGCATATGAAGGATTGCTCTGCAAGATGAAAAGAAGTTTGTCCTTTGTTTATTTGGTGGTTTATAGTAGATTGTGAAATAAAGGAAGCAAAGCATAAAATACACGGCATGAGACCTAGACCTTTGCTATGCAGAAGATATGCATGCATTGTGCTGGTGGCAAAGAGTAATCATGGATGTGCGGATCATCTAAAAAACTTCCAAAGCAGCAGAATGAATGTTTTCTACCCATCACCACTCACCCACTGTGGTCAAAACCAGAAGCTATTGAAAAGGTGCATAGAAGAGAAAGTATACTCATATGGTTTGGATCTGTGTCCCCGCCCAAATCTCATGTTCAATTATAATCCCCAATGTTGGAGGTGGGGTCTGGTGGAAGGTCATTTGATCATGGGGGGTGGATCCTTCTTGAATGGTTTAGCATCAGCTCCTTGGTGCTACTCTCATGATATAGTTTTCATGAGATCTGGTTATTTAAAAGTGTGTAGCCCCTCCCCACTCTCTCTCTCTTGCTCCTATTGCAGCCATGGATATGTGTGCTCCCCTTTCACCTTCCACCATAATTGTATGTTTCCTGAGGCCTCCCCAGAAGCAGAAGCCACTATGCTTCCTGTGCAGCCTGCAGAACCGTGAGCCAATTAAACCGTTTTTCTTTATAAATTGCCCAGTCTCAGGTATGTCTTTACAGCAGCACAAGAACGAACTAAAACAGATACCCAATGGAGGAGAGCAAGAGACAGTGCCATTCCCAAGAAGTTGTCACATAAAGGAAATGGCAGATGGCTTTCTAGTACTGGTTCTGCCTCTTACCACCTTTGTGATTTTTGAGCAAATCATTTTAATTCTCCTGTCCTCAATTTCTTCATATCTAAAATTAAGGAACTGGAATTAATGATACCTCAAAGAATCTGTGAGTCTCTAGCATCCCACAGAAGCTGAGAATGAAGAGGAAATCTTAACACAGTGTTGGCAATTTTGCAGGAGCTGAGATAACATCACCTGGCTGACATCACATGGACCAGCACCAATTCTCAGGTAACTTGGAGACAAAGCTAGATACCAGATAGAAGAGAGAGTTAACATGTTATTTAGGAACTAGGCTGCCTCTAAAAAGAGCTTCTGGTAGGATTAGATTGTATAATTAATTTGTGGCTGAATTAAGTTGCTATTCTAAGTTACTGATTAAAAAAAAACTTCACATGCTTTATTTAGATTGTAAGCAGGGGCTTCTCAGAGGTCTAGAGGGGTTCAAACCATTTTTAATTTTTGAGGTTTCTCAAGTTTAAAAATAAATACCAAAACAAGGTTCAAAAACTCTGACATATTTTCAGTGCTCATGGTAGACAAAATAGCATCTTTAACATTGAAAAACACAATGCAATATAATTGTGTTATTCACAAGATAATGATAAGTTTCTAGAGAAAAGTTTACTATCACCTTGGACAATGTTGTCTAGCAAAAGGGCATAAGTATAAGACTGGTACACACCTTCTTTATTCATTTTCATTTAAATTATATGCATTTAAATGCACATCTTATTTAATGATAACAGCAAAAGCTGAAACCTGAGGTCCTCTTTGCATGCCCTTTGCTAGGCCCCTGTAACTTGAGGCTTTGTTCACATAGGCTATACACGAACCTGTCCTCTGGTGCTCGTACAGGTAGAACCAATTTAACTCTAACCTCCCATACGACCACTGCTCAGAAATGAATTCTTGGAGTAAAGTGAACAGTAGACAAGAACTTTGTTGTGATCTACTGAAAGGGCTGATTTTTCTCCTAGAATATAAAGGCTTCTGCTATTAAACAACTACATAATCCAAAATGACCTGGGTAGTGCCCCTTAGGGAACTTACAAATTTAGGTGCAGCTTTATCTTTGATAACTTAATTTCAAAATGCACTCCAAAATAGTTCAATAAATTGCTCTTGTGGTTCAAAAACTTTAGAATAATCACTTCACACATTTGTACATCTGCCATCCTTGTTTTTCTATAGCGGATGAGGAACTGTTCTTTCTGAGAGCAAGTAGTTTGTGATATTTGTTTGTAGTTGAAAACAATTCAATGACATTGCAAATATAGAGAACCACCTTGTAAGTTTTAACTGTAAAACAAACACCCCCATTTATCTAATAATTGTTTCAAGTGATATAAACTTCGGAGGAAAAAGAAGGGAAAAATACTGTTTCAAACTACTCAGGATTAAAATTTCACCTATCACAAGACTTGTCCACTTTCTAAAAAATATGGTTTTAAAGTAATGCTAATATCCACAATATTTCATAAATATAGTCAACTCGTATCTTACCCAAGTGTAGATATGAAAATTAGCTTGTAAGGTGAAACCTGATTATGGAGAAAATTACCCTTTGAAATTCCTTAGGTCAACTGTGAGAATCCATGGCTTTATGTATACAATTCTACGTAATATTTTTAAAAATTAACATTTAAGATAGTGACGCTGAGCTAGCAAGAAACAAAACAAAAGTATGTATGCCAATGTGTGAACACTGAAACCGTTATGCCTTTAAGGAGAAATAGATGGAGGATTCTAAAAGCCTTTCATGCTTGCCTTCAGGGTTTACTCCATTATATTTAATATTAAGCTTCTCTAGTTGTAACACACATTAGTAGATTTGGTTGTTGTAAAAAATTCATAAGACATCCTTTTTTTTTTTTCTTTCATTTTACAAAGTATGGAAGGCCCACTGTCTGCTACCACCTAACCCATGGCCTGCTACATAGTAGTTGTATTAGTCCATTTTCACGCTGCTGATAAAGACATACCCGAGAGTGGGCAATTTACAAAAGAAAAAGGTTTAATTGGACTTAACAGTTCCACGTGGCTGAGGAAGCCTCATAATCATGGTGGAAGGCAAACAGGAGCAAGTTACATCTTACGTGGATGGTGGCAGGCAAAGAGAGGTTGTGCAGGAAAACTCCACCTTATAAAGCCATCAAATCTCGTGAGAATTATTCCCTATCATGAGAACAGCATGGGAAAGACCCGCCCCCATGATTCAATTATCTCCCACCGGGTCCCTTCCATAACATGTGGGAATTATGGGAGTACAATTCAAAACGAGATTTGGGTGGGGACCCAGAACCAAACCATATCAATAGTGTCATTGGAAATGGGGTCTTGATCCAGACCCCAGGAGAGGGTTCTTGGATCTCACACAGGAAGAAATTCAAGCCAAGTTGCAAAGTGCACTGAAAGAGACAGTTTATTGAAGCTGCTTTGTTACAGAGTAGGGCACCCTCAGAAAAGCAAAAGGAGGAATTTAACATCTTTTAGATTTTCTTAAATAGGGGTATTGTCTACGTAAAGGCTAAATTAAGCTGCTTGCCTTCAGGGTTTACTCCCTTAAAGTAACAGGATGACAAAATTTATTATTCTATTGTCTTAAATAAAACTATCCCGACATTTTAGTGTATGAGTACATCAAAGCATAACTGTTGCTATCTTGAAAGCATATATTGTTATTGGTATTGGGACATCTGGATTCTCTGTTGTTGTGGGAGTGTGTCCTTTCTTGTAGGTATCTTTAGGCTGTTTCCTCAACTATAAACATCTTAGGACCATTGGTTGTGACTGGCAAGGGATGTGCCTTGTTAGTCTCAAGATGGAGCTGAACTTAAAATGATGTTACTGTGGCTCTTCTAGGCTCCTGCTTTCCTAACAGTAGGTACTCAGTAAATGCCAACTGTTCATTGAGAAGTTGCAGAGAACATGGTCCCAGTCCCTTGTCTTCACAAGCTGGAATGTCTCACCATTGCACTACTGAGCAGCTATTGCTCTTATGCCCACAGGTGCAATAGACAATGAGACTGACAAGAGATTGATGGGTGCTTTGAAGCAGATGCAAATGCACCTGCAGCAAATGCAGAGCCCAGGCAGGTAGCGTAACTGAGGCAAGTGGCTCAGGTGGGGACTTATGTAAACTAAAGAGGCCACATCTGCCTAAGAGGAGCAAGTGCTGTGCACTGAGCTGCAGCAGAAGATTGTCTTGTGAAGAGCTGTTTCCTCTCTGTCCGCTTCCACCCCAAAGAGCAAATCCTACTTTTTACATAGAATGTCCCTATGTAGTTTTGTCTGAACTAAATAACAAAAACAATTGTCCCCAGCCTTGCTTCTCACAATCATAGTCACCACTGAGACTTTATTGCAGGGTCCTAGACAGAGCACACAGTCAAGAGTTGTTCTCGGAAACCTTTTATGTGGAGGCCAGGAGACTGAGAGAATGGTGGTACCAGATAGACTCTCAAAAACCAGAGTGACAATTAATGCAGCAATAGGAAAACATGTTTATTATATGCAGAACCCAAGGAAGTCTATCAGTTTGTTTCCTGTGGGGAGATTTTACTGATGTCTGAAAAGATTCAAAGCCGAGACACATCTACTAAAATGGAAACTGATCTGACAAGAACACCTACCTGGAGGATGAAATTACAAGAGCTGCTAATCTTGTGTTTCTGGGCACTGGCAAACCAGTGGCTGAGACTGATGGAACTCTCTCTCTTTGTCTCATTATTTCTCACTGAAAAATTTTATGAAAGTATGTTAGGTACAAAAAGGAAGACGAATAAGAGTGTAGAAATTTTTCCCTTCTCCAAAAGCATCCGGACCCACATCTACTCTTGAAACTAGCATGCTTGACCAAAAGGTGTTTTCTTTGTTATTGAGATGTTCTTGCAGCCCCCAAATTGACAAGCTATGTTTCACAACTTCCTTTTTACAGTATACAGTATTTACGGTACTTGTTGATATAGAGGAGACAGAAAATATCCTAAAGAAGAGCTCATGGTAACATCTAAAAAGGCCTCCCCTTCTTTTCTCTTCCTATTTTTATTAGTTTTTATACTTGCTCCTCATTCCAACTAGTCTTGTCTCAGCTTGCCAACTTTGCAGACTAGGAATGCTTTTGGAAAGCCTAATTTGGAATGTTTCCTTGACTCAGGTGGGGTATACAGAGTTTGGCCAGCTCTCATCCAGAGCAAGAGCTGCCCAAACGAACCCCAAGGAATGTCTCTCAGCACGCTATCTGCAGTGGCGCGCCCAGGAGAAACACTATCCCGAGTGCTAACCTTTGAGGCACAGCCTTTTATTCTCCCCAGTGGAACTTTTTCCACTGAATTGTTCCTTGTGAGTTTTATGGAGGACCATGTTTTGGATACAAAAATCAGTAAATTTTACAGTGAGTAAGGGATTTTTCTTTCTCTGTATCAGATATGCTTAATTATTTTATCTTTTAAATAGAATCCTTTCTCCCACAAAAATGGACTATATGTACCAGTCATCAAATTATCAGTTTATGTAGCTCATAATGACATGACACTATGGAGGTTTATAAGAAATTAGTCAAACAATGTGAAGCTATTGAGTTTAAAGTATTTTTAAAAATCCTAAATTGTCTGCCTTTGCTGCATTGATTGAAAAAAAATGGCAGTTATAATAAGTTACCCCACCAATGTTTTAAAGAGTATCTTGTAACTAATATTTAAATAAATTCAGTTACATTTGCCTGTCATTATTAACTCCATGTAAATCAAATAGAGTAGCACTGTCCATTAGACTCTAAGATGATGAAAATGATCGATGCTTTTCCTGTTTAGTATGATAGTCACCAGCCTCAGGTGGTTTTGAGTAGTCAAAATGTGGCTAATATGACTGATAAACTGGATATTTAATTTTACTTAATTTTAATAACTTTAAATTTAAATTATTTAGCCATAGGTAGTTAGTGGCTATCATTTGGGGCAATGCAGGGCTACAGACTTACTACTCAAAATGCAGCCACCTACAGGAAGCATCATCTTCACCTGGAAACTTGTTAGAAATGCAGCTTTCTGGTCCCACCTCAGGACTACTAAATCACAATCTGCATTTTAATAAGCCCTCCAACAAGGTGTGTGTGCATTAAAATTTGAGATCTAGAAGGGTAGTATCTCAACACTGGCTGCACTGGTAATATTCAGTTAAACTTAAGAGTACCTAAGAGCCTTTCAGGGGGTTAATGTGTTCAAAATATTTTCAAAATTAAAAGCCACTGCCTTTTTCATTGCTTCAGCATTTGCATTGATAGTATGAAAGCAATGGAGGATAAAACCTTTGGTACTTTAGCATGAATCAAGACACTGGTACCAAACTACAGAAGTAGTCATTAATTTATTTACTGCCACACACTTGCAGGAAAAAAGAGGGGAGTGCAGTTACACTTTAAAATGTCCTTGATGATACAGCAAAATGCACTTATTTTCTTAAGCCTTGACCACTGAAAACAAGTTTTTAATATTCTGTGGTTTAAAAAAAAAGTACGTATAAAGCATTACCACTGCAAATGGAATTAAGATTTTAGAAATACAGTATTTGCCTGTAGAATCTTGGCATCTTCCTACTGCTGCAAGACTTTTCTTTGAGATTGATGGTAATATTAACAACTGCATTTAAAAGGCCTAAATAATTCAGGAAATCAATATTTTTAAATGACTAATGTATGAGCAAAAGATCCATTCAAAAAGTAGGATCAGATAATAAATTTTAATGTAACAGAGTGCATGTTTATTGATATAGTGTCAGATTTCCACATTGTATATAACCTTTAAGAAACTGCCATTTGTGAAGTTCTGATGTAGTAGCAAAAAAAAAAAAAAAACCCACAATCATCTGAAAATCTTAAAATACTCCTCTTTTCCAACTATGAGCCTGAATTTTCTTTGCGTGGTTCAACCTAAACAATATAGCAGAATACAGAAGCAGGTATCTTCTATCAAGCTGGACATTAAAGAAATGTGCAAAAAAAGAAAACCAATGCTATTCTTTAACTAATTTTTTTGTCTTGGAAATAATAGTCACTTTTCATTAAAAATATCACGTATATTAATACGTTATGCACTTACTGTTATTTTAAAGGAAATTCTATTTTTTAAAAAATTTTCAATTTCGAGTACGATAAAAGTTGATAGATACACCCCCATAGACAAAAGCTGTAAGGAATTCTAAGATAACAAGTATGAGTGCTGCTGGCTTACAGGATGCCTTGATAAGAAAGAAGAGAAACAAAGCTGAGAATCACTATTCCCTCCACCCAAAAGCTGGGTATTGGCTGCTCCCAATGACTCAGAAGAAAAAAAAAAACCACTATGCATTCTTAGAATAGAAAATGTGGAGTATCCTCAGACAGAATTATCCTGAGGGGATAGTTCTCAGACAGAAGGAGCAAAGAGATAATAGGAAATAGAAGCATTCATGGAGCCAGGTGATGTTGAAAAGGAAGGCAGTAGTTTGCTTGCAAATTCTTTCTGTATCTGCCAGATTGTCGGAGAATTCCTCTGAAACTCAAAAAATGCTTGTCAGGAGTGGGTTTCTTGTGGAAATTGGTCATCTAGAATGAAGCAAACAGAAATGTGCACCGGTAGAGGGTGGTAGGGGAAATCCTCGCTGATATTTGAGGAACATATGAAGATCCATTTCTAAAGAATACTAGATATACAACTAATATTGTATAGTTACCAAAGGAGCATGCCCTCCAAATCGCTCACTCTCACACTCCATCATAAATATTTACATTCTAAAGAATAGTGGAAATACAACTCATATTGTGTAGTTACCAGTGGAACATGCCAATTGCTCACTCAATCATGTGTATTTATTTTCAAGGTTGTGTTTAGTAATTTAGGGAATAGATTAGTGTACAGTAATTTTCTGTGGTTAGATTTTTAGCTGTCACTAATGATGTGTGATTAGTTTGTTGGAAGAAGCACCCACTGAGGAGCCTTGCTGGGCAGTCTCACCTCATCCTACAGGGGGTAAGAGGGGACGTTACCTTGTAAAGATCAAGGATTCACAACCCCTCTTGTCACCTACCAGCTATTAAACCCTTAACGCTCTGTGTGGTTCCTGCCCCCCAGTTAGACTAATTAAAAATTATTAACAGGTAGACAAATTATTTGACTGCAATGTGTAGGTATCTCAGAGTGCAAACATTGAAAAATTGGTAATTTACAGGTGCACAATATTATTGCAAGCGCTTTAGTGAAGATTAAAATCCTTGAGTTTTGTCATTCTCTTGCTCTAAAAACTTCCTACTCTTCTCACTTGCCTGTTCCCCCACCCTTAGTGTTGAATTTTCATTGGTTAGAAAGTTAAGCAGCAAAAAAAAAAAGGACAGACCTTTAAAAAGCTTCAAAAAATCACTTGGAGAATACAGGTAACATCAGATGCTGAAAAGAAACAACACTAGCAAGGATTTGAAACTCTGAAGAAAAGACAAAGTTAATTTCTAAAAAAATTGGAAAAGAACTTGCATAGTATTTTGAAAATCCACATTTCCATAGGGAGGAAAAGAATTAAAATTCTGAGCTCAGTTATCTATTTGCCTCTCAGAGTAGCATGTTTACCATTATGCCAAATTATATAGCATAAAAAGTGACAGGTTTTGTTAGTCTTACAGCCCAGAACTTCTAGTCTTGTCAGAAAATATAGATAGATAGATAGATAGACAGATAGATAGATAGATAGATAGATGATAGAGAGATAGATGTGCTCTTGTCCCCTCCCACCTCCAGGATCCTTGCTGTTAGTCCAGCCCTAACGTGTACCACAATTCTAACAAGGATTCTTGAGAAAATATCTGAATTCATTGGTGCACTACAGGATGGAGTGTGCTATAATGTTACATCAGAAGCCAGAACAATCGGAAGTTGAACTTTTGAGCAACTAGTTGTACAACTGGAAAACCTATTTTTTTCTACTCTGATTTGATTGTTTTCAGTTTGTTAATTCATCTGATTGCAAGCAGCTAAGTTTCACACCTGCCCATAAAGCAAAAAGCAAGTATTTTCTTGCCCCTCAAATACTTCAGATTTCTTTTAAAAAAAATTCTAATTTGAAGAAAATAAATGTGTTACACTTCCTCATCACATAAGAAGAATGACAGTGCTAGAATTCACATTGCTAGATTATTTTAAAATATTTACAAAAGAGTAATTTGCCATCATATCTATTTCATGTGTTTATTTTTGTATTCATAATTAAGTATACCATAGGGTTAAAGGAGAGCAGGTACTATGTCCACCACCACTCCCCATACAATATGATGACCCTGTACTCACCCAGTATTCCAAAAAAGTCATCCTATTTCCCAGAGAGAATTAAAAATTCAGAGACAAATTATAGATTTGGAAAACTAGTTGTGCACAATATCTCAAGAGATTAATTTTGCAACATGATAAAAATCTACAAATAAAAAGGGCAAGTAACAATATAAGAAAATAAGCAAACCCTATGAATTAAGAATGTACAAAATAATATATAAAGAAGGCAAATAAGAAAACGAAAATATGCTCCAGCCCACCGGATCAAAAAAAAATTCAAATTAAAATAACAATGTGATATAATTTGCCACCTATCAGATTGGTAACAATTAAAAAGAGTGATGGTATTCTAGTCTACTGAGAACACAGAACATTATCATCATTTGCCACAACATTTTGCAAAAATATCTGGCAAAATCTAATGATTATTAAAACATACACACATTTGACTCATTTAGCCCACTTTTGGCACCTGCCATGACAACCCATAGAAAAATTCCATATATATGCACATTTATCTTAGTACTTTGTAGCAAAACACACAGATACACACACACACACACACACACACACACACCCTGAAAACAATCTGAAAGTCCACCAACAGTGGAAAGTTTGATTACATTACAACACATTATATTGGGGAATAATATGTAGCCACGAAAAAGACTGGATTAAATCTTTGTGATTGTAAAACTGGATCGTTGTCTATGATGTATTATTAAATAAAAATACAAGTTGCAAAGTAATAGATGAGGTACTATTATCCCTTTTAAAAACAAGAAAACAGTTTTTTTGTGAATATAGTTTTATCTGTGTTTGTCTTAGAGAAAGATGTAAAAAGAAATTCACACTAATTTATTAACAATGGTTACCGTAGTAGAGGGTAGGAGTGGACAAGAAATGAATTGTGTTAATTTTCTATATACCTATTATTTTTAAAGCTCATAATATTTTGAGCTTCCTATTTATTCAACTGGGTGGTCTTCTATACTAAAGGGTCCTTGCTTGTTCTTCTTTGTAAGCCCACACATGGTATATGTTAAGAAATGTGAAGGAAGATACCTTTGGCTCTCTTTGACCCTTCTGAGGGAAGAAAAAAGAAAAACTTGTAAACAGAGAAGCAACAATATTTCAATTGTGGCATATGATTCAGAACATGAAAGTGGTAACCAGAACATTCTGTTTTCTCCCCAATTCAAGAGAAGTTGATTGCAGCATCGATGTTCCAAAAGCAATTAGCAGATTTGTACTGGTAACCAAGGTTTTTCTAATTTTGTGGTAGTCAGTTCCAGCTTCAATCAACAAAAGGATACTGGAAATTTCCCACTCTCCTTTTTGTTGCCAACCTCTTCAGCATCATCTAAATATAGTGACCCTCTGGTACCCTATCCTCCAACAACTAAATTCCTTTGTAGCTCTTGAAACATGCCTTGATTGTCCCAGTTCTGGACTTTCATGCATATGTTCCCCATATTTGAAACTCTCCTCTCCTCCCCTTTCCCACATCACTCATTCCTCATTCAGGCATCAGGATAAAAAATCACCTTCTCTAGTAAGCTCTCTTAGGCAAAATACTAAATTATGAGCCTCTGCTGCATGCTCTCCTAACACCCTACTCTGACCTTCTCATGCCATAGTATTCACCATAAATGCTATTTTAATTATTAGTTGCTTAGCTACCAAATTCAGCTCCCTGAGGGCAAGAACCAAGTCTGTATCATTCTATGTTGTAGCCCCAGTATCTGGAACGTGTGAGGCACACTGTAGTAATAATAATATTGGTTTAGTGCTTACATTGTGTCAGTCTGTGGGCTAAAGACTTCATACACATTGTCTCATTTAATCTACTGATAACCCCTAACGCTATACTATTCTATCTCTTTATGAATATATATATTTGTCAGATGCTATCTATAATAATAATCTCTGGTCTCTGTTTTTCCTCTAAAATATCCTATGCTCTGACCGCATCAAAACCCAGTCTTTTTTTCTGAGATACAGTTCCTTGTGCTAACACAACAAATAAACAAAAAAAAAAATTATGTAAAATCCATGTGATAGGACATGCATTTTCATGGGGCATACAATAAGAAACAATGCCTTAAGCCCAAATGGTGGAAATTTGTGTATTCCAGCTGGACTAATAAGATGACATTTTTAGGAAGGAGGTTTTAAATAATGACTTCATAGATCACATCTTTTGGAGACCATCTACATTGCCTATTTGGAAGGACAGTACTGGGTTTGAGGCACCTTTGTCAGTGAGTAGGCCTGCTCCAGGACTTGGAGGTATCACTTCATATCTGTATATCTTCTAACAATAGCAAGTAAGAAAGGAACTATATTCATTCATGTTTTGGTGGTATTGATTTCAATTAGGCGTTTACTTAAAAAAAAAACCCAAACAATAGAAACTCTGTCTGCATCTGCCCCAGTAACACATGAACTACAGAAGGTTTTGGAGTCTGCTGTAAAGTACTAAACCACCCACACTCCAGTGAGATGGGGTTGGGCGTGAAACTGACTTCCCAGGTGCTGGGGATGGAGAGTTCTTCTCCTTGACACTCAAGCTCTCAGGAGTCCCCTTGAGATCAGACCACCAAAAATGCTGAGTCACACGTGAACATGTGAAAAAGTTCTATGGTATTGGTTCCCTATGTGGCAGGAATGGCAGCCAAGCCCCCCAGGCAGAGATACTTGGCTTTCCTCCTGAGTAGTCAAGGCTAGTAAGCCAACAAAGTAGCTGAAGAATGAGGACAGGCAATTCCAAATATGTGGCCAAAAATTCTTCCTTTGACAACTTAAAAGAAGAACTTCACAATGCTGGTCTGGAGGTATTTGGAGCAAAGGAGGTAAAATCTGAATGGTGGATGGATTAATGAAAGTGGGAAAGAAATAGAGGGTATATAGGGGGAAATGGCAGATAGAAGGCAGGACTAACTTGCAGCTCCCACTCCAATGGAAAGAGCAGCATATGGTGATGCACATCATCAACTTTTGCTCCAGGAACTACAATAGGAACATCTCAGGAAAGCTGAGAGAATCCACAGACCCTTTGAAGGAGGTAGATTGCTGCTGCAGGCTCCATGGGACAGCCAAGGAACTGTGAGTCTGTTTGCTTTCTTAGCTAGGAGGCTTGTAGCCTAGGATAAATTCTCAGCCCTGCTCACTGGCTACCTGGAAATAAACTCAGTGCTGTTGTTGGGGGCACTGTGGAAGTGAAACCAGCCTTTTCGGCTGTGGGCTGCATGGGAGCTGGGTGAGGCCTGTGGCTGCCAGATTTCCCCTACTTCCCTGGTAACCTATGTGACAAAGCAGAGGCAGCCATAATCCCCCTGGGAACGTAACTCCATTGGCTTGGGAACTACGCCACCATCTCCCACAGACACAGTAACTGCAGCAAGCCCTGCCCAAGGAGAGTCTGAGCTCAGACACACCTAACTCTGCTCCCACCTGATGGTCTTTCTCTACTTGCCCTGGTAGCTGAAGGCAAAGGACACAATCTATCAAAACCTATGAGATAGAGCAAAGACAGTGCTAAGAGGAACGTTCATAACATTAAATACCTACATCGAAATGTCTGAAAGAGCACAAATAGACAATCTAAGGTCACATCTCAAGCAGCTAGAGAAACAAGAACAAACCAAACCCAAACACAGCAGAAGAAAAGAAAAAACTAAGATCAGAGTAGAACTAAATGAAATTGAAACAAACAAAAACAAGACAAAAGATAAATTAAACAAAAAGGTGGTTCTTTGAAAAGATAAATAAAATTGACAGGCCATTAGTGAGATTAACTAAGAAAAGAAGACAGAAGATACAAATAAGTTCAATTAGAAACACAAAGGGAGATATTACGATCAATACCATAGAAATACAAAATATCATTCAAGGCTACTATGAACACTTTCACATGCACAAACTAGAACTCCTACAGTAGATGGATAGATTCCTGGAAATATGCAACCTTCCTAGATTAAACCAGGAAGATATAGAATCTCTGAACAGACCAAAAATAAGCAGCAAGATTGAAATGGTAATTAAAAGGTTACCCCCTAGAAAAGTCCAGGACTAGATGAATTCACAGCTGAATTTTATTAGACATTCAAAGAAAAATTGATACCATTCCTATTGACAGGATTCCAAAAGATAGAGAAACAGGGAATCCTCCCTAAATCATTCTATGAAACCAGTATTACCCTAATACCGAAACCAGAAAAAAACATAACAAAAACAGAAAATTTCAGGCCAATATCTCTGATGTGCATAGATGCAAAAATCTTCAACAAAATACTAGCTAACTGAATCCAACAGCTTATCAAAAAGATAATCCACAATGACCAAGTGGGTTTCATACCATGGATGCAGAGAGGGTTTAACATCCACAAGTCAATAAATGTGACATACAACATAAACAGATTTAAAAACAAAAATCACATGATCATCACAATAAATGCAGAAAAATCAGGTGGAAAAATCCAGCATCCCTTTATGATTAAAATCCTCATCAGAATCAGCATAGAAGGGACATACCTTAGGGTAATAAAAGCCATCTATGACAAACTGACGTCCAACATTATACTGAATGGGGAAAAGTTGAAAGCATTCCCCCTGATAACTGGTACAAGACAAGGATGCCCACTTTCACCACCTCTATTCCACATAATACTAGAAGTCCTAGCCAGAGCAGACAACGGAGAGAAATAAAAGGCATCCAAATTGGTAAGCAGGAAGTCAAACTGTCACTGTTTGCTGATGGCATGATTGTATACCTAGAAAACCCTAACTACTCATCCAAAAAGCTCCTAGAACTGGTAAATGAATTCAGCAAAGTCTCAGGATACAAAATTAATGTACATAAATCAGTAGCCCCGCTATACACCAACAGCAATGAAGCTGAGAATCAAATCAATAACTCAATCCCTTTTACTGCAAAAGAAATAAAATACTCAGGAAATACATAACCAAGGAGGGAAAAGAGCTCTACAAGGAAAGCTACAATACACTGCTGGAAGAAATCATAGACAACATAAAAAAATGGAAACATATCCTATGTCATGGATGAGTAAAATCAATATTGTGAAAATGACCATACTGCAAAAAGCAATCTACAAAATTCCATGCAATTCCCATCAAAATACCACCATCATTCTTCACAGAACTAGAAAAAAAATTCTTTAAAACCAATAAAGCGCCCACATAGACAAAGCAAGACTAAGTAAAAAGAACAGATCTGAAAGCATCACATTACCCAACTTCAAACCATATAATAAGGCCATAGTCACCAAAACAGCATGGTACTTGTATAAAAATACACACATAGACCAATGAAACAGAATAGAGAACCCAGAAATAAAGTCAAATACTTACAGTAAATGGATCTTTGACAAAGCAAACAAAAATATAAAGTGGGGGAAAGGACATCCTCTGCAACAGATGGTGCTGGGATAACTGGCAAGCCACATGTAGAAGAATGAAACTGGATCCTCATCTCTCACCTTATACAAAAATCAATTCAAGATGGATCAAAGACTTAAGTCTAAGACCTGAAACTGTAAAAATTCTCGAAGATAACATTGGAAAAACCTTTCTAGACACTGGCTTAGGCAAAAACTTCCATGACCAAGTACCCAAAAGTAAATGCAACAGAAATGAAGATAAATAGATGGAACTTAATTAAACTAAAAAGCTTCTGCACAGCAAAAGAAATAATCAGCAGAGTAAACAGGCAAGTCACAGAGTGAGAGAAAATCTTCACAAACTATACATCCAACAGAGGAATAATACCCAGAATCTACAAGAAACTCAAACAAATTAGCAAGATAAAAACAACCAATCCCATCAAAAAGTAGGCCAAGGCAATGAAGAGACAGTTCTCAAAAGAAGATATAAAAATGGCCAACAAATGAAAAAATGCTCAACATCACTAATTACCAGGGAAATGCAGAGCAAAACCACAATGCAATACCACCTTACTCTTGCAAGAATGACCACAATCAAAAATTCAAAAAATAATAGATGTTGGCAAAAATGTGGTCAAAAAGGAACACTTTTACATTGTTGGTGGTAATGTAAACTAGTACAACCACTATGGAAAACAGTGTGGAGATTCCTTAAAGAACTGAAAGTAGACCTACCATTTGATCCAGTAATCCCATTACTGAGTATCTACTCCAAGGAAAAGAAGTCATTATACAAAAAAGATACTTGCATACCCATGTTTATAGCAACACAATTTGCAATTGCAAAAATATGCGACCACCCCAAATGCCCATCAATCAATGAGTAGATAAAGAAAATGTAGTATATATATCCCATGGAATACTACTCAATAAAACCAAACAAAATAATGGCATTTGGAGCAACCTGGATGAAACTGGAGAGCATCATTCTAAGTGAAGTAACTCAGGAAGGATCCAAACATCGTATATCCTCACTCATAAGTGGGAGCTAAGCTATGTGGGTGCAAAGGCATAAGAATGACACAATGGACTTGGGAAAGGATGGAGTTGGGTGAGGGATAAAAGACTACACATTGGCTACAGCATACATTGCTCAGGTGATGGGTGCACAAAATCTCAAAAATCACCACTAAAGGACTTATTCATGTAACCAAACACCACCTGTTTCCCAAAAACCTATTAAAATAAAATAAATAAATAAATAAATAATTTTTTAAAAAAAGAGGGAGAGAAATAGACACTGTCAAAAGAGTATGGAATAGCTAAGTAAGATGGGCAAACTTGGTACCTCCATCCTGCCATTTAGTGGTAACAGGTCCCTCTGGCACAGGAGTCCCTGGTACTGGTTGGTGGTCTGAGGGTTGGGGACCCCCACACTAGAGGTTCCATGGCCTGTTAGGAACCTGGCCAGACAGCAGGAAGTGAGAAACAGACCAGCAAGCATTACCACCTGAGCTCTGCCTCCTGTCAGATCAGTGGCAACATTAGATTCTCATAGAAGCATGAACCCTATTGTGAACTGCACATGAGAGGGATCTAGGTTATACACTCCTTGTGAGATTCTAATGCCTCCTGATGATCTAAAGTGGAACAGTTTCATCCCCAAACCTTCCCACCCCAACCCACTCTCTATCCATGGAAGAACTGTCTTCCAAGAAACTGATCCCTGGTGCCAAAAAGGTTGTGGAGACCATTGCTGTAGCAGGTTATTCAACTACTCTACATCTGACTTCTATTCATTTCACAGAAGGCTTTCCTACTCATTACATCATTTACTTCTGAGGGAGAGCTGTGGGACAAATAGCTTTCTCTCTGTTTTACAGATGAGGAAACTGAGGCCCAAACAGATTAAATGATTTGCACATAGTCGACTAGCTCTGAAAGGAGAGAGCTAGGACATATTCCATATTCCATATGGTGGTGTACACATAGTGTATTAAGAAATTCAGGGTGGTGATTGGCTCTTCCACTCACCCCAGGACAGATAAACTAAATATAGAAAAATCTTCACATGGCAACTAAAGGATGCACACGCCCATTTCCTTCATATGAAAAACAAATTTAAATAACAACAATAAAAATAAAACAACAATGGTCAAAAACCTGGAAACAGATGGTAGAGCCATCCCCTCAGTGATATTATGATAGCCCACAGCAAGGAAAACATAAAGTTTAGGAGCTAAGAATAACCTTAGATAACTACTAACTCAACTACATTCACTTTATAGTTGAAGGAAATACTGGCAAAATTCCAAGTGGCTTTGCCTGGTTCCAGAGTGAGATAGAATGAGTTAGTGTGAGAACCAAAGTGTCTGTCTCCTCTGCTTGTTCTAGTTTGAGCAGTTTTTATTTATTTATTTATTTTTTGACAGGGTCTTGCTCTGTCAGCCAGGCTGGAATGTAGTGGTGCAATCTTGACTCACTATAGCCTCGGCTCCAGCAGTTCTTCTGCCTCATCCTCCTGAGTAGCTGGGACCACAGGTTTGCACCACCACATCTGGTTATTTTATCATTATTATTATTTGTAGAGACAAGTCTCATTATGTTGCCCATGCTGGTCTTGAACTCCTGAGCCCAAGTAATCCTCCTGCCTTGGCCTTCTAAAATGCTGGGATTAGAGGTGTGAGCCACTGAGGCTGGTAGAGCTTCCTGACAACAGGAATCAATTATTTGTATTTAAATACTTCTGGAGGAAGGAGCAAGGGAGAATAAGAGAGAGAAGTAAGAGAGGAAGGAACTAAAACCAATTTCTCACAATTTTTATTCTTGTATCTTTTTTTATGACACAATAAATAAGACTATGTATTAGTCTGTTTTCACGTTGCTATAAAGAATGGCCTGACACTGGTTGATGTATAAAGGACAGAGGTCCGATTGGCTCACAGTTCAGCATGGCTGGGGAGGCCCCAGGAAACTTACAATCATGGCAGAAGGCAAAGGAGAAGCAACACACTTTCTTCAAAGGTGACAGGAATGAGAATGAACACAGGAAGAACTTACCAAACACTTATAAAACCATCATATCTCATGAGAACTCACTCATATCAAGAGAAAAGCATGAGGGAACTATCCCCATGATTCAAACACTTCCACCTGGTCTCTCCCTTGACATGTGGGGATTATGGGAATTATGGGGATTACAATTCAAGATGATATTTGGGTGGGGATGCAAAGCCTAACCATATCATTCTGCCTCTGGCCCCTCCCAAATCCCATGTCCCTTTCACATTTCAAAACCAATCATTCCTTCAATTCCCTGAAGTCTGAATTTTTTCTAGCATTAACCCAAAGCCCAAGTCCAAAGTCTCATCTGAAACAAGGCAAGTCCCTTCTGCCTATAGGCCTGTAAAATCAAAGCAAATTAGTTACTTCCTAGATACAGAGGGGGTGCAAGCATTGGGTAAATACTCCCATTCTCCAAATGGGAGAAATTGGACTACAGGCCCCATGCAAGTCTGATATCCAGCAAGACAGTCATTAAATCTTAAAACTCTGAAATGATCTCCTTTGACTCCATTTCTTGCATCTAGGTTACACTGATGCCAGAGGTGGGTTCCTATGGCCTAGGGCAGCTCCACCCCTGTGGCTTTGCAGGGTACAACCCCCTCAGCTGCTTTCATGGGCTGGCATTGACTCTCTGTGGTTTTTCCAGGTGCACAATGCAAGCTGCCAGTGAATCCACCATTCTGGGGTCTAGAGGGTGATGGCCCTCCTCCCACAGCTCCACTAGGCAGTTTCCCAGTGGGGGCTCTGTATGGGGGCTCCCAGCCACATTTTTTTCTGGACTTCCCTAGCAGAGGTTCTCCATGAAGGCTACACCCTTGCAGCAAACCTCTGCCTGGACATCCAGGCCTTTTGATACATCCTCTGATATCTAGGCAGAGGTTCTAAAACCTCAGTTCTTGACTTTTGTGCACCCACAGGCCCAACACCACTTGGAAGCCACCAAGGCTTTGGGCTTACACCCTCTGAAGCAACAGCCTGAGCTGTAGGTTGGCCCCTCCTAGCCATTTCTGGGATGCAGGGCACCAAGTCCTGAGACTACACAAAGCAGCAAAGCCCTGAACCTGGCCCAGGAAACCATTTCTTTCTCCTAGGTCTCCATTCCTGTGATGGGAGGGTCTACTATGAAGACCCTGATATGCCCTGGAGACATTTTCCTCATTTCCTCAGTGATTAACATTTGATTTCTTGTTACTTATGCAAATTTCTGCAGCTGGCTTGAAATTCCCCTCAGAAAATGGGCTTTTTATTTCTATCACATTCTCAAGCTGCAAATTTTCTAAAGTTTTATGATCGGCTTCCTTTTAAACGTAAGATACAATTCCAAATAATCCCTTTGTGAATGCATAAAACTGGATGCTTTTTTTGGTTGGTAGGCTATTAATTATTGCCTCAATTTCAGAGCCTGTTATTGGTCTATTCGGGGATTCAACTTCTTCCTGGTTTAGTCTTGGAAGGGTGTATGTGTCCAGGAATTTATCCATTTCTTCTAGATTTTCTAGTTTATTTGCATAGCGGTGTTTATAGTATTCTCTGATGATAGTTTGTGTTTCTGTGGGATCGGTGGTGATATCCCCTTTATCATTTCTTATTGCGTCTATTTGATTCTTTTCTCTTTTCTTCTTTATTAGTCTTGCTAGTGATCTATCAATTCTGTTGATCTTTTCAAAAAACCAGCTACTGGATTCATTGATTTTTTGGAGAGTATTTTGTCTCTCTATCTCCTTCAGTTCTGCTCTGATCTTAGTTATTTCTTGCCTGCTGCTAGCTTTTGAATGTGTTTACTCTCGCTTCTCTAGTTCTTTTAATTGTGGTGTTAGGATGTCAATTTTAGATCTTTCCTGCTTTCTCTTGTGGGCATTTAGTGCAATAAATTTCCCTCTACACACTGCTTTAAATGTGTACCAGAGATTCTGGTATGCTGTGTCATTGTTCTCATTGGTTTAAAAGAATGTCTTTATTTCTGCCTTCATTTCCTTATTTACCCACTAGTCACTCAGGAGCAGGTTGTTCAGTTTCCATGTAGTTGAGTGGTTTTGAGTGAGTTTCTTAATCCTGAGTTCTAATTTGATTACACTGTGGTCTGAGAGACAGTTTGTTACAATTCCTGTTATTTTACATTTGCTGAGGAGTGCTTTACTTCCAACAATGTGGTCAATTTTGGAATAAGTGCGATGCGGTGCTGAGAAGAATGTATATTCTGTTGATCTGGGGTGGAAAGTTCTGTAGATGTCTATTAGGTCCACTTGGTGCAAAGCTGAGTTCAAGTCCTGAATATCCTTGTGAATTTTCTGTTTCATTGATCTGTCTCATGTTGAGAGTAGGGTGTTAAAGTTTCCCATTATTATTATGTGGGAGTATAAGTCTCTTTGTAGGTCTCTAAGGACTTGCTTTATGAATCTGGGTGCTCCTGTATTGGGTGCATATATATTTAGGATAGTTAGCTTTTCTTGTTGAATTGATCCCTTTACCATTATGGAATGGCCATCTTTGTCTCGTTTGATCTTTGCTGGTTTAAAGTCTGTTTTATCAGAGATTAAGATTGAAACCCCTGCTTTTTTTGTTTTCCATTTGCTTCGTAGATCTTCCTCCATCCCTTTATTTTGAGTCTATGTGTGTCTCTAAATCCAGGACCAGATGGATTCACGGCCGAATTCTACCAGAGGTACAAAGAGGAGCTAGGGCCATTCCTTCTGAAACTATTCCAATCACTAGAAAAAGAGGGAATCCTCCCTAACTCATTTTATGAGGCCAGCATCATCCTGATATGAAAGCCTGGCAGAGACACAACAAAAAAGAGAATTTCAGACCAATATCCCTGATGAACATCAATGCAAAAATCCTCAATAAAATACCAACTAACAGAATCCAGCAGCACATCAAAAAGCTTATCCACATTGATCAAGTTGGCTTCATCTCTGGGATGCAAAGCTGGTTCAACATGTGTGAATCAATCAATGTAATCCGTCATATAAACAGAACCAAAGGCAAAAACCACATGATTATCTCAATAGATGCAGAAAAGGCTTTCGATAAAATTCGACAGCCCTTCATACTAAAAACTGACAATAAACTGGGTATTGATGGGACGTATCTCAAAATAATATGAGCTATTTATGACAAACTGACAGCCAGTATCATACTGAATGGGCAAAAACTGGAAGCATTCCCTTTGAAAACTGGCACAAGACATGGATGCCCTCTCTCATCACTCCTATTCAACATAGTGTTGGAAGTCCTGGCCAGGGCAATCAGGCAGGACAAAGAAATTAAGGGTATTCAATTAGGAAAAGAGGAAGTCAAATTGTTCCTGTTTGCAGATGGCATGATTTTATATTTAGAAAACCCCATTGTCTCAGCCCAAAATCTCCTTAAGCTGATAAACAACTTTAGCAAAGTCTCAGGATACAAAATCAATGTGCAAAATCACAAGCATTCTTATACACCAATAACAGACAAACAGAGAGCCAAATCATGAGTGAACTCCCATTCACAATTGCTTCAAAGAGAATAAAATACCTAGGAATCAAACTTACGAGGGATGTGAAGGACCTCTTCAAGGAGAATTATGAACCACTGCTCAGTGAAATAAAGGAGGACACAAACAAATGGAAGAACATTCCATGCTCATGGATAGCAAGAATCAATATCATGAAAATGGCCATACTGCCCAAGGTAATTTATAGATTCAATGCTATCCCCATCAAGATACCAATGACTTTCTTCACAGAATTGGAAAAAACCTCTTTAAAGTTCATATGGAACAGAAAAAGAAGTCACATTGCCAAGACAATCGTAAGCAAAAAGAACAAAGCTGCAGGTATCACACTACCTGATTTTAAACTATAGTACAAGGCTACAGTAACCAAAAGAGCATGGTACCAAAACAGAGATACAGATCAACAGAGCAGAACAGAGCCCCCAGAAATAATACCACACATCTACAACTATCTGATCTTTGACAAACCTGACAAAAACAAGAAATGCAGAAAGGATTCCCTATTTAACAAATGGTACTGGGAAAACTGGCTAGCCATATGTAGAAAGCTGAAACTGGATCCCTTCCTTACATCTTATACAAAAATTAATTCAAGATGGATTAAAGACTTAAATCTTAGACCTAAAACCATAAAAACCCTAGAAGAAAACCTAGGCAATACCATTCATGACATAGGCATGGGCAAGGACTTCATGTCTAAAACACCAAAAGCAGTGGCAACAAAAGACAAAGTAGACAAATGGGATCCAATTAAACTAAAGAGCTTCTGCACAGCAAAAGAAACTACCATCAGAGTGAACAGGCAACCTACAGAATGGGAGAAAATTTTTGCAATCTACCCACCTGACAAAGGACTAATATCCAGAATCTACAAAGAACTTAAACAAATTTACAAGAAAAAATCAAATAACCCCATCAAAAAGTGGGTGAAGGATATAAACAGACACTTCTCAAAAGAAGACATTTATGCAGCCAACAGACACATGAAACAATGCTCATCATCACTGGCCATCAGAGAAATGCAAATCAAAACCACAATGAGATACCATCTCATGCCAGTTAGAATGGCGATCATTAAAACGTCAGGAAACAACAGGTGCTGGAGAGGATGTGGAGAAATAGGAACACTTCTACACTGTTGGTGGGAGTGTAAACTAGTTCAACAATTGTGGAAGACAGTGTGGTGATTCCTCAAGGATCTAGAACTAGAAATACCATTTGACCCAACCATCCCATTACTGGGTATATACCCAGAGGATTATAAATCATGCTACTATAAAGACACATGCACGTGTATGTTTATTGTGGCACTATTCACAATAGCAAGACTGGGAACCAACCCAAATGTCCATCAATGATAGACTGGATTAAGAAAATGTGGCACATATACACCATGGAATACTATGGAGCCATAAAAAAGGATGAATTTTTGTCCTTTGTAGGAACATGGATGAAGCTGGAAACCATCATTCTGAGTAAACTGTCGCAAGGACAGAAAACAAAACACCACATGTTCTCACGCATAGGTGGGAAATGAACAATGAGAACACCTGGACACAGGGTGAGGAACACAACACCGGGGCCTGTCATGAGGTGGGGGGGGAGGGATAGCATTAGGAAAAATACCTAATGTAAATGACGAGTTAATGGGTGCAGCACACCAACATGGCACATGTATACATATGTAACAAACCTGCACATTTGTACATGTACCCTAGAACTTAAAGTATAATAAAAAAGAAAAAAAAAAACTAAATGCTTTTAAGAGCACTCACATCATTTCTTGAATACTTTGCTGCTTAGAAATTTCTCCCACTCGTACCCTAAATAATCTCTTTCAAGTTCAAAGTTCCACAGATCTCTAGGGCAGGGACAAAATGCCTCCAGTCTCTACTAAAGCATAGCAAGAGTAACCTTTATTCCAGTTCCCAACAAGTTCCTCATCTTCATCTGAGACCACCTCAACCTGGATTTCATTGCTCATATCACCATCAGCATTTTGGCCAAAGCCATTCAGCAAGTCTCTAGAAAGTTCCAGACCTTCCCACATCTTCCTGTCTTCTTCTGAGCCCTCCAAAGTGTTCCAGCCTCTGTCTGTTACCCAGTTCAAAAGTCACTTCCACATTTTCAGGTATTCTTATAGCAGTACCCCAGTCTCTATGGTACCAATTTACTGAATTCATTCATTTTCCCACTGCTATAAAGAACTGCCCGAGCCTGGATAATTTATAAAGGAACGAGGTTTAATTGACTCACAGTTTCACATGGCTGGGGAGGCCCCAGGAAATTTCAATTATGGTGGAAGGCAAAGGGGAAGCAAGGTACCTTCTTCATAAGGTGGCAGGAAGAAGAATGAACATACAGGAGGAACTACCAAACACTTATAAAACCATCAGATCTTATAAAACTCACTCACTATCATGAGAACAACATGGCGGAAACTGCCCCCATGATTCAACCACCTCCACCTGGTCTCTCCCTTGAGATGTGGGGATTATAGGGATTATGAGGATTATAATTCAAGATGATATTTGGGTGGGCACACAAAACCTAACCATATCAGACCATAATCAGAGTGAACTGAAACACTTTTGCAAAGATGGGATTTCAATTTTAAGATGTATTATCCAAGCTGTGGCCAAGCTTTCTTCTTTCTAACACTTAAACTTGAGAATATTTACAATTATGTTTATTACAATGTAATTACAATGGGAAAAATTTGAAAACAATTCATTTACCCAAAAGTAAGGAATCAGCTATATGAATTATAATCTCTTTTATGAAAAAATATACAATTATTTAAATCATGTTCCATAAAAATATTTAGAGACAAAGGTAATTGTCTACAATACAGCATTAATGAAAAATGGAATATAAAAATTGGCTACATAGAGTGTAATTCCAATTTTGTATTTAAAAGTAGAGATGAAGAGAATAAGCCAAAATATTAATGGTGGTAATAACTCGTGACAGTGAGTTATTATGACTGACAAGAAATACTACAAGTGTTTTAAATTTTCTTCTTTATACTACTCTGTATTTTCTAGATTTTTCTAAAATGTACATTTATTGATTCTATTTATAATCTCACAAAGAATAAATTATAAATTTACACTATTGTATGATACTATCCAGTGTTGTCAAGAACATGTAGAAATGGACATATGCTGTGTTAAGAGCACATAGTACTACTAAAATTGCATTTTAGAAGTACAGTTTCACAGTATGACACAAAATTTGGCTATCACTCTCCTAGAAAGTTATCGTAAGAATATTTAAGAGAAGTATGCAAGAATTCAGAACATTTGGATCTAAGAAAATAATAAGATGCATAGATTACATATTTCATAACAAATCCCAGCAGTCTGGTCAGTAACTCACAATTAAATATCTTAATATTTCTCTAACAAATATATAAAGTGTAAAACTGAGCAGGATAAATAAAGACTATAAACAGCCTTCTATGAGTTCTAGACAGGTGGTGACACAAAATGAATTTTCACCAAACACTGGAAAATATATGTGGTTTACATACCTTTTTAATTGTCAGAATGATAGAAAAGAGAATGCAGACCTCTGCTTCAAGAGATGTTCATGAGAGCATCATTTATTATTCAATTAAATGTATATTAATAATGGATTAGCTAGGAGTAGTGGCTCATGCCTGTAAACCTAGCATTTTGGGAGGCTGAGGCAGGAGAATAGATTGAGTCCAGGAGTTTGAGACAAGCCTGGGCATCATGGCAAAACCTTGTCTCCACAGAAAAATACAAAAATTAGCTGAATGTGGTGACACACACTTGTAGTCCCAGCTACTTGAGAGGCTGAGGTGGGAGGATCACTTGAGCCTGGGAGGTGGAGGTTGCAGTGAGCCAAGATTGTGCCACTGCACTCCAGCCTGGGTGGCAGAGTGAGACTTTGTTTCTAAAAATAATAATAATAATGGATTAGTTTAAAAGAAACTATGGTAATAGTAATACAATTAAATAATATTCATAAATTGAAAGGATATCAATTAGTATTCATTTAAATAGAATGAACTTCATAACATATTACTGAGTGAAAAAGTAAGTTGCAAAATGACATTATCAAGAATTTCTGTTTCTTGAATAATAAAGTAGACATACTTTCCCCGTTCCTTTTACAAAGTACAACTAAGAACCTTGTACATGACAAATGAAAGAAATGTAAGAACTCTGAAAGATGAGAAGAAGTCAGGCTGGTTGGGGACATCAGGACCCCAAAAATGATCCAGACTTTGACAATTGATCATTCAGCAATAAGGAATCCACCCCAATCAAGGAGTCACCAGAGACCACCGGGTAGCTACAATTCCTACTCCTGTTCATCAGGCAGAAGAGGACTACCATCTATTGGGTATGAACAGAGGCCAAGTGGGGACCTGAACTTCTATTTCCATATGTGTGAAGTCATAAAGAGGTGGCAGCACCCTTCTCCTGCCACAGTACTATCCAAAAAAGTCAATTAAAACAGAAGGTTACAATTAGATGCCATGCCTCACAACATAATATGGAAATATCTAGGTTTCAGTAGAAAATCACTCATCATATGAAGAACCAGAAAATCTCAACCTGAATGAAAGGACAATTAATAGATGCCAACACCAGGATGGCACGGGAGTTACAAATGTCTGACAAAGTTCCAAAAGGAGAGAAGAAAAAAGGTAGGGCTGAAATAGTACTTGAAGAAATAATGACTGGAAATTCCCAAAGTTAGCCAGAAATGTAAACCTAGAGATTTAAGAAGCTGAGTGAATCTCAAACAGGACAAACTCAAGAAAATCCACACCAAGGCACATCTGAAAACTAAACACAAAGAAAAAAGTCTTCAAAGCAGCGAGAGAGAAATAACTGCTTACTATAGGAAAAAAAGAAAAAAAACATAGAATGACAGCAGATTTCTCATCAGACACCATGAAGAACGAAAGGGAGCAGCATAATACTTCTCACAAGCTGAGAGAAAAGAACTGGCAAACGAATCACACCCAGCAAAAATATGCATCAGAAATGAAGAGGAAATCAATACACCATCAAATGAAGGGAAAGTAAGAGCATTTGTCCCTACCAGACCTATCCTAAAAGAATGGCTAAAGGAAGTGCTCTAAACATAAAGGAAATGCTAAAGAAGAAACCTTGGAACATCAGGAAAGAAGAACACAGTAAACAAAAATGTGAGCAAATACAACAAGCTTTGTTTCTTCTTGACTGAAGCAAAAATTATAACACCAGTTGATATGTTTCTAAACATATGTAGAGGAAATATTTAATGCAGTTATATTATAAATGAAAGAAGAGAAAGGAACATAAATGGACATAACTAATGGACATTTACTACACTTTATTGAAGCTCATAAAATAAAAACACCAGTAGGCTGTGCTTTTATATATGATATAATACTTAGAGCAGCCATTAAAAAGCTATACAAAGAGAAACACTCAGAAACACTATGGATAAATCAAAGTAGAATCGAATAAAACCTTTCAGTATCACACAGAAGACAGAATAAATAAAAACAAAACAAAACAAAAAAACAGAAAGAACACACAGAAAACAAAAAATGGCAGAATTAAGGCCTGACAGATTAATAATTACATTAATATCAATGGTCTAAATATATCAACTAAAAGGCATTGACTGAATTAAATGTTCTTTATAAGAAACTCACTTCAAATATAATGATATAGGCAGGTTTAAAGTAAAAGGATAGAAAAAGATATTTTATGCAAACATCCATCAAAGTAAAGCAAGAGTGGCTATATCAGTATTAAATAAAGTAGACTTCAGAGAAAAAAGATTCCCAGAGCCAAAGGGCATTATATAATAATAAAAGGGTAAATCCATGAAGATGACATAACAATCTTAAGTGTCAATGCACCAAATAGCACAGTTGCAAAGTATGTGAAGCAAAAGCTGATAGAAAAAGGAAGCATAGATAAATCCACAATTATATTTGGAAACCTCAACATTACACTATCAACAACTGGTAGAACAACTATACAAAAAGGCCAGGCATGGTGGCTCTGCCTGTAATTCCAGCAGTTTGGGAAGCCGAGGCTGGAGGATCACTTGAGCTCAGGAATTTGAGACCAGCCTGAACAACAAGGTGAAACACTGTCTGTACAAAAAATACAAAAATTAGCTGGGTGTAGTGGCGCAGGCCTGTAATCCCAGCTACTCAGGCGTCTGTGGTGGGAGGATTGCTGAAGCCCTTGGGGTTGAGGCTGCAGAGAAACATGGTCATGCCACCATATTCTGGCCTGGGTGACAGAGCAAGATCCTGTCTCAAAAACAAACAAACAAAACTATAGAGAAAATCAGCAAGGATATAGAGGAACTCAACAACACCATAAAACCATCAAAATATAATTGGCATTTAAAAAACAGAATATACATTATTTACAAAAGCCCATGCATAGAACATATACCAAAACAAACTATAACCTGAGAGATAAAACAAACCCCCAACAATTTAAAAGTATTGAAATAATACACAATGTATTGTCTGACCACAAGGGAAACAAACTACAAATCAATAAAAGAAAGATAAGAGTAAAACCTCCAAATATTTGAAAACTAACACATGTCTAAATAAACCATGGAAATACATTCATTAGTTTGCTCCTTTCTGCCTATGGATGCTGCCAAGGGAGAATCATTAAAGTCTCTCTTCCCACTGCCACGATGTCTAAGTCAGCATCTCCCAAAGAGCCTGAACAGGTGCAGAGAGCTTTCAAACAACCGATGAGAGTCTGAGCAGCCATTCAGAACAATGGGGAATGCTCATGGACTGTGTGGTAATGAGAGACCAAAACACCAAGTGCTCCAGGGGCTTTGGGTTTGTCACAGGGAGGAGATGGATGCAGCCATGGATGCAAGGCTACATAAAGTGGATGAGAGTTGTAAAACCAAAGAGAGCTGTCTCAAGAGAAGATTCTCAAAGACCAGGTGCCTACTTAACTGTGAAAAAGATATTTGTTGGTGGCATTAAAGAAGATACTGAAGAACATCACCTAAGAGATTATTTTGAACAGTATGGGAAAATTGAAGTGATTGAAATCATGACTGACCAAGGCAGTGGCAAGAAAAGGGGCTTTGCCTTTGTAACCTTTGACAACCATGACTCCGTGGATAAGACTGTCATTCAGAAATAGCACACTGTGAATGGCCACAACTGTGAAACTAGGAAAGCCCTGTCAAAGCAAGAGATGGCTAGTGCTTCCTCCAGCCAGAGGTTGAAGTGGATCTGGAAACTTTGGTGGTGGTCGTGGGGTGGTTATGGTGGGAATGACAACTTTGTTCATGGAGGAAACGTCAGTGGTCATGATGGCTTTGGTGGCAGCCATGGTGGTGGTGGATATGGTGGCTGTGGGGATGGCTATAATGGATTTGGTAATGATGGAAGCAATTTTGGAGGTGGTGGAAGCAACAACAATTTTGGCAATTACAACAATCTGTCTTCAGATTTTGGACCCACAAAGGGAGGAAACTTTGGAGGCAGAAGCTCTGGCCCCTAACGTGGGGGAGGCCAATACTTTGCCAAACCACGAAACCAAGGTGGCTATGGTAGTTCCGGTAGCAGCACTAGCTATAGCAGTGGCAGATTTCAATTCCTGCCAGGAAAGAAAATTTCACAGGAGAGGAGAGCCAGAGAAGTGACGGGGAAGCTACAGGTCACAGCCGATTTGTGAACTCAGCCAAGCACAGTGGTGGCAGAGCCTAGCTGCTACAAAGAAGACATCTTTTAGACAATACTCATGAGTCTGGGGAAAACTTGAGGATTGTATTTATGACTAATTGTACAACAGATTATTTTAGTTTCTGTTTTGTGGAAAGTGTAAAGCATTCCAACAAAGAGTTTTAATGTACATATATATGTTTTTGCACCCCTGCCATTGATTGCTGAATGTAATAGTCTGATAATGCTTAATAAATGTGTCTTCTTAAATAAATAAATAATATTTATAATAACATTTAAAGAATTAACACCAACTGGGGAAAACCTCTTCCAGCAATAGAAAAGGAGGAACCACTTTCCAATTCATTTTATGAAGCTAATATTGCCTTGATACCAAAATAAGAAGAAGACATTTTTTAAAAACAAAAAGAAAACTGCAGACCAATATTTATCATCAGTATAGAGGCAAAAATCCTTATCAAAATGTTAGCAAATAGAAGTAAGCAATATATAAAATGGTTAAACACCATATTCAAATGAAGTTTATTTCAGAAATGCAAGGCTGGTTAAGTGGTTGAGAATCAATCAATATAATCCACCGTATTAGCAGACTGAAGAAGAAAAATCACATCAATTAATTCATAAGATGAATTTAACAAAGTTTAACACCAATTTATAATTTTTTAACTGTTATAAAAACAGAAATACAGGGCAATTTCCTAAACTTGATTTTTTAAAATCTACAAAACTCTATAGCTAACATGATATTTAATGGTGAAAAACTGAATTATTTACCTCTAGACCAAGAGCAAGATAAGGATTTCTGCTCTCAGCACTCCTATTCAGTATAGTGCTGGAAGTTCTAGTCAGTGCACTAAAACAAGAAAAATAAATAAACAGCATGTAAATTGGAAGGGAGACATAATGTAAAATAGTACAGTCACTCTGGAAAATGGTTTGACAGTTTTTAAAAAAACTGAACTTGCAAATACCGTTAAGACCTAGCAACTGCATTCCTTGGTATTTACCCCAGAGAAATTGAGATTTATGCTTATAAAAACATCTGTAAACAAATGTTTGTGGCAAAATTATTAGCACCAGCCAAGAACTGGAAACAACCCAGTCCTTCAAGGAGTGACTCATTCAAGAAACTGTGGTACATCCATGTCATTGAATATCAATGAACAATCAAAAGGAATGAACTGTTGATACATGTAGGAACAAGCTGGACAAATCTCTAGAGAATTATTCCCAGTGAAAAAGTCAACCACAAAGGTTACACTCTGTATCTTTTCATTCATGTAACATTCTTGAAATGACAAAATTATAGAAATGGCAAACATATTAGAGTTATCAGGAGGGGAGTGAGGTGGGAGGGAAGTGGGTCTGTAAAAGAGTAGCATGAGGGATGTCTGTGGAGATGGAAATGTTCTATAGCTTGACTATCAATGTCGGTATCATAGTTGTGATTTTACAAGATTTTGCCTTTGAGATAAACAAGGAGAAGTGTATATGCAGTCTCTCTGTAGTATTTTTCCCAATCACATATGTATCTACAATTATATCCCCCCAAAATTAATTAAAAATGATTTTTAAATGCAGTCATATACTTTTATTTATGGAAAATTAAATACATCTGTATACCCATATGTGTAATCAAGTGGTCCAGATATATGCTCACCAAGCTGTTGACAGTAATTTTCCTTGGGTGTAGTATTTCAGGAGATTTTGCTATGTGTTTTTTTAAACTTTTAAATGTTATATGAGTAATGTGCATAATACATAAATATATTCTTATTGTAAAATAATATAAGTAGAAATTAAAAGCAAAATATTCTGCCAGATAAAATCTCCTCCCAAGGATAATAATTATTAGCATTTTGGCTTATATCCTTCCAGTCCCAATTCTGTAATTGCATACAATTATGTATTGTGTATATGTGAATATATACATCTTTTCAGAATCACTTACAATAAATAGAATTATAGCCACCCTTCGTAACTTCTTTATTCAAAAATATGACTTGATAATATTTCTATGTCTGCAAATACTTATAACTACTTAATTTTTTAACCAGAGCATGGTTGTTCATAATTAACCTAATTCATTCCTATAGGTTTGGATTATTTTCTATTTTTGACTGTTATAAATAATGCCACATAAGCATTCTTGCTAATTGTTTTGCAGATAGAGAAATACTTCTGTAGAATAGATGGTTAGAGATGAAATTTCTAGGGCAAAGGGGTTATTCATTTCAAAACTTGAAAGAAGCTACCAAATTGTCCACTAAAAAAGTAGACAAAAATATATACCTTCCAACTGTGTATGTATTTGTTTCAAAACATACTAACACATAACATTATCAATCCAATTTTTATTTTAATTTTAAAATTTTTAATCAATAATATTCAAAGATAAACTACATTAAGATATTTTTTCATATCCAATAAGCCAAAAATTATTGGCTTCATTTGACTTTTCTCCTACCCTACTCAAACCACCCTGCCCTCTGCCAGCATCCATGTTAGAATCACCTGTAGTTTTAACTTTCAGATTGTTATTATTTTTTAACATATTCATCAATTATTTAGACTTAACAATTAGTTTTGCCAGCATCTTTGCTCTGTGGTGTTACTTGTGTCCTTTGCCATTTGCTTTTACTAGGATTCTCTCAAATAGGGAGGGGCAGTGAGTGGAATTGTCTTTGATACATCCAAAACTATTCTTAGCTTTCACTCTTGAATTCTACTTTGGTTGGGAATAGAATTCTAAGTTTATAATAATTTCATCTCAGAATTCTGAAGACATTATTCCATTGTTTACTGTACTCAGTATTGCTTTAAAAAGTTTAATAGCAATCTGATTTTCATTTATTTGCTTGTAAACTGTTGTTTATCTCTGAAAGCTTTTGGACATTTCTCTTTATCCTTGGAGATCTGAAATTTCACTGATGTCTAGCTGTGGCTCTCTTTTTGTACCTCCTATTTAATACCACATGGTCTTTGAAACCTGGAGACTTACTGATTTCTTGAGCTCTAGTAAATGTTCTTTTCTCATTTAATTGATCATTTTCTCCCATTTGTTGTCTCCTTACATCCCCAGGGCATTACTATTTTGTAGCTATGGGTATTCAGGATCTGCATTTTATTTATTTTAACTTTTTTTTCTCATACTTTCTGTAGTAGGCAGAATAAAGCCCAGCCCTTGCCCCCAAGGATAGTCACATACCACTATCCAGAGACTGTAAATATGTTAACTTTACACAACAAAAGATATTTTGCAGGCATCACTAAGTTAAGGATCTTGAAATGGGAAGATTATCCAGGATTATCTGGGTATACCCAATGTAATCAAAAGGATTCTTATGAGAAGGCAGTAGGATATCAGGGTCAAAGGAGATGTGACAACAGAAGCAGAGATCAGAGAGAAAAGGGAGAAAAAGACTGGAAGATGCTTCATTGCTGGATTCGAAGATAGAGGAAAGGGCCACAAGCCAAGGAATGCAGCTGGCCTCCAGAAGCTGGACAAGGCAAGAAAACAGATTCTCTTCTAGAGTCTCCACAAGGAACAGAGCCCTGCCAACACCTTGACTTTAAGATTCTGACCTCTAAAACTGTAAGATAATAAATTTGGGTTGTTTTAAGCCAGTAAATTTGTGGTAATTTGTTACAGCAGCAATAAGAAACTAATATAATTTCGAATTAACCCCTTATAATTTTGCATTGCTTCCCATGTGAACGACTCTCTTCATCTTTCAGTATACTGATTTGATTTTCAGCTCTGTCCTTTCAGCTATTCAGCCTATCAATTGAAATGTCTTGTATTGAGTATGATGGTTACTTGCAAAAACTCCAACTACACTTTCCTCCCTTTAAAGGACTGTTTTTTGTTTTTGTTTTGAGACAGGGTCTCACTCTGCGGCCTAGGCTGGAGTACAGTGGCATGATATCACAGCTCACTGCAGCCCCAATCTCCCTGGCTCAAGCAATCCTCCCACCTCAGTCTCCTGAGTAGCTGGGACTGCAGGCACATGCCACCATGCCTGGCTAATTTTTCTTTTTTCTTTCTTTCTTTCTTTTTTTTTTTTTTTTTGTAGAGATAGGGTCTCACTATATTCAGGCTGATTGTTTGTCTTTTAGGAATGCAATATCCATTCAAATCTGAGAATATCAGTTATCCCTATTATAAATTTTTTTTCCATTATCTTCACTTCCTCAACATTAGCCCTTCTGTTTTTGAGTTTGGCAGCTCTTTCCTTAAATACATGGTGATTCTTGACTGCTTGCATAGTTGTATTTGAGAATCTTATTCATTTGAATGATAGCCCTGGTAACTCTAGCCTGTTTCTGGTGATTGTAGGAGAAAAGCAATAAAAACAAAATTTGCAGAATGGCTACAGCTTACCATTCAAGTCTAGAAAATCCTTTCTATAGATCATCAAATGCTAACAAAAAAGACCAGTGCAGCATGAGTACTGACAATCAAAACAGATGCTAGCCAATATGCCATTGTTGCTGAGAAATCATGAGTTGCCTGACTCCTTCCTCTTTGGGAAGTTATACTTACACATATAACTTTGGGCAAATGCTAGAATGAATGTTTGTTTCTCTTTTTATTAGTTTTTTAGTGGTGTGTGTGGTGTGTGTGTGTGTGTATGTGTGTGTGTGTCTGCTTGTGCCTTTGGGTCTTCCTCTCCTGTTCTTATAGGCATCTGGAGGTATTTTAGCATTTGCTTCTGTTGGGTGTCCTATTCTAAACCTATAGGTGTAAGTAAAGATATCTAAATTCAAGCTCTTAGCTTATGAAATTTTATTTGCTGCATCCTGCCCAAAATAGTATATGTAAGTATTTCATTGCATTAAAAAACATTTATATAACCCAGAAGCTTACATTTTCATTAAAAAACAGGCACATATACATCATGGAATACTATGCAGCCATAAAAAATGATGAGTTTATGTCCTTTGTAGGGACATGGATGAAGCTGGAAACCATCATTCTCAGCAAACTATAGCAAGGACAAAAACCAAACACTGCATGTTCTCACTCATAGGTGGGAATTGAACAATGAGAACACATGGACACGGGAAGGGGAACATCACACTTCAGGGCCTGTTGTGGGGTGGGGGGAGGGGGGAGGGATAGCATTAGGAGTTATACCTAATGTTAAATGGCGAGTTAATGGGTGCAGCATATAATAAAAAAAGAAAAGAAAATTAAATTGAACCAGACTTTGATAAAAACAAAAATAAACAAACAAAAATTTATATAACACAGAAGTTTGTCCTGAAGATTTACCATTGTTCCCAATTTCAAAAGAAAATCCCTAGCAGCTCAGGAAGTACTTCTCTGGCCCAACAGATTCAAGGAGAAACAGAAGAGTGAAAGAGGCCCTTGACAAAACATATGTGAGAGAAATATATTCAGACGTATTCCACAGAGTCACTTTTAAAAACAGTCTGATGTCAACTTTAAATGTAAAGACGTCACTAATAAGTTCTAAAATAAAAAAAATCTTTTGTTCTACAATAATACAGAAGGAATGTATCACTAATACGTATCATTAAATCACAGTATCTGATTTGAGACAAGTCCCAAAAGTCCAGAATCACAGAACTGGAGGGAACATTAAGGTCAACCAATTTGAGACTATCCTTTTACAAATGAAGAAACTAAATCCATTAGAGTTTAAATGATTTTCCAAAGTTGCAAAGTCTTTGTCTACAGAACCAGAATGGATACTCCTAAACCACTGTGCTTCTCTATGATAAACTGTTTAGTTATCTTTAGTCTTGCATCACTTAGATATTTGGGGACACCACCAAAGCAATTTTTTTACTTATAGTGAATTATCTAATTAGCTACTGTATTCTAAAGACACACAGAAGTCACTGGTTTGTTACACATTCTATCTTCAAAAATTAATGACCAGACTTTCTAACCTATTTTAGTAAGTTATAAAAATAAAGCATTATTTTATAGTAAATACAGTATAATTACAACTTCTTTCAAAACTGGTTCTCTTCAAAATAAAATCTTAAAGCAATAAGAAGAAAATGAACTTTCCAATGTGGGCTGCAGTATTTTACAGCTAGAAAAAACTTCAGTCTTCATGCAGCAGAGAAGAAAAATGAGGACTGCAGAGGCTGCAGTCCAATCCTTTTGTGCTAATGAGCTGGGTGACCTTGACGGAGCCATGGAGCTGCACTAGGTTTGCCTTCTCTGAAATTTGTTGTCAGATTTCATTTGTATTATTACCTAATTTCCTCCATGATTAAGAACATTTCTTTTAGATTACAGATGTGATATTTTTGGCTCAACTAGATACACTTATAAAATTAGAAGGATATTATTATCTTTTTAAGCAAAACAAACAAACAAAAGATTGTATGATGAGATGTATAAAATTGGTTTACAAATTCATACTACCATCATTCTCAATCCCAGAGCCCAGTGGAATGTCCTCAAATAATCACCTCACATCAGTGTGGGCTTAGATGGCTTCAGAATCTTAGGATCCACAGCCAATATATGTTGAAAAGACACAACTTTACAACTGGTATTTTTCCAAACGGGGATTAAAATTTTCACTGAGAATTGCTGCACACACCACCCAGGGTGTTACCAGATTTTCCTGAATTGCCAAATGGAAATGGTCCCAATTTAGTACTTAAGTATCATTTCAACTTTACACCAAATACTTTAAAATTTTTATTTCACATTGCTTGCTAGCTATATTTTCATAGACTATTAGAAATAATTTATTCTACATAATGTGTCCTTTTTCCATTTGACAAACATTTCTCTCCTTTCTTTTATTTTCAGTTGATGTGACTGATTTTTATTTTCAATTTGCATGACTTGTGTTGCTTTCAACTTAAACAGCTCATATATAACCATTGCTATTACCTGGGGTACAATTACAAGAGTCAAAGCTGCAGCTGGCTTCCTCCTCTTCCTTTCATTTTGGGAAAAAAAAATCACTGAGTAATCCAGTGGCTTCTGCCAAGACCTATGGAACAAGAATTATGTGTTACATGCAAATTCAAGCATGCCTTACAATTTTGTAAAATGAAAACTTAGAATACTACTAGTTAGTTAAGTTTATTCCACTATCTATATATGTAATGATGCTTTGATTAGAATATATAATGATTTAATCAGTAATCATGCATACCTACTGGTGCAAGACTTCAAAAGGAAGCCTTTTCAGTAAGCCCATGTGGAAACTTAAGGATGTGATGTCAATTATTTTAAAACACTATGTAGTGGCAAGTTTCTATTATTAGGCATTTTAAAATATTCAACTTTTAATAAGTCATACATGCTAGTGCTAATCTTTATAATATCTTATATATTTAGAAACTTTAAGATTTAAAAAGTTCCAAGTTATTTACATGTGTTATATTGCTTGAGCCACAAAACAACCCAAGTGAGGTACATAGTGGTGATGTCTACACAGATGTTATATATGAGGTAATATATGACCACTGTCTAGAAGACAGCATTTTCAATAAATGCTGGCCCAGAATGGAGGTTCAATAAACAGTGTCTCCTGTCATCTAAAATGCTGGCAAGTGACAGAATTGGGCCTGGAAATCAAATCTTCTGGTTCCCAATCTAATATTTTCCATGCTGCATGACACTAACTCTACAGGTAAAAGTTCAACTGAGATAATGAAGCATCAACTAGCCATAGTCTCCTACCTGCAAGGGCAAGAGAAGGTTGCAATTAGCTCTCAGAAGGACAACTCTGTCATGTCCTAGAGCTTTACATGGAAAAGGAAGAAAATTCTATTATCTTCCTTGAATTAGTTGCACAGGCAGCTTCCAGCCTGGTATAGTAGTTAAGAGCACAAAATGAACTCCCTCATAACAAACACCCAGGTAGCTTGTGGCTCCTTTTTTTCCATTATGGAAATTTTCAAATATCAAAAAAAGCAGAGATGTATAATATAAAGAGCCTTCGTGAACCATCACCCAGCTTCAACAATTGCCAACATTTTACCTATCCATTTTTTTTCAGACATGCAGCTTCATGATGTCTCAAGACTGTTGGCTGCATAGTTTCCATGAGGTCAAAAACAGTGCTGCCCTGGGAAGGCTGCAGAGGGAGAAATTGCAGCTCTCACACCTCTTATTTCCTTCCCCACCTCCAAATCAAAGGATAAATTTACCACCGGTCCCAAGAAGCCAAGAACTAAAGAACACATAGAATTTGAAAGGTGACCTAATATCTCTACTAATTATGGTTTGGGTTATTGATTTGCTGATCCCAAATATGATATAACTTGAAAGTGTCTTCCTCTTAAATATGAATAATTGGCTTGTGAATTCTGCCATTTCTGAATTCCCATACCAGTCTCCTTATACACTGTTCATGTTACTTCTAGTATTCTGCCTTAAATTACATTGATTTCTGAATGTGTCCTTACCTTCCCGTAGTTTAATGGAAATTTTATATTCCTTTTCACAACTGGAAAGTAAACTTTTACTAAATGAGTGCTTATGGAATAGTTATTGAATTTATTATAATTGAATTCCAAAGCTTAATCTATATATTCTGAAAGTTTTAAATATTTTTCCTGAATTGAGGCAAAATATAATTGGATACAACAGAGAAAAAAGTAACTTGAGTAATCAAACAACTAAAAAACTGTAATTCCACAATTATTGACTCAGGCAAAATCAAATGTCTGCCTCAAATTCCTAATATATGAATAAACTCAGCACTGAAAATACATGTGTTTTCTTAACCCTGCTAAACTTTATATTCTTATCATAAAATGATGCTACATAAATGACAAATACTGAAATATAAAGTGAAAGTGGCTTTTGGCACACAATCCATGGTCATCTTATTATGGCCATGCCCAGTGCTTGGGGGATGCTTCCATCCAGCATGTGGAATCCCTTTCAACAACACTTTCACTGGTTCTTAAAATACTTCTGGGAAAGGAAAGGCACACTGCCTCTGCTTTTAGAAACCAGAAAAGTGAGTCATTGAGACAAAGTTCCTGCCTGGTTTATAGAGGAAATCAGTGGACACTTGAGGGTCTGAACTGTCAACTTCTGGATCATTCGTACAGTAAGTTAACAAATTTTATTAAATACACACTATGTTCTAGACCCAGCCCTAGGCCTTAGGAATATAAAGATGAATAACCCGTAAGGAACTTGCAATGTAGTGAAAGGAAACAAACTTGTAGAGTAAGTGCAAAGAAGTGTTAGTATAAAGGTATAAAGGTTTCTAGATGCCATTAATGCAAAAATTGCAATTACTTTTCCGCCAACCTAATATTGTAGACATTATAATAAAAATACGTACTGATTTTACAGGGAACCCAAAAGTAAGATTAAGCTGTTCTCCTGAGGTACAGCAGAGAAAGTGCCTCATCAATCGACTCTTGGAAAATGACTGGAATATTGGCCACAGAATCAAGGACAAGTAATCTCAACCCCAGTAGTTGTCAATGTCCCCCTTTCAGCCCTATTAGCACTGGGAAGTCAGTCCTCCCACTTCTGCTGCTGCTTTCTATCTCCTCCATCTGCTTTCAGAATTGGAAGCTGTGGCTTGGATAAGGAGCACAATTGCAGACTGCCATCAAGGCAGTCAGCACACATCAGCCCAGTTTCTAAATGTCTATCTCTTTCTTGTTTCTCTGGGCCCTTCAGCTCAGAAAGGAACATCAGCCAACTTTTAAGTTCTCATTCAAAGGCAAGACTGTCGCTGACACCACTATAGACAGAAGTCCTTGGAAGTAGATCCTGCTGCTGTCAGAGAGAAGTGGAGACCTTGGGGGTGATAGATCACACAGATTGCTTGAAACCAATCATCTTACTAATATCACAAGGAGCTGAGGTTTGCCTCTCAAAGCACAGAGATCATTGTGATAGTTACCAAAATAATTACAAAAAATAATAGCTACTCATTTGTTGTCCCTGCTATGTGCTAGTTGCTTTATATATGTTGTCTCTAAGCCTCACAACAGCCCTGTAAGGTATTTGATATTTCTTGAATTTTATAACTGATGTTCAGGAAAGTAAAGTCACTCACAGATCCAATCAGTGGAAGAATGAGAACTGCGTTCATCTCTTTCTGACTCTAAAACTCAATCTCTTTCCATGACACCATTCCAGTAAAACAAACAAAGTATAATATAATGATACAGAATTTCACATAGCACACAGAAATTCATCTCATTAAATATGATATGTTTTACATGTACTTTGAACTTTTTAACTCCATTCAACAATTTTAAGCAGCTACTGTGAGGGAATTTTAAGTGTTTAGGGAAACAAAACTGAATAAAACAATTTCCACTCTCAGGAAACTAGATTAAAATCCAGTGGAAGGGAAAAGGCAAGGATACAAACAACTCAAAAATAAATCAAAATACTACTTTGATACGAAAATAAATACTACTAGAAAGGTATAAAGGTTTCTAGATGTTCAAATGCAGAAATTTCACAGATCAGAGTATGATAATAATGTGTATCAAGTACTTACTATATTCCAGCTCCTGATTTAAGTACATTGTATTTTGTAGCTCATTTAATTCTACCTGGTCTGAATTACTATTCTCATAATCTTCATTTCAAAGATGAGGAAAATAAGGCCTGGAGAACTAAAATATCTGCTCCAAGGATACTCATCAGCTAAGAAGATAAGTTGGAATATGAATCTATGGTAGTATGCTCTCAAAGCCTATGTGCTTACCTGCCCTGCCATGCTGCCCTGATTGGAAGAACCTCCCAGAGTTGGGATGTCTATTCAAAACCTGTGTCAAAGAAGGGATGAATTTCTGCCTTTCTGAGAGGTGGCAAAGACAGGAATTCTTTGCAATGGTTTCATTTCTTTATCACAATAACACTATATCAAAATTGGAATGTAGGTCTATTTTCTTGCTTTGCAGAGAAAAAAACTCTGGCACTGGAAGATTGAGTGGCTCACTAAAGATCATTCAGTTAGTTAATGTCACACAAAGAAATCAGTCTAAGCCTCCCAATTTCATCCTCACTGTCCTCTGTGTCTGATAGCTCCCTATGTCTCCAGCAGTCCCTGCCCAGTCAACAACTCATTAAACACCACTTGCCCTGAAATGATTAAGGATTTTCTATTTCAAAATACACTTAATTATAAACTAGAAATTTTCCTCTTAACCAATCCATAATGTAAGTGAGAGAAAAACCAGTGCTTTGCATCCCTAAAACATAATTCTTTCACTAGCATCAAGACTGTTATCCTGTCCCTTTTCAGTCTTTTCTTCACCGGATTAAATGATTACAATTATTTTATGCTTTTCTCCCCAACTCTAGTTCTGGAGAGCTTAATTCTTTTGACTGCTTTCTTCTGAAGTCTTCCCAAGGCCCCCACATCTGACTAAAATTATAGGCCCCTAAAGAAAATTATAATAAAGGTCTGACTAATGTTGATTCTAGGATTAACAAGCTTTTTTTCAAACTATTTTCTTGTTGAAAAAATTTGGTAACTTGCCTTAATATAAATATATATATAAATGTATATATTGTTGATTCATGTTTAGTATCTCATCAATTACAAGCCTTTTTCTTCCATTTTTAAGCCCAGCCTATGTTTGCTAATCGGCTAATTATATGTAATTTTTATTTTTATTTTTGTCATCCAGACTATAGTGCAGTTTCTCATTCATAGCTCACTTCAGCCTCAAACTCCTGTGTTCAGGCAATCCTCCTACCTCAGCCTGTCTAGTAGCCAGGACTACAACTGTGCACCAAAACACCTGGCTAATTTTTCTAATGTTTTATAGAGACGGAGTCTCACCATTTTGCTCAGGCTGAACTCCTGGGCTCAAACAATCCTCCTATCTTTGCCTCCCAAAATGCTGGGATTACAGGCATGAGCCACTGCTTCCAGCCTGTTTCTTCTTTTTAACACCATTGTCCAAGGACCTGGTGGCCCATGCTGTCAGTGAATTTAGCACATGGGCATAGCATATACTCAGCCATCAATCAAATGACTGATGAGCTATTAAATGTATCTGCCCATCAATCACATTGACATAACTACTCACATAAGTCTAACACATTGTGCATGTTTACAGATGTATGGGCTTCTGTCAAATGCACAAATAGTGTTGAGAAAATATAAAACACTAAATAATAGTTTTAACAAGTAGTGGTTAAGGAAGTAAATGTCATCAAGACTGGATTGAAAATATCTTTGTTAATAAATATGAACACATCTGAAAAGCTCTGCAAAGCTTCCTATTAAATATGATGGATAAATTCATGCTCACTCATGAAACTCCACTAAAATGATACTAAAGTATTACAACAAAAATACAAAAATGCACAAGGACCAAAAGAATGGAAGAGGAATCTATAGCAAAAGCCAGAAAAAGATAAACAAGTGGTGAATGCCTTAATAGACCCAAGAAAGTAGATAGATCCAAGAAGGAAACCATGGCCCCCAGAAGGCTCAGGACTTTGTGGCATCCAGATACCTCTGGATGAGAAGGTAGAGGTATAACTAAAAGCAGAAATATTTGTTGAAAATATAAGAAACAATTAAATCACCAGATACTCTTCACAACTCTCTTCCACATAAGACTGAGGGGTTTTCCTCTGGAAAGTTTTATCTGGCTGAGGCACACCAGGCAGGGGGCATGCTAGTTGTTGGCAGTGAGAATTACACTATCCAGATAAGAGTCCAGTTTCTCTGAGGAAATTGCCTGCCCATAAGAAAAAGCCTAAAAATACTTACATTGGGGGTTCTCCATTAAAATGTTCCAGCTAGGTCACCTGACAATGGAACCCAGATCAATAAGCCCTATCCACTTACAAAAAGCTTTCAGTCAGCACTTCAATACTTCACACAACAGCCAACAGACTTGACCAAGAGCCAACATTCATGAGACATTTGAGGAAGGTCTCCAATGTGAAAGACAGAAGCCAAACAAACAGGAATAAGTGATAGAGGAAATACAGACACTGAACTAATCAAATATCATTAATATCCTCAGAGAGCTAAAAGAAGAATTGACATTCATAAAATATCATGATGATTCTTTTAATTCAGAAAATAGAAATGAATTCTTCGAAATCAAGAATATGATAACAAAGGAAAAACTCAGGAGTTGAAGAGTAAGTCAGAGGAAAGTTTTCAGAAAATAAATCAAAAAGACAAAGAAAAGAAAATACAAAATAAAAATAAGAATCAATGACAAGTAGAAAAGATTCAATATTCAAATAAGAGACAAAGAAGAATAAAAACAACAGGCCAGGTGTGGTGGCTCATGCCTGTAATCCCAGCAATTTGGGAGGCTGAGGCGGGCGGATCACCTGAGGTTGGCAGTTCGAGACCAGCCTGACCAATGTGGAGAAACCCTGTCTCTACTAAAAATACAAAATTAGCCAGGTGTGGTGGCACATGCCTCTAATCCCAGCTACTCGGGTGGCTGAGGCAGGAGAATCACTTGAACCTAGGAGGCGGAGGTTGCAGTGAGCACTCCATCCTGGGCAATAAGAGCCAAACTCTGTCTCAAAAAAATAAAAAGAAGAAAAATTTTAATGAAATAATTCAAGAAAATTTCCCAGAAAGATGCTAAACTGAACCTAATAAGTTCTTAGTATAATGGATGAAAAGAAACCCATATCATTCCATATTTTTATAAAAGTATCAGACGGGAGACACTTAGAATTCTAACAAGTCAAAACCACCCAAAATACTTAGATAACTCTTTTTAAATTAATAAATTAAATTAATAACTATATTAAATGAATTTCTATTTCAATACTTTAAAAAACATTTGCATACTTATTTAAAGCTTAAAATCACAAAGTTATCAGGTTCTCTTAAACACAGCAAAGACTTTAACTGACAAATACAGATTATCCTGAACTTAATGCAAAAGTACTAATGTTATAGGCTTGACTTATTTCATCATGTGTATTCTTAATCCAAAGTTATTGTAAAGTCAAATCACCTAATCAATTTAGGGAGAGAGTATACATTTCTGACACAGGCTGAAAGATTATAGACTTTGATATTCTATGAAACAGAGAAATAATGATTCCAGGATGACTATACACAAGATCATCTATGTTCCTAATTTCTTCCAGTGTTGATTGGATTCAATGAACCTCATTATTCTCTAATTGGATTATGGATTATTTCATTGCTTTGTCCAAGTTTGATATCTCATCAAATCAGATTCTACATTCATTACCAGTTTGTACATTCATCTAGATATTATTATCATACTATAAGAAACACTCTGTAGTCATTCTTATGGGAGAAAAAAAGCATAGTACCAATTCATTTTAGTTTATGAACAAGATTCAAGTCCTGGCTCTGTCAGTTTCTAGCTCTATGACATGGGCAATTTACTCAATCTCTCTGAATCTCAGTTTGCTCTCCAATAAAATGGGAAAGAAATGACATAACTAAATGCACTTCACAGAATTTGATTAGCACTTCAGAATCTATTTTTTATAAGGTAGAAACAGTTCATATCCCACAAGAAAAGCAGAAAGAAAACAAAAGTATAAGTTTTCTTCTCATGAGTCTTTATTTATGGAAAGGACACATGGAAAAAAAAGTCATTATATTATGAGCAAAATAAGATAGAAACTGTAAAATATGACAATTATTTTTAAAACACATTCCAGAATATCTAAACCCAAATTCTGATCATAGTCTTTTAAGTATCTTTGTAATATTATTATTTTCATAACATTTTGGCTCACTCATTTCAGAATCCGTAATACAGTCTTGTCACGATCCACAGTGCCGAGGGTAAACATGATTTTAAAAATAGTCATGTCATATAAATACAAAGTTATTGATTATTAGCTGTCCATTAATTGGAGACTGATTTAAACACTGGGATGATAAGCTGTGAAAAAAAAAAGGACATGGAAACTATATATTGACATGAAATTATTTCCATGAGTTTTCTTATTAAAAGAAAGTTGATAAATTGTGCATGAACATATTATTAGTGTTGAAAAATACAAGAGAGGTAAATGCACATATGTAATTGCTTGTATTTACTTAAAATATTCCTGAGAGGTTACCCAAGAAAGAAAAATTTTGGTTGCTCCTGGGTCAGAGGATCATGTGAATGTACTACCATTACAAAAAATTAAACAAATGAAAATTTTTACAAGTCAAGTGAAGTGTGAAGGGTGAAATGAAAAATCAAACTAGATAAAATGTATAAATAAGACTGTAAATAAATGGGAGTGATGTATTCCAAAACAAAAACAAATGAATTTTTCATGGAGCAATTACAAAATTATTATTATTTTTTTTTTTTTGGGAGATGGAGGATTCTTGCTCTTTTGCCCAGGCTGGAGTGCAATGGTGCGATGTCTGCTCACTGCAAACTCCATCTCCCGGGTTCAAGTGATTCTCTCGCCTCAGCTCCAAAGTAGCTGGAATTACAGTTGCCTGCCACATTGCCCAGCTAATTTCTGTATTTTAGTAAAGATGGGGTTTCACCATTTTGGCGAGGCTGGTCACAAACTCCTGACCTCAATGATCCGCCTGCCTTGGCCTCCCAAAGTGCTGAAATTACAGGCTGTGAGTCACCGCACCCAGCCTAAAATTCTTATGCAGAGAAGATTGGACTTCTTTCTTTGATAAACAACACATATTTTTAAGTGCACATTCTATGATTTTTAACGTATTATTATACTTTAAGGTCTGGGATACATATGCAGAACGTGCAGGTTTGTTACGAATGTATACACGTGCCATGGTAGTTTGCTGCACCCATCAACCCATCATCTACATTAGGAATTTCTCCTACTGCTATCCCTCCCCTAGACCCTACCCCCCAACAGGACCGGGTGTGTGATGCTCCCCTCCTTGTGTCCATGTGTTCTCATTGTCCAACTCCCACTTATGAGTGAGAACATGTGGTGTTTGGTTTTCTGTTCCTGTGTTAGTTCGCTAAGAATGGTGGTTTCCACCTTCATCCATGTCTCTGGATAAAGAATTCATCATTTTTTTTATGGCTGCAAAGTATTCCATGGTATATATGCGCCACATTTTCTTAATCCAGTCTATCATTGATAGGCATTTGGGTTGGTTCCAAGTCCTTCCTTTTGTGACTATTGCTGCAATAAACATACATGTGCATGTGTCTTTATAGTAGAATGATTTATAATCCTTTGGGTATATACCCAGTAATGGAATTGCTGGATCAAATGGTATTTCTGGTTCTAGATCCTTGAGGAATCACCACACTGTCTTCCACAATGCTTGAACTAATTTACACTCCCACTAACAGCGTAAAAGCATTCCTATTTCTCCACATCCTCTCCAGCATCTGTTGTCTCCTGATTTTTTAACGATTGCCGTTCTAACTGGTGTGAGATGGTATGTCATTGTGGTTTTGATTTGCATTTCTCTAATGACCGGTGATGATGAGCTTTTTTTTCATATGTTTGTTGGCTGCATAAATGTCTTCTTTTGAGAAGTGTCTGTTCATATCATTTTCCCACTTTTTGATGGGGTTGTTTTTTTTCTTGTAAATTTTTTCTTGAGGTTTTGATTAGCCCTTTGTCAGATGGATAGATTGCAAAAATTTTCTCCCATTCTGTAGTTTGCGTATTCACTCTGATGATAGTTTCTTTTGCTGTGCAGAAGCTCTTTAGTTTAATTAGATCCCATTTGTCAATTTTGGCTTTTCTTGCCATTGCTTTTGATGTTTTAGTCATGAAGTCTGCTTGTTCCTGAATGGTATTGCCTAGGTTTTTTTCTAGGGTTTTTATGGTGTAAGAAACTCATTCAAAACCAGACGACTACATGGAAACTGAACAATCTGCTCCTGAATGACTACTGGGTACATAACAAAATTAAGGCTGAAATAAATAAGTTATTTGAAACCAGTGAAAACAAAGACACAACGTACCAAAATCTCTGGGACAAAGCTAAAGCAATGTGTAGAGGGAAATTTATAGTACTACATGCCCACAAAAGAAAGCAGGAAAGATCTAAAATAGACACTCTAACATCACAATTAAAAGAACTAGAGAAGCAAGTGCAAAAAAATTCAAAAGCTAGCAGAACACAAGAAATAACTAAGTTCAGAGCAGAACTGAGGGAGATAGAGACACAAAAAACCCTTCAAACGATCAATGAATCCAGGAGCTGGTTTTGAAAAAAATAACAAAATAGATAGCCCACTAGCCAGACTAATAAAGAAGAAAAGGAAGAAGAATCAAATAGACACAATAAAAAATGATACAGGGGATATCACCACTCATCCCACAGAAATACAAACTACCATCAGAGAATACTATAAACCCCTCTATGCAAATAAACTAGAAAACCTAGAAGAAATGGACAAATTCCTGGACACATACACCCTCCAAAGGCTAAACCAGGAAGGAGCTGAATCCCTGAATAGACCAATAACAAGTTCTGAAATTGAGGCAGTAATTAATAGCCTATGAACCAAAAAAAAAAAAAAAAAAAAGCTCAGGACCAGATGGATTCACAGCCAAAGTCTACCAGAGGTACAAAGAGGAGCTGATACCATTCCTTCTGAAATTATTTCAAACAACAGAAAAAGAAGGACTCTTTCCTAACTCATTTTATGAGGCCAGCATCATCCTGATATCAAAACCTGGCAGAGACACAACAAAAAAAGAAAATTTCAAGCCAATATCCCTGATAAACATCGATGTGAAAATCCTCAATAAAATACTGTCTAACTGAATCCAGCAGCACATCAAAAACCTTATCCATCACAATCAAGTTGGCATCATCTCTAGGATGCAAGGCTGCTTCAGCATACACAAATCAATAAACGTAACTGACCACATAAACAGAACCAATGACAAAAAACTCCATGATTATCTCAATAGATGCAGAAAAGGCCCTCAATAAAATTCAACATCCCTTCATGCTAAAAACTCAATAAACTAGGTATTGATGGAACAGATCTCAAAATAATAAGCTATTTATAACAAACCCACAGCCAATATCATACTGAATAGACAAAATCTGGAAGCATTCCCTTTGAAAACTGGCACAAGACAAGGATGCCCTCTCTCACCACTCCTATTCAACATAGTATTGGAAGTTCTGGCCAGGGCAATCAGGCAAGAGAATGAAATATAGCGTATTCAAATAGGAAGAGAGCAAGTCAAACTGTCTCTGTTTGCAGATGACATGATTGTGTATTTAGAAAACCCCATCATCTCAGCCCCAAATCTCCTTAAGCTGACAAGCAACTTCAGCAAATCTCAGGATACGAAATCAATGTGCAAAAATCACAAGCATTCATATACACCAATAACAGACAAACAGAGAGCCAAATCATGAGTGAACTCCCATTCACAATTGCTACAAAGAGAATAAAATACCTAGGAATACAAACCACTGGTCAAGGGAATAAGAGAGGACACAAACAAATGGAAAAACATTCCATGCTCATGGATAGGAAGAATCAATATCATGAAAGTGGCCATACTACCCAAAGTAATTTATAGATTCAGTACTATCCCCATCAAGCTACCATTGAGTTTCTTCACAGAATTAGAAAAATCTGCTTTAAATTTCATACGGAACCAAAAAAGACCCCGTATAGCCAAGACAATCCTAAACAAAAAGAAGAAAGCTGGAGGCATCATGCTATCTGACTTCAAACTATTCTACAAGGCTACAGTAACCAAAATGCATGGTACTGGTACCAAAACAGATATATAGACCAATGGAACAGAACAGAGGCCTCAGACATAATGTCGCACATCTACAACCATCTGATCTTTGACAAACTTGACAAAACCAAGCAATGAGGAAAGGATTTCCTGTTTAATAAATAGTGTTGGGAAAACTGGCTAGCCATATGCAAAACACTGAAACTGGACCCCTTCCTTACACTTTATACAAAAATTAATTCAAGATAGATTAAAGACTTAAACATAAAATCTCAGATTTTGTAATGCAATATTCTCATTACCTTAGTCATATTTTACATGTACTAATGTATAAGAATATATCTAATAAAAAAGCATTTTACTTTCTCGTAATATTGTGAATTTCATTACAAATGCATAGCAACATATATTCTCAAAGTAGAAAGTATAGTATTTTTAATATCAGAACTAATTTGCTTTTAAAATTCACTCTGCCTTAGTAATTATGAATATTGAAAAAAATTTTGGTAAATAAATTAGAATTCCTTCAAAATTATTGCTGCACTTAACACTATAGAACACCTTTATCACCTTAGTCTTGTGTGTGTGTGTGTGTGTGTGTGTGTGTTTCAAAATCTATATAGTGATTATCAGAGCTTTCTTTTCCTCTTCACCTACAGTCATCTGTGTTTTTGATGTATGTGTCTAACATTTAGAGATATATATATTCTCAAACATGCAAACACGCACACCGATACTTAAAGTATCGTTATTGAGAGCAAGAAAATAAAGTGTGTTATTAGTCTTGTTTAATACTAGAATCTATTATTGTCTTTGAAACAAAATAAACAAAGCATTAGTAAAGACAAAAGTTCAAGAATGGTAAATCACTCTTACTTTCAGGACTGAATGCCCTTTCAAATATTTAACTGCAAAATGCATAAAACTATGAAACACATAAAAATGGTATGTAACAAATAGTAAAGCATAATGGAAGTTTAACTGTTAAAAGAATAAAATCTGCTAAATGAATAATAGCAGTAGCCAAGCCGGCTATGATTTCATGCTTTTCCATTGTAAAATGTAGGAATCCATTCACATATAATAATTCCAGAGGGAAAGTTCCACAATTTTAAGATATTTGTGGAGTAACAAGTGAACTTCACTAAGATCCTCTCCATTTTAAATACAAACAAAACCTGCTGATTCTGCACATTCCTGAGAAGAGTAAAGATTAAACCTCTCAAGAATTAGAAATGTTATTTGCTTTCCAGAGTGAACTGCTCTATGCCCATACAAAAGATGCCCATGTAAGAAAGCACAAAATAAGCCTGGATTATTATGAAAGGGCACATATTGTATAATAAGAATCAGTCTGCTAACTTGCAGGATGACTGGTGAGCTACATCACATGCTTCTCTAGTTTTCCATATTGCATGCACTCTCTCAACAAGACAGAATTGGTATATTTTGCAAAAGTTTGTTCCTTTCTTTTCCAGTCTAACAAAAATGAAACTCAACTTATAACCCACTGTGGAAACTCACTTAACTTCCCCTTTCTCTCTTAACTTCTATTCCCTATAATAGGTTGATTACGCCATTAACCTTAATTCTTCACCTTCCCTATTATGTAATTTTGTAGTTCCTCATGGTAAAGCAGAGTATATTTCCATGCCCAGTGTGACTTACTTTGGCCAAGAGAATGAGATAGAAGTTATGGTAAGCCTAGAACTCAAGAAGCCATGCATATTTCCAATTTCTCTCTTGTATCTCTTCTATCATCATGTGAACATGCTAGGCCCAGCTGCTGGACATGGCAGGAGGATAATAAGAGATACATGGACCACAGCTACCTCCAGCCAAATGCAGTCATAAAAATGACCTGAGCCAAGACCAACAAAACTGTCTGGCTGAGTTCAGCCTAGATAAGTTGACTTGAAGATTCATGAAAAATAATAACATATAAACTACTGAGTTTTAGCATAGCTCATTATACAGCAATATGTAACTAATATATTCTCCCAATACTTTGCCATTTTGCCCCTCTATTTGAATGCCCCACCTCATCATTTTGCAAGTTTATAAGCCATGGGAGTGTGTCGACAATTGAAGTATTTGTTCAAACCAGAAGTTCCAGGTTTACTTTAGGTTTTAAGACCTCTTGTACTCTCTAAAGAACTCTTTGAAAAGCACATGACAAGGAGTAATCCAATTTCTTCTTACTCAACTCTCTATTTAATCAAGTAAATTCATCTCAGTAACATCAAGTTATTCAAGGGGAAATGACCATGTATTATGTATTAAATGTTTTATGTATTCTTAATTCATAAGGCTATATCCTCAGTCTTTGCTAAAATCTCCTACAGTTCAATTTGTAGGTAGATGGACTACCTTGGGAGAAGTCAAGTAAATATACTTTACAATAGACTTATAGCGGTAATGCACCCAGAAAGACTGGCCAATCACTGAGAATGGGATTGCCAAAAAGTGAAAAGATGAAAAGTGAAAGAAAAAAGTGAAAAAAATATGAAAGGCAGAAAAAAAAATAAAACTGAAAACTTATACTGAACAAGAAAAAAACACAAGACTCAAATTACTAAAATCAGAAATGAAATAGGGGACATCATTACTAATTTTATAGAAACAAAGACTGTAATGAAATAGTATAAAATTATATGCCAATAAATTAGATAATAGAGGAAATGAATAAATTCCTAGAAATATACAAGCTACTAAAAACCCTAAGGAAGAAAGAGAAAGACCTGAATAGGCCTATAACAAATAAAGAAATTTAATTAGTAATTTTTTAAAAAACTTCTCACAAAGACAAGCTTAATCCTGATGACTTTACTGATGAATTCTACCAGACATTTAAAGAAGAATTAACACTAATTCTTCATTAAGTCATCTAAAAATTAGAAGAGGAGGAAGTAATTCTCAACTCATCCTGTAAGGCCAATAGTAACTGAGACAAATTCAGATGAAGACGTCAAAAGAAAAGAAAACTACAGATGAATACATATCATTAATATAGATGCAGAAATTTTCAACAAATTACCAAGAAACTGAATCTTGCAACATATTTACCATGACCAAGTAGAATTTCTCTCAGGAATGCAAGGGATTTTTTAACATCCAGAAATCAATCAATACATAATATATATGAGTAAAATCAAAACATAATATATATGAGTAAAAAACAAAGATTGCATCATCATCTCCGTAAATGCAGAATAAGCATTTGACAAAGTCTAATAGGGTTTAATGATTAAAAATAAATAAAACTCAATTAAGAAATAGAACTTTCTCAGCCTGAGAAAAAGGATCTGTAAAAAACCCAGAGTGAACACAGCCAAGGTAGAATTAAGAGGGATTTTCATAGCACTAAACGCCCACTCCAAAATGTTAGAAAGATTTCAAATTAACAATCTAAGATCACGACTGAATTAGAGAGGCAAGAACAAATCAACCCCAAAGCTAACAGAAGACAAGAAATAATCAAAATCAGAGCTGAACTGAAGGGCATTGAGACATGAAAAACTATTCAAAAGATCAATGAATCCAGACATTGCTTTTTTGAAAAAAATAATAAGATAAAAAACCCTTCGAAAAATCAATGAATCCAGGAGGTGAATTTTTGAAAAGATCAACAAAATAGATAGAACACTAGCCAGACTAATAAAAAAAGAAGAATCAAATAGATGCAATAAAAAATGATAAAGGAGATATCACCACTGATCCCACAGAAATACAAATTAGCATCAGAAAATACTATAAACACCTCTATGCAAATAAACTGGAAAATCTAGAAGAAATGGATAAATTCATGGACACATAGGCTAAACCAGAAAGAAGTCAAATCCTTGAATAGACCAATAACAAGTTCTAAAATTGAGGCAGTAATTAATAGCCTACCAAGCAAAAAAAAGTCCAGGACCAGACAGATTCACAGCCGAAGTCTACCAGAGGTACAAAGAGGAGCTGGTACCATTCCATCTGAAACTATTTCAAACAACAGAATAAGAGGAAATCCTCCCTAACTCATTTTATGAGGCCACTGTCATCCTGATATCAAAACCTGGCAGAGACACAACCAAAAGGGAAAATTTCAGGCCAATATCCCTGATGAACATCGATGCAAAAAATCCTTAATAAAATACTGGCAAACCGAATCCAGTAGCACATCAAAAAGCTTATGCACCATGATCAAGTTGGCTTCATCCTTGGGATGCAAAGCTGGTTCAACACATGCAAATCAATAAACGTAATCCAAAGAGAACTGATGACAAAAACCACATGATTATCTCAATAGATGCAGAAAACGCCTTCGACAAAATTCAACACCCTTTATGCTAAAAACTCAATAAACTAGGTATTGATGGAACATATCTCAAAATAATAAGAGCTATTTATGACAAACCCACAGCCAATGTCATCCTGACTGGGCAAAAACTAGAAGCATTTCCTTTGAAAACCAGCATAAGACGAGGATGCCCTCTCTCACCACTCCTATTCAACATAATGTTCAAAGTTCTCGCCAGGGCAATCAGGAAAGAGAAAGAAATAAAGGGTATTCGATTAGGAAAAGAGGAAGTCAAATTGTCTCTGCAGAACACATGATTGTATATTTAGAAAACCCCATCGTCTCAGCCCAAAATCTCCTTAAGGTGATAAGCAACTTCAGCAAATCTCAGGATACAAAATCAATGTGCAAAAATCACAAGCATTCCTATACACCAATAACAGGAAAACAGCCAAATCTTGAGTGAACTCCCATTCACAATTGCTACAAAGAGAATAAAATATCTAGGAATTCAACTTATAACGGATGTGAAGGACCTCTTCAAGGAGAACTACAAACCACTGCTCAAAGAAATAAGAGAGGACACAAACAAATGGAAAAACATTTCATGTTCATGGATAGGAAGGATCAATATCATGAAAGTGGTCATACTGCCCAAAGAATTTGTACATTCAATGCTAATCCTCATCAAGCTACCATTGACTTTCTTCACTGAATAGGAAAAAACTACTTTAAATTTCATATGGAATCAAAAAGGAGCCCACATAGTCAAGACAATCCTAAGGAAAAAGAACAAAGCTGGAGGCATCAAGCTATCTGACTCCAAACAATACTACAAGGCTGCAGTAACCAAAACAGCATGGTACTGATACCAAAACAGATATATAGACCAATGGAACAATGGAACAGAACAGAGGCCTCAGAAATAACAACACACATCTACAACCATCTGATTTTTGACAAACCTGACAAAAGCAATGGGGAAAGGATTCCCTATTAAATAAATGGTGTTCGGAAAACTGGCTAGCCATATGCAGAACACTGAAACTGGATCCCTTCCTTACACCTTATACAAAAATTAACTCAAGATGGACTAAAGACTTAAACATAAGACCTAACACCATAAAAACCCTAGAAAAAAACCTAGGCAATACCATTCAGGACATAGGCATGGGCAAAGACTTCATGACTAAAACACCAAAAGCAATGGCAACAAAAGCCAAAATTGACAAATGGGATCTAATTAAACTAAAGAGCTTCTGCACAGCAAAAGAAACTACCATCAGAGTGAACAGGCAACCTACAGAATGGGAGAAATTTTTTGCAATCTATCCATCTGACAAAGGGCTAATATCCAGAATCTACAAAGAACTCAAACAAATTTACAAGAAAAAAAACAAACAACCCCATCAAAAAGTGGGAAAATGATATGAACAGACACTTCTCAAAAGAAGACATTTATGCAGCCAACAAACATATGAAAAAAAGCTCATCATCACTGGTCATTAGAGAAATGCAAATTAAAACCACAATGACATACCATCTCATGCCAATTAGAATGGCAATCATTAAAAAGTTAGGAAACAACAAATGCTGGAGAGGTTGTGAAGAAATAGGAATGCTTTTGCACTGTTGGTGGGAGCGTAAATTAGTTCAAGCATTGTGGAAGACAGTGTGGTGATTCCTCAAGGATCTAGAACCAGAAATACCATTTGACACAATAATCCCATTACTGGGTATATACCTAAAGGATTATAAATCATTCTACTATAAAGACACATGCACATGTATGTTTATTGGGGCACTGTTTGCAATACCAAAGACTTAGAACCAACTCAAACGCCCATCAATGATAGACTGGATAAAGAAAATGTGGCACATATACACCATGGAATACTATGCAGCCATAAAAAATGATTAATTCTTCATCCAGAGACATGGATGAAAGTGGAAACCATCATTCTCAGCAAACTAACACAGGAACAGAAAACCAAACACTGCATGTTCTCACCCATAAGTGGAAGTTGAACAGTGAGAACACATGGATGCTGGGAGGGGAACATCACACACCAGGTCCTGTTTGGGGGTAGGGTCTTTGTCATGAAATTGTTGCACACTCCTATGTCCAGGATGGTATTGCTTAGGTTATCTTCTGAGTTTTTCTAATTTTGTGTTTTATATTTAAGTCTTTAATCCATCTTGAGTTTATTTTTATATGGTATAGGAAAGGGGTCTAGCTTTAAGCTTCTGCATATAGCTAGCCAGTTATCCCAGCAAGATTTATCTCATAGGGAATCTTTCCCCCATTTCTTACTTTTCTCAGCATTATTGAAGACTAGATAGTTATAGATGTGCAGCCTTATTTCTGGGCTCTCTATTCTGTTCCATTGGTCTATGTGCCTGTTTTTGTACCAGTATCATGCTGTTTTGGTTACTGTAGCCTTGTAGTATAGTTTGAAGTTGGGTAACATGATGCCTCCAACTTTGTTCATTTTGCTTGGGATTGCATTGGCTATTGAGGTTCCTTTTTGATTCCATATGAATTTTAAAATAGTTTTTTTCCTAGTTCTTTGAATGTCATTGGTAGCTTGTTAGGAATAGCATTGAATCTGTAAATTGCTTTGGGCAGTATAGCCATTTTAATAATATTGATTCTTCCTGCTCATGAGCATGGGAAGTTTTATCATTTGTTTATGTCTTCTCTGATTTCTTTGAGCAGTGTTTTGTAATTCTAATTGTAAGGATCTTTAATCTCCCTTTTTAGCTGTATTCCTCTATTCCTAGGTATTCTATTCTTTTTGTGGCAATTGTGAATGAGATTGCCTTTCTGATTTGGTTCTCGGTTTGACTGTTATTGGTGTATGAAAATGCTAGTGATTTTTGTACATGGATTTTGCATTCGACAACTTTGCTGAAGCAAAAGTTGACAAGTGGGATCAAATTAAACTTAAGAGTTTCTGCATGGTGAAAGAAACTATCAACAGTGTAAACATACAAACTACAGAATGGAAGAACATATTTGCAAACTATGTATCTGACAAAGGTCTAATATCCAGCATCTATAAGGAACTTAAACAGATTGACAAGAGAAAAACAACCCCATTAAAAAGTGGGCAAAGTACATCAACAGACATTTCTGAGAAGAAGACATACATGTGGCCAACACACATATGAAAAAAATCTCAATATTATTGATCATTAGAGAAATGCAAATTGGAACCACAATGAAATGTCATATCACACCAGTCAGAATGGCTATTATTACAAAGTCAAAAAATAGCAGATGCTGGCAAGGTTACACAGAAAAGGGAACACTTATACAATGTTGGTAGGAGTGTAAATTAGTTCGACCATTGGAAAGCAGTATGGCGATTCCTCAAAGAGCTAAAAGCAGAACTACCACTCAACTCAGTAATCTCCTCAGTGGGTATATACCCAGAGAAATACAAACCATTCTACCATTAAGACTCATCCATGCAAATGTTCACTGCTGCACTATTCACAATAGCAAAGACATGGGATCAACCTAATTATGCATCAATGACAGGTTGGATAAAGAAAATGTGGTACATATAAACCATGGAATACTATGCAGCCATACAAAAGAACAAGATCATGTCATTTGAGGGAACATGGGTGGAACTGGAGGCTATTATCCTTAGCAAACTAATGCAGAAACAGAAAACCAAATATCACATGTTCTCACTTATAAGTGTAAGCTAAATGATGAGAACGTATTAATGCAAAGAAGGAAACAACAGACACTTGGGCCTACTTGAGGGTGGAGGTTGGGAGGAGGGAGAGAAGCAAAACCGGTGACTATTGGGTACTGGGCTTAATATCTGAGTGATGAAATAATCTGTACAACAAACTCCTATGATGTGAGTTACCCCTATGTAACAAACCTTTATATGTACCCCAGAACCTAAAACAAAAGTTAAAAAAAGTATAAAAACAAAACCCAGAGCTAACATCATACTAAGTGGTAAAATACAATGTTTTCACCCTATGTTCAGCAAGACAAGGATGTCTGTTCTTACCACTTCTAGTCAGCATTTTACAAGAGGTTCTAATCAGGGCAATTCAGCAAGACAAATAAATAAAATACATCCATACTTGAAATGAGGAAGTAGCATAGCTTGTATACATCATATACAATGAAGACATGATCTTATATATGAATCCTAATGAATTTATAAAAAAAAATAGAACAAATTAACAAGTTCAGCAAGGTTGGAGGGTACAGGATTAATATACAGAAATCAACTGGATTTCTTTTTTTTTAATTATACATTAAGTTATAGGGTACATGTGCACAACATGCAGGTTTGTTACATATGCATACAAGTGACATGTTGGTGTGCTGCACATATCAACTTGTCATTTACATTAGGTATATCTCCCAATGCTATCCCTTCCCCGACCCCCAAACCCATGACAGGCCCCAGTGTGTGATGCTCCACTTCCTGCAGCCAAGTGTTCTCACTGTTCAATTCCCACCTGTGAATGAGAACATGCAGTGTTTGGTTTTTTGTCCCTACAATAGTTTGCTGAGAATGATGGTTTCCAGCTTCATCCATGTCCCTACAAAGGACATGAACTCATCACTTTTTATGGCCGCATAGTATTCCATGGTGTATGTGTGCCACAGTTTCTTAATCCAGTCTATCAGTGATGGACATTTGGGTTGGTTCCAAGTCTTTGCTATTGTGAATAGTGTCACAATAAACATATGTGTGCATGTGTCTTTATAGCAGCATGATTTATAATTCTTTGGGTACATACCCAGTAATGGGATGGCTGGGTCAAATGGTATTTCTAGTTCTAGATCCTTGAGGAATCACCACACTGTTTTCCACAATTGTTGAACTAGTTTACCATCCCACCAACAGTGTAAAAGTGTTCCTATTTCTGCACATCCTTTCCATCACCTGTTGTTTCCTGACTTTTTAATGATTGCCATTCTAACTGGTGTGAATTGGTATCTCATTGTGGTTTTGATTTGCATTTCTCTGATGGCCAGTGATGATGAGCATTTTGTCATGTGTCTTTTGGCTGCATAAATGTCTTCTTTTGAGAAGTGTTTATTCATATCCTTTGCCCACTTTTTGATGGGGTTGTTTGTTTTTTTCTTGTAAATTTGTTTGAGTTCTTTGTAGATTCTGGATATTAGCCCTTTATCAGATGAGTAGATTGCAAAAATTTTCTCCCATTCTGTAGGTTGCCTGTTCACTCTGATGGTAGTTTCTTTTGCTGTGCAGAAGCTCTTTAGTTTAATTACATCTCATTTGTCAATTTTGGCTTTTGTTGCCATTGCTTTTGGTGTTTTAGACATGAAGTCCTTACCCATGCCTATGTCCTGAATGGTACTGCCTAGGTTTTCTTCTAGGGTTTTTATGGTTTAAGGTCTAAATTTAAGTCTTTAATCCATCTTGAATTAATTTTTGTATACAGTGTAAGGAGGGATCCAGTTTCAGCTTTCTACGTACGGCTAGCCAGTTTGCCCAGCACCATTTATTAAATAGGGAATCTTTCCCCATTTCTTGTTTTCGTCAGGTTTGTTAAAGATCAGATAGTTGGAGATGTATGGTATCATTTCTGAGGGCTCTGTTCTGTTCCATTGGTCTATATCTCTGTTTTGGTACCACTACCATGCTGTTTTATTTACTGTAGCCTTGTAGTATAGTTTGAAGTCAGGTAACATTATGCCTCCAGCTTTGTTCTTTTTGCTTAGGATTGTCTTGGAAATGCAGGCTCTTTTTTGGTTCCATATGAACTTTAAAGTAATTTTTTCCAATTCTCTGAAGAAAGTCATTGGCAGCATGATGAAGAAAGTCATTGGCAGCATGATGGGGATGGCATGGAATCTATAAATTACCTTGGGCAGTATGGCCATTTTCACGATATTAATTCTTCCTATCCATGAGCATGGAATGTTATTCCATTTGTGTGTGTTCCATTTTATTTCATTGAGCAGTGGTTTGTAGTTCTCCTTGGAGAGTTCCTTCACATCCCTTGTAAGTTGGATTCCTAGGTATTTTATTCCCTTTGAAGCAATTGTGAATGGGAGTTCACTCATGATTTGGCTCTCTGTTTGTCTGTTATTGGTGTATGAGAATGCTTGTGAGTTTTGCACATTGATTTTGTATCCTGAGACTTTGCTGAAGTTGCTTATCAGCTTAAGGAGATTTGGGGCTGAGACGATGGGGTTTTCTAAATATACAATCATGTCATCTGCAAACAGGGACAATTTGACTTCCTCTTTTCTTAATTGAATACCCTTTATTTCTTTCTCCTGCCTGATTGCCCTGGCCAGAACTTTGAACATTATGTTGAATAGGAGTGGTGAGAGAGGGCATCCCTGTCTTGTGCCAGTTTTCAAAGGGAATGCTTCCATTTTTCACCCATTCAGTGATATTGGCTGTGGGTTTGTCATAAATAGCTCTTATTATTTTGAGATACATCCCATCAATACCTAATTTATTGATTATTATTTGCGTAGAGAGTTTTAGCATGAAGAGCGGTTGAATTTTGTCAAAGGCCTTTTCTGCATCTATTGAGATAATCATGTGGTTTTTGTCTTTGGTTCTGTTTATATGCTGGATTACGTTTATTAATTTTTATATATTGAACCAGCCTTGAATCCCAGTGATGAAGCCCACTTGATCATGGTGGATAATCTTTTTGATGAGCTGCTGGATTCAGTTTGCCAGTATTTTATTGAGGATTTTTGCTTTGATGTTCATCAGGGATCTTGGTCTAAAATTCTCTTTTTTTGTTGTGCCTCTGCCAGGCTTTGGTATCAGGATGATGCTGGCCTCATAAAATGAGTTAGGAAGATTCCCTCTTTTTCTATTGATTGTGATATTTTCAGAAGGAATGGTACCAGCTCCTCCTTATAACTCTGGTAGAATTCGGCTATGAATCCATCTGGTCTTGGACTTTTTCTTGTTGGTAGTTATTAATTATTGCCTCAATTTCAGAGCCTGTTATTGGTCTATTCAGGGATTCACCTTCTTCCTGGTTTAGTCTTGGGAGTGTATATGTGTCCAGGAATTTATCCATTTCTTCTAGATTTCCGAGTTTATTTGCATAGAGGTGTTTATACTACTCTTTGATGGTAGTTTGTATTTCTGCGGGATTGGTGGTGACATCCCCTTTATCATTTTTTATTTCATCTATTTGATTCTTCTCTCCTTTCTTCTTTATTAGCCTTGCTAGTGGTCTATCAATTTTGTTGATCTTTTCAAAAAATCAGCTCCTGGATTCATTAATTTTTTAAGGGTTTTTTGTGTCTCTATCTGCTTCAGTTCTGCTCTGATCTTAGTTACTTCTTGCCTTCTCCTGTCTTTTGAATGTGTTTGCTCTTGCTTCTCTAGTTCTTTTAATTGTAATGTTAGGGTGTCCATTTTAGATCTTTCCTGCTTTCTCTTGTGGGCATTTAGTGCTATAAATTTCTCTCTACACATTGCTTTAAATATGTCCCAGAGATTCTGGTATGTTGTGTCTTTGTTCACCTTGATTTCAAAGAACATCTTTATTTCTGCTTTCATTTCATTATGTACCCAGTAGTCATTCAGGAGCAGGTTGTTCAGTTTCCATGTAGTTGAGCGGTTTTGAGTGAGTTTCTTAATCCTGAGTTCTAGTTTGATTGCACTGTGGTCTGAGAGAGAGTTTGTTATGATTTCTGTTCTTTTACACTTGCTGAGGAGTGCTTTACTTCCAAGTATGTGGTCAATCTTGGAGTAAGTGTGATGTTGTGCTGAGAAGAATGTATATTCTGTAGATTTGGGGTGGAGAGTTCTGTAGATGTCTATTAGGTCTGCTTGGTGCAGAGCTGAATTCAATTCCTGGATATCCTTTTTAACTTTCTGTCTATTGATCTGTCTAATGTTGACAGTGGCGTGTTAAAGTCTCCCGTTATTATTGTGTGAGAGTCTAAGTCTCTTTGTAGGTCTCTAAGGACTTGCTTTATGAATCTGGGTGCTCCTGTATTGGGTGCATATATATTTAGAATAGTTAGTTCTTCTTGTTGAATTGATCCCTTTACCATTATGTAATGGCCTTCTTTGTCTCTTTTGATCTTTGTTGGTTTAAAGTCTGTTTTATCAGAGACTTGGACTGCAACCCCTGCCTTTTTTTGTTTTCCATTTGCTTGGTAGATCTTCCTCCATCCCTTTATTTTGAGCCTATGTGTGTCTCTTCACGTGAGATGTGTCTTCTGAATACAGCACATTGATGGGTCTTGACTCTTTATCCAATTTGCCAGTCTGTGTCTTTTAATTGGAGCATTTAGCCCATTTACATTTAAGGTTATTATTGTTATGTGTGAATTTGATCCTGTCATTATGATCTTAGCTGATTATTTTGCTCATTAGTTGATGCAGTTTCTTCATAGCATCAGTGGTCTTTACAATTTGGCATGTTTTTGCAGTGGCTGGTAGCGGTTGTTCCTTTCCACGTTTAGTGCTTCCTTCAGGAGCTCTTGTAAGGTAGGCCTGGTGGTGACAAAATCTCTCAGCATTTGCCTGTCTATAAAGGATTTTATTTCTCCTTCACTTATGAAGCTTAGTTTGGCTGGATATGAAATTCTGGGTTGAAAATTCTTTTCTTTAAGGATATTAATATTGGCCTCCATTCTCTTCTGGCTTGTAGAGTTTTTGCCAAAAGATCCACTGTTAGTCTGATAGGCTTCCCCTTGTGGGTAACCCGACCTTCCTCTCTGGCTGCCCTTAACATTTTTTCCTTCATTTCAACTTTGGTGAATCTGACAATTATGTGTCTTAGAGTTGCTATTCTCGAGGAGTATCTTTGTGGTGTTCTCTGTATTTCCTGAATTTGAATATTGGCCTGCCTTGCTAGGTTGGGGAAATTCTCCTGGATAATATCCTGCAGAGTGTTTTCCAACTTGGTTCCATTCTCCCTGTCACTTTCAGGTACACAAATCAGACGTAGATTTGGTCTTTTCACATAGTCCCATATTTCTTGGAGGCTTTGTTTGGTTTTTTTTACTCTTTTTTCTCTAAACTTCTCTTCTCGCTTCATTTCATGCATTTTATCTTCAATCACTGATACCCTTTCTTCCAGTTGATCAAAACTGAAGCTTGTGCATTCATCACATAGTTCTTGTGCCATGGTTTTCAGCTCCACCAGGTCACTTAAGGACTTCTCTATGCTGGTTATTCTAGTTAGCCATTTGTCTAATCTTTTTTCAAGGATTTTAGCTTCTTTGTGTTGGGTTCAAACTTCCTCCTTTAGCTTGGAGAAGTTTGATCATCCGAAGCCTTCTTCTCTCAATTCATCAAAGTCATTCTCCGTCCAGCTTTGTTTCATTGCTGGCGAGGAGCTGCATTCCTTTGGAGGGGGAGAGCTGCTCAGATTTTTAGAATTTTCATCTTTTCTGCTCTGTTTTATCCCCATTTTTGTGGTTTTTATCTACCTTTGGTCTTTGATGATGCTAATGTACAGATGGGGTTTTCATGTGGATGTCCTTTCTGTTTGTTAGTTTTCCTTCTAACAGTCAGGACCCTCAGCTGCAGGTCTGTTGGAGTTTGCTGGAGGTCTCCTCCAGACCCTGTTTGCCTGGGTATCAGCAGCAGAGGCTGCAGAACAGCGAATATTGCTGAACAGCAAATTTTGTTGCCTGATCGTTCCTCTGGAAGCTTTGTCTCAGAGAGGTACCTGGCCATGTGAGGTGTCAGTCTGCCCTTACTGGGGGGTGCCTCCCAGTTAGGCTACTCAGGGGTCAGGGACCCACTCGAGGAGGCAGTCTGTCCCTTCTCAGATCTCAAACTCCATGCTAGGAGAACCACTACTCTCTTCAAAGCTGTTGGACAGGAACATTTAAGTCTGCAGAGGTTTCTGCTGCCTTTTGTTCAGCTCTGCCCTGCCCCCAAAGGTGGAGTCTACAGAGGCAGGCAGGCCTCCTTGAGCTGCAGTGGACTGCACCCAGTTCAAGCTTCTCGGACACTTTGTTTACCTACTCAAGCCTCAGCAATGGTGGGCAACCCTCCCCCAACCTTGCTGCCACCTTGCAGTTTGATCTCAGAATGCTATGCTAGCAATGAGTGAGGCTCTGTAGGTGTGGGACTCTCCGAGCCAAGCACGGGATATAATCTCCTGGTGTGCCGTTTGCTAAGACTTTGGAAAAGTGCAGTATTAGTGTGGGAATGACCCAATTTTCCAGGTGCCATCTGTCACAGCTTCCCTTGGCTAGGAAAGGGAATTCCTTGACCCCTTGTGTTTCCCAGGTGAGGTGATGCCTATCCCTGCTTTGGCTCACATTCAGTGGGCTATACCCACTGTCCTGCATCCACTGTCTGACAAGCTCCAATGAGATGATCCCGGCACCTCAGTTGGAAATGCAGAAATCACCCATCTTCTGCGTCACTCACACTGGGAGCTGTAGACTGGAGCTGTTCCTATTTGCCCTTCTTGGAACCGCCAATCAAACTGGATTTCTAAACAGCAGCAATGAACAACCCAGAAGTGAAATTAAGAAAATAATTCCATTTATAATGGCATCATAGGAAAAAAATCTAAGGAATATGTTTAACAAGATAAGTGTAAAACTTATGCTCTGAAAACTATAAAATACTGCTGATAGATATTAATGGAAATGTAAATAAGTGGAAAGACAGCCCACATTCATGTATTAGAAGACTTAACATTGTTAAAACACCAATATTCACCAGACTGATCTACAGATTCAATGTAATTTCTGCCAAATTTCTACTTGGCTTTTTTTGCAGAAATTGACAAGCTGATCCTAAAATTTATATGGAAATTTAAGGTTCCTAGAATAGCTGAAAAAAAAAAAAACCTTGAATTTATTTGAAGGGCACATACTTAATGTCAAAACGTACTACAAAGCTATAATAATAAACAGATGTAGTCCAACATAAGGTTAGACATATAGACAGATATAGTGCCAAAATAAGGTTAGACCAAGGGAATACACTGAAAGTCCAGAAATAAGACATTACATTTATAGTCCATTGATTTTCAACAAGAGCACCAAGACAACTCAATGAAGAAAAATATTTTCTTCAACAAATCATGCTAGAGAAAAATATATCCACATGCAAAAAAAAAAAAGTTGAACCTCTTCCTAACACCATACATAAAAATTCACTCAAAATTTTCATAGACATAAATGTAAGAGCTAAAACTATAAAACTCTTAGAAGACAATTTACAAGTAAATTTTCGTAAGTCTGCATTACTACAGGTAGTGGGCTGGCTTCCTGGGCTGTTTGCTGCAGGTTGTGAGTCAGAGTTCTATTTTTATACATAGTCTGGCATTGTCATTTGTATTTCAGACTCTCAAAATCAAACACTAGCTATGGAATTTCCAGGAATTTACTCAATCTTTCTTTGCTCCATTACCTTCATGTATAAAATTTGGTTAGTAGAAGCCTCTACTACATAGGATAATAATTTATAGCCCATACAAATATTTTCTGAACTGACCTGGAAAAAATAGATCCAGTAGTGCTAATGTATCAACCATGTATGAGAAAGATAATATACTTCTATGCTGAAGATATACAGAAAGAGAAGATAAAGGTACTTACTTAGCACAGTACCTGGCACAAAGGAGGCAGACAATTGTTAGGTGTCTATCTGTTTCCTCGGTTTTTCTTTCTAGGATTCTTCTTGTCACTCCATTTTAATAGTGTGATGGTAAGTGATAGTAGACCATTATCCATGGTAAGAAGCATTATAATTCCTTATGACTGCAAGGAGACACTTTTTCCCTAATAGTACACATAGATTTCCAAAAAAAAAAAAAAAAAAAAAAACCCTGTATAGTACTCCTGCTAGCTCCCTGAGTTCAAGCAACAGAATTGGTTTCCTCATTCACTCAATCATATCCTTTAGGCTCTTTAGGCTTCCATCCCTTTTGTAGAAGACTATTAGAAATAAGGGCCAGGCACTGTGATTCACACCCATAATCTCAGCTCTTTGAGAGGCCAAGGCAGGAGGATCACTTGAGCTCAGGAGTTGGGAGGTTGCAGTGAGCTAGGATCAAGCCACGGCATCCCAGCCTAAATGACAGGAGTCCCGGAAAAAAAAAAAAAAGAAAATGAAAAGAAGAAGGAAGAAAAAAAATAAAGCTATCAATGTTACACACAAGTGTTATATATGCAATTAAATAGTTTAGCATTGAGGAAGAAGTCATCTTTCTGTTCTGTCTACTAAAGAATGCACAAAAACAATTGGATTGGAAGGATGCCTTCTCCATTACAAATCCCATTTGGTACAATTTAGCCATCATCCCTCTTTTTAAGGACAATGTTGTTTATGGAGCATGAGCTGAGGTGTTGTGAATGATTTCTTGGTTTCTCTCTTCTCCAAATTAGCACATGAACCCCACGCCCATAAGATGGTAACAGTTAAAATATGAACAAACACAACAATAGTAAGGCCTGGAAAGAAGTCTTTACACCACCCCAGGAGAGCATGTGTTGTACATTCCAAGTCTGTGACATCCTGCAAGGGACCAGCCCACTCTTACCCCCAAGATATGGCTCAATTTTGCACAGAAACCACTTTATTTTTGTATCCCAGATGCTTTCCTATAATCTGGCCAGCAGCTATAAATCTACCAGTTATATAAAAGTAATTCTGGGACATTCAGGGAAATAGGAGTTGTACCCCTTGCCTGTGTATTAGGGTGGCTTCCTAATACAAGAGGAAAAAAATCAATAAACTAAGACCCAAAGATTCTAATAAGTTACATGTGGTTAGCATTCCAGTAAAAGTCATAGAAGTATAATAAAAAAAAGAATTCTATAAAAGTTTATTATTTTTAATACTTTCTATTACTAGTATGAATTTTCAGGAGACTGGCTAGCCTTTACAGAATACACTTGTGGCATACAAAACCTTTTTATTTTTTATTCATTTATTTATTCATTTAGTAACCGTTTGTAGACGTTAATAGGTAAAATATACTGCATTTAAAATTGCCTCTGAAGTTTTACAGTGGACTGATTACCAATGCACAAAATATGGAACGTTGCAGTCTTTTCTAGGACAGTCATTTCTAATCCACTTTTAATTAAGGGATTTAGCAGACAAACAAGCTAGTTAACATTTCTCAGAGATTGCTTTCACATTACTAGCACAACTGGAAGTATATTTTTCTGGGAAAGTTCAGAGAAGTTTTGAAAGGCCTAGAAATTGTTATAGTTATCTAAGCCAAAATATCTTTGAGCTGAAAATGTCTATCTGTGTAGTGGAATATAGCTTAAAATCATTAAAGTTGGAGGTGACTGCAGCTAGCCTAGCCTTGGACAAGCATTTTACATAAGAAAAACCATGTTTTCCCAAAGTCATTTTATTTTCCTACTATGCATATACTAACTTCATTTTTCTCTGGCCTTGTTATATATTCACCTATTCATAGAATTTCATGTGAGGAGATATACCATTTTAATTGCTTCGTAAGATAACCATCATGGTAATTCACTTTGTAAGCACATATATACAACATCAACTATCACCTCAGCTTAATTGGTTGAGTATTGATAACTGGTATAAACAAGGACTCATTAATAAGTTGCTAATGGTTAAATTTACTCATGGCCCAATTAAGACAAAGAGCAATGCATAATACACATTCTCAAGAATACAGTAATAATAACTAACATTTATTCAAGGCTTGCACTACATGCCAGGCATTTTGAATGTTGTTTTTATACAGTGTATAATTTAATCCTCACAATAACCATATGATTCTATTGCAGTTCTTATCCTTGTTTTACATGAAGAAACTAAGGCACAGAGAGGTTAAAGGACTTGCAATATCACACCAGAGTCAGAGTGTTTGAACCTAAGCATCCAATCGTAGCACCCTTTATTATTTAACATTCAATACTCTCGTTCTATGGGAGTTAGGATAGCCTCTCTTATTGTTTTATTTTGCATCACTTCTAATTTATAGGAGGACCCTGTTGAAGTGCAAAGACTGAATGTCTAAATTCCTGAGTTTAGCCAGGGGCTTGTTTACTGCGGTCAGTACCAGGTACAATGTATAACCAAGTGTTACTTCCTTAGCTCACCATAGAGTACAACCACCTGATTGCATATCTTTGAAACTAAATATAGGAGCTATAAGCATAGTTAACTCAGCCTCCTTATAAAACCAAAAGAATTAAAACAAAAATATATTTTATAAGGTAATTTGTTTTTTTTTTCCACTTAAACCAATCAAGGAAAGAAGTTTTTTTCCCACTAAAATAAAAAATGACTTGTAGCATGATGATTGAGAGTCTGGAGTGTCTGAGCTCAAGCCTCAGCAATTCCACTGGGTATTGGGCAAGGTACTCAAAAATCTCTGTACTTCAGTTTCCTCATCTGGAAATTAGGAGTTACACATTGAGGGTTAAAGTAGTTGTAAGAATTTAGTTAATTAACACAGAGTTCTTCCTAGAATGTCTCATCTGATCCTGATTCCTGAAGCACGTTATATAACAGGTCTTGTAAAATGCTTTGATTCCCATTTTTCTTTCTCTTTTTTAGGTGTTCATCACAGGTGTAGAAATAATGGCTGCTTTAATAGAGAGAAAAGCAATAATTGCCAGAATGTATCATTTGTTAAATAAAAAGTGCCATGAATTATTGAGAGTGAATTTCAACTGTAGCTTACAGAAACGGGGATTATGGAGTCTCCTTACAATCAATCAAGGTCAAGAAAAATGTTCTTAGAGATATAGAGGATGGAAAGGTTAAAAAAATATTTTTATAGATTGCTGGCAAGATGGCCGAATAGGAACAGATCTGGTCTGCAGCTCCCAGCAAGATCGATGCAGAAGGTGGGTGATTTCTGTGTTTCTAACTGAGGTGTCCAGTTCATCTCATTGGGACTTGTTGGACAGTGGGTGAGGCCCACGGAGGGGCATGGCCTCCCCAGGGAAGTGCAAGGGGTCAGGGAATTTTCTCCCCTACCCAAGGGAAGCCATAAGGGGCTGAGCCTGAGGAACCATGCACACTCCAGCCCAGATACTGCACTCGTCCCATGGCCTTCGCAACCCAAAACCAGGAAATTCCCTCTGGTACCTACCCCACCAGGGACCTGGGTTTCAAGCACAAAACTGGGCAGCTGTTTGGTCAGACACTGAACTAGCCACAGGAGTTTTTTTTTTCCATACCCCAGTGGCACCTGGAACACCAGTGAGACAGAACCATTCACTCTCCTGGAAAGGGGTGCTGAAGCCAGTGAGCCAAGTGGTCTGTCGGCAGGTCCCACCCCCATGGAGCCCAGCAAACTAAGATCCACTGGCTTGAAATTCTTGCTGCCAGCACAGTAGCAGTCTGAGATCGACCTGGGATGCTTGAGCTTGGTGAGGGGAGGGGCATCACCATTGCTGAGGCTTGACTAGGTGGTTTTAGGCTCACAGTGTAAACAAAGCAATGAGGAAGTTCGAACTGGGTGGAGCCACTGCAGCTCAGCAAGGCTGCTGTGGCAAGACTACCAGATTTCTCCTCTGTGGGCAGGGCATCTCTGAAAAACAGGCAGCAGCCCCAGTCAGGGACTTATAGATAAAACTCCCATATCCCTGGGACAGAGCACCTGGGGGAAGGGGCGGCTGGGGGTGCAGCTTCAGCAGACTTAAACGTGCCTGCCTGACAGCTCTGAAGAGAGCAGCAGACCTCCCAGCACAGTGTTCAAGCTCTGATAAGGGTCCCTGATCCTGATGTATCCAGACTGGGAGACACCTCCCAGTAGGGGCTGACAGACAGCTCATACAGGACAGCTCTGGCTGACATCTGGCGGGTGCCCCTCTGGGACTAAGCTTCCAGAGGAAAGAACAGGCAGCAATCTTTGCTGTTCTGCAGCCTCTGCGGGTGATACCCAGGCAGACAGGGTGAGGAGTGGACCTCCAGCAAACTCTAGCCAACCTGCAGCAGAAGGGCTTGACTGTTAGAAGGAAAATAAACAGAAAGGAATAGCACATCCACTCAAAGACCCCAACCGAAGGCCACAAACATCAAAGACCAAAGGTAAATAAATCCACAAAGATGTTGAGAAACCAGCACAAAAACACTGAAAATTCCAAAAACCAGAAGACCTCTTCTCCTCCAAAGGATCACAACTGCTTGCCAGCAAGGGAACAAAACTGGATGGAGAATGAGCTGGATTAATTGACAGAAGTAGGCTTCAGAAAGTGAGTAATAACAAACTCCTCCGAGCTAAAAGAGCATGTTCCAAACCAATGGAATGAAGCTAAGAACCTTGAAAAACGGTTAGATGAGTTGCTAACTAAAATAACCAGTGTAGAGAAGAACATAAATGACCTGATGGAGCAGAAAAACAGCAGGAGAACTTTGTGAGGAATACACAAGTATCAATAGCTGAGTTGATCAAGCAGAAGAAAAGATATCAGTAATTGAAGACCAACTTAATGAAATAAAGTGTAAAGACAAGGTTAGAGGGGTTCTGGTTCCAAGATGACCAAATAGAAACAGCTCAAGCTTACGGCTCCCAGCATGAGCGAAGCAGAAGATGGGTGATTTGTGCATTTTCAACTGAGGTACCGGGTTCATCTCACTGGGGCTTGTTGGACAGTGGGTGCAGCCCATGGAGTGTGAGCTGAAGCAGGGAGGGGCATTGCCTCACCCGGGAAGCACAAGAGGTCGGGGAATTCCCTTTCCTAGCCAAGGGAAGCCATGACAGATGCTACCTGGAAAATCGGGTTGCTCCCACCCCAATACTGCACATTTCCAACGGTCCTAGCAAATGGCACACCAGGAGATTATATTCTGCGCATGACTCAGAGGGTCCCACACCCACAGAGACTCACTCACTGCTAGCACAGCAGTCTGAGATCGAACTGCAAGGCTGCAGCAAGGCTAGGGGAGGGGTGTCTGCCATTGCTGAGGCTTGAGTTGGTAAACAAACTGGCCAGGAAGCTTGAACTGGGTGGAGCCCACCACAGCTCCACGAGGCCTGTCTGCCTCTGTAGACTCCACCTCTGGGGGCAGGGCATAGTTTAGAGAAAAAAGAGTAAAAGGAAACAAACAAAGCCTCCAAGAAATATGGGACTATGTGAAAAGACAAAATCTACATCTCATTGGTGTACCTGAAAGTGACGGGGAGAATGGAACCAAGCAGGAAAACCCTCCTCAGGATATTATCCAGGAGAACTTCCCCAACATAACAAGGCAGGCCAACATTCAAACTCAGGAAATACAGAGAATGCCACAAAGATATTCCTCAAGAAGAGCAACTCCAAGAAACATAATTGTCAGATTCACCAAAGTTGAAATGAAGAAAAATATTAAGGGCAGCCAGAGAGAAAGGTCAGGTTATCCACAAAGGTAAGCCCATAAGACTAACAGTGGATCTCTCTGCAGAAACTCTACAAGCCAGAAGAGAGTGGGGGCCAATATTCAACATTCTTAAAGAAAATAATTTTCAACCCAGAATTTCATATCCAGCCAAACTAAGCTTCATAAGTGAAGGAGAAATAAAATCCTTTACAGAAAAACAGATGCTGAGAGATTTTATCAACACCAGGCCTGCCTTACAAGAGCTCCTGAAGGCAGCACTAAACATGGAAAGGAAAAACCAGTACCAGCCACTGCAAAAACATGCCAAATTTTAAAGACCATTGATGCTAGGAAGAAAAGGCATCAACTAATGAGCAAAATAACCAGATAACATCATAATGACAGGATCAAATTCACACATAACAATATTAACCTTAAATGTAAATGGGCTAAATGCTCCAATTAAAAGATACAGACTGGCAAATTGGATAAATAGTCAAGACCCATTAGTGTGCTGTATTCAGGAGACCCATCTCACGTGCAAAGACATACATAGGCTCAAAATAAAGGGATGGAGGAAGACCTAACAAGCAAATGGAAAACAAAAACAAAAACAAAAAGCAGGGGTTGCAATCCTAGTATCTAATAAAACAGACTTGAAACCAACAAAGATCAAAAGAGACAAAGAAGGCCATTACATAATGGTAAAGGGATGAATTTAACAAGAAGAACTAACTATTCGAAATATATATGCATCCAATACAGGAGGACCTAGATTCATAAAGCAAGTCCTTAGAGACCTACAAAGAGACTTAGACTCCCACACAATAATAATGGAGACTTTAACACCCCACTGTCAACATTAGACAGATCAATGAGACAGAAAGTTAACAAGGATATCCAGGAATTGAACTCAGCTCTGCACCAAGCAGACCTAATAGACATCTACAGAACTCTCCACCCCATATCAACAGAATATATATTCTTCTTAGCACCACATTTCACTTATTCCAAAATTGACCACATAGTTGGAAGTAAAGCACTCCTCAGCAAATGTAAAAGAACAGAAATTATAACAAACTCGCCCTCAGACCACACTGCAATCAAACTAGAACTCAGATTAAGAAATTCACTCAAAACCACTCAACTACATGGAAACTGAACAACCTGCTCCTGAATGACTACTACATATGTAACGAAATGAAGGCAGAAATAAAGATGTTCTTTGAAACCAATGAGAACAAAGACACAACATACCAGAATCTCTGGGACACATTTAAAGCAGTGTGTAGAGGGAAATTTGTAGCACTAAATGCCCACAAGAGAAGCAGGAAAGATCCAAAATTGACACCCTAACATTACAATTAAAAGAACTAGAGAAGCAAGAGCAAACACCTTCAAAAAATAGGAGAAGGCAAGAAATAACTAAGATCAGAGCAGAACTGAAGGAAATAGAGACACAAAAAACCCTTCAAAAAATCCATGAATCCAGGAGCTGGTTTTTTGAGATCAACAAAATTGATAGACCACTAGCAAGAGTAACAAAGAAGAAAAGAGAGAAGAATCAAATAGACACAATAAAGAATGATACAGGGGATATCACCAGCAATGCCACAGAAATACAAACTACCATCAGAAATACTATAAACACCTCTAGGCAAATAAACTAGAAAATCTAGAAGAAATGTATACATTCTTGGACACATAGGCCCTCCCAAGACTAAACCAGGAACAAGTTGAATCCCTGAATAGACCAATAACAGACTCTGAAATTGAGGCAATAACTAATAGCCTACCAACAAAAAAGTGCAGGACCAGATGGACTAACAGCCAAACTCTACCTGAGGTACAAAAAGGAAATGGTACCATTCCTTCTGAAACAATTCCAATCAATAGAAAAAGAGGGAATCCTCCCTAACTCAGTTTATGAGGCCGGCATCATCCTGATACCAAAGCCTGACAGAGACACAACAAAAAAAATAGAATTTTAGACCAATATCCCTGATGAACATCGATGCAAAAATCCTCAATAAAATACTGGCAAACCAAATCCAGCAGCATATCAAAAAGCTTATCCACCAAGATCAAGTTGGCTTCATGCCTGGGATACAAGGCTGGTTCAACATATGCAAATTAATAAACATAATCCATCACATAAACAGAACCAAAGACAAAAACCACACGATTATCTCAGTAGATGCAGAAAAGGCCTTCAACAAAATTCAGTAGCCCTTCATGCTAAAAACTCGCAATAAACTAGGTATTGATGGAATGTATCTCAAAATAATAAGAGCTATTTCTGACAAACACATGGCCAATATCATACTGAATGGGCAAAAATTGAAAGCATTCCCTTTGAAAACTGGCACAAGACAGGGATGTCCTCTCTCAACACTCCTTTTCAACATAGATTTGGAATTTCTGGCCAGGGAAATCCGACAAGATAAAGAAAAAAAGAGTATTCAATTAGGAAAAGAGGAAGTCAAATTGCCCCTGTTTGCATATTTAGAAAACCCCATCATCTCAACCCAAAATCTCCTTAAGCTGATAAACAACTTCAGCAAAGTCTCAGGATACATAATCAATGTGCAAAAATCACAAGCATTCTTTTACACCAATAACAGACAAACAGAGAGCCAAATCATGTGTAAACGCCCATTTCCAATTGCTACAAAGAGAATAAAATACCTAGGAATCCAACTTACAAGGGATGTGAAGGATCTGTTCACAGAGAACTACAAACCCTGCTCAATGAAACAAAAGAGGACACAAACAAGTGGAAGAACATTCCATGCTCATGGATTGGAAGAATCAAAATGTATAGATTCAGTGCCATCCCCATCCAGCTACCAATGACTTTTTTCATAGAATTGGAAAAAACTACTTTAAAGTTCATATGGAACCAAAAAAGAGCCCTCATTGCCATGACAATCCTAAGCCAAAAGAACAAAGCTGGAGGCATCACGCTACCTGATTTCAAACTATACTACAAGGCTACAGTAACCAAAACAGCATGGTACTAGTACCAAAACAGAGATATAGACCAATGGTACAGAACAGAGCACTCAGAAATAATACCACACATCTACAACCATCTGATCTTTGACAAACCTGACAAAAACAAGAAATGTGGAATTGATTCCCTATTTAATAAATGGTGCTAGGAAAACTGGCTAACCATATGTAGAAAACTGAAACTGGATCCCTTCGTTACACCTTATACAAAAATTAATTCAAGATGGATGAAAGACTTACATGTTAGACCTAAAACCATAAAAACCCTAGAAGAAAACCTAGGCAATACCATTCAGGACATAGGCATGGGCAAGGACTTCATGACTAAAACACCAAAAGCAATGGCAACAAAAGACAAAATTGACAAATGGGATCTAATTAAACTAAAGAGCTTCTGCACAGCAAAAGAAACTACCATCAGAGTGAACAGGCAACCTACAGAACGGGAGAAAATTTTTGCAATCTACTCATCTGACAAAGGGCTAATATCCAGAATCTACAAAGAACTCAAATTTACAAGAAAAAAACAAACAACCCTATCAAAAAGTAGGTGAAGGATATGAACAGAGACTTTTCAGAAGAAGACATTTATGCAGCCAACAAACATGAAAAAATGCTCATTATCACTGGTCATCACAGAAATGCAAATCAAAACCACAATGAGATACCATCTCACACCAGTTTGAATGGCGATCATTAAGAAGTCAGGAAACAACAGGTGCTGGAGAAGATGTGGAGAAATAGGAATGCTTTTACACTGTTGGTGGGACTGTAAACTAGTTCAACCATTGTGGAAGACAGTGTGGCAATTCCTTAAGGATCTAGAACTATAAATACCATTTGACTCAGCTGTCCAATTACTGGGTATATACCCAAAGGATTATAAATCATGCTACTATAAAGACACATGCACATATATGTTTATTGCAACACTATTCACAATAGCAAAGACTTGGAACCAACTCAAATGTCCATCAATGATAGACTGGATTAAGAAAATGTGGCACGTATACACCATGCAATACTATGCAGCCATAAAAAGGATGAGTTCATGTCCTTTGTAGGGACATGGATGAAACTGGAAACCATCATTCTGAGCAAAGCATCACAAGGAGAGAAGAACAAACACCGCATGTTCTCACTCATGGGTGGGAATTGAACAATGAGAACACTTGGACACAGGGTGGGGAACATCACACACCGGGTCCTGTGGTGGGGTGGTTGTATGGGGGAGAGATAGCATTAGGAGAAATATCTAATGTAAATGACGAGTTAATGAATGCAGTAAACCAGCACAGCACATGTATACCTATTTAACAAACGTGCACATTGTGCACATGTACCCTAGAACTTAAAGTATAATAAAAAAAAAATGAAAAAAGGAAGAAAAAAAGGAAAAAAAAAGAACAAGCCCTCTATTCTAATTTCAGTCCATTTCATTGATATTCTCTTGCCAGAAGTAATGAAAATAATTCATTTTGAGAGTGTTTTCCTAGTAGGAAATAGACTACTTTTTAAATTTGTTTGCATTTCTATCTGTAGCACCTCACATAATGATTGAGACCATAGACAAAAAAATAAAAATAAAAAAAGGAGAAGTTGCAATCCTAATCTCTGATAAAAGAGACTTTAAACCAGCAAAGATCAAAAGAGACAAGGGCTTTACATAATGGTAAAGGGAAAAATGCAGCAAGAAGAGCTAACTATCCTAAATATATATGCACTCAATACAGGAGCACCCAGATTCATAAAGCAAGTCCTTAGAGACCTACGAAGAGACTTAGACTCCCACACGTTAATAATGGGAGACTTTAATACCCAACCGTCAATATTAGACAGATCAACGAGACAGAACGTTAACAAGGATATCCAGGACCTGAACTCAGATCTGCAACAAACAGACCCAATAGACATCTACGGAAATCTCCACCCCAAATCAACAGAACATACATTCTTCTCAGCACCACATCACACTCATTCTAAAATTGACCACGTAATTGGAAGTAAAGCACTCCTCAGCAAATGTAAAAGAATGGAAATCAGAACAAACTGTCTCTCAGAACACAGTGCAATCAAATTAGAACTCAGAATTAAGACGCTCACTCAAAACTGCACAACTACATGGAAACTGAACAACCTGCTCCTGAATGACTACTGGGTAAATAACAAAATGAAGGCAGAAATAAAGGTGTTTTTTGAAACCAATGAGAATGAAGACACAATGTACCAGAATCTCTTGGATACATTTAAAGCCGTGTGTGGAGTGAAATTGATAGCACTAAATGTCCACAAGAGAAAGCAGGAAAGATCTAAAATTGACACCCTAACATCACAATTAAAAGAACAAGAGAAGCAACAGCAAACAAATTCAAAAGGTAGGAGAAAACCAGAAATAACTAAGATCAGAGCAGAACTGAAGGAGATACAGACACAAAAAAACCCTTCAAAAAATCAATGAATCCGGGAGCTGGTTTTTTTTAAAAGATCAGCAAAATATATAGAATGCTAGCCAGACTAATAACGAAGAAAAGAGAGAAGGATGAAATAGACACAATAAAAAATGATACAGGGGATATCACCACTCATCCCACAGAAATACAAACTACCATCAGAGAATACTATAAACACCTTTATGCAAATAAACTAGAAATCTTAGAAGAAATGGATAAATTCCTGGACACATACACCCTTCAAAGGCTAAACCAGAAGAAGTTGAATCCCTGAATAGACCAATAACAAGTTCCGAAAATGAGGTAGTAATTAATAGCCTACCAAGCAAAAAAAGTCCAGGACCAGTTGGATTCACAGCCAAAGTCTACCAGAGGTACCAAGAGGAGCTGGTACCATTTCTTCTGAAACTATTCCAAACAATAGAAAAATAGGGGATCCTCCCTAACTCATTTTATGAGGCCAGCATCATTCTGATGTCAAAACCTGGCCGAGACACAACAGAAAAGGAAAATTTCAGGCCAATATCCCTGATACAGATCGATGAGAAAATCCTCAATAAAATACTGGCAAACCAAATCCAGCAGCACATCAAAAAGCTTATGCATCATGATCAAGTCGGCTTCTACCCAGGGATGTAAGGCTCGTTCAACATATGCTAATCAATAAACGTAATCCATCACATAAACAGAACCAATGACAAAAACTACACGATTATTTCAATAGATGCAGAAAAAGTTTCAACAAAATTCAACACCCCTTCATGCTAAAAACTCTCAATAATCTAGGTATCGATGGAATGTATCTCAAAATAGTAAGAGCTATATATGACAAACCCACAGCCAATATCATACTAAATGGGCAAAAACTGGGAGGATTCCATTTGAAAACTGGCACAAGACAGGGATGCCCTCTCTCACCACTCCTATTCAACATAGTATTGGAAGTTCTGGCCAGGGCAATCAGGCAAGAGAAAGAAATAAAGGGTATTCAAATAGGAAGGGAGGAAGTCAAATTGTCCCTGTTTGCAGATGACATGATTGTATATTTAGAAAACCCTATTGTCTCAGCCCAAATCTCCTGATGCTGATAAGCAACTCCAGCAAATCTCAGGATACAAAATCAATATTAAAAAATCACAAGCATTCCTATACACCAATAACAGGCAAACAGAGAGCCATATCATGAGTGAACTCCCATTCACAATTGCTACAAAGAGTATAAAATACCTAGGAATACAACTTACAAGAGATGTGAAGGACCTCTTCAAGGAGAACTACAAACCACTGCTCAAGGAAATAAGAGAGGACACAAACAAATGGAAAAGCATTTCTGCACATGAATAGGAAGAGTCAATATCATGAAAATGGCCATACTGCCCAAAGTAATGTATAGATTCTATACTATCCCCATCAAGCTACCACTAACTTTCTTCACAGAATTGGATTAAACTACTTTAAAGTTCATATGGAACCAAAAAAGAGCTTACATAGCCAAGACAATCCTAAGCAAAAAGAACAAAGCTGGAGGCATCATGCTACCTGACTTCGAATTATACTATAAGGCTACAGTAACCAAAATAGCATGGTACTGGTACCAAAACAGATATATAGACCAGTGGAACAAAAGAGGGGCCTCAGAAACAATACCACACATCTATAAACATCTGATCTTTGACAAATCTGACAAAAACAAGCAATGTGGAAAGGATTGCCTATTTAATAAATGGTGTTGGGAAAACTGGCTAGCCATATGCAGAAAACTGAAACTGGATCCCTACTTACACCTTATGCAAAAATCACCTCAAGATAGATTAAGGACTTAAATGTTAAGACCTAAAAACCATAAAAATCCTAGAAGAAAACCTGGGCAATACCATTCAGGATAGGCATGGGCCAATACTAGACTTCATGTCTAAAACACCAAAAGCAATGGCAACCGAAGCCAAGATTGACAAATGGGATCTAATTAAACTAAAGAGATTCTGCACAGTAAAAGAAACTATCATCAGAGTGAATAGGCAACCTACAGAATGGAAGAAAAATTGCAATCTATCCATCTGGCAAAGGGCTAATATCCAGAATCTACAAAGAACCTATACAAATTTACAAGAAGAAAACAACCCCATCAAAAAGTGGGCAAAGGATAGGAACAGATACTTCTCAAAAGAAGATATTTATGTGGCCAACAAACATATGAAATAAAGCTCATCATCACTGGTTATTAGAGAATTGCAAATCAAAACCACAATGAGATAGCATCTCATGCCAGTTAGAATGGCTATCATTAAAAAGTCAGGAAACAACAGATGCTGGCGAGAATGTGGAGAAATAGGAATGCTTTTACACTGTTGGTGGGAGTGTAAATTAGTTCAATTATTCTGGAAGGCAGTGTGGCCATTCCTCAAGGATCTAGAACTAGAAATACATTTTGACCCAGCAATCCCATTACTGGTATAAACCCAAACAATTATAAATCATTCTACTATAAAGACACATGCACACGTATGTTTATTGCAGCACTATTCACAATAGCAAAGACTTGGAACCAATTCAAATGCCCATCAGTGATATACTGGATAAAGAAAATGTGGCACATATACACCATGGAATACTATTCATCCATATAAAAGATGAGTTCATTTCCTTTGCAGGGACATGGATGGAGCTGGAAACCATCATTCTCAGCAAATGATTTCAAGAACAGAAAACCAAACACCACAGGTTTTCACTCATAAGCGGAAGTTGAACAAGGAGAACAAATGGACTCGGGGAGGGAAATATCACACAACGGGGCCTGCTGCGGGGTGGGGGGATAGGGGAGGGATAGCATTAGGATAAATATCTAATGTAGCTGACTGGTTGATGGGTGCAGCAAACCACCATAGCACATGTATACCTGTGTAAAAAAACTGCACATTCTGCAGATTTATCCCAGAACTTAAATTATGATACAAAATAAATAAATAAGTAAATAAATAAAATTTTTATAGAAATTTGCATTGCTCATATTACCAATGTAGTGTACCAGCATCTTTCCTAGAGTAGAATCAACCCATGAATACTCTGACATACTATGTTCCCATCTCAACTGACTCATTTAGAGCAAAGAAAAAGTTAACATGCAAGTGTGTACTTGATCTCACCATCAAAAATATTAATTATAGTATGTTATAATAGCATTAAATAGTAAGCTCATCCAATGACTTACATATTTGCATGGAAGATTTCAATTTCAATAGGAAAATGGAAAGAAATCTCAGAAATGGGAGAGATATTTATCATAAAAACAATTTAAACGACAAGAGCAACAAATTCACTGTACAAAGAAAGCCAGCACGACATTCCAGCTTCTTCTGTTCCCTGGGTTGCTAGTCTACTCAAGACAGATGGAGGCTAGTAGCCACACAAGTTTCCAGTGTGGTCTATTGAGTACAAGGGCACTCATTTACCTCAGTTCCCCTACCATAAAGAATTCAGCAATCATTTGTGGTAATGGGGCCAAGCATACTGTTGGCTTGACCACAGACTCTTCTAATATCCCTTGCCCCTTCACTCTTGGCTCAACCAGTCCTTGTTCTTGGCCACATCAGAAGTTTTGGTCTGGCTGCTCACACTCAGTATATATTCCTTGAAAAAGGAGAGAAAAATCAAATAAAGATATGGTCAAACCAAGATTATGCTAGTCATGGTGTCCTAGATCAATAATATATATACAACGAAAGGAATATTTGAACCTTGATGTAATTTTAAATTAGAACTTGATAAAAAAAAAAGACATGGAAAAATAAGAATCCTAATGATTAAATGTGAATTATCTTTAGCTCACTTGACTTTGCAATGTTTCCCTGGATAAGAACAATTCTTCCCTGTCTTTTGCTCTGGAGACCTCACTCCACTGGGAAGGAAATCTGCAATTCCATGCTTATAAATTAAACACTTGTTACTTATCTAGCCCAAAACAATGCTCCCACAGGCTAAAGAATTACACAACCCCTGAGCACATTTCTTTTACCTAGGTTCCCCTTCCATCTGGCAAACTTCCTATTTAAGACACGGCCAAAACGTTCCACTTTTTCCTTCTCATCCTGAGGCAGCTGATTCCTACATGCCTCTGTTAACACTCACATCAGATTGTCCTGTGGCTTCTAGTTTATATGTCTCTTTCTCTCATTATATAATTAGTGTCTCAAAGTCAGGGACTGTATCTTAGTAATCCATGTAACCCTGTTGCTTGGACATATATATAATTACTCAATAACTACGGTTGAATGAATGAATGAATGAATGAAGAAATCAGTAAATGGTTATGTCTCTATGTCAATGTTCTAATGGGTTTCTTGGGGAAAGAGTGAGAAAGAGACGTTGTACAACTTAGTATAGCATCTAGCAACTGAGTGAAATATAGACTGGATTTAGGTCAGGCACTGGAAAAATCAAGCTAAGTCCTAACAATTGCAAATATTTTTCCAACCATCGAGAGAGTAAAAGAGACACTCAGATGGGTTATCTATTCTTATTGCTCATCTATAAAGCATGCATGAATGTAGAAGGGGAAAACCCTGAGTACCACAAGTTGAGTGGTGTTGCAAATGAATGACGTGTACGTTCTGTAAACACTAACCCACTACTGATAATGTTACTTGACACACTAATGCAGTGCCCCACATGAATTTCTCCTTCTATGCTAAGTTTTCAATCAGAAAATAGGCATATGACAAGAAGAGGAAAATATGAGTTAATAGAGTATTCTCTATCTCCCCACATGGCTTGGATCATTCTCTGCACACAGGAGGATCTCATGGAATATTGATTCATCCTCTGGGTACTTTCCTGCCTTCCAGGCCTAAACTGCATAAAATGCTCATTGTCCCTTTTTACCCAATGCAAGATGTGTCTCCCCTTTGCTACCTGTCAACAAAAGAATCTCACTCATGGAAGGGTATTTCCAATATGGAGGAAGCAGCTAAAGTTCTACACCTGAATGGATGGGCTCAGGTTTGAAGAAAAAAAAAAAAGCCTATAAGCAAAGAGGTTAAAACTTAATTCAGTTTCTCAGTCTTGGAGATGGGGCCCAATCAGAACCCTCTCCTACACAACAGAGACTCATCTGAGAATACTAAAAGAGATCTTAGAAGTTTTATCAGACTCTCTACTCAGAAGCACAAATCTTCCAGATTTCAGAACACTCCTCCCAAATTAACCTTCGTATTCACACAAAATACAAGGGCCCATTAGCACCAATGTTCTGAGGCCTGATGAGATCCTATTTTCATTAGAAATTCTAGCACAAGGGTAATTAGAGAAGTGTGGCATAATTTTATTAAAAATTTTAAAAACATCATCTTTATTGCATTTCTAATATATATTCAACTTTAGAGAATGTGTATTTCCTAAGCTTAAGAAATATTCTCACAAAATATCTGTTTTCTAAGCCTAAAAAATATTTATAGCAATAAGTTCAAGAGATCTATTGTACACATTGACTATGGTTAATAATAATATATTGTATTCTAGCCAGGCATGGTGTCTCACACCTGTAATCTCAGCCCTTTGGGAGACAGAGGCAAGTGGATTGCCTGAGGCCAGAAGTTTGAGACCAGTCTAGCCAACCATCTCTACTAATAATGCAAAAATTGTCCAGGCATGGTGTTGAGCACCTTTAGTCCCAGCTACTCAGGAGGCTGAAGTGGGAGAATCACTTGAACCTGGGTGGCAGAGGTTGCAGCGAGCTGAGATCATGCCACTGCACTCCAGCCTGGGTGACAGAACAAGATTCTGTCTCAAAAAATATATATTAGTTTTACTTAATAACTTTTTATATATTTTGAGAATACTATATATATACACACACATATAGTATTATACCACAAATCTTTCAGATTTCAGAATACTCCCCCCATACTAACCTTAAGATTCACACAGATTCAGAATACTATATATAATACTCTCAAAAATTTCTGAGAGTAATTTTTAAGTTTTCTCACCAAAAAAATGATAAGCATGTGAAATAATAAAAATGTTCATTAGCTCAATTCAGCCTTTCTGCATGTATATATTTCAATACAACATGTTGTGGATGATAAGTATATATAATTTTTATTTTTCAATTTTTTAAAATAAAGAATATAGAATCAACTCAATGTCTTTTTTTGTAAAAAAGTTTATCATTTCAGAATAAAAATCTGGAATGAGAATTACTTAAGTATGAAAGCTCTAAAGGAGCAATCATTAAGGCTTAGGTATAAATACACAGGTAGAAAGGGTCATCATCATCATCATCATCATCATTAGGAGTGTATGAAGAATTGATGAGTTATTCTTTGTGGAACAAAGGTGGGAATTAATCATATATTTGGAGTATATCTGCATATCAGGCTAGATAATCTGCAAAGCTGAAAATATATTTCTCACATACTTTCAGAAAGGTCTTCCAGGAAGAAGGAGTGATTTATCTGATCAGTAAAACAGAAGAATGAGTCTGCATAAGTGTAGCCCAGGGTTCAGTCCTTGTTCACCTTCAGACTACACAGCCTGTAGAATAAGTGCATATTCTTACTTCTCTCACAGGAAGCTACTGAGCCAGGCTGTGCCCTGCAAGGGGAGGTCCAAGGGATTCCTTCTTCACAACCTATAAGTAGGTGAAAAAGTTCATCCTGTTCTATCAGAAGGACAATTGTGTTCTCAGGCAGCATCTTCTAATCCAGCTTTACTATGACATTGTTGGTATGTTGATCTCCATCTGCCTGCTGTGTCTACTGTTCCATTGGCTCAGAAAAAACACATTGGAAACAGACATGATTATCACTCTCCAAACTCCAACAACCACCAATGTTTAAGAAGATGTGGGGAAAAAATGGTCTACAAAGTAGTGTAATGAAAACCAAGAGAGTAGAGTTTCAAGGAGGGGCTGGTTAGCCAATAGGCACCATTGCAGCAAAAATCACAGATGTTCAGTTTCTGTGCAAGGAAATGTGTACAGTCAGATCAAATTCCATTCTGTGCAAGGGAATGTGTACAGTCAGATCAAATTCCATTCTGTGCAAGGGAATGTGTAGAGTCAGTTTTGGTGTTAGCTAACCAGCATCCAGCTACTAGATTCATCCAGCTAACCAGCATCCAGCTACTAGATTCCAGTCAAGAAAGAGAATGCAAAAGTAAGTGCTCTGAGTAAGATGACATAAGGAGTATAAGATAGGTCCTGATTATAATCATGTTGGGGGTGGTCTACAGAACCGACACCTGGCCACTTTTTATTTAGCCAGTCCAAGCAAGTGTGTTCCTGCAATTGCTAACTAACACAAAAACAGTGGTGGACTCAGATCCTCAGCTGTGCTTAGAATAGCAGGGAAAGTGAGGGCTGTTGCTAATGCCACAGTGCACACTGACCAGTGTCACAAGAGGAGATGAGAGTATATAGGAATGTGGCTTTCAAATCGAAATTGTATAGAGGAATCATATGGTTCTGAGTAACTCTTTATGTTGAGAAACAGGGCCCTTCTCTGGTTATAAAACTCATTACTTATCATAGAAATGATTAGGATTGATGGGACCTTCCCATGAGTTCATAAATGGCTAATGTGAAGCTTTGGTGTGTATGTATTTATGTAGGATAAATTTGAAGTAGCCTCACTGATTACAAAAGAATTAAAGCCAAAAAACAAAAGAAACTTTCTCCTTTCCAGCATTCTGGGAAGAGATTACACTAAATTTGCTGCTAAGGAACAGTACTTCCAGAAGGTACAGTTGTGTGGCAGTCAATCAGGAGAGTAGCCACTTACGGAGAAAAAGCTTAAGGGAATACAAAGAAGAGCAAATAGGAGAACAAAGCTGACAGAGGAGACTACATTTTCATCACTGAACAAAGGAAACACAATTTCAAGTATGGTTGAACCAGTGAGTGCTTGAGATTCCAATGTGAGCCAACCCTAGGGTCAAGTTTGATAAAGTCACTGTGGCATCAACCCCATGGCACCTGAGAAAGGGCAAGCAGCAACTAAGTGCTGGATGGATGTGCAGCCTTTGTGTAAGCTCCAAGACCAGTAGACCTAAATCCATTTGCACAATAAATCAAGCGTTGGGCTTTTGTTGGAGGGAAAATGACATAAATCTTTGCCATCTAGATGAATTGAACCTAGAAGCTTCTTAGAAAAAAAATCTCTTAGTTCAGAAATAGAGCAAATGTTTTAAACTTTTGAAGACATCTGAACAAAAGTGGTATTTTGTTAGCAATTCTGATTCTAAATTCCCAATAACAGTAGAAAACAAAACTGACTGTAGTTAGGTACTTGAACCTATAATGCTTATTGTTTGATAGATTGGGCAAAAACTAGGTAGAACAATATCTATAAATCTAAAGTATCTTAATAGTATAAGTGATAATGTTGAATTAAAAGTTATCAGATTCAATATTTTTATCCTGTAAACATTAACCTTCTTTGCTGCCATAGCATATTTATAACTATCAGGTAGTTGGCCAAAAACATTACCTAACTAAATTCAAAAGAGTAAAAATTACACAGACCTTATTATGTGATCACATTATTAAAAAAATAAATAGAACTAAAAATGAATAAAGCCTAAAGTATATAACAAAGGTTTAAGAAACAAGCTTCCAAACACTTGAAATAAAACTGAAAACAATGCAGTGATTCCAAAGAAAACACTTATAAATCTCACAAAACAATAGGATCTATATGCTGAAAACCATAAAACACTAATGAAAGAAAGATCTTCATCATGGATTAGATGTTTTAGTACATAATACATTAACACATAACAAAGATGTCAGTTCTCCGTTAACTGATCTATAGGTTCAATGCAATTTCTATGAAAAATTTACCTCAATATTTCTATGAAAAGACAAACAAGAATATGCTAAGAATATTGAAAATGAAGAATAAAGTGGGAGAAATCACACTGCCTGATTTCAAGGCCTACTATATACCTACATTAATTAAAACAATTAGCTAAGACAATTAAAAGGTGGAAAACGATAAGAGGTCATAAGAGTGTTAGCCAGCATGCCTCAAGCAGAAGCCATAAAGGGCTTTCATGATTTGGCTTTGCCCCTACTGCCCTTGCTATTAAAAAAAATTATTTTTTTCTAGGGAGACAATAGTCCCAGAATGAGGGATGTAGAATGGAGACAAAGCCACACTGCAGCAGGCAGCAGAGCTTCCTTGGCTGACCTGCAAACCTGTGAATGAAAAAACAAATGTGTGATGTTGAGCTACAGAGATTTGGGGGATTGTTTGTTATGCAGTATTGCAGTGGGAATCTGGCTAATTTAGAGAGTAGCCAGGGACAAGACCATATAAACTCTGGCCACACAAATGTTGGATTTTATCCTAAATTAGGTCTGAAGCCATTAGAAGGTTGTGAGCAAAGGAATGACATGATACAACTTACATTATAAAAGCATGATTCTGGTACTGGGTGGAGAATAAAGCATGGGATGCCAAAAGTGGGAGCACAGAACACACCTTAAATTTAAATGACTTAAATTGACTAATTTAAGTCAGTCAAAATATGTTAGTACAAATAGATAGTCATGGAGATAGTCAGAAAAGGATAAATTCTGGGAACAGCTTGAAGCATGGAGGCAGCAGAATTTGGTAACAGATTGCGTAGATGGTCAAAGGAAAAAAGTCATCAGCTTAGATGGCCCAGACCACAGGAGAAGCAGGAGTGTGGCAAAATCAACAATTTAGTTTTGGACATTTTATTTCTTCTAGAATAATGTCCAAAAACTATGAAATTTAGTTTTGAAATGAGCATCAGCCAATACCAATAAAATAAATAATAAAACATTTTTTTAAGAATCACAGTTCTACCAAGCTGAATGAAACCCATGAAAGATCATTATCGACTTTGATATTAGCTAATTTAAAGAAATTTAGAAGAGGCAGGAGGTATTTAAACCCCTCTAAATGTAAAAGTTATTTATAGGGATTTATTTAATTTAGATGACCCTAAATAAGTGCATGTTGTTATCATTACAATAAAAGAAACACATTTCCAGTAAACATCACTTATTTATATAGTTCTAGTCAAAAGAGTTGTGAAGATATATTTGGATTTCATCCTAGACAGAAAGAGGCAGGCACAGCTGTATGCAATTGTGCTTATCAAGAAGGTTCCCACTTTCTCATTCTAGAATGCAGAATTCTAGAACTGCCTTTCTTTAAATAAAACATTTAAAAGAAAATCATGAATGTTAGAAAGGCAATATTTTGTCTAACATTACAAAGCATCTGATATGGTTTGGCTTTGTCCCCATCTAAATCTCATCTTGAACTATAGTTCCCACAACCCCATGTCTCGTGGGAGGGACCCAGTGGAAGGTAATTGAATCATGGGGCAGTTGCCCCCATGCTGCTGTTCTGATGATAGTGAGTGAGTTCTCATGAGATCTGACGATTTTATAAGGGGCTTTTCTTCCTTTTGCTCGACACTTCTCTCTCTTGCCACCATATGAAGAAAGATATATTTGCTTTCTCTTTCACCATGATTGTAAGTTCCTGAGGCCTCCCTAGACATGTGGAACTGTGAGTCAATTAAACTTCTTTCCTTTATGAATTACCCAGTCTCAAGAAGCCTTTTTATAGCAGTGTAAAAACAGACTAATACACTGAATTGGTACTAGGAGTGGGGTGCTGCTATAAGGATACCCAAAAATGTGGAAGCGACTTTGGAACTGGGTAATAGGCTGAGTTTGGAATAGTTTGGAGGGCTCATAAAAGACAGGAAAATGTGGGAAACTTTGGAACTTCCTGGAGACTTGTTGAATGGCTTTGACCAAAATGCTGGTAGAGATATGGACAATGATGTCCAGGCTGAGGTGGACTCTCAGAGAGAGATGAGGAACTTCTTGGGAACTGGAATAAGGTGATTTCTTGCTATGTTTTAACAAAGAGACTGGCAACATTTGACCCTGCCCTAGAGATCTGTGGAACTTTGAACAGATGGAATAAATTTCTAAACAGCAAAACATTTAAGAGGAAGCAGAGCATAAAAGTTTAGAAAATATGTAGCCTGAAAATGCAGTAGAAAAGAAAAACCAATTTTCTGAGTAGACAGTCAAGCCTGCTGCATAAATTTGCATGAGTAATAATGAGACAAATGTTAATCACCAAGACAAGACAATGGAAAAATGTCTCCAGTGCATGTTAGAGACCTTCAGAGCAGCCCCTCTCATCACAGGCCTGGAAGCCAAAAAAGGGAAAATGATTTTGTGGGCTGGGCCCAGTGCCCCCCTTCTCTATGCAGCCTCTGGACATGATGCCCTGCATCCCAGCTGCTCTAGCTCTAGCCATGGCTGAAAGGGGTCAACATACAGCTCAGGCAGTTGCCTTAGAGGATACAAGCCCCAAGTCTTGGCTGCTTCCATGTGGTGTTGGGCCTGTGGGTGCACAGAAGTCAAGAATTGAGGTTTAGGAACCTCCACCTAGATTTCAGAGGGTATATGGAAACACCTGGATACCCAGGCAGAAGTTTGCTGCAGGCGTGGAACTCTCATGGAGAACTTCTGCTAGGGCAGTGGGGAAGGAAAATGTGGGGTTGGAGCCCTCACACAGAGTCCCCACTGGGGCACTGCCTAGTAGAGCTGTGAGAAGAGGGCCACCATCCTCCAGACCCCAGAATGGTAGAACCACTGACAGCTTGCACCATGCATCTGGAAAAGCTGTAGGTACTCAATGTCAGCCTGTAAAAGCAGCCAGGATGGGGGCTCTACTCTGCCAAGCCACAGGGCAGAGCTGCCCAAGGCCAAAGAAACCCTCCTGTTCCATCAGCATGATGTGGATATGAGACATGGAGTCAAAAGAGATCATTTTTTAACCTTAAGGTTTAATGACTGCCCTATTGGATTTTGGACTTCCCTTGGTCCTGTAGCCCCTTTGTTTGGGCCAATTTCTCCCTTTTAGAATGGGTGTATTTACCCAATGCTGTAATTCCATTGTATCTGGGAAGTAACTAACTTGCTTTTGATTTTAAGGCTCACAGGCAGAAGGGACTTGCCTTGTCTCAGATGAGACTTTGGACTTGAACATTTGGGTTAATGCTCAAATGAGTTAAGATATTGGACAACTATTAGGAAGGCATAATTATGTTTTGAAACGTGAGGACATGAAATTTTTTCAGGGGCCAGGGGTGGAATGATATGGCTTGGTTGTGTTCACACTCAAATCTCATCTTGAATTGTACTTCCCATAATACCCATGTTTCATGGGAGGGACCCAGTGGGAGGTAATTGAATCATGGGGACAGTTAGCCCTATACTGCTATTTTCATGATAGTGAGTAATAGTATAAAAACATCAGATCATGAGATCTGAGATCTGATGGTTTTATAGTGAGTGATAGTACAAAACCATCAGATCATGAGATCTGATCTTAAGATCTGATGGTTTGATAAGGGGCTTCTCCCCCTCTTGCTCAGTACCTCTTCTGTCTCCTCCCATCATGTGAAGAAAGATGTGTTTGTTTCCCCTTCTGCCATGATTGTAAGTTTCCAGAGACCTCCGCAGCCATGTGGAACTGTGAGTCAATTGAACCTCTTTCCAGGAGATTCCCAGGCAAGATGGTCAAATAGGAACAGCTCTGATCTGCAGCTCCCAGTGACACCAATGCAGAAGGCTGGTGATTTCTGCATTTCCAACTCAGATACCTGGTTCATCTCACTGGGACTGGTGAGACAGTGGATGCAGCACAAGGAGAGTGAGCAGAAGCAGGGTAGGGTGTCACCTCACCCAGGAAGCACAAGGGGTCAGAATACTCCCTTCCATAGCTAAGGGAAGCCATGAGGGGTGGTGCTGTCTGGCCCACATACTAGGCTTGTCCCACGGTCTTCACAACCCGCAGACTAGGAGATTCCCTTGGGTGCCTACACCACCAGGGCCCTGGATTTCAAGTACAAAACTGGGCAGCTGTTGGGGCAGACACTGAGCCAGCTGCAGGAGTTTTATTTCATGCCCCAGTGGCACCTGGAATGCCAGCGAGAAAGAACCATTCACTCCCTAAAAAGGGGGCTGAAGCCAGGGAGCCAAGTGGTCTTGCTCAGTGGATCCCACCCGCACGAAGACCAACAAGATAAGATCCACTGGCTTGACATCCTTGCTGCTAGCACAGCAGTGTGAAGTCAACCTGGGACACTTGCATGTGGTGGGGGAGGGGCATCCATCATTACTGAGGCTTGAGTAGGCAGTTTTCCCTTCAACATATAAACAAAGCTGCCAGTAAGTTCAGAATGGGCGAAGCCCACTGCAGTGCAGCCAAGCTGCTGTAGTCAGACTGCCTCTCTAGATTCCTCCTCTTTCAGGGGAGCCAGCCCCCAATATTTCAACATAGGTTCTTTCTATTTTCCCTAAGTGTCAGCCAGTCTGAGAAATAAAGAGAAAGAGTACAAAGAAAGGAATTTTACAGCTGGGCCGCCGGGGGTGACATCACATATTGGTAGGTCTGTGATGCCCCCGAGCTGTAAAACCAACAAGTTTTTATTAGGGATTTCAAAAGGGGAGGGGGTGTATGAACAGGGAGTAGGTCACAAAGATCACATGTTTCTGAGGCCAATAAAAGATCACAAGGCAAAAGGCAAAATTAGAATTACTGATGAGGGTCTATGTTCGGCTGTGCATGTACTGTCTTGATAAACATCTTAAACAACAGAAAACAGGGTTTGAGAGCAGAGAACTGGTCTGACCTCAAATTCACCAGGGTGGGATTTTTTCCCCACCCTAATAAGCCTGAGGGTACTGCAGGAGACCAGGGCGTATTTCAGTCCTTATTTCAACCACATAAGACAGACACTCCCAGAGCAGCCGTTTATAGAGAGCCCCCCAGGAATGCCATTCTTTTCCTAGGGTCTTAATGTTTAATATTCCTTTCCAGGAGAAGAATGTAGTGATATCTCTCCTACTTGCACTATGTTTATAGGCTCTCTGCAAGAAGAAAAATGTGGCTCTATTCTGCCTGACCCCACAGGCAGTCAAACCTTATGGTTGTCTCCCCTTGTTCCCTAAAATCGCTGTTATTCTGTTCTTTTTCAAGATGCACTGATTTCATATTGTTCAAACACATGTTTTACAATCAATTTGTACAATAGTGGTCCTGAGGTGATGTACATCCTCAGCTTACAAAGATAATGGGATTAAGAGATTAAAGTAAGACAGGTGTAAGAAATTATAAGAGTATTATTAGGGAATTGATAAATGTCCATATTAAAATGAAATCTTCACAATTTATGTTCAGAGATTGCAGTAAAGACAGGCATAAGAAATTATAAAAGTATCAATTTTGGGAACTGATAAATGTCCATGAAATCTTCACAATTTATGTTCCTCTGCCACAGCTCCAGCCATTCCCTCCATTTGGGGTCCCTGACTTCCCACAACTCCTCTCTGGGCAGGGCATCTCTGAAAGAAAAGCAGTAGGCCCAGTCAGGGGCTTATAGATCAAACTCCTATCTCCCTAGGAGAGAGCACCTTGGGAAAGGGACAGCTGTGGGTGCAGCTTCAGCAGACTTAAATGTTCCTGCCTGCCTGCTCTGAAGAGAGCAGCAGATCTCCCACCACAGTGCTCAGGCTCTGCTAAGGGACAGACTGCCTCCTCAAGTGAGTCCCTGACCCCTGTGCTTCCTGATGGGGAGACACCTCCCAGCAGGGGTTGACAGACACCTCACGGAGGAGAGCTCCAGCTGGCATCTGGCAGGTGCCACTCTGGGATGAAGCTTTCAGAGGAAGGAACAGGCAGCAATTTTTGCTGTTCTGAAGCCTTCACTGGTGATACATAGGCAAACAGGGTCTGGAGTGGACCTCTAGGAAACTCCAGAAGACGAGCAGAAGAGGGGCCTGACTGTTAGAAGGAAAACTAGAAATCAATAGCATCAACATCAACAAAAAGGACAACCACACAAAAACACCATTCAAAGGTCACCAACATCAAAAAGCAAAGGTAGATAAATCCATGAAGATGACGAAAAACCAGTGCAAAAATGCAGAAAATTCCAACAAGCAGAATGCCTCTTCCCCTCCAAAGAATCACAACTACTTGCCAGCAAGAGAACAAAACTGGATGGAGAATGAGTTTGATGAATTGACAGAAATAGGCATCAGAATGTGGCTAATAACAAACTCCTCTGAACTAAAGGAGCATGTTCTAACCCAAAGCAAGGAAGCTAAGAACCTTGAAAAAAGGTTACAGGAACTGCTAACTAGAATAACAAGTTTAAAGAAGGACATAGGGGGGAGGAGCCAAGATGGCCGAATAGGAACAGCTCCGGTCTACAGCTCCCAGCGTGAGCGATGCAGAAGACGGTGATTTCTGCATTTCCATCTGAGGTACCGGGTTCATCTCACTAGGGAGTGCCAGACAGTGGGTGCCGGTCAGTGGGTGCATGCACTGTACGCGAGCTGAAGCAGGGCGAGGCATTGCCTCACTTAGGAAGCGCAAGGGGTCAAGGAGCTCCCTTTCCGAGTCAAAGAAAGGGGTGACGGACAGCACCTGGAAAATCGGGTCACTCCCACCCGAATACTGCGCTTTTCCGATGGGCTTAAAAAATGGCGCACCACAAGATTATATCCCGCACCTGGCTTGGAGGGTCCTACGCCCACGGAGTCTCGCTGATTGCTAGCACAGCAGTCAGAGATCAAACTGCAAGGTGGCAGTGAGGCTGGGGGAGGGGCGCCCGCCATTTCCCAGGCTTGATTAGGTAAATAAAGCAGCCGGGAAGCACCAACTGGGCGGAGCCCACCACAGCTCAAGGAGGCCTGCAGGCCTCTGTAGGCTCCACCTCTGGGGGCAGGGCACAGACAAACAAAAAGACAGCAGTAACCTCTGCAGACTTAAATGTCCCTGTCTGACAGCTTTGAAGAGAGCAGTGGTTCTCCCAGCACGCAACTGGAGATCTGAGAACGGCCAGACTGCCTCCTCAAGTGGGTCCCTGACCCCTGACCCCTGAGCAGCCTAACTGGGAGGCACCCCCCAGCAGGGGCACACTGACACCTCACATGGCAGGGTATTCCAACAGACCTGCAGCTGAGGGTCCTGTCTGTTAGAAGGAAAACTAACAAACAGAAAGGACATCCACACCAAAAACCCATCTGTACATCACCATCATCAAAGACCAAAAGTAGATAAAACCACAAAGTTGGGGGAAAAACAGAACAGAAAAACTGGAAACTCTAAAAAGCAGAGTGCCTCTCCTCCTCCAAAGGAACGCAGTTCCTCACCAGCAACGGAAGAAAGCTGGATGGAGAATGACTTTGACGAGCTGAGAGAAGAAGGCTTCAGACGATCAAATTACTCTGAGCTATGGGAGGACATTCAAACCAAAGGCAAAGAAGTTGAAAACTTTGAAAAAAATTTAGAAGAATGTATACCTAGAATAACCAATACAGAGAAGTGCTTAAAGGAGCTGATGGAGCTGAATACCAAGGCTCGAGAACTACATGAAGAATGCAGAAGCCTCAGGAGCTGATGCGATCAACTGGAAGAAAGGGTATCAGCGATGGAAGATGAAATGAATGAAATGAAGCGAGAAGGGAAGTTTAGAGGAAAAAGAAAAAAAAAGAAATGAGCAAAGCCTCCAAGAAATATGGGACTATGTGAAAAGACCAAATCTACGTCTGATTGGTGTACCTGAAAGTGATGGGGAGAATGGAACCAAGTTGGAAAACACTCTGCAGGATATTACCCAGGAGAACTTCCCCAATCTAGCAAGGCAGGCCAACGTTCAGATTCAGGAAATACAGAGAATGCCACAAAGATACTCCTCGAGAAGAGCAACTCCAAGACACATAATTGTCAGATTCACCAAAGTTGAAATGAAGGAAAAAATGTAAAGGGCAGCCAGATAGAAAGGTCGGGTTACCCTCAAAGGGAAGCCCATCAGACTAACAGCGGATCTCTCGGCGGAAACCCTACAAGCCAGAAGAGAGTGGGGGCCAATATTCAACATTCTTAAAGACAAGAATTTTCAACCCAGAATTTCATATCCAGCCAAACTAAGCTTCATAAGTGAAGGAGAAATAAAATCCTTTACAGACAAGCAAATGCTGAGAGATTTTGTCACCACCAGGCCTGCCCTAAAAGAGCTCCTGAAGGAAGCGCTAAACATGGAAAGGAACAACCGGTACCAGCCGCTGCAAAATCATGCCAAAATGAAAAGACCATCAAGACTAGGAAGAAACTGCATCAACTAACGAGCAAAATAACCAGCTAACATCATAATGACAGGATCAAATTCACACATAACAATATTAACTTTAAATGTAAATGGACTAAATGCTCCAATTAAAAGACACAGACTGGCAAATTGGATAAAGACTCAAGACCCATCAGTGTGCTGTATTCAGGAAACCAATCTCACCTGCAGAGACACACAAAGGCTCAAAATAAAAGGATGGAGGAAGATCTACCAAGCAAATGGAAGACAAAAAAATGCAGGGGTTACAATACTAGTCTCTGATAAACCAGACTTTAAACCAACAAAGATCAAAAGAGACAAAGAAGGCCATTACATAATAGTAAAGGGATCAATTCAACAAGAAGAGCTAACTATCCTAAATATATATGCACCCAATACAGGAGCACCAAGATTCATAAAGCAAGTTCTGAGTGACCTACAAAGAGACTTAGACTCCCACACATTAATAATGGGAGACTTTAACACCCCACTGTCAACATTAGACAGATCAACGAGACAGAAAGTCAACAAGGATACCCAGAAATTGAACTCAGCTCTGCACCAAGCGGACCTAATAGACATCTACAGAACTCTCCACCCCAAATCTACAGAATATACATTTTTTTCAGCACCACACCACACCTATTCCAAAATTGACCACATACTTGGAAGTAAAGCTCTCCTCAGCAAATGTAAAAAAACAGAAATTATAACAAACTATCTCTCAGACCACAGTGCAATCAAACTAGAACTCAGGATTAAGAATCACACTCAAAACCGCTCAACTACATGGAAACTGAACAACCTCCCCCTGAATGACTACTGGGTACATAACGAAATGAAGGCAGAAATAAAGATGTTCTTTGAAACCAACGAGAACAAAGACACAACATACCAGAATCTCTGGGATGCATTCAAAGCAGTGTGTAGAGGGAAACTTATAGCACTAAATGCCCACAAGAGAAAGCAGGAAAGATCCAAAATTGACACCCTAACATCACAATTAAAAGAACTAGAAAAGCAAGAGCAAACACATTCAAAAGCTAGCAGAAGGCAAGAAATAACTAAAATCAGAGCAGAACTGAAGGAAATAGAGACACAAAAAACCCTTCAAAAAATTAATGAATCCAGGAGCTGGTTTTTTGAAAGGATCAACAAAATTCATAGACTGCTAGCAAGACTAATAAAGAAAAAAAGAGAGAAGAATCTAATAGATGCAATAAAAAATGATAAAGGGGATATCACCACCGATCCCACAGAAATACAAACTACCATCAGAGAATACTACAAACACCTCTACACAAATAAACTAGAAAATCTAGAAGAAATGGATAAATTCCTTGACACATACACTCTCCCAAGACTAAACCAGGAAGAAGTTGAATCTCTGAATAGACCAATAACAGGATCTGAAATTGTGGCAATAATCAATAGCTTACCAACCAAAAAGAGTCCAGGACGAGATGGATTCACAGCTGAATTCTACCAGAGGTACAAGGAGGAACTGGTATCATTCCTTCTGAAACTATTCCAATCAATAGAAAAAGAGGGAATCCTCCCTAACTCATTTTACGAGGCCAGCATCATTCTGATACCAAAGCCAGGCAGAGACACAACAAAAAAAGAGCATTTTAGACCAATATCCTTGATGAACATTGATGCAAAAATCCTCAATAAAACACTGGCAAAACGAATCCAGCAGCACATCAAAAAGCTTATCCATCATGATCAAGTGGGCTTCATCCCTGGGATGCAAGGCTGTTTCAATATACGCAAATCAATAAATGTAATCCAGCATATAAACAGAGCCAAAGACAAAAACCACATGATTATCTCAATAGATGCAGAAAAGGCCTTTGACAAAATTCAACAACACTTCATGCTAAAAACTCTCAATAAATTAGGTATTGATGGGAAGTATTTCAAAATAATAAGAGCTATCTATGACAAACCCACAGCCAATATCATACTGAATGGGCAAAAACTGGAAGCATTCCCTTTGAAAACTGGCACAAGACAGGGATGCCCTCTCTCACCACTCCTATTCAACAGAGTTTTGGAAGTTCTGGCCAGGGCAATTAGGCAGGAGAAGGAAATAAAGGACATTCAATTAGGAAAAGAGGAAGTCAAATTGTCCCTGTTTGCAGATGACATGATTCTATATCTAGAAAACCCCATTGTCTCAGCCCAAAATCTCCTTAAGCTGATAAGCAACTTCAGCAAAGTGTCAGGATACAAAATCAATGTGCAAAAATCACAAGCATTCTTATACACCAGCAACAGACAAACAGAGAGCCAAATCATGAGTGAACTCCCATTCACAATTGCTTCAAAGAGAATAAAATACCTAGGAATCCAACTTACAAGGGATGTGAAGGACCTCTTCAAGGAGAACTACAAACCACTGCTCAAGGAAATAAAAGAGGATACAAACAAATGGAAGGACATTCCATGCTCATGGGTAGGAAGAATCAATATCGTGAAAATGGCCATACTGCCCAAGGTAATTTACAGATTCAATGCCATCCCCATCAAGCTACCAATGACTTTCTTCACAGAATTGGAAAAAACTACTTTAAAGTTCATATGGAACCAAAAAAGAGCCCGCATCGCCAAGTCAATCCTAAGCCAAAGGAACAAAGCTGGAGGCATCATGCTACCTGACTTCAAACTATACTACAAGGCTACAGTAACCAAAACAGCATGGTACTGGTACCAAAACAGAGATATAGATCAATGGAACAGAACAGAGCCCTCAGAAATAACGCCGCATATCTACAACTATCTGATCTTTGACAAACCTGAGAAAAATAAGCAATGGGGAAAGGATTCCCTATTTAATAAACGGTGCTGGGAAAACTGGCTAGCCATATGGAGAAAGCTGAAACTGGATCCCTTCCTTACACCTTATACAAAAATCAATTCAAGATGGATTAAAGACTTAAATGTTAGACCTAAAACCATAAAAACCCTAGAAGAAAACCTAGGCATTACCATTCAGGACATAGGCATGGGTAAGGACTTCATGTCTAAAACACCAAAAGCAATGGCAACAAAAGCCAAAATTGACAAATGGGATCTAATTAAACTAAAGAGCTTCTGCACAGCAAAAGAAACTACCATCAGAGTGAACAGGCAACCTACAAAATGGGAGAAAATTTTCACAACCTACTCATCTGACAAAGGGCTAATATCCAGAATCTACAATGAACCCAAACAAATTTACAAGAAAAAAACAAACAACCCCATCAAAAAGTGGGCAAAGGACATGAACAGACACTTCTCACAAGAAGACTTTTATGCAGCCAAAAAACACATGAAAAAATGCTCATCATCACTGGCCATCAGAGAAATGCAAATCAAAACCACTATGAGATACCATCTCACACCAGTTAGAATGTCAATCATTAAAAAGTCAGGAAACAACAGGTGCTGGGGAGGATGTGGAGAAATAGGAACACTTTTACACTGTTGGTGGGACTGTAAACTAGTTCAACCATTGTGGAAGTCAGTGTGGTGATTCCTCAGGGATCCAGAACTGGAAATACCATTTGACCCAGCCATCCCATTACTGGGTATATACCGAAAGGACTATAAATCATGCTGCTATAAAGACACATGCACACGTATGTTTATTGCAGCATTATTCACAATAGCAAAGACTTGGAACCAACCCAAATGTCCAACAATGATAGACTAGACTAAGAAAATGTGGCACATATACACCATGGAATACTATGCAGCCATAAAAAATGATGAGTTCATGTCCTTTGTAGGGACATGGTTGAAATTGGAAAACATCATTCTCAGTAAACTATCGCAAGAACAAAAAACCAAACACCGCATATTCTCACTCATAGGTGGGAATTGAACAATGAGATCACATAGACACAGGAAGGGGAATATCACACTCTGGGGACTGTTGTGGGGTGGGGGAAGTGGGGAGGGATAGCATTGGGAGATATACCTAATGCTAGATGACGAGTTAGTGGGTGCAGTGCACCAGCATGGCACATGTATACATATGTAACTAACCTGCACATTGTGCACATGTACCCTAAAACTTAAAGTATAATAAAAAATAATAATAAAAAAATTAAAAAAAAAAGAAGGACATAAATGACCTGATGGAGCTGAAAAACAGAGCATGAGAATTTAGCGAAGCATACACAAGTATCAATGGATGAATTGATCAAGCAGAAGAATGGATATCAGAGATTGAAGATCAACTTAATGAAATAAGCATGAAGACAAAATTGGAGAAAAAAGAATAAAAAGGAATGAACAAATCCTCCAAGAAATAAGGGACTATGTGAAAATACCAGACCTATGTTTGATTGGTGTACCTGAAAGAGACGTGGAGAATGTAACCAACTTGGAAAACACTCTTCAGGATACTATCCAGGAGAACTTCCCCAACCTAGCAAGGCAGGCCAACATTCAAATTCAGGAAACACAGAAGACACCACAAAGATACTCCTCAAGAAGAGCAACCCCAGGACACATAATCGTCAGATTCATCAAGGTTGAAATGAAGGAAAAAAATGTTAAGGGCAGCTAGAGAGGAAGGCTGGGTTACCGACAAAGGGAAGCCCATCAGACTAACAGCGGATCTCTCTGCAGACACCCTACAAGCCAGAAAAGAGTGGGGGCCAATATTCGACATTCTTAAAGAATTTTCAATACAAAATTTCATATCCAGCCAAACTAAGCTTCATAAGTGAAGGAGAAATAAAATCCGTTACAGACAAACAAATACTGAGGGCTTCCCTTACAAGAGGTCCTGGAGGAAGCACTAAATATGGAAAGGAAAAACTGCTACCAGCCACTGCAAAAACATACCAAAATGTAAAGACCATTGACACTATGAAGAAACTGCATCAACTAATGGGCAAAATAACCAGCTAGCATCATAATGACAGGATCAAATTCACACATAACAATATTAACCTTAAATGTAAATGGGCTAAATGCCCCTGTTAAAAGACACAGACTAGCAAATAGGATAGACTCAAGATCCATCAGGGTGCTGTATTCAGGAGACCCATCTTACGAGCAAATACACACATGGGCTCAAAATTAAGGGACGGAGGAAGACTTAGCAAGCAAATGGAAAGGAAAAAAACAAAAACAAAAGGAAAACCCAGGGGTTGCAATCCTAGTCTCCAATAAAACAGACATTAAACCAACAAAGATCAAAAAAGACAAAGAAGGGCATTACATAATAGTAACGGGATCGATACAACAAAAAGAGCTAACTATCCTAAATATATATGCACTTCAGGAGCACCTAGATTCATAAAGCAAGTTCTTAGAGACCTACAAAGAGAGTTAGACTACCACACAATAATAGTGGGAGATGTTAATACCCCACTGTCAATATTAGATGGATCAACAAGACAGAAAATTAACAAGGATATTCAGGACTTGAACTCTGCTCTGGACCAAGCAGACCTAATAGACATCTACAGAACTCTCCATCCCAAATCAACAGAATATACATTCTTCTCAGCACCAGTTCACACTTACTCTTAAAATCGACCACATAATTGGAAGTAAAACACTCCTTAGCAAATGCAAAAGAATGGAAGTCATAACAAACAGTCTCTCAGATCACAGTGCAATCAAATTAGAACTCAGGATTAAGAAACACATTCAAAACTGCACAACTACATGGAAACTGAACAACCTGCTCCTGAATGACTACTGGGTAAATAACAAAATTAAGACAGAAATAAATAAGTTCTTTGAAACTGATGAAAACAAAGACACAATGTACCATACTCTCTGGGGCACAGCAAAAGCAGTGTGCAGAGGGAAATCTATAGCACTAAATTCCAACAGGAGAAAGTGGGAAAGATCTAAAATCAACACCTTAACATCACAATTAAAAGAACTAGAGAAGCAAGAGCAAACAAATTCAAAAGCTAGCAGAGACAAGAAATAACTAAGATCAGAGCAGAACTGAAGGAGATAGAGACATGAAAAATCCTTGAAATATTCAATGATTCCAGGAGCTGGTTTTTTGAAGATTAACAAAATAGACCTCTAGCCAGACTAATAAAGAAGGAAACAGAGAAGAATCAAATAAACACAATAAAAATGATAAAAGGGATATCATCACTGATCCCAAGGAATACAAACTACCATCAGAGAATGGTACTATAAACACCTCTATGCAAATAAACTAAAAAATCTAAAAGAAATGGATAAATTCCTGGACACATACTCCCTCTCAAGATTAAAACAGGAAGAAGTCGAATCTCTGAAAAGGCCAATAATAAGTTCTGAAATTGAGGCAGTAATTAATAGCCTACCAACCAAGAAACACTGAGGACCAGACAGATTCACAGCTGAATTCTACCAGAGGTACAAAGAGGAGATGGTATCAATCCTTCTAAAACTATTCCAAACAATAGAAAAAGAGGGACTCTTCCCTAACTCATTTTATGAGGCCAGCATAATCAGGATACCAAAACCTGGCAGAGAAACAAGAAAAAAAAATTTCAGGCCAATATCCCTGATGAACATTGATGCAAAAATTCTCAATAAAATGGCAAAACAAATTCAGCAACACATTAAAAAGCTTATCCACCACGATCAAGTTGGCTTCATCCCTGGAATGCAAGGCTGCTTCAACATATGCAAATCAATAAAAATAATCCAAAACATAAACAGAACCAGTAACAAAAATCACAATTTTATCTCAATAGATGCAGAAAAGGCCTTTGACAAAATTCAACACCCCTTCATGCTAAAAACACTCAATAAATTAGGTATCTCAAAATAATAAGAGCTATTTATGACAAACCCACAACCAATATCATACTGAATGGGCAAAAACTGGAAGCAGTCCCTTCGAAAACTGGCACAAGACAAGGATGCCCTCTCTCACACTCCTATTCAACATAGTATTGGAAGTTCTGGCCAGGGCAATCAGGCAAGAGAAAGAAATAAAGGTATTCAAATAGGAAGAGAGGAAGTCAAATTGTCTCTGCAGATAACATGATTGTACATTTAGAAAACCCCAGCACCTCAGCCCAAAAACTCCTTAAGCTGATATGCAACTTCAGCAAACTTTCAGGGTGCAAAATCAATGTGGGAAAATTACAAGCATTCCTTTACACCAATAAAAGATAAACAGAGAGCCAAATCATAAGTGAACTCTCATTCACAATTGCTACAAAGAGAATAAAATACCTAGGAATACAACTTACAAGGGATGTGAAGGACCTCTTCAGGAAGAACTACAAACCACTGCTCGAGGAAATAAGAGAGGATACAAACAAATGGAAAAATAGTCCATGCTCATGGATAGGAAGGATCAATATCGTGTAAATGGCCATACTGCCCAAAGTAATGCATAGATTCAATGCTATCCCCATCAAACTATCATTGACTTTCTTCACAGAATTTTAAAAAACTACTTTAAGTTTCATATAGAACCAAAAAAGAGCTTGTATAGTCAGGACAAGCCTAAGCAAACACAACAAAGCTGGAGGCATCATGCTACCTGATCTCAAACTATACAAGACTACAGTAACCAAAACACATGGTACTGATACCAAAACAGATATATAGACCAATGGACCAAAATAGAGGCCTCAGAAATACCACCACACATCTACAACCATCTATCTTTGACAAACCTGACAAAAACAAGCAATGGAGAATGGTTCCCTATTTAATAGATGGTGTTGGGAAAAGTGGCTAGCCCTATGCAGAAAACTGAAACTGGACCCCTTCCTTACACCTTATACAAAAATTAACTCAAGATGGATTAAAGATTTAAACATAAGATGTAAAACCATAAAAATTCCAGAAGAAAACCTAGGCAATACCATTCAGGATATAGGTATGGACAAAGACTTCATGACTAAAGCACCAAAAGCAATTGCAACAAAAGCCAAAATTGACAAATGGGATCTAATTAAAGTAAAGACCTTCTGCACAGCCAAATAATCTATCAGTGTGAAATACAGAATGACAACCTACAGAATGGGAGAAAATTTTTGTAATCTATCCATCTGACCAAAGGCTAATATCCAGAATCTTCTAGGAACTTATACAAATTTACAAGAAAAAAACAAACAACCCCATCAAAAAGTGGACAAAAGATATGAACAGATACTTTTCAAAAGAAAACATTTATGCGGCCAACAAACATATGAAAAAAAGCTCATCATCACTGGTCATTAGAGAAATGCAAATCAAAACCACAATGGGATACCATCTCATGCCAGTTAGAATGGTGATCATTAAAAAGTCAGGAAACAGCAGATGCTGGAGAGGATGTGGAGAAATAGGAATGCTTTTAGGCTGTTGGTGGGAGTGAAATTAGTTTAATTATTGTGGAAGACAGTGTGGGGATTCCTCAAGGATCTAGAACTAGAAATACCATTTGACCCAGCAATCCCATTACTGGGTATATACCCAAAGGATTATAAATCATTCTACTATAAAGACACATGCACTTGTATGTTTATTGTGGCACTATTCACAATGCCAAAGACTTGGAACCAACTCACATGTCCAACGATGATAGACTGGATAAAGAAAATGTGGCACATATACACCATGGAATACTATACAGCCATAAAAAAGGATGAGTTAATTTCCTTTGCAGGGACATGGATTAAGCTGGAAACCGCCATTCTCAGCAAACTAACACAGGAACAGAAAACCAAACACCGCATGTTCTCACTTATAAGTGGGAGTTGAACAATGAGAACACATGGACACAGGGAGGGGAACATCACACACCGGGGCCTGTCATGGAGTGGGGACAAGGGGTGGGATAGCATTAGGAGAAATACCTAATGTAGATGATGGGTTGATGGGTGCAGCAAACCACCATGGCACATGTATACCTTTGTAACAAACCTGATTTTTCAGCACATGTATCCCAGAACTTAAAGTGTAAAAAACAAACAAAAAAATCAAGAAAACTCTTTCCTTTATAAATTACCCAGTCCCTGGCAGTTCTTCATAGCAGCGTGAGAACAAAGTGATACAGCATGTATTGCCAACAGTGAGAATGTATTTGTAACCAACCATGATTTCTGGAAGTTTAAACTCATTATCCCAAAACAGTGTAGGAGTCCAGTGCCTCAACAACAGCCCATTAACAAGGAAGACTATTTTGAGGGAGAAATTGTGATGGTACAAATGTTTAATCTGTGGTCCATGAAACAGCCTCACCAAAAATAAAAATATTTCTTACCTTGCTGTTACTTTGAAAATTATTTTGTGAAAAAAAATTTAAGTAATATTGTAATGTTTATTCCACATACATATAGGGTAGCTGAGTATTCTGATATACATGACAAGATAATGATTTTGCAGAGAGGTTAGGAACTCAGTTTAAGAGCCAGACTACCTAGATTAGAATATGACCTCACTATATATATGATTTTGACAAAGTACCTAATCTCTGTGCCTCAATTTCCTCATCTGTAAAATGGAAATAAAAATAGTATCTAACCCAAAGTGTTGAATCTAACACAGAGTAAGAACCCACAAAATATTAGATGCTATTGTTATAATTATCATGATGATGATGATGATGATCATTAAGCCTGACTAAAAATAGGGTGGAAGAGGAGAAAATGAGAGAAGGAAGTGAGGTTTATATATCCTTTGGTTTATGTTCAGCATCTAACTTGATGAAACATAGAAGTTTGGTGATCCTATTCCTATGTGCCAAGGTTCTTGCCGGCAGAGGTACTTAGCAAAAGAAGCTAACAGTTGTCCATTATGTTCATCCTGAAGATATATAAGACTTAGTGAATTTTCATTACAAAAATGAGGCTGTTTTACAGAAATATTAATTTGACCCCGACACCCGAAGCTTGTCTTGAAGCAACCTACAAGGCTACCGATATATTGACAGGTTAATTGACCAATTTACATTCACAGCAGGATTAGACAAACTGTTGACGTATGTGCCATACAAATTGTTGAGCTGATTTGTGGACCAAAGAACTGAAATCAAAAGTATGTCACTGTAAAATCCTGTTATCCAATCACTGACATTTCTCTTAATGTCTTGAATTGAACCATGGTGGAAAAATCATTTCCCTTCTGCACTCAACCAGATAAAACTATTTACATCTTCAAGGGCAAATGAGCTCTTGTAGGGATTCCTATCTTCTGAGCCCATTTTAGAAACACTAAGAGCTGTCAACATTGTTACTTTGCCAAGCAAAACTTCAACTAAAAGAAAATTCTGGTATTTTGTGCAAAATAGAGCACCTGTGATGCTTGGCAATACATCTAGTTTTGTTGTTTTGATGAAAAATGAAGTAACCCATGACACTGGAATGCATTGCTATACGAATTGGCTTGCATTGGTAGCAAGGACTTGGCCAACAACACTGAAAGAAGTGTTTTCTGCTGCTATGAAAGTTGTCAACTTCATCAGAGCTGGATACTTGGATCAACATCTTTTTAAGAAATTTTGTCAAAAAGTGGAATAAGAGTAAAATTTTATTCTAGTATGTGGACACTTACTGGCATTCCAGAAAACAAGTCAATGCATTTGCGTAAATTTCAGAGGAAAAGAAGAAGAAAAAAAAACACTCGGAACAATTTGAAAGAGAGATACTCATTCATTGCTTCATTTAACTTGGCAAGTATTTTTGGCCGTGTGTGTGAGGTAAATCTTCTGATCCAAAGCCTTGCTCCTGAAAAATCATGAGCAGATTTTTCTACAGAGATGCCAACAGAAGTGCTTCACGGCATGATGTTAAAACTGACAAATCATTGTCGATTTCTCAGCAGGCAGTCTTTAGAGAGCCAGAAGCACTGTAGACCTCTTCTGAGGATTTCTTCAGCTTCTTAGACCTTGAAATGAGCATTTTAAATTCATTCCTTGATGACATGGCATTAGTAGTGCAAATTTTATTAAAGATGACCCCATTGCCTTGAGAACTAAGGAAATGAAGTGACCCAAATTCAATGTAAGAAGACTTATTCAGTCCTCATGCTCTAACATCTGCTTGCTCTGACTGGGCAAAACAAATTTTAGTAGATTTGATTCTGTTTGTTTTCATATATATCTGTAAGTTAGAACTTTCAGAAATTTTGCCTTAAAAAAAGCAAATATAATCAACTCGAGGTCAAAGATGACTTAAATGTTTCTATGTCAAAGTCCACTCCACTAAACCAAACAACAAACAGTCTTATTTTGGAAAGAAACTACTGAAAAGAAAGAAAATTACTTTTTCATTTTATTTGCACAATTTGGATTTGTTTTTATTTTTTTCCACTCAGAAGTCACCAGTTTTTTCATGATAACCCCATCCAAAGAATGCATATGAACACATATTCCTAAAAAGCCACTGAATATCTTTTGGACCTGTTTTTCTACACAGACCAAAATAATATTTACCAAAAAAAGTTATGTCTTTTTAGATTATATGCAAAAGAAAGTTGAGAACCAAAGTAAACTAGGCTTCACAGAGAGAAAATTGATAAATTGCCTTAATCTACTGTTCCTGAGATACGGTATGATAGTTTGAGACTAGTCAACTTGCATCTAAGTTGATTAATCATCGGATCTTCCTTGAATACCACGTTTACAAAGATGCACTGAGCATGAGGAAGTCTTGAACACTTCGGACGTGTTGCAGGTTCAGAAATAAGTCCTGATAGTGTAATAATTTTTAAAGCCTTCTTTATTAATTTAAAGGGGATGTTTTAGATACAGTGCTGGAAAACACATAGGTTTGAACTCATTGCATACAGAGATAATGTGTATGTTCCTAGGGTATATATGACTACCCCTGAAAATGTCTATATCTGAATATTATGAGGAAAGCAACTTCATCTTCCTCCATTCAGATGAGAGGTGACAGCGTGCTGGCAGCCCTCACAGCCCTCACTCTCTCTCGGCGACTCCTTGGCCTTGGCGCCCACTCTGGCAGTGTTTAAGGAGCCCTTCAGCCTGCCACTGTGCTGTGGGAACCCCTTTCTGGGCTGGCCAAGGCCGGAGCCAGCTCCCTCAGCTTGTGGGTAGGTGCGGAGGGAGAGATGCAGGCGGGAAATGGGGCTGCACTCCATGCTTGCCGGCCAGTGCTAGTTCCAGGTGGGCATGGGCTCCGTGGCCCACACTCAGAGTGGCCCAACAGCCCCACTGGCCTGGGCAGTAAGGAGCTTAGCACCTGGGCCAGCAGCTGCTGTGCTCAACTTCTCGCCAGGCCTTAGCTGCCTCCCAGCGGGGCAGGGCTCTGGACCTGCAGCCCACCATGCCTGAGTCTCTGCCTGCCCCTCCCACTTCCCCCCTCCCCCATCCCACCGCCCCCACCCACCGCCTGCCCCATTGACCACCCAAGGGCTCCACAGCACCCAGTCCCATCGACCACCCAAGGGCTGATGAGTGCAGGTGCAGGGCGCAGGACTGGCAGACAGCTCCACCTGTGGCCCTGGTACGGGATCCACTGGGTGAAGCCAACTGGGCTCCTTAGTCTGGTGGGGACTTGGAGAACCTTTATGTCTAGCTAAGGGATTGTAAATACACCAATAGGCACTCTGTATCCAGCTCAAGGTTTGCAAACACACCAATCAGCACCCTGTGTCTAGCTCAGGGTTTGTGAATGCACCAATGGGGACACTCTGTATCTAGCTACTCTGGTGGGGACTTGGAGAACCTTTGTGTGACACTCTGTATCTAGCTAATCTAGTGGGGATGTGGAGAACTTTTGTGTCTAGCTCAGGGATTGTAAACACAGCAATCAGCACCCTGCCAAAATGGACCAATCAGCTCTCTGTAAAACAGACCAATAGGCTCTCTGTAAAATGGACCAATCAGCAGGATTTGGGTGGGGCCAGATAAGAGAATAAAAGCAGGCTGCCAGAGCCAGCAGTGGCAACCCTCTTGGGTTCCCTTCGACTCTGTGGAAGCTTTGTTCTTTTGCTCTTTACAATAAATCTTCTTGCTGCTCACTCTTTGGGTCCACACTACCTTTATGAGCTGTAACACTCACTGTGAAGGTCTGCAGCTTCACTCTTGAAGCCAGCAAGACCACGAACCCACCAGGAGGAACGAACAACTACAGACGTGTGCTTTAAGAGCTGTAACACTCACCGTAAAGGTCTGCAGCTTCAATCCTGAGCCAGCGAGACCACAAACCCACCAGAAAGAAGAAACTCCAAACACATCCCAACATCAGAAGGAACAAGCTCCAGACATGCTGCCTTTAAGAACTGTAACACTCACTGCGAGGGTCTGTGGCTTCATTCTTGAAGTCAGTGAGACCAAGAACTCACCAATTCCAGACACCCAGACACAGTTCTTTCAATAGTGACAACAAAGATTGCAAACTTATCTGCATGCAAAAAGCTTATATTATGGTTGGAGACCCACATATAGCTGACAGGTCTTGCATGATTATCTAGGACTAATAATCTACTAATTTCAAAATAACAATAGTGATAATGCTACCTCTAGAAATGGAGCAGCACAGTACAGAACATCATAGCAAAGAAAGGAAACCACATTATTTGAGAAATTTGTATAATTGTTTTTATCAAAAATAGCAAGCCACAAATCAAACAACACATTAGAATAAAATTGGGATTTATTCTCCTTAAACTTAGGTTTATTATTTATTATTCCTGTAATTCATCACTTAAGGTAATAAGGTATTACTACAAAATGAGATTCAAATTTATCAGTACAGATATTTCTTTTTTCAATTTATTTCTTTTATTTTATACTTTAAGTTATAGGGTACATGTGCACAACATGCAGGTTTGTTACATATGTATACATGTGACATATTGGTGGGGTGCACCCATTAACTCGTCATTTACATTAGGTATCTCTCCTAATGCTATCCCTCCCCCCCCCCACCCCACAACAGGCCCTGGTGTGTGATGTTCCCCTTCCTGTGTCCAGGTGTTCTCATTGTTCCATTCCCACCTATGAGTGAGAACATGGGATGTGTGGTTTTTTTGTCCTTGCAATAGTTTGCTAAGAGTGATGGTTTCCAGCTTCATCCACGTCCCTACAAAGGACGTGAACTCATCCTTTTTTATGGCTGCATAGTATTCCACAGTGTATATGTGCCATGTTTTCTTTATCCAGTCCATCATTGTTGGACATTTGGGTTGGTTCCAAGTCTTTGCTATTGTGAATAGTGCTGCAATGAACATACGTGTGCATGTGTCTTTATAGCAGCATGATTTATATTCCTTTGGGTATACACACAGTAATGGGATGGCTGGGTCAAATGCTATTTCTAGTTCTAGACCCTTGAGGAATCACCACACTGTCTTCCACAATGGTTGAACTAGTTTACACTCCCACCAACAGTGTAAAAGTGTTCCTATTTCTCCACATCCTTTCTAGCACCTGTTGTTTCCTGACTTTCTAATCATCGCTATTCTAACTGGTGTGAGATGGTATCTCATAGTGGTTTTGATTTGCATTTCTCTGATGGCCAGTGATGACGAGCATTTTTTCATGTGTCTGTTGGCTGCATAAATGTCTTCTTTTGAGAAATGTCCGTTCATATCCATCGCCCACTTTTTGATGGGGTTCTTTGTTTTTTCTTGTAAATTTGTTTGAGTTCTTTGTAGATTCTGGATATTAGCCCTTTGTCAGATGAGTAGATTGCAAAAATTTTCTCCCATTCTGTAGGTTGCCTGTTCAATCTGATGGTAGTTTCTTTTGCTGTGCAGAAGCTCTTTAGTTTAATTAGATCCCGTTTGTCAATTTTGGCTTTTGTTGCCATTGCTTTTGGTGTTTTAGACATGAAGTCCTTGCCCATGCCTATGTCCTGAATGGTATTGCCTAGGCTTTCTTCTAGGGATTTTATGGTTTTAGGTCTACCATTTAAGTCTTTAATCCATCTTGAATTAATTTTTGTACAAGGTGTAAGGAAGGGGAACCATTTTCAGCTTTCTACTTATGGCTAGGCAGTTTGCCTAGCACCATTTGTTAAATAGGGAATCCTTTCCCCATTGCTTGTTTTTCTCAGGTTTGTCAAAGATCAGATGGTTGTAGATGTGTGGTATTGTTTCCGAGGGCTCTGTTCTGTTCCATTGGTCTGTATCTCTGTTTTGGTACCAGTACCATGCTGTTTTGGATACTGTAGCCTTGTAGTATAGTTTGAAGTTAGATAGTGTGATGCCTCCAGCTTTGTTCTTCTGGCTTAGGATTGTCTTGGCAATGCAGGCTCTTTTTTGGTTCCCTATGAACTTTAAAGTAGTTTTTTCCAATTCTGTGAAGAAAGTCATTGGTAGCTAGATGGGGATGGCATTGAATCTATCAATTACCTTGGGCAGTATGGCCACTTTCACGATATTGATTCTCCTATCCATGAACATGGAATATTCTTCCATTTGTTTGTGGCCTCTTTTATTTCGTTCAGCAGTGGTTTATAGTTCTCCTTGAAGAGGTCCTTCACATCCCTTGTAAGTTGGATCCTAGGTATTTTATTCTCTTTGAAGCAATTGTGAATGGGAGTTCACTCATGATTTGGCTGTCTGTTTGCCTGTTATTGGTGTATAAGAATGCTTGTGATTTTTGCACATTGATTTTGTATCCTGAGATTTTCCTGAAGTTGCTTATCAGCTTAAGGAGATTTTGGGCTGAGACAATGGGGTTTTCTAAATATACACTCATGTCATCTGCAAACAGGGACAATTTGGCTTCCTCTTTTACTAATTGAATACCCTTTATTTCTTAATCCTGCCTGATTGCCCTGGCCAGAACTTCCAACACTATGTTGAATAGGAGTGGTGAGAGAGGGCATCCCTGTCTTGTGCCAGTTTTCAAAGGGAATGCTTCCAGTTTTTGCCCATTCAGTATGATATTGGCTGTGGGTTTGTCATAGATAGCTCTTGTTATTTTGAGATATGTCCCATCAATACCTAATTTATTGAGAGTTTTTAGCATGAACGGTTGTTGAATTTTGTTGAAGGCCTTTTCTGCATCTATTGAGATAATCATATGGTTTTTGTCATTGGTTCTGTTTATATGCTGAATTACATTTATTGATTTGCATATGTTGAACCAGCCTTGCATCCCAGGGATGAAGCCCACTTGATCATGGTGGATAAGCTTTTTGATGTGCTGCTGGATTCAGTTTGCCAGTATTTTATTGAGGATTTTTGTATCAATGTTCATCAGGGATATTGGTCTAAAATTCTCTTTTTTGTCTCTGCCCGGCTTTGGTATCAGGATGATGCTGGCCTCATAAAGTGAGTTAGGGATGATTCCCTCTTGTTCTATTGATTGGAATAGTTTCAGAAAGAATGGTATCAGATCCTCCTTGTACCTCTGGTAGAATTTGGCTGTGAATCTGTCTGGTCCTGGACTTGTTTTAGTTGGTAGGCTATTAATTATTGCCTCAATTTCAGAGCCTGTTATTGGTCTATTCAGGGATTCAACTTTTCTTGGTTTAGACTTGTGAGGCTGTAGGTATCCAGGAATTTATCCATTTCTTCTAGATTTTCTAGTTTATTTGCATAGAAGTATTTAAAGTATTCTCTGATAGTAGTTTGTATTTCTGTGTGATCAGTGGTGATATCCCCTTTATCATTTTTTATTTTGTCTATTTGATTCTTCTCTCTTTTCTTCTTTATTAGTCTTGCTAGTGGTCTATCAATTTTGTTGATCTTCTCAAAAAACCAGCTCCTGGATTCATGGATTTTTTGAAGGGTTTTTTGTGTCTCTATTTCCTTCAGTTCTGCTCTGATCTTAGTTATTTCTTGCCTTCTCCTGTTTTTTGAAGGTGTTTGCTCTTGCTTCTCTAGTTATTTTAATTGTAATGTTAGGGTGTCAATTTTAGATCTTTCCTGCTTTCTCTTGTGGGCATTTAGTGCTACAAATTTCCCTCTACACACTGCTTTAAATGTGTCCCAGAGATTCTGGTATGTTGTGTCTTTGTTCTCATTGGTTTCAAAGAACATCTTTATTTCTGCCTTCATTTCGTTACATATGTAGTAGTCATTCAGGAGCAGGTTGTTCAGTTTTCATGTAGTGGGGCAGTTTTGAGTGTGTTTGTTAATCCTGAGTTCTAATTTCATTGCACTGTGGTCTGAGAGACAGTTTGTTATAATTTCTGTTCTTTTACATTTGTTGAGGAGTGCTTTACTTCCAACTAGGTTGTCAATTTGTAATAAGTGTGATGTGGTGCTGAGAAGAATGTATATTCTGTTGATTTGGGGTGGAGAGTTTTGTAGATGTCTATTAGGTCCACTTGGTTCAACTCCTGGATATCCTTTTAAACTTTCTGTCTCGTTCATCTGTTTAATGTTGACAGTGTGGTGTTAAAGTCTCCCATTATTATTGTGTGGAAGTCTAAGTCTCTTTGTAGGTCTCTAGGGACTTGCTTTATGAATCTGGGTGCTCCTGTATTGGGTACATATATATTTAGGATAGTTAGCTCTCTTGTTGAATTGATCCCTTTACTATTATGTAATGGCCTTCTTTGTCTCTTTTGATCTTTGTTGGTTTAAAGTCTGTTTTATCAGAGACTAGAACTGCAACCCCTATTATTTTTTTTATTTCCATTTGTTTGGTAGATCTTCCTCCATCCCTTTATTTTGAGCCTATGTGTGTCTCTGCACATGAGATGGGTCTCCTGAATACAGCACACTGATGGGTCTTGACTGTATCCAATTTGCCAGTCTGTGTCTTTTAATTGGAGCATTTAGCCCATTTACGTTTAAGCTTAATATTATTATGTGTGAATTTGATCCTGTCATGATGTTAGCTGGTTATTTTGCTCATTAGTTGATGCAGTTTCTTCCTAGCATTGATGGCCTTTACAATTTGGCATGTTTTTGCAGTGGCTGGTACCAGTTGCTCCTTTCCATGTTTAGTGCTTCCTTCAGGAGCTCTCGTAGGGCAGGCCTGGTGGTGACAAAATCTCTCAGCATTTGCTTGTCTGTAAAGGATTTTATTTCTCCTTCACTTATGAAGCTTTGTTTGGTTGGATATAAAATTCTGGGTTGCAAATTCTTTTCTTTAAAAATGTTGAATATTGGCCCCCACTCTCTTCTTGCTTGTAGAGTTTCTGCTGAGAGATTCGCTGTTAGTCCGATGGGCTTCCCTTTATGGGTAACCCAACCTTTCTCTCTGGCTGCCACTAACATTTTTTCCTTCATTTCAACATTGGTGTATCTGACAATTATGTGTCTTGGAGTTACTCTTCTCAAGGAGTATCTTTGTGGTGGGTTCTCTGAATTTCCTGAATTTGAATGTTGGCCTGCCTTGCTAGGTTGGGGAAGTTCTCCTGGATAATATCCTGCAGAGTGTTTTCCAACTTGGTTCCATTCTCCCTGTCACTTTCAGGTAAACCAATGATGCGTAGATTTGGTCTTTTCACATAGTCCCATATTTCTTGGAGGCTTTGTTTGTTTCTTTTTACTCTTTTTTCTCTAAACTTCTCTTCTCACTTCATTTCATTCATTTGATCTTCAATCACTGATACCCTTTCTTCCAGTTGATTGAGTCAGCTCCTGAAGCTTGTGTATGCATCACGTAGTTCTTGTGCCATGGTTTTCAGCTCCATCAGGTCATTTAAGGACTTCTCTACACTAGTTATTCTAGTTAGCCATTCCTCTAATCTTTTTTCAAGGTTTTTAGCTTCTTTGTGATGGGTTCGAACATCCTCCTTTAGCTCAGAGAAGTTTGATCATCTGACTCCTTCTTCTCTCAACTCATCATTCAGCTTTGTTCCATTGCTGGCAAGGGGCTGCATTCCTTTGGAGGGGGAGAGACGGTCTGATTTTTAGAATTTTCAGCTTTTCTGCTCTGTTTTTTCCCCATTTTGTGGTTTTATCTACCTTTGGTCTTTGATGATGGTGATGTACAGATGGGGTTTTGGTGTGGATGTCCTTTCTGTTTGTTAGTTTTCCTTCTAACAGTCAGGACCCACAGCTGCAGGTCTGTTGGAGTTTGCTGGAGGTCTCCTCCAGACCCTGTTTGCCTGGGTATCAGCAGCAGAGGCTGCAGAACAGTGAATACTGCTGAAAAGCAAATGTTGCTGCCTGATCATTCCTCTGAAAGCTTTATCTCAGAGGGGTACCTGGCCATGTGAGGTGTCAGTCTGCCCCTACTGGGGGGTACATCCCAGTTAGGCTACTCAGGGGTCAAGGACCCATTTGAGGAGGCAGTCTGTCCATTCTCAGATCTCAAACTCCATGCTGGGAGAACCACTACTCTCTTCAAAGCTGTCAGACAGGGACATTTAAGTCTGCAGAGGTTTCTGCTGCCTTTTGTTTGGCTTTGCCCTGCCCCTAGAGGTGGAGTCTACAGAGGCAGGCAGGCCTCCTTGAACTGAGGTGTGCGCCACCCAGTTCGAGCTTCCCAGACACTTTGCTTACCTACCCAAGCCTCAACAATGGTGGGCAAACCTCCCCCAGCCTCGCTGCAGCCTTGCAGTTTGATCTCAGACTGCTGTGCTAGCAATGAGTGATGCTCCATGGGCGTGGGACCCTCCAAGCCAGGCACGGGATATAATCTCCTAGTGTGTCATTTGCTAAGGCCATTGGAAAAGCACAGTATTAGGGTGGGAGTATCCCGATTTTCCAGGTACTTTCTGTCATGGCTTCCCTTGGCTAGGAAAGGGAATCCCCTGACCCCTTGTGCTTTCCAGGTGAGGCGATGCCCTGCCCTGCTTCGGCTTACACTCCATGGGCTGCATCCACTATCCAACAAGCCCCAGTGAGATGAACCCGGTACCTCAGTTGGCAATGCAGAAATCACCCGTCTTCTGCATCACTCACGCTGGGAGCTGTAGACTGGAGTTGTTCCTATTCAGCCATCTTGGAACCACCAGATTTTTCAAATAAGCACGAGTAATAGTATTTACAAAAGAATATTTTGAAAACACTTATGACTTAATTTCTAGTGAAATAAATGCCAATAATAAAGAGAACAAATGCCACAGAATTTCTGGAGATGATGTATTATCAAGCTTTGTGATTGATAATCTATATACTTTTGAAGAAGAGCGTGTTCTAGGTTTTGAAGATTATAAAACCTTTATTGTTTGCTGTTAGTTACATAGTTTGATCTTCTTGAACACAGATTTCCATTAGAATTCTTCTATTTTCCTGTTTGAACTGCTTACTAGTACTCAATAAAATAGCTTAATTGCCATGGTCCAAATTTTGGGTCCTCCTAAAATTCATATGTTGAAACATAATCCCAAATATTAGTATTAGGAGGTGGGGTCTTTCAGAGTTAATGGGATTAGTACCCTTCTGAAAGAGAGGCTGAAGCTCTAGCTCACTCCTTCTACCAGGTGAGGATACAACTACGAACCAGAAAGGGGGCTCTTACCACACACCAAATCTGCTGATATCTCGATCTTGGACTTCTCAGCCTCCAGAACTGTGAGAAATAAATTTTTATTGTTTATAAGCTACCCAGTTTATGGTAGTTTGTTTTAGCAGGCCAAATTGACTAAACATTAATATATCTTGGAATATTTGCTTTTCGTATATGCATGTGAATGACATTGGTTCCTTCAAAATTATTTTTTGCTTTATGTATTAAACCAGTTATTTCATCAAATGACTTATTTTCATATACTTTTGCTACTTGTATAGAAATTCATGTAAACATATTTTACTTTGCTATTTAATTTGTACCAATGTTTATTGATGTATTTTCTCACCTGCATGTTCTATGCAGACTTTTCCACATTTCTTTTATCTAGTGGATAGCTTTTCAGTCAACAACATTAATTAAAATACAGTGCCAATATGTGCTCCATGTTTAGTAAAGGACTCAGTTTACCAGTAAATTTGTTACATTTTTTGCCTGTTATGTATCACTATGAATATATTTCTCTTAGTTATTTAATTTTATATTTTTATATAATTTATTGAAAATTGCCATATACTCAGAATTCATGACTTCCCACTGGATTTTGGTATACTGTACAATGTAGTTCATAACCAATAGGCCACACCAAAAGAACATAGAAAGCCAGTATGAAGGGCTCCTGTTAGCCAAAGATGGAACAATCAGAGCATCAAAAATTTTTTGAATGCAGTGGACTGAAACATATCAACTGTGTAGAGACGCATATAAAAGAGAGAAAGCATTTCCTCTCACTCCCTAGATCAAAAACCTATTGGTTACCATTGAAAGTAACTAGAAAACCAACTCCTCCTTCTAAAGATTCGTTTTTAAAATAAAATATTAAGCATCAATTTTGCCAGTATCTGATTTTCCTATATTTCCGGGTAGCTAAATAGACCTAAATGATAAGATAATTCCAACTAATAACTGTACAAGGAATGGTGGCATTAGAAAAATCAACATTTTGAAATTCCAAATGAAACATTTGAGCCAGAAAAACAATGTCAGTAGATGACACCATTAGATGAAAGTATTCATGAGGAATTTTACATAAAAGTGGGGCCAGATGTTGTATGCTTCCTGCTGTGATACAGCACGAAGCAGCCGGTTCTACCTTTGAAGTATTCTTACCAAAAAAGTTGAACACATATCTATTAAAGCCTCCAGAGCTTACTTCCAGTCAAATGTAATGCATTTAACGTATATGAAGCAAATATGGCAAAATATTGGTAATTATTGAATCTGGGTGAAATGTAGAGTGTGATTCAATAAACTATTCTTTCTAGTTTTGTGTATGTTTGAAAACTGCATAATTAAAAATAACACTCACACATAATTCGGATGCATCTTATATTCCTGTATATCTTAAATTCCAAAAATACAGCCCCTTTGTGGTATGAAGAGGTTATGCAGAGTTAAAACATTTTAAGAGATGTGGCTTATGCTAAGGATGTCACCCTCATTTTAATCATAATCATCACAAACTGACAGACAAACTAAGGCTAAGAAAGGTGTTAATTAATTTACTTAAGATCACAGACAAGAATATGGCAAAGATGAAATTCATGTTCAGCACTTACACCACAAAGATTATATTTTTAACTCTAAACAAGGGGTAGTAGGTGTTCCATTCCCCACAACCCAATATTCCCCACAAACCAAGAGTTTATGGCAAGTTTGTTTAACATATATTATGATGAACTGATCCATAGTTTCAAGAAAGAAAACCACATAATCTCAGCATCTGAATCCCACCCTAATGTTTAGAGAATTCTCCTTATTCTCCATATGAGTTTTGGAGGCAGGAAAAACCTACCTGCCACTATTGTAATTAAAAATGCAGGTATTTACTTTCCCAGTCTCCTCTGAGCTTGCGTCTGAACTATGCCCTACATTCTAGCAGATAACACGCTTGCCCCAGATGTTGAATTGAGTGCAGAATATACCAAAGAAGAGAGGAACACGAAGAATTTTTCAGTAGTGGTTTTTGCAGCAAGATTGAGTGTCCTGGGCTCCAAGTGACTGAATATCCAATGTTCAATGCCAGTGGCATTCACTGTGTGAACTGCAGCAGAGGCTCATAGAGGACAGATTTGCAAGATGGTATTTGATTATGCTGTCTGCATAGCCTCCACGCTGGTTCTCCAAACCTCTTGGTGATTATGTGACTTACCTAATACCCATTTAATAAATTCCTTTTCTGCCCAAACAGACAGAATAAATTCCTTGCAACTAAACACATTAGCTGATTTACTAGTTAAGAATCAATTTAGATCCCAAAGTCAAACAAAGCATACGTCAGAATAAATGCCAAGTGAATTAATATATTAATTGTTTTTAAATGATATGTTTAAAATTAAGAAAACTTAGATGAATATCTGATCTCTGAATAGAGAAGGTCTTTGTGGATTTAAAGTAAATAGTTTTTTACATGGACCAGTAATTCTATAATTTAAAGACTAATATGATAAACAATATGTTTAAAGAAATATTTGCAACATTTTGGGCACAGTTTTACTATTTTATAAGTGTATAATGTTTTACAGGTTAATGAAACCACTAATCAGTAAAATGGCAAAGAATGTGAATACAAAATTTACAAAAAGGAAAATATGAGCCAATATACATCTGGGAAACCAGTGCAGGCTCAACAATGAAAAAAAGCCCACAAGTAATCCAGAATTCTCATTTATTTATTTAATAAATACCGTGTATTTTCTAAGTGCCATTTCAGGTAATAATAGTACATCAATGAACAAAGGTAAGCCAATGATTTTGATCTGCTCTTATCTCAAACCTCTTCTAGATTTGTCATTAGTTCTCATAATAGCCAGTTATATTTTTCACTTTTTTTTTTTCGCTTCCCTGAAATCTGGTGAAAAGAGTTCACAATCAGGAAAGTACTTAAAATGCAGAGAATGAGAAATGAGTAATTATGCATAATAATTCACAAAGTGGACAAACATATGGGAATAGTCAAGTGAAATTTATCAAACTAATGAGTAAGTGAGCAATGGTCAGGAAATGAAAAAATTAGTTACTCCTAAATATAAATAAAAAAATAAGTCATTTTCTAGGAAAAATGAGACAGGCATGCTATTTTGATAAATGTCTGTGACTTACTCAGGCTCTAAAATTATTCAGAGGAAATTGTGGTATGAGACAAAAACTCAAATATTCCTCTCCACAGCCTTACAAACTCGGCATTTGACCCCATGTATCACCTCCAAAGGGGAAATTTATACTGTAAATAAAATTGCTCCTTGATCATTGGTTTTCATTTCTAAAACTACAAATTTATTTTTAACTTGGTGTGATGGATCAACCACTTAGGAAAGGTCAACTTTGTCTTCATGACTGTGAGATGTTATGTATGGGGGTAGATTTTCAGAAAGCTACAGGGCATAGGTGATACATAGTTCATTGCACCACTCTACGATTCCTGGGATGCCTGTGATGTTCACTCCATCCAAGCATTTGTTTTTAAGAGTTTGTGATATTCTGGGCTCATCTTTAAAAAGTAATAATTAGATGAAAAGAGTAATTAAAATGTGTTGAATTATAGAGAATTAAATATTAAAGTGTGTGGGGGAGATTGGGGATATGTTTAGTCAAAGGATACAAAATTTCAGTCAGGAGGAATAAGTTCAAGAGATCTACTGTACAGCATGGTGACTATAGTTAATAACAATGTGTTGTATTCTTGAGAATTACCAGGAGTAGATGTTAAGTGTCTAACCACAAAAAAAGTATGTGAGGTAATGGATATGTTAAATAGTTCAATTTAGCTATTTCAAAATATGTATGTGTATCATATTGTATACCACAAATATATACAATTTTTATTTTTCAATTTAAAAAATAAAAACATAGCTTAAAAGATAAATTATATGGCCCTTGTCCTCAAAGAACTTAGAGTCTACTAAGAAAGATAGATAATTCGACATATTCTTTTTTTTTTTTTTTTTTTTGAGACGGAGTCTCGCTCTGTCGCCCAAGCTGGAGTGCGGTGGCGCAAACTCGGCTCACTGCAAGCTCCGCCTCCCAGGTTCACGCCATTCTCCTGCCTCAGCCTCCAGAGTAGCTGGGACCATGGGCGCCTGCCACTACGCCCAGCTAATTTTTTGTATTTTTAGTAGAGACGACGGGTTTTCACCATGTTAGCCAGGATGGTCTCGGTCTTCTGACCTCATGATCCACCCGCCTCGGCCTCCCAAAGTGCTGGGATTACAGGCGTGAGCCACCGCGCCTGGCCAATTCAACATATTCTTAAAATAACTGTACTACCACTTATAAGGGACATCAGTATAAGCTGATTGAATAGGTGGAATGGTTTGACTGTATGGCTAAGATAATCAGAGTTTATTTCTTACATAAACCATTTAAAAGTGCATCATAACTTACTTAATGAGTTAGCCCTAATTCTTTACATGAACAATCTAATTTGTAATGGAGTTAGAGTGCTAACTATTAAATGTGAGATTGAGAAATAAAGATCAGGTTTCGAATGTACATATTATATACATATTTAAATATTTTTGAGAAGATAATAAAAATATTTATCTAAATCTTCAAAAAAAATAGCAATTATCTAGTGCAAATCTCTACCCACTGGAGCCATTGACACTTTCTCCCCCAAATACCAACTTATTTTAATTTAAGTTGGATTTAGGTTTAGCATCATCACCTTCCATAGGAAGCCTGAGCATAAACTTGGTTTAAAGCAGTAAAGATTGCATGATTCTATGGGTGTTCCCTTTGCTCACACAATAGAGAAAAATGTTAAAATATTTTGGATTTGAAAAAGTGTATTAATTCTAAAACCACATGAATTTCCATCTAAAGTAAATAATTTTTATTGACATTTTCAAGATTAAAAAACATTAAAATAGAATTCTAAAATATTTAAATGACATGTTCATAAATTAATGTTAGACTATTATATAGGTTTTTAATTAAACTTTAAGTTCTGTGATACATGTGCAGAATGTGCAGGTTTGTTACATGGGTATCCATGTGCCATGGTGGTTTGCTGCACCCATCAACCCGTCATCTAAGTTTTAAGCCCTGCATGCATTAGGCACTTGTCTCAGTGCTCTCCCTCCCCTTGCCCCCCACCCCCTGACAGGCCCCAGTGTGTGATGTTCCCCTCCCTGTGTCCATGTGCTCTCACTGTTCAACTCCCACTTATGAGTGAGAACATGTGGTGTTTTGTTTTCTGTTCCTATGTTAGTTTGCTGAGAATGATGGTTTCCAGCTTCATCCATGTCCCTGCAAAGGACATGAACTCATCCTTTTTTTTTTTAATGGCTGCATAGAATTCCATGGTTAATATGTGCTACATTTTCTTTATCCAGTCTATCATTGATGGACATTTGGGTTGGTTCCAAGCCTTTACTATTGTGAATAGCACTGCAATAAACATACATGTGCATGTGTCTTTATAGTAGAATTATTTATAATCCTTTGGGTATATACCCAGTAATGGTATTGCTGGGTCAAATTGTATTTCTAGTTCTAGATCCTTGAGGAATCGTCACACTGTCTTCCACAATGGTTGAACTAATTTACACTCCCACCAGCAATGTAAAAGTGTTCCCATTTCCTCACATCTTCTCTAGCATCTGTTGTTTCCTGACTTTTTAATGAACACCGTTCAACTGGCGTGAGATGGTATCTCGTTGTGGTTTTGATTTGCATTTCTCTAATGACCAGTGATGATGAGTTTTTTTCGTATGTTTTGGCCGCATAAATGTCTTCTTTTGAGACGTGTCTGTTCATATCCTTTGCCCACTTTTTGGTGGGGTTTTTTATTATATAGTTTATATAGTTTTCTATTGCTGCATAACAGAATACCACAAATTTATCAGCTTAAAACATCCATCTATTATTTCACAGATCTGTAGATCAGAATTCCACGTGGTCTCCCAAGATCAAAATCATGGTATCAGCCTGGTTGGTGAAAAATCAACTTCTCAGCTGTGCCAGGGCTGCAGTAACAAAGTTCCACAGACCAGGTGTTTTAAACAACAGAAATGTATTTTCTCAGTTATGGAGGCCAGAAATCCATCTTGATTGGATATTCCATGGGGTTAGCAGAAGAAAAACCAGGCTCTGTGTTCTGTATTCTATATAAAATTTTACCAATGCCCCAAACTATTCCACAATATCTGAAGACAGTTTTAAATTTACAATGCCAGTAGAGCTACTGGCTAAACTTAAATACAACAGCTTAACAGGAAATAACTTATTCAAAGATGGCTCTTAAGACATTCATAAAATACCTAGTCAAATTTGTTTCCCTAATTGACTAACTTATTTCCTGTTACTTGCTTAGGTGTTTATATAAGAGTAACTTTCCTTCATACTGATTGAGCCCATGTATAGCCATACAACATTTGATCTAAAATTAACACCTAACCTCAAAACAATTATCATTCTAATGAGAGAGGGAGACAGGTGGAGGGCTTATGGAGGGGAAAAATGCATTAAACCTATGTTTAAATGTCATATGGTTCACTCACAAACTTTGCTGGGTCCTTTATCATCCCTTGCCCAGATTATTGCAATAGCCTTCTTACTGGTCTCTCTTACCCCAGTATTAGAATGTTCTGTCTTCCTCAAATGCATCCTCTGCATTGCTGCCAGAGTGATCTTACCAAAATACTCTGCATTATCTACAAGTTAAAATCCAAGCTCCTTAGTATGGCCCATGTCATCTACAAGTCACTAATGGCCCCCCGGACCATTTTTCCAGGTCCATCTCTTATCATTCCACATTGCTACTAATGCTCCAGACAAGTCATCTGCTAGTGAGTGTTTCTGCAAACACATTTGTTACCACCTTATTCTCAAGATGTAATTGATAGTTATCTAAAATGTGTTGAATGAATGAATAAATCATACTCTGTCACGCCTCTGTACATTTCTGTACATTGCTACTGAACAAAAATTCCTTCTCCATCCCATATTGTTTCTCTCTGAATTCCAACTACACTTCCAAATCCTGCTCAGGTGTCACTCTTGGCCAGAATCTTTCCCTGATCACCACCTCCCTCCTACAATACACTTAATCACACTCTCATTAATCCCACCTTGTGTATCCTTGTGAATTCTTAAGCATATATGTCACAATTTAATCACCTATTTTTTGGATTTTTTTCATGATCCACAGACTGCCTGCATCAACATCACTTGGCAAAGTCTTAGGTATGCAAATTTTTAGTCCCCACTTTAGACCTGTTGAATCAGAAACTCTGGGAGTGGGGCCCAGCAATCCATGGTGTAACAAGTTCTCCAGGTGATTCTGATAAAAGCTAAAATTAGAAAACCCACTCTCCTGGGAACTTCCCTTACTCATCTTAAATATCCTAAATCACTGGCACAAAGTAGATAATAAACAAATGTTTACTGAGCTGAACTTTAGCCTCTAAGCCTTTAATTCAATAAAACCACCACTGGTCTTCTGGAAGACTTCCCCAGATAAGATTCTAGGAAAATGTTTAAAACAACACCAAAAAAGACTGAGACTGAAAGACATCTGTTGACCCTGGGCTAGTTTATTTTGGCAATGAAAATGGTAAAAATACATATATACATGTAGAGCTGTGAAGAATTTTCTAAATAATCTTTATAACAATGTTTACAGAATATGTCCAAAAAACCATAAGACCTATGCCAAAATTTAGTAGCAATTTATTTTTCCCTTCAAAAAATTATCTCAAACCATAAATTTATGTGAAAGTTATGAAGTTACTGGCAGGAAATATCATCTCATTGAAAATTGGGAGAATTTTGTTGTTGTTGTTATTGAGTTTCCCTTTACTGCAAGAATTTATTTGGCTATAAATCTAGAGCATCTTGGGAATTAATAGGTGTGGTCCCTTGGCCCTTTATCTCCAAAAAGCATCCTATTCTATCAAGAATTATACTATTAAATGGAAGGCATTAGTCCTCCTCTGGCTGAAATCACCATTGCCCGTTTGTCTGACTTTGTGTTCTTTCAAAAGAGCCTACAGGAATTAGAGGCAATCAAAAATATATCCTGGAGGCAGCAAATGCAATCAATCCAACCCCTGGGAGTACATCAATCAGATAACAGTAAACAAGAACCTGGTGTTCTTGGCCACTACTTCTGGCACTTTCTTTGCTTAAGATTAGTAGTACATATATCCAGAACACTCTGAGCAGCTCACTGTTGATAACATTCTCATTGTATAAATCAATACTTTTAATATACTTCCCTATGAAAGAAAAGATCAGTTCAGGAGAAGAAAGATCTTTCACAGCTATGATGTGTCCCCTCCTCTGTTTGTAACAAATGCTCTCTTACCAGTTCACCAAAACTCCCACCCCTTTTTGAGAAAAGCTACTCCTTATTCCAGGGAAGTTAAAAATCAACTCAGAAGTACCTGAGGTTGAAGTAGAGTTTCTGAGCTGACAAGAGGGATGTTCAGAGGCTCTACATTCTCTCTCCTCTGCCCTTTTATCCATCAACTATAAAAGTGTGGTTATGCAAATTTTCAGCTACAGAGAAGGGGCAAGGGAATTTTGATAAGCGAAAAGTTAGAGCAACATAAATCCTTGTCTAAAGCACCTAAATCCTTAGAAGTGATCTAAGAAATAAAGCATTACTCCCCGTACTCAAAGGAAAAAAATTTCAGAAACTTCTGTATTATCTGCTATGTACCTTCTACACAGAAATAAAAACACAAAGGTTTCTGCTTATCTATTTAAATTGCTAAAATTCCTGAATACCCTATTGTGAACATCAGAGTTCATGCCAGTTAAGCCAACAGAAAGACTTGCATACTGGATAGCTGTTTGGAAGAGCTGAAAAACCCAGAAATTAGCAACAGAAGAAGGCTGTAACCACCTCTAGGCCCAAAGAGACCAAAAAAAAAAAAAAAAAAAAAAGAGGGTGCCGAGGGAGGGCTGGAACAGTGATAGATGGCCAGTCCTGCAAAAGCTATCACTATGACTAGACATACTCACTGCGAGAAGGGGCTCTCCCCAATCCAGAGAAAAAGAGAGGGGTAGATATATCCAGGCTTCTTGTCCTCCAATTTCCAATCTTCCGTGTCTAAACCCAGAAAGCTTTTTCAAGACATCTCAAAAAATGAAATGGGCAAAGGATAGTCAGAAACTGAGAGCAAATAGGCAAATGACCAGCTCACCCACCATCCTAGTTGTTGTTTTTAATGTTCTTTGAGACATTAAAATGCTATATGATACATACAGCTGTAATTGTTTAACTTTTAAAGATTAATGAATGAATAGAAGTTCCTATAAACTATTCCTATATTAAAAACAAAAGCTGTTTTAAAATTACTCCCAGAGTATAGCCATGAGAAAATATAAGTAGCATTAAAAAAAATTATATAACATTATAAATGCATCTCACATATTATAGCAATTATGCGTCTCTGAAAGGAAATCCTCAAATTCTATGATAGCCTGTGAGAATAGGCTTCTTATGAAAGCATGAGCAGAAAATTTACATGGAAAAATATGGTTATAAGGTTATAATGGTTACATTCTAGAACATAGAGAGGACTGATAAGGATTTCAGCAAAATCACCTTATTTTTAAAATACTAATAATTATGATGATAAAAGTAATTAAAATATGTTGAATTAAAACATGTTAAATACTAAGTCAAATGCTAACTTACTAGGGATCATCTAGTACAAACCTCCATCCACTGCAGTTATTGCCTATTTCTCCCTCAAATACTAAATTATTTTAATTCAACCGATATTGCATGCTTCACACCCACAAAGAGTATGTATTAGGAGTTACTGAAGCTAAAAGAGTACATTAAGAATTGGTATCATTTGTTGAACACTTACCATGTGCAAGGTACTGTGTTAAACTCATCAGATGTCTGTCTTAGTCCATCTGTTTTGTGCTGCTATAACAAATACTGGAGACTAATTTATAAATAACAGAAATTAATTTTCTCACAGCTCTGGAGACTGGGAAATCTAAGATAACGGTGCCAACAGATTTGGTTATCTGGTTAGGGCTGCTCTCTGCTTCCAAGATGGTGTCATGTTGCTGATTCGTGCAGAGGAGAGGAGCACTGTCTTCACATGACAGAATGTAGAAAGGCAAGAAAGCCAAACACTGCATGAAGCCTCTTTCGTAAAGGCCTTAATCCCTTTTAGGAGGGAGGAGCCCTCACGGCTTAATCATCTCTTAAAGGGCTTACCTCTTAATGCTATCACATTGGCCATTAAGTTTCAACACCTGAATTTTAGACGGGACACATTAAAACCATAACTTTACTTAGCTACAATTTTTCCTCCACAAACCCCCATGAGGTGAGTACTGTCAATATCTCCATTTTACAGATAAAGACATTGAGACATGGGGACATTAAATAACTTGCACAAAGTCACACATCTAATAATACAAAGGCAGATTTTTAGTCTAGCAGAGTCTGTGCCTTGCCATGAAAATACACTGTTTCTCTTAGTGATAACATCAAAACCTAATACTGAAGAGGAAGTAAGTAGCAATGACAATGACCAAAAATTGATTAAAATTAATTCTACCAGAAAAGGTACGGAGTGTTGTAGAAACAGGTTCATGATAGGTCTGTCCAGGTCAGGTTGATCCATCAAAATTCATTCAGCCCCTACTATGTCCCAGGGCTGTGCTAGGCTCTAGGGATATAGAGAAGACATGGTACCTGCTAAGAAGGAGCACAAGGCTAGTAGAGAAGAGATCTGTGTATACAATAATTACAATAAGATGCACTATGTAAGTCATGTACAAATACAAAAGCATTTGTATTTGTGCCAGGCATAAAAGTCCAGATGCTTGTCCACTTATGATGGGATTATGTCCTGAAAGTCAAAAAATCATAAGTCAAACTGTTGTTAAGTCAGCAACCATCTGTAGACATCATTTTAAAATAAGGATTATGAATAAGGGTAATAATACATTATAGATAGTTTACTGATAACTTCCTGGGAAATTTTCTAAGAATTACAAATTCTAATTTTTAAAATGCCTTCTTGATAGATGTTTTTATTTCTGTATTACCCAACACTGTGCATTCCATTGCAAACTTAGAGAGTTTTAGAATCAAATGGAGGTCGAGATGTCATCTCCATTTTCCTGCACTCCTATCCCATCTCTGTCCTAACATACCAGACAGATGAGAAAATCCTCTACTTTTGTAGGCAGCCAGAGAAGGGATTGCACAACTTCACTTAGTAGCCCATTCCAAAGTTTAACAGCCTATTGGTTCAGCCAGCTCTCTTTTCGATGTTATCTTAAGGGCCAGTATTTTGTTCATTCTAGAGAAATAAAGTCTAGGCTCTTGGACATCATGTAATTTTTGTTTGTTTGTTTTGATCTAAGGAGGCTGAAATATCCTTAGCAACTGTTAAGCTTTGCTCAGATCCTTTGATCACGAGACATCCTAACCCCTTGCTGCAATCGCTTTCACATGCACAATACGGCCTAATAGCCTTAAATCAACGCATTAAAAAAAATATATAGTACCGACAAAGTTTCAGGACTTACACAAGGAATTTTCTCATAGAGCATTCCACTTAATTCCTACAATCCAATGAGTAAAAATTATAATATATTTTAACTGGAGGAGGTCCTTCTATTCTATGCATATTATCTTTCTCCATAGAATAGCAATAATTTCTCTTTATGAAAAGGATTAATGCATTATTTTTAGACTACTCTATTTCCCCCAAAGATAGAAATGCCAAAAAGATTTGTGCTTCACTCTGAAAAATCATACGTTGTGACCCTGGTGATAAGGAAAATAACTTAACATTATCTATTACCAAATTTAGAAATTCTTCCTGGAGCTCATTTTCCCATGTGAGCACCTGGCAAGCACACTTTATTCTCCCTCCTCCATCAGAATAGCCAATCTGTCTTTTTGCTGTTGGAGGCAAAAATGAACTCCACATTTTCTAGTTGGTTCTTGAATAGGATCTTACAAAGTATTGATATGGTTTTGATAACTGGAGGAACACCAGGGTTTTTGGTTTTGCACTGATTTAGATAAAACAACACGGACACATGTGGAGTGGTTTTAAGGAGCAGAGAGTTTAATAGGCAAGACAGAAGAAAGAGGCTTTCCCGTACAGAAAGAGAGGGAGGGGGCTTTTTGTTTGTTTTTTGAGACCGAGTCTCGCTCTGTCGCACAGGCTGGAGTGCAGTAGTGTGATCCCGGGTCACTGCAACCTCCGCCTCCCAGGTTGAAGCGATTCTCCAGCCTCAGCCTCCCGAGTAGCTGGGACTACAGGCGTGCACCACCACACCCAGCTAATTGTTTTGTATTTTTAGTAGAGACGGGGTTTCACCATGTTAGCCAGGCTGGCGTGGAACTCCTGACCTCAGGCAATCCACCAGTGTCTGCCTCCCAGGGTGCTGGAATTTCAGGCGTGAGCCACCACACCTGGCCAGGAAGCGGGGCTTTAAGCCCAGAGAGGAAACCCTGAGTATGGTGGAAAACAGCCGGTTATATGAGGAGGCTGGAGGAGGTGGTGTTTGATTTGCATAGGGCCTAGGGGATTGGTTTGACCAGGTGTATTATTTATGTAGCCCATGAAAATACTGGCCCTTTTACCCTAGCTTTCAATATGCAAATGAAGGGCGCCATGATGTTTTACACACGTGGGGATATGTGGGGGCAGCCATGTTGCCAGGCACATGTTGGGGCAAGAAGGAGAGGGCAGGAATTGCTATGTTTGGGTGGGTCCTTTTTTTTTTTTTTTTTTTTTTTGAGACGGAGTCTCCCTCTGTTGCCCAGGCTGGAGTGCAGTGGCGCATCTCGGCTCACTGCAAGCTCTGCCTCCCAGGTTCACGCTATTCTCCTGCCTCAGCCTCCCCAGTAGCGAGGACTACAGGCGCCGGCCATCACGCCTGGCTAATTTTTTGTATTTTTTTTCTTTTTAAGTAGAGACGGGATTTCACCGTGTTAGCCAGGATGGTCTCGATCTTCTGACCCCGTGATCCGCCCGCCTCGGCCTCCCAAAGTGCTGGGATTACAGGTGTGAGTCATCGTGCTCGGCCAGGTGGATCCTATTTTTAATGGCCTGTATTTGCATATTAACGCTTGCCTGCCTTTCTGTAAGAGCCAGGGCTTTCCTGCTAGACAAGAAACGTTTCTAGAGCTGCTTTAAAAGAAACAAAAACTGGCCAGGCACGGTGGCTCACGCCGGTAATCCCGGCACTTTGGGAGGCCGAGGTGAGTGGATCACCAGGTCAGGAGATCGAGACCATCCTGGCTAACACGGTGAAACCCCATCTCTACTAAAAACATAAAAAAATTAGCCGGGCGTGGTGGCGGGCTCCTGTAGTCCCAGCTACTCTGGAGGCTGAGGCGGGAGAATGGCGTCAACCCAGGAGGCGGAGCTTGCAGTGAGCCGAGATCGCGCCATTGCACTCCAGCTTGGGCGACAGAGCCAGACTCCGTCTCAAAAAAAAAAAAAGAAAAGAAAAGAAAGACTTCCCAAGGGTCCTTTTTCCTCTTTATTTGCCTGAAATAATTATTTAATAACTTATATAACAGTATGCACCATAATTTATTTCTCAATGGTTTATATAATATTCTGTAAATATATTTTAACATCTTTGAATTTTTTAAATAAAGTCAGGCTTTTCTGACACTGTCACTTCAACTTGCTTAATTTAAACATGAATATGACTTTACAAATTACGCTTTGGCAAATATATTCTATAAATTGGGCTAAGTCTGCAAACATCAAAGTTTTTGAGAAAAGTATATTTAAAGCAATGTGAAAAGATAAAAGGAAAAATATCGAAAAAATGTTATACTGTAGGCCCCCCTTATCCAGTTTCACTTTCTGCAGTGGGTTATCTTTGGTCAACAATGGTCCAAAGAATTAAATGGAAAATTCCAGGAATATACAATTCGTAAGTTTTGCACTGCATGCCATTCTGAGCAGTGTGATGAAATCCCGCATTGTCTCATTCCATCCTGCCTGGGATGCGAATTCTTTCTCTGTCTAGGGTAACCATGCTGGCTTCTCTACCTGTTAGTTAGTCACAGTAGCTGTTACAAACCAAAAAGTATCTGAGACATCTGAGACAGGTCTCAAGCAATTTCGAAAGTTTATTTTGCCAATGTTAAGGACACCCACCTCAGAGGCAGGTCTGCGCCTTTCTCGGAAGATGATTTTGAGGGCTTCAATATTTAAAGGGGAAAGGGCAGATACTGGGGAAAGAGGAAGAAATTTTCAAAACGTGTGGGTAGATAAGAGACAAACGGTTGCAATTTTTTTTTGTCTTTGGCCTTTCACCAAGTACACAATTTACATGTGAGGAGGGTAGAGGAACTCTATCTCGGTGAATCTGCATTTTTACATCAGAGGATATGAAATCAGATATGCATTTGTCTCAGGTGAGCAGAAGGATGACTTAGAGTTCTGCCCTTCTGATCTGTGAAGATAAACTATTAATTTACATTGTCAAGGTAAGATTCAACCGAATGGTTTTAAGGTAAATACCTTGGGGCCCAAAAGAAATTTCCTAGTGGGCAAATTGTGAAGGGAGTATGCAGCTTTTTAAAAATCTTTGCAACTATCTTATTCAGGAATAAAATGGGAGGCACGTGTGCCTGATGCAGTTCTCAGCTTGACTTGTCCCTTTGGCTTAGTGATTTTGGGGTCCCGAGACTTATTTTCCTCCCACACCATATTGGTTATCAGATCAGCTTTCAAGATACTGCAGTGCTTACGTTCAAGTAACCTTTATTTTATTTAATAATGGCCCCAGAGCACAAGACTAGTTAGTGATGCTGGCAATTGAATATGCCAAGAGAAGCCATAAAGTGCTTCCTTTCCTTCAAGTAAAAAGGTGAAAGTTCTTGACTTAAGGAAAGAAAATAAATTGTATGGTAAGGTTGCTAAGATCTACTGTGAAAACACATCTATCTATGAAATTGTGAAGAAGGAAAAAGATATCTGTGCTAGTTTTGCTGTCATACCTCAGACTGCGAAAGTTTTGGCCACAGTGCATGATGAGTACTTAGCTAAGATTGAAAAGGCATTAAATCTGTGGGAAAAGACACGAACATAAATGTGTTCCAATTGATGGCAATCATCTTCCATACTATCTGAGGTTTCAGGCATCCATTGGGGGTCTTGGAACATATTGCTTGTGGATAAGGGGGGATACTGTATTAAAAAATTAATATTCTAATTTTCTCACTTTATATATATTGCATATATTGGGTTAAGCAAGCGGCTTCTAAATTTAAAAGTAGCTCTCTAAATATCACTAATAGTTATTTGTTAAATGTTGATAAAGCCCTTTGCATATGATTCCTGGAAACAGAAAATAAATGATTCTAATGACTGAATAACAAATCCTTTTGGAAGTCAAGTGACTTTTTTGTTCTTTGCTTCTAACTAAAATTGAATGAACTCCTAAGTAAGATGTAAGCTGATAAATTATTAAAAATAATTTTCCTTGATAGATTTTGGATGCGTATTAGTTATCTATTGCTGAGTGACAAATTTCCCCAAAGCTTAGTGGCTTAAAACAGCACACTTACATCAGCTCACAGTTCTTTTGAGATCCAAGCATGGTTCAGCTAGCTCCTCCAGTTGAAGAGAATCTCAAGAGATTACAATCAAGGAGTCAGCAGTGCTGTAGTCATCTTCAGGCTTCGTGGGAGCAGACTCCCACGCAGAATCCTGTTGGAAGGATCTATTTCTCTTCAGGCTGTTGGCCTGAGGGCCTCTGTTCCCTGCTGGCTGCCTTTAGTTCCTTGCCATATGTGCAGCTCATAACATGGCAGCTGGCTCCATGAGAGGAGCAAGCAAGCAGTGTGAGAGTGCCAGGCAGAAGTCACAGTCTGTAATAACATGACCCTCATCCCTTTTGTTATATTCTACTCCTTAGAAGCAAGTCACTAAGTCCAGCCCACACTCAAGAGGAAGGGAACTCACAGGGTGTGAATGCTAGGAGGCAGGGAGTCATTGGGATGGTCTTAAAAGCTGCCTACCACGGGTTATTTCTGTTGGTTTTAACAAAAAGAATCCTAATATCAGTGCTGCATGTGGAAACTTGAAGAATAAAACAAGAGAGAAAAAAATTTTAATACTCCTAATAAGGTTATTGTGGAATTTTAATGATATTAAGATGGCATGACCACTAAATGGAGGAATACTAAAATTCTATCCTAGATATCCTTTCCTGAGGTTCCAAATGAAATTTTAAGCATATGGGACAATAACAACAACAAAAAGCAATGTAAAACTTTATTCTGAACTGAGCTTGAACAGAAAACTCCTACACACAACACACACATGCACACATGCACATACACAAAATTAAGCATAAGTCTGTGGTTTTGTCTCATAATTATTCCTTATTCAAAACTCTAACATCACCAGGAACTGGCCACATAGATAAAAAGGAACGGAAGAAATACATGTCTAAGAATAAAAACACACACAAGTGGGTCCAAATCCAGCAAGAAAGGATCTGAGTCTGACAAATAGCGTGTTAAGAAGACATGTGAAAGACAAGGCCCAATCAATGTAAACTAAGGCCTAACTTGTAAATGGGATAATTTAGCTACTTATTGCCTTTGATGAAAGCAAAACAGAATCTTCATCTTGTCATGTTCAAATCATGTATGCACCATTCTCAAATTCAGAATAATGAACATAAAAACTCATTATCCAGACATCATTTATTCTGTAAATTTACGTCATCAAAATCAGCTAAAAGCCAGAAAGTTAAAAAAAAAAAATACTGAGTTAATATCCGAAGTCCCAGATGAACACCTAGCAAATGTACTTTCTTCTCCTTTCTCCATCAGAGGCTAATCTATTTTTTGGAGTCTTGGGGGGGTTTTGGTTTTGTTTTGGTTTGGTTTTTTGCTATTTCAGGCAAAAATTGCTAAGGAAAGACTCTTAGGTTATTTTAAAACTATTTATTCTAAGCATCCAGAAGCCTATAAAATAAGATGGTGGGAACAAGTAAAAACCTTTATAGGGCTCTTAAGAATGAGCAGAAATAGGAAATTAACAATCCATAATATACATGGAAATATTTAATGCAGGAAAACCTCAATCATCTCTGAGGTCATTACCCTTGTTTATCATGGCATAATAATTGATGTACTCATTGAACAAATATTTATTGAGAGCCTACCTTGTGTTAGTCTTGGGCACAAAGAATACAGCAGAGAAGAAAACAAGTTCTTACTCTGGAGTTGTATTCTACTGGAGAGAAACATAAAATAGACAGAAAATACAGACTATATCAGAAAGTGGTAAGTATGAGTATGTGTAAGGAAGTTCAATAAATAATACCTCTCTTCACTGTTCTGGTCCCAACCAAACAAAAAAATAAGACAAAAGATTAAGACCGATAGTAGGTCAAGTTACCATCTTTATTACTGAAGAGGCCAATTTCAAAGATGTGGCTGGCAAGCAACTAAGCTCATAATTTCAAATTCAAAAATTGGATAAACTTTGTCATCCAATCATAGGCAAGCCTAGACAAGGGAGGGTATCCCCTTGTGAGGTACTACCGAAGTTAAGACTCTTGGAATGCAGAACCAGGAGGCTGACTGCTCAATAGGAAGCTCTCTCCAAAAGAGATATAGAAGGATCTGAATGTAGAGACTCCCCACAATTAGATATAAGCTCCATTCTCTTATGTAATTTCAGAGAAAATTTTTAAATTCAAATATTTAATCTCATTTCAATTTAACATCCAGAAGTATTTAAAGTCAATGGGATCAAATACTTTTGCTCATGTAAGGTAAAGGTCAAGAAAATTCAGATCCAAAACTTAGTCTAAAGTTTCTTATTCTGCTCCAAAGGAATTCTTAATGCCTGAGTGAATTTGGGAGACCATTAATTAGCTTCAGTGTATGCTGTCTCTTAAGGGAAGAGAGTAGTTGCCTCACGGTTGCAGAAACATAATGCCAAGCCTTTGATGTACCTCCCTTGTTACAGGGTCCAAAAAGTTAACTGGACACGTAAGTATATCACAGTACCAGTCAACACCCACTAACTTAGAAAATCAACAAATCTTTACCCCAACAAAACTACTGTCCCATAAAAAATTATGTCTCTTTAACCAAATACTTAGTGTCACAGGGACTCAATGTCAATCTAAAAAAAATAAGGCTAGATAGTTTTACCAGAATGTCAGTCAGTCTAAACTTGGTGTCCAAAGTGCAAGACCTACAGCCTTACCCTCAGTTGAGAGAAATCTTCCAGTGAGAGGTTGATTTTGGCATTAAACATTCAGGATACAGGGGAGATCAGGGATACATTAAACATACAAGATACAGGGAATCCACCTATGTATTCTGTCTTTTCTTTCCATAAATGGTATTGAGAAATTGCTGTCTTCTTACAAGGGCAAAATTTTGCATTGGTGTGAACTCTAGTCATCAGTTGTTTGTCAAGGAGCCTTATTTTTCCTCTGTGCATATCTAATTTCCACTTCCCTTTTGAGCCTCTTGTTATAGCACCCATTAGTAAAGGGGGCATGGGCTCTCTCTAGGGTCATCATGCTCACTCTCTCTTGTAATCAGACATTTTTTGTTCTGGGCCACAACAGTTGTTTCTTCTACTGTTGGCAAAGAAATTGCTTAGACCTAAAAAGCCCTGCCTCCTATAGAGGATTTCTCCCTCATACAAAACAACTGATCAAGAACCCAATTGAGACCACAAGGTGAGAGAGAACTCTTAATCCTATGGAATAACTCTTAACCTATGGAAAGAACACACAAATCCAAACTTAACCTTTTACAGTATCTTCCTTGAGAATCCTGAGCAGAATTTGGGACCATGAATGCAGTACTGCCTACCAAGCCTGGCACTAACAAAAAAAAGGAAATACTAAGCCCCCTGTAGTGTTCAGTAGCACACATAGGACTTAGTCGCCTTGTTGCTTAAAGGCAGAGAGTATGTTCCCTTCCCAAATGTCCAGAACAACTGTATTTGGAAGGACACCTCACCCTTTCCTCAGATCTTCACCTCAGCAGCATCTGCGGCAAAGCTGTACCTGTGTGGTGACGGCAGCTTCACCTGAGGCCCCGTGGATCTGCTGAGGTCCTAGGCTTGCCAAGGCCTGTACTTTCAGAAGGCCTATGCTTCCTGCACCTTTGCTTGCTGCTTTTGCCAGGACCACCCATGCAGCCAGCATGTGCCAAGACTTATGAGACCCCTGTGCCCTTGCTAGGCCCAGAACCTGCCACCTGGACTCTGTAGAAAGACAGTGGACTATGGAAACAGCTGTCAGTGATGCAGTCATTCACCAAGGACAAAATATCACATGGCCTAAGGCTTAAAGCCTCTTTCCCAGGCTGCAGAAGTTAAAAACTGTCCAAGTATAATCCTCTACAAACAGCTAAGGTCAGTATACCCTCCCCATATAATAAAATCCCAAACCAAAAGCTGTGCCCTAAACACTGAAGAATCCGCCATTATTATTGTACTTCCCTCAACTTCCAGTCCTTTCTTTATTTCTCAAAGAATCAAGCATTAGGGTGTCAGGGGGTCTTATAAATATCACTGATTTTCCATTTCTTCCAGATGAAGTCCTGAACAAATTAAAATATAAGAGTGGCAACACATACAGAGCCCAAAATATCACCTGTATTATCGATAAAGACTAACTAAGAGAGTCTGGCTACAAAGGCCAAAAACTCATTGAACCTCAGATTGAGGCAAATTTATGCATGCAGCAGTACACTACTAAAACCAGAGCAGCCTCCACTAAAAAACACCTCTAGAGAAAAAAATGAGGACTGAGCCAGAAATAGCCAGCATGTTCTTATCAAATTTACCAACCAGATAAGTCATCCCCATCCTCTGGGGTGGAGTAAACAAAGCCAAGAATTTATCCTAATTGCATTCCCTCCACATTAAAGGAAACATCTAGATACAGAAAATAGCTATAATAAGGTAATGGTAAATGGAACAGAGAAAAATAAAACCATGTAAAGTTGATAGGGAATGGGCATGTTTCAAGGTGATATTTGAAACAGAGACCTAAGTGAGGGAGCAAGGCTTGCAGTATCTGCGAGAAGGGTGTTCTAGGCAGAGAGAATAGATGGTGCAAAGGTCCTAAAGAATATCCATACTTGTTATGTTAGAGCCATGGTTCTCAACTGGACAATTTTGCCCCGTGGAGGACACTTGGCAATATCTGGACACATTTTTGATTGTCACAACTCAGGGATGTACTGAGAGGTCAAGGATGCTACCAAGCATTCTAAAATGCACAGGACAACCCCTCCACAGCAAAGCATATGCCAATAGTGCCACTAATAAGAAAGCCTGTGTTAGAAGCACACAGAAGAAGCCAGTGATGAAACAGAGTTAAGCAGTGGAAGAAATATTGAAGATGAACTCAGAGGGGAAGTGGAGGCCAACCTCATGTGAGACCTTGCAGACCATGGTAAAAACTTTGGATTTTACTCTGAAGGAGCTGTGAAGCCATTGGAGAATTTTGACAAGAGAGGTGACCTAATCTGATCACATTTTAAAAAGATTCTTTTTTTATTATTATTATTATACTTTAAGTTTTAGGGTACATATGCACAACGTGCAGGTTTGTTACATATGTATACATGTGCCATGTTGGTTTGCTGCACCCATTAACTCGCTATTTAGCATTAGGTATATCTCCTAATGCTATCCCTCCCCCCTATCCCCACCCCACAACAGTCCCTGGTGTGTAATGTTCCCTTTCCTGGTCCATGTGTTCTCATTGTTCAATTCCCACCTATGAGTGAGAACATGCAGTGTTTGGTTTTGTGTCCTTGCGATAGTTTGCTGAGAATGATGGTTTCCAGCTTCATCCATGTCCCTACAAAGGACATGAACTCATCATGTTTTATGGCTGCATAGTATTCCATGGTGCATATGTGCCACATTTTCTTAATCCAGTCTGTCACTGTTGGACATTTGGGTTGGTTCCAAGTCTTTGCTATTGTGAATAGTGCCGCAATAAACATACGTGTGCATGTGTCTTTAGAGCAGCATGATTTATAATCCTTTCAGTATATACCCAGTAATGGGATGGCTGGGTCAAATGGTATTTCTAGTTCTAGATCCCTGAGGAATTGCCACACTGACTTCCACAACGGTTGAACTAGTTTACAGTCCCACCAACAGTGTAAAAGTGTTCCTATTTCTCCACATCCTCCCCAGCACCTGTTGTTTCCTGACTTTTTAATGATCACCATTCTAACTCGTGTGAGATGCTATCTCATTACGGTGTTGATTTGCATTTCTCTGATGGCCAGTGATGATGAGCATTTTCTCATGTGTTTTTTGGCTGCATAAATGTCTTCTTTTGAGAAGTGTCTGTTCATATCCTTCACCCACTTTTTGATGGCGTTGTTTTTTTCCTGTAAATTTGTTTGAGTTTATTGTAGATTCTGGATATTAGCCCTTTCTCAGATGAGTAGGTTGCACAAATTTTCTCCCATTCTGTAGGTTGCCTGTTCACTCCCATGGTAGTTTCTTTTGCTGTGCAGAAGCTCTTTAGTTTAATTAGATCCATTTGTCAATTTTGGCTTTTGTTGCCATTGCTTTTGGTGTTTTAGACATGAAGTCCTTGCCCATGCCTATGTCCTGAATGGTATTGCCTAGGTTTTCTTCTAGGGCTTTTATGGTTTTAGGTCTAACATGTAAGTCTTTAATCCATCTTGAATTAATTTTTGTATAAGCTGTAAGGAAGGGATCCAGTTTCAGCTTTCTACATATGGCTAGCCAGTTTTCCCAGCACCATTTATTAAATAGGGAATCTTTCCCCATTTCTTGTTTTTCTCAGGTTTGTCAAAGATCAGATAGTTGTAGCTATGTGGCATTATTTCTGAGGGCTCTGTTCTGTTCCATTGGTCTATATCTCTGTTTTGGTACCAGTACTATGTTGTTTTGGTTACTGTAGCCTTGTAGTATAGTTTGAAGTCAGGTAGCATGATGCCTCCAGCTTTGTTCTTTTGGCTTAGGATTGACTTGGCGATGCGGGCTGTTTTTTGGTTCCATATGAACTTTAAAGTAGTTTTTTCCAATTCTGTGAAGAAAGTCATTGGTAGCTTGATGGGGATGGCATTGAATCTATAAATTACCTTGAGCAGTATGGCCATTTTCACAATATCGATTCTTCCTACCCATGAGCATGGAAAGTTCTTCCATTTCTTTGTATCCTCTTTTATTTCATTGAGCAGTGGTTTGTAGTTCTCCTTGAAGAGGTCCTTCACATCCCTTGTAAGTTGGATTTCTAGGTATTTTATTCTCTTTGAAGGAATTGTGAATGGGAGTTCACTCATGATATGGCTCTCTGTTTGTCTGTTATTGGTGTATAAGAATGCGTGTGATTTTTGCACATTGATTTTGTATCCTGAGACTTTGCTGAAGTTGCTTATCAGCTTAAGGAGATTTGGGGCTGAGACGATGGGGTTTTCTAGATATACAATCATGTCATCTGCAAACAGGGACAATTTGACTTCCTCTTTCCTAACTGAATGTCCTTTATTTCCTTCTCCTGCCTGATTGCCCTGGCCAGAACTTCCAACACTATGTTGAATAGGAGTGGTGAGAGAGGGCATCCCTGCCTTGTGCCAGTTTTCAAAGGGAATGCTTCCAGTTTTTGTCCATTCAGTATGATATTGGTTGTGGGTTTGTCATAGATAGCTCTTATTATTTTGAGATATGTCCCATCAATACATAACTTGAGAGTTTTTAGCATGAAGGGCTGTTGAATTTTGTCAAAGGCCTTTTCTGCATCTGTTGAGATAATCATGTGGTTTTTGTCTTTGGTTCTGTTTATATGCTGGATTACATTTATTGATTTTCATATGTTGAACCAGCCACGAATTCCAAGGATGAAGCCCACTTGATCATGGTGGATAAGCTTTTTGATGTGTTGCTGGATTCGGTTTGCCAGTATTTTATTGAGGATTTTTGCATCAATGTTCATCAAGGATATTGGTCTAAAATTCCGTTTTTTGTGTGTGTAGGAGCTGGTACCATTCCTTCTGAAACTATTCCAATCAATGGAAAAAGAGGGAATCCTCCCTAACTCATTTTATGAGGCCAGCATCATCCTGATACCAAAGCCTGGCAGAGACACAACAATAAAAAGATTCTTATAACCACCATGTAGAGAATGGGTTCTTGGGAGGCAAGGAGAAGCTATTGAACTTCAGGTGAGAAATGATGGTGTTAGTGGTGGAGGGGGTGAGAAGTGATCAATTCTGAATATAGTTTGAAGGTAGAATGAAAAGAATTTATGAATGACTTGTATATGTGGGGTAAAAGAGAGGAGTCAAAGATGACTCCAAATTTTTTAGCCTGAGCAACTTGAAGAATGGGAATGTCATTTACTGAAATAAAAATAACTGTAGGAGGAAGAGGGTTTAGGGGAGAATTAGATGTCCATTCATAGATATCAAGCTCTAGATGCTCGTTAGGCATCCAAGTGGAAGAGACAAGTGTATAATTAGGTATGAGAGAAATTAGAAGGTTCTGGCTGGTGACAAAGTAAACTGTAAAACTAGATGAGATCACCTGAGAACCACATGTGGAAAGAAAAGACTGGATTTGAGTTTAAAACTTGTAGAAGTGAGAAGGTCAGCCTTCTCTGTAGGAGTAAAACAGACAGTAGTGTTTTGGAAGCCAAATAATATTTATCAAGACTGAGTCATTGATAAAAACGTGGAATATTATTCAGTGTGCTCTTTTGAAGTTCTGATAATAGGTTAAGTAAAATACATAATATATTTTAACAGGATATTTATTAAAATATATTTTATCAGTTATATTAGTTATTGTGAAAATTCATATATGGTGAATACTAGAGTCAATCTCCAAAAAGCACTAAAGTCTAATGAAGACATTCAGTACAAAAGCCCCTGTTTTCATTTGATTTTTGGCTTATGTTGTTATTATGTTTTCTTTTTTAGCATGCTATGTTTCCTTTAAGATACATGTTTTTAACATTTTTGACAACTCTAAAATCAGAAATTGTCTCACAATTGAGGTGATAAGAAGCATTGTGTATTAGTTTAATTGACTGTGATTTTCTTTTAGCAGGTAAAAAAATAATGATGTATCAGAAATCAGAGGCATCTTAAATTTCATTAACTATGTTGATAACTCATTAGGAATATAACTAAGGTTCTGCTCTCCACATACTAAACTGTGCAATGAAGGAATCAACTCGACTTTGGCCTACTCTCTGTTTTATTAGGCATGCAACCACCACCCCCTACAGGTAGGAGGATTCTCACCACTCTGGCTAGAATTTGCAGGTGCAGAGCTGGGAGGGATGTTATCAACAACTCCTCACATTCTCCATTCAGTTTCCTCAGGTTGCTTTAGCAGCCCAGAAGAAACTCACAGATAGGAAATGAGGCAGATCAACAGTTTTCCCATTTAAAAAGAATATCAGGGAACAACTCTCCATCGTCACCCTTTCCCTGCTTCATAACTGCACAAAGTCAGTTTTTGGTATAAAACTAATAGGCCATCATTTTAGTTCAGGCCAGGCCAGCACCACCCCTCATCAGGAATACCTAATTGGTTTCCAACTGGCCATTCCCCTTCCACACCCTTACTAACCCCAGATGCAATCCATTGGCAAATCCTGTAAATGTCTCCAGGATCCCATGACTTCTCGCTTTCATGCCACCGTCCTCTTCTGCAACAATCCCCACTACCTGCTCTCTTCCTTGGACCTCACTTCCCTTTAGTCAATTCTCAACCCAGAACCAGAGTGGTTCTTTTTAAATGGCAGATGATGTGACTCTTCTGCTCCAAACCCTCTAAAAGCATTCTTTGTCCTCAGAGGAAAAAAAAAAGCCATTGTAGTCATTACAATGGCCTACAAGCCTTTATATCAGAGGTCAGTAAATTATAACCTGTTTTTCTGAGGGAAGAAAAGTTTTATTTGGAACACAACCACATTCATTCATTTACACATTGTCTATAGTTCCTGTCATGATATGATGATAGTCATGCATTGATTATTCATTTAATATTATTAGCATGCAATAAGATATAGCATTTAGTCAATAATGATTTCAAGAGAAGAACTGCTTATGAGGACATAAATCTGAATGGGAGAAGACCTAGATTTCTCCAGAGCTGTGCATAATGAGGACAGTCACACATTAGGGGAGTAGATGGGAAGTGGGCACTCCTGAGCTCTGCAAGTGTGAGCAAGAATAGTGGTTGAGCCATTTGGAGAAGGCACAATAGGTGAGTTAATGAGAAGATAAATGTAGCTGAGAAAATGAGAGATGTTTTCAGCAGCTGCCTTGAATACAGTGAAACTTGGGAAGATGATGGAACAAATGATTAAAAGTATTCTAGTGAGTATTTCTAGGAAGCTTCTTATATGTTAGGCATTATAAAATCTTTGGGCCAGCTTCATTAAGGAAACTACACCAAAAGCCCTACATGCTCAGAAAACTATAATACTTTCATACTAGCAACATCTTTAGTGGCTCACAGAGGGCAAAGGTTGTATTTTCTTCACCTTTGTATTCCTGCAGCTAGAATAGCCCCTGGCAAATAGTAGGTTTTCATTAGCTATCTGTTGAAGCTGGGGGTAGTGACTTATGCTGGTAATCCCAGCACTTTGAGAAGCTGAGGCTGGAGGAACACTTGAGCCCAGGAGTTATAGACCATCCTGGGCAGGACAATGGGACCCCATCTCTACAATTTTTTAAAAAAATTAGTTTGGTATGGTGGCATACACCTGTAGTCCCAACTACTCAGGAGGCTGAGGCAGGGGGTCCCTTGATCCTAGAAGTTTGAAAGAGCAGTGAGCGATGATCATGTCCCTGCACTCTAGCCTGAGTGACAAAGCAAACTTCTAATAAATAAATAAATAAATAAATAAATATCTGTTGAATTAATTCTAAGACTTAAAAAACTGTTTTAATCTATCTTCTTATCAGAGTCGAGGTGTGGTAGTTAGAGTAACACCAAGGAGAGCCTAAACTGCTTTTTATTGGTCACTGTTTGGGATAGAGGTGCACAAAACTATCGTTTAAATTATAAATGTTACCTAGAAGTGATAACAAATGGAACAATAATGAGTCACTGACACTACCACCAAAATAAAATTTTTAGTTTCATTCTTAGTGTTTGAAAGAGGTTCAGGGGAAAGTGACGCAGGAAAAGTCATTATAATGAGGGACAAAACCACTGCGTAATGGGGAATGAAGAGAGAAGCTTGACAAAGAAGACAATAGAAGCCTATGAAAATGACCAATTCATTATTTTAGCCATTGACTTTATTATTTCTTGTTCCATATAATTAACATCATGGCTAAAAACAAGGCAGAAATTCTTTTAGGAATAAAATTGTCACAAGCCCTGCCTTTCCCTTTCCCATAAGGTTGATCTAACTCCATTAACTGTCAGTCTTTGATGTAAAGTATCTTACCTGACCTTCCTTCTTAGCCCCCACTGAGAATCCAAAGTAATCTAAGAGCTGTGCATTCCATTGGCAATTGGCATCTTGTAGTTGCCAATTTGGAGAAAATAATAATCTCCCCTATACTTCACCTTTGTGGATTTATTTTCCTTATTGTTTGAGAGGAACATAATACAACAGTAAGCAGATCAACTGGAACCCTTCAATCTGTAAATAAAAGGGCATTGTAAGCTACATGTTACACAGAACTCATTTGCCCAGAAATCTGATGTTATTGTTAGGAATTGGCAGCCCATCCCCAAACATGCACTTTTAATTTTTCCTGAAAAGACCACTATTTTTGTACTGATCCCCACAAGTAGCATCTGATGTATTGCTATTGTCTTTAGTTAAATTAAAAGTGATGCTATCCAATTTCAAGAGCTTCACATAAATAATACCTTATGAGAAAGAAAATCTGTAAGGAATAAATTCTGGATTCAGGTACTGGAATCTTTGGTAAAAGCTTGGACTTGTGGTGAAACTGGCAATGAATTATGAATACTATTTGGCTTTTGGCATGAGAAGCATAGAAAATCAATCCCAGAATTTCCAAGTATTACAAGCATACCTGAGATGGGTGGTAATATGGTTTGGCTGTGTCCCCACCCAAATCTCAATTTGAATTGTATCTCCCAGAATTCCCACGTGTTGTGGGAGGAACCCACGGGGAGATAATTGAATCATGGGGCCCCGTCTTTCCTGTGCTTTTCTCATGATAGTAAGTCTCACGAGATCTGATGGGTTTATCAGATCTAATGGGTTTCTGCTTTTGCTTCTTCCTCATTTTCTCTTGCTGCTTTCATGTAAGAAGTGCCTTTCACCTCCCACCATGATCCTGAGGCCTTCCTAGCCATGTGGAACTGTAAGTCCAATGAAACCTCTTTTTCTTCCCAGTCTCAGGTATGTCTTTATCAGCAGTGTGAAAACACACTAATACAGTAAATTGGTACCAGTGGAGTGGGGTGTTGCTGAAAAGATACCTGAAAATGTGGAAGCAACTTTGGAAAGGGGTAACAGGCAGAGGTTGGAGCAGTTTGGAGGGCTCAGAAGAAGACAGGAAAATGTGGGCAAGTTTGGAACTTCCTAGAGATTTGTTGAATGACTTTGCCCAAAATGCTGATAGCAATATGGAACTTGTTGGGAACTGGAGTAAAGGTGACCCTTGTTATGTTTTAGCAAAGAGACTGGTGGCATTTTGCTCCTGCCCTAGAGATTTGTGGAACTTTGAACTTGAGAAAGATAATTTAGGGTATCTGGTGGCAGAAGAAATCTCTAAGGACCAAAACATTCAAGAGACGATTTGGGTGCTGTTAAAGGCATTCGGTTTTATAAGGGAAGCAGAGCATAAATGTTTGGAAAATTTGCAGCCTGACTATATAATAGAAAAGAAAAACCCATTTTCTGGGGAGAAGAATTCAAGTTGGCTGCAGAAATTTACGTAAGTAGCAAGGAACCTAATGTTAATCTCCAAAACCATGGAGAAAATGTCTCCAGGCCATGTCAGAGATCTTCAGCGCCCCTCCCCTCACAAGCCCAGATGGCCAGGAAGAAAAGGTGGTTTTGTGGGCTGGGTCCAGGGTCCCTGTGCTGTGTGCAACCTGGGACTTGGTGCCCTGTGTCCCAGCCACTCCACCCGTGGCTGAAACGGGCCAACGTACAGCTTGGGCTGTGGCTTCAGAGGGTGGAAGCCCCAAGCCATAGCAGTTTCCATGTGGTGTTGAGCCTGTGGGTGCACAGAAGTCAAGAAGTAAGGTTTAGGAACCTCCACCTGATTTCAGAAGAGGTATGGAAATGCCTGGATGCCCAGGCAAAGGTTTGCTGCAGCAGGGGGTGGGAAACCTCTGCTAGGGCAGTGCCGAAAGGAAATGTGGGGTTGGAGCCCCTAGAGTCCCTAGTGGGGCACTGCCTAGGGGAGCTGTGAGAAAAGCGCCACCATCCTTCAGACCCCAGAATGGTAGATCTACCTACAGCTTGCATAGTGTGACTGGAAATGCCACAGACACTCAATGCCAGCCCATAAAAGCAGCCAGGAGGGAGGCTGTACCCTGCAAAGCGACAGGGGTGGGGCTGCCCAAGACCATGGGAACTCACCCCTTGCATCAGCGTGACCTGGATGTGAGATCTGGAGTCAAAGGAGATCATTTTGGAGCTTTAAAATTTGACTGCCCCACTGGATTTCGGATTTACATGGGCCTGTAACCCCTTTGTTCTGACCAATTTCTCCCATTTGGAATGGCTATATTTATCCAATACATGTAACCCCATGGTAGCTAGGAAGTAACTAGCTTGCTTTTGATTTTACAGGCTCATAGGCAGAGGTAACTTGCCTTGTCTCAGATGAGACTTTGGACTGTGGACTTTTGGGTTAATGTTGAAATGAGTTAAGACTTTGAGGGACTGTTGGGAAGGCATGATTGGTTTTGAAATGTAAGGACATGAGATTTGGAGGGGCCAGGGGCAGAATAATATGGTTAGGCTGTGTCCCCACCCAAATCTCAACTTGAATTGTATCTCATAGAATTCCCATGTGCTGTGGGAGGCACCCAGGAGGAGATAATTGAATCATGGGGGCCATTCTTTCCTGTGCTATTCTCATGATAGTGAATAAGGCTCATGAGATCTGATGGGTTTATCAGGGGTTTCCACTTTTGCTTCTTCATCATTTTCTCTTGCTGCTACCACGTAAGAAGTGCCTTTTTCTTCCTGCCATGATTCTGAGGCCTGCCCAACCATGCGGAAATTTAAGTCCAATTAAAACTCTTTTTCTTCCCAGTCTCGGGTATTTATCAGCACTGTGAAAACGGACTAATACAGGTGGAAAAGCCCAGGCATGTACAGGCTGGTAGATCAAGAGCTGGGCGGAGGGAGGAGCCAAGATGGCCGAATAGGAACAGCTCCGGTCTACAGCTCCCAGCGTGAGCGACGCAGAAGACGGGTGATTTCTGCATTTCCATCTGAGGTACCGGGTTCATCTCACTAGGGAGTGCCAGACAGTGGGCGCAGGCCAGTGGGTGCGCGCACCGTGTGCGAGCCGAAGCAGGGCGAGGCATTGCCTCACCTGGGAAGCGCAAGGGGTCAGGGAGTTCCCTTTCCGAGTCAAAGAAAGGGGTGACGGACGCACCTGGAAAACTCGGGTCACTCTCACCCGAATATTGTGCGTTTCAGACTGGCTTAAAAAACGGCGCACCACGAGACTATATCCCACACCTGGCTCGGAGGGTCCTACGCCCTCGGAATCTCGCTGATTGCTAGCACAGCAGTCTGAGATCAACCTGCAAGGCGGCAGCGAGGCTGGGGGAGGGGCGCCCGCCATTGCCCAGGCTTGCTTAGGTAAACAAAGCAGCCAGGAAGCTCGAACTGGGTGGAGCCCACCACAGCTCAAGGAGGCCTGCCTGCCTCTGTAGGCTCCACCTCTGGGGGCAGGGCACAGACAAACAAAAAGACAGCAGTAACCTCTGCAGACTTAAATGTCCCTGTCTGACAGCTTTGAAGAGAGCAGTGGTTCTCCCAGCACGCAGCTGGAGATCTGAGAATGGGCAGACTGCCTCCTCAAGTGGGTCTCTAACCCCTGACCCCCGAGCAGCCTAACTGGGAGGCACCCCCCAGCAGGGGCACACTGACACCTCACACGGCAGGGTATTCCAACAGACCTGCAGCTGAGGGTCCTGTCTGTTAGAAGGAAAACTAACAAACAGAAAGGACATCCACACCGAAAACCCATCTGTACATCACCATCATCAAAGACCAAAAGTAGATAAAACCACAAAGATGGGGAGAAAACAGAACAGAAAAACAGGAAACTCTAAAATGCAGAGCGCCTCTCCTCCTCCAAAGGAACGCAGTTCCTCACCAGCAACGGAACAAAGCTGGATGGAGAATGATTTTGACGAGCTGAGAGAAGAAGGCTTCAGACGATCAAATTACTCTGAGCTACGGGAGGACATTCAAACCAAAGGCAAAGAAGTTGAAAACTTTGAAAAACATTTAGAAGAATGTATAACTAGAATAACCAATACAGAGAAGTGCTTAAAGGAGCTGATGGAGCTGAAAACCAAGGCTCGAGAACTACGTGAAGAATGCAGAAGCCTCAGGAGCCGATGCGATCAACTGGAAGAAAGGGTATCAGCAATGGAAGATGAAATGAATGAAACGAAGCGAGAAGGGAAGTCTAGAGAAAAAAGAATAAAAAGAAATGAGCAAAGCCTCCAAGAAATATGGGACTATGTGAAAAGACCAAATCTACGTCTGATTGGTGTACCTGAAAGTGATGCGGAGAATGAAACCAAGTTGGAAAACACTCTGCAGGATATTATCCAGGAGAACTTCCCCAATCTAGCAAGGCAGGCCAATGTTCAGATTCAGGAAATACAGAGAACGCCACAAAGATACTCCTTGAGAAGAGCAACTCCAAGACACATAATTGTCAGATTCACCAAAGTTGAAATGAAGGAAAAAATGTTAAGGGCAGCCAGACAGAAAGGTCGGGTTACCCTCAAAGGGAAGCCCATCAGACTAACAGCGGATCTCTCGGCAGAAACCCTACAAGCCAGAAGAGAGTGGGGGCCAATATTCAACATTCTTAAAGAAAAGAATTTTCAACCCAGAATTTCATATCCAGCCAAACTAAGCTTCATAAGTGAAGGAGAAATAAAATACTTTACAGACAAGCAAATGCTGACCGATTTTGTCACCACCAGGCCTGCCCTAAAAGAGCTCCTGAAGGAAGCGCTAAATATGGAAAGGAACAACCGGTACCAGCCGCTGCAAAATCATGCCAAAATGTAAAGACCATCAAGACTAGGAAGAAACTGCATGAACTAACGAGCAAAATCACCAGCTAACATCATAATGACAGGATCAAATTCACACATAACAATATTAACTTTAAATGTAAATGGACTAAATTCTCCAATTAAAAGACACAGACTGGCAAGTTGGATAAAGAGTCAAGACCCATCAGTGTGCTGTATTCAGGAAACCCATCTCACGTGCAGAGACACACATAGGCTCAAAATAAAAGGATGGAGGAAGATCTACCAAGCAAATGGAAAACAAAAAAAGGCAGGGGTTGCAATCCTAGTCTCTGATAAAACAGACTTTAAACCAACAAAGATCAAAAGAGACAAAGAAGGCCATTACATAATGGTAAAGGGATCAATTCAACAAGAAGAGCTAACTATCCTAAATATTTATGCACCCAATACAGGAGCACCCAGATTCATAAAGCAAGTCCTGAGTGACCTACAAAGAGACTTAGACTCCCACACATTAATAATGGGAGACTTTAACACCCCACTGTCAACATTAGACAGATCAACGAGACAGAAAGTCAACAAGGATACCCAGGAATTGAACTCAGCTCTGCACCAAGCGGACCTAATAGACATCTACAGAACTCTCCACCCCAAATCAACAGAATATACATTTTTTTCAGCACCACACCACACCTATTCCAAAATTGACCACATAGTTGGAAGTAAAGCTCTCCTCAGCAAATGTAAAAGAACAGAAATTATAACAAACTATCTCTCAGACCACAGTGCAATCAAACTAGAACTCAGGATTAAGAATCTCACTCACAACCGCTCAACTACATGGAAACTGAACAACCTGCTCCTGAATGACTGTTGGGTACATAACGAAATGAAGGCAGAAATAAAGATGTTCTTTGAAACCAATGAGAACAAAGACACAACATACCAGAATCTCTGGGACGCATTCAAAGCAGTGTGCAGAGGGAAATTTATAGCACTAAATGCCCACAAGAGAAAGCAGGAAAGATCCAAAATTGACACCCTAACATCACAATTAAAAGAACTAGAAAAGCAAGAGCAAACACATTCAAAAGCTAGCAGAAGGCAAGAAATAACTAAAATCAGAGCAGAACTGAAGGAAATAGAGACACAAAAAACCCTTCAAAAAATTAATGAATCCAGGAGCTGGTTTTTTGAAAGGATCAACAAAATTGATAGACCGCTAGCAAGACTAATAAAGAAAAAAAGAGAGAAGAATCAAATAGACGCAATAAAAAATGATAAAGGGGATATCACCACTGATCCCACAGAAATACAAACTACCATCAGAGAATACTACAAACACCTCTACGCAAATAAACTAGAAAATCTAGAAGAAATGGATACATTCCTCGACACATACACTCTCCCAAGACTAAACCAGGAAGAAGTTGAATCTCTGAATAGACCAATAACAGGAGCTGAAATTGTGGCAATAATCAATAGTTTACCAACCAAAAAGAGTCCAGGACCAGATGGATTCACAGCCGAATTCTACCAGAGGTACAAGGAGGAACTGGTACCATTCCTTCTGAAACTATTCCAATCAATAGAAAAAGAGGGAATCCTCCCTAACTCATTTTATGAGGCCAGCATCATTCTGATACCAAAGCCTGGCAGAGACACAACCAAAAAAGAGAATTTTAGACCAATATCCTTGATGAACATTGATGCAAAAATCCTCAATAAAATACTGGCAAACCGAATCCAGCAGCACATCAAAAAGCTTATCCACCATGATCAAGTGGGCTTCATCCCTGGGATGCAAGGCTGGTTCAACATATGCAAATCAATAAATGTAATCCAGCATATAAACAGAGCCAAAGACAAAAACCACATGATTATCTCAATAGATGCAGAAAAAGCCTTTGACAAAATTCAACAACCCTTCATGCTAAAAACTCTCAATAAATTAGGTATTGATGGGACATATTTCAAAATAATAAGAGCTATCTATGACAAACCCACAGCCAATATCATACTGAATGGACAAAAACTGGAAGCATTCCCTTTGAAAACTGGCACAAGACAGGGATGCCCTCTCTCACCGCTCCTATTCAACATAGTGTTGGAAGTTCTGGCCAGGGCAATTAGGCAGGAGAAGGAAATAAAGGGTATTCAATTAGGAAAAGAGGAAGTCAAATTGTCCCTGTTTGCAGACGACATGATTGTTTATCTAGAAAACCCCATTGTCTCAGCCCAAAATCTCCTTAAGCTGATAAGCAACTTCAGCAAAGTCTCAGGATACAAAATCAATGTACAAAAATCACAAGCATTCTTATACACCAACAACAGACAAACAGAGAGCCAAATCATGAGTGAACTCCCATTCACAATTGCTTCAAAGAGAATAAAATACCTAGGAATCCAACTTACAAGGGATGTGAAGCACCTCTTCAAGGAGAACTACAAACCACTGCTCAAGGAAATAAAAGAGGATACAAACAAATGGAAGAACATTCCTTGCTCATGGGTAGGAAGAATCAATATCGTGAAAATGGCCATACTGCCCAAGGTAATTTACAGATTCAATGCCATCCCCATCAAGCTACCAGTGACGTTCTTCACAGAATTGGAAAAAACTACTTTAAAGTTCATATGGAACCAAAAGACAGCCCGCATCGCCAAGTCAATCCTAAGCCAAAAGAACAAAGCTGGAGGCATCACACTACCTGACTTCAAACTATACTACAAGGCTACAGTAACCAAAACAGCATGGTACTGGTACCAAAACAGAAATATAGATCAATGGAACAGAACAGAGCCCTCAGAAATAATGCCGCTTACCTACAACTATCTGATCTTTGACAAACCTGAGAAAAACAAGCAATGGGGAAAGGATTCCCTATTTAATAAATGGTGCTGGGAAAACTGGCTAGCCATATGGAGAAAGCTGAAACTGGATCCCTTCCTTACACCTTATACAAAAATCAATTCAAGATGGATTAAAGATTTAAACGTTAGACCTAAAACCATAAAAACCCTAGAAGAAAACCTAGGCATTACCATTCAGGACATAGGCGTGGGCAAGGACTTCATGTCCAAAACACCAAAAGCAATGGCAACAAAAGCCAAAATTGACAAATGGGATCTAATTAAACTAAAGAGCTTCTGCACAGCAAAAGAAACTACCATCAGAGTGAATAGGCAACCTACAACATGGGAGAAAATTTTCGCAACCTACTCATCTGACAAAGGGCTAATATCCAGAATCTACAGTGAACTCAAACGAATTTACAAGAAAAAAACAAACAACCCCATCAAAAAGTGGGCGAAGGACATGAACAGGCACTTCTCAAAAGAAGACATTTATGCAGCCAAAAAACACATGAAAAAATGCTCATCATCACTGGCCATCAGAGAAATGCAAATCAAAACCACTATGAGATATCATCTCACACCAGTTAGAATGGCAATCATTAAAAAGTCAGGAAACAACTGGTGCTGGAGAGGATGTGGAGAAATAGGAACACTTTTACACTGTTGGTGGGACTGTAAACTAGTTCAACCATTGTGGAAGTCAGTGTGGCGATTCCTCAGGGATCTAGAACTAGAAATACCATTTGACCCAGCCATCCCATTACTGGGTATATACCCAAAGGATTATAAATCATGCTGCTATAAAGACACATGCACACGTATGTTTATTGCGGCATTATTCACAATAGCAAAGACTTGGAACCAACCCAAATGTCCAACAATGATAGACTGGATTAAGAAAATGTGGCACATATACACCATGGAATACTATGCAGCCATAAAAAATGATGAGTTCATGTCCTTTGTAGGGACATGGATGAAATTGGAAACCATAATTCTCAGTAAACTATCGCAAGAACAAAAAACCAAACACCGCATATTCTCACTCATAGGTGGGAATTGAACAATGAGATCACATGGACACAGCAAGGGGAATATCATACTCTGGGGACTGTGGTGGGGAGGGGGGAGGGGGGAGGGATAGCATTGGGAGATATACCTAATGCTAGATGACGAGTTAGTGGGTGCAGCGCACCAGCATGGCACATGTATACATATGTAACTAACCTGCACAATGTGCACATGTACCCTAAAACTTAAAGTATAATTTAAAAAAAAAAAGAAAAAAAAAAAAAAAAAGAGCTGGGCTTAGTGTCCACAAAACCAATTTCACTAATGCCATTGTCTGCCTACTTATCAAGGCACTTGCCCAACCTCTCTGAAAGGCAAAATAACAGAACTCACTGTAAACATGCAACATGCCCCATTTGAGAACGCAATAAATCTATACCTTCTTTCACTCAGATTATTAAAATGCATCTCTTTTTTCTTCTCTAACTGTAATCTTTCATGAGGTTCAGTGCCAGTGAACTTTTTCCAAGATTTTAGAGGAAAAAATCTTTCCCATTAAACCCAGACCATTTTGCACACAGAAGAAAGGGTGAAGTTGGAAGCACTCACCTCTTGGGTCTCACTTTTTGCTTAATTTGGTTTTATGGCTGCCAAGGGAATAATAAAGTCTGTACTACAGATGTTTATTTTCCACAGGGCTGTATTGTTAGGTGAATGGTCAAACCTGTATTAACTAATTATTAAAAGACAAAGACAAAATCCTCAATGATATTATTGTTAATGTTCAGCTCCAGAAAATACATCAAAAATATAAACTGTAATTCTCAGAAGTGGGCTGTCTTTATCAAAAATGCAGTTTTTCACTTTTTATATACATGTAGAATCCATTTAAGCTTGACTTACATTTATTTCTTCTATTCATCAATATACTTTATAATAATTTCAGTGGCCACATACTGCTTTTAATTCTCCAGAAAGTATATTAGCATAAAAAGTAGGTTATTTTGGAGGGCCTTGCATTCTTGATTCATACTTTAGTTTAGTTTACTTTTTATTTTTCCATATCTCCATACTTAATTCAACTTTAGTGTGTCTTTCCTAGGACACCATGTGAAATGCTTTTCTTCACCTTACTACTTTTGGAATGTGTTAGAATGACAATACTCATTCCTAATGCTATTGACATTTAAGCTGTTCCCTCAATTTGGCATTTTTTTTTTTCTCTAAGGACCAAATTCTGGCTTTCTGGGCACCTACACTCACAGTGAAGGAAAATGGAAGGGACCTCACAAGGACACTGGCCAGGGTGACCTTCCTGTTTGTTAATCTTAGGAAGTCATGTAAAAACACTTTCCACCATTTTGCAGAATTCTCACTGCCATTTCTGCTGAGATATTTATTTTCCTTCTGAACCTTCCAGAGGAGCTGCTGAATTTTTGCCTTTTCTACAAAATATAAAATGTTTCCTGTCTACCTGTCTATGCCACAATTGCACCGAGAGGGTTTAACATGCACAGGTTTCCCCTACATAATTGTTCCTTGCTCTGATCTTGTCCATCCTCTAAGAAGATTCTCTCAATTACCTGCTCCTACTCCCAACCAGGCTTTACAATCAAGAAATAATCCAACCTATTCAGATTCTCCTAATAATTCCATTTATATGCACACGTTCTGTTTTTATTTTTTCAAGGCAAAGAGAGTGTCTCTTTTTAATTTGACCTGCAAGTTAGAGATTCCATCATGCTGCTAATGCCTGATAAAATGAATCTGATTGAGTGATTAATGTGACTGTATTATTTTCCAGTCAGTTTTCTTATGTTAAATGAAATGCTTTAAACATATCGCTCAAATAAAGAGGATATGATACCGGGAGTGGTGGCTCATGCACGTAATCCCAGAACCTCAGCACTTTGGGACACTGAGGCCGACGGATCACTCAAGGCCAGGAGTTTGAGACCAGCCTGGCCAACATGGCAAAACGCCATTTCTACTAAAAATACAATAATTAGCTGATAGTGGTGGCACACAACTGTAATCCCAGCTACTCGGGTGGTTGAGGCAAGAGAATCACTTGAACCCAGGAGATGGAGGTTGCAGTAAGCCAATATTGTGTCACCATACTCCAGTCTGGATGACAGAGTAAGACTCTGTCTCAAAAAAAAAAAAAGATACGAATAACAAACAATAGCCTGGAAGCCATTATTTTGAGAGAGAAAAGAATTTAGAAAGAGCCACTAAGAGCCATAATCAAGAGTTCTTACTCTAATTTTCATGAGAATAATAATTATTGTTTATGTGTGTTTATTAATAATACCAAAAATCTTCTATTTCCCCACTAAAACTAAATTATATAATCTGTAGGAATTCCATCTAATAAAAAGCATCCGAATAGTAATATGTCACATAATACTGAAATTGAACAATTTAGGGAAGGCACCACTGTCAGCTCCCCTACGCTGTAGAATCCCATGCTTCTCTCAGGCTCATGGTTATTCCTAACACTCACCCCATGCTTCTACGCATCAGAAAGTCTCACAAGCACCTTACCTGTATCAGCTCATTTATCTTAAGAACAATCTTATAAAATAAACACTAGTATTTTCACTATTTTACAGGTGAGGCAAAAGAGACACAGAGAGGTTAAGCAGTTCATATAAAGTCACACACGTGATTGACTTAGAGATGGGACTTAAACCCAGGGAGTATGGTTGCAGAGCCTTGATCTTAACCATGGCGTATATTACCTTTCTAACTCATGTGTCCAACATGGTACCTGAAGTCTAACATGTAATCCAAAGTTAGGCTGACATTGTCAATCTGTATATTAAGTAGCAGCAACGTTTTATTTCTTTCTTTTTAGATGAAGAATAATTATAAATCGAAATTCATTATTTTCTTTCTGTACCTCTATGCAGAAGTGTTTTTCCTTGGGCATCTACACCCTTTTTAGAGCCCCTTGGCTAAGATATCAGGCTCATCTTCACCTCTACAACACTCTCACTGCCTTTCAGATGTACTGAATTCCCTTTATGGAAACTCTGAAGCCTTTCAATTCACTCCTTGATTTTTACTATCCATATAGCCCTTCCAGCATTTATGCATTTCCTTTAAGGTCATCCAAGTTGGAGGGGTATGAGAGGGGAGGTGAAACTAACTAATGCTTCCTGTATGCCACACATTTTGCATATTCTAGCTCATGAAATTAATAAGCATTTCTCCAATAAAAAAGGCCTCTATAAATTAGGCAAAATATATCATATATCTGATCTCCTGCTCATATTTTCAATAATCAGTAATTCCTTAACTGCACTTTGTTCCTGGTTTTAAGATTTTGCATTCTTCTCTAGATAAACTTAGTGAATTTCACCTACTAACTCCTTGGTTTGCCATCAACACTGCTTCTCAGACCTCAAATGGTTAGAAATAACTTCAGAGTCTCTGCTCACCTCACAATGATCCCATCTCTTTTAAGACCTGCCTACCATGCCACATCCCCCAACACACACACTCAGGGTTGGGAACCCCGAAACTACACCTGTACTTAAGATTTTGCACTGATGGCCACAGGTGCTTGATCCAAGGGCAAACACCTGGTCCTACACAAGCTAATCATATTTTCCTTAATGTCTTAGTCTGTTTGGAATGTCATAAATACCGTAAATTGGGTGGCTTATAAACAACAGAAATGTATTTCTCACAGTTCAGAAAATGGGGAAGCCCAAGATCAAGGCACTGGCAGATTCAATGTCTTGTTAGAACCCACTTTTTCATAGATGGCACCTTTTCAGTGTGTTCTCATGGTAGAAAAGTCACATAACCTCCCTTGGGCCTCTTTTTGTAAGGGCACTAATCTCATTTATGAGGGCTCTGCCTTCATGTCCTAATCTCATCCCAAAAGAACTCCCTCTTAATGCCATCCCCCTGGAGGTTAGAAGTTCAACTTATGAATTTTGAGTACACACAAACATTCAAACCAAAGCACTTAGGAATTTGGAATACAGACTCAGAGATAGCTGATTAGCTTCTGCCATATGACCAAGACCAAGAGCATGCTGACTTGAGAAGTAAAGGTGTTATAGACTGAATTATGAACCCTCAAAATTTACATGTTGAAACTCTAACCCCCTAATGTGACTGTCTTTGGAAATGGGTTCTTTTGGGCAGTAATTAAGGTTAAGTGAAGTTGTTAGAGTGACAACCTAATCTCAGGGCTGGTGTTCTTTTAAGGAGAGGAAGAGACTTCTCTTTTTCTCTCTCCACATGCACACAGAGAAGAGGCCACATGAGGACACAATGAAAAGGCAGCCTTCTATAAGCCAGGAAAAGAGAACTCACCAGAAACCAACCCTGATGACACCTTGATCTTAGGCTTTTCAACCTCAAGAACTGTGAGAAAAAAATTTCTGTTGTTTATACCATGTAGTCTGTGGCATTCTCTCATGGGAGCTCAAGCAGAATTATACAGTGGGTAGCCTTCTACTTCCATGTGCACAAAGAAGTGGATAATTCCTGTGGGTAGAAAAGCAGAAATGGTGAGAAAATCAAAGACCAGAGAAAGATCATTGCCTGGGGTAGAGATTAATTTCATAAATTCCTTTTCTGATAGGCCATAGGCCCAGATGCTCTTGGGTTCTATGAGATACCCAAATATCTTTCCAATAAATTGTTTTTCATTATGTTTTTGATTTTTAAAACTACCTCGGCTGGGTGCAGTGGCTCATGTCTGTAATCCCGGAAATGTGAGAGGCCAAGGTGAGTGGATCACATGAGATCAGGAGTTCAAGACCAGCCTGGCCAACATGATGAAACCCTATCGCTACTAAAAACACAAAATTTCACTGGGCATGGTGGTGTGTGACTGTAATCCCAGCTACTCAGGAGGCTGAGGCAGGAGAATCACTTGAACCCGGGAAGTGGAGGGGTTGCAGTGAGCCAATTGAGCCAAGGTTGCACCACTGCACTCTAGCCTGGGCAACAGAGGGAGACTGTGTCTCAAAACAAAAAGCAAAAAACAAAATACAACAACAACAACAACAAAAAAACTACCTCAAATTGGTTTTCTTGTTTATTAAAAACAAATGTTATACTGTTTCCCATCTACCCCCCAGGGACTATTTACATCAATTCAGGGCCCAACAAAACTATTTCTGTACCAGCTGAGAAAAATACACTATTCAGTAAAAATTCTACCCAATATGTGCTGACATGTTATAATTACCTCGATACATTAGCACAATCACAGTGACTGTCAGTATACAGAAGATGACACTCAGTTGCCCTCAAAGTTGCCAGGATACGCAGCAGCTCAAGGAGGAAAGAATATTTAAGTAAGAGAAAAATTAGTGTGGCAGAATGTAGTGATGAAGATGGAAAATGCCTGATACAGAGTCAGAATAATTTAAGGCTCTTTTTAGCAACTCAGGACTATATATTAATGCTATAATCAATGAGAATCCAGCATAGACTGAGTTATGTTTAGTAGCCCCCAAATCCTAGTGACTTAAGGAAAGAAAAGTTTATTTCTCATTCATGCTATATGTCTATTGTGAATTGACAAGGAATTGATAAGGACTGTTCTATACAGAGTCACTCAAACCCAGGCTAAAGTAAACTCCACTGTCATAGTTTCATCATCTGGAATGTGCAAACTAAAGTCCCCACTGCAGAGGAAAGGCTGTTGGTCAATACTGTGGTTTAAATGTTTGTTGTCTCCAAAACTCATGTTGAAATTTATCTGCTATTGTAACAGAACTAAGAGGTGAGAACTTTGAGAGGTGATTAGGCCATGACAGCTTCACTTTTATGGGTGGATTTAATGCCTTAATAAAAGGGTTCCGGAGAGTGGGTTCTCTCTCTTGCCCTTCTGTCCTCTGCCATTGGATGACATAACAAGAAGGCCCTTGCAAAATGCTGGCTCCTTAATTTTGGACTTCCTAGGCTCCAGATATATAAGAAATAAATTTCTGTTCTTCTTAAATTACCCAGTGTGTGGCATTCTGTTGTAGCAGCACAACACAGACTATGACAGTGAGTCAGACTCCAGTTTTTCACTTTGTGCATTAATATTTTATGCTTTTCATCATAGAGATATTTCACTACTTTGGTTAAGTTAATTCCTAGGTATTTTGTTTTATTTGTAGCTATTGTAAATGGGATTACTCTCTTGATTTCTTTTTCAGATTGTTTGCCATTGGCATATAGAAATGCTACTGATTTTTGTATGTTCATTTTGTATTCAGCAACTTTACTGAATTATTTATCAGTTTTAATAGTTTTTTGGTGGAGTCTTTAGGTTTTTTCCAAACATAAGATTATATCATGTGCAAGGGAGGATAATTTTATTTCTTCCTCTTGCATTTGGAAGCCTTTTATTTCCTTCTCTTGTCTGACTCCTCTAGCTACAGCATCTGGTACTATGTTGAATAACAGTGGTAACAGTGGGCATCCTTGTGATGTTCCAAATCTTAGCAGAAAGGCTTACAGTTTTTCCCCAATCAGTATAATACTGGCTGTGGGTCTGTCATATATGGCTTTTATTATGTTGAGGTATGTTCCTTTTATAGCCAGTTTTATGAGGATTTTTATCATAAAGAAATGCTAAATTTTACCAAATGCTTCTTCAGAATTAATTGAAATGATCATATCGTTTTTGCACTCCATCCTGTTGATATGAAGTATCACATTGATTGATTTGTATATATCAAACCATTCTTGCATCCCTCGGATAAATCCTATTTGGTCATAATGAGTGCTCTTTTCAATGTGTTGTTGAATTCAGTTTGCTAGTATTTTGTTGAGGAGTTTTGCATCAATATTAATCAGAGATATTGGCCTGTACTTTGTTTTTGATATGTCTTTGTCTGGTTTAGTTATCAGGGTAATACTAGTCATGTAAAATCAGTTTGGAATTATTCCCTCCTCCTTCCTTTTTTGGAATCATTTGAGTAGAATAGGTATATGTTCTTTAAATGTTTGGTAGAATCCAGCAATGAAGCTATCGGGACCTGGGCTTTTCTTTGCCAGATTTTCATTATAGCTTTGATCTCATTACTTGTTATTTCTCTGTTCAAGTTTTGGATTTCTTAATGGTTTAATCTTAGTAGGTTACATGTCTAGGAATTTATCCACTTCTTCTAGGTTTTCCAATTTACTGGCATATAGTTGCTCATAGTAGGCAGTAACGATCCTTTCTATTTCTGTGATAAAGTTTGTGATGTCTCCTTTTTCACTCTGATTTTATTCATTTGAGGATTCTCTTTTATTCTTAGTCTGTCTAAAGGTTTGTCAATTGTTTGTCTTTAAAAAAACAAACTTTACATTTTATTGATCTTTTGTACTTTTATTTCAATTTCATTTATTTCTGCTCTTATCTTTATTTCTTTTCTTCTAGTAATTTTGAGTTCTGTTTGCTCCTGCTTTTCTAGTTAAGATGCATTATTAGATAATTTATTTGAAGTTTTCCTTTTTTTAATGTAGGGACTTATAGCTATAAACTTCCCTCTTAGTATTGTTTTCACTGTTTCCCATGGGTTTGGGTATGTTGTGTTTCCATTATCATTTGTCCCAAAAACTTTTTCAGTTTTCTTCTTAATTTCTTCATTGACCCACTGGTCATTCAGGAGCATATTGTTTAATTTCCATATATTTGTATAGCTTCAAAAATTCCTCTTCTTATTGATTTCCAGTTTTATTCCACTGTTCTCAGAGAAGATGCTAGATATTATTTCAATTTTTAAAAATGTTCTAAGACTTGTTTTGTGACTTAACATATGATCTATCTTTGAGAATGATCTATGTGCTGAGGAGAAGATTGTGTATTCTGCAGACTTTGGATGAAATATTCTCCAAACATCTATTTGGTCCATTTGGTCTATAGTGCAGATTATGTCTGATGTTTCTTTGTTGATTTTCTGTCTGGAAGATCTGTCCAATTCTGAAAGTGGAGGAGTGAAGTCTCCAGCTGTTATTGTATTGGCTTCTATCTCTTTAGTTCTAATATTATTGGCTTTATATATCTCAGTGCTTCAATATTGGGTGCATATATATTTTAAATTGTTATATCCTCTTGATGGATTGACCTCTTCATTATATATAATAACCTTGTTTGTCTCTTCCGATAGTTTTTGTCTTGAAATCCATTTTGTCAGATATAAGTATAGCTACTCCTGCTCTTTTTCAGTTTCCATTGGCATGGAATATCTTTTTCCATCCCTTTATTTTCAGTCTTTATGTGTCCTTATAGGTGAAGTGTGTTTCTTGTAGGCAACAGTTCATTGGGTCTTGTTTTTTTTTAATCCTTTCAGCTACTTTATGTCTTTTAATTTGAGAGTTTATTCCATTTACAATGTTATTATTGATAAGTAAGGACTTACTCCTGCCATTTTGTTATTTGTTTTCTGGTTGTTTTGTGGTCTTCTCTTCCTTCTTTCCTTCCTTTCTGTCTTTATTTTAGTGAAGGTGATTTTCTCTAGTAGCTTGGTTGAATTTCTCACTTTTTATTTTTTGTGCATCTATTGTATGTTTTTTTTTTTATTTGAGGTTACCATGAGGCTTGAAAACAATATATTACAACCCACTATTTTAAGATAATAAAAATGTAATACCGTTTGCATAACAAGCAAAAAGACAATGAATAAAAACTCTATACTTTAACTTCATTCCCCCACTTTTTAACTTTTTTCTTTATATATTATTACACTATTTCTTGAAAAGTTGTAGTTATTATTTTTGATTGGTTCATCATTTAGTCTTTCTAGTTAGGACACAAGTAGTTTACAACATCACAGTTGCAGTGTTGTAGTATTCTGTGGTTTTCCGTGTACTTACTATTACCAATAAGTTTTTTACCTTCAGGTGATTACTTATTGCCCATTAACATCCTTTTCTTTCTGATTGAAGTACTCCCTTTATCATTTCTTGTTGGCTAGATCTAGTATTGATGAAATCCCTCAGCTTCTGTTTGTCTGGGAAAGTCTTTCTTTCTCCTTCATGTTTGAAGGATATTTTCATCAGACATACTATTGCACGGTAAAAGGTTTTTCCTTCAACGCTTTAAATATGCCACTTTCTTACATGCTACTTTCACCTGGCCTGTAAAATTTCCACTGAAAAGTCTGCTACCAGACATATTGAATTTCCATTGTATGTTACTTACTTCTTTTCTCTTGTTGCTTTTAGGATCCTTTCTTTGGCCATGATCTTTGGGAGTTTGATCAACAAATGCCTTGAAGTAGTCTTCTTTGGGTTAAATCTGCTTGGTGTTATATAACCTTCTTGTACTTAGACATAGATATTTTTCTCTAGGTTTGGGAAGTTCTTTGTTATTATCCCTTTAAATGAACTTTCTATCCCTATCTCTTTACCTACCTTGTCTTTAAGTCCAATAAGTCATATATATGCCCTTTTGAGGCCAATTTCTAGATCTTGTAGTTGTGCTTCATTATTCGTTTTTTTCTTTTGTCTCATCTGACTGTTTATTTTTCAAATAGCCTTTCTTCAAGTTCATAAATTATTCCTTCTGCTTAATCAATTCTGCTATTAAAAGATTCTGATGTATTTTTCATCATGTGAATTGCGTTCTTCAACTCCAGAATTTCTTATTATTTTTAATTATTTTAATCTTTTTGTTAAATTTATATGATAGAATTCTGAATTTCTCTCCTGGGTTGTCTTGAATTTCTTTAAATTTCCTCAAAACAGCAATTCTGAATTATCTGTCTGAAAGGTCATATATGTCTGTTTCTCCAGGATTAGTCCCTAGTGCCTTATTTAGTTCATTTGTTCAGCTTATATTTTCCTGGGAGATCTTGATGCTTGTGGATGTTTGTTAGTGTCTGGGCACTTAAGAGTTAGGTATGGGCCAGGCACGGTGGCTCACGCCTGTAATTCCAGCACTTTGGGAGGCCAAGGCGGGCGGATCATCTGAGGTCAGGAGTTTTAGACCAGCCTGATCAATATGGTGAAACTCCGTCTCCACTAAAAATACAAAATTAGCTGGGCCTGGTGTCGCATGCCTGTAATCCCAGCTACTTTGGAGGCTGAGGCAGGAGAATCGCTTGAACCTGGGAGGCAGAGGTTGCAGTGAGCTGAGGTCGCACCATTGTACTCCAGCCTGGGCAACAACAGCAAAACTCCATCTCAAAAAAAAACAAGAGTTAGGTATGGACAGTGGTCTTCACTTCCTGGGCTTATTTGTACCCATCCTTCTTGGGAAAAATGTCTATGTATTTGAAGGGGCTTGAGTATTATGATCTAAGCTGTATCTACATTAGTGGATACCCCAATCCCCACAACAGTGTGGTTCTGGCAGACTCTAGGAGGTACTGACTTGATGATCTTAGAAAGAACTGGAAGAATTCTCCAGATTACCAGGCAAGTCCCTTGTTCTCTTCCCTTTTTTCCAAACAAATGGACTGTCTCTCTGTTATGAGCCACTTGGAGCTGAGATTGTGGTGACACAAGCACTCCTGTGACCACCACCCCTAGGACTGTGCTGGATCAGATTTAAAGTCAACACAGCACTGGGTCTTGCCCAAAGCTTGCTATAACGATTACCTGGCCTATGTTCGCTCAAGGTCCTAGGGCTTTACCATCAGCAGGTGGTAAAGCCAGCCAGACTAGTGTCCTTCCCTTCAGGATGGTTCATTCCCTCAGGTTCTGGGTAGGTCCAGATATGCCATGTAGGAGCCAGAGACTGAAGTCAAAAACCTTATAAATCTACTTGGTGTTCTATTCACTGCAGCTAAGCTAGCACTCAAACCACTCTTCCCTCCCCTTTACACAGGCACCTCTCCCCATGGCCAGCACCAGTTAAGGCCCATGGGGAATACTTTCAAGCTACTGTCAATGTTCAAAGGCCCACGGGATCTTCAGTCAGCATATGATAAAGGTTGCCAGGCCTGGGACTCACCTTCATGGCAGTGGGCTCCCCTCTGGCCCAGGGCAGGTCTAGAAATGCCATCCAAGAGCCAAAGCCTGGAATTGGGGATCCCAAGGGCCCACTTTGGGCTCTACCCCACTGTGGCTGAGTTGGTATGTAAGGTGCAAGACAAAGTCCCCTTAACTTTTCCCTTATCTTTTATCAAGCTTAAGGAGTTTCTCACCATAGCCACTGTTACTGGGGTGTCCTTGCTCACAGAGCTCCCAAGATGGCAGCGGGCCACTTCCAAGATGGTGGTGGGCCATTTCCAAGATGGTGGCAAGCCTCGTGTTCTCTGACCTGGGGTTCTTGGCCTCACAGATTCCAAGGAATGGAATCTTCGGCCATGCAGTAAGTGTTATAGCTCTATTAGAAGCCATGGATCATGGAAGAGAACTGTGGAACCCAGTGACTAGTGTTCAGCTCGATTAGGATGAACCTGGGCACTTAGCCATGCGGGAACAATGGCAAGTCTTTAGCCCAATCGGGAGTGGCAATGGGTATCTCACTGGATCAGGAGCACAGAGGACACCCTGCCGGATCCAGAGGGATGGAAGTCAGCAGCGGGTCTGTGATGGCAGCAAACAGCAGTGGTGGACGGCTAGCAAAAGCTCAGCTAGAGCCATAACAAATACAGACCAGAAGAGAGTGCAGTTACGAGATATAATAGAGTGAAAACAGAGCTCCCATACAAAGGGAGGGGACCCAAAGAGGGTAGCCCTTGCTGGCTGGAATGCCTGGGTTTATATCCCGATCATTGTCCCTCCCGCTATGCTCTCAGGCAATAGATGATTGGCTATTTCTTTACCTCCTGTTTTTGCTAATTAGCATTTTAGTGAGCTCTCCTTCCTACCTCATTGGTCAGGTGTGATCTAAGTTGCAAGCCCTGTGTTTAAAGGTGGATGCAGTCACCTTCCCAGCTAGGCTTAGGGATTCTTAGTCGGCCTAGAAAATCCAGCTAGTCCTGTCTCTCAGTCCCCCCTCTCAACAGGAAAACCCAAGTGCTATTGGGGAGGTTGGTCAATGACTGCTCTAACTGCTTCCTGCTGAATTCAGGCGTAGTAGGGGTTGTGCATTGAGATTTCCTCAGGAGGGGTGACTTCAATGTCATTAACATGGGAGCATGCACTAGCAGGCTGGTCCGGGGGTCCACAGTAGATTTTAGTCATTGATTGTATCTGGGGCTCCATTTGAAGAGCCATTTGTAGCTTTACAGCTTCAATTCTGGAAGAGACAAACTTAAAAAGGAGGTTAAAGATACAGGGTCCAAAGAGGAGTAACAGTATTATAGTTGCTAGAGGTCCTAAGAAGGGGAGAATCCAGGGCATCCATTGGCTGAGAAGGCCCCAGGGTCTGGTGTTTTGAAGCTCCTCTGCTCTATGTTGTATTCGATCTTGAATTTCTTTAACTTTTTCGGTGACAATTCCAGATTGATTAACGTAATAACAGCATTCTTCCACTAAAAATAAACAGATTCCCCCTCTTTTGGCAGTTAGCAAGTCTAAAGCTCTTCGATTTTGAAGGACTACTGCTGCTAAGGAGTTAAGTTGATCTTGCAAGGTGACCAGGGAGTCGGTGACCCATTCAATGTCACCATTTAATTCTTGAGATAGTTTGTAGTAGAACTGAGTAGAGGTTTTGATACCACCAATGCCAGTACCTAGTCCACCTAGCACTCCTGCTCCGATAACAAAAGGAAGAATGGGTACCCTTTTGTTGCAGAGCTTAGGTACAACATGACTGTATAAATCATGTTCAGTGTAGATGGTCACAGGGGGCACAAAGAATGAGAGGAAGCACATAGATTCTGAAGAGCCATTCAAACAACGATAAGCTGAGGTACCACAGACAAAAAATATTTCTGAGGGTAGACAGACTATTTGTGTGGGAGGAGTTACCCACCTGATGCATTGGGAGTTGGTTGTGTCTATAGTATTGCTAAATTTTACACAGGTGAGGTTCGAGGTATGGGTTATTTCCAGATTGGAAGCAAGAGGTCCTACTAAAATGGAAGTGGTATTTATTTCTGTGCTGAAGTTGTTCCATTGTTCAGGTACAGGTATTGAAATGTATGGCCTGAAGTGCAGGGGGTGGCACATCCAACAGTTAGTAGGGTTTTGGGCCAAGACCTCATGGAGCCCAGTGAGGGTGGTATTAAGTAGGCTCACCAGGCAAGTATGGGTATGAAGGGTTTCATGTAGTTTTGAGAGATCTAGTCCTTTGTAGGGGCTAGGGGTGCCAGGTACCTGGGTCAGTTGAGGGATTACTTCCTTTGCATGTTTTTCTGTTGCCTGATCTTGAACTCCACCCCCATCAGACATACCGGTGTGGGTGAAGTAAGTCCAACAGACAGCAGCTGCAAGTCCTCCAGGACAACTAGGATTAATCACTTTCCCTGTCCAATAGTGAGTATTTGCATGCATGCAAAGAGTGGCAGAGTTATAGCAGTTGCGGGGCATATGGGTGTGGGCATATGGGTGGGGTTTCCCTTAGATAAACTCCTATATGATGGGTCATCAATATCTCTGGGAAGCCGCATTCTCCATAGAAACTCTTGGTAAGGGGAACTACTGGCCATAGAGTGGCATGGAGGGGGTGCAGTGAGAGTGAAAGGGGGTAAGAGGACAGTAAAGAGAAAAATATGATAAGGGAGGGCCATGGGGATTTAGATTTTAGTTACTTTCCTCACAGTTGTCTGACAGCCACAAGTCTCCTTTAGCAGTGAGTATGCTGTTCACATCATGAGATGTCCACACAATAAGATCCCTTCCCTGTATTATTATAACTGCTTTAGATACTAAGACTGCTACTGCCGCCACTACCCGTAAACAGTGAGGCCAACCCTTTGCCACTACATCAATTTCCTTACTCAGATATGCCATGGGGTGCAAGTTCATCCCTCGGACCCATGTAAGGACTCTTAGAGCGATTCCCGTTTTTTCTGTGACATATAAAGAAAAGTCTTGCCCCATTGGCAAGCTTAACACTGGGGCTTGGGTTAGGGCCTGCTTTAGGGCCTGGAAAGCCTCTTCTGCTTCAGGTATCCATCTTACTAAATGGGTATTGGTTTTCTGAGTTTCCTCAATTAATGTATATAATGGTCTGGCTATTTTGCCGTACCTGGGAATCCATATTCAGCAGAAACCTGTTATGCCAAGGAAGCCTCTTAGTTGCTTTAGGGTTTGGGGATGAGGATAAGCCAGTATAGGCTGGATACATTCCTCACTGAGGGCTCTGGTGCCTTTGGATAATTTTAACCCTAAGTATTTAACCTGCTGTAAGCAGAGCCGAGACTTTGGTTTGGCAAACTTGTAGCCACAGGTAGCTAGGAAATTTAAGAGCGCTTGGGTGGCTTGATGGCACAAGGTTTCTGAATGGGTGGCTAAAAGTAAATCACCCATGTACTGAAGAACAAGAGGGTCCAGGTATAAGAATTGGCTCAAGTCTTGGGCTAATGCCTGGCCAAATAGATGGGGGCTATCCCTGAACCCTTGGGGTAAAATAGTCTAGGTGAGTTGAGACGTTAGGTTTGAAGATCTTCAAAGGCAAACAAGAATTGAGAGTCAGTATGTACAGGGATGTAGAAAAAGGCATCCTTAAGGTCCAGGACCGTGAACCACTCTGCTTCCTCTGGTATTTGGGAAAGCAGAGTATAAGGGTTAGGTACAGCTGGGTATAGAGGGACAACGGCCTCATTGATAATCCTGAGATCTTGCACTAACCTCCACTGTCTGTTGGGTTTCTGTACTCCTAAAATTGGAGTATTGCAGGGGGTATTGCATGGTTTTACTAGGCCTTGGGCTTTTAGGTCATTAATCTTTTGGAGCCCTTGTTGGGCCTTGGGTCTAAGGGGGTACTGCTTTTGGTAGGGAAAGGAGGTCGAATCCTTTAGTTTAACTTGAACAAGATGGGCATTCTTTGCTCGTCCATATTGTCCTTCTGTTGCCCTGACTTCAGGATTAATTCCTTCCTCAGGCGGGGGACAACAAATGGGTGTTCCTTCTCCTATGTTCAGGTGTATAATGGCCCCTGCTTTTGCTAGAATATCTCTCCCTAACAAGGGAGTGGGGCTTTCAGGCATAATTAGAAAAGCATGTGGAAAGAGTAAAGTTCTCCAGTCACAAGTCAGTGGCTGGGAGAAGTATCTAGTGACTGGCTGTCCTAGGACCGCTTGGATAGTGACAGATCTAGAGGACAGTTGTCCGGGACAGGAGAGTAAGACTGAGAAGGCCACTCCAGTGTCTAGGAGACAGTTAACCTCCTGGCCATCAATGGTCAAGCGTACCCGGGACTCTGTGAGGGTGATGGCATGGGCTGGCGCTTGCCCCAGGCACCCTCAGTCCTGCTGCTGGATCATCTGGTTAGTGGCTTCTGACTCAGAGGACCTTCATCCCCTGGGGCAGTGGGCCTTCCAGTGATTCCCTTGACATAAGGGGCATGGATGAGGGGGGCAGCTTATTTCTACTTGGAAAATCTTTTTTAAAGTGTCCTTGTAGACCACACTGGAAGCAAGCCCTATTAGGCATTCAATTTGCCCAGCTTTTCCCTTTTCCAGAGCCTCCAAAGTCCGCTTGCCTGAGGGCCATGACTAAAGCGGTGGCCTTTTCTTTATCCTGTTTGTCCCGTTCTGCCTGCTCCGCCTGATCTCTATTGTAAAAAACCAAGGTTGCCAAGTTCAATAGGGTTTCTAAGTTTTGCTCTGGGCCTAAGGCAGACTTTTGAAGCTTTTTTCTAATGTCTGCAGCTGACTGAGTGATAAACTTATCCTTTAAGATTAGTTGGCCTTCGATAGAGTCAGGTGACAGGGAGGTATGCTTCCTCAATGCCTCCCTTAGTCTCTCCAGAAAGGCAGTAGGATTTTCTCCCTTTCCCTGTGTTATAGTGGACATCACTGAATAATTCACAGGCTTCTTCCTAGTTTTCCTTAGTCCTTCTAGCACGCAAGTTAGCAAATGTCTGCAGCACCAATCTCCATGTTCTGATTCTGCGTCCCAATGAGGGTCTACACTGGGAACTGCCTGCTGGCCTGTGGGGAATCCTTCTCTTTCCTCTGTTGTCATCCTATCATTGACCTGACTGAGATACCAGAGATCACCAAACTCTCGGGCTGCAGTTACGGCGGCACTTCTTTCATTTGGGGTTAGTGTCTGATTTAGCAGTAACATTATATCTCTCCATGTCAGATCAAAGGATTGTCCTAACCCCTGTAAAACATCAATATAGCCATCAGGGTTATCTGAGAATTTACCTAGGTCTATTTTAATTTGCTTTAAGTCTGAGAGAGAAAAAGGTACATGCACTCTGGATGGGCTGAATTCTCCTCCTCCCACTGGAGGAGGGGGCATAATAGGGCAATATTGGCAGTCTTTAGTTCATTGTTTACCCCTTTGTCTATCTCCTTTTGGACCATTTGGGTGGAAGGGTGGGTCTTTATTAGTTGGGGAAGGAGTCAGGGGACACCGCGGTAGGGAAGTAGACTCTGAGGGCTTCCTGTAGGGCATCAATCTCACTTTTTAAATAATTGCGAGCTGTCTCTTAATGAAAAGAAAATGTGTACATATGGCACTTCACTCCATTTGCCTTCTTTTCTACAAAAGAGGTCTAGCTGTAAGATGGTATTATAATTTATACTTCCCTCAGGAGGCCAGGTTTCTCCCCCTTGAAGAGGATAGCGTGGCCAGGCAGTACTGCAGAAGAATATAAGTCGTTTCTTTCTTAGCGTCTGAGGGTCAAAATCGTCCCAATTCTCCAGAATATATCTTAGGGGCATTTTTGCATTGGCGGGGGGAACGTTTCCCATCTGAAAAAAGAACATAGGGATGCCAGCATGGGGATGCTAGTCATTTTCCGATGAGCATTAGTCCTAGAGTGTCCTCTAAGGGCCTAATGCTTATTCTTTTCCAGGGTGCGTAACCACCCATGGACCTTTGCTTATCGGATTAGTTACGCTCAGCGATGTAGCAGTCCTGCACCCCTTTTCCCACTTTTCTTGACCACAAAGAAAGGGGTCTGGGCTGCTGGGTTCTAGTGGTACTTTACTAGCATGCCCAACATTGCCTTTGTGCTCAGAGGTGAGTTCCTTTCCAGGGTGTGTAACCGCCCATGGACCTCTGCTTATTGGATTAGTTACACTCACCGATGTAGCAGCCCTGCACCTGTTTTCCCGCCTTTCTTGACCACAAAGAAAGGGGTCCGAGCTGCTGGATTCTAGTGGTCCTTTACCAGCGTGCCCAACATTGCCTTTGTGCTCAGAGGTGAGTCCTAGAGCTGGGCTGGGTTCCTGAGTATTTCATAACAACCCAGCTGCCCCATCAAGATGCATTCCCATAAAAGCAGTTCTTATGCAAATTCATTTCAGAGAGGGTGTAGGTAAACTTTTGAGTCAGGATTGAGATAGTTTTTTTGATTCTGTAAGTACTTTAAGGCTTGGCTGAATGCAAACAGGTTGCACGTTTGAGGAGACCAATTATTAGGCGATTTTTCAAACTCTGCTTTCACAAGAGTCTCATATCAACTACTGAATACCCATTGTGGTTTTTTCCTCAATCACCTGGGAGGAACCATCTATCATCCTGTCCTGAAGGGAGTTCCACCTAGATCTGGTCGGACCTTTGTATGGTAATTAAGATTTAAATCCCCTGTTAGGAAATTTGCTGGGTTAAGGGAATTATCAGTGGTTAGTGTTAAATTACCTTTTTTTTTTTTTTTTAACAGACAGCCCCATACTTTAAGATTTTTGAGTTAGTAAGCTACCTTTTTGCTTTTTTGACTTAGAATAATTCTGAACTGGTGAGGTGTGCCTTTCCCCAAACAGCCTCACACCTGAGTCTTAAGTCCAGCAGCCACGCTAATCATTTTTAACCAGCCGACAGGTGCCTGGTATTTTCCTCCAATTCTAAGGAAGGATAGGACAGAATAGCAAGTGAAAGTGATCCAATATTACTCACCGCTTTGGAGGTCCCTTTGTGGTCACCAAAATGTTACCGGGGGGTCCTTGCTCAAAGAGCTCCCAAGATGGCAGTGGGCTGCTTCCAAGATGGTGGCAAGCCTTGTTTTCTCTGCCCTAGGGTTCTTGGCCTCACAGATTCCAGGGAATGGAATCTTCGACCACGCAGTAAGCGTTATAGCTCTATTAGAAGCCATGGGTTACAGAAGAGAACCATGGAACCCAGTGACTTGTGTTCAGCTCAATTAGGACGAACCCAGGCACTTAGCCATGCAGGAACAATGGCAAGCCTTTAGCCCGATTGGGAGTGGCAATGGGTGCCTCACTGGATCAGGAGCACAGCGGACACCCTGCCGGATCCAGAGGGATGGAAGTCAGCAGCGGGTCTGTGATGGCGGCAAACAGCAGTGGTGGACGGCGAGCAAAAGCTCAGCTAGAGCCATAACAAATACAGACCAGAAGAGAGTGCAGTTGCAAGATTTAATAGAGTGAAAACAGAGCTCGCATACAAAGGGAGGGGACCCAAAGAGGGTAGCCCTTGCCGGCTGGAATGCCTGAGTTTATATCCTGATCATTGTCCCTCCCGCTGTGCTCTCAGGCAATAGATGATTGGCTATTTCTTTACCTCCTGTTTTTGCCTAATTAACATTTTAGTGAGCTCTCTTTCCTACCTCATTGGTCAGGTGTGTGCTGAGTGGCAAGCCCCATGTTTAAAGGTGGATGCAGTCACCTTCCCAGCTAGGCTTAGGGATTCTTAGTCGGCCTAGGAAATCCAGCTAGTCCTGTCTCTCACCACCACAGCTGGGAATGTGCTGAGTCTCACCAGAAGTCAATATGTCTCAGAGTCTCACTCAAGGCCCATGGCATAGTACCTGGATATCACTGCTGGTTATTCAGTGCTTAAGGTTTCTTTATTCAGCAGGTAATGGATCCTGCCAGGACTAGGTCCTTCGCTTCAAGGTAGCAGTTTCCCTTCTGGCCCAGGGCGTATCTAGAAATGTTATCCAGGAGCAAGGGCCTGGAATGGAGGCCTCACAACTCTGTCTAGTGTCCTATCTTACTGTGGCTGTGCTTGTATCCAAGATGCAATAAAAAGCCCTCTTTACTCTTCCCTCTTCTTTACTCAACCACAAGGAAGGACTCACTTTTGTTGTTGTGAGCTGTGCTGTCTGGGGTTGCAGGAGGGGTGGCACAATCACTCCCTTAAGCCACCCCAGCTGGTGTCTCCCTAGGTTGCATGCTCCCCAAGTCTGAGCCCAATACAGCACTAGAACTTGCCTAGAAATTGCAATCCTTGTGGCCTAGACTGCCTTTCATGTTTGTTTAGAACCCCAGAGCACTTTAGCACACTGTAGCACGGCTTGCTGCAACTCAAGTTCCAACTGCTGGGATCAGTAATTCCCTTTCATCTAGGGCTCGTCTAAATGTTCTCTCCATGGGCATTGGCTGAGTTCAGCCTTGTTTTGCTTTCCGCTGTGACAGGGCACCACTGAGTTCAAAGCAAAGTTCCACAATCGCTGTGCTCTCCTTCCCCTAAATACACAGATTCTCTCTCTGTTCCATGCAACTACTGCCAGAGGATGGGGGAGGGGTAGCATCAGCAATTCATAACTATCTTTTCTAACCTCTTCGGTGCCTCTTTAAGCAATATGAAGTTAAAAAAAGGTACTGTGATTGCTCACCTGATATTTGGTTCTTATGAAGGTGTTTTTTTTTGTGTAGATAGTTGTTAAATTTGGTGTTTCTCTGGAGGGGGTACAATTGGTGGAGACCTTCATTCAGCGATCTTTCTCTTCTCTCTTCACATAGGTATATATTTATCAAAACTCATCAACTGTAAACTTAAAATGTGTAAATTGTATTGAATATAAATGTACTCAATAAAGTATTTTTGTAAACAGATGGTAGGAACTTACAGAATATCTAGGAGGATTGGAGAAACAGTTTATGACACTACACATTTAAGAACAAGGATTTGCATTTGAAAGGGGCATTCAAAACCAGAGGTAAATTCTAAGGCTGAGTTCATTAAATACAAGTCATCCTTCCTTCCCATCACCTCCCAACACACACATACACACACAACAGTCCTGATTGTGGACTCAGTTCCCTGGTGGGAGAATAGGGCCTAAAAAGAGGCACACCTAGACAATCAAAAATCCCCAAAAGTGACAAAAGTGATGCATTTCTGGGAAGTGAGGATAAATACTGAGGTTGCTGTTTCCGCTCTCCATGGCAGTTAGCACCTCAGCCTCATAATCCCAAAATTACTAAGGAACCAGTGAAAATATATGAAGCATATCACTGATGTGTGAATTGTGTTTTGAAGGAATGAGGGAGAAGGAGCAATGTCCACACCAAGTGTGATGGTTAATTTTGTGTGTCAACTTGACTGAGCAATAAGATGTCCAGATATGTGGTTAATTATTACTGCTATGTCTGTGAGAGTGTTTCTGGAAGAGATTAGAATATGAGTTAGTGAACTGAGTAAAACAGAAGGTTTTTTCCAATAGGGGTGGGCATCATCTAATCCACTGAGGGTCCAAATAGAACGAAAACTGTTAAAAAAAAAAAAAAAAAAAAGGGTGAATTCTCTTTCTGCCTGACTGCTTGAGCTGAGACATCAGTCTTTTCCTTGAACTTGGACTTACACCATCAGAACTGATTCTTAGGCCTTCAGATTTGGACTAGAATTTATACCATTGGCTTTCATGGGTCTCTAGCTTGCAGATGGCTAGATTACCTCCATAATCGTGAGTTAATTCCTTATAATAAATCTCATAATATCAAAACCTGCTGGTTATATTTCTCTGGAGAGCCCTGACTAATACAGCAGTGTAGAGAGAACAGCGGCTATGAGAACAGGGATAGAGAAGAAACAGTAGCTATAGTTAAGATTGGGAGCAAGGTGTACTAAAACCTTGGAGCAGGGATACCAAGTGCAAGATGTGGGGAAACAAGAACCTTTCTTGGGAATGCACATTAAATATCGGAAAGGCACTGGGTTTCCTACTTTATCTGATGGGAGTATAGGGGCTTATTTTATTGTTATGGAAGTGATGACTTCAAATATGCAGAAAATTAGGTGACAGTAAGTAGTTTATTCATACATTATCTAATTTTATCTTCACAACACTCTTATGAGGGAAGGTATTACTTTTCTCACTTTATACACAAGGAAACTGAGACTCACAAAGTTTGAGTAAGTATCAGAAGAAAATAGTATTGAAAGACATGGTCAAGGATTGGTGACATTGGCTCAATGCCAGAACCTCAGCTGCCACATATGGGTCCCTTGAGGGGCCCACAGTGAGTAAAATTGACAGGTATGTAAGTAACTATAAGTAACATCAGCATAGACATAGGAGCTGCATTAAAGAGAGACTAACAAATGATAGGAGGGAAAATGCCTAATTTTGCTAGACCAGTCATAGAGGATGAAATTATCGTCTTCTTTTTTCTTTTGCTTGTGTTGAGCACCTAATAATTGTTCTGCTCATAAAGAAATATTAACTCATAAGCATATACTTGATTTATAGTTAGCAATAGCTTTCTTATTATTAAATAAGCATTAAACATTAAAATAAATACTACTTCTAGTAGAACACAATGCAAATTATATAACAAATGCAGACCCATTCTTTCTACAGCATTTAGTTAGCATCCACTTTAAGGTATTATCTAGATAGAATAGATGAACATGATAAGACATGTTTCTTACTCGAAGTAAACTTAAAGGTCATCATATGTCAACTCTGATAAGTCTTCTGGAAGCTATAATCATTCTGAAACTTACACATTGTCCTCAGAGCTTTAAGTTAATTTTACATCAAGGTCTGGAATTTTATTTTCAATTCTGTTCTGGGCACTTTTGCTTAGGCAATCATTTCTGTAATTGTCTTTTTTTTTAGCCTGCTGCTGAAGCCATTTCTCAGGGATTTCAACTCCACTAAGTTATTTTAGCTCTAAATTGATTTACATGAGGGAAAGTTAAGAAATTAGCATCAAGGAAAAAAAACAATTAGCACCTATGATAGGCCAAGCACTGGCCATTATAAAAATAAAGAAGTAGTTTCCTCTCAAGGAAATTATAATCTAGCAGTGGCAATCAAAATGAAGCAAATGACCATAATATAGTGCAACATATGCTATACTGGAAATAAATGATATTCTATGGGAAAAGGATGAATGTGCAATTAATTTTGTTAGAGAGTTACAAACTACAAAAAAAGATTTTTTTTCAAATTTCAATTATTTTATTGCTTATGTTACTTTATACACACAGTGCCTAGCATATTGCTGGTACTCAAAAAATATTTTCTGGTAAAAATGTACCCAGGATGATTTTCATGTGTTCCTTTATTCCTTAGTTTGACTGGGGGAAAAATAGTTTTTATAAATATCATTTGAAGAATAAACTTCCAAATTATTTCTGTGCTTATAAATATGAATGTGTATGTGTAATATAAATAGGTATGCATAAATAAAAGCAAGAGAAGCTGTCATTTAAAAGTTGTGAGCTTATTCTAAATCTTTGAGTGAGATGATCTATAACCTTGGACAGATCTTTATCCATACAGAATCATCCATACAGAATCATATCACATTTTAGTCATGTGATATATGATAGAATATAAAAGTAGAAAGTTTCTAGGCTTGACAAAGTAATGCTATCTGGTATGCATAATTCATGTATACCAGAGAAAAGGTGCTTAAATTCACATTAGGAGAGTGAGAGCTTTCCTGGATGAAAGAGATTGAGAGACCTCCTTATCCCTCATCTTTTTGGATTCAATGCAAATAGAATATCTCTGCAGCGCTGAAGAGATCCCAGCTAAGGCCAGCTATCTGTAAAGTACATCAAGGGCTCTGAAGAAGTCATTCAAGTTGACAGAAAAGTTGGTCATGAACTGGTGGCCTTGGCTCAATGCCAGGACCTCAGTTGTAATGAGAGAGGTTAGGTGTCAGCATATCACGGGACTGGAATTAGCATCCCCATTCCCAATCACCCTATCACTCTAACTTGGGTGAACTTTAAGGAGGTGATCATATAATTTATCATATAAACCAAGACATTTTTGACAGTGAAAGACAGCACTATTAACTTTTGCTTTGGGAATAATGGCTAAATATATGAATGTCTATTAGAGAAATTTAACATTGGGACCCAGAATAATATGGATGTGTCCCATTTTGGCTGCTTATAGCATTGGGGGTAGAGGTGATGAATTTTCCTCTCAGCATTGTGAAGAATCAATGCAGTTTAGTCAATGGCTTGTATGAATGGCAATAGAAGATAGAGCCTCAGTCAAGCCCAGACATTCCCAGAACAAATCAGAGAGAATGGGACTTCAAAACAAGTGGAGACAGCAGCTGTTTAAGTGGTGGATTTATTTGCAATGCCATGTTTCAGATACCTCATGTTTAGTGGCTGACTTAAAACCAACATACCCTTGTCCAGAGCATTTAGTTTCCTATAGTGGCGGGCAGCAGCCGTATCTGAGCTGCCTGGTTGGGCGGGCAGCAGCTGTCTCTGATCTGAGCTGCCCCGGTTTGGCGGGCAGCATCTGTCTCTGATCTGAGCTGCCCCGGTTTGGCAGGCAGCAGCCGTATCTGAGCTGCCCGGTTGGGCGGGCAGCAGCTGTCTCTGATCTGAGCTGCCCCGGTTTGGTGGGCAGCAGCTGTCTCTGATCTGAGCTACCCCAGTTTGGCGGGCAGCAGCTGTATCTGAGCTGCCCGGTTGGGCGGGCAGCAGCTGTCTCTGATCTGAGCTGCCCCGGTTTGGCGGGCAGCATCTGTCTCTGATCTGAGCTGCCCCGGTTTGGCGGGCAGCAGCCGTATCTGAGCTGCCCGGTTGGGCGGGCAGCAGCTGTCTCTGATCTGAGCTGCCCCGGTTTGGCGGGCAGCATCTGTCTCTGATCTGAGCTGCCCCGGTTTGGTGGGCAGCAGCCGTATCTGAGCTGCCCGGTTGGGCGGGCAGCAGCTGTCTCTGATCTGAGCTGCCCTGGTTTGGCGGGCAGCATCTGTCTCTGATCTGAGCTGCCCCGGTTTGGCCTGATCTGAGCTGCCCCGGTTTGGCGGGCAGCAGCTGCCTCTGACCAGGGCTGCCAAAGTGCGCCTGCGATTAGATATCATTAATAAGTCAGATCAGATTTCCTTTACAGGGATTCAAACCCACATTCCTTTACAGGAAGAGACTACAAATTATTACAGGATGGGTAATACCCAGAGCACTCCTCTATCTCTCCTTACGAGTAATTTCAAAGAAGTTAGAGCAAGGGGCCATGATCTTGGTATAGAAATCAGGAAAGGAAAGCTAATTACTCTGTGTCACTCCGAATGGCCTGCCTTTGATGTGGGGTGGCCGCCCAAAGGGACCTTCCGACTTGCTGTCATCACTAGGGTAAAGTCCAAGATTTTCCTACCTGGGCGTGCGGGCCACTTAGATCATATCCCATATATCCTCATATGGCAGGACCTTGTTGAGAACCCGCCTCCTTGGCTGTCCCCTTTCCAATTGGCCTCTGAACCCTGTAAGGCACTAGTTGCTCGACCACTAAAATCCAAGCAACCAACTGCCCCCCCCATCCTGTTTTACCTGACAGCGGGGACCCACTGTTCACAGAACCCCCTCCGTACCCCTCCGGGCCCCAGGCCCCAGCCCCCCTGGCTGAGCTGCAGGAGGGAGCAGGCAGACGGGAGGCGGCCGGCACACACGGGCCCGCTGAAAGGGAAAGTAACTTTGAAGGGCCGGCGGGGAGGACGCGAGGGCGCACTTTGCGGACTAGCCCCCCTCAGCCGCCTGAATCCACGGTGGCTTTACCCCTTCGGGAAATAGGACCCCCGGATGACACAGGAATCCCCAGGCTCCAGTACTGGCCATTCTCCACCAGTGATCTGTATAACTGGAAAACTCAGAGTGCTCGGTTTTCAGACAACCCCAAAGATTTACTGGCTTTACTAGATAGTGTCATGTTCACCCACCAGCCCACTTGGGATGATTGTCAGCAGCTCCTCCGAATTTTGTTCACCACGGAAGAGCGAGAGAGAATACAGATAGAAGCTAGAAAGCTGGTCCCGGGGGACGACGGTCAACCGACTGCCAACCCCGACCTCATAAACGCAACCTTTCCTCTGACCAGGCCGGCGTGGGACTACAACATGGCAGAAGGTAGGGGACGGCTACACGTTTATCGCCAGACTCTAATGGCGGGTCTCTGGGCAGCTGCTCGCAAGCCCACTAATTTGGCTAAAGTATATTCTATTCTGCAGGGAAAGACAGAGAGCCCAGCTACCTACTTAGAAAGATTAATGGAAGCTTTTAGACAGTACACCCCCATAGATCCAGAGGCTCCAGGAAGTCAGGCAGCTGTTGTAATGTCTTTCGTAAATCAGGCAGCCCCAGATATTAAGAGAAAACTCCAGAAATTAGAAGACTTGGAGGGAAAGCGGATTCAGGACCTCCTTCAGATAGCCCAGCGGGTTTACAATAACAGAGATACTCCAGAGGAAAAGCAATTTAAGGCCACTGAAAAAATGACCAAGGTCCTGGCAGCAGTGGTACAGAAAGAGCATCTACAGCCAGAGTACACCCAACCTAGGCGGCCCCCCGGCATGATAATCTGAGCAAAGACCAATGTGCCTATTGTAAGGGGGCTGGCCACTGGGTAAGAGACTGCCCCAAAAAGAAACCACGAGGACAGGGACCCGGACCCCCTAGGTCTACACCCATACTAGTCACTCAAGACGAAGACTAGGGAAGAAGGGTTCGGACCCCCTCCCCGAACCTAGGGTAACTTTGCAAGTGGAGGGGTCCCCAGTCCAGTTCTTGGTCGATACGGGAGCACAGCACTCGGTCTTAGTTAAAACTAATGGGAAATTATCCTCCAAATCCTCGTGGGTACAAGGGGCCACAGGAGTTAAGAAATACCCATGGACAACACAAAGAACAGTAAACCTCGGAGCCAAGAATGTAACCCATTCTTTCCTGGTCATCCCTGAGAGCCCCTGTCCCCTATTGGGGAGAGACCTGCTAACTAAAATGGGAGCACAGATCCATTTCCTCCCTGAGGGGCCCATCGTGACCAACTCCCACAATCGAACCGTGTCCATCCTGACTATAAACCTAGAAGATGAGTACCGGCTCCACCAGGAGAAAGCGGCCCCTGACCAGGACATAGCAACTTGGCTCCAGCAGTATCCAGAAGCGTGGGCGGAAACGGGGGGCTTAGGTCTAGCAAAACACCATCCTGCCTTATTTATTGAACTTAAGCCTGGGACAGACCCCGTGTGGGTACGCCAATACCCGATGCCCCTAGAGGCCAAGAGAGGGATTGCCCCACATATCCGCCGGCTCCTTGACCAAGGGGTCCTACGCCCATGTCACTCACCCTGGAATACTCCATTGTTGCCGGTACGAAAACCTAATAGTGGAGAATACAGACCTGTACAAGACTTAAGAGAAATCAACAAGAGGGTTGTGGACATACATCCAACTGTACCTAACCCGTATACCCTCCTAAGTACCTTAAACCCTAAACATCAATGGTACACTGTTTTAGATTTGAAAGATGCTTTCTTTAGTTTGCCTTTAGCCCCTCAGAGCCAAAAGCTCTTCGCCTTCGAGTGGAATGACCCTGATAGGGGCATAAGTGGCCAACTGACATGGACCAGGCTGCCACAGGGATTCAAAAACTCTCCTACCCTGTTCGATGAGGCCCTCCATGAAGACCTGGATCCCCAGGCCACAATCCACCCGACAAGTGAGAGAGTTCCTGGGGTCGGCAGGATTTTGCAGACTATGGATACCTGGGTTCGCAGAACTGGCTAAACCCTTGTATCAGGCAACACGGGGGCAACAGCCATTTAATTGGACAGACGAAGCCGAGTTGGCCTTCCAACAGATTAAAACCGCCCTACTCTCCGCGCCTGCACTAGGACTACCTGATGTTACCAAGCCCTTCCACTTATACGTGGATGAAAATAAGGGTGTCGCCAAGGCGGTAATAACTCAGAACTTAGGCCCCTGGCGGAGGCCAGTTGCCTACCTGTCAAAAAAGTTAGACCCAGTAGCTGCCGGGTGGCCCCCTTGTCTCCGAATGATTGCGGCCACGGCTCTGATGGTGCAAGATGCTGATAAACTTGTCATGGGGCAAGAATTGTGGGTCGTTACTCCACATGCCATCGAAGGTGTACTCAAACAGCCACCTAATCGATGGATGAGTAACGCCCGGCTCACCCACTACCAAGGACTACTACTAAATCCTCTCAGGATAATTTTCCTGCCCCCAACGACCTTAAACCCTGCCTCGCTGCTGCCCAACCCGGACCTGGACGCCCCACTCCATGACTGCACCGAGATACTAGCTCAGGTGCACGGAGTTCAAGAAGACCTGCAGGACCGCCCACTTCCTGACGCCGACCTCGTCTGGTTCACTGATGGGAGCAGCTTCATGCATCAAGGCCAGAGGTACGCTGGGGCGGCAGTAACTTCAGAGACTGAGGTAATCTGGGCGGAACCCCTGCCCCCGGGGACATCGGCCCAGAAGGCCGAACTGATAGGGCTCACCCAAGCTCTTACCTTAGGGGCGGGGAAAAAGCTGACAGTATATACAGACAGCCGATATGCTTTTGCAACGGCGCATATACATGGGGCCATTTACAGGGAGCGAGGGTTACTGACGGCTGAAGGAAAAGAGATAAAAAACAAGCAAGAGATCCTAGCCCTGCCAACAGCCCTATGGAGGCCAGAAAAATTAGCCATTGTACATTGCCCAGGGCATCAGAAACTAACTACTCCAACTGCTCAAGGCAACTTTCTGGCAGACCAAACTGCAAGAAATGTGGCGAAGGCTCCCAGCCAACTCCTTGCACTCCAGCTCCCTGACCCGGGCCCCCGGGACTTGCCATATTTCCCTGAATATTCAGAACAAGATCTCCAGTGGATTGACAAACTTCCCCTGAAACAAATCCAGAATGGGTGGTGGACTGATACTAATGACCAAACCATCCTACCAGAAAAATTAGGACAACAGGTGTTAGAACACATCCACCGAACCACCCACCTGGGGGCCCGGCGGATGATAGACCTGATCAGACGCTCCAAGCTCAAAATCAGACATATAGCTGAGACGGCCAGCAGTATCGTGACAAGTTGCAAAGTCTGCCAGCTTAACAACGCATACCCCCAATCTCAAGCTGCAGCAGGAACAAGGCTCAGGGGAACCAGGCCCGGTATCTACTGGGAAGTAGATTTTACTGAAATAAAGCCAGGAAAGTACGGGTACCGGTACTTACTTGTCTTTGTAGATACTTTTTCAGGGTGGACCGAAGCATTCCCAACCAAAAGAGAAACTGCTCAGGTCGTAGCAAAGAAAATTCTGGAAGATATCCTTCCCAGGTATGGCTTCCCCATCCAGATAGGGTCAGATAATGGGCCCACTTTCGTCGCTAAGGTAAGTCAGGACTTGGCTTCCATCCTTGGGGCAAATTGGAAACTACATTGCGCTTACAGGCCCCAGAGTTCAGGACAGGTAGAAAGGATGAATCGGACCTTAAAAGAGACCTTAACTAAATTGACTATAGAGACTGGCGCTAATTGGGTAGTCCTTCTCCCCTATGCTCTGTTCCGGGCCCGTAATACCCCTTACAAACTGGGCCTCACCCCTTACAAAATCATGTATGGCAGACCTCCACCCCTGGTTCCTAGCTTAAAAGATGACCTGTTTAAGTCTGAAACAGAAAATGTCTCTGAATTCTTATTTTCCTTACAAGCCTTACAGAAAATTCACCAAGAAATCTGGCCCAGGCTGAGAGAGCTATATGAGACCAGTCCCCCACCGACACCCCATCCGTACCAGCCGGGAGACTGGGTCCTGGTTAAGCGACACCGACAAGAGACCCTAGAGCCCAGGTGGAAAGGACCACTCCAAGTACTCCTGACCACACCCACCGCCCTGAAGGTAGAAGGCATTGCGTCGTGGATCCACTACACCCACGTCAAGCCAGTGGACCCAACCTCCGACCTTCTGGGGCCAATCACGGCGGCGGCGGCTGAAGCACCAGACACGTGGACTGTGGACAGAGCTAAGAACAACCCCTTAAAACTCACCCTGCGCCGGCAGCATAACTCACTGCAAACATGCAGTTAGGTAGTCTAACTCTAACATTAGTCGCCCTAGTGGCCGCTGGGGAAAACATAAAGCCAGCTCCTAATCCCTTTGTCTGGAGATTCTGGCTTTATGAAAACCAAACCCACCCTGGGCAACCTCATAAGCCTGGGAAATTAGTGGCCAGTGCAGATTGCCCCTCCTCAGGGTGCAATAGCCCAATTTTACTAAATTTTACCGATTTCCCAGTAGCCAAACCAGTGGCACCAATAATATGCTTCGAGTATGATCAGACTGAATACAATTGTAAGCACTATTGGTGGCACCAAAGTGCCGGCTGCCCTTATAACTATTGTAACATCCATAAATACCAATGGTGGGGTGGAGAAGAACAGATAGATCCCAGATGGCCCTTCCATCGCAGACGAGATAGAGACCTTTCATATACATGGATAGTTAGAGACCCCTGGAACTCCCGCTGGACCACGCCTCAACACGGGGCTGTATACTACTCCTCCGCCTCCACATGGCCTAGCAGTCACCTCTATCTGTGGCGGGGTCTAGTGCACGTATGGCCCCTGGTCCATGGAAATATCCAGCGACAAGAAAACCGCCTGACACAAGATTTACGTCCTTTTTTCTGGTTAAAATTATTGCAAGAAGGATTAGAACTTGCCAACCTTACAGGACTTCACAGCCTGTCTGGCTGCTTTCTATGTGCCACTCTAGGGCGTCCACCGCTAACCGCTGTCCCCCTGCCATGGGGATCATCCACCTCTGCCCAAGCTAACAACCACCAAAACCTCTCATATGCCCCTATCCCTAACGTGCCACTATACCTAAACCCCACTGTTTCTCAGGAACTAATTCCAGCCTCTGCAACATCACTGCAACGCCCCCTAACATCACCTTAAGGGCTCCGTCAGGCATATTCTTCTGGTGTAATGGAACATTATCTAAAAACCTATCAAGCCCCTCTGTTACCAACCTACTGTGTCTTCCTGTCACATTAGTTCCCCGGTTAACTCTACTTACTGCCGGCGAGTTCCTAGGGTATACCGGTAACTGGACTAGTGCTGTTATTCACCCAGACCCTAGACCGAGACCTGCATGAGCCATATTTCTCCCCCTCATTGCAGGAATCTCCCTCACCGCATCCTTCATGGTGGCTGGACTGGCTGGGGGAGCCCTAGGTCACACCCTTATAGAAAGTAACAAGCTGTACCAACAATTTGCCGTTGCTATGGAGGAGTCAGCTGAGTCCCTTGCCTCCCTCCAGCGGCAGCTCACGTCCCTAGCACAGGTAACCTTGCAGAACCGGAGGGCCTTAGACCTACTCACTGCTGAAAAAGGGGGAACGTGTATGTTTCTAAAGGAAGACTGTTGTTTCTACATAAATGAATCAGGACTCGTGGAAGACTGAGTCCAACAGTTACGCAAGTTAAGCACAGAAGTAAGAACACGACAGTTTGCTTCAGCTGCAGACCAATGGTGGAACTCATCTATGTTTTCTCTGTTAGCCCCCTTCCTTGGACCCCTGCTGAGTCTACTATTTCTGCTTACCGTAGGACCTTGTGTTGTTAACAGAATTTTGCGGTTCGTTAAAGAAAGGTTTAACACTGTACAACTCATGGTCCTCAGAGCCCAATACCAACCTGTAAACGCTGAAACAGAATCAGACTTATAAGACCCAAGATTGGCTCTAAAAAAATACCTGAAAAGAAAGGGGGGGAATGAAAAGAGCCGGGCACATTCCTCAGCCCCGGGCTCAAAACAAACAAGCCCAGTACAAACACATCCCATCCTCCCATCCCACCACATATCACCATATATCTCTTAAACTTCCCCCGGGCTCAAAACAAACAAGCCCAGTACAAACACCACCAGGAAAGTCTCCGATAAGGGGACAGATGAGGGGACAGCCGTTCAAAGTTTTACTGAAAGAGCGGGAACCAAAAGAATTCCTTTGTTCCCCTGTAACTTTCAGGCTATAAAAAAGCAAACACTCGCATTGTTCGGGGCCCTCTTGTATGCGGTGGAATGGAGGGACCAGGTTCGAACTTGTAGTAAAGATCCTTGCCGCTTGGCTTTGACTCTGGACTCTGGTGGTCTTCTTTGGGGAACAAACGGTCTGGGCATAACAGTACAGTCCTCTGGCCTCTAGGAATCAAACTCCCTCTCATCATCATTCTGAAGGTTTCAGGCCTTAATGTCACTCCTCATAGATCATCTCTCTGTTATTTTGATATAAATTAATTGTCCCCACTACACTGTCAGAACATAGAGGATAGTTAAAACCATGGAGCAGCCAGGCATGGTGGTGCACACCTGTAGTCCCAGCTACTTGGGAGGCTGAGGCAGGAGGACTGCTTGAGTCCAAGAGGTCAAGGCTACAGTGAGCTATGAAGGTGCCACTGCACTCCAGCCTGGGTGACAGAGCAAGACCCTGTCTCTAGAAAAAAACAAAACAAAAACCATGGAGTAAATGATATTGCCTAGAGAATATTGTAAAGTATAATATAAAAGACAAGGAAGCTCTAGAAAACACAAATATGTAAAGGGCTATATAGGAGGAAAGTTAAAGATTGGTGGCTAAAATTGTAATAACTAACATTTTTGAGTGACAGCTCTGAGACAGGAACTCTATGAAGTGTTTTTTATAGTATTATTTTATATATTTATTAAATGTTTATTTACATAGGTAAAATGCTACATTCTGTTCATTTGGTTGTTAGAAACAAGACAGGTACATGAGCTATCATAGGGTTTGTATTATCTGGGAAGAAGATATTAAATGACTATTTATACATGAATTTTGATAATTAAAAACTGTTCATACAATTTGACCTTGAACATCCTTTGGGACCTTGAAAAGCTTGTTTTGCAGATGGCTGTTGGGAAAAAAAAAAAGCGTATAGGCCACACTAGCTGAAATCTCTGAAACTGCCCCTTCCCATCTGTCCCTCTAGGCTCACAGCCTATTTCACTTAATTTACACATAACGACTTTCTAATTGTTGACTTAAGCGCCTTGCATAACAAGTTTCCTTAGAAACTGCTTCAAAAACAGTTTAATGTTACAAAAAAATTCTAAACTTAGAACAGAAAATTGAGTGAAAATTAAAAGAAAATAAGTTGGTGTCATTGTTAAAAGAAATGGTAAAATTGGACCTATCAACAGTCACCAGCATGCATGCCTGAGCCCCCACCTAAAATTGCTGAGAATTTCTTCTCCTATGTATTCAAAAGGCTTCTCAAAAGAAATAAAGATTTCCAAGATTTTTTTTCTCTTTTTCTCACTTGGAAATATTTGCTTCAAAAAAAAAAATGAACGAAAGAAAGAAGAAAGAAAAAAGGGAAGGAAGGAAGGAAGGAAGAAAGGAAGGACACAAGGAAGGAGGGAGGGAGGGAGGAAGGGAGGAAGGAAGGAAGGGAGGGAGGGAAGGGAAGGGAAGTCTGCTGCCCAAAGCAGAAACTCAGAGGATTCATACATCCGTTTCAAATCTGTTGAATACCTTTTACCCACCAACCACTAGGCTGCAACAACGAAACCACTAGATCTCAAAAAGCCCTCTCACTGCAGACTTTGAATTTTTCCCTTCCTTCTAAAAGAGTATTCAGAGCACTGTAGCAAAAACAAGTTAATGTAGCATACACTTAGATCATATGACCTTGGGTAAGCTACATGAACTCACCGGTCAAGATTTCTTCAATAATAAAACAGAGATTAAAATGGTACCTATCTCAGGGATTTGAAGATCATATAAGATAATGCATTGGGTATTCAATGACAGTATTTATGGGTTTCTTTAAACTAAAACATGTATTGAACTCCTACTATGTATCAGAGGCTAGGAATGTTGTAAGATGAAGATGATACAGGAATGTTGTAAGGCTAAGAATGTTGTAAGAAGAAAGACGAAGATGATACAGATGGTGATCTCTTTTTTCTTTTTTAGTCTGTGCTAGCATGGATGGTGGTCTTTTAGAGCTCACAGTTTTGTCCTCATAAATGACTCTGCCATTTGCATTTATACGGACAAATTTATTGTTCGGTAAAGGATGTATTTAAAAGAGTAACAAAATTTGAAATACAAATAATAGATATATACTGATTGGGCTTAATAGAAAAATGAACTAAGAGTTTTTTTCTAAATGCTGGAACTCCATCTTTATATTTAAAAATAAAAATGGGGGGCCAGGCACAGTGGCTCACACCTGTAATCCCAGCACTATCTGAGGCCGAGGCAGGCCGATCACGAGGTCATGAGATCGAGACCATCCTGGTTAATGCGGTGAAACCCCGTCTCTACTAAAAATATAAAAAATTAGCCGGGTGTAGTGGTGGGCGCCTGTAGTCCCAGCTACTCGGGAGGCTGAGGCAGGAGAATGGCGTGAACCCGGGAGGCAGAGCTTGCGGTGAGTCGAGATTGCGCCACTGCACTCCAGCCTGGGCGACAGAGCGAGACTCCGTCTCAAAATAAATAAATAAATAAATAATAAAAAAATAAAAATGGGATTATGCTTGGGGGCTCATGCCTCTAATCCTAGCACTTTGGGAGGCTGAGATGGGAAGATTGAGACTAAGAATTCAACACCAGCCTGGGCAACACAGGGAGACCCCAACTGTTAAAAAAATAAATTAATTAATTAACAGGGCATGGTGGCACATACCTGTAGTCCTAGCTACTTGGGGGGAACACTCGAAGTCCAGGAGTTCAAGGATGTGAGGAGCTCTGATCCCACCACTGCACTCCAGCCTGGGCAAAAAAGTAAGACCTACATAGTTAAGTAATATTTTAAAAAATACATATCACAATTCCTTCAATTCTTTGTCTAGAGGAAGAATTCAAAATACAGAGCATTTTCTGGCTAACACTGGAAAGAGAATTTTGAGACCTTGTCTGTTTTTTCCTTTGTAATCCTCAGCTTCAGCCCCTCCACACTTTAAACCTTTAACTGGAAACCTTTCAAAACTGATAAAGTATGCTGTTAACATTCATGAAATGAAAACAGTTAAACAGTTCTCAGGTGAAGGCAACGTGCCCCACTTACAAGGATTTCACTATAATATAATTAGAAATAGTAATTCTTTCTTTCTCCATTGTAGACAGGAAATCACTAGCATAACAAGTAGTGGCTTCAGATTTACTTAAAGATAACACGTGAATGAGGTATCCAAAAAGAATTTGTCTCCCTTAATGATTAACACATTTTATGACAGTCCTTCAAATGATGGAGAAATACTTCCCAACATCATATTGCCTTCTGTAGTTCCTGCACATAAAATATCCCTTTCCCTGATGCAGAATTTCTTTCACCCTTTTTTTCTTTGCTCCTTTGCCAACTGTATTTTTATACATGTTCTCCATCACATTTAACTTTCAATGTGAGTGCTGCTGTCTGAGGAAGCAAAGAAAAGAAACTCTAAGATGAATATAATTTGAATGTGTGAAGGGAGAACTCTTGGAAGAAGAAAAGAACGTTCATAACTGGTATACGTAAGTGTACGACTCTATGTGTATTCTATATGATTGAGTATACAAATATATAAAATGTAATGTTCAGTTTTACGTGGATAACAAATAGTAAGCTCAAGTACTTATTTGATATAAATTTTAAACTAAGAAAAACCATTCTACACTTTTTAAATGTCAGAAGAAATGAATTGTTAATAAGCTAAAGACAAAATCACAAGGTTTAAAAAAAATGGCTCAGATATTCACAAGCCCTCTCATCTGTCTCTCATCTCATTCTCATTGGCCGGGCGCAGTGGCTCACGCCTGTAATCCCAGCACTATGGGAGACCGAGGAGGGCAGATCATGAAGTCAGGAGATCGAGACCATCCTGGCTAACATGGTGAAACCCCATCTCTACTAAAAATACAAAAAATTAGCCTGGTGAGGTGGCGGATGTCTGTAGTCCCAGCTACTGGGGAGGTTGAGGTAGGAGAATGGCGTGAACTCGGGAGGCGGAGCTTGCAGTGAGCCAAGATCGCGCCACTGCACTCCAACCTGGGCGACAGAGAGAGATTCCATCTCAAAAAAAATAAAATAAAATAAAATAGCTCCGATATTCACAAGCCCTCTCATCTGTCTCTTCTAGTTTCGTATACACTGTTAGTGTTACATAAAATCTATTGTGTTATAATGTGATCCTGTGTTCATAAAATTTAGTTATCCAAATTCATGCAGTAAAAACAATTGTTTCAGTGGAGGAAAAAGCGATTGGGGGCAAGAGAATTTCAAACTCAATAATAAATTTAGTTTTCCTGCAAGACTTTCAGTAATAAAATTGGCTTCTTAATGAGTTTAAGTACATAGCTATAAATGAAACTTATAGTTCTTGATAATGACTCAAGAAAGAGATCTTGCTTTCATATTATTGCACTAAGATTAACACATTATTTCTGAGTTTTGTAATGTTTTTTATCCATTTTTATGAAGAACAAACATCAACAACAGATATGCTACTGCAAGCCAAGAATTATTTTACCCCTATATTCTGGGTGCCAGTTTTTCATTATGATTTCTTGCATTACAGCCATGTGTTCTATGTAATATGTCATATTCTTTTATTAATCATTACTTTTTAAGTAAGGAAAAATGGCATTTTTTTCTCAAAATGAGTATTAGCAAAAGAGTTAAAATATAAAAACCATAAACTCACTGATAAGGTCTCTCCTTCCTCCACAATGACCACAAGATTTAAGAATATGGAAGGTACCTATATGCGAGGACATTTTAAGTGCTGCTCCTGCTTGGGACTGGGAACAGAGCATATGATATCTATTCTCTTTCTCAAGGGGTGATCTATAAATCATTATCAGTAGACATCTAAAAAGGTATTATGATACATGTAATTTGCTCTAAAATAGTTCAGCAAATACAATGTAGTATTTAAATTAATATGCCAGTGAGTTTAAGTTTCCACTCTAATGTAAGAAATTACTCTATAAAGAAGTAAGGATGCTTACTCCAAGGATAGTTAGCAGGTGTTATTTCAGAAAGGTCACACTCCGAGGGGGGCACTGCAGGCATTTTGGTTAGCCTTATCTCCTCCGTCAACCGCTCAGACTTCACTAACCAGCACAGGAAGTATCAGAAATGGCTTTTATTAGCAACTTCACTGGTTTGTTATTTAGCAAGATAGATTTCAGAAATAGGCTCGAGGTATTCAGGACATGAATTAGCTAAAATATTTTCATGATTTTTCCTAAACATACTTGAACAGAGTCTAAGAATCTTGGAAGCTTCTGTCCTGCACCCTTATAGGTAATGATCAGGCTTGATCCTTAAAAGTCCTCCTTTGAGCTCTTGGATTAGGAGGAATTTCAGTTGCCTTGTTCTTACTTCTGTATTGATATATATGGTTCCTCAAAAAAAAAAAAATCATTCTTGTAATGAAGTGGCCAAAGCATCTAAAAAGACAGAAGACTGGGACTTCATCAAGCTTACCTAACAAAGTATATAAACAGCTGTGTCTCTATTTGCCAAAATATCTGAATGTATGGCATTTTTGGTTTAAGAACTACTTTCATTATGACCAAGTAGCCAGGTCGTAGGAGAGTAACTTAGAACAAAAAGTTCCAACAAAAAGTGCTATAGGTGATTTAAGACTGGTCATATGTAATCTCAAAGTTTATGTCCTAGTCCCAAGCTAAGTTTCTATATGGTACTGAATAATATCTTATGAAAAGAGAAATTATATTTATTCTTTTAATTCTGCTGAGGGCAGCTTAGAAGGAGTAAGGGATGAATGAGCTTGGGAAAAATAGATGGCATATAGTTAACTGCTGCAGTAGTTCTTGGACTAAAAAATTTTGAAAACTACGGCTCCAGAGGAATTTTCTGGTTCTTCTGCCTCCTTTGGATGACAATATTCCCAGAATAATAATTTATCCCACGGATAAGGCAAAAGAATGGTGAACAGAGAAGCACAGAAAAACAACTTGAGGAGACAGATGACAAATTCATCAGGTGAAGGATGATTTTTTAAATTTGAGCCTGAATTTTCAATATCTCTTAGTTTCCAAATCATCTATACTCTAATGCTTATAAGAAATGGGAAAGTCATGTAATTGAGTGAAATTAACTGGATGTAATCCTGGTGGATTGGAAAGCACATAGCTTATTTAAAATAAGAAAAGCTTCCCAGTTCCTGTCAATAGCAGCCAGGTTGAAGCATGGGTCAGATCTTCCCATTTTTCTAGAGAATTCCAAAATACATATTAAATAGGAAATCTCCTAAACGTTGCAGGTTTACTATTAATACTGCTGCAGGAAAGGATTAACTCAGCAGGTCTGGGTTGTCCACATCCTACCCATTCCAATGAAAGGTTGCCTGGTTCCTGGAATGTAATCTCTAAAGCCTTGGAATATTTTGTTCAACAAGAGTATTTTGTTTACATAAGGGTCTTGGACCACACCAGACAGTCTATACTAAAATGTAATTAGTGTTGGGGCTTTGGACCATGTGGTATCTGCTTGACCTCTAGAAGAGCTGGCGACAAATGTCAGGCACACAGGCAGTCACCCATAGTTTTGTGATCAACCAACAAAAACACTGCACGTCAAAAATCAGGTGAGCTGCCCTGGTTAGCAGTATTCCCTGTATGTTATCATACCTTGTTGTTGGCAGAGGACAAGTAGAAGAAGCTTGTGCCTGATGTTCCCTGAACTTTACCCTATGAACTTTTTCCATTGTTGATTCTAATCTGTATCCTTTTGCTGTAATAAGCCATAATCATGAATAAAATAGCTTTTCTCTATTCTGTGAGTCCTCTACCTAATCATTAAACCTAAGTGTGGTCATAGGGAACCCCAAATAGAAACACTAATGTTTAAGATACCAGATAGAACCAACTACATGGGGCATATTTGGGTGCAGATCATCAGTTTGGAACTTCCGATCTCTAATTCTAGCTCCCTGTGCCGAGGTCAATGTTAGAAATAAGCAAATGCCAATGTTGAAGCAGAACACTGATGCAGAGTAGGCGCAGGGGAGTTTTTGATTGACTTTAGGGGAAAGTTTAGGGTAAAAATTCTGGGGAATTTAAACTGGGTTGAACTCACTGGAAATTAACATTTGTCTTCTTCGGGTAGACACTGAAAGGATATCAGGGTTTTTGTAGCCTTAAATTTAATATAGAGACCAAAGTTATATATTTAATTCTAAAATTTGCCTCTAATTCTTCTTTTGTGTGTTGATTCATAAAAATATATGATGTTACTATTCATGTCACTGCTGCTTAGTTACTTCTTTCTGGGCCTTAAAAAAGATGTGAATAATAGTAATCCTAAGATTCCACAATAGCAACTTAAGCAAAAACTGGAAATAACAACATAAAAATAGTGAGAAATCAATTTAGTTAGCTCAATTTAACAAATGTTTCTTGAGCATTTAATGTCATTCCAAGACCCATGTGAGGTTCCAGAGAGACACAAATAAATAAGACACAGTCTTTGTCTTAACAAAACTTGGAGAATCAGGAGGGAAGAAAATGTTCCATAGAGAAAGCAATGCTAGTTCAACTATAAAACACTGTAGAGTAGTCCTCCCCTTATTTGCAGTTTTGAATTCCATGGCTTCAGTTACTTGTGGCCAACTGTAGTATGAAAACATTAAATGGAAATTTCCAAAAACAAACAATTCATAAGTTTCAAATTGCATGCCATCCTGAGTATCATGATGAAATCCCATGCCATCCCTCTCCAACCTGCCTGGGTTGAATCTGGACATGAATCACCCATTTGTCCAGTATACTGTCTATTCTACTTACTGGTTACTCACAGTAGCTATCTTGATGATCAATCAGATCGACTGCTGTAGTATCACAGTGCTTGTGTTCAAGTAACCCTTATTTTATTTAATAGTGACTCCAAAGTGCAAAAGTAGTGATGCTGGCATATTGTTATTGTTGTGGCTTTTGTTGTTGGGCAAGTGGGAGGGAATGACACCCAAAGGCTTTTTCTCTCCTGTTGCTTGGTGAGAGGGAAGTAATGGTGCCCAGCAGCTTCTTCGTTCCTGTACTTCAGTGAGCAAACGAGAGGGTTACAGCTCTTTTATTCCCACTGGCTGCAGCTTGGTGAGGTGGTCAGGATCATCACAGCTCTATCCCTTTCACAGTTCAGCAATCAGGAGGGAGGGTTACAGCTCTTTCATTCGTGCCACCAGCAGCTCTGCAAGCATTACAGCTCTTTTGTTCCCACCACCTGTAGCTCAGTGAGTTCTGGGATCTTCTCCCATGACCAAGAGGAATAAAGTATGCAGGCACTGGAGAGTGAGTAAGGCAGGGAAGAATTTTGTCAAGTGACAGAAGGAAAGCTCACAGCTGACAGAGGGGACCCTGAAAGTGGGTAGCCATCTGTGAGGCTGAGTCTGGGGTTTTTATGGGCTTAGAATGGGGAAGTGCATGTGAATTGGTCCATGTACTCATTGGTCCATGAGTAGTCTTGGAAAAGGCACCATTCAACTGGTTAAAAGGCATCATCCAGAAAGAACCAATTGTGAGAGAGTGGATAAGATGGGCATAGAAGTTCTCACTCTGGTTGTGGACTCTACCCTGAACTGGCAGCTGAGTTTTCAGGCTTTAAACTCTCCCTGGTTTGAAGATTGGGTTTTGCCCAGGGACTCATCCTTGCCTACCTAGGAATTTGTCTGTCTCCTGTTGCTATCATTATGATTGTTCTATTGTATTGTTAGTTATTGCTGATAATCTCTCACTGTGCCTAATTTATAAATTAAGCTTTATCAAAAGTATGTATGTATAGGAAAAACATAATATATACAGAATTCAGTACTAGTTGAGGTTTCAGGCATTCACTGGGGGTTATAGCTAAGGGAAGATTACTGTATTCACATTTTTAAAATCTGTTCCTTTCTCCTTTATCCTCTGGAAATGGGTAAATGTTTTTTTCACCTATCTCAAAGTCAACTAGAACAATCTCAAAGATTATTTTGAGCTTATCATTCTCATTTCTAAAGTAACCTAAATCAGTTGGTTTGCAGACTGTGGCATCTTTCTCAAAAGCTGGTGAATGTTTTGAGCTGGCCCTTGACTGCCTTCTGAAAGATGGAGGCAGCACTATTGCTCATCAGATTGTTGTCTTCACTGCTCACCCTGACTCCTTTTTCCTAGTTTTTAGTTATTTTGTTACTCTCATGTCCAGAACTTTATATCACACCTTTTCAGTCTTAAAAAATATTATTGAAAGTCTCATCCATCATCTCTTTTCCAGGAGATAAAGTATCAATCTCTTCCTGAGGCTGCAAAGTAGATAAGTCAGTTATAACTTTGGCCCAATGTAAGAAGCAGTTCTTAGGAAAGGTATCAGGTTGGAAGAATACAAATGAGCTGTTAGGAGGACTTGAGAAACTGTTGTTGCTGCTTAGGGAATTTGGCAGTACAGTGTCATTATAAGCAAATATGTTATGCATGTCATTCCATAGTGAAACAGTTTTTGTAAAAGGCACAGTAGCATCTGGATATCTCTAAAATTCTTAAGGTACAGACAACAGAATAATTCAATAAGCAATAAGATGTCATCCTGTGGGGGAGGAACCTATATAAGAGAAACTACAGCATTACACATACTATCTCTATTCCATGACATACATTACTAAATTATGTAAATTTCATTTGGACCTCAGAGGAAAGGGAATCTTTACTATTCATTATACTTATCAGTAAAATACAACATCTGCTTAATTTTCCTCTTGTTCTGTAAAATGAATATATCTTGCCCTTTCCTTTTACATTAAGGACAATTACCAAATGAACAAATGTATAAAAGTTACATAAAAACAATCTACTAGAAGTATGTTAATTTATTGGTTATAAAATACCATAATATAAAAAAAGTTGCTGAAGACAATAGCAACAAATGAACAAGATGGAAGGAATAACAGAGGGAAACAGTATACCCAGCATTTGTTCAAAAGGGAGACATTTTTTTCAACCAATTTAACTTAAAAATCGGAAGCTATTTTAACCTCCAAAATAGCTTTAACCTCCAAAAATAGCATGTTTTACTTCTTCTCCAAACAAAACTTTGATGTTCTAATTCTGTTATCTTCTGTAAAATAAAATCCACTCAACATTTTATCTTATAGTACCTATGCATTGTCTATTGGCAAAAGAGTAACCATCTAAGTACAATGTTCTATTTTTTTCTTCAGAGTCTATGATGGTTAATTTTACGTGTCAATTTGGCTAGGCCATGGTGCCCATATATTTGGTCAAACATTATTCTTGATGTTTCTGTGAAGGTATTTTTTGGATAAAATTAACATTTAAATCAGAAGATTCTGAGTAAAGCACATTACCCTCCAAAATGTGGGTGGGTCTTATCCAATCATTTGAAGTTCTTAACAGAACAAAGGCATACCTCCCCTGAGCAAGAAGGAATCTGCAGCAGACTGTATTTGGATTTGAACTTCAACCATTTCCTGGATCTCCAGCCTGCCAGCTTACCCTGTAGATTTTGGATTTACCAAGCCTTCACTGGTTCTGCTTCTCTGGAGAATCCTAATATATATTAGGATAATATAATATATAATATATAAATAATATATTAGTTATAACTTGTATGTAATATATAAATACTATAATATATTAATAATTATTATATGTAATATATAAATAATCTTCATAATTTGAATTTAATAATTTAAAAATCAGTTTATAGTACATTAATAACACAAATTATATATAATTCAGATAACAAGGAGTAAATATATAATTATATATATTTATATACTTCTTGTTATCTGAATATATTCAGTTAGTAAATTCAGTAAGGAGAATACAAGTAGTGAAGAGAACCTATATTTGAACCAGGATAAATCTTAGAAATCATCTAATCCCCTGGTGTTTATTTTGTAAAAGCTATGCAGCTATTTTTTGAAATGAAAAATGATACAGAAGCCCATTGTATAAAACAGATAAAAGAACTACACTAATTAAAACAGGAATAGGCATACAAATGCTCCCCGTTTTTGACTCTTGACTTCTTATTACTGGAGCAAATCTGGAACTTCCAGGGAGGATCTAGAGTTCTATAGCATGCAAACACTCCCTTGAATTGCAGATGTTAAAAGATAAATCCTGAAAGCAAAGGGAAAAGATCTGCCCAAGGTCCCAGTACAAGGTATTGGAAATTTGAAGACTGAGCTCAGTTCTCCTACTTTTCATATAATACAATATTCTTTTTGCTATTTCCCATTGTCCCTCAAGCTTTGTAAACTTTACAATGTTTTCTAATTAAGAAACTGTGAAATTAGGTAAATCTAGAAGTTGTATCTACGTTGTTTAAGAAATGCTATATTTCCAAAGATGGGAATAATAAGATGATTTATTTGCATTTGTAAAAGTTGAGAAGTGCATAAACCATGAGTGAGGACAAAGCTGAAGATACTAAGAAATTGACATGACAAAAATTTAAGTAATTAAATATATTATTTAAATCTAAAAGGTTACAGTAATAAAGTATGAGAAAATTTAGTAACCAGGCAAACTGCTATAAAAGGCACATCACATTTTTCTGTGTTAATTACAAGTCTGCAGTGAAAAAGCCCCATGTTAACTTAGTTCAAAGCCACTTTCTACTTGAGTTAACACTTAATCAGGGTCTCAGTGAGGAAGAAGAGTCAGCAAATTAAAGAGTGATGATCTATATGCACTCCTAATGTGCAAAGTATATACTTCTATAGAGTGTATACCACATTATGGTCTACTAATGCCCTCTAAGTACATTATTTTCCTTGTTTATTTTAGCTTAGATCTTTGTTACTTTACTATAAACTAGCTTGTAAATTGTTATTAAATTTAAATTACAAAATTGTCATTAGTCAAAAGCATAAAAAATGTAAAAATCAAGTCTCACTAGTACTTTCACAAGCTGATGTATTAGTTCCTTTTTTTTCTTTACAACTTTCTTTTTTTAATTTTCAATTTTTTTATTTCAATATGTTTTTCAGGAACAGATGGTGTTTGATAACATGAAAAACTTATTTTGGCGATTTCTGAGATTTTGGTGCACCCATCACCTGAGCAGTGTACAATGTACCCAATGTGTAGTCTTTTATCCCTCACCACCCCCACACTTTTCTCCAAGTCCCCAAAGTCCAATGTATCTTTCTTATGCTTTTGCATCCTCATAGCTTAGTTCCCATATATGAGTGAGAACATACAATGTTTGGCTTTCCACTCCTGAGTTACTTCACTTGGAATAATAGTCTTCAATTCCATCCAAGTTGCTGTGAATGCCATTATTTCATTCCTTTTTATGGCTGAGTAGTATTCTATGGTGTGTGTGTGTGTGTGTGTATATATCACATTTTATGTGTGTGTGTGTATATATATATGTATCACATTTTATGTGTGTGTATATATATATATCACATTTTCTTTATCCACTCATTGATTGATGGGCATCTGGGCTGCTTCCATATTTTTACGATTGCAAATTTTGCTGCTATAAACGTGCGTGCAAGTATCTTTTTCATATAATGACTTCTTTTCCTCTGGGTAGATACCTAGTAATGGGACGGCTGGATCAAAGAGCAGATCTACTTTTAGTTCTTTAGGGAATCTCCACACTGTTTTCCATTGTGGTTGTACTAGTTTACGTTCCCACCAACAGTGTAAAAGTGTTCCCTTTTTACCGTATCTATGCCAACATCTATTATTTTTTGATTTTTTGACTATGGCCATTCTTGCAGGGATGAGGTGGTATCACATTGTGGTTTTAATTTGCATTTTCCTGATACTTAGTGATGTTGAGCATTTTTCCATATGTCAAGCAGATGTATTAGTTTTTCTGTTGATACATAATAAATTACCACAAATTCAGCAGTATAAAATAATACCCATTTATTAGCTCACAGTTCTATATGTCAGAGGTCTGGGTGAGGTCAGCTGGAATCTCTGTGTTAGGGTCTCACAGCCCCAAAATCAAGGTGTCAGCCATGCTGGGCTCCTATCTGGAGGGTCTGGGAGAATTGACTTCCAGGCTCATTCAGATTGTTGGGAGAGTTTAGTTCTTTGCATTTGTAGAACTGAGGTCTTCATTTCTTTGCTGGCTGTTGGCCAGACATGCTCTAAGCAACTGGAGGCCACTCACCAGTTCTTGCATGTGTCTTTAAAGCCATGAGTGATGCATCAAATCCTTCTTGTGCTTTGAATCCATCTGACTTTCTCATCTGCCACCAGCCAGAGAAAGCTCTCCACTTTTAAAGTACTCATGTAACTATATTAGGCCTCCTCTGATAATCCCCCTTTTGATTAATTCTAAGCCTACTGATTAGTAACCTTACTTACATCTGCAAAATGCCTTTGCCATCTAAGATAACATAATCATGGGCATGATATCCTATCACAATCACAGTTTCTTGTCTTGAGTATTAGGGCAAGAGCAGTTGGGCCATCTTTAGATTTCTGCCCATCACAGTTGACATCTGCAATTAAAACAACTATTTTCCACTCCCTTCCAATAGAAAAAGGGCTCTTTTGGAACACTCAGTTCCACATCCCCAAATTCCAATGCCTGTCATTTCCCTCTCCTACCACATGAGGCTTCTAGAATGAATGCAGTCTTCCCTACACCTTTCACTTAGGTTTTGCTGAAATATTTTAGCATTTATTTAAATATTTATAATAATGTGTTTCCTGTGTTTCAGCAATTCTTACATTCTGTTGCTGATGTGCAGACATTTTGCAGTCATTCATGAAGATTCAGTTATTGTCTATCTTATCCACTGCAGTATCCCCATTGTCAACAACTAAGTTTGGCATATATTAGGCATTCAATAAATATTTGTTGATTGAATGAATTAATATGTATGTATGGCAAGGCTCATTGTTTAATTTTTTTCTATTCACTCTATCTTTTCTTTGGCTTGAGTTCTTATTTTTGGTTCAGTTATATTTTATCTCGACTGTCTCAAGTATTTTTCTCAGAGGGGTTACTTGGATGACTCACACTTTGAGTTGTTACCTATACTTGACTATCTGTATTCAGGTGACTAATATCCTGGCTGGATATGGAATTCTTGAGTTGCTATCCTTTTTCTCTGATGTCATTCTATCATCTTTTAGTTTCTTATGTTTAGAGATGGGTATTCCAGTGGCATTATGATTCATTTTTTCTCAGTAGATAATGCAATCTCTCTTTCTGGAAGGTTATAACAAGTATTTCTTTATCTATTCGATTTTAAGAATTTTACCTACAAATAACTGGATGACTATCTTTTCTCAGCCGTCTAGCCTGGACCCCTGTGAATACTTTGAATATGCAGACTCATGACTAGGTTCAGCCTGAGAAATGTTTCCCTGGAATTTGTTTATCTATTGCTTCTACTGTATCTGCTCTCTTTTCTCCTCACTTATTGCCCAGATATTTAATTTCCTGGATTTACCCTTCAATCTTTTATCCTTTCTCTTATAATTTCCATATAGCTTTTGGCTCTATGTTTGACATTATTTCTTGCACTTGGTCTTTGGGACCACTAACTTGGGTCTCAAAAGGGACCATTACTTCACGTGCTGAATATATTAATTTTTAAGTCATGTTTTTAGTTTTTTTTGTTGTTTTGTTTTGTTTTGTTTTGTTTTGAGACGGAGTCTCGCTCTGTTGCCCAGGCTGGAGTGCAGTGGCACGATCTTGGCTCACTTCAACCTCCACCTCAGCCTCCTGGGTAGCTGGGATTACAGGCACGTGCCACCACACCCGGCTAATTTTTGTATTTTTAGTAGAGACAGGGTTTCACCATATTGGTCAGGCTGGTCTTGTACTCCTGATCTCGTAATCTGCCTGCCTCACCCTCCCAAAGTGCTGGGATTACAGGCGTGAGCCACCACACTGACTCAAGTCATGTTTTTATGACAGGAAGTATTTTCTGTGCAGCCCTTCGGTCTCCCTAAGTACACAATTTAATTGAAGTTTTCATCTGTCTCCTCCCCAGTACTTCTGTTTCTTTATTACCATGGCACATTTTCTGATGGCTTAACTGTTTCTTCTCTTGAGGGTAGCTGGACACTCTTAGGTGAGCTGTTGTCTTTCTTTGTAGCTTATTTGGGACTTAGATTTTATTGATGAGATAGCATAAAGGACACTGGAGGCAAATGGTTGTTAGGATATGGGACCTGTGATGAAAAGGTGGGGTACCAGGCACTGCAAAATATTTCTGCAATCTCCTACCCTGAATGACAAGGCAGAGGCAAATTAGCCAATCCACTGTCTCCTGGTCTCTGGACACTTAGTAAGGTGGGACCTAGCACACTCACCTGGAATCAAGGTGAGCATATCTTCAAGATTTTCCCAGGATTAATTGCCCCGGGTTTTCACTCCATAATCCAAGGAAGCCCCATACCAGTTATCACCAAAAGGATCCCACAGTGCGTAAGGTCTCAATCACACCCCAGGGCCCACAGACTCCAGAGATACCTAGCTTAAAAGAGTCTAGTCACTTCAAATTGAAGTAGAAGAAAGGGAGTTGTATTCTGATCACCACATTCCTAGAATTACCTAAACTTACTTAACCACAGAACATTCTCATTGAATGACACCTATTACCATCCTAATAACCAATATTCAGAATTAAAAGTTTGAAGAACACACTTTGGAAAATGCAGATAAACACATCACTTTAGGGAGCATCATTAATGCAAACTGACTTGTCAGGTTAAAATTTTTTCACAGTGGCTTTGGTCATGGTCAATATTTCAAAAGCAGTGCTTTTGATAAACCAAGAAAGCAAATCATTAAAAAAGGAAATAAAAGTAAAATAAATGTCTCTAAGTTCACACAATGTTATCTGCATATTTTGAAAACAATTTCACTATTTGGTGGGAAGTCAAATGAAGCCATACACAAATTTAATACTCAAATGAGGGGAAAAAAGTTGGCATCAGGGCATTTGCTGCTTGCCAAGCTGAAAGAATGTTATTGAAGATCCCTTACATAAATGTTCCTTGACCTTTGAGTGAACCAACAGGTCTTAAAAATTGCATTCGCCAAAGCAAATTCCCATAGCAAATAAAGTTTTCAGATGAGTGCATCAGATTTTTTTCCCTCTTCAGCCTAAAGAGGAATTACCATCAGCCATCACCAGGAGCAGCAAGTTAACTTTTCAGGTTGTTTCTCAGAGACCATTTAAAGTCTGTGCTATAGAGTAGGCATGGCTCCAGTTCTAGAAGGAAGACTTGGGTCAAGTAGCTGACAGGCAAATGACTTAAATGCTTCTTATAAGATACTACCTGAAACAATCTCTGCTTAAAACATCCGATCTCCATATTGTCGGATCTTCCTATAACTCTGGGATGGCAGCTTTTAGTAGCAGCTAAAGATGTAAGTATTTTTAAATCTATTACAGAAATGTTTTATTTGAAAATTTAAAATGTTTTTATGCTGACTATATTAGATTTCTGTTATAAATAAGATTAGTAGCCTAGAAGAAGATTAATAATTGATTATTCTGGAATTTATAGAGCTTTTACATTAACACTTTGGTCACATGTTTAAAAGGTTTCATCTCATTTCCCAGATTGCCTCTACTCCCTCCCTGTTCTACTCCAGTGTGGCATAAAAATGCAAGCTGCTTAAAATTCTCAAAAGCATTTGTATGTCTGGAGTTTCATTGTTTATTTATCAAAGGATAATACCAATTATACTTTTCACTTATCTGAATTTAAGAATGGTGTTTATAGAAAAAATTAAAAAGTAATACCAACTAGGCCCAACTTTTCCCCCAAGTGTTAACAGTTAATTTAATGACAAACTTTTCCATTCAAGTAATTAGGTCCTGAAGACAAATATTAAACTTCAAAACAAATAAATAGTTCAAATATGCTGGGAGCATAGCAGGAAAGCTAGGATTTTAGTTATTTAAGGCTATTGCAAAGGGGAAGTTTGAAGTGCTATGGAATTATAGTGATGCTGTATGGAGGTTCCAAGAGGAAATAATGAATAACTGGCTGAAACCCATTCACTCTATAGAACCAGCATTGCCATTGCTGTGGCTTAAGCAACTTTTTATTCTCTCTTCCTCTGTTGGATCATTTAGTAGTGGCTAAGAATAAATTTGATTGAAACAAAAGCAAAAACAAAAACTTCCCATATTTAAAATACTTTCTGTAGATTTCACCAAAAAACAAAGGACTTTCAACATGATGACTGCTCCTTGTGGTTTCTTCTAAATTCAGTTGTTCCTGAATAAGCAGAACTCAGCAAGTGGGCCTCTCCCTCCACTGGCCTCCACATATTGCCACCCCCAACCCAAGAAGTATGACCACAGCAGTTTCTGTTCACTCCACATTTGCTTCTTCCAAAAGAAAAGTAGTATACTTTAGTGGTTAAGGAGCTTTGGAATCAGGCAAACGTGAGCGCCAAACCTTAACATTTTCTAGGCAGCCTCTAAGTTTTCATGTTCTCATCAATAAAAGAGCCTAACAATAGTCCCACCTCACAGGCTTAATGTGAGGGTTAAATGGGACCATGTTTGTAAAGGGTTTCACATAGTGTATAACACGTAATAATGACTCATGAATGGTAGCTGAAAATGTGCAACCTCACTTATGAGTCTCTTTTCTTCTTCCTTTTCTCGTTCCCCTGGAGACACTTAGAAAAGAAAGCACGACCAGGCGCAGTGGCTCATACCTGTAATCCCAGCACTTTGGGAGGCCGAGGCGGGCAACTCACCTGAGGTCAGGAGTTTGAAACCAGGCTAGCCAACATGGTGAAACCCCTTCTCTACTAAAGATACAAAACTTAGCTGGGTGTAGTGGCGGGCGCCTGTAGTCTTGGCTACTCAGGAGGCTGAAGCAGGAGGATCACTTGAACTGGGGAGGTGGAGGCTGTGGTGAGCCAAGATCATACCACTGCACTCCAGCCTGGGAGACAGACAGAGTGAGTCTCAAAAAAAAAAAAAAAAAAAAGAAAAGAAAAGAAAAAAAAAGAAAAAAGAAAGAAAGCGAGGCACTGCACTTCCTTTTTCTGACGCATCAAGCTCTTGTCCTTCTTCTCATCTGTTCTACAGTTTTGGAGGCAAGAGTTCTTGCAGTCAGGCTCTGACCTCTTTCTCAGCTTTATCTTCTGCCCCTTCTCCATCCCAAATGAACTTCCTTCCAACTGTCCAACCAAACACTCCAAATATTTTCAAACCTCTATGCAAGTTGTTTTCCCTGCCTAGAGTGCTCTCCTCACCCTATTTCCACCAAAGTCATGCTCATCCTTTAGCACAAATATCACTTATTTTGTGAATTTGAAATATACCTCTATCAGCCTTCTGAGCTCCTCTCTTGTCTGTATTCCCACAGCACTTTGCACTCAACTTTATTAAGTTACAGATCACCTTGGAGTTTGATAATGAATGAATTGCTGTTTTTCTTTACTAGAAGAATATGAGTATTTACAAGACAAGATCTATTGCTTATATCCCCAGAGTTTAGCCCAGTGCCTGGCACCTAGCATTCACTGATATGTTCATACTTAAAATGGACATTCAACTTTCTTATTTCCCCATAAATTCTATCTTTCCCAGTTGCCTCAAATCTCCTGTAATCTCCACTGTGATGTTTATTGCCCTTAAAACATGAAAGATAGGCCAGGTGCGGTGGCTCACACCTGTAATCCCAGCACTTTGGAAGGCTGAGGCAGGCAGATCACAAGGTCAGGAGATCGAGACCATCCTGGCTAACACGGTGAAACCCCATCTCTACTAAAAATACAAAAAATTAGCTGGGCGTGGTGGCGGGCACCTGTAATCCCAGCTACTCGGGAGGCTGAGGCAGGAGAGTGGCATGAACCCGGGAGACAGAGCTTGAAGTGAGCCGAGATTGTGCCACTGCACTCCAGCCTGGGCAACAGAGAGAGACTCCTTCTCAAAAACAAAACAAAACATGAAAGCTAGATACTGACACCCTGTCTCCGTTTGGCTCCCCCAAAAGCAGATTCTGAAACAAGGATTTTTAATGCAAGCAATTTATTTGGAAGGTAATCCCCAAAACAAGGGAGGGTGTGTGGTTGGGGGGTAGTGAGACAAGAAAGGGCAGCCAATGAAGGGTTAGTTGCCATGTGGGTGACTGGGACTGATTCCTGTGGGAAAACATTATAAAAGAGAATTTCCTCATTCAAGGGATTAAACAGCTAACAAATTTATCCTCAATTTCCAGATAGTTATTAGTGGTAGCTGCTCCTGGAGAATGTTCATTCCCCAGCTCTTCCACCTGCATGTACAGAGTAGCTACACTTGGCTTTGGAGAAAATATCAAAGAGATACAGACTTGGCCTTTCTCCAGCCTTCACTTCAAGAGAGGAGTGGGCAACATACACCTCAGGTGTTGGCTCCCTATTGGAAACCATGGGATAGCCCCATCAGCAGCCAGGTTCTGATTTCAACTCGCTGCAGAGTGACAAACATGGAATTTGAATAGCAAAAATTCCCTTCCCGGAGAAAGCAAGCCAGCACTGACAGAGTAAAAAGGATTTTTGGAACAGCTGCTCCTTATTTATACTTTACTTCTAGGATTGTGGGCTAGAAATATACATAAATGGATCATCTGAAGAAAAATATCATTTACATACAGGGGTGATCCTGTCACAGTCCCAGTGGTCTCAAGGGAGGAAGGGAAAAATCTACTTTTTTGATGATCTACTCCAATATTTAAATGTCCTTGACTTCAAAGAACAAAAATAACTTATATTTGTTGGACATTTACTGTGCATCAGAGTGCAAAGCTGAGCTCATTTAATCCTCCCAACCACCTCATGAGGTAATTACTCCTATTATCTGTATTCTTCATATGAGAAAACTGAAGGTCAGATGAATGAAGAAATCTGCCCGAAGTTATCTACTGCTATTGAGTGTTTGTAGCTATTAAGGATACTGTAACCTGTCTTTTTGAATCCAATATGCATAACCTTAACTTACATTTATTAAGTTCATTTTTGAAATGCCCTCAATAAAGAGAAAGACCCAGTTACTCAGTGTTGTCCACATAATTCTTCAAATACCCTTTTCTTGAAGCTGTCCATTTCTTTATCTATTTCTCTTATATCTTTCTTTCTTTTTTTTCTTTTTTTTTTTTGAGATGGAGTTTCGCTCTTGTTGCCCAGATTGGAGTGCAATGGTATGATCTTAGCTCACTGCAACCTCTGCCTCCCAGGCTCAAGTGATTCTCCTGCCTCAGCCTCCTGAGTAGCTGGGATTACAGGCATGTGCCACCACACCCAGCTAATTTTTGTATTTTTAGTAGAGACAGGGTTTCTCCATGTTGGTCAGGTTGGTCTTGAACTCCTGACCTCAGGTGATCCGCCCACCTTGGTCTCCCAAAGTGCTAGGATTACAGGTGTGAGCCACCGCACCCAGCCTATTTCTCATATATCTTTCTTGTTGTCCTGTCTTTACTCATGTATGCTTCTCTCTGCCAACTTCTTAATTTTGTATATTCCTCAATAAAATATGTCAAAGTTCTATGTATACAAACTTCATCTAGTTCCTGGCAAGTCCATAAATCATAAATCTATTGTTCAAAAATTATCCATAAGCATAAGCATTTATTTTTAAATATTGAATCAAGCTAGCCAAATAAAATTATTATTAAATTTATTCCCTGCTTAAAAATTACAGCATGTGCAACATCAAGCAATTATGAAGCAGAGAAAAGTCATTATAATCCTCCAAATAATGAAGTGTTGCTTTAGGTGATGAATGTATTCTGATTATGCTCATAAAACAGGCTAACAACGAAAATTCATTCTTCAACCATTATGTCCAAGAAAAACTATGTCTTAAAGTTGACTTATGTTTACAAATGTGTGGTGGGTTCTTTCAGCACAGCATATTTCCCCAGCTCCTTAAACTGGCAACGTTTTTAATTTCACTTTGCTTCTTTGCCATTTGATCTAGGGCATCTGACATACACAGTGTGGCAAATTTCAACTTTTCTTAAAGTTTAACATTATTGTCACTCTGTAGGTCTTAAATGTCAGCTGTTTCCAAAAATGTAACTGTACACTAATCAAAATCATTGTTTTTGATATGACATTTTAACTCCCTAAAGTATAACCACAATGTGAGTTCAACAGGTGAGAGAGTAAAAGTATGGGGCATATGTTTATGGTACTTAACACTCATTCTTATGTGGCCCTGAATAAGATAAGAGATGCAACTACTCACTTGCCTCCTCAGGACTTCAGTGACTCTTGGTGCATTTGTTGGCTTTCTCAGTTCTCCCCTCTAGATCCACCTTCTCCATCTTGCTCTGTGCCTTTAGGAGCTGACCTGTGTGGACTCTATCAGTGGGATCTCTTGCCCTCTGCCTTTAAGTTGGTTTTGTGCAGTGAAAAGCACTGATTCCATCTTTAGGTAAATTTGTAGTATCATTTTACAGCGATTTATTCATTCATTCATATAATAAATATCTATTGAGTGCCGACTATGTGACTGACACATTCTGTGCTAGTCATTGGAGATGCAGTGGTAGCTAGATAAATGTAGATTTTAGGTCTAACGGTCCTAACATTTTCCCTTATAAATCCCATGTTGAAAGTATTTGCCGTTTTTTTTTTTTTTTGAGATGATGATTTACAGACATTTAGCATGCCTCAGTCAATCGGAAATAGCAAAATAGTGTGTAAAGATCAACTCTGTTAGCTTTAATTCAAGAGGGAAAACAGGAATCTACTGGAATAGAGAAGCATGCCCCAGATCCTGCAGAGGAGAAGACGGGCAAGCAGTCCCATTGATGGCATTCTACTGATAAAAATCAGTACAGTACATTGCCTGAAGCAAGAGACAGCTTCTCCCAGTAAACAAGGATCAAGTATATACCCAACTGTGTAGGCTGCAGCCAGCTCTTATCCATAAGCACCATCCGCTGACTGGAGATTAAACTGCACAGCACAATAGAAAATCTGCTGACAGAAGTACACAGCACTGGACTAAGTTTCCTGACACCTCTGCATTCTGGCCCCACAGGAGGCAGTAAGCCTACTCACATGGCCAGTACATCACTACTACAACCAGCATGTGGGAAAGCTACCAAAAATGCTATCTACAATCAAGGAACTTATACATACTGTTCACTGAAAGAACCTAGAACCAAAGCCAAAGGACTCTACACAACATACATTATAGACACCTCCTCAAGGGGAGGAAAACCTCATCCAAATGAAAGCAAATTCAAAACATAAGAAAGAGAGATAGCTTACCCAGATGACAATAAACCAGAAAAACATACTGGTTTATTAAAATTCATATTCAACCTGAAAGTACGAATAGACAGATAGAAAACCACCCCCAAAGGATCACACTCACTCTCTAGCAATGGATCCTAACTAATATGAAATCTTTGAAATACTAAATAATTTTAAATTAGTGATTTTAAAAAAGCTCAATTATATTCAAGAAAAAGTTGAAAACCAACACAAAGAAAACAAAAAAATTCAGGATATGAAAGGAGACATATCATTTTTTAAAAACCAAACAGAACTTCTGGAAATGAAAAATTCATTGAAAGAAATGCAAAATATAGCTGAAATCTATAACAGTAGACTAGGCTAAGTGTAAGAAAGATTTTCAAAGTTGGAAAACAGGTATTTCAAATTAACCCAGTCAGACAAAAATAAATTAAGAAAAACTTTTTAATGAACAAAGGCTTTGCAAAATATGAGGTTACGTAAAGTGTCCAAACCTGTGAGTTATACTTATTCCAATGGAAGAAGATGAAAAAGTGAAAAGTACAGAAATCTTATCTGAGGAAATAAATCAGGAAAACTTCCTTGGTCTTGAGAGGGATTTAGACATCAAGGTACAAGAAGCTCAGAGAACTCCTGCAAGATACATTGCCAGAGAACCTCACCAAAGCATTTAGTCATCAGACTATCCAAATTCAATGTAAAAGAAAAAATCCTAAGTGTCAAGAGAGAATTGTCTAATTACCCACAAAGGAAATCCCATCAGACTAATGGTGGACTTCTCAGAAAAAACCTTCAGGTCAGAAGAGATTGTGAGTCTATTTTTAGCCTCCTTAAAGAAAAAGAAAATGTCAGTTAAGAATTTTGTATTCTGCTAAACTAAGGTTCATAAATAAAGGTGAAGTAAAATCTTTCCCAAACAAATGCTAAGGGAATTCATCACCACTAGACCAGTCCTACAAGAAATGCTCACAGGAGTTCTAAAATGGAAAGAAAAGGACAATACTCACCATTATAAGAGGACACATAGGTACAGAGTTCACAGATCCTATAAAACAATTACATAATTGAAACTCTAAGGCAACCAGCTAATAACACTATGACAGGAACAAAACCTCACATATTAATATTAACCTTGAATCTAAGTGGCCTACATGCTCTACTTAAAAGATATAGAGCGGCAAATTGGGCGGGGTGGGGGGACAGTGTGAGGAACAAGACCCAACCAACTGCTACTACAAGAGACCCACCTACTAGCTAAAGGCAGCTATAGAATCAAAGTAAAGAAGTGGAAAAATATATATTATGAAAATGGAAAACAAAAGCAAGCAGGAGTAGCCATCCTTATATAAGATGAAACAAACTTGAAGCCAACAACAATAAAAAAAGACAAAGAGGGTCATTATATAATAACAAAGGGTTAAATACACCAAGAAGATGTAACTATTCTAAATATATGTGCACCCAACACCGGAACACCCAGATTCATAAAACAAATACTACTAGACCTAAGAAAACAGATTGATAGCAATACAATAAGTGGGGACTTTAACACCTCACTGACATCACTAAATAGATACTGGGATAGAAACTCAACAAAGAAACTCTGGATTTAAACTGGACTATAGAAAAAACAAACATAATAGACATTTATAGAACATTCATTCTATCCAACAACCACAGAATATACATTCTTCTCATCTATGCATGGAACATTCTCCAACTGAGCATACACTTAGCCATAAAGCAAGACTCAAAAGAGTCAAAAAAATTGAGGTCATATCAAGTATTTTCTCAGACCACACTGAATAAAATTGGAAATCAATACCAAGGGGAACTCTCAAAACTAAACAAGACATGGAAACTCAACAACTTGTTCCTGAATGACCGTTGGACAAATAACAAAATTGAGGCAGAAATCAAAAAATGTTTCAAAACGAATGAAAATAGAGACAAACACAACATACCAAAACCTCTGTGATACAGCAAAAGCAGTGCTAAGACAAATGTTAATAACATTAAATGCCTACATCAAAAAGATAGATCTCAAATTAACAACCTAATGTCACACCTCAAGGAACTAGGAAAACAAGAATAAGCCAAAGGCAAAACTAGCAGAAAAAAAGAATTAACAAAGATCAGAGCAGAACTAAATGAGACTGACAACAAGAAAATAATACAAAAGGTCAATAAAACAAAACATTAGTTATGTGAAAGATAAATGAGATTGATAGACCACAAGGTAGACTAACAAAAAAAAAAGAGAAGATTCAAATAAGTACAATCAGAAATTATAAAGGTAACATTACAACTGATATCACAGAGATAAGATCAGAGGCTATTATGAGCACCTCTATGTGCACAAACTAGAAAACCTAAAGGAAATGGATAAATTCCTGGAAAAATACAATCTCCCAAGATTGAACCAGAAAGAAACAGAAATCCTGAACATACCAATAACACTTAATGAAATCATATCAGTAAAAAAAAAACTTCCAAAAACAAAAATAAAGGGCCAGAACTAGACAAATTCACAGCCAAATTTCACCAGACATAACAAAGAAGAGCTGGTACTAGTCTCACTGAAACTATTCCAAAAAACTCTAGCAGGAGGGATTCTTTCCTAACTCATTCTACAAAACTAGTATCATCCTGATACCAAAATCTTGCAAAGACACAACAACAAAAGAAAACTACAAGCCAATATCCCTGATGAACATAGACACAAAAATCCTTAACGAAATACTAGCAAACTGAATCCACAAGCACATCAAAAAGTTAAGTTGCCACAATCAAGTGGGCTTTATTCCTAGAATGCAAGGATGGTTGAACATATGCAAATCAATAAACATGATTCAGTACATAAATGGAACTAAAAACTAAAACCATATGATCATCTCAGTAGATGCAGAAGAAGCATTAGATAAAAATCAAACATCCCTTCTTGATGGAAACTCTCAACAAATTAGGCCTTGAAGGAACATACCTCAAAATAATGAGTCGTATGACAAACCCACTACCAACATCATGGTGAATGGGGAAAAGCTGAAAGCATTCCCCCTAAGAACTAGAACAAGACAAGGATGTTCACCCTCACCACTTCTATTCAACTGGAATAGTACTGGAAGTCCTAGAAGAGCAATCATGCAAGAGAAAGAAATAAAAGATATCCAAATTGGAAAAGAGGAAGTCAAATTATTTCTGTTCACCGATGACATTATTATATATCTGGAAACGCTTAAATACTCTTCCAAAAGACTCTTAAACTTGATAAACATGTAAAATTTCAGGATAGGCTGGGCACAGTGGCTCACGCCTGTAATCCCAGCACTTTAGGAGGCCAAGGCGGGTAGATCAAGAGGTCAGGAGATCGAGACCATCCTGGATAACACAGTGAAACCCAGTCTCTACTAAAAATACAAAAAATTAGCCGGGCGTGGTGGTGGGCACCTGTAGTCCCAGCTACTAGGGAGGCTGAGGCAGGAGAATGGCACGAACCTGGGAGGTGGAGCTTGCAGTGAGCTGAGATTGTGCCACTGCACTCCAGCCTGGGCAAGAGAGCGAGACACCATCTCAAAAAAAAAAAAAAAAAAATTTCAGGATAAAAGATCAACATACAAAAATCAGTAGCATTTCTGTATACCCATAACATGTAAACTGAGAACCAAATCAAGATCTCAATCCCATTTACAATAGCCAAAAATAAAATGCCTAAGAATGTATTTAGCCAAGGAGATGAAAGATCCCTATAAGGAGAACTACAAAATGTGGATGAAAGAAAGCATAGATGACACAAACAAATGGAAAACATTCTATGATCATGGACTGGAAGAATCGGTATTGTTAAAATGACCATACAGCCCAAAACAATCTATATATTGAATGTAATTTCTATCAAATTACCAACTTTATTTTTCCCATAATTAGAAAAAAATAATTCTAAAGTTCATATGGACTTAGGATAGTCAAAGCAATCCTAAGCAAAAAGAACAAATCTGGAGAAAAAAATGCCACATTGCCTGACTTCAAATTATACTGCAAGGCTATAGTAACAAAAACAGCCTGGTACTGGTACAAAAATAGACACATAGATCAATGGAACAGAATAGGGAACCCAGAAATAAAGACACATACCTACAACCAACTATCTTCAATAAAGTCTACAAAAGTAAACAATGGGGAAAGGACATCCTATTCAATAAGCGGTGCTGGGAAAATTGGCGATTCATATGCAGAAAAACAAAACTGGACCCCATCTCTCACCATATACAAAAATTAACTCAAGGTGGATTACAGACTTAAATGTAAGACCTGAAGCTATAAAAATCCTGGAAGAAAACCTAGGAAAACCTCTTCTGGACGTTGGCCTAGGCAAAGAATTTATGTTGAAGATGCCCTAAGCAAATGCAACAAAATCAAAGATAGACAAATGGAATTTAATTTTTAAAAAACCTGCACAGCAAAAGATAGTCAAATGAGAATTAGGTATACAAAAAAAAAAAAAAAAAGAAAGAAAAAGAAAAACCTCTGCTCAGCAAAAGAAATCATCAAGAGTAAACAACCTACCAAATGGGAAAAAATAAAATGCAAATTATACCTCTGACAAAGACCAATATCCAGAATCTACAAGGGACTCAAACAAATTCAACAAAGAAAAAAACAACCCCATTAAGGAGTGGGCAAAGGACATGATCAGGCATTTCTCAAAAGAAGAAATACAAGTGGCCAAAAAACATAGGAAAAATTGCTTGACATCACTAGTCATCAAAGAAATGCAAATTAAAACCACAATGAGATCTCTTTACACAAATTAGAATAGCTATTATTAAAAAGTCAAAAAGGAACCATTGATAGGGTTTGGCTGTGCCCCTACCCAAATCTCATCTTGAATTCCCACGTGTTGTGAGAGGGAACCAATGGGAGGTAATTGAATCATGGGGCCAGGTCTTTCTCATGCTGTTCTCATGATAGCGAATAAGTCTCACGAGATCTGATGGTTTTAACAAGAGGAGTTCCCCTGCACAAACTCTCTCTTTTTGCCTGCTGTCATCCATGTAAGATGTGACTTGCTCTCCTTGCCTTCAGCCATGATTGTGAGGCCTCCCCAGCCATGTGGAACTGTAAGTCTAATAGACATCTTTCTCCTGTAAATTACCCAGTCTCAGGTATGTCTTTTACAGCAGCATGAAAACAGCCAAATACACCATCCTTTTCTTGGGATTGCACTACTTTCCAATGAGTGCATAGTGAGGGCAGTACTACTAATGCGTACATAGCACACCTGCATCAACTAGAGCTTTGCTTTACCTTGGTGCAATTTTTGGAAAAATGAAAACCTGCTAAAAATAAGAAAAGTAATCAATTTTGTATCTTTTAAAAAATGTAATGATAATAATAATAAAAGTCAGAAAAAAGAAAAGGGAAAACTTATACACTCTTGGTGACAATGTAAATTAGTTCAACCTCTATGGAAAACAGTACGGAGATTTATTAAAGAACTAAAAATAGAACTAACTTTGATCCAGCAATCCCACTACTGAGCATCTACCCAAAGGAAAAAAAAAAACATTACGTAAAAAAGACACCTGTATTTGTATGTTCATCACGGCACTATTCACAATAGCAAAGTCATGGAACTAACCTAAGTGTACATCAACAGTTGACTGGATAAAGAAAATGTGGTACATATACACCATGTAATACCAGACATACAAAGAAAAGCTGGTACTAGTCTCACTGAAACTACTCCAAAAAGTCTAGCAGGAACAATTTTTTTCTAAGTCATTCTATAAAACTAGTACAATCCAGCCATAAAAAAGAATGAACTCATGTCATTAGCAGCAACATAGATGGAGGTGGAGGCCATTATCCTAAGTGAACTAACTTAGAACCAGAAAATAAAACACCACATGTTCTCACTTATAAGTGGAAGCTAAGCAGTGGGTACACATGGACATAAAGATGGAAATAATAAACACTGGAGATTCCAAAAGGGGTGGGGGGGGTGGTGAGAGAAAGGGCAAGGGTTGAAAAATTACCTATTGGGTACAATGTTTCACGATTTGGATAATGGGTACACTCGAAGCCCAATCCCCATGATTATGCAATATACCTATGCAATAAACATGCACATGTGCCTCCTGAATCTAATATAAAATAATTTATTTTTTAAAAAGGAAGTATTTGTCTATGGACTATATTTATTAAGTAATTTTCCATTAAAAAATTAGTCAAAGATCATCAAGAGATTAATGGATTTTTTAAATGTGATATATGCATACAATGGAATATTATCTGTAAAAAGAAATGACATACTGATACATGCTATAATGTGGATGAGCCCTGAAAATATTATTCCATGTGAAAAAAAAAGCCAGACATAAAAGGTCACATATTGCATGAGTCTATCTTCATGAAATATCCATAATAGGTAAATTCATAAAGACAGAAAGCAGAATGGTATTTGCCAGAGGCTAATGGGAGCAGGAAATTGAGAGTGACTGCTAAATGGGAATGGGGTTTCATTTCAGGTGATGAAAAGGTTTTGTAACTAGATACGGAAAGTTATTGTACAACACTGTGAATGCACTGTCAATGAATTGAATGCTATAAAATGATTAATTTTATTTTATGTGAATTTCACCTCAAAAGAAAGAATTAAAGATAAATATACTGGCCAATCAGCATTCTATCACCAAAGATAATCAGAGGTCACTATATTAAGATGAGTTTATTCTAGCTAAAAGCAAAATTTTAAAAGATGTTTGTCTGTAAACCAATCTTTTGTCCTCATTAACCAGACAGCTTTCTTTGTTGTTGTTGTTTTATTTTGGTTTGCTTTTGGTTTTGGTTTTCTTTTTGAGACAGAGTCCTGCTCTGTCACCTAGGCTGGAGCACAGTGGCACAAACATGACTCACTGCAGCTTCTACCTCATGGGCTCAAGCAGTCCTCCTGCCTCAGCCTCCTGAGTAGCTGGGACCATGGACATGAGCCACCACACCTGACTGATTTCTTTTTTTGTAATTTTTGTAGAGATGGGGTCTTGCCATGTTTCCCAGGCTGGTCTTGAACTCCTGGACTCAAGCAATTCTCCCATCAAGGCACCCCAAAGTGCTGGGATTATATGAGCCACTGTCTCCATCCCAGACAGCTTTCTAATTACTGGTTCTATATCCAAATTATGTTTAAACTAAGAAATGAAATAGCCTTGAGAAGTTACACAAGCATTCCACGCATTATACCATGTTCAATTATAAATTTATATATTAACTTTTGGGTTTATATAATAAAAATACTAATGATAAGAAGAAGAACCACAAAAGTAACATTAGCATAAACAATAACTGTAACATCTAATGTTTACTGAGCTGTTAGTATTGCCAGGAATTGGGCCAAGTGCTTGACAAGCACCATTTCATTTAAGCTTCACAGTTCCCTATGAGGTACTATTACTATCCTAATTTTTCAGATAATGACACTGAGACTCACAGAGTTCAGATAACTTGACCAAGGTCAAGATCTAGTAAAATGGAAAACCAGAAGTTCACCAGACTGTCTCCAGCCACGTGTGTGGTTAATTTCTCTGCTAAATTGCTACACATAAAGCTTTTATTGGTCTGCCACGCCTTGTTTAGTCTTCCTGATGCTGGACAAATTCAAGCACTAACAAAACTAAGTTTCTAGGCCAAAAAGTGAGGGCCAGACCATTTTCTGTGGCAGCCCAGGGTCTTAAATAAGCCCTGACTTGGTATGTTGACAAGCTGATATACCCAGACAGTGTTTCTATCTAGTTGTTCTTTAATGTTAAATTTATGAATCTTTAAAATATTAGGAATAACATGCCCAAACTAGGAAATCTACTTAAAAAATGACCTCTTAATAAATATTCTTTCATTCAATAACTTATTTAATGAATCACTAAAATATCTGAGTATATCTGTAAATAGGTTTTTCCATTTTAGACACATAAAAGTATGTTTATAAAGACATATTCAATGTTGACAATAAAGGCAACAGCAATTTGGGACCTGTAGATTTGTATCACCCCAGACAATTCTTCTGATCCACTTTGCCCTAAAAGTAGCATGCTGGTGACAATAACAAGGTTGTATTATACTCACAGCATTGGTTCTACATGTATCTTATTTTTAAAAGTAGTTGTAAAATAAAGCTTCCATTTATTTGATCCTTATGAGAAATAGGTCGGTATTTTTGTCAAATATTAGTCCATTGAAACTTCAATATTACAGTACAAATGACTCTTCATCTGAAATTCACAAAGGAAAATACTGATTACCCAAATTGCTTATGGGAGTAGGAATCCTGATTAAGTATTCTGGATTATAAGAAATCCTTTTACATTTATTTAATGATTTAATCACTCCTTAAGAAGTATTTGTGTTGACTTTACTGAATTAGTAAATATAGCAAAGAAAAATGATGATCTCTGAGACCTGAGAATTTTGTCAATTCCTAAAATGCATTCTTAATATTCTCACCATAATTAACACAAAGTAGAAACTCAAAAAATGAATTGTGGCCGGGCGCAGTGGCTCACCCCTGTAATCCCAGCACTTTGGGAGGCCGAGGCAGGCGGATCACAAGGTCAAGAGATCAATACCTTCCTGGCCAACATGGTGAAACCCCATCTCTACTAAAAATACAAAACTTAGCTGGGCATTGTGGCACCCACCTGTAATCCCAGCTACTCGGGAGGCTGAGGCAGGAGAATCACTTGAACCCAGGAGGATCGGAGGTTGCAGTGAGCCGAGATTGGGCCACTGCACTCCAGCCTGACGACAGAGCAAGACTCATCTTTAAAAAAAAAATGAATTATTTTTTCTCCAGAAATATCAATTTCAGTCTTGGAAATTTGGAAGCCCAAAGTGACTAGATAGTTGAAGGTTTTGTGGTCCATTGCATCCTTGCATTAAAGTCCCATTACTAAAAAAATCACAAGACACTAACAAAAGAGTAGTACTAAATAATATATACAAGTTTCTTCTGATCAACCAATGTTTAATGATTATTCAATTTGAAAACAATCAACCCATATTTTATTGTATAGACAAAATGGGGCATTAGAAATAGCATGGGCTTTGGAATCCAAATCATGTTTAAATCAGGATTCATTGATGTTAAAATTACCATTTAATAGGATATCAGGGAATACTAGACAATTTATGAAGATCTTCACTGAGCCCAAGTCTTCCATATTGAAAATGGGTGTAATAATTCCTTTTTGACAGGTTCTTACAAGGAAAGGATCTAGTACATGACCTGTCACACAGCTGGATCTCAAGAATGTTTGTTCCAATCCTGAAACAGGCAAAAATGTTGAGAGTCAAGAAAGAGAGAAAGGAAAGAGGTCTTAAAATGGTAACAGCTATTATTACTTGAGTACTAATATTGATCTTTTTGTTCATTTTATAAGTGACACTTCAAATCAGGTCATACTTTCCAAGTCTAGCAAATAGAATTCAGAAAGGGAATATCGTCTCTGTTATTCTGTCTATTGCCATAAGAATCCAGGAAAATCAGAGAGAAATCAAAACATGACTAAGAAATGTGACATCTTATAAACTTTTTTGTCCTACTTTGTCAGAATTTTCATAGGTTTACCTTTGGTTTCAGCTAAAACATCCTTATTTTGTCTAAGTAGGCCATCCCAATTCTTCCTAACCGTAAATTCAGCTCATGCTCTCAGAATAGGATCCTTTCCCCCTAAGGCCTTTGCTTTCCATTTAATACCCTCTGATACTTTTCTCCAAAATCCCTATAACAAATATTAACTTACATGCAAGGAAAGCAAGCAGAGTTTCAAAATGGGCCAGGGGTGGCATTCTTAAAAATAACTCTGAGGAACAACATTTGTATCCAATAAAAACATGGGCAGAATTCAAAATACTTATGGTGTGGGACTTGTACATTTATCTGCTCTTTGAAAAGGTAAAATAAACATGAAAAATTCCATAAAAATCCAAACCAAAAGTCACCTGCCATCACCACCACTCTGCCCTTTCCAATAAACACTTATTGGCAGAAGCAGGAGGGAAGTCTACGTTTCTTGCCTCTTGAAGTGACAAGCACATTCTTTCCTCATTCACCAAGCTGCTTTTCTCCCTCCAAAGCTCCAGCTGTTCTCAAAACCCAGACATTGTTCCCTTCACTGGCTGGCCTCTAGCTCTAACTCTCAGCCAAGACTGCTTCTCCCTGAAACCTCTCAGGGACACTAACAGCCAGGACTTGGAAGGCTGTGCCTACTTACAGAAAGTTGAGTTTTTGGCAGGGAGAGAAAGAGGGAGAGAAAGGGAGAGAGAGATGAATGGGAAACACTTTGTTTCAGCACAAAAACTCAAACAATTGTGTTTGGACAATGCCTGGTGCTCTGAGGCTGCCAAGTGATGGTTGATGAATCTCATAGTGGTTTTCAGATTTTGAGGCTGTGGGATCTTTTCTCATTGTTGTACACAGTCTGGGGGGGGGACCCCCAAGTTCTACTGTGGAAAATATGAAATACTTACAAGATAAATATGCCAATTATGACTACAATTTCTTTCTGTTATCATATGAATATGAACACCCATAGGACCATGAGATATTTGGAGAGGCGGGGGCGTGGATTTTTAAACCCTTTCATGTATATAAATAAGCTCCCCAAAGGACAATGTGAATTAATTCTTCCTCAAAGATTATAAGAAGTGGCTTATTTATGTTTCTCCAAATTAATATTCTTCCTTCATTGGTCGTAAGTGTGATGGTGATGGGAGAAAAGGAATAAAAGGCACATTTGTTCACTTCCAAGTCCAATGAAATCAACACTCAGAAGAAAAGGCAAATACCTGCAACTTTTTAGAAATTCTGGTTTTTAGAAAATGTTAAAGCTGTCCTATACTCAAACTATCCTGACCTGGCTAGTAACCAAGAATCATTTTTTTAACTTTACACAAAGCTGTTAATCACTGTCTACAGCACTTCTTGAAATTACAACACATTGACTTGTCATGACATTCAGAAGAGATGTTAGCCAAAGACTCACCAGTTGAACTAGTTAGAATATAGATTTGTTAATGTGTGAAAAGGACCTAAAAACAGAGGAAAGACTAGTTTCTTTCTCACTCTCATAACGGTATGACTGCGCACCATGCAGAGCCAAGAATTCTGGCTGTTTCTATCTGTTTCACCATCCCAAGGACATCTCTGTCATCTGCATGGTCTAAGATGATCTTCATTTCAGCCAAGAGAAGTAGAAAAAAGGAAAAAAAAAAAAGGGAGAGTTCACCACTTCCTTGTAAGAAAATTTGCACGTATCATTTCCACCTACATTCCACCAACCATAACAAGGTCATGTGGCCATAGTCTGAAAAATTATTCTTTATTTTGGGCATCCATGTGCCAGCTAAATATCAAGAAATCTATTGATTTAGCATAAGAATTGGCAAGCTATATCCATGAGCCAAATCTGGTTTTAAGTGAGCTGCAAGCTAAGAATAGTTTTTACATTTTTAAGTGGTTAAAAGAAAATCAAAAGAATAATAATATTTTGTGATGTGAAAATTATGTGAAACTCAAATTTCAGTGTCCATAAATACAGTAGTACCCCCTCATCCACAGTTTCTGTTTCCATGGTTTCAGTTACCCTACGTTCAACCGTGCTGGGAAAATATTAAATAAAAAATTCCAGAAGTAAGCAATTTGTGAGTTTTATATTGTGTGCTGTACTGAGTAGTAGGATGAAATCTTGTGCTGCCCTGCTTCATCCTGCCCAGGATGTGAATCATCCCTTTGTCCAGTGTATCTGCACTGTAGATGCTACATTACTCATTAGTCACTTAGTAGCCATCTCAGTTATCAGATCAACTGGCCATTTTGTGGTATCCCAGTGCTTTTGTTCAAGTAATCCTTATTTTACTTAGTAATGGCCCCAAAGCACAAGAGTAGTGATACCGGCAATTCAGATGTGCCAAAGATCAGCTGTAAAGTGCTTCCTTTACATGAAAAGGTAAAAGCTCTGGACTCAGGAAAGAAAACAAATTGTATGCTGACGGTGCTAAGATCTACAGTAAGAATGGGCCTTCTATTGATGAAATTGTGAAGAGTATATTGTTATAATTATTCTATTTTTAGTTATTGTTCATCTTTTACTGTGTCTAATTTATAAATTAAATCTTATCATAGGTATGTATAGGATAAAAATATAGTGTTTATAGGGTTAATACTATCTATGGTTTCAGACATGCTTGGGGCTCTTGGAATGTCTCCCCTTCAGATCAGAGGGACTACCGTAAATTTTTATTAGAACGGAGCCATGGTCCTTCATTTACATGTTGTCTATGGCTGCTTTTGTGCTACAATGGCAGAGTTGAATAGTTGTGACAGACATCATATGGCCCACAAAGCCTAAAATGTTTATTATTTGGCCCTTTATTTAAAACATTTTTCCGACTTCACTTTGGAGGAAAGAATAAATCAGGTATTGCTGGACAACTAGCTAACTCAGCCATACCAAAGTGGTAAAATTGAATGGAAAAGGGGGTGGGCTTTGAAAGGGGTTGCAAATGAGCTGTATTTGTTTAAAAGCCTTTAATATAGTAGCATTGTTTATCCATTTATGCACTGAAAATTACCCCAAAACTTAGTGGTTTAAAACAATAAAAGTGTATTATTCAGTTTCTGTGAGTCAAGAATTCAAGAGTGGCTTATTTGGGTGGCCCTGGCTCAGATTCTCTCATAAAGTTGCAGTTAGGATGTTGGCATGGGATAAAGTCTCATGTGAAGGGTTGACTGGGACTGGAGAAGCAACTTCCAGATTGATCATTCACGTGGAAGCTAGCAGGAGGCATCAGGTGCTTGCCACATGGGCTTGTCCTGCATGGCTGCTAGCTTCTTCCACAGTGAATTACGAGACAGAGAGACAGAGTAAGCAGTAAGCCACAGTGCCTTTTATATCATCTTCAAAGTCTCATGTTGTCACTTTCATTATATTATTTTCATTAGAAGAAATTCATTAAGCCTACTCCAGCCCACACTCAAGGGAAGGAGAATTATCTTCCACCTACTGAAGGGAAGAATGTCAAATAATTTGGGGGCATTTAAAAATCATCACAACAGTATTTGAGATTGTTTTAAAAAGCAGATAATTTGTCTTCAGATAATGCTACAGACATGAGGCTAGTGATTATGAAATAAGCCCAAGTTATTTGACCAGGAGAAAAGGATAGAGGCTTATGTTAGAGATGGCAATCAGGTTTTAGCTCTCTCACCTACCACAATTAATTGGTAGTAGTTGCTTAGAGTACTATGTTGATAAGGATTCTGATTAGTAGCTATCAAATACACATATTTTCTATCAGAGTAAAAAAACAAAAGTTCAAATAATGAGAATTTGGAGAAAAAGCAATTTATGAAGCCTGTCAAAGTCTCCAGAAAGCTTATGAAACCATGGCTCTTGGGCAGCTTGTCCAGGATGTTTCTCTGGAGTCCTGGTTTCCCAGGAGAGATTCCCTTTCTCTCTCCCTCCCTTCCTTCCATCAAACCATCCTTCCTTCAACAAGCACTTATTGAGTACCTATGTTTTAGACATAGGTATTCTCAGCTGGGTGCAGTGGCTCACGTCTGTAATCTCAGTGCTTTGGGAGGCCAACGTGGGAGGATTCCTTGAGGCCAGGAGTCTGAGAATAGCTTGGGCAATATGATGAGACCCCATCTCTAAAAATAAATAAATAAATTTAAATTTAAAATAAGTCATAGGTACTCTGGCTGCCAGAGATAGAATAAGAAACTAGATAAATATCTCCCTCTCATGGTAAAATACAAATTTCTGTCTTCTGTAAAATGTCTGAAATTTTATTTTCCTTTTAAGAAGCCATACATATTATTTCTGATTACCATCTCATTACACTAGATATTTTAGATTAACATTAAATAATAGTGGTGATAATTCTTGCTTCCAATCCCTCTATTGCAGGGTTTACCAGAATATGCATCATGTAACAGCATTTCCACTGGGTGTTAATAGACCTCATTTGAATAGAAGGGTTTCATGATCATATAAGGCTGGGAATGCTGAATTTTAAAATGTTAAACAGATTTGTCTACTGTAGGCAACTTTAATGTGCCCATGGTCCAAAAAGATGGTGTAACATGCTATACTCCCCAAAGTTATTTGAGTTTAAAATGTTGTGTGTTTTTGTTTTGCTTTTACAAAACGCTTGTTCAGGTGGTCTGGAAAATCCTGCAGGAGGAAATCTAAAGTCATTAAGTTTCTTTATTTCCCTTTCAGTCACATCAGCTCTCTTTTGTTTCCCTAAGATCGTAGAGTTCATTGAAACACATAAATGTCCACTTTTACAACAATATACAAATCCTAGCTAGAAAGGAAATAGTGGTAATTACTCTCATATAGTAATTATTTAATGTCTGAGTATTTTAAAGCCAAACAAGTATTTAAAAACACATAACATCATTATAAATTCATTACAAATATATAGGATGTTTGCACATACATACAATTATATAAAGAAATGTGTGTATGTGTGTGGTGTGTCTGTGTCTGTGTGTGTGGGGTGTGTGTGTGTGTGTGTGTGTAACACTTTGGAGTCAAAACAACTCTCCAGTTACCTAGAAATATATATTTATTAAACGTGCACAATTGTCAGACAACTTATTAGTCATTAAATACAATAATGAGAAAGAGAGAATGCATTACAAATGTTAATTCATTCATATAATTAATAGCTTAAAGGATTGTAGGGAGAAAATCACTAAGCACATCATTACCATAATGGCTAGCTCATAAATAAAGTACAGAATTCAAAATGAGGACATGTCAAGGGCTCTGCATCATTTAGGATTTATGTGTACTGTATGTAACAGATATCTGATGACAGTGGCTTAACCAAACAGCCTCGCATAATTTGCCTTCCATAAAAAGGAAGTGCAGAGAAAAGCTGTGCAGTGGGGTCATGGTGTCAGCAGTGCCGCACGATCTATTTCCTTGTCACTCCGTCATTCTTATTATGGGACTTAACCTCTCATCTTAGCTGTGGGACGGTCTCAAGTGGACTATTACATTCAGCCTCACTATCTTTTTTTCAAGCAAGAACAAGAAGGAAGAAAGCGTAAAGGAGTAGAATCTGGCAGGATTTTTTTTTTCTCAATTATTTTATCAGCTGAAAATGTCATGTAGTTACTCCTAACTGCAAGCAAGTCTGGAGAAGTACTTCAGCTGGGCCCATGAATGCACTGAGAAGAATTCGGTCTCTCAAACAAGAAAAAGTGAATAAATATTTGGTAGATGACTCGCCCTGTCTTTTCCAGACTCTTACCTAGTCCTTGAGGGTCAGAGAAGGTTAAAGCTAACAATAATAATGTTTCATAAGTAGATATATTTGTTTCTTTCTAACTCATCTCCTATTTATTATACTTCTAACTTAAAAATACCCTTACAATTTAATTTAGCAATTTACTTTTGTCATAAACACAAGTTTTCATGGAATTCCTACTACTTCCTTTAAATAACAATGAAATGACTGTGTAAATAATTTCCATTAAATGTTTGAAATGTTCAACTTCACTGTGTTAAGAAATGGTGGCTTGCTTCTGTTTGTATTTAAACTGTTTTTGCCAGCAAAAACAATTGTTCATATTGGCAGAAGTAGAACATTTGCCAGCATGAAAAAGTGCTGTATAGCACTTTTTTTTTTGTATAGCATTTAACATACCATAACACATATTTTCTTTTCCTCACAAATCTGGTTTAAAACCTTAATTTTTTTACATAGCTGTGGCCTCAATACTTCAGAATTTTAACTTTTTTTCAACCTTGTAGAATATAAAAGTATGTGTGTAAGCATATAATGCCAAGAAAAGTTTTCTTAAAGTTATTGCATTTCTACTTGAAATTCTGGCTCCATTTTGCATAGAACATGGTGAATGCCTTCTTATCTAGAAGACAGAAATATATTAGTACAGTCACTAATCTCTCTACGAATACCTTAAATATCTCTTTGATTCTTCTTGACATCCAAAGAGCACTTTTCACTCCTTTTTAAATTTTTTTAGAGAAATCTAATTTCATGTTATCAACTTTCTAATATTCATCTTCTACAAATGGCTGGTAGAATAGGTATTGGGTAACTTTCATTTTTAACAAATTTATATGTCTATGAAAATCAAGATGGTTGTTTCTAGAAACCATATTCCACCCCCCTAAATTTAATGCATTAAAGTACCATTTATGAAGAATCAAGTTCAAATTATCCACAAAAGTGCATGCCTCTCAATGTTCAACCTTGGGGAAATGACTTACTATACATATGGTGAATTATGTCACCATGTAAAATGATAATGATAAAGACCATTTAACAACATGTAAAAATGTTTATAATTTATGAACCGGAATGCAAGTTTAGAAAAATTAAATCACTAAACAGACCAAAACTAGGAGGTAATATGCAATAATAAAGTAATTATGGTAGAAAGTCTATATATATATTTTTCAGTTCCTTACATTTTTCTATACAGTCTGATTTTTCTTTAATGTGCATGTGTTATTTTGATAATTATGAAGAAAGTGGTAAAAACAACTTAAACAATAAATAAAATCTTATTTCTAGCAACTTCCTTTTCTGTACTTTTTAACGTTTTTTGGTGGGGGGGCTTTTTTGGAAATGCTCAGCAGTCTCCTCTGTACCCCTCTGCCACTTCCCTTAAAAAGGGAGCCCCTCGGCTGGGTGCGGTGGCTCACCCCTGCAATCCCAGCACTTTGGGAGGCCGAGGTGGGCAGATCATGAGATCAAGAGATCAATACCATCCTGGCCAACATGGTGAAACCTCATCTGTACTAAAAATACAAAAGTTAGCTGGGCATGGTGGTATATGCCTGTAGTCCCAGCTACTCGGGAGGCTGGGGCAGGAGAGTCACTGGAACCCAGAGGTGGAGGTTGGAGTGAGCACAAATAGGGCCACTGCACTCCAGCCTGGGTGACAGAGTGAGACTCCATCTCAGAAAAAAAAAAAAAAGGGAGCCTCTTTTGGCACACCCCTTCAGAGACTTACCCCACTTTTATAATCCTTCAAATTCCTATGTGTCCCATTTTCACTGGCCCTACCCACTGGCTAGGTGCCTTTTAACTATCTGTTTCCACTTGGATATTTTAACAACCTACCTGAAGTTTAGTTTCCCAACTGTAAATAGTGATAATACCTCTTCATATAGTCATCATGAGGATTAAGGAAAGTAATAGATATAAAGCATTCAAATTAAGGTGCCCACCACAGTTGCCACCATTACACAATACCAGTAACAATATCAATAACAGTACTAATAATACCCAAATACATATATGTGTATTTTAACAAAGTTTTGGTCAAAAGAGACTTCAGGCAACAGAAAAGACCTGTGGAAAAGTTACTTCAACCAGAGCACATGGTAAGAAATGTTAAAAAAGCAAATGAGATTCAGAGTCTAAGGGATTACACTCAATTCCCCAGCTGGCGAATGGAAGAACAGAGACAGGAACCCCAATGTCTGGGCTCTGAGTGTATTGCTCTCTACATTTGAACATCCTCATCAGTGCTCAGCACTTGCCTGGATGGCTAGTACAGCTGTCTGCCAAGAAGATGTCCTTGTGTTTTTCCTCATTGCTGTATACACAGCCTTCAGACAATTCCATAGCTCCATGGACATTTGACCACCCACAACTCAAGAACAACTTTCCTTTTGCCATTGGCTCTTAGCACACATAAATTGCTAATCCTTTCTTAAACTGCTAGGTGAACCTCAAATTCTCATGGGACTCAAATTTCTTCCAGAGGGCTCATTAGGTAAAGGGAGATTCCAAGGAACTCTTTCCTGATTGTTCCTCACTGGAACAGTTCAGTGTGAAAAATAATGACCACTCCTAAGTTCATGTACCTAATTGCCTCTGTCTATCCTGTGGCCTTCAATTAAAGTAAGATCACCATCCGGTTTTTTCCAACCTTTTGTAGCAAGATTGAGAAGGGATGGGGTGGGTTTTATTGGACACTGAGAGGAAGGTTCCTGTAACAGCCACATAAAGAGGTAATGTGGGAAAGCCAAAGTAAGCAGACGGATTTAAAACCAGCTGGTACACCGCCAGGAAAGAGGTTAACACCCTAAGCTTTCCATGAACTTTTCTACTGCGAGTCCTAAGCCAGAGGATCCTTCATCATCAGAAATTATTGGAAACCTGGTTTCAAACTCCCTGGAAAGATGAGACAAGAAATGCATAACAGGGAAGGGTTTACTTAGGTTAATTGATTAATTAATGACCACACTTCAACGGCTCAAGCTTACTTTGTGGGTGTAAATGTATGAGTAATACTCAAAACCACAAACCTAGGAGCAATAAAAGAGCTTGGGTTGAAAGTTCTACTTTCAGAATTATCCTGATTTTCCTCTGGGCAACTAGGGAGACGAAAATAAAGAAACCAACAGGAAAATTCATAAATCTGTGACTCTGGAAGGAGAGGGTCACATTCTACTTGGAGAGAAGACGCTTTACCCAGGTCCAGTAGGAATTACTTTCTGTGATGTGTTGAGAAGTGAATCCAGAGCAGAAAGGTCCTTTTCAATTTGTATCTGGACTCGTCTACCTCGCCATTTGGCTCACCCACACATTACCACTGCCTTTACCCCAGGTGAGCTCCACACACCAAGTCACCTTTGAAATAGAATTATACTTCTGATGGACCTACCTCCTAAATAGCTCTCCAACCAGGGATGAGTACCTGGGGACCCAGTAGAACCCTCAATTTGTATTGACTCAGAACCCAAAAGAAAACAGAGAAGAACATGTGAAATTATCAAGGTTTTTGGTCAATTCTCTGGCTATGAGTTAGTAATTTCTTTCCACCAGATTTCTGGCTTCTCCTTGTTATGCTTGAATTGTATTAACCACTACCCAAATTCATATGTTGAAGTTCTAACCCCCAGTACCTCAGAACGTGACCTTATTTGGAAATAGAGATGTTGCAGGTATAACCGGTTAAGATGAGGATATACTGAAGTAGAGTGGGCCCCTCATCCAGTATGACTGGTGCTCTTATAAAAGAGGGACATTTGGACACAGACACTCACAGAGGAAAAATGATGTGAAGACACACAAGAGTCATGTGATGACAAACGCAGAGATTAAGAGTGGTGCGAGCCAGGGAATACCAAGGATTGCCAGCAAATGCCAGAAGCTAAAGTGGTAAGCAAGGATTCGCCCCTACAGACTCAAGAGGGAGCCCTGCTGACACCTCAATTTCAGACTTTCACACTCTAGAACTGTGAAACAATAAATTTCTATTGTTTTAAGCAACCCAGTTTGTGGTACTTTGTTATAAAAGTGCTATTTTAAAAGGCCGGGTGCAGTAGCTCACACCTGTAATCCCAGCACTTTGGGAGGTGGAGGCGGGTGGATCACGAGGTCAGGAGATCGAGACCATCCCGGCTAACATGGTGAAACCCTGTCTCTACTAAAAATACAAAAAAAATTAGCTGGGCGTGGTGGCAGGCGCCTGTAGTCCCAGCTACTTGGGAGGCTGAGGCAGGAGAATGGCGTGAACCCAGGAGGTGGAGCTTGCAGTGAGCCAAGATCCCGCCACTGCACTCCAGCCTAGGCGACAGAACGAGACTCTGTCTCAAAAAAAAAAAAAAAAAAGTGCTATAAAAGTAACACAGTGATCTATCACTGAAATTTCTGTAATGATCTATCAAATGGACATATTTGTTAAACAAATACCAAACTAGCTCACTTTGAAAAATATTTGTTACCCACTTTAGAGTCTTTCACTTTCTCAATTTCTGAGAGAAATTTCAACAATGAATTTGCCAAAATTTCTCAAATAACTATTTACTTTTTACTCTAATTAGAGTCTCCTTGTTTAGGAACTAAAGTTAGATAAAACTAGGGCAAAATCAACCCTACATATCGGAAATTAAACATTTTAGCTTCCTCCTCCCCACTGATTATGTAAAGAGAGAATTTTTTAAGAGTAAGATCATGACTCTCATATAAAGTTATAACTCTCATATAATGTTAACACATGTTGATATGGTTAGGCTTTGTGTCCCCACCCAAGTCTCATCTTGAATTATAATCCCCATAATCCTCATAATCTCCTCTTGTCAAGGGAGAGACTAGGTGGAAGTAATTGGATCATGGGGGCAGTTTCCCCCACGCTGTTCTCATGATAGTGAGTTCTCACAAGATCTGATGGTTTTATAAGTGTTCGGTAGTTCCTTCTGTGTTCATTCTCCCTCCTGCTCCCTTGTGAAGAAGGTACCTTGCTTCCCCTTCACCTTCCACTGTAATTGTAAGTTTCCTGAGGCATCCTGAGCCATGTGGAACTGTGAGTCAATTAAACCTCTTTCCTTTACAAATTACCCAGTCCGAGGCAGTACATTACAGCAGTATGAGAACAAATTAATACACATGTCAAAATTATATTTAACTGATTTATTAATGAGGGAATCAATAATATACAAAAGTAACTGCTTCAAAAGAGAATTCAAATAGATACAGAAGTAATCAGGTATACTAAAATGAATTTTCTAATCGATGCATAAGGTGAGATCAGTAGTACCTTTTTTTTTGAAACAGGGCCTCATTCCATCACTTAGGCTGGAGTGCAGTGGCATAATCATGGCTCACTGCAGCCTTGACTTTCTTGAGCTCAGATGATTCACCCGCCTCAGCCTCTCAAGTGGTTGGGACTACAGTTGTGTGCCACCATGCTTGGGTAATTTTTTGTATTTTTTGTAGAAACACGGTTTTGCCATGTTACACAGGCTGTTCTCAAACTCCTGGGCTCAAGAGAACTGCCCACCTCAGCCTCCCAGAGTGTTGGGATTACAGGCGTGAGCCATTTCACTGCATTTCTAGGAACAGGAACTACCATCAATTTTCTACAACTAAGCATTATAAAGTAGCTCAAAGGCAATGAAGGTGCAAATTTTCATAGGATCAGATAACCTAGAAGGATGCATTAAACATCTAGCATCCCACTGAAAGGATTTTCACTAATCTCTTCTCACCCATTTCAATCTCTTTCACAAGTTTTCCTGGAATATTTCTTCCCTATGATCATAATAATCTCATATTGTTGTGATCATAAAATAAGACTCATCAACTTTGGTCTAGTTATTTATATAAGTGCTGTAAGAGTGTTGATTATATTCCAACAGCAGCATCTATAGATTTGGCTACATTATTCTCTTCTTGAGGTCCCCAAAATTTATTGAGGTTGCTGACCTGAGAAGAAGTGATGTTCCTTACCATCTGAAAACCTGGAACTTTGGGAGCCAGATACAAGGCCAGTTTTTGGGAAGGAGAGTGGAGGTACGTTTTGGTGGTGAAAGTAAAGAACCTTTCTACCTTAAATCATATATGACTGGTCATATATGATTAACTGAGAATAGAATCATTCATTCTCCAATACAATACTGCAGATAAAGCCTTGACTACACAATTGATTTGCCTAACTCTATCTTGGTTTAAAAAAAAAAAAAAAGGCGGATTCTTACTAAACCTATGCAAATAATTATATTGTCATAAAAAGTTAGGAGACTCAGTAAGAGTGTCTGATTTGAGTTCAAAATAGGCAAAGAACATAGACAAATAAAAGCTCAATTGAATTCTCTACTGTCTCTCACTCAATAGCGAATAGATTTCTATCATCTATTTACAGATATTGACAAATAATTAGACCAAAAAATCAAATTCCCAATTACTGTTGCCACTAGAAAAAGGAATAAATTATTGGCCCTGCTCAAATCAAAACCAAAAACAGAGGCCGGGCACAGTGGCTCACGCCTGTAATCCCAGCACTTTGGGAGGCCGAGGCAGGTGGATCACGAGGTCAGGAGATTGAGACCAACCTGGCTAACATGGTGAAACCTCATCTCTACTAAAAATACAAAAAATTAGCCAGGTGTGGTGGCAGGCACCTGTAGTCCCAGCTACTCAGGAGACTGAGGCAGGAGAATCGCTTGAACCCAGGAGGCAGAGCTTGCAGTGAGCCGAGATGGCACCAGTGCACTCTGGCCTGGGCAACAGAGCAAGACTCCATCTCAAAAAACAAAAAAACAAAAACAGAACACTAAATCAGCGGGGAAAAAAAAACCCTACAAAAACAGAGTCTCTAAAATTCACTCTATAAGCCAAGAAGAGAGCTTGATCTGCCCACACCTGGGCTTCATCTGCTCATGAGGCTTACTTCTCCAGCAGTGCTATCAACCTGGCTTTGTCAGGTGGATCTAGGTGGTATCTCAGTGAGACCCATGAAATTATAAAGGGATAATTTCTTAATACTAAAATTATGACCCTCATTTACATTTCAATGAATATGTGTCAAAGCTTTTTTGCTTTTTTGCTTTTTTTTTTTGAGACGGAGTTTCACTCTTGTTGCCTAGGCTGGAGTGCAATGGCTCTTGGCTCACCACAACCTCTGCCTCCCAGGTTCAAGCGATTCTCCTGCCTCAGCCTCCTGAGTAGCTGGGATTACAGGCATGTGCCGCCATGCCCAGCTAATGTCTGTATTTTCAATAGAGACGGGGTTTCACCATGTTGGCCAGGCTGGTCTCGAACTTTTAACCTCAGATGATCTGCCTGCTCTTGGCCTCCCAAAGTGCTGGGATTACAGGCGTGAGCCCCCACACCTGGACGTGTCAAAGGTTTTTATTTATTTATTAGTGAAAGAACTAGTAAGAGATTAAAAAATTGTTCAAAGAAGAATTCACAGAATAAATACATAGTCAATCAGGAATGCTGAAATAAATTTGCTAATAGGTGCAATAGTGTGCTTGCCTCCTCCATAAGACAGAACCAATTTTACCATCACTGGACAAAATCTGTTTGCATTTCTATGAGCAGAAATCATTTGCACTACCATCAGTTTTTTACAACATTAAGAGTTGTAAAACAGTTCAGAAACAATGAAAGGTGCAGTCCTCTATAGATTCAAATGACCCCAAAAGATGTGTTAGCCATTGAAAACTATTCTACTGAGCTGGGAGGTTGAGAGATGCTTGGAGTCATGGTACCAGTAAGGATCCTAGCAGTGGTCAGATGCCAAAGACCCACGGCTAGTCTCCCACCCTCGTGCTGATCTTCCTTATCTTTCTATTCCTACTGAAGGGAGATTCCTGTTCTGAGTAAGAAATCCATAAATTTATGACCTAACATTCTTACTGCCTCCTGCCCTTTAGCTTCCAGGACATCAAGGAGATGGGGGCCAGAAGTAAAGAGTTCTGGGAATGAAACTAAAAGATCCTTTAGTTTATACATGAGACAGGAGAAAACTAAGTGTGGGATTGTATAGATGGAGAACAGGGACGATAAAGGCAAAGCTAAAGGGTGAGTTGAGGCTTACTTGATTGTGTGTATTTGAGAAGTGAGAAGAAGGGTAGATAGGGGACAAGAGAGATGGAAGGGGGAAGACAGAGAGAGTCTCAGTCATCATTCTACTGTCAGGCTTGACAGTCAACAGAGATTCTAAAGTCCTTACCACAGTGAGTGTCTGGCATAGTCAGAACTTAGTTCGTAAGACACAGACATGGCCACAGACTTGTAAGGATGCATGGGATAGACAGGGAAAAATTATATGAACTTAAGGGGAAAATTAACTACTCAAAAAAAGATTTTCAAATTTGTGGGTGAACCTGTTGACATAGCTTGATAATTGTCAAACTTTGAGACTTAAAATGTAGAGCCAGAGAGTTATCAGAAGTTGTCAGAAAGAGCTACCTCTTTGCTTCCTTTCCTTTTTCTTATTTTATTTGCACTTAAAAATAATGCTGCAGTGAATAGATCTGTATACATAAACGTTTCCATGTATTATATAACTTTCTTGTAAAGAATTCCTGAAAGTAGAATAACAATGACAAACACTGAAACACAATACTGTTATGTAAATATAACCATCTAAATTTCCACCAAACAGTGCAGGAGGTCATATTAACTCTTTGAAATGAATGACCTACGTGACAATAAAAAGCTAGGGTGTGAACTGATTTAGGAACCACTCATGTTCCTTCCCAAAAACTGCACTGTACTAGCTTCTTGTCCACTATGTCTCCATTTTGGAGTTCCAGGAAGTGACAAATGTGAGCACTGGAGCTAGAGGAAGCTTTGGCCTGAAATATACCAAGAGCTCAGTAAAGCAGAAGTAGCTAGCTCAAGCAGACCAGAAGTTCTAATTTGAACTGTTCTATTTCTTTGATTAATCAAGAATAGAAAACAGCTATCTTATAATAAATTCTTTTTCTTGGTAGACGTTACTGCTGAAAAACATAATAGGGAGAAATAACTAGAGGAAGATTTGGTGATGAAAGAAGGTGGAGAAAATTACTTTAAATCAATGTTAAATCATGCTAACTAGTCAAACAAAAAATAACCAAACAAAAAAAAATCAGTGTTAAATCATGATGCATGCATTTTGATGGAAAAGAAGGGCTTTAGCCAAGAATTGAAAAGTGAAAGATAGCATCTGTCAGCAGATAAGAAAAATTGTGGGCACAGGGGGAATTACCAGCCTCCACTGGAGCCCTGAAATCACCTGAGTGTAGTTGACTCAAGTTTCTCAGCTTGTTAGAACTATTAAGTCACAGAACCTGCTTTTATCCCACAAGGACCTGTTTACTGGGTTGTGAGTGAGCCCATTGCACACGAATACCATGGCCTACTGATTCTTGTTTCCTTGGAAAAGTGTGTTTCCTGCTTTGAACCGTCCTGTACCTTGGCTCCATTAGGTTTCCATCTGCTTAGGTCAAGTGTGAATCATACACTTAATAGGCGCAATGAAAATGCATATGGCAATGTGGCAAGGTAATGCCTCAAACTTTATACTCAGATATACAGGGGGGAAATAAACCTTTTATTTTAAAGCTGATCTAACTCTTACGCCAATTAAAGACATCTCCATATCTTCCTATTTCTTTCAGGTTAATTTTTTTTTTTGAGTAAGTTCTCAGTCCTCTTGGAATACTTCCCCTTCACCTTTCTCCTCTCTAAAATACTGTCTGCTGATATGAGGGAAATCATGATTTTAAGTAAGATTCATAAAGTTTCTCACCTGTAGGCTTCTATGCATCTCCTCGTAGCTGGGTCTTTGAAGTTGTGAAGTCAGGTTTAGCCCCTGGGCATTTGTGATGACATCCATTGACATGCGGCTGGTCACTCCTGGCCCTATGGGAGCATCATGCAGACATCCACTGCTGAAGTCAGTGGGCCCAGCCATTGGCTTGTTTTTAGGAAGTCCCCACACATTGCTGCCTCATTGCCCTGAGCCCATGTCTCTAGTTCTCACTGTCTTCACATCTCCTGCACTGTGGAATCAGGCACACCTCAGGTTCATTTCTCCATCCTCCACCTGTGTTTCTTTCCCTCACACCATGTTAGATGTGGCTTAAGCCAAAAGCAACAATGTGCATAAAGACCTGCACGTATAACCCATACCTATCTGGATGGCTTTATGGACTTCTCTCAAGACTCAAACCCAGGAGAGAGGATAACAATGTTACAGGTACCTGACCAGCCTGTCCTACCTTCTCCTGTCTTAAACATTTCATGCTTTTGTCAGTTCTAACACACACATTATTTCACATTTTAACATTACTTAACAGATCTTTCACTGACTTGTACAAGAATTTCTCTTGGATAAACATCAAAGAATATGCTAGACCATAGGGCATAACAACAGTGAACATACCACTTCACACACCACAGGACAATATTAAAGTACCTATCACCACCTGTCCTGACCAACATTTCCTATGCACATTTGTAACAGTTGCTGTTCCAATAACCTTAACATGGCATCTCACTGTAGCTTTAATTTAATTTCTCTGGTTACAGCATTTGAGCTCTCTTTATGAACTTATTAACCATTCAGATGTTCCTCTTTAAATTGCTTTCTCATATCTTCAGCCAATTTTTTCATTAGTTTTCTAGTCTTTTTCTTATTAATGTTGCAATTGATGCCTTTCTATATATTAGTCCATTTTGAGTTTCAGGCACTGTAGCATCTTTCTGTCTTTTTGTATTTTCATTCATCTTTTAACTTTGTGTATGGTGTCTATTGAAAAGAAATTCTTCATTTTAATATGGTCAAACTGAACAATATTTTTCCTTATTATGCATTTTTGTTTCTTATATAAAAGGCCTTTTACCAACACTCAGGCACAGAAATATTTTATTCAATTACCTTCATAATTTTTAGCTTGCAGAAATATCTTTAATCCATACCGAATTGCCTCTATACGCAGTCTAAAGTAGGGAACTGAGCTTATTTTTCTTCACGAGCAAGAATTTTCCTAATATCGCTAAAAATCATTACTTTGTTCACTATTTTTAATGTGTTACTTTATTTTTTAGCTATTTTTTAAAGTTTTCCATATATACAGGTCAATTTCTGAGCTTTTTATTCTATTCCATTGATCTATTTGTCCACTCCTTAACCAATATATTTTTTAACCATATTATCGTTGAGTGTCTTAATATCTGGTATGGTAAATGCTCTCCTTTCTCTTTGTTTTCTAATATGGCTTAGCTATCCATGGACTTTTATTTTTTCAAGCATATTTTAGAGAGAGTTTTTAAAATTCTTTTAAAAATATTGATAACATTTTGACCAGAATTGTATTGAGTTTGTAGATTCCTTTGAGGTAAATTGACGTCTTTGCTACATTAAATCAGTCTGTTTATTTAAAATCTCTTGGGCTGAGAGCGGTAGCTCATGCCTATAATCCCAGCACTTTGGGAGACCAAGTTGGGTGGATCACCCAAGGTCAGGCATTCAAGATCAGCTGGCCAACATGGTGAGACCCTGTCTCTACTAAAAATACAAAAATTAGCTGGGCATGGTGGCGGGTGCCTGTAATCCCAGCTACTCGGAAGACTGAGGCAAGAGAATCTCTTGAACCCGGGAGGCAGAGGTTGCAGTGAGCCGAGATCGCACCATTGAACTCCAACCTGGGCAACAAGAGCGAAACTCCGTCTCAAAAAAAAAATCTTTTCTATTTTTAATTGAGTTTTTAAAATTTCTCCAGAAAGAGACTGGCTTTCTTTGTAAGGTGGATTTCTAGAAACTTATTCATTTGGAGTAATATTATAAATAGCATATTATTTCTATTATATTTTCTAGTTAATAATTGCTGATATGGGAAGATACTATTGATTTTTATAAGTCGTCCTGTACCCAAAACTTTGCTAATCTCTTTTACTTCTAATAGTTTTCTCTTAATCTATTGGAATTTATATGATCATTTCATCTCTGAACTAATATTGTATAACACTAACACAGCACTATGTTCATTGACATTTTAGTGGGCATGAAAGAACACTGTATATTCTCCCTTTTCCTTCAAGCTATATATGCAGAATCACTCAATTGACAGAAAATTTTTTTCATTAAAATTAAAAAGAGCCTGTAGCCAAAATGTGAAAATTTCTCTACAATTCTCCTTTCCTATTCTGTGGTTTGGTTTGTTTTCTTTTATCTTCTTTATTTTCAGATTTTAAATTTTCTTGAATTTCATATATTCTGTTTCTATAACTTTAGTTGTTACCCTTGCAATTTCCACACATACAGTTTGACTTAAAATTGGAAACAATTTATCTAACTTCTTCCTGAATAATAAATAATAAAAAGTCTTCAAAATCTTTTACTCCAATCACTCCTCTCCTATTTTACATGTTATAATGGGCTAGTATTTGATTTCCATTTTGTGTTTTCATCCAATTTAATCAGAATTATTTTTATTTTATATAGTGTTAATTATGTATTTCCACGTTCATCACTTTCTTTTGTCACACTGCTTCTTCCATCTCATTCCCTTCTACATTCAATGCTTTTATTCCTAAAGTACCTCCTCGTGTAATTTTTTCAGTGAGAATGTCTAACTATTAAATTATTTCAAGAATGTCTTTCTTATTTCTTCTGACCTCTAGTGTTGCCATTGAGAAGTCTTTTGTCAAGTTCATCTAAGTACCTACCTTCACAGGCAATATTCTTTCTTCGTTGTTCTTTTTTCCATTTTTCTTTAATTGCTGTCATATGATGCTTTGCAATTTGGTTGTGATGTTTCCGGGTATGGATTTATTTATCTGTTTTGTCCTCCTTAGTTCTCACTTATCACTAAGTTCAACTTTAAGCTGATGATTATTAACTTGCTCTACAGAAGTCCAACATATGAGGAGCTAGCCTAAGGAATGTACTATCAAGACATTCCAATCTGGAATACTGTTCATTTAGACCTCATTAGCTTACCACACTACAAATTACATGAGTTGAGGTACATGTTGGTGTCATGACTTTAGCTTTCATCAGGGTTCAACATAAGCCATATACATAATATTTCTATGTAGCCTATAAATCATAGTTTAAAGCATTATATTAGAAAACTGAGAGGTCAACAGTTCCAAATTTCTCTACCTACACCCCAAGTATTAATCATTCTCTCCTTCCACCCTGGCTCTGAGAAACAAAAGTGTCTTTTTTCCTCTCCAAGGCTCACTCATCTTTTCTTCCACTATCTCTCACACTTGGCTCAGTAATTATACCTTTACTCTGAGGTCATGTATGACTTTTCCACTCCACCCACTCTTTCCTTACAGTTAAAAAAATTCACATTTCTCACTTTCTAAAAAATAAAAACTTTCCCTCATCCCTGCCTGTCTCTCAAGCTAATTACCTCTCTTTCTTACTCTCACAGCCAAAATTCCTGAAGGAGGGAGAGGTTGTGTCCCCTATACCACCTACCCAGCCCCACATGCCCATTTCATCCTAACCCTGCTGCAATTTGGCTTCTTCTCCCATCACTTCATGCAACTACTCCAGGCAAGATTACTAATGACTTCCTGATCTCCAAAGCCTAAGGAGTCTTTTCAGGACAAATCCTGTTTTGGTGCTCCAAAGCTTTGGACATCTTTTCCTAATTTGTTATCGACCCTTAGAATTCTTCTATGGTTTTTCAGATGGCTCCCTGGATTGCTTTATCATACTATACTTACTATTCCTCTGCCCCCCTTTAAGTGAGGGAGGCCTATGGGTATTCCTGTTCCTCTTCTCATACCCACTTCCCTGGCTTTTTAGCTCATACTTATAAGCTGAAGACTCTTGAAATATCTATCTCTAACCCTTGCCTCTCTCTTGAGCTCCAAATCCAATTTCTCACAGCTTCAATCGACATCTTCAACAGGATGCCCAATCACATCTCAGATTCAATGTCTCCAAATAGAAGTTTGTTTCTTTTTCTTTCAAATTTTTTTTCTTATATTCCCTATTCTGATGTGCAATTGTCATTCACTGTCCAAATTTAAACAGAGCAATTCTCTAGTCCAACATTGTCAAATAGAACTTCCAGCGATGACGGAAATCCAGTATGGTAGTACAAGCCACCTGTGGCTATGGAGCACTTGAAATGGAGCTAGTGTGAATGGAGAACTGAATTTTTAATATATTTAATGTTAACTAATTTAAATTTAAATAGCCACATATAGCTATTCTGTTGGAGAGCATAGCTATAGTCTTTCCTCTCACCTAAATTACTTTTGCCACCATGTCCCATGGTTTCTATCTTCTAAATTTATTTTGGAAATATCCTTTTGAAAGCACCCATTCTTTTCTATTGCCACTGTACCACTTGCAAATGTCAATCTGTTTATTTACTTTCCCTGCCCTAAGCATCTTCATTAATCTCATTTTATATTTTGTACAAGATGATATCTAAATGTCTATTCATGGCCTATAAGACCTTTCGTTATGTGGTCTACTTTCCTCCCCAGCTACTCCCAGTGCCCTCTGTGACCACCACATTCAACTCTTCACCCTTCTCCTATATGCCCAGTAACACCTCCTAGCTCTTGAACATTCTGTACTTCTGCCTACAATATCACTCCTCTTTATCTTTTCCATGAATTTCCACTCATATTAAAGGGCCAAATCAGATGCCAGCTCCTCATTAATGTCATTCCTGATCATCCATGGAAATCTTGTTCCTGCTTTCTTTGCATTTTTATAACATTTAACAGATCCTCTATCATAGCACTTAGCACTGTGTCCTATGTTTGCTTGTATATCTGCCTCACTCTTCTGCAGAGCAAAAACAATATCCTATGTAACCTTCTCACTCCTATCTGTGAATAAATGAATGATCATAAAATTCACAATTCCTCCTATAATTAAGAGTCAAAGATGCATCACCTGAAAAACCTGAGTGCTTCCTTTATTTAGATAGCTAAAGTTATAAACCTATTTTTTTCTTATTGTCTCTGCGAGCCTTTCATTATCAGATGCATGATAATAGAGCTTTCTTTATTTTTCTATAATTTAATTTAGGTAGATCACATAACACCCTAGCTCTATTATTTATTATCTTTGCAACATAATCCCTCTAAGTCTCAACTTTCCCATCTGAAAAATGGGAGTAATGATTGAATGGAGAGGACTAATGGTGGAAAAGGAAAGAAAAAACAGAAAGAGAGAGAAAGGGAGGAAGGGATAAAGGAAGGGAGGCAGGAAAAGGGACAGAAAGGGAGCAAGGAAACATACTGTAAACTCTCAGGTGGAGATACACTTTTCCAGGCCTCCCTTATTGCTCACAAGAATATACCGATGCCAATGGTACCACTGATTTGGAGTGAGGTTTTCCCAGATCTGAGAAGAATTGTTTTTTTTCATTCTCTCTGTGAAGAATTGCAGGTCAATTCCTAGGCAACACTGGGTGTCATCAGAGCTAGGTCTGAGGCATTCCTAAAAATCAATTGCCCAGTCCATTTGGGATAGTTTTGATAGTTTGCAAATAGTTTTGATTCTGAGTTTGATCTGAAGATCATAATTACACATTCATTTATCTACAATAGTTTTCTATGCCTGCTACAGTTTCATGAGGACTCAGTGAGCTCTTAATGTGATAATCCTTTTAAAGCGTTTTGCCCATAGTAAAGGCTCAATACATGATAGCTATGAATATTATTTATAGTATTCCATAATCCTGCATGTTCTGAAACTGCAATATTTTTGAATGCTGAACCATAACTTTCTTCTGCTCAAGTGCTAAAAAGTTCACAGTAACTAATGGCTGATATTTGTGTATATGCAGCACTTATCATTACCGTATTTTTATTTGTGTGTGTATTTGACTGATGTCTGTCTCCCCCTCTAGGCTATATCTCCATGAAAGCAAGTGCTCTGTCAGTTCTTGGTTACCATTGTATGCCCAGCACTTAACAAAGTGCCTAGTACACCAGGAGCACTCAATAAATATTTGCTGAAATAATTTGTTCACTTATTTGAAAAACATTTCAGAGACTGTGCTAGACATTAGAGATACCAAAGCATTTCAATGAAAGTTTTCGCCTCAATGAATGTTAGTTGAAAAATCCTTATAAGGAGGGTATCAAACCAGTCAGGATAGAGGGGATAGCTATGAAATGCTTTCCAGAGAAGGTGACAGTTGAGCTAATCTTGAAATAGGCAAGAAAAAGAGAAAGAATAGTCTAGAAAGAGCAAGTACACACACATAAAAATGATAAAGAAAGGAAAGTCTTTCTGTTTAACTGGAAAAGGGTCTGTGAGAAAGAGAATAACAAGAAACAAGGTGAAAAAGTAAAGAGACATGGGAACATGTATTGTGAGCCATATTAAAGATTATGCATTTAATTATGAAGGCAATCTGGAGACATTGAAGGATTTGACACACAGAAAGAGAATAACCTGAAAAACAAATGAGGTGGACTAGATCTCTAAAGTGTCTCCAATTTTAGCAGTTTGTGATTCAGAAATGTTGAAAGCTAAATTGAATACTCAAATACAGGTTATGTGTGTGTGTGTGTGTGTGTGTGTGTGTGTGTGTGTGTGTGTGTGGAGAGAGAGAGAGAGAGTAGTTAGATTAAACTGCTATAACAAACAGACTCAAAATGTAATGACAAAAAAGGTTCATGATGCTCTCATATGCAGCCCAGGTCTGATGTTCATGATTGCCTTTTATGGAGGAGAGAAAGGATCAGCTCCTCAAAGTCCCTCGATGCTAACAGAGCTCTGCCATAATCAACATGTGGCTTCCAAGATCATTTTGGTTTTCATGTCACCATTCCATCCTTTGTGAATGGATTATAGCATATGACTCAGATCTGGAAATATCACACATCACTTCCATTCATTAGGATGCAGTCACATGACCACATCTATCTGCAAGGAAGTCTAGGAACGGTAGGCTAGCTGCTTGCTAAAGCACCCTCTGCCACACTATTTTAATTTAGACTAAGGCACTCTCTGCCACACTATTTTAATTTAGAATTTGGGGTATGTTTGTACTCTGTTTCTCCTAAGTGGTTTTATAATTTTTTTTCTGTTTTAATTCTCTTAGTGTTTGTAGATTTCATTATAAGAGGTCTCAAATCCATTTTTAAAGCAAGTAGAGTGCAAACCACAAATAAAGCAACAATCATAAATTTGACTAATGTCAACAAAAGTGTATAGTATTTTATAGTTCACAAAGCGTTTTCACACTCTTTAGTTTGTTTTTTTAAAGCAACCCTTTGATGTAAGCAGGAAACTGTAGTTACCAACAATTTTGAAATATACATGTTATTTGGAGAGGTAAGTAATTTACGTGAAGTTGCCTAATTACACTCATTCTAACAGTTATTTAAATGTAGAGAACATTTAAGTGTCTTTCAAATCCCTCTTAAAATGCTGAAGGATTTTTTCAAGTCTCGTAAAGAACAGTTTCTCCTTATTTTAAAATAAAGGACATATTCATTAGGAGCAGATATATTCTGACACTTTGTTAAAGGGGTTAAGGTGGTATATTCGTTTCCTAGGGCTGCCATAACAAAGTCCCAAAAACTGAATGGCTTCAATAACAGGAATTTATTGTCTCATGGTTCTGGAGGCTAGAAGTTTGAGACCAAGTTGTCAGCAGGACATGCCCTTCTGAAGGCACTAGGGGAGGATCTGTTCCAAGCCTCTCTTCTAGCTTCTGGAAGTTCTTTGGCTTGTGGCAGTATAAATAACTTCAATCTTCACAGAACTGTGAGACAATATATTTCTAATTTTCTCATCTTTGGCTTGGACTTAGTCAATGAGACAAAGGGCTACATATTAGGGAATTAACACCCTGCAAGGAAATGAAGACAGCTTTCCTATGCCCAAGAAGGACTTGGAAAATGCGGCAGTAGAAAGAAGCCAACAAAAAAATTCCAAATGCTCTGGCCATGTTAGGTTTGCCCTTCAAAACATTTTACCAGCATTTGGCATGCTGCCCCCCACCAGCCCTTCCCTGGAAAGGAACAGTGTGTGAGCCCCCCACATCTACGTAAGTTTCCCACTTGTCTCCACTGAGCAACATTCTTCCCATGAGGTCATGTTCAGCCCCCATCTTTATTCCAGATGACTTTTCAATTCTTTTGGTACCTAGCTTTTATATATTTCAACTGTGGACATATAAAACCCAAAACAAGCACAAGATAGGGTACAGAGAGCCCAGCTGTTCTATAGAGAAACATCTTTCAGTACTTTCTCCCTTTTCACCAGCCCCACCCAACTTCCCCATCCTGTGTTTTTCTAAAACCCCAAAGAAGAAAGGAGGACAGAGAGTAAAATGTTTTTACTGTTCACCAGTGAACTGGGAAGGTGTTGCTTCTGTGAAAACTCATGCCCCGGTACCTGGCACACTGAACACTCTGCTGCTTCATTTGTCTGACTGCCTTGTTCACACTTGCCAAGCCAACATCTGTGGATTGCATGACTTTTTAATTAGAGGAGATGGAGAGTGTGCGTTTAAAAAAAAAAAAGAAAAAAAGAAACATCTGATAGGACTTGCACCTCAAACTTCTACCCACCTTTCTCTTCCACACCACTCCAGGATTTTTTTCCCCCAAATTAACCTGAGAGATGGAACCACCTCTGGTCCAGCTTGAGGCAAATTTGGCAGCTTTAGAGGTTGAATGGTGACAACTTACTAACAATCTGCTTTTCTCTGCAAATTGCTAAGGCAGTGGCATTTCTTGGCCAATTCAAAAATCAGGTGATTTCCAAAAACTACAGCACATTTTTGTCTAGAGTTCTCATCCAAGAGCCAAAGCAAGGTGCTGCCAGAGGCTGCTGGTCCTGAGTCTACTGCTGAAATGCAGTCTTACCAGGAGGTTGGCATTCCTGAGCTATTTCTTCTAGAAAGGGATAGAAGTTAAGGCAAAAATTTGGAGGATTACAGGATAAAAGGCAGAGGAAAAGGATAAGAAGAGAAGGTAAATGCCTACTAAGATGTGGTACTTACATGAATGTGGTCATAAGAAAGGCCAAATTAGGCAGCAATTTTATAGAGTTATCACACCCAGATGTGAATAGGCTGCATTCAATATCAATCCGCAAAGAGGAACTCTGCTTATATTGTCTCCTTCTTGTAAACACAAGGGTCTCAGTTGCAAATGTCTGTTAGGCCCACCTGAATCAGCTTCTCTTTGTTACACTTCCTAAAAGGATTTTCTTAAATGCAAGCACAAATATGTCACTCCCACTGCTTAAAACGCTACAGTGGAAACTCCCACTGCTTAAAATACTCCTGCTCTTAAAGTTCAAGCTCTCACCCACCATGGCTTTAAAAACCTTGCTTCTAGGGCCTTTGCCTAATTCTACAGCTTCTCCTTCCCAAATGCATTCTGTGCTCCATCCATGCCCAGTTCCTTGTAGTTCTTTTAATGCATCCTGTTTGTCTGCTGTCCTAATTCTTGCCTTCCACCCCACCCTTAGCTCTCTTCAGGCTGCTTGAAACTATCATCCCCTCCTCCTTCTCTTCCTCCCTTTTTTTGTCTTATGGTCAGTTGGCTAATTCCCACTTACCCTACAGGCCTTAATGTCAATTTCAGTTACTCTGGAAAGCCTTATCTGCCTTATTTGCCTTGCAAATCTGTGTTAAACACCCTTCCCATGAGCTTTCCCAGAACCTTGTGTTTTCCCTTTGATCAGGTGCAACCTTCTGTATTATAACTTCCTGGTCACTCATCTCTCTCCTATTCTTACACCCGCCCACCCTAACTCGGGACTACTGACTCCAACAACAAGCAGCAGGCCAATCTTGCGCACTAGGACCCTAGCACCACACAGTGTCCTGAACATATAGGTGATCAGTAAATATGTGTTGATGTGATCAGTCATTTATTCAATTAAAATATCCCATGCTCCAATAGTGGAGATAGAAAAGTCTTTGGTTCATGTCTTTGGTTCCCAATCTCTCTATGTAACCCTTGATCATTATATTTCAGCTGCAGCCATTTTATAAAAAGAAACAGTGGGATAAAAGATGAACATCACCAACAAAACCACTTTCTGGCTGAGCGCGGTGGCTCACACCTGTAATTCCAGCACTTCAGGAGGCCAAGGTGGGCAGATCATTTGAGGTCAGGGGTTTGAGACCAGCCTGGCCAACATGGTGAAACCCTGTCTCTAGTAAAAATACCAAAAAAAGTTAGCCAAGAATAATGGCGCATGCCGGTAGTCTCAACTACTGGGGAGGCTGAGGCACAAGAATCGCTCAAACCTGGGAGATGGAAGTTATAGTGAGCCGAGATCGCACCACTGCACTTCAGCCTGGGCGACACAGTGAGACTCGTCTCAAAAACAATAGCAACAACAACAAAACCCCACTTTCTTTCCTTCCACAGTTGTTAAAAGACTCAGAGTGCTTCAATTTTTTTTTTAATTTTTGTAGAGACAGGGTCTCGCTATGTTGCCTAGATGGTCACAAACTCTGGCCTCAAGAGAAACTCTCACCTTGGCCTCCCAAACTGCTGGAAGTACAGGTGTGAGCCACCACACCCAGCCACTCAGACTTTTTTTTTTTTTTTTTGAGACGGAGTTTTGCTCTTGTTGCCAAGGCTGGGGTGCAATGATGCTTGGCTCACCACAACCTCTGCCTCCCAGGTTCAAGCGATTCTCCTGCCTCAGCCTCCCAAGTAGCTGGGATTACAGACGCCCGCCACCACGCCCAGCTAATTTTTTGTATTTTTAATAGAGATGGGTTTTCACCATGTTAGCCAGGATGGTCTCAATCTCCTGACCTTGTAATCTGCCTGCCTCGGCCTCCCAAAGTGCTAGGATTACAGGCATGAGCCACTGTGCCTGGCCTCCACTCAGACTTTTTAAACAAGCTATATAAGCTCAATCCTTGTTTTAGACTCTTCTCAAGCTCAGATTTTCACTGATTATCAGTTCATACTTGGCTGAGACTAGGATTCCTGAATCCTCAACCTCCTTCCATAATTACAGCCACCCCCAGAGACTCAAGACCAACTTATCCATTACAGTGTCTAGTGTCCAAAATATGTTTAGAAGTTCAGAAAATGTTTTTATTTCTTTTAAGATCAAAGAGAAAAATATTTTAGGTCCTAAAAATTTAAAAATAATATAAATATATTTGTCCTTACACCAACACGTCATAAAATATAATTTTTAATACTTTTTATAGAGGAAGAGGGTCAATAAAGTCAATAGTACCTAAGGCCCATGAAAATCATGATTTAGCCCTACTGAGTGCCTGAAAAGCGATTTGGGCATAGACAACAAGGAAAAGGAGCAGAATTGTCTCATTACCCTGGAGTCTCAATGGAGCCCTTGGTGAGAGAGCTGACCCATGTGAGCAATTCAAGTAGTGCTTTTGTCCCTCTTGTCTAAGGGACTGTATCATGACCAGACCGAAGCTTCTCTCACTCTTTTTTCTCCGGTGTTTATGGTGACTGTCAGCAACCCACTTCACCTCACCATCTACCAAATAAAATTGCTTCTATTACTAGTAACTAACAACAAGTTTCATACTCTAATCCCTCACCTCTTTACATGCAAACAGCAGCATATTAAATGATATTTCTCAGATGGGCCCATTGCTCCAAGTCAGATGCACGGCCCTTCACAAAGTTCACACCCATGGTCTCAAGTGAACAGGGCAAACTGGGCAACAACCTCTTCAGACCTAGGGAAAGACCCAAAAATCACCCTCCTAACCTAACTGGAAAACACAGAACACTCCCTTATAGCAGGTGAGTGTCACACAATCCATTCACAGAATAGAAGTGGGTAAATCCATGCTTGCTTATATTTCCAAACATGTTTAGAGCCATCATGTACAAGCAGAATGCATTCTGGGGCAAAGGGGAAAATGGAAAAGTTCAGAAATCCATCTAGAAGAAATAGTATCCGGTAAGTTACAAAATGAAAAATGTTCGAACATCACATCACTGTAAGATTGGTTACTAAAACCCGCTCTCTGTAAATGTGCATCCAGGCTGATATTTGGTCCAACTGGGTCACAAGCAAAGGCAGACAGTGAGAATTTGAAATCCTTTGAACACATGGAATCCACAAATGAAGAATTGTTTGTTGAGATAAAAATTTGAACTTGCTCATGATTATAGACTACTAATAACACAATTATAAATATAACCAAAATATCCAAAAGCAAAGGAGCATATGAACAAAGGAAAACAGAGACAAAGACCATGTCCCTACTATGGTCAAAAACCTGCAATAGTTTCTCATTTCCCTCAGAGTGAAAGCCAAGTTCTTTGCCATGTCCCGCACTGTGCCCACAGTCTGGCCCACTTCACAGCTCTGAGCTCATCTCTCCTGGCACGGCTCCAACCACACTCACCTCCTTGCTGTTCCTCAAATATGTCAAGCATGCCTTGCCTCAGGGCCTTTGCAAGGAGTGTTCCTGCTGTCTGGAATTCTCTTCCCCAAGGTACCCACTGGGCTACTCCCTCATCTCCTTCAAGTCTTGGCTCCAATGTCACCTTCTCAGGTGGCCCTCTCCCTAACCATTATTGACGTATTACACTATCTCCTTGTGCAACAACAAAGGTCAAGACCACAGACTTTTTCCAGTTGGCTCATAGATGGTTCCCAAGCACCTAGGATAGGGCCTGATACATAGGACATAATGAATAATTATTTGTTGAATGACCAAAACAAGACTAAAAATAATGATTCAGCTATATAAAAAGACCAAGGTGAGTAATCCTGGAATAATTCAAGAAATTTTGATGGGATTTAATAATTTACAAAAATTAAGTACATCTGATTAGCATTTCAACAGGAGAAAGGTGATTTCTCAAACTAATATTTTAAGAAAACTTCAAGAAGTGATAGTATACAGTCATCCCCACAGTATCTATGGGGGACTGGTTCCAGGATGCCCCATGGATACCAGAATCCATGATGCACAAATCCCTTATATAAAATGGTGTGTTATTTGAATATAACATACACACATCCTCCTGTATATTTTAAATCATTTCTAGATTACTTATAATATCTAATACAATGTGAAAGTTATGTAAATAGTTGTTCCATTGCATTGTTTAGGGTAAAATGACAAGAAAAAGTCTGTATATGTTCAGTACAGACACGACTATTTATTTATTTTTTCTAAATATTTTCTCTCTGCAGTTGGTTGAATCCATACATGCAGAACCCACAGATATGGAAAGCCAAATGTGTATCCAGGAGTATTATCTGTATGGGCCATTGAATACATAGAACTTAATGTGACTTAAAACATTATATTATAAATTAATTTAGCATCTAAATGTATGTTAAATTATAAGCAGACTCTTATTTTTTGAATAAACAAATAATCATGATTCTGCTATAATGTTTTCTTTTACTTGTCTGATTTTCACTCAGGGACTCACTAGCTATACAGTTAGTGAAAAAGTATCACCCAGAGCCTGACATTTTCTCTTCAACATGCCCAGCTTTAAGGACAGTCTCCTTTCTGCCATGGATCAATTCAGGAAGTACAAAGTCACAGGATTTAGGTGAGAAGAAGGAACATAAGCTTGAGAGAAGGCTGATTTTGCAGAGCTAAAAAGTTGCAACTTTTAAATTTTTTGGTATCTATTTAACCATATCACTACATGAAGTGTATTTGGTATACTATAATTAAATGTTGAGTCCTTGTTGTGTTTGGGAGAAGTCATCCAACAATTTCTAGAAAAGCAGACTGATGCTTAAAAGCCTTCAGCCACAAGAAACAATTTTTTTTTTTTTTTGAGACGGAGTTTCACTGTTGTTGCCGAGGCTGGAGTGAAATGGTGCAATCTCAGCTCACTGCAACCTCTGTCTCCTGGGTTCAAGTGATTCTCCTGCCTCAGCCTCCCCAGTGGCTGGGATTACAGGCATGTACCACCATGCCTGGCTAATTTTGTATTTTTAGTACAGACAGGGTTTCACCATGTTGGTCAGGCTGGTCTCAAACTCCTGACCTCAGGAGATCCGCCCTCCTCAGCCTCCCAAAGTGCTGGGATTACAGGCGTGAGCCACTGCGCCTGGCCGAAACAACTTTCTTATTACTGTGCTTCACCACAAAAAGAATTCCCAAAACACTGCTTCACAAGAAGTAGTTCTCTTCTCTGCCTAGAAAAAATAAAACTATCATTAGGCAGATTTAAACTGCAGCATATATAGAAGAGAAAGGGCTGCCCAAATCCAACAAAAGCTACCCAAAGTGGTTATTCATCTCTCTCCCATGTGTGTAAGCTTCACGAAGGAAAGAACTGTATCTGTCTTATCACTGCATCTCATGATTTACATATGGTTGGCTTTCATTAAATAGTTGTTGAATGAATGAATGGTTCAAAAAAATGAACCAATCACTGCTCTCTGGGTTCAAGATGGGAAATAGCTACAAACTAAACACTGAGCACCTTCTTATAATTCTAAAATATACATTTACAATTTCTGTCCTTTTTTGATTCATTATTAAATCTCATTAATATTTCTTGTATTTTTCTGAATTGCTTACTTTTGTCTTTTGGAATAACTTAATTCTTTTATCTTTTTCATTCATTCAACAAATATTTATTCATCCTGAGCCAAACTCCCTCCTACAGAGAATAATGAAAGAACAAATGCCTTAAAAACAGACTTGCAGATCTAAATACCTATTCCACCAATCTCCAGTGAAGTGGCTTCAAGCAACCTGCCTAGCTTCTCCTAGCCTCAGCAACTATAAATGAAATCATTGAAGTACACAGTTTGAGGACTAATTGAGATCATGAATATATACCATAGGTATTTCATAAGTTTTCATTGTACTCCCTGCTTCCATTACTTATTTAAATGGAGAAATTTAATATCTGATGAGCAAATTCAATTCAAGCTCCCAGAAATCAGAAAATGTCAGCCTGAGAGATCTCTTCTAATGGCAGAGACCATGCTATGTGTCATGTTGATCCCAATTCATTTTCCTCTGGGAACACAGGAAGACTACATTTCTCAGTTCTCGTAGTCAGCGGGTCATGGAGCTTAGTTCTGGTCACCGGAATGTCGGAGAAGTGACATTTGCCACTTCCAGGCCTGGTCTGCAACTGAAGCCCAGATGCAGGGAATTTAATGGAGGACTCCAAACCCCAATAAGATGGTAGAGGCATGGAATGGAAGGAGTCTAGGGCCCTAAATTGCTGCATGGAGTGGATAGACCCTTCCGCTTTCACTAACCTGCAACAAATTGTGATATATAAACTGTACAATTTGGGACTTGTTTGGTTATGTTTTCTTTCTACAGCAGTTAGCCTACCTTGAATAATTCATCCCACAAACACACACCCTAGCCCTAAAACTGAAAACCTAGAAACAGATTAATATTATACTTTATCGGTTCTGTCACTAAATTTTTTGAGAGCTAAGACTGATTCTTAACTTCTTGGTACCCAAGTCAGCACTTAATACAATGCCCTAAATAAATTAGCTGCATATTAGCTCTATGTGTATTGAATATTGCCACAAGAAAGGATTAAATATACCTACATAATTATATTTACACAAAGATATATTTTAAACAAAGTCCACCATCTATACACTATCTATTTTAATTTAAAAATAAACCTTATTTTCTGAAATAATTCCAGTTTAGGAAACAACTAAGATGAGATGAACATTCAAATGGCAATAAGAATATGACAACTGTTTTCCCAGTCACTTGTGAGAGAAGGTCTAGCGTGGGGAGGAGGAAGTTATAGGGCGTCAGTAAGAATCACAGTGGTGTTTTGACACTGAATCCTGAACTTCAAAATCCATAACACTTCTCTGTCTCACTGAGTCCTGGAGGATCATTTCTCCCTGGATTATGTTTTCCAACCAATTCTGTTATTGCCACTGTCATTTCTATTCTTTCTTCCAGCAGTCATGCTTCTACCATTGCTGGCCAACTTGTTAAGCAATTCTCATATTTCACTTTTGTTGGTGGTCTCTTTCCAGCATACAAGCATCCGTTCCCCAAGTGTATTGAAGTATTTGCTTGAGCACTAAAGAATTGTTTATTTCAATTTTTATGGTTCTTTCCCTGATGAAACTTGAGACACATTTACGCATAGCTATGTTAGAGAATATTTGTCACTGATGCCCTCAACAACATTTCTCTCCAATAGCAATCAAACAATATCCAAGCTCTGGGACCTGTAAGCTATCTCCAGCTAAGGCTCCTACATAAGGGTCATATTTCTGCCAGAAACCAGTAGTCAATATTTGTCTCCCTTTATTGTTTAATTGCTTGAACCCCAGTGGCCTCGGTGCCTGCCGTTAATTTTTTATGTAAATTTTGTTAAGTATAGCATATATTCAGAAAGGTACACACAGCACAAGTGTCCAGTGTGGTTAATTAGCTGACTAGTTAGTTACCTAGTTAGTTTTCTTTCTCCAGAAGTCTTGGAGACTCCTTTGCAGAAAGAAGTCCTGCTAACAGTCCCTGATATCCTAACATCTTTGATGTGAGCAGGAAGATTCTCTAGGCTCCTCTACTCCCTCTCACACATACTCCCACAAACTTTTGCTACATAAATAATGAATTAGAGGTAGCATTGGTAATCTATGTCATGGAGACACTTTGAAAGTTTGCTGTTTAGTTTGTATGTATTGATTTTGGTTAAGTAGCATTTCTTATTTACACAAAAGCATCTCAGGAATAGAATACATATTGGCACTATGCACAATACTCTAAAGAAGAGAAATCTGCATGGATCGCTAGAGTCATGTTTGTAATGGACTTCAGTCAACTAAAGAAAAGGGGCAAGGGGAACTGGCCACACATCAGACCAAGAAATCCTTTCATGTTTCTCTCCACATATTTACCCCATGCTGTGCTCCTTCTCACCACTGCCTCCAAATAACAAGAGGGAAAGATGCTGAATCCACAGCCAGATGTAAATTTCCACACAGTCAAATCTTCTCTGACTTCTTAAGCATGTCCATATTTAAACACTATAAAAACATAAGAATTATTCCAAAAGGTGGTATTCCAATGTTTTGAAGAAGACAGTTGTGCCTATAGGTAATTCACAGGAAAGTGGGTGGTGATGGGGAAAAGAAAAAGCATTCTTAGAATGAGCCCTCTACCCTACAATACACAACCAATCATCTCCCTTATTTTTAAATCTTCAAATTCTGGATTTAATTAAAATATCAGCCTTTTATTTTCTGAAACTATCTATGAAGTTGGCTTATCCTAGCTGTAATCTTACAACTGTCTATCTTCAGACAGAGCTATAATTCCTATTTAAGGAATGCTGTGGAAATTTTTAAATCTCATTCACAATCAAACAATATTTCCTCTTTAATTTTTTCTTTCTCTAGCCAATATATTTCCAAAATTAATAGGAACAAAACAAGAAAGTCTGAAACAGGCATTATTTTGTAGATTGCTAGATATTTTTTCCTAGAATGTCATTCCCTGAGCCTTTTCTCCCTTTAAAATGCTATCATTAATTTATTTGCTCCCATGTATGTAACTACATTTAAAAACAAATTATAAAGCTCAATTCTTCACATCTATGCTCTCTCCACACTACCACATCATCACTACCATGGTAGCTTTGCAGAGAACAGGTCTGCCAGGATTTTTAACACATTCATACCACTGCTGGAATGTCTGAAAGTATGGATCATATGAGCATCTGGGGCTCCAAATGTGCGTCGCTCCTCAATATGAAGATGAATCTTTTGGAGCTATGTATATATCCCTAACAGATTTATTTCACTGCTCTTAGATGAAGGTAAGTGGATCCTCTTCCCCCACATATCTAATTGTTTTTATAAATTTTCCTGCAAAAAAAGAACTATCTTCTAGCCTAAGTGATTCCATTTCACCATTATTTGAGTCTAATAATACAAACATGAAAGACAGACCTGGAGTGATCTAATAAAAGACCAGATTTTAGGAAAGAACAGCAGCACCCTCTGAGCAAGCAGGAAATCTGAATTTATAAGCAAGTATCAACACTCTTAAAACATGCTGCTGAATTTAATTCTAATCTTTTATACATTCACATATAGATTTTAAGTTATGATTATTTAAAAGTTTTACAGAGCAGAGGATTTTTGGAACAGTGAAACTCTTCTGTGGGACACAATAATGGTATGTACATGTCATTATACATTTGTCAAAATTCACAGGATGTACAACACCAAGCATGAACGCTAATGTAAGTTACAGACTTTGGGTGTGCTATAGACTGACTATTTATGTCCCCCCAAAATTCATGTGTTGAAATCCTCACTCCTAAGGTGATAGTATTAAAAGGTGGGGCCTTTGAAAGTTGATTAGGTCATGAGGGTGGAGCTCTCGTGATTGGGATTAGTGCCTTTATAAAAGAGATACTAGGGAACTCCATCACCCCTTTCGCTATGCGAGGACACAGCAAGAAGGCAATCATCTATGAACCAGGTAAGGGTCCTCACCAGACAGTAAATCTGCCAGTGCCTTGATCTTGGACTTCCCAGCCTCCACAACAATGAGAAATAAAATTCTGTTGTTTATAAACCACTAAATCTATGGTATTCTAACAGCCAGAAACAGATGAAGACAGAGTGATAATTAATGCATCAATGTAGCTTCATTGCTTGTAACAAAGGTACTACTCTGATGCCAGCTGTTGATAATGGGGAAGGCTGTGGGTATGTGGGGGAAGCAGTATGACTATTTTTTTTAAGTTTGATATCTGGATATTTTTTCACTTTAACATTAAATCATATGGAATGGATACATAACAGGAATGTGGCTTCTCCGGGCTCTCACTCTTCTCTAGTTGGCTGGGGGATCCTATTGTAACTGCATTCATCATCAATATAATCTTGAGCAAATCACTATTTCTGAATGTCTCATTTTAAAGTGCTTTTTATTCTTTTCTTACATAATTCCTGCACAAACACCTCTCCTTCTCATTGCATGCCACTTCATTTTCTCTTTGTGGCATCTTGTCTATCAGAGATAAAATCAGCTTTTATAAAGCCTGCCTTTATTTTTACCAGCATTTTAAAGTCTGTATTAAAAAAAGGAATTACAGACTTAGATAACACTGGTTCCCTTCTCCCCAGTCTTCTCCCACCACCCACCACGCAGTCAGTTCTACAAGCTCCTATCAGAGACAGAATTGTAAAGAGTCCATATTCAATCAAGCGATTTCTTGGCTGGCACACCCACCTGCCTTTCAGGCCATGAACACCTGTCTCAGTCTGACCTGTGCTTATCTTTCCTCCTTGCCATTTCCCCAGTGGATCATGACACTTTCCCATTTCCATCGCCTTGCCTTTGTCTCTCCTCCTTCCATGCCTTTTAACCCTTTTTACCTGGAAAAAAATGTTTACAACCCCTTACATTTCAACTTAGCTTTTCAGTGCAACTCTCCTTAACACTCCCTCCCCCAAGATAATATCAATTAACACAATCCTTCTTCTGGTTTATATCACTTGCATTATTGCTTATTATATTATACTATGATTAGTTATCCATGCAGCTGTCTTTCCAGTGGACTATAAGAAACTTGGGGCACAACTGACCATAGTCATTTTTGTAGGTCCAAACTTCTACTTGAGGGGCTGGCATTGAGTAGAAGGCTAGGCTTATTTTATGAAAGTATTCACATAATCAATATCTATGAGTAATTTATCTGCCCAAAGAGAAGAGCCAAGATTCTCTAATCTCACCCATGAAAGGAGCAAATAAAGATTTTTCCTTATTTCTGTCTGGTTGGCTAGAACACATATTTTATTTGTATTACAGTCTTTCAAGTATATAATATGACCTTTTCTTTCCTCATCAATTTAGTTTAGAATAGCACAGTTTTTTCCCTTGTATATGAAGGTCTGAAGAATTGGATATATCTTTGGAGTTAAAGGTTGGCCCTGTCTGAAAATGGCAATGTAAACTTGAACAATGGTTATTCCCAAAATTTCATCCATCTATTCAGTCACTCAAATATTTTATATCTTCCATATGGAACAAATAAAGTTCTTCTTTTTATCCATTAATTTTACACCAGATATAAAGAACAGGACTATTTAGATCAAGCTCACAAGTAGAGTATAAAATGCCTCTGAAAATCCAAAATTTTATGAAAATTTTAACATTAGCCAGATCTAAATCTCATGAGTTCCACAAGAATCAGCCCCTGCAGCACTCACTAAATAATGCTTTCCTCCAGCAGCCTGAAGCCAAAACCAGACTAATAGTTTTCAGGAAGGAGTAGTAATTTCAGAAGATGGGAAAATATGAGGAAATATGATGATCTACTGAATGTTATCCTCCATTGCTGCCACCAACACTATTCACCCCCCATTCACCCACTGTCACACACACAAACACATGCCTTCATATAACTCTCCTGAGCAAGGCTGCCGTCAGAGGCATGTATCAGTAGTTACAGTAGTTTTCCAGCTTTGCTTATATACTACAGAAACCAGGTTAAATGGGGGCGGCCAGGTTCCAAAAATTTTCCTGACTTACAGAAACTTTTGTTTCCAGAAACCCATGTGGAAAAGACATCAGGTTGAAACATGTCAGAGTTTGATGGGAAACCCATTGAGCTGGCAGCCACTGGACCTGAATTCTCATGCTGGTTCTGCCATGGTGAACTTTAGCACATCTCTTTTTATTTCTAGATCTCAGTTCACTCATCTACCATAGAACATAATTTCCAAGATTGTGTTTATTTGCACTGAGGTACACACACTTCTCAAGGTACATGCACATGTGCTAGGTGCAAAATAAGTAAGAATATAACTTGGAGTTTTCCAAAGTTACAAGATTTTTAAAGAAAAAACAGTAGACATCAAAGACATAGTATGCTCATGCTGGGTGGAACTTTCTCTGTGCCCCCAAACACCTGGTGAATATGCTCTTTTTCCTCTGCTGTTAGAAGTCCTTTAGTCAAAATGATGGCAAAATACTGATAAATGCTTTCCGAAGTCCTTTCTATATATTTTCATCCTATGATTCTCTGCATTAAATGGCAAACAGCCAGTTTGCCAGTTTGATTTAAACCATGGTTGTAATTTACTACTTAAACACAATGCTTTGCATGTAAAGAAGTTAAAATTCCAAAGTAATATCACAATCCAAACTCAAATGTCCTGTCTTGGTGGTGAGGGAAAATAGAGATATAAGAGAGAAAATTCTTGCAAGAGTGCACCTGATTCTTCACAGGTGAGAAAGAAAAGCAGAAGTGCGAAGTAAAGATAATATGTTGAACTAGCCTGAAAATGTGGCTGGGACAAAATGGAAATCCCCCAGAGAGAAGAAGCAGAGAAGGTGTTCCCGTGAGGGGAAAGGAATCACCTTCTCCCCGCAAGAGTGTTCAAAAACTACATTCTAGTAAATATAGCCTAGGTAGTTCGATTACTTTGGTTCTGGAAGTCTGAGAAATAAAGGCTATGAAGAGTTAAATAAATTTTTCATAGAGAGCTTCTCCAAATTATGCTTCTCTCCTTGTCCATGTTTCATATGCACAGATTACTATAATCATAAATCTTGGTATAAGCCACTCGGTCTTCATTTCATTACTTTGTGGAGAGTATGATGCTTTTTGAATACCGTGACTCACCATAATACATCCGGCTGATTCCAATATGTCTTTCAAAACCAAGAATGTAAATCCCCACAGAAAAATACAGCATGTTTAGGTCTTTTATCTTGGCAATCTCCATCAGCCAAGAAGAGTATGTCCCATTGTCCCATTGTCATTTGTCAGGATGCTTTGACTTTTATAAAGTGGGAGTTTTCAGAAGAAACATATCTAAATTAAGACCCACAAAATGAAAACGCACTTTTAGGGAGACATATATATGGGAAATATTTTCTTACATTTTAATTTCTGCTAACATTTTGATAATGGGGTTTGTGTCATAAATACTAAACAAGGAACCAGTTTAAAGACTGCACTCATATGAGGGAACACTATTGTAGTCAAAGCCTTCCTTATAGGCAGAACTGAAATTCAGCTGCATGACACGTGACAACACAGTCATTTGTATATATTAAGAAAAATGAATGAAAAGAATAGTGCACTGAATAGATTACCCATGATTTATGAAAAGAAGGAACCATTATCTGCTATCAAATTTACAAACTTAGCATATTCCGTGTGCCTCATTGTTTCACCTATTTATTAAAATGAAGATGAGAAAGGAAAAACGGAAAATGACAATTTTCTTTATGGCAGAGATGGATGTTGTAAAAGGGCTGGTAAAATAATTAGAACAGATACATTCACAACAAACTACAAACTTCTATTTTGTGCACATAGTTCTAGTGCACCTGGAGAAGAAAGCATTCCAAAGCCTTGGCTGTAGTGTTTTCTAAGGAGAACAATAAAGTTCTGAAACCTTCACTGGGCTCTCCAAACAATTCAGGGTGTTGCCTTTGATCTTCCAAGCCCCAGTATCATTTGGGTTCAGGTTTCCATAGAAACTGCCTTTATGTACCACCATGCCTGTTTCAGCTGTCCAAAGAACAGCTGCCAAGAGGCCTTAGGTGTAAATACCAAAGGCTGTAAGCAACACATTTTCCATGGAGAAATTCCATCTTTGGAATTCACTTTTTCAGTTGGTTTCACCAAGTGCAGTATATTGGCCTTCAGGCCATAGAATAAAGCCCAATTACCTGGTACTTATGGGACTATTTGCTGGTAAAATAAACATCAAGTCACAATCTTATTAAGATGGAATAAGTAGCATGGCCTAAATTCTCAAAATTCTCTGACTTCCTTCTGAATTGCTCCAAGCATGCCAATGTGTGTTGAAACTATAATTAAGTCTTCCCGCTTCTCTGTGAAAAAAATTCAAGTCTGCCTAAATAATAAAGATTATTTTGCAGATGCAGGGTGTTTTATAACAATTGGCAGTGCATTTAAAAATAAATAAATAAAGCTCTCAGAATTAGAACATTTATTTGTGTTGCAAATCTAGAGAGCTCAGGTAGAAACACAGAAAATTCCACCAAATGAACTGGTTTATGGAGATACCAAGGGAATGATCAACCTCTTTCTCCAACGCATGGGAGCACAGTTTGTAGTTCAGTCTGAGAATAGCCCACCATCTTCAACAAATAGATATTTTACCATGACAAAGGGAAGTATTAAGTATCTAAATCTCAATCAAAGAGAAAATCTCATCCTTTCTCAACAATAGGGCTTTAAAAGTGTTCTTTGGTTGCAACCTTGTACCAATAAATGAATAAATAAATAAATAAACACAACCTCTGAGAAAAAAATGTAATTAAAAAAAAACCAAGCTTATTCATCGAAGCTCAAACAGTACTATATTTAGGCATTCCTGTAGAAAGCACAATGAGCTAACAAGAGAGGCAGCTGACTATTCAATTCTGCAGAAAATGGGCTAAGCCTCAAAAAGTATCACAGAAAAAAATAAAACATTCATTTAACATTTTTTCACATTCACTTACAAAGTACAATTTATTCTCACATCTCTCTCAAATTTTTCTGCACTGCTCATACCCAAAGCCTACCCCATCTCAGTAAATGGCACTGAAATTCATTCAATTGATTATACTTAAATCTTAGGAATCATCTTTTTTTACTCCACACCTCACATCCAATCAATCAGTACATCCTATCAACCTTACTTCCAAACTATATTCCAAACCCAGCTGCTCCACACCATCTCCTCCCTATGCACCCAGTATTTTATAATATTCTCATTGGTAGTCTCCCTGCCTCAAATCTTACTCCCTGATGATCAAAAATCTACTCTCCAAAAATCAAATCAATTGATTTTTTAAAGTCTAAATCAGATCCCAACATGTCCTACTAAAAACCCTTCATTGTCTTTCCTTTGCAATAAAAAAAAAAGTCCGAAACTACTTGTCAGGGCCTCCTGACTCTAGGTGTTCTGTCCCCCTCTCTGTTCTCATATCCCTCCCTGTTCTTTTTTCTGTTCCTTGTGTAAAATTGGTCATCTTCACACTTCTGTTCTTTTTCTTGGATATATACAAGTTGTCTCATTAAGGTAACAACTCAAATGTCATCTCCTCAAAGAGGCATTCCATATGCACCCTAGCTAAAGTAGTGCTCATCTCAACATTCCTCACTGGCACTTCTTCATAGCAGAACTGGCATAAGATTCAGATCAGAAAACAGAAAAGATAACATCAGAAAACAGAAAAGATAGGTCAATTGAGAATACCCAGGGAAAGAAACAGAAAGAAAAACTAATGAAGAAAATGAACAGAGCTGGACACCTGTAGGAAACAATCAGGATACGTGAATACACATAATCAGAGTCCCAAAAGGAAAGAAGAAAGAGAAAGGTGTAAAAAAATTGTTAAGAAATAATGACCAATAACTTCTCAAATTTCGTTTTTAAAAAACATTCATCTACACATCCAAGAAGCCCAATGAATTCCAAGTCGGATAAACTCAGAAAGCAGGTACATTGTTCACTGCTGCATTTGCAGATCCTAAAACAGTGCCTGACACGTAGAAGACCTTCAATAAATATTTGTCAAATCAACAAACAAATTAATCTTCATTTCACAAAATAGAAACCTGAAGCACAAGAAACAGAGTAATTTGCCCCAAGCCAAACAGCTAGTAAGTGATGGAATCTGGTTCTAAATCCAGGAAGTCCAGCTACACGCAACAGAGCCCTCAATCTTAATCCCACACTAGTCTACATCATGTACCAGCCCTAGTGGTACTAAAGTGGTTGAATCTGCATCTTCTATGTGAAACCCATATTGCATAATTAAACACCTCCTGCTGTTTTTTTCTGCTTTCATATGAAGGACATGACGTTTCTGAAACATCACTCCTCAGATCTTCAAAGACAGTGAAGTATAGTGGAAAGAAATGGCCTCTAGTGTTACACAGACCTTGATTTAGATCCCTAATTGGGCTGTATATGAGCACTGTCACCTTAGATGAGTAATTTAATGCGCTTGCCAATTTTCACATCTTGTTAGACATAGAGAATTATAATATTTGTACAACACACTGGGTCAAAGTAGCACTTGGTCAAAGGTAACTGGCTTGGGAATCCAACAGCCCCAAGCCCATCCCACCCATCGCCAGGGCTAAGAACATCTGAGTAGTCCTACAATCTATTTGCAAACACAACTCTCGGCGCACTCTAACTTACCCAGCTTTATTATCTTTAAAAATGTGGCTTTGGTTCATAAAACAGGATAAATGATGCCTACTTCATAGAGTACTTGTGAAATATACATCAAACATCATAGACAAAATGTTTACTAGTCTCTATTACCATGCTAGGTGCTCAGTTAATGGCAGTCATGATCATCATGGTATTAATATCAGTGGTAGCATTTGTTCACAATTTCCATGGGATCTCTATAACCAAGGAGCAGCCTGGGCCAGATTCACCATGTGTGTCCATTTCTCTGCTTCTGATAACAATGAAATATTCTTGCAGATTACTTTTCGTTTACTACTGATGGCCGTGGCACGCCATCTGGAGCAGCCATTGTGACAGGAGCAGCAGTGGTAGCAGTGGGTCCCCTGTGCCTTATATCCCCTGTGCCCCATATCCCTGAGGCAGCTGACTGTGCCACCCCCACTCTCACACAGTCAGGCATGACCTGGCCCCAGGCCCAGATTCACTGCTGCTCCAGACCCTGGCCCCACATTACCACTCTCGCCCATTGCCATTGCAGGTAGGGCATGGAGAGAAGTGAACAGTCCCCTGAGCCCTCCCCTGGAAGCTCCCAGGAGCCCACCACCCTGGGGGCTGCTGCAGTGGGGTGAGGTCAAGTCACCTACCAGCTAGGGAGCAGCACGGTCAGGCACAAAGTGGTGGGCAGAGAGGGGCCTCGAGACAGAGCTGGACCCGTGGTGGTACTGCACCTGCACAAGGAACATGGCAGCTGGCCCAGGGCACAGAGCTGGGGCCATGCTTCAGGGGTCAGGCCAGGAAATGGGAGCCACACCCACTTCAAGGACCTGGCCAGCAGACCAGCCACCATGCCCACCCCAACAACAGTGCCAGGTTCCTGCACCTAGGGAGGATGCTGTATGTGGGGTAGCCCAGGGCCACATGCCTAGGGTCTGCCCCACATCACAGTGACTGCAGAGTCTGACCCTCCTGATGGCCAAGCCTGGGGCCCACAATCCACTCCTGGAGTCTCTCCCCAGGCAGGGCCAGGAGCCAAGGGAGGGAGAGCCCTGGGCCACCCCTGAGCACCTGGCCATGGGAAGAACTCACAGCAATGTCTCCCCTGCCCCAGATGATGGCCAGGGTGCAGGAAGGACCTGCAGCCCCTGCCCCACACTGCAAGGAGGTGTGGCCAGGGCTGCATGCTCCACAAAGCCAGTGGGAGCCAGGGACAAATGGGAGTCCCACCCCTTCTGAGTTGGCAGGGCAAGAACTCCCTGGGTGCAGCTGTGGCCACCCTGCCAAGGCTGTGGATCCATGTATCTTTGCACTCTTGGGAGCCCACAAAGGCAGCCCTGTCTCCTGTGGGCTCAAGGGTGCCTGCTGCTGCTGCCTGGCTTCTCCCTGCTGTTGGCTCCTGCTCCAATCTTGGAACAAGATCAGGGCCGAGCCCAGGTGCTGTCACAGCCCAACGGCGGGGGCAGGGGGAACACACTCAGGGCAGTGTTGACATGCCAGCCTCCTGCCACCTCTTGGCCCCTCCGGATTTGGGGTGCTGACAAGTAAGGGAGGGAGGTTGAGGAGGGGCTGAGGATAGTCAGGTGCTGGCCTGCAGGCACGCCCTGGCACAAATAGCCTGGGTTCCATGAGCTGTGGGAGGAGGCAGACAGGGTTCTGGGTGGAGGGGACCAGTCTGGTGAAGCCCCACCTTCAAGCTGGGGAGGGCCTGAAGCCTGGGGGCCCAGCCACCAGTCGCCTGGACTAGAGGGGGAACTTGTGGTGCTTTTCCCTGGGCCCACCTATGGCCACCCATGGAACAATCAGCACAACTTCCTCCACTCCAAGGCCCATAAAAACCCCAGACTCAGCCAGGCTTGAGGAAAGAGACAATGGGGAGACCAGATGCAGAAAGGAGCTGCCCATCCCAGGGTCTCCCCTCTGCTGAGAGCTCAGGAGATGGTGGGATGACCAACTGCAGAGAGGAATTACCCTCTCTGCTAAGAGCTGAACACTCATCTGGACACCCTGACTACAGAGTGAAGCTGCCCACTGCAGGTCTCCTCTGAGCTGTTCTACTGCTCAATAAAACTCCTCTTTGTCTTGCTTACCCTTCACTTCTCTGTGTACTTCATTCTTCCTGGTTGCAGGACAAGAACTCGGGGCCCACTGAATGGTGAGACTAAAAGAGCTGTAACACGAACAGGGCTGAAACATGCCCCTTGCTTGCCCTTCACTTCTCTGTGTACTTCATTCTTCCTGGTTGCAGGACAAGAACTCGGGGCCCACTGAATGGTGAGACTAAAAGAGCTGTAACACGAACAGGGCTGAAACATGCCCCTTGCTTGCCATGTTGCAGGCAAAGAGAAGAAGAGGAAAGCTGCAGCCCTTTGGAGAGCCCAGACCTGGGAGTTCCCCCAAGTCAGGGCTGTGACTCCCTTTTTGGGGCCCTGCATTTCCTGGTATCTCCAAGCTTCCAGGCACCATCACATACCCTGGTGCCAGCTGGGGAAGCAACTTATGCTGCACCTGGTCCAGCCACAGCCTCACAGAGAGCTAGCGCCCATGCCAGCACCTGGAGTGGCCCACCCAATGGCAGCAGCTGGTGTGTCTCTGCACAGTGGCCATACCCCACATTCACTCACACACCCCTCGCCACTCCACACCTGATTCACAGTCTCCCTTGGAGGCATGGAATCCAGGGAGGTAGCGTGACCTGAGTGCAGCCTGCCAGGCCAAGTGGGTGGAACAAGCCCAGTGGGCCCCAGCAAAACTTGGGCAAAGGTGCTACCAGCCACAGAGGTTTCCAGCCAGAAAAGTGATCCCATAAGACTACGTTTGACTTCTTGTTCACTCAGTGACAAGACATAGTACTGTGCACTGTGGGAGATTCAAGAAAAGCATAATGATAGACTTGGAATAGAATGAGACTACTACACTGTTGAATTGTTTCCCTCAATACCCTGAATATTTTCAAAAACTTTCACTAAGTGAACACTCAGTCAATTTTTGGATACCGCCAGTGATGGGGTGGCCACCATGTAAAGAATCCCATTCAAGCTTGGGACAAAATTTATTAAAAATTCTTCCTTATTTTGAGTCCAAATCCGACCTCCTTAAGTTTCTACCCACTGGCCTTTTCACAATTTGGTGCCATATTGATGAAAAAGATAACACGTTAAAACTCACACATACTTGGGATTGTTTGGAGACCTGCAGGCTGGACAGACCCATCAGGGTGTTATTTATAGGAGGAACTAGAGAGCCGCCTGGAAAAGAAGTCATTATTTCTAAAGAAAAGCAAGCTATGTCACAAGCAGCAGACAGAAGCCATCATCTATAAACAGTTGATGATGTCAACTACATACTTTTCTATAATAACTTAATTTGTGACTAAAAATCTACCCTTTCACACATCACATATTTGTTTGTAGATGATGAGAGTCGGGCAAATGAGTAGAGCCCAACGTCAATCTCTCAAGTAGTCTTTCAATCCTGCCTCTATGGTCTCATTTTTAAGCCCCAGGGATAGGAAGAACCTTACAATGAAAAATAAGAAATGGAAATTTTTCTGAAATTAGATAATTACTACATACATGTTTATGCTAATAAATTTCAAAATCTCAATGAAATAAAACATTAACAAGAAAATATCGATAATCAAAACTGACTCAAGAAAAATATCAAACATGAAAAGATTGATAAAATTGAAAGAAATTGAAAGTTATCAACTAATTTTCTCAAATAAAAGATTTAGAACCAGACAGTTTTACTGGGAAGCAATTCAGTTCATTTTATGAAGTTAGCATAACCAAAAATAGCAAAAGTGACCAAAAAGTGTCCAAAATACAAAAGCTGTAAATCAACCTTACTAATGTAGATTTGAAAGGACAAAATAAAATAAGAATAGAGCAAATTAAGCAGCCGACTGAAGCAAACATTTCCATAATCAAGTAGGATTGATTTCAGGAGTGCAATAATTGCTTAATACTATAAATAAGTCAAAGGACAAAAACCATATAATTATCTCAAAAGATACTAAAACGAATTTGAAAATTAATAATCTATTCATTAGGAAAAAGTAAATAACTTTCAAAAACCAGAACTAGAGAAAATTCTTTTAGTATGCAAGTAAATAAATATTCTAAAATAATGACATTACATGTAAATCTTTAGAGTGATTTCCATAAGCAAAAAATAAGTGAAAATATCCAAAATCATTCTTGATCTGATAGAGCTATGCAAATGGAGAGGACAAATTGTCATTATATTGGAAGACAATATTGGAATATTCCAATATTATATTGGAAACAATTAAAATTGTTTACTCAAAAGTCATAAAGATTTAATTGAAAATCTCTTCAATTTTAGTATTCAAATGTAAGATATATAAACATCCACACTTTCTTCTATATCATAAAATATGTTAGAAAATACGATAGAATAGATGTTCCATTAACAATAACATTACACATATATAGAATTCCTAGAAATATACAGAATTCCTAGAAATAACCCAAAAACAAAATGTGAAGGACCTATATTAAAAAAAAAACACACTTTTTTTTTTTTTCCTGAGACAGAGTTTCACTCTTTTTGCCCAGGCTGAAGTGCAACAGCACGGTCTCAGCTCACTGCAACATCTGCCTCCCGGGTTCAAGCAATTCTCCTGCCTCAGCCTCCCAAGTAGCTGGGATTACAGACACATGCTACCATGCCTGGCTAATTTTTGTACTTTCAGTAGAGACTGGGTTTTGCCATGTCTCGAAACCAACCTGGTCTCAAACTCCTGACCTCAGGTGATCCTCCCACTTTAGGCCCCCAAAGTGCTGGTATTGCAGGTGTGAGCCACCATGCCCGGCTACAAGACACTTTTTTTTTTTTTACTATAAAATGTAAAGAAGAAGGAGAAAAAGGTATAAAATGTAAAGAAGAAGGAGAAAGGGAGTAAAAGAGAACAAAACATGTTCAGAGACACATATTTTCTTCATTTTTTCCCAAATTAATTCATAAAATTTTCACAACTTTCATCAAAATTCCTGACTAAAATCCAAATTATTTTTCAGGACCTACAGAATCCAGCATTGTCTGGCCCCCAGCTGCCAACTACATCTCTGCCCTCATCACCTACTCACCCCCTACTGCCTCCAACCACAGGGCCTTCCCACTCTTCCTCCAGAACACCAGGCTCTCTACCACATTAAGACTTCTGCACCTGTGTTCCCTCCACCTGTAGCTATTCCTTCCCACCCACTCTGTTACTTTATTCAAAGGCTACCTCTTCAAAGAAACATTATTGGACATCATTAGTATCATCCTCCTCATTTTCTTTCTGTACCCTACTTTTTCTCTTTGTCACACCTATCACTACCTGACATTGCACTGTATATCCATTCCTGTTTTTGTCTCTTGTCTGTCTCTTCAAAGAGAATGTGGACCCCATGAGAGCAATGACCACCTGCCTTGCACACAGTGACATCTCATTCACTCCCCAGCACCTGGAATAATGAATGTCTGGCACACAGAAGGACTCCACCAATATTGGTTTAATGATGTAATGAAAAATCCCAACTAGATAAAATTATTCCAAGTTTATTTTGGAATTAGAAAAGATAATAAAATATTTTTAATGCAGTAATAAAGTTGTCTTGCTTCACCAAATATTAACATTTATTTTGAAATCACAGTAATTAAGTCAATTTTATACTGGTCTAGGGGCAGGCAGAATAATAAAACAATATAGACAAGCCCAAAATAACCATAGTTCATAGAATAACCTAGTATATAAATAGCCAACATCATAAAACAATGGAGAACGTCGAGCATTAGTTAACAAAGGATGTAAGATAAACTGACAAACTTTTGGGAGAAAAAAAAAAGCTATTGTATTTATTTTTTTATTATTTATTTTATTTATTTATGTATGTATTTATTTTTGAATCGGAGTCTTGCTCTGTTGCCCAGGCTGGAGTGCAGTGGCTCAATCTTGGCTCCCTGCAAGCTCTGCCTCCTGGGTTCATGCCATTCTCCTGCCTCAGCCTCCCGAGTAGCTGGGACTACAGGCACCCGCCACAATGCCTGGCTAACTTTTTTTGTATTTTTAGTAGAGACGGGGTTTCGCCGTGTTAGCCAGGATGGTCTCGATCTCCTGACCTTGTGATCTGCCTGCCTTGGCCTCCCAAAGTGCTGGGATTACAAGCGTGAGCCACCTCACCCAGCTGAAGCTATTTTATAAAGTATATTAAACTTTACAGGTCCCTAAAATAGTTTTTGGATAAAACAATTAAACAGGAAAATATATATAAATATTTTGCTGCTACTTGAATATGAATGATAGTGCTAGAAAATAACAAAGAAAAACATGAAAAGATTTGAGTGCATAAAAGTTTTAAGTTTGTACATAGCAAAAATATTATAACCAAAATTGAAAAACTACACAATGAAGAAAAAGATCTTGGCACACATATAACCAAAGGCCATTATGTTGATCATATAAAGGAAGATTATAAATAAATATAAAAAGCATTGAAATTAACAGAAACACAAAACCCAACAAACATACTAAAATGTTCAGTCTTAATGGTAATTACAAAAGTGTAAATTAAAACAATGCATCTATCATTTCAAAATTATAAATGCTAAAACTTTTGTTAACAAAGATATGGTGGAATAGCTTCTCATAAATTGCTGTAAAAAAAAAGTCATGTTTAATAGAAGCCAGTAATTCTACTCTTAGAAATTATTCCTAAAGAAATAATCAAATGTAGGCTGACATTTATATCCAAGATTTCTCATCATAGCATTTCATATAACAACAAAAATGTATTTTAAAAAAACAAATTATCCAGTAATATGGTGAAATAATTTATGGTGCATTCACATAATGGATGATTATATGGGTATTAAAGATCTTTTTCAATGAATATTTAATGATATATGCTAGCATTTATTATATATATAAAGTTTGAGAATATGAAGGGGTCGAGGAGGAGGAGGGAAGAATTCCAAATTATATACATAGTTATTATAGGATATTACAGCTGAACGGGGGCTCAGATTCTATAGGTAAAAGAATTGTCACCTTTTTCAACAAAGTAGTTGCATTTAGAACTTAGGTCTATTTGGTGGAGTTGAGTAGTACCATCTGCTTATATAAATGTATACATAGTAAATGGTGCCTCCTGATAAGAAATGAAATGGCCCATAATTTTGAGAATCAAAAGATTTAAAAATCTGTCTGATTCACTAGTGTGGGAGAAGGGTGGATCTATCCAAGCCAAAGCAGACATAAACAAAAACGTTATGTCCCACAAGGAAACCCAAATAAGAAAGACTAGGCTGCCGATCACCAGAACTGAGATCCAGGGCCTTAGGCATTGAAGGGAATGCAGGTTTCAGGATCAGCATACATCTAATGCTGGAACCTGTTTTATCTCAGCTCCTCACACCCAGGCCCTGTGACACCATGAAGTAAAGTTCTGTGCAGCTCTTAGCATTGTTCCTGGCATGTAGTACTCAATGAATATTTTCCCTGAATGAAAGAAAAAATGAGGGAGTCAATGAATAAATACATGAATCAAAAGTTGTCTACATGGACCAGACAATGTTGCTGTGGACACTTCAACTAAGCATCATGCTGAGAAATATCTCCTTCAAACCTCAAATTGCAGATCCATAGATATTTTTACCAGGAGCAAGGACAACAGCAAGCAGGGTATTAGGAACTTCCCTAACAGCTGTGACATCATAGTGAGGAAAGTGCCCAGGGATAACTGAGTCCAAGGCTGAACTCTCCTGGGAGTTAAGAGATGCAGCCTGTGACCCTCAGGGCTACATTCAAGTTTGAGAAGGCAGCCACAGGAGAGCAACAAGAATTAGTTGAGGCATGAGTGTAGGTGTTCAGGATACTTGGAACAGAGAAACCAGGGAAAAGCCTGCACTGTGTGCTTCTTTGTCAGATTGGTACCCAAGCCATTTTGATTTGGATGTTTAACAGAAAGAGTTTGTATTTTGCAGACACAGGCTTTTACCAAATAAATTATTTAAATTACACAATAACATGCTGTTTGGTAAAAGCAAAACATCTTGTGTAGACACATGCACAAAATCTCAGGCTTGTGCCTAAGATCAAGTGTACACACATGCACATAGGCATACACATGTACACGTATACTCACACCACAACAGGCATAGAGAAACATTTTTGTATTATAAAATTTCTCATTGAGGGCTTTGAAATGATTTTGTAAATCAGAAAATATTTAAAACATAGTTTGTAAGGGGGAAAAGATAAATAAAAGGTGCACAACAGTAAAATTCCTACTTTTCTAAATTCTGTAAGATTTTATGACCACAAGTTCATATTGCATGGTGTCATGCTATAGAACACAGCACAAGAGAGGATTAATAATTCTCCTTTTTGGATCACCTTTGCGGTGCAGAGGCCTGAGGAGTGAGGTCGAAGAGGCTACCTCTGCAGAAGGCACTGGGGAGGAACCAGATTGATGGGCAGCCCTGGTGGTGGTGACAGCACTGGCAGGAGCCAGCTGTCCAGCAGGAGCCCCACCTGCCTCACTGCTGGGGCAAAGGCAAGCACTGACCCATCCTGACAGCCACGCAGACTGACGGACCAGCGCATGGAAGAAAACCAAGGCGGACTCACAGAATTAGTTTGAAAAAACCTGGGGGACTTGTAGTTCTCACAAATTGAGTGAGGAAAGAACCTGAAAATATGTTTTATTATTGTCATCGAGACCCCAGTTTCAACCCTAGACTATTGTGGCCTGGGGAGAAAGTTTTCAATTGATTGTCCTCCCTGGAGCTTTTACGCTTGTGAAAGAAATAAAGAAACACTTGAAAAGTGAATGGTGTTAAGTCGTACAGGACAAAGTGGGGCATAGGGAATTGACACTAAAATTCCCTATGTAAGAGGGAATTCCCTATGTAAGAGTTTAGAAGAAAATTATCTGAAAACCAAGGGGCCAGAAAATTTTCATTAATGGGAAAGAAATTCACAATACACTAGAACTGAATAAAATGAGAGAACTGGAGATGGGAGGCAGGGAGCATTCTAGTGGCATATTTATCCTACAGCATCATCTTCATGGAAGGTTCTAGAAAAGTTATCCTAAAAGGAAATGGTCACGGTTACTAGCAAGTTCAATCAATCCTTCGTATATAATATATGGTTAAACATCATACAAGAATTATTTATTTTCCATGTAATCTTATAAAAGCATTCAAAGTCGAGATACATTAAAGAACAAAATATCTGCCTAGTGTACCCATTATTCTGGGAAAGAAAAAATGGAAAAAGAGAAAAGGTATAATTACAAAAAACCGGTGGTGCTGTATTTTTACTGCATTTGGAACCACCACAATCTGACAGTGTTGATTGCCCCCTGGTGGTGATATTTGTGAAGATTGGTTTCTTGGGGAATTTTAACTATTTTTTTCATGGGAAATGGTTCCAAAAGAAAAAATGTTATCATTGGCTTGAATTCTTCTACACTACCCCTACATTGATCGGCCAGCAAATGTAGCTCTTTTCCATTTCTTCCCCTCCACTAATACTTGCTTGGTGCTTCCAAAAAGCCCCTCCTTTCACCACAGCTATGGTAAAATGAACTCAGGAGAATTTGTAGATATAGGCAATAATATGGTTAATTCCAGATGGTAAGAAAATGCTATTACATATTTCTAAGGAAAATACTAAACATCATGAAAATAATATGATGTTAGCTGTGGGCTAAAAAAAACAAACAAAACATCATGAAAATCAGTGGTATGGAAAGCAGGCATATGGACCTCACTCGTCACTGTGAGACTTAGGCAAAAAAACTAATTTTCCTTGAGGCTGTTTCTGAGTTGTAGTGAAGATTAAATAAGTATGCAAAACATCTAGCATAATTTCTGCCATGGAGCAGTAAACATTATTCTTTTCCTTGAATAACTACTGGTACATTTCTAAATAAGGTTCAGAAACAAAATAGATTTTTCAGAAAATTAAAATGCCATACTGATGGAGAATTGAAAATTTCATTATGGAATAATCTATTTTCTGCCTATTGCATTCTGCCTCTTAGTTTTTGTGTGTATCCTTCACTAGCAACAACTGAAAAGAGAGAAGAAACTAGAACTATCATAGTTTCTACCTATTGAACCCAATAAGAACTCAGTTCTCTGCTCCTTGCTTGTGGGACACCAGCAAACTAAGAGAGTTCATTTGTCCTTGGTGAGATGAACAATATAGAGTTTTACCTAAAGTGAAGTTACTAAATTAAAAGATTATCATTGATTCTGAGATTAAATATTTCTTACCTATTTGGTGCTCAAATATTCCTTTGTTTGAGACAGAGTTACACTCTTGTTGCCCAGGCTGGAGTGCAATGGCAGGTGACCTCGGCTCACTGCAACCTCCACCTCTGAGGTTCAAGTGATTCTCCTGCTTCAGCCTCCCAAGTAGCTGGGATTGCAGGTGCCCGCCACCCTGCCCAGCTAATTTTTTGTGTTTTTAGTAGAGATGGGGTTTCATCATGTTGGCCAGGCTGGTCTTGAACTCCTGACCTCAGGTGATCCACCTGCCTCGGCCTCCCAAAGTGCTGGGATTACAGGTGTGAGCTACCGCACCCGGCCAAATATTCCTTTTTATGAAGCACTGGTGGTGTGACTGATGGTTTGGATTTTAAGGGTGGCTTGAATGTCTCACCATGTAAAAAACATCACCAACCCTAAACTGACCCACAGATTTTTAGTCTATGAAATTACTGAAGAGCTACTGAAACTTACTGAGAGAGGAGATAGCAGGTTGGAATCCAGAGACAGGTTGACCAGGGCCTCACTGCAGGCTCTGTTAATTACAGACCGTGTGATTTATGTGTGCTTTGCTTAGAGACTCTTAATTCAAGATGTAATTAGACTCTTTATGATTGAAATGTTATTGATCATGAAAACCACAGATCTCAAAATTCCTGTACTTGCTGATCTCTCAAGGTCCTTCCAGCACTGCTTTTTAGCCTAATACAAGGACATGCACCTTGGTTCCAACCCCACATGATTCCAACTTGGAAAAAAACACTTGAGTGATCAAATTAAACTTGACAAACTAAAAACAGTAGAGATTCTTTATACTCTTGAGCTAAAAGGTAGAGGGACAGACTTGCTATGTATAAGCATCCAGAGAAAGATATTAGAATTCTAACAGAATGACTTTTGTGTCTGCTTATTACACAAATATTATATGCTGATATGTACATGAAACAGTTGTTTCATCACTTCTAAAAACATAAACTGCTAGTCATAAGTTTTAAAAATGCTAAATTTCCCCCTGAGGTTTTACTGTCTTGTGTCAATTTTCTGAATTATCTGCCCAAGGAGGGAGAAAACAAAGGAAATTGAAAAAAAATGAGAAATGAATAAGTATAGACCCCCAAATTCACTATTTTGGTCTTTAACACTGCCTCTCTCATAGAAATTGGGAAGTTAAAATCATATACCAAAAAAAAAAAAAAAAAAAAATCAGGCTATTCTCTACAGTGTCCTACCGCTGCCTCTCCATATGTAGGTCACAGGCACCACCTAGAGGCATTAATCATGTCTAACTCTCATTTCAGGGAACTCATATAAGTCAGTTCAAAATCCAGTTGAGTTCTCTCTCTAGTCACAGACTTGAAAATTAGTTAATCAAATAAAGTACTCCCATCTCTCAGCTTCCAGGGCAATAAAGCAAGACCAAATGAAAAGGAGACACGCAAATATACATATCCTGTCAAATAATTAGACTTATCTGTCTCACTATCTCATTTGTTAACACCTTTGTGATTCCACTTGCTGCCTATACAGCAAGAAAGACGCATAACATTAAGGTATAGTTCTACTTTGGAGAGTCAGTAGATAAACTAGAACTACAAAAATCCCAGGTAAGCCTTAACTAAAAAGATAACATTCCATTTTGACAATGAAAATATGTCTGCAGGCTGAGCATGGTGGCTCACGTCTATAATCTCAGCACTTTGGGAGGCCAAGGTGGGTGGATCACTTCAGGCCAGTGGTTCAACACCACCCTGGTCAACATGGTGAAACCCTGTCTCCACTGAAAATACAAAAAACTAGCTGGTTGTGGTGGCGCACCTGTAATCCCAGCTACTTGGGAGGCTAGTCAGGAGAATCACTTGAGCCTGGGAGGTTGAGGTTGCACTGAGCTGAGATTGTGCCACTGCACTCCAGCCTGGGAGACAGAGCAAGACTCCATCTCAAAACAAAAAAGAAAGAAAGAAAATATGTCTGCAATAAGTAACATTAAATGCTGCCAGTTCCAACTGCTATCAGTGAAGGACAAGAAGTTTGTTTCCAGAAGGTTCCACCTTTATGTGCCAGCTTTATCTCTCAGCAATAACAAAATATCTGCATGATGTTTCAAATTAATCTTCTGCACATCTAATCTGCGTAACATTAGCTGGAGTAAATAAAAAGAGTTCTGAGATTCCAAGGCTTGTGTATACTCAAGGTATTACAAATCACCATGGAAAGTTAAGGGAGAGTTGAAAATAATAAGTAGCTATGAGCTTCCTGCACATAACTGAATCCACAGCTCAGGACTATGTTTGACAAATACCTGGACTTCTAATATATGAGCAACTTAATTTAGAATTCAGCTCGGCTTGGCAGAAATCATGTTGGCTAGAGACACTAGAGTCCTAGGTTCTTGCCCCATCTTTATTACTCTCTGGCTATGGGATCTGGTAAAAGTAGACCCTTCAATATTTGAAGAAACCTGGTGGTGTCAGTTTTCTCAATGTGACTTTCACCAACTCAGATGCTTTGGTTTAAGTTACTGTAAAATAACCATAAGTAAATGTCTGGGATCCATATATCCCATCTACTATTCCCTCACAAATTTGATTAATAAACCTCTGCAGCCACCAGCCTCCCTCCCTCCTTCTCCATTTTAGGACTCAGTAATATCTAGCTAAAATCAGAGACTTGGGTGCAAATTCAGACTGAGTTCCTTATTACTGTTTACTATGTATCCTTGAGCACCATATTTAACCTCATTAAGACTCAGTGTCCTCATTTGTCAATTGGGCGTTATAATAGCCAATAATCAAGAAGGAAATGAGCTAAAGCATGAGAAGCATTCGGCACAGGGGCTGACACAAGTACAGTTCAACAGGTATGTGATAGATACTATGTTATTAATATTATTATTTTATTGATTTAAGAACCTACTAAATACATTTTATGTGTTAGCCCTAAGGGGTAAAACCCTGCACCCCACATTGGGCAGGCGCTAATGATGATGCACATCCACAGTCCACAGGCAGTTACAAAACAGCATCATACATGCCATGTAGAATCGTGCAAGAGCTATGGCTGCACACCACTCAACACGCATGTGTGGGACAAGGGAAAGTTCCCAGAAGAAGTGACACCTCAGCTGACGGATGATTAAAGCAGAGAGAGAAGCAGTGTTCCTAGGCATGCGAAAAGGCCTGGAAAAAATAGTTCAGACATAGAGTGGTTGGGAAGTTGCTCAAGGGATCCTACTGCCTTGGCTTCCCAAAGTTCTGGGATTATAGGCATGAGCCACCATGCCCGGCCGAAGATTTTTTTTAAGGGATAAATCTATAACAACATTGGATGACAAGGAGGGGCATCATCAATGCAATAGAAATGATGACAAAGACATACTCAAAAAAGGAGTTTGATAAGAGGTGGGAACAATTCTGAGGGCACTCTACACTTGGGGGTTTGGTGGACATGGAGGTAGGCAGAAACAAGGGCAAGGGTCAGGCTGCTTTGGAGGCCATTCAACCACTTTATCCTGGTTATGACAAAGAATAGCCACAGAATCCTCTGTTCCCTACAAGAAAAATGAATGGAAACCCTTGGGTGGGTGTGGGCAGGGTGGGGCGGGGCAATGCAGAGAAAAAGCAGTGTCCTGGATGGCCAGCTACACCCAAGAGGAACAAGGAGCACCTCCCTATACGAGGAGACTTGCAGGTCCTTCCATCTCACATCACGTCCTTTCCCCACAGGTACTGGAGGCTGCTACAGTAACAGATGCTAGCAGAGAAAGTTAAATCAAAGACAAAAGCACAACCAAGAATCACCAAATAGTTCAGCACAACCAACACCTTGATATATGAGCATCCATCTAAATATATAGAAGATCTACTTCCTAAGGAAATACAATAAATACAGCAAACTGAAAGTGACTTTAAAAGAAATATAATTAATATCTTCACAAGCATTAAAAAGGACATCATATAACAAAAAAGGAAGTGCTTGAAATAATTAAAACAAAAATATTATAACTGAAATAAAACTCAGTAGAAGAACTAAGTGGACAGAGCTGAAGAAGAGACACAGCTGATGGGCAAATGAGTGACCCAGAGCACAGCTCCAAAGTCAAACAGATGGAAAGTGGAAGGAAATAAAGAATGAGAGAGTGGAGACAGCTAGTATAGACAACCTAAATTGTCTTAAATTGGGACTAGAAGAAAAATGAGAGAAGAGAGATAGAATGACATGGAATACTGGGCATATATAGATTTCAAGAGTGTTGAATGATGGAGGAGAAGCATACTGGACAATAGAATAGTGCCAGGAGAGAAACGGGGGAAAGACAGTGGATATGAATAAAGTTTGTAAATCGGTGTCAGGAAATTGAGAGAGTTAACATTTACCACGTGATTTTTTTTTAACATGGGTGAGATGAGTTTTTCTTCCTCTTTCATTCCTACCTTCCTGGAGGCTGAAAGCTTCCACATCTAAGGTGACAGAAACAGGATTTCTATCATGAGCAGAAGACAGTCTTTGAACATAATGAGATACCAAAGAAGAGGAATGTGTTAGCAGGAGATAAACCTTTACAATACCTGAGCTTTTTAAAAGATTTTTCTACTCTCAGTTCAGAGTACCACTTTTATCCTCCTTTCCTATCTTCTGGACCTATCCAATAGCAGAATTCTTGGGGAACAGAAAAGGACAATTATTCCAGAGACCCCTGCAACAAAGTAGACTGGGATTAGGATGAGAAAAAGAGGAGTTAAGAAGATCAAGGGATGGTGGGAGGGCTCAAGGAGGAGAGTCCAGAAGAGGTGCTCTGTGATGAAGGGGATGGCCATGTGGGCCCCATGAGAGTTTATAAATGAAAGCCGACCCACGTGAGTGGAGAATAAGATGGGGAGTAAAGGAAGCCCTTCCTAAATTCTCACCCCCTTATGGATATTATGAGTTAAATGATAGCTCAAACCTGAAGTAAGAACTGAATGGACTTTCTTTGCAGCTCCGTTGTATGTTTTTCCAGCTGAGAAAGAGTGTAGGGCTTTCCCCCAACAATTAACAGCAGAGGCCTAAAGTTTTCTAGTGGAAAAAAAATTGTGTTGGAACAAAATGCCCAACTTTCTTTTACTGTGTCTCTTACTGATTGCCACAGCCTTCTACCTCCAAGTTAAGAGGTAGAGTCACCAAGCTGTATTTGGGGGCTCCTACTTGGGGTGTTCCCAGAGGTCCAATCTAACAGAGTGTCCAGTACATTTGAAACTAAGTTAAGGGACAGTCCATCATGGCAGCCTAACTAGTCACAAGATGGTAACAAGAAAAGTGGGTCCAGGAGAAAGTGGTTTTGAGGTTTAGGATATCCAGACAGAAAGAGAGAGAAATAGTATAAATCATGTTGTGATCTTCTCATTACAGCCAGTTAAGAAGACTGGAACCATGCCTTCTTCAAACACAACAGGTCAGTTCCTTTATTGAGCTTCCCTACAATATACAGACAGTGGCATGTAGAGCCCTATTATTGAACAAATTATTTGTCCAATAATTGTTTTAAGTCTGGATCACTTCTATAAAGGGAAGACCCATCAGAGCTGGTAGGGCAAAACTTGACCACATGCAATGGCTGCATCAGAACCAATGTGATGCCCTGTGATGATCAGGGGAAAAGGTATTGTTGCCTACGTTGAATAATACTAGGTAGAAAAAACTAAAGACTTTTGTTAGGAGTGAAAACTGGTTCCCAAGTGGGAGAAATTTAAACTGCAGAATGTGGAGAGTAAGAATATGGAGCAAGAATAAAATGTATCAGAAAGTATAAAACAGAAAATGGTTATGGAAATTTACTGCCTCTATCTTCAAGGTGATATGTAAGTTAAATGCCAAAAATGCATTTGCCTTAATGCACAATGGATTGGTGAGCTTAAAGCAAGACTAAAGAATATTGAGAAATTTTATACCAAGCATTTGATCACCTAACAAGAGAGGCCAAAGAGACTTCTAATTATTTCACAAAATTATAGAAATGTTATATAAGGTGGTAGAGAAAGGAAGCATGGAAGAAGACACAAGACACCAGATGTTGCTCATCAAGTGTTGCCGGTGAGCATTGACAGCAGAGGGAACATTAGCCAGCCTCTGGCTGCACACTGGACTAGTGCCGATTATCTGGGTGGCAAAAGGAACAGCTGAGGCTCTTTTAAAATTACTAGCTAGTGTTGTACAAAAGGAGAGGTTAGCACTCCCCTTGACAAGGATGGAAGAGGCCCTTGGGCCTGACAACATGCATACGGTTAAGGCATTGCCACCTACTTCGTGGCATCTAACCATCATTTTTATGGAACAGAACAGAGCCCTCTGAAATAATACCACACATCTACAACCATCTGATCTTTGACAAACCTGACAAAAACAAGAAATGGGGAAAGGATTTCCTATTTAATAAGTGGTGCTGGGAAAACTGGCTAGCCATATGTAGAAAGCTAAAACTGGATCCCTTCCTCACACCTTACACAAAAATTAATTCAAGATGGATTAAAGACTTAAATGTTAGACCTAAAACCAGAAAAACCCTAGAAGAAAACCTAGGCAATACCATTCAGGACATAGGCATGGGCAAGGACTTCATGTCTAAAACACCAAAAGCAATGGCAACAAAAGCCAAAATAGACAAATGGGATTTAATTAAACTAAAGAGCTTCTGCACAGCAAAAGAAACTACCATCAGAGTGAACAGGCAACCTACAGAATGGGAAAAAATTTTTGCAATCTACTCATCTGACAAAGGGCTAACATCCAGAATCTACAAAGAACTCAAACAAATTTACAAGAAAAAAACAAACAACCCCATCAAAAAGTGGGCAAAAGATATGAACAGACACTTCTCAAAAGATGACATTTATGCAGCCAAAAGACAGATGAAAAAATGCTCATCACTGGCCATCAGAGAAATGCAAATCAAAACCACAATGAGATACCATCTCACATCTGACTTTTTAATGGCAATCATTAAAAAGTCAGGAAACAACAGGTGCTGGAGAGGATGTGGATAAATAGGAACACTTTTACATTGTTGGTGGGACTGTAAACTAGTTCAAGCATTGTGGAAGACAGTGTGGTGATTCCTCAAGGACCTAGAACTAGAAATACCATTTGACCCAGCCATCCCATTACTGGGTATATACCCAAAGGATTATAAATCATGCTGCTATAAAGACACATGCACATGTATGTTTATTGTGGCACTATTCACAATAGCAAAGACTTGGAACCAACCCAAATGTCCATCAGTGATAGACTGGATTAAGAAAATGTGGCACAAAAAACCAAACACTGCATGTTCTCACTCATAGGTAAGAACTGAACAATGAGAACACTTGGACACAGGAAGGCGGACATCACACACCGGGGCCTGTCATAGGATGGGGGGGAGGGGAGGAGAGATAGCATTGGGAGATATACCTAATGTAAATGATGAGTTAATGGGTGCAGCACACCAACATGGCACATGTATACATATGTAACAAACCTGCGCGTTATGCACATGTACCCTGGAACTTAAAGTATAATAAAAAAAAAATTGCTAGCTACAAGGATAGAGCAGCCAGGACTACTTCCCTGACTTAACTTTAAGTCATGATGCCTGAACCACAACTAGTTATCTAGTTGCAGTTTTTGCAGCTGCACCAGTGCCCCATGTTCTGCGGCAGGAACTCCTGAGAGAGTTGAGGGCCCTTTTCTTCAGGGAGACACATTTTTCTACTTCTGATGTGTGGGTAAGAGGGCATGCAATGGCAAACTGTTGGGAAATCCCATCTGAGTACTGGAAAAGACCCAAGGAAGCTGGGACTGATTTAGTATAGAGTTCAAATTTATACCTGTCAGATCCCTGCTACCTCAAGCCATGAGTGTTGACGCAGCCAGGCTGTTTTCCCCAGACTAGGGGAATTAAAGACAAGTAAAATCCAAGGAAAAGCTTGCAGGTTAAGTTGGACAGTCTCTATTATTTTCCTGTCACTATATGAGAAGCATGGCTCACTCTCACCTATAAGACCTAACAGAAAACTTTTGTTTATTGTGAGGAAAAGAAAAAAAAAAAGGAAAAATAAAGAAAAGAAAAAAAAGGGAGAGAGGAAAAAACAAACTCTTTCTCCATGTACCTCCTGAAGTGTTCTTTCTGTCTAATGGGGGATGGCAGAATATGCCACCCCAATATATACCACTTTGGCATAAGAATTACTTTGCATTAAAGGCGTTTGGAAGCCAGAGGTGCAGGAAGATGGATTCTGACTTCCTCTTTTCTTTTCAAAAGCATGAGACAAAATGCCCACGTGAAAGATGCCCTCCCTATACCAGAAGAAAAGAAATATCCTTATCACCAGGCACAGGGAATCGAGGCAGAGAGAATTTTGTACAAAAGGACCTTCATAAAATAACTCTTATCTTTCTTTCGTTGCCCCATATACAGGCAACCCTCATTTTATTGTGCTTTGCTTTATTGCACTTTGCTATATTGTATTTTTTACAACTTGAAGGTTTTTGGCAATGCTCCTTTGAGCAAATGTATTAGTGCTATTTTCTGATGGCATGTGCTCATTTGGTGTCTCTGTGTCACATTTTGGTAATTCTCACAATATTTCAAATGTTTTCATAGTTATATCTGTTACAGTGATCAGTGGTCCTTGATATTACTATTGTAATTGTTTAGGGGCACCATGAACCACGCCCATATAAGACAGTAAATTTAATAGATAAATGTATGCATTCTAACTCCTCCACTGACCAGCCATTCCCCATCGCTGTCCTCCTTGGGCCTTCCTATTCTCTGAGACACAACAATATTGAAATTAGACCAATTAATAGCCCTACGGTGAACTCGTGAGTGCTCAAATGAAAGAAAGAGTTGCACATCTCTCACTTTAAATCAAAAACTAGAAATGATTACATTCAGTGAGTAAAGCAAGTCAAAAGCCAAGGTAGGCCAGAAGCTAGGCCTTTTGTGCCAAACAGCCAAATTGTGAATGCAAACGAAAAGTTATTGAAGGACATGAAAAGTGCTACTTCACTAAAGACACAAGGGATACAAAAGCAAAACAGCCTTATTGCTGAAAAGGATAAAGTTTTCATGATTTAGATAGAAGATTAAACCAACCACAACATTCTCTTAAGCTAATGCCTAAACCAAAGCAAGACTCCAACTGTCTTCAGTTCTGTGAAGGCTGAGAGAGGTAAGCAAATTACAAAAGAAAACTCGGAGGCCAGCAGAGGTTGATACATGAGGTTTAAGGAAAGAAGTTGTCTCCATAACATAATAGTGCAAGGTGAAGCAGCAAGTGCTAGTGTAGAAACTACAGCAAGTTCTTCAGAAGATCTAGCTACGATAACTGATGAAAGTGACTATACTGAAAAAAAGATTTTCAATGTGGACAAAACAGTCTTGTAGTGGAAGAATGTGCCATTTAGGATTTTGATAGCTAGAGAGGAGAAGTCAATGCCTGGCTTCAAAGTTTCAAAGGACAGGCTGACTCATATTATGGACTAATGCAGCTGGTGACTTTCAGTTGAAGCCAATGCTCATGTACCATTCTGAAAATCCTAAGCCCTTAAGAATGATGCTAAATCCATTCTGCCTGTGCTCTGTAAATGAAACAACAAAGCCTGGATGCCAGCATATCTCTTTACAGCATACTTTACTGAATATTTTAAGCCCACTATTGAGACCTACTTCTTAGAAAAAAATATTTCCTTCAAATTTTACTGCTCATTGACAATGCACTTGGTCGTCCAAGAGCTCTGATGGAGATATACCAGGAAATTAATGTTGTTTTCAAGCCTGCTAACATAGTATCCATTTTGTAGCCCATGGATCAAGAAATAATTTCAAGGAGTAATTTTTCCTTGCAAAATATATTTCTTAAATATGACTTAAAGTCGAAATTACTGCCATGGTTAGTGATTCCTCTGATGGATCTGGGCAAAATACATTGAAACCCTTCTGGAAAGGATTCACCATTCTCAGTGTCATTAAGAACATTTGTGATTCAACGGAGGAAATCAAAAGACCAGAAATAGAAGCTTGAAAGAAGTTGATTCTAATCCTCACGGGTGGCTTTGAAACGTTCAAACTTTAGTAGAAGTAAGTGTAGATGATTGCAGACGATGAAGAAATTGCCACAGCTACCCTAACCTTAAGCAGCTGCCACCCTGACGAATCAGCAGCCGTCAACATCAATGCAAGACCCTCTACCAACAAAAAGATTACAACTCACTAAAGGTAAAGGGTCAGATAATTGTTAGCATTTTGAGCAACGAAGTATTTTTTAAATTAAAGTATGTACATAGTGTTTTCTTAAACACAAATTCATTTATTATAAAATACATGAAAGAGAGTTTCAACTCAGGAAGTTATCAACAGAAGTTTATGTCAACAGAAGTTATCAAGAGTTAGCCACATTTATTTTTCAAACATAATTTAATGAAATAGAAATAATAGTAAAGTTAAAAAGAAAATCTAAAGCTATTTTAATAAGTAAATTATCAGATAAGCTTTGCCAAGTCTAAACAATTGAACAAAAGAGAATAAACATAATAAATCAGTAGGAATAAATAATATAAAATATTTTATATTATAAAAGAATAATCTATTTATACCAATACACTTAAAAATAAAAAAATTGTCTAAAATTATTTTAAGAAATATAAACTACCAAAATTGGTTTAAAGAATAAGGCTGGGCACAGTGGCTCACATGTGTAATCCCAGAACCTGGGAGGACAAGGTGGGCAGATCACTTGAGGCCAGGATTTCGAGACCAATCTGGCCAATGTGCTGAAACCCTGTCTCTACTAAAAATACAAAAATTAGCCAGGTGTGGTGGTTGGCACCTGTTGTTCCAGCTACTCAGAGGCTGAAGCAGAATTCCTTGAACCTGGGAGGTGGAGGTTGCAGTGAGCCAAGATTGTGCCATTGCACTCCAGACTGGGCAACAATAGCGAGACTCTGTCTCAAAAAAAAAAAAAAAAAAAAAAAAGAATAAGTGATGACCTTAAGTAAACCAATAATTATAGAAAAAAATTGAAAATGTAATTAGGTCCTTGATTTTAAAAGACACTAGTTTAAATTATTTTATGCAGTTGGGTAATGTAAATTTTTTTAAATTATAGAAGTAATACATGCTCATTTTAATTAATGCAACATACATAAGTAAAAACATACCTCAAAAACATTGCAGGTTCATCTCTGGACCACCCCAATAAAGCAAATATCAAAATAAAATGAGTCATGCAAATTTTTTTGGTTTCCCAGTGCATATAAAGTTATGTTTACACTAAGGTGTAATCTATTAAGTGTGCAATCATATAGAGTCTAAAAAACTAATATGTACTTGGTTTTTTGGTTTTTTTTTTGTGGGGGGGAGATGAAGTCTCACTCTGTCACCCAGGCTGGAGTGCAGTGGCCTGATCTTGGCTCACTGCAACCTCCGCCTCCCGGGTTCAAGCGATTCTCCTGCCTCAGTCCCCCTACTAGCTGGGATTACAGGCGTGCAGCACCATGGCCTACTAAATTTTGTATTTTTAGTAGGAACGGGGTTTTACTATGTTGGCCAGGCTGGTCTCGAACTCCTGACCTCAAGTGATCCGCCCACCTTGGCCTCCCAAAGTGCTGGGATTATAGGCGTGAGCCATCATGTCAGGTCTGTACATAGTTTTTTAAGACATAATGCAATTGCACATTTAATAGACTCCAATATAGCATAAATATAACTGTTATATAAACTGGGAAATCAAAAAATTCATGTGACTTTACTGTGACATTTGATTTATTGCACTGGTACAGAACTAAAACCATATCTTTGAGATAGGCTTTTATTTCATTTACATTTCCACAATTGCTTCTCTTTGTTCAACCTAGTATATAAAGACTTAGCTTGTGCCACTTCTTCAGGCCTTCATTTTCCTTTGGGGGTTCCCACATACATGTAAAAATCTGTATGTTTTCCTGCTGCTAGTCTGTCTTACATCAATTTAATTCTCAGGCCCAGCCAGAGACCCTGAAGGAGTAGAGGTGAAATTTTGCTTTTCCTACACCAGTAATGATCATAATTACCTCCATTCTGAAGATCCACCCACTGAGATGTAGCCCAGCAATGAGGAGCAGATTCTATCTGAAGAACAACCTGAACCCATTATTTATGAGGAATAGACCCGTATTAAGGCCTGTTGCTGAAGAGACAGAAATGGAGTTAGGACCCACAGACCATACCTCCGCAAACTCTCTGTCTTTGCTTGCCAGAGCATAGAATTGTAAAAAAAATGACTCAAGGAGCAGATGCTAAAGTTTCTAGGTAAATACATTGGCAAAAGAACACCAAGCTTGGATCACCAAGGTTCAGGACAGCCTAACTCCTGAGGTACCACCCAGGCAGGAGAACCAGCACCAACAAGAGGTTGGTGCAACCCAGAAGGGGAACACTTCCTGGTGTCTTTCTCACATGCGGCCATGAGCACAACAGACTGAAACCTCGTTTACTACCAGGTCAGGGAGTCCCAGGATTGTGTGTGAACTAGGAACTTGTAACCATGATGTGCTTTCCCTTTCTTCCCTATTCTGAATGTGAACTTTTATTGTAATTTTTTCCCTTTTACTATATATTATTGGATTCTTATGTAGATTTCTTACCATGTAGAATTTTGTGAACCTGACTCAAAAGAATACAAATCACTCAAAGATTCTGGACGTACTAAATTACACCACAGGAAAACTGAAAAAAAAGAAAGAAAAAAGAAAAAAAAGGACAGAAAAGAGAATTTTTTGTAGTTTTTAATAACCATTTTTAACAAGTACCATTATAACAGTACTAATGAAAATCAAACATATTTCAAAATTATTAAACTATATAAGAAAACCCTCTCCCCAAAATCCAACTCTACAATCAAATCTGCTTTGCTTTCTCAACCTTTCCTTCTGATTTTAGTCTTTGTGCATACACAACTGAACATGATATAATCTGAAATTTTCACATATATATATAATCTTGGAGCTAAAAAAAATAATAGTTTTTGTCAAAAAGCCAAAAAGACCCTGGATCAAAAGTGAATGTAAGTCCTGGCCATGGGTGGTGGCTCACGCTTATAATCCCAGCACTTTGGGAGGCCAAGGCAGAAGGATTGCTTGAGCCCAGGAGTTTAAGATCAGCCTGGGCAATATAGTAAGATCCTGTCTCCACAAAAAACAAACAAACAAACAAACAAACAAAATAATTAATTAGGTGCAGTGGTGCCCAACTGTGGTTCTAGCGACTTAAAAGGCTGAGGTAAGAGGATTGCTTGAACCCAAGAGGTCAAGGTTGCTGAGAGCTGTATTCACACCATTGCACTCCTGCCTGGGCGATAGAGTAAATGCAAGTCCTAAAGGATAATTTGGGCTATCTCCAGTTCAGGAATACTCACATTATGTTTTATATTTCATGTGTATGGAAGGCTTCTCAGCAGCTAAGGAGTGGGATGGAGAAGTCATGTATCTTTGAAGATTCATTCCATCCCAACACATCATTTGGTTTCACTGGACTTACCCAGTCCTGATTCTGGGAGTGGTTCATATAACCCACACCTGGCCAATGGACTGCACCCCTCATCCCCACCATGATTAAAACAGTTGGCTCAGGGAGGGGTAATCATCACTGGCTGAATTACTTTCCTCTTGGTTTGGTAACAAATTACCACTGACTCCAATTTTTAAAGTTCTACTGTGGGTAAAATGCTATCAAACAGCATAGCATGCCACAGAAAAATCTTTCATGAAAGGAAGAGTCAACTGATGTGGCAAACTTCATTGTTGTCTTATTTGGAGGAATTGCCACAGCCAAACCAACTTCAGCCTCCACCACACTGATCAGTCAGCAGTCATTAATATTAATGCAAGACCTTCCAATAGCAAAAAGATTATGACTCGCTGAAGGCTCAAATGATTGTTAGCAATTTTTTTAGCAATGAAGTATTTTTAAATTAAGGTATGTACTTTTTAAAATAACTTTTATACGCACTGAGAGACCAGGAAAATTTTTGTAACTTGCTTTATTATGATATTTGCTTCATTGTGGTGGTCTGGGAATGAACTCTCAATATCCTCGAGGTATGCCCGTATATGTTATAAATATAGGTTTATATGTGTAAATGTTATATGTTATTAATTGGTTGACAAAAATATTATGACGAAAGGCTCATATTTCCCCTAGGGACAATGGTTCTTCATTCACTAATTTAGCGTTCCTGATGACTATGAAACAAAACTACCATGAATAAAAAGAACCAAATGTATTTCAATCTATGACATGGTAATACAGTCATGCGCCACATAACAATGTTTTGGTCAAAGACAGACTGCATGTATTATAGTGGTCCCATGGATTTTTAATGGAGCTGAAAATTTTCTGTCACCTAGTGGCATCGTAGCCCTTGTAAGATCATACTGCAAGGCATTACTCAAGTGTCTGTAGTCATGCTGGTGTAAACAAACCTACTGCTCTACCAGTCATATAAAAGTACAGTCTTGTGTTACATAACAACAAGGATATGTTCTGAGAAATGCAGCATTAGTTGATGTCCTCATTGTGCAAACATCATAGGATGTACTTACACAAACCTATAATGGTATAGCCTATTACACACCTGGGCTATATGATAAAGCCTATCATTCTTAGTCTACAAACCTGCACAGCATGTTACTATACTGAATATTGTAGGCAATGGTAAAACAATGGTAAGTATGTGTGTATGTAAACATATTTGGCTAGGTGTGGTGGCTCACACCTGTAATCTCATCACTTTGTGAAGCTGAGAATGGAGGATCACTTGAGGTCAGGAGTTTGAGACCAGCCAGGGCAACATAGTGAGACCCTGTCACTACAAAATAAAAAATAAGAAAATACCTGGGTGTGGTGGTGCATGCCTGTAGTCCCAGCTACGCAGAAGGCTGAGCTGGGAGGATCACTTGAGCCCCAGGAGGTGGAGGTTGCAGTGAGCTGTGATCACACCACTACACTCTAGCCCGGACAACACAGCAAGACTCTGTCTCAAAAAAAAAAAAAAAAAAAAAAAAAGACTATGTTACTGGCTTATGTATTTACTATACTGGTCTCAAACTCCAGGCCTGAAGTGATCCTCCCTCCTTGGCCCCTTAAAGTGTCCCAAAGTTCTAGGACTACAAGTGTGAGCCACCATGCCTGGCCAGGGTTTTTTCTTTCTAGAGTCTCTGAGGGAGCATCTGTTCTGTGTCTGCCTTCTAGCTTCTGGTGGTTGTAGGTAATTCTTGGCATTTCTTTGGCTTGTAGCTATATCATTTCAATTTCTAATTCTGTTCTTCACATGACCTTCTTCCCTGTGTGTCCTCTGTGTCTCTCTATCAGCACTATTCTCTTCTTTCTCTTTTAAAGACACGAGTTGTAAATTTATGGCCCACCCTAATCCAGGCTGACCTCATCTGAACTTGATTACATCTGCAAAGATCCTATTTCCAAATAGGGTCACAGTCACACAGGTATTGGTGGTTAGGACATCAATATATCTCTTCTGGGGACACAGTTCAGCCCACTCTACCCCGTTTTCAGTTAAATTAGCTTAAGTGGGTATCTGCCCTTTTCTTGTTCTAAGACTCTCAAAGACAGAACTCCAGTGACCTTCAGCTTCACTCTTCAGTCACCCATTTTCATAGCTCTTACCAAGACCCAAAGTGAGAGTTGACAGTTATCTCTCACTTTCCACAGGAACTTTTTAAACCTAATCTATTCCATTTATAAGTGTTTATCTTTGTCTTCCCATGCTCATTGATACTTCACTTCCTTTCTATGGTGAGTAGAGAGGTCCCCACTAATGAAGGATGTGGCAGGTTTCAGTTCAATATCAGAAAGTGCTCCACCTGATATATCATTTTTTAATTATAAAAATTTTCAAAGAAGAGTGGAGAGAACAGTATGTTTTACCCTAATCACCTTTAACAGTATAAATTCAAACACCCCACTCTTATCAAAGCCATTTACTCTTCAAAATGTCCCACCTGGTTTCTCCTGATACATCTGCTCTTTGATCTCACCACAGCCTTCAGCCTCTGCTTTCTCTATTTTCTCCCTTTTTATTTTCTTTCTACATAGCTTACATTCCCTGATCCAAAACAAACTTAATTTTTACTGTGAATATTTTCCTCTTAAAAGCTGTGGAAGGCAGGTGAATTCCTAGGCAGGCAGGGATGTCAGAACTAGGCTGGAAGTCAGAATTTTAAGCCAAGGATAGTCTAAGGCTTGAAAACTGAGATGCCAGTTCTGGATAGAATCCACGGACCAGAGTGAGGACTCCCACTCCCATTTGGCATGCTTCTTTCCAATTGGTCCTTACCTTTCAACATATACCTATCTTTCTGTGATTGGCTGTGGGCCGAATGTTCATTTGCATAGAGTGAAACGTCACTCCAGCCCCCAATCAGTTGTGGGCCGAGCCTTCACTTCTGCCTTCAATAGGTTTTTTTACACTATCGTTTCTCTTTCTGAGTGGTGCTTTTTCCAAAACAGCCCCCAGACCAGTCAGCACACTCCTCCTTCCTTCTCAGTCCATAAAAACCCTGACCATAGCCCTGCAGCCAGCAACCATCTTTTGGATCCCCTATCTGCTGTGAGCTTTTTCTGTTGCTTGATAAATCCTACTCTGCTTTACTCACTCTCCAGTGTCCATGTGCCTTATTCTTCTTGGTCATGGGACAAGAACCCAGAACTCACCAAACTGCAGGAGCACAGGAACTGTAGTGCTCCAGCTCACTGAGCTGCTGGTGGCAGGACTAAAAGGGCTGTAACACTTCCTCCCACTTGCCGAAATACAGAAGTGAAGAAGCCACTGGGCACCACTCCCTCCCGCTCGCTGAACAGTGGAAGTAGGAAAGCCACAACACCCATTGATCCCTTGCCCTTCAATTGCATCCACTGGAAAAATTCTAAATCCAGATCTGTCTAATTGCCTTCTTCATGCCTATACTTGTGCCCTTGAGGGCTGCTAAAGAAAATTACACCACTTAGGCCTGTATACAGTTCTGACTTCCAGCCTAGACTCTCACGTCTGCTTGGCAGTCCTACAGAGTTGATAGTTATCTCTCACCTTCCATGGGAACTTTTTAAACCTAATCTGTTCCATTTTTAAGTGTTTCTCTTTGTCTCCCCATGCCCACTGATACTTCACTTCCTTTCTATGGTGGGTAGAGAGGTGCCCACTAATGAGGGATGTGGCATGTTTCTCTGCCCATTCCATTCCCCAAACCAAAACAGACAGACATACAGATACACACATACTCTCTCTCTTCCTGGAGCCAGAGGCTTCTCAAGGTTAGGAAAAGTAAAAGGAGAATTAGAGTAGCTATACAAGTTTGGGGAAAACCTGATCTTCTTTTAGTATTACAAAGTACAAGAAATACCTTAGCAGTGAGGATCATGTGGTGTCTAAGGCAAGTGCATTGTTACCACACACTGTACTGCAGCCAACCTCATGGGATGTTCCCTCTCCAGGCTCACCCAGTACCTTATGAATTAACTGACGTCCTGAGTAGACTTCTCTGTGCCCTCTGGGGAGCTGTCATTGGATCTTATGATTCACTTTGAGAGCCTTCATCCTCCAAATTCAAATCCTTAAAAACAACAAACAAACAAGCAAACAAACAAAAAAAATACATGACTCCCATAACATCTCTAGTTCTCTAAGTGAATGGGACAGAGGCAGTGTTTGAACAGAATTCTTCCAAGGGTCTGTATTTGCTGAGATACTTGTGCCCCATATACCTCACAGGGGTACAGTACAATTGGGGATTGTCAAGAGAAAGTTTAAGATTTACCTCTTTGAGGTGCCCACTGCTTTAAAGTCTCTTCTCTTGTTCTTCCAAAGACTTACCAAATATAATGAGATTGCCTGGATACACCATTATGTCCAAGGAATTTATATTTTCAGATATTCTCTCTATATCAACTGCTGGGGTAGCTGGGGTCCCGGAGACACAGCTTCCTTTAGACTTGGTGTTTTTCTTCCACCTAAAGTAGGGTTGACTAATTTTTTTTTTCTAAGCTAGATCTTTTCTTTTCTTTGTTTGTTTTAATATTTTTATTGAAATAAAACTGCTATTGGCTGGTCTACAGGGTTTTTCTTCCATTTTACCCCCAAGTATATTCAGATATTACATGCTTACTTCCCTGAGTCTGAGGCAGGTGTCTTCAAATAGGTCTAAAATGGCATCAGCCTCCTGAGTAGCTAGGATTACAGGCATGTGCCACCATACCCAGCTAATTTTGTATTTTTAGTAGAGACGGGGTTTCTCCATGTTGGTCAGGCTGGTCTTGAACTCCCGACTTCAGGTGATCCGCCTGCCTTGGCCTCCCAAAGTGCTGGGATTACAGGCCTGAGCCACCACACCCGTCAGAGAGGTCAGATTACAAGTCAGCTACCATTAGCCATGTCTCTGCCTGCATCTACAACAATGATCCACTGGAGGGAAGTATTCTGTCTTGCTTTCTTTGGGGAAGAAATTGTAGACTCAGGGTGATATTTAGTCAATCAAAACTTTCTTTCCTCCTTCAGTATACTGAAGAGAACGTGTTTGTCTTTTTTTTCTCTCTCTCTCCACTGTAGGCAATAACCACCCAGAGCTCTGTTAGCATAAATTTTATGCAAATTTTATTCAACAATGCTAACTTGGGGAAGAAGAACAAAATTTGTATAGTGGCTTAACAGGGTCAATTGAAGTTTACGTAGTTCGGAGAATTAGTCAAGGATTTTCTCCTACCAATAATTTGTGCAGATTAGCAGCCAGGATTTGGGAAATTTTGATTTTTTTCAACAGGAATGGAGAATAGCTGGGGTCTGAGGTCATGTATACAAGGGAGTAGAGAGGAATAGTTGCAGAAACCCAGTGGAAGATTCTCAGTCCTTCACAATCTCTTATGTTATTTTTAATATAATAAATATTTTAATATGCAAAATATATAAGATGTATATATATATAATTTACATATCTTTTTATATGTCATATTTATATATTATATATAAAAGACAAGCAAGCATATTTTACAGACAAAAAGAAGGCTATTTCAGAATGATTTTAGAAGCATTACATATTCTCTTTCCTTTAGCATTATGTACCCTTAGAAGGAACATAGAGATTCTTGCAATATATTGTTGAAGAACAAGAGATACTGTTCACAATCTACTAATTCATCTGATTCCATGAGAAGGAAGCATCGTTTTGTGGTAATATCTCCCATAAGAACAGGATGAATCCTCTGGAAAAATACCCACTTAAAATGTAAAATTAAAAACAAATTAAAATTTAAATTAAAAAAATTAAATTTAAAAAAGCCACCACCACCAATGCCACCACTACCATCATCACCAACACACCATTAGCACCACTAAGCACTGGCTCAGCAGGTAGAGCATTTTACATTTTTCTTTTCTTTTTTTTTTTTTGAGACGGAGTTTCACTTTTTTTATCCAGGCTGGAGTGCAATGGCATGGTCTCGGCTCACAGCAACCTCCGCCTCCCAAGTTCAAGCGATTCTCCTGCCTCAGCCTCCTGAGTAGCTGGGATTACAGGCATGTGACACTATGCCCAGCTAATTTTGTATTTTTAGTAGAGACAGGGTTTCTCCATGTTGGTCAGGCTGGTCTTGAACTCCTGACCTCAGGCGATTTGCCCACCCTGGCCTCCCAAAGCGCTGGGCTTACAGGCGTGAACCACCACACCCAGCCGCATTTAAAATTTTCAATGTGAAAAACTGATCTATTTTTAACAAACTGTCTCATGCCATATTTCATATATATCTTAAGTTTGCTGGATTCCAAACTCCAAATATTATGACATTAATACTTAGTTAATATGGTCAAGTGAGTAATTTTCCATAATAAAATGGTTTTTCTAGAATACTTCCTAGAAAGCAGAGAGCTTTGTATTGCAATGTTGTTTCTTTTTTTTTAACAGGGTATGTTAAGCTGCCAGCTGATCCCAGTTGAACAAGCTGCCTTGTCTTTCTCTCCTTCCTTGCTTTAGGTGTTTTCCATCATTTCTGTGCTGAATTCCAGTGTTCTTTCTTAGATGGTCTATATGCTATTTTAGCACGTCTTTGTCTCATCAAACTTCTTTAATGTTATTATTTTGAATTCCTTTTCAGGCATTTTATATATTGTACTTTCTTTTTTTTTTTTTTTTTTTTAGAGACAGAGTCTCTCACTCTGTCACCCAGGCTGGAGTGCAGTGGTTTGGTATCGGCTCACTGCAACCTCTGCCTCCTGGGTTCAAGCGATTCTCCTGCCTCAGCCTCCTGAGTAGCTGGGACTACAGGCACGTGCCACCATGCCCGGGTAATTTTTTTTTTGTATTTTTAGTAGAGACGGGGTTTCACCATGTTGGCCAGGATGGTCTCGATCTCCTGATTTCGTGATCCGCCCGCCTCGGCCTCCCAAAGTGCTAGGATTACAGGAGTGAGCCATCACGCCCAGCCTGTAGATATATTTTTCATTGCAATCTGTTGCTGGAGAGTTTTTGTGTTCCTTTGGAGGCATCATATTTTTAATTTTGCTTGTGTCTTTATATTGATATCTGCACATCTGGTATAATAATCACTTCTTCCAATTTTATGAATTGGTTTTTGTAGGGAAATACTTTTTTTTCTGTAGATGTATCTATAGCATTGATTGGATGGGGTACTTTGGCTTTGATTCTAGATGGATGCCATAGTGTCGTCTCTGTATTATTTCTTCAGCTCTAATTAGTGGCAGTGGTGTTTGTGAGTTCCTCAGTGGCTTAGGCTATGGTATTCAGTGGAGGCTGTGGTGAAGCTTTGCTAGGGACAGGGACACCAGGAGGGCCCGGTCTTTGGGCCACATTGGTGGAAGTGGTGGGCTGAATGGGCCAATCCTTGGGTCCCTGGGTAGTGTATGCAAGCACCAGTAATATCAGGTCACAGCAGGTTGATCCTTGACCCTTCAGGTGCCTTGAACTGGTGCTAGCAGTGGCAGGACTATGCTCTATGGGTGGGTGGGTTCTTGGGCCCATTGGGAAGTGTTGTCCATGTACAAGTGAATAAATTCTTGTTGATCTTTCAGTCTAGTTGGGTTAGCAGGTATATCTGCAGGTGAGTTCAATCAATCTCGTGTAACAGGATTATGTAAGAAAAACATCGTGGGTGAACTTGGCAAGGCCTCCTCCTCAGTTGTCAGGGATATGGACAGGAGTTTTTTCTTCCCAGAAAATATCCCCAAGTCATCTTGAAGCCATGGTAGCACCTCCTCAGGTTGCTCCTGAGGGAAACATTAAACACATTTTAAATCTCATTCGATGATGGAGAACAAATAAATTTCATCTTACATCTTGCTTTTCCACCACTTGATTTGATTACAAGACCTGTTTTGATTACAAAAAATACCAACTACCAGCTGGGCGTGGTGGCTCATGCCTGTAATCCCAGCACTTTGGGAGGCTGAGGAGGGTGGATTACCTGAAGTCAGGAGTTTGAGACCAGCCTGACCAACATGGTGAAACCCCATCTCTACTAAAAATACAAAAATTAGCTGGGTGTGGTGGTGGGCACCTGTAATCCCACCTACTTGGGAGGACGAAACAGGAGACTCACTTGAACCCAGGAGGTGGAGGTTGCAGTGAGCCGATATCATGCCATTGCATTCCAGCCTGGACGACAAGAAAAAAACAATACAAACTACCAAATTCAAACTAGGTTAAGCAAAAAGGGAATAGATTTATTCACATAACCACAAAGTCTATGGGTAAGGTTGGTTTTAGTCATGGGCGAGCCTAGGAGACTACACAATATTCTTTGGACTAGGACAATTGTTTTCTTTGTGTTTTGTTTCTTTTTTTGAGACAGAGTTTTGCTCTTGTTGCCCAGGCTGCTGGAGTGCAATGGCGCGACCTCGGCTCACTGCAATCTCCACCTCCCAGGTTCAAGCGATTCTCCTGCCTCAGCCTCCCAAGTAGCTGGGATTACATGCATGCGCCACCACACCTGGCTAATTTTGTATTTTTAGTAGAGACGAGGTTTCTCCATGTTGGTCAGGCTGGTCTTGAACTCCCAACCTCAGGTCGCCCACCTCAGCCTCCCAAAGCACTGTGATTACAGGTGTGAGCCACCACACCTGGCCTGGACTGTTTTTCTTTATTGTTCAACTTTGCTTTCTTTTGGATTGGTCTAATTCTTAAGTTCCAAGTACAAATAAGGCTACTAATAGATGTAGGCTCAGAATATCCCTTCAGTTAGTGCTTGCTTTACTTATAGCAAATGTTCCAGGGAAGAACATAATTAGCTTGTGTGATAGATGGAATAATGACTCCCCAAAGATGTCACATCCCATCCCAGAACCTGCGAGTCTGTTACCTTACATGACAAAAGAAACTTTGAAGACGTTAATTAAGTTAAGGTTCTTGAGATGAGATGCTCCTCATTGAGATAAACTCCCCTCTTGACATTATCCTGGGTTATCCAGGTGGGCCCCAAGTAATCATAGATGAAAGGCAGGAGGTCAGAGAAGAGAAGAGGTACTATACTGTTGGACTTGAGGATGGAAGAAGGGAGCCATGAGCCAAGGAATGCAGGTGGCCTAGAAGCTGTAAAAGGCAAAGAAACACATTCTCTCCTTGAGTCTGCAGAATGAACGTAGCTCCAAGGACCCATTTTAGACTGATCTCTAGTACTGTAAAATAATAAACTTGTTGCTTTAAGTCATTAAGTTTGTGGTAATTTGTTACCAAAGCAAGAGGAAAGTAATTCAACCTTTGATGATTGCCCCTCCCTGAGCCAACTGCTCTGATTGTGGTGGCGAGTGAGAGGTAGTCCATTGGTGTGGGTTATATACACCAATCCCTGAATCCGGGTTGGGCTAAGTCCAGTGAAACCAAATGAATGATGTGTTGGGGTGGAATGGATCTTCAACGATACGTGACTTCTCCACCCTACTCCTTATAGCTGCCTAGCAGCCCTTTATACACATGAAATGTAAAACGTAATGTGACTATTACTCAACAGCAGACAGCCCAAATTATCCTTTAGGTCCTGCATTCATTTTGAATCCAGAGCCGCCTTCTTTTTTTTTTTTTTTTTGACAAGATCCATAATTTTTCATTCCATGAATCTACAATAAAGCTCCAAGATTATATATGTATGTAAAATTTTCAGATTATATCCTGCTCAGTTGTGTGTGCATGAAGATTAAAATCAAAAAGGTTGAAAAAGAAAGCAGATTGGTTTCTATGGTGGGTTTTTTGGAAGAGGTTTTTCTTAGTTTATTTTGAAATATGTTTGATTTCCATTAATACTGTTATAGTGGTACTTGTTCAGTAAATGGTTATTGAAAACTATGAAAAGTTCTCTGTTCTCTCTAATCTTTTTTGTTTTTCATATTTCCCCAGTTTTATTGTGGTATAATCTACTACACCTAGGATCTTTGAGTGATTTATATTCTTTTGAGTCAGGTCCATGAAATTCTACATGGCAAGAAATCTACCTAAGAATCCAATAATAAATAGTGGAAGGAAGCAAAAAATTACAACAAAAGTTTGCATTCAGAAGAGGGAAGAAGGGGACAAGTCGATAGCACACACACATCCTGGGGGGTCCCTGACCTGGAAGTAAATTAGGTTTTAGTATGTTGTGCTCATGGCCACATGTGAAATAGACACTGAGGAGGCTTCCACTTCTGGGGCTGTACCAAATTCCTCTTGGTACTGGTTCTCCTGCCGAGGAGGTACCTCAGGAGTTAAGCTGTCCTGAGCCTTGGTAATCCAGGCATGGGATTCCCGTGGCAATGTATTTACCTTGAAAACTTAGCATCTGCTTCTTGATTCACTTTTTCACAATTCTATGCTCTGGCAAGCAAAGACAGAAAGTTGGCAGAGGTATGGTCTGTGGGTCCCGACTCCATTTCTGTCTCTTTAGCAACAGGCCTTAATACAGGTCTATTTCTTATAAACAATGGGCTCGGGTTGTTCTTCAGAGCGAATCTGCTCCTCATTGCTGTGCTGCATCGCAGTGGGAGGCTCTTTAGAATAGAGGTAATTATGATCATTACTTGTATAGGGAAGGCAAAGTTTTACCTCTCCTTTCTTAGGATCTTTGGCTGGGCCTGAGAGTTACATTGACATAAGAAAGATGGACAGAAGAAAATCATTTGGATTTTTACATGTACACAGCAACTCCCAAAGAGGTGGCAAAATCTAGGCCAGCCTAGGAAACATAGTAAAACCCTATCTCTACAGTGCTTACATATTAGGTTGAACAAAGAGAGGTAATTATGGAAAAGTAATTGCCAGACCAGGGCAATAAACTGAATATCACGATTAAGTCACATAAATGTTTTGGTTTCTCAATTTATATAAAAGTTATGTTTACACTATGTTGGACTCTATTAAATGTGCAATTGCAGTATGTCTTAAAACTATGAACATACTTTAATTTAAAAATACTTTATTGTGGCTGGCAGTGGCTCATGCCTGTAAACCCAACACTTTGGGAGGTGGAGGTGGGCAGATCATGAGGTCAGGATATCGAGATCATCCTGTCCAACATGGTGAAAGCCCGTCTCTACTAAAAATACAAAAAATAGCTAGGGGTGGTGGTGCGTGCCTGTAGTCCCAGCTACTCGGGAGGCTGAGGCAGGAGAATCGCTTGAACCCAGGAGGCAGAGGTTGCAGTGAGCCGAGATCACGGCACTGCATTCCAGCCTGGCGACAGAGTGAGACTCTGTCTCAAAGCAAAAAACAAACAAACAAACAAAAAACCCCAATTTATTGCTCAAAAATGCTAACAATCATCTGACTCTTTAGTGAGTTGTAATCTTTTTGCTGGTAGAGGGTCTTGCCTTGATGTTGATGGCTGCTGATTCCTCAGGGTGGCGGTTGCTGAAGGTTGGGGTGGCTGTGGCAATTTCTGCATCATTTTTGCAGTGACTTTCTCTACTTAAGTTTGAATCCCTTGAAGCCACCCATGAGGATTAGAATCAATTTCTTCCAAACTTCTGTTAATGTTTATATTTTGACTTCCTCCCATGAATCACAAATATTCTTTTTGGCATCAAGAATGGTGAATTCTTTTCAGAAGGGTTTAAATGTAGTTTTCCCTGATCCATCAGAGGAATGACTATCTATGGCAGCTTTAGCCTTACAAAATGTATCTCTTAAATATGACTTAAAGTTGAAATTACTCCTTGATATATGGGCTACAGAATGGATACTGTGTTAGCAGACATGAAAACATTAATGTCCTTGTACATCTCCATCAGAGCTCTTGGGTGACCAGGTACACTGTCAAAGAGCAATAATATTTGAAAGGAATCTTTTTTTTTTGAGCACGAGGTCTCAACCATGGGTTTTAAATAGTAAACTCTGCTGTAAAGAGATGTGCTGTCATACCAGCTTCGTTGTTTCATTTACAGAGCACAGGCAGAATGGATTTAGCATCATTCTTAAGGGCTTAGGATTTTTCAGAATGGTACATCAGCGTTGGCTTCAACTGAAAGTCACCAGCTGCATTAGTCCATAGTATGAGTCAGCCTGTCCTTGGACGCTTTGAAGCCAGGCATTGACTTCTCCTCTCTAGCTATCAAAATCCTAGATGGCACGTTCTTCCACTAGAAGGCTGTTTTATCTACACTGAAAATCTTTTGTTCAGTGTAGTCACTTTCATCTGTCATCTTAGCTAGATACTCTGGAGAACTTGCTGCAGTTTCTACATTAGCACTTGCTGCTGCACTTGCACTATTATGTTATGGAGACTTCTTTCCTTAAACCTCATGTACCTACCTCAGCTGGCTTCCAAGTTTTCTTCTGCAGCTTTCTCACCTCTCTCAGCCTTCACAGAATTGAAGAGAGTTGGGCCTTGCTCTAGATTAAGCTTTAGTTTAAGGGAATGTTGTGGCTGGTTTAAACTTCTATCCAGAGCATTAAAACTTTCTCCATGTCAGCAATCCAGCTGTTTTGCTTTCCTGTCATTTGTGCATTCACTGGAGTAGCACTTTTAATGTCCTTCAAGAACCTTTCCTTTGCATTCACAATGTGGCTGTTTGGCACAAGAGGTCTAGCTTTCAGTTCATCTTGGGTTTTGACATGCCTTCCGATTTAAAATGAGATATGTCAGTCTTCCTTTCACTTAAACACTTAAGAGTCCACTGTAAGGTTATTAATTGGCCTAATTTAAATATTGTTATGTCTCAGTGAATAGGGAGGCCCAAGGAGAGGGAAAGGGACGGGGGAATGGCCAGTACTGGGGCAGTGAGAACACACACAACGTTTATGGATTAAGTTCACTAGTCTTATAGGGGTATGTTTCATGACACCACAAAACAATGATCACAGTAATATCAAAGATCACTGATCGAGCTAGACATGGTAGCCCACACCTGTATTCCCAGCACTTTAGGATGCTGAGGTGGCAGGATCACTTGAGGCCACAACTTGGAGACCAGTCCGGGTAATATAGGGAGACCCCATCGCTACAAAAAATATATATACATATACAGTTTATTTTAAAAAATTAAAAAATAAACACTAAGATCTCTGATCACAGATCACCATAACAGATATAATAATGAAAAAGTGTGAAATATTGCAAGAGTTGCCAAAACGTGACACAGAGACACAAAGTGAGCACATGATACTGGAAAAAATGGGGCTGATGGACTTGCTTGAAGCAGGGTTGGCACAATCCCTTAATGTGTAAAAAGCACAATATCTGTGAAACACACGAAAGCAAAGTGCAATATAAGGTATGCCCGTATATAAAATATACATACATAGATACTATACATATAAATGTGCATATATGTATATATTAATGTCTTCAAATAGAAACACACAAAAAACAAAGCTATATATTAATTCATTAACATGGAACTCACAGCCAACAGCATTATAACTCACTCCTATAATATGTAAATAATGAGGATTGACTGCATTTTAAGTAAAATAACACATTATCACACAGATATAGAGTATAAGTTCCAATAATTCATCTGTAAGTCTTTCTCTCTGTTGGGGAGGGGATTAGAAATAAAGATGAGGAAGAAGATATTTCATTTTAAGACTGTATTTTGTTGCGAGTTTAATTTTAAATGGGAACTTGTTTTTGTTTGGACCACAAAATAGAACATTTAACATCTGTACTCAAAAACAATATTTATAAGCACAACTGAAGCTTCTATAATAAACTTTACAAGAGGAGAATTTCTTACTTTTAGCAGCCCACGAAATAAGTTTTAAATAGCATAGAAGAAGCTGCAAATTCTCTCTATAGGTACAGATTTTATATTTTTAGTATGTCCACCCTCAGAGGCATCCATCATTCACTGAAAATCCAGGAAACTTGAGGTTTGTGGCAATAAAAGTGACTCTATCTTGGATGCTAATCTGCCATGTTGACTTCTAATTACCCCAGTCCTAAAGACGCCTCCTGAGTCCTATTTTATTTACTGTCCTTAGTGTAAGAACATGCCGGCCATTAGATCCAAACAACCTTGATGTTATCACAGAAATTATAGGCTATGACCACATAGCAGTCTTGCCTCTTCTGGAGGTTTGCCTTTAATTGTCTCTATACAGCATGTACACCCTTTCCTTATGGTATAAAAGCCCTGGGTCTGGGGAGTATTGATGCAGAGGCCTACCTGTCTTGCTGCTGCCCAAGACCATGCTTCCATCTCTAAGTTCCCCAATAAATCATCCTTTACTGCAAACTGGTTTTGTCTGCCTTGTTCTTTGGTTCCTTGGGTCCTTCTGCATTTGGGGGCTGCTTTGTGCATGTGGCCCTTTCACAGAAGCTTATAATTAGAAAAAAATTCTTCAAATTATTAATTGTGCAACAGTTGGAACATGCAGATATACAAAAACACAAATGCTATCAAATGAATATAGTAAGGTATATTTCATATTCCATTTTTATGTTGTCCTGCAGAGCTACAATTTTCCCAAAAGACAAAAATCAAAGCTAAATTAAATACAATACTGCCTTCCCAATTCCCAGTTAAGGCAAAACAAATGTATTAAGAATTGCCTCATCAGAGGTACAAAGAGAGAGAAGCATGCCTGTGAAATCTCAAAATGGAAAAGATAGAAATTGGTCATTTTCCAAAGTGGCCTCTTTCTAATGAAATTCTAGCAGAGATCTTCAAGGATAGAAATTTGGGCCAGGTGTTGGGGCCAGAACAGGAGTTCAAAACCAGCCTGGACAATGTAGCAAGACTCCATCTCTACAAAAAATTTTAGAAATTAGCTGGGAATGGTGGCATGCACCTGTAGTCTCAGGTACTCAAGAGGCTGAGACAGGAGGATTGCTTTAGCCCAGGAATTCAAAGTTGCAGTGAGCTAAAACTGCACCATAGCACTCCAGCCCGGGTGACCAAGTGAAAATCTGTGTTCCAAAACAAACAAACAACAAAAAAAAAAGGATAGAAATTTCTCTTTTGTTGCCTTAGAATAATTCAATAGGAATGGTTGCGGTTGCTTTCTTGAAGCACTGATTTTTATTTCAGGTCTTTCCATTGATGCGTTTGTTCTAAAACACAAAAAAAGTCCTTATTTTATAAAACAAAACCAGCAGTATAGGACTAGGCAATTGAAAGTAAGGCTACCTTGCAACACTTACCTAAACACCGGTCAATAAAGAAGGTAGTCAGTGGTAGAACACAAGGAAACATGGTCCCTCTGTTACTCACTCTTTGGGTAAAGTTTTGTCTCCCTCATGTTCAAGTTACAGCCCTCCAAAAAGTTAGTGTTGTGAGAAGTAGGCAAGGCCTCTTAGGAAAGTGCTTCCTTAGTTTTAATATAGTTGATTAACAAAACTTGAAAATTTTGTAGCTGTTCCTTGCCTGCTATTTGTTTTTCCTTTTCTTGTGCTATCAGCCAGACCTTGTGGTTTTTTTTTTTTTTTTAAGACAGGGTCTCACTCCTGTTGTCCAGGCTGGAATGCAATGGAGTTGGAGTTACCTTGGTTCACTGCAATCTCTGCCTCCCAGGTTCAATTGATTCTCCTACATCAGCTTCCTGAGTAGCTGGAATTACAGGCATGTGCCACCACACCTGGCTTATTTTTGTATTTTTAGTAGAGATGGTGTTTCACCATTTTGGCCAGGCTGGTCTCGAACTCCTGACCTCAAGTGATCCACCCACCTCAGCCTCCCAAAGTGCTGGGATTACAGGCAGTGAGCCACTGCACCCTGCCAACCTTGTGGTTCCTATGGATGTACATCAACCAGGATCAAAATGCTTTTATATGTAGTGTTTTTGTTTTTTGTTTTTTGTTTTCTCTGAGACATTGTCTCACTCTTTTGCCCAGGCTGGAGTGCAGTGGCATGATTTTGGCTCAATGCAACCTCTGCCACCCGGGTTCAAGCAATTCTCCTACCTCAGCCTCCCAAGTAGCTGGGATTATAGGCACGTGCCACCGCGCCTGGCTAATTTTTGTATTTTTAGTAGAGACGAGGTTTCACCATGTTGGCCAGGATGGTCTCCATCTCTTGACCTCGTGATCCGCCCGCCTCGGCCTCCCAAAGTGCTGGGATTACAGGTGTAAGCCACCGCACCCGGCCTTATATATAGTTCTTAATTGGGATTGTGGAGGGACTTAGTTGAAACAGATATGAAGGCTAGGCTTTCTGAGCATGGGGATAGAGAACTGTGGAGAAAGAGGATCCTCTTTTGGTGGAACTAATCCTTTTCCTTAGGGGCAATCTCTAAAGCCAGATTAAAAAATTAGTTTATCAAAATTTTGGCTTTGGGTTGATCCTAATTTCCACAATCTTAAAAGAAAATTTTGAAAAAGATGTAAAATATCTCCAACAGATTTCTTCAATATCTTTCTCTTGGTGGTAATAAGCAGCGCAAACTAATATACCTAATAAACATAATTATTTACTAAAAGTTTTTTAAAAATGCATTATTAACAACAGCAATATAATTACTACATAAAGTTCAAAATTTCTAAGAATTCCTTTTGCTTTTGGATTGTATTCCACTGACGGTTTTCACTCAAGGCAATTTGTTCACGAGTCACCCAATAGCTCCCTCTCTGTGGCTGTTAGTCCTTACCTGATGAACAGTTTAGTTCGGTTTCAGTTTGCTTTATTCGTTGGCATCCTAGCAGCTGTCAGTTCGAAGCTCTTAGAACATTACGGCTTTCAGGTGTGGAGAGAGGAGGGTCTACTCTATTTTGAGATGATAAAAAGCACTCAAATAGGCCCAGTGCAGGGGCTAATGCCTGTAATCCCAGCACTTTGGGGGGGCCAACGTGGGCAGATCACTTGAGGTCAGGGGTTTGAGACCAGCCTGGCCAAATGGCGGAACCCCGTCTCTACTAAAAATACAAAAATTAGCTGGGCATGGTGGTGCATGCCTGTGGTCTCAGCTACTCAGGAGGCTGAGGCAGGAGAATCGCTTGAACCTGGGAGGCAGAGGGTGCAGTGAGCCAAGATTGCGCCACTCAAAAACAAACCAACAAACAAAAAACCAAATGGCTGTCTTCAAAATTATGTACAATTTTATTTTGAAACTATGTGATCCATCTAGAATGTTGAATACATAATTATAAACAGGATTCACATGCATGCTCTCTTGCTGATTAATTTTTCACCTATGATTTAATTTCTATTAAGATTAAAATATACTGTCATATACTCAGTAATTGTTCTTAAAATTTGCTAAATCCTTTAGCAAAGCTTTTCAAAGAGCAAGCTTTTTAAATTTATCTTGCTTTTTCTAAGCTATGAACTTTTAAATTTTATAAGGTTCTCAGATCAACTTAATCTTGTTTCATTATACTAAGTGTTTTCTGTTGCTTTTAACAGAATATCTGAAACTGGATAATTTATAAAGGAAATGAATTTATTTCTTATAGTTATGGAGGCTGAGAAGCCCAAGATCAAGGGGGTACAACTAGTGAGAGCCTTCTTGCTAGTGGGGACTCTGAAGAGCCCTGAGGCAGTGCCTGGTACCACATGGTGAGGGGGATGTGCATGCTTAAGTGCTAGCTCAGGTCTCTCTTCCTCTCCTTGTAAAGACACCAGCTCTGCTCCCATTATAACCCATTAATCCATAAGCCAATTGATCCATTTATGAGAAGAGAGCCCTCATGATCCAATCACCATGTAATGGCCCCGTGCCTCTCAATACTGACACACTGGAGATCAAGTTCCAACATGAGTTTTGAAGAAGACATTCAAACTGTACCATCAAGGTTTACCCATCTAAGGGATTCTCCCAGTTAGCATTAGCTGCATCACACTAGTAGTTTTTAATTATTATTATATTTTTTTAGAGAGTCTCATTCTGTCACCCAGGCTGGAGTGCAGTGGCGTGCTCTCGGCTCACTGCAACCTCCACCTCCTGGGTTCAACGATTCGCTTTTTACTTTCTTAAGAGTTATCAAGGAGATATCGAATCTTCATATTCCCTATCACTAGCAGAAGAATACACATAAATTCAGGGTCTTCAGGGCTTTGCTTAAACTGTACATAGATCAAATTCTTACTTATATAGTTGTATTTTTATTTTTATATAAATTTATATTCTTATATTAGTTGTATACACAGTACAGAACCACAGCGTTCCAGAAACTTTTGGGTAAATAAAATTATCTGACTTTAATGCTCTGGCTTTAGGAAATTCCAACTTCCCAAAACCAAATGATTTCATAAAATACAATCACAGTGTATGAAAAAAAGAAAACAGATAACTAGAAAATATCCATTATTACAAGTTTAAGCAACACTAATAAGGTTCAAATGGAAAATCTATAAATTCATATAATTTCCAATTATCTGGGTTCTGCTTGAACCAGCTCGTAAGGCACAGTGTTTATAATGATAATGCATTGTTTTACACCATATTTACATGAAGCTTTATTTAGCTTTAATACAGAAATCTAAATTCTTGCATGGTTTCAGATGTTATGCCTGAAATTCCAAAGTCTGCATTCTGTAGTAGCTGCAGTTAACACCCCAGAGGAAAAAATAAACTACATTCTTTAATTTTTTTTCTAGGGTCTGCATTCCTACTGCTTCTGGGACTTAAATCTGACATATAGGCAATTTTAAAGGTGACTCCTAAAAAAAAAAAACAAAAGGTGATTCCTGGGATTCTTAAAAGAATAAAATATGAAGGTATAAGTGTGATTTAAGAATAGGTGCAAAATATAAGCAGATTATGCGTCCAATAAAAAAAAAAATAGGAGCAAAACACAGAAGGTACCAAGGTTTTTTTGGGCACTCATTTTTTCACACAAACTACAATTTTCCCAATGTCATCTAGGAGGACCTCTGTACCTCCTCTGAGACGTGAACTGTGAGAAAACATTTTAAATGGTCCATTTTCAAGGCATGATAAATCTAAGCACTGGCAGCCAGGCTTGGTATGTAACAAACCGCACTGCTCATGCACCTAGAAGGTCACAATAAACGAACGGAATGTAGAGGAGGAGTCAGCCCATAAAAGGGAAGAAAGTTTCGTTATTGGGAAATCAAAACTTAAGGGGGGAAGGGAATGGGGTATATAACCTTACAAGGGGGATAATGAAACTTACGCGATGTCTGGGAAGACTGTAATCCCATAGTACTTAACCAATCAGAAACTGGGGGAAGGACTTGTGTGCTAGGAGATAAATTACCTGCTGTAACTGCCCCAGGTGTGCCTGCCCACCAGACACCCAATCTTGCAAGACTGCCATTAAAAGTCTTGCTTCCACTGTTCTTCAGGTCTCCAAGTCTGTTCTTTCGGTTTGGACGGGTAAATGGGTGGTTCTTAGATGAAGATATGGTCTTTAGCTCTTAAGTGCTGTTAAAGGTACCTGAAAAGTCTTCTCCCCAAGTTTGGCTTTTCCCTCGAGGTTCTTAATGAGGCTTTGCAGCTTCTCCTGGGTTATCTGTGAGGGTGGCAATTAAGAATTTTGGTTTTCCTTTGTAAGCCTCATCTTCCCACTTAGGACATCTGACTAGGATGGGATTTGTTCAGTTTTCTCTTCTAACGGTCCCAGGGAAAAGTAATTTGGGATCATTTCAGATACGCCAATTCTATCTATTAATATACTTTTGAACTCAGGTATCCTAATGGTATAAATACTATAAATTGATCCAGGAGTGAGTCTCCCTTCCTGACTCTTGAAATGAGAAGCATTCATTAAGACAGTGAATCTGGCCTAGAGACAAAAATGAGACCCACAGGAAAAACAGATCTCCTGTAAGGACAAGAAGGGTGGGTAACACCCCTGTGGGGAAGGGTAACACAAACATTACAGTCCTCATCTAAGGAGACAAAAACCTTCCTGAACTCTGCAGGGCCCAGCGCAGAGCCTCAGCAACTGAGGGGATATAGGCAAGCCAGACAGCAAGACATCAAGGGGTCTTAAGAGCATGCATATTCCCTGTTCTGTAGCCCTGACTTCATTCAGGTTCTGGAACTGCTCCAGGCTATGACAAACTGTTAGAAATAAGACCACAGACTTGCAATTTTCTGAAATACAATACAGATTTTTTGCTCTTTACTAAAAAAAATCTGCCTGAAGAAAAAAATCAAGAGTATTTACCATCCTGAAGTCAGGTAAGTTCAGGTAACTGATTCACTTCAGTTCATAATACACCAGTTTTCTTTATACATGGGTTTATCCCAAGATCCCAGCAACCCCCACTTGTGAGAAATTATTTTGGGATCTTGGAGGAAGGGCCTTGTATTCTCAAACTTCCTGTATATATTTGAAAAGAAATTTCAAGTTTGAAAGTTTGACAATGGGAGAGCAACAGGAAACTAAGCACAATATACATTTGTAAAGATACAAATATACATTTTGAAATCAAGGGGACTCACAGTAAACAAGGTAAATTATGCACATGAAAGAAGATTCATTTATTTGAAAAGGAAGTATCTGGAGATAGGAAAAACCAAAGATGTTTTTTCCTACTTTCTTTTTTGTACAGACAAGGTCTCACTATGTTGCCCAGGCTGATCTGGAACTCCTGGCCACAAGGATCTGCCCTATCCTGAAACTTTCTAGGGGCCCCCAGCCACCAGTCATCACACGAGCATACAAAAGACACTTAACTCTGCAGATTCCGCTGGATGTCAGGGATTGGGGATAAAGACCAAATACATATTTCACAATATCATAGCACGTTATTTTTTGCGTCTCAGCAAAAGTGACAAACACAATGGGAAAAGGAGACTGATTTCCCTCATGCCATTATGAGAAAAATATCTGAGTGTACTCACTGAGTAACACACACGGCAAAGGCCATTATGAGAAAAATATCTGAGTGTACACAGTAACACACACGGCAAAGGCAAAGTTATTCCAGAGGTAATATGTAACTGGCAAAATTTTCCTCAAATTCTTTCCTCTTTTTACTATGACCTAAGCTGCACACACATTTCTGCCTCTGCATCCTTGATTGTACACGCTGCAAATATAGTCAATTTGCATTATTTGTGGTACTTATGTTCCATAAAGTCCACAAACACTGAAGTAGTGAATACCAAACCACTGCTCCTAGAAAACATACAGGGTTAGGTTTCTGCAAGCTTTGTTTTTGTCAACAGATCAATGCAACATATTGTTGATTCAGTAACACTGAACTCTCTGCCAACAGCATTATAACTTGTGCATGAATGAAGCTTATCTAATATACTTATTTTCTCCTTAAGGCACATCACAGCCTTCCTGAGCTTAGGAACATCAGAAAGCACTCCGGCAGGGCATTTGGAGGCCATTTTAAACAGTAAAATCACCAACAAAAAGAACAGAAATTAGGAAGAGATGGGACTAAGTAGACTCAAAAAGGATACATGTTTACGGTATGAGAGCTGAAACTAGAAGGCAGAGTACCATTTGTTTCACTTCTGTTGGGAGGTGACTCACATTTTTGCCTACAAATGGCTCAAAAGCACTTGTGCAAATACTGATTCTGGGGTTATGGATAGATTTGAGCAAGGAGGCAAATTTACAAATATAAAATCCACAAATAATGAGGATATTTCAATTCCTTCAATGTGGTTGGAAAGCACAATTGCCCCAATAGGACAGTCAGAAACCAGGACTAGGAACTTGTATGAAAAAAGAACCTAGTCTTAATTGCCACCATCTATGTCTAAAATAAATTCTCAGGGAAGCAGAATTCTTACCTCTGTATGCTGTACATTTTTTCTATTAAAAAATGTCATAACTTCATTAAGCAGGTGAACTAAAATTTAAGAGACATCAATCAAAGAAATGACTAATGAATTTCACTTTAGTTTTTATTTTATTGTAAAACATTGAGATGGAATGATAGGGTTTCCCAGAATCAGGTCCATATTTTAACTAAATGAAAATTATGATTTATAGCCTTCTCAAATACCTGCCATACTTGATATCTCAACCAGAGCTAATTTTACCTCTTTACAAATTAAATAAGCAAGTAACTGGATCCACAATTTATAATACCTGTCAATTTTTTCTGTATTAAACCTCTATCATAGTTTAAGCCTATTAGGGTACTTAATCCTTACAAATAAACAGGTTTAAAATCACCTCAATAGGCAACTGCCCTTCTGGTTTTCTTCTTTGACTAAACAATCTGAATGCTTAAGATTTTCCACTTTGGGTGCTAGCAGTACACAGTGTTACACTCTGTATTCCAGACTTCTTAAATTATAGAAAAAGGAATGTACACTTTTTGTATTCTTTCTGAGCAGGGCCGGGAGGCAACATCATCTACCATGTTAGGGACTTGTATGCATGGACTACTTTACTGCATATATTTCAAGTTGCCCCCGCTTTTCTTTTTCAACCAAGCATTAACTCAAGATCAATGTACGTTCCATTAGAATAAGATTTATTAACTAGGAATTGCCAGAAAATCTTCCTGGTAACAAGGAAGTCCCCATATTGTGAGTCTTAAGATTTTTCTGAAGAGAAAACCATACATATATAGCCTTTTTTCAGATGCTCAAAGAGGTCTAAAATCCTCTCCACCTCCAAAATAATAAGAAACATCTCAGCTGGGCACAGTGGCTCACGCCTGTAATCCCAGCACTTTGGGAGGCCAAGGTGGGCAGATCACTTGAGGCCAGGAGTTCAAGACCAGCCTAGCCAACATGGTGAAATCCCATCTCTACTAAAAATACAAAACTTAGCTGGGCATGGTGGTGCACCCCTGCAGTCCCAGCTACCCAGTAGGCTGAGGTAGGAGAATTGCTTGAACACGGGAGGCAGAGGTTGCAGTGAGCCGAGATCGTGCCACTGCACTCCAGCCTAGGTGACAGAGAGAGACTCTGTCTCATTAAAAAAATTAAAAAAAAAAAAAAAAATGCTGGGTGAGGTGGCTCATGCCTGTAATCCCAGCACTATGGGAGGCCAAGGCGGGTGGATTAGTTGAGGTCAGCAGTTCCAGACCAGCCTGCCCAACATGGTGAAACCCCATCTCTACTAAAAATACAAAAATTAGCTGGGTGTGGTGGTGTGCACCTGCAATCCCAGATACTTGGAGGCTGAGGCAGGAAAATCACTGGAATCCGGGAGATGGAGGTTGCAGTGAGCTGAGATTGCGCCACTGCACTCCAGCCTGGGTGACACAGTGAGACTCCATCTCAAAAAAAAAAACATGAATCATCTCACTGATCCTCTTATTTTACAAAACAGTAATATGCAGTATTGTTTAGTTTAATTTGCCATCATTCAGTAGCTAACCCTATTCTCCAAAGTTCTGGTAGCTCTAACAAATTGTAACTTTATAAACAGAGACAGGCACTTTGGTTCTATTCTAATACTTTCACAAACATACTGCATTTATAACATTTAAAAGATTTTAATTACTGTCAAATATATCTGGATTACATCTTTTTTTTTTTCTTTGATAGCGTTTCACTCTTGTTGTCCAGGCTGGAGTGCAATGGGGTGATCTCAGCTCACTGAAACCTCTGTATTCCAGGTTCAAGCGATTCTCCTGCCTCAGCCTCCCAAGTAGCTGGGATTACAGGCACCTGCCACTAAGCCCAGCTAATTTTTTTGTTATTTTAGTACAGACAGGGTTTCACCATGTTGGCCAGGCTGGTCTCAAACTCCAGACCTCAGGTGATCCACCCACCTCGACCTCCCAAAGTGCTGGGATTACAGGCATGAGCCACTGTGCCTGGTCTGGATTACATCTTAACCTACAATATTTCATGAAGTTAATGATTTTAAATAAAAGGAAATCAAGTAACATCTGAATTTCTAAGTCTAAATACATTAAAATGATAGTGACTCCTGCAACTGTTTCAAAATTATTGGAAAATATGTCATTTTCTTGAAATAAACTTGGTATTAAAGGCAGCAAATATGTCTTTATAAGGAGTTTCTGAATCTGACTTGGTCGATGGTATTCGGCAAAGTTGGCGAAATCCAGGAGAACGCAGCAGCAAATTCTGTGAAAGGCCCACGAAGCTGGAGCATAACCAGTAGAGAACAATTGACTATAAAGAGAAGACATAAATGTTAGCATCTGTAATTCTACAAGGACATCACAGTCCAGACAATAAAAAAGAAAATGACAATCTTTGTAAATACAAGTATGCCAAGACTAAGCAAGACTTGCAGCAGCTACTAGATTCCTGGGATAGATTTAATAGACAGGGAAAAAAGGTTACAGACAGACCAAAAAGCAAAAATAAAGGAAAAAGAGAAGTATTTAGGGTAGAAAGTAAAAAGAGAGAAGCTCCTAGGCAGAGGCTCAAGAGAGATCTTATCTCCCTTCTTCGACAATGGAACATAACTTTTTCCCCACCAAAAGTCCTGTCCAGCTGCTTACATACTGAAGGTAGAATGCTGGAAGTGTGGCATTTATGATGGCAAACTTAGCCTCCCTACACCTAATTTTCCCCATATAGTCATCTATCTTCCAAATGTTTCCCAACAGCCAGTTTCTCAGTGTAGTAAGGAATGCATTTTCTTTGCCTTCTTCTGAGACAAACAGCCTCAGCATTATCTCCAAATTTCTTTTGTATTACCATCTTGAGCAGTGGTCCCCAACATTTTTGACACTAGGGGCCAATTTTTCCATGGACAGGAGGAAGATTTTGGGATGAAACTGTTCCATTCCTCGTATCATGAGGAATGAGATCCTCATAAGGAGTGTACACCCTAGATCCCTCACCTGTGCAGTTCACAATAGGGTTCGTGCTATGAGAATCTAATGCTGCTAATCTGACAGGAGGTGGAGCTCAGGTGGTAAGGCTCACTTGCCCACCACTCACCTCCTGCTGTCAGCCGGCTCCTAATCGGCTATGGACCGGTACTGGTCTGTGGCCCCCGGTGACCATTTATTTAGGTCAATATGAAGTTCTACAACCTCTTGAAATATTCCTATACTTACACCTGTTCCAAACTTTTCTTTAGCATCAGAAGGTAATCAGGCCCCAGAAACAAAATCATGCAGTTGTTAAGTCTAGGTCCTGGAGGCAAACTGCCTGAATTTGAATCCTACTTGCCATCTATTTGACTTTGAGTAAGTTATTTTCCTTCTGTTCCAGTTTCCTCATCTATAAAGTGGGGACAGTAACTGCATCTACCTCAGAGGATTGCTGTGAGGAATAAATGAGATAATTCATGTAGAGTGGTATGCAAGTATGTGGTCCACATTCAGCACTTACATTTGTTATTTGTTCCAAAGTCAGTCTTTAGGGGCAGAAAGCAGCACATCCTCAAAGGTAGATTAGCACAGTAGTTAAGAGGAGGAGCCAAACTGCTTAGATGTGTGTTAAGACTCTATCACTTATAGCTAAGTGACCTTGGATGAGTTACTTAACTTCTCTGTGCCTCAGTTTCCTCATCACCAAAGTGAAGATTATAATAGTACCTTTATCGTTGCGCTGTTGGGACAATTACATGGGGTAAAATATGTAAACCATTTAAAACAGTGCTTAGCACAAAGTCAGTGTTAAATAAATATTGGCTATCATCATCATTTGATTTATCCACCAAAAGAAAAAGAACCTGCGGCCAACTACAGCAGACTATAAGTTGCCAGCTAAGTATCAATCTCCTCTCTTCCTTAGTAACAAAATCCTAATTTTTATTTGAGTAGGCTGTCATCTAAAAAAAAAAAAGACTATATTTCCTTGCCTCTTCTGCAGTGAGGGGTGGCCATAAAACTCAGATGTTAACACAACTGTTTGGTGGAACATCTGGCAAGTCTCCTTAAAAGGGGCTGACTGCACTTGAGGCACCCTTTTCTATTCCTGCATGATAACAAGCTCTAACAGCCATGACCGTAGTGTAGCCTTGAAATCACAGGCTGTGGATAACAAAGCAGAAAGAGAGCAGCAGTCTGGGTCTCTCATCTTCATGGACTTGTCTCATCATCCCTAAGCTGCTTAATCAGATTTCCTATAATTGACAGGATAAATTTTGGGTATTTAAGGCATTGTGTTTTAGATCTCTTGTTACTCATTTTGAACTCAATCCCTCATTAAAACTTAACTGCTCGTATTTTATTTTATCTGAGGCGTTCTTCAGTATATAGCTGGTATGATTGCTCTGTGGAAATGTAGTGAATCTGTGCTGTTCTACTTTTACAGGGTATTTTACAACACTACTACTTTATGTAAAAAGTTCTCTAACAGGCACTCATTTCATTAATTCTCACAGGCATTATGATATCTATTTTAGAGATGAACAAACTTATTCTGCATAGGATTAATGACAGTATTATGTTCAGTAATAGCCTAAAAAATAGATTTTGATAGCAAAAACATACTGTTTTAGATTCCTATAAAAAATATTGTGGGCCAGGCGTGGTGGCTCACACCTGTAATCCCAGCACTTTGGGAGGCCGAGGCAGGTGGATCACCTGGGTCAGGAGTTCGAGACCAGCCTGGCCAACATGACGAAACCCCACCTCTACTAAAAATACAAAAATTAGCCAAGTGTGGTGGCGTGTGCCTGTAATCCCAGGTACTAGGGAGGCTGAGGGAGGAGAACCACTTGAACCCGGGAGGAGGAGGTTGCAGTGAGCTGAGATTGCGCCACTGCACTCCAGCCTGGGTGACAGAGCAAGACTCCATCTCAAAAAAAAAAAAAAAATACTGTGAGGTAGTTTTATATATGCTACACCCTAACTATTAATAACAACTGAATTCCACTTTATGTGTTGGCTCTGAGTAAACATGGAGATATACCTAACACAGCTTTTGCCTCCTTAGAAACTTCTAAAGTATTTGTGGGAAACATGCAAAAGACTGAACTAACTGCAAACATAACCATTTCTTTTTCTATTTCTATAAAGATTAATTAGGTATATACAGGGACAAGTTTACCTATTTCATAGAATTGTTATGAGATTAAATAATACCATACACAAACCCAAATGGTCTTAGCATTTTGTTTTGTTTCTTTTTAAGTGCTAAATTCTTTGCTCCAGTCTACATAGGCAGAACTAATTCAATATACCAAGTAGTCAAATGGAAGAAATACCATATTCATGGTATTATGCAAAACACATTGCAAAATTTAAAAAAAGGCAAGAAATAGAGACAGATTAGTTACCACAGAAACACTGATTTGGTAAAGGATCAAGTAGTCAGAGGAAGTTCAGCAGAAGAAGCAGGATCCCAGCCAGGTGCGGTGGCTCACGCCTGTAATCCCAGCACTTTCGGAGGCCGAGGCGGGAGGATCACGAGGTCAGGAGATCGAGACCATCCTGGTTAATATGGTGAAACCCCGTCTCTACCAAAAATACAAAAAATTAGCCAGGCGTGGTGGCAGGCACCTGTAGTCCCAGCTACTCAAGAGGCTGAGGCCGGAGAATGGCGTGAACCCAGGAGGCGGAGCTTGCAGTGAGCTGAGATCGCGCCACTGCACTCCAGCCTGGGTGACAGAGCGAGACTCCGTCTCAAAAAAAAAAAAAAAAAAAGAAGAGGCAGGATCCCAGCCAGTCTAAGCTAAAGTCAGAGAGGATTTAGCACATGCTACAAACAATATTGGTGCTTACTCACTGAGGGTACCGTTGCAGCAATTGGTATCATCAACACCGACATTGCACGGACAAAGTATGTAATATACGTCTGAAAACGAGACATTCCAATTTTTTGTAGAGCACAAATCTGAAGGGGTAGAACATATACATGCATAATGATTATTAAAACGCATATTAAATCAGACAAGCTTTAAAATATAAACTGATTTTTCACTGGCCTCCATCTACACTTTAATAAAAGTTATATATATACACACAAAACACTGATTAATTTATATGGCTGATCATCTTTTTATTTTTTGAGACCTGTCTTGCTATCAAACTGAGACCAGTTTAAGGGCTGGTCTCAAACTCCTGGGCTCAAGTGATCCTCCCGCCTCCTCCTCCCAAGTAGCTGGGATAATAGGCATGCACCAACCACTGCACTCAGCTTGATCATCCATCTTTTAAAAATCTTAATAACTGGCCTAGGTGGAAGGATCACTCTAGTCCAGAAGTTTGAGGCTACAGTGAGCTATAATCATGCCACTGCACTCCAGCCTGGGCAATACAGCAAGATCCTGTCTCTTAAAAACAACAACAACAACAACAACAACAAAAAAACACTAATTATGTCAAATTCTTAAACGGAGGTTTTTTCACACTTTGTACCAAAAAACAAGGGCAATGATTTATATGGTAGCTATTGTTACAGGATTCTTCAAGCTCCACTTAACAATGATTTATACGGTAGCTACTGTCACAGGATTCTTCAAGCTCCACTTAAGAATTCTGCGTAAGGCTGGGGGCCTGTAATCCCAGAACTGGGAGGCCCAGGCAGGCCGATTGTTTGAGCTCAGGAGTTTGAGACCAGCCTAGGCAATTAGGCAACATAGCGAAACCATCTCTACAGAAAATACAAAAATTAGCTGGGCGTGGTGGCATGTCTGCAGTCCCAGCTATTCAGGAGGGAGGCTGAGGTGGGAGGATCGCTTAAGCCTGGAAGGCACAGGTTGCAGTGAGCTGAGATCACGCCACTGCACTCCAGCCTGGGTGACAGAGTAAGACCGTCTCCAAAAAAAAGAAAATGAGGAAAAAAAAAAAAGACTTCTCCATAATTATGACTCTAGAGCCAAACTACGTAGTTTTACATTTTTATGCCTCACTTTCTCTGCATTAAAAAAGGATAATATTTAGCTCACAGGGTTATTCCAAGAAGTAAATGAGTTGATTTATGTAAATTGCTTATAACAATGCCTATGGCCAGGCACAGTGGCTCACACCTGTAATCCCAGCACTTTGGGAGGCTGAGGCGGGCGGATCATTTGAGGTCAGGAGTTCCAGACCAGCCTGGCCAACATGGTAAAACCCAGTCTCTACTAAAAATACAAAAAATTAGCTGGGTGTGTTGGCAGGCGCCTGTAATCCCAGCTACTCGAGAGGCTGAGACAAGAGAATCACCTGAACCTGGGAGGTGGAGGTTGCAGTGAGTGGAGATCACACCACTGCACTCCAGCCGAGGAAACAGAGTGAGACTCTGTCTCAAGAAAAAACAAACAAACAAACAAACAAAAAACACAATGCCTTGCACATAGTGTATGTTGAGTAAGAATAAGCTTTTAATAAGCTTTTATTTTTCTTTTAGAGGTGAGGTCTTTCTCTCTGTCGCCCAGGCTAGAGTACAGTGGTGGGATCACAACTCACTGCAGCCTCCATCTCTTGGGCTCAAGCAATCCTCCTGACTCAGCTTCCAAGTAGCTGGAACTAGAGGCACACGCCACCATGCCCCGCTATGAAAACACCTTTATTAGTCTTTAGATGACATAGAGGAAAAGACTAGGGGATTGACATTGATTCACTGTAACCTTGTGCTTATCACTTCCTTCTTTCTACCAAATATTCACTGAACACCAACCACAGGGGACTGTGCTAGTGCTCTTAGGGAAACATATTTGGACTAAAGGTAGAGTCTTTCCTCAAGAAACTTTCACTTAAGACCTTATATTCTATCATCTCCATTTTCCTCATCTGAAAGAATAAGGCGTATATTAGATTTCACAAACAGGGATCAGAGGTCATGAGGTCTGGGAGATCTCTACTGAGGTAAATCATTTTTAAGATTTCTTCCAGTCCAGTCTGTTCTACTCAGAGTCTGAGAACAATTTATGAAATTATATGCACGCTTTCCCTAAACTGCTGAGTAAAGCAGCCTGTGATAAGGGTTAAGACATGACTGAGAGGGCTGGGCACAGTGGCTCATGCCTGTAATCCCAGCACTTTGGAAGGCCAAGGCGGGTGGATCACCTGAGGTCAGGAGTTGGAGACCAGCCTGGCAAACATGGTGAAACCCTGTCTCTACTAAAAATACAAAAATTAGCCGGGTGTGGTGGTGTGCGCCTATAATCCCAGCTACTCAGGAGGCAGAGGTTGCAGTGAGCCAAGACTGCGCCATTACACTCCGGCCTGGGCAACAAGAGCGAAACTCCATCTCAAAAAAAAAAGAAAAAAAAAGACATGACTGAGAGGTCACATTTTCTATGTGTATGTTTTTCCCATTTCATCTTATAAAGACACTCAATGACTTTTCTAAGGTCATAAAGCAAGAAAATAGCAGTCAGGGCCTGACTTGTGTTCTCCGCCTACAAATTCACATATTAAACACACACACGGAACATCACTCTATTTTAAGAATACAACCAGATGGACTGGGCATCTTTATTACTGTTTTTGCCAAAAGCAAGTCACAAAATTCTATGTATCAGAATCATATAATTTTGAAGCTGAAAGAGACTTGGAAGTATACTAGTGCTTTTACTTTAATTTCGAGAGTTCTGAGGCCCAGGGAGGTTAAGGGACAGGCCTAAGCCAATGCCTGACGTGGAACCAGGAACCAAGGGATCTCACTTCTAACTCAGAGCTATCTTCACCACCTCAAACAAAAACAGATTTGAAGTCAAAACAGCAGCAACAAAAATCCCCATAAATGGCAAACAAATTTCATTTAAAACTACTGACCTCCACTATTAACAAATTGATGACGCCAACAGAGATAGGCAGAATCCAAGTGGAGTCTGGTGCAGTGAGGTCAGGAAACCACAGAATTCCACCAGTAGCTAACTGTTCCTGAACAGAAAAACCTGCTAAAATAGTTTTATAAATAAAACAATAGAAGTCCTAAAAATAGAGAAAAATATATAAGACATAAATAAGTAGTCTGACAATTCCAATAAGGTGTCCCTCACAGGAAAGATCTGCACTGGATTTATTCCAGTTTTTCACTCACAATATATATATATTTTCTCAATACAAAATGTTCACAACACAACCAATCTGTTTACACTTAAGACTTTAAATTCTATACCCTTATAAGGAAGATAGTAAACATATCCTAATTATGAAAAGTATGCTTTGTTTTTTTTTTTTTTTTTAGTACAAAGACAATGTTAGAGAACTTCTTTGGGAGAAGACATACAATAATTACCTTCTGAATGTGCTGCCCCCGTGCTTAAATTCCGGAGAGCAAAAGACATGAAGATCCACATTGGAAGCTGAATCCAAACCAACACAGTGGCTTTGAAAGGGTGGCAGTTATCTCGCACATATAGCTCTGAAATTAGCCTCCTCATATTCTTTAGATAAGTGAGCCTAGATTGAGGTTAGGGGGAAAAAAGGGGAAAGAGAAAATGTCATCTAAGAATCGTGCTTTATTTCCATAGCACAAACAGTGCCTGCTGTAGTTATTAGCTAAAGGATTTGTATAAGGGTTTCAGCTGTCACAGGCATGTTAAGGAGTTGCCTAAACAACAGGCAAATAAAGCCTTTTATCAAAACTTCTACAGTATGGTACACAAGTTACATAACAATCTGAAATTGTCAGACTACAGGCTTTGTCTCTGGTGGTCTTTGGCTGATTAGGCTTTAAAAGTAAATTTCACTACTGACATGGTATAACTACAATTAATATTGGAAATATGGAAGCTAAAAGCAAACTTTAATCAAATCTCTCCACTCCCGCCAAACTTAACCACTTCATCCCTGAATATACCTTTTGGAGCTATGTGGTTTTATACTGTGTATGCTCTTGGCCTGTCAAAATAGTCTCCATTTTTCAATCAACTATCTCACAAAGATATTTTTAATCTGTTTCTCTGTTAACCATATTAGTTACTACTGTTTTTTCCTGAAATTTTACTTTTTAGAATACAGTCTTCCTTCAGGTCCAAGAGAATAGGAGTTAAAAAACAAAAACTAAAGTATTCTTAGATTAGGGGACAGTGTTCTATTTTATTCATCTTTAAATCTCCTGTATCATATATTTTGTACAGAGGAGGCATTCAATAGTTTTTCTGAATTTAGTCAAATTATAGTGTATAATAAGACAGTACACAAAGACATTCTAGGTCCTCCATAATTTCACATTTGCCTATTCTTCCAATTTTATCTCGTTACTCCTCTAGACACCTGCATATTCTGGTCTGAATGACTTTAGTTCATCCAACAAATCAGACTTCCGCATAGGCATGCCTTTGGAAGTACTGTATTATATCATCTGTGTGGAAAGCCCACTTTCCTGGCTGTCTATCTGACACACTGTCTTTCACCCTTCAAGACTTAATACTATTGAAAATGCAGGAAGCTGGCCAACACTGTGGCTTGCACTTGTAATTCCAGCTACTTGGGAGGCCAAAGTGGGAGGATTGCTTGAGGCCAGGAGTTTGAGATCAGCTTGAGCAACACAGGGAGATTCTGTCTTGTTCAAAAAAAAAGAAAAGAAAAGAAAAGAAAATGCCAGAAGCCCTCAGATGTTTCCTCCTAGAAAGAAACATCTGTAAGGCTGTATCTGCACAACCATCCTGCCAGTACTGCTTAAGCAAGGTGCCACAAGTCTTATCTAGGCTGCGTTGATAACCCAGGCAAGCAGCTATTAATCTGGTTCTTTTGGCCTATGGCTGAAGCTTTCGACTTCTTTGATCAGTAAAATTTCAAACCTATAGGTCAACTTTTAATTTTTACCAAATAAAGACATTAAGCTATCACCACGATTTTTTAAAATGTCAGATCTTTTTAACACTAAATATAGGACACAATCTCGTATTAAAGATAGTTGGGAAATGTACAACTATATAAAAATATATGGTTAATAATATACACATAACACAGATTGATACCACAAAGGCCTTTTTCCATTGCTGTAAAAAGGAGAATAATTTTTCGCAGTCTAATAAGGATTAGAGTTTGGGAAACTGATTGAGGAGTTGATTGAAGCAAGAGGGCTTGTAAGTTCCCAGTGAATGAATGCAGACATCCTTGGGCGCAATCAAGCACCCTTAGATTGGGACTTTCCAAGAACCCAGGCAGACAACTGCACAGAATAACCACAAAGGATAGACAGCATCTTAGCTATCAAAGTGTTTCTACTGTGGCACTTGTTTTCTACCTCCTCTTTCCTGTAGGCTATTACCTGCTGTATCTTTTCCAAAAGGTCAAGATTGTAAATAACCTGTGTCATTTGTTGACCAATATCACAAAAGAATGGCAAAGTACCTTCATCCTGTGAACCCTGCCCTGACTTTCCTTGATGATCTAGCTCCTTGTACATCATCTTTATATAATAGTTAGTTCACTGACATCATTATTTGATTACAGGTCTGTCTTTTTCAATAGGCTGGAATCCCTAAAGAATAGGAACATACTCTTCTTATCTTTATCTATTTATTTCTTTGCTTTCAGTCCAGCATATGAAACTATCATGCCATATTAATAACTTATGAAAATATAAAAGAGTAGGCTCAGCACGGTGGCTCACGCCTGTAATCCCAGCACTTTGGGAGGCCGAGGAGGGTGGATCACCTGAGGTCAGGATTCCAGACCAGCCTGACCAACATGGAGAAACCCCATCTCTACTAAAAATACAAAATTAGCCAGGCATGGTGGTGCATACCTGTTAATCCCAGCTACCTGGGAGGCTGAGGGAGGAGAATCGCTTGAACCTGGGAGGCAGAGGTTGTGATGAGCCGAGATCACACCATTGCACTCCAGACTGGGCACCAAGAGCAAAACTCCGTCTCAAAAAAAAAAAAAAAAAAAAAAAAAAAAAAAAAAAATATATATATATATATATATATATAAAGTAAAAGAAATACTTTACTGCCAAAACTACAGAATACTCAAACTTATAATTAACATCACAATTAATGTGTGTGTGTGTGTGTGTATGTGTGCGTATGGTCTTACGTGGATATAATTAGCTTACCTGGCATCTCTTTTGGACCACCCCAACTGATTTGCACGAACTGCAACTTCTTGGTTAAGATGCCTGGCAATAGTTTTTATCTCTGGCTGCAAATTTTCCACCTAGCTAAAAAATAGGTTTTGTTATGAGCACATAAAGGATCTTTATTCATAATGACTCATAATCTTTCACATTATTCCCTCGAGTCATTTAAAAATGTAGTTTACTGATCATATCAAGAAATCTTAATTCTAAGCACAAGATGTTAATTTGCTTAAAATGTCCTCAGTCACAACCAAATTCACAATGCATACTTATCCATGTGATCCTGTGCAAGTAACTTAACCTCTAAAATCATGTTCCCTCACATATAAAATATATAACAGCACCTACTTCACAGGGTTACAAATATTAGATAAGAACTGCACCCTGGGCTTTACTGTTCCATCTCTAGATTTCCTAGTAACGTAAGCGGAGAAAACAGCAGTTTGTTAAGAACCTTTAATACACTGTGATAGCCACAAATCAAAAGTAAAAATAACATTTATTCCTGCCCTGTGCTCATTCTTCCTGTAAAATGGCTCACTGCCTTAATGTTGCTGCTGATTCCGTTCGTTTTGTTTCCGTTTTTTTTTTCCCCATGCTCACAACCTGAAAACAAGAAAGCCACTATTTTTGAAATATCCCAATTTGAATAATCAAGCACTTTAACCCGTATTATCTGACTTGCTCTGATAACGCTGTGAAGTAGGCAAGGAAGGTACTGCTAGCCTGATTCCTCAGAAAAAAGGATTCAGCATTAAAAGGTCAAGTAACTGCGACCAACCAGACACAGTCTTAGTCGGGTCTGGAGAGGAAACAAGTTCGCAAACTGTTAGTCTAGTAGTTTCTTCCTAATAAGAAAGACCAGCTGGAATACTTTGGGACGAAAGACACTGCAGACATACTGGCTATTAAACTTTTAAGACATAAATTTTGTAGGTTTCGCCAACACAATTTCTTCTGCGACTGATTTCTTTGTCTCCGTTCCCCGAGAGCAAGTATAGTAACCACTTGTGCTTGGAGCACAAATCCAGTAAGACAAAAGAAATGACAGGTACACGTGTCACAAAGTATCTTATTTAACACACCTAATGCTAGTTCAATTTTTTTTAACGCTAAAATGGTCACAATGAAATGGTCACGATGATTAAACTCTAAGCACTGCAGAAGGCAACATCGTGGGATCGAAAACCCTGAGTGAATGTCGGCCTTCCTCCGCCGCAGGGGTTGCAGCGCAGGGTACGCGCACGGCTCGGCGCCCCTCACCTTGGCCAGGATGTAGTGCTGGTAGGCTGCCAAAGGCAGCGTGACAGCACCCCGTAAGGCCACGGTGGAGAGCAGAATGCTGCCCCACCAGGGCAGGCCCGTGGCGGCGTGCACGCCGAGCAGTACTTCCTCCGCAACCCGCACCGGCGAAGACGCGGCCAGGGCCTCGTACCAGCCGTTCGCATGTACTGCCGAGACTGGTGCCACTGCCCACACTGGGAGAGTGGGGCGCTTGGCGCCGCTCGTAGGAACCGGCGCAAGCGGCAGGTCCCTAGCCCAAAGCTGCAGGGCAGGGAGCGGCCGCAGCCACCGACCGCCGAGCCGGCACAGCATTTCTGCACCACGGCGGAGCCCAGATCCCGGGCCTCACAATCCAGCGGACATACACCAGCCAGCCAAGGCTGATACGCGCACGCGCCAGCAACAGCGGGCATAAAGCGCATGCGCGCCTGCCTGCAGCCGCGATTGACCTTCCCAGTCAAGCCGGTGACGTCTTGCGTCGCAGTGGATGTGACGCAAGAGATAGGAAAGTCCCGCCTTTCCCACGCGGCACTGGATAGGCCTACTGCGCACACGCGAAAGTTTCCCGCTGCTGGGGTGTAGTTAGTCCGAGGCCGGACCAAAACTGCAGAGACGTGGGTGGAGCCTGCTGCCCTCCGCCAGGCTGGGTGTTCTTTAGGGAGCTCTCGCCTTGTAAAGTTCATCTACACCGTCTAACTTACCATTCTTTTTCACTAAAGCTAATAGTCATTTGTAGTGGAATTATCCTTGCTCGGTTTTTTGTGACCAGAAGCTGATCCCCAGCCTCTTTACGTGCACCTGATTGCTTCCGTTAGCGATTACGATAGATTATCATACTCAAGAGTCACACGTTGCTAAAGTACCTGCTTGTAGAGAGACGCATGTTTCTTGCTGACCCTGAGTGTTAAGCACGAGGGATAGTTCAGTCTCTTGTAGATTTAATTGGCCCATCTGTTCCAGTTAGTATTTTGACCACCACCTGCAAACTGAATTTCTTCGGTGTTTTGTCTTCCATGATAAATAGCAGCAAAAATCTTATAGTAAAAGTGTCATCTCTTTATTTAAGGGAAACTATCACTGGCAGTTCACTGGCAGTACGGTGAATTCCTTGAGTTTACTTGTATCCTATATAAGCTTTAAAGAGCCTGAACAGCAGCACTGGCTGTCTTCTGGTTTAAAGGAATACGTTGAATCTACATGGACTATATAGTTTTAACTTTTGTGTTCCTGGAAACAACAAAATGGAATGTTGTGGAGGAGTTTCCTCACCGAAGGGTCACCCCTAGACTACAGACTAAAATATGTTGTGAGGAGTAAACCTTGATTTTTATTTATTTATTTACTTACTTAGGAAAAGAAGCCTCCAACAATGTTGGGTAATGTCAAACGCCAGCTATCGTTTGCCCTTCACTGTGCACCTAACCAAGGGTACCCTACGATAACTTTCTCAGGATTCTGGAATTCATCTGCTTTCCAAACTGACTGATAAATCTATACATGAATTTTTAAATGTGTTTAAACACACAGCACAACACATGCTATATATAAACTTTTTCTAAAAGAAAAACCTACCAATCTATTTCTTTATCCATTTATTAAGCTAACAAAAAAGCCATCAGTTGCTACTACTGTTCAGCTGTTCATAATCTGAACAGAATTTTAAAGTTATTTTTGCTAGACACAGTGGATCACGCCTGTAATCCCAGCACTTTGGGAGGCCAAGATGGGAGGATACCTTAAGGGCAGAAGTTAGAGATCAGCCTTGGCAACATGGCAAGACCTCATCTCTACAACAAATACAAAAATCCTCCAGATGTGGTGGCTTGCATCTGTGGTCTCAGCTACCAGGAGGCTAAGGTGGGAGAATTGCTTGAGCCCCCCCGGAGTCCAAGGCTGCAGCGAGCAATGATCGAGCCAGTGCACTCCAGCCTGGGTAGCAACAAGATTCCCATCTCTTTAAAAAAAAAAAAAAAAGCAAGAAAAGAAAAGAAAAAAAAAGCTGTAAGCTGTTCTTCAATTCCTAAGATTTAATTTTGTGGAGTTCTATCAGGGGTCACAAATGAGATTTCAGTGTTGGAACACATTTTTTGCTATACATTGTGTTCATATATTACATTCTTATTTTAAAAAGTATTTCCTTAAGTTTGAATATTGATCTAAATAAAATTTATGAATATTTAGTTTCTGCTAATTTCATATATGTGTATAAACACATTTCTTAATCTATATAACAGGGATGACTAGAACTTGCTATCTACTTGGTAGAGGATGTTGGGGTAAGTAGTTGTCAATTTTAAAGCCCAATGCAAAAGAAAGTGTTACTACTAATGTATAGGTACTGTTTATACAACATTGTGATTATTTTGTATCTTTTGTTTCAGAGTACAGTACAAAATGATCTACAACTATTGAGTGGACCAACTGAAATCATTTGTCAATCCTCTTTGCAAATGAACTTGTGCAATGTATTAAAACATTTTTAAAAGTTCAACATTTATAATTAGCTTATTCCAGTCTTTGATATTAGTGTTATGTCAGTTAATTTCTCAACTTTAAATTCCTTAAGAAGAGACTACGTATTACATTTTCTTTCTGCAGTCTCTGTAATTCTTAACCATCATGGTGCCAAACACAGGAATGGAGCTTGCTATGGACTGAATGTTTTTGTCCTCCCCAGATTCTTTTTTGAAACCCCAAGGTGATGGTATTTGGAGGTAATCGTTTTAAGGGTAGAGCTCTCGAATTGGGTAAGTGCCCTCATAGGAAGAAACAAGGCTGGGCATGGTGGTTTACACCTGTAAATCCCTGTGCTTTGGGAAGCTGAGTGGGGAGGATCACATGAACCTAGGAGTTTGAGGTTGTAGTGAGCTATGATCATGCCACTGCACTCCAGCCTGGGTGACAGAGATCCTGTCTCTTGGAAAAGACAAAAGCAAGATGACCTTTTTCTGCCCTACACGAAGAAACTGAAAAGGAAACAGCCCTCTGCAAACCAGAGAAAAGGCCCTCAACAGAAACCATAAAGGCTGGCATGTTGACGTTAGACATTGTAGCTCTCAGAACTGTGAGAAACACATTCTGTTAATCTCCTCAGTCAACAGTATTTTTGTTGTAGTAGCCTGAATTAAGTGCTGAAAATTTGAATATGGGGTGTAATTATCATGTAATCATTTAGTCTTCTCTTTTCCCAAATATGCCTTCTGAAATGTTTGTCAAACTAAATGACTGTAGCTTACTAGGGTATATATAAAACAACAACAAAACACCTTTAAGAAATAAACTATTTCCATGAGCAATTGTTAGTGATCCCTTAGAATCAGATTAAGATTTCAGTTTTTCTTTCTTACTTAAGGCATTACTTCTCAAAACCAAAGCTACCTAATTTAGAATTGGCTTTTTTCTCTTTATTGAAAGACATCCCCTTGACATCTTTCTTATCATTGGTTTTCAAGCATTGAAAATGCAAAGTTGGCTTTTGTTTTTCAGAAGTGTGAATTCATTTAAAAGCAGAAGTATAATATGCAACCTCCTACACCACAGATATTAGGTTTGTACTTTCTTACGTTATAAAGGTATTCTGTCAAAGCCACAGTAGCACATTTTCTTTTACACTTATCCAAAATTCAAGTGATATTTTTGCAATCAAGGTGTGCAACACATTAAGACTTATTAAAGCACTGATAATGCCCCATCTTAAATTCCAGTCACCTGAGTTAATCAAATGCTGTGACTTAAGCAAGCATTTATCAATAGTATATGTATTTCCAAAGACATTAAGGAACATTCGGAATTTAGTGTCAAGGACAGCAAACATTAAAAGTGTAAGATATCTGCATAGATTCATTTACGTAAGTAAAATATACTGAGAATGGAATACTGAATTTCTGCTTATAGTGATTAAAAGCAGTGACTTGGTTGTTCTTTGCTATTTTAATCATTTTGAAATAATCCTGATTTTAAAATCTGTTATTAAAACAATGTTTTGGTACACTTTAAATGTTCTGTAATGCCAGATCTGTGGGAATAAGTGTTGTGAAAAACATCAACATGAAAATAGATTTAATAAACTAGAGGATCTGAAGAGATTTTATAACTTTGAGTTTTCCTGTTTAGTCTAACACTGTACTGTTTTAAAAATAAGTAATATAGGGTACAAAATTTTTACAAAATGTGTATTTAGGTTATTTGAGTCAAAACACGCATGGACTATTATTTTTGTGAAGAACAAGACAGGATTAGTTAATAAGCTATTTACCTTTTCCAAAGGAGAAAAATGACTATACGTATAGTCATTTACAAAAAAATTAATTTTCATGTATCAATAAAAATGACTTGACTTTTCAGTAATGGGAAATAGGAGGGGAAATTTCTTCTTTATAAACACTGAAGTCAGTGTTTGTAAATATGTTGATTATGTTGAAATGTATGTTGAAAAGGCATGAAATGTGGAATTTTGTTGGGAATGGATGGTATAAACTGATTATACAATAATTGAGATATTAACTACTTGGGGATTTAAGGTGTGAACTAACCCAAGTGTAATGTCCAAGAGTTAAATCATTTCTTAAAACAATGTAGTCTGCATATACACATACCACATATTTTCAAAATTAAAAAATAAAAGACCTTCATGGTCTCAAAAAGTTATGTTTTTTTTTATTGTTCAAATAAAAGTGCACTGCATTACATCTGAAATATAAAAAATGTATTTTAAAAATGTTCCTAGTACAGACTTCTAAAACCATGGTATCGTACTAAACAAGCCTGATCCCCAAAACTAAATACGGAGCATTTCAATCTATATCCCCTGGCCCCACAGGTTTGAAGTCAAGAAAATATAGGAGTTTTCCCCCTCCTTTTTAAATAATATACCTCACCTAAGAAATTCAGTATTGTGAAACAACACAACTCATGTGTTGTAATAAATATTGGATAGCATCTGTTCTCCAGCAGGATTACCTTAAATAGAAAATAACCCTAGTTAACACAGGAAAGAATTAAGAAAAAAAATTTTATGTATAGAATAGTGGCAAGTCATATATAAAATACTTCGTTAAATAACATTATTACATCCCTTTTTTAGTAAAGTGCTATAATTTTATTTCATAGCTATATTTATTTGTAGGCTGTCTTTTAGCTCTCCCTTTAAATTTGGGCATATTAAACATAGGTGGAAAAACAAATTTATATATTTTAAGACCACTTCTTAACCTAAAAGATATGAGTGTACTGTTTACAAATTTCTGGATATGTTTGAGAAGTCATCTTTTTACTCTTTACTCAGGCTTTACTCTTTACTCAGACTGAAGAAATCATTTGATTTACTTGACAACCAAGGAACCATGTTAATATCATCAACTCTAGGTGATTTATATGAATTTTAGTTAGTTTTTATGTTTTACCAGTGTGAAATTTTATGTCTAATTAAAAAAAAAAGACAAATTGATATATACATTACTCAATTTTTATGCTTACTTTCTTTTACATTTCAACCATATAATTAATTTTTCCATGAGACAGGGTAGGACACATAATCTTCTTGGATACATTACTGTTTATTGTTTCAAGTGGATGGAATATATAAATCCCACTGAGTAGTTTAGTGTGGCCTTGTATCTTTTATAAACAGGTTAAATGGAGACTTTATACTGTAATCTGTGTATTTATCTGTCTACCATAAATTGTCTTCGTGACAAATGCAAAATTTCTTTTATTACTTGGCTCAAATTAACTGTTGATCCTTTTCACTGATAATATACAAGGGTAAAAAAGCAGGAAGCCTTTAAAATTGAAAAAAGAAATAAGATATTTTCCACTAAATTACTGAAAATTGAAATTTTTATGTTGACTGTTGATGACTGAAAAGCCAATGTTAAGAATCAATATCATCCAATATAAAATAGTACATTGAATTATTTAATAAACAGAATATTAAGAGCTTGTATATGCTGACTGGGAACAGTGGTGGCTTTTTAAATTCTCAGAAAGTTTAAACATTTTATAATTAGAAGAAACCACTAGTGATGATGAAGACGGTCCATCTCTGTAGCAGCCATTACAGTGAAAATCTTGACAGAACCTTTTCACTATCAGAAAGATAATTTTACTAGTATTAGTGGTAAAGGTAAGGAGAGAAAAAGGAGTGAGGAGATAAGTCTGTATTAGTTTTAAAAGTGAGAAAAGGTAATAAAACAACATGGAAAAGCCAGAAATTTCTTCTTCTATATGTGCCTTGCTACAAATAAACCAAAAAGAAAGCAAGATGGGTATTTTAAAAGCCAATGTGGGGAAACATCCAATGATAATGCCCATTATTTTACTTTATACTTAAATTACACCAGTAGAAAAGTTATGCTTATTAATAGTTTAATGTATGAAGGAAACATCCAGATTTCTGAATATGAAGGTACATATCTCACATTAATTTAAGTCTACATAAAGTAGAGCCTCTATACTGACATATTGAAATTTACTTTCTGCTTAGCCTTTTCTGTTATGTAAACAATTGTACATTTATTTGCCATTCTAAAACTTCAGGATCAAGTTTACATAATTTTGCTAAATTTCCGTGTTTGCTCAGAAGCAGTTTACAGTACTAAAACCAACCAGCCAAAGAACAGCTTCAACAGAAAGTTATGTCCAAAGGGGAAGAGGGAAAGAAAAAAAGAAAAATGATAAGAAAAATGCTAACTAAGGTAAAACAGATGATGATGGGGAATGGGCAGTCACAAATGTTCACAGAAAATAGGTCAGTTAGTAAGATCTTCTGCAAAAAGCCTACACACTTCAGTCAAGCACATCAGTAGAATGATTTGGGAGCATAATTTTTTTTTTTTCGGCCACTTGTGATTTCCTCCAAATGAAAAGGAATCTGCAGGCTAACAAGCTGATCCTCATCAGCCAAGCTGGTTCATATGCACACTGTTCATGTGAGGTGCCCAGGGTCCAGTCCACACCTATGAATATAGAGCATGCATTTTACAAAATATATATCTAGCATATATTTTATTAAAATAAAACTTTTAAAAAACTAAGGAGGTACTCTTCAATTTGCAATATACTAGGAACTAATGGAAAAAAATGATAAAACCTTTTTTCTATTATTTTCCTACCTCTTATCCCTCAAACAGAATCTGATTTACAACCTTTAAAAAAAAAATCATTACCTGAGCATTTATAGATTCACGGTTGTGGAAGAAAAATAAATCAAAGATATTAAACATACACTAAGCTAAAATATACAACCATTTATGTGAATTCTCAGAGTTATTTATAGTACCTTTAATAAATAACCTTTAGATGGTCTTTTCACACCACTAGTAAACTTTAATGTATAAAATCATATGACAGTCACTTTGCAACTTAAAATCTTTCATTTATTATCTGCTACCCAGTAGAATATACAATACCTTTCATAATTTTAGCCCCAAACCTGCCTTTGGTACCACTGCCCACAGCCCTCTGCTATATTGCAGCTATATTAAATTTCCTCAACTGCCCATATTCACCAAACTCTCTTGCTATCATGAGTTACCTGAATCCTATTTGTCTTTGCATTTCTTAAACACAAAATAAATGTTTATTCACTGAATGATCAGCCTCACCGTTTGAGGGCCATTATTTTCCGTGGAGCTGGAAACCATCTTTATCAGTGAGTTCCAAGAAGGGTCTGCAGCATGAGGGCCATTAAATATGGGTCCTCCAGCACCATCAGGGATAGGTGCTACTGGAGGAATCATTGCATTCCCATACACAGAAAAAGGCATACCCTTAAAAAAGGAAAACACACACATTAACATCCAAGTCATTGTTCATTTTTCCCAATATAATCAATAGCCTTAAAATTGATATTTGAAAGTTCACCTCATCCTGGGAATGTGTAACTTATCTAAGAAATCTAAAAATTATTACCCATTATATAACTTATTTTAACATTAGATTATACATATGCCTACTATATTCAAAACATTTTCTCAGAAAACCCTCCCTTAAATAACTAGTACAAAATCAGGACTTTACCCCAACTTTAGGAAAGTCCATGTAGCCTGCAGGAACATGCTGATGGAATGTACCAGAAGGAGTTACAATTCCTGTACTATCTCGCTCCATTGCTTGATGTTGTGAAAATACTCCTGGGTCAGACATCGGTCTGTGGATCATAGGATTTCCCATCCCAGGGTTACACCAGTCTACTTTGTCTGAGGGCAAACAAAGAGGCAAAACAAAAATAGGTAACATTTAAAGTCAAAATCAAATATTTTGTTTTTCTAATATTTTCCACATTGAACCGTAAATTATTTCAATATAATGACCTACTTTTATATATTTACAGCAATATTTCCATGGTTTGTAAGTAGTGACATAATAGCTTAATGAAATAATCTAAAAACTTGGTGTTATAAAACAAAAGAAAAAAACCTAAGTACAACCTAAAGGGACTGAAAGGAAATATTAATATGTCCTTAATATGATGAAAGGAAGAAAAGAACATGCTTGCATTAGATATTTTCAGAAAGCAGTAATAAATACATGTAATGAGAAAGGTCACATGGGGACAGAGCTCATAAAGAAGTGATTAAATATTCACATAACAAAAAAAATAGGAATACAGATCTTATAGAAATGACTACGAGGCTGGGCGTGGTGGCTCATGCCTGTAATGCCAGCACTTTGGGAGGCTGAGGTGGGTGAGTCACTTGAAGTCAGGAGTTTGATACCAGCCTGATCAACATGGTGAAACCCTGTCTCTACTAAAAATACAGGCGGGGCACAGTGGCTCACGCCTGTAATCCCAGCACTTTGGGAGACCGAGGCGGGCGGATCACAAGGTCAGGAGATCGTGACCATCCTGGCTAACACGGTGAAACCCCGTCTCTACTAAAAATACAAACATTAGCCGGGCGTGGTGGCGGGCGCCTGTAGTCTCAGCTACTCGGGAGGGTGAGGCAGGAGAATGGCATGAACCCGGGAGGCGGAGCTTGCAGTGAGCAGAGATTGTGCCGCTGCAGTCCAGCCTGGGTTACAGAGCGAGACTCCGTCTCAAAAAAAAAAAAATTAGCTGGGCATGGTGGCGCATGCCTGTAATCCCAGCTACTTGGGAGGCTGAGGCAGGAGAATCGCTTGAACCGGGGAGGTGGAGGTTGCAGTGAGCCAAGATCACCCCATTGCACTCCAGCCTGAGCAACAAGTGAAACTCCATCTCAAAAAAAGAAAAAAAAAAAGGAAATGACTATTAAAGTTAAATACTGTTTACATTATAGTTAAATGCATTAAGTTAATTTCTAGAGAGCAGGACAGAATATCCTACCTTGATTGCCACCAATCCCTTCAAAGGACCAGATGCCACTATGTCCTACTGATGTAGACAAATTGCTCCCAATAACAGATGGAGCTGACGTTCCAGTTTGCCTGATACGTGCAGAACGTTCAGTCCCAATAGGGACTGGAACTTTCCTGTCCTGAGACACATTGCTGGGCTTTTCTGACCCTAAGGGTACTGATGATGGGGCAGGAGATGGTGCACGAACTCCCGAGGATACTGACTGTGCAGAAGAATCTAGAGAAGAGATATTTTGAAATAAAATACAGGTCATCTATAGAACATGTAATTTTATAAAACCAAATCTTAAAACCAGGAGATGTTTTAAATATATATTCTCAGAAAAACAAAATGTAAAAATAATACTTAAAAATTATGCATATTAAAATTTGGCTAAAGTTCCATGACTTCAAGGTAGAATATGTCAATGCTGCAAAATGTTCAACTACAAAGGTAATAAACCATTAAATTAAATAATATTCAAATGAATTAACCCTTGACATTAAGTAAAATGTAGCAAGCAATAAGACATTTAAATTAAAAAACAAACCAACAACAACAGAATGGAGATGGGTAAGAATCACTGCCTGTAGTGGCAATCTCCAAACTGTATTCCTTGGGAATACTTGCTCTTTGTGTTATGATGAAAAAGAGATTCAGCTATCTAATAAATTTGGAAAACCTAGCCTAAGAAAAAGAAATACGTTTCTTTGTTATTTATTCATTTTTTATTTATTTTATTTATGTATTTTTGGAGACGGAGTCTTGCTCCATTGTCCAGGCTAGAGTGCAGAGGCTCGATCATAACTCACTGCAGCCTCAAACTCTTGGGCTCAAGCGATCCTCCCACCCCAACCTCCTGAACAGCTGGGACTACTGGGATGAGCCATCATGTCCAGTTTAAAAAAAAAAAGTTTCTTCAAATTAGAATTGAAGTTTATAGAACATTATATATACTGATAAAATACCAATAAGAGGATCATTGCCTAAGTCTGTTTTATTTTATCTTGTGAGTACTTCACAGAACGTGCTTTTGGTAATGAGAATCTTTTTTACTTATGCAAACAAGGTGGATTTCTTAATTTGAGACTATTCATTAGTGATTCAATCTCTATACATTATTGAGAAAAAACAAAAGTAACCAAAATTATATTTTATGTGAAAAGCTTAAATATTGGCTGGGCGTGGTGGTACACACCTGTAATCACAGCACTTTGGGAGGCCAAGGCAGGCGGATCATGGGATCAGGAGTTCGAGGGGCCAATATGGTGATACCCTGTCTCTACTAAAAATACAAAAATTAGCCAGGCGTGGTGGCACGCGCCTGTAGTCCCAGCTACTCAGGAGGCTGAGGCAGACGAATCACTTGAACCCGGGAGGCGGAGGATGCAGTGAGCCGAGATCGTGTCACTGCACTCCAGCCTGGGTGACAGAGCAAGATGACTCCATCCCCGCTCCCCCTCCCAAAAAAGCTTAAATATTAAAGCACATTTAAATTAAAATGGTATAAATAATAAAGGAGTCTGAAGCTTAAAAATCAAAACTGTTACCTGCAGATTCAACAGAACTGCAGCTGAATTCCAAATAAGCCTATTATATAAAAGAGAAAGACCTATAGCATTCCTGTTGACAATAAAAGCACTCCAGAAAAAAAGCTATAACCTAAAATTCAAAAATGAACGAAAAGAAAATGATATGAAGGAACAGCATAATTCAGAATTAGTAAAACAGAAACAATATGACAAAACTCAGGAAAGTGTTAGAAGTAAAAGAATATTTTAGCTAAAGACCAAATAAAACCAAATTCTGCAATTATACATGCAGTAGAAAACAGACAAAAACTACAAGGAATACACAGACATGTAAATGTAAACACAAAGATAAATAACAAAAGCTTGTTTTTTAAAAACCTACATATTGAAAGGCCACACCTAAACCTCTAGGAAAAATCAACCCAGAACAACTAACATCAAGACATAGTCAGGGCAGGCAGGCAGGAAGGAAAGAAGGATAAACAAATGAATCCTGCTTTCCCCTAGGTTCATCCCTGGGAGCCTACCTTAACCTCTGTGTTCACTCTGGTTTCCCTTTTATTTCCTGTATCCTTCTAGAACCAAAGTAGAGCAAAATAACAACAACCTTCCACATTGTTTTGTTTTTTATGAGACGGTCTCACTATGATGCCCACACTGAAGTACAGTGACTATTCACAGGCACAATCACAGTGCACTGCAGCCTCAAACTCCTGGCCTCAAGCCATCCTCCCACCTCAGCCTCCTACACATTCTATTTTAATAAACAGAATTACTAGGCTTGCCTGCTGAGCTGTGCCATTTAAGAAGTTTACTCTCTGCACAGATTCTGCCACCCCTCTAGTCATAGTTTTTATCAGACGACCCTGTTTTCTGCTCCCTCTCTGCACAACTATTGGATTAAGGATAGGCACCCATCCAAGAATGATCCATTTTAGGCTAGTCAGTAATCTGACTGAAATGGTCTGACTTGAACATATGAGCTGAGCCAATCACATTCCTCATCAAAGAATGGGGAATTAAAGGGTTAACTGGTTTAATTAATTATGAAGTTGAACCACTGATGTGCATATACAAGATAAGATTATGAAGAAGTTTAGGTGTAAAGAGAGCAGAATGCAAGAAACTGACAAGAAACAGACCATGAGTGAGAGACCACAAATCCTCTAAGAGAGAGAGAGAGAGAGAGAGAGAGAATAGCTATCCCTAAGTCCTGGACGGTTTGGAAAATGGTTCTGCATAGCCTTATATAAACATCATTTTCCATGAGAGTCCCTGGATGGGCCTATATTCCTTTTCATGAAAAGAACCTAACTAAAATAATTTTCACATCTCTAATTATTATAATTACTTCAATTAGAAAAAAAGCAAAATTTAATTCAGAGCCATGTTATTTAAAAACATCAGCTTATATATTAGAGAAACAGGTTTCAGAGGATGGGGCAGATCTAGGTTTTGTGGGGCCTTAAACTTACAAAATTTTGGGAACCTTTTTTAGAAGAATGAAAAATTACAAATAAAAAAATCATGTACAGCACTTGGAAGTACCCCATAAAATGAAGTGGCCTAAGGATTTAAGTTTCACTGATACCACGGTAACTTCACCACAGTTTAGAAATGATAACAGAGTCCTGAGTTAAAATTGAAAGAGCAATGTGATTTACAAATTCAAAAAGTGGGGCCACTGGGTGTGGTGGCTCACACCTGCAATCCCAACACTTTGGGAGGCCCAGGTGGGCAGATCACTTGAGGCCAGGAGTTTGAGATCAGGCTGGGCAACGTGGTAAAACCCCATCTCTACAAAAAAAAACTTAACAAATTAGCCAAGCATGGTGGTGCACACCTGTAGTCCCAGCTACTTGAGAAGCTGAGGCAGGAAGATTGCTTGAGCCCAGAAGGTGGAGGTTACAGTGAGCCAAGATTGTGCCACTGCATTCCAGCCTGGGCAACAGAGAGATACATTATCTTTTTATTTAAAAAAAAAAAAAAAAGGTGAGCCAAGCGTGGTGGCTCACATCTGTAATCTCAGCATCTCTGCATTTTGGGAGGCTAAAGTGGGAGGGTCTCTGGAGATCAGGAGTTCAAGTCCAGTCTGGGCAACATGGTAAGACCTCATCTTACAAAAAATAAATACATAAAAATAAAATAAAAACATTAGCTGGGTGCTATGGCAAGTGCCTGTAGTCCCAGCTACTTGGGAGGCTGAGGCAAGAGGACTGCTTGAGCCTAGGAGTTTGATTGAGGCTGCAGTAAGCTATGGTCACACACTGCTGCATTCCAGCCTGGGTGACAGAGACAGAACTCGTGAGAAGAAAAGGAGAGGAGAGAGGAGAGAACAAAAAGTGCTTCTACAGTAAAATTACATGAAAAGAAAGGAGAAGAACAAAAAGTGCTCCTACAGTAAAATTACACTGCACATTTCTCACAGCTTAGTTCAGTGTTTATTAAACATACCCTGAATTTAATCAGGAAGAAATAGTAGGAAATAAAAATAAAAGGCATTCTAGCAAACAACTGGCTTGTAGTCTTCATAAAATGAATCTTTCTTTGAAAGTTAAAGAAAGACTCAGAGAACAGTTCTAGATTATTTGAGACTAAAGAGATATGGGAATTAAGTGTAACTTGCAGTCCTAATTAGAATCTTGGATGAGAGAAAATAATAAAATTATTGAGATAACTGATGAAATGTAAATATGCACCATATATTAGATAATAATATAAAATGTAAAGTTTGCTGAATTTAAACACTGCATCATAGTTGTTGAAGGGAACATTCTTATATTTAGGAAACAAAGTTATTTAGGGGCAAAAGGGCTTGACGTCTACAACTAACTCTAAAATAGTTCAGGAATAAAATAATTTTACACACACACAGAGGAATATATGATGAGGAAAGGAAGTAATGCAGTTTAATTGGTGAATCTGGGAAAAATATACAAGGGATCCTTGTATTCTTGAAAGTTTAAAATTATTAATTACAAAATCTGAGAGACATAATCAAATGCAATATGTGAGCCTTGAGTGGTAGTTCCTGGTTCAAGAAAGAAACATCTATAAAAAATGTTTTGGAATAATTGAAGATATCTGAATATGGACTGATTAATTCTTACTGAATTCATGTTAACCTATTAGGTATTTGATAATGGTATCATGGTTGCATAAGAAAATATCCTTATTCTTAAGTGATGCATGTTTTTAGGTCTGAAGTGTCATATCTGCACCTTATTTACAAATGGTTCAGCAAAACAGTAGAGAGAGAAAATAAATATAACAAAATAATTGGGAAATTTAGGCGAAGGAAATATGGATATTCCTTGAACTATTCTTTAACTTTTCTATGGGTCTGAAATTTTTTGTAACAAAATAGTTACTGGAATGTGGCAACAATAAAAGCAATTGTAATGCCCTCAATGATACTCTGTATTTACAATATAGCACTATATTCAAAAGCATGTATTAAAAAACCTAACCTGGGTGGTGTGGTGGTACACGCCTGTAATTCCAGCACTTTGGGAGCTGTGCAAGGATAATTAATATTCTATATGACTGCCACTATTTGACAAACACAAGAAAAACTATGAATATATAAATTCACTGCAGGCTACAATTTACCTCATGCTTTAACTGGCAATGTACTTTGACATGTATCTCTAAAATAATTATAACTTTTTACTCTTTCATTAAGTTAATTAGGTTAACTGTTATTTATTCCAGCATTGCTAGTTAGAAGAAATTTGATAGTTAAAAAAAAAACCAAAAAAAAAAAAAAACCGAAGTCTTACTATAACTTCCTTAAGGGATAAGCAATTTCACATCTTTACCTGGAAAACAAACATATCCAACCTTACTACAGAATTCTCTTAATTGAGTTGAATTCTCTATTGCTGACTGATCTTCATTAGTTTGAAAATCTAGGCCTGGTGGCTCACACCTGTAATCCCAGCAGTTTGGGAAGCCGAGGTGGGCGGATCATGAGATCAGGAGTTTGAGACCAGCCTGGCCAACGTAGTGAAACTCTGTCTCTACTAAAAATACAAAAATTAGCCAGGTGTGGTAGCACATGCCCGTAGTCCCATTTATTCAGGAGGCTGAGGCGGGAGAATCGCTTGAGCCATTGCACTCCAGCCTGGGTGACAGAGTGAGATTCCATTTCAAATAAAAAAAAGAAAGAAAGAAAATCTAATCACTGCTTCAAAAGTCTGCCTGTAGTTAAAAAACACATGTGATAATGTGAAATCTGTTGTGTTGTTAATGCAGATGAGATTTTTTTTTTTTTTTGAGATGAAGTCTTGCTCTGTTGCCCAGGCTGGAGTGCAGTGGTGTGATCTCGGCTCACTGCAACCTCCGCCTCCTGGGTTCAAGCAATTCTCCTGCCTCAGCCTCCCAAGTAGCTGGGATCACAGGTGCACACCACAACGCCTGGCTAATTTTTGTATTTTTAGTAGAGGCAGGGTTTTGCCATGTTAGCCGAGCTGGTCTTGAACTCCTGACTTCAGGTGATCCACCCGCCTTGGCCTACCAAAGTGCTAGGATTACAGGTGTATGCCACTGTGCCCAGCCTAGATGAGATTTAAAGTTGGACTAAAAGGATGTAATTTTCACTCAAGGGTAGAAATCTTTCTCCTTGGTACCTGTATTCTCAAAACTAAAAGTAAACATAAATTAATAACAGGTACAAGGATTAATTTTTTTCCCCCAAAAAATGATCCCTCAGGACAGGTGTGGTGGCTCACACCTGTAATCCCAGCTCTTTGGAAGGCAGGAAGACTGCTTCAGCCCAGGAGTTTGACGAAACCAGCCAGGGCAACACAGTGAGAGCCTGTCTCTAATAAAAATAAAAAATAATAAAAATCCCTCTTAGAAAAACTTCAATATTTTAGGTTTGATAGAACCTAGGTTGATTCTAATCATTTAAATACCTAGAAATTTTTTTGAAATTCCAGACTTCTAAGAGTACAAATTACATTTTTATGGTATTAAAATTATGATGAGGTTTGAAACCTGCTGTTTTTAAGAAAACATATGCAGATTCTTATGGAATTACGGTGTATAAAACTCACCATTTGATGCTGATGAACACGGAGTCAACAAACTAAGCGGGGAAAAATGTTGTCTGTTAAAGTTAGCAGCTGCAGGTGCTCCTCCAAGGGGTGCCCCAGGTCCGTACATCTGACCTCCTGAAATGTTTGAAGCAAAGTTTCCCAAATGTGTTGAAGAAGGTGTTACAGAACCATATGGCGAGTCCATATTGACAATACCTATAATGTAGAAGGTCATCATAATTTATAATAGTTACTCCTGCAAGAAATAGAGACACCTTAAAATTCTAAAAGGCCCTAAATATATTCAAAACTATTTTAGATAATTAAAAAAATCCCGGCTGGGAGTGGTGGCCCACATCTGTAATCCCAGCACTTTGGGAGGCCAAGGTGGGAGGACTGCTTGTGGCCAGGCATTCAAGACTGGTCTGGGCAACACATCGAGACCCCACCTCAAAAAAAAAAAAAAAAAGTTCCTGGCTGGGTGTGGTGGTTCATGCCTATAATCCCAGGCATGAATCTCACTTTGGGGGGCCAAAGTGAGAGGACTGCTTGAACCCAGAGTTCAAGACCAGGATAGACTGCCTCTACAAAAAAAAAAAAAAAAAAAAAAAATTAGCCAAGTTTGGTGGTGTGTGTTTGTAGTTGCAGTTACTTGGGAGGCTGAGGTGGGAGGATTGCTTGAGCCCAGGAGGTTAAGGCTGCAATGAGCTGTGATGGCACCACTGCATGCCAGCCTGAGTGACAGAGTGAGACCCTGTCTCACACACACAAAAAACTAAACTATGTAGATAATTATAAAAGAAACAATTATCACATTATACTCTTAAATTCAAATTATAATTTACTGGGAACAAATTTAATTCTTGATTTTAGTACTTTCAGCACTAGTGGGCATTAATGTTTTAGTTAAAAAGGATCATTAGTTTTCCTTTACATGGGCTTTCTGTCAAAGTGGACTTTTGTTGCCTTTATTGATCATAAAATTAATGCAAACTTATTTAAAAAATCCAAAACAAAAAACCATATATAAAACAGAAAGTGAAACTTCCAGATGTTCCTATTTCAAAAATGAATGTATGTGTATTTGTGAGAGAGAAAAAGAAGAGGAAGAATAAACGTTTACCTTTAGGGATTTTTAGATAACATTTTTTTTTTAATGTTTATTTTTAGGGATAAAGATAAAACATTTACTCTTCCTCTTCTTTTTCTCTCTTACAGGTACACATTTGTTTTCGAAATATGTTCATTAAAAAAGTATTACAAATGTTTACACACTTTTTTTTTTTTTTTTTTTTTTTTGAGACGGAGTCTCGCTCTGTCGCCCAGGATGGAGTGCAGTGGCGCGATCTCGGCTCACTGCAAGCTCCGCCTCCTGGGTTCACGCCATTCTCCTGCCTCAGCCTCCCGAGTAGCTGGGACTACAGGCGCCCGCTACCACGCCCGGCTAATTTTTTGTATTTTTAGTAGAGACGGGGTTTCACCGTGTTAGCCAGGATGGTCTCGATCTGCTGACCTCGTGATCCGCCCGCCTCGGCCTCCCAAAGTGCTGGGATTACAGGCGTGAGCCACCGCGCCCGGCCGTTTACACACTATTACACAAGTAACCTACCTGATTTTAGTCTAACGGGTTAAAACTACAGAAAAAAAAGAAAGAAAATAATTGTCAACGATTTTTTTTTTTAATTTAGGAGACAGCTTTCTCTGTTGCTCAGGGTGGAATGCAGTGGCGTGATCATAGCTCACGGTAGCCACAAACTCTTGGGCTCAAGCAACCCTCTTGCCTCAGCCTCCTGAGTATCTGGGGCTACAGGTGTTCACCATTACACCTAGCTATATTTTTGTTTTACCTTTTATTAGCTTTTATAGAACACATGTCAATATTGGATTTTATGCTTGAACCTAGGAGGCGGAGGTTGCAGTGAGCCTAGATTGTGCCACTGCACTCCAGCCTGGGTGTCCGAGTGAGACTCCATCTCAAAAAAAAAAAAAAAAAAAAAAAAAAAAAAAAAAAAAAAAATCTATCTATCTATCTATCTATCTATCTATCTATCTATCTATCTGTAGGATTTTAAATAGGTTTAAGGACCAAAGAGTTGTATAAAACTACAGGGCAAAAAAGGGCTGTAGATACAACTCTACAATGAAGAGATCTGATAATTACATAACCACATGGCCATGCTTTCCACAGCCAATACTGGAACAATTTATCATTTTTTCTTTTTTTTTTTAAGGAGACAGGAGATTGCTCTGCTGCCCATAGCTCACCCCAGCCTCCATCTACTGGGCTCAAGTGATCCTCCTGCCTCAGCCTCCCAAGTAGGTGGGATTACAGGTACATGCCACCACACCCAGCTTTTAAATTTATTTTTGTAGAGGCAAGGTCTCACAATGTTGCCCAGGCAGGTCTTAAATTTCTGGCCTCAAATGAGCCTCTTGTCTCAGTCTCCCAAAGTGTTGGGATTACAAGTGTGAGCCACCACATCCAGCCAATCTGTCATTGATAAAATGCAGTGTGAGGTTCAAAACATCACCTATATGATGCTCCTTCCTGAAATATTTGATCTGAATCTAATCATGGATTGACATAATCACTGAATTAAACTTGCCCACAGAGTCAATGTCAAGAATTACAGAGGAAGGCAGTAGAACACTTTAGACGGAGGGAGACCAAAGACACATAACAACCAAAAGTAATGTGTGAATCTTGATTGAGTCTTGGATCAAACGGCAAGGAAAAGAGACACACATAGGCAGAAAGAATATATTTGGGAAAATGGCATTTTATGCTGGGTGTTATTATCAAATTCATCCTCATTTTATTGGGTGCAGTAATAGTGGCATAGCTATGAAGGCAAACATTGTGAAGATACATATCAAAGTATTTAGGGGTAAAGTACCATGTTTGAAAGTTATCTTCTCATGATTTGACAAAAGATGGGGAAGAAAAGAAAATAGAGATAGGATAGAAAGGGGGAAAAGGAGGAAAGAAGGATGAAGAAGGGGAGAGACAGGTAAGACAAGACAAGAGAGGGGGAAGAAAAGGAAGCAGCAATAGAGAGGGAAAAAAAGGATGGAAGAAGGAAAAGGGGAGAGAGGAAGGGAGGGGAGTGAGGGAGAGAGTTTGAAAAGATGTTAACAAGCAGAGAATATATTAATAAATGTGGAAATACCAAGTATTTACTATGCTGCTTATTCTGTCCTTAGATCTTTATGTGACTTAAAAAACTTTTCAAAATACAAACTATAAAAACAGATCTGAGTCTAAAATACAAATGATCAAATTATTTACATAAGAAAAGTTAAACAAAGGAAGAAAAATATGGAACACAAAATGAATTAGGAAGAAGTAGAGAGAAGTGTAAATTAGGATCTGAGAGAGGTTTAGGAGAAAATAAAAGGACATACTTCCTATGTAATAAAAGGAGTATCTTTAACTCAAAATGACCTGAATTAGGTAATTGACTTGTAAGTTAAACTTCAATGCTAATTTTGGCTCTAATCAACTATACACTCCCTAAAAACCTCACCTTTCTTACAGAGGTCTTTCTTCTATAACTTTTCAAAAAATAGGAATTTATTTTTTTGTTCTCTAAATCTTAATTTTAGCCTTTCTGAATCCCACACCTAGATTATCACATTTTTGGAAAGGTAAAGTATTAACTTCCAACTACTATAAAAATCAAACTTAAAGCATTTCCTACACACTGGCACATAATGATCTAAAATCTAATTATATTGATTCTATTGTTTTAATGTAAAATAAATTATTTTTCATAGTACACATAAATATTTCAGTTGACTTTTAGCAAAGAATATTTACTGACCACCTTCATTAAATTTTATTTACATGTTACAGAAATAGGTAAAAATAACATTGAGTTCCCATTAAACTTGGAAATTTTTGTCCCGGAATGTCATATTTCCAATAACACAGATAACGAGTTGGCAACCAAGAGCCAAATACCAAATATTTTAGGCTTTGCAGGTCACATGGTCTCTGTCCCAGCTATTCAATTCTGTCATTGTAGCATAAAAGTAGCCTTATACAATATGCAAATGAATGGGCATTGCTGTGTTTCAGTAAAGCTTTCTCTACAAACACTGAAATTAAAATTTCATATTTTGTGTTGCATGTTTATTCTTTTTAAATTTTTTTTTTTTTTTTTTTGAGACAGGGTCTCCACCCAGGCTGGAATGCAGAGGTGTGATCTCAGCTCACTGTAACGTCTGCCTCTAGGGCTCAAGTCATCCTTCCACCTCAGCCCCCCAAGTAGCTGGGACTACAGGTATGCACCACCATGCCCAGCTAATTTTTTTTTTTTTTTTTTTTTTGAGACGGAGTCTCGCTCTGTCGCCCAGGCTGGAGTGCAGTGGCGCGATCTCGGCTCACTGCAAGCTCCGCCTCCCGGGTTCACGCCATTCTCCTGCCTCAGCCTCCCAAGTAGCTGGGACTACAGGCGCCCGCTACCACGCCCGGCTAATTTTTTGTATTTTTAGTAGAGACGGGGTTTCACCGTGTTAGCCAGGATGGTCTCGATCTCCTGACCTCGTGATCCGCCCGCCTCGGCCTCCCAAAGTGCTGGGATTACAGGCGTGAGCCACCGCGCCCGGCCGCCCAGCTAATTTTTATATTTTTGTAGAGATGGGGTCTCCCCTTAAGCCCAGGCTGGTCTGGAACTCCTGGGCTTAAGCAATCGACCCACCTCAGCCTCCCAAAGTGCTGGGATTACGGGCACAAGCCACCGTGCCAAGCCTATTCTTAAAAAAAAAATTTTTTTTTAAACATTTAAGAAATGTAAAAACAGGCAGCAGGCCAAATTTGGCCCGTAGACCATAGTGTGTCCATCTCTTACGTGGACTATCTTTAATTACTTGAAATGCTTATATTAAAACCCAACAGCTTTAAATGGAAACTGGCATCCTGGATTAGATCCTACAATAGAAAAAGGATATTACTTGAAAAACTTGTGAAATCTGCCTAAAATCTGTAGTCTAGTTAGTAGTACTACACCAATATTAATTTTTTTAGTTTCGAAATGTATCATGGTTATGTAAGATGGTCACATGAAGGGAAGCTGAGGAATTATAGAATTCTTCTATACATCTAAAAATATTTTAAAGTAAAAAGTTTTTTTTAAAAAAGCAATAGCTTACAATCAGGAGATCTTTGTATCTTCTACATATATCAGTGTTGCCCAGTAGAATTTTGGATAATAGAAATGTTCTAGATCTTTGCTGTCCAATATGGTAGCTACCAGCCACAAGTGTTTTTTAAGCACTTAAATATGGGTAGCCTAAGAAGCTAATTTTTTTATTTTTAAAATTTTCATTAATTTAAATTTTAAAAGTACACATGGTTATTGGCTACCATATCAGACTGTGTAGCTCTATTTTTAAAATTATTTTAGAAATAAAAAAGATAATGCGAAATAAAACCCAATTTTAAAAATCTGTTATTTTGTATTTGTAATAAATGTAAACTTTTGGTGACAGTACCTTATTAAATTAAAACATGAAAGACTTCTGAGAGAGAAAAACACGCCTAGGCCAGGAGCTGTGGCTCACGCCTGTAATCCTAGCACTTTGGGAGGCCAAGGTGGGTGAATCACCTGAGGTTGAGAGTTCGAGACCAGCTTGGTCAACATGGTGAAACCCCGTCTCTACTAAAAATACAAAAATTATCCAGGCATGGTGGTGCACGTCTGTAATCCCAGCTACTCGGGAGGCTGAGGCAGGAGAATCACTTGAATCTGGGAGGCAGAGGTTGCGGTGAGCTGAGATCATGCCACTGCACTCCAGCCTGGGTGACAGAGCGAGACTCTGTCTCAAAAAGCAAACAAACAAAAAAACCCCGCCTGATCAGAAGACTTATTTATGGAAAATTAAATAAAAATCTATGGTAGCTTTTAAAAAGATTTTAAAAAATAACACCATACTAAACACAAACAACAGCATCTGAGTTAACTAAATCCAACAATCTTTGTCTATATCGTCCAGTCAGAGAGTAAAAATATTAGAAAATGACCAAGAATTTTCACATCACTTGTGCAAATGAACAGCTGCAGAATGTCAGAAAATATAAACTCACCTGAGGGACTTGGAGCAGGTCTCTGTAATGGTGGTCTAAAACCTGGAGCTTTGGAAGTATCAGACTGATGTAAAGGATCTGAATTTGGCAAATATGAGGATTTTCCTGATAGCATAGATTCTGGTGTCGACTGAGATGAAACAACAGATCCTCCCCAGAAGGCATGAGCAGAAGTAGGGCTGTTTTCAAACAATGTGCTAAAGGGCCCAAATGGTAAGGGGGCACTGAAATTGGGAGCAATAGGCTTATTTGCTGGATGTACTGAATTCTGACAAGCACTTTGTGTACTTAAGGTCGAAGGTAGCTGGACAGAAGAGGGAACACTGTGAGGTCTTTTAATGTGATTGACACTGAGGACTGCAACAGATGAATTTTGCACTGAAGCTGAATTCTTGTGAGGGGCAGTTGTGCCATGAGGGGGTGGTCTAATAGCAGGGGTTTCCATTTTAGGAGTAGGCTGGGGGCATCCCATTGGTGTCTGAGGCATAGGGTAAGTCACTGGGGCAGTAGAAGGCACCGCCACTGGAGCAGAACTTGTTGCTAAAGGAGGAACAGTCATTCTAACTTCCGGGGGAGGAACCTGAGACTGCTGAAGAGGTGGCCTTGGTTCCTGAGAAACAGATCCCGGAGGTTGTTGCTGATTAGAATGAGCTGATGAACTCCCAGAAGAACTGCTGCTGTTTGGAGGTCTAGTGTTTGTTGTTTCTACTACTGGTGGACTACCTGCTTCCTGTTCGGAGGAAGATGCCACTTTATTTGGAGATGCTGATCCACAATCCAAAGGGCTGTTTCTAGAAACCCCTCCTGGCTGGGCTGGTGGTGATGGGGAAGATGGGGATGATACTGGATAGTGTTCTTTGGCAGTAGGCATAGGATATGTGGCATTTGTGGGTGCAGTGTTGTTGTTGCTTGCCGTGGTTGTGACTGTTGTTGTGGTGGCATTGGATGTCTTCACAACTGTGACAAAAAGCTGCCTTCGGACAGAAGGTGAACTTGGACTGCCATTTGTAGATGTACCAGGCACCGTTGAAGCTGATGAACTGGTTGTAGTTGTTGGGCTTGAAGTTAAAGAACCTGCTGAATTCACCTGAGAACCACTGCTATTCTGATTGCTATGGCGAGGCACCATGTGAGGCTTAGGCGAGTTAGTAGCTCTGGCAGGGCTCAAAGGCCTGACAGGAAAAGGACCCCAAGTGGATTGAGCTGGTGGAAAAGTACCTCCAAAGTGGGTCATGGGCAACCTTGGTGGACGGATCTGCTGGAAAGTCTGAGCAGCAAGCAAAGCATGTGCAAACTGTGGAGGAGGATATGCTAATGGAAGAGAAACTGGAAAACCAGGCCTCACATTATTCACTGGGTTCTTAATGGTTTTGTGAGTGGATGCAGAAGAAATTGCAGGCACAGTGAGTGCTGTGGCAGTTTGAGATGTTGATGACAGAGCTACAGTTGTCATTTTAATTCCCATTAAGGAAGTGTTAGCAGCAGTGGTGGTAGGTGCTGATGACCCTATTTTGGAATTTGCTGAGGAGCTTTTCAAACGATTCTTTGGAATAAGTTCATCAATTTCTTTGTCTGGATCCTTGATCAAAGCATTAATCAATTGAGTTGCTTGTCTTGTTGATTCAGTGCCACCCCTATAAATTGAGAAAAAAAAATTAGGTAGAATTTTCCCTACTTTTGAGTATGTAAAGTGTTTTTAATATGTATTTATGTACACAAACACACACACAGTTTTGTGTGTATATACATACACACATACAAACAAAGGACAGATAACAAAAGCTGGGCAGCAATTTTCTTACAATTCCTGAGGTATTCTACAAACAAAGCGATAAACTGTCCTGAATTACTACTTTTATTTTTCAGAAGAATAGTAAATGAATTATTTTTCAAAAATACATTTCACTATTGTTTCCTTAGACTAAGAAACCATTTTCCTACTGTAAAATACACTACAGTTAGAAAAACCACTGCACATAAAAGCCTATGTAATCCACAATGTTATTGAAACATTTAATCCTAAAAATATTGAAACAGTTAATCAACACTAAAAATAATAGAAGTAAACAAGGAAAATAATACAACTGAGTAAGAAAACAGTATTTTATTTTAAATCTTGGTATCTAGGATGACTCCGTCTACTAAAAATTCATTAGTAGTTTGTCTATTAATAGGATAATTATTGTAACTCCTCTGGGAAGATGTCTTAAAATGATGCAGGAATCCTGATAGTGCCAACAATAGCCATATAAAACCTTAGTGCTGGATCTTCAGGAAAATACTTGATATTTATGGAAACCCAAGGGAGCAATTACTAATAAAGGGTATCTGGTTCCCTCTTTTCTAGATAAGATAGGCTGTGACTACCCAAATACCCAGGGGAAAACCAGTCAGAAGGAGAGGACGATGAATAAAATAGAGATGGCTACTTGCTTTCTTATTTTTGAGGTATGATGTAACTATTAGCTCTCCTATATAATGCAAAGGGGCATCTGCCTCATACAAACTTATATCTGCCATGTAAAAAATATAAAACTCTTTTTCAAAGGAACATGAATTTACTTTAAAGTAATTAAATATAGCTTCCTACATTCTTATGATTTCTTAGAACATCACTTTTATTTTAAGAATATTCAGGCATAGACATATTCGACGAGTTATTCAAGATAAGTTATATCTTCACTTCAGATTCAAATCTGAACTCAAATTCTTCTTTTTTTTTTTTTTTTTTTTTTTTTTTTTTTTTTGAGGGAGTTTCACTCTTGTTGCCCAGGCTGGAGTCCAATGGCTCGATCTTGGCTCACCGCAACCTCTGCCTCCCAGGTTCAAGCAATTCTCCTGCCTCAGCCTCCCGAGTAGCTGAGATTACAGGCATGCACCACTATGCCCGGCTAATTTTGTATTTTTAGTAGAGAGCCCATGTTGAGGCTGGTCTCGAACTCCTGACCTCAGGTGATCCGCCCGCCTCAGCCTCCCAAAGTGCTAGGATTACAGGCGTGAGCCACCGCACCCGGCCCAAGAACTCAAATTCTAAAGACACAATCTCAGAATAACAAATCTCAAAGGTTATTTGAGAAAGACAAAAACCCACTGCTTAAAATGTTAGAAATGCGCTCCCTAAAAGTCAGAACAAATTTTTAAGAATGTCATATAAACAGTTTATGTAAAGAAATTATTTATTTAAACCTTTGCTACACATGCATACAAATTCCTATAAGTCTCTGAAACACTTCACAAAAGTGTATTACCTAGGAAAAAAGAAAACTATAAAATTTGTCTTCTCAAACACTAATAAAATTCCCATTTTAAAAAGTATACTATGTAACACAAAGTTCCACTGAAAACTCATATGGCTATATTTCATTAAGCTATAGTGCAATAAAATAAAGGAAGAAAATGTAAGTGACAAAGTTTTGCCTTATAGTGATTATCCGGTCTCCAGTCTTGTCTTTCTGTTTATCGATATCTATGTGTGCACCAGTAAACTCCCGAATAGCATTGATATTACAGCCTCCTCTTCCAATCACTCTGGATATCACAGTTGATGGAACAGATACTTTCTTTGACCTGTTTAAAAGTTGTATATATAAATTAAGATTAGTCATTAACAATAGTTATTGTAATTTTTAAAAGAGGAAAGAGTATTACTAAAATGTTTTTCTATAAATACAGAATATTGTTGAATAAGCCTCTATTTACTCTTACTCTAGATGAACAGAGAAAAGGCAATCAGGAGCAACAGACAGATAAGCTTTATTATAGCTTCTCATCTCACTATCAAAGATTGTTTGCTTTGTTGATTATCATTCTTCACTTGTATCGGTAAAGCACATACTATGTAGACACGTGCTGTGCTAATGCAAATACTAATGGTAAATAAGACAGACATGGGTTTCTGCCCACATATATTGACTATCTACATGCTAATTATGAAAACACCACCATGTCATGAGTGTTGCAATAGTATGTGTGTACACACACACACACGTATTATATATACATATATGTATATATAGACATATATATGTATATACATATAATATATACATGTATATGTGTGTGTGTATATATATTATATGTGTGTGTATATATATGCTGGTTGGGCATCTAATCTAGCCTCAAGAGTCAAGAAAGACTTCTTGTGGGCCCCTTTTGGTGCTTTACTCATATGCTTCTTTTTATTCTCTAATATACATAACTCAAAGAGTGATGTTAAAAATTCATGACCGGGAGTGGTGGCTCATGCCTGTAATCCCAGCACTTTGGGAGGCCAAGGCAGGCAGATCACTTTATGTCAGGAGTTCGAGACCAGCCTGGCCAACATAGTGAAATCCTGTCTCTACTGAAAAAAATACAAAAATTAGCCAGGCATGGTGGTGTGCACCTGTAATCCCAGCTACTCAGGAGGCTGAGGCAGGAGAATCACTTGAATCCGGGAGATGGAGGTTGCTGTGGACTGAGATTGCACCACTGCACTCCAGCCTGGGTGACAGAGTGAAACTCCTTCTCAGGAAAAAAGAAAAAATATTCATTACTTCCCTGTATTCTTATAGTAGCATTAAAATGACCATCCACAAATATGAAAACTTTCTAAAAATCTTTAATAATGTCCGGAAAAAGAAAATCCTACTAGAATTTAAAAAGCAAAATCTGAGGCCGGGCACGGTGGCTCACGCCTGTAATCCCAGCACTTTGGGAAGCCAAGGTGGGTGGTCCACCTGAGGTCAGGAGTTCAAGACCAGCCTGGCCAACATGGTGAAATCTCATCTCTACTAAAAATACAAAAAATTACCCGGGCATGGTGGCATGCACCTGTAATCCCAGCTACTCGGGAGGCGGAGGCAGGAGAATCACTTCAACCTGGGAGGCAGAGGTTGCAGCAAGCAGAGGTTGCAGCAAGCCGAGATCACGCCATTGCATTCTAGCCTGGGCAACAAGAGTAAAACTCCATCTCAAAAAAAAAAAAAAAAAAAAAGCAATATCCATCTAATACTTGCAAAATTACATTTTAATTTTAAACATTCAGATATAGATTATAGATTTCCTTTATTATTATTTTTTTTTTTTTGACAGAGTCTCATTCTGTACCCAGGCTGGAATGCAGTGGTGTGATCATAGCTCACTGCAGCCTCAAACTCCTCGGCATAAGCAATCCTCCCACCTTTCCCAAGTAGCTGAGATTACAAGCACAAACCACATGCCCAGCTAATTTTTTAATTTTGTTTTTAGCAGAGATGGGGTCTTGCTATGTTGCCCAGGCTGGTCTTGAATTCATGGTCTCAAGTGATCCTCTTGTCTTGGCCTCCCAAAATGCTGGGATTATAGACATGAGCCACAGGTGTCAGGCCCGAATTCCTGATAAGCTGATTAAACAATATTTCTAAAAGAAATACAGTATAAAGTTCTCAATAAAGAGAAGCAGTCAAGTATAGTTCAATAAACAAGCAAATTATTTATTGAGAATGGTTAAGTATTAAAAATTGTCATATTTTCTAAAAGGAAGGGCATGATCCCTGTTCTCTATATATACAACTAAGTTACCTGACAACTCTTTTTAACCTAAAGGGCATGATAATCAGCCAGTGATCATCATTTCCAAACTGTATAACACAGTATTAAATGCATATACAAAAACCAAATTATCTTATTAGTGTATAGAGAATATTCTGGTGATGTGATTTTAATTAATCCAATAGAGTGTGTATGTGAAGGAGTGAAAGAAAGAATGTGTGTATAGTGTGTGAAAATAGAGACAGAAATAAACATAGGTATGACGGGGACAAGATTTGGTCTAAAATACGGAGGAAATAAGCCAAAAACCTGTATACTGCACTTAGGGATTAACAGTAGTTACTAAGTTTGGTTCACTATAGCTTTTGTTTCAGATAACCAAAAGTTTAAATTTTTACGAAATTTCTGGAAAGTTCTTTAAAATAAGTTATCAAAGAGTGACAATAGATCACATTCTTTCTGGATTTCAGGTGTCTTACCTCCTTTTAAGTTTCTGAGATATTGTATTTTTACTCTTGGATACATATTCTTTTTAAAATCCCATGCAAAACAAAATATTTTTATCCTGAAACCCTTAAAATAAAGTTATCTTATGATTTAAAGACAACAGTTACTATGATTAGATCAACAGTTTAACATCAATACCCACTAATTCATCAAATGTTTACAAGTAGCTTTTATAATACTTCTTTGTATTATATAAGGCTTTGAGATAACGAAGCTGAGAAAGACAATCTAAAATAGTTCTCAAAGCAAACTCCAATACTTTTGAGGGGCCAAATTAACACGTAATTTTTTTCATCTAAAATATGGCACAGGCTCTCTCTGTTGGTCAAATTTAGCCTTGAACCATCAGTTTGTTTGCAACCTTTAGAAGAGTAGGAGGAATTTAATTATAAGGTAAATAACACTTGACTGTGATATATAGCACATAAAAAGAATGACAAAAACAATTACTCACCTTCTTACAACTTCTTTCCATCCTTCTTCCCTCTTTTGCCCACGCTTAGGACTTGCTACTGTTAACTTCCCATTTGGAGAGGAAAGGGGAGATGGACCAGATTTTGTACAAGTAGATAGAGAATTACTGGTCCCTTCACTGATAGTTTCTGACAATCTTTAACAAAGAGAGGGAAAGTACATTAAATATGGAACAGATGTAGAATTTTTAAATGATAAAGGTAGTCTACTACCCAATTTTTTAAAATTTATTTTTAAATAACAAATGACGACCTTATTTTTCACTTCTCCTCATATTTAGCATATAATATAGAGAGCCTTTTTTTTTTTTTTCTTTTTGAGACAGGTCTTGCTCTGTTACCCAGGCTGGAGCGCAACAGTGCAATCACAGCTCACTGCAGCCTTGAGCTCTCGGGTTCAGGTGATCCTTCTGCCTCAGCCTCCTGAGTAGCTGGGACCACAGGTGCATGCCATCACATCGGCTAATTAAAAAAAAAAAATTATTTGTAGAGACACGGTCTCCCTATGTTGTCCAGGCTGGTGTTGAACTCCTGGGCCCAAACAATCCTCCCACTTTGGCCTCCCAAAGAGCTATTATTATAAGCATGAGCCATTGCACCCAGCCTGAAGAGCCAACTTTAAGAAGATACTATCTAGGGTACACATTTAGCAGAGTTGAATCACAGTAATAATCCCTTGGAAACCACAATCCATATTTTTCATGTGCTAAGTTTAACAACCAAAAAAAAAAAAGAAATTACATAGTAAAAATAATTTGATGTCTCATTATATAAAACCTAAACAAAAGCTTATTCTTCAATTCAATTGAAACAGTACCTTCTTTAGCACAAAGAAAAATCCTATTTTGCAAGTTGCGAATTTACTTTCTTTACCAACAAATTCAGTAATAAGGTATTTCATGATGACACTATAAATATTGAAAATAAAAATTGGAACTAACTTTATTGAAGCCTTGCCAGAAACAGATTTTCTCTCTTCCTTTGGAAATGTAACAAGAACTGATGGCTGCTTTTTGCTGCTCACAGTGGTAGTGACCACAGCTGGTGAATGATTGTCACTCTTACGACTGCTGTTGCTGTTACTACTTTCATCGCTGCAGCTGGAAATCCTCATGTTATCACTGTCCCCACTCTCGCTGGTACTGCTGCTCTTGGACTCTCCATTCACCTTCTCTGGCTGACTGTATGAAATTGGTAGTGGATCATCAAATATAATTTGAACGTTTTCTGGAGTAATTTTATTTTTCCTGTTTTTCCTCTTTGAACTGGTTGTAGTTATGGTATTATTTCTTTTACCATGAGAACCTGCCAAAGTTGTCCAGGTTGCAGATATACCTATGGTAGTAGTGGTTGTGGCACTTGGAGGTTCTGTCAAGACTTCAGGCTCATCTGTAAAAGTAGCAATACTGAATTAGCAAGTTCTAAGTGTTCCCAGAATGTATTTAGCTATAAGCACTTGAAGAAAAGAAAAACCCAGGAGAGATACTCTACTACTATTAGCCATGTAAGTTATTCTCACATTCATCGGTAATGAGCTGGATAGGACTGATATACTCTGTGTATCCACGTTCTGTTCAAAGAATAGCAGGTAGTTATAAAAAATATTTTGGGGGGCATTTCTGGTGCTGGCGTGGCTCCAGGAAGGCCATTCCAGCCATCAATCTTCCACCTGCTCCTTAGAGAAGGGAAGATGAGTGCGTCGAGCTTGAAGTCTAGCCAGCCCTTGGCCTCCAAGCAGGAAATGGACAGCACTGAGAAGCGGGGCTGGGGCAGGCCCCGCAAGCAGCCTCTGGTGAGTTCCGGGACAGCACTGGTAGAGAGTCAGAAGGAGCCCAGTGAAGTGCCAACACCTAAGAGACCTTGGGGCCAACCAAAGGGAAGCAAAAACAAGGGAGCTGCCAAGACCCGGAAAACCACCACAACTCCAGGAAGGAAACCAAGGGGCAGACCCAAAAAACTGGAGAAGGAGGAAGAGGAGGGCATCTGGCAGGAGTCCTCAGAGGAGGAGCAGTGACCGTGTGTGCTGCCTGTGCCTCACTGAAGGAGCAGCTTCCTTCTGGGACTGGACAGCTTTTGCTCCGCTCCCACTGCCCCCGCCCCTTTCCCAGGCTCACCATCACCACTGCCTCCGGCTGCCACCCCCATCCTTCCACCTGCACCCTCACCACCACACTACACAGCACACCAGCCACTGCAGGGCCCCCATGGGCTGAGTGGGAAGCAGTTTTCCCCTGGCCTCAGTTCCCAGCTCCCCGCAACCACCCACACATACACACGTACCCTCCTGGACAATGCTAACATCCCACTTAGCCACACCCTGCACATGCTGCATCCCCACTCCCTTAGTAGTAGCAACACTGCTCTCTGGTGATGGGGGCACCCTCTCTGCTCCTCCACTGTTCCCTCTGGCTTCCCATAGTGTGGTCTGGGAGGATTCCCCTGGCCTTAAAAGGGGCCCAAGCCCCATCTCATCCTGGCATGCCCTACTCCACTGCCCTGGCAGCAGGTGTGGCCAATGGAGGGGGTGCTGGCCCCAGGATTCCCCCAGCCAAACTGTGTTTGTCACTATGTGGGGTTCACACTTTTCATCCTTTCCCACCTCCCCTAGTCCCTGCACTAGGTTGGACAGTCCCCTTTGGCTACAGGAAGGCAGGAGGGGTGTGAGCCTCTTACTTCCTCTTCACTGTGGCCCCAGCCCCGTTGCCCTCCACCTGGGATCTGAGTACACATTGCGGTGATGGAGATGCAGTCATTTATTGTCCAGGTGAGGCCCACAAGCCCTGTGGCCACCTGAGATGGGCTGGGGCCGCTCCCCCATACTTACTTTGCTTCTGCCACTCGGCCATTTCCCCCTCCTCAGAAGGGGCACCAATAACAAGGAGCTCACCCTGCCTGCTCCCAACCCTCCTGCTCCTCCCTGCCCCCCAAGGTTCTGGTTCCATTTTTCCTCTGTTCACAAACTACCTCTGGACAGTGGTGGTGTTTTTTGTTCAGTGTTCCATTCTTCGACATCCGTCATTGCTGCCGCTACCAGCACCAAATGTTCATCCTCATTGCCTCCTGTTCTGCCCACGATCCCCTCCCCTAAGATACTCTTTGTGGGGAAGAGGGGCTGGCACATGGCAGGCTGGGTGACCGACCACCCCAGTCCCAAGGAAGGTGGGGCCCTGCCCCTAGGATGCTGCAGCAGAGTGAGCAAGGGGGCCTGAATCGACCATAAAGGGTGTAGGGACCACCCCCTCCCCCTGTTCTGTTGGGGAGGGGTAGCCATGATTTGTTCCAGCCTGGGGCTCTCCCTCTGGTTTCCTATTTGCAGTTACTTGAATAAAAAAAAAAACATATATACATATACTTTTCTCGGAGAAAAAAAAATTGGGGGGACAGTTTGGAAAATATAAGTATGTACTGTATATTACGTATTATTATGTAATTATTAAATTTCTTAATGTCGTTGCAGTTATGTAAAATAATGTCCTCTTTCTGGGAGATACATAATCAAGTATCTGGGGGTGATTTCACATGATATGTATAGCTTACCTCAAACTACTCAAAAAAAGAGAAGACACATCCCATGTGTGCCAAAATGTTTTAAAAATGTAGGTGACATAGAGGTATTCACCATATTAATCCTTAAAATTTTCTGTAGTTTGAAAATTTTCAAAATAAAATGCTGGAGAAGGGAAATTAAAAACAAAACAAAACAAAACACACACACACATACACACATTGCATGCACATATTTTTGGTGGTTTCATGGCAATGGTTCCTTCCCACAATACAGTCAGTCCTCTTTATCCATAGATTTAACCAACACTAGATTGAAAGTATTCAAAAAACAAAACAAAAAACAAATACGAATTTAAAAAATACAGTATAACAACTATTTACATAGCATTTGCGTTATATTAGGTATTAGAGGTAATGTAGAGATGATTTAAAGTATATGGGAGAATGTGCATAATTTTTATGCAAATATTACACCATGTTATATAAAGACTTGAGTATCTGAATTTTGGTATCCGTGAGGGTCCTGGAAACCATCCCCTGTGGATACAAAGGGACAGGATTACTATACTTCCATCCCAAATAACCTTTTGATTATAACCTAGTTAAAAATGATTCCTTCATTTGAAGAAATTGATGATTTGGATTGTAGATGATATTATGAAATTACCATTTATAATACCTAAAATGGTATTATGATGATGTAAGCAAATGTCATTCTTGGGATGTGGGCTTAATTATTTATAGGTGGCTGGCGCAGTGGCTCATGCCTGTAATCCCAGTACTTTGGGTGGCTGAGGCAGGGGGGATCACTTGAGATCAGGAGTTAGAGGCTAGCCTGGCCAACATGGCAAAACCCCATCTCTACTAAAAATACAAAAATTAGGTGGACATGGTGGCATGTCCCTGTAGTCCCAGCTACTTGGGAGGCTAAGGTGGGAGAATAGCTTGAACCCGGGAAACGGAGGTTGCAGTGAACCGAGAGCATAATACTGCACTCCAGTCTGGGCAACAGACCAAGACTCGGTCTCAAAAAAAAAAAAAAAAAAGGATTTATAGGCGCAATGTCAGGATGTCCGCAATTCTGCAATTTACTTTTAGATGGCTCAGAAAAAAATATGTACAAGTACTTAAAGAGAAAAATGAAGCAAATATGGTAAAATTTTAACAATTTTGTCAATCTAGGTGGAATGTATTCAGGTATTCATTTTATCATCTGTCAACTTGTCTGTAGTTTTGAAACTTTTCATAATAAAGTTAGGGAGGAATTCAGTCAACAAAAAAAAAGCATATATCTTTTCTTTTCTCTTTTTTTTTGATACAAGGTCTTGCTCTGTCACCCAGGCTGGAGTGCAGTGGTGCCAGATCATGGCTCATGACAGTCTCAACCTCCCAGGCTGAAGTGATCCTCCCACCTTACCTCCCCATCCCCCCAATCCCCAGTAGCTAGCTGGGACTACAGGAGTATGCTACTGTGTCCAGATAATTAAAAAAAATTTTTTTCCTTTTTTTGTATAGACAGTCTCACTTTGTTGCCCAGGCTGGTCTTGAACTCTTAGACTCAAGTGACTCGCTCACCTTGACCTGCCATAAAATGCTGGGATTACGGGCGTGAGCCACTGTGCCTGGCCTACATTAAGGGGTTAATAACTTAAAAGCATATTTTCAAGAGTGACTGATAATCAAGTAAATATAATTTTAACTAGAATATAAAACAAATGGGATGGTTGTTAAGAGAAAATACCTTCAACTTTAAGCTTTTCTTTTTCTTGAGCAGCTTGGAGTTCAAAGTTCTCTTTATTTTTGGCTTCAATTTCTTCTAGTTTCCTTCTTTGTTCTTCCTTTTTCTTCCTTCTCTTCTCTTTTCTTTTTTCTCTTTTCGCAGCCAAAGCCAGCCTCCGACTTTCTTCCCTTAACTGTTAAAGATCAATAAAGCAGAAATATAACGTTGAAATTTACCCTGGAGAAGTTGTTGTCACATAATCATTTAATCATAAGGAAACCATGATATCATAAAATTCAAAGTCATCTAGTTCAATTCATTGTTTTATCAAGATCATATTCAAACCACTCTAAAGAGACAATATTTTTACAATATCAAGATCAAATTAACAATATAAGACTAATTTTAAAATGGGTAAATAATAAACAGATACATAGCTTTTAATCATTAAGGACATGTAAGTTGAACCGACAAAATACCATTTTTTGATCATTAATTTGGCGAAATTTAAAAAGGCATCAGATATCAGCACAAGTTTGAGAAACTGAATTCTCTCCTGTACTGCTGCGGGCATGAATATTTACATTTTAGAAAAAGTAATTTGAAAGCTTCCTAACAAAAATTACAAACTGCTTATCCCAACAACTTATTCTATAAAATGTCTATCTCTAGTGAAAAAACAAGGGTTCAGCAATTTTCTTTGCAAATTGATTATAATGGCAATACATGGAAACAAGGTAAGTCTATCAATGGGAAGGAATAAATTAACAGTATATATTCACAGAATACTAGATAGGCACCGTAAGTATTATAAATATGTACTTGGGAAAATGCTCCCAGTTTACATTTGTTAGGAGAAAAAAAGGCACACTGAAGACTAATAATCACTTTTATGAGAGAAGAGAACCCTCTTTGTGCATCGATTTGTATAAATACAGAAAAAAAAACATAAAAGTTATAAATAAAAGGGTAACAGAGACTACCTCTGGAGGGTGGAACAGGAGGAGGGATAGCAGAAAGATGGTGACTTTCAATTTTACTTTATATAACTATACAGTGTTTCTATTTGTTAAAATGAGTACATTATTACTTTCATAGTCAAAAAACTAACTGTAGGTTTAAAAGTCTAAAAATATACCTTAATAAACTATTTTAACTGTTAAATTTTCCTTCTTGGCTCATAAAGCTATGAAAATCATCTTCAAACTCTGTCTGCATGTCATCTAAAAGATGTTTTTTAAAAACTATTCTCCACCCATAATCTAGCATTCTGAATTATTTTATGTGTATTTTAAATATGTGTCAAAACAATGTCAGTTAAGGCATGGAGCCTACAACATGTAAAACCAGTCCTCATAAATTCATAAGCCAAACAATATTTAGTTTTCATTCAAAAAAGTCTGACTTCATCTTTTAAGTGCTGTGCTTTTGCTAGATACTCTCTGTCCTGCCTTTCAAATTAACCCTCTCCGGTTTTTTTTTTTTTTTTAAGCCAAATTTAGCAGCTGGGGGTTGTATACCAACTTTAGTGACACTAACGTTAATAAGTTCTGATAACCCACGACACTCAAACCAGCTCTCTGCTAGGTTCTTGAAAAGTTTGGCCCACCACCAGGTTTTTACACCCTGCGGTAATGCAACATACTTACCTTAGGCTAGGTGAGAGATAAGTCTTGTTCCTGAAAAGGGCAACAGTGAAGGAAAACCTGTAGGTAGAATACCCATACTTTCTCCAGCAGATCGATTTTAGGAAAGAATGCATCTAAAAGCTAAAGATACAGAAACTGCCTGCATCGTAACCCTGGAAATTTCTGCTGGACTCCCAGAAAGCTCCAGTCTGAAGATCAGTAGAGGAGGAGCTTTTACCCCTGCTGAAGTATTAGGAACAAAACAGTAACTGGTGACCTTTACTCCCTGGATCACCACAAGGGAGGAGTAATATCTGATTGGTGAGTTTGAAAGAAGAAACTGAGCATGTGTGACTCAGCTCATTTGAGCCTTGCTTATGTGTTTTCTCCATGTGGACCCCAGTGAAGGAGGGAGAAGTGTGCTTGTTCTGTCTAGCTTTGACTTTGTGGAACAGGTAAGTATAAGAGGGAGAGGAGGAGTGAAAGCAAAGGTGAAACGTGCACCAGAAAAACGTATTATCAAAGCAGCTATGGCTACAAGTGTGTATTAAGTCTCTCTACTTCAGGATTAGGAATAATAAAATCAATATTTTATCTGTATCATATCTGTATAGACAGAAAAATCCTGGGAAAGGAATGCTTTGGGGGAGAATCAAAACAGCAAATGAAGTTTTAGAATTTTGGCTCATCCATGATGGGTTGTTCATTTTGCTGGAATTTTGTACTTACCTGGTAGCAGGAGCTAATTATGACTGCTATTTAAGCGGGAGGTGGGGGGGATTTGGGGGTGGAGAATTTTTTTTAAAAGAATAAGAGTTTTAATTCAGAAAGCAGGATTTCATTTAAGCCCATATGTCCTAGATGTTGATGGGGGTGGTAGGTTTGGGTAGGTCATAGGGTGTGGCTGGGTCTTAGATATGTAAATTTCTCAGGGCTGGCAGAGTCAGTCAGGGGTAGCCCTTTGGCAAGAGTAATATGAGTTTGGATTATCGAACTTCAGAGTTTAACCCTAAGAGGTAAGTATTTACGCGTTTCTAAATTTTGAAGTTTTAAAGCCGGCGTTTTGATAATCTGATATATTTTACTAACCCTCTGAATTCACTGAGAGTAGGTAGGGCACTAATTCAGAGGTCCTAGGGAAACCTTCTGGGGGGAGATACCAAGTTATGGCTACAAAATGACCCAACTTTACATGGCACGGAGCTCTAAAAGTAAGCAGAATTAGCAAGTGTGGATCAACAGATACAGGATTTAAGAGGCATCATAAGTTTGCAGGCGGTAGCTGAAACTAACAAATGAGGTAACCAGAGGAAAAAGGTATAACTGTGTGTGTGTGTATACATACACACATATACCTACTATTTTACTATATATAATAAAATATATAGATATTATACATATATAAAGAGAGTTTATGTATATGTGTGTGTGACAGAGAATATCTAAGGGGTAAAGGAAGAACAAATGAGGCTTCTGAAAGGCATAATCAGAGGAAGACAAACAGGAGAATGCAACTCCAATGGGAAAAGGAAGGCCAGATCAACACTGGTAAACCTCACAAAAGTGGTGGGCATCAATAAGAACTGAAAAGAGGTAAATGGATTTGGCGTGCTTTGTGAACTGAAAAGAAACAAAAAATAAAATTTAAAAAAAGAAGGATTTGTCAGTTAAGATGCCATTGGTTACCTCCACCACAGTTAGTTTATTGGAGAAGGAGGTCACATGGTTCAGAGCTAAGATTTAATTTAAAATAGTTAATAAGACATAGAGATTATTATAAGCATTAAAAGAAAGGCAAAATACTAAATTTGAGAAAAAGTTCCATTAGGATAGAGCTACCCTGATTGTACCTCTGCCTTGACTGAAGCTGTAGGTAGTGGGTAGGAGTTAATAAAACAGTAGAAATTGAAGATAAAGGCATAGGGAGAGGTGCTAATAACTGATAGAAAATCCCAGACAGCATATGGAAAGAGTAACTAAACCATGAAGATTCAAATACGTCCAGAGGCATAAGAAAATAAAACTAAAAATTCAGTCTCACTTTCTATATTTTCTCTCACTTTCTCTCATAAGCCTAAATCTCATTTTACTTCTTGGAGAACTGCTGTCATGTTTGTTAGTGTATGTGGGGGAGGTTAGAGGCTCTGAGAAAAAGGGTCAAGTTAGACAGGAGAATGGCGTGAACCTGGGAGACGGAGCTTGCAGTGAGCCGAGATCGCGCCACTGCACTCCAGCCTGGGCGACAGAGCAAGACTCCGTCTCAAAAAAAATAAATAAATAAAAATAACTTCACTGTGGAATGGGAAAGGGCACTAACCCAACCGATGATTTCTAATTGAGGGCTCAGGAAACAAAGTGACACTTGGGAGTTAGGCTTTGTAAGATAAGAATTTAAGGACTTGGGGAAAGCCAGTACAGACTAAACAAATACTGCAGATTTAGATATATGAAAGTGAATGGGATATGTGAGAAATAGCGAACCATAGTGAAAGATGAGCCTGGAGAAATAAGACAGAAGACCTGAATGTTTAGAATTTCCCATGCAATCAACGAAGAGGCACTGAGGGTTTCTGAGGAGAAAGTAAGGCATCCCACCTGTGTATTAAAAAAAATACGTGGGCTGGGCACGGTGGCTCACGCCTGTAATCCCAGCACTTTGGGAGGCCAAGGTGGGCAGATCACGATGTCAAGAGATCAAGACCATTCTGGCCAATAAGGTGAAACCCCATCTCTACTAAAAATACAAAAATTAGCTGGGTGTGGTGGTGCACACCTGTAGTCCCAGCTACTCGGAAGGCTGAGGCAGGAGAATCGCTTGAACCCAGGAGGCGGAGGTTGCAGTGAGCCGAGATTGCGCCATGGCCCTCCAGCCTGGCAATGGAGTGAGACTCCGTCTTTAAAAAAAAAAAAAAAGCGAAACTGTAAAAGTTACACCGGAGCAGAAAAGGAATACTGAAGACAAAAGATAAGAGAGAGACACAGATACGTATACAGGGAGACTTTTAAGAAGCCAAATGCAAAATTTTGGGTGAGAAGTGATCACTCAGAGAGGAAGTGGATGGAACAGAAGGCAGACACAGAGACTGCCAAAGCTAAATAAAAGGTGATGGTAGTGATGATGATAATAATCCTGATGACAATGCTGATACAGCTAATAGAGGGTCTAATATGTGCCAGATACTGGTCTAAGTTAACTCACCAAGTTAATTCATTTACTGGATGTAAAGAATGGGAGGCAAAAATAATTGAGAACCTAAAAGTAGCATCAGGATTTCATTTCTCAATAAAGAGTAGTAATATCAACAGCAGAAAGAGATCAAGAAGTTTCAAAGGAAGGTAGGGGAAAGATCCAACAAAAATTTTCTGGTAACTTGCTATGTGCTATGCACGGTTCTAGTTTCATCAGTAAACCGGATAAAACATCCCTGTCTTCAAGTTTACATTTAGTTGGTTAGGGGAGGGTGGATACAGATAAATAGAATGCATACATTATAGTTTGTTAAAAGGTGATAAGTGCAATGTAAAAAAGGGGAAAAGAGCAGCGAGATGAAAAATGTGTGTATGGAGACAAATGGAGGGTTTTGATTTTTAAATAGGGTGATCAGTGTACCCCTCATGAGACGAAGTTAAGTGAACACCTGAAGGACATAAAATATTTCAGCCAAAGAGAAAAGCCAGTACAAAAGCTCTAAGTTAGAACTGGACCCAGTATATTCAAGTAAGCTAGCGTGGCTAAGAACAGTAGCAAATGAGTTTCAGGGAACAGTATCAGGAGGCTTGATCACCTAAGGCCTTGCAGAGCATTTTAAAGACTGTCTTTTACTGAGAGGGAAAGTCATTGTCGGGCTCTAAACAGAAGTGTGATATGATTTGATTTAGATAATTGAAGAGGATCAGGGTGCTACATAAACTACAAGCAATGATGGAATCAGGGAGACCAGTTAAATGACTAATGCAGGTATGAGATTAAATTAATTGTTTGAACCATGGTGAGAAGTGATTAAGATTATATATCTATATTTTGAGAGAAGGTCTCACACTGTTGCCTAAGCTGGAGTACAGTAGCACAATCACAGCTCACCGCAGTGACCTCCCCAGGCTCAGGTGATCCTCCCACCTCCACCTCCTGAGTAGCTAATTTTCAGGCAAAGGTAACGAGATTTTTCAACGCGATGGAGTATAGAGAGAAATTAAGGATGACTTCAAGGTTTCTGGCCTGAGCAATAAGAGTTGTGGGTTTGGGGTGGGCAAGGATCAGGAGTTCATATTTGGACACATCAAGTGTGAGATGTCTAATAAGGTATTCAAATGGACATGTTGAATAGCTAGCTGAATACACGAGACTGAAGTTTAGCAAAGAAGTCTGGGCTAGAGATACAAATTTGGAATCAACTGGTGTACATTTAAAGTTAGGGGGCAGGATAAGACCACCAGTGGATAAAGAAGACCATGTAACAAGTCAAAAGGCTTTTCGCTAAAAGGTAGGGGAGAAGAGGAGGAACCAGCAAGAGGACACAGGAACATCCAGACAGGTAGGAGGAAAAAAAGAGCCTGTAGTGGCATGAAAGCCAAGTGAAGAGAGTATATCAAATGTTATTAGTTCAGTAAGATAAAAGATGGAGAGGAGAAGTAACCATTGGATTTAGCTACATGAAAGTTACTGGAAACCACAAAAGCATAATTTTAGTGAGTTGTGGGAGTTGAGAGCCAGCCTGTCAGGAACAGATTCAGGATAATGGAAGAAAAAATGGAGGTGACTGAAAGCGGCGGTTCAGGGATCTTTACCGCAAAGGGAAGCAGAGAAATGGGTCTGTAGCTAAAAGGTTGAGGCAAGAGGGTTGAAGTCAAAAGGTTTTCTGTGTTTAAGATTGGAGAAATAAGTGTGTATGCTGATGAGAATGATTCAAGAGAGGGAAAAAAATAGGAGAAAGAAAAGGAATTGCTACGGACAGTGCTGTTGAGAAGGAGAAACCATATAGGATCTGGTACACAATGAAGGGACTGGTTACCAAAAATTTATCTAGGCTGGGCACGGTGGCTCACGCCTGTTATTCCCAGCACTTTGGGAGGCCAAGGCGGGCAGATTGCCTGAGGTCAGGAGTTCGAGACCAGCCTGGCTAACATGGTGAAACCCAGTCTCTACCAAAAATACAAAAATTAGTAGGGCATGGTGGCCCATACCTGTAATCCCAGCTACTTGGGAGGGTGAAGCAGAAGGATCACTTCAACCTGTGAGGTGGAGGTCACAGTGAGCTGAGATCGCGCCACTGCTCTGCAGCATGGGTGACAGAGTGAGGCGCTGTCTCAAAAAAAAAAAAAAACAACTTTATCTAGTCACTGGTAGGAAGTATATGGGTGTAGATATTGGTGGGTGGATAGATAGGGTAGGCAAAGTCTTTGGAAGTTTTCTTCTGATGCTTCCATTTTCTCATTAAAGGTAAAGAAGAGGAGGTGCAGGTATTGGTGGGCAGATAGATGGTGTAGGTAAAGTCTTTGCAAGTTTTCTTCTGATAGTTCAATTTTCTCAGGATGCAAGGTCACCTACTGAAGGTGAAAGAGAGGTGGTGCTGGAGTTCCTAGGATAAGGGAGAAAGTAAGAAACAGTGGTCTAGATGAATGGAAGACTAAATTAAACTAAGGAAATGCAGCATTTTAACTACTGGTCAGCATTAAAGGGCTAGGGAAATCTAGTAAAGCTACTGTCAGCATAAAAGGGTTCGTTGTCACACATTTCAAGTAAAATTAGTCATAAAGATTGTTTTTTCTCGACACGTTTAGTTACTGAGGTTCATGTGAGAATAAGAAGAAAGGAGTAAGAAACAATGAAAGGGTAGTATGACATAAATGGTTCTTACCATTTATTGGTCGGTGGTGTTGGCAGGATTATTAAAAGTAGAATTCTAGAGGGAGTAAAGTTGAAAAGATAGAAAGCAATAATCAGAGAATGAAATGTGTGAAACCGAGAATGGGATAGGTTGTGTTTGAAAAATATACTATTACCTAGCTCCCTAAAAGTTTACCAAAAAAAAAAAAAAAAAAAAAAAGGTAGAGGAAAAAAACTAAAATGAAGTGAAGGGGGTGAAATAATTATATCAAAAATGTAAGTTTAAAATATCTGCTAGGGATTCTAACAGCCAAGAACGTAACTTAGTTGTTAATGTTCTGAGAGCAAGCAATTAACTGTTAAGAAGATTCCATAACTTGACCAGATGGAACTACTTCAGAGCAGGGACTCTTCCACTTAGTAAATGCTCAATAAATAAATGTTTACTTAATAAGTGTTAAAAAATCTGCTGGCCTTAACATAATGGCCACTGATCTCTTTTTCTTTTGTAGAGACTGGGTCTCACTACATTGGCCAGGCCGGATTTGAATTCCTGGGCTCAGCCTCCCGAGTAGCTGGGACTACAAGCATGTACCACCATGCCCAGTTTTCTGCAGCAGTTTTTATAAACCAAATTTTCCAAATTAGAAAGACTGACCAAAGAAGCACTTTTATACAAGGAATAACTTACGTATGGAGAATCTCAACTTGGACCAGTTAAGACCAACTCCAGCGATGAAGCCAGAATGTAATATATCTCAAAAGGCTAAAGAAGTACATTTTCCCAGATGTAAATTATAATTAAAAAATAGTGAGCCAAACTCTAATATCTCAATCTGATAATCTTTCAAATAAAAATATGGACTGTAGTTCAGGAAAAAAGTGGCTTCTCTATAATTAAAAATTTTACATATGTTCCACGTTCTCAAAACTATACATAAAAGTATATAATGCATGTGCAGGAATCAATTTAGATAGAATTGATTAATGATTAAGAATTCTTCATTAGCTTTTGGTTTTAATATTATGGAAAAATATACAATGATATTTAAAAGAAACTTCTCTTGACTTCTCTTAAAACTAAGGCTCTTGAAAGTATAAACATTAAGGTTCAATAACACTGGCAAGAATACAAGGAAATGACATTGGTGTATTGCTAATGGTACTAGGAAAGTATTCTGCAAGTATCTACTAAATTAAAAATACAGTAGTGCCCCCTTATCCATGATGAATAAGTACATTCCAAGATCCCTGGTAGATGCCTGAAACCTTGGATAGTACTGGACCCTGTATATATATGCTTTTTCATAGAAACCCATGATAAAATTTAATTTATAAATTAGGCACAATGAAAGATAAGCAACAATAACAATAAAATAGAACAATTATAACAATATGCCAGTAACACTACTCTTGCACTTTGGGGCCATTATTAAGTAAAATTAGGGTTTCTTGAACACAAGCACTGTGATACCTCAACAGTCAATCTGATAACTGAGGGCTACTAAGTGGATACACCAGACAAAAGGAGGATTCATGTCCCAGGTGGGACAGAAAAGGACGGCGCAAAATTTCATCACACTACTCAGAACGGCATGCAACATGAAACTTATGAATTGTTTATTTCTGGAATTTTCCATTTAATATTTTCAGACCATAGGGAAAGCAAAACCACAAATAAAGGGACTACTATATGTTGACCCACATGAAGGAACTTATTTCATAAAAATAAAAGGAGCAAAATATTTAAAAAATATGTATAAGGGTGTTTATTACAATATTATTTGTCATGACAAAAAACTGGAAACAAACTTATTATGGACTATTCTGCAGTTATTTAAAATCACTATCAAATGACAATATCCATCAGTTACTAAGAGAGGGGAAAGCAAGTATTAGAGTAATATGTTTGCATGATTCTGTTTTTTAAAAAAAGTACACCATCACAATCAGTGTGAACATTTATTCATTCAACAAATATTTATTGAGTGCCTACTATATGCCAGACACTATTTTATGTTCTAGTAATAGAGAGAGACAAACAAGATAATTAAGTATTTTGAATGAATACAATATTTAGAATGTTGAAAAGTGAAAAATAAAGCAGAGAAGAGCAGAAAAGTGCTTGTGAAGAGGAAACTAAAACATGAGGACATCTAAGGGACATTCATGGAAGATGCTGCTGACAACACAAACAAAAAGAGGATGGTCAGTATGGATAGAGCAAGGTGACTAAGAGAAAGAGTAATAAAAAACAAGGCCAGAGAGGTTTAAGAAGTGGTGTGGGTAGGTAGATCATTACAGGATCTTAAAAGGCCTTATAGGTAATTGCAGAGGTAAAGATTTTAAAACAACCATTATCACATTTCTAACTTCAGTTATCTTAAAATGATGGCAGCTGTTCTTGTCTTTGTCTGTTTCACAGTTTAAACTGAGCACACTGTTATAATAAAAAACCAAAAATTTAAAGAATCAAATATATATTCTATCACACAACCTGGCTCAATTATACTGCTTTGTATTTAGCAGGCATTAAATAAATGTTAGGTAGTGAATATAAAAACAGGTCAAGTAATAGTTATAGTGGTCATTATATCTCTTAATGCACTCATATTCTTTTAACATTTTTAAATGGCCAAAACAGCTACTTTTAATTTGCTCAGAATATAAACCACAAATTTTTAAAAATGAAGAGCTTCCAAAATAAAATACATTTTTTCAGAAAATAGTATTTTCAAATTTAAATTAGAATAAAGTACTTCAAATGATTCATATTAATGTAGGATAAAATGTAGAACTTAATAAAGAAAGCAAGTATAGTAAAAAAGAATGTAGCTAACAAGTCAAAAAACGCATATGCATAATTATCACTGCATCTCCTTTATAAATTTAATAGTAGATGTTAAATTTTATAGCATTTTGACCTTCTTAAAAAAATTTTATTTATTTTTTGAGACGGAGTCTCACTCTGTTGCCCAGGCTGGAGTGCAGTGGCGTGATCTTGGCTCACTGCAACCTCCGCCTCCCAGGTTCAAGTGATTCTCCTGCCTCAGCCTCCAGAGTAGATGGGATTACAGGCATGCACCACCACGTCCGGCTAATTTTCGTATTTTTGGTAGAGACGGTGTTTTGCCATGTTGGCCAGGCTGGTCTCAAGCTCCTGACCTTAGGTGATGTGCCTGCCTCGGCCTCCCAAAGTGCTGGGAATACAGGCGTGAGCTACTGCGCCCAGCCACTGACCTTTTTATAAAAGATGAGATATGGCAGTTCCATAATATTCAATGCCAAACCAATTATTTTCCTATGATTACTATTCAATTAAGTTCTAGAGTACAGAATTATAGGGGAAAATGTGGCAGAAAAGGGAAGTGAAGAAGCTATAAGACTGTCCAAACTATATGCTGTTTTGGTGTATTTTACTCCCCATGGGAATAGATGGGAATGATGTTGTAGTCTGCCTGAAAGAGAAAAGTACAAGAGAAGTCACCCATTTAAAAAGTGTACTCATTTGACATTCCAAGATTTGTATTTCACTAGTTGGTTATGCCTTGGTAGTGCATTTGGTACTTGTGATAAACCTGTTGGCAATAAATTACAAGGTCTAAAACAATAAATTATAAGATCAAAAAACAACAGATGTGGTTGAGGATTAAGAGATCATTAGCTGAGATAAGACTAAAATCCAGAACTAGAAGCTAAGTTTTCTGACTTCCAGATCAATGTAATTCCTATAACAAAATTTTGTTAGTTACAAAGAAGCTTTCAATGATGTTCAATGTACTCATAATTCTCTCCACGATTTGAGCCAAATGTAGAAAGAAATCATGTACATAATTTAAAGCAAACAAAACAAAACAAAAAAACGGATTACAAATCAAAAGAAGAGAAAACAAGATGGAAAAAAGTGGGTAGTTTTCATGTGTAAAGATTATTATTACCTTTTCCAAGTCTAACTCCTCTAACAAAATGCTGGCGTTTTTGTTTGCTTCAGCAGCCTGTCTATCTTTGGCTTGTACTATTGACTCCATACAAAGATGACACTTCTTCAGCATCTCCTATAATGAAAAATTAAGATTTTTCCAGGCTCACAGAACAATTCTCACTTAGAGAAATTCCTAAAAACATGAAGATCTTTAGTAAGGTACTCAAACCTAAGCAATAAAGATCCATGAAAGGGGGAAAAAAGGTGTGCAAATAAAAACATAATTGACATGGTATATTTAGGAATATATACAAATAAAGAATCAAAGAGTAGCTTTTGCTATTCTTCAAAATAATATCCATTTAGCAGGCACTTTAGAAACTAAAGTCATTTATCCTCTAATTTAAATATAAGAAATTGTACAGCAAACAGAACTACAATAATTTATGTTGGCTGGTTAACAGGCTAAAAGAAATAGTCAATGTCAACAAAGAAAACAGATGTGAAAATTTTTCAAGAAATGTCCTCAAATATTTAAGCTTTGTTGCTCCAATTTTGTGTACAATAATCATTTACAAAGGAATCAGATACATGTACTTACATAATTTTCTCAGTGATTTCATTCTCAAGTCACACTTTAGGACAGCAAAACACTACTTCCTTATTTTTATAAAATTTTTGTTTATTTAATTTTAGAGATAGGGGCTTGCCATGTTGCCCAGGCTTAAATGCAGTGGCTATTAACAGGCATAATCATAGTATACTGTATCCTTTAACTCCTGGGCTCAAGCAGTCCTCTCACCTCAGCCTCCCAAGTACATGAGACTAATGTGTACCTGAGACTACAGCTGTGTGCCACTGAACCAGTCTTATTCTTAGTATTATTAAAAATAATTTATTTTTAATCTCCCCCTCTGCCCCTAGAAACCTGTGATATATAGGAATGTTAATTGTCATGGACAAGTCTAGAGCTAGGAAAGACAGTGACCTAGCTAGTTTAAATTAAAACTTATAGGGAAAAGCTGTTCACTATCATGTAATAGCAACTGTGTAAACGTCATAAGAAGACATTTTTAAGATTTGTTGTCCTCTTTGGTTTTCAGAGGCATGTGTTAGGATCTTATTCAAGTGTTAGTGTAAACTCCAAATCAAAATGTATGTCTCCAGGAGAAGGTCTCAATTAGGATCTCTAATAGGATTCAATTTTATCTTCCATAAAATTTCCTGCAAAATTTGCATTTCCTGCAAAATTCCTAGCCAATTCATTCTAAAACTTAGTTAAAACTAAAAGTTAGTTACCCTAACTTTTACATCACGCTCAAGACTTCTTGCTCATGATGAAAAGTAGTATGTTCATTTTACTAGGATATAAAAATCTATTGGACTCATTACTTTCTCAATATAGGTATCAGTCTGGATAAACACACATATACAGAGGACAGCCCTAATGAATAATAACATGTTGCTTTGAATTACTTAGTGTTCACATAAAAATTAAATTAGCTCAAGAATTTTTTTATTGTTATTTTATTTTTTGAGACAAGAGTCTTGCTTTGATGCCCAGGCTGGAGTACAATGGCACACTCTTGGCTCACTGCAACCTCCACCTTCCGGGTTCAAGCGATTTTCATGCCTCAGCCTTCCAAGTAGCTGGGATTATAGGCACATGCCAACATGCCAGGCTAATTTTTGTATTTTTGTAGAGATGGGGTCTCCCCATGTTGCCCAAGCTGGTCTTGAACTCCTGGGCTCATGCAATCCACCTGCCTCGGCCTCCCAAACTGCTGGGATTACAAGGGTGAGCCACTGCACCTGGCCTCAAGTATTATTTTTAAAGATAAGGTAATCCTATAGCAGAGGATGTTTTATTGATTCATTAGGTAAGTAAATAATCTGCAAGAATCTCTTAAATCGCATACTTCATTCCCAAATACTAGATAAATGAAAATGGCTACATATTACACTTTACTACTCAAACTAGGAATTCTTCTTAGAATGGAAGATATATTAACCGAATAGAGTCCCTTGCTCATATAGTGAACAACATATTACCTTATCAGTGATGGTTGCTATGTATCTCATACATTCAGAATCTGATGGAAACTGATTGACTTCTTTGACTAAGTAGCGCACCACCTTCACATGACCCTAAAAAATAGATATCAATGTCAGATTGAAAACAGACTCTAACAGTTCAGTAAATCTATGCCTGAACTAACTTTAACAGTTAAGATTAGGGCCACAAAGTAAAGACTAAATTGCATATTTACACTATAAATGAAAAAGAGACAGGCTTTGGTTCCAGTGAGTTAAATCCACATTGATCATTCTCATCCTACCCTCCAAAAAAAGTACATAATAATATGAGCTAAAATTCTAAACAACTCTGAATAAAAAAAACAATAATTCCAAAATCAATACAAAGAGTAGGGGATATGTCTGAAGGGTGGTGGGGGGGGGGAATTCTTATTTTTTTCTTTGCTAACTCCCTAAATATGAGAGTCTAGTTTCAATTCTAAGGATTAAAAGAGCAAAAATAATAATTTTGTTTTTTCATTCCTTCAGATAAAAAACAAATGTATAATACTGTCTTAGGTAGTGTGAAAGAATATATACTTTCATGAAGAATAAGCTATGATTATTCACTGCAACACAAGTTAGTATCTAAGTTCAAAATCTTTAGACTTGCCCTTTCCTACTTCTTAAAAGCCATTCCCACTTTGTCTAGCCCATACTGTTGCTTTCTGACACAACATCTGAAGTTAGCCAGTCGGGATAAACAGCTGTTAATCTTTAGTATATTTTTTCTATTGCCTCTATCTCTTCCTTTTAGACTGCATGTTTCTAAACTTTTCTCTAAATGAATAGCTCAAATGCCACTTGCATCATTCCCTAAGGATCTCTCTACTACTTCTACAGTGTTTAAACTATTTACATGGGACAACTCAAACAGTTACCTAACTTTGGGTATGGATCTTACCTTTCCACATTGTACCCTATATAACATAGTATATGTTATATATACACCTATATAGACAATATGTATATACATATAGACAATATGTATATACATATATAGACAATGTATATAGACATATATACACAACATATACTATGTTGCACCCTATATAATATATATAGTACTATATAATATAGTACTCTAGCCCACAGTTGCACATGTTAGGTACTCAAGAAATAATGGAACAAATACATAAGAGTATAAAAGATAAGCACTGCTCATCTGAAGTCAATAAGTCTATCTGGAAAGATATATGCATGTTAGATACTAGAGTAATAACTAATAAAAATAACAACTCTAATAATTAGAGTAATAACATATAAAAATATGTATTTCTCCAAATGAATGATAAACACTGTCAAACTTGTACGACCTCTAGAGATTAGAGATCTTGATGTGAACTCAAATAGGATGAAGAGTTTGGTAGGAGAGACTTCAACTATAACTAAAGAATGAGTAACTTTGGAAAAATGAAGAAAGACATGGGCATTCTATGAGATGAGAACAAAGGTGATGTGAGAGATAGGAACAAGGAAAAGACCAAGCAAGAAGATAATTCTCCACATTAAGGATTCTAATGGGAGACAAGATCTACAAGCACTAAATTGTGGTGGCTGTGAATACCAAACTAAGATTGGATTTCAAATGATTTCAGAAACTGGGGAGACACAGAAAGGTTCTTGAAGAGGTTCTCTAATATAGTAGAGTGGTTAGAAAGATTAACTTGATAATGATATGCTAGCTTGCTTGGAGAAGAGGCAGCTAGCCAGTGAGAAGGAATAAGTTGGATTGCTGAGAAACAAAAATATAGAGAGTCAAAAATACAGAGTCACTGGTAGTCCAGATTATCTAGGGAAGAGGTAGAATAAAGAACAGCAGTCAGAGATAATAAGAGAAAAAGGAAGAAATAGCTTATTGCGATTTATTTATTAAAAATTTTCAACATTTTGGCATCTACAGGGAATTTTATCTACATATCTCCAAATGACAAAACTCAAAATTATAATCCCTGTAACAGTAATCTGATATTCCCAATAACAAACTAAAGCTGGATTTAAGAGATCAATGGATTATCAAACAAACCATTAAATCAAATTACTTACACACAGCTCTGTGCTATGTACAGAAAGAGAAAGTTTGTTTTACTTTCACGGAATTTGTATTTTTACCTTTAAATGTAATATACTTGAAACTTAGTAGTTTAAAATGCTGGTAGTGGCATTTTCATTATTTAATTCATTTTTTTTCCTAGTAAAGTCAATAATTGAAATGAAAACAAATTTTTTTTGAGACGAGGTCGTACTCTTGTCACCCGGGCTGGAGTGCGGTGGCGCAATCTCAGCTCACTGCAACCTTTGCCTCTCAGGCTCAAGCCATCCTCCTATCTCAGCCTCCTGAGTAGCTGGGACTATTAGCACATGTCACCACGCTCGGCTAATTTTTATAATTTTTGTAGAGGCAGGGCTTCGCTACATCTGCCTGCCTTGGCCTCCCAAAGTGCTGAGATTACAGGCATGAGCCACCATGCGTGGCACAAACCCCCCCACCGCAAAATAACCAGTTTAAGTGATATTTTTCTCTGTAGTGGTAATACAAGAAAACACTCACTAAGAGTAACTAACTGGAGGTACTTACTTAAGTATCTTAACTGGATTTACACTTTGTGAAGATTAAGACTGCAACTAGATTTTGAACACATTACTTAGAACAGCTTTTTAAAAGTTTACTTAGCTCTGATGTCCAATAAGGTTAAAATTAATGGCTTTTCTGAAAAACTTGTATATATCTACATTTAATGTTGCCATAAGAGTAATTATTTGCATATTATTGCTTTCATCACAGCTGCAAAAGCACAAAATGAGTCTTTAGTGATCACTAAGCCATGTACTTCCTAGTGTAAGTAAAAAAACATCCAGGTAAATGAGGATGAAAGACTTATACCTTTCTAAATGCTGCCATAAGAGGAGTTATCTTGCGGTTATCTGCTGCATCCACATCTGCACCTGCTTGCACCAGTAACTGAACCACATCGAGGTGTCCACCATTTGCTGCTAGCCACAATGGAGTGTTCCCCTTCTTGTTACGTACATCAATATGAGCTCCCCTAAAAACCAATGACACAGATAGCATTGTCTTTTTTTTTTTTTTTTTTTTTTGATACAGGGTCTTGCTCTGTCACACAGGCTGGAGTGCAGTGGTGAGATCATGGCTCACTGCAGCCTCCACCTCCAGGGGTCATATGATTCTCCTACCTCAGCCTCCAGAGTAGCTGGGACTACAGTCCCATGCCACCACGCTCAGCTAATTTTTAAATTTCTTGTGGAGATGGAGTCTTCCTATGTTACCCAGGCTGGTCTCGAACTCCTGGGCTCAAGTAATCCTCCTGCCTCAACCTCTCAAAGTGCTGGAATTATAGGCATTGTCACCACACCTAGCCTAGCATTGTCTTAAATAGAATGAAATGACACAGTAACAAAAATCAACTATCAACACGTGAAAATATTCTGTAAAGATAAAAATTGTTTTCAATATTCAAAGATGTAAATATGTCTTCCTCTCAGAATTATACTACACAAACAATATCCTATGAGGCAACTGTAACCGTTTCAGATTATTTGTATTCATATACAATTTGACCATCCCTAATCTGAAATCCAGTATCTGAAGTCTGAAATGCTCCAAAGAGCATTTCCTTTGAGTGTCATAACAGGGCTCAAAAAGTTCCATACTTTGGTGCTTTTCCAATTAGGGATACTCAATCTGTTTTTGTAGTTACGTTAAAGATAACATGCAGGTTTAGCATTCATTCAGTGGGCATGATGTAGATGGGAAGACCCATGGTTAGTAAGAGTTAACAGCAGTTACTGCCAAATACTACTGCTTAGAATACCATGCAAAGGTCTTTCAGAGTGCACGAAAACAAGTTAAACAGACAAGCATCTTTGGAAAACTAGCAGGCAACTTCTACATGACTGAAAGTAGAAAGTACCTTGGATCCTGTCTGTTTATCTTAAATAGTCCCATAACCACACCTAAAAGCCTTAATTACTGTGAAGAACAAGAAAATGGACAATGAAGCCTTAGATCACTGCCAGACTTTTAAGACTTGTGTGGGGGGGATGTAAGTATGTCTGATAACAGATGGATGTTCAAATAGCTTGTTATTGTAGACGTTAAAAGTAATATAGACAAGAATGAAAGAAAAACATTTTTAGGTTACACAGAAACAAATCAGACAATGTAGCATAGCTCTGGAGGGTTGGAAAACAATGGGTGGGTTTGGGGAAAAAAGCACTTGTTTATAAAAGAAGAAATAATCACATTTGATTTTTTAAATAGTTTAATTGCCTAGAGAGAATGATAATCACTAGTAACACTTGTGTTCATATATGAAGGGTATGGTAACAACATACCTGCCAATAAGAAGCTCACAGAATTTGTAATGCCCTTTATCTGCTGCTATGGTTAAAGCTGTATCTCTTGAGGAGGGAACTGGAGGGGCATTAACATCAGCACCTTTATCCAAAAGAACTCGGCCCACCTCCGCATATCCACCAGAAGCAGCTTCCATTAGTGGTGTGAGACCAGTCTAAGTTTAGTGTAAAATTAAAAGTAATGACACGTAAGAGACTGGAAAGATCTAAAATTGTAAAGAATAACAACTTGAAGAAGGAATATGATACAGCTGTTACCAAGATTCACAACTAAATTTAATCACTGACCCTTATTAGCTCCTTTGAGTTAGAGTCTGATCTATTAAAAGAAAATAATTCTACCTAATCTCAACGGTATTGCAAAAAAAAAAAAAAAAAAGAAAAAAAAATCTGTTTAAGATGCAAGCACTTGGCATATAACTGGTACTCAATAAATGTTCCATTCCCTTCCTTTTCAAAATAGTCTCTCTTTTTCAGCTGATAATCCTACTGTCATTGTTGCCTATAAAAATTTATCACTCAGGTATTTTCAAGAGTTAATGTTTGACTGAGTTATACAGAATGATTTCTAATTAAATATATACATAGGAGATAAATGTTACTAGAAAGAACTAAAATTATAATCAACATGTTGCTACTATATATCTTAAATATCAAAGCAATAAATTCATGTGTAAATCTCAGACTTTTTCTTACCTTAGCTCTGTGTTCAACATTTGCTTTTCTATCAAGCAGAAGACTAACCACTTCAGTTCTTCCTTGGAAGCAGGCTAAAGTAAGGGCAGTGTTCCGATTGGTTTCTATCTGAGCATTTATGTCAGAGCCCATGTCTAACAGGAGCTTAACAGCAGCTGTATGCCCATTCATAGCTGCTAACATCAGAGGAGAGATGCCCAATTTGCTACCAGTTCTAGGGGTGCAGGTATGGGGAAAACAAATGGAAAAATGTATATTTTAAATGACAGAAAAATTGGAGATGATATATAATTCTAATCTAAGATTATTTTGAAGGATTGTTTAAAATATCCATTTTTCTCAACCTTAGTAAGTCTCTGAGATACTACCAAGACTCCATTAGAAATGTTTTATTAGAATATTTTTTGTATTTCACTCAACATAATGACTTAGGCTGGAAGGTGATTAATAAGTTATTAGGATAAACTTTCAATCTTAAAGCATGTATTAGCTTGCTTAATAAAAGCTTCTAAGATGTTTACATTTAGTATCATAAGAAACAGTACTCAATATTTTTCAAGCTCTATATCAAGTTTTAATTACTTAAATAAAGTTCATCTCAAAAAACTCTTAACACTTTGAATGCCACATTTGTAATAAAGGGATTTACTAAATTTGGCACTAAAAAATAGGTGTTCTACAAATATCTATAACAGTCTTACTAAATAAGGGGCTTACAGAAAGGGAATACAACTTGCCTAGAGTTAATCTCAGCTCCTGCATTTAGTAATATTTTGATGATGTTCACATAGCCACCAGAAGCAGCCAGACTTAGAGGTGTGTAATCAGAAACATTCCTGTGCTCTTTATTTGCCCCTCGAGCTAACAATAGCTCCACCACCTGAAAATAAAATAGAAAAAAATATGTTTTCTTATGGAGAGACAAATTACCAAAGTGTGTATTTTTAAATTTCTTTTTCTGGTATACTGTACAATAAAAGAAGGGGAAAGTTCTTCCTTCATGCTCTGCATAAAATCAGCCTCTAATGATAACAGGAGGTCTTAGAAGCCAACAAAGAGATACCTTCTCAAGTAAAACCCATGTAGAAATCCACTAAAATGGTATAATGTGTTCATGAAAGGTCTGGACTGAAAATTTTGTGACATGCTTTGGAAATTAATATTTGTTATTTCACCACAAAGCGGTAAAATAGAGTAATATGCGACAAGATTTCTTCGTATTATACATGTGAATGTATTTAACATATTTTTAAACCTTTTAATCAGTAAGTATTTTTAAAGCATGGTATAAAAGGTCCTGTATTTTCACAAGATTATGAAAATTTTCTAAGATAACATTAAAAAACCTTATATACATTCACTACCTAGATTTTAGGTCCCACCTACTGGCAGAATTACTGGGTGTATGGTTTTGTAAGAAATTGCCAGGCTATTCTTAAAGTGGTTGTACTATGTACACTCCCTTCAATAATGCATGAGTTCTAGTAGCATGAGTCTTGGCAACATCTGTTATTGCCAGTCGTCAATTTTAGCCATTCTAGTGGATGTGTAGTTGTATCCCACTGGATCTTAATTGCATTTCCTGAAACCTAAAAATATTTAGCATTTATTTAAGTACTGATGGGCCATTCACAGATCATTGTCCACTATGCCGTTTAATGCCTAAACAATCCTTTGACACAATATTCATTCTCATTTTATAAATAAGATATAGAGAAGTCAAGACTGGCTCAAGATCATAGCTCTTACCCCTGCTCTTACTATTAATAATATATCCTAAAATACTAACTGGCAAATAATAAATGTTAATGAATAGTGGTTTATCTTGCATCTCAGCAAAGCTATGTCCAATTTTAGATATCACATTCTTTCCATCACTTTTTGCTTTCAGAGCGGGTGACAAGGTTATAAAAACAAGAAAAAATATGGCGTTAGGCTATTTTATAAACAGTATAGTAGAAAACTCTAATCAAATTTCTCAAGTTTTCTCAATGCCATTATATTTCTCAATTCTTTCAGAGAACTCTTCTGCTCCCAAAACATCCAATATACAACAAAAATGTATTATTTTATAGTAAAATGACTTTCCAACATTTTATTAATCACTTCAAAATACTTACCTCTTCTATTGACACCAAATTAAAGTAACAAAGTGTTTATAGGCAAAATTGTTACCCTAACATACTTCAACAATTGTTATAACCTAATCTATTATATTTTAACAAAAATACATAATTCATAAAAATTACAGTGCCCTATTGGCTTTAATATTACTTTTAAATAAAGAAAATCAACTAATATCTTCTTGACTCAATATTGAAAAAATCTGTTCTTATATAAAGCAAGTACTTTTTCAAGCTAAATAATGATTGAAAGGCAATATGATTGAAAGGCAAAATTTTGCTTTCCGGGATTTATGGGGATTTTTACTTTTTCTGGAATAGTAGAAATAATTTATCAAATTAAGTGGTTCATTTTTCACTATCTTAATATTTGGCTTATAATACTTTTAACCTATCTATTGCCCCTACTATGAATTATAGAAGAAAAAAGTGACACAAGTAGAAGAAACAAAACAGTAGGGACAGGCCAGGCTCCTTGTCTCTTGTGTGGAGTAGTCTAGTAATAAGTGTATCCATTCATATAATATCTATTCCAAATATAAGGGAACAAAAATTACGGAAAAAAATGCCTATATTATCACTGTTAATAGATTTCAGTTCTTTTTAATTTACAAAATGAAGGATGACCAAGCCCTACCCTTACTGCACTTATGTAATTTTATTAGATTTCCCATTCTTTTGTATAGGAATTATTATATCTATTAAAATTGTTTATTTATTAGTTTATTTTTAAAATCTAGTGGATTTAACTAACTAGAGCTCAATATAACCTTATGTGCTATGACTGGGGGGAAGTGGGGGAAAAAGCTAGTTTAAGATGCTCAAATGGGAGGTAACAGTTCCCCAGTTCGCTCGTCAGAATACCTTTACATATAATATTTTAAGAAGGATACTGACATAAAGGGTGAAATAGTCATGATGATGAAGGGACTGGAAAAGGTATTCTTAGGCTAACAACCGAAACAAGACTTGTTTCACACAAAGAATAGGTGACTTCAGGAAAAAAAAAATCTGAAGATAGAAAAGGTTAAACCTCTTTCTAGTTGTTTAAAGAACAAAACTAAGAACTGTGGGGAAACAAAAAAGGCATACTTCAGGCCTGATAAATAGGAAAACCTTATAAAAGAATAAGAGAAAAGAGATTTTAAAGCTAAGACACTGATCTGAATGACCTAAGGTGCTTTCCAAATCTAAGATTCAATAATTCCTTGATAGAGAAGGGAATCTATGGAGACAACACATCTGGTTTATATCCCCTGTACAAAGGACTGAATTTGAAAAAAAAAAAAAAAAAAGGGTTATCTAGCTGATTATAAAATGCCACAAGATACATAAGTGAGTGTAAAGGTACATTTTCTTGAGCCTAGCTAATCTCTATCAGTTGTTCTAGTTTCCTTAAAAAAACAAAAGGTCATATAATCTTATCATCTTATCTGAGAACCTTTCCTCCAGAGTTGAGAAAGGGTGGGGAAAAATCAAAGCAAGACAAGAGTTCTCAAAACACATAAAAATTGAATATTCTTAATTCCCTACTAATCTTACAGACAGCAACAGAGACTGTGATTAAGTACCTTCTATGCCATGTACTATAGGGCAGGCAAAGATGAGTGCATATAGGCCCTGTACATTAGGAACTTACTGATTTGACTTGGAATAGTCTTTCTCCTACCGTAAACGCATGGCATTCCTACTTTTAGATGAGCAGGATTCTAAACAATGTGTGATTTTTCTGGCAAGATAGCTTATGCTAACAATGATACTCATCTTTTTGTTAATAGATAATAGTTTCAGTTACTGTGAGAAATCTAAACGTCAAAGCATTGTTCTGATAGAAAAAATAATATAAGTGAAAGTACACATTTGCTAAACAGAGAAAGGAAAACAATTACACTAAGGGGAAACATTACCTCCTGTCTTCCCCCAGAACAAGCCAAGGAGAGTGGTGTGTCCTTGGTTCTTTCAGACTGGGCTTCAATGTCTGCACCATTGTCCAGCAATATTTCCACAACACCAACATGACCAGCTGTGGCAGCCAAGATGAGTGGAGTAAAACCTGGAGAAAAATAATGATCTTCTCACTACATGCTAAGGCAAAAGAACAAAATATCTGACCTTCAAAATAGGACTAAAAAATAATGTTCCTAAATAAATTTTTTGACCAGTATTCCAAAAAATAAAACAAAAGTAGGCCCTACCTTTCTTGTCTCGGTGCTCTATACTAGCTCCTCTCTCTAGCAGTGTTTGTACCAGTTCCTCGTGGCCACCAGCACAGGCAAGTGTTAGCGCCGTGTCATGATTACTCTCAGTCTATAAGAAATTATTTTTTGGTTAGTTTATTAAATAACTTAAGATGTTAATATCAAATACATAATATGCAAACATATCAAATACATACAAATACATATGTACCACTCTACAATATCAAGCATTTGAAAAGCAAGGTTTACGGACGGGAGTGGTGGCTCACGCCTGTAATCCCAGCACTTTGAGAGGCCGAGGTGGGCAGATCACGAGGTCAAGAGATTGAGACCATCCTGGCCAACATGGTGAAACCCCATCTTGACTGAAAATATAAAAATTAGCCGGGCGTGGTGGTGCGTGCCTGTAGTCCCAGCTTCTTCGGAGGCTGAGGCAGAAGAATCGCTTGAACCTGGGAGGCAGAGGTTACAGTGAACCAAGATCACGCCACTGCACTCCAGGCTGGGTGACAAAGCGAGACTCCGTCTCAAAAAAAAAAAAAAAAAAGAAAAGAAAAGAAAAGCAAGGTTTACTTGTTTCCATATTAGCAGCCAACTTGTGAGTTTTTTAAAAAGGCTACAAACATCAAGAAAAATAAAGTATGACTTTCAATCACGTGATTGAAAGAAATACTGTGGATTAACTTTTGCTTTCAGCCATTAATGGAGAAACATAGATCAGATTTATTTTCCTATTTCAAATAACTAAAAAAGAAAAAAAACCTCTTTGAAACGATGGTGTTTAGACAGGCAGTGCAGAAGAGTGATCTCTGAAGACAGAAATGATTAGCCCAACTTACTGCCTGGAGAGTTTCCAGGCTATAGTGCAAGGAGTAAGTATCCAAACAGAGCCTGGCAGTCTCCCCAACTTGAGAAGACAGAATTTGGAGAGATCAAGGTGGCTAGAATTCATGGAGCAGATTATTGAAGAGGAGAGTACTGCAGAAAGGGTACTCTAGAGATGTGCAGAGGATTCCCCTCAAATCTTCAGCTGAGTTTTGATCAGTCCATGTGCATGAGGAAATTATCCCAGGCCAGGAAAGGACCACCAGAGAGAGTCAGGCTGAATAATACCCAGGGCTCACACGGGGCCAGGAATAGTTTGGTTCCCACCAGCCAGAGTAGAAAGACCTCAAAACACACAGGATGTCAAGTAGAATCCTCAGTAGTAGGGCCAAATTAGCAGTTGTGGACCCACCTAACAAACTGAGAAGTAGGCCTTGAAATTAAAAAAAAAAAAAATTGTTTCCAAGTAACTTAGCTGTATTTGAGAACAAAGCCCCAAAATACTTAAAGGAACCAAATATCCAAAATATACTGTGTATTTTGAAAAACAAAGACTATTATAATGAGACATGACACTATCTACATATGGTTTGCTTCTGCCTTCTGCTAATGATAATGACCAACATATTAGATTTACCAGTGTTCATACTCTGTTATAGTTGCAATGCTAACCTAGCAAACTATCTAATTTCTCATACTTTTATTATTTATTTTATTTTTTATTTTTGAGATGGAGTCTCGCTGTCACCCAGGATGGAGTGCAGTGGCACGATCTTGGCTGTCTGCAATCTCTGCCTCCTGGGTTCACGCAACTCTCCCTGCCTCAGCTCCCTGAGTAGCTGGGTTTACAGGCGTCTGCCACCACGCCCAGCTAGATACCTGTTAGTACTCTACAAGCAACATGTGACTATTAGCATTTGAAATATGGTTAGTGTAACAGAGGAACTGAATTTTAAATTGTATTTAACTTTAATTTAAATGTAATAACTGATATTCAATTTGGTTACTGGAAAACTTAGGATGTCTCAAACAATTTGAGTAAATGAATCTACTTTTCGACTGCACATTTAATTAAATCTAGATACAAATTGAGTATTTCCAATGAAATCCAAATTCAGATATACTTTAAGTAGGGTGACAAATCTGGGACTGAGGGGGTTTCTGGGATGAGGGACTTCTGGTGCTAAAACAGGAAAGTCCCAGGAAAACCAAAATGATTTGATCACTCCAGCTGTAAGTCTAACATGCCCAAGTTTTGAAGACTTTTAGTATGAAATAAAAATGTAAATTATCTCAGCAATTGTGGTGTATTGATTGCATGACATGTTAAAACAATATTTGGATATATTAAATTAAATTAAATATATTTTAAAATTCATCCCATTTGTTTCTTTTCACATTTTTTAATGCGACTACTAGAGAATTTAAAATTACAATCTCATCTTATTTTTCAACTGAACAGTGTTGCTCTAAGCATTTCCCTCACTTTCACATATGTATCTCTATTATAGTACTTATCACCAATCTGCCTTATATGTTTATCACCTACAGAGACTATAAATTCCTGGGAGGTAAGGAACATGTCTTATCCATGTTTGTATTTTCTACCTGTAAGTGATAAATTACTTAGGAAATAATAAATGATAGTTAAGTAAAATGAATGGCAATAGCTGCAAAAGGTCATAGATTCAAAAACTGTTACTAATAAACATAATAAGCAAGGGACTATATATGTAGCATTGATTACATTTACACATTGTATTTGTAGAATGTACATAATAATTATAAAAAGGAAAAGCATATTCTCCCAGAATGTAAATAACTCTAAAGACCAAATTCCATTATAAGAAATGAAAAACAAAAGACAAAAGGCAAAATCAGTAAGAGTTAAGAAAAAAGAAAAAGCCTACTAGTCAGTGATGAAGAGGGAGACGGCAAAAGCTGCTCTGCAGAAGAGGCTGGCAGAGAGCAGAGCTACTGACTGCAGAGATCAGGGATGGCCACAAGGGAGAGATGCACCAACTACAACAATGGAGAAGGACATGAAACTTAAATGAGTGACAGCTCTGACTGTGTTATAGTATTTGATCTTCATTTCAGGTTTATAGGAAGAAATTATATCTGATTTCAGAGAAAAGGAGATAAAGGCTCTGATAAATAACTTTCCGATGGCCACATAAGCTAACAACTGGTAGATATGTGCTTTAAAAAACCCAAGAAGATCTTGATAACAAAATCCTGCTCTCCCAACTATATCACAGAGGGGCCCTAAGGCAAAGCAGATTGTGCTGAATATAATGTTAAGTGTATGTGTCTTATGTCCACTCTACGTTGGTGCATATGCATTCAGCAGAAGAATCAATTTTATGATGAAGTTTATAAGGTTTCTAAAATTCTTCCAGGGTTTAAAGAGTAATTTAGGAAAGCTCAAATAGAAAATGAAGAGATGTACATAAAATTTGCAAAAGATAAGCACGGAAAATTTTAGTGGATCAGTAAAATGTTTTTTCCAATATTATAAAACATAAATTCAACTGACATTTATTAAGCACCTTTTATATTCAAAGCACTCTACTAAGTGCTCTAGGGTTGACAAAGATAATACAGGACTCAAAGAAGCTTACTGATTACTACACAGGGCAAATTCAGGTTCAAACTAGGAGACAAGCATAATAATATATTATGAGATTTCAAGAAACAAACATTTAAAGCTAAGAAAACAGCTTTAAATTCCTTGTGGAAATGAAGTTAAAAGTGGGCAACTCCATTGTATTTCTGCATTAAGAGAAACTAAACCAACTAACATGACAGAAATATCACTCTGTTTCTCAATACATCAATAAACAAATGAACTGAAATAGAAATTTGGGTTAATATTAATAATGACAAAGTAAAGAAAAAAACAGGTGTTTCAAATACTGCTAATCATGGAAATAATTATAATACAGCTGACTATTTTGTAGAAGGCAAAGTACCAATTAAAGGAAGAATCCTTAGATTCAAATTATACTGCACAAAGTTACATTAGTCAAGAAGTTATATTCCTTGTCACAGATCTAAGAGAAAGTCCCGAACCTGAAAAAGGAGATAGATGTCCAGAGCTTTAAGAGCTCATTCAGGTTTCTATTCTAAAGAAAATTTCAGTTAGCCCATGATGCCATAATATATACACCATTCTATACCATTAATAGAGGTTGTTATGATGAATTCTGGCTTATAAAAAATGATAAAAAATATATTTAATGCAAAAATATTCTGTAAGTTATCAACATGACTATTCAATTTTATAATGGTGGTACAGAATGAAAAACAAGAAATAGTAACACAGATGGCAATACTGAAGGAAAGACAACTTTTAATGAGCTGAAATTCAGGTGAAAAAGCACTGAACTGTGTGAAGTGTCTTTAAAAAAGGAAATACGCTGGGTACAATGGCTCATGCCTGTAATCCCAACACTTTGGGAGGCTGAGGCAGGAGGATCACTTGAGGCCAGAAGTTTGAGAACAGCTGGGCAACACGGCAAGACCCCATCTCTACAAAAAATTAGCCAGAAGTGGTGTGCAATGCCTGTACTCATAGCTACTCATGAGTTTGGGGCAGGAGGATCATTTGAGCCCAGGAGTTCATGGCTGCAGCAAGCTGTGATGGTGCCACTGCACTCCAACCTGGCTGACAAGAGTGAGACCCTGTCTCAACAACAACAACAACAACAACAACAACAACAACAACAACAAAAAAAAAAGTACATCTATTAATTACTTTTTTTTTTTTTTTTTGAGAGAGAGAGTCTTGCTCTGTCGCCAAGGCTAGAGTGCAGTGGCTCACTCAGCTCACTGCAAGCTCCGTCTCCCAGGTTCGCGCCATTCTCCTGCCTCAGCCTCCCGAGTAGCTGGGACTACAGGTGCCTGCCACCACGCCTGGCTAATTTTTTTTTGTATTTTTAGTAGAGACAAGGTTTCACGGTGTTAGCCAGGATGGTCTCGAACTCCTGACCTCATGATCCTCCCACCTTGGCCTCCCAAAGTGCTGGGATTACAGGTGTGAGCCACTGCACCCTGCCTATTAATTACTCTTAACATAATTAAATTACCTTGAAAACTACTAGGACTTAAAGAGCTGAACTTTTTTTACACTTCCACAACCTTCAAAATCCTTAATATCTCATTCTCTAACCCACTCAGGTTATATGTAAGCTTAAAAAGTGGGATAGCATTTCAAGGTATTCAATAAATGAGAATAATCAGTAAAATAAATAACCTATTAAAAGCAGTTCATATGAACAAGTAGAATGCATGTATTTTAAAGCAGAATGCTTTAATGGTAGCATATTATATATATATCACTGTTAATTAATTTTTGCTGGCCTCTTTAATTTCTCATGTTAAATCACTGTGATTAAACTGTTCTTTATATTGCAAAACCAATAAGAATAGAGAAAAATATTTATATAATACTTATACCATTAAAGGTAAAATATAATTTTACATACTTAACAATTTCAGTCTTGATACGTCACAAGTGAAATTTGATGTCTACTCTTCTTTAAAATAATGAATATACATTAATTATTAAAAAGTGAAAGAAAGCAAAATTCTATAAAGATCTATTTTTTTTTTTTTCCAGTTTTGAGATGTACTAGAATAAGGTACTCCAAGTTCAAGAAAAGACTTCAGCAGCCTCAGAATAAAAACAACAAGCAGTTTAGGAATATAGGGAGGACATGTGACAAAAAAGAGGCTGGAACAAGTTTTTATAGCCCAAGAACAAAACAACTGGTTCTTTCTCGTTGGTAGTGGCTCCTAGAATCGATCATATTTTACACAATAAAATACAAAAAGTATTTAATTAACTTGTGGTATTCAGTTCTAACCTTCAAGTCAGAATTATTGTTCCACATAAAGCCTGTGGTTTTAAAAAATCTCTACATAATTCCTCATTTCTGTATGTACAGAACCCACAAATAAGTTTGGTTATACCAAACTTAAGCAAAATAAACTCAACTTAAACTCAAGCAAAATAAACACAAAGGTCAGAGCAATGCTATCAAAAGGTGTAATAAAAACAGTCCCAAATAATTCTTTCAAACTATTATTTATTGGTTTCCTAAAACAGATTTTGATAGCAGCAAAGTATGTGGTATTCATCTTAAAAGTTTTGAAAATACCCAGACAAATTTGATTCAGTAAAACTGGAGAGTTGGAAAGTCTGTGGCACACCCTTGGCAAGTGAGTTCTAGTTGTGTAGCAGAGAGTTGAAGCCCCTTATGAAGAATGCAAACTCTTCAGCATTTGTCAAGGATCAGAAATAAAACATATGATTCCTGCTAATCCTTGTTAAAAATAATAGCTCCTGTCTAAAATGTTCAACTAAAGCAGTTAAAGGTCTGACCATTTTCCAGAATCATTAGCATTTTAAAAGGAGTTATACTTTGAGGCTTTAAAAGATTAACATTTCCTTTGTTCTTCCTTATATTTTGATGTTAAGTATGCAAAGATGAAAGACAAATGATCTCTTACCATCTAGGCAGTGGACACGTTTCTGTGATCCCACTTACCAGGCTAATACAACATAATTCAAATTCAAGGTTAACACACTTAAGTTAAAAATAAAAAAACAATGTAACATAGTGCAGTGGTTAATAAAAGAAAAGAGTCTAGAGCCAGAGTGTCTGAGTTCAAAAGTAGGCTCCACCACTAATTAGCTGTTGGGCAAGGTAGTTAATATCTTTATGTCTTATATTCCTCAAATGGAAAATGTAATAATAATAGTACCTACTTCATGGGACTGTTACAAAGATTAAGTTAAAGAAGTTAATATCTGCAAGGCATTAAGCCTGTATGTTAGGGTTTGTTACATAAACAGATGAAAGATCTAAGTATTAAAGAATGTTTAATCTTTCAGAATAGCAATCTTGGTATTAATTTCTTCATTATATTATTTGTCACAGCACAGTATTATCACACATAATCAAAGTACCCACTATGTAAGAGCCCACAAAATTTTTATTTTCTTTTCAAAACAAAAACTTTGAGCTTTTGTTTGATTGAGTATAAAAGGATCTTCATTTTTAATCACTTAAATTACCTGCTTGATATAAAAACTAGTTGTTGTTTTTTTTTTGAGACAGAGTTTCACTCTGTCGCCCAGGCTGGAGTGCAGTGGTATGATCTTGGCTCACTGGCCAACACTCTGCCTTCTGGGTTCAAGTGCTTCTCCTGCCTCAGCCTCCCAAATAGGTGGGATTACAGGTGTGTGTCACCATGCCCGGCTAATTTTTGTATTTTTAGTAGAGACAGGGTTTCATCATGTTGGCCAGGCTGGTCTCGAACTCCTAACCGCAGGTGATCCATCCACCTCGGCCTGCCAGAGCGCTGGCATTACAGGCGTGAGCCACCACACCTGGTCAAAACTAGTAAATTTTAAAAACAAACACCAAAAATTAAAGGAGAAAAATGGTGAACAATTATTTTTGAACAAGGTAGGAACTTTTTAATCTCTAACTAAACACATATGGTAAAACTCCACAGAGAGTAGTTTAACTCAGGTCTGGCTAACCCAACAAATGACAAATCTTGATGTGAGATCAGATAAAAAAAGAGTAAATTTTTAAGGAGTCATAGTCAAATTTTTCTATAAAAGCATGTCTACTATGTTTAAAATGTAAGTTTAAAAATAATTTTAATTAAAAAATTACATGTAACTTCTCAGAACTAAGTTATAATATAGTGATAGTTGGTGAGTGGTACAGCCCAGAAAAATCATTTCACCATCACTACAGTAATTTCATATTCAGTAAAATCAATGACTGGACAAACTTTTCTGTGCCTGTTTAAAAACATTTTTATAAAGAAGTCTTTTTACATTTTGGTGAAGTACTTATTTTTGCTAATGGATCAATTCTTGGGCCCGCAAAAATCAGAAAACTACCTCTTGCTAAACATAATAGTCTCGGCTGTGTGCGGTGGCACACGCCTGTAATCCCAGCACTTTGGGTGGCTAATGCAGGCAGATCACCTGAGGTCAACGAGTTTGAAACCAGCCTGGCCAACATGGTGAAACCCCATCTCTACTAAAAATACAAAAAAAATGGCCAGGCGTGATGGTGGGCGCCTGTAATCCCAGCTACTCAGGAGGCTGAGGCAGGAGAATCGCTTGAACCTGGGAGGCGGAGGCTACAGTTAGCCAAGATTGCCACTGCACTCCAGCCTGGGTGACACAGCGAGACTCTGTCTCAAAATAAAAAAAAAATAAAAAGCCTCAAAGCAAAAAAGACTGGGGAAAAATAATGCAAATTCAATGCCAAGTTCAAACCAATTCTACAATGCTATCAATATTAAATGTAAACAACTATGGCTCATCAAATGAATGTCTCGTATTTTTTTTTTTTGAGACAGAGTTTCGTTCTTGTTGCCCAGGCTGGAGTGCAGTGGCATGATCTCGGCTCACTGCAACCTCCATCTCCCGGATTCAAGTGATTCTCCTGCCTCAGCCTCCCGAGTAGCTGGGATTACAGGCATGCGCCACAATGCCCAGCTAATTTTTTTTTGTATTTTTAGTAGAGATGGGGTTTCACCATGTTGGCCAGGCTGGTCTCAAACTCCTGACCTCAGGTGATCCGCCCGCCTCAGCCTCCCAAAGTGCTGGGATTACAGGTGTGAGCCACCACGCCCGGCCGTCTCGTATTTTTTTTTAAAAGGCTATGTAGATGGTAGTTAAGAGTGTCTTTGGGGGGTGGTGGCACACCTGTAATTCCAGCTACTCAGGAGGCTGAGACAGGAGTTTGAGACCAGCTTGGGCAGCATGGCAAGAACCCATTACAAAAGAAAAAAAGAATGGTGTCTTTGAAGTCACGCTGAATGATTCCCAGCCCCGCCGCTTCTTAGCCTAAATGAAGTGACTAAACAAAATGCTTAACCTCTCTCTTAGCTACCGTGTCTTCTTCAGGGAGATGGATATTAAGAGTAGCTACATCATGTATGTGGTCTGAAGATTAGATGAGACAATTCCTTAAAATAGTCCCTGGCAATTTTAAGTACTCAACAACAACAAAAGTCAGTACATAAAAAACAACAGACATTTGGCCAACAAGTAAGAACAGAAATAAAATTCCTTTTTCATAGTGTTACTGAGGATCATTTTAATAAAAAGGAAACTTTATTTTTAATAGGTTAAGAGTACATGCCCTTAATTAAGGTCCATCCAACACAAACACACATACACTCACTCCTCTCTCTTTCTCCCCACGTTACCCCTGCTAAAATTCAGGCTTTATTATAAAGAAATAATCATATATAAAATTAAAAGTTTTATAATGTACACACCCCAGGTACCATCAAAATACAAAAACTAAGTAAACTGCAAACATTTCTTTGTCCTGATGGCCATGTACTCTTGACCTTATTCAGCAGTCTTCTAAACTAGACCTCTTAACTTTTCTTCAGGATAAAACACGCACTATTCTCTCCAATCTCACCTTGCCCTGAGATTTCATGGTCAACTACTTTTTAATAAAAAATTATACTTAATAGCTCTCAAACTTTCTAAAGCTTAACTTAAACAGTGTCTTCCCCCCACTCCATGTTATTTCTTCAAAAAGTGCCTGGAATCCCGTACAGCTAAATTTTACAAATACAGACACAGACTCACCACATATTTCAATCAGTAAGATGAGAATTTTCAAAGATGATATATGATATCAATCATGTGTATGACATACAAAAATATAATTTTATGTTAGAACCTTTTTTCTTTTACATGCAATCCATTATATATTTCAAACCATATCTTCTATTAATTTATTATTAGAAGAAGATATGCACTAATCTTAAATAAATTATTTTTCTTTTATATCCTCTTGTAAACTAAAGTTAAAAAAAAAGGTTACCTGATGACCTTGGAAACCAGACCATCACATAATTATCACTAATAATCTATATTTAGCATTTTATTTTTTAAATGTGAACTTTAATTAATTTAAAACTGGCTCAAGACTTTGCCTAGAGACAAAGCAGTCTTTCATGGTTTAAATCTCTGAAAGTTAATGTTTTTAATTATGGCATAATTCCAATGAAAAAACCATCTCTCTTAAGTTTGGGACTTACCTGTGCATCAATATCAATGGCAGGGTAGATAGGAAGCATGGCTGAAGGAGAGATGATAGGACTTGGAGTTGGAGTCTGAGGTTGGGAAATGGATGCAGCAATACTGTGGGTAGGAGTGTTTGACATTGCAGATGCTCTTCCACTGACTGCTGTTGAACAAAATAACTGCACTTAATAAGGATGAAACATTGTTAAGTAATACTAAGACATATTCACTCAAAAATATTTAAAGACTTCTTAAAACAATATGTCTACAGGAAGACTACTATAACACTAATAACTAATTTTCCTGGTTGTTATTCACTGATGACAGTGTAATATTGTAATGTATACTGAGTAACTCATTTTCTAAATAATAATCCAACTGAAAAACAAATTCCCCTGTTATAAGCAGTCGTAAAACCTTAATTCAAAATAACCCTGAAAACAAAAATGTTTATGTATTAAATATAAATGCAAATGGAAACTTGTCCATTATATCTTAATTAGAAAGGGGATCAAAGGTAAAATAGTCAAGATAAGAAGGGGGAATATGTGGTTTTTACTTGCCAATTTCACACCTTATATTCTAGAACTAGTAAAATTAATATCACTGTTGGGGAGGGAGAAATCTCACTATGCAATCATTTAAAACACCGCCATACTGTTTTACTAACCATAATATTTACTAACAATATTCTGCATTGTAGCCCTCAGGATGACAGGATATTCAAATATAAAAATTTATCCTCACACAGAAGTGTAGTTGCTCATGTGAAGAATTATTCTGAGGGAGCTAAAATGCTCACCAATGAATCCAGCAATCACACTGACTTAAGGACAAAATTAAAAGATTAGGGTAGAAATAAATGTATGCACATAAACATTCTTCAAATATGGATTACTATTATTCTAAGTATGATGTTGCTGTGATATTATTTTCACCAAAATATGCAACTTAAGAAAAGGCTATTCTGATCAGTACTTGAGGTGGGAGGACTCCAAATATGCTGGCATAGGATATACTGTAGATTCAGCTGAGGGTACTTTATTCTCTCATTGCCTTATTTCTGGAGTTGATAGGTGAACATCATCTCCCCCAACCCCATTAAAAATGCTATAGTATTAAAGTATGGGCATTTATCTTTGACTGGTCAACAGTACTGTGGATGTGTATTACCAAAGTAGTTATCAACTACATCAGACAGAAAACAATCATGATTCACAACTGGATCTGAAACCAGGCAAAAGAGATTATGATCCTGTCAAGAATAAAACTGAAATTGATCTTATTATAACAATTATAAACATAATTATGAATTAAGAAATCTATTTTACATGAAATCCTTAGTTCAGGCACAAACATACACTATACATTATAGCAACACACATTCTATAATTATACATTTTTAAGTCCACTTAAAAGCCAAAGGAAAAACGAAGGAGAAAACAAAACAAAACAAAACAAAACACTGTTTGAATCCTTAGGGATCCAGACCAATAGAAAAGGGCATATACTAATATATTAAATTGATAATCTAGTGATCTGGATATTGTTACTCCATATTGATAGTTTTGTATGTTACGAAAAGATCAAGATAATTTAAATGTACATATTGTTGACATAAATTTCAAAATCATATAAAATCTAGAGCTCTTAAAATTGATTCCATATCTCCTTTGATTGGATTTTCACAATAAAAATGCTAAATACAAAAAGTAGCTTAAACAGGATGAACACCAGTCTGTCCGAATCACTAAATTTTATTTCATAATACTAAACAGGTTAAAAAAAATCTAAGTTTTATTGTTAAATGACTAAATTATAATTTACATTTCAACTGGAATATTTTCTTTTAAAGAACCTACCAAAATTACAGAGTTTTTTTTTTTTTTTTTTAAGTCAAATTGGTTGTTCTTATCACTTCATCTAAAAGGAGACAGGAAAAATCAATTATCTCATCATTTCCTTCGCAGTACCTATAAAATTGGTTTACTAAAATTAAGTAACTGTCAATCACACATCCATTCTCTACAACTAAAAGAAACAAATGTAAAATATGTAGGTACCTGAAGGAACTCTGGTAAGAATCTTTACATGTGGGGCTTCATTTTAGTGTTAGATTTAGAGAGGGAGAACCACACATCAGAAAAGTTTTAATGTCAGCATAGAAAAAAGGGAACTTGAGATGATAGCAAAGGCAAGGTGTTGAGACAGGTTAAACAGGGAGCTGATTCTGGTTTGGCAAGTGTGAAGAACAGGAAAGACAGACGATTTTGGTCAGCAAATTTTATGGTAGAAGTCCAATAAATGAAGGCTAAGAAATAAAGAGCAGGGACTGTGCTAGAGGGAGGAAAAGAAGACGATGAGACTAATGAGGCTGTAATATACTTTAAACCCCTAAGAAAGAAGTGGAAATCATCATTAAGCAACTGAAAGGATACATCCTACCACAGAAATTTAAGATTGAGGCTGCAAAAGTCAGTGCATGAGTATATGTGCATGTGTGTGAATGTGCACATGCCTGTTGTCAGGGATGAGTTGCAGGTAAGTAGCCAAATGTTTTCAATCCTACTCTTCCTCCTTCTGGCTATGTTTCTCTCCCCATAGAAATGAGCATAATAAAAAAGTAAAATATTTTTGTATTATGACAAGCATCTGTCATATTTCCTAAAAAGTTATATGCACTTAAAAATTTTTTATACAGAACACTGAGAATACACAGAATTGTTTTTGTTTCATGTATGAATCAAAAGAAAAGATACTTTACAAACTTCTGATAATTCTGATCAGCATACAAAACTGTACAACTAGCAAATCATTGTTGACAACTATGCATGCCCAAGCACATCAGGTAAACTCTGATATTATATAAAAAAATTTTTTTTAAACAACCATTACTATGTAATGCCTATTCTTCATTAAAGTGGATACGTAATATTTAACTCTATACATCCTTTAGCAGTTTCACATGATAGAGCACTATTATGATCTGAATTCATATGGACATAGTATCAAATTTAGGGTTAATGGTTACTGTGCTCCAACTTTCACAGGATATTTAATAATTTTAAAAGTTTACTCTCAATTATTATAATCAGCTAGTCATGATTAGTAGTGACTTTCAAATCTATAGAAAAATTTTGCACTCATCAATAAGAGTCATACAATTCTTACTAGTAATTATTACTAGCATTTTTCCAATGTGGTTATTTAACCCTTAAGACTAGCAGAAATTTTCATTCCACATGTTATAACTACTGAGGTGCTATTAAAGGCGGACTAGCAAACTTTACAGATATTTTTAAGTATAAAATCTATCTCAGCTGGATTCTTAGTGTCTGAATGTTACCTAAATATCTAAACACTATAGTTTAGTTTTCTATTATCCATTTAAAAGATGAAACTTAAAAAAAAAAAGCTCATCATATTTAATGCTACTGAAACAGTTTTTAAATTAGAAAAAGTCAATCATCCTCTAAGTACAGATGAATGAATAAAAAAGGGGAAGAGATCAGATCGAAGTCACCAAAATTCCACTGTTTATTCCTTTCATTTTTCTGTTTTCCTTCCTTTTCAAATTTTCTTTTTTTAATGAAGCAAATTATCCTTCTCAGTACAGCATTCTTATGGTTCACAACCCTATAAAACCTCATCCCATTACTTTGTTACAAAACACAAAAAATAAGTACCCAAAACTAGAAGCATTAAAACAATCTTCTAAAGTATATCTTCTTGTCAATGAAACTAGTTATAATGGAATAAAATTTATCTGGCTACACATCTAAAAATATATCATTTATGATACTTTCAGGGGGGGCACACCTTCTCATGATACAGTTAGAAAGAGACTACACATTAACATTCACAGGGGACAAAATCACTTACATACAGTATAATTAAACCCTATTTGGTTTTGAACTTTATTAATTTTGTAAAAGTGTTTTTTTTTAAATATCCATCAGGTTTGAAGTCTGATCCATTAGGATATAAAGTATTTCTGTTCATAAATAAGCTTCCTGATGTGTCCTACTAGTTTTGCACTTCAACTTCTATCAATTTCCCAGTTTATTGGTGTGAATACAGAAGCAAAATGCCAAAATTCAATCTCAGTATTCTGAACTTAAAGGAAAAAAATGAAAACAAAAATAAAAATCAAACATCAACCCCACTACTGAAAAACCTAGATTCTCAAGCTACCAAGCTAAGCCAGAAAGCTTCAGTCATTTGTACTGAATGAGCTAATCTTTAATTTGACCTGTATCCATCTGAGAACTTCTGAGATTGAACTAATACTTCTAAAGCTAGACATGAGTCAGTCCAAAAATAGTTCTCAAGTTGGGTAACGGCAAAAAATTTGGGTACATTCTTACTCGCCTTAAGCAAATCATATTTGATACCTGCTCATAACAATATAAACCCACCTGCCATGATGTCATCCAGCGTGTCATTGAGGGTCTGAGCAGGGCTGGCTACCATTAACCCTTGTTGTGTTTCTGTCAGAATTCCTTGCCCCAGCCCTGCCAACTGTGCTTGGCCCAGTACTGGCTGTCCAACTATCACTCCTTGCAGTTCTGTAAGATTTGCGATGGACCCTGGAGGCAAGGGACCTGCCGCCAGAGGCAAAGCTTGAGGCATCGCCAGAGGCTGGATTGGTGCAAAACCCATCTGAGCAGCAGTCTGCTGGGGTTCATCTTTAAGTAAAACAGGATCCACTTGCTGTAACCGTGCATAGTCTCCCTCAGAAAGCTGCTCTCCAACTCCAACAGGAGTTAGTAATCCCAGGTGTTGGCAAGACTGTTGCTGCTGTTGCTGAAGTTGAATTCTTTGAGCTTTAACCTCTAGATACTGCTTTTTTAGCTGCTGCTGAGTTTTCAGTTGTAACTCTCGTTCTACTTTCTGTAGTTCCTCCAAAATCTTTTGTTTCTTCTGAATTTGTTCCTCCCTTGTTTTGTTGAGCTCCTCGATCTTCTCCTTGGTAAGTTGGTCAGCATGAGCCAGTTCCAAGGACTGCAGCTGTGCATTCTTTTCTATGGCTTCTTTTATCCTCTGTTCCAGTTCTGTTAACTTTCCCTGAGCCTCTTCTACAATGCTCTCTGGAGACTGATTGGTGATGTAACCCTGTACATCCTGGCTGTTTGCTGGCAAATGGCTGCTGGACTTTTGTTTAGAAGCAGCTGTGTGAAAAAGAAACCCCCTCAGAAGTGCACATGAATGGCATCCTCATTACAGAGTTACTGTTGGGAGGTTTAGTGCCAACAGTTATGCACTAAGTAATCATATCCATAACAGGTGAAAATGCACTGTTAAAAAATTAAAAACAAATCCACCTTCTTTTTCACAAATATAAAATGTATGTATTTTATGTGCAAAATCTTTGTAAATTAATTTCAGAATCTTAAAAATAGCACATGGCTTAAATTAGACAATAGAGGAATGCAGGTTTGTGATATCTAAGTGTGCAATTAAAGTAACATCTAAGGCTATGTGTAGATATTTTATATGGTCATAAAGATGTTAAAACTCATCATAAGAACAGAACAATAATGCTAAATTATTAGGGTGAAGAGAAAACAGACCTCTAAGTCAGGTTTTTTCACATTTCATAGTCTGTGCCTTTTAAACACACACACATACACACAAAAAGTACCCAAACCACTAAGAAGTAACAAGAAATTAAAATCTGAGTAAAATATATGTCTTTGTTGGGGCCTACCATCTTCAAGACTAATAGAGGCAAGATATAAATTCACATATTCACACAGCTATCTGGCCAGTAGAGAATTGGGATTCAGTTTCCCTGGAAGAAAAGATGCTGGACTATGCCATCCACTGTATCTTCTGACAGCCAGGTGAACAGACAGATCTGGCTATAGGTATAGCAATCAATTGTTTGCTATACCAACTGAAAAAGGTGCCAAGGCTCTAGGTTGATAGTAGTGACTGAAAAGAGCTGGTGAAAATACTTAGCATTCTTGTTCATAAAAGAGTATATGTAGCCAAAAACCAAAAAATAAAAACTGCACTGTTTCTTCAGGTAAAACTTTTAAAAAGAAAAACTGATTCAAACCGGTAGGTATAAAATGTTTGGGGACATTACTTAAGAACACGCATGGTGTAACATACACAAGTCAAATATGGACCTCAGAATTCTAGAGAAATAAACAAGCATATCTCAAGTAACTGAATTATTGGTTGAGAAAAGGTATCCCAGATCAGATATAAAATCTATATTAAGCCAGTCATTCTAAAATAAATTTCTAATATTTGATACATCTTGTTAATTTATGCCTTTATAACTGCAGAGATTTAAGTAATTTATAAAAATATTGCTCAACTATACCCAGCTTAACATTTTACATGAATAAAAATTACTATTAAAGGAAATCATGGATAATCAGAACTGCATCAAAGATGAGCATCTGAATTTCTCATGCTAAAACTTCTAATTGTAGCACAAATTAGTGCTATTAACTATTTTTTTCTCCCAATAACATGCTTTTATCATGGGTTAAAAAAATTTAGTAATGCCAACTTAGTAAACTTCTTTGTTTGTAGAAATGGCTATTTTTTGGTAATCTCATTTTTACCTGGACACCAAGTAAGAAACAGTCTTTAGAAGTATAACTGACCTTTATTCCTGATGGGAAGAGTGGTGGCAACATTGGCAGGTGGTTTGTCAGGCTCCTGAGGTGGAACAACCATGGGCAGTGCTTGAACTGGTACACGAGGAGCCTAAGACAAAGGACACTAAGTGACTATTAGTGTCCTACACAATCCATTAAGTAATATGCTCTAAATAAAGAATAAATTAGAGATTTTTTGAAAATATTTTTAATATGTCATCTTAGACAATGACATATTTACTTAAAATATGTTGGCACCAAATTGTTTACCATGACATTTTTTAGTAGGCTTTGAATTCAAGTTGTGACCTTTAAAAGCTAAAGCATAATCATATCATCTAGGATCTGAATATTGTACCAGATGTTCATTAACTGTATCAAGTACATATTTACAAACAGAACTACATATTAGAACAAAAAAAAACCCTAATTTAAACAGAAACTATAAGTGAAAGAATTAGGATAAAGAAGACATACCATAAAATGCTTTAATTTTTAAAATCTTACCCTATTTAAATCGTGGGATGGGGGAGTTAACTGAGTGACATCTGGTGGAGGGGCTGAAAGCAAGTTATTAGGATAATCCAAGAGATAGCAAACAACACTTGTATGGCCACCTTTTGCTGCTTCTATCAACATAGTTGAGCCATCCTAAAAGAGTGAATATGGAAGGGGAAAAAAAGTGAAGAAAAATAAGTTAGTTTACAGAATCACTTAGGAAGATAAAGCCAACAGGTCCCAGACGCATTAAAATCATAGGTTTGGTAAAGAACGCTTCAAGTGAAAAAGGAGAAAATTTACACTTAGAATGCCATTATGAATGGAACTTGTACATGATATGTTGTAACAATGACCAAGAGAGAAATACTAATTCACAATTCTGCACAAACATTTGAGCTACATACTTTCAAACGGTGAGTAGGATCTGCCCCATGAGCCAAAAGTAGTTCCACCACTGCCAGATGACCCCCTGCACAAGCCAGGGACAGTACAGTATGGTCATTATTAGCTGTGGTTCTATTCACATTCGCTCCTAAAATAGAAAAGGCATGGAAAATCATATTAGTAGAATGGTTTTTCTTAAAATTATGGTAAATTTAAAAATCATGAAGAGTAGAGAAAATAGTATTATGAGGCTCCACATACCCATTACCGAGCTTTAATGATTATAAACACAAGGCCAATCTCATTTCACAAATATCCTACATTAATTCTCCTCTCCCATCTTGGATTATTCTAAAGTAAATAAATCCCAGACAAACACGATATAATTTGAAAAGGTTTCAGTATGCACCAGTAAAAGATACCAAAGTACCCATTACTCCTAATGTAATAACTGTATTAAAAGTAAAATATGAAGTTTTATTTGTATTTTAAGTTCTTCAGTAGAAAAGATGACTGAATAAAAATAAACTATACTGCCCTCTATGGGCTTTATGTAGAGAATAAACACTAAATAGAACGAATAGTACCATTTTTTTTCCCATTAGTAAATTCCTGACAAGGAAAATAGATGATTCACCCCATTCCCAAATAGGAATGTATCCCTAATTTATTCGTTTGTTGTTTTCGTAGAAATGGGGTCTTGCCATGCATGTTACCTAGGCTAGTCTCAAACTCCTAGGCTCAAGTGATCCTCCCACCTTGGCCTGCCAAAATGCTGAAATTACAGGCATGAGCCATTGCACCTGACCTCTATCCCTAATTTGGATTACTGTGCTAGGTAATGTGGGAAATGGAAATAAAACAGCAGAAAGAAACTGAAATCAAACTCATTAAAATTAACCAATGAGAGGGGACAGCGATTACGTACATAATGCTATATATTCATAACAGTATTCTAAAGCATATCACCAGTGCATGTGAAAATGTTGAAAGTAATTTCACCAGTAAGTTATTTCAAATTTTCTTTACCTATAAACAATTATAAACTTGAAATTTCGTTACTATTATTATAATGTGAAGAAAATGGTATATTATTGCCTTTTAAAATTGTATATGGCCTACATCTTTTTTTTGTTTTGAGACAGGTTCTCACTCTGTCACCCTGGCTGGAATGCAGTGGCACAATCATAGCTCACTATAATCTTGAACTCCTGAGCCCGAGTGCTTCTCCTACCTCAGCCTCCCAACTAGCTGGCACTACAGGTGCAAGCCATCATGCCCAGCTAATTTTTTAATTTTTTGTAGAGACAGAATCTCACTGTGTTGTCCAGGCTAGTCTTGAACTACAAGACTGAAAGGACCCTCCTGACTCGAGGTCCCAAAGAGCTGAGATTACAAGGGTGAGCCACCACACCTGGCTTCCTCTTTCTTTTATCAATGCAGAATCAAAAGTAAAATCTGTAATCTCTTATACTTAAGAATATGATGAACTCTGAATTGAAAACTGTCTCAACTAGAACTTTCCTAGTAAGCACATAAGAAACAATTTAAAGAAAGTAATAATATACTCCCTTTTATTTTATTTGGTCATTAAGGTCTTTGGTATTCAAACTAAAATTTCTGATCATGAATGAAAATCCTCATGCAATTTGCTATATTTGTCACATTTCTATTGTGAACATTTTTTGTACTATATTTATAAGCAGCTCCCTGTATTTTATAAAAAAGGAAACATAGAAGCAGGGAAATAGTAGAAATGTTACTTGCCACAAACTTTTTTAGTGGCAGAAACATAAAATTTCAGGTTTCAAGAAAGTGCTATAGTACATGAACACAGCAGAGTTTGTTACCTAAATCCTCAGTTTTTACACAGAGAAATTTCCCTTTCCTTTATACGTTTCACAACAAGTGTGCTACTTGGTATGACAATTATTTCTAGTTTGAAGCTGGTCTGTGCATGGCAGGATGTTTATCAACTATCCACTCAATCATTAAATGTCAGTAGCATCCCTCCTCATATGATCCCTCTTGCCTTCAAAAGACCTTTACCCTTAAATCTCTAAATGAAGGCAGGGGTAGATACCTTCCAAAAAAAGACAACTGTTTTATACAAACCTACCTTTACTAATTAAGAACTGAACAGTACAAACATGACCAGCTCTTGCAGCTTTCATTAAAGGAGTTCTTCCACCTTCAGATTCATGTTCCTGTTTAAAAAAAAAAAAAAGACTTGACATTTAATTGCCAGTGAACAAGTATTCTTTTTCATGGAAATCAAAAGGAAAATAATTGGACTGATTTCTGAATCTAAATATTTAAATATAATGCTTTGAAGCAAATTAAGAAATATACTTTTAAATTTAAAAAAATCTCAAATCATAAACATGTTCTATGGAAATAATTTTAGTATATGTGCTGCCAAAGTGAGCACTGGAAATAATTTTAAATTTGAAGTTATAGTCACGTGATCATGATGCCCTCATCTAAACGCATCTGAGTAATTTGTCCTTCTCTCTACACAATGAATTGCGGTACTTGAATATGCATGTATGGTACTCTAGCATGGCCTTCTCCGAACAATCAATATAATGAGCATTATCCTCATCCACTCCAAGTTATTTTCCTCTTATGAGTGTATCCCATCTCTATGAATTTCAGTAAGTACATCATTACCATCTCTTTACAGACTTCCTATTATCTCTAGTTTCCCTTATACAAAAATGATAACAAACTTTTCTAAAACCATCAACTCTAAAATGTTACAAGAGCTTTCTGGGTCCCAAAAGGATGGAGACTCTACTGCATACTTATGATTACTAAGTAATCAAGAACACTACTGGTGAAATTTTCAATCTTAAAAAAATAAAGATTTGAGAAAAAGTATCTTTTGTATGGCATTTTTTATTTCTTTTCTTAAAAAGCCTTCACATCTGTTGAACAATTTCTGATTTTTCTCTTAAGCCATATCCTAGGTTTTTCTAATTGCCATCAACTAACCAAGTACTAAAGATTTCACTGCTGTATGTTTCAGAGCCATTGTGGCAAACACTAGGAATACAGTTCTTACACTGAAGAAGCTCTAAGTCTAACAAGCTCGAAGCACTTATTATATACGTTCTATTCTAGTTAGTTGTGTGCTTATGTCTCCCTTGTTAGACTTAGTGCTAACACTAAGTGGCCCCAGCAATAATCTAATTCAACATTCTCTTCTCATAAATGACAAAAGAAAGATTAAATTATAAATTATTAAGTTTATAAAATTAATTACTGAAGGGGGGCTTGTTGCTGCCTGCACATGAATTTGTCATAAACTGTGAAGGAAAGAGCACAGTTGCTTATTAATCTTAGAATCTCGGGGCCATAAATATATGGGTGCTTACATTTTAACTAAAATGGGCCTTTGGATGTCTTATTCCTTTTACCCCGCAGGCTAGACTGGAAGACCACCTATTCTACCCACACACAGTTGCTTCATGCTTTCTTACCCCTCAGGCTTCACTCATAACATTTTTTCCAATTGAAATATCTCTTTAGCCACAACACTGCCATATCTATCTTTCTAAACTTTAGCCATCCCCAAAATAATACATCAGATGACTGCTTTACCTTCTGATCTTCTTTACTCTGCATTTTCACTACAACATCTCTTATAATAACCTCAGTATTTGTCACCTATTATTTTTTCTGAAATTATAAAGTACTTGAGGGAAAAGTTTATTTATTATTTATGTTTTAAACTCTTTTATTATTTAATTATGTTCTGAATATTGTAGGCGTAATTTATTTCCTAAGCAATACTGAAATTCCTCTAAGCCACATTTGCCTTTTTATATCAAATCAGAAAAGCTTCTAAAAATACTTAATACCTAAGGGAAAACCAGTCTGCATTAATATCTGTAACACAAAAATTTCCTTTTTCTATGGAAAATGAGGGATAATGCAGTGAATAACCCTATTAAGGATGGACACTAAACTGTGGAAAAAAATGTGACTAAGTGAGAGAAAGAATGGCAAAAAAATAAAAATAAAAAAACCCAATAAAACTGAAGGTAAAGAAATACCTTTTGTCTAGACTCTCCATAATTTAAAATTAATTTCTTATTGTTAAATATTAAGATTTAAAAAGTAACATAGCTTACCAGATCTGCGCCTGCCTGAAGTAAGACATCTGCTACATCAGTATGACCATTTTCACAGGCATATGTTAGTGCTGTATCCCCTGTTGCTGTTGTTGCATGAACGTTAGCTCCTGTAGTAGTGTCAACAAATAATACATAGACTTAATAAAGGAGCCATAAGACATATATGACGAAAATAAAAACTTCTTCTAGATAAGTCATACCTCCTCAAGTTAAACAAATTCAAACTTCACTCATTTCCAGAAACAGAGAATATTGTAGGCATTAAAAAAATTACAAACAAAACTGGTTGAAATTAAAGCTGCAGATACTTCAAACAGCAGTAAGGTAAACTGTTCAGAATACATACAAAGGTATATCACACGTTTTTTTAAACTCACACATTCAGTGTATCATAGCATCATAAAAATATTTGCATTATGACATTTTTACTTAAACAAATCATGTAAAAAACTTCTCCCAAATGCAAAAATGCCTACCTGCAGCTAATAAGTATTTAACTAACTCCAAATGACCCTCTTGAGCAGCTTCCATTAAAGGGGTAGAACACCCTAGTTCTATATCGGCTCCTGCCTTAATTAGAAAGTCTGCCACTTCCAGAAAGCCTCCACAGCAAGCCAGAGTCAAGGCAGTTTCTTGAGTTTCTTCTGTCTGTGCATTGATATTTGCTCCTAAAATAAAGATTCTAATTATTTAAAGAAAGTCATTAACTTATTCCAGAGATATGAAAAACATTATTGTTTCTTAATAAACTGAATCTTTAAAATGTACATTTATATTACTATAATAAATAAGAAAGTGCCTCTCTCCTAACTCCTAAGGCAGTTAAAAATAAAAATAAATAAAACTATTAAAATCACACCCAGATTTGATGTACCACAGCTGGAGTAATATTTACTCACCCAGAAGGTACAAGTCGGGTGATAAAAGAACTCAAAAAAATAAGCTACATCCTCTCATTATAGTGATTCAAAAATGATAAAAGTACTGGTGATAATGATGATGATGATGATGATAAAAATCTTAACATTCAATAAGCTCTATTTCCCAGGCAATATCAAAGCATTTTACAACTTATTTAGGTATTATTATTATTATTATTATTATTATTAGTTCCATTTTACAGCTAAGGAAACTGAGGTTATTTAACTTATACAAGGTCACAACATTATTGTCATCAATACTACCACCATCACTATAGCTAGCACTTAACAGGCACTACATGACAAACACTGTTCTATTAGCTTTATACACACGTATTAACTATCACAACAACCCTACACGAGAAAACTGAGGCACAGAAGGTTAGAAACTTGCCTAAAGTTACAAAATTGGCAAGCAGTGGAGTTATGATTCAACCTAAGAAGTCTGCTCCAAAACCTACGCTTTAAAAATCATAGTCAACATTACTTCTAAATAAAAACAAAAGTTTTTTAAAAAGTGTCATTCCTCTTAAATTTGTCCAGACAAAAACTTTACTACTGAAAGAAAAATAAAATCACACTACAAATACAGAGATGGGAGATTACTTCTAAACTGAAGATATCTTAACATATTGAAGTAATTGTTTCACTTTTCCCAAAAAAGAAGTTTATGTACTGAGCCCCTTGGCAGCTTCTAATATGTGCGCATTCTTGCACTCTCATCAAGTTAGTCTTTACTGCGTGGTTTCCCATACTGTTTTTTAAAACATTAGATCTATTAAATACTTATTAGTAGGTATTCTGCCCCCAAAGGAATACATTCTCTTGATCTATTACCTTTAGAAATGTTGGCTCTTATATTCCCCTATTTAACTCACAAGCCTTGCCAACACCAGTTCTGTTTTTCGTTCACATATAGCACATGATGTCTCTGAAAGCTCTATATGAAAGAAGTTTCTTTGATTTTGTTTTAACACAGTATGGGAGCCATTTTCACAGTAAATACTTTATCACTGGTTTGTGTAATAGCTCATTGCAACTCTACTAGAAAGGTGAAATACTAAAATCCAATTTTATAAAATTATACTCTTAGGTTTTACACATTTATACTTTAGTGTCTTGATAGATACGGTTACCTTGACCAAGAAGTAATGCCACCATTTCTTCATGTCCTTCTCGAGCTGCTTCCATCAATGGTGTATAACCTTCATCATTGACCTCTTCCAGGCTAGCTCCTCTTTCAATAAGTAAAGCCGCAAGTTCCACATGCCCACCACATGCAGCCAAAGTTAATGGTGACTCAAATGAATCAGCAGGCATGTTCACTTGGGCACCGCTGTCAAGAAGTAACCTAGCTACTTCAACATGGCCATCCTAATGATAATACAATTTAAAAAATTAAATCAGCACCATTAAAAAAACTTGAAAAATTTGAAGACTTCTCAATTACTATACAATGAAGTTTATCTATCTCCACTCAAAAAGGAATAGAGCTACATTTAACAGTTGAGTAAATCAGTATTTATTATGCACTGCCTATATTCTGTTAACATAGAAGAGGGAAATAGAGATTGAAAATGTAAAATAAGTAGAAACATGATACCTTCAATCAAGAAGCTTATTAACCATTAGAAAAAAAAAACAGTAAGTATGTGAAATAAGAGACTATAGTGAGACCAGATAACATCAACACTATATGGTACAAACTTAAATGTTAAAAGGATAAAGTTTAGAGAGGAAATGAAGAATTTTCATAAGAATCTTTAAGGATAAGCAAACTTTTGATTAGTTAGAAAAAAATGGAACCCTTTTTGGAGAAGTGGGGGAAGGATACATGCTGTGTTAGGGGAACACAAATGCGTACATGGTACTTTCTATATTGTTCATCGTCCAAGTACCAGTGAAATTAAGAAAAGGGCCAGGTGTGGTGGCTCACGCCTGTAATCTCAGGACTTTTGGTGGCTGAGGAGAGAGGATTGCTTGAGCCCAGGAGTTTGAGCCAGGCCTGGGCAAAATGGTGAGATCCCATTTCTACAAAAAATACAAAAATTAGCCAGGCGTGGTGGTGTGCACTTCGTCCCAGCTACTCGAGAGGCTGAGGAGGGAGGATCATTTGAGCTCAGGAAGTTGAGGCTGTAGTGAGCTATGATCATGCCACTGCACTCCAGCCTGGGAACAGAGTGAGACCCTGTCTCAAAAATGAATTAAAAAAGAAAAGAAAATTCTCTATTCTGTCTTCTGGTCACTTTTTCCCACTGCTTTCCTAATTACTGGCAACTTCAAGGCCCTCTTTTCCCTTCTTTTTGTCCTTCAATAATTTTTTTCCATCTATATGTTATCTCCCAGACATATTCTTTCAAACATGCCATGCCTATTTTTGCCTCTATGCTTGTCACATTACACAATTTTAAAGTCTTACTACTTTTTTTTCTATTTCAATTTGTAGAGAAGACTCTAATGTCTTATTAATTTGATTACTTTGCTATTTCTTCAGTGCTGAATCTTCTTCCTCGATAGTGAACTCCCACATTTCCTTTAAATCCTAGTTTAAAAACTCAGTATTATAGCAAGTCTTTCAAATGTCTGGCCCCTACTAATATCTTTCACTTATAATATTTACTTCCAGTGCATGTTGGCTAGACCTACAGATTATTCCATTTTAATTTCTTAATCTACACACAGGCCATTTCCTCAGTAGGGGGTGGCAAGAATGTTTAAATTTCCTTATCATGGGGAACTTTTAAAACTGTTACTGTTAATACTATTAATGTGTTTTATGCCCATTATCTCATTTAATCCTCACAACTCCAGAGAAAGATATTTTCCTCATTTTACAGATGAAGAACTCAAAAGCTTAGAAAAACTTTTATTTGTTAAAAAAAATAATTTGCTAAAGCAAACACTATGATGGCAATAAGGAAAACAACAGATAACTCAAGTCTTAAATGGCTACCTCATATTTTAAAAAATAGTAAATAAAATTTAACATCCTTTCAATAATTACTCTCTGAAGGGAAGATGAGACAAGAAACTTCAGATTCTTTGGGGGCCCTTTCTACCGCTGGCATGTTCTCCTCATAAATTTTTCTATGATATTTTGGCCCATTTCTGTGTCATAAATAAACAAAGATACAAAGGTTTAAGAGTACTGTTATGAGCCATTCCCGAATACAAACTCTAAAATGCAGCTTTTCAAAAGACAATCTAGGGCTCAGAAAAGACCTCGAGAGAGGGGAAATTATGTAACATAAATTAGGCTCTACTTTTAAATTTTTGTTTAGTCAATTTATTGGTTTGAGGTATGTTATGCTTATTAATAATGTACATACTCTGAATTATATTTCCTTTTTTCTTTTTTTAACTTTTTTTTAAATAGAGAGGGGGTCTTGGTATGTTGGCCAGGCTGGTCTTGAACTGCTGGCATCCATTTTAATTTGTTAATCCAATCCTCCCACCTCGGTCCCCCAAAATGCCGAGATTACAGTCATAAGCCACCATGCCTGGCCATATTTTCCTATTTCATATCCTCAACCAATCTTTACAAGAGTGACTTTGGTATAGTTATATGAGACTAAGAAAATGCAGGTAGCATTGTAAAGCTTCAGAAAGTAACTTTAATAGAAGTTAATGTTGTACAACTGATTCAATAAGGTTCTGACAAACAGAATCATAGCACCCATTGGAAAGGCATTCATTGTATACTACTCTGTCTCTCCCTGGTTAATATATAAACATATTTGACATATTTCACCAATCTTACCATGCAAGCCTCCATCAGAGCAGTGTGCATTTCATCTGTTTTATGCTCTTGATCCGCGCCTGCTTCCAAAAGAAATCGCACCATCTCTAAGTGTCCTAAACCAAAAGTGTACAAGATTACTTGAAAATATTTTATTATTCCAAAATATTTTTTAAAATTATAATATTTTGAAAAGTTATATTTAACTTACAGCATTAAATTTATAAGCATAATAAAGTCAACTAGAAGCCACCCTCAATTGTAGAACGCAAATTATACAAGTGATCTTGCTGTTCTACCCCTTACCCTACTGCCCCATAAACTGCTGCTTCTAGAGTCCCTGCTAGAGGTGAACAAAGATGCCATTAAAATCCAACACCCAAAATGTTCCCTCTACAACCTTTTAAGAGCCCAGGCATGTTATATAGTTATGTTATATATGCTACGGAATAAATCAGTTTTCATGAACTAGTAGCCTGAGATAATGATCAGTCAAGTTATTTCTGTGAGAAAATGTATTTAAAGTTCCAATACCTAACTCAGAAACATTTTAGGAAAAACCTGCTTATAAACTGGGAATTGTATGTATAAAAATATTCTTCAAACCACACCATTTAATTTATATTTATATATTTAATTATAATATAAACATGTACACACATTGATGCAGTTTCAAATAAACCATATGCTTCAGTTCATTTAAAGATACAAGTGGTTAAAAAGCAGACGACAAATTATAATTTAAAAAAGACTTCAGATCCTATGCAAAAAACAATAGAAAAATTATTTAATTTTTTCCAGCTTTATTTGGAATGAGCTACAATCAATTCTTATTCAACTGGGAGGCGGGAGAAGGACAGATAGTGGAGTCACAGGTAAACAATTAAACAAAATTTACTTCGGTAAGTAAGTGTAGTATCTGCCGCGTCTTATATTTGTCAACTACCTACCATCCCTTTTCCTCTCTGTCATTCTCCCCTCCCCAAAATCCACATTAGTGCTCAGTCTCAGCCTGACTTCTCTCTCTTCCCTAACTCCTCCTTGTCAGTCTATATCCTACAAAACCTCACCAGAAGGAGAGGAAGGGAAGGGGGTCCATGGATACCTGGAAGTAGCAGAGATGTTCTCCACCAGCTCAGTTTGCTATCCAGTTTCTAATTAAAGCCTGCAAGCCCCAACTTCAGATCCCCCTTTTGGATAGCAGGGTGGGGCTACAAGCAAAGGCGAGAGGGCAGAGTAGTTACAAGCAGCCCCATCTCAAAGCTCTCTAGCCAGCAGGGACTCAGTAGTGAAATGCAGCCAGTACTGGGTTCAAAAGTATTTGTGAGAAGGGGAGAGAGCCACCCAATCAACCCACCCCAAGGCTTACCTCCTCTCCTCCCAGTGAAGATCAGCCTCTGCCTAATTATAAACAGGATTGGGGAAGGGAACTAAGGGACCTCAGCTGTGCTCCCTATCTGAAAATCTATTAACATCAGATAATCAAAAGCACTTTATAAATAAACCATATTTTTCAAATTTAAGTTAAATTTTAGTCAATTAATCCAAATATATAAGGATTATTTTCATGTTTATAAATGAAATTATTCCAAAAGGCATCACACAACCTTGGCTACTCTTATATAGAACAAAACAACACCAGGGCCAGAACTAGGGTGAGGAAATCAAAGTGCAGGGTGCAAAATTTAAGGAGCCACTCACATGTAAGCTTGTGCAAGTGAAAGGTTAGTCACTGAGAATGAGTGCCTCCTTAAATTTTTTACTAGGTTTTGCAAAAGCTTTTTCTTGATGCCTAGGGGTCAAGAATTTATGACGTAAATAATATGGGACAACTATATAGACAGATGACATAAAACACAGAAATGAGTGGCTAAACACAAAATTGTATGACTTTTTTTAATAAAAACTTTCTTAATAAAAAATTTTCTTAATTTACTTTCTTAAAAAGTAAAACACCTTACTTTACAGCCATTTATCTGTCATACATGTGGAGTCTAAAAAATGTTCAGCTCTGTGGCTGTGTTTTAACAATCTAGAATATAGAACATTAATTATCTACAGACCAAACATCTTTCTAGGCAATTGTCCGGTCTGCCAAAGGAGGGCATTTTCTGTACTATCAATATTTTCAGGTTCATTGACATCATTTAAAATACCATGTACCCCTTCATACCAAGCAAAATCTTCCCAACATGCAAAGCTATTATACAGTTCATATTAAAAGAACTGTTTCTGATAAAACAATTAGATCAATTAATACTCATTTTTCAGTGACAATATTTATAGTTAAATCTATATTTTAAAAATTTAAATAGTAAACAAACTGCAACACTGCAAACACTTATTTAACCTTTAATTACATACTATATACTATCATTGTTTTATTTTTTAACTTAGAAACAAGATTACATAAAATAATTATAATTTCACATATTTAAAAACTTTGTTTTAAGAAAGGTTTATACTGTACCTTTGTAACAAGCTAAGGTAAGGGCACTCTCTTTAAATTCATTAGAATGCGTATTAATGCCAGCCCCATTTTCTAGCAGCAATCTGGCTACTTCCACATGTCCAGCACTTCCAGCTTCCATAAGAGGGGTATGACCATTTTCATTATGGTCCTCAATACTAGCACCGGATTCCAAGAGCACCTTTACAACATCTACATAGCCTCCAGCACAAGCATATGTAAGTGCTGTATTGCCTATTTTAATTAGGAAAAATAAAAAGACATTAACATAAAATACCAAAATAAATTAAAGTGCTAATTTACATTAAGAAAATGGAAACAGAAGACTACAACCATAATAAATATTAAATTACATATACATATATGTAAATATATATCTATATATAAAATTCCTTTCCTACTGCATTTTATCTTTCTGAAATCAACTCCCTATTCTCCTTTTCCATTTAAAACCAAAGTCAAATACATGTGGAAAATCATATACACTTATCCAGACTGGGGAGTTGTAAAAGAACTGGGCAACTCTGCCCCAGAGCTAAGTTTTACCTTAAGATGAGAAAAAAGTTGTTTTAATGTTTATCAGAGAAATGCTTCACAAGCTTTTTTTAATTTTAATGTTTCTAACCTAAAATTACTCATCATATACATACTTTATACTCTACCTTTTAATCATATATGTTTTCATTACAACTTCAAATACCAGTTAACTGATCAAATTCAAATTTCTAAATTTGAATTTGAATTCAATAATTTCTAAAACATTCTTTTCTGCTGATAAAAATTTCCCATGTTACAAGAAAAATCAACCTTCTGGGTAAAATAAGAATTTCTAAAAATCCCTTCAAATCAGAACATGACCTTAAAAAACATTTAATAAATTTGAAAAATCTGAATGAAGGAAATGCACAAAATATTTCCATGAAATTTTAGAATTTTTACACAAATCTATCTAGGCCCAAATTTGAAAAAAATATATATTTTAGACTAAAGTTATGCTCTTCTTCAGGACACAATGTTTTCACAATATTTTTTTCTGTGGGCCACAATTTAGTAACAGTAGGAAACAATGAACCATCTTTTGTTCCACAATCGTTTGGTCTCCCTATCTTCCCATTCCTCTCCTAAAAAACTGGAAACACGGATTTGAGCACTACGGCCCACACCTCTCAATTTCCAAGAGAGTGGTCCGTCTAACTGGGTCAGTGCTTTACTTTCATCTTAAAGAACCTTAAAAGGCCAATTGCCCTCATAAACAAAACAGGAAGAATATCATTCGAAATATATTCTATATACTTCAAAACTCATACACAGATGTGTGAGAATATGTAGCACTTCTAAGAAATAAGAGAACTGAAAAATTAGCACTAAACATCACTTTCATGCAAAATCATTATTACCAAATGATGTTACTATGTAGTAAAACTGAAAAAGAAATATGCATGACCTGTTGAAGACTGTGCATTAACATCTGCTTTATGAGCTAGCAGCAACTTCACAATTTTGACATGTCCTCCATTAGCAGCAGCCATTAAAGGTGTAATGTCACCTTTGATTCCCCTATCTTCCACATTTGCATGCATTGCCAACAAAACCTTATGAGAGAAAAATAGTTTAAAAAGATATTAGGAAATAATCGTCAAAAAATTTTGAACACGTATTTATATAATGTCTACCTAGTCATAGTAAAAGAGCTATAAGCACACAAAATTTATCTAACAAAACTATTTGTTGAAATAATCCTAATGGTTGGAAGGATTTATTTTATTATTTCCTTAGTAAGCAAGCCAGTTTTTAAAAAAACAACAAATAAGCTTTATTTTGATAATACGAACCTGTGCAAGCTCATAGTATCCAGCAGAACAAGCTAAACAAAGGAGGCTCTCCCCTTCCTCTGTGTGTTCATTTACACTTCGCCCTTCAATGAGTAACTTTCGCACAGCATTTACATCTCCTTCTGAACAGGCTTCTGCCAAACTGCGGCTATTACGGAAAGAATATCACAATACCAGAATATAAGAATATTAAAAAATTGCACAGCATAAATATTGTTTCTGATTGTTTTGTTTTTTGTTGTTTAGAAACGGAGTCTTGCTCTGTCACCCAGGAGGGGGTACAGTGATGCAATCAGCTCACTGCAGCCTTAAACTCCTGGCCTCAAGCAATCCTCCTGCTTCAGACTCTCAAAGCACTAGGATTACAGATGTGAACAACCACACCCAGCCAGAGTATTGGATTTTTATGTCAAATCTTGACAGTTAATATGGTTTGGCTCTGTGTCCCCACCCAAATCTCATGTTTAATTGTAATCACCGGTGTTGGGGGAGGGACCTGGTGGGAGATGATTAGATCATGGGGGTGGATTTCCCCCTTGCTGTTCTCATGATAATGAGTGAGTTCTCATGATATCTGTTTGTTTAAAAGTGTGTAGCACTACCCACTTTGCTCTCTCTCTCTCTCCTGCTGCACCATCGTAAGACATGCTTGCTTCCCCTCTCTCTCTCCTGCTGTGCCATGGTAAGACATGCTTGCTTCCCCTTTGACTTCCACCATGATTGTAAGTTTTTTGAGACCTCCTCGCTATGCTTCCTGTACAGCCTGTGGAACTGTGAGTCAATTAAACCTCTTTTCTTCATAAATTATCCAGTCTCAGGTAGTTCTTTATAGCAGAGTGAGAACAGACTAATGCTAACATTAGTGCTCAACAAGGATGATTATTTCAATATGATTCATAACAAAAAGGCAAAAATGATTGAATTCATTGAGTTTTTTACAATCTACATATTAATGGCACTGAATTAAAATTATCAATATTCCAAAACGTTTTCAGTTATGCAACTGAAGGATAAAGTCTAATTTACTGGTAAGTGGAGCAAGAACATAAAATTTTAAAACATAAAAGTTTATAGAAATCACATACAAATAACAGGTCATAATTATACTTCTTTTGTTCGGTCAGTAGAAAATTTTTTATAAAATTTAATTAAAAAGTATAAAATGCGCAAAACTTCTACTAATTATAAAGATCTATGTGAGTCCTTCCATCAAGTAAAGGGAAATCAGATGGAAAAGATGGGAGAATGTAATATTAATAAATGAATAACTGATGAGCCTTTTTTGGTTTTGGTTTTGAAAGTATTTACTTATACAATCAAATTTGGGGGGAAGTTTCAAATCCAGGCAAAGAAAAAGCTGAACTCAAGCAAAATGAGAGTGGAAAAAGTAGAGTAACAAAAAATTAAACTGAGAGAAAAGTGTATGCCCCATAAACTTCCCAAAACAATTCCAATTGTAGACATTTCTAAAGATTCTCACTTTTGTATAAAATAATCCTAAAACTAAATCCAGGGCTATTAATATTCTTTTTATTTCAAATATAACTCAATTATTTTATTATCCTCTTAAAATATGGCCCTTTCATTTCAGATACTAAAGGCACCTACAGATAATCACTTTTCTATAGCCCTGTTATTACCATCACCCAGATTTAAGACCAACATTTTTGTCTCAGATACGGCAAAGCCTCCTAACCAGTCTCCTTGCCTTCACACTACTTGCTCTCCTTCAGGCTCTTTTCAACAAGGCAACCAGACAGATCTTTTTTAAAGAAAAGTAGAACATGTCGGCCGGGCACAGTGGCTCACGCCTGTAATCCCAGCACTTTGGGAGGCCGAGGCGGGTGGATCACGAGGTCAGGAGATCGAGACCATCCTGGCTAACACGGTGAAATCCTGTCTCTACTAAAAATACAAAAAAAATTAGCCGGGCATGGCAGTGTGGCCTATAGTCCCAGCTACTCGGGAGGCTGAGGCAGGAGAATCACTTGAACCCAGGAGGTGGAGGTTGCAGTGAGCCAGGATCACACCACTGCACTCCAGCCTGGGTGACAGAGTGAGACTCCATCTCGAAAGAAAGAAAGGAAGGAAAGAAGGAAAGAAAGGAGAAAGAAAGAAAGAAAGAGAGAGAGAGAAAGAAAGAAAGAAAGAGAGAGAGAGAAAGAAAGAAAGAAAAGTAGAACATGTCATTCCTCTACTCAGAACCCTCCACTGGCCTATAATCTCACTCACAGTAAAAGCTGAAATCCTTACAAGATCTGCCTAGTGGCAGGATACCATATTCCTCTTCCCTTTTACTTCTCTGGCTTTATCTCCTACCCTCTCACCCTTATTCCTTCCACTTTGGCCACATTGGTCTTCTTGCTGTTCATCAAATATGCTAAATAAGCTCCAACCTCCAAATATTTGCATTTGCTGTTCCTGTGCCAAGACAGCTCCTCTCTCAGACATGGCTCACTCCCTTCCCTATTTCAGGTCTTTCCTAGAAAGCCACCATTTTAAGTGAGGACTTCTCTGACCACGCTATTAAAAAATGTAATATGACCTCTGCTATGGTTTGCATATTTGTCCTCTCCAAAACTCATGTGAAATTTAACCCCAAATGTGGCAATACTGATAGGTAAGGCCTTTAAGAGGTGACTGAGTCATGGGGGCTTTGTCTTCATGAATCGGTTAATCCATTCATGAATTAATGGATTAATGGGTAAATGAATTATTACTTATCATGGAGTGAGACTGGGTAGGCTTTATAAAAGGAAGAGAAACCTGAACTAGCACACTTAGCCTACTTGCCATGTGATGGCCTGTGCTGCCTCAGGACTCTGCACAGAGTCCCTGCCAGCAAGAAGGCTCTCACCAGATGCAGCCCCTTGACCATGGACTTCTCAGCCTCCATAATTGTAAGAAATAAATTCCTTTTCTTGCCCAGTTTCAGGAATCCTGTTACACGCAACAGAAAATGAACCAAGATGACCTCCAACCCAAACACTGTCTTAGCATTTCCCTTTCAATTTTTCCCATAGTTATATATTATTATGTGCAATACTATATATTTTATTTACATGTTAATTGTATTGTCCCCTTACCGAAGTGAAAGTCTCGACCAGTACTAAATAAATTTGTCTTTTAAACATCTCTTCTGATTTCCCATTTCACAGGACACTGACAGTCCCTAGACTCAATGCTATCATTTTTAAGCATGTTTAGAACAAATCCTTCCCATAAGACATTTCCTGTATAAGAGCATACCTTTTCTCTCTTTCAAAGTAGTCTCTCTCTGTCTCTTTCACTTCTTTATGCATATACCCTAATCTACATTATCATTTGAATTTTTCATTCAATTTCCATGTGTGTATACCAGCTTGAAAACAACCTTACAGGATCTACTCTAGCAACAGCTGAACTTAAGAACTTGTGGGCGAAGGGCATATTAAGCCTGGCACAGGGCACTGTCCTTAACTAATATAAAAATGTGGCACATAGTACTCACTGCACTTAAGTCCACCATCTTTCTCAAACTTTGTTGAATAAATATAATTCTCACAAATATGTTCTATTTTTTTTGCTGTTAAATTCCAGTATTTTCAATGCAAAATCATCTGTGACTTTTTATTTTTCTATTCTATTTCCTGCTTGAACTGGTTTTAGTATACCCTTCAAGGTGTTTTAATTCTTTCTCTTGCCAATCTTAGTAGGCACCACATTAAAAAATATTTGGAGATTACCAATGATATTTTAGGCTAGTAAAACTGAACATTTACTATGGAATAGAAACCGAGGTTAACTAAAGAAGGGAGTCAACCTATGAGAAGAATGGTAAAGCAAGTTAATACAAACACAAAAATCTAGATGAATGAACACTAATAAAGAGCCAAGAGAAACAGCAAATTCATGACCTTGTTAATACTATCTAACCTCTCTTTTATGCTCTTAAAAATGTTGTATGAAAACACCATTAGACAACAAAGAATTCTTAAATGCTATAATTTACTCTCTAAACCCAAATAGAATATTCAGATGTTCTCAATTGTTTTAAGGCAATTGCTAAAATAAATAAAATGGCTTCATTTTATTAGAGGAGGCAAAAAGAAGCCACCAAGGGTTGAAAATGGTAACATGTATTAATGATTCTTTTCTAGTTGCTTCCTTGAAGTATCTATCCATTTTTCTTATCACGTTTTTTTTTTTTTTTGAGATGGAGTTTCGCTCTTGTTGCCCAGGCTAAAGTGCAATGGCGCAATCTCGGCTCACTGCAACCTCTGCCTCCCAGGTTCAAGCGATTCTCCCGCCTCAGCCTCCCGAGTAGCGGGGATTGCAGGCATGCGCCACCACGCCCGGCTAATTTTTGTGTTCTTAGTAGAGACAGGGTTTCTCCATGTTGCTCAGGCTGGTCTCGAACTCCTGACCTCAGGTGATCCGCCCGCCTCGGCCTCCAAAGTGCTGAGATTACAGGCGTGAGCCACCGTGCCTGGCTTCCATTTTTCAATATACATCCATAATTGTGCTTATACATGAGATGGTGTGATTTTTATTGGATAACATCATCAGAACAGCTTAAAATGCCATGTCACAAAACATTTACTGAGTCCTTACTAACTGTAAAGTGCTATCTATATACAAGGAATTATAGGATATAAAAAAATAAAGTCCCTGGACTCACATTCAAGTTATAGGAACTAGATCTATAACTTCTTTTAAGACTTCAGAAAGCAAATAAATAAATAAAAAGCCTTACTCTTTAAAATGGTCAGAACTATGCAAATGAACTGTAAAATGGCCTAATTGTAAAACATTTACTTCTTTGTCACCAATACATTTTAAAAAAAAATCTAAATAAGCAAAAAGTCTTTTATAACATATTGACTAGGCCATCAGCCTTGCAGTCGGAAAGGCACTGGTGCTCTGCCACTTATTATCTATTTGATCTTGATTAAGTTACTCATCTCTCTTTAACTTTTCATCTGTAAAATGGGAGTAAAAACAAAATCTATACCTTATAAAGTTTTTGTGAATCTAAATAAGACATCACATGTTAAGTGGTTAGCACAGTGCCAGCCAGGCACAAAATAAATGCTCAGTAAATGTTAGCTATTTGTTATTATTTTTAAGAAAATGATTTCATACTGATGGCAGCAAAAATGTACTTACTTGTCCGACTGCCCTGCATTTGCTGTGCTTTCAGCTCTCATACGGGTAAGTGCAGCAGCAGCTTCATCCAACGCACAACTAACAGACGATGTCAACCTCCGAAGTACTTCAGGATCTGCAAAGGCTTTACCATCAGCCGTGGACAATTTTCCTATTCCTATTATATTATTTTCACACCAATATGGACACACCCAAAAGGAGAAACAAAGCAAAATTCAAGTTACTTAAAGCTATACTGTGTATGTTAACAAATAACCTCCAAATGGTAGAGTAGACATATATATTGGCTGCCCAGCATCTTTTGAGAAATCACTCTTCTCCAGTTTTCTAATAATCTTATTCATTCCATGTGGTTCATAGGTACTTGATCCTGTGACCCTCTGGTGCCAGAAACGGGTCTTTGGCCTATGATGGGACAATTAGACTCTGTTATATCTCTGAAAGAACGTATATTCAAAGGTTGCTAAATTGGTAAGATGTGAGTCATAAGCTATTTAGCCACTTTTGTCACCACATACAGAAAAAGACTGCCCAAAATAAAGTCAACATAGAGGAGAACAGAGACACAGAAAGAGAAGGGGACAGAGTCCTGATAAAATTATTTTTGACTCATTGACGCCAGTAGTGCCAGAAGCTAGCACCATCTCTATGATTTGGGAAATGTCTACATTTTATTTTTTTTAATTTATATATATTTCTTTTCGAGACAGGGTCTTATTCTGTCACCCAAGCTGGAGTACAGTGGCATGATCATAGCTCACTGCAGTCATGAACTCTTGGGCTCAAGTGATCCGCCCAACTCAGCCTCCCAGTAGCTGGAATTATAGGCTCACACCACCACACTAGGCTGATTTTTCTCTCTCTTTTTTTTTTTTTTTTTTTAGACAGGGTCTTGCTCTGTTACCCAGGCTGGGTGCATGCCACAATTACAGTTTACTGCAGCCTCAGCGTCCTGGGTTCAAAATCTTCCTGCCTCAGGCTCCCAAGTAGCTGGGACTACAGGTGTGCACTACCATGCTTGGCTAATTATTTTACTTTTTGGAGGAATCGGGGTCCCACTACATTGCCCAGGCTGGTCTCGAACTCCTGGGCATAAGGAATCCTCTGGCCTCAGCATGCCAAAGTACTGGGATTATAGGTGTGAGCCACCGCAGCAGGACACCCAGCTAATTTTTAAACTTTCTTGTAGAGGTAGGGTCTCATTTATGTTGTGTAGGGTAGTTTAGATCTCCTAGTCTCAAGTGATCCTCCCACTTCAGCCTCCCAAAGTGCTCCCAATTACAGGTGTAAACTACTTCATCGGGTCAATGTCTATTTTTGCTTAAGAATGTTTACTGGGCTATCATCTGTGAACAAAATATGGCCTAAAAAGGCATTCTAGACTATATATAAAAGATAAGCTATAAATGAGTTATGTCTACAACTTATCACATATACTTAAAATCATCTGAAAGTACTAATCTGAAAACCATTCAGAACTGCAAAATTAAAAAAAAATTCAAAAGCAGAGATGGTTAGTAACCATCTATAAGAAACCTAACTGTTGCTCTTTCAGATATCCCTATAAAGCATGCAGCATTCTTACCCCTAACCTTTATTATTTTAATTCAGTGGTGCTTAATCCAAGCTGCCCATCAGCATCATTTGTGGTGCTTTTTTGTTTTTTTTTTTGTTTTTGTTTTTGTTTTAAGATAGGATCTCACCTGGTTGCCCAAGCTGAAGTACAGTGGCATGATCATGGTTCACTGCAGCCTCAACCTCCCGGGCTCAAGTGATCCCCCACTTTGGCCTCTTAAGCACCTGCGACCACAGGCGCACGTCACCATGCCTGGCTAATTGCTTTTTTTTTTTTTTTTGTTAGAGACAGGGTCTCACTATGTTGCCCAATCTGGTCTTGAACTCCTAGTTTAAGTGATCCACATGCCTCGGCCTCCCAAAGGGCTAGGTTTACACGTGTGATCCAGCCCCCTGTAGTGGTTTTCAAATATATAGATGCTGAGGTTTTCTACATCTGGGGATCCAATTCAGTAAGTAGAAAGCAGGGCCTGGCACCTACATATTTTAAAGGCTCTAAGGCAATTCTGATAAACAGCTAGGATTAAAAACCTTTACCTCTAATGTTATGATGGATATTACAGAACCCTGCTATCCAACATGTGGTCCACTGAATAGAAGCACTGCTATCGCTTGGGAGCTTGTCAGAAATGCAGAATCTCAGGCCCTACGATGTACTGATCCAAAACCTGCATTTTAAAAAAGATCCCCATATGATTCCAATGCACATTAAAGAAAGGCTATTATAGGTTTTACAACAAACTAGTTAACTAAGAAACAAAAAGGACCACTCACTTGGTAATAAATATATCTGCACAGATAAGTATGTAACAGTGAAAGGTGTTCAATAATATCACATAAGTTTCATGTTTAAAGTTTTGAAAGTGTATACTTTTACAGTGCACTTTATAATAAAATAGGCAGCCTAGATTAAGCACCGAGTTAGAATAAAAAGGTTAGGGGTAAGCATGCTTTATAGCAATATCTGCAAAAGCAACAATTAGGTTTCATACAGGTGGTTATTAACCATCTCTGCCTTTAAAATATTTTTTTCTGTTGCCGTCCTGAATGATTTTTAGATTAGTCCTTTTAGATATATTTTTATGCTTTTCTTTAATAAAAAAACTAACATAGCAAATGTTATATCTCACAAAACCAAAAATAAATCTGCTAAGAAGCCTTTATGATTATAGCCATAAAAAAATGTTCAGAGTAGTCAAATTTCATATCTGCTACAGTTAAGATGTATAAAGAATAAAAACTGTCTTGGTCTGATAAGACTGATACCTACTGTATAATTTATGTCACTAATATTAAAAGTCATACTATATTCTGAATCTACTACAATATTTAATAGATCATCTTTTGGTTAAATATATGAAGGCACTATTGAGATCAACATCACAGAAGAATTTCCACATGAAAAAAATTAGCTCCAATTTTTCAGCCATCTGAGATCACTATATAACAAATATTTGTCAGTGATAGCAACAGCAACTAGGCAAGAGGACAGATCTGGCTCAGTAAAAACTAACCACTGTTTTAAAAAGAAAAAAAAAATCTCACTTTAAATCTTTATGAACTTCTTGTATCTTCATAAGTAAAGATAACTATTTTAATAAATGTAACTAGGAAGAAACCAAAGACATAGATGGTAACCTTTCAAATTAATTAGCAGTAATCAAAAATTAATTTATTCTAGCTACCCTGAATTATGGTGATTCTTTTTTTTCTGGTCTTATCCAGCTATTGAACATTAAAGTGAAGATCGAAAAACAGAAAAGAGCTGGGTGTGGTGGCTTACGCCTGTAATCCTACTACTTGGCGGGTGGATTTCCTGAGCTCAGGAGTTGGAGATCAGCCTGGGCAACATGGTGAAACCCCGTCTCTACTAAAAATACACAAAATTAGCTGGACATGGTGGCATGCGCCTATAGTCCCAGCTACTTGGGAGGCTGAGGCAGGAGAATCGCTTGAACCCGGGAGGTGAAGGTTGCAGTGAGCCAAGATTGTGCCACTGCACTCCAGCCTGGGTGACAAAATGAGACTCTCTCCAAAGGAAAAAAAAAAAAAAGAAGAACAAAATGACCAGATTATTATTTCCAAATTCTCTCATTTAATCAATTGAACAACAAAACCATAGAAATTCAGATAGAGGGCACATTAAAATATTATTTATATTATTATTTTATAATAAAATTATTAATATTACTAACACTATTAAACTTTTTAAATATTATCTGATTTTAAGATAATTGAATGCGTAATTATGTTCCTCTCAGAACTTACTCAGAGGGCTAAAATGCAAGAGAAATTCCATCTATGGTAAAACTAGGAAAAATCTGTATATAAGCTGAATATATAAGCTAAAATGTATAAAGACAAAGTAAACCAGAGAACTAACTAACTTATAGAACAGAATAAACTGAAACACCACTATCAAAAGAGAAACAGACCATTAGCCCAACAGGAGTCAGGTATGAGATGTACCAGATACAGGGGTGAGGCTTTGGTTAGAAAAAAGGGAGACCAGCTGAACACCTGTGAGGAGTAATCAGACACAAGTTTTCATTGCCAAACTAAACAGCCAGGTGATTATTCTCTAAAGAAACCAAACTAGAAAGGCCCTGGACTAGGAGACATCAGGTATACAGGAGGATGACATGAAGTACTACATAAAAGCATTAAGTGAAAGTTTACATGATAAGTAGTGAAATCCTCAGCCCCATTCCCACTGTCAGCTCCCACTGTCAGAATTATGGTAGCTGGGTTAATTATTCAGAAGACAAACACTGGCAGGTGTGTGTCTAATAAAATGATCCCAAGGTTACCCGTCCCTGATGTACACATCCTACAACCTTGGGACTGTGAATTTGACAGATTTTACTCCCAAAATTAAGTTACGTTATATAGCATTGTTGACCTAAAGACAGCGAGGTTATCCTGGTGGGCCTGACCCAATCAAATGAGCTTGTGAAAGGCAGAGATTTCTTTGGCTGGTTGGAGATAAGGAAGTCAGAGATTAAAAGCACAAGAAGGATTCTACTTGCCACTGCTGACTTAAAGATGGAGGGTGCCACATGTCAAAGAATGTGGGCAACCTTATGGAGATGACAGCCCATAAAAAAAATCAGGATCTTGGTTCTACAATTGCAAGGAACTAAATTCTGCTACCAATAACAATAAATTTGGAAGTAAATGTTCACCCACAGCCTACAGATAAGGAACATAGGATAGCTGATATCAGCCTTGAGACCATAAGCAAGAGAATCCAGCCACACTGTCCCCAGATGTCTGGCTCACAGAAATTTAAGAGATAATAAGTGGGCGTTGTTTCACACCACTATATTTATAGTAAATTGTTATGCTGCAATAGAAAACTAATCCATGCTGTACAGTGAAATGAACCAACAAAACATGCATCCAGACTTTCCAATTTAGCTTTTTATGGCATTGCTATAGACTAAAAACAGAACCCAAGGATCACCAGACATCTGAAGAAAATCTTAAATATGAAAAGCCAACCAAAGTATTGAAAATGAGACTGAAATTTTATAATGCCAAAATTATAAAGCTTTGGGGAAGGAGAATAGGGACAAGTGGTACAGAGACAAGGTAAGTCATAAATAAGTTTGGCAACACCAGAAGTTTAGTAACTTTAAAGGTCTGAGAGTGGTTTTTTAAACTGGAACTCTATACCTAGCTAAACTATCAAGTATGAGGATAGTAAGAAAGGCATTTTCAGACAGTCTAAAAAATTTTACCTCTCAAGCATCCTTTCTCAAGAAATATATTGGATACCTAAACCTTGTTCAATCTCAACATCACAAAAAGAGAAGCAACCAGACAGTGCCTATGTGATACATAAGGAAATACACAGCATTATGAATGACTATTCTTGCCAAAATCAGAATAAATCTGAATCTGATCAAGTATCTGGATCTAAAATAGGAAATACAACACACAGAAGCACAACTGGCAAAATCCATAAAGTGAGAGAAATGACTATTCAACAAATAAATAGAAAAAAAAAAAAGAGGAACTGTTATGATTAAACTTAAAACAATTTTAATTTTTAATTTCATGGGTACATAGTATGTGTATATATTTAAGAAAAATAATTAACATTAAAACTATGTAAACCTTGTTTGGATCCTGATTTAAACCAACTGTAAAAAGACAGAAAATAATTGAAGAAATCTCAACATTGACAGGATACTGGCAATATAAAGGAATTACTTTTTTTTCCCTTTAAATCTGAAATAGTATTATGGCTATATTTCTTTTTAAACACTCTTAATTTACAGATACATATTAAAATATTTATATATATGAAATGGTATGGTGCTTAGATATGCTTTAAATTAACATAGGTGGCAATGTCAGCAAGGTGGTAATAGGCAGATATGAAAAAAGACTGCCTGTACACTGAAGGCTGCTGAAGCTGGATGATGGATAAACATACACAGGTTTCATTACGCTATTCTCTTAGATTTGTATGTGAGAATTTCCATTTAAAAAGGGAAGGAAATAAAGGAGTGAGGGAGAGGAAAAGTGAAAGAGAGGTGGAGAAAGAAAGGAAGGGAAGGAGGGGGAAGGCTAGCTTGTTAGCTACCAGAAAGACAATATAAAAAATAGAAATAATTACACAACTTAGAAAAATGAAGCAACTATTTGCATCGTATGAAAAGGTATCTTATCTCCAAAAATCAGCTTTTATGTAAAATCTACTTCCGTGTAACATCTTTGAATCTTCTTGTGTCTCTTGGGAACACAGAAAACAAATCTATATGACAGTCTCTTAAGCATTTGAAGAACACTTTATTCAACCTGAGTCTTCTTGTCTTCAGGAGAAACATTCCCTGCTCCTCTGAGGTATATTTTTAAATAATTTCATAATCTGCATTTCTCTCTCATAAACTTCTAGAGCAATGTCAAATTGCTGGAAAATGCTAAATTAGGTCTCTACTCTTCTGTACAAATGGTTTTCTTTACTCCAAGACAGGACCGTGCACATGCCCTGATTATGTTTCCAAGTCTATTTGGTTAAGATCCTTTTAATAATCCATTCTAGAATTTTACCTTGGATGGAAATCAAGTTTAACCATGAATCCTTCAAATATTTAAATACCGGTTGGGCACAGTGGCTCAAGTCTGTAATCCCAGCACTTTGGGAGGCTGAGGCGGGTGGATCACGAGGTCAGGAGATCGACACCATCCTGGCTAACGCAGCGAAACCCCGTCTGTACTAAAAATACAAAAAATTAGCCAGGCATGGTGGCAGACGCCTGTAGTCCCAGCTACAGCAGGAGGCTGAAGCAGGAGAATGCCATGAACCCGGGAGGCGGAGCTTGCAGTGAGCCAAGATCCCACCACTGTACTCCAGCCTGGGTGACAGAGTGAGACTCCGTCTCAAAAAAAAATTAAAAAAAAAAAAATTTACTGTATTACAAGATGTTTACTGAAAGCATTATTGAACAGTATTAGGTCAGTTTTATGCTATATTAAAGTAGCAGTTTACATGCATTGCATGTATAATAGGTAGTGCACTGGGGTTCTTAAACCATGAACAATTAGTGTTCATAGTGTATTTATGTCTACTTTACAAAACCTAAGAAAACATCATGTCTTTAAAATGATTATAGAGATTTCATTATCACTGCCTTATATTTAAGATATGATATATAGTGCTAAATATTTGATTGTGTGTGTGTGTGTGTATATATATGTGTATATATATATATGTGTATATATATATATGTGTGTATATATATATATATGTGTATATATATATATATATATACACTCCTCAACTAAAACATTGTTCCTATGGGGATAATATAATGATCCACTTCACAAAAATACCACGATGATTCACATGAGGTTTCAGCCTACAGTCTCTAACAAACAAGTGGGGAAAATTATATATTGTCAATTCTCATTATTCAGTTATTCACAGTAGTTATGTTAAGTCGCTAGAAACACGGAATTAGCAAATACTACACTCAACCACTGCTCCTGGGAGAAATATAGCGTTAGCCAGCCCCTGGCCTCAGCATTGTCATTAATGCACATAACCCTGTTTTATGTGTGTTTCTGTTTAAATGTACCTTTTTTGTGTGTGTCCTTCCAACTTTTATTTTAGGTACAGCGGGTATACATGCAAGTTGGTTATGTGGGTAAACTGCATGTTGTGGGGGTTCAGGGTACAGATTATTTCATCACCGAGGTAATGAGCATAGTATCTGATAAGTAACTTTTCAATCCTCACCTTCCTCCCATTCTCAAGTAGGCCCTGGTGCCTATTGTTCCCTTCTTAGTGTCCATGTGTACTCAATGTTCAGCTCCCACTTATAAGTAATAACGTGGCATTTGTTTTTTTGTTCCTGCGTTAATTCACTTAGGATAATGGGCTCCAGCTGCATCCATGTTGCTGCAAAGGACATGATTTTATTCTTTTTTATGGCTGCATGGTATTCCATGATGTAAAATATAACTTATTTAATATATGTTGTTGATTCATTAACATTGAACTCACGGCCAACAGCAGTAAAACTCATGCCTGAACCTAAAACATGTTTTTCCCAAAAGGCACATCACAGCATTCTCACACTTAGGAACACTAGACAGCACTATGCTTGGGCGCCATTTTAAACAGTGAGTGGGAGGGACTGTACATCATGGTTTGAGTGCCAACTAAGGCACAGTACAATAGAATATGAGACAGATTTCTAAGGTTTTTGACCTCAGTCCCTGGCTCCCAGATGGCATCTCTAGACCAACTCAGGGCCTAGGGGAACTAGCCATCCTGAAGGGAAAAAAAAGTCTGGCTGGCTTCACCACTGAGATAGATGGAGTAAGATGGCTGAATAGGGGGGTCTAGTGATCTCCCCACCCCTCCCCAAGTTTGGCAACTATCTACACAAAGTGAGCATCTTCATAAGAACCCAAAATCAGGTGAGCATACACAGTGCCTGGTTTTGACTTCGCATTGCTGAAATAGGCATTAAAGAGGGTAGAAAAGACAGTTTTGAATTGCCAATGACACCCCTCCCTAATCCCCTAGCAGCTCCCCACATGGTGCAAAGAACTGTGCAACTGTAAGACTCTAGCAACTGTGAGCCTTTGCATTGAACTCAGTGCTGCCCGGTCACAGCGGAGAGCAGAAACAGGCTGAACTCAGCTGATGCCTGCTCGTGGAGGGAGCTTTTGGACCAGGCCTAGCCGCAAGGAAATTGTCCATCCCAGCAGTCCAAATTTGACTTCCAGCAAGCCCTGTCAACACAGGCTGCAGTGTTCTGGGGCCCTAAGTGAAGCTGAGGGGCAGTCTAAGTCACAGGACTGCAATTCCTAGGCAAGTCCTAGTGCCAAGATGGACTTGGAGTCACTGGACTGGGGATGGGGAGCAGGCAACTTCCTGAGCCACCACTTGGGTGGCTAAGGGAGTGCTTGAGTCACCCCTCTCCCAACTTCAGGCAGCACAGCTTAAGGCTCCAAAAGAGACCCCTTCCTTCTGCTTGAGAGAAAAGAGCAGAGACAATTTGGTCTTGCATCTTGGATACAAGCTTAGCCACAGTAGGATAGGGCACCAGTCAGATTTGTGAGGCCCCCCATTCCAGACCCTAGCTCCTGGACAATCTTTCTACACACACCCTGTGCCAGAAGGGAACCTGCTCCCTTGAAGAAAAGAACCCACCCCTGGAAGGATCCATCACCTACTGACTAAAGAGCCCTTGGGCCCTGAAGAACCAGCAGCGACACCCAAGTAGTATGCCACCTGCCTCGGTTGAGACTCTGAGATGTGCTGGCTTCATGTGAGAACCAGCACATTCCCAGCTATGGTGGCAACAGTGACAGCACAGTTGTGGGGGGGGGGGGCTGTTAAGTAGAAAGTGGACTCTCGGGGTCTCCTATTCCAAGGCTTGACACTTAGATGACATTTCTGGAGCTGTCCTGGGAGAGAGGGGGCCCACTGTTCTGAAGGGTGAGTCTCAGGCCTGGCAGCTTTCATCACAAGCTGACTGAAGAGCCCTTGGGCTTTAACTGCACATTGGCGGTAGCCTGGCAGTACTCCCTGTGGGCCTCTGGTGGTGACGGCCGTGGGCTGAGACTCCTTACCTGTGGAAAGAGGAAGAGTGGGAAGGACTGTATATCGTGGTTTGAGTGCCAGCAAAGATACAGTACAATAGACCCTCATTAGATAGATTTCTAAGGTTTTTGACCTCAGTTCCTGGCTCCCAGATGGCATCTATGAATCAGCTCAGGGCCTAGGGGAACCTGCCATCCTGAAGGGGAAAAAAACAAGTCTGGCTGGCTTTGCCACCTGCTGACTATAGAGCCCTAGGGCCTTCAGCAAACATAGGTGGTAGCCAGGTAGCAGTCACAACGGGCATTGAGTGAGACCCAGTGCTCTGCTGGCTTCAAGTCTCACCTAGTACAGTCCCAGTGGTGGTGACCACAGGGGTACTTGTGTCACCCCAACCCCAGCTCCACATGGCTCAGAGGGGGGAGAGAGAGAGAGAGAGAGAGAGAGACTGAGACTCCATTTGTTTGGGAGAAAGAAAAGAGAAGAAGAGTCTCTACTTGGTAATCCAGATAATTCTTCTAGATCTTAAATAAAACCACCAAGGTGGTACCTCTATGAATCCGTAAAAAATCATAGCGATACTGGGATTGGGGTGCACCCCAATGCAGACATGGCTTAGATCACAATACCCAAGTCCCTTCGAATACTTAGAAAGCCTTCCAAAGAAGGACAGGTACAAACAAGTGCAGACTGTGAAGACTATAATAAATACCTAATTCTTCAATGCCCAGACACCAACAAACATCTGCAAGGATCACGACCATCAGAAAACATGACCTCACCAAATGAACTATATAAGGCACCAGGGACCAATTCTGGAGAAACACAGATATGTGACCTTTCAGAAAGAAAAATCAAAACAGTATTGAGGACACTCAAAGAAATTAAAGATAACACAGAGAAGGAATTCAGAATTCTATCAGATAAATTTAACAAAGAGATTGAAATAACTGAAAAGAATCAAGCAGCAATATTGGAGCTGAAAAATGCAAGACACAGTGAAGAATGCATCAGAGTCTCTTAATAGCAGAATTGATCAAGCAGAAGAAAGAATTAGTGAGCTTGCAGACAGGCTATTTGAAAATACACAGTTGAAGGAGACAAAGAAAAGAATAAAAAAGAATGAAGCATGCCTACAAGATCCAGAAAACAGCCTCAAAATGGCAAATCTGAAAGTTATTGGCCTTAAAGAGGAGGTAAAGAAAGTGATAGGGGTAGAAAGTTTATAAGGCGCCGGGCGCGGTGGCTCACGCTTGTAATCCCAGCACTTTGGGAGGCCGAGGCGGGCGGATCACGAGGTCAGGAGTTCGAGACCACGGTGAAACCCCGTCTCTACTAAAAAATACAAAAAATTAGCCGGGCGTGGTGGCGGGCGCCTGTAGTCCCAGCTACTCGGAGAGGCTGAGGCAGGAGAATGGCGTGAACCCGGGAGGCGGAGCTTGCAGTGAGCCGAGGTCGAGCCACTGCACTCCAGCCTGGGTGACAAAGCGAGACTCTGTCTCAAAAAAAACAAACAAAAAAAAACAACAACAAAAAAAAGAAAGTTTATAAGGTAAAGGTATAGTAACAGAGAACTTCCCAAACCTAGAGAAAGATACCAATATTTAAGTACAAGAAGGTTACAGAACACCAAGCAGATTTAACCCAAAGAAGACTACCCCAAGGCACTTAATAATCAAACTTCCAAAGGTCAAGGAGGTAAGGATCCTAAAAGCAGCAAGACAAAGAGACACAAATAAAATACAATGGGGCTCCAATACATCTAGCAGCAGACTTTTCAGTGGAAACCTTACAGCCCAGAAGAGAGTGGCATGACATAAAGTACTGAAGGCAAAAAAATTTTATCCTATAATAGTACATCTGGCAAATATATCCCTTAAACATGAAGGAGAAAGAGGGACTTTCCCAGACAAAAGCTGAGAGATTTCATCATCGCCACTTCTGTCCTACAAGAAACACTAAAGAGATTTCTTTAATCAGAAAGAAAAGAATGTTAATGAGCAAAAAGAAATCATCTGAAGGTACCAAACTGACTGATAATATTAACTACAGAGAATATTATATAACACTGTACCTGTGGTGTGTTAACTCTTACCTTAAGTAGAAGCACTGAAAGATTAACAAATCAAAAATAATAACTACAACAACTTTTCAAGACATATGCAGCACAGTAAGATATAAATAGAAATGACAAAAAGTTAAAAAGTAGCAGACAAACTTAAAGTGTCAAGTCATTGGTTTTCTTTTACCTTGTTAAATTTGTTTATGGAAGTGGTGTTAGGCTGTTATCAGCTTAAAATAATGGGTTATAAGATAGTATTTGCAAGCCTCATGGTAACCTCAAATCAAAAAACATACAATAGATACAAAAAATAAAAAGCAAGAAATTAAAACATATCACCAGAGAAAATCACTTTCACTGAAAGGCAGGAAGGAAAGAAGGAAGATAACAATACAAAACAACTTGAAAACAAATAACCAAATGACAGGAGTAAGTCTTCACTTATCAATAACAACACTGAATGTAAATGGACTTAAAGGACTACAACCAAAACACATGCAGAGGCTGAATGGATAAAAAACAAGACCCAATGACCTGCTGCCTACAAGAAACACACTTTACCTATAAAGATGCACACAGAGTGAAAATAAAGGGATTGAAAAAGATATTCCAGGCCACTGGAAACCAAAAAAGTGCAAGAGTAGCTATACTTACATTGCACAATATAGATTTCAACACAAAAATATGAGACAAGATCATTATATAATGATAAAGGGGTCAATTAAGCAACAGGATATAACAATTTTAAATACATATGCACCTAACACTGGAGCACAAAGCTATATAAATACTAGAGCTAAAGGTAAAGATAGAACCCCAATATAAAAATAGCTGTAGACTTTAACATTCCACTTTCAGCACTGGACAGATCTTCCACAGAGAAAATCAACAAAGAAACATTGGACTTAGAAAGAAAGATGGCAGAGAGGAGAGGAGACAGGGCTAATGTGCAGCTCCCACTTGGATGGGCAGAATAGCATGTGGAGACTCACACCACAAACTCCGGCTCTAAGAACCACTGCAGGAACATTACCAGGAAAACCAAAATAATTCACAGATTCTCTGAAAGAAGTGACACATCGCTGCAAATTCTGCAAGACAGTCAAATAACTGTGAGTTCCCAAAGTACAAGAGCAGGAAAACCTGTCTCCAAACACACATGTCCACTGGGGAATCTGAAAATCCAGATCACAGGAGAAGGATTTAACCTCACCTATAACAAAAATGAATATAGGGAGCCACATGAAATATAAAGGTAGAAGCAGCAGTGGGAAGAGCCTTGTAAGCACACCCAGTCTCCAGCTTGAGCCCAGGGAAGCCATCCCTGACTGCATCTGATAGGGCCCTCAGGGAAGGCAGCCAGCAAAATTAGGGAGGGGTCACAGGGTGAAAAAAGCTTCCAACTGAATTTCATAATAATTTCAACTGGGCATAAACTTTCTTCAGCAGAACCCACAGGGTAAATGGGAATCCTCCCTAAATCATTCTATGAAGCCAGTATCAACCTAATACCAAAACCAAGAAAGGAGAGGAGGGGAGGGGAGGGGAAGGGAGAAGGAAGGCGAGGGAAGGGAGAGGAGAAGGAAGGAAGGAAGGAAGGAAGGAAGGAAGGAAGGAAGGAAGGAAGGAAGGAAGGAAGGAAGAAAACTACAGATCCCTGATGAACATAGATGCAAAAATCCTCAACAAAATACTAGCTAACAGAATCCAACAGCATAGCAAAAAGAGAATATACCTTGATCAAATGGGTTTCACACCAGGAATGCAGAGATGGTTTAACACATGCAAGTCAATAAATGTGATACATCACATAAAAGGAATTAAAAACAAAAATTGCATGATCATCTCAATGATGCAGAAAAAGCATTTGATGAAATCCAGCCATCCCTTTATGATTAAAACCTTTAGCAAAACTGGCATAGAAGGGACATATCTCAAGGTAATAAAAGCCATCTATGACAAACCAACAGCCAACATTACACTAAATGGGAAAATGTTGAAAGCATCCCCCCAAGAACTGGAACAAGATCTGGATGCCCACTTTCACTATTTCTATTCAACACAGTACTGCAAGTCCTAGCCAGAGCAATCAGACAAGAGAAACAGACAACCAAACTGATAAGGAAGAAGTCAAATTATCCTTGCTTGCAGATAATATAATCTTATATTTGGAAAAACCTAAAGACTTCAGCAAAAAAACTATTAAAACTGATAAATTCAGCAAAGTTGCAGGAAACAAATCAACATACAAAACTCAGTACCATGTCTATATGCCAAGAACCAACAATCTGAAAAACAAATCAAGAAACTAATGCCATTTACAATAGCTACAAATAAAATAAAATACCTAGGAAGGAACTTAGTCAAAGAAGTGAAAGATCTCTACAAGGGAAACTATAAAACACTGATGCAAAAAATTGAAGACGACACAAGAAAAATGGGAAAATATTCCATGTTCATGGGTTGGAAGAATCAATACTGTTAAAATGTACATACTACCCCAAGCAACTTACAGAGTCAATGCAATTCCTATCAAAATACTAATGACATTATTTACAGAAGTAGAAAAAGCAATCTATATTGGTCTGTTTTCACATTGCTATAAATACCCGAGACAGGCTAATTTATCAAGAAAAGAGGTTTAATTGACTCACAGTTCCACATGGCTGGGAGGCCTAAGGAAACTTACAATCATGGCAGAAGGTGAAGAGGAATCAAGGACCTTCTTCACATGGCAGCAGGAGAGAGAAGTGTGAGGAGCGGAAGGGGAAGAGCCCCTTATAAAACCATCAGATCTTGTGAGAACCCATTCCCTATTACAAGAACAGCATGGGGGAAACTGTCCCCATGATCCAATCACCTCCCACTGGGCTCCTCCCTTGACACATGGGGATAATGGGGATTACAAATTCAAGGTAAGATTTTGGTGGGGACACAGAGCCAAACCATATCACAATCCTAAAATTTACAAGGAACCTCAAAAGATCCAGAATAGCCAAAGGTATCCTGAGCAAAAAGAACAAGACTAGAAAGAATCACATTACCTGATTTCAAATTATACTACAGAGTTATATAACCAAAATGGCATGATTGTCACATAACATATAGACCACTAGAATACAATAGAAAACCCAGGAATAAATCCATACATCTACAGCCAACTCATTTTTGACAAAGTTGCCAAGAACATCCAGTGGGGAAAGAACAATCTCTTCAATAAATGGTGCTGGGAAAGCTGGATATCCATATGCAGAAGAATGAAACTAGACCCCGATCTCTCACCATATACAAAAATAGAATCAAAATGGATTCAAGACTTAAACATAAGACCTCTACTATGAAACTACTGAAAGGAAACATTGGGGAAACTCTCCAGGACATTAGAATGGGCAAAGATTTCTTGAGTAATACCATAAAAGCATGGGCTCCTAAAGCAAATAAGGACAAATGGGATCACATCAAGTTAAAAAGCTTCTGCACAGGAAAAAAAAAAAAAAATCAACAAACTGAAGTGACAACCACAGAATGGGAGAAAATATATGCAAACTACCCAGCTGACAATGAATTGATAACCAGAATATATAAGGAGCTCAAACAATAGGAAAAAAAATCTAATAATCTGATCCAAAAATGGGTCAAAGATTTGAACAGCATTTCTCAAAAGAAGACATATAAATGGCAAATACACATATGAAAAGGTATCAACATCACTGATCATCAGAAAAACGCAAATCAAAACTATAATGAGATATCATTTCACACCAGTTAAAATGACTTATCCAAAAGACAGGCAATGACAAATGCTGGAGAGGATGTGGAGATAAGGGAATCCTCATATGCTATTGGTGAGAATGTAAATTAATACAACCATATGGAGAACAGTTTGGAAGTCCCTCCCAAAAGTAAAAATAGAGCTACCACATGACCCAGCAATCCCACTCCTAGGTGTACACCCAAAAGAAAGGAAATCAGTATATTGAAGAGGTATCTGCATTCCCATGTTAATTAGAGTACTATTCACAATAGCCAAGATAGATTAGAAGGATGAATACCAGAGGCTGGGGAGGGTAGTTGGGGCAGTGGGGATGGCTAATGAGTATCAAAAAAAAAAAAGTTAGAAAAAATGAATAAGACCTAGTATGTGCTAGCACAACAGAGTGGCCATGGTCAAAAATAATTTAATTGTACACTTAAAAATAACTAAAAAAGTATAACTGGGTTGTTTGTAACACAAGGGATAAATGCTTGAGGTGATGGATAGCCCATTTACCCTGATGTGATTATTATGCATTGCATGCCTGTATCAAAAGATCTCATGTATCCCATAAATACTTACACCTACTATGTACCCACAAAAATTAAAAATTAAAAAATTAACACCAACAAAAATCACAAAAATGTGTAAAACCTGGCATTAAATAGGCCACAAAAGGACACTTATTTATAGCAGGAGAGCTGAAACAAGAATGTAGAGCATCACTTTGTTCGACTTCTACTGGGAGCATGCATGTAGGGTGATTCAAATGTTCCACCACTTTATACATGCCTATGAAAGACCGCTAGTACTGATTTTGAAGTTAAAATGCATTTTTGCAGGTAGGCAAATTCACAAATACATAATTCACGAATAATCAAACTCAACTGAAAAATCTCTCTTTGTAAGGTCAACTGTAGCACATGGACTTTACTCTGGTAATGAAAATTACAATATGCTTTAGTAAAACGCTCCATGTAATTCAGCAGAAAGTAATCAATTAACCTTTATTAATAGTATCATTCTAAATACCCAATATCATTCATTTTTAACAAGAGATTTTATTAGATTGATGTGCAACTTTACATAACAAGGTAGACTTATTACTATGTAGAGTACATACCTGCAGCTTCTAGTAAAGCTTCCAGTCTAGCCTGTGTTTCTGGATCTACTGTCCTGAGGTCTGCACCATCAGCAGTACCTGATAAGAGCAACTTGGAAGCTGTTTCCAGCATTGGATTTTCCAAATCATCCTGATCCAAAATGAAAGACTCCACCTATAAAACAAATGCAAAAAGAGGGAGGAAGGGAGAAATGAACAGCGAAAGGAAAAGAGGGGAGAGAAAAAGAAAGCAGGGGAGGGAAAAATATGTTAACATAATTAACAATGGTAAACACAGTGCAACCCTAAAAAGTTCAACATGACATCTAAGCCTGTTGATTAACAAAAGAAGAAAATTTTTTTTGTGGAAGAATTCAAAACTTTATTTCTCATATGCAGCCTAATTTTCTTTACTAATATTCTTTTCTACTTTAATTTGGTTATTATGTATATGTAGGGTTGAGTGTGATGCTTAGGTTGTGAAAACTTTAACTGTGAATAGAAGACCTAACTAAATCAGCAGCTTTTAAATGTTTTGCTTTCAGGACTCAATGAAGTACTGAACTCCCAAGGACTTTATATAAACCCTGTATTTCTTGATATTTACCATACTGGAAATTAAGTAGCAAATATCACTATCAAAAAATCACATTCATTAATATCACCACTGATTTCATCCAAAAAGTCTTTAAGTACTGGAAAGCTGTCAAGCCTAAGCAAACAAGTTCCAAAATTCTAATTTTTGCTTCAAAGCTTAACTTTATCATTGGCAACAAGTATTGTTGTTTTCCTTAAAGTGACAGACTCACTTCAAACATTTTTAGAGGAGCATTTGCCAAATATCCAAGTTTGATAACTGTAGTTTTTCGTTTGTACTTTACCATAAAAATGACATTTCATGGGGGAAAAAAGGCTAATTCATCTCACATCTAAAAAAATTGCAGTTATTTTTCCTCCAGACAAACACTATACTTTTTGTATGCAGCAAAAGTGCTTTATGTGTACTTCCCATTTTGTTACACACACTAATATTGAAAGAACATGCATTCAAAAGGGGAGTTTTCATAAAATTAATAATTTTATCGCTTCATCAAGAATATTCTTAAACTAGCATTTAATTTTTTTTTTTTAACTTCAAGCACGTGGTAGTGAAGAATACAATCATATCAGTACAGTTTGTTTCCATGGCCTTCAGGTCCATAAGTTTTACCCACCACTGTTTTTGCACCATCATCGTAAATGTCAACATAGTAAAAAAGCCAAGTAACATCTCAATATTATGATAAAAATAGTTTTGACCTCATGGACACCTTGAAATGGTCTCTGGGCCCTGAGGGGTCTATTTACTGTGTTAAGAAACACTGATATAAGTCTAGCCGATTCAAGTAAAAGAAATTTAAAGAATTAGAAAATAACAAACTCCTAAGACAGGGGTAAAGTTTTGTTTTGATATTCCCTATCACAGTGCTACTTACAAATAGGTACTAAAACATATTCTTTTCTGCTTAGTGATAAAAATTGGTAATTATTATATAAAATATCACTAAAATGATCAGTTTATTTCACAAATCTAAGGTACTACTAACACTGCAATAACTAAAATAGATGTAAAAATAACTAATAAGCTAGAATATAATCACGCTCATGCCTAGTATCCAGAAGGTCAATAATAAAAAAGACCACTTAAGGAATAAATCCTTAACCATCATAACCTCAGAAACGATACTGTTCCATCTTGAAAAGTCAACTATCAAGTAACCAGGAATAGTGCTATAATTAATCAAAATATTTAATACTAAATTTTAAATCTGGGAAGAAATAATGTTTCTCTACAAAGTTCCATTAAACTAAAGCAGTTTAACGTGGAATAACATTTGAGATTTCAAATATTTTATACATAAACACAACATTCTCAAAATATTCTGTAAATATTTTTGAAATTTCATAAAATTTTGTTCTACATTAACTTTAATTAATCTATAACTCCTTATGGCAAGGAGATAAAAAATACAAAAACAATTTTTTAAAATTATATATAAATTATATGTGTGTGCATATATGTGTGTGTATATATATCTGTATATATATCTGTGTATATATGTATATATGTGTGTGTGTATATATATGTGTGTGTGTGTATATATATATATATATATATTTTTTTTTTTTAAAGAGACATGGATAGTCTCACTGTGTTGCCCAAGCTGGCCTCAAACTCCTGGGATCAAGTAATCCTCCTGCCTTGGCCTCCCAAGTAGCTGGGATTACAGGCACACACCACGCCTGGCTGATTTTTTATTTTTGTAGCAACAGGATGTGGAATTCCTGGGCTCAAGTGATCCTCCCACTTTGGCCTCCCAAAGGACGGGATTATAGGCATGCACTACCAGGCCTGGCTAATTTTAAGTTATCTTTAAAGGTAGTAGTAAAAGTATGAGAAAGGAAGAATTTTAAAGGCTGACTAAAGTATTATACTTTAGGAAGCAAATTTTTGGGCACAGCAAAGAGTGATTCAAAATTATAGCAGTAAAAAAATTTTTTTTATTGTCAAAGGTCCAGAAGATGAGTCTTTCTAAAGAAAAAGCTGTTTCCTAATGAAATTTTCTAATATCTGAAATTTATTAAAATATTTACAATTATTTCAATTTAATAAGAAAAGATAAAAGCAAATAAACAAATGTATGAAATTGAACAGGTAAAATGAATAGATGAAATACCATAATACAATATTTTAAATGAACATTTTAGAAAGTAGAAGACATCAAAAAGCAGTATATAGTTAACTGATTAATCAAAGGTAGAGATCAGAGGTGCTAAAGATGCTCAAAGGAGACACTGCATGCATAAAGAATAATATAAAAGGATTTTGACCAAAAAAATTAATTTGTATAAAAGAAGAGAAAGAAGGAACATGGACTGGCAAGTAAAAAATTTCTATGTGATAGAACACAGGGTTTTACACAGGGTTTTACTGTAGGTTTGAAAAGATAGGTTAGAAGTTAGATCACAGAAGATATCAAATTTCAATCAGAAGCGACTGTCTTACACAAAGTCCCCTATGCCACAGATATCTTAACTAGCCTGGTGAAAACTTACTAGGAAAACTGCATTTCCATCTCTTGATGAGATATAATAAATACAGAAACATTTACTTTCTACTGACTTTAAGCTTCTCCACAGAAGTTCTTATGTTATTCTTAGGCCCACTATTCTCACTATATGCAAAACTTCGTAACTTAAAAAACTGTAAATTCAAATGACTATGAAATTCTTATAGACAGCTTTAGAAAAGGGAGGGGCTATCAAAATGACAGAAAAGAACAGGAATGAATATTTATTATTTCCTCCCTATCCCTCATTTATGATTAATGAAGGAGCTACTTTCAAGGACACTGCTAAAATATGAAGGCCTAAGTACCAGAATTGCTTTAGCTGCTACCTGTGTGACCTAACCAAGTCTCTCTCTCAGCCATCTGTAACTTTAGACCCCCAATTCTGCTTAATTTTTTCATAGATTTATCACACATGAATATTATACATACAGTCTTTCTAAGCTCTGTAAAAACAAACACTTTTTTTGGTTTAGTCATGTACACCCAGCAATTAGAAATGTGTCTAACTCACTGTCAGGATTCAAGCGACTATTGAATAAGTCAGAATCTGTAAAGAAGGTGAAATTTACCAGATGATTTTGGTATTCTTCCCTTTCAGATTCTAAAAGGCTCTAGTGTATTTGGAGAACAAAGGGGTAATCACAATAAATACATCTAAAGGTATATTTTATAGATCTTAGAGGAGATACAGAATCTTACATTAGGTAGTAGGTGGTGCAAAATGCTATCTTCATTGATTTATTACACACACATTTATTGCAAACATTCTATGTGTAAAAAATACTGTTTAATACTATGGGAGATAAAGAAATGCATGATACCAGCCTTGCTATGTAGGACCCTACTTCTTTAATGAGTGTGTGTAAAAATGAACCATAATACAGGATAGAAAGTGCATAAGGTAACGAGAAAGAAAAAGAGGTATAAAAGTTCAGCGAGGAAAAAGAGAACTTCCTCCTTTAATTCCAGTTCCTCTTTTTCCAACTAGAAAGAGCTCGTGTTACATTACAAAACAAGTGAAGAGAGACTGGCATAAAGAGATGCAATCTTATAAACATACAAAAATAAGTATTCCTTTATTAAATTATGGGCATACACCTCTCTGCCATACCACATCCCCAGCTGAGACAGTTCAGATTAAAAACTAAAATGAATTTTCCCTCTGAAACCTATTGCATTTTTATTATATTATTCTACAGAAAAAAAATCATTTTGAATCACAACCAACTTCTGGAACATAACAAACATTAAAAATGGTCCAAATAAGAAATTCAAGTAAGTATTTGAGCTGGGCACGGTGGCTCACGCCTGTAACCCCAGCACTTTGGGAGGCTGAGGCGGGTGGATTGCCTGGGGTTGGGAGTTCGAGACCAGCCTGGCCAACATGGTGAAACACTGTCTCTACTAAAAATACAAAAATTAGCCAGGCATGGTGGTGCACTCCTATAATCCCAGCTACTTGGAAGGCTGAGGCAGGAGAATCACTTAAACCCGGGAGGTGAAGGTTGCAGTGAGCCGAGATCGAGCCACTGCACTCCAGCCTGGGCGACAGAGCAAGACTCCGTCCCCACCAAAAAAAAAAAAAATTTAAAAGAAAGTATTTGAAAATATTTTATTTGAATGAAATATATATAACTTCCATGAAGAGAGAAGACAAAGGAAAGAAATGTCCTTACTAAATGTATTCTCTAAGGGGGGAAAAAAGTTATCAAAGTTACAACTGGCCTTTTTTAAAAGTTGTATTTAAAGTGGTTTGAATGTGTTGTTTTGACCAGCTGGATATTTTATGAAATGATGTTTAGGCATAAAGAACCATCAAAATGCAAGAGGCTTAGAAATCACCAGGTTCAATTCAGTGTTACACATGAAAAAACCAGACACAAGGACCTTTATTTAAATAGGAGATTTCTAAATACCTAGCACCAAGAGACCAGTTATCCAATTAACTAGCTCAATATACTTTCCACCAGCAAATACAATGCTGGAATAATAAGGGGTTGAACTTTCACACTGCTCTGGGAAAGGTGACTTTAAATTTTACATTTAGGGATCAGGCTGTTAAATACCTGAACCCATTGTTTAATTACTAAAACTGGGACAAACAAACCTAACATGCCCCCGATTTATGCAACATAAAATACACAGCACCTCCTATAAAGAATTCTTGTCCCCCCAATAAACAATAATCTACTAGAACTTTTAGACGTGTAAATAACTTCCAGTACATGAAAATTAGTAAAGCAAATACAGGAATAAGATAAATCAATGTTTCTCAATGTAAAAGCACTATTAACATTTTGGACCAGATAATTCTTTGTTGTTTGGGGCTGTCTTGTGTAATTTAGGATGTTTAACAGCAACCCTGGCCTATACTCACTAAATGCCAGTTAGCAACACTCCTTCAGGTTGTAACAACCAAAAATGTCTCCAGACATTGCTAAATGTTCCCTTACAAGAGAAAATTAAAAACAACAACAAAAATCATGAAGGAGAAAGAGGCTGAGAATCACTGGGTTAAATATAAGCCAAAAAGGAAAGTCTAAAATGTGGAACATTTTACAGCAAAACTGACCATTTCCTTCAAGTAAGTAGAATGGGAGCAAAAAATCTTTTTTGAATAGAGTAAGAACTGTTCTGAATTACAGAGACTCGAGAGATATAACCAGCAAAATAATAGGTCTTACTTAAATCCTATTCAAACAGGACAACTGTAAAAACAGTATTTTTGAGACAAGAAATCTGAATGTGAACTGGGTATTAGATAATATAAAGGAATTACTTCAGTTATGTAAGAAAATATCCTTGTTTTTCAGACATGCATACTGAAGTATGAAGGAATAGTGTCAGAAATTTGTCATCAAATACTTAAAGAAAACAAAGCTTCATGGCAAATTCTTGAAAATGTTGCATCTGAGAAATAGATATATAGAGGGCTTTTTTGTTTTGTTTTGTTTTTTTGAGACAGGGTCTCACTCTGTCACGCAGGCTGGAGTGCAGTGGCAGAATCTCGGTTCACTGCAGCCTCTGGCCTCCTGGGTTCAAGCGATTCTCCCACCTCAGCCTCCTTCTCTTCCTTCAGCCTCCGGAGTAGCTGGAAATACAGGCGCATGATACCACGCCCACCTAGATTTTTGTGTATTTTGGTAGAGATGAGTTTTCACCAAAACACAAGTTTTGTGTATTTTGGTAGAGATGAGTTTCGGCCTCTCAAAAGTGCTGGGATTACAGGCGTGAGCCACTTTTACCCGGTCTATAGAGTTTTTTTTATACGAGTCTCTGTACTTTTGTTCATGCTAAGCCCTTTTAATTTTGAAAGACTAAAGGTGATGACATTTCACTGTAGAAGTTGCTTTTATTTAAACAGAAAAACTATTATTTAACAGTAATATTACTTAGATTTCTAAGATAATTAGAATTCTTTTTCACTTTCTCCCCAAATTAAGTCTGACTTAATACAAATATTTAATAATGTAAACCAAGGTCTTTTAACAATGGTCAGAGCTGAATGAATTTGTTTGTCATTAACGGTAATTCAAATCCTTCTACACTCAAAACACAAAGTCACATGGAAATTTGGTAATGCGGGGTCATTTGGACCAACTGTCATCGTTAGCATTACATTTCAAACTACTCCTCAAGTTAGAAATATTACTGCCATACTAGAGAAGAATGGTTCGTTCTGTAGTTTAATAAACTCGTATTTATTCCAAAGGATAAGAAAATTAGTATATTTTGGCCGGGTGCCGTGGCTCACGCCTAATCCCAGCATTTTGGGAGGCCAAGGCGGGCAGATCACCTGAGGTCAGGAGTTCGAGACCAGCCTGGCCAACATGGTGAAAGCCTATTGCTATTTAAAATACAAAAATTAGCCAGGTGTTGTGGCAGGTGCCTGTAATCCCAGCTACTCAGGAGGCTGAGACAGGAGAATCACTTGAATCTGGGAGGCAGAGGTTGCTGTGAGCCAAGATAGCGCCATTGCACTCAGCCTGAGGGACGACAAGAGCTAGACTTCCTCTCAAAAAAAAAAAAAAAAGGAAAAGAAAACTAGTATATTTTAATTAACTGATACCATACATACAAACTCCATTCAACTTAACAAATAACTACAAATTACATACCAAGTGCAAAGCAGTAGGCTACTCATTGGATTATACAAACACAAAAATAATTTTGTTATAATCAATACCTTCCATAAATACACAATAAAGAAAGGCAACTCTATGTGCAAATAACTATCAAACAAGTTTGAAAGAAGTACTAAACAGATACTAATACAGTGATTGTGCAGAGAAATGAGAAAACAATTATGAATGAGAGTGCTAAAAGCAATGATGCTTCAGGAAGATGGCGCCTTTCAATACTGTGCTGCGTTCAGAATTTATATTAAGTTACTGAAGGATTTAAGCATTAAGGCAAATAACTGGTAAAATAAAGATAATTAGAGACCATGTTAAAGATCGTTTTAGATAGCTGTGACACCAGAGACAAAACAACCAATTACGAACTTAAGTAAAACAAATGCATTATGTGAGGTGAAGATGGAAAAAAGGGCCAGTCTCTAAGGATAAACATACTTTATAAAAGTAAAATGCTGGCAACCCCAAAATTTAGACTTCTTTACATTCAACACTAACCCCATCCCCCATCTGATGTTTTCCGAAGAAAAAATAATAATAAATAAAAAATATTTTAAAAATAAATAAAAAATATTTATTATTGTTTTTGTTGTTCTGGAAAATAACCTATTTATCAATGAATCTCAAAAGCTGGTAATAAATAAAAATATTTATTATTGTTTTTGTTGTTCTGGAAAATACTCTATTTATCACTGAATCTCAAAAGCTGGTAATCTGAATTTTAAACCAGTAATCTACATTTCAGAAAAGGTGTTCTAAATTTTGACTATATTATAAAAGCATTTTAAAACAAATAATCCCCACACTTATTCCAGGAAAAGAAGTTATCTTCAGTCCAAAATTTACCATACTTAAAATTTTAAGATCTCTTAATAAATCCAGTCAATGCAGAAAAATCCCTCCAAAAAGATTTTATATTTTTTCTAAATTTTTCTTTTAGTAAGTGTCAATGATTGATTTTTAGGACCAATTTAGACATTTCAGTAACATAAAATGGGTTTACAGACATAAATCCATAACTAACACCACTTTGGCTACAAAAAATAAAAGTTCATTAGAAATGACTTACGGCTATCATTATGGGATGAATTATGTAACTCATACATATAAAACGTATTCACTGATATTCAAAGCACAGGCTATGTGAACATAATTGAAGGCAACAACAGTCTTAATTTTGGTTTTATCAATATGAAATACATTTTACATATGAAAACATATTTTAAAAACTGAATATTAAAAAGTGAATAGAAAAATTAAGAAACTTGAGTTTATGATCATTTTATGACAGTGACTGAATAAATTCTTAATTTATTAAGAAATTATAATAATTTCTGGCTCTCCAGTAAGCCTGGAAAAATATGGCTATCTGCTCTTATAGTTCTTTGAATACTGATAAGCAGATTTACACATAAAATAAGAAATAAGAAGTATTCATAATTGTAAAGTCATCACAATTTAGTCTCTTCTGAACATGACCCAGAAATAATTCCTTTTGTCTGTATTTTTTATAGTCTTAAATAAGGGTAAACTTTGATAAAATACCACAATTCTTAATGGGGTAAATTATTCCAAAATTAATACAATTGAAATATTTTTTCTATACATACAAAGACAAACTCTTCAGTAATGTCACAGAACACTAATCCAAGTATAAGATTGAAATTTAAAAAGTTGAAAGAAAATAAAAACCCACTTAAAGAAATAAAATCTTTCTTGTAAAAAGAATGGTCAATGATTCATTATGGTATTCTGAGATTATAATAAATAAAACTAAAGTGAACCTCATTAAAGATAATTTACCTTTCAAAAAGTCTATTTACAGAATAAACCACTGATCTATTCTTATATTTTTTCGTTCATACTTGTCTATCAATTTGACAAATATTAAGCGCTACTATAATCTAGGAATCAGTGATATAATAGTTAACACAGCTTTGTTCTATAGCACTTTCATAAAACGTGACTTCTTATGCTTCAAACTGCTATTTGCCTGCAACAATTGAGTATGACATTACTAACAATTCAATATAAAATTTTTAACATAAACTTTACAAAGTGGACAAATTATGAATATTTCAAATAAGACAAAGTTCTATGGAATTCTCAAATCTAGAGTTTCTAAGTGGTTTTTCTGTAACAGAATTAAAGTTATATGGTTTGTCAAAAATTCTCCCAAAACTACTTATCAATAGTAGGATGCAATTCAATTATGAATTTAGCCTGCTCCAGGAATTATCATTTATCAATTATTGTAAAAGCAGCTGCAGAATATAAATATTCTTATAAGATGGCTTTACAACACACACAGATACACACACACACATATATACACACCACAAAACCTATAGTCATAAGCCTGGTGACATTTCAAACTTCTAAGGATATAAAGTCTAGAAAACTTCCAGGATGGTAGCAGTGGGGACCTGTTAGGGGTCAGACTGACATCAGACTTCCTAAATACAGCACCAGATGCTAGAAGATATCTGTGCAATTAAAAGTTCTGATGAACAATTATTTTGAAAGTAAAATTCCAAACTGTATAATGAAATTTTTTTAGGTATGTAAACACTATGAAATTTAAAAGCCACAAACATTTTCTGAATTTAGAGAAAATATTACTTCAAGAAGAAAAACCCATCCAAGAAAGGGGCAGCCTTGGAATTGCAAGACTAAGCAGCTAGAAAAGAAACCAGTATAATACAACATATTTTTAATATCTCAGGTAATTCTTAATATATGATTCACTAAAGTTATAAAAGTGGAAGTGAGACAGGAAAATGGGGTCTGCTGGCAGGGAACATAAGGCCGAGTCACATTTCGGCTGTAACAGGAAATATCCTCTCCGTTAGAGTATATGCCATAAATGACTTTGTAACTTTACTTCAACTCCTCCATTTACGTAGGACATACTGAAGTAACCAATGGAATCCTCTAGAGGGGACTTAAACTCTCAAAAATTCTGTAAGGAGGCCTTTGAGCACCAATGCTTGGGCCTGCTCCCACACTGTTGAGTATACTTCCATTTTCAATAAATCCCGTCATTCCTTCCTTGCTTTGTTTGTGTGTTTTGTCCAATTCTTTGTTCCAGATGCCAAGAACCTGGACATCCTCCACTGTTAACAGAAGTATATAACATAAATACATCACAAAGATTTCTGATTATTTTGAAAATAAGAAAGCCAGGATTCAAATGAAATAATGCCAAAAGCCTATGTTCTAGGGCAGTGCTCCCCAACCTTTTTGACACCAGAGACCAGTTTCATGGAAGACCATTTTTCCAGGGGCAGGATAAAGAGGATTAGAAATAGAAGTAATTAACTGTAATACTTATATTTCATCGTGAACTAGAACTTAGTATATCACAAACAGAGAAAAGTCTTTAAAAACAAAAACCTGATCATATCTTAAGCAAAACAGAAAATCTCAACACATTTCAAAATGAAGAAATTATACAAGGGCACATTCTTGGTCCATAAAATTGAAAGAAACTAAAACGTAGCTATAAAATGACGACACTACTTTAAAATTTAAAAAGAAAAGGAAAAAAAAGGCCTACTATTAACTCTCAGAATACAGAGTAAATGAAAAATAAAATTATAAGCATATTATTTCATATGGGGTTTAGCCATAGCTATCTTTAAAGAAAAATTTAGGCCAGGTATGGTGGCTCACACCTGTAATCCCAGCATTTTGGGAGGCCAAGGTAGGCAGATCATGAGGTCAGGGGTTCGAGACCAGCCTGGCCAATATGGTGACTCCCCATTTCTACTAAAAATATAAAAATTAGCCGGGCATGGTGGTATGCGCCTGTAGTCCCAGCTACTCAGGAGGCTGAGGCAGAAGAATTGCTTGAACCCGGGAGGCAGAGGCTGCAGTGAGCCGAGATTGTGCCACTGCACTCCAGCCTGGGCGACAGAGTGAGACTCCGTCTAAAAAAAACAAAAAAGAAAAGAAAAATTTAGAGCTTGAAATGTATTAAATTCATTAGAACCTGAGATTTAAAACAAATAAATGAAAAGCTTCAAAATAGAATACAAATCAAAATGCATCAACATAATTTATAATGAAAAAACAAAAATGAGAAAATTGAGAAGAGGTAAAAGTTTCATTAATAAAACCAAACACAGTTTCTTGGGTAAAGTCTAGAAAGAGGAGATAAGCCTTTGGCGAGAATGATTATGAAAAATGAGAGACAGAGAAAAATATAAGGAGTTATTAAAGTTAGAAAGTTGAGCACATCTATGAATCAATAAATCTAAAAGTCTTAAACAAAATGGATGGTTTTCTAGAAAGAAAGATAATCAAAATTAACTCAAGAAATGGTAGAAAACCTAAGTAGAATATGTCCACTGAAGCAATGTCAATGACAGATAAATCTAACCCTTCAAAACGGCACCTAAACCCAAATGAATTTAGAGGCAACTTCTATCAAAATTACATAGCATTATTATAACATTTAAGGAATAGAGCACTACTTTTTTATTTACAAGGCCCAGAAAACAGGTGGAAAAACTCTCTAGTTCATTATAGATAGCCAATTAACAAACCTAAACGAGATAACAACAACAACAACAAAAACCCAATAGCAAATTAAATTTAGTAGTAGTATAAAAGACAACTACAAGAAAGGGGATAATAGAGAACACTAAGAAATATAATCCTTTCTTTTTTCTGTTTCTCTGTCACAAATCTCACACACACACAAATAAAATTAATCATACATATACAGTGATATTCCTCTGACTGGAATGCTTTTTTTTTTTTTTTTTTGAAATGGAGTCCCACTCTGTTGGAGTGCAGTGGCGCCATCTTGGTTCGCTGCAACCTCCATTTCCTGGGTTCAAGCTATTTTCCCACCTCAGCCTCCTGAGCAGCTGGGACTACAGGCGGTCACCACCATGCCTGGCTACCATTCCGCTCCCTCAGCCACCCAAAGTGCTGGCATTACAGGTGTGAGCCATCACACTCAGCTGTCTGGAATGCTTTTCCCAACCCTTTCGTTCTTCAGGTCTTAGCTTATGTTTTACTTTCTCAGATGATACTATCAACGGAGTTTCTCTCCTTATCTTTCTACCACACCATCCTCTTTATTTCCTCCATAATACTACCACAGCCTGAAATTATCTTGTTCTTGGATACTTGCTGATTATTTCTTCTCCATAAAAAAAAATGAACCTTTCAGACTTAGTGCTAACACCAGTGTGTGACATAGTTCCTGACACAATGCAATAACCAAACAGGTATCTGCTGAATAAATATTAAAAATAGAACACATTATGACTAACATTAATGCAATCACCACATTGAGGTATTACAGGTAAAAAAGAATATGTATCATCTCAATAAAAGTACGTGATTAAAGACAATATCCATTTTCATTAAAATATTTATTAAGCCAAAAAGAAAACTTTTATTCTTTATAAAGTATTCTGGGGCTGGGCGCGGTGGCTTACACCTGTAATCCCAGCATGTTGGGAGGCTGAGGCTGGCAGATCACCTGAGGTCAGGAGTTCGAGACCAGCCTGGCTAACATGGCGAAATCTTGTCTCTACTAAGAGTACAAAAATCAGACAGGTGTGGTGGCATGTGCCTGTAATCCCAGCTACTTGGGAGGCTGAGGCAGGAGAATCACTTGAACCCGGGAGGCAGAGGCTGCAGTGAGCTGAGATTGCGCCACTGCACCCCAGCCTGGGTGACGGGATGAGATTCCGTCTCAATAAATAAATAAATAAATATTCTACTAGAAATCTAAGATACATATTATTGTAGAAGTTTAAAACTTAGAAGCATCCCATTTAAATCGGGGACAAGATACCCAAATCAAAACTAGTAATGAACTATTCTGGAAACCTAACAGTAAGACCAGAAAAACAAAACAAATGTCCTCCAAAAAAAAAAAAAAAACAAAAAAACAAAAAACCTGTAAGGGTGTAAACACATACAGAAAAAGGAAAAGGAAATGACAAAATGCTATCATTTGCAGAAAATACAGCCATCCTTCTAGAAACTTCAAGAGAAGCAACTGAAAACTAAGTAAATGGTAAGATCAACATAAAAATCAATAGCCTTCCTACATACCAGCAATAACCCATGAGAAAATAAAATGTAAAATGGAAGAAAAAAATGTAATTCACAACAGCAAAAACAAAAAAAATCCAGGAATACACCTAACAAGAAAAGTGTAAGACCTACAGGAAAAAAACTGTAAAACTTTACTAAAGGACAAAAAACAAAAACAAAAACAAAAAAAACACCTGAAGAAATGGAGAGGCATACCATGTTCCTGGATGGGAAGATTCAATAGTGTAAAGATGTCAATTTTCCCCAAATTAATCTGTAAATTCAATGCACTTCCAATCAAAATCCCAAAGGGATTTTTAATGGAACTTGACATGTTGATTCTAAAGTTTATCTGGAAGAGAAAATACACAAGAATTGCCAAAAACATTTGTTGAAAAAGACGATGGGGAGGGATGCCCTACCAGATGTCAAATATAATATAAAATGACAATAACCAAAACAGTGGAGTATTGAATCCAGAACATATATATATGGGACTTATAAAGTGTGATAAAGGTAAGATTTCAAGTCAGTAGGAAAAAGACATACTGCTCAACAAACTATTTTGGGAGAACAGCTATGAAGCTGGAAAAAATAGGCCCCTACCAAAAAATATATATATGTGTGTGTGTGTGTGTGTGTGTGTGTGTATATCTTCAGATGTAAAGTAAAATCTACTAGAAACATAAATAAAACTAAATAAGTAGTAGAAGAAAATATAAGAGATTATGTTGCTATAATTTTGTAGACAAGAAACCTTTTCTGGAAAGACACAAAACCTAGAAACTAGGAAACAAAAGACTAATAAATGTGGACAGTATGAGAATAAAAATTCAAAGATGCCATAAAATAAAAAAACTGACAGGCTAGGAGAAAATATTACAAATATAATGTACATATTAAAAAGAGGATTATAAAGAAATTTTTAAATTTTAGTAAGAAAAAGACAAACACCACAACGGGCAAAATATTACAGAGTAGGCAATTCATAGGATAAATACGAATGCCCAGTTTCACTGGGAATCAGGCAATATAAATTAAAATAAAATATTTTTCATCCATTGACAGATAATATCTAATGTTTTCAAGGATAATTTTTCAGAATCTAAAATCAACATTTAAAAAGACAATTTTCTTTCTAGAAATTTAGGATAAAAATACTTGCACATGTAAGCAATGAACTACGTATATGGAAGTTCTTTTTATTTTAACAGGAAAGACTATAAATAACCCATATATTCATCAATACTACGGTTAAATAAATTATATATGGAATAACAGCTACCTTAAGAATAAAGAGATTTACACATAAAGGCCTAAACCACAACTATCTGTGCTGCTCATTTTGTCCCATCACCTCTCATCTCTTTTGCCTACATTATTTATCTTCATGAACTTATTAAGTGACATTTCCCCCCAATTTATTTTCTTCCTCTCACTTGAACATAAGTTCACTTGGACAAAGAACCTATTTTGTTCCTTGCTCTATCCCCTGTATCTAGAATAGTGCCTTAAACATTAACTACTTAAAAAATATTTACCAAATGGATACATTAATATTGATGCAGAATGATCTTCACATTAAGTTAGGTGGAAAAAAGCAGGCTGAAGCAAAAAAAAACAAAAACAAAAACAAAAACATGGTATGTACCTATTTAAGTTGACTTAAAAAGCAAAATAAAACATATACACATGTGCAAGAATGTACACAAAAAATTTCAAGATGGGTAAACCCAAGTTATTAACAGTGGTAATCAAAGAATGAAATCAAAGAGACAATTGTACCTTTTTACTTACTCCATACCCTTCTATATTGCTTACCTTAAAAAAAAAATGCAGTTTTCTACTGTGATTTTTAGCAAACAATTAATGAGAAAAAACAACTTCTTTAGACTTTCAAACAAAAAAAATAAAGAATCACCCAACCATTTCCATATTTCTAGAATAAATTCTGAAAGAGCTATCATAACAATTTGTATTGTCTTGAGATATATAGGATTAACTTGCTGGTACATGTAACTCATCTGAAAGTATGCATATGCAACCTCATTCTTTTTAAATGAAAGAAAAAGTTTTGGCAACAAAATAAAATATTGTAAGAATTAGTTAAAGCAACTGCTCGTTTTCTCAAGATAAGTAAAATCAGGAACATATTATGTTCTCTTCTTTTAATTCTTTTTCCTTCCTTTTGAAAATCAGGTTTATTGAAGTATACTTTAGAGTAAAATTCACCCTTTTTTCGTGGTACAAATCTACGAATTTTGAAAAATATATAATCTACAATTAAGATACACAGTATTTTAACACTCAAAAATTTGTCCTGTCCATTTGTAGGCAATCATGTACCACTACCTTTTGCCTCTAACAATCATGACTTTACTGTTACTTTCATTTTTTCCTTTCCAGAATGAATGGAATCACAGGTTTCTGAATGTAGCTTCTTTCTCAAACACATAATGCTTGTGAGATTCATAAATGTTGTAGCATGCATCAGTTCATTTCTTTTTAATGGTGAACAGTACTTCATCATATGGATGTATCACAATTTGTTTGGTTATTCACCAGCTAATGAACATTTAAATACACTACTTTATGCAGGCATGGTTTCACTTCTCTTAAATATGTACATAAGAGGAGGACAGGTCATATGAGAAGTGTATGTTTAAATTTATAAAATACTGCCAGACTTTTACATGACACCACTTTACATTCCTACCTGCAATATATGAAAGTTCCAGTTGCTACATATTCTCACTAGCTTTTGGTATCTTCTGGCTTTTCCCCCCTTTGTAGTTTTACTCTGCTTTTCCCTAATGGCTAATTAATGGTGTTGAACACCTTTATCTTGTGTTTATTTGCCATCAGCAAATCTTCAATAAAGTATCTGTTAAAACCTTTTCCTGGCTGGGTCCCTGAGGCTCACACCTGCAATTGGAGCACTTTGGGAGGTCAAGGTGGGCTGATTGCTTGAGCCTAGGAGTTCTGCAACAGCCCTGGTCAACGTGGCAAAATCCCATCTCCACAAAAAATACAAAAACCAGCCAGGGGTGGTGGTGCACACCTGTGGTCCCACGTACTCAGGGGGCTGGGGCAGGAGGATCCTTTGAGCCCAGGAGGTTGAGGCTGCAGTGACCCATGATTGCGACACTGCACTCTAGCCTGGGTGACAGAGTGAAACCTTGTCTCAAAAACAACAACAAAAAAATCATCTTTTTATTGGGTTTTCTCAATATTGATTTGTGAGAATTCTTAATATATACCAAACAAGTCCTTTATCAAACACATGGCTTGCAAATATTTTCTGCAAGCCGGTAGTTTGTCTTTTTATTTTCTTTTTAGTATCTTCTGAAGAACAAAAGTTTTTAATTTCAATGAAATCCAAATTATCGGGGGTTATTTTATGTTTGTGGTTTTTTGCCATATATGAAATACTTCTATCTAACCCAAAGTCACAGATTTTCTATGTTCTCTTCTAGAAGTTGCATTGTTTGCGCTTTTACATTGAGGCATATGATTAATGTCAGCATAATTTTTGCACATAGTGCCAAGGAATAGGTTGAAGTTCCAAAACATAGGTTGACAGTCAAACGTTTCAGCAACATTTGTTGAGAAGACTACATTTTCTCTATTGAATTGCCTTGGCATCTCTGTCAAGTATTATGTATCTTCCCTAGACTATTCTGATCCATTAATATATGTGCCACACTGTTTTGATTAGCTTTATAATAAATCTTTAAATTCTCCAACTTAGTTCTTGCTTTTCAAAACCGTTTTGGTTATTATAGGGCCTTTTCTATATAGATACTAAAAAGCTTGTAAATTAAAAAAAGGAGAGGATCCGGTGGGATTTTGATTGGGATTGCATTGATACTCTTGTTTTCGGGGGAATTTACATTTAACAGTATTGACTTTTAAAAATACATGGAAATATATATACTATACATTGTAGTATATATACATATCATATACTGTAATACAGCTGAAACATCTGGCTATCAACCTATTGCTTGGGACTTTAACCTACTCCTTCCACCATAGGCAAAAATTAACCTGAAATAAATCATAAGCCTAGATACTACATATTTTTTCATGTATTTAGGTCATTTTTGATTTCTCTCATGAACTGTTTTTTTTAGTTTTCAGCACAAAAACTACATACATACTTTATTAGATATATGCCTAAGTGTTTCATGTTTTTTGGTGCAATTAGAATTGGTGCGTTTTTAAAATTTCATTTTCTAAATGTTCATTTCTAATATATAGGAATAGAAAACATTGCTAAACTCACTGATTAATTATTGTAACTCTCTTATATTCCTAGTTTGCTAAGAATTTTTTGTTATCAGTGGATGATGAATTTTGTCAAGTTCCTTTTCTGTATCTACTGCGATTATAATTTTTTTTCTTGAGTGTGCTGATAGTGAATTACATTGATGAATCAGTAAACGTTAAACAATTTAAACCAACTTTATATTCCTAGGATACACACCATTTGGTGATGAGCTATCTTGTTTACATATTGTTGGACTGTTTGCTAATATTCTATTAGGATTTTTTATCTATGTTCATGATATATATTGGTTTTAATTTTCTTTTCTTATAATATCTTTGCTTGGTCTTGGTATCAGGGTAATGCTGGTCTCATAATGTGAGTGGAAATGTAATCCCCCATCATATATTTTCTGTAAAAGTTTGTGAAGAATTAGTATTATTTTTACCTTTAACATATCATGTAATATGTGCACGAAGTCATGTAGACTTAAGAGTTTGCTGAAGATTTTTTTTTTCTTTGAGACAGAGTCTCACTCTGTCACCAGGCTGGAGTGCAGTGGTACAATCTCGGCTCACTGCTACCTCTGCCTCCCGGGTTCAAGCTATTCTCCTGCTTCAGCCCCCCGAGTAGCTGAGACTACAGGCGCATACCACCACACCCAACTAATTTTTGCATTTTTAGTAGACAGGGGGTTTCACCATGTTGGCCAGGATGGTCTCAATCCCCTGACCTCGTGATCTGCCCACCTTGGCCTCCCAAAGTGCTGGGATTACAGGCATGAGCCACCGTGCCCAGCCTGCTGAAGAATTTTTAATGTGAAATACAATTTCTCTAACAGATATTAGTCCCTGTTAGCCTTTTAGTGTATATGGGTGGGATGGGAAGCAACATTACATTTTTCACTGCCAGTGTTAATAATTTGTATGTTCTCTCCCTCTGTTAGTATGATTAGAGCTTTAGCAGATTTAATGATTCTTTCGAAGAACCATGTTTCTTTTTTTTTTTTTTTTTTTTGAGATGGAGTCTCACTCTGTAGCCCAGGCTAGAGTGCAGTGGCAATCTCAGCTCACTACAGCCTCTGCCTCCCAGAGTGATTCTTCTGCCTCAGTCTCCCGAGTAGCTTGGATTACTGGTGCCTGCCACCATGCCCAGCTTATTTTTGTATTTTTAGTAGAGATGGTTTTGCCATGTTGGTTAGGCTGGTCTCAAACTCCTGACCTCACGTGACCTGCCCACCTCGGCCTCCCGAAGTGTTGGGATTACAGGCATGAGCCACTGCACCTGGCCTTAGTTTCTGTTGCTTTTAATTTCATTGATTTTCTTATCTTATTCTTTCTTCCATTCTGCCTGCTTTGGTTCAATTTGCTCTTCTAGTTTCTTAAGTTGGAAATTATTATATCGCTGATTTGAAAACTTTCTTCTTTTCTGACCTAAGCTTTAATCGTATACCACAAATTCTGATATATTTCATTTAATTCAAATATGTACCATATATACACGTATGTGTATGTTTATATACACATATATACATTTATATTTACACACACACACACATATACTTATGTCTGATTTTAAGTGAGCAAGGATCTAGTGTTCTAATGTTACTTCTGTTTACCATTGTTTGTCAAGCTAAGAGTATTCTTTTCTGTTGGATCTCATCCAAATAGTGAAAGTTATCCATTCAGCAACTATTTTATTGAGCACCTACAATGTTCTTGGACGCTGAGTTACATAAGTAACTCATAAGTAAATAGATAATAATGTTTGCTATCTTAGCTTATTGTAAAAACTAGCTTTTGATTTAAGTGAAATGGGAGCCAATGAACAGTTTTGAACAAAAGAATTATAAAATCTGATTTACATTTTAAAGGGAATTGGAATACTTAAGAAATCTGATTTTATTATTTGAGCTTTATTAAGTTTTAGGGAATATATACACATGTATGTGTATGTGTATGTGTATGTATATGTATATGTATATAATTAAGACAAAATCCCATAATTTATTTGGTTAATGATAGTCTGCTAGTCATTCAGAACCCAGGACACATTCTGATTAGGACCTCTGAGCCACCAACTCCCTACCAATCACTCTAAAATGAGCAGCTCTGAAACAGCTGTTAGATCTTGTGGGTGCACTCCCCAGCTACAAGAAGGGCTCTTGTAGTAGAAGGTGAAAAAGGAGTTACTATGCAAACACCACTGAAGTCTTATATTCCTACAGCCATATAGAGAATACTGTCTGCATTATGAAAATCAAGGCTTATGTGATGTTTACAGCAATACAGATAACTGTGCTATCATGCAATAAATGCAATGTGATAAACCTCCCAATCTGTAAAACACCACATTAAAATAATATAGGTTAGGGAGAAAACAGAGCTGGGGACATTCTACTCAATACTTACGCAACTCTGTAGTCAGAACTCTGAGAGAAAGAAACAGCAGTTGTAATACAAATACTAGCACACTTAAGACATATTAAATTCCAAGTCTTCACTTTTAAAAGAAGAGAATCCTGTAAAAAGCACTTTCAAGGCCAGGTGCCATGGCTCATGTCTGTAATCCCTGCACTTTGGGAAGCTGAGGTGGAAGGATAAACTTGAGGCCAGAAGTTTGAGACTAGCTTGAGCAACATAGCAAGACCCATCTCTATTAAAAAAAATTTTTTTTTAATCAGCCGGGCATATGAGCTTGCTCCTATAGTCCCAGCTACTCAGGGGGCTGTGCCCAGGAGTTTGAGGCTGCAATGAGCTGTGATCAACCACTGCACTCGAGGTTGGGCAACAGAGCAAGAGCCTATCTCAAAAAAACAAAAACGAAAACGTACTTTCAAGAGAGAACATTGAGCTAAACTGAAGAAATTCAGGTAAATGAACATTGTATTAAATATATGTTTTTGGCTTGTATTCAACTATGTTAGTATACTTTATATTCAGTTGATTTCATTTGGTGCTACAAAACTTATAAATATTCAGGAAAACTATGTATAAATGATTGTAACTTCAGATTTAAACCACCATCATTCCTCTAACTTTAGAGTCTCCATACATACAATCTAAAAACTTTTAAAAAAAATTATGCCAGGAAAATAGGTATATACTAGAATTGTCCCAAACAAATGAAAACATGTGGCTACTCCATCTACCTGCTAATTGTCTACAAGTATTCACATTATAGAAGCATTAAATACAGAATAGTTTTACTAAAATATCACTGACTTTGACCCATTACCTAGTGATAAAATAATCATCATTTAATTGGCAATATAAATATTTAAGACTATATAATGAGACTTTTAAATTATCCAAACAAATTTAGTTTCTCAACGAAAATGAAAAATTTGGTATACTGCAAAGTATACTTAAGAAATTTGTATACCCAATGGCTCTGTGTTTCACTTGATAAAGAATTAGGTTATATAAGGATAGGTCTACTTGACACTCAAAAATCTCCAAGAAATTTGGGTAAGTTGTCTATATGGTACGCTGGCAAAATGAATGAAATACGTATATGCAAAATTTCATCCAAAACCCATAATTTTGTAAAAGGAAAAAGAAAAATTAAATGTTAATAGTCATGACTCAACATTACTATTTCAAGAATTCTTAGTATAAACAGTCTAGTATGAGAGCAAAAAGAAAAAAATTAAAAGATAACTTACTATACTACAGCTTTGCCCAAAGTCACAAAGGAGATTAAATCAAAATTATAAATATTCCTTTCACTGGACATCTGGCCCCCACCACAGATCCCAACAAAATCAAAGCTATCCTTTCCCTTAATGATATTCAAAGACATTCTCCATGAATTGTATGATAAATTAGATGAGCCCAAACAAAATAAACTACAAATGTCAGGAATTGTGAAGGTTAAATATTCTGGGTAAGGAAGGTGATGTAAAACTTGTAACATATAAAAAGATATTCAAGAGTTTGAAGAGTATAGCATCAAAAACTTTAACAAACTACTCTTTGGGAACAAATTCAAGAGAAAACTTCTATAGTATGCTAAAATTCTAAATTTTCCCACTCTTCCCAATACATTTCATTCTAGTCATGGGCTCAAATTATGCCTCAAGATTATGAAGACAAGACATCAGCAATCATGTTACTGTTATAAAAGTCATCTCCATGCGTGCCCTGAGCCTTTCTTCATGGCTAATCAGAACTGCTACCCTAACAGGCTGCGAAAACATACAGTTTGGCTGTGTGTGTGTGTGTGTGTGTGTGTTGGGAGGAGGGAAGGGGAAAACAAGGAAAGTAAAAGAACAAAAAAGGAGGGAAAAAAGGCCAGCCAGAAAGACAAAGAGAAAGTCGAGATGCCAAGCACCTTTCATCCATCAACCTCCCAGCAAGAATTTAGCTGAGAAAAACATTGTCTCAATTTCCTATTACTTTATATAGAGCACCCCTATTAATTTCATCTTCTCTCAATTGCCTTCAAAACATCAACTGTAGAGGCATACCTCAGAAATTTAACAATTACAGTTCCTTCTACCTGGAATTCATGAAGATCTTCAAATTGCTAGCTGCTTCTCAACATTCAGGTCTTTGCTTAAATGTGTCACTCCTAAGTCCTTATGAATACCTCCTCCCCTCAGTCACGGTCTGCCCCATCATCCTGGCTTTATTATTTAGTAGTACTAATGACTATATAAAACTGTAGTATTTATTTTCTTGTCCAAGTATTGTAGTTGTCAGTCTTTCCAACTACAACGAAAGCTCAATATGAGTAATAACTTCATCTGTCTTTTTGTTGTAGTTTGAACCAAGAACAGTGCAGGACACCTAGAGGGCAGTCAATAAACATTTGTTAAATGAATATTACATTAGTATATGTCCTTTCTGAAACTAGAAAGACATTAAATGCTAAAAGTGCTCTTATTCTAACAGAGATTTTCTTATATTTTTTATCCAGCTCAAATTTCATGTGAATTCTGTTTTACAGATACAAGCAAAAAAGGAAACACAGAAGAGCTTTTGTCTCTATAAACACTGATTATGGAACAAAATGGATTTAGATTGCAAAATAAAATTATACAGGAGGAAACATTTTGTCTGAATTTCTTAAATATTGAAAAAGTCTACCATGACAGACCATAAATCTCCCCATCTGAAATTTTTTATAAAGTACCAGGCAATTCAAATGTCTGCTTCCATTCAGTATTTAGTAAATAAATCTTTACTCTCTTGGAGAGTTTTCAGGCACATTGCTTTAAATCCTCTTTGTCTCAGAACAGTGGTTCTCTACTTTAGCTGCACACTAGAATTATCAATAAATAAATAAAAATTGTCATCGGGGTACATACTTACAGTCCTAGGTACTTGGAAGGTTAAGGCAAGAGGATCATTTAAGCCCAAAAGTGTAAGACGAGCCTGAGTAACATAGTAAGATCCTGTCTCTTTAAAACAACAACAACAAAACTAAGCCTGGGCCATGTTCTCAGATACTATGATTTAATAGTTTTGGGGAGTGGCTTGGGCATAGGGATTTTTTATAGCTCCCCAGGTGATACTAATACCAGGTGAAGGTTAAACCACTGCTTAAAAGATTAAAATTAATAACTCCATTATGAAAGTAGTTTATTATATAAAGATTAAAATAACCTATCTTGACTGAAAGGCATTTAGTCATTCTAAATGCCATTAGTTTTTGTTGATATTCAAAAACTGCCAATTTATAAGTCACATAAAAAATCAGAATTATTCTTTCCCATCCTTTCTGTCAGTTATTAAACAAATGCTTATCAAAAAACCTGTAATTTCTCAATACTGTGCTAGGCACTGAAGAACCAGATCCCTGTACTCTTGTAATCAGTCATTTCCCTCCACCTTTCAGATGCCTCCACCTCAATCACCACTATGTTCACTCTCTCCTTTCCAACAAAGGCTGAACTTAGATACCCAGAATAAAAAAGGTATAGCTTTATGAATTAATCACCTGCTTAAACAGTATGGGGGGGGGGGAGATTCTTAATCTCATCACAATACTGCATGTATTACAATATAAATTTTAAAATAAATTCTAGCAAGACTAAATAAAATGCCATATAGAGTAATATTACCTGAATTACAGGAGAACAAAAGACATAAAAAGTCACAAAGAATAAGAAAAGACACATTTATTTAAAATGTATGCAAAAAATATCCCAAACCAAAAAATGTAAATAACAGTCAGAAAAAAAATGTTTATCACACTTGACAAAGATTCACATCAATATACAAAAATTCTCTAGAAAAATAAAGTCACATCTCATTCGCAAAATGGCTAAAGGGTATCTATAAACTTTTTTTACTATAGGGAAATTGGAAATAACCCAGTTATGCAACAACACAAATGCACAGTAAGTTATATTCCCAAGCTAGAATATTATACAATCACCAAAATAATGATTTTCAGAAAAATTAATAAAATAGAAAAAAAAAAACTACAGGAAAATGTAAACAGTGCGTGAGGAAAAAAAAGCAAGAAACAAATATTTTTAAATAATACAGTCCCAATATATTAAAAATGTGTATATATCTGTATTTGCACAGAGAATGAACTGAAAGGAAATGTATCAAAATATAACACCATTAATTTTTCTAACACAGGCTTATAATTCTCTTTGAACCTTTTTATGTTTTCCAAGTTTTCTATGAGATTTTGTAATTAAGTTTTCCATGTCATTCCTAAAGAGCTAATAATATAGTAATTGCCATTAGGAATAACCTGAAACAGTTTATTTTAAATTGCTTTAAAATGTATTCACTTTTCTAAACATAAGCTGCTTGGAGCAATTTTCAGGCTTTCTCACTAAAAATGTTTAGGTTTCCTTAAGACATACTGTGAAACATAAACATATTAGATGCTGCTATACAAACATGGACACTATCTGGCAGTCATCTGTGGCAAAAGCATCTACAATGGCACTGCACTGACACTATTTCTATTGAGTACATATTACACAAAATGAAATGACTTCACAACTAAACAGAAAGGGCTACAAAGACTAAGATGTGGCACTTTATTAGCCATGAAAGATTTTTCACTGCAAATTTGCCACAGCACAGTAGGTCTACTTTAGCATAATTCTCTCCACCAATCAGTAGTTCAAATACAGTACGATGTGGCTTATAGGCACAACAGAGCAATTGGGACTTGGAAAGACTTCCCACCTCTTTTCAGACAATGAACAACAGGCATAAAAGACTATGACCACTGAAAAGAAACAATGAAGTCAGTCCTACTCCTTCCCATCTTTCTGTCAAACCTAGCAGTATTTACCAAACCCAAGGCAGGAACAGGATTAAAAAAAAAAAAAAAAAAGGCACAGAACTGAAGTCTTACTTAGTTCAGGAGAAAAAGATCAGAGTTTAGAGAAATTAATGCAGCTAAAACGTGGGGGCAGAAAACTAGAGAGGGAGAATTGGGAAAAGAACTATTGAGGAGCTGTAAACTAAACAATTATAGAAGCTCCAAAAGATTGGTGGAGAAATATCAAAATCTAACCAGCCAGAGGAGAGAGATTTCATTGAACACATAGGTATTTAGCAGAAAATCCAGAAAGGCTACACATACCAGTAGGGCTATTCTAACTTTAGAGTACAGACTACTAGAAAGATGATCTAACAATGCTTCAAAACAAGCCTTAAAAGGATAAAGCTGATTTTCAAGTAACCTTACAGCCAAATATAAATACTCTTTAAAAGAGGACAATACAATCCAGACATTCAACACTATAATATCACAACGTCCAGCATCTAATAAAAATCAGTAGACTTGCAAAGGAGCAAGAAAATGTGTCTCATAATTAGGAGGGAAAAAGGTAAACAGAAACAGATGTAGCATTAGCAAACAATAACTTTAAGACAGTCCTTTTGCAAGTGCTCAATGATTTAAAGAAAATGTGAAACAATGAGAGAAATGAAGTCTATAAAACTGAAAGATCAAATAGAATTTCTAGAGCTGAAAAATACAATATTTGAAATAAAGATTCACTGGATGATCTGTCACAGTTAATTTAGACATTGCACAAAAAAAGATCAGTGAACATAAAGATAGCAGCAGAATTTATAATAGCAAAACTATAGGCTTATTTCCTCTGGTTGGTTAGATCTTGATGTTTCTCAACCAACCCTGTGGGAGTTTCTATGTTTGTTTAGTTTACAGCTCCCCAACACTTCTTTTCCCAGTTTTCCCTTTCCCAGTTTTCTGCCCCTACTTTTTAGTAGAAAATGCCTCAGTTTCTCCAAACCCTCATCTTTGTGTCTTGAACTAAATTATAATAACAACTGGCAAAACTAAACAATAAAGAGAAAAACAGCTGAAAAAAGATGTACAGAGGCAATGTTATTTTTAGGACAATATCAAAATATCTAAAAACGTGTAACTGGAATTCCAGAAAGAGAGAAGGAGGGTAGAAAAAACATTTAAAGAAATAATGTGGGCTGGGCGCGATGGCTCACACCTGTAATCCCAGCACTTTGGGAGGCCCAGGCGGGCGGATCACGAGGTCAGGAGATCGAGACCATCCTGGCTAACATGGTGAAACCCCGTCTCTACTAAAAATACGAAAAAATTAGCCGGGCTTGGTGGCTGATGCCTGTAGTCCCAGCTACTCGAGAGGCTGAGGCAGGGAGAATGGTGTGAACCCAGGAGGCGGAGCTTGCAGTGAGTCGAGATCACGCCACTGCACTCCAGCCTGGGCGACAGAGCGAGACTCCGTCTCAAAAAAAAAAAAAAAAAAAAAGAAAAAGAAAAAGAAATAATGTCTGAAAATTCTCAAAATTGGATAGAAAAATATAACCTTACAAATCCAATACGTTCCACAATCTTCAAGAAAAACACGAAGAAAAGTGCACCAAGGCACATCACAATGAAACTACTAAAAATCAACAACAATGAAAAAACTCTTAAAAACAGCCATGGGGGGGAAAAACCATCATGTGCACAGAAAGGAAGATAAGAATGACTGCTGACTTCTTATTCAAAAGAAGGAAAACCAGAAATCACATGAAAAAGACCTTTAAAGTGCTAAAAGATAAACAATCTTGTCCGGGCGCGGTGGCTCACGCCTGTAATACCAGCACTTTGGGAGGCAGAGGCGGGCGATCACGAGGTCAGGTCACTGAGACCATCCTGGTAACACAGTGAAACCTTGTCTCTACTAAAAATACAAAAACAAAATTAGCCAGGCATGGTGGCGGGCTCCTGTAGTCCCAGCTACTCAAGAGGCTGAGGCGGGAGAATGGCGTGAACCCGAGAGGCGGAGCTTGCAGTGAGCCGAGATCACGTCATTGCAGTCCAGCCTGGGCGACAAAGTGAGACTCCGTCAAAAAAAAAGAAAAGAAAAGAAAAGAAAAACAATCTTTCTTTCAACAAAGTTTTCAATATGCAGTAAAAATATGCTTCAAAAATAAGGGAAAATAGATATTCTCAAACAAAATCTGAAGGAATTTGTTGCCAGCAGACAAGCACTATAAAAAATCTTTTTAAAGTAAATTCTTCAAGTGGATAGAAAATGATACCTAATAAAACTGGATCCACCCAAAGTAATAAAGAGCACTAGAAATGGCATAAAATGGATATCTTCTTTTTCCTCATTTAAGAAAATATCTTTAAATAATAAGAATCTATTCTGGCGATTCACAACATAGGTAGAAAGAAATAAGATACATGACAATATTCAGACCAGAGACATAAGAGAAGGAATGAAATATACTGTTGTAAGGTTCTTAATATTTTGGGGAAGTGGTATTATATGTGACAACAATTATTAGCTAACACATATATATTACAAGCACTACAACAATCACAAATAAAATAATAAAAACAGGTAATACACCAATAAAAGGGACAAAAAGGAATACTAAAAATACTCACAAAAGACTTTTTTTGTGAGTAAAAATACTCACAAAAGAATGGCCAAACCAATCTTCAGCAAAAAGTACAAAGCTGAATGCATCACACTACCTGATTTCAAAATATACTACAAAGCAGCCCAGGCAGGGTGGCTCATGCTTATAATCCCAGCACTTTGGGAGGTCAAGGTGGGAGGACAGCTTGAAGCTAGGAGTTAAAGACCAGCATGGGCAAGAAAGCAAGACACCACCTCTACAAGAAAAAAATTTACAGAATTAAAATTTAGCCAAGTGTGGTGGCACACAGCCTATAGTTGCAGCTACTCAGAAGGCTGAGGTGAGAGGATCGCTTGTGCCCAGGCTACAGTGAGCCATGGTCATGCCACTGCACTCTAGCCTGGGTGACAGAGTAAGACCGTTTCTAAAAAAAATTTTTTAGCAAAATAAAAAATTTGAAAAACAAAGCAGTAATAACCAAAACTGCATGACACTAGCAAAAAAACACAGACCAATGGAACAGAATAAAGAACCCAGAAATCAATCTACCCATTTTATGGTCAATTGATTTTTGACAAAGATGCCAAGAACACAATGTGAAAAGAACAGTAATTTCAATAAGTAGTGCTGGGAGAACTAGATACTGACATGCAAAAAAATGCAATTACATCCTATCTCACAACAAATACAAAACTCAACTCACAATGGATTAAAGACTTAAACATAAGCACTGAAACTGCAAAACTACTAGAAGAAAATACAGGGGAAAAGCTCCATGACACTGGTTGGGCAATGAATTTTTGGATATGACTCCAAAAGCTCAAATAACAAAAGTAAAAATAGATGAATGGGATTACATCAAGCTAACAAGCTTTTATACAGCCGAGGAAACAATCAACAGAGTGAGGAGATAAATCTATGAAATGGGAGAAAATATTTTTAAACATATATCTGATTAGGGGTTAATGCCAAAAACACATAAAAATCTTAGTGGCAAGAAAACAACCTGATTTTTTTTAGAAAATGGGCTAAGGACCTGAATAGACATTTCTCCAAAGAAAACATACACATGGCCAATGGATGTGGAAAAAATGCTCAACATCACTAATAATCAGGGAAATGCAAATTAAAACCACGGTGAGACACTACCATTCAGGGGTTTCAACAGCTATGAAGAAAAAGACAAAAGATAGCAAGGATTGGTAAGGATGTGGAGAAAAGGAAACACCTGTACACTATTAGTAGGAAGGTAAATTAATATAGCCATTATGGAAAACAGTACAGAGGTTCCTCAAAAAATTGAAAATAGAACTACCATATGATCCAGCAATCCCACTTCTGGACACATATTCAAAGAAAATGAAATCAGTCATACTGAAGGAATATCTGCACTCCCACCCATGTTCACTGCACCATTGTTCACAACCACCAAGATACGGAATAAACCGGAGTATCCATCAATGGATGAATGGATAAGAAAAATGTGGCCTATATACACAATAGAACAGAAAGAAAGAGAGAGAGAGAAAGAAAGCAAGAGAGAGAGAGAGAGAGAGAGATAGAGAAAGGGAGGCAGGCAGGGAGGGAGGGAAAGATAGAAAGAAATCTTGTCTCTTGCAACAACATGGAGGAACCTGGAGAACACTGTGCTCAATGAAACAAGCCAGGCACAGAAATGCAAGCACTGCATGATGTCACTTATATGTAGAATCTAAAAAAGCTGAATTCATAGAAGCAGTGAGTAAAATGGTGGTTACCAGGGATTGAGAGGGAAGGTGAGGGGTCAGGAGGGTGGACCAGAAAGATGTTGGTCAAAGGACAGAAATTTTCAGTTAAGAAGAAGAAGAAGTTCAAGAGATCTATTTACAGCATGGTAACTAGAGTTAATAACAATGTACTGTACACTTGAAAATTGCTAAGAGAATAGATTTTTTTTTTCCCCCAAGACAGAGTTACACTCTTACCCCCAGGCTGGAGTGAAGTGGCGTGATCTCGGCTGACTGCAACCTCCACCCCGCGGGGTTCAAGTGATTCTCCAGCCTCAGCCTCCCGAATAGCTGGGATTACAGGAGCCTGCCACCAAGCCTAGCTAATTTTTGTATTTTTAGTAGAGACAGGGTTTCGCCATGTTGGCCAGGCTCATTTTGAACTCCTGACCTCAGGCGATCCACCCACCTCAGCCTCCCAAAGTGCTAGGATTACAGGCATGAGCCACCGTGCCCGGCCAAGAGAGTAGATTTTTAAGTGATCTCACCACAAATAAACATAAGTATATGAGGTAATACATATGTTAATTAGCTCAATGTAGCCATTTCACAACGTATACATATTTCAAATATCATGTTGTACACCAAAAATATATACAATATTTGTCAGTTTAAATAAAAGTAAAGTCAGATTAAAGATATATGAAAAACAAATAAAAAACTCAACCTAATAAAAGGCATGAACAAAGGGAAAAAAGAAGCCATAACGAATGGGAGAAGTGGGAAACAATTAGCAAGATGGTGGAATGAAATATAAAATATTGCTAATTATACTAAGTGAAAATGGATTAAATATACTAATTAAAGGGCAGATATTGACAGTCTGTATAAAAAGGCAAGAGCTATCGACATGCTGCCTACAAGAAACATACTTTAAATATAAAGACAGAGATAGGTTAAAAGAATGGAGAAAGATATACCATGCAAACATTAATCATAGAAATGCTGGTAGAGCTATTATCAATTTCACATACTGTACACTTCAGCAAAACAACAAATATTAACAAAGCCAAAGAGAAATATTTTGAAACAATAAAAGGATTAATTCAGCAAGAAGACATAGTAACTCTAAATGTGTATGTACCTCATGAGGAAGCTCCAAAATACATAAAGCAAAAACTGACAAATCGGAAAGGAAGAATGGGACTCTCTACAATTATATTTTGGAGATTTCAACATTCCTCTCTCAGATTTGGCAAAACAAGTAGACAGAAAAATCAGTAAGGATATTTAAAAAACTTGAGGCCGGGCACAGTGGCTCACGCCTGTAATCCCAGCACTTTGGGAGGCCGAGGCAGGTGGATCACGAGGTCAGGAGATCGAGACCATCCTGGCTAACACGGTGAAACCCCGTTTCCAATAAAAATACAAAAAAAATTCTCCAGGCGTGGTGGTGGGCGCCTGTAGTCCCAGCTACTCCGGAGGCTGAGGCAGGAGAATGGCGTGAGCCCGGGAGGCGGAGCTTGCAGTGAGCAGAGATCGGGCCACTGCACTCCAGCCTGGGTGACACAGCGAGACTCCGTCTCAAAAAAAAAAAAAAAAAAAAAACTTGAACATTATTAACTTATTGGTCATTTATGGAACATTCAACACAACAACTTCAGAGAACATATTCTTTTCTAATGCCCATAAAAAACTCATTCAACAAAATAAACCATATTTTGGGGCATAAAACAAGCTTCAATACATTTTTTAAAACTAAAATTAAGAGTACAGTACATTCTCTGACCACACATAATTAAATGGGAAGCCTATAATATGCCAACATATTTAGAAATGAAATAACCAACTTTTAAATAACCCACATAGCCTTTCCCCAAAAGGGTTCCTTATATGAACCATGGATGGCCAAAAATAATTTGAGTGACTACTTTCTCAGTTCTCCCAAAAATGTTATATAAATAGTACCATAATACAACACAAGCACAGGAGAGAATAGAGTGACTAACAGCCTTAGGCATTAGAGATCAATCCTCCAAGGAAACCCCAGTTAAGACAGGCAGAATGAGTCAAAGAAATCCAGGGGAAATTAGAAAACATTTAGAACTAAATGCTAATAAAAATACAAGATATCAACATTTGTAGTATACAGCTAATGCAGTGCATAGAGGGAAATTTATAGTGTTTAATATTAGTAGTAGAAAAGAAGAAAGATTACAAATAATAACCTAAGCTTCCACATAAAACTAGAAAGAGGGACAAACTGAATTCAAAAAAGGGAAAAAATAAGAGCAGAAATCAATTAAACAAAAAATGAACAAAATAGGCTGGGCGCGGTGGCTCATGCCTGCAATCCCAGCACTTCCGGGGGTGGGCAGATCACCTAAGGTCAGGAGTTTGAGACCAGCATGGTCAACATGGCGAAACCCCCCCTCTACTAAAAAATACAAAAATTAGCTGGGCATGGTGGTGCGTGCCTATAATCCCAGCTACTCAGGAGGCTGAGGCAGGAGAATTATTTGAACCCAGAAGGTGGAGGTTGTAGTGAGCCAAGATCGTGCCACTGCACTCCAGTCTGGGTGACAGAACGAGACTCTGGGTCAAAAACAAAAAACAAAACAAAACAAAGAAAAACAAAATAGAAAATAATCAGTGACACAAAATGAAAATCAACTGAAAATTTATTGAAAGGAGAAAATGTGAATTGCCAGTGAAAGAGGAAACACTATCACAAATCCTGTCATTATCTAAACAGTATAGGACTATTACGAACAACTCTGTCAATTAATTCAACACCACAGACTGAAATTGACAAAGTCCTTGCAAATCACAATTTATCAAATCTGACAGAAAAAAATCTAAACAGCCCTATATCTACTAAAGAAATTCAATGTTTAATTGAAAACATTCCCAAAAACAAAACCCTAGGTGCAGATAGCTTCACTGGTCAATGCAATCGACCCAAACTTTCGGAAAACAGAAAAGAAGGATATACTCCCAATTTTTTTTACGAGGCTTGCATTTCCCTTACGCAAAAAAGATCAAATATATTACAAGAAAAATAAAGAGCACTATGCCTTAAAATCCTTAACAATATATTAGTAAGTCAAATGCTGCCATATACAAAAGGAGTCACACATTGTGACCAAGTGGAGTTTATCCCAAGAATACAAAGTTGGTTTAAAATGCAAAAGTCAATTAATATAATTCATACAATAACAGAACAGTGGAAAATCACAGGATCACCTAAAAAGATGCAGATTAAAGCACCTGACAAAATTCAATACCCTTTGATGATAAAAATCCTTAGCAAACTAGGAATAAAAGGGAACATCCTCAACCAGATAAAGGAATCAAGAAAAAAACTACAGGTAACAGAATACTTAATGGTGAAAGACTGAATACTTATCTCCCTAAAATCAGAAACAAGGCAAAGAAGCCCATAGTCACCAGTTCTATTTAACATTTTATGGAGGCCCTACTTAAGGCAATAAGGTAGAATATTGAAAATAAGAGAATTAAAAGGCATAACCATGGGAGATGAAGGTAGAAACTGACTTTATTTGTACATATGATCCAAGTAGATAGAAAATCCTAAGATCTACCAAAAAAACAAACAAATAAAAAAAAACCCTAGTAGAACTAAGTGAATTTAACTAAGCCCACAAATATCCACTGTATTCCTACATATGAACAACAAACAATTGCAAAATAAAAAGAATTAGCAGTTACAATAATATCAAAAACCTAAAACACCTAGGAACAAATTTCATGAAATATTTATAAGACCTGAACAGTGAAAACTATACAACAGTGCTGAGAGAAATTAAAGAAAATATAAATAAATGAGTGTGTGTGTATATGTGTCATGCTCACTGTGTGGGCCAATGTTATATGAACTACACAAAACACAGTTCTAAGTCTGATATGGCCAAGAAGCCACAAGTTTGGAACCTTTGCCCTAGATGTTCTAAATTTTATTGTTGAAACAAACAAGACCATCAGAAAACCTAGTACTTACACTACATTATTGTTTTCAACCAAATTGCATTTTATTAGCAAAACTTTAGTTTATACTCTGTATAAACAATGTGAAGGGTATATTTTAGAAATGCTGAAAAAGTTATCTACTACCTGGAGTATCTCCATTATGAGGGCCCAAAAGAAATTTTTTCTCAGATCTCAATTTCAGAAAATATGAGTCCTCCAAATCATCTAGTATACCTATGAAGCTATGGACTATGCAAATCTCAAAATTCATCAAGTTTCCAAATTTGGCTCTGGTTGCTAGTTAACTGAATCTAAGTTTAATAACTGTATATTACATACATTTTTCTGTATAATCCATTTTCCTTTGGTCTTAATTTACTAATTTTACCTTTGTATTTTTATTTTTTTAGAGTATATACTCTAAACTACTTCAAATCATTTTGGGGGATGAAATGTCTTTTACCTAAATACATAGATGACTTTTTTTTTAACTTAAAGAGTCAGGGTCGCTAAAAATTAACCATATAGTCAAGCACATAATACAGACCATAAAATATTTTAAATGTATATGGTCTCACATTACTTTTACAGAGCAGAAAATAGTAGGAGCTAAAGAATGTGAAAAGAAGACTAGGGTGGGAAAACCCTAGAGAAGAGGTAGGATCTAGGTGGAGCTCTGAATAATGAAGATAAAGAGGGTAGCAGGTAGACAACATGGGCAATAACAGGGTATTAGGATACAATGTAAAGGCAAACGGTTGAGATTAAGTGTTGTAAAGATAAAGTTGAGTGGATAGAATGAAGTCATATAATATATAGTTCAAAGCCAAACTGAGCTTTAGTTTGATTCTTAAATGTAAAATAACACAGTAAAACAGGTTACAAAGGCTTTGACATATATAGGAGATACACATTATCATCTCAAACTTTTTGTTTAGTAGTTATTGGAGCCACTACCTTAAGAAATCTAATTGTAGGCCGGGTGTGGTGGCTCATGCCTATAATCTCAGCAGTTTGGGAGGCCGAGGCAGGTGGATCACCTGAGGTCAGGAGTTCGAGACTAGTCTGGCCAACATGGTGAAACCCCATCTCTACTAAAAATACAAAAATTAGCTGGGCGTGGTGGCAGGTGCCTGTAATCCCAGCTACGTGGGAGGCTGAGGCAGGAGAATCACTTGAACCCGGGAGGCAGAGGTCGCAGTGAGCCGAGATGGTGCCATTGTACTCCAACCTAGGCAACAAGAGCAAAACTCTGCCTCAAAAAAAAAAAAAAAAAAAAAAAATCTAATTGTAAACTTCCATAAGCAGAAGGGGTCTTAAGAGAAACTATATGGTACAACTAAATTTTAGAGATTAAAAAACACAGGAATAAAGAAAAATGTATAGTATTTCAAATGATGTACAAAGCTTATCATCCTTAAAATCCCAACCTACTGATCACCTGGATTGATCTGAGTTAATATGAATTACTTTTAGTTCTTCTTTATACAATATATACACCTAACCAAAGCCAAGGAGAGTCTAAACACACTCCCAAGGTGTGGGTTGGGCAGAGGGAAAGAGGGTGGCAATTCTTTCACTGTACAAGAATAACTCAAAATGAAAAACCACCATTTACTATATTCTAAGTACAATGTTGAGTCATTGAAGATACCAACAACAAAGCTATTCACAGAAAATCAGACTATAACACTAAAAGCTCAAGACAATGAAAAAGGAAACCCATTAAATGTCTAGAAATACTTAAAATCACTGTCAACATAATTCAGCATTTCCATTTACCTAACACTTTATAAAAGATATATTCTTCCATAATTCACAAAACATTTACGAAACGATCCACCTGCCAAGATTATTTTTTAAATGATATATGTAGGGCTTAATCTTAACATTCTGGTTGTCTAATGAAAGTTTTCCGAAGAGAGCATATTTCTATCTAGAGCTATCTCCCTTGACTTTATTTCATGGAGAAAACTAAAAAATAATAGAACAGAGAAACTGAGAAAGATATTTAAAAAAAAAAAGTACTTGTGCAGCTGTGATACAAAATCTTAAAAACGAAAACTTTCTGATATGTGTGAACATTTAAACCCACATGTTTTTGGAAAATCTTAACTAGTTATTTCTTTGTGAAATATAAGAATTTAGGCCAGCACAGTGGCTCACGCCTGTAATACCGGCACTTTGGGAGGCCAAGGCACGGGGATCACCTAAGGTCAGGAGTTTGAGACCAGCCTGGTCAACATTGTGAAACCCCGTCTCTACTAAAAAAATACAAAAAAAAAAAAAAAATTAGCGCAGAGTGGTGGTGTGTGCCTGTAATTCCAGCTACTCGGGAGGCGGAGACAGGAGAATTGCTTGAACCTGGGAGGTGGAGGTTGCAGTGAGCCAAGATCGCACCACTGCACTCCAGCTTGGGAGACAAAGCAAGACTCCGTTTCAGGGAAAAAAAAAAAAAAAAAAAGAAACATAAGAATTTAGAAGCTGAGTGGATAGAATCAAGTCAAATAATATATAATTCAAAGCCAAATTGAGGTTTAGTTTCTCAAACTTAAGCATGTCACACAAATATATGTTGGTCTTATGATGACAGTGCATAAATTACAAATGCTGAACATATGACAAGGACTAGGCAAGTGGCAACAGGACAGATTCAAGGTTAGAACCAGGTAAGGATAAACACTAGTTAGATGAGTAAGGTCAAGAAGTGAGAAGGTCTGTGTGAAATCAAAGAGTTAGGCTGGCAGCAATATTCAAACACTGAGTTCAGGATAAATATCTGGACAACCTGCAGCAAGAAAAAGAAATCATGATTAAGTAGGCAGTATTACCAAAACTGAGAGAAAGAGGTTAAATGACAAAAGCTCAGGACAGCAAAGAATCCAGACAGCACAGAACACCAAAAACACTTTTAACACTGAACCTAACACTGTATTTCTCACCTCAAACAGTTCCTCAAAATTTTATGGTGGTGGGAAGATATGGAATTTGAGAATGAGAAAGACAGAGATGTACAGATGTTACTGACCTTTCTCTTTCCCAGTGAAAACATTATTTGTTCCAAAGCTAATATCAAAAATAAATTTTTGCAAAAATATGGTATATATAAACATTGATATTTATATAAACAAAAGAAGGTGAGAAGTAAATCTTAAATGACTCAATTTTACCTCTATATGAAGAAATTTGAAAAACCTTAGTTTTTAAATAGAGGAAGATCTACATTATCTGAATTTTATTTTTCATTTTCATAGACTATATAAAATAAGAGAAAGAACTTCTCTTGACCAGATGAAAACCAAAGTGATACCTGTGAAAGAAGGGAAGGATAGGAAAGACACTTTATAGCCTTCAAAAAAAATACTCAAATTTGACAAATATTTCATATATCTGTTTCACTTACCACTTAATATTACTCCACAAGCAAAATATTTTTCTACTTATTTCTATTAATAGCTTCTCTTTGCACTCACTACTTCCTTCAGGAATCCTCAAACTCCTGACTTTCTGAAATTCTGAATGACTAATCTTGGACTGATAATTTTAAAGCAATATTCAAATTCCCACACAGATTTCCACACAAGGTTTTTCTCCGGCTCTTTAAAATTGCTATATTGTAGTTAAAGGATAGAGTGACCTACAGGGTGTGTCAAAGAGACTGGAGAAGTTGGTACTATGTGATTAATTAATAAATTTTATAAAATAGTAAAGAATACATTTGAATCAAGCAGACTTGTCTAAATCTTACTTTTACTCCCTTAATGAGTGTAAACTTGTAAACTGGGCAATATACTGTAAAATAGCAGTTGTGCAAGTGTGGTCCATGGGATCTATGAGAATCTCCAAGACTCTTAGAGGGTCTGTGAGGTCAAAATTATTTTTAAACAACTAAGATGGTTATTTGCCTGTTGCACTGTGTTGACACTTGCACTGATGACACAAAAGCAATGGTGGGTAAACCTGCTAGTTTCTTAATATCGATCAAGGCCATGATACCAATCTGTACTAGTTAGTAGTTATCATATTCTTCTCTACATGCACTCACAATTTTGTATTAAAAAAAAAAGAGAGAAAAAGAAAAACCCAGTTTCCTTCATGAAGCAGTAGAAAATATCATTCTTAAACATTTTCAATCTTAGGCCAGGTGCAGTCGCTCACGCCTGTAATGCTAGCGCTTTAGGAGGCTGAGACTCCTAAAACAGGACTGCTTGAAGCCAGGAGTTCAAGACCAACCTGGCCAACAGAGTGAGACTTCGTCTCTATTTAAAAAAAAAAAAAAAAAGCAAGAAAGAAAAGAAAAAGAAATTTTTTCAGTCTTGAATATATTACTTTAATATTCTGTGTGACAAAACAGAAAGCACTTCTATTACATACCCAAAGTACGGTAGCTGTCTCAAGAAAAACACTTGTGCAAACTGCAAATGGTAGCCAACTTTTTTTCATAGAATACCATCTTTTCTTAAGACATACTATAATTATTCACTAATTTGGCAGACATTTTCTCAAGAACGAATGATATGAGCCTGTCATTTCAAGAAAAACAATTCAAATGATTTGTCATCAATAATAAAATTCAAACTTTCAAGCAAAATTAGAATTTTGGAGATCTTATATCTGACACGTGACAGCTTCCCAGTTTTTGACTTTTCTGAGAACACTGATGCTGTTAGAAAATGTGATTTTTTTTTTTTTTGAGATGGAGTCTTGCTCTGTCACCAGGCTTGAGTTCAGTGGTGCTATCTCGGCTCACTGCAACCTCCGCCTCGCGGGTTCAAGTGATTCTCCTGCCTCAGCCTGCCGAGTAGCTGGGACTACAGGCGCATGCCACTACACCCAGCTAATTTTTGTATTTTTAGTAGAGACAGGGTTTCACCATGTTGGCCAGGATGGTTTTGATCTCTTGACCTTGTGATCCACCCATCTCAGCCTCCCAAAGTGCTGGGATTATAGGTGTGGGCCACTGCGCCTGGCTGAAAATGTGATTTTTAAAAATATTGTAGAATAAAAGAAACCAGTATTTTACTATGACCAATATTATAAAAATCCTACATGGTTTTGATAAATTCAAAGTGCACAATAAGCCAGTGAGTTTTAATCTAACAAAGTTCAGAAAGTTCACCGGTAATTGTTTCAGATTCCACACTGCAACTAACCTTTAAGAAACTACCACTTGTGGAGTTTAGGAATGGTTTTAAAGAAGATTATCCACAATTATCTGAAAGGGCTATGAAAATACTTTTTGTTTTTTTATCCTCCTATCAATGTGACACTAAATTTCTTTAGAGACTTCGACCAAATAATGTATCACAATAGACTGAATATGACAGCAGATATGATGGGCATGGTGGCTGGCACCTGTAGTCTCAGCTACTCAGGAGGCTGAGGCAGAATGACTGCTCAGCCCAGGAGTTCAAGGCTAAAGTGCATTATGACTGTACCTGTGAACAGCCACTGCACTCCAGCCTGGGCAACGTAATGAGACCTCAACTCTAAAATAAAAGTTAAATTAAATTAATAAAGAAGATATGAGAGTCTAGTTATCTTCCATTAAGTCAGATGTTAAAGATATTTATAAAAATGTAAAACAATGCCACTCTCACAAGTTTTTTCTTTTGGAAAATAATTATTTTTTTATAAAAGCATGTTAACATGCAATGGTTTATCTTTTTTTTAAATGAATAAATATGTAAATGTTTTTAAATTTTTCTTTCAACTTTAATTTTAATTTTCTTTAAACTATAATTTCTAATATAGTAAATAGTGATAGATATAACTCTCAGAAACAAAAAACTTTTGAGTTCTCAATAATTTTTAACAGTGAAAAAGAGACCTAAGACCAAAAGAATTTAAAACTATTGCTCTAATAATCCCTGACGTTCAAATTTTCCTGTCAAATGGCGGGGGTGACAGCATAAGGATAGAAGATGAGGGTTAAAAAAGGGTTAACAGTTAAGAGTTAACTATGTAACTAAATGCTGTGCTAAATGTTTATGCAGATTACTTCATTTATTCCTTATAAGCTGCTTATGAAGTGGGTACCTACCTCCTCACAGAATCATTCAGAAGATTAAATAAAACAATGCTTGTGTAGTACCTGGCACACTCCCTCTCTATATATAATTTAAATACTCAATAAAGGGTAGCTAATGTGCCAATTACTGTTGCCACCATAAAACTATGTGCTATCCTACTTACAACACATATCCAACTAGTTAGAGTTCTGATTCCATGCAAGACTAAATTATTAATGGCCAGTATTAATCCAACCACACATGAAAGTTATCACCTCATAGGCATTTAACAATTATAAACACCTTGTGAAAAGCCATTGGTTTGGCAAATTTGGAAGATATATACTAAACCAAACCAATGGTTAACAAGACTGTGCTGCTCACCAACTTTGTAGTGATCAAGTGACTTCATATCAGAATGAGCTGTTATCAAGTGTCAAAACAAAGGCCTCTCACAATTCAGAACCAGTAAAGGGCCAATGTTGTTGCCTCTATAAATGGATAATATATGATGTAGACCTTTTCTAATTCATGCTCCATAACATGCACTAATTACCAGACTATGATGGATCAGTGGGAAACTAGTGGTTCATTGGACAACCGTGCCTTTACTTTCATATAAGAGTAATACATTGATTCACATACTTCTAGTTATCCTACCTTTCCACAAGCTATTTGGAGCCTCCATATTCCACTAAAATATCATTCTTCTTTATAGGGATTAACTAACATAAGTGTATCTTATACTACTTCCCCATTAATTCTCCCAAAATTGGCATATGAAAGCAATGTTATAACATCAACCCCACCCTTACATGAAAAATTGGACTTTCAAATAAGAGTATCCTCACTGCAAAATACACAGGTTGATCATCCCTAATCTGAAAATTCAAAATCTGAAATGCTCCAAAATCCAAAACTTTTTTTTTTTAATTTTTACTTTTTTGTAGACATAGGGTCTCACTATGTTGCTTAGGCTGGTCTTGAACTCCTGGGCTCAAGCGATCCTCTTGCTTCAGCCTCCCGAATTGCTGTGATTACAGGCACGAGCCACTCACTGCACCTAGCCAAAGATCAGTAATTTTTTGAGCACTGACATAATGCCGCAAGTGAAAACTTCTGCATTTGACCTCGTGTGACAGATCAGTCAAAACTTTGTTTTCATGCACGAAACTACTAAAAAAAATTGCATAAAACTACATTCGGACTATGTGTATAAGGTATACATAAAACATAAGTAAATCTCATGTGGGTCCCATCCCCAAGTTATCTTTACGTATACGCAAATATTCCAAAACCTGAAAAAATCCAAAATCCAAACACTTCTGGTCCCAAACATTTTAGATAAGAAATATTCCACCTACAGCAGAACATGAGTGTATGAGTATGTGTGTGTATGTTTGTGTGTGTGTGGAGTATATGTAAGTATAAATGTGAATATATGTATTGTAGGTATGTGTATACACACGCATATGCTGGTTTATAGGTAAAAATGAGAACCAGTGGGTGTTCTTGTCAGCACCACATTCATAAATACATATAACAAAATGATTTGCATAAAAGTGACAACCTAAAGGTGTCCAGATAAAGAAAAATATCTGCTTACTGAAAAATTAAGAATGCATAAGGGATATCTGCTTTTTAAGTCCACTGCTGAAAACATGAGTTTCAAACTATTCAAATGGAATCAATGAAGTAAAATACTAGTATTAAAATATGTATCTATGCATCCTAAATTCAAGACTGTTTAAGATACCAATGGCAGAGGCCGGCTGCAGTGGCTCAAGCCATTACTGAGCACTTTGGGAGGCCGAGGCAGGCAGATCACCTGAGATCAGGAGTTAGTGACCAGCCTGGCCAACATGGAGAAACCCCATCTCTACTAAAAACACAAAAAATTGCCAGGCATGGTGGCGCATGCCTGTAATCCCAGCTACTCCAGAGGCTGAGACAAGAGAATCGCTTCAACCCCTGAGGGGGAGGTTGCAGTGAGCCAAGGTCATGCCACTGCACTCTAGCCTGGGTGACAGAGTGAGACTCTGTCTCAAAAAAAAAAAAAAAAAAAAAAAGATACCAATGGCAGACATTTCTTCTTCATCTTCTTCTACTTCTGCACTTCCACCTCTGTGAGACAAAATTAGCTGGACTAACCTCATTGAATTTCAAGTGCCTCACACTGAAGGTACTCAATAAATGCAGTGACTCATGCCTGTAATCCCACACTTTGAGAGGCTGAGGCATGCGGATCACGAGGTCAAGAGATTGAGACCATCCTGGCCAACATAGTGAAACCCCGTCTCTACTAACAATACAAAAATTAGCTGGGTGTGGTGGCATGCACCTGTAATCCCAGCTACTCGGGAGGCTGAGGCAGGAGAATCACTTGAACCCAGGAGGCGGAGGTTGCAGTGAGCCGAGATAGAGCCACTGCACTCCAGCCTGGCAACACAGCAAGATTCCGTCTCAAACAAACAAACCAAACCCATATCTGTCCAACATTTCTCAACTTGATTCCAAAACTTCTTGATGAATGGAAAATATTACTTTTATCAACTCTTAATGATTTACATATTTATCTAAACTTTTCAGTCACTAGACCAATTTAGGTTCTAAGAGTTACTACAACTTTTCCTAGTGAAAAATGTCACCATGGTTACTTTAGAAATCTATGAAAGACTTACTGGTATAGTATAGAAATGATGTGCATTACATATGACAATGTGTCTTACAGAATAAAAAGAAATATAACATGTATCTGTCAAAAAAGTCTACCACATGGAGATTTGATATCATTACCAAAAATAATTTTTATGGTAAATAGCAAGTGGATTTCCCTTGTTTGACCTAGAATTCACTATTTACCATTAGTCCACAATCTTGGCAATCAAAAGGAAATGATGCCTTCCTTGAGACTCTTTCAATTTTATTTAAAAAACAAAAACAGCTAAGATAAATACAGAGCAAGAAAAGGTTCCATAATAAACCTACTTACTTTGCTTAAATCTGAACCTTAATTCAGTTCCAACCTAAAGGGTTCAGTCAAATCCTCAACCCACTGTCCATAGACAGAACCATAGAGAGTTGGCACTTTTATTTTATATACCACAACCTATAACATCAAGTACAGATGAAGCTGGACATCCTGGCTTTAGATGACAAAAGAATAAGAACGGGTATGAGAGTTATTATTACACTTAACAATATAAACATTTTTATTTTCATAAAAATTCCTACTTTCTTAAAGCAAAAATATATCAAATACTATACCCAGAACAAAGTAATCTGAACTTAATCAAAATTAAAGGATGGAAATATCTGTGAAGATTTCTTATTACTAAGACTCCTAAAACTGGCTCAATTATAAATAATAACACTAAATATACAGTAACCAAGTTTCTGAAATGATCTCTCAGTTGTTTCATGTTTTCATATAAAAAAGCCAACATATAAACCACAGGTTTATATACACAGCCCTTGGCCATGTAAATTTGGGATATAAAATTGGAAGACATTTTTCCTCTTATTGATCATTCTAAGTAGTACAATCTATTGTTACACATAATTTTACAGGAAGGTCATCAAAATTCTAAAATTATAATCATGTCTCAGGAAAACATAAACAGAACAAGAAAAGAGGTATTTATATGAGCTGTCAGCCCTTTTTCTGCCATCTGTATATGGCTACTTTCCTGAGTATTAGTTCCTTTTACAGAAAGTAGGCAGAAGGAACGGAAATACTTTGATGCCTTTGGTTTGGAGAAGAAAATTACTGCCTGGATTATTTGAATAAATGAAATAGCCAAGACACTCTATTTAATCCCTTACCTTGGACTGTTGAAAAGCAATGATGTAAGTTGAAATCCACCTTTTCTAATTTTATTATACATTTTAGAGAGTATTTTACTTAAGATTTTAAAGGTCTAAATAGTCAACTTAAATATATGTGGGCATATATAATCAGTAATCACAGTTTAAAAGGTAAGCCATAGTATTATGAGAAATCATTTGTGTTATGTTCACTAACGATATTGACTTTTTTTAACTAATATTCAATAAGAGTACCTTTAAAAAGTTTATGATTCAAAAGATCAAGTTACAAAGACAGGAAAAAAAGAGTCTAATATTTATTCAATGTAAATAAGCATAATCTACATAAAATTCCGTATGTTCAATAAATAAAATCACAAAGGTGAAAATTACGGTAATGAACTTCAAGTAGCTCAATATTAAGTACAATAATAAAACTGTCACTGCGGTATACAGATGAACTTCATTATCTATTACTGGACATTTATTCAAGGAGTTATCCCTGTGGGGGGTAGAGGGCTAGTGAATATATTTTTCTGGAAACCTCATTATGTAATAAATATCTGTTTACTTGCAATATGAGGTGCTTTAGAAAATGGTACATTTATCTGCAAAGTTAGCAAATTTATTCTTTGCACTCTATTTTTAGCACTGTGTCATTATGAGTACTTATAACTTTGGATAAGGCTCTTTTATTACTACTTAGAAAATGTTACCAATATTGACAAATATTTAAGTCAAATGATATTTTAAATAAAGAGAAAAAACTACTTATTTAGTATGATAGGATGCAACAGGTACATAGAAACTAAATTAAGATAAATTGAAAATTAGGAAAACTAAAATTGCAGAGGTTGTTTTAATAACTAGCAACATTGAATAAATAAGGTAACATGAAATCTTAACATGGTATTAAACAATTGAGATAATAAAAAGCCAGTTGTTCAGGTAGCATTAAAAAAATCTATGCATAAAGCACAAAACAGTGCTCAAGTAGGATTTCCTCAGAACATAAATAAGACTTCTAAAATCTGTTATATGCTGAAGTTTTAAATGGCTAAGAAAAATTGTCAAATAGATTTATCAAAATCTCCAAAGCACACTTCTTTAAAATCCAAACCAAAAAATTTTAAAAGCAAATTAAAATGTAACACTAGAACTCTGTAATCTAATTAGGCTTATTTAAACTGAACCACTAAAAAGTCATGTGGCCACTTGTAATTACTAAACTCCTTTGATGAAAGTTTATACTACTATTTCTAAGTAGATAATTTTACCACACATTTTTAAGGAAACTCACTAATAGAAACAAAGTAAAAAATAAAAGAGAAAAGAATAAAAATTAACCACAATTCAACTTAGACAACAGCTTTTAGGAAAGGGGAAAAGAGCACATTGGCAGGTGTCTGCAAGGAGGTAGGTAATAAATGGAATCAGTTTTCATTCTGCAGAACAACCATGAGACTTGCTGCAATGTCAGCTCCAAGCACACACTGAGGGACTCCAGAAAATACTCATTGATCATGCAGCACTTTATAATGCGCATAGGCTTTTTTCTCCTGCTAACCCCGCCTAGCTTCCCTTTGCAGCTTCTTCTCCCAAGCCCTCTCCCCACAGTAAAATAATCTTCCTGAAGATGTGAAATAGTTAATAAATTATCTCAACAGTCTAAGTATTAGGAATACCACTCACCACCATAAAGCCTCTTTATCTGAATTACCCAGGTTTTATTTAATGAGGAAAAAAAAGAAAAACCCTACACAATCCCACAGGTAAGAATATGAGATTTAAATACCTATACCTATAAATACAAATTTCTGATAGTATACTACATTCAATGCCAAAAGCAATTATAGTTTCACTTTGACATGTATTTCCTTGGACTGATTTATACTCAAATAGGATCTTATAAAATTTTTACAACCAGAAAAGAGAAAATATAATTTAAAATGTTCATGATTCAAATTATAGTAATTTTTTATTGATGGCTCTCTAGCATCAGTGCCCTAAATTTCAGGGTTTTAATATTTTTAATTTAATAATTTGTTTTATAATAATCAAAGTCACATGAAAAATCTAGGACCAGAGTATACCAGCTAAATTAAGCAATCAGATTGATATAAACATGCTTAGTTTAAAGCTAAAATAACCAACTGTTTTTAATAGTTAACTGCAGCAAAGCTTTAGGCTTAGATATGTAAATGAATTCTAAGACATATGATACTAAACCTTACTCAAAGCTGCTTTGCAGACCCCACCTTCTAATGAGTTAATCTAAAGGTCACCACCAGCACAAGGCTTTTTATTAAGTCTGAGTCTCCCCTTTTTCCCTAACAAACATATATCTACAATTTGTGAAACATGAAGTTTAAACAAAATAATTATAGACGTCTATAGTAATCATGTGAACCAGTCTGAAACATTCTCACACGGAATAGGTCTGACCATGTCTTGCTTTTATGCTCTGCTTCTCTTTGCTCTCTCCTCTAATCTATTCATCTGTAAAATAATTCCGGCAGATAAGATTTCTTTGTTCAGATTTCAACTTTCATTTCACTTACAAACCTAGCCCTACCTCAAGAATGTCTTCTAGAACATATGCTTCCATTTCAGCCGCTGTCTCCACCATGTTTTATCAAACTGCCATGTTTCTTACTGCACTATGATTAGATCATTGCCAGCAGGAACACTCCTCTGTGTCAGCAAGGGAACAGGAAATGGAATGTTCTATTACATGCCTAAAGCAGCTTAGCTGTTCACTAGCCAGGAATCTACCAAAAGAGCAGGGGGTGACTCACTGTGTATTTTTTAAAGATACAGAAGCTCTATTCCAAAGCAAACTTCTGTCAAGTAATTTTAACAGACAAAATAAAGTCTCTTATTTTACCACTTCAATTTTTAAAATCCTAAAATTTCAAAAAAGAAATAACATATTTTTTAAAAAGCTATTTAACACGTCTGGCTTCCTGGTTGAACAAAAGAGGTTGAAGTGGGTTACGCAGCAATTTATCCTTAGTAAAGCCTTGTACTGAGATTAATGGTTGTATTAAAGACGCAAAGAAGGAGGCATGATAATGCCAAGTTAGAAATTTGCTACATCAGGCAAATGTATTATATAACATACATATTACAGTTGACTTCAGGGTTTCAAAAATAATTATCCTAATGTAGATTTTTTAATAGTAAATTGGTTTTTATAAACTAATCTGTTTGTAAATACCTATGAGAACCAGGTTAACATTCAACTAATTTACAGTTACTGAAGCAAGCTATAATATTTGATATAGGTATTTTCTAGTAGTGCCTTTAACTTCATTTACTAACCAAAGAAATGGCCTTTTTCTCTTACAATAAATACTCTAAGAGACTAAAATATCCTAGATAAATGAAATTTAGAGACACCAAATCTGGATCATCAAACAGCAAATAAAGTGAGTGAGTGACAGTGGAGCCAATATATATTATATTCATTCCTGTAATTGATCTTCCATTTAGTAAAACTTGTTAGATTGTCAAATTTCTTCCTTATACAACTTTGAATATGAAAAAATGCACTGAAAAAGGAACAATGGGCCGGGCACAGTGGCTCACACCTGTAATCCCAGCACTCAGGGAGGCTGAGGCGAGCAGATCATTTGAGGCCAGGAGTTCGATCAAGACCAGCCTGGCCAACATGGTGAAACCCCGTCTCTACTAAAAATACAAAAATTAGCTGGGCGTGGTAGTAGCATGCCTGTAATCCCAGCTACTCAGGTGGCTGCATGAGAATCACGTGAACCCGGGAGGTGGATGTTGCTGTTGTGCCACTGGCACCCTAGTCTGGGCAACAGAGCGAGACTGTCTCCAAAAACAAAAAGGAACAATGTTTTATGCTCTAAACTGAGAAAAGTGATGTGATGATGTGCATGACATTGCTGGTACTATCTCCTCAAAGTGATGTCATGTTTTAGTGGAGATTTTGGAGTACTCTTGGGCCTCAATTTATTAATCATGAAATGGGATAATATTCATTCAACTTGAAATATCAGAAACTGCTCTAGGTGCAGTCAACTAGACAGATTATGGTTTCTTAACAGTTTATATGAAGATTAAATGATATAAAGTACCTACTACACGGTTTCTGGTATTTAAGAAATACCCATACTGTGTCAAGCAATATATGATTTCTTTTTTTAAAAAAATAAACGTATTATTTATCCTCATAACAACCCAGCTATGTCATATTTTTAAACTACATTTTGCTTACTATATGCCATTTTAAATGCTTTTTATATATTAACTCATTTAATTTTCACAGTAATCCTAAAACATATTATTATTATCCCCATTTTACGTATGTGGAAATGGGACAAAAAGAGGTTAAGCAACTTGCCCAATTATTTCAAGCTAAGCTAATTAAGTTGAAGAGTTGAGATCTGAATTCAGGCAGTTTGCACCAGACTGGAGTCCATATCCAGAATCATCAACTATACTTCTTCCCTGTGATAATCTCATTTTACGGATAAGGGAACCAAGTATCAGACAGGGCACACAGTTATATGCAGAGTCAAATCCAGATGCAAATCCAGAACTGATTGCAAAGGCTATGTGGAATTAATGGCAAACAAATGACACTATGTTTTACCTCATACCATACCTAGTGTTTACATTTAGGTATGGGTATGCCTGGCATTTAAAGGCTGCTCAAAGTAATTTACATTGTTGAGACCTGGCTTAAACAGAAACTACAAACCGGCTTTTGTTATTTCCTGCCTCCCAGGTCAATTCTTTCTATGCTTCAAATAAACTGCTCCATCTTTAGACTTAAAACAAGTTGTCAACAAAGTTTCCCTTTCTCAAATTTTCCTCTAATGTTATCAAGCAATGATAGGTTTGAGTTCAAGGAACGTATGCTGGAACACTCTCCTTTTCCATAAGCCAAGAATAGGCCTTCCAAATCCTTTATCTGACAAGAAATGGGGGCCCCTAAGACTCAAGTTAATAAAACCTTTCACTCTCCCCTTCTCTTCCATTCTAGGATTATGGGGTGCTTCTGTTTTCTGACATTTACTGTTGTTTTTAACAATACATATGTGATTATGGCTTTCTCACAGAATTATGGCTATCATTTATTATCTGTCTCCCTTAAAGACTAGAAAAAAGCAGGCAACACTGTTGAAAGCAGGCAATACTTTGGCCAGGCGCGGTGGCTCATGCCTGTCCTGTAATCCCAGCACTCTGGGAGGCCCAGGCGGGCAGATCACCTGAGGTCAGGAGTTCGAGACCAGTCTGACTAACATGGTGAAACCCTGTCTCTACTAAAAATACAAAAACAATAAGTTGGCTGTAGTGGTGGGCGCCTGTAATCCCAGCTACTTGGGAGGCTGAGGCAGGAGAATCGCTTGAACCCGGGAGGTGGAGGTTGCAGTGAGCTGAGATCATGCCACTGCACTCCAGCTTGGGCAACAGGGCAAGACTCTGTCTCAAAAAAAAAAAAAAAAGAAAGAAAAGAAAAAAGAAATTAGGCAACACTTTATTCACCAATGCATACCTAGAGCCACCACTCTGGCATAGAGCAGGCTCTTAAGCATTTTTTTTTTTTTTGAGGCGGGGTCTCGCTCTGTTGCCCAGGTTGGAGTGCAGTGGCACAATCTCGGCTCACAGCAACCTCCGTCTCCCAGGTTCAAGCAATTCTCCTGCCTCAGCTTCCCGAGTAGCTGGGACTACAGGCGCGTGCCACCACGCCCAGCTAACTTTTAGTATTTTTAGTAGAAACGGGGTTTCACCTTGTTAGCCAGGATGGTCTCCATCTCCTGACCTAGTGATCTGCCTGCCTCAGCCACCCAAAGTGCTGGGATTACAGGCGTGAGCCACCGCGCCCGCCAGCATTTTTTGATTAAATGAACAAATTCACAGATAAGAGAATTGTCTGATATCCACTACAGTATCCTAATACCTTTTAAATTATTGCTCTAATAGTAATAATTTCTTTTCTTCTGTTTTTTTTTTTTTTTTTTTGAGACGGAGTCTCGCACTGTCGCCTGGGGTGGAGTGCAGTGGTGCAATCCCGGCTCACTGCAACCTCCGTCTCTGGATTCAAGCAATTCTCCTGCCTCAGCCACCAGAGCAGCTGGGATTACAGGTGCCTGCCACCATGCCCAGCTAATTTCTTGTATTTTTAGTAGAGACGGGGTTTCACCATGTTGACCAGGCTGGTCTTGAATTCCTGACCTCGTAATTCACCCGCCTCAGACTCCCAAAGTGCTGGGATTACAGGCGTGAGCCACCGCACCTGGCCCAATAGTAGTAATTTCTTTATTCTTTCTTTTTCTTTTTTGAGGTGGAGTCTCGCTCTGTCGCCCAGGCTGGAATGCAGTGGCGCAATCTCGGCTAACTTGCAACCTCCACCTCCCGGGCTCAAGTGATTCTCCTGCCTCAGCCTCCCCAGTAGCTGGGACTACAGGCACGTGCCACAATTTCTAACAAAAGCATTTGTTCTTTTACTCTATCTTTAGGTCACTGGATCACTGAAATAAGATATTAGAAGTATTGAATATAAACAGAATCTAAATTTCAGATTTTCTGTAGTTATTTGTTACATAGCAAAATAATGTATCCCCTTTAATTCTGTTTTCCAGTCCTTTTCATCAATATGATTACCTATGTCACTGCAGGATACCATGGGCAAAAGGATATAAAGAGAAATTTATACATATTTGTCTAAAACCTGTCATCCTAAAAACAAGCCACCTTCCAGTTCAACCTCATTTTATTTTTGAGACGGAGTCTTGCTTTGCACTCCAGGTTGGAGTGCAGTGGCGCAGTTTCGGCTCACTGCAACCTCCGCCTCCCGGGTTCAAGTGATTCTCCTGCCTCAGCCTCCCGAGTAGCTGGGATTACAGGCGCCCACCACCACGCCTGGCTCATTTTTGCATTTTTAGTAGAGACGGGGTTTCATCATGTTGGCCAGGGTGCTCTCGAACTCCTGACCTCAAGTGACCGCCTGCCTCGGCCTCCCAAAGTGCTGGGATTACAGGTGTGAGCCACCGCACCCAGCCTCAACCTAATTTTATAGGCAAGAAAATTGTCTTCCCATTTATCTAAAATGGATTTCAATGGCACAAGACTTTTCATTATTTTGCCAACAGAAGTATTAAAGTGTAAATAGCAATTAACATATTAAGCTATGCAAACAAATGTAAACATATAAAAATAATTTAAAATAATAAAAGAAAATATTGACTGAAAATCTTCAAATATCCAAAATGAAGAGTGAAACCTCTCATAAAAAGAAGGTAAAGGACAAAAAAGCTCAGTAAATACCTAGATTGAATGAAAGAATCTTCCAAAATTGACAATTTTATTTAGGACCAGCATTGGTTTCCTTGAAGAAGGAAAAAGAAAATCAAAACAAAAAAATATGTAGAAATGTGCTGACAAGCAAGCAACTCTGTTTTGCATGACTTAACACTTTGTTGTTTGTTCCCTTCATGTAAAACTTTAATAGAAAACTCCTTGTAAAGGAGTTTCATTCCTATCAATTTTTTAACTTAGGGAATGGTGAGGCTTCAAAATCTATATATTCAAACAAAACAAGGACTGACAACTGGTGGTAGGAAAAATTTAATGATTTTGCCCATTCACATAAACTACTAGAAAAAAAACTAAAACAATTCTACCTCTTAAAATTATTAAATTTAATCATTACTTTATAGTATCTCTCTTTTTCTCTTTTCTACTGTGTAAATTATAGTAAAGCATAAGTATGAAACCCAAGTGTGAAAGAGGCTAAACCAAGTATAAGTGAAAGATATTAAAACAGAATTTAAGTTAAAAGGCTAATACGATTTGGTTAAGATTTCTGAAAGTCCATACATTATTAAAACAACACATTCTCATGATTTTACCTTTTATTTCTCCTAAACTACTCATGCTATAAAATGACTGAGGAATCTAGATATATGTCTAATGTAGCACAAAATAAAGAATAAAAAGTAATATTCTTTTTATTACCACTATAGTTTATTTTCTTCTTTATTAACTATGATTTTTATGTAAAAGTAATACATGTACATGGAAAGCATTCACGGTTTAAGAGAAAAGCAAACCTACCTCTTACCAAGCCATCCTAAGAGACACAACCAGTTATTGTATCCTTCTAGAAATAACCTACATATTTCAAGCACATCTTAGGGTAACATTATTTTTTATACAGATGGATACTATTATGCATACTTTCTGTATCCCAATTTTAATATTTAATACTCCATAATTGTTTCAGATCAGTACATAAATATTTATCTTTGACTTTTGACAGCTGCTCAAATTTTCATTGCAGAACTGCATAATGTATTTAACCAGTCCAGCAGGCATTTATCTTGTTTCTAACGTTCATACCCAAAGGATTATAAATCATGCTGCTATAAAGGCACATGCACACGTATGTTTACTGCAGCACTATTCACAACAGCAAAGACTTGGAACCAACCCAAATGTCCAACAATGATAGACTGGATTAAGAAAATGTGGCACGTATACACCATGGAATACTATGCAGCCATAAAAAAGGATGAGTTCATGTCCTTTGTAGGGACACGGATGAAGCTGGAAACCATCATTCTCAGCAAACTATCGCAAGAACAAAAAACCGAACACTGCATGTTCTCACTCATAGGTGGGAATTGAACAATGAGAACACTTGGACACAGGAAGGGGAACATCACACACCAGGGCCTGTTGTGGGGTAGGGGGAGGGAGGAGGGAAAGCATTAGGAGATATACCTAATGTAAATGACGAGTTAATGGGTGCAGCACACCAACATGGCACATGTATACATATGTAACAAACCTGCACGTTGTGCACATGTACCCTAGAACTTAAAGTATAATAAAATAAAATAAAAGTTTAGATGTTACCCAATTAACTGCCTTCTAAAAAAGTTGAACTAATTTATACTGACAGTGAGTGAGACTGCCTGCTTCCCTACAAATATAAAGTGTTACTGACACAAGTCTACTAAAAATCCAGATCTGAAATCAATATTAGTTTTAAATCATGTATCTAGATTTATTCTTAGTTCATCATTTCTACTTTTCAAGAATCACAAATCAAAGTTACACCTCCTCTCATCTAACTTCAAAAAAAATTTTAAAAATCCTTATCAAAAAAAACACATAAATTCTCCAACAAATTAAGAACTTCAACTGATTATTTAAAAAAAAAAACCCAACCACAATGCAGAGTCTATATATATATACAGCTGATATACAGGTGGAGAAGAGAGAAGAATGGGGAGTCCAATGATCTACCCTTTAAAAAAAAAATCTCCTTCTGATAAAATACAAATTCCCCCCAATATTTAATGGGTTTTTTAACCTGGTACTAAGTTGTGAAAAGATGCCTCTGCCAGAATTTAGTATTTTAAAGACCCAGAATTGTTTGGGAAATATTTGGGTATATTCTCACTAAATAAAATACTGCTGGATACATTTATTTCTTTGCCTTCTACATTTATGTTCAAATTACTCTTTTTAAAGCACGAAATTCTAAAGTAATCCATCATATTAAAAAAATCTAATGTACAAGAATACAGGGCCACACATAAACAATTTTTATGAACATAAAAAGCACTAAACAGTTTCTATCTCAGTTTCTTGGCATAGATTCCAGGTCTAATTTTGATGATTACATTTAAAAATAAGAATGATTAAGCCTTCACCAGAACTGCCAAAATAAGACAGTTGAACATGCTTCAAGAAATGTAGAAGAATATCTAAAGGATATATGTAAGAAAGGACTAAGTTAAAGATACATAAAATTGTAACATTATAAATAAAATGATGCAACATAGTATCCAGTAGTATATTCTAAATATAAGGAATGGTAGGGAGGGTATGTACTACTTTGTAATATTCAAATAATTAAAGATTTTTTTTTTGCTTAAACATTTTTCTCAAGGCTCATACTATAAAAAGCCCCAGTACAATTGTTTTGTAAGATCATCATTAGCATTTTGATCATTCATTTATACAAACATTTACTGAGTACTTACTAGGTGGCAGGGTTTATACTATATACACTGGAGACAGAATGGCAAATAAAATTAGTCCACCTCCAAGAGGCTATAATCTAGAACACAATCCTGATTCTTGACAATGTTTAATACTAAAAACTTCAATGATTTTTTTCTCTAATTGGTCCCCTTCCCATTCTTCTCTAATCCAACTAATAAATGAAATCTGAAATTCAACCTAGAAAAGTACAGAAGAGAATTATATTTAGATACAAAACGCTTCATCCAGATGTGTCCTATGTACAGAATGAAATACAAGCATAGTCTTGTCCCAACGTAAGTAATGTACTAAACAAAGTAAGAAACAAAGCAATGCTGCCTCTTTTCACATCCCCAGTAATAGTTGTGTCTGTTGGACACTTGCATTTGTTGTCTCTACCCATGGTGGGTCACACCATGAATTCATTCTTTTTCCAGCATTTCACAATAGGTTCTATGTACACAAAACTGATAAAATATTTATTGTTTACAATCAACCCTCCCATTTGTCTGAATTGTACATTTTCAAACGAAAATAAAAACAAGTGCATCCATAACAGAAATTACTTATTTCAATGTTCTTGATTTTAAATAGGTTAAATCTATTGATGATACAGCACTTTCAACCTCGTCAGCAACACATTTGTCCTCCACTTGAAAGCAAGTATCTACCAACAGAAAGAAATACACACCACACACACACAGACACAAAATGGAGGTCTAGGAGACCTGGGGATAAAAATTTAAATTACAAGAAAAAGCTTAAATCTAAAGACAATTTTCTTGAGTCACCGGTTTCTACCACTCTGGGGGAATGAAGAAACAGTTCCAAGTAACTCAAGATAGCATCAAGGGCATGGAAAATAATCAGGAAGTAAAAACTACCCAAGTAACCATGGAATCTCATTGCTATCACTGGCTCTCCTCTGGTTCCTTAATGGTCTGGGGTCCCTGACAAGCTCCAATCAGTCTGGTCTCAAGATATCTGTTACCACTCTGCGCTCTGCTATTTCCAGCCTAATCTATTCATAACAAACCTTGAATGGTTTGCCTGCAAGCAATTATTTAAAGATGTAACTCTTGCAAGCAATTATTTAAAGATGTAACTCTTGCAAGCAATTATTTAAAGTACCAAAAGACTGCCTGTGATATCATGAAATATACATTTGGTCTCTGGTCTTAGACCAGTTTCCTGGCATACACTCCTATAATCCTTAGAATCTTCAAAGTGGTTATGTGGCTTCCTATATGCTAAGATTTGACTGAAGACTGACAGGCCCTAGGTAGCTTCAGAATAAGGGTTGGTTTTAGCAGAAAGACCAGGGGAAGATTAAATGGTTGGGATTTTCAGCCCCAACTCCCATACTCCAAAAAGGGGAGAATAAAAGTGAAATCGATCCCCAACGGCTGATAGTTTAATCAATCATGCCTATGTAATAAAGTCTCCATAAATGCCTATAAGGACAGGGCGTGAAGGACTTTCAGAGAACAGAACACAGTGGAAGTTACTGGAGGGTGGCACGCCCAGAGAGGGCAGAATTTCCATGCCCCTTGTCCCATACCTTACCCTATGCATCTCTTCAGCTGTATCCTTTGTAATATCTTTTACAATAAAATGTATTAAACATAAGTGTTTCCCTGAGTTCTGTGAGCTGCTCAGTAAATTAATCAAACTCAAGAAGGGGATCATGAGAACCCTGATTTATAGGCCATGGGACACACAATGGGTCCTCAGCAAAGATGAGAGGGCTAAGTATATAAGATCGGCCACGTCTTTAGAAGGAAGGGGGAGAAAAAGGCAATTTCTATTTCCACCTTCCTTCTTCTAGCTCTTCCAGGAGACATACCTTGCCTCCAGCAGTTGTAGCTCTCCTTGATCACATGACTTCCACCTTAAGGACAAACTAGTTTCTATACTTGGTCCTTAGTCCATCGGATAAAATGTCATCTTATTTAGAGGCACTGGAAGGAAGTAAGCCTCAGAATTTTCCAATTTTTTGTACTTCCGAATTTTTCACAATAAACATTTGTTTTTTAAAAAGAGTTTCCTGTCAAATTTCATGGAAAGGGATCAGAAGTTAACACTCAAAATCGAGCATGTAAGCCAGTCAAGAAAGAATTAGGCATCTTACATTAAAAGAGTCACATTTGTATTCTACACAACTTTCTAATTTCCTAGAATTAATCCCTGTGTCTTCTATTTGTACCTCAGACAATTTCCGAAAATCACTTGGCCCGAGAACATATTTACTTCATAAAGAGCAGTATTAAACAACTAGGTAGAGGCCACCACATGTCTGCAATACCCCCCCTTTTTATTTTTTGAGACAGAGCCTCACTCTGTTGCCCAGGCTACAGTGCAGTGATATGATCTCAACTCCCTGAAACCTCCGCCTCCCAGGTTCAAGCAATTCTCCTGCCTCGGCCTCCCAAGTAGCTGGGATTACAGGCGCAGCTACCACGCCCAGCTAATTTTTGTATTTTTAGTAGAGACAGGATTTCACCATGTTGGCCAGGCTGGTCTCGAACTCCTAACCTCAAGTGATCCACCCGCCTTGGCCTCCCAAAGTGCTGGGATTATAAGCATGAGCCTCTGTGCCCAGCCTTGCAATCTTTTTAACATTATAAATGTGATGCATCCACTTAGGGTTTTTAAGAAATTCAAAGGCTACAAAGGCACAAGATGAACCATAAGTCTTGTTACCCTCCTGCATCAAAATGGCAAAATACATGTTACATCATTAATAGACTTCTAGCACAGTTACCAGTTTAACATTAATGCCATTTTGCTTTCATATCTTGATTCACCAAATTTTATATGCTTGTTATCTACTGACTGTCCACTGAAAAAACGAGCACTGACCCCTTCGTTTGTTGCCCTCCATCTCCTAAATTTATAGATATTATTTTTATATTATAAAGGTTTATAAGGCATTCTACTCCATAACTATAATTAAGCCCATTTTATACATTTTCTAGGTTGATTCTAAAACAGAAAATCAATAAAGTCTACTTACAATGTGATTATATAAATATTAGTCACTAAAGGAAATTTAATTTTATGTTGTTTAGACATTACTACTTGAAGAAATGTTCATGTATTCCAGACTAATAGAACTTGAATTTCCTTCTAGCTTTCTTCAGTTCTTTTTGAAGGCCCAAGATTGCCACAGCAGCTATTTCTTCCCACTCACCCTCCCATCCCCCCATTACCACCATATCCTCTACCTTGGGATTATTTTTTTCTCTGTGCTACTGTATCTCAAATATGTTCATACAAAGTACATCGTTTTTTCCCAGTATAGAAAATGCAATTGTCCTCACATGATAAAACAGAGGGGCTGGGTAGAGAAAACATAGGTCAAAATCTATTGTCTCTCAAACAGTGAAGTCACTGTTCCACTGACTTCAAGCATTCAACACAGCTGCTAAGAACTTAGTTATTTGATTTTCCGTATTTTTTCCCTCTCTCTGGCAATAATTTTGGGATCTTCTTGTCCTTAAGAGTTCTAAAATTGTGGATCTTTTTCCATTCATTTTGGTTACTAGATGGGCTCTTTCAATCTGAAAATTCATTACGTTTCTACAGCTCAGGAAATTTTCTTCAATTATTTCTTTCATTATTCTATCCTTCCCATGGTTCCTAAATCTCTTGCTTTGAGAACTCATACTTATGGATGTGAAAAACTGTGATATATTTTCCATGCTTCTTTAATTTTCCCTCAAGTTTTTCCAGATTATTTTCTCTTTTGATTTACATATGCAGACAGTTCCTCCTCTTAATTCCAAAATCAACAATTGAGTCTTGATTCATGCTGAAATTTTATCTCTTCAATTAAAATTTTTATAATTTTCAAAACCTTTTCTAGTTCTATGCCCGCTTTTAAATGCAACTATGATTAAACATTACGTATTCTTAAATTTTAAATAAAATACTAATTACACTTTTCTTTGAAGTATTCTTCTGAATTATAGCTGAGGTTGGTTGTTCTTTTATTCATTTTAATCTTCTTTCATCCTCTTGATTGTCCTCAATTGTCTGATTATCCCTGTCTGTTTATATTTGCAAATGAAAGATTACTTTAGAGTATATAGAGTGTAAGAGCTTTCCCTGAGGTTATTTGGGTTTGTTTTCCTAAGTGGCTTCTCCTTTAAATGGAAGAACAGTACAATTTAAGCAGGTAGGGCACGTGTATACGCAGGTACCCCAAAAAGGTACCTGGATAGGAAGTCAAGTTGGCTGGGAACAGACAAAACTGTTTTTCTCCTGGGGTAGCACAGTGCCTCCACTTCTCTCTCAGGTTCTAACACCTAAGTAGACGCCCATACTAAACTGCTGACCTACTTTCTTAAGAGAATGATTCTGGAACTTCAGGCCTAAGAGTGGGCATCATAGTTGTTTAGGCTGGAGAAAGGGTAGGAGGGAAGCCCAACTGACCTAGCACTGTGGAAAAGAAGTCTTAAGAAAATTCTTGAGTATTACCCAACTGCCCACTACTACTGATTTGTGTTTGTTGACTCCAAGTTTCGAGCCATTCCAAGGTTTCCCTGGGAAAACCTGAGCTTACCTCTGTTATCTTGGGTTCCAGTTTCCTCTGGGATTTTGCTGTCAATCCGATTCCATGAACTTTCTATCTTCTTCAAAATTTCTTGGTCCTCTGATGGTACCTGTAGTGGACTGTGAACTGTAATTTTACTGTTCAACATGTTTTCTCCCTGACCCCTTTTGCTAATAACATCATCCCTCTTTTTTATGGGGAAAGTATTCATGTGCTTTGGGTAGAGGTGAGCCTTCCCAGTCACCACAGGAGTGGCCACTATACCTAGGTCTGGCTAGAATATCCCATTCCCATCTCCTTTGAGTGACAGTCATCTTTGGCTGAAAATAAAGCTGATACAGAAGGAAATGCAGACCAAAAATGCTGAGACAGTAACAGGGTTGCAGCCATACTACTAACACTATTCAAGTTTAGATCCATCTATGCACCTAAGTTGTAGTTTCTTACCTCTCTCCCCACATACACCCAAGTACACATTAAAGTTATAGAGCTAATGAGGTCCTTTTGTGCCTCTTAAGGGTAGTTTGACTAATATAATAACATCTGTTCCCGCTTTTCAGAATTATGACTTAATTCAATCTTTAAACAATATCAGTGGGACACTGAAAAGAAATTAAAGGAATGTACTAAATCCACCATTTTTTAAAAATTTCAGTCAATAACTAAAATAAGCCCGGATAAATAGAGTTATACCTTTAAAATTTGTTAAACATACAATAAGGAAATAGCTATAAACTTTATTTAGTACATCTTATCTTTCCACCCTCAGAGGGAAAAAAGGCAGATATAAAAACCAATTATCTCTTTACTAGTTTTCTTCTAAGTCAGGATTCCAATAGTTTCAGAAAGAAAAAGAAGGAAGAAGGGAAGGTTCGTAATGATTTAAAATTTTTTCTTTTTTTTTTTTTTTTTTAATAGAGACAGGGTCTCACTATGTTTCCCAGGCTGGTTTTGAACTCCTGAGCTCATGCAATCCTCTTGCCTCAGCCTCCCAAAGTACTGGGATTACAGGCATGAGCCACCACACCCAACCATAATTTAAAATTTTCTAGCAAATTATTATTTTTTAAAGCTCTCTTATATGACAGAAACCTTTCAAAGAAAAATTCTGTAGCTACTGTTGTGATTACTGGGGACAGAGTAGGGGAAAAGGCTGGTCAATAACTCCTCAATGGATAAAAAACAAAATCCAGTACTCCTTTTTCAGACAGGGTTTCACTCCATCACCTAGACTGGAGTGCAGTGGTTCCATCATTGCCACTGTAACCTTAAATTCCTGGGCTTAAGCAATCCTACTGCCTCAGCCTCCCAAGTAGCTAGAACTACCAGTACGTGCCACCACACCCACCTAATTTTTAAATTTTTGTAGAGATGGTTACTGCTATGTTGACCAGGAGAGTCTCAAACTCCCAGCCTCAAGCAATCCTCCTGGCCTCCCAAAGGGCTGTCATTACAGATGTGAGTCACTGCAACCAGCCTGAAATCCAGTCCTCTTGAGCTAAGGTTCATATTGTATGGTTCACACCTCAAATACCTATGCCTCAAAAACTCTATATCCCAGAAACAACTGGCAAAATGTTGTATGATGTATTTAAGTAAATGTTGGAGGAGAATAGGTCTACATTTTTCATTATAATCTAACTAAAGTCCATGACCTAAAAAAGGTAAAGAAAATTGATCCTGACTGGGAAAAAAAAATGACAACTTCATTCCAAAATAGTATATAAGAATTAAATCCAGTAAAATGTCAAAATAAGTAATAAATTACCTCCAACACAGAAGGTAGTATAGTGTGCTAAATAATGTAGATTACCTCCATTCTTTAGAAAAACTCTGTTAAAAATAAATCATTAGCCCTAAGGTAGATGAAGACAACAAGGTTAAGTAGTAACTGTCCCCAAATCACACAGTGTTAAAGCAGAATTCAAAAGCAAGTGGCTCAACTTGATTTCAAACTCTTTCCATATCATGCTTTTTCCTGGAGAAATAGTGTAAGAAAAGAAATACAAAGGCATTGGGTTATTTCAGAATTAAATGTAATTTTTGTCAAGCACAGAAACTGTGAAGTATTCATATGCCTGTGGTTTAATGAAACTGGAATCTGGCCCTTCTTCCTACTTGCTCTCTGATCAAAGTTTTCAGAAAAACTTCTGCTTATGGTAGTGAGGTCAGGAAGACCTTCGTATTTGATTAAGATATATGAATCTTAACATTCTAGGTTGCCTAAGCCAATGAATGGGTACCCTGGCCAAGCAAAGCTGTTCTTCTGGGATCCCTGGGATACAAAACAAAACTGCTCTTGCATAGAAGACAAAAAGCTGTAATACCAAGCCTGTGTTTTTTATGTGTTAGCATAAAAGACAAAAGGATCTGGTGATTAAGCTAAAGTAGGTTAAGAACTCCCTCATATGAAAAGACATCTCACATACTAAGGCACATTCACAACTTAAATCATATTATAGTCCTTCGATCTGGCCAAGAGAAGCCAGGTACTGAAGTTTAGGTGGCAGCCAGAAAGCTGGACTGAGTGGTAGAGAGGATCTTGGACTGTGAGGTGGGGATCTGGATGCAGAGTAAGAAAAGGAAGAAAAGGTACAAGTGAAAGGAGTCCACAAAGTGAGTTAGAGATACATTCTAAAGGTCCTGAGATTTAGAAAACAGCATGATCAAATCTTTGCCTTCATACTTTTCATTTTATCTAGAACCCTAGTATTATCTGCTAAGCCTATAGCAGAGACGCCATAGGCATATGGTTTGCTTTCATATTCCCAGAAAAGGACTTAAGAGTCAGAAAAGGATGTGCATTTCCCATAACCCTTATCTCTCCCTCTTTATTAACAGTATGATAAAGTACTACAAATTTTTAAGTTCTCAAGGAATTTAAGAACATATTCTACATAAATTCTAAAAACTTAACAAATTCAGAATACAACCATTATTTGTGAACTGTTCATTACAGAATCCCAACCCCTTAACCTATCTACTATCAGCTCCACCTAAAACAATTAACCAAAATGCACAATTAGAACTGAAAATATTTACTAGCAATCTATAAATTCAATAAGATAACCAAATTTAATAGAATTAGAAATTTAAAATAAGGGATTCTCCTAAATTAAAAAAAAAACCAACCATCTCAGTAGTCAGAATTTTCATAAGACTCTCTATTTTTATTCATACTTCAGTTTTAACAATTAATTTATGAAAATCCTTATAGGTCACAAATATTTTCACAAACATTAGGTCACCTAACCTCCCTCAAAAGAAAGTATTACCAGGCCCCTTTTATGAGAGACTGAGATATTTAATTTTTACATGTCACACTTACTTAACAGCATGAATTAAGAGGTATAGGAGGGTCTAAAACAGCATTCTTCCCACTTCACATTTTGAGCACTTACTGTAAGAGGTAATCTACAAGGTATGTATTTTGATTTGATGTTTCAGAAATATTGAAGAGTGACATTCCCATTTATTCCACCTATGAAATCCATCCCAAGATTAATCCATGAATTTTCCCAAGACAGGAGTTAGGGAAACAAGATGAAATAAAACAGAGCAGTATTAACTAGCTACATTCAGGTAAAGTGTTTTGGAGTAAGGAGGTCTTCCATAACCCTCCTTACTCCATCATTTCTCTCTGGTTATCCTACTTGGGGATAGGTCACTATACATAAATTTGAGTAAGATGGTATTCATACAGATCTGTAAAGAGGACTTAGAAGCAAGATGAAATGGCTAGTGAACTCTACAATGCATACAAAACATATTTCTTGAGCAATTACTAGGGAGGCCATAAAAGGATGGTAAGAAGGCAGTACAATATGAGAGTTAAGAAAGCAGACTTTCATGTGAGACTACCCATGTTTATATTCCATTTCCATCACTTACTGTGACCTTGAAGAAGTTACTTATTCTTTACCTTGATTTTTTCAACTACAAAGTGTAGATACTATGTACCTCTTAGAACTGGGAAGATTAAATGATATACAGCAGTGTAATACACATAAACCAATTAGAATTGTGGCTGGCACACAGTAAGCACTCACTAAACTATTACTGGGGTTAAAATTATTCAATGTGCTAGGTGTTATAAACACCTTCAGGAAAGAGGTGATATATGATCTGGCCCTTTTATGGATAAAGTTGTCAACAGAGAGGGATATCCAGAAAGAACAGAGATGAACAGGGCTTGAAAGCTGATGTTTGACCTATCAGATCCTATACCACTACAAAATCACTAGTTTTTAAAATACACTGCTGACACACAATAAAATGTCAGTTACAGAAATAGATTCCCATACCTTTGGTCTAGCAGTTTTACCTCTGGAATATATCTTACCACAATACAGAAACAATATCAAAGAGTCCACTTCAGTATTGTTTGTAACAGCAGAACTTTGGATACAACCAAAATTTCCATAAACTGGAAAGCAATTAAGTCCCGATACCTGACAAGGGAATACTCACAGCCATTTAAAGGACTAAGATAACTATATGTGTATTAACATGAAAATCTATGATGGAATATTAATTTAAAAAGAAAGTTTCAAACAATATTTTTATAATGATCTCATTTATGCAAAACAAAATTACATAGATATATCTGTATATGTGTGAAAATGCACAGAGGCATAAGATTACATACACTTACAATTTACACCTAGGGATATAAAAAATCTTCAACTCTTACTCTGTATCTTCCTCTACTGTTTAAATTTTCAGTTCACATTTACTATATGATTTAATTAAAGTGGAAAAAGATACTGCAATTTTAAGATTCCTCCAATATAAAAAAATCAAATGGATAAATAAAAAGAAAACATTACTCACAGTTTAACATTTGGTGAAAACTTTAGACAAGTTTGGTTTAAAGGATATTACCCCCTCAATAGAATTAAATTTATCTACATTGTATCTTAAAAGGATATTACCCCCTCAATAGAATTAAATTTATCTACATTGTATCTTATACAAGCTCTTCTTTTTTGACATTTTCTGAACAGCAACTATGTAAGTTTTAAATTACTCCTAGTTCATTTGAAATAGATAAAATAAACAGTGAAACAGTTCTTCAAAGAACACTGGAAAGATAGTGCAAGAGAACTACACAACAGTCATAGTTTATAGGTCCTGCAATAATAATGTATAGAGATATTCAAGTTCAAAGACAACCTAAGGACATCATCAAATCAGTAAGAACACTATATAGATGCTGGCATTGCTTATATTTTCTTCATAAAAGTACTTCTGTACTAGAATCTGTAAGGGAGGGAAAGAGAAAAGAAAAAAAAAATGTCAAGCCTGTTTAGAGGTTTAAGCAATAAAAGAAGAAAAATTGCTTCAAAAGATCACTGACTTGGCTGGGCACATGGGCTCATGCCTGGAATCCTAGCACTTTGAGAGGCCAAGGCAGGAGGATCACCTGAGCCCAGGAGTTCTAGAATAACTTGGGCAACACAGCAAGACTATCTCTACAAAAAAAAAAAAAATTAGCTAGGCATGGTGGCATGCACCTGTAGTCCCAGATACTTGGGAGGCTGAGGTAGGAGGAACACTTGAGCCCAGGATTTCGAGGCAGCAGTGAGCTATGATCATGCCACTGCCCTCCAGCCTATGCAACAGAGCAAGACCCTGTGCCTAAAAAAATTAGAATTTAAAAAAACACATAACTGACTTGATTAAGTGGAAAACATCTAAAATTCCTTTAACCATAAAACCCCACACAGATGTTAGCTACTTAACAAACACAGGAAACTGCTTAGTACAAGTAACCAATTTTAGTATTCAGGCCTTCAGCTTATATAAATTCAGTACTTATTCTTTTTTTTTTTTTTTTGGAGATGAGTCTTGCTCTGCCACCCAGGTTGGCGTGCAGTGGCACAATCTCGGCTCACTGCAACCTCCGCCTCCCGGGTTCAAGCAATTCTCCTGCCTCAGCCTCCCGAGTATCTGGGACTACAGGAGCATGCCACCACACCCAGTTAATTTTTTTTGTATTTTAATAGAGACGGGGTTTCACCATGTTCCCCAGGCTGGTCTTGAACTCCTGAGCTCAGGCAACCCGCCCACCTCGGCTTCCCAAAGTGCTAGGATTACAGATATGAGCCACCGTGCCCGGCCCAAATTCAGTACTTATAAAGATGTATATACTGAGCAGATATTTGGCTTATTGTTGTATTGTGGAAATACATAAAATAAAGGCATTATTCAATAATGAGGACAGACTATGAAACAGATAAGTCAACTGATTAACTATTTGGAAATACAAGATTAAGTTCCTATTCCCCTCAATGAACCCATATAAATTTGAAATAAATGAATAAAATGTAAAAGTTAAGAGGCACACTAGCCAAGAGATGGAAGCAACCCAAACGGTCCATTAACTAATGAATGGATAAATAAAATGTGATCTATACATACAATGGAATATTTAAAAGGAAATCCAGTCACATGCTACAACATAAATGAACCTCGAGAATAGTATATTAACTAATAAGTTATTATTTTTAAAAAGAGGTATGTACTAAATTACTTAAGCCACTTTTTAAAAAATTACTAAACTATAAAAAGATCAAATAAACCACTTACTCTAACTTCTTTCTAACATTTCAGTGGCCAGTAAGGTTAAAAACACAACATATAAGACTAAAAGGAAAAAGGATGCACATAAACTGAATCTGTAAAATGAGTATCTTTACAAAACTGATGTAAGGAAAAAAATATTTACAGTTTCTTCAAATAAATTTGAAAAACTAACATGAATAATCTTCATAGAAAATATAAATTAAAATATTAATGAAACTAAACCAACAGTGCATTAAAATAATTCATCATACCAAGTATTCAAAACACAATTAAAATTAGGAAATCTTTTATTACAATTCACTATATGGACATACTGAAGTGGCAGAAAAAGAACTGACCATTTCAAAAGATGCCAAAAATGCATTTGATAAAATTTAGCACATTATTTCTAATAAAACTTAAGTAATTTAAGAAAAAGTGATGTACCCTAAATTGATAAAAGATATCTGCATTATACTTAGTAGTAAAACAACAGCACTTCCATTAAAAATAAGAGAAAGACAAGTATAACCTCTGTTACCACTGACATTCAACATTTTGGGGGTGGTTCAAAACTCACGCAATAAGAGAACAAAAACAAACACAAGGGACAAATACTGGAAATGAGAGAAAAAATAATTTACTGGAATCAATATGACATTTGAGTCAGAAAATTCAACAGAATAAACTGAATACAAGAATTCAGTTTAGTGGCCATATACAAGATTAAAATATGCCAATCAATAGCTTCCTATAGTCCAACAATAACTAATTAAGAAAGTATAATGGAATAAAATATACCATACATGATAGCAGGAAGAACTATAAAATAATCTGAAATAAATTCCACAAGAAATGTGTAAAATCTATACAAAAACTAAAATTTTATTAAAGACAGATGAAGGGCCTGAAAATACATAAGTATGCCATGTTTCCGAAAGGGAATATTCAGTATTATACATATATTTCTCTCCCAAATTAACATAAATTTCAATGTATAATCTGAGAATATTTCATGGTCACGTACAAAAGATGATTCTAAAGCATGTCTGACATGTTAAATGAACAATATCCAAAACTCTTGAGAAAGAAGCTCAATGAGTGAGAACTGCCTTCTAAGATACCAAACCATGCTAACATATTAGGCTGAATCACATGAAACCAGATATTCAATGACTTGTGGCTTATAAAAATAATTTCGCCAAGGTTCAACTGTGAAATTCACTCAAAGTCTCCCACCCCACTTCCACCCACAAACTTCTTTCCACGTAGTAAGAAACAGACATAAGAGTTTACTAAATATTTAATACTAATAAAGCTTGGTGAAAAACCAACAGGGCTCTTTCCTATGTTTCACTACAGTGCAACTTACTCAGTTAAGGCAAAAAACTAAAAGGGAGGTAAAAGAAGAAGTGGTGTAAGGGGAGAAAGTTCCCTCTAACAATACTGGATGAAGAAGGATATCTAAGCTGGAAACTAAAGGATGAGAAAAAACAAAGAACCAGGGGAACACCACACTAGGAAGAAAGTAAAAAGACCCTAGCTAGAAAGTCTGCATGTTTCAAAACCAGGAGGGTCAGTGCTACTAGACGACAGTCAAGGAACTAGAAGGGCTGGAACAACAAGGAGCAGCCATACAAAGTTCTGTGGGGCAAGTTAGGAGTTTGGATTTTATTCTAAAAGCAATGAGAAGTCAAATAACAATGACATTTCAGAAAGATTAGCCTAATGCTATGTGAAGAATGAATGAAGAATGGGGATTCAAGAGAAAAAGCCAGGAGATCAAATTAGGAGGCTACTATGAAGTTCAAGTAAGAAAATAGCCAGGGTTAAGGCGATGGTAGTGGAGAAGGAGAGAAGGAGAAAAATTCAAGACATATTTTGGAGGTAGAATGGACCTCTCCTAGTCTACCTCCTACATAGGGTGGAGAAACATGACCTAGTCCTAAACAAAGCATCTTTTTCCTTAGTGATAGTGGCTGGTTCAAGAATGGACACATGACGCAAGCTTGGCCCACAAGATTATTTCAGGAACCAGGAATGACTTTCATTCTTGTTTTGGTAGTCATAAGGACAATATAATCATAGAATTGTATCAATATAAAACATTAATTATCCTCCAATATCCACAGTCCCCTTCTTTTAGCAAAAGACTACTTCTCCACAAGTTTTACCTGGGTACATGGCCACTCAGCAAGAGCTGAGTATTAGATATGGCCGCGTAAGAAATTTCTGGTCAATGGGATATAATGGAAAATGATGTTGGCAACTTGTTGGTCAATTCCTCAAAAGGAAGTTACCTATGCTGACCTTTCTGTTTCTTATTTCTCCAGTATTAGTTTACTAGCGCTACCATAACAAAATACCATAGACTGGGCAGTTTAAACAACAGATATTTATTTTCTCACAGTTCTGGAGACTGTAAGTCCAAGATCTGGGTGTCTGCAGATTTGTTTCTCCTGAGGCCTCTCTCCTTGGCTTGCAGATGACCACCTTCTTGCTGTATCCCCACATGGCCTTTTCTCTGTGGGCATGTATCTCCGGTGTCCTGTGTTCAAATGTCCTCTTTTTATAAGGACATCAGTCAGATGGATTAAGGCCCACTCATATGACCTGATTGAACCTTAATTACATTTTTAAAGGACTTATCTCCAAGTACAATCACATTCTGAAATACTTGGGGTTAGGGCTTCAAAATATTAATATTAATGTTGGGGACACACAGTTCAGCCCAAAACAGGCTGAAACATGGACATGATGCTAGTGAGCCACAGTAGATCTTGTAGATGAACACTCCAAAGCAGAGCTGTCCAATAAAACTTTCTGTGATGGAAATATTCTACATATGCACTCTCCAATATGGTAGCCACTAGCTACATGTAATATTTAAATTAAAAATTAAAAAAAATTTAACTCAAATCCTTAGATGCACTAGCCACATTTCAAGAGCTCAGCAGCAACCTGTGGCTAGTGGCTACAGTATTGGACAGCACTGATTAAGGGATGGTGTATCAAGTGCAAGACAGCAGATACTTAGATGTGTGAATAACCTGAAGGTCTACCTCTGGAGTAGCACATAAAAGAATAACAAACTTCTATCTTGCCTGATGTGTTTTGGAGTCTCTTTGTTCAAATGATCCATCCTATACCTTAACTAATACAGTTAATTGGAAATGACACGCTGCTCTAACAAACTCCTAAAATCTCTGGTAAGGCTTAGAGAACAGGTAGCAAGGAAACATCTCAGGCTGGAGATCTAATGATCTGTGCTATACAGTTGCAGAACATTTAGTAAACCTCTTGCCTGCAATAATTGGAAGGGCACATCATATGCCTACTAAGTCTGTCGTTCTAAGAAAAGCAGTTAGAAAAACTCGAAATATGGTGTGTTGGCTATTTAAAGATCAACAAGAAAGATCAATTCACCTATAAAGCAGTTTGCAAGCAGAGACAGACATGAAAACAGTGCTACTAAAAAGAAGCTTCTCAGTGGCAAACTCCGACCTACAAGAGTCCAGTAATTTGGGGCCTCCCAGGGTGGAAAAGGCAGCTGCTTCTGTGCTCTAAATACCAGGAAATAACTTTGTGAGTTCAAGGGTTCTCTGTCAGGTAGTAGCAAAGATCAAGTTAAGAGTGTTGCTTTTCCACCTGTAATGGTTTCTTCTTAGAAAGAAGACAGGACAGCAGACATTTTGTAGCACAAATACCTTCTCTCAATTATTCAGTCAAATGCTAATCTAGGTACTGCTGTGAGGGGATTTTGCAGATGTAATTGAAGTTCCTAATCAACTGACTTTAAGCCAGGGTGATCATCCTCAGTGAGCCTGACCTAGTCAGGTGAGCTCTTAAAAGAGATCAGGTTCTTCCGAGCAAATGAGACTCCAAACAGCAGCTGAGTCTACAATTGTTCTGTCTTCGCTGTATCTTCCCTTCCTGACTGCCTATGGAGAACAGCTTCAGCCTAAGCCCATGGATTCCACCTTGCCCACAATCTTCTCCCACTAACTGCCTGCCGTACAGATTTCACACTTGCTTAGCCAGCCCTCACAATCATGTAAGCCAATTCCTTGTAATAAATCTCTTAATACATAACAATCATATATAAATCTACTTGCTCTGCTTCTCTGGTTAAACCCTTACTGATACATCATCCAAGACTATTATTTCAGATCCTCTCGAGGTAGCCAGGAAACCTAAGGGAGAGAGGAGCTAGCCTAGCACAGAGACCAGTAAATAAGAGAATCAGCTGGTTTCCAAAACTTAGGACTAAGAGATATTTTGCTATAGTTATTGTTACATAGTCCCGATCTAAGAAAAACAGAAATCTATTATGTTTTTGAAAGAGTTTTACCAACAAACTACATTACTGGCCTAAAAATCTTACACTTGAACTTTAAGTAACCCTACCGGCCCTGCATCTATACCAACAGGTAGGGGGCTACAAAAGTTGTACACTTCCTAGGGATGTCACACCCTCCAATGCCTACTACTTCAAATGTGGCTAAGGAAGAAAACAAACAAGAAAGAATCATCTAAAGAACTAAGCAAAGGAAACAGACAGCAGTGAAAAGAGCATTCCTCTCATAGAGGAAAATCAGTATAACCAAGAAAATTACTCAGTAGCCAGAGCAAAGTTGTCACAACTCCTCCCCCGAAGGATTTCATTATTAATATGTACCAATGACTGCTGTGTACTTCCTATTCTTCCCTTCTCTAGAAGAGTTTTCATTATGATTATCCTATTCCTACTCATTACTACACAATGGGTTGGGTGAAAAGAGGGAGAGATAGTTGTTTATTGCTTTATAGATCACTAGAATTCTCTGAATTAGGAGGAAAAGCATTTTGTATATATCTTTCACTTGGAGCTGTATGTAGTAACTGGATGGGACTTTGAATTGATTCTCTTGAGGAAAGAAACAATTAGGTGTTGGAAGAAAGGTTTGCACAAATGGTAGGTGGCCAGAAGGGTGAGCCCAATTCTCAAAAAAAACAAAGGTTTAGGTTGGAGCTGTAAACCTGATAGTCACTGGTATATAGATATGTAACGACACAATAGTTAAAATCATCTAAATGAGACCAGACACAAAACAGAAAAGGGTCCAATGAGGTAAATAATCAAAGTATGTTTGCTGTGCTGGGTAAAAGGAAGCAAGATGACCAACAAATAACAGTGAGGTAGAAACAGGAGAAGGTGGTATTACATGAGGAAGAGAGGATTACATTTTAAGAAGCAAGAATCAGTCAACTGCTATAAAAAGGAGTAAATAAGAAACAGACACAAGAATTAAATACTATATCCAAAAAGAGATCCATGTATCTTTGAAAAACAAAGTACAAAGAAAAATTTCTAAGAATTGTTAAATACTGGAGTGAGGAAGTTCTCCAGAAGTCATAAAAGAATAATACATTTTACTAAACAATAAATTTTTCCATGTTGTGAAAACAATGTCAAGGGAGAATACTGTAACACATAACACTATGAGAAATTAATACTATAAATACCATCAACAAATCAATAAGAAAACAACAAGACAATCCTAATAGAAAAATAGGTAAAGGATAAACCAGGAAATTTTCAAGACATCCAAATGAAAAACAAAGATTAAAAAACTTATACTCAATGTTGACAGTAATCAGAAAAATGAAAACAAAACACCATTTTTTGTTTAACAGATTTTTAAAACTAAGTAAATTAACCACATCTAGGAACATTCTCATACACTGCTGATGCAAGCAAAACTTGAGAGTATTTATCAAATTTAACATGTGCATACTCTAGCCCAACAATTCCATTTCCAGGAATCCATCCCAAAGAAATAGTTTCATACTCAAAAATAACTGTACAAGGATGTTCACTTCACTAATAGCAATGTAGTGAAAACAATCTAAATGTCTACCAAAATAAAAGATCAAATAAATTATGAACATTTATATTATGGAACATTCATAAGTAAATGAGAATAATGTGGCAAATACTAACATACTCTAACACACACACACACGCACTCAGTCTCAAGAAAGAAACAAACATTTGATATACACCAACTGTTAGCAGCATTTACTCTAAGAATGGAATAAAAAGCCCTATATATTAGAAGACATTTTTGTAAGTATAAATACCGTCATTAGTTTTTATTTTTAAATATATAAAAATCATAATCTGAAGACTCATCTCTTCAATTGATATATTTGAAGAAAGCTCATCAATAAAAATTTCAGCAAGCAAAATTTCTAAGTGGTACCTCTGCTCTTTGTGATAATTTCACTACAACATAACAAGGAAAAAGAATGAAAAGACGTATTTCAGGTAATTATTAATTCTGAAGACAGAATAATAGGTGATTTTTCTATTCTTTAGATCTTTTTGAGTTTGTCAAGTTTTCTACAAATATGTGTTTCTACAAATAGGTATAAATTAATGAATAACATTTAATTATATGTAACGCTATATTTAAAATCTTAAGAATTTTCATCCTACACTGTCTTGTAATTCAATCTTCATATTTTAACATATCTCCACCTGCATCAATCACAAGTATATTAATATAGATACTCTCCTTTCTTACTATAAAACCTTCAAGGTAAAATTAGAATGGATGACTCTTTAGTATAATCTAGTTGTCAAGGACACTCTAGAAAAATCATACATACAGACCTCATCTTAAGAACAAACAAAATATCAAAAATCACTGAGTATTCCAGGAGACACTCATAAAAGATATAAAGTCTACCCTACTAGTATTCAAAAACCAAAACAAAATGATCCCTATGATCATAAGGCACACAGTTACACCAAAAATGAACATAGATGCCCAAAAAAAGTACAGGATTTATACGGGGCTAAAATCATCTTCACAGTTTTAAATTATTACTAGTTTTATCTCAACAAAACTTAAATTTTATGAATCTAGAAATAATGTCCCCATTTCTTCAAAACCCTTATAATACCTAGGTAATTTTGCTAGATGTTAATAATGCTTCTTAAATAAATTTAGTTCAAAGAGTATACTAATAGTGATAAAACTATTAGCTAATAATCATAGCTAATAAGATTAGATAATAGCTAATAATCACGTGGAAAACTGAATTCTATCACTGTGCTAAGTTTCAATGTATGTAAGTTTTACTAACTACAATATGTACAAATTCATTTAACTTATTCATATTTAACATATACAGCTATAATTTTAAATATAATTTTTTTTCATATTCACTGGGAAGGAAATAGTTGAGATTAGACAATGAAAACAGCCACACATAGGAGATAATAAATGTTTGTCAGGTAAAAGAATTAACTCCTGTAGGAGTTAATTCTAGTATGTGCTATACTAGAGGCTTTGAAACAAGACTGTTTTCATTATTAATGCCATTAAAAAAATAAACATGGCATAGAGAAAGAAAGAGACAACAATGGGGTCAAAGGCATTTCTAACACTAACTGTAACACAAACAGGTGGGCTTCCTTTTCTTGTCAATCTTCACATTTAGATTGACAGGAAAAGAGGGAAAGGAAAATAGATCTCTATGGTAACATATATTTATTCTAAATTCTAAACTAATGGAACCAACCTTTCCATAGATACTTCCAAAATAGGTTTCAATCAAATGTTTTTAAGCTAATTAAGAGATGATCCATAAAGAAACCCAGACCAAGAAATAACTTTAGAGCAGGTTCTTATTTCTTCACTTTCGTATTTTTCTTTTCTATTCCTTTCTTTTGTGGGGGAAGATGGGGATAAAAAAAGTGAAAGGTTAAATTAGGCAAGCTAATAGTATTTTTGGGAAAAGGAAAGGGGGAGGCAAAATTCCCTGCAAGAGAGGCACAGCCATAAAGTAGTTCCATAAATGTGCCATTTCTACAATGTACTTTCAAATAATCTCAAGAAATAAAAAATGAATTTATTTTCTAAACTGAAATAGCACTATCTGGTACACATTATGATTTTCTCTACCTTATAAGTCAGTTTGAGTATGAAGTAATAAGCAATAAGAATATACTTAAGTAAAATCGGCCAGGTGCTGTGGCTCACGCCTATAATCCCAGCACTTTGGAAGGCCGAGGGGGGCGGATCAAAGGTCAGGAGTTCGAGACCAGCCTGACTAACATGGTGAAACTTCGTCTCTACTAAAAATACAAAAATTAGCCGGGCGTGGTGGCGCCGGTGCCTGTAGTCCCAGCTACCTGGGAGGCTGAGGCAGAAGAATCACTTGAATCTGGAATGCGGAGGTTGCAGTGAGACGGCATTGCGCCACTGCACTCCAGCCTGGGAGACACAGCGAGACTTCGTCTCAAAAAAAATAAAATAAAATAAAAATAAATTAAAAATAAAGAAAGAATATATTTAAGTAAAATCTACAGTCCTCCTCAATCATGGATTCCATCTCTAGCCCTACCATCATTTTTAAACTATCCCTCTCTAGACCTCGTTTTAGTCATCATTTTCATGGTACAGCAGCCAAAAATATACATAATCTATTTTGTGCAGATGTAGCATAGCATTATTTAAAATGAGAATTATGATTCTGGTTATCGCCAACGCCTTAACTTCACCCTACATTATACTAAGCTTTTACCAAAAAAGCATGCTGTATTTCAGATCATTTACTCAAAACACATTTTTTTTTACCCTTGACGCATAAAAACCTATTTAATATTTTTCAATTTATTCTCAATAATCTTGTTTCCCATTCTTATCAGCATAATTCACTATGATCAGCAAGCTTTGAGAGATTTCACCATATATCAAAATTGTTTATAAAGGCTGCGCACAGTAGCTCACACCTGCAAGCCCAGCACTTTGGGGGCCGAGGCGGGCGGATCACTTGGAGCCGGGAGTTTGCGACCAGCCGGGCAAACATGGTGAAACCCTAACTCTAATAAAAATACAAAACAATTAGCCAGGCGCAGTGGCTCACGCTGCAACTCCAGATACTCAGGAAGGTGAGATGAGAATTGCTTGAACCCAGGAGGTGGAGGTTGCAGTGAGCCGAGAGCACGCCACTGCACTCCAGCATAGATGACCTTGTCTCAAAAAAAAAAAAAAAAACAGAAAAAAAGAGTTGTTTTTAAAGACACTAATAATGGCTCCAATAGGAATTCCTCAAGTACTGTAACGGTTTTTGTTGCTGTTGTTGTTGTTGTTGTTGTTGTTGCTTGAGACAGAGTCTCACTCTGTCGCCCAGACTGGAGTGCAAGGGCGCGATCTCTGCTCACTGCAACCTCTGCCTCCCAGGTTAAAGCAATTCTCTTGCCTCAGCCTCCCAAGTAGCTGGGACTTACTGGCGGGAGCCACTACGCCCGACTAATTTTTCTATTTTTAGCACTCTGATGTTTCAAATGTAAAATCTTTACATTTTCTTCTCCCCACTCTCTTTTACCTCTAGTCTCACTCAGAAGTAAACTTAAAAATTAACCCCAGGCTGGATGCAGTAGCTCACGCCTATAATCCCACAGCATTTTGGGAGCCTGCGGCAGGAGGATCACTTGAAGCCAGGAGTTCAAGACCAGCCTGGGCAACAAAGTGAGACGCCATCTCTACACACACACAAAAAGTTGACTCCTTTAAAAGATCATGTAATGTTTATGAGTTTCACAGGACAGAAGGCAGTCTAAGTTATGCTTTCAATAATTAGAGCTATATTATTTGAAGTTTCATAGCATGCTTGGGGAAAATAACAGTTAACATTTCCCTTTTCAATAACTGAAACCCCAAATTATAAATCATTATAAAAATGATACCTATATTGTCCCACAACTCTACATCCCTTCATGAATGAATAATAATAATTTCTAAAGACAAAAAAATGTTAAGAAGTGAAGCACTGTTAAGTCAGAAAGGGTATTTTGCTTCTGGGTAAGAAGTGGATGGACATAACTGTACCAGATAGGTAAGATTCAAGGGACTAGAAGGGTATTCGTATTTACCCACCACCTTCAATTCCCTAATGACTTACTTTTTTTTTTTTTTTTTGAAAAGATGAAAGCTGAAAAAAGTTAGGTTTGGTGTAGGTTACACCATGGATGTTGGTGCCTCCTACTGGTCCTAACAAAAATATAAGTGGTACCAGCAGGCACTACTTCGCATACCAATGTGAAGTAAAAATTCCCTTTCATCTGTGGTCAAGTATGGAAAAATTATGAAGGTCCTCATTAAATCCACATTTTTTAACCCATTAAATTATCCTTATAAAAATTCAGATAAACTACTGTCATAAATGCAACTGCACTGCCTCAAGGACCTAAAAACTGTTTTCCTAATCAACTAGATGGCATAATCAGGTAACAGCAGAAACAGCCTATAGTCTAGTGAATTTCTGAGAGTCAAAATATGCTACTTTGATGCTTATTAAACACTGAAAACTTTCACAATACTAACTCCAGTTAAGTTGGTGAGGTTAAAAATGACTAAACTAAAAATAATGGTTCAATTAAAACATCCCACAGGGATCTACTGTAAATAATAGCTGCAACCAAGTTCTGTTACCTCAAGACTTGAAGTCCCAAAGATTTGCCACAGTAGGTGGCTAATAAAGAAATATTTATGAGTTATTCTTACTACAGAGATGGGACTTCATGAGAACCTAGGAGAGATACAAAGACTTACATAAGACACATGGTACTGTATAGCAGGAGATATACAGATGAGTAAGACAAGGCTTTTGTTTTCAGATATGACAGTCCACAGCACACAATGTAAACTGCTTCATTAATTAAAGGGCAAAACATGAAGATATAAGAGAAAAGAGAGTAGGCATAAGGCTGGTTTACCAGAAAGATGTGATCAATCTTGGCCCCACTACTTCACAAATAAGCCTTCTTTGTTACCACATCATCTGCTTAGTTAGAAGCAGTTTCCAAACTCTTAATAATCCAAATAAATGACCAAATTCCCCACTAAATCTGTAGTGAGAATGTTTCAAAGTAACAAGGTAGGAGGGAGAGGGTGGGGGTCACAGAACTCTTTGAGGATCTAATGAAAATCCTGCACATATGGGGCTAGAGCAGAAAGGAAGAAAAATAAAGCCTTATAAGCACCTTCAACAAAATCTTTTGTTTAATATCAGAGGATTCATAGCCTAGCCAGACCCCAAGTTAACAATCTCTATTTAAAAGAAACATTTTTTTTTCAAATTAATAAGGAGAGATTACCTTGAAAAGTAAATATTTTGAAAGGCAAGGAATAAGTGGTAAATCGCCTCTAGAAAGGGTGGTTTTTCAGTATGAAGTTTTCATCTTGTTAACAACTTAATTCTAGGTGGTGGGCATATGGATTATTTTTCTGTACTTTTCTGTATTTCTTGCTTTCTTTTTCTTTAGTGAGTTTTTCAGAAGAACTGGAAAGAAAACTTGGGGTGACCAACTTGTCTTCAATGGCCGTCCAACTGCCAAAAAGCGTCTTCCCTTATACAAGCCGAATGTGCCAATATCTGAAATATGGTACTCAACACCATACAGCATAACAGAGCATGTGAATGAGTGAGAGAATAAATCAATGAATGAGGAGGCGTAGAATCTAACAGTCCCAGGTTCAATCCCATTCTGACATTTATTAGCTATGTGACCCTGATGAGGTTGCCTAAAATCCTTCTATGCCAGTATGTTTACCTGTAAAATGAATGCTCCCTGCCAACATTTGTATACTTTGAAACTCACACATTATTCAAGATGTACATTTAACCACTTAAGCTCACTCTCACACCTCCCCAAACTTATAATATTTATTCACTGGTGTATTTTTAAATCAAGGTGCCTTACAAGTTTTGTTCACCATTGCTCACCCAGTATAGCACAATACCTAGCACATAGTAGGAACTCCAAACATTTATTGAATAATGAAAGAAATATAGCAGCACCTACTTCATAGGGTTATGGCAAGAATAAAATGAGAATACGAGAAAATTGTATTAACTCATTTAACTCTCATAACAATGTTATAAAGTAGAATCTACTATCATTACCGTTTATACCATTTACATGAGGAAATTGCAGTAGAGATTTAAAAACTCGGCCAAGGTCACAATGCTAGTAAATGATGGATCAAGGATTTAAATCCAAGCTCCAAAATCCATACTTTTAACCTTTACCTAGACTTCACAAACAGTAGGTACTGAATAAGTATTCATTTTAATTTACTCTTTAAAAATTTTAGGAGGCTTAAGGTACTTACCAGGCATTCATCAATTCCTATTAGTTTAACTGGCTCTCCCCTTAATACTTAGAGAAGATCATCATCACTACGAAAAGGAATTAAGAAATTGGAAAATGTTGAAATCTGAACTTCAGCTATTCAGAAGCCCTGGATCCAAGAAGGGAAGAATTTCCATTCCTTCTCTTCTTTTCCTAAATGAATGCTGAATCCTCCCTAAGTACTAGTTATTCACTAAAAATGTTTTGTTTTTTTCTAGTACTGTGCTTAAGCAGGAGAGAAGACAAGATAAATTATAATTAAGACAGACTACTGCTTCAAAGATCTTAAAATCTAGTTTACAACTACTGCTACATCAATTAAGAGATGAAACAAGCAAGCTTCTCTGGGCTAATCTAGGATTCTAAGCACTACAAAAAAGGAATTTAGATAGCACTTTTCCAATAAAAAACAAACAAGAATATTTCCAAATGAAGCTGAACACAGCCTAATTCTGAAATATTTTTTCTTTCTCCCTCATTTTCAACTCTCTTTTTCTGTCTGTAAACAGATCCTCCCTGGCCTTGCAAATCCTTTCAATACTAAGTCAGTACTAATTTATTTACCGGCTCCCTTTGTCTAAAATTTCTTCACTAGGTTTATCTCTTGATTTAGTCACAGGTTACTTACAAAAACAGATGAAATTCTGATCAACTCCTACTGTATTTATACTTTAAGCATCTTCAACAAAAATGTTTCTCCCCCTTTGAATTCTGCCTTAGAAAATACTAAGATTGCAGTGCGCAGTGTGGCTCAGACCTGTAATCTCAGCACTCTGGGAGGCTGAGGCCAGTGGATCACCTGAGGTCAGGAGTTCAAGACTACCCTGGCCAACATGGTGAAACCCTGTCTCTAATAAAAATACAAAAATTAGCCAGGCCTGGTGGCGGATGCCTGTAATTCCAGCTACTCGGGAAGCTGAGGCAGGAAAATCATTTGAACCCGGGAGGTGGAAGTTGCAGTGAGCCAAGATCAGACTGTTGCACTCCAGCCTGGGCAACAAGAGCGAAACTCCGTCTCCAAAAAAAAAAAAAAGAAAGAAAAAATACTAAGATCATTCAGTCATATTCAAAAATGCATTCAATAGAATGCAATGTTATTTCTGAAATAAAGTATCAACTCTTGAAATTATAAGATTTTTTTCTTGTAATAGTCAAAAGCAATTTAATTAATTTTGTCCACTAATTTGAAAGAGCATCATGGCTTTTATGTTAGAAAATATATTTGTATTTTCCATATTGGTCAGTCACTCACTGAAAACCAAGAAAATTATGCATTTTCAATTTTAAATGTAAGATTTTGTGTCAAATAGAGGGGGAGAGGGAGGCAAGTAGCTCTTGGTCTTATTTGTTTCCAGGTATACCCGAAGTTATGCAAATTATCTAAGACATGATTATCCTATTCTGAAATACTTTAAAGTAAAATCCTATTCTCAATAACCTACTCCAATGTCTAGAAATTATATTCTTATTGTTCAACAATTAAATGAAGCTCTTATTTGAATTGATTCTCATTTCCTTCCATTTTTCCTCTTTTGGCAGATACAGAGATTATTCAGATAGCATTTCTTTATAGCAATGCTATATATTTTTGTTAAATTAAAGTTATCCTTTCAGGTTAAATACCACAAAACCATAACCTTTCACATTCCTTTTTAATCTTTTGATGATTTTTACTGGAAGGATAATTTTAAAGATCATTTTATCTACTTTTTTTTATTGTGTAGCCTATAACAGAATGAATTAGAGAAAAGACAACACTGTGATTTTAGCCACAAGACTTCCTAGCTCCAGAAAGTTAGGCTTCTGCTGACATGTCAGTAAAATGGTAATTAAGAGAAAAACATTACACAACTCACCCATTTAGCTTACAGTTTTATTTGTCTTTACTTTGATCAAAAGATGAAGATGGGGCAGAGACAATATGTACTCCTTTTTGTCTGCTCATCCCTCATCTGTATAGATTTTTTTAATGGGTACACTTTTTTTTTTTTTGAGACAGAGTCTTGTTCTTGTTGCCCAGGCTGGACTGCAATGGTGCAATCTCAGCTCACTGCAACCTCCACCTCCCGGGTTCAAGCAATTCTCCTGCCTCAGCCTCCCAAGTAGCTGAGATTACAGGCATCTGCCACCACACTCGGCTAATTTTTTTGTATTTTTAGTAGAGATGGGGTTTCACCATGTTGGCCAGGCTGGTCTCAAACTCCTGACCTCAGGTGATCTGCCCGCCTCGGTCTCCCAAAGTGCTGGGATTACAGGCGTGAGCTACCACGCCCAGCCAATGGGCACACTTTCTTACACGTATTTCTCCTGACTCATCTTCATAACAAATAACAAACCCATTGTTTAACACCATGTAAAAGTCAGGATAAGGTATGTTAAAAACATAGAAATACTACCATAGTTGGTGAAAGTCAACATAACCATTCCTATATTACAAAAGGAAAACAAACCTGACCCACAAAATAAACATACCTACAAACTTACAGCCATTCTTCATGATTTAAGGAATTACTAAAAGTTCTGCTTATTAGGCCGCATTCCAATGGACAAAACTACCTAGGTATGTTAAGTTTGCAGCAGAATATCCCAGTAAGTACTGCATTCAACTATCATAACCTTGCTCTAAACCAGAGCTTAATAGTTTCACGAGAATTTAAAATTTTAAGTAATGGTATTTTGCCTATAGCTGCATGATTGTGTTACCTTGCTATTCAGTAACTATTTCTGAATGATATCAGGAGGGTGATAAAAGGAAATAAATTATTATTAAAAAGTGTACAGGTCTGAGACATTAGAAAACTTTGATTTGTACTTTTGCTACTACCCACCACAACCACTTTCCTCTAAACCTTGTTTTCCTCCTTTTTAAAATAAAGGGCTGAATTATCTGTAAAATGTTTCTCACCTTTGAGAAGAATCATACAATTGAATGATTCTAAGTACCATAACAAATTTTATTAGGGATAAGGACCCCATCACATCTTTCTCCTCCTTGTTTCAAACGCCGCCAGAGCAACACACTATCCTAAACATCCAAGTAGGCCAATATAAGTCTATCAATACACCTATTCTCAGAATCCAACAGGCTAAAAGGGAATAAAAACAAGGACTGGCATATTTTTGTCATACATACTTCAACACTTAATATCTCTACCTATACAACTTCATCCAGTCTGAGATAAAAGAGAATCTGGTCTTCTACAAATAGACATGTGTCAAATCCTTTAAAAGGTACTTCTCTATTTCAACAGAGACCAGGATTCAATAATTCCAATTTTCGGAAAACCAGACTTGCATCAAAATAAGTTCCATGTTTGTGGAAGAGAATAAATAGTAAGTGGTACTTTTAGATGAATCACTTGGTCTCCTCTTAGAACTAAGTTTAAAATCAGCCTTTAAAGCTGTTTTCCCTCTGCTGATAAAGATTTCCCTCTCCAAATAAAGATTTTTCTAGATTCTATTTCAGGAAGGAGACAAGAGAGTGGTAAAACAGCTAATAACGAGTAAAGCTAACTCTCAGTTGGTTGTCAGTATGGTATGTTTTACTGAGCCTTTGGGTTGTAAGGGCTTCTGTGAGGAATAAGGTCCTGCAACGCCGCCTGTCTGTGGACCCAGGAAAAATTATAAAGTTATTATGAAACCAGATCACTAGGACAAACCGAGAGGCCTTCCTATTCCAACTCACCACAACCAGGCCTGGCTCCAAAGCCTACTCTTTGGCTGTCCCATATTACGGGACAACAGGTCCTAGCTTAATTCTAACTCACTAAGGAAACATTCGAAGGCATGGATGTATGTACGTGTAAGGATCAAATATATTTTTCATCCACTTACAAATGTATATGGTCATTTGTAATTATTTAAAGTTACTGATAAATTTATACAAATACAGCATCAGTTCATCGAAAATCCCTGGGAGATCGAGGAAATGAAGTTACTTCAGCAGCCAGGATAGTTACGAAAAACCCTGCAGAACAGTATGGAAAAGTACAGCTTCTCACGTGTCCCTCACATACACAAACACTTAGCTCTGAGTCCATTACAACCTTACGTCCCCCCTCAAACTGCTCCCCTCCACCTCACAACTGGGAGAAGTTGATCAACCTCCTAGTTGGTCCCCAAGAGACTCATTTACCCATTATTTTACTCCTCCCGCTTTGATCCCGATCCCGCCTCAGACTAAGGTGGCCCTACTGGCCCCAGGCAGACCACCCCCCCACCCCCCGGCGTGCAAACAGGGAATCTAACCAATTCCCTCCATCCTTAACCAAGTGAGCGATCCCATGATAACAGGCTGTTCACCAACTCTGTGAACTCCGTGGTCCTCCCACCCCCACGTGTCAGCTACCCTCCCCCACATTCCCACACCTCACGATTTAGGCCGAGGGAAGAAAGGGGGCAGTCGAAAGCCTGGCCCCTAAGAGATCAACCCACTGGAGTCTGTCCCACTCCAAATCCCCTCCCACCTTCGGCCCCTATCCCTTACAGTCCCTTCCTCCCTCCTTCCTTTGAAACCAGGCCCTTGCCTCAGAAACCTCCTCTTCCTCGTCGTCGTCGTCCTCTTCTTCCTCGCTGTTGTTACTGCTGGTGCCGCCGCCGCCACCTCCGCCTCCACCGCCGCCTCCACCGCCGCCGCTGTTGTCGCTGTCGCTGCTGCTTTCGCTGCTGCTGGGGGGTCGGCAAGTCCGGTTACGCTTGGCCTTGTGGTGCTGCTGCTGCGGCGGCTTCTTCTTCAGGAGCAGGTCGCAGACTCGCACCATCCCACGAGGAGACGAGGCCGAGCGAGCTCCGCTGCTGCCGCCAACGCCGCCGCCGACCTCCGCCGCCGCGGGGGGGCCCGCCACAGCCGCCACCGCCGGGGGGCTCCCTTCTCCTTCTGCAGCCGTCGCCGCCGCCACCGGAACCGTCGCCTTCTCCATCCCCAGGGAAAGAGGGAGGGCGCGGACGGGGGAGGGGCGTGGGGCTACGCTCTACCGCGACTTCGGCCGCACTGGGGCCGACACAGCAATCGGTGCCGCCTCCGCCGCCACCGCCTCGGTCACCTCTACTGCCGCCGCCGCCGCCGCTCCGCCAGCTCTCACCTCGTCTCGCGATACTAAGGGCGGGGAGCCTGACGATGGGAGGGAGGGAGGGAGGGAAAGGGAGGGAGCAAGGGAAGGAGGGTGAGGCGTAACAGGGAGACCGGGTGTCGGGAGAACCAGAGGAGAGGAGACTGGAAAGAAGCGGGGAAGTGTGCCTGGGGCAGCTTCCGAAGGGGAACGGCGGGGACAGATGAGGGGGGCGCGATTGCAACCAGAGCGCCCGCGAGCTCCCGGATTTCTCCTCTTTCCTCGCTATTTCCCGCACACACAGCCCTGCAGCCCTCCCTTCTTCCTTCCTGGCTTGTGATTAGAACGCAGCCGCAGGCGGAAGTGCAGTGACGCCATCAGTCGTCGCCTGAGCCGTGGCGCGCGGGTGGCCGAAAGGCGAAAGTGAGATTTCAAGGGCCGGGTCTGGGGCCCCGCGGGCGCGCAGTGCTGCGACGTGTGGGGAGTACGGGGAGGCTGGAGAGGAGCCGGCCCCGGGCAGTGTGAGGTGCGGAAGCGCGGTCCAGACACTTTGCTGACGGGAGGCCGGTCCGCCAGATCCGGGAGGTGGGGCCTCGTTCTGGACTGCTGTACGTAGTTTTATTCCTGGTCATTTTTTTCCACCGCCAAATCGAGAGATAGAGCTTTGGATCATGAGAGATGGCGTCGTGTTGGGAAAAGAGCCTTCTTTACCTGAGTTTAAGCTCGGCTCATAGACATCCTCTACCTGAGTTTACACGTGTGTAATATGAAGGCAGTCGATTAGGAGATATCTAAGATCATTACTTACACCTCAAGTTTCCAAGGGGAGGAAGACACGGGAAGGATGCGTGGTCTGTGCCAGACTTTGTAGACGATTCACTGAATGACCCTGATTTAGCTCTTCCGGTCCTCTTCGATTCAGCTTGGAAGCAAGCATAAATAGTGATTGTTGTCTGTATACTTCTCTCGGAAGGAATGCTGTTATGGGAGTTGTGGGTTCATTTTTAGGTGTCTGAAGAAGTTTCAGGACTTTTGAAATGATAGTGGAGCCCATTGAACTCAGAATTATCCCTTTCTGGTCTAGTAGGAGTATAGTGGCATAAGGAAAATGAAGCAAACATCAAAGACAGATGTACTGGCACAAGATTAAAAGTATGTCTCAGCTGACATAGTTGCCATTTTAAGACTGCTAAGTTTAGCTGAATATGCCTGGATTTTTTTTTTTTAGCATTTTTTTTCTTTTTAGCATTGGCATACCATATGAAATGTGGGCAGTTGCCAGTACTCTACAGAGTACCATGGCAGAATTGGCAATGACTAAATCAATTCATTCAAACAAAAATTCATCATGTGCCTACTGTGTGCATAATTTGTGGAATCAAAGTCTCTTGTTTCCAGGGGCTTTACAGTGTAATAAGTGCTATAGTAAATATATATACGGAGTGGTAACCATCTGCCTATTCCTCTCCTACAGTCGTTGCTGAGTTCCAGTGTAGAACAGAGCACTGCATTGTGTATCTCACCACTACTGATTTAGATTTTATAATTTCAGCTGCATCCCTCCCTCCTACTTTGTATATTCTTCAGCATCTTTTTCTCCCTTTCCACTTGAATACTTTTCGCAATCTTTAAATCCCAGCCCATTTCATTATATGACTTTTAACTTAGAACTTCACAATTTTCCAAGTGCTAGAAATTTCCTGAGATTGCCTTTTCTCCATTATCAACGAATGAGAGACTCCCTGTTCATATGTGAGATTAACTCTTAATACATATTCTAGTTCCAATACCCCTCTTTCTCATGCATTTATTATCTTTTCTGTTGTCAACCTTCTACAAATTCTGGTTCCTTAGCTAATTCTTCTGTAGCTTTCAATTATTTCCTTCACAAGCAAACTTTCTTTCTTTAAAAAGTATTCTATACTCAGGAGGCTGAAGCAGGAGAATCGCTTGAACCTGGGAGGCGGAGTTTGCAGTGAGCTGAGATCCTGCTACTGCACTCTAGCTTGGGCGACAGAGCGAGACTCCATCTCAAAAAAAAAAGTGTCTACATTCAGTGTCTTTTTTGTTTTCTGAAATTGACTTGTCAGCCCTCTGCAGTCTAGTCTCTGTGTCTATCGTGCTACCAAAAATGCTCTCTTTAAAGTAATCTCATTGTTTGGAAGAAAATGAGTTTTTTGCTCTTTAATATAATAGTGAAATGATGATCCTGTTTCACTAGTAGGATAAGGTTCAAAACTATTAAAATGGACAAGGCCTGTAAAGTCACTTTCTTTTATTTTTATCTAACTTTTTTTTTCCCCCGTTAGAACCTCTGGCAGGGACTGACTAGCCCATGAAACTTATTTCTTCTTCCCAGGCACACAGCTAAACTAAATTTCACAGCTTTCCTTGTAGTTGGTTATAGTCATGTGATGAACTTCTTTTTTTGAGACAGAGTTTAGCTCTTGTTGCTCAGGCTGGAATGCAATGGCACAATCTCAGCTCACTGCAACCTCCGCCTCCCGTGTTCAAGCGATTCTCCTGCCTCAGCCTCCCAAGTAGCTGGGATTACAGGCATGTGCCATCACACCCGGCTAATTTTGTATTTTTAGTAGAGACACGGTTTCTCCATGTTGGTCAGGCTGGTCTCGAACCCCCGACCTCAGGTGATTCCCCCACCTCGGCTTCCAAAGTGCTGGGATTACGGGCGTGAGCCACCGAGCCTGGCCGTGATTAACTTCTAGCCAATTAAATATGAATGGAAATGATGTGCTCATTTTTAGGGTTAATGAAGTCCTCCTATTCTCCCTTACTCTTTTTTCGTCAACTTGATGCCTTTGAGCATGGTGACCTTCAAAACTATGTATTGGAGATGCCAAAGCCAGAAAAGAGAAGAAGAATGAGTGGCTGAAACAGTACTTGGAAGAGAGCCACCCCAATTAGAAACACCCCTTTTTGCACTTATTGTAAGAGAAAAAATTGAGATTTGAGAATTTATATGTATAGGAGCTAGAATGACCATAGCTAGTCCAGAAATTGGTACAAGAAGTGGAGTACTGCTAAGACAATAACCTAAAATATGTTACATCAGCTTATTTATGATGCAGCAGGTGGTAGAGAATGTGATTTGGAGGCTAGAAAAAGGAGGCCCATGTTTGCAGTGGCAAAGTAATTAGTAAAAGTGTCACCTGAAATAATTCAAAATCAGATCACCTATCTGTTTAGATTAGCTCCAGAGGAAATGATTGAAAAGAGCAAAAGTAATACTGTGTTGAATTTTATATTTTACTTTTAGTAAGGTTTTACTAAAGAGAGAAACTCAGGAAATACTTCACAGAAGTGAGAGTGTACAGGAATATTTCTCAGGAAGGGTTGGAAAAGTTGACTTTTATAAGACTTCTAATAAAATAAAAAAAAAACTAGAAGAGGTCTTGAGTATAGTTACCCTTGAGATTAAGTCCTGCAACAAATATCAGGAAAAGGGTTTGGTCTTTCCATTCAAAGTCATTATTTTAGATGGCTTCAAGATAGCTACGATAAAGGTCTAAAGGAACTGGCATAGGAGCAAGGCAGCAAAGCAGTAAATTAGGCTTGATAATTATGTAAGAAAGAACTTTGGGTGTAGTTACCAGAAGCAAATCAATCAGAAGACTACATTTTTAGAGGAATTTTATTAATCATACTAAATCTGGCTCAAATATCATTGTTCGGGTGTTAAAACAGAGGGTAACTGTCCAACCCCAAGCTTGCATAAGTAGAAAAATAGAGCATAAAACCTTAACAGCTCCCCAGTACCCACATAGGATGTGGCCGTGGAGAATGATGGACAAAAAAAGAACATTTCAGAAGCTCGTATAAAGAGCTGTACTAAAGACTGGACAGGGAGTTTCTCCTGAAGACTAGAATTGGAGTTTCATCAGAACTCTCTTCAGTTTCAAGGAGATGGGCCGCAAAATGTTTATGCAGTATTTCATCATTATTATACATGAATAGTATTGCTCAGTATCACATTTTTTTTCTGAATGAGAGAATGTATTATAGTTATCTGTCCCTGAGTTACCACTGTATATTGGGTTTGCAGGGATGGGGGTGACAATAAAGATAATTTGTCTTTTTAGTTCTTAGGTCACATCTGTACCTAATGAAGAGAACTGCACATTTTCTGAAAATCCTAGACTTTGAGCCTGTTCCAGTAACTGGTTAAAACTTTAGATTGTCTCCTTTGGGACAGGGTATGTTCTGTGTGTGGAAAGACAGGTAAAATACATGTTCAGTGATCAGAATAGTAGATTCTTGCAAATGCTAAATTCTTCTTCTGGCCACACAGCTATATTTCCATGCCTCTCTTGCAATTAGGTATATGGGTTAGGTGTGCTGATTAGGTTCTAACCAGTGGAATGTGAGAAGTGATGCACTCCTATTCCAGCTCTGGCCTATGGAAACATCACATGAGCAATCCAATATATCCCACTCCCCATCAACTTGAGGCAGATGAGCAAATTTGCACTGGAAACTATGTGTTAAAGATGGCAAAGCCACAAGATAGGACTCCTGGTTTCCTGAATCTTCACTTGGAGGATACTTGCTTCCCAATTAGAGACACTTGTGCTAGAGTTTCCTGACTCTTCACTGGGAGGATACTTGCTTGCCAATTAGGGACACTTGTGCTACAGCTCATACGCATTCGTTTGTGTTAGGCCACTGAGATTTCAGAGCGTGCCCTAATAAAGACCTGTCCCTCTTTCTCCAGATGCAATCGTTCATTACCTAATTCTAATTTTTATACCACAGGAGTAGGCCCACAAATCAGGCTAGCCAAAGTATCCTATCATTCAGCCATAGTGATTAGTTCAGGAATGGGCAGATTAACAAAACTGAAGTTAATCAGAGATAGTCTTATCATTTGGGCTAGCACTATCAAGAAAAAGACACCTGCTTCTGGAATAAGCAAAAAAAAAAAAAAAAAAAAACACAAGCTACATCTGGCCTTTGGTCATCATGTCGAGTGAACCTGCCTAAGAATGAAATCATTACAGGGAAACAGAGGCAGTCTCAATGATACTGCAGAAGGGGAAGATATCCCATGAATTGAGAAATATTTCCTGGGTTTCTACTCGATTGAAATTCCAAGAGGTAAGGGATAGATACTGCCAGGAAGACTTGGGAATTCAAAAAAAGGGAGCTCTCTGAGACTAGAGTCACATCCTGACACGGCTCTTCTCCAATGTGCTGGAGTCCTCAGCATCTGCTGGTCTTGATTCACTGATGGGGGCAACCAGTGTCCCCTTAAGTGTCCGGGCAGAAACATACTGTACCTTGGTTTTAGAAAGTAGGTTGGCAGGCATCTTTCCTCATTCCCATCAAGGAGTTGGTACCTGCCACAGTGTAAGTTATTTTCTCTGTTCTTCTAGAGCTACTACAAAGTGCTAGGGAAGGAAAATCTCCTAAAGCAGTCTGTCATCATGAAGGCCGAATTATGTAGCAGAAGAGCTTGGAAAAAGATTAAGATGGTGGTGGGGAGGACCTTTGTCCTGGTGGCTTGAAGCCATAGGGAAAGAGGTTCACTAAATGCCAACAAATGCTAAAAAATAAAAAAATAGACAAAACAGCGAGCCAGTGGCTTGTGCTCTGCTTTCCACCTGAAAGTTTGCGCAACATAAGCAATTATAATCAAGTAGAAATTGAAGCATATGTTTAAGCAGAGAGGACCAGGTAACATTGATAACCACTGTCCTCCCAGCCACTGCCTTAATTAGGCTTTCATGAGTTTTCACCCACATTATTGCAATAGTCAATCTCCCTGCCTCTGATCCTATTATACTCTACTTTATCCTCCACATTGACACCTGAGTTACTTCTCTACCTTGTAAAAACAATTTATTTCTGAGTACAAAAACACTACATGTTCATTGTAAAATACTAAGAAAATACAAAAAAGCACACATACCAGAACATGCAATTCTATCATCTAGAGATATCCACTGTTGACATTTTAGTACAAACCTTTACACAGTTGTTTTCTCTGTGTATTTTTAAATGAGAATGCCACTGTTGTATTTAGCATGCTTTTTAAAATTTTTTATTTATTTTTATTTTTCAATCCACCAGTAAGATTAAACTTAGTATATGTGAGCATTTTCTCATGGAATTAAATGCCCTCTACAATATTATATATAATTAATATATCAATTTACTTAAGACAGGTGTTGCAAACTGGCAGCCTATAGCCAAATGTGATATATGAACATGCTATATACTTTGTCATCACAGCATTTCAAAGTTGACTTTTGAATGCCTTTATGTAATGCATGCTGTCTTCAATTCTCTACAGTTTCCATAAATTCCTATTATGCCCAGTCCTTATTCACTCATGTCACCTATCTTTTTTTGTTGTTGTTACTGTTTCTGTGTGGGCTTTTAAGAAATTTTTGACATTTGAGTTGAAAACAGCAATTTAGCCAGAATGAGCATGGATGTTCATTCACTTAGTATTTGTTGCCTACCTGCTACATACCAGGCACTGGGTTAGGTGAGAAAATGGTTAGCAAAACAAACACGGTTCTTTCTATCTTGAAGCTTATGGTCTAGCATGAGAGACACACAAATGAAATAACTGCTGCAAGGGAAACCTGAGCTAGAAACTTTTGTTTTGTTTTGGGGCTTCCCTGAGGAAGTAATATGTGAACAGAGATCTATAGTAGGAAATAGGCCAAAAAGCAGAGAAGAATCTTCCTAGCCAAAGGAATGTATATGCAAAAGGCCTAAAAAAGGAGGTATCAAACTGTGCCAAAAGAGCTGAAACACCGAAAGTGAGAATGTTTGCAAGATGAGGCTGGAGAAGTAAGTGGAAGACAGATGATTCAGGGCCTGTGGACCATGCTAAGGGTTTTGAGATAAATGTTGATAAAGAATCTACCCTAGTCTTCTTTTCCTTAGGGAAACATCCTTCTCTTTTTAATCACTCCTTATATGACATGATTTCGAAATCCCCTTCACCCTCTTCCTACCCTTCTCTAGCATTAATAATTTTCTTAGTCCACTGCTCTGGAACCAGAGCCCAGTAAAAAATAGTTAAGCTGAAGGCTGGGGATGGCAGTCTAGCACAAATAGTAATTAACTACTGGGCACATTAGTAGAACAGAGCTGCTACCTAAATAAATCCATTTAAAGTCAACTAAATGTTATTTGGGTAATATGTCCCTCATGTTAAATTTGCCCAAATATATATCTCACCTCTTAAAATTCGTTTAGTTTGAAATTAAAATTAGTATTGTTTTTCTGCATGTACTCCTAGGTTGGGTAAAGAAGGGAACAAGGGAATGGGGAAACCTAGAGATTCCTGGATAACAGAGAAAGACAGCCTGAGAATAAAAGTATGCAAAAGATAATCTACAACAAAATAATGCACTTAACTCTTGTTACTAAACAAATAAGCTACCCACATTTTAGTTTTCTGTTTTGTTTTATGTTTGTCAGTTTAGCAATTTTTGTCACTGTTTGGAAGACTTAGAGTGGTTATTGCATAGAACACTCCTTACACAGAGATTTGCAAGTTTCTGAATTTTGTACTTCCAAATTGAAAATCAGGAGAAACATTTTCAAGGTTCATATTCAGACCAAGTTAGTATATTAACAACTAATAACAATATTAAAAGTTAGAACAATTCCTTTCCTCTATCTTTCTCAGGACAAATCGAGTTTATCAGAAAACTAGGGAGTGATCTGGTGAAACTGGAAAGAATCCAAGGAGTTCCAGGGAAATCTTTCATTCATTCATTTGTAGATTATTCCACAAATGTTTATTAAGTATCTATGGTATTTATACAGCACCTACAGTACTATTTAGGGCACTGGGTATAGCTTACAAACTGCTTAACTCTGAATATCTTTTGTGCAAGGAATAAGTAGTATAATAGTCCCTTGAAATACAGGAATTCACCTAGAGATCTTCTCAGATCCTCAGATGTGTATGTTTTATATCATGTAACTTAATCCAGAAAATAAAGCATAAGCAAACTGATATTTTTACACAGCAATGAATTTTGAAAGCAGGCAGAGCTTCTAGTCTCATATAAGGGGCTTAGAACTTGCCACTGCATCCTAATAACAAGTAAAAAGCTGAACAAACAAAAATCAACAACTCTTCTTAACTTCATCAGAAATGAGGACACAGGGAAAACCGCTGCCCTCAAAATTGGAGAGACAGATAGGAAGATACAGGAAATCATAACCGGAGCAGAAACCTCTGGGAACCAGTGCTGGGGTAGGAAAACCTGAACTGTAATTGATGAAATGCTGAAGGCTCACTGTGGACAAGCCTGAGAGTCAAAAACTCCAGGGAAACCCAGTCATAGAGGAGCCCTCATACCTTTGTGAACTATACTTCCAGTAGGACTAGTATAGCATACTCACAAAGTGAACTAACAGTGACTATCAGAAAAATCCCCTCATGCTTCTGGCTGGGGGATGGGAAAGCAACCATTTGGAAATACAGCAGAGCATTCTGTTCTTAACAAACTCTGGCTGCAGCAGAAACTTTTTTTCTTTTTTTTTTGGTTGGGCAAGGAGAAACTTTTTTACTAGAGCCTAACCCAGTGGGATTTTATCAAAGCCTAACTGACTTGGGGGAAGGAAAATATCCAGCTCCAATTGGCTCTAGCCTTCCATGTGGGGAAGGGAAATACACCACTGTAGTCCCCTTTAGCAATTCTGTCCATCATAAGAAGGAGAAACAACTGAGAAAAAACTGCTGAAGTTTACCGTGCAGGGTTATAGGCTTACCAAAAGACTGAGACCTAATCATAGGACTACAGTATGCTTCCACTCCCTGACACCTTACCACCACATTACTTAAGGCTTATTTACTGTAGTTCCTTTTACTCAACACATCATAGTCACCTTTCAACAAAAAAATTACAAGACATATTTGTAAAGGCAAAAAAAAAAAAGTGATTTTCAGTTTGAAGAGAATAAGCATCATAACCAGAGTCAAATATGGCAAGAATATTGTGATTATTAAACCAGGAATTAAAAACAAACAGAACTATTTTTATATGATAAAGGCTTTACAGAAAAGTAGACAACATGCAGGAACAAATGGATAATGTAAGCAGAGAGATGGAAATTCTAAAAAAAAAAATTAAATGCTAGATATCAAAAACCCTGTAACATAAATGAAGAATGCTTTTTGATGGGCTTACTAGTACACTTGGACTTGGTTGAGGAAAGAATCTCTGAGCTTAAGGATATGACAATAGAAACTTCCCAAACAGAAAAGCATGAAGAAGCCAGGTGCGGTGGCTCACGCCTGTAATCCCAGCACTTTGGGAGGCCAAGGCCGGCAGATCACCTGAGGTCAGGAGTTCGAGAGAGCCTGGCCAACATGGTGAAACCCCGTCTCTATTAAAAATACAAAAATTAGCCGGGCATGATTGCATACTCCTATAATCCCAGCTACTTAGGAGTGAGGCTGAGGCAGGAGAATTGCTTGAACCCGGGAGGCGAAGGTTGCAGTGAGTCAAGATTGGGCCATTGCACTCCAGCCTGGGCAACAGAGTGGAGACTCCGTCTCCAAAGAAAAAAAAGAAAAGAAAAGCTTGGAGAAAAAAGACTAGAGGGTGTGGCGTGGGGGGAAGAGAAGGCAGAACAGAATATTTAAGAACTGTGGGACAACTACAAAAGGTGTAGATGCACACAGTAGGAATATCAGAAGGAGAAGAAATCCTTGATGGAACAGAAGAAATATTTGAGGCAATAATGACAGAATTTCCCCCAAATTAATGTCAGACACCAAACCACAGATGCAGAAAGCTCAGAGAACAGCAAGCAGGATAAATGCCAAAAAATATATATATACATACATATGCAAATATTCAAATTTCAGAAAATCAAAAATAAAAATATTCTTATATAAGCAGAATATATATGGAAACAAATAAAAAGATACAAAAAGAAAAAAATATTCTGATAAAAAGCCAGAGGAAAAATCACCTTATCTGTAAAGGAGCAAAGATAAGAATTACATCTGACATCTCCTCAGAAACCATGAAAGTAAGAGACGAGTGAAATATTCAAAGTGTTGAGAGAAAAAAACACCAGCCAATAGTTCTTTACTTTGCAGAGTTATCCTCCAAAGGTCAAGGAGAAACAAAGACTTTGAGACTGACAAAAATTGAGGGACATTGTTGCCAACAGACCTGCCTTGCAAAAAATGTTGAGAGAAATTCTTCAGAAAGAAGGAAAACAGTACAGGTCAAAAACTCATCTATATAAGGAAAGGAAGCACATCAGAGAAGGAGTGAGTAAAGGGAAAACAAAACTTTTATTTTTCTTATTCTTAATTTAATAAGTAACATTTTACTCAGAATGATAATAGAAACAACATATTTGATTATGTAGAGTAGTCCCCTCCTCATCCACAGGAGATGTATTCCAAGACCCCCAGGGGATGCCTGAAACAGGAGATACTACTGACCCCTATATATACTATGTTTTTCTCTTTCCCTACACATACATACCTATGATAAAGTTTATTTTATTAATTAGGCACAGTAAGAAATTAACAATAACTAATAATAAAATAGAAAAATGGTAACAATATGCCAGCATCACTACTCTTGTGCCTTGAAGCCATTATTAAGTAAAATAAGGGTTACTTGAACATAAACACTACAATACTGCCATAGTCGATCTGGGGCGAGTAGCTTAGACAGTGTGGAGGGGCTGGCAAAGAGATGATTCATGTTCCAGGCAGGATATAGTGGGACAGTAGTTTTTTATCTCACTATTGGGAATGATGTGCAATTTAAAACTTACAAATTATTTATTTCTGGACTATTCCATTTAATATTTTCAGACCACAGTTGACTTTGGGTAACTGAAACCAGGAAAAGCAAAAGTGCAGATAAGGGGGGACTACTGTATGTTTATATATATGTATATATATTTATGTATATATATGCTTATGATATATGCTTATGTAAATGCAAAATTAATGGCAGCAATACCATTAATACAAGGGACAGGAGGGAGGAATTAGAAATATTTTGTTATTGTAAGGTACTTCCACTGCTCATGAAGCATTATAGTGTTCTTCGAAAGTAGACTTGGATTAGTTGTAGATACAAATTGCAAACTCTAGGGCAACCACTAAAAAAAGTTTTAAAAAGTATAACTGATAATGCTAAGAAAAGGGTGGCCCTGAAATATATGCAGAAAGGAAGTCTTTCCAAGAAGAAAAACTTGATCAGTATATCTCATTTTCCAATTTTCATATAAGAACAAAGCCCTGTAACTCTTTGTGGGCAGTTAATGGTTTGGCTATGGCTAAATAAACAAGAACTTGGGAAGAACAAGTCTGAAATATTGGGGGATAAGTAAATTTGGGGAAGTGATATGTAAGTGGACCTCCTGAAATAATAGAGTGTGAGGATGCTTGTATCTCATGTAAGCGCTATGAGAAAAAAAAAAAAAGAAGGCTACCTCTGCAAAGGAGGCTTATCATTAATAAGGTAGACAATACGACCTCTTATGCAACTACCAGTTAGCCGCTTTCTCCAGCTAGCCAGTGCTTAGTCGATGGTTTCCTGGACAGAATACCATGATGGTAGAGATGAAAGTTATATATGATCTCAGAACAACATAGGCTTTATCTTCTGCAAGGTTGATCTGTCTACTGCTATAGCTGAAAGTCCAGTCATCCAGCGGCAGAAACCGATGCTGAACATTTGATGCAACATCATACACCAAGGGGACCAGTCAGCCACCTGGTGGCAGGCAGATTACATTAGACTTCTTCCATCACAAAGATGGCACTAGTTTGTTCTTATAGAATGGATTATTATTGTGGAGCTATATTTTTCTTTCTTTCCTGCCATACTTCCTGTAGCAATATAATTATAAATTGATGGAATGCCTTATTTAGCAGCAGGCACAAAACATTACATCTTACCAAAGAACTAACTCATTTTACTGTAAATGAACAAAGGCAAAAGGCTAACAACCATGTGATCACCAGTTTTAAATAATTTGTAAACTCATATGATTACTAAACTGTAAAGCAATGGCTTTATATGATGGTGGAATGGTCTATTAAAGAACTCAGTTACGATGCCAGTTGCAGGTTGGCAAGTACTGGCCTACAGGAATCAGAGTCCATTTCTCCTAGTAAACAGAATACGTAGGTCCAAGAACAATGTAGGTGCAGTGTATGTACCTATTACTATTAGACCTAATGCCCAGGTTGACTATATAATTGACTACATGATTTATTGTCCAAATGGAGATACCTTTAAGAATAAAATGAAGCATCAAACAATCAAATATACATAATGTTTAATAATATGTATGAGTTGACAAATTGGTTTTATCATATTGGTGAACCTATAAGATAGTTCTGTTTAAAAAATATTTTCAAGGGTGGGCACAGCAGCGCATGCCTGTAATCCCAGCAATTTGGGAGGCCAATGCGGGTGGATCACTTGAGGCCAGAAGTTGAGACTGGCCTGGCTAACATGGTGGAACCCAATCTCTACCAAAAATACAAAAATTAGCCAGGTGTCATGGTGCACACCTGTATTCCCAGCTGCTTGGGAGGCTGAGGCAGGAAAATCACTTGAACCTGGGAGGCGGAGGTTGCAGTGAGCCTAGATCACATCACTGCATTCCAGCCTGGATGACAGAACAAGACTCTGTCTCAAAAATTAATTAATTAATTAATTAATTAAAATATTTTCAAAAATAAATCTGGGTACACTAGAGAAAATTGAAAACAAACTGCTTAATACTGATTATCAATACATTAAAAAGTTACAACCATAATAAATTCTGTACATATTCATGTATTTTAATCATTGTCTTAACTGTATCTGTCTCGTGTCATGTTACAGGTATATTTTACTTCTGAAGAATATATTTTTATATGATTATAATTTTTAATAAAAGTATCTCTAAACTTCCACATTTCATTTTACAGCTAATGAATTTAAAATTGCTGATGCCCTCAATTGACTCTTCTCAGTTACCTCAGTATTTTAATTTTGGAACATACTCTCTCTACAGGTTAATATAGGTATCTGGTAAACTCAGAGCAAATTATACCAAATGGAGTATATTCCCAATTCTGATTTTATCTTATTAAATATTTAAATATTTCAGCTCAAATGTTTTCAGTTATTGTCTTTTTTGCCTCCACTTATTAATTTTTATAAGACAAAGCTCATTAAGTTATCTCTGTTTTATGATTCCTTAAATGTTATATCAAATGTATGTATGTATATATGTATGTATTTGAGACAGAGTCTTGCTGTGTCACCCAGGCTGGAGTGCAGTGGCACGGTCTCAGCTCACTGCAACCTCCCCCTCCCAGGCTGAAGCGATTCTCGTGCCTCAGTCTCCTGAGTAGCTGGCATTACAGGCATGCACTACCACATCCAGTACATTTTTATATTTTTAGTAGAGATGGGTTTTCACCACGTTGGCCAGGCTGGTCTCAAACTCCTGGCCTTAAGTGATCCGCCTGCCTTGGCCTCCCAAAATGCTGAGATTACAGGTGTGAGCTACCACGCCTGGCCTTTTATGAAATTTATATAAATTTGATAATGAATAATAATAGGCATTTTTTTTACATTCTGGTACTGAATATAAATTTATCCAAGTAAAAATAGAAGCTCCACAAAAGAATCTTCTCAGAAGTCAACAGTATTTATTTCCTGTTGCTGTTGCAATAAATTGCATGATAGTGGCTTAAAACAACACAAATTTATAATCTTACAGTTCTGGAGGTCAGAAGTCTGAAATGGATTCCACTGGCTTAAATCAAGGTGTTGACAGGATTGCACTCCTTATCTAGACTCCAGGGCTGATTCTTTTTACTTTTTCTGGATCCTAGATGTTACCAGCATTCCTTGGCTAATGGCATCTGCCTCCATCTTACAGCGCATCACTGCAATCTCTGCTTCCATCATAACTTTGTCTCTGACTCTTCCGCCTTCCTCTTCCATCTTTTAAAGCCCCTTGTGATGACATTGGGTCTGCCTGCATAATGCAGGATAACTTTCCCATCTCAAGAGTCTTGTCTTAATCATATCTGCAAAGTCTCTTTGCCATGTATGGTCACATATTCATCCCGAGATTAGATTGTGACCAGGCATGCAGCCGGGCGAGGTGGCTCACGCCTGTAATCCCAGCACTTTGGGAGGCCGAGGCGGGCGGATCGCGAGGTCAGGAGATCGAGACCACGGTGAAACCCCGTCCCTACTGAAAATACAAAAAAAATTAGCCGGGCGCGGTGGTGGGCGCCTGTAGTCCCAGCTACTCAAGAGGCTGAGGCAGGAGAATGGCGTGAACCCAGGAGGCAGAGCTTGCAGTGAGCCGAGATCGCGCCACTGCACTCCAGCCTGGGCGACAGAGCGAGACTCTGTCTCAAAAAAAAAAAAAAAAAAAAGATTGCGACCAGGCATGCTTTCATATGATTGCTGGGTCACATGATAGACACATGTTTACCTTTTTAAAAGTGGGCAAAATATTTGAATAGACAATTCGCTAAGTAAGCTATATGGCTGGAAAATAAACATATGAAATGATGCTCTACTATATACAGGAATATAATTAATTTTATATATCGATCTGGTATCTTGGAACCTTGCTAAACTCCTGTATTAGTTCTAGTAACTTATTTATGCACTCCATAGGATTTTCTTCACAGAAATCATGCCGTCTGTGAATGAAGGGAGTTATACTTCTTATTTTCCAAATGGAGATTTTATTTTTCTTGCATGACTTCACTGGCTAGAACCACTACTACAATGCTGATTAGAAGTGGTAAGATCGATATCCTTTCCTTGTTCCTGATCATAAGTGTGATGTTAACTGTAGATTTTTCACATATACTGTTTATCAATATAAGGAAGTTCTCTTCTGTTCTCTGTTTTCTGACAGTTTTTGTCAGGCATGTATTTTGTATTTTCAAATACTGTTTCTGTATTTGTTGAGATAATCATAGGATTTTTCTTTCTTGTTTTTACAATGAGTTACACTGATTAACTTTTGAATATCAAACCAACCTTGTATTTTTGAGATAAACCCCACTTGGTCATGATGTATTATCCTTTTTGTACATTATTGTATTAGCTTTGCTAAAATTTTGCTGACAATTTTTTTTTTTTTTTTTTTTTTTTTTTTTTTTTTTTTTTTTTTTTTTTTTGATCCGGGGTCTGGCTCTGTCCCAGGCTGTGGAGTGCAGTGGCGCGATCTCGGCACACTGCAAGCTCCGCCTCCCAGGTTCACGCCATTCTCCTGCCTCAGCCTCCCGAGTAGCTGGGACTACAGGCACCTGCCACCACGCTCAGCTAATCTTTTTGTATTTTTAGTAGAGACGGGGTTTCACCATGTTCACCAGGATGGTTTCAATCTCCTGACCTCGTGATCTGCCCGCCTTGGCCTCCCAAAGTTTGCTAAGAATTTTTACATGTATTTTTATGACACATACTGGTCTGTAGTTGTCTTTTCTTGTAATGTCATTGTCTGGTTTTGGTATCAAGTAATGCTGCCCTCACAGAATGAATTAGAAAATATTCCCTTATCAATTTTCTGGAAGAGTTTTTGTAGAATTGGTGTTATTTTCTGCTTAAATGTTTGATAGAATTTACCAATGAAGCCATATGGACCCAGTGTTTTCTTTGTGGGAAGGTTTGTAAGTACAAATTCAATTTCTTTAATAGATGTAGAGTTATTTATGTTATCTATTTGTTCTTGAATGAGTTTTGGTAGTTTGTATCTTTCAAATAATTTGTCCATTTTATGTTCCTTATCTCTGGTAATATTATTTGCTCTGAAATCTATTTTGTCTGCTTTCTTTTGATTAGTATTAGGATGGTATATTTTTTTCTTCCCTTAATTTTTAAGCTGTATGTTAAGCATGGTTGAATCTTGCATTTTTATCCAATCTTAATAATCTCTGGTTTTTAAATGAGAGAGTTTAGACTATTTACATCTAATTTAATTATTGATAATTTTAGTTCTATTTGTATTCTGTTTGTTCCATCTTTTCTTCTTCCCCCTTTCCTTTTTTGCCTTCTTTTAGAAAAACTGTGTAATATTTATTCCATTTTATCACCCTTGTTGGCTTACTAGTTATAATTCTTTTTAATTCACAATAACGATATATAAAGTTTTATTAGCTATAATTCTTTATAATTCACAGTAATAGGACATAAAGTTTAAGTTATTGATTTAGGGTTTATATTATACATATTTGTTATGTTCTACCTTCAAGTGGTATTACATTACTTAACATATACTGCAAGAACCTTAAAATAGTACAATTCTATTTTCCCCTCCTGACCTTTGTACTATTTTGCCTTACATTTTACTTCTATATACTTTTTCTTTTTTCCTTTTTTTCTTTTTACCCTTTTTTTCTTCTTTCCTTTTTTTTTCTTTTCCATTGATCATTCCTGGGTGCCTCCCGCAGAGGGGGACTTGGCAGGGTCACAGGACAACAGTGGAGGGAAGGTCAGCAGACAAACAAGTGAACAAAGCTCTCTGGCCTTCCCAGGCAGAGGACCCTGCGGCCCTCCGCAGTGTCTGTGTCCCTGGGCACCCGAGATTAGGGAGTGGCGATGACTCTCAACGAACACGCTGCCCCCAAGCATCTGCTCAACAAAGCACATCCTGCACCGCCCCCAATCCATCCAACCCCGAGTGGACACAGCACACGTTTCAGAGAGCACAGGGTTGGGGGCAAGGCCACAGATCAACAGGATCCCAAGGCAGAAGAACTTTTCCCAGCACAGAACAAAATGAAAAGTCTCCCATGTCCACCTCCTTCCACACAGACACAGCAACCATCTGACCTCTCAATCTTTTCCCCACCTTTCCCCCCCCCCTCCATTCCACAAAACCGCCACTGTCTTCATGGCCCGTTCTCAATGAGCTGCTGAGTACACCTCCCAGATGGGGTGGTGGCCGGGCAGAGGAGCTCCTCACTTCCCAGCAGGGGCGGCCGGGCAGAAGCGCCCCTCACCTCCCGGACGGGGCGGCTGGCCGGGCGGGGGGGCTGACCCCCCCACCTCCCTCCCGGACGGGGCGGCTGGCCGGGCGGGGGGCTGACCCCCCCACCTCCCTCCCGGACAGAGCGGCTGGCCGGGCAGAGGGGCTCCTCACTTCCCAGAAGGGGCGGCCGGGCAGAGGCGCCCCTCACCTCCCAGACGGGGCGGCTGGCCAGGCGGGGGGCTAACCCCCCCACCTCCCTCCCGGACGGGGCGGCTGGCCGGGCCGGGGGCTGACCCCCCCACCTCCCTCCCAGACAGAGCGGCTGGCCGGGCAGAGGGGCTCCTCACTTCCCAGTAGGGGCGGCCGGGCAGAGGCGCCCCCCCACCTCCTGGACAGGGCGGCTGGCCGGGCAGGGGGCTGATCCCCCCACCTCCCTCCCGGACGGGGCGGCTGGCCAGGCGGGGGGCTGATCCCCCCACCTCCCTCCCGGATGGGGCGGCTGGCCGGGCGGGGGGCTGACCCCCCCACCTCCCTCCCGGACGAGGAGGGAGGACGCTCCTCACTTCTCAGACGGGGTGGCTGCCGGGCGGAGGGGCTCCTCACTTCTCAGACGGGGTGGTTGCCAGGCAGAGGGTCTCCTCACTTCTCAGACAGGGCTGCCGGGCAGAGACACTCCTCACATCCCGGACGGGGCGGCAGGGCAGAGGTGCTTCCCACATCTCAGACGATGGGCGGCCGGGCAGAGACGCTCCTCACTTCCCAGATGTGATGGCGGCCGGGAAGAGGCGCTCCTCACTTCCTAGATGGGATGGCGGCCGGGCAGAGATGCTCCTCACTTTCCAGACTGGGCAGCCAGGCAGAGGGGCTCCTCACATCCCAGACGATGGGCGGTCAGGCGGAGACGCTCCTCACTTCCCAGACGGGGTGGCTGCCAGGCAGAGGCTGCAATCTCGGCACTTAGGGAGGCCAAGGCAGGCGGCTGGGAGGTGGTTGTAGCGAGCCGAGATCACGCCACTGCACTCCAGCCTGGGCGCCATTGAGCACTGAGTTAACGAGACTCCGTCTGCAATCCCGGCACCTCGGGAGGCCGAGGCTGGCGGATCACTCGCGGTTAGGAGCTGGAGACCAGCCCAGCCGACACATCGAAACCCCGTCTCCACCAAAAAAATACGAAAACCAGTCAGGCGTGGCGGCGCACGCCTGCAATTGCAGGCACTCGGCAGGCTGAGGCAGGAGAATCGGGCAGGGAGGTTGCAGTGAGCTGAGATGGCAGCAGTACCGTCCAGCTTCGGCTCGGCATCAGAGGGAGACCATGGAAAGAGGGGAGAGGGGAGAGGGGGGAGGGGGGAGGGGAGAGGGGAGAGGGGAGAGGGAGCTCTATCTACCACACAGTCCTTCTCTGAATCTACTTCTATATATTTTATAAACCACATAGTACAGTGGTCCCCAACCTTTTTGGCATCAGGGACCAGTTTTGTGGAAGGCAGTTTTTCCACAGACCATTGTGGGGTGTACGGTTTTGAGATGAAACTGTTCTATCTCAGATCGTCAAGCATTAGATTCTCATAAGGAGTGCACAACCTGGATCCCTTGCATGTGCAGTTCACAATACCATTTGTGCTCCTATGAGAATCTGATGCCTGCTGCTCCTGATCTGACAAGAGGCAGAGTTCAGACAGTAATGCTCGATTGCCCACCACTCACCTCCAGTACTGATCTGCAGCCTGGGTGTTGGGGACCCCTGCCATAGTACATTATCATTATATTTGTTGTTTCTTTCAAGAGTCAGTTATCTTTTAAAGACATTTAAATAATAAAAAATGTATTTATATTTGTTCATGTTGTTACCATTTCTGATGCTCTCCATTCTTTTATTTAGGTTTTCATTTGGTATTATTTTCCTTTTGCTTGAAGGAAAAGCAAAAGAAAAAAATACCAAATTTTCCTTTACTATTTCTTACAGTGCTGGTCTGCTTGTGATGAATTATTTCAGCTTCTTTTAATATCTGAAAATATCCTTATTTCATCTTTGTTTTTGAAAGATATTTCCACTGGGTAAAAAATTCTAGATTGATAAGTTTTTTTTTTTTTCTTTCAGTACTTTCAGGATATTGCTTTACTCTCCTCTAGTTTGCATTGCTTCTGATAAGAAATCTCTCATCTTTACCTTTGGCCCTCTTTATATCATGTATCTTTTTCCTTTGGTTGATTTAATCACTGTTTCTTTATCACTGGTTCTAGGAAATTTTGCTTTTAAGCTGCGCTAGAAAAGACCAAAAAGCATTTAGTCTAGGATTAAATCTTTTTTTTTTTTTTTTTTTTTTTTTGAGACAGAGTCTTGCTCTGTCTTGCCCAGGCTGAAGAGCAGTGGCATGATCTCAGCTCACTGCAGCCTTCACCTCCTGAGTTCTAGTGATCCTCCTGTCTCTGCCTCCTGAGTAGCTGGGACTACAAGTATGTGCCATCACACCTAGCTAATTTTGTGTTTTTAGTAGAGACGGAGTTTCACCGTGTTGGCCAGGCTGGTCTTGAACTCCTGACTTCAGGTGAGCCACCCACCTTGGCCTCACAAAGTGCTGGGATTACAGGCGTGAATCACTGTGCCCAACCTCTAGGATTAAATCTTACCCACCACTGAGGGAAGATTCTTCTTAGAATCCTAAAAAAAAAAAATGTCTGATGTCTTCTAAATTATGTGGTCTTCCAATCTGGCTGTTGGGAACAGGCACTATCCTAGTCCATATATGAGCTACAAATACTCTTTCCTCTAATCCTTGTGTGTGATTCTTTCCCCAGTTCTGGGTAGTTTCTTCACATGCATGTTCTGATCAATACTCAACTGAACATCCAAGGACACTCCCTTCAGATCTCTAGAGTTCTTATCTGTATAGTTCCCCCTTTCCAGAATCTGCCCTGCCAACTCTAGCCTCTTCAACTTCCTCAAACTGTCAGCTCAGGGTTTCGACTCAGGGTTTCCCCTCCTTACATTGCATCCAGGAAATTTCTTCCAGTAAGTTGGGGCTATGGTATAACTTATCTCATTTGTTCCCATATGACAGGATGACTGTTTTTCATTGCCTGATAACCAATGTCTTGAAAGCCATTGCTTTATAAATTTTGTCTAGTTTTCTAGTTGTTTCAGATGGAAGGATAAATTCAGTTCCAGTTTTTCATTATGATCAGAAACAAATGTCCAAAGGGACTTAAAAAAAATACACAAATCTTTTCATATTATGCTCCTCTCAAAACCTGTCAATGGTTTCTCACTGTTCTCAGGATAAAGTCCATAATCCTTACCAAGGCTTCAGAACTCGTCGCCCCTTGCTCCTCTTGTCCCATGCTCTCCCTTATTAATTCTGTTTCAGCAACACAAACTTTTCAGTTGCTCAAACTCAGCAGACACTTCTACCTGTCCCTCCTCTCAAGAATTTACCTCATATTATGTGCTCCCCCGACTTTTTTTTTTTTGAGAACTTAGATCCTATTAAGAAAGATAGATAATTCGACATATTGTTTGTTGTTGTTGTTGTTGTTGTTTTTGAGACGGAGTCTCACCCTGTCGCCCAGGCGGGAGTGCAGTGGTGCGATCTCGGCTCACTGCAAGCTCCGCCTCCCGGGTTCACGCCATTCTCCTGCCTTAGCCTCTGGAGTAGTTGGGACTACAGGCGTCCATCACCACACCCAGCTAATTTTTTTGTATTTTTAGTAAAGACGGGGTTTCACCGTGTTAGCCAGGATGGTCTTGATCTCCTGACCTCGTGATTCGCCCGCCTCGGCCTCCCAAAGTGCTGAGATTACAGGCGTGAGGCACCGCGCCCGGCCATGTGCTCCCCTATTCACAGAGATGTCCTATACCTGTTCTTCAGAGTTTATCTTCAATGTCATTTTCTCAGGGAAACCGTCCTTGGCTTCCTCAATAAGTCATGTTTGTTATGATTGTCCCCATAGGCTTGGAAATCAACACTAATTTTAAGGAGATACTCTGTAATATAACAGGGTGTTATGTTAAATAATTCGAGGGTCTTTCTTTCCCATTGTAAATTTCTATGATATAGTACATACTCTTCAAAAAACATCATTTTGTAAAATATCTTATTAAGACTATTGTATTTTAATAAATTACATTATAAATGTATTGAATGGGATCTAGTAGCATTTAAATTCTCAGAAAGACTTCTTTAAATAAAGTTAAGTATTGCCATACACACAGTACCTCACCTACAATTATTTTCAAATTCAGTATATTGATTAGGTAGTCAGTAGTATAAAGACTAGAGAAGTAATACAGAGTCAATCCATTCCTCAAGAAACATAAGATTTATTTAGTGAGATAAAACTTGCATACAGAAAACAAGATATTGGCCATTTTTTAAAAGATAACAGAATGCATTTTGAAGTGTGTATTCCTTAAGTCCTGCACTTGCAATTCTGAGAGTAGGAAGGATTAGGAAACGTTGGGTAGGTACACCAGCCACTCAAGTTTAAGTTAGAGAAGGGACCCCAGAGATAGAGGTATCTAATTAGGTAGGTTAGTTTATTATCTAGAGCAGCTAGAAGTAAAAGGAAGGAAAGGATAAGTACAAAGAATTGCCCACAGGACAAAAAAAAAAAAAAAAGGATGTAAGGAATGAATGTTACGTAAAAAGCCAGAGGACAAATCAGAAGTCATGAGTTGTGTCAACACAAGAATGCAGTGGGAGAAAGAAGCAAGATGGGCAATAAGGTGGAGAATGTAGCACTCTAGATATGAGGAGGGGTGAATTACCTGAAGCTCGCTGTTATTGTCTGTGAGTCACATGGTGAATATGTGAGGGGGCTCAAGTTAAAGGGTAACTGGTTAGGGAAGATTTTCCCTCTGGCCCCACACAATTACTCAGGCTTCCCCTGGAAGCTATCACTTCTCTTTGGTAGGAGGTTCTCTTCCAGCTCTGTGCCTTAAATTAACCGAACATGGCCATGGTTCCAGAAATTTGCCTGCCCTGATCTGTTCACTATGATGGTTATGTACATGATTCCCTGGTTCCAGATCTGCACTCACTCCATAGTCCATCTGGCTTCTGACTCTGGCTCCATTCCCATTTTATAGTTCTGCTCCTGTCCTTCGTACTAGACTTTGGTATTTGGTTTCCTATTTCTGACTCTTGGCCTGCTGCCACAAAAAAAAAAAACAAAAACAAAAAAAAAACTGTACTAATTATCATTTCTACTTCAAACTACTTCACTTTCATTATTCTGTAGGCACCCAAGCCCCATTTTTGGTCATGGACCAGTGCCTTAATAAAAAACACTGGACTTTACACAGGGATTCACATCAGTGGTTGTTCATATGGTTTTCTTCTACAAATACTGTCCCCACCAGCTGAAGTGCCAAGGCTAGCTACAATAATGGCAAAGTCCAGATCATTCCCTGTTGTGTATTTTGGCTTCTTGTCTCTCGCAGTTGGAGTGAGTTGCAAAGATATTGGGTTACAAGTGGAGTTCTAAGGCCATTTGCACAGGGACCAGTTAAAATGAATTTGTGATGCATGAATGGTAAACCTGGAAGTGGAAGGCCTCCACCCCTACTTTATGGGTCAGGAGACTTGTTTATATATAGGTGAGAAAGTAGTGATGAGTGGGACATATCTATTGTGAGAAAAGCCACAGAGTCTGCTCTCTGTATTATCTCTCTTAGTAATTAAGACTGTCAGCTTAAACTTTCATTTATTTAACACTTATTGAGCACCTACCATGTATGCATTAGGTGCTAGGCTAGAACTTTGGGATATAAAGATGAGCAAAAACAGGCATGGCCTCCACTGTTACTGAGCTTACAAGCTAAGTGGGGCAAAGATGTTATACATTAATCTAAAAATTATTTAATGAAAATTATTGCTAAATACAATATAATAATATAACTGGTTATATAACCAAGTCTAAATATAATAACATAACTATAATTAATAGAAAATTATAACTATGTTAGTGCTATAAGGAAGAAGTGCATAGTACTATTAAACAGTGTAATAGTGCTTTCCTGGGATATTATGGTCAAACTGAGAACTTAAAAGAGAGTAGGAGTTAACTAGCTGAAGAAAGGATGAAGTATAGCTATGCAAGTACCTGAGGTTAAAGAAAAATCGTGGTTTCAGAGTTGAAAGAAGTCTATTGTTTCCATTGTGTTAGAGAGTTATGAAAGGCATGTTGCCAGATGAGTTTAAGAAGTAGAAGTGGGTAAAGACTAATCATAGGGGGTCATTAGAAGAAGAATTTCTGGGTTTTGTTTTTTTTTTTTGAGGAGTCTCACTCTGTCGCCCAGCCTGGAGTGCAGTGGCACGATCTCGGCTCACTGCAAGCTCCGCCTCCCGGGTTCATGCCATTCTCCTGCCTCAGCCTCCCGAGTAGCTGGAACTACAGGCGTGCGCCACTACACCCAGCTAATTTTTGTATTTTTTAAATTTTTTATTTTATTTTTTTTGAGACGGAATCTTGCTCTGTCAGGCTCGAGTGCAGCCCAGCCCGGAGTGCCCTGGCGTGATCTCGACTCACTGCGAACTCTGCCTCCCGGGTTCATGCCATTCTCCTGCCTCAGCCTCCGGAGTAGCTGGGACTACAGGTGCCTGCCACCATGCCCGACTAATTTTTTGTGTTTTTAGTAGAGACGGGGTTTCACCGTGTTAGCCAGGATGGTCTCGATCTCCTGACCTCATGATCTGCCCGTCTCGGCCTCCCAAAGTGCTGGGATTACAGGCGTGAGCCACTGCGCCCGGCCAATTTTTGTATTTTTAGTAGAGATGAGGTTTCACCATGTTGGTTGGCCAGGATGGTCTCAATCTCTTGACCTTGTGATCCGCCCTCCTCGGCCTCCCGAAGTGCTGGGATTACAGGCATGAGCCACCTCAGTGCCCGGCCGAATTTCTGTCCTTTTAAATCTTTTTATTTCAACTTTTATTTTAGGTTCAATGGATACATATGCAGCCTTGTCACATGGGCATACTGTGTGATGCTGAGGTTTGAAGTATGATTAATCCGTCACCCAGGTAGTGAGCATAATGCCCAATAGGTAGTGTCTCAACCCTTGTCCCTCTCCCTGCCTCCCATCTCTAGTAATCTCCAGTGTCTGTTGTTGCCATCTTTATGTCCATGTGTACTCAATGTTTAGCTCCCACGTATAAGTGAGAACATGAGATGTTTGGTTTTCTGTTTCTGCATTAATTTACTTAGGACAACAGCCTCCAGCTGCATCTGTGTTGCTGCAAGGGACATGATTTTCTTCTTTTCCAGGCTGAATAGTATTCCATGTTGTATATGTACCACATTTTCTTTATTCAATCCACCATTGATGGATACCTAGCTTGATACCATGCCTTTGCTATTGTCAATAGTGCTGTGACTAACATATGCATGCATGTGTCTTTTGGTAGAATGATTTATTTTCCTTTGAGTATATACTCAATGATAGGACTGCAGGGTCAAAAGGTAGTTCTATTTTTAGTTCTTTGAGAAATCTCCAAACTGCTTTCCACAGTGGCTGAACTAATTTACATTCCCACCAACAGTTGTATGTGTTTCCTTTACTCCTCAGCCTCTCCAGCATCTGTTATTGTTTGACTTTTTAATAATAGCCATTCCGACTGGTGTGAGATGGTATCTCACTGTGTTTTTTAATATTGTTATTATTATTATTTGAGACAGGGTCTCACTCTATCACCCAGGCTGGAATGCAGTGGTGCAATCTTGGCTCACTGCAATGTCCACCTCCCAGGTTCAAGTGATTCTCATGCCTCAGCCTCCGAGTAGTAGCTGGGATTACAGGCGTGTGCCACCATGCTTGGCTAATTTTTGTATTTTAGGTAGAGACAGGGTTTTGCCATGTTGGCCGGGCTGATCTTGAACTCCTGGCCTTAAGAGATCTACCTGCTTTGGCCTCCCAAAGTGCTGCGATTACAGGCGTGAGCCACTGCGCCTGTCCTCATTGTGGTTTTGATTTGCATTTCTCTAATGACTAATGATGCTGAGTATTTCTTCGTATGTCTGTTGGCCTCTTGTATGCCTTCTTTTGAGAAGTGTCTGTTCATATCTGTTGCCCACTTTTTAATGGGGATATTTGGTTTTTTTTGCTTGTTGAATTCTTTAAGTTTCTTCTAGATTCTGCACATTAGACTCTGTCTGATGTATAGTTTGTGAATATTTTCTCCCATTCTGAAGGTTGTCTGTTTACTCTGTTGATAGTTTCTTACCCTGTGCAGAAGCTCTAGAGTTTAAGTAGGTCCCATGTGTGAATTTTTGTTTTTGTTGCAATTACTTTTGAGGACTTAGTCAGAAATTCTTTGCCAAAGCTGATGTCCAGAAAAATATTTCCTAAGTTTTTGTCTAGGATTTTTATAGTTTTAGGTCTTACATTGAAGTATTTAATCCATCTCGAGTTAATTTTTGTATATGGTGATAGGTACAAGTTCAGTTTCATTCTTCTGCCTATGGATAGCCAGTTACCCAGCATCATTTATTGAATAGAGGGTCCTTTCCTCATTGCCTATTTTTGTCAACTTTAACAAAGATCAGTTGATTGTAGGTGTGCAGCTTTATTTATTTCTGGGTTCTCTATTCTGTTCCTTTGGTCTATGTGTCTTTTATTGTACCAGTACCATGCTGTTTTGGTTATTATACCCTTGTAGTATAGTTTGAAGTCAGATAATATGATACATCTGGCTTTGTTCTTGCTTTGAATAGTTTTGGCTATTCAGGGTCTTTTTGGTTCCATATGAATTTTAGAATAGTTTTTTCTAATTATGTGAAAAAATGACATTGGTAGTTTGATAGGAATAATGTTAAATGTGTAGATTGCTTTGGCCAGTATAGCCCTTTTAATGATATTGATCTTCCAGTCCATGATAAGAGAATGTTTCTCCATTTGCTTGTGTCATCTATGGTTTCTTTCAGCAGTGTTTTGTGGTACTCCTTGTAGAGGTCTTTCACCTCCTTGGTTAGATGTATTTCTAGGTATTTTATTTTTTGGGTGGTTATTGTAAATGGGATTGCATTCTTTATTTGGCTGTCAGCATTAATGCTATTGCTGTATAGAAATGCCACTGATTTTGTACACTGATTTTGTTTCCTGAAATGTTACTGATGTTGCTTATCAGTTCAAAGAGACTTTTGGTATCATATTTAGGGTTTTGTAGATATAGAATCATATTGTGAGTGAAGAGAGATAATTTGACTTCTTCTTTTCCTGTTTGGTTGCCTTTTATTTCTTTCTCTTGCCTGATTGCTCTGGCTAGGACTTCCACTACTCTGTTGAACAGGAGTGGTGAGACTTGGCATTCTTGTCTTGCTGTAGTTCTTAAGGAGAATCCTTCCAGCTTTTACTGGTTCAACATGATATTGGCTGTGGGTTTGTCATAGATAGCTCTTATTATTTTGAGATATTGTCCTTCTATTCCAAATTTGCTGAGGGTTTTTTTCATGCAGGGATGTTGGATTTTTATCAAAGGCTTTTTCTATGTCTATTGAGATGATCATATAGTTTTAATTTTTAATTGTGTTTATGTGATCAATCACATTTATTGATTTGTGTATGTTGAACCAGCTTTGCATCCCAGGAATGAAACCTACTTGATCATGGTGAATTAACTTTTGATGTGCTGCTGGATTTGGTTTGCTAGTCTTTTGTTGAGGATTTTTGCTTCCGTGTATATGAGGAATATTGGCCTGTAACTTTCTTTTTTCATTGTTTCTTTGCCAAATTTTGGTATTAGAATGATGCTAGCTTCATAGAATGAGTTAGGGAGGAGTTCCTCCTCCTCAGTGTTTTGGATTATTTTCTGTAGAATTGATACCAGCTCTTCTTTGTATATCTAGTAGAATTTGGCTGTGAATCCATTTGATCCAAGGCATTTTTTGGTTGGTAGTTTTTGTTATTACTGATTCAATTTTGGAACTTGTTATTGGTCTATTCAGGGTTTCAATTTCTTCCTGATTCAATCTTGGTAGGGTGTGTGTTTTTCTAGGAATTTATCCATTTCCTCTAGATTTTCTAGTTTCTGTGAATAGAGGTGTTCATTGTAGTCTCTAAGGATCTTTTTTTTTTTTTTTTAACTTTTTTCTCTTTATTTTTGAGACAGAGTCTCACTGTGTCACCCAGGCTGGAGTGCGGTGGCATGATCTCAGCTCACTGCAACCTCCACCTTCTGGGTTCAAGCAGTTCTTCTGTCTGTCTCCTGTGTAGCTGGGATTACAGGCATGCGCCACCACGCCCGACTAATTGTTGTATTTTTAGTAAAGACAGGGTTTCGCCATGTTGGCCAGGCTGGTCTCGATCTCCTGGCTTCAGGTGATCCGCCCGCCTCAGTCTCCCAAAGTGCTGGGATTACAGGCGTGAGACACCGCACCTGGGCTCTGAGGCTCTTTTGTATTTGTTTGGGATCAGTTGTAATTTCACCTTTGTCATTTCTGATTGTGCTTCTTTAGATTTTCTCTCTTTTGTAGTTTGTTAATCTAGCTAGTGATCCATTGATCTTGTTTATCATTTCAAAGAAACAAATTTGGCTTCATATATTGTTTGTATGGATTTTGGGGTCTCAATTTCATTCATTTCTGGTCCAATTTTAGTATTTCTTTTCTTCTGCTAGTTTTGGGGTGAGTTTATTGTTCTTCTACTTCCTCTAGGTTCAATTGGAGATCTTTCTAACTTCTTGAGGTAGGCATTTAGCACTATAAACTTTGTTTTTAACACTGCTTTTGCTGCATCCCAGAGATTCTGGCATAGTGTGTTTCTGTTTTCATTTATTTCAAAGGATTTTTTGATTTCTGCCTTAATTTCATTGTTTACCTAAAAGTCATTGAGGAGCAAGTTGTTTAGTTTCCATGTAATTGTGTGGTTTTCATAGATATTCCTGGTATTGATTTCCATTTTTATTCCACTGTGGTCCAGGAGTATGGTTGGTATGATTTTGATTTTTTTAAATTTATTGAGACTTACTTTACGGCCAAGCATGTGGTTGATCTTAGAGTATGTTTCATGTGCTGATGGAATGTATATTCTGTGATTCATAAAGGGAACATTCTGTAGACGTCCAATTGGTCAAGGGTCAAATTTAAGTCCAAAATTTCTTTGTGAGTTTTCTGCCTCAGGGATCTGTCTAATGCTGTCAGTGGGGTATTGAAGTTTACCAGTATTATTGTGTGGCTAAGTCTTTTTGTAGGTTGAGAAGTACTTGTTAAGTCACCAGGAGACCTGCAATTCCCAGGGGACCTGCTGGTCCTCTGAGCTTGGCAAAATCGGAGTGAATTGTGGGGTATGTCTGGTGATGCAGTGGATCAAAGGCAGAGGATTCTGGAGCAGGGCTGTGGTGCTACAAGTATGTAGTTGGTATACCTCCATGGACCAGGGTTTTTAGCCCAGCAGGTGACTGTTGAGTCTGCGCAGCTGACACTTTCCCAACTGGGTCTTCCTCCAATTTCTGCCCCAGGAGCTGGCCAAACCAGCTAGTTTTGTTCCAAGCCTTCTGTGCCCAGATTGCTTGGCTGTTCCAGCTATTCTGCCCCATGGGAATCCCTCAGGCCGAAGCTGAGCTGGCCAACAGGCAACACCTTTCCCAGACTGGTCTTGCAGAGGGAAAGACACCTACTTCCCACATCAGCACATGAACCCATGCCCCACTTTCTCTTTGTCCTGATAGTGGGGGCTTCTCCCCTGCTCAAGCTCTGGCTACAGATCTCAGCTCAATACCCCTGGACAGTGTGCTCGAACCCTGGAAATTGGGAACTGGGCTCACGACTTTGTACTCTGGCTCCTTCACCGGCTGTGCTGGGGGACTGAACTGCTCACAGTCTGCCAGCAAAACACTCAGATGAGGCACTCAGGAGGCTGTGCTGTGTGTACCCACTTTCAGGAGCAGTCTGGCAGATGGCCTTGGGAGGGGTCAGAGTCAAGGGGGCATATGGATCAGATGCACTGCAATCCTTTGAAAAAGAGTTCTCCTCTCTCTGGCCTGACAGTTAGCGGTGGCTGCCATCACCCAGAGCAAGATGGAAAAGCCTGGGGCATGGGTGCCTGTGGTCACGTTTTGCTGCAGCTGCCCCATAGGCTGTGAAACCTTCTGGGCTCTGTGCAGGTTTGAACTCTGCCTCTGCCAAATCTCCGGGGAGTTCCCCTTGCCAATTCAAATGTCTAGAGGGGAATCGGATCTCTTGTAGCTAGGATCCCAGAGTCCTGTGGTGGCAGTGTGGTGCCCCAGAGTTCCTTCACACACCCTTTCCTGAGCACCTGTTCAGGACCAGAAGCTGGTCCTGGTGCTCGATGACTCCATACAGTTGTCCCAGCTTCCTCTCTCTTCAACCTCAATGTCTACGTCATCTCTCTATTGACTTTCAGTGTTTTCTCTCAAAAGAGCTGTTCAGAGGGTGATGGCTTACTCTATATTTTGATTTCCCTAGGTGGGAGAGGTGTTTCCTGGCTACATTTAGTTGGCCATCTTATCCCTTCCTTTGGATTTCTGTCTTTATCTAAAGAAAGATGGGATGCTATTAAACTGAGGTAAGCTGGATAGTGCTATGATTTATGTGTTGAAAAGATCATCCTTGTTGCTTATGTGGAGTAGGCCAAAAGGATGCAAGAAGACAAATCAGAAGGCTGATTTGGTAGATCCAGGAAAGACATAATGCTGGCTCAGACCACTGTGGTAGTGGTGGAGATAGCTAGAAATGGTTGGATTTAAGATAAATTTTGAAATAAAAGTAAATGGAACTTGCTGATTAATTGGAAATGAAAGATAACATTTTCCTCAAATCTCTGACCTCTCACCTCCTGGATCACTTTTAGAAGATGATCTCATCTCCTATTTTACTAAGAAAATAGAAGCCATCTGACAAGAACTCCCTAATTTACCTGCCAGTAAACATGAACTTAAGAGGGGCTTAGAGAAAGTGATGTCTTCAGGGAACAGTCAGATTTCAGTTAAAGCAAGGGAGTAGAGTGAGAGCTCAGAGAAGTTTTTAAGTATATAAGGGAGTCTTCTGGACAAGTATTGGCTCTTTTATTGGGCCCTTCACTGAGGTTTGGAAGGCAAGGAAGGGGAGGGGACTGACTTGAAACAAAGCAAATGAAAAGAGTTACATTGATGATAGTGAGGTAAAGGATAGATGACCATTCAATCTGTCACACAACGGAAGCATGGGTAAAAGGCATGGTCAATTTCTCTGAGGGAGGCAGACAATGGGAGGTGGCAAGATAATTTGACCAGGGTGGTTATAGACACAGATGTTGACAACCTGCATGTGAGAAGGTTTGGACAATGCTGGATATAGAAACCGAAGACTCACATGCTTCAGGGCCTGGTGGATAAGAAAACCACAGAAGACTGGTATCAGGCAATGTCCATAGTTCCTTTGGATTGTTTTGGATCTCCTCCAGAAACTGACCTGTAGCAAAGGTAATGTTGTACTAGGCGTGAAGGAAAGCAGAAGGACCGGAATCCATGTTTGTCATATAAGGGATATAGAAAAATGCTTATAGTCAAACTTCTCTGTTGTGAGATGGATGACCTAGTCATATTGTTTATTTGATATGTGGTCATGGTAATCTTCTTTCTGTATTTGGTTGATCATTCTTTTTAACCATCATTTGTGGACAGTGAATAGGAGAGTGGGTCAATTCAGACCTGGAAGGCTTTGAGGGCTGCACTCTAGAAACACAAGTCTAATTGTAATACATGGTCTCACTTTAAGTTTTCAGGTAGTTATAGAGATGAAACACCTCCCTAATCAGCAAGAGAGCAGAATATGATCCAATGTAAAGGGTGTACCATCTTGGTGAAAATATTGAGAATTGTGTTAAATACTTACAAAGGAGAAGGGCTAGGGCAAATCATGTAACAGTTAAGTTTCTTAATTTACCCTGAGGGATCAGGGTATAATTTTTTCTGGAGCATCCTGAGCCTGCTTTGGTTAAAGATGCAAATACTTCAAGCAGTAGCATACATCAGAAAGTTTTGTCAGACAAAAAGATTACCAGCACCTTGGGAGGTCGAGGCAGGTGGATCACCTGAGGCCAGGAGTTCAAGACCAGCCTGGCCAACATGGTGAAACCCTGTCTCTATTTAAAAAATACAAAAATCAGCCAGACATGATGGCAGGCACTTGTAATTCCAGCTACTCAGGAGGCTGAGGCAGGATAATCACTTGAACTGGGGAGGTAGAGGTTGCAGTGAGCTGAGATCGTGCCACTGCACTCCAGCCTGGGCGACATAGCAAGACTCTGTCTCAAAAAATTAAATAAATACATAAAAGATTGCCAGACAGCCTAGTGGGTCATATTCAGGGTCTTGAGTAGACCTTAGTATCCAGCCAAGTCAATGTTCTAATAGGAGCTTAACACACTTGTTTGGGATTCACTTTAAGTAAAGCAACATCTTGATTTTTCAGAATTGCTTCCAATAATTCTGAAACTCCCTCAGATACTGTTTGTCCCAAGTGTCTGCCTATTGTTGCCCCATGATGAAACCTTTTACTTCCAGCAGTAGTTATAGGGCCATGTCAGTCTTTAAGCAAAGACCCTCAGGCATGAACGAACTTGCCCATAAATAAATTCATAGATTCCTCATACCTCCTGTATACATGATGTGAATTTGACTCTACATAAGAATATGACAGATTACATCTGAACTGTGCCTAGCTCTCTTGTCATTCTCCTGTTCTTTGTTAAGAACATCAGGTCATGGGAAAGTTCTAAGGCCTCTCAAGTTAGTATATCCAGGCTTTAAAGGCAGTGTTTACAGTGAACAGTCTCATATGTTGTTCAATTAATTATTGCCATAGACAACTTTCTCTGGAAATAAGTGGACAGGCAGAGTTCATCTTGACCTGAAACCCTATGGCAGGAATTCCTTCACAGAGGCCTCTCTGTGAAGAAGGGAGGAGATGAATGGAGTGGTATGATTGAGGTTGAGATGAAGAAGGTAATTCTGGAAAGGTAATGCCCATTTGTAAACCAATTATGTCATATCTGGTTTCTCTAACTTACTTGTCTAGAAAGAATATCATTCAGGATTCTATCAGGACAATAGAGCCACTATAAAAATTATCAGAATATGTGACTTATTAACTCTGAATGGAACTGTAGAAATAAAGGTCTGGAGGAAGGGAGTTAGAGATTCAGAAAAATCATCACCAACCAATACTCTCCACCTGTCTCACAGGCAAATCTTGCAGGGAAAAGCAAAAAACCAAGTACTTCAGACTGTTGAAGTGCAACAGCAAAGACAGGATTTGTGGCAAGGTCTATGGGAAGTTGCCTTCATGAAGCTACTGCCTCTATCAGTCCACAGTCAAGCATTTGGTTGAGGATCTGGGGTCATTGTTGGTCAGCAGGGCCAGCAGCTAGGAAGATAAGTTGAATGCAGAGGAGAGGGAGGATGATGAGAATTGGAGTTTCTTATTCTTCTCTTAAGAAGTACCAGGGCCCTAGCAAAAAGGAAAGAAGGTTGAAGGATTGCCACAGATATTTCATCCATATAATTTCAAAGGCATAATCTAAGAGCAAAGTACATTTCTGTTTTTTATTTGTTTGGATTTGAGCCACAGATGCAAAGTAGATCATGCAGTCATCTGTTTATTCACAGTTAATATTTGCTTCCTTTTTCAAGAACACCATTTAATAGGCAAAATATAACTTATAGGAGCCTCAAGAATGGGAACATCTAGTAAAGTAGTTACCCTATGGCCCAAGAGAATTCTGGGCTCAGGTGAGGTTCAGTGTCTTAAATGCGCCTGGAGTTCACAGCATTGTGTGTCTCTAGTTAGTTGATATAATAGCTCTTGAACAGTAGGTTCCTATCTAACATATATGCCTGGACATGTTCTCCCAAAATGTTCTAGTTCAGTTCAGAGTTCAGCACAAATTCAGTTGCTGTTGCTGCTGCTGCTTCTCTTCCACTGTCCTTTCTACCTGTCAGTCTACACTGAAAATTCATCCGTCCTTTTGCTGAGAAGGAGGCCATAGCTACTAGGAGGTATGAGTATGTGACTGTGTATGAAGTCTGATGAAGCTTTCGATGAACTTGGTTAGGTTTCTTGGGTGAGCAGTTCAAGCTAGCTCATCCCAGGGTAGTAGACAACACTGTGATGTGCATGGGAAGTCTCACATCCAACCCACACCCAATAACTATGTGGGGTATAAAGGCCTTGCCATGTGAAAGGTTATTCTAGCTCCAGGGCTTCCAGTGGGGTTGGCTGAGGCTGTTGTTTGACTCCTCACTCTTCCGACTCCTGCCTCCTTTCTCTCCCTTCCACAGATACTGATCCCATGGATATTCCTTAGTTCCATGATGCACTAAACTCAAAGTCTACTTTCTGGACTCAAAGTCCACCTACAACACCTTTATAGCTTGTAAAAATCTTTGTTAGAGCTATGCTTGGAAAGACAGATGGCTAATCTTCCATTTTGCCTTCCTCTCCTCAGGTACTAGCCCTGTGGTGAGGTTATGGATTAAAGATACACTGTCAGAGTAAAGACAATATGTGTGATTAGAGTTTAGAAGGAAGAAAGTGATCAATAAGAGCTTGCAGGTTCCAAAATGGTAGTATTTCTGGCTTCACTCCTCTACACAGAAAACCAAACAAATACATACTGCCAAGATTATCATCAACAATATCTCAGAACTCAAATATTATGATAAGACAGTTTGTGGGGCCACAGAGAAGTAAAAAATCACCAAGAAGACAGTAAGAGAATCAAACTTCCATATTCATGATATCCTTTTCCCCAGTGTGCCTGACACCAAGTGTGTGGAAAATTTCCCCCCAACTCACAGTTTCTACAGTGGAAAAAGTGAGACTGAGGTGAACAACCAGCTTCTCCACAATCTTGAGTTTTCTGGTGAGAAATCTTTCCCTGCCTCAATGCACAAGAAGCGTTGAGAGTACCAGAAGGGAGAATATCCCTGAGGAAAGCCAGAGACAAAGTGGTGAGGTAGAAATACCATCCTTATCTCTGGAAACTCTGCTCTATATCTTGGCCAAAGGAGACGCCAAATCAGAGTGGCTGTTTAGCAGCACCACACAGTAAGAGTTTCATCTCACAGGTCCCCTGGGTAAAAACCCCTGGCTGGCCTTCCCACACTACTGGGATATCCTCTTTGGGACCTCTCCCATTCAGGATGGGTGGCACTCTGATCATTTACTAAAACCAGTGCTAACCTGGGCTTAAGGCACCAACCATCTAGTACTGAAAAGGAGGCAGTGACCTAGAGAAAAAAAAATAAAAGAAATAATCGCTAAATTACAAAGAATTTCTGAACAAACATAGCTAATAAAAACCAAAACTAGCCAGACAGAGAAGACTAGAATAAATAGCTGATCCCTCAATGAAAAGACATACATGTTCATCCATAAGAAACAACAGCAAGCCAGGCACAGTGGCTCATGCCTGTAATACCAGCACTTTGGGAGGCCAAGGTGGGCGGATCACAAGGTCAGGAGTTCGAAACCAGCCTGGCCAAGGTGGTGAAACCCCTCTCTACTAAAAATACAAAAATTAGCTGGGTGTGGTGGCAGGGGCCTGTAATCCCAGCTACTCAGGAGGCTGAGGCAGGAGAATTGCTTGAACCCAGGAGGCGGAGGTTGCAGTGAGCCAAGAGCACGCCACTGTACTCCAGCTTGGGTGACAGAGCAAGACTCCATTTCGGAAAAAAAAAAAAGAAACAACAAAAGACAGGGAACCATAATCTCCTCAAACAGACAAAATAAGGGCCCTAACAACCGACCTTAACAAGATGGTGATATATGAACTCTTTGACCAAGAATTCAAAAATAGCAGTTTTAAGGGAACTCAGTGATATCCAAGAGAATACAGAAAAGTAATTCAGAAGTTTATCAGATAAATTTAACTAAGAGATTGAAATAATAATTTAAAAAATCAAACATAAATCTTTGTACCGAGAAAAACATTTGCCAAACTGAAAAATTCATTAGAGGCTCTCAACAGCAGAATAAATCAAGCAGAGGAAAGAATTAGTGAGCACAAAGACAGGCTATTTGAAAACACATAGAACAGAAAAAAGCCGTTTTAAGGGAATACATAGAACAGAAAATACATAGAACAGAAAAAAGAAAAAAAGAATGAAAAGGAACGAAGATTTCTATATATTTTTTAAGATAGAGAAAATTACCTGAAAGCTTAAGAATTAGTGGTGTTCAAGAGAGAGTTAACAAGATCAAGGAGTATAAAGCTTATTCAAAGAAATAATGGCAGAAAACTTTCCAAACTCAAGAAAGAGATAAATATCCAGGTACAGAAAGGTCCAAGAGCACCAAAAAGATTTGACCAAAATAAGATTACCCCAAGGCATATAATAGTCAAACTCTCAAGGGTCAAGGACAAAGAGAGGATCTTAAAAGCAGCTAGAGAAAAGAAACAAATAGCATATAAAGGAGCCCCAACTTGTCTGGCAACCCAACATACAGGCCAGGAGGGAATGAGTGGACATTTTCAAAGTGCTGAAAGAGAGAGAGGAAAACAAAAAAACCATCATCCAAAAAAACTGTATCCAGAAAAGCTGTCCTTTAAGTATGGAGATATTCAGTCTTTCCCAGAAAAACAAAAGCTGAAATAATTCACCATCAACAGATCTTACAAGAAATGCTAAAGGGAGTTCTTCAATAGAAAAGCCACTAATGTGCAAAATGAGTAAAAAGCCACTAATGTGCAAAATGAAAACAGTGGAAATTATAAAACCCACTGGTAAAATTAAGTACGTGGACAAATCCAGAATCATCTAATACTGTAACTGTGTGGTGTAATTCACTCATAATGCTAATATGAAGCCCCAAAACAAATCTATCCAGACAATATTGCCTACAACAACCTGTTAAGAGATAGGCAATATAAAAATATGTAAAATGAGACAATATAAAGTCAAAATGTGGGATGGATGTGGTTAAAGTGTAGAGGGTTTTAAAATTTTTTTCTTTGTTACTTTGTTTCTATTCTTTGTGACCTGAGATAAGTTGTCATTTTTTGAAAATAATTTGTTATATTTGTAAGATATTTTTTGTAAGCCTTATGGTAACCACTATGCAAATCCTATAATAGAGTCACTAAAAATAAAAAGTGACAAATTAAAATGTACTACCCATATCACTCTCATAAAGGAAGTAAAAGGAAGGTTGTAAGGAAGAAAAGAGGAATTACAAAAAGCAACCTGAAAAGAAGCAAGAAAATAACTGTAATAAGTTCTCTTTATTATTATTATTATTATACTTTAAGTTCTGGGGTACATGTGCAGAATGTGCAGTTTTGTTACACAGGTATATATATGCCATGGTGGTTTGCTACACCCATCAACCCTACATTAGGTACTTCTCCTAATGTTATCCCTCCCCTAGTCCCCCAGCCCCCGACAGGCCACAATGTGTAATGTTCCCCTCCCTACATCCATATGTTCTCATTGTTCAACTACCACTTATAAGTGAGAACATGCAGTGTTTGGCTTTCTGTTGTTGTGATAGTTTGCTGAGAATGATGGTTTCCAGCTTCATCCATGTCCCTGTAAAGGACATGAACTCATCTTTTTTTATGGCTGCATGGCATTTCATGGTGTATATGTGCCACAGTTTCTTTATCCAGTCTATTATTGATGGACATTTCGGTTGGTTCCAAGTCTTTGCTATTGTGAGTAGTGCCACAATAAACATATGTGTGCATGTGTCTTTGTAATAGAATTATTTATAATCCTTTGGGTATATACCCAGTAATGGGATTGCTGGGTCAAATGGTATTTCTAGTTCTAGATCCTTAAGGAATTGCCACAGTCTTCCACAATGGCTGAACTAATTTACACTCCCACCAACAGTGTAAAATTGTCCCTATTTCTCCACATCCTTTCCAGCATCTGTTGTTTCCTGACTTTTTAATGGTCGCCATTCTAACTGGAGTGAGATAGCATCTCATTGTGATTTTAATTTGCATTTCTCTAATGACCAGTGATGATGTCTCTATCTCCTTCAGTTCTGCTCTGATCTTAGTTATTTATTGCCTTCTGCTAGCTTTTGAATGTGTTTGCTATTGCTTCTCTAGTTCCTTTAATTGTGATGTTAGGGTGTCAATTTTAGATCTTTCCTGCTTTCTTTTGTGGGCATTTAGTGCTATAAATTTCCCTCTACACACTGCTTTAAATGTGTCCCAGAGATTCTGGTATGTTGTGTCTTTGCTCTCATCGGTTTCAAAGAACATCTTTATTTCTGCCTCCATTTCGTTATGTACCCAGTAGTCATTCAGGAGCAGGTTGTTCAATTTCCATGTAGTTGAGTGGTTTTGAGCGAGTTTCTTAATCCTGAGTTCTAGTTTGATTGCACTGTAGTCTGAGAGACAGTTTGTTATAATTTCTTTTCTTTTACATTTACTGAGGAGTGCTTTACTTCCAACTATGTGGTCAATTTTGGAATAAGTGTGGTGTGGTGCTGAGAAGAATGTATATTCTGTTGACTTGGGGTGGAGAGTTCTGTAGATGTCTATTAGGTCCACTTGGTGTAGAGCTGAGTTCAATTCCTGGATATCCTTGTTAACTTTCTGTCTCACTGATCTGTCTAATATTGACAGTGGGGTGTTAAAATCTCCCATTATTATTCTGTGGGAGTCTAATTCTCTTTGTAGGTCTCTAAGGACTTGCTTTATGAATCCAGTTGCTCCTATATTGGGTGCATATTTATTTAGGATAGTTAGCTCTTCCTGTTGAATTGATCCCTTTACCATTATGTAATGGCCTTCTTTGTCTCTTTTGATCTTTGTTGGTTTAAAGTCTGTTTTATCCGAGACTAGGACTGCAACCCCTGCCTTTTTTTGTTTTCCATTTGCTTGGTAGATATTCCTCCATCCCTTTATTTTGAGCCTATGTGTGTCTCTGCACGTGAGATGGGTTTCCTGAATACAGCACACTGATGGGTCTTGACTCTTTATCCAATTTGCCAGTCTGTGACTTTTAATTGGAGCATTAAGCCCATTTATATTTAAGGTTAATATTGTTATGTGTGAATTTGATCCTGTCATTATGATGTTAGCTGGTTATTTTGCTCATTAGTTGATGCAGTTTCTTCATAGTGTCAATAGTCTTTACAATTTGGCATGTTTTTGCAGTGGCTAGTACTGGTTGTTCCTTTCCATGTTTAGTGCTTCCTTCCAGAGCTCTTGGAAGGCAGGCCTGGTGGTAACAAAATCTCTCAGCATTTGCTTGTCTGTAAAGGATTTTATTTCTCCTTCACTTATGAAGCTTAATTTGGCTGGATATGAAATTCTGGGTTGAAAATTCTTTTTTTTAAGAATGTTGAATATTGGCCCCCACTCTCTTCTGCCTTGTAGAGTTTCTGCCGAGAGATCAGCTGTTAGTCTTATGGACTCCCCTTTTTGGGTAACCCAACCTTTCTCTCTGGCTGCCCTTAACATTTTTTCCTTCATTTCAACTTTGGTGAATCTGGCAATTATGCGTCTTGGAGTTGCTATTCTTGAGGGGTATCTTTGTGGTGCTCTCTGTATTTCCTGAATTTAAATGCTGGCCTGCCTTGCTAGGTTGGGGACATTCTCCTGGATAATATCCTGAAGTGTGTTTTCCAACTTGGTTCCATTTTCCCTGTCACTTTCAGGTACACCAATCACACGTAGATTTGGTCTTTTCACGTAGTCCCATATTTCTTAGAGGCTTTGTTCGTTTCTTTTTACTCTTTTTTCTCTAATCTTCTCTTCTCACTTCATTTCATTCATTTGATCTTCAATCATTGATACCCTTTCTTCCACTTGATCAAATCAGCTACTGAAGCTTGTGCATGCATCACGTAGTTCTCATGCCATGGTTTTCAGCTCCATCACATCATTTAAGGTTTTCTCTATGCTGTTTATTCTAGTTAGCCATTCATCTAATCTTTTTTCAAAGTTTTTAGCTTCTTTGCAATAGATTCGAACATCCTCCTTTAGCTCAGAGAAGTTTCTTATTACCGATCGTCTGAAGCCTTCTTCTCTTAACTTGTCAAAGTCATTCTCCATCCAGCTTTGTTCCATTGCTGGCGAGGAGCTGGGTTCCTTTGGAGGAGGAGAGGAGCTCTGATTTTTAGAATTTTCACCTTTTCTGCTCTGGTTTCTCCCCATCTTCGTGGTTTTATCTACCTTTGGTCTTTGATGATGGTGACGTACAGATGGGGTTTTGATGTGGATGTCCTTTCTGTTTGTTAGTTTTCCTTCTAACAGTCAGGACCCTCAGCTGCAGGTCTGTTGGAGTTTACTGGAGGTCCACTGCAGACCATGTTTGCCTGGGTATCACCAGTGGCAGCTGCAGAACAGCAAATATTGCAGAACAGCAAATGTTGCTGCCTGATCCTTCCTCTGGAAGCTTCGTCTCAGAGGGGCACCTGGCCATATGAGGTGTCAATCGGCCCCTACTGGCAGGTGCCTCCCAGTTAGTCTACTTGGGGGTCAGGGACCCACTTGAGGAGGCAGTCTGTCCATTCTCAGATCTCAAACTCCATGCTGGGAGAACCACTACTCTCTTCAAAGCTGTCAGACAGGGACATGTAAGTCTGCAGAAGTTTCTGCTGCCTTTTGTTCAGCTATGCCCTGCCCCCAGAGGTGGAGTCTAGAGATGCAGGCAGGCCTCCTTGAGCTGTGGTGGGCTCCACCCAGTTCGAGCTTCCTGGCTGCTTTGTTTACCTACTCAAGCTTCAGCAATGGCAGATGCCCCTCCCGCAGCCTCACTCCCACCTCGCAGTTTGATCTCAGACTGCTGTGCTAGCAGTGAGCGAGGCTCCATGGGTGTGGGCCCCTCCGAGCCATGCGCAGGATATAATCTCCTGGTGTGCCATTTGCTATGACCATTGGAAAAGCACTGTATTAGGGTGGGAGTGTCCCAATTTTCCAGGTACCGTCTGTTATGGCTTCCCTTGGCTAGGAAAGTGAATTCCCCGACCTTTTGTGCTTCCTGGGTGAGGTAATGCCCTGCCCTGCTTTGGCTCATGCTCCATGGGCCGCACTCACTGTCTGACAAGCCCCAGTGAGATGAACCCGGTACCTCAGTTGGAAATCCAGAAATCACCAACTTCTGCGTTGCTCACACTGGGAGCTGTAGACTAGGGCTGTTCCTATTCAGCCATCTTGGAACCTCCCTCCAAACCAAATAACTATTAAAGCCAGAGGGAATAATGTAAAGAAATTGTTCCATTTTGTAGATGGGTATTATCAGTTTCTTAAAATATCTATGTAGTGGATTGTAAAAATAACCACTTTAAGAACAGAATTCTTAATTTTAAATACTACGGAATGTAAGGGCTTATTTGGGTTGAGGCAGGAGCCACAGCTTACTGTTGAATAATCACTGATGAGTATATGTGATCCAAATGCACAGGAGGTTATTCCTGAAAGAACCATCAGCCTAGTGGACCAGATAAATGTCACTGTCAGGTCTGTTTGCCCTGAAAAGGGAATTCCCCAACTCTCCCTCTAAAATACCAAGTGGAGCACACCAGATGAAGCAGTTAATATGCTTCATATGTGAGCCATGTGGGACTGGCTTTATAATAACTAGGATATCCTCCAACCAAATATACCTATTATCCAGGTCATGGTAAATTTTGGGGTGAAAGGAGCCCCTTTTACATGGGTCTTTCAGAAGGCTTATCAAATTTTCTATCCCTCATGGGTATTACAGATGCAACTCCCTGCTGGGAACCCAAACCCTTTTCCAACAGAAAAGGTAAAATGGCCTGGGGAGAAGAAATAATTTCCTGTGACCAGAACATAAAAATAATGCACGTTAAAAATATTATGAAATTTAAGATGTTTAAACAGGCTTTATGTAAGGTAGTTGTAACCCCTTTACCTAAATGTCTTATGAAAATGGGTATTATATCTAACAGGGAGTTGTTTCCCCTATCTAGTACTATAAAACTGAAGAGAAATGTTAATCAGACATGCCAAATAGGACCTAGTAAGATCACCTGAGCCCACAAAGTATAGGGTAGAAGCTGGAGTATGAAGCTCCACTTCATACCCCTTTGTGGAGCATTTACTGGGGCTGAGGGCAAAAAACTATGAGTAGTACTTCCCAATGACAACGACTGGACTAGAAAATTTCCACTTGAGGGGCATTTACTGCACTGCTATAGAATGTTAACTAAAGCTACCCCTATGCTAATAGTAATAATGGTGCCCCAAGGAGTTCTATGATAAAATAAAAATGGTTTACATAGGATCTTGCTACCTAGAGATACAAGGAGGAGATACTCATAAGCAGGGAGCCTCTTTCTTCCCTAGGAAAATTTCTGTGTGAGGAGCTACTAGATTCTACAGTGCCTGATAGACAGCTCCCATGAGCTGTTTGGCTTGTAAATGGCATTTCCAAGGTAAACAAACATCTTGCTTGAAAGCTGTTGTTCTGGTTAAAGAAGGGTCAAGAAAAATCTTTTTCCTTTGAGTTGTTTGGGTGAAGTATGTTTTTGTAAGCAAATTTACCTTTCTCTCTGAGTTCTCCAAAATTCGGTTGTGATTTTATGACAATATAGTTATTTGCATAAGTTCAATAAGAGTCTTTTAAACAGAACAATTGGAGACACTGATTCCTTTACCAAGACTTTAACTAAAATAGTACATTTTTAGGTAAAGTTCCAGCAAAGCTAACTTAAAAGAAGCCTATATGGCCAATTAATTATTGCTGCATTTTATGCAAATAATCAGGCCAAGTATAATAAGCCTAAAACTTGTTTTGCACACAAATTGGTCTTACTATAATTTCTCTTTAATAGAAAAGGAAGGCTAGAGAAAGAGAAATTGTTTCAGAGGAAAAGTGTAACACTTGATAATAGATTTCAGCCCTAACTTTTGTTTTTTTGAGTGCAGATCAAATCATTATTTCTTGGCTACAATAATCCTGTAGAGAGTACCCCAGTTTATAATTTTTCTTCATATTTTTAGTTGGTACCCTACTGAAATAGGTTTCTTTTTCAGTTCTAACACACAATTACTCTTTTGATTGTCAAAATATAAATGTTATTTATCTAGTCTTGTTTTACTTCCAAGGAAACCAAAATTATGGTATTCTGAAGACCAGAGATACTAATCTCCCTCATTTGGCATCCCACTGGCCCAGATCTGTTTTTTGCTGCGAATGCTCTGCTCCTAAAACTATACAAGCACTCTCCTTCTAGGCCCAGGGACTGTCATGGAAGAGGTGGGCACATGAGAATCTAAGGGCCAGTTTTGAGGGATAGAATTAGGTCAAGGTAAGACCCTCCAAATCAAGAAGGCTGGTAAAACAAGCCTAAGCTATTATGTGTCCCTTTTGCATCTACCCCAACCGTAAAGAGTTTTCTGCTTCCTGTAAAATTAAATGAAAATATTTATTGATGGGATAAAGATATCTTATAACAAAGCCTCCTGGGTATAATGCTCTCAGTTATGAGCTTGCTAAGATCTGTCTATCTATCTATCTAAAAATTTTTTTTTCAGAACAATGCTTATTTTGTTTGTTTTTTTTGTTTTTTGTTTTGAGACAGAGTCTCACTCTGTCACCCAGGCTGGAGTGCAGTGGCTGATCTTGCCTCACTGCAACCTCTGCCTCTCGGGTTCAAGCAATTCTCATGCCTCAAGCCTCGCAAATAGCTGGGATTACAGGCATGCGCCACAACGCCTGGCTAATTTTTGTATGCTTATGTTTGGTATATCAAATTACTATAAGTCTGTAACTAAAACGAGCTTATAGTAGCTCAATACGTAGAAGTTAAAAATAAATTAGTTTTGTAACTTTTCCTTTTGGTTTTTGTTTGTTGGCTTTTTACTTAAAATAATAATTTTAAGAGGTATTGTATGCCTGTCCACATCCATTCCTATCTGGCCTAGAACAATTAATTGGCTATAAGTCTTTTGACTCTTAAGGCCCTTGGCCGTAGGGAGTCCCACTGAGGGCCAAGATGGACCTGGGGCAGGCAGCCATGCCACCCTGGTGCCACTATGGGTCAAAATAAAGATTTGCTGGCCTTCAATGTTGCCTCTGGCAAATCTTGGCCAGAAGGGGGAAAATGTAAACCAAAAATTAAATTCTAAGGACCCTCAACCATCTGAATGGATTTTCTCCTTGGCAAGGGTACTCTTTTAAAAGTTAACCTGAGAGGCCAGGCGCGGTGGCTCACGCCTGTAATCCCAGCACTTTGGGAGGCCAAGGTGGGCGGATCACCTGAGCTTGGGAGTTTGAGACCAGCCTGACCGACATGGAGAAACACTGTTTCTACTAAAAATACAAAACTAGCCGGTCATGGTGGAGCATGCCTGTAATCCCAGCTACTCGGGAGGCTGAGACAGGAGAATTGCCTGAACCCGGGAGGCAGAGGTTGCAGTAAGCTGAGATCTCACCATTGCACTCCAACATGGACAACAAGAATGAAACTCCGTCTCAAAAAAAAAAAAAAAAAAAAAAAATTTACCCTGAGAGACTGTTTCAGGCCATCATGGGAAGTGGGGGTCAGACATACCTCATTATACCTCTCCAGCATTAACATCAACACAGATCTTTAAGTCTGATAAGAATCATTTACAATCTATTCTCTCTGAAGCCTGCTACCTGGAGGCCTCATCTGCATAATTAAACTTCGGTCTCTACAACCCCTTATCTTAACCCAGACATTTCTTTCTATTGATCCCAGGTCTTTAGATAAACTCAACCAATTGTTAACCAGAAAATTTTTAAATCTGCCTATAAGCTGGAAGCCCCCACCCTTCGAGTGTTCCCACTTTTCTGAACCGAACGAGCGTTATTTCTTAAATGTATTTGATTGAAGTCTCGTGTCTCCTTAAAATGTATAAAACCAAGCTGTGCCCTGACCAGCTTGGGCACATGTTCTCAGGACCTCCTGAGGGCTGTGTCATGGCTATGATCACTCATATTTAGCTCTGCATAAATATCTTCAAATAAAAAAAGAAAATCAACAAAAACATTAGAGTTAAACTACACACTAGACCCTAAACTCCTAATTGACATTTACAGACTATTTTACCCAACTGCTACAAAACACACATTCTTTTCATGAATAATGGAACATTCTCCAAAATAGATTATATCTTCATCCACAAAACAAATCTCAACAAACTTAAAAAAGTGGAAATCATATCAGATATCTTTTCTGATCAGAATGAAATAAAACTTGAAATCGATAATAAGAGGACCCTTGGAAACTACACAAACACATGGAAATTAAACAACATGCTCCTGAATGACCACTGGACCAATGAAGAAATTAAGAAGCAGCTAAAAAATTTATTGTAACAAAATAGGATTATATTATACTAAAATCTATGGGATACAGCAAAAGTCATACTAAGAGGGAAGTTTATGGCAATAAACACCTATATCAAAAAGGTAGAAAGACTTCAAATAAACAACCAAACAACGCACTTCAAGGAACTAGAAAAGCAAGAGCAAACCAAACCCAAAATTAATAGAAGAAAAGAATAATGATCAGGCAGAAATAAATGAAAGTGAGACTAAAAAACAATACAGAAGATCAATGAATCAAAAAGTTGTTTTTCTGAAAAGATAGATAAAATTGACAAGCCTTTAGTCAGACTGTGAAAAAAGAGAAGACACAAAATCAGAAATGAAAAAGGAGACATAACAACTGATCACGGAAATACAAAGAATCATTAGAGACTATTATGAGCAACTAGGTGCCAACAAATTGGAAAACCTAGAATAAATGGATAAATTTCTGCACACAACCAACTTACTAAGATTGAGCTATGAAGAAATAGAAAACTTCAACAACCAATAACAAGTAATGAGATTGAAGCTATAATAAGTCCTCATCTGGCTAGGTGTGGCAGCTCATGCCTGTAATCCCAACACTATAGGAGGTTGAGGCAGGAGGATTGCTTGAGGCCAGGAGTTCTAGAACAGCCTGGGAAATATAGCAAGATCCCATCACTACAAAAAATGAAATACAATAAAAATTAGCCAGGCACTGTGGCATGTATCTATAGTCCCAGCTACTCATGAGGCTGAGGCAAGAGAATTGCTTGAGCCCAGGAGTTCAAGGCTGTAGTGAACTATGATCATGCCACTCCTTTCCAGCTTGGGCAACAGAGCAAGACCCTGTCTCAGAAAAATTAATAGTACTACAAAGCTATAGTGACCAAATCATCATGGCATTGGTATAAAAACAGACACATAGGCCAATGGAATGTAATAGACAACCCAGATATCAATCCATGAATTTACAGCCAATGCATTTTCCAAAGAGGTTGCAAGAACATATGACAGAGAACAGACAGTTACTTCAATAAATGGTGTTGGGAAAACTGGATAACCATATGCAGAAGAATGAAACTAGACACACTCCAACATATACAAAAATCAAAATGAATTAAAGACTTAAATTCAAGACATGAGACTATGAACCTTCTATTCAAAAAACATTGGAGAAATGCTCCAGGAGATTGGTCTGGATAAAAATTTTTTTTGTGTAAGATATCAAAAGCATAGGCAACCAAAGCAAAAATACATGGGGTCACATTAAGCTAAAACACTTCTGCACAGCAAAGGAAACAGTCAACAAAGTAAAGAAACGACCCACAGAGTGGGAGAAAATATTTACAAACTATCCACCTGACAAGGGATTAATAACCAGAATGTATAAGGAGCTCAAACAACTCAACAGAAAAAAAAATCTGATTTAAAAATGGGCAAAAGTTTCTAAGAGATATTTCTTAAAAGAAGATATACTAATAGCCAACAGTATATAAAAAATGCTGAACATCACTAATCATCAGAGAAATGCAAATCAAAACCACAATGAGATATCTCATTCCAGTTAGAATGCATTTTATCAAATGACAGGGAATAGCAGATGCTGGTGAGGATGTGGAAAAAGGGGAATCCGTGTACACTGTTGGTGGGAATGCAAATTAGTATAATCACTATGGAAATCTGTATAGAGGTTCCTCAAGAAACTAAAAATAGAACTACTATATGATCCAGCAAGTCCACTACTGGGTATGTATTTGATAGCAACAGGAGACAGGCAAAGTTCCTAGGCAGACAAGGATGGGTCCCTGGTGAAACCTGACCTTCAAGCCAAGGACAACCTGAAGCCTGAAAACTGAGCTGCTAGGTCTGGGTAGAGTCCACCACCAGAGTGAAAACGTCCTCAATGCCTTTTGGCCAACTGGAATGGTGCTTTTTCCAGGCCTGCCCATGGATCAATCAGCATGCACTCCCCCATTCTGAACCCATAAAAACCCTGGACTCAGTCTCACAAATGGCTACCCGCTTTGGGCCCCTTCTCACACAGAGGGCTACCCACTTTGGGTCCTCTCGTGTTGAGAGCTTTTCTGTTGCTCAATAAAATTATTTTCTGCCTTGCTCACTCTCTGGTGTCCACCTACCTTATTCCTCTTGGTCTCAGGACAAGAACCTGGAACCCATCAAATGGTGGGTACAAAAAGAGCTGTAACATGCACTCCTGCTCATCGAACTAGGGGTGTGAAAAGACTGCTGGGCATCACACACCCTAGTTTGCTGAACTGCAGGCAGCAGAAACGAATGTGCTGTAACACGCCCTTGTCCTCCAAGCTGTGGGCAGCGGGGAGAGCTATAACTAGCCTCCATTCACCTAGCTGTGGGCTGCAGGGAGAGCTGTTACATGCCCCCATCCACCAAGCTGCGGGCAGTGGAGAGAGCTATAACATGCCCCTGTTTGAGTAGCTGCAGGCGTGAAGAAGCGAAGCAGTTAGGCGCCATTCCCTCCTGGCTGGCTCGCCGAACTATTAATACAAAACCTACAACATTTCTTGGGGGCTCAGACCTCAGGACTCCCCGGGCAAAAGCTGTAATGCCCCTTGGGGCTCCGTGGTTGCCAGCATCGCTGAGCTTTTGGACACCACCAGATTCCCCTCATCTAGACTCCGGCAACCAACGTGAAAACCTTCCACGGCACTCCCGGTCCAGCTGTAGGCTGATTGCGGAGTTCCTGTTCAGGTGTGGGATGTGTGAGCCAAATGCAGCCTGCCGAGCTGAGGGGGCAGAGTGAGGCCTGCAGGCCCGAGCCAGTCCCTGGGCAGAGGTCACGGCAGCCGCAGAGATTTCTGGCTGGTGAAGTGCACAAAGGAATCCTGTAACATACTCAAAAGAAAGGAAATCAATATATCCAAGAGATACCTGCATTCCCATGTTTATTGCAGCACTGTTCACAATACCCAAATTATGGACTCAACCTGAGTGTTCTTCAGTGGATAAATGGATAAAGAAAATGGGGCGTGCGTGTGTGTATATATGTATATATATACACACACACAATGGAATATTATTCAGCCATAAGAAAATGAAATCTTGTCATTTGCAGCAACATGAATAGACTGGAAATCATATTAAGTGAAACAAGCCAAGTACAGAAAGACAGATATCACATGTTCTGGCTCATATTTGGGAGCTAAAAAAGTTGATCTCATAAAGATAGAGAACAGATTGTTGGTTACTAGAAGCTAGGAAGGGTAGTGAGGAGAAGAGGAAGGAGAGAGGTTGGTAATGGGTCGATTTGATAGGAGAAATAAGACCTAGTGTTTGATATATCAGTAGGGTGACAGTTTAAAATAATTTGTTGTATATTTTAAAATAGCTAGAAGAGAACAATTTGAATGTTTCTAGCCTAAAGAAAAGACATATTTAAGATGATACATCTTCTAATTACACTGATTTGCTCTTTAAAAATTATATGAATGTATTACATTTTCACATGCATCCTGAAAAAAGTATATACCTCCTATGCATCAATAGAAAATTAAACTAAAAGACTGGACAGTAAAGAACGGATTGACAAAGACTATGGTATTTATCTGGCCTTTGAAGGCTGGTAGGGCATATCATGATGGTAGGACACAAGAAATGTTTCTATTCTCTCTCTCTCTCTCTTTTTTTTTTTTCTATAATCCAATCTCTTTTCTGCAGCCACATATTTTTCTTTTCTTTTTTTTTTCTGTTCTTTCTCTTCTTTTTTTTTTTTTTTTTTTTTTTTTTGAGACAGAGTCTCCTTCTGTTGCCCAGGCTGGAATGCAGTGGCACCATCTGGGATCATTGCACCTCCGCCTCCCAGGTTCAAGCAATCCTCCTGCCTCAGTCACCCAAGTAGCTGGGATTACAGGCGCCTGCCACCATGCCTGTCTAATTTTTGTATTTTTAGTAGAGACAGGGTTTCACCATGTTGGCCAGGCTGGTCTTGAACTCTTGACCTCAAGTGATCTGCCTGCCTTGGCCTCCCAAAGTGCTGGGATTACAGGCATGAGCCACCACGTCCAGCCAACAGCCACGTATTTTCAAACCTGAGCAGAATCCAATTGCTTTTCTTCTTAAAATCCTCAAACTGCTTTTCATTTCTCCTGGTATGAGGTTGAAAATTCCTTAAAGAAGCCAGGCGCAGTGGCTCATGCCTGTGACCCCAATGCTTTGGGAGGTTGAGGCCTCCTCAAGCGATCAGGAGGATCACATGAGGACAGGAGCTTAAGACCAGCCTGGGCAACATATAAGACCCTGTCTCTACAAAAATTTTTTAAAACATTAGCCAAGCAGGGTGGTGCACACCTGTAGTCCCAGCTATTCAAGAGTCTGAGGTGGGGGATCCCTTGAGCCCAGGAGTTTGAGGCTGCAGTGCGCTATGATCGAGGCACTGCATTCCAGCCTGGGGGGACAGAGACTCTGTCTCTAAAATAAACAAACAAAAAAATTTCTTAAAGAATCTTTTGACCTGGATCCTGCTCCTTTTCTCTGGCCTTATCTCTCATTCCTCAGCTATATTGAATTTCTCCGTTTCCCGTAATTATCATGCTAATGTATTCCTGGGCCTTTTCACACATAGCTCTTCTTCTGTAGACGGCTCCTTTCTCCTATCACCAAGCTGACTTCTACTTACATTTTAGGGTTTCTTCTTCTAGGAAACTGTTTCTGATAATGTAGTTGCCTCTTTTGTCCCTTTCATAACATCCTGAACTTCCCCTGGAATAGCACCCGATTTTGTTTTAATTTTTTGTTTTCCTGTTTCAGAGTAAGCTCCCTAATAGCAACATCTAACATTTGTGGAGGGCCATGTGCCAGAAACTGCTTTATGCACTTAACATGCATTCTTTCCTTTAATCTTTACAACAAACCTATGATGCTTTATTGTTCCTTTTCGACAGATAAGAAACAGAGGCAAATGCAGGTTGAGGAACCTCACAGTAAGGGATAAAACGCATATTTTAACCTGATCTGCCTGATTCTGGAGCCTGCACCATCATTCCATTGTCGTGCTTGCCACATGGTAAGGATTTAACAGACATTTATTGAATGAATGAATTTGGTAAACCTAACCAGGATAGAAGAGGAGCACTCAGGATTATTGGAAACAAAGTAGGAAAGTTAGGCCCAGATATGGAGACTCTAGGACCCTGAGAAGTAGTTTAGACTGGAGGTGGCTGGGAATAGGGATTCATCATTGATAACATTTTTTAAAGAAGATTAGATTGGCAACAGTTCGTATAACTTCTACACAGCTCTTTCTATCTCAACCTTCAACTTGAAATTAGAATATGTAGAAAAGGGCATAATGAAACATTTATGAAAAAATATTATTTTAATGCATAAACTTTAAAGGCTGAAATTTTTTTAACTGAAGATCATATATTCATAAATAACAAAAAGTGTATATTTTTTTCAGATAATTTTATGGCATGACCATTAAGATTTTATATTTTAAAAACAAGAATAGATGTTTAAAAAATGACTTACTTTCCACAGGATATTTAGGGGCAAATCATGTCTTATTGAGAATTTAAGTTACAGGTGCTTTATCAAAACTCTTTTAATTTTTTTTTTGCAGATTTCTCTTTTAAAAATCTTTTCTTCAATCAGGGTTTTAGGGATTGTGTAAAACCCAAAATAAGAAAATCAACTATGTCAATCAGTAACTTGTAATGCTTTCTGCTGGTTCCATGTTCACAAGACAAATACAGTTATACATCTTAACAACAAGGAGACATTCTGAGAAATGTGATTTTTGTCATTGTACAAACATAATAGAGTGTACTTACACAAATTTAGGTGGTATAGCCTACTACACACCTAGGATATATGGTACAGCCTATAGCTTCAAGACTACAAACCTGTACAGCATGTTTCTGTACATGAATGTTGTAGGCAATTGTAACACAGTGGTAAGTATTTGTGTGTATCTAAACATATGTAAACATAGAACAGCTACAGTAAAAATACAGTATTATTATCTTATGGGACCACTATGATATATGAGGTTCATTGTTGACCAAAATGTTACAAGGGGCATGACTGCAGTACTTTTTGTTGCAAACAAAGCCATCTATTGGCCCAAACAACTTACTGAAAAACTATATTGTTTATCTCTAGGTGTGAAATTCCACCTTTAACTATGTTGAGGATGGTCCAGACTTAAAAATCATTGCCCTCCAAGGTGATTTGGCTACACCGGGTAAATTCCAGGGATTATTTAAACATAGTCATGGTTAGACTCAGTAATATTGTAGACATCATAATATTTCACTTCTTTTTCCACCTCCCAGGCTCAACCCCATTTTTACTCCTATTACTCTAAAGAGTGATAAATTGCAGTAATATCTCCCTTTTTAAATTCTCACCCCAAAGTGCCTTAATTATTTTAGAGTTTAGGGTCTCTTGTTATTCTATCATGTATTTTTCTCACTTACCTTTTCTGCAGGCATGAACTATGCCACTTATGCACATTGTGACAACTTAGAGACAAGCATGAGTTTTAGTGACATAGAAGAAACCAGACTAACAGGAAAAGACTTGCCTGCATAGTTGAAAGACTCTCTTTGTTGCCCTGGGCAGCATATATCTAAATCTATACATTCCTGTTTTTAGAACATGGGAATACAAGGATCGGAAGATATACAAAATCATACCTTACACTGCAGAATGTCTAAGTTTGATCAGAACATAGCATAGAGTTTTTTATCTGAAATGGTAGAGCATCTTCTATCTTGGAAGTGAAAACAGTAGTCATTTACCTATAATACAAGAAATGCAATTTATGTTTTCACTTATATGCTATAAAAAGTTATATGACTGTTTTATTCTCATTATCTCTTGTTCCCTCTCTTCTTCTCTCCCTCCCCCGATTTTTCTATCTGTAGAGTTTGATAGGTGATACAAGTAATAGAAAGAATTTACCATCCTTTCAAGAATATTATCTTTAACATATTTCAATATGTCTAATTTTAGTTTGGGGATAATTATATATATATATATTTAACTTTTTTCGAGACAGAGTCACTCTGTTGCCCAGGCTGGAGTGCAATGGCATGGTCTTCGCTCACAGCAGCCTCCACCCGCTGTTCCCTGCTCCCTTCAAGTGATTCTCCTGCCTCAGCCTCCTGAGTAGCTGGGATTACAGGCACGCACCACCACACCCAGCTAATTTTTGTATTTTTAGTAGAAACTAAATTTCACCCTGTTGGCCAAGCTGGTCTTGAACTCCGGACCACAGGTGATCCATCCGCCTTGGCCTCTCAAAGTGCTGGGATTACAGCTGTGAGCCGTTGCACCAGGCCTAGTTTGGGGATAATACTGAGATGCAAAATAATTTAAGCAACCAAAATGTAATATATATTATGATATGATATGATATATATTCAGAAGAAGAAGCCTATAAAGATCCAGTCTACATAAATAACTTTGGAGAGTCCTGTGGAGAGCACTTCAAAGAGATAGCCAATAATTCCCTACAACAACTAAAATTGAGCTGTGCTACTTCAATAGGGATAGACAGACTATGCATATTAAAACCCAATAAACAGAGAAAACAGATAATAGTTTTGAATGTAAGCATCAATCAAAATTCATAAAAGAGGAAGTTTTGATTTTAAGCATTGGTTATAAATTGAGCTGCTTCTTTCAAGGACAACTCTATGTAGTATATAGTAGAATATGAGGTAATAGGGCTTGATTCATTATTCAGGATGGTTGAAAAATCTACTATGGAACACTGGAGAGGGAAGCTGACTATATGTAATACTTTATTTTAATATATTACAAATCTGGTATTTTAATGAGGAAGATATTTAAAAAATAAATATAAAAAAATTAAATGGTTTGTCCACAATTTGAAAAGGTTTATGACATTAAAAATCTGAATATTTTAAATTAAAATAATTAATTGAAAAAATATTAGCCTCAGTATTGACAGAAACAATATCTATGTCATAAAAGAGTTCATACAGTGATTAGCTTAATACCATCTTAAAAAATAACAGACTATTTGATTTATTTAACAAAAAGTTAATAATGAGATTAATAATGTTCAGTTTCAATAGTAATTAAAATATAGTTTAAAATAAGATACTTTTATTCCTATTAACATGGCAAATATTTCAGAAAAATAAAATGACTAATGTTGAGGTTAATATGAAATTGTTATATTTACTGACGTCAGTATAGACTGCTCAAACCATCTGTGAAGTTATTAGGCAGTAAATATAAATAGTTACACAGGATCCTCTCCCTTTGATTTTCTAATATGGGAATTATATAAATTCTTGTGAAAAATGTCAAAGAAGAAAAAATATATGCATTATTATTTCATAGGATGGGGAAGGAAAATTATAAATGGCCAATAATAGAGAATTGCTTAAATAAATTGTGATGCAGAAACTCAGTGGAATATTATGCTGCCATTTGTAGGAAATATTTGGGATACATGAAGCACAGTGGTGTTTAGCTGGGTATGATGGCTCATGCCTGTAATATTTGGATACATGAAGGACAACAGAGGTGTTTGGCTGGGTGTGGTGGCTCATGCCTGTAATCCTAGCACTTTGGAAGGCTGAAGATGGCAGAACACTTGAGGCCAGAAGTTCAGACCTCTCTCACCAACATGGCAAAACCCCAGCTTTACTAAAAATATAAAAATTAGCTGGTCGTGGTGGTGCTTGCATGTAGTCCCAGCTACTCGGGAAGCTGAGGCATGAGGGTTGCTTGACCCTGGGAGGAGGAGGTTGCTGCAGTGAGCCGAGATCGTGCCTCTGTACTCCAGCCTAGGTGACAAAGCAAGACTCTGTCTCCAAAAAAAAAAAAAAAAAAAAAAAAAGTGGGGTGTTTCTCAATAACTAAGTTTTAAGAAAAATTATATATATACTTTTTTTTTTTTTTTGCAAGAGGGAGGCAGTAAAATCAAAGCATACTGGTGGGTTAAGGTAGAAGAGAGAGAATGGCTCCCAAGCACAAAGTATAAAACTGTAACCAGAATGAATTTACTGGCACATTCAGTGAAAGAATGTGTCAATTAAGGACAAGGTTGCCAAACAGTGGAAACAACAACAACAAAAAAGAAGAAGTCTTTAAGACAAAACAGGTGTGCCCATCCAGCACTGACTAGGACTTTATCTTGCTTTGAAGTGCTTGAAGATATTATGGGAATAGGCATTCAAATTATATTAGAGACTCCTTTTGTTTGGAGGCCAAATTGATCAGCCAACCTCCTTATTATTAGACATCCATGTGGCTTGCCTAGAGGGAGAAAATGTGATAGGTCAAAGCAAACACAGGGAGGTAAGCTTGATGGGCATACTTCTCAATGTAAATTTATAAATTGCTGTTTTAGTTTCATCATTTTTCAGTCTCTTTGAGGCTTGCTAAAATTGATATCCATGAGTTCTATCAATTCTGGGACAGAGAACAAATTGTGTTCTGTAAGGATGGAGGGACAGTGAGGAATTTGCCAAGGTAAGTGGCACCTTGTGTATGGCACCTGGCCTTCCGCAGGTGATACACTTTCTCATTTATAGTCTCTGAATGTCTGTACATTGAGATGTTAATTATGCATCCATGTGGCAAGTAGAAAAGCATTTTTGGTATAATTTTAGTGAAAAAGCTAAAGCATAACATTTTGTCTATTATGAAAGCAATAATTTCAACTACACATGAATATGGGCACAATAATAAGGAAACAAGGGAAAAGAAATAGTGATTGAGTTAGTGATGGGCATGCCAATCATATTTCTTTTTCTTTACTGCCATTTTGTTTGTTTACTTCATAAAAATCAGAAGAATAAAGGCAAATTCAGTGTTATATGGATATAAAATTTTATAATAATGATATTTAATAATATAAATTAATACAAATAATAGCATATTTGTAATAATAATTGAATGATAAAATAGACATTAAGCAATAGTAATTTTGGAAGTATTTCATCTCTAATTGGCCCATGAATCAGTTATGGCTAGTACATGGTAGCTGAGAAAACTCATTTAAAATGAAGATGCAATAGCCACATAACTATATATCTCATTCCCAAAAGAGTATTTTCTGGACCCGTGGCTTTCCAATTCTTGGACAAGTGAAATCGTATTGAGCATTGAGTCATCTTCTAAACATATTGAAGACTTCAAATAATCTCTGTTAAGTTACTTTGTAACAAATCAACAAATACAATGGCCATCTATGTTTTCAATTTTCTTTCTAACAAGCAGACCAATCTATTGACTTACTGTTTTTCTGTTTCTTTTTACTAAACTATTAGAGTAACTTTAAAAACCTTTTTTCCCCTTGCATCTCCTAGCAACCAAATTCAAATTTATAAGAAATAAATTTCTTATGGAGGCGCTTATAATTAAGAGGCTTAACACATTATGATTTCCACCTAAACCCTTGGTGGTTAAAGGTTTTTATAGAGTATCATGATATATGATTTAAATGTAAAAAAGGAATTTTTTGTTGAGGACTACCAGTGTTGGACTTGTAGTACAAAAGAAAGTCAAATGTGAATATTACCCAAATAAAGATTCGAGATTTAAATTTTAACCTTAAGTATTTAAGTAATTTCACTCAAATAGTGATTTAATATAAGCAGAAGTGTTATCACTGCGATTCTCTGCTCTCCTTTGTGTGTTCCATCTTTTCTTCTAATCTCTCTTGTCTTTTCACCATACTGAGTCAGTTTAGTGCTAGTCTGCACCTCCCTCTAGAGTATGAAAATAGCAGTTACTTTTCACATTTTGAGGCAGAAATACTCTTCCTCAGAGGAACTTGATTAGTGCCTCCACAGTTCTGCTTTTCAGGGTTCAGCACCAGATTCTATTTTTGTCAGCAGTCCTCTTTGTCCTACCGGCTGGCGTGGAAGCTGAAGAAGCCACTGAATCTGAGTCAGGCCCTGCTTGACACATTTAGAACAATTTCTCTGAGATAACAGTAAACAACAGAGAATTGTGACCTATGAAGTTAAAATAAACTGAAGCAGCTCTCTAGAAAAGTGAGGAGACAGTAAATAAGGCATGAAATAAGGAATGAATGTTGCTAATTGCGTCTATGGGTACATCATATCTCCAGTCAACCTTCAAAACACTTTGAACTCAAATAAGGTGTAACAATTTGGTTAGTTTCTATGCTCCTCATTCATAACATGCAAAAATGTGAATTCAGAATTAGTGAAGATTGTCTGCTTTTTGCTTGTTTCTAGAAGCATTTTATTGTGCAGTGAGTTTTACCTCAAAGCTCTGGGATTTATTTGCAGGGATATATATATATACACACATGTGTATAGCATAGGCCAACATAAATAGACAGAGATAGACCAAATCTCAAGAGATTAAAGAAGATATGTAGGACAAAACACTCTTAAATATACCAACCTCCCACCTCCATTCTCAAATACATGCACGTCCTTGGTTGTCTTTCCTTTACCCCTACTTTTTTGGGAATACATGTAAAGAAAACAAAAAGAAAGAAAAATATAAACCTGTTGTAAAATACAAATAGGTATCAAAGGAAGAGCTGAGTTTAAAAATACAGAGATTACTACCGATAAAATGCATAATTTTGGATACCAGTGGTTTCACCTACCAAGTTGATGGAAAAAAATGCATTTTGCAATAAGTTAAGGAAATACATTTGAGGAGCCTTATACAAAAACCGTTTCCACTGTCTCTAAACAGTTTTTAAATGATTCATGTTAAAATACTTCACATATGCTCTGACTCATATAGTCTTGAGCTAACATTCTTTTATCAGCTGGATGTTAATGCAAAGTTAGATTATATTAACTTTTATTTTAAGCATCACATTATATTTTAGTTCTTTGTGAGCCTGGAATCCACTAAAATCTGCCAATCTTTGTCACATAATCGTTATCCTATAACTCTGAGATTGAATTTTTGAACCTAAGAATGGAACTTTTTATTAATGACTGCCAAGTTTTATCTCATTTACTTCACTTCTTTATTCTAGTCAATTGAGGCAATCATTTTGAATCTTGGCTGTCATTGGTCATATTATTTACTGCAGGAGTTATAAAACTTTCTCTGTAAAAAGCTAGTAAATATGTTAGGCTTTGTGGGCTATGGATCTTTTTTATGTAGTATTCCTTTTCTTTTATTAAATAAAATACAAACAATTCTTTTAGTTGTAAAAACCATTCTTAGCTCAAGGGCCATACAATGACAAGCCTCAGACCAGATCTGGCCCACAGGTTGTAATTTGCCAACCTATGGTGAACTGTATTAGTTATCTGTTGCTGTGTAACAAATAGCCCTACCATTTAGTGGCTTAAAATACAAAATATTTTATCTAACATGTGGGTCTGGAATCCACGGCATTGATTTGTCTGGGTACCTCTGCCTTGAGTTCTTTCCCAGGATATAATAAAGCAGTTCGCTTGGGCTGCAGTCTCATCAGAAGACTTGACTGAAATAGAATCTGCTTCTGAGTTTCTCATGTAGTTATTGGCAGGATACAGTCCCTAATGGACTGTTGGCCAGAGGTCCCCCCTTGCTTCCTTGCCAGGTGGGCAGTTCACAAGTTGGTAACTAGATTACATCACAGTTGGTCAGCAAGAGGAAGAAAAAAGAACTTGCAAGATGGAAGCCACAGGCTTTTTGTAACCTAATTTCAGAAGTGACGCCCATCACTCGTGCTGCATTATATTGATTAGAAGTGAGTTCCTAGGTGCAGTTCACACACAAGGGGAGGGGATTTCACAAAGGTGTGAATACTGGAATGGCAAGAATGACTGGAGCCATCTTAAAGGCTGCCTACAAAACCTATCCACCCAAAATATTCTACAACTTAGAAGAAACAAGTTTTCAATTTGTCCAAGTTTTTGATAAAAACATCCAAGAAGGGGTGTTCATGACGGACTTTTGTGGCATGCTTTTTTTCCCCCAAGATTGATTCCAGTCCATTAATACTATGAGTATTGCTGATTGCCTAACTGCAAATTCTCAGTGGTGCTATCATAAACATTTTGTCATCATATCCTTGGAAATCTTAAGAGACATTTTTGTCAAATTCATTTTAACAATCATGCTGTTTCTGCTTCACTGGACAGGTGAAATTAAGTTAAACTGAGTCTCAAGGACTGTCTTGAAGAATAAAATAAGTCATAGCAGTACTATAGCTCAAATAATGTCATAAATACAGAGAACCAGTTTTATCTGCCTTGTCTCCATGACAGGAAGTTTTAAGGCTGTTTGCATCCTATATGGGCCTCAATTTTTTTAACCAACTGGTAAAGCTACCTTTTCCTCCACTTCCATATATGCTTTTATAGAAAGACGTATATTTTCTTAAGAGATCAAATCAGGGATGAATTGGACTTTACAAATATTGTAACAGTAAATCGCAATCATAATTTGATTCAAGGATCTTTCAAAATTAGAGAATACCAGTTATTGATAGCTGCTATCTAGATAGCAACAATATACCATTACAATGTTTCTACTACTTCAAAAAAAAAGTATAATGCTCTAACCCAAACTGCCAACAAAAGTACTGTCATTTTAAATGCTGTATCACTCAAACTTCAATCTAACAACCTACGTTTTGCAACTCTTTCCCCCTTAAGCAATATAATTATTACTACCCATTGGGTGTATGAGTGACATGCTGCACTAAACAACTGTATTACGATCTTCTCGTTAATTCTTCTTAACAACTCTGGCAGGTAGGTACTATTATTATGTGCATTTTACAGAGATTAAGCAACTTGCCTGTGGTCATCCAGCTAGTAAATGATGAAGCAAAACTTTGAAGCCTAGTAGCCTAAATTGAGCCCTTTCTGTTCAAGCAGAGACACAAATGTAATATTTGTTTATTTAAGAACTGCTAAGGAAACTTTTCCTAGGAAACATGGTTGAATGATTCACATATAGTTAATTTTTTTTCAGTTTGAAGCCACTAGATGGCAACATTTGCAAATTTTGTTTTTCTTTTTACTTAAGGTGGAAAAATAACTCCACAGTATTAGTGACTGGTTTTCTGTGAAGAAATTATTTATCTTTGATTTGCCAAATATAACTATTTTTTGTAGGAAGGTTTTTCAGTGACATAATGATGTAATGTGACCATAGCAGTTTGAAGTGGGACAAAAATTGGAGTGTTATCTGCTATTTCATTTAATTTTTGTTTTACTTTAGTTTGAGGTTGAAGGGAAGTTCCTAGAAACTTAAAATTTCTTCCTGGAGGTCCTCCCTCATGCTACAACACTGCCATCAAGTCCTGTTTGTTTAATATAAAACATGACAAACACTTACTTTTCAGAAAAATAGCGTGCTATAACAAGCTTTAGTGACTTTAAAAATATAATTTGTATTGCCTGGAATGTACCCCTCCTCTTTTACATCATACATTCCTGTGTATCTTTTAAATCCTAACTTACATATGTATCTTTTTCCTCTGTGATGTCCCTTCCACAAGCACAGGCAGATTCTTCTAACAGTACCACCTCAGTCCCATACCATTTGAGGCTTTGATACATTATACATGTCCTAATGATATACATTTGTGTTTATCCTCCCTCTCCTTTGGGAGCACTTCAAAGGCAGTCTTTTAAAAATTCATATATGGAGCCGGCCGCGGTGGCTCATGCCTGTAATCCTAGCACTTTGGGAGGCCGAGGCGGGCGGATCACGAGGTTGGGAGATCGAGACCATCCTAGCTAACACGGTGAAACCCCGTCTCTACTAAAAATAAATTCAAAAAAAATTAGCCGGGTGTGGTGGAGGGCACCTGTAGTCCCAGCTACTCGGGAGGCTGAGGCAGGGGGATGGCATGGACCCAGGAGGCAGAGCTTGCAGTGAGCTGAGATCGCGCCACTGCACTCCAGCCTGGGCAACAGAGTGAGACTGCGTCTCAGAAAAAAAAAAAAAAAATCATATATAAAACTCTCAGTTTCTCAATACCTAAATAAAAAAAATCATATTAGCATATCACAACCTATTTATCTAATCCTCTACCGATGACATTTGATTTCTTTTCACGTTTGCTTTTACATACAATGCTTCAAAAAAGTCTTTGTTTTTGTCTTGCACGTGTGTGAGAATTGCATTAGAAATTCTAGAGATAGAATTTATGCATAATAGGGTACATATGGTGCACATAATTTTAATCACACTTGACATTTGTCATTCATTTTGGCTGCTCGTCAACTAATATGCCTATGTTTTGGGAACTTTCCATTTTATGAGTATGGTGGGAGGCTGACCCTGTTTTCCACTATAAACACTGAAAATGCCAAATACTTGCTTCGTGAGCTTCCTTTGCACCTAGGATGTGGGCACATGGTCTTGTTTCTCTGCTTGAAATTGAGAGGCAATGCATCAGAAGAGAGGACTCTGCACAGCTGTGTTGATTGTTGCAGCAGGACTAAACTTTGTATCAGTAATGGAAGCTATGCTATTGGTGGCATTTAGTACACAGCGCCAGTTCTGTGTGCAGTGCAGGTTGCAACAACTTTTGTTTGCGTGAACTTTTGTTTGGTGAAGGCCACAGTGGGGTTCTCATTAGATCATTTCTATGGTGTGATTTTGAGCATAGTTTTTGGTGCAAAGCCCTGTCCCTAATTGTGTAGGATTCCTAATGATTCTATGAACTACCCCCAAATCCTTGTAATAATGTCCTATTCTGCTTCATCAGTTGAACTTGGTTATTTTTTGTTTCTAGCTAAAAATCCTGACTCTTATAAATTGGTATCAGGAATGGGCTGGAGGTATTGTTTCTAAATAAGCTGAACAGCTAAATAAAAAAGGAATGACATTCTCAAAATTCTAATTTAGGGCATAGATTGAAAACCAGCTAAAAGAATATCTCCTTTCTTGCAGCCACAGGGTTGAGATAGTCAAAGATCAAATTCAAAGTTTAATTATATAGGTTTCCAAATTCCAAACTCAGCTGAATTCACAGTATTGTGTAGTATGTGAAAGTAAGAGTTTGATAATGAAAGAGTAGTGTCCCCCCAAACTAAAATGGGATACATGAAAGGATTTAATTTTATTGATTCAGAAAATACTGATTCCTCTTCATAGAGACTCCCTTGCCTCCAGGAGCGCTTACCTTCATTTGACTCATGAGATTGTTCTTACCTTGCTTTACAACCCTGTCACAACTTTACGTAAGGAAGTCATATTGCAGGAGGAAGCCAGTCCTCTTCTTGCTCTACTCTTAACACTTATTATGTCTAGACCAATAATGAAAACCAGATCCTCAGCTTGAACTTGTATTAGGGGAGTGATATTATAGCATAACCCCCAGGATGATAAAGCTTGTACTTTAAGAAAAATATTATTTTAGTTCAGTGATGAAAAGACGATTTGGTTAATGTATACATATAAATAAGGGAAGAATGTATTTTAAGACATAACTGAAGTTACCAATATGGGTAACCTTGTCAGAAATTAGTCTTTTAATATCCTAGCTTAAACATATGGGAGTAGTTTTAATTGTTTTCTTGTTTGGTTGACTGAAATCCAGACCATAGCTCATATGAACAGAAATGGACCTGCTCTAGAGAAGAAAAGATATTAATAAAAGAATTAAAAGACTTGGGTAGAAATCTTAAGGTAGAAATAGTGGATTAGTTTGTTGTTTGCATTCTGCTCTCCTCACTCTTAATAAAATCCCTCAAGAGGGTTCAAGAGATAACCTCTTCACCAAATCTGTTAGAAATAGATTAGACAGTAGTCTGGGTGCAGTGGCCCACTTCTGTAATCCCAGCACTTTGGGAGGCCAAAGCAGCAGGATGACTTGAGGCCAAGAGCTTGAGGTCAGTTTGGACAATATAGTAAAACCTTGTTTCTGTTTTAAAAAACAAACAATTTGAGAGTCTTTCTGAGCTACCTGTGGCTCAGGTAGCTGCCCAATAAGCAACAACAAGAAATACATCACATGGGCATTGTGGCTCATACCTATAATCCCAGCACTTTGGGAGGCCGAAGCAGGAGGATTGCTTGAGGCCAGGAGTTTGAGACCAGCCTAGGCAACATAGCAAGACCCCCATCTCTATGAAAAATATAAAATTAGCTGGGCATGGTGGCTTGTGCCTGTGGTCTCAGCTACTTGAGAAGCTGAAGCAGGAGGATCACTTGAGCCCAGGAGGTTGAGGTTGCAGTGAGCCAAGATTGTGACATTGCCTTCCAGCTTAGGCAACAGAAAAAGACACTGTCTCAAAAAAAAAAAAAAAAAAAGAAAGAAAAAAGAAAAAAGAAAGAAAAAGTAGAAAACAAATGAATTAGGAATACCTCTTGAAGGCACCCTTAATTTCAGTGAGAATGTGAAGATCCTAGGTTGACAGAAATTAGAGTACTTAACTACTAAGGCAAATTGGCGTGATTACCATAATTATAGACCATAAATCCCTGACCATTAGTCCGGATAACTACTTGATCTGAGCTGATCATGATGAACCACATGTTATCCATTAAAGTACCAAGTTAGTCATGCCCAGTAGCAGTCCACTATAAAAAGGAAGTAATATATGTGGAACTGAGCCGGAGAATATCTAGAGGCACGAGAAGGATACATGTGTATATGATTCATATTCTGAGTGTGCTACTTGTGATGCATTGTCATTTTTCTCTCAACTTCATTTATGACCTCATGGCAAGTTACCTATGACCTAAATCTCTGACCTTGGTTAACAGATGAGTCAGCATAATTTGCTGGCACTAGGTGAAAGTAGACTACCACCTCCCTACAAACCTAATCAGGGTTAGCTCTTAAGGACCATGAAAAATGAATTCCTCTTGATAGGTAGAATTTTGAATATCCCAGGTAATTTTCCAGTTATCATGAAAACCATAGCCTGGATCAAGAATCTATGCTCATTTATGGTGACTGGCTAATGGAACTAGAGGGAGGAAGATTAGAGTCTTAGAAACAAGGAGTTTGAAAAGTAAAATACAAGGATAGATGTCTTCCTATGGATCCAGAATATGAGAATATTGTCCCAAATGAAAGCGCGTCAAAAAGTCTTTACCATGGAAGAAGCTCTTAATAATCAAAGAGGCTGGCAGTTAGCCTCTATCTATGACCACACCATTGCTTTCTTAATAGGCTCATTAAAAAATGCCAATCTTGCAGGGATGGAGGCCATGCATGGACTCAACAACATCAATTTTTACTCCTGAAGGCTTGCCAACAGCAGGAACTTATCCTCAATCTTTTATGTGACATCTCCATTCGTTTTCTATTGCTGCATAAAAATTATCACAAAATTAGCCATTGGTAACAAAACGCATTTATTACTTCACAGTTTCCACGTATCACAAGTCTGGACATGGCTTAGCTGAGTTCTTTGCACAGGTTCTCGGAAGACTGTAATCAAGGTGCTGGCCATACTGGCATTCTTGTCTGGAGGCTTCATTAAGGGAGAGTCCAATTCTAAGTTAATTCATAGTTTTTGGCTATATGATTGAAGGCCCTGACTTTTTGCTAGCTTTTATCTGGAGGCTGCCCACAGCCCCTTGACACATAGTCTTTTAGAACATGGCCACTTACTTCATCAAACCTACAAGCCAAGCTGGCTTTATGGGCACACATCCTATGCTGTCACATATCCCTGTGCTTAGAAGGCCCCACACTTGGTTTAAGCCTCTTTTGTAGCTGTTTTTAAATTCTTAGTAATTTTTGAAAAAGGAGCCCCAGGTTTTGCTTTTGCAGTGGGCCCCACAAATTATGTAGCTAGTCCAATCTGCAAGGAGAGTTTCTAGCTCCAGTCTGCTAAGATGGAGACTTTGGTAACATAATCTAATCACAAGAATCTCATCCATCATCTTTGCCATATAATGTAATCATAAGAGTGATATCACCTTTGCTACTGTCTACTGGTTAGAAGCACGTCATAGGTCCCTACCATACTCAAGGGAAGGGGACTATAGGAGGACGTAAATACAAGGAGGTGAGAATTGCAAGGGCCACTCGTAGGTCTTTCTGCCACAGTACCATAAACTGGACTAGGACAAGTAGAGAGCAGGTACCTAGAAAGGATTTCAGTTGGATTTCTCTGCCTGCCATGCTTTTGTTTGCAGCACTATTTCTTGGAATTTTTGAATGTCTTATTCACAGTCATTGCATCCCACACAGCATTGTCTCCAAGGAATTATTTTACAGTTTACAATTTATCCCTTACCACCTGCTTTATAGATTGTCGAAATGTTGTACTGAAGACTAGCACCTATAGTGCCAGGCAGGAAAGCAATTTCTTGGGAGGTCAGGATGTTGTCTTGCATAATGTATTATATGCGCTGAACTGGTAATCAGTACATGGGCTGTTTTTCTCATAAACAGAATGTGTAGATTTGGGAAGCAATGACTATAAGTGGTGGCTCATAAAATTACACCAAATGCCTACTTATACATTTTTTTTGCATCATGTCTTCAGAACATGAGTTTTTACTGGTTCAGAGATCTTAATGTCTAAGAGATATTACTTAATATCTAAAAGAGATTTCCTGTAACCACCAAGAGACACAAGCAAAGTTCAACTGTATTGACAGTGGCCACTGCCAACTGGCTGTTTTGAATTATTGATGCCACTGGACAAACCAGACCAAAAGGGAATTCAGGTGTTGGCAGAGGTGATTGATTCTATTCATGAAGAGCAATAGGCTTATTGCTACACAGTGAGGGCAAAGAAAAATATGGATAAAATCCTTCATTATTTATAGTATTTATAATTCTTATTTATTTTCCTTTTCAGATTTTATTGTCTGAGAGCACTAGTACATTACTGAAAAGCGGTGTCTATAATGGACATCTGTGTATTATGACTCTAAAGAGAGTATTTCTAGCATTTTATCATTACATAAGATGTTTGTGAGGTTTAAAAAGATGACAGTTAAGTCCATTTTCTTCTTTTTCTTTCTTTTTTTTTTAAAAAGAAAAAAACTTCAACTTTTGTCTCAGGATCTATAAGCCCATTTTCTTCTATTCTTGGTATGCTTTACAAAAAAAAAAACCTCATGAATGTATGTTGCATTTTTTCTTATGCATTTTTCATTAACTAAACTAATTATGTTACTCATTTAATTTATAAATGTGGTGAATCACATCAATTGGTTTTCTGTGTTTCAGACATTTTGGAGTTTCTGAAATAAAACCCACTTGATCCCTTCTATGTTCATCTCCTGTGCTGGATTTGATTCATTAATATTTTATTTCAGTTTTTAAATCTGTATCTATAAATGACATTCACACACCATTTTTCATTCTTGTATTATCCTTTTATTATCCTTATTTTGTATTATCCTTGGTTTCAATTTTAAGGTAAATTGGGTAGTATGTTAGTCAGGGTTCAGTTTAAGATAACAGATTCCATCCCGAAAAAAAAAGGATTTATCCTGTGAGGTGCTAAATGGATTACTTACAGACATGTTTTGAGAACTGAAGAAAGAGACTTATTTGCATTTCCAGGAACTATGACTAAATCCGTATAGCAGAACTGAGCCCCCAGGGAAGATACTGCCAGTGTTATAATCAAGAATTTGAAACATTATGAAGATGCCGTATCTTCCACGATCAGGAAGCCACTGAATCAGGAACTTATGCTGTCTCCAAATCAGGATACAGAAGCTGCTCTAGTTGGCAGCTCCAGAATCACATCACCTCTGCTAATCAGGAAGGTATCTGCAGTCAGGACGCCAATGCCCAGCTGTGTCACCAGCCCCCACAGCAAAATGGATGCCCTGCATCCTAAACCTCTTCCCATTTGATTCACTTCCAAATTAAAGTTTCAAATGGGTAAAGTTTGATAGCAGAGCTCAAATCACATTTGGTATCTAAGCAAAAGAGATTCTGGGAAATACAATGTTTTATATGGCTTCTGCCTGCTCTGTGGAGCTGGAATAGGTGTTGTATGAGCCAATTAGCATTGATGCCCATAGGGGTCTCCCTCATTTCTTTCTCTTTTTCTTTCTTTCTCTCTTTGTTTCTCTTTCTTTCTTTCTTTTTCTTTCTTTCTTTCTCTCTCTTTCTTTCTTATTTCTTTCTGATAAAGGGTATTGCAAAGCTGATAAAGGATATTGCAAAGGATGTAGATAAAGAGACCTGTAGGGCGAGGTATGCGGGAAGGGATCTGGAGCTTCCATGCCTTCCCTGGGTGCACCACCCTACAGGAACTTCCACATGTTCAGCTATCCGGAAGCTCTCTGAACCCTGTCCTCTTGGGTGTTTATGGAGGAAGCTTCATGACATTAGCATTTTTTCCTGCAGGGTATAGGGTGGGACCCTCTCATGAGAGGAACATTAGAGTGAAAGGAGCGCAGGAGAAGGTCAGAGGCCTGCCCCTGAGGCCTAACATACTCCACATTATAACAAAAGACTGTAACAGGGCTATGTGAGTTATGAGCCAGGAACCATGGACAAAAATCAATATATATCATAACACCACAGCCACCCCTGGTATTTTGACTAGAGAACCTTTATATCTATCTATCATCTATCTACCTACCTATCTATTATCATCTACACACACAATTAATAATTAATCCAGTCCATCATATTGTATGAATGTCACCCAAGAGGAGGCCACTCAGGTTTGCAGATTTCTTCTCAATCTTGTCAGGTTTCAAAAGCAGGAGTGACCTTCATAAAGATATAGCTTCGGGGCGGTTCCAAGATGGCCGAATAGGAACAGCTCCAGCCTACAGCTCCCAGTGTAAGCAATGCAGAAGACAGTTGATTTCTGCATTTCCAACTGAGGTACAGGGTTCATCTCACTGGGGATTGTCGGACAGTGGGTGCAGGACAGTGGGTGCAGCCCACTGAGCATGAGCCGAAGCAGGGAAAGGCATCGCCTCACCTGGGAAGCACAAGGGGTCAGGGAATTCCCTTTCCTAGCCAAGGAAAGGGGTGACAGATGGCACCTGGAAAATCAGGTCACTCCCACCCTAATACTGCGCTTCTCTGATGGTCTTAGCAAACAGCACACCAGGAGATTATATCCCTCACATGGCTTGGAGGGTCCTACACCCACGGAGCCTCATTCATTGTGAGCACAGCAGTCTGAGATCAAACTGCAAGGCAGCAGTGGGGCTGGGGGAGGGGCGCCCGCCATTGCAGAGACTTGAGCAGCCGGGAAGCTCGAACTGGGTGGAGCCCACCGCAGCTCAAGGAGGTCTGCCTGCCTCTGTAAACTCCACCTCTGGGGGCAGGGCATAGCCAAACAAAAGCAGCAGAAACCTTTGCAGACTTACTGCAGACTTAAATGTTCCTGTCTGACAGCTTGGAAGACAGTAGTGGTTCTCCCAGCACACAGCTTGAGATCTGAGAACGGACAGACTGCCTCCTCAAGTGGGTCCCTGAACCCTGAGTAGCCTAACTGGTAGGCACCCCTCAGTAGGGGCAGACTGACACCTCACATGGCTGGGTACCCCTCTGAGACAAAACTTCCAGAGGAATGATCAGGCAGCAACATTTGCTGTTCAGCAATATTCGCTGTTCTGCAGCCTCTGCTGCTGATAACCAGGCAAACAGGGTCTGGAGTGGACTTCTGGCAAACTCCAACAGACCTGCAGCTGAGGGTCCTGACTGTTAGAAGGAAAACTAACAAACAGAAAGGACATCCACACCAAAACCCCATCTGTATGTCACCATCATCAAAGACCAAAGGTAGATAAAACCACAAAGATGGGGAAAAAACAAAGCAGACAAACTGAAAATTCTAAAAATCAGAGCACCTCTCATCCTCTAAAGGAACGCAGCTCCTCACCAGCAACAGAACAAAGCTGGATGGAGAATGACTTTGATGAGTTGAGAGAAGAAGGCTTCAGACGATCAAACTTCTCCGAGCTAAAGAAGGAAGTTCGAACCCATGGCAAAGAAGTTAAAAACCTTGAAAAAAGATTAGATGAATGGCTAACTAGAATAACCAATGCAGGGAAGTCTTTAAAGGACCTGATGGAGCTGAAAACCGTGGCATGAGAACTATGTGATGAATGCACAAGCTTCAGTAGCTGATTTGATCAACTGAAAGAAAGGGTATCAGTGATGGAAGATCAAATGAATGAAATGAAGCAAGAAGAGAAGTTTAGAGAAAAAAGAATAAAAAGAGGCTGGGAGCGGTGGCTCATGCCTGTAATCCCAGGACTTTGGGAGGCTGAGGTGGGTGGATCACCTGACTTTGGGAGTTCGAGACCAGCCTGACTAACATGGAGAAACCTCATCTCTACTAAAAAATTCAAAATTAGCTGGGTGTGGTGGTGTGTGCCTGTAATCCCACCTTCTCAGGGGGCTGAGGCAGGAGAATCACTTCAACCCAGGAGGTGGAGGTTGTGGTGAGCTGAGATCGTGCTGTTGCACTCCAGCCTGGGCAATAAGAGTGAAATTCCATCTCAAAAAAAAAAAAAAAAAGAATAAAAAGAAATGAACGAAGCCTCCAAGAAACATGGGACTATGTGAAAAGACCAAATCTACGTGGGATTGGTGTGCCTGAAAGTGACGGGGAGAATGGAACTAAGTTGGAAAACACTCTGCAAGATATTATCCAGGAGACCTTCCCCAATCTAGCAAGGCAGGCAAGCATTCAAATTCAGGAAATACAGAGAACGCCACAAAGATACTCCTCAAGAAGAGCCACTCCAAGACACATAATTGTCAGATTCACCAAAGTTGAAATGAAGGAAAAAACGTGAAGGGCAGGCAGAGAGAAAGGTCGGGTTACCCACAAAGGGAAGCCCATCAGACTAACAGCAGATCTCTTGGCAGAAACTCTACAAGGCAGAAGAGAGTGGGGGCCAATATTCGACATTCTTAAAGAAAAGAATTTTCAACCCAGAATTTCATATCCAGCCAAACTAAGCTTCATAAATGAAGGAGAAATAAAATACTTTACAGACAAGCAAATGCTGAGCTACTTTGTCACCACCAGGCCTGCCCAACAAGAGCTCCTGAAGGAAGCACTAAACATGGAAAGGAACAACCGGTGCCAGCCACTGCAAAAACATGCCAAATTGTAAAGACCATTGAGGCCCGGAAGAAACCGCATCAACTAATGAGCAAAATAACCAGATAACATCATAATGACAGGATCAAGTTCACACATAACAATATTAACCTTAAGTGTAAATGGGCTAAATGCTCCAATTAACAGACACAGACTGACAAATTGGATAAAGAGTCAAGACCCATCAGTGTGCTGTATTCAGGAAACCCATCTCATGTGCAGAGACACACATAGGCTCAAAATAAAGGGATGGAGGAAGATCTACCAAACAAATGGAAAACAAAAAAAGGCAGGGGTTGCAATCCTAGTCTCTGATATAACAGAGTTTAAACCAACAAAGATCAAAAGAGACAAAGAAGGCCATTACATAATGGTAAAGGGATCAATTCAACAGGAAGAGCTAACTGTCCTAAATATATATGCACCCAATACAGGAGCACTCAGATTCATAAAGCAAGTCCTTAGAGACCTACAAAGAGACTTAGACGCCAATGCAATAATAACGGGAGACTTTAACACCCCACTGTCAATATTAGACAGATCAATGAGACAGAAAGTTAACAAGGATATCCAGGAATTGAACTCAGCTCTGCACCAAGCAGACCTAGTAGACATCTGCAGAACTCTCCACCACAAATCACCAGAATATACATTCTTCTCAGAACCACACCGCACTTATTCCAAAATTGACCACATAGTTGGAAGTAAAACACTCCTCAGCAAATGTAAAAATAATAAAGGGGATATCACCACCAATCCCACAGAAATAGAAACTACCATCAGAGAATACTATAAACACCTCTACGCAAATAAATGAGAAAATCTAGAAGAAATGGATAAATTCCTGGACACATACATCCTCCCAAGACTAAATCAGGAAGAAGTTAAATCCCTGAAGTGACCAATAATAGGCTCTGAAATTGAGGCAATAATTAATAGCCTACCAAACAAAAAAAGTCCAGGACCAGACGGATTCACTGCCGAATTCTACCAGAGGTATAAGGGGGAGCTGTTATCATTCCTTCTGAAACTATTCCAATCAATAGAAAAAGAGGTAATCCTCCCTAACTCATTTTATGAGGCCAGCATCATCCTGATACCAAAGCCTGGCAGAGACACAACAAAGAAAGACAATTTTAGACCAATATGCCTGATGAACATCAATGCAAAAATCCTCAATAAGATACTGGCAAACCAAATCCAGCAATATATCAAAAAGCTTATCCACCATGATCAAGTGGGCTTCATCCCTGGGATGCAAGGCTGGTTCAACATATGCAAGTCAATAAATGTAATCCAGCATATAAACAGCAGCAAAGACAAAAACCACACGATTATCCCAATAGATGCAGAAAAGGCCTTTGACAAAATTCAACAGCGCTTCATGCTAAAAACTCTCAATAAATTAGGTATTGATAGGACATATCTCAAAATAATAAGAGCTATTCATGACAAACCCACAGCCAATATCATACTGAATGGACAAAAACTGGAAGCATTCCCTTTGAAAACTGGCACAAGACAGGGATGCCCTCTCTCACCACTCCTATTCAACATAGTGTTGGAAGTTCTGGCCAGCACAATCAGGCAGGAGAAAGAAATAAAGGGTATTCAATTAGGAAAAGAGGAAGTCAAATTGTCCCTTTTTGCAGATGACATGATTGTTTATTTAAAAAACCCCATTGTCTCAGTCCAAAATCTCCTTAAGCTGATAAGCAACTTCAGCAAAGTCTCAGGATACATAATCAATGTGCAAAAATCACAAGCATTCTTATACACCAATAACAAACAGAGAGCCAAATCATGAGCGAACTCCCATTCACAATTGCTTCAAAGAGAATAAAATACCTAGGAATCCAACTTACAAGGGATGTGAAGGACCTCTTCAAGGAGAACTACAAACCACTGCTCAACGAAATAAAAGAGGATACAAACAAATGGAAGAACATTCCATGCTCATGGGTAGAAAGAATCAATATCGTGAAAATGGCCATACTGCCCAAGGTAATTTATAGATTCAGTGCCATCCCCATCAAGCTACCAATGACTTTCTTCACAGAATTGGAAAAAACTACTTTAAAGTTCATATGGAACCAAAAAAGAGCCCGCATTGGCAAGTCAATCCTTAGCCAAAAAAACAAAGCTGGAGGCATCACGCTACCTGACTTCAAACTATACTACAAGGTTACAGTATTCAACACAGCATGGTACTGGTACCAAAACAGAGATATAGACCAATGGAACAGAACAGAGCCCTCAGAAATAATATCACACATCTACAACCATCTGATCTTTGACAAACCTGACAAAAACAAACACTGGGGAAAGGATTCCCTATTTAATAAATGGTGCTGGGAAAACTGGCTAGCCATATGTAGAAAGCTGAAACTGGATCCCTTCCTTACACCTTATACAAAAATTAATTCAAGATGGATTAAAGACTTAAATGTTAGACCTAAAACCATAAAAACCCTAGAAGAAAACCTAGGCAATACCATTCAGGTCATAGGCATGGGCTAGGACTTCATGTCTAAAACACCAAAAGCAGTGGCAAGAAAAGCCAAAATTGGCAAATGGGATCTAATTAAACTAAAGAGCTTCTGCACAGCAAAAGAAACTACCATCAGAGTGAACAGGCAACCTACAGAATGGGAGAAAATGTTTGCAATCTACTCATTTGACAAAGGGCTAATATCCAGAATCTACAAATAACTCAAACAAATTTACAAGAAAAATACATACAACCCCATCAACAAGTGGGGGAAGGATATGAACAGACACTTCTTAAAAGAAGACATTTATGCAGCCAGCAGACACATGAAAAAATGCTCATCATCACTGGCCATCAGAGAAATGCAAATCAAAACCACAATGAGATACCATCTCACACCAGTTAGAATGGTGATCATTAAAAAGTCAGGAAACAACAGGTGCTGGAGAGGATGTGGAGAAATAGGAACACTTTTACACTGTTGGTGGGACTGTAAACTAGTTCAACCACTGTGGAAGTCAGTGTGGCGATTCCTCAGGGATGTAGAACTAGAAATACCATTTGACCCAGCCATCCCATTACTGGGTATATACCCAAAGGATTATAAATCATGCTGCTATAAAGACACATGCACACATATGTTTATTGTGGCACTATTCACAATAGCAAAGACTTGGAACCAACCCAAATGTCCAATAATGATAGACCGGATTAAGAAAATGTGGCACATATACACCATGGAATACTATGCAGCCATAAAAAAGGATGAGTTCATGTCCTTTGTAGGGACATGGATGAAGCTGGAAACCATCATTCTCAGCAAACTATCACAAGGACAAAAAACCAAACACCGCATGTTCTCACTCATAGGTGGGAATTGAACAATGAGAACAACTGGACACAGGAAGGGGAACATCACACACTGGGGCCTGTTGTGGGGTGGGGGGAGGAGGGAGGAATAGCATTAGGAGATATACCTAATGTAAATGATGAGTTAATGGGTGCAGCACACCAACATGGCACATGTATACATATGTAACAAACCTACACGTTGTGCACATGTACCCTAAATCTTAAAGTATAATTAAAAAAAAATACTCACTGGATAGAAAAAAAAAAAAAAACAAGATACAGCTTCACCCATTCAGGCATCTGGGATAACTGATCTAAGAGACAATATCTTCTTGCTCTGAGACTCTTGAATTGTTAATGTAATATTGAATTTTCCTTAATAAATAACCCATATATTTATTTCTTTACTATCTGCCACAATTTCTCTTTCTTTCCATTAATATCCAAACTTTTTCACCTTTGGAAGGAACATTAGAATCACCACTGTGCTGGGGTCTTTATTGCAGGTTGGCAATACAAGTGCAGCAAGCAGCTCCTCCTCAGTCCACAGGCATTCAGACAGGGTAATGTTATGTAGGTGCAGAATGAGTGAGCTATTTTTACTACCAGGCAATATAGCTGCATTCACTGTTAGCCCCAGTTTTGGTAGATGGGGAGAAGGCACAACTCACCCATGTGCCCTTAGGAATTTTGACATAAGGTTTAAAAACATAGTTACAGTTTTTGCTCAGAAATTTCCCTGCTGTTCCACCACTTGCAGTCGCAGTTCTGGTCCTAGTGAGAGGTGAATCCGGCTGGGCTTCTGAGTCTGGTGGGGACTTGGAGAACTGTTCTGTCTAGCTAAAGGATTGTAAACGCACCAATCAGCACTCTGTAAAAACGGACCAATCAGCACTCTGTAAAATGGACCAATCGGCAGGATGTGGGCGGGGCCAAATAAGGGAATAAAAGCTGGCCACCGGAGCCAGCAGCTGCAACCTGATGGGGTCACCTTACATACCCTGGAGGATTTGTTCTTCTGCTCTTCACAATAAATCTTGCTGCTGCTCACTCTTTTCGTCCACACTACCTGTATGAGCTGTAAAACTCACTGGGAAGGTCTGAGGCTTCACTCCTGAAGTCAGTGACACCACGAACCCACCAGGAGGAACAAACAACTCTCGACGCTCCACCTTTTAGAGCTGTAACACTCACTGTAAAGGTCTGCGGCCTCACGCCTGAAGTCAAGTGAGACCACGAACCCACCAGAAGGAAGAAACTCAGGACACATCTGAACATCTGAAGGAACGAATTCCAGATACACCATCTTTAAGAACTGTAACACTCACCGCGAGGGTCCGCAGCTTCATTCTTGAACTCAGTGAGACCAAGAACACACCGGAAGGAACCAATTCCAGACACACTAGGACCACTGCATCAGGTAGGGGAGAAAAAATATTTTTTATTTTTTCTGAGGTGATTTGGGGAAGAAAGAAAAAATTATAGTCATTGTATCAGTATATGCCTCGCTTGGCAAGAACTGCATAGTCATACCAGCATGCTCCCCGGCCCCTCTTCCCCAGATCACCAGAAAAACAGAAAAAAATCTAGCAGGGACACTCTAGTCCTACTGACTATGAGTGTGAGCAGACTCTTGAAGGTGTGTAAGTCAGCTCTTCATGCTTTTATTTCCTCCTGATTTAGACAACCAGTGTTTCCATTGCTTGCTCTACTTCTCTATCAAACTATTACTCTAAGGAGGACCTGTGCCTATTGTTGGATATTATAGGCTATACAGTGTATTCCTTGGTCTTGGAAAATGATGGCTAGCCATCCATATCCATGCAATATATTCTATTTGGTTGTTGTTTTTTTTTTTAATGGCACTTGGAGCATTTTCGTCTTCCATTGGATATGCAAAGCCCACTCCATAGCCAGTGTCTATTCCTGTCAAGACTCATTTGTAGTCCCCCAGGGCTACTAGCATCTGTCTCACTTTCCAGCTATGTTCAGGGCCTTCCCAACAGAGAATCTGTCCCATAGCCATCAGCAGTCACTGTCTCTCTTGCTGAGAAACAACAGTTCTTTCTGGCATTTTGTGCCTGAGAAGTCGCAAAAGAAACATGTCTACATTCAGCCCGTCTCTGCTCTGTTACAATACCCCCATATCCACTCATTTCAAGGACCCAGGTGGCCACTTCAAGGGAGTACATGGGGATATCTGCTTGTCGATTCCGGTCACTTTCTGAACCTGGAAGGGAGTTCTTCAGATGAGCATTGACTTGTTCTTCTTTAATACACCCCTCAAATTCTCCACAGGACCGTCCTCCATATGTGCATCCATTTAATAGGCCAGATTTCCATGGCTGTCTTGCCTGAGTGTAATGGCCAGGCCATGGGTCACTGGCCATGGGTCAGTAAACACCCAAACTCAGGGGTTTTTACCACTGATCAATTCTTCCATCACTGTTAGAAAAACAGCATGCAATTCAGCCCACTGAGCGGACCTGTTTTTACCTTCTTGACCAAAGTAGCTGCCTTCCAAATAGGTGGTGTCCATTTACCCTGGAATTGCATCCACAAACCAAGCGGCTGTTGGTTAGTCAATCGAGAGCTGTTTATCAGGCACTGTAGAATCCAGCAGTTTCTCACACAGTTCCAGAGTCAGTCTTAGGGGAAAGGAAACACCCTGCTCAAGAGTATCCCCTCCTGGCATTTCCCGGGTAGCATGATCCTCTATAAACCATGTCCATTTTATTATGGAACTCTCCTGGGCACTGCCATCCCCATTAGACTATTTCTCTGACACCACCCAAGACAACATGGGTATCTCAGGTGTCACAGGGGTAGCTTCAGCTAACATTTCATAGCAAGCCCTCTCAAGTGGAAATTCTCTAGTCCAAAGTCCCAGTAGATTTTGCTGGGACATGCTTGGAGGCTTTTGCCATAAGGCCTAGGGAATGCTTCACGGAAGGTTATCAAGGGGAGAATTTATCCCTACTGGCACTCTAGCTTCTACTCTGTACTATGCAGACTTTGAAAGTTTTACTGGTTCTCATTTAGCATGTCCAATTAATACTGCTTGAAGGGCAGATTTACATGCCATCTGTTTTACAGTACCAGGTGGGGGAAACATCTAATCAGATACAATGTTCAAATACACCAACTTTCAGAAGCCCATCAACTTTTGCATTTTTAATTTTCTAGTTTCAGTAGCTTCTCCACCTTCAGACTATTTTACCTTCTTGTGTGCAAAAAGCTTTGTGCAAAAATCCCCAGCCAAGGATTAAGCCAAAGGACCCTGGCCCTTTTGTCAACCTTTGTCTTGATTAGTCTGCCCAATTATTGCCACTGGCAGTTTCAGATCAGATTTTTCATTGTAACCTCTGCCTTCTAGCTTTTTGAGTTTCTTCAAACTGGTTTGGGGCCTTTTAGTGTTGGGGGTCCAGAAGGGGTTCCCTTTGGCCCACCCAGTCTTCGATTGTATTATATTAAGACCTTTGTTATAACCCCATCAATTTCCGTCTTACTCATTTCCATTTCTTAATAACCGTCTAAAGATTTCCACCCTGCTGTGATGAGTCCCATGACTCTCCCCTTTCTTTTTCTTCTAGTTTCACCCCATCAATGTTTTCTTTATTCACCTTATTTCTTAATAACCTCTTAAAAATTTCCACCTTCCTGGGATGAGTCCTTTGACTCTCCCTTTTGCCTTTCACCATTCTCTTATTAATTAACGTAATTTTTTTTTCTTTTTTGAGACAGTCTCATTCTGTCACCCAGGCTGGAGTGCAGTGGCACAATCTCGGCTCACTGCAACCTCCATCTCCCAAGTTCAAGAGATTCTTGTGCCTCAGCATCCTGAGTAGCTGGGATTACAGGCATGTGCCACGATGGTCGGCTAATTTTTTTATTTTTATTTTTTTTATTTTTTGGTAGAGACAGAGTTTTGCCGTGTTGTCTAGGCTGGTCTAGAACTCCTGACCTCAAGTGATCCACCTGCCTTGGCCTCCCAAAGTGCTGGGATTATAGGTGTGAGCCACCGTGCCTGGTCTAATTAACCTAATGTTTTTATTAGCATCTGTAAGACCCATGAACTGAAACTGAGACAGAAAATTTGATAAGGCTTCTAGAAATGTTGTTTGATTTAAATGCCTTCTGTTTTACAGTACCAGGTAGGGGAAACATTCCCCAATCAGATACAATGTTCATTCCCATAATAAAACCAGGTAATGATTTTAAGGGGCCCTCTTCTGCAGGAGTAATGTCATGTGGGATGCCCAGGTAGAAGGGGCCTCTTTAACCACAACATTTACCATAACCTGCGTAATGGGCATATTCAGTGGTGAATATCCCCGTCATCATAAAGCCAGTCCCACATGGCTTACATACAAAACATATCAACTGCCTCATCTGGGGTGCTCCACTTGGCATTTATAGGTAGAGTTGGACAGTTCCCCTTTTCAGGGTAAACAGACGTTACAGTGGATTTTATCCAGTCCACCAGGCTGGCTATTCGCTGAGGAATTACCTCCTGTATACCTGGATTGTATACACCCATCTGCGATTGTTCAATGGTGAGTTGTGGGTCCTACATAAACCCAAACATGCTATTCCACTCTGCAGCATTTAAAATCAAAGCTACTGCCCCTAAATTTGATACTCTCATAGTCCATTTTAGTAAAAGTTTCTCAGGAAGTTGATATCCATCTACAAAATGGAACAATTCCTTCACATTATATCCTCTGGTTTCAACTGTTACCTGGTTTTGCCCTCCTTTCACATTGATTATGTTATTGGTAATCATAGGTTTCAGGGCTACTTTCTGTTGTCACTGCACAATTTTCTCTTTTGTGGGTGACTTTGAGGCTAGTGGCCTGTGCTCAGACAGACCTACATCTGAGCTTAGTCCAGCCTGGAGTCCTGAACCAGCACCTTCTTTTACTTTCATTTTAGCCGGGATAGATAATAGTAACCAAGGGATTGAATATTTTGCTTTATTTCTTATTAGTTTGCATTTTCTTAGGCATCCACCACTGAACCAGTTCCTGGGGAGTTGAATCCATCTCGAGATTCCACTGGTAACGTTCACCTTTAGTAACTGATCTCAGTACAGCTACTGGCTTCATACGACAGGTGACCACATGGCCACTCAGGAATCAAAAGTTCCTCATCCCCCACCCTTTTATCCTTTCTCGTCCCAAACCACATGTTTCCATGAGTCAAAGACAATTCGAGCAAATTCCATTTTACTGACACCAATATGTGTAGGGAATACTCTCCTCAAACTGTGCTTTTCCTTTACTCTCACACCACAACAATCGTCAAAACAGGAGACTTCTGTGACCAATTGCGTGGAGGGTTTTCGTACATATCAAGCAGTGGACACCAGCTGGGTGTCCTCTAATTCAGTTCTGACACTCTTTACCCAGAGATAATGTCAGATCCCACAGGTTGAGGCCTCAGTCTCCAAGACTGCCCCCTACCCACCAGTCCCAAGTCCCGGCCTATGGAACTTCTGACTGACCGGCTTCAGGTTGGGGTTCCTATGACCCCGTCATTGGGTTTGACTGATTTGCTGAAGAAGCTCACAGGACTCAGGAAAACACTGTGTTTACTAGTTTATTATAAAGGATATTGGTGAAGAAAGGCGTAGGGCGAGGTATGGGGGAAGCAAGGTATGAGCCACCCTCCGAACCTCCACGTATTCAGCTATGTGGAAGCTCCTTCATTTTTCTATTACCTGAAGCAACTTGTATGAGATACAAATTATCTATTTCTTGAAGGTTTTGTGAAGTATACCTATACATTTTTGTCCAGGAGAATCTTTAAAACCTACCAGTTATTTTATTTGTGAGAAAGGTGGTAAGAGAAGTCATATTTGTATTAACCTATAAATGAATAAAATGTCTTTGGAAGTACTCATGAGTTAATGAAAACATTGGACTGCCTTTGAGAGAGATATTGGGTAGTTGGAGGAGAGATGAGAAAAAGTTTTTAGTATAATCACTTGGAGTACTTTAAATTTAACCCATGTGAATGTACCATCTTTTGAAATTAACAAAATAAAATATGTAAAAATGAAAAGTATGGACTAAAACTTACACTATTATTTTATGATTTTAAGGATTTCCTTATTTCTGCTTAGGCTCCCCTTTTCATTCCTAATACTGCTTTTTTTTTTTTTTTTTCTTTTTCTTTTTTGAGACAGAGTCTCGCTCTGTCACCCAGGCTGGAGTACAGTGGTGCAATCTTGGCTCACTACAACCTCAGCCTCCCAGGTTCAAGTGATCCTCCTGCCTCAACCTCCCTAGTAGCTGGGATTACAGGGGTGTGCCACCACACCTGGCTAATTTTTATATTTTTAGTAGAGACAGGTTTCACCTGACCTCAGGTGATCTGCCCACCTCGGCCTCCCAAAGTGCTGGGATTACAGGCATGAGCCACTGTGCTCGGACCTAATATTGCTTATTTTTGTGACTTCTTTCTTTTATCCTTTTTTTGCCTTGATTGCTAACAGCTTACTTATTTTGTTAAACTTTTTGAACACTAGCTTTAAGATTCTCTATTCTTTTATTTTTTATTTTTTTGAGACGGAGTTTCGCTCTCGTTGCCCAGGCTGGAGTGCAATGGCGTGATCTCGGCTCACTGTAACCCCTGCCTCCTGGGTTCAAGCGATTCTCCTGCCTCAGCCTCCTGAGTAGCTGGAATTACAGGCACCTACCACCACGCCTGGCTAAATTTTTTTGTATTTTTAGTAGAGATGGGGTTTCACCATGTTGGCCAGGCTGGTCTTAAACTCCTGACCTCAGGTCATCTGCTCACCTCGGCCTCCCAAAGTGCTGGGATTACAGGCGTGAGCCACTGTGCCTGGCCCAGATTCTCTATTCTTTTCTGCTGCTTGTTTGCTATTTCTTTAGTTTCTGGGTGTAGCTTTATTATTTTCTGTCTGCTACTTTGTTGGGTTTTCTCACTCTCTAATTTGTATACTTACTTAACAAATGTAGTTCTCCTTCCCCTATCTCATACTTCCCTTAAATGCAGTTAAGACTTTAAATTTTCTTCTATATCAGGGGTTCCACTATTGGTCCATGGCCTGTTAGGAACCATTTCTCACAGCAGGAGGTGAGTGGCAGGAGAGTGAGTGAAGCATCATCTGTATTTATAGCCGCTCCCCATCACTTGCATTACCACCTGAGCTCCACCTCCTGTCAGATCAGTGGCAGCATTAGATTCTCACAGGAGCACAAACCCTATTGTGAACTGCGCATGCGAGGGATTTAGGTTGTGTACTCTTTATGAGAATCTAATGCCTGATGAACTGTCACTGTCTCCCATCACTCCCAGATGGGACCGTCTAGTTGCAGGAAAACAAGCTCAGGGCTCATACTGATTCTACATTATGATGAGTTGTATACTTATTTAATTATATATTACAATGTAATAATAATGAAATAAAATGCACAATAAATGTAACGTGCTTGAATAATCCCAAAACCACACCCCTGACCCTGGTCCATAGAAAACTTGTCTTCCACAAAACCAGTCCCCGGTGCCAAAAACATCGGGGACTGCTACTCTAGATGTACTCTGGGTGCACCCCTCACCCCCAGGTTTTAGTATACGGTAGTTTACTTTATTTTTAACTGTCATTTTTATTGTTCATTTTCACAAGTTAAAAAATTCTTTTGTTTATGTAAATTAATCATTTATTAACACCACACTCTAAAAAACTGAGCTAACCAACTATATAAGTTACTTTCAAAATCAGTAGATTGTAGATACTTTATCTTATTTTTGTGTACCACATTATTAAATAAAACAATAGATAAATTATTCTGATGTGGCAACAAGGGAAATGAAATCAATCTATGTATTTTGATACCTTAGTTAAGTTTCTCAGTTTAGAAAAATGATACAAAACAAAAACTTTCATACAACCTCAGCTGTCATTGCTGTTATGTCACAAAATATCTTAGACTACAGTTTTTTTCAGGGTCAAAGACGTGATGGCTCAGAGTTTTGTCTCATTCCTAGATTATTCTTTTTGCAGTGTTTTCCTTTCTTCGAGTTCTTTAAGCTTTCTTCTCTTTATCTATTAATGTCACCAAAACCAGGAAAAATCTGAGAATCTATCATTGATACTCACTTGCTGTCTGATTACATTTAATCTGAAGCTAATTTGCATTTTAACCATCTATCTGCATTTAAATTCTATTCTTTGTGAGTTTTATTTTTTATTTTATTATTTTTTTGACATGGAGTCTCACTGTGTCACCCAGGCTGGAGTGGAGTGGCGTGATCTCAGCTCACTGCAAGCTCCACCTCAGGGTTCACACCATTCTCCTGCCTCAGCCTCCTGAGTAGCTGGGACTACAGGTGCCCGCCACCACGCCCAGCTAATTTTTCTATTTTTAGTAGAGATGGGGTTTCACCATGTTAGCCAGGATGGTCTCGATCTCCTGACCTCGTGATCTGCCCGCCTCGGCCTCCCAAAGTGCTGGGATTACAGGTGTGAGCCACCGTGCCCGGCCTCTTTGTGAGTTTTAAAAGTATCTGCAAGAGGTGAGAATATATTAAGGTGAGAGTCAGTGAGGCCCCTGAGACCTCAGAAAGCATATGAAACCAAAACCCCCAGAAAGAAGCCTGGAGTTTGTCTTTAGTAACTCGAAATGCAGAACCAGAATATATTGACTTCTTTCTTCCTTTGCCCTCAACTCAGTTCCTTTGAGGAGACTGTTCAAGCAAGAGCCAAGTTTCAAGAACTTCTGAGGATGCCAAATGCCATCTGTGGCCTCACTATCTCTCACTGCAGTTGTGTCTATTAGAATGTATCCTTCCCTCCTTGCTACTTTTTTTTTTGCCTAATCAGAGGGCCTCTTCTTTGACCCAATCCTTGCCAGTTTTTTCTTTTCTTTTTTCTTTTTCTCTTCCTTTCCTTTCCTTTTATTTTATTTTTATTTATTTATTTATTTTTGAGACAGCATCTTACTCTGTCGCCTAGGCTGGAGTGCAGTGTGGTGATCTCGGCTCACTGCAACCTCCACCTTCCCAGGTTCAAGCGATTCTTGTGCCTCAGCCTCCCTAGTAGCTGGGATTTTATAGGCACACACCATCACGCCCAGCTAATTTTTGTATTTTTAGTAGAGACGGGGTTTCTCCATGTTGACCAGGCTGGTCTCTAACTCCTGACCTCAAGTGATCCACCTGCCTCAGATCCCAAAATGCTGGGATTACAAGCGTGAACCATTGTGCCCAGCCAGATTTACCTTTAGTACAATTCAAGAGACATAATGTTGATGACATAATGTTGATAATTTGCTATGCACAAAGCACTATGACAAACACTATTCTAATTATTAGTTTGTAGTAAAACTTTTAGAGTGTTTAGGAATGTATGTAAACCATTTCTAATTCCAGATTTGACATTTCTTACTAAAGTGCACTGGCACGTTACTTTGTTACTATGCTTCCTACTTTTTGTGTGTGTCTGTTGGTGGGGGCGGTGTTGTTGCTCATGCTGCTTCGCATTATACTAAGGTTTACGTCAATTATTTCCTGTTGTATTTTTAACTCCTTGAGGAGACTACATCTTTGTATTTAACATAGCAGTTAGAAACAGATCTTTACACTTTGTAGGTACTTAAATGCATGAACATAAAAGCATCGATAAATAGTGAAAGCTTTTTTTTTTCTCATTGCTCCTGTAGATATTGATAATATCAGAAGCTTTGAGAGATATTTGATGAATATCTCTATTCGTAGTGCTTACTGGTAAATGTTTAACAAGCAGCTTTCTAAAAAAAGTATGCATGTATGTATATGTTTATTATAAAGTTTATTGATACATACAATGTGTAGCACAACTTAGAAATAACAATAAAATATATAGTGCTTTTAATATAGCCAATTGATTCTCACAGAATTCTTTCCGAGTTTTTTTTTTTTACCAGCCTCCTGTATCCATAGTTTCCCTATGGTTGTAGTTGATGAACATGATGTGGTTAATCATGAATGTTGGTTGATAACATTTGTTTACATTAACTAGTAAGAAGGAAGTGAAAAAGAAAAGACTGATGTTAAAACATCACTTGTTTGTCAATTATGTGTGTGACTTTTTTGCTGAATTAGGTGAGTTTTCAAATACTGGGAGAATATTTCTCCAATTTTTTGGTGCTACTTACAATATGACATAACATGACACACTTTAATCTGCATTATTAACATTTTCTCCATGCTTTTCTTGTCTATTATCAAAACAAGAAATCAAGGCTTGATTTGTAGTGTTTCCAAAAATAAACAGGAGTAATTTCTCTTTTTCTAAGTACCTTGTTAGATATACATGATATTTATCAGTTAGTAGCATAAATATGAATTTGCTGGCTGAAAATTATTACTCTTGCTGTATATGTATGTTTGTATGTTTTGGTGTGTGTGCAGATACATAGTTAAGTTGGCCTACCATATTACTTTTTCACTTATCAATTGTTCCTATAAACAAAAAGGTGAATTCTGCTATGGTGTGAGACTGTCAGATATTTCATCCTGATTAGTTATAGTAAATCACTTTCCCTTTCTAGACCTCTGATTTCTCATCTATAAACTTGTGAGATTGAATTAGATTATCTCTAATGTTTCCTTCAGACTCTATTATTCATGGTGATGACAGATTACTGTTTTTACATGTTTGCCATTTATCCTGTGAAAGGCTGATAATTCTCCATTCTGTGATGGCAGGCTTCACCGACCAATGGTGTTTTTTTCTGTGCACTTCAGAGGTTTAGCGATGTCAGGCTTTGCTAGATGACTTGCTTTAGCTAATGGACTCTAAGCAGAAATGATGTCTGCTATTACTGACCAGCAGCACTAAGGGCCATCTGTGGTTCTGCCTTCTCTTTTCCCACTGCCACAACAATGACAAAGCTCCACATGAAGACTGCTACTCTACCTAAATCACAAATGGAAAAGAAGGTGGAACACACAGGCAACCTCCCACTGACATGTAAAGTAACAAGATATTTGTTGTTGTAAGCCCTGAGAGGATGGATTTTTGTTACTGCATCATAATTTTGCAAGACCTGGTTAGTATATGAAGTCATCAATAATTGAATTCATCAATAAAATTTTAAAAGTAATAATTTCCAATTAAAATTTAGTCTAAAATTCATAAACATATAAGTAATATATATAGACATTATAGAAATAAATTGTAAAGCAACTTTAAAATAAAACATAAGAATAAAATTTATGTTGAAGAAATTGACCTAAATATGTATTCACAACATTCCTTGAAATTTTTGCCTTGACAGTAACAAATGCTGTCGAAGAGGTGAAGAAAAGGAAACCCTTGTACACTATTGGTGGGAATGTAAATTAGTACAACCGCTATGGAAAACAGTTTGAAGGTTCCTCAAAAAACCAAAAATTGAGCTACCATATGATCCAGAAATCCCACTGCTGGGTATATACCCAAAAGAAAGGAAAACAGTATATCGAAGAGATATCTGCACTCCCATATTTGTTGCAGCACTGTTCACAATAGCCCAAATTTAAAAGCAATGTAAGTGTCCATCAACAGATGAATGGATAAAGTGTGGTGCTTATACACAATGGAGTACTACTGAGTCATAAAAAGAATGGGATCCTGTCATTTGCCACAACATGGATGGAACTGGAGGTCATTATGCCAAGTGAAATAAGCCAGGCACAGAAAAGACAAACTTCACATGTTCTGATTTATTTGTGGGATCTAAGAATCAAAACAATTGAATTCACGGACATAGAGAGTAGAAGGATGGTTACCAGAGGCTGGGAAAAGTAGTGGGGGGCTGGGGACAATGGTTAATGGGTACAGAAAAAATAGAAAGAGTTAGACCTAGTAATCGATAGCACAATAGGGTCACTTTTTATAGTCAATAATAACTCGATAGTACATTAAAAATAATAAAAAGAATATAATTGGATTGTTTATAACACAAAGGATAAATGCTTGAGGGGATGGATACCCCATTTTACATGATGTGATTATTAAACATTGCATGCCTGCATTAAAACATCTCATGTACCCCATAATTGTATACACTTACTATGTACCCACAAAAATTAAAATTAAATATTAAAAAGAAATTTCTGCCTTGAATTACTGAATGGTTCTTCTAAGTAAAAATGGATATTTTTCAAAAGAAATTAATTATTACGATATTGCATGCCTACCCCCAAATGGCAATATTCCTTGGCAATTCTTAATTTCCAAAGATTAATTCAAGAGTAGGGCTTCTCCAGAAGTAATGTTTTGACTATATATTGCTTTTTGTCATTTTAAGCCTGGTTAAAGAAGCTAAAAAGTGTCTAAGGTTATCCATACTTCATTTATGGCACAAGAACATTGATTCATTTTTCTCTCTGCTCACCGTAACAAAGAGAACCTGAAAGTAAGTTCTCTTTGCCTATGGCAGTGACTTATTCCCATGAACTTATGTCTTTAATATCATCAAGGTAATCTTTGCAGCAGTTTTACTACTTTATATGCTTTTCTTTTGTTTGTTCACTAACTTTCTTGTTTTTGAAACCAATCATGTCTTAAATACGTTTCTGAGGAGCAGCTACATGAGGCTTTAGAGACTTGCAGTTTTCATATTTATGTCTGACCTAAGATTTTGTCTCGGCATCATCACATGCCCGTGTGCTTCTGTGTGCAAAGTAAAATATTCCTGAATGACCATCACATGTAAATTTATTATGGTTTTTAAAGATATAATTCACATGCCATATGATTCACCCACTTAAAGTGTACAATTCAAGGGTTTTTAGTATATTCACAGAGTTATGCATCCATCAACACAATTTTAGTACATTGTCATTACCCCCTCCAAAAAACCCACATTCCCTAGCCATCACCCTACAATCTCCTTTTACTCTCCAGCATCAGGCAACTGCCAATCTACTTTCTGTAATTTTCCCACTCTTGAAAATTCATATAAATGAAATCATGGAATATGTGGTCCTTTGTGATAGGTTTTTCACTTAACGTGTTTTCAAGGTTTATGCATGTAGTGGCATGTATCATTACTTCATTTCTTTTTATTATTAAACAATATTTCATTGTATAAATATACTACATTTTGTTTATCCATTCATCAATTGATGGACATTTGGGTGGTTTCTCTTTTATGCTATTATGAATACTGCTGCTATGAACATTTGTGTGTGCGTTTTTGTGTAGATACGTTTTTATTTTTCTTGGGTATATACCTAGGAGTGGAATTGCTGGATCATGTGGTAACTCTGTTTAACCCTTTGAGAAACTATCAGACTATTTTCCAAAGTGGCTACCACCATTTTACAGTCCCATGAGCAATATATGAGAATTTGAATATCTCCACATTCTTGCTAATATTTGCTATTGTCTATCTTTTTTCAGGTAGTCATCTTATTGGGTGTGAAATGACATCTGGTGGTTTCGATTTTCATTTCCCTGGTGGCTAATAATGTTGATCATCTTTTCATGTGCTTATTGACCATTTGTATATCCTTTTTGGAGAACTATCTATTCACTTCCTTTGCCCATTTTTAAATTGGGCTATTGTATTAGTCCATTTTCATGCTGCTGATAAAGACATACCTGAGACTGGGAAGAAAAAGAGGTTTAATTAGGAACTTACAGTTCCACATGGCTGGAGAGGCCTCAGAATCATGGTGAGGGATAAAAGGCACTTCTTACATGGTGGTGGCAAGAGAAAAATGACAAAGATGTAAAAGGGGAAATCCTGATAAAACCATCAGATCTCATGAGACTTATTAACCTACCACAAGAACAGTATGGGAGAAACTGCCCCCATGATTCAAATTATCTTCCACTGGGTCCCTCTCACCGCATGTGGGAATTATGGGATTACAATTCAAGATGAGATTTGGGTGGGGACACAGAGCCAAACCATATCATTCCACCCCGGCCCCTCCAAATCTGATGTCCTCACATTTCAAAACTAATCACGCCTTCCCAACAGTCCCCCAAAGTCTTAACTCATTTTAGCATTAACCCAGAAGTCCACAGTAAAAAGTCTCATCTGAGACAAGACAAGTCCCTTCTGCCTATGAGCCTGTAAAATCAAAAGCAAGCTAGTTACTTCCTAGATACAATGGGGGTACAGGTATTGGGTAAATACAGTTGTTCCAAATGGGAGAAATTGGCCAAAACAAAGCAGTTACAGGGCCCATGCAAGTCCAAAATCCAGTGGGGCAGTCAAATTTTAAAGCTCCAAAATAATCTCCTTTGACTCCAGGTCTCACATCCAGGTCACACTGATGCAAGAGGGCCCAACCCCACGCAGAGAGCCAACCCCACATTTCCCTTCTGCACTGTCCTAGCAGAGGTTCTCCATGAGAGCCCTGTCCCTGCAGCAAACTTCTGCCTGGCCATTCAGGCATTCCCTTACACCTTCTGAAATCTAGGTGGAGGTTCCCAAACCCCAATTCTTGACTTCTGTGAACCTGCAGGCTCAGCAGCATGTGGAGGCTGCTAATGCTTGGGGCTTGCACCCTCTGAAGACATGGCTCGAGCTCTGTGTTGGCCCTTTCAGCCATGACTGGAGCAGCTGGGACGCAGGGCACCAAGTCCCTAGACTACACGTAGCACGGGGACCCTGGGCCCTGCCCATGAAACCATTTTTTTCCTCCTAAACCTCCAGGTCTGTGATGGGAGAAGCTCCTGCAAAGGTCTCTGACATGCCCTGGAGACATTCTCCCCATTGTCTTGGAGATTAATATTTGGCTTCTCGTTACTTATGCAAATTTCTGCAGCTGGCTTGAATTTCTTCTTAGAAAATGAGATTTTCTTTTCTATTGCATTGTTAGGCTGCAAATTTTTCAAACTTTTAAGCTCTGTTTCCCTTTTAAAACTGAATGCTTCTAACAGCATCCAAGTCATCTGTAGAATGCTATGCTGCTTAGAAATTTATTCTGCAAGATACTCTAAATCATCTGTCTCAAGTTCAAAGTCCCACAAATCTCTAGGGCAGGGGCAAAATTCCGCCAGTCTCTTTGCTAAAACCTAACGAGAGTCACTTTTGCTCCAGTTTCCAATAAGTTCCTCATCTCCATCTGCAACCAACTCAGCCTGGACCTTACTGTTCATATCATCATCAGCATTTTTGTCAAAGCCATTCAACAAATCTCTAGGAGTTTCAAACTTTCCCACAGTTTTCTGTCTTCTGAGTCCTCCAAACTGTTCCAGCCTCTGCCTGTTACCCAGTTCCAAGGGAGTTCTCTGACCCCTTGCACTTCCCAGGTGAGGCGACGGCCCACCCTGCTTCAGCTCGCCCTCCGTGGGCTGCACCCACTGTTTAACTAGTCCCAATGAGATGAGCTGGGTACCTCAGTTGGAAATGCAGAAATCACCCACTTTCTGCATTGCTCTTCCTGGGAGCTCCAGACTGGAGGTGTTCTTAGCCGGCCATCTTGCCAGCCACCTTGGTTACTGTAGTTTTGCAGTAAGTTTTGAATGATCAACTTTTTTCCAAATTTGTATCAGTTTTGACATTTGCACATAATTTGTTTGGATTATACTTAACAGATGTTTGGTATTAATATGTGCTTATGATTTGGAATGCTGTGGTTAGAGACAATAAAGCATAATGGTTTTGGTCACAAGTGTTGAGTCCAAGAGACCTGGATTTGAAATGACTGTACCACTTACTAGATGTATGAACTTCTATAATCCTCTCTGAGCTTCAGTTTCCCATCTTGAAATGGGAACAATAATACATTAATGGAGTTTTCAATTTGTATTGCATGTTCATCATGTGTGTTCAGTGGTGTTTTTAGTGGTGGTATATTGGCTTCTGCTCTAAGAAAATACTAATAAACTTCTACTTATTTGGAGCTTATTTTGCAATAAATATGAGAAAGAAATAAAGCCAGAAAAATAGAAAAGTAAGGCAAAACTGCCGTGAAGTGGTGTAATGAGGAGGAGGCAGAAAGAATCTACGCATGTTCCTTCTCCAGGAATTTAAGAAAACTTCTTTCTACAGTAATTCTTTTAAAATAGTTTAAATAGTTGATCTGCTTGCAAAGGCTTGCAGACATTAAGGAACGTACTTTCTAAGAACTCCTTGGAATCCTTTTAAAAAACTTACTGACCGTGGGATTCTATAAGACAGAACAGGGTAAGTTCACATTTAACTGACTTTTAGCTCCTAGAGCATAATTTGAGTTGTATTAAAAACATTTTTTAAAGCATAAATCTGTTAAAAACAATAGTAAATAGCAAGAGTTCAGAGGACATAAGCTAAGCATTTTCCAGCATGTAGTAACCAATATACTAATGTTAGGCATTGGCACTATTACTGTATTGAAAAAAGGGCTTGGGCTCCATTTTTGCTATATTTGGAAAAATATTTGTTAACAATTTTCTATTCTATGCTACTCCTGGGAGGAAGCTTCAAAGGCCTCAGCCACAAGTAGCTCTAGCTCAAGCAAAAACAAAGCATGTTGAGAATTGTGAACAGTCAGTGATGCAACACAAGGTGGTGCTCTTGTCCCAGTGAGTGCTGTAGAGCCTTGTTAGGGCATTAGACAAAGGATGTACAACTCCAAAAGATTTGGTTGGTATAAATGCCAATGGGGATCTGCCAGACAGACTGAACAGCTGACTAGGGGGCACAAAGCCAAAGGTGACTTTTCTTAGAATGTAGACTGGTATAATAATGCAGGGGTGCAAAAAGCAGCGTAGCAAAAACCTAAGAAAGATAAGAACGAGTGTCTGTGCTTTATAGTATATTTATTACTTGCCCTTATTATTCATTTTAGTCTTAATAACAGTCATCTTTACACTGCTTTGCCATACACGTGCCTAAAACAAATGTTAGATAATGATATTTCTATGTAGAAATAATGGCTTCCCATGGTCTTCATGATAAAATCCTGCTTTGTCTCCTGGCAACTTTCACCCCTTCTTCAGGACTGAAATGTCTGAAGTTCCTGAAATGCATCCTTCTCTCTTGTCTCTGTGATTTTGCACAAGCTGGTGTTCTACCTGGAACTTTCTTTCTCCTTTCATCTTCTTGGACAATTCCTGTTCCTTCTTTCTGGGTTAACACAGATATCACCCCCTCGTAGGCCTTCCTTAATTACCTCCACGTAACAGGAATGTGCGCATTGAAGCTATTAATAGTATATGTGAAGTACTTAATAGATGTATTCACTTAACAAATGGTATCTACTGTTTTCATACAAGTCCAATAGTTTTAGTCTATGTACATATCAATCATTGTTATGTATTTATGGGTATTTACTATTTTCTAGATCTTTTGGTCACTTATGTCTTTATTAATAACCAGACTGTCACTTCATATTCTCAGTGTAAAATCTTCCTTTTTATACAGATGATATTTTATGTTTTGTTTACAGTATGCTTCCTGATTAGTTAGTTGAATAAGTAGTTTCTCAGTCCTCATGTACAAGGTGCTGTTCTAAACACTGAAAGTATAGGACATAAAAATGGATAGCATAATGGAGACACCTATTGTCTAGTGATTCTTAATATTTATTGTTCTTTAGAATTTTAAGATTAAATTGCATCGTTGCTTTGGAGAGAAAACTGATAATGTTTTTCCTGGTTTACAGCTTTTTTTCTGCTATGAAACAGCTTGTTTTATGCTATTTTCTAACTATAGTTTATATTATTGATTTTAAAAAGCATTAATGCTTGCCCATAGTAAAACTGTTAGCACATTTCTGCTAATTAACACTGCCTTAAAGGATCCTATTGATATTCATCATTATATCTTTGGATTAAAAAAACACTAGAGGATACTAATGTCAACCATAAAATTTGTCCCCTTTTCAAGATCTTATTCAGAATTGTGAATGAAGGCCTTTTAATAGTCAGGGTTCTGGCAAGAATCCGAGGGCCCATTCGAACTAGGTAATTTGAGAAGAGGACTTTTTTACAAACCTGCAGGCAGAGTTTAGAAAACCCAACTATGCCAGATCTAGCAAGATGGAGAGACAGTATTATTTCTTTTCTTTTCTTTTCTTTTCTTTTTTTGTTTTCTTTTCTTTTCTTTTTTTTTGAGAAGAAGTCTCACTCTGTCACTCAGGCTGGAGTGCAGTTGTTCGATATCGGCTCACTGCAACCTCCGCCTCCCGGGGTCAAACAATTCTCCTGCCTCAGCCTCCCAAGTAGCTGGGATTACAGGCATGTGCCACCATGCCTGGCTAATTTTTGTACTTTTAGTATAGATGAGGTTTCACCATGCTGGCCAGGCTGGTTTCGAACTCCTGACCTAGTGATCTGTCTGCCTCGGTCTCCCAAAGTACTGGGATTACAGGTGTAAGCCACTGCACCCAGCCTGAGAGACAGTATTATTTCTAGGCCTGAAGAAGCAAGGGGAGAGAGCAGATACTGTAACACAGAGTGGGTGGCTGTTTGGAGATAACTGCCCAACCAGAGCTGAAGCTTCCCAAAGAGAGACCAAATGATTCACAATGACCCAGCAGGCAGGGAGCAAGGAAATTAACAGTCTTACCTCATTCTCCTATCAACCCCAATCTGCCACCAGGCTTCCCACTGACAGAACCTCATGGAACCTAGAGGGCAAGGGATTCAGTAGACACGGTCCATGCAGGTCAGTTTCCTGTAGCACAGACCAGGGTGGAGAAGGGTGTGGTGTGGATCTGGCAAAGTGAATGAAAGAAACTCAGCACAGGCCTTACGTTGTTCATAAAGTGGAAGACTCGGCTATTGATTTTTTTTAATTAAAAGAAATATGAATTTATCCCTACACATATTTGTCATGTCTACAGATCAATGCCTTTTTCATGAAAAGTATCCTTCCTTCCTATTTTTTTCTTTAATTTATTCAATTAATATTTATTGAATCCTTCTTTGAGCAGGTGCTGAAGATACAGAGATAAAGACACCATCAGATGGGGATAAGAGAAATAATCAAACCATCACCTTATGGCCTACTGTAAGCGTGGTGAATTAGGGGGAAGTGCAGGGGACAATGAGAGCTCACAGATGAGGTAGCTACTTCACATTATAGATTGTCTGAAAGGCTTCCTGGAGGAGGTGATTTGGGCATAATCCTTGCTCAGCTTAATTGTTTGGTCTCTATTCCCATGTTGAATGTATTTTATTACCATTAGGAATGCAAATTTTGAGGCACATCTCTGAATCTTGTCTTTAAACAAACTACCAAATGCGGATCACCTTATGAAACAGTATGTACATTTTTATGGTATTGAAACATATTGCCACATTGCCTTCAGAAAGGTTGTATACTATTAATATTACCATAAACAGTGTATGAGGGCACGTTTGGCACACACTTGCACTATCACTATGCATTATGTATTTTGAATATTTTCCAATTTTGTTTGCTCCTTTCTGTTAGCTGGCTGTTTGTGTCAGCTTCACCCTAGCAATAGCTTTTTATGTTGAAGAAGCATTTGGTTCCAATTTCCATTTTCTTTATATATTCCCAGAACTAGCCTTATTTTGCCATCCCAGAAATACCTGCAGCTATGGTAGTGTTCTGTCCTCCAATGTTTAAGTTCCGACTTCTTTCAAGATTCATTATACTAATCCATTTTGTGTATGTTGGAATTTTTCTTTATTATATGTTCCAATAATCCCACATTTCTACTTTGTCTCTATTCCATTTTCCACTGGGAGTCAGAGTATTCATAAGAGATAAATCATCTGCCGTTCCTTGAGGCAGAAACCCTCAGTATTCTTTCTTCATTTCTGTTGTAGCTCTACTTCTCTATTCCTTTTATTCAGTTCAATTTTTTTTGTGGCTTCTCTTTTTTTCTTGATCAATTGTGCCAGAAGTTTTCAAATTTTATTAATATTTTTAAAGATTTATTTTATTTGTTTAATGAATTTCTCTGTTGCCTCTTTTTTTTCCCAGTTTATCTACTGCTGCTGTTATCCATATTATTTCTTTCTAAAATATATTGGTCTTCCTCCTGCTTTATAATCTTCTTCTGCAGCTGTCTTTGGCAGATTTTAACAGGAATTAACTGACAAAGGGGAAACACAATTCTCAAAGTTTCTGTCCCAACTTTACAAAATAAAGAAAAGAAGGATGGGTTTAGATCAGAGAGACAGTAACTTAAGAACTAACCCATATGATCCAAATGATATATTCTTGGAATTTAGCTTTTATTTTCCAAGGGAAAAATATTAAATTAATTTTTTCTTTCTTTCTTCCTGTTCTTGTTCATTTTGTTCTTGTTGTTTTTCTCCTCCCCTTCTTTTTCCTCCTTCTCCCCCTTCTTCAGTTATAGCTCTGAACACAGATAAAATAATGGTTATCTATAGAAGAATGAAGAAGCATGTTTATCTATAGAAGAATGAAGAAGCTGTGGTATCCATGTCTTTGTCAGCATGTACTGCATTCTTGAAACACTGAATTTCTTGTAACATTTAATGAACTGCTCTTGCAATAACAGGATGTTGAGTGTTGAGAGATAAGTGATTAAGTTAGATCTGGGTTTGAGTCCCAGCTTATTTATTAACTAAGCCTATGGCCTTGGATAAGTTACCTAACCTCTCCAACGCTCAGTTTTCTTTTTTGCCCTGAGGGTAAGATAAAATAATACGTGTGAAACCTAGTGCCTGGCACAAGATAAGTGCTCAGTAAATGCTAGCTGTTTATTATAATTTTCCATATTAAACCACTGTGGAATACTTTTTCTGTCATATAAAACATTGTTGAAATGCCTGCCATATATTAGTGCCCTGAAGTCCAAAGGTAGAGGAACCGAGTGTTTAAAAATTACTGTGGCTGTGGAGTCAACATGATGTAAAAAAACAAACATTTGGATAAACACCAAGAAGCCAGATATGGTTGAAATGTTGACTGGTTGACAAAAATAATTTGGGTTGCTTAATGGTGCACAAAGGTAATGCAAAACACTCTCTCTAGATATATAATATCTTCACCTTTAATTTCTTTCTAAAGTACCTAAGAATTGGAATTTTTTTCCTCAATAGTAACTGTGTGGGTTATACTCAGTTTGAGACATTTCTGATTCCTACAAATAGAAGAAAAAAATTTTTTACAGTGATATTTTCTCTTTTATAGAAATTGTATTACTTATAAATTTCTTGCCTTATAAGTTATACACCATTTAAAATGCATTCGATGTTTAAATAATTGTCTGCAAGAAGCAGCAGCAATTCTGCAGGACTTTTGGCCCGTATTTAAACTGGATAGCTTTCTATGCACAAGCCTCTGTACTAAGTGGTAGTCAAAGATCTCTATAGTTAGCTCAGTTCAGTTCCACGAACATAAATTGGGATCTTACAACAGGCTAACAGAACGGGCATCCATGAACAAAAGGCTGCATGTTTATGTATGAATAGAAAAAGATAGCAGACCATATCAACTTAAGCCACTGTTAATGATATTGTCTTAGTAAAAGAATGACAGCAATATGCTTAGATGCCTGTTAAGCCTCCAAAAACACATTCTCAATCTGATTACAATAGCAACACTTTTTGTAAGACTTTAAGTAATACTTTAAAAAAAACTGTGGGCTAGGCGCGGTGGCTCACGCCTGTAATCCCAGCACTTTGGGAGGCCGAGGCGGGCAGATCACCTGAGGTCAGGAGTTTGAGACCTGCCTGACCAATATGGCGAAACCCTGTCTCTACTAAAACTACAAAAAATTAGCTGGGAGTGGTGGTGCATGCCTGTAATCCCAGCTACTCGGGAGGCTGAGGCAGGGGAATCACTTGAACCCGGGAGGCGGAGGTTGCAGTGAGCCAAGATTGTGCCATTGCACTACAGCCTGGGCAACAAGAGTGAAACCCCCTCTCAAAACAAAACAAAACAAAACAAACAAAAAAGAACAACAAAAAACCTGTGGCATTATTATTACTATTTTACAAAAGATTAGTTATTTGAATACATGAATTTTAGAAAATTCACTTGCAGATCCTTAGAAGGGGTAGATATTATCTGGACAAGCCTATTGCACTGCACAATTTCCTAATAGATAATTAGTGTATACATTTTATGGTTAATTAAAGCTAATATTTCTGAATAACTCTGAGCCTTTCTTTTGAATAGTCTGTGGTATTTTTCAACTTATTTTCTTCTTTTTATTACTTTCTTTTTAAACTTGCTGCTTTTCTCTCCAATTCTAATTTCCATTAAACTTGTGCAACTGAATTAGGTCATTTTAATATTGCTGCTAATAAGACACTTTTCAAATTAACATTCTAGTTCTCTTTGGATGGTTAGCTACTGATTCAAAACCAATAATGTTAAAATAACATTAATTAATGCAGTCCTTAACTTTGCCTAACAACAATGTGATGTGAGAGAGAAACTGATGCTCTCCAGGTTTTACATCTGACAACAGGTCAGATAGGTTAAGAAACTGTTCAAATTGCAGAGCAATTTAGAGCAGAAGAGAGATTAGAATTAAAGTTCTCTTATTCCCTACTATGTTTGTATACCCAACATTATTTTGTCATCATTTAAATAGTGTTAAAGAGCAGTCCCACATACTCCAGAGAGGAACAAAGATTTACATATTCCAAAGTGTTAGGTCTCTCTGTCAAAATGTATTTGCATCATTTGTCTTTTGAAGTCCTTCATAAAATGTGTTTAGCAGAAACATTTCTTTAACTTTGTTGTAAAAAGCCATCTGGAACTCTTGGTATACAGTTGTGTAACTGAGTAAACATTGGAAATAATTTGTAATTTGAGACCACCAGATGGAAGAAAAAGATCAGAAAATTACATTAAGAAAATCTATAGGATCTATTTTTGTCTGTTTTAAAAACACTATTTCTCTAGAGGATTGCTATAGCTACATTATAGACTATCTGGTAACTTCAAGGGGGAAAATTTTTGGTTCAGTTTTACAGATGTTATCACGTTACAATGTTTTTTCTTCTAGTTTATACCCACACCCCATTATATCTATTTTTTAAAAATATAATTATATACACAGTGAATATATTCTGATTCTTTACTTACTATGATAACATAAGCACTATATTTTCAACTAGAAAATTCAAAAGAAAAAGTTAAATTTTGAAATACTTTTAAAAATAATAAAAATGTGAGTCAATTATAAATCTGTCACTAAATAAGGACAGTTTTAACTGTGAAAGACTTTTCAGTTGTTGAACTAAAGAAAGAAAATAATTATAAGATAATATTTACTTTTCCAAATGAAAAAAGCGTTTTTTTAATGCAAAGCATTTAACTATGAAAACCATGAATCTTTAAATTTTATCTATGTATATATTTTAAAGACAGGGTCTCACTCTGTCACCTAGGCTGGAATGCAGTGGCTGATCATAGTTCACTGAAGCTCCAACTTCTGGGCTTAAGCAATCATCTTGCCTCAAACTCCCAAGTAGCTGGGACCTACAGAATAGGACAAAATATTCACAAACTATGCATCCAACAAAGGGTCTAATATCCAGAATCTAGAAGGAACTTAATTCAACAAGCAAAAGAAGACATGAACAGACACTTCTCAAAAGAAGACATGGAAGTGTCCAACAAATGTATGAAAAAATGCTCAACATCACTAATCACCAGAGACATGCAAATCAAAACCACAATGAAATACCATCTCACACCAGTCAAAATAGCTATTATTAAGAAGTCAGAAAATAACAGATGCTGGTGAGACTGCAGAGAAAAGGGAATGTTAATACACTGTTGGTGGGAATGTCAATCAGTTCAGCCACTGTGGAAAACAATTTGGGGATTTCTGATAGAACTAGAAATTGAACTACCATTTGACCCAGCAATCTCATGACTGGGTATATTCTCAAAGAAAAGCAAATTATTCTACCAAAAAGACACATGTATTCATATGTCCATCACAGCACTATTTACAATAGCAAAGAGATAGAGTCAACCTAGGTGTCCATCAATGGTGGACTGGATAAAGAAAATGTACATACATATACATGATAGAATACTGTGCAGCCATGGGAAAGGACAAAATTATGTCCTTTGCAGAAACATGGATACAGCTGGAGGCCACTATCCTAAGTGAATTAATGTAGGAGCAGAAAACCGAATAGTATATACTCTCACTTATAAGTAGGAGCTAAACACTGGGTACTTATGGACATAAAGATGGCAACAATAGACACTGGAGACTACTAGACGGGGGAATAAGAGAAAAGAGCAAGGGTCTGAAAAACTACCTATGAGTACCATGCTCACAAGCTGGGTCATGGGATTAATCATACTCTAAACCTCAGCGTCATGCAATATACTCATGTAACAAAACTGCACATGTGCCCCCTGAATCTAAAATAAAAGTGGAAATTATTTTTTAAAAAAGTCCAGCAGAAAAAGGTGAGTTATAGATGAAACAATTATATGCATCTGTATGATGCATATTTAAAATTTTTTCTTTACTATTGTGTAGTTTTGCAAATTTTAAATAAAAAGTAAAAAAAAAAAAATACAGTGGTGCCACTCCCAACTACCAAAAAGGATTTCTTATAATAATCTTGAAATCTAGTCTTAGTGGAGAAAGAAAAAGAACTTCCAATTGTGTAGCTCCCATTAACATACCAAGAACCAGGTCTGGGAACTTAGGTTGTTGCATTTTTTCCCAGCTTTGAAATGATACTGCCTCTAAGGATGATGGCTAGGCCATGAAGTTTGCTATTCTAGGGGAAAAGAGGGATTGGAAGAAAGGGGAAAGCCTGAATCTGCCTGTTCTGTCCCCAGGAGAATGATAAGGGGAGAGAGTAAGAAAGCAATGAGATACACATGTCTTGACTGCTTCTCTTCATGCTGAAATCCTGGGGGAAAGAAGTGCTAAATCAGTTGAGGACATGGGAACATTTATTCTGGTGAGTGGATGTTGAGGGCAGAGGGATGTTTGCCCCATTCCTTTGGTGTGCTGAGTGCTAACCACTTTGCAGGGAGAGCTGTATGGGGGCAGCCCCAACAGAATAAATAGGTGGAGCAATGTGAATGTGCAGAGACAGGGTGTCTTTCACACTCCTGAACATTCTTCTCCAAAATCTGTGACAGACAGTAAATTGTCTGACATGGGTCCTTACCAACCACGCTTCAGGAGCAGTACACATCTGAAGACAAGCACTAGTGCAGACCTGCCACTTTCCACAGTGCCATGAGAGCACATGAGCCCTCGCCATCCATGTAGCTTCATGCCACTCAGCAAAAGTTTCTAGAGGTGGGAGTGACTTGAAAGTAGACATTTAAACAAAATAAAACAAAAAAGACTGAATTTTCACACTCTTTTGAGAGTCTGAGAGATAAAGATACCATAATTCAAAAATTAAAATTTTATCCCTTTTCCTGCTACTCAGTGGGGAGAGAATGTGTGACCAGTTATGGTAAACAAAAAGCTAAACTTTTATCATGCATCTGACAGTGGCGAGAATAAATTTTTAATGCCACTAAAGTAATATTCTATCTTAATGCATTAGTGTTGCTGTAAAGGAAAACCTGAGGTTGGGTGATTTATAAAGCAAAAAGGTTTATTTGGTTCACGACTCTGCTGGCTGTTAAGATTGGGCATCTGGTGAAAACCTCAGGCTGCTACCATTCATGGCAGAAGGTGAAGGGGAGAGATCACATGGTGAGAGAGAAAGCAAGGGGTGGGGAGGTGCCAAGCTGTTTTAAACAACCAACTCTTGGGAACTAACAGAGGAAGAACTTACTCATTACTTCAAGAATGGCATCAAGGCATTCATAAGTGATCTACCCTCCTGACCCAAACATCTCTCATCAGGCCTCACCTCCAACACAGGAGACCACATTTCAACAAAAGTTTTGGGGGAGAAAACATCCAACTGTAGCATATACATACTCGGCAATTATTCCAAATAATACAAAATGATTTACCAAATAGGTAAGCCATTCACTAATCCAGACCTCTGGGAGTTCATTCTAACTTCCCAGAAATTCTTATTCTTCCAAAATTGTTTATGTTCAAGTATATTTATGTGTGAGAGAGACTGTTACTTACCCACCAATCACCATTCTCCATTCTTCCTTTAAGCATCGACTCCCTAGTTTTATCTAGGCACATCTAGTGAACGATTGCATTTCTAGGCTCCCTTGGATCTAGGTTTGGCTATGTGACTGTTCTACTCAATGGGATGAGTAAAAATAATGCGTGCCTTTTCTGGGTTATTTCTTTAAAAGGAAAGGCCCTGACTGGGCGCAGTGGCTCACACCTGTAATCTCAGCACTTTGGGAGGCCAAGGAGGGCGGATCATGAGGTCAAGATCAAGATCATCCTGGCCAACGTGGTGAAACCCCATCTCTACAAAAAATACAAAAATTAGCTGGGCGTGGTGGTGCGTGCCTGTAGTCCCAGCCACTCAGGAGGCTGAGGCAGGAGAATCCCTTGAACCTGGGAAGTGGAGGTTGCAGTGAGCCGAGATTGTGCCACTGCACTCCAGCCTGGGTGACAGAACCAGACTCTGTCTCAAAAAAACAAAACAAGGAATGGGCCTATTTTTTTTTCCCCTAGAATTTTCCCCTCTTTTCACTAGCTAGCGGGTGGAGAGAGTGGAACAGCTATTTTGAATCTAGAGATAGGTATTATCATGTCAAGGATAGCTGCCCTATCAGTCTCAGACTGCTTGTATCTGGATGTAATATTAGAGGAAAATACATTTGAATCTTATTTAAGCTACTGTATTTTGAAGTCTTTTTGTGACAGAGGATTCGTACCATAAATAATATTATACATAAATATATTTTTAAAAACCAAAAACAAACAGAAGCATTCTATAGTACTATCTTCTATCTTATTTTCTCTTTTTTTTCCCCGTTAAAAAAATGGTCTCACTCTGTTGCCCAGGCTGGAGTGCAGTGGTGTGATCATAGCTCACTGCAGCCTCAACTCCTGGGCTCAGGCAATCCTCCTGCCTGAGTCTCCTGAGTAGCTGGGGCTACAGGTGCATGCTGCCATGCCTGACTAACTTTCTAATTTTTTTGTAGATATAGGGTCTGGCTATGTTGCCAGGACTGGTTTTGAACTCCTGGCCTCAAGCAATCTTCCTGCCTCAACCTCCTAAACTTGTTGGATTACAGATGTGAGCCACCGTGCCCAGCTTGTTTTTGTTTGTCTGTTTTTTTAACCATTAATTTCAATTACTAAGTAGATAGTTTTTAAAAATCAATAATAAGCTTTAACATCTTTTTCTGGATTTCTTTTTTATACGTATTCTACCTGGTATCTCCGGAAAGTTCTACACGTTCCATTTATTCATTCAACAAATGTTCATTGGGAGCCTATTATGTTCTCTGCCTCAAGCACCAGCTCTGACAACACATGGGCAGACTGGGAACTAATGACTCCAGAAGCAATCTCTTCAACTAGTGAGAGATGGAGTTGGTGATAGTTCTTAAGTGTCTCCAGTGGTGTGAAGTCTCAGGTGCCCACAGTAGTGACCCACCTATCAGCACACTCTTAATTGGCTTTCTTCTCTTCCTTGCCTCATCTTCCTATTTCCTTACTCTGCTTTCAGGGATTGCCTTCCAAATAGACTCTTTCTACCCAATTCTGGTTTTAGAGTTGGTTTTGGAAGAAACCAAACCAAGACAATGGTCAAGCATGTTTATTTCCCCATGAGAGCCTTTTGAATAGAAACCTGAATCTTGTGAGGGAGTAAGCCTCAGGAATATTTGAAGGAGGAGAAATTAGCAAATCCAAAGGGCTTGAGGTGGGAACATACTTGGCAATTTTAAAGAATAGCAAGAAGGCCATGTGGCTGGAGTGGGGCATGTGAAGGCAGAGAGTTAGGAGATGCCTTCAGAGAGTTAGGCTGGGGCTGATCCTTGTGGGTGATGATAGAGATTTAGGATTTTATTCTCAGTGTCATGTGAAAACATTGGATGGTTGAGCTGGGCATTAATGTAATATGATTTAAGTTTTAAAATATTCTGGAAATTAAGTGTAGCATATTGAGCATACATATTTATCTTTTGCGCAATAAACATATAAAGACAAAGAGAACTAGAAAGGAAGTCACAACATGGAAGAAGTATTCAACAACATTTTGAAATCTAGAAATATAGAAAAGACCTAACAGATTTAACAGACTAGAGAAAGTTGAAACCTAAGAGAAGTGGGGGAGAGAGAGGCTGTTATAGGTTGAATTGTGTCCCCTAAAAGATGATGTGTTGTGGTCCTAACCTCTGCTACCTCAGAACATGACCTTATTTAGAACAAGAGTCTTTGCAGATTTAGTCATGTTAACATGAAGTCATTAGGTGGGCCTTAATCCAATATAACTGATGTCTTCATAAAGGAAGAAATTTGGGTACAGAGACAGACAAGCACCAAGAGAAGATGATGTGAAGAAGCACAGCGAGAACACCATGTGAAAATGGAGGACTGGAATGAAGCATCTACAAGCCAGGAAATGTCTGAGGCTACCAGAAGCCAGGAGAGAGGCCTGGAACAGATCCTGCACTAGAACCTTCAAAGAGAGCATGGTCCTGCTGACATGTTGATTTTGGACTTCTGGCCTCCAAAGCTGTGAGAATAAATTTCAGTTGTTTTAAGCCATCCAGTTTTTGGTACCTTATTATGGCAGCCCTAGCAAACTAATATAGACTCTGATAAAAATTCAACTGATATATGCCATGAAATTTAGTATATCATCAGGACTAGGAGAAACTGGTAACTTTATAGGTGAATATGAAAGATGATAGGGATAACTGAAGGATTAAGTGATAATAAAAGAGCAGTTAGCTCTTCAGATCTTCCTTCAATTCTGTGCCTCTAGGTGACAACCCTTCCCTTACTACAGCAGGAAACAAGATTTATTCAATAAAGTTGTTGAACCAGAAAAATCTCTGGACTCAGGAGGAAAAAAAACGAGTCGTCATATTGAAAATAGGGAAAATAAATAAAGTCAGTATTTTAAATAGTGAGATGTCAGTTCCCTTTTCTCCGCTGATCTCCAGAACATTGGCTACCAGACTTATATATATCTAAGCAGCCAATTAGGGAAACTTACTTTTTGAGGAAACCAGTGAAACTCTGTAAAAACAATAAAATATCTGAATTCTACTCATCCTGCAGCAAAGCCCACAGTCAATAAGTTTCACACAGCTTACAAAGTTTTCAAATAACATTTACTGTCTTCTTTTTAAGTATGTATGCAAAATCAAGGATCACTAGACATTAGAGAGGAGTCTTTTATGCTGGAGATGGAGAACAAAACAACATAGAAACAAAATTCAAAAGAAACAGAAAAGGCTAGTAGCAAAAGAAAACAAAACAAAAACAAAAATTTACAGTTAATCTTAAATGTCACAGAATCTATGAATCAAAAACAGGACGCTTTAGAAACATGAATGGTTACCTAAGAAATAAAAAGTAAAACAAAAATATGACAGAAGAAAAAATTTGACAGAATTTGAGTTGGAAGATAAGGAAATTGCCCAGGAAGTAGAACAAAAATACAAAGACATAGAAAATAGTAGGGTAATGGGAGGAAAACTTTAAGAAAACTAGAGAATTTGTACAAGAGCTGTAATATCCAGAATATAGGATTTGCAGAAAGATAAAAAGAAAAGGAGGAAATTACCAATGAAGGAGTTCAAGAAAGTTTCTTAGTGTGGAAGGACATTAATTACTCTTTGAAAAAGACCAATTTTGGATTCAGTGCAATGATTGAAAAAGACCCATAGCAAGGTACTTGATGAAATTCTAGTATGCTGATGACAAAGATTCAAAAGCTTCTAGCAGGAGTAGCTACATAATTTGTTCATCCCAGCACAAAATCAAAATATGGAGGCTCCTTGTTCAAAAGTGATTAAGAACTTGAAGCCGGAAACAGCAGAGCTCTAAACCAAGCATGGGCCCGTTCTGGGTGCAGAGCCCTCTGCTGTTGCACAGGTCACACGATCATGAAGTGACCTAGACCCCCAGGGAGAAAAAGTATCTAGAAATCAGGATATCTCTCCCTTTCCCATCACTCTAAGCTGTGATTCTTACTTTACTCAGGATATAGAAACAAACAGAAGAGGACTTCCCCATCTTTCCAACCCGCAAATTACCAGCTCCCTGCCCTTATTTCTGCAATCTGCTTTCTCTCCTTAAATGATTGAACTGTCCTGGTTTCTGTTTAAACTCTATTCTTCAGTTTGTATGTGGGATCCCATATCCTCTAGCCTATTTAAGATTTTTCTCCTTCATTGAGCTCCTTCCTCCTGCATCGTCAATTTTTGCTTTGCTTTTTGAATTATTTCCATCAGAATATAGATATCACCACCATCTTTGAAAGTACTCACTTGGCCCAAGACCTCTTTCTCTGTTTCCCTTTATAGCAAAATTTATAAAAAGAGCTGCTTTATTTATTTATTTATTTATTTATTTATTTATTTATTCATGTAGAGCAGGGGGTCTTGCTGTGTTACCCAGTCTGGTCTCAGATTCTTGGCCTCAAGCAATTCTCCTGCCTTAGCTTCCGTAATAGCTGGGACTGCAGGTGTGCACCACCACAAAAAAGAGCTGTCTCTACTCACCTCCACTTCCTCTTCTTTCCCATTCTCTCCTCAATACTTCAGTCAGGCTGATACATGTATTACTCCACTGAAACTACTATTGTCAAAGCCAACAGTGACCCCCATCTAATCAAAACCAATGGTTAAATCTGAGGACTTATTTTCCTCAAAGTTTCAGGAGAATTTGAGATTATAAATTATTCGTTTATCCTCAATTTTTTAAATAGGACACCACATGCTCCTAGTTTTCCTCTGACTTCACTACTCTTCTGTTTCCCTTGCTGACTCCTTCCTTATACCAGAGCTTGGATTATTGGTGTTATCCAGAGCCGGGTCCTTAGTCATCTTTGTTCTCTCTACTTTCTCCATCTAATCAATTAATTTTATCTCATGGTATAATACCGATCAATACATTGCCGTTTCTTGTATTTAGGCCTTTAGCCCCAGATTCTCCCTTGAGTTTAAATCTATATGTTCAAATGCCTATTTGGAGTCTACTTGGATGTCTAATAGGTAACCCAGATATAACATATACGAAATAGAACCCAATTTTCTCCTAGAAATCTCCAGTCTTACCAGTCGAATCAAATGACTCCATCATTAATGCAGTTGCTTTGGCCAAAACACTAGTAGTTATCCTTGATTCCACTCTCCCTCATATGCCACATCAAATTAACCACCACCCATTAGATCATATTGGTTCTAATTCCCAAATATATCCTGATTGCTGATTTCCCACCACTCCTGTCATGACCCTGGACTCTCCCAGTACCATTGCAATAGCTCCCTAACTCTCCCTTCTTCCTTCCTGTGTTGCCTCCTTACTATCCACTCTCCATATAATGACCAGAACAATCTTCAGAAAGCCCTATAGTGTAAGGAGTATGTTTATTATCCCCTTTTACAGATAAGACAACTGGAGCTGAAAATGGTTAGGAAATGTATCCAATATCAGACAGCTAGTAAATAGTAATATAAAATTTAAATCTAGATGCCTTCCTAGAGTGCCCTTTCCCCTCCTGTGTTTTGATATTCTTTAATCTTTGTGTCTGGAGTATCTATCTCTGCACACTGAGTAGCAACTGGCACACAATATGCACTTAATAAATTGTTGAATTAATTAATAGCACTTGGCCATAGGTGCTATTCAAAAACCATATTCAATAAATGGTTTTTATGTGAGCTCTGTAGAAGGTAAGATTTTAGAGGAACCATTTTATTATACATCTCATTCACAATGAACTTTTTTTTTTTTTTTTTTTTTTTTTTTTTTGAGACAGAGTCTCACTCCATCACCAGGCTGCAGTGGAGTAGTGCACTCTTGGCTCACTGCAACCTCCACCTCTCAGGTTCAAGTGATTTTCCTGCCTCAGCCTCCCGAGTAGCTGGGATTACAGGCGTGCGCTGCCACGCCCAGCTAATTTTTGTATTTTTAGTAGAGACTGGGTTTTGCTATGTTAGTCAGGCTGGTCTCAAACTCCTGACTTCAAGTGATCCACCCGCCTTGGCCTCCTAAACTGCTGGCATTATAGGCATGAGCCACCGTGCCTGACCCCACACTGAACCTTGAATTTGCTATTATGTTGGGAACAGGCCCCCAAATCTGGCCATAAACTGGCCCCAAAACTGGCCATAAAGAAAATCTCTGCAGCACTGTGACATGTTCATAGTGGCCATGATGCCCACACTGAAGGTTGTGGGTTTACTGGAATGAGGGCAAGGAACATCTGGCCCACCCAGGGTGGAAAACTGCTTAAAGGTGTTCCTGAACCACAAACAATAGCATGAGCAATCTGCACCTTAAGGACATGTTCCTGCTGCAGATAACTAGCCAGACCCATCCCTTAATTTTGGCCCATCCCTTTGTTTCCTGTAAGAAATACTTTTAGTTAATCTACAATCTATAGAAACAATGCTTATCACTGATTTGCTGTCAGTAAATATGTGGGTAAATCTCTGTTCGAGGCTCTCAGCTCTGAAGGCTGTGAGGACCCCTGATTTCCCACTCCACGCCTCTACATTTCTGTGTGTGTCTTCAATTCCTCTAGCGCTGCTGTGTTAGGGTCTCCACGACCGAGCTGGTCCCATTAAGAGGTGCCCAACATGGAGGCTCGAACCCAGGTCGAAGGGTCACCAGAGTGATGGTTGGAGAATGTGGAACTAAGCTGGAGTACACCTGAGTACTCTTAAGCAATCCCTGTGGTGAGTAAGAGGGGAGCTCAGAAGCATCAGGGTAACAATGGGACTAGTGTGGGCTCTGGTTCGTTCCACCTTGGAACCTTTTCACACTGATGATGAAGAAGAAGGAAAGTATAACAAAGTAACAGAAGAAGTAACAGAGCAGGTTTGTTTGCCAACTAAAGCTAAAGTGGCAAAGGAGGAAGAGGTTCATCCCTACTCTTCTGCACCCCCTCATTATTTTGAAGAAAGAGAGTGTCCTGACCCTCCAGATCTTTCTTTTCCGGAGGACACTGGGTGAAAGTAGTTGCCCTAGTGACTGTTGGAGCAGCACCTCAAGCGACCACTCTCAGCTCTGTTCAGGCAGGAATTCAGCAAGCTAGAAGAGAGGGTGATTTAGAGGCTTGGCAGTTCCCTGCTAGAATACACCCCGCAGATCAACAGGGAAATGTTATAGCTACATTTGAGTCTTTTCCTTTTAAATTACTCAAAGAATTTAGACAAGCTATTAGTCAATATGGACCAGGTTCTCCTTCTGTAATGGGACTGTAAAGAATGTTGCTCTTTCCAGTCGATGATTCCTACCAACTGGGATGCTCTTACTTGAGCTTGTCTAACTCCTGCTCACTTCTTACAATTTAAAACTTGGTGGGCAGATGAAGCTTCCATTCAGGCTGCTCACAATGCCCAGGCCCAACCTCAAATTACTGTAACTGCAGACCAACTTTTAGGGGTCGGTGGCTGGGCTGGTTTAGATGCACAAGTGGTCATGCAGGACTATGCCATAGAACAGCTTAGAGGAGTGTGCATTAGAGCTTGGGAAAAAAATCACTTCGGGTGAAGAACAATACCCTTCCTTTAGCATTGTAAAACAGGGACCAAGAGAACCATACACGGATTTTATAGCTTGGTTACAGGAGTCTCTTAAAAAGGTGATTGCAGTTTCGGCTGCTCAGGAATATAGTGTTGTGGTTATTAGCTTTTGACAATGCTAATCCCGATTGCCAGGCTGCTCTGCGACCTATTAGAGGGAAAGCACATTTAGTTGATTATATCAAGGCCTGTGATGGTATTGGAGGTAATCTGCATAAGGCTACTCTGCTAGCCCAGGTAATGGCAGGACTGAGAGTGGGTAAAGGAATACTCCATTTCCTGGAGCTTGTTTTAACTGTGGGAAGCATGGTTATACTAAAAAAGAATGTAGAAACAATCAGCGAGTCAGGCCACCAGATAAGGGAAAAAAGAAAACTGCAGAGCCTGAAATATGTCCAAAATGTAAAAAAGGAAAACATTGGGCTAGCCATTGTCACTCTAAGTTTGATAAAGATGGGAACCTGATTTTGGGAAACGACATGAGGGGCCCATCCTGGGCCCCATTCCAAACGGGGCATTTCCGGCTCAGGCCATTCCCTCATCCCTGTACAATATCTGTCCCCATCACAGCCAGTAGTGCCACAGTAGATTTATGCTGCACAAAAGCTGTGAGCCTTCTGCCTGGGGAACCCCCGCAAAAGGTCCCAACAGGAGTCTGTGGACCCTTGCCAGCGGGGACGATAGGATTCCTTCTAGGAAGGTCTAGTTTAAATTTCAAAGGGATACAAATACAAACAGGAGTCATTGATTCAGATTACAATGGGGAAATTCAAATTGTTATATCCACTTCTGTTCCCTGGAAAGCAGAACCAGGAAAGCGTATAGCACAGCTCCTGATTATGCCATATTTGGAAATGGGGAAAAGTGAAATTAAATGAACAGGAGGATTTGGAAGCACAAATAAACAAGGCAAAGCAGCTTATTGGGTGAATAAAATTACTGATAAATGTCCTACCTGTGAAATAACTATTCAGGGAAAGAAATTTAAAGGTTTGGTAGATATAGGAGTAGACATTTCAATCATTTCTCTATAGCACTGGCTGTCCGCGTGGCCAATTCAACCTGCTCAATTTAACATAATTGGACTTGTAAAGCCCCTGAAGTATATCAAAGTAGTTATATTTTGCATTGTTAAGGGCCCAATGGACAACCTGGGACTATTCAACCAATTGTAACTTCTGTACCTATAGATATATGGGGAAGAGATTTCTTACAATGGGGAGCACAAGTTCTAATTCCAGAACAATTATATAGCCCTCAAAGTCAACATATGATGCATGAAATGGGATATGTCCCTGGTATGGGACTAGGAAAAATTTACAAAGTTTGAAGGAACCACTTCAAGAGGAAAGACCAAGTTCTCGCCAAGGTTTAGGATACTATTTTTGATGGTGGCCATTGTTAAGCCTCCAGAACTTACACCTTTAAAATGGTTAACAGATAAGCCAATTTGGATAGAACAATGGCTGCTAAGTAAAGAGAAACTGGAGGCTTTAGAGGAATTATTTACTGAACAATTAAAAAACAGACACATAGGCAGTTCCAAGATGGCCGAATAGGAACAGCTCCAGGCTACAGCTCCCAGTGTGAGTGACACAAAAGACGTGTGATTTCTGCATTTCCAACTGAGCTACCAGGTTCATCTCACTGGGGCTCGTCCAACAGTGGGGGCAGGACAGTGGGTACAGCCCACCAAGTGTGAGCCAAAGCAGGGCAAGGCATCACCTCACCCAGGAAGTGCAAGGGGTCAGGGAATTCCTTTTCCTAGCCAAGGAAAGGGGTGACAGATGGCACCTGGAAAGTCAGGTCACTCCCACCCTAATACTGCGCTTTTCCAACAGTCTTAGCAAACGGCACACCAGGAGATTATATCCCACACATGGCTCAGAGGGTCCCATGCCCACAGAGCCTTGCTCATTGCAAGCACAGCAGTCTGAGATCAAACTGCAAGGTGGCAGCAAGGCTTGGGGAGGGGCACCCACCATTGCTGAGGCTTGAGTAGGTAAACAAAGCAGTCAGGAAGCTCTAACTGGGTGGAGACCATCGCAGCTCAAGGAGGCCTGCCTGCCTCTGTAGACTCCACCTCTGGGGGCAGGGCATAGCCAAACAAAAGGCAGCAGAAACTTCTGCAGACTTAAATGTCCCTGTCTGACAGCTTTGAAGAGAGTAGTGGTTCTCCCAGCATGGAGTTTGAGATCTGAGAACAGACAGACTGCCTCCTCAAGTGGGTCCCTGACCCCTGAGTAGCCTAACTGGGAGGCACCCTCCAGTAGGGGCAGACTGGCACCTCACATGGCTGGGTACCCCTCTGAGACAAAGCTTCCAGAGGAAAAATCAGGCAGCAACATTTGCTGTTCAGCAATATTCGCTGTTCTGCAGCCTCCACTGCTGATACCCAGGCAAACAGGGTCTGGAGTGGACCTCCCACAAACTCCAACAGACCTGCAGCTGAGGGTCCTGACTGTTAGAAGGAAAACTAACAAACAGAAAGGACATCCACCCCAAAACCCCATCTGTACGTCACCATCACCAAAGACCAAAAGTAGATAAAACCACAAAGATGGGGAAAAAACAAAGCAGAAAAGCTGAAAATTCTAAAAATCAGAGCGCCTCTCCCCCTCCAAAGGAACACAGCTCCTCACCAGCAATGGAACAAAGCTGGATGGAGAATGACTTTGATGAGTTGAGAGAAGAAGGCTTCAGACGATCAAACTTCTCTGAGCTAAAGGAGTAAGTTCAAACCCAATGCAAAGAAGCTAAAAACCTTGAAAAAAGATTAGACAAATGGCTAACTAGAATAACCTGATGGAGCTGAAAACCATTGCACGAGAACTACGAGACGAATGCACAAGCTTCAGTAGCCGATTCGACCAACTGGAAGAAGGGTATCAGTGATTGAAGATCAAATGAATGAAATGAAGCAAGAAGAGAAGTTTAGAGAAAAAAGAGTAAAAACAAATGAACAAAGTCTCCAAGAAATATGGGACTATGTGAAAAGACCAAAGCTACGTCTGATTGGTGTACCCAAAAGTGGCAAGGAGAGTGGAACCAAGTTGGAAAACACTCTGCAGGATATTATCCAGGAGAACTTCCCCAATCTAGCAAGGCAGGCCAACATTCAGATTCAGGAAATACAGAGAACGCCACAAAGATACTCCTCGAGAAGAGCAACTCCAAGACACATAATTGTCAGACTCACCAAAGTTGAAATGAAAGAAAAAATTTTAAGGGCAACCAGAGAGAAAGGTCGGGTTACCCACAAAGGGAAGCCCATCAGACTAACAGCGGATCTCTTGGCAGAAACTCTACAAGCCAGAAGAGAGTGGGGACCAATATTCAACATTCTTAAAGGAAAGAATTTTCAACCCAGAATTTCATATCCAGCCAAACTAAGCTTCATAAGTGAAGGAGTAATAACATCCTTTAGAGACAAGCGAATGCTGAGAGATTTTGTCACCACCAGGCCTGCACTACAAGAACTCCTGAAGGAAGCACTAAACATGGAAAGGAACAACTGGTACCAGCCACTGCAAAAATATGATGAATTGTAAAGAACACTGATGCTAGGAAGAAACAGTATCAACTAATGAGCAAAATAACCAGCTAACATCGTAATGACAGGATCAGATTCACACATAACAATATTAACCTTAAATGTAAATGGGCTAAGTGCTCCAATTAAAAGACACAGACTGTCAAATTGAATAAACAGTCAAGACCCATCAGTGTGCTGTATTCAGGAAACCCATCTCACATGCAGAGACACACATAGGCTCAAAATAAAGGGACGGAGGAAGATCTACCAAGGAAATGGCAAACAAAAAAAAAGCAGGGGTTGCAATCCTAGTCTCTGATAAAACAGAGTTTAAACCAACAAAGATCAAAAGAGACAAAGAAGGCCATTACATAATGGTAAAGGGATCAATTCAAAAAGAAGAGCTAACAATCTTAAATATATACGCACCCAATACAGGAGCACCCAGATTCATAAAGCAAGTCCTTAGAGATCTACAAAGAGACTTAGACTCCCACACAGTAATAACGGGAGACTTTAAAACCCCACTGTAAACATTAGACAGATCAATGAGACAGAAAGTTAACAAGGATATCCAGGAATTGAACTCAGCACTTCGCCAAGCAGACCTAATAGACATCTATAGAACTCTCCACCTCAGATCAACAGAATATACCTTCTTCTCAGCACCACATTGCACTCGTTCCAAAATTGACCACATAGTTGGAAGTAAAGCACACCTCAGCAAATGTGAAAGAACAGAAATTATAACAACCTGTCTCTCAGACCACAGTGCAATCAAACTAGAACTCAGGATTAAGAAACTCACTCAAAACTGCTCAACTACACGGAAACTGAACAAGCTGCTCCTGAATGACTACTGGGTACATAACAAAATGAAGGCAGAAGTAAAGATGTTCTTTGAAACCAATGAGAACAAAGACACAACATACCAGAATCTCTGGGACACATTTAAAGCAGTGTGTAGGGGAAATTTATAGCACTAAATGCACACAAGAGAAAGCAGGAAAGATGTAAAATTGACACCCTAACATCACAATTAAAAGAACTACAAAAGCAAGAGCAAACGCATTCAAAGGCTAGCAGAAGGCAAGAAATAACTGAGATCACAGAGGAACTGAAGGTGATAGAGACACAAAAAACCCTTCAAAAAATCAATGAATCCAGGAGCTGGTTTTTTGAAAAGATCAACAAAATTGATAGATCACTAGCAAGACTAATAAAGAAGAAAAGAGAGAAGAATCAAATAGATGCAATAAAAAATGATAATGGGGATGTCACCACCAATCCCACAGAAATACAAACTACCATCAGAGAATACTATAAACACCTCTATGGAAATAAACTAGAAAATCTAGAAGAAATGGATAAATTCCTGGACACATACACCCTCCCAAGACTAAACCAGGAAGAAGTTGCATCCCTGAATAGACCAATAACACGTTCTGAAATTGAGGCAATAATTAATAGCCTACCAACCAAAAAAAGTCCAGGACCAGAAGGATTCATAGCCAAATTCTACCAGAGGTACAAGGAGGAGCAGGTATCATTCCTTCTGAAACTATTCCAATCAATAGAAAAAGAGGGAATCCTCCCTAAACTCATTTTATGAGGCCAGTGTCATCCTGATACCAAAGCCTGGCCGAGACACAACCAAAAAGGGAATTTTAAACCAATATCCCTGATGAACATTGATACAAAAATCCTCAATAAGATACTGGCAAACCGAATCCAGCAGCACATCAAAAAGCTTATCCATCATGATCAAGTTGGCGTCATCCCTGGGATGCAAAGTTGGTTCAACATACACAAATCAATAAATGTAATCCAGCATATAAACAGAACCAAAGAGAAAAACCACATGATTATCTCAGTAGATGCAGAAAAGGTCTTCAACAAAATTCAGCACCCTTCATGCTAAAAACTCTCAATAAATTAGGTATTGATGGGGTGTATCTTGAAATAATTAGAGCTATTTATGACAAACTCAGAGCCAATATCATACTGAATGGGCAAAAACTGGAAGCATTCCCTTTGAAAACTGGCACAAGACAGGGATGCCCTCTCTCACCACTCCTATTCAACATAGTGTTGGAAGTTCTGGCCAGGGCAATCAGGCAGGAGAAAGAAATAAACGGTATTCAATTAGGGAAAGAGGAAATCAAATTGTCCCTGTTTGCAGATGACATGATTGTATATTTAGAAAACCCCATTGTCTCAGCTCAAAATCTCCTTAAGCTGATAAGCAACTTCAGCAAAGTCTCAGGATACAAAATCAATGTGCAAAAATCACAAGCATTCTTATACACCAATAACAGACAAACAGAGAGCCAAATCATGAGTGAACTCCCATTCACAATTGCTTCAAAGAGAATAAAATACCTAGGAATCCAACTTACAAGGGATGTGAAGGACCTCTTCAAGGAGAACTACAAACCACTGCTCAACGAAATAAAAGAGGATACAAACAAATGGAAGAACATTCCATGCTCGTGGATAGGAAGAATCAATATTGTGAAAATGGCCATACTGCCCAAGGTAATTGATAGATTCAGTGCCATCCCCATGAAGCTACCAATGACTTTCTTTACAGAATTGGAAAAAACTACTTTAAAGTTCATATGGAACCAAAACAGAGCCCGCATTGCCAAGACAATCCTAAGCCAAAACAACAAAGCTGGAGGCATCATGCTACCTGACTTCAAACTATGCTACAAGGCTACAGTAACCCAAACAGCATGGTACTGGTACCAAAACAGAGATATAGATCAATGGGACAGAACAGAGCCCTCAGAAATAATACCAGATGTCTACAGCCATCTGATCTTTGACAAACCTGACAAAAACAAGAAATGGGGAAGGATTCCCTATTTAATAAATGGTGCTGGGAAAACTGGCTAGCCATATGTAGAAAGCTGAAACTGGATCCCTTTCTTACACCTTATACAAAAATTAATTCAAGATGGATTAAAGACTTAAATGTTAGACCTAAAACCAGAAAAACCCTAGAAGAAAACTTAGGCAATACCATTCAGGACATAGGCATGGGCAAGGACTTCATGTCTAAAACACCAAAAGCAATGGCAACAAAAGCCAAAATTGACAAGTGGGATCTAATTAAACTAAAGAGCTTCTGCACAGCAAAAGAAACTACCATCAGAGTGAACAGGCAACCTACATAATGGGAGAAAATTTTTGCAATCTACTCATTTGACAAAGGGCTAATATCCAGAATCCACAAAGAACTCAAACAAACTTACAAGAAAAAAACAACCCCATCAAAAAGTGGGCGAAGGATATGAACAGACACTTCTCAGAAGAAGACATTTATGCAGCCAACAGGCACATGAAAAAATGCTTATCATCACTGGCCATCAGAGAAATGCAAATCAAAACCACAATGAGATACCATCTCACACCAGTTAGAATGGTGATCATTAAAAATTCAGGAAAGAAGAGGTGTTGGAGAGGATGTGGAGAAATAGGAACACTTTTACACTGTTGGTGGGACAGTAAACTAGCTCAACCATTGTGGATGACAGTGTGGCGATTCCTCAAGGATCTAGAAATAGAAATATCATTTGACCCAGCCATCCCATTACTGGGTATATACCCAAAGAATTATAAATCATGCTGCTATAAAGGCACATGCACACGTATGTTTATTGCGGTACTATTCACAATAGCAAAGACTTGGAACCAACCCAAATGTCCATCAATGATAGACTGGATTAACAAAATGTGGCACATATACACCATGGAATACTATACAGCCATAAAAAGGATGAGTTCATGTCCTTTGTCAGGACGTGTATGAAGCTGGAAACCATCATTCTCAGCAAACTATCTCAAGAACAAAAAACCAAACACCGCATGTTCTCATGCATAGGTGGGAATTGAACAATGAGAACACTTGGACACAGGAAGGGGAACATCACACACCGGGGCATGTTAATGTAAATGACGAGTTAACGGGTGCAGCACACCAACATGGCACATGTATACATATGTAACAAGCCTTCACATTGTGCACATGTACCCTAGAACTTAAAGTATAATTAAAAAAAAGAAAAAAAAAGAAAGCGGACACATAGCTCCAACATTTACCCCTTGGAATTCTCCAGTTTTTGTATTTAAGAAAAAATGCAGTAAATGGAGAATGTTGACAGATCTTAGAGCCATTAATTCAGTTACACAACCTGTGGGAGCATTACAGCCAGGATTGCCTTCTCCTGCTATGATTCCAAAAAATTGGCCCTTAATAGTCATAGATTTAAAAGACTGTTTCTTTACTATCCCCTTAGCTGAGCAAGACTGTGAATGGTTTGCACTTACAATTCCTGCAGTAAACAACCTGCAGCCTGCTAAGCGTTTTCACTGGAAAGTGTTGCCATGAGGCATGTTAAGCAGTCTAACAATTTACCAGACTTATGTAGGGAAAGCAATTGAACCTACTTGTAAAAAATTTTCACAGTGTTACGTTACTCATTATATGGATGATATACTTTGTGCTGTCCCCACTCGAGAAATATTACTCCAATGTTATGATCACTTGCAAAATTTGATTTCTCACTCTGGTTTAATTATAGCTCTGGACAAAATTCAGACTACTACTCCTTACTCCTGCTTGGGGACCTTAGTAAATGACATTACCATGTGCCACAGAAAGTAACCATACATAGGGATCAATTGAAAACATTAAATGACTTTTAAAAATTGCTAGGGGACATTAATTGGATACGACCTGCTCTAGGCATTCCTACCTATGCTATGAGTAATCTGTTTTCTATCCTTAGAGGAGATCCTAGTCTCACTAGCTGTCATCAATTAACAAAAAAGCTGAGGCAGAGTTACAGCTGATTGAAAAGCAAGTCCATAAAGCTCAAATAAATAGAATAGATACAGAGAAGACTCTAGATTTGCTAACTTTTCCAACTCAGCATTCACCTACTGGTGGTATCGTTCAAGAGCAAGATCTTGTAGAGTGGCTTTTTCTTCCACATACTAATTCATGGACTCCTTATTTGGATCAAATTGCTAGTGTGATAGGTAATGAGAGAACTCAGATTGTTAAATTACATGGATATGATCCTGGAAAAATTATTGTCCCTCTCACAAAGGCACAAATAGAGCAAGCTTTTATAAATAGTCTTACTTGGCAAACCCATTTAGCTGACTTTGTGGGTATTCTGGATAACCATTTTCCTAAAACAAGACTGTTTCAATTTTTGAAATTAACTAATTAAATTCCTCCTAAAATAACTAAATTGAAACCAATTGAAGGTACTGAAAGTGTTTTCACAGATGGGTCTAGTAATGGTAAAGTTTCTTATTCTGGCTTGAAAGGTAAAGTTTTTCAGATGCCCTATACTTCAGCTCAAAAAAGCAGAGCTTATAGCTGTAATTGAGGTATTGACTGCTTTTAATATGCCTATTAATGTGATTCCTGATTCTTCACATGTGGTTTATTCCACGCAATTAATTGAAAATGCCCAGTTATGATTTCATACAGATGAACAACTGATGATTTTACTTACCCAATTGCAAACAGCAGTCAGGAGTAGAATGCACTCTTTTTATGTCACTCACATTAGGGCTTATACACCTCTTCCAGGGCCTTTAACTGAAGGGAATCAAATGGCTGATTGCCTATTTGCTAATGCAATATCTAATGCTAGACACTTTCACAATTTAACCCATGTTATTGCCTCTGGTCTCAAATGCAGATACAGCATTACCTGGAAAGAAGCTAAAGCTATTATCCAGCAATGCCCAACTTGCCAAATGGTGCATTCCTCATCTTTTACAGGAGGAGTTAATCCTCGAGGATTGGAACCTAATTCTCTTTGGCAAATGGATGTTACACATGTTCCCTCATCTGGGAGACTAGCTTATGTACATGTGTGTGTGGACACCTTTTCTCACTTCGTCTGGGCTACATGCCAATCAGGAGAGTCTTCTGCCTGTGTTAAACATCACCTTTAGCAGTGTTTTGTGGTGATTGGCATTCCAGCTTCTATAAAGCAGATAATGCCTCAGGCTATCCTAGCCAAGCTCTAGCTACATTTTTCTGTATGTGGAATATTAAACACATTACTGGTATCCCATATCAGTCTCAAGGACAAGCCATAGTGGAAAGAACAAATTGCTCCCTGAAACAGCAGTTACAAAAACAAAAAAGGGGGAGAAATAGGGACTATGGGACACCCCATATGCAATTGAATCTAACATTATTAACTTTAAATTGTTTGAGCCTGCCTAAAGGCCAGATGTTATCAGCAGTTGAACAGTGTCTACAGAAACCAGCTGCAAAGACAGAAGCAGAACAACTAGTTTGGTGGAGAGCTCCGATAACAAAAATTGGGAAATAGGTAAAAATAACTTGGGGTAGAGGTTATGCTTGTGTTTCTCCAGGACCGAATCAACAGCTGATTTGGATACCATCAAGACACCTGAAACCTTATCACAAGCCAGATGCCGAGTGAGAGATTCTGGGAGGATCCTGAGGACTCCCCAGTTGCAGCCATGTCAAGACTGATGCTGAGGAGGACCCCAACTGTCATGATCAACACCTGTCGAACACAGCCACCCACCTGGGGACAGATCAAGAAGCTGTCACAGATGGCAGAAGAAAGCCTGAGGAAAGTGGGACAACCAGTCACAATGAGTAATTTAATGGTAGTTATGATAGCGGTGATCACCGTTTCCTTGAGTATTCCTTCAACAAGGGCTGACACAGAAAACAATTACACTTATTGGGCATATTTGTCAATCTTGGCTGGCAATAATACCTGGATGTAATCACTCTATGACAAAGTTACACATGCTTTCTGATCTCAGTATTTACCATAATAAATCTGCTCCTATAATTAAGGCATACCACCCTCAAAAACGTGTTGTAAACAAAATTGAACCTGGCCAAAAAAAATGAACATCCTTGTTTAGGAAGATTGCATTGCAGAACAGTCAGAGGTGCTGCATAATGATTCTTATGGAATCATTATTGATTGGTCCCCTGAGAGGATGTTTGGCTTGAATTGCACCTCTCAATCTGCGTGCCATGGCCACACTATGTTCCGCTGGTTTGAACAAAATGGTCAGATGTTAGAAATGATAAGAAATACGGCAAGAGTTCCTATTTGGAACCATGGCAGTATAGTGGCACCTCAACCTCAAATGATATGGCCCACTGTAGGAGCTAAACATAAGGATTTGTGGAAACTATTAATAGGTCTTAATAAGATCAAAATTTGGAAATGAATAAAAAAGGCTCTAGAAGGACACTCTACAAACTTGTCTTTGGATATTGCAAAATGAAAAGAACGAATATTTAAAGCATCCCAGACACACCTGACCTTAATGCTAGGAACTGGAGTGCTTGAAGGAGCTGCAGACAGATTAGCAGCTAGTAACCCATTAAAATGGATAAAACACTTGGAAGCTCTGTGATTTAAATGATGATTGTGCCTTTAATCCGTATTGTCTTTGTATAGTCTGCAGATGCAGATCCCGACTCCTGGGAGAAGCAGCTCACCATGACAAAGCTGCCTTTGCTTTTATTGCTTTGCAAAACAAAGAAGGCGGACATGTTGGGAACAGGCCCTCAAATCTGGCCATAAACAGGCCCCAAAACTGTCCATAAAGAAAATCTCTGCAGCACTGTGACATGTTCGTGATGGCCATGACACCCACGCTAAAGGTTGTGGGTTTACCGGAACGAGGGCAAAGAACACCTGGCCCACCCAGGGTGGAAAACTGCTTAAAGGCATTCCTGAACCACAAACAATAGCATGAGTGATCTGTGCCTTAAGGACATATTCCTGCTGCAGGTAACTAGCCAGAGCCCATCCCTTTATTTCAGCCCATCCCTTTGTTTCCCATAAGAAATACTTTTAGTTAATCTACAATCTATAGAGACAATGCTTATCACTGACTTGCTGTCAGTAAATATGTGGGTAAGTCTCTATTCGAGGTTTTCAGGTCTGAAGGCTGTGAGACCCCTGATTTCCCACTCCACATGCTATATTTTTGTGTGTGTGTCTTTAATTCCTCTAGCGTCACTGAGGTAGGGTCTCCATGACCGAGCTGGTCTCAGCACTATTACATAATAGTATTTATTATGGAGTAGTATTGAGTTTGCTACATTTTATACTCATGCCCCTACCTTGGCTTTCTGTTTCGCCCATGGAAAAAAAATCGAGATTCTGTCAGTCATGCATAGGACACGATATGATCTGGTCTCCTTACCTCTGACTTTGTTTCCTACTACACTCCCCCTTGGTCACCCTGTTTCAGACATACTGACTTCCTCAATGTTATTCCAACGCATTTGGCATGCTCCCATCGCAGAGCCTTTGCACTCATTCCCTTTGCCTTGAACACTCTTTCCCTACTATGTATGTGGCATCTACCTTGTCTCTTTCAAGTCTTTGCTCAAATACTGCATTCTCATTGAAATCTACTGTCTTATTTAAAATTGCAATGTCTCTGTTGCCTGCACTCCCAATCTCCTTTAACCAGCTCTAACTTTTTTCCATAGTACTATTCACCTTCTAAAATATTGTACAATAACTATTTACATTAATGTTTTCTGTCTACCATGCTAGAATGTAAATTCCATGAAGGTAGGAGCTTGCGTCTTTTCTTAATAGGCTGTCAATACAGGTTGTGCATCTCTAATCAGAAAAGCCAAAATCGGAAGTGCTCCAAAATCCAAAAGTTTTGAGTGCAACTGACGTGATGCTACAAGTGGAAAATTCCATGCCTGACCTCATGTGATTTGTCACAGTCAAAACTTTGTTTAATCACAAAATTATTTTTTAAAATTGCATAAAATTACCTTCAGGCTATGTGTATAAGGTGTATATGAAACATAAATGAGTTTCATGTTTAGACTTGGGTCCTATTCTCAAGATTACTCATTATACACATGCATATATTCCAAAATCTGAAAAAATCTGAAGTTTAAATACTTCTGGTCCCAAGTATTAATATTTCAGCTAACGGATACTCAACTGGTATTATCTGTTGACTGAATGAATAAATAAATAGATTAAAGTTGTGAAACAACTTGAGAAACTTATTTCATTTATGTAGTATTGAGAATTTGTATTTATAGTGCTCAGCTGATTAGGACTACATGTGAATACTTGCTCATTTATAGATAAGTAACATATACTTTAAAATGGTAAAATATGTTTATGAAGTTTGGAATAACATTAAAGATTACTAAAAATAAATAGGACTGTTACTGTGACTTGATTATCACAGTTAGCTCTTACATTTTAAGAAAGTCCTTTCTGGCCGGGTGTGGTGCCTCACACCTGTAATCCCAGCACTTTGGGAGGCCAAGGCGGGTGGATCACGAGGTCCGGAGATCGAGACCATCCTGGCGAACATGGTGAAAACCCATCTCTACTAAAAATAGAAAAAATTAGCCAGGCGTGGTGGCGGGCGCCTGTGGTCCCAGCTACTTGGGAGACTGAGGCAGGAGAATGGCGTGAATCCAGGAAGCAGAGCTTGCAGTGAGCCAAGATTGTGCCACTGCACTCCAGCCTGGGTGACAGAGCAAGACTCCGTCTCAAAAAAAAAAAAAAAAAAAAAAAAAAAAGAGAAAGGCCTTTCTGTCCATACATGATTATTAAAACCAATTTTTTGAGTTCAGATTTTTTTTTTTTTTTACAAGGACTCTCTTACTTCTTTAGTTTACCTCCTTATAGCAAGGTAGAAGTGGCTTGATGTTTTCAGGACTATTCTGCACACCATAGATTTCTCAAACTCTGTTTTGTTTGAGAACCTACATGGTTCTGTGAATTTTGTTAAAGCTAAAGTGGTCATTACTTAGAAAAGGAAATTTTAAACTTATTTTGAACCTGTTCTTTGGTTATTGATCTAAGCTGTTATTTTAAAAATATTCTAACATCAATATGTAAATGTACCATATTGTACATATTTAGACCCCAATATAGACACAGATAAAAGCAGTTTTCTATTGGTATACATTTATTTTATAGATTCAAATTAAAATATTTAACAATATGAAGTTAATCATTAAGAACAATAAAGCCATTTGATTGAAATTCATGAATGACAGTTGCAGTGCTTTTTTCAGACTCCTTCTGAATTTATGTCTGGAAGGGCTTTGGTTGAAAGATAACAAGAAAAATAGTTGGAATGGTTCTACTAAAAATGACAATAGTTAAAACAAAAGAAAAGCAGCCTGACTTGCAATCTGAGAATAACATGATTAGTAGGAATAGTAGGATAATTTTATTTCATAACTTCATCACCAACAACATCTAACAACCATTTATATTGTTGTTATTATTTCAGAGACAGGGTCTTGCTCTACCACCCAGGCTGGAGTGCAGTGGCACGATAACCGCTTACTGCAGCCTCAGCCTCCCAGGGTCAAGTCATCCTCCCACCTCAACCTCCCAGGTAGCTGGGACTACAGATGTGCACCACGATGCCCAGATAATTTTTAAATTTTTTGTAGAGATGAGGTCTCCCCATGTTGCCCAGGCTGGTCTCAAACTCCTGGGCTCAAATGATCCTCCCACCTCAGCCTCCCAAAGTGCCAGGATTACAGGTGTGAGCCACCACACCCAGACCATTTATATTATTTATCATAAATGTAAGTTGGCCAAGGAACGACTCAAATATATAGTAAGTGATAAAACTATGATGGTTTCACGTGCTACTTGTTGGAAGTTCACTTGTCTTTGCACATATGATTATTATAATTTGATGAAAGCATGTCCTAAGCAGATATGCTTAAAACTTGATTGACATTTACTAGAGTATGGCACATGCATTTCTGAGTACCAATTTATATCTTCCCTTTCCCCAAGTCCCTCAACTAGGACTCGCAAAATTCTTAAACTTGTAACTTGAGGATATTTTTTTTTCCAGCCAGTATACTACTACTGGAAAGGGTGAGGGTGAGAGGGTGCTGTGGAAATATGATTTGGATCCATAATTGAGGAGCAAATTTTCCCACCTCTTAAGAGGTGAACTACTCATGTCTGGGGAAGAGGGAAGAGTAGGAATGACATAAGTCACCATCTGCCCTTACCTCACAACCAACCAAAGCAATGACTTCCGTCCCCTGATGCAGCACTGAGAAGCTGCATGAAACCTGAGTGAGTTCCACATTTTTTTTATTGCTGTCCCACAGTTAGGGCCAGTCACCAGACCTCAGTCTGTTCTCCATCATTTGTTCAGTTTGGAGTGACATCATCTGTACCTTGAGGCTCTGCCAAGTTCTTCATAAAAGAACCTTTGGCTTGAAGTGGCCCAGGACTCTTGTAATGCACACAATCTCAAAAGGGTAAAGAATTTAGCCACTGCAAAGGGTGATGGTGACTTGAAGCCACATTTTTTCCCCTGACTCAAGAAGAAATAACTAGATGGAATCAGTTTGAAATTGTCTACCCACCTGGGACAGCAGAAGAATAGAACAAACCTTTTATTTAATTTTTTAAATTTTTTTATTAGGAAAAGTGTACCTGTTTGGAGAGATTAAGGTAATGAACCCCTATGTACCTAGAACAAATATTTTAAATATAATTGTACATAGTTGGATATGCTCAGTTCAAAATTTTAGAAAAACACATTTTATAACATTCAACCTTCCTAAGCACCGACATTTTCAAGAAATTCAAATGTATGTATAGATATTTTTCCTAGATTTATTAAAAAATGAACTTCCCTGGCCATAGAAGTTAATGTTTCCATTATCTCTGAAGTCTCCAACTTGGGTATGTATACATACACATGTTTATTATATGTGTATTATAATACATAGAATTGTTATAGAACATATATACGTATGTAGTATATATGTGTGTATATATATGTATGCATACATAGAGTTTAAACTATGTATACTTTTAAAGAAGTAGAGAAAATCAAATATTTGCAGATATCTGAAGCACCCCAAGATTCCATAGAACATAACTTGAAAAACACTGTTCTAGGTACTGGGTGCTACAGGGATGAATAAGATATGGTGTTAGTCTCAGAGAATCACATGATCTCAGAGCCACTGTTCAATAAAATGTACATCAGTGTAGTTCATTGACTAGTTTCCAACTAGAATAAAAATTGTTGCTTGTGCAAGCAGTACATTTTCTTTTGTTTTTCCTCAACTTCTTTAACATCATTTCTATCACTCTTCAGTGCTTATAGAATGAAAAATATCATGTGCAATGATTGAGATTTAATGTTGAATTTTAAAAGTGCAAAGATAGAAGTAATTCGTGAAGGATGCTGCTGAAGTTTCTTATTCTATTCAGTCATTGTAACCAGTGTGATTCAAGATTGGTTGATGTATGGACCATGGCCAGCAGCAGCTTTTTTCAGAAGTAGGAGACCAGAAATTTTCTTCTCTGTCAGTATATTTTCTTGTGTATACTTCCAGAGACTTTTTTTAAAATTGGGAACCAGTCAATATTCATATGTCCTTCCCAATATGCCCTTTTTTCTTTTTTTTACCTAAGTGGTAGCATACTATATACTCTGTTCTGTACTTTGCTTTCTTTTTTTCCTGAACAATATATCTTAGAGACTGTCACATAAATTTATAAGGAGTTTTCTCTTTTTTTCCTACAAGACATAGTATTACATTGAATTGATACATTATTGATGACATTTAGATGATTGGAAGATCATTTTAAAATCAGGAGTAGGTAATTCTTAGTATGGAATGTTGTTTGAAGAATACAAAAAAAATAAAAATACTGGGCAGTGTCTCATTATCCCACTGATGACTTTAGGCGTAGGAAAGTTTGAAACCTACTCCCCTAGAACAATAGGGGGATCAAATATGTGATCACATTCTTCTGGTGGGTACAAAATGGCAAATAAATACTGGTAATTTTCCATTGGTACTCCCTGCCTGCCTGGCTAGATATTTTAAAATCCCATTGAATATCAAACTTAGAATTAAATAGGTCAGTGAGAGGAACTTCTCTCCATGCAAGTGAGGAAAGCAGTCTCATATTAAAAAAGGAAAAGTTAGTAACTTTTGTAGTTTGTCCAGAAGTAAATGCCAGAGGTCTGTATGAAATAAAGGAAATGTGGCAACTTTGTCAAGAGTACATGAAAATATTGGGACCAAGAGGGGAAAAGGCCGAAGGAAGGTATGCCTACTCCAGATGAGTTTTTTTTTTTTTTAGTGAGGAGGGGGCTGCTGGCATGAGCCCTTAAACTTGGTTATATGTGACCTCTACTCCCTGTGGTTAGAATTTCATGGCCAGAGTCAACAAGCTGTGGATGGGATTGTTAAAATTTTGTAGTAGAGCAGAGTAGACAAACATGCCTGGGTGAGTTCTCTGGGATAAGACACGTTGTGACTATTCTAGATGATTTTTCCGTGTGACATTGGACTTAGTGATTAAAGTGTTGCCAAAGGGACTGTTACCTCCTCATAGGTTGGGCCACTGTGCCTGAGACCTGTCCAGAACACTATGTTCTTATCACAAGGCAGTCCAAGAAGGACAGTATGATGATCAGAATGAGAGTGACTCTTTAGGACTTCTTTTATTTTCTGGTTTGTAGCTAACCTAAAGAGAAGTGATTAGGATTTAGCTTCTCAGATCTGCCAAGTATATGAAGTTCTAAGTTTTACTGTTGTGGAGTACTTTCTTGTCTTTTTTCCAGTGTTCTTGAATTTAATTTTCTTATTCCATAGGATTTATAGTGTACTGTCCATACAGCATACTATCCTGTGTGGATATCTCAAATCTTGTGTGGTTAAACATGCAAAAATTCAACCTTCTGTAAATAAGATAAAGTTCTGTGAGGACCGTATTTGGCTATAGTCAGATATAATAGCAGATGAATTTACCAAATAGGGTTATCCTACCTCCACTTCAGACCCATAAGCTGGCATATGAGTTTAGTGCACATGCCTCTCATTCATTCAATAAGATGTGATTGTAAATTTTCAAGACAGGATGCTATAGATCCTAAAAGAACTCTCTCATTACCATGTAATTGTTTATTTCTGCTCCACAGGGGCCTCTGCATAATGCTGCCGATGGGTACTTTGTGAGGGAGTCTTCCTAAGAGTTCCAAATGGGAAGCAGTGCAAAACTGTTTTTGGCTTTCTCCTCAACCTGCCTGATTTTCCATCTTATGTCTTATTTCCCTGTTTGGGGATAATAGGTCTCAGAGTGACATTAGCAATGTATTCATCCTATTTTCATTCCTTTTGATTTTTTCTTTTGCTTCTCCTATTCTTCCTCTGGAAAGGCTCTCCCATTTTATTCCTGGAAAGAATTGAATGGCCTTATTCTCATTCAGAGTTCTATCTGGTTTATAAGGTCTGTAAAAGAAAAAAAGACACTCTAGGTTGAGACCATTTAAGTTAGGCTTTTGATATGTAGATGAACAAGATTAAGGAGTAAAACCTTTCTCTCAGCAAAAATTTATCAAGATGATTGTGTCACTTGAAAATTTGATAATATTAGATGAATATTAACATTTCTTTTTCTTTGCATTTCTGCTATACCAATTTTACTCCTCCTCAAAGGATTGAATAGGGAGAAGATCATATACAAGGAATCAAAAAAGAAAAAAAAATTTAAATTATTCTTGTTAAATATGTATATATTTCAATGTTCATGTCTATTTATCTGCCTTTGCCTTCCTGCCTTCAGTAAATTGGCTTTCTTTCCTAACATTTACTTCTTTTGTAGCATACTACTCTTCACCCAGTCTTTATGGATATTACTTCTTTTATCTCATCTAACTCATGCCATCTCGACATTCCCCATATCATCGTATCTACTTCCTCTTCCCATTAGCATGGTTGGATCCTCACTCTTTTCATCCCAAGCCTATTTCTTATCTATTCTATATATCTCCTTGCCCTAAGTAAAACCTGACTCTTCAGTTCATTGATGAGCACTTAGCAAACATCAATTATGTATAATCGTCTCCTTTTGGAACCTTGTATTCCACCAATCTGCTGACTTTTCTCTTCCTTAAAAGTGCCTATCATGCAAGTTGGTCGAGTGATTCAGATTACGAAAGGCTCTCATTTCTAGGCTGCTTCCCTTTCTGTATTGAGCACAGGGTCCAGAACTTTATTAGAGTTTGGGTTTTATTTTATATGCAATAGAGAACCACTATGAATTTTTGAGTGGAATGAGGGTAATGAATGCATATAATATTCTAGGAAGATATTTCTGGGAGTAACATACAGAATTGTTTGTTTGAATTACATATATCCATTAATACATTACCACAGTAAAACAGAAATGAGAAAAAAAGAGAGGAGAGAAAATAGACCAAAAGAAAAAAAACTAAATGACCTTTTAAAAATACAGGTATAGTTAACTTTATTTAGCCTGTCGATGTTGTATATTGACTGATAGTAATCATTAAAGACAAACTGACATCAAGCTCAATAAATTTAAACTTTTGGCAATTTTCCTCATTTAAACAGTGCTACTATATCAACCAAATCAACACCAATTCAACCAACTAAACGATTTCTTGACTGAATCAACAGGAGACAAAGCAGCCTTTGGTTAGAAGATAAAAAGAAGAGTTGTCAGTAAATAAGAAAGTGAACGGTTGGTTCAAGAAGATAGGGAGCTAGAATAATGGAATTTCATTAAGATCAACATAAAAGAGGCTAATCAAATGCCATCAAATGTGTCCTTTCATATGCATGGAACATGTAGCAAATTCAATCCCCTATTGGGATTGAATACAGTGACTTGAAAAGTTTCAGTTTCAGAGTAGTAATGGGGAAAGGAATAATGTGGAATGAATTGAAAAGAAATAAGTAGTTGTCAAATGGATGTCAGCATCAGGTAACTGTACTGTACCTGTGGATAAGACAGATTCTTTGTTTAAACTCTCATTAAAGGAAAAAAAAATAACTAAATGCTATTAGAGTTTAACATGCTATTTATTTTCTCTTTAGTATTTCTTTCTTAAAGTTTTTTTTTTTCTTTAGAGATGGTGTCTCACTCTGTCACCAGGCTAGAATGCAGTGGCACAATCATAGCTCACTGCAGCCTCAGGCTCCTGGGCTCAAGTGATCCTCCTGCCTCAACTTCCCGAGTAGCTGGGACCACAGGTGTGTACCATCATACCCAGCTAATTTTTAAAATTATTATTTTCTGTAGAGATGGGGTCTTGCTGTGATGCCCAGGCTTGTCTCGAACTCCTGGGGTCAAGTGATCCTCCCACCTTGGCCTCTCAAAATGCTAAGATTACAGGTGGGAGCCACTGCATCTGGCCTCTCCTTAGGATTTTTATTCCAAGGTAAATAGTAGTGATCATAGCTCAATAATATTATTAGTATTCTGAATATTGTCAATGTTTATAGGAAATTAATTCTATTTAATTAACTGATTTAAACTTTCTTTGCCTTAGTTTATTAAAGAGTTACATTTTCCCCATAAAACTATGCCTTTGATATTTTAATGAAATTTAACAGAGAAACAGAATTACACTACCAGAAATTTGTTTAGATACTCCTCTGCATTTCAATCAAGGATATTATAAAGCAAAAATGAAGTTTTATTATATTTATGATATTACAATAAGATATTTTAACATTAATTTCAAATAGGTGTAACTCAAGATCATATAGGACCATTCTTTTTAAGAATAAAATGGAAAGATATAAAAGATATCTTTTATATATAAGGTAGATGAGAAAAAAGATAGAAAATAAAGAGTTTTTTTAGTCCAGAGATTATTTGGTTTGGTCTGTACTATTCCATTCAATTTTTTACCAGTCAAATTTTCCATTTATGGGACAACACCCATTAAACAGCATTTGTGTATGTCCAAGGTTTGTTTAACTTAAAGAGATACAAAATATACACGTTTTCCAAACAAAAATGGCTGGTTCAAAGTTCTGTGACCAGTGACATGTAAACTGAAGCAATCAGTGCACGTCTGGTGATGCGTTGTTAAAATTTCAAAGGTTACCATGCGTGGGCTTTAGAATTTGTTTAGAGAAGCAGTGATAACCTTGACTCTCTTTCAGCAGAAGTACAAGTTTATTAATGTAAGACTCAGTACTACTATTCACATTTTAATCATTTATGTGTTTACCTTAAGGTTCCACTATAGGTTACTTGATTTCCACTATATTTCCACTATAGGTTACTTGATTCTTAAAACTAGATGACTATATTTTACCTTTGCTTAACCCCATGCTCCATTATTTTAAATTGTTCTTTTTTGAGTTTAATTTTAATTAAGCTTATTCAACTCAATGTCAGATGATCGAATGCAGCTAATAGGATGTTTAACATTCTCTGTAGAAACAGGGCTGGGCTTGTGACTTGTTTGCTAAACTCAAGTTTAGGGTTTTTCTTGTTTAGTTTCTTAATTGTTGAAAGAGAAATAGACCTTAATTTTTTAAATAAACCAGATATTCCACTTTTAATTGAAGAAATCTCTTGTGCATTGGTTAAAGAAGTTTAATCTTTCAGTGAAAACATATCAAAGATAATTGGTTGAGGTTGAATCTCATCAAAACTCATGTAACAAGTGCTTAATGTGCAAGAACATTTATTCAATGAGCACCTCCTACTGCTTATTCAGATTTCCTCTTTCCCATTTTTAGTGTGATACGTTCTCAGTTTTCTTTTAAGGTTTCTAAAGGATAGATCTGCATTTCTATTTTATAATATATATAACCAAACCACAATTGCTATCATCTCTTGATTTAATCATCCTTTTACCTGCCATAAAAATAATTTTTTTTTTGTAGATGTTGCTCTGAAAATATTTTGTTTGACATCTATATTTAACATACATATTTCTTGGTTATTTTGGCAGAAGTTGGTAAATCTTCCTACTCTTCCATAGGTTACCTATTTTAGATATTTTAAATGAAGTCTAGGATAATAGACAGCTAGTAGATCCCAACTTAGAAGAACTAGGTTTTTGTCCTGACTTTGCCACTCACTAGTGTTTTAATCTAGGACAAGTTTGTTCTTGTCTCTGGACTTTCCTCATTCCCTTCCAGTGCTGTTAGAAGAATTATATTTGACATTACACAAGTGATATTGTTGCATTAATATATAGCATTATTATAATCATTGTAAGGTCCTGAAATAAGAGACTCATGCCTGTTTAATTAAATTATATGGATCATATTTTGAGCTAAAAATACTCATAATCTAACAAATGATTTATTTTTTGTTTGTGAGTTTAAATAGCAAGACTTAAAATGTATAAAATGAAATAATAATCAATCATGTTTTTAAATAAAGGTAATATTGAACAGAATAAAATTAAATAAAATATCAGTTTGTCTCAGATAATTCAGGTAGTGATTTGTCATATAGAGGATCTAATAATTTGATTCTGAAGGCAGCAAAATGACCAATAAAATACTAGGGGTAACATTTCTCTTTATTAAGTGTATTTGTTTTGATTTAGAAAGACAAAGCAGAAGAAAATTGAATATTTGTCTAAAAATGAATTTTATATATTTTATATTATTATTATTATTTGAGACAGCGTCTTGCTCTGTCACCCAGGCTGGAGTGCAGTGGCATGATCATGACTCATGGCAGCCTTGACCTCCTGGGTTCAAGTGATCCTCCTGCCTTAAACTCTTGAGTAGCTGGCACTACAGACACACACCACCATGCTCGGCTAATTTTCTAATTTTTTTGAGACTGGGTCTCACCATGTTACCCCAGCTGGTCTTGAACTCCTGGGTTTAAGTTATCCTCCTGCCTCAGCCTCCCAAAATGCTGGGATTACAGGCATGAGCCACCACACCTGGCCATGTTTTTAATGTTATTAATTCAGCAAACACTTGTTGGATATCTACTCACTCGTTTAACAAATGCTTATTGTATGCTCAGTATTCTACCCATTTGAGATAGAGTGACAATCAAGACAAGCAAAGTCCCAAATCACAAGAAGCCTACAGTCTAGAGTGAGAGGTGTTTTATAATTAAGGGCGAGGAGCTGGATCCGTTGAAGGCCTTCAAAAGGCAGGATGAAAATTTAAATAAAATTCAGACTATAGTAAGAAAATGGGCCAAGAAGTCTGAATTCTTCATTGGACCTCAATTTTCAAGATATAATAGCAAATATTATAATGTTGAATGGAATTTCAGGGTTACAATATTATTTTTTTCCAAAGATAGGTTACTTTTGATGACAATATCAATTAAATTAGCAATGCCAGGAGTCTTGAGTCACATTTGTTTATAGAGCTCTGACAAAAACATGTTTGTTCAGCCCTGCCCCATGCTCTTGTTTAATGTGTATGGAAGCTGGAAGAGTTCTATGAGTCTAACATAATTAGTTGTCCATAATGAATAAACTACATGGGCTCTGTGAATCTTATGCATGCAGCAGAGTAAAGTGGTTAAGAGCACGAATTTTAAAGCCAAACTGCCTGGGTTTGCATCCTGACGCTATTCATTACTTACTAGGTGTGCACCCTTGAACAAATTAAACTACTTAGCCTGACCCTTCAGGCTCCTCATCTGCTAAACAGGCATAATAATAGTACCTACCTCGGTTGTGACAATTAAATGCATGCATATGTGTACAGTGCTAGAAGTGGGCCTGTTCCATCATAAGTGCTAGTTAGGTGTTTCTTTCAGGGACTAAGGCTCATTTTGTCTGCCTTATGTTACCCAGTTTTGACTCTTAGAAACTGGTTAGTTTTTAGAGATGGAGGGAAAAATCCATATTTTATAACAGTTTCAGAGGAATCAAAATTGTGGAAAGCACCTTATAAATCATGTGGTCTAGTCCCTTCATTTTATACATGAGAAAATTGAGACCCCAGAAGCTGAGTTACATGTCTAACATGACTTTAAATAGTCTCCCATTAGGCAGGTAAACCCAATGTAGCTTAATAGTGTTGGTCACCGTAATTCAGCTGTGATCATGAAATATCCAGATTATTTGAGCCACCTCGGATTACAAAGACCCACTAAATTAAACTGAGATCTAAGATCTTCAATGTACTCAAGGCTACAAATGGGATAAGAAAACTCAAGTAAAATTCAAGCTTGCTGATTTTAATTTATGATCATAATGTACTGTCCTGAGGGAAGCACACATAAAAGATACATGGTAACAGTTGTGTTGTATTAAGGGAGAGCATGTCTATAAAAGTATTTTTTCCTAAGATTTTATAATCTGTTAGCTCTTTGTTGGTGTCAGCTGAGTTTCTTGTTGATCTCAGACAATGAGTTTACTCTTCTGTCACTCTCTTATGTTCAGTGATATATCTGTGATGACAGATAAAGATCTGTCTTTAAAGATGCATGCACAACTGTGACTGTATGTTTTGTAAGTAAAGCAGTTATGCAAGAATGTAACTTTTCTTTTCTTTTTTTATTTTTTGAGACAGGTTCTCACTCGGCTGCCTAGGCTGGAGTGCAGTGGTGCAATCTTGGCTCTCTGCAACCTCTGCCTCCTAGGTTCAAGTGAATCTCGTGCCTCAGCCTCCTGAGTATCTGGGATTACAGGCGTGTGCCATCACACCCGGCTAATTTTTGTATTTTAATTGAGATGGGTTTCACTGTGTTGGCCAGGCTGGTCTTGAACTTCTGATGTCATGTGATCTGCCTGCCTGTGCCTCCCAAAGTGCTGGAATTACAGGCATGAGCCATTGCACCTGGCTGACTTTCCTTAATTTTAAAAATATACTTTAATGTTTAGAGCAATTTTAGGTTTACAGCAAAATTAAGAGGCCGATACAGGGATTTCCCATATTCCCCAGCCCCTACACATACATAGCCTCCTCCATTATCAACTCTCCCGGCCAGAGTGATACATTTGTTACAATTGATGAACCTGCATTGACACATCATAATCACCCAGGGTCCATCCATAGTTTACTTTAATTAGGGTTCCCTGTTGGTATTGTGCATTCTGTGGGTTTGGACAAATTTATGACATGCCTCACCATTACAATATCATGCAGAGTAGGTTCACTACCCTAAAAATCCTCTGTGCTCTGCCTCTTTATCCCTCCCTCCCTCCTAACATCTGGCAACTACTGATTTTTTTTTTACTGTCTCCGTTTTCTAGAATGTCACAGAGTTGGAATTATACAGCACATATGTAGCCTTTTCAAACTTCATTACACTTAGTACTATGCATTTAAGTTTCTTCCATGTCTTTTTATGATTTGCTAACTCATGTGTTTTTTATTATTAATAATTTTTCATTGTCTAGATGAACTATAGTTTATCCATTCACCTACATAAGGACAACCTTGCCTCCAGGATTTGGCAATTATGAATAAAGCTGCTATAAATACTCATGTGTAGATTTTGGTGTGAACATAGCTTTCAACTGCTTTGGGTAAATAACAAAAAGTACGATTGCTGGCTCATATGGCAAGAGTATGCTTAGTTTTGGAAGAAATTGCCAAACTGTCTTTCAAACTGGCTGTACCTGTACATTTTGCAGTCCACCAGCAATGAATGAGAGTTCCTGTTGCTCCACATCTTTGCCAGCATTTGGTGTCAGTGTTCTGGATTCTGGCCATTCCAGTAGGTGTGTAGTGGTAACTCCTTGTTTCAATTTGTATTTCCCTGATGACATATTATGCGGAGTGTCTTTTCATATTCTTGTTTGCCATCTGTATATGTTGCTTGGTGAAGTATCTGTTAAATCGTTGGCCCATATTTTAATCAGGTTGTTTGCTTTCTTATTGTTGAGTTTTAAGAGTGTTGTATGTTTTGCATGGCACATGTATACATATGTAACAAACCTGCACGTTGTGCATATGTACCCTAGAACTTAATAATTTAAAAAAAGAGTGTTGCATGGTTTGGATAACAGTCCTTTATCGGTTGGTTTTTGGAAATATTTTCTCTTAGCCTATGGCTTTTCATTTCATTCTCTTGATAGTGTCTTTTGCAGAACAGAAATTTTTAATTTTAATGAAGTCCAGCTTTTCATCTCTTAATTTATATTATACCTTTGTTGTCATATCTAAGAAGTTGTTGCCAAAGCCAAGGTCATCTAGAATTTCTCCTGTGTTATATTATAGGAGGTTTATAGTTTTGTGTTTACATTTAAGTCTGTAAACTATTTTGAGTTAATTTTTATGAAGGGTGTAAGGCATGTACCTAGTCATTTTTTCTGTGTGAATGTCTACTTGTTCCAGCACTATTTGTTGAAAATATCTTTTACTCATTGCATTACTTTTGCTCTTTTGTCAAATATCAGCTGATCATAATTCTATTTATGTGCATTTGCATCTATGTGACTCTTTTTGGGCTTTGTATTCTGTTCCACTGATCTATTTGCTTAGTCTTTTGTCAATACCACGTCGTGTTGATTACTGTCAGTTATATTTAAGTCTTGAAGTTAGGTAGTGTCAGATCTCTGATTTTGTTCAGCCAACCCAGAGTTGGCTATTGTAGGTCTTTTGTCTGTACATTTAAACTTCAGTATAAGTTTGTCAATATCAACAAAATAATTTGCTGGGATTTTGATTGTGATTCCTAACTTGATTCTATCAATCAAGTTAGGAAAAACTGACATCCTTACAATTTTGAGTCTTCCTATCTATTAACATGGAATATCTTTTCATTTATTTAGTTATTCTTTGATTTCTTCAATCAGAGTTTTGTAGTTTTTCTCATCTAAATCTTGTACATATTTTGTTAGATTTATATCTAAGTGTTTCATTTTTTGAAGTGCTAATGTAAACAGTATTGTGTTTTTAATTTTAAATTCCACTTATTCATTGCTGATATATAGGAAAACAATTGACTTTTGCATATTAACCTTGTATCCTCCAACCTTGCTATAATTGCTTTTGTTTTCCTAATTCTTTTGGATTTTCTACACAGATGATTATGTCATCTGCAAACAAAGACAGACATTTGCAACAATATTGAAACACATTGTTGAGGTGACATTCTTTCTTTGTTCCTGAAAACTTTCCTTAAACTTTTGTAAGTCAAATTCATTTCCATTTTGAACCTGCGTAAGTGGAGAAATATTCACCGTCAACAGTTTGGTGTCCCCTTGCTTTCCTTGAGTTGATTCATCTAATGCCAAGACATTGTGTGAGGCTTCATTGGTTCCTTGGTTGTTTGTCTACACAGCTCTCTGCTGAGATGTGAGTCATTGCCCATCTGGTTCTCTATTCTCTGTCTATGCAGTTCACCCCTGAGGCGCCCCTCCATCTTGTTGGGCAGCCGCTTTAGTACTGTTCAAACTCTCTATTCCTTCTACACCTAGTTTAAGGATGCTGGAATCATTTGGTTACTTTTCCTGATTTTTGTGAATTTGCCTAAGTTTGGGACAGTTTAAGACATAACACACGGTCATTTTCTTTGTGGGGTCTTGTCTTGCCCCTTTCCTGAGGGCTTTCCTAGAAAGGACTCTCTTTTTCTCTCACAAGATACTATTGCTTTTCCTTGCCTTTCCTATGCTATTCCAGAAAAAAGAGTCTTTCAGACAAGCCCCTTCTCTTCAACCACCATTATTGTTTTTAAAATAATTTCAACTTTTAGTTTAGATTCATGGGGTATATGTGCAGGTTTGTTATATGAGTATATTGCCTAAGGTTTGTGATATAAATGATCTTGTCACTTAGGTTGTGAACATAGTACCCAATAGTTAGTTTTCAACTCTTTCCCTTCTTTTCCTCCCCTCTTATTATTGATCCCCAGTGTCTATTGTTGCCATTTTTATGTCCACAAGTACCCAGTGTTTTGCTCCTACTTATAAGTGAGAATGTATGGTGTTTGATTTTCTGTTTCTGCATTAATTCTCTTAGGATACTGGCCTCCAGCTGTGTTCATATTACTTCAAAGGACATGGGTAATTTTGTCCTTTTTTATGGCTGTGTAGTATTCCATAGTGTATATATATCACATTTTCCATTTCTTTTTTTTTTTTAAATATTCTTTTTTCTTTTTATTTAACTTTTATTTTGGTATATGTGCAGGATTTTTATATAGGTAAACTTGTGTCATGGGGATTTGTTTTACAGATTATTTTATCACACAGGTAGTAAGCCTAGTACACATTAGTTATTTTTCCTTATCCTCTTGTTGCTTCCAACCTCTACCCTCCAATAGGTCCAGTGTGTGTTATTCTCCTCTATGTGTTCATGTGTTTTTATCATTTAGCTCCCGCTTATAAGTGAGAACATGCAGTATTGGTTTTTTGTTCCTGCATAAGTTTGCTAAGGATAATGGCCTCTGGCCTTCAGCTCCATCCATGTTTTTGCAAAGGACGTGATCTCATTTTTTATGGCTGCATAGTATTCCATGGTGTTCTACATTTTCTTTATCCAACCTACCATTAATAGGCACCTAGGTTGCTTCCATGTCTTTGCTATTGTGAATAGAGCTGCAATGAACATACAAGTGCATGTGTCTTTTTGGTAGAATGATTTATTTTCCTTTGGATGTATATCCAGTAATGAGATTTCTGGGTTGACTGGTAGTTCTAATTTTAGTTCTTTGAGAAATCTCCAATTGCTTTCCAAAGTGGTTGAACTAATGTACATTCGCACCAACAGTGTAGGTGTTCCATTTTCTCTGCAGCCTCGCCAGCATCTGTAATTTTCCAACATTTTCTTGGTAGTCATTTTGACAGGTGTGAGATGGTATCTTGTTGTGATTTTGAGTTACATTTTTCTGATGATTAGTGATGTTGAACATTTTTTCATATGTTTGTTGGCTGCTTGTTTGTTTTCTTTTGAGAAGTGTCTGTTCATATGTTTTGCCTGCTTTTTAAAAGGGTTATTTGATTTTTACTGGATTTATTTATTTATTTATTTATTTATTTATTTATTTATTTATTTTGAGACGGAGTCTCACTCTGTTGCCCAGGTTGGAGTACAGTGGCGTGATTTTGGCTCACTGCAAACCTCAGCCTCCCATGTTCAAGCAATTCTCCTGCCTCAGCTTCCTGAGCAGCTGGGATTACAGGTGCCCACCACCACACCCAGCTAATTTTTGTATTTTTAGTAGAGATGGGGTTTCTCCATGTTGGTCAGGCTGGTCTTGAACTCCTGACCTCAGGTGATCAGCATGCCTCGGCCTCCCAAAGAGCTGGTATTACAGACATGAGCCACCGTGCCTGGCTTTTTTGCTTGTTGGATTAAGTTCCTTCTAGATTTTGCATATTAGACTTTCGTTGGATGCATAGTTTGCAAGTATTTTGTCCCATTCTGTACGCTGTCTTACTCTGTTGATAGTTTCTTTTGCTGAGCAGAAGCTCTTTAGTTTAATTAGGTCCCACTTGTCAATTTTTGTTTTTGTTGCAATTGCTTTTGAGGACTTAGTCATAAATTCTTTCCTAAGGCTGATGTCCTGCATGGTATTTCCTAGGTTTTCTTCTAGGATTCGAATAGTTAGAGGTCTTATGTTTCAATCTTTAATCTATCTTGAGTTAATTTTTCAGAGATCATATTCTTATTACTTTCCTCCACATCTGTTTTTTCTCCCCATCCTGATAGATTATTTCTAGCATCTTCTCAGATCCTTTTCTCTTTCTCAAATATTTCTCCCAAACATTCTGCTTATGTCAAGAATGCTTTCAGTTCCTCTAGGAGCTTAGGTTTTAGAAACTAACATTAAAAAAGAAACCCTTTGTTCAGGCTTTTCATCCTTTACCTCCCTCCTCCAAAGCATTTAGCACACAATGACTCAACAGGTTGATGACAAAAATTGACATTTTCTAAAGAAAAAAAGAGAGTGTACTAGATCAAGAAATGTTATCCCATCACATAGTTATTAATATTTATTTTACTTTGTGGGGTTGGGTTGGCTTCAGTTTGTGTGTTTTTGTAACCATCCAGATGACAGTGATGGCAGTGTCAACCCCAAAGATTTTGGGAATCCTATAAAATAAAGCAATCCGGAGGGTTTTTCTTGACATTTTTTTCAATTGATATGTCTTAGTTGTCCATATTTTTCAGGTACATGTAATATTTTGATATGTGTGTATAAGGTATAATCATCATATCAGGATAATTGGGATATCTAACACCTCAAACATTTATCTTTTCTTTGTGTTGGGAATATTACAATTTTTCTCTTATAGGTGTTTTGAAATATAAATTATGATTCACTTCTTACTGTAGTATCAAATACTAGAATTTGTTCTTCTACTTAACTGTATTTTTGTATTAATCAAAGGCATTTTTATGTCATATTAAAACAGAAGTTAAGGATCTTCAGAGAAATGCTCTCTACCGTGACACTATTTTTTGAATGATAAATGAGGATTATTTAACAATGAGCCCTAATTCATTTTGAAAAACAATTAGTACTAAATATCAGAAAAACATATGAATTATACATAGTAAATATTATCTTCTGCATTTGTAGTGTAAACTGAGACACCAAAAAGTAACTCACCCCGAGTTTAGTGGCTGACCCAGTGGCTGACGTGTTTTAACATTTATATGCAGGTTTCTGCTATGCACCTAGCACTATTCTAAGCACTGTCCCTGAAATCATTTTCGAATTTGTGTGTAATATGACACTCATTGCAATTTTTAAAGGACTTTTTCACATTGGAAGAGGTAAAGTAATTTTCCCAGGGACTGTAGAAAACTGACATTATAATCCCTAGTTTTATTTCACCATATTGTTTCTTATAAATGTCTGTCCACCAATGTGTTAAAAATGGGCTCAGCAGAGTATGTGGGATATAACAATAAAATATATTTTTAGTATTTCCCAAAATTAGATCACTGTCATATTTAAGTGAATGATTCTTTTATTATATTAATCATTGCAGGTTTTAGAGCTGTAAACTGTCAACCGCATTACAGAATGATGAGACTCATTTGTTGATTCTCTGCCCATGAAATCTCCAGTTGATACACAAATGCCAGACTCAGCATTTCTCCTTCTCCCAGAGATAGGCTAGTTCTTGAAGGTCATTTTTTTTGTGTAGACTTTCTGTAATTCATTTGCTCAGAGTATACTTTTCAATGGACATAGTTCACTCCTTGTTGATTAGAGTTGTAGAGTATTTGCTGTCTGCCTGAGTTTTGCAAATTATCAGTGGTAAAGGATTAAAGTGTAAACATAAGGTCAATGGCCTTCAAAGTGGTGGATGGGCTGATATTACAGTTTAAAAATATTTAAATACATTTATTCTTTAATATATTGAAGGATTTCTACAAGGCATATTTTTTAGGCAACAGAAATGAACTATGATCAGAGGCGATTCTAAAGTGTAAGGTGTTGGATCTTCTATATATTAAATTTTGAAAGTACTATGAATGAATGGAAGTACATATTGCTTGTTATTCTATTAAGCTATCACAGTCTCCTATCTTAGATTAGAGATTTTTTTGGTGTGTCTTTGCTTGTAATTTGCAAAATCCATGTAAGGAATTAATGTGCATATTAATATTTTTGTGCTTCACAAAGGCTTAAAATTGTTTTTTTTTTCTTTTTTTAAATTATACTTTAAGTTCTGGGGTACATGTGCAGAATGTGCAGGTTTGTTACGCAGGTTTACATCTGCCATGGTGGTTTGCTGAACCTATCAACCCGTCACCTACATTAGGTATTTCGCCTAATGTTATCCCTCCCCTAGCCCCAAACTCCTTGACAGGCCCTGGTGTGTGATGTTCCCTTCCGTGTGTCCATGTGTTCTCATTGTTCAACTCCCACTTATGAGTGAGAACATGCAGTGTCTGGTTTTCTGTTCTTGTGGTAGTTTGCTGAGAATGATGGTTTCCAGCTTCATCCATGTCCCTGCAAAGGACATGAACTCATCCTTTTTATGGCTGTATAGTATTCCATGGTGTGTATGTGCCACATTTTCTTTATCTAGTCTATCACTGATGGACATTTGGGTTGGCTCCAAGTCTTTGCTCTAGTGAATAGTGCCACAATAAACATATGTGTACATGTGTCTTTGTAGTAGAATGATTTATAATCCTTTGGGTATATACCCAGTAATGGGATTGCTGGGTCAAATGGTATTTCTAGTTCGAGATCCTTGAGGAATCGCCACACTGTCTTCCACTATGGTTGAACTAATTTACAATCCCGCCAACAGTGTAAAAGCATTCCTATTTCTCAACATCCTTTCCAGCATCTGTTGTTTCTTGACTTTTTAATGATCGCCATTCTAACTGACATGAGATGGTATCTCATTGTGGTTCTGATTTGCATTTCTCTAATGACCAGTGATGATGAGCTTTTCAATAGCTTGTTGGCTGCAAATATGTCTTCTTTTGAGAAGCGTCTGTTCATATTCTTTCCCACTTTTTGATGGGGTTGTTTGTTTTTTCTTGTACATTTATTTAAGTTCTTTGTAGATTCTGGATATTGCCCTTCATCAGATGGATAGATTGCAAAAATTTTCTCCAATTCTGTAGGTTGTCTGTTCATTCTGATGATGGTTTCTTTTGCTGTGCAGAAGCTCTTTAGTTTAATTAGATCCCATTTGTCAATTTTGGCTTCTCTTGTCATTGCTTTTGGTGTTTTAGACATGAAGTTGTTGCCCATGCCTATGTCCTGAATGGTATTGCCTAGATTTTCTTCTAGGAATTTTATGGTTTTAGGTCTTACGTTTAAGTCTTTAATCCATCTTGAGTTAATTTTTGTATAAAATGTAAGGAGTTTCTGCATATGCCTAACCAGTAAAACTGTTTTTAAAACAATGTAAAATCTCAAGAAAGATTTTGAGTTAACTCTTTGTCCAAATCAAACACAACTGGAAACCTATCTTGTTCTCTGCACAGATTATTTAAATCTTAGTGTCAAGATACATAGGCACCAATATATATATCACCAAGATAGGTATTATGTCTCTAAATCAGAGTGTGATGTGATTATCCAATAATGGTTCATGGGGATAACCAAGTGATATTAGAAAAAAAAATTAATTTGGAACTCAGTAGGACTGCAAATAAGTAAAAATGGAAGCCTGGAAACTGAAAACAAATTCAAATTAAGTTTTCCTATCAAGGTAAACTTAGTTTTTATTTTGTTTCATATATGTATGACCAATTAATAATAACTTAGTGAGTTTGCCCCATATGTTTCACCATATATTTAGCTCTCTTAAGTACTGTTGGTGACAAATAAATAAAATAACTGGGAATTTATGGCCCCTGCTGTCTTTAAAGTGCTTATAAGTTAGTTATAGAATAATAATAACAGTCCTAACGCTGCTGCTAACCAGCAACATTACATTGCATAAGTGTCTGAGTCTACTTTTCTAGACTTGTACACCACAGATGCTCCTGATTTTCCTCTTACATTTCACCTTCTCCTTTTCACTGGCTTCCTCTGGCCTCTCCTCCACCCTCAGACCTCTAAATGTAGTATGGAAGTTTCCGCCCTCAGCACTCATCTCTTTCCTGTCTACATTTTCCTCCTGGGTGCTCAGATGATCTCTTTGAATACTATCTATGTACTAATTTTTTTGAATTTTTATCCTTTGCCAGAAGTCCTCCCTTGAATTCTAGATTCATATGTTACACAACATCACATTTTTACCAGGATGTCTAACAAGTATTTCAAACTTAACAAGGCCAAACAGAACTAGTAACTACCTTCCTTAAGCCTAGTGTATATCCTCCCATTTCCCCCTTTCCATGTACCCCCCATTCCCAGCCTTTTCCATTTCCGTAAATGGTGACAACATTTTCTCAGTTGTTTAGGTCAAAACCTGAGTCATTATTGAATCTTTTTCTTTCTTACACTTCACACCTAATTTTTCAGTAATTACTGGCAGTGCTACTCACAAAACATATTCAGAATGAAAACATTTTCAGAATATTCAGACCACTGCTGACCACTTTGTATGCTATTACCAGCATTCAGATCTCAATGAGAGTGTTACTTCCTCAGACAGCCCTTCTCTGACACCCTCAGGAAAGCCGTAGTCCTTCACTATCATACTCACTCTCAGTACCTGATTTTATTATCATCTTCAACTTATCAGTACATGGAAGGTTTATTTATTTACTTGTTAATTTGCTGTCTTCTGCACTGGAATGTAAACTCTTTCAGGTCAAAGAATATGTACAGTCTATTCAATGTTGAATCCCCAGCACTTAGAATAGAGACTGGCACACGGTAAGTAATCAAAAAAATTTGCTGATGGTTTGGTTAACTGGCCTTTATATTTTAATCTGTAAGACAAAGGGAATGAAACCAATGATCTCTAAGGACTTTTCTACACCTAAGATTCTTTTCTATTCTCTTAATACTGGATTGGTTTGAATAATGAGGATGGCAAAATGTCCAAGTTGTACCCATTTTCTAAGACCTAGTTAAGTCACATCTCTAACCACTTGGACCCATAGATCTTTCTTCCTTCCTGCGTGAACAACCATAGAGTCTCTGTGGGTTAGTTCATGGCTAGCCAAATACCTTTGCCTTACTAGTTAAGTGCCCTTGCATGCATATTTGTAATTGCAATTTCACTTGAACACTTTTGAAGTAAGACCCTGTGCTTGTCCCCCCTGCTTTTTCTTATGGCATTAATGATAACACTAGTTAAAATTCATTGAGTGTCAATATGAGGCAGGCAATGTTTATACTTGATGAGCATTAACTAATTTAATTGTTACAGCTACCCCATAAATTAAGATTATTATTTATTCTCAAGAGAGAAAATCAAGGCATAGCATATTGAAGTACCTTACCCACACAACTAGTAAGAAGTGGAGCTGGTATTCAAACTTGAGAAGTCTAATTCCAAACTAGTGCTCTTAATCAATACACGATAATATTTCATGTGGTACCTAGCTCAGACACTAGAAATATGTGGGAAATAGAACAGACACTAGATATTCATTTGAGTGAGCTCGGTGAATAAATAAGAAATAGATAAAAATGTGCAGCAGTAGTTCTATGAAGTGACTGTATATGTCACCCAGAAAATCTCTAGGTAATTACTGGAAAGACTCTCATTCTCATGAATACCTTGTTTTATTCTGACTGCTGCCTTCACATGGCTTGCATTTTTGTATTTATCATTCCACTTCACTCTGCTTCTGCTTAATCCAGCAGTTTTGTATCTGAGCAACCATCTGTCTTTAAACAAATTCCACAGATGTAATCATCAGTACAGCTAAACCAAAAACAAATTCAAACCTAATCTTCCCAGAAGAGCAGAACTTGGTGTAGGTTAGAAAGACTTTAAGTGTTTCAAAGAGTATTCTTTTTACATGTTTTCTAGCAGTGATGAAGTAATAAGTAAAAAGAATGTCAGTTAAAATATAAAATAAAGCTTTGTGTGGCTGTTTAAAAAATTGTAGAATAGGCCAGATGCGGTGGCTTACACCTGTAATCCCAGCACTTTGGAAGGCTAAGGTGTGTGGACCACCTGAGGTCAGGAGTTCAAGACCAGCCTGGCCAATATGGTGAAACCCCTGTCTCTACTAAAAATACAAAAATTAGCAGGGCCTGTCATCCCAGCTGCTCAGGAGGCTGAGGCAGGAGAATCGCTTGAACCTGGGAGGCAGAGGTTGCAGGGAGCCGGAATCACGCCATTGCACTCCAGCCTGGGTGACAAGAGCAAGACTCAGTCTCAAGAAAAAAGAAATGGTAGAATAAAGCAATATGAAATAGTAGATTTCATCTTGGATTTATTGTGAGACTCTGAAATTAGAACTAGCCATGGATATTTCTCATTCCCAACATGGTTGCCAGTGTCTGTTTTCTTCTTCGGCATGTACTGCCCCATGTACTAATGATCTGTTTTGCTGCTGTGGGTTACAGGAAAGGTACAAAGAAGCCCTTATGACACTTAGAAAGCCTATTTAAGATAAGCAAATAATAAAGCACCAGACGAAAAGGGTACACCCTCATCTCAGGTCGCAATTCAATTTCCCTCCTCTCCCAAATTTTCTATTGCCAATAGCAATGAATGTAGCTTTGTCAACATAATAATAGTTTTGAGGGACTATCAGAGAATAGTTGTCCTAATTTTTTGAAAGGCATTATAGGATATATATATCTTGAATGCCTCTTTGCTGTTTTGTTCACTAGCTATTGCCCTTGGGCAAGTTACTTAATCTTAGCTACTTTATGTTAACCTCAGTTTCCTCAATTGTAAAATGCAATAATGACAATGCTATTCTAGTAAGAGTACCAGAGAGGCAAATATGCCACTGCTGGTAAAGCGCTGCTGAGAACAGGGACTGGCATGTTTGAAGGCATTTTATAAGTGCTTGTTAAACAAACAGGGCATCCCCTGCTGTCCTCTTTCCCCTCACACACTCAGGGGTTCAGTAGAGTTAATATAGTTCTAATACAAAATAAATACACTTAAGATTTTAGTGTTTGCAGCTTTATAATGAATAAATGCAAAATTTCTATTATTGTTATTTTCAACTACTATTGGCAACAAACTCATGGACTTTTATTATACTTTCATGGATATCAAGGAGTTGATGGACATCAGACTGGAAGTGGCTTATTTGTTCATTTATTTATTCATTTATTCATTCAGTCAACAAATATTTATAGAGCACTTGCTACATGCTAGGAATGTATGTGATTACTTATGTGAATCTTAAATTTGCTAGAGATGGGGATATAGCGATCTTTCTTTGTTTTTTCATAATACAATCACTTGGAAATTTTTTACTCACTGAATTTAATTCATAGGTTTAATTACTATCTACTGTCTAGTACTGAACTGAGATTTTGTAAAGAATACAGTGAATAGGGAAAATGTTTACTCTTATAAAATGATTACAATTTAATAAAATCTTATAAATTCAAGAGATGTAACTAAGAATGAAAACAAAGTAATACAGGTCATCAGAAGACAGAAGAATGTAAGCCTGGGAAAAGAGAAGGTCTGGAGGTGTGCTCTGGAGATGGGAAGATTTAGATAGATACAAAGCAGGGGAAATCATCATGGTGGGAGAAAGCCCAATAAGCAGAGATTTGTATCTGAAAATGAACATGACCCCCTGGGAAAAAGGAAGATGGCCTCATAGCACCTTGCACATCTTCTCATCTATTATGGCATTTAATACCTTGTAGGCTTGCAAAAAATGTTACAGGGAGTATAACTGAGTTAATGGGAAAATTTATTCATGAAAGAGAATAACAGATTATATTATGGAGATCATTTCTTCACGTATTTGTTCATTTGTCTACTCACCTATTTAACAGACATTGAACACACATGCGCCAGTCATCTGCTAGCCACTGAGGATATTGCTGTGATGGAGAAAGACAGAACTTCTGCTTTCAGGGACATTATAAACTAGTGGAATCAGATTACAGAGTATGTTGCATTTTTTTTTTTTTAATTTGGAGACAGGGTCTTGCTTTGTTGCCAGGCTGGAGTGCAGTGGCATGATTATAGCTCACTGCAGACTTGAACTCCTGGGCTCAAGAAATCTCCCACCTCAGCCTTCTGAGCAGCTGAGACTACAGGTGTGCACCACCACATCTGGGCAATTTATTTATTTATTTATTTTTGTACAGACAGGATCTCACTTTATTGTCCAGGCTAGCATCAATCTCCTGGGCTCAAGCAATCCTCCCAGTTTGGCCTTCCACAGTGTTGGGATTACAGGTCTGAGCCACCTTGTTGAGATGGATTACAGAACATTTTGAATACCAAAGCAAGAAGCTTGGCATTTATTTAAAATGTAATGGGGAACCAATAAAATATCTTAAGGAGAGGAAAGTTTTGGTATTAATCAGAGTAGATAGGGACTAGAAATATGATCATTAATTCAGAGTTTATTGTAATAACTCAGGTGTGATTTGGTGAGAGCCTGAACCAAACTGGCCTCAGTGCCCTGGTGAATAAGAATAAATGTGAAAATGGGTCAAAACAATTTAACTAACAGATAGATCAAAACTGTTTAGGGACATATTGGATACTTGAAGTTAAAGAGAAGAAATTATTAAAGGCACTCCGAAGCTATCAAATGCTATGGCATGAAAACTTACAGTATCATAAGCCAAATGGGTAAATTTGGGAAAAAAATTAGATGGGGGTTGTGGAGGGAAATTGGCCAATTGACTAAGAACATACTGACATGCTGAGGTGATGTCAAATGGGTTTCATGAAGAGGAATGGATTTCCAAGTTTTTTTGACAGTGACCTGAGTAAAACACAGATTTTACATGATGACCTGATATACACATGTATAGCAAAACTTTTACAAAATGGTACTAATCCCACTACAGGCAATTTACCCTGATCAATTCTATTCTATTAATTTTATTTTACTAAACAATACTGGCCATGACATCCTAAATTTATTTCATGACCCTGTTTGAAAGTTGTTCTAAAGATAGTTGAAAATTAGGAACTTTCTATAGTAGGTGTGTTGTAGAAATTTTTGGCAATGAGGCCCTTATGGAAGAACGGTCAAGGCTAATCCAGATTTTGGGGTTGTGCCATATGGCATTAGGAAATAAGCTGAGTTCACAGGGTATAGAAATTTTTCCTAGATGATCATGACTACAAACAGAACAGTTTCTAACCCATGAATAAATTAGTTACATATACCCCAGGATGTGGATGACAAAGAATATTAGAAATAGCATGAAATATCATCACTGACTATTTTTTTTACTATAAAATATATGTTTTAGTTTAAAAATAAAGGTAGCTGTGTTAATATTTAACTACACTGGATTTTTCCTAGTGAGTAAAGTAATGTCCCCAATATCCTCCCCTCCCTATGCTTGTAGATACATTTCATATTTGATGTTTTCCAGGATTATGAACAATTTTAAGGTACAGTAAGAGTGAACAAAAGAACAACCCCTGAATGGACAGATTTGTGGCTGTTAGTTTAATTTGGCTAATCAAGAAGCAACTGCACCAATGTAGTAAGTGGCCATGAGCAAGTTTCTCTAAAACAAAAAACATTGCTTCACAGGGTGGTTGAGTCACTGGAAAGATTTTCATATTTAAACTCCTTTAGCATCCCCTTTGTCTACTCACCTAAACCAAATACAAAATAATATCAATGGGAATTAGTACTGGTTTGGGACTTGGATTTGAGTGGGGAGGCCAAAGAAGAGCCAGCCATAACAGCACATTGTAAGTATTGAGTAACATTCTGGGCAATGACTGTGGTGTGGCTGCTGGGCCAATAGGATGTATCATTGGGCCATTTAAATAGACCCTGTTTTGACTAGTGGCTAGAATATTTTTAACCTCTTCAGTTGGTCAGGATTGAAGTAAGGCAGCTTCTGCTAGCCTGTTTACCTTCACGGTACTACACTAATTTCTGGATTGCGTTCTAATGAGAAAAGAAAAATGTAGAGGATGCACGGTATCAAGTTGCTCATGGCCATTTACCATATGGCTACAGTTGACTCTTGATCTGACAAATTAAATTGACAATCAATGAAAGTTTTGAATGACTTCTGTATCCAAGGCATGAGCTGGATCTAGTGTTAGATATAGTGAGGATGAACCATGGTTAGTGCTTTCAAGAAACTTATTATATTGGGGATGTAGGATATAAATTGTAGCATTTCTGTTGTATGCAACATTAATCTAAAAACCTCAATGACCCAAATAGAAAAGGAAAAAAGCTTTCTGAACAGCCAAACAGAGATTCCAAAGTTCAAGCACCAAAGTTCAGACCCTAACAGTTATTTACAAGGGTCAGCTAACCTTTTGTTCTAGTGGGATAGGATTCCCATGGTGAGATTTGAAGAACTGTGGAACCACTGTCTCAGGTTCTTTTTCCACTTTGCCACCCGTTTGAAATTCCATCCATTAGGAATTAACTGGCATGATGGGAGTCCCTTTTATAATAAAATGCCTCTATTCTAGAAAGGTTAGGTATGGGGGAGGAAATGGAGTGTTGATGAGATTAGGAGCATGGGGTTCAGATAAGGAGAGGTTTTGTGAGATTTTGTGGAATTAGCTTAGTAAGATTTTTAATATTTAAGACCTACCCGAATTTGCCAACAGGTTAAGAAAGGGAAGTTTTGGTATGGGGTTTATGTTAGAAAGGAGGCACATGGAACTTAGAGGCTGGGTAATGGTTGGAAAGGTGGGACCCCTAAAAGATAGATGTTTGAGGTATACAGAAGGCAGTGGAAGGGGAGAGAGAAATGATCATTTTCATGCTTAGTTTTGCCTGAAAACCCAGATAGTTGCGAACTCGGCTTTTTTTTTTCTGCTTGCCAGCCTGCATTTCTTTTCTTTCTTAAGGTTCTGCAGGAAGTTTCATTGTCTTTAAAGCTGGGATCTAATTCTTTGCTTTGATATTTTATCAAACATTTAGAAATTACACATCATCATATCCTCCTTACTTTCTTCAGTCCTCTGCCTACTCATTCCATTTCTCCAGGAAAACTATCTTCACAAGCAAAAATAAACACAGTGAATACAAATTTGAAATTTGAAGTCTTTTGGATTGTATAGGTAGCTAAGGAGGTTAGAGCCCACACAGCTTATTTACACGTGAGATTGTCCTTGGATTTAGAGCTTCTCCTCCACTGCTTCTTTATTATCCCAGGAGTACCTTGTATTCTACATGCATAGTAATTTATAATGTTTCACTATAATTATCTTCTTATTTTCCTGTATCCCTTGTTACATTGTGAGCTCCTTGAAATCAGCTCCTTAAAATAATTATGAAACACTGTCTTATGGATTGTGCCCTGTCAACAAGAATGCTATTGTTAAATAATTAGCATGTTTGTTGATGCTGGCCAATATTTACTTTTAGGTATCATCACTCCTGATGTGGATTTTTTGTCAATTTTCCACATAACTGCAGATATAAGTTTGGACTCATCAACACAGCCATTTGCTTTCAAGACATTAAATGCTTTAAACACAGCCATTTGCTTTCAATACATTAATAACTGAATAAATAAACAGTATACATTTAAAAATTAAAATTGAATCAAAATAATAATTATCTGTATTTTATCTAGTAACTTAAGTTATTGCTGTTAAATACATAGAATATGTCACTGCTGTAAATCAGAAGCATTTTGGAAAAAGAGTTCCATTTTCAACATCATATGTTACTAAAATTAGTTCTTCGTTTTATTTAAATGCATGTTTTTGTTGCAATATATTATTGTTAACTGAATGATTTTAGCAAACCAAATTTTCAAAGTATTATTCTAACAAAAGAATTTTATTGTTTTCAATATCTATATAATGAAAAACTAATACTGAACAATTCAATGCTTATATACCCAAAAATATTTTACAATTATTTTTGAAAGCATTTATATTATGTAGTTTATTATAATTTGGCTAGAGATGAATTTCTCTCAAAAAAGTGAGCATCTGCCAATTATTTATGTGATATATTTCTTAAAACTTACACTTTTTTGGATCAAATAATTCATTTATTGATGTCAGCGCACACATACCTTCTTGGAAAACTCCTGAGAATTTCAAGGCTTAAATTCCAAGCTTCAGCTGGGTTACAGGTTGAGAAAGTTTTAGCTAAGAACTGGCACTAAAAGATTACAAAACATCTCACAAAGCTTAAAGCTATAGACGACATCAAGAAGAAAAAATACCTTTTAATAAAAACATTCTAAACTCTATCCACTAAAATTTCAACATGAGACTGTTTTAGCTATACAATCTTAGTTGTTTTATAGAAGGTTGATAAAGTTCAATTTTATAACTTTAAACTTAAGTAACAAGTTTCTTGAATTTCATGTTTAAAATATAGAATATGAATAGATTCAAAGTGCATTCATTTCTGTTTAATTTCCATCTGTGGCTATCCTTATGAGACAGGATTAGTATTAATTTCAATTTATATGTTTATAGATTCTATTAGTTGTTAATTTATTAAGAATGGATAAACATGGATTGCAGACATTAACTATATTTTTCTTGCACTTGAAAAACTTGATAAAAAGATATGAGAAAGTCTCATTAATATAGTTTAAATAAGTTTAAATGAACTTTTTATTCTTTAAAAATATTAAGCTGAACTAGCTAAAGCCTAATACTTGAGGAGCAATTGTGAGGCTTAGGAATGAACAAGCTCTCAAACTTGAATCCCAATTGCCTAACTTGATATATTCTTTCCTACCACTCAGGTCCTTTTCTCATTTGATAAGGCTGTCACATTGAAAACATGGAATTGCAGAATGTTCAAGGTAGAAGGATCGTTAAAGATAATTTAGTCCAACTTGACCCATATAGCATAGAGATATATGCAGATCTGCATGTCCAGTTCTGCAGCTAGAAACTGACACTGAGCTGAATTAAACCACACGGAGAAGAACTGAGAAATTTAAAGTAAAAGGTTAGGAAATTCGAATGTATAGATATTCCAGAGGCCCAGTGTAACATGAGGATAGTCAAGGAGAGGGACTCTTTCATCATGGAAGATTTGGGGGCAGAGGGACTTAAAAGGTGGGACAAGCCAAAGATGGTGACCTAGGGTGATTTTTATGATATAACCTTTTTTCTCCTCATTCCCTATGAAATCTTCAGCCAATTCCATATTTCTCACTAATTCAAGTGAATATCTGGGGGGATGGCTTATGGAGGGAAATAAGGGAGCAATTGTTTGGATTATATTCCAATTTTTTATTTGCATTAGAATACCTATATAAGTTTATACATTTTTATTTGCCTTAGAAATACTTATATAAGTTTATACACTTTCATTCTAACTTTTTTTGAGGGAAATGTATCTCCATAAGTGAATAAGAAGTTAAATTACTGATTATGTTGCAATTGGTTAGTTTGATGCTTAACAGTCTTTCACTTTTCCACTCTTGCGTATTTTGTAGAGAGTAATACAAGCTCTTCATGATAGGAAGGATCTGCATATGTTTATTTTATAGTAGAAAAATGGTAAGATTTTCCTGTCCCCAATTTTCTCTCCGAACAAATCCAAATTTCTTGTATTTTGGAATGACTCTGGGTAAAGTGGTTGTTTATAGAAAGTCTCATATAAAATATTGAGGATATTATTAGATATTATTACATTTCCATGAATATGTTTCCCTTTATCTTTAAGAGAAGAAGAGTCAGAAATATAACCTATCAGAGTGGGAGATGGCATAAAAGCTGGACTAAACGGATTGCTAGATGGAGGGCAAACCTGGTGTGAATGACTCAGTGAGAAGCTTCGGGAGTCCTGAGGGTAGCAGAAGGGTGCGGATTTAAAGTTACTGTTAGAGTGGCTGGAAAATGGGAGACTGGTTCAGAGACATTTTATCTACTTAAAAACTGTGCCTTTCTATCACGTTAAAGTGAATGCAAAACAAAGAACAAAAGGGTTAAAGGCTCAGGTTTAAATCCCAGGTATATGTACATTTCAATTGAGGTATTTTTTTTTTCTTTTCTAAATGATCAGTACACTGTTATTCTTTCTAAAGAAAATACTTTTCTTAACTACTCTCTATTTTTAAACTTCTCGCACAAAGACGAGAAAACATTTAAAAATCATTGGGGCTATTTTTCTGTTTAACGAGTAAAGAGAATCTCTAAACCATATTTATAACTCTTACTCTAAATATTTGCATTTACCCTCATGCCAGAGCCCGTTGATGACTGACTAAACAGAATTTCAAAGTTTGAAGAACAGGAAATTTAGAAATGACTAACAATTATGTAGGTTTATTTCTCTCAGTATAGAATGTTCATATAGAATTAATGCCAGAGGTTTTCAGAGAAAAATGCAGAAATTTTTACTTTGCAAATCCAGAAGATGCAATTGTTCAAGTATTTCTTAAGAAACATTAAGTATGCAGATATCATTGAGAATTAAATATTTTAATTTCTAAACTATTAATCTTTTAGTAGGATGCACACATGCAAAATGCCTCATTAGTACTGTAAGAAAAGATTCTTGGCCGAGCGCGGTGGCTCATGACTGTAATCCCAGCACTTTGGGAGGCCGAGGTGGGCGGATGACGAGGTCAGGAGATCAAGTCCATCCTGGCACACGGTGAAACCTCGTCTCTACTAAAGATACAAAAAACTAGCCGGGCATGGTGGCGGGCACCTGTAGTCCCAGTTTCTTGGGAGGCTGAGGCAGAAGAATGGCGTGAACTCGGGAGGCGGAGCTTGCAAGTGAGCCGAGATAGTGCCACTGCACTCCAGTCTGGGCGAAAGAGCGAGACTCCATCTCAAAAAAAAAAAAAAAAAAAAAAAAAGAAAAGATTGTTTTATGTTTCATCAATTTTGTTTTAAAGCTAGAGCTATTCATTAGATATAGGAAAATCAATTCAAAGTTTCTATTCAGTCATGATGAATTTGAGATTTTTTTAGGTTTCTTTGTATTTAACAATATATTACATTATAATGTGGTGAAAACTAAATGGACTAATATTACTCTTTTCATTTGTTAAATGAAAAAGTATGCACAAAGTATATGTGAGAGTGACAAAGGCCTGAATTTGTCAATTAGTAACAATTGTATTCAACAGTAAGGATTTTATGTTTGGGTAGGCCTTTCCCAGGGACTTCTACAAGGAAAAAGCTAGAGTTGGTTACTGACTTCTAATAAATAATGCCTACAATTTCTAGGAAGTTAAAAGTTGACATAATTTATCCAAGAAAGAATTATTTTGTTAGAATAGTTTCTTTTTTCTTTTCAGATGTAGGTTTTTCTGGCTTTAGAAAAAATGCTTGTTTTTCTTCAATGGAAAATAGGCATACTTGTTTTATGTCTGTTCATCTGTAGTCAGAAAGACAAGTCTGGTATTTCCTTTCAGGACTCCCTTGAGTCATTAAAAAAAATCTTCCTATCTATCTATGTATCTATCATCCATCTAGCTTTGATTTTTTCCTCTTCTGTGCTTTATTAGTTAATTAGTACCCATTTCTGAAGAAGAAATAAAATAACAGAAGATTATAGAAAATAATTTCTTTCATTGTAAGACTGAATAGAAAAAATTTTCTTTCATTATAAGACTGAGTAGAAAAAATAATACTTTGTTAATCTCTGTGCCTCTATGTGCCATGAGGAAATTTGACTGCTGGTTTTGACTGACTTAGTTATTTAATTAAGTAAAATAACTGGCTTAGTACTAATTATTGTTCTGTAGTATCAGAGAAAGTTGTTTTTCCTACTGGTTGAGCTCAGTAGTTCTTCATATTCTGAGCAAAAGGGCAGAGGTAGGATAGCTTTTCTGAGGTAGAGATAAGAACCTTGGGTAGGGAAGGAAGATTTATGAAATATTTAAAAAATTATTCTTCCTTTGCTTTGTTTTTAGACATAATGTTAAATTTATTTTGAAATTTAAAGCAACATAAAAGAACATGTGATTTTTCTACTTATTGAAAGAGAGAAAGGAAAAAAAATATGAAACGGGGATGGAAAGAATCCTATGCCTGGTGAAGGTCAAGGGTTCTCATAACCTACAGAGAATTTGGGGTCAGCCTGTCCTATTGTATATTATGGCAAAGATAATCATCATCTCATTTGGGTCCATTTTCCTCTCCATCTCTGCTTAACTGAAGATCCCATGAGATATACTCACACTCAATCTAAATAGCCTATCTCAGGGCTTGAATCACATGTGGGCCACAGCAGGAATGGGAACATGGAATTTCTAAGTCCTATCTTACTTGTTATTGTTGCTATGTCTTTTTCTTAGTTTGCACCTGAGGCAACATCAGCTTTTTCAGACAGAATGGCTTCGGAATAGTAAAAAAGACACAGAAGCCCTAAAATATGTATGTATGTATATGTGTGTGTGCATGCGTGAATACTTGTGTGTAAATTTTTCATTATCTATAGATAAAAGCACACTTGGAATTAGCAATAGATGCAATTTGGGACTTAACTCTTTTGGTATGTCTTATTTCTAAGCAAAGTATTTAGTTTGGTTAGTAATTACTAAACACTGAGAACTAAATTGCAAACACCGAGAACTAAAATATTCAAGTGGGAAATTACAGTTAAAGACCATGGTAATGAATAAAAGGTACAAATCGTTTAAACTCTTATGTAAAATTTGGTAAGATGTTTTACACAACTTTAATACATTGACAAGGTCTTGTGGAGAAAACAGTTCCAGATGGTAAATATACACAAGGGATTTAGTCAAACAATTTTTTGGCAAGAATATTATGAATTTTGTAATCGGTTGGCAGCCAATGAAATACAAAGATGAGTCTAGTTAATAATCTACAATTATTGGTTAAAGAAGTATATTAGTGCTAATTTCCCTCCGTTTGTCCTAGCTTTTCTCTTCTGTCAACCCCACACGCCTTTGGCACAATGAAGTGGGTAACCTTTATTTCCCTTCTTTTTCTCTTTAGCTCGGCTTATTCCAGGGGTGTGTTTCGTCGAGATGCACGTAAGAAATCCATTTTTCTATTGTTCAACTTTTATTCTATTTTCCCAGTAAAATAAAGTTTTAGTAAACTCTGCATCTTTAAAGAATTATTTTGGCATTTATTTCTCAAATGGCATAGTATTTTGTATTTGTGAAGTCTTACAAGGTTATCTTATTAATAAAATTCAAACATCCTAGGTAAAAAAAAAAAGGTCAGAATTGTTTAGTGACTGTAATTTTCTTCTGCGCACTAAGGAAAGTGCAAAGTAACTTAGAGTGACTTAAACTTCACAGAATAGAGTTGAAGATTGAATTCATAACTATCCCAAAGACCTATCCATTGCACTATGCTTTATTTAAAAACCACAAAACCTGTGCTGTTGATCTCATAAATAGAACTCGTACTTATGTTTACTTTCATTTTAGCCTTCTTGGTTGCTGTTGATAGACACTAAAAGAGTATTAGATATTATCTAAGTTTGAATATAAGGCTATAAATATTTAATAATTTTAAAAATAGTATTCTTGGTAATTAAATTATTCTTCTGTTTAAAGGCAGAAGAAATAATTCACCATCATCCTGAGTTTTTCTGTAGGAATCAGAGCCCAATATTTTGAAACAAATGCATAATCTAAGTCAAATGGAAAGAAATATAAAAAGTAACATTATTACTTCTTGTTTTCTTCAGTATTTAACAATCCTTTTTTTTCTTCCCTTGCCCAGACAAGAGTGAGGTTGCTCATCGGTTTAAAGATTTGGGAGAAGAAAATTTCAAAGCCTTGTAAGTTAAAATATTGATGAATCAAATTTAATGTTTCTAATAGTGTTGTTTATTATTCTAAAGTGCTTATATTTCCTTGTCATCAGGGTTCAGATTCTAAAACAGTGCTGTCTAGTAGAGTTTTCTGCGTTGAGGAAGATATTCTGTATCTGGGCTATCCAATAAGGTAGTCACTGGTCACATGGCTGTTGAGTACTTCAAATATGACAAGTGCAACTGAGAAACAAAAACTTAAATTGTATTTAACTGTAGTTAATTTGAATGTATATAGTCACATGTGGCTAATGGCTACTGTATTGGACAGTACAGCTCTGGAACTTGCTTGGTGGAAAGGACTTTAATATAAGTTTCCTTTGGTGGCTTACCCACTAAATCTTCTTTACATAGCAAGCATTCCTGTGCTTAGTTGGGAATATTTAATTTTTTTTTTTTTTTTTTTTAAGACAGGGTCTCACTCTGTCGCCCAGGCTGGAGTGCAGTGGCGCGATCTCGGCTCACTGCAAACTCCGCCTCCCGGGTTCACGCCATTCTCCTGCCTCAGCCTCCCTAGTAGCTGGGACTACAGGCGCCCGCCATCACGCCCGGCTAATTTTTTGTATTTTTAGTAGAGATGGGGTTTCACCGTGTGCCAGGATGGTCTCAATCTCCTGACATCGTGATCTGCCAACCTCAGCTTCCCAAAGTGCTGGGATTACAGGTGTGAGCCACCGCGCCCGGCCTATTTAAATATTTTTTAATCTAGTAAAAAATGAGAAAATAGTTTGTTTTTTTAAAAGTCTACCTAATCCTACAGGCTAATTAAAGACGTGTGTGGGGATCAGGTGCGGTGGTTTACACCTGTAATCCCAGCACTTTGGAAGGCTGATGCAGGAGGATTGCTTGAGCCCAGGAGTTCAAGACCAGCCTGGGCAAGTATCTTTAAAAAAAACAAAACAAACAAACAAAAAAATTAGGCATGGTGGCACATGCCTGTAGTCCTAGCTACTTAGGAGGCTGACGTAGGAGGATCGTTTGGACCTGAGAGGTCAAGGCTACAGTGAGCCATGATTGTGCCACTGCACTCCAGCCTGGGTGACAGAGTGAGACTCTGTCTCAAAAAAGAAAAAAGGAAATGTGTGGGATTTGTTTTAGTTTTAAGTAATTCTAAGGATTTTTAAAATGCCTAGTCTTGACAATTAGATCTATTTGGCATACAATTTGCTTGCTTAATCTATGTGTGTGCATAGATCTACTGACACACGCATACATATAAACATTAGGGAACTACCATTCTCTTTGCGTAGGAAGTCACATATGCCTATCTAGGCCTCAGATCATACCTGATATGAATAGGCTTTCTGGATAATGGTGAAGAAGATGTATAAAAGATAGAACCTATACCCATAGATGATTTGTTCTCTAGCGTAGCAACCTGTTACATATTAAAGTTTTATTATACTACATTTTTCTACATCCTTTGTTTCAGGGTGCTGGTTGCCTTTGCTCAGTATCTTCAGCAGTGTCCATTTGAAGATCATGTAAAATTAGTGAATGAAGTAACTGAATTTGCAAAAACATGTGTTGCTGATGAGTCAGCTGAAAATTGTGACAAATCACTTGTAAGTACATTCTAATTTTGGAGATTCTTTCTTCTGTTTGAAGTAATCCCAGGCATTTCAAAGGAATTTTTTTTAAGTTTTCTCAATTATTATTAAGTGTCCTGATTTGTAAGAAACACTAAAAAGTTGCTCATAGACTGATAAGCCATTGTTTCTTTTGTGTTAGAGATGCTTTAGCTATGTCCACAGTTTTAAAATCATTTCTTTATTGAGACCAAACACAACAGTCATGGTGTATTTAAATGGCAATTTGTCATTTGTAAACACCTCTTTTTAAAATTTGAGGTTTGGTTTCTTTTTGTAGAGGCTAATAGGGATATGATAGCATGTATTTATTTATTTATTTATCTTATTTTATTATAGTAAGAACCCTTAACATGAGATCTACCCCCTTACATTTTTAAGTGTACAATCCATTATTGTTAACTAGGGGTACACTGTTGTATAGCTTACTCATCTTGCTGTATTAAAACTTTGTGCCCATTGATTAGTAACCCCTCGTTTCGTCCTCCCCCAGCCACTGGCAACCATCATTATACTCTTTGATTCTATGAGTTTGACTACTTTAGCTACCTTATATAAGTGGTATTATGTACTGTTTATCTTTTTATGACTGACTTATTTCCCTTAGCATAGTGCATTCAAAGTCCAACCATGTTGTTGCCTATTGCAGAATTTCCTTCTTTTCAAGGCTGAATAATATTCCAGTGCATGTGTGTACCACATTTTCTTTATCCATTAATTTGTTGATAGACATTTAGGTTGGTTTTCTACATCTTGACTATCATGAATAGTGTTGCAATGAACACAGGAGAGCTACTATCTCTTAGAGATGATATCATGGTTTTTATCATCAGAAAACACCAACTGATTTCTATGCTAATTTTGTTACCTGGGTGGAATAATAGTACAGCTATATATTCCTCATTTTAGATATCTTTGTATTTCTACATACAATAAAAAAGCAGAGTACTTAGTCATGTTGAAGAACTTTAAACTTTTAGTATTTCCAGATCAATCTTCAAAACAAGGACAGGTTTATCTTTCTCTCACCACTCAATCTATATATACCTCTTGTGGGCAAGGCCAGTTTTTATCACTGGAGCCTTTCCCCTTTTTATTATGTACCTCTCCCTCACAGCAGAGTCAGGACTTTAACTTTACACAATACTATGGTTCTACATATGAAATCTTAAAAATACATAAAAATTAATAAATTCTATCTAGAGTAGTATATTTTCCCTGGGGTTACAGTTACTTTCATAATAAAAATTAGAGATAAGGAAAGGGCTCATTTATTGGAAAGTGATTTTAGGTAACATTTCTGGAAGAAAAATGTCTATATCTTAATAGTCACTTAATATATGATGGATTGTGTTACTCCTCAGTTTTCAATGGCATATACTAAAACATGGCCCTCTAAAAAGGGAGCAAATGAAATGAGAAACTCTCTGAATGTTTTTCTCCCCTAGGTGAATTCACCTGCTGCTTAGAAGCTTATTTTTTCTTGATTTCTGTTATAATGATTGCTCTTACCCTTTAGTTTTAAGTTTCAAAATAGGAGTCATATAACTTTCCTTAAAGCTATTGACTGTCTTTTTGTCCTGTTTTATTCATCATGAGTTATAGTGTGACAGTTAATTCTTATGAAAATTATATAGAGATGGTTAAATCATCAGAAACTCTAAACCTCGATTGGGAGGGGAAGCAGATTTTTAAATGATTTCCTGACCAAGCTTAACCAGTATATTAAATCCTTTGTACTGTTCTTTGGCTATAAAGAAAAAAGGTACTGTCCAGCTACTGAAACCTGCTTTCTTCCATTTAGCATACCCTTTTTGGAGACAAATTATGCACAGTTGCAACTCTTCGTGAAAAATATGGTGAAATGGCTGACTGCTGTGCAAAACAAGAACCTGAGAGAAATGAATGCTTCTTGCAACACAAAGATGACAACCCAAACCTCCCCCGATTGGTGAGACCAGAGGTTGATGTGATGTGCACTGCTTTTCATGACAATGAAGGGACATTTTTGAAAAAGTAAGTAATCAGATGTTTATAGTTCAAAATTAAAAAGTGTGGAGTAACTCCATAGGCCAACACTCTATAAAAATTACCATAACAAAAATATTTTCAACCTTAAGACTTGGAAGTTTTGTTATGATGATTTTTTAAAGAAGTAGTATTTGATACCACAAAATTCTACACAGCAAAAAATATGATCAAAGATATTTTGAAGTTTATTGAAACAGGATACAATCTTTCTGAAAAATTTAAGATAGACAAATTATTTAATGTATTATGAAGATATGTATATATGGTTGTTATAATTGATTTCGTTTTAGTCAGCAACATTATATTGCCAAAATTTAACCATTTATGCGCACACACACACACACACACACTTAACCCTTTTTTCCACATACTTAAAGAATGACAGAGACAAGACCATCATGTGCAAATTGAGCTTAATTGGTTAATTAGATATCTTTGGATTCTGGTGGTTCTGGGGAGAATGTCGATTACAATTATTTCTGTAATATTGTCTGCTATAGAAAAGTGACTGTTTTTCTTTTTCAAAATTTAGATACTTATATGAAGTTGCCAGAAGACATCCTTACTTTTATGCCCCAGAACTCCTTTTCTTTGCTGAAAGGTATAAAGCTGCTTTTACAGAATGTTGCCAAGCTGCTGATAAAGCTGCCTGCCTGTTGCCAAAGGTATTATACAAAAGAATAGAAAAAAAGAGTTCATTATCCAATCTGATTTTGTCCATTTTGTGGCTAGATTTAGGGAACCTGAGTGTCTGATACAAACTTTCCGACATGGTCAAAAAAGCCTTCCTTTTATCTGTCTTGAAAATCTTTCATCTTTGAAGGTCTACACTCTCATTTCTTCTTTTAAGATTTGCCAATGATGATCTGTCAGAGGTAATCACTGTGCATGTGTTTAAAGATTTCACCACTTTTTATGGTGGTGATCACTATAGTGAAATACTGAAACTTGTTTGTCAAATTGCACAGCAAGGGGCCACAGTTCTTGTTTATCTTTTCATGATAATTTTTAGTAGGGAAGGAATTCAAAGCAGAGAATTTTACTGCATCTAGATGCCTGAGTTCATGCATTCATTCCGTAAATATATGTTATGGAATGCTTTATTTTCTTTTCTGAGGAGTTTACTGATGTTGGTGGAGGAGAGACTGAAATGAATTATACACAAAATTTAAAAATTAGCAAAATTGCAGCCCCTGGGATATTAGCGTACTCTTTCTCTGACTTTTCTCCCACTTTTAAGGCTCTTTTTCCTGGCAATGTTTCCAGTTGGTTTCTAACTACATAGGGAATTCTGCTGTGACCAGAATGATCGAATGATCTTTCCTTTTCTAACAGAGCAAAATCATTATTCGCTAAAGGGAGTACGTGGGAATTTAGGCATAAATTATGCCTTCAAAATTTAATTTGGCACAGTCTCATCTGAGCTTATGGAGGGGTGGGTGTCTCATGTAGAGTTTTTCTTCTAATTTTCATCAAATTATTCCTTTTTGTAGCTCGATGAACTTCGGGATGAAGGGAAGGCTTCGTCTGCCAAACAGAGACTCAAGTGTGCCAGTCTCCAAAAATTTGGAGAAAGAGCTTTCAAAGCATGGTAAATATTTTTAAACATAGTTAGCATCTTTATAACGATGTAAATGATAATGCTTCAGTGACAAATTGTACATTTTTATGTATTTTGCAAAGTGCTGTCAAATACATTTCTTTGGTTGTCTAACAGAACTCTAATAGAGGTAAAAATCAGAATATCAATGACAATTTGACGTTATTTTTAATCTTTTCTTTTCTAAATAGTTGAATAATTTAGAGGATGCTGTCCTTTTTGTCCTAAAAAAAGGGACAGATATTTAAGTTCTATTTATTTATAAAATCTTGGACTCTTATTCTAATGGTTCATTATTTTTATAGAGCTGTAGGCATGGTTCTTTATTTAATTTTTTAAAGTTATTTTTAATTTTTGTGGATACAGAGTAGGTATACATATTTACGGGGTATATGAGATATTTTGATATAAGTATACAACATATATAATCCCTTTATTTAATTTTATCTTCCCCCCAATGATCTAAAACTATTTGCTTGTCCTTTTATGTCTTATAGTTAAATTCAGTCACCAACTAAGTTGAAGTTACTTCTTATTTTTGCATAGCTCCAGCTCTGATCTTCATCTCACGTTTTTGCCTGAGCCTCTGTTTTCATATTACTTAGTTGGTTCTGGGAGCATACTTTAATAGCCGAGTCAAGAAAAATACTAGCTGCCCCGTCACCCACACTCCTCACCTGCTAGTCAACAGCAAATCAACACAGCAGGAGATAAAATGAAAATAATAGACATTATGCATGCTCTGTAGAAACTGTCAATTGAACTGTATTTGCTCATCATTCCTACCATCTACACCACCAAAATCAACCAAATTTATGAAAAAAAACAGCCCCAACATAAAATTATACACAGATAAACAGGCTATGATTGGTTTTGGGAAAGAAGTCTCCTTTACCCGATTTAGGCAACTGTGAAATGACTAGAGAATGAAGAAAATTAGACGTTTACATCTTGTCATAGAGTTTGAAGATAGTGCTGGATCTTTCTTTTTATAAGTAAGATCAATAAAAACTCCCTCATTCTGTAGAAGTTATGATTTCTTTTCTAAGAGACCTTTAGAAGTCAGAAAAAATGTGTTTCAATTGAGAAAAAAGATAACTGGAGTTTGTGTAGTACTTCCCAGATTATAAAATGCTTTTGTATGTATTATCTAATTTAATCCTCAAAACTTCTTCAATTTAGCATGTTGTATGACATTGCAGAGGCTGAAGCTCAGAGAGGCTGAGCCCTCTGCTAACAAGTCCTACTGCTAACAAGTGATAAAGCCAGAGCTGGAAGTCACATCTGGACTCCAAACCTGATGCTTCTCAGCTTGTTGCCCCTTTTAGAGTTCCTTTTTAATTTCTGCTTTTATGACTTGCTAGATTTCTACCTACCACACACACTCTTAAATGGATAATTCTGCCCTAAGGATAAGTGATTACCATTTGGTTCAGAAGTAGAACTAATGAATTTTAAAAATTATTTCTGTATGTCCATTTTGAATTTTCTTATGAGAAATAGTATTTGCCTAGTGCTTTCATATAAAATATCGCATGATAATACCATTTTGATTGGCGATTTTCTTTTTAGGGCAGTAGCTCGCCTGAGCCAGAGATTTCCCAAAGCTGAGTTTGCAGAAGTTTCCAAGTTAGTGACAGATCTTACCAAAGTCCACACGGAATGCTGCCATGGAGATCTGCTTGAATGTGCTGATGACAGGGTAAAGAGTCGTCGATATGCTTTTTGGTAGCTTGCATGCTCAAGTTGGTAGAATGGATGCGTTTGGTATCATTGGTGATAGCTGACAGTGGGTTGAGATTGTCTTCTGTGCTTTCATCTGCCCTATCTTCAATCTTTCCCTGCCTATGGTGGTGGTACCTTTCTGTTTTTAACCTGGCTATAAATTACCAGATAAACCCATTCACTGATTTGTAACTCCTTTCAGTCATGCTCTAACTGTAAATGAAGGCTTAAACTGAAGTAGAACAGTTACAAGGTTTTACTTGGCAGAACGTCTTGCAAGGTAGATGTCTAAGAAGATTTTTTTTTTCTTTTTTTAAGACAGAGTTTCGCTCTTGTTTCCCAGGCTGGGGTGCAATGGTGTGATCTTGGCTCAGCGCAACCTCTGCCTCCTGGGTTCAAGTGATTCTCATGCCTCAGCCTCCAAAGTAGCTGGGATCACAGGCATGCGCCACCACACCTGGCTAATTTTGTATTTTTAGTAGAGGCGGGGTTTCACCATATTGTCCAGACTGGTCTCGAACTCCTGACCTCAGGTGATCCACCCGCCTTGGCCTCCCAAAGTGCTGGGATTACAGGCATGAGCCACCTTGCCCAGCCTAAGAAGATTTTTTGAGGGAGGTAGGTGGACTTGGAGAAGGTCACCACTTGAAGAGATTTTTGGAAATGATGTATTTTTCTTCTCTATATTCCTTCCCTTAATTAACTCTGTTTGTTAGATGTGCAAATATTTGGAATGATATCTCTTTTCTCAAAACTTATAATATTTTCTTTCTCCCTTTCTTCAAGATTAAACTTATGGGCAAATACTAGAATCCTAATCTCTCATGGCACTTTCTGGAAAATTTAAGGCGGTTATTTTATATATGTAAGCAGGGCCTATGACTATGATCTTGACTCATTTTTCAAAAATCTTCTATATTTTATTTAGTTATTTGGTTTCAAAAGGCCTGCACTTAATTTTGGGGGATTATTTGGAAAAACAGCATTGAGTTTTAATGAAAAAAACTTAAATGCCCTAACAGTAGAAACATAAAATTAATAAATAACTGAGCTGAGCACCTGCTACTGATTAGTCTATTTTAATTAAGTGGGAATGTTTTTGTAGTCCTATCTACATCTCCAGGTTTAGGAGCAAACAGAGTATGTTCATAGAAGGAATATGTGTATGGTCTTAGAATACAATGAATATGTTCTGCCAACTTAATAAAGGTCTGAGGAGAAAGTGTAGCAATGTCAATTCGTGTTGAACAATTTCCACCAACTTACTTATAGGCGGACCTTGCCAAGTATATCTGTGAAAATCAAGATTCGATCTCCAGTAAACTGAAGGAATGCTGTGAAAAACCTCTGTTGGAAAAATCCCACTGCCTTGCCGAAGTGGAAAATGATGAGATGCCTGCTGACTTGCCTTCATTAGCTGCTGATTTTGTTGAAAGTAAGGAAGTTTGCAAAAACTATGCTGAGGCAAAGGATGTCTTCCTGGGCATGTAAGTAGATAAGAAATTATTCTTTTATAGCTTTGGCATGACCTCACAACTTAGGATAGTCTAGGCTTTTCTGTGGAGTTGCTACAGTTTCCCTGCTGCCCAGAATGTTTCTTCATCCTTCCCTTTCCCAGGCTTTAACAATTTTTGAAATAGTTAATTAGTTGAATACATTGTCATAAAATAATACATGTTCATGGCAAAAGCTCAACATTCCTTACTCCTTAGGGGTATTTCTGAAAATACGTCTAGAAACATTTTGTGTATATATAAATTATGTATACTTCAGTCATTCATTCCAAGTATATTTCTTGAACATCTATAATATATGTGTGTGACTATGTATTGCCTGTCTATCTAACTAATCTAATCTAATCTAGTCTATCTATCTAATCTATGCAATGATAGCAAAGAAGTATAAAAAGAAATATAGAGTCTGACACCAGGTGCTTTATATTTGGTGAAAAGACCAGAAGTTCAGTATAATGGCAATATGGTAGGCAACTCAATTACAAAATAAATGTTTATATATTGTCAGAAGTTGTGGTGATAAACTGCATTTTTGTTGTTGGATTATGATAATGCACTAAATAATATTTCCTAAAATTATGTACCCTACAAGATTTCACTCATACAGAGAAGAAAGAGAATATTTTAAGAACATATCTCTACCCGTCTATTTATCAGAATCCTTTTGAGATGTAGTTTAAATCAAACAAAATGTTAATAAAAATAACAGGTATCATTCATCAAAGACTTCATATGTGCCAAGCAGTGTGTGCTTTGTGTAGATTATGTCATATAGTTCTCATAATCCACCTTCCGAGACAGATACTATTTATTTTTTGAGACAGAGTTTTACTCTTGTTGCCCAGGCTGGAGTGCAATGGTGCCATCTCGGCTCACCACAACCTCCACCTCCCAGGTTCAAGCGATTCTCCTGCCTCAGCCTCCTGGGATTACGGGCATGCACCACCATGCCTGGCTAATTTTGTATTTTTAGTAGAGATGGGGTTTCACCATGTTGGTCAGACTGGTCTCAAACTCCTGACCTCTGGTGATCTGCCTGCCTCAGCCTCCTAAAGTGCTGGGATTACAGGCGTGAGCCACTGTGCCCAGCTGACAGATACTATTATTATTTCCATTCTACCGAGAAGGAGACTAAGGCTCTGATCATTTAAATAAGTTGCCTAAGGTGATGCAGTGATATAAGTAGCAGAGCTAGGAATTGAGCCTTAGTAACTTTAACTCTGGACCCCAAGTCCTTAGCTACTAAGCTTTACTGCATGGGGTTTAGTCAAATTAAGACTTTTGGAATATGAGTTACTTTTGAGATTAGCTTTGTGATATTTTTTGTGCTCATTTGTCCAACAAAGTCTATTTTATTTTCATCTTAATTAGGTTTTTGTATGAATATGCAAGAAGGCATCCTGATTACTCTGTCGTGCTGCTGCTGAGACTTGCCAAGACATATGAAACCACTCTAGAGAAGTGCTGTGCCGCTGCAGATCCTCATGAATGCTATGCCAAAGTGGTAGGTTTATTGTTGGAAAAAAATGTAGTTCTTTGACTGATGATTCCAATAATGAGAAAGAAAAATAATGCAAGAATGTAAAATGATATACAGTGCAATTTAGGTCTTTTCTTGAGATGGTTTCAATTCTGGAATCTTAAACATGAAAGAAAAAGTAGCCTTAGAATGATTAACAAAATTTAGACTAGTTAGAATAGAAAGATCTGAATAGAGCAATCTCTAAAAAATTTTGATCTTTTTTTCTCTTTTTCACAATCCTGAGAACAAAAAAAAAATTAAATTTAAATGTTAATTAGAAGATATTTAACTTAGATGTAAAGTGAGTTAACCTGATTCCAGGATTAATCAAGTACTAGAATTAGTATCTTATGGCAAATTATAGAACCTATCCCTTTAGAATATTTTCAAATCTTTTTGAGGATGTTTAGGAATAGTTTTACAAGAAATTAAGTTAGGAGAGGAAATCTGTTCTGGAGGATTTTTAGGGTTCCCACTAGCATATGTAATGGTTTCTGAACTATTCAGAATCAGAGAAAACTCATTTTTCCCGCTTTCAAGAAGCTACTGTATGCCAGGCGCCATGCACAAACAATGACCAACGTAAAATCTCTCATTTTGGAGAGCCTGGAATCTAACTGGAAAGGTGAACTAATAATAATAATAATATGTACAATCATAGCCATCATTTATTAAACTTTTATTATATGCAAGGCACTGTTTAATTTCATTAGCTTACCTGGTTTACAGAGCAGCTCTATGAGATGAGTGCCATCTTTGCCCCTATTTTAGGGATAAGGATTCTGAAATGTGGAGATGGTAAGTAAAATTGCACAACTGAAGAATGAGTTACATGACTTGGCTCAAATACTGGTCATTGAACTCCAGAGCCTGAATATTCTTAACCACTTACATGATGCAAGCTCACCAAATAAATAGTTTGAATGTATTGTGACAGAGCGGCATTGATATTCATCTATTCGTGTGGCTTTGAGTAGGAAGAAGAAAGGATATCATTCTGACCAGAGGGGTGAAAAACAACCTGCATCTGATCCTGAGGCATAATACTATTAACACAATTCTTTTATGTTTCAGTTCGATGAATTTAAACCTCTTGTGGAAGAGCCTCAGAATTTAATCAAACAAAATTGTGAGCTTTTTGAGCAGCTTGGAGAGTACAAATTCCAGAATGCGTAAGTAATTTTTATTGACTGATTTTTTTAATCAATTTGTAATTATTTAAGACTTAATATATGAGCCACCTAGCATAGAACTTTTAAGAATGAAAATACACTGCATATTTCTAATCACTCTTTGTCAAGAAAGATAGGAGAGGAGAGATAAAATAGTTGATGGGGTGGAGAGGTCTATATCTGAATGTAGTCTAAAAATTGTTCTCTTAAGATTGGAAGTATGTAGGCTGGGAGGGTAAATACCAAATCTTGGTATATCAGAACTGAGCATGTCCCTTGAAGGTTAAGAAATAGTTAATGGGCAAATAGAGCATGGCAGTATTTTGTAGAGCAGCAAGTAGTAGGCCTTGAATAGATGTCGCTCAAAAAGTAATATGTAAGCTGAACACAAAAATGTAACAAATGAATTTAGATACATATTTGAATATTAAATTCAGGTTGTTTGGGAGATGCACCTAGTCTTTGATGGTTAAACCTTTCCCTCCATAGAAGAGACAGAGACAAAATGGCTTGCTGGACTAATGTCCCATTTCAATAGAGTCTTATCTATGAAGGTTAAAAACAAGAAGAGACATATTATACAGTAGATATTTATTGTGTGGCTCATACACATGGTGCTCTTCTGATTATGGATTTTAGAGATAATAACAGTGAACAAGACATAGTTTCTTCCCTCGAGTAGATTAAAGTCATACATTGACTTTTAATGGTGACTGGCATTCTTAATACATGATTATTATATATTAGGTACCATGTCAGATTAATTATAATACTTTACTACTTTTAATTTAACCCTTGAACTATCCCTATTGAGTCAGATATATTTCCTTCCATTTTCTACTTGTATCTTTCAAGTTTAGCATATGCTGATATATATGAAGCTCTCTCCAGGTTTTATTGAAAGAAGAAATTAATAAATTTATTAATGTCACTGAATTAGGTAACTCACTTTCCCAAGATTATGCAAGTGGTACAGGTGGAACTCAAAGCCAAGTTTAACTAGTTGTTCAGGAGAACGTTTTCTACCCTCCACTAACCCACTACTCTGCAGATGGAGATAATATGATGAATGGAACATAGCAACATCTTAGTTGATTCCGGCCAAGTGTTCTCTGTTTTAACTACTATGTTAGACAGTTTCTTGCCTTGCTGAAAACACATGACTTCTTTTTTTCAGGCTATTAGTTCGTTACACCAAGAAAGTACCCCAAGTGTCAACTCCAACTCTTGTAGAGGTCTCAAGAAACCTAGGAAAAGTGGGCAGCAAATGTTGTAAACATCCTGAAGCAAAAAGAATGCCCTGTGCAGAAGACTATGTGAGTCTTTAAAAAAATATAATAAATTAATAATGAAAAAATTTTACCTTTAGATATTGATAATGCTAGCTTTCATAAGCAAAAGGAAGTAATGTGTGTGTGTGCATGTTTGTGTGCATGTGTGTGTGCACGCACGTGTGTGTATGTGTGATATTGGCAGTCAGGGCCCTGAGGATGATAATTTTTTTTTTTTTTTGAGACAGAGTCTCGCTTTGTTGTCCAGGCTGGAGTGCAGTGGTGCCATCTCGGCTCACTGCAACCTCCGCCTCCCAGGTTCAAGCGATTCTCCTGCCTCAGCCTCCCAAGTAGCTGGGACTACAGGTGCATGCCACCATGCCTGGCTAATTTTTTGTATTTTTAGTAGAAAATTTTCAGCTTCGCCTCTTTTGAATTTCTACTCTCCTGCCTGTTCTTTAGCTATCCGTGGTGCTGAACCAGTTATGTGTGTTGCATGAGAAAACGCCAGTCAGTGACAGAGTCACCAAATGCTGCACAGAATCCTTGGTGAACAGGCGACCATGCTTTTCAGCTCTGGAAGTCGATGAAACATACGTTCCCAAAGAGTTTAATGCTGAAACATTCACCTTCCATGCAGATATATGCACACTTTCTGAGAAGGAGAGACAAATCAAGAAACAAACGTGAGGAGTATTTCATTACTGCATGTATTTGTAGTCTTGATAGCAAGAACTGTCAATTCAAGCTAGCAACTTTTTCCTGAAGTAGTGATTATATTTCTTAGAGGAAAGTATTGGAGTGTTGCCCTTATTATGCTGATAAGAATAAAATGAATACCAGAATAAAATGAATAACTTTTTAAAGACAAATCCTCTGTTATAATATTGCTAAAATTATTCAGAGTAATATTGTGGATTAAAGCCACAATAGAATAACATGTTAGGCCATATTCAGTAGAAAAAGATGAACAATTAACTGATAAATTTGTGCACATGGCAAATTAGTTAATAGGAACCATAGGAGAATTTATTTCTAGATGTAAATAATTATTTTAAGTTTGCCCTATGGTGGCCCCACACATGAGACAAACCCCCAAGATGTGACTTTTGAGAATGAGACTTGGATAAAAAACATGTAGAAATGCAAGCCCTGAAGCTCAACTCCCTATTGCTATCACAGGGGTTATAATTGCATAAAATTTAGCTATAGAAAGTTGCTGTCATCTCTTGTGGGCTGTAATCATCGTCTAGGCTTAAGAGTAATATTGCAAAACCTGTCATGCCCACACAAATCTCTCCCTGGCATTGTTGTCTTTGCAGATGTCAGTGAAAGAGAACCAGCAGCTCCCATGAGTTTGGATAGCCTTATTTTCTATAGCCTCCCCACTATTAGCTTTGAAGGGAGCAAAGTTTAAGAACCAAATATAAAGATTCTCATCTTTATAGATGAGAAAAATTTTAAATAAAGTCCAAGATAATTAAATTTTTAAGGATCATTTTTAGCTCTTTAATAGCAATAAAACTCAGTATGACATAATATGGCACTTCCAAAATCTGAATAATATATAATTGCAATGACATACTTCTTTCCAGAGATTTACTGAAAAGAGATTTGTTGACACTACATAACGTGATGAGTGGTTTATACTGATTGTTTCAGTTGGTCTTCCCACCAACTCCATGAAAGTGGATTTTATTATCCTCATCATGCAGATGAGAATATTGAGACTTATAGCGGTATGCTTGAGCCCCAAAGTACTCAGAGTTGCCTGGCTCCAAGATTTATAATCTTAAATGATGGGACTACCATCCTTACTCTCTCCATTTTTCTATACGTGAGTAATGTTTTTTCTGTTTTTTTTTTCTTTTCCCATTCAAACTCAGTGCACTTGTTGAGCTCGTGAAACACAAGCCCAAGGCAACAAAAGAGCAACTGAAAGCTGTTATGGATGATTTCGCAGCTTTTGTAGAGAAGTGCTGCAAGGCTGACGATAAGGAGACCTGCTTTGCCGAGGAGGTACTACAGTTCTCTTCATTTTAATATGTCCAGTATTCATTTTTGTGTGTTTGGTTAGGCTAGGGCTTAGGGATTTATATATCAAAGGAGGCTTTGTACATGTGGGACAGGGATCTTATTTTACAAACAATTGTCTTACAAAATGAATAAAACAGCACTTTGTTTTTATCTCCTGCTCTATTGTGCCATACTGTTAAATGTTTATAATGCCTGTTCTGTTTCCAAATTTGTGATGCTTATGAATATTAATAGGAATATTTGTAAGGCCTGAAATATTTTGATCATGAAATCAAAACATTAATTTATTTAAACATTTACTTGAAATGTGGTGGTTTGTGATTTAGTTGATTTTATAGGCTAGTGGGAGAATTTACATTCAAATGTCTAAATCACTTAAAATTGCCCTTTATGGCCTGACAGTAACTTTTTTTTATTCATTTGGGGACAACTATGTCCGTGAGCTTCCATCCAGAGATTATAGTAGTAAATTGGAATTAAAGGATATGATGCACGTGAAATCACTTTGCAATCATCAATAGCTTCATAAATGTTAATTTTGCATCCTAATAGTAATGCTAATATTTTCCTAACATCTGTCATGTCTTTGTGTTCAGGGTAAAAAACTTGTTGCTGCAAGTCAAGCTGCCTTAGGCTTATAACATCACATTTAAAAGCATCTCAGGTAACTATATTTTGAATTTTTTAAAAAAGTAACTATAATAGTTATTATTAAAATAGCAAAGATTGACCATTTCCAAGAGCCATATAGACCAGCACCAACCACTATTCTAAACTATTTATGTATGTATATAGTAGCTTTTAAAATTCTCAAAATAGTTGCTGAGTTGGGAACCACTATTATTTCTATTTTGTAGATGAGAAAATGAAGGTAAACATCAAAGAATAGATTAAGTAATTTTCCAAAGGGTCAAAATGCAAAATTCAAACCAAAGTTTCAGTGTTGCCCATTGTCCTATTCTGACTTATATGATGCGGTACACAGAGCCATCCAAGTAAGTGATGGCTCAGCAGTGGAATACTCTGGGAATTAGGCTGAACCACATGAAAGAGTGCTTTATAGGGCAAAAACAGTTGAATATCAGTGATTTCACATGGTTCAAACTAGTAGTTCAACTCATCCTTTCCATTGGAGAATATGATGGATCTACCTTCTGTGAACTTTATAGTGAACAATCTGCTATTACATTTCCAATTCGTCAACATGCTGAGCTTTAATAGGACTTATCTTCTTATGACAACATTTATTGGTGTGTCCCCTTGCCTAGCCCAACAGAAGAATTCAGCAGCCATAAGTCTAGGACAGGCTCAAATTGTTTTCACTGGTATAAATTGCAGAAAGATGATCTAAGTAATTTGGCATTTATTTTAATAGATTTGAAAAACACATGCCATTTTACAAATAAGACTTATATTTGTCCTTTTGTTTTTCAGCCTACCATGAGAATAAGAGAAAGAAAATGAAGATCCAAAGCTTATTCATCTGTTTTTCTTTTTCGTTGGTGTAAAGCCAACACCCTGTCTAAAAAACATAAATTTCTTTAATCATTTTGCCTCTTTTCTCTGTGCTTCAATTAATAAAAAATGGAAAGAATCTAATAGAGTGGTACAGCACTGTTATTTTTCAAAGATGTGTTGCTATCCTGAAAATTCTGTAGGTTCTGTGGAAGTTCCAGTGCTCTCTCTTATTCCACTTCAGTAGAGGACTTCTAGTTTCTTGTGGGCTAACTAAATAAATCATTAATACTCTTCTAAGTTATGGATTATAAACATTCAAAATAATATTTTGACATTATGATAATTCTGAATAAAAGAACAAAAACCATGGTATAGGTAAGGAATATAAAACATGGCTTTTACCTTAGAAAAAACAATTCTAAAATTCATATGGAATCAAAAAAGAGCCTGCAGAACCAAAGTAAGGCTAAGCAAAAAGAACAAATTACCTGATTTCGAACTACACTGTAAGGCCATAGTCACCAAAACAGCAAGGTACTGGTATAAAAATAGGCACACAGACCAATGGAACAGAATAGACAACCCAGAAATAAATCCACATACTTACAGCTAACTGATCTTAGACAAAGAAAACAAAAACATAAAGTGGGGAAAGGACAACTTTTTCAACAAATGGTGCTAGGATAATTGGCAAGCACATGTAGGAGACTGAAGCTAGATCCTCATCTCTCACCTTATACAAAAATCAACTCAAGATGGATTAGGAACTTAAATCTAAGACGTAAAACTATAAAAATTCTAGAAGATAACATTGGGAAAAACCCTTCTAGATATGGGCTTAGGCAAGGATTTCATGACCAAGAACCCAAAGCAAATATAATAAAAACAAAGATAAATTGCTGGGACTTCATTAAACTAAAGAGCTTTTGCATGGCAAAAGAAACAGTCAGCTGAGTAAACAGACAACCCACAGAGTGAGAAAAAAATCTTCACAATCTATACTTCTGACAAAGGACTAATATCCAGACTCTACAATGAACACAAATCAACAAGAAAAAAAAATCCCATCAAAAAGTGGGCTAAGGACATGAATAGACAATTCTCAAAGGAAAATATACAAATTGAAAACAAACATGAAAAAATGCTCATCATCACTAATAATCACGGAAATGCAAATCAAAACCACACTGTGATACCACCTTACCTCTGCAAGAATGGCCATAATTAAAAAAATAAAAAAATAGGAGTAGATGTTGGCATGGATGCAATGAACAGGGAACACTTCTACACTGACGGTGGGAATGTAAACTAGTACAATTACTATGGAAAACAGTGTAAAGATTCCTCAAATAACTGAAATAAAACTACCATTTGATTCAATAATCCCACTACTGGGTATCTATCCAGAGGAAAATAAGTCATTATACAAAAAAGATACTTGCACACGCATGTTTATAGCAGCACAATTTGCAATTGCAAAAATGTGGGACCAACCCAAATGCCCATCAATCAACGAGTGGATAAAGAAACAGTACATATCACTGTTTCTTTCTCCACTCGATTGATATACATCATATATATTGATATACATGATGATATATATATACACATATATATAGATATACATATATATAGGTAGTATTCCATTGTGTGTATGGAGATATATATATATGTATATATATCAATGGAATACTACTCAGCCATAAAAAGGAATGAATTAATGACATTTGCAGCGACCTGGATGAGACTGGAGACTATTATTCTAAGTGAAGTAACTCAGGAATGGAAAAGCAAACATTATATGTTCTCACTCATAAGTGGGAGCTAAGCTATGAGGATGCAAAGGCATAAGAATGACAAAATGGACTTTGGGGACTCATAAAAGACTACAAACATGGTACAGTGTATATTGCTCGGGTGATGGGTGATGGGTGAAGGGTGCACCAAAATCTCACAGATCACCACTAAAGAACTTACCCATGTAACTAAACACGACCTCTTCCCCAATAACCTATGGAAATTAAAAAATTAAAAAAAATAAAATAGCTAGTAATATTACAAAACACCCATATGATGCAATGTTATACCATCACTCAATAGCATTTTCAGGGCCATTTGTCCTGTAGGTGTTAAATTTATTAAATACTTATTATATGCCAAAATGTAAAACATGGCTTTTCTTTACTATTCAGACATTATAAGAAATTTTGAGGCACAAAGGAGATAGAGATGATGATAAGTGTGGTTGACAGAATTGGGGGAAAAAAGTGATCTTAGAAGAAATTTAAGACAGTTTAGAATAACAACACTCAAAGAGTGTAAGAAGTTTGGAGAAGCCTTATTGGAAGAGGAATTAGAACACCTGGAGAAACATACAGTAAGAAGTGATGAAGGTCTACTGAATTGATAAGCTGGAGGAGTTGGAGGGTGAATGTTTCTTGTAAAACACTAAAATATTATTCTGGGCCTCTTTTTCCTGTTCCCAGAGGTAACTCGTATCATACCTTTGTCTATGAATTTACAGGCCTCTTAGATCTTTGTCTATTAATTCACATACTTAGTTATTTTATCCTTATTAGTTTGTGTTTTTAAAATTTTTATCAAATTGGTTTCATACTGTACATGCTATTCCACAACTTGTTCTTAACAACACTGCTTAATAGTTTCATTTTAAGTGTGGTGCTTACAAAAGGTTCTAGTACCAAGTTACAAAAAGTTTCTTTCTATTGCTGGAATGTTCTGTTCTGCGCTCCCCACCATTCCACTCCCCTGTCCCTAAGCAGCCCCCACTTTGGTCCGTGTTGAATGTATCAAACATATTTTTTTTTCACATTTGTTGCAATCATCACAAAAGTCAGAGAGTGCTCAGAAAAAGAGAAATGGAGATGGTGGGCCCTGGCTGGTCAAAGGCCCCAGAGACGGACCTAGAAAATGTTCAATAAAGCGCTGTCACTGAACTGGACCTACACAGGACCGGGTCTGGGCACCCTGTATCGATAGCAATGCCACCCTGGCCAGTCTCAGGCACCAAAGAGGAACTTAAAACTTTTGGAAAAAGATTCCCCCAAATATGGTAACCCTGAGCTCCAGCTTCCCCACTTCCCATGGAGTCGACCAGAATCCCAGAGGAACTCAACAGTTAAGCCTATAGAGCCAGATCCACTGCTCTAGTTTCAGAGAGTGGTCTGGCAAGCTCATCACTCTGGCTAGCTGGCTTTTTTGTTTGTTTGTTTGTTTCCTGCACAGTGTGGAAGATTGGTACACCAGAATGTACCAATGGTGCAGGCACATCGATGTGCATGCACGTGTGTGTGTGTGTAAAATGTTGTTTTCATATAATATTGGAGGGTACATGGTATGATATCAACATGATTTATCATGGGGATATTAAGATTGATCACTTGGTTAAGGTGGTGTTTGCCAGGTTTCTCTACTGTGAAGTTATCACTTTTCCCTTTCCATACTCTATTTTTGGAAGCAAGTCATGAAATCCAGCCCACACTGAAAGAGAGGGAGAGGGATAATCTTCTGAAAATGGGAGTAGCTACATGTCTTATTTATATTTTCATAAGAAAGACTTGTTATTTAATTGTTCATTTATGTCAGTATAAACTCATATATATTATATACTTTGGGTTATAATTCAATGCCACATTATTTAGTTGCTCAAATTATCTCAGCTTTGGGGCCTCTTTTTGGTTGGCTCCCCTATCCCTTTGACAGGTCTCTATACTTTGTTTTCTTTCTGGCACTGCAAGCTGCCTCAGGCTCATCTTATATTTCCCTTTCCCAGCCCTAGAAATGGCCATTTCTTAAGGAAGGCCTGGTTCTCTTTATTAGAGAATGGTTTTACAAAGATCTGAGTGCTGGGTATTCTCATTGCTAATGGGATATCACTGCTTCTAGACCATTTCAGAGAATGGAGCTAAGAAAGGTAGGTATGAATACTAATATTCATATCTTCATTTGAATACACACACACAAACATAACTGTAATTATTTCTGTATGTATGTAGCTATCTTTCTGGTTAATGATGAGTTCATACTGATGTCTCTGACTCTAATCCAGAACCACAGGACTTATTCTAGCCTTCCTCCTTGCCTCTATGACAGCAAGAAACTTCTCTTCCACTATCTAGCCTCCATCTACCCATTTGTTCCACCTCAGGATGCATGTAAAGGAGTTTCAGAGTTATAAACCCATTTCTCCATGAAAATCAAATTTACTAACTAGAGTGCAGTGTTTACGTACAGTTCCTTTTGTCTTTAGCCATATGATTTCCAGTCAAAACATTATTCTCCAAAGTCATGTAGGTCAGCTCCATTTTTGCATTACCATCTTCTGTGAAGTCATGACAGGTGACTTTGGGTGGCTCATTCACACTGAACACAAAATAAGTTTAGGGCACTGGCCTTTGACTTGCCTTTGGGCTTGAGCTGTATGTGTGGGCCACCCAGCAGCTCTTTCCACCTAAGTAGGCTTTGCCTACAATACATAAAGGTAGCAGCAGTGGTGACAGGTATCCTTTACCCAGTGCATTCTCTGCCACAGGTACCCAGGGTGGTCACTCCATTTCTCTATAGATTCCACATCAATTGCCATGCAGTCTTTGAGGGTGACCATGCCTATCTCTTCCAAGGGCTTTGAAGACCATGGTTCTGCAATACTAGTGGACCCTTCCAGTGGATGTCCTCTCTTGCCTCCATCGACATGGTTACATTATGCTTCCCTGGGTTGGTTTTAAAGTCCTGCCAAACATTTCTTGGAGGAATGTGAACACTCTTTTTGTTTCACCTTAGGCCCCTCACCTATTCTTACTGTTGGTGGTTGTGTGTGGAAGGCAGGGGTGTAAGTAACATTAAAATAGGTCACATTGTAGAAATGCTGTGATCATGTCCTAAGAATTTAGGAGAAAACGTGGTCGAAAGATGTGTTGTTCTCTTTATGTTAAGAAAGTCTGAGTAGTAAATTTAACATGACAGAGATTTGCATTTGTGCTTATTATCAGTGAAACACAAGAGTCACTGGAAGCCAGAATTGAGGGTGACGTGATGGATGATGCAGGATCATAAGTAATGATGTAACCAGCTTTAAATTAAATCAATGGTAATCGAGAACTGTAGAGGCAAAAAGATTTATTTGTTTCAGTACGAACAACCTCCAAATAGACATTGTGTCTTGAGTAATAACAGCATTGCTACTTTTTTATTTGAGATGGGAGATAGAAAGTTAGCCCGGAATGAAATGCATTTGACAATAAAGAAGGTAGTTCCACCTCAGGATGGTACCAATAGGTACCATCAGGGTACCAACAGGGTACCAACAGGGTAGACCTGAACAGGAAGAGATGGTGCCTGAACATTAAGAAGAATCTTCATGTGCACCAATTGGACAGTAAGAAACTATGTCAGTCTGGCTTCTATACTCGTTATTCTAAACCTTAATAGATTAATACAGTTTACATGAGTGCATGCTGGTGTTGCATAAATCAGAGGGCACTATTAATGTAAAATAAAATGCGAAGGGTGCCTCCTGGAATTTAGCAACATGGGTTATTTTTATTACTATTATTAACATTTTAGGGATTTGGTTTACGAAAGGGCAGCTGAGATTGTGATAAGACAGCTATTTTGTGACAGATGTGCTGGATACATGGAAACTACACATGGAAGCCCATCATTCCTACCCTTCCCTGCTGACCTAACAAGTCTCTTTGCTCTTCTTAACTACTTTACAAAGTCCAGACCTGACTACCCTTCCAATCTCTTTTTCTTCCTGCCTTCAATGCCCTAATCAGTTTGAACTTCATACTATTCATTAGCACACCATGCTTTTCATGCCTCCCTACATGGATTCCTATTATCTGGAATGTCTTTCTTTGTCTTTTTTATCCGTTTAATCCAGCTGAAATGTTACCTTCTTTGAAGAAATTTTTCTGAATAGAGTTGGTCATTTCTTTCCTGATGGTCCTTGACTCTTTGAGCCTGACTTATTACAGCACTCACATTCTTTTTAAAAAAATTCATGTTAATATCCACATTTATATTTTATTATAATAATTGTAGATTTTATATCTACTTTAAATATATACGATCTGAGTCCCAGGGCTTGAATTTGAACACACAATGTTCTGACCCCTGAAAGCTGACTCATTTAATCTGTCAGTTCATTACATATCTCTCTCTTCAACTAGATAGTGTTTCTCATCAGAAGGGATCAAGAATTAGAAGTCCATGTATCTCTCCTGGTACTTAGTGTAACCTGGTACATAGTAAGTATGCAATTAAAATTAGATGAATAAATTAATTTATACCATAGGCTTTAAATATTCTAAACTACAAATCACAGAATCTTGACTTACAATAATTTCCTGGACTTCCAAAATAGCATATATAGTATATTGAATTTTATAAATATTTGAATCATGAGAATTTGTGCTTTAAGAAAATAACCATGATTCATTTTATTTTTCAACTTTGAATAATAAAAATTTCTCCACATTAAGAAGTATCAAGAACTGCGTGTCCAAAGATGGCAGACATAGTAATGTCTCATATGGTGGTGTCACTTTTGTATCACTTTAATTGGTTTAGAATTATCCAAATTATCTCTCTCGTGTGAGTAACTGATGAATAAATACATGAATACATGGATGGCACCAAAAAAAGAACTTTGGCATTTTGATATTTGTCTTTTGGGGAAGGTAGAATCTTCTGACCAGTGAAATATTTTATGTTAATAAAATGTTATGTGTGATGGTTGATGTACAGGGGGAGTAATAGTCATTTGCCCATTTTACTTAATTCATGTGTATGCTGTGTAATTTCTTCAACACTAGAGTGTGAAGCAGTTACTTGGACAATATCTGAAAAATACTGCATACAAATGAACAAATTACTTTTCTGTATTTACTCTCTATCTCCACTGAGGTCTCACTCAGTTCTTTTTGTTGCAAAAATCTGTATTCATTTGGTCAATTGATATCTGTGCCCTGGAGACTGGTTTCTTAAAACCCCAGCTAAGAGTCTCAAGGGAAGAATTGAAATAAGGAGCTATTTGAAACCAGAATTGAAATAAGTGGTGTTGTAAATACCAAATAGAGGAAGTCCATCCTGTTTGTGTGGGGAGAGGTCCTCATCTACCTCAGGTGGAGTAATTTGGTTGGTGACTTGAAGAGCCATCCAGCTGAGTATTAGGAGTCATAAATATCTTCAAGTGATGGAAGAGGACACCTGCAAGGCAGACACATGCTCCCAAGCTTCCAATGAGGTTATCCCATGTCTTTGGGTTTGGCACTGGGACATTACAGCAGAGGCTACAAAGGAGCAGAGCACAGAGTTTAGCTCCAATGGCTGCCAAGAAGACTATGTGCCAAAATTAGGATGCTTCTGCACTATAGGAAAGATGATCTCTTGGTTTTAAAAACTGTAATAGAAAAAAAACTGTAGAACACCACAAACAACACCCAAATACTATCTCTATACTTATTGTTTCCACTGCCTGAAGGATTGGCTCTTCTATACTCAGAACAGTCTTGGATGACACAGCTGGCTTCCCTAACTTTGTGGTGGGGCAGACAACAGATGCCATGTTTGGACAATACTGACTCAATGCAAAGATGACCAGGAGGCATTGGGAATGGCAGTGGAGATTTCTTCTGACCTAGCTTCTGACTTTTTTTAATGACAGAAATTGTGAGGCCACAGTAAAATCCACTCACAAATTTCTTACATCCCGCAGAATACAAGAGAGCACATATGTTCTTATTCTTTTTTAGGAACATCAAAAATAAGAGCATTTCTCTAAATAAAACAGAGCTTGCATAGAAATAGGTCGTCTATCTTCTGGGAAGTGACATGACTTGCTTAAAAATAATAAATAATAATTCTAGTTTTTATTCTATGTATTTTCTATGATAAGAATATATATTGACAATTCTCTCTCTCTCTCTCTCTTTCTCTCTCTCTTTCCCTGTGTGTGTGTGTGTGTGTGTGTGTGTGTGTGTCTTAGTCTTCTCGAGCTGTCAAAACAAAATACCATAGCCTGGGTGACTTAAACAACAGAATTTATTTTCTCATAGTTCTGGAGGCTGGAAAGTTTATGATCAAGATTCTGGCAAAGTTTAGTTTCTGGTGAGGGCTGTATTCCAGGCCTATAGTTGACCACCTTCTTGCTATGTCCTTATATGGCAGAGAAAGCAAGCAAGCTCTTTGACATTATAGGGGTAGCAATCTCATCATGAGGCTCCTGCTTGCATGATCTCATCGAACCCTAATTACCTCCTAAAGACTCCATCTCCAAGTGTCATCACATTGTGGGTTAGGACTTCAACATATGACTTTGCTAAGGAGAAGTGAGAGACACAAACATCTAGTCCATAACAGACAGTGAAATCTCTTGACTAAGTAAGGAATTTTTTCTGAAACTTCTATAACAATGAGCCATCACTGAACCTTGTGAAATGCTATAGTTTAAATGCATGTGTCGCTCCAAAATTCACAAGTCGGAACATAATATCCAGTGTGATAGCAATAAGAGATAGAGCCTTTTGGGATGTGATTAATCCACCCTCATGGTTGGACTAATGCTCTTATAAAAGAAGCTGAAGGGTGCCCTAGTGCCCTTTTGGCATTCCCTTTCTTCTGCCTTGTGGGGACACCTAGATGAGAAACAGTCCTCACCCGGCACAGAACCTGTTCGTGCCTTAATCTTGGACTTCCTGGTCTCTGGAACTGTGAGAAATACATTTCTGTTGTTTTCAACTTACCCAGTTTCAAGTGTTTTGTTATGGTATCACAAATGATCTAATGGACTAAGACATTAAGAAAAGGGAGTATTCGTATTCAGCAATGATGCTGATGATGGCAGATGGCCATGGACACCCTTTGTTATTTCTCATACCCTGTCATTGCTATAGAAGCTGGGAAGAGAAGTCCATATGAAAAAGTCATTACAAAAAAATATTTAGGAAGTGTTATTTTCTGTGCAAGTTATTGTTCTAGGAGATGCTTTAAAAGTGTTTTTCTCTCAAGCAGTTGACAGTCTATTTGAGCACGTGGACCAGTTCTGCTGTTTTAAGGAGCTATGCCCAGCCTAGCATAGGCAACCAACTTACAGAATAAGAAATGCTGTTAATGGAACATAGATTTTTGTAAAATGCATTTTCAGTTGGCCCTTGACTTACTTTGCTCTATCTCTGCATGACCCGTATTGATGTCTTAGTTCACCTTGCTGACCTTGAGGCACTTCTGTCCTTTTAAGTTTAGCAGGCAAGATTGGTTGCCTAATCTGACTGACTCCTTTGAATTTGTTCCCGTGTGGGAGGGAGAAAAAAATCTATTTTTTTCCCTTTACAAACCAGGGGCAAGATCCCTTTGATAAAGTGAAATAGTCTTCTTTTTTTAAGCAAATACTTTTTTTATTTATAAGTATAATAGCTTTTGGGGGGCAGCAAATGGGAAAGGTGAAGTCTCGTACTCTAGAGCATGATTCAGATAGATAGGCTCAAATTAAACAAACGGAGGGATAGTTTGTTCTGCCTAAAAGCAGTAATAGGAGGGGAATATAGAAGCTGGGTCTGGATGGGAAGACATTAAGAAAGGAGAGGGAGAGAGAGCAAGCAAGAAGGAGGTCGGTCAGGGCGCTACAAGAGGAGAGTCAGGTGGTATTGATAAGAGTGGAAAAGATCTTTTTATGTTTTATGCCTAGTTCCTTGATACAAACTTGTGGTGGGGGGTTTTTGAAAAAGTGATTGGGGACTATCCGACCTGGGGTTTAGGGCAGGGAAGAAACAGCATGTAAAGGAGAAAAGACAGAGCATTTGTTAAAGAGAATTTAACAGCAAGAGGAAATAAGAACCAATGATACCAAGGATATACACAGTCCTTACTCCCCTATCACTGAATTCTTAGAAATATGGGGGGTACAGGTGGTGATGGTAATTCTGTTTTCTCTCCATAGGTGAGATAAGCATTGGGTTAAATGTGCTTTCTCTCTCTCCCTCTCCTTTCTTAAGAATTAAGGGGCAGACTATAGGCTGGAGGACTTTGAGGATGTCCGTCTCATAACACTTGGTTTATATCTGTTCTATGGGGCTTATTTTAAGCTCGGCAACTTGCAACAGGGTTCACTGACTTTCTCCCAAGGCCCCAGGTACTGTCCTCTTTTCAGATCTGTTTTGGGGCCTCTGGGTCTTGAATATCTGAGAAAATATAAACATTTCAATAATGTTCCGTGGTGAGATGAGTATGAGAGATGTGTCATTCATTTGTATCAATGAATGAATGAGGACAATTAGTGTATAAATCCTTAGTACAACAATCTGAGGGTAGGGGTGGTACTATTCAATTTCTATTTCTAAAGATACTTATTTCTATTTATTTATGCTTGTGACAAATGTTTTGTTCGGGACCACAGGAATCACAAAGATGAGTCTTTGAATTTAAGAAGTTAATGGTCCAGGAATAATTACATAGCTTACAAGTGACTATGATATACCATCAAACAAGAGGTTCCATGAGAAAATAATCTGAAAGGTTTAATAAGTTGTCAAAGGTGAGAGGGCTCTTCTCTAGCTAGAGACTAATCAGAAATACATTCAGGGATAATTATTTGAATAGACCTTAAGGGTTGGGTACATTTTTTTCAAGCATTGATGGAGAAGGAGAGTGGATATTTGAAAACATTTTCAACTAACCAACCACCCAATCCAACAAACAAAAAATGAAAAGAATCTCAGAAACAGTGAGATAAGAGAAGGAATTTTCTCACAACCCACACGTATAGCTCAACTGCTCTGAAGAAGTATATATCTAATATTTAACACTAACATCATGCTAATAATGATAATAATTACTGTCATTTTTAAATGTCTGTAAGTACCAGGCATTTAGAAGATATTATTCCATTTATATATCAAAATAAACTTCAGGGGATAGATCATTTTCATGACATATGAGAAAAATTAAAAATCAGATTGAATTATTTGCCTGTCATATAGCTAATAATTGGCCATAAGACAATTAGATTTAAATTAGTTTTGAATCTTTCTAATACCAAAGTTCAGTTTACTGTTCCATGTTGCTTCTGAGTGGCTTCACAGACTTATGAAAAAGTAAACGGAATCAGAATTACATCAATGCAAAAGCATTGCTGTGAACTCTGTACTTAGGACTAAACTTTGAGCAATAACACATATAGATTGAGGATTGTTTGCTGTTAGTATACAAACTCTGGTTCAAAGCTCCTCTTTATTGCTTGTCTTGGAAAATTTGCTGTTCTTCATGGTTTCTCTTTTCACTGCTATCTATTTTTCTCAACCACTCACATGGCTACAATAACTGTCTGCAAGCTTATGATTCCCAAATGTCTATCTCTAGCCTCAATCTTGTTCCAGAAGATAAAAAGTAGTATTCAAATGCACATCAACGTCTCCACTTGGAGGGCTTAAAGACGTTTCAACGTACAAACCAGGGAGTTTTGCCTGGAATGTTTCCTAAAATGTGTCCTGTAGCACATAGGGTCCTCTTGTTCCTTAAAATCTAATTACATTTAGCCCAGTGCTCATCCCACCTATGGGGAGATGAGAGTGAAAAGGGAGCCTGATTAATAATTACACTAAGTCAATAGGCATAGAGCCAGGACTGTTTGGGTAAACTGGTCACTTTATCTTAAACTCAATATATCCAAAACTGAACATGTACTTAGTTACTAAGTCTTTGTCTTTATCTCATTCATACCACTCAGCTTTATCCAGGCCACTTATTTGACAGTATTATTGCGAAAACTTCCTAACTGGTCTCCTTATCATAGTCTTATCCCCTTTTGAAACAAAAGAGACAGTTTCAAAATACAAATATGATTTTTATTAGCTCCCTTTTGTTGTCTATAATAGCCCCAGAAGGAGGTATAAACTCCATTTAAAAAGTCTTTGAGATGTGGCCCTTGCCAACTTTGCCAGGAATTCCCAATATCTAGTATTTTCTACTATTAAACTTTGTGCCTCTTCAAAACTGCATTTTCTCTCATTCCCTAAGTGTGCATTGTTTTCCCTTACCGGTTGGTTTTTCCACTGCCTTTTACATGTTCCTGGAACACTATACCCTCCCTCTTTATTTGGCCCACCTCTAATTTTCTTTCGGATCTCCACGAAGATGTTACTTCCTCCAGGAAGCCTTATCTGACCCCTCCAAAGATGTCATGAGTTCCTCTTTGCATTCTCCTAATCACAGCATCCATCACACCATGTTGTGATTACTGATACAATTGTCTGTTTCTCTGATTAGGCAGTAAGCTCAACAAGAGCTACATGGTGCCTGTCTCTTGTTGCTGATTATTCCCATCCAAAAACAGTGCCTGGAATGCAGACTTAACATTTTGTTGAATGAATAAATAAAACCCCATCTATCGAGTGTTACTTTGTGCAAGACCCGGTTCTGAGGCATTTATATTTATTGATTTATTTAATTCTCATTTAACCATGAAGGAGGTACTATCACTATCCTTATTTTATAGTTGATAAAGATAAAGCCCAGAGAAATGAATTAACTCACCCAAAGTCATGTAGCTAAGTGACAGGGCAAAAATTCAAACCTGTTCCCCAACTTTACGTGATTAATACTGTGCTATACTGCCTCTCTGATCATATGGCATGGAATGCAGACATCTGCTCCGTAAGGCAGAATATGGAAGGAGATTGGAGGATGACACAAAACCAGCATAATATCAGAGGAAAAGTCCAAACAGGACCTGGACTGATAGAAAAGTTGTTACTCCTGGTGTAGTTGCATCGACATCTTGATGAACTGGTGGCTGACACAACATACATTGGCTTGATGTGTACATATTATTTGTAGTTGTGTGTGTATTTTTATATATATATTTGTAATATTGAAATAGTCATAATTTAGTAAAGGCCTACCATTTGCCAGGCATTTTTACATTTGTCCCCTCTAATCTTTTGATGAGATGATCAGATTGGATTACTTGGCCTTGAAGATGATATATCTATATCTACATCTATATCTATATCTACATCTATATCTATATCTATATATCAGAAAAGCTGAAATACGTTTTGTAAAGTTATAAAGATTTCAGACTTTATAGAATCTGGGATTTGCCAAATGTAACCCCTTTCTCTACGTTAAACCCATGTTGGAACAAATACATTTATTATTCATTCATCAAATGTTGCTGAGTCCTGACTATGAACCAGACACTGTGAAAGGCTTTGGGATATTTTGCCCATGCTTGGGCAAGCTTATATAGTTTGCTTCATAAAACTCTATTTCAGTTCTTCATAACTAATACTTCATGACTATTGCTTTTCAGGTATTCCTTCATAACAAATACTTTGGCTTTCATATATTTGAGTAAAGTCCCCCTTGAGGAAGAGTAGAAGAACTGCACTTTGTAAATACTATCCTGGAATCCAAACGGATAGACAAGGATGGTGCTACCTCTTTCTGGAGAGTACGTGAGCAAGGCCTGTTTTGTTAACATGTTCCTTAGGAGACAAAACTTAGGAGAGACACGCATAGCAGAAAATCGACAAAAACTAACAAATGAATGGGAATTGTACTCGATTAGCATTGAAGATCTTGTTTATACTATGATAAATGTTTGTATTTGCTGGAAGTGCTACTGACGGTAAACCCTTTTTGTTTAAATGTGTGCCCTAGTAGCTTGCAGTATGATCTATTTTTTAAGTACTGTACTTAGCTTATTTAAAAATTTTATGTTTAAAATTGCATACTGCTCTTTCATTGAAGAAGTTTTGAGAGAGAGATAGAATTAAATTCACTTATCTTACCATCTAGAGAAACCCAATGTTAAAACTTTGTTGTCCATTATTTCTGTCTTTTATTCAACATTTTTTTTAGAGGGTGGGAGGAGTGCAGAGGAGGTACAATGATACACAAATGAGGGCACTCTCCATGTATTGTTTTGTCCTGTTTTTCAGTTAACAATATATTATGAGCATATTTCCATTTCATTAAATATTCTTCCACAAAGTTATTTTGATGGCTGTATATCACCCTACTTTATGAATGTACCATATTAATTTATTTCCTGGTGTGGGTTATTTGATTTTATAATCTTACCTTTAGAATAATGAAACACCTGTGAAGCTTTAGAAAATACTGGTGCCTGGGTCTCAACTCCACAGATTCTGATTTAACTGGTCTGGGTTACAGACTAGGCATTGGGAATTCAAAAAGTTCCCCCAGTGATTCTAATGTGTAGCCAAGATCGGGAACCCTTGTAGACAGGGATGATAGGAGGTGAGCCACTCTTAGCATCCATCATTTAGTATTAACATCATCATCTTGAGTTGCTAAGTGAATGATGCACCTGACCCACTTTATAAAGACACATGTGCAAATAAAATTATTATAGGACTTGGTTTATTAGGGCTTGTGCTCTAAGTTTTCTATGTTAAGCCATACATCGCATACTAAATACTTTAAAATGTACCTTATTGACATACATATTAAGTGAAAAGTGTTTCTGAGCTAAACAATGACAACATAATTATCAAGCAATGATAATTTGAAATGAATTTATTATTCTGCAACTTAGGGACAAGTCATCTCTCTGAATTTTTTGTACTTTGAGAGTATTTGTTACATTTGCAAGATGAAGAGTCTGAATTGGTCAGACAATGTCTTGTGTGCCTGGCATATGATAGGCATTTACTAGTTTTAAAGAATTAATGTATTTAGATGAATTGCATACCAAATCTGCTGTCTTTTCTTTATGGCTTCATTAACTTAATTTGAGAGAAATTAATTATTCTGCAACTTAGGGACAAGTCATCTCTTTGAATATTCTGTAGTTTGAGGAGAATATTTGTTATATTTGCAAAATAAAATAAGTTTGCAAGTTTTTTTTTCTGCCCCAAAGAGGTCTGTGTCCTTGAACATAAAATACAAATAACCGCTATGCTGTTAATTATTGGCAAATGTCCCATTTTCAACCTAAGGAAATACCATAAAGTAACAGATATACCAACAAAAGGTTACTAGTTAACAGGCATTGCCTGAAAAGAGTATAAAAGAATTTCAGCACGATTTTCCATATTCTGCTTCCACCACTGCCAATAACAAAATAACTAGCAACCATGAAGTGGGTGGAATCAATTTTTTTAATTTTCCTACTAAATTTTACTGAATCCAGAACACTGCATAGAAATGAATATGGAATAGGTGAGATATTTTGTGTTTTTCTTGTCTTTTCTCTATATCAAAATTTTTTAAATTATAAAATTTGCATTAATTTGTCTTGATTTATTTTTCATATTTATTATTCCACATGGAGAAAAAATATTTAACTGATGGATATATTTAAATGAAAGATAAACTTGTAACTTTACAAGAGGTTTACAAAGTTATAGCAGTGTTTAATGGATGAATGGTTTGTATGTTTCATGTTGAATTAATTTTTACACTTTAATTGGTATGCATATTAACTTTGAAAAATTTTACATATATACACACATATATGTACATATATGTGAATATAAATAAAATTTTATATGTGAAGAAGCCAGAATTATGCTCCTTCACATAACTCCCTCAGACTAGTAAAATAGATAAAATCTTTGTTTTTAATACAGAAAAATGGGTCATTATTTGATGGTCTGAAGAAGAAATATTGTGACTGGGATATGAATGGCAAACTGTAGTATAACTATGTTCAAAAGAATGCCTGAAATATATTTTTAACCATTTGACTTTCAGGACAATTACAGCACTACAGTACAGGCAAAAACCAAACAACTGGAAGACAAAATCTGGATTTTAGTGATAGGTCTACTATAAATTATGCTTGTTAACTTTATTCCTTAGTTTCCTAGTTTTCTTTTCCTCAAGTATAAAATTAAGATGCTTAGGTTATCCCTAATGTTCTTTTAATTCTGAAACTGTACAGTTCTAACTGAAACACAAACATTCATATGTAACAATGATTACTTTCCTGGTTGCAGTTGAAAACACGTTTCATGAAGTTTATTTTGCTTTCCAGCTTCCATATTGGATTCTTACCAATGTACTGCAGAGATAAATTTAACTGACCTGTAAGTTTTGCTTATATAAATGTACTTTAAATGTGTAAAGCAAGGATAAGTAAATACTTAAATAAAATTGGGTACCCCTGTGAGCTCTTAAAAGCACAAAAGCAATTTGGATAATTTCAAGAAAAGTTGCTCATACTGAATATCAACTTGATGTTGAAGAGGTTAAACTGTTGACTAATGTCTTCGACATTAACCTTTCGATTCCTTGAAATCCCATGAGTCAAACCAAATCAGATTTTAGAAACTGAAGATTAGTGTCTGATCAGTGACAGCCATATACTAATTCAGGAATTTTTCTCATCAGTACCAACAGGGTGATATTATAATGTTTTCTTTTCTGTATACTATTTAAATCTTAGCAGCAAACCATAGGTGATAAAATATTCTATTTTCTGTTATTTGTGGAGAGTATGTTAGTCTCTTGGATGTCTTTCCATTCTGCATTTTAAAAATTTCTAACAAAGAATTTAAAGTAGTGTGTTGCTGTTACTCCTTGCACATCCAAACCTGCATAAGGATTGCTTTGAGTCAATCCATGAGCACTGTAGTCTTGGGTTTTAGACCTTGATCCTACTGGGAATAGACACTGTTAGAGGTCTGTCTAATTACCAATTTTTTTTTGCTTAAATTTAAAAGTAACCATAAAGAATATAGATATCCTCAATTATGGGTACATTACAGTAGATGGATGGTCACAGAAGGAGAAACCACGCTTATGGGAAATCCACTTATTTTAGCCTTTAACATCTATATGTATATTTATGGCAAAAGAAAACAAGAAAAAGACTAAAGTTTCTTCTCGGATGACCTGGAAGCTAATTTTACATAATTTTACAAATCAAATGTCTAAACAGATTACAATATAAATAGAAAACAAAACAAACAAATGAAAAACTATACTTGAGAAAAATAAGCTTGCTACAGGTCTGTTCCTTAAGGATTCACACGTATTTTTGTTTCAGGGCTACCATATTTTTTGCCCAGTTTGTTCAAGAAGCCACTTACAAGGAAGTAAGCAAAATGGTGAAAGATGCATTGACTGCAATTGAGAAACCCACTGGAGATGAACAGTCTGCAGGGTGTTTAGAAAACCAGGTGAGTGAATAATTTTAAAAAAGCATTGTGATATTTGACAAAAATTTAGCATGCTGAAGAGAAGATACAAAAATAGCAGTGAAAAATGCATTTAAATATTTGAAGAGCTATTGTATGAAAGAGGGATTAGATTCATTCTGAATTGCTAAAGAGGGCAGAAGAGAACAATAGGTAGTTATTATAAAGAGACCATATAAATATGATGACTAAGAGCTAAGGTTCTGAAATAAGATTATCTTGATGACTATGGGCATATTAACTTTTTTGAGCTTCAGTTTTCTTATCTATAAAATAAGGGATGATAATAGCTCCCATTTCATAGTTAGCATGGAAATTGATATAACAGCAATAGTAGCTAACTTTTATTATACACACAATGTGACTGGCATTATTCTAGGGAGCATAATGTGTATATTGATAATAAAAATATTTTATGACATAGGGGATAGATAGCACTGATGAATCAGAATGGTTGTCCAGTGAGTCAAGAGATGCTGGCTGGGGCTTCTGGGCAGGATATCAACTTTGCTTACCTATATTTATTTATTAAACATTTAAAATAATCCTTGAAGATATATGCTAATCTTCCAATTGAGGAAGCTGAGGCTCAGAGAATTTAAGTAACTTTCTTAAGGGAACCACCAAATGGCAGAGCCAGGATTTGAACTAGAGCATCTGGCTTAAAATTGACAGTCTTAGTAGCTTCATTACACTATAACCATAGTGCATGTAAGATGCATAGCACATCGTTAGGGTTGCCAGGTTTAGCAAACAACAACAAAACATAATACCCAGTTCAATCTGAATTTTAGATAAACACTAAACACTTTTCTTAGTATAAGGATATTTCATTGTAGATGCTCAACAAATAATATTTATTATTTATTTTATCTCAACATAGAAACAAACTTGATAATGATTAGAACTCTCCAATTACAAAACAACATGCCCAGAGAATACTCTGTTACGGTGGGGTTAATTAGGTGGCTGAAAGACAATGTACCTGGAATATCATAGAAGAGATGCTCCTTTAAGGATATAGTTTAAGTTCTTTCCAACTTTGAAATTTATGAATTGACAAAAATTTCTGTTTTGCATCTCTATTTTTGTCTTGTTCTGATAATCTTTTCAAAATGTGTATAAAAACCAAGAATACATTATCTATTGCAAATTAACAACCAATTAGACGTTCAAGGTAATGTTACAGATCGCTGATTTATTCTTGTAAATTCAAAGGTATGTCTTTTAAATGAGGATTGGGAATTAGAAATCTTATGTAAGCTTTCCAGGATTCTCTAAATATTACTGTAGCAGCTATAAAAGCTACATAAAAGTTCCCTCAGATACATGAAACACATGTATTCCTCGGATGCTTTCTGTGGAATATTGATGCTGTCATCTGAGTTTGGTAAGAGTAAGTCACAGAGGAGGAAACACATATATTTTAAAACATTTTAGCTAAATATGTAATTGTGGCCAAGAAAAGTGTTTTTTTAAAAAAGAATTATTTCATTTCAAAATCATTTTTATTTATAATTGAAAATAATGTGCAGTTTTTTATTGTCTTGTAAGGATGGCATGTAAAATGAGCATTTATGTCTGAAATGTGGTATGTCTGTGTGTGTGTGTGTATATATATATATGTATGTATATACCATAATATATACATATGTATTTGCAATTCCAAAAGTTACATCTTTAATGAGAATCATGAAAATATTATTTTGCTCAGTTTCTTTTTTTATTTAAATTTAAATTTAAAGTTCTGGTGTACACGGGCAGGATGAGCAGGTTTGTTACATAGGTAAATACGTGGCATGGTTGGTTGCTTCACCTACCAACCTGTTGCCTGGGTATTAAGCCCAGCGTGCATTACCTATTTTTCCTAATGCTCTCCCTCCCTGCACTCCACTCCCTGACAGGCCCCAGTGTGTGCTGTTTCCCTCCCTGTGTCCATGAAACATGGTTTATATATTTATAAAAGTTTATATATCCTAGTCCAAATTTTTGATAACACAAAAAGGAAAAATAAAATAATTCAAAATTGGGAAAGAGAAACAAAAGATTGCATGGCTTTTTTCCTTTTATTGTTTGGACATTAAAGTCTCATTTTCCATAAGGCAGCAAAGAAATCTATTTCATCGGGCTGAAACAAAATACATTAGAATTTGTATGGAAAATTTTTCAGAATCTATAGTTCTGATCTTAAACATTAGAAAATGTTTCATGTGTCTTATAGATTTTTAAAGCAAAGTTAGTTGTCTTTCACCAAACATAAAATATTTCTTATAGCTACCTGCCTTTCTGGAAGAACTTTGCCGTGAGAAAGAAATTTTGGAGAAGTACGGACATTCAGACTGCTGCAGCCAAAGTGAAGAGGGAAGACATAACTGTTTTCTTGCACACAAAAAGCCCACTCCAGCATCCATCCCACTTTTCCAAGTTCCAGAACCTGTCACAAGCTGTGAAGCATATGAAGAAGACAGGGAGACATTCATGAACAAGTAAGGATCCAGTTTAAAGGTAGATGCAAACCTCAGAAACACAGCAATGGCAAGCCTAATTTAGTATTTTTGCAATGTACTCATGTACTCCCAGTAAGAGGTATAATGTTTCTTTGGTGTTGTGTCTGCTGAGGTCCCAGGCAAGGTAATTAGGAGAGCAACATTCAATGTAACTTGGTTTCCATAGCACGCTAGATGTAGTACAAACCACAGGACAAACCTACCAGAGGTTCCATTAGTCCCTTGAGAGATATACACCTTTTTTTTTTCTTTTTACCCATTCTACTCTCAATTTTACCTTGTTCAAGAATATATTAGTATTGCACCAAATTGATGCTTTCCAGAGCCATATATTGGTGTTTTGTGTTCACCTAATTGCCTAGAAATAAAAGTTAGAGATCCAAGCATGGTCAAGCATGGTCAAGATACACAGACATGGCAAAGGTTTACTGAACACTTAGGATGTTGTGGAAACATGTCTGCTTGCACAGAGGATCAGATTAACACTCACAAACAAACTTTGAAGCCTCCTTCTCCTCTTCCTCTTCATTCTTCTTCTTTCCCCCATTTTGTTGATAGGAAATTGAAGGTTGGAAGGCTAAAACAACTGGCTAAGGGCACACAGCTAGTACATTTGACCCCAGGTTCTCTGTTGGAGAAGCCTGTATGTAACTCTTCAGCACTTCTGCCTTCCATGTTACTTCCTAAACCAGGTAAATAGAGAGATTGCCCTTAGAACATCTCTGCTATGGCGACTATCCAGGTGCATAACCCCATTCTGCACTGACAAGGGATAAAATGTCCATCTTTCTGTTGCACTTAGCAGAAGTCTGGCTTTGCTAATCCCTGAAACATATCTGAGTAGGCTTATTGAAAAGGACCTTTTAATAAGAATCATGGTTAGCATGTCTGCCTATTTTCTTCTCATAATAGAATCCGGTACCATCTCTCAGATATTTTTCCCCCCAGGATCTTTAGTGAGGAAAATTTTGACAACATGTGGAAAAAATATGATGATTTTCCCCTTAGGAACACAGTAAAGACAGAGTCAAATGCATTTTGTTGTTGTTGTTATTTGAATCTTTAAATAAATCCCAGTGTCCAGTTCCAAGCAGTAGTAGTCCTATTTTTAGGTGTTTATAAATCTTCTAGCTCTATTTTATTTCACAGATTCATTTATGAGATAGCAAGAAGGCATCCCTTCCTGTATGCACCTACAATTCTTCTTTGGGCTGCTCGCTATGACAAAATAATTCCATCTTGCTGCAAAGCTGAAAATGCAGTTGAATGCTTCCAAACAAAGGTATCATATTTGCGTGGATATCTGAACCAGTACTGTAGTCTATGACTCATTAAAACAAAACAAAGTTAAAAATGAAAACGTGCTTAATTGTGGAGAGTATCGTTTTTGGAATAGAGAAATAGCTCAGCAGTCTGATATTCTTCGAGTGAACAAAACTGGATTTGCTGGTTTTTATTATCTATTCATTAAGTCAACAATAATTTTATTATTAAGGAAGTGAGTTTGATGGGATAAAGAAGGAAAGACAGACAGAAAGAGAGAAAGAGAGGGTGCTATAAATGGGAAGGAGTAAGTGAAAGAAAACGGAGAAAAGGAGGAGCAGAGGAGAGAGAAAAAATGAAGAACTATGATAAATGCTTTATACTCACTGTTTTTTTAAACCTTAGAACAAATTTGAGGTGTAAGTATTTTTGTCCTTTAACAAACTAGGAAAGAGGTTTAGAGAAGAAATTTTTTTTTAGGTTTAGAGAGGTAGAATAATATCCACCATTAACTACTTGCTACCAGCAGTCCTATAACAAAAATTTCCTAAGAACTGACTACTCTCAGTGTCAAGCCGTGATACAATTGTATTTTTTGTAACTGAGAAGACATTTAAGAAACTAGCAGGCTTCAATTTGTCTTTAAGCTGTTTAAAAGTACAGTTGTTCATTTATGATCCCCAGTATAAAAGTTATGTTTTTGTTTCAAGGTACTTTGAGTAAATTTATCTGGCATAGATGCATATAAACTAACCCAAAAGAATAAATGAGTCAATAATATTCTGCGATAATGTATGACATTTATAATTTTTAGTAAAAAACATATTTTATGGAATTTCATTTTACCTATACTTGTTGTTTTCCTAAATATTAGAGCTTGTAAAGAAAATGTTAGTATATGCTTTCATGACATTTTGTTTCCTCTACATCTAGGCAGCAACAGTTACAAAAGAATTAAGAGAAAGCAGCTTGTTAAATCAACATGCATGTGCAGTAATGAAAAATTTTGGGACCCGAACTTTCCAAGCCATGTAAGTTCAAGCTCTATCTAGGGAAGGCGGTGAGAGCTACAGAACTACCATTTTGCAATTTGGGTTCGTTGTTTTAATTGTTGCTGTTTTAGAGAATGAAGACCCCTTTGTGACCTCTTTGATGAGGGCTAATGGGATTACAACCATGAACTCTTAGGATCAGAAGGAAGCTAACGGATAAGTCAGTTTAACACTTACCAAAGCCTAGCTGAGATAATACATAGAAAAGACTTTTAAAGTTTATGTTATTTACCTGTTCTTTAAGACACTTAAGTTCTGGTCTGCCATCAAATTATACCTCATCACTAGACCATATTTTTCTAGCTCTTCTACAAAATAAGTCAGCCTTCACTGAGTGTCATTTAAAACTTTTGCCTTAACAAGAAATTCTTTATATTAATTGTGTTTCTTAATCTTCTATAAGGCTCTTTATAGCATTTATTGCTTCCCATAAAAATATTCCTTTGAGGCAATAATATTAGAATCTAGTGTCAGGAGAAAAGAACATTTTAAATTATATAACTTATTTAAAGTACTCATCAACTCTTTTATGATAAAACATTTCTAGTATATGAAAATATCTGAGCTGCTAATCGAATAGTAGTAAGTATATATATTCAGAGTTTATTTGATTGCTGTTTGGTTAAATAACACGTTAAAGCATACTGTAGACAATGGAAATCTAGAATGAAGTTTTTAGTAATGGAATTAGTTCTAAAGGCTGAAATTTCTTCTTGTAAGAAGTCAGATTTATGCCTTAACTACCCTCCAACTCAGTTAGAAATTGAAAGATTAATTTATGACCTACTTTTAAAAAATTTATCTTAGTAATAAAATAGAAATTGAGATAGTATTATAATACCCTTATCATTTGCTATCCATAAGTGAAAGCTAAGTGGTCTAAATTTATAGAGAAGATCCATCTTTATCAGAAGCAGGAGTAACACTATTTTCTCTAGGAGCAATGGTTTTACAAAGACAACTCTTAAAATTTAATGAAATATGCAGAGGAAACCAGAGTTTTTATTTCTTACTTCTTTTTTGGCCACATTACTCTCTTGGCACACTGGTATGCCTGAAATGTTTAATCTGCTCCACTTTCTTGTCCCATTTCATTGATTTGCACATACGCCTCCTTTCCTGGATTCTCAGAAGTATTTTTTACCCCAGTAAAAAATGGTTCTCATTTTCATGGAATTTTCCATTTCTTAATTGTTTATCCTTTTAAAGTTTTATGTCCACTCAATACAAATGCTCAGCATCAGGGTTGAATGGCAAAAATAATTTACCTTAATTCTTAAGACATGTTTTGGGAAAAGATAAATTATTTCTAAACCATTTGTGGGGCCAGCTCACAGTTTACAGAGCTACCACCTTGAAAGTTACGGCTGGAATCAAGCCTTAAAACATGTTTCCTTTTCTTTTTAAACAACAAGGGAATTTCAGTCATTTCTCTTTGAAACTTCTACTGTAGTAATACTCTATAAATTCTATTTTATTTTGACAGATAACCAAGAAATTAATTTCTAATTTCTTTTTTTTCCCTAGAACTGTTACTAAACTGAGTCAGAAGTTTACCAAAGTTAATTTTACTGAAATCCAGAAACTAGTCCTGGACGTGGCCCATGTACATGAGCACTGTTGCAGAGGAGATGTGCTGGATTGTCTGCAGGATGGGGTGAAGAGTCTTGCTTCTTAAAAAAGATGATTTTCACTCCCTTTTCTTTCTTTTTGTCTCATTCTAAAAGGGAGAAGGTTGTTTGACTTGAATTGGTTACAGAGTATGTAAACTAGGTGATTCCTTAAATTTGCAGAATTCTCGATAGCAAAACTTAAACCATCTTTTGTTGATCCTGGCTTTCACTTTAGCTATACCCCTTTTTGTGAAACAAAGGCCCATCTATTTCTTACTTCTAAAAAAACCATGGGAACTTCTCAGAAGGCTTCTCCATAGTTACTTGGAGGACGGGAGGAAACTAAGTTTTAATGTATTTATTTTTTCATTCATTTATTCTTTCATTTGACAAATAAATATATATTAAATACTTTCTATCTGCTAGCCACTATGACAGACACTTGTTGTAAAAGCACAGGCTGACCTCGAGGAATTCACAGTCTGATAGGAGAGATAAGACAGTGACCTCCTTGGAGTTAGGGACTGCCTTGGTTTACTGTTATCTCCATAGCACAATGCCTGGCACATGGAAGGCATTCTATAATAGTTTGTTAAATGAACGAATACAATAAAAATAGCAGAAGTAACTGTCCTACCAGGTAAAAAGCTAGCCATGCCAAAGACAAGTGTGAATAAAGTGGTCTCGGAGAATTAGAAAACAAAATTTAAAAAACCCAGCAACAGTTTCTTGAGTGTGCTCTAGTCAGTGGTGACTTAAGCAGTGTGGCATTGGCTTATTTTAGCTAACCCTAGACTTCCTAGATTTTACAAGAGAGGACTGTTGACCCTCAGATTACTCTGTCTCTGTGGGCCCCATGACACACCAAAGAGATTAAAATCCAAGGAGCTTAAAAATTACTGCTCTTAGGTACTCAAATGGCTTGATAACCAGCACGGGACTATGGTTTCCAGAAGGCTGAAAGTGAAGATAAAATGCTCATTTCAGCCCACTCCGATGGCAATTCAGTGAGATGCTTGAAGTAAGCAAGAAGCCGAGGCTGCAGGGGAGGCCTGAGAGTGACAGTCCCTGAGGAGCTGGGGAAGAAGTGGGAGGAGGCAGCCTGGCAGGCGACTGTACTACTTTACTTGTTTTTCTTCTAGAAGTATCGCATCCTGGGAAAACCAACAAGAAGTATTTTGTTTTTCTTTGAGCTCAGTTTTCCCATTTTGAACGGACAATTTTACTGTTTCTCGTTGTCATTTTAAAAAAGTTAGTTTTTTCAATTTTTGGAGCTCATAACCACCCTTTTCCTTTAAAGTGGAAACATTAATTTCAGCATGATATGTAAGTTGGATTTTGATAGCTGAATAATGGGTTCTAATTATCTTTGCTGAGAATGTACAGAATTTTCAGTCCCATGACAGGTATATATGTAAGCTCTGCCTCTCTCTGGCCACTTAGGTGCATTGCCATTTTATTATCTATAGACTGCCCTCTGAAGGTCATAGTCAGTCACTGCAGTATGTTCTGATGATGATTATCATTCTTACGGAATTTCTCATGGAGCAGAAAGTTTGCTCTCCATGTTATGATACCAGTTGCAAGTGTTGTTTAGGGGCAAATTTGAATGCTAATAGAAATATATATAGCAACATGCATCCTATTTTATTTGAGCACATTTCCCTCTTATTTGTAAAGGTTTTCAATTAAAATAACATAGGGTTTAGCTTACAACTATGGAAAGAAGAAATGAACAAACAGGTAAGTGGAAAGGAATGAGAAAAGGCAAAAGTGGGGAGAAGGCACTAAAACGGGAGACAAGTTAAAATGTCTTCTTTCTTCTTCTTTCATTCCTCCTTCCCCCATCCCTCTCTACTTCCCTTTCCCCTTCCTTCTTTCCTGGCCTTTTTTCTTTCTTTCTTTGTTCCCTTCTCCCTCCCTCCCCTTTCTTCCTTTTTCTAAAGCTGGCTTTGAGATCCTTTATTAAAGAATAAATCTTTAAAACTTATACTTTATTTTCCCTGTTGCAGGAAAAAATTATGTCCTACATATGTTCTCAACAAGACACTCTGTCAAACAAAATAACAGAATGCTGCAAACTGACCACGCTGGAACGTGGTCAATGTATAATTCATGCAGAAAATGATGAAAAACCTGAAGGTCTATCTCCAAATCTAAACAGGTTTTTAGGAGATAGAGATTTTAACCAATTTTCTTCAGGGGAAAAAAATATCTTCTTGGCAAGGTAACACACTCTGTAAATGCACGTCCATACAAGTAAAAATGGTTATGTGGCTGACAGATTTGCGTTGTTGAAATGGAGAGTGATGATTATGGTTTTTGAGTTCAATATGTGAGGATATTTGGCTAGAATGTTCTGAGCCAAAATAGATTTCAGTAGATAACCAGGGAATAAGTAATGGGATTTGGTGTTTAACGGTGAAGCGTTCACCACTGTGACTCATTAACTGCTTTGCTTATGAAGCTGAATTTTATTTCACATCAATTTCTCTGGAATCAGAAGCATTGTCATCCTGTAAAGATTACTCATATCAAGGCCACCATTGGACTCTCAAATAGGATATGGATATTTTTGTAATAAGAAGAGTTCATGATTAAGAATGAACTCTTGCTACGCATGTTAAAAAAAAAACTTTTCTCCAAAAGATAACACAATAGATAATGCTAGATAGAAGACCTTTCATAGGAACAGCTTATTGGCTATGTATTAAATACATGTTTTATATTTTTTAAGAAAATCAAAACATGTTTAGAGACATTTGCAGTACAGTAGTTTGTTTTAATACAATTCATAGGTCACGTTCTCACTCTATTTGCCTTTAAGGGAAGAAAGCAATCAAGTTAATACGTTTTCCTTCATTGTATAGTATGTAACTATGGACACTATTAGAGGAGGGATTTGTGCAGCACTTAGGACATTATACTTGATAATTTCCAAGGGTCTTTCTAGATTTAAAAGTCTGATTCTAACGTAGTAATAAAAATAAAGGCCCAATTTTCTCTTTAATATTGCCTGAAGATATTACTCTATTATTGCATTAAAATTAAACATTCACACATTGTTTGCACTGCTAAATAAAATTATGTAAGCTAGAATAAAGTTCAGATTTAGGAGACACATAGTGACAACTGATTGGTGACAGAACTAATCCTATAATCTGGGAATACGGTTAGTAAAGTCAAGAATTACCTTTAAGTTTACACATCCATGCACATCTAAATCTAATTGTTTAATAGAAGCAGTTCTTCAGTTGCAAAGGTTCTTTGCAGTAGAATTTTCTCAGCCAGGAATGATCTTCCCCCAGATACTTGCATGGCTTCTTTCACTCAGCTGATCTCTGTTCTGATATCAGCTGCCTAGAGAGAATTTTCTTGACCACACACAAAGTTAGTGGTCTCTCCACCTTGGGTATCATCCTTTTTTCTCTTTTTCATCTTTATTTATTTTCATTGATTTATTGCTAACTGAAATGAGATGGCCTATTTCTTGTTTATTTGTTCTGCCTCCCTATAATGTGTGCTTTTCAGAGGGCAGGTATTTATCTTACACATCATTGAGTCCGTTCTGCTTAAAGCAATGCTAGCAAAGAGTAAACACTGGAAAAATATTTGTTGAATAAATGAATATAAAGTCCGTAATTGAAAAGTCAAATTGAGAGATGCAGGAGAAAACAAAAAGCCATTTTACAGGACAATTTGAAGGATCACAGTCTGTATTAACAGTTTTGCCATTCATATAATTCAAATCATATTTGATTTTCAGGTTTATTTATTTGAATTTAACTTCCACATGCCATATTATATAGGAATAACTGGAGAAGTGATGGCTCCTTTTGTCTCTTAGTTCCAATAACTTGAAATATTTTTCTCCACATATTTCAGTTTTGTTCATGAATATTCAAGAAGACATCCTCAGCTTGCTGTCTCAGTAATTCTAAGAGTTGCTAAAGGATACCAGGAGTTATTGGAGAAGTGTTTCCAGACTGAAAACCCTCTTGAATGCCAAGATAAAGGAGTAAGTTGCTCTAGAATTTTAGGGGAGTATGAAAAACTAGATTGATATCATCTGTTAAAAATGCTGTTTGTTTGAAAGCCTCTAGTTGTTAACTAGTTGTTAGCTAGTTATATATATTAACTGGTTGTCTAGATATTACGCTGTTATTAACTAGCAGCCAGCAGCTAGTGGCTTGCTTTAGAAATAAAAATGTTAATCGCTTCTCAGCCTTTTGGCTAAGATCAAGTGTAGAAATAAAAATGTTAACCAAAAGTTCTTTGATCCACAAATAAAGGTAGTATTCATTATTCATTTTTGGATAACTTCAGAAAGGCAAGAATTTGGTACAGAAAGAACTGTAACCATTTATCCAAAGATTGAGTTTTGCCATTAAATGATTTTGTGATTCATAAAGTGTTAAACTTAATCTCCCCAAAATCCATTTTCTTTAATTATCAAAATTTACACTTTACCATATTTAATATTAAAAAATCTCTGATTGGTTTTATAATAGTATATAATATTGATCAATTTTATATACAAAGTTATGCATCCAAGAAAAGAAAAATGTATATGTAATAATTCTTCATTTTCAGGAAGAAGAATTACAGAAATACATCCAGGAGAGCCAAGCATTGGCAAAGCGAAGCTGCGGCCTCTTCCAGAAACTAGGAGAATATTACTTACAAAATGCGTATGTTTTTGTAAACAGTATTTTTAGTGAATTAAAATTATTAAAGAGAATGTAGTCTTCCCCATTCTCCTCCTTTGGAAGCAACAAGAATGACCTGTGAGGTCTGATCTGTGGTATTGACTTTAAGTTCCCCATACTGTGCAAATTTTTGCAGTAAAGATATCCATTCTGTCATAGTCTGTCCTAGTTAAAGCACCAAAAGATCACAGTTAAAATCAATGAAGCTCCGAGGTTGAGAATACAAGTCAGGCTTCTGCCTGGAGTTTGCTTTTTCATTGTGATATGCTTCTATAATAGCAGTACAGGGAGTGGTTGTTAGAGTAAATGCATCTCAAAAGTTGGTTCAAATACCATGTAGATGAAACAAATGAGCTGACCTCATGTCTTCTGGCATGAGAGAAGAGAGTCTGTGAGAAGAAGCAAGGCGGCTAAAAACTCATGAATGACTCAGCAGGACTTAGTTAAAAAATGCTTCTTTCAGGTTTCTCGTTGCTTACACAAAGAAAGCCCCCCAGCTGACCTCATCGGAGCTGATGGCCATCACCAGAAAAATGGCAGCCACAGCAGCCACTTGTTGCCAACTCAGTGAGGACAAACTATTGGCCTGTGGCGAGGGAGCGGTGAGTGTCTGCTTGGTTTAGTCCCATCTCATTTCTGCCCTGTTTGACTTGAAATAGCCTCATAATTCCCCTCTAGGGAAGACGGTAAAAACCAATGTAGAGATGGCCTTAGGAGGCTTGTTTGATTATTCACGGTTGGAGGGGTGTGAGAACCCAGCTCTGGATGGCTGGCATGTGGCTATGCTTCCTATTCCTCCAGGGTGGCTGGTGGAAGTGCAGCCAGTTTAGTCAACAACATCTGAGCCAACTTTATATATCGGAAAGACAGAATGACCAACATGTAACTCATAATTCATAACAATTCATAATTCATAACTTCAAATCATAATTTCTGCTTTTTGTTCACATTCTTACTTTGATGTTTTAAAAAAGCTTTATCTTTGATTGATTAAAATTAGTCATGCTATTTTAGCCATATTTATATTTTCACCTTTTGTAGTATAATATTATTATTATGACATCAGGAATAATTTGTTCCCTTTCTCAGGGTATAGGGTACAGTGCAGGATAAGTATTATGTTCTGAATAGTAAAATGACTTTCGAGTCAGTAATGCCAGTATTCTTTACTTCCTAATGTCACTAGTATCATACATAAGATTACAGGATGAATTAAAAATATTTTTCCGATAAAGTCATAATTGCAAATGAAATTGTCTAACTATTTTATCCCTTTTCCTCTTTTTCATAATGGGGAGTTATTTGCTGTTAGTCTTCATGTCGTAAATTTTTCCCCCAAAGGTTAAGAGTAAAGGGAGAGTTCTTGTGATTAAATGTCACCTCAATTGTTTGTTGAATTCCCCATGCTGGGAGGCTGCAGGGATGCAGGATGGTGTAATGGTTCAGGAGTGTATGTTCCGGAGGCCACCAGCCAACAACCGCATTCTACTTTCACTATTCTTTAGTTGTATCACAGTGGGAGAGCAACTTATGTCATTAAGCTTGAGTTTTTTCATCTGACATTTGAGAATACAAATTATACCACCGTCATACGACAGCTGTTTTAAACAAGATAATCTGCATAACTCACACAGCACTAGTCTGACAGATAAAGTGCACACAAAACATATTATTTCTTATTACAAGTTATTACTAGGTGATTAAGAAATATCTCCTAAGTAGGCAAGGTAGCAAGATTCTACATTAGGAAAGTCTTAAAATCCCACAAAATTGGTTCTACTTCTTTTCAATTAGGATGATATATTAGCTGCAAGTGTATACATGTGTATATGTATGTGAATAAAAGGGGTAAGTTTGTGCTATTCTTACCTTCAGATAGTGATTATCAAAAGAAAAATGGAAAGTTCAACTAAATACACATGGGAAACATAAAGGCAGAGACATTTTTGTCCTTTAGAAGTGTGTATGTAACTGGAAGCATGTTTCAAATAGCTGACACAAATAGCTAAATGACTATCCTCAACATCACATATGGACCATCTGCTACTACATGCTAAGGCTTAGCCCAAACAATGGGTAAATCCTGGAATTTACAATATAATGTCACATGATCCTACATAGCAAATTTTCCTGTAATATTAATTATAAATTGCTGGGCATTAGAAATTATTGCAGCAGTTTTCTGAAAAACTGAACCAACTTTGTGACTAATGCCCAATCTCCTTACTTTTTTTTCTCATTCTCCTAACCAGGCTGACATTATTATTGGACACTTATGTATCAGACATGAAACGACTCCAGTAAACCCTGGTGTTGGCCAGTGCTGCACTTCTTCATATGCCAACAGGAGGCCATGCTTCAGCAGCTTGGTGGTGGATGAAACATATGTCCCTCCTGCATTCTCTGATGACAAGTTCATTTTCCATAAGGATCTGTGCCAAGCTCAGGGTGTAGCGCTGCAAACGATGAAGCAAGAGTAAGAAACTGTTACTTGCTAGCATGGAAAAGAATGACAACCCCAAAGAGTAACTGAGACTTCTACCTCGCTCACCTAACACTATTGGCCTCACTAACAGAGCGTTACTCCCAAAGCACTTAAAATGCCTTTGAAAATAGTTTTGTCTCAGTGTCTTCACAGTCTCATTGGGGAAGCAGGTCTAGAAAAATTGACGAGGGTGGGCAATTTCCTGTTTGTAAAAATAATCTCTGTTGTAACTGTTATTGTGATATGTATTTGGGGGTTGAGGAAAAGTGGGCAATCTATTCTGAGGAATTAGAGTGTATCTTTGCAGCAAATTTGGGTACTTCCATTCCAAGCAAAGGAAACACATCACTGAATCTTTTTTTACACTATTTACACTTTGAAGAGAATAACCATCTTATTTAATTCAACCATGCAGTTTGGGTGTTAAGAAATGACATGTACATTTCAGTTCATTGTGGGAGCTCTTTTGTAATGGTGATGGTCATGCAAGTCAATGGAGCTTATGTTCTTCAAACTCCCATGCATTTTAATCCTCACTTGTTTTGTAAATAGTCTTCCTTCATTGGAAAACCCATTCTTCTCTTTTTTCCTCTATCACAGTCTGAGGTATGTTTCACGGTATGATAAGAATGTTGCCCCTTCTGGCAAGCTTTTTCTATTGCTCTGGTCTAAGTCCAACATGAAAGGCTTGCTAAATGAGCAGTGCAGGCAATTAGTGCTGCCAGTGCCCAGATAAGGGGTGTGATAACTGGATGGGCAGGATTCGGAGATCTGGGTCTTTGAGTGTAGATAAGACACAGTTAAGAAGAGAGGACAGGAAAGGATATTCCTGGGGGATGGTGGGAGATTGCCTTCCACTACACATAAGTATGGTCAAGTATGAAATAGTGTTTTATCCACAACCTGCACAACTCCAGGCTGGTGGAACACTTGGCATGTTTTCAGCCTCAGTCTTTCTACTGAAAGTACTAGAAAAGGTGTGTGTGGTCAGTCTGGTGATAGGTTGATGGAGTAAGGGTTTAGGCTCTGTAAATTCTCTACTAGGAAGGCTGTAGAAAAATAGCATTGCATAACAGACTTCTCTTGTATTTTGTTTTGTTTTAAATCACAGGTTTCTCATTAACCTTGTGAAGCAAAAGCCACAAATAACAGAGGAACAACTTGAGGCTGTCATTGCAGATTTCTCAGGCCTGTTGGAGAAATGCTGCCAAGGCCAGGAACAGGAAGTCTGCTTTGCTGAAGAGGTACACGCAGCTCATTTCATACTCAAAATACTTACTATGGAATTTTCTGTAGTGGATAATGAAAGGAAGACCCTACAAATTTATAACTTTAAAATATTTTCAGAGATATTTAAATTTCATTGAGAAGCAGATTGAAGGATTCTATAAGATTTAAAAAATAATCACATTTTCTTACTTAATATTAGGAAGAATTATAATATTAAAATATATTAATAGAATTAGTAATTTTAATTTATTTCCTAGTAGAGAAACCCATAAAGTGAATGTATAAATAATTGATGGTAATTTAGATAGTTTCTGGCCTAAAATTGATCAATTCAGCTAAATGGATTAAAGGATTTAATAGCAAATTAATTATGCAAACAGAGTATTAGGAGTCTATTTGTAGAAAATGTTTTTGAACTCATTTAGAAGCTTGCTTTTGTACATCAACAGAGTAGTACTTAGGAGTTGTTTTAATTACATAGTAATTTTAGCTGGATAATTAGCCAGATTTTCTTTAACCAGGGGATTCTACCTAACATTTAAAAAAATTACCTTCTTTCAGCTTTATTGAGGCATGATTGACAAATACAAATTATATATGTTTAGGGTGAACATGTGATGTTTCAATATATTTATACATTGTGAAATGATTATCACAATCAAGATAATTGGCTAAATTTTACAAATCTTTAGTTTGTATTGCTACATATATTTCAATATAGCAACACTATACTTTAAAAAGATATTCTATAACTTAGCGTTTTTGTCAATTTTACCTTTCTCACCATGTAAAATGCAAAGACAGATATATTTAGAAATGTAGAGTTTTTCTATAAATAATATAATTAGATGCATTTGAGTGTGTGCACTTACCAGTATATATGTGTGTTTTTGGTGGGATCAGGTAGGGTGGGACATAGATAACCAAATTAGATAAAACTCGTGAAACAGATTTGATGTGAAGCATTTCTGAAAAACATGACACAAGAAGATTAATGTTCTCTAATCTGAGAAGACATTTATTTAGATATAGAGAACATAAACAAATAGTAGCAGTGCTTTATCTGCAAACCTTTTAATTTCTAATAACTTGTAATTTGTAGAGGAAGGGGAAAGATTGAGTGAGAATAGGCATTGATTTGGAGATTGTTATAGAAGAAAACTGTTGATGTGAAAGAATATTGTTTTCTCCCTGGCTTTTACTATCCCAGGTTGTTGGCATCAGAGATGTGTTTCTTCATTTTTAACTTAGTTAATCTACAAACCTATGAATTCACCCTGGATTGTAGAGTGTTAACTGTATAATTGGTATAATAATCCATTTCTTTATCTGATTATGTTTATTCTTAATTTTCAGGGACAAAAACTGATTTCAAAAACTCGTGCTGCTTTGGGAGTTTAAATTACTTCAGGTAACAAAACATTCAGACAAGCCTGAATACAATGTTGTTTCTCCAGAAATATCAATCCATAATGAGATAGATCATGAGGAGTGCCATTAATTCTCTTAAAAGTACATGGAATTTAAAAAAAAGTTTATTTTAAAAACACTTGAACAAAATTATGCACACAATGTTAAATTAGTGGCTCAACTATGCAAAATCCTTTTTGGTTATTTAAAAGACTTCAACAAATGCTATCAGAAGACTTTCCTATGTATCCAATATTTCTCTGATATAAAATAATAGAACCAGTTACTTACTGCACCTATTAGTTTAATTAGTATTTAATATATTTTTGCTCATATTGCAGGGGAAGAGAAGACAAAACGAGTCTTTCATTCGGTGTGAACTTTTCTCTTTAATTTTAACTGATTTAACACTTTCTGTGAATTAATGAAATGATAAAGACTTTTATGTGAGATTTCCTTATCATAGAAATAAAATATCTCCAAATGTTTCCTTTTCCAAGTTTGCTTATTTATGAAAAGTTATCGATAATTTCTTTAGTTTTATATATCATTGTCTGAAGCAGATTCTGTTAAAATAGCATTAAGTATTGGTTATTATAGGAGATTAAAGCTATCCAAGGATGGATTTACAGCACTAGATCACTTGGTGAACTGAAAAATATTCCCAAGTTAAACACTATTTGATGCTACCAGGGCATTTTGTTTATTAAATGACCATCACTGAAGTATTCTAACAGATAATCTGGAGATGAGAAAAGAAATTATTATTCTTCTGTGGGATCTAGGAAAATTTAACATCTACTTTTTTTCTCAATCTTGTTCAGTTCTCTGTTCACAGACATTTTAAAACATAAGAATATTTCAGTTTTGATTGAATATAATTAATATTTTCATCAATTAAATTTTTATTCCACAAATGTTTATTAAGCCCTCACTGAGTTCCAGGCCTTGGGCTGGGTACAGTCACTGTTCTCCAGTCGCTTCAGTAGAGAAGGAAGCAACACAATAATGATGCCTCAGATTATGACCACAAGGAGTTGACAACAAATTGTTGAGGGAACGAAAGGGTGGGTGACATCAGTTCTGACTGGAAAAGGTGCCATAAATGTTTAAGAAGAGTCTTAGAAAATGAATGAGCATTCATCAGTTCAAGTAAAAGAGAAGGCCATTTTATGAAAGAGGAAAACATGGTCAGAGGTACTGGGTATGACAAAGTATGATGAATAGTTTTAGAGGAGTACAGGGTAGGTAGGAAGGGTAGAGATGTAGAATGTCAGGCAGGAAGTGGAAGCTATGAAGGGCTAATCCAGACTCTCAGGGCTCTATTCTAAAGAGGTTGGACAATATCTTATGAGTACAGAGGACCAAAGTGATAGCTAAGCAGAGGTGTGCTATTAATAATTAGCTTTGAGGAAGATAATCTATGAGATATGGAGCATGGGCAATGGAGCAGGGAAAAGGGTAGAGAGGGGCAAAGTCAGCAAGAGGTGACAAAAAGACCATTCCACCAGGAGGGAAGCTGTTTATCTTATTAGCTTTGAATAGAAATCTAAAAATTACATGCATACTTTGGCCTGGGCTCTGGGAGAAAACAATGGCTTTAGAGCAATAAACTGTGCTTTTGGTGGTTCTTCTCTTTTTTTTTTTTTGAGTTGGAATCCGCTATGTTGCCCAGCTGGTCTCAAAATCCTGGGCTCAAAAGATCCTCCTACCTTGGCCTCCTGAGTAGCTGGGACTAGAGACATGAACCACTACACCTAGCCCTTTTAGTTCTAACTAGATTGCTTTCTACTTGACATTTTTCTTTCCATTGTACTGCAACATCTATGAACTTTGTCTGATTTTGGTGTAATTCTAAAAGGTATTAATTTAAAGATCACAATAAAATAAAATCACGTTCAATATAAAAGCATTAAACTGGAAAATGCTTTATTTTTTTAAGGGAAAAGCACAATGAAGGTAAAACTGTTAGGGAAATTCGTGAGTCAAATAATATTTTGTTGAAATATATAAAGAAAAAAATGATTGGAGGCAGAAGGATAAATTGACATAAGTACAATTGTAAATTGGGGATTTTTAAAAATTTTATTTATTTATTTATTTATTTTTTTGAGACAGAGTCTCGCTGTGTTGTCAGGCTGGAGTGCAGTGGTACAATCTCGGCTCACTGCAAGCTCTGAATCCCTGGTTCAAGCGATTCTCCTGTCTCAGCCTCCTGAGTAGCTGGGATTACAGGCACGCACCACGACACCCAGCTAATTTTTGTATTTTTAGTAGAGACGGGGTTTCACCATGTTGGCCAGGCTGACCTCGAACTCCTGGCCTCATGATCTGCCTGTCTCGGCCTCCCAAAGTGTTGAGATTATAGGCATGAGCCACTGCACCCAGCCAAATTGGAGATTTTAAAACATCTCTACCTCATTAACAGAACAAGTTAGGCAAATAACAAATAATGACTCGGGGTATTAAACTGCTGTAGTCAGGATTACCAACAACTTTCACACTGCAAAATCCAATAGTGGATTCTTAGTCTTTAGCTTATCTGAGTTCTCTCAGTAGCATTTGACACAATTGATCACTCTCTTTTCCTTGAAACATTTTCCTCACTTGGTGTTCGGACTTTCTTCCAACCTCATTGGCTGTTTCACCTCAATCTTCTTTGCTGTGTCCTCCTAACTCTTTGACCTCTAAATGTTGGAGTGTCCCAGAACAGTTCTTCCTTGACTGAAATTCACTCTTCCAGACTCAGTGCATTAAATGCCATCTAGATGTTGACAACACATGTTTATAGCTCCAGCCTGGATTTTTTCCTTGACTTACAGGCCCTTATATCAGCTTCCTCCCTAACATCTCCATGCTGATAATGTATAGACAACACAAACTTAGCACATTACAAATTGAATGTGAATCTACTCCTTGTCCCAAATTTGTACCTCCATCTTGTCTATCTGTTTTTACGAGTCAGACATTTTGGATTTATTGATGACCCCTCTCTTGCATATCACCCACACATTCAATCTATGAGCAAAGCTTGTCGGCTCTACCTTTAAAAAGTATCCAGAATTTGACTATTTCTCAATACTTTGGTACGAGTCACAATCATATGCCTCACTGGGGTTATTGCAATTGATTCCTAATTGGTCTTTTTACAAGTGACCTTGCTCCACCCTCAACCCTATTCTCAAAAGTGAACATTATGTCACTTTTCCACTCAGAATCCTCTAGTGGCTTCCCACCTCTCTCAGAGTAAAATGCAAAGTCTGTCCAATGACCCTACATGATAATATCTTTCTGACCTTTTTTGTTACTCCTCTGATCAGGTACAGAGGTCTCCCTGCTGCTCTTCAAGTTACCAATCAATGTCCTGCTCAGGGTTTTGCCCTCATGGCCCTTCTGGCTTAGAAGACCCTCAGATATGTGTGAGGCTCACTTCATCACCAACTTCAAGCTTCTACTCATAGTTATCTGCTAAATGATGATGTTTTCCTCAACTACCTTATTTTAATTCAGAAATGCCATTCCCAGTCCCCACAACACTTATCACCATCTGACAAACACTAGATTTTACTTCTTTATTTTCCGTCTACCTCACTAGAGTGTAAGCTCCATGAGAACAGTAACTTTTGTCTCCTTTGTTTACTTCGGCTATCTTCAGCATATAGAACAGTGCCTGAAACTTAATAGGCATTCTAGAAATATTTATTTGAGTATGTGGAGGAATACTACATGCCATGGGCTATATTTTCTTATAAGGTGGTGAAACTAGAGGGGTTGTTAGCTTCCTCTAATAAAATTTTTTTCTAGAGAAAAAAAAAAAGCACAGGCCTAAGAAATTAACATAAAAACCATAAGATACCACTGAGGATGTTAAAGATGTGTGTGTGTGTGTGTGTGTGTATGCATGTGTATGTGTGTGTAGGCATGTGTGTGTGTGTATTGTGTAGAATGAGAATTAGGGAGTGGTGGCATTCTAGAATAGCTGGCTTGAAAGAGGGTGGGTAGGTTTGGGGGATAGATTTTAACTTGTGCTTTTGTCTATACACTAAATTACAACGAAGACTGCCACTTGCTTCACTGCCACTGTGAAGCATAAATCAGAAGGAGTAGCTCAAATTGCTTGGTGACTACAGGATAATATTGGGATAAGGCTAAACTCCAGCTGGGGCAAAAGACTGGTGAAAACAGCTGGGTGCAGAACAGCTACTGTTAAAAATTAAGTCTTCCAATCTCTTTATTTTATTTATTTATCTATTTATTTATTTATTTTTTGTATTATACTTTAAGTTTTAGGGTACATGTGCCCAGCAATCCCATTACTGGGTATATACCCAAATGATTATAAATCATGCTGCTATAAAGACACATGCACACGTATGTTTATTGCGGCACTATTCACAATAGCAAAGACTTGGAACCAACCGAAATGTCCAACAATGATAGACTGGATTAAGAAAATGTGGCACATATACACCATGGAATACTATGCAGCCATAAAAAAGGATGCGTTCATGTCCTTCATAGGTACATGGATGAAGTTGGAAACCATCATTCCAATCTCTTTCATGCCTACTTTCCCAGGACTTGTGGATTACTGTATAAGGAATTTGTCTCCTCCAATGATGCTGCTTTCAAAGAGTTAAGGAAGGGTCCAGAGAAGTGCTCCATAGTATGGAATTAAATTAATAATCAATAACAGTAAGATCTCTAGAAAGTCCCCAAACATCCATTAACTAAGTAACGTGCTTGTAAACATTCATGAATCAAAAAAGAAATCAGAAGCATATTTAAAAAATATTTTTGCCGGAATGAAAATGAAAAATGTGTCAGAATTTATAGAATGTCACTAAAACAGTGACATTTAAATTAAAGGAAATTTATAATGCTAAAGGCCTATGTGTTATAGAAAAGAAGGAAGATCTCAAATCAATGACATTAGCTTCTTCCTTAATAATCTAGAGATGAAAGAGCAAATTAAAAAACTAGTCATGAGAAAGAAGATAATAAAGATCAAAGGAGAATCAATAAAATAGAAAACAGAAGAAATCAATAGATATAATCACTGCAACCAAATGTGGTTCTTTAAGATCAATCCTATTAATAAACCTCTAACCAGATTTCTCACTACCAATGTTTGGAATGAGAGAGGTGATAATATTACAAGTATTAAAATAATCAGAAGAAAATGTTGTGAAAAAATATGTCAATAAATTCAATGACATATGAAAAGGACAGATTCCTTGAAAGACACACTTACAAAGCTCATGCAAGAACAAGTAGTTAACATGGTTATTTATGTATTAAGGAAATTGAAGTTGTAAATAAAATCATTCCCACAAAGAAAACTCCAGGCTTCATGATGAATTCTATTAAACATTTAAGGAAAAATAATACTAATTCTATACTAACTCTTCCAAAAAAATCGAAGAGATGGAAATATTTTTTGATTCATTCTATGAGGCCAGCATTACCCCAATACTAAAATAAGTCAAAGATAATGCATAAAAATAAAACTGTGGACCAATAGTCCTTATGAACAGGGGTCAACAAATATTTTCTGTAAAAGGTTAGGTAAGTATTTTAGGCTTTGCAGGCTATTTACAGTCATCATCGTCCCCTCCCCCTTCCCCTCCACCTTCCCCTCCCCCTCCCCCATCCCTCTCCCCCACTCCCATCATCCTCCCCCTATCTCCCTCCCCTTCCCTTCTCCCCCTTCTTCTCCCCCTCCCACTTCCCCTCCCCCTCCCCTTCCCTTCCCTCCTCGCCTTCCTCCTCTTCCTCTTCTTCTTTCTTTCTTCTTCTTTCTTCTTTCTTCTTCTTTCTTTCTTTCTTTCTTCTTCTTCTTCCTCCTCTTTTTCTTCATCTTCATTTTCTTTCTCCTCCTTCTCTTCTCCTTCTTCTTCTCCTTCTTCCCCTCTTCTCTTTCTCTTGGTCTTTCTCCTCCTCTTTCATTCTCTTCTCTTTAATATTTTAGAATGTAAAAACCTTTTTAAGCTTATATACCATACAAAAATGAACTAAAAGCTGAATTTAGCATGTGGGCCATAGTATGTTGACCCCTGCACATGAACATAGATAAAATTGAATCTAACAAAAAGCCAAAAAGATAATATATTATGACTAAGTGAGATTTATTTCAGAAATACAAGGTTACTTTAACACTGGAAAAATCAATGAATATAATTCAATATGTTTATTATTTTAAAAAAATTATAATGATCTTAATAGATACAGAAAACACATTTGACAAAATCCAACATTCATTCTTGATAAAAACTGTCAGCAAACTAAAAGCAGAATGGAACTTCCTAAACCTGATAAAGGGCATAAATGAAAACCTACAGCTAAGTTTACATTTAGTTGTGAAAGACTGAATGCTTTTTCCTAAGGAAAGGGATAGAGATAAGGTCATCTGCTTTCATTACTTCTGTTGAACATTGTACTAGAGGCTTTAACAATAAATCATGCAAGAAAAAGGAACAAAAGGCATCTAGAATGGAAATAAATAACTAAAATTGTCTTCATTTGAAGATAGCATAATTTTTGGTATAGAAAATCCAATGGATTCTACAAAACCTAATAGAACTAATTAGTGAGTTTAGAAAGGTTGCAGAATAATATACAAAAATCATTTGTATATTTTATATTAGCAACAAAAAGTTGGAAATTTAATTTTAAAAATATTATAGTGACATCAAAATATGTTCTGCTTAGAGATAAGTGTTATAAAAGATGTGAATAACCTGTGTACTATAAAATATTGCTGAGGAAGATTAAAGAAGACATTTAGAAAGGGTGAGTTATATCTTGTTCACAGATTGAAAAACTTAATAATGTTAAAATATCAATTCTTTTCATCTATAGATTTAATGCAATCTCAATCAGAATCACCTAATTTCTTTCTAGAAATTAATAAACTGATTCTAAAAGTCATATGGAAATGCAAAGGACCTAGGATAACCAAGACAGCCTTGAAAAAGAAAGATAAAATTGAAGGGCTAACACTACCCTAAGACATAATTATAATCAAACTCTCAAAGGTCAAGGACAAAGAGAGCATCCTGAAAGCAGCAAGAGAAAATAAGCAAATAACATAAGAGAGATGCAATACACCTGGCAGCTGACATCTCCATAGAAACCTTCAAGGCCAGGAGGGAGTGGGATGATAATTCAAAGTGCTGAAAGGAAAAAAAAAATTAACCAAGAACACCTTATCCATAAAAGCTATTCTTTAGAAACAAGGGAGAGATAAAAACTTGGCCAGGCAAACAAAAACTTGCACATTTCTGCAGAGCATAGGGCTGACGCTGCTCAATCTGGAAGTCATAACAGCAACTTGACCCAGCCTCAGAGCTCATCTTAAACTTTTGCCCAGGAAATCAGGCAAATTTCAACTATGCATTTCTATGGCTCATAGGCTCTGTTAATGTCCGTCCCAAGCAACAAATCTGCTTAAACACGGGGCCTAGTGTGCAGCCCTGTCCAGTGGAAGAACACAAACAGCAGTAGTGCCTGGCCAGGAAATACAGTCTATAAACCTGCCTGGTCATAGATAATAGCAATGCCTATCCATCAGTTCTCTCTAACCGAAGTGCCTAGCCTGTAGTTACACAGAAAGTGCAGCCCAGTTAGCAGCCCCATCTGATGTCAGAACAAAAGCCCAGTCCAAATAGAGAACTAACAGTAAGCTCTGCCTGCCTGTGGTCATTACGAGCTGGCCCATTCAGAATCCCAGGCTAGCCTAAATAGTTAAGTTCTCTCCATGCCGAAGAACACCTATAAAGTCCAAAAGAGCTGGCTGCTTTTTCAAATGTACATAATGCAAACACACAAGGATTATGAAGTATCAAGGAATTGCGACACCATGAAAAGAAACTAATTAATCTCTGTGGAAATTTTCAGAATCAAAATAGAGTCACATGCATTAAATATTCCGAAAAATAGAGCTGAGAAGGCCACGAAGAGATGGTTCTCATATATGAATGTGTAATAACAAGACCTATCACAAAATACTCTGCAAAAATTACAACCTTGCACAAAGGCCACCACAATCGTACACAAGAAATACTTCTGTGAGGACATCTGCCCAGTAAAAACTCATTATAAAAGTAAGCACATAGTCAAATTTAGAAAATTCTAATACTGTAATGACGGTGTGTACATCAATAATATCTCTAGCATGGAGGTTAAAAGTCAAAACTGTTAAAAACCTACAACTACAGGCTGGCTGCGGTGGCTTACATCTGTAATCCCAGCACTTTGGGAGGCTGAGGTGGGCGGATCACGAGGTCAGGAGTTCGAGACCACCCTGGCCAACATGATGAAACCCCATCTGTACTAAAAGTACAAAAAAAAAAAAAAAAAGCTGGGCGTGGTGGTGTGCACCTGTAATCCCAGCTACTGGGGAAGCTGAGGCAGGAGAATTGCTTGAATCTGGGAGGCAGAGGTTGCAGTGAGCCAAGATTGCACCACTGCCTGGGTGGCAGAGCAAGACTGTGTCTCAAAACAAACAAACAAACCTACAACTACAATAATTTGTGAAGAGATATACGTTATGAAAAGATATAGATTATGACATCAAAAACATAAAATATGTGTGTGGAAGTGAAAGTGTAGAGTTTTGGCATGCAATAAAGTTATCAACTTCAAATAGCCTGTTTAAAGTGTAATATGTTTATATAGGCCTCATGATAACCACAAAACAGCAACCTATGGTAAATACATGGAAGAAAAAAAGAACAGAACCAAAGTCTATTATTACAGAAAGTCATCAAACCACAAAGGAAGACAGCAAGAGTGGAAGAAAAGAACAATAGATATACAAAACAACCAGAAACCAATAAACAAAATGGTAGTAGGAAGTACTTACCCATCAATAATTACCTTGAATGTAAAAAGATTTTTTTAAAAATGTAGTGTCGGAATGGATAAGAAACAACAAGACTACATGCTGCCTATGAAAGACTGACTTCACCTTTAAGGACACACATGGACAGAAAGTAAATGGGTAGAGATACTTCATGCAAATAGAAACCAAAAGAGCAGAGGTAGCTACACTTATTTCAGACAAAATAGAATTTTAATTAAAAACTGTAAAAAGGGACAAAGAAATCATTATACAATGATAAAAGGGTCAGTTCATCAAGAAGATATAAAAATGATAAATATGTATATATACCCAACGTAAGAGCACCTGAATAAATAAAGTAAAATTAATAGATCTGTAAGTAGAGATAGGCTGCAATACAATACTAGTAGGGAACTTTACTACTCCACTTTCTGCAATGGACAGATCATCCAGACAGAAATAAGAAAACACTGAATTTGAACTACATGTCAGAGCATATGGACCTAACACCTATATATAGAACATTCCATCCAGCAGCAACAGAACGCACATTCTTCTCAAATGCACATGGAACATTCTCCAGGATTGATCATACCTTAGACCATGAAACAAGTCTTAACAAATTTAAGTTTGGAATCATAGTTTTTTTTTAATGTATCTTTTCTGACCACAATTATACAATTAATATCTAGTATTGTTTCTGACCATGGTATAAAACTAGATATCAATAGCAGGAGGAATCTTGAAAAGTAACAAATATGTGGAAATTAAACAATGTGTTCCTGAACAAAGCCAATAGATGAAGCATGAAATTAAAGAGAAATTAAAACATGTCTTGAGACAAAAATGAAAACACAATATACAGTATTTATAGGTTGTAGCAAAAGCAGTTCCAAGAGGAAAGTTTATAGCAATAAATGCCTACATTGAGAAACAAAAGAGACCTCTCAAATAAATAATGTTACACATTAAGGAACTAGAAAAAGAAGGAAAAATTAAGCCCAATGTTAGTAGAAGAAAGAAAATCAAGATCAGAGCAGAAATAACAGGAATAGAGGCTAGAAAAATGATTAAAAGAATAATGAAACTAAAAGCTAAGTTTTTGAAAAGATAAAATCAACAAATCTTTACCTAGACTAACAAAAAGAGTCAAAATCAAAAAGTAAACAGGAGACATTAAAACTGATAACTACAGAAATACAAAGAATAAAAGACTACTATGAACAATTATATGCCAAACAATTGGATAACATAGAGAAATGTATAAATTCATAAAACATATAAGCTACCAAGACAGAATCATGAAGAAACAAAATATCTGCAAAGACCAATTATGAATAAGGATATTGAATCAGTAATGTAAAAGTCTCCAGTTAAAGAAAATTCCAGCACTGAATAGCTTCATAGCTAAATTCTACCAAACACTTAAGGAATAACTCATGTTAATCCTTCTCAAACTCTTCCAAAAAATAAAAGAGAAGGAAATACTTCCAACCTCATTTTAAAAGGCCAGAGTGTTTGGGGGATTTCTATATGTAAGATTATGTTGTCACATATAATCATATATAATCAATATTTACTGAAAATTATAAAATATTCATGAAGAAAACACAGATAAATGGAAAGATATCTCACATTCATGAATTGGAATAATTAATATTGTTAAAATGTCCATACTACACAAAGTAATCTACAGATCAAATGTAGTCCCTATTCGAAAGGTCTTTTTCACAAAAGTAGAAAAAAAACCCTACAATTTATATAAAAACTATAAAAGAGCCTGAATAGCCTAAATCATGTTAAATATAAAGGACAAAGCTGCAGGAACTGCACTACAAAATATATTTCAAGGCCATAGTAATCAAAACATTTGATACTGTCCAAAACAAAAACAAAACAAAACAATAAAACAGACACATCAATCAATGAAACAGAATAGAGAACTTAGAAATGAACCCATGAATTACGCTCTGTTGATTTTCAACAAAGATGTTGGGAACATACAATGGCAAACAGACAGTCTCTTCATTCACACACAAAAGAATGAAATTGGACCCTTACTTTACACCACACACAAAAATAAACTTAAAATGGTTAAATACTTTCTGTAAGATTTAAAACTATAAAATACCTGGAAAAATACATAGGGAAAAGTCTTCATAATATTGTTCTGGGCAATGGTTTTTTGGATTTGATTCCCAAAAGCACAGGCAATAAAAGCAAACATAGATAAACAGGGCTGTATCGAACTATAAATCTGCACAGCAAAGGAACAATTAACAGAGTGAAGAGACAACCCATGGAATGGGAGGAAATATTTGTAAACCATACACCTGACAAAGGGTTAGTATCTAAAATATACAGGGAACTCAAATCACTCAATAGAAGAAAACCCTCAAATAACCCAATTAAAAAGGGGCAAAATACCTGGATAGGAATTTCTCAAAAGAGCATATACATATGGCCAACAGATATATTAAAAATGATCAACACCTCTAATCATCAGGAAAACAAAAATTAAAATCACAATGAGATATTACATCACAACTGTTAGGATGACTATTATCAAGAAGACAAAAGACAGTAAGTGTTGGCAAGATTGGGGAGAAAAGGATATGGAGATATGAAGAAGAGCATGGAGGTTTCTCAAAAAAGCAAAAATAGAATTACCATATGATTTAGCGATCCCTCTTCTAGCTATACATACAAAGGAAATGAAATCAGTATGTTGAAGAGTTATCTGCCCTCCTATATTCACTGCATCATTATTCACGGTAACTAAGATATGGAAGCAACCTTACTGCTTGTCACCATGTAAATGAATAAAGAAATTGTGGGATGGGATACTATTCAGCCTTGAAAAAAGAACGAAATTTTTCATGTGAGACAACATGAAGAAATCTAAAAGACATTATGCTAAGTTAAGTAAGCCAGGTACAAAAAGACAAATAGTGTGTGATCTCACTCATAGGTGAAATCTGAAATAAGCCGAACTCATAGAAGTGGAGAGTCGAATGGTAGTTACCAGAGAGGTTAGGGGTGGGAGAAATAAGTTTTTGAGATCTATTGCACAGCATGGTGACTATAGTTAATAGTAATGTATTGTTTATTTCAACATTTCTAATATTAAATTTCAAATGTTCTCACCAGAAAAATGGATAAGTGTGTGAGGGTATAGATTTAATTAGCTCGATTTAATCATTTCATAATGCATACATGTATCAAAACATAACATTGCATCCCATAAATACATATATAATTATTGTCAATTTAAAAAGATTTATTTGCAGCTGTTTTTTCTGAAAGCATATTCAACTAATTTACAGTGAAAACACGGTGCCCTAAAATAATTTAAAATAGTTTTTTGTTTGTGCTTGTGTCATAAATTCAATTTATAGCTACCTAGTTTCATTTGGTTTATTTTCAGATTGCTTTTTCTGTTCTTTTAGATTTATTTGATTTTTTATATTTGTAAAATATATGATTCCAAAGCTAAACTCTATAACAAAGTATATATTCAGATAAGTCTCACTTTCTCTTCTATCTCTTCTACCCTGTTCCTACTTGCTCCTATAGAAAATAGATTTTTTTAGTTTTTAGTTTACCCATTCTATTCTTTATTTTAAAGATCTAAGCAAATATATGTAGCAGCATATTCCTATTATGTCATCTTAACCTTTATTAGTCAAAGGGTTGCAAATTACATGTATTCTTCTATACCTTGCTTTTTCATTTGAAAATATAATCTTGAAGATTGCTACATATTGTAATTTTTTTCTTCAGAAATTTTAGCAGCTTTATATAATTCCTTTGTGTAGATATGTTATAGTTGATTCATTTGACCTTCTATTTATGGACATTTGGATTATTTCCAGGCTTTTGCTATTGCAAATAATGCCACAATGATTACCCTAGTGCTTTTGTCATTTAGTAATATTGACAGGGTATTTTTAGTATAGGTAGCTATTAGAGGATTGCTTGGCTCAAATGACAAATGCATATTTTTTAAGATATTGTCACATTTTCCTCCATGAATATTGTGCCATTTTGCAGTCCCACCAGCAATGAATGAGAAGGCTTATTTTTCCACAATTTTATCTTCACAGTATGTTGTCAAACTTTTAGATTTTTGCCAACTAGGTGGGTAACAAATGGTGCTGTGTTATTGCTTAGATAAGCATTTCTCTTATTATGTGCATTTTTTCTTATGTTAAGGTTCATTAATCTTTTTCATTTGGTGCACTGTCTGTTTTTATCACTTGACTATTTTTCTATGAGATTATCGGTCTTTGTGTTCCCTCAAGTTTTCAGGAGCTCTTCGTATATCGTGATATAAGTTGTAGATATTTTCTCATTTTTTCCTTTGTGCTTTTACTTTTCCGGTAGTATTTTCTTCATGTAAACTCTTTTTATTATTATGATACCAGTGATGTCTCTATGTTTTTCTATTTTTAAATATATATATATATATATATTTAATCATTTATTTTAAATTCAGGGGTACATGTACAGGTTTGCTATATAGGTAAACTTGTGTCATGGGGGTTTGTTGTACAGATTATTTCATTACCCAGGTATTAAACTTAGTACCCACTAGTTATTTTTCCTGATCTCCCTTCTCCTACCCTCCCTTCTCTGACAGGCCCCATTGTATGTTGTTCCCCTCCATGTGTCCATGTGTTCTCATCATTTAGCTCCCACTTATAAGTGAGAATATGAGGTATCTGATTTTCTATTCCTGAATTTGCTAGGGATAATGGCCTCCAGCTCCATCTGTATTCTTGCAAAGAACATGATCTTGTTATTTTTTATGGCTGCATAGTATTCTGTGGTGTATATCTACCATATTTTCTTTATCCAGACTACCACTAATGGGCATTTAGGTTCATCCCATGTCTTTGCTGTTGTGAATAGTGCTGCAATGGACATACAGGTGCACGCATCTTGGTGATAGAACGATTTCTATTTCTTTGGGTATATACCCAGTAATGGCGTTACTGGGTTAAATGGTAGTTTTGTTTTTAGGTCTTTGAGGAATCACCACACTCTTTTCCATAACGACTGAACTAATTTACCCTCCCACCAACAGTGTATAAGTGTTACTTTTTCTCTGCAACTTTTTCAGGACTTGTTATTTCTTAATTTTTAATAATAACTATTCTGACTGGTGTTAGATGGTATCCCATTGCAGTTTTGATTTGCATTTCTCTAATGATGTTATCAGTGATGTTGAGCTCAATCAGTGATGTTGAGCTTTTTTTCATATGCTTGTTGGCCGCATGTATGTCTTCTTTTGAAAAGTGTTTGTTCATGTCCTTTGCCCACTTTTTAACCGGTTTCTTTTCTTGTAGATTTACCTAAGTTCCTTATATACGCTGGATATTAGACCATTGTCAGATGCATAGTTTGCAAATATTTTGTCCCATTCTGTAGGTTGTCTGTTTACTCTCTTGATGATCTTTTGTCATGCAGAAACTCTTTAGTTTAATTACATTCTATTTATCAATTTTTTCTTTTGTTGCAATTGCTTTTCAGTGTCTTCGTCATAAAATATTTACCCATTCCTTTGTCCAAAACGGTACTGCCTAGATTGCCTTTCAGGGTTTTTATAGTTTTGGGTTTTACATTTAAGTCTTTTGAGTTGATTTTTGTATATTTTGTAAAGAAGGGGTCCAGTTTCAATCTTCTGCATATGGCTAACCAGTTATCCCAGCAACATTTACTGAATAGAGAGTCCTTTCTCCATTGCTTGTTTTTGTCAGCTTTGTCAAAGATCAGATGGTTGTAGGTGTGGTGATTCCAGCTTTGTTCTTTTAGCTTAAGATTGCCTTGGCTATTCGGGATCTTTCTGGTTCCACAATAATTTTAAAATAGTTTTTAAAATAGTTTTAAAATAGTTTTTCCCTAGTTCTGTGAAGAATTTCAATGGTAGTTTGACAGAAATAGCACTGAAACTATAAATTGCTTTGGACAGTATAGCCGTTTTAACAATATTGATTCTTCCTATCCATGAGCATGGGATGTTTTTCCGTTTGTGTCATCTCTAATTTCTTTGAGCAGTGTTTTGTAGTTCTCCTTATAGAGATCTTTTACATCTCTGGTTAGCTGTATTTACAAGTATTGCATTTTATTTTTGGCACTTGTGAATGGGATTGCATTCCTGATTTGTCTGTCAGCTTGACTGTTGTTGGTGTATAGAAATGCTAGTGATTTTTGCACATTGATTTTGTATCCTGAAACTTTGCTGCACTTGTTTAGCAGTTGAAGGAGCTTTTGGGCTGACACTATGGGGTTTCCTAGATAGAGGACCATGTCATCTGCAAACACGGATAATTTGACTTCCTCTCTTCCTATTTGGATGACATTTATTTCTTTCTCTTGCCTGATTGCTCTGGCCAGGACTTCCAATACTATGTTGAATAGGAGTGGTGAAAGAGGGCATCCTTGTCTTGTGCAGGTTTTCAAGGAGAATGTGTCCAACTGTTGTGCATTCAGTATGATGTTGGCTGTAGGTTAGTCATAGATGGCTCTTATTATCTTGAGGTATGTTCCTTTGATATCTAGTTTATTGAGAGTTTTTAACATAAAGGAGTGTTAAATTTTATCAGAAGTCTTTTCTGCATCTATTGAAATAATCATTTCGTTTTTGTCTTTAGTTCTGTTTATATGATGAATCACATTTGTTGATTTGTGTATGTTGAACTTACCTTTCATCCCAGGGATAAAGCCTACTTGATTGTGCTGAATAAGCTTTTTGACATGCTACTGGATTCAGTTTGCCAGTACTTTGTTGAGGATTTTTGCATCGATGTTCATCAAGGATACTGGCCTGAAGTTTTTGTTGTTGTTGTTGTCGTGTCTCTTCCAAGTTTTGTTAGCAGGATGATGCTGGCCTCATAGAATGAGTTAGGTAGGAGTCCCTCCTCCTTAATTTTTGGGAATAGTTTTAGTAGGAACAGTACCAGCTCTTCTTTGCACATCTGGTAGAAATTGGCTGTGAGTCTGTCTGGTCCTGGGCTCTTTTTGGTTGGTATGGTATTTATTACTGATTTAGTTTTGAAGCTCATTATTGTTCTGTTCAGGGATTCAATTTCTTCCTGGCTCAGTCTTTGGAGACTGTATGTTTCCAGGAGTTTATCCATTTTTTCTAGATTTCCTAGTTTGTGTGTATAGAGGTGTTCATAATATTCTCTGATATTTATTTGTATTTCTGTGGAGTCAGTGATAATATCGCCTTTGTTGTTTTTAACTGTGTTTATTTGGAACTTCTCTGCTTTTTTTCCTTTATTAGTCCAGCTAGTGGTCTATTTTATTACAGTTTTCAAACAACAAACTCATGGGATCATTGATCTTTTAAACAATTTTTCATGTTTCAATCTCCCTCAGTTTGGCTTTAATTTGGTTATTTCTTGTCTTCGCTAGCTTTGGGGTTGGTTTGCTCTTGATTCTTTAGTTCTTTTAGTTGTGCTCTTAGGTTGTTAAATTGAGCTCTTTCTAACTTTTTAATGTGGGCACTTAGTGCTATAAGTTTTCCTCTTAACACTACCTTAGCTCTGTTCCAGAGATTCTGGTATGTTGTATTTTTGTTCTCATTAGTGTCAAATAACTTCTTGATTTCTGCCTTAATTTCGTTATTTACCCAAAAGTCATTCAGGAGCAGGTTATTCAATTTCTATGTAACTGTATGTTTTTAACTGAATTTCTTAGTCTTGATTTCTAATTTGTAAGTGCCAAGGTCAGAGAGAGTGGTTGTTATGATTTCAGTTATTTGCATTTGCTGAGCAGTATTTTCTATTAGATTATGTGGTTGATTTTAGAGTATGTGTCCCATGTGGTGATAAGAATGTATATTATGTTCTTTTAGGGTGGAGAGCTCTGTAGATGTCTATCAGGTTCATTTGATCCAGGGCTGAGTTCAGGTCCTGAATATCTTTGTTAGTTTTCTGCCTTGATGATCTGTCTAATATTGTCAGTGGAGAGGTGGTAAAGTGTCCCACTATTATTGTGTGGGAGTCTAAGTCTCTTTTAAGGTTCTAAGAACTTGCTTTGTGAATCCAAGTGCTCCTGTGTTGGGTGCATATATATATTTAGGATGGTTGGGTATTCTTGTTGAATTGAACCTTTGCCATTATGTAATGCCCTTCTGTCTCTCTCTGTTTTTTTTAATCTTTGTTGGTTTAAAGTCTATTTTGTCTGAAATTAGGATTGCAACCTGTGCTTTTTTTTTCTGTTTTCCATTTGCTTGGTCAATTTTTCTTTATCCCTTTCTTTTGAGCCTAAGTGTGTCATTGCATGTGAGATAGATTTCTTGAAGACAGCATACCAATAGTCTTGGTTCTTTATCCAGCTCGACACCCTGTATCTTTTAATTGGGGCATGTAGCCTGTTTACATTCAAGGTAAGTATTGCTATGTGCAGATTTGATCCTGTCATCATGATGTTAGCTGGATATTTTGCAGACTTGTTTGTGTGATTGCTTTATAGTGTTATTGGTCTGTGTATTTAAGTGTGCTTTTTTTGTAGTGGCTGGTAATAGTCTTTCCTTTCCATATTTGGTGCTTTCTTCAGGAGCTCTTGTAAAGCACTTCTGGTGGTAACAGATTTTCATAGCATTTGCTTGTCTCAAAAGGATCTTATTTCTCTTTTGCTTATGATGCTTAGTTTGGCTGGATATAAAATTTTGGGTTGGAATTTCTTTTATTTAAGCATGCTGAATATTGGCTCCCAATCTCTTCTGGCTTGTAGGGTTTCTGCTGAAGGATTAGCTACTAGTCTGATGAGTTTCCCTTTGTAGGTGACCTGCTCATTCCCTCTAGCTGCCTGTAACATTTTTTCTTTCATTTCAACCTTTGAGAATCTGGTGATTATTAGTTTTGGGGATTATCTTTTTGGGGAGTGTCTTACTGGGGTTCTCTGCATTTCCTGAATTGAATGTTGGCTTCTCTAGCTAGGTTGGGGAAGTTCTCATGGGTGATATCCAGAAATTTGTTTTCCAAGTTGCTTATATTCTCCCCATCTCTTTCAGGAACACTAATGAGTTGTAGATTTAGTCTTTTTACATGATCCAATGTTTCTTAGAGGTTTGTTCATTACCTTTCATTCTTCTTTCTCTTTTCTTGTCTGACTATCTTATTTCAGAAAGTCAGTCTTTAAGCTCAGAAATTTTTTTCCTCTGGTTGGTTTTTTCTGCTATTAATACTTGTGAATGCATTATGAAGTTCTTGTAGTGTGTTTTTCAGCTTTATTGTGCCAGTTATATTATTTTCTATACTGGCTATTTTGTCTGTCAGCTCCAGTGTCATTTTATTGTGATTCTTAGTTTTCTCGGATTGGGTTTCAACATCTCTTGCATCTCAATGATCTTTCTTTCTATTCATATTCTGAATCCTATTTCTGTTATTTTTGCCATCTCTGCCCAGTTCAGAACACTTGGTGGAGAGGTAGAGCAGTTATTTGGAGGAAAGAAGGCATTCTGGCTTTTTGAGTTGTTAGAGTTCTTTCTTATCTTTGTGGGCTGATGTTTCTTCAATCTTTGAAGTTCTGACCATTGATTGGGTTTCTTTTTCCTTTTATCTTGTTTGATGACCTTAAGGGTTTGATTGTGGTATAAAGTAGGTTCAGCTGACTTGCTTCATTTATGGAAGATTTTAGGGGGCCAACACTCAGCTCTCAACTCCTGGACTGTGTGCTCTAATTCTGGAGGATTTGTATCAGGCCCTGACTTCATTCTCTGGCTCCTCAAAGTTAGGAATCTAACTGCACTGTGGAGGGTTGAGGTGCTTCTGGACCACTGTTTGCTACACTCAGATGGGTGGTGTCCATTCTTACACTGCTATGAAGAAATACCCAAGAATGGGTAATTTATAAAGGAAAGAGGTTTAATTGATTCACAGTTCTGCATGTCTGTGGAGACCTCAGGAAACTCACAATCATGGCGGAAGGCAAAAGGAGAAGCAGGACCTTCTTCACAGGGTGGCAGGATGGAGTGAGTGCAAGCAGGGGAAATGCCAAATGCTTATATAAAACCATCAGATTTTGTAAGACTCACTCATTATTACCAGAACAGCATGGAGAAAACTGGCCCCAAGATTCAATTACCTCCACCTATTCCTGCCCTTGACATGTGGGGATTATGGGGATTACAACTCAAAGTGAAATTTGGGTGAGAACACCAAGCCAAACCATATAATTCTGTCCCTGGTCCCTCCCAAATCTCATGTCCTCATATTTCAAAACACAACCATGTCCTTCCAACAGTCTCTCAAAGTCTTAACTCATGCCAGCATTAATGCAAAAGTCGAAGTCCAAAGTCTCATCTGAGACAAGGCAAGTTCCTTCCACTTATGAGCCTGTAAAATCAAAAGCAAGTTAGTTACTTCTTAGATACAATGGGGGTACATGCATTGTGTAAATACAGTCATTTCAAATGGGAGAAATTGGCCAAAACAAAGGGGCTACAAGCCCCATGCAAGACCAAAATCCAATAGGACAATCAAAAACAAAGGGGCTACAAGCCCTATGCAAGTCCGAAATCCAATAGGGCAGTCATTAAACCCTAAAGTTCCAAAATGATCTTTGACTCCATGTCTCACATCCAAGTCATGCTGATGCAAGAGGTGGGCTTCCATGGCCTTGAGAAGCTCCATCTCTGTGGCTTTGCAGGGTATAGTTCCTCTCCTGGCTGCTTTCATGGGCTGGCATTGAGTGTCTGTGGCTTTTCCAGGTGCACAGTGCAAGTTGTTGGTGGATCTACCTTTCTGGGATCTGGAGGTCAGTGGCCCTCTTCTCACAGCTCCACTAGGCAGTGCCCCAGTGGGGACTCTGTGTGCTGGCTCCAGCTCCACATTTTCCTTCTGCACTGCCCTAGCAGAGATTCTCCCTGTGGGCTCCACCCCTGCAACAAACTTTTGCCTGGACATCCAGGCATTTCACACTCCTCTGAAATCTAGGTGGAGGTTCCCAAACCTCAATTCTTGTCTTCTGTGCACTCAGTGGACCAACACCACATGGAAGGTGCCAAGGCTTGGGGCTTACACCCTCCGAAGCAATGGCATGAGCTGTACCTTGGCCCCTTTTAACTATGGCTGGAGTAACTGGGAAGCAGGGTACCAAATCCCAAGGCTTCACACAGCAGGGGGGCCCTGGACCCAGCCCATGAAACCATTTTTCCTTCCTAAGCCTCCTGGCCTGTGATGGGAGGGACTGCTAGGAAGGTCTCTGACATGTCCCAGAGACATTTATTTTCCCCATTGTTTTGGCAATTAACATTCTTATGCAAATTTCTGCAGCTGACTTGAATTTCTTCTCAGAAAATGGGTTTTTCTTTTCTACCACATCATCAGGCTGCAAATTTTCCAAACTTTTATGCTCTGTCACCTCTTGAATGCTTCGCTGCTTAGAAATTTCTTCTGCCAGACACCCCAAATTCTGTCTCTCAGGTTCAAAGTTCCATAGATCTCTAAGGCAGGGGCAAAATGCCAGTCTCTTTGCTAAAGCATAACATGAGTCACCAGGAAGTTTCTCATCTGCATCTGAGACCGTCTCCATCTAGACTTCATTTTCCATGTCACTATCAGCATTTTGGTGAAAGCCATTCAACAAGTCTCAATGAAGTTCCAAACTTTCCCACATTTCCTGTCTTCTTCTGAGCCCTTCAAACTGTTCTGATGCTACCTGTTACGCAGTTCCAAAGTCACTTCCATATTTTTGGGTATCTTTATAGCAGCACCCCTCTCTCTGCAGTATCAATTTACTGTATTAGTCCATTCTCACACCGCTATGAAGAAATACCTGAGACTGGGTAAATAAAGGAAGGAGGTTAAATTGACTCACGGTTCCACATGGCTGGGGAGGAATCTTACAATCATGGTGGAAGGCAAAGGAGTAGCAGGTACCTTCTTCACAGGGCAGCAGGGCAGAGTGAGTGCAAGCAGGGGAAATGCTAGATGTTTATAAAACCATCGGATCTCGTGAGACACTCACTCATTATCATGCGAACAGCATGCGGAAATCACGCCCATGATCCAATTACCTCCACCTGGTACCCTACACTTCACCCTGTTGACATGTGAGGATTATGGGGATTACAATTCTAGGTAAGGTTTGGGTGGGGACACAGAACCAAACCGTATCAAGTGATCAAATGGTGTCAGCCAAAGCATTCTGTAGTGTAGTGGTATCAGGATCTGTCTTAATTCACATGTGCCAGTAGCACAAAGCATTTTGTAGTGTGGTGGCATCAGGATGTCTTTTTTTTTTTTTTCTTGAGACAGAGTCTCACTCTTGCCCAGGCTGGAGTGCAATGGAATGATCTTGGCTCACTGCAACCTCCATCCCCCAGGTTCAAGCGATTCTCCTGCCCTTCCAAATAGCTGTGATTACAGGCACGGACCACCACATCTGTCTATTTTTGCATTTTTAGTAGAGATGGGGTTTTGCCATGTTGGTCAGGCTGGTCTCAAGCTCCTGACTTAAGGTGATCTGCCCACCTCGGCCTCCCAGAGTGCTGGGATTACAGGCATGAGCCACTGTGCCTGGCCTAAGATCTGTCTTAATTTACATGTGTCGGCAGCAGTGGCAGCGTCAGCAAGCCAGCATGGTGGGGTGCACACTTGTTGGCTGTGTAGCAGGGTGTGGGCATTCACCACAGTGACAGAGGCAGCATGGCTTGGGGAGGGTGAAGAACCCCTGATGCTTACTGTGTGCATGGTCCCACTGGTGGTCGTGTTGGTAGGGGGGCAGGGCACTTGTATGTGCAGGTCTGTTTGGCTCTCTATGAGCCACAGGCAGGGGTGGTTGCTCAGCATAGGGGAGGGTCTGCTGTTCTCCGTGCCTAGTTTCACTCCTGTGGCTGTGTTGGTGCAAGGGAAGGGTACTGGAGGGTGCAGTGTTGTCTGGCTCTGTGCCCACCAAGGTTCCAACTGCAAGGCCCGTCTGGTGGGAGGAGGGGGTACAAAGTGCACTTCCCCACTGAAGCAGTGGCAAGGCAGGACTCATGCACAGGCACACTTGCGGGGCTAGGAAGACAAAACCTACGTGTGCACACATGTGCCTGCAATGTGATGCAGGTGGGGGGTGGAGGGTTGCTGTGCGTCTGAGAGATGCTGCAGTGTGGAGAGGGAGCAGGTGGGCCGGTGCATGGCCATGGCGGCTGCCTCGCTGGGGCTTTCTGCCGGTTAGGCACAGTTTGCCAGTGCAGGAGCTGTGATGCGGGCCCCACGGCACCCGAGGTTGCCCAGCAGACCAAGGAGTGCTCAGGTCAGACCAGCCCTGTCTGGTGGGCGAGACCACCCTCTATAGTTTAGGTCCTGCAGTTCCCCTAGGGCTAAAGTCTCCTGTAGGAGCAAGTCGAGCCTAGGGGGATGGGTGTCTTTGGCTGTGTTCTGTTACAGATACTTCTGTACCAATCCCTTTGGCCTACACATCAGCTGTTGTGCTGGCCCCTATCACTTCTCTAAGCAGCTCTTTCTGCCAACTTGAGTGTCCATGGTGGTTGAGGGGTCTCGTATGTCAGGATTCCTGAGGCCCGTGGTGAAAGCGAGTTGCTCCTTGCCAGTTCAACTCACCCATTCCCCCAGAGTTGTTGGGGTCTGGGAGTGAGTCCCAGTGCATAGTAACCCCATGCAGGGTTCTCGGCTTCCTCCCACTTCAGCCCAGCTTCTGTGTCTTTCCTCTGTCCACTCTCAGTGCCTTCCCCCTGAAGATCTGTTAGGAGTGTGCCAGTCATCTCAGTCCCTCAGGGAAGGCTGTTCCACCTGGCTGTGTCTAGTAGGATGTCTTGCCCAGCCAAATCTTCATGGAAAGTCTTTAAAAATTTGTTTATGTAGTTGAATTTATTTTGCATTATAATTAGGACAGTTTTTCCCTCATCACTTATCTTTCTTCTGGTACTTCTATAATTTCTCTTTTTTTAATTTCTACATTTGGATCTCTGATCTTTTTAGAAGTATATTACTGTACAGATAGGCTAAAATTTGGATCAAATGTTAGACTTTCATTTTGTTGTATCTGCATATTGCCCACATCATCACACTGTTTTAACTATTATGATGTTTTTAGAATGTGTGCCTCAATAGCTTTCTTTTTTCCTGAATTATGAATAATTATGAATTATTGTTTTTGTTGCTCAGGTATATCTGATTAGTCTTGATTGTTATTCTTGCTCATGTAGTCTTTAGTTAATGGAATAATGGCCCAGCCTCTCAGTCCTCTGTCAGGATGATTCTAGGGCATCTTCCACTTCCCAGACAGTTCTGAACAAGCTTACATCCCAGTTGCCTACACTATTATTGTTCTCATTAACACCTGAATTATTGGCTGCTTTTCTCCCTTTTTGGTCCTACTTCCTCACTGTGCCTCCTCCAGTTGCCTTCCAAATAAAGTGCAAGTCTTTCCCTAGAGGTCTGCTTTTGGGAAATCCAAACTAAGAAAGAGTCATTTTTGGATTTTGACCTAGATGTAAAAGATATCAAACATTGTTACCCAAGTATGTTATATATTTGTGTGTGGTGGTAGAGAAAGAGAGGAGGAAGTAATGTCCTGTCCTAATTTAGCTGTTCAGAATATAAGGTTTTAGCTTCTTCTCCTGATTATTTCCCCATGGCCCATATCGGTTCTTTATATTCTTTAGACTTGAAACAGTTCTGGAATGCTCTTGGGAAGAATGAATGTCATCTCCCAAGATTTGGGTTGAAGCTTGCTCTTATCTATTTTCTCCATTAACTTGATTCCATCTGTTTTATAGTTTCCAGGATTTTCTCAAGCTTTTCATATACTGCTGGCTTCTTCTCTTTCTTTCTTCAGTGTATGGATGTATATGTATGTATGTATATATACTGTTGAAGCAAAATTTGACGTATTTACTGAAGAAAATTTAAAAATACTTTACTCATTAATGAAGGGGTCAGTAATTAGATCATTTGAGGCAAATACACAAAATAACCAGGAAGAAAATTAGCTTAAATACATTAAGTTTCTAAGTAGGCACAGACTGCTATTTCACTTCATATGGCCATAAAAATATCCCATGCTTATTAATGGTAGGGAGGACTAAATTTGTGGAATAGATTAATTAGAGCTATTTTCTACTTGCCAGATGTCAACCAGTAATTGGAAATAAGAAGTACCATATCTGAGAAGAAAATAAAAAGTGAATGGATCTCTGACTAACAATTGAATATACTTAGCAACAGTTTTGGTCTTTTTAATCATCTGACAAAGGCAATTAGAACAGAGGCAATAATGAGAGATCAGCACAATTAGGACATTTCACTAACTGCAAGCAAAGATGCTGACCATACTGTTACATAATTCTGTTTGGAGACAAAATCGATCTCTCAATCTCCCTGCCTGTCTCTCTTTTATCTCTCTCATTCCCTTTCTTTGGTTTAGTGAGTCTGTCCACCCTGCCATTTTCTACACATCACATATAAAATTTTGTATTCTACTGTTATACCAAAAGTCATTTAGTAAATATTTCCTCTGATATGACATATTTTTAATATTCATTAGATTTAAAGACAAATAATAATCCATAGAGTGACTATATCATTGTTTATGTATTCACCTGCAAAGGTGTCTTTTGCACTTTTAAATTAATGAGTGACTTGTGAAGTGATATTTTGAAAGTATAAATATGCTATTCCTCAATAATTACTCACCTATGACTTTATCATTCATTCATGAAACTGGCCTAAATCAGCTATTACTATGGTGGTTACAAATGTTTATGCTTTGTTTCTAACTACATCTATTAGTTGGCATTCTTCTGTAGAGAAGAACTTTCCTTTCCCAATTTTAAATTTTGTATTGGTATAGGTTCATGAATTTAAAAAAATTACTGTTATAATATATTCCAGTAATTATTTATTTTAATTATCAAGTTCTCATCGGCTTCCATTGCATTTAAAAGACTCTTTTTACTTTAAAGGCCTGGTGTGGTGGCTCATGCCTGTAATCCCAGCACTTTGGGAGGCCGAGGTGGACGGATCACAAGGTCTGGAGATCAAGACCATCCTGGCTAACACGGTAAAACCCCATCTCAACGAAAAATACACAAAATAGCCTGGCATGGTGGGGTGCACCTGTAATCCCAGCTACTCAGGAAGCTGTAGTAGGAGAATCGCTTGGACCCGGGAGGCAGAGGTTGCAGTGAGCCATGATCACGCCACTGCACTCCAGCCTGGGTGACAGAGTGAGACTGTCTCAAAAAAAAAAGGTAATAAAAAATATATATTTAAGGCGTGCAAGATGATGTTTTGAATACATATACATAGTGACTTGAGTACTATAGCCAAGCTAATCAACATATCCATCTCTTGACATATTTTATTTATTTATTTATTTTTGAGACAGAGTCTTGCTCTGTCCCCCAGGCTGGAGTGCAGTGCGCGATCTCGGCTCACTGCAACCTCTGCCTCCCAGGTTTAAGTGATTCTCATGCCTCAGTCACCTGAGTAGCTGGGATTACAGGCGCATGCCACCACTCCCAGCTAATTTTTGTAGAGACAGGGTTTTGCCATGTTGGCGCAGGTTGGTCTTGACCTCCTGGCCTCAAGAGATCCACCTGCCTCAGCTTCCCAAAGTGCTGGCATTACAGGTGTGAGCCACCACGCCCAGCCAGTTATCTATTTTTTTTTTCTTTTAAGACAGTGTGAATTCTTAAGACCTAGTCTCTTAGCATATTCTAAGCATACAATACAGTATTATTAGCTGTAGTCCATGTGATGTATTTGAACTTACTCATTCTACGTAACTGAAACTTTGCACCCTTTGACAAGCATCTCCCCATTTCCTCTACCTCCTGCCCTTGATAACCACCATTTTATGCTCTGTTTCTAGTTTGATTTTTTAGATTCCACATATAAGTAGGATTATGCAGTGCTTTTCTTTCTGTGTCTGATTTATTTCACTTAACATGATGTTCTCCAGGTTCATCCACATATTCTCATATGGCAGAATTTCCTTCTTTTTAAAGATTAAATAGTATTCCATTGTGTGTATGTGTGTGTGCGTGTGAGATTTATTTATTTATTTAGTTTTTTATATGTTGACTGACAGGTTGTTTTCATATTTTGGCTATTGTGAATAATGAGGTAATAAACATGGAAGTGCAGGTATATCTTCTTAATTTTTTATTTTTAATTTTTGTGAGTACGTAGTAGGCGTACATATGTATATATCTTTGAGATACTGATTTCACTTCCTTTGGATATATATGCATAAGAGAGATTGCTTGATTATATCTGTTCTGGCCCTTTGTTCCTTTAACATTTGCAGTATTTTAAGTTTTTTTTTGGTTGTCTATTTGATTAGGTATTGTGCATACTTAGCCTGTGGACTTTTGTTCCAACTCAGTAGATTTTTTCCAGTGAAACACAAAGGTAATTTTTTTTTCTGGTTAATATTTAGCAAGAATTCTTCAGAGTGATCAAAAAAATCAAATACTCAGTATTTCAGAAATAGATTAAATAGGTTACTTTTTTACTGATAATGTGAAAGAATGATATAAAAACTTGATTTTCCTCAACAACATTACTTTCTTTTGTAAATGTGGTTTCTAGAAAGATGAAACTACTAAAACTTACAGGTTTTATTTTTTTCTTGTTTTTTCTGACTGAATCCCTAACCCTGCCCACACAACCTCGGGATGTAGGTAAGAAATTTACTTGTATATCAGCTAAAGCATGACCAGTTAGGATAATTTCTATTTTTAAAATTTTGTTTTCTTTCAAGTTAATTCTTTACTTGCTTTTTTCACCCTCTCACTAATTTACATAGGCTAACCAGTTATCCAAAACTAACCTTTTCAGAATTTTTATTTTGATGGTAATTTTTATATTACCAAGTCTATATGAAGAAAGAGTTGTCACATCTGAAAAATAATCAGCAGTCTATGACAGGACAGAAAGTGTTGCTGGGAGATACATTTGGATTTTAATGTTGGTATTTCTTGCATATATGTATAGTTTATGGTAACAGTGGAACAATAGATGTTAACTGGGATTTTTCTGGAACCTTTGGTTGTCCAACATATTTCCCAACTATATCTTTATGGAATGCAGAACCTAGTTCCTCCTTCAACTGTACAGTTTGAACATCCCTCCTGAGCCTGGCCAAGGCCATCTCAGTCTGGAGGAAGGGATGACTTTTTTTATTTCTTCCATCCAAAGGGGAAATATTTTGAACCTCATATGTCTAGAGGAGGTGTCTTTTTCTAGTCCTTTTTGGCCTAGAAGGAGCTCCTTTCTTTGACTTGAACAAATGTGCCCTAAGCATGGCAGTGGCCCTGAAGGCATGGATCATGTCTTACGTGTCTTACTCAATTTGACATGCCCCTACAATACCAGCTAGTGAAGACTGGTCATTTCTGAGTTTTCCTGCTCCTTTTCCCTCATAACAAGCTGTTTCAAAATCTTGATTTTTTGCCTCTTTAATATCTTTTGTATCTATATTTTCCTTTTCATTTCCATTACTCCTACCAAAATTTAGATCTTGCTGATTTCTCAGTGTGACAGTTGCAAAGTCTCCTATGGCCTTCTTACTTTGTGCCATCCACCCTTCTTTTGCCCATTTATTTGACAATAGTTCTTTCTACCTTTTTCTATTTGTCAGGCACTGTGGAAAGTCCCATGACATTACATATACCACTACCTGACTCGTATTTCTTAGTGTATAGAAATGATCAGATTACTATCCTATATAAACATTTTCCAGGGCTCTCCATGTCTTCCAAATGAAGCCCATACTCCTTAGCTTTATATACAAGACTCCTATAATCTGGACCCAGGTTCTTTCTATCCTAGGTACCATTATTCCTCTTTGTGACCCACTTTCTCATCAAAATAGATTGACTTTCCCTAAATACTTCTCAAGATTTCTTACCTTAATGCTTTTATTCACATCATTCTCTCTCCACACAGACAGACAGGGTTTTTCATTTTTCCGTCAGCTGAATCTCTTACATTTACTCATGCTCAACTCATATCTCACTCCTCCTATAATCCTTTTTTTTCTTTCTTTCTCACCCAGGATTCATAAAGCATTCCCAACTTAATCCCATTCTAAATTAGATTATTGTCACATACACGAGTAACTTCCATTAGAGAGCAGCTTAGGAACCTGATGTCAAGGGGAGATATTTTAGTCATTGTTGATTGCTTCACAGGGTCCAGCACAACACTTTGCAAAAAATAAATGTAGCTTATGTGAACAAACATAAATATGCTCCAATTAGTATATGCTCATTGGGAGGGAATCCATGATTTTAGGTGGATCTGGAGATGACCTAAATAGCTGTGACTGAGTAGCGCTAAAAACTATGCTGACCACCAGCATGCTACAGCATCTCTCATCAGGCTCTGTTATGGCATTGAATCAGCCATTAGTTAATCTTCATATCACTTCTCTAGTCATAAATGATAGACATTTAGCATGGTAATGTATTTGACATTTCTATCTGGGGAGCCATCAATGGCAAATTTAAAGTCTAGTCAGATTAAGATTTATTTAGGTCAATTCAATTTGGTAAATATTTCTTGAACACATAATCAACAATGACTAAGATTTCCTATTTTGTTCACACGACTTATTTGTTTCTTGTTAAATATGCAAAATTATCTCCTGTCATCAGTGGTCTATTTTGTATTTTATACACTTAAATGCCATGTATAGTTATTTATTTGAAAAATGTTAGAAAACCATGCTATGTAATAACCTAAACATTCTTGCTTTTCAGAGAACTTCAATAGTACTCAAAAATTTATAGAAGATAATATTGAATACATGTGAGTTGTGCTAAATACTTTTTGATGATGATTTTTAAAATGATATATTCTAGAAATGTTAATGCTTCTCAAAAGTAATTTAACTAAATAGAAGCCATATCCAAGAAGACAACTTTAATTATAAAATTCAGGCAAAGAAGTTGTAAAATTTATAGCCATTACAATAGATAATTTCCTGAGGCTAGTCAGGATGTTCCTGTGACTTTTTCTTGACCATAAATGGAAACTCTGCAACTGATCTTTGTATACCCCATGTGAACTGTTGCAGCACCATCATTGCATTTGCTCAGTATGTTCAGGAAGCAACCTTTGAAGAAATGGAAAAGCTGGTGAAAGACATGGTAGAATACAAAGACAGATGTATGGCTGACAAGACGCTCCCAGAGTGTTCAAAATTACCTGTAAGTAAATTGCTTGTGTTTCTTTTCCTTTTTTCTTATGTCTGTCTTTCTTTCTTTCTTTCTTTCTTTTTTTTCTTTCCTTCTTTCTTTCCTTCTTTTTTTTTTCTTGAAACAGAGTCTCGCTCTGTCACCCAGGCTGGAGTGCAGTGGCAATCTTGGCTCACTGCAACCTCCACTTCCTGGGTTCAGGCAATTCTCATGCCTCAGCCTCCCTAGTAGCTGGGATCACAGGCATGCACCACCATGCCCAGCTAATTTTTTTGTATTTTTAGTAGAGATGAGGTTTTGCCATGTTGACCAGGCTGGTCTCAAACTCCTGACCCCAAGTGATCCTCCCAACTTGGCCTCCCAAAGTGTTGGGATTGCAGGTGTGAGCCACTGTGCCCAGCCAATTGCTTGTGTTTCTTAAATGCACAAGATTTTTTGCCCAACACTGAGAAAATTTCTGGCTTGAAAATATGAAATGAAAGATGTTCTGTGCGCAGCATTTTCATTTTGCTTAATTTTGGTATTTAGAACAAGGTACTTTCCTTGGAAAAGATACTAATTCTGTATTTTGATGCACAGAAGGAGCTTGCTGTGTATTTGCAGTATGTATACAGTATGGCCTATATGTTCAGGCAGAAGAGGAAGCCATAACTTGAAACTGCACATGAAATTACAGAGGTACCTCCTTAGCTGCCTCTCTCAATATGTATTCTATTGTTACATCCCTTTTCTGGGCCTCCTCCAAGTAGAATCACTATCTGCATCTCCAAAAAACTACTACTAAACACTACTTCTAAACACTCTACCAATACATTAACACACCAGCATGTCATCACCTTGGGAGGTGAGTAGAAAAGCCTGGTGGAAGGAAAATGTAGGCAGCAAGGGAAGAGTAAGAAGGGAAAGTGTCTTGTGACAAGACAGAGGAACAAATATTCTGAAAGTGCAGGATGATTGTCAAGGGTTTGGGTAAAAATGCTTTGATTTGGCACACCTGTTCTCCCAGCTATTTAGGACACTTTGGCTGGAGGATCACTTGAGCCCAGGAGTTCGAATCTAGCCTGCACAACATATCAAGATCCCATTCCAAAGAAGAAGCAGAAAACAAGGAGAAGGAGAAGGAGGAGAAGGAGAAGGAGAAAGAGAAGGAGAAGGAGAAGAGGAAGAGGAAGAGGAAGAAGGAGAAGAAAAAGAAGAGGAAGAAGAAGAAGAAGGGGAGGAGGAGGAGGAAGAGAAGGAGGGGGGAAGGGAAGGGGAAGGGGAAGGGGAAGGAGAGGAGTAGGAGAAAGAGAAGGAGCTCTGTTGGTAATGGTGGGAAAATTAGTCATTGTGTTTTCTCAGTGAGTACAGAAGCTTTACTTTACCATGACTAAAAATTGTCCTTTTCTTCTCTGTTGTATAGAATAATGTTTTACAAGAAAAAATATGTGCTATGGAGGGGCTGCCACAAAAGCATAATTTCTCACACTGCTGCAGTAAGGTTGATGCTCAAAGAAGACACTGTTTCTTCTATAACAAGAAATCTGATGTGGGATTTCTGCCTCCTTTCCCTACCCTGGATCCCGAAGAGAAATGCCAGGCTTATGAAAGTAACAGAGAATCCCTTTTAAATCAGTAAGTTTAATCTTAGTAAAAAATGATCCAGTTGAAGAATTAGTCTTAGGCTGAATCTAATATCTATCTCAAATAAATATGGCTGGGTTCATTAATTTATTGATTAATTGTTTCATTCATTCAAAACATACTGTGTGTCAGATACTGTGCTCAGTGTTCAGGATATAACTATGATCAAGATATGGACCCTGCTTACAAGACCATTATATTAATGAATTTTATCTTCTAATTGGTAAGTCCTAGAGCAGAGGTGTGTGCATGGTATTAAATTGGTAGGATGCACAGTAGAGGAAATAATATACTCTTCCCAAGGGGAAGTTGCTGTTTTCACCTCAGGCAGACATTCAATTACGGGATGTTTAGCAAAACATCTGTTTTTAATATAGTGCTGTCATTGCAGAAACAGACTTTTTCTGGAAGGTTGGTATGCTCCTTGAAATCTAAATCTAAATCACAAGTTTATCTGAAAAAAAGTAAACAGGACCCCTGAATCTCAGATGGAGTGTGTATAGATAGCTGTTCTTTGAACATGGAAGAGAGAACTGCTGACCAGCTGGTAGCATGTGGATGGAAGGACAATAGCCACAGTTCAGTGTTTGGGATTAGAATTGCAATCATTATTCCTACTTTGGAGTTAGCAACTTCAATGATAAGGACTTCAAAGGACTCTTATCGGGAACTGGTTAATGCTGCCTTATATTGAAGTTTTCTATAACTGGAAACCTTTCTTCCTTTTACCTTGTTTTACAACTTGCTCTTCTTGTCTCTTTCTATTTTTTCTTTTCCTTCCCATCTTACCCTCCCTTCCCTTCCCTTGTCTACATTCATTGCTTCCTGTTTCTTCCCTCACCTGTCTTCTCTCTTTCATTTTTATTTTTTATAGCTTTTTATATGAAGTTGCCAGAAGGAACCCATTTGTCTTCGCCCCTACACTTCTAACTGTTGCTGCTCATTTTGAGGAGGTGGCCAAATCATGTTGTGAAGAACAAAACAAAGTCGACTGCTTTCAAACAAGGGTGGGTATAGCATTTGTTCCATGAAGAGGATAAGAAATCACTCAATACCACAGATCCAGACCCTGACTTATATTATAGCAAAAGGCTTGCTTACCATATATGATGTTCTCTTGTCACATTCAGTGATTTTCAAACCATTGGTCACCAGGTGCTGATCTAAATATTCTCTTTACTTGAGACTCTTGAATGACAGTCAGTCATTTTCAGGGTCTCTCTTCCGGCTTTGTTTTCTTTGTAAATTGGAAGGAAGCCCTGGTGAGTGAATGCCCAGGGTGAATGATGACTTTTTATCTTTTATCTTTGACAATTTGTAGTCTTTTGACTACAAACAACATGGTATAATCTCAGTAGGGATGGCCAAGCTCACAGCATGCTGCCCCACCAAGGGAGCACTTATGCACCTTTTTACCAAGTGCAATTCAATCATCAGCAAGACTGGTCCTACCTTTGTGATGTGCCGTAAGTGCATATTTCTTTTAATATGTGAACTGAAATAAAAATCCTGTAGATTTTCTGTCTCTGAACAAATTTTGTAATAGTTTGAATGAAATGTGACTAAAAAATAAGAGAATAGTGAGATTTTGCTATTGTTTCAAAAGAATTTTCTCTTTCTTCTTCAGGCAATACCTGTCACACAATATTTAAAAGCATTTTCTTCTTATCAAAAACATGTCTGTGGGGCACTTTTGAAATTTGGAACCAAAGTTGTACACTTTATGTGAGTTTTATACTATATGTCTTGTCTCTGCTTGCATTTCCTTGTCTGTGTCCCATTTTTGTTAAATGATTGATGATTTTTTATTTATATTCTTCCTAGTACCTAGGGGCTTTGGGGTGAGTCTGAGCCTACTTAGACAGCTCAGGACCAGGACATTAGGTTGAGATGAGAGAAGTTTTGGGAGGTGAGGAGACCCAAAAGAGAATGGTGGCTGGGTCTGAGGCATATTTAGGTTAATTGAGAATCTGAACTGGTCTGGATGTTTCAAACCAGGGTTATAAAACCCACAAGTGCTTTAGAAATAATTCATCCATTGGTCTTTGACTTTAACAATGAGGAGATAAATTTTATCTCTAGTGCTTGCAAAGATAAATTTTATCTCTAGTGCTCACCCTAATCAATTAGTAATGGGTGCTAAGGCAATGTCTTGAGAAAAATTTTGAGATTTCAGGTAGATCAGCAGGAAAGAGTTCTATCATGAATTATCTATGCCTGCCATGAGCTTACAGTAGGAAGTGGTGGCCTTACACAGCATGTCTTACTATAATAATTATGGAAGAAAGCACACCTCTCAGTTTTGTTTTTTTTCACATCCAGGACTTTGGGGCTCTTAAAATATCACCCTAAGATTTTCAAAGTGATCATGTAGGCTGTGCACCAACTATTTGATAAAGACTTCTATAAAAACAACAACAACAACAATGGTGGCAATACTTTTTGTAGCTATTCATATCATATTAGCAAATTATTCCCACTTGTTCTACTTGCTGTTCAAATTATTTTTGTGGTTTATCAATTCTCTTTCCAGATATATTGTGATACTCAGTCAAAAATTCCCCAAGATTGAATTTAAGGAGCTTATTTCTCTTGTAGAAGATGTTTCTTCCAACTATGATGGATGCTGTGAAGGGGATGTTGTGCAGTGCATCCGTGACACGGTAAATATTCTCTAAAACCAAGTTAAAATAGTGATTTTTGGCAACTATCATTTTTTTATTCTCAAGTTGCCCTGATATGTGGTTACTTTGCCACAATGAAATCAGAATGTGATTTAACTTTTGAATGAAAGCATAAAACGAAATATAAACATTTTTATAAATAAACCTTTGGGATTTTTTATACTTGGAATTTTTAAAGATTACTGAACAGATTGTATATTATATGGCTAAATGTCTTGATGTAAAACTTCAGAAATTTCAAATTTTTCCTAGTTCATTTAGTACAGATTGAAGTTTTCTCTTACATCATAAATCCTCTTTTAGAGAGGTTAGAAACAAATAGTAAATTTCAAGGAATGACTTGTTAACGTTATGTTTTTAAGAGCTGATTTCCCTGAGCTTCCTTACGCTATTCAGGTATAGTCCTTCCAAATAAGTGGATACATTAATTTAACTTTTCTTTTCCCTTTCTCTTTTGGTTCCTTTTTCCTTACCTTCTCCCTTCCCTTTTCCTGTTCCCTCCCTTTTCCCTTTCATTTCTTTCCACGTTCCCTTTCCTTTCTGGCCTTTAACTGACAATTAAAAATTGTATATTCTCATGGTATACAACATGATATATATGTATGTGTATATATAACATGTTATATATGCATATATATTAATGTATACATGCACACACATTGTGGAATGTCTAAATCAAACTATTTAAGATATGCATTACCTCACATACTTATTTTTTTGTGGTGAGAATACTCCAAATCTTAGCAATTTTAAAGTACTCAATATAGTGGTATGAATTCATCATTGAATCACTATGATGTACCAGAGATGTCTTTAATGTATTCCTTCTGTCCTAATGAAATTTTGTGTCCTTTAACCAACATCTCCCCAATTCCCAGCCTCTAGAAATCTTTAAAGTGATTTTCCAAGGAAAAGTATTGGTATGAATATTGTTGGCATAGTTTGAATTGTTCATGCATTCTGTTCTCACTCATAAGTGGGAGTTGAACAATGAGAACACATGGACACAGGGAGGAGAACAACACAGGCCAGGGCCTGTTGGGTTGAGATTGGGTGCTGAAAGGAGAGCATCAAAGTAGCTCATGCATGCGGGGCTTAAAACCTAGGTGATAAGTTGACAGGTGCAGCAAATCTCCATGGCACACGTATACCTATGTAACAAGCCTGTACATTCTGCACATCTGCCCATGTATCCCGGAACTTAAAGTGAAAAAAATTGCTCATGCATTCAAAGGTAATATAATTTTATTAAAAAAATAACTGAGTATGATAGGTTGCACCTGTAATTGCAGCTACTCAGGACTCAGGAAGCTAAGGAGGGAGGCTTGCTTGAGTCCAGGAGTTCGAGGATACAGTACAGTGAGCTATAATCCCAACACCCTCAGCAACAGAATGAAACCTTATTTCAAAAAGAAAGAAAGAAAGAAAGAAAGATTCGACTTTTAGGCTTACAGTGAAGATAGCATGTCAATTAAATAACTTGAATTTTAGGGTATTGAGAAATGTTTATTTCAAACAATGGACAACAGATGTTCCCAATAATTATTTTTGCTCCTAACTGTACCCAAGTTAAATCAATCTCCTTTGCGATTTATTTTTGTATTGCTTGATTGTTCTTGGTGATGTAGGATTTTGTTTGTTTGTTTGTTTTTTGAGACGGAGTCTGGCTCTGTCGCCCAGGCTGGAGTGCAGTGACAATGATCTCGGCTCACTGCAAGCTCCGCCTCCTGGGTTCACGCCATTCTCCTGCCTCAGCCTCCTGAGTAGCTGGGACTACAGGTGTCTGCCACCACACCCGGCTAATGTTTTTTGTATTTTTAGTAGAGACGGGGTTTCACTGTGTTAGCCAGGATGTATGTTTTATAATGTGAAATCTACGGTACTGAATTAGGATATAATTATAGATTTTCTGTGAAATTTGAGGCTTAGGTTAAGGGATTATGTCTCAAATTTCCTTCTTTTTAATGTCTTTCTGGAGAAATAAGAGGAATTGAATTACAGTTAACTGAAAATAGAAGTAACTTCCCAGAGGATAAGAGATGCTCTGCCTAGAACAATGCTGGCATTACATGAGATGTAAATGTCTTTTTGAAGATTGGCTTCCTGGTTCTATGTGGTTTGTTGGAAACATGGTGCCGATCCCCATTTTATTTTTTACCTCAGTCCTGAGCTTCATCTTATTCCTTATTCTCCATGTTCACCAGAAGATTCGTCAGTGGAAATAGCTTGAGTAAAGTCATAAAGGCTTGAAATAGTCTAGTGTGTTGCTGTAACTCAACGTAATTCAAGTGAGGCTGAAACGGAGAGGGGAAATAATGTGCAGTCTCATTCTAGAGTCTGGAAGGGCCCAGAACAGTTTTTAAAAATTATTCAACTAATGTGTAAATAAGATAACCCCACCCTCTCTCTAATTCCCAACTCTTATGTAGAGGTTAGAACTGGGGCAATTGGTAGGGATGGGGACAGAATAAAGTTGTCTATTTGAGCAGTATTTGCTAACCTGAACAGCTTCAAATGAATGATATCCATTAGAAAATGATATCCATTAGAAAATGATACCATGAGTGGAATAGCTTCTTATATTTGATGAATCGTCATCTGGTAGTTGCTGTAGTTCACTCACTTGTCATTCTTTCATTCATTTATCAAATATTTATTTTGATTTTGCCATGTGCTCAGCCACAAGAGAAGACCAGGATTATAGATATTATAGTAACATGTCTTTGGTGGCCTCCACTGAAAACACAAGTGGACTCTTATGGAAAAGAAACAACATTTAGAATATAAGATGTAAATATATCAGTGTAGGAAGGTTATTTAAAAGACTAATGCTTAATAATGGATGTGAATCTATAGTACAGCCTATTTTTTCATAATTATATCATCTTAAATCCTGAGAAGTTTTAATGTAAAACTTCATGTGCATTAAGTAAATCCAAAATTTAATTCAAACAAATATTATCTAGCAAATTAATTGATGAAGTGATTCCAGATGCTGTGATCATGACTGGTTTTGCATGCAATCATTCCATAATGGAAGAAAACCCAGCCTGAAAGTAAAATAATCTCTCATTCTTATTTGGTACAGAGCAAGGTTATGAACCATATTTGTTCAAAACAAGATTCTATCTCCAGCAAAATCAAAGAGTGCTGTGAAAAGAAAATACCAGAGCGCGGCCAGTGCATAATTAACTCAAACAAAGATGATAGACCAAAGGATTTATCTCTAAGAGAAGGAAAATTTACTGACAGTGAAAATGTGTGTCAAGAACGAGATGCTGACCCAGACACCTTCTTTGCGAAGTAATATAACTCTTTATTGAATTTATAAGGGAAACAGAAATAAACTTATAAGATTTGACTTTTGTTGCTAATTTAGGTGGAAGGACATGGTACCGTTTATTTCACTAGGTATCATATAATTTTTTTTTAAATCATGGCTATAGAGTGTAGTTTTCACACAATTTTAAGAAAAAAACAACTGTATTATTAAAATAATGACTAGCATTTATTGAGCACTTAATATGTGCCAGTCATGGGACTATATACTTTATACAGATAAACTATTTTAATTCTTACAGCAATCATACAAAATAAGTACAATTTCTCCCAGTTTTTCAGATGAGCAAGCTGAGACACAATGAAGTGAATTGTTCAGATTCACAGCTAAAAAGTGACAGAGTAAGAATTTGACTCCAGGAAGCCTGGCCTAGCAAGTTGCAGGCTTAACTGCTATGCTATGCCATCTACAACTGTTAAGGGGAAGACTAGTGAACTTGGAGCCACAGGGACTATATTTGAGTTCTGGTTGAGTTGCTGGGACAAGTTAACCTTTCTGTGCTTTTTTTTTTGGTCATATATAAAATTCATATGAGAATACTCATTCATCTATAATCCCAGCTAATCAGGAGGCTGAGGCAGAGAATTGCTTGAACCTGGGAGGCAGAGGTTGCCGTGAGCCGAGATCACGCACTGCACTCCAGCCTGGGCGACAGAGTGAGACTGTCTCAAAAAAAAAAAAAAAAAAAAGAATATTTATTAATTTAAAGTTTATTAGTAATGTAATATAATCCAGGGACTTTACCGTTTTTTTTTTGTTGTTGTTGTTTGGTTTTTTTATCTCCAGGAAGCCTTCATCTATAGAGAGTATAAAGTGAGAAGAGACAAACATAAATAAATAAGTGCAAAAAATGTTCTTTTATTTCTAATAGCATCCTGTTCTAGGTAATGCAGGGGAACAGAAGAAGAAATGGTTAGTTGTATATAGGGACCCTGGAAAGGCTTAATAGGGAAGTGGTACTTGAAGAAATTTTGGTAATCTAGATAGAGAAGGTAGAGCATGAATTGAAGTTTATAATGGTTTGTTGTGTATGTGGCTGTGAGTAGGGCATCTGCAGCGAGAGATCAGCATGGTGAGAGGTAGGTGGGGCCAGATCATGCAGGCATGCTAAGTAATGGGATGCCACTGAATGGTTTTAATGGAAGAATGAGGAAGGACAAATTCACTTTCAGTTTTTAGACACCTCATCTGAAGAAAATCCCAGTTTGGGGCTCGGATAACTGGGTGGGTAGTTTTCCCATTCAATGTGAAAAAGTAGCAGGTTTTGTGAGAAAGATAATATGTTTAAGTATGAGCACATTGACTTTGAGGTACCAGTAGAATAACTAATTGGGACTATCAGAAGATAATTTTATATGTGAACCTGTAGCTCTGGAAGGGAATCTGGCTTGAAATCTAGGACATAACAACAGCTAATGTTTACTGAATACTTACTAAATTTTAAGTGCCTCTCATCTACTAACCAACCAAATTTTAAAAACAACCCTCTGAAATTAGTATACTTTTATAATCTTTATTTTTCAGATAATAAAACAGGCACAGAGAGGTTAAGTAATTTACCCGAAGTCACACATGTGGTGTGGCCAGGATTCAAATGCAAGCAGTGTGGCTCCAAACTCCTGGTCTTATGACTACTGTCCTCTACGGCTTCTCATGGTTGTGGATATTAAATCAAGTTCAATTAAACAAAATGATAGATTGTACCTGACATATGTGTTTGATAGATAAAAGCCATTTTTATAATCGTCACTATTACAACATAAAAAGTGTTTGAAACATGGGGAGAAATGATAGAGTAACAGTGAGCACACCAAGTCAGAGTGCTCAGTGTTTTAAGGTAGAGTCTTTCTGGATGTGAACATTTTAGGCAAGTCCTCAGTGGCTTCTCCAGCCTAGAGTAAGCTTCCAGGGATTTTTCTTCACAGTATTTTGAGACATGTTTTTAGGTGTGTGTGTGTGTGTGTTACCCCCCCACTCCCAGAGAAGAAGTCCATGGCTTACATCAGATATTAAGAGGAGCCCTGATTCTCTGAACGTTAAGCACCACTGCCATGGGATATGGGAATATATCTCACAAATGGAATTGAAAAAGCAAATGGGAAGCTGGAGAGATGGTTTCAGAAAAACCAAGATTAATCAAGAAGGTCAAATCCTGAAAAAATAGGGGTGGGGAGGGGATGAAAAGAGTTACCTGGTCATGAAAAACTTGTGAGGTATTGCGCTCACAAAACGTGGAAGATCTGAACTTATTGTGAATGAATAGATGAGTTTTCTTTTTTTTAATGAAGACTGTAAATAGCCCAGCTGAGGTACTTCAAGATGACATCTCTGTCTTGAGAAAAGAGTTCGCTTGGTAAAGAATGGAGTAAACATCCCAGGGGACTTAGGGTCAAATTTTATATCTTCCATTGATAGGAAGGTGCTTAACCAGTCTGTGATTATTTTCCTCAGTTGTAAAACAGTACGTATTTTGGGGACTAAGTGAAGTGAAATGAGAAAGTGTTTATAAAGTCCAGGAAGCACATCTATATCTGTTATGCCCAAAGTTTGATCCAGTGCCTAGCACCTACTAAGGGCTTAATAACTGTTAGCCTTCTTCCTCTCTCTTTCTTTCCAAATCACACCCACCTATGCTCTTGAAGTCCTTGACAGAGGATTTGGAAGCCACTGTCAGTGATTTGGAGCTGAAGGGGTAAACACTCCCATAGTTGGCAAGTGACAGGATGTAGTAATGGGCAAAGCTTGCTCCCTATCTCTCACGAAGACCACATTGTGGGCGGGAAGGAAGCCATATTTCCAGCATGTCAAGTTGGAAATCTGAATGCATCTTCAAACGTAATTATAGGCAATATGTATTTTTTAAAGTATATTCACAATTTATTATTTCCAATGTTTTATAGATTAAATCATTCCAATAATTAGTTCCAAATAATTCTACTAATTCTCTCTTCTCAAATAAAAAATATTGTTAATCTAAAACGTACCATGGAAGAGAACTTTTGTAAAATGATCTTCTATAGCCAAAATGTCCTCTTAAATTACTCTGTGACCAAGACAGAGGAGAAAATTAGCTTTTGAAAGCAGAGTCAGTATTAGATCTGACTGGATTACAAAATAGTGGAATTGGGTTTTTTGCTGTTTCTCTAATTTCTAATATACAAAATTTTACACATTGCAGGTTTACTTTTGAATACTCAAGGAGACATCCAGACCTGTCTATACCAGAGCTTTTAAGAATTGTTCAAATATACAAAGATCTCCTGAGAAATTGCTGCAACACAGAAAACCCTCCAGGTTGTTACCGTTACGCGGTAGGTTCCATTGTTGTAGGTTCAGAAAATCAAAAAAGAACAACTATAAAACACTTAAAAATTGATATCAGAGTTTTGCTGCAGTCTGGGGGTAGAAAATGTGATTGGCTAATCTGAGTCTACTGTAGATTCAGCCTAAGAAGATTATTGGGAAGGCCAATGTCATCAGTTTGGCTGATGCATAATGTTTTGGACTACTAATCCAATGTGTTAATTCAAAAAAGTCTTCCCATTAAACATTTTAAATTTACATTTTTCTTTATGTATTCTGTATTTTATTAAGCCGTATTGGATATTACATGATTTCAAAAGCAATGATTGCTGTAGATGACTAGGAAAATATTCTGTATTTTATTAAGCCATATTGGATTCTTTATGGTTTCAAAAGTAATGATTGATTGTTGTTGATTATTAGGAAAGCAACAAAGGTTACAAAGAACCCTTTTCTGATTCTCCCACTGGGAAATAGCTATAATTAACATTTGTGTTCAACTCTTCAGTACATATACGTATATATACGTGTATTTTAAAAAATAAGATTGGCATAATTCCTAGAAAATGTTTGGACCTGTTTTTTTATTTGGTATCATAGAAAACTTTTTTGTTGTTGTTGTTATAAATTGTGCTTCCTTGGTTTCCTGCTGTTGCCACAAAGTGAGCGGCTTAAACCAACAAAAATTTATTCTCTCACAAGAGGCCAGAAGCCTGAAATGAGTCTCATGGGGCTAACATCAGGTGTCAAAAGGGCTGTGTTCCCTCTAGGGAAGCTAGTCCTTGACTCTTCTTGTGTCTAGTATAGAAAACTTTTTACGTCATTAAACAGACTTGAAAATAAACTTCTTTTTAAATGATGGTATCCCATCATAATTATTTAATTTATTTAACTGATTTCCTACTGTGTGTTTGACATTTTGAATGTTTACTTAGGGTGTTTTTCACTTTGTAAGTGACCCTGAGATGAACGTCTCCTTCCATTTATCTTTATTAATATTTATGACTTTTTTCTTAGGATGGATTATCAGAAGGAAAATTATTGGATCAAAATATATGAACTTTAAAAAAACATTTGACACAAATTGTTGAATTACTGTCTAGAAAGTTGTTGCTGGTGTGTAGCCCTACAACAGTGCTTTGAAATGCTCATTTCAATGTCACTTTTACCAACATTGCACATGGAAATTAACTTTGCTAGATTTATATGTAAATAACAGTGTGTTTTTAAAACACCTTTATGTGATTTTTAAATTGTGTTAAATTTTTTCCATATGATTTTAGCTATTTACACATTTTCTGTGAAAAATGCATTCATGTGTACTACCCATTTTCCTGTTGAAATTAGTGTTTTTCATATAAATTCATATGTATTTCTGAATACATATTAGAGAAATTAATAATTTGACATTTTTTGATTTATTTCTCATTCCTTTGATATGTGCTACTTTTGCTTTAGCAAAACATTTTTTTTTCACTTGCCACAAACACCAGTTTATACCCATTCAAATTTGAGCAATGGAATGACTTGGATCCCTGCTCTGTAACTGTCCCTAATGAGGTAGTCTGTTTCTGATCCTTAAATTAATCATAGCGCTAGAAAATTCTCTCTTTTCATGGAGATACAATTTGCTCCACAATAGCTATCCACTGGTGTTTAGTTCTCTGTCTGGTGGCCACTCAGAAGATGTCCAGTTTTATGCCACATGAGAGATAGTCCATCAAATATTTGAAGAAAACTGTTGGAGGTTTTAAGTTCCAAATCTAAACAATGAAAAAATCAAAAAGAGCAACATGATTTAAAATGTTCTGTAACAACACTTACTAGCTGGGGTATTCTGGGTAAGTCACTTAATTTCACAAGGCCAGTTGCCTTTACTTAAAAATGGAGATAACAACTGCTCTTGCCACTTCAAAGTGACAACTGAATGTTATTATTTTCAACATACAATTTAAATTCTATTTTGTAATTTGGAAGGCTCTGAAATATGTACAAGATAATAATAAAAAATTTGGACTTTTAAATTTAGCAAGAAATATACTTTTATGTACATAATTAAAAAAATTAAGTTCTTGCACATGCTTGTAAAAAGTGCCCTGAATTTAGTGTAATAATGAGAATTTGAAAATACCATAGGAATAAGAAATGCTATTCTACACATTGATGTAAAGCTTATAGTTAAATTTTAGATAAAATGTTTGTAACCATGATTATTCTTATTTTCAGGAAGACAAATTCAATGAGACAACTGAGAAAAGCCTCAAGATGGTACAACAAGAATGTAAACATTTCCAGAATTTGGGGAAGGATGGTTTGAAATACCAGTATGTTGTTTGCACAAGTGGGCTAACACTTGCCACTAGAATTGAATACATAATCCCTCGAAGCGTAAAAAAGTTAGCTGTCAAGTTTTTCAGTTATGGCCGATTCATAAACTCTTGGAAGAATTTTTTTTTAAAGTCAAGAATGCCTATTGAACTGTCACATTAATCTTTTATCAGAAATGAAGCTAAAAATAAAAGAAATACAGGATTCTGGAGACATTGATTCTCTAATGCTTTGGTTTCTGTTTGACATTGGCTTTCTCACTGCCAATCTAGAATCCCTGCATCCTCAACCATTTCAAAGTGGGACACTGCGTATTTCAGGTCATCACAGTTTCTTTGGGGAAGAGATAGTTTGCCTTGCCTTGCCTTAAGGCTATCTTACCTGAGTTTATAGAAATAACTCAGGATGTGCTTAACACTTTAATATTTAGCTTTTTAGTGCTCTTGTGAGCATTTGTGAATAATATGCAGTTTGGGTTTTTTCAATTATTATGCCAATGTATTTTATTATCATTATTATTATAGTTATTGTTATCATTACTACATATTTTTGAGACAGGGTCTCTCTGTCACCCAGGCTGGAGTGCAGTGGTGTGATCTCAGCTCACTGCAATCTCTGCCTCACAGGCTCCAGTGATCCTCCCACGTCAGCCTCTCAAGTAGCTAGGGCTACAGACGTGAGCCACCATCCCTGGCTGATGTTTGTATTTTTTGGTAGAGACGGCGTTTTGCCATGTTGCACAGGCTGGTCTTGAACTTCTGAGCTCAAGCAATCCAACCCTTCGGCCTTTGCTGGGATTACAGGTGTGAGCCACTGCACCTGGCCTCATGCTAATGTATTATTTATTGAAACTAAACATCTTTAAATCAAAATAAAACACAGTTTAAAAATATCTGACTTTCCTATTTCTGCAATTTGGCTGTTAGCTGACAATTCAAACTTAGTTCATTAAAAATCTTAGTTTTCTTCATCTCAGATTATCCTTTTACAACATATATTGATTAAATTCTTTCTTTAAAATATTTTCTAATGATGTAAATTATTTTAAGCAAGATTTTAGATACTAGCCAATGTATTTGCTGTCAAGGAGCTCCTATACTCAAAGATAACACAGGGAGGCAAATCTAAGAGCTTCTGAGACAACCGTGAAATTAGAAAGGAAGCTAAAATAGATATAGGAAGCAGGGTGCAAGAAAACAGGAAGTAAAGACATATTTCTCTACTTTATAAGAGAGCTAAGGTTCATGTTGCACCTATATTGGTTGTCCCTAGCCTTGAAGGGTCTGGGCTTCAGCAGTAATTCAAGGGAAAATGGGTATCTGCTTTCATTCAGAACCAAACAGACAAATGTTCTTTCAGTTACCTCATCAGGCTCACGAAGATAGCTCCCCAACTCTCCACTGAAGAACTGGTGTCTCTTGGCGAGAAAATGGTGACAGCTTTCACTACTTGCTGCACGCTAAGTGAAGAGTTTGCCTGTGTTGATAATTTGGTGAGCATGGCCTGTGTACCAGACTATTCTTTTTTTTTTTTTTTAAAAGAATATTTGCACTCATTGATTTACTGTGATCATCCATATTCCTTTCTTCATTGTTTTAATATTGTTAAGCAAAAATTGTCAAGTTTTCCTTTTGGCTCACTTTGTGAAAACCCTAAGAAGTAAAACAGAATGTCTTCAATATTTTTGGAGAGTACTTCAAATTGTTTTTCTTATTTCTTCATTATATTAGAAGGGATTTGTTAGGACAAATGATTTAGGAATCATAATATTGTTTCAAAATGATACAGGAAACTTTATAATTTTAAGTAAGGTTACAGATTCTTCCTCTTGGCCCCATTGCTTCATCCAGAAATCAGGCATTGAATACATCTCTTTAGGGCTGGGGTGGAGAGTACCTTGAGGGAGATGCCAGGAGGGGAAGGAACCCCAGTACCACAGTGTTTGATCGCCCCTTTCAGTTGGCTTTTTGCAGCTGTCTGTTTGCAATTGAAAGTTTGTTTATATGCCACCAAGAAATTAATTTGTAGGCATCTAAATTCTTATGGCTTGGATTTTGGTCATAATGCCATTTAGGACCCCAGCTTCTAGTTTTACTCGTATATAGTGATATGTCATGAGTGCATGTGTTTTATGAGTGAGGTTAACAGTGATCTTAGAAAGACCTAAGTATTCATCTAACCATATTTTTAGAAATTCCATTCAAGTTTTAAGATCGTATCTCAGTTGCAACTCTTGTTGGTACAGGCAGATTTAGTTTTTGGAGAGTTATGTGGAGTAAATGAAAATCGAACTATCAACCCTGCTGTGGACCACTGCTGTAAAACAAACTTTGCCTTCAGAAGGCCCTGCTTTGAGAGTTTGAAAGCTGATAAAACATATGTGCCTCCACCTTTCTCTCAAGATTTATTTACCTTTCACGCAGACATGTGTCAATCTCAGAATGAGGAGCTTCAGAGGAAGACAGACAGGTACAAACAATCTCTTCCATTCTTCTTTTTCTTTGGTTTGAAGACACACCATGTATTAGTGAGAAGGTTTATCTAGTGGATATGTGTTTTTGATATCACAATCCTGTTCCTTCCACCAAATTGTCCAGTCTCTTCTATATGGAAAAATACAAGTGCATATTGTTTTTTTTTTGCCATTGTTTATATCTAGCTTGTCTTTTCATTTGAAAGAGACTTGGAATGTCCAAGTCTAACATCACCTTTAGAAAGTTTACAGCAGCCAGCAAAAAGGCTCATAGGCAGGCTGATAATGAATTTCATTTCCTTGAGGGAATGCCCGGAGAATATCATTTAGTGTTTACAAAGGAGAGGCCTAAAGGGCCAGGAAGTTTACTTTCATTTTCTCAATAAATGCTTTAAAATGCCAGGAAATTAGACCTAGTTTTTTGGATTTAGACTGAGTCTGCCTAATGTGTAGTGGAGACAACATTCAGCTACCAAATATGAGGAAATGGAGGTTGTTTTGGACATGAATTTTCTGGAAAGATCAGACGTAGTCATGTATACCATAATACTTGGCATAATAAAGGCCTAATATATGTTTTCATTTTTAAATAGAATAATACTTTTATTATGTGCAATATTCATAGATTCACAGTGCAATACACTCTTGTATTTTCCAGTCCATCCTATTCTAGTCTGGTCTATTTTATTATTTTTAACGATCCTGTTTTCATTTTAAAAATGAAAGCGAGAAAATGCAAATTTTTGTTAATTCTTAGATCGAAGGATGGGCATACGGGACTTATTACATTTTCCTCTTTACTTTGGTGCATGAAAATTTTATTACTTAAAATAATTACTCTAAAAATGTACTCTAAAATGTACTTTTAAGACATCAATGGGTTGCCCCCTGAAGTTTGGAATTCTATAAGTTACTAGAATACTGGAATTCTTTACTAGAAAATAAGGAAATCATTATTGTCTATGGCTGTTGTCACACTTAATTGTGATAGCTTATTTTTTAATTGCTCCTTTGACATAATTTTTAATTGACATATAATAGTTGTACATATTTTGGGGGTACATGTGATATTTTGATAACTGCATAAATGTGTAATGATCAAGTCAGGGTAATTGGAATGTCCATCATCTAAAGCATTTATCTTTTCTTTGTATTGGGAACATTACAATTCTTCTCTTCTAGCTATTTTGAAATATACAATAAATTACTGTTAACTTTAATTTTCCTACTATACTACTGAATACTAGAACTTATTACTGCTATCTAATTGTATTTTTGTACTCCTTGGCCAACTTCTCGTCATCCCTCTCTTCCTCCTTGTTAATACTTTTTGTATAATTTTGTGTGTGAGAAAACCCTTCAAAGAATGTTACTGTGGAAACCATTCTCTAAATTTAATAGGAAAGTTTCAGAAGACCCATTCAAAGTGGGATATTTCAACTCTTTACCCACACCCAAGCTGAGACTCAAGACGTGATTCTGTAACAAGCATTTTGGAGTAGAGACGCTTCAGAAAGAAAGCGTTAATTAATTTTATTTGACATCTTTTGGCCACAGGTTTCTTGTCAACTTAGTGAAGCTGAAGCATGAACTCACAGATGAGGAGCTGCAGTCTTTGTTTACAAATTTTGCAAATGTAGTGGATAAGTGCTGCAAAGCAGAGAGTCCTGAAGTCTGCTTTAATGAAGAGGTAGTTTTATTTCTTTTCTACTGAAATTCAACTGGTTTTCCTGGTCAAATAAAATAAAACAGAACCCTGTAGGACACTGCTTCCTCTCTGCAGTGTCTACCAGGACTACATTTGAGAGCACAATTGCTACACAACTAATATGTAGACATCTCTGAAATACACTTTGAGCAGTGTCTCCTTAGTACAGAAAAAGCTGTCGGAAGACCTGGGTTGTAACCCCAGCAGTCTTGTAAGTCATGCAACTTAAACTGAATGGCAATTAACTATCTTTAATTGAGGATGGTAATAATTATCCCTGAATTACACCTTTGGTTCTTATTTTTTGGTTTTGAACCACTCATTATCTTAATAAGACAGAGTCAAAGTGACTTGCAAAGGAAATCATAAACAGCTCCAAATGGAGCAGAGCAGGAAGGGTATTAGAAAGTGAAGTCTTTCAGGAGTGGCTGTCTCACTTTCCCAGGCCTTGTGCTAACATCCTGCAGTTGAGAATAATGAGGGAGTGGAGGGTAAGGGTAGTCAGGGAGAAAAGGGAGAAATGTCCCTTGCTTGCCCTCTCTCCAGTGAAGGTAGTCTGTAGCCATTTGCTCTGGTTTGAACCTCAGCAACCTGTGAATGTTAGCCCCAATGGATGGCTCCATGGAAATGCCTGTTCACTGTTTTCCAACTTTATTTCTCACTGTTTCTTTTCTAGGAACACTCACTCCACTCCAAACTCACAATTCATGTAAACTCACAGGCAGACAAACTCACACACGTGATTCATTCTGGTTGTGAGCAATCTACTTTTCTGAGTGACACTTAGTTTGTGGAAATTTTTTTGGGGTACATATTACTAGTTTTTAAAAAATATACCTAATTTTAAGTAAAGGATGTTAATCAATATCTAGCATTTATCTGAGTGAGTGTGTACATTAGGGCCATGTGAAGGAAAGGATGAATTTATTGGCAGTTGTAAAGAGCCTTTCGGTGTCTATTTTTTCACTAGAAGAAAGAATGTTTACTGTTTCCCTATACAACGTGGGAATGATTTAATTTTCTTCAAAATTCAGGAAAACATGCTTATCTAAATTTAAACTAGTGTCTTAAATTTTTCTTCCTATGTGTTTTTATTTCCATCCCTCACCTCAGAGTCCAAAAATTGGCAACTGAAGCCAGCTGCTGGAGATATGTAAAGAAAAAAGCACCAAAGGTAATACCCTCTGCCTCATTCAAATGTCAAATGTATTTGTGGCTTATTTGATCTCCTTGCCTTTTCTACCTCATGCTTCATTGTCTATTTCTGGTTCATCCTACATGAACAAGAAATGCACATGTAGCTAACAGACCCCGATATTGTTCCTGTGTTTTTCTGGGTATCAGCCACTCCTTACGGGGTGGCAATGCTGCATTTGTGCTTGCCCTTCTCTTGCTGTTCAATCAGTTTTCTAGATAACCAAGAGGTGCTTAAGTCCTCTGCCTTCCTACTTATGTATTCAGCTGTCTGGACCACAAAGGAGGGATGATGGAACCTCTGAATGTTGACAGAAAGAAGAGGGGTAACTCCCTGGGGACTGAGGTGGGCAGACAGGCCTCAGTGACCCTTTCCAATAATCTTTTAAGAATATTGCTTTACTGAGATATGATTCACATACAAACCAAGGGTATTGCTACAGCATTTACATGAACAAAAAGCGATATGTTTGTGATTTCAAAAAGATATATAAAGATGCCCTCCCCTTTGTGGCTTATGTAAGACCTGAAACACAAACTTTAGCAACAAAATGTTGCATAGATATAGGAGTTATATACAGTGTCAGTGAAGAGAGACCTGGACCTCAACAGAAGGTAGGTTGGGATTTACAAGGGGCAAAACACGGTTACCACTAATAGTTTTTTCAAATACTCGACTTTCTATCACCCAAGTTTCAACATTTCATGTTTTTTTGATGCATGAAATACTATCTTCTCTTTCCAGGGAAGGCTTCCTATCTGTGTGGTGATGAATCGCATTTCCTGAGAACAAAATAAAAGGATTTTTCTGTAACTGTCACCTGAAATAATATATTGCAGCAAGCAATAAACACAACATTTTGTAAAGTTATTTTTCAGACCGATGTCATAAATCAACCTAATCACAAAATCAAGCAATCATGATTCATTCATTCCATCAGCATCTTTTGCTCACATGGCTGCACCATTCCCTATCCATGAAAGATGGAAGTCTGAATAGCAGCTGCGTAGGCACAGTGCTCTAAGATGTCCTTGAAACTACCGGAAAGAAAACTGAGAATTTTGGGCATGAAACTTTACTGCTACAACTACTGCTACTACTAGTAGATGACATTGAATGTTTTCAATGTACCAAACATTGTTCTAGCTAGTTTTCATGCATTATTTCGTTTAATCTAATAACTCTATGGGTAGGTATTATTTTCATTTACATTTTACAAACAGGAAATCTAAGGCTGGGGGAGATAAACTAATGTGTTCAGTGTGATATCACTAGTAATTGGCAGAACCAGGGTTTGAATTTAGGTTCTCTAATTCTGGAACTATATATAAATGTATATAACATATATATTATATATTATGTAATAATGTTATATATTATATATAATACTGTATAATATATTACATTACTGTAACATATTATAAAATATATAATATATAATATATACTTCCAGAATTTTATATATCTTATATATTTTATAATTTCAACTTTTATTTTAGATATAGGGGGTTCATGTACAGGTTTGTTACATGTGTATATTGCATGGTACTGTGGTTTGGTGTATGGATCTCATCACCCAAGTAGCGAGCATAGTACCCAGTAGTTAGTTTTTCAACCCACACCCCTCTCCCTCCCACCCCTCTGTAGTAGTCCCCAGTATCTATCGTTCCTGTCTTTATGTCCATGTACTCAATGTTTAGCTCCCACGGTATTTGGTTTGAAGTTTAAAGTTGGGTAATGTGATGCCTCCAGCTTTGTGGAACAATATTGTTAACCATTGCATACACTACCTCTTAGGTATGGCCATGTTGCATGCCTTACAAAATCTGTTATTCAGAGAGGTGGAATGATTGTACAAGGCAACAATGACAGTGGTGGTTCTCACCCTCCATTCCAAGCCAGAATTGCTGTTATGTTAGTGATATAAATGCTTGATATTGATATCAAGGAGAAGTAACTCAGGAAATGAAGACTGGTTATGGACTCATGGCCTGGCTTTCCTGGTGGTTCTCTAAACTTTGAAGATTTTTGTATGCCAATGTTTACATTTGAAGATGTTGGCCATTTAATAGATAATACATGAGGATATTCATAGAGTTCTTTTGGTAGAGTGTTTAGAGCATAGTCTTTGGGATTCTCATTGATTTATTCAACAAGTATTTATTAGAATTCTATTGTGTGTCAGACATTGTGGATACAAATATGAGACAGAATTGGTTCCTGTTTCTTGCTAAGCAAGGGAGAGGGACAGTAAACATGCAATCACGTTTCAATGTCATACGTGCAGGGTCCAGGCACTCACTCTAAGCTGAAGGTGCAGAGTGAGAAAGGAATGGCAGCGGGTGCTTTATATCCCTACTGCCATTAATTTACTGTACAGCCCCAGATAAGTTCCTTATACTCTATGACATCAATTTCTTTGTGTAGGATGGGCTAATGTCAAGTCACAAAGGCTTTAGAGAAATGAATTAAATTACTATATAAAGTACTTAATACATTGGCCAGCAGATAACAGGTGTGTAACTCATAAAGCTATTTTGTCCTCTAACCATTTTCTCCAAGCACTCTCATTTACCAATGAGGATAAGAAGGAAGTATTGCTTTACTTAAACAATAGATAGTAGATTTAGAAAATGGAAGTGAAACAAAGCATAATTAGTGAACTTAATTTTATACTGAATTCTGCTATGTATTCAATACTGTGCTAAGAGAAGCAGATACAAAATCAGGGACCCAGGCACTTGCCGCCATCATAAAGTTTCTATCATGGCAATGGAAACTGCCATACAACTCTTTCTCTACTGCCATGCCAGAAAACACATTAATCAAAGCAGGAAAGGAGGGAGAAGAATGGCTTCTGCAAAAGACACAGTTGCCTGAAGAGGAGGAGATTTGGAGTGGGCACGAATTAGTCTTACTCTGTATTACTTGGACAGAACTCATACCAATGAATAGAACATACCTGGTTTGATGCAGAAAAAAATTTTCTAACACTAGAGATGCTTATACATGTGATAAGCCTCCTGGTGCAATACTCAATGCCAAGACTGCATGTGTGTGAGCAGCTACCACCTGGGTTTTTGGTGGCATCCAGTCATGGTCTTTCTAAGGCCTCTTTGAACTCTGTTTCTATGACCTGGGCAAGAATTAAGTTTTCTATGAAAATAGTATTTATTAAAAATCATCACTGTGTCTTGTGCTTGCATACCTTCCATATTTTATCTTAAAGGCCAGCCTGAAGAGCTTATTTTCTTCTAGAGCCAATTCTGTGCTGGTGTCTGTTGATTGATATCACAAAACCTAGCTCATTGCCTTTACTTAAATAATCCTTGCTACTTTTCTTTCCTGTGGTCTGGAATTCTACCACTAGTTACTGATAAGGATTTAACATTTTAAATATCGTCAAGAATCTCTTATTAATTGCAAATGTCTCTGAAGAAGGGTTCCCAAGGACTGTTAATTTTGGTCAGTTATTTTTTTAAGGAGGAATTAGCTTAGCACACATAACAGTTGTTAAAAAATTTTTAGTGTTAACTCCAATCAACTGATAGTGGCTGTCCTGCAGCTTTGTGCTGTGAGTGTTTCTAAGACTGAGCATAAGCTCAGAGAGAAAGAGTGCAGTGATCAGATAGCAGTGTCTGCAGTGGGTAACAGTCTTGGAGCATTCTTCCAAAGGATTTGACAAAAGATTGGACTTAGTTTAATAGGTACATTTTTGATAGTTCTAAGAAGTTTAGAGTAAGATTTCAGGGGAACAGCTCTAAGGATACATGACAAAAGAGACAATGAATGTTAAGGCCGTTTAGAGGACCTCAAAATGGATGATGGAGACCTGCCAAAGATAGTCTTCCCCTTGCTGACCTTGGTGGGCTCTCTAGCATCCTTCATATTCTTTATGACAAGCCTATGTGTCCCAAAACTAAATAATGACAGATGTTTTGGGGTTGTTTTTCAGGCAAATATGTCTCTCTCACTTGTGATATATTTTTGCTTAGAAAACCGGTATTGAGAATATGTGAGTAGCAGAATTAAGTAAGATACTGTCAGCCTTAGAGCTTATTTGATCCAAACCTTCCATTTAAAAATGAGGAAATTGAGAAGAGAATAAAGTAATAACCCATGATCTCCCATTTTCAAAATTTTAGACTTTACATGTATAGACATCTTACAATTGTTATTTAGTAACTAATTACCTGTTTACTGCCTTAGACCCAAGAATTGGTTGATAGGCAAAGCAGACAATAGCTGAGGGATATTGAGTCTATGAACAAATTACTTGACTCTGAGTCTTAATTTCTCATTCAAGACATAATAATATTGCTAACTATCTGAGAGTCATATAAAGTGACCATAGTAAGTGTTTGATAAATTAGGTCCCATTATTTTAGGTTCACTCCCAGTGCTTGTACAGCTCCTAACTCCCCTTCTCCCCAGGGACTTGAAAATGTACCCAGCATTAGAACCTGAGCCCTGACCATTTAGTCAATCTGTGGTAGTATATGTTTATCTTCTTCCCTTCCACTTTAGAACTTTGGACATGTCAACAATCATTTCTAAGAAATGACGTATTGCAGACCAACATTTGCCAAGAGTGTTTATGGATTACTTAATTATAAAGTTTGCATGTTGAAATCTTAAAGAAACAAGCAGATTGACATGACTTGTTTAAAAATGCAGTATTCATTAATGAATTCAATCCATCAGCAACATTTCTTCATTGTCATAGATTTCCTCAGTTTTATCAGGGCCATAGTTGCTTGGAAAAAATATTCACCAGAAAAAGGTTTCTTTTTAATAGTAATTACTTGAAAAGAATATAAAGTTCTTCATTTCTCTCAAATGATAGAACACTTTCCATAAAGGTTCTCACGAAGTAATGAAGACTGCTAAACCCACATCTTTTCTTGTTTTCTTCAGCTACATTAAATGTCAATCTCGTTAGAGAAGTTTACTAGATGAGGGTGGAAAATCCTATTTACAATTTACATATTCCAGGTATAAGGATAAGATAAGTAAGGCACAATGACTACTAAAGCGTACATGAGAAGGCTTATCTTTTTCAGAGGTCATTACTGTAAGTAGAATCATTGAAAATTGCAAGACATTAATTTGTGGAATGAATATACAGAGAGAGCTGATATATTGAAGCAACACACACAGGAATATTCCACTTTAGCCTCACTTCCACTCTAGGTAAAAGAATGTTCTATTTTAAACTTACGTTTAGAATTGGATAAGCAGTTTTAGACAAAGCAATACTTTGAATAATAGCAGAAATAATATTATGAGCTAAATTATTCAGTACCTGTTATGTGCCAGGCCCTGTGCTCAGTACTTCACACATATGCTTTCTTATTTTATTTTCTTATTTTTAAATTGTATTTTTAGAAACAGGGTCTTGCTCTGTTATCCAGGCTAGAATGCAGTGGTATGATCATTCATACCACCTTGACATCCTGGGCTCAATTGATCCTCCTGCCTTAACCTCCTGAGTAGGTAGGACTACAGGGGCCTAACCCTGTACCTGAGTAGTTTTTCATTTTTTTGTAGAGATGAGGTCTAACTATATTGCCCAGGCTGGTCTGAAACTCCTGGCCTCAAGTCTTGGCATCCTGGCCTCCTGCATTGGCACCCTAAAGTGCCGGGATTACAGGCATGAGTCATCAAGCCCAGCCCATATATGCTTTCATGTAATCTTAACTACCACCCAATATAGTAGAACTTATTTAAATTTTATTGCCAGAGAAACAGAAACTCAGAGAGCTCAAGTTATTTTCCCAAGAGCATAGTAAGTACCAGAGCTAGAAGTTGAACTCAGAATAGCTGTCGCTGAAACCTTTTCTTATTTTAATATAGTAAATGATAATGGTTTGTTTATTTAACAACTGCTAAGCTCTTTGGGAGCTATTATTATAGGAAAAATGGCACTGTTATCAATAGAGAACATATGCATGTGATTTTGGTGAGTGGAGATGATGAAGAAGATGGAGGTGATCCAAGATGTGTGAAACACCGACTTTGCTGAATTAAGCCTGGCAAGGTATTAATGTTTATACTTTTATATCCAATGCTAAACCTTAATTTTCGGTGTGCTAGTAACTTCTAATATAAAGAGTTAAATAACTGAAATATTAAGTTTAATTCAGAAGTGTTAACAGAAGTACATGCAGCTTATTTGTAGAACAATGATAGATTTCACCTACACAACATATTTGAATATAAGTCATTCACAGAATACAGTTTAAATACAAGTGAAGACATATTCCGAGAATTTGTTTAACTTATAGTAAATAAAAATACATCTAGAAATTTATGAGAGAACAAATATAGGTTGTAGAATTGTAAAGAGGGATTTCAATTTGGAAAATTTTCTTTTATGCAAATATCTCACTCCATCTGAATTCTATAACAAAATACCGTAAACTGGATAGCTTTTAAACAACAGAAATTTATTTTTCACAGTTCTGGAGGCTGGGACCTCCAAGATCAAGGCACTGGCAGATTTGGTATCTGGTAAGCATCCTTATATTCGGAATCTGGGATGGCTCTACATTCTGGTCCATAGAAGGTGCCTACTGAGGTGTCTTAACATGGTGAAAAAGGTAAACCAGCTCCCTTGGGCTTCTTTTATAAGGGCACTGGTTGCAGTCATGAAGACTCCAACCTCATCACCTAATCACCTCCCCAAAGGCACCGCCTACTAACACTATCACCTTGGGGTTAGATTTTCAATGTATGAATTTTAGGGGACACAAGCATTCAGGTAGCACAGCAGCAAATAAAATCTCACTTATTCAGCCATACAGTATATTAATAGCCAGAATTACCCAGACAGAATGTAAGAGACATGTGAGTTTTATTATCACTATTGTTTTGTCTGAAATTTGAAATAACATTAATTGTTTTTGGAGGGAATGGAGCAATGATATAACAAAAAACAATGGAAGAAAAGGGCTTGAGGCTATCTTTAACATAAATATTATGTTTCAGCCCCAACATTATGGTTGCTCAGTTTCTTCAGAAAGCAACTCATGGAGAAGTACAAACCACAGTTAGAAAGTTGAGAGATTTCAATGAGAAGCACAGGACCTTTAAGTCACATGGTTACCTTCAGAATGCACTCACCAATTGGTAGGTGAATTATGTTCGCCCGTTTTCTCTTTTTAAACTATATTGCAACCAAAAGATGTTTTTATGAAGGGGCTTGAATAATTAGGCAAGGGCTTATAAGACAAAGATATGTAGATGAGTCATATCCTAGATGTATTTGTTGTAGGTTTATAAACTTTTTTTTTTTGAGTTATGGTATTGCTGGTAATGCAATCATGGCTCTTGACAGCCTCCAATTCCTGACTCAAGCAATCCTCCTGCCTCAGCCTCCCAAGTAGCTAGGACTACAGGTGTCCACTGCCATACCCGACTTTTATTTTTTTTTTACAGATGGGGTCTTGCTATATTGCCCAGGTTGGTCCCAAACTCCTGTCCCCAGGCAATCCTTCTGCCTCAGCATCCGGAGTTGCTAGGATTACAGGTGTGAACAACCACACCTGAATCTAAACCTACATTTTATCAGTTCGTTCCTAGGACACCAGGATCTGAGAACCAACACTCAAGAAAATGAATTATAACGTAGAATACTAATTGGTTGATTTACATTGGTTACATTTGGTTACACAGAATTTACATTTTGTGCCTCTGTCACAGAATACTATTGTCTGACATTCTCATATAATGAATCCTGGGAAACTGAAGTATTAATTTTAAAAATTTTCTGAGAAAATATGAAGAAGAAAAAAAAACAGTAAATATATGATGGGATCCTTTTCCCAGTAAGTAGAAAATCTTTGGCGTTATTATTGCCTCATTATAAAATGTATCTATTTTGTGATTAGCAAATCCCATGAAAATAGTGATTCTACTTGAAAATTCTTGATAAATACTGACCTATTCTTATAATCCACATATTTTTTGGATCCATTATCCTCATGCTAAATAATTTAAAATGTAAATGAATGATTTTATTCTTTGTTTATAGATTTTTAAACTTCATCTTCTTGGGGCTAAATCCTACCTATCTTTTATTAGACTCTGAGTAGACATAGAAAAATCATGTCTCACTGGGTGCGGTGGCTCACGCCGGTAATTCCAGCACTTTGGGAGGCTGAGGTGGGCGGATCACCTGAGGTTGGGAGTTTGAGACCGGCCTGACCAACATGAAGAAACCCTGTCTCTACAAAAAAAAGAAAAAGAAAAAATTAGCCGGGCGTGGTGGCGCATGCCTGTAATCCCAGCTACTCAGAAGGCTGAGAAGAGAGAATCGCTTGAACCCGGGAAGGCAGAGGTTGTGGTAAGCCGAGATTGTGGCACTGCACTCCAGCCTGGGCAATAAGAGAAAAATTCCATCTCAAAAAAAAAAAAAATCATGTCTCATTAGAAACACATTTTAAATGAAGCACTTCTGCCTATGACTAGTCCTACTTATTTTATAGTGATTCTGACTTGCTTCTGCTTCAAAAGATGATGATTGTTTGCCCTTACCCTCTAAATCTGAAAACACATGCCATCTGAGGTTTACAGAATCTCATATATTTACTGCTACTGAAAGATATTTGAAAACTAACTGAATTATTACATTTTCATTTGGATATTTGACACTGAATACGCATTGTCTCAGAATTCAATTCTTAAGGCAAGTTCTCACAGAAACCAAACAAAAAATAGGAAATAAGGAAAGCAAACTATTGTATATTTCTTTTCAAAATTTTTTAATTCTTATGGGTACATAGTAGGTGTATGTGTTTATGAGTTACATGATATATTTTGATACAGGCATGCAATGCACAATAATCGCATCAGGGCAAATGGGGTATCCATAACCTCATGCATTTATCCTTTGAGTTTCAAACAATCAGATTATAAATTTTTAGCTAATTTAAATGCATAGTTTTTTTTTTTAAATTATAGTCACTCTGTAGTGCTAGCAAATACTGGGTCTTATTCCTTCCGACTATTTCTTGGTAACTACTAATCATCTCCACTTCCTGCCCCCTCCCACCCTCACTATTCCTCCCAGCCTCTGGCATGGCAACCATCCCTCTACTCTCTATCTCCTCTCTATCTCCATGAATTCAATTGTTTAATTTTTAGCTCCCAAAGATAAATGAGAACATGCAATGTTTGTCTTTCTGTGCTTGGCTTATTTCACTTAACATACTGATCTCCAGTTCCATCTGTGTTGTTGCAAATGACTGGATCTCATTCTTTATTAAGGCTAACTAGTACTCAATTGTGTATACGTACCACATTTTCTTTATCCATTCATATGTTGATGGACACTTAGGTTTCTTCCAAATCTTGCCTACTAATAGTGCTGCACTAAACATGAGAGTGCAAATACCTCTTCAATATTCTGATTTCCTTTCTTTTGGGTATATAACTAGCAATGGGATAGCTGGATCCTATAGTAGCTCTATTTTTACTTTTTTGAGGAAGCTCCAAACTGTTCTCCATAGTGGTTATACTAATTTAAATTCCCACCAACAGTGTACAAGGATTCCCCTTTCTCCATTTCATCACCAGCATTTGTTATTACCTGTCTGTTGGATAAAAGCCATTTAAACTGAAGTGAGATTATATCTCATTGTAATTTTGATTTTCATTTCTCTGATGATCAGTGACATTGAGCATCTTTTCCTATACCTGTTTGCCATTTGTGTGTCTTCTTTTGAGAAATGTCTATTCAGATCTTTTGCCAATTTTAAATCAGATTATTAGATTTTTCCCAATAGAGTTGTTTGAGCTTATTACATATTCTGGTTATTAATCCCTTGTCAGATGGGTAGTTTGCAAATATTTTCTGCCATTCTGTGGGTTGTCTCTTCACTTTGTTGATTGTTTCTTTGCCGTAAGGAAGCTTTTTAATTTGAAGTGATCCCATTTGTCCATTTTTGCTTTGGTTACCTGTGGTTGTGAGGTATTAGTCAAGAAATCTTTACCCACTCCAATGTTCTGAAGAGATTACTCACTTTTTTCTTGTAGTAGTTTCATAGCTTGAAGTCTTAGATTTAAGTATTTAATCCATTTTAAATTGATTTTTGTATTTTGCCATAGCTAGGAGGTCTAGTGTCATTCTTCTGCATATGGATGTTTAATTTTCCCATTTATTGAAGAGACTGTCCTTTCCCCAGTGTATGTTCTTGGCACCTTCGTCAAAAATGAGTTCAGTGTAAAGTATGGATTCATTTCTGGGTTCTCTATTCTGTTTCACTGGTCTATATGTCATAGACCATAGACCAGTTATGCAGGTATCGTGTCATTTTTGTTACTATATCTCTGTAGTATAATTTGAAGACAGGTAATGTGATTCCTCCAGCTTTGTTCTTTTTGGCCAGCATAACTTTGGCTATTATGGGTCTTTTGTGGTCCCATGTAAATTTTAGGATTCTTATTTCTGTTTCATTGTAAAGATCTCTCATTTTTTTTCAGTTAATTCCTAGGTATTTTATTTTATGTATAAAATATTTATTGCCATATAGTTCTTTCCTGTCTTCCTTCTAGTGAAGGTGATTTTCTCTGGTGGTATGATTTAATTCCTTGCTTTTAAGTTTTTGTTTATCTGCTAAATGTTTTTTGACCTGAGGTTACCATGAGGCTTGCAAATACTATCTTATAATCCATTATTTTAGGCTGACGATAACTTAACACTGATTCAATAAACAAATGAACAAACAAGCAAAAAGAAACCTAATAAAAACTACACCTTAACTTGTCTCTCCACTTCTTAACTTTTTGTGAACAATGATGGTGGTATTTTGATGGGAATTGCATTGAATTTGTAGATTGCTTTGGGCAGTATGGTCATTTTCACAATATTGATGCTACCCATCCATGAGCATGGACTGTGTTTTCATTTGTTGGTATCATCTATGGTTTCTTTCAGCAGTGTTTTGTAGTTTTCCTTGTAGAGGTCTTTCATGTCCTTGGTTAGGTGTATTCTTAAGTATTTTATTTTTATTTTGCAGCTATTCTGAAAGGGGTTGAATTCTTGATTTGATTCTCAGCTTGGCTGCTGTTGGTGTGTAGCAGAGCTTACTGATTTGTGCACATTAATTTTGTACCCTAAAACTATGCTGAAGTTCATTTACCAGTTCTAGGATCTTTTTGAATGAGTCTTTAGGGTTTTAACTATGTGATCTAAGTACTAAGTATGTGATCATATTATCAGCAAACAGTGACAGTTTGACTTCTTCTTTACCAAGTTGGATACTCTTTATTTCTTTCTCTTGTCTGGCTAGGACTTTCAGTATTATGTTGAATAGAAGTGATGAAAGTGGGCGTCCGTGTCTCGTTCTAGTTCTCAAGGGGAATGCTTTAAACTTTTCCCAATTCAGTAGAATATTGGCGGTGGGTTTGTCATAAATGTCTTTTATTACCTTAACGTATGTCCCTTCTGTGCTAATTTTTCTGAGGGTTTTAATCATAAAGCGATGCTGAATTTGTCAAATGCTTTTTCTGCATCTATTAAGATGATCATGTGATTTTTTGTTTTTAATTCTGTTCATGTGGTGTATCACATTTATTGACTTATGTATATTAAACCACCCCTGCATTCTTGGTATGAAACCTACTTGATCATTGTGGATTATTTTTTGATATGCTGTTGGATTTGGTTTGCTACTATTTTGTTGAGGATTTTTGTGTCTATGTTCATCAGGGATATTGGTCTTCAGTTTTCTTTTTTTGTTATGTCTTTTCCTGGTTTTGGTATCTGGGGGATACTAGCTTCATAGAAAGATTTAGGGACGATTCTCTCTTTCTTTATCTTTTGGAATGGTGTCAATAAAATTGGTACCAATTCTTCTTTGAATGTCTGATAAAACTCAGTTGTGAATCTGTCTGGTCTTGGACATTTTTTTTGTTGGCAATTTTTAAAATTACCATTTAAGTCTCACTGCTTGTTATTGGTCTGTTCGGAGATTCTATATCTTCCTGGTTTAATCTAGGAGGGTTGCATATTACCAGAAATTTATCCATCTCATCTAGGTTTTCTAGATGTTCATCAGGGATATTGGTCTAAAATTCTCTTTTTTTGTTTGTTGTGTCTCTGCCAGGCTTTGGTATCAGGATGATGCTGACTTCATAAAATGATTTAGGGAGGATTCCTTCTTTTTCTATTGATTGGAATAGTTTCAGAAGGAATGGTACCAGCTCCTCTTTTTACCTCTGGTAGAATGTGGCTATGAATCCGTCTGGTCCTGGACTTTTTTTGGTTCGTAGGCTATTAATTATTCCTTGAATTTCAGAGCCTGTTATTGGTCTATTCAGAGATTCAACTTCTTCCTGGTTTAGTCTTGGGAGAGTGTATGTGTCCAGGAATTTATCCATTTCTTCTAGATTTTCTAGTTTATTTGTGTAATGGTGTTTATAGTATTCTCTGATGGTAGTTTGTATTTCTGTGGGATTGGTGATGATATCCCGTTTATCATTTCTTATTGAGTCTATTTGATTCTTCTGTCTTTTTTTCTTTATTAGTCTTGCTAGTGGTCTATCAATTTTGTTGATCTTTTCGAAAAACCAGCTCCTGGATTCATTGATTTTTTGAAGGGTTTTTTGTGTCTCTATCTCCTTCAGTTCTGCTCTGATTTTAGTTATTTCTTGCCTTCTGCTAGCTTTTGAATGTGTTTGCTCTTTCTTCTCTAGTTCTTTTAATTGTGATGTTAGGGTGTCGATTTTAGATCTTTCCTGCTTTCTCTTGTGGGCATTTAGTGCTATAAATTTCCCTCTACACACTGCTTTAAATGTGTCCCAGAGATTCTTGTAGGTTGTGTCTTCATTCTCATTGGTTTCAAAAAACATCTTTATTTATGCCTTAATTTCATTATTTACCCAGTAGTCATTCAGGAACAAGTTGTTCAGTTTCCATGTAGTTGAGCGGTTTTGAGTGAGTTTCTTAATCCCGAGTTCTAATTTGATTGCACTGTAGTCTGAGAGACAGTTTGTTGTGATTTCTGTTCTTTTACATTTGCTGAGGAGTATTTTACTTCCAATTATGTGGTCAATTTTAGAATAAGTGCAATGTGGTGCTGAGAAGAATGTATAGTCTGTTGATTTGGGGTGGAGAGTTCTGTAGATGTCTATTAGATCTGCTTGGTGCAGAGGTGAGTTCAAGCCCTGGATATCCTTGTAAACCTTCTGTCTCATTGATCTGTCTAATAGTAGACAGTGGGGTGTTAAATCTCCCATTATTATTGTATGGGAGTCTAAGTCTCTTTGTAGGTCTCTAAGGACTTGCTTTATGAATCTGGGTGCTCCTGTATTGGGTGCATATATATTGGGATAGTTAGTTCTTCTTGTTCCATTGATTCCTTTACCATTATGTAATGGCCTTCTTTGTCTCTTTTGATCTTTTTTGGTTTAAAGTCTGTTTTATCAGAGACTAGGATTGCAACCCCTGCTTTTTTCTTTGCTTTCTATTTGCTTGGTAGATATTCCTTCATCCCTTTATTTTGAGACTGTTTGTGTCTCTGCACATGAGATGGGTCTCCTGAATACAGCACACTGATGGGTCTTGATTCTTTATCCAATTTGTCAGCCTGTGTCTCTTAATTGGGGTGTTTAGCCCATTTACATTTAAGGTTAATAGTCTTACATGTGAATTTGATCCTGTCATTATGATGTTAACTGGTTATTTTGCCCATTAATTGATGCAGTTTCTTCATGGCATCAATGGTTTTTACAGTTTCTCATGTTTTTGTGGTGGCTGGTACCAGTTGTTCCTTTCCCTGTATAGTGCTTTCTTCAGGAGCTCTTGTAAGGCAGGCCTGGTGGTGACAAAATCTCTCAGCATTTGCTTCTGTAGAAAGGATTTTATTTCTCCTTCACTTTGAATCTTAGTTTCACTGGATATGAAACTCTGGGTTGAAAATTCTTTTCTTTAAGAATGTTGAATATTGGCCCCTACTCTCTTCTGACTTGTAGAGTTTCTGCTGAGGGATCCACTGTGAGTCTCATGGGCTTTCCTTTGTGGGTAACCCAACTTTTCTCTCTGACTGCCCTTAACATTTTTTCCTTCATTTCAACCTTGGTGAATCTGACAATCATGTGTCTTGGGGTTGCTCTTCTTGAGGAGCATCTTTTTGGTGTTCTCTGTATTTCCTGAATTTGAATGTTGGCCTGCCTTGCTAGATTGGGGAAGTTTTCCTGGATAACATCCTGAAGAGTGTTTTCCAACTTGGTTCCATTCTCCCCATCACTTTCAGGTACACCAATCAAACGTACATTTGGTATTTTCACATAGTCCCATATTTCTTGGAGGCTTTGTTTTTTTCTTTTTACTCTTTTTTCTCTAAACTTGTCTTCTTGCTTTATTTCATTAATTTGATCTTCAATCACTGATATCCTTTCTTCCACTTGATTGAATCAGCTATTGAAGCTTGTGCATTCATCACGAAGTTCTTGTGCCATGGTTTTCAGCTCCGTCAGGTCCTTTTAGGTCTTCTCTACACTTTATTCTACTTAGCCATTCGTCTAACCTCTTATCAAGGTTTTTACCTTCCTTGCGATGGGTTAGAACATGCTCCTTTAGCTCGGAGAAGTTTGTTATTACTGACCTTCTGAAGCCTACTTCTGTCAACTCATCAAAGTCATTTTCTGTCCAGCTTTGTTCTGTTGCTGGTGAGGAGCTATGATCCTTTGAAGGAGAAGAGGTGCTCCCGTTTTTAGAATTTTCAGCTTTTCTGCTTTGGTTTCTCCCCATCTTTGTGGTTATATCTACCTTTGGTCTTTGATGTTGGTGACCTACAGATGGGGTTTTGGTGTGGATGTCCTTTTTGTTGATGTTGATGCTATTCCTTTCTGTTTTCAGTTTTCCTTCTAACAGTCAGTTCCCTCAGCTGCAGGTCTGTTGGAGTTTGCTGGAGGTCCACTGCAGACCCTGTTTTCCTGGGTATCAGCAGTAGAGGCTGCAGAACAGCAAATATTGCTGCCTGCTCCTTCCTCTGGCAACTTCGTCCTAGAGGGGCACCTGCCTGTATGAGGCATCTGTTGGCCCCTACTGGTAAGTGTCTCCTAGTTAGGCTACATGGGGGTCAGGGACCCACTTGAGGAGGCAATCTGTCCATTCTCAGAGCTCAAACACCATGTTGGGAGAACCACTGCTCTCTTCAGAGCTGTCAGATAGGGATGTTTAAGTCTGCAGAAGTTTCTGCTGGCTTTTTTTCAGCTATGCTCTGCCCACAGAGGTGGAGTCTATAGAGGCAGTAGGCCTTGCTGAGCTGTGGTGAGTTCCGCCCAGTTTGAACTTCCTGACTGCTTTGTTTACCTATTTAAGCCTCAGTAATGGCAGATGCCCCTCCCCTCACCAGGCTGTAACCTTGCAGGTTGATCTCAGACTGCTGCACTAGCAGTGAGCAAGGCTCCGTCAGTGTGGGACCCACTGAGCCAGGCGTGGGAGAGAATCTCCTTGTCTCCCAGTTGCTAAGACCATGGGAAAAGGGCAGTATTTGGGCAGGAGTGTCCCATTTTTCCACGTACAGTCTATCACAGCTTCCCTTGGCTAGGAAAGGGAAATCCCCTGACCCCTTGAGCTTCCCGAGTGAGGCGATGCCCCATCCTACTTTGGCTCACCCTCTGTGGGCTGCACCCACTGTCCAACCAGTCCCAGTGAGATGAACCAGGTACCTCAGTTGGAAATGCAGAGATCACCTGTCTTCTGTGTCGATCACGCTGGGAGCTGCTGACTGAAGCTGTTACTATTTGGCCATCTTGGAACGGAATCCGTTATCTCATTTCTTATGTCTAGAAGTAACTGTTTTATATTGAAAGCTCCAGAGTTAGGTGCACATGTGTTTAGAATTGTGATATTTTCCTGTTGGACTAGTTCTTTTGTCATTATATAACATCCCTCTGTCTTTTTTAACTGCTGTTGCTTTAAAGTTTGTCTAAGAAAGCTACTCCTGCTCACTTTTGGTGTCCATTTGCATGGAATATCCTTTTCTACCTGTTTACTTTGTTTTTGTGAGTCCTTATGTGTTAGTTGAGTTTCCTGAATATAGCAAAAACTTGGTTTGTGAATTCTTATCCATTCTGCCATTCTGTATCTTTTAAGTGGAGCATTTAGGACATTTTCATTCAGTGTTAGTATTGAGATATGAGGTATTATTCTATTCATTGTGCTATTTGTTGCCTGAATACCTTGTTTTCTTTTCATTATGTTATTGTTATAAAGGTCCTGTGAGATTTATGCTTTAAGGATGTTCTATTTTGGTGTATTTTGAGGATTTATTTCAAGATTTAGATCTCCTTTTAGCAGTTCTGGTGGGCATTTGTTTTTCTGGGAAAGACTGTATTTTTCCTTCATTTATGAAGCCTAGTTTGGTTGGATACAAAATTTTTGGCTGATAATTATTTTGTTTAAAGAAGCTAAAAATAGGACCCCAATCTCTTCTGTCTTGTAGAGTTTCTGCTGAGAAATCTGTTGTTGATCTAATAGGTTTTCCTTTATAGGTTACCTGATGCTTTTGTCTCACAACTCTTAAGATTCTTTGTCTTGACTTTAGATAACCTGTTGACTATGTACCTAGATAATGATGCTTTTGTGATGACTTTAGGTGTTCTTTGAGCTTCTTGTATTTGGATGTCTAGATCTCTAGCAAGGCTGGGGAAGTTTTCCTCAATTATTCCATCAAATATATTTTCCAAAGTTTTAGATTTCTCTTCTTCCTCAAGAACACCAATTATTCTTAGGTTTGGATATTTACAATAGTCAAAAACTTCTTGTAGGCTTTGTTCGTTTTTTAAAAATTCTTTTTTCTTTGTCTTTGATGGATTGGGTTAATTCCAAAGCCTTGTCTTCGAGCTCTGAAGTTCTTTCTTCTGCTTGTTCAATTCTATTGCTGAGACTTTCCAGTGAATTTTGCTAATTTCCAGAAGTTGTGATTGTTTTTTATTTATGCTATGTATTTAATGGAAGAATTTTCCTGTCATATCCCTTATTATGTTTTTGATTTCTTTAAATTGGACTTCACCTTTCTCTGGTGCCTCCTTGATTAGCTTAATTATCAACCCTCTGATTTCTTTTTACGGCATTTCAGAGCTTTTTTTCTTGGTTTGGATCCATTGCTGGTGAGCTGGTGTGATCTTTTGGTGATGTTGAAGAACCTTGTTTTCTCATATTGTTTTTCTGGTTTCTCCTCATTTGGACAGACTATGTCAGAGGAAAGATCTGGGATTCAAGAGCTGCTGTTCAGATTCTTTTGTCCCACAGGCTGCTCCCTTGATGTGGTGTTCTCCTCCTTCCTGTAGCAATGGAGCTTTTTGAGAGCTAAATGGTAGTGATTGTTTTTGCTCTTCTCAGTCTAGCCACACAGCAGAGCTACCGGCTCTGGGCTGGTGGTATTGGGGAGTGTCTGCAAAGAGTCCTGCAATATCATCCATCTTCAGGTCTTTTAGCCATGAATACCAGCACCTGCTCTGGCAAAGATTTTCAAGAGTGCATCAACTGCAGTCCGATAGGGAGGATACAAACTTGCCCTAAGGACACCTGGTTAAGTATTCAGGTTTCTCAGGTGGTGGGCAGGGCCATAGAGCTCCCAAGAGATTATGACATTTGTTTTTGGATACCAGGGAGGGCAGAGAAAGACCATCGAGTGGGGACAGGGATAGGTTTGTCTGAGTTCAGCCTGTCATTGGGCTGGGCTTGCTTAGGCTGTGGGGGATGGGGGTGTGGTTCCCAGCCCAATGGAGTTATATTCCCAGGGGGATTATGGTTGCCTCTGCTGAGTCATACAGGTCCCCAGGGAAGTGAGGGAAAGCCAGCAACCACAGGCCTCATCTCACTCCCATGCAGCCTGCAATCCTAAAGGCTGGTCTCCCTCCCACTATGCTCCCCCAAAAGCACCAAGTCTATTTCCAGGCAGCCAGTGACGAGGGCTGAAAACTTGCCCAAGAGTATGAGCCTCCCTGTTAAGAAAGCAAGCCGACTCACAGTTTTTCAGTATCTCAGGGAGGCTGCAGGGGTGATCCAGTTCCTTTAAAGGGTTTGTGGATTCTCTCAGCTTTTCTGGTATGTTTCTGCAATAGTTCTTGGAGCAAAAATTTACAATGTGAGTCTCCACATGCTGCTCTCTCTGTCCGAGTGGGAGCTGCAAGTTAGTCCTGATTCCTTTCTACCATCTTAATCTGTTATAGTTATTTTTGTTTGGTTCATCATTTAATCTTTCTACTTAAGAATAATTTATGTATCACAGTATTATAATATTCTGTGTTTTTTTTCTGTGTACTTAATATTAGCAGTGAGGTTTGTACTTTCAGATGATTTATTATTCCTCATTAATGTCCTTTTCTTTCTGATTGAAATATTCCCTTTAGCATTTTACGTAGGACAGGTCTGGTGTTAAGTTTTTCAGCTTTTGTTTGTATGGAAAAGTCTTCGTTTCTCCTTTAGGTTTGAAGGATATTTTTACTGAATATATTATTCTAGGGTAACTGTTTTTGTTTGTTTGTTTTTCCTTCAGTATTTTAAATATGTGGTACCACTCTCTCTCGGCCTGTAAGGTTTCCACTGAAAACTCTGCTGCCAGATGTATTAGAGCTCCATTGTATGGCATTTTTTTTTCTTTTGTGCTTTAAGGATTCTTTCTTTATCCTTGGCCTTTGGGGGTTTGATTATTAAATGCCTTGACATAGTATTCTTTGGATTAAATCTGCTTGGTGTTCTATAACCTTCTTGTGCATGGATATTGATGTCTTTCTCTAGGTTTGGCAAGTTCTCTGTTATTACCCTGTTGAATAAATGTTCTACCTTTATCTCTTTCTCTACCTTCTCTTTAAGGCCAACAATTCTTAAATTTGCCCTTTTGAGGCTATTTTTTTTTAAGAGCTTGTAGACATGTTTCTTTCCTCCTAATTCTTTTTTTCGTTTGTCTCCTCTGTGTGTTTTCGAATAGCCTCTCTTCAAGCCCAGTAAGTCTTTCTTCTGCTTGATCAATTCTGCTATTAAAAGACTTATGCATTCTTCAATGTGTCATTTGCATTTTCCAATTCCAGAATTTCTGCTTGATTCTATTTTTTTTTTTTTTTTGACATGATTTGCCTCTGTCACCCAGGCTGGAGTGCAGCGGTGTGATCTCAGCTCATTGCAACCTCCACCTGCCAAGCTCAAGCCATCCTCCCACCTCAACCTCCTGAGTAGCTGGGACTATAGGTACATACCATCATGCTTACCTAGTTTTTTGTTTGTTTGTTTTTTTGGTAGAGATGGGGTTTTGCCATGTTGCCCTGGTTGGTCTTGAACTCCTGGGCTCAAGTGATCTGCCTGTCTCAGCCTCCCAAAGTACTAGGACTATAGGCGTGAGCCACTGTGCTGAGCCTTGGTTGATTGTTTTTAATCTTTTATTTTTACTTTTTGAGACAAGGTCTCACTCTGTTGCCCAGGCTGGAGCGCAGTGGCATGATCTTGGCTAACTGCAACCTCTGCCTCCTGGGTTCAAGCAATTCTCCCACCTCAGCCTCCTGAATAGCTGTGACTACAGGTGTGCACCACCATGGCTGGCTAATTTTTGAATTTTTTGGTAGAGATGTGTTTCACCATGTTGGCCAGGCTGGTTTTGAATTCTTGACCTCAAGTGATCTGCCTGCTTTGACCTCCCAAAGTCCTGGGATTACAGGCATTAGCCACCGTGTCTGGCCTCTTATTTTTCACCCTGTCTTATGGTACTGAAGCTAGATTCTTTTTAGTTATTTCAATCTCTTTGTTACATTTATCTGAGAGAATTTGGAATTCCTCCTCTTTATTATCTTGAATTTCTTTGAGTTTCCTCAAAACAACTATTTTAAATTCTTTGTTTGAATGATCACATATCTCTCTTTCTCCAGGATTGTTCCCTGGTGCCTTATTTAGTTTGTTTGGTGAAGTCGTGTTTTCCTGGATGGTGTTGATGCTTGCAGATGTTCATCTGCGTCTGACCATTGAAGAGTTAGGTATTTATTATAATCTTTGCAGTCTAGGCTTCTTTGTACCCATCCTTCTTGGGAACACTTTCCAGGTATTTGGAAGGATTTGGGTATTGTGATCTAAGTCTTATATTCATTAGGGGGCACTATAAGCCCAGTGATGCTGTGGTTCTTATTGACTTTTAGAGGTACCACCTTTGTGGTTTTGGAATAGATCTAGAAGAATTCTCTGGATTACCAGGCAGAGACTCTTGTTCTCTTCCCTTACTTTCTCCCAAACAAACGGAGTCTCTCTCTCTATGCTGAGACACTTGGAGCTTGAGGTGGGGTGACACAAACACCCCTTTGGCCACCACTGCTGGGACTGCACTGGTTAGACCTTAAGGGAGCACAGTACTGGGTTTTGCCTTAGGCTCACTGTAACTACCACCTTGCTACAGCTTTTGTTCACTGAAGGCCCTGGGGCTGTACAATCCACAGGTGGCGAAGCCAAACAACCTTATCTTTTTCCCTTTAGAGTGGTGAGCTCTCTAGGCCCCAGGTGGGTCCAGAAATGCCATCTAGAAGCCAAGGAGTAGAGTAAAAAAACCTTTAAAATCTACCTGGTGTTATATTGTACTGCTGCCGAGCTGGCTTTCAAACCATGTAACACAGTCCTTCTCACTATTCCCTTCCCTTTTCATAGGCAAGGGAGCCTCACCCTATGGCTACCACCACCACAGGCTCATGGAGAGTCCTGTCACGATTCCACCAATGTTCACTTAAAGCCCAGGGGTTCTTCAGTCAGCTTGTGGTGAATGTTGTCAAGCCTGGGACTCACTCTTCCAGGCTCCCCTCTGGCCCAGGGCAGGTCCAGAAATGCTGTCCAAGAGCAAAGGCTTGTAATTAGGAACCTTAAGAGCCTGCCTGGTTTTCTACTCTATTGTGGCCAAACTGGTACCTAAGGTACAAGATGAAGTCCTTTTTACTTTTCCCTCTGCTTTTCTCAAGCAAATGGGGCATCTCTGCACAGCCACCACAGCTGGGAGTGTGCTGTGCCTCTCCTGAAACCAGCAAGTTTCCGTCTCACCCAAGGCTAATGGCATACTACCTGGGTAATATTGCTGGTTATTCAGGGCCCAAGGCCTCTTTAGTCAGCCATGAGTCCTGCCATGACTGGGTCCTTCTTTTTAAGGCAGCATGTTGACTTCGGTCCCAGGGTGTGTCTAGAAATGTTGACCGGGAGCCAAGGCATGGAATGGGGCTTCGTAACTCTGACCAGTGCCCTATTCTTTTGTAGATGAACTGGTATCCAAGATGTAAGGCAAAGTCCACTTTACCATTCCCTTTCCTCAAGTGGAAGGAAGGGGTCTCTTTTGGAGCTGTGAGCTGTGCAGCCTGGGGTTGGGGGAGGGCAAACACTCTAAACACTCTCTTAGCTGTCCTGGCTGGTGTCTCGGTAGTTCTTGGGCCTCCCAGTACACTGGTTTTGAGCCCAGCTCAGCACTAGGACTCACCTAGGAATCGCAGTCTTTGTGGCCTAGACTGCCTTTCAAGTTTATGTGGGGCCCCAGAGCACTTCAGCCCCACGTGGCAAGGCTTGCTGAAACTCAAGTTGCAACTGCTAAGATGGGCAATTTCCCTGTATCTAGCTGGTCCAAATGCTCTCTCCATGGGCAAGCATTAGCTAAGTACAGCAAGGTTCTGCTTTCCACTGTGATAGTGCAGCATTGAGTTCAATGCAAAGTCTCACAATCATTACACTCTCCCTTCCCAGCATACAGATTCTGTGTGCCATGCAGCCACTGCTAGGAAGGTAGGAAAGGAGTGGCAATGGCAATTCAAGACTGTTTTTTTCTGCCCCTTTCAGTACCTATTTCAGTAATATGAAGTTAACTAGAGGAACTGTGATTGCTCACCTGATTTTTGGTTGTTATAAAGTACATACTTTTTTTGTGTAGATGGTTGTTAAATTTGGTGTTCCTGTAAGGGGTAGGGGGAATAGGTCCTCTGCCACCACCCAGAGAATAACCTACCTTATCTTTCTTGGCAGATAGTTCTCATTAAAAATACCTTGTCCTGAACATTTTGTGTTTATTTTAGTAACTGTCAACTATATGACAATGAACGAATGTATAGAAAAGTGAACAATAGAGAATGACAAATCTATTTGGCCATTGTATAGTGTGTGGGAATTTAGACTTACTAAAAGGTTTTCTGCTCAAAAGAGCTATGCCCAGGGTTATTGGATCCAAAGTTTAACATTATGCACTCTGTTGATACAAACATTTTGACTGAACTTTCAGAGGCAAAATTTGGGGTGCCTTAGTGAGAGTGAAGAGGAGGTTTCATGCAAAGCATGTGCCTACTTTTCTAAGTGTTGCCCAGCTGCTAATATCTGATCTAGTGTCTGACCTGTTTTCTCCTTCCATGACTTGCAGATGATTTTTTCCTTTATAAGTCTGTTAAAAGCAAAAATAATAATCCTAGGATAGACAAAGTTATAGCATGGTAGCAAATTATCTCTAATTTGCTTAGACTAACAAAATTTCTTTTTCACTCATGCCACCTGTCTAATGTAGATTGGTAGGAGGTCTGCTGTCATAGTCACTAAGGGACTCAGGGCAATGAAGACCTCATCTCAACACCTGCCATATGCTCGCTGTGTCAGAGGGAGAGGATGATACTAAATCATGCATTATCTCTTAAGCTTCTATTCAGCAGTAAGCATATCATTTCTACTCATATACCATTAATGACAGCAAGTCATATTGTCATACTTCACTTCAAAGGAGATGTGAACATGCAGCCCTACCATTTGCCTTGAAAAAGAGGAGCTGGAAATATTTGATATAATTAACTTTAATGGCCACTACCTCAATCATCCACCAAGAAGAAAAGATTTCTTATTTTTAAACATAAAGAAATGTTACCACAAGATTTCTGTACTCATTGGTTGTTAGATAATGTCTCTACTGATTTTTTGGTTAGTACTTCAGGTTTCTTACAATATCTGTCATCTTTCAGGACAGCATCATTATTCTGTATCTGGCTCTAGTCTCCAGAGAGCATCAGGAAATACTATTGTGATAAGGTTACATATACAGATATAGTTCCTGAATCCAGAAACTCTAGCCACATTCTTTAGCGTAATTTAGTTTTCCAGTTTCTGTGTAAATGGGGGACATCTATTCAAATATTTTAAGCATATGCTAGTCCTTTTGTCATGAGATATAATTTCTTTTTCAATTGTTTTGTCATTTGACTGGACTTCAATGGCTGCTGCAGTTTTATCCTTATTGGCATCCCAAGAAGAGTGGAAGATAGATAAGCTGCAGGAATCAAGATTTGTATATTATCTAAGAAACTGGGGTGGGAGGGAGATATAAAAACATGAACCATTTCTCTGTTCTTTATCTATCACTTCCCCATTAGCTCTTTTACGTTGAGAACCAGGGTCATTTTTCTAGTGACAGGCCTACTTTGTAGACATTACATCCTAAACTTTCATTAAGGGCAATATTATAATAGGATAAACTAGGCTATACTGTGCTAACAAGTAAACTCCAAAGTTCTAGTGATTTAATTCAATAAGGATTTATTTCTTTCTCATATCACAGTCTAAGTTGAATGGTTCCCTTAGGCCACTCTTAAGGAGTCTGACTAAAACTCCTGGCTAAAATCAACATATGATTTTTCTTTTTTTTTTTTTATGACAAACAATAGGCAGTCACAAAGCTGCCCTCCCCACACCAGTCTTGGTGTGGCAAATGCAATCTTTGAAGGAGGTTGCAGTTGACTCAGGCTCCCTGGCTGACTTTGCTCCTATACATATCACCATTCCTAGATGAGATGCCTCCATTTGGAGGCTTCTTTATAGGAGGCCTTCAGCTGAGGCCTTCCTCAGGTGCCTCTGCTGAGACCTCCTTATTAAAGAGCTGAAGAATCAAACTTGAAGAAACGTTTCTCCACCCTAACTCAATATTTAGGACTTTTCCACTCCCAGACCTTTCCCCTTTCCTTTCCCCTTGCTCCAGGGTCCATAAAATCCCAAGAGCCTTTTTTTGGAAGCTCCTTCAGGAGTGAGCCAGATACCGTGTCTATGCTAGTCCTGCTAATTCTTGACTGGTGCTGGTCCATGGGAAAAAAATGATCAGGAGGAGTCACCATTTTCTTCAGGTTAACCTGTTGCTTATCCTGTCCCTGTAAGTGATTAAAGGTTTCACTGTTACTTTCATTTTTGCTTCTTGCTTCATTTTTGCTTCTCGGCTACTCTGATACCTGGCAGCTTAGCTCTGTCTAGGTCAGCTCAGCTCCTTATAATTCTACAAGGAGTAACTCAGGAATCCAAGATGTTTCCATCTTGAAGCTACACTATCTGGAGCATTTGTGTCCAGTGTCACTGGGAAACAGGAGAGAGAGTAGGGAACTGCACAAATAAATTAATGGCCAAGCCTAGATGTGGTGCATAGCACATTCATTCATATTTCACTGGTCAGAACTCAGTTACATGTTTCCAACCCAGTGGCAAGGCAGGTTGGAAAAGTAGTTTTCTTGTGTATATAGGAAGAGGAAAGAGATTTTTTGTGAACATTCAGCCAATTTCTGTCTGTGATGTCAGCTTTTGTTGGGTATATATGTGTGTTGTAGGGGGTAAGTTTTGCACAAGTTTTGCAGACTAGTAGGAGATATAATTACAGATGAAAGGCAGGTCTGATGCCCAGGCATTATACTGAGCATGAGGAATCTCTAATAGAGAGGTGAAATAAAGACTGAAGATTTAGTGACATTGAATGACACATCTTAGGGGACAATGGCATTACCTTTCCTAGTCTAGAAAAAACTTCTGGGTGTTCTTAAGAACTCTTCTCCACCCACCAATACTTCTAAATTTAATTCCTCTGCACCAGCTGCACAATCTTGCATTTACAATTCAGCTTAGACTATTGAACTTTCTACCTACCATTCCCCTCTGTAAAAACGAAAGGTTTAAATCAGTGATTTTCTTCCCCTACTAGCCTGGAAGGTGCAGTTGGTCATTTCATGGGCACTCAAGGAATGTCTGACCTACCTCACAGTGGTCTGTTCATAGTAAACATTTAATGCAGGTAAATATAGTCCTAACTCATCTTCATCGTCATGAAATTCTAGAAGTTTCAGGTCAACAAAACAATGACTCACAGGTTTTTAAGAAACAGTGTCAGCATATGTTCTTGAATTCCAAATTATACAACTTTGTGTTTGTCAAATTACAGGTACAGTTATGAAACATCTAGAAGTCATCCATTCTTGTATAGACTTACTCTCCTGACATGTCTACTTGCTATGAAACAGCTGTTTAGTCATGTTGCCAAGAAGAAAAGAAGACAGAATGCCTCTAGATAAAGAAATGCTATTCCTATGTCAATTTGCTATGCAAAGTGTGGACTGTGGACCAGCAGCATGTGCGTCGCCTGGCAGCTTGTTGGAAATGCAGAATCTGAAGCTCTCATCTAGACCTACTAAACAGACTTCACTTTAACAATATATCTGGGCAAGTCATATAGTCATTAAAATTTGAGAAGTATGATCTAGCATAGATATTACTTCATAATAAATGTTTAATGTTTCAGTTACTATTGCTGCATAGCAAAACACCCCAAAATTTAGTGACTTAAAATGACAACTACCATTTTATTGTGAGGAATTCAGGAAAGGCTCATTTGGGTGTTTGGCTTATGATCTTTCATATGGGTGCAGTCAGACAATGTCTGGATCTGGGACTCTGGGGGACTGAAGCACCTGGTCACTGGTCTGACATCTTTATTTCTTCTTATACAATCTCAGGGCCTCTCTATGTATTCTTGCTGCTAGGCTAGTTTGGGCTTCCCAAAGTCTAGTAGCCTGAGGTCAGTTGGACTGCTTACACATGGCCGATGGCTTCAAAAAGATGTACTCTAGTGGAGAGAGCACAAGTTGCTTGGCTTTTCTGATCTAGCCTTAGAAGTCACTTCTGCCATGCTCTATTTGTTGAAACACCGTAAAACATCATCAGTTTGAAGGAGACAGTATATACACCTTACCTCTTCATGGGAGGATTGTCAAAGTCTCTCTGTAAGAAGAGCATGGTATAGGAGATATTGTTGTAGCCACCTTTGCAAAATACAATTGACACACTTAATATTTATAACTATTGCCTTTACTCCTTTATTGTGTAGAGGTAAATCAGTGATTAATTCCAGGTTAAAGGTACTTTTTGGCATGCTCAATAGCCGTCTTTACTTTACAGGAGGAGGTAGAGTGCCAGATGGCTTTCCCAAAAGGCATGCTGAAAATTATTAGTAGTTTGATAAAGATTCTGATGAATTCCTCAAGGCTAAATGCAGTGCTGAATTTTTCCTTGTCATCTTCTTTGATCTTCTCAGTGAGAAATTATCTCATCTTCCTCCAAAGCCCATTAGAATGTTGCCTATTTTAAAAGTTGAGTTCTTCATATCATAAATTAAATATTGTGTCTAAAGAGTTTCTGGCATATGCTACATACTCAATGATTGCAGGTATTTTCATTAAATCTATTTATATATATTTCTTACCTCCTTCTCCTTTCTTTTCCTGGTGAACTGCAATTCGTTTAGAAGCCAATTCTGAATTCCTAGGCAGAACAGTCATATTTTTCTTTCGGTTTCAAACTAATTTAAACCCCAAACCAGTATTCATGCACAGACTTATTATATTCCATTACCTAGCATTTCTAAAGAATGACTTTTTTTTTTTTTTTTTTTTTTTTACAGAGGTGAGCTTTTTAGATAACTTACACTATTTTAAGTTACAAGGTTTTCGTAATCTTAATTTTTTTCAGTGGAATTTTTTTGCTAAATGTGTAATATGCACCTATAATGCTAAGCATAAGCAGATGCTCATAAGCTAGGGATTCTTTTTTCTTCCTCATTTTGTGATGTTTATAGCCTTGCTGCTGCCAGCGTGTCTATACCTAGTGGCATTTGCTCCTTTCTCAGAGAAAATTACATAATAGATTGCATAAACATTCTATCTATGATCAGAGAATGTGATCTATGAGGGAAAGCCTCAGAGAATCTCTTATGAAGAAGTGAATACATTTGCTTGTTTTTGATTTTGAATGAGTATGATACAACAAAATAATAATAAATTATAAAATATAATTAAATTTTATTTAATAATATTCATTAAATAAAAATATTATTATCATGCCAGTTTTATGGTTTGAATATCACCTTTGCATGCATTTTCTAACTTGTTTTTGAAAACCTCACTGTAAGGTACAGTTACTCATAGTAAAAACAATATGTGATCAATATAATGTTTTTAATAAAAATATGGAGTTGTTCTAAACTTTCGTTTATTTATTTATTTCTTTTTGAGACAGAGTCTGGCTCTATCATCCAGGCTGGAGTGCAGTGACATGATCTTGGCTCACTGCAACCTCTGCCTCCCGGGTTCAAGTGATTCTCCTGCCTCAGCCTCCTGAGTAGTTGGGATTACAGGCATGCACCACAATGCCCAGGTATTTTTTTTTTTTTTTTTGTATTTTTAGCACAGACAGGGTTTCACCAAGTTGGCCAGACTGGTCTCGAACTCCTGACCTCAAGTGATCCACCTGCCTCGACCTCCCAAAGTGCTGGGATTACAGGCTTGAGCCACCGTACCAGGCCCTGAAATTTTAAAATATGACTTATATCCCTACCACAAAGAGATATCAATTTTGGTATATTTTCTTGTCTTAATTTTTTCTAGTCACAGATTTTATTTTATACATGATATGGTCACACTGAATATGTAATTTTGATTAGAGATTTAAACATATCTATTTTGTACTAGAAGTATATATCTTCTCAAGAATAATGGACCGTTATTTATTTAACTGTTACCCTTCTGTTGAACCATTTTATTTGTTTCCAAAATTTTGCAACCGTAACAAAACATGCCTGTACTTCTTTTTCCATAATTATGTTTTTATTTATTTAGAAACATTTCTTGGTAAGAGAGTTGGCAGTAATCCTAAGTTAAAGATATGAATATTTGAGGGGATGAGGGAGTTCACTAATATATATTACAAAACTGGAACATATACTTAAGATTAGGAGTATGAGTATGAGATACGTTCCAAATAACATGGTTAGTAACTTGGATGAAAGCAAAATACAACTCTAAGACATTATTGAAATTTGTTCTGGTGGTTCTCTGAACTTTTGATTACTTACTTTCTTGTGCTCACTTATGTTCTAAATGTTTGAGATTCTGGAACAAGTGATCTTTGGGAAAGAAAGATGCGTTTTATAAAACACACCATGCTATACTTTTGCATTTTGGCCTCTTTTAAGCAACTCAGTAGAAGACTTTTTAATTTCGAGGAGAAACACAATTTTTATCTTTGTTTCCTTCTTTATTAATAATGAGATTAACTTTTTCTGTTACTGCAAGACTTCTTTAATAAACTGTTTTTTTCTAATCACAGTTAGAATGCAACAAAAATATATTAGAGAATTATCTTTGAGATATCATAATTTATGTGAAATTATTTTGAAAAGTGCTTGTTCATATCTTTTGCCCACTTTTTGATGGGGTTGTTTGTTTTTTCTTATATATTTGTATAAGTTTCTTATAGATGCTGTAATTAAATTTATTTATGAAGTAGAAAAAGCAGTGTAAGTTATATCTAGATTTGTAGACTTTGTTGCTGTTGTTAATCACCCCTTTTGATTAAACCTGTTTGAAAAATCATTTATCTCTCATTTTACAAAGTCTGTTAATAGAAACCTGGCTCCCTTCTCTCCACTTATGTTACTTGCCTGTTCTAATAGGGCACATAGTGCTGTAGATGTAGATGAAAAGGCATAATCCTCAACTGCCCTCGTCATCTCCTACTTCAGCTTCTTCCATCCATTCAAATCCTTTAGTCTCTTTCTCAGAGCACAAAAGATTTTGGATGTTCAGATTCAGGCACTTACTGAATTTTTCTGCATTGTAAAGGCTGGAGGAGAAAAGGTATTTTTTTCTCTTGGAAGCTAGGAACAATTTTTGCTCCAACATCACGTGAAACTGAAAAAGTGGGGCTGGCGGTGGAAGAGATTGTTGCCCAGTGTGCTTCTTCCCTGGCCCAGACTGTGTTTCTATACAAGTGGACCTCTGAGGACATACATTTACCTAACATCACTTTCTCCAACTTAGGACAACACTGGGCTTCCTGGAAGCTCAGTTCTCCTTACAGGGCAGGCCCAGACTCCCTATTTCCAGAGAAATTTCAGGGATGTTGCTCAATTGTCAACAGAAGCAAGGGAAACCCAAGCATCTTATACTTATGTCTTTATGATAATAGATTTAGCTAGGAAAGTGAGGATGGATAAATTTTGAAGGCTTGTCAACCTTATATTTCATTGCTTATCTAAGCAACTTCTTTTGTTTTTAAATTTAACTTTCATTTTAAGTTCAGGGATACATGTGCATCTAGTTACTTAATTGCTGCACACACTCAGCCTTATCAGTCTTAACCTGATGCCATAACGTAGCTTCAACGTACCACTCTTAGATTTAGATCTTCATCCAATTCTTCTTTCCTGAACCCTTAGTTTATATCCATGACTGCTTAGAGATGTGTAGATGACACACAGAAGTCTTAAATTTACTTAAACTCTATATTCACACAGCAAACTATTTGGATTTGCTTTTTAGCCACACTCCTCAAACCTGTTCTTTTTTCCTGAATATCAATTTTAATAAATTGTGCTACCATCAACCCAGTCTCCTATATTATTCTAGATTATTTTTCTTCACTCTACTTTGTTCCTAAACTAATTGTTGTTTATTAAAATGATCAGTTCTACCTTTCAGAAGTGCTTAAGTCTATCTGGACATTGATTTGGTTCAAACCTCACCATTTTAAAGGTAATTTTTCTCAATAGCCTCTAAATACCTTGTATGTCATTTCCCAAATGGCATGTTTTTATACTTCTAAGCCTCTTTATATATAAAGATGAATAGTTCTAAATGCTCTTCTTTTTCTTCAGCTGTTTCAAGCTAACTTCTATTTGTCCTTTAAGATTCAAATTGTTCAAGATCTTCATGGTGACCTCCATCCAGTCTGGATTGCCAGTCCCTCTTTTTTCTTCTAAACCATTATATGTGTACTTTTCTTACAACTTCTATTTATAATGTATTACAATTGGTATTGTTTAACTGTTTCACTCTTGGTATTGTTTAATTGTTTCACTCTCCAAGTGTGAGTTTCTAAATGTAGAGACTAGTTTATTCACACCCATACACAATTATTTGTGTGTATATGTGTATTAGTACATACGGAAGTGTAGTAGTAATATACAACGTATATAGTAAATTAACAAATAGTGATGTGGTTCAGAGAAGAAATACTTCCCAAACTGTGATCTTAAAATAAGAACAACAATAGAAAAACAATAAAACTCTCCATTTGTACTTTGTTGGGCTAAACATGGCAACAATAATACAGTCTGTCTCCTCTTATGTTCTTTAAGAGATGTTTGAAAATCTTGTGACACTTGAGTAAGGTCAAGCAGAGAAGCTTTCTTTGTTAGAGTGAGTCACTATAAATGATCTCTTTGTTCTCTCAGTTTGCTAGGGATAAAGCAATATAAGGTACCAACTTTTTCTCTGTTTTTCTGTTAAGAACAATAAAAAATAAGCTCAGAATGAAATCTTCAAAAATAACTTCTCCTTTTTATGTTTTATAGAGCCAGTTTATAAACTACCCCTGCTCTAAACAGGCTATCTTATCCAGCAAGATCACTCAATCCTGTGAACAGCCAGTGCCATTCCAAGGGGAAGGCATATTAACTCAGAAAATGCTGACACACCTGACCTTTCATCCCTGCCACTCAGCAGTTCTACAGAAGACCAGTTTGTATGCAAACAATTCACTTACAAGCCAGAATTCCTACAAGCATAATACAGTTTTTCTGTAAACTCTTAGTGATAGAATATGTATTTATGAATTCCTTGGGAAGGGTTGCAAACTCGAATGACCACAAGGGCCAGCCAGGGATAGAGTGGGAACTGTGGGCAGGAGGAGATGCTTTGTTGAGTCCAGAGGTGGCAGTGACTGTTCAGTGCCAGAAACATTGCCATGTGGGAACTCAGACTTCAGGTAGTTGGGTCTCCTGCATTTTGAGAGAAGCTAGAAATGTCTTGGTATTTAAATGTTCACAACTAAGATAGGAATTTAAAAAAAAATGAAGTCAAGTGTATGCAGGTTTTGTTTAAAGGGACTTAGAAATAAGCAAGAGCTTTAGATTCATATACTTGGTCAGCTCTTCTGTTTTAATTAACTTAATATCTACTGCCAGACCCATGGTAAAACATTTAAAGATTAGAGAGTTGGGGTATTAACATCTCTGGTGTGCATTCAGAAGTGTATATTAACTAGGCAAACTGATTTCAATATACACTAAGACATTATTGCTGTGGAAATTGTCTGGAAATGGAAATATTTCCAAAGTCCCTTTAGGGAGTGTTATTTAGAGCTAAACAGAACAACAGAATCTCAGTTTTCCTCAAAGTTCTTTGTAGAATAATCTTAGTTATATTTCCAAAATTATATTTGATACTGGTTAATAAAGGTAAATGCTGCTATCTGAACTCACTTATTATAAATGTCTAAACTTGCATTTGGTACTAAAATGTTGACAGGCACAACTTCCTAGTGGAAAGCACATCGGACTGTGAGTTGGGAAATGTGAGTTCCAGTCCTAGTTTTGAGTGCATAGCTGTGGAATGGAGGTCAAGTCATTTGATTTACCCAGGCTTTTGATTTACCAGGCTTAATTTACAACTGTAAATTAAGGTGGTTGGAAGATAACTTCAGATAACTTCAAAGATCCCTTCTATAATTCTGTTCCTTTGAAAATATTCTAGAGTTCAAATTTCTCTTTCTTGTGACATAGAAAAATGTTTAGATTATGCATGGATGGTTCACTTAAAAGTTTATTTGGGACAGGCAGCCAGCACTTTTTTTGAAAAAATGGTCATACTTACTAATATAAAGTTTAGTCTTAAAGATTATTAGGAAAAATGTATTCTCACCAAACACTTGAAATTATTTTTAGTAAAAGTAAATAGAGTCTCTGAGCCAGAAACTACCTGTTGTTAATCAGGATGTTTCGGGCTCAAGTTCTAAATCTGCCACTCATTACTGTGTGACTTTAGAAAGATCATGTAATTGGCCGGGTACAGTGGCTTATGCCTGTAATCCCAGCACTTTGGGAGGTTGAGGCAGGAGGACTGTTTGAGGCCAGGAGTTCAAAAGCAACCTGAGCAACATAGTGACATCCTGTCTCTACAAGAAATTTAAAAATTAACTGGGTGTGGTGGCCCATGCCTGTAGTCCCAGCTACTTGGGAGGCTGAGACGGGAGAACCTCTTAAGCCCAGGAGGTAGAGATTGCAGTGAGGCGTGATCGCACCACTACATTCCAGCCTAGGCAACATTGTGAGACCCTGTCTCAAAAACAAACAAACAAAAACAAACAAGAAAATCATATATTAATTTGATTTTCTTATCTTAAAATGTAGGCAATAAAACCTCTGTTCTAGCTTTCCAGGTTTCCAAATGCTTTAAGGTCAGTTAAAATTTAATAGTCATAATTGGCTTTTGTGGAAAACTTCATGACCTCAGACTTTTATTGTTAACCTTTTAATGTGTTTCATATGATACAGGTTTCCTTATGAATATTCAAAAAGATATCCAAAGTTGGCAGTTCCAGTGATTTTAAGAGTGGATATAGTATATAAAAATGGATTGAGAAAGTGCTACAAATTAGAAAACCCTTTGGAATGCTATAGCTGTGGGGCAATTTTCTTTAAAAAAAAAAAAAAGCAAAAACCCCCTTTCTCACAAATGATTATAAAAATAGGCAATATTCTAGTGCTATTAGTAGTGCCATGCTTTTGTAAATCATTGTGCATGTTTTTGCTAACTGCAAACACTAGACAAGAAATACAATTTCCATCTAAACCACAGGCCACATCACCATACTGTAGCAACTCTATGGATGAGTCACTGACTTATGGATTCTGTGTTTCATGAAGCTTCTGCAATCTCTTCTTTACAGTGAATATAGCTGTTTGCTTGGCATAGTAGCAGATAGCAAGACAGCACAGCCTATTAGAGTGGAGAGGAGAAATGGAAGAATGAAGGGCAAAAACATCTCTTGTCCTGAGTGGGCTCAAGCAGGTATGCCTAGCATCTTTCTTTCCCAGAAAGAAGGATAAGTGAGAGTGATTTAGTCTCCTGTAGGTAAGCACTGTCTGATGGCATCACTGTTAGGCCTCCATAAGAGTCATTATGATAATAACACCTTACAGGAGATTGACTTTTTTTTTTTTTTTTTTTTTTGAGACTGAGTCTCGCTCTGTCACCCAGGCTGGAGTACAGTGGCGCAATCTCGGCTCACTGCAAGCTCTGCCTCCTGGGTTCATGCCATTCTCCTGCCTCAGCCTCCAGAGTAGCTGGATCTACAGGTGCCTGTCACCACTCCCGGATAATTTTTTTGTATTTTTAGTAGAGATGGGGTTTCACCGCATTAGCCAGGGTGGTCTCAATCTCCTGACCTCGTGATCCGCCCGCCTCGGCCTCCCAAAGTGCTGGGATTGAGAATGGACATTTAGAGTTTACAAAGCAGCTTTACAACCAGTGTCCTATTTGATTACAACAGCCTGAGTCACTAAGTACATTTTATAGATGGTAGAATATTGAGTTTCAAGAGGTTCAAGTGACTTGCCTGATGTCACACAGGCAGTAAGGACAGAGCTAAGTGTGAAATTCAGGCCAACTGTTTGCAAAAACAATAACAATTTTCCCTATAACAGGCACTGCTCATTAGGATAAGGTGGACTAGATCTGACTAATTAAGCTGATAACCAGCGCTCTTGCTAAAGAACTAAGCCTACAAGATTATTGGTACCTTCCCACTGGAATCTTATATTCATGGTTCAAGAACTCTGAATTTGTCTTTCTCTTGAGAATCCATTTAATTCACTTCAATTTGTATTCATGGAGTATTTTACTAAGTTCACAATTGGTATATGCTTTTATTAAATCATGACTTCTTAATATGTATCTATATTTCTATACCTACATCTATATCTCTGTATCTGTGCCATTTATGTAAAAAGCCCATTTTATTGAAATAACCAATACATACACATGCACACTGACCAATCAAACTTACCTTAATAAAATAGCTCTAAGGTTCTCTTTCTGGCTTGTTAAATAATTTGCCTTGTGTTTGTAAAGTATTTCATTTAAGGCCACAAATGAGTTTATAACACAGAAAATTGAAGGCCAATCTTGCTGTCCCACTTTTTCTCCACAAAATACATGGCAGTTTCCCTTTTAGCAAAACTTGACTTCCAATATTTGCAAACTCAGTAACTAAATAAAGCTTTGGGTTTAGGAAAACAGTTACATTATACTATATGAGAATATGTTTTTGCAATCTTACCTTAAGATAAATTATTGCAACGATAGTTTAACACTGATTATCTCTATTTTTCAGAAGCAGATTTTGCAAAGAGTGGTATGTAAAAAGCAATTATCATGTAAAAAATCATTATGATTTACATGAGAAGTTAGGAGGTAGTAACTTCCATGACAGGGATGCCTGTAAGATAGTGTTCACATTTGTGCTTGATGGTTTTAGTTCATTCCGGATGCTGAGAGTTGCTAAGAGTTTACATCCAAACTTAAAAATGTCAGAGGCCAAGGAAAAAAGTCAGCTGAGAATTAACCTAGCTCTCTCTGATGAGATAGACAGCAACCTAACTTTGGGTGCCTTCACACTACTTTCCAGGCCAATTCCTCTGATACCAGACAATGCCCAGAGGTCAGGGTGCAAAGCAGGCTCTGACTGCCCTCCTGCAATCCCATAGAGACCTCTCCCTCACACCTGAACATTTAGTTTGGGGCTTTGCCTATGATTTTGAGTCAAGACTGACAGAGATCTAATCCAGGGTTCCTTTTCCAGTTTCAAGTCAGATCCATAGAGCAAATTTCGCATTTTCATCACCAAGAAGAGAGCTAAATAGATATATTAGTTATTTGCCTGTGGGAACATACACCCTTTCTTGTGGGCAGGGAGCCTGGGAAATCCCCTCGTATTTCAAAAATTCAATTGTCAAAAAACAAAAGCCAATTTTGAGTAATCTTTGAGATTTTACTATAATTCTGTGTCAAAGCAGAGTATTGAGGAAAAGTTTAGTTTGCTATATTAGCCTAAGATATTGAGTTTAAATTAAATATCCAGAATAATGGATCCAGAAAAGCTATTCTTATTTTAGAGAGTTTTTGGCGTATTACTTTTTTTTTTAAAGAAATGTTGTATTCAGTTGCTAATGCCCAGTATAAAAATTAGATCTATGGTTCTCAAACTCCAGGGGGCCTCAAAATTTCCTGGAAAACTTACTAAAACGCACAGACTCCCCCACCCCGAGTTTCAGATCCAGTAAGTCTGAGATGAGGCCTGAGAATCTGCACTTCTAACAAATTACCAGTGATGCCGATACTCTGGTTCAGGGTTCACACTTTGAGAACCACTTGATTAGGTTGACTGTTTCATTGATTGTTATAGAAACTAAATTCTTCCCGCAACTCCATTTCTATTATAAATGTAGTAATTGGTTCTAATACTTCGTTGTCCTCAACATGTAATTGTGTAGAGTCTTTCTTATTAAAATCTCTCTCCATATCTTCTGACTTCCACCACTACTCTCGTAGTTTAGGCCATCATCATCTCTCACCTGAATGGTGGAAACAGCTTTTGAACTGCTTCTTCCCTCACTTTGCCTCCTGCCCATCTCCAATCCATTCATTATAAAGAAATAATAACTATTTTAAAGACAATGTAAATCTGATTTTGTAGCTAGGCCTTCTTTCTTCTCCCTGCCTCCTCCTCTCTTTTCAAACCACCTCCATTCAAGAAAATAAAACGACATTCAATGACTTTCCAAAGACTCCCCTCTCACCCTCACCCCACTTCGCCTGGCTCATTCAGAGTTATTGTCAGATCTTAGCTTAGATATCATTTCCTTTGGGCAGCCTGCTTGACCTCCATGGGATGGAATTAGATGCCGTTCTTTGTGCACTGTTGGGGAAATGTAAGTAAACAAAATCTTCTCCCACCTCGGGAAACCTCTCCACAAAGGTAGTGGAGAAATAATCTAGTTTTTTAGAAAATTGAATAAGCATTAAACCAATATGTGATGTGCATCATAGGCCATCCACTAAGAGATTCTAAAGACAAAAGGAAATCTTACCCTGTTATGCAGCCAAATGGACATAACTCATTACACACGTGTTTTTAATATAAACAATAACTCATCCTCAAGTGAGAGAACTTGGCCATACCATTTATCACACGTAATTAATCTTAACTTTATTCAGTGATTAGAGTGACTAACTGTGTTAGCTAAGTGGCTTTATCAGGGAGTGGGGGGAAACTAACCCCAAACAAAAATCAAACAAAAACTTCTTATATTTTTATGGGAGAAGGTAGTCTTGCAACTTGAAGCAAACCTTCCCACAGAAACTTGGAGATAGGGGTGCTATTTTTCTTGTTTGTATTTCAAAAAGATGTCTCTCAGGTCCTTGAGAAAGACATTTCTGGCGCATAAAGCTGACAAAAAATATATCTGGTTTTCAATAGGATTTGTGTACATTTCAAAGAGAGGAGACAGTACTAATAATTTTAAGTTTTCTAAAGTAAATACACTAAGAAAAAAGGAGGGAAGGGTAAGGCCTTTTTCTCTTTTTAATAGAGAGAATTAAGCTTCTTATTTTTAATTTCTTATATGTCCTTGCAGCACCCACAGCACTTGGTACTTCTCTTAATACATCCAATGTACTGTCTATCTCCCCCACTAGGGTGTGAGCCCTCTGAGAATAGGACTGTTTCCTGATGGTTGCTGTAGCCCTATTCCTACACATGCTAAAAAATCAATAAAAGCTTTAATGACCTATGCATATATTTATTTTAGAAGCTGTTTACTACAAGTCTGATTTTGCAGCTATCCAAATAAGCTTTCATAGTACCTTAATGAGTAGAAAAAAGATGGGTCAGGGTAGAGCAATGCCTGAGGTGAAAAGACATTTCCAGGTGTACTGAAAGAGCCATTGAGCCATTTGAATAAGGGCTGAAAGGATATAATTAAACTCAGTTTAATGCTGTGTTCATCCTAAATCAGAGATCATGTCAGGTACTCAGGAAAGCTTGGTAGAATTCATGTTTGGTCAAACAGTCATTGCCAGGAGTAAGAGGAAATATTCTTTTAGGTTCATAGTCTTCTACAGTAAGAAAGCCCCACAACCATCTGCTCAAGAGTTGGTTGTAAAATTTGGCAGGCATTGTGATGCATGCCTCTAATCCCAGCTACTTGGGAGGCTGAGGCAGGAGAATTACTCGAACCTGGGAGGTGGAGGTTGCAGTGAGCCAAGATCGCGCCCCTGCACTCCAGCCTGGGCAACAGGGTGAGACTCCTGTCTCAAACAAATAGAGTAGATTGTGTTCACAAAGATGATGGTAGCTGCTGCCACCAAATGTTGCCCACTGAGACATAAGCAACAGTTTGTCTGCATTGAGAACTCGGTAACCACATCCGTGACTTTGCCTGTTCTGAAAGTTCTAATCTCCAACATGCATGTGGATCATTAATGTAGTTGTTGAAATTACAGAGAATAATGAATGACATGATAATCATGGAAAGTGAGGCAATTAACTGGGTCTGAAGTCATCAAAAATGAGGAGAATGACTAGGTTTTCTCTGTGTGGGATAAAATAAATAGGGATCTGGAATTTGTCAGATTTAATGGCATGTACTTCAAAAAAGCTACGGCTTTTAGAAGAGAATGGAGAGATACGTTGGAAGCAGTGAAAAGGAACCAGATGCTAAAGTAAGTGGTTTTCAAGCAAAAATAGCCTCCTCCTGACAGGTTGTGGGGGGAAGCTTTGTTCTCAGGAGAGCCTCTCATGTTTTGTATAGAGCCAGAAAGAGAAGTTCAGAGAAGAGGCTGTGGATATAGGGAAGTTTTCTAAAAGCCACAGATTATGAAGGAGTCAGAGGAAGAGTTAAATAGGGCAGGGAGAGCAGTCAATGGGTCAGGTTATGGATGTGGAAAACATCAGTGTGATGGAGCATGATTTGGGAGCCTTCAATTTCTGACTGGGACTGAGGTGAATGGGGCATGAAGGGCTTGGCCTTGGCAGTTGCACACGTGGCATGCACAACCTCAGGGTAGCTGGTCTTCCCTTGGCTACTGATAACATAATGTGACTGATATCTTACAAATGACTGGCAGTTCCTTTGATTCTTTCTATCCTACCCATCGAGGTGAACTGAGTCACCTATCAGGGTCTTGAAAAAGAGGCAGGCACATTTTTTTTTTCTATAGACATAGAAATATCTTTCTTAGTGCCATCAATCATCCATCTCTCCACTCCCACCTCTCCCACGACTGAGCCAAGACCCAAGACAGTCCCTTGGCCATGCATTCTCTGTTGGAATGGTTTCCATTGGTGATGAAAGTGATGCTAGGGGCCTTTGTTGGAATCTACCAAAAATGACTATTCTAGGAAAAGTCAGATAGTAAAATTCTAGTTTCCCAGAACTAGCAGAATGTGCCCCCCTGACAGTGGGGCAGTTCCCTTCCAGTGTCCAGCCACCCTTCCTGGCCTCTTTGCACACCTCTGCTCCTGTTTTCAGGAGAACACAGGCCCTGGTTCATATTATTTCTCCTCCTCCAAGATTATAAGAAGTGGCAGCTTATTTCCACAAATTTATTTACTCTAAGTTTCACTTTGTCAAAGCAGGGTCTAAATATTATTAGTCCAATAATATCATCTTGCTGAGTGAGACAAAGTTTCTGTTGCTTTGGGAATCAACACATTCTCATGTGCTGAGTGCCTTCAGTGTGCTGGGCACTGTGCTTAGCCTTTTAATGCGTTATTTATGGTCCTCACAAAAACCTTGCATGATAAGTGCTCAAGTTTTCTTCTTATAGATGAAAATCAGAGAGGTTAAGTGTCTCACCTACCATTACAGACGAGTAAGTGGAGGACCTAACTAAAACCAAAGTCCATTTGACTTCAAAGTTTGTGCCCTTTTTGTGATATTAGAAGAAAAGAGAAGTCCAGATTTTGCATGATCTAGCAGTAAACTTTGTCCCCTTCCTTGCAGGGCTGAATCCCCTATGCCAGGCCTTGGAAGCCCCAAGTGGGCTTTGTAAATGGAGCAATCTCATTGCATAGGCCTGAAGGGTCTGTGATTTTATGTTCTCCAGGCTACCCATGGAGTGATTGGTTTCTGTAATGTGGGACTTCAGCTTTTATGGGTTTGCCAGTGAATTTCAGTCTCACAAACAATATTGTTCCTGTAGAAAAATATATTTTGAGACAAAATCCACCAATTCCAATGGGAAGTAGTCTATATTTATCACTTTAAAGAATTAATTTGTTAAAAATGATTATTATTCAAAAGTAGTACAATCTGATTTGACAATATATCCTAGTCATACAGACTTGAATAATATAGAGACACAAACACAGTTTTTTTTTTCAAGTTAGGCCTAATTTAGAATGAAGATTGAATATGTACAGAATAGTTGTATAGAAAAATATTACTTATCCTAATTTTTATTAAAATATTAATTTATTTTACTATTAAGTAATGCATATTATTGCAGGAAATCTAGAAAATACAGAAGAGTAGAAAGAAAAAAATAACAATCATTTAATTGCAACATGCAGAGAAATCCATTATAAACATATATATGTATAGTATAGAAATATATATACAGAAATATAGTATAGAAATATATACTATATATTCTATATAGTATAGAAATATATACTATATATTCTATATAGTATAGAAATATATAGAAATATACATAGTATATATAGTATATATACACTACATATACATAGTATATATAGTATATATAGTATATATAACATAGTATATATGGTATATATAGAAATATATACTCTATATATAGTATAGAAATATAGTGTGTGTATGTGTGTGTGTGTATGTGTGTGTATATATATATATATATATATATATATATATATATAAAAATGTCGGGAGCGCCTGGCTCATGACGTTGGCTGGAAGTACCAGGCAATGACAGCTACCCTGGAGGAAAAGAGAAAGGAGAAGACCAAGTTCCACTACCATAAGAAACGGCTCATGAGGCTATGGAAACAGGCCAAAAAGAATGTAGAGAAGAAAACTGACAAATACACAGAGGTCCTCAAGACCCATGGACTCCTGGTTTAAGCCCACTGAAGACTGTTTATTCCTCATGCTTGGCCTGGCTTCCCCTTCTTCCACCATTGCCCTGGAATGCGGGGCACCCAGGGGCAGCAGTCCTGGTGCCACAGGCAGCCTGAGACTTAGGAACTTGGGAGCAAGGAGGGGAGGCTGGCAAGATGGCCGAATAGGAAGAGCTGTGGTCTGAAGCTCCCATGAGATCGATGCAGAAGGAGGGTGATTTCTGCATTTCCAACTGAGGTACCTGGTTCATCTCACTGGGGCTGGTTGGACAGTGGGTGCAGCCCACGAAGGGTGAGCTGAAGCAGGGTGGGGCGTCGCCTCACCCAGGAAGCACAAGGGGTTGAGGAATTATCTCCCTTAGCCAAGGGAAGCTGTGAGAGACTGTACTGGGAGGAACAGTGCACTCCGGCCCAGATACTGCACTTTTCCCGTGGTCTTCACAACCTGCAGACCAGGAGATTCCCTCCTGTGCCCACCCCACCAGGGCCCTGGGTTTTAAGCACAAAACTGGGTGGCATTTGGGCAGACACTGAACCGGCTGCAGGAGTTTTTTTTTCATACCCCAGTGGCATCTGGAGCGCCAGTGAGACAGAACCATTCACTCCCCTGGAAAGGGCCTGAAGCCAGGAAGCCAAGTGGTCTGGCTTGGTGGGTCCCACCCTCAAGGAGACCAGTAAGCTAAGATCCACTGGCTTGAAATTCTTGCTGCCAGCACAGCAGTCTGAACTGGACCTGGGATGCTGGAACTTGGTGGGGGGAGGGGCACCCGCCATTGCTGAGGCTTGAGTAGGCAGTTTTCCCCTCACAGTGTAAACAAAGACACTGGAAAGTTTGAACTGGGCGGAGCCCACCACAGCTCAGCAAGGCTGCTGTGCCTCCTCTCTGCACAGGGCATCTCTGAAAAAAAAGGCAGCAGCCCCAGTCAGAGACTTATAGATAAAACCCCCATCTGCCTAAGACACAGCACCTGGGAGAAGGGGGTGGCTGTGGGCACAGCTTCAGTAGACTTAAATGTCCCTGCCTGACAGCTCTGAAGAGAGCAATGGTTCTCCTAGCACAGCGTTCGAGCTCTGATAAGGGACAGACTGCCTCCTCAAGTGGGTCCCTGACCCCTGTTTATCCTGACTGGCAGACACCTCCCAGCAGGGGCCCACAGACATATACAGGAGAGCTCCGGCTGGCATCTGGCAGGTGCCCCCCAAGATGAAGCTTCCAGAGGAAAGATCAGGCAGCAATCTTTGCTGTTCTGCAGCCTCCCCTGGTGATACCCAGGCAAACAGGGTCTGGAGTGGACCTCCAGCAAACTCCAGCAGATCTGCAGAAGAGGGGCCTGACTGTTAGAAAGAAAACTAATAAACAGAAAGGAATAGGAATAGGAATAATATCAGCATCAACAAAAAGGACATCCACTCAGAGACCTCATCTGAACGTCACCAACATCAAAGACCAAAGGTAGATAAATCCATGATGATGGGAAGAAACCAGCTCAAAAAGGCTGAAAATTTCAAAAACCAGAACACCTCCTCTCCTCCAAAGGAGAACAACTCCTCACCAGCAAGGGCACCAAACTGGACAGAGAATGAGTTTGACAAACTGACCAAAGTAGGCTTCAGAAGGTGGGTAATAACAAACTCCCCTGAGCTAAAGGAGCATGTTCTAACCCAATGCAAGGAATAACCTTGAAAAAAGATAAGACAAATTCAAATTGCTCACTAGAATAACCAGTTTAGAGGAGAAGATAAATAACCTGAAGGAGCTGAAAAACACAGCATGAGAACTTCGTGAAGCATACACAAGTATCAATAGCCAAATCGATGAAGTGGAAGAAAGGATATCAGAGATTGAAGATCAACTCAATGAAATAAAGCAAGAAGACAAGATTAGAGATAAAAGAGTGAAAAGAAGAAAACAAAGCCTCCAAGAAATATGGGACTATGTGAAAAGACCAAATCTACCTCTGATTGGTGTACCTGAAAGTGACAGGAAGAATGGAACCAAGTTGGAAAACACTCTGCAGGATATTATCCAGGAGAACTTCCCCAACATAGCAAGGGAGGCCAACATCCAAATTCAGGAAATACAGAAACACCATGAAGATACTCCTCAAGAAGAGCAACCCCAAGACACATAATTATCAGATTCACCAAGGCTGAAGTGAAGGGAAAAATGTAAAGGGAAGCCAGAAAGAAAGGTCGGGTTACCCACAAAGGGAAGCCCATCAGACTAACAGCGGATCTCTTGGCAGAAACCCTACAAGCCAGAAGAGAGTGGGGACCAATATTCAACATTCTTATAGAAGGAATTTTCAACCCAAAATTTCATATCCAGCCAAACTAAGCTTCATAAGTAAAGGAGAAATAAAATCCTTTACACACGAGCAAATGCTGAGAGATTTTGTCACCACCAGGCCTGCCCTAAAAGAGCTCCTGAAGGTAGCACCAAACATGGAATGGAATAACTGGTACCAGCCACTGCAAAAACATACCAAATTGTAAAGACCATCGACGCTATGAAGAAACTGCATCAAATAACAGGCAAAATAACCAGCTAGCATCATAATGACAGGATCACATTCACATATAACAATATTAACCTTAAATGTAAACGGGCTAAGTGACCCAATTAAAAGACACAGACTGGCAAATTGGACAAAGAGTCAAGACCCATCCGTGTGCTGTATTTAGGAGGCCCGTCTCACATGCAGAGACACACATAGGCTCAAAATAAAGGGATGGAGAAATATTTACCAAGCAAATGGAAAGCAAAAAAAGGCATAGGTTTCAATCCTAGTCTCTGATAAAACAGACTTTAAACCAAAAAAGATCAAAAGAGACAAAGAAGGCCATTACATAATGGTAAAGGGATCAATTCAACAAGAAGAGCTAACTATCCTAAATATATATGCACCCAATACAGGAGCACCCAGATTCATGAAGCAAGTCCTTGGAGACCTACAAAGAGACTTAAACTCCCCCACAATAATAGTGGGAGACTTTAAAACCCCACTGTCAATATTAGATCAACGAGACAGAAAATTAACAAAGATATCCAGGACTTGAACTCAGCTCTGCACCAAGCTGACCTAATAGACATATATAAGAACTCTCCACCCCAAATCAACAGAATATACACTCTTTACAGCACCACGTTGCACTTATTCTAAAGCTGACCACATAATTGGAAGTAAAACACTCCTCTGCAAATGCAAAAGAACAGAAATCATAACAAAGTCTCTCAGACCACAGTGCAATCAAATTAGAACTCAGGATTAAGAAACTCACCCGAAACTGCACAAGTACACAGAAACTGCACAACCTGCTCCTGAATGACTACTGGGTAAATAATGAAATGAAGGCAGAAATAAAGATGTTCTTTGAAACCAATGAGAGCAAAGACACAATGTACCAGAATCTCTGGGACCCATTTAAAGCAGTATGTAGAAGGAAATTTATAGCACTAAATGCCTACAAGAGAAAGCTGGAAAGATCTAAAATCGACACCCTAACAGGAAGTTGGGAACAAGGAAAGGGTCTTAGTCACTGCCTTTCTATAAGGTTACTTTAAAGCACACACACACACAGGCGCACACACACAGTGCACCTATGTGTGCACACTTTCACAATTGCCTTCTGACCATCAATCTTTGGATCTAAATGGTGAATAATTCAGGTGTTGCAGGCTACTCACTGCTTATACAGAATTTCAGTTCCAGTGATTATGCCTAGAATCCTCTGAGAGGAGCTTATGAAACTCCTCGCCCCTTTCCACCTCTCAGGAATTCTCCATGGTAGCTCTCCTGGGCACTACTCCTGCGCCATGGGGAATAGTTATGCTCTCCAGGTACAGTTTTCTCTTGCTCAGTTGCAAACTGGATTCCTTGAAATGGCAAAGCTTCTTTATGTTTTATTCTGAAGGGAAGATAATACCTCTCCCTTACCCTGAGGATTGTATATGTTTAGTGGGTGCCATAGAAAGGCTATTTGTGTCTTAACAGTTTGCAAGATTCTAGTGAAAGTACTTTTTTGGTAGTTTTCATACCCTAATCCTTGTATGACTTAGAAATGAGTCTAGTGGAGGCCCAGCTGGGAACCACAGGATTACTCCTGTCTTCCCCTAACCAAGAAAGTCTTTCCTGCTGAGTAGAAGTCTTTGAGCCTGGCCTCTTATCTCAGGATCAATTCTCACAAGTAGTTCCCGACCTTCATGCATTCTGGAAAGAAAGGGCACCCCACCTATTGTTATATATGTCCAGATTAAATTATTCCCAAGGAGTCTGAAACCACTGTTACAAATGCAAGCTGGAGATAATATGGAACTTTTTAAAGAAGGCAATAGAAAGCATAACATAACATATAAAATTATTAGCACATTGCATGAATTATAGTAAATGTTAATATACTCAAAAGATATTGGCTACTGCCATTATTTTAAATATAGCTTTTCAAACATATAATGTTTGCATTTTTGTCATTATTCTTCAAAACAGCATTTCTGGGGGGTTATTATTCTTCAAAATAATCTGGTGGGGTGACCTTCCTTCCCAAAATGTCTCTGTAATATTCCACTACATATGCAATGGGTATATATACAATGAAAATAGTAGAAAACAAAAATGTTTATCCTAGTAATAAGCACATAAAGAGAATTTAATGTAATCTGTTTAGGAGGTGTGCTTGCAGAAAAAATATGTTTAATAAACTTGAAAACAGAGATGGATATTATGAAGTCTGAGGACATCAGGGCCTTTTAGGGGCCTTTACCCATAAAAGTGAGAACAATGAAGAGGTCTGGCTGGTGCATGTCTCTAAACAAGGCAGGCAGTCTTGTAGGCTGGCCTTCCAGAACTTAGGGAGTGCTTGTGTTTTTGCTCCTCATTTCTGACGTTGGCTTATGAGCAACCTTGTGAAGCAGGAACCATGTGCAACAGGGATGCAGTTCCAATCAATTTTTGTGGATTTGGTTCACCTGTTGGAGATGAGCTGCCAAGGAAAGAAAAGTGAAACTGTGTTTTCAAGAGACTCCCTTGTTTCCGTGTTTATTCTCTCAGCACTCTTAGGGTTTATTGAAGTAAAAAAATAAATAAAAGTTACCACAAAAAACACCAAGACCATTTCCCATTCCAATCATGAGTGGATTAGGAGAAAAATCACAGTCTAGGTGGATTGGAGTAATTGGCTATATTTGGGTTTAGAATATGTTAATATTTATGAACATTTGAGGAAACCAGGAGAACTAGACATGAATAGAGATGAATACAGCAGTCAAGATCCCAGCTGGAGGGGGAATGCTTAGAATTGGGAGTTGGTGGAAAAAGGATGAATTGAAAAACATTAGTAATTTTACAGAAATGGTGTCCTTGGAAAATATAGAGAAATTTTAAAGAAATAACAATTTAAAAGCTTATCTTTTAAATGGGAGGTTTGTTCTAGAAGTTTCTGGGGCATAATCAGAAAGAGTCATCGAATGCGGTTTGGGGTTTAACTAGGGAACAAGGTAAAAAAATATTTTATTTTCTCAGTGGTCTGAAGTTCATGAGAATAGAGGTTGAGGAATAGAGGAAAGATAAAGGACAGGAGAAAAAAGTGTCCTAGTCTATGCATACACACCAACTGCCAGGAGACTACTTATACAATTAATCTAATTGTGTATAGTTAATAAGTAAATTATTTTTCACAAGATAGTCGTGTGACTTAAATTGCTGAGAATATCATGGTAGTGTGTAGTACAGTAAATTCATGCAAATTCTCTGAGGCAGGGAGATCTGACACAGACTGCTCTACCAGTGATATGACTTTAGGAGCAGAAACTCAGATACAGCAGGTGATAGTGTCTGAATAGAGAAATGCAAGTGTATAGTTAACAAAACAAAGCAAAACAAACACAAAGTAGCTTTGTGCTTTGGCAAAATAGGCTGGGGCTAGTGAGGACTTGGGTTAAGTTTAATAATGGCCTTGGGAAATGTTTTCAAAGGTAATAATTTTCATGAATGCCTTTACCTGCAGTGGCTCCTTTTTACCTGTTCAGCTGAACTGCACATGTGCTTATGTTAAGTCGTATGTCTATAGTTTAGTCAAGATTAAGCAAACTACATAGCCCTTGAGCTAAACAAGCTCGGCTTCCAGTTTATATAAATAAAGTTTTATTGGTAAATGGTCACATCCATTTATTTAAAAATTGTCTATCACTGCTGCATTTAGGCTACAGCAGCAGAATGAGTCACTACTACTTTATGAACTGTAAAGTCCCAAATATTTCTCTTCACAGAAAATGTTTGCTGACCCCTGAACTAGTACAAAACAAATAAAGTCACCTACACCAAAATCCATTTATTTATTTTAAAGTCTTTTTACTTTTTATGAAACATTAGGAAAACATCTCTCTGAGTTACAATTTTGTATCTACTCAGTAAACACTTCTGCTGAAGTGAAGTGCCAAGTGAATTTCCAAGGAAATTTTCTTGAAATGTTTTTGCTCTTGAGCCTGAATACTACTTGCTTGAACTACTTCATCAATAGCAAAATAGAAAGATTTTTCTGTGCTTTTTCTTATGCTTTTTGCCCAACAACAATCTTCAACTTAATGGTTAAAAAACTCAAAATTGGGGGGGAAGCAGCCAAGATGGCCAAATAGGAACAGCTCCAGTCTACAGCTCCCATCGTGAGCGACGCAGATGGGTGATTTCTGCTTTTCCATCTGAGGTACTGGGTTCATCTCACTAGGGAGTGCCAGACAGTGGGCGCAGGACAGTGGGTGCAGCACACCGCACACAAGTTGAAGCAGGGCAAGGCATTGCCTCACTTGGGAAGTGCAAAGGGTCAAAGAGTTCCCTTTCCTAGTCAGAGAAATGGGTGACAGACGGCACCTGAAAAATCGGGTCACTCCCACCCGAATACTGCACTTTTCTGACGGGCTTAAAAAGCGGCACACCAGGAGATTATATCCTGCACCTGGCTCGGAGGGTCCTACGCCCACGGAGTCTCGCGGATTGCTAGCACAGCAGTCTGAGATCAAACTGCAAGGCGGCAGCGAGGCTGGGGGAGGGGCGCACGCCATTGCCCAGGCTCGCTTAGGTAAACAAAGAAGCCGGGAAGTTCAAACTGGGTGGAGCCCACCACAGCTCAAGGAGGCCTACCTGCCTCTGTAGGCTCCACCTCTGGGAGCAGGGCACAGACAAACAAAAAGACAGCAGTAACCTCTGCAGACTTAAATGTCCCTGTCTGACAGCTTTGAAAAGAGCAGTGGTTCTCCCAGCATGCAGCTGGAGATCTGAGAACGGGCAGACTGCCTCCTCAAGTGGGTTCCTGACCCCTGACCCCTGAGCAGCCTAACTGGGAGGCACCCCCCAGTAGGGGCAGACTGACACTTCACATGGCCGGGTACTCCTCTGAGACAAAACTTCCAGAGGAACGATCAGACAGCAGCATTCGCGGTTCAAGAAAATCTGCTGTTTTGCAGCCACCGCTGCTGTTACCTAGGCAAACAGAGTCTGGAGTGGACGTCTAGGAAACTCCAACAGACCTGCAGCTGAGGGTCCTGTCTGTTAGAAGGAAAACTAACAAACATAAAGGACATCCACACCAAAAACCCATCTGTATGTCACCATCATCAAAGACCAAACGTAGATAAAACCACAAAGACGGGAAAAAACAGCGCAGAAAAACTGGAAACTCTAAAAAGTAGAGTGCCTCTCCTCCTCCAAAGGAACACAGCTCCTCACCAGCAACGGAACAAAGCTGGACGGAGAATGACTTTGACGAGTGGAGAGAAGAAGGCTTCAGATGATGAAACTACTCCGAGCTACAGGAGGAAATTCAAACCAAAGGCAAAGAAGTTGAAAACTTTGAAAAAAATTTAGACGAATGTATAACTAGAATAACCAATACAGAGAAGTGCTTAAAGGAGCTGATGGAGCTGAAAGCCAAGGCTCAAGAACTACGTGAAGAATGCAGAAGCCTCAGGAGCCAATGCGATCAACTAGAAGAAAGGGTATCAGTGATGGAAGATGAAATGAATGAAATGAAGGGAAGTTGAGAGAAAAAAGAATAAAAAGAAATGAACAAAGCCTCAAAGAAATATGGGACTATGTGAAAAGACCAAATCTACATCTGATTGATGTACCTGAAAGTGACGGGGAGAATGGAACCAAGCTGGAAAACACTCTGCAGGATATTATCCAGGAGAACTTCCCCAATCTAGCAAGGCAGGCCAACATTCAGATTCAGGAAATACAGAGAATGCCACAAAGATACTCCTTGAGAAGAGCAACTCCAAGACACATAATTGTCAGATTCACCGAAGTTGAAATGAAGGAAAAAATGTTAAGGGCAGGCAGAGAGTAATGTCAGGTTACCCACAAAGGGAAGCCCATCAGACTAACAGCAGATCTCTCGGCAGAAACTCTACAAGCCAGAAGAGAGTGGGGGCCAATATTCAACATTCTTAAAAAAAAGAATTTTCAACCCAGAATTTCATATCCAGCCAAACTAAGTCTCATAAGTGAAGGAGAAATAAAATCCTTTACAGACAAGCAAATGCTGAGAGATTTTATCACCACCAGGCCTGCCCTAAAAGAGCTCCTGAAGGAAGCACTAAACATGGAAAGGAAAAACTGGTACCAGCCACTGCAAAATCATGCCAAGTTGTAAAGACCATCGAGGCTAGGAAGAAACTGCATCAACTTACGAGCAAAATAACCAGCTAGCATCAAAATGATCGGATCAAATTCACACATAACAATATTAACTTTAAATGTAAATGGACTAAATGCTCCAATTAAAAGACACAGACTGGCAAATTGGATAAAGAGTCAAGACCCATCAGTGTGCTGTATTCAGGAAACCCATCTCACAGGCAGAGACACACATAGGCTCAAAATAAAAGGATGGAGGAAGATCTACTAAGCAAATGGAAAACAAAAAAAAGCAGGGGTTGCAAACCTAGTCTCTGATAAAACAGACTTTAAACCAACAAAGATCAAAAGAGACAAAGAAGGCCATTACATAATGGTAAAGGGATCAATTCAACAAGAAGAGCTAACTATCCTAAATATATATGCACCCAATACAGGAGCACCCAGTTTAATAAAGCAAGTCCTGAGTGACCTACAAGAGACTTAGACTCCCACACAATAATAATGGGAGACTTTAACACCCCACTATCAACATTAGACAGATCAATGAGACAGAAAGTTAACAAGGATACCCGGGAATTGAACTCAGCTCTGCACCAAGCAGATCTAATAGACATCTACAGAACTCTCCACCCCAAATCAACAGAACATACATTTTTTTCAGCACCGCACCACACCTATTCCAAAATTGACCACATAGTTGGAAGTAAAGCTCTCCTCGCAAATGTAAAAGAACAGAAAATGTAACAAACTGTCTCTCAGACCACAGTGCAATCAAACTAGAACTCAGGATTAAGAAACTCACTCAAAACCGCTCAACTACATGGAAACTGAACAACCTGCTCCTGAATGACTATTGGGTACCTAATGAAATGAAGGCAGAAATAGAGATGTTCTTTGAAACCAATGAGAACAAAGACACAACATACCAGAATCTCTGGGACACATTCAAAGCAGTGTGTAGAGGGAAATTTGTAGCACTAAATGCCCACAAGAGAAAGCAGGAAAGATCAAAAATTGACATCCTAACATCACAAGTAAAAGAACAAGGAAAGCAAGAGCAAACACATTCAAAAGCTAGCAGAAGGCAAGAAATAACTAAAATCAGAGCAGAACTGAAGGAAATAGAGACACAAAAAACCCTTCAAAAAATTAATAAATCCAGGAGCTGGTTTTTTGAAAGGATCAGCAAAATTGATAGACCGCTAGTGAGACTAATAAAGAAGAAAAGAGAGAAGAATCAAATAGACGCAATAAACAATGATAAAGGGGATATCACCACCGATCCCACAGAAATACAAACTACCATCCGAGAATACTACAAACACCTCTACACAAATAAACTAGAAAATCTAGAAGAAATGGATAAATTCCTCGACACATACACCCTCCCAAGACTAAACCAGGAAGAATTTGAATCTCTGAATAGACCAATAACAGGCTCTGAAATTGTGGCAATAATCAATAGCTTACCAACCAAAAAGAGTCCAGGACGAGATGGATTCACAGCCGAATTCTACCAGAGGTACAAGGAGGAATTGGTACCATTCCTTCTGAAACTATTCCAATCAATAGAAAAAGAGGGAATCCTCCCTAAGTCATTTTATGAGGCCAGCATCATCCTGATACCAAAGCTGGGCAGAGACACAACCAAAAAAGAGAATTTTAGACCAATATCCTTGATGAACATTGATGCAAAAATCCTCAATAAAATACTGGCAAACCGAATCCAGCAGCACATCACAAAGCTTATCCACCATGATCAAGTGGGCTTCATCCCTGGGATGCAAGGCTGGTTCAATATACGCAAATCAATAAATGTAATCCAGCATATAAACAGAACCAAAGACAAAAACCACAAGATTATCTCAATAGGTGCAGAAAAGGCCTTTGACAAAATTCAACAACACTTCATGCTAAAAACTCTCAATAAATTAGGTATTGATGGGATGTATCTCAAAATAATAAGAACTATCTATGACAAACCCACAGCCAATATCATACTGAATGGGCAAAAACTGGAAGCATTCCCTTTGAAAACTGGCACAAGACAGGGATGCCCTCTCTCACCACTCGTATTCAACATAGTGTTGGAAATTCTGGCCAGGGCAATTAGGCAGGAGAAGGAAATAAAGGGTATTCAATTAGGAAAAGAGGAAGTCAAATTGTCCCTGTTTGCAGATGACATGATTGTGTATCTAGAAAATCTGACTGTCTCAGCCCGAAATCTCCTTAAGCTGCTAAGCAAATTCAGCAAAGTCTCAGGATACAAAATCAATGTACAAAAATCACAAGCATTCTTATACACCAATAACAGACAAACAGAGCCAAATCATGAGTGAACTCCTATTCACAATTGCTTCAAAGAGAATAAAATACCTAGGAATCCAACTTACAAGGGATGTGAAGGACCTCTTCAAGGAGAACTATAACCACTGCTCAATGAAATAAAAGAGGATACAAACAAATGGAAGAACATTCCATGCTCATGGGTAGGAAGAATCAATATCGTGAAAATGGCCATACTGCCCAAGGTAATTTATAGATTCAATGCCATCCCCATCAAGCTACCAATGACTTTCTTCACAGAATTGGAAAAAACTACTTTAAAGTTCATATGGAACCAAAAAAGAGCCCACATCTCCAAGTCAATCCTAATCCAAAAGAACAAAGCAGGAGGCATCACGCTACCTGACTTCAAACTATACTACAAGGCTACAGTAACCAAAACAGCACGGTACTGGTACCAAAACAGAGATATAAATCAATGGAACAGAACAGAGCCCTCAGAAATAATGCCGCATATCTACAACTATCTGATCTTTGACAAACCTGAGAAAAACAAGCAATGAGGAGAGGATTCCCTATTTAATAAATGGTGCTGGGAAAACTGGCTAGCCATATGTAGAAAGCTGAAACTGGATCCCTTCCTTACACCTTATACAAAAATTAATTCAAGATGGATGAAAGACTTAAACGTTAGACCTAAAACCATAAAAACCCTAGAAGAAAACCTAGGCATTACCATTCAGGACATAGGCATGGGCAAGGACTTCATGTCTAAAACACCAAAAGCAATGGCAACAAAAGCCAAAATTGACAAATGGGATCCCATTAAACTAAAGAGCTTCTGCACAGCAAAAGAAACTACCATCAGAGTGAACAGGCAACCTACAAGATGGGAGAAAATTTTCGCAACCTACTCATCTGACAAAGGGCTAATATCCAGAATCTACAATGAACTCAAACAAATTTACAAGAAAAAAACAGACAACCCCATCAAAAAGTGGGCAAAGGACATGAACAGACACTTCTCAAAAGAAGACATTTATGCAGCCAAAAAACACATGAAACAATGCTCACCATCACTGGCCATCAGAGAAATGCAAATCAAAACCACAATGAGACACCATCTCACACCAGTTAGAATGGCAATCCTTAAAAAGTCAGGAAACAACAGGTGCTAGAGAGGATGTGGAGAAATAGCAACACTTTTACACTGTTGGTGGGACTGTAAACTAGTTCAACCATTGTGGAAGTCAGTGTGGCGATTCCTCAGGGATCTAGAACTAGAAATACCCTTGGACCCAGCCATCCCATTACTGGGTATATACCCAAAGGACTACAAATCATGCTGCTATAAAGACACATGCACACGTATGTTTACTGTGGCACTATTCACAATGACAAAGACTTGGAACCAACCCAAATGTCCAACAATGATAGACTGGATTAAGAAAATGTGGCACATATACAGCATGGAATACTATGCAGCCATAAAAAATGATGAGTTCATGTCCTTTGTAGGGACATGGATGAAATTGGAAATCATCATTCTCAGTAAACTATCTCAAAACAAAAAACCAAACACCGCATATTCTCACTCATAGGTGGGAATTGAACAATAAGAACACATGGACACAGGAAGGGGCACATCACACCCTGGGGACTGTTGTGGGGTGGGGGGAGGGAGGAGGGATAGCATTAGGAGATATACCTAATGCTAAATGACGAGTTAATGGGTGCAGCACACCAGCATGGCACATGTATACATATGTAACTAACCTGCACATTGTGCACATGTACCCTAAAACTTAAAGTATAATAATAATAAAATAAAAAATAAAAAAACAAAACAAAACAAAACAAAAAAAACTCAAAATTGTTCCCATCTTTATCCTTTCTTTTCTTTTAGGATTTTCCCCCAAATTAAAAGAGAAAATAGAAGTTATCTGAAGATTATATCATGCTAATTATAATTTTCTATAACTACATCTTCAGATAAAATGCTTATTATGTATAATTATGCATAATCTCTAAAGTTTGGTTGGGTTTACCTTTGTATGATTATTCTAAGGCAATTCTCAAATTTTAGTGTGCATCAGAATCACCTGTAAGGTCTGTTAAACCACATGAATGTGCTCCATTGACACAATTTCTGATTCATCTGATTTCATCTGGGCTGGGGCCTGATAATTTACATTTCTAACATGTTCCCTGGTGATACTGATGCTGCTGATTTGGGAACCACACTTTGGGAACCACTTTTCTAAGGTGGAGATAGACAATCACAAATTGTTCCCCATTCCCCTCCCAATGATTGAGGAGTTGGAACCATGTATGGCAAAATAAATATTGAAACAGCTAGAAAAATAACATGTTTATAAAAGAAAATGAAAGAATTTGAGGATATTAAATAGGATAAGAAGACTGGAATATTTAAAAAATAACCTTATAGTATATGAAAAGGTTTACATCATTCTCAGCAAACTATCACAAGATGAGAAAACCAAACACCGCATGTTCTCACTCATAAGTGGGAGTTAACAATGAGAACACATGTACACAGGGTGGGGAACATCACACACTGGGGCCTGTCAGGGGGTGGGTGCCACGGGAGGGATAACATTAGGAGAAATACTTAATGTAGGTGATGGGTTGACGGGTGCAGCAAACCACCATGGCACGTGTATACCTATGTAACGAAACTGCACATTCTGCACATGTAACCCAGAACTTAAAATATAATAAAAAAAGAAAAGGTTTAGCAAAAACGGTGGGAATAGATGAACAAAATATTTTAGAATCTTATCATGACAATTTGTGTAAGTCTCTGGCTTTTATGTTTGCCCAAGAAGTCTAGGTTTGACGATGGTATACAGGAATAATACCTAGTAGCTTCCCAGGCATCTCCATGGAGCCAAGATCCCCAAGTGAGGAGGTTCAGCTTCTGGCAGTCTGTAGGTGTTCCAATGCCTCTAAAAGACTAACTGCTCCAGGGACCTACAAAGCATTTTCTTTGTTTTCTTTTCTGAGATACTAATAGTCAATTATGCAAACCTGTTCTTTTCTGTTAAAAGAGAGAGTGGGCAGGCTTAAACTTTGCCTTTCTACTATGGATTTGGGGAGGAGAAAGCATTTTTAGACAAGAGAGAAGACATATTTTAAGAAGTAAGCCAAGAATGAAGGATAATTTTAAGGAGGAAAAAAAGAACCAATGTCAATATTGGCATATTTACAAGAGTAAGAAGAAAATGTAAAGAATGAGAAAAATGAGAAGCTCAGCCTACTTCACCTACACAGGGTATAATAGCCTAGTGTGTATAGCTTATTCACTTAATATACCAATACGCCAGGGTGAATTTGAACCATTCAAAGAAGAGGCAGACATCTCACATTTCATGAAATAATGAGAACCATAGCCATCAACTGGATCAAGGAGAAAATTCCACTCCCAGAAATTCTTTCAGGTCAAGGATGAAAGATAACTATCATTCCTTGTTTATTAGGTATTTATTAGCCAACAGAATGTGAATATAGGACAAAGTTATTATGATTTAGCAGAAATTTGGTCAGATTGAAATGATGGTTTGAAAATAACATGAAATGTAATAAGAATAAACTGTTTTGCTTTTAGATGTAGCTTAACAGAAGCACATGTGAGAAGACCTTTTGGTTTAAGTCCATACTTAACAATGAGTTCCCACATTTGATAGGTCTACTATCAAAGCTACTGCAATCTTGGGACTCAGTTCTGAAAGGAAAAATTAAAGAACCAGATGAAGCAAACTGATAATCCCGGCCTATGCTAGCCAGATCATTCTGAGGTACTATGCTCAGTTTATGAACATGGTAAAAGTTCAAATAGACGAGTAGAACACATTTTCCATTTCCCAGAAACAACCAATTTCAAGTTTTCTCTTTTAGTTCTTCTGTGATTACCATCATCACTTTATAGTTTCTTAAAATACAGTCATCACATAAGAAACACAGTGAACTTATGCTAAGTTCAGCCACACTATTCACAGACTATCTCTCAATAATTTTTAGTTAAAATATTGTTAATTGTTTTATTGGTTGTATTCTATTTCTTGGTCTTTTAACTGTAGTCAGCATCTAACTGATTGTCCAAAACATAATTAACATGTCAAAACTTCCTTTGGTTTATTTGCAATATTTCCTATCTTTTCTTTTTCTAGCTATACCATTACTTTCATTCACATTATTTAAATTTATACATCTTGCTTTGTAAATATAACATCTATGTGCTTTATTAATAGGTGGCTCCTAAGAGTATACTTTCAGGGATCATTTCTATAGTTTGTTATTAATAGGTGGCTGCTAAAACGTAGAAACCATTAAATAGTAGACTCAATAGGGTGTTTACTTGGAATATTATTTACAGAGGTTCTATAAATGGATTAACCTATGGATCAATGACTTGTCCTGTATCTCTCATAAGAGAACATTACAGATGTCAAGTTTAAATAAAGTCTCTACCTACTACCTACTATCAACTGCGGAAACCATGCCACATGTATTTACTTTTGCAATTTGAACATGATTTTCTAGTATGTCCTTCCTTTTTTTGAGTTTTTACTTGCCTTTCTTTTTCCATGTTGACAAATAAAGCACAAAGCACTTATTTTCATTATACCACTAACATAGTTCAAGTTCTTAATTATATAATTTCTGTAATAGAATATTCCATCATCTTAAGGCTATATTTCAAAACATCTTCTGATTTATCTTTCAGTTTGGATCCTGTTATTTTCAGGTTAGATTAGTGACCATTTACATAGGGTTTATTTTCAGTGTAATCCTTAGTAAATTTGACTATTTCTATTATCTTATGTTGTATTCTTGGATTCTTTTAAGTTTTGCTAGGCTATGTTCTTAAGTTATGTATGTACATATGTTTTTTTTTTCAAAATAGGCAACTGGGAGACAAACTTTTTGGTTCCTTGCATTTTAAAATATTGTTTTGTCCATATAATTGGACCATTATACTGATTATTTTGTCCATCTATTTGCACAGTATTTTTTGCGGGTATGTCAGTTGGGGTTTTAAAATTATAAATAATGGAATTAAATTCTGGCTAACCTAAGTAAATATGAATATATTGAAATGATATTGGTGGCTTCAGGCATCTTTGGGAAGTTTGAAAAGTGCTGGGCACCAGACAAGAATCAAAGTGGCTCAGAAATCAATGCCTTTCTGGTCTTTTACTGCGGATATATCTTTTTATTTTTACTTTACTATTCTGAGCTCCTATTTCTCCACTTTAATATATTGGTCAATATCATCTCAAATTGCTTTCTCCAGTTTTCCCCCCAGAAGTCCATCAACATCTTTTACGCTGATGGTGCATTTTTTAAAAGCATTGTCCAGGCTTTATTCTCTTTTTGTATCTTTTTGCCATTATTGCATTGAGATTTCAGAAGAGATGAGAGACAACATATTTTAAGAGTATGTTGGAAAACTGTTATGTCCAGAGAGTATTCAGAATGGAAAAGGGATTGAAAATCATGTTACCAGGGACATGAAGGGATAGACCGGTAATGTTTGTTACAAAGTCTTAGGATTGGTGACATGTTAGCAGTCTCCCAACAGGCCCAGAATTCTAGGAAATTAAATAGCGGAAAATTTGGACTCAGCATAAGGAAGAACTGTCCTTTCTTTTCTCTGTCCTCTACATTCCATCATACGAGTCAATGTTTTATATAACAAAATCTGGCATGGGCCTATTTCCGACTGGGAAGTGATTATTCCTGTTTATATTTAATGCAGGGAATTCCTCATTTATTAATGTACTCTTCTAAGAGGCCTTCCTTCTGCCTTACCTTAGCCTCAAGTATTTTTTTTACAGCATTTGTTAAAACAATTAGAGATTTATCAAGGAACTATGGAATAAATGAAGTCAGGAAGGACAAATATAGAGAAAGATTACTTTCATCGCTATTGCTAGGTTCAGAGAAAATAGGCAAGATTAAATATAAAGATCTTGGGTTAAGCTTATGGGGAAATTTCCCAAGAAGATTGATTTTGAAAGTCATGTATTGCCAAAGAAGCAAGGATACCTTAAACTCCAGAGGTATTTTAAAAATCAAGCTTAAATAGGTTATAATCTGCCCAAATAATTTAGTGTGGTACTGTTTGAAAGTGGGAGGAAGGATTAAATTTACAAATTTCTAACAATTTTTCACAGGATCCTAGGGACTCGTAGGAATGCAAGTCAGCTATCCCCCAGGGTGTGTGTGTGTGTGTGTGTGTACATACCTTAACAGTGTCATTCTATGAGTCCCATTCAAACTTTAGCTAATGAAGATCTCACTTTTATCTGTCTGTCTAGGCTTTTATAAATGATTTTTATTTGAAGAAATACTATACAAGTAAAAACTGGAGAAAACTTCTGGGCTTAATATAGAAGACTATATCAATATATATATAGAGAGAGAGGCTTAGAGATGCTATGATTAATGTTAGCAGTTTTGTTCCTCTTGAGTTCTTGTATCTAACTATGTAGTGATACGTGGGAATAGCCTAGAATAGTTTAAAATTCAGTGAGATGCCGTTGTTGATGGTCTTTTTTACCCTGCAGCAAAACAGTATCACTTTTTTTTTTTTTTGAGATGGAGTCTTGCTCTGTCGCCCAGGCTGGAGTGCAGTGGCAACATCTTGGCTCACTGTGACCCCTGCCTTCCAGGTTCAAACAATTCTTGTGCTTCAGCCTCCCGAGTAGCTGGGACTACAGGCCGTGCCACCACGCCCAGCTAATTTTTTGTATTTTTAGTAGAGACGGGGTTTCCCCAAGTTGGCCAGGCTGGTCTTGAACTCCTGACCTCAGATGATCCTCTGGCCTTGGCCTCCCAACTTGCTGCAATTACAGGCGTGAGCCACCGCACCCAGCCCAGTCTCACATTTTTGTGAGGAGGAAGCAAATTTATATTTATTACAATTGGAGTCCTGAAAGTAGAAGAGGAATTACAGTTCATTAAGCCTTTAAGCTACAGGACTACCGCTGTGGGAATGCCTAAGACCTTGATCAAAGGGTACATTAGAACCCATCTCAGGCTGTGATAGTAAGTCTTTTTGCCAAGGGTGGGGGAGTATCCATCACCTCAAGCATTATCTTCTGTATTTCAAACAATCAAATTATATTTTTTCATTATTTTTAAATATACAATTAAATCATTTTTGACTAGTCAACCTGTTGTGCTAGCAAATACAAGGTCTTATTCATTCTAACTCTATTTTTCTATCCATTAAGCATCTCAACTTGTCCCCCATTTTTTCCACTACCCTTCCTAGTCATTGGTAACAGCTTTATAATCTCTGTCTCCACAAGGTCAATTGCTTTAATTTTTAGCTCCCACAAATAAGTGAGAACATGCAATGTTTGTCTTTCTATGCTTGGCTTATTTCACTTAACAAAATAACCTCCAGTTCCATCCATGTTGTTGCAAATGACTGGATCTCATTCTTTTTTTTAATCACTGAATAGAACTCCATACCACATTTTCTTTATCCATTCATCTGGTTTTGGCCTTTTAGGTTGATTCCAAATCTTGGCTATTGCGAAAAGTGCTGCAATAAACAAAGGAGTGCAGATATCTCTTCGATATAATGCTTTCCTTTCTTTTAGGGGTGGGATTCGTGGATTGGATGGTAGCTCTGCGTTTAGTTTTTTGAAGAACTTCCAAAATGTTCTCTATAGTGGTTGTACTAATGTACATTCCCATCAACTGTGTACAAGGTTTCCCTTTTCTCCACATCCTCCACCGGCATTTGTTACTGCCTGTCTTTTGGATAAAAGCCATATTAAATGGGTGAGATGATATCTCATTATAGCTTTGATTTGCATTTCTCTGATGATCAGTGATGTTGAGTAGTTTGTCATATACCTGTTTGCCATTTGTAGGTCTTCCTTTGAGAAATATGTATTCAGATCTTTTGACCATTTTGAATCAGATTATGATAATTGTTTGAGCTCCTTATATATTCTTGTTGTTAATCTCTTGTCAGATAGGTAGTTTTCAAATATTTTCTTCCATTCTGTGGTTTGTCTCTTCACTTTGTTGATTGTTTCCTTTGCTGTGCAGAAGTAACTTGATGTCATTCCATTTATCCATTTTTGCTCTCATCACCTATGCTTATGGGATATTACTCAAGAAATCTTTGCCTAGTTCAATGTCCTTGAGAGCTTCCTCAGTTTCCTTGCAGTAGTTTCATAATTTGAGGTCTTAGATTTATGTCTTAATCCATTTTGATTTGATGTTTGTATATGGTGAGAGTTAGGGATCTAGTTTCATTTTCTGCATATGAATGTCTAGTTTTCCCAGTATCATTTATTAAAGACACTGTCCTTTCCCCGGTTGATGTTCTTGGCACCTTTGTCAAAAATGAGATTACTGTATATGTGTGGATTTCTTTCTGCATTCTCTATTCTGTTCCATTGATTTATTTGTCTGTTTTTATGCCAGTACTATGCCATTTTGGTTACTATACCTCTGTAGAATAATTTGAAGTCAAGGTAATTGTGATTCCTCCAGTTTTGTTCTTTTTGCTTATGATAGTTTTGGCTATTCTGGGTCTTTTATGGTTCCATATACATTTTAGAATTTTTTTCTATTTTTGTGAAAACTGTCATTTATATTTTGATAAGGATTGTGTTGAATCTGTAGATTGCTTTGGGTAGTATGGACATTTTAACAATATTGATTCTTCCAATTTATGAGCATGGAATAGTGTTCCATTTTTTGGTATGCTGTTCAATTTATTGCGTCAGTATATTATGGATTTCATTGCAGATAACTTTCACTTATTTGGCTAATTCATAGGTATTTTATTTTATTTGTAGTTATTATAAATGAGATTATTTTCTTGATTTATTTTTCAAATTGTTCACTGTCGACATATAGAAATGTTACTGACTTTTGTATGTTGATTTTGTATTTTGCAACTTTACTGAATTTGTTTATCAGTTTTGATAGTTTTTTGGTGGAATCTTTAGGTTTTTCCAAATATTAGATTATATCATTTGAAAGATGGATAATTTGATTTCTTCCTTTCCAAATTGGATGTCCTTTATTTCTTTCTCTTGTCTGATTGCTCTAGCTAGGACTTCCAGTACTATGTTGAATAACAGTGGTAAAATGAGCATCCTTGTTTCGTTCCACATCTTAGGGGAAAGGCTTTAAGTTTTTCTCCATTCAGTATGATCCTAGCTGTGGATCTGTCATATATGGCTTTTATTATGTTGAGGTAAGTTCCTTCTACATCCAGTTTTTGGAGGGTTTTTGTCATGAAGGGATGTTGAATTTTATCAAATGCTCTTTCAGTATCAATTGAAAAGATCTTTGGTTTTTGTTCTTCATTCTGTTGATATGAAGTATCACATTGATTGATTTGCATATGTTGAATCATCCTTGCATCTCTGTAATAAATCCCACTTGGTCATGATAAGTGATCTCTTTAATGTGTTGATGAATTTCATATGCTAGTATTTTGTTGAGGATCTTTATATCAATATTCATCAGGGATATTGGCCTGTAGTGTTGTGGGTTTTTTTTTTTTTATATATATATCTTGTCTGGTTTTGGTATCAGGGTAATAATGGCCCCATAGAATGAGTTTCAAAGTATCCCCTCCTCCTTTATTTTTCAGAATAGTTTGAGTAGGATTGGTGTCAGTTATTTAAATGTTTGGGAAATTTGGCAGCGCAGCCATTGGGTCCCAGGCTTTTCTTTGCTGCAAGACTTTTATTACAGCTTTGGTCTTACTACTTGCTATTGGTTTGCTCAGGTTTTGGATTTCTTTATGGTTCAACCTTGGTAGATTGTATATATCTGGGAATTTATCCATTTCTTCTAGATTTTCCAAATTACTAGGATATAGTTTCTCCAAGTAGCCATCTATGACCCTTTGAATTTCTGTGGTATTGGTTTTAATGTCTCCTTTTTCATCTCTGATTTTATTTATTTTGGTCATCTCTCTCTTTTTATTAGTTAGTCTGGGTAAAGGTTTGTCAATTTTATCTATGTTTTAAAAACACAAACTTTGTTTAATTCATCTTTTGTATTGTTTTCTTAGTTTTAATTTTATTTATTTCTCCTCTAATTTTTATTATTTCTTTTCTTTCCTAATTTTGGGTTTGGTTGCTCCTGTTTTTTTAATTCTTAAAATGCATTGTTAGGTTATTTATTGGAATTTTTTTTTCCTTTTTTGATGTAGGTGCTTATATCTATAAATGTCACTCTTAGTCCTGCTTTCACTGCATTCCCATAGGTTTTGGTATGTCGTGTTTCCATTATCAATTGTTTCAAGAAATTTTTCAGCTTCCTTCTTAATTTCTTCATTGACCCACTGGTCATTCAGGAATATGTTAATTTCCATGTGCTTGTACAGTTTTCAAAATTACTCTTGTTATTGATTTCTAGTTTTATTCTATTGTTATCAGAGAAGTTGCTTGATATTATTTCAATTTTTTGCATATTTTCAGACTTGTTTTGTGACCTAACACATGGTCTGTCTTGAGGATGATTATATGCTGAGCAGGAGGTGTATTCTAGCTATGCCAGCTCTTTTATGCTTTTCATTGGCATGGAATATATTTTCCATCCCTTTATTTTGAATGTAAATGTGCCTTTACAGGTGAAATGTGTTTTTTGTAGGGAACAGATCATTGCATCTTGTTTTTTTTTTTTTTTAAATCCATTCAGCCACACTGTGTCTTTTGATTGGAGAGTTTAGTCCATTTACACTCAATGTTTTTTTTTTTTGATAAGTAAGGACTTAACCCTTGTCATTTCGTTGTTTGTTTTCCAGTCCTTTTGCGGTGTTCTCTTCCTCCTTTCCTTCCATCCTGCATCCTGTCTTTTTTTTAGTGAAGATGATTTTCTCTGGTAGTATGATTAAATTTCTTGTTTTTTATTTTTTTCATGTATCCATTGTATGATTTTTGATTTGAGATTCCATGTTGCTTGCAAACATTATCTTTTAACCTATTATTTTAAACTTATGACAACTTAACTACTGATTGCATTAGCAAACAAAAAGAAAACTAATAAAATCTCTACACTTTAATTGTATTCCCTCACTTTTAAACTTTTTGTTGTTTTTCTTTATGTCTTATTGTACTATGTCTTGAAAATTTATTGTAGTTATTATTTTTGATTGGTTCATCTTTTAGTCTCTCTGGTTAAGAGTTGTTTACATACCACAATAATAGTGTTATAATATTCTATCTTTTTCTGTGTACTTACTATCACCAGTGAGTTTTGTACCTTCAGAAGATTTTTAATGTTGATTAATACCCTTTGTTTTCTGGTTGTAGAACTCCCTTTAGCATTTCTTGCAGGAGAGTTGCGACTCTAATAAAATCTCTCAGCTTTTGTCTGTTTGGGAAAGTGTTTAATTTTTCTTGATGTTTGAAGGATATTATTACTAGATATACTATTCTAGGGTAACAGTATTTTCCTTCAGCATTTTAAATATGTAATGCCACTCACTCCTGGCCTGTAGGATTTCCACTGAAAAATCTGCTGCCAGATAGAGCTTCATTGCATGTTATTTGTTTCTTTTATCTTGCTGCTTTTAGAATCCTTTCTTTATCCTTGACCTTTGGGAGTTCTATTATTAAATCTTTTGAGGTAGTCTTCTTTGGGTTAAATCTGCCTGGTGTTCTATAACCTTCTTGTACATGGATATTGATATCTTTCTCTAGGTTTGGGAATTTCTCTATTATTACCCTGTTGAATAAACTTTCTACCCCATCTCATTCTCTTAATCCTCTTTAAGGACAACAACAATTAGATTTTCTGTTTTGAGCTTATTTTTCTAGCTCTTGTAGCTCTGTTTCATTTTTTTCTTCTGCTTGATCAATTCTGCTATTAAGACACTCTAATGCATTCTTCAGTATGTCAGTTGCATTTTTGATCTCCAGAATTTCTGTTGGATTGTTTTTAATTATTTCAATCTCTTTGTTAGATTTATCTGATAAAATTCTGAATTCCTACTCTGTGTTATCTTGAATTTCTTTGAGTTTCTTCAAAACAACTATTTTGCGTACTCTGTCTGAAAGGTCACATATCTCTGTTTCTCCAGGATTTGTCCATGGTCCCTTATTTAGTTCATTTGGGGAGGTCATGTTTTCCCCATGTTTTCCTGGCTGAGCTTCATGCTTGCGTACGTTTGTCAGTGTCTGAATATTGAAGAGTTGGGTATTTATTGTAGTCTTTAAAGTCTGGGTTTATTTGTACCCATCTTTCTTGAGAAGGCTTGCCAGGTATTCAAAGGGACTTGAGTGTTATGATTTAAGCCAGTCTGCATTGGGGATACCCTAAGCCCGGCAATGTTGTGTTTCTTGCCAGCCTGTAGAAGTATTGCTTTGGTGGTCTTGGAAGAGATCCAGAAGAATTCTCTGGATTACCAGGCATAGATTCTTGTTCTCTTCCCTTACTTTTCCCCAAACAGAGTCTCTCTCTCTCTGTGCTGAGCTGCCTGGAGCTTAGGGTGAAATGAAACAAGTACCCCTGTGGCCACCATTACTCGACTGCACTGCATCAGACCTGAAGCCAGCAGAGCACTGGGTCTCACCCAAGTCCACGGTAGTTACCACCTGGTTGCTGCCTATATTCACTCAATGCCTTAGGGCTGTATAATCAGCAGATGCTGAAGCCAGCCAGGCTTGTGTCCTTCCCTTCATGGCGGTGAGCTCCCCCAGGCCATGGGTGAGTCCAGAGATGCTGTCCAGGAGCCAAGGCCTGGGATAAAAAATGTTAGAAATCTAACTGATGATTTTTATTCTGTAGCTAAGCTGGCATTCAAATAATGAGACAGTGTCCATCCCTCTCCTCCTCCCTCCCCTTTCCACAGGCAAAGGAATATCTCCCTGTGGCCACCACCACCACAGACCTACAGGGACTAATGCCAGGCTACCACTGATGTTCATTTAAGGCCCAAGTCCTCTTCTGTCAGCTTGTGGTAATGCTGCCAGGCCAATGACTCACAATTCAGGGCAGTGGGCTCCCCTCTGGCCCAGGACCAGTCCAGAAATGCTGTCCAAGTGTCGAGGCCTAAAACTGGGGACCCCACGAGCCTGCTTGATATTCTACTCCACTGTGGCCAAGCTAGTACAAAACAGAGTCCCCTTTACTTTTCCCTCTGCTTTTCTCATGTAGAAGGAGTCTCTCACCATAGCCACCGTAGCTGGAAACGTGCTCAGTCTTGCCTGAAGCCAGCACATTTCAGAGTCTCAACCAAACCCACAGCATACTACTTGAGTATCATTGCTGGTTATAAAGGGCCCAGGGACCTTTTAGTCAGCAGATGATGAATCCTGCCATGACTGTGTCCTTCCCTTCTAGGCAGTGGGTTCACTTCTGGCCCAGGGAGTGTCTAGAAATGTTGTCAGGGTTTAGGGCCTGGAATGGGGGTCTCATGACTCTGCCTGGTGCTCCATCCTATTGTCGGTGAGCTAGTAACCAAGATGCAAGTCAAAATTCTTTTGATTCTTCCTTCTTCCCTCCTCAAGCACAAGGAAGGAGTCACTTTAGTTGTTGTAAGCTGTGCTGCCTATGGTTGGGAGAAGAGTGTGCAAGCACTCCCTTAGCCACCCTGGCTGGTGTCTCACAAGGTTTTGTGCTGCTTAAATCCACTGCCTCTGACCCCAGCACAGCACTAGGGCTTGCCTAGAAGTTGCAATCCTCGTGGTCTAGACTGCATTTCATGTTTTTTTTAGCATCCCAGAGAACTTCAGCCCATGGTTCTGAGGCTTGCTGCAACTCAGATTCCAATGACTGAGACAGGCAATTTCCCTGTGGCTAGGGCTTGTCTAAATGCTCCCACCATGGGTAGAAATTGGATGAATTCAGTATGGTTCTGCTTTCTACTGTGACAAGGTAGCACTGAGTTAAATGTAAAATCTCATAATCCTTGTGCTCTCCTTCCCCCAAGTGCACAGATTCTCCACACCATACAGCTGCTGGGGGATGGAGGATGGGTGGTTTCTGCAATTCAAGACTGTCTTTCCTACCCTCTTAATGCCTCTTTCAGTGATATGAAATTAAAACCAGGTATTTTGATTGCTCATCTGATTTTTGGTTCTAATGAAGGTTTTTTCTTTTTTTCTTTTTCTTTGTGTGTGTGTGTGTGTGTGTGTGTAAATCATTGTTAAATTTGGTGTTCCTGTTTGGTGGAGAAGAATGATGATTGGTGGAGGCTTCTATTTGGCCAATTTGTTCTGCCCTTCCCAGCTAAGTCTTAGAAATTTTTCTATTTTGTGATCATATGTATTTAGGTTTTTACTTTTTTGTCTTTTTTTTTTTCCTCACAAATGTAATTATTTGTTTGTTTGCTTTTCCTAAGGGTCCAAATGGATCAAAAAGTACTAGTGTCTACGGGGAGCTTAAACGATCCCAGAAAATGTCAATGTAGGATCTTTGATGAGATCTACACTTATTCTTATAAATCATGAAACATATCTAATATTCAAAATAAGAATCAACAAAATAAATTTTCAGGTGCTCACAAAGTTGCTCAAGAACACTGGCCAGTCTACACTGAAATTGTCCTTTCTTACCCAGCAGAGAAATCTAATTATTGTAACCCTCAGAAAACCCACCGTAATTACCCCTCTCTCTCAACAACAAGCTTTCTGCTTCTCAAGAGCAGAAACAGAAACATGAAATCAAACAGCTTTCAAAGGGCTCAGGTAGATGTGATGGGCTGCCACACCAAGCTGGGAATTGTCTGCCAAGTTTCCACAGTGAACAAAACCCTAAAAGCAACTTGGAGTTTTTGTCTATGCCAATACTGAAAATGTTTATTGCCAAACTGAATGAAATAAGCTTCATAATAAAGTTAACTTCCTAATCATAAGCTTCATAATAAAGTTACCTTCCTAAAGGTTTCACCTTTAATCTTTACCCTAAATATGTGATGCTGTATTGGCACCAATACAATATAATGCACTTAAATTAATTTGAGCTTGAAGTGATTATTTGTGATAGTACTTTTTTTCTTTGGAAATCTTTCTGCAAACGACATAAAGAACTGATGGGTATCATTTGGACTTGTTTTTATTTTTCCAGATATTTTTGTATAAAAGATAAAGTAAAACTAAGTGCTTAAATGAATGAATTATTTTGATTAGAGAACTATAAAAAAATTAATTATCATTCTAATACCCTTTCCTTGAGTTTAAGTAATTATTTTTCCTCACTTCAGTGACTTCAACACATTCATATGCATTAGTGAATTAGATCCAATAAACATTTGCTGAGTACCTAATGCATTCAATACACTGTGCTAGATACTACAAGGAATAATACAAATATGAATATGATTTCACCAGATCACTAATGCATTTATACAAGATATAAGCACATAAAGAATTATAATAAAAGGCAAATTTCAAAATTCTGGTGTCACAAGAGCAGAGCTAACTGAAACTGTGGTACACAGGAGCTTGAGATCACACATTGTTACAGAGACCAGGAAAGGTAATGGAAGAAGTGACCCTAACCAGGGACTAGAAAATGGGAATGTTTCAACAGAAAGAGATGTGCTAAAGTGTGCAGTGTTTCAGGGAAGGCTGAGTGATTTAGTTTGGCTGGTTTTAAGACAAAAATGACGTAGCTGTGGGCAGTAAGACTTAGTAGAAGATAAGGCTACGATGGTGGTTGGGGAATATACTGAAGTTTAATTATAACATAGCTAATATTTATCACATTCTTATGTGCAAAGTGCCAGGCTTTACATGTGCTATTCTTGTAACTCCCCCAACTGTCCAATGAAGTAGGTACTATTATTCCACTTAAAAATGAGGACACATTTTAGAATGGCAGATTCAGGAAGCATAGTTCAGGGGGATGCCACAGATTATGGTGGTTAACTGTATGGCTTCTGGAGCCATAAGTTTAAATCCTACCTATTTCTTCTACTAAAAACCTTGGCAAATCTCCTAACTGCTCCATAGCTTACTTTCTTTATCTGTAGCATGAGGTTGAAAGAATAATTTCCTTATGGAATTGTAATGAATATTAAACATAGTGCCCAGCAAATAAGTTGTTATTAGTTTGAACAATATGAAATCATTGCCTTTGTAGGTCAAATATTGGCAATTTCAAATGGCTCAATCTAATAGGTATTAGATGTTATTAATTTAGAAGACAAATGAATGTCATTGAAAGGTTTTGCCCTCTGTAACTACATCCTATTTCTCGTTCTTTCCCATATATATGCCTCCACCTAATAGTTATACCTGCTATCTTTATCACTTCATCAATTGCATTGCAAGGGGCATCTTTCCCCTTCAGTTTCAAAAACCAATCTAAATAGCCCTAAACCAAATTAAACAGTAATGACACCTAACTGAATATTTCATAGTAGAGCCAAGAAATAATAAAATATACCACTATATCAGGGAAAAACATATATATATAATGTTTAATATTTTTTCAGCTATGGGACCAGACTTGTAATAAGTAATACATACATATGGGGAATTTTATAAAAATATTTCAGATAATTCCTTCACTCATTCATTTATTCTTTCGTTCACTTATTTATTCAATCAATTTTTATTGAGCACATCCTACGCACAAGACACAATATTAGGTACAGAAAAGCTATAAAGATAAATGTGACACATTCTTTACCATTAATAATAATATATATTATCTAAAATTTAATTTGAGCTAATATATAACTGACAGTGAAATATTTGGACCACCTAAAACAAGGATAAATGATTCTGTGACGTTTATATTCTTGCATTATGCAAAAATGATTCTAAAATAAACTATTTTTTTTCCCAGAAATTGTATGAGCTATACATTGCTATGTAACAAATTGCCCCAAATTTAGCGGCATACTACAACAAACACTTCTTATCTCATACAGTTTCTGAGGATGAGGAATCCAGAATGGTTTCCTTGGGTTTTCTGGCTGAAGGTCTCTCATGAAATTACGGTCAAGCTATTAGACAGTGCTGCAGTCATCTGAAGGCTTGACTGAGGCTGGAAGATCTACTTCTAAAATGGCTGTTGACAGGAGGCCTCAATTCCTTGCTGGCATTTGACAGAAGGTCTCAGTTCTTCATCATGTAGGTCTTTCCAGGGCTGCTCAGGACATGGCAGTTGACTTCCCCCAGAGCAAGTGATCCAAGAGAGAGCAAGGAGGAAGCCACAGTGACTTTTATGACCTACTTCAAAGTCTCACAGTCTCTTCCATTTTCCTGTATTAAAAGTAAGTCCCTAATTGCTAAAAGAGTACATTTTTAAATGTTCTCACCACAAAGAAATTAAAAGAGGTTATGGATATGTTAATTAGCTTGATTTAATAATTCCATAATGTATACATATATCATAATATAATATTGTACCCCATAAATACATACAATTATTATTTGTCAATTAAAAATAAAATAAAAAGACGTAAGTCACTAAGTCCAGCCCATTTTCAGGATGAGGAAGATTAAGCTCCATCTCTTCAAAGGAGAAGAATCAGACTTTATGGATATAAAACTACCACAGAAGTGATGTTAATGTCTCATTTGAATAATTGATTTGAAATTTTTTGCATTTGGTAGAACTCTGTGCTTGCATGTGCTTGTTACTTTTTTGTTCATAAGTTTTAAATAATCACTTTACTATTTCCTGATGTAAAAAGTAACAAATATAAACTATAGAACACTTAATACAGATAGGGAAGTTAGAAAAACATGAATCACTCATAATTCTACAATGCAGATATAGCCATTTTTAACATGTTTTTATTTCTTGTGTGTGTATATATATATATGCAAATATTAGTGTTCACACACACAAATATATATATACACACACATACATATGTAATATATATGCCTTAAGTACATAATAAATATTTTGGAACATGTGTATGTGTATATTCTTATTTAGATATATAAGAATTTACCCCTGTAATTAAAATTACTTGGAAACGGAATTTTAATGGCTACATAACAATATACAAATAAATGTTTATTTCCCTCTTTTTTTTTTTTTAGAGACGGAGTCTTGCTCTGTCGTCCAGGCTGGAGAGCAGTGGCGCCATCTCGGCTCATGCAACCTCTGCCTCCCGGGTTCAAGCGATTCTCCTGCCTCAGCCTCCCGAGTAGCTGGCATTATAGGCGCCTGCCATTGCACCCGGCTCATTTTTTGTATTTTTAGTAGAGGCAGGGTTTCACCATGTTGGCCAGGCTGGTCTCGAAATCCCAACCTCAAGTGATCCATCTACCTTGGCCTCCTAAAGTGCTGGGATTACAGGCGTGAGCCACCGTCCATGGCCTATTTCCCTCTTTCACCTTTTAAAATAATTTTCTGAACATTTAGGCTTTTTATTTCCTTTTGTCACAATAAATAACAATATAAAACATATCTTTGCAGAATGTCTTTGTATCTCTGGTTATTTTCATATGATAGGATCTTACAAGTAGAATTATAGGATAAACAGACTACTAAATTGCCTTCAAGAAAAATTATATCCATTTGTATTTTTACCAGAAGTTTGAGTCCCCATCTCATGGTGATTTATTGAGTATTTAATGTTATAATTTCTTAATCTTTGCTAATAGGCCAAAATGTGTATTTATTTATTTATTTTACTTTGTACTTCGGTGGCATGTCAGTTATTATTTTACTGTCTCTCAGCTCCACATTCACTGTTGGTTGCCCGCTCCGTGAAAATAGATATAGGCTCTTTAAATGTTTCCTTTGCAGCTTGCATGATGGCATACTTTGTCAGTAGAGGGCGCTGGAGACACACTGCAAGAGGAAGGGGTCTTTCCTGATTCCTCCAGGCTGACAGGCCAGGTTACTGGAGAGCAGGCTTTTTTCCTTCACTACTTTGCCTAGAGTGGTTTCTGCAGTGCTGGTTGCCTGTAGGGTGCAGCTTTCTCCAGCATTTCTCCACTTGCTTCTCCAGCTTTTGCTTTGGGCAGTGGTGGTATAACCTGGAGCCACAGTGCAAGCCGGTCCTGAAGCTCCAATTGCTGCTCTCCATATCTTCTCTTCAGCTGGGTGCACACTCATACAGAGGACCCTGCTGGGCTGGCCAACTACTGAGCCACTTGCCTGAGCTTTGTCTTGTGCAGTCTCGTCACACAAAGTTATGCTAGGTTCCTGCAAAGTAGGTCCCTCCGGCTCCTAATCTCAACAGTGCCTCGAACAGAACCCGTGACTCCTTCTTTGTGCTTACCCTTTGGCAAAGCCCCAAGTCCCTCTTCATATCTGCCCACCTGCCTCAGCTGGTCCACACCTAGGGGGTTGGCTGTACCAGCTTGTCCAGTATCTGTGGTCCTGCTCTGGCCTGGGCAAGCCAGCAAACTTCTCTCCAGTGGGCTGCAACCACACTTTCTCCAGTGAATTCTGAAACCCTCATTCCTGCCTTTCCTTGTTAGGATTCTTTCCCTCAGCCTTAGGGTACCTTCTCTTTTCATCTTTATTATTATTCTCCTATCATAGCTTAATTATTATTTATATTAAACTTTCCCTGTTTAAATTACTACCTTGTTTCTGTCTTCTGATTGATACAGACTAACACAGTTGTTCACTGTTAAGATACGACTTTTTCATATACTTAGTGGCCATTTGCATTCTCTCTTCTGTGATTTTTCTTTTCATATCTACCTTTTTTTCTATGTAAGACTTGGTTCTTTTCTTATACATTTCAGTCTATTGAAGATTAACCTTTTGTCATGTTCATGGCAGGTACATGACACTAGTTTTTTATAAGTATGTTGAATTTTAACTATTACGTTTGCCTCATTTAAGTGAGATGAGACTATTTTCTTATTAATATTGACAGGTGAAAGAATAGCGATGCAAGCCTCTGGTTTACTCAGTAAGAGAGACTTCTTAGGCTTGAAAAGGCCATAGCACACTTTCACCTTCAACCAGTTTAGGTTTGGTAATACTGAGAAGTAATGCCTTTGTCTTAAAAATGTTTCATATTTTAATATTGTTAATCTTCCAGTTGGGTTTACTGCATATAATCTCATTCCTTAGTACATGTAATATGATCAATTTACTACAATGCTTATGAGGAATGCAAATGGAATTAGTTTACAGAATGAAAGAATGTTGCATATAATTCCATTTTAATATAGAATTTATAAATAAAATCATAGATTATACTTATAGCATTTCTTCATTTTTAGTGTTTTTTTTTCAAGTGGGTTAAACAGATCTGTGAGTACCTTGAGAGTTGTCATGTAGAATAAGATGCTAAGAGGGCAGAGTTTGGGATTCCCTATGTAACTTCAGCTACAACAGCCTTGCTTTATCCGTTGTATTCATTCAGCAACAAATAGGTATTTGTGGGCCAAGTCTTGCTTTAGCTGATGTAATATGTCTATGTGATATAAACATTTTTTTGAAAAATAAATAAAGAAAAAGTTCAATTAACTTAAAAAAGAGCTTAAGAAAAGCTTTGAACTGATGAAAGGTCTTTCATCAGCAGAAGAGAGAGAATAAAAGGGCTGGGGGGAGGTTCAGAAAATTTCAATTAGGATTTCTTAACAGAGTCCATTATTTTTCCTTTCCAAAGGCCAGACAGCTCTGATGTTAGATAGTCAGAAGTCAACAGGCCATTTAAGATAGTCCTAGATTTTATGAAAATGCCAGAGTTTTCAAGAAGCTAATGTCACTATCAGGTAGATTCCTTGATGGTGTAAGACTGTATTTCTTTTTCATTCCAAGAACTGGCGGCTTCTTTTTTCTGAGTCATTTCTGAATCCATTGATTATGTTTCAGTTCTCTTGAGAGTCCAAGCTAAATGAAGTTTAAACGGCTTATCTGAAGACACCATTTAAATTTGAGTTCATTACATGGTTTACTATAAAAGCTATTTGGCATATGCAGTATTCAAGCTTATTTCAGTTACTGAAACTAAACTCAAACTCATTTTGTCCAACTGTGAAACCTAGTTAACCTCATCACTTCAAAAAAAATCGAGGTTTTTTTGACATTCAATTTTCTACGATTCAAGTCTCATATATGTTCGTATAAATGCAAGTACAGAACTTATGCATTCAACAAATAGTAATATCTCTGAGTTTTTTGAAATGTTTTAGCAATAGAAGCTTGTACTGCTAAACTGTTGTCTCTGTTTTTATTACTAGTTTATTTTGAAGACATTTCAGTATAATCGCCTTTTCTTTATTGAATCTGAAAATGAGAAGAAAGACTATTAAAAATTGGACATATTTTGTGCATTGGACATATTAAAGAACGGAGTATCCAATGTGCATGCTCTTGACTTACTTTGTTACTATTCTTTGAATCTCTCTTTTCTCTTCTTCATTTAATCTTTGAAGAATGGATTCCAAGAGAGAAAAGTGAAAGTTAATGTACTGAGCCACCTAAGAAAGAAGAAGAAGAAGAAAAAAAGAAAGCAGAACAATTATGCAAGAGGTGCTGAGTCAGGAGAGAAGCAAAAAACAGATTCAGGATGATGGTATTCATACATCACTGCTAATTTCTTCTGCATCTTTATCCATGAGGAAAATGCGAGCATTCTTTTCAGAAGGTCCCTGTAGGAGCCTCTGCAGTAGCGGAATGTCTGTCTTCTTTAGTCGTCTTTGTTCTGCAGTGAAAACAAGAATCAACCACAATCAGAAGTTCATGCTGCAGGAAAAGAAGGAAGATAATTTTCCAATTTATTTTTCGTATTTAACTCACTTTGAAAAAAATAACACCTGCAACAGGAGGCAATTATTCAGAAAAGCAAATTGAAATTAAAACTTAAATGAACTTCTTTCTCTTACTGTATCTCAAGTTTTGATTAATGTCTCAAAGAACTCAACCTTCCTTTGATTAGAGTGTTCAAACAAATCTCCGGTCTGATAGGACTTTTATAAAGCAATATGCCTCAATAATTATTTAGGTTTCATTCCAGCATTCCTTCATCCATACAACAAATATTTATTGGTTATTTCCAAGTTGAGTTGATGTAATTCCATCTTTCCGGTTCTTCAGGTCCAAAACCATGTAATTATTTTCAATTCTTCCTTTGTCTCGCTCCACACCCAATTCTTGGCTCATCTTTAAAAATATATTCATGAGGTTTTTGAGATCAATAATATTCTTATTATTCATTCATCTGGGCTTAATCCATTCAGCCATGAAAATGAGATAGAGAAAGAAAATATCTTCCAATCTGGTGGGTTTCCAGAACTTCAAATTTCCAAAAGTTATAATATAAATACTCCTGCTACAAAAGTCCTTATAGCTTTCTGTCAAAGTAGTTTCACATCTGGGATTTCATTTTTATCAGAATAAAGCATGAACAAAACATAGTGTCCTTATATTCATCTTATTTCCTCATTCTCTCCTTCACCTTGCTTACTTTCTTCAGAACAGTGAGAACTGTTCTCATTCCCTGAGCTGGACTTATCCCAGGAAAAGAGTCAAGAGAGAGTCTAGAACTCAAAAGCCCAGCCTCCCCACAATTAAAGTGACATTACCCATTCCTGTTCACACAGTGTCAGTGTTTACTGTTCTAATTCCTCTGCCATTTCTGAAGCAATTGGGAGCCTTGACAATTTAGCTCCTCTCATCCACCCACCAGAATCCTCTTTTGACCTTCAGGTCCAATGTTAACTTGGTTTAGCATCCTCTTGCTTCATGATTCTGCTTTATGGGATGATTATTAAAAATAATGATTAAAAAATTATGATGATGATTATTAAAAATGCATATTCCTAGAGTTGTCCCCTGATCTGGAAGGGCTTGGGAATCTGTATTTTAAGTGAACTCTATAGGTAATCTGAAATGAACTACAGTGTGAGATACACTGTAATGGGCTTTGTAGATATAAAGTTAAAACCCACCTATCTCTGTTTTCCAGATTACTGCCCAAACAGGAGCCATATGCTCTCTTCTTTTCTTTATTTCTGGTCCCTAAAGGGTCTAGTTATTATTATCCTCAGTTATGGATATACACAAAATTTTGACACAAAATATAAAAGAAAATGGGATTTTTATAGGTGAAATTATAAAGAACTACTTTTTTATAATGAAAATAGACATTTTTTTCTTATAAAAACAACACGCTTGTTCGTTCATAGGTCCAGCACCTTGTGTGGAGCCCAAAAATGACTGGAAGGAAACTAAGCCATATTTCTGCTCAACTGCAGGCTAAAGTTAGAGGTGTGAGGAAAGAACGAGGTGCATGTGAATGGAATCCAAGTCTTGGAGAACACCAAAGAGGGAATTTTCAAATCTTGTACAACCTAGCTGTTCAAGTTATCACACAATCATTTAAGACTTCTTAATAAAACTGCTTTTTTTAAACTTAAAAAAAAATTCCCTTCCCCAAACATGCATGCTATTGTAATTGGAACAAACGAGAAAAGTATAAAGCAGGAAGTAAAGCACCACTGGAATTTCCAAGCCCTGAGATACTCTGCATTACCCTTTGAGTGTCCCCCTCACACAACTTATAATACATAAAGGTAATCATATCGTGCTTGCTATTTCTATTGTACACACCTTTAAACAAATCATTTTTTCTCTTTTTTTTTTTTTTTAGACGGAGTGCAATGGCACGATCTCAGCTCACTGCAACCTCCGCCTCCTGAGTTCAAGCGATTCTCCTGTCTCAGCCTCCTGAGTAGCTGGGATTACAGGTGTGCACCACCACACCTGGCTAATTTTTTTGGTATTTTTAGTAAAGACGGGGTTTCACCATAGTGGTCAGGCTGGTCTCAAACTCATGACCTCAAATGATCCGCCCACCTCGGCCTGCCAAAGTGCTGGGATTACAGGCATGAGCCACCGTGCCTGACACCCCCTTTCTCATCCTCTCATCTGCATTTCCCCAATCCCCCACCAGGTAATCTATCTCAATGGTTTTGTATTTATCACTCCATACCTTTCTCCCTAATCATAAGACCATATATACCACATACTTAAATGGGAGCTTGTAACTGTTTAAAAAATGGGATCTTTTATATATTCTTTTAGGCATCTTGCATTTCTCACTTAAAATATATTATGGAACTCCTTCCATTCTATTGGCATAAATCTACTCATTCCATTCAATGGCAGCCCAACAATCACTTATTTAATCATTTCCCTAGGATGAGTAACTTTGTCTTTAGCTTTTTGTCCTTATAAACAGCGTTGCACATAAATCTGTAGGCACTAGTGCTTATATTTTTGTGGGATAGATTCTCACAAATGGAATGGTCGAGTTAAAGGACATATATACTGTAAATTTTAATAAATATTGCAAGAATAAATTCCAATAAAAAGAAAGTCATATTTTCACTAGTGTTGCATAAAAATATCTTTTTACTCTGATGCATGCCAGCCATGGGTAGAATCATTTTAAAGCATTTTGCCAATCTGAGAAGTGCAAGATAATATTACGGTGTGGCTTGAGCTTGCATTTCCTTAGCTACTTGCATTCCACTGAATTTAAGACTTTTCTAAAACTATTTAACTGGTTATTATAGTTTTTCCTTTCAATTGTATTTTCATGCTTTTTTCTATTTTTATTGGATTGTCTGTTGTTTTGTTACCATTTTGTAGGAAATTATTGGTATTATAGTTATTAATCTTTGGAGTACATTGACAATATTCTTTGTAATCTACTATTTGTATCTTTTAAATTGTTACACAGTCCAGTATTGCTACCATTTATTTTATATCTTTTGGTTTTCTTTCTTTCCTAAACAACTAGAATATGAATATATATGTGTCCTTAGAATTTTCCAAAAAATAGATCTTTATTTTATTTTATTTTTATTATTATTATACTTTAAGTTTTAGGGTACATGTGCACAATGTGCAGGTTAGTTACATATCTATACATGTGCCATGCTGGTGTGCTGCACCCACTAACTCGTCATCTAGCATTAGGTGTGTCTCCTAATGCTATCCCTCCCCCCTCCCCCGACCCCACAACAGTCCCCAGGGTGTGATGTGCCCCTTCCTGTGTCCATGTGTTCTCATTGTTCAATTCCCACCTATGAGTGAGAATATGCGGTGTTTGGTTTTTTGTTCTTGCAATAGTTTACTGAGAATGATGATTTCCAATTTCATCCATGTCCCTACAAAGGACATGAACTCATCATTTTTTATGGCTGCATAGTATTCCATGCTGTATATGTGCCACATTTTCTTAATCCAGTCTATCATTGTTGGACATTTGGGTTGGTTCCAAGTCTTTGCTATTGTGAGTAGTGCCACAATAAACATACGTGTGCATGTGTCTTTATAGCAGCATGATTTAGAGTCTTTTGGGTATATACCCAGTAATGGGACGGCTGGGTCAAATGGTATTTCTAGTTCTAGATCCCTGAGGAATCGCCACACTAACTTCCACAATGGTTGAACTAGTTTACAGTCCCACAAACAGTGTAAAAGTGTTCCTATTTCTCCACATCCTCTCCAGTACCTGTTGTTTCCTGACTTTTTAATGATTGCCATTCTAACTGGTGTGAGATGGTATCTCATTGTGGTTTTGATTTGCATTTCTCTGATGGCCAGTGATGGTGAGCATTTTTTCATGTGTTTTTTGGCTGCATAAATGTCTTCTTTTGAGAAGTGTCTATTCATGTCCTTTGCCCACTTTTTGATGGGGTTGTTTGTTTGTTTCTTGTAAATTTGTTTGAGTTCATTGTAGATTCTGGATATTAGCCCTTTGTCAGATGAGTAGGTTGCGAAAATTTTCTCCCATTTTGTAGGTTGCCTGTTCACTCTGATGGTAGTTTCTTTTGCTGTGCAGAAGCTCTTTAATTTAATGAGATCCCATTTGTCAATTTTGGCTTTTGTTGCCATTGCTTTTGGTGTTTTAGACATGAAGTCCTTGCCCATGCCTATGTCCTGAATGGTAATGCCTAGGTTTTCTTCTAGGGTTTTTATGGTTTTAGGTCTAACGTTTAAGTCTTTAATTATAGATCTTTAAGCTTTCAATTATAAGAACTTTAATTTTATATATGTTTGGAGATACAGCTTTCATTTTCTTAAGGTTGTTCTGGCATCAAAATGTATTATTTTATTCTAATAAATTTCTGGCTTGAACATTCTGACACTTAAGTTATAGCATGAGTTTTTTCTACAAATTGATATATAAAATTTTTCATTTGTGCAGTTTTAAAAACTTTCATTTCAGTATCACTTTAAGTTTTCTCTATTCTCTCTATTATGCTCCTAGCATCCCACTTACAGCGCCTTCCCAATGTTCTGCTTCTAACCTTTTACCCCTCACCACGAAGTTCTGAATATGCATCTCTACTGAGGAAGAGATAGCACTCCCGCAATGTGTCAGACCCTGTGCTAAAAAAGAGGCAATATCAATGTCAGAGAGAACAGGTACGCAATCATGACTCCTCTAAGAGCAACACTCAGAAAGGAAAGCCAAAAAGAAAGTTACAGAGGTGAGCAAAGACAAAAATGCCGAAACAGTTCCAGAGGGTTTTGATCTCCATTTAGATAATTTAATGTCTGGCCAACAAGCAAACTCTTTCATATAATCAACCCTTCAGGGATACCTTATTCTTAAGTTATCTTTCTTTAAAATTGTGGACTATAGATAATGTTCTAAAGACCACTCCTTCCTTTTCTCCTACCCATTCCTCCCCTTTCTCCACAGAATGAGGTAAACTGTTCTGCCTTCCCCCTGGGCAGCAAACTGTAACACTCTAGAGTCAGGTACAAAGTGTGATCAAGCTTTCTTACCTCCTGTTGCAAAAATAATGTGAAGAGCAAAATCCTGGGGACTATTTTCAATCTGTCAAGGGAAAAAATGAACAAATATAAATTCTTTGTTGTTATATGATGTTTTCTAACCTGACCAGACCCAAATCATGTCTGTTTTCTCTCTTCCATTTTTCACTTTTAGACATAAAATCTTCTCTGCTCTTATGGGAATTATATAATTTTTCAAGGGATAGTTACTAAAAGGTGTTATACGAAGGAAAGAATCTTTCAGTGCTCAACATCCAATTTAGATTTACACCTTTATAGATCTGTTTCAGAAGAGTGGATTTGTGTGTTTATAGTTGAATTATATATAATATATTTATTGCTCAGTTAAGTGATAAAGGTTACCTTAAATTTTTGGAGAAGTTGCTTTATTACTTCTTCAGTTCTCATGTTACTGTTTACTCTGACCTTAGTTTCTGATTCAAAGGCTGGAATGAAAATTGATGTCTAGAAAAAGAATTGTCACATAAGTCTTTAAAATTATATTATATTAAGGGTATTCAATATCCTGAACATAATCTTCTTATAGGGCAAAAAAAAAATCCAAGGTCATTAATTTAAAAAATGTGTTTTGTTTTTGTTTGTTTTTCTTTGTTGTTTTTGAATATTATGTGTTCTTTTAAGCAGCTTTATATTGTTTCTAGAGTAAATTAGGTAAAACACCATTTGAGGATGCTTATAACATTTTCACTGGACAATTACACCCCTCTTTAGTGCAGTTTAAGATTTCAAAATAAGTAAGAAAGAATGTCACCAGATGCATATTTAAAAACGGATAGAGATATTAAATAAGGATTTATTTCCACATATTTTATTTATATGCACAATCTCCAAGTATTCCAAGGCTCTGTAGAAATGGGATGGGTTCAGCAGATGTAGAGATGGGTGGGTTTTGGGGTGGCTCATTGGACTGTTAAAAAGATAAGTCCTATATTGAGAGATCAGTAAATTAACATCAAAGTATACAGACACAAACATTTATAACACCCACACATGTAACACGCACCCACACACGCGGCATTTGTGTGAGTAAAAATGTGGATATGTAAATAAGTTTTCTGAGAAGATGTGTGGAGAATGTCTAGGATAAACTTTTATAAGTATGAGAAAATTCAATATTTGTAGACATTTTAGAGCATTGATAAGTTATTCTGTGACATTTACGATTTCTATGCAGCCCTGAAAAACCACATGTTCATCCTGCGCTAAGGTGAATATGATATGTTGTACACGTGGTTTGATGTTGTTTATGTGAAGAAGCTTCATGCACTATGACAATAACATGGATTACCATTCAGGAGACCTAGATTTTAGTGCCCACTAAATGCCCACGAACTCCAACTTTGTCAACTCATTTAACATCTTTATTGACTCACTTAACATATATTTGATAAATGACTTCATTTATAAAATAAGATAGTAAGACTAATCTCTAAGAGCTCTTCTAAAATGTCAACATATAGTGAATTTGTTTTTCAGAGCAGCATTTAAATCTATAGTCTTTATATCAGTTGTGTTGGCCAAAACATATAATGAAACCTGCTATCATTTACTATCACATTGATAGAAATATACTACTGGTCAAGTTATATTCACCATAACTAATCTCCAGATATGACAATCTAAGCCTTTAATATGTGTGTTATTCATAGCCTAACAATATTGGCATTAACAAGGGGCTTCATAGTATAAAAACATATCTTACGACACACAGCAACTTAAGAAACATATCCACTAAAATTCCTAGATGTCCGTCATTGTATAATTGTTGATAGAATGCTTTGTTTTTTCTTTTTTGTTTGTATTGTTTTCTGCTAGTTATTAAATTGCAGTGAATGACATTTGTGTAAAATATCTATAGTCCCAGTTTGAGCTCATTCAATCAACAGCAACAACATAAGCTAATGTAAACCGAGTTCTTCTTTTGTGCCAGGTACTATTCTTATGCTGAACTTACCTCATTTCATTCCATCCCATCAATAGCCTTGTAAAGTAAGAAGAATGAAACTTGCTCAGCAAGAATGTAAAACCAGGCTCTCAAGCTCCAGGGCCCAAGCATTTAACCACCATTCCGTGCTGCTAACCTAGTGTCAATTTCATTTCCAGCACAAGTGATCCAATCTGAAAGCCACTTGCTTGGAGCAATGTGGCTTTCCTTCTTCAACACAAATTACCCCACAAGATAATGACATACAACACAATTTCTGTGAAGAGGGAAACAGGACAATTGGTAGGTACCTTTCTGTGGGGGACTATCAATGCTACTCTATAGCTATGAGAATGATTCTGGAACCCTAAAATTCTGATATGAATAAATAATTGAGAAGAGAGGTTTCTCCCCACCAGGCTCCAAAGACACACTATCGTTACCCCCCAAGGGTAGAAGAAGAAGAAATAAAGTAAAAATCCTTACAGGAAAAAGCCTACAAAGCAATGAGTTCCTATTTCTTATTAAAGGCCTCAGAAGATACCTGGCACAGTGTAAGTGCTAAGTATTTATGAGATGGAGCGATGAATGATTGCTAAAGTACATCACATGAAAAATATTTGAGTTCTGGAAAAAAATGATGATATATTTCCTACCTTCAGCAAAATGTAATGTCTTACAAGCACTATGGAAAGGCACATATAAATTTAACACATATTCAGTGAAAAAGCAGAATGTGAATTGTATCTAAACTACAACTACACTTATATAAAAACGGTATGTGTATAGGTAAAAGACCTGGAACATGGCAACATGAGAAGTTCGATTTATTGGAATAAATTGGCCTGTGGCTTTTTCCTTTTATTTCAATGTTCACGTTCAAATGTCCTTTGATCCAACCACTCTGTAGCACTTACATTATTCCAGTATTATTGTTGGTATGTTGGTTTCCCTGCTCAATCCCTGAGCTCTATGCTGGCTGAGACATCGGCTGCCTCATCTGCATGTTTTTAATGCTTGGTACAGTGATAGAGTTCACCCGTCATGGTGGTTAAAAACTTGTGTTCTGGAGTCAGACAAAGCTGGGTTCAGGTTGAGAGTTACTACTTAAGAGTAGCATAATCTAAGACAAATTGCTTAATCTCCATAAGCCTCAATTAGCTTATATGTCAAGTAAAGAAAATAATGGTACCTATTTCATAGGATTGTTTTAGTGATTAATAAGATAATTCAGTAAAAATCTATTTAAAACACATTTACTTTAATACCTAGCACATAGAGAGTGCCCCCAAGATGTTAGACATGCTACTGTTATTATTATGACTTTAAATTGTGAATTGAATTGAGTGGTATTGTTAGTGAAACAGGGAACCTTATTTTATATTACATTAATGGAATTGTAACTCACTTACTTCATGGTTATAGAAGTGTCCATTAATAGAGGCTCTATTTTTCTGTCTTTCTTTTCTGTCCATCATCAGAGGCTTCATCCTTTTTCTCACCAGAGCTGCTTCACTCATGGTTCTATAGAGCACTGGGGAGTCTGGTTCATCCTTTGCATGTGGCTTCAGGGTGTTGCTGTGATAAGATAAATAGTCTGGGAAGAATAGATTATAAGCTCATATCATTCAGCTGCCTGTCTCCTAGCATCCTGAGTGGATTTGTGTATGCTTTCATTAATTTTAGGAATATTGCTATTTTCTGGCTGTGTAAAAGCATTATAGTCCACTGCTTAGCTGCATATTTACTTATTAAATGTTGCCTGAGACTGACTCAGCAAATTCTGCCAGTATCTCATATAAAATTCTTATGTCTCATTCTTATGTTTCATAAGAAATGATCACAATGATCATGTTTGGGGTTTGGGCATTCCTTTAATCTTAATTTATTGGGGAGTGCATTTTGTGGCATTTCAGAGTGTTAGAGCTGGAATAAACCTGATACTTTATCAGGTTTGATCTCTTACAGGTAAGAAAAAGTACAGTGAGTTGAAGTGGCTTTCCTATGGACATAGTACTCATAAATGATAGAATCTGGTCTGGATCCTTATTTTTTATTTTTATTTTTATTTTATTATTATTATACTTTAAGTTTTAGAGTAATGTGCACAATGTGCAGGTTAGTTACATATGTATACATGTGCCATGCTGGTGTGCTGCACCCATTAACTCGTCATTTAGCATTAGGTATATCTCCTAATGCTATCCCTCCCCCTTCCCCCCACCCCATTATATGTTGGCCCAAGTTCATTGGAGCTTTTCCTAAAAAATAAACACTGGGCCTTAGTTTTCCTATAAAACTACAGAAAGCTCTTTGAGAAGCTATTTATATGGTATGTGGAGCATTGAAAGATTTTGTTCCCATCTTTTATACAAGCAAAAGGAATAGTATGCTTTGGACTAGTCCTACTATTTGTAATATATCACATTATATTCTTTTTAGAACATTCCAGATGTATGATATGAATGACTTTTTCACTTAGTTGTCCACTATCCTATTATTTCTTCTCATTGAGTCATGTATATTTAAAAATGATTCATAATTGATTAGTCAAAATTTGGTTACTGAATTATTACAATTTCTATAGCAGATTTTAGAGTATAAAATTATAGTGTAGCGTTGAACAACTCTAGTATCTATTGAGTAGGCAGAAGGTGTTTAAATGGAATTGAATTGAGCTACAATGTGTTACTAGCCTAAGATGCAGAAGATTCAAACCTGCCTTCTGCCCCCATTTCTGCTTGTATCCAATTGATAGTGCCTTTTTCAATTTCCTCTCCTATGCATATTCATATGTAAGAATAAGACCATGTGGTGGCATTTGTGTTTTATTTTACTTTAGGATTTTAAATAATTTTCTACTGTAATTAGAACATTATCAAATAGGCATGAGATATTTCTTCCTTCTCTAGCACTGCTGTTTAAATACAAATATATTTTTATGATGTCTTTGATGCCAAGATACTGGGATTTCCTTGGGTTTAATATATATTTCTAAAAGAAAATTGGAAGGGCCCATATTTAACAAGATGTAAAGATCCCATGGCATAAAGAGAAAAGGGAACCCTGGAAGGAACATCATGTTTGTCACAGGATCTGGGTTCTTGTGGAATAGCAGACGAGGCAGAATTGAGAATGATTTGAAAAAAAAAAAAAAGAGAACAAACATTGCAAGTTGCTGGTAGGCTTATGAAGTTAATGCTAGTGGGATACCCTTGTTCACACTGAACTGACTTCGTAAATCACAGCCCCATTTCAGGCACATGAATTCTGTCCACCACCCCTCATTCTAGCTTCAGTCATCAGCATCCACTACTCTTTGAATCTTATGTGTTTATGAGAATTACATGAAAAAATTCATATAAAATACAAAATATTATGCCTGATACTTACCAGAGTCTCATCAGATTACAGCTATCAATATCACTATTATTACTCTCACATCATCACCATTATGATTATAACTACTAATGTCACACATCCCTGGAGCTGGCATTTCCCATTGGTTTGCCAAGTTCAGTATGGATCCATTTGATCCTTAAGTATACTTCTCTTTTAAAAAGATCTCTGAAATAACTCCATCAAATATAAAATTGACTCCAGCATATCTGTGTCTTTCTGAGAAGTAATGTTATTGACATATCTATTAACTAACTAAAACGTTCAACTTCTAAAAATATACAGAATTAGGTCTGATGGGCTTGGCCTAACATATAAAGCTATTGAGAATAATAAATGACTCTAATCTTTGGGGAAGATATTTAACAATTTTATGAATACAAACTTTATTAAAACTATTAGCTCTCCCTATTCTAATAAATCTAAGTGACATAATATAATTTTTTTAAGAATTATATTTTTATATACCAAAGTAAGGTTCTTAAACATCATACAAGCACTATAGTGACTTTAGTTACTATGCTCCTAAGATATTTAAAAATATATATACATATAAAACAAGAGTTTATTGTGTAGTAGTATGAAAAAGGTTAGATTTCAGAGAAACATATGGAGTCATACTTTACACTAATTAAAAGTTAAGTCTCCCAATCAATAAGATTTTGATACTGACCTTCCTGGGAATTCCTTTTTTCAGACATAGGAATCTGGGTCCTGTCCAGCTCACTAATACGATAGAGATCGTCAAATTCCCCCCAGCGTGTCATTCTGAAAAGTAATAAATCTTGTAAGTACATCAGTTCCATTCATATTGAAGCCTATGATGGTTTCCAGATTTACAATATTAATATAGTAATACTGTGGGCCTCTGTAGGTGGATATATTGTCCAAAGTTATAACAATTTTATGATATTATTAAAATTATATTCATACCAAAGTGGTCGATATATGTTTTAAATGCTTCCTGTACTTTTATAGAGCATATCTTTTTGACATAATAATTCAGTTACATACTGAAACACAAGTTATATAGATTCTGTAAAACATATGTCCAGATTGAATTAGTAGAAACCAAGATGATCAATTGTTATAAAGATATTTCACAATACTCTTAGGGGAGTTTGGGTATAAAAGTGTTCTTTATACATTCTGTCAATATGTATTGTACCTTTTGCATTCAAAACATTGTTAGGTAGAGTGGCTTTAAAATAATAAAATATAGTGCCTATCGTTTAAGGCCCTTGACTACCATGAAGAATGTAGTTTATGAAGGAGGAAAATGTATGAGAATTTTGCCAGAAAATTATGATTTCATAAAGAAACTAGCAATTTTAAGTGCATTCTAGTGCTCAGAATACATGAAACCTGACAAATGTTTATTTTTACGGCAGGTCAAAACTCAATTTTATTTTATTTATCTGGTCTTAAACAAGTTTCTTATCCCCTCTGTGCCTGTGTCCTCATCTGTAAAATAAAAATGATAATAGCATGAGGTAGGATAGGGTTGTTTTGAGGATTAAAAGAGTTAATTTGTATAAAATTCTTGAATCAGTGCCCTGAAAATAGTAAGCATTCAATATAGATTAACAATAATTATAATTATCCTCATCTCCATTGTCATCATCATCATCATCATCATCATCATCACCAGCATCTGTATCTATTTAATTCCTGATGGGCCAGGAACCATTAGGGACCCAAGGTGTTCCTGGATCTCTCTAGGCAAATGGTTGCTATTATCTAAGAATCTCTTCAGTAATGTCTGTTTTTCTTATGACTAAAATATATTCACTTATAGGGAATTTATGGCATTGACTCTGCCCAAATTTCATTGGTGGCAACAAAAAATATTTATTAATACTAATGGTAGTGAATATGAAAAAAGTCATCCCTTATCCTCTTTACTTTTGAATTCTTTTGAAGCGTGTTTTATGGCTACTATATCATTTGAGTCTCACAATAGCCTTATGAGGTAGAGAAGGTAATCCTAATATATTTGTTAATTTTCCAGCAGGCTGTACTATTCAGAATACAGCCAATCAAAACAAATGTCATAAAGCCCAACTACAGGTAATAACTTTAACTCAAAGGAAAACTACCAGGTCCTGACTCAGAATCTAATTAGTCTTATGGCAGATAAAATTACCCATTTCCCCAAATCTATAGCAGCTTAATAATCAGAAAGTGGCAGACATAATTATCATAGAAGGGGGGTTAGGAATGGAAAAGTCAATACCAATGAAAAACAGAAACTAAAAATACAAAGTAACCTGATGCTATGTCATAGGGCTAAAGATAAGAATCCCCAGGATGCCAGTCAAATTCTCGGTGACCCTCGCAGACGTGACAGCTTAGTTTTGTCACACAAATATAGGAGGCCAAAAGTCATCCAATATATTCTGTGTTTGGCCCCTTATTTTTTCTACCATCTACAGCAGAAAACACCAGTTTTCAGCTCTGGATTGTGTAATTTGAAGCATAACCCCATACAACTGTGCACATGACTAAGCTTCAGGGCAGTTATCCAGAGTTTTCAAGAGAAAACTGGTTGGAACTTTATGTAATATCAAATAGTTTAACTTGCCCAAACATGGGACTTCTGTTGCTCTGACTAAAGTTCAGGATGTATATCATTTGCAAATTTAAACGATGGGGAGGTTTTCTAAGGAGTTTAAAAATAAAAAGGAGGTAGAAATTTGATAGGCAAATAGAATATGGTCACTTCCCTACCCATATTGTAAGTAAAAAAACACCACTGACGTTATTCAAATGTACACCTGTCCAGTTTGTGCTCTTTATGTTATTCTGTCATGACTTGTCCAAAATATGCAGAAGCTGAGTTTTGAAAGATATTAAAAACAGAAGTGAAAAATAGCATAAGCAAACACAACCTTAACAAGGCTGTTCTTCTCTTTTGTTATGAAAGATTTCCAAAACACTTGTGCCAGATATGAGAGATCAAAGTACTGCCCATAGAATTGTTTCCATAAAGAATAACAAGTGGTCAGAGCTCAAAAAAACTGATTTTTTAAAAGCTTCTTCACTCCAATTAAGCTGATACTTCCTCTGTGTGACTCATTTCAAACATAATTAAACTAACGTGACAAGACCAATGATTCCGTCAAAGAGAGAACTGAAAGACACAAGATTATAGCCCTTCCTGCAGCTGAAGTTCTATTGTCATTTACCCCACGTTTACCCACTGCAGATATAAAATCTGTCATCCTGCAAGAGCAGAGGTGTAAGTTTTGCCTAGAGGTGCCCACTATGGGAAAAAGAAAATAGTTTAAAAGTAAGAAAACAGTCAATTTCTTTTCACAATTAAAGGCTGAGAATTAAAATAGATGTTATCTTAAATGAGACAACCAGAGGGAGGGTGTCTAGAACTGGATTGAAACAACAAAAGTGATACCTTAGGTGGCTATGCACCCCATTAGCGAACCAGAAACCAGGGAAAAGCCACTTCAAATTGTGCTGTGCCTTCCTGCCTGAGTGTTCAGCTGGCTCCCAGGAAGTACTCTCGGCTAATTAATGACAACCAAATCTAATCTTGCTCTTGTTTGCGTGTGGTTCTGTGTGTATGTAAAAGGAATGGGATCTTTTTCTGCCAAATGTTCTACAGTTAATCTTGTTACTGGAAAAGGACAAGCCAGTGAAGGTTTCTAGGTAATTTTTCTCCACTTTAAACAAAAAGAGCCAATTCCTGTTTGCTTCACAGCGATGTACTAATAAACAATGCAAAATGTAAATGGATCCTGTAGCAGGTGTATCATGAGGATATTATTTTAGAACCTGTGGCAGTATATGGAGAGGCATATTACCTTGTCCACCTGGGCTCTTGAAACTCATCCAAAAATTCAGAATTGCTAGGAACAAGTGTTTTAAATTTGAGAAGTTAAAAAATATCGTGGTTAATAATAATATATTGCATATTTCAAAAGAGTTAAATAAGAGAATTTTTTATATTCTCTATTCTCACCACAAAAAGTGATAAATATTTGAGATGATTGATATGTTAATTAGCCTGTTTTGTTCATTCTACAATGTACATATGCATAAAAACATGTTGTATCCCACAAATTTTTAGAATTATTATTTGTCAATTAAAAATAAAATAAAACTTAAAACATATCTTGGTAAAGCCATACAAAATAATGATGGTTTAAGGTGATACTAAAATTACCTTACTTCATTTCTGTGGCATTTTCCTTTAATGTTTGATATTTATTACATTTTCATGAATTAAAAAGTTAAAATGCATCAAATAGATGTGACTGCTCAGAGAATTTTGCAATGAGGTCTTAGGTAATATGAAGTATGGTAGTTCATTTTATAAATTCGTATCTTGTACAGTTTTCTGAAAGCAGAGCCCAAGAGTAATTTTTCCTTTTAAATGATGCTCCTTGTCATTTAGAATCATAAGCCCCATCAGTCATCAGGTACCTGAAGTGAGAAATGTGGGGCTCTCTCAGGCTGCTGGAGGCTGCTGCCTCCCTTCCGTTCTTCCTTAGGCCCTGAGCCCTAAGCTCCTTGGCAATCCTTAGCTTGGATGGGAGACGAGATAGATAGAGGGACTAAGTAGTCACAACAAAGCAGAGGTAATTTAACCACAGGCTTCTGGGGATTTTGCTCTATACTATGGTTTGAATCTCCTCTTTGTGCCAGGCACACAGTTGGGCACTGGGATGAATAAAGCAAATAAAGCAAAGATGAATAAAGCACATTCCCTACCACCGAGAAGCTTGCACTATAGAAAAGGAGATAAGTATACAAAAATACAATTGACTGCATGTGTGTCAAGTGATATAGAAAAGTTTTCAGTGAGCCTAGTATAGACTGAGGGGTCAGAAATGGCTTTCTGGAGAACATGTTACCTCACCTGGGTCTTAAAGGACTGGTGGAAGAGACTCAGGCAAATGGATGTGGAGAAGCAGGTAGACTTCTAGGCAGAGTCAGGAAAATTAGAAATTGCATGAAATGTGTAGGGAATTACAAAACATTCAGCATGGCAGTAGCATAATTTTTGAGAAATATTGGCAAGGTGAAAATCATAGTCGGGCTTAAATATTTTTTCCAAAGGAAAAGCAGACTTCTGTCAAGGTGATAATTAATTTTCCCTAGTTGTGGCCAAATATTACATTGGGCAAATTGTCCTGGCAGCTCTTTCTCCATTGCCTCCTCTGATAGAATGCCAGCTCATCTAACAATGGATGGGAGGATGAATGGTAGGAAAAGAAGGCTTGGTAACTCAATGTATATACACAGTGGGTTGAGCTGGAGAGGTAAGGACTAAAAAGGAAGAAGGGATGGAAAAAAAGGATGAAAGGAACTTTTATACAGGTATGTTTCTTGCTGAGAATATTTATTAATTTTTCTAAAACTTGTAAAGGGGTAAGGAAAAAATCAGCCCAACCTGGATATCCAAGGGACACTTGCATAAACCCACACAAGGGACTGTTTTGTGCATTTATTTAACTTCAAATGCATTTCAGGGTGCTCTGTTGAACAGGATTGGGACAATCAGATGGAGCATCATTAAGTTTCCTTGGTAGAAAGCACGATGAGCCCTTTGTTCCAAGGAAAGAAGACATTTAGATTTTATCCTCTTATTTTGGAGACCAGGCCAGGGTAAATCAAATTCTGCCTTTACATTTTGCCTTTTCCAGTGAAGGAATGCAGTCTCCAGGAGAGAAGTAACAGAGCAGAGGAGTCAAGACCACAGACTGTGGACCCCAGACAGAAGTAAGGCCCAGTCCAGTTCTGCCACATCGTAATTGGGGATCTTGCACAAATTAGTTAATCTTGAAGAGCCCTGGTTTCTGAACACCAACTTCATTGAGTTGCTGGGATTTTTTTTTTTTTTCAAAGTCCCACTCTGTTGCCCAGGCTGGAGTGCAATGGTGCAATCTCGGCTCACTGAAAACTCCGCCTCCCGGATTAAAGCGATTCTCCTGCCTCAGCCTCCCGAGTAGCTGGGATTACAGGCGGCTGCCACCACGCCCAGCTAATTTTTGTATTTTTAGTAGAGACAGGGTTTCATCATGTTGGCCAGGCTGGTCTCGAACTCCTGACCTCAGGTGATCCACCTGCCTTGGCCTCCCGAAGTGCCGGGATTACAGGTGTGAGCCACCGTGCCCGGCCATTGCTGGGAAATTAAATGAGATTGTGTGTAATCAGTTTTACACAAGCTTAAGTTTCCCTCCTTAAGAGTGCACGCAATAAAACTAGATATGAAGATCATCTTCTGAGGAATTAAAAACATGAAAGATAGCTTACCCTTTGCTGGAGAAGACGTCTGATGACTTCATACTAGTAAAAGAAGAGAATGGCTTCTCATCTTGTATTTTTAGCTGTATAGGTCGTTTTACTCCCCAGAAAATGTCCAGCATTCCTTCAACAATTAGTTTGCCATCTTCAGTCTAAGGAAGAAATGAATAATCCCCCAATAGTTTTTGTATTATTTATAGACGGTAAATGTTTTAATGAAGATGTAGAAATTAAGTGCGTAAGAAACCTAAATAGATTAAAAAGAAACGCCAGGGTTGTTGTTTGGCTTTCCAATTTATCTACAAAGCAATTCTATTTTTAAAACATTCTTTTATTTTTGAAAACAGCTATACCCAGCAAAGTGAGTAAATCATAATGGTAATGGCATGTCCACCAGAGGGCACAGTATGTCAAAATGCTTTCTGAACTCTGATTCTTCCATTAAGTGGAATTTTAATTCTCTAATTTTGTTTAATTTAAAATTAAAGCAGATTTAAAAATTATGCTGAACTAGAAATTAGAAAAAACCATCTATTTAAAGATTGAACAGAAAAAAATTTAACTCACAAAGTTATGCAAAACAAGTAAAATAACACGTGTGAAAACACGCTGTAAAAATTCAAAACATAGATATATTTTTTGTAAAAACAATAGCATTTGAAGAATTTCTTTAAAATTAGAAATACTGTAGTATAGCAGAAGAAGGAGACAAATTTAACATCATGAATTTTGTGGAAAGTTTTGAATTAAAGCATAAATAATCATTATATATATGAAAGTGCTTTTCCAATGTTAAAGTAATGTTTTCTGTTATAGAAACTTTGGAAAATGTAGAAACTAACAAAAGTCATATGCCAGCCACCCAATACCTATTTTAACATTCATTAACTATTATTAATATTATGAAGAATCAATTGTTAGACAACATTTAAACACTCAATTCTTATTTGAGAGCATAATGAAAACTCCAGACTCTGGAATCAGACAGACCTGTGCTCAAACCCTGGCTCTGCCACTTCCTAGTTGTGGCCTTGGACAAGTCGCTGGCTACCTTTAAACTTGGGCTTTCTCATGTGAAAAACAGACATTATAATAACCCCTAATTCACAGCACCTGGCATTCAACAGGTGCTCTGTATTACTGTTTATTATTTCTTTGGCTGATAAACTTGCTTTGGAATCACTCCTGAAACAAAGTTTTGCACTTCTTCCACTTTTGACTTTACATTTCAGATTACTAAGAGGTCAGGTTACCAATCAGTTGTTTTCAACAATCAAACACAATTTATTCCTTGAAATGACTGTATATGATATAGATTATATAGTTAATGGTGGACAGCATTCTTTCTCTGCCTAACTAGAACTCAATTAAGCCTTTGTATCAAAAACTTATAGAATCTCTGAAAAGAAAAACAAAACCCACTACTCTGCTGAGGTTGTTAAATTCTTCATTGCTATATCTCCAGCTTTTAAAATGGTGTCTGGTACATGGTAGACATTCAATAAATATTTGTTTAATTAATTGATTAATTAACCAAAGATGAATAAAGCCACATATTGTCATCCAAGGACTGCCCCTTTTAAACAGTGTCAGAAGATTTGGAAAATTCTGAATTATGACTTTATTGATCAGTGTGTAAAGATTGAAAAGTCTGGTAGCCTCACCGTACACTTCACCTCATACAGTTTTTAAAAATTATATAAAACATGAAACTATTTTAAAAAATTAAATAACTTTTTTTGTGTGTGTGTGTGACAGAGTCTCGCTGTGTCACCCAGGCTGGAGTACAGTGGTGTGATCTCAGCTTACTGCAATCCCCACCTCCTGGTTCAGGTGATTCTCCTGTCTCAGCCTCCCGAGTAGCTGGGATAACAGGCATGCACCACCATGCCTGGGTAATTTTTGTATTTCTTTTTTAGTGGAGACAGGGTATTGCTATGTTGGCCAGGCTGGTCTCGAACTCCTGACCTCAGGTGATCCACCTACCTCGGCCTCCCAAAGTGCTGGGATTATAGGCATGAGCCACAGCACCTGACCTGAATAACTTTTGTATTATAAATGGAGCACTGATGTACAGAATTGGAAAGAATATGCCTCAACTTAAATGTTCATAACACAAAAACTCAAACATTTACCTAAAGGAAACAAACTTAACATCATGAATTTTGTGGAAACTTTTGAATTAAAGTATAAATAATCATTTTCCTAGTTTTACTCTTTTCCTAAATTTTATATTTTTATAATTGTATATATTAAGATTTAAGATATAGGACAATGTTGAAATAATTTAAAATTAGGCCCACTTCTTTATAAAGAGATTAGTTATTTAATTCAGTATATTATTGAATTTGGGAAAGTAACTGAAATACCCAATTGAACTAAATCATTTAAGCTCAATAGGAAAGGCCAGAGTGCTTTGTAAATTTCCTTCTGTCCAAACTGTAGATTTAAGCCAAATCATGGTCGCCTAAAGTCCATGCTGTGCCATGAAATTAAATCAGGAGTAGAAAATTCTAATGTCCCCTTTGGCCAGGAAGATATTGTAAATATGTAAAGTGAGCCCCATCGGAATACAAGGCTGAGTGAAGAGACGTGTGGAGAATGAAACACTGAAATTAAATAAAAAGAAAAAAAGTAAACATAAGGCCACTTTGTACAGTAGCCTGCCAGTGGCACTCCTAAAAATGCTTTTGAAGAAATAAAGGACGTTCAAATAGCAAGAGAGGAAGTCAAACTATCCCTGTTTGCAGATGACATAATCTTATATTGAGAAAACCCCATCGTTCCAGCCCAAAAGCTTCTTAAGCTGATAAGCAACTTCAGCAAAGTCTCAGGATACAAAATCGATGTGCAAAAGTTGCTAGCATTCTTATACACCAACAACAATCAAGCCAAGAGCCAAATCCCAAACAAACTCCCACAAAAAGAATAAAATACCTAGGAGTACAGCTAACAAGGGAAGTGAAAGATATTTACAAAGATAACTATAAGTCACTGCTCAAAGAAATCAGAGATGACACAAACAAATGGAAAATCATTCCATGATCATGGATAGGAAGAATTAATATTGTTAAGATGGCAATACTGCCCAAAGCAATTTGTAGATTCAATGCTATTCCCATTAAACTACTGTTGACATTCTTCACAGAAATAGAAAAAACTATTTTAAAATTCATATGAATCCAAAACAGCCTGAATAGCCAAGGCAATCCTAAGCAAAAGAACAAAGCTGGAGGCATCACACTACCTGTCTTCAAACTATACTACTGGGCTACAGTAACCAAAACAGCATGATACTGGTACGAGAACAGACACACAGACTGGTGGAACAGAGTAGAGAACCCAGAAATGAGACTGCATATCTACAAGTATCTGATCTTCAACAAATATGACAAAAACAAGCAGAGGGGAAAGGATTCCCTAGTCAATAAATGGTGCTCGGATAACTGGCTAGCCATATGCAGAAAACTGAAACTGGATCCCTTCTTTACACCATATACAAAAATTATCTCAGGATGGACTAATGATCTAAATGTAAAATGTAAAACTATAAAAACACTGGAAGATAACTAGGTAATACCATCCAGGACACAGGCATGGGCAAAGATTTCATGATGAAGATGCCAAAAGCAATTGCAACAAAACCAAAAATTGGCAAATGGGATCTAATTAAACTAAAGAGCTTCTGTACAGCAAAAGAAACTATCAATAGAGTAAACAGACAATCTACAGAATGGGAGAATATTTTTGCAAACTATGCATCTGACAAAGATCTAATATTCAGCATCTACAAGGAACTTAGACAAATTTACAAGGGAAAAAACCAAACAACCCCATTAAAAAGTGGGCAAAGGACATGAGCAAACACTTCTTAAAAGAAGACATACATGTGGCCAGCAATCATATGAAAAAGCTCTACATAACGGATCATTAGAAAAATGCAAATCAAAACCACAATGAGACACCATCTCACACCAGTCAGAATGGCTATTATTAAAAAGTCAAAAGATAACAGATGCTGGTGAGGTTGTGGAGAAAAAGGAACCCTTATACACTGCTGGGGAGTGTAAATTAATCTAATCATTGAGGAAGACAGTGTGTTGATTCCTCAAAGACCTAAAGACAGAAACACCATTTGACCCAGCAATCCCATTACTGGGTATATACCCAATGGAGAATAAATCATTTTATTATAAAGACATATTCACACATATGTTCATTGCAGCACTATTTATAACAGCAAACACATGGAATCAACCTAAATGCCCATTAATGATAGATGGGATAAAGAAAATGTGGTACATGTACACCATGGAATACTATGCAGCCATAAAAAAGAACGAGACCATGTCCTTTGCAGGGATGGAGCTAGAGGCCATCATTCTTAGCAAACTGATGCAGGTATAGAAAACCTAATACTGTTTGCTTTCACTTATAAGTGGGAGCTAAAGGATAAGCACACATGGACACATAGAGGGGAACCGCAGACACTGAGGCCTATCAGAGGGTGGAATTTGGGAGGAGGGATAGGACCAGGAAAAATAACTAATGAGTACTAGGCTCAATAGCTGGGTGACGAAATAATCTGTACAACAAACCACCATGACACATGTTTACCTATGTAACAAACTTGCACTTGTACCCCTGAACTTAAAAGTTAGAAAAATGCTTTCTAGCTTCAGGACTTTCCTGAATTCTTTCTTTAATATTTCAAAATTTTTATTATTTTGATATAGTGCACATCTATTGGAATCTAATGCATTCATTTTAAAACCCAAATCAAATTTGACATTACAGATGCATCATAATTTATTTGAATAATCCCTAATTGATAGAGATGTCTTCAATTTTCTGCATTACAAATGACATCACAATGAATATCTTTCTATATACATTCTGACGCATTTGTAAGAAAGTATTGTGATAGATTTTCAGTGGAAATGCTGTTAAAATATTCATATTCTATTTTTAAAATAGAAAGAAAATATGTCATTAAAATTTTTAAATGCTTTTCTATCTCAAAAATGCTTAGAAAGTCACAAGTGTTCCAAGCCCAAGTCTAAAAGAATCATAATCAAGTTAAACTTTCACCTGTTTCTTCCAGAATTGTGTGTGTGTGTGTGCGCGCGTGTGTGTGTGAATAACACCGGATTGCCTTTCTTCAGTGGGCTTACCTCTCCATATAAAATATGCAGATTTTTCTGGTTCTCATAAAAAATGTTATAGGTCTTCAATAAAGAATTAAGTTGTTCCCTAAAAATAAAAAAAAAATTAATTACAATCAGTCTTAGAGTTTTTAACGTAAAAGGTGATAATGGTACTTTCATAAAGGTATGAGATAGAAAGAAATAGTTTAATGGAATCTTTACTGTTCTGTCACTTTAACTTAACATAGGTCATTGGAAGTGGAAGCATTCTTAAAATATCAGCAAATGTTGAAGTTGCTAATTCATAAATAAATAACCAAAGGTGGGAAATGACTGAGGACAAAAATGGTGAGAACAGTGTTCTGTAGCAGGAGGCAGCCACGAAACAGGAATTTGGTTTCATATTCCTTTTGGTATTTCAACATTTTTAACCAACCTAAATTAAGCACTGGTGTGTGGCTGATACCATCTCTCTATACACTACTCCCTCCTGTGTCCCCAGGGCATGGGATGGGACACCAGTGCCCCAACTCTCCAAATCTGTGTTCCCTTGTGTAAGTCACTTAGTATCCCTGAATTTCCACAGCTGTGAAATGAAGGTGATCTGTCCTACTTGCCGGGGCTGTTTAGACTATTAAAGGCAACCACAGAAGTCAAAGATCCCAGCTGGCTGGGTGAAGCAACAGTGAGCAAAGGCCATTGTTACTGTGGCAGGGGAGCTTCTCTCCTGGCCTGCCCCACACAGCTGACAATGGCAGACTCTGGCCAGGAAAGTTTGCAGGGGAGGAGCCCTCTACCTTTCCGCCCTTCCAGTTGGGTATCAAGATCTGAGACCAGATGTGCTGGTGAGTGACTCAGCGCTTTCTTGCCTGGAAACTCCTCCCTGTGTCTCCCACTGGGAAAACAGCTGTGGTAAGGAATGCTCCTGACTTATCTCACCCTTTGTGGCAGGTGGGCCCTGGCAGTGGGAACACTGGCTCTTACCATACCTCTATTCTATCTTTCTCTCAGTGTCTCTATGTCTTGAGATGCTCCTCTTGAGATGATCATCATTTCTCACTTGGATTATTGCAGCAGCCTCCTAAAAGCCTCCCTGTATCTGTTGTTTACTCTCAACAGCAGAAACTGTTTTAATGCAAACCTGACCATCTCTCCTCTTTGCTCAGAACTCTTCAATGTCTTCTTGTTTTTCAGATTAAAAGCCAACATCCTTACAATGGCTTAAAAGGCTGGGTGCAACTGGTCTTCTGTTACCTCTTTCATCTCATTTCCTCCCACCCTTCCCTCACTTCATGCAACCACCAGCCTCCCTGGTGTTCCTTGGCCACTCCAGACAGATTCTCATCTTGGGGCCTTTGCACTTGCTGATCCCTCTGCCCAGAATGATATTCCCCCAAACGTTCACCTTGCCAGCTCATTCATCTTCTTTAATTATTTAATCAAAAGTCATCTTCTCAAGAAGTCCTTCCTGATCACCCAATCTAAAAGTTCACCTTCTCCCAGCATTTCATATCTTGATTTTCTCCTCTGCCCCTGTCCCTGAGTCACCTTCTATATATTTTACTTATTTCCTTATGTTCTGTCTCCTCCACTGAATGTAGCTCCAACAGGGCAGGGGTATGTACGCATTTTGTTCACACTGTATCCTGTGCCTGGAAGAGTACTTGGTACATAGCAGGACAAATTCTGGTTGACTAAAATTATCGGGAAATACTCATTGCCTAAACAACAATAAACAAAGGAAGAAAAGCTTTCTCATATAAGCGGTTTTATAAAAAAAAAAAAAGACCCAACAAGTCATGATATTAAAATTCCAAGTATTTCAATTGCTAAAATCCCTTTGATCCTCAATATCTGTCTCTGTCTCATAAGAAAATGAGAGGGCAGGGAGTTTGGTCCACTTTATTCACTCCTGCGTTCCTGGTTCTCAGAGCAGAAACTTGCTCACAGTAGGCTCTTCTTCAATAAATACTGAATATTGAATGACGGAATTTATATATACTGACTGTTACATGTTTGAAATCAGGTAAGCATGTATGTTGCCATTGGCTTTTTGTCACTTGTAATTTTCAAGGTGTACGTTTCCAAGGATCAATATACTCCACACAATTGCCATAAAAAAGATTCTCCTGAAGTCCTCCATACTGTTGGTTCATTTCCCAAATGGATTACTTTCCATTTTTAATGTTAATGAACATGTCTCTTCTAAATATCATTGGTCACACTGATTTTGTTCTCCTGGGGTCATTGTCATAGGATATTTCCTAAAAATTATACTACTGGCCGAGAACATGAACATGATTTATAGCACTCATTGTTTAGTGCCAGAACACTATTAAGAAATTTCACCATAAAGAAATTTTACTGTAAAGAAACTTCAGGGACACTTGGGATGCAACTCCTGATATGCTGAGCTGTGAGAGTTGTTATGAAAGCAAATGGAGCCTTACATAATCTTATTCCCTCAGCTTCTGCTTCTGATAAAAGTACATTACATAGTAGAGTATGAGCAGCCTTTAAAGTGTTTACTTCAGGATCATGTGCAGTTGGAAAATGTTTCTGAACCTGAATAGAGCCTGACTAAATCCTCAACTGAAATAAGTCTACAAATGACATAAGGAGTTGGCAGACGGTGGTCCCAGGCTGCCTGTTTTTGTAAACAAAGTTGTATTGGAATATCACCACACTAATTTGTCTGCTCATTGTCTATGTCTGTTTTTCTGTTATAACTGCAGAGATGAGTAGTTGTAACAGAAATCATATGACCTACAGAGCCTGAAATATTTCTAATCTGGCTCTTCGCAGAGAAAGTCTTCCAGTCTGTAATCCACTGTGTAATACAGGGTAGCTGGATATCATAGAAGTATTTTTCTCACCATGAGTAGAATCTTTTTGATTATTAATTGGATTTTGAAGGATTTTGGAGTGTTGAAGATTAGAGCTCAGTAAACTAAAGTATTGGAGTAAAATTAGGTAAATTAGTGGTGTAATACAAAGCAAGGAATTAGAAAAGAAAATTTAGAAGTTGCCTGAACAAATTATAGCAATGGTGAATGTTGTCCAAACATTTCTTTTAATTGTGTGTACACCTTACCAGAGAAACTTCTGAAGATGATTAGTTTATGTACCTGATGAAACAATATGTCTAATATAACCTTGAAAATAAAATGTATGTCTGTAACATTCTAATTTAACTTGGCATTAGGGGAACAGCAAGGTGAAGAATTACTGTTAAGTTGATCATCTGTGTCTATTCACATTACACCATCCCACAGAAGGTCATTTATTGAACATGATACAGTTGCTGTGTGAGCACAGTCAAGAGGCCTCAGTCATGCTGGGAGGGTGGGTGAGAGCTTTAAGGAATACATGTTGCCTACGGTGAACCTTGGTTGGTGAGCATTAAACAGGAAAAGAAGAATGTAAAGAGTTTACCTGGCAAAGAAACAACATGAAAAGGGACATGTAGCTATTTCTGTAGTTCGCAGAAAAAAACTCAAGAGTTGGGATTCCAAGAATGCAACATGTAAAATGCGGAATGCTGAGCAATGAATGAGCCCCATGAACCATTTTAAGAAACTTGGAATTCACTTCGCAGGCAATGGGCAGCTATTGAAGATTCTAGGCAGGTGAAAGACATGATGATACTAAGGATCACTAGGTAGATTGTGGAAGATAGATTTCAGTATGAGACAAGATAGAGGCAGCAAGATGAGTGAGACCACTGCAACACTAGTGTGGTAGAGGTGCAGAAACGAGGCTGATGTTCCACGGAAAGGTGAACAAATGTGCCATGTCTATAGAAGGTTCTAAAATCCAGAAGGGACCTATAATAATTACAGGCATTGTATGGTTTAGAAGAACCAAAGGCAATCACTGAAGTGTTATCTGGGCAGTCCCTAATCAATAAGAGGAGCCCTGATTTAATATACACTGTGGCCTGTCAGTGGTAATTTTAACAGATTTTTTTTTAGGGTCCACCTAAGTGTTACATGCGGACCCCCTCAAAAAGAATTTGTGCACCTTTCTCCCTCAAACCTGTAAAAGTTCACCTTCCAACATGATCAGACTGCTTAGCATAAACTGTTTGATGGCCCTTAAAATACTTTAAAATGGGTGATAAGAAATGGATTCTATGTCCAGTTTTCCAGTTTACAAGTCTGTGATGTCCAAGGCACGCCCAAGAAATAGACACAAGTTTTGGCCGGGCGCGGTGGCTCATGCCTGTAATCCCAGTACTTTGGGAGGCCAAGATGGGCAGATCACGAGGTCAGGAGATAGAGACCATCCTGGATAACACGGTGAAACCCCGTCTCTACTAAAAATACAAAAAATTAGCAGGGCGCGGTGGCGGGCGCCTGTAGTCCCAGGTACTCAGGAGGCTGAGGCAGGAGAATGGCGTGAACCCGGGAGGCGGAGCTTGCAGTGAGCCCAGATTGCGCCACTGCACTCCAGACTGGGCGACAGAGCAAGTTTCCGTCTCAAAAGAAGAAAGAAAGAAAGAAAAAGAAATAGACACAAATTTCTCACACTTTTATATGTGAGACATAAAAATTGATTTTCTAGGAAAGAGCCTTGGTTTTTGGAACGTGAAACACTGTATCACAATATGTAACAAGGGTGTTTTTAAACATCATCAAACACTATATAATAAGGATGGTGTTTTCACTAAACTGAAGAAAACCAAACCTCCATATAAACTGAACTTCTAGCTAAATGAACATGTAAATTATAAGTTTCTCCAGGATAGAAGTTGGCACCCTGCCACAAGCAGTGTGGAGAGAGAATCCTGGTATAAGCCTATGAATACCCAGGATTCTTCATCATGGTCCTGGAAGAGAGCTAGCCAAGGAGGGACTGACCTTGGTGGGGGGCAGGTCAGGGGGAGGGATGCTGAGGGGATATCAGGGTCCTGTTCCTTTAAGGCTCCAGCTTGGTTTTAATGAGTAATAGTGGACCCAGAGTTTACTGTAAAATGCTCTGGTGTACTTTGTACTTTGTGGCCTGAATTGCAGCTGCTCAGCCGATGGGAATTACCCGCATTCTGACGTTTGCCATGAATAATGTACTTAGCATGAAATGAGTTCCTCAATCTTATCAGGTATTTGGCTGGCTGGAAGAAACTTTTTATTTAATTTTATAAAACTGTAATATACATGAATGTGGGACAGGATTATGGGTGGAAGTGAATTATGTATGTCTCATATCCATAGAGTGGATGTCAAATATTAGTTGTACTAAGAGATTTTTTCCTCTTGTTTTAATAATGACTTACAGCATAATTAAGTGGCTATCCTAGTCCTTCCCTAAAAGGCAAAGAACCCTGTCCTAGTCTTTACAAAGTGATTCTTACAGTTTGAACCCACTAAGGACAAAGCATAAATATTGTCATATGCCGTCACCCTACACAAACTTGAAAGACTTCCGTGTGATACAAATGAACCTCAGGGGAAAATACACTCAACGAGGCTGCCAAAGGCATATTTAGCCCCCGGCTGTGCTTCCTGAGTTTGTATTACTTCTGCTTCTTGGAGACTTGCTGAAAAATGTTCATGGTTCCAATTAGGCAGGCACTGAGCTGCTTAGTGACAACAGCATTAAGAACAACATTCCATCCCAGCACTTTGGGAGGCCGAGGTGGGCGGATCACGAGGTCAGGAGATGGAGACCATCCTGGCTAACATGGTGAAACCCCATCTCTACTAAAAAAATAGAAAAAAATAGCCGGGTGTGGTAGCAGGCGCCTGTAGTCCCAGCTACTCGCGAGTCTAGGCAGAAGAATGGCGTGAACCCGGGAGGTGGAGGTTGCAGTGAGCGGAGATCACGCCACTGCACTCCAGCCTGAGCGACAGTGAGACTCTGTCTCAACAAAACAAAACAAAACAAAACAAAGCAAAACAACCATTCCACTGTGTGTGTTGCCATGTTTAAGAGCAGGAACCAAGAATATTTGAAACAGACTTCAGCAGGTGAAAAACTGAGGGAGAAAAGGATAGTGCTAATTAGTTCTCTTGCACAGGTTTTCTTTTTCCCACTGATTTTGTTCACGATATTAAATTTTAGCAGTGAAGCTATTTAACAATTTCATATGTCAGGTTCAAAAAGCTGAATTTAGAACTTTATATTTTTATAAAATAACTGAAATATTAAGGTTAAACATATTAAACATTGCATTAAATATGTAAAGGTAACAAATTATTTGCTGGGAATTAAGGTTGTGATTTTTATTTCCTATGTTATAATTCTATATACCTTATAAATCATTTTCTTTCTTTTTTTTTTTTTTGTTTTTTGAGATGGAGTTTTGCTCTTATTGCCCAGGCTGGAGTGCAATGGTGTGATCTCATCTCATTGCAACCTCCACCTCCTAGGTTCAAGTGATTCTCTTGCCTCAGCCTCCCGAATAGCTGGGATTACAGGCAGCTGCCACCAGGCCAGGCTAATTTTCGTATTTTCAGTAGAGATGGGGTTTCACCATGTTGGCCAGGCTGGTCTCAAACTCCTGACCTCAGATGATCCACCTGCCTCAGCCTCCCAAAGTGCTGGGATTACAGGTGTGAGCCACCATGCCCGGCGTATAAATTCTATATAAGAAATGTGTGATACTTTCATGATATTTTTTAGGTTCATAAAAATGTAATATACACTCTTGTATGTTTTTGGAAAGATGGAATCAGGAAATATGAGGACACAGAAGAGAACTGAATAAAGCCTTGTCATCAAGTCATTTGCCAAGATAAATCATCATTCCATATTAATGATGTCTGTAATAGAAGCAGAATTCTCCAAACCCATTTTATCCTTTATTCCTGTCCATTTGAATCCTGGAATTAAAATTACAAGTTTTGACTCCTCTTTCATAAACAGCCATGGCTCCAGGTCTTTTCGCTTTTGGCCTCATCTGGTTCAAATGATGAAGAAAGAATGCTTTTCAATCTTTGCATAGAGACCCTCCTCAGCTAGGAAAGTAGGTTATTCGCATTTCCTTTGCAAATGAAGGGACTGAGTTCCAAAGTCTGGAAACTGAGAAATTTGTGGAGAAGTAGTCTATCTCGATTGAAGCAAAAATGCAAACCCTGAATGATCAGAAAGCTCTGAATTCTGTCTCACTCTTCCAACTTCAAATACCTGAGGATTTTTCCCTTTCTTCTGCAGCCTCGCCAACATATGTTATTTTTTGACTTTTTTATAAAAGCCATTCTGTCTGGTGTGAGATGGTGTCTCACTGTGGTTTTGACTTGCATTTCTCTGATTAGTGATGATGAGCATTTTTTCATGTTTGTTGGCTGCTTGTATGTCTTCTTTTGAGAAGTGTCTGCCCATGTCTTTTGGCCACTTATACACTGTTGGTGGGAATGTAAATTAATCCAGTCACTGTGGAAAGCAGTTTGGAGATTTCTCAAAAATCTAAAAGTTGAACTACCTTTCAACCCAACAATCCCTTTACTGGATATAGACCCAAAGGAAAATAAAACATTCTACCAAAAAGACATACACACCCCTGTGTTTATCACAACACTATTCACAATAGCAAAGACATGGAATCAACCCAGGTGCCCATCTGTGCTGGATTGGATAAAGACAATGTGGTACATAGACACCATGGAATACTCTGCAGCCATAAAAAAGAGCAAAATCATGTCCTTTGCAGCAATATGGATGCAGCCGGAGGCTATTATCCTAAGTGAACTAATAGAGAAACAGAAAATCAAATATTGTATATTCTCACTTATAAGTGAGAGTTTAACACTGGGGACACATGGACACAAAGATGGGAACAATGGGCACTGGGGACCACTAGATGCAAGAGAGAGGGAAAGCGGCAAGGGCTGAAGAGCTATCTATTGGATACTATGCCGACTACTGGGATGATGGGTTCATCCGTACCCCAAACCTCAGCATCATGCAAGATAGAGATGAGGGAATGGAGCAATTAGGCTGGTACTTAGCTCATATTTGGGTCTTGCTTCTCATTTGTCTGTGGTTTAGCCTTTCATTTCCTGTTTTTCTGAGACAAGCCTTATAGTTTTTTGTTTTTTTTTAAAGCCAGTTGAAAAGTAAACACAGGTGTGCCACACAACAGCAAGCATTATGGGAGCAGATGGAAACTTGCTGTCAAATTACACCCTTTGTGTATGAACAGATAGGGACTTCTGTGCTTATTGAGAATGAGTAACTTGACTTCACACTCTGATGCCCCTTGCTCCCTTGGGAGGGAGAAACTATCCTATTTAATGAAGTCTTTCATTTATTGTAGCGATATGCCTTTCAGCCCCCTGGACATTTGGGATTGTTACTAGAGGGTCTGAAACACAACAGAGAGCCAGTGATTCCCAGGGCCATCAACCTGAGCATGAGCCTGAAAATGGGAGACTTCCTGACACACAGGCTCTTACACTCACTGGCTCTGACTTTGTTCTTCAGTAATGCTGCCATGACTTTCACCACTGGTTATCTTTACATTCAACAAAAAAATAATAAGCAAACTCCTTGCTGCTATTCAGAGGATCCTCCAAACATTCTCCACACTAAATCCAGAGTATGTAGAATGTATCTAATCATATCATCTGCTTTGTTAACATCTTTAAATGTCTTAAATGTCTTTCCATTGCTCTTGGGATAAAACCCCCACACCCTTATGGCAGGTTAAGTCCTGTTTGGTCTCTCTCCTGCCTTCCTCTTCAGCCTCCTTTCAAGAGACATTTTCCCTGTGTCCTGCACCCCAGCACCCTGGGCACCTTTCACTTGTTGGAACTCTTTGCTCCATGGCTGTAAGGATTTCTGGCAGATTTCCTGTGTCAGAAACACTCTTCTACCCACTGTCCTGAACTTTGATAGCTCCTTCTTAGTCAGATCTCTGTACAAACATTGTTTCTAGGGAAGCCTTCTTGGAACTCTTGTTTAAACTAGGGCTTTGTTCTTTCATAGAACTGGGTTCCTTCCCTCAGAATACATGTCAGTTTGTTTCAGGCCTTTAGATCTATGTGGATCTCAAAGTGTGATCCCCAGACCAGCAGCATCTGTACCACCTGGGAACTTAGACATGCAAATATTCAAAACACCCTAGAACTCCTGAATCAGAAACTCTGGGGATGGAGCCTAGCAATCTTTCTTTTCAAGAACCCTCCAGGTGGTTCTGATAAAGGCTCAGGTTTGAGCTACAGCTTCAGATTGCAAGCTCCACAAGAGCAGGACAGCTACCTCCTCTCCTCTCCTCTCCTCTCCCCTCCCTACCCCTCCTCTCTACTCTTCTTCCTCTCCTCTCCTCTCCTGTCCTCCATCCCCTCCCCTCCCCTCCTCTCTACTCTTCTTCCTCTCCCCTTCTCCCCTCTCCTCTCCTCTCCTCCATCCCCTCCCCTCCCCTCCTCTCTACTCTTCTTCCTCTCCTCTCCTCTCCTCCATCCCCTCCCCTCCCCTCCCCTCTCCTCTCCTCTCCCCTTTCCCCTCCCCTCTTCCTCCTCCTCCTTGCTTATGGTATGCTCTCAAAAGTTATTTGTGTAGCGAATACAGCATAGAAAATTCAAGCATCCAGAAATTGAAATAAATTCCATACATGTGATATATTTCTGGAGTCTGAACTTCTGGAGTCTCATAGAAAATCATTGGATTTTCTCTGAGAACATTTTTAGATTATCTTGGGCAGACAAATGATCTCATCGTTTTTAAACCTCCTTAATTGATAAAACAGGTAACTGCAAAGTAGATAAATTTTACTAGGAATAACAGATTATTAAGTCATATTGATATGCTCAATGACTGTTGACAATATATGCTTATTGAAAAATATCAGATATAAAAAAACCTAATAAATGTCCTTCTTTCACATATCTCATGATGACGTTATTGACCCTTTTGTGACAAAATAACAGATGTGATACCCAGTTTCTCATAATAATTTCTTTTCATTTCACTGGGTCATCAAACATGGATAATGTGAATTTTTAAAAACAATCCCCATGTGGACAAAAATTCTAATTTTTAAAGTAGATGCTCCTAAATATGCGATTAAAATCCTCTGTCTCTGGCTTATTTTGAAATTCTAACTTTTTATACAAATAAGTCAGAACAGGCTCTCTTATACTTTAATTCAAGACAGGTATTCAGCGTTCTAACTTTTTATACAAATAAGTCAGAACAGGCTCTCTTATACTTTAATTCAAGACAGGTATTCAGCGTTCTTCAGGAGAATGATGCCCTCCTCTTAGAAACTTACCTTCAGGACTCACAGGGGCACGCAGTGTTTGCTCCTATTCCTTTGATCAGGAGAAGACCCTGTATATGAAACCTGGGCAAACATTGCCTTCTGGCTGTACTGGCCAGGTAGAAGGCAGCCTGTGGAACACTGGCTCTTTGTGCTTAATTTGTGCTTAGAAGTGCAGGTGGCTGGTTCCTTTGTTTCAACAAAGGTTGCTGGCCAACATGCTTGGAAAAAGAAACTGTTTGGAATAATGCACTTTCTGCTAAAATTTATTACATCACGCTAATTAAACTTACTAAGGACAGGATTGTACACGTGCCTTTTGAGCTGCCCTTAGAAGAGGCATAGACTGCAAAGTTTTTATTAGGTTACTAAGTAGCAGAAAAAGTCTGATAGGTTCTGAGAGTGAAATCTGATTGGCATTCTAAAACTGGATTTAAACTTCTCCATTAATTTTTTTTAAATACATGGTTAGCATTTATTCACCTTTAAAGTGCCCAGATTTCAGCCTATGACCTAAAGTGAAAATACTTTGAAAGTAACCATAAAAAACATTTATTTTTATTTTTTTCCACCCAGCTCACTATGTGAAGCAGTGTGCAATGATGACTCCAGGCAATAAAACAGCAACTGGAAGCTTAGTCATTTCAGTACAAAGCTAACCTGTGCCAATACCCTTTGAACAGGGAAGTTTCTAAACTCAGAGAATTCTCGTCCAGTAGTGGGATATAAACGTTATGTTGCCTACTATGCTATTATTAATATCAGGACCTCTTATTTTACTGATCATATGTAATCTTCATGAAATTTGCTGAAACCAAAATTTTGATTATGAAGATTCTGCTTAACTATTAATTTCCATTCTTTTCATGTAGTTCTGTGCGGGAAAATAAAAATACCTCAATAAATTGCTAATTTTTGTCTTGTTTACCACAACAATGCCTAGTAAAGAGAGGGAGCTAAAAAACTACTTGCCAAGTGAATAAATGAGTAGGGGTGTTTGCCAGATTTGTGGTATGCTGGTTATCATAGTTGGTCAGTGGCATTGTTATAATTTCTGGTGACAGCCTGGCAGAGATTTCCCCTAGCTCCAGGAATTTTGTTTATGTTAGGAGGTCAGAAGTTCTCAGAACTTTAATCCTTTCCTACGGTGAGAATTTGTTCTCAGTACTTCAGTATGCATCAGAATCACATGATTAGTTCTGGGGTGAAGCCAAGGGTCTATACTGTGAACAGGCATCTGAGTCAGAAGCAGGTGGTCCATGGACCTCATTTTTAAGAAATGCTTCTTATTCAATCTCAAATGTAATGTGTCCAGAACTGAATTCCGGATCCTCAACTGCAAACCTGCTCCTCCTGTAGCTCCTGCTTCTCCTCATGATTTCAGAAAATGTTAACTCCATTTTTCTAGATCAAAATTTTTAGAATTATCCTTGGTTATGCTCTTTCTCTCACACCCATGTCTAACCCTTCTGGAAATCCTATTGTGTTGGTCTTCAAACTATATCCAGAATCTGACCATTATTTTCTACCTCTACTGCTGCCACCTTGGTTCAAGCCACCTTCATCTCCACCCTGGACTGTCAGCTCCTTGGTAACTTCTCTGTTTCCACTCTTGTCCCCTCTCTACTCTGTTCTTAACATAGCAGCTAGACTGATATTGCCACTCATGTGCTCAATATCCTTCCACAGCTTCTCATCTTATTTAGTGGGAAAGATCAAGCCTCATACTGGCCTATCAAACCCTACATGTTCTGAGCCCATTTGGCTTCTTCTCCTGCTGTCTTTCTACTTCCATTTCCCCACACTGTTCTCCCTGACCCTTACAAATATGCGTCTGCCTTAGGGCTGTGGAGTTGCCATTCCCCTTGCCTGGAATACCTGCGAAAACTGCATGGCTTGCTTTCTCCCTTTCTGCAGGCTTTTCCTCCAATGCTTCGCGCTCACTGAGGAAGGAACTAGGTTATATGCAATCAGAACCCTTTCCGCTCTCTATCTCCAGCACTCTTTACTCCATTTCCTCAGCATTTATCTTATGTATTGACTGTATCCCGACTTTATGATGTAACTCCATGAGAGTAAGGGTTTTGTTTGGTTCATTACTGAATGCTCAGGGTCCAAAAATACACCTGCTCACAGTGAGTAATCAGTAAGTGTTTGAGGAATAAGTCAGTGGATCCTTTATCCTTTGCATCAGGTCTTTTTCCCACTGCTTATAGTTCATCCTTATCTTTCAGCTGTGGCTTTATTTCCATATTTGATCATATTTGTTTCCTTCACTTTCCTACTGCCCAACCCTGCATCATTCACTTCTCCTTCTCTCTGTCATTTATTTGGCTTTTTTCCTTTTTCCACCCCCCATAAGATTTGGGTCATGTTTCAGTACCACTTATTTTTTCATGATTTCATCTCCTCTCAGCCCCCAGCCTCTGCTGTAGCTTGGCCAGTTTCAGTTTTCATCTCTACTCTTATAGCTTTTAAGCCCCTACTCTATTGTTCCCAAAGCAATATGAGATACTGTTTGCTGCATACAAGAAAAGCTGTGGATGTTGGCCATATATTGCATAATCTAATGTCAAGAGGGACCAGTAAAAATAAAGTGTCATGAGGAGAAAGGGAGGGAGAGGTTAGGACAGGACATAATGTTTTTGGCCCTGGGGTTAATTCTTTAGAACTATCATTTATGAGAAGCCTTAGATCTTTCACCTAATGCTGCTCTTCAATATTATCCCAACTATTAAAACAGAAATGTTGCTTTTAATAAAGTAAAACCACTGTTAAACAAAATATTAGTGATTGTTCCATGAGAGTAAATTTGAGAGTCTTTAGGAACATACTTTTCCAACTTCTTATCTAGTATCTCTACTGATGATTCATATTATTGATCTTGTTGACCATACATCATGCTTAGAAAACTTTGATGGTATATTCCACAAATGACTGGTGAGTAGGACAATGTATAATATAAGGTGTGTGGTTACCTGGTTATGAATGTCTTCTCATTAATGAAGATCCAAGAGGGGTACTGGTGAGCCATCATAGTCATCTTTTCCTCCTTTTTGAGATGGTCTGAGGATATCCTAAACATGAGAATAATATTAATGATTTGTTCCTATAATGCATTAAAAAATTAGTTTCTGATTTAAGTTGAGTGTTTTGTTGTGTCTCTAGAGTATAAGAAGGTTTTAGAAAGTTTTTAAGTAGTATGTCATGTGTGAGCAAAAATACAGAAAAATGTATTATGTAAATGAAAAACTACAGAAACAGTAACTCCAGACACGGATGGATTGAACAATTTGGTAAGTCTGTTTTACGTATATTTCTAGCAAAATAAATATGACTCTATTGATTTATATAATTCTGTATAAGGGATCATATTCCTTCTATTGCAATAACTCACCTAAACTGGCTGAACCTTGCCCCAATCAGCAGAACACAACTGCAATTCTAGGCAGCTAAAATCAAGCTCTGACTTGAAGAGTTGATTAGGTATGATGTAATATTTTTCAAGTCTCCTTCAAGCTCTGGAAACTGTGGTCAGATGTGAATAATCTCCTCCTTTATATGTTCATATAAATGGCATTAGGGTGTGACCAGAGATGTAAAGTATAATATTTTCTGTTCATTCCATTTTGCAAAAATTGAATATTCAGTTATCATGGCTCCAAGTCTATAAGATTTTAGGGGATAGAGCCAGAATAAAAAAGATGGATGAGAAAGTTCAGTTTTCTTTTCTTTTTTTTTTTTTTTTTTAAAAAAACGTTGTGTATAAGGGGGTGGATTTCCTCCTTTTCCTTTCAAATCTGGTTATTTGGGTTGGGTAAGATGAATAAAAATTAGGAAATTATATGTCCTAACTCTTCAGAGTACCAGGAAAAAAAGAAAACAGGAAAGCTATTCTTCTATTCTCATAAAATCTCTGGTGCATATTTTTCTTTATAGCATGTTGTTAAACTCACTAGGTACTTTGTTACAGTTTTCAGGGTGAATGCTTGGCTGCAGTCTCATTTTAGGCTTTTATCATTCTGATCATCCCATCACCTATTTGGTCACAAACCATCTTGGTATCTTTCTTAATAAATACAGCCCAAGTCCCTTAACCTGACTCTCAAGTTTTCTTCAATTCCATTCAAACCTACCTTTCCAGGCTCCAAATTGAAACATTTCTTCAACACCAGGCCTTGTAATCTAATGAAATTTCATGTCATTGAGTCTTTTCTCACCAATTTCCCCTGGCAGCAGAGGGCCCTCCTCACTGCAGGTCCAGATATCTGGTCCCTTTTAGTCCCCAGTGGGACATCTTAAAGTCTCCCCATGTCCTTTGAATCCACGCTGTTGTCATCATTCTGCTTTCTACCTTGTATTGTCATTATTGATTTATACCTTACTTTCTTTTCTATTGCTATCTTCTTGCTCAAAGAATGGTGCTTCTCTAGTTGGAAATGGCATCCTCTGATAGCACATCATTGGCAGGTCTCATGCAGGACACCTGGAGGACTCATACCAGAGACACAGAAGCTTAGTCACCAGGCAAAGTAATTCTATACGTCAGAAGCCACATGGGCATTTTATGCTGCCTTGGGCACACAGACACAACATGCTCCATGAGCCCAGTGAATCCCAGTTACTTATTCACAGGATTTGGTCTGGGCAACTTGGTTATACAGGTTACACAAGTTCCTCCAGCTTCTCAAACTTGAGTTTTGCCCCTGGATTTTGTCATTCTAATAACCCACCAAAAGGGTTATTAATGTCCCCGAGTGAAATCCCCCAGTGATGACCCTGGGGTCCAAACACTTCCTTCTTCCTCCTGGGTCCAGATTATTTATCATATATTCCTTTAATTTAGCCCTACCTCCACCTCTCCACCCATGTTCCAAGAGCCTATACCTTGCCAAAGAGTTCACTTCTCTCCTCATTTCTCGGCCTCTTAGCAACATTTGACAAGATTGATTTTCCTACCTTTTAAAACACTTTCTTCTTGATGCTTTTGAGACAAACCATGAATAACAATCACCTCACTCTATTTTCCTGCTATCTCACAGGCCTCAACACTAGTCTCCTTTGCTGATTCCTCCTTTGTATGATCACTAAATACTGGCTTGTTTGAGTGTCCATTCTCAGCCATCCTTTCTTCTCTATCTATACATTCTTCCAGGTAATCGAATCTGTCTCCATCCCATAATCTCTGTTGAGCTCCAGACGCATGTCACCACCTACCTAATCTCTACTTAGATGTGTACCAGGCATCTCAATATCTACATGGCTGAAAAAGAACCACTGACTTTCTCCCATGATCTAAAATTTCCTCCTCCACAATTCTTTCCCATCTAGGCATCAAAACTAATATTTAGTCTCATTTTTTCCCTCTTTCATCATAAGCCAAATTCAATCCAAAAGTAAGTCCTATTCACTGTACCACTAACATATTCCAAATTCGAAAGCTTTGATTTCCACTGCTACTACCCTAAGCCAAGCCACCATCATCTTTTTCCTGGATTATTGCATCAGCCTACTAGAGGGCCTCCCTCTGTTGTGGTCTGAATGTTTGTGTCCCCACAAAACCTAGATGTTGAAACTTAACCCCCAATGCAATAGTATTAACAGGTGAGGACTTTAGGAGGTGATTAGGTCATGATAGTGGAGACTTCATGAATGTGATTAGTGCCCTTATAAAAGAGACCCCAGAAGCTGCCTGGACCCTTCCACCATGTCAGAGCATAGCAAAAAGACCATCTAAGAACCAGACAGCTTGCTTCCCTCACCAGACACTGGGGATATTTGGAACTGAAGAACCACTGATAGCAGCTTCTTATAATTACAAAGTGAAAATTGGCAGTGATGGACTGAAAAATCATTGCGGTAGCTTTCCAACTGGCTCACTCTTTATTTGCATTCATAAGAAATATCAAAGATATCATTAAAGAGGGCAAATAATTGCAATGTAGTTATAGTGACACGCTGTTGATCTATGCTGAGGTAACTCATAGCCAGCTTCAGAAGACTTCAGAAGATGTGATGAAAGGGTTTCCAAGGCTCTTATATTATTCTCTGACTTTAGGAAGGAAGACAGTTGAATATAATTTAATGTAAGAAAATAAAAACAGGATAAAATTTTCATTCATAGGCAGCACATAATATTTGAGTAGGAAATAATATTATTCATGTCTGATCTAAAAATTGGGTAAATAAAATATTCAAACAGTTTAAATACCTGAAAGGTAAGATCATGCTTTGGTAAAAGTCCCATTGTTAGTATTAACAGTGAAGTGAAATACAAAAGTTAGCCGGGTGTGGTGGCACACACTTTTAATCCCAGCTACCTGGGAGGCTGAGGCCTGAGAATCACTTAAACCTGGGAGATGGAGGTTGCAGTGAGCCAAGATTGTGTCCCTGCACTCCAGCCTGGGTGATAGAGTGAGACTCTGACTCAAAAAAAAAAAAAAAAAAAAAAAAAAAGAGCAAAACAAATAAACAAACAAAAACAATGAAGTGAGGCATAGATCTATGAATTCAAATAGTTTTTCATCCTCATTTTCCCATTCCCATTCACCATGATTCATAGCAAACTAAAACCTGCTAGGGCCCTTGTGAAAATCTCCTAAATTATAAAGACTTGGTAGATATAAGCATCTGAGCAAATTTTCTCAAAGTCTTAAGAGGAGAATAACAGAGAAGTCATGAATAGCAAAGAGGGAGAGAATTTATGAAGAAAGAAAAAATTACAGTTCTAGAAGCCTGGAGGTCTTACTTGGGATGTTCAGTTATTTTGGTAGAACATAATAAACTACAACTTGAGGAGGAAGATGGTTGTTACAAATCTATGTAGGCCCTGGGGCCAGAGATTATTGACTTAGATTGTGTGTAAAATAAGATCATTATTTAATAAGTTTGGTTATTTACTTTTTCATTTTGTCCAGAAACAATGAAGCTGGAGAAACAGGGAATTAGATAGGTCAGCAATTAAGTCCTGGAGAAATCAACAGCACTAGAAGTATAGGAGTGGTAGAATTGGTCTGAACAAGCCAATGAGATCTGGATGGAGCCTGAGGAGGCAGTGTTGGGCAGCATTAGCGTTCCAGCCATGCTGGAACGTGGTTCACCTCCCCCTGCTCTGCATTCCTGCCTAGAGGTGGGCTTGCCTGGACTTACCAGTTGCCTTGTGACCAGAATGAGGCCAGAGGACAGGAAGTGAATTCTAGTACAAATTAAATCAAATGGGTCAGTCATTTAAAGTAACTTCCTGTTATCCAAGCATGAGTTAATTAAATGGTTACATGTCTAAAAGTGGAAAATTTGGTTCACTCGTTTGTAAATTCAACAAATATTTCATGAGTTCCTTCTCTGCACCTGCTACCGTGCTAGGCACAGAAAGTATAGCCTGTATCTATATCTATAGCCTCTTATTTCTGAGGCCACAAGGTGCACAAAGTGTCATAATGCTAATGATTTTACAAAGAACTAATATATATACATATATCTATATCTATCTATCTATCTATCTATCTATCTATCTATCTATCTATCTATCTATACATATATATACAGGTGCTAACTTCCCTGTATTTCCCAGCCAAAGACAATTTCTCTTGCTTCTGAAATTTCACAGGAAATTTTCTGTAGCTTTCTAATTACTGCTTTCTCTCTCTAACCATATTTTATTTTACTTAATTTGATTACTAGGTCCTTTAGGACAGAATTATTGCTATTTCATTTTTGTGTCTTCTAAAGTGAGTGAATATATGCAGGCATATAGATAAAACATACATAAAATATTGAATACATCCAACATACAGAGAGGTATATTATAATATTAATGGTAAAATTAAGAGCTAAGAGATTATGTGTGATAATTATTTCTTTTTTTATTTTGTATGTACTGTCTAAATCATAGACAAGGAATATATGTTACATCTCTCTCACCCACGTCCCCAGTAAAAGCTACTTAAAAAAAGAACAGAAAGTATCACACTAGAATAGCAAGTGTGTATTTCAATTATGAGATAAGAGTATGTTAAGGGCTGTACACACGGAGAGTCTTTTTAATAAAATATCGTTTCAGCTTGAAGAAGCAATAGAAAGTTACAATTATGTATTCATCTCCAAAACGAAGCTGTTTTCTCAAAGTTATGACCTGGAACCTTGGAGTAGAGAAGAGCAGAGTTATATGCAATTACATCACTTCAAGAAAATGAGACAAAGCATCTATAATTCCATCCAGTATCTAGTTCTCTCAAAAAAGGTAAAGAGTTAACAGAGTGATGGTTTCTGGGAAACATTTGGCTCCATACTTTTTCTTAAAATGTGCTTTATTTGCAGAGACAGTAAAGGTCAAGAGTTGGCATATATACAAACTATCACTTAATTAAGTAATATTGGTTGCAGTCAGTGATTGTTGGTTTTGAGATAGAAATAATGTATTATAATCATTGAATCTAAGAGAGGACTAAGCAGAATATGAATCAAACACACTTCTATGTGAGCATGCCACTGCCCTCAGTTCAAGTGGAATCTAATTGGAAATGCCAAAACTTTACTGTTCTATTGCATATTTACATGGTACTAATGCCGTGCATTTTATTCTGCTCAAGGTGCCCTCAGGGAGATAAAGAAAGCAGAAACGGTCGGAGAAGCAAATTTGTATTAAGGCACTTAAGGCATCTTGCCACCACTGGGTCTGGGAGGCGCTGCTCAGTCTGCCGACAGTATCTTCTGGAATTACTGGTGTGGTGGAACTCAAGAATTTTCTGCTTCACCTGAGCTTCCCAGTAGAAATTCTTAGGTTGACGTCACACAGATCACGACTCATTTTTCCTGTTTGTATATTTGCTGCAAAAGAATCGACACTCTCTCCTCTTAAGCTCCTTTACTAGGCTCTAGGTGATGATGAAGTTTTCCTTTAAGTTAATATCCTTATTACTTAAATAGGAGACACTTCATGTTCTACTTCTGAAAGCAGTGGTATTAGTTAAGTTTGGTTCTTGAGATTATGTTATGAAAGTGATGAAATCACTATAATTTATCATTTTAAACATACAAATTAATTTTTGCAACAGAATAACTCTCTAACTGTAGTGTAAAAGGAAAATATTCAGAATTCCTTTCTCAGAGGTTGTGTTTTCAAATGGCCTATACTTGAATATTTTAAAAATCTAAGCTTTTATGTGAAGCCCATGTAACCCTAGTAACCGTGAATTCCCCACCTACATTGCAATCAATGAATCTATATAAGCAAATGGACTGTCAGCATTGGGTTTCTATCTCAGTTAAAAGTAAAGGATGCTTCTTATTTTAGGAAATTAAAACAAGAATCAGGTATAGAACTTTTAATTACATGCTTAAAAGACTTGTTACATACATGTTACACTATTTTGAATATAACTGGAAAAGTTAATTTTTTCGTAATCATTGCTGGGTCTCTCTGTGTCACTCTTTTCTCTCTTTCTCTCTCTCTCTGATTGACCACAACATTTAATAGTTTATAATAAAATGTTATACACGTGAGAAATAGTAGAATAAATGTAAATTCAACACAATATTCTAATGTATAGATATAAAGTTGTTATCTATCTATCTATCTATCTAAACAGATTTTAACTAGAAAGACTTCCACCCAGTTACGGTTAAGTAGATTAATCTCAAATCAATTTCAAATATGGTTAAATAAATTTATCTCAATTGGGGCTACTGTTCTTTATTTAGACATATGTCTATCAATAAATATAAAGGCAAATAACTTTGTTTAAGGATGTATAACAATATGGAAATTCAGCATAAAAGTATATTTCCTCTTTGAAAAATCTTTAATGAATATTGGAACCCTAACTTATTCTAATTCAATTTGATTCCTTTATAAGTTTTTAGCTAAACTGTACTAAACACAATCAGACCCCAGAGGGAAATAACATAGTAAACTTCAGTTAGGTTGGGTTTAGAATTCTATCCACAATTCTCCAGTCAATATCTAATTGTAAGCACACTGAAGAATTTCAACTCTGCAATTTGAAAAAAGAATCCATTAAAACACCAATGATATTAAGTTAGGGTATACTGCAAACTCTTTGACTGCTTTATTTAATAAAATAACAAGATAAAAATGACGTCAATGGAAATTACTAGTCATAGACACTAAGTAGGTCCCCTCAAGAAAATTAGCAACATTAATAACTAACAACATTGACAAAAGTGCCCTTTAAGTGAAACTTCATAAAATAAAGCCACTTTCCTGTAATTTAAGCTTAAGAGGTAGAGACTGACAAAATAGAAGTATTATTCCTTCATGTCTCTTGTCCATCAACACAAATTAAAAACAGCACTTCAATACAAACAATTCAATATGTGCTGAAATATAAAGACATGGATTATATGGTCTAAATTGATGAAAGTTATTCAAAAGCAGTCTCCTTTATAAAACCCAAATGGCATGAATTCCACAATATGAGATTGTGTGTAACTCTCTTACTCTAAAATTCTGTTTTCTTTTTAGGAATAACAGATTAATGTAAATGTGAATTTTTCAAAAGAAAACTGATTGAGTAGCAAATATGTCTGAATTTGCCATCACATACTCTATCTGAAAAATGGAAAGAAGCCAGGTCATTTCGTTGCTACCCAGAGAGATGATCCTAGCACACCTGTCACCTGCTTGCCTGTCCTGGACCCAGTCTCCGGGAACCAGTTCAATTCCAGCATGCTAATACACACTGTCTGGTCTCCCTAGTTCAGCTTGCCCTCCCTGATAACGGCCCCTTTGGCAGAGCAGCTTATTTTTAATGCTAACAGTAGGTATCACTTACAGAACACTTGCTGACTGTTCAGTTCCCATCAAAGAAAGCCTTATGTGGCAGATCCTTTGATGATGCTTGTTTTACAGACAAACGTTTGGGGCTTAGGTTAAGAAACTTGAGAGGGGGCAAACTAATAAGTGGCAAAGCCGAGCTTTGAACCTACCACTCTTCTGCTTCAGAATTCATATCCTTAACTCATGGACTCCCATTTAATTATTTATGTTTATTATTTCATTGTTTGGTGGGCGCTTATATTGAAAATTCATTTTTTTTGGTGGGGGGCATGCTTTCTGTCACTTTGCAGAAACAAATAAAAGTTGAGCTGAACCCTCAATTAAGATCTTTCCAGTGCGATGATTCAACACAATATTCTAACCATAAGGATACTCAGAGGAAGGAGGATGCCATCCAGAAGTCTAGTATCTTTGTAAGGCACGATTTTTGCCAGGCACAATTACAGGTGAAGGGCTCATTGAACTAAAGGGAGGAGGGGTCCTGTGGTTACATTTACCTCCAAGCCCTTCTCTGCACCCTTTCCCTCCCTTCTTTCCCCTCTCTCCCTCCCACCCTACAAGCTTACCTTGGTTAGGAAAGCATATTCTGAGAAAATCAAAAGGAAAAGGGATGTGTGCGATTCAGGCTGCTATGACACACACACACTTAACTTTGCTGCCTATGGATTCTGCTTTCTAGTAACTTGCCCTGAACATGACCCCAGGGAGTGGATTAGAAAGTTTTTTTCCCCATCCCCATTTTTTACCTGTTATTCACACTGTGAGCAGGAGGACCCTTTTCACCATCGTTGTTGGGCTGAACTTGCTTCGCGGTTTGTTCTCGGCTGGGTCAGGAACTCTGGTAGAGGGAAACCAGTGCCCTGTCTCTGCCGGGCTGGGACTCCGCGAGTCACTCACCTGTAGGGGAGGTCCGAGGCCCGCGCGGGCGCAGGGGCGGCGCCTATCTCCTCCCAGAGCATGGCTCAGCTGGGCGCTTGCAGTGCCCCCCACGCGATCAGCGATCCTAGAGCCCCAGGAGCTGTTAATTATTTCTCCTTTTCGCCACAGCAGGGAAGTGTTAAGAAACCTGAGCCACTCCCTGTGCCTCAGTGCATGTTGGGAGTGTTTACTTTCTTAGGAACAGCTGATAGGTACACTCCTTTGCTCTCTGCCACACTTCTTGAGAAATGAATGGACATTCTAGTTAACGCTTTAACCACGGGATTTGACTAATGTTAATCTCTATTCTCTAGTCCACCCAGACTGTAGGTAATTGGCCTGTGAGAAATGACACCAACCAAGACTGAACGCCATTATTCACGTCTTTCTTTTTAAGATTTTTCTTTTCCAATTTGAGATTTGTTAACTTTCTTTTCCTTGTTATTTTGCTAACACATTTCCCTGCTAGCACTTTTTTTCACCCAGAGCAGCGTTTCGCGCTTCAAGGTGCACCAGGACCACCTATGTATTCTGCTAAACCCAGGTACCATCAACTGTGAGACTCTGATTTAGTAGGCCATGCATACACTTCGGGTATTTATATTTTTTATAAGCTCCACAGAAGAAACTGGTAGACATCAAAGTCTGAAAATGAACATAATGAAACAAAACAGAGGAGATAAATAATAATTTAGTCATTATCTACTGAATTGGATTTGGGGGCTTTGTTTTTTCCAATATCTCCAATTTCAAAAGGACACCAAAAAGGCTTAGAAACTGTTAAATGACAGATGCTGTGGAAATATGAAGTATATTTATACACACACACACACACACATTTTTAAGGATCATTGTTATTTTACTGGTTTCCTATGTAAAGCAACTATTCATAATTTTTAAACATAATAGGTTATTTTACAAGTGTAAACCTGAGAGCCCTCAAAAGAAATTCAATCTGATTCCTGCAAAAAGTTCAGCAGGCAGAGTTAATTTTTAGTATCTTTCGTGTTCAAACGCCAGACAAACAGAATGACTCTAGATGTTCAGGTTGCATGTTTGTCATAGCACTTTAAGTAGGATCCTATATGTTCAAAAGGTGAGGCAGGCCAGGTGCAGTGACTCACGCCTGTAATCTCAGCACTTTGGGAGACCAAGGCTGGTGGATCACTTGAGCCCAGGAGTTCAAGAGTAGCCTGGACAACATGGCAAAACCCTGTCTCTGCAAAAAAAAAAAAAAAAAAAAAAAAAAAAAAATTAGCCCAGCATTGTGGGGCATGCCTATAGTCCCAGCTACTCGGGAGGCTGAGGTGGGAGGATCACTTGAGCCTGGGAAGTCGAGGCTGCAGAGAGCCAAGATTGCACCACTGCACTCCAGCCTGACTCAAAAAAAAAAAAAAAAAAGAAAGAAAAAATATTAGGCAGTTTATCTATTTAATCTGTGGTGTGCGGAGACCAGGAACTATCAGATTTATCATTATTTGAGCAAATGGTTTTATTGGATCACAATCAAAGATTTTACAATCTTATGTAAGGACAGATGTGACTTAGTATTACTTGCAGATTTTAATTTGATCGTCATGTTGGCTCCATAACTCTCTGGTATGTGGCTGCTGGTATGGACTGGCCTTTGAATGATGACTAGCAGGACCTAGAGTAGTTACAGCTCTCGGTTCCAGGATATCTTGCTCAAATCCATGCTCCACCTCCATTGTCTGTGCTTGAAGTGGGTCATTTGCTTATTGTCAGCATCAGGGCAACATTCTTTTGCATCTTTTATCTGCAAGCATTGGATTTGGGGGCTTTTTTTGCCAATACCTCCAATTTCAAAAGGACTCCAAAAAGGCTTAGAAACTGTTAAATGGCAGATGCTGTGGAAACTTTTACTCTGATGAACTGCTTTCCAACTGGTTTTCTAAAGAAAAGTAAACTTAGAGGCTTAGTGACTTCGTTTTTTAGTGTTTTATCTGTTTGTAAATATGTAATTTTTATTTGATAATATAAAAATTATATAATTGCACATATGCAATGTGGAAAATCTGAAAAACACAGAAATGTAGAGGACAAAAAGCACCTATAATTCCATCTCTCAAGTATAATCATCATAAACAATTTGTTGAATGTCTTTATTGACTTATTTTCCCTGTGGCTGTTTATCAAAATGCTATTACATTTGGTTTGTTGGTTTATAGCCTGCTTTCATCACATCAAACGTAGTATGAACAATTTACTATAAATCAGTCACTTTTTTTCCTGCAATGTAATTTTAACTAGCTGCTCTGTATTGCACCAAATGAAAATACCGTTACTTATTTAATTATTATGATAAAGTTATACTGTTATAAACAACACTGCAGTGAATGATTACATATGATTCCACACAAGCATGACTACACCTTTTAGATACATTTCAAAAATTGAAGTTACCAGATGTAAGGCAATGTGCATTTTGAAGAATTTCCCTGCTTAAAAAATCTTTGTCAGTTTTATACTCCCAGGGCAGCTAACATGGGTTATTATACTTCTTTTAAACATTTATTAATTTGAAACGTAAAAAAATCCATATCTTATTTTAAATATATATATCATCATACCTGTAAGTTTGGGCTCTTTAGACTTTGCACTTTTGCTTTATTGTTTATTGGACTCTTTGCTCATCTTTTTTCTTATTGATTTATAAGTTCTCTTTATATATTAAACATATCAACTCTTCATCATATATGCTGTGACTATATTTTCAAGGTGACTTGTTTACCTTGCAGTCTTGTCTATGGTATTTTTGACATACAAAAGTTTAAAAATGTAAGTGATCGAATCTATTATTTTTCTTTATCAGTTACATCACAGTTTTATAAAAGCTTTCCCATCCTTAAAGAATGTAAAAATGTACATATATTGCTTCTTCTAGTTTTCCTAAGATTTAGATATTATTTATTTATTAAATTGAACATTTTAGCCCATCTAGACTTTATTATGTTAAAACACCATGAAATTTATATCTAACTTAATTTTTCCAAGTTATTAGTTTGTTAACTGAGTCACGTTTATTAAATAACTATAGATTATAAAATTTATGAAGGCAAGGACCTTCATAAATTCATAATGTCTTATCCTCTATTTTAACCACTAAGCTTAGCACAGTGACTGGCAGGCCCATGGTTGCTCAGATCAAATGTTTAACTAGCACTCTTGATTTCTTTCTTTCCCTCTTTCCACGCCCAGTAAATGAGCAAGTCCTGATGTTGTATCTCCATGGCTACCACCTTACATCAGGCCAGCATCATCTCTTGCTTGGATACCACAAATGACCTCCGAACTGGGCTTTATGCCTCCCCTCTTATCCTACTACAGTCCATTCTCTACCTGTGGCTAGCATAATCTTTTATAAGCAATATCCAGACAACAATACCACTTCTGATTTTCTTGGTTTAAAGGCTTTCTAGTGGTTGCACCGCACATCTGGAATAAAATCTAAATCTGAACTGCTTACCATGCCCTACAATGCCCCACATGACTGGCTCACCCCTGCTTCTTCGACCTTTTTGATTTTCTGCTTCCTTGGTACTAACTCTAAACTTGCTACCCTGGTTAATTTTTATTTCTGGAACAGACTAAACTTCTTCCTGTCTCACTGCCTTTGTATTTATTATTGATTCACTTAAGAAAGCTTTGCTCTGGTCATGGGTAGTTTCTTTTCATTACTATGTTTTTTTCCTCAAATATTACCTCCTTAGAAAGGCTTCCTATGACAACTGTATTCGAAGAAGACTTCTGATCTTTCTCTATTATAGCACCTTGTTTTATTGTATTTGTGGCAATTATCATTAGCTAATTATGTTTTATTGTTTGGGGTTACCTCTTTATTTTATGTCTCCTGTCATTGAAATATAAACACTAAGAGATCAGGAACCTTGACTTGTAGGTTCACTCCTCTATGCTTAGTGTCTAGAACAATGTGTGGTCCCCTGAGGGTCAAGAAACACTGGGTCAAGAAAAAATAGTAACAATAAATAAGCGTTGAGTAAATAAATGTAGATCACACTCTTTCTTGATATGAAATGACACTTTTATCAAATACTGAGGGCATACATATTTTTTGCCTTACACTTCATTTCATATCTGAGGCTGTACTTAAAGAATATGTGCTAGGGAAGGAAAAAAGGAAGCAGAAGCAGTGTAGCTCCAAACAATGAGGGGACTCCCAGTAAAAACCTAGCTGGAAAATTGCCTTAAAGAGGAAGCCAGGCCTTCACAAGGAGGCAATGTGTTAATTACATTTCCGATGTGTAAAGCTTAAAATAAATATATTTTACAACTGGAAATTTTTGCCTTAAAGATTTTAATAAATTACAGCAACCATAACAGATTAAGATTTTTGGAAAATCCCAACATTTAACTTGAACTTGAAGAATAAACCGTCACTTCCTGTTTCAATTGAGGAACATATACTGCTTTTCTGTGAAAACAGACAAGAAATTTAATTAAAAAAAAAAACTTTGTTGAGAAAAATAAGGGAGGAGAAATTTCCTTTAAAAATATACACAGAACTTTAATTAAAACAGTGCTGTAATTGATGTACAAATCATTTTAAAACTTTTAGATAGTTGATGAATTTTTAAAAAGCCTCACCTTTCCATAGTTATGTATCATAAGGTTCAACAGTGACTTTTGAGTAAGGCCATGATTTGTCATGATGATGGGGACAAGTGCAACACAACCATTTTCGCAACTTGAACAATGAAGATTATTTTCATTAATTAATGAAATTAATTTTTATTTCCAAAGCTTTTTCTTCTCTAAGAAAGTTTCTTGTCTGAGAAGCTCTAAGAAACAGTTTCTTATCTTCAATATAGACTGTTTTTCAATAACCTAATGGATAGTGGAAATAATCTAGTTTAGTCATTCCTTGAAAAATTAATCTTTTCCAAGCAGATGCAGAGATGGTACAAAGACAAATAAGACAAAATCTCCTCGCTCAAAGAGCTGACAATCTTCAACCTCAAGAGAAGAAATTTAAAAGCATACATACTTTCAAAATTCAGTGACAGAAAGAAACCCAGATTGTAACGATGTTTTGATAGGCTTTAACAGGTACAAGGAGAAATAATTTTTTTTTAAATGTGAAGAATCATTTTCAAAAAAATGAAATGGGCAGTAATAATTTTCCCACCCCCAAAGTTACTGCCTTTTAAAATTGGTTATTGTACATAAAACATAAAGAAATCCAGTGAAATGTAACAGTGATTGCTGTTTTTCAAAATATGGCACTTAATCAATTTTGATTTTTTAAACTTTGTTGATTTTCTTATTACATATTTGATTTCTGTTTTCAAAAATTACATTTTATTGTGTATATTTGAGGTTTACCAACATGACGTTATGGGAAACATACGGATAGTAAAATAGTTACTATGGTTAACAGACCTACACAGTGACTTTTTTGGTGACAAGAGCAGCTAAAATCTACTTATTTAACAAAAATTCCAAATATAATACAATTTTATTAACTATGGTCCTCATGTTGTTCATTAGATCTCTAGACCCATTCATCATACATATCTACTACTTTGTATTCTTTGACCTACATCTTCCCGTTCCCTCTGCCCTGCCCTTCCTGTCCCTGGCAACTACTGTTTTATTCTCTTTGTATTTTGACCTTATTTTTTTCCTTTTTAGATTCTATATATAAGTGAGATCGTGAGATTATGCAAATTTTTCCATCTGTGTCTGGCTTATTTCACTTAGCATAAGGTCCTCCAGGTACATCCATGTGGATAAAAGTGTCAGGACATACTTTTTTCAGGCTGAATAATATTCATACACACACAGGTATACATATAACATTTTTTCTGTCCATTCATGTATTGATGGACAATTAGGAATTAGATTGTTTCTATATCTTGGCTATAATGAATAATTCTGCCTTGAACGTGGGAGTACAGATATCTTTATGGAGTGGTGATTTCATCTTATTTGGTTATATACCCAGAAGGGGAATTGCTGGGTCATATGGTAATTCTATTTTTAATTTCTTTAAGAATCCCCATTCTGCTTTTCATAATGGCAGTACTAATCTGTATTCCTATCAACAGTGTAGTAGGCTTTCCTTTTCTTGACACCCTTACCCACATTTGCCATCTCTTGTCTTTTCGGTAATAGGCATCCTTATGAGTGTAAGGTAATATCTCATAGCGGTTTTAATTTGCATTTCCCTGATGATTAGTGACAGTGAGCAACTTTTCATATACCTGTTGGCCATTTTTATGTCTTATATGGAGAAATGTCTATTCAGGTCTCTGACCCATTTTTTTAATTGGGTTGTTTTTCAGCTATTAATTATAAGAGTTCTTTATAATATTAATCTGTTATCAAACATATAGTTTACAAACATTTTTTCTCAATCCGTAGGTTTCCTTTTCCGTTTGTTGATTTGTTTCCTTCACTTTGTTTAATACAATTCCATTTATTTATTTTTGCTTTTATAGCCTGGGATTTTGGTGTGACGCACAAAAACTCATTGCCAAGGCCAATGACAAGGAGATTTCCCCCTATGTTTTCTTCTAAAAGTGTTATGGTTTCAGGTCTTACATTTAGCTGTTTAATCCATTTTGAGTTGATTTTTGTGTATGGTGTAAGATAAGGGTCCAATTTCATTTTGTGTGTGTGTGTGTGGAAACCCAGTTTTCCCAGCGCCATTAATTGAAGAGACTATTCTTTCCCCATTGTGTTCTCTTGGTGCCCTTATCAAAAATTAGCTGACTTTATATGTTTGGATTTATTTCTGGGTTCCATATGCTGATCTATGTGTTTCTGTTTCCATGCTAGTACCATACTGTTTTGAATATTATAACTCTGTAATATAAATTTAAATCAGGAAATATCTAGCTTCCAATTTTTTTTTGTCTCAGTATTGATTTGGCTATTCAGGATTCTTTGAGGTTCTATACAAATTTTAGAATTTTTTTTTTCTATGAAGAAGGCTGTTGGAATTTTGATAGGGAGTGCGTTAAATCTGTATATTGCATTGGGTAGTACAGACATTTTAATAATGTTAATTCTTTTCATCCATGAACATGACATATCCTTCCATTTATTTGTGTGTTTTTCAATTTCTTTCATCAATATTTTATGGTTTTCAGTGTACAAATCTTTCACTTCCTTGGTTAAATTTATTCCTATGTATTTTTTTTTGATGCTACTGCTTACAGTATTTTTAAAAATTTCTTTTTCAGCTAGGTCATTATTTATTTGTAGAAATGCTATTTGATTTTTTTATGTTGATTTTGTATCTTGCAACTTTACTGAATTCATTTATTCATTTATTCATTTATAAGATTTTTGGGGACTCTGCAGTTTTCTACACTTAGGAATAGAAGTTGTGAGAGTGGACGTCGCTATCTTGTACTAGATCATAGTGGAAAATCTTCCAATTGTTTCTCATTAATTATGATGTTAATGGCATTTATTACGTTGAGAAATTTTCCTTCCCTATCTAAACCATTAAGAGTTTTTTTAATCAAGAAATGATGCATAGCTTTGTCAAATGCTTTTCCTGCATCACTTGCCATGATATTGTGGTTTCAATCTTTCAGTCCGTTAATGTGACCTATCACTGTGATTAATTTGTTTATGTTAAACCAACCTTCATGCCAGGAATCAATCCCACTTGATCATGATGTATAATCTTTTTGATGTGTTGTTAAATTTGATTTGCTAATATTTTATTGAGGATTTTTGTATCAATGTTCATCAGAGATACTGGCTTATATGTTTCGTTTCTTATCTGGTGTTTTTATCTGGCTTAGGTATCATAATGATGCTGGCCTTTTAAAATGTGTGTTTGGAAGTACCCCCTCTATCTTTATTTTTTGGAAGAGTTTAAGAAGTATCACTAATAATTCTTTAAATTTTTGGTAGAATTGATCCATGAAGCCATCTGGCCCTGGGCTTTTCTTTGTTGGAAAGTTTTTAATTACTTCTTCAATCTATTTGTTCTTGGTCTGTCCAAGCCTTCTATTTTTTCCTCATTCAATCTTGGTAGGCTATATTTGTCTGGGCATTCATTTATTTCCTCTAGGTAATCCAATTTGTTGCCATATAATTGTTCATAATAGTCACTTATGATTCTTTTTATTTCTGAGGCATATTTAATAATGTCTCCACTTGCATTTATGATTTTACCTATTTGAGTCTTCTCTCTCTCTCTTTTTCTTTCAGTCTAGCTAGAGGTTTGTCAATTTTGTTAACTTTTTCAAAGAACCAATTTTGTTTTTTTGCTTTTTCCTATGGTTTTTCTTCTTCTTTTTGTTATTTCTTCTACAAAAAAAATGGGATACATGTGCAGAACACGCAGATTTGTTACATGGGTATGCGTGTGTCATGGTGGTTTGCTGTACCTATTGACCTGTCCTCTAAGTTCCCTCCCCTCATCCCCCACCCTGAAACAGGCCCTGGTGTGTGATGTTCCCCTCTCTGTCTCCAAGTGTTCTCCACGTTCAACTCCCACTTATGAGTGAGAACATGTGGTATTTGGTTTTCTGTTCCTGTGTTAGTTTGCTGAGGATGATGGCTTCCAGCTTCATCTATGTCCCTGTAAAGACATGATCTCTCTTTCCTTTTTTATGGCTGCATAGTATTCCATGGTGTATATGTGCCACATTTTCTTTACCCAGTCTATCATTGATGGGCATTTGGGCTGGTTTCATTTCTTTGCTGTTGTAAATAGTGCTGCAATAAACATACGTGTGCATGTGTCTTTATAGTAGAATGATTTATAGTCCTTTGGGTATATACCCAGTAATGGGACTGCTGGGTCAAATGGTATTTCTGGTTCTAGATCCTTAAGGAATTGTCACACTGTCTTTCACAAAGGTTGAACTAATTTACATTCCCACCAGCAGAGTAAAAGCATTCCTATTTCTCCACAGCCTTGCCAACATCTATTGTCTCCCCATTGCTTCTTTCTGTCAGGTTTGTTGAAGATCAGATGGTTTATTTGATATATATATATCTGCTCTTACCTTATTTTTTGTCTTTTACTAACTTTCAGTTAAGTTTGTCTCTTGTTTGCTTGTTCCTTGAGGATAAAGTTAGGCAATTTATTTGGGATCTTTCTTTTTTAATGTGGGTATTTATTGCTATCAACTTTCCTCTTATAACTTAATTTGCTGCATCTCGTAGGTTTTGTTATGTTGTATTTCTATTGTTGGTTTCAAGATATTTTTCATTTTTTAAAAAAATTCTTCTTTGACTCATTGATTGTTCCAGAGCATGTTGTTTAATTTCTGCCTGAAGGGCAGAGTGCAGCAGCAACTGAGAGGGGTAGGGCACAGCAACTTGCCCCCACAGGATAAGGTGTAGAAGCAGCTTGTTTCAGGAATGGCAGGCCACCAGGTGGGGGTGATATAGCAGTGACAAAGCCTCAGGGATGGATATTCACCCCTGAAGCAGGAATACTCCAGCAGTAGTTCTAGTTCAATAAGGGCGTAGCACAGTAGCCACACAGACCACGGGGAGTGGGACACAGTGTTGGCAACTTCTCGAGGGGCAGTGCATCTGTGTGGACTCCAGGCAGCTCCCTCAGCTGGGCTCAGCTCCTGAGACACTGCAGGAGTCCCCAGTGCTGAGGGATTATAGGTGCCCAAGGTAGTGATGGGGTCTGCTAAGTTCCTTGAGTTTACCTTTTCTCTGCAGGAGGAAGTACCTCGTTATTTGCAGCTGACAGGGGAGTGCGGTGGCAGAGGTTATGTGTTTCTTTCTCTTTTCTATGTGGCCATCCTGGGTTTCTAGGCTCTACAAAATTTCTGCTGCTCCTTTGATGTATTCAAGTGGTCTCCTTTAGTTATTTTCATCAAAATATAGTTGCTTATTTGTTGTTTTTGCTGTCTTTGTGGGATAAATGAGTGCAAGAGGTCTCTGCTTGGCCATCTTGCTCTAGCCGGTTTTTATTTGTATTCTGTTTCTCTATTCCTTCATTTTAAACACACACACACACACAGACACACGCACAACACTTTTTAATATCATACAAGATAACACAAACTTTTGGGGAATAAAATAAACAATAATATATTATATAAAACACTTAACTCCAAGTGCCAACAGCTTGTAAGAAATGTAGGTCAATGTACTTTTATCTGAATATCAGCAGTTGAATGATACTAAATGTCATTGTAGACTGAAAATTCCTTAGGAATGTATTGTTATAGTGACAATATTTACAAAGAAAAAATTGGAATATTTTGTTGGTCTTATATGGTCTGAAATCTGAGGTAAAATACATGAAATTAGTATTTCACTAGGAAATCATTTATCTAATCATCCTGTTGCTTATAGTACACACTTGGCTCAGTAGTTATATTTGAAGGTATATGTGGGGGTATGGATTTTTAAATTTTTTTTTTAGTTTTTAATTTAGAAGTGCTCATGCATATTGACACACTTAGAATGTTATAAGGACTTCCAAGATGGCACATTGAAGGCAGTGTTAGCATGTCTTTCCCATTTGGAAAGACAGAATAGCATACAGAGATTCACACTGTAACTTTTTTCTAAGAAGCAACACAGAAACTTAACAGGAAAACTGAAAGAAACCAAAAGACACTTTGAAAGAAGTGGCAGGCTGTAGCCTACACCATGAACTAGGCAGAAAAAAAAAAGTCCCTATAGTGTGAGAGGGAGATAAACTGCGTCCAGGATATACACTCCCCCTGGGAACCTTGAAATCTAGGCTGCAGAGGAAGGCCTTAACACTACCCAGCACTGGAACTGATTTAGGGAGCAGTGGGGAATATAAAAGTAGGAGCAGCACAGGAAGAGCCTTGTGTGCATTCCCAGTCTCCAGTATGGACAGAGGGAAGCTATTTCTGATTCTGTCTCAAAGGGGACCTCACAAAAGTCTGCAAGCTATATCAGGCAGTGGTTACAGGTTGAGAGAGACTCCCAACTGAAATTCATGACATATTCTCAAGTGGTAATAAACTCCCTTGGTCAGAATCGGGTGGCAAGTGGGAAGCGTGCTGCAGCCATGAGCACAGGAGCTGGGCACCCCAGCTTTGCAGACATGACCTGAAGCCATGGTTGCTGTCTCCCCAGGAAGGCTTATGGCCTGGGGCAGATTTGAGCTCTGAGTGCAGACTGCCTGGAACCTAGTTAGCTGTTGCCAGTGGAACACTGAGGGTGTGGGACCTCCCTTGCCAAAATCTTAGAAGCTCGGTGGGGCTTTCTACCCTCTGCTACTCCCCACTCCCTGTGCAAACTCTTCTGTGCAGCAGAAGCAGTTGCACACTCCCCTCTGGAACATTACCCCAGTGGCCAGAGCACTACATTTCAACCCCCATAGGTGCCACTGCTTTCCTTGCACACACAGAGCCAGTGCATAGACCTGCCTGACCCAGCCCCAACCTGGCTTTACCCCTCCATCCACCCTGGTAGTTTAACACAAAGGACAGAAAATTTTGGGTGCTCCATGGCCTCACCTATCACCTGAGAAACCAGAGTACCTCCCTGGGTAACAAGGCAAGAACAAATCCTACCGCTACAACTGCAGCTGGTATTCTTTTGCAAGTGCCACCTCCTGGCTAGAGGCCAACTGACACAGTCCATTACAGCATCTCCAGGTAGACTAACACTGTGCCCAGTAAAGAGAAAACATGTGTGTGACCTCAGCTATCACCATTGTCTGCAGCAACCTGACTAACCAAGAGGTCCTGAGTCTGTCTATGGGACCACTTTATTACCACTACAACTCACATTTCAGAAAGTCAACTCAGTAAGGCTATTTATGACCAAGGAATATCACAGAATGTACGTCACTCCCCTGCCACCCTCATCAGAGCTGGCACTGGTACCTGTTGTTGGGAGACTAGAAGACAGGTCACATCACAAGATCCCTTGCAGACACTTGGCAGCTCCAGCCTGGAGTGTAGCATTCCCACTCGATGGCTATATCCAGAGGAGCAGCAGCATTCACAGTAGTCTGGCTCTCAGGGACTCCTACTCCTACGGGAAGGGGGAATGCACCATGTCAAGGGACTGCCCCATGCATGGGACAAAAGAATCCAGATAACAGGCTTTTTGAGTCCCAGAACTTTCTGTGGATGGGAAATTGCTTTCAGCAGAGGAACAGGTACAGTGCTGGGCTCAGTGGGGAAAGTCTGTAGTTCTACCCCAAAAGTCAGGCAGCCCTGGTGCTTCTGAAGGATCTTGGAGAAGGAAACTTTTTTTTCTCTCATTGTACACCACTGTAGACACAGCCGAGGCTTTGCCCATGGGAGCTTAGCATGATTACACCTACAGGTAGCCTTTTTGGAACACTTCAGGGTGACTGCATCCTCTGCTACAGAAGGAGTAACTTTTGGGTTTAGGCTTGCATGAGGGGTAGAGTTGCAATTTCTCTTTTCTTGGAACATCAATGTTTCTGCAAATGAAATAGGTAGTCTGATCTGAATAGCCAGAACCATGGGTAAGGAGCATGTCTAGGAGGAGAATAGCTTTCCTGCTGGACTGGCAGGAGAGCTGAGGTGGCTGCCACCATTCCCCCTGGTAAGATCTCAGTGCATTTCACTGAGAGCTCCCCCAGACACCTCTGTCAAGGCTGAGACCTCTGCCCAACATTGGGCATTGCATCTACCCACCTGCATAGCCAAAACTAGTTTCTACACAGGGACACCTCCCCTACTGGCCTGAAGCCTAAACTCTTCAACCCAGTGTATAAAATATTGGGGAAAAGATCTCTGCCATTCCAACTCCATAGGAGAAAGTGAACTTGCTCTTGCACTGTGCACATTGCTACTACAACCGGCATCTGAGAAAGTCATCATCCAAGACTTTCTATAATCAAAGAACCCATACAGACTCTTCATCCCTGAAAGCACCAAGAACTCAGGCCACAATAAAGTATAAACATTAAAGTTACATCCTTAAGGGGAAAATAAATGGAACAAAAACACAGTCAATAAAAAATAAATTTAAGAATAATCAGAATAAATAGTCTACCTAAATGAGAAGGAATCAGGAAAATAAATCTGGTAATATGACAAAACAGGATTCTATAACACTCCCAAAAGATCATACTAGCTCTCCAGCAATGGATCCGAAAAAAGACAAAATCTTTGAAATACCAGATAATGAATTCAAAAGTTGATTATTAAGCTATCAGAGACACCAGAGCAAGGTGAAAACCAACATAAAGAAATTTTTAAAAATTGAGGATATGAATGAAAAATTCTCTAAAGAGTTTAATATTGTAAAGAAAAACCAATCAGAACTTCTGGAAATAAAGACACATTTAGGAAATTACAAAATGCAGTGGAAAATTTTAACAATAGACTAGATCAAGTAGAGAAAAGAATTCCAGAGCTTGAAGACAAGGCTTTCTAATTAATCCAATCAGACAAAAATAAAGAAAAGAGAATAAATAGAAATGAACAAAATCTTCAAGAAATATGGGATTATGTAAAATGGCCAAACCTAAGAATAATTGGTGTTCCTGAAGGAGAAGAGACAGCAAAAAGCTTGGAAAACTTATTTGAGGGAATAATTAAGAAAACCTTTCTTGGCCTTGTTAGAGATTTAGATGTCCAAATACAAGAAGCATAAAGAACTCCTTGGAGATTCATTGCAAAAAAAAAAAAAGAAAAAATCACCATGGCATGTAGTCATCAGGCTATCTAAAGTGAAAGAAAGAATTCTAAGAGCAGTGAGACAAAGACATGAGGTAGCCCATAAAGGAAAACCTATCAGACTAACAGCAGACTTCTCAGCAGAAACCTTAGAAGACAGAAGGGATTGTGGTCCTATCTTTAGCCTCTTTAAACAGAAAAAGTGTCAGCCAAGAATTTTGTATTTAAAAAAACTAAGTAGCGTAACTGAAAGAGAAATAAAGTCATTTTCAAACAAATGCTGAGGAAATTTGTCACCACCAGATCAACCCTACAAGAAAGGCTAAAAGGAGTTCTAAATCTTGAAATAAAAAGTCAATATGCACCCGAATAGAACCTCTTGAAAGCATGAAACTTACATGGCCTATAAAACAAATAACACAATGAAGAAAACAAAGAGTCTAGGTAACAATTAATATCATGACTGGAACGGTACCTCACATCTCTATATTAATGTTGAATGTCAATGGCCTGGCCTGAATGTTATTTAAAAGATACAGATTGGCAGAATGAACTTAAAGAATCACAAACCAAATATCTACTGTCTTCAAGACACTCACTTAACACATAAGGATTCATAAAAACTCAAGATAAATGGGTAAAAAAAGATATTCCACACAAATGGAAACCAAAAGTGAGTAGAAGCTATTCTTGTATCAGGTAAAATAGACTTTAAAGAAACAATGGTAAAAAAGACAAAAAAGATCATTATATAATGATAAAAGGATCACTCCAACAAGAACATATTACAATCCTAAATGTGTATGAACCTAACACTAGAGCTACCAGATTCATAAAACAATTACTACTAGACCTAAGAAATGAGGTAGACAGCAACTCAATAATAGTGGACAACTTCAACACTCCGCTGACAACACAAGACTAATCATCAAGACAGAAAGTTAACAAAGAAACAATGAACTTAAACTAAATTCTAGAACAAATGGACCTAACAGATATTTACAGAACATTCTACCCAAGAACTGCAGAATATACATTCTTCTCATCAGCACATGGAATATTCTCCAAGATAGAACATATGATAGACCACAAAACAAATCTCAATAAATTAAAATAAATTGAAATCATCAAGTGTCTTCTCAGACCACAGTGGAATAAAACTAGAAATCCACTACAAAAGGAACTCCTAAAACTATACAAATAGATGGAAATTAAATAATCTGCTCCTGAATTTTTGGGTTAACAATAAAATCAAGATAGAAATTTAAAAATTCTTTGAAATAAATAACACAAGTTATAAAAACTTCTGGAATACAGCAAATGGAATGTTAATGGTAAAGTTTATAGTGCTACACACCTACATTAAAAAGTCTGAAAGAGCACAAATTGACAACCTAGAATCTAGAGAAACAGGAATAAACCAAACCTAAAGCTAGCAGAAGAAAAGAAATAATGAAGATCAGAGGAGAACTAAATAAAATTGAAAGAAAAAATACAAAAGTTCAACGAAATAAAAAACTGATTATTTGTAATAGTAAATTAATTTGATAGATTGTTAGCCAGAATAACCAAGAAAAAGAGAGAGAAGATTCAAAGAAGCTCAATTAGAAATAAAAATGGAGACATTACAAATGCCAATACAGAAATACAAAAGATCATCTGAGAGTACTATGAACACCTCTAGGCACACAAATTAGAAAATCTAAAGGAAATGGACAAATTCCTGGAATCATACAACCCTCTTAAATTAAATTAGGAAAAAATAGAAACCCTGAACGTACCGGTAACAAGCAGTGAGATTGAATCAGTAATTTAAAGCTTGCCAACAATACAAAAAGCCCAAGGCCAGGTTAATTCATAGCTGAATTCTACCAGACATTCAAAGAAGGGGTTGGTACCAATCATAGTGAAATTATTCTAAAAGATAGAGAAGGAGGAAATTCTCTCAAATAGTTCTAGAAGCCAGTATCACCCTGATACCAAAACCAGGAAGGGACATTACAAGAAATGAAAACCACAGACAAATATCCCTGATGGACATAGATGCAGAAATCCTCAACAAAATACTAACTGAATCCAACAGTATATAGAAAAGATAATACAAAATGATCAAGTGGGTTTTATCCCAGAGATGCAGGGGTGGTTTAACATACACAAGTCAATAAATGTGATACATCCCCTAAACAGAATTTAAAACAAAACCATGTAATCATCTCAACTGATGCAGAAAAAACATTTGATAAAATACAGTGTCTCTTTATGACATAAACCCGCAAGAAGCATAGAAGGGACATACCTCAAAATAATAACAGCCATATTTGACAAGCCCACAGCCAACATTATACTGAATGGGAAAAAAAGTTGAAAGCATTTTCCCATAGAACAGGAATAAGACAAAGATGTTCACTTTCTCTATTTCTATTTAGAATAGTACTAGAAGTCCTAGCCAGAAGAGTTAGGCAAGAGAAAGAAAGAAAGAAAGAGGGAAAGAAAGATAGAAATAAAGAAAGAAAGAAAGAAAGAAAGAAAGAAAGAAAGAAAGAGAGAGAGAGAGAGAGAAAGAAAGAAAGAAAGAAAGAGGGAAAGAAAGAAAGAAAGAAAGAAAGGAAGAAAGAAAAGAAAGAAAAGGGAAGGAAGGGAACAGAAGGGAAGGGAAGGGAAGGAAAGGAAAGGAAAGGAAGGGAAAGGAAAGGAAAGAAAGAGAGGAAGGAAGGAATTCAAATTGGAAAAGAGGAAGTCAAACTGTGACTGTTCATCGATGATATAATCATAGACCCCCAGAAAACCCTAAAGATTCTTCCAAACGACCCCTAGATTTGATGAATAAATTCAGTAAAGTCTTAGGTTACAAAATCAATGTACAAAAATTAGTAGCATTGCTATATACCAACAATGACCAAACTGATAATAAAATCAAGAAATCAATTCATTTTACAATAGCCGCCAAAAAATAATTCTTGGAATATACTTAACCAAGGAGATGAAAGATCTTTAAAAGGGGAACCACAAAACATTGCAGAAAGAAATCACAAATGACACAAATAAATGAAAAAACATCCCATGTTGTGGATTGGAGGAGTCAATATCATAAAAATGGCCATACTGCCCAAAGCAATCTACAGATGCAATGGAATTCCTATCAAGATACCGACACATTTTTTTTTTTACAAAGGTAGAAAAAACAATCCTAAAATTTATATGGAACCAAGAAAGAGCCTGAATAGCCAGAGCACTCCTAAGCAAAATGAAATAATCTGGAGGCATCATATTACCTGCCTTCAATTTATACTACAAGGCTATAATTACCAATACAGCATGGTATTGGTATAAATGTGGACACACAGACTAATGGAACAGAATAGAAAACCCAGAAATAAAGTCAAATACTTCTAAGCAACTGATCTTCAACAAAGCATACAAAAACATAATTCTGGAAAGGACACCTTATTTAATAAACGGTGCAGGGGAAACTGGATAGCCACATGTAGAAGAATGATCTGGGCCCTTATATCTCACTTTATACAAAAATCAACTTAAATCTAAGACCTGAAACCATAAGAATTCTAGAAGATAACCAAGGAAAATCTCTCCTGGACATTGGCCTAGAAAAATAAGTTATGACTAAGACCCCAAAAGCAAATGCAACAAAAACAAAAATAAATAAATGGGACCTAATTAGGCTAAAAAAACTTCCATTAGGCAAAAGAAATATTCATCAGAGTAAACAGACAACCCACAGAATAGGAGAAAATATTTGCAAACTACCATTGAACAAATGACTAATATCCAGAATGTACAAGGAACTCAAACAAATCAGCAAGAAAAAATTCAATTAAAAAAGGGACAAATGACATGAATAGATATTTCATGAAAGAAGATATACAAAAGGCCAACAAACATATGAAAAAAATGCTCAACATCACTAATCATCAGAGATATGTAAATTAAAACCACAGTGAGATATTATCTTACTTCTACAAGAATGGCCATTATTAAACAGTCAAAAAACAATAGATATTGGTATCGATATCGATTTGGTGAAAAGGGGACACTTACACACTGCTATTGGGAATGTAAATTAGAATAACCTCTATAGAAATCACTATAGAGGTTTCTTAAAGAACTAAAAGTATATATACCATTTGATTCAGCAAATGGTAGATATACCAGATACTGCTAGTATTTACCCAAAGGAAAAGAAGTCATTACATCAAAAAGACATTTTCTTGTGTATGTTTCTTGCAGCACAATTCACAATTGCAAAGACATGGAACCAACCTAAGTGCTCGTTGCCCAGTGAGTGGATAAATAAAATGGTATATACACACCATGCAATACTAGTCAGCCATAAAAAAGAATAAAAAAATATTTTGCAGTAACTTGGAGGAGCTAGAGGCCATTATTCTAAGTGAACTAAATCAGGAATGGAAAACCAAATACCATATATTCTCACTTATAAGTGAGAGCTAAGCTACGGGTACACGAAGGCATGCAGAGTTGTATAATGGGCTTTGGAGATTTAGAAGGAGGGGGTGAGATGGGGGCTGAGGATAAAATACTACATATTGGGTAAACTGAATACTACTTGGGTTACAAGTGCACTAAAATCTTATACTTCACCACTGTACAATTCATCCATGTAATCAAAAACCACTTGTACCCCCAAAGCTATTGAAATTCAAAAATATTTTTAAAAATGTTATAAACCATTGATTGTAGTTTTTAGATGGATTCACAACTGCTTTCTGTCCCATCCTTAATAACTCTAGTTACAAGTGGGTCATAGGTGCTTGCATAGTTTCAGAAAATAGGAGACAGTTGAGTTTATGTTGATTACAGCCACAACAAACAGCTCCTGGAGCATATCCTGTTTGCAATAAGGGATACTTCCTGGGCTAAATTCTTGTGATGTCAAGCAGATCATGGTATACTGACAGAAGTATGGTAAGCACTTGAGTGATGTAATTATATACCTTATGGGCAGTGTCTGCATGTACATTATGAAAACACACAGTGAAATAAATACTACTCTATCTGAGCCACTCTTATTTAGGCTATGTAGTTTTCCCCTCTAATTTTCACAGTTCACCTTTGCTTTTGGCATCTAATGTTCTGTGCTTTTTCTGCTTTTATTTCATGTTGGTCCAACAATCCCAGGAATCTTGAGTAGTTCCCAAATTTTGGGGGCACTATGACCTATTTCTTCTGTTTAAATAAACTTTATGGAGTCTTAATTTAGATTGCGTGAATAAAATTTACTATACCACACTTTCTCAACTGAATTTTGCTACTTTTGTAGAAAATAATCTGTTCATTTGTATGTAGATCTTTTCCAGAAAATTATCCTGTTTCATGGATACATTTGCCTAACATTATCTCAATACCACATAAAATTGATTACGCTTCCTTTATAATATACCTTGCAGTCAGGTTGTATTAATTATCTAATATTATTATTATTTTGCAAAGTTGTTTTGCTCTTCTAGGTTCTTTGAATTTCCATATAAATTTTAGGATTAGCTTGCCATTTTTTACTTAAAAATTTAGCTGATATATGTGTCATATATGAACATATATATAATTTTTAATTTTTTTGTGAGTACATAGTAGGGTGTGTATATTTTGGGGTTACATGAGATATTTTGATACAGGAATGCAATACACAGTAATCACATCGGGCAAATGGGGTATCCATTCCCTCAAGCATTTATCCTCTATGTTAAAAAAATACAATTATACTCTCTTAGTTATTTTAAAATAACTTTTGACTATAGTCACCCTGTTGTGCTAGCAAACATTGGGTCTTATTCATTCCCTCTGACTTATTTTGTACCCACTAACCATCACTCTGTTCCCACCAACCCCACTGACTACCCTTCCTATTCTCTGATATCCCTTCTTCTACTCCATCTCCATGAGTTCAATTGTTTTAATTTTTAGTTTTCACAAATAAGTGAGAACACGTGAAGTTTGACTTTCTCTGTCTGACTTATTTTAAATAACATAATGACCTCCAGTTCCATCCATATTATTGCAATGACAGGATGACAGGATCTCATTCTTTTTTATGGCTGAATAGTATTCCATTGTGTATATGTACCACATTTCCCTTATCCATGCATCTGTTGATGGACACTTAGGTTGCATTCAAATCTTGGCTATTGTGGATAGTGCTGCAATAAACATGGGCATGCAGATAACACTAACACTGATTTTCTTCCTTTTGGTTATATACCTAGTTGTGGGATTGCTGGGTCATAGGGTAGTGCTAGTTTTAGTTTTTTGAGGAATCTGCAAACTTTTCTTCATAGTGGTTGTACTAATTTACATTCCCACCAACAGTGTTCTCCATTGTGTTTGTACTAATTTACGTTCCCACCAAGAGGAGTTCCTTTTCTTCACATCCTTGCCAGCATTTGTTATTGCCTATCCTTTGGATAAAAACCATTTTAACTGAGGTTAGATGATATCTCGTTGTGGTTTTGATTTGCATTTATATGATGATCAACGATGTTGAGCACATTTTCTTAAGCTTGTTTGACATTTGTATGTCTTCTTTTGACAAATATCTATTCACATCTTTTCCCCATTTTTAAAACAGATTATCTGATTTTTTTCCTAGGGAGTTGTTTGAGCTCCATATATATCCTGGTTACTAATCGCTTGTCAGATGGGTAGTTCACAAATATTTTCTCCCATTCTGTGCATTCTCTTCACTTCGTTGATTTGTTTTTTTCTGTGCAGAAGCATTTTAACTAGATGTTATTCCATTTGTTCATATTTGCTTTGGTTGTCCATGCTTGTAGGGTATTACTCAAGAAATCTTTGCCCAAACCCATGTCCTGAAGAGTTTCTCCAATGTTTTCTTAAGTAGTTTAATAGTTTGAGGTCTTAGTTTACATCTGTATTTTGATTTGATTTGTGTATATGGTAAGGGATAGGACAGTAGTTTCTTTCTTCTGCATATAGGTATCCAATTTTCCCAGCACCATTTAATGAAGAGACTGTTCTTTCCCCAATGTATGTTCTTGGAACCCTTGTCAAAAGGGAGTTCACTGTAGATGTCTGAGTTTATTTTGGAATTCTTTATTCTATGGTCTATTTGTCTGTTTTTATGCCAGTACCATTTGATTTTGGTTACTACACCACTGTAGTATAATTTACAGTCAGATAATGTGATTCTTCCATATAAGTCTTAGAGCTGTATTTTCTATTTCTGTAAAGAATGTTGTTGGTATTTTGAAAGTGATTGTATTGAATCTGTAGACTGCTTTGGGTAGCATGAACATTTTAACAATATTGATTCTTCTAATCTGTGAACATGGAACACTTTCTATTTTTTGTGTCATTTCAATCTTTTGTAACAATGTTTTATAGTTTTCATTGTAAATAACTTTCACTTATTTGGTTAATTCCTAGGTACTTTATTTTATTTGTAGCTATTATAAATTGAATTACTTTGTAGCTTTTTTTTTATTGTGCTGTAAGCATATAGAAATGCTACTAATTTTTGTATGTTAATATTGTATCCTGGAACTTTAATGAATTTGTTTTTTAGTTCTAATCATTTTTGGTTGAGTCTTTAGTTTTCTTCAAATATAAGATTATAACATCTAAAAAAGGGATAATTTGACTTCTTTCTTTCTAATTTGGACGCTCTTCATTTCTTTCTCATCACTGATACTCCATCTGGGACTTGCAGTACTATGTCGAATAACAGTGGTAAAAGCGGGCATCCTTGTTATGTTCCAGTTCTCAGATAAAAGGCTTTCAGCTTTTCCCCATTTAGTATGATGCTAGCTGTGAGTCTTTAATATGGCTTTTATTGAATTGAGATATGTTCCTTCTATGTTCAGTTTTTTGAGGGTTTTATCACGAGGGATGTTGAATTTTATCAAATGCTTTCCCAGTATCATTTGAAATGGTCATATAGTATTTGTCTTTCATTCTGTTGACATGATGTATCATTTCGATTGATTTGTGTATGTTAAACTATCATTGTATCTCTGGAAAAAACCCACTTGGCCATCATGAATGATCTTTTAAATGCATTGTTGAATTCAGTTCGCTAGTATTTTGTTGAGGATATCCTGCATCAGTATTCAACAAAGATATTGGCCTGTAGTTTTCTCTCTCTCTCTCTGCGTGTGTGAGTGTGTGTGTGTGTGTGTTTGGTTTTGGTATTAGAGTAATACTGGCCTCATAGAATGAGTTTGGAAGTATTCCCTCCTGCTCAACTTTTCAGAGTAATTAAAGTAGGATTGGTATTATTTCTTTAAATGTTGGAATTAAACAGGGAGGCCTTTGAGTTTTGGGCTTTTCTTTCCTGGGAAACTTTATTATGGCTTTGATCTCATTGTTTGTTATTGGTCTGTTCAGGTTTTGGATTTCTTCATTGTTCAAACTTGTTAGATTTTATGTACCTAGAAATTTATTTATTTATTTTTAAGATTTTTCTAATTTATTGGCATGTAGTTGCTCATAATAGCCACTAATGATTCTTTAAATTTCTGCAGCATCAGTTGTAATGTCTCCTTTTTTAATCTCTTATTTTATTCATTTGGGTCTTCTATCTTTTTTTCTTAGTATGGCTAAAGATTCGTTAATTTCGTTTATGTATTCAAAAACCCAACTTTTTGTTCCATTAATTTTTTGTATTTTTTCATTTAAAATTTATTTCCACTCTGATCTTTATTATTTCTGTTCTGCTAGTTTGGGGTTTGATTTGCTCCTGTTTTTGTAGTTCTTTAAGATGTATTGTTAGGTTATTTATTTGAAGTTTTTCTTGTTTTTTGATGTAGGCACTCATAGCTATAAACTTCCCTCTTAGTATTACTTTTTCTGTATCCCATTAGTTTTGTTACATTGTGTTTCCATTGTCATTTGTTTCAAGACATTTTTAAATTTCCTCCTTAATCTCTTCATTGACCCACTGGTTATTCAGGAGCATATCATTTAATTTCTGTGTGTTTGTACAGTTCCCAAAATTGCTCATTTGTTTTTGTTTCTAGGGTTTGTTTCCACTGTTGTCAGAGAAGATGATGAATATCACTTCAAGATTTTTTAATGTTTTAAGACTTGTTTTGTGACTTAACATATGGTCTATTGTTGAGTATAATCCACGTGTTGAGGAAAAGAATGTATATTCTGTAGCCGTTGGATGAAATGTTCTGTAAATATCTATTAGGTCTATTTGGTTTATAGTGCAGATTAAGTCAGATGTTTCTTTATTGATTTACTGTCTGGAAGATTATTCCAGTGCTCAAAGTAGAGTGCTGAAGTATCCACCTATTATTTTATTGTGATCGGTCTCTCTCATTAGCTCTATTAATATTTGCTTCCTATATCTGGGTGCTACAGTGGTGGGTGCACATGTATCTACAATTGTTATATCCCCTTGCTGAATTGACTCCTTTATCATTATATAGTGATTTTTGGCTCTTAGAGTTTTTGTCTTGAAATATATATATATATATATATATATATATATATATATATGGAAACTAATAGAAGAGAAATAATAAAGATCAGAGTGGAAATAAATAAATTTTAAATGAAAAAAATACAAAAAATTAATGGCACAAAAAGTTGGTTTTTTGAATAAATAAACACAATTAACAAATCATTAGCCAGACTAAGAAAAAAAGAAAGAAGACCCAAATAAAAAAAAAAGTGGATTTCTCTCTATATATATATTTCATATATATTTATACATATATATGTATGTATAGCTACTCCTCTTTTTTGGTTTTCATTGATGTGGAATATCTTTTTCCATCCTTTTGTTTTCAGTCTATTTGTATCTTTATAGTTTGTGTTTGTTGCAGACAACAAATCATTGGGTCGTACTTTTCTATCCATTCATCCACTCTATGTCTTTTGATTGGAGAGTTTAGTCTATTTACATTCAATGTTATTATGGATAAGTAAGGTATTACTCTTGTAATTTTCTTGTTCATTTTCTGATGGTGTTACGGTCTCTTCTTCTTTCTTTCTTTCCTTCCTGTCTTCCTTTTACTGAAGGTAATTTTCCCAGTGGTATAATTTAATTTCTTGCTTTTTATTTTTTGTGTATCTGCTATATGTTTTTTTGATTCAAGGTTACCATGAGGCTTGCAGATACTATCTTATTTCCTATTATTTTAAGCTGATAACAGCTTTACAGTACTTGTGTAAATAATTGATCAAAGATGCAAGAAGTAAACTAAGAAAAACTCTACACTTTAATTTCATCACCTGATTTAAAAAATTTTATTGTTTCAGTGATCTTTGTACTGTTTCTGTCTTAAAAAGTTTTTGTAGTTATTATTTTTTATTAGTTCATCTTTTAGTCTTTCTACTTAAGAGTAGTTTACACACCACAGTTACAGTGTTATGATAGTCTAAGTTTTTCCCTATACTTACTATTACCAGTGAGTTTTATACCTTAGGATGATGTTTTTCTTGCTAATTAACATCTTTTTCTTTCTGATTGCAGTAGTCTCTTTAGCATTTCTTGTAGGACAGGTCTGGTGTTGATGAAATCCCTCAGCTTGTGTTTGTCTGGGAATGTCTTTATTTCTCCTTCATGTTTTAAGGATATTTTCACCGGATATACTATTCTAGAGTAAAATTTCTTCTCTTTAGCACTTTAAATATGTCATGCCACTCTTGCCTGGCCTGTAAGGTTTCCGCTGAAAAGTCTGCTGTCTGTGGCATTGTATGGTGTGTGTGTGTGTGTATATATATATATATAATATATATATACACACACACACATATGTGTGTGTGTGTATGTGTGTATATGTGCGTGCGCGTGTGTGTGTGTATATATATATCCTCTTTTAGGATCTTTTCTTTATCCTTGGCCTTTGGGAGTTTGATTAAATGCCTTCAAGTAGTCATCTTTGGGTTAAATCCACTTGGTAGTGTGTAACCTTCTTATTGGTATCTTTCTCTAGATTTTGGAAATTCTCTGTTATTTTCCCTTTTCACAAAATTTCTACTTCTATTTCTTTTTCTATCTTCTCCTTAATGCCCATAACTCGTATATCTGCCCTTTTGAAGCTGTTTCCTAGATCTTGTAGGCATGTTTCATTCTTTTCTATTTTTTTTTTCTTTTGTCTCCTCTCTGTATTTTCAAATGGCCTGTCACTAATCTTTTCTTCTCCTTGATAAATTGTGCTATTTAGAGATTCTGGTGCATTCTTCAGTATATCAGTTGCATTTTTTAACTCCAGAATTTGTTTGATTATTTTCAATTATTTCAATCTCTTTGTTAAATTTATCTGATAGAATTCTATACGACTTCTCTGTGTTGTCTTGAATTTCTTTGAGTTTCCTCAAAATGGCTATTTTGAATTCTCTGAAAGGTCACATATCTCTCTTTCTCCTAGTTACTGCCTATGTTTGTGCAAGGTCCCAGGACTCTAGAGTCAGCAGGTGGTGAAGCCAGCCATCCTTGTTTCCTTCCTTTCAGGGTGCTGAGTTCCCCAAGACCCCAGAGAGGTACAGAGATGCTTTCTGGGAGCTAGGGACTGGAATCAAATGCTTAGAAATCTACCTGATGTTTTATTCTACTGCAGCTGAGCTGGCACTCAAATCATGTGCCACAGTCCTTCCCACTCTTCCCTCCACTTGCCACAGGCCAAGGAGCTTCACCCCATTGCCACCACCACCACAGACCCACATGGAGTACTGCCAGGCTACTACTCACATTCCGTTAAGGCCCAAGGAAGGGGCTCTTCAGTTAATTTGTATTAAATGTTGCCAGGCCTGGGACTCACCCTTCAGGGCAGTGGGCTCCCCTCTGGCTTAGGACAGGTCCAGAAATTCAGTCTAAGAGCCAAGGCCTGTAATTAGGAACCCCTAAGAACCCACTTGGTGCTCTATCCTACTATGGCTGAGCTGGTACCTAAGGTCCAAGACGAAGTCCCCTCCTTTACTTTTCCCTCTGCTTTCCTCAAGCTTTAGCAGTCACTTCTCATAGCCAGCATAGCTGGGAATGTGCTGGTTGTTATCTCAAGCCCGCACATCTGAGTCTCAAAAGCCCACAACAGGCTATATGGGTATGGCTGTTTGTTCTTCCCTGAGGAACAAGAGCACTTAGAACTTGCCTAGGAATTGCAGTCTTTGGGTCCTGGAAGGCCCACTCAGTTCACTTAGGGCCCCAGAGCACTCCAGCTTGTGTTTATGTCACCTACTGGAATTCAAGCTCTGACTGCTGGGATGGCAATTCCCCTCTGGCGAGGGCCGGCCCGGAATGTTTGCTCCACGTGCGGGCATAAGCTGAGTACAGCCCTGTTCTGCTTTCCACTGTGACAGGGCAGCACTGAGTTCAATGGAAAGGCTCACAATCGCTACCCCATCCCTCTCCCAAGTGCATAGAAGTGGTTGTTGCTGGGGAATGGAGGAGGTGTGGCATCAGGAATTCAAGACTGTCTTTCCCACCCTCTTCGGTGCCTCTTTCAGTGATATGAATTCAAAACCAAGCCCTGTGAGTGCTCACTCGATTTTTGGTTCCTATGAAGGTGTTCCCTTTGTGTAGATAGTTGTTGAACTTGATATTCCCACATGGGGAAACAATTGGTGGAGCCATCTATTTGGCCTTCTTGCTCCACCTCTTTCCTCTAGCTGATATTTTGATTGAGTTTGAGTTAATATTATATGTCAGTTGGGGAGAATTAAAATCTAAATAATACTTAGTCTTCTGACCTAAGATCATAGATTCTCTCTTTATTTATTAAAATAATCTTTAGTTTCTCTCAATAATAGTTCATAGTTTTCAATGTCAAGTTATGCACAACTTTTGACTGGTTTATCTTCTCATATTTCATATGTTTATGCTTTTAAAATTGTATTTCTAGAAATTTCATGAGTCATTTATGCTGCATATCAGTCTATAATGCTTATCGCAAGGAATAACAGTTGTGAAAATTGTTTGAATCGCCATTTGAGCTGGCAACTTTTTATGGAATGCCATTTTTATTTGGAAGAGCAACAGACAGGTAAACTATGGTTTGTATATTTGGCTGACATTTTCTCAAAAATGAACAAAATGAGCCTGTCACTTCAAAGGAAACATGCAATGTTTCCTTTGCGTGTTTTGCTCATGTGAAAATTGAGTTTTCCATTAAAAAATAGAATTTGGAAAGGTTTACCAATACTTTAACACTTGTCTGGTGAGATCAGTCGTGATATTAACAAATGTTATTTTTTCATATGATGTGAAAAATCTGTCAACATTCGGAACATCTGCATAACTCAGTAAACCAATGTCTTCCAAATGACCAATGCATGTCACAAAATCTTGCATAGGTAAAAGATTGATTCAAATTTCAAAATAGACCAGCATATTTTATTATAATAGAGTATGAAAAGTTCACTGATGTGGTTTCAGGTTTCACATTGCAACTAACCCTTAAGGAACTACTACTTTTTAGTTTTGGTGTAATATCAAAAAAGAATATCCATAATTATCTGAAAATCTTAAAAAGGAGGAACAATTAAAATATTCCTCTTTCCAAGTACATATGTATATGAGGCCAGTTTTTCTCACTATTACAGATTGCATGCAGGAATGGATATGAAAATCTAGATACTTTCTATTAAGCTAGATATTAAGATTTTCAAACCATAAGACAATGGTCTTTTTTTAGTACACTTTTTTCTGTTGTTTTGGAAAACAGTTTTTTTTTCACAAAATATGTTGTAAGATTAACATGTAACAAGTTTATTATTATTTTAAATAAATTAATATGTAAATATTTAAACTTTTCTCAGTTTTAATTTCTAATATGGTAAACATTGATAAATATAATCCACATAAGCAAAAGTTTTTTAGGGTCCTCAAAAATTCTGAAGAGCAGGCAGGGTTCCATAAACTGAAACAATTAAGAATCCATGATTGGAAACAAAGAGAAAGGTAAGACCTTGAGTTTTATATTTAGGAGTAACCAGCACTTATCTGGTGACTTAAACATGCATGTGGATGAAACTGTTCAGAAGGAGTTTATAAAGGGAAACAAAAGGACTCATAACTAAAACTTGAGATTTAATTTTTTAACCTGTCCAAGTCTCTCTCACTTACAAAATGTGAATACTATTATATGCATTATTGTAAATGAGTTAACCTTTACAAAGTACTTGGCAAAAGTAGAAACTCAGTAAACGGTATTTATTTATCTTTCTTCTGGGGGATAATAAAGAATAAGTTCTTTAGACATTTTTCAGGTGACTATTTAGTCAGGTACTCTTAGTTTTCTTTCTGTAGGAGCAAGTGGTGAGAAGTGAGAGGTGGAAAACGTTAGATTGAGAGAGACAATGGAGAGGTAAGTGTAGCTTGACATCTGCCCTTACTGATTCATAGGTTCAAGTAGTCATTGGCATTAGAGATCATTTGTTTTCTTATTTCTTTTAAATTGAGTTTAACTGTTCTAGATATTTTGTGGTGTGGCAAAAGGAACAAGGACACTAGGATAAGGAGTGATTTAAATTCTGGCCCTGTTCCATACTGAATGCATTACCTTAGGCAGACTCAACCTCTTGAAGCCCTCATTTCCTCGCCTGTAAAATGAAGACTTTGATACAGACCTCAGGTAGCAGTCATATTATACAGAGAGATGGAATTGAAACACCACCTGCCTTACATAATAGGTGCATAATAAATGGCAATTGTTACTGCCGTTTACTGAGGTGTGAGATAGAGAGGGCAACGATCTCAAAAGCAAGAAACTTATGCTTTCAAAATTTATGACTCCAGCAAAGAAGTTATGAATTATAACTGAGAGATGGAACTAAAAGAAAAATGAAAGTAGATGTGAAAAATAGAAAGAAAAATATTTTAGAAAAAAATTAGTTTGAAGATTTTGTTTTTCCATTGTGATTCAAATATCCATTTTAATTATTTTCAAAAGCATATACACACATATTTATCTATTTGTCTATCTATCTGACAAACATAAACTTAGGGCAATTGAAATTAAGTGTGGGATGAGGAAAGAATAGGAAAGGAAGAGTGGTGAAAGCGAAAACTACAGATTTCTAGATAGATATGGAGAGATAACTATGACAGAAGACAGGTACATAAGACGGAGCATCTTTACAAGCTTGAATGTTGAAAGACCTTGCAATATCACTCAGCCCAAGGCCTACGTTTGGCAACTATGGTGGTCATGTCATCTGCTAGTCTCCATTTTCTTGGCATTTCTTTATAGGTTATTAACTTAAGGTTGATTTCTTTTCCTAAAGTGTCATGAATATGTTGGAGGCAGTAAAGCTCAATAGAGAGTTCAGCTTTGGATCTTGGCTGAACAAAATTTGACCCTCAGCTCAGCCAATTTGGGAAAGTTAATTAATGTGACCTATCTTATTGAGTTCCTATCTGTGCCTGCACTACTTTCTAATGACATGATAGTGAGCAAAAGACACCTATAATACCTGCTCTTATGGACCTTAGGTATCAAGTGGGACATAGGCATTATTTAAGAATGACACAAATGAATGTATGATTCCACATTGAAATAATTTCTAGGTTTTATTAATGGGAGTGTGGGGAGTGCTATAGTCAGAAGAAACAGCATATGCGAAAGATTTGTGTCAGGAAGGAGCAAGGAACATTAAAAGCCTGAGAAAGAGCAGGTGAAGACAGTGAGAATGCAGATGCCTTTCTTGTGTGTAGACTAGGGACAATAGCACACAAGGTTATTTAATGGATTAGTGAGAGCGTATGATAATCTCCAACCATTAGTGGCTACACATTAAATGGTGGTTACAAGTATCATTTTATAATTGCTGAAGAGGTGAAGACTGTTCTTTGAACACATAATGTCAGATCTACCTTCTCTTTAACACTTTGGATGTACTCACCCTTTAAGGCAGACCACTCACAGACAACTGTGTCTCAGTCTCACAACCCTGCAATGCCCAGCAGACCTGTAGTTTGTGGGCAAAATGGAGTGTTTTCTTTCGGTCTTGAACTATGTAGAGGCCTGTTGGTGGAAAAAGGTATGTTGGGAAGGCGTGGTTAAAAGGAAGGAGGAAAGAAATCAAATCAGACCACTGGCAGACAAATATATCTCAGTCCCTACAGCCCTGCAATGCCAAGCAGACCTGTAGTTTGTGGAGAAAATGGAACGTTTTCTTTCGGTCTTGGACTATGTAGAAGCCTGTCAGTGGAAAAAGGTATGTTGGGAAGGTGTGGTTAAAAGGAAGGAGGAAAGAAATCAAATAAACTTAGTTTTCAAAGTCTTTTCTCTCCCCAGACATGTTTTGAAATGTGACATTCCTTTCCTCCAATCTGTCATTTTTTATCCTTCAGGCAAATGTTTAAACCTCCCAACATGTTTCTGCAAGCAACGTTCTGAACAAGGAAACTAATGTAGGAATTTTTTTCTGGCATTATCAGTGGAATTGAATTCAATTGCATAGTCAGGTAGTCTTGCCTGTCTGGTGACATTCAAATGGACTCCAAGGAGAGGGGCCTGTAGCCCAGGAACTGCGGCACTCACAGCCTCAGACCAAATCCCTTCTTCGTTCTTGACTTCTCTGTATTTTAGTTGTCCAATCAGATGAATGCGGATAATGATGAATATAGTAATACCTACTTCATAGAATTGTTGTGAGGATTAAATGAGTAAACACAGTAAATGTGTAAAGCCTTTAGAACAGCTCCTGGCACAGAGTAAGTATGTGCAAGTGTGCAGGTGTTAGCTGGTGTTATGATGCCTGAAGTGGCTGCCAGTTTTGCCCTCCCTCCTTCCAACATATACACTTGCACACCCACATGTCCATATACATATATAAATAGAAATAATGTGTATATATATATATATATATATATATATATATATAAGCACACAAGATTTTTATGATCTTGTCAGGAAGGATATGTTTTCAGGGTGTTGTATAATTAAAAAGACTTTGAATTTAGTAAGTTTTCAAATACCATAGTTATTTAAGACAACAGACAAAAGGAAGAACAATGTTTTAATTTCTACAGCATCTTTCTAGGATCTAGTGTTGTTTCATAACAGTTAGTGCATGAGGTGGAAAGGAGTGGGAGAGGATTATTTTGGGGATAGTTCTTCTTCCCTTTCCTGATATGTGTAAACATCAATCCACATCAACTTTACCAGTTGTCCCGTGGCCCTGGCACCCACCCCAGCAAAATGAAGCCCTAAGGAGAAGTTACAGAAGATAGCAGGGAGGGGGGTTGAGAAGCCAGTGTATTCCTTGTGCTTCCTGTGTCCAGACTAAGGTCCCGTGACCACCTTTGCTTGCAGAAGGCTGAGCTCTCCTGAGTAAGAACTCAAGTTTTTTTCCAGTCTTCAGGTTTCTGAGTAATTTTGCCTTTGGGTACACAAGAAGGGATTAACGGACACATTAGCACCTCTTCTCCAAACTCCACACCAGCTGTTATCCGAAACAGCTCACATTTCCATTGCAACCTTACAGCCAGAGGGTCACCTTGTTTCCTGTCAATCTGTCACTGTGAGGATCTGTTTTTTTGCCATTCTTTTATGAAGTTGGAGAACTTGAGGCTGCAGGAGCTTGTGCTCAGTTTTGTTGAAGCTGCAGTTCCAGCACACGTATCAACCGTTTCTCATTTTCATACATGTTACTACTTGAGTCCTATTCGTGGCTCTCTACATTGCCAAATTCAACACATTTTCTTGGCCACCACTGACATTTGTCATGTTCCCAACTTTCTTTGCTCTAATAATTTGTCTTTCCCTAGAAACCCCTATAAAAGGAAATGTTGACACTCATGTATGAGTGAAATGTGGGCTCTACCTGGGGTTAATGGTAACCCCCATATTTCACTGACATTTGTTCCTTAACTACATAGCACAAGAAGTCAGTCCCCAGAAAAAATCCCTTCTAAGGTTTTCTAGATTCTCCTGGGAGATTTCAACCCAGTCCTCCCATATTCTTCTCCCTGGCCCCCATCTGCAACATTTTAGGCCATATCAATTCCTCTGCTGTTGGGTTTCTTTATGGAAAAGCTCATATCCAAGTCTGAGACAAAGGTGTTTTATCCTGAGGCTTTCAAAACTGTGAACCCTGGAAGGGCCCAAGTGGTCCATACATCAGTGAGGAGAGGGTTCCCGCTTCCCTTGTGCACATTGCTACCAGGCCCAAATCATACTGCTCAAGTCCAAGGCCTCAGAGAGTTCTTCCTGGAGAAGAAAGGTCCCTCCTCTGCCTCTAGCACTCCTTCTCTTCAGTCAAAAATCTGTTATGCATCTAAGAAATAAAATCGAGATGTCTGGCTTCTGGTCTGGCATGTAAAGAGCTTAGAATTTGTTACTTTGTCCTAACAACAGGTAAAAATCTAAACAAACTGAACAATCAACAACTCTTCTTAGAGAAGTGAAGTCACAGAGTAAAGTGCTGCTCCCAAAATTTGAGAGACAGAAAGGCAGACACAGGGAATCAGAGCTTACCTAAGCAGAAATCTACTAGTAGAAAACCACCTTGGGCACCTGTTCTGGGTATGGAAACCTGACCTGCATTGATGAGTTGCTGGAGGCTCAGCATGGACAAGCCTGGGAGTTAAAAATCTGGGGTAGGGGACAGTCATGGGGGAGGTTCTCACTTTCTGTGAGTTTTAACTCTAGGAGCTCCACCAGGTTCTTACAGTAAATGTTGGAGAAAACTCCACTCATGCTTCCAGGAGAGGAAGGGGAAATATACCAGAGCATCCTGATGTTGCTGGTTCTGGAACCAGACTTTGGAATAGGGTGTTGACCACTGTTTGCTGCTTCTCTTTTCTACGGCTTGACACAAACCACTTCTGCACATTCACTGCTGAACTCTGTGCCTGTGCGCTGGCCTGCTCGCCTTCACATTCAGGGACCCTGCCATGGCTGAGAGTGAGGGCTACACAAGAATGCATGGCAATAAGCTGAAGTCTCATCCTTCCCAGCTGAGCTTTGCTTCTGCAACTAGGAGAACTGACATTTCCTCTCCCTTGGTAGTGGTGATTACTCCATAGAAGCACCTGTACCAAATAATTGATTGAGCTAATTCATTAATTCCTCAGATGAAGAGAGGGAGGGAACTAAGACAGGGAATGGGTTAAGCCAATAGTTCAGTATGCACATGGAATGCTTACTAAAAATGCAGATTCCCCACCACTTCCACCATCGCCTCACAAGAGTCCTGATCTCTTAGGTCTATGGTAGGTTAAGAAACAGCATTTTAAAGAAACACCCAGATGATTTCAGCATGGTAATCAGAGGATCCACTTTGAGATATATTTGATTACATACTTGACCCAAGTTTGCCCAGAGAATGGCATACAATAAATATAAATCATGTCTGTCTTTCAAATATGTTCTTGAGTGCCTACTGTGCACAAGCAATATTTAGGCTCCGAAGAGGCAAGATCGACCGAATGACCAATTCTCTTTCAACTACAACTTGCTGTCTCTTTGCGAATGACTCTGGTAAATTCTTGAGGTGAGTTATGCTTTGCTGTGCATCTATTTCAGCCACTGTTATTTAAGAAAAGGATAACTATAGGCATCAAAAAATATGATAGCAAATTGTGCTTTCTCTAAGGCAACACATTTAAATACCATATACATCCATATCAAATGATGTAATTTAATCTGATGCAATTCAATACATTACAGCACAATACAGCAAAACACAATGTAATGTAGTACAAACCGCACTGCAACTTCAGTGCGGTGGGGTTAACGCAGTCCTCATTTCAGGTCTTGGGCTGCAGCGCCCTCTAGTGACGTAAACTTTTTTTTTTTTTTTTTTTTTTTTTTTTTTTTTTGCGTGTTTGTAGTGGCTACAGCTGCACCTGGCACGGAATAACTGTCAACAGCCTGTTCAAATGGAAACGAGCTGAGGCCCAGCTGACTCCAATGTTGTATGTCAACAGAAATTCTAGATTAACAGATTTTCCTGAGCTGCCACCTGACCTAGTGATAAAGTAACTAATTGTGCTTTTCATAGTATTAACTGTTTTCACTACATTCTTTTGATTTGTGACAAATAAAAGAAGAACTGTAATCAGCTTGATTTTTTAGCCTGCAGAATAGGAGGCTTGAGTGACAATACAGGGGTATTAGAAACCCTATGAAGATTAATATAAAACAAATACAAATAGAATAGACAATAGAATATAACAGAAATAAAACACTGTATCCTCTAATATACAGTCATCTCCTCTCCATGGTTGAAGAGCAGCTGCTCCTTTGCTATTTGGAGATAGCACGGATAATGCTAATAATAAGAAATCCTTATTTTAAAAAATATGCATGCGTACTAATAATTTATTGAACACCTAGTATGCTTCAGCCTCTAATGAAATACAAGCATGCTAACACACCTTAAGCCATTTTTTCTGCATATGGGCTCCTTTTCCTTTCTCACACACTTGCTGAGGGTAATAAGGGCTTTATTGAGGTCAGGTACTGTATTAAGCACTTTATTACGCTGTTTTCATTTAAGCCTTATAATCAACAAATGAGGTAGGTATCGCCATCACGATTTTAGGATACTCAGACTGAGTAAGTGTCAATAACAGGTTCAAGGTAATACTGCAGGTAGGCAGCAGGGCATGATTTGAACCCGTTAGTTGGCAGAGTGGTGGGATAGATTGAGGATTTCAAAGAGCATAAAAGTTCGGAGGAGGCTGTTTTGTTGTGGCATCAGCTGGGGGACTCATTAAATAATGTGTTATTTCTCTTTAATGTGAGCTCCCTACTGTCATCCTTTTCTCTCTCTTCCTTCCAGTATTCATAGAGCATCTCCTTTCCTTGCTATTCACTGGTAACAAACTCTGAAGATACAAACACAGAAGGATACTTTAGTGAGATACTGATTTATGTTTCCCGAGATTATTTTCCTTTTTGGATTCCCAGCTCTTATGTTCCCTTGTCTGAGGAGAGGTGGAAAATAAGTTGCTAGAGGCAACCTTCATTTAGGTTTTTGCTTTCTTAAAACCTAAGGTATCCAAAATGTTGTACTGAGGGAGGGAAGAAAGGGGAAAATACAGAGCAGAGCTTTGAAGCATAAGAAGAGGTAAGAGGAGACATTTCCTCAGAATGTGAATGAAGCAGTGTCAGTGGATCCTGAGGGTAGCAGTGCCTCATCCCCTGGCAGCCTCTTGGAGGGATAACAAGGAGGTATTAGTACAACTAGCAGTCATAGACATGGCAGCTTCCAGGCTTAGAAAAGGCATCCAAGGCTCAGGGTTCCATATAATTTATCATTCAAAGAGGGCCACTATTGAAAGTGAAAGGAGATGCTATTAATAATTATGCCCAAATAATAGGTGTCAATAGGAACTGTCTGGAACAAGCTGGCACATATTGTCACCCTGCCTATGATCTTTTTGACTCAGAAATAATGGAGTCCCTGCCTTGAACGTCCCTGCCTTGAGTCCCTTGAGTGTCCAGGCGTCTTTGAACAATGAGAATTTCAGATTCTACTGTGTTTGCTTTTCTTTTTAGAAAAGATTTTAGAAAATGATTCTGAAATTTATATGAAAATGCTAAGTATATCAAACAAATCTTTGAAAAACAGGAACAAAGATGGAAGACACATTATTTGATTTTAAGACTTACTTATAAATCTACAATATAATCACAACTATGGTATTGGCAAAAAGAGAGATAATAAAAAACAATAGAGTCCAAAAATAGACTCATATATTTATGATCAAGTGACCTTGACCATGGAGAAAAGAAGTATTTTAAGCATTGGTGTTGAAACAATTGGGTATTCTATATACAAAAATAAACTTGGATCACTATCCTGTATTGTATACAAAATTAATCAGAAAAAGATCACAGAGAAACTAAAACTGCAAACATTTCTAGAAGAAAACGCAAAACCTTGAGTTAGGCAAGGATTTAATAAATAGGATACAAGAACCACAAATCATAAAATTAAAAACTGAATAACTAGATTTCTTAAGCATTAAAAACACTGTAAACATTAGGAAAGATGCTTTAAAGAGAATAATAAGTAAAGACTGGGAAAAATAATTACGAAACTTATATGTGATAAAGAACTAGAATATATACAAAATTCTTGTAACTCAACATTAGTAAACAAACAATCCATTTAAAAACTGGGCAAAAGAATTGAGCAAATATTTTACAAAAGAAGGCATGCAAATGTCACGTAAAGACATAAAAAGATGCTCAACATCACTTGTTATCAGATAAAAGCAAATAAAATCTTAATGCAATATTAATGTGCTGCCACTAAGTTCACACAAAGACTAGGGTGAAAATGGTCATAGCAGCTTTACTCATAATAGCCCCCAACTGGAAACAACTCTAATGTCTAAAAAATATTGAATAACCAAAGAAATTGTTGTATATCCATAGAGTGGAATACTTTTCAGCAATAAGAAAGTAGACTACTAATTCTCACAACATAGATTAATCTCAAAACGTTATTCTGAGTGAAAGAAGTCACATACAAAAAAAACAATGTGTTATATAATTCCAATTATAAGAAATTCTAGAAAAGGCAAAACTGTAGTAATAGAAAGCAGGAAGAATGGCTGTCAGAGGCGGAGGGTGGTGAAAGATGTCTAACTAATAGGGACACAAGAGAATGTTTTTTGTTTGTTTGTTTGTTTGTTTGAGACGGGGTCTCACTCTATCACCCAGGCTGGAGTGCAGTGGCACGATCTCAGCTCACTACAAACTCCGCCTCCCGGGTTCAGGCCATTCTCCTGCCTCAGCCTCCCGAGTAGCTGGGACTACTGGCGCCGGACACAACGCCCGGCTAATTTTTTTTTTTTTTTTTGTATTTTCATTAGAGACGGGGTTTCACTGTGTTAGCCAGGATGGTCTCAATCTCCTGACCTCATGATCCACCTGCCTCGGCCTCCCGAACTGCTGGGATTACAGGCATGTTTTGAGGTGAATAATATGTTCTATATTTTTATTGTGGTGTTGGTTATACAACTGTAAACATTTTTTGAAACTCACCAAATTGTTCTTGTAAATTTGGTGATTTGATTATATGTGAATTCTACCTCAGTGAAGTTTATTTTTACAGAAAGGAGTCAGGGAAGTGGGTATGCTGGAGTAGACATACTGTGTAAGACTGAAAACCCCACAAGACGATTATGTCGCATAGAAAGTCCTGGTGAGTAGATCACTTGTGAAGGCCACTGGGAACATGTTGGTGAGATAGATTCAGTGGTATATCTCCCAGGCTGGCTGGAGCTGACACATAAGGCCATCTGGCTGTACTTAGCCATCAAGAACAAGTGGATGTGATCGATATAATGAGTGGCAAGCTCAGAGTGGTCGGTGTAGGACCCTGACCTGCAGAGAATGATCGTGACGGTTAATAGAACATGGTATATCCTAGAGGTGAATAGCGGGGCCACCAACAAGGACAGTACGCAACTTGTACCATCAGAAGAAATCAAGGTTGGATGGTCAAGAGATTGAGTGCGGTTGTGCCAATAAAATGTCTTGGTCCTTTTCCCAGTTTCCAGACCTAAGCCTGTTTTTAATACTGGAACCCATTAATTAACCCACCTGTGTGGGAGTCATTCCTATTTCCAAATATGTAGCTGGGCTTGATATACATGATAGTTGGTACAAATCTTATGTTATGTCCTTGGTGGGTAGGGTAAGAGCTGTCACAGATGAGAATGTCAAATACAAGCACTTAAATGATCCACCTCCACCCACCTATTCCTGGTCAAAATGGTAAGTAAAAAGCAGGGTAGTATATTAGAGGAGGGAGGGTGGTTGAAAATTGTTGCCACTCTTAAGTATCTGAAAGACATGGTGGGGGTTGTTCCTGTCATATTTCATTTAGCAGTGTGGCTTCTGAAGAAAACAGATGATACTGGTGGACTATTGTCTCCACAAACTCAACCAGGTGGTAGCAACACCCCTAACTGCAGCCACTGTGCCAGACCGAGCAGATGAACCTGGCCTCAGATATGTGGTGGGGAGCTACTGATTTGGCAAGTGTTCTTTTCTATTCCTATCGAAAAAGAGTTCCCATTCACATAGAATGGATAATCATATATATTCAGAGTTTTTCCCTGAGGCTGCCCCATCTTTTGTAATAATATAGTCTAAAGCAATTGGACTGTCTAGACATCTTCCAGAATATCACACTGATCCACTGTGTCAATGACATCATGCTAATCAGGTCAGATGAGCAAGAATTGGCTGGCACATTGGAGGCTTTAAGACAAATGTGCTCCGGAGGGTAGAAGAGAAACCCTTCAAAGATTTAAGTTCCTGACATACCAGTGCCAGCATATTCCTTCCTGCCCCTATCATATGTATCAGTAGGCCTATCTCCTTCTACGTCCTCCTGATGGTCGGGGTCAAATCCGTGATCAGCATTACCAAGCCATGATGGTGACTCCTTTTCTTGCCTGCTGGTGCCCGCACAGAAAAAGACTGAAGTGCTTTCAGAGGCCATATCTTATAATTCAATAGGATGCTTAGTTGTGGCCTATTTAATGTGTTCTTGATAGGGAACAAAATTTCTAACCTTGAAGATTCCAGAATTGCCAGGAAAGAAAGCATACATTCCCCAAGTGCATCATTGGGATGGATGTTAAGCAGGACCACTTCTGCTTTCACCTCTTTATTCTCAAACTCATGCAGTCATCTGGTTAAGGACATTGCACCATATAAGGTCTTCGGTTCAAGGTACATATACTACCTAGATGATGGCTCCCATTCTTGTGGTAAGATATCACCTCTAGGCTGGTGTTTCTGTTGTGCCTTTGGCAGGCCACTCTAATGCTCTGTTGGGCTGCTGACCTCTGGGTGATTCAGTTTTTGATACAATCAGTGAATCTCACGGTCATGAGCCAATTCCTTTGTCTCCTGTGTGTGTCTCTGATTAAGCGTGATGTTAGGTGGCACCTCATACCCATGCACTGAACTCAGAAGATCTACTTTAGTGCCTCTTGGTGCTCTCTTGCCCAATTTTGATGGTAAATAGACAAGTGTAGCAATCCTGGCTTGAGAAAGGCACTGCGATCAGGGATGTAGGCTCATTGAGAACGAGTTTCTGGGTCACGTCACCAGGAAAGCCTCTAAGACAAACAGGGGTGGCAGCTGAAAAGAAGGGAGATCTACAGTGAACAATGAAGGAGGGAGACAATCAATTGAAATTCCACAGCCAGTTGCAGAGGCAAGGACTATAGTTCTTCCCACTTAATTGTCTTTCCTAAGTTTGCCCCAGGAAGAGAGGCCATAGAATTCTGGAAGAGCTATTCCCCATATATTGAAAAAAAGTGGATCCCAGCAGTGCTAGGGGTGGACGGAAGTGAACATGCAGCTGTGCCACCCAGATTCTCTTTCATTGCCACTGGAGCACTTCAGCAATCGCACCAGCTAGAGAGTCACCTCACCCAAGGTCATGCCCTTCTGGGGCCTGCCCACATCCAGTAACTGATAAAAGTGAAGGGACAAAGACCCATTTGATTCAAAGCAGAACAACTCTGCTGTGCCATTAAAGCAGCAGGAATGATCATTTAAGCTATGACTTAATAGACAGTCTAGGAGAAGTAGATGCACATTTATTTAAAGTTTCTGCTATTGTTTGAAATTAGAATGCTATTAAATTTTCATTACTATGAATAATATGATGGAGATATCTTAAGCATGCAATTTTTCTCTCTTGAAAGAATATTTACAGGATAAAGTCCTAAGAGCAGTGTTACTAACTCAAGGCACATGTATATTTTTATACCTCCTGACCTCCCTTGCCTAATTGCTTTTCATTTTATTTTATTTATTTATTTATTATTTTTTGAAATAGAGTCTCGCTCTTTTGCCCAGGCTGGAGTGCAGTGGTGCAATCTCAGCTCACTGCAACCTCTGCTTCCCGGGTTCAAACAATTCTTCCTGCCTCAGCCTCCCAAGTAGCTGGCACTACAGGTGCCTGCCACCACGCCTGGCTAATTTTTTTTCTTTCTTTTTTTTTTCTCTTTTTTGGTATTTTTAGTAGAGACGGGGTTTCACCACATTGGCCAGGCTGCTCTCGGACTCCTGACCTGAGGTGATCCTCCCGCTTCGGCCTCCCAAAGTGCTGGGATTACAGGCGTGAGTCACCATGCCTGGCTTAATTGCTTTTCAAAAGAGTCTCACAGGTTTGCTGTGGCATACATAAACATATATGCTTCTGTATAGTCCACACCTTGTTGACATTTCTAGCTCAAGTATTTGTAGACTCTCAAAAATTCTGCTCAGTTTTTCTTGGCATGAAGAATTGTTTAGCTAATTTTGAAAACTTGTGTTCACAAAGTCTAAAAATTTAATCCAAATTTGAATGAAGAAGATGAGACAGTTTATCAACTTTCTCTAATGAAAGTTACTGGTAACCTGAAAAAACAATTTCCTACTCATACAATAAATCTACACATATCTTTTTCAGCCTTTTTGGACTTTGTTGTTGTTGTTGTTTAGTGGAAAGATTTGCTTTATATGATTAGACATTGAAAAATTTGTATGGCTTTGGGAAAGAAAAAGATGCCTCTGACATCCAGGAGCTGGCCTGGCACTCCAGCTATGTCTTAGCGATCTCCTCTTCAAATAAATGATTTCACAGAATACCGACATCAGACAATGCCACCCTATGACCATGGTGAATCAAGACAAAAACAAGACCTCTCCGTAACCATGCATGAACACAGGCAAAGAATGAAATCTGTTTAAATCACAAACATGGCCCAATATCCCCCAATCCTGGCTAATTAGAGTGGCTATTGCTTGTTTATTGCTGACAGTTTTAGCTTGACTCTAGTCTTCCCTCTTCCTAGATAAGAATTATTGAGAGATCCAGTCATGACCTTATATCACTTCCTAACAACATCCAATCTAGAGCAAAGCCATGCTTCTCAAACCCTCCTCCAAATCACATGACACAAGGCCACATTCTGTAAGTTCTTTCTAATGCCCTTTTAGTAAGACACCCCACCCCCCGCCCCGCGCCATGTGTGTTCCTGGAGGAGGACATTGAGAACTTTAAAAATTTACCTTTTAGTAATTTCAGATTAACTTGGTTAGATTTATTGGAGAGCAAAACAATTCTCCCTCAGGTGACTTCCAAGGGATAATTATGGGATAATGTATTAGGTTGATGCAAAAATAGTTGTGTTTTTTAACAGTAGTTTCAATGGCAAAACCCACAATTATCATAAGCTAGCCTTCCAGGTTAACTTTCCTAACTTGTACAATATTTCCTTTCCTGATTTTCTCAATTTCCATTATACTTTTCTTCAGACAAGTTAATAGTCCAATGAAATTTTTTCAAATGCTCAACAATCTTCCTCATTCCCAAATAAATTTTAATATATATGTATAAGCACATATACATGCATATTCATTATATATTTGTATACTTGTCACTTTAGACAATTTGAGTATAGAACTACTTTCAAGGAGATGACAATCCAGTTTGCCTTTGGCTGGTACACTTCTTGCCATTTGCTTGTATAGGCATTTTAACATTTTGAAGTTTCCTCCCATCTTGAGTACAGCTGATCCAACTATCTGGGAGTAAACAGAAAGACCAATGGACACCCACAGGAAACATGCTGAGGTGCACATGGAATGTGGATAAGAAAGAGGTCTGTTATGATAAGAAGGGCTGTGGTGAGCATCATAGCCAATGTGGGGAGCCACATTCTGCAGCTCTTGGTAAGTGAGGTCAGTGGAAAGACTTGAGTCATGAAGTGTATATATCATTCTTTCAATTCCTGAGGAAAGCTTCATGGGGGAAACGATTTTGAATAAAATGAGAAACAATTAGTTTGGTCATGTTTTATTTCACAACAAAATTTCCTGTTTTTAGTTTAAAAGGTACCTATGACTAATAACGTTTTCCCCAAATTTTCAGGATATGAAGCTTGTGTTCCTTGAGTTTGACATAAATTGTGCTTCAGGCACTTACACAAGTTGATGAATAGCAATATAATTGACTCATTGTGAATGCCTTTATTCATATTAACCTATTATGATGAATTTCAAATTATAGAGTCTAGATTAGCAGTAGAGCAATTATCTGAGCAGTGAGCTTGTCTAGAGACAATTCTATATTTTTATCTTCAGGAAGATGTCCACAATGGAGCTCCTATTAAGACCATAGCATGTTGAAAGTAAATTCCTCACTTAGAATTATTTCAAGACAACAAAGCATACAGTATTGGTATCCATGTATCAGATAAGACTTTTCAGTTGCAGAGAACCCAACTCCTTGGGAACTAAGCAATAATGTAGATTTGTTGGTTCATGAAACTGTAAACCAAAGGAAGAGCCAGCATCAGACTTCTTTTGGTCAAGATTTTGGCCTCTGTCTTCATGCTGGCTTCATCCTCAGCCTGGCTGTAACCTCATGGTCACAAAGATGGCTGCCGTAACAGCTAAGGCTGCACACTTCCTTATTCATTTCCCAAGTAGAAAGCATCACTTCTCACAATCACCAAATGATAATTCCAGATCTTCACTGAGATTGAACCAAGGTAAATTGACCATCATTGCAAGGGGTGTAAGAATATGCTGATGACCTTCCCCTGAGCTGGAAGTGGGTCAGTCCACTAAGAAATCATGGTTACTGCGTAATTACCAGGTGGTCACTACAGTTATTTCCTTAAAGGAAAATAGGGGTCCGTTTAGAGAGGAACAGGGGGAGTAGGTGCTGGTTAGACCTGTCAAGCATCTGCCATTTTAATTATATCTCTATAGAAAATGATATTACATCCTACCTATAAGTGGCAGTATTGGGCTAAAAACATGGGCTCTGGACTTAGATCGCGGCCATTGAATTCCTAATTCATCACTTACTAGCAACATGGTTTTGTGAAAGTCACTTAACTTCTCCATTTCTCAGCATTTTTATTTGTAAAACAAAATTAACAGACTCTTGTAGAGTTTCTATGAAGATTCAAGGGAAAAATGCATATAAAGCACTTAGTATAGAGCTCCTCACTTTGTAAGTACTTGGAGCAACATTTGCATGTGAACTAGCCACTTGATGGTCTCTCTAAGGCATCACTTTTATCTGCTTGGGCATCTGTGTGGTGCCCAGTGTGATTTGGGGGCTTCTCTTTCTATCCTCAGGTCATTTTTATCAGCTACTGGATTCATTTTAAGCAGACTTTTGACCCAGAGACTGGAGGGTGGTCTGATACTGTAAAAGCAGTGTGTTCTGGTACATCGTGGTATAAATGTTCAAAAGGAAGCCCCACCAGGGGTTCCCAATAGGGAGTTTCCTTTGCAACGTGAATATCATTCTTAAGTGGTTTGAGAACAGGGTACAGCAGCATCTTACTGGGCATCAGTTTGTGTGCTCCTGTCAGGAAAATTACCATCCAAGCCCACTAAACCCACACAGAACCATAATGTTTTAATTATTCCTTTATTACTTCCTTCAGGTAATTGGAAGGCTAAATATACTTACATGGCAATACTCTATTTTATTTTATTTTAATTGAACTTCACTCTATAAAAGACTTGGAGTTAAGGTGGGGGAAAACAGGAAGAAAGGAGGAGGAATAACTAGTTAGTTATTTGTTTTTAAAACTCACCATGTGAGGGCTAAAATCAAAGCTTGGATTACATTTGGGAAAATCTACGTAAACTTTGTAATGTGTAAAGTAGGCAAATTAAGAGAGATTGCATCAAGTAACTCTGCCTTGCAAAATAATTCATCTTGTGTATTTACTAAAATGACAAACTTGGTGGTTTTGAAATGTGATTTGTGTTTTTAAGGGAAGCAGTTAGGGCAGAGTAAAGAACTTCAGCTTTGGAGACAAGAAGACCTGTACTCAAGTCCTGACAGCACTGTTTATCAGATGTGTCACCTTGGAAATCCCTTGACATCTCTGAGCCTCAGTTTCCAAATCTGTGAAAGAGAGATAATAACACTATCTTTGTAGAGCTTATGGGATGATTAGAAATAATGGGCATGGTTGTCTAGTACAGTGTATGGGAAATATTAAGAGTGCAAAATGATTCTTATTTATAAAAATTTATTGTACATGTACATTTTGTAAGGAAAGATCTATTATATAATGCAAACCACTCAGATTTCCATGACCTGTTGTCGAGTGTCCTACACCCGATGATAAAAAATTCTCCTCTTACAGGGTCTCGTGGCTTCAAGTCTAAAACAGAAATTTACATACATCCTAGTGCCACTGAGGAGAGCAAATAAACAGAAACTGCCATTATCAGTCCACTAAATCTGTAGTTCTCAATCTTGGCTGTACATTGTAATCACTTAAGAAAGCTTAAAAATCCTCAGTGCCCCAACTATACTCCTGAAAAATTAAATCAGAAGTTCTGGGATTGGACCCAAGTATCAGTGCTTATTTAAAGTCCTGCAGAAAATTCAAAGTGATGCCAAGGTGGAGAACCATTGTTTTAAACCATTGCTTCTCACACTGTAATGTGTGCTTGAATCACCTTGGGGTCTTGTGGACTTGCACATTCTGGTCCTGGGAGGTCTGAAGTGGGGCCTGAGAGCCTGCATTCCCAACGTTAGGCAATGCTGATGCTGCCAGTTCCTGGACAGCAGCCTTGAGTGGGGCTCTGTTTGGGGTTCTCACTCATCCTATTATGCTTATTTCTTCCTTTCTGTGCCTCCTCTGCACCCTCCAACTCCTCTGCCACACAACCATCCAGTTTTGGGGAAAAGCCTTTCATAAGAGATACTTCTCTTCCCAGGAATTACTTTTTCTGCTGAGACAGGCCCCAGTAATTTTTACTCATGAGAGTAGAATATTATTCCTTTCCCCTGGAGTGTTTCAAATTGCTCTACTTTTCTTAAAGTGATTTTGATTTATGAGAAATGTATGCTTCTGTTTTCAGTACAAAATGATCATATTTTCATCAGAAAAAGGGAGTTGTTAAAGTATTTGACATAACTCTAACACCTTCAGAAGTTTATTTGACTGTTCTGGAAAGTTTTTAAAGACAATCATTTTGCACAACCAAAAATCAAGAAGGATACTTACTCAGGTAGTGTTTGTTTAGATTGAAAACGATCAAGAATTGTTGATCCTTCTGATATTTGGATTTGAATCCCTAAAGCAGCTTTAAACCAAACTGTCTGTTTGGATCATTTGGCTAAACTTCACTGGTCAGAATATTACTTGCGGCTCTACATCTGACCTTGACTTAGGGCATAGGAAGCAGAAACTACGGGACAAATCTGGGACTTGCCCAGTGTATGTTATAGAAATATTCACTTTAGTGGTCTGCAGAGACACCCTTCAAAGAACATAGCCAGGATATTAAATATCCATTTCTTACTTTCTTAGTTTTTTAATTCATTAGAGCTGGAACAGAAGACCAAGAGAATTGTAGGGACCAGCCCCACAGGGTCGGTGGGTTTTTCTCCCCATGCGTGGAGATGAGAGATTGTAGAAATAAAGACACAAGACAAAGAGATAAAAGAAAAGGCAGCTGGGCCCAGGGCACCACTACCACCAAGACATGGAGACCGGTAGTGGCCCTGAATGCCAGGCTGTGCTGATATTTATTGGATACAAGACATACGGGCAGGGTAAGGAGTGTGAGCCATCTCCAGTGATAGGTAAGGTCATGTGGGTCACGTGTCCACTGGACAGGGGGCCATTCCCTGTTTGGCAGCTGAGGCGGAGGGAGAGAGGAGACAGCTTACACCATTATTTCTGCATATCAGAGACTTTAAGCAATTTTGCTACTGCTATCTAAAAGGCAGAGCCAGGTGCACAGGATGGAACATGAAAGCAGACTAGGAGCATGACCACTGAAGCACAGCATCACAGGGAGACAGTTAGGCCTCCGGATAACTGTGGGTGGGCCTGACTGATGTCAGGCCCTCCTCAAGAGGTGGAGAAGTAGAGTCTTCTCTAAACTCCCCCAGGGAAAGGGAGACTCTCTTTCCTGGTCTGCTAAGTAGCGGGTGTTTTTCCTTGGCACTGACGCTACCGCTAGACCATGGTCCACTTGGCAGCAGGCGTCTTCCCAGATGCTGGCATTACCGCTAGACCAAGGAGCCCTCTAGTGGCCCTGTCTGGACTTGACAGAGGGCTCACACTCTTGTCTTCTGGTCACTTCTCACCATGTCTCCTCAGCTCCTATCTCTGTATGGCCTGGCTTTTCCTAGGTTATGATTGTAGAGCGAGGATTATTATAATATTGGAATAAAGAGTAATTGCTACAAACTAATGATTAATGATATTCATGTATAATCATGTCTATGATCTAGATCTAGTATAACTCTTTTTGTTTTATATATTTTATTATATTGGAACAGCTTGTGCCCTCGGTCTCTTGCCTTGGCACCTGATTGGCTTGCCACCCACATCTGCCCCCTTTTTATTAACTAGGATCGCCATCACCATCATTGCTTGTCGTTGACTTTGGACTTGTTTCCGGACTCCTTGGAGGCATCTGCAGACTAAAAGAGACAACATAAGCATACCAGTATTAATAATGCCAGTGACAACAATGATCCTCCAAGGGGTTTGATCCATTTAAAGGGATTAAGATCAGATAATTCTTTAGTTATTCCTTCAAAAATGTCTGAGCCAGGAACAGTGGATAAATGAGCCTGTGAAGCCTCAAAAATTTGTACTTTAAGTTTTGAAATATCCAAGGTTAAGTTATCATCCCAGGCTTTTAAATGTCTTGAGACCTTTTCCCAGCTATGCTGATCTTTATTATAAGCATAAGGCATGATGCAGCAATCAGAAGTATTCCAATCACACTGTAATTGCATACGGTGTTCCAAATTCATAACTCTATTTCCCAATCATATTACACATTGGCAGAGATCATTGATTTGATTAGCTAATTTTTGATCAATTTGAGCCTTAGAATTCCAAAGTCTGGAGGAGTTTTTTTGCCATGCTTCAACACATTGAGTGGTTTGAACGGAATTGTGAATCACAACTCCAGCAGTTGCCACTGTTGCAGTAACCGCAATTAGACCTGCAATGACTGCAATAAGGGTAAAAATAAATCTCTTTGTTCTTTTGAGGATACCTTTAAGAACTTCATTGACTATGTATATAGAGGGGGAAGACTCCCATGGATGAGTAAAGAAACTGGTATCCATACCCCCTCCCTAGCACTTACCAAGAGAATACTTGTTGTGGGATTAAAAGTAGCATCAATGCACGTGAACAGCTTACAATTATCACATTCTATAGTTTGTGTACTGGGAATGATAAGTATATTTCTAACCAACAGCAGGTGAGTGGGTTTGACACAACTCCTGATGGGTATTACCTGTTTAGATATCAAGGTGATGTTGAATGTGGGTGTTTTGGTATTAGTGTGAAGGAGTGGATAAGTACTGTTCCATATCCTTATTCCTGTTATAGCTGCAGCTAATTTCCATAATTCAGGATGTTCTGGGGTAACAATGGGATGAATCATTTTTGGTCTAGGAGGAACAATGCCTGCATCCATCCATTTAAATGGGTAAGGAGACACCTATTGTCTCAACCTGTATGACTGCCATCCATCCTTTATATAATCTAACAAATAATTATACTCCGAGCATGAGGTATTTTTGCTGGAGCAATCCTGCGAATAATGCTCTTTTGGAGCCCAATCAATAACAGTTCCCATGGCTAGACTTTGGAGCACAACGGCCTTGGGAGCATTACAATCATTCCATAAAATTGAATTCAGTAGAAAAGGTCCCTTTGTAGGTATCTTTGGGCAGTCTGGCAGTCCTTTTGTTTTATTGCTGTTAGTAGTGACAGGAGCCCTCAATTCCTCAAGAGGCTTAAGTTTAACAGTGAGAAGTTGAAAAGAATTGCTACTGAACACATTATGTACTTGATAAGAATCATTTGTTAAGGATGGTACGGTCCACATCCAATTCTGGTAAGAATAAGCTAAACAGCCAGGTGATACACAGTGGTGGGTATTTATAGCCAATTGACAGATTAAAGTGCATACCTTCTTCTTCTGGTTGAGCTGGAAACCTATCATCATTAGGGACCGGCATGAATGCACTATTATTAGTGTAAACTTCTACTGAGGAGTCCATCCAGGAGACAGACCAAATTAAAGGGGGAAAAGGAACATATGCCCAGTAGGTATAATTTTGAGTTGCCCCAATTGGTGGTATACTTACCGCTGCACTGACTACCATAAAGACAGCCAGAATTATATTACTGGTCGTTTTTGGGATTCCTTTTTCTTTTAATAAATTTTCTGTGTGATGGGATAAGACCTTTATTTGACCCCATGTTGGTGGAGTTGAACGAGTGGTGTTGTAGGTCACACAGCGAGATTTTGTCTCAATGTCGAGGTCATGAAGATTATGTGTCAGGAGGCGAAATTTCCTCCTCGGTTTTTGAGGGGTCTTTGCCTTTTGTTTCTGGGAATGTTTCATCTTTGGAGTTATGGTGCAATTTCAGTTGTCGGGAGGGGACCCACACGGGCTGTAGTCCTTTTCCTGGGGAAACACAAGCAAAACCCCTACCCCATGTTACGACTGTGCCTAATTCCCATTTGTTAGTTGCATCCTTCCACCATACCCGCATTCCTTTTTGTGGATCAAATTTATTTCCAGTGAAATGTTGTTCTGCCACTGTAAAAGGTTGATTTCTTGCTAGGTTTAAGAAATTTAGTGTAAAAAGAGCCAGATTTAACTGAGCATGAGGAGTGGCAGCATCCCTCTGTTTTAGTGTCCTGTTTTCGAAGTTGATCTTTGAGTGTTTTATTGGCTCGTTCCACCAAGGCCTGTCCTTGAGAGTTATAGGGGATGCCAGCTGTGTGAGTAATTGCCCATGTCTGAGTGAACCTTTTAAAAGCAGCGCTAGTGTATCCGGGGCCGTTGTCAGTTTTCAGTTTCTCGGGACAGCCCATCACCGAGAAATATGAAAGCATATGTCGTTTAACATGAGCTGTACTTTCCCCTGTGTGACAAGTGGCCCAGATAAAATGAGAAAAGGTGTCAATAGTTACAAGTATAAAAAAAGCTTGCCCAAAGCAGGATAATGAGTCACGACCGTTTGCCAGAGAGCATTCTGTGAAAGTCCTCTAGGGTTAACTCCTGAAGAAAGTGGCTGTAAAATTAACACTTGACAAGTAGGACAGTGACGCACATGGTTTTAGCTTGTTTCCATGTAAGGGGGAACTTTTTTTGGAGTCTCGCAGCGTTGACATGAGTTAAAGTATGAAAATTTCGTGCATTTGTAAAAATGGGAGCAACTAATATATCAGCTCTGGCATTTGCTGCCAAGAGGGGTTTGGGGAGGGGTGTGTGGGCCTGAATGCGAGTAATGTAGAAAGGAGAAGACCTTGCTTTGAGCACAGACTAAAACCTTTGAAAAAGAAAGAATAGGTTATCATTAGGCAGAAATTTGGTTAAGGCAGTTTCAATGTTGCGAGCAACATGTACTACATACGCCGAGTCAGAAAGAATGTTAACTGGTTCAGGGAAATCTTCAAGGACAGCCATAACAGCAAGTAGCTCAGCTCATTGTGCTGAAATAGCTCCTGTATTAAGAACACGTTCTCTTGGTCCTGTATATGCTGCTCGGCCATTACAGGAAGCATCAGTAAAAACAGTGACAGCTTCAGCCAATGGGGTGTTTCTAGTAATGTTAGGTAAAATCCAAGAAGTGAGGAAGGAACTGAAATAATTTTACATTAGGATAGTGATTATCAATTATACCCGGGAAAGTTGCCAAATGTACTTGCCAAGCGATGCAGGTTGCAAAAGCCTGTTGGACTTGTAATCGGGTGAGGGGAACAATGATTTTTTTTGGTGGGGTGGGGGGGCGCTTAATAACCTTGTCTTCTAGCTGCATTCCTAAATAGTGATAAGGAGAAGAAGTTTGGATTTTTTCTGGGGCAATAACTAAACTGGCTGCTGCAACTGCTTTTTGTACTGCAGAAAAACAAGATATTAACACAGAGCGAGAAGTTGCCGCGAGATCAGCTGCTTGCTGAGCAACATCAGCGGGCTGTAGCTGATTTTGTGCCGCAGGACGGCAGGGAGGCTGTAAAATTATAGGAAATTGCCAGGCTTTGGGATCCCCATATTCTCTTGCCTGTGCTATAGCCCTGATAAGAGGAGTGTCATTTTGAGGAATGTATGTAACTTGTTGCTTGTGAGTGGCAAACTTGGGTAGACGTGATTACTTGCTGAGCAGGTCTTTCATGGGCCTGAAATCCAGGCTGCCACGGCAACTGTGGACCAGGCTTCAAGGGAGCCTGAGGCTTCAAGGGAGTCCGATTAGCAGAAAAGGAACCAGGCCTCAAGGTATCCTGTGACTCCAGGGGAGTCCGTGACTCTAGCCGAGTCTGATTAGGAGGAAAAGAACCAGGCTTCAAGAGAGCCTGTGACTCTAGCCGAGTCCGATTAGGAGGAAAGGAACCAGGCTTCAAGGGAGCCTGCGGCTCTAACCGAGTCTGATTAGGAGGAAAAGAAACAGGCATGAGAAAACTAGGCTGTGGAGGGATAGGGTTGAGGGCCTCATTACTGGGTAGAACAGGCAGAAGGTTGACAGCCCTACAGCAGGGCTGAACAGGGACAGGGTTGAGATAATACAGGAGGGTTTTTATAAAGTTTAAATAAGCCGAGTACTTAGTACTGGGCTGTCCCATGGTGTGCCCGGAATACTGAGTGCTCAAGCTTACCACCAAGCTTATTGACCGCAGTCCTCAGGAATCTCTCGTCGAAATCCTCTGCTGAGTCCCGCACTCAAGGTGCAACTTCACACAGCGAGGGAGAGCCCCACGTCAGAGCGCCAGATGTAGGGACCAGCCTCACAGGGTCAGTGGGTTTTTCTCCCTGTGTGCAGAGATGAGAGATTGTAGAAATAAAGACACAAGACAAAGAGATAAAATTGGAGACAGCTGGGCCTGGGGGACCACTACCACCAAGACGCAGAGACCGGTAGTGGCCCTGAATGCCAGGCTGCACTGATATTTATTGGATACAAGACAAAGGGGTAGGGTAAGGAGTGTGAGCCATTCCCAGTGATAGGTAAGGTCACGTGGGTCACGTGTCCACTGGACAGGGGGCCCTTCCCTGTTGGGCAGCTGAGGCGGAGGGAGAGAGAGAGAGAGAGAGAGGAGACAGCTTACGCCATTATTTCTGCATATCAGAGACTTTTAGTACTTTAACCAATTTTGCTACTGCTATCTAAAAGGCAGAGCCAGGTATACAGGATGGAACATGAAAGCGGACTAGGAGCATGACCACTGAAGCACAGCATCACAGGGAGACAGTTAGGCCTCCAGATAACTGTGGGTGGGCCTGACTGATGTCAGGCCCTCCACAAGAGGTGGAGAAGTAGAGTCTTCTCTAAATTCTCCCGGGGAAAGGGAGACTCCCTTTCCTGGTCTGCTAAGTAGCGGGTGTTTTTCCTTGGCACTGACGCTACCGCTAGACCATGGTCCACTTGGCAACAGGCGTCTTCCCAGATGCTGGCATTACCGCTAGACCAAGGAGCCCTCTAGTGGCCCTGTCCGGGCGTGACAGAGGGCTCACACTCTTGTCTTCTGGTCACTTCTCACCATGTCTCCTCAGCTCCTATCTCTGTATGGCCTGGCTATTCCTAGGTTATGATTGTAGAGCGAGGATTATTATAATATTGGAATAAAGAGTAATTGCTACAAACTAATGATTAATGATATTCATGTATAATCATGTCTATGATCTGGATGTAGTATAACTCTTGTTGTTTTATGTATTTTATTATACTGGAACAGCTCGTGCCCTCGGTCTCTTGCCTCGGCACCTGGGTGGCTTGCCGCCCACAGAGAATGGCTTTTGAGTCAGATGTATCTGGGTTTGAAATCTCAGCTCTTCCTCTTTGCTCCTTTGAGCTCGAGACATGGTATTTTTTTTGCTTATTTGCGTAAATAATTGTTTATTATGATTTCACATAACAGGAAGTCATGAGATGGTTGGTTCTAAGAGCGGCTCAGCAACTTGACCATGTTATCGAGGCTTTTCTGATCCTATCACATTAACAATGTCATTCCTCATGGGTATAAGATGGCTGTGGTAACTCCAACCACCACACCTTCACAGGGCAAAGTCCTTAGTAGAAAGGGAACATATGTATCAGGGAAAAGAGTCCTTCCCAGGAACCTCTAATAGATTTCCCTCTCATTCACCTAGCCAGAAATAGGCCACAGGCCGACCCCTAAACCAATCACTGACAAAAGAGAGTAGGATTATCACTATAGACTTAAATCAGTCATAATTCATTCCTGAGGGGCAGAATTCACATTGTCACTAAAGAGCACATGGTCAAATTGGAATCCTTTTAGGAGGCAAAAAAACGGTAGGATAATATTGGTTTGACAACTGTCAGCCTCTATCACACCATTGATAAATGCCTTGCCTCCCTGTTCAGACTGTCTCTGAAATAGGCAATTTGACAATGGCCCTTGGGGAAGGAGCAGCAGGCTTGTTACCCCTCAGCTGTTTTTTGTTTGTTTGTTTTTGTTTTTACATGAGAATTTCTTTACCTTGCATCATCAACATTCTTTATCTTCCAATGAGTATTTCTATTATAATTTTGTCACCATCAAAAACTTTAAAAAAGTTTTTGCCTAGCAGTTGAGAACAGTATGATCTCCATCTCTTTGTCCAAATTCTAAGGCTGAGAGAGTAAACTGTTTATTTATAAGTCAGCACTCTAAGTTAACATCAAATTAAGTCTCCATCAGAGAGGAAAGAAGACAATTTTGCTCCCCTTTAATTAAATGTTGTGAACATTTGTTGCTTCCACCAACTCTGTGTTATCAGTGTTTTACCGGAGGTGACTCTGTCTTACTTTATATTCCAAGAAGCTAACATGTTTTCTCACTCACAGATGTTCAAGAAAGTTTGCATTGAAAATAATCTCTGTACACATAGTTTCACTCAAAGTTACTTGGCAAAGTCATAAGACAAGATTCTTGATTTGGCATTAATTAATTTTGTCTTTTTCTTTCTTTTTTTTTTTTTTTTTTGGAGATGGAGTTTTGCTCTTGTCACCGAGGCGGGAGGGCAATGGCACAATCTCAGCTCACTGCAACCTCTGCCCTCTGGGTTCAAGCTATTCTCCTGCCTCAGCCTCCCAAGTAGCTGGGATTATAGGCTCCCACCACCACGTCTAGCTAACTTTTTTTGTATTTTTAGTAGAGATGGGGTTTCATCACGTTGGCCAGGCTGGACTCGAACTCCTGACCTCAGAGATTCACTGGCCTCAGCCTCAGAAAGGGCTGGGATTACAGACGTGAGCCACCACTTCCGGCCACTTTCTAATTTTTTTTATTATTATACTTCAGGCAGTTTAGCAATGATTTTCCAGTTTGCTGTGAAAGCAACAAGTGGTGTTGGCAGTGTCAGCTCATGAACTGACATTATTTGGCATAGAGTAGGCGTAGAGATTAGTCTGTTTTCATAGCACAAAGGCCCCTATTCTTCCCAAGCTTATTGGTACACATCAGTCCCAGCGACCATGGTTGAGGAATATCAGGGATTTAGGGGCCAGCTCATCACATCTGAAACTTCAGCGATGCCCTGTGTCTGAGTCAAAGCAAGGCGTACGTGCACAGTATCCACTGTAACTTGTTTGGCTGGTTTTCATGGGTTAACCAGTTGACTTTAATGGTCAACACATTTCCCAGTTTGAAAAGTCAAAATCAATGTGTAATACTAGAATTCTTATGAAAATGAAGTGTGTAAAGATATTTTGGCCAGGTGCGGTGGCTCACGCCTGTAATCCTGCACTTTGTGAGGCCAAGGTGGGCGGATCATGAGGTCAGGAGATCGAGACCATCCTGGCTAACATGGTGAAACCCCATCTCTACTAAAAACATAAAAAATTAGCTAGGCGAGGTGGTGGGTGCCTGTAGTCCCAGGTACTAGGGAGGCTGAGGCAGGAGAATGACGTGAATCCAGGACGCAGTGCTTGCAGTGAGCCGAGATGGAACCACTGCACTCCAGCCTGGGCGACAGAGCCAGACTCCATCTCAAAAAGAAAAAACACAAAAGATATTTTAGGCAAGCCTGAAGGAAGTGAAAATCAAGAATAGCTACCAATAAGGAACTTTAGAATATATATATATATATATATATATATATATATATATATATATATATATGTGTGTGTATATATATGTGTATATATATATATATTTTTGAAAACAGGAAGCTATGATTACCCTCAGTCTCCGTCAGTCACTGATGTAACACTGCACATTCTCTAGGGACTACTCTGGCAGGGAGAGGGTCTCGGATACATCAGAGACTCTTCTGTCTTGAAACATGAACACTGCAGGCCAGTAAGGCGGGGTGTGAACCCATCAGCACCTCTGGGCTGTCCTCCTGACCTAATGCTTTCTTGGGGGAAGGCAGTTCTGTAAGGCGGGGTGTGCACCCATCAGCACCTCTGGGCTGTCCTCCTGACCTAATGCTTTCTTGGGGGAAGGCAGTTCTGTGAGGCGGGCTTGTTCTGGCAGGCTCTGGTTAGGCCAGTCAGTTTGTATCTTTCCAGTCATGCTTAATCTTGGTAGCTCTTGAAATCTTTCCTGACTGGAAGTCCAGAGCATGAACTTTCTTACCTAGGGCCCCGTATTTCCAAGGAGTTGCCTTGGGCTTGAAGCTGACATTCTGAGAGTCACACTGAGTCAGAGAGTTGTGATGAGGAGCTCAGAGTTCGCAGCCACATGTTCCGGGCTTGATTCCCAGCTATGCCTCTAGCAAGCTATGTGACCTCAGGGGAGTTGCTGCATGCCCCTTTGCCTCATAGCCTCACTTTCTTTGCCATTGCCACAGGGCTGTAATAAAGATTAAATGAAAATGGTATCTGCCACATAGAAAACACTATGTAAGTAAGACTATCATCACTTGCCTCCATCCCAATTCAGACATGCTGTATATCAACTTTAGCAAATCTAGATGACAAGTAACATCAACTAAGAAGATTGCTGGGCTGCACAAGATAGGGGCTGAAAGAGGCAATATTATAGCTACTTGGTTGTGATCACTATTTTCATCAACATTTTTGTTTTAAATTTTCTTAAGTATCTTATACTTTCTTTATTTTCAAATTAAAATGTAAGATTTTGTTCTTTTAAATTCTTTATATATGTGAGGCAGAAGTGTTACATATGTGAGATAAAAAATGGACTCTTTTCAGAATTTAAAAAAAGAAATCTATCGAGAGGCAAGACTTTTCCAATACCAAAACAAATAGCCAATCAATTTAGTCACAAGACCCCTAGTTTCAGGAGATAGAAATTCTAGGGTTGGTTTTGATTGCTTTCAGTATAATGATCTAATTACCTTATTACATAATATATCCACCTAACATCCATATGACTTTGGGGTGGGCAACGGCATCACCGCCTCTCCTTTTAAGGAGCACTGCCTGGTAGGATTATTACCTGTGTAGCTGAAAACAGCGATTGTAGTACTGAGGAATTAACCCTAGTTAGAGATTGGGAAGACTCACAAATAGGGAATATGCAGTCAGGATTATTTTTTGACAAGTGAATTATCCAGTTGGCACTACTCAAGTAACACAAGAGTTTCTGATGGTTGGAAATAAGTATAATGTGGATAAAGTGTTGGTGAAACACAGGTGCACACCTTGAGCTAAAAGATAACATTTCAGCTGTTTCTCTCATTAAAAAGCTGCTTATACATCATATGTACACAGCTTCTTAGAAGCCACTTAAATGGAATTATCTCAGCAGGGTAGTGGGTTTGGCTTGAGTAGGCAGCAGAGCAAAGTTATTAAAAGTACTGACTCTAGAATGGAAACTCCTGGAATCAGATCAAGGCACCAACACATTTACCTGGTGTGTGGCCTCAGGCTACTTCCTTGACCTAAGGATCTATTATCTTGTCTGGAAAATTGATATAAAAATAGTACCTACATCATTAGGTTGCTGAGAACACCAAATATGAAAATGTACATTAAGTGCTTAGCTCAGAGACTGAACAGTGAGAGCTCACTACATTTTAGCTATTGCTACTTTTTACTATCGTTTGAAGGCACTTCCCACCATGACCTTGCATTGGTAAATAACATAATGATTAAAAGAAGTCTGCTCCTGATTGGCACCAAGCTCTCCTTTATTCAGGGAACTCTAATTTGTATTTCCGTTAAATGCTTTGAATACTGGTGAGACTAGAAAGTCCTGGAACTGGATACCCACCCTCTTTCTGTCAGAACCTGTGAGTCAGGTTCAGGGTAGCTGTCACCTTCCTATATTGTTTCCACTTAATGACACCACTCTTTCCCCACCATTTTCTTTGAAAGGCCAAGGAGCTATTGGGAAAACTCTCAAGACTTGAGAGCAGGCTCCTGAAAGGAGTCAGTAACTTGCCTGAGTCCATGTAGAACTGAATTTCTGCACAGCTGCTTGGACTGCCTTAATAATAGCCAAATTTAATGAGCATTTTACTGTGTGCTGGCACCTTACCTGCATTATCTTGCTTAATCCTCATAACAGCCTTTTGGAATAGGACTTTCATTACTTATTTTCATTGGAAGAAGCTAAAGAAAGGTTTATAATTTGTCCAAATAAAGTAAAGAGAGGTGAATAATAAGTCCAAATCAGCACAACTCATAAGCACCACTGTGTGCTCTGAACACTCTGTGATGTGAGATGCAAGAACTTTGTGCCTGATAATTGTTGTCCCTCTGAGTCCTGTAGGATGCCTATATTTTTGAAAGCAAAAGGAGTAATGCCTGCTAAACTTTGCCTTTTTCTTCTTTACAGACTCACTAGCTGAGTTTTTCACATTGCCAGCCAGTAGACACTTTGGCTGACCTCAAAGGGCAGCCAGCTGGGCACAGATTTTCAGGAAGGCACAGAGCAGTTCTGATCCTTGCCTAGCACTTCCCTTGAGCTTTTATAAATGGAACTTGATATGCCTATCCTGGAGGACTTTGCAACCAGGTAAAACTAAAGACCACACATACAAATCTGCCATACATGTTTAGAGACTCCTGACAGAGTTTCTATTTCATGACTCACTTGGGAAATATGGAGCACCTTTGTAATATGCTGGGTCTGGAGCCAGAAAGGATGTGAAGGGAATCTGAGACACTGTCCTCTGACAGGTGTTTCTGCTACTTTGTGTTTGCTAAAGTATTGGTGGTAGTCACGCGGAAAAGTGTGCCGTGCTCCAGTAAGTTTGTGAATTAAGTTAAACAAGTTTCTTCAGAGTCTTTATTTGCTGTTGTTCATAGTGAATTGCTAGGTATTAAGGGAGCTCAAATGACTCTAAAATCATTTTTTTATTGGAGCATCTTGTGGGACTACTTTCCTTTAGAATACATTTTCACAAACCCTGGTAAAAATGCTTTAGCACGTAGGCTCAGGGATAAAGCCAGGCTCTGCCATTTAGGTGCTGTGTCACTTTGGGAAAGTGATTTCAACACTCTGTCCTACCTCTCTTTCTTCATCAGTAAAATTAATGTCATAATGACATCTATCTTCTAAGGCCTTGCAAATATGGTCATGGTCAGCATCCCACAGATGTTAACTGTTATCTTTAAAAAATGGTACTTCAGTTTTAAATTTTGAGGTTAGTTTCTTCACCCCCATAGAATTTAATCTCCTCTCGTATTGTCATCTGCTGATATAGGAGGAAAAGAAGCCCTTAAAACAAAAACAAAAATCAAATCATTGTTTCTGTGGTAGGTCATGTCCATCCTGCTATTGACCTAAAAATGTAAGCATTAAGATCAGTAAGAATTTTCTTAAATGACAAGAGAGGTCCATGTGGTTCTTCTCCCAGCCTACATACAGTTCGTGTTATAGGTCTGTAATTCTGAGTTCTCAGGACCTGGGAATTTCTCACCAGGGGCTCAAATTTTCTTCCATGAGAAGGCTGTCTAGCAGGGCTGCCTAGGTAGGCAGATGACTGAAGCCCTCCTCAGTTGCTCCTTCTTCTGAGAACTCTGCAAGCCAAGGTCTAGACACTGCAGTTCCAGACATCAAATTGGCACTTTGTTTTAGAAAAAAGAGCACAGATTGTTTTAGAAAAAAGAGGACAAATCAAGGGACGTCAAGCTGTTGGTAAAAATATTAAAAACTGTGGCAAATGAAATGAGGAGGTAGCCATGGGACTATAAGTAGATAAATACCACTTATTCCTTCAAAATCATCTTTAGTGCTTAAAACTCATCTTCCTTCCACCATGGCCTAAGCAAAATCCCCCATGTTACAACCAGTATTACAGCAGCAATAACAGCAACCACGGAAGTGAAGGTGATGTGGTGGTATTGTATAAGAAAGGGAATACATCATTCACACAGGAAAGCCCAGCAATTCCTGTTTCCCAATCCACGGGGAAAGGAGAAGGGGTAGGAAGTCTCCAAAACTCTCATCCCTGGAGATATGGATTTAGATAGCCTCTATGGAATTGTTAAATCAAGATGAGACTAAAGCTGCCTCCTTACATAGTTAAGTTCGGCCTAAAGGTTTTTCTGTACATTGTGAACTATAACAAGCGGAGTTGTAAACCAACCGTAGCCCACAACTATGCCAATCACTGGGTTTTGGCTAATCAAATGCACCCAACTACTCAAATCCTGGTCAAATAAGGCAACTGGAGAATTTTATCCAATCCACTTGTTTCTCTACTTCACCTCCTTTTTCTGTACCTCACTTTCCTTTTGCTGTCCATAAATCTCCCACCATGTGCCTGTGCTGGAGTCTCTCTGAATCTGCTGTGATTCTGGGGGCTGCCCAATTCGTGAATCATTCATTGCTCAATTAAACTCCTTGAAATTTAATTAGGCAGCCGGGGGCAGTAGCTCACATCTATAATCCCAGCACTTTGGGAGGCCAAGGCAGGTGGACCACCTGCGGTCAGGAGTTCGAGACCAGCCTGATCAACCTGGTGAAACCCTGTCTCTACTAAAAATACAAAAATTAGACAGGTGTGGTGGTGGGCACCTGTAGTCTCAGCTCCTCGGGAGGCTGAGGCAGAAGAATCGCTTGAACCCACAAAGCGGAGGTTGCAGTGAGCCAAGATGGCACCACTGCACTCCCTCCTGGGAAACAGAGCGAGACTGCTGAAAAAAAAAATTGGTTGAAGTTTTTCTTTTAATAGGATTTAGGCAGCATACATGATGCCAGCCTGCAACTATACCAGCCATAAGTGGAGTTGATTACATAGAGTATTTGGTGGGGTGGGGATGAAAAATAGTGGGAAGAAAGCAGGAATATATTGAAAGTGAAAATTTGACAAAATTAGTAGAACTTCAGGATTGGTTAGTTATTGAAGGTCAGAGGGAGTAGTGAAGAATAATTCTGTTTCATGGACTCTGTTGGTTGGATTCTAATGTCATCAAAGGAGAAAGAGTAAGTTCGGAGAGGAAATAATGAGGTCAGATTAAAACTGCACTTTGGCTGTTGGCTATTCATTCCTATTGATCATACAATGTTACGTTTTTTAGAGCACTATCCAGTTTTAGTGATATCTCAAAATGCTAAATTCAGGCAAGGAGTTTATAGCATTTCAGGACCTGGGCTAAGTGATTTTAAGGCAGGTTCTGCAAGGAGGGTAGTAGAGATGAGTGAGGACAGTGAAGCAAAGGTCTTGAAGCAAGTCTGGATGAGAAATTATTTAGTCTTCATAAATAAGCTGTCTGGCTCACAGCCTTAAATTTCAGGAAAGGGTATTTCCTGGATGAAGCAGATAAATTATTTTGCTTGGCCCAGTATTATTTAGTATATACACGCAAAGAGTATATGCAGCCCCATGACCCCCTGTAGTTTAATGCAGGGACTAAGGAATTATCAAGATGTGAATGGAACATTCAGGCAGATGAGTTCACCAGGCTATCTAGAAACTAGGCGTGGAAATGGAAATAATGATTTCAAGTCACCTGAACAGAACATACTTTCTGACTCAAGCAGGAACTCAATAAAATACCTTGCAAATCTCCTCTGAGGGGGTATTCTATCAAGGATCATTCAGGAGACTAAAACTTGGGAATGCTCCCAGAATGTTAGTCACTTGCATCCAAACCCAAGAGGGAAGGATCAAGTCAACATGATCTTCTTCCTCTTCTCATTTTATTCTCTTTGGGATCTCTCAAGCTAAGAAATTACACTGCACATTTCTTGTGACCTCCAGCAGAGCTTGAGGAAGAGAAGAGTATCTAAATAACTGTTAGATTTATTAGTATTTTGAAAGTTTTATCAAGCTTCCTGAACTTGACCAGGTAAGCCAGACTGACAAAACCAAGGTTGGAATTTTTTATAAAGGAGGGATGGAGAGATGCAGGTCATTATATATATCAGCTACCTCCTCATCGAGCCTCTATCCCTAAACTTTAGCCACTGCTTCACTATCAGAACAATTAAAGATTTAAAACACTCCTTATAAATGTTCCTTCTAGGAAAATTACAGGTTTATAGTCATCTCCAGAAAATAAGGAACAAATATGCTTTTACATTGTCCATGATCTGTAATTGTTTTTTGAGATGAAGCCATTTTCAAGCCTTTGGAAGGGATAGCAGAGGAAAAACCAGGTGGCAGAAATGACCTTGACTATTTTTCCACCTGCCCAGTGTTTTAGCTTGTTTTAAAGGATGATCAAATGTATTAAATGTATTCAATTAATGCATTCAACAAATTAGACAGGTGTGTGTTTGTTAGGCACCTACTATATGCCAGCAGTATTATAGGATCTGGGATACAACAATGGACAAATAAATGTCTCCGCTCTTCTAGAGCTTGCATTCTAGTCACAGACACAAGCAAAAAATAAAAACAAATGAATATATTTGGATAAGTATATATGTTGGGAGTTACCAGGGCTATGAAAAAAATATAGCTGAGGAAGAAATACACATTCATAGGAGAATGCTTATCTTAAAAGGAGGGAGGTAGGCCTCTCATTCAGTATTTGAGCTCAGACTTGAAGGAAGTGAGAGAGTGAGCATGCATATATATATCTGGGTGAAAAACATTCCAAGCAAAGGGAACAGCAAATGTGCAAAGGCCTTGCAGCGACTCTCTGTGTATTAATGGCATGTTAATAGAAGGAAATGGGCTCTCATTTCCACTTAAGTAGTAATATCTGGTGGCAGTGCTGTGGGACTAGCCAGGGTTGGTATAGAATACACCAAAGAGGGTATTGGTAGAAACCTAGGTGGAAACTAAGTGTCCATCAATGGATGAATGAATAAAGAAAATGTGGTATATATACACAATGGAATACTATTCAGCCATAAAGAAGAATGAAATCCAGCCTTGGTGACTACGTGGATGAACTGTTAAGTGAAATAAGCCAGGCACGGAAAGACAAATACTGCATCATCTCACTTATATGTGGAATCTTGAAAATTTGATCACATAGATGCAGAGTGGAGTGGTGGTTACCAGAGCCTGGGGGTGGTGGGGGTAGGGGGAGATGTTGGCCAAAGGATACATACTTACAGCAGTATAGAAAAAATAAATTTCAAGGGATCTACTATAAAGCAAGGTGACTATGGTCAATGATTATATATTATGTTCTTGAAAAATCTAGAGTATATGTTATATGCCCTTACCACAAAAATAACTACGTGAAGTAATGCACATGTTAATTAGCTAGATTTGACAATTCCACAATGTATATGAACTACAAAACATCATGTTGTGCACTATAAATGCATACAGTATTATCTGTCAATTAAAAAATAAAAGAAAAAAAGGGTTTTGAATTTATGTAAGTATGCAAATCCAAGCATACTCATTTGAGACCATGATGTACACTGCAAAAGTCTTTTTTCTTCCACTGACCTACTTACCAAAAGATCTCTGTGCTGTCCCAGATTTCAGACTTTCAGGCTTAAACATGTTGTCTGGGTTCTGACCATTTCAAAACCGCTTTATCACTGGCTTCAGTCTCCTTATAGATACATATTCTCTACATGTTTTTTTCTTTCAGTTAATCCAACCTTGGTGCAAAGATTTTCTCTCTGTATATGAACTAGCTCTGCTGCCCCAAGGTTTCCTCCATATATAAGAATATAAAGTGCATTTGATGAAAGTAAAGGTTTTGAATCAAAGGGTAAAATTTAGAAAGTTTAGGGCATTCAAAACTGTCCCCCTCTCCTGCCTTCTGAAAGAGCTCAATGTCTGTTACTAAAGAATGAGGGAAACTGTTTCTAACTGCAGAAATAAATCCACTATGTATAATAAATCCGCAATATTGAGAAACAACTCTGCATGCTGTTGTCTAAGGTCAAGCTAAAGCTTCCCAGGAATTGGAATCTCAATAAATATTGGTAACATTGAACAGAACTTTGGCAGATTGTCTACTCTTTGTGTTGCATTTTTGGCAAATAATATTTTTAATAAGTACCTCCAGTAAATAACAGCAACATTTGGGACAATTTTGTAAATGAGATACTTATTAAAAATATATAATGCCTTTGTTATTCTCTTAGTAACTCAGTGTAGATATAATCTTAATTTACCACCTAGGAAAGCTCTACTGCAATGACTCATTCCTTTTTAGAGCTTAATGGAACCCAAAAGATTCCTATGCTTATTTTGCATCCAGAGATATGAGCTCCAGAGAAGTTATATAGGGTTAGAAAACAAGTTCCTGATTCTCAGGCTGGGATTTTTTTTCATTACAACATTCTGCCCTTCATGGATTCCCATGATTGCTTCATAGTCCAGAAGCATCTTACCTTTTCTTGAGCAGAAAATAGAGAGAGAAAACATACAGCAGTAAATCTGAAATTCTGGAGAGAACAAATTTCTTTTTACTAAACCTTTGGATCATAATTTGGCCCAAGGCTGAGGCTAGATATAAGATGATATCCTGGTGTTACAAACAAATAGGTATTTCAGACAAACAAAAGATGCCTGCTTTTCTTTCTTACTATATTGACTACCTGGGTTGTTCTTTGACCGAACTTGTTTTGTCATCAGATAGAACTTGACGAGCTTTTCTAACTTATGATCAATCTGAGTGGAGATCTTCAACAACTGGCTCAGAGTTCTATGGAATGACAGAATAATAGCTCAGTCCATATTTTAAGCATAGTAACTAATTTCTTTCTTACTAGTCACATAAAATGACTGTTCATTATTCTTTTATTTGCATTGGGTAATAAGGTAACAAAGCTGCTATTCATGTCAGCAATCGTTTTTCTACAGACAAAAGAACACATCTTAGGTAAATAGAAACCTCTCTGCTCCAAAAACAAACGCAAAGATTTTGATTCATAGCTTTGACTGAAGTCTTATAAAGGGTAACTTTTAATATATATGACTCATAAATAACAAATATACATTAAAAAATGAGACAGAGAAATTCCCGAATCCTAAGGTGGGCCTTGGTAATGTATAGTACTATTTTATATGCAAAGTTCAATGAATGATTACTTAAATCTCCCCCTCTCCTTCTCCAGTGATCTCTTTTTCAAAAAAAGAAGTTTTGATTCCTCAGATGGAAATAGACTCACAGCAATCAGGGGAAGTTGGGCAGTGTGGCAGTAGTTACAGAGTAAGCAATATTTTGATTTCATTTTTTTCTTGCTCAAGTATAAAATGTTAATACTCCTTGCAAAAAACCCCACAGTTATTACTTAACCCAAATCTACTATGGAAAATAATACTCATAATAAAAAGAAAACAAAAGCTTTTGCATAATAGTCATGATAAGAAAAATTAATAGATGTCTCCATTGAACTCTGCCTGCACATGACTTGCATAGATCTCATTCAGGAATAACACTCAGCTCTTTACTTTTTATTTCATATTAAACATTTGAATCTAGAACTGTTCTATTTGTCTTGAGATTATTATTTCTTGATTTCTTTTATTTTCTTCTCATTTTCTCCAAGCTTAGTCATCTTGATGAAAGTCAAGAGAGGAAAAAATTGACAAAATGAATTGTCACCACATTCTTTTAAAGAGTCTGCTACATGCCAGACTATTCTAGGGACCAGGAAAACCAGTGATCCTCACTCACTTTGAGTTTACATGGCATGGGCAGGCAATAGACAATAAATAAATGGACACAGTAATTATTTCATATAATAGGGGTTCATTTGGTTTGGGAATTCAGAAAACACCTCAGCTGGTGATGGTAGTTAACTGTAACTTGAAACTATGCGTAACTCTGGGGCCAGAGCATTCCAGGCAGAGCACAAGACTCTCCATCAGAAGGGAGATTAACATGCTTGAGGATGAGAAAGAAGGCCTGAGCAGCTGGAGCAGAGTCAGTGCCACATGATAGGCAGGGATAGGCCAGAGTTTGAGAACCCTGAGGGGCCATGGTAAAGGGTCTGTACTTTATTCTAGCTATGGTAAGAAGTTGTTGGAGAATTGAAGCAGGACAACAAAGTGATTTTATTTATTTATTTATTTATTTATTATTTTTTAATTTAAAGATCACCCTTGCTGTTGTGTAGAATAGAAGCAAGGAAACTGTTGTAATAATCCAAGTAAGAAAGGATGATGTTTAGAATAAGGTAGTTGCAGTGAAGACAGAGAAAAGCAGACAGGTTTTAGATGCATTTTGAATGTAAATATACGAGGACTTGATGTATTAAGTGGCATTGTGGCAAGGATAGGGAGAAACTGAGGATAAGTTATTGGTGTTTGACTTGAGCAACTAGGTGAATAATGGTCTCATGTACCCAACTGAGGAAGCCTTGGGTGTGAGCTGGTTTGCAGAGGGAAAGAGCTCTGTGTTGGCCATAAGATCCTGGGGAGACCCCAAGACTTCCAAGTGGAGCATTATTGCTAATGATACCTTCATTTATAGATTATATCATACACTGTTACAATTTCTATTTGTGTGACTGATGGATTGATTGCATGGGCAGATGAGGAGAGCTGGACATGAAGGAGACGTAAGTGAAGAGAGGAGAGGACACAGAAGCAGGAAGGAGAATGTGCTCAAAGATGAGATGATTGTTGGTGACTGCCATGCAGAATCTAGCCTTGGCTCTGCCATGTACCCCTGAGAGGAATATCAGTTCTCTTTCCTCTCCCATGTCCTCCTCTGACTATCTTTATGGGGACTGAAATGAGGCACTTTTCAAAAAAGGTAAGCAATAATTGGCCCATATCTCCTTTCTTACACAATCCTCATTTATCTTTGAGATGTTATCACACTTGATATATTTGCATTCCAGTTGTCATATTAAAGCTTCTTAGTCTATGAACTTCTAGATTCACTTAGATTTAGGAGCCAGGAAAAGAAAATATTTATTCTAATATGTTGACATTTACCACTCTGATATTTATATTTCAATAAGTATAACTTGAATGATTTATTTAAAGTATTTTCTAAAACCATAAAGTAACACTGAAGACAGATCTTGTGAATGATGTATTTTTTATTATGTACTCAGTTGCCAACTGAATTTTAATTTTCAGAGGAATGCTATCTTAAATTACTAGATAATATTTATGTCAGTAACTATAATTTTTTTATTTTTTTATTTTGGAACACATTCATAGGAAATAGCAAAGATAGTACAGAGGTGTACAGTGTACCTTTAATCTGGTAACAGGCACTATTTTAAAAATCTGAATATAACACGCCCAACACAGGATAACCCAGATTCATAAAGCAAGTTCTAGGAGACCTACAAAAAGATTTAGAATCCCACACAATAATGGTGGGAGACTTCAACAGTCCACTGATAATATTAGACAGATCATTGAGGTGAAAAATTAACAGATATTTGGACCTGAACTCAATGTTAAAATAAATCTGATCGTAGAGAATTATATTATCAGAACTCTACAGAACTCTCCACCCCAAAACAAGAGAATATACATTCTTCTCATTGCTATATGGCACACACTCTATTAACTGACTAGCAGTCAGACATAGAACAATCCTCAGCAATGCAAAAGAACCAAAATCACACAAACACACTGTTGGACCACAGTGCAATAAATATAGAAGTCAAAACTTTAAAAATTGCTCAAAACCATATAATTACATGGAAATAAAACAACCTGCTTCTGAGTGACTTTTGAGTAAATAATGAAATTAAGGCAAAAATCAAGACTTTTTTGAAACTAATGAGAACAAAAATACAACATACTGGAATCTCTGGGATACAGCTGAAAGAGTGTTAACGGGGAAATGTATAGCACTAAACACCAACAACAAAAGGGAATATTTCAAATTAACAACCTAATATTACAACTGAAAGCATCAGAGAAGCAAGAGCAAACCAACCCCAAAGCTAGCAGAAGATTAGAGATAACCAAAATCCAAGCTGAGCTGAAGGAAATAAAGACATGGAAAACCATTCAAAAGATCAGTGAGCCCAGAGTAGGTTTTCTGAAAAAATTGATGAGATAGATAGGCTGCTAGCTAAACTAATAAAGAAGAAAAGAGAAGATCGAAATAAACACAATTAGAAACAACAAAGGAAATATTACCACTCACCACACAGAAATAAAAATAACCATCAGAAACTACTATGAACACCTCTAACCACACAAACGAGAAAACCTTAAAAAGATGGATAAATTCCTGGACAATATAACCTCCAAAAACTATACCAGGAAGAATTTGATTACCTGAACACACCAAAAATGAGATCTGAAATTGAACAAATAATAAATACCCTACCAACCCCCCAAAAAGCCCAGGATCAGATGGATTTAGAGCTAAATTTTACCATATGTACAAAGAAGATCTGATGTCATTTCTACTGAAACTAATTTTAAAAATTGAGAAGGAGGGACTCCTCCCAACTCATTCAATGAGGCCGGCGTCATTCTGATACCAAAACCTGGCAGAGACACAACAAAAACAGAAAACTTCAGGCCAATATTCTTGATGAATATTAATGCAATAATCCTTAACAAACTACTTGCAAACCAAATCCAGCAGTGCATCAAAAAGTTAATCCACAATGATCAAGTAGGCTTTTTCCCTGGAATGCAAGATTGGTTCAACATACACAAATAAATAAATGTAATCCATCGCATAAGTATAACTAAAGACAAAAACCACAAGATTATCTCAATAGATGCAGAAAAGGCTTTTGATAAAATTCAATGTCTTTTTATGTTAAGAACTCTCAGTAAACTAGGTATTGAAGGGACAAACATCAAAATAATAAGTCATCTATGGCAAACCCACAGCTAACATCATACTGAATGCGGAAAAGTTGGAAGCATTCCCCTTGAAAACTGATACAAGACAAGGATGTCTTCTCTCACCACTCCTATTCAACATAGTATTGGAAGTCCAGGCCAGAACAATCAGGCAAGAGAAAGAAATAAAGGCATCCAAATAGGAATAAAGAAAGTCAAACTGTCCCTATTTGCAGATGACATGGTTCCATATATAGAAAGCCCTGTAGTCTTGGCCCAAAGCTTCTTCAGCTGATAAACAACTTCAGCAAAGTTTTAGGATACAAAATCAGCATACAAAAATCTCTGGCATTCTTATACACTAATGACAGCCAAACTGAGAGCCAGATCAGGAATGCAATTCCATTCACAATTGCCACAAAATAAATAAATAAATAAATAACCTAGAAATGTGGCTAACCAGGGAGGTGAAAGGACTCTACAATGAGAATTACAAAACACTGCTCAAAAGAATGAGATAACACAAACAAATGGAAAAACATTCCATGCTAATGGATAAGAAGAATGTATATCATTAAAATGGCCATATTACCCAAAGCAATTTACAGAGTCAACGTGATTTCTATCAAACTACCATTGATATTCTTGACAGAACTAGAAAAACATTTTAAAATTTATATGGAACCAAAAAGGAGCCTGAATAGCTATGGCAATCCTAAGTTAAAGAACAAAGCTGGAGGCATAATGTTACCTGACTTTAAACTACAAGGTTACAACAACCAAAAGCAGCACGGTACTGGTACAAAAACAGACACATAGGCCAATGAAACAGAATATAGCCTCCAGAAATAAGACCATACACCTATAACCATCTGATCTTTGAAAAAGCTTCCAAAAATGAGCAATGGAGAAAGGACTCCCTATTCAATAAATGTTGCTGGGAAACTGGCTAGCTATATACAGAAGATTGAAACTGGACTATTTTCAAATGCCATATAGAATAATCAACTCAAGAAGGATTAAAGACAAATATAAAACCCGAAGCTATAAAAACCCTGGAAAACAACCTAGGCGATACCATTCTGGACGTAAGAACAGGCAAAGATTTCATGATAAAGACGTTAAAAGCAATTATAAGAAAGGAAAAATTGAAAAATAGAGCTAAACTAATTAATTAAACTAAAGGGCTTCTGCACAGCAAAAGAAACTATCAACAGCGTAAACAGACAACCTACAGAATGGGAGAAAATATTTACAATCTATGCATCTAACAAAGGTGTAATATCCAGTATCTATAAAGAACTTAAATTTACAAGAAAAAACAACTCCATTAAAAAAGGGGGGCATGGGACATGAAGAAATACTTCTCAAAAGAAGACATACACAGTGCCAACAGTCATATGAAAAAAAGCTCAACATCACTGATCATCAAAGAAATGCAAATCAAAACCACAATGAGATACCATTTCACACCAGTCAGAATAGCTATTATTAAAAAGTAAAAAATAGCAGATGCTGGTAAGACTGAGGAGAAAAGGGAACACTTATACATTATTGGTGGGAATATAAATTAGTTCAACCATTGTGGAAAGCAGGGAGGTGATTCCTCAAAGAGCTAAAAACAGAAATACCATTCAACACAGAAATACTGTAGAACTTGGGTTATATAATAATTATATACTCAAAGGAATAGAAATTGTTCTATCATAAAGACACAGGCACACAAATATTCATTACAGTGCTATTCACAATAGCAAAGACATGGAATCAACCCAAATGCCCATCAATGACAGATTGAATAAATAAAATGTGGCATTTATACATTATAGAATACTATGCAGCCATAAAAAGAATGAGATCATGTCTTTTGCGGGAACATAGATGGAGCTGGAGGCTATTATCCTTAGGAAACTAATGCAGGAAAAGAAAACCAAATCCTGCATGTTCTCACTTATAAGTGGGAGCTAAATGATGAGAACTCATGAACACAAAGAGGCAAACAACAGATATTGGGGCCTACTTGAGGAGGAGAGGATCCTAAAAAAATAACTATCGGGTACTAGGCTTAGTACCTGAGTGATGAAATAATCTGTACAACAAATCCCATGACACTGGTTTATCTATATGGCAAACCTGCATATAGTACCCCTCAACATAAAATAAAAGTATTTTAAAACTATGAATATATTTACCTTTAATTTGAAAGGGAAAACCTCTCTCACAATTAATTGAGTCCTTTGGTGAAAAAATATTCGTTTCTATTGTGTATATATCCAGAATGGAATCACAGGGTATGCATATGTTGATGACTAGCTGTTTAGTAATAAAAGTGATACATGTTCATTGCATTTAAACATTTAAAATACAATAGCAAAAAGAAGAAGAAAAAATTAAACTACTTTAATCCAAGAACTCATATAAATATTGTAAAAATGTGTGGAAAGCCTTCCTGTGTGGGTGAAGGGAGAGTGTTCCCAGAAAAGGGATAAGCTTACTGAAGCACAGAATTCTAGAAAATGTATCACTTTAAAGAACATAACTTTTAAGAACTGCAGAAATGACAGACTGTTAGAGTGTAAGTGTGGCAGAAGTCTAGGCAGAACTTGGTAGGAGCCTATTAATGGAGGGCCTTATAACACCCAACCTAACTTTAGCCTTTATCCTAAGAGCAATGGGAAAGCCGTCCCCAAATTTGGAGATGAGAAATAACATGATCTGATATGTGTTTTAGGAAGATCATCTCTGCCTGCAGTATAGAGAATGGCCTGGAGTGTACCAAGACTTGAGGCAGGAAATGAGATTTTCTAGTAATCCAGGCAAGGGATGATGAGTATGTAGACAGGTAAAATGTCAGTGGACACAAATAGGGTTTGGAGGGTTATTGATAGGATTTGCGTGGTGAGACAGGGACAAGTCCAGAAGAGAGCCCAGTGTTCTTGCTTGAATTATGAAGTAGCTGGTGGTTTCATTCACAACAAGAGAAGGGGAGATCTGGAGCCAAGATGCATTGGCTTTGGATTTACTTGAGGGAGGTGAATCATAAGCCATGTAAATGAATATGTCCAGGAGACAGTAGAAACACAGTTTCTTAATTCAGGAGCAGTCTAAGAGTTATTAGTAAATAAATGGTTACTTATGTAAAGGAATTTGAATGAATGAATAAAGAAAAAGACAGAGACAGAAGCCTGAGGAACAGCAATTAAAATAAAATGAAAGAGAAAGGAGACTCTGCAAAATAAACTGAGGCAATTGTAGCCACAGAGGAAATAGTGTAATCAGAACTGTGTAATGTCAGGGAAGCCAAATGAAGAAAGATGTGCAGGAATAGGAGTGTAGGCAGCTGGGTCAACAGTTCTGAGTGGTCATATGGAAAGAAGAAGTACTAGATCTGTATACACGCTCATCCTACCTAGTTTAATCAATATGAATATTCACATACCTCTAGAAGCATAAGTTTTTCAAACACTGAGAACAATTATAATTACCACTGCCTAGGTGGTAAGAATCTCACATAATATTTTATTTGAAGAAAGTTATTGATAAGATTTGGAGACTGACTTATGTGAGTATGGAATGGAAGGGCCATGGAAAGATGTCAGAGGTGGGATGCCAAGGCACAAAGCACTCTCCGTAGTGAGGGGCAAGGGAGGTGTAGGGGTATTCCTAACTCTGAACTCCCCTTACAGCCAATTAACACGGCTGGTAGAGAGAAAGGGATAGACAGGCATATTAGCTCATCAACTTGGAGTGATCCCCAGCAGGAGCCGAAGAGGAAAGCTGATGTCAACACTTAAATGAAATTGAAGGAGGGTAAAGGATAATATTCTGGAGGAGAAAGAGATGACTTGCCAGGAAACAACAAGTGCTGAGAGGATGTGGAGAAATAGGAACACTTTTACACTATTGGTGGGACTGTAAACTAGTTCAACCATTGTGGAAGTCAGTGTGGCGATTCCTCAACGATCTAGAACTAGAAATACCATTTGACCCAGCCATCCCATTACTGGGTATATACCCAAAATATTATAAATCATGCTGCTATAAAGACACAGGCACACGTATGTTTATTGCAGCACTATTCACAATAGTAAAGACTTGGAACCAACCCAAATGTCCAACAATGATAGACTGGATTAAGAAAATGTGGCACATATATGCCATGGAATATTATGCAGCCATAAAAAAGGATAAGTTCATGTCCTTTGTAGGGACATGGATGAAGCTGGAAACCATCATTCTTGGCAAACTATCACAAGGACAAGAAAACCAAACACCGCATGTTCTCACTCATAGGTGGGAATTGAACAATGAGAACACTCGGACACAGGAAGGGGAACATCACACACTGGGGCCTGTCGTGGGGTGGGGGGAGGGGGGAGGTATAGCATTAGAAGATATACCTAATATAAATGACGAGTTAATGGGTGCAGCACACCAACATGGCACATGTATACATATGTAACAAACCTGCATGTTGTGCACATGTACCCTAGAACTTAAAATATAATAAAAAAAAGAAAAAAAAAGAGAATGTATTTGCATATCACTTCTGTAATTAAAAATATAATTAAAAAAAAAGAAAGAGATGACTTGCAATGTATCTCTTTCTGGCATTCTACACTGGCTGTCTTGTATGCTCTTATCATCAATAATCCTTAGGAAGCAAAGAAACACACCACTAATCCAGTGCTTTTCAGTGATAAATAGCCCTAGTAGAGTCAAGGGTATTTAGTGTATGACAGTTTAGATAATGTTTTTGATTTGATTCAAGCCAGAGTGTTTAATGGCTTAAAATTGGAACATTTCCCTGCCTTTTTTATGTCTTCCAGAGAGGGAGGTAGAATCTCTCACTACCTTTCTGGTTATTATTATCATTTTTTAATTACAAGAAATTGAAAAAGAGAAGACAGAAAAGACCCCAGGTCTCACAGTCTGGGACTATGCTAGGTCTAGTGGATCCAGCTGCCAACAGCACGTGTGCTGTTTTCTTCTTAACTGTATTTGCTATTTTCTTTTGTTCGATTCTACAAGCACAAGTTGTGCAAAACCATGTTAAGCCATCATATGGAGGAACACAGATGAAAGACATGGCTTTTTCTTCTTCAAAAGCAGACAGTTCCATGAAGGCAGTGTCAAAATCCACCATATTTATGTCTATACTCCCAGCACCTAGTACATAAAAGGTGCTTAAAAATATTTGCTTAATGAACATACGAGTATTATATGGAGGCCAGGCACATATCCAAGTAAGTTTAATAGAGACAATGTGATTCATGCTGTAAAAGCAGCACAGATATTGCTGATAATATCTGCAGGGAAACACTCAGATATCTGAACACAGGCACAAAACACAATCTACTTCATATTAATAATAAGCAAATAAAATTGTAGATTCATATGATGTGAAACTCAAAAATGCCTTTAAGATCATCGTAGATACATTCTTGTTTCAAACCATGTCAAAGCTGGACATGATACAGGGACTCAACAATAAAATACCTCTTAATCCACGTTCTGAGGCTGAGTTTATAACGTCTGTTTGGACACTGTCATATTTACCTGTTAAAATATGAAAGGCTTGTATTTTGCAGATCTCTCTTTGCAATATTTGGTTTCATGTCTACAGTATTGAGTTATTCTATGGGAACCGGAAACATTCCTACCAGGTAAATATTTTGAGTATATTTGACAAAGAAATACAAGAGTGTCTGTGGGGTGACTTCACTAAACAATCAATAGAAATCAAACACTAAAACCAACATCACAACAATATGACTGTGTGCAATGGCTCTTTGAAAAGTTCTATTTGTGAGCTGATACACTTTAATTTTTATAAAAAGTGAAGTCTCTTAAATTATAGTCTTCTGTAAAGAGATGAAGGATTAAACTGATTTCAGGGAAGCCATTTAGAATTAAACTTTTCCTTTCAAAGAAAAATTTTTGGGTAAGAAGGATAATTTAACAGTATTTCTATTAATTCTATTAGCATCAGAACAGATTGAGGCAATCTGTTGTAGAAAAAGAGAAATGAATGAAAGGCACTCCATCCCTCCCCTGTACCAGCCCTGCCTCTGTTGCCAGTGCTATTATCTTTGGAGTTTCTATTTCCTCATCAGAGAGATGAAGGAGTTGGGTTAGATTAGTTGTCTACAACCATACAATTCAAACTCCTCCTTAGCATAATAAAAATTCTGTATTATTCCTTACTATCCAGAATTATATTATATTATAATAATTATATTATTATTTACTATCCAGATTATACTGCAGAAGCAATATTATCTCTGTGCACACAAAATTTAATGAAATTGAATATAATAATCTATCTATAAGGTAGAAATAAAGGGGAAGCAATTTATATTTAAATAATATGTATTTTATTATATAAACATTCTGGAACACATAACAAAGCAGACAGATGCTTGAACTTTTTTATAATAAGTCTACATTTGAGAGAAGCATGTAGAGCCACTCAACGTAAGAAGTATACAGAAAAGAAAGCCTAGAAATCTGAGTGTGGACAATAGAATTAAAAAAAAAATTGGGATAATTAATATTAGACCTGGCTGATTTGTAGGTGACAAAAGAAAGGAAATGAACAAAATTAGTATGGCATTGCCATCAAAGTCACCAAAGATGTGTTGAACACATCTTTGGTGACTTTGACAGCTTTATTTGCTGTTTCTTTGAAAAATGTTATTTAATCTGGATGCTTTTACTACTTCATTTGGAAAAAAATGTTGGCAGAGTGAGCACACTGGTAATTCAAATTCCATGGGGATATAAATGAAATAGCAAGAGCTAGGAGGGTTGTTGCCTTTTATGGTGTGATCAGAAGGCCCCTCTCAAGAGGGAACATTTGCACGGAGAACATAAAGAAGCAAAAAAGATGGTCTAAAGCAGAGGAAGACTCTGAAGAAGTGTGTTGACATGTGCCAAGCAACTACAAGGAGACCAGCTCAAGAAGTCTGCAGCAGATAGCACAACACAAAGTGTGGTTGTGGCAGAGGATGAGGCAGAGAGGTGTGTGGGGAGTACTGGAAGTGGAGTCTTGAAATGGTGTCTTGAAAGCCACTGTATAAACTTCTGACTCTTATCTTAGTTAGATGGGAAGCCACTTAAATTTAATGTTGAGCTAAGTAGTAACATGATAAGCATTGCATTTTTATGGGCGCTTCTATTTCTTTCATTCGTTCAAAAATGAATGCATTTATATTTGAAAATAGTGTGTAGGGCTGTAAAGGAAAATGTAAGTAGACCAATTTGACCAATTAGTAGACTATAGCAATACTGCAAGTGGGAGATGCTGGTGGCCTGGGCCTTAGTGGTAGCAGGAGAGAAACTAATAAGTGATTGAAATTTAGATATGTTAAATAGGAGCAGATAGAAGTTGCTGGTGTATTGTGTGTGGTCATAGGACAAAGGGAAGAGTCATGACTGAAACCAAGGTTGAGGCTTGAGCAACTTGAGGAGGGGACTAGGATTTACTGAAATGGAAGACTTAAGCAGAAGAAGGGCTGTGTGCAGGAGAGAAAACAGGAGTTGAATTTGCCATATTTGAGATGGCGATTAGGCATTCCAGTAGTGATTGTGAAGAGGTAATTGGATAAAGAAGTATGGAGTTTGGAAAGAGGTCTGAGCTGGAAATATAAATTTTGGATTTATCAGTGTAAGATGGTATTTAAAACTATGAGATGACATGAAGTTGTTAAGGGAGTGAATGCAGGAGAAAAGAGAAGAGGAGAAGACCTGAAGTTAATGAAGTGGATTTATTTGTGGAGACTGAGCAAGAGTAGCAGAAACGTATAAAGGGAATCAAGAGAGAATGGTGTTCTGGAAATCCAGTGAAGATATATGCTTCTAGATCAGCTGTGTCCAGCATTTCTGATTGGTTATGATGAGGACTGATATTGACAATTGTCATTAGCAACACATCTTTGGTGACTTTGACAAGAATTGTTTTTATGGGATAGCGAGGATGAAAGCCTTAATGAAGTAAGTTCAAAAGAGAAACAAAAACTAAGACAGTAAGTGTAGACCGTTTTTTGAAGAATTGTGCTGCAAGTGGTAGTAGAGAAGGAAGAGGCCCAGAGAGTTTTTAGTTTTTATTTATGATTTTTTAAGATGTGAGATTATAGAACTTTGTGGATAGATGGGAATAATTTTCCAGAAGAGCGCTATCCAACAGAACTCTCTGTGAGATAGAAATGTTCTATCATTCATGTCCATGCTATCCTATAGAGTAGCCACTGGTCACATATTGTTACTGAGCACTTGAAATGTGGCTAGTATAACTGAGAAACTGAATTTTAAATTTTATTTAATTGTAGGCCATTTGAATTTAAATAATCATATGAGTTAGTGGCTAGTGAATTGGACAGCATAGCTCTAAAGAGAGGAAAGTTAATGAAACAGAAGAGAGAAAGTCAGCTGTTGCAGTGATAACCTTGAATAGCTGAAAGTGAAAGAAATCCCATAGAGTTGAAGGGGTTGGCCTTAAAAAGGGGCATAGTAGTTGATTCACTGTAACAGAAGGTATAGAAGTTGGTTCAGATACTGGCATGTTGGTAGAGTGGTGGTGGTGGGTGGACGAAATTTCTTTTCTGATTGCTTATTTTGTTAAGTGAAATAGGAAGCAAGGTCTCTAGGCTGTGTGAGACAGTACAAAAGCAGTGTTGGAGTAATAGAGAGTAGAAGGGTTTTCCAAAGGGCTCTTTGAGATTAGTGGTCACGAATTTAGAGACACCAGTTTTTATGGTTTTATGTTTTTCTCCACTCATATTCAGGAGGCTAAGGTGCAGCTGAATTTACTTGGAATTAGGACTTTGGCAGAAAACTTAATCAAAGGAAAAGGGGCAAGGGAAAGATTAAACTGAAGGACCGTGGAGGCTAAGCTGGTTAGGAGCAAAGTGAGAACATGAGGAGATAAAGGCAGTGAAAATGTAGAGGAACAATGGATTGTAAACACTTTTACCTTACTAAATAAATGACTCAACATGGAGATTTTGAAGATGAAATTCTAGGTGTTTCTTGCTATCATCAATGGTCCAACAGTTTTTTTTTTCCTTTTTTTTACAGTAACAGTTGCAGGGGAATTTTTGATTTTTTGCATTCATTGTTTCAGGATTCCATATGGTTGTTTTCAGGAACCCACTCCAAGTGAATTTTGTCCAATTTTTAAAATACTAGAAAAATGGCAAATTTCCAGTTTCTACTAACTTTGTGATATGTATGCACCCTGTTCAATGCTTTATGTTTTGAAGGACAGTTTTGTACTCTCAGAATCCTGCAGGTCAAATATTATTTATACATATTACTGAGAGCTATTCACATTCTTTGTTTGGTGATAAAATTTTAATTAAATCAACATTATTTTACATAACCGAGTCATTTGTTAAGGCTTATAAATCTTTGGATTGTACACAGAGCTTCATTTACACATATGTATCTGGAGTGCAACCTTTTCATGACACACTTTTATGCAGACAATTTGCCTTATCTTGTGTTATTGAGTCACAAAAGCACATGGAATAACAGATGATGCTTTTATGAGATAAGAAGTGGTCATTAGCTCTGTTGTATACCTGTCATATTTAAGATCAAGACCCATAGCAAAATCAATACCATAAGTTTACAATTCTGGGTTCCCAACCTGCCTTTAATAAAAAGTCCATCTTTTATCTACTGCCTCTCAAACACTTGTTGCTTCTGATTCAAGGCCTTTTTAGTGTCTTCAAGGTTTGTGTGATGAATATGAATTTTACATTAAAATCTTAAGTATATGGGAAAATTCACATTCCTTTTACACATTCAAGTGATATTAAATTTGACCCTTACTCCCCATTCCACCAGAACTATGGGATATTTCATTTCAGTCTTTAATGGGCTCCTTGGTTTCTATCACCCTACTTCCTAGACACTTCTAAGGTCCCAGGAAACATGTACAAAACAAACAAATAAACAAACAAAATGACAAAAAACATTTGGAGAATGTCCCCCTTGTCTTGCTATTCCTAAAAGACACACTTTCCAAACCCACAGTGTCCATTGAATTGCAGAGCTGCATGTTTGGAGCACAGAAAGCCCAAGCATGGAACACAGATCAGGAGACCACAGTTGGAGTTCAGAAATTTTTGCCAAGTTGAAAACTCCAATCTTGGGTCTAACTTTCCTATGTATAAAATACAACCATTTTCCCAGAATCCTGTCACCTCTCTGGGGACCTGACAGGAGAGGTCCATGGTCCTCATTCTGAGTAGAAAGTCATATGTTTATGTACTTCTTTTCTTTTATTCTTTTTTCCTTCTTTTCTGAAATGGAGTCTCGCTCTGTCGCTCAAGCTGGAGTGCAATGGTGCGATCTCAGCTCACTGCAACCTCCGCCTCCTGGGTTCAAGCGAGTCTCCTGCTTCAGCCTCCTGAGTAGCTGGGATTACAGGCGTGAGCCACCACTATTTTTTTTTTTTGTATTTTTAGTAGAGATGGTGCTTCACCATGTTAGTCAGGCTGGTCTTGAACTCCTGGCTTCATGATCCACTTGTGTTGGCCTCCCAAAGTGCTGGGATTACAGGCTTGAGCCACCGCATCCAGGCTTATGTATTTCTTAGTCCTGGATAATGTACCTTCTCTTTCCTTCTCAGGTCTCTTTCTGCTCAAAGACACTCTTCTCTTTATGCTCTCCACTCCAGAATTGCTATGATAACCTCAATTACTTTAGGCTTTTACAAAAAATAAAATGCTTTATTTAGATATATTCTGCTTTAGACCCAATTAATTTGGAGCTCCCCTAGGGCAAGAGAGTACAAAGTGGGCAGGGAGCACAAAACGTAAAATAATGACTCCATAAAGTATGCTCCCCAAGCTTGGAAAGGCCATCTCCATGCTGATCTGAGCTTTGGCCCTGACCTACCTGCTATTCAGTTAGTCATGTGCTGCAGGAGAGTAACAAATGCAGCACATTCTGAAATTCTCATTCTTAATGCTGTTATTCATCTGAGTAGGGTAATATCTAATTAGAGCTTTGCCACTAAAACTTACTGTGGCATCCAGTTGCACGTAGCAGGGCTAACAATGTACCCTGTTGCTTGTTCCTGGAAGAAAACAATAGCAAATTCCAAAGGCCTGTTCTGGCAGGACTGCAGCCAGAATGACCTACTTCTCTAATGCCCTACTGGCCTACTAAAATTACTGAGGTTCTGAGCTGTGTCATAAGATCACCTGCAATAACAGCTGCTCAGGAGATCAAGCTCCAAAGGAGGAAGCACATTTCTGCTTCACTGAGTTGAGCCAGAATCTCCATTTAATGGTGCTTTCAGTGAAGACAAATGTGGTTCAGGGAAAAATAAACCTCCTAATTCATGGGGCTGACAATAAAAGACTTATAACAAACAGAAAAACTCTTTTTGACCTTGTGAACAGACTCAGAGATAGGCTCTTGAGTTTCTCCAACTCTGTACTATATTTTTTAGATATTGGCTATATATTTTATTTTTTTTTAAATTTCAATAGCTTTTAGGGTACAAGTAGCTTTTGATTACATGGATGAATTGCATAGTGGTAAAGTCTGAGATTTTAGTGCACTCATCGCCCAAGTAGTGTACATTGTACTCAAGATGTAGTTATTTCATCCCTTACCTCCCTCTAACCCTCCCTGCTCTGAGTCTCCAAAGTCCATTATATCACTATCTATGCCTTTGCAAACCCATAGCTTAGCTTCCACTTATAAGTGAGAACATACGGTGTTTGGTTTTCTATTCCTAAGTATAAGCCAGTATAGTTCACACATTCATTATAATAGCAGTCCAATATTTTAGCTTCCTGTTTGTTAGAATAAAAATTTGAAAGCAGAATAAATTGACTTTTTTTTTAAAAAGTAGACCTCAGTATTTCTGAATGATCAATGCTTGGAAGTAAGATCAAGTAATTATTTTAAAACTGTCCAAGGCCGGGCATGGTAGCTCACACCTGTAATCCCAATAGTGTGGGAGGCTAAGGCAGGAGGATCACTTGAGGTCAGGAGTTCAAGACCAGCCTGGCCAACATGGGGAAATTGTCTCTACTAAAAATACAAAAATTAGCCAGGCATGGTGGCGGGCACCTGTAATCCTGGCTACTTGGGAGGCTGAGGCAAGAGAATCGCTTGAGCCTGGGAGGCAGAGATTGCACTGAGCTAACATTACTGAGCTCTGTCACTAGGTGACAGAGCAAAACTTCATCTCCAAAACAAAACAAAACAAAAAACTGTCCAAAACTTATTTCGTGAGCTTCCGTAGTTAACATAGATTTATTTATTTATTTATTTTTGGCGGGGGGGCATACTTGTTCATTGTTCTAGTGGCACACTCCCTAGACAGGTAAAGTCAGTTCTGGGACTGATTCTTTTTCCTTAGGAAATCTTAGATGTTTTGAAAAATACTCCAAAGGTTTCAGACTGGAATATTATGTAACATCCTGTTTAGAACCTTAAAAAGGGAAAGGTATGCATAAATAGTATATGGCGATAGTTTTCTCCTTCTCCTCTTTTCTCCACTCTTCCTCCTCCCTCTCCTTCTTTTCTTTCTTCTTTTTCTTCTCTCCATCCTTTCCTCCTTTTCTTTTTTTCCCTCCTCTTCCCCTTCTTTGTCTTCTTGTTCTTTCCTCTCCTCCCCCTGCTTCTCCTTCTCCTTCAGATTATCTGTTTCCCCCAGCCTACAGGGAAATCTGGGGTTCTGTGTAGGGCAGTGAAGGTGGTGAGTGGGGGCATCCTTTACTTAGAGAAAAGAGTAGGTGGAAAATGGGAACTTTGAATTAAGAAAAGAATTGCTAGCATCCTAGCTTGAAGCTACCTTATTCAATATTGTGGCTTTATTTCCAGAAATAAGTGACTTGTATATGAATGTCTGACCATTCTTTCCAGTAAGCCAATGTACTACTTGCATTCTTGATTATGAGCCTTACCATCTTGAATCTCAGTCATATCCATATGATGAAACTATGCTAGGTGATAGGGATCCAAAGCTGAATGGTCCATGATCCCTGCACCGAAGAAACTCATTGTCAGTAATGGCAAATAAAAATAATTTGAGCTATATTATAGAGCTAAGTGGTAATAGTTAACACTTTAATTTCAATTTTTACAGAAAATTGTGAAGCATGTCTATAATATATTGTTTAAATAAAGTAGTCCAAGATCATACAACTATAGGATGTTACTCAAGGCTTGAACTGGCACGGTTTATGAGACAGCACTTGAAGTTCTGAAGAATGACAGAGGAAGAAGGACCTGAGGACAATGACAGCTTCCGAGGGGAAATCATGTTTCAGCTTAGTCTTGAAGAATGCACAGTAAACTCTGCATCCCTGGTGGACAAGACAGTTGAGGACATTTCATGTGGAAGAAAAGGAGGGAAAGAGATTGTGAAAAAAGAGATCATTACAGCAACTCTTGATATCTAATATGTCAAGTCCTCTCTCTTCGTTCTTAGTTCCATTGGGTAATTTTCTATATATATATATGTTGATATCAATTTGTTTTAATCAGATAATTGACCGAGGAAACATATATATATATATATATTTTTGAGACAGAGTCTTACTCTGTCACCCAGGCTGGAGTGCAGTGGCGCGATCTCAGCTCACTGCAAGCTCCGCCTCCCGGGTTCACGCCATTCTCCTGCCTCAGCCTCCCGAGTAGCTGGAACTACGGGGGCCACCACAACGTCTGGCTAATTTTTTTGTATTTTTAGTAGAGACGGGGTTTCACCGTGTTAGCTAGGATGGTCTCCATCTCCTGACCTCGTGATCCACCTGCCTCGGCCTCCCAAAGTAATGGGATTACAGGTGTGAGCCACCACGCCCGGCTGGAAACATAACTTTTAATAACCTCAGAAATAGACTACTGTATGAACACTTGATATGAAAGAGGTAGCATTATATAACGTGGAAAAAGGTGCTGGGACAATTGAGTACCTGTATGGGAAAAAATCAAACTGGACCCTGTATTGTATGCTGTGGTGCCCTTCCCAGTTCTCCCCTTCAGAGTGATGACACCAATTGTTACAGCTGCAATATTGCTGGTTGACAGGTCGCAGCTGAATCACTCCTCAGGAATTGCCCTTGGCCTAAAGGAGCTGCCTTGCTGAAGGCTGTGGTCCCTCCCTGAAGGCAGCTCACATCGAGACTAGCTGATGTGGGGATACAAATTCTATCAATTTGAGACAAGCTGAAAGCTACTATGGGACCTGCCAAGGCCTCCACTGCATATGCTTCACCATTCGTTTCTCCTCTGCCCAAATCTGCCTTCCTCACCTTTTTTCAGGTATAGTTCCCATGCTCATACGCCAATAAACCACATGTTTACAAATCACCATCTCTGAGATCTTCCCAGGGAGGTCTACCTAAGACCCCTAACTTACACCATACCCCACAGTCAGCTCCAGGTAAATTAAAACTAAAGTACAGAAAGATGGAAATAATTTGCACAAGGTTATACATCTGAACAAGAAAAGAGCTGAGATTTAAACCTGAGAAGTCTGGCTCTAGAGTCTCTCCTCTTAATCCCTAATGGCAAATAAAATAAACCACTTATGGCTGTATGGAATGTCATGGATGAATTACACAAACATATTGTGGAGCAAATGAAGCAAGGCACAAAAAATACAAAAAGTATGATTTCACTTACGTGAAGCACAAAAGCAGGCAACATAAGTTGGATTGTTTAGAAATGCATACACAGATAGTAAAGGTATAAAGAAAGGCAAAGGAATGACTATGGAAAAAATCAGGAGGTGATTACTCAAAGGGAACAGGAAGAGGTGAAATAGGGGAGAGGGTTCTGAGAATGTTGGTAATGTGTTATTTCTTCATCTGCATGGTGGTTACACATATGAACATTTACCATTTATTTGTGTTTAACATTTATAATAATGGTTTTAAACTATAGGTATGTGTTCTTTTCTTTCTTTCTTTCTTTCTTTTTTTTTTTTTTGAGTTGGAGTCTTGCTCTTGTTGCCCAGGCTGAAGTGTAATGGAGAGATCTCTGCTTACTGCAACCTCCACCTCCCGAGTTCAAGCGATTCTCCTGCCTCAGCTTCCCAAGTAGCTGGGATTTACAGGCATGTGCCACCATGTCCGGTTAATTTTTGTATTGTTAGTAGAGATGGGGTTTCACTATGTTGGCCAGGCTGGTCTTGAACTCCTGACCTCAGATGATCCACCTGCCTCAGCCTCCCAAAGTGCTGGGATTACAGGTGTGAGCCACTGCACCCAGCCAGATATGTGTTCTTTTCACTTTTTTTTGTGAATGTGACATATCTTACAATTAAAAAATTGGAATAGAGAAATCCATGGTGAGAGGTGAGATGACTGCAGTAGAGAACCCTGTGAAAGATATGCTAAGTGTCAGGGTCACAGGGCTCTGTGTATAAGTGTTAGAGAGGGTTTTACTTCTTTTCTCTTCAGCCTTCACCATAAAATTTTGCAGAAGCCTTCACAAGTTGTCTGGTTATGAGCAAGCAACTCTGAAGTCCTGGTGATCCAGAGAGGTGCTGCTTCTGATCTCTTTCACTATGGAGCCACAGAGAGCTGAACTTCCCATCTCCCAGGGGAGCTTTGAGGCCCATGTTCTAATTTGCCTGCCTAGCTTTCTCTCCTGCATGGCGTTAGGCATCTCGGAGGCAACATTCTAAAACAAAACTCATCAGTAGCAGGATGAGCCTTGAAAATTCTTTCTTTTTCTTCCTGAGATTGAGTTCATATAGCATGAAATCATAAGGGAAACAAACATCCTTGTAACATAATCACACATGAGATGGCCACAAGATCTGAGTAGTATGAAAGGTCTGATTACCTTGCAGGTACTACTTCCCTCCAGGACAGCTCCCTCTCATCCTTTGCTCCTATGTCATTCGGCAGGCAAAGAGTTAGGGATAAAGGGCTGATACTGAGGTTAAAAGGAGGGAACCACTGGAAGTCCTGAGAAAGGGGGTTTGGGGTAGAAGAAAACAGTAGGATGAGGGGTATGAGGGTCCTTAACCAACTTTAGGCAGATGACCAACGGAGTGAACTGAAAGTCAACAACTGTGACATTGCAACAGTATGAGATATGTGTGCCCAAGGCAGTGAGTAGGGTTCAGACACCACCCTGGACTCCCAAGTCATTCTTACCTTATATTTTTGTAATTCTTTCCAGATATTTGTCAAACTAAGATTTAGGCCATGTAGGACAAGGATTGATCTGTTCCCTGTCATCCTCAATGGGAACACAGTTCTGGAGGCTCCACATACATTCAGTTTACCGACTCTACAAGCACATGTTAAGCATCAAGTATCTGAATAGGGCTCTGAAAGCCACAGATAGCACAATTCTTTCTATCAAGGAGCTCACAGTGTGGCTGAGGAGGCAACAGGCTATCTGACAAGGAGAGTGCCAAGCCCTTCTCAGGATGTGGGATAGGTCTCAGGGATAGCCCCTGTCTTAAAGAGTATACCTATGAGTTAAAATACATAATCATGAAAGAGAAAACTGAGATGAAGCAGTGTCAGACTTGAAGTAAGAGTTTTGGAAAAAAATTCTAGGAGAAATAGATGAAGAGCTGAGTTTTGAAAACGAGTAGTTATTATTGTTACATTGAATTTAATTATCTTTCTGAAAAAAAGTTTTCTTTCAATTTATATTTTTTTCTTCTCACAGCTTTTATAGTGTCATGCTTTGAATCCAGTAAGTGCAGAAGGAATTGGGGAAGGACGTTTGGGGAAGGGGCTGGAGTAGTTTTAAAGGTTAAGACTTCCAGAAGGGACATGTAAGCATACATATATAAGCATTTATTTCTTTCAAATATGACTTCTTGGGCAATTAATGGAATAACACTTTAATTAAAGTCCTTTTATGATAACATAGAGCGGTGGAGCATGACTAGGAAAAATGAAGAATCATACTCTTTCCTATCTTGATTCTTCAATGGATTCTTGAAAAAGTGTAAGAAGAGGTAAACTCATTATTTGATAGTTTAGAAACCTAGCCAACTCTGCAGGCATTTATCAAGACATTTCAATTGTTTGGTTTTATGAAAGTCTTTGTTTCCATCATTATTGCAAAGAATAAACTTTTATTTATTCACTGAAGAGTTTCTAAAGCGTTGGAATTTTAGCAGCAGGAAATTCATTTCTCAACTTGCACTTATCGCGTAAGAGGCATCAAATTGCTCATGAATTAATAGGCTAAAAGACCTTATTGTTTCCTGGTGGGACTCTTTCACAGCACTGGAGAAAACTGAATACCAAGTGTTGCTCATCATGTGTCTTGGGATATGTTACTGAGGGTCTGAGATTTACATAGAATTTATAGGAAGCAATGAAACCGAGTTAAGTAGAGAGGAATCTAGATCCTAGAACAATGCTGTGGAGTCAGAAGGCTGTGCCAACAGAACCTTTAGCTACTACTTCTTTCGCACATGCACTGAGTCAGAAAATGTTGTTTCATGGGCTGTAGCTACTTGTCAGGCCACTGACTCAACAAACTGAAATATTAGCCAAGTAAAATGTTGTGCAATTCCAGCTGCTCATTCATAGCACAATCTGTAGCCTCAGATTTGCCAGTCTTAGTCGACTAAGAGGAGCCGACATGAGGCAAAAGGAGAAACAGTCTGACCTTAGCTATAAAGGACAACAGGATGTCAGCACACTAGGGTCATGAGCGCTCTTTTCCTCTTTCATTGAATTGGCGGGCCCATGACTAATTTATGCAAATATGACATGGAAAATAATTTCTTGAAGAGAGCTCCTTTGTGCCAAATGCTCCCTGCTTTTCTTTTGGTCTGGTCTATGGATGATATTAGCTTATTTTAGGGTCAGGCTTCCAATTTTCCTGCAAGACAGGGCCAAGAAATGTTTATTTCACAAAGAGGCCAAGGTCTGAGATGCAAGATTACAACTGAGTGAGGCCCCAGAGCAGGATGACAATAGAAGATGGTTTCACTGGCATTCCATTCCTTTCTCCTCCCCACCCCCAATCTCAGAGTGGCCATGGTTCACTGAAGGAATAGTAATTGTCATCTAAACCTGGGAACAGTGGTGCTTGGTACTTGAGGGGTGACTCATTTAAATTTATTCATGTTCCCACTGGAAAAACTCTCTTCTCTCAACTAACAGGATACGAATAGCAATTCCCTAAGGTCATTAAGATATTAGAAGGAACTTTCATTATAATAAAATAAAGTATCTAGAAAAATTATTCTGCAATAGGAGAATGATAGTCCCTTGGTTCTATAGGAGTTAATTGTTGGTCAATAAGTGTTTCCAGGCATCGCTTACAGTCCCTCTGAATTCTACCTGCGATGTGGTCTAAACATACTGCTCCTCCACCTGCACTGTCTTGAACTGGGTGGCTCCATTTTTTTCCCTAGATTTCATTCATTTTCTTTTTCTCCATCTAGTTAGCTCTGTTGGCAGAGAATGTTTGTCCTAGAGTTTGTTCTCATTGGACTGCTTGGTGAAGGTGGTTCTTTTAACACAAGCTGTGGCTCTAGAAATGAAGCATTAAAAGATCGAGTATTTATTCCTCATGGGCTAGACATCCCTTTCCATGTGTTGAACTGCCATAGCATTCTGTATTCAAGTAGGAATTCCCAGTAATTAGCTCTGGGTCCACTTTTATTGCTCCCAATCCATGTCTACTGGAAACACTGAGTTCTGAGCAAAGACTAATGTCTGCATGCCCTGGTGAATGAATGATCATAAGTGAAGGTGGAGAGAAATGGCACTTCACAGGTGGAAGGGACCTAAAAAATAAATCTGCCCCATCTCTCTCAATTTCCTGATGAACAAAGAGATGTTCAGAGAAGTTACTCATTCACAGTTGCTTGTTGGTGGTAGCCAAGTCCCTGATATCCACTTCTAAGGCACTGTTAGTTACACTATGATGTCTATTATCTTAACATTATGAAAAGGGTTGCAGTAAAATGTATTCAGTTCTACAAATAGTTATTGATTCTCTCTTATGTACAACTACAGTTTATCATATACTGGTCACAGACGTCAGTGCTGGGGATACCCACAAAGTCTTTGCTCTCCTGGAGTTCACATTTAACCGAAGGATAGATTACAAGAAAAACACGATTTGTATTATGGTTATGACCTTTAGTTATCACACTATGCAATGAGATAATTTGCACTGGAAATGGCTGGCTGCATGTTGCTTTACAAGTGTAGTAAGCATGTTATCTTCTGTCTTCTGTGGCATTCTGAACTTAAAACTCTTCTGCTCCATGAGTGCATGCTTAGGGCCAGGTATCCTGTTTTCTGGTTCTGAAGATGTGGTCACAGTAATCATGGCACTTGGCAGGGTAGGCTGTTTAGAAGGCATGCAACAAGCAACTGGAGGAAACCAGAGAGAAAACCAAAGAAGAAAGTTATCCAAAACCAGTTGGGAAAATTTGTTTTATAATATTTTAGATTATATATGTATATTTTTTTGCTAAGGAATTATAGTAAATCAGAGTTTTCTGTAAATATTTTTTGTATCAAAATTAATTACCTCATGAAATAGAAAATAAAGGAGTTGAGGGGAGCACTGAAGAGACTCCAGCAATGTGGCCACTGGAAGGCAGCTTCTCTGTAGAAAGGCCTTGCTTTAACCCTGGTGAAATAACCCCTCAGACCTTTTTTGCTTTTAATTTCAAGATTTTTTCAAAAAAAAAAAAAAAAACCAACATTCTACTGACTGGATTACAGCCTAGAACACTGGCATTCTGAAGGTTTTAAATAAAATATTACTAATGCCACTATATATAAACCAAATTGTCTGAATTCTTCTAGGCAGCAACTGTGTCTATAACAGTGACTTGATAATTTAGACAAAAGTAATCCATCAAAGAAAAGTTATCCATGTATTCCCCATATGCCATGCTAAGTAGTCTTTCCTCCACAGACAAGACCTAGTTCTTGCCCTAGGGTAGCTTATATCCAGATGGAGAGACAACATGAGATAGATACTCCTGGTCAGATATTCTTAGCAGCAAATCAGACTAAAGGCCACAGTAAGTCCAGAACGTTAGTTTCCAACGACATAAATGCAGAAAACTTGTACACTCTAACTCATTACACTGATGTGAATGATTATAATATGCATAAAGATGTCTAGATTACAGACTTTTGAGAAGTCACAATCAGGATCCTATTTGAGTTAAGTAGAATATCTGATTAAAACATCTATGTTGAGTACCTACTATGTGGCATATAGTAGGTGCTCAGTATAGATGTTTGCTTGCTATTTACTTTGATTGATCCCATGAGGGCTCACATTTCATGATGCTTTACAGCACGGTTCCCCAGTCCCCGGGCCTGGACCAGTCTGTGACCTATTAGGAACCAGGATGCACGGCAGGAGGTGAGTGGCGGGTGAGCAAGAAAAGGTTCGTTTGTGTTTACAGCTGCTCCCCATTGCTTGCACTACCATCTGAGCTCCACCTTTTGTCAGATCAGCTGTGGCATTAGATTCTCATAGGAGCACAAATCCTCCTGTGAACTGTGCATGGGAGGGATCTCGGTTGCATGCTGCTTATGAGAATCTAATGTCTGATGATCTGTTACTGTCTCCCATCATCTGCAGATGGGACCATCTAGTTGCAGGAAAACAAGCTCAGGGCATCTACTGACTCTACATTATGGTGAGTTTTATAAGTATTATCTCATTATATATTACAATGTAGTAATAATAGAAATAAAGTGCACAATAAGTGTAATGTGCTTGAATCAACGCTAAACTATCTCCCCACCCCTTGTCTGTGGAAAGATTGTCTTCTATGAAACTGGTCCCTGGTGCCAAAACGGTTGGGAACCGCTGCTTTATAGCACTCAAGATAAGCAAAGTGCCTGCAGCCAAGGACATGAGTCACCAGAACTAAGTGGAAGAACCACTCTGAGAAAGAAACTACTAGCACAGGAAAGCAAAAACGACTTCCTCTTGCAATCGTGTCTTAAGAATTTCTGTTGGAATTTTCTTTTCCATTTCTTTCTCTTTTTTATTTTCTTTATAAACTTTTAAAGTCAGTTTCACAACTTGCATATAAAGAATGTCAGCTGCTTTATTAGTGGTGTTCCACTTGGCATTTATAGGGAAGCCGGGCAGTCCCTGTTCTTAGGATAAACACACTTTATAGTGGATTTTCTTTATCCAGCCCAGCAGGCTGGCTCTTTCCTTGGGAATAATATTGGGTATGTGATTGTTCCATCTTCAGATCCTGTATCAACCCGCACATGCTCTTCCAGCTTGCAGCTTTCAAAACCAAAGACATGGCTCCCAAACTAGCTACTTTCCAAATCTATTTTAATAAAGGTGCTTCAGGGAGCTGATGATACCAATCCACAAAACAATTTCACAGGGAGAACTGGGCCCATTATCTCAGCTCTGTGTCTTAGTAGCTTTGCAAAAGATCATTCCCCAGAGCCTGAGTTTCCAATGACATAAATGCAAACAATTTGTAAAATCTAACTCATTACACTGATGTGGATGATTATAATATGCATATTGATGTCTAGATTGCTGACTTTTGAGAGTATAATAAAGCAAATGTTACAAAGAAGGTGAAAATGCAAATATATATTAAGAATCTGCTTTAAGCTAGGCATGTGCTGGCTTTATATGTGGTTCTATTTATTTGATTTTTAATACAATTTTATAAGAATAGAGTATTAGTTATATTTGATAGGTAAAATAATGAGGACTCAGTTATTCAGAGTCACACAGGCAGCAAACAGAGGGATTGGGATTCTACTTATAAACGATTTGACTTTATACCAGTGCTCTTTCAACTGGACTTGGTGGCTGCTGCCACACAATAAATCACACCATCAGAGAATCTCCTAGGTAACTGTTTCACTAAAATGCAATTTCTCTGAACAAAGAACGACAATTTTTGGCCAGGAGAGACATTCTGAAACTATACAAAAGTATACAAGGATCACTTACCTTCTAAAAAAATATTGTTTTGCCTGTGATCCTTTTAGAAAATAGAAAACAACAATAGAAAACTCCAGTGGAGATTTAAGAATTTATTTCAGAATATTATATTCCTTTAGATTATAGTTTAGCAAAAATTGATGGATTATTCATTTATGAAAAAGATTAAATCTCTGACAACGTACATAATAAAAACTACCATACATATTGATATTTAATCTAATAAATATCCATACATATTGATATTTAATTGATTTATTGAAAAGAATAGAGAGATTGGGCAAGGTTGCTAAGGGTCAGGTTCACTCTGACAAAAGTCTGGTCTCTCTGATTTCCACCATTGCTTAACTTATTCCAAAATATGCAGCCTCATTTTAAGGTAAATAACTATGAGACGAGTGACAAGTGTGAAAACATTGTGTTTTCTTTCCAGGACGCTGAATTGAATTGATGTCATTGTAAAAAGGGAAATGAGTTCTCTGGCTAGGTTTGGGGAACAAACCTCAGACTATCAAGAGTTCTTGAATTTTAATTGTGACCAGTGTCCTGAGCAATTGGCTTCATCTAGGCCTCAGATCACAAAACAGAGTTGTATAAAATGGAAAGTGCAATGCTTTTTTAGTAAAATAACTTTTCTCTTCCTTCCTTTCTTGCTTTTTCCCTTCCTTCCTTCCTCCCTCCCTCCCTCTCTTCCTTCCTTCCTTCCTTCTTTCCTTCCCCCACTTTTTTTTGGCAGGGGGACAGAATGTAAGACTATATATATCAGATAATTCTTTGGGCTACATTTTAAAATTTTCATCTGATAATTTACTTTTGTTTCTGTGTGGTAGGAGTGAGAGCTCTCAATTATTTAGCACTAATTGTGTGCCAAGTTCCATCTGAAGACTTGACAAGAGTCAACTTAATTCTTTGCCATATTTTGAGGTAGATACTACTGGCACCATTTTTTAGACTGAGAAAGGAGATGTAGAAAGGATAAGATGTTGTCCAAATCCACATTGACAGTAAGTTTTGGACATGAGTCTTTAATCTAGCAATATCCGACTTTAGAGTGTGTTCTTAAGCACTACTCTATAAGTTTTAAGCAGCTCCTTTATGATGTCATTGAACCAGGTTTTCCAGTCACATTATACATGTGGAGATTAAGACCCATAATAACAATGACAACACTTTCATAACAGTTCGTCTGTGTTAACATACAAATTCTCGCAGCAACACTCCAGGTAAGTGCTCTTTTTATCTCAGTTTTATGGATTAGTAACTGAATGCAGAGAGGTTAAGCAACTTGTCCAAGATCACATAGGAGTAGGTAGTAGAATTGGGATTTAAAGCCACACTCTTAACCACAATTCTACTCTGTCCCTCTGAGTTATAAATTTAATTAGTATGACATAAATATATGTGCAGCTCTTTTAAAGATTTACTGTGCATATTTTTAAAATTGTTACAACATAAGCATTCTAGGCTTTTATTAGTCCTCCAACTTTAACATTTATGCTTTCATTTTTATCTTGTAAAGTCTTAATTTATAATAAAAAATGGATGTGTACTGTCCCATATGTCTTATTTATTTATTTATTTATTTGAGATGGATTCTCCCTCTGTTGCCCTGGCTGGAGTGCAGTGGTGCCATCTTGGCTCACTACAACCTCTGCCTCCTGGGTTCAATCGATTCTCCCACGACAGCCTCCCAAGTAGCTAGGATTAAAGGCTCCCACCACCAGGCCCAGCTAATTTTTTTTTGTATTTTTGGTAGAGACAGGGTTTCACCATATTGGCCAGGTTGGTCTTGAACTCCTGACCTCATGTGATCCACCTGCCTCGGCCTCCCAAAGTCCTGGGATTACAGGTGTGAGCCACTGCACTGGCCCCATATAAAGAGGAAGATTTTCCAAACACTGATGAAACTTCTAACAACATACTCTGCAGTTCATAGATCGTTCCTACCTAGAATTTAATTCGTATATGCATACTGTTTCTTCAAAGCATTAAGAATGTGCAAACAAGACTTCTTGGAAAAATGAGGCATGTGGCATGCACAGTCATGAGCTTCATGGCAGGAGGGCAAGGGGAACACTAAGTCACTTGGGGCCATGAGAAAGGAACTCTGGTCCTGTCCTGTCCTTTCCCAGAGCAGGGATCCTAACACTTCTAAGAGAATGGCCACTGGTAGCCTCTAGTTCTCAGAACTGTTTGTCTGCTAATGAAAATTAACACACTTGATTTTGGACAGGTTAATGTGAGATATCTATTATTTCCCCAGTGAGATATCATGTTGGCAGTTGGATATATTCAAGTCTTGAGTCAGTTGATACCGAGTAGATAGATAGATACATAAATACATACATACATAGAAAATATTAACAGCAAAATGATGCTGATGGCTCAGGATGTGTGTTGAGACAGACAGAACTGGGTTTTGTCATTCAAGCCGTTATTCACACCCAGTGTCACCTAGGCCAAGGTTTGAGCTGCAGTTACTTCAACTGTGAAATGAGGTTTCCTTCAACAGATATATATTGAATGCCTAGAATGTTCCAAGCACTGTTCTAGGTACTGCATAGAGCAGTGAAAAAAAAAACCTGACAAAATCTTCACTCTTCTTAAGTTTATATTCTAGTGTGTGTGTAGGAAGGAAGGGAACATGGAAAGTCAGGTACTAAATTGGTGAAAGGGGAAAATATATAGTATGTCAGATGCTTACAAGTATTAAAGAATAAAATAATGCAGAGAAGGTGAAAGGAAGTATCTGCTGCAGGAAGAGATGAGGAGCTGAAGATGGTGAGAGTTAGAATTGTAAATAGGACAGTCAAAAAAATCTTCACAGAGAAGCAAAAATTCTAAGGCAGGAGAGGGAGGGAGTCAGGTAGCTATCTGAGAGAAGACTGTTTCAGCAGACAGAAACAGTCTTCAACAGAGGAAAGAGCTATTGCAAAGACTCAACGCCTTGTGAGATAAAGGGAAAAAAATCAATGTAGCTGAAACAGACTGAATGGAAATCAAGAGGGCATAGAATCCACAGAGGGGTTGAAGATGTCACTGCAGTTTTAGGCTGAGAGACTGGAAAGATGGAGCTACTGTTTACTGAAATGGAAAACTCTTTGGGAGGAGTATATAATTTTGGACAAGTTAAGTTTGAGATTTCTATTGCTGCCCAAGCGAGTTGTCAAGGAGCCATTTGGATAGTCATATCTGGTGTCAGCAAAGGAGACCAGGCTGTACATACACATGTGCAAATTGTCAGGTTTTGAGGATATTTATAGCCACAAAAAGTGGGGATAGGTAGAGAAGGAAAGAGGTCTCAGTTCCAAGGGATTGGAGTTGGCTACTGTTTAGAAATCTAGGAGGAACCAGCGACAGAATGACAGAGAAACCAGCAACAGGGTGGTAGAGAAAATTCAGGAATGTGTAGTATCCTGGAAGCCAAAGGAAGAGGAAGAGAAAGTAAGCTTCTACGTGAAATGTTGTAGATAAGCTACTTTCTTCACAGCATTACTGCATGAGTTAAATAAAATGCTATTTGTACAAAACAGCATAATATCTGGCACAGCACTGCAGATAAAGCTTGTTTTCATTTTCTACAATGAAGTTTTAAATGAGTATTTAAAAATATATTTTGGACTTCTCAAAGCAAAATGTAATCCCATTTATAATTTCATAAAGACATTTTATCTGCTAATATCAGGACATCATTTTCTCAAACACAATGAAACTTTTTAAATGTGAGAAAATAAAATATTTCTTAGAGGTATTTCATAAAAGCTTAAGATAGACTCTTTTTGCCTCATAACTTTTATGTATAATTTAATAAAAGGTAGTAATGAGAAAATCAGATCTAATATATAGAATTTTGTTTCATAACCAAATTTTTAGAAATAAGTCATCTTATATATTAAAGAATAGCTAGAAGGCGAGAGGGATGAATTTTATGTATAAAATTTATGTATAATAGTTTTTCCTTATAAAATTTATGTATAATTTTATAAAAGGTAATAATGAGAAAATCAGATCTAATACATAGAATTTTGTTGCATAATCAAATTTTTAGAAATAAATTATCTTATATATTAAAGGATAGCTAGAAGGAGAGAGGGATGATGAAAGGAAAAGAACAAGACATTTTTCATGCTTACTCTGTGTGACACGCTCTGCAGGGCGCTTTATGTGTGGATCTTTTTTAGTCTGCATATTAACCCTACAAGTTGGAAATGGCTCCTCTCAAACACTGGAGATAGAGCAGCCCAAATGTATCTGCTACTGTGGTGCCTTCCATGTGAGTATTTTCTCCAAATGCTAATTTGGAGAAAACAATTTATATGACGGGAGACACTGTATTACTTATTTGCCCACAAAAATGAAAGTGACCCAAGGCTGGAGATAGGAATTTGTCCCAAACAATGTCTTCAGCCACCCCTCCAAACAAAGTTTGAAAGGGATGTGAATAAGTAAATGCAGAATCAGAATTTTCTATCTGTTCTGGCCTAAGTTCTTCATTTCTTAGTTGAAGATAACCAAGGCCAAATCACGTAATCAAATGACAGAAAATTATTCTGGAGACACAACCAGGCATATCAGATCTGTCTGTTTTTGGCTTGTGATGTCCACACACAACACCTGTGGACAGGTGCACTCAGCCTACCAGGAAATGCACTCATCATGTGTCATCAACAGATTTTCTCAAGACTAGAGCATTTGTGAGAAATGACCGTAAGGCTTTCCCTGTGGAGTTGAATACAAAGATTGAACATAGACATTTTGAATAATCCTAGTGACTTGCGGATCCAGTTTCCATAGAGCAGTAGGTTCTCCAAGGCCACAGTCACTAAATGAGGTTCCATGGCAGGTGTAAAATCTCATTGGGTGATTGTGTCATGCTGTGCTTACAGCACTATGTTGGGGGAAAAGAGAGGAAAACCTATTATTGAAATCTGTGCTATTTTACATGACCTTTTAATTACTTATTTTTAAAACATCTCTCCTTCTAGAATGCAAAACTCTCTGAGGAGCTGAGAATATGTCTACTGCTACCAAAATTCTAACCCCCATCATCTAGTAAAGAGTTGTTACACGGTGAACATTTGCTGTGGGAATGTATTCTGCTTCATTCCAGAGGCCTGCCAATTCTTAATCTCACTGTAGGCTGAAGAGCTGCTCACATAGAATACTTGTAGTGACTTCCATTTTCACCAGTTTAGATCAGTGGACAGAGAGATGCTGAATTACTGCTCAAGAAATATAGATCCACATGCCTTCAACTTCAGAATCTTAAATTAGAGGTGAATGTTGAGTCTACTAAACTGTATAGTCTGTAAAGGCAGGAACTGTATTTATCTCAGTCATATTTAATCCCAAGAGTCTTCATAGTACTTGGCCCATATCCGTTGTTCAATAATTGGTTTTTTAAATACCTAATTTATTAAACAATGTGTTTGATTAAACAGCAGTGACAAAAAAGGGCTTACTCAGTCTTAAGTGCTAGAAGTAAAGACAGTCATGAGGGGCTTGCAATGAGCTCCACTGGGGGGAATTTTTCTTCTTCACATTTTTGTACAATGAATGTCATCACAGGACACAGCAGATACCCAAGAAACATTATTTTAAGGTATACTATACTCAAAGAGAACCAGGAAAGCCAAAAGACTCTTAATTAATAGAAAACTGCTGAGTCAATAGGACAGCTCATATAAATAAATTGTGTTCAGAATTTGATTTTCTAAATTAAAAAAATTATGTAGTACTATCTCGAGTATAACAAATGTTTTAAGAATGGATTTGTGAAACTACGGCCATTTAAATAATATCTTGAAATGTTCAAATATCAAATCTTTATTGAATTATATTCTACATAGTGATTAATCAAAAACTAAACTAGATCTTAATTCTCACTGTAGAAAGTAAGTAGTCTTATAATATATTTGTAAAATTAACATTTTAATGTTTAATTATGTCCATTTGGATAGAAACAAACTTAGAGCTGATAGTGACCCCATTGAGGTCTGATAGGGTCTCTTAACGTTGAAGAAGCAGTAAAATCAGTAACAGCTTTCATTCATCTTCAGGAACTGTATATGGTTATACTTTGTTTTACCAATGGTTTCTTAGACTTGTGAACCAGTTATGGATAATAGCCCAATAAGAACAGAATAATAGCCCATAAATCAAGCTGTGTCTCCTATTCAACTACATAAAGATACAACTATATATATATATATATATATATATATTTTTTTTTTTTTTTTTTTTTTTTTTTTTCCAAACACGTCTCACTCCATTGCTCAGGCTGGAACTTTTATGATTTTTTAAGCTCATAAGGGAGTAATTCTTAATTGTTAGGTGGAGCTCAAGAAGGGTCAGTGAAGACCCGCAAAGTGGTCAAAATGCCAGGCTGAGCTGCTCTTCAGTTTGGATGCCTGCAACAAAAATGAAACAAAACAAGAAAACAAGCAAAAAAAAAAAAAATCACTTTTTGTTCTGTAAAACTTTACATTTGGAAACTTACCAACTGGTAACATGAGAGGATTAAATGAAGATAACGATCAAGTAAAATAATTGGCATAGCACCTGGTTCTAATAGGCTTCTATAAATGCTGCTTCCCACCACTCCTCTCTCTTCCACCTGTTTCACCTTTTGAGAACCCTGAATCATGACTTCCAGCTACATTATGCCTGGGCATCATGACTATTCAGCTCCCTGAAGGGAATGCCTTCTGACTATTGACACTTAGTATCTCTTTCTTACTCCTCTGCCTATCCCCTTGTCTTATTCCCTTACTACTCTCAACCAGGAAGCTGGAGTAGCTGAAAGTACATTTCTTCCAACATGACAATGCCTAGGTCATTAGGTACATAAGAGGTGCTAACTAATTGATAAATAAAGAAGGAGAGAGACAGAGAGAGAAAGGAAGGAAGGAAGGACAAAACCTAAGATAGTATAAGCCACTGCTAACCTGTGATGTTAGATCTAAGACGTCAAAGAGGAACTGGAGTGCTGGTGATTCCACCACTGTGATGCCTTGCTGTGGTCACAGTGCAAGCGCTGGGTATATATGTCATTCTAAACTGGAGATATAGGACCTATTTCATGTGAGAACAAGCCTGTTTGATATCAGGCATCACCTGGTCAAGCCCTAGCATTGACCATTATTCCAAAGAAATAAAAAAACTCCTCTGTGAGATCAGGCTCAAAGGACAGGACTTGAGTTTAAAATAAATTCCTGAAAAGACTCAAAATCAAAGAGCATGAAGTTGTGGCTAACCTGCAGAGAATGCCTATGGATTTGCTTTTTAGTTCTCAGAAAATGAGATGAGCGGGGCATCAGCTGAAGTTGAGAATGACTAAATGAAGAGACACCTAAGGAGATTACTACTTTTTATAGTGATTAATGCTCTTAATGAAGTCATTCTTCCAACTTACCACTTCGTAAGAGGTTTATATACATTCACAGCTGCCCCTCTTCCTTCAGCAAACCAATGATATGGGAGATATAGCACTTGACTTGGAATCAGGCAGTCTGATTTAGAATCTGGCTTTTCACTATCAGCTGTATTAGCATGGTAAGTCACTTAAATGTTCTAATCCTTGTTGTCCACTCCACTCCCCACTGCAAAATGAGGATATAGTAGATTCTGCTGGTGCCCATCCATCCCCATTCCCTTTCCCAGACCAGTGCACCCACTCTCCAGCTACCAGAAGTGCTGGCTGATAATGGCTGACCGTTGCCACTTTGCCAGGAGAAATGTCCTTGTCTGGAGAAATGTCCTTGCACCTCACCTCCTTCCCCTCATAGCTCACTGGCAATGAGTAGCCAACATCAGTAATGGGGAGTAATAATGAATGTCTATTTCACAGAGTTGTTAGGATGAAATAATTTAGCATACATGAAAATGCCTATGATGCTAAAGTAAATGCTGAAATTAAAAAAAAAAAAAAAAAGAACAGACCAGGCACAGTGACTCATGCCTATAATCCAGGCACTTTTGGAGGCTAAGGCGGGAGGATCACTCGAGCCCAGGAGTTCAACACCAGCCTGGACAACACGAGGCAAGTCCTGTCTCTACCAAAAAAAAAAAAAAAAAAAAAAAAAAATTACCCAGGTGTGGTGGCACATGCCCATAGTCCTATCTACTTGGGAGGCTGAGGCAAAAGGATATCTTGGGCCCAAGAAGTCAAGGCTACAGTGAGCTGTGATTGGACCACTGCACTCCTGAGCAACAGGTGAGACCCCATCTCAAAAAAAAAAATAAAAAAGGAACTAAGAAAATTATAGCCCATTGCTAACCTCTAAAATTAGACTCATTACATCAAAGAAGATAGCCACAAATTTTTACACTTTCTAAGAGAAAATTCTGGTGGAATGGATGGCATATCCGATTCAGAATGGCAGTGTTTGTGTTCTCACATGTGGAACAGGCTTTTTACATCATCAGAAGAAATGCTGTCACATGGTTATGCCAATAATGTGTGAGGTAAGAGGATATTGTCCTCGATGCAGGCTGTCTTCCTTAGCAACTTCCTGGAAAATTACAAACATTTATACTTTCAAATAAGTAGAATGTTTGGCGTGGCTCATTGCTGCTCTTTATCCATGGGAAGCTGATTTGAGATTTGTTTTGATTTAGGCCTTTCAAATAAGCAACTAAGAGTAATTCTCTTTGTAAATGATAGTGACCATAGTTGCACTCTTTGTTGAATGCATATTGTATACTGATTACTCTACATACACTAATTATAACAGTTAATCCTTCAAGGGAGTTACAATTATCCCAACTTTGTACACAAGGAACCGTGGACTCCATCATTAAATAATTGGCTGAGGTCACCCCACTGGTAAGTGTGTCAGATTCATGGTTGGAAGCCGGCTTTGTACGACCATACGGTCTGCGCTCTTGCCACCATTTTCTTTAGAGCCGAATTAGGGCTGTGTGTGGAAAGGCACATGTCCATGTTTTTATTTTATGCTTTCACTCTTTTTTTCCCCTCACACAACTTGCACAATGAACCTGTTTTTCTCTCTCTCTTCAACTATGTGGTTTGTTTCATTTGTTTTTTAAACTCTTAGTGAGATTGCTAAAGCTGGGAGAAACAGTCACCGATGGGCCTCTCCTTAGGCTGCTCAGATGACTCTCTTAATTTCCATAGAGTTTGATATTTCTATGTTGACTGAGGAAACTGAGATATTTCTGACCACATATAGTAGACCAAACACTTAACTAAATATTTTTGCCTATGCTGTCTTGTTCAGTTCTCAAAACAGTCCAGGAAGTAGTAATTATTAGCCCCAATTTATATATGAGAAACTTGGGGAGAAGACAGATTAAATAACTTGGTCAAAGTCACATGGTGGGCAGCAGGTTTAGGATTTTTTTTCCAATGCACTTAACTCCAAACTCTGTGTTATTTTTATTGCACATTGCTGCATGTTGCCTAAATACCTGAAAGCATTGTTTCCATTTTTCCAGTTATTGGTCTCTTTTAAGAATAATAACTTCAGTTCTGTCATTTTGTTATGATCTAGTGGTAACCCAAGGAGGAAGGAAAACTATTGTCTCAGAGAAAACGTGATGTTGAAAGTCTAAAGAGTAGATTACCTTGTAAGTATTTTGGTTTCTAAAGAGAAAAATGTGAAGTCATTGAGCCATGAAAAAAAGCTGACTCAAATTTAAAAGATTGCTTTGAGTATTAGTGTTCTAGCAAAATGACAGTGGTTTGTGGCAATTTCCTCCTTTAACACAGTCACTGTGGAAGGACTAGAAGGGTTAGAATTACACCCTGGCCTAATCACCAGAAGATGGAAGAGAAGTAAATTATATGTATGAACTATTCTGAGCACAGATATTTACAAAGAACTACTAAAGGGATTACAAAAGGAAGATTCTCATTTATTGGTGAATCAGAACTGTGGAATTGAATGGTGCAATTATTTTATATAATGTGAGAATGGGCTAATGTGAGAAATCATCCTTAATACTCATATCTTGCACAGATTGTGGAAGAAAATCTTCCTGACCCTGGATGCAGGATTTCACAATATTTCAATGTTATTATGAGTACATAGGTAAAATGTAGAAAGAAGATGTGATAATGATATGTCTGGCAAACTTGTGGCTGCTCTGCCAAAGATAATCACAAGATACCAATAGTGGGATCAAGTGAACCTGAGTTGAGGAAGTTAAGTAAGAATGTTATTACTAAACAGAAGTACCTCAAGTCTCCCATGAAATATTCTGGCATTACCTCCCTTTTCAAAAAATGTTCTTCAAAATTGGTTATTATTTGGGGCATGTTGATCATTTTCCCCTTTAAAGATGATGCTGAAACATTATGGTGCCTGCTTATGTTAATCTATTCTGAAAACATGTTTTCGGAGCAACAATGAATTGCTCATAAAAATTTTCCCTGGAGCCACGTTAGTTATATTCTTAGCAGTTGCTCAAAATTCAAGATGCTGGCAATAATTGTTTGCTTGTTAAAGTATATCTAATCTGGGGATTCATTCAGCTAACCTCTACTAGATAGATTGTAATCTTTCTCTTTTTTAAATTCATTTTTTTTGTTTATTTTTTCGTAAGGCTGGTCAAGGTACGCTGAGTTAAAAAGTGAAGTGTCAAAATGACATACCATTAAGCTGACCTAATGGGGTAGCTCAAATAAATATCATATTTGGACTGAACATAGAGATTATTGAAAACTTTCTTGGTAATACATGGTTATTCTTTAGAATTGCATATCGAAGCTTAGTTTTGTAACAGCTCATATATCTCAAAGATTTTATGATTTTAAATACAAGCACATATTCCTATCAGAAATTTGAATTTAAATTCTGAAATGTAAAAAAATTCACGTTTTTTGAGAGAGATGACACAAAGGCAAAGCATATCATGGCCTTATCATAGCTATACTTTGAGACATCTCAACTTTTTGTGGGTGTTTGACTGAGGAACTTTAAAGGACCTATTTACTTTTTCTGACATATCCCTCAAATGAGACCAACACTGTTGAAGTTCCATTTGTAAATTTATCACTAAGACAGCTGCAGAAAGGGATAAAGAGGATGAGTGTAACTCCAGCCACTAGTTTAGTAGATGAAGAATCTGATGTCCAAAGAGATTAAGCGGCTTTCTCAAGGTCACAGAGCAAGCAAGCAATGGAGCCAGTGCTCAGAACCCAATTTTCTGAAGTCCTGCTCAGTTTAGACCACTTGGGAAGTGCTTTAAAGCAAGGATAAATTATGTAAAATAAATTAATATGCTTAATTATCAGCCTTTAATATTGCAGGACAGAGTCTATTAACTGAGATTTATCTGGTCTGCTAAGCACGCAACAAGATGATTTTAATAATCAAGTTTTATAAATGGTTTACCATGAAAACTGTAGTCCACATCTTTCAGTCAAAGGGAAATAGAAGATCAAATGATTAGTTTAGGTTAGTCTATAGATAAAATTCCAAATTTTATATGAGTTTCCTTGATAAGAGCCCTCTAAAGGGGTCTTAACTCATAGGTTAGCTCTTGTGCCACTAAAAATGTTGTCCTTTTTGACATTTAGAATCTTTGTTCACTTTGTAAGTAGAAATCTCTTGCCCATAAAAACATGGCCAAATATTTACAACTCTTCAAATTGTAGTTCTATTTTAGGTTTGAAATATACAACATTTTTACAAGTTAAAAATTGAGATTAGAATCTTATAATGTAGGATTTGGACGAGATGACTTCTAAAGACACCTATAGTTCTCAAATCCTAGGTATGACAATAAGTGATTGTATTAGTTCATTTTCATGCTGCTGATAAAGACATACTCAAGACTGGGCAATTTACAAAAGAAAGAGCTTTAATTGGACTTACAATTCCATGTGACCAGGGAAGCCTCACAAACAGGGTGGAAGGCAAGGAGGAGCAAGTCATATCTTACAGGGTGGCAGGCAAAGAGAGAGCTTGTGCAGGCAAACGCCCATCTTTTAAAACCATCAGATCTTGTGAGATTCATTCACTATCACAAGAACAGCACAGGAAAGACCCGCTCCCATAATTCAATCACCTCCCACCAGGTTCCCCCCATGACACGTGGGAATTATGGGAGTTACAATTCAAGATGAGGTTTGGGTGGGGACACAGCCAAAACATATCAATAATTGAGTAATTGCTATATCTTATGTACAATGGGATTAGTGTGATAAACTTACTCATTCGGCAAAAAGAGAAAGGATCAGCAAAAGGGAGAAAAAACTTTCAATATTAACAATTATTTATTAGTGGTCTTAGTATTACAGAATCCAAATACCATAGAACTTTAAAATAGTCTGAAAACAAAGAGATTTAGATAATTTTTTCTCAAATAATTATTATTAAGAAGATTGCTGAATCTTGGATAATCAGTATCTTTATAATTTCTTCATTATGCTAGTGTTGTGTATTGTGCAATTTCCTTATTACAATGCTTCATGGGCTAATGACGCAATAGCAGATGTGTATCATGGATAAATGAGAAAAGCTTGTAGATTCTCAATTCTGGAAAAGCCTTGGAGCTCATGGAGTGTGGTTAAGAAGGCAGGCTCTGGAATTTGATATTAAAGTTTGAATCCTGCTCTGTCATGTACTCCTATGGGACCTTGAACAAGCTGCATATCCTCTCTGCCTCAATGTACTCATTAGCTAATTGGGATAATAATAGTACTGATCTCATAGGGTTATTGAGAGGATTAAATGACTTAATACATGGCAAGCGCTGAGGATAGTTTCCGGCACATAGAAAATACAGTGTTAAATATTCTCTGCTATACCTGGCCAGGATTCTCATTTAAAAGATGAAAAAGTGAAAGTCATCAGTAGCAAATCACTTTTTATATTCCAGAGAATAGAGCTTTGTTTGTCATAGATCTAAATCTGTATGATAAATCTCACTGTATTCTACAGTGAATAATGACAGCTCATCCTGAACTTTGAAAATAACTTTTTTTTCAATAAAAGAATGAGTTCAGTTTGACTCATGTGGTCCAGTACAGGGTCACTCCAGGGCTGGCCTTATAAGTCATTGGAACATCTAACTGTCTATGTCGTGTCTTTAGGAGATCTGGGAATGCCCCTTGTCAAAAATAATTTCCACCCACTGACTGATGTCTGCAGTTTTCTTTAGTTTAAGGAGTTGTCCGCTGTTGAAACACACATTTTTCTATTAGAAATAACAATTTGAGTTTTTAAAAATCATTTCTATAATCTTGTAAAAGACAATTCAAGAGATAGATTTTGATAAAGGGGAAAGGAGAAGAGAAAATGAGGATTCCGGGTCCTACAAGTGAAGCATCCAATTGAAGTGGTCTGGGAACTTTGATAGCAGATTTCCCCACATTTTTTAATTTGTATAAATTTACAGGGTATAAATGTACTTTTGTTATATGCATAGATTATGTAGTGGCAAAGTCAGTGCTTTTAGGATACCCATCACCCAGATAACATACATTATACCCATTCTCCACAATTTTCCTTGTAATCAGCTTTCCACCTCAATATTCCTAAAACAACATCTATCCTGGAATGAACGAGTCTGACTCTTTGCAGTGCACTAAGCCATATGCTGGGCACGATAAAGGAGGCAGAAGACTGAAATGACACAGTTTCTGTCCTTGCAGAGTGTACAATCTAGTAGCAGACAAAATACATGCACATGTAACTACAATAAATCGCTAAGCACAGCAGAGGCATGGAAATGAGCAGAAGTCAGTGGGAGATGACAGACCAGCACTTCTCCCCCTTGCAAGCAAAGTGCCTCCAATGGTATAGGAGAGAGCATGCAGAAGAAGCCTGACGGCCCATATAAGAGTGAAATTCCTTTCAAAGCATCTATTTCTTTTCTTGTTTATTTTAATGGAGCATCAAATCAGTATTTTAATTTGCTTTACAACCATGGAAATTTATGTTCCAGGGAGATGCCACGTTGATCCTGTGGCTTCTTATATAAGCAGATATAATGCCTTGTAACCCTGAGAATCAGGGTGACTTAGTCTGGTGCTTAGGTGTACGGAAGTGTGCAACCTAGCACCTAGAACCTTTCCTGCGTTAATGTCGTCATTCATCACCCACCACTGCTTACATAATTCCATTAGAAGCTATGATTCACAGTCTGGAAGGAAGCAAGGGATAGAGTGGCCTATGCTTTCTTTTCCATACACCAATTACAACCTGCTGATATTCCAACACCATTTGAATCAATAACTGGCAGAGAGAGAAAAGGATTGGGGAAAAATTAAGTCTCTGTAGGAGGTTCATGGTGATCATAACCCTACAGGGACCTTAACATTGTCAAGTGTGCCTGTAAGGGCCTGGCTTTCCCATTTGAAGTCCAATATTTTGATATATGCAAGATTATCCAAGATTCAAAAATCTTCGCAACAATAATTATTTAAGAAAGATTTATCTAAACGTCTTTATTTTCAGGCTATTTTAAAGTTTCGTAGTATTTGGATTCTATAACACTAACAACACTAATAAGGCTTATTTTTTTTCTGTTCTAAGCAACATAAACAAGGAGATACTAGTCTTTAACCACTCTGGAAATAAATAAAGCTAAACTGAAGCATTCTCTACTCCCCTTCATTTTCCTTCCCACTTTTGAACTAGTTGGAGTTTTGTCTAACGTATTCTAATCGCTTTTGTTTGTGCAACAAAGAAAACATTGAAATTTGTATAATTTCTGGGCAGAACTAGTATGTTGTACTTCAAGGCTTTTTTATGTTTAACTTTATGAATGTAACTTTTTTGTTTAAAGTAATATTGATGTCACAAATATTTTCAAATTCAGTAGATACTAAAAATTATTATAATTTTTTTTTGAAATGGAGTTTTACTATAGTGCTCAGGCTGGAGTGCAGTGGCTACTAAAAGGCATGATCCCACTATTGGCCAGCAAAAGAGTTTTGACCTGCTTAGACTCACGAGAAGGTCTTGTGAGTCTGACTTCTTAGAAGCTGTCATGCGAAAGCTGTGCCGGTGACTGGCTTCCCTGATCCTGCCCTGCTCCAGTCTGAGCCTCACTGACTCCGAGTGTTCAGCGTTTTAGTTGTGGAAATGAGTTGATAATTTGCACAGGCTGGCTCACCCTTTCTTGGGCAAACTGGTGGTTCCCCTGCTCCCCGGAGGTCACCATATTGATGCCAAACTTAGTGTGGACACCCAATTGGCATAGTGCACTATAGCCCAGAACTCCTGGACTCAAGTGATCTTCCTGGCTCAACCTCCCAAGTAGCTGGGATTACAGGTGTGTGCCATCACACTCAGCTAGATTTTTTTTTAATTTAAAAATGTTACTGGACAGCGTTAGCACATTTTAACAAGAATTTATTTGTGCCCAACACCATGCTTAGCACTTAATGGGCATTCAATAAACATTAATTCAATGGATGGATGAATGAAATACTACAAAAAGCAAATTAATCACAGAATCCCTTTTAAAAACATGAATGAAAGCACTGCTGTGATTATGTTGTAGGTAAATTCATGATATTTTCTATCATTGGTGTATTTTGGTGAATAAATATTACAAGATCAATTCATAAAATCTTCGAAGAAATGGTTCTCTAGAAATAATTCAGTTTTTTATCATTCTGTAATTTTGGCCAACTGTTATGAGAAAACATTTTCATTTGTGTCTGTCTGAATGGTACAGCTTTTTAGGTTTTCTGAAGTCCAGCACAGAGTTGAATAATGTTGAGAGTGTTTCTTTTGGCTGAAACATAGAATTGTCCACTTTTTACTAGAATGGCAGGTTAGAACTCCTGAGTTTTAATTGATTGGTTATTAAATTATTGCATATTCTTAGTAGAATATGCAATATTAGTAAGAGGCTAGAACTCAAGAAAATGTCACTGGAATTGTTCAAGATAAATCTTATCCTGATATTTCAGGAGGGAGGGGAAAATGTCTTGTTTTATCCCACACTTAATATTCTTTATAGGTAAGAATTAGCTGAAATGTGTCTTGCTTATGGCTGTTTCTTTTTTGTTGATTAAATATCTATAAGCCATCCATTAATTATTGATCATCCATGGGGTACATCACTGAATGTTCGCTTTTGAGTTCAGCTCCCTGCACATGTGTTCATGTACCATCATTGTGCCCCGTTGATCATGGTGTTAATAAAGGAAAAAAACAATCAGAATTGGATGGCCTCATAAAGGCTAGGTAACAATTCCAATGAAATTAGATAAAAACATGTACTTAGGGAGTACGCTCCCATGGCCTGCCTTGATTTTTTTCATTACCAGGAAGGAAAACTATCTTCTAAGCCTAGCCAGTCCAAGCTTGCCTTAAAATATAAACTTTATTTCACAGGGTTCCTAAAAAATATGGAGCCACCATGAGTTCTTTTATTTTCTGTTACTATAGAAATTGTTAGCACTTGTAAATGAAGTTACTAATGTACAAATTATTAGCGTATTTTGAAAGACTGTCTCAATACCTAGAAGTTTAACATGTAAAACGAAACAAGAGCACTTTAGGGAAACTGCACATTGCTCCCTGACTTCATGTGATTCTGGGAAGCTGAATGAACAATGGTTTTCCTCAATTTAGTAGATTTAGGTTTAGATTGGACATGTCATGTGTGTGAAAGCAGATGTGGTTAATAGGGTAGTGGATAGAACAGAATTCTTCCCAGAAAGAGCTTCTATTAGGTCATATTCAAAGGAACTTTTCTTCCCACGATACCATATTTGCGTTGACACAAAATTTCACCTTTTTTCCTTCTTACCCTCTTCCAGAAACACAAATAATTTTTATGTGAAGAAAATGTTTACCAAAATTCTAAGATAAACCTTATATAGCTTCCTGTACGTCATTTTGTGGCTCCTAATGGCAAAGTTAAGGAGAGAAGTTTCTGCAATTGTGACTTATCTACAGATAAACAATGCCTTATTATTATTATTCTTGAGGCATCTGTGAGGGAAAATTCAATAAGGAAAGGGGATTCAAAGGGAGATTTTAAAAAATCCTTGGGAAATTCCACACGTGGTCAAGGGGCTCATACCCATGACTCCTGAGGCATGTCAGCCAAAGACATTGCACAGGATTTTATACTGAGTCACCTCTCTGGAATCTGAGATCTGAATGGAGCCTGGAGAAGGAAGTTGAGTGTCCTTGGTCACAGTTACCACTTACTTGCTGAGCCAGAGGACTTCTGGAAGAGTTCCTCTCTTCAGGAGATTTTTTTATGTACTCACCATACGTGAGGATTTTAGGATCCAATTCAGACCCTGTTACACAGAGGTCACCGTCCAGAAGGGAGACACAAGAAATCACTTATGATACAGCACACTGGACTAAAGCAGTGATTCTTAAGTTCTAGTGCCTGGACAAGCATCATCAGCATCACCTGTGGGCTAGTTGGAAAAGACAATTTTGGAGGCCTCCTTTTCCCTTCTGAAACAGACATGGTGGGAGTGGAGTCCAGTGAGCTGTGTTTCAGCAACCCTTCCAGGGGATTCTGACATACTGTAAAGTCTGAGAACCCACTGGGCTAGAAGGAAGCCTCCTGGCATGAGGAGAGAGTTGTTCTGGAGGCCTTAAATAACATGGGAGTAGGTTGAGGACAAGGTTGAGAAGGTGATGGTGCCTAGATCTTTTAAAGGATTAATAAGATTCTTGAGAAAAAAAAAAAAAAGCCAGCAGAGGGAAGAAGAATGGAAAAGCTAAAGCTGAGGGTGACAGGGAGGAAGATAGACCCAGAGAAGAGTCTGGAGAGGCCAGAAGGGGCCAAGTGGGGAGAGAATTTTATCAGGGCTGGGAGTATAAACTGTATTATGAAGACCATGGCACTGGGATAAAGGCTGAAGGCTAAAGTCTGGGAAAGACACACTCAGATTTGTAGAAAAGCTATAAAAATTTCAGATTTTAGAAAGCTCACTTGGCAGAAGTGAGTGAAAAGTGGAGGGGAGGAAGCTCAAAGTTGAAGCAGTTAGGAGATTTCTATGGTGATCTCGGGCCAGGGAAAGCAGGACTCACCTAGCACAGGGGGCTAGGAAGGGGAAGGGTCCCAAACAGGAGAACAGTTGAGAAAAGGGAGTTGGTAGAACCTCATGTTATAATATATCACAGAAGCCAAAAATCATGAGGTAGAATACTGACTGGCAGCAAATGCCTATGAGATTGGAAAGTGAGATAGGCAGAGAACCTAAAATGGTATGCCCCATGTAATGCCAATTTAAAAATGTATGTACATGAATACACATGTAATACTGAAAGATGTACATTAAAATCTTTATCTCTGTGTAGTGAGATTACAGCCAATTTTTATTTCCTTCTTTATATTTTATTTTCCAAATTTGCTACACTAAAAGAGAACCATATTATAATAAGGAACTGCAAATGTTAAAGAGGGAGGGAGGGAGGAAGGAAAGAAGGAAAGAAAGGAGGGAGGAAGGAAGGAAGGAAAGAAGGAAGAAAGGAAGGAAGGAAGGGTTATATTTGAGAGCTGAATGGGATAATGTATGGGAAGTCAGAATGGTTCCATAAATAGACGGAAATTACAATTCCTGCAGGAGCCTTTTAAACTTAACCTGTCTTAAAAATTTCCTACAAATCCAGCCTGACAGGCTGTGACAGGGAGCTGAGGTATTTAGCGGGTAGCAGGAGGGGCACTGGACACGCGAGGAGCCTGAGCTGGGGCAGTCGGTAGGGAGGGACTACCCACCGGTCCAGCCACTCCTTTCACAAGAAGGGGATGTGTACACAAGGAAGAAGGTCTTGTGAGTCTGACTTCTTGGAGGCTGTTGGGCAAAAGCTGTGCCGGTGACTGGCTTCCCTGACCCTGCCCTCCTCCAGTCTGGGCCTCACTGACTCTGAGCATTCGGCGTTCTAGTTGTGAAAATGAGTTGATAATTTGCATAGGTTGGAACACAGTTGTGCTAAAGACATACTCTTTGGTTACCTTGGTAGTTACTTATTTTTTTTTTTCCGGTCCCATTTCCTTGCCATAGGAAATAATACACAGCTCTAAAAAACAATACACAAAATAATGTAAGAAATCTATGGGGTAATAGGGTATGTTTGATCTAGTGGGGAGGGAAGTAGCTTCACTAGGTGATTATGGGAAGGTTTAGGATCATGTTATTCATGAAGAGGAAACAAGCAGCGAGAATTCCAGGAAATCATCATAATAAAACAAAGAGTTCCAGGAAATCATCATAATAATAATGATACTATCATGGTATCAATAATGATACCATCATCATAATAATGGCTACTATCATTTATTACTATACTAAGCATTTTACAAATATTGTTATTAATGCTCACGACAACTCATTTCCATTGTTTTTTTCATTAAAGTCAGCATTTACACATGAGAGACACTGGGGCCTCAGACACTAAGTGATTGTAAGTGTCAGAGCCTCAATTTGAACAAAGACTTTTATTCGGTACTAAGAGTTCTGGAGGCAGATGATGATGACGGTTGTGCAATAATGTGAAGACTTAATATTACTGAACCATACATTCAAAAATGAATGAGATTATAAATTTTATGCTGCACATATTTCACTACAATCTGCTATAAAGACACATGCACACGTATGTTTATTGCGGCATTATTCACAATAGCAAAGACTTGGAACCAACCCAAATGTCCAACAATGATAGACTGGATTAAGAAAATGTGGCACATATACACCATGGAATACTATGCAGCCATAAAAAATGATGAGTTCATATCCTTTGTAGGGACATGGATGAAATTGGAAACCATCATTCTCAGTAAACTATCGCAAGAACAAAAAACCAAACACCGCATATTCTCACTGATAGGTGGGAATTGAACAATGAGATCACATGGACACAGGAAGGGGAATATCATTCTCTGGGGACTGTGGTGGGGAGGGGGGAGGGGGGAGGGATAGCATTGGGAGATATACCTAATGCTAGATGACGAGTTAGTGGGTGCAGCGCACCAGCATGGCACATGTATACATATGTAACTAACCTGCACAATGTGCACATGTACCCTAAAACTTAAAGTATAATAAAAAAAAAAAAATTAAAAAAAAAAAAAAAAAGAAAGTCTATACCTTGTATACTACATTGCTACATATTCCAAAGATATTTTGATGTTACTATTTTGATAGACCCCACATTAAGGAATTGCCTGCTTTCCCTTAAATGGAAAGAAAACAGGGTCCTAATACCCTCCCTAAAGTGGCTCAAGGAACCTCAGCATAGGTTTCCTTTCTGTCTCCTTTTTTCCCCTCTCCATCTTTTAAAAAATTATTCTCCTTCTGTCCCTTCTCACATCCTTCTTTCACCTTTCCTCACCCTGAACAGATGGATAGACTGCCTTCCTTCCCAAAACACACACACACACACACACAGACACACACACACACACACACAGAGTCCACAGCCACAAGTGTCTCTGACCAGCCAGTGTTGCTGAGGCTACACCTCAATCTTCATGGTGTTCACAAACTAAGGGGATTCTGATCAAGTCCTCTTGATCCTAACACTGTAAATGGAAGAAGAAACAGGTTTGTTTTAACCTGGGAGGCATAATTTCTGTCTTTCTTTCTTTTTTTTTTTTTTTGTCTTTTTCTTTTCTTTGAGATGGAGTCTTACTCTGATATCCGGGCTAGAGTGCAGTGGTGCAATCTTGGTTCAATGCAGCCTCTGGCTCCTGGGTTCAAGTGATTCTCTTGCCTCAGCCTCCTAAGTAGCTGGGATTCCAGGTGCCTGCCACCACACTCAGATAATTGTTGTATTTTTAGTAGAGACGGGATTTTGCCAAGTTGGCCAAGCTGGTCTCAAACTCATGACCTCAGGTGATCCACCCATCTCGGCCTCCCAAAGTGCTGGGATTATAGGTGTGAGCTACTGGGCCCTGCTGGGAGGCCTAATTTCAGAGACGTGGAAGTTCCAATGAAGATGAAACTGGGAGGAGGTGGATGCAGAAAATGACAAGCTCCAGTGTTTAAATCCAACAACAGCACACACATACACATACACATACACAGAGGAAATGAGCAAGTGAACTGGTACCATTCCACAGAAATGAGAAAAGCTGAGAAATAGAGGACAACGTGCTTGCCTAAGATTCTGGCTGCATTTACTGAAACTCTCCCAGCCCTGCCTTTCAGCAGTTCTTCTGTGGATGGGAGGGTGACAGTGCTGCCTTCTGACCACAAGGTGGGGCTTATACTGGGATATACTGACTATCAGAAGGATTTCTTGTTTGAGCCTTTTCCTTTTAGAAATCTTTCTATATTGCCAACTAGATATGATTAAGGGCTTACTATACGTTACCTTACCAAGCTCCAAGATTCCAAGTTGGAATTTGTGCAGAGCTTAAGACCTGTACTTGGACACTTACTTACCACAGAAAAGAGAAAAATGTGTCATTTTTCCTGAATTTCTTTTCCCCTCACTGTGGTATATTTATTAAGGTAGGTGGTGGCTTGCTGTGTTGTAAGTTTCTACTACAGAGCCCTTGTGAAGGTCAAGGTGGGCCTGAGTCATCGCCTTTTTTTTCTTATTCTTCTTTTTAAATAATATCAATATTTTAAAGAGAAAGAAGAGAAGAAATGTCACAACAAAATTATAAAACTTTTACAAATACATTAACTGCCTATATTTAATAAATTAATATGTTTAGATTGCACAAATATATTGCAATGTATTTGTGGTATTAAAAGTATAAGCACTTCGTAGTATACTCAGATTCTATGTTCAGGACAGGATAAGATTTTAAAGTTAAGTATTATGTGTCTTCTGTTTTCAATCTTATCAAAATATCTCTGGCTGGCAGCTTGACCTTATTTGTTAATAACACTGAAGATCAGCTTTAAGGGTTTTTGTGAATGCAAAGCCCTGGACAAATACACTCCTCCAACCCTACCCATTTGATGAACTGTTTACAAACCACAGATGTCATTGAATAGATTTAACGGAGGTGAGGTCACTGGGCATGTTTCACTCTTTTAAGCACAAAATTCAGACCCGTCAGAAACTTTTCCTGATGCTCTTGCAACCTTATTTACTAAGCTTAAAAGAGTTTTGTTAAACTAGTTTTCAAGACTTGGGCCACTGGGACATGAACACTAAGTGGGCTGCCAGAGCTCTACCCAGGCTGGACTTCATTCTGCAGAGGGAAGAGAGCTCAAGCTTTGGGGCCAGAGACCTGGGTGCTGATTTAAATTCAGGTTTGGGTCCAGCTGCTTGCTTGCTATGTGTGTACAATTTTAACTCCCTGGGCCTGTTTTCTTAAACATAAAAATGGAGATAATAGCACCAAGCACATAAATTTGTGATGAGAATTAAATGAATTAACTTTTATAAAGAACCCAGTACAGGAGCTGGAAGACAATAAATATTACCCTGCCCCCCACCCCTCTATCTGCCTCCGTGCCTCCTCATTATTTCCACCACCAGCCATAGCCACTGGGTCACACAACTATGGGCCTAATTGCCTAATTGAGGATATCCACTGAGGATGTGGTCAGAAGAGCTCTATCAAGCAAGAGTTGCCCCACATTCAAATAATTCTGCAACTTTAGTTTAGTTGCTCCATCCTTCCAATTGCTCACACCTGAAGTCTTCATCGTCTGTGACTTTTGTCTTTTTCTCATGTCTTATACCTAATCCTTCAGGGTTTTGTGCTGTCTCTACCTTAAATTATCCAGAATTTGACCACTAGTCACCACGCTTGTCTAATGTAAACAATTATCATCTCTCTCCTGGATTTCCATCATGCCCTCTAACTGGTTATCCTGCTTTGCTTCCCTTCCTCCTGCCATACTCCTTTTTACCCTAGCTTTCAGAGTGTCAGATCATGTCACCGATTTTCCAAAGACACTGCAATGGTTCTCCCCACAGAGTGAAAGCTGGAATCCTTGCGATGACCCGCAAGGCCTATCTAGTGTGGCCACTTGCTGTCTGTCCTCCTTTCCCATTCACCAGCTCTCCCTGCTCCAGCCACACTGGCCTCCTTACTGCTCCTCATACACGCCAGTCATGCTCCCAACTAACTGTTAACTCTCACTGTCCCTTTGCCTGGAATGTTCGCCCACATAGTCAGAGCCAATTCCTACTTTCTTCCATTTGTAGCTCCGCATCAATCTCTCAAGGAGGCTTCCTCTGACTCTCCAATGCTGCAGTCTGCTCACTCCTCACACACCTGACTCCCCTAATTCCCCCATCTGCTTTATGTTTATTTTTCCATAATATTTATTCACTGAAGGCACTTCCTAAGGGTAGGCATTTCTATTTGTGATATTCATTAACCTTTCCCAAGCACCTAGAAAAGTGTTTGGGATATAGAAAGTGTTCTGTAAATATCTGTTAAATGGATGAGTGATGGGAAAGTTAAGCCTCTCTACATATATTTTCAAGCAATATTCACTAAGTTTGATGCTTTTGCTTCAGAGCAAATCAGTTGGGTTTATTTCCTTCTTTCTTACTTTTTTTTCTTAGTATTTTTCCAACTCCAACCACATTACTTGTTTCACAACGACAGGTCAAACGGTTGCAACTTGTCTGAGAGTCATGAGGAAATCAGGCAAGAGGAAACGGTGTCGGCAAGAGAAGAGCGCAGGAAGCACTTCCTTCTTTTCTTGGGGGCAGGGAATAGGCATCTGATGGTAATGCACACCATCCCCATGGCCTCCAATTACAGCTCCTTACTTCATTGAACCCATGCCCTTCTCCTCTTGGTTGAAGAGAACTTTGCAAATGGCAATGTTTAGTTAGCCACATTGAAGGACGAGTACATATTCTCTTACAGTTTTGCTAAATCTGAGAGTTGGGTAAGTGTCCTCTGCTGCTACAAGTGGGCAAGTTTCCCAGAGGAAGTTCACATACCTTAGCTTACAGGGTAATAAAACAGTCAGAAGAGCTGTATAGGCAAACCCCATCATTTTACAAATGAAAAACCTGAGGCCTCGATAGGAGGGACTCGTCCTTCTACTGGGTTATGATGTCCCTCTCCCCTCACTGAATCAAGATTCTCTTCTCCAGTCTTCTAAGTCTAATCTGGCAGGAGAGGAGGGGAGAAAGAAGATAAATGTGCTCAAAGGAAAGTCTGTAAGACTTACAGACACATGAGAGAAACCCCCTGAGACAGCACAGAATTCTGGACTCTCTGCTTAGGTTCTAATCCTAACTCTGTTTCCTACTTGCTGGATGACCTTCTGCAAGTTACTAAATACTTAACCTAAGTTTGTTTTCTCATCTTTTAAATGAGGATATTTAATACTAAAATATAGGGTTGTTGTGAATATTACAAAAATAAAACATGAAGTACTCAGTAATAAGATTCTGTAAGTACAATTATTCTTGAGTGAGAACTTTGTATACCCATTGCTAAAGTCCAAGCAAGTCAAACCTAGAAAAGAAATGTGCTATTTTTAACTTTTCTCATTAAACTTGGCTTTCTAGTACCTGCTTCATTTATCTTTGGGTCTCTTGATGATGTGCTTTCATGGTCCTGTTTTTCTGGCTGGTTGTGTTATTTCTTACCTACCTCCCCCACCCACCCTTCCCATTTTGCTTTTATATCCAGCTTTGTAGGAGATGGTGCCAGTTGTGTTTTCCAGGTCCACCTTCCACTCTTGGGGGAAAGGAAGTGCATAAAAAGTTCATCCAGCAAGTTTGGAGCAGACAGCTTTTCCTTTGTTTCAAAACTCCAATAGCATCTGTGAGTGGTGATTTCCTCCTTCCTGGTTTAGGGACCACATGGAGTGATTTAATATAGACAAGTAAGGTGATGCAGTCAAAAAACATTCTAAATGAGTTTTGAGATAAATGCTAGATGAGAGAATAAGCCACCTAAAAATGAAAAGGGCTCAAATCTGGAAATCAGACAATTTGGGGGCACCAGGTTATACTGAAAGAGATAAAGAAGTTTTATGTCCTTATTTTGCCATAAATTTGAGGAATGCTGAGAGATTGGCCAGTATCTCAAAACTCATACACAATCTGAATTATTTTTTAATTTTGTTTTCTTTTTATGTGAAATAATTATGTATCTTTTCTTGAATATATCTATTTTGGGGAAATGAAGAGAATTATGGAAGAACTAAAATGTAACCCTTCTCTTCAGCCTCCTTTTGCCATTGACACTGCTTTTCAGTAGATTTGTGAAGGAGGCTACCTCAGTTGAAAGTAGTACTCAGTTTTGATCTTTTTCTAGATGGATTTGGGTCTTACTCTTATAGATCACAAGAATATGAAAGGTCACTCAAATCATGACTTTATATACCATGAGTGTTCTCTTCCTCCTCATTCTGCTCCTTATCCATCTCCACTTTCTCTTTTGAAAACTTCAAAAAACGTTTTCTGAATTCTGTCCAGGACATATCCAGAAAGAGCAGGCACCATTCAGAAAATGCCACTTCTCTTTCAATTGATGTGACTTAAAGGTAGTATACATAGGATTAGCTCATTATTGTCAAATGTAATACCTCCAACTTACCCTTTACTGATTTTAGCCCTTAGGGGTTTATAAGGGAGTTCAGTAAACTCCCTGAAACTTCATGCCAGCATTCATCCTTGAGGCTGAGCAGAAGGTATAAAACTTTCATTATATTTTCAAAGACTTAAATGGTTAAAATAAGAAAGGTTAAGAACCACTGAGATAATACTTAAAATGGAAGCTAAACTGTTTTAGTCTTAGCACAGTCAACGTTAATTAGACAAAACCTATAGAACACCATTTATATTCACTCTCTGGCCTCCAGAAACAGTGTGTGGTCCCTTGGAGTCTCCACAGTTCTGTGAAATGCAGTTGATGGGAAAGAGCAAGCAGCAGAGCCTCTCCCCCAGTGGTGGACTTCAGTTGCCAGGACTTCCCGCATGCTGCTCACCATCCTTTATGCCACTGTATCCTAACCTGTTATTTCTTACCCTTGCCTTCAAGGAGCCTAGAAGATATCGGATGGTTAATTCACCAGTAGAATGAAACTGCTGTTTGGCTGCACAGTTTACTGCTTTATCTATCCACCACTGCTAAATTAGAGCACTAACTAAAACTGTATTTTCCATGCTAAACTCTTCTCTGTTCATGGAAATAAAATAATTGTCCCCAAGGGAGAACAAAAACAAAGATAAGCATTTTCGTTTTCTTTCGTTGACATTGTTCTTGTTTGGATAGGTTGTAAGAACTGGGAAATTTCTGCTTTCGTTCTAGAAATGTTTGTAGAACATTGTTACATGCAGGCGCTAATCTGGAAGCTGGAACACAGTCTAAATAAAGCAGTTGTAGTCTCTGATTTTGCGGAATTTCCAGTCAAGTGGGTGAGACAAATATCAATAAATGGTTACACAAATGGGTGGAGAGCTCATCATTTCAATGGAATCCATCAATGTGGAATGTCTATGTGGGTTAAACTTTGTCTTAAATACTTCAGTCACCCCAAAGCCAAAGTGAGGAGAAAGATGCAGTGAAGATGAAGCTCATATTGTGAAACAAAAACTTTAAAAATAAAAGTTTTAGGAGAGTTGTGAGAAACAAAATATAGAAATTATAGAATAGTAAATGCTTTTTTTCCCTAAGTCACTTTCTTCAAGTTGCTAAGAGTTTTATCTCAACTGAGCTTTTAAAAATTTTACATCTATTTATAAAAATAATAGATCAAAATAATAAAGAAACTTTTGAGAAAATAAGAAAAACATCACTACATATCACTACAGAATCATAATCACCTTTGAATCAGCATGAAAACTTTTCTTTTTTTCCCTTAGTCATTTGACTTATTGCTTGGTGTGAGTCTTGTTTACCACAAGACACAATTAAATGCACACATCAGTTCAGTCATTTCTAACATAGCAACATCCCTTTTTGCCAAGTGATCTCATTTCCTATCTTTTCGGAAAGAAATCCTAGTAACACATAACGTGATCACTGTCATGTCAAAGATACATTTTTTTGTGTAAACATTGGAGTAAATGATGCCTAAATGTTTTAGAATAAATCTAATAAAGAAATTAGGTCTACACATAATTTTGTTTTACTTTTTTTTTTTTTTTTCTTGCGACAGGCTCTCTGTCCCCCAGGCTGGAGTACAGTGGCATGATAACAGCTCCCTGCAGCCTCAACCTCCCTGGCTCAAGTGATCTTCCCACTTCAGCCTCCTGAGTAGCTGGGACTACAGGCATGCACCACCACGCCCGGCTAATATTTGTATATTTTTGTAGAGACAGAGTTTCATCATGTTGCCCAGGCTGGTCTTGAACTCCTGGGCTCAAGTGCTCCACCTGAATTGGCCTTCCAAATTACAGGCGTAGCCACCACAGTGAGCCCTTTTAAAAAAAAAAAAAAAAAAAAAATTTAACAAAGAAAAGAAATAGCTACAAGTAAATATTTACATTTGTTTTTTTTTTTTTTCATATTGAAGATTGGCTGATCTTAGCTTTTCTAAATCCTTAATAAATGCCTGTTTACACAACTGGTGTCTTCCCCTAAACCTAAACTTCAAACTTCAAACTTCAAACTCCAAACTCCACCGATTTGGATAGTATTAGAAATGGCATTCATATTAATGGTTATAGTACATTTTTTTTACATGTGAATGCGAATGGAATTGTTAGGCATTAAAAAAGAAAGCTTATATAGTGGAAGAAAATAAAGCATCTAGACATAAGCTTTAAGAGATCTATTGTGTTAATACAGCTTTACTTTTTGAGTGGTAAGCTTTTAAAAAGAAATGTGGTGCTCTAACTCCAGGAAAAGATAAGGGTGACTGAAATGATAGTCTAGAGGAAAAAGATGCAGACATTTATTGAGTACCTCCAATGTGCCAGGTGCCATTCTGGGCATTTTCATTATGTTTCCTCATTTAATTCTCATGGTGATCCTTTGGAACTGTGTTATTCTCATTTTTACAGATGAGGTAACTGAGACACCGTCAGATTAAAGAACTGCCTATGATTGTCTGGCTAATAATAAGTGGAGGGGTGAGGCTTGAAGGCAGGTTTGTCTTATTCCAACACCCATACATACCCTTAGATTTAAGTTATTCTAACTTGATGTTGCTCAAATCCAATGTGTTCAGCTGTTTGCTTCTCCAATTACCAAGATTTTTCTTTAAAAGGTAGGACACTTTTAGCAACACGAACCAACTTTGCTCAGTATTGTTATAAACTGTTAACTGGAGACATTTGAATTTGGAGATGGAACTGAAATGGTCTTGGGGTACTAGAGAATATCAAGTTATCACATAAACAAAGTACAGAGCTAAGAACATGTTTTAAATCTTTCCACTAACTCTGACTTTTATTGACTAAAATTTTAGTGGGCAGTATGTTTATTTATGACTCTTAACATTAGCAACATCGTAAGTCAAACTCACTAATATATGTTATGCATTCTGTTTATGATTCTTTTAACCTAGAGGATTGCTGAGCTGGACTAATTTCCTCAAAGGGGAAAAAAACCCAGGTGAGAGCTGAGACTGCTCCTGAGACTGAGAAAGGCAGCTCTGAAGGGATCTCAGATTTTAGCAGCAGGAGTTGAACAATGGGCATAGAATCAGCTTGCCCAAGATCTCCTGACTAATAAACCATGGAACAAGATTTAAACCCAAGTTCATTTCATTTCAAAGCTCATACCACATTTTGCCCACCACATTTTGCTTTGTTATATGAATACAACTGTGTTCAGGCTTACAAAAAAGTCCTAATTCTAAAATTCCTATGGCGTGGGTGGGAGGGGATTTAGATGATTTTGCATAGGCAAGAAACACCCAGTTTCATGGAGTTTGATGGAAGAGTTATGTAGTAATACGGGAAAAGTAGAGGCCATCTTTGTCTTTGTTCTTTCTTTTTTGAGACGGAGTCTCGCTCTTTCACCCAGGCTGGAGTGCAGTGGCGCTATCTCGGCTCACTGCAAGCTCCGCCTCCTGGGTTCACGCCATTCTCCTGCCTCAGCCTCCTGAGTAGCTGGGACTACAGGCGCCTGCCACCGCGCCCGGCTAATTTTTTGTATTTTCAGTAGAGACGGGGTTTCACCGTGTTAGCTAAGATGGTCTGGATCTCCTGAACTCGTGATCCGCCCGCCTCGGACTCCCAAAGTGCTGGGATTACAGGCGTGAGCCACCGCGCCCGGCCGTCTTTGTTCTTTCTTGAACTCTTCCGTTTCTTGGGTGATAGACTTCGTCAACGTCTAATGAGGATATCTAGGTGCTATTCTCTGCTCATCAAATGATTCTTATGGCTCAGGAGCCGAATGGGACGTAAATAAACAGTTAAGTCTCATGAACTCACTCTGCATTCATCTCTAGAAGATGACAAAACATTTGTATTTATGTGTAGCGTGGCACTTTAGTTAAACTTTGTACCCCACTTTGCTCTATTTTAAAGCAGAATATCCTTAAAAAGGATACTTAGTCCTGCTTTTTTTTTCCACCTAAGCCCATTTAGTCCTTCTACTCATTATGCAAGGACTCAAATGGTTGTCTTTACAGAAGTGAGACAAGATAGAATCAATGCTCTTGTAGTCACTTCATCTTTGTCCATTCCCACTTCTGATGGAGAGGTTTCTAGGACATAATGCACTGAAGGTTACATTGTGAGAGATGAACAACATTTGCAAAAGAGGTCTTTTTGCCTTGGAAAGGCTTCATTCTTAAAAAAAATGTGAGCATCAAGGTTAAGTAGAACTCATTAGCTCAAACTTTAAGGATGACATCAGGTTAAAGTTGGGCCCATGAGAAGAGAATGAGAGGGAGATATAGTGACATGAAAATAAGGAGGAAAACGAGGTGTCTATGTAAGTTGGGCTCACCATAAATATAAAGGCAACCCTTAGGGAAAAGTAAAGAAGTCTTTGCACATCCTCAGAACTCTGAATGTCTTAGTGATGCTGTATGAGTGAGTCTTAATGATAGTGAACTGAATCAGTCAAGCCAGGTTGTGTCCATATGAGAATGTGTCTTTGCTAAACATGCCAACATCACTGAAGCAAAGAAACTTGGAGTTTTCTTTAAGATATAGGTCTTTTTTACCTATCCGGCCCAAGCTTTCTCTTCTTGTCACTCCATGCACTGTGTTCCGTGTGCTAAATAGTTTGAGAAACCCAAATGGGCCATGTTCGCCTACATTTCATTGTCCTGTACTTCCTGTCCTGTACTAGCAAAGCAGTCCCATTGGTCTTTCTTCTCCTCATTAACAATAAATGTAACACTTTTGAAGTTGTTTCTTCGGAAAACCTTCATTCATCAAAACCGCCTCAAAGATCATGTTTGTTTGATTCCAGAACTTCCTGTAATTACCTGTATTGTAACACTCATCACTGTATTTTACTTACTTGTGTAACTAATTTTCCATATTCTGCACTAGACAACAAAGTCCCTTAAGTCAGGTACTATATCTATTTACATAGCATTCACATCTCCTACAATAAGTGACATTAGCAGATAAACAACACATATTAAATGAATAATGAAGTTTCTGAAATACTACAGTTGAAAACTATAGGAGCTACATTATATAGAATAAACATTTACTTTGCTATAGAATTCAGTGTAACCCAGGCATTACTTTAACCTCAAGTCTTAGGTTGGTTGGAGAAAGATAACAAAAAGAAACATGATTGTGCAGAAACAGACAAACCTTTTTGGAAAGCATTTGAAAATGGCATTCCCCCTCCACAGTGTGTTCACAGTGTGGGCAAATTCACTGCTCTGTCGTACTTTCTGAAAATGAAGAACTGTTACACCAAGGTGAATTATTTATAAATTATGTACTTGCCCAGAAGCGAACAGACTTTTACTATCATAAGAACCCTTCCGTGGTGCTCTTTATCTACAGAATCCAAGACCTTTCAAGAAAGGTCTTGGATGCTTTTCTTCAGGACACTAGGACATAAAGCCACCTTTTTATGATTTGTTGAAATTTCTCACTCCCATCCCTTTTGCTAGTGATCATGGGTCCTCAGAGGTCAGACTTGGTGTCCTTGGATAAAGAGCATGAAGCAAGGGTGGCTGAACCAGAGTTTGAACCCAGATGCTCTTTCCACTAAGCATACAAGTTTCCATTAGATAACACCTCCCTCCCACCCCAACCAAGCAGCTCCAGTGCACCACTTTCTGGAGCATAAACATACCTTAACTTTACAACTTGAGTGGCCGTGAATACTGTTCCTATCTGGAATGTGCTGTTCTCTTTCATCTTCCTCTATTGAAGCCCTCCTATTCCTCAATGCCCTGCTCCAACTGCCTTTGGAAGATTCTGCTCTTATGCCTCCACTGGAATTAATGTCTTAGTACCACTTGTCTATTCTGCTATATAGTCAGTCCTTACATTGCTTTCTTCTTCTGATAGACAAAACTCTTTAAGGACAAGTACCTAGTCTTATCTATTTCTAGATCCCCCACATTACTCAGAAAGTTACTCCATAAATGTTTGTGGAACTGATTTCTATGTGAAGCACATGTGCCCCTTCACTCTGTTATCATGCATTAGAAAACTAAATCTTTTGAAAAGTTGTAGTATGCCCCCTAAGAGCAGTAACAGTTCCTAGAAACTCTCCAAAATGCTTAGAAAAAGATTTATTATAAATTACCTCCCCAATAAAATGATTGGCTGGCTTATCTTCACCATCATGATAGCATCTGTAATTAACTGAAAAAAAATAATTATGCCATTAAAAGAAAATCATCCATGATCTTGTTCTAACACCTGCCACTCTAGTACTATGTCTGTCACATGGTACTATGATAAAGTTATCTAGAAATAAAAAAGGATACAATTGATAATTCACCAAATTGTGGAGCTTCAGTATTTTAAATGTATATTAAAATTAAATTATTTTAAAGATCAAAGAAAACTTTCATCATACTGCGTATTTGATAAGGAACAAATAGGAAGTGTGATGACTCAGGTTTGCCCTGAGGGGATGGGCCATCAGTTGCAAATCGTGGAATTTCCTCTGACATAATGAAAAGATGAGGGTGCATAAGTTCTCTAGTGGGGCGATGATATAAAAAGCCACCGGAGCACTCCATAAGGCACAAACTTTCAGAGACAGCAGAGCACACAAGCTTCTAGGACAAGAGCCAGAAAGAAACCACCGGAAGGAACCATCTCACTGTGTGTAAACATGACTTCCAAGCTGGCCGTGGCTCTCTTGGCAGCCTTCCTGATTTCTGCAGCTCTGTGTGAAGGTAAGCACATCTTTCTGACCTACAGAGTTTTCGTATGTCAATGTGATCCTCAGATAGCAAAGCTATTCTTGATGCTTTGGTAACAAACATCCTTTTTATTCAGAAACAGAATATAATCTTAGCAGTCAATTAATGTTAAATTGAAGATTTAGAAAAAACTATATATAACACTTAGGAAAGTATAAAGTTTGATCAATATAGATATTCTGCTTTTATAATTTATACCATGTAGCATGCATATATTTAACATAAATAAGTAATTTATAGTATGTCCTATTGAGAACCACGGTTACCTATATTATGTATTAATATTGAGTTGAGCAAGGTAACTCAGAAAATTCCACTCCTTGTAGTATTTCATTGACAAGCCTCAGATTTGTCATTAATTCTGGTCTGTTTTAAAGATACCCTGATTATAGACCAGGCATGTACAACTTATTTATATATTTCTGTTAATTCTTTCTGAAGGCAATTTCTATGTTGGAGAGTCTTAGCTTGCCTACTATAAATAACACTGTGGTATCACAGAGGATTATGCAATATTGACCAGATAAAAATACCATGAAGATGTTGATATTGTACAAAAAGAACTCTAACTCTTTATATAGGAAGTCGTTCAATGTTGTCAGTTATGACTGTTTTTTAAAACAAAGAACTAACTGAGGTCAAGGGCTAGGAGAATATTCAGGAATGAGTTTACTAGAAATATGATGCCTTCCACAGTCTCCAAATAATCATATTGGAATTAGAAAGGAAGTAGCTGGCAGAGCTGTGCTTGTTGATAAAATCAATCCTTAATCACTTTTTCCCCCAACAGGTGCAGTTTTGCCAAGGAGTGCTAAAGAACTTAGATGTCAGTGCATAAAGACGTACTCCAAACCTTTCCACCCCAAATTTATCAAAGAACTGAGAGTGATTGAGAGTGGACCACACTGCGCCAATACAGAAATTATGTAAGTACTTTAAAAAAGATTAGATATTTTGTTTTAGCAAACTTAAAATTAAGGAAGGTGGAAATATTTAGGAAAGTTCCAGGTGTTAGGATTACAGTAGTAAATGAAACAAAACAAAATAAAAATATTTGTCTACATGACATTTAAATATGATAGCTTCCACAACTACTATAAATGTTATTTTGGACTTAGACTTTATGCCTGACTTAAGGAATCATGATTTGAATGGAAAAACTAAATATTAATCTGAACCATTTCTTTCTTATTTCAGTGTAAAGCTTTCTGATGGAAGAGAGCTCTGTCTGGACCCCAAGGAAAACTGGGTGCAGAGGGTTGTGGAGAAGTTTTTGAAGAGGTAAGTTATATATTTTTTAATTTAAATTTTTCATTTATCCTGAGACATATAATCCAAAGTCAGCCTATAAATTTCTTTCTGTTGCTAAAAATCGTCATTAGGTATCTGCCTTTTTGGTTAAAAAAAAAAGGAATAGCATCAATAGTGAGTTTGTTGTACTCATGACCAGAAAGACCATACATAGTTTGCCCAGGAAATTCTGGGTTTAAGCCTGTGTCCTATACTCTTAGTAAAGTTCCTTGTCACTCCCAGTAGTGTCCTATTTTAGATGATAACTTCTTTGATCTCCCTATTTATAGTTGAGAATATAGAGCATTTCTAACACATGAATGTCAAAGGCTATATTGAGTTTTCAAGAACCCTACTTTCCTTCTTATTAAACATAGCTCATCTTTATATTTTTAATTTTATTTTAGGGCTGAGAATTCATAAAAAAATTCATTCTCTGTGGTATCCAAGAATCAGTGAAGATGCCAGTGAAACTTCAAGCAAATCTACTTCAACACTTCATGTATTGTGTGGGTCTGTTGTAGGGTTGCCAGATGCCATACAAGATTCCTGGTTAAATTTGAATTTCAGTAAACAATGAATAGTTTTTCATTGTACCATGAAATATCCAGAACATACTTATATGTAAAGTATTATTTATTTGAATCTACAAAAAACAACAAATAATTTTTAAATATAAGGATTTTCCTAGATATTGCATGGGAGAATATACAAATAGCAAAATTGAGGCCAAGGGCCAAGAGAATATCCGAACTTTAATTTCAGGAATTGAATGGGTTTGCTAGAATGTGATATTTGAAGCATCACATAAAAATGATGGGACAATAAATTTTGCCATAAAGTCAAATTTAGCTGGAAATCCTGGATTTTTTTCTGTTAAATCTGGCAACCCTAGTCTGCTAGCCAGGATCCACAAGTCCTTGTTCCACTGTGCCTTGGTTTCTCCTTTATTTCTAAGTGGAAAAAGTATTAGCCACCATCTTACCTCACAGTGATGTTGTGAGGACATGTGGAAGCACTTTAAGTTTTTTCATCATAACATAAATTATTTTCAAGTGTAACTTATTTACCTATTTATTATTTATGTATTTATTTAAGCATCAAATATTTGTGCAAGAATTTGGAAAAATAGAAGATGAAGAATCATTGATTGAATAGTTTTAAAGATGTTATAGTAAATTTTTTTATTTTAGATATTAAATGATGTTTTATTAGATAAATTTCAATCAGGGTTTTTAGATTAAACAAACAAACAATTGGGTACCCAGTTAAATTTTCATTTCAGATAAACAAAAAATAATTTTTTAGTATAAGTACATTGTTGTTTATCTGAAATTTTAATTGAACTAACAATCCTAGTTTGATACTCCCAGTCTTGTCATTGCCAGCTGTGTTGGCAGTGCTGTGTTGAATTACGGAATAATGAGTTAGAACTATTAAAACAGCCAAAACTCCAATATTAGTAATTTCTTGCTGGTTGAAACTTGTTTATTATGTACAAATAAATTCTTATAATATTATTTAAATGACTGCATTTTTAAATACAATGCTTTATATTTTTAACTTTAAGATGTTTTTATGTGTTCTCCAAATTTTTTTTACTGTTTCTGATTGTATGGAAATATAAAAGTAAATATGAAACATTTAAAATATAATTTGCTGTCAAAGTAATCAAGTGTTTGTCTTTTTTTTAGTTTTAGCTTATTGGGATTCTCTTTGTTTATATTTAAAATTATACTTTGATTTAGAAAATATAAATGGTTCCCCTTAGCATTTTGTTTAAGGAAAATTACAAACTTTTATTTTTAGAAAACAGAACTCCTTTCCAGAAATAGGTTACAAACAGTAGTGTCCTCCACAGAATGTTGGAAATGTTTTCAACTCCTCACTGTATACTATCTTGCTAATAAGTCTGTCTTCAGATTTCGATTAACCAGTTTGTATGTCTGTGTGCTTTAGCATAGCTGGACATTTAAAGAGGAAAGAGAGTACATATTATAAGTTGCTTATGAGTAACTGAGGAGTAAAACTGATAAGTGTGAGGCAAAGAAGTTTAAAATATGGTTAAAGCCTAAGCATATTTGCAAACAAATCAAACAATACTCTGAGAAGTAAAAACATAATTATTTAATTAAACATTTCAGTGGATAAATTTTATAACAAATTAGACACAGTTGAAAATAAAATTAGAAAACTAGAAAATAGAACCAAAGAACTTCTGGAATTCTTATAAGAGAGATAAAGAGGTAGAAATTTGGAGAAAGAAGTCGAAAGGCGTAGAGGATACAGGTGTAAGCTCTAATAGATGTCTAATTGGATTGTCACAAGCAGAAGAGAGAGGAAAGGGTCAGAGACAACATTTGAAATGACAATGGCAAAAGTCTTTCTGGAAATGATGAAAGATAACAATCGATGTTTCAAAAAATCCAATGTATCAACATTTACCTTTATATTCCTACTCAAAAAACAAGGATTTTGGAACTTTTACATTTAACCACCGTCTAGCTCATATGCTATTGTTGCTGGGTATTTTAAGTTCACTTCTTTTTTTTTTCTTTTTTTTTCTTTTATTTTATTATTATTATATTTTAAGTTTTAGGGTACATGTGCACAATGTGTAGGTTAGTTACATATGTATACATGTGCCATGCTGGTGTGCTGCACCCATTAACTCGTCATTTAGCATTAGGTATATCTCCTAATGCTATCCCTCCCCCCTCCACCCAGCCCACAACAGTCCCCAGAGTGTGATGTTCCCCTTCCTGTGTCCATGTGTTCTCCTTGTTCAATTCCCACCTATGAGTGAGAACATGCGGTGTTTGTTTTTTTGTCCTTGAGATAGTTTACTGAGAATGATGATTTGCAGTTTCATCCATGTCCCTACAAAGGACATGAACTCATCACTTTTTATGGCTGCATAGTATTCCATGGTGTATATGTGCCACATTTTCTTAATCCAGTCTATCATTGTCGGACATTTGGGTTGGTTCCAAGTCTTTGCTATTGTGAATAGTGCTGCAATAAACATTCGTGTGCATGTGTCTTTATAGCAGCATGACTTATTGTCCTTTGGGTATATACCCAGTAATCGGATGGCTGGGTCAAATGGTATTTCCAGTTCTAGATCCCTGAGGAATCGCCACACTGACTTCCACAATGGTTGACCTAGTTTACAGTCCCACCAACAGTGTCAAAGTGTTCCTATTTCTCCACATCCTCTCCAGCACCTGTTGTTTCCTGACTTTTTAATGATTGCCATTCTAACTGGTGTGAGATGGTATCTCATTGTGGTTTTGATTTGCATTTCTCTGATGGCCAGTGATGGTGAGCATTGTTTCATGTGTTTTTTGGCTGCATAAATGTCTTCTTTTGAGAAGTGTCTGTTCATGTCCTTCGCCCACTTTTTGATGGGGTTTTTGTTTTTGTCTTGTAAATTTGTTTGATTTCAGTGTAGATTCTGGATATTAGCCCTTTGTCAGATGAGTAGGTTGCGAAAATTTTCTCCCATTTTGTAGGTTGCCTGTTCACTCTGATGGTAGTTTCTTTTGCTGTGCAGAAGCTCTTTAGTTTAATGAGATCCCATTTGTCAATTTTGGCTTTTGTTGCCATTGCTTTTGGTGTTTTAGACATGAAGTCCTTGCCCATGCCTATGTCCTGAATGGTAATGCCTAGGTTTTCTTCTAGGGTTTTTATGGTTTTAGGTCTAATGTTTAAGTCTTTAATCCATCTTGAATTAATTTTTGTATAAGGTGTAAGGAAAGGATCCAGTTTCAGCTTTCTACATATGGCTAGCCAGTTTTCCCAGCACCATTGATTAAACAGGGAATCCTTTCCCCATTGCTTGTTTTTCTCAGGTTTGTCAAAGATCAGATAGTTGTAGATATGCAGCATTATTTCTGAGGGCTCTGTTCTGTTCCAGTGATCTATATCTCTGTTTTGGTACCAGTACCATGCTGTTTTGGTTACCGTAGCCTTGTAGTATAGTTTGAAGTCAGGTAGCGTGATGCCTCCAGCTTGGTTCTTTTGGCTTAGGATTGACTTGGTGATGCGGGCTCTTTTTTGGTTCCATATGAACTTTAAAGTAGTTTTTTCCAATTCTGTGAAGAAAGTCATTGGTAGCTTGATGGGGATGGCATTGAATCTGTAAATTACCTTGGGCAGTATGGCAATTTTCTCGATATTGATTCTTCCTACCCATGAGCATGGAATGTTCTTCCATTTGTTTGTATCCTCTTTTATTTCATTGAGCAGTGTTTTGTAGTTCTCCTTGAAGAGGTCCTTCTTATCCCTTGTAAGTTGGATTCCTAGGTATTTTATTCTCTTTGAAGCAATTGTGAATGGGAGTTCACTCATGATTTGGCTCTCTGTTTGTTTGTTATTGGTGTATAAGAATGCTTGTGATTTTTGTACTTTGATTTTGTATCCTGAGACTTTGCTGAATTTGCTTATCAGCTTAAGGAGATTTTGGGCTGAGACAATGGGGTTTTCTAGATATACAATCATGTCATCTGCAAACAGGGACAATTTGGTTTCCTCTTTTCCTAATTGAATACCCTTTATTTCCTTCTCCTGCCTAATTGCCCTGGCCAGAACTTCCAACACTATGTTGAATATATGTGGTGAGAGAGGGCGTCCCTGTCTTGTGCCAGTTTTCAAAGGGAATGCTTCCAGTTTTTGCCCATTGAGTATGATATTGGCTGTGGGTTTGTCATAGATAGCTCTAAGTTCACTTCTTTTTAAGAGCTCCACAAGTCTGCTTGTATGTAGGTATGTAGATTTACCTGAATATTTATCAATTCATTTGTTTTCCATTCTTTCTCATGTTATGTCTCAGGCCTTTTATACCAGTTTCTTTCTGCCACAAAGACATCCTTAGAATTTAGTTTAGTGATGGTCTGCTGAAGACAAATTTTCTCATTGGTTGTCCAAAGGAAGCTTAATTCCAAGTTTGTTCTTGAGAGGTATTTTTGCTGGCATATGTTCAATTTGTCAGAATATTTGTCAGTTGTAAACTTTTGTGCACTTAATAAAAGAATATCAAAAATATATAATGTATACATTCTTATAACTAGAAGGAACAGGCAACACATAAACAAACCATCGCAATAGGAGACTTACAATAAACTCTTAGTAATTGATTGTCCAAGAAGACAGAAAGCAACAGGGGCTTAGCAAATTTTAACAGCACATTATCAAGCCTGACCTAAGAGATATGTATGAGACTTGGTGGATAACAACTTTAGGATATACATTGTTGTGTAAGTCTCCATTGACAGGACCGGCTTCATAATTTGAAGAGTGTAATGCAAAATAAAAATGTAGGAACTTGTGTTCAAAAATTATTAAAAATGTAATAGTAACAGTTGTGATAGCAAATCAATAACACATGCATGGAACCCTTCTGAACATGAGCCCTGTACAAGTATACAGGTCACACACCCATGAAGCACACTCTGCCCATAGAATATTTATGAAATTCATCACATTCTGAGGCATAAAACAAGTCTCAACAAATTTCAAAGAATTCATGTTATATAGACCACATCCGAATATTTTTCAATTCATTTAGAATTCAACCACAAAAATATAAGTACTAAAAAGCCCATATGTTTGGAAAACAATAAACACTTCTAAATAAATTGTCTGTGCAAAGAAAATCAGAATGAAAATTCAAAAATTTTTAGAATACAATTATATAAATACTGCATATCAAAACATGTGTGCAGTTGATAAAGTAATGGCATTCCAAGAGATGTTCATGCTCTAACCCGTGAAATCTTTGAATATGTTACCTTACACAGCCAGAGACTTTGCAGGTGTGATTATGATAAAGATTTCAAGATTGGAAATTATCCAGGAGTATTTGTATGGGCCTGATGTAATTGATATAATCATAAAGGTCTTCATAAGAGGAAGGCAGGATGGTCAGATACAGAGAAAGAGATGTGATCATGGAAAGAAAAGAAGTGTTACAGGGAAAAGCCCAGGAGTCAAGGAATACAGGTGCCTTTAGAAGCTGGAAAGGCAAGGAAATTGATTCCCTCCTAGAGGCTCCAGAAAGAACATAACATATCTACACTTTGGATTGAGAACTTCTGACCTTCAGAATCCTAAGATTTATAATAATAAATTGGTGGTGTTTTATGCCACAAAGTTTATGGTAACTTTCTTTAGCAGCAATAGAAAACATAAACTGTTTAATGAAATTAATTTAATATTACTAGTAAGTATTTTATACTTACAACTGTAATGATTATATTAGAAAAAAGAATAAGGATAGTAAAATAATAAAAATAGAAAAGTAATAAAGAAGTGAGCAAAGCATTAATAAATCAACAGAGGATTTACACAAGTTGGTTGTTTTGAAAGATTAATAAAATTGATAAAATTGAATTGAAAATAAAACAAACTATGATTAACAGCACTAAATTTGAAAAGAGATTAATGGACATATTTCTACAATATCGTATTTCCAAATCTAACTGAAGAATTTAAAAAAAATCTATAGAATTCAATAACAATCAAGGACATATTAATCAATATTTTAAAATATTTCTACTAAGAAAAAAATAAGTAAGCCACACAATTTTATCAGAACTCATTCATAAAAACACATTACAAAACTTTTTAAAGAACACAGTGTTAAGACAAAAACATTTAAAGATTTTAATACATCATAACAAACAATACAACACAACTTAATAACTGAATACAACTTAAATAACTGAAGATCAATTAATGAAACTCACAAACATTGACAAATGATATTAAGGTAGTAAAGGAGAAAAAACTTGATCATCTCAATGGATTCAGAAATAACCTGGGATATGACTTAACATCCAACCATTTTAAAGAAAAAAAATCCTCTAGGAATGAGAGGAAACTACTTTAAACCTATAAAAGTCACAATAAAACAAACAAAAATCACAGCATACTCAAGACTTAAGAGTTAATTTAAAAATAGTAATATATACAATTGAAGCAAAACAGGTTTCCATTATCACCACTTCCATTCAATTTTTTGTTGAAAGTCCTGGGCAATGCAGGAAGATAGGAACAAAGATATTAAAAAGTAACAATTGGGAAAGAAAAAAATAAAAGGTAGAACTCAAAAGACTATATAAAGATAATTGATTAACTTTAAAAAATTTTGCTGGGTATGATAACAATTTATAAAAACAAATTGCTTCTCTGTACACCAGGAACAATTAGAAAAGGCAGCTTAAAGCATACTATATAAACTAGCATCATCATTTAAATCAACAGGAAATAAATCTAACAAAGCTGTGTAAGAAATGTGTGAAGAATATTATTATACTTTATTAAACCCCCAAGATTGGAGATCATCCTATAAAAACCCTAGAAGACAACTTAGGCAATACCATCCTGGACATAGGAGTGGGCAAAGATTTCGTGACAAAGATAACAAAAGCAATCTCAACGAAAGCAAATGTTGACAAACGATATCTAATTAAACTTAAGAGCTTCTGTGCAGCAAGAGAAACTATCAACAGAGTAGACAGAGGGTGGAGGGTGGGAGGAGGGAGAGGAGCAGAAAAGGTAATTATTAGGTACTAGATTTAATACCTGGGTGATGAAATAATCTGTATAACAAACCCCCATGACAGGAGTTCACCTATGCAACAAACCTGCCCACGTCCCCTGGAACCTAAAATAAAAGTTACAAAAAAAGTCATCAAAGGAAACCTAAAAATAAGGTAAATATAACATGTTGCATGAATTGGAAATAAATCTTGTAAAACAGATGTCACTTATTTCCCAATTAATTTACAGATCCAATGCAGTTCTAATATAATTTCCAAAATCTATGTATGTAACTTGTCAAGACGATTTTAAAATTTGTCTTGAAGTGAAAGGTTCAAGAATATCTGAGACATCTTTGAAGAAGAACAAGTTGAGACACACTCTTATTAAAGTATTGGGGTCTCATTCCCAGTAGCCTTTAGAGAAAATTATAGCTGTTAGCCTTGACGGAAAGAGTTAGACTAGGTGGCTTATTGAATTGATTCAAAGCCAATCAATCTATGTGAAAACACTGGTATTAGTAAGACATCTAAAGACTGCAAGGAAGACTTAGGCTGGGATACTTTTATTAATCAGGTTTGCATATTCCAGATGATCTGAAGTCACAAAGGGTTCCCTCTTTCTTTCATATTCAGAAAATATGCTATAGGACATTTAGAGTGAGGAAGAAAGTCTTCTCTTATTTTCTCACTAGTTACTTCACATTGCAACCTGCTTTTCCTATGTCATTTAGCTTCTTAACAATTGCTCTGGGTACCTATAGTTGCTATTATCTCTCTGGTCTCTTTTATAACTCCCAGTGCATATTAACACATAGGTATTCAGCATAATAGAATCAATGCAAGATTTAAAAGTGACACACCAGTAGGAACCAACTGAAAATTCTACCTGGTATTCGCTGTTTAGAAACAACTTCGTTGTTTCCCTTTAGAAGAGGATTTTTTCCTGCCTATATTTCTTCTCTCGCTATGTTGCGGGGCTTCTTTTTCTTCAGAGTTCTGCCTAAACTTCATTTCCATATTCTCCTCTTCAAATTCAAGATCCCTTGTCCCACTCCCATTTTTCAGTTTCTCGTCTTGTGTATCTCATTGATAAGTAAATAAAACAGATAGAAATAAGTAAGTTTAATAAAATATTGCTAGGAGATGTACCAAAGTTCTTTGCATGAAAGTTGATCATATGAATTGGATCATTTTTGTCACTCAACTAAAACAGAGTCGGGAGGCCAGGGAGGGGGCGGGGTGGGGGGAAAGCACCCAGCACAAAACATTGCTTAAAAGATGTAATTCTCTGCAAGCTGGGCAGCTAAAGCTGCCTGCTATAACCTGAAACCAGTTTGATCTAACTGCTGAAACCTGCTCAAACTCTCTGACTAGTTTTGCCCACTGCTGTCACTTACCTATCAGAGTTTGCTAGAACCTTAAAATCTTACTAGTGCTAATGAAATTTCTCAAAGAGCAATATGTAACATTTTCCCATTTCATAAAATCTTGAACCTTCTCCTTGTTATCCAGAAAGCACACTTTCACTTGTACTAAAAAGCATGCCTCCCCAATCTATAGATTTAAAAAAATAATAAAAAATAAAGCTCTACTCCTTTCCCTCTACAGATCTCATGGTCTTTGGTTAACATTTGGAAGCAGGCAAGCAGGGGTTATCTAATCTAACTAGCCTAGATTTCCATAAGAACGTTTAGAGTCTGAAGCATGAGTAGGAGTTAGCCACACAAAGGGAAGAAGGATGTGTAGGAAAGGAGTCTAGACAGTGAGAAAAAGTAATCTGTAGGCAAGAGCTTGACATGATTTAAGAAGTGAAAGAATTTCAGTATGACTAGAGTTTGGCGTGAAACAGAACAAGTGCTAACAGCTAAAGCTAAGACAATAGACAATACATTGCTCTAAAGGGCTTAGAGTTAGAATGGAAAACTTCTAGTGCATTCCAATTTGCCTAATTTTGAGTTGTGAACACTACATGCCATTCTTCCTCCGAGGTGTTTCCAGATGGAAGTGGGAGGCCACAAAAGCAACCTAAAGTGTTTAATCTTAGAAACTTCTTCGTGCCATTTGGAGATTGAATCAAAGAACTAACTTCTGACTCTAAACAAAACCTCTTAGTGTGAGGCTTTAACATCATATTAATATCGTCAGTATCCAACCCTAAAAGCAAAATGAGAATATCTGTACCAATTCAGTGTATCTTAATAATGAATACTTTTAAGCACTACCTCTCAATTCCATCTTTATCACCTTTAAAATATGCCAGATTATTTCTTTACTTTCTCATCTATATTGTCACTGTCTACAAGACAGTGAAGTATTCCATCTAAAAGACAATCAAGTAGGTCAAATTGAAAATGTGCCATCATGTAAATAAGCCAAAAAAAGGAAAAATGAAAAAGAGAAAGAGAGGGAGAATGTGAGCATGTGAGTGAGAGAGAAAGAAAAGTCAAGCAATTTGCCGAATTAACATTTTTTGCTTTATTTTTCTTCAATGATAATAGTAATGTATATAGATGTATATAGATAGTTGTATATGTATAGTTATGTATACAAATATGTATTTATTTGTATAGACCCAGCCTTAGAAACAAACTACATGAAAGATATATTATCACATACCTTTGATCCATTTGTGTGATCTTAAATTACTTGTCTAATTTTACTGAATAGAAGCATGAATTTAAATATACAGAAACACACAAAATAAAAGATATATAAAGATAGTAAAGTTGTCACCCTAAAATTGCATTACATGTAAAATACCATAATACATATGTTGTACATACAACATACAAAATCAAGAATTTTCATAAATGACATTTGTTTTGCTAGAAATGCATCCAGAAATAGATTCATCAGTTGAAGTACCTAGGCAAAAATATTTTATTTTCAAGATTTTGTTAAATAAGTATTTTTTATTACAATACATCTATTTTACATTCAGTTTATATTTCAAAACTTGAGAAGGATAAAAAATTATTTTGCTTTTGGCTTGTGATAATAATACAGCAAGTGAAAATTGCTTAAGAATGTACTAACTCTGCAATAACAACAAAAAGTCTAAGAAACCAGTCATTTCTCCATTATTCACTTTAAAAGACGTCCAGATAGCAATTGTCTCAAGTTTGGTAACCATCAGCTGAGTTTGCTGAAAACACAGACAACAGATAGAAACTTTTCCAATGCATCAGAGTAAATCGACAATTCCATCTCACAAGATTTTCAAAACAGAAAATCAAGAATCCTCTAAATGATTACTTAAGTCAAAGAATCCAGCTCTTACAATGAATGGAGAAAGAGGGATTTCTATGTACTTTGCATTCCATAAAAATTAAATTAAATAGATACACAAAGGTATCTCTTGATGAAAAACAAAGATATGAAAACATTCACAGAAGCTTCCACCCAAAGTTTGTTTCAGATGTATCTGGATGAATGTTCCAATAACTTTGTAAAATATTATAGTGCAACAGATGAGAGTAAACTTAAGGTATCAAGCAATTCTATTTCATAGGGGATAGTTTACCTTACATTTTAATCATGTTGTGATATGAGTCCACTATCTAAATAGATCCTAAATTAGGATCACTAATTAGATCCTAATTTAATCTGCCACTCACTGCATGCTACTTTGCCTTTACACTTTGATTTTTAGTGTTCCTCTAAATGAAGCATTTGTGGGGAAACTATTCTATAAGTAGATACTTCTGCTTAGATTTATTTTTTCTACATGCTTCCAAAGGTATCCACCATGCCTCTTACAGGAATCCCATTTTGAAACATGTTATTAAAGAGACAACTCATTTCTAGTCACCTCTCTGCAGGTCTCCAGCAGCTCTGCTATGACGTAGGTGAATCATCCTTCTCCCCAACTTATTTTATTTTCCTTAGTATGTGCTAGTCATGTTTTGTGAAAAACTCATTCCTAAACTTTCTTGTTTAGGAAACAAGAAAATTTTTTTTATTATTGAGCTCATTGAAAAATTTCTGAATATTAAAAAATATCATATTCCAAGATCTTTTTGTAAATCTTAAATGAGCCTTAGAGTTGGTGAAGGACATTTGTAAAATATAATGCTTTATTCCGAAGAGAGAGGAAAATCTTAGCATTTTCTTTCTTTTTCTATCTTCCTGACCCATCTTATCCATCTTACGTTGTGGGTTAGTTTTAGAGGCTTCTGTGCGGCTATGAAAAGGACTATGACTTCTACTTCTAAGTCCCTTTTCTAGCACTAAACTTCTTCCCAAAATAATCTTTCTAATCTCCTAGTTAACTAACATTGTCTCATTTTTCCTTATCTCAAAGTGGAGAGAAGAGTTAGTAGTAATATGTACTGAGTAAAATTTGTTATATCTTTCACATGTAATGTCACATAGATTCTATACAAACTGTTTGTATGTGTTTCCATCTATGTCCTTCCTATTATCTAAATCTTTTAAAACCTTGTGTTTATTCGTATATTTTTAATTGAGATATAAAATCGTATGTATTTACCATGCACAGTGTGATAGGTTTTCTGACCCCTCACTTTACAGTGAGAAAAACTACATGACTCTGATTTTAAATGTGGTGTACTCCATGTGGTATGTATTGGGAATAGAATAAATGCCATTTTTGCACTTGATTTCCATGTAACATAGTACATTAGCTTTTAAAGATTTAACTTTTGAATATTTGACTCCTGAAAAATCTATGGCATGTAAACGTATTATGGGTTCCCAATTCTGATGCTGCTATACATGTATTCTAAACATTTTAATTGAACAATTGATGGCTAATGGTAGGAGCCAGGTTTCTCACTGTTACTCTAATCATTTTCAGATAAGCAAGGAGGGGAAGATAAAATGATTTGAGTAATGAATTAGAGTTGGACACATCAGTATGAATTCATGGTTAGCTTAATATAGATACAGGTGGATACATATAGAAATATTTGTAGATATGTGTATATAGTTGGGTTAGTATGCACACATATATTTCTTTCCTTTGTTATCTGAGAGGGCTTAGAAGTAATAGCACTCCAGTAGCAACAAGCACAACTAGAACCCAAATCTTGGTATCTAAAATCATTTGCCAATGAAATGAACGAATGAGGGGCCTTTGAAGAAATGAGTGTAGCTGAGTGTAGGACTGAGGCAAGAAATCTACAAGATGATCCATGAACATCTTCTAGCGCCAGAAAATAAGGGAGTGTCCCCATCCCCATTAAAAAATTGATGATGGTATGTCAAAGAGGACCAGGAGCTAACTGAAGCTAGAATGATGGCCAAAGCTGGAACAACTTGAGAACAAAATGAAGTAGTATTATAACCCAAAATATAAAGTAAATATTCATGAGTCCAAATGGATCTAAATAAATGATTGAATAAATAAATAAATTGTTATGAAGAGACTAAAATTTGCAGTCTCATTTACCATGCAAAATAATTCCAAATAATTTTTGTGATATGCTCCCTTTAGGAGGTGGAGTATAACTATGCACTGCAGAAGTATGGGCTGAGCCTAGTGACTTAATTCCAATGACTATGGTATGGAAAGGGAAGGAGGAAGAGTAGTTTTATAGTAGAGAAACCTGAAAAATACTGCCTGACCATGTGATCAAAGTCAACATCATAAATGATAAACTATGTTGATAGTATGTACAGATACATTTCAATGGGGAGGTATCTACAAAATACCTGAGTAGTGCTCCTCAAAACTGTCAAGGTCATCTAGTACAAGGAAATTCTGAGAAACTGTTACAACTAAGAGGAGCCTAAGGAGACATGACAACTTAATGTAATGTGGCATCCTGGATTGATCCTAGACCATAAAAAAGACATTCGGTAAAACTATGACAATCTATGTATGGACTTTAATTTATAATAACTTATCAATATTGATTCATTAGTTGTAACAAATTTACCCTACTAATGTAAATGTGACTAACAGTAGAAACTGGGTGGGGGTATATAGAAACTGTAATAATTTCTCAATTTTCTGTAAATCTAAAACTGTTCTTTTAAAAAGTCTATTTTTTTAAGTGAACATATGAGACAAAAAAAATCACAGTGTGTAGTAATTTGCAAGTTTCTGCGATAACAATAACACTGGTACATGGGCTATGAAGATGATGTGGGGAGAGCATGTGCCTTAGGTAGTGACAGTGCCAAACTTATCACCACGTACATTGGTACAGCTTTGTCTTGCCTTCCTTGAGATCTGCTACTAGAGTATGCTGGTCTTTGAGAACTTGTCCAATCTCTGGATCTATTTTTTAAAAAATATCAAAGGTCCATCCACCATAATAATGTAATCATATTCAGGAACCAAGCATATTAGAAAAAAATATGTAGCAGCTCAGGACCATCAGCAGAAGGTGGTAGAGATTGTGGTGAACTGGACAACACATGGTCTGCTTTGTCTCCTAATAATTCAGAATATCTTACAACACTGAACTTGGCAAGCCAAATTCTGTGGAATGCCAGTTTGGACCACCATCCTCCTAAGAGGAATTTTGTTTTATCTGCTATAGTAAACTCTGACACCACAGGTATTCCACTTTTAATTAAGTTCATGGTTCCATTTGTGGCCACTTTCCTTCAATTAGGGTTGGATAATCAATGTTGGACCATATGTATCATAGGCCACGTTTTAGCTTTCTGGTATCTGGGATGGTGGAGAGTTGGGAAATACAACAATGCTATTCAATAAATATGGTTCAAAAGCTAAATTGTTCTTCAGTTTTACATTATGCCTGATTGAAAAGAAATGCAACAAAACAGAGACTAAAAGAAATCAAGGGAATAAATTGTTAGTCACTGCCTCATTTCTACTATGTTCCTCCAGCTACCTATAATTGGCTTAATAGGTGGGCTAAGCCTGAGCTTGAGTCTGACGAAGTTCTTGAGGTAACAGTGACAGGATAAATAAAACGACAAACACTAAATCAGACTCCCTCAGAACCACGTTCCACCAACCCAGTCAGTGGCCTGCTGAGCTTCTGGAACCTTACAACCTTTTCTTGCCTTGCACTCTGTTTTGGCAACCCAAGCTTCTCGCTATTTCTTGTTTCCTCCTAACGACATGCCCTGATGTATTCTTTAGATGTGATAACTGGGTTTGGGTTTCTGGTTTTGACCCTTGGCTCCCCTCCTTGACTATTAGCTGTACTTGCCCCTTGCACTGTGTCTGCCTCTGACTATTCAGAATGACCTCTAGTCTGTTTCTAAAATAACCTCAAGATCTTCTATTCAGCGCTAAAAACAAGAAACTTGGCATCCTGAGTCGCAGATATTCTGGAAGGGTTATATGTTGAATAGACATAGGAGAGATATATTAAAGGGAAGCTGGATAAGCTAAAGTGGATTCTCAACTTGAGGAGCAAAGTCTGAATTCAAGCCTACCCTATCCATGTTTTTTACCCTTTTTTATCCAGGTTACAAAATTTTTATATAATTTTAAACTTCTCTATCTGTCTATCTTTCTATCTATCTGTCATCGTCTGCATTCCCTATTGTTTTAAAACTTTCTAAAAATACTATAGTAAAATATACATAACAGCATTTATGATTTTAATGATTTTTAGGTTTATAGTTTAGTGGGCATTAAGTACATTCACGTTGTTGTGCAACTATCACTACTAACCATCTCTAGAACCTTTTTATCTTCCCAAATTGAAACTCTGTACCCATTAGACAATAACTGTTTCCCCCCTTCTTTCCCAGCCCCTGACAACCACCATTCTATTTCTCTGTAGGCATGAATTTGACTACTTTAGATACTTAATAAAGTGGAATCATATAATATTTGTCCTTTTGTGACTGGCATATTTCACCTGCATAATGTCTTCAAGGTTTATTCATATTGTAGTTTGTGTTTGAATTTCCTGCCTTATTAAGGCTGAATAATATTGCATTATATATATATGTATATATTGCACTGTAAATATACATACATATATATATAAGAACACAAATGTTCATTGATGGATAAATAGTTAGACAACATATGGTGTGTGTGTGTGTATATATACCATATATATATACACACACCATATATATATACACCATATATATGGTGTATATACATATACACACACACACATATATATGCCGTATATATGGTGTATACACACACACACATATATATCTATATATACACACACACCATATATATATACACACACCATATATATATATACACCATATATATGGTGTATATATACACACACACACACATATATCTATATATACACACACACACATATATATATATCTATATATACACACCATATGTTGTCTAACTATTTATCCATCGATGAACATTTGGGTTGTTTTCACCTTTTGGCTATTGTGAATAATGCTGCTATTATCATTGGTGTCCAAATGTCTGAGTCCCTGCTTTCAATTATGTTGGGTGTACACCTAGAAGTGAAATTACTAGTTCATATGGTAATTCTTTTTTTTTTGAGGAACTATCACACTTTTCCACAGATGCTGCTTTATTTTACATTCCCACCAGCAACGCACAAGAGTTCCAATTCCTCCCTCCACATTGTCACCAACACTTGTTATTTTCTGGATTTGTATTTGTTTGTTTTGTTTATTACTTTGTATTTGTTTGTTTTGTTTATTACTTTGTTTTCTAATAGGCATCCTAAGGATATTGAAGTGTTATCTCAAGGTAGTTTTAATTTGAATTTCCATAGTGTTTAATGATTTTGAGTCAACTTTACTTGTTTATATTGGTCATCTGTATATCTTCTTTGGAGAAATATCTATCCACATCTTTTGCCCATTTAAAAAATCGGGTTGCTTTTATTGCTGTTAAGTTGTAGGAGTTTTTAATACATTCTGGATAATAACCAGTTATCAGATGCATGATTTGAAAATATTTTCTTCTATTCCATAGGTTGCTGTGATAGTGTCCTTTGATGCACAAAAGTGTTATATAAATTTACTCTGTTGATAGTGTTCTTTGATGCACGAAATATTTAATTTTGATACAGTCCAATTTACCCTTTTTTCTTTTTTTGTTTTGTGTGATTTTTGTGCCATATGTGTTAAAACTTTTGTAATATTAGATCTTTCTCCAATATGATCTGCAGAATTTATACTATCTTATGTTCTAGACTTTAAAGAAAATGTATTTTTATGAGGATTAAAATATTGAGAAACAAAATGCAAGGAGTTCCAGGATCCATCTGGGGATTGTTCCCTTTCTCATAGGTGCTTGTTATATGATCCAAGTACCAGTAGCTCATAAGAAAAAGACACAATTACCAAATAAGCCCTCCGAGGAAATGCAAATTTCCCTCTCTCTCCTGAAATTCCCCTGCTAGGAATTATTGGATATGGATTGTTATGGAAAGAAGGATAGTATGGTTAAAAATATTGCTATAAAAAGCATTTTATGTTATATAAAAATTCAAAAATATTATCATTCTGAGTGAGCTTGGAATGTATCATTTCCTAACTCCATGGTGCTAAGTCATCATGAGACCTTTAGATTCTCCCAAGATTCTGTATTGCTGACCAGTTTTTGTCCTTCTAAAAGGATGGAAATTTCTCTAAAAGTCTAAGGAGGCCACAGCCACTGGGGGTATATGCTCCTCATAGCAACAAGAGTTATTTTTTATTTTTTATTTTCCTGTAAAAATAGTGAGTAAATCATGCCAGATACCATATGCAAACACTGAATTAATGGAAAGAGCTAGTGACAAAGATGCTTTACATATAAATTTTTGTTATTTTCGTACATGTAAGTATTTACTCTTCTAAAAGGTAGTAATGCCTTTGTCACCAAGTCTGGTTCCAAAATCAGCCCCCTCTCTATTACACCACAGAATCTTGCCAGAATCATTCCAATCAATTTCATAGGAATTCATCAACAAACATCTCTTAATCTCTCTGCTGGAAACTTCAGGCAAATGCATCTTTTTGGGATTTTGCCAAGCACTGAAACATGAAAATACAGAGTTGGAACTCAAAAAGTTACAAATCATTTGTGTCTCACTTGGGAAGAGTGACATGTGTTAGACTGATAACATAGTCCTTCCTACATGGTTGTGAAAATTCTCTCCAAGCATGTAGTCTACGTCTACTCCAGTAGTAAAGCTAATTGTTTGGAAAAACCTGTTGAGACCAATGCAGAGCTTAGTCTGTAATAATTTGACTGATTGCATATCTTATAGCCCTGGGTCTTGAAACTAAGTTGTACTGCCATGAGAAACACCTACACTTCCCCAATTTTTAAAATGTTTAAAAGACTCCTTCCTTCCTTCCTTCCTTTCTTGGCTATTTCTGGCCAAAATGCAGAATTTGCTTTTGCCAATCTGAAATCAAATCATATAGAATTAGAAACCAGTTGGATGCTAAGAAAAAGCAGAAATGGGACACTTTATGAGATTTCAAAGACTGATATCTGAAAGTCTTTAAATTCTGTAGATAAAATTCCAGTGCAAGGGATGATAGTATTCATGATTCCAGGTTCTATTGCTATCCAATTTAAGAAATTAAAGTGAATTTCAGTCCTTTTGGAAACAAAGCTGGATGCATTTACTGTACACATGGCTAATTTTACACTCTTATAGCAAAAAACTCAAGCAGCTTGATTGGAAAGAGAAACCACTTGTAAAACCAACAGTATTGGGAACCACTTGGATTATTCTCTTGTCTTAGTAAGCCTGAGGGCAAAAGAGTAGGATAAATACAGCATTTCTGCTACCCTATGTTTGGTAGCTAAACTATTATTATCTTTATTTATTTATCCTATTATAATATTTGTGACTCAAAGAAAGGGTAGAACTTAATTAAAGAGAAAAATTAGAATCAATAACAATCACTTTCCAAGGTATAATGGTTCAGAAACAGAGGCATTAGAAATCCATCTGCAATGGTTTGAATAATTGTCCCCTCTAAAACTTATGTTGGGCCAGGAGTGGTGGCTCATGCCTGTAATCCCAGCACTTTGAGGGGCTGAGGAGGGAGAAACACCTGAGGTCAGGAGTTTGAGACCAGTCTGGCCAACATGGTGAAACCCTGCCTCTACTAAAAATACAAAAATTAGCCAGGCATGGTGGCAGGCGCCTGTAATCCCAGCTACTTGGGAGGCTGAGACAGGAGAATTGCTTGAACCTAGGAGGCAGACAATGCAGTGAGCTGAGATCATGCCACTGCACTCCAGCCTGAGCAACAAAGAGCAAAACTCCTTCTAAAAAAAAAAAAAAAAAAAAAATGTCGAAATGTAATCCCCAATGTGGTAATATTGAGAAGTGGGACTTTTAAGAAGTGATTGGGTAACATGGCTGGGCACGGTAGCTCACATCTGTAATCCCAGCCCTTTGGGCAGCCGAGGCAAGAGGATCACCTGAGGTCAGGAGTTCAAGACCAGCCTGGCCAACATGGTGAAACTCTGTCTCTACTAATAATAAAAAATTAGCTGAGCATGGTGGCACGTGCCTGTAGTCCCAGCTACTTGGGAATCTGAGGCAGGAGAATCGCTGGAACCTGGGAGGCGGAGGTTGTAGTGAGCTGAACTCAAGCTACTGCACTCCAGCCTGGGCGACAAAGTGAGACTCCGTCTCAAAAAAAAAAAAAAAGAAAAGAAGTGATTGGGTAACGAGAGCTCTGCCCTCATGAATGGATTAATCCACTCATGAATTAATTGACTGATTAATGTATTAATAGATTAACTGATTATTATAGGACTGGGACTGGTGGCTTTAGAAGGTCAGCAAGAGGGACTAGAGCTAGCACACTCAGCCCTCTTGCCACGTAATGTCTGGTGCTGCTTCGGAACTCTGCAGGGAGTCCACACCAGCAAGAAAGCCCTTATCAGATGCAGCCCCTCAACCTTGGACTTCTCAGCCTTCATAACGATAAGTATTCATTTATTTTCTTTATAAATTACCCAGTTTTTATAAATCAACAGAAAATAAATTAAGACACCATCTAAATACTAACTCAACTGTGCAGATGAACAATGAGCACACTCATTGGAATAGCTGAAATAAAAACCAGACAGTTCCAACTATTGTGAAGATGTGAAGCAACTGGAACTCTCAGACTTTGCTGATAGGAGTGTAAATAATACAGTTTGGAAAACCGGCTGCATCTACCAAAGCAGACATACACATTACCTTTGACCCAGTAAGTCCCTTATGTAAACTCGACAGAAAACGTGCACATATATTCCTAAAAAGACACGTAGTAGAATGTTAATAGCAGTACCCTCTGTGGTGGTCCTAGATTAGAAAATTACCCAAAAGTCTGCCAACAATAAAAAATATAAATCAAATATGATATATCATATAATGGAATACTATATAGCATTGCAGAAACATTGAGAATAAGCTATGTATAATTATACACAAAAATATTAATGAATCTTACAAGCATATTGTTGAGTTTAAAGAGCCAGGCACAAAAACCCACATACTGTATGATTCAATTTCTTAACAAACAAAAATAGGCAAAAACAATGTATGCCTTTGAAAGTCAGGACCATGGTAACCCTAGAGACACAGGATGTGATTAGAGAGGAACATGGAGTAGGATTTAAGCATACTGGTAATGTTCTGTTTCTTGATATGGGAGCTAGTTCAGTTTGTAAAAACTCTTCTTGAGATTGAAATATGTGCACTTTTAAGTTATATGTTACATTCAATAAAAATCTTTTAAAAATAATGAGTAAACATTCTCTGAGGTATAGCATAGAATGTGCAGAAATAGGAAAGAGTTCATCATGGAACATGGACCTGGGGATAGGATTGAGGGTGAATGTGTGTGGAAAAGCATTGGGATTATAAAATACAGGGCAGTGTCACAATTTAGAAACACTAAGCTAAGGTGCAGCTGAAAACGTATGTGTGGGAGTTGGTCCAGATTCTCTGAGAAGCAGACATCAAGATAGGATTAGGCATGCAAGAAGTTTATTAAAGTAAGTGCATGTGAGAGGAAATGGGGAGGCAGCTGGGAGAGGCTGACAAAGACATCAGACCACGATACGGGATTGACCTTGAGTGAAGGGGGAAGTGAATGTAGGTTGGGTGGAACATCTTGGACTGTAGTGCAGTTCAAGGGAAAGTTCAGTAAGGTCACTGGGGAATCATAGAGTCCAAGTCACCTGTTAGAGGAAACCTGCGTCTCCCAGGAAGCGGTCTATGTTAGTATTCTGCCGTGCTTCTTTATCAGTTAGGAGCAATGCTTGGGAAGCTTAGTCTTGGGACAAAAGTAATGATGTATTTTAAAGCATAATGTGTAGAGCCACCAGTCAATTCTGCTCCTTGTAGTCACGGATCCAGAGGTACATTTTCATGACTGCCACAGAAGAAGACAAAGCCTGTGACAATGGCCTGCTGGCAAAAGCGTCTCTAAAATAAAAGCTTTGATTTTTAGTATTTGACAATTTCCTTGGTGTAAATATTTTCACTACGCTGTTTTTCAAGCTAAAAATGGTTTTGCAAATGGTTGGTAAAATTTCTGAATGTCTGATAATCCGCTCTCATGACATAGTATCAGCCAGCTCCAGCATACCATTCCTTGTAAAGTTTGACTCTACAGGCAAAACAAAAGCCAATGTTTATCAGAGCAAAAACTTTAGAAAATGTTCACAATAGAAAGTCGTATGTTTTACTTTTTCCTAAAGTAAAATGATTGTCTAAAAGCTACTGATGGGGACAGGAGGCAGAGGAATTCTGGGCAGAAAACGGCGGATCCCTGGTGAAGCTTCAACCTCAAGCCTAAAACCCTGAGACCACAGCCCAACGTGAGAACTTATAACCCTGTTTTCCCATTCAAATGTTGCCTTTTCCTAAGCCACCCATGGCCCTGCCCCACCCCATCATGTACCTATAAAGACCCTGGACTCAGTAAGCAAAGCAGAGAAGCAGCTGGATATTGAGGACTATGGCTAAATGTCAGAGAGAAGTGGCTGGACTTCAAAGGGACAGCTTGATGGCATAACTTTGGAGAAGAATCCTGCCGGAGACAGCTGGACTTCAGAGGAAGATTATCTTCCTTCCCTGTTCCCTTTTCAGCTCCCCTTCCCACTGAAGGCCACTTTCATCAGCAGTAAAATCACACACATTTAACATCCTTCAATTCGTTTGTGCAACCTCATTTTTCCTGGATGCTGAACAAGAGCTTGGGAGCCATAAGTGTGGATACAAAAGGCTGTCTAAGGCAGAGGACCCACTGAGCTGTTAAAACTTAAGCTGTCTGTGGACAGCAGAGCTAAAAGAGCACTGTAACATGCTTTCTGAAGCTTCAAGGGTCACAGGCATCCTCCTGTAGATGCTGCTGCTGTGGGGCCTGCACAGAGTTTGCCCCTGCCAGTACCCAAAAGCACTCACCCCAAATCCTGCCCGCTCACCTGTGTGCTCCCTCCTGCAGTAAGTCTGAGTAAGTGGAGTTCACTCATGCCAGCACTGAAGTGGACAGCTGTTTCCAGCACTCCTGCAATCCAGTTCTCGCCTCATTCACTCACGCACACCCTTCTGCAAGGAGTTAAGAGCTGCTGGCTGAGTAAATGAGGCACCCCTGTTGCGAGTCCTGTGAAGGGGTCAGGGAAATATCCTGCTTCATGTGGGGGCCTATACAGGATATGTAAGAAGGGTGAGTAAATGCGGATCAGCTGGATCTTTCTCTTCACTTCTTTTCCAAGATTTCTTGTCCTCAGACTTTCCTCTGAGCTATGCCATTTTCAGGGGACAGGATGCAACCCTGTTACCTCTCTCTTCCTGGTGCAAGGAATGTTGGCTCTTTTTACCTTCATGGGGGTCTGGACTTCGTGTCAGACCAGAATAAAGTCCTGGGGCAACTGTAGGCTACTGGCCAAGGTCACTACTCAGTGTTGCCAGAAGGCCCTTAGAGGGGCTCCAGTCCCCAACTGCCCATTAGAACATTAACCAAGACCCTAGACTTTTCTATGGTATCTTTCTCTTTCTTCTTTCACAGTTTGACATGACTCCTATATCTTTTTTCGTAATAATAAGAGTTTTACTGCAAACAGCAGACATTTTACTAGATAGAATGAGCTTTTGGCCCAGGCATCAGATATGCGATTCAGAACAATGTGATTTCCATCTGTATTAGTCAGGGTTCTCTGAGAGACAGGACTAATATGATACATTGTGTATACGAAAGCAAGTTTATTAAGTAGTACTGACTCACACGATCACAAGGTGAAGTCCCACAGTAGGTCATCTGCAAGCCAGTCCAAGTTCCAAAACCTCAAAAGTAAGGAAACCAACAGTACAGCTTTCAGCCTGTGGCCAAAGGCCTGAGAGCCCCTGGCAAACCACTGGTGTAAGCCCAAGAGTCCAAAAGCTGAAGAGCTGAGAGTCCAATGTCCAAAGACAGGAAGCAAACAGCATGAGAGAAAGATGGAGGCCAGAAGACTTAGCCAATCTCGTCCTTCCATATTCATCTGCCACCTTTTATCCTAGCCATGCTGACAGCTGATTAAATGGTTCCCACCCAGACTGAAGGTGGGTCTGCCTCTCCCAGTCCACTGACTGAAATGTTAATCTTCTTTGGCAACACCCTCAGAGACACACACTGGAACAATACTTTACATCCTTCAATCCAATCAAAAGTTGATACTCGATATTAACCATCACAAGTCCACCTCTTGTCAACTTGAACTCATATACATCTCCTGAAATTATACATAATTTTCAAATAAAGATAATAATAAGGTCTTAATTATGCCTTACATAGTACAGCTATCCTTTTGCAACTGGAAACACACCAATCCCCAACCCAAATGCTATTACATAAAGTTAATAACACTTAGATGCTGATATGAAGTCAATAAACCTTATGTCACATGATAAAGAAAAAAAAGAAAAGAAAATGAAAATATTTTCTTAGTCAAGTGTATACATGCACAAACATGTTCTTGACAAAATAAGGAGAAAATACTCATGACAATTACAGTCCTCATCTCTGCATCTAGTCATGTGTTCTTAGCTGGTATTGATGACTACTTCTACTACCCATTCTGTATTCCCTTTGCCTTCAGCAAGCACTTCAGCAGGTTGTGGTTTTTTACCTGGTAGAGTGACCCAAACCTTTATTCCTGAAGGTTCTGGGCCATTTGTAGTCCTGTCTGGATTGGGCCGTTGTAGTTTCCCATTGACCTTTATCATAGGGCATGGTAATACTAAGAGACACCCTAAGGGATCTCCTGTATTCCATGTGCACTCTTCCTTACCTCCATTGTGGAGTAGTAGGCTGATTTCATCTTGATGGTCTGAGTCAGTCACCCCAGCCAACAATGTAACTCCTTTCTTAGCCTGTTGACTTAGAGGTAGGAGGAGCCCACGGTGGCCAGGTGACAATCTTAACTTCCAGTTTAATGAAATCATAGTTGTGTCTCCTGGTGGCAGCATTCCTCCCTCTAGAACTAAGACCTCTAGGCCAGCAAAACATAATGTCATGGGAACAGGAAGCAAAAATTTCCTAGTGGGTCACTAGGGGTGATGATGAGTGGTGCCACTTCCACTTCCATCCCTTGATTCCTGGACCTGCGAATCCTGGCTATGGGAGAAACTGTACCATATATTGGACACTAATTCAGAGCATACACAGCCTTCTGAAGAACTTTGCCTCAGCCATGCAAAGTATTGTCACCTAGTTGGCATTGTAATTGTGACTTCGAAAGGCCATTCTACTGTTCTATCAATCCAGCTGCTTCAGGATGATGGATAACATGGTAAATCCAGTGAATCCCATGAGCATGAACCCACTGTCACACTTCTTTAGCTGTAAAGTGAGTGCCTTGGTCAGAGGCAATGCTGTGTATAATACCATGATGGTGGATAAAATATTTTGTGAGTCCACAGATGGTGGTCTTGGCAGAAGCATTAGTGCAGGATAGGAAACCCATATCCCAAATAAGTGTTTATTCCAGTGAGGACAAACTGCTGCTCTTTCCGTGATGGAAGAGGTCCAGTATAATCAACTTGCCACCAAGTAGCTTGCTGATCACCCCAAGAAATGGTGCCATATTGAGGGCTCAGAGTTGATCTCTGCTGCTGGCAAATTGGGCACTCAACAGCAGTCGTAGCTGGGTCAGCCTTAGTGAGTGGAAGTCTATGTTACTGAGCCCATGTGTAACCTCCATCCCTGCCACCATGGCCACTTTCCTCACGGGCCCATTGGGCAATGACAGGGTGGCTGGGGAAAGAGGCTGAGTGGTATCCACAGAACAAGTCGTCCTATCCACCTGATTATTAAAATGCTCCTCTGCTAAGGTCACCCTTCAGTGAACACTCACATGAGATACAAATATCTTTACAGTGTTTGACCACTCAGAGAGGTCCACACACATATCTCTTCCCCAAATTTGTCACCAATTTTCCAATCATGCTTCTTCCAAGTCCCTGACCATCTGGCCCAACCATTGGCTACAGCCCATAAACCAATATATAATTGGACATCTGGCCATTTCTTCTTCCAAGCAAAGTGCACACCCAGGTACACTTCTTGAAGTTCTGCTCACTGGGAAGATTTCCCTTTGCCATTGTCCTTTAGGAAAGTCCTGGAAAGGGGCTGTAGTGCTGCAGCTGTCCACATTCAGATGGTGCCTGCATATCATGGAGAGCTATCTGCAAACAGGGACCTTGTCTTCTCTTCCTCAGTCAATTGATCATAGGTAACTCCCCATGAGGCCATCGGTGAAGGCTGGGGGAGAGAAGGCAGGGTGGCAGGAGTGGGGACCATGGTCATTTGAGCCACTCTTTCATGTAACTTGCTTGTGACCTCAGGACTTGCTCAAGCCCGATCACGTATACACCACTTCCATTTAATGATGGAATGCTGCTGTGCATACCTCACTTTGTGGCTAAATGGATCAGAAAATACCCAGTTTATGATAGGCATTTCAGGTTGCATGGTGACTTGATAACCCATAGTCAAATGTTCAGTTTCTACCAAAGCCCAGTAACAGGCCAAAAGCTGTCTCTCAAAAGAAGAGTAGTTATCTACAGAAGATGGCAGGTCCTTGCCCCGAAACCTTAGAGGGCTCTGCTGTGATTCACCTATAGGGGCCTGCCAAAGCTCCAAACAGCATCCCTATCTGCCACTGACACCTCAAGCACCGTTGGATCTGCTGGGTCATATGGCCCAAGTGGCAGAGCAGCTTGCACAGCAGCCTAGACCTGTTGCAGAGCCTTCTCCTGTTATGGACCCCATTCAATTCTAGGAGCCTTCCAGGTCACTCAATAAATGGGCTGGAGTAAGACACTCAAATGAGGAATGTGTTGCCTCCAAAATCCAAATAGGCCTACTAGGCATTATGCCTCTTTATTGGTTGTAGGGGTGGCCAAATGCAGCAACTTATCCTTCACTTTAGGAGGAGTATCTCAACAGGTCTCACACCACTGGACCCCTGGAAATTTTGCTGAGGTAGAAGTTCCCTGAATTTCAGTCAGTTTTATTTCCCATCCCCTGGCCTGCAAATATCTCACCAATAAGCCCAATGTGTTTGCTACTTATGACCTACTGGATCCAGTCATCCTAATGTCATCAATGTAATGGACCAGTATGATATCTTGTGGAAGGGAAAGGGATTAAGATATCTGCAAACAAGATTATGATGCAAAGCTGGAGAGTAATGGATCCCTGAGGTAGGACAGCTGAAGGCAATTTGCAAGCTGAAGGCAATTTGCTTCTGGTGGGCCTTGTGGACAAGAAGGGAGGAAAAGGCATTTGCCAAATCAGTGATTGCATACCAGGTACCAGGAGGTGTGTTAATTTGTTCAAGCAATGAAACCACATCTGGTACAGCAGCTGAAATTGAAGTCACCATTTGATTAAGATTACAGTAATCCACTATCATTCTCCAAGATCTATCTATTTTCTGTATGGGCCAAATAGGAGAGTTGAACAGGGATCTGCATCTTCCAAGTCCTTCATGGTGGCACTGATCTCTGCAATCTCTTCAGGGATGCAATATTGTTTTGACTTACTATTTTTTTAGGTAGAGGCAGCTCTAATGGCTTCCATTTGAGCTGCCTTTCATTTTCCACCATAATAACCCTCACCCTACCAGTCAGGGAGCCAATGTGGGGATTCTACCAGCTGCTAGGTATGTCTATGCGAATTATGGATTCTGGCACTGGGGAAATAACCACAGGATGAGTCTGGGTACCCATTGGACTGACTGGAAGTGGGACATTAGCTAAAACTCCATACATTACCTGACCTACATAAGCCCCTACTTTAACTGGAGGACCACAGTGGCATTTTGGGTTCCCTGGAATGAATGTCAGCTAAGAGCCAGTGACCAGTATTCCCCAAATAATCTGATCATTTCCCTTTCTGCAATGCACAGAAAGGCTACAAGAGGTGAACCCCAGAGGCCCCTCTAGCAATGGAGCCAGCTCCCTCTTGCCTGCTCCTCTTGGTCCACCCCATCCTCCCTATCCAGTTTATCTCTCCTGTTTGCTCCCTCCTAGAAATCCTCACCCTAGATAAGCCCCAGTCCCACTCTTGCCCCTCCAACAGATGCCTGGTGAATTTGGTCCCCGGTAAGATCCAGGTCCCCTTCCCTCTAAAGGACTTAAGGCCAATTAAGGGGGATCTTGGCAAGTTTTCACATGATGCTGACAGATGTATAGAGGCTTTCCAGAACTTAACTCAAGTATTTGAACTCTCCTGGGAAGATGTTATGCTACTTTTGAATCAAACCCTGACTAACACTGAGAAGCAGGCTACTCTGCAAGTGGCAGAGAGATTTGGGGAATGAGCTTTCTATTACATACAGTGTCAGGGAAGGGGTCAAACTTTATCCAACTAGAAGAGAAGCAGTACCGTTGGATAACACTAAATGGGATCTCACTGACAAGATGGGAGAATGGAAGAGGAGACACTTTCAGGTGTGCATAATGGAGGGATTATGTAGGACTAGAACTAAGCTTCTCAATTATTCTAAGTTATCCATGATAGACCAGGTATTTGATAAGAATCCCACTGCTCTCCTCGAAAGGTTAAAAGAGGCCTTGGTGAAGCACAACTCTCTACTTCCTGATTCAGTTAAGGGACAACTAATCCTAAAGGATAAATTTATTACTCAGGCAGCCCCTGAGATCAGGAGGAAGCTGCAGAAACAGGCCCTGGGACCAGATAGCACTTTAGAGAACCTCCTGAAAGCAGCCACCTGTCTTTTACAATAGGTCACTGGAATAGATTCTTGAATTTATTACACCCATGTAAATGCCTGGGAAGCTGATGAACCCAAAGAGTACCCAAAGTACCAATATGAAGAGGTTGGGGACCTCAAGCTAAAAATTACAAAAGATAAGTGTTAATACTTAAACTTCCATGGACATCCTCTTTATAGTGTTGCCTATGTTTGCTGTTTTTACCTTTATTCTGTTCTATACCACAGGATACAATATTGTGTCCAGAAGGAATAGTATATTTTACTTCTTATTTCTGTAAACTTTGTCACCAGATTATCTCCTTTTAACCCCGTTTTGTATAATACATATATTTGATCCATGCAAACTTATCCCTGTAAAACTTGTTTCTTCTCACCTAAAGGCAATCAAATTCCAAAGGGTCATGTAACTGGAGCCTCGGACAATGGCTCCCTTTTACCAGAGGCCCTTAGGTAAACCTCTGAGGGAAATCTGACCACTGTTTTCTTCAAAACAATGTCCCCAGTAAGCAGAAAGTAGCTAAGATCGGTCATTGTCTGTATTCTAAAGGCAGTGAGATGTTCCGCTTTGAAAGGGGAAATGATGGAGAAAGGAGGCAGAGAAATTCTATGTAAAAAAGGGCAGGTCCCTGGTGAAGCCCTATCCTCAAGCTGAAAAACCTGAGACCATGGTCAAAGTGAGAACTGTTTTCCCATGCGAACTTTGCCTTTTTCTAAGTCACCCATGACCCTGCCCCACCCCATCCTGTGCCTATAATGACTCCAGACTCAGCCAGCAGAGGGAAGAAGCAGCTGGACCTTGGGGACTACAGCTAGACATTGGAGAGAAGTGGCTTGACTTCAGAGGGATGGCTTGACCACGTAACTTTGGAGAAGAATCCTGCTGAACATGGCTGGACTTCAGGGGAAGATTACTTCCCCTTTTCAGCTCTCTTTCCCACTGAGAGCCACTTTCATGGGCAATAAAATCTCCCACATTTACCATCCTTTAAATCATTCATGCGACATCATTTTCCATGGACACCTGACAACAGCTTGGGAGCCACAAGTGTGAATAGAAAAGGCTTCATACTGGCCCTTTTCCCTCACTGGCAGAAGGCAGCCACCTCACATGAAAAGAAAGAAGCCCCACTGAACTATTAACATTTTAGCTGTCTGTGGATGGGAGAGCTAAAAGAGTACTGTAACATGTCCTCTGGGACTTCAGGGGTCACAGGCACCATCCCATTGATGCTGCTGCAAAGCCCACATGGAGTTTGCTCCTGCCAGTGCCTAAATGCGCTTGCCCTGGCTCCTGCACTTGCTCACCTGTGCACTCCCTCCTGAAAGGGGTGGAACACAGCAGGTGCAAGTGAGTGGAGTTTGCTCCTGCTGGCACCAAATCAGCCAGCTGGTTCCAGGGCTCATGCAATCCAGTTCCTGCCTCATTTGATAGCGTGCTCCCTCCCACAAGAGTTGAAAGCTGCTGACTGAGTAAATGAGGCACCTCTGTTGTGAGTCCTGTGAAAGGGTCAGGGAAATATTCTGCTTCACTACGAAAAGACATGCTTTCGTGAGTAGGCTGACAGAACTATTAGGGAGGATAGTTTTATTTCTTCATGCGTTTTCTGGGAATCCTTGCTACTTGTGGCATATACATGAGATGGTTTCTCTGTGTCCTTGCATTGGCCATCTCCACCTTACTGAAGCCAGGTCTGCACCGTTCCTTATTATGATTTCTTTTTCTTCCCTTTTTGACACAGTAAGATCACCTGGATGTTGCTCAAAATGATGGCATGTAATAATTTTTAAACATTTGGAGATCAGATGAGATTGGGTGTGTTCAGGATGTATGGCCATAGAGAGGACAAGATATATAATAAATATTATATATTGTATCTTAGATATATGTATCAACTCTGTTGATCTATTATCTATCATCTATCTTTCAAGAATAGAAAATTTATCTTGAACCCACTCCTCTCAAAAAAGAAGTGTGTCAATAAATGTTCAGAAACAATGGTGAGCATGTACCATTTTGTTGATAAAATATGTTTTATCTAATTCAGTAGTGCAAGCTATTATTGTCTCTACCACCTCACATGTCCACATGATAAGAAGCAGTCTGAATAGCTGATGTTAATGTGCCTCAAATTAATTCATGCATTCTTCTTAGGGACTCCTGGTGAGAGTAAAGAAGTGCTATTTATTGAACACCAACACTGAACACTGTGCTAAGTGCTGTATTACAAAGGTGTAGGATCATTGTTGTCCATGCTCTTACAGGATAAATAAAAATAAAGCAGTATGACAGGAACACAGAGAGGAGAGCTCTGACCTTTGACTCAGGAGCCTTCACTGGTCCCACACACATCACTTAGTGAATAATAATTAAGGTGTCATGAGTGACTCTTCATGAATCAGTTGTAAAACACTGTGTTTCTTAAAACTTTCCCCCAGTGACTTATGTATTTATTGCTAATTTGTCAAAATCGTCTTCCACTTTGGAAATATATATAGTTAGTACAACTTTACAAATTTATGTTATTTTTAGAAAGCTTCGAAATAGCACCAATTTACTACAAGGACTATGCTGGGGGCTAAACTTTTCCCCTATTCCTAAATTCATATGTTAAAGTCTTCAACCCCAGTGCCTCAGAATGAATCTCAGACAATATCGCAAATTTTATGATCCTTTAAAAATATTCCACTTGAATTTTCTATGCAGGCTTTGAAAAATTATTGTTGTATCACTGTGAATTGTCTATACTTTGTTAATTTGGATAGATTTTCTGAGTTCCTGAATTTATTTTTGTGACTTTGTACTAATATAGTCACAAAGCAATATATCACATGCATTTATGTGGAGATTTTTTGAGAACTTGAAAGAAGCTTCAGTGCCCTAACATCCAGGAATAGACAATAATTAAGTAATTTTAATGTGTCTGGGTCATTGGGGTTGTAGAAAGAATATAGAAAAAGTTAAGAATGCATTAAAGATTGTCTATATTTTCTCTTTTCACTTGGAATAAATCTAACTAAATGCTAAATATATTTTAAGTAGATACATCTTTCTGGATAATTCATGTTGTATTAAGGATTATTATATATACCCAGTAAATTTAATTCCTAATATCCTGGGCCCCCAAACATACAGGAAATAAAGATATATAACCTCCCTAAGTGTGTGTTATCTATGTATTTTTATCTATTTATAAAAATTCTTGCTTCATTATGACAATAGTAAAATAATGTATTGTAGGCATTTGTTTTTTTAAATTTTGATTTTAAAATAATATTAGATTTAAAGAAGAGTTGTAAAAGTTGTACAGACTTCACTTATACACATTTCACTTAACGTCTAATGTGAACATCTTTTATAATCATTGTATATTTATCAAAACTAATATTATATCATCTCTCTTTCTGTCTATCTTCTTTTTTTTGTAGGAAACAGGGTCTCTCTCGTTGCTCAGGCTGGAGTGCAGTGGCATGATTCTGTTCACTGGAGCCTCAAACTCCTCGGCTGAAACAATCCTCCTGCCTGAGGGATGATAAGACTACAAGTGCACACTGCCATGCCTGGCTAATTTTTTATTTTTTGTGTGAAATAGAGTCTCATTATGTTGCCTAGGCTTGTCTTGAACCCCTGGCCCTCAAGCAATTCTCCCACCTGAGCCTCCCAAAGCACTGGGATTACAGGTGTGGGCCACCATGCCTGGCTTATTTCTCATTCCTTAGTCTATTGTGACCTTGACACTTTTGATGAGCATTGGTCAGGTATTTTCTAGAACGTCTCTCAATTTGGGTTTGTCTGACCCCCCAGTTACGGATTTTAGGAAAAATTATCACAGAGGTAAAGTGCCCTTCTGTAGGGGCCAGCCCCACAAGGTCTATGAGTCTCTCCCCATGTGCAGTGACGAGAGAGTGTACAAATAAAGACACAAGACAAAGAGATAAAAGAAAAGGCAGCTGGGCCCGGGGGACCACTACCACCAATGCGCGGAGACCGGTAGTGGCCCCGAATGTCTGGCTGTGCTGTTATTTATTGGATACAAGGCAAAAGGGGCAGGGTAAAGAGTGTGAGTCATCTCCAATGATAGGTAAGGTCACGTGGGTCACGTGTCCACTGGACAGGTGGCCCTTCCCTGCCTGGCAGCCGAGGCAGAGAGAGAGAGAGGAGACAAAGAGAAAGACAGCTTACGCCATTATTTCTGCATATCAGAGACTTTTAGTACTTTCACTAATTGACTCCTGCTATCTAGAAGGCAGAGCCAGGTGTACAGGATGGAACATGAAGGCGGACTAGGAGCGTGACCACTGAAGCACAGCATCACAGGGAGATGGTTAGGTCCCTGGATAACTGTGGGCAGGCCTGACTGATGTCAGGCCCTCCACAAGAGGTGGAGGAGCAGAGTCTTCTCTAAACTCCCCCAGGGAGACAGAGACTCCCTTTCCCGGTCTGCTAAGTAGCGGGTGTTGTTCCTTGACACTCTTTGCTACTGCTAGACCATGGTCTGCCTGGCAACGGGCGTCTTCCCAGACGCTGGCGTCATGTCTAGACCAAGGAGCCCTTCTGGTGGCCCTGTCTGGGCATAACAGAAGGCTTGCACTCTTGTCTTCTGGTCACTTCTCACTATGTCTCCTCAGCTCCTATCTCTGTATGGCCTGGCTTTTCCTAGGTTATGATTATAGAGTGAGGATTATTATAATATTGGAATAAAAAGTAATTGCTACAAACTAATGATTAATGATATTCATATATCTAAGATCTATATCTGGTATAACTATTCTTGTTTTATATTTTATTATACTGGAACAGCTCGTGTCCTTGGTCTCTTGCCTCGGTGCCTGGGTGGCTTGCCACCCACATCCTTCTCATTGCACATGATAAAAACATTACATTTTAACTGGTGATGTTAACATTGCTCATGTGGTTAAAGTGCTGTCAGGCAAGTTTCTTCATTGTAATGTTACTATATTGGCTTTCTATACTCTATGTGTTAGAAAGGAGTCACTAAGTGTATTCCACACTCAAGGGCTGGAAATTAAGTTCCACCTTAAAGAATTTGTGGTCACATGTTCAAATCAAAACAATAATTAACAAATATTTTAGAGACAATACTTTGAGGCTATTGGCATTTACTTTTAATACCTTTATTAAATATAATTTGTATTAAAACTACAATTTTTAAAAGTTCTAAATTACATTGCAACTTTATAGACTAATCATCATAGCTAACACTGGGTGCTTATTCTGTGCCAGGCATTGTTCTAAGTGTTCTACCTTTATTGTAACTCTATGAGGTAATTACTATTATTTTTTATATTAGATAAACATGCTGAAGTGAAGAGAACTCATATAATGTACTCATTATTATATGGCTAGGAAGCTACAGAGCTGGGATTCAAACCTAGAAAGTGTCAGTCTGGTACAAAGTCTGATTTTCCCTGTCAAACATTATTCTACCTTGCCTTTCTATGAGATAAATAAGTAAAAAGATACATGAAAGTATATTGAAATAAGAGAACATGTATATAATATTGAGCAGTAAGGCTTGACACTCAGGATAGATGTAAAATAAATTGTAAAACATTTCTATTGAGATTCAGTGGAATTCAAAGGGTCATCTAAACAGTCTAACATTTATCTTAACACAGTGAAAATTTCATTCATCTGCAGTAGGTATTTAGAATATATAAGTATTTGGAATATACAGGTATCTAGAATATGACCGCTACTCATCAGTTAAAAAACCCCAGACTCCAATAGAAAAATGGACAAGAATATGAATAGGCAATTCACAGAAACTTAATAGATACTTAGTTTCATTAGTTATCAAAAAAAATCAAACTTAAACCACTATGAGATAGCATTGCATATCCATCAGATGGTCAACAACTGGTAAATCTGGTAACACTGAATTTTGGTGAGGATATGGGAAAATGGAAATTCAGACATGGCTGGGGTAAATATAAATGCACATAACTTTGGAAATTGGCAATACCTAGTGAAAGCTGAAGATATGCAGAACTTACCCCAGCATTATCCCTTCTGCGTCTGCACTAGAGAAATCTTCAACCATGTACATAAGAAGTCTCTATAAGGATGCTTGTGAAGCACTGTTGGTAATAGCAAAAACTATTGACCCTCAGGAGTAAAATTCATAAACAGCGCAATGATACAGAGTTAAAATGAAACTACTCAATCTAACTGGTTAAACAAGGGTAAACCTTTAAACATACTTCTGAGTAAAAAAGAATACAAAATGCTATATCCAGTACAATGTCATTCATGTAGATGTTAAGCACTAAATACTATATAGAGAAACATGAATCTATGGTAAAAGTTCAGAACACTAAAGAGAATGATACTATCGTCACAGGATTTGAATAGTGAAGAGAGAAAAGAACTGGTGAATGGGGCTTTAGAGTCTATGTATTTTTTAATTTAAAAAGATTGGAATCAATTATAATCAAATATTAATAGAGCTAATCTCAGAGGTGGGTAGATAGGTAATGGTTATATGCACATATATTTTACTTTTTTGAATAAAATGCTTTATAATTGAGGTCTAAAAGGGTAATATGCGTGGAATTTTTTTTTTGTCAGGGAAAAATAAGGGGATTTAAATCATTTCTTCATCAAAAATCCCTTTGAACTTTTATTTGCCAAACTTCCTTCTTCCTTGTTATGAAGATTAGTAACTCCAAACCATATTCACTTCTGCGGTTTCATTCTGAAAAAAGAAAATTTGGCTGGTTTAGATAAAGCATTCCATTAACCTAGATTCTGAACTAGATGTTCTAAAAGGAAGTTATTATTTTCTCTGGCAGAGATGAAGGGAAAAGCCAAAACATTTTGATGTTGACACAGCTTCTGGAGAAATGCCAAAAAGGTCACTGAGTCTGTGATCCTTCATGGTGTCCGCAATGTGGGCCTTGCAATGATCCCAGTCCTGCTTACCACATGGTGCAGGTGTCTTTGGAGCTGAGTAGAAACATTCTGAAAATATGCATGTTGCTGTCCCTGGATAAATGCTTAATACTTAATGCACTGCTTTTCCTTGGTCTCAAAATTGTTCTTAAACTTACTTTGTGTGGCTATCTCAATGTTTATAAGCCAAAGAAAGTCAGCTACCTTTTGCTTACTGATGGTACACTGCATGTTAATTTATTATTTTTGGCTTACCTAATACATTTATATTTTATAAAATGGATATTTTTTGAAGGTATAATTGTGTCAAAGTGTGCACTTTTGGGTGGAGAAGCAAAAGCTTTGTCTTCGTATATAAAGATGATGGATCCTATCTTACGTACTTATCTTCAATACCTTTACTGTCACTGAATAAATGTTCCTTAGCACTTACCATGGCAGTTTTATTAAACGCAAAAATGTATGATTTTTTTCAGAGGTTAAAAAAAGTATAATCTGTATTATTTGAAACATTAGTAAACCAAGGAAATGCTTACTGAAAATTATGGTTCAATACCTAAAATGTCTATTTAATTTGTTTTACATAAAGCCTCCAGAAAGTGGATACAGTTGATTTTGTTAATTAATCTCATAAATCATTGTAAAATAAACAAAAGATTATAAATACAGTAATTTTGATAATCTGCTTTAAGTTACTAGAGAAATATTAAAAGCATGCACTTTTGCTTTTTGGATATACTTAATTTGAAGTAAATAATGCATGTTGAGCCAAAACAAATACAACTTTACCTCTGAATCGTATTTTAAGATTAAGGGGAAAAAGCCATAAAATAATTAACATATTTTCATTTCTCTATATTTTAAATTGATAAAATTTTATTTCAATAATGATGAAAAGTCACTAAGTACATTTTAAAGTTAGTCTTTTTTTAATTTAATACTTATAAACTGTATCATGTACTTTGAAAACATAACAGGTTAAAAATCACTTAAAATTATTTTATTTAAATTGTATTTTCCAAAAGAGTAGGTTGTGGGTTAGTCATCTTTGCAATTTGTCATGCCATTTGCTGGGATGACAGCTTCAGCTGGGCTTGTTGTCATCTTGGCCTCAAAAACAGCAAATGATGAAGCAAAGTCTGAGAAATTGTCTCATATTTTATGGCTCACTGAGTGAATGAATCAACTCAGGACGCTGCAGCATTGCCTGCAGGAGTCTGTGTCTGTGAAACTGCTGAAATTCCAAACGGAGTAGCTGATGGACTCTGGGCAGTATTCATGGTCCAAAAGGGTGTTGGCTTTCCTCCCCAGATTTAAGAACTGTAATTTTGAAATGAAGATGACATGTCATTTTCCATTTGTGACAAATCCTAGGAGCTGCTATACTGGTATTCTATCTGAATAAGGATATAAAAAAGATCCAAGTACACCTTCTACAAAGTAAAAACATATCCTTTTGAAGTGTCATGTTTGATGAGTTTTGATAAAGATATCAACTCATGTAGCCACTGCCACAACCAAGATATAGAATATTTACATTATGCTCCCAAAGTTCCCTCTTGCCCAATTTTAGTCGGTCACTCTGCCCCCTACCAGTCCCAGATAACCGCTGATCTAATTTTATCACTATAGAATTTTATAGAAATAGAATAATGCACTATGCACTCTCATTGTCTGACTTTCACTCAGCATAATATTTGTGAAATTTATTCATGTTTTTGCAGGAGCTCATTCCTTTTAGTCTCTGAGTAGCATTTCATACTATGGGGTCATACCACAATCTTTCCTACTTTCATTGTCCTTAGTTTTTTATTTTGTTACTGAAGTTGCTATGAATATTTATGTCCAATACTTTTTTGGACATATATGCTTTTATTTATCTTGGATTAAATACCTAGAATTGATATTACTGGGTCATGAACCTGTATAGATAATTTTAAAAGAAACTGACAAAGTGAGTTAAGAAATTGAGAAGGAAATTAAAGTTTTTTTGAAACACATGAAAATGGAAATGTAATTTATCAAAACCTATGGAATACATTTAAAAAGTACTAAACTTAGTGAAATTAGCACTTTTTTTTTTTTTTTTTTTTTTTTTTTGAGACAGAATCTCTCTCTGTCGCCCAGGCTGGAGTGCAATGGCTCAATCTCGGCTCACTGCAAACTTCGCCTTCTGGGTTCAAGGGATTCTCCCTTCTCAGCCTCCCAAGTAATTGGGATTACAGGCACCTGCCACCATGCCCAGCTAATTTGATTTTTTTTTTTTTGTATTTAGTAGAGACAGGGTTTCACCATGTTGGTCAGGCTGGTCTCTAACTCCTGACCTCAGGTGACCCACCCACCTCACCCTCCCAAAATGGTGGGATTACAGGCGTGAACCACTGTGCCCAGCCAAATTAGCACATTTTATATACTGTGTTGAAATTCACGGGAAAGCTTGTCTTCTGTAAATGACTTTTGAATACAGATTTGTTCAGACATCTCTAACATTACACATACTGTATTGGTCCACTGGATTGAAGGCAGAGAGAAGGAAGGGAGGAGAGAATGGTTCAAGGCCAAAATGGTCATATTTAGAAGATACCTCAGATTATAACCATTATTATATATGTGCAATTTTAACATAGTAGAAAAGTTATATGAAATTTCCAGTCTTTCTATATATTTAGAAGTGCTTGATGCATTTAAACGCAGAAGTAGTAGAATAACACTTCTTATAAATAGCTATTAAAAACTGACGGGAGGCCGGGCATGGTGGCTCACACCTGTAATCCCAGCACTTTGGGAGGCCAAGGTGGGCGGATCACCTGAGGTCAGGCGGTTGAGAGTTTGAGACCAGCCTGATCAACATGGAGAAACCCTGTCTCTACTAAAAATACAAAATTAGCCCAGTGTGGTGGTGCATGCCTGTAATCCCAGCTACTCGGGAGGCTTAGGCAAGAGAATCTCTTGAACCCGGGAAGTGGAGGTTGCAGTGGGCCAAGATCACGTCATTATACTCCAGCCTAGGCAACAAGAGTGAAATTCCGTCAAAAAAAAAAAAAAAAACTGACGAGAAATATTGTGCTTGGAAGTAGAATTGTTAATCCACCTCTGAACAGTGAACAGTGTACTTTCTATACTTGTTCATTGGGTTGAGGGAGATGGGAGGGAAGAAATTGCAAAAGGCATTTTGTTAGTGTGTACTAGAAAATGTCAGCTTATCCATTGTCCTTTATACCCAAATGCCCTTGACAGTGCATTTTATTTAACTTAACTATACTGTATATACTGTATATATTGGACAAATGAATCCTAATTTTATAATATCTAGTCACTAGATATTAGAGATTGTCAATGTATGACAAAAGGAGAGTTAGTAAACTAACACATTTTGTACATTTTATGTTAAGATGTATACAAAGATTGTATTTTGAAAAAGACTCCAGGAAGTGAAATGATAGCATCAGCTTTGACACATGTGCCCATATTTACCAGGTTGTTCGTAGAGAGGAGTTGAAAGAAATAAAGGATTCTAGACCAGAACGTTCCTATTTAGAAAACACTTTCAGATATAATAGTTGTTACATGTGTGTCGTTTATTCAACAATACTGTGTATATAGTAAACAAACTTAAGTCTTTATTTGAAACAGCTAGTCTTTCTAGATATTTAGAAGTACATAAATATGTTAAAAGTAGAGGTAGTAAATTACACATTTTATAGATAGCCTTTTGATATAAAATATTGTCCCTTGGAAAGTGATCAAACCACTCCTCTGAGCAGTACACATTATTTGTGCTGGTACAGGGAGGAAGGAGGAGAAGAAAGTGCAAAGGCCTTTACACCAGTGTGTTTATGGTGAGGCACAATTGACCACTGTTCCTTGTATCTACATTTTCTTTTACTTTGCTGTGTATATAGTATATATAAATGGGCAAACGTATCCTAATTTACAACATCTAGTCTTTCTAAATGATAAAGAGTTTGCCAGTGTATGACAAAAGCAGAGGTTAGTAAACTAATAAATTGAGAACATTTTGTTTTAAAATTCATAAGAAAGACTATTCTTAAAAACACTTAAAGAAGTGAAATTGTTAAATCTTGTCTAAGCATTACAAATGCTTATACCTGTCAACTGTGTTGATAGAGGTAGGAAGGGGAAGGGTTCTAGGCCAGAATGTTCTTATTTAGAAGACACTTTCAAATATAACCTGTGTTATGTGCACCACTTATTTAATGCTACTGTGTCTATGGTGGAAAACTTAAGTCCTATTTGAAATATCTAGTCTTTTCACATGCTTAAAATTGCACAACATAGGTTAAAACTAGAGGGCTAAAGTAACACCCTGAGGTAGTTTTTTGGTTAATTCCTAGGAGTGGTTGTGCTTGGGAATGCAATTGTTAAACTTGATGTTTGGAGAGTATGCTGACTGTTTATTGGGTGGCAGCAAGTCAGGGGAGGAGAAAGTATGCATGCAGAAGTGTTCCGCGCCTGTAAGTTTGATTAGGTCGGATGTCCTAACCGTTGTTGTATATGTGCCTTTTAGTTAGTACTGTTGTGTATTAAAGGATAAATAAGTCCTAATCCCCAAAGTATGTTAAAAGTAGAGGTAGTAAAACAGTTCCTACATAAATGTCCTCTCATTGGTTTTTGGGAAAGCCTGTCTTCTGGGAGTGACTTTTGTTAATCCAACTCTTGGAACTAGATGTAGTCCTATATTTAGTCACTGGGATAGTGGAAAAGGGAAAAGAGGAAAAGTGAAGGGAAGGGCTGTTTGTTAGTATCTCTACATATAGAAGAGGGTTTTAGATGATGTATTAGTCGGTTCTCATGCTGCTAATAAAACCATACCGACGACTGTGTAATTTCTAAAGGAAAGAGGTTTAATTGACTCACAGTTCAGCATGGCTGGGAATGCTTCAGGAAATTTACAATCATGGTGGAAGGTGAAAGGGAAGCAAGGCACTTACTTCACAGGGCAGCAGCAAGAAGTTTAAGGAGGGGGAATGCCAGACAATTATAAAACCATCAGATCTTGTGAGACTCATTCATTATCAGGAGAACAGCATGGGGGAAACAGCTCCCATGATTCAATTACCCCCACCTGGTCCTGCACTTGACATGTGGAGATTATGGGGATTACAATTCAAGGTAAGATTTTGGTGGGGCACAGAGCCAAACCATATCAGATGATAACCGTAGATCTATATGAGCATTGTTAGTAAAGCACCTAAGTGTATTGTGAACAAATTTAATTATTTTGCAACATCTAAGCTTTATAAATGTCTTGGGGTAACAATGTACGATAAAAAAGTAGAGCTAGTGAATTAACCAATTTGTAAATTTTTTTGTTATAATTGATAGAAAAGATACATCTTGGACATAGAATTATTAAACTGCCTCTGAGTAGTGTGTGTAAGGATTTGTTCATTAGGTTGGCATCAGAAGGGCAGAAGCAAATACAAAGGGAAAGATGTATGCAGATGTTTTCATATTTACATTTTGACAATAGCCATTGAGGTATGTGCATCTCTTGTGGTTGTACCATAGGAATACATTAATTAATTCAGTGGAAACATACATTCTTATTAATATTTTAATGGTATAGATCTGCTAATGAATTCTCTTAGAAACATACTTAGTATATTCTGTTGCATTATGTTTCATTTTAAATTGAGCATTAAGAGAATACAGTATTTTAATTTGAACTCTTTCAACGCTTTTATCTATAAGCATGTTGTCATTTTTGTCTTCTATGAAATGTTTACCCCAAGAAAGGCAGAATTATGTTTTTGTTTTCTTTTTTCCGACAGATTAAGTTGGTGTGATGTATTTTATTTTTGTTTGTTTGAGTTGGAGTCTCGCTCTGTCGCCCAGGCTGAAGTGCAGTGGCACAATCTCGGCTCACTGCGGCCTCTGCCTCCTGGATTCAAGCAATTCTCCTGCCTCAGTCTCCCAAGTAGCTGGGATTACAGGTGCCCAAAACCACACCAGGCTAATTTTGTATATTTAGGAGAGACAGGGTTTCTCCATGTTTACCAGGCTGCTCTCAAACTCCTGAGCTCAGGTGATCTGCCCGGCCTCCCAAAGTGCTGGGATTACAGGCGTGAGCCACTGAGCCTGGCAATGGTGTGGTGTATTCTTGATTATCAAAATACTCCTATAGCTTTGGGACTTTTTATTGGTAAATATTCATGATATTCATTGTAAGTATTTAGTATATATCGTGAAAAACCATGATACATACCGTACAATCTCAATCCCATAAAATCGGATGTTGTGTCTATACACACACAGGACCTAGAAGGACATATCAAGCTGTAAACTGCTTGTGATTGTGGATGGCTTTGTTCTTTGCTTCTTGTGTTTTTTAGTTTCCTATTACGCACATGTTAACTTCTAAAAAATAAAGATTATTTTTAAAGCCTGGGGAAAAAACTAGTGCTAAGAGGGAAGTTTATAGGAACAAACGCGTTCATCAGAAAAATAGAAAAATTTTGAATAAGCAACCTCATGAATGCACCTCAAGGAATTAGAAAAGCAAGAACAAACCAAACTAAAAATTATTAGCAGAGAAGGAATAATAAAGATCCAAACAGAAATAAATAAAATTGAAACTAAAATAATAGAAAAGGTCAACATAATAAAAAGTTCATTTTTTAAAAAGAAAAATCAACAAATCTTTAGCTAGACTACAAAAGACAAAAGAAGATACAAATAAATAAAATCAGAGATGATATGACTGAAATACAGAGGATCCTTAGTGACAATTGTGAACAACTATATGCCAACAAATTGAAAGAGCTAAATAAAATGGATACATTCCTGGGCACATAAAACCTACAAAGACTGAATAATGAAGAAATAAAAAATCTGAAAACACTAATAATCAGAAACAAGATTGAATCGGTACTAAAAATAATTTCCAACCAAGAAAAGTCCAGGACTAAAAGACTTCACTGCTAAACTTTATTAAACTTTTAAAGAAGAATTAATACTAATTCTTCTCAAACTCTTCTAAAAAACTGAAGGGAAGAGAATTCTTCCACACTTATTAGATGAAACCAGCATTATTCTGTTACAAACACTAGACAAGAAGGCAACACAAAATAAAATTATATGCCTATATTTTTGATGAACACAGATGCAAAAATTCTCAACATAACACTAGCAAACCAACTCCACAGCACGTCAAGAAGATTACATGCCATGATCAAGTGGGATTTATTCCAGGGATGCAAAGGTGATTCAACATATGCAAATCAATAAACATGATACATCACATCAACAGAATCAAGGACAAAAATCATATGGTCATTAATAGATGCAGAAAGAGCATTTGATGGAATTCAACATCTCTTCATAATAAAAACTCTCAACAATTAGGTACAGAAGGAATATACCTCAAAATATGTATTCTTTTGGCCATATGTGACAAACCCAGAGCTACCATACGGAATAAGAAAAAGTTGAAAGCCTTTACTCTAAGACAAGAATGCCCACTTTCACTACTTTTATTCACCAACATAGTACCAAAAGTCCTAACCAGAACAGTTAGTCAAGAGAAAGAAATAAAGAGCATCCAAACTGGAAAGGAAGAAGTCAAATTGTCCTTATTTGGAAATGTTATAATCTTATATTTAGAAAATTCTAAAGATGTTGCCAAAAAAATAGAACTGAAATAAATTCAATAAAGTTTCAAGTGACAAAATCAACATACAAAACTTAGTAGTATTTCTATACATTAATAGCAAACATTCTGAAAAAGAAATCAAGAAAACAATCCTATTTGCAATAGTTATAAAAAGCCCTAAGAATAAACTTAACCAAAAGAGAGAAAAGATATCTACAGTAAAACACTGATGGAAGAAATTTAAGAGGACATGAATTGGAAGAATTAATATTGTTAAAATGTCTATACTTTCCAAAACAATCTACAGATTAAATGTAATCTCTACCAAAATAACATGGCAGTCTTCCCCCAAAAAATAGAAAAAAAATCCTAAAATTCATATGAAACTGAAAAGACCCCTAATAGCCAAAGCAATCTTGAATAAAAAGAACAAAGCTGGAGGCATCACATTACCTGACTTGAAAATATAATACAAAGCTGTAGTAACCAAAGCAGCATGATACTGTCCTAAAAATAGACACATAAGGTCAATAGAGGACCCAGAAAACAGATAACAGAATAGAGGAGCCAGAAATAAATCCACACATTTGTAGCCAACTAATTTTTGACAAAGGCACCAATAACATACATTGGAAAAAGGACGGTCTCTTCAATAAATGGTGCTGGGAAAACAATGTCTATATGAACACAGAAGAATGAATCTAAACCCCAATCTTTCACCATATATAAAAATCAGATCAAAATGGATTAAAACGTTAATGTAGTGCCCAGAACTATAAAACTACTAAAAGAAAATGAAGGGTAAACTCTTTAGAACATTGGTCTGGGCAAATATTTTTGGGTAAGATCTGAAAAATATAGATAGCAGAAGGAAAAATAGACAAATGAAATACATCAAACTGAAAAGCTTCTACACTGTAAAGGAAGCTCTGTTGATTGCAACAGAGCATAGTGACAGCCTTCAGAGTGGGAGAAAATATTTGCAAACTATCCATCAGACAAGGGATTAATATCTAGAAAATATGAGAAACTCAAACAACTCAATAGCGAAAACCAAATAATCTGATTAAAAAATGAACAAATGGGCTGGGCGCGGTGGCTGACGCCTGTAATCCCAGCACTTTGGGAGGCCGAGGCAGGCGGATCACGAGGTCAGAAGTTCAAGACCATCCTGGCTAACACAGTGAAACCCTGTCTCTACTAAAAATGCCAAAAAATTAGCTGGGCGTGCTGGCAGGTGCCTGTAGTTCCAGCTACTTGGGAGGCTGAGGCAGGAGAATGGTGTGAACCCAGGAGGCAGAGCTTGCAGTGAGCCGAGATCGCGCCACTACACTCCAGCCTGGGAGACAGAGCATGACTGCGTCTCAAAAAAAAAAAAAAGAGCAAATGACCTGAGTTGCCATTTCTCAAAAGAAGACATACAAATGGCCAAAAGCATATGAAAAAAATGTTCAACATGACTAATTATGAGAAAAATGCAAATCAAAACCACAAGGTATCATCTTACCCCAGTTAAAATGGCTACTATAAAAAAGACCAAAGAAAAAAAATACTGGTGAGGTTGGGTTGCAAAGAAAGGGGAACGCTTATACGCCGTTGGTGGGAATGTAAATAAGTATAGCCATTATAGAAAACAGAATGGAGGTTCCTCAAAAACTAAGAAGTAGAAATGTTATATGATCCAGTAATCTCACTACTGGGTATGTATCCAAAGGAAAGAAAATCAGTGCGTCAAAGAGATATTTGCACTCTCATGTTTATTGCAGCACTATTCACAATAGCCAAGATATGGAATCAACCTTAGTTTTGACCAATAGATGCATAGTTAAATAAAATGTAATATATATACACAATGGAATATTTTTCAGCATTGAAAATAATAGAATCCTTTAACTTGTGGCAACATAAGTGAGCCTGGAAAAAAGTATGTTAATTTAAGTAAGCCAGACACAGTAAATCAAATACCACATATTCTCACTTATATGTGGAAGCTAAGAAAATTGATATCGTAGAAGTGGAGAGCAGAATAGTGGTTACCAGAGGCAGGGAAGAAGAATAGGGGAGGCAAAGATAGGGAGGGATTGGTTAATGGGTACAAAATTACAGTTAGATAGAAATAAGTTACAGTGTTCTGTAGCACAGTAAGGAGGCTAGGGTTAATAATAATTTTTTGTACATTTCAAAATAACTAGAAGAGAAAATTTTGAATAGTCCCAACGTGAAAAAAGATAAATGTTTGAGATAATGGATATCCCAATTACCGTGATTTGATTATTACACATTGTATGTATGTATCAAAATATCACATGTATCTTATAAATATGTACAATTATTATGTATCAACTAAAAATTTAAAATACAAAAAAATGGACAAACTTTTCTGAAACATTTGTAAAATTTTACCCTCCCCCAATGATGAATGAGCGTTCTATTGTTCTACATCCTCTCCAATGCTTGGTATTGTCCACATTTTAAATTTAGCTATTGTCCTGTGGTATCTCACTAAAGTTTCCATTTGCATTTCCCTTAGAACTAAAGATGTTCAGCATATTTCCATGTACTGTTTGGCGATTTATTTTTTTCTTCAATAAAGAAAGCTGCTCAAAACTTTCCCCCATTTTTCAATTGATTTGCCTTCTAATTTATTGAGCTATATGAATTATCAAATATATTCATTATGAATTTTCTCAGAGAAATGTATTGCACATATTTTCTCCCAGTCTGTGGCTTGGTTTTTCATTTTCTTAACAGTATTGTTTGAAAAGTAGCAGATTTCAATTTTGATGAAATACAAATTATCAATTTTTTAATTTATAGTTGGTGCTTTTACTATCTTATCTAAATATAACCTTTACCTATCCAAGTCACAACAATTTTTCTTCTCTATTTTCTTTTAGAATTTTGAGAATTTTAATTTTTATATTTAGGTGTATGATGCATTTTAAGTTAATTTTGTGGTTGGTATGAAGCAAAGATCAAGGTTCACTTTATTCCATGTGGATATTTGGTGGCTTCAGCACCACCTATGGAAAGGCTGTCTTTTTCACATAGAACTGTTTTTGCACCTTTGTAAAAAGATCAATTGGCTATTTATGTCTGTACTAAAGGTTACTGGTTAAGAACTCAGCCACTGGAATTTGATTATCTGAGTTTAAATCCTGTTTCAACCACTTATAGGATGGTGACCCAACCTCAGTTTACTCATTTTGTTCCATGAAGAAATAAGGGGGAAGAGCTAATGTTCAAAGGCCCTCAGTAATATGACTTCCCTAAATCTACAAATCTAGGTTTGTGGAAGTGATGGGATTTGAGCCCAAGTCATTTGACTTTCTGTTTATAACTAATTGGACTTTAGTACACTGCATTTTTTAAATGATTCTTTCAAATCCTTTTCACAACTTTGGAAAAATGCTTACACTTCCTCAAGTTGACTTTTCACACACTTACACGTGAGAAAAGCAAGCTATTTACCTCTTCATGGGAATAAAATCTTACTCTTTGTAATTTCTGCAGAAGAATTTTAAGCCCAAAATATTCACTTAGGATTTCCAGAATATAATCCTTATTTTTGATTACTCATTTCATGTATCTCTTCTGTTTTTTTTTTTTGTGTGTGTGTGTGTGTGTGTTATCATTTTCTAGTAGCTTAAGATAACAAGCTCCAAGTAGATTCGGATATGCAAGTGTTCCAAACAGATAAATAAAATTGATTAATAATTGATACAAGTAGCTATTGTTACTTTTGAAGTAGTATGGCCTTTAAAATTCTTTGGATAAAGATAACTCATCTCTAACTCCAGGATTGTGAGCTTCTAAATAAAAGCTAAAAGCTTGGAGTGTCAAATAATCCCAGAGAATTTCATGGAAAAAAAGGAGGATGAGGAGGAGGAGGAGGAAGGGGAGAAGGAGGAGGAGGAAGAGGAGAAGGAGGAGGAGAAGAAGGATGAGGAGAGGAGAAGGAGGAGGAGGAAAAGGAGGAGGATGAGGATGAGGAGAAGGAGCAGGATGAGAAGGAGGAGGATGAGGAGGATGAGAAGAAGGAGGAGGAGGAAAAGGAGGATGAGGAGAAGGAGGAGGAGGAGAAGGAGGAGGATGAGAAGGAGGAGGAGGAGAAGGAGGAGAAAAAGGAGGAGGAGAAAGAGAAGGAGGAGGAAGAGGAGAAGGAGGAGGAGGAGAAGGAGGAGAAGAAGGAGGAGGAGAAGGAGGAGAAGAAGGAAAAGGAGGAGGAAGAAGAGGAGAAGGAGGGGGAGGAGGAGGAGAAGAGGAAGAGACAACAGAGTCAGAGTCCCTTTCACACTAGGATTTCTCTCTTTCATTCTGGAAGTTTTACTTCTAATATTACAAAGGACTTCATTGAAGCCAAGCGGAAAGTTGAACTTGTGACAAGAGTGTGTATGCTGTGAGAATGAAACTGTACTCTAAGCAAACTTGGTTTGGCAAAGTATGTAAGAGGCCACAGCATAACTTTTTTTTTTGACATTTGAAGTATCTACTTTTTTCTTTGATAAACATGGACTCAAAAATTTAAACAAGAGTCCAATACATTTTGAAAACTTCTCTCTTGCAAAGATAAAGTGTCATATAGGAGAACTTTGCTTCCCTTAGCACAGCAGAACACAGAACCTCTGTGGCCAGTCTAGAGATTTGAGGAGGCAATATGAAAAGGTGGTTATCTACTTCTAAGTGTTTGATTCTGATCTGCCTGAGTTTCCTCTTCTCAGGTCTTTCTCACTGGGGCCCCGATTCATATTGTCATGCTGACTTCATTGGTTCTTGGAGTTCGTTTCAGTTTGGATTCCACGGAAATTAAAACCATAAAACACAAAAAAATTCAGACTCATGCTACAACACGGATGATCCTTGAGGATCTTATGCTAAATGAAATAAGTCAGTCACAAAAGGACAAATATTATATGATCTTCTTCATATTAAGTACCTAGTTAGTGAAATTTTTAGCAACAAAAGGTAAAGTGGTTGTTGCCAAAGGCTGGAAGAATAGAGAGCTATTGTTTAATGGGCACAGAGTTTTACTTTGGGAAGATAAAAAGTGCATGGAAAATCCCCTACCTCAGATGTTTCTTAATGTAATTGAAACATCATGAGATATTTTTAAAAAATTATCTAATAAAAAGAAGTGAACAGACATACCCAAGAAATAGTGTTATAGTAACAGCTTAGTTTGCAGTCTTATAAAACTTTCTCTTTGCTTGAATCTTGTACTTCCTAAAATACGTTCACCTCTAGGCAAAGAGTATCACCTGTCACCTGACATCTAGGAGTTCCTTCTGAAGCACTTCAGCTTCATATAGTTAAAAGCAGAGACACAGTTTCCCAGTCAGTAGTTCGCAAAGTTATCTCTCACTCAGTTTGAGAAATGAGTGGAGACAATGGGTACCAACAGAGATTATAGCTTTATATGGGCCCACCCCAGACAGCAATTAACCTCCACATAGTCACACATACAGCAACAACATAGTCATGTTAAAAACTTCCAACAATAGGTAGCCAAATCATAGAACTGTCATTTATGAAGCTCCTATTATATGCCAAGCAGTATACATGCTAAATTTTATTTAAGGCAAAAACTACATGGTATTTAAAGTAATATTCTTTAAATACCTACAAATGGATTTCACTTCTTTTTTAGAACTCAAAGTTTAAAAATTTTCTTATTGTGGTAAAATATGCATAAAATAAAATTTACCAATCTAACAATTTTCACATATCTAGTTCAGTGCCATTAAGTACATTCACATTGTTGTATTATTATAACCATCACTGTCACTCACACTCAGAACATTTTTATCTTTCCAAAGTAAAACTTTGCGCCCATTAAACAATAACTCTCCATTCTTCCAGCCTTTGGCAACAACCATTTTACCTTTTGTTTCTAAAATTTTGACTAATTTAGGTACCTAATATGAGGGGGATCATACAATATTTATCTTTTTATGACTGACTTATTTCATTTGGCATAAGGTCCTCAAGGTTTATCCATGTTGTAGCATACATGTGAATTTCCTTGCATTTTATGGTTAAATAATATTTCATTGTATGTATATATTACATTTTGTTTATTTATTCATCTATTCATGGACATTTGTGTTGCTTCCACCTTTTGACTATTATGAATGATGCTGCTATGGACATGGTTGTGCAGAAGTCAAAGTTTTAATAGTTCAGGAACTGTATTTATTTGAACGCTTGTTTATAGGAGACATAAGACCCAGTGTTTCTTAGACCAGTAGAATGATCATGATTAACATTAATTGATTGTACATTTCAAAATAGCTAGAAGAGAATAATTCAAATGTTCCTATTGCAAAGAAAAATAAATGTTTAAAGTGATGGATATTCTAATTACTGAGTTGATTAAATGAATATATCAAATTATCATATGTACAGCAAAAATATGTACAGCTATTATGTATCAATAAAATTAATTGATTGATTTTTAAAAATCTGGCAATAAACTTCTTTCACAGATTTTTAGTGATTCCTGCATTTCTTTAAACAGTTAAGTATAAAATTAGTGGTCTCCTTTATTGCTGACACTTAAACCACTTCAATACTTAGAAACAGATAATAGCATTCTTAGGGAAAGCAAAAAGGGAATATCTGGAAATACTTAAATTGAACTTGACATGTAATTTATTTTTAATCAAAATATGTTAAAATGTTATTAATGTCATGAAAACATGTTATTTAAAAAACTGAGACTAAAGAAGATCTTATAATAAAAGCGTATCACTTCTTTCCACACTCAGTCCCTCAACAACAACTATTTTTAAATGTTTTAGCTATTTTGTTCTGGTAGAGAATGCCATGTCTCTAAATATTGTGTTTGAACCAAGTTTTTAAAAAATTACTTATACATATGAAATTAACCCCTACAGAATTTCTCTATAATGACTGATAATCCAGTCCCCTTATACTTGTCTACCACTTCTGTTCTATAATCATAATTAAGTCATCTGGACTTGTTGATATGAAATATTTGTAAATAATTAACTGCATTTACCTAACCTATGAAAATACTGTTTACTGAAGACAGAAGTATTATATGATCATAATATTTCTTCTTTTACAGGTTTTGGCTTACTTAGAGTTTTGATTTAATTTTCCAATTAAAACTATTTTATCCTTCTTTTTTTTAATTTAACTATTATATTTTCCCAAAGACCAGTGATCCAGGACCCCTCAACTCAGGTTTTTCTCTGTCTATTTTATTCCCTGGTTGAATTTTTTATTTGCTGGAACATGTGTCTTCCCTCATTATAGGTTTATTCACTTGTTTTGTTGACACGTATCTTCAGAGAACTTCCTAAGGAAGATTGTAAAGGAGAATTTTCTGAGCTTTTACATATCTGAAAGTGGTTTTGTCTTCTACCCTAACACATGATTGGTAGTTTTTCTGGATATAGAATTCTAGGTTGAAAATTATATTACTTCAGAGCTTCCTCTGCCTTTTAAGTGTTGCTGATGACAAAGATGATCCCAGTCTGATGATTATTCTTCATAGTGATTTGGTTTTTCCAAAAGGAAACTTTTAACTAGACTTTCTAAATTTTCTAATGATGTACTCAGCTGTGTGGGGGTGTGTGTGTGTGATTTTACAGAACACTTGCAGAACTGCTTCAGATTGAAAATTCAACCTTCAAATCAGGAAAATTCTCTATTATTTCTTTGAGAATGTCTTGCTTTCTATTTTTCTCTATTCTTTTTTCTATAACATATTAGTAATTGGTGTCATTTTCCATGTTTATTTTCATTTTTCTTATATTATCCATCTGTTATACTTATTTCTACTTTCTTAGATATTTGTTTTATTTTATGTTTCAAACTTCGTATAAAATTCACTACTTCACTTACCATATTTAAAATTCCTAAGAACTTATTTTTGTCCCCTAATTGATCCTTCCTCACAGCATTCCTTTTTTTATTATAAAATATCTTCCTTAATCTCTTTAAGAATACTAGGTTTTTAAAGTTCTCTTCCTTTTGAAATATGTTATAAGCTTAATTTTAAAACAGTTTTAGGTTTACAGAAAATTGTGAAGATGGTACAGGGTATTTTCATATACCTGACCTCTGATTTTCCCCTATTAAAAGAATATTTTACATTGGCAGGGTGTATTTTGTCACAATTAATAGGACAATATTGATAACTATAACTAACTAAAGTCCCTAAATCAAAGTACTGGTCATGCATTTTGTAGCATGTATCTCAATTAAGATTTATCTGAGAAATTGCTTTATGAATCTGAGTGCTCCTGTATTGGGTGCATATATATTTAGGATAGTTAGCTTTTCTTGTTGCATTGATCCCTTTACCATTACGTAATGCCCTTCTTTGTCTTTTTTGATCTTTGTTGGTTTAAAGTCTGTTTTATCAGAAACTGGGATTGCAACCCCTGCTTTTTTTTTTTTTTTTGCTTTCCATTTGCTTGGTAAATATTCCTCCATCCCTTTATTTTAAGCCTGTGTGTGTCTTTGCACATGAGATGGGTCTCCTGAACACAGCACACTGATGGGTCTTGATTCTTTAACCAATTTGCCAGTCTGTGTCTCTTAATTGGGGCATTTAACCAATTTAAATTTAAGGTAAATATTGTTATGTATGAATTTGATCCTCTCCTTATGATGCTAGCTGATTATTTTGCCCCTTAGTTGATGCAGTTTCTTCATAATGTTGAATGTCTTTACAATTTGGTACATTTTTGCAGTGGCTGGTACCGGTTTTCCCTTTCCATATTTAGTGCTTCTTTTAGGAGCTCTTCTAAGGCAGGCTTGGTGGTGATGAAATCTCTCAGCATTTGCTTGTCTGTAAAGGATTTTATTTCTCCTTCGCTTATGAAGCTTAGTTTGGCTGGATATGAAATTTTGGGTTGAAAATAATTTTCTTAAAGAAAGTTGAGATCTACAAAAAGACTTAGACTTCCACACCACAATAGTGGGAGATTTTAACACCCCATTGTCAGTATTAGACAGACCAGCAAGACAGAAAATTAACAAGGATATTCAGGACTTGAACTCAGCTCTGGACCAAGCAGACCTAATAGACATCTACAGAACTCTCCACCCCAAATCAACAGAATATACATTCTTCTCAGTGCCACATCGCACTTATTCTAAAATTGACCACATAATTGGAAGCAAAACACTCCTCAGCAAAGGCAAAAGAATGAAAATCATAACAAACAGTCTCTCAGACCACAGTGCAATCAAATTAGAACTCAGTATTAAGAAACTCACTCAACTACATGGAAACTAAACAACCTGCTCCTGAGTGACTACTGGGTAAATAACGAAATTAAGGCAGAAATAAAGAAGTTATTTGAAACCAATTAGAACAAAGACACAATGTACCAGACTCTCTGGGATACAGCTAAAGTAGTGTTAAGATGGAAATTTATAGCACTAAATGCCCACAAGAGAAAGCAGAAATGATCTAAATTTGACACCTAATATCACAAAAGAACTAATGAAGCAAGAGCAAACAAATTCAAAAGCTAGCAGAAGACAAGAAATAACTAAGATCAGAGCAGAACTGAAGGAGATAGAGACACAAAAAAACCTTCAAAAAATCAATGAATCCAAGAGCTGGTTTTTTGAAAAGATTAAGAAAATAGATAGATTGCTATCCAGACTAATAAAGAAGAAAATAGAGAAGAATCAAACAGACACAATAAAAAATGATAAAGGGGATATCACCACGGATTCCACAGAAATACAAACTACCATCAGAGCTTACTATAAACACCTCTATGCAAATAAACTAGAAAATCTAGAAGAAATGGATAAATTCCTGGACAATTACACCCTCTGAAGACTAAACCAGGAAGAAGTCAAATCCCTGAATAGACCAATAACAAGTTCTGAAATTGAGGCAGTAATTAATAGCCTACCAACAAAAAAAAGCCCAGAACCAGAAAGATTCACAGCCGAATTCTTCCAAAAGTACAAAGAGGAGCTGGTACCATTCCTTCTGAAACATCCAAACAATAGAAATAGAAGGACTCCTCCCTAACTCATCTTATGAGGCCAGGATCATCCCAATACCAAAACTTGGCAGCGACACAATGACAACAAGAAAAGAAAATTTCAGGCCAACATTCTTGATGAACATTGATGCAAAAATCCTCAATAAAATCCTGGCAAACTGAATCCAGCAGCACATTAAAAAACTTATCCACCATGATCAAGTCAGCTTCATTCCTGGGATGCAAGGCTGGTTCAACATACTCAAATCAATAAACGTAATCCATCACATAAACAGAACCAATGACAAAAACCACATGATTATCTCAATAGATGCAGAAAAGGTCTTAGATAAAATTCTACACCACTTCATGCTAAAATCTCTCAATAAACTAGGTATTGATGGAACATATCTCAAAATAATAAGAGCTATATATGACAAACCCACAGCTAATATAATTCTTAATGGGCAAAACCTGTAAGCATTCCCTTTGAAAACCACACAAGACAAGGATGCCCTCTCTTACCATTCCTATTCAACATAGTATTGGAAGTTCTGGCCAGGGCAATCAGGCAAGAGAAAGAAATAAATGGTATTCAAATAGGAAAAGAGGAAGTCAAATTGTCTCTGTTTGCAGATGACATGCTTGTACATTTAGAAAACCCCATCGTCTCTGCCCAAAATCTCCTTAATCTGATAAGCAACTTCAGCAAAGTATCAGGATACAAAATAAATGTGCAAAAATCACAGGCATTCCTACACACCAATAATAGAGAACAAAATCATGAGTGAAGGCCCATTCACAATTGCTAAAAAGAGAATAAAATATCTAAGTATACAACTTACAAGGGATGTAAAAGTCCTCTTCAAAAAGAATTACAAACCACTGCTCGAGGAAATAAGAGAGAAGACAAAAAAATGGAAAAACATTCCATGCTCATGGATGGGAAGAATCAATCTCATGAAAATGGCCATACTGCCCAAAGTAATTTATAGATTCAGTGCTATCCCCATCAAGCTGCCATTGACTTTCTGTACAGAATTAGAAAAAAAAACTACTTCAAATTTCATACGGAACCAAAAATGCACCGGTATAGCCATGACAATCCTAAGCAAAAAGAACAAAGCTGGAGGCGTCACACTACCTGACTTCAAACTATATTACAAGGCTACAGTAACCAAAACAGCATGGCACTGGTACCAAAACATATATATATAGACCAATAGAACAGAACAGAGGCCTCAGAAATAATGCCACACATCTACAACCATCTGATCTTTGACAAACCTGACAAAAACAAGAAATGGGGAAAGGATTCCCTATTTAATAAATGGTGTTGGGACAACAGGCTAGCCATAGGCAGAAAACTGAAACTGGACCCCTTCCTTACACCTTATACAAAAATTAATTCAAGATGGATTAAAGACTTAAATGCAAGACCTAAAACTATAAAAACCCTTGAAGAAAACCTAGGCAATACCATTCAGGACATAGGCGTGGGCAAAAACTTCATGACTAAAACAACAAAAGCAATGGCAACAAAAGCCAAAATTGACAAATGGGATCTAATTAAACGAAAGAGCTTCTGCACAGCAAAAAAACTATCATCAGAGTGAATGGGCAACCTACAGTATGGGAGAAAAATTTTGCAATTTATCTATCTGATAAAGGGCTAATATCTAGAATCTACAAAAACTTAAACAAACTTACAAGAAAAAAACAAACAGCCCATCAAAAAGTGAGTGAAGGATATGAACAGACACGTCTCAAAAGAAGACATTTATGCAGCCAACAAACATGAAAAAAAACCTCCTTATCAGTGGTCATTAGAGAAATACAAATTAAAACCACAATGAGATACCAACTCATGCCAGTTAGAATGGTGATTATTAAAAAGTCAGGAAACAACGGATGCTGGAGAGGATGTGGAGAAATAGGATTGCTTTTACAATGTTGGTGGAAGTGTAAATTAGTTCAAACATTGCAGAAGACAGTGTGGTGATTCCTCAAGGATCTAGAACCAGAAATACCATTTGACCCAGCAATTCCATTGCTGGGTATATAACCAAAGAATTATAAATCGTTCTACTATAAATACACACGCACCCATATGTTTATTGAAACACTATTCACAATAGCAAAGACTTGGAACCAACAAAAATGCCCATCAATTGTAGACTGGATAGAGAAAATGTGGCACATATACACCATGGAATACTATTTAGCCATATAAAGGATGAGTTCATGTCCTTTGCAGGGACATAGACGAAGCTGGAAGCCATAATTCTCAGCAAACTAACACAGGAACAGAATACCAAACACCGCATGCTCTCACTCATAAGTGGGAGTTGAACAACGAGAACACATGGACACAGGGAGGGGAACATCACACACGAGGGCCTGCGAGGGGTTGGGGAGCTAGGGGAGGGCTAGCATTAGGAAAAATACCTAATGTGTATGACGGGTTGATGGGTGCAGCAAACCACCATGGCACGTATATACTTGTGTAACAAACCTGCACGTTCTGCACATGTATCTGAGAACTTAAAGTATAATTCAAAAAACTTGCATAACTTATTATTATTATTTTTTTTTGAGACGGAGTCTTGCTCTGTCGCCCAGGCTGGAGTGCAGTGGCGTGATCTCCGCTCACTGCAAGCTCCGCCTCCTGGGTTCAGGCCATTATCCTGCCTCAGCCTCCATAGTAGCTGGGACTACAGGCGCCCGTCACCAGGCCCAGCTAATTTTTTGTATTTTTAGTAGAAACGGGGTTTCACTGTGTTAGCCAGGATGGTCTCGATCTCCTGACCTCGTGATCCACCCGCCTCTGCCTCCCAAAGTGCTGGGATTATAGGCGTGAGCCACCGCTCCTGGCAAAACTTGCATAACTTTTATGCAAGTTTTAAAAATACAAAATTTTCTCCCTAAAGTTAAAAAAAAGATTTATCTGATATTTTTCTCATAATTAGGCTAGAATTTTTGGGTTTGGGGAAGAAACCCATAGAGATAAGAAGTCATATACTCGTTACATCACATCAAAGATATTATGTCATCTTTATGTCAATATGATTTATTACAATTGACGTTAACCTTGAACACCCACCCGGTGCTGTGGCTCATGGTTCCTGGAACTACAAGGTACTTCTGGCTTATGTAGTATGTTTTATGCTATAGTTTGAGAATCAACCATTTTCTCAAGGATCCCTGGTTCCTATTACTGGGGAGTGGTATTAGAAAACAAGTTCTGGATAGTAAATATGTTCATTACTACTGGGGCACTGTTGCTTTCAGATATATTCAGCTGGCAATGCAAGGAAATATATGTGTGAATACTAACCAAAGTTTGTACATATATCTATAAATTATTCTGTATGTAACCACTCACTTCAACAGTGAGAAACCTAGCTCCCACTATCAGCTATCTTTTTACTTAATTGTTCAATTCTATATATAGTGGTTTTAGATTTGTTATCCTGTACCTCCACGGTAATCAACATTACCGACCAGAAAACAATCTTATGTACTGTTTCTTCTGCCTTTACACTATAAAATTCCACGAGTTAGTTTTTACAAATGCATAGTGTCCTGCATATACCAATACAATATCATATAGGATAGTTTTATTACCCTGAAAGATTCCTTGTGTTTCACCTATTCAAACCTCCCACAAAAGTCTTAGCAACCACTAATCACATAATTGAAATAATACAGTATGTAGCCTTTTCAGACTGGTTTCTTTCACTTAGCAATATGCATTTAAAATCCATCTATGTCATTTTATGCCTCAATTGTTCATTTCTTTTTATTGCTGAATACTAATTCATTTTATGAATAAACCAGCTGGTTTATCTATTCACCTATTGAGAGACATCATGTTTTGCTTCCATTTTTGCGTTTAAGAATAAAGTATTATAAACATCCTTGTTCAGGTTTTTCTGTAGTTTTCAAATCAGTTTGGTAAATACCTCACAGCATGATTGCTGGGTAGTATGATAAGACTATATTTAACTTTCTAAGAAACTGCTTGAGTGCCTGTATCATTTTTGATTCCCAGCCCCAATGAATGAGAGTTCTTTGTTCTTTTTTTTTTTTTTTTTTTTTTTTTTTGAGATGAAGTCTCTCTCTGTTGCCCAGGCTGGAGTGCAGTGGCGTGATCTCGGCTCACTGCAAGCTCCACCTCCTGGGTTCATGTCATTCTCCTGCCTCAGCCTCCCGAGTAGCTGGGACTACAGGCGCCCACCACCATGCCTGGCTATTTTTTTTTTTTGTATTTTTTAGTAGAGACAGGGTTTCACCATGTTAGCTGGATGGTCTCAATCTCCTGACCTCGTGATCCACCTGCCTCGGCCTCCCAAAATGCTGGGATTACAGGGGTGAGCCACCACGCCCAGCCAAGAGTTCTTATTATTCCATATTCTCGTCAGCATTGGGGATTGTCAATGTTTTGGATTTTTGCCATTTAGCCAGAGGTCCAAAAAATGATAATCCTAATAGATACGTAGTGATATAGCATTATTGTTTTAATTTTTAATTACTTAATGAAAAATTATGTTAAGCATCTTTTCATATGCTTATTCTCCATTTGCATATTTCCTAGAGTGTCTATTCAGATTTTTAGCCCACTTCTTATTAATTTTTTACTAATAAGTTTTAAGAGTTCTTGTATATTTTGGATACAAGTCTTTTATAAGATATATAACCTTGGTTGCTTTTTAACTCAAATTCAACAATGATACACTGGGCAACTGCAATTAAAACTTCAGGGTACAAGTTACTTAGACTACAGAGATGATCTATTGTTCTTTTTCAAAAGGAGCTTATAATAAAATGAGGCATAAGACAAATAAAAGATAAACTAAATATGGCTCTTTGGTGAAGAATGCACAACGACCAAGTAAATGATGTAACCCACAAATGATACCAAAGTTCAGGGGAAAACAAGGCAGTTGGATAATATACCATCATAGAAAGACAGAGAGAGGTACAGATACAGTAGAATAAAAATTAATTATTTTGGAGGTGGTAGTAGAGAAAAAGAGTAATTGTCAAATAATCCTACTTTAGAGCTGAGAATAGAAAGCCTGTTTGTAGTGGTAAGAAAAAATTGAGACATTAGAATTAAAACTTTACTCTGCTTTTCTATGAGAATGACAAAAAATATACCAGTTGGAAAGTAAAAGCATAAATTGAGAAAATGACATCAGCAATATGGTGGAGCCCTCATCTCCTCATAGAAACACTAATATAAACAATCATCCATGCATGAAAAAATCCTTCACAAGAGCTCTTAATTTCAGGTAAGAGATTATAGCATCTGAGTGTTGGACATATATGAGAAAGAATGAATTGAAGAAGGTGGAAAGGACAGTTTTATATTGCTTGTGACGCTCTCTCCTAAGCCTACACAGCACAGAGCCAAGAGAAACATCCTCTATGTGGGGAAGGAGAGTGGGCTAAGTATCCTACTTCACCCTGGACACTAGTACCAGGTCTATCCCAGTGAACTCTGGTGCTATCCCAACAAACTATGGCCCCAAGCTCCAGACTCCCCTTAAAGACTTAAGCTTCAGACTTGCCCCAGCACCAGGCAAATTCTCATAGCTCAGATTCCAGATTGACCATGTGAATGAATCTAAGATGTTGTTCATTCTTATGGACCCAAACCCTAGCAAGCCAACCAATAGACTACAGCAGAATGCCTGCCTGTAAACTCCACCAACTGGCCTATCTAGAATATCTGGTGGGAGTGATTGGTGAAGAGCTGTTTCTTTTGGAGCCAATGTATAAAGGCTGGAGGCTGTATCTACTTCTTCAAATGTGCAACCACAAACACAAGCCCATAATGATCACAAATAATCAGGGAAACATGACACCAATAGGAATGAGGTAAAGCATAAGTAACTGAAGTTAAAAATCAAGATCTATGAATTGTCTAATAAAGAATTCAAAATAATAATCTTATGCAAGTTCAGTGATCTACAAGAGAACACAGATGCACAATTAAACATAATCAGGAAAACAATATTTGAACAACATTAGAAGCTCAAGAAAGAGAAAGAAACACTAAAGTAGAACCAAACAGAAATTCAGGAGCTAAAGAATACAATAACTGAACTGAAAAATATCATACAGAGTTTTAACAGCAGATGTGATAAAGCAGAAGAAAGAATCAATTTGCTGGAAAACGGATCATTTTAAATTACAATCAGAAGAACAATAAATAAATAATAAGAAGAAAGCCTATAGGACTTTTGGTATGACATCAAGTAAACCAAAGAATTACAAAAAAGACAAAAATAAGTTTAAAAAATTTGAGAAGACTGAAATCTTTTCTACCACAATGGAATGAAACTAGAAATCAATAACATAAAAAATTGAAAGCATGAACAAATATGTAAAAATTAAAGCCCTGGGCAACAAATGGGTCAAAAAATGAATCAAAAGGGAAAATATTTTGAAGTAAATGAATATTTACTTCAAAATATTTACTTAAATATTTTGTATTTTAAATACTTAAAAATATTTATTTACTTAAAATATTTTTAAGTATTTTACTTAAAGAATATTTACTTAAAAATATTTTGAAGTAAATGAAAATGGAAACTTACAATATGCAGCAAAAACAGTTTTAAGACGGAAGTTTAGGCTGGGCGTGGTGGCTCACACCTGTAATCTCAGCACTTTGGGAGGCCAAGGCAGGTGGATCACCTGAGGTCAGGAGTTCGAGACCAGCATGGCCAACATGTGAAACCTCGTCTCTACTAAAAATACAAAAATTAGCTGGGTGCAGTCGCAGGCGTCTGTAATCCCAGCTACTTAGGAGGCTGAGGCAAGAGAATTGCTTGAACCTGGGAGGTGGAGGTTGTGGTGAGCCGAGATCACACCATCGCACTCCAGCCTGGGCGCCAGAGTGAGACACTGTCAAAAAAAAAAAAAAAAAGGAAGTTTACAGTACAAACACCTGCATTAAGGAAAAAATTAAATAATAGGCTGGGTGCAGTGGCTCATCCCTATAATCCCAGCACTCTGGGAGGCCGAGGCAGGTGGATCACCTGAGGTCAGGAGTTTGAGACCAGCCTGGTCAACATGGTGAAAACCCATCTCTACTATAAATAAAAAAATTAGCTGGGCACGGTGGCAGGTGCTTGTAATTCCAGCTACTCAGGAGCCTGAGACAGGAGGATCACTTGAAACCTGGAGCTGGAGGTTGCAGTGAGCCGAGATCATGCCAATGCACTCCAGCCTGGGCTACAAGAGTGAGACTCCATCTCGAGAAAAAAAAATGAACAATCTGAATTTATACCTCAAGAAATTATAAAAAGAAAACAAACTAAGCTGAAGAAAAGCAGATAAAACGAATTAAAATTAGAGCAGAAATAAATATATTGGAGACTAGAAAAACAATAGGAAAATAAATAAAATTAAGAATTGAGTTTTGGAAAGATAAACAAAATTGACAAATTTTTAGCTAGACTAAGAAAAAAAGAGGGAGATTAAATAGAGTAGCCAGTAAACATTAGCTCTTCAATTGGATCACCCAGTAGGACATATTGGGATTCATCAAGGAAGCAACATGACCCGTGGAGCTCAGAGAGGAATGAGACAGGACAGCCACCCACCTGGGATTGGCACAAAGCCAAAGGAGGCTCCTAACCATAGGGAAATGGTGAGTGAGCAAGAGGCCCCAGGGATTCACTTCTGGCAGAGATCTTTACAATACTGGGCACAGGAGATCCTCACTAACCCCCTATCCCTGCGGCCTCCAGATATGCAAAGCTGCATGGAGTCTGGGCAGAGCTGCCATAGAGGCCCACATGAAGCCCCAAGGGCCTTAGACCCCTGAGCACCCTGGCACCAGCTGATGTAGCTCCACCAACAAGGTAGGCCAGGATCTCTCACATACCTCGAGGAAGGGCTACATCCATAGTGCTAAGGAGTGGGCAGACTATATGCCTTGCCTCCACTATACCTCATGAGGAAAAGCCCTCTGGCCTGGGACCCTTGTGCAACCACCCCACTCCTGCCTTAGCATTTGGGCTGGTTGCAGCTCTGCAATTCTCTGGGACAGAGCTTCCAGAGGTAACCCACAGGCCTATAGCTTATACCATTGTTGCAGCCCCCAACCTTACTGCCTTCAGCCTGGGGAGAGAGTGAGGAGCCCAAGAACAATTGCGGTCTTCCAGCACACTGCAGCTCCCTTATGGAAAAGCAGCCAGACTGTTTTCCATATAGGTTTCTGCCCCTGCTACTCATCACTAGGCAGGGCTTCCTGACCTGGGCCCCCAGCATAGCTGTCCTACCGTTACCTGATTATGTCAGTCAGTGGTGGCTCTGGTTTCTCTGGGGTAAAGATCTCAGAGACAATTCACAGGCTCTCTGCCATTGCCGCTGCAATGGTACCACCTTTGTGGTCCTTAGTCTAAGGAACAAAGACCATGATTACTTTGCTGGCACCTCCAGCATGATGCAACACCATACAGAGTGGAGCCCTCTCTTCACTTTGAGCCTCTGATCCTCTGCTCTTCACTAGGCAAGGCCACTGGCTTGGGATGGCAGTGCAGCTGCCCTACCCGCTACTGAACATTTCCCTTTGCAGTAGCTTTATGTCTGTTGGGGTGGAGCTTGCAGAAGCAACTGACAACCCCTTTTCCACTGCTGCTACAGCAGTACCCACCCTTGCCGCCACAACACTGGGGAAAAAACAAAGAGCCTGAGTGCTTCACTTTCACCTCCAACATGCTACAACCACCCTACAGAGAAAAGGGCAAACTGTCTTCCCTGTAAGAACCTCTGCTTGTAACCAGACAGGGCCCCCGCTGGCTTGGGCCCACAATGCAGCTCCCACACCCCTGGCTGATCGTTTTGATTGGCAGTGGCATTGTGTTTCTCTTGGGTGGATTCCTGAGAGACAAGTGAATGGCTATCTACCAATGCTATTGCCAAGGTCTCTGCTCCTCCCGTCCCCAAGATGAGAATAGAACAAAAAGTTTGAGCTGACCCCAGGGTTGTTGTGTGCAGCCTGGGAATGCCAACCCATGATCTGAGACCAGCACTTGAGTGGAAGAGGAGCTCACACTCTCAGAGTACTGAGAGGGAGCATAGCTGCAAATATAAGAAAATACATAACAATGACGTGGCTAAGTAAGAGCTTATCCCAGTCATTACACTTAGGCACCATCTACTGGATCACAGCCCAAACTTCAGCACCAAAAATACTTTGCTAATATATCCGCATGTTAAAGAAAGGACAACAATTCAGCCACAAATAAAGACCCTACACACAGCCTCAGCCACCTAAAAAAATCCAAAAATGAAGCCAACTGACTATACTCAAATTATACCATAGTTAAATGAAAATCAGCACATACAAATGAGAAAGAACCAGCTCAAGAACTCTGGCACCTATAAAAGACAGAGTGTCTCCTTACCTTCAAATGACTGCACTAGCTCCCCAGCAATGGTTTTTAACCTGAATGAAATAGCTGAAATGACAGGCATAGAATTCAGAATCTGATGGCAACAAAGATCATAGAGATTCAAGAAAAAGTTGAAACCTATTCCAAGGAATCTAAGGAATCCAGTAAAATAATTCAAGAGATGAAAGACAAAATAGCCATCTAAAGAAATAGTCAAACTTGTCTAATAGAGGTGAAAAGCTCTTTACAAGAATTTCATAACACAATCGGAAGTACTAACAGCAAAATAGACCAAGCTAAGGAAAGAATCTCAGAGCTCAAAGACAAGTTATTTTAATTAATGCAGTAAAACAAAAATAAAGAAAAAATAATTTAAAAATTAAAAAAGAATCTCTGAGAAATATGGAATTATGTAAAGAGACCTAACCTATGACTCACCGGTATCCCTGAAAGAGAGGGAGAGAGAACAAGCAACTTGGGAAATATGTTTGAGACTATAATCCATGAACATTTTCCTAACTTCACTAGAAAGTTTGACATGCAAATTCAGAAAATTGAAAGCCTCTGCAAGATGCTATAAGAGTACCATCCTCAAGATGCATAGTCATCAGATTCCCCAAGATCAATGTGAAAGAAAAAATATTAAAGGCAACTAGAGAGAAGGGGCAGATAATCTACAAAGGGAACCTCATTAGGCCAAGAGTGGACCTTCAACATAAAACTTACAAGCCAGAAGAGATTGGGAGCATACATTCAGCATCCTCAAAAAAAAAAAAAAAAAAAAGAAATTTCAACTAAGAATTTCATATCCAGCCAAGCTAAACTTTATAAGTAAAGGTGAAATAAAATTATTTTCAGATAAGCAAATGCTAAGGCAATTCATCACCACAGGACCTACCTTACAAGAGGTCCTTAAGGGAGTGCTAAACATGGAAAGGAAAGAATGTTACTGGCCACCGAAAAAACATGCTTAAGTAAATAGATCATTGACACTGTGAAGCAACTACACAATCAAGTCTACATAACAACCAGCTAAAAACAAAATTCACATATGTCACTATTAACCTTAATGTAAACTAGCTAAATGCCCCACTTAAAAGGCATAGAATAGTGAGTTGGATAAAAAAGCAAGACCTGGCTGGGCACAGTGGCTCACACCTGTAATCCTAGCACTTTGGGAGTCCAAGGTGGGAAGATCATGAGGTCAAGAGATTGAGACCATCCTGGACAACATAGTGAAACCTCGTCTCTACTGAAAATACAAAAATTAGCTGGGTATGGTGGTGTGCGCCTGTAGTCCCAGCTGCTTGGGAGGCTGGGGCAGGAGAATCGCTTGAACCCTGGAGGCAGAAGTTGCAATGAGCTGAGATCGTGCCACTGCACTCCAGCTTGGCAACAGAGCAAGACTCCATCTCAGAAAAAAAAAAAAAAAAGCAAGACCCAATAGTATGCTGTCTTCAAGGAACCCATCTCATGCAAGGACAGGCTTCAGCACAAAGTAAAGGGATGGAGAAAGATCTCCCAAGCAAAAATAAAACAAAAAAGAGCAGGGGTTGCTATTCTTATTTCAGACAAAACATACTTTAACCTAACAACTTTGAAAAAGGGCAAAGAAGGGCATTGCATAATGATATTCAATTCAAGAAGTAGATTTAAATGTACTAAGTATACGTACACCTAACACTGCAGCACCAAGATTTGTAAAACAAGTTCTTAGAGACTTATGAAGAGACTTAGGTAGCTATACAATAGTAGTGGGAGAGTTCAACACCCCACTGACAATATTAGATGGATCATTGAGGCAGAAAATTAAAAAAGATATTCAGGACCTGAACTCAATATTGATCAAGCAGACCTAACAGACATCTACAGAACTCTCCACCCCAAAACAACAAAATATACATTCTTATCCTCTTCGTATGGCACATACTTTAAAATTGATCATATGTTTGACCATAAAGCAATTCTCAACAAATTCAAAAAAACTGAAATCATACCAACCACACTCTCAGTCCACAGCACAATAAAAATAGAAATCAATACCAAGAAGATCATTTGAAATCATAGAATTAAATGAAAATTAAGCAATCTGTTCCTGCATGACTTTTGGGTAAACAAATAAATTAAGGTAGAAATCAAGAAATTATATGAAACAAATGTAAACAAAAATACAACACATCAGAATCTCTGGGACACAGCTAAAGCAGTGATAAGAGGAAAGTTTATAGTGCTAAATGCCTACATCAAAAACAAAGAAAGATATCAAATTACCAACTGAATATCATACCTAGAGAAACTAGAAAAACAAGAGTAAATCAACATCAGAGTTAGCAAAAGAAAAGAAATAAACAGAATCAGAGCTGAACTGAATGAAATGGAGATGAGTAGAACTATGCAAAAGATCAACAAAACCAAAAGTTGTTCCACTGAAAGAATAAATGGGATTGATAGACCACTAGCTAGACTAACACAAAAACAGAGAGAAGATCTAAATAAACACAATCCAAAATGACCAACAGGACATTACCATGGACCAAGTAGAAATACACAAATCCTCAGAGACTATTATGAACACATTTGTTCACATAAACTAGAAAAGCTAGAAGAAATGGATAAATTTCTGGAAACATACAACCTCCCAAGTTTGAGCCAGGAAGAAATTGGAACCTTGAAGGGACCAGTAATGCATTCCAAAATTGAATCAATAATTAGAAACCTACCAACCAGAAAAAGCCCTGGACCAGAAAGATTTAGAGCTGAATTCAATCAGACGTATAAAGAAGAGCTGGTACCAATGCTCCTGAAACTATTCTAAAAAATTGAGCAGGAGGGGCTCCTCCCCATCTCATTCTATGAGGACAGCATCAGTCTGAAATGAAAACCTGATAGAGACACAAGCAAAAAAAAGAAAAAGAAAAAAAAAACAAAACACAAGAGAAAAAAAAAAAAGAACTTTGGACCAATATCCCTGGGGAACATAGATGCAAAAATCTTCACAAAATACTTTCAAATCAAATCCAGAAGTACATAAAAAGCTAATACATTATAATCAAGTAGGCTGTGTTTTCAGGATGCAAGTTTGGTTCTGCATACACAAATCAATAAATATGATTTATCACATAAACAGAACTAAAAACAAAAACCACATGATCACTCCAATAGACACAATAAAGACTTTCAACAAAATTCATCATCCCTTTACAATAAAATCATCAACAAATTAGATAGTGAAGAAACATACCTCAAAATAATAGGAGTCATCTAGGGTAAAACCACAGCCAACATCAGACTGAACAGGCAAAGGCTGGAAGCATTCCCCTTGAGAAGTGAAATGAAACAAGAACCCCCACACTCACCACTCCTATTCAATATAATACTGGAAGCCCTAGACAGAGCAATCAGGCAAGAGAAAAAAAATAAAAGGCATTCAAATAAAGGAAAAAAAACTACTCTAAAATACCTTGGGATACAATACAGAACCCAAATAGCCAAATCAATTCTAAGAAAAAAAGAGCAAAGCCAGAAGCATCTACCCAACTTCAAACTATACTGCAAGGCTGGAACAATTACAACAGCATGATTGTAGTACAAAAACAGACACATACACCAATGAAACAGGTTAGAGAACCCAGAAATAAGGCTGCACACCTACAACCATCTGATCTTTGACAAAGCTACCAATAACAATCAATGGGGAAAGAATACCCAATTCAGTAAGTGGTGCTGGGATAACTGGCTTAGTCATATGGATAAGATTGGAATTGCACCCCTTCCTTTTACCATATACAAGAATCAACTCAAGATGGATTAAAGGCCTAAATCTAAAGCTGAAAATTATTTTTAAAAAACCCTAGAAGAAAACCTAAGGAATACTATTCTGGATATCGGCCACAGCAAAGACTTCATGATGAAGACTCCAAAAGCAATTGCAACAAAAACAAAAAATTGACAAGTGGGACCTATTTAAACTAAGGAGCTTCTGCTCAACAAAAGAAACTATAAGTAGAGTAAACAGACAACTCACAGAATGGGAGAAAATATTTGCAACCTATGTATCCAACAAAGGTCTAATATCCAGAATTTATGAGGAACTTAAACAAATTAACAAGCAATAAACAATGCCATTAAGAAAATGGGGGAAGGACATGAACAGACACCTCACAAAAGAAGACATGGATGCGGACAACAAGCATATTAGAAATGCTCAATATCATTAATCATTAGGGAAATACAAATCAAAACCACAATGAGGACCATCTCACACCAGTCAGAATGGCTATTTTTAAAAATCCAAAAAATAATAGATGCTGATGAAGGTGTAGGGAAAAGGGAACACTCATTCCCTGCTAGGGGTATTTAAATTAGTTCAGCCACTATGTAAAGCAGTCTGAAGATTTCTCAAAGAACTTAAAATAGACCTACTATTCTACCCAGCAATCCCATTACTGGGCATATGCCAAAAGAATTGCAAAGTATTCTACTATAATAACTGTAAAGACACATGCATGTGTATGTTCATCACAGTGCCATTCGCAATAATAAAAACATGGAATCAATCTAAATGTTCAAGAGTGGACTGAGTAAAGAAAATGTGGCACATATACACCATAGAATACTATGTAGCCATAAGAAAGAACAAAATTATGTCTTTTGCAGCCACATAGATGGAGATGGAGGCCATTGTCCTAAGCAAATTAACACAGAAACATAAAACTAAATACTGCATATTCTTCCTTATAAGTGGGAGCTAAACATTGAGTATATATGGACACAAAGAAGGGAGCAACAGACATCGGAGCCTTCTTTAAGGTGGAGGGTGGGAAGAAGGTAAGGATTGAAAAACTACCTATTAGGTATTATGCTGAAATCTGGGTGACAAAGATATCTTTACATAAAACCCCCATAACACACAATTTACCCATGTGACAAACCATCTTATGTACCCCTTGAACCTAAAAGTTGGAAAGAAAAATGAAATAAAATAGAGAATCTAGAAAAAAAGAGGAAAAAAGAGAGAAGGCTCAAATAAAATTGTAAGTGAAAGAGACAATACACTGATATCACAAAAAAAAGAATCACAAAAGACTACTAAGAACAATTATACACAAACAAATTAAATAACCTACAATAAATAAATAAATTCCTAGAAACATACAACCTACCCAGAGTGAATTATAAAGAAATAGAAAATCTGAAAGGGCAAATAACAAGTAAGGAGAATGAATCAATAAGCAAAAATCTCTCAACAGAGACAAGCCCAGGACCTCATGACTTCACTGTTGAATTGTACCAACATTTTGAGGAGGATAAAGCCAATTCTTCCCAAAACTTGCCAAAAAACTGAAAGGGAAGAACTAATTCCAAATTTATTTTATAAGGACAGAGTTACCTTGATACTACAGCCAGAAAAGAACAGTATAAGAAAGGAAAATTATAAGCCAGTATCCCTGATAAACATAAGTGCAAAAACCTTAATAAGATACTAGCAAACCTAATTCAACAGCACATTAAAAGAATCATATACTGTGATCAAGTGGGATTTATCCATAAGATGCAAGGATAGTTCAACATGTGTAAATCAATAAATGTGTTTCCCCATGTTAACAGAATGAAACATAAAAGTCACATGATCATCTTAATAGATGTGTAAAAAGTGTTTAAGAAAAAATCAACATTTCTTCATGATTAAAAACTCTCAGGTTAAGTACAGAAGAAATATACAACATAGAAAATTCTATGTATGGCAAGCTCACAGCTAACATATTCTCAACAGTAAAAACCTGAAGCTCTAAGATCAGGACTAAGACAACATTGGCCATTCTTGCCACTACTATTCAACATAGTAATCAAAATCCTATCCAGAGCAAGCAGATAGGAGGTAGAAATAAAATGCATCCAAATCAGGAAAGATTTTACTTATCTCTGTTTGCAGAAGACAAGATCTTCTATACATAAAACCCTAAATACTCCACCAAAAATCATTAGAATTAATAAATGAATTCAATAAATTTGCAAGATACAAAAATCAATATGCAGAAGTTAGTTGCATCTCTATACCTTATCAACAAAAAGTGGAAACAAACCCTTTTACAATAGCATCAAAAATAATAGGACACTTGGGAATAAATTTAATCAAAAAGGAGTAAGATTTGTTCCTGGAAAACTATAACACAGTGATGAAAGAAATTGAAGAAGAATGACTAAATGAAAAGATATCCTCATAGATTAGAAGAATTAATAAGAAAAGATCTTCATACTCCAGGATGCCAGACTTGCTACAGAAACTTACATTTTTGCGTGTTCCCTTATTTATATTTCAGTCTATAGTATTCTATTGCTTAAAAACACTGGATTATTTTTTAACAAAATTAACAAAAATTGAACATTTGCACAATTTCAGGGCCAAATTTATTCCTCTGGGAAGACAATCAATGTGATACACAGAAGAGCTAGTTCTGCATTTACCATATTCCCAGAAGTACTGAAGACTTTTATTAGAATTTCCCAACTCAAAGTACATTTAATTGAACATCAGATTTAATATATTATATTATCAAATATAATAGATTTTTTTATGCCCTAAATAGATTTTTTATGCTTTTGGAAATGGATTGTGAGAATGGAGGTTATAGGGGTGATTTTTGCAACTGAGCTGTGGCTATGGTTACCATAACTGCCAGCCATAACAAAAAGGGTCTTGTATCTGCTGTCGAATCATTATAAGGCCCAGAGGAATTTCTCAGCCTTATGAGAAAGTTAGGCAAGGCTTAAGCAGTAATAGAAAGAAGAATGGAAAGTACCAAGACAGAATGTTGATACTGCCTCAGATAGAGTGAGAACATAACTCTTTTTTCAATTAGAAACAGGTGCCAAAGTTTCTAAGCCATTAAATCATGACATACAAAGAATAGATTGATGTTATCTATGGATGCAATAGTAGGTGTCCTGGCCATGCAACTTAAAAATTACTGGAACTTCCACCCCTCTCCCTGATCTTGAATATTTTCTTCTATTCACCTGTTACTGATTCATCACACCTTCAGTTTGGAAGTTCCTGTAAAGTGGATGACACATTCAGAGGTATATTTTATTAATATAAATTGATTTGCTAGGTAGCCCACAGAATGTACGTGAAACATCTTCTTTAAAATATCTGTTTATGGATTGAAAACCTTTAGCAATCTACTAGTAATAGGCCACTCAATTGGCGAGGCATACAGTTTTGAAGTCAGCCTCCTAAGAGGACTCCACTCCTACTCTTTTCCACATCAACTGGCCCACTGCTGTTATACTTTCAGTTTGGTTAATCCAAATTTTCTGTTTAATATTGCTTATGTCCAGCTTCTATAAAGTTAGATGTTAAGTTGCAGAGGATTGATAATTGCAAATTGTTTTTGTCCATTAGTGATGCAAATTGTTTCTGTCCCATAGATAAGACAACTTCAAATGTTACAATTATTTTCCTGTAGGATACTAATCAATTTTTATCTAGTATTGCAATTTTGTTCCAGTATTCTTTTTGTCCACGATTATATAAGTCTATCTTATGTGGGCATGAAAACACACACACACACACACACACACACACACATACACGCACACACTCTCTCTCTCTCTCTCTCTGTCTCTGTCTCTTCCCTGGAGGTAGCTTTTATCATCCCTCTAGCTTATATATCAAAATCATGAATTTAAATTGTTTTGAAAATTATATTCTGATAATAACAGGAGCCTATAACTTGAGTTACTTATCTTTTCTGGGAATTTAAGATCTCCTTCCTCTTATTATTCTTATTACTTTTTCCTTGCTTCCTCCTCTGGGGCTAAGTATTCTCCCTCTTCCCAGAAATACCTTTTGATCCCATGTTCAAGGCAACTACATTTTATTTAAAAACTAAAATACTGTACAACTCCCAAGAAAAGAGGTATAAAGTGGGTATTGAACAAAAGGTCTTATTCCAATACCAGTGAAATCAGAATTTCATCCCAGTTAGAAGTATAACTCAATTTATAACCTTGTGCTCACTTAGAATATACTTGAGATGGCAGGTTACACACAAAACTTTTAGTAAAACCAGGTAATAAAAACTTAGTATGGAAAGTAGAATTTATATAGCTATAAAAATATCCTAAATTGATGCAGGAACATAATTTAAGAAAGGTATAGCATATGAGAAGGTACTGTGGCTATTGTCTTTGATGCACTTTGCTTCTGATGGCCATACCTGTGAGGAGGCATGTTGACCCCACTCTCAGTCCATGCACTTTCTGAAAAGTTGAGTTCACTCTAGGCACGTGACTTGGGTCTAGCCAATCAGACTATCACATTCCTCTGACGACAATGGCTGACTCAGGGACAGATTTGGACTTTCATGGAACAAAAGAAGAGTTTTGTTGGTAAATAACTGGCATGAACTCAAGAGCATATAGGGACTGAGATCACAGCCACTATCCTGCAGGCATATGGAACCTGAGAATGGAGCCAGTGTTAAGAGAGTGAGCCAAAAAAAAAACAGGGTTTGATGACTGACAATGGTTGGGTCCTGGGTTCTCAACTCCACTTGAAACAAATTTTAAAACTGCAATAATCAGTTAAATAGCCATTTAATTTCCTTTCTTACAATGTTACTTAAGGTTAGATTTTCTGACACTTGAAACAGAAAAATAATGACAGAGCAGAAAGGCTGAAAAGAGTAACTATAAGAATGAGTAAAAGAGTTTCATAGGGGGAGAAAAAAGTACACCCAAGTAAAGATGGAATGCCAATTTTTTAGTTCTAAAATTATTTCTAAAATTTTCATAAATTTCCGGGGGAAAAAGTGTTCTTTCTACTGTGGTCTTCAGGAAGGCTTGGATTTCTGAAGCTCTTCTTATGAAATAATGCCATCTAGAGTAATATCTGATTTCCTTAGCCTAGCATTTCACTTAAAATTTGTAAATAGTCATTTAATTGTTTATTTATAAATTTTTAAAAATAAATAAGCACCATGAGAAATCTAATTGTTTCAAATATGAGATTGACAAGCTCACAGAGTTTGTATTGGCAAAGCTAGTTATGGTCATGCTATATAATTTGATAGTACAGGAGTACCCTCCTCCAAATATTAATTCTTATAACTGTATTCTTTCTTTCCTCCTTTCCACAAACTATGCTTTGTGTGCTTAAATGAGAGTCAGCCATTTGATCAGGAACTATGGATCAAATGAAGAGCAAGCAGACACAGTCCTTTGTCCTCACGGGGCTTCCAGTCTAATGAGAGTCAGACAATAGCTAATAATCACACACACACATACACACACACACTCAATAGTGCACCTGTAAAAATATTACAAGATGAGTACATTGTCCTATTAGTCCACACAGAAAGAAAAGTTTATGAGATAATGCTTATTCTTATTAGACGTAACCTATTCTGACATTTTTTATTCCATTCTATTTCCTTAAAAAATTCTGGTCATAAATTTCTAAATTTATTTCATAATCTATTACCATGGGAGGATTTGCCTTAGTCAGAGAGAAGACTTCTCTAAGGAAGGGATGATTGGGTTGAGGTAAAAAATGAGTAAGGGTTAATTAGGTGAAAGAAGGCAGAAAATGGACAAAGAGACATGAAAGTAGAGGATACAGCAAGCGCAAAACCCGGGAACAGGAGGAAGTAGATGTGTCCTTGGGACTGAAGGAAGGCCAGTGTGTGGAGGCAGTGCAGAGAACAAGGAGGAGCCTCATGCCTGATGAGGATGGAGAGACAGGATGGCTAAAGCCAGGCAGGGTCTGGATATGTTAAGGACAGTTGCCTTTGAAAACAATGGGATTACATTGAAGATGATATGAGCCAATTATGCAAAAGATAGGGGTAAGGATAGATGTGGGTAGAACAGGTAGGAAACTGCTGAGTTAATCTAGGAAATGGAAAACCATACCCTAGTTTTGGGTATATGCCAGTGGATATGGAAAGAAGTGTTTTCTCAACGTTAAAAGTTAATTCCTATTATAACACAAAAGAATGGCTTATAATGTTGATTAGCAAATACATGTCAGGTGATTACACAAGTAATCACCTAAGGAAGCTGATTGAAATTGATTCCTGGGCCCTAATCTTAAAGATTTTGATAAAATGGATCTGTGGTGGAGCTCTGGTATATGTATTTATTTTAAAGCTCCATAGGGATTCTGATATGCAAGAGGAATAGGAAATTATTAAGAGGATGATTTTCTTCCTTTTTACTATTCTTATTTCCCAAGTGACATAATCCAATTCTTTCGTGTAAATTCTATCCATGTGATAGTGACTCTCAAATTTATATAATACAAGCCCAAAACTCTTTCTTGAATTACACATTCCTATATCCGTTTACATATTTACTTGGATGATCTAACAAAAATTTTTAACCTTAACATGAACAAAATTAAACTTAAATACCCAGCCATTTCCCATCTAATCTTCTTTTCCTTGAGTTTTCCTATCTCAATGGTGGCAAATTCATGCTTCCACTTACTCAGGCTAATCTCAGAGCTATCCTTACTACACCATCTATGGCATGCTTTACATCCAGTTCCCCAGTGAGTCCTGACAGCTATACCTTTCAAAGATACCTTTAACCCTGCAACTTCTCACCAGTTCCATGGCTTTCATTCTAGACTGAGGCATCATCGTCTTGCACTTGAACTATTGTAACAGCCTTCACACTAAGTTCTCTTTATCATTCTTTGCCTCCCTTTATTCTATTTTTGACACAGCATATGAAAAGAGTTTTAAAAAGAAAAGTAGATTATTTTGCTCTTTTGTTAAAAATTCTCCAAATGGCTTTATAGGTCACCTAAAAGAAACCCAAGTTCTTATAGACAAAACCTTCCAATCTTACAACCCCTGACTACTTCTTGTTAATACTGCTCAGTCACACTCTCCTTCAATATAGCAACAAAACTCTTACCTTGGAATATTGAAGCCTTACTTACTTACCTTGGAATATTTAAAGACAATAATTTTTTCCTGGAGTTGCATGATTTTTCCTTCACTTATTTCAGATTTTTTCTCTGATATCATTGTAGGAGTCCTTCAATCACCCTGTATAAAATAAATATGTACACATACACAGGCACACCTATCTTTGTTTTCTTACCTGTCAACTGTAACCATAATAAAATGACTACTACTTGAGAGAGAAACTTGGCTTGGCTTATTGCTATATCCTCAGTGCCTTTAGCATTGCTTGGTATTTAGTAGAAACTCAATAAATATTTGAGGGATGAATAAATGAATGGCAGGTAGAGATGGTGAAACAGGGGAGGCAAAGAGAATGAGGTAGGTGGTATGATCCTGGAAAGTGCACAATGCGATCTCTGACATGCCTGCTTCCCATTGGAAAAAGACAAATTCCTCATTCCTCTTCTTGGTAGGCAAAGCTGTACATATGTGAAGTGGACCTTAGGAGAAGCAAGGAAGAATAGCGGGCCGTGGTAAGCTGTATTGGCACTGCTGTCAGATGGCAGTTTTGAACTTCACCTCCCTCACTTTCCTGTGTGGCTTCAGCCAAGTTACTCAACCTCTCTCAGCCTTTGTTATCAAAAATGGAAAACAAAATTGTTGAAAAGATTAAATGAAGAGAATTCATTCAAAAACCATTTGGTACAAGGTAGTTATCATAAAATGTTAGCTGTTATTTATTATTATGTGATAGGGTAGAGCTGGCTAGTGTGAGATTATGAAATAAAGACAAAATAAGAGGTTCAGGAAAGCCAAGACATTGGGCTTACTCTACCACAAAAGTATAGATAAGGAAGATCTTTTTTGACTGTTAAAATGCGCATTTACAATAAGAGGTAAGTAGAATACCAACAGTCACAATCTTTCTAGTGTTGACCTAGTTATACCTTTATATTTTGTGAAGAGGATCAAGTACCAGATAAAAAGAGGAAGACAGTTGAGAAAAACAAAAAGTCTGATTCAGCAGGGGATTTACTGTGTCATGTTACACCACATCCTGTTACCTTTTAAAGCCATCATCCAGTGTTGTGTGTTCCAGCAGCATAAGGATGGTTCAGAACAACTATATTCAACATCAGCAATAATTGCCAGAGGCAATCAATTCCCACTTTAGTCGACATGGCCATTAAATGATGAAGAAAAGCACAAGTGAGAAATCTGTCTCTTTATAATCCAAGCATTTGGAGACACAATAGATGAATTATAGCATTTTGTACATATACAATTATATTTTTACACCCAATCACAATATTTAGAGTGAAGAGATCAAAAACTGTGTTAGAAAATATTTTAATATATTTTCTGTTATTTATATTTTTCCTCACCTCCCCAATATATATACATAGATTAGTAAATCTCCTAAATATTAGCTCTCATCCAATCATATTATTTAGAGTTTCTATGATTCATAAGCATGTTTAAATAAATTTGGAGCCAATTTACAATTTTAATATTTACCAAGATGTTAAACATCAAAATTTATGTCACAGGCATCAACATGCTTAAAGCACCAGGTTGGTGAAACCTCTCTTAGAAATTATTGATCCAGTCACGAAAATGTGGTTTGGCATTAATATTGTTTTCACTAGAGATCTCTGATTTGGCACTCTGACATCTCATACTGCTAAATCAACATGCAGCCCATCCTTGCTTCCGTCATCACGTATCAGGGGATTTTTGTAAGCCTCAATTTTGGATAAGTTGACCAGTAACAAATTAATCTTTAAATCAGACACTGAAGCAAAAATGTCATGGTTGAACATGAAGCAAACATTTCTTTGTAAAATTCAAGTTTTAAATCACACCTGCTACCAGACTCTAGGGAAAAGTATCTGCTCAGAAAAAGAAAAAAAAATGGGTAGAGTGAATATATTAGAAAGATCTCCTCTACGCTTTGTCCATCACAGAGAAAAAGCCCTAACCCAAGTTCCTGTTATGGTGGGCAACTGTGGTGTACATAAAAGTCTGGGACCAGACAGTTTTCTGCTACAGCCCTAGCTGGTTGCTTGTACCATTAACATGGTTTGGCTCTCAAATCTCATCTTGTAGCTCCCATTGTTCCCACATGTTGTAGGAGGGACCCAGTGGAAGATGATTGAATTATGGGGGTGGGTCTTTCCTGTGCTGTTCTCATGATAGTGAATGGGTCTCATGAGACCTGATGGTTTTTAAAATGGGAGTTGTTCTGCACAAGCTCTCTTTGCCTGCCACCATCCACATAAGACATGACTTGCTCCACTTTGCCTTCCGCCATGATTGTGAGGCCTCCCCAGCCATGTGAAACTGTGAGTCTAATTAAACCTCTTTCTTTTGCAAATTGCCCAGTCTCGGGTACGTCCTTATTAGCAGCATGAAAACGGACTAATACAAACATCAAGCAATCAGCTAGGCCTGTAGCAGGATGAGGTCCAGCCCCTGACTTGCAGCTGAGTGGATCCACTCCCCTGGTAGGTCTTTTGGCGATAAAAAGAGGAGAAAAAAATGAAATGAATGAAGAATAAATGAGGAGTACGAGTCTCTGGTGCTATTTAATATTAAACACAAGGCAGTGTTGACCTAGACACTGAGGCAAGGAATGGTGATGAAAGGGTGGGACGGAGGCAAACATGAAACACATTACTGCAGTGGGTGATCTCCAGGCAGTGCAGCTGTGTGTTCTGATGAGTCAGACATAACTGGCGAAACTTGGTTTCAACCACCAGGAAATTAAAGCACTTAAAAATTGTTTAGGGGTGAGAGAATATAAATTTATGTGTCATTTCTAGGAAATAACTAACTTTTTAACTTAATAACATCTCACATACCAAATGTCCACCTAACTTCGTATAGCCTGGGGAAATGGTGCTATGTTTAGTGTTTTAAACATTGTGATCTCCAGGTCATATGATACTGATTTTTAAGACATTGAGGAGACAAGAAGAGTCAAACATTTATCCATTTCAGACATCACTATTTCTGGATAGAATCAGGAGGGGCACTTCTCCCATTGCCGCCAAACTGTGAGCTAAGGGGTTCTACAAACTACAAAGACTAAAGGATTTATATTGACCCCTCCTATACCAGCTGGTCTTCACAATAACACATAGAGATGATGGGGCAGCTGTTAAAACACCTTTCTTCCTGCACAGAGCACTCAGATGAGTACATAACACTTGAAAGAGAGTAAGGCCTAGAAGGTTGTGGGAACTGTCCAAGGTGACAGGGGAAGAAGATACCTGAGAACTAATAGATAAGTCAGCACCTATCACAACCAATTTTAAAGACAAACCAAAAAGAGGAATTTTTCTCTAGCAAGAAGTCTCAGGCTTTTCTTAGCTTCCAAGGAAGACTTCTCTGAAGGTCAGGCTGTACCTGTAGGACTGGTGATTGGATAGATCTCAATGTGTATAAAATGCCTGATGCGTCAAAAACCAGCTGTTGTTCAATGACTACATCTTTCTGGGAAGATTCTAGAGAAGTGGAGCAGAAATGATCAGTTGAAAGGAAAGGAGATTGATAAACATCTGTTGATACATTCTTGCTCAGGAGGTTGTTCAATGATCAAAGACTCTTAATACCTTAGAACTGTGATCTTACTATTAAAGTCTATTGAATGGCCATTTTAATGTAGAAAAGAGCAGAAAAGGAAAGAGAAGGGAAAGGAAATGAATAGGAAAAGGGATGCATGTGTTAAATTCTTAAATATCCATGAAAATACAGCGGGAAATAAAAACTTATGTGTTGACTCTGAAAATGCTATTTCTGAGGACAGTGGAGAGAGGAATAATAGAGCAGATTCTGGCAGATGAGGTTCATTTAGAAAACGTGAGAACAGATGATAGCTGCAATCAAATGTTTCTATGAAGGACTATGTGAGTGCTAAGAGATCACCCCATCACCCTAATTTTTGGTGGTAGCAGTTGGAATTTTGTCAATGAAAAAAAGGGAAACTGTATTCAAGGCTTAAGGAGAAGAGAACACCACAAAGTCAGCCCTGGGACCTCAGCTCATGCCTTGTCTATAGGCATTGATGTGGCTGTAATACCATGGTGAGGTCATGGCTCCCACATTAAAAGCTTTGAGGGTTTTGTGTAGCCAGAGTTCTTTTCCTAAGTAGAGTCTACATATCCTTACCCCATATAAAACAAACATCCCAGTGACATAACTTAGGTCTCTGTTACCACCATGAAACAATTTAGTTACTCACCAAAGGAACCACCATTTGGAACTAAGAAAATGGCCTCTAAAATGAAATCCTGCCATTTGCCGCAACATAGATGGAACTGGAGTACATTATGTTAACTGAAATAAACCAGACACAGAAAGGTAAATTTTGCATGTTCTCATTTATATTTTGGAGCTAAAAATTAAAACGATTGAACTCATGGTGATAGATAGTTGAATGATGGTTACTAGAAGGTGGGAAGGGTAGCAGAGGTTGGGGGAAATTGTGTAGTTTATGGGTAAAAATATATAGCTAGATAAAATGAATAAGATTTAGTGTTTAATAACACAAAAATGTGACTATAAGCAACAATAATTTATTGTACCTTTAAAAATAATTAAAAGAGTAGAATTGGAATGTTCCTAATATAAAGAAATGAAAAATGCTTGAGGTGATGAATAGATTGATTATCCTGATGTGATTATTACACATTGTATGCCTGTGTCAAAACATCACAGGTACCCTATAAATCTTTACACCTATTATGGACCCATAATAATTAAAAAATTAAAAAATTTTAAATGAGAATAAAGAGAAAAATGGCCTCTATGAACTGGAGAAGAAACATAGGAACACAAATGGTAGAGGACTTTAGTCTCTTAATGACAAACCAGACTCAGAAGTACCAAAGTTTATTTTTTAACAGACAAGCCTTTATTGGGAAATCAACTGAAGATAGAAGGAAGGACAATTTTGAAGATCTTTTCTGATTATTGCCTGTCTCTCCTGTCACTTAATGTTATGAGACAACAGCCTTGTTCCTCATACAGTCAGAGATCAATAATGTCTTTGTAACAAATGCATTAATAGATTAATTAACAGAAATAAACCTTTATGATTTGAGTTCTAGTGCCTTTCAACTGAGGGTATATTATTAAGAGATTGAAATTCTTTGCAGAAATTGTTACATTAAAGAAACAGATGGATATGGGTCTTCTATTTCATAGAGACCCAACATGAACTACAGCAGCAATAGCAGTGACAGGTCTAGTCCAAGGTCTTGGCACATTATTCCAAGAGTAAGCTAGGAAAAATTAATCAACTTGGCTACCAGAACGTAGAGGTGGGGACAAAAATAAAATAATAATCTCTTTTCCTCTTGCATATCCTCTTAGAAGACCTCATGAGTTGAATACAAATAGCTGTTAATTGAGGAAAGTTTCATTGCATATGTATTAGCAGGGTATATTGAAGGGTCATTCATGGATAGGATTATTGTACTTTCTCTACATAAAGTGAATGTTGGCTATTCACAAGACAAATTATTAAATTAATCAGTGATTCACGGAAGTGTTAGAATAAGCCTTGGGGATTGCTTTATTAGAGATTAGTGACATTAGGACATCTGTTGCATAATAGGACTATTGGTAAAGAGTGGGCAAGAGAGTTATTACAAGATCCCATTATCCAAATATATCACCAATTCAAAAAGAATTCTGAAAAACAGCATGTAAATGTCTATTGATTATAATACTCTTAATTGCCTATTTAAGGCCAGTTATAAAAGCAGTAATTTTGACCTCCATATCAATCAGGATGAATTTGTTTGCTTATTACAAAATTAGTGTTTTATAGTTAAGATGATATCACCAGATAGATGAAGAGGAATAGGAAAACCCCACCTTTGCTCAGTGCAGTTTCTCATGCCTTTAAATAATAAGTGTCTCAGGAGATGTATCAGAAGTCCCTGATAGGTTTCAACACAAAATGAAGACGGTGGTTTATGGTGAGACCCACCTAGATGGGTAACTGTAGCAGCAGGTAGTGGCAGTGACAGCAGCTATAACTTGTTTTAGCAGTAGCTGCAGCAGCAGCTATAATAAAAGCATCCACTGCCCAGTGTTGCATGTTGAGTGTCAGCAATGCAAGCCATGGTGTCTCTGACCTGTGGGAAAAGCTTACTTTACCTTCACCAGTCTGGTTCTGCTACATGAATTTGGGCATCGTTCTCGATGTGCATCCTCTGAGACTTGCTCTCTGGCCCTCCTAAAATTTATGTGAGCTTCTGAGTGTCTTTTTAAAATATACTTCTTTTCTGTTTAAATTGTCATTTGTTATTTGTAACTGATTGTATCATTGTCTTTAGCAAGCTGTTAGGGTAAAAGAATCTGCATGAAGTCTCTTTCAATATCTCCCTGGAGAAAGCCAGTTCTGTGAGGCTTTTACACACAAGGTGCTCCTCAGGAGGGAGTGAGCAGCAAAGTAACCAAAAGTTATTCCTGACATCCCACTGATAATCAGCAGTTTCTTTGGGAAGCAAAGTTACAGAGCAAAAAGATTATGGGCCTTGTAACCAGAAACTACCATTTACAGTGTCTATAACAAGTTGACTAATCTCTCTGGGACCTTTTTTTCCTTATGTGTATATACAAATAATAACATTTATTTTGCAGGGCTGTTATAAGATTGTGGGAAAATTGATATGAAGGATTGAGCCAGGTGCTGTAGAAGATGAAAAATGAGTTGGGTAATGCAGGAAGAAGAAAATGACTTGAACATGAGGAAAAACACTGTGAGACTGATGATCACTAAATATTGGGGTCCTCAATGCACCATTTGAGACCATGATGTGAGCTCTCTCTCTAGGTGGATTCCATAAGTCATTCCTTATGTGATGTCTCTCACACACATAGCTTCAGCACAAACTTCTTCCCTGAGTTCCAGAATCATAAACAACTTGTTCCATGATATTTTCACTTGGATATTTCACAGGAATTTACAATTTTAAACGTCTAAAAGAGGATTTTTTTTATTCCACTGCTGTGTAAGCATGTATTTCCCCATTCTTTCACATCTCAATCAATGGCATCCCCATACAGAGTTGTTTCCATCAAACAACAAGGAAACATTCTTGAATCTTCCATTGCCAGTATCCAAACCCTTCAGAATGTCCTGGAGGTTGTAACTGTGAAATATATAGAGACTCTTTCATCATCTCTATGTCTCAATAGATATCATCCTAGTCCAATCCGTCATAATTTTTCATCCAGATCAAGGGTTGCCAAACTTTCCGTAAAGGACCAGAAAGTAATTTTGTTGTTGTTTTGCAGGATATACAGTTTCTTTCACAATTATTCAACACCGTCATTACAGTGTGAAAGTAGCCATATGTAAAATGTGTGCAAATCATTGCAGCCGTGTTTTGCTAAAGCTTTATTTACAGACATGTGGCAGACCAGACTTAGACCATCCTGATAGTTTGCTTAGCTTTCACCAAGGTTGTTGGAGTTGCCCTCTAACTTGAGTTTCTTTTTCTTTCTTTTTCTTTTTTCTTTCTTGAGATGGAATCTTGCTCTGTCACCCAGGTTGGAGTGCAGTGGTGCTATCTCAGCTCACTGTAACCTCCGCCTCCTGGGTTCAAGTGATTCTCCCATCTCAGCCTCCTGAGTAGCTGGGATTACAGGCACACATCACCATGCCCGGCTAATTTTTATATTTTTAGTAGAGACAGAGTTTCGCCATGTTGGCCAGGCTGGTCTTGAACTCCTGACGTCAGGTGATCAGCCCACCTCGGCCTCCTCAAGTGCTGGGATTACAGGCATGAGCCACCATGCCCAGCCTAACTTGAGTTTCTTAATCCAAAGTTGACACTACGACATTTCCACACAGAAGTCAGATTAAAAAAAAACAAAAACAAAAAACAAAAAAAACAGATCATACCTTCTTGTAACATAACATCCTTGAATTGCTTTCTACTGCAAATAAAATAAGTTATAAACTCTGCATCTTGGCCTAGAAATTTCTGCATGACCATGTCCCTGATGACCTCTGTGATCTCACTCATGTCATTTTCCCCCTTTCTAAGTTCCAGCCATCAGCTGCTACTCTTAGTTATGAAAACATAGCACACTCGTCCTGCTTCTGACTTTTGTCCTGCCGTGTGTTCTGCCTGGAACCCTCATTTCTATGCTCTTTGCAGGTGTGTATCATTTCTATTCTTCTGGTGTCAGCTTAAAATTTCACCTTCTTAGTGACCATTGTTCTAAGCTAAGCATTCCCAGCCCATGATCTTTTTGATCAAGTGATGAAGTTACTCTGACTCATAGATCTACCATAGTCTCTATATTGTTTCTTTGACTGTTTTATTTTTACTTCTCCCACTAGCAAATGAGGAGAGTCCCATGAGGACAAGGTCCTGTACTGCTCTGTTCATCATGTATCTTGAGCACTAACACAATGAAGATTCTCCGTAAATAGAAATTGGGTATTTTAATGAATAAAATGAAAATAGAGAAAGCTAGGTGCAAATGAAGAGTCATTCTGCAAGGCAGGGAGAAATGAATTGAGAAAGTTTCTACCAGACAATGATAAAGAGTGACATAGAGAGGGAGAAGAAGAGGGAGAAAGGGGAGGGAGGGAGGGAGAGAGAGATATATAGAGAGAGAGGAATTGAAAAGACTAAACCAGGGAAGGTTCAAATTTGTGCTGAAGGGAACAGAAGAGCTGACTAAGACAAAATAAAAGACTTTATGTGGCATTGAATCAGCAGAAAGAAATTGGGAAACATGAGGTGCTGTGATCTGGATGCTTGTATGACTTCTTAAAAATTTTCTTGACACATATATTAATCCATTTTCACACTGCTATAAAGGATTGCCCCAAACTGGGTAATTTATAAAGAAAAGAGGTCTAATTGATTCACAGTTCTCTATGGCTGGAAGCCCTTAGGAAACTTAAAATTGTGGCAGAAGGCCAAGGGGAAGCAAGACACATCTTACATAGCAGCAGTGGGGAGAGAGAAACAGAGAGAGAAGTGCCACACTTAAAGCCATAAGCTCTTGTGAGAACTTGCTCACTATCACAAGAGCAGCATGGGGGAAACCACCCCTGCCCTAGGAACCCTCCTCACCCCATTATTCAATCACCTCCCACCAGGTCCCTCCCTCCACATGTGGGGATTACTATTCAAGATGAGATTTGGGTGGGGACACAGGGACAAACCATAACAACATATATGGTATACCTTATTATTGTTATCCTTACTATTATTATATTATAGACTTATGAAGCACTGCAGAAGTATATTCTGAAGGTTTGATGAGAAAAACAGGCCAGTAAGAACATTCTAAGCATTTGTCAGACAGACTCTTTTTAATGCTTTAAAGAAATGCTTTTCAAACATTAGTGTGCAAAAGAAAAATCTCCTAGAGAGCTTGTTAAAATACAGATTCCTAACAACCTCACTCTCTCATCCTAATTTAGTAGTGGTCCTGGGACACCACCCAGGAATTATTTTTTCATTGAGATTACACTCACATGCTGTAAAATTCACCCTTTTAAAGTGCTCACTTTAGTGGTTTTCAAAAAATGTTCACAAAGTTGTGTAATCATCACTATTATCTAATTCCAGAATATTATAAGCATCCCCCAAAGCCATACCCATTACCGGTCACTCCCCATTCCTCCCTTGTCAAGACCCTGGCAACCACTAGTTTTTCTGTCCAATTGATTTGCCTATTCTGAACATTTTATATAAGTGGAATCATCCAAAACAGCTTTTTGTATCTAGCTTCTTTTACTTTGCATAATGTTTTCTTTGTGCTGAATGAAATTAGCATAAGGCCCATCCATGTTGTAACATAAATCAGTACTTTTATGCTGGATAATATTCCATTGTAATAATATAAAGAACTCTTATACCACATTCTGATTATCCATTTATCAATTGTGGACATTTGGTTGTTCCTACTTTTCAGCTATTACAAATAATGTTGCTATGAGCTTTCATAAGTATGTTTTTGTATTGACATATATTTCCAATTCTCTTTGTTGTATTCCTTAAAGTGAGATTGCTGGGTCATATAGAAGCTCTATGTTTAACATTTTAAGTAATTGTTAACTGTTTCCCAAAACTGCTGCGTTATTTACATTTCCACCAGTAATGTATGAGGGTTCTAGTTTTTCCACATCCTTGAAACACTTTATATTATCTCGTTGTGGTTTTGATTTATATTTCCCTAAGCACAATGAAGAATACATTAGTTAATATTGATGTTGAACATTTTTTCTCATACTTCCTGGTCATTTGTATATTTTCTTTGAAGAGATGTATATTTTAATACTTTTCCCAATTTTAATAGCGTTATTTGTCTTTGTGTCACTGCACTGTAAGACTTCTTTATACATTCTGGATACTAGGTGCTTACCATGTATATAATTTGAAAATATTATCTCCCATTTCATGGGCTGTCTTTTCACTTTCTTGTTAATGTCCCTTGATACACAACTTTTTAAAATTTTAATGAAGTCCAATTTGTTATTTGGTTGTTAGTGTCATATCTAAGAAATAATTATCTAATACAAGATCACAAAGATCAAAGCCTATCTTTTTCCTAAGAGTTTTATAGTTTTAGCACTTATATTTAGGTTGCTGATGTATTTTGAGTCCAATTTTGTGTATGGTGTGAAGTAGTGGTCCAACTTCACTCTTTTGTATATTGATATATGATTGCCCAGCATTATTTATTTAAAAGACTATTCTGTCTCCCATTTATTTATCTTGGCACCCTTGTTGAACACCAACTGATCATAAACTTATGGTTTTATTTCTGGACTCTTAATTCTATTGCATTGGTATATATTGTCCACCATAGGCCAGTACTACACAGCCTTGATTGTTGTAGCTATGTAGCAATTTTGAAATTGAGAAGTATGAGTCTTGCAAATTACTCCTTTTTAAAGATTGTTTTAGCTACTCTGGGTCTCTTATTTCAGAATTTGCTTTTCAATTAGATAGAGTCCTTTTAACTTCTCATACTTTGTAGGCAGGGTACAAGGAGGCTGTGATTTAAGGTTTTGGTACCTACTTGATTAAAGATCCTGGGCTGACCTTGGTTGTTTCCACAGTTTTTTTTTTAGCTTACATCATAATATCAATTTTGAGGCTTAGAAAATTTCTTATATCAGGATAAGAAGAATGAGAGTTTACAGATTAAAAAAAAAATGTAACATTTCGTATTTCAAAGTGCCAGAATTCTTTGCTCTGAGGAAAGTAACTGCATATGTAATCTGAGAGAACATGTCCCCAGCACTTTGCAAGCATAAACTAATGACTTCCTCTCTTACCTGTGCCTTTACCAGAGTCTAGCTAAAGACAGTTGGAGGAACAGGGAGTTGGCAGTCCTACTCATGGTAACTTCATAGTCTACTATAAATCATATGATGGCAAAAAGTATGCAGAACTTTTTCATTAAAGAATGTTCTTACAGAAATTCACAGTGAAAGAATCTGAACCATAACAGAGGATAGGAGAGAACAATAGAAAAGCACTTCAGAAGGGTAAAACCTGAGTTATTCCAGAAAAAAAAAAATTTGTAGATAAACCAGAGGTAATTTTGCCCCAGAAAACTAATGTGAGTCCAGGTTAGATTGACTGATTGATTAATTGATTGGCCCAAAATGGAAGAAGACATCAAATGCAAATGTGAGACTGCCAATTGAATATAAAACAAAAATGATTTAATTAAACTTTGTGAAACACGTTGTCAATACTGGAATCAAAGTTGATGGATTATTGGAGTCAGTTATTGTAATTTTGGGACAGGCTTACAGAACAGGATCATATTTTGAAATACGAACTAATGTGTTTTCCTCCTGCGTACCCACAGCAGCAGAGTCAGCATATTCTATCAACTTGTTACTCCCACAGTGCCACATAGCACCTAACCTAAAACTAGCAAATAATCCACTTCCATTTAAAGGAGCACTAAAATTATAATGCTTTCTTGTTGCCACCATTGAATATCTACCCTTAGCAGCATTCAGCATGTCACTTATTGAGGATGAAGAAGTAATCATAACTACCTATTTATTTAAATCTTGCTTAACTTTTTTTCCAAAATATGACACATGGACAATCCCTTTCTTGAGGCCCTACTTATTTACAGGAACATCGCAGATATATTGTGGGTTTGGTTCCAGACCACTGCAAGAAAATGAATATAAAAATAAAGTGAGTCGCAAAATTTTTTTGTTTCCCTGTGCATATAAAAGTTGTGTTTACATGATACTGTAGTCTATTAAGTGTGCTATGGCATTGTGTCTAAAAAATATGAATCCCTTAACTTTAAAATACTTTATTGCTAAAAACTGCTAACAATTATTTAAGCCTTCACCACGTCATAATACTTTTCCTGGTGGAGGGTCTTGCCTCAATGTTGATGGCTGCTCACTGATCAGGGAGTTGGCTGCTGATGGTTGAGGTGGCTGTGGCAATTTCTTAAAAGAAGTCAGCAATGAGATTTGTGGCATTGATTGACTCTTCCTTTCACAAAAGATTTCTCTATAGCATGTGATGTTGTTTGGCAGCATTTTATCCACAGCAGAACCTCTTCCAAAATTGGAGTCAGTCCTTTCAATTCCTGATGCTGCTTTATCAACAAAATTTATGATGTAATACTCTGTATCCTTTGTTATCATTTCAACAATCATCACAGCATTTTCACCAGGAGTAGATTCCATTTCAAGAAACCACTTTCTTTGTTCATCCATAAGAAGTAATTCTTCATTTATTCAAGTTTTGTGATGAGATTGTAGCATTCAGTCACATCTTCGGGCTCCACTTCTAATTGTCTTACTATTTCTACCACATCTGCAGTTATTTCCTCCATTGAAGTATTGCACTTCTCAAAACTATCCATGAAGGTTGAAATCAACTTCTTCCAAACTCCTGTTAATGTTGACATTTTGACTTCCTTCTATGAATCACAAATGTTAACAGTACTTAGAATGATGAATCCTTACCCAAAATTTTTCAATTTATTTTGCCCAGATCCATCAGAAGAATCACTATCTCTGGCAGCTACAGCCTTACAAAACGTATGTCTTAAATAATACTATTTGAAAGTCAAAATTACTTTTTGATCCATGGGCTGCAGAATAGATTTTGTGTTCACAGGCATAAAGGCAACATTAATTTCTTTGTACATCTGCATCAGAATTCTTACATGACTATGTGCATTCTCAATGAGCAAAGGAATTGAAAATACACTTTACAAGGGAGATTTACAAATGGCAAACAAGCATCCTTAAAGATGTTCAACATCATTAGTAATCATGAAATAATAATTAAAAGCCTAATGGGATACTACTAAATGCCTACCAGTAGCTACAATTTTAAAAAGAGTGATGATGATGATATGGAGTAGTCAGGGCACACTTCCTTTGTGGGTGGGAGTATGAAATGGTAAAACTCTTTTGACAACAGTTTACAGCATGGCTTATTGAATATTTTGAGCCCACTGTTGAGACCTACTGCTCAGAAAAAAATAATTTTCTTTCAAAATATTACTGTTCATTGAATTTCCTAGGAACCATTATGAAAATTCAACAGATGACATATCTGTATCTGTTCCTGTACTTTAACTGGTTTCATGGGTCTCTCTGTCTCTCCTTACTCTAACTGTCCTTGTTAATGTGTTTTATATTGTGCCTTGAAATCAGATAGTGTGGTTTCTCTTTGTTCTTCTTTTTCAAAATTGAGCCGTTATAAGTCTTTGCTTATTCATATAAATGGTATAAAGTGATGTATCAATTTCTCAAAAACAGCTTAATGGGATTTTTATTTAACGTTGCATTGAATGTGCACACTGACTTGGGGAGAATTATCAGCTTAGCAATTTTGAGTTTTCTAATTTATAAACATGATATTGATACTTTGTTATTTGCTTCAGTCTTTTTATCTTTTGTTTTGCAGCCTTGTGATATACAGCATAGAATTCTTGTTCATCTTTTGTTCAATTTATTCTTAAGTGTTTTTTAATTCTGATGCTATGGTAAATGGTATTTTAAAAATTCTATTTTCAAAAATTTCCTGGTATAACACTGAAATAAAGTAGACTTTTACATATTGTCTTTTTATCTTGAAATTTTATTAAATTCACTTATTGGTTCAGTATATTTTATAATTTATTTTTAGTTTTCTGTATTAATGACAATTTTATCTGCAAATAAGGACAGTTTTATTTCTTCCTTTTTCATTTTTATGTCTTTATTTCTTTTTTAAAACTTACTTCACTGCCTATAACCATTAGCATAAAATAGAGTTGAAATACTGAGACTAGAAATAATTGTCTTGCTCTTTTTGAAGTAGATCAAGTGTTATTCAAATCATTTGTACATTAATTAATATTTTTGTCTACTTCTATTAGTTACTTAACGGTATTAAAATTTCTAACTGTGATTGAAGATATACCTGTTGTAAGTTCTAATTGGTAGTTTTGTTTCATGTAATTTGAAGCTTATTTAGTAAGCATGTATAAATTTATAACTTTTTTTATTTATTGACCATTTATCATTATGAAATGTGCTTATGTATCTCTGATAATACTTATTTTCTTGCAGTCTGCTTTGCTGAATATTTATAAGGCCACTCTAGACTTCATATGGTACTGGTTGCATGGTGTTTTTCTTTCCATTCTTTGATTTTCAATCTGTATATGCCTGAATTTAAGCAATTTTTTTTCAAACCATCACAGAAAGCTGACTGGATATAGTTCAGTACAAAACTTTCACAACTTCCATTTACTACAAAGAACGGTCTTGTGCACAGCAACATTGTGGTCTATTTCTAATACATGAGCCACCACATGTTTTCCTGTTCTATGACATAATCCCTCCCGGTCATAGCATTCATCAGTCTGGTCTCAAATTCAAGTTAGGGAAAAAAAGTCAAAACTGTTTCTAACGTCAGAAATATATTGTGTTCCAAAGAAAATAACTTCCGGTCTGATTTACTAATACTGCAATTTTTGGAAATCAAAATGATTCAAAGTAAAATATTTTGTTAAAGCAATTTGGTCAATTTACTCTTCAGAGGAAGTCACGCTTTAAAATCCCAAAATGCTAGTAAGAAACTCATAGTCCAACATTAGCCAGAATTTCTAGGATTTTGTGACTTTTGGCTTGGCATTGCAACACCTTTTATGTCAGTGTGAGCAATTTCCTAATTCCCAATTCTTATACTAAAAAATAACATTTAAAATATGCATGAAAATAGTTATTCACTGGAAATTCATAATGAGATTTAATGAATTAGTGGCAAAAAATCAACTCTAAGACATATTTTTTTCTTATTTTTTTCTTTTGATCTTTGTTTTGTCGATGTGGTGAGGGCGCTGGTGGTAGTGGTGGTGTACTTGTGTGTTTGTCTTTTAAGTTCATGAACATTGCCTGGGATACTTGTCAAATGTTAGGTCTTCCCTATTTTTTCAAGCAGTGACAAGGAAGGAAAAAGACGGTTTTGAATGTCTAGGAAATACAAAAATCACACATATACAAATACATTACAATTATTCCTATTAAAACGGCAATCCTGAGGTTCTACTATATATTAAATGAGAATTAAATATATTATGAAGTAATACAGAAGACAGTATCTGCTGAAAAATACAAGTTATGAAGGTAATGGTGATCAGAAATTATATATCAAACAAGCATTATTTAGCACAGTATTAGAAATCTAACTTACATAAAGGACTTTTGTAGTATAGAAATGCCTTCTCAAAGTTATTTAAAATATCTAACATTAAAATATACATATATATATATATATATCTTTCCTTAGCCCAGAAGAAATTTTTGAAGAAAGCAATGAAGACTTCCTGTTTCTGAAAAACTTAAGGCTTTTAGAAACATTTAAAACTTTAATTCTTATCTTTTCTTATCCTATGTAACAACTCTTGTTGTCAACAAAAACTTTTCTAACGTTTGCACAGTTGGACAACAGATAACTAGCTGCCCCATCCACACAAGAGGTGGGGAAGAGAAGCCCAGCTATGATTATTTGAAATCTAGCTCAGTACAGACTAAGTCAAGGTTCATTGATTTAGTCTTCAAACAGATATAATCTGAAATGAGCAGCAAGGAAAATTAGATAATTGGCAAAAGGAAGAAAAATATTCCTGGCATTTCAAAGCAAAGGTGAAGCAACCCTGGAGCAAAGTCATTCCCTGGATGATAGTGCTTCTTCATTGGACTACCAGCTCAATTTAGGAGACAGACTGCATTCACATTGCAAAGTAAACTCAACAGTTGCTGGTGTTTTTTCCTTTTTCTTTGCATACATGCAAGTAACTCTATCCTCCACTTAAACTCTTATTGCCTTCCTTATACTGATACACTTGATATGCTTAACCTGATAATAATTATTGCAATTATATAGCATTTCTTAAAGTTAATACAAAGAATGGTGAATATAAAAAATAAAATCTTGGAAAAAACATTTGAAAAGGCCTAACCTAAGCCAAATACTAAATCGTATAATTAAAGGCTTCTCTAGTTAGAAAAAATCAATTTAGAATGACATACACACACTGTTAACATTCAACGCAGTATAATGTAATCAGATTTTTCCATTGTCATTTATCTCCAACAATCTCTATGTCACAAAAACTATGTAATTTGGTTAATACATTAGTTATATGTATTTTTTCTTTTAATATCAAGTGCCTTGCTGGATTCTGAACATTCTTTTGAACAGTTTGAATTCAAAGACAGAAAATATCGTTGATATCATTCTAACTTTCCCTAAGAATAACCCAGAAATAATTTCCCACATAGGAGGCAGCCAATTCAAAATTGTAAAGTTTAAAAAAATACAGGAGTTAATGACAATAAACAGCCCCATTCTTTTCTCTTTAAGATCTACTTGTAAGGTAAAGAACACTGTAAAATTAAAAAGTTGTTATCATTATCCATCACCAAGTGCTCATAGACTGTTCGCTGTTGAACTAAGAAATTATGTGAGGTTGTGTGAGAAATGTAAGACATCATCACTGATTTTAAGGAGTTTGTAGTTGACTTGAGGGAGATAAAAGTAAAATTAAGGAGTAATTAAACTCTGCCTCATGCAGTGGTTATTGTAAGTACACTAGATGTTCGAAGAGCAAAGGTGGAAGGAATACTCTATTCTGGCTTTGTCAGAATAAGCTTTTTCAAAGACAGGACTTTGAATTTGCCTTGAAGAAAGTGAGGGATATAGAAAGTGGTTTCAAGTTGAATATGTTGGAAGTCTCTTGTACCCTTGATATTACTGTGGTCCCAAAGATAGGAGTGAATGGATTGAGGTTCTCAATAACTTAAAATGTGGTTGCTGGGAAATATAATAAAGTGGTTACCCAGATTGTAGAAAGCCACTGCGGGGTGTTTGCCAGCAACTGTGAAGAAAGTGGTTTGTAATCTGGAAACTATTAAAAATTACTGGGGCACGTTCTCTGGTGTTTAACTGCCAATTCTGGATTTTCTATTACTTAACTCATTCTCTGGGAGAGAGATTTTTTTTTTTAATCAGCCTCAAAGAATAAATGTGAAGCTCAAGAAATAATGAGCATAAAAGTGTTTTGAACGCCACAAACTCTTTGGAATGTTTTCATTCATATTATATTAATCTGTGGTACAATGAGTAAAATAGGATTGATTTTGACAGGGAGTAAACTTTTCAGGCCATCAGGATGCAAATGGCATTGGATGAATTGTTCCCTTATTTTTGGGAACAAAAATAACACAGAGCTTTTCTCTACCAGCTGGACACAGTGCAGGTAACACAAATGGTTTTCCTTTAAACTAGTGAAAAGGGAACAATGACTTTTAAAGTCCTATGTCTGTCGTAGTTCTTCATGCTTTCCATCTTAACCTCAGGGGATCTTTGCATCATTCATGTTCCCTCCTGTATTTTTACAAGGCCAACATCAGAGAATGCCTAGATAGAAGCCAGACATGGACAGTGACCCAGGCTGATTTTCATGGGAAGCCAGGAAAAGCGACACATTGCTTCCTGATTAGGTTGGGTAACCCAACAACTCACTTTTATTGGGGACTTTCTATTACTTGCTTATCAACTGCAGAAATATTTTTTCTTCTTACATTCTATAAATAATCCTTTGTGAATTGATTCAGAGTGCAAAGCAGGTAAGATATGTGTACTTATAAGACCATCAGGAGGAACTAGCAATCTTGTCTCATGATTCCTCTCTGATTTTACCATTTGGTGCCAAAAACAAATTCATATGTTCATTTATGTTTAAAATGGCTTATTCAGAACTAACCCACATACAGACAGGGAGAGAGAGTTTAAAAGTCAATAACCTATGTCATCTCTAAACTTTTTTTTAAACAAAGCCTTATACTGTGGTTTATTCCCTGTGGTTAAGTTGAATTAATTGCCTAGGAGCTGAGTCACATTTTTGAAGTTTTGTCTTAGCCATTTCAGCAAGGCTTATCTTTTGTCTTTAGACACATTCTAATCTTTAAAATGTCAATATGCTAAATCTGCAGGCTGTTTTCTACAGATTACCACTCCCCAAAAAGATGAAGGATTCCATTTGCTGAGTCAGGTATGATGTTGATGGTGTCAGGAAGCTGTGAGAACTTCTCATTTAGCTTCCCACAAACTGAAGGCCCAACCACCCAGCCTTCCTCAGCCAATGAATTTCTTGTTTCCTTCCAGAATCAAAATTGTAAAGGTCTGTGACACCTCTTTCTTGCTCACCAATGGAGGTGACAGGAGAGGAAGTTAATAAAATTCCCCAGTGTCACAAGGGACAAGGAAAAGAGTTGTGTTCCATAACTGGTTTCTCAGTGCCGTCATGTTTACTGATGACCTTTGCTGGCCTGCACTGAGGACAAAGTTCTTCAGAACCAGCCAGAAGAGGATCTAGTTAGACTTCTGTGAAAGAAAGTCTATGTGCCATTCCAGTGCCATACTCATGCCTGCCATGGAGCAAGACGGTGGAAGACACTTAAACCTTCAGTGCTTTAACTCCTCCACAGATAACAAAGAAGGAGAGAGGGAGAAGCTGGAAGCTACTTCACCCTTCAATTTCAGGAGGCAGTGCAGGGCTCACTGGGGACTAGAACAGGTCTGCAGAAACAGCCTTGGTCACCAGTAATCATGAAATTAGATGGTTCCAGAAGCCTATGGGGAGAATTCCTCCCCCCATGAGGTTGTTTGGGGGAAAACAGACTGGGTGCTATTATGCTGCCAAATTGATGCAAATCTCTAGAAGAAGCTTTCACATGAGCCCCTCAAACTCATCAGCCTCCCACAGCATCTACAAATGGTGTCAAATACACACCTGGGGGTGGGACCAGAGCTGGGGCAGGCCCGGGCTCCCTGGCAAACTTCAGTCTATGCTCACCATACTACACTTCACTCCCAATAAGACCAAAACCTCTTCCAATTCAATAGCATAGCAACCGCCAAAAGTACATTTTATCTTCCATGGCAATTTGCCGGGTGATTTTTGTTTGAAGATATTTTTGTTTATTAAACTGCCTCAACACACATATGCTTGCTAAACTACAAGTATACAATTTCTAATAAACGGATTTCACTTTGGGGCCAATTCAGGCAACTTGTTGACTTCAGGTGGGGATAGAGCCTCTTTCATCACGTTATCTTGGCTTCTAACGCTGTCTGAAATCCAGAGAATAAAAAAGTCATTCAAGAAACCTAGAATGACCTGCCTGCAAGAAGAGGAAGGACTCTCAGTTTAGGGCAATAATCATGAATAACATTTCCTGAATAATAGTAATAATAATTAGAAAGGATTGACTTTCAGAAATTTTTCTCAAGTCAAAGCTTCCACTACTATGGTTCCAACTTTTCCCTCTTTTTTTAAATTTTATTATTATTATACTTTAAGTTTTAGGGTACATGTGCACAATGTGCAGGTTAGTTACATATCTATACATGTGCCATGCTGGTGTACTGCACCCATTAACTCGTCATTTAGCATTAGGTATATCTCCTAATGCTATCCCTCCCCCCTCCACCCAGCCCACAACAGTCCCCAGAGTGTGATGTTCCCCTTCCTGTGTCCATGTGTTCTCATTGTTCAATTCCCACCTATGAGTGAGAACATGCGGTGTTTGGTTTTTTGTCCTTGCGATAGTTTACTGAGAATGATGATTTCCAATTTCATCCACGTCGCTACAAAGGACATGAACTCATCCTTTTTTATGGCTGCATAGTATTCCATGGTGTATATGTGCCACATTTTCTTAATCCAGTCTATCATTGTTGGACATTTGGGTTGGTTCCAAGTCTTTGCTATTGTGAATAGTGCTGCAATAAACATACGTGTGCATGTGTCTTTATAGCAGCATGATTTCTAGTCCTTTGGGTATATACCCAGTAATGGGACGGCTGGGTCAAATGGTATTTCTAGTTCTAGATCCCTGAGGAATCACCACACTGACTTCCACACTGGTTGAACTAGTTTACAGTCCCACCAACAGTGTAAAAGTGTTCCTACTTCTCCACATCCTCTCCAGCACCTGTTGTTTCCTGACTTTTTAATGATTGCCATTCTAACTGGTGTGAGATGGTATCTCATTGTGGTTTTGATTTGCATTTCTCTGATGGCCAGTGATGGTGAGCATTGTTTCATGTGTTTTTTGGCTGCATAAATGTCTTGAGAAGTGTCTGTTCATGTCCTTTGCCCACTTTTTGATGGGGTTGTTTGTTTTTTTGTTGTAAATTTGTTTGAGTTCCTTGTAGGTTCTGGATATTAGCCCTTTGTCAGATGAGTAGGTCGCAAAAATTTTCTCCCATTTTGTAGGTTGCCTGTTCACTCTGATGGTAGTTTCTTTTGCTGTGCAGAAGCTCTTTAGTTTAATGAGATCCCATTTGTCAATTTTGGCTTTTGTTGCCATTGCTTTTGGTGTTTTATACATGAAGTCCTTGCCCATGCCTATGTCCTGAATGGTAAAGCCTAAGTTTTCTTCTAGGGTTTTTATGGTTTCAGGTCTAACGTTTAAGTCTTTAATCCATCTTGAATTAATTTTTGTATAAGGTGTAAGGAAGGGATCCAGTTTCAGCTTTCTACATATGGCTAGCCAGTTTTCCCAGCACCATTTATTAAATAGGGAATCCTTTCCCTATTGCTTGTTTTTCTCAGGTTTGTCAAAGATCAGATAGTTGTAGATATGCGGCGTTATTTCTGAGGGCTCTGTTCTGTTCCATTGATCTATATCTCTGTTTTGGTACCAGTACCATGCTGTTTTGGTTACTGTAGCCTTGTAGTATAGTTTGAAGTCAGGTAGCATGATGCCTCCAGCTTGGTTCTTTTGGCTTAGGATTGACTTGGCCATGTGGGCTCTTTTTTGGTTCCATATGAACTTTCAAGTAGTTTTTTCCAATTCTGTGAAGAAAGTCATTGGTAGCTTGATGGGGATGGCATTGAATCTATAAGTTACCTTGGGCAGTATGGCCATATTCACGACATTGATTTTCCTACCCATGAGCATGGAATGTTCTTCCATTTGTTTGTATCCTCTTTTATTTCATTGAGCAGTGGTTTGTAGTTCTCCTTGAAGAGGTCCTTCATGTACCTTGTAAGTTGGATTCCTAGGTATTTAATTCTCTTTGAAGCAATTGTGAATGGGAGTTCACTCATGATTTGGCTCTCTGTTTGTTTGTTATTGGTGTATAAGAATGCTTGTGATTTTTGTACATTGATTTTGTATCCTGAGACTTTGCTGAAGTTGCTTATCAGCTTAAGTAGATTTTGGGCTGAGACCATGGGGTTTTCTAGATATACAATTATGTCATCTGCAAATAGGGACAATTTGACTTCCTCTTTTCCTAATTGAATACCCTTTATTTCCTTCTCCTGCCTAATTGTCCTGGCCATTGGAGAGGAGGAGCATCTCCCAGACAGCTGCGTGCCTCAGAGAAGCCAGCCTGGCTAACCCCTCAAGCCCAGGGGATGAGGCCCTGCTGAATCGCTGCTCTCTTTTGGCTGGAGCCACAGCTCCCTCCACCGCGGGGCGGGGCTAAAATGTCCTCCTCCTTAAGAGAGCAGGCAGCTCCTCCCAGCCACCCACTCCACCAATTCCCATCCTCCCGCCCCCCTCCACCAACCCCTTCTTTCCACACTGCCCCCCTGAGTTCAGGGAATTTCCCCAGCATCCCAAAGCTTGAGTTTCCTGCCAGTCGGGAGGGATGAATGCAGATAAAGGGAGTGCAGAAGGCACGAGGAAACCAAAGTGCTCTGTATCCTCCAGTCTTCGCGCCTCCACCCAGCTCAGGAACCCGCGAACCCTCTCTTGACCACTATGAGCCTCCGGTCCAGCTGCGCGGCCCGTGTCCCGGGTCCTTCGGGCTCCTTGTGCGCGCTGCTCGCGCTGCTGCTCCTGCTGACGCCGCCGGGGCCCCTCGCCAGCGGTGAGAGCTCCTGGCACTGGGGTGCATCCCAGCCTCTGCGGGGCCGCTGCGTTCCAGGGAACTCTCCCAGCAACCTGCCCTATAAAAATGTCTTTCTTTCTTCCCCAGCTGGTCCTGTCTCTGCTGTGCTGACAGAGCTGCGTTGCACTTGTTTACTCGTTACGCTGAGAGTAAACCCCAAAACGATTGGTAAACTGCAGGTGTTCCCCGCAGGCCCGCAGTGCTCCAAGGTGGAAGTGGTGTAAGTTCTCCTGTGTTGCTGTGTCCACTGTGACTTAGGCAAGTCCTCCAGCCTGGGTCGTCAACCTTTGTGGCTCATGGGTGCATCCTCTTTTTCTTTACTTCAGAGCCTCCCTGAAGAACGGGAAGCAAGTTTGTCTGGACCCGGAAGCCCCTTTTCTAAAGAAAATCATCCAGAAAATTTTGGACAGGTATTTGTCCCTTTGATCTTTGTGGTGTTTTAATATCTTCTATGGAAAGCATATACTTCACAATGTCCTTATTCCCTCTGTAGGATTTAGACTATGCTTAGAATTATAAGGTTGTTAAGAAGAATAAGGAAACTTTTTTCTGGAATGTTCTGGGTAAACCTTTATCACCAATCTTACATGCCAGAACAATTACACAGAGCTCATTACTGACATCTATTTTTTGTCTGCTCTTTGCTTTTATTGATTTTTTCCCCCACCAAACGCTTTTGAAAACCAAATGTAGCATACAAGAGTGTGGGAATTGGTTATACTAATATAACTCTTTTCTCAACAGTGGAAACAAGAAAAACTGAGTAACAAAAAAGACCATGCATCATAAAATTGCCCAGTCTTCACCGGAGCAGTTTTCTGGAGATCCCTGGACCCAGTAAGAATAAGAAGGAAGGCTTGGTTTTTTTCCAGCAGTCCATTTTCTACATGGATTCCCTACTTTGAAGAGTGTGGGGAAAGCCTACGCTTGTCCCTGAAGTTTACAGCTCAGCTAATGAAGTATTAATATAGTATTTCCACTATTTACTGTTATTTTACCTGATAAGTTATTGAACCCTTTGGCAATTGACCATATTGTGAGCAAAGAATCACTGGTTATTAGTTTTTCAATGAATATTGAATTGAAGATAACTATTGTATTTCTATCATACATTCCTTAAAGTCTTACAGAAAAGGCTGTGGATTTCATATGGAAATAATGTTTTATTAGTGTGCTGTTGAGGGAGGTATCCTGTTGTTCTCACTCACTCTTCTCATAAAATAGGAAATATTTTAGTTCTGTTTCTTGGGGAATATGTTACTCTTTACCCTAGGATGGTATTTAAGTTGTACTGTATTAGAACACTGGGTGTGTCATACCGTTATCTGTGCAGAATATATTTCCTTATTCAGAATTTCTAAAAATTTAAGTTCTGTAAGGGCTAATATATTCTCTTCCTATGGTTTTAGACGTTTGATGTCTTCTTAGTATGGCATAATGTCATGATTTACTCATTAAACTTTGATTTTGTATGCTATTTTTTCACTATAGGATGACTATAATTCTGGTCACTAAATATACACTTTAGATAGATGAAGAAGCCCAAAAACATAAATTCCTGATTGCTAATTTACATAGAAATGTATTCTCTTGGTTTTTTAAATAAAAGCAAAATTAACAATGATCTGTGCTCTGAAAGTTTTGAAAATATATTTGAACAATTTGAATATAAATTCATCATTTAGTCATCAAAATATATACAGCATTGCTAAGATTTTCAGATATCTATTGTGGATCTTTTAAAGGTTTTGACCATTTTGTTATGAGGAATTATACATGTATCACATTCACTATATTAAAATTGCACTTTTATTTTTTCCTGTGTGTCACGTTGGTTTTTGGTACTTGTATTGTCATTTGGAGAAACAATAAAAGATTTCTAAACCACTGATGTTGTTTCTCCTCCTTATACAGTTACTATTTATCTTTAATTCTACATTATTCAAAATATTACCTCTGCTCTTCTCTGGCTGGCAGAGAGGGCCCTCATTCCCCAATACCATTGCATTGGTTCAACTTTTCTCCATGCTCAGCCCCCTTCCAGTTACTCCTTCACAGCACCAATAGCCTCTGGGGTCTTTAGAAAACACAAATAGGATAAGATTTTCCTATCTAAATTCTTAAATGGCTCCTTGTTTCCTAGACATGAAATAAAAGTTGCTAAACATGATGAATGAGGTTCTGTCTCATCTCACTCCTGATCATCAGTACTTCAACTTCCCTTGTGCCTCACAGTCACTATAGTCAGGCGTTCAGTTCCCTAACTAGGCATGTTCTTTCCCCAGGCTCATGACTTTGTGTTTGCTAGGGTCTCTACCTGGAAAGCATTTACGTTTTCCTGCGTATAAGAGGAGGCTTATTCATCCTTCAGAACTCAGTTCAAGCAATATCTCCTTCGTGAATTTTCCTTGGCACACTCAGCAAAGCTTGTGGTTTGCATCTTGGTGTTCTCATAGCATCTTCCAGACAACTGCATTACAACAAATATATTCCATTGCTTTTATTTGTTTATAGGTTTCTTCGTCTAACTGTATTAAGAGCTCTCCTAGAACATCGACCATATTTCATCCAACTCTGCATTCCAAATGTGTGGCATGGAATGACTTAATGAATTAATAAGTTATCCTGACCCTCAGCTAGTCAGATGTTATACTAAAATCAATAATCTGGCTCATGGTAGATTTTGATTAAATTGTAATTTGTTCACCTTCTTTTCTCCTTCTTGTCTACAGGTAATCCAACAGGGCTTTAGCATGTGTAATCCACCCACCCCTCATTTTCACTTAGCTACCTCCCATCTTTCCTTCCTTTGGGGATAGCTTACATGTCATTTTCTTGATGCAATCTTTATAACTCTTACTCCTCCCAGATTAAGATCCCTTTTATATACTGTCATAGCACTCTGTACTTTTTATTCATAACATTTTCTCATGAAGGTGACTTTAGAGTTTATAGAGCATATAGACATGTGGTCATGTGTTTAGAGTCTGTCTATTCTAGCTTCACTGTAAGTTCTATGAGAGCAGGGACAATGTTTATCATCTTTATCTCAGTTCCTGGTACAATGCCTAGCACATAGTGTATATTTAAACAAATGAGTGATCTGGTTAAACAAGTCTCTCTGTTTCTCTAGTATTAAAAGTGTCGTTTCATATAAAATACCTGTTCTTAGGAAAAGCAAGAAAATGAAACGGAGAAGACTAACCGAATTAGTATGTGTATACATACATTCACACTGCAGCTGGATTAATATATTATATATGCTTATATTGGCACGTACTTGTATACTTTAGTATATCTAACCTAGGCTTTCCTGTATGTTTTATCTCTCTCTTTAATATAAAATATAAATTGGATTAATATTTTTTAATTATTATATATTGATATATTTAAATAACAGAGAGAGAAAGAGACACAAAGATATGAAAAAACTTAAAAAGTAGATTCAGAGATGGGTTTTCTAATCATTTTTTCAACAATAAAAAAGTACAAAATATCTCTAATTTTTTAAAATGCATTAAACTTCTGTGGTCTCTTTTTGCTCTCTCAAATGGTATTTTTTTTAACTTATGAATGATACAGTAATTCTGGGGAAACACTAGAAAGCAAACCAAATTACAAAATGAGCTCTGAATTTCAGTGTTTAAAACAATCCCTGCTATGTCACATTAACTCCAAAATACTTATTGAAAAATGCTTGATTATAAAAGATTAAAGAATATTAAATGCCCTTTGTACAGGTGAAATATAAGCTTCATAAAGAAATAAACATTGCTGGTTAGTTTTTTTTTTTTTTTTTTTTTTTTTTTTTTTTTTTGAGACCAAGTCTCACTGTCACCCAGGCTGGAGTTCAGTGACACAATCTCGGCTTACTGCAACCTCCGCCTCCCAGGTTCAAGTGATTCTCCTGCCTCAGCCTCCCATGTAGCTGGGACTACAGGCATGCACCACCACGCCTAGCTAATTTTTTGTATTTTTAGTAGAGATGTAGTTTCATCATGTTGGCCAGGCTTGTCTCAATTGTTTTTTTTTTGTTTGTTTTTTTGTTTGTTTGTCTGTTTGTTTTTATCATCAAGCTCTGTTTTTTTAAGAAGCAACACTTGTAAATTTAGTTTGTTCATAGAAATAGAATGAAACATGATTTCTAATATTCTTGCAATTCTAGTTGTCAGGCCCATTCCGCAAATGGTCACTCTATAGAGAAAATAGATTACAGTATATTACTGAAGAGTAACCTATACAAGCAACTCAATGATAGCTACTGTTCACTCTTTCAACCATTCCTAGTTGATCTTTCTACTAGCAAACTCAAGGACTAACATATTTGGGGAAACTTAATCTAATGTAAATATCCTAGGGATAAGTCTTCTAGTTTCTTCATACTAACCCCTAAATACTATTTTCACTCTGTTATCCGTCTGAAACTCTATCTTATGTATAAAGTCACTTGATATTGAACAAATGCTCAGCTAAAATCTACTCTGTTACTGCTCCAATCCAGACAATTTTCAATGTATAATTAATGTCCTTCATTATACCAGAATTTCCTGTTTGCCTCTATGTGTGACACATTCACATAATCCTTCAATTCCTGAAGGTATGACAAGATCTATGATAAAATATGACTAGTGGCTTTGTTTTTCTATCATGATTTTAATTCTTGCTTAAGGAAAATAATTGCTGTGGATAACTCTCATGTTGTATGTAACTTCAAAATACCTTCCTGTATGTTACAAAATGAGAAATTTACCAGATGGAAGGAGCACTTGGGGATTTCTAGTTGCCTCCCTGACTAAATCAAGGAAGAGGAGGAGAAGGTACCATGATTTGGATTTTGACTGACAGTCCTGGTTCATTCTTAGTCAGAAAAATTAATGTTATATTCCTAAGAAGGATTGTTCATACCTCAAATATGTGGAGTGAGATAAGAACATAGAAAGACCTAGAGTTTGGGTGTATAATTTTGTTTCTACAAATTTCAAAGTTCTGTTTCTGAAACATAGATAAGTTGCAAGGACGCTTCTCTGGAAAATCCACTTTTTTTTTTTTTTTGATGGAGTCTCGCTCTGTTGCCCAGGCTGGTGTGCAGTGGCGCAATCTCGGCTCACTGCAAGCTCCATCTCCTGGGTTCATGCCATTCTCTTGCCTCAGCCTCCTGAGTAGCTGGGACTACAGGTGCCTGCCACCACACCCAGCTAATTTTTTGTATTTTTAATAGAGACGTTTCTCTAACACATAAATTTATGTTTGTTTTTAATCTACCTCTAGGGTTAGATAAAGAGAAAACTAGTTGACTTACTTCCAGCAAGAGAAGCTAATTATACTTCTTTATATTTTGTGGTGCAGTACAGAATTAGAGCAATTGCATTTCAAATCTAGTTTTGTGTATTTCCAGCTATGTGAGCTTGACAATTTGTTTCACATCTACCTTCCTCAGCTTCCTCACCTGTAAAATCAGTATAATAGCTATCTCACAGGCACTACCCTGGAACAAAGTAGATTCTTGGTAAATATTATTAATAATTTCTTTCCCAAGACTCCTAGTTCAAACTCCCCCTTACAAATGAGAAAACTGAGAACTTAGTAGTTTAAACATACTTATTTTTTTCTTAATTTATTTATATTCTTTTTACATATGCTTGACTAATTTTTAGTACTCCTAAAATTTTTTTCTGAGTCTTTCTATAGAAGCTTTTGAAAGCTGTATATTCTATTTTTTGTGAAGTACATGGTAACTATCAAAAATTATGATGTATTTTCCTTCATATAAACATTCTTCAATCAAAGATCAATTTATTAACCTTTATTGATAATCTTGTTACATACCTGACCCTATGCAAGATCCTTATAAATCTGGAAATTATAAAAATGAAGAGCTTTCTGTCTGAGTTAAGATCTCTTTACAGCAAATATACTGTTTCCTACAGAACAAAGATTTTCTAATAAGGGGAGAGAAAGAAAGGGGAGGAGAGGTGAGGGGAGGGACTAGGAGAAGGGAAAAGGAGAAGTAAGAAAGAAGGAGGAGAGTGGAGGGGCTTGTGTTTTGTGTTGACTTTTTTTCTATTTTCTTTCTTCTTTCCCCTTCCCTCTTCTCCTCTTCTCTCCCCTTTCCTTCTCTCCCTCCCTTCATCCTTTCTGTTTATTCCTCAGAAGTAAAATAACGCTATTTAAAAGAGGAAGAGAAGGACCCAGGTACCCTAGCAGAAATCTCAGCCAGCAGCCAACACCAACCACCTCTCATAGGAATGAGGCCAGTTTTGATTTTCACCCATTTCAGTTTCTTCTGACTGCACCCACTTAATTGAGCTTAGCAGAAGAATCTCACATTAACATGTAGAATTATCAAAATAATAAACTGTTGTTTTAAGCCACTAAATTTAAGGTTGACTTCTTACACAGCAAAAGAGGATCAAACGTTACTTGCTAACAATTGAATGTGTTTGCAGGCTCTGGAAAAACATCGTACTGGAATTTCCTCAAATGAATGAATATGTAATGAAACTGGGTAACAGTCATACATTTGAGACTCAGCAAATTATACTAATTAACATAAATTGAAATGAAAATTCTCAGGCCTGCAAAACTTTGCAGCACTTCTATGTAACAGTACCCAGGAAGATATTTCCCCAGCCCCACTCTCCCCACTCTTTCCCCACCCACACCTCATGTTTCACTGGAAGACGGTAAAACCTCCATTAACCTGAGTGCCAGCGGTCTGAATGATTCGTATCAACTGAGAGTCACACATAAAACACATTTGGTTTCAGCACTTAATAGAAACTCTTTTATTGACTAGTATTTCAATTTATTGATTAAAATACTTTAACAAACTGACCCAAAATTTTTACTAGCTCTAGGATATTCTGTTCAAATTATTTTTATGATTGATAGCTCATTGACTTTGTACTTAAAAGAAGGATTTGGGAAATGTCAGCTCAAAATGTTCTATGTAAGGCAGGGATAATATGTCTTAATTTCAAGGGATAGTGGTCCTCTGATGTCTCTAGATATTTTCTTTTAAAATAGCCAAAAGGTAAGTTCTGTTTGGGGTCTTAGAAAACTTCTTTGTTTTCTGAATGACTGTTATTTATAGTATGACTTAAAGGAAAAAGACTTGATAAAATTTCTTAGCACATACACACATAAAAACCCATGGTGACAATGTAAGCTTCTTTAAAAAGGCTGTCATTTTAATATTCAAGAACCTCTGACAATTGTTTTTACCCCTAGTATTCATTCAGTTTTATAATTTTGTATAAGCTAACTGCTTTTAACTGAATAACTTATTTGAAAATATCTTTTAACCATTTGTGTATGCTTTGCCCTCTGTACTGTGCTTCTCATCTTGGAAATCAAAGGGAATAAGGCAAATGACAGTAACAGCAATTAACAGTTACAGTCATTACAGTAGTAGTAATAATAGAGTATTATCCATATCCCATTGCTTTACACAAATATTTTAGATTGCTCTTAAAAAAGAAACAGTTAAATGACTAAGTTACACAAAAATGAGAACTTTATAATGCCTGGCACATAATAGATGTTTTATCAATATTTTTAAATAAATGAAAACAAGCAAAAAGCTATGTTATATCAACTGCTGACTAATAGGCTTATGAAATTGTGATGACTCAAGAAATGTTTTAAGACTTCCTCATGAACCTTGCTGACAATGTATTGTCTGTGACGAACCACATTTGTTGATTAAGACAATGACTTGATGATACTGTGCCCTATGGCTACCTCCTTCCCGGTATCAACCAATTCAAACAGCATCATTACTTCAGAAGACGTTTCATATAGTTTCCTCAAAAGGATTAGTGACTTTTAAAAAATCTTTCTGATGAAACAGGAAAGAAATCTGAATAGTGTTAAGCGTGGAAAGAAAAAATTGTCCAGTGAAGCTAGTAAATATTCTCAGCAATGTGTTTAAGGGGTTGTACAGAAAATGAAAGATACTATGAATAGTGTTAAAAACCTTTATCTCTTGCTCTGGAAATGGTTTTGATCTTATGTTTGAATGGAAACGTATCTGCTTGAGAATTCACAATATCTCAATGTCAATAATGAGGAAAGTCTATAAAGTCATCTCACAGGAGGAACTAGAAAGAAGCCTGCTCTCCTAATTCTGTGTCCTGCTGAGCTTATCTTTGCAATTGACTCCACATCTCAACTCTCAGAAGAACCCAAACTCTCAGCATATCCCCTTCCTTTATGCTTGCTTAAGACTAGAAACTTCTGTGTTGAGACAGGAGAAAAATCATTTTAGTTTATTATATTGTACTGCTAAACTCTAATTTATAAGAAAAAAATGAGGTGGAGAAAAATAAGGGATATATTAAAAAACAGGACCTAACAATTTAAGTAGGCATAGTCAGGAACTATTAAACAAGAAAATTTGACTTAAAAACTTAAGTCAGAAAAAATATTTACTACATTCATTTTTCGGCTAGAAAGTAATTTTGCATATTTAATATTTTGAGACTTCAAGTGATGGGGCTTGTGCTTTGTGTTGTCTTTTTTTTTTCTATTTTATTTCGTCTTTCTCCTTTTCTCTCCCTTTTCCTTCCCTCCCTCCTTACTTTCTGTTTATTCCTCAGAAGTAAAACAAAGCTACTAAAAAGAGGAGGAGAAAGATAAAGGTACCCTAGCAGAAATCTCAGCCAGCAGCCAACACCAACCACATCCCATGTGAATGAGGCCATTTTCAATTTTCAGCTATTTCAGTTGTTTCTGATTGCACCCACTTAGGTGAGCTTAGCAGAGGAAGCTCACAATAACATGCAGAATTATCAGAAATAATAAATAATTGTTCATAAAATTCAGTTATTAAAAGTGAGAAAAGAATATGGGAAGTTTAAATAACATCCTAAGAGAGTTATACATAGTTGTAGCAGGAAGACTGCCTGTTGCCAGGACCACTTGTATCTGCCTCGTTCTTTATTGCCAGTCTTCCAAATGACACTTTCATACCACACGTGCTATGGGTCATGTGGAGTTTGTAGCTAATTAGAACAGAAAAGAGAAACCTTCCTTCATGGGATTTATGTTTGTTGATTTACTTATTAACACTGCTTAGGACTTACTTTATCCTGCATTATCCTACATGCAATAAGATACATGAGACATTCAGAGAAACCTAGGACATGCCTCTGCCTTCAAAATGTCTAATTCAATTGAACAAGGAAATCTTATAAATGGGACAGTGATCCAGACAATAATATACAAACCAACATGTGATGTACATAGGTATACTTCTGTATCTACGTGGGGCTTAATTTATATGCAATATTTCACACCAAGAGCTTTAATCAGGACCTGAGAATTCAGAAACAAAGATTTGATTGCAGCTTCTTTTTTTTTTTTTTTTTTTTTTTTGAGACAGAGTCTCACTCTGCCATCAGGGCTGGAGTGCAATGGTGCGATCTCGGCTCACTGCAACCTCCGCCTCCCAGATTCAAGTGATTCTCCTGCCTCAGCCTCCAGAGTAGCTGGGATTACAGGCATATGCCACCCCTCCCAGCTAATTTTTTGTATTTTTAGTAGAGACAGGGTTTCACCATGTTAGTCAGGATGGTCTCGATCTTCTGACTTCGTGATCTGCCCACCTTGGCCTCCCAAAGTGCTGGGATTACAGGTGTAAGCCTGATTGCAGCTTCTAGTAGTTCAAAACTTCCTTATGGTCATAAACAAGGCAGAGGCTGAGTAACTATTTTTCCTACCATAGAATGTCATGTAGCCATTAAAAAGAATGGGGGAAGACTGCATCAAAGTAGCATAAAAGGATGCTGAACCCATATTTTTATTTATTTATTTATTTATTTATTTTGAGATGGGATTTCACTCTTGTTGCCCAGGCTGGAGTGCAATGGCCCGGTTGAACCCATATTTTGAAAGACAAAAGTAAGTTGTATAATAATCTATATAAAAGGATCCCATTTATATAAAAAAGACCTTCATATACCTCTGTGAATAGTATACATGTATCTTTACGTATTAAACGTTTCTCTCTGTATATGCATAAATATGTGCATATAAATCTACATAGAATAGAAAACTAATCCCGAATTGTCACCAATGGTTACCACTGAAGAGCAGTAATGTGGAGTAATGATAAGGAACTTGAATATTTTATTTCAAATATATCTGTAGTGTATGAATTGTTTACAACAAATGATATCTATTTTTCTATTAGATTAAAAGGAAAGGAAAAAGTCAATATGGTGGGTCTTGTTTTTTAAAGTATACTCAGGTGGTAGAAACAAGTAACTTCTTTTATAATACAAAGGAGGATGTGTTTTGTTTATAGATTCTGGGTGAAATTACAAAAGACAATTCATTTGGAAGACAGAAAGAAGCCCATAAGCTAAAATAAAAAGTAAATCTTTTATGGTAGTTGGCTCTTATTTTACTTACATACTCCAAACTAATCCAAATACTTATCAACAACCAGGAAAAGAATATCTACTTCCCATAGCTACTAGAAAGGAAAGATAACTCTCTCTTTCAAGGGCCACAAGTTTGTGCTTTTGGGTGCTCCTAAAGTCCATCAAGCCTGTACACTGCATTCTAGGAAAGTCAGGGCATATTGTTACATACTCATACAAAGAAAATGCATGTGGTATTTCAGAGTAGTTCTTACCTTCCTAAGTAGAGTTCTTACACGTGTGTAAGAGAGATAGCTACTGAGAAAGGGAGAGTGGGAATGTGAAGAGATGCGTAACATGCAACTTAGTAGGAATTTTGATCTGTTTCGTCTTTCTCTGGGTTGGGCACAGCTTGACAGGCTTATATGTGGATCACCACATACCCTCACTTCCCCTTTCCCTACCTCTTCCTCCTTTCTGGCTTTGAGGAATAGGATATAAATGACATCTTCAAAGCATGAGAAGCCACTTATCTGCAGACTTGTAGGCAGCAGCTCACCCTCATGTGCAAGTCTTCTGGCTCTGGAAACAACTCTAGCTCAGTCTTCTCCACCATGAGCCTCAGACTCAAAGCCACCCCTTCCCGTAACAGTGCCAGACCATTTCGTGCCCTGCAGGTGTTGCTGCTTCTGTCACTGCTGCTGACCGCTCTGCCTTCCTGCACCAATGGGCAAAGTAAGAGAAACTTAGGGAAAAGCAAAGGTAGAGACCTGCTGCCTACACCTGTTGCTGCTTCTGCTATACCTGTGTCTGGGAGAAAGACTAGCTGGTGCCCCTGGGTCTGGAGAGTGCCATTATACTAACAACTCCAATTGGAGGGGGCACACAGAGGGGGTACTTCACATGTGCTGAGCATTCTGCTGGGCACTTTACTAAAGCTTTACAGATCATATTCACAATGGCCTTATGAGAGAGGTACAATTACTGTCAATTTACAAATAAGGAATTGAGCGAAATAGTCATGACCACTAATAGATCACATTTTCTACTCCACCTGAATGTGTAGACAGTGACTTGTACATTGAACTGTGCTGTGTGTGTGTGAAGTCAACCTCTGGAATTCATCCCAGCAACATCATCCCAAACATCCACATTTATTTGCTGTGAATTATCATGGGCATGTCTAGTCTAACAGTAGAGTAGAGCAAGAAAAATCAATTAAAATGTATTTGGAAGTAGATTCTCAAATAAAGAGGGCAAAGCATTGTGCAATGGTTAGCCAGGAATTAGGGCTAACCTAGGATGGATCACCAACATTCATCATTTGGAAGTGGTCAGGTCAGGAGCCCCTTGCAACAAAGTCCAAGTGATGTAAGTCCCTGCTTCTGTGTCATTGCTTCATCAGGAAAGCCCTACACCTTCACCTCCTTCTCCATCTGTGTTGTTTTCTGTTTCTCAACAGATAATTCTGTTGTCTCTTACGGAGCCATGCTGAAAGATGGGAGGAAAATGTACCTGGACCCAGAAGCTCCCAGAATCAAGAAGATAGTCCAGAAAATGTTGGAAGGTGATGGGTCAGCTGCTTAATCTGTTCACTTTCTGCCAAACCTGTTTACCTCCCAGGAAGGGCAGGATTTTAAAGCCTTGACTTTCTTGAATTCTTATTTTACCCAAGATACCTACTCTTACTGTATTAAAATTCAGGTATGTTTCCATTCTCTCTCAAAAATCACATTTTATTCTGAGAAGCCTAGTTAAAAGATGACAGAAAGAAGATGAAAATAAGCAAGCCTAGTTTCAATATAGTATATGGTTTACTCTCTAATTCCTGGCTAACCATTGCACAGTGCTTTGCTCTCTTTATTTGAGAATCTCCTTCCAAACACATTTTTGTTGATTTTTCTTGCTCGGTTTTACTGTTAGACTAGACATGCCCATGATAATTAACAGATTTTATAATGGTCAATGATATAAGAACTCACACAGAGCCCAGCATAGAATATTTGGTCAATAAATTTTTGTTAAACTCTTTAGGGATATAATAGAGCTTTCCAATGTGCTAGGATGTCTTGTTTACAACATTCTCTGAAAGTTTTTTCTAATGTTTATTTTAGCCTTCCAATGCTGAAAATAGTAAAGTTGTTGAATGTTAAATTTTGTAAGTTGTGATTATTTACTTTAAAGTGAACATATTTGTGACTAGTAGAGTAACAATATATAACGAAAACATATCCAGATATTCTATAAAGAAAACCATGGTATTTTCTGGAACAACAAAAAAAGAAAGTTGAAAGAAATTTAAAATCTTGCCCCAATATTAGATTACTTAGTAGGTGACAGAGTGGGGATTTGAAACTCTGCTCTTAATACTGCACCACACCACTTTTCTTAACTCTGCTTCCTCGAATGAGGAGATTACATTACATATAACATAGTATTATTGGCACACAAAATAGGATTTATTGCATAGATAACATACTGTATACTATAATGATTATAGGAGAAGAAATAAGTTCACCTATTCCATCTTGTACTTGGACTTTGGGGAGGTACTCATGTACTAAGCATGTAGTTTACAACTTTTGTGCTATTAAGGAATGCTCTTATTATCTCCTCATCATCATAGGCTCAATACCTTAAAGTGTTTTGTCTATAAAATAAATGTATATATTAACTAATAGTTAGCCAAAACTATACATAAATAAACATGTAATAAAGCAGTAAATGCAAATTGCAATTCTTCTCCTTAGTTTTTTTTTCTCAATTATTCAAAGTAGCTCAAGCATCTCACTCATATCTGTAGTGTTTTACCACTGAAACTTGTCAACGCCAGCTCCTGAGACATAACACAGTGTTGGCACTACATTTATTCTTCATGAGATGCAGGTATCTCTTCTTTTTGTGTGAAGTTATTGAGTTATTCTATTTAGATGCAGAGAAAGGGTAGTTTAATTGCCACTCGCTGCTGCCTGAATTCCTGTATGCTGCCAATATTGAAATCTCCGGGTAAGGTTGTACAGACCTACTATGTTGCCCATTGAAATGTAAAACCATCCCTTTTATTTATTCTCTCCACTGTTAACAAGTTTCAGTTCCATGGAAATGTATGAATTACAATATGTTCTGCCACAGCCATTGAGTTGTATACCAGATGTTTAAAAATACAGTCAAACATTGCTTAACGATGGGGATACGCTCTGGGAAATGCATCACTAGGCAATTGTTTTCATTGTGTAAACATCATAGAGTGTACTTACAAAAACCTAGTATAGCCTACTACACACCTAGGCCATATGTTATGGCCTATTGCTCCTAAGCTACAAACCTGTACAGTATGCTACTGTATTGAATACTGTGGGCAAATGTAACACAATGATAAGTATTTGTGTGCCTAAATATATTTAAACATAGAAAAGGTATGGTAGAAGTATGCTCAAATAGAAAATGGTAAACCTGTAGAGAGCACTTGCCATGAATGGAGCTTGCAGGACTGGAAGTTGCTCTAGGTGAGTCAGTGAGTGAGTGATCAGCGAATGTGAAGGCCCAGGACATTACAGTCTGATCCTGCAGGCTGTATAAACACTGTACACTTAGGCTACACTAAGTTTCTAAAAAATACTTTTCTTTATTCAATGATAAATTAACCTTAGCTTACTGTAACATTTTTATTTTATAAATGTGTTAATTTTCTAAACTTTTTCACTTTTATAATAATACTTCACATAGAATACAAACACACTGTACAGCTACATAAATATATATTTTCTTTTTTATTCTCATTCTATAAGCTTTTTAATTTTTAATTTTTTCACCTTTTAAACTTTTTTATTGAAAACTAAGACTCCAACATAAAAATTTGCCTATACAAAGTCAGAATCATCAATCACTGTCTTCCACATTCATTTCTTATCTCATGGGCAATAAGACACATGCAGTGGTCGTCTTCTAAAATAACAATGTCTTTTTCTGGAATATTTTCTGAAGGGCCTTCCAGAGGCTGATTCATAGTTAACTCTTCTTCCATTAGCAGGAGAAGGAGTTCACTCTAAAATAATGATTAAAGAGTATAATATAGTAAATACACAAACCAGAAACAGTGTTGTTTATTATAATTATCAATTTTTATGTACTGTACATAATTGTATGTCATATACTTTTATGCAACTGGAAGCACAGTAAGTTTGTTTACACCAGCATTACCGCAAACACATGAATAATACATTGGCTTGCTATGATTTTACAACAGCTATGGTATCACAAGGCAATAGGAATTTTTTAGGTCCACTATAGTCTTATGGGATCATCATCACTTATACAGTCTATTACTGCCCAAAACGTTGTTATGTGGTGCATGACTGCACATAAGTCACAGAGAATTGCTATTGAAGAGATCACTATCTGGTGGGAGAGGCAGACAAGTGGACAAATAATTGCGACCATATGTGACACGTGTCAATATAGATGTATGTTCCAATTATATGCTCTAATTGCTCCAATTGAATAGACATAGGAACATGTCAAAGCCTCATCATCATCATTTTCAACACATTATCTTCACTACTGTAGCTACTTTGCATTGAGTCCCTACCAGTACATTGAAATAGTGATAAACGTTATGATATCTAATGTCACAGTGTTTTCCATTTAAGAAACAAAACAATTTTAAACACTTTTAAATACACAGATACACACACACACACATATATATCTACAGTATATGTGTGTGTATATTTGTGTATTCTGTGAGAAATAGGAAGAACAGAGTTCTGCAAGATAGAACAACAAGGGAACACAATTATATATAGCTGTCAGGGAAGGCCCACCTGAGGAAGTGATATTTAAGCTGACACCAGAAATATGAATAGGTCTTAGCCAGCTGAATAGGCAGGTGTAGGGAGAGTAGGAGAAAGAATTGCATATTCCTACAAAAATGCAGGCTTGCTGAGCATTAGAATATCAGCTAGTTCCATCCAGTGGGTCCCTGACACCCTTCACCACTGTTAGTCAGTGTGACAGGGAACCTTGGGCTTTGGGTTGAGGGTGTACCTTGCCCTGATCAAGAGCCAAAGTCATTCTTTTTTAGAGAAGAGAAAACGGTCGATATGGATCTCTTCCCCTTTCCCGTGTGGGATTCTGTTGCATCCCCTGCACTGTCACCTCCCATCATTCTCACACTCAACTCCCAGATGCCCTGAATCCTCCCACAGAGAGCATCACTGCTCCCCGCCAACAGTGCAGCCCATCTCACCCTGTCACTGGCAGTGACTGAAGACACAGCAGGCTCTGGAAGACATGGCCTGGCAAACTCTCCTTGTCCTCTCTTCTGGACTATTATTCAGGTTGGAAACAATGAAGAAACATCCAGGAGCTAAGTTTTTATAAAAATAATGCATTCAAATATTACTTCTGCAATTTTTCTAAGAGTAATGGGAAATAGACCTTGCGTCCTACAGTATACTGGGTGATTGTTGATGGAGCCTGGTAAATCTCATCCAGAGACTAGGAAAGTTTTCCACATTCAGGTGAAATTCAGAAAAGTCATCACCTAGAGACCAAATTAAACTTATTAGTATTAGAAAACAATTGCAAATAGCACACTCTTCTAACACACAGCCGCCAAACTCAATGGTAATCAAGACTGAAGTTAGGAGCATATGGGCAGTTCTTGAGTTGAGAAGGAAACAAGAACTGTCTGGGTCCTGAAGCCACCTGCTGTGTAAGTTGCATGGTGACTACAGAGAACTCTACTATGATACAACACAGAAAATATTTCTCTTCTAAGATGCAAGTAGTGTTTCTAACTCCACAAATGTAAGTGTATATAAACTGAGGTTGGAGGTATGCATCTTTGTACCACCTCCTAGCCAAAGCAGCTGCCCCCAGCCTTTTGTTTTGTAATCTTGGCTGGCCAGAGTCCGAGTCTTCACAGCAGTGTCTTAGCTCCTGCACCACAGTTCCTCGCTCTCCACCCCAGGCTTCCGGACTGGAAGGACGCGGACGGGGGATAAAAGAAGCCTGGTGAGGCCAGGAGTCACTGCCTGCAGAACCTCAGCCAGACTTTCCCTGGGCACTGGGATCCTGCTGGAACCTCGGCTGCAACATGAGCTCCGCAGCCAGGTCCCGCGCCACCCGCGCCACCCTCCCGGAGATGCTGTTCTTGGCGTTGCTGCTCCTGCCTGTTGTGGTCGCCTTCGCCAGCGGTGAGAGCAGAAACCAGGCTGGGAGGGCCAGCAGCGGCGAGGGGGAGTCCGGGAAGCCCTGGGGCTGGGGAGGAATCCTCTAGGATCATGATCGCAGCTACGCTTATTGCGCGCGTGCTGAGTCTGCGGGTACAGTGCCAGGCACTGCAAGTGCACCTCGCCACCTGATCAGCACAACCTCTGTCTGAGAGAGGTATGATTTATGGCTAAGGAAAAGAAGGCTGAATGTAGTGGAAAAGGTCCCTAAAGTATCTCTGGCTACTCAGGGAGTCACAGCTCCCTCCCCTCCTCCTCTCTTACTCCCTCCCTTTCCCCCTCAGCTGAAGCTGAAGAAGATGGGTACCTGCAGTGCCTGTGTGTGAAGACCACCTCCCAGGTCCGTCCCAGGCACATCACCAGCCTGGAGGTGATCAAGGCCGGACCCCACTGCCCCACTGCCCAACTCATGTGAGTCCTCGCACTGCATCAGTCAATGCTCCCGCTCCGTGCCTCCTCTGCACATCCCTCCCCCTTCTAATGCCATTTGCAAACCCAAGGACTGAAAGACACATCTCTTCTCTTTTCCCTGCCAGAGCCACGCTGAAGAATGGGAGGAAAATTTGCTTGGACCTGCAAGCCCTGCTGTACAAGAAAATAATTAAGAAACATTTGGAGAGTTAGCTACTAGCTGCCTAAGTGTGCACTTTCAATCTAACTGTGAAAGAATCTTCTGATGTTTGTATTATCCTTCTTATATTAACAAAATTAATCAAGTTGTAGTATAGTCAATCTATTTCTTAATAATACTGCAAAAATAATGCTGACACATCACAATTTCATATTTTAAAATTTCCAGAATTTTAAGCAAAAAGCATTATGAAGGAAGGCTTGGTTTAATAAAGACTGATTTTGTTCAGTGTTATATGTTAGCTGATACATATTTGTTCATTTATGTGATTGCAGTACTTTATAGCTACATATTTACCTTGAATGTTACAATTAGCTTGCCAATAAATATTAGTAGCTCTTAAGCATTACTCGACAGCTTTTTTTTTTTTTTAATGAAGTAAATAAGCAACACTCTGCTTTTATCCCCATAAATTCCTTAACATTGGTGATATTAAGATTCTGGGAACTAAGAGAAGTGTGAGGTAATATTTTCATTCATCCTTTAGGAAGGCATTGCTCTACACTGGGGAGAAATGAAGGTGTTATAATGTGGGCATATTAGTTTCCTGTTGCCTCTGTAAGAAATTACCACAAACTCAGTGGCTTAACCAACACAAATTTATTGTCTTGTAATTCTAGGGGTCTCAAGTCCAAAGTAAGTCTTAAAGGTTAAACTAAAGCTGTCCTCAGAGCTGTATTCCTTCTGAAGGCTCTAGAAGAGAATCTACTTCCTCTCCTTTTTCACCAGCATTCCTTGCCTCATAGCCCTTTCTCCAGTCTTCAGTCTGCATCACTCCAACCTCTACTTCTCCTCTGTCTCTGCTGACTCTTCTACCTTTTATATCCGGCTTACCTCTCATAAGGAGGCTTGTGAATACATTGGGCTCACTTGGATAATTCAGAAACACTTTCCGACTCAAGTTCTCTAATACATCTGCAAAGAGATATATATATATAGCCATGTTAAGCAACACATTCATAGTGTCCAGAGAGTAGAACACAAGGATCTCAGGCGTGGGGGGCATTATTCAGCCTACCACCATGGACCAGAAGGCAGGACCTACTTGAGGCAGGAGAAAGCTACAGACCCTTGTTCATGAGCTAGTGCAATTTTAACCTAATGTGACAATGTGTACAGCTAGGATTAAGATCTATGATAAAATAGAGATGGTACAGTTCAATCTCTGTGGTGGGCTGGAAGGGAGGGAGGTACCTAGGATGACAAATTGATTAAAATAAACAAAATTTATAGAGACTTGTGAATATCATCTAAAATTTCCACATCCACATTGCAAATGAGTATTATTCCTATTATAGAGATGAGGTGACAGTCTTGGGAAGGACGCAGCTCGTTCAGAGGCTGAGCAGATCATTCTGGCTCCTGACTTCCTGCTCTTGCTTTCACATTGTGCTGTCTTTCACACAGGAAAGTGGCATGTTAGCGAATTCCATGAACTAGCTGTTGAAGGTGGAGTAGGAATTTGTTGGGGGGCGGGGGGCAGGCCGGCAATGGGAAGACTGGAACTGCCTCAAGATAAATAACAAGTAGAAAGACACAAGATCATTTTAAGTCATTTGCATGTTTGTACAACAGTTCATAGCACTGCAGGGTTGGAGTATCTATGGGAAGAGAGAATGAACAAGGGTCTCCCAACCAGTTTTTGCCCACTTAGTGTTTTTTATCTTCAGTATAACTTATGTACTACCACCCAAACTATCTTTCCAAAACCCAAATATTTCATTTCCCTGAATAAAATATTCAAGGTCCGAAGTCCTTAACCTGGCATCCCAGGCTGCACTACACTCACTTTCCTTCTGTGCCTTAGTTTTCATATGTGTGAAATGAGGACATTATGAGTGTCTAACTTTATGGATTGATTATCTTAAGGACTAAATAGAAGATGCATGCAAAACATTTGGCAGTTCCTTATATACAGTCTGAGCTTAAAAATTAACAACAATTAATTGTATTATAGTATTATATTACCGGTATCAATATTTCTCTTAATGTACCATTCCAGTTAGTCTGGAGTGTTGAGTAAGAATTTTTTATTTTTTATTTTTTTGTAAGACAGTGTCTCACTCTGTTGTCCAGCAACCTCTGCCACCCAGGTTCAAGTGATTCTCATGCCTCAGCCTCCTGTGTAGCTGGGATTATAGGCAAGTGCCACCAAGCCCAGCTAATTTTTGTATTTTTAGTAGAGACAGGTTGGTCTCAAACTCCTGGCCTCAAGTGATCCACCGGCCTCAGCCTCCCAAAGTGCTTGGATTACAAGCATGAGCCACTGCGCCTGGCCTGAGTAAGGAATTTAACAGAGGGTTTTTTTCTTTTTTCGTAATAGGTAGCAAAAAAAAATTGCAATAGCAATGAAATTGTTCAAAACAAATGAACTTTGAAGGAGAAAATACTGGAAATCAGATGTGTGTGGTGTGATTTTGTTTTTGCTGCTTTCCTTTTTGTTGCCTGTCTCAAACAGCATACCTAGCTTTATTTAATAATTTGTTGATGTGACTTTTAAAGGGTCAAAAGAGCAAAACGAATTTTGCCAAGTCAAACAATCCTGGAATGCTGGTGCCTCATACATTCTTGCTTCAGAATGACTTTGGTCTAACTGTCCTGAGAACACTTTTGAGTCATGTATTAATCTGTTTTGCATTGCTATAATGGAATACCTGAGGTAATTTATTAAATAAAAAAAAGAAGCTTATTTGGCTCACAGTTCTGCAGTCTGTACAAGCATGACACCAATGTCTGCTCAGCTTCTGGTGAGGCCTCAGGAAGCTTTTACTCATGGTGGAAGGCAAAGGGGGAGCAGGCATTTGTGATGGTTAATACTGAGTGTCAACTTGATTGGATTGAAGGATACAAAGTATTGATTCTTCACATGTCTGTGAGGGTGTTGCCAAGGAAGATTAACATTTGAATCGGTGGGCTGGGAAAGGTAGACCCACTCTTAATCTTGGTGGGCACAATCTAATCAGCTGCCAGTGCGGCTAGAATATAAGCAGGCAAAAAAAATGTGAAAAGAGAAACTGGCCTAGCCTCCCAGCCCACATCTTCCTCCCATGCTGGATGCCTCCTGCCCTCAAATATTGGACCCCAAGTTCTTCAGTTTGGGGGCTCGGATTGCCTCTCATTCCTCCTCAGCTTGCAGACAGCCTATTGTGGGACCTTGTGATCGTGTGAGTTAATACTTAATAAACTCCCCTGTATATATATGTATATATTTTTTCCAGCCCAGCTGGAAAGTTAAATCTTCTGGACTACAATGTTCCTTTAATCTCAGTCTCCATCCCTGACCTGGGGTTGGAGTCTCGAGGAAAACCATGAAAAACAGCTTCTGTGGTAAAGATGCCACACCAAATCGGATGTTGTCTGGATTGTTGAATATATATGGAATACACACACACACACACACACACGCACACACACACACACATATTCCATTAGTTCTATCCCTCTAGAGAGCCCTGACTAATACAGTGTGTCACATAGTGAGAGAAAGGGAGCAAGAGAGAAGGAGGTGCCCGATTCCTTTAAATAGCCAGTTTTGTGAAGTAACAGAGTGAGAACTCATTCATTACCGTGTGGAGGGCACCAAGCCATGCATGAGAAATCTGCTCCCATGACCCAAACACCTCCCACTAGGCTCCACTTCCAACACTGGGGGCCACGTTTCAACATGAGATCTGGAGGGGACGCACATCCAAACTGTATTAAGTTACTGCCTTTATCTGCATGGGCATGGGGAGAGGGCTTTGCTCCTTGGAAAATCCCAAGCGACACAGCAACTCCCTGTTGTTGTTTCAACATTCATGGAGTAATAAAGATTCAGTGCACTTAAACTCCCCTCTAGATGGAGGCAGTCAGCATAAAATGTCCACAAATTAGGGACTTACCACATAGTCGTGGTGTCTATCAATGAAACAAAACCATCAAAGGACATTTTGACCTTGCAAATTGTTCTGCATTTTTATTATTGCTTTTTTTCCTTCTAAGACCTTTGTGGTAAAATAATTTCCTCTGTAATGCATAGGATATTGAAGACTTCTTTGTTTTTAAATACATATTCATATTTTTCTCATTGTAAAAGACAATGCATCTTCACTCTAAGTAACAGAAAACAGAGGCAAAAGAATAGAAACTATTTTTTAAAACTTGTAATTTTGCCACTCAATGTTCTTTTTCTTTTTGGACACATTATCATTTGACATGGTTATAAGTTGAACTGCTAATTTTCAATAAAGTATCAATTATTTGTACACAATAATAAAGAAAACACTTAGTAATTACTTAAGTGCATTGCAAGCACTTAGGGAGCATTCCTGTCCCAATTTTACAAATAGGAAACCAAGTCCAGGGTAATAGAATTAGTTTTCTTTGGCCAGAGAATGAATAGCTAACCTATCTGATCCAGCATTCACTGGATATATATGTAGATCATATAGGATCTACATATATGTAGATCCTATGATTGTTATATTCATTGTGTGTATATATATGTGTGTATGAATGTATGTATATATTTCCACACATACAGATATATACACACACAAACATAAAACAAGTTCATAATACAATACTCATATTTGCTTTGTACTGTGTGTCCTCATATTTTGTGTTCTATTCTACTCTATCCTACCACATTCCATTTTTTAAAAGATGTTGGCCACACCACTATAAAGTGATTTCATAACCTACTGATGTACCATGATGTGTAGTTTAAAAACACTCCTCCAGTTCTTTGATTAAAGAGTTAAGTTGTGACGGTCTATATTGGATTCCACACTCCAGATAAAATGCTTGAAGAGCCATTAGGGGCAGGATACTAAGGCCTAGCTGAAAAGTTAAATCTCCTGGTCTGTAGTGTTCCTTTAATCTCAGTCACCATTCCTCACCTGGGGTTGGAGTCTCGAGGAAACCCATGAAAAACAGCTTCTGTGGTAAAGGTGTCACACCAAATAGGATGTTGTCGGGATTGTTGAGACTCTAGGTCCTTTTCAGCTTGGGCTACCATTTATATTTCCTGACCATCTGCTTCAGCCATGTACTTCCTAGCTTGGTCCCAAATGTAAATTGGGTTAAGAACAGAAAACACATCGATTTCTAGGAGGGCTCAAATAAAAGCAGCATATTCACACTCAGTGGACTTAACTAGCTGTTATATAAAATTCTTCTTCCCATATGGGTTTTTTCATTATTATTCCTGTAGATGCTGGCATTAGCCCAGTGGGCTTTTGAGAAAGACAGTTTGGGTTGTATCTCAGCTTTGACTCTGTGTGACTCTGGGTCTCCTCAGTTCCCTTATTCCAAAACAAGGACAATAAAGCCCACCACACAGGATACTGAAAAGGATTAAATCACACTTATAATAGGATCCAGTATGGGTTCTTACTCAGAATTGAAACCTAGTAAATAAATGTTTCCTTTCCTTTCCTTGGAGTTCTACTCTCAGGGAACATAACATTTCCAGCAGAAGCCACAATCCCTGAGCTAGCAACCAACTCTTTAAGAATACAGCCAATAAGCCAGTACTTCCCTTGCTCAGAACCAGAACCCAAAGCTTGGGTGCAGACAGCTAGTTAAGAAAAAATTTAGCATGACAGATACAAGTAGTATTTTCCTGATAACAACTAAAAGAAAATTAAATAACAAAACCACAATGTTTGTCAGCCAGCATGTCTGTAAGATTATAAAATATACAGGACATCTAGTGTACTGTATATTTATACAGGAGGCTGGCTTAGCTATTTTTCCAGGAAAGAAAACAAGAAAAAATAAACTTTAGACTTAAATTTGCCAAGTATTTACTTCTTCACTGAAGCAGGCACAACATGAGGATTATGTCACTATTCAGCATTTGTGGTGAGAGGCAATGCAACTTGAAACAGAGCAGTCAAAACAGAGTTGGAACAGCCAGCTCTTACTTATCAGCTGTGTTGGAGAATCAGTTTTCTTTTCTCAGTAATTCTAGGGATAGCTATAGGGAATGTTCGGAAATAAGCAATAAAGCAATTTACACACGCCTCCATCAGAATAACTATTAAGCTTCACTGTAATTATTCCTTTATCTATTTTCCTACTTTAAATCAGAGAATAAGGATTAAGCCTATTCCATCTCTTCATTCTGGATTTCAGAAAAATGCCTGATAGAGTAGGTGTTAAGTAAATGTGTGTCAAATATTAACTACTTGGAGAAGAATAAATCTGCAGTTAGTGCTGTGAAGTAATGGTGCAGTTGGGTGCTAAGGATAAGCTACTCAGCCAACAGAAAGTTAGTTGAAAATTAAAGAAAGACACCGTTTTCCCAGCTCTCGATCTTGTTAGGCTCACTGATCTCACCAAGTTATTCATAGACATTATAACACACCCATACTATCTGCCTCATCAGTGATTTGTCTGATGTTTTAATTAGAGTCGCATTTGTAACTATTAGGGACTCTGTTAAGAGTTCCCCTCGTCTGTCTATTCACGTGCTCTCATCATACACAGATGCTATGATATAGACATATTAAACATTATTTTATTATAGATGTTTGCTTCAATGTACAACATACAGATGGTAAATTACACACAACCAAGCCCTTGTTCCTCCTCTTTCACTATAATACCCACCATATCTAATTAGATCTTGTATTTCTTTAGTGTCCTCAATTAACTACTTACTTAATTAACTAGAAATGTCAATCAAGGAACTAGCTCAGTCACACACCAGTAGAGCAACCTCTTTGAAATCAGTATTGTTCAGGAAAATCTGTTTCAAAGATTACCTAAGTAAATGGACTGATCAAGAAGGTAAAAAGGAAAACACAAATATTTCTTAACAAAAAATTGAAGGATAATGAATGTTGGAAAATACTATGGACAAGATGTTAACATAAGTTCTCATGATGATTCAAACTTTTCTTTGCTGAAATCTGCGTTTTTATGCTATGTATGCTATTTTCATTTGTGGTTTATATGTTCACCCTTCAATTTCCTAAATTTTGTTTTCAGAATGACAAAGTCATAATAACGTTTTCTTCTCCAAAACAAATTTCTTGCATAATTATTTCCAAGAGAAACTTTTCATTTCCTTATCCTTTGCAATCCTGTAATTCTTTTTTTTTTTTAAAAATATATGCTCATGATGTCATTACTTGGTGAATACCACTTCCAGATAGGTCAGAAAACAATCTTAAAGAAAACAGAGATGCAAAAAGATTTATAAAAACCTTTTTAAAAAACAATAACCGGCCAGGCATGGTGGCTCAAGCCTATAATCCCAGAAATTTGGGAGGCTGCGGCGGGCGGATCACCTGAGGTTGGGAGTTCGAAAACAGCCTGACCACTATGGAGAAATCCCGTCTCTACTAAAAATATAAAAAAATTAGCCATGTGTGGTGGTACATGCCTGTAATCCTAGCTACTCGGGAGGCTGAGGTAGCAGAATCACTTGAACCTGGGAGGCGGAGGTTGCAGTAGCCGAGATCATGCCATTGCATTCCAGCCTGGGCAACAAGAGTGAAACTCTGTCTCAAAACAAACAAACAAAAAAACAAAAACAAAAAATATAAAAACAATAACCACCCCTCCAAAAAAAAATCTGGCAAAGCTAATATATCAAATGATTCTCAGTGTTACCTGAATGATTTTAAGTATCTGTAGACTAATCATAACATCAGATTATGATGCCAGGAACAGAAAAACAAATAATATAGCATTGCAAGAGAAAGTAGTCAGGCTAAACAAAGAATTTTACATTAGAATTCATATTTTATCCAACTTTTCCTCTTCTACTAAACTTATCACTGTGCCTTTTACAAGCAGGTGAATTTTAAAATGTGTGGGAAGAATAGCTATTATCTACTCACTTACTGCCTAGATCATGAACCTGTAATGACCTGGATTGTTCTATCAGCCCTAAGGCAAATGATCTATAAACCAAACACAGATATTCCAGCTCCATCTGTGACGAGGACCTCCCTGGCCTTATTCCTATCATTGTTCCCCTTCTGTTCCACACCTGGGAGAGCTCAAGCCCTCTGGCTTTGGATGCAGGTCCCATCTGTCTCTTTAAATGTATTGGCAGACCTGGGCATCAGAGCTTTCTAAGGACTTTGGTTCAGACTCATTACTCTGGCTTTCCCAGGTAGGGGATCCCCTTTTCTAGCTCTTACTATAGAATTCAAACTGTGGCTCTGACCCAACTGTCATATCTGGTTTCATTAAATGTCCACTGGCATCTTTTATTCTGGTCCTGAAAAGTCGAAATAGGCAAAAGAAACTAAGGAAATTCCACAGTCCATCAAGGGAAGCTTCCACATATCCTGACTTAAGGATATTTTAGTTTTAAAACAGTGACCTGAAACCATTGACTCATGCATTATGTCAGCAAACATTTGTTGAGTGCTTAGCACGAACCAGACTCATTTTAGAGACTTTTTCTTCTAGCTCCTTCTAACTCCCTGTTTGAAAACTTATCTTCATGTTTACATCTTCTTTTTCCAGAGTCCTGGCACAAAGCTTCCCGTGAACTTTCAGGACCAGATATTCATAGTTTTTGATGGGTCCCTAGGAAAACCACTGGTGTGAGAGAATTTTAGAGTCTGGTGGATGCAAACAGGAATGAGATATGATAGCTTTCCTTGCAGAATACACAATCCAGTATGGGAGTATGTAAATCAATGCTCCCCACAATGTGATTTGTATCCAAAGGCCAAGATAACGCTTTGGAAGGAAAGATGGGATTTTAATGGAAGTGACATTTGAAATGGTCCTTGATTGATAAACAGGAGCCTTCAGTGACAGGGCCCTGCCTATCCTTCTGCTGGATCAATCTAAATGTTAAATTCTGTGTTAAAAAAATAAACCGCTGATTTTTGTTTTCAGGTCATACCACACTGTTGCCAGTTTCCATTCCTTTGCTTGTTTGGTCTGCCTCTTCTGAAGTGGGTCCCTTCCCAACTCACCTTAGGTAGCACCCTCTACCAGAAAGTTTTCTCTGGAAGCTCCCACCCTTCCAAGAAAAAGGGTCAGGTGTTCACCTCCTGTGAGTGCCCACAAAACTCTGCACACAGCTGAGTGTCTTGGACCTCCACACAATGCCATATCTTTCTGTGCCACTCTGTAGATGTGAGTTCAGTTGAAGCAGAGTCTTCTTTTCCCTCTTTGTAATCCAATTTAGAGCCCAATTTAGTTCCTGGATCATGAGTGGTAGATAAATTTTGAATGGATGAATGGACAGATGCATTAACAATAAAGTAACTAGAGCAACTATGTAGGAAAGTTGTCTGTAGCAGAAGTGTGGAAGACGGGTGGTATTAGGCAAGACTATTTCACTGGCAAGAGACAGACATCTAATTTATCTTAAAAAAAAGAAAAGAAAGAAAATCTGCTGGCCTACATGACTGAGAAGTTCATAAATAAATCAGAGCCAGCTGGAGGACCTAGGTGTCCATACATATACTTAGATGGTCCCCTTCATGTCTTACCTTTGCTTTTCTCTGGGCCAAATTCACTCTCAGGCAGGTTCTCTCCAAGCATTACAAAATTCCAGGCCCTCATTTTACCAGTTTTGCAACCCCAGTGAGAATTCAGAACCTCCTTTTCATTCGTTCCAGCAAAAATTCTAGGAACTATTTCTAATATAGCCAGGCTTTGGTCACTTGTCCACATCTGAATCAATCAGCAGGGTTAGGGCTGGGGGTGGCATACAGGAAGGAACTGAGAGATGGGTTATCCTACCTGAACCCTACAGACTAAGAGCTGGTAATCGAGGGGGTGTTCCGAGAAGGGGGTGCCAGACAAGCAGTCTTTGGAAGACTGAATAGAGAGGCTGAACCTAACTCTAGCACCCACTATGCCCTTGTACTTTGGGGGTGAACTGATCCAGAAATCTAACATCATATTCACACATCTTTATTCTTCTCTGCTCAGAGCCAGAGTCATTACATTGGAAGAGATGAGTATAGAGAAATAGGTACAGCAGGTGTGAGGGACAAGAGTTCCTAAGGCAAGTAGGGGCAGAGGAGAGCTGCCCCACCGGTTCCTGCATGCCTTGAGCATGGTCACTTCTCAGGATGGAGCAGTGCCTCTATTTAGGCTCCCCTAAAATACAGAGCTTGAGTCATGGGCTTGCCATGCATGTAATTGATTTGGGGAAATGTTCCCAACACGGAGGACTCAAGAACAGGAAAGAGTAAAATAGGAAAAGAGGACACGGGCAACTGGGGTTCAATCCTACTGGATATCCTCTGAGAAATGATATAGAATGTCTGCCCAAAGCATGAAAAATGGGAAAACATGTATCTTTTGCCTCTGGTTTCTCCTGCGAAAGGGATGTTACATGGCAGCAACAGAGAAACATTGGGCTAGTGAGTGAAAAATACCTGATGCAGCTGAGGCAGGGAGCTGCCAGGTGACATCTGCAGGCAGCAGAGTGCTACAGCAATGACAGATAAACAGGTCTAGGAAACATGAGCTCCCAGATTTGACTGCTAATTATGAAAGTTTCCATAGTGATTCCAGGCAAAATGGAATTTAGCTACCAAAGCTTCCATTTTTAAAGTTTCCTCCATTTCTTTAAGAATTGTTGCTTGCATACGTTTAAAGACTGCGTAAAATCCCGTCATTCAACTCTTGAAAAAAATTAGCTTGGAGGAACATTTGTTCCAACAAGACAATGAATTTGTTTATTTTTCCAGGCTACAGCATTCCTGTGCTTATAAATTTTGAATTTTGGTTTATGCGGATTTCATTGATACAAGTGGCATATTAAGGAGGAAATAACAACAAAAAATTCTTTCCATTCCAATTCATTTACACAAAATGTGATTTTGATGAAAATTTTCCTGAGTCAAGTTCTGTCTAATCTGCGGATGCCCACTGCTTCTTGACGTGCTTAATTCGCTTCATTCTCTTGGCAGCTCCTGTGGAACTCTGCTCCCCCTGAGCGCTCTCATTGCGTCAGTTTTGGGTTGGGTCCTGAGATGATTACAGCAGAAACACTTGTGTTTTTCTCCAGTTACCAGAACTAGATGAGAGATTTGGGCAGCGTGATTAATGATGAAGGCAAACTATTTAATCCTATGAAACATGATGAAGTGTCCAAACTCGGCAGTAGATATTTTGGATTTTCATATTTGAACAAACAGGCACTAAACGAAAATTCAGTTTCCTCTCTAAAAGCTAGCAGATGAAACACGCGTGGCCATTTAATTTTGGTGGCATTCTAAATGAATTCAGAAAGAGAAACTTTTTAAAAAAAGAAACTAAAAAATAAAAAATTATTTTGAAATAATTTTAAGTTTATAAAAGTTGCAAAGTTAATACAGTATCTGTGTATCTTTCACCCACTTTCCTTTAAAGTGAACATTTTACAATATCATGGTATATTCGTCAAAGCTAAGAAACCACCACTGACACATTACTTTTAACTGAACTCCAGATTTTATTTGGGTTTTGCCAGTTTTTCCATTAACATCCTCTTTCTGTTTCAGAATGCAAACCAAAGTACCACACTGCAGTGAATTGTCATGTCTCCATAATTTCCTCTGGACTGTGATGGTTCTTCAATCTGCCCTTATTTTTCATGACATTGACAATTTTGAAGAGTACCACTCAGCCATTTAAGATTCTTTGATTTAGGTTTGAAGCATGCTTTTCTCATGATTAGACTTGGGCTATTAATTTTTGAAAGAGCACCAAAGAGGTAAGCTGTTCTTGTGACATCATATCAAGGGGGTACATGATATGCACATGACATCACACTGATGAAGTAAATCTTCCTCATTTGGTATAGGGCGAGTTTACCAGGTTTTCTCATGGCAAAGTTACTATTTTATTTTTCAGAATTGTGTACTTCAGGAAAATATAACAAGCTATTTCAATGCCACAGGAAAGATATGCTGTTAGTGAAACAAAATTATGGAGATGTATGACCATTTTGCTGTGTTTTCATTTAAGAATATGTAAATTTGAACCATTCAACTAGGGCAATAACAGATTTTTTAAAATCATTCTACTCTTGAAAGTATTAATTATATATCACAGAGTGTTTTTATCATAGTATAATAGTTAAATGCCATTTTATCTGACTTTGATTTCCAGGCTCAAGGATGTATGACCTTAGGCAAGTGACTTAACCTCTCTACACCACAGTTTCTTTATTCGCAACTTAAAATCTCATAGACACAACAATATCTACTGATACTGTAGTTATCAGTACAAGCACAGGCTTGTTTGGAAGACTGAATGAGTTAATATTTGTAAACTGCTTAGAAGAGCAGAAAATAAATGCTCTGCCCTTTGCCTCGGGTGTAGAGGTTTAGCAATTTGCCCTTGGTATGCAGCAGCATAATCAAGGAAGCAGCATATTTTTTATTTACCAGAATTCTGTAAGCTCTTATAATTTAGCTCCTTTGTTGAAGAAAAAAAAGCAAATTTTCAGTGACCTGTGAATGTTTGTTTCATAGACAAAGTGAAGAGACATTAGAGAAGAAAAATCTCTTCTTGCCTTTTTGGTTTGTATAAACTTTATAAAATGAGCATATATTACAACTACAATTAGAAAACAAAACAATACATTTTTCAAGTTTTAAAGAATCATTTCCATGTTTCTGGAAATTTCAGTTTCCCATCAAATCCCAGAAAAAGAGTGATAATAAGAGGTGTAATCACTCAAACTTTCAATTATGCATGAGCTAGTCACACACTTAATAAACTTTAGATTATATGTCATTTCCTATTCCTTACTACTAATTTGAACCTTCCTCTAATTTTCTTGATTTTTCCCTTAGAGTCATATTGATAAATACTAGAGTTTTTTAAAAAAATAGTCATTCCTTTAGTACATCTTTTCAATAAATAAGATGAAGACTATTACATTCAAAGTCCCTTTTTATATACATGAAGTTATTGAAAGGTGGACTACAAAATAAACCAATGATCTGTCTGAACGGTAACAAATAAAATTTCATCTAAGTGTACCTCGTGGTAGAGTACATATTTGTCTTCCTTTCTGAAAGCCTGATACAGAAAATTTTATTTCAATTTTTGTAAATTCTCAACTGAGTTTCTTTTTTAAAAAATTTAGATTTAGAAGTTTGCAGCATTGATTACAGCTTGAAACTGATGAAGATATTTGGGACACTGTATTTGGTCTCCATTGGGTCAATGCTTTTTCATTTATTCTTTCTGTTAAGAAATATAAGTAATCAGGAAGATGTGAAAAGAGAAATAATTGTAAAAGACTGGAGTACATATACTATCTACAGTGTCTGTTTTAAAGAAACAGCATTCTAGCACACCTTTCTACCCTTGACTAAGATTACTGTAATGAGAGCACCAGTACCCCTGAGTAACCAAAAGGGCATTTTGGAAACTGAGCTTTTGGTGTTTGTATGAACATTCTGTCTTCCAGGACCTGCCTTGATTTATTCAAGACTCATACTGCTGTATATGGTGTTGTATACATTAGGGGTAGTTGGGTAGCAGTAACTGATACAGAAAATTTTAAATGTAAAAAACACTGGGGAGTGAGCCTTTCCATTACATATATATATATATATATATATATATATATATATATATTCACATCAGGATGAGTTTCTGTTTAGGCAATGTTGGAAAACGCTATTTCCATTTTTTTATTTAACAAATATTTAACAAACATTTATAAGGCACTTAAATCCATGCTGGCTCTTACAAATGTTGACTCATTTCTCATAACCACCTTGGGGTAGAAACGGAGAGGCTAAACAACCTGCAGGCGATGCTTCACTACTAAATGCAGGTGGCAGCCTTGCCTGTGTTCTCTGCTTGGCTAGGAACACAGGTCTTACCTATTGAGCTGGGCTGTGTAGAACTCTGTTGTGGAGACATCTGCCCCTGGGGCAGAAGCCTCTGCTTTTTCCCCCTCCTCCCATCTTACTCCATGTCTCAGAGAGCTCTGAATCCCACTTGGAGAATCACACGTAAACCCTCTAAAAACCTAATGATGAATAAAAATAAGTTCTCTAGAACTTCTGGAGAAAAAAGTAATAAAGCTACCAGGTTAAATGACTGAAATTCCTGAGAGAAAACAACATGTGTGTGTTTCTCTAGAAAGGGGGCCCAATACTGAATACCAGGAAGTCCTATAGTAAATGGAATGTGACTCTATGTGGGATCCGGCGTTCCTATTTCATCCGAATGCATGTCTGCTGCTTCAGTGGGAAGGGTGCTTGCACACCAGGTACCCACTCCCTGGTGTCATGTGCTATGCAGTCCAAAGACAGAACCAGGAATGGTGAGCCCATGAGCCTGCTGGACCCAGCCCCTCCGAGGTCCGGAGTGACAACCAGTGCCGTATTTCTAGATCAAACCTGAACCCCTCCTACAGGGAAAAGATTTCCAGGGGATTTTGAAAGTTCCGACATTTTACAGGGAAGAAGGAAGATATGCAGGATATGAAAGAAGAGTTCATGTTATACAGCCCTGGCTTCCACTGACGCTAACACTGGATTCAGCTTTTGACACTGATAATCTGTTGCCACCAAATGGAAAACGTAAACAAGACATTCTAAGTGTGGTTAGAGAATATGCAACACAAGGAACAAGCAGAACATTCTTCTCTGGAATCTGACATAATGGACTGTACTTTCACAGACAGCACTGATGTTAGATGTACGTGAAATAGGCTAAACTGAAAATAGGAAAGGCTGAGGCAGAGAGGATAATATAGCTCCAGCCTATCTCCCAGCACCTTGTTAATTTCTCTCAACCTCCAGACACAAATCCGAGACATAACGCTCTTCCTCCAAAGAGGTCGCGCCTTCTCTGTGGTGGTTCTCAGGGATCCGCCCCAGCTCCTTCTCCGTTCCCAGCCCCACACACTGGGATCACCAGGCACCCAAGATCCCACCTCTCAGGTGGTATCTTCAGCGCTGGCTGCCACTCAGCCCCCCTCCAGGGATCTGGGGCAGAAGGCGAATATCCCAGAGTCTCAGAGTCCACAGGAGTTACTCTGAAGGGCGAGGCGCGGGCTGCATCAGTGGACCCCCACACCCCACCCGCACCCCAAGCGCTCCACCCTGGGGGCGGGGCCGTCGCCTTCCTTCCGGACTCGGGATCGATCTGGAGCTCCGGGAATTTCCCTGGCCCGGGGGCTCCGGGCTTTCCAGCCCCAACCATGCATAAAAGGGGTTCGCGGATCTCGGAGAGCCACAGAGCCCGGGCCGCAGGCACCTCCTCGCCAGCTCTTCCGCTCCTCTCACAGCCGCCAGACCCGCCTGCTGAGCCCCATGGCCCGCGCCGCTCTCTCCGCCGCCCCCAGCAATCCCCGGCTCCTGCGAGTGGCACTGCTGCTCCTGCTCCTGGTAGCCGCCGGCCGGCGCGCAGCAGGTGGGTACCGGCGCCCTGGGGTCCCCGGGCCGGATGCGGCTGGGGTAGGCACCCAGCGCCGACAGCCTCGCTCAGTCAGTGAGTCTCTTCTTCCCTAGGAGCGTCCGTGGCCACTGAACTGCGCTGCCAGTGCTTGCAGACCCTGCAGGGAATTCACCCCAAGAACATCCAAAGTGTGAACGTGAAGTCCCCCGGACCCCACTGCGCCCAAACCGAAGTCATGTAAGTCCCGCCTCGCGCTGCCTCTGCTACCGCCGGGGTCCCAGACCCTCCTGTTGCCCCAACCCTGTCCCCAGCCCGACCTCCTGCCTCACGAGATTCCCTTCCCTCTGCAGAGCCACACTCAAGAATGGGCGGAAAGCTTGCCTTAATCCCGCATCCCCCATAGTTAAGAAAATCATCGAAAAGATGCTGAACAGGTGAGTTATGGTTTCCATGTACACAGGCGACTGGAGCCGTTGGTCAGAAATACTGGCATGTGCCCCCTAAAAATAAAATCAGGAAAACCCAGGGGTTAGTTGAAGGACTAGAAATTGGGATTATTGTTTTCACAATTAAGGTTTCCTTTACGATAATTACTGCTCTGGTGCCAGAGGATATTCCCAATGCCTGGCGTCCCCACCCTGGTTCTTCCTTCGTTCCAATGAATGTAGGTAAAACTGCCTTCATTTGAGGCCCAGTATGACAAACAGCAACAGGTTCTGGCTGTTTTTAATCCAATAGTACAGTGGAGACCACCGCCCCACCCCACCCCCATTCCTAAAAGAGCATCCCAAGCTTAGAGGTCCCTGCCACACAGCACAGCTGTCATAGGCAGCAGCCACTTGGTTGCCAGGCTGGGGAAACTGCATTCAGAAAACTCTAGAGGCTGGAGGAGCAGGGCATGAGAAGAGTGTTGTGCAGTCAGCTTTCCCGAGAACCTACTCAGGGCACCCATTTTCTCATTGCAGTGACAAATCCAACTGACCAGAAGGGAGGAGGAAGCTCACTGGTGACTGTTCCTGAAGGAGGCCCTGCCCTTATAGGAACAGAAGAGGAAAGAGAGACACAGCTGCAGAGGCCACCTGGATTGCGCCTAATGTGTTTGAGCATCGCTTAGGAGAAGTCTTCTATTTATTTATTTATTCATTTGTTTTGAAGATTCTATGTTAATATTTTAGGTGTAAAATAATTAAGGGTATGATTAACTCTACTTGCACACTGTCCTATTATATTCATTCTTTTTGAAATGTCAACCCCAAGTTAGTTCAATCTGGATTCATATTTAATTTGAAGGTAGAATGTTTTCAAATGTTCTCCAGTCATTATGTTAATATTTCTGAGGAACCTGCAACATGCCAGCCACTGTGATAGAGGCTGGCGGATCCAAGCAAATGGCCAATGAGATCATTGTGAAGGCAGGGGAATGTATGTGCACATCTGTTTTGTAACTGTTTAGATGAATGTCAGGTGTTATTTATTGAAATGATTTCACAGTGTGTGGTCAACATTTCTCATGTTGAAACTTTAAGAACTAAAATGTTCTAAATATCCCTTGGACATCTTATGTCTTTCTTGTAAGGCATACTGCCTTGTTTAATGGTAGTTTTACAGTGTTTCTGGCTTAGAACAAAGGGGTTTAATTATTGATGTTTTCATACAGAATATAAAAATAAAGCACTTAGAAATAGAAAAAACTCGTTTGATTTTTGGGGGGAAACAAGGGCTACCTTTACTGGAAAATCTGGTGATTTATATCAATATTTCTCAATTTTTTATTGTGTTTATTTTTCTGGGTGTTCAATTTGCTATACAGATAAATCAAACTATGAGTTATGCTTCATTTCATGTGGTGATTGCTGCCAATACCCTTGGCTCTCACCTAGTGAAGAATGTGCTTTACTAAACTATGGGCTGGCCCCTAATGGGAGAGTCACTGATATAAATTGCCCTTTTTATAAGAAGTTTCTTTCTGTCTTGCTACTCAAATTTACCTCCTTAAAAATATTTATATTATCTTAACAAGGGCTCTCATTTCATTGCTTTTGTTGAACAATATTTCTCATAATTGTTGACAATTTAATGAAGCTGGCAGTGAAATGGTGGCTAAAATATTTCGTTTTTCAAAACTCAAATCATTTGTGTCGTCAATAGAAGCAGAAGTGAGTGGCTGAATGCTTCACCTGTGAAAAGATCTGATTGAAATTTGGGCTCAGCTTTCTAACCTTCACATATAAGTAATTAGCACTAAGATTTGCGGTGTTTCAATCCTTTATAGCAATATACCAAATATAATGGTTTTAAGATTGGACTGCATTCATTTGCATCATTCCTAGTGGAATTTTGATGGGACATCATAGAGCGGTTGCCTTCTGGGGAACTCTGTATTCAATGCTGTCCCAGAACAGCAGCAGCACTACAGGTTTTTAGGACAGAAGCAAAATTGGCATGTCTAAGGAAGAAATACCCCAATAATACAAAAGAAACCACACTCCAAACCTGAAAAGGAAAGATGTTCGTGCATGCATGAGGTGTGTGCTTGTTTCTGATTCAGAACTCATTCAGAAATCCTGAGCCCTGGGTAACTGCCTCTAACAGAGGCAAGAAGGTGAGACTGGCAGCCTCAATACTTCAAATCAAATTCTGGATTGTCCCAAGAAGCTGGGCAAATAAAGGTCATAAGCAGCAAGAAACAAACTCTGTGAGCTTTTCTCACAACTAAAAAAGTTAAAAACAAGAATCTCTTCATAATTCCAACATTATTAGTTAATTATGAATGAGATGAGGAAGAAGAATATTTGTAAACTATACATAAGCAAATAAATGCAAACCATTTGAGAAACTCCATAAATGGTAGCATTCACTCCCTAACCCCAAGTTAGAGGACACTGGAAAATGTTTACAAGTAGCACCCAAGGGTTCAATAAAACCACTCCTTACACCTAAGACAAGTCCTTACCCTCAAACATTGGAGCTTGCTGTACTGGCTACCTAGCTCTGGCTAATATGGAACAGGGAACATAAAAAGGACAAAAGAGATGCTTTTATTCACATGGTGGTTAAAGACAGATTTCAAAGGATCAGATTGACTTTGGTGTAAATTCCAGCTCTGTCGCTGTGATCTTGGGCAAGTTTCTTTACTTCACTCAACCTCATTTTCCTTTCTATAGGATGAGCATAATAAAATTAGGCTTCTGAAGTGTTGCAGGAATTAAATGTTATGGAGGCTCTGGAAACCTGGTTCTTGCCATTGGTCCTCAGGCCAACTCCATGGACATTGTCTCAGTCTCAGTCTTAGATCAAGCAGATATGTAAATTGTGTTTTCACACCAAATTGCTCTGAAAACTTGCAAGTACAAGGCAGTCTCCTGTTGGGAGTGTTACAGCAGGAAGTAGGATACAGCCTTTTTGGCATGGTAGTCACAGGGTGAAGGAAGTAGGAAAAGGATATTACATAACACATCACAGTTTTGAGAAGCCATCAGCAGGAAACAGCAATGATCACAGTGACTGAGGTTTCTTGAGCAATGTTACCACGGGGTCTAGAGAAGGAAAGAAGGAGACGTGGCTAACGCTATTCTATCATTGTGAGTCCTCCTGAGACACCCTCTCAGGTGTTCCAGAAGTAACTGGAGAGACGTTAAGGGATGGTGGAGGTGGCAGACCCACAATAGCACAGTGAGGGAAATCCAGAAAAACAGATCACACTGTTTGTCTTTTCTGGCTACCCAATCACATAATTTAAAAAAGGACCTGCCTGTCTTCACCAATTATGTCCCACTCCCCTCACAATGAGTACGACAGCTGCAATGGATAACAGCTTCCCAACTTAAGGCACTTGTTCTTCTGCATCTCTTCCTGGGGGCTTTCTCCATTGAGGTGTGGGAAAGGGGGTTTGGCAGAGAGAGATTTCTCAGCCCACAGCTAGGATGGCCTGTGATTTGATGCCCTGAGAGGAGAGATAGGAGTTAAAGGATGAATATTCAATTTTCCCAGTCTCTTGCTAGATAATTCTAGAAGTTCCTCTCTCTCTCTCCATATATATGTGTGTGTTTAAATTTTATAGATAGTGTATTAAAATAAAATAAATAAATATTAAAAAGTCATACGAATAGATGAAATGTTCCACTTCTCCCTTCATTATGTTTACACCTTCTTTACACACCTGAGCATAATTAAGATAGTTATTTTAAAATCTTGGTATGCTAAGTCTATCATTCTGTCACTTCTGAATCTATATTTACTTGATTTTTTTTCTCTTATTATAACTCATGCTGTTCTACTTCTTAGCATGTATAATCATTTTCATTTGACTGCAGGAAATTTTGAATCTTATGTTGCTGAGTGTCAAGATTTGTTTTCTTTCTTTAGAGTCTTGGGCTCCATTTTGACAAGCAGGTAAGTTCTAGGGCATCAGCTTTGTCTCTTTGGGGCTTGTTGTTGAGCTTTGTTAGGGTGGTCTAGGAATGTTCTTCACTCTAGGGTTTGTTTAGCTGTACTACTAAGTCATGTCCTTCTTGTGCCATTAGTGAATGCCCTGAGGGCTCACAGGTTCTCTCTACTACGACAGGGTAGACCTTAACTATCTCCTCATTCCATGCTAGGTCTGAGGTTTTCTCAGCTTACAAATCTCTAGTTACTCTTTGCTTGACTTATGGAGTTTCCCCCCAGTGCGTGTGTGACTTAGTATTGATCAAAGAGACCCAGTGGGACCTCAATGCAGATTTATGGAGTTCTGGTTTCTTGCATAGATCTCCCCTTTCTACAACTCTTTTTTCCTAAACTTCTAGCCACCCCAGCTCCCCTGAATTCAAACCTGTGCCCCCTCAACTCAGTAAGACTACCATGGTCTACTTTGGATCTCTCCCCTTGCACAGTGGTCCAGAGTTGCTCCAGAAAAAAACCAAGATGACCATACACCTCACCTTGTTTATTTCCTTTTCTGAGGAATTCTAGCCTTTTGCTGCTTGTTGTCCAATGTCTGATAACAATTGCTTCATATATTGTGTTGCATTTTCTAGTTGCTTAAGACAGGAAGTTATGACTTCTGTTTTACTTCAACGTGACTGGAAATTGAAGTCTTATTGGGACAATTCTGAGGAACATTTTACAAGGTTTCCTTGAGACTCCATGGCAAGATGAAGCCCTGATTGCACAAATGATATCTTATTCATTATATACACTTTATTAGATTTTCTCTCTTCCCTATCCCACATTCCCCCACTCCTTCACTTGTTCTTTCTATGATCACCTGTAAGATAAACTACTGCGCATAAGTCTTTTATCAGACTCTGTTTTGAGGGAGCCCAAACTTAGACAGTTGGGCCCCCTAGAAATTAGACCTCATAGCAGAGGCTTATGACTACTATTTTATTGAGGAGTATAATGCCAGAGAACCAGGAGGAAGAAAAATGGGAAGTGAGGCAGAAACAAGTGAAAGCTCATGATAGAAGAGAGCAGAACCACACTGGCCATTGCTGCACACAACTGAGTTCTTGACCTCACAAAGGGGCTGTTGTGAGTGTTTGCTTTCCTCTTCTGCAGAAACTGTGAAACCTGCTCAAACCAAGAAATTGTAGTTGTTGTGTTTATAGCAGAGTCATAAATCTTCCTAACAGCAGGGCATCAGCCTCTGATTTCTATTCCTTGGCTATGCTTAAAATAAAAATGTGGAATCTGGATCCACAAGGTACTAAAGCAGGGAGAAAGAGTCTACTAAACCATAGTCAGGACCTCATTTTCACCTTTGAAAAGGTGAGGACTCCAACTGACATTTTTGTTCTCCGCATTAAAAGTAATAAATCTTTCTTTTTTTAAGTGAAAAGTAGTTAGAAATGCTACTGTTGCTTTCAAGAATCTCCTAAAAATGAAGCCAGATCATATGGAGAGAAATAAATAAATAAAACGTTGAGACTAGGGACTGATCCTTTGACAGCCAGACAGGAGTTTGGTTCAAAACTTGAGAGATCACAAGAAAAAGAAAATCAGCCTTCTCATTTTATAGATGGAACTACAAAGGCTCAGAAACCACCAAGGAGTTACCAAATGCCATGGAATTATTTTATTACAAAAGTGGGTCAGAGTTTGGTTTTCTGATGACTAATACACAATGATTTTTATTAAACTAGATTATTTTCATGACTGCTCAAGAAGACAGTTAGCCTAAATTTTGGCTACAGGATTGGCTTTCTAAAATTTGTAGAACCATTCTCAGGGTACTAATTAATAGCTAATAGCCATTCATGCCATGTGCCACTTTAAGAAAGTTTAAAGAAAACATTGTGCATATTGTAGCCAAATAATTCAAAGTATAAAATGAGTTCAGCCAATTTACTGGCTAAATTACTCGATTAATCATCTATTGTCTCCCCAAAATGCAGTGGGTTTCAACAGTCACCATTTTATTTTGACACATGGCCATCAATTTGGGCTAGGCAATACAACAACCTGGGCTTGGCTCAGGTGGTTCTTCTGATGGTGTCTCCTGGAGTCACCAGGTGACACTTGGTGACCTGAGTGAAGCTGCCTCACTCACATGTCTGGTTTTTTGCACTAGTCATTGCCTGGGCCTCATGAGCTTGGCTATCCTCATATGGTGGCAGCTGCATTTTAACAGAGCAGGGGTAGAAACTCCTAGGCTTCTTACCTTCTTGGCCTGGAACATCTATATCATCACTTTTAACACTTCCTATTGGCCAAAGCAAGTCATGAGGTGAGCATAGAGTCAACGGGGTTGGGAAACAGATTCTGTCTCTTAAAGTGAGGAGCTGCTAAGAATGTAAGGCTATTTTTAATCTTTCACTGCTGTATTACTTCCTAATATTTGATTTTCTTGTTTATGACCTAGAAATACCCCTTGTAAAGTTTCCAGAAAACTTACAAAAATTCATAGAGGAATGTTAGCACAAATGTTTATTGGAGTACAATAAACAATTATTATTATTATATTACATTGCATTTCAGTGTAGATAAATATTTTTAAAATAAAACATAAGATTACAGTTAAAATTGGATGTTTTGGTAACTTGCATATTTGTATAAGCCTCAGGCCTATGTGAAAATTCAACTAACAAAATAACTGTTTATAAAATCAGGGAAGTTGTCAAGTTGTCAGTCTCAGCACTCTAAATCTAACTGTAATAAATTCTGCTGAAGATCTGGCATAAATTTTAGTAGCTGTAGAATGAGAGAACCATCTTTGATAAGAAAAATTACCATCTCTTTAACAAACTCCTTAGTAAACTATTGTGATGTCTTAAGCCTGTCTTTGAAGTTTTATGAAAAACTAAATTACTTTGAATCTTTCAATACTTGGTTATCTTATCTGTATATACTTTCTTATTAGCATCATAACACCTGTACAGATTGATAGCACATTTTTTTAATTTATTTTTTTAAATTTTATTACTTTATTTTTTTAAATTTTATTATTATACTTTAAGTTTTAGGGTACATGTGCACAATGTGCAGGTTTGTTACATATGTATACATGTGCCATGTTGGTGTGTGATAGCACATTTTATTACTTTACTTGGTACAGAAGAAAAATGAGATTTGAAGAAATCAAGGTTGTTTCTGAATAACAGTTTGAAGTTACTTGCAGCTTTTCATTTGTACAAAGGACAAGATGTGATCAGTCAATTGAATGTTGTCAGGTTGTTAAAACATCCCATTTAAAGACTGAAATAGCTTTTTCCTCCTTCCTTAACATGCCCATGTCTTATTTGTGCCTCTTTGTGCATTTCTCTGTCTCAAACGTTTATCAGCCTTCAAAAAAAAAATGATGACTTTCTTTTTGTCTTTTCACCAGTCCAATGTTACCTTCCCTGTAAAGTCTTTCCTGACGGCCCTGGGGAAGTCCTCCCTCCCCTCTGCTTCCACTATGCCTCAGATATACAACTATTATAACACAGACCACCTTTTAGTTTAATCTGTTTACTCATCTGTCTCTCAAAACAGACTGTGAACCTCTTAAGAGCAGAAATTCAACTTTCATTATCTTCAAATGCCTAGCATCAAGCAAAGGCCCTCGCAAATAATAAGTGCTCAATTATAATCAGTAAAAGAAAATAACTTACTATTTAGGCTAGTTTTAGCTTTAAACTGTATCAACCTTTCAGTAATCACTAGTTCTTCAGTTAAATGTTGTTATAGGTTGAATTATATCCCCCTCAAATTTATATATTGAGGTCCTAATCCCCAGTACTTCAGAATGTGACCTTATTTGGAAGTAGGGTCCTTAAAGAGGTAATTCAGTTAAAGTGAAGTAATTAGAGTGAACCCCTAATTCAGTATGATTGGTGCCCTAATAAAAAGGGGAAATTTTGAGATAGACATGCATACAAAGAGAACACCATGTAAACATAAAGATGAACACCCGCTGAGCAAGTAAAGACGTCTGGAGCAACTCCTTCTCTCACAGTCCTGAGAAAGAAACAACCCCATTAAACCTAGATTTTGGGCTTCCAGGGTCCAGAATTGAAATATGAAAACATTTCTGTTGTTTAAGCAACCCAGTCTGTGGTACTTTGGTATGATAGCCCTAGGAAACTAATACAAATGTTTTGCTCTTTGATTTGTTAATACAAAAAAAAAATGTGGTCACTATGATATAATCAAAGTCACTTATAAAACTGCTTAAGAAATAAAATTAAAGCTCATAGTTCACTATTAGATAATTAACCTTGAAGCCAATGGAAACTGCTGCCTTCAAACAATAAGTAAAGTGTTGTTTGCAGTTCTTTTTAAAAATTATATATTTATTACTTTTCTTTAATGCCATGAAAAAGATAACAGACCAGATTATCTTTATACTTTAAATAATTAAAACACAAAATATATGAAGTGATGGACATTAGACAATAGGAATAATGGGATAGTAATCCCTGCAAGAAGAAAAGAAACAGAGGCAAGCCCTTCCATGGCCCCAGAGTACCACATAGAGAGCATTTCCAGAAATGATCATTGAAAGACAAAGTTCAGAGTTCTATGTTGTTGTTGTTTGTTTTGTTTTGTTTTGGATTTTTTTTTAATTTTTACTTTAAGTTCAAGTGTACAAGTGTACATTTGGTACATGGCTAAACTTTTGTCATACAGATTATTTCATCACCCAGGTATTAAGCCTAGTACCTATTAATTAATTTTCCTGATCCTCTCCCTCCTCTCACCCTCCATCCTCCAACAGGACCCAGTGTGTGTTGTTCCCCTCTGTGTGTCTATAAGTTCTTATCATTTAGCTCTACTTATAAGTGAGAACATGCGGTATTGGGTTTTCAGTTCCTGTGTTAGTTTGCTGAGGATAATGGCCTCCAAGCTCCAACCATGTCCCTGCAAAGGACATGATCTCATTGTTTTTTATGGCTGCCTAGTATTCCATGGTGTTTATATACCACATTTTCTTTATCCAGTCTATCTTTGATGGGCATTTAGGTTGATTCTATGTCTTTGCTATTGTAAATAGTGCTGTAACAAATATACATTTGCCTGTGCCTTTATAATAGAATAATTTGTATTTCTTCTGGTATATACCCTGTAATGAGATTGCTGGGTCTTTAGGGCTTTGAGGAATTGCTGCACTGTCTTCCACAATGGTTGAACAAATTTACACTCCCATCGACAGTGTATAAGCATTCCTCTTTCTCCATGACATCGCCAGCATCTGTTATTTTTTTTCTTTTCAATAATAGTCATTCTGACTGGTGTGAGATGGTATCTCATTGTGGTTTTGATTTGATTTTCTCTAATGATCAGTGATGTTGAGCTTTTTCCATGATTGCTGGCTGCATATATGTCTTCTTTTGAAAAGTGTCTGTTCATCTCCTTTGCCCTTTTTAATGGGGTTGTTTCCTTCTTGTAAATTTGTCTAAGTTCCTTATAGATGGTGGATATTAGAGCTTTGTTGGATGTATAGTTTGAAAAAAATTTCTTCCATTCCATAGGCTGTCTGTTTACTCTGTTGATAGTTTCTTTCACTGTGCAGAAGCTCTTAAGTTTAATTAAATCCCATTTGTCAATTTTTGCTTTGGGTGCAATTGCTTTCAGCATCTTTGTCATGACATCTTTGCCAGTGTCTACGTCCTGAATGGCATTTCCTAGGTTGTCTTCCCCAGGGTGTTTATATTTTGGGATTTTACATTCAAGTCTTTAATCCATCTTGAGTTAATTTTTGTATATGGTGTAAAGAAGGGGCCCAGGGTTAATCTTCTGCATATGACCAGCAAGTTATCCTAGCACCATTTATTAAATAGGAAGTCCTTTTCCCATTGCTTGTTCTTGTCAGGTTGGCTGAAGATCAGATAGTGGTAGGTGTGTGGTCTTATTTCTGGGTTCTCTATTCTGTTCCATTGGTCTATATGTCTGTTTTTGTACCAGCACCATGTTGTTTTGGTTTCTGCAGCTTTGTAACATGGATAACAGTTGGATAGTGTGATGTCTCCAGCTTTAATCTTTTTGCTTAGGATTGCCTTGGCAATTTGGGTTCTTTTTTCTTTCCATATAAATTTTAAAATAGTTTTATCTTTCTCTGTCAAGAATGCCAATGGTAGTTTAATAGCAATATCATTGAATCTATAAATTGCTTTGGGCAGTATGACCATTTTAACATTATTGATTATTCTTATACATGACCATAGAATGTTTGTCCATTTGTTTGTGTCATCTCTCATTTCTTTGAGCCATGTTCAGTAGTTAGTTATCCTTGTAGAAATTTTTCACCTCCCTAGTTAGCTGTATTCTCAGGTATTTTATTCTTTTTGTGGCAGTTGTGAATGAGTGTTTGTTCCTGATTTGGTTCTCAGCTTGACCGATGTCGTTGTATGGGAATGCTAGTGATTTTTGCACATTGATTTTGTACTGAGACTTTGCATAAGTTGTTTATCCACTTAAGAACCTATTGGACTGAGACTATGTCATTATCTAGATATAGGATCATGTTGCCAGTTTACATTTCTTGACAGCAACATGGTTGTAATCTGAACTCCATTTTTCTGCAGCATATTAAGCTGTATGTGTACTTCAGGTTTGACCGACTTTATTAAGACCTTAAATGGGATTATGCAAATACAAAAGCCAACAGCAAATACTTCCTGAGGAAATGCATCTTAATTCCCTACTTTGTATGAACATGTTCTTTGTAAACATGCATAGACATTCTCATGACTCCATTCTACCAGTCACCATTAACTGCAACCGACATCGATCCCTTCACAATTATGCAGTTTCACCCCCAGAAAATAATACATTCATTTCTCTATTTAACAAGTTCATCTTAGAGTGCCCCCAAAGCCCCAATTAAAACAATACTTGAAAAACAAACTCAGTTTCCTTGCTGGCTTGTGAGTGACAACATGAGGCTCAATAAACTGTACCTTTTATTCTTTAACCAAGAGAGTGCAATGAGAGTAATAAAAAAGTTCTCAGCATTGCAGAGAGCACATAAAAGTGGGCTGCAGTATTGATTCCACCAGAATCAATCTGGATCTTGATCCAGACCAGGATCAAGATCAAGGATAGACCTGGGTACTCAGGACTCCTCCAGCACTCCTCCTGCTGGCTGTCATTTTTCTGGGCACATTTGGTAAGCCAACTGTGGCTTTTATCTTTTCCTTCTAGGCATTAGAAAATCTCAGAAAATATTCCAGATGTAATGAGATTGTATTTGGCATTAAGAAAAATGTAAAAACTGTGAAATTGAAACTGAAGCTGACATATACAGTATTTAGACTATGGAGTGTCAAAGACTTCTTGTTGAGTCAAATAAAAACATCTGTTTAACTTCCTAGAAATATCTGAGTGTAAGAGTCTGTGCTTTTCTTATTATAGATGATAGCAGGAACATTACCAAAAATTGGTTTACGATGTTCATTTTAATGATGGTAAGCAGAGAGAAAATGCTAATTTCAATTAATAAAATTCACATATAATCTTTATGTTTACAACTTTTGGTAGGAAGGATCAAGTTGATTTTTGCCATTGAAAAAGTTATCTTATTGACCATACATACTTGTAAGCAATAAATTATCGGTCTAGTATATCTACCAGTTTTTCAAGCATAATAGATGCTCAATAATTGTTTGTTGATCAGGATAATAATATGTTATTAATAATTATGTTTGTGTAACTGTCTTCATAAACATTTCTATCAGTACTGAATTTGTGAATACAGTTGAGTGTCCTTCTATATTGATTTCTACTTTCAAGTAAAGAAGTAAGCATCATGGCTATGTTTGTTCTCAATAAGGATTTTTCTAATTTTTTTCTCACACAGCTGATTCCTCTGAGGATCAAGAGTTGGATGTCAGTGTATTCAGACACATTCTGACTTTATTCCTCACCAATTCATTAAAAATGATCAGTTGATACATAAGGATCCTTTCTGCAGAATAAAAGAAGTCAGTAAGTAGTGAAGATGTGGTTGAGTTTGGAAGCCTCTAGGACAGCAGTTTTCAAAGCTGGCATTTCCTTACAAAGTATGCTAGGTTGGAAGTATAGGAGATCTAACCTCTAGGTGTTATTCCTACGCAATGTGGGAAGATAACTGCCCAGTCTTTATGCTTTCATTCCCGAAAACATTATCTACTTTCCCCAATAAAAAGGGCTCTCAAATGGGAACATAGGGTATGAATTCATCTGAGTGGAGTTAACCCTATAGTCAGTGAACATGTACCATAAGCAAAGATACACATTCCTCAGTAAGGATACATGGATAATTAGTTGATCATCAGGAAATCTATTACAAACTTAGTTATATGATAAATTCAGTATGGCCAGATGGCCATGGAGACAACTGAGGCATAAGCCTACAAATAAAGAGCTTAGAGACTGTGGAAAACAATTCTGCATTTTATTTAAAAAAATTTTACTATAAACTATGTTTGCCGGATTGTTTCAGGTGTTCATTGCCAGGTAACGAATTACCACAATTTAGTGGCTTAAAATTAACCCACTTATTAATTTTCACAGTTTCGTAGCTTAGTAATCTAGGTGGCTTCACCAGTTTCTCTGCTTGGGGTTTCATAAAGTCAAAATCAAGGTGTCAGCTAAAGTCTCATTCGAAGACTCTAGGGATGCAATCCACTGCCAATCCAGGTTGTTGGTAGAATTCAGTTCTTTGCAGTATAAGACTGAGCTCTTCATATTCATTTTATCTCTCAAAAATTCTAATGAATTAATTTAAAGCATTGTTAAATTAAGCATAGTTATTATTTAGCCAGAACATTCTTTTCTTTTCAGAACCACACTGAAAGATGGGAAAATAATTTCTTCAGATCCCTGCATATGTGCATCTGAACATGGGAGAGAGAAAAATAAAGAGGGGCAGACAGAAAATAAAACACATCTCCTCAGAAGAAACAAACTGTTAGTCTTTAGAGTGGTGATATGTATATATTGAAAGAGAACTAGATAAAAAGTTCAGACGTTTGGGCTCTATGATTCTGAGCAAGCATCTGAGCTTCTTTATACTCAGTTGTAAATGTTAAAACATGGGAAAATGAAACAAAACATCTCCTCCTTGACAAAACTGTCAAGAGGAGATAATAAAATTGAAAGTGCTTTGAACATAAACACGAAAAATCAGAGTGTTGTTCTTATTAAAACTATGAGATCACTTCTTAATTAGTACTTAGAAAAGCAAGTTTTGTGGTATCTGTTCACATTGCCCTATCCATAACTACATATGCACCAAACCACTAAATTATCTGTAGCAGGTGCCAAGTTTTACTGCTGTAGAGCATAGCAAAAATGATAATAGTTATTAAGCTGTATACTATCAAGTACCTCTGAGATTGAGCTCTGTGAAAAAAAAATCCATCTCAGGACAACAAGTTCAAGACTAAGTACTTTAGCACATAAAATTCCAAATTTCTGGGGAAAGGGATCCAGTTAGCACAGTTTGAGTCATGCACTCACTCATGGTCTACCCCTCTGTGGGCAGGAAATTAGAAACACACCACAGAGACATGGCTGCCAGAAGTCCTCCCAGGGTGAGGCAGGCGATTCCTGGACTAACAGACAGACATCTCAGTGGGACCTCCCTACCACTCAGAGAGCATTCTTCTTAAATCTGAGGGAAGAGTAAAAAACTGTGGGTACTTTTGATTTCAGAAGGATTTTTTTCAGGGGTACAGGGGGAGTGATAAAAATAACCTGAAAACCTTTAAATTACAAGTCACCTAAAATACTGGCTATGGAAACAATTCTTTTAAATGAATAGCTTAGCTCTCTAGAAAGTAGTAAAAACCCCCAGGACCTCAAAAAAGAGCAATCAGAAAATAGGACAAGAAATTTCATAGGTTAGTGCCATGGATTGTGTAGAGTAAGGCTTGAAGGTGGTTGCTCCATCAGTAACCTAGATGTTGACATTTTTATCTCACGTTAGAACAGAAGACATGGCTGTGGATCCTTGTAAGACAGAGAGTTGTAACAAAGGTCCTTGTATAAAATCAGAACCCTCAAGAGAAATAAATCTACTAAAAACACTGATTTACAATAAGGACGCATGTTTGTCTTAACATGAACAACAGGTTGAAGAAAAAACAATTTCTTGAGAAATTATTTGGGATTCTGTTATAACACCTGTTTGGGCTTGGAACCCCTTGGTTCCATAGAAGGAGGCCCAGATCAATACCTGGCAGAAATGAAACTAAAACTGCGCTAATCAGATATATCTTCAATAGGCACCACACAGAAGTCTGAAAGATAAAGCCACACTGAAGATGGGTTAATAGTCCAAATTCGTAAAACTCTGGAGAAACCATCCACCCTAAACAGGAGTTAAAACTTGGAATGAACAGCACTCCTAAATTGAAAGCGTTAAAATCAACAAAGAAGACCATTATAAACATGTTTCAAATCATTAGACATCAAATAAGGACTTGAAATATAAGAATAAAATAAGATACTAGGAAATTAAACAGATTTGGAAGGCAGATGGGGAAAATCTAAAACAGATAATAGAAAAAAAAGAATAGCAAATTTGAAAAAAAAAGGAGCTTCTAGAAATAGAAACACAACGATACAATGTGAAATTTCATAGGGTGGCTTAAGCAGTATATTTGATTCATCTAAAGAGAAAATTATTTTGGAAGATCTGAGGAAATTACTATGCAGCAGAGATAAAAATATAGAATATATTATACAATAGGAGGTTAAGAAGGTTTAAAAATAGTATGAGAATATCTAACTTATTTCTGAAAGAAATTCTAGACCACAGGGAGAGGGAGAATAGGTAAAAAGTAATATTTGAAAGGATAATGATTGAGAATTTTGTAGGACAGATGAAACCCCCATGTTCAAGAAGCCAAATAGATTTTAAGCAGAACAGAAAAATAAAACATTCAGCTGCAATGTACTGAAAGTACAAGATCCAAAAGATAAAGACCTGAGAATGAATAAGCATGTTCTAGAAGGACAATTAAAGAAAAGATCAAACCTGAGCCAAGTCTCTGGAAATAATGTATTTTCTCTAAAATGGAACTGCTTTGGTTGAATTAGTTTTAAAACGATATTAAATTGCTGTGGTTTTTTAATGCAACTCCGTAATGAAGAATCAAGGACACTAAGTTTGGCTTATGTTAGTTATGATTAAATGTCATATGGTTTCTAAGAGATGCAGTGAACTACTAATAAAAACATCAGGATTAATGATGTATTTATTGATCAACTAATTTTCATAGTAATTTTTTGCTTCCGTATGTTTGTGGTTCAAATCCTATATACCCAATGATTCATACATTTTACATATTTTCTATGATTTTTTTTTCTTCAGGTTCAAAGTGTTTTTTTCAAAATGTAAGCTGCTGGACACATTGAGAAAAGTGGATCATTTGTATTGCTCTCCACGCATCCATCTTAATGTGATAATGTGGAGAAGTGCTAAAAATTAAAAGTTAAAACAGGGTTTGGGGCAGACAGACCCTAGATCTAGCATTTACAAGTTATATGTTTTCAGGCAAATAACATTTCTGAATCTGTTTTCTCCTATAAAATGTTAACATTAATGTCTTCTTTATTTGAAGTTTGTTGAGAATATTAAAAAAGCAAATGCCTTCTACTGATTTATGCCCTACAAGTCATAGCAAATTACTTACAGTGTTTCTGAAAATACTATTCAACTTCTTGGCTTAAAGTTTTTGTTCATACAGTTCCCTCTATACAGATCAATTCCCTTTGCTCTGCCTCCTTACCCTTCACCTGACCTAACATTTAAAGGATCTGAGGTCTGAAGAATGACTTTAGTTTGTGTGTCATCAACTCCAGCTTCCCACACCCCTTAAGTGCGGGTTATCTGTTCCTCTTCATCTACATAAGCTGCCAAAATTTCAGTTGTTTCACATTTAACTTCATTTCATGGAGGAAGCTTTTGAATCAAATCAAATGTAAATGACTTTCCAAAGATTATAAAACTAGTTAGTGACAGAGCCAAGGCATGAAGCCAGGAATCCTCATTTTTATCTTAAATTACCTCTGCTGCTTATACTTCAGTTAGCAGGGCTAGCCTCACCCTGGTTACGCCCAAGCTCTGTGGGGTGCTGAAACATAAAATCTTCAGAAAGATACCCTCTGTGTATTTCTGCGTGAGGTGCATTTCTTCCCCATGACACAGTGATTAATTCATCAGGCCTTCTAAGACATCCTGACTGCTGCTCCTTGCCAGCTCTGCTATCCTTTCACTGGATTATCAGGTGCTATAATCTTGATCCGGACCAATGCGTCTTCTGAATTTTCTTTTTAGTGTCAACAGAGATATGTTTTTTTTTTAATATAGCTAAATCTCCTTCTAGAACTCATCATTTTCAATGGAAATTTTTCTCCTTTCTTGAGCCTCATTTATTGTCTGTCACTGCTGAAAAGAATTGTCCTCCCACCTCTAACCATGACCACCACTACCACCATCACCAATCTCTACTGAAACACACATTTACTCACAACTATGCCCAACTCTGTGGGCCACGGAGTCCAAGGAAGAAAAGGTGACAAAGTAAGAAAGACTATTAGTCAGATCCTTTTTGTCATGTATTTGTAAGAAACAGTTATACTTCAAGAAAATAAGCATTTTCTGCTTAAGAGATTGCAAATATTCGTTGTGTTCTTTCCACTTGTATTTTTATTTCATTTCAATTTTCCTCTAAAAATATTATTAGTGTAATTAATTTATTAATTTTTTTCTTTATGGCATCTGGAGTTTGCGTTTTGCTTTCATAGCACTTCTCCCTTTCAAAACTCATTTCTTCTTCTTTTCAAATTTAGATATTTGATCCATCTGGAATTTATTTTGGTATAAGGAGAGATATGAGATTTAGCTTGCATCTATCCTCAGATAGTTAACCATATGTTTCAACTTCATTTATTTGCTCATCCCTTTCCCCCAGTGTTTTTAAATACCTCCTCTAGTATGTGTTTAATGTCATGTGAATTTGATTCCGAACTCTCTATTCTATTCTACTAGTATCTCTGTTTCTTTGTCAGCCACCATCAGAATTTAAAGATTACTAGGCCCTTAAGAATGATACAATGGATTCTGGGGACTCAGGGGAAAAGGGTGGGAGGGGGTAACATAAAAGAATACACACTGGGTACAGGGCACTCTGCTTAGGTGATGGATGCACCAAAATCTCAGAAATCATCACTAAAGAAATTTATCCATATAACCAAACACCACCTGTTCCCCCAAATCCTATTGAAATAGAAAAATAATAATAATAAAAATTAAAGAATTACTGTGCCTTTATGTGCATTGGTATCTGTGTTGCTAATCCTTCTCTTGTAGCTCTTCAATTTCAAAGATTTTACGGCTCTTCCCAGATGTTTGTTTTGTCATGTAAACCTTAGAATCAACTTGCCTAATTCCAAAGAAAATGAACCTATTGGTATTTCATTGGAATTCTCTATTTGTGGATTAACTTAGAAAAAAATGATATCTTTATAAATATTGTCTACTTAAGAATCAAATACATCTTTTGCTTAATTCAAGGATGTGTATGTGTACCTGTGTGTGGACACATATGTACCTTAAAGGCATTTTAAACTTTTCCTCATTAAATCTTGTTCATTTCCTGTTTAGTTTATTCCTAGACAATTTTTGTTGCAGCTGTGTTTGCTATGATTAAAAATGAGACTTTTTATTCCATTACATTTTAAACATGCTGTTCCTTTTTTATGGGAAAGCTCTTGATGTCTGCATATTAACTCCATAACAATCAAGAGGCTGAACTTTTCAATTGCATCAAATTAAGTTTAACTTGATTAATTGAGCTTCTGTTTGTGTAATCATGGCATCTGCAACTCATAACAATTTTTTTGCTCTTATGTTTTTATATCTTTTTTGTTTCCTTCTTTCTCTGATTAAATTGGTGGTATTTAGGACAAGGTCTTGATATAAATGGCTGTGAAGCATTCTTAAACTTATCCATCCCTTTAATGGGACTAAATGTTTTGCTATTAGGCATGATGCTGGCTTGGGCTGAAGGTAATATTTTCAAAATAAGACTACAACTCATGTGAAAGGAAAAATACTTCTCTACCTCTAAGTAGGGTGCACCTTTGCCTCTACTCTACTCAGAGGACTTACTTTGTTTAGTAAGAATAAATCAGGCATGTTCGACACAACTCTTTTTTCCTCCCTTTTAGGATCAAGATACTGGGAGAATGAAGTCTTCTCTTTGCCAAAACTCTGACCTGGGCATCTCTTCCAACTTTCCTACTCGATGTGGACCAGAACATTCTTGTCCAGCATTACTAAACCCTTGCTGGATATGATTGTCTAGTCTGATGTTAAATTCACAAGTCTATTTGGCTTTCTCACCAAGCCATATCTTCTGTGGTGTTCCTTAAAAGCAATAAACATACATTGGTGTAGATATGCTCTTCCTTTGCTTTTTTCTTAATTTTTCAGGATAATAGAGTAGGTGTCCATTCATACTTTTAGCAGGAATTGTGAAATTTTTAAGGAAAGTTGGATCTTATCAAATACTTTTGCAACAACGACTAGAGATAATTTAACTATCTCTCTTTTTTTGTTTTGTTACTCTTTTCACAAATAGGCACCAATTTGGGGCTTAATAAATCATTTTTGCATTTAATTATAATTAAATATTTAAATGTTTATGAGTAAATGGAGTTATCATAAAAAGCAATAGTAGTGTTTACTCTTCTTACTATATATTTTCAGATACGATTGTTAAAAGTAAGTCCTTTTTAAATCATATTAATTAAAGCTACCAGTGAGGAACATCAGTAGGGGTGTGGCTCCTATTCAGGTTTTAGCTGTTAAAAATATTTTCCATTACCACCAAATATAGAATCAGAAAATGTCTTGAGAATGCAATCAACATATCGTAGATCACTGTATAGAAAACATAAGTTATAGTTTCCAGGGTGTATAAGAACATCATGGAGCATGAAGATGTTACCAACTAAATGTATATGAATATATAATTTTAAATATTTATATTTGATGAAAGAGTAGATTCAGATTAATGCCCTAATGTTTTTATGTACTAAACATAACCTTAGGGATTTATTTTCCAAAGACTAACACAAAAATTAAATATGCATTTAAAATGATTTTTAATGCAGCATCATAAGGCAATGACCTGAAAGTGGGAGCAAGAAGACATAGCTTTGAAGAGTTATACAAATGTTACAATTCTGAAAATAAGTTGAGGTGTTTAAAAGTATAGATGCTAGAGATGGATAAATCTATATATGAATGTCAGCTTTAGAACATATTAGCTGTGTGACTTTGGAAATATTACTTAACCTCTGTGAGCCTCAGTTTCCTTGCCTGCAAAAGGAAAAGAAAAATAGAAAGCACCCTACCACCATCAAGTTTGCTGTAAGAGATACATGTAAAGTGTTAACATAGATACCTGGAATATAACAAATTTTCAGTAAATGACAATAATTATTTTTTCAATAAATGATAGTAATTAATGTAATTATTGTTTACAAGGTTATATTATTGTTAATTATCATTATTTTACTCCTTTCAGTTAAGATCAACATATCACTTATTTTTTCTATACATCTAAGGTACAAGCCTTCCTAAACAAGTTTCAAAACTGTATTTTCTATAATAATTATTGCCCTTACCACCTAAATATTAAAACCTTATAGTTGTTTGGAAACTTTGTGCTGGAAAGTAGAGTTTTCCTTTCCCAGGAGATCCACATTAAACCTGATAACTCAATTGTAACTCAGTTTTTTGAAAGATTTTCTCATAGTAATCTTTTTAGCATTTTAAAATTTCTCTGCGATTCTCTTTCCTTAAAATTTTTCTCAGTAGAAATTTATTGAAATAAAACAAAAGGATGCTGACTCTCACCATTAATCCTTCTCCAAAATATATACTCTAAATTAGGACTGCTAGAAAACAGGCTTCTTAATATATAATCCATATATGAGTGGATCATATGTGTCATATCTAAGAGTAATGAACCTGTATTTAAAATATTTTTTCAATGTGGAAATGCTTTAAAGTAGTTCACTTGCCCTCCCAGCTTTATTGCAAAATAATTACCAAAATTTGTATATATTTGAGGTGTAAAACATGATGATTTTATATACATTACCACAATTAAGTTAACACATTCATTGCCACCCAGTTACCTTTTGTGTGTGTGTTTGTGTGTGTGATTTCAAGTAAGCAATACAGTACTATTAACTATAGTCACTGTTCCATACATTTTATTCCCAGAACCTATTCATCTTATTACTCAAATTTTGCATCCTTTGACCAACATCTCCCCATTCCCCACCCTTCACCCCTTTCTCCTGGCAGCCATTAATCCACTCTTTCCTTCCATAAGTTTGACTTTTAGATTCCACATAAAAGAGAGATTACACCATATTTGTCTTTCTGTGTCTGACATTTCACTCAGCATAATGTCCTCCAGGTTCATTTATGCTGCTGCAAGTGGCAGGATTTCCTTTTTATATGGCTGAATAAAATACTAGTTTGTGTGTGTGTGTGTGTGTGTGTGTGTGCAGGCATGTGCATTTATGAGATCTACATATGTTATATATAAAATATTTTTAGAATTATTCATCTGTCAAAAGACATTTAAGTTGTTTCTACATTTTGGCTATTGTGACTAATGCTACAATAAACATGGGAGTGCAGATATCTCTTCAAGATACTGATTTCATTTCCTTTGGATATGTGTCCTGAGGTAGAATTCTTAGATCATATGGCAGCTCTATTTTTATTTTTTTATAAACCTCTATGCTGATTTTCATAATAGCTATACCAATTTACATTCCCACTAACAGTGTACAAGGTTTCTTTTTGTTTCACATCCTCAACACTTGTTACCTTTTGCCTTTTTGGTAATAGCTATTCTAACAATAGCTTATTATTAAGGCAATATATCTTTGTGGTTTTGATTTATATTTCTCTGAAGATTGGTGATATTGAATACCTTTTCATATATTTGTTGGCAATTTGTATGTCTGCCTTGGAAAAATATTTATTCAGGTCCTTTTTTTCATTTTTAAATTGGGTTACTCAGGGTTTTTTGCTATGGAGTTGTATGAGTTCCTTATACATCTTCAGTATTAACTCCTTATCAGATATGTGGTTTGCAAACATTTTCTTCCATTCCATAGGTTGAATTTTCATTTTGTTGACTGTTTCCCTCACTGGGCTGAAACTTTTTAATTTAATGTGGTCCCATTGTTTACTTTGCTTTTGTTGTCTGTGCTTTTGAGGTTATATATATATAAAAAAAAAATTCTTGCCCAGACCAATGTCAAGGAGTTTTTTCTCTATGTTTTCTCTTAAGCCTTTCATGATTTCAGGTCTTATATGTAAGTCTTTAATCTTTTTTGTATTAGTTCTGTGTATGGCATAAGGGTCCAATTTTATTCTTTTGTGTGTGGATATCCATTTTTACAACATCATTTATTGAATAGATATTCCTTCCTTCACTCTTTTTTATTCCTTTTTATTTTTATTTCTCTGACTGGATAATTTCAAATGACCTGTCCTCAATTCATTTATTTGTTCTTCTGTATGATCAAGTCTGCTGTTGAAGCTCTCTACTGTCATTTTCAGTTTGTCCTTACATTCTTCAGTTCCAGAATTCTGTTTGGTTCTTCTATTTCTTCATTAAACTTCTCGTTTTGTTGTTGAAATGTTTTACTGATTTCATTTAGTTGTCTGTGTTCTCTTGCTTCTCATTGAGCTTCTACAAGATGATTATTTTGAATTATTTGTCAAGCAATTTCTAGATCTCCATTTATTTGCATTGGTAACTAGAGATTTATTAGTTACCTTTATTGGTGTTCTGTTTGCCAGATTCTTTATCTGTGTAGTCTTGCATTGGTGTCAGTGCATTTAAAGGAAAAAATGCCCATTCGGTATTTACAAACTGATTTTGGAAGGTAACAACCTTTACCTATTGGGTCCCCAGGGTGATGGGATTGTCTCTGGCATCACAGTTGAGTGGGGCTGGAGCTGAGTCAGTGGCTGCAGCTGGGTCCACAGGGTAGCATCTCCTTTTCCTCAACAAAAATGGAACAAGGCAGAGTATTTTGTGTAGGGATTTATTAGTCTGTTTTCATGCTGCTAATAAAAACATACCTGAGACTGGATAATTTATAAAGGAAAGAGGTTTAATTGACTTACAGTTCCACATGGCTGATGAGACCTCACAATCACGGCAGAAAACAAGAAGGAGCAAAGCCATGTCTCACATGGCAGTAGGCAAACAGGAAATGAGAGCCCAGTGAAAAGGGAAACCCCTTATAAAACCATCAAATCTCATGAGACTTATTCACTACCATGTGAACAATATGGAGGAAACTGTCCCCATGATTCAAGTGTCTCCCACTGGATCCCTCCCACAACATGTGGGAATTATGGGAGCTATAATTAAAGATGAGATTTGGGTGGAAACACAACCAAACCATATCATTCTGCCCCTGGCCCCTCCCAAACCTCATGTCCTCACATTTCAAAATCAATCAGGTCTTCCCAATAGTCCCCAAAAGTCTTAACTCATTTCAACATTAACTCAAAAGTCCACAGTCCAAAGCCTCATCTGAGAAAAGACAAGTCTCTTCCACCTATGAGCCTGTAAAATTAAAACCAAATTAGTTACTTCCTAGATACAATAGGGTTACAGGTACAGGTATTGGATAAATACACTCATTCCAAATTGGAGAAATTGGCCAAATTGAATGGGCTAGAGACCCCATGCAAGTCCAAAATCCAGTGGTACAATCAAATCTTAAAGCTCCAAAATTATCTTCTTTGACTGTATGTCTCACATCCAAGTCATGCCGATGCAAGAGGTGGGTTCCCATGGTCTTGGGCAGCTCCATCCCTGTGGCTTTACAGGGTCCCTCCTAGCTGCTTTCATAGGCTAGGGTTAAGTGTCTGTGGCTTTTCTAGGTATGCGGTGCAAGCTTTTGGTGGATCTGCCATTCTGGGGTCTGGAGGACAGTGTCCCTCTTCTCACAGCTCCACTAGGCAGTGCCACAGTGGAGACACTGTGTAGGGGCTTCAGCCCCACATTTATCTTCCACACTGCCCTAGCAGAGGTTCTCCATGAGGGCCCCACCCCTGCAGCAAACTTCTGCCTGAACATCCAGGTGTTTTTATATATCATCTAAAATCTAAGTGGAGGTTTTCACATCTCAATTCTTGACTTCTGTGCACCTGCAGGCTCAACACCATGTGGAGGCTGCCAAGGCTTTGGATTTGCACTCTCTGATGACATGACCTGACCTGTACCTTGGCTACTTTTAGCCATGGCTAGAGTGGCTGGGATGCAGAGCACCAAGTCCCTAAGCTGCACACAGCAGGGGTGCCTAGGCCTGGCCCACCAAACCATTTTTGCCACCTAGGCTTCCGGGCCTGTGATGGGAGGGGCTGCCATGAAGTTCTCTCACATGCTCTAGAGACATTATCCCCATCATCTTGATGACTACTTATGCAAATTTCTGTCTGAATTTCATTGTCTATATTATTATCAGCATTTTGGTCAAAGCCATTCAACAAGTCTCCAGGAAGTTTCAAACTTTCCCACATTTTCTTGTCTTCCAAGCCCTCCAAACTGTTCCAATATCTGCTGTTACCCAGTTCTGAAGTCGCTTCCACATTTTCAGGTATCTTTACAGCAGCACCCCATGCTACAGTCACTAATTGACTGTATTAGTCCATTTTCACACTGCTGATAAAGACATATCTGAGACTGGGTAATTTATAAAGGAAAGAGGTTTCCTTGACTCACAGTTCCACATGGCTGGAGAGGCCTCACAATCATGGTGGAAGGCAAAGAAAAGCAAAGCCATGTCTCACATGGCAGCAGGCAAAGAAAGAATAAGAGCCCAGTGAAAAGGGAAACCCCTTATAAAACCATTGGATTTCATGAGACTTATTCACTACCATGAGAACAGTATAGTGAAACCAACCCCCTGATTCAATTATTTCCCACCAGGTCCCTTCCACAACACATGGCAATTATGGGAGCTACATTTCAAGGTGAGATTTGGGTGAGGACAAACCCAAACCATATCAAGCTGATTTGGAAAACTAACCAACATGCCCATAAAAATCTGACATGTGTAGCCTGCTGTGAAATAATGCATGACCAACCATTGTTAGCCAATAAATAATTATGAACAGTACCAAATAAGCAAAAAAAAAAAGTTATCTCTATATACCTTACCCTCATTTTGACCCTAGAAAATACAGAAACAGCAGAATGAGCAGGAGAGGAGAAGAGGAAATTCAAAGTAGTCAAAGAGAAACAGAACAGACCTTGGTAATTTCATCCAGTATCATGATCTTAAATGTCATCTATGTGTCAATGGTTCCTACACTTAAATTTCCACCCTTAGAGTCTCTCCTGAATTCCAGATGTGTATATCTCAGCTTCCTGCTAACATATTCACTTGAATATCTAACAGCTGTCTCAAAGTAAAGAAGTTCAACTCTTCATCAATTTCCAGCAATCTGACCTACCAGTAATCCTCTTCATCATAGTTAATGGCAACTTCATCCTTCCAATTGTTCAGGCCAAAACTCTTGCAGTTTTCCTTGATTTCTCTATTAGCTACATATTACATATTGTTTTCATCAGAAAACCTTGTGGACTTTACCTGCAAAATATGCCAAGAATCTGACTACTTCTTACCACCTAAACCACTGTCTCTCTGATTTAAGCTGGCATCATCTTTAACCTGGAGATTCCATGGTCTCCAAAGTAGCCTCCTATTTCAAAATGCACATTTCTCACCTCTACAGTCTATTTATAACATAGCAGCCATAGTGGTTCTTTTAAAGCATAAATCAGATAACATCAATCTTTTACTGAAAATTTTCAAATCATTCTCCATCTCATTCAGAGAAAAGCCAAAATTCATACAATGGCCAACAAGGCTTTGTGTTATCTGCCCTTCTCCATTTCCTCTACCACACTCCTTGTCTTAGTCTGCTCAAGCTACCATAACAAAATGCCAAACAGAAACTTAAACAACAGAAATTTATTTTCCCACAGCTCTGGAGGCTGTAAGTCCATGATCAGGGTACCAGATTGATTGGGCTCTAATGAGGGTTTTATTGATGTCTTGCCAATGATTGTCATCATGTTATATCCTTACATGGCAGAGAAAGAGAAAGAAAAATCTCTCTGGTATATCTTATTACAATGGCATTAATCCTATCAGATCAAGGCCCTATCCTTATGACATCATTTAACCTTAAGTTTTTTTCATAAAGGTCCTATTTCCAAATACTATCATATTGGGGGTTAGGGTTTCAACACATAAATTTTGGAGTAGGAAGGACACAAACATTCATTCTGTAACACCCCCACTAAAAATAAGACTTCATCTCCCACTAGGTTCTTCTCACTCATGCTACTTCAGGGTTGGCCTGTCATGAATCATCACATTTCAAGTGATTTTCTTTTCCATTTCAATTTTCCTTAGGGCAAATTTCTAATTAAATTATATAGAACAGTTTTTAACAAAAGAAACTCAGAAATGAAGAGGAAATGGTAAGGTGAGAACCAATGAATGTGACAGAGCTCTCTATTTCTCTCTTCTACTCAAAACAATGTAGTAAAAAACTGATAACTCCAATTTTTATGTATTTTGATAGTAAGATACATTTTTAAAAGAAAATATAAAATTACAGGTAATGCAAGAAGAATAGAAAATAGATATAGATATATCATTTGCAAGGAAGATACATGCTCAAATATAACTAATTTTGTGATAACAATAGCAAATACATATTAAGTCCCAACCATGTGCCAGGTGTTGACTTTAGCATTGGAGATCTTGTGGTCAATGAAACATAAACTTGCCCTGAAAGAGTTTATAGAATGGTGCACTGTTTCTCAAAATGTGTTCTGTGGTATTTATTAAAATGTCAAATTTGTTTTCTTACTCTCCAAATATAATTAATTAGAATCTTAGTAGGGTGTGTGTGTGTGTGTGTGTGTGTGTGTTTGTGTGTGTAAGGGGCAATAATCTACACTATATGCAAAGACCTGAGATGTTTCTTATGCACAGTAAAGTTTGAGAATTTCTATACTTCATTTATTTATCTAAGTTCCTGATATTCTTCAAATCTTGATATAATAATTTTTTACTTGTTCAGCTCTTTGACTTTTAAAATATTTCCAGAAAATATTTTATCTACCATTTTTAGTTGTATTCTATGGGAGTGTGACTCCAAATAACCTAGTTTGCTATTATTGGAAACCAGAAGTCTCAATCCCATCTCCACTTGAGAAAACTATACTCAAGCTTTCAAAGCTCTGCCATGATTCTGCTCTTGATTGCCTTACACATATGTGATTTCTTCTTTGTTCAAGACATCGTATAACCTCTCTTTCTCTTATTGTCTTAGTCTGTTATAATAAAGACACTGCTAATAAAGACATACTCAAGACTAGATAATTTATAAAGGAAAGAAGTTTAGTTGACTAACAATTCCACATGGCTGGAAAGGCCTCACAAACATGGCAGAAGGTAAATGAGGAGCAAAGTTATGTCTTCATGGTGGCAGGCAAGAGAGGGTGTGCAGGGGAACTTCTCTTTATAAAACCATCAGATCCTTTGAGACTTACTATCACAGCAACAGCACAGAAAAGACCTGCCCCTTTGATTCAATTATCTACCACCAGGTCTCTCCCATAACACGTGGGAATTACGGGAGCTACAATTCAAGATAAGATTTGGGTAGGAACACAGCCAAACCATATCACTTATTTTTCAGTCATGAGTAAACTCGGTGGTTTCCTATTTATTTATTTAGAGACAGAGTCTCGTTATGTTGCCCAGGCTGGAGTGCAGTGGGACTATCCTGGCTCACTGCAACCTCTGCCTCCTGGGTACAAGAGATTCTCCTGCCTCAGCCTCCCAAGTAACTGGGACCACAGGCACGCACCACCTTGTCTGGCTAATGTTTGTATTTTCAGTAGAAATGGGGTTTCACCATGTTGGCCAGCTTGTCTCAAACTCCAGACCTCAGGTGATCTGCCCACTTTGGCCTCCCAAAGTGTTAGGACTACAGTGTTAGGTGTGAGCCATGGCACCTGGCCTGGTTAATATATCATATTAGACACTTAATGCCAGGCAGTATATTTTGTTCCCTGAAGCAACTAGTTTGTGCTTTGCACAAAACAGTCACTCAAGATTTATTGCATTAAAAAAATTTCAAAAAGTATTGGTTGAGAAATTATTAACCAAAATATCACTTCAGCTATTTCCCACATTTCTCAATTGCAACAAGCAATAGTCTTGAGCAATAAAAAACTTCCCAGGACTCTTCCTCTCACATTCCACTTGAGTTTACATAAAATAATGTGAATAGGCCCAGTTTGTTTTTCTTCTAAAATGGTGCAGCTGCTGAAACATTCAACTGACACTTGTTTGAATTGTGATAATAAATGTGTTTCATCAGTCCAATTCACAGAACTCCCTAAGTGGCCTCAGTTCACAGGCAAAGAAGGAATGTGACTCCCAAGGAGCATAATTCTATACAGATGTGGTCAAGTGAGACACAAAATCCCAAACTGCAGGCAAATACATGAAAAGATGTGAGGAAGGAAATCATTTGCATAGAACATAAGGTATGTGTTGCCTTAATTGCTTGCATAGTTGAGGTAAAAATTGTTGGCCAGAAAATAGTCTGGAATCATTTTAGAAGTTGTCATAACCCAGGTAACAAACGCTAATTTCATCATTTGCTACTTATCTAACCTAAGATACTATGAATCATAATACAAATCATTACCTTACATACCATTCAGAAAGGGAAAAATCAGCCCAAATAATCTGTGTTCTCCATCAGTGGTAAGCCATGCCACAATTATAGAGATTTTAAAATGTGATAAAATATGCCTTTTAGAGTCACTGAAATACAGCATGTGTCTTAACATCTTCAACACTCTATTTTCAGGCAGTTGTGCATTGAGTTGTAGATTGCACTGCTGAGGAAAAGCAAGTCTTTTACCTGTAATCTTGCATCTACCACCTCATGATATATCTACCTACAGAGAAAAAGAGGTGTATTGTAAAGTTGACTCATCTAGTCTCTCTGCTTCTGAGGGAAACATTGACTTATTTAGATGGGTGAGTTTGAAACAATCAACTTTGCATAACATCTCCTGCTTACCTTTTTCACAGAACCACTCACCCTCCTGTAAAGTAAATGATCTGCTCTGCTCTCTGCCAAGAATAAAAGTAGCTTATCGCATAGGGCATACCTAAGATTTTCCAACCCAGCTTGTGACTACATAGATAGGTCTGCCTAATTCTGGGGGTCAGTGTTAGGAAGTACACCTGTCCACAGAAACAAACCACTGGCTCTAGTACCAGCTTCATTATTAGTAAGCAGGATATTTTTATATCTTATCTAAGTTACTTTCTTTTTTATCTGAGTTGAATCAAAAGTCATAACTCAAGAAGGGATAAACAATGCTACCTGTAGGCTTCCTAGAAAAACAACTAGCATACATGCATGCCCTTGGTTCTGATGAGCAGGAAGCCCTCTATACTAGAATGGAAAAACTACAATAAGATGGTCCATTAAAGGTGGCATTGTGAAGTTCAATCCATCATGTAATCATCCCTCTCTCATCCTGCCTGACACAGTCAAAATCACAACCCCAGTCTGCTTCTGAGTGTGTTATTTCTTCTCTGCCCAGGGGGACCTATTCTTTCTTCTCATTCTCCTTTGGCTTCTCTTAGCCTCCTCCCAACAAAAATGCAGTGCAAAGCTTTATTTATAACCTGTGATAGGTTTGGCTGCCTTTGTTCTGCCATCAACCGTCAGAGAAGCAACCCAGGCACTAATTCAAACCAATCAAAGAGCAGGCAGCCATATTCTATTGGAGCAGATGTGGCATGATGTAAAGATCCCATAAGGACCATGTGTTGACTCCCTGAAAGCCATCACATTAGAATAAATTAGAATAAATAATTTTACCAATGCAACCACAATCTACTTTGCTTGTCCACATTCTCAAAGACCAACAAACTGAGACCAAAAGCAGCTATGCAAAGATGTCCAGAAGTGAAGTTTGAAGATAGAACGACTTCGGCCCAGCTCCATGTTTATCCTATTTCTTTGTATGAATTTTATATTGAAAAAAATACAGTACATTTTCTTCATAAAAATTCTGCTGAGATGCTTACTTTTATTTTCTTCACCTAGGGAAATCATTCCCATATGCACTGACTTTTAGATTATGTAATATAACTTGTAATTATTATTATTATTTTTTTTTGCAGCTTGCCTCACATCCTCTCAGTCCTCCTGCTACTCAGCAATTCCTGCAGCAAACAAACTGCTCTGTGTGAGTTTAACCAAACAGCATGTGGTGTTAGCTATACTCCATGCCCTCGTTTCATGCCCTGGAGCTTTTCTGACATGGGAGCACCCAGGAGTGACAGGCAGTTGACCTCCTTTGTGCCACTGATGGATATTATGGGATGGGAGCTGTCAGATAAATTCTCCCCACTTCTACCCCTAGGACACATTATTCTGAGGCACATCTACAATAAGCATTATCATTCTCTTCACCTGGAAGAAGTTGTAGAGGTTCCATCTCAGAAGACCAGAAACAGCATGATAAAGCACGGACTTCCTCAAGAAGAAGAAATCACATTTAGAGCTGTTGAATTTAGAACAAGGCAGAGGGAGATGGTCAAACTAGTTTGTTCTACACCTTGTTCCAACATCTTTTCAAGAGAAAAATCACTGGCCCTAATGGAAGGATGTTTATGTAACTAATATAAAGAGATATCATAATCACCAATTAGAAAGAGAGAATGCAGATGAGAATCAGAGCAATGCTCAGTGCTCACTGAATCTATATTATAGCAGGCTAATGTTAGTCTAAGGCTGACTCTATGTGCAGTGACTTAAAAAATATTATTTTAGAGTTCTTCAGAAGACTTAACAGTGCTTTTGGCATTTATTCCATTACAATGTGCTAGACAGACATGATAATTTGTAGTGATACAATTGTTCAATACAGGTAACTTATTTTACCAAGCTTTTCTTCTTTTTTTCAAATCAAGATGGTTAAACTGTTATAGTAGGTAGCTAGTCAGACATGAACAGGGCAAGAGAAGGCTCCCCTCACACAAACACAGCAGGAACACCAGGCGACCAGCAGATGATGGTCAGGCAGTTGTTAACTGAGTCTCTAAAACAATAATTGGTCACAGCCAGCACCAGGGAAGGACAGTCTCCCCATAGATAGAAAACACCTGAAACTAGTGATCAGCAGCTTCCCAATAAGATCTCAGAAGTTGGGTGAGTGGGCTCAAGCATTCACATTAAAATGGCAGAATTTAATCAGCAAATGACCTTCCAGGAACATTTGACTGGTAAAAGAAGAACGCCTCAAGTGAGCGTGTGTGCAACTCCAGTAAACACACTGCACATGCTCAACTCCCAAGTGCTAGCAGGCCACTGTGCATGCAGACAGCCCATCCCAAGGGAAGAATCGGGAGAAGTAAGGCAAGACCCTGGAAGTATGCCAATGTATAAAACCGCTAGTCAGAAGGTCAAACCTCACACTGAATCTCTCAAGTCACCCACTTGGCCCTCTTCCAAGTGTACTTTACTTTCTTTCACTCTTGTCCTAAAGCTTTCAAATAAGCTTTCACCCCTGCTCAAATACTTGCCTCAGTCTCTCCTTCTGCCTTATGCCCCTCCGTCAAATTATTTCTTCTGAGGAGGCAAGAATTGAGATGGCTGCAGACTCATACAGGTAAGGATTTGCTGCCGGTAGCAAAACTACCAGACAATGTCAAGCACAGTGTGTTCCCAGCGCAATAACAGATTACACATTTGTGAGGTTTTATGAGTGACACACTTCCAGAGCAAAGCTGGAGAAGGAACCACATAGATATAGATCAATAATAGAATAATTGTGACCATTGCTTGTTCTTTCTGAGGCTGGACAATTAAAAAGAAGTCAGGCTGTTATTAACCTCCAGAGATGATTTATTTCTCCTAAGGTCACATGTGAGGAAGACCACTGCCTTAAGTCATTGCCGTGGCTCAAACACTGAGAGGAGATAGAGTTGAAAATGGATCCAGATCAGTCCCCCAACCAGGCAAACAGCCTCACTCTGGAAACTTGTTTGGTGGCCTCAAAGATCACTTTTTTTTCATGATACACCTTGACACACCTAGGAAAAAAATATTTGAAAGGTTTGAAGGGTGAACCGATATCATCCAGAAAGAAGAGAAGAAAACAGGGCTTGGTCACATACAATGTGAAGAGATTATTTGAGAGTGACTTCTCTTGCCAATAACTAGCAGAGAAACTTCAAAAAAGAGGCAACAACTTCCGTTGGTTATGTGTTTTACCAAATGAGGTCTACCTTTACCACTGCAGCAGAAATGCTGCCTTTCTTAGCTCGTTCACTTATGTATCTCAAACGGCATGCGCTTACCTAAAAAAGCACTGTAGAAAAAGGTAATACGAATCACGGACATTAATAAAATCTGTGGAATCTTCCTTTAGTTATCATTAAATTCATCCAAATCCAGATCATTACCATAACGGACATTGTAAAATTCTCAGGAAAAAAAGCCATTTTTACTGAACATATCTTAGCAAAGTCTATTACGGTTAAACTATTGTAATGTGCTCTCAGTAACTCAATTTTATTTAATTATTGCTATTTTTTAGGAATAGAGCAAAAGTATTTGCTCTGAGCGTCCTACATGTGGTTTAACATTGTGGAATAGTTCATATTTTCAGGGTGAATCGGAAGAACTTGTTCTACTTAGTCTAAAACCCAACATTCTGAAATAATTTTGATGGTGTTTAAGTCAGATCCAGGACTTACCAATATTTTGGAAACTTATTTTTTGTACTGCACAGTGACCTTTTAAGAGGTCCTTTGTAATATGCTGACACCATGGTGAACACAAACTTTATAGGAAGAATTCTTTATTTTATTTTTTTTCTTTGAGACAGGGTCTGGCTCTGTCACCCTGGCTATAAGTGCAGTGACACAATCACAGCTCACTGCAGCCTTGGCCTCAAGTGATTCTCCCACCTCAGCCTCCCTAGTAGCTAGTACTACAGGCCCATGACACTTTGCCCGGCTAATTTTTGTATTTTTTGTAGAGACAGGGTTTACTCATATTGCCCAGGCTGGTCTCGAACTCCTGGGCTCAAGCCTCCTGCCTTGGCCTCCTAAAGTGTTGGGATTACAGGTATGGGCCACCACACCTGGCCAGTTTTAATTTCTAATACAGTAAATATCAATGGTTATACTCCATATTTCTAACAAAAAAAAAGCTCTTTTTGGGTCCTGAATAATTTTTAAGAGTTTCAAATTATCTTGAGACCAAAAAGTTTGAGAATCACTTTCTAGAGCAATGCTTTCCAAAAGAATTTATCACAATGTTGAAAATGCCCTATAAATCTGCACTGTCTGATACAAAAGCCACTAGATACATGTAGCTGTTGAGCAGTGGCTAGTGCGACTAAAGATCTGAGGCTTTTACTTTTATTAAATTTAAATTTAAATAGCAACTGTGGGTAGTAGCTAGCGTATTGGGCAGTGTGGTCATAGACCTTCAGTGTGCTGGCTCCTGATATAATATTTTTTCCAATATTCCACACAAGTTAATAGTTAGCTCATTTTTTCTTCTGCTAACCATTAAGCTCTTGGCTTGGTTTGTATGGGGTGTAAGGGAGGTGTTTAACCACAAAATACGTAATAAGAGAATTATCATGCATAGTTTTGAAATACGAATGAATTCCAGATAAAATCCTTGACTCAAGATAAAAAAAGAAAAAACCATTGTAGTTGCCCCACTGGGAATTAAACAGAGTTCAAGAGAATGTTTCTTCATGCCTCATCTTGAATTAACTACACAGACTATAGGCAATTGTTTTTAAATTATAAACAATGTTTTAGGCTTTGTTTCTGTTGCAGACAAAAATGTAAGTGTTCCAGTTACAAAAAAAAAAAAAAAAAAAAAAAAAAAAAAAAAAAGCTTGATTGAGTGTCCAAACATGGTACGGGCTTGACTTGGTATTAACATCATTCATTAGAATCTGAATCTCAGTTAGAATTCCTGGATTTCATTTTGTGGAACTATCTGGCTATTGTGCAGTTTTTACCCTTGCTAACCAAGCACAGAGCACAGAGGAAACTCTCAACTTGAAAATATAAACCTTGAATTCTGTGATCCTGTGTGAGTTACAGAACCTCTCTAAACTTATTTTTTCTCATAAAATAGGATAATAATATTATTAGGGGCTTCTCTACATATTGAGAGGATTAAATGAGATAATGCACATGAAACATTTAGTATAACTCCTGAAACATTATATATATTTAGGGGGTGGTGGTTATTACCCTAATAACTGCTATTAATTACATTATTTATAATTAATATAATGTCTACACTACATATACTATATTATTTACAATTAATATAATTAATATTATATCAATTATATTTCTAATCAGTAGGCATAATTAATAATATATCAGTCATGATTGTTATGATTAATGTAATTAATAGTATAATAATACAATTTATAATAAATAATTAGTAATATTATTAACTGTGCTTACTGGACTTTTTTTAATGAGTCAGCTATGTGCCAGGCAATGTGTTAGTGCTGGTGGATAAGTGGCCCCTGTCCATGTGTGCATGGAGCTTCCAATCTAGAGAGGGAGAGAGACACTCCCTAGAGAGTATTGTGAGGATTAAACTTTAAAAGAGAAAAGAGCTGGGTCCTAAGATAGGATGTATCAAGGAAAATTGTTTTGATCTAGAGGCTAGGAGGATGGAATGTTTAAGCTGAGTCCTGAAATACAGTTCTAGCAAGATTTACCACTGGTAGAAATGTTTCAGGGTATATTGGTTGGGATGATGGTTAATAAATAGACTCTAAAGTTTAGTGACTAAACAAGACATAAGTTTATTTCTCTTTCACTTAACAGTCCAGAGTAGGTAGTCAGGTTTTGCTCTGTAAAGTCATCCAGAGTCCCAGGCTACAAGGGTGGTTCTGCCATTCTTCACTGCGGCTTCTACAGTAGCTCCATCGCCACTATGTCCAACCAGCAGGAAGGAAAGGAAGATGGACAACTAGGAAGAACTTATTTAAACAGAAGACTTGAAAGTTACACTTACCCAGGAAGGTCAGCTGGGTGTTTAGACATGCCATTGTTGAGCTAGCCTGCCTTGGTGTTGTCGTCATTCACTAGGATCTGAATTTTGTATTGCTGCACTCTTGTCTGAAACGTGTAGGTAATACAGAAATTATGTTCATATATATAAATTTTATATACCCTAAAAGTTAGTTTAGTTCAATAAACACTTAGAACTTGTACTTTTTTCCCCCTTAGAGATAAAAACATGGTTAATACTTCCATTCACTTACTTGTATTCTCATTCATTCAGCAATTTTCATCGAATATCAACAACCTGCACTAAATTTCAGGCACTTTGAGGATGTTCATGAAACACAGCCCTTGATCTCAAGAGATTCAGAGTCTATTGCGGATCGGAGGGTAGCAAACATCACAGTTTAATGCAAAATAGAGAGAAAGATGTGATATTATCTGCATATAAATAAGTGCTGAAGAAGGTGGGGACTGTTCTCTGCCGAGAGAATGGGGAAAGGTTGTGGCAACAGAGCCATCTGAGAGAACTTGAATATTGATTTTATAAACAAAGAAGAACCTTCCGGTCTGATATGGTTTGGCCATGTCTCCACCCAAATCTCATCTTGAATTGTAGCTCCCATATTCCTGTGTATCATGGGAGGGACCCAATGAGAGGTAATTGAATTATGGGGGTGGATCTTTCCTGTGCTATTCTCATGATAGCGAATAAGTCTCATGAGATCTGATGGTTTTATAAATAGGAGTTCCCTTGCACACACTCTCTTGCCTGCTGCTATGTAAAATGTGCCTCACTCTTCCTTTGCCTTCTGCCATGATTGTGAGGCCTCCACAGTCATGTGGCACTGTAGGTTCATTAAACCTCTTTCCTTTATAAATTATCCAGTCTCAGGTATGTCTTTATTAGCAGCATGAGAATGAACTAATACACAGTCTATGAGAAAAGCCATAAATAGCTCAGTGTGATTGGCTAGTTTAGGGGTGGCAAATAGTCAAGAGTGGGTGAAGTAGCTAATCAATAGAAAGATAAATGAAAATAGAATGTTAAAAGAGAGACAAATTGTGAAGAACCTCAAATGTCAAGCAACATATATTTGAATTTGTTTAATAAATAATGGGAAATTAGTGCAGATCCTTAAGAGGGGATAGATGTGACTGGATCTGAGTTTCAGAAAGAGAGCCCTGGAGGCAGCATACACAGTTAAGTGGCAGCTGAACTTATAAGCATAGATGCAGGGTTTCCAGAGTAAATCCTGCCCCTGATGACTGTGTGATGTTGAGCAATTGGTTTACCCACCCTGTGCCTTAACTTCCTCATCATTAAATAGGAATGATAATGATAGCTATTTTATAGAACTGTTGTGAGCATTAAATTGAGTAATTCATGTCAAGAGTTTAAAATAATGCTTGACATTTAATAGGGATACATAAACATTTACACACACACACACACATACACACACACACACACATATATATATATATATATATATACACCTTGGAGAGAAATGGAAACAAATTAAGAAAACAGAAACATCTAGTTTGAGCTAGGCTAAAAAGGGCAGTGTAGATACAGGAACAAGGGACCTGGAAACAGATTATCTCATGCCCAATCGCAGATAAATTGTTTCTTAATTGTTCTAACCCTTTTTTTCTCTGTAAATTAGAAATAATAACAGTGCCTATTTTATAGAATTGTGAGGAATTAAATTACACAATACATGCAAAGTGCTCAGCAAAGAGCCTAGCATCTACCAATCACTCACAAGATGAGAATTTTCATTATGAAAAAGGATTTATTCTAAAAGCTTGAAATTCTATAATTTTTTACCTCTGAATTAGTTTTGTCCTTTATCGCAAAATTGATGTAGTACAAAAAACACAGACATTATAACCAGGTAAAACTGATATAAATTTTTATCCTGTCACTTCAAAGCAGTGTAAATTTGGGCATATTTTTTCTAAAATTTAGGAGCACCTGTTTCCTCTTGAGACAGTTATAATGCTTCCCACAGTAAAATGTTGTTGTGAAGATTACCTGAAATAATTTGCATAAAGTACCTAGACTGGAACACAGTAAACACGTAATAGAAGTTGAATGCCCCCCTCCACACACATGCTTTTTTTTCCTCTAACTCTCTCTCACATCTGTTCTGAGAGATTAAAAAGTCACATGCAACCTCAACCTGGGCATATCTAGTCTAACCAAGACTGATGAGAATCCCATTTTAGTTGCAAGCAGAAGATTCAAAACAGAGAAGCACTGTTGTGAATCATGAGTTGTGGGTTCAGGCCGAGAAGGACAAAACCAAACTAACCCAATCCCTTCACTTGCCAAACCTCTTGCTGTTTGACCCCCGACTAACAGCTAACCAAAATTAGCCACAGACCGCTGATGAGCATGTGAGCCATTGTGCAACTTTTCCAACTGGATAGAACATGAAAAATTAAGGAGAGAAGGACCATCCAACAGAGAGGCAGTGAGGGTTGAAAATACAAGGGATGATTATAGTAGGCTTGGCAGGGGACAGGATATGCATTAATGTGGAGAGAGGGATTTTCTTTTTTCACATCAAAACACACAGAATTTGACCACCTAAGTGAACAAGCTTTCTTCATATCTGGGAGTCTTGATGACATAGTTGTTAAGAAAGCTGGTTTAGGAATAGTGATTGCTGAGTTCAAACCCTGGCTCCACCATTTGTGAGCTGTTATATCCTTGAGTAAGTCATTTAAAAGTTCCAGCTGGGCGCAGTGGCTCATGCCTGTAATCCCAGCACTTTGGGAGGCCGAGGCGGGTGGATCACCTGCGGTCAGAATTTCAAGACCAGCCTGGCCAGCATGGTGAAACCCCATCTCTACTAAAAAATACAAAACTTAGCTGTGCATGATGGCGGGTGCCTGTACTCCCAGCTACTCAGGAGGCTGAGACAGGATAATTGTTTGAACCTGGGAATCGGAGGTTGCAGTGAGCTGAGATTGTGCCACTGCACTCTAGCCCCTGGGTGACAGAGCTAGACTCTCTCTAAAAAAAAAAGAAAAAATTCTGAGCTACCTTTTCCTCGATAGTTCCCAAATCATTACACTAATGCAATGATTAAGTATTATCATAACCTTTACAAAGCAGACGAAATAGAATCTTGGGACATATTAAGTATTTAAAGATATTAGCTATTACAATTGTGATTTAAGTTTTTAGCTGGTCAGCACACTTTAAGGAGAGTTGAGGCAATTGTCTATTACAGATGGTACAGATGACAAATAAGATGAGTCAGGCAAGTAAGATGAGTCTGCTTGACTGATCTCATTTCTTAGATTTATTTAGTGTAGAATTAACCTAAAATTACTTTCTTTAAAATAATTTTTCTACTAGATTTCATTGTCGTCCCAAGTTTTTAAAATTCTATTTTCCTGAACTTCTGATACATGACACTTTTCTGTTTCTGGAGAAACTTATCCTATTCACAACTTTTATTAAGTGACTTGCTTCTTAAGTATCTTCAGGCTTGGCTATTGCTCATAGATCTTTTATCTAGCCCTTACCACTCCTCAATGTGGTTTGAATCTTACTGCCTTCCCTTCTGACTCTAATCTAAATAATAACCCTTGAAAAGAAAAGCTCAGTTTCACCTTCTAGCTATACAAGAGCACTCTCTTTACCTAAGTTAAAGGAAGTGCTCTCTTGTTCACTATTTAGCATTTTGTGGCTAGAGACAAACTGGGTTCTCTGAGCCTGCAGAGGTAAAATAACAACTCTCACCTTCACCCATGTTAGAATTAATGAAACAAATCTCATATCGACAAAGATTCTTTGCTTGACTAAACTTTAGTCAGCTCCTCTACCATCTCCTAAGCCCATCTGTGAATAACCTTGTAAAATCTAGTATTAGCAAAGAAGCCTGCTAAATCAGGTTAGCAAGAACTACCCCATCCTTTTCCAGACCCCAGGTAGTGTCTAATCACTCTGGTCTGTCTTCAGCAATAATCCTATCAGGTCAGTCTAGGCCAGAATCCCCCTGATGCCTGACGTTTCCTCACAGTAATTTTCCATCCACTGACCCCCACCTTGCACCTTGGCTATAAATTCTCACTTGCTCCTGCTGTATTTGAAGTTGAGCTCAATCTCTTTTCCCTCTGAAAAATCACATTGCCATGGTCTCTATGGTGACCAAACCTATTGTGATGGTCTCGAATAATGTTTGCCATACGGTGCTTTAACAGGTATCACTAAATACATTTTTTTATTTAACAACGTGCATGAAACAACCAGAGAATAGAGTCCAGGTAATTATGAAAATAAGGAAGATAATATGGTATACATGATATATGGATCCACCAGAGGCATGAGACTAGACATATTGCTTTCTGGGAAAAGCAGTTACTACAGCTGGGAAAGGGAGGGGAGGTAGTAAAGAAATATTTCTGTTGGCCAAATGGCTGGCTGGCAACACCACAGATGGGGGCATTCTTCTTCTTGATCAACTGCAGTCCCTTCTTGCTACACAATGCATCTTCCTCTATTGAGACTTGACAAGTAACACTTAGTTTCCCACATAGTTTACATAGGGCAATTTAATCCCAAAATAGCGGAAACACCAAGTGCTAGAGTACAATAATAACTAACATTTTTATATAGCATGTTGCAGTATAAAGATAACTTTTCCTTACATTGTGCTAATGTTCATAACATAATTTCCTATGAGGATAAATAAATTCCTATGAGGAAATTATTATTATTTCCATTTTCAAATGAGTAAAATGAAGTTAAAAGAAATTAAGCAAATTTCTTAAGGCCACTAATTTAGTCCCTAACCATTTCTGATTGGTTATTACCATGTCCTGTCACCAAAGCCTGTACTGCTATGTTGCCTCACCTTTGGAATTAGAAAGAGTGTGGTTTTTTTGGTTTGGGGTGTGTGTGTGTGTGTGTGTGTGTGTGTGTGTGTGTGTGTGGACAGGGCTTATTTTATGAAGTAATCCCATCATCTAGAACATTATTTTTATGGGAAAATCATTCCAAATACCAACTTGGCAATAAAATTTTAGAATATAGCCCACTTATAAGTTGGAAACCTGTGTTATAAAATGCAAAATCTGGACCTGCAGTGGGATGTTTTATTACCTTATTTCTTTGTGAAGCAAAAATGTGTGAGTTTCTTTTCCAGTGTATTTTTTTCATGCACTGATTTAATTAGGCCTTTGAAAACCTATTTTTCTCTTTCATATCAGAATAACAATTAGGCTAGAAGTGAAAAGATTCTATCAATAACAACATGTTTCTTTGGTAAGCTGTATAATGTGTTAATTTCCAAAGAACTTTCTGCTGCAATATCTCATTACAAAATTGTGCTTATAATATATTTTGCTACATTATATTTGGTTTTAAAGTAAATATATATTTCATACTTTACTTCATTTTACATTCCTGTCTTTCTTATAAAAAAGGTCAAGTTTTTGGTTACAGACAATCAAACCACATTTGATTCAGTGAATTCTTAAGTCTTTCAACCTCTTGGCTGTCTTTAGAATACCCCATCACCTCTTCCATCCAAGTACTATCCAGTCCCGACCTTGCTCAGCTTCCTAGATCAAACAAAATCAGCCACGTTCATGGTGGTATAGCCATAGACTCTAATCACATTTCCATGGCGTTCCCTAACTACTTGTGCCCCAGCCAGGTTGCTTTTTTGCTAAGAAATTTCACTAAAGATTAGAGATAAGTTTTTTAAAGTGTTTTGCAAAAGACTCTTTACTCCCTTTCCAATGGTTCCAAAAATCTGTCAACGTGTGGTTGACAGAATGAGTTTGCGTTTTCCTTTTTGTGGGAAGTGAATAATCTGGGAGATGCAATGTCACCAATTAATATTTCACAAGACTTTGATCTCAGCAAACATTTTCACCAGTTGGCCAACATTTTAGAATGTTTTCAGCTGTTATATGACAGAATATAAAAACAATTTTTGCATTTTTTATTTTATTTTATTATTATTATACTTTAAGTTTTAGGGTACATGTGCACAATGTGCAGGTTAGTTACATATGTCTACATGTGCCATGCTGGTGTGCTGCACACATTAACTCATCATTTAGCATTAGGTATATCTCGAAATGCTATCCCTCCCCCCTTCCCCCACCCCACAACAGTCCCCAGAGTGTGATGTTCCCCTTCCTGTGTCCATGTGTTCTCATTGTTCAATCCCCACCTGTGAGTGAGAACATTTGGTGTTTGGTTTTTTGTCCTTGTGATAGTTTACTGAGAATGATGATTTCCAATTTCATCCATGTCCCTACAAAGGACATGAACTCATCCTTTTTTATGGATGCATAGTATTCCATGGTGTATATGTGCCACATTTTCTTAATCCAGTCTATCATTGTTGGACATTTGGGTTGGTTCCAAGTCTTTGCTATTGTGAATAGTGCTGCAATAAACATACGTGTTCATGTGTCTTTACAGCAGCATGATTTATAGTCCTTTGGGTATATACCCAGTAATGGGATGGCTGGGTGAAATGACATTTCTAGTTCTACATCCCTGAGGAATCGCCACACGGACTTCCACAGTGGTTGAACTACTTTACAGTCCCACCAACAGGGTAAAAGTGTTCCTATTTCTCCACATCTTCTCCAGCACCTGTTGTTTCCTGACTTTTTAATGATCGCCATTCTAACTGGTGTGAGATGGTATCTCATTGTGGTTTTGATTTGCATTTCTCTGATGGCCAGTGATGGTGAGCATTGTTTCATGTGTTTTTTGGCTGCATAAATGTCTTCTTTTGAGAAGTGTCTGTTCATGTCCTTTGCCCACTTTTTGATGGGGTTGTTTGTTTTTTTCTTGTAAATTTGTTTGACTTCATTGTAGATCCTGGATATTAGCCCTTTGTCAGATGAATAGGTTGCGAAAATTTTCTCCTATTTTGTAGGTTGCCTGTTCACTCTGATGGTAGTTTCTTTTGCTGTGCAGAAGCTCTTTAGTTTAATTAAATCCCATTTGTCAATTTTGGCTTTTGTTGCCATTGCTTTTGGTGTTTTAGACATGAAGTCCTTGCCCATGCCTATGTCCTGAATGGTACTGCCTAGGTCTTCTTCTAGGGTTTTTATGGTTTTAGGTCTAATGTTTAAGTCTTTAATCCATCTTGAATTAATTTTTGTATAAGGTGTAAGGAAAGGATGCAGTTTCAGCTTTCCACATATGGCTAGCCAGTTTTCCCAGCACCATTTATTAAATAGGGAATCCTTTCCCCATTGCTTGTTTTTCTCAGGTTTGTCAAAGATCAGATAGTTGTAGATATGTGGCATTATTTCTGAGGGCTCTGTTCTGTTCCATTGATCTATATCTCTGTTTTGTTACCAGTACCATGCTGTTTTGGTTACCGTAGCCTTGTAGTATAGTTTGAAGTCAGGTAGCATGATGCCACCAGCTTTGTTCTTTTGGCTTAGGATTGACTTGGTGATGCAGGCTCTTTTTTGGTTCCATATGAACTTTAAAGTAGTTTTTTCCAATTCTGTGAAGAAAGTCATTGGTAGCTTGGTGGGGATGGCATTGAATCTATAAATTACCTTGGGCAGTATGGCCATTTTCATGATATTGATACTCCCTACCCATGAGCATGGAATGTTCTTCCATTTGTTTGTATCCTCTTTTATTTCATTGAGCAGTGGTTTGTAGTTCTCCTTGAGGTCCTTCACGTCCCTTGTAAGTTGGATTCCTAGGTATTTTATTCTCTTTGAAGCAATTGTGAATGGGAGTTCACTCATGATTTGGCTCTCTGTTTGTCTGTTATTGGTGTATAAGAATGCTTGTGACTTTTGTACATTGATTTTGTATCTTGAGACTTTGCTGAAGTTGCTTATCAGCTTAAGGAGGTTTTGGGCTGAGACAATGGGGTTTTCTAGATATACAATCATGTCATCTGCAAACAGGGAAAATTTGACTTCCTCTTTTCCTAATTGAATACCCTTTATTTCCTTCACCTGCCTAAACTTGTAAATATAAATATTAAAGCACACACACTCTCTTAAAAAATGACATGGGCTGCAAGCTGAACAATGACTTACTTCTATTTTCCCCTCTTCTCCAGAAGAAGAACTGAACCTGGATAGATTGCTTTGTAATTTGTGTACTTTTCTTGTAGTTAGCACTTGATGTTGAGAAATAAAAAAGTAACTTGTCCAAATTTATAAAGTCACTGTCAAGATTAGGATTAGATCCCAGGTTTTCTGTTTTATTTTGTCTTCTAGTCCTGAGCTTGATATACAAGATTTTATTCCCCCAATTCATAATTCCATAAGGCCCCAATGTTGTAGTAATTATTTAGCTTTTTGCATTTGCATCTAACTAAACCACTGTCTCACCTAGATGGGCAGCTGTCATAAACAATACAGTTGGTATTTAGTGGGTTTCTGAATGCTCCCATAGCCATCTTCTTTGCAACTTACTGAGTTCTTCCTAGTCTTTGCTTAAAAAGTAAGATTTATTTGCCAGCTATTAACCTTCTATGAATATCTTTCTTTGTGTTATGCTATCTTTCTTTGCAATGTGAATTTAGCACAAAGTGAGCAGTTGAATAGTAGAGTTTCTCTCTTCACAATGAGCTAATTAAGGGTTGAGTTACAGTAGGGCTGAGAAGAATCACAATCTCATTTATCCCTAGGATCTTAGATTCTTCTCAGGTCATGTCTTTGAAACATATTGTAGGTTGCAAGATGTTCCCTCTCTCTTGTGTCTAGGTGTAAAGTGTTACATAATGATTCCAAGTAAAAGCCTGACCTCAGAGTCAGAGCCCAGAGCCAAGAAGAAGGCAAGGACTGGAAAGTCAGGTGATGTGAAAGAACACATAACTGAACTCAAATGCAGGGTCTGTTTGGGCCGGGGGGAAAAAAAACAGCTTTTCAGTGACCAGAGAAGCCAAAACAAACAAACAAACCCAAAAGATCTAGCATGAACCGGGAGTTAGAAGCCATATTTGAATAATATTATGGGGCAAAGAAGATGCAAGAACCTCGAAGAGACAGGCAGGCAAGAAAGAATGTACAAAAGGCCGGACTTTCTGGCTAAGGTAAGTGGCAGCTCAGTCTAAACTGCATACAGAAAGCACTAAAGAATCCAAACCCTGCACTTAAGGCATAAAATGGTTGACTTGGGAGAAAACACAGTGCAGAAATTGGAAGCACTACATTGGCTTGTTAAACCAATTCCCACTGGCCTCTGTTTGGAAATTAAATAGTCCTCTAAAGCATTAGAAATGTGGGATTCTTTTGGGAGTAAAAGTAACTACAAAAGCAGTAATAGAGGGCCAACAGGAAGAAAGAATAGACATAAAGTCCCATGGAACATTCTAAATAAATTTTTATTTTAAAAAAGCAGAAGCTTTAAAATAAAATCATGTTTATAGCATAGGAATTATAGTTCTATAACTACATCCTAACAGATAATCTTAAATAATTGCATAAAAGGCTTTGAACACAATGATGTCAGCGAGTATTTTCATGATAACAAATGAGAGCAACTTAAATTCTTAAAAACCCGGGCAAAGCTAAATAAATGATAACGTACTATAGAAAAAAAGTCATAATATAAAAACAATTTTAAATATTTTAAATCATACTGATATAGCAAGTGAAAAACATGAAAACTTTATGGTGGCATAATATTCTATATATGCACAGAGCTTAAAAAATATAGACAATGATTTTATCTTAGCAATGCAATTATGGATGACATTTATTTTCTCAATTATTTTCTAAATTCTCTGAAGAGCATAGTAGCAGTATAACATAATGCTTAAAAGTTTAAGATCTATATTTGGCTGTCTGGTTTCTCATTTTTAGTAACTTTTTAAAATGTTGACTATTTTACTATCTTTGTGACCTTGGACGTTTTGCTTATATTCTTTAGACCTCAGTTTCCTCATCTATGAAAATGGGATAGTAATAATATCTATCTCATACAGCTGCTCTAAAGATTAAATGAAATAATGTAAAATGTTTAGAACAGTGCTGGCATATAATTAACCATTTGATACATTTTAGGCATTCACTATTTTTATAAAAAGAATTATAATTTATTTTATTTATTTTTATAATTTATTATCTAAATATTTAAATTCTAAAACAATGGAAACAGATACACTTATCTGTTCAATAAGACAGCTGGGTATGGTTAAAAGTCCAATTTAATCACACTTGGTTTGCTTTGAGAAAGATATGAGAGAAATCTGATAAAAGGCACATTGGTCAAAGAGATAAGTGTAGTCCTTGCCCAAGCAAAGCATGCCTTTTCACTGTGGCTTTATTCATATCTGTTTCTTATGGATTGCACTAAACTAGTTCTCTCCTGATGGCTTAGTACTCTGAAAAGAACTGAGCTGATTAATAATGTGTTATAAGTGTGACATAATATGCTTAGAAATATAGATTCTTCCATTCAGGACATAGGCATGGGCAAGGACTTCATGTCTAAAACACCAAAAGCAATCGCAACAAAAGCCAAAATTGACAAATTGGGTCTAATTAAACTCAAGAGCTTCTGCACAGCAAAAGAAACTACCATCAGAGTGAACAGGCAACGTACAGAATGGGAGAAAATTTTTGCAATCTACTCATCTGACAAATGGCTAATATCCAGAATCTACAATGAACTCAAACAAATTTACAAGAAAAAAACAAACAACCCCATCAAAAAGTGGGCAAAGGACATGAACAGACACTTCTCAAAAGAAGACATTTATGCAGCCAAAAGACATATGAAAAAATGCTCATCATCACTGGCCATCAGAGAAATGCAAATCAAAACCACAATGAGATACCATCTCACACCAGTTAGAATGGCAATCATTAAAAAGTCAGGAAACAACAGGTTCTGGAGAGGATGTGGAGAAATGGGAACACTTTTACACTGTTGGTGGGACTGTAAACTAGTTCAACCACTGTGGAAGTCCGTGTGGCGATTCCTCAGGGATCTAGAACTAGAAATACCATTTGATCCAGCAATCTCATTACAGGGTATATAGCCAAAGGATTAGAAATCATGCTGCTATAAAGACACATGCACACGTATGTTTATTGCGGCACTATTCACAATAGCAAAGACTTGGAACCAACCCAAATGTCCAACAATGATAGACTGGATTAAGAAAATGTGGCACATATACACCATGGAATACTATGCATCCATAAAAAAGGATGAGTTCATGTCCTTTGTAGGGACATGGATGGAGCTGGAAACCATCGTTCTCAGCAAACTATCACAAGGACAAAAAACCAAACCTATGTTCTCACTCATAGGTGGGAATTGAACAATGAGAACACGTGGACACAGGAAGGGGAACATCACACAATGGGGCCTGTTGTGGGGTGGGGGAAGCGGGGAGGGATAGCATTAGGAGATATACCTAATGTTAAATGACGAGTTAATGGGTGCAGCACATCAACATGGCACATGTATACATATGTAACAAACCTGCACATTGTGCACATGTACCCTAAAACTTAAAGTATAATAAAAAAATAAATATACATTCTTCTGAAAAATATTGAATTCACAATATGTAATGCTTAAATACTTTTTCCCCTTTTGCTGAGGACCACAATCTTCTCTTCTCTACAAGCCAGTGGGAATAAAAGGAGAAAATGTTTAAAACGTGCACTGAATTGACTCTGTCTATTTCCAATGCCCTACATGTTGCAGCAGGTCTCTGTCTCATTGTCTTCCTTTGCTCCTAAAGGGAGCAAAGAGTGGATTGAAATAGCCAGTTCCCCCAGGGAATAGATCTTGAGAGCTAAGCAATTTAATCCCAATGTGTCTATAGTGCACTCTATCCATGGGGCTGTATGTTTAATAAAAAAGCTAGTCTGAATGTTAGCTCTGGATTTACTAGAGCTAAAATTGGACAAATTATCAAATTTCTGAACATTAAGTTTCTCATGTATAAGTCAAGATCAATGGGACTTATTTCTAAGAGTTAGTGGAAGGAGAAAATGAAATATTAACATGGGGTAAAACGTGTGGCATACCGTAGGCATCCATTAAATGGTAGCTTCTCCTGTCTAACAAGTAGGGAACAAAGGGAACGGTGGAGGTTCCCTTTGTTATAATTGCCAACCGTGAGCTAATAACTGCCAACAGTGAGCATGTGTCAAGTACTATTTTCAACACTTCATGTGTAATAATGCAGCTAATCCTCACAATAGTCTTAACAGTTGGGTAAAGTTATTTCCTCTGTTTTATAGACAAGGAGGAGAATATAAGGGAATTTTAGTTTGGAGTAACTTTGGAGCTCCTTGCAACTTTATTTATATATACATATTATAAAATCTTCTTCACTTTTTCTAGACTGTGAACTCTTCAATGACAAAAAACCATATCTATGTATTACCAAGTTTGCTTGGATTATAGAAAATGGACAAAAAAACTATAGTTAACCATAATATATTGTATGTTACAAAATAGCTAGAACAGAGGACTTTGAATATTCTTGCCACAGACATGATAAATATCTAAGGTGATGGATATGCTAATTATCCAAATTTTATTATTACACATTACATACATGTAATGAAACATCACACTGTACCCCATAAATATTTACAATGATTTTTTGTCAATTAATTTTTTTAAAAAAAGAAAACATATGATAAATACATTCTAAAGAGAACCTATCTGCCTCAGTGGATGTGGAAATCAGTATTGCATTAAATACAGAAATTCATTTCACTTAAATTTCAGTGGCTACCAACAAATGGCTTATTTATATTTCCTTCATTTGCAATATATATTTTCACACTTGTAGGTCAAAATTTTATAGTAATTATCAAAATCATTCAACCTTTGTACATTGAGTAACAATACAGATTTTATACTGAGTGTGATGAATTATGTTGTAACTTTAGGAAGTCTGCTGTTAATTTAGTGTCTCATCACTTTCTGCTGTTCCCATGTACCCCCTGAATCAACAACACAGTTCACTGCTTTCATCTGGTTTTGCTCAAAGCCTGTGTCCATGTAATTAGTCAAACCAAACGTATACAACTTTGAACCAACTGTTAGGCAATGGAAGTAATCAGGGACTGGCCACCCTGAGGATGGTTAAGTGGCCACAAACATGGCTGGAGTCAGACACATTCGGATTTACACTCTATAAAGCAACTGTGAGCAATGGAATAAAATACAGCTAGCAAAAAGTCCCTGTATTAAATCATTTTCTGCATTAGGGAACCAAAGAAAGCAAATGCCAAAGAATATTTCAAGTCATTATTATACATCTATTTGAACCAGTTTAAAATCTGCTTTTAAACAACATTTCTTGAACTCAGTGAGTTGTTTTGAGACATTTCAGAGAAGAGTCAGGGACCAAACAATTTTGCCTGATGTATTTATTTGCCAATTATATAAATATTTTTAAAAATAGCACTTTGACAGAACTTTAAAACATTCATCTGTAAGTAGTTTGTGACCTAGGGTCTTTAACCTTTTGAATCATCCTTTTATTGGTTTATGGAAATGCTGTGGTTGTTCAAGAACATGTTTTGATGTTGCAACAGAAGCCTAAAATAATTAGGAAAGTCCATACTTTAGACTTTTACTCTACAGTAACACAAGATGACTTTCATTTAAAGATGCAACTACCTATGGTAATAATTGCCAATAAGCATCTCATTTGCAATAAGTATGCAACCTTTTAGAAGCAATAATTTTAAGTCTATTTGCAAGAACTATCAACATTTATATCTCTCTCTTTGCAGGACTCTTTTAAGGGTCTCATGTAACTGTGAAATAAATGTTAGATATTGATTTCTATACTATAATAGAAAGATTGACTGCAGGGACAGGGAGAATCTATAAAACATTTTGTACATTTCATGTTAGAATATTCCACAATTAATGCATCAGTCTCCTGGGAATATCAAAAGAAGCTATTTTGGTAGGAATATTATTCATTGTAGAGCATCAATTTCACATTCTAAATTGAATGCTCAGAGAGAGAGGAATTTAGACAGTCTTTCTTGACCAAGACAATAATAAAGTATGTCAAAGTGTAATCAAGATAGGCTGCACACTGCATTTGTGTGTGTGTGTATGTGTGTGTGTTTGTACAATTATTATGATGTATAGATGATGGCTGGAGGTGATTAAAGTTGACCAGTAAGGATATAATTACATAATTAAAGACAATATCCATTTAAATATGAACACGAATTTCCTGACAATCTAAAGATACATGTCAACCTACTAATAAATAAGAAGGAAAAATAAAATACTGCTGAAAGGTAAGACAAAGATAGGTAAATGACCTACTTTTGGAGGGAGGAGCCTACATGTACTCTGCAGGGGGTGGGGAGAGATCATGTAGGGTCTTCACCAGACAGAAGTTTGAAAATAGGTGATATATTCTCCAAAGATTTCCTTTGGCAAAATACTCATCAAGAACTTGAGGAACAAATTTGAGCTTCCTAAAAACAGGGTGATCTACGGCTTTCTAGGATTTTTCAAAACATGATCTCAACTATAGTCTGGAGATAAGCAGATCAACATGTCTGGATTTCAGGCAGGTCAACATGGATTGTATAAAGACAGTATTCACTGGCACCATGGTAGATGAAATCAGGTAATAAAATCATAATACTGGAGTGAAGGAAAAGAGAATTTCCTCATAGAAGGACTTCATGTTAAAACATACCTACTGGTAGTTGGGGAAACCTCCCTCTCTTTGCTTGTTATCTGAAATGTGAACATCCCTCTACACAAGCAGAGAATGGTAAGAACTGGGGTCTGTGGAACATCTTAAAAGATACAGGTAATGTTTGAATTAATGTGCGTCATTTATTAGCTTTGGTTTAATTTTCAATTAAAATATCAATTCAGTAACATAATTTATGATGAAGTGGTTTAAAATTTTAGCCCATAGGCTCAGGCATGTACAAAATATACCTCTCTTTATTTTTCTGTAATGCAGAACAATTATGCTAAACCCTATTCTACCAGGGTGGTACATATAAAATCTTACTTGAGATTTGGCTCTTGCTTTTTCTAAGGATTGTTTTTAATTCACACAAAAATGAGATTGTAGGGGTTACCCCCCTGGCCAACACTGTCATTATTTGTCTACTTGGCAGCCACAAACATGTACACATTTCCTAAATGCCTGAATTCCTTGGGTACATTGACTCTCTCCACAACAGTTGCAACAGGATAAAATGATGTATATTATTATATTTCTTCCATGGTATTGCTGGGGCATAGAAATATTCAGAGAGGCCATCTGAAGCCTTCTCTGCTCAGACTTCTCGGGAAGCTGCTTTTATCAGATCCCACACGTCTAGCTCAAGTTTCATTACTTCTTCAACTCTCTTTGGAAGTCTCTCTCCCTAGGTCCAACAATAGCTATTATGTTACGATCCTCTCTTTCAATCCACACCACCCCCAGTCCAGCAAAAATTTTCCTGTAACAGTGTTTCTCAACCTCAGAACTATTGATATTTTGAAGCAGAGACTTCTTTCTTGTGAAGGGCTCTTCTATTTATGGTAAAATATTTATCAGTATCCCTGGCCTCTACCCAATAGTTCCAGTAGCATCCCCCTTCCCTAAATTATGGTAATGAAAAATGTCTCTGGATTTTACCAAATGTGCCTTTGGGGGCAAAATCACCCCAGCTGAGAACTATTCTAGAAGCCCCCATTCAAACCTTACTTTTTTCAAATCTTTTGTCCTCACAATGCCATATGGGTTTATTCTATTATTTCAGGTCTCAGAGCAAAGGAAACAATATATGAAAAGAGAGAAAAGGTATATTAAAAAATTATCCTTCCATAATAGCAATACTTCTTCTTGGCATGTAATAATTCCTCCCTGTTAAGTAAATGAATAATAGCTTGCATGAAAACCCTGCAAGAACTATGATATTATTTTACTAATTATCGTTTCTAAGTGGGTGTAGAACTAATAAGACATCCTTAGCATTGACAGGTAAACAATTATAAAACAGTGTATAATCCTTTCTTCTTTAACCAAGTAGTTTAAAATTATTATAAGATTTTCAGAAACTTAAAATGGTATAAAACTAATCCGACAAATAGCTGCATATTTATCATCCGCCTTAAGACCTAAAATGTTGCTGCTACTGTTGAAGCCCCTATTACCCCTCCTGATTGCATTCCAAGAGTAGCCACTATTTCTCACTTGATAACGAGACATGCACAATCTCTTTGAAGTTCTCACTGCTGAGCAACTGTAGTGACTTATATAACTACCCCAATATTCAACAGTTTGGATCTGGCTATCAGCAGTAGAAAATTTCAAATTCAACAAAATTCAGAGAGATGTAGGTTAATGAGCTTTGTCTTATTCAAAGTGAAAAATCTGCTAATGCTATGATAAAACAGAGAACAAAAACTCAAAATAACCAATCAAAATAGCTAGACGTTTCTTTGAGGTACAAGTAAATCTCTGTCCCATTGTCGAGATTTTGTTTATAAACTCTTTCCCCCATGATTCCAGCTGCCTAAAGGAGTAACAAAACAGCTTAAGTTGAGAGCTATGGGTAACATGGCATTAAATTCTCTCTGTACTTTTTTATTTTCCCATTGCTTTCTTACAGTATCTGTCACTTTGTTCTTTGTAATAAAGTACAAAAACTTCACATTGTGTCTTTAAATCAAGCTCTCGTTAATGAAGAAAAATGTGATATTGCAGAATAATCACTACTAGTTGCCAATTATATATATATATATATATATATATATATATATATATGAAATACTATCGAAGATAATTATATGTTTTTATTTGGTGTCAGTAAGGTAATACAATTTCTGGGGAACAAAAATGCCTGGAATTTGCAATAGCGTAACCCATAGAATATTGGTCATGAAAAGATCAAGTAGGAACAATCCTAATTACCATTTTGAAGGGATGTTTAATGGTGACCCATGGAGAGAAGAATATTGGTACCAGGGCATATAGAAAGTGTTCCATTGAACTTAAAGCCACAGCTGCCACCTGGTCACTTTGGGTTCCTCATGCTTGTGGGCCAGAAGATAAATAAAAAAGTTATACTGTTTGATATAATTGACTCAGATTGTCAGGAATAGTTCAGATCATTGACACTTTTGGGGACTTGTGATGTTTCCATGCCATGGGTAAATGGTAAATAAGCGATTTCAGCAACTGTGGTTAGACAAGGGCAAGACAACCAAGAGCTCAAACCCCTCAGGGATGAAAATTTAGGTGACCCTACCAGGAAAGCATATTGAATCATTTCAATTTCTGACAAAACACAGTGAAAATCTAGAATGGATTGAAGGAGGGAGATGATGAATATTGATGATGGCCTAAGGACCAGGTGCAGTAGTGATGAGGGTAGCTTGTTTCTCCAAAACTAAATGACCAAGAAAACTCAATATGAGCTCCTGTAAATTGGAGTAATGCAAGACTATGAGTGATGCAATTCTGAGTGAAGCAGACCATGACATTCATTTATTTTCTTCCCCATCACATACCCCAAACTTACCTTTAATCTCAGTCACAACTGTAGTGAAGAGCTCCAGAAAACCTCAGATTCATCCTGCACTGATAGCAGTCCACTGTAAGAGCAAGCATATTTTTGCATTCTGCTTCCCCAAGGTAGTGGGAGTCTGCTTGACTAGTATGGAAAAAGAGTCACAAGTAGAGGAAGAGAGTTTATGTCCCTGGGAGTAATCCTTAACCACTAGGCAAGGAGAACTGATGGTTACCTGCACCAGACTCCAGGCCTTCAAGGCAAGCAATTCCAGAAAGCATTCTATGTGCTCCCCACAAATTCCAGAGGAATGGAGGCCCTGTTGCTCATAGCAGCAACTCAGTGAGACATACATTTATACGGGCTTCCCACTCCTCCAAGTTTCACTCCACTTACCCCTTATGTTTGTGTCTTGGATACCCTCGCAAATCAACTACAAGGACCCAAGTCCTTGTCTGAGGTTCTGATTTCAGGAGAGTGAAAATTATGGTAATTCCAAAAGAATAAAAAATAAAAATAAAAAATCTCCTGCCTACAAAAACACATTTTTTTCTGGGTGTTCTATAGATTATAAAAACATTTATTTTTCTATTTTGCAATTGGCCATTTTAAAACTCTTTGGTTTTTATTTCTTTGGTCCTGTGTTGCATTCTCATTTCAGAAGTAGCCAGTTAGCCCAAAGCGTTTATTTAGTTTAGTCTTAGTATGATAATGGTGCCGTCCCCAATGTTCTGCCTGTCACTTTTCTTAGTTTAATGTTGTAGTAAACAAAGTTAAGACACCACCATAATTCTGAGGTATGTTTAACACTTGCTCAAGAGGTTAACTTCTTGTGTTTTTTTCCCAAATGACCTGATTCCCTCATAGTCTCTGTGGTTAGTTGTATTTGGAGGTATTTGGCTCTGAATTTAAACATTTAAATGTGGTTGCCCTTTGGAAAACACCAGACAGTGAGTCAGAGGCCTTTCATTCCTTTCTATGATTCTGAGCATTATGTTGAGAAACCTCCTACCCTCTCTAGGCAATTTCTCCATCTGTAATGGAGCCACCCAGCACTTTTCTGTATCCTGGATTAGAGTCAGTGTTAATAGCACTGGGAGACTCTTTGATACTTTAATCAGAAATGGGCCTAATTCCATTAAATTTTCTTGTGTTTATAATCTAAGCAGGGGTGCCCAATCCCCGGGCCATCAGTCTGTCCCCTGTTAGGAACTGGGCCACACAGCAGGAGGTGAGCAGCAGGCAAGCCAGCATTACTGCTTGAGCTCCATCTCTGATAAAATTAGATTCTCATAGGAGCATGAACCCTATTGCGAACTGCATGCGAGGTTTATAAGTTGCGAGCTCCTTGTGAGAATTTAACTAATGCCTGATGATCTGAGGTGGGGCAGTTTCATTCCCGAAACTATTCCCCCACCCTCACCATCCTTGGAAAATTGTCTTCCACAAAACAGGTCCCTGGTGCCAAAAAAAGGTTGAGGACCGCTGATTTAAAGTACTTCTATTAGTTGTTATATTTTGTTGTGTTTGGAAAAATGTGTTAACTATAAGAGAAGAGAGAATGATCTTTTGTACTTTGATAGAATAATTGCATTCTGATACAGGAAAATAAAACTATTTCTAAGTGGGGGAAACAAAATCATTTCTTAAAACACTGAATAGACTATTAGCCCTTTACATGGCTTTCTGAGTCTCATTCTGGCCAAGTCAATACTATGTTGCCTCCTAGTTTTACAAGGGTACATTCCTTCCAATAAAACAATGTGTGAATCCACAGGACACTCCAAGAAAATGAGGAATGGCATTTATTGGTACCCTGTTAGAACACAAGCATAAACCTCTACTGCACTAAAGCTGTGTGTGAAAAGAGTCTGGGAGAGAAGGAAGGGGTGGTATGGCAGCAAACGATTCTATAGGGATGCATGGGAGTGTGTGTGTGTGTGTTTTCTCGGTCTGTGTATGTGTGTTTTCTGGGTGTTGTTAAGAAGTAGTCTGTAATAAGAATATAACTCCACTTACTCTTCTATTAGAGATAGCATTTTGTTGTACAAATTCTCTTTGAAGTTCTTTGATAAATCTTTGGCTCATTCATTAGTATCTTAGGGTCAAGTGCTATAAACAGATTAATAACTTATTTTGTTTTCAGCACTGATATGGAAGGGGATTGGGCATGGGGCGTGAGGAATAATTTTCATTTTGAAGATGACGTGGATCTGCATGACAGTCTCTGGTCTTCCAGAGAGAAGTGACAAAGCTCTAGGTTCCAGAGATACAAGAATGAGGAGGAGGCAAAACAGCTTGGGAATGAAGGTGAAAGCTGACAAAAAGAAAAACTGTTTGACAGTTGTTGACTTTGCAATTTTTCCTGATAAACTCTTACAAAAGTATCTCCAGGTTAGTATGAAGATAAGAGAACACCCCTATCGATTTATCCCAGTTTTCCCAGTCAAGTCTGGGTCCCAACTGGAAAAAGAGAAAAAGAGACCAATTAAAAGGAACTAGAAAAGAAAAAACTATATATTACTAAACACACATGCACTTGCACACACACACCAAGGAGTTCTTGAGCTCATTTTCCCTCTCTTTCATACTTACCAACAAAAATATTTAAAACATTAGGATTTATATCCTCTAATACTTATCTTTTATAAGTACTATGTGAGACATTAATAAATGCACAGAAGAAATTGATGATTCAGAGCGAGAGAAATGAGACAGCTACTTCAAGTTTACTTGCAGGAGGCGATTGATTTTGGGAGGCTTTAAAAATAAAGGTAGAATGTTTTATAAGGTGTTTCCTAAACTGGTAAATACCTGAACTTAAATTTAAGATAAAAATTTTATCTCCAATTCTAATAAATTTCATTTCTCAATGTCTTTTGGATCCAACCTGACCACTCCAGCTCTGTTTTCTCTATCCATGTATCTGTTGCCTAAAATATTATTATAGGCCAACTTAAAAGTCATCCTCAACTCTTCTCTTTCTCCCACACTCTACATCCAATCCAACAAAAAATCTTGTTGGTTCTACCTTCATAACCACTTTCACTGCTACCCACCTGGGTTGAGCCACCATCTTCAGTCACCTGAATCATTGCAAAAGGCTCTTAACTGGTATCTTTAAGCTCATCTATGTCTATTCTTAACACACTTGCCAGTGCAATCTTTACAAAATGTAAGTCAAACTATGATTCTGCTCTGTTCAAAATCCCCCATTGGTTCTCCTCTCACTCTGAGTTAACATCCAAATCCTTAGAGATGGGTCAGAGGCCTTACCTCCGGAGGCTCCCTATTCCCTCCTTGACAGCATTTTCAACAGTGTTGTTTCCCTTGCTCACTCACCCCAGCCACCATGGGCTCTTTACTGTTCCTTAAACCCACAGCAGCTGTGCTTCTATTTTGTGGCTATTTATTTTGCCTGGAATCCCCTTCCACCAGATATCTACTTGGCTAATTTCCTCAGTCTCCTAACCTATTCACTCACATCTCCCCTTCCCCAAGAGGAGCATTCCTTCAAGCTGACTCCTGTTTCTGAGTTTCTGAGCACTCCCTTACCTTCTGGAATAAAAAGCTATTCCAGGCTCTCCTCATATTTTCCCTTCAGTTGCTCTCAAGCCTTCATCAAAGGACTGTATACTTGTATAAATCAGCATATGGACATTCTTGGCTATAAGGGATGACATGGGAAAGAGTAACATGCAGTGCCCAGCATTCACTACTCTACTGACAACTGCTCAATGCAGTAGCTTCCTGATACAAAGAATCATGATCCAGAATCCCAGACAATCACAATGCCTACAAAAACTCCTTTAAGACTTCATTATGTCCTGAATTCCATTTGTTTTTGTAAATACTTTATTAAATAAATTTTAAAATGGGCAGATTCATGTATGTCTTTTTAATTTTGTGTCCTGACTTCCTGGAGTTTGTCTTTTCATATTAGAAGATCCAACTTTGAGTATTTTCTAGCACTTAGTAGATGTTCAATAAATGTTTGATCCGGGATTGATAAGGGCCATCTTTTCAATTTTATCAACAATTCAAATGGAAAATATTGAATCATATAATATGCCAGTGCCTGCAAATAGCAGGCATACTGCAAGAGTAACCAAAGAAAAAGCTGAAAGAGATTTCTACAATCTGCTGGTTCTGAGATATAAATAGCAGAAAAAGTTTTTTGGGTTTACTGTTTTTCAACATTCCCACTGACAACATAATAAAGTGGCAAAAATTTATGGAAAAACATATTTGATGTTACTCTTGTTCAATCCAAGCTTTTGGAAAATTGTAGGAAAACTAAAATATTTTGATATTTATCTGAACTTTTGGTCAATTTTAGGAAAACTAAAATGTTTCAATAATGCCAAATTCAATATTTTTTATGATTCAGTACTAAGTAAATGAATGTTATAAAATCGTGATTAACTACTAAATTGAAACCACCATGCCAGCTGCTGAATTCTAAGAGAAAGTATAAAATCCAGGAATTATGTTAACAGTATTTGTATTAAATCTATGGCTGCCAAAACATCCATGTAGTTTTATGAATGCTAAATAAGTGTCACAAATAAATTAATAATTAGGATGGTTTTAGAAAATAGCTACACTTCTTACTCAAAGAATATATCAAAATTTAGGATTGTAATTAACTCTGGTTGGAGGCAGAGGGACAGAATAGTGGAAAAGCACATAAGATTCAATAATATTGGTAAAAGTCTAGTTCCAATGTTCACGATATGCATGGGTGTTTGTTTTTATTATGCCTTTTATTAAGCTTTATTCTTTACATCTTTGGTAAGTTTCTTTTGCATGTATCAATTATTTCATAATCAAATAGTATATTGGCAAACATTTCAGACAAGACTAATCTAGCATATCAAGTCTTGATTTCCTCATCTAAGATAATAGGGATAATAATAGTACTTGTACTATAAAATCAATGTTAAAATTAGATGCAATAATATATAAAAATTATTTAGCAGAGTATCTAGTGTATATGTATACTGGTATGCATGGTATGTATGTGTGTATGTACGTATATAACTAATCACTTTTGGCACTCTTTTTTCAATCTTTAGTCTTTAAAAGTATAATGTAGCTTTTGGCAAGTTTCAAAAGGTCAGGTGTAAATACTGCGTTTGGATCCACCTTGAAATGTTTCAGTTATAAACAACATTCTTGATGAATGTTTCCATGTCTTAATAACACATTTATCTTGGAAAATAAGCATTAAACAGCTTTCTTTAAAATGCATGGAGACCTGCATTCTACATGTAGTGTTACAAATGTTGTCTAAGACCTTGGTCTTGATGGCTAGTTGTAAAAATCCTTGCCATAAATGAATAGGCAATAGAATCTTAATAGTTTGTGCTAAATAATGTGCTGGAAATTCTGAGCATAATGAGTCAGAATTGATTATAAATTGTGATTTATCTACACTACAATTAGATTGTCTAATTTTACCTTCTTATTTACCAGGCAGAAGCAGAAGAGACTTTTTTGAAGATTACTAAGTTCAACAATTGTGCCATTTCTGCTTCCTTTCCCTGAGACAAATATAAAATTCATAGTAGACAGTGCACAATCAAATCAAGCCTCTCTCATTTACTTTTAAAAATCTATGAACTCACTCAAAAATCATAATTTTCTATATTTTTTGCTAAGGTATACTCAGAACACCCTACTAAATTCCAGGCTGTGCTGTTTCAAGATAAGTCAGGCTGTCTATCACTTCTGACTACCCTTTCCTTCACAAAAACAAACAGATTTGGAAGATACCATTTAGAGCTGGTATATGAAGCCCAATTCAGAATCAGTTGAGAATATAAGCAGGGATATGTTTAGCTCTTTCCATTGACAATTAAATTAATTATTCTTATTATTCCATTTCATTCCATTTAGAGCTGGTATTTGAAGCCCAATTCAGAATCAGTTGAGAATATCAGCAGGGATATGTTTAGCTCTTTCCATTGACAAGTAATTATTTTCATTATTCCATTGTATTCTGAATGAAAGTATCGACAATGGCCAAAAGTAGCATTAAGTTTCTTCCATATGCCAGGCACAGTATTCAGAACCGTACCTGCTATCTCACTTAATTCTCAAAAAACCACAAGAATAAAATATTATTATCTTGAAGTGACTTGTCCAAGCTATACCACAATTAAGTTAAACTAAAATATCAATCTTCTGTACTAATTGTTTTACTATTTATTCAAATATTGTCTATCAGTTGCAGTCAATAGCCAGGCATTTTCTCTAGCATTGTGTTACCCAGCCTTGAAAGAATTTCTCACTGTCTGAAAAGAAATTTTTGTGGTGCCATCTTAAGACTTCAAGGATTCTGAGATAAGAGGAAGGAAGAAGAAATGAATTAATTAGTCATGATTTTGTATAAGACTTTTAATCTGAGGCTTTCCTGACAGGATCTTACATGATTTATAATCTACAGTTTTTCTTTGTATGGCAAGTAGAACAGAAAAAAGAAGACAGTTCTGAAACTGTTTTACAAGTACTCAGGCCAGGTCAAAAACTAAATAATTGTTAATAGAAAAGAGGGAAAAGGTAAAGATTACAGATTTTTCTCAGCCAAGCCTGCATATTACTAGCCTGTGTGCTCATCGAAACACTGAATGTCGAAAGGATTATTTATTACTTTTGTTGAGACTAATCCTGAAGAAAAATGCCTTGATGCATTTATCAGCTTCCTTCCTCATTTCAAATGTAATAAGATTGCTTTTCTCTCTTCTTTTAGCCAAGTGGACAATTGATTATTAAGTGGGCTATGTATACACTGGATTATTATTACCTTAGATTTTTGCTGTATTACCTTCTTTTTGCTGTTTGATTCATTTTCCACAAATGCAGAGCCATGAAGAATATGGATTTGGGGCCACCTTGTGACAGACTTAGAAAAGTCCTATGTATCAAATCCTAGAATTAGAATTTTGGCTTCCATTCCTAGATCATATTACTTTTCAATAAACATATTTTTGCAAAATGGCATCATATTGTAATAGCTGATTTTTACCATTGAGAAGTATTATATATACTATGTAGTAAAATAAACCCTGATAATTATATTGAATATTTAACGAGTTCTTATATTTTTTCATTGACATTTCAACTTAGTGAATTATATTGATTGACTTTCCTATATTGAGTCAATCTTGTATCCCTTGATGTATTTTTTAAACTTCTAATTTTCAGTTTTCTAATCCTTTATTTTTAAAGAACTTTTACATTTATAGTCATATTGTGATTCACCTGAAAAATTCCTTTCAGAAATAGCTCTTGTCAGGTTTTATTATCAGGAATATGTCAGCCTTATGTAGTAAGTCAGAAAGGGATCTAAATTTTGACACTGTGAAATAATTTCTGTAAGTTTGAAATTTTTTTCCTGAATATTTGGTAGACTTCCCTATTAAAAATGGCTGGTTTTGTGCATTTCTTGGGTAGGAAATATTGTAAGTATTAATTCAACTTTATTAAAGGTTACAGGTTTATTTAAATATAATATTTCCTCTTTAATTTACTGTTATATGTTTCTACAAATTTGTCCATTTTACCTATTTTCACATTAATCACCACCAAATGATAACATCTTCTTGTTAACTTTGTAATGTCTGCAGTCTTGACCAATCACACCAAAATCTATTCAACAACCAACTCTTGGTTTTGGTGATCCTTTCTATTGCATGTGTGTTTCCAATTTCATAAATTTCTACTCTTATATCTAGTTCCTTCTTTTTGTCTTTTTATTTAATTTAGATATTTTAAGTTCATTTTCTAGCATAGCATTTTAAAGCTGTAAATGTCCCTACATTACCTAGGTCTCATGTGTTCAACATACGGCAAAATTATCAGTTGATTCTATATATTTTCTAATAAGTTTTTATGTATTTTCTGATTTTTGAGTTATTTAGAAGTGATTTTATTAATTTCCAAATATATGTTGCTTTCAGTATTGTTGAGTTTTTTTCTAAAGTACAGTTTTGTGGTCGATACCTAACTTATTCACACAATAATCACAGATCATTGTGTGTATCACAACAAACATTGAAAAGTATTTTTGAGTCTTGCCTTCTATCTAAATATGTGGTCAGCTTTCATAAATGGTCCATGTCTTCTTGAAAATACTATGTTCTCTGAAATTATCACCATAATCTTTGCCATGAACCAATCCATTACTTCCAAAAATTTCCTCCTTAACTGTTTGTTATTTTTCTTTTTGTATATCAGTTACACCTCAATAAAGTGGGCTTTTTAAAGAAAAGAATATACTCTGTAGCTATTGAAAACTGAATATGTGGAGATATATATTAATATACATACATATACATAAAAAGCACAATTAATACATTTCATGCAATGGATATGTATATATTGATATATATATATCATGTATATATGTTTTTACATATATTGATATATATATCATGTATATATGTTTTTACATATATAAGTATATGTGTATATATATCAATATATATGTGTATATGTATCGATACATGTATATACATACATACATATATATCGATATATATGTAAAAACATATATACAGATATATCCATTGCATGGAATGTATTAATTGTGCTTTTTAATAGTCTGTATCTTAATGTCTTTTCTGCATAAATTATCAATTATTTAAAAATATATGTTAAAATTTTCTAATCAAATATTTATATATTTCTCCTTGGTCTTATTTATGATATTTTATATATTACATATTTTGAATCTATCATATACAAAAAAATTTGATTTCAATATACTCCAGACTAAGTGACTTTTTATAACCATGTATATACTCTCTTAATGTCTAGAAATGTTTGGGAAAAAAAAAACTCAGCTGACACCTTGATCTTTGACTTCTAGCCTCCAGAATTGTATGAAAATAAATTTATGTTTTTAAGTCACTCAGTGTGTGGTACTTTGTTATCAAGCAAACTAATACGTTACTCATGCCCAGTGGTATTTGCTGTAGATGATACAGAACCATTGAAGACTCCCAAGGCAGAAAGGTAACCTAATTAGGTTTGTGTTTTAAAGCAATCACTTTGCAGTGAATAAGATTAGGGGGCAATAATCAACACTTTTAAAGAGAAGAAATTCTAACCCAGAAATTCATATCCAGCCAAACTAAGCTTCATAAGCAAAAGAGAAATAATGTCTTTTTCAGACAAGCAAATGCTGAGGCAATTTGCTACCACCAAACCTGCCTTATAAGACCTCCCAAAGGAAGCACTAAATATGGAAAGGAAAAACTATCACCAGCCACCACAAAACAAACTGAAGTACACAACCAGTGACACTATAAAGCAACCACATAAATAAGTCTGCAAAATAACCAGCTAACATCATGATGACAGGATCAAATCCAAACATATCAATACTAACCTTAAATATAAATTGTCTAAATGTCCCAATTAAAAGACACAGAGTGGCAAACTGGATAAAGAACCAAGACCTTTTGGTATGCTATCTTCAAGAGACCGATCTCACATCTGATAACACACATAGGCTCAAAATAAAGGCATAGAGAAAAAATCTGCCAAGCAAATGGAAAACAGAAAAAAGCAGGGGTTGCAATCCTAGTTTCTGATAAAACAGACTTTAAACCAACAAAGTTCAAAAAAGACAAGGGCATTACAAAATAGTAAAGGGTTCAATTCAACAAGTAGATATAACTATTCTAAAGATAGATGCACTGAACACAAGAGCACCCAGACTCATAAAGCAAGTTGTTAGAGACCTTCAAAGAGACTTAGACTTCCACAAAATAATAGTGGGAGATGTTAATACTCCACTGACAATATTAGACAGATCATTGAGAAAAAATTAGCAAAGCTATTCAGGACCTAAACCCAGCACTGAATCAAATGGACCTGATAGATATCTACAGAACTGTCCACCCCAAAGCAACAGAATATACATTCTTCTCATTGTCACATGGCACATACTTTAAAACTGATCACATAATTGGAAGTAAGAACTGAAGTCATAACAGAGTCACTCAGAACACAACACAATTAAATTAGAAATCAAGACTAAGAAATTCACTCATAACAATTACAAGGAAAATGAAAAACGTGCGCCTGAATGACTTTTGGGTAAATTGTAAAATTAAGACAGAAATCAAGAAATTCATTGAAACTACTGCGAACAAAGATTCAACAAATCAGAATGTCTGGGACACAGCTAAGGCAGTGTTAAGAAGTAAAGTAACAGCACCAAATGCCCACATCAAAAAGTTAGAAAGATCTCAAGATAGCAACCTAAAATCACAACTAAAAAACCTAGAGAACCAAATGTAAATCAGTCCCAAAGCTAGCAGAAGACAAAAAATAACCAAAATCAGAGCTGAACTGAAGGAGATTGAGGCATGAAAAACCATTCAGAAGATCAACAAATCCAGAAGCTGTATTTTTTGACAAAATTAATAAAGTATATAGACTGCTAGATAGACTAATAAAGAAGAAAAGAGAGAAGATTCAAATACCCACAATCAGAAATGACAAAGGGGATATTACCACTGACCTCCCAGAAATATAAACAACCATCAGAGAATATTATGAACATCTTTATGCACATAAACTAGAAAATCTAGAAGAAATAGATAAATTATTGGACACATACACCAAGACTGAACCAGGAAGAAACTGAATCCCTGAACAGACCAATACTGGGCTCTGAAATTGAGACAGTAATAAATAGAATACCAACTAAAAAAACCCCAGGACCAAATGGATTTACAACTAATTTGACCAGATGTAAAGAAGAGCTGGTACCATTCCTACTGAAACGATTCCTAACAATTGAGGAGAAGGGACTTCTCTCTAACTCATTCTATGAGGCCAGCATCATCCTGACACCAAAGCCTGACAGAGATACAAGAAAAAAAAAAAAGAAAACTTTATGCCAATATCCTTGATGAACATTGATGCAAATGTTCTCAACAAAATACCAGCAAATTGAATCTAGCAGCACAACAAAGAGCTTATCCACCACAACCAATTAGGCTCTATCCTTGATATGCAAGGTTGGTTCAACATATGCAAATCAATAAATGTAATTTATTATATAAACAGAACTAAAGACAAAAACCACATGATTATCTCAACAGAAGCAGAGAAGGCTTCCGATAAAATTCAACATGCATTCTTGTTAAAAACTCTCAATAAACTAGGTATTGAAGGAACATACCTCAAAATGATCAGAGCCATATATGACAAACCCACAGTCGATATCACACTGAATGGACAAAAGCTGGAAGCATTCCCCTTGAAAACTGGCACAGGCACAGGAGAAGGGTGCTGTCCCTCACCACTCCTATTCAACATAGTATTGAAAGTCCTGGCCAGGGCAACTGGGCAAGAGAAAAAAATAAAGGGCATCCAAATAGGAAGGGAGGAAGTCAAATTATGCCCATTTGCAGATAACACGATCTTATATCTAGAAAAACCCATAGTCTCTTCCCAAAAGCTTCTTAAGCTGATAAACAACTCCTGCAACATCTCAGGATACAAAATCAATGTGAAAAAGTCACTAGCACTCTTATACACCAACAACAATCAAGCTAATAGCCAAATCAGAAAGAAACTCCCATTCACAGTTGTCACAAAAACAATAAAATACCTAAGAATGCAGCTAATTAGAAAAGTGAAAAACCTCTACAAGAAGAGCTACTAGCCACTGCTCAAAGAAATCAGAGATGGCACAAATGGAAAAACATTGCATGCTAATCATAGGAAAAAGTAATACCGTTAAAATGGCCATATTGCCCAAAACAATTTATAGATTCAATGCTATTCCTATTAAACTACCATTGACATTCTCACAGAGCTAGAAAAAATTATTTTAAAATATATATGAAACCAAAAGAGAGCTGAAATTGCCAAAGCAATTGTAAGCAAAGAGAATGAAATGGAAGGCATCATGGTACCTGACTTCAAACTATGTTACAAGGCTGTAGAAACCAAAACAGCAGAGTACTGGTACAAAAACAGACACGTAGACCAATGGAACAGAATAGAGAACCCAGAAATAAGATCATACACTTATAACCATCTGATCTTTGACAAACTTGACAAGAACAATCAATGTGAAAAGGATTCCCTGTTTCATAAATGGCGCTGGGATAACTGACTAGCCATACACAGCATATTGAAACTGGACTACTTCCTTATACCATATACAAAAATTAACTCAAGATAGATTGAAGACTTAAATGTAAAACCCCAAACTATAAAACCTTGGAAGACAACCTAGGCAATACCATTCAGGACATAGACATGAGCAAAGATTTCATGATAAAAATACCAAAAGCAATTGCACCCAAAGCAAAAATCAACAAATAGCATCTAACTAAAATAAAGAGCTTCTGCACAGCAAAAGAAACTATGAACAGAATAAACAAACAGCATACAGAATGAGAGAATGTTTCTGCAAACTATGCATTGGATAAAGGTCTAATATCCAGTATCTATAAGGAACTTAAACATATTTACAAAAAAGTAACAGCTCCCTCAAAAAATGGGCAAAGGACATGAACACTTTTCAAAACAAGGCATACATGTGGCCAACAATCACATGAAAAAAAAGCTGAACATCACTGACCATTAGAGAAATGCAAATCAAAACCACAATGAGATACTTTCTCACACCATCAGAATGATTATTCTTGAAAAGTCAAAAAATAACAGATGCTGGTGATGTTGTGGAGAAAAGGGAATGCTTATACACTGTTGGTGGGGGTGTAAATTATACTTTCATGTATAAATGCTTATACACTGCTAGCAAGGAGCAGCAGTCAGGATGTCTTAGATGGCCTGATTAATTAGTGTGCCATGGGAAAGAAATGTGCTTCACCCAGGCATACACAGGGGATGTCTTTCTGGAGGCTTTATGTCTCAGCATTCCATAGAGGCTGAGTGTAACCAGGGTGAAACTAGGTACTACTGAGACAGAAATAATGGAAGAAAATGGATACCAGTCCTGGCATGTGAAAGACACTATGGCAATTCATCAAAGTCCTAAAGACAAAAATACCATTCAACCCAGCAATCCCATTACTGAATATATACCCAAAGAAATATAAATCGTTCTGTTATAAAGACACAGGAATACATATGTTCATTGCAGTGCTATTCACAATAACAAAGACATGGAATCAACCTAAACTGCCATCAATAATAGACTGGATAAAAAAAATGTGGTACATACACACTATGGAATACTATGCAGCCATAACAAAGAATGAGATCATGTCCTTTGAAGGGATGTGGAAGGAACTGGAGGCCATTTTTGTTATCAAACTAACACAGGAACAGAAAACCAAATACCACACGTTCTCACTTGTAAGTGGGAGCTAAATGATGAGAACACATGAACACATGAAGAGGAACAACACACACTGGGTCCTCAAGGAGGGTGGAGGGTGGGAGGGGGAAGAGGATCAGGAAAAATAACTGACAGGTACTAGGCTTTATACCTGGGTGATGAAATAATCTGTACAACAACCCCCCATGAAATAAGTTGACCTACTTAACAAACCCGTACATACACCCCTGAATTTAAAATAAAAGTTAAAAAAGTATTGATTGAAGGTTACAGATGACTGGAACTAGGGAGATTTGTTAAGAAGTTATATCAATAGTCAGGTGAATGCCAGATTTAAGGCAATTGCATGGGGAAGGGAGAGGAAGTTCATGAGAGTTGTTAAAAGGACAAAATGGCACGATCTAAAGCCCAGGTGGAGTCCTAGCTGAAGCAGAGAAGAGAGACAGGCTCAATCTATGATGAAACTTAGGTTCCTCCCTGGCTTAGGCAGCTGAGTGAATTGTTTGTAAAGCAAAATGGAAATACAGAGGAAGAGTGGGTTCCCCATGTGAACTTTAGGGAAAGCTAACTAAATTACAGTGGTTGCATGTTAACATTGGCAGCAAGAAGAAAGTGGAGCAGACAGGCATTGGCCCAGATTAATATTATAGTAGCTGATGTTCCAGTAAAGGGAAGCTGTCAGAGCTGCTGGCAAGGATCAGCATCAGGATGTCTTAGATGGCCTGATGAATTTCTTCACGTTAGTTTCATGGGGAAGAAATGTGCTTCACCCAGGCATACACAGAGGGTCTCTTTCTGGGGGCTTTATGTCTCAGCATTCCATAGAGGCTGAGTGTAGCCAGGGTGGAGCTAAGTACTAACAACTGACATAGAAATAATGGAAGAGAACGGAGATAACAGTCCTGGCATCATGCCTTGGTTCTGCCATTAACAGGTTTTATAACCTTGAGCAGGCTAGTTGATTTCTCTTTGTTCATTTCCTTTTACTAGCACATCATAGTAAAAATGAGATAATTGTTATTATGATGCTTCATTAGCCAATGAATACTTGAAGGGCTCAGGAAATGTCTCTTGAAGGAAGTGATTTACAAATTAAGAGCTGAAGATTCAGTAAAAATAAGCCAGATGAACGGGCTAAGTGTTGGAGAGGAGGTAAAACATTTTCTAACTACAGGGAATGGCATGTGGAAGGCCCCAAGCCAAAACAGAAAATAGTCATTTCAGGGAACCAAGTAGTGATCTGATATAACTAGGGCATACAATTTCACAGAGAAGCAATGAGGAAACCTAAATTATAAGCAGTTAAATAACTTGATCAAGGTCACCTAGCTAACAAAGTTCTGATCTGTGAATTGAACATGTCTGCATCTGCATTTTAACTATTAATTATGTACAGGCTTCCTACAATGCCACACAAACAGGAGGAGATCATTGCTAAGGATGATACAGGCATAATATTTCTCAGTGTGTCTAGGATGTTATATGGTGAATATTCTCTTGAGTTTAAGTTTTTGAAATCATGGTGAGATAATGTTAGAACTGAGAGTCATTAGGTATATAGAATTAGACCACAAGAAGGAGGGTAAACTCCAAAATAAATCAATGGATAAACTACTAACCCTTGCTCTCACTCTAGTCCTCTGGAAATATAAACATCATCTCAAAATGGGGTTTCTGATTGATGTAGTTTGGTTGTGTCCCCACTCAAATCTCATCTTGAATTGTAATTCACATAATCCCCATGTGTCATGGAAGGGACCTGGTGGGAAGTAATTGAATTATGGCGGTGATTATCCCATGCTGCTGTTTTCATGAGAGTGAGTGAGGTCTCAGGAGAGCCGATGATTTTATAATGGCTTTCCCCCTTTTGCTTGGCATTTCTTCTTGACACCACCATGTGAAGGACATGTTTGCTTCCCCTTCCACCAAGATTGTAAGTTCCTGAGGCCACCCCAGCTATGCTGAACTGTGGGTCAATTAAACCTCTTTCCTTTACAAATTATCCAGTCTCAGGTATGTCTTTAATTAGCGGTGTGAGACTAGACTAAATAAGCTCTGAAAAGACATGTTATTTGCATTTATTTTATTAAAAAATCCAAATCAATTCAGTTTTGTAAAGCACGAATAATGTTATTAAATATACTATCCAAAGACTGGATGAACTGGCTTTGTCCACACCTCTTCCCTAGAGCACTCACCCATAGCAGATTACATTAATTTAAGATCTTCTCCTTGTCCTCTGTATTCTGATGTTTTACTATGAGGAGACAAGGTGTTGAATTGTTTTTATTTGTTCTGTATGTAGTTTGTTGAGATTCCCAAATATGAGACTTGTTGTCTCTGGCAGCCATGAAGTCGCATCACTCAGATTTTCCTCCGACAAGACCTGCTGCAGGAGCTCAGCTGATGGCCCACAGTGGCAGGGCAGCTAGCTTACTAGTGCACTTTTATTAGTGGCATTCCCATCTTTATATTATTCCCATCTACTTCCCTGCTGGCCTTCCTTGCACCTCCCAAGTACTTACTTACACTTCAATCTTTGTTCCAGAGTTTTCTCTTGTTATCTCATTTCTACCCAATGATTTGTTGACTCTGCCTGGAGGTGAGCTTCTGGCAACACTATATTGGAGATACAGAATTTCCACCAAAGATTTTGGAAAAAATTTCTTTAAGTTAATAGGCCTATGTTTGATCTGTATAAGACAACATACAGCCATTGTTGTCATATATATGTATAGTAAGGATAATTATAACATAGGTCACTTTGAATATCCTACCTCGTTATGTAAAAAGTATGGATTCAATTCATTTAAATCTACAACAGAGCTTTTGCTTAAATGTCAATCTAGTTAAAAGAAAAAAAATTATTATCAAGACATTTTGACATGTACTGTACTTATCATTAATTTTTTTGGTAATGATCATCACTCATACATCCTTAGGAGCCTCAGGAAAACTAATTTTTCATCTTTCAACGTGACTCTGGAAAGGAGACTATTTTGATAATTAAAAATGGGCATACCCCCTGTTAATAAATGGTTCTTATAAAATTCTAAGGTGATTTAATATTATTTATTGTTTTTAACAACTGTAAAATACATGTATTTCAAAATAAACTTGTGTCAAATATTACTCTAACCATATATTTAGAACACAACATTCTGTGTGCACTACCACACTTTCTACCATTGACTATGAATAATGTCTGTTTTAAAGTATGATAAAACTTTTTCCAGCAATAAACAAATCAGAAAACATTTGTTACTATGTACAAGGTTCTGTGTTAGGTTTAGTAATGTACATGTGCATCTCCCAAGCTGTCCCCATAGAATGTTTATCATATATTATTTAGCATTCTATCTCTAACACTCTTTTTAGGTAGTTTTTGCTTGTTTGTCCTTTAGAGTCTCATTAAGATATCATTTATAATTAGGTGGGGAAAGCATACATTGTCCAAATCAAAAGGAAAGTATTCTGTGTTCCTGTTTAAGTGCCCATTTAAATTGATGCTGAAGTTTTCAACTGCTATTCACAGACTACAGGGCTCTACCTGAATTTTCAGGATTCATTAGAAGCTCATTAAGTGCAGACATGGCCACCTCAACTTTCTTTAGGAGTGGAAACTCCAAGATTTAAAAATAATAAAATTCTATGTTGATTTATGATATAAAAAGAAAGCTCAAGAAATTATTAATAGCAGGTAATTTTCTCAACCTCAAATAAATATTAACTTAAAATAATATAAATATTATATAAAATATATAAAATAATATAAATATTAACCTAAAATAAATATTATACTTAGTGGTAAATGTTTAGACAGTTTCTCAAGAACAAAACAAGAGTGTCTGCTATCAACACTTCCCTTCAAACATGTACTAAAAATTTTAATCAGTACAGTGAGGCTAGAAAAATATATAAAAATTGATAATGAGTGAAAACACAAAACTGCCATTAGTAGTAGATTGAATAATTGTCTATGTAGAAAATGCAAAATAATTTACACTACTAGAATACTGATGAGTATAAAAATTAGATACAAAAACCAGAAAATACAGTCTTCAAGACACTATTTACAATAGTGGCCAAATACAAAATTCTCTAGAAACAAGATAAACAATGTACAAGGAGAAACACTTTTTAATATTAAAGACCTCAATTTATGGGCTATACCATAAAATGTTAATATTTTAAACATGCATCAACTATCTCTCCTGAAACTGATCTATAAAGTCAATAGAGTTGAATTCAAAAGTTACATATTGACAAAGTAATTCTAAGGTGTATATTAAAGAACTGAGAAGAGATCAGTGACTCCTAAAGAAGAAAAACAATTTTGGGAGACTTGCCTTTTCAGTTATCAAGAAATTTTATAATAATATAGTGATTAGGATAGTATAGCACTCATGTAGATATGACATACTGACCAATGAGAAAAAACAAAGTCTAGAAACAAACTACACATATAAGAAATCTTGATTTATGACGGAGATTGAAAAAATGATTAACATTTCAACACATGATATTGCACCAATTTGTAATCATATAAAAAATAAAATTAAACTTCTACCTCACATTATAGAGAAAAATCAATTCTGAGTAGATTAAAGTTCTAAGTAAGAAAGACAAATCTACTTAATTTTTAGAAGACAATGTAGAATATTTTATGATTCTGAGAAAAGATCAGCCATAAGAGAAAAAATTATATTATAGAAAATTCACTTTAAAACACACTGCAGAGACAACTTTGTGCCACATACGTAAGTGACAAATGATTACCATCCAAAATTTGTTAAAGCTTTTATGAAAAAGCTAATAGCACAACAGAACAAGTGGACAAAAGAAACAGAAGTTTCACAGAGGACCAATTACAAATGGTTCATAAATGTGAAAAGATATTCACCTTCATTTATAATAAGGAAAAAAGCAAATTAAAATCACTATATGATACCATTATATAGTCATTTAGCAACAATTTTAGAAGTCTGAAAATTTCAAGGGATGGCCAGTGAGTGGAGGAAAGAAACTTTCATGAATTGCTAGTGGGTGTGGTAAATGAGTACAATCATTTTAAAAATAATTTTTTATGATTTGGTAAAGTTGAATATATGCATGCCATATGAACCAGTAATTCCACTCCTACATATATATCCTAAAGTATCTCTAGGACTTATATACCCAGGGCTCAGCACAAAAAATGTTGAGAGCTATGTTACCAGTACTAGCAAAACTGTAAGCAACTCAAATTTCCACACAGCAGTGGACCAGATAAGTATTTGTGTTGCCACAAAATGTAATAGCAGTCATTGACTGAAATAAATCATCCTATATGAAATTCACAAACAAGTTCCTAAATGACAAAATTAGGTCATATCTGTGTAGCATCAGCTCATTTTTCCAAAGTTCAAAACAAATAAAATTAATAATCAATTGTTTAGGATTTTACTTATAGATGTTAAGCACTACAATAAGTGGGAATGACTGACACTGAGTTCAAGTTAAGGGTTAAGGTGCAAGGAGTGTGACAGGAAAGGAGAAAGATGAGATTTGGAATGGGTACAGAGAGTACTTCCAGTATCCTGCTAATGTTCGTATCTTAAACATGGAAATGGGCATAGTGGTTTATTTTGTTACTCTTCCTAAACCTTTGTCTGTGTGTATATATGTATATAGGCACACATGCAAATAGTATACATATGCATATACATGTTTTATACAATCTTTAATATTAAATATTATTTATATAAAACATCTATTCATGTTTTTATATAGTATATGTTTCTATACAATCTTATACATCTATGACATATTGTGCAAATTAAAAAACTTTTTAAACCTGCTATATTATATTGCAATTTTTGAATGTTCTTTGTCCAAGTATATAAAAGACTTCCCAATAATCTAGCATTATCAAAGTATTTTTAATGCTAGTATGTGTCGTTGCTTATTATAGATGTTCATTGACTTCAAAAATCAATCTACACATTTCAGTTTATGCCTTACTCATGCTCCAATGTCAGATACTTTTTTGAAGAAGAAGAAGAAGAAGTTACTAGAATAGAATCTTGAAGATAGTGATTTTTTTTCTTCACCATGTAAGAATAATTCCCAAACCCTTGGTCTCCTATATTGTTAGTCTGGTAAATTTTGCAAGCACTTCATCTCTGAAAACTACTACTAGAGACTATTACTTTCCCCTCATGATTCCTACTTACATTATTTCTTTTCAGCTACAGCAAGAAGCTTCAAGTATCAACTGGACATTTTTAATGAGTATAGAAAAAAATTTAAAAAATCATATTCCAAATATATTGATATTGCAACTCCTAGCTCTCAGAAGCATCAGCTATGTGAGGTAAGTACAGGAAAATCTGAATGACGATAAAGACAGCCATATTGCCTAACCCTTAATTTACTATTTCAAATCAATGTAGCTGGCCACAATATTGGATTAAGAATTCAACATTAATAGAAATAGTCATGGAGAAATCACAGAATACCAATTATTTGCCAATATCATAATCAATATGAATTTATTGAGCTGCTACTATGAAATAGTGTTAGGCATAAAAGAGCAAATATCCACTCCTTAAGGTTTTAATTGTAATCAAAACCATAACTACATAAGTATAAAAGAACTGCTTGAGTCCAGCGAAAATTTATCGGTATAATTAGATGTAAGATTTCAGTTGAATATAATAATTCCATCTGCTAACTAATACTAAAATAAACACCCTAGATTGACTTGAAATAATATTACTACCATCATCTCCCCTTTACCCTTCAGAAAAAGAAGTACAGACCCTGTAATCAGAATTTCAAGTTAAATAAATTTGTTCTGCCTCTATCTGGGCTTCTTTGACACTTGACAAACTGCAGGCATGTCCTAGTTTAATTTTAGATATTTCACAGCTTTTGTTATGCTTAAAGCCAAAAAACATCTCTTTAGACCTGGTTTCTCTTTTATGTAATGTTAAATGGATGAAAGAAAAGGACAAACTTTGTAAGGGCAGATAGCCAAAGAATGTGAGATCTCAGTAGGCATTTCTGATTTCAGACCTTGGTAGACTCAGGACTATAGTGTTTCTCAGCCACCACAATCTCAAGAGCAATTTTGCTGTCTTCTCCCTTTTTGTTGAAGAATGAAAGGAGAAACTTATCAAAGTGATGTTTGTCAGTTACAAGCCAATAAGAAAGTAGAATTTAGTTTTCCAGTTTGTTTTATTTGGGAGGAATGAGAAGTGTAGAATGTAATAAATCTGTTGATAAAGATATGAACTGTTTGCCTTTTTATTTCCTGGAGGTGGAACTATGCAATTTTGAAGGATCCAATGACATCTGCAGTTAATAATTATTTAAAATGTGCTGTCATGAGAAAGTCTGTATCTTTTTAAAATCCAAGTTAGTACTAAGCAGGAAATTAATATGCTTTAACTTATGTTTTCCTTTTATGTCAATTTGAATGATCATATTTAAGGTATTAATGGAATCTGCCATCTATTGTTAGGCTATTAAGGAAATAGAATTCAGAATAAATTAACTTATTGCAGTCAGGAGCAGTATATTCAGCTTCACAGCTCTTAAAATTGAATTACTAAAAATGGAGTATGAACTCAAATTCTGTTTATTGTTCTGTTAAATGACCTTGGTTACATTATACTGAACGCATTTTTTCCTTTATCAACATATCAAACCCTTTAAAGCAATAATTAATAGAATTATAGATACAGTGCCACTTTATACATAGCTTCAAAAATCAGAGTATCTCATTTGCTTTCACGGGGAAGATATCACTGAGTTGTATCAAAAAAAATGCATAAAAGCTCAGCATACAGAGAAAAACCTGAAGGACATTGCAAACAGAAGCATACTCCAAGAGGTAAAGTTTTGAGACAGAAAATGGCATATGAAAGAAAAGTCTCAACATACAATATGATTGAATGACTTTTTAACATTCCACTGATTGCTGACTTCTTGGTCTTTATGTCAAGCAAAAACTCAATGAATCAGAAACACTGTTCAGACACTATCTTTTGTTTTGTTTTGTTTTTGAGACAGAGTCACTCTGTCGCCCAGGCTGGGGTGCAATGGCGCAATCTCAGCTCACTGCAAGTTCCGTCTCCCGGTTTCAAGCCATCCTCCTGCCTCAGTCTCCCAAGGGACTACAGGCGCCTGCCACCACGCCTGGCTAATTTCTTGTATTTTTAATAGAGGCAGGGTTTCACCATGTTAGCCAGGATCAGACACTATCTTAATCTCTTTGAGTCATTATTCTCTATGCACAAGGTAGAGATGATCAAATTGTGTGTTATCAGTGCTATCATGATGATAATAGAAAATAAGTATACAAACATGAGATAAAAGTGTTTTTAAAAATATTATCTAACTTCACATTAATTTAGGATTTTTTTTAAAAAAAGACATTTATTCAGTGTCATGATCAGACTATTACATTTAGCAATCAACAGCATGGGTGCAAAAAAAAATGTACATTAAAATCCTTTGTTGGAATGCTTTACACTTTGCACAGAACAGAAACTAAAGTAACCTGTTATACAGTTAGTCACAAATACAGTCCTATTTTTGCCCATACACATGAGTATTTGTCTAAAACATGTCTTCTTTGTAGCAGCTAGACCTTGCCACCACTGTGCTTGACTGAGTTCACAAATCTGTTATAACCTGAAGCTTCCCTGTCACTTCTCTGGCTCTCCGATCCAGCTAAGCTTTGTTCCCTAATTAAAATCTTCTGCCACTGCCATAGCTACTGCTGCTACTGGAACTGCCATAGCCACCTTGGTTTTGTGGTTTGGCCAAGTATTGGCCTCCACCCCCACAGGGGCCAGAGCTTCCGCCTCCAAAGTTTCCTCCCTTCATGGGTCCAAAATTTGAAGACTGATTGCTGTAATTGGCAAAATCATTGTAGCTTCCACCACCTCCAAAATTGCTTCCATCATTACCAAATCCACTATAGCCATCCCCACTGCCACCATATCCACTACCACCATGGCTGCCACCAAAGCTACTATGACCACTGAAGTTTCCTCCATGACCAAAGTTGTCATTTCCACCGAAACCACCTCCATGACCACCACCAAAGTTTCCAGAACCACTTCGCCTCTTTGGCTAGAGGAAGCACTAGCCACCTCTTGCTTTGACAGGGCTTTCCTAGCTTCACAGCTGTGGCCATTCACAGTGTGGTATTTCTGAATGACAGTCTTATCCACGGAGTCATGGTCGTCAAAGGTTACAAAGGCAAAGCCCCTTTTCTTGCCACTGCCTCAGTCAGTCATGATTTCAATCACTTCAATTTTCTCATACTGTTCAAAATAATCTCTTAAGTGATGATCTTCAGTGTCTTCTTTAATGCCACCAACAAATATCTTTTTCACAGATAAGTGGGCACCTGGTCTTTGAGAATCTTCCCTTAGACAGCTCTCTTTGGTTTTATAACTCTTCCATCCTCCTTGCATGGCCTTGCATTCATGGCTGCATCCACCTCCTCCATAGTGGCATATGTGACGAACCCAAAGCCCTTGGAGCACTTTGTGTTTGGATCTCTCGTTACCGCACAGTCCGTGAGCGTTCTCCTTTGCTCAAAATGGCTCCTTAGGCTCTCATCAGTTGTTTCAAAGCTCAACCCTCCAATGAAGAGCTTCCTCAGCTGTTCGGGTTCTTTAGGAGACTCTGACTTAGACGTAACAGCAGGGAGAAGAGAGACTTTAATGATGCTTCTTTGGCGGCATCCACAGGCTGATTTAGGAGTTAATGGCAGTTATTGTTGAATTTGTCAAAAAGATTGTGATTAGGTTTTCAAATACAGGTACCTATTTTGAGAATGTTGACCCAATACCAGATTGATAATAGATTTAATAGATTTAATTTGTAATGAATTCTAGACTCTTTAAATTCCAAGATTATCAGATTCTCAGGTTTGTTTCAAATAACTTACTGCATAACCATAATCTTCCAGCTGCTCTAAGGACAATAAAAATTTTTAAATCACATTAAATACTCCATTAGAACTACCTTGTATCTCCCTTCTCAAAAATAATTACTTATTCTGACAGGTACTGATAACCAAAATGAGTGACTGAGGCAAATATCTCAATCAATCAAGATTTATGAAGGCAGCTTTAGGACACTGATATGTTAATAGTTTGGATACTTGTCCCCCCAGATCTCATGTTGAAATGCAATCCCCAGTGTTGGAGGTGGGGCCTGGTGGGAGTAGTAGTTTGGGTCATTGGGGTAGATTCTTCATGGCTTGGTGCTTTTCTCACAAAAGTGAGTGAGTTGTCCTGAGATTTTGCTGTTTAAAAGTGTGTGGTATCTTCTCATTTGCTCCCTTTCTTGCTCCCTTTCTTGCTCCCACTCTCACCATGAGGTATGTTGGGTCCCCCTTTGCCTTCTACCATGATTGTAAGCTTCCTGAGGCTCATGATTGTAAGCTTCCTGAGGCTTCCTCACCAAAAGTAGATGCCAGCATCACACTTCTTGTGTAATCATCATCATGAGCTAATTTAATGTCTTTTCTTTATAAATTACCCAGTCTCTGATATTTCTTTATAACAATGCAAGAATGGTGCACAAGGTGTGGTCAGGAAAAACACACATGACAAACGTCTGAAGACGTTTTTAGGAGGTTTAGTATTTCTACATTTCCTTAAATGGGGGAAGGCATGTAGGAAGAAGGGCAGGTAGGCACTATGGCAAATTGTTACATTATTGTGAGACTTTAGTTAGTGCCCAGTAAATCTACATTTTACTTAAGATAAGGGGAATGTTTGAAGAAAAAAAATAGAGTAAAGGAAGAATCAATTATGCAAACATCTCTGGGGAGGTGGGGGAAAGATCAATCTCCTTTTGTCTTTGTTCTTCATCTGGGAACATAATCTTGTAATCTACATTATCAGTGTGGAATCTGTGGACTTGAAACAGACTTTAGTTTTAGACCTGAGACCTTTTACCTTTCTGTGGAGATCTGGCTAATGCATTATGTTAGCAACAGTTATTCACTTGGAAGAAGGTGTTGCATGACTCAGCTTCCAGGCTTAACTTTCATTTTGGCATAAGGAGTTTGGGGGTCTTGAGATTTTTAAAAAATTTTCCTTCATGACACTATAAACTGTGCTAATAATAACCATTTGCAGAGTATTGCTTTGTACCAGTACTATTCTATATACTTTTTGTGAATTAACTTGAAACCTTACAACAACCCAACAAGGGTTATTTTTATATTACAGATAAGGAAATTCAAACTCAGAGGAGGTAAGTCATTTGGCAAAGTCACAAGATGTGGTAGAGATTTTTATTCCATGCTTATTCCGAGCATGTTTGGCTATGATGTCCATAACTTTCCTCTGGTCCGCACGGCAGTGGTTATAGTGAAGGGTCAGAGAAGAATCCTGAGAAGCAGAAGGAAACTGTGGTTCTAGAATATGCACAAAGACAACTATGCCTGGTGGTTCATGTCATCATTTTTTGCAAGACTCCTGGACTAATGTTCAAAATCTTGATTCTCTTTCTTGTTTTGTATTTGAATAGTTCTGTCAGGGAGTAGATTAGGTGGACTTGTATTTGTTTCTTGCCCACAGAGCAGACTTCTGTGTGCTCTGACTTGCTGCTATGAGACCAGGTCCATTTAATCTGTTTATCACTCCCCCAGATCATCATATGTTTCCCCATCAGACTATTGAAAGCAAAAGGCACAACCCAGTCACCTGTCACTGTCAATCTTAAGGCAGAGGATAAAATATTTCCACAGGGATACCATACACTCAGCTAAAGATAAGGCCCCTGATGTGGGCTTGTGGACTTAGAATTGGTATAGCCACATAAGCCTTTGTCTCGGTCTTCATGGGAAATCTAGTACAAATGAACTCCTGTCTTATAACTTTGATATTCCAGCAGAGGAAACATTGCCCAAACCTGCTATTGAAGAAGCTCCATCTCTGTATCTCTCACATCCCACCAGTTTCTGGAAATCTCTAACAGGAGATTTCAGGATAATTCTCAAATAAGGAATCATAATAACAGAGTGGGGTCATCCATCATTCCTCTTTTTCTCTTGTAGTTTATTTGCCCCAAAAGTCTCAGGTACTGTTGACATTGTTGTCTGCCTCTCAAAGTCACAGGTCATGCTGTGTCACACTGTTCTAAGACTGATCTTTGAATACAGAGAACATCTGTTTTCTGCCCTCATGATCTGGTGACCATTCCCTCAAATAACCCTATCTGCCACCCGCTACCTTGATGTCCCAAATGGAGGTCTGCTTGCACTCCAAATTTTCACAGGGAATTTAATGTGGTACTCACTTTTGCTATTACAACTTGCTCCAATAATACATTGATATAAATGACAGTGGGCTAGAGTACCAAAGATAAACATTGATCCAGGGACCCTCTCAAAGTTTTCCACCCAGACCTTCCTCTTGTTCTTCTGGTCATTCATGCCTTCCCTCCAGTTATGTAATGAATCTTTTTTGGTTTGGTTTGAAGCTCTCCAGTGTGGAGAAAATACCTAAGTCTTCTTTTCTTTAATTCAGAAACATTAACAATAGTTGCATTTATTGAAAACTAGCCAGAGCTGGTACCATTTTGGTTCCTCCCACAATTTCAGACTTCTTTTCTATCATATGTACATGTCTTTTTAGCCTACAAAATGTGCTTCAAACACTGACTTTCAAAACCTTGTGGTAGGTTGAATAATGGCCCCCTAAAGATGTCATTGTCCTAATCCCTAGAACCAGTAAATTCATCGCCTTATATTGTAAAAAGGACTTTGCAGAAATGATGAAATTAAGAATCTTGAGATGAGAATTTTATCCCCAATTATCCTGAGTGGGCCAGATATCATCACAATGTTGTTATAGAAAAGATGCAGGAGGAGTCAGAGTTAGACAGAAGGCAATGTGACAGAACAAAGGGACAGAAAGAAAGATGTGAAGAACCTAAGCATTCGAGATGTAGGGAGATGCAGAAAGGGAGCTGTAAGGCAAGGAATGCAGATAGCCTTTGGAAGCTGGAAAGGTAAAAGAAACACATTCTCCCCTAGGGTCTCCAGAACAAACCAGCCTGTGGACACTGACTTTAGCTCAGTGAAACTGATTTTTGTCTCCTGGTCTCCCAAACAGTAAGGTAATAAATTTATATTGTTTTTAGGTACTAAATTTGTGGTAATTTGTTCCAGCAGCATTAGGAAACTAATACACTGCCCCCATCTTCAATCAAACTGCTCCTTCTTTGTTCCAGAAATTCCAAAGCCACTACCAACTCTCAGGCACTGCTTAGCCCTTTGCATAAATAATTATAATGCATAAGTTTAGTAACAACTACAAAAAGGTGTAGCATTTTTAATACAATGAGAAAATAAAGTTTAATCAAGAAATTTAACCTCAAGATCACACAAGAGGTGTTACAGCTGGACTCTATTCCCTGATCCATCTAATTATTCACAGCCTATGTTCTAAATCACCATATGAACTGAGTGCATCTTCTTTCTTCTTTCCATACATCATTAATGAAGTCCATGTTTGGTTTTTAACCACATTTTAAAATTTAAAATTTACACAGAGGGGATTCTGGATACCAGGTAGATTTCCTACTAAATACCTCTCATTAAGTGTGTCCAGCTTCCTCCTTGCCTTGGGCCTCACCCCTGAGCTGATGCAGTGAAAGTCACATCTATTGTCTCACACACTGGGACACACACTCCATAGGGTAAGGACAGGAAAAGATGATTCCTTCTGCTTGTAAAGGAGAAGGAAGAAGTTGTCTCACTACCCTCCTGAAAGGGTCTTCATGGAAACACAATGAGCTAGAGCCCTAACTCCAACCCTTTGGGATGTAAATACCTTTCCCCTGGAACCTAAGAGCCCTCTGGTCTTCAATTTATGTGTCCTACTGATGTCTTTAGGTTCTGTGGGCTTCATCTCTTTTGATATGTAAATAGTTAGGAAGATAGCATTCCACTCTCCCCAGCACCTTAGGGCTTAACCTAGGGACCAAGTCCTGGATGTAACCTTTGGGCTTTCTTGGGGGAGATTAGAGATATTTTATTATTCTTTTGGATCCAGCCACTAATTAGAAAAATGACTACAGATTTAATTCTCATGGTCTGAGAAAAGAAAAAGTCCCGGGGAGGGACTTATATGACTTCGGTTTGGGTGCAGTGGGGTCCAGGGGACTTCACGTTCACACTTCGGATATTCTTGGGGTGAATTCCCTGCAGGGTCTGCAAGCACTGGCAAGGCAGTCCATGGGCCACCAATACTCCTAGGGAAGAAGAGACTCGCTGGGTGAGCGGGACTGTTGGCGCGGGGTGCTACCCCAGCCGTGTCCCGCTCCGGAGACCCCAGGGCGCCGGGACCCATCTGCCGCTCGCCGGCCGGAGGCTACCAGGAGCAGGAGCAGCAGCGCCGCCCGCAGTAGCCCGGGAGCGCGGGGGACAGCGGGGGCGCGGCGCAGGTCACCGGGCTCAGAAGGCAGGTCGGGCGGCGGTGCGAGGAGCGGGAGAGCTGGCAGGGAGGTGCCTGCAGCCCAGGCTCTGTGGCTCCCCAAGATCGGTGAACCCTTTTTATGCATGATTGGGGCTGAAAAGTCTGGAACCCCCGGGCCAGGGAAATTCTCGGAGCTCCAGGTCTATCCCGAGTACTGAAGAAAAGGGCTGGCCCCGCCCCCGGGGTGGGTGGGTGGTGGGCGGTGGCTGGTTACCCACTGGTGCAGCCTCCCCGGCTCGCCTTCCAGAGTAACTCCCGTCGACTGTGGGATATTCGCTTTCTGCCCTAAATCCCTGGAAGGTCATTGAGTCCACCTCGCTGGAAATACCGCCTGCGGGGAAGGACCTTGGGCATGGGGCGATCCCAGTGCGTGGGACGGGGAGGAGAGTTAAGAGCTGGGGCGGATCCCTGAGAACCACAACAAGGGAGGCGCGAACTCTTTAAAAGAGAGTGATAACTACTTAGTTAATAGAGTTGGGATGGGGGATTTAAGAGGAATTAAGGAGGGCTTAGAAGGCTAGATTTTGCTTAGCTGGCTATCTTCTAAATATCATATTCTCTATCTAACCTCTCTCTGTCTCTTCTTTTCGGTTTAGCATATTTCACATATATCTGAAATCAATGCTCCCTGTAAAAATACAGCAGCCATCATGTCAGATTCCAGAGAAGAATGTTCTGCTTGTTCCTTGTGTTGCGTATTCTCTAAGCACACATAGAATATCTTGTTTACGTTTTCCATTTGGTGGCAACAGATTATCAGTGTCAAAAGTTGAATCCAGTGTTAGTTTCAGTGGAAGCCCAGGCTGTAACATGACCTCTTTTTTTCCTATCCTGCATAACTTCCTTCTTCCCTCTGAAATACTGGGACTTCCGAAATTCCCTAGAGATCTCCTTCTCCCCGTACGAGAGGTTCAGATTTGATCTGACATAATGAGATTGGCTATCACTCTGAAGCTGGGCACTGGCTGTCACTCCCATATGTCACAGATTTGATCTATGACATGAGGGACTTGCTGGGTCCAGCAGCCTCATGGCCTATTTCTGGTTCTCTTTCGACGGCACAGCCCATGACACTGGGGAGTGGGTACCTGGTGTGCAAGCACTGTTCCCACTGAAACAGCAGATATCCATTCAGATGAAATAGGAACACCGGGTCCCACATAGAGTCACATTCCATTTACTATCAGACTTTCTGGTATTTGATGTTGGACCTGCTTTCTCTGGAAACATAGGCATTGTGGCTTTCTGATCGTGAATTTCAGCCTTTTAACCCGACGCCTCTATCACTTTTTCTACAGTTTTAGAGAATTTATTTTGATTCATCATTAGGTTTTAGAGGGTTTTAGTGTGAATCTCCAAGTTCACACTAATCTCCATCACCATCTTCAGAACTCTCTGAGACATGGAGTAAAACAGAGAGAAGAGAGGAGAAAGGAATGGCCTCTGCCTAGAGTGCAGAGCTCTACACAGCCCAGTTCAAGGCATAAGAGCCCTTACCCCTAGCCAAACACAGGGCAATACAACTTGGCTGCCTGCATTTAGTTGCACAGCATCACCTGCAGATTGTTTAACCTCTTTGTGCTAAGCCCAAGGTAGTTATGAGAAGTGAGTTAACATTTGTAAGAGCCATGATGGATTAAGTGCCTTATAAACGTTTTTTAAATAAATAAAATGGAAATAGCTTTTCCCATTGTTGCCTAAACAGAAAATCAACCTGCTATGAATTCTTCTATAAAGAAAAAAGAAGGATCTAATAAAAAGGTTCACTCCCTAATTTTTTTTTACATTTAAAATTTTCTGTATCCCTACTGCCACTCAACTGTACTTAACTATACACAACACCATATAGAGCAGTGTGAGCCCTTAAGAAATCAAAGCAGGTCCTAGAATGAAGACTGTTCATATAAACGCAATCTCAGTATCCAAAATGTCCTCATAGCTACTGGTGCTCACAGGTACCTGTGCTGTCATTACAGTAATCCCGGTCAAGGGGTGGAAAGGTGTGCTAGAATGTTGTGTTGCTTTAAAACAGATCCTATCGTTAGTATTTCTGCTCCAATCTTTTTCAATTATTTCCTTTCTCACATTTTCCTGATTACTAAAATTCCATGGCAGAAAGGATACAAGAAAAGCCTTGGCCCAATGGAGGACAAAATACAAAGTGCCCCAAATGTCTTCATCCATTTCAAGCTATAATAAATGCTGCAAACTTCTAAATTAAAAAAAAAGCAAAACACACACATACACATACACACACACACACAAAAACCTGAGGCTGCTCTGCCTATGGAACAGCCATTCTTTCGTTTCTTTATTTCTCTAATAAACTTGCTTTCACTTAAAAGATAAATTATAAAATAAACTCAGGAATTTACAAAAAATTAACATGAAATTAAATTTTCCATATCTGACTTTCAGAAAGGAAAATACATCTGTACTTTACTAGGGGATGCACTTAGATGGGAGGGGGGTCATTTTTTACTATTGAGACAGATCCTTAATTTATTTTTCAGCCCCAGTTTCAAACACTTTATCTGTAAAAAGAAGTTTAAATATAAAGTCTCCATCTTATTTATTGTGAAAGATGTACAAAATCCATGACTGTATTAAAAAATACTTGAGCATGAGCCTAAGAGAAAAACCAAGAGAATTAAAGGGAAATTCAAATTTGTATTGGGGGTAGGAAATGACATATAACCTAAAGGTTATAAAGTATGTGACTAGCTCATGAATGATTGAAAGGCTGTGTGATTACCCCTTTTATTGTTACTCTTTTTGGGGGATTTGATGATAAACTGGCCTAGAAATATGAAAGTGATTCTTTAAAATTTGAAAAATGTAAATGTATTGTTTTGTTTTCTAATGGTAGTTGTAATACATGTTCATTTTATAAAGTTTACCATAGTCAGCAAGGCATGAAGAGGTTTTTTTTCTCTCTCTAATCTCTCTTCACATTTCTCTATGAAACCTACTTTAATGGGTCACTGAAAATTTGCTTGTTTTTCTTCAATAAACATAGGAGTTAATAGCACATCATAGGTTTACATACTCCCATTCTGGATTATGTACTCTGCAGGAAAGCTGTAAAATCTCATCCCTGTTTGTCTCCAATGAGTCTGGTTCATATTAAGCACTCTACAAATATTTGTTGAAATAATGGATAAATAAATGGCTTTGGGCCACTGTTTTAGAATCAAAGTGTCCTGAGGTGAGTACATATGGAAATTGCCCTTGAAGGACAGCAGCATTTCCTTAGTTTTTGTTGCCTATTTCACCTCTCAGTACTGAATAAAACCTCTCAGTAGACCTAAGATGATACAGCTGGACCAGAGCCAGAGTTTAAATTTTAGAGTAAGAGCTAAGGAAAAGTATCTTACCTGGGACAGCTCATTTCAGAATATGAACCTTGGCTTAGATATCTTTGAAGCTAATTTCTGCCAAGTCCAAAGAACACACATGGGACCTGCAAAGGCATTCAGAGCCAGATTACCTGAGCTGCTTAAGTCTGGAACAGAATAGGAGAAATGTTAGAAATAAAGCCAGGGAGTTTGTCACAGATGGAGCTGGAGTATCGGTGCTTGGCCTTTACGGATCATCTGTCTCATGGCGGATGGTAGAAGCCAGCTAATTCAAGGTTCATCATCTAGACAGAAAGTGAGTAAATAATAGCTACACTTCCCACACATTTTTAAATTAATCTATGTGTATAAGGCACAGTGATAAGTTTAGTAGAGAAGGTAAAGTTGGATAGAGTCCAGCTTCTAATGCAAAATTCTTATTTAGCCTGTCTACTTTCTTTTGCCGTGCTAGTTTATTTATTTTTCGGTTTCTGGCATGATAATCTGATGATATGATCAGTCTACAAATACTTAAAATCATTCAGATATCATTGAGAATCATTCAATATATTAGATTTTGTCAGTTTTTTGCAGGGGTAAGGGGTGGTTATTGGCTTTTAAAAGCATTTTTATATGTTGTTTTGCCTCTCCATTTTCCTAAGATCCTTTTCCGAACTATTCGGAGCTGATTATTAATTAAATAAATGATACTATGATCACATAATGTAAAAAAAAAAAAATCTGAAATACAGGATTGCCAAAATTGCAAAAGAGTAAGGAAATGAGGAAACTTCTCTTGGAAATAATTACATAAGAAATTTGTTTTGGAGATTAAAACATTATTATGACTTTGGCATTCTGGAAACAACATTTAGGAAGTTGAGAGATGAGTATATAAACCACAAATGAAAAAATAGCATACATAGCATAAAAACACAGACTTCAGCTCAGAAAAGTTTGAATAATCACAAAAACTTGATTTAAATATCATGCCATAGTATTTTCAATGTTCCGTATCCTCTAATTTTTCAGTCAGAAATATTTTTGGTTTAATTTTTTTTTCTTTCTGGGCTGTGTCCATATATTCAGGAGAGACGTCTGAACAATACTGATTTCAGAGGGATGGTTCTGCTGGTGTGTGACTGAGCTAGTTCATTGACTGACATTTTTGAAGTAGTTAAGGATACTAAAGAAATATGAGATTTAATTACATACTGTGGAAATCATGGTGAAAGTGGAGAAACAAGAACTTGGTTGTGTGTAATATACCATCTGTATGACGCACATTAGAGTAAATATCTATTATCATATAATATTGAGTGAGCATATATTGTAGCATCTGTGTATGATTGGACTATGTGGATGGACAGATGAGGGGAACTCTTAACAGAGTCCGTAATAGTTACAAATGTGACTGTAATGAAACGCCAAACAAATCACCTATGAGACAAATGGCATGAGCATGTCATAATGTCTATAAATAACTTGGCAAGATCTGTGAGCCTAGCATGGTCAGGAGTTGGGAGAACAGTATTTTTAATGTTCAACCAACTTTCTGTTGGCTGAATGCCTTATCCTCAACACTAAACTGCCATTATTACATTGTATTGCTAACTACAGTATTATTCCTCTTCATGTAGTTAATATTTGACCAATATTTTTTAGCATCTATTGTATTAGGCATTTTTCTGAAATATAGAATGAAGAGATGGAGTTGGCTTGGCCCTTATTTTAAAGGAGAAAGGGAGAGGCCAGAGACCAAATATCCCGGTTCCTCTGTAGTTGATATCTCTGGAAGATAAGCAGCCCAGACTTGAGTTTCTAGATGGATACAACCAGGTGCATGTCCAAGGCACAGAGGGGGGTATTTATAACCCATGGTAACATTAAATGCAGTGCCTTCTCCTGGTTGAGCAGGGCAACAGTCATCTGTAGCTCCAGGCATCCACACACTATCGTTAGTGTAGATTTCTGCAGGAGCATCTATCCAGGTGAGAGGTCGAATAAGTGGAGGAAAAGGCACATAAGCCCAATAAGAATAATTTTGTGTAGCAGGTAAATCAGTGTGAGAGGAAACTGGAGAGACAGAAAGTATAAGGAGGAGACTCATTAAATAAAACCCATTGTAAGCGAGATTGAGTGCTGAAGGAGGTAGAGAAGAACAGAGGGATATTACTTTCAGGCTAATAGAAATGGTGAGATTTTCAGGTTTGTAAGGAGAAAAAGAAAGGTAATCAGGAGAAGTGGGATTAGTTAGATGGGTCTCCATTGCCACCAGGGAGGATTGAATCAGACACATTGTGATTTGGTGTGCCTGCTTCTGAGGAGTTGGCACAGATCTCACCACGTCTGAGGGCAGTTTCTGACACGGACATCTTTTCCCTGTGGTTTTTGATGATCTCCTGGTGAAAGACAAGCATATCCTCTTTCCCACATTAAGTAGAATCAGAGACAATATTTAAAGGTTTGGGAAAATCCTGTAAGGCAGTAATTACAGCAATTAACTCTGCCTTTTGAGCAGAGGTATAAGAGGTAGAAATAAGCTTGTCTGTAGGACCTACATAACCAGCATTGCCATTACTGGAGCCATCAGTGAACACTGTAACAGCCTCAGGAATAGGCTGATCTGTGGTTAATCGAGGGACCACCCAATACGTCATTTTTATAAAATCAAACAATTTGTTCTTTGGATAATGATTGTCAATAACGCCAATGAAATCAGCCAAGTGAATTTGCCACAGTAAGGAATGTTGAAAGGCGGCTTGAACTTCCAGCCAATTTAAAGGAACTACAATTAAATTCCAATCAAATCTGGAAATTTTAAGTATTATACACCATGCCTGTCCAATTAGAGTAGCCTTTTGGTCCAGATAAACAGACAAAGTTTTTGACACAGAATGAGGAAGAAAACACCACTCCACTAGGTCATTATGTTGAACTATTAGTCCTGTAGGGGAGTGTAATGAAGCGAAAACCAGAAGCTGAAAAGGCTGAAACGGCTGTACTCTAGATAACTGGGTGGTCTGGATTCTTTCCTCTATGAATTTCAGTTCTAGTGAAGCCTCAGGGGTCAAAGTCCTGAGACCACAGAGACTGGAATCTCCCCACAGTGTAGAAAACAAGTTAGACAGTGCATAGGTCGGAATGCCTGAAGTAGGTCTTAAATAATTAATGTTACCCAAAATTTTTTGGGAGTCATTTGAAGTTTTTAAAGAATCTCTCCTACTTTGAACTTTTTGAGGTTGAATACGTTGTTTATCGACCACCATTCCTAAATATTGAACAGGAGTGATCTGTTGAATTTTATCCTGAGGGATGTGTAATCCAGCCTCTGTAACATGGCGGCTCAAAATTTGATAACAGTCAATTAATTCTTTATCAGTGGGGGCAGCAATTAAAATATTATCAATATAATGAAGAATATAGGCCTGGGGAAATTGGGCTCAAACTGGTGAGAGCACTTGTCCAACATAAAGCTGGTAGATTGTAGGGCTATTCAGCATTCCCTGAGGAAGTATTTTACATTGATAATGAACTGCAGGCTCCTGATTATTGATAGATGGTACAGTAAAAGCAAATTTTTCACAATCTGATTTATGTAAAGCAATATGAAAAAAACAATCTTTAAGATCAATAACTATGAGAGACCAATTTTTAGGTATTAAAGTGGGGGCAGGCATGCTGGGTTGGTTGGCCCCCATAGGTTTAATTACAGCATTAATGGCCCTTAAATCGGTTACCATCTGCCACTTGCCTGATTTCTTTTTTACTAGAAACACAGGAGAATTTCAGGGGGAAAGAGAAGGTTCCGCATTTTAAAGTTGTAACTGTTCAGAAACCAAGTGAATTAAAGCCTCCAGTTTTTCTTTAGAAAGTGGCAACTGCTGAATCCAAACAGGTGTGTCAGATTTCCATTGTAAAGGGATAGGATCAGGAGGCATGGCAGCGGCTGCCACTAAAAAGGATAACCTAAACCTGCCCTGTTTTCTTTTACAGTAACTGGAAGGGATTTAGTAATCCCTTCATGCTTTGGACTGAGACCGAGCCCAGGAACAAACCCCATGTTTTCCATTGTATGCTAACTGGGAGCACTATAAGAGTTATGTGGAATATTAATTTCAGCCCCAGTATCAACTAGGCCCTCAAACTTTTTTACTTGAATGTGTACGGTGTAGGTGGGCCATTGTTTAGAAATTACATTAATCCAATAAGCAGCTTTTTCACCGCCAGAGCCCATCCTAGGGCCACGTGTCTTATCTCCTTTGTTTAAAATGATATTAGGTAGTAAAAGCAATTGAACTTGTTTAACAGTAGTAAAAGAAGCAGGAGCTTGGCCTGGGGCACGTAATTTATTGTAAGCTCTCATACACAACTTTGTTACTTGTTTTGTGGTAAGAGCATCAAAGCCTAATTGGGCGTAAGTATTAGAGAAACTATCGGAGCCTGTGAGTTGAGCCTGAGTAATTAGAATGCCATTAGTCCGATTTAGCTGAGCCTGCAAATGGGCCTCTTCTGACCACCAGGCTGAGATGAGGTTAGAATAGCTTTTGCCAAAAGGTCTGAGTCTAAAGGAAGTAAAACGACCTCAGTACAAAAAGTTTGTACCATTTTAACATAAGAAGAAGTAGGGCCATACTGAGTACCAGCATCCTTAAATTATTTTAAAAAGGTAAGATTGAGAGGTACATAATGATGCAGACTGGTTGAGGAACCGAAACAACAGTAGGTTGAGGGGCTGCAGTGGATGGGGGAGGGCCTGGAGAATTATAGGTAAATTGTAGTTTGGTTCTGGAGCCATTAGCTGATGTGGGAGGTTTGAAGAGAGAAGAATTAGCATATCTGTGGTTCCAGGCTGTGTGAGTCGCAGCCGCAGGAGCTTCAAGTACCGGCTCTTCCTGTCTTCCTGAAAAGAAAATAAGTAAGGGGTAACGTTAAGCCAAAGTCACCAGAGTTAGACATTGAATTTTCAGCATCATTAGGTGGGGGAGGAGTAGTTGAAGGGAGAGGCTGATCAGATGACGAAGGCTGTGCAGGAGAGGAAGGTTGAGGTGGTATTAGGATGGCACTTACCAAGGCCCTATCACCCCAAACAGTGACAGGAACATAATTCCCTGTCGAGACCAGTTCTCAGAATGTTGAACCAACATGATCCCATAGTTTTACATATACAGTTCCTTTTTCAGGAAACCGAGGACAGTATTTTCCCACTGCCCTGAATAGAGTGACCATATTTTCCATGGGCACTCAAACCCTTTTCTGTTTTAACTGGAGTGTAATATAGAAGAGATAAGTATAATTTTTATACTCTGTGTGACCCATAGTTAAACTGGACCATACACAGACTACTCACCAGTCATCAGGGAGTCGAACAAGCATCTCTGTGGACCAAACCGATGACATTTCTCCACACCTGCCAAAGGGAATCGGGTTCCCACATGCATTTAGGAAAAAAGAAAGACCATGTTTGGTGTCAGATATCAGGGGAAACTGCCCCTGATAATTCAATGTGAGTCCTTTTCTATTTTCCTTAAGTGTTGGCCAGTCTGAGAAATGAAGGGAAAGAATACAAAAGAGAGACATTTTAAAGCTGGGTGTCTGGGGGAGACACCACATGTCGGCAGGTTCCATGATGCCCCGCAAGCTGCATAACCAGCAAGTTTTTATTAGTGATTTTCAAAAGGGGAGGGAGTGTATGAATAGGGTGTGGGTCACAGAGATCACATGCTTCACAAGGTAATAAAATATCACAAGGCAAATGGAGGCAGGGTGAGATCACAGGACCAGGGCAAAATTAAAATTGCTAATGAAGTTTCGGGCATGCATTGTCATTGATAACATCTTATCAGGACACAGGGTTTGAGAGCAGACAACCGGTCTGACCAAAATTTATTAGGTGGGAATTTCCTAGTCTTAATAAGCCTGGGAGTGCTACGGGAGATTGGGACTTATTTCATCCCTTATTTACAACTGTAAAAGACAGACGTCCCTGCAGTGACCATTTTAGAGGCCTACCCCTAGGCACGCATTCTCTTTCTCAGGGCTGTTCCTTGCTGAGAAAAAGAATTCAGTGATATTTCTCCTATTTGCTTTTGAAAGAAAAGAAATATGGCTCTGTTCCACCCGGCTCTCAGGCAGCCAGACCTAACGGTTATCTCCCTTGTTCCCTGAACATCACTGTTACCCTGTTCTTAAGGTGCCCAGATTTCATATTGTTCAAACACACATGCTCTACAAACAATTTGTGCAGTTAACCCAATCATCACAGGGTCCTGAGGTGACATACATCCTCAGCTTATGAAGATGATGGGATTAAGAGATTAAAGTAAAAACAGGCATAGGAAATTATAAGAGTATTGATTGGAGAAGTAATAAATGTCCATGAAATCTTCACAATTTATGTTCAGAGATTGCAGTAAAGACAGGTGTAAGAAATTATAAAAGTATTAATTTGGGGAACTAATAAATGTCCATGAAATCTTCACAATTTATGTTCTGCCATGGCTTCAGCCGGTCCCTCTGTTTGGGGTCCCTGACTTCCCACAAGAGTTACACTGGTATTTTGATAGGGGCTGCATTGAATCTTTAGATTTATTTAAGCAGTATGGTCATTTTAACAATATTAAGTCCTCTGATTCATGTGCATGTCTTTCCATTTGTTTGTGTCATCTTCAATATCTTTCATCAGCATTTTGCAGTTTTCCTTGTAGAGATCTTTCACTTCATTGTTAAATTTATTAGAGGGTAGTTTAATTTTTTGTAGGTATTGTAAATGGGATTGCCTTCTTGATTTCATTCTTGGTTAGATAAATATTGGTGTATAGAAAGGCTACTGATTTTTGTATTTGATCTTGTATCTTGAAAGTTTACTGAGTTCATTTATCAAATCTAAGGTTTTGTTGATAGAGTCATTAGGTTTTTCTCCATGTAACGTATCATTAGCAAAGTGGGACAATTTGCCTTCCTCTTTTCCAATTTTTTTGGCTTTTATTTGTTTCTCTTACCTGATTGCCTCTGGCTAGGACTTGTATTACTATGTTGCAAAGAAGTGGTGAAAGTAGGCATCTTTGTCTTGCTTTAAATCATAGAGAAAAGGCTTTCCATTTTTTCCCATTCAGTATGATGTTAGCTGTAGGTTTACTATATATGGCCTTTATTATTTTGACGTATGTTTCCTCTATTCCTGTTTGTTGAGAGTTTTCATTATGACTAGATAGTGCATTTTATCAAATGATTTTTTCTACACTTATTGAGGCAATCATATGGTTTTTGTACTTCATACTGTTGATGTAATATATCACATTTATTGATTTGCATATATTGAACCATCCTTGCATCCATGATACCAATCGAACCTGATTATGATGTATTATCTTTTTGATATAATGTTTTATTTGGTTTGCTAGTATTTTGTTGAGGATTTGATGTCTACAATCTTTAGGGATATTGGCCTGTAGTTTTCTTTTGTTGTTGTATCCTTGTCTAGTTTTGACCTTAGGGTAATGCTGGCAGCTTAGAATGAGTTAGGGAGAATGCCCTCCCCTTCAAATTTTTGGAATAGTTTCAGGAGAACTGGTGTTAGTTCTTTGTACATTTGGTAGAATTTTTTTTTTTTTTAGATGGAGTCTCGCTTTGTCACCCAGGCTGGAGTGCAGTGGCATGATCTTGGCTCACTGCAAGCTCTGCCTCCTGGGTTCACGCCATTCTCCTGCCTCAGCCTCCTGAGTAACTGGGACTACAGGCACCCACCACCATGCCTGGCTAATTTTTTTGTGTTTTTAGTGGAGACAAGGTTTCACTGTGTTAGCCAGGATGGTCTCAATCTCCTGACCTTGTGATCTGCCCGCCTCAGCCTCCCAAAGTGCTGGGATTACAGGCATGAGCCACCATGCCCAGCTGGTAGAATGTTTTTATGATTTTATCTGATTCTGGGCTTTTCTTTGTTGGGAGACTTTTTGTTACAGATTCAATCTAGCTACTCATTATTGGTCTGTTCATATTTTCTATTTCTCCCTAATTCAATCTTTGTACATTGTATATTTTCAAGAATTTTGCCATTTCCTATAGGTTTTCCAGTTTGTTAATGTATAGTGGTTCATAATGATCTTTTATATTTCTGTGGTATCACCTGTAATGTCTCTTTATTTGCTTATTATTTTGTTTATTCTGATTTTGTCTTCTCTCTTCTTGGATAATCAAGCTAGTGGTTCATCAAATTTGTTTATCTTTTTGAATAACCAACATTTTTGTTGATCCTTTGCACTTTTGTCTCTATTTCATTTAGTTCTTTTCTGATATTTATTATTTACTTTCCTATGTTAATTTTGGGGTTGGTTTATTCTTGCTTCTCTAGTTCCTTGAGGCACGTTGTTAAATTGTTAGTTTGTAATCTTTCTCCTTTTTTATTTTTTTTATTTTAACTTTTAATTTAAGTTCAGGGGTACATGTGCAGGTTTGTTATATAGGTAAACTTGTGTCATAGGGGTTTGTTGTAGAGATTACTTCATCAACCAGATATTAAGCCTAGTAACCATTAGTTACTTTTTCTGATCTTTTTCTCCTCCCACCCTAACTCCATCTTCCAATAGGCCATAGTGTGTCTTAGTTCCTCATATGTGTCCATGTGTTCTTATCATTTAGCTCCCACTTGTAAGTGAGAACATGCGGTTTTTGATTTTCTTTTATGTATATATATATATACTTTTTATTATACTTTAAGTTCTAGGGTACATGTGCACAACTTGCAGGTTTGTTACATATGTATACATGTGCCATGTTGGTGTGCTGCACCCATTAACTCATCATTTACATTAGGTATATCTCCTAATGCTATCCCTCCCCCCTCCCCCTACCCCACAACGGGCCCCAGAGTGTGATGTTCCCCTTCCTGTGTCCAACTGTTCTCATTGCTCAATTCCCACCTATGAGTGAGAACATGCGTTGTTTGGTTTTTTTGTCCTTGCAATAGTTTGCTGAGAATGATGGTTTCCAGCTTCATCCATGTCCCTACAAAGGACATGAACTCATCCTTTTTTATGACTGCATAGTATTCCATGGTGTATATGTGCCACACTTTCTTAATCCAGTCTATCATTGTTGCACATTTGGGTTGGTTCCAACTCTTTGCCATTGTGAATAGTGCCACAATAAACATAGGTGTGCATGTGTCTTTATAGCAGCATGATTTAAAATCCTTTGGGTATATACCCAGTAATGGGATGGTTGGGTCAAATGGTATTTCTAGTTCTAGATCCCTGAGGAATTGCCAAACTGACTTCCACAATGGTTGAACTAGTTTACAGTCCCACCAACAGTGTAAAAGTGTTCCTATTTCTCCACATCCTCTCCAGCACCTGTTGTTTCCTGACTTTTTAATGATTGCCGTACTAACTGGTGTGAGATGCTATCTTATTGTGGTTTTGATTTGCATTTCTCTGATGGCCAGTGATGATGAACATTTTTTCATGTGTCTTTTGGCTGCATACATGTCTTCTTTTGAGAAGTGTCTGTTTGTATCCTTCGCCCACTTTTTGATCGGGTTGTTTGTTTTTTTCTTGTAAATTTGTTTGAGTTCATTGTAGATTCTGGATATTATCCCTTTGTCAGATGAGTAGACTGTAAACATTTTCTCCCATTCTGTATGTTGCCTGTTCACTCTGATGGTAGTTTCTTTTACTATGCAGAAGCTCTCTAGTTTAGTTAGATCCCATTTGTCTACTTTGGCTTTTGTTGCCATTGCTTTTGGTGTTTTAGACATGAAGTCCTTGGCCATGCCTATGTCCTGAATGGTACTACCTAGGTTTTCTTCTAGGGTTTTTATGGTTTTAGGTCTGGCAGAGACACAACAAAAAAAGAGAATTTTAGACCAATATCCCTGATGAACATCGATGCAAAAATCCTCAATAAAATACTGGCAAACCGAACCCAGCAGCACATCAAAAAGCTTATCCACCATGATCAAGTGGGCTTCATCCCTGGGATGCAAGGCTGGTTCAACATATGCAAATCAGTATACATAATCCATCACATAAACAGAACCAAAGACAAAATCCGCATAGTTATCTCAATAGATGCAGAAAAGGCCTTTGACAAAATTCAACAGCCCTTCATTCTAAAAACTCTCAATACATTAGGTATTGATCGAAGTATCTCAAAATAATAAGAGCTATTTATGACAAACCCACGGCCTATATCATACTGAATGGGCAAAAACTGGAAGCATTCCCTTTGAAAACTGGCACAAGACAGGGATACCCTCTCTCACCACTCCTATTCAACATAGTGTTGGAAGTTCTGGCCAGGGCAATCAGGCAGGAGAAAGAAATAAAGGGTATTCAATTAGGAAAAGAGGAAGTCAAATTGTCCCTGTTTGCAGATGACATGATTGTATATCTAGAAAACCCCATTGTCTCAGCCCAAAATCTCCTTAAGCTGATAAGCAACTTCAGCAAAGTCTCAGGATACAAAATCAATGTGCAAAAATCACAAACATTCTTATATACCAATAACAGACAGAGAGCCAAATCATGAGTGAACTCCCATTCACAATTGCTTTAAAGAGAATAAAATACCCAGGAATCCAACTTACAAGGGATGTGAAGGACCTCTTCAAGGAGAACCACAAACCAGTGCTCAACAAAATAAAAAGGACACAAACAAATGGAAGAACATTCCATGCTCATGGATAGGAAGGATCAATATCATGAAAATGATCATACTGCCCAAGGTCATTTATAGATTCAATGCCATCCCCATCAAACTACCAATGACTTTCTTCACAGAATTGGAAAAAACTACTTGAAAGTTCATATGGAACCAAAAAAGAGCTCACATTGCCAAGTCAATCCTAAGCCAAAAGAACAAAGCTGGAGGCATCATGCTACCTGACTTCAAACTATACTACAAGGCTACAGTAACCAAAACAGCATGGTACTGGTACCAAAACAGAGATACAGACCAATGGGACAGAACAGAGCCCTTAGAAATAATACCACACATCTACAACTATCTGATCTTTGACAAACCTAACAAAAACAAGAAATGGGGAAAGGATTCCCTAGTTAACAAATCGTGCTGGGAAAACTGGCTAGCCTTATGTAGGAAGCTGAAACTGGATCCCTTCTTTACACCTTATACAAAAATTAATTCAAGATGGATTAAAGACTTAAATGTTAGACCTAAAACCATAAAAACCCTAGAAGCGGTTTTTGATTTTCTGTTCCTGCATTGGTTTGCCAAGGATAATGGCCTTCAGTTCCATCCATACTTCTGCAAAGTACATAAGCTTGTTCTTTATTATGGCTGCATAGTATTCCATAGTGTATCTGTACAATATTTTCTTTATCTAGTCTACCATTGATGGTCATTTAGGTTGATTCCACGTCTTTGCTATTGTGAATAGCACTGCAATGAACATATGTGTGCATGTGTCTTTTTAATAGAATGATTTACCTTCCCTTGAGTATATACCCAGTAATGTGATTGCTGGGTTACATGGCATTTTTTCTAATACTCTGTTGAACAGGTGTAGTGAGAGAAGGCATCCTCATCTTGTGCCAATTTAGAAGGGGAATGCTCAGGTTTTGCCCATTCAATGTGACGTTGGCTGTGGGTTTGTCATATATGGCTCTTATTATTTTGAGGTATGCTCCTTCAGTATCTAGTTTATTAAAGGTTTTTAACATGAATGGGTATTGAATTTTATCAAATGCCTTTTCTGCATCTATTGAGAAAATCACATGGTGTTTGTCTTTAGTTCAGTTTATGTGATGAATCATATTTATTGATTTGCATATGTTGAACCAACCTTGCATCCCAGAGATAGAGCCTACTTAATTGTGGTGGATAAGCTTTTTGATGTGCTGCTGGATTTAGTTTGCCAGTATTTTGTTGAGAATTTTTGCATTGATATTCATCAAGGATATTGACCTGAAATTTTCTTTTTTTGTTGTATCTCTTCCAGGTTTTGGTATCAGAATGATGCTGGTCTCATAAAATGGATTAAAGAGAAGTCTCTCCTCCTCAGTTTTTTGGAATTGTTTCCATAGGAATGGTACCAGCTCTTGTTTGTACATCTGATATAATCAGTTGTAAATATGTCTGGCTCTGGGCTTTTTTTGGTTGATAGGCTATTTATTACTGCCTCAATTTCAGAGCCTATTAATTGATCTATTCAGGGATTCAATTTCTTTCTGATTCATACCAGGGAGGGTGTATGTGTCCATGGATTTATCTATTTCTTCTAGATTTTCTAGTTTACGTACATAAAGGTGTTCATAATATTATCTGATGGTTGTTTGTCTTTCTGGGGGTCAGTGGTAAAATCCCCCTTGTTGTTTCTAGATGTGTTTATTTTAATCTTCTCTTCTTTCTTCTTGATTGGTTTAGCTAGTCTTCTATCTATATGATTAATTTTTTCAAAAACCGGTTCCTGAATTTGTTGATATTCTGAATGGTTTTTCATGTCTCAATCCCCTTCAGTTCAGCTCTGATTTTGGTTATTTCTTATCTTTTGCCAGCTTTGGGATTGATTTGCTTTTGATTCTCTAGTTCTTTTAGTTGTGATGTTACATTTTTAAATTTATATTTTTCTAACTTTTTGATGTAGACATTTAGTACTATAAATTTCCCTCTTAACACTGCTTTGGCTGTGTCTCAGAAATTTTGGTATGTTGTATCTTTGTTCTTATTAGCTTCAATAAATATTTCCTTTCTGCTTTAATTTTATAACTTACCTGAGAGTCATTCAGGAGCAGATTATTGCATTTTCATGTAAAAGTATAATTTTGAGTGCATTTCTTAGTCTTCAGTTCTAATTGGATTGCACTGTTTATATGGTTTGGCTATGTTGTCACCCAATTCTCATCTTGAACTGTAGTCCTTGTAATCCCCATGTGTCATGGAGGGACTCAATGGGAGATAATTGAATCATGGGGGTGGGCTTTTCCTATGCTGTTCTCGTAATAGTGAATAAACCTCATGACATCTGATGGTTTTATAAAGGGCAGTTCCCCTGCACACAAGCTCTTGCCTGCTGCCATGTAAGATGTGCCTGTGCTCCTCCTTTGCATTCTGCTATGATTGTGAGGCCTCTCCAGCCATGTGGAACTGTGAGTCCATTAAACCTCTTTTTCTTTATAGCCAGTCTTGGGTACATCTTTTTTTTTGAGATGGAGTCTTGCTCTGTCACCCAGGCTTTAGTGCAGTGGCATGATCTTGGCTCAATGTAACCTCCACCTCCTGGGTTCAAGCAGTTCTCCTGCCTCAGCCTCCTGAGTAGCTGGGATTTCAAGCATGCACCACCACACCTGGCAAATTTTTTTATTTTTAGAAGAGATGGGGTTTTCTCATGTTGGCCAGGCTGGTCTTGAACTCCTGACCTCAAGTGATATGCCCACCTTGGCCTCCCAAAGTGCTGGGATTACAAGTGTAAGCCACTGCACCTGGCCTGGTATGTCTTTATTAGCAGAGTGAGAATAGACTAATACTGTAAATTTTAATTGTGAGTGGGGCACTGCTGTAAAGATACCTGAAAATGTGGAAGCAACTTTGGAACTGGGTAACAGGCAGAGGTTGGAACAGTTTTGAGGACTCAGAAGAAGACAGGAAAATGTGGGAAAGTTTGGAAATTCCTACAGACTTGGCTCAGAATACAGGAAGATGTGGGAAAGTTTGGAACTTCCAAGAGACTTGTTGAATGGCTTTGACCAAAATGCTGGTAGTGATATGGACAATAAAGTCCAGGCTGAGGTGGTCTCAGATGGAGATAAGGAACTAGGGAAGTACGACAAAGGAGACTATTGTTGTACAAAGAGACTGGCAACATTTTGCTCCTATCCTAGAGATTTGTGGAATTTTGAATTTGAGAGAGATGATTTAAGATATTTAGTAGAAGAAATTTCTAAGTGGCAAAGTGTTCAAGAGGAAGCAGAGCATAAAAGTTTGAAAAATTTGCAGCCTGACAATGCAATAGAAATGAAAGACCCATTTTCTGAGGAGAAATTCAAGCCAGCTGCAGAAATTTGCATAAGTAACGATAAGCCAAATGCTAATCACCAAAACAATGGGGAAAGTGTCTCCAGGTCATGGCAGAGACCTTCACAGCAGCCCCTTCCATCACAGGCCTGGAGATCTAGGAGGGGAAAATGGTTTCTTGAGCCATGTCTGGGCACCCCCCACCCTGTGCTGTGTGAAGCCTAGGGATTTGGTTCCCTGTGACAGCCAATCTAGCTGTGGCTAAAAGGGGCCAAGGTATAGTTTGGGCCATGGCTTCAGAGGGTGCAAGCTCCAAGCCTTGGCAACTTTCATGTGGTGTTAGGCCTCTGGTGTACAGAAGTCAGGAATTGAGATTCGGGAACCTCCACCTAGATTTCAGAGGATGTATGGAAATGTCTGGATGTTCAGGCAGAAATTTGCTGCAGGGGCAGGGCCTGCATGAAGAACTTGTGCTATGGCAGTATGGAAGGGAAGTGTGGGGTTGGAGCAACCACACAGGATCCCCACTGGGGCACTACCTATGGGAGCTGTCAGAAGAAGGCCACTGTCCTCTAGACCCCAGAATGGTAGATCCACTGACAGCATGTGCTGTGTGCCTGGAAAAGCCACAGAAACTCAACACCAGCCCATGAAGTCAGTGGGAGGGGAGCTGTACCCTGCAAAGCCACAGGGTCAGAGCTGTCCAAGACCATGGGAAGCCACCTCTTGCGTCAGTATGACCTAGATGTGAGACATGGAGTCAAGGAGATTATTTTGGAACTTCAAGGTGTAATGACTGCCCTATTGGATTTCAAACTTGTGTGGAGCCTGCAGCTCCTTTATTATGGCCAATTTATCTCATTTCTTGTGACAGTAAATAAGTCTCATGAGATCTGATAGTTTCATAAAGGGAAGTTCACCTGCATACACATTCTTACCCGCTGCCGTGTAAGACGTGCCTTTGCTCCTCCTTTGCACTCAATCATGATTGTGTGGCCTCTCCAGCCACGTGGAACTGTGAATCCATTAAACCTCTTTTTCTTTATAAATTACCCAGTCTTGGGTATGTCTTTATTAGCAGCATGAGAACAGACTAATACAGCAGTGGTCCAAGAGATAGTTTGTTTTGATTCCAGTTCTTTTGCATTTGCTAGGGAGTGATTTACTTCCAATTATGTGATTGATTTTAGAGTACGTGCCATGTGGCAATAAGAAGAATGCATATTCTGTTATTTTGAGGTGGAGAATTCTGTAGATGTCTACTAGGTCTGTTTGATCCAGTACTGAGTTTAGGTCCTGAATATCTTTGTTAATTTTCTGTCTCTAATACTGTCAGTGGAGTGTTGAAGTCTCACACTATTATTTTGTGGGAGTCTATGTTTCTTTGTAGATCTCTAAGAATTGCTTTATGAGTCTAGGTCCTCCTGTGTTGGGTGCATATTTATTTAGGACAGTTATAACTTCTTGTTGAATTTAACCCTTTACTATTATGTAATGCACTTCTTTGTCTTTTTTGATCTTTGTTGGTCTGTTTTGTCAGAAATTAGGATTTCTATCCCTGCTTTTTTCTGTTTTCTGTTTGCTTGGTAGATTTTTCTCCATTTCTTGATTTTGTGACTCTCTGTGTCACTGCATGTGAGATGGTTTTCTTGAAGACAGTATACCAACAGGTCTTGGTTCTTTATCCAGCTCACCACTGTGCACCTTTTAGTTGGGGAATTTAACTCATTTACATTCAAGTTTAGTGTTGATATGTGTGGATTCGATCACGTCATCATGTTTTCAGCTGGTTATTTTTCAGACTTGTTTATGCTCAGCACAGTTCTTGATGTGGCTGCTTTATAGTGTCACCGGTTTGTGTACTCCAGTGTGTTTTTGTAATGGCTAGTAATGGTCTTTTCTTTCCACATTTAGTGCTTCCTTCACATGCTCTTGTAAGGGGGGTCTGGTGGTAATGAATTCCCTCAGAATTTGCTTGTCTGAAAAGAATTTTATTTATCCTTCACTTACGAAGCTCAGTTTAGCCAGGTATAAAATTCTGGGTTAAAATTTCTTTTCTTTGAAAATGTTGAATATTGACCCTCAGTCTCTTTTGGCTTGTATCGTTTCTGCTGACATGTCCACTGTTAGTCTGATGGACTTCCCTTCGTAGGTGATCTGACCTTTCTCTCTAGCTGCTTTGAACACATTTTTTGTTTCATTTTGACTTTGAAGAATCTGATGACTATGTGTCTTGGGGATCATCTTTTTGTGAAGTATCTTACTGAGGTTCTTTGCATTTCATGAATTTGACTGTTGTCTTCTCTAGCTATGTTGGGGATGTTCTTATGGATTATATCCAGAAATATATTTTTCAAGTTGGTTCTATTCTCTCCATCTCTTTAAGGGACACCAATGAGTTCACAGATTGGGTCTCTTTACATAATCCCGTATTTCTCAGAGATTTTGTTTGTTCCTTTTCATTATTTTTCCTCTATTCTTTTCTGACTGTCTTATTTCAGAAAGTGAGCTTTCAAGCCATGAGATTATTTCCTCTCCTTGGTCTATTATGCTATTAATACTCATGCTTGCATTATGAAATTCTTGTAGTGAGTTTTCAGCTCTGTCAGATTGGTTACATTCTTTTCTGTACTGGCCATTTGGTTTGTCAGCTTCTCCATTGCTTTATCATGATTTGTAGCTTTCTTGAATTGTGTTTCAGCATATTCCTATAACTCAATGATCTTTCTTCTTAACCATATTCTGAGTTCTATTTCTGTTGTTTAAGCCATTTCAGCCCTGTTCAGAACCCTTGCTGGAGAGGTGATATGGTTGCTTAGAGGAAGGAAGACACTCTGGCTTTTTGAATTTTCAGAGTTCTTGCACTGATTCTTTCTCATATTTGTGGGCTTATCTTCTGGTGATGTTGGCTTAAGTGCAGGGCACTGGCGAGCACAGTTCTGTGTGCCTTCTCTATGCCCTGCAAGCAGGAGTGATTTCTCAGGGCAGAGAAGGATCTATTGTTTTCTGCGTGGTGTTAGCGCAAGAACAGGCGACTGGTGGGGCTGGGACTGGCTGTCTCTGTCCCCGGCAAGACTCAGTCTGTGATGGTGGTTACCACTGGGAGGGGTGAGGACTGCATGTATTCCTGTGCGCTGCCAGGACAAGGAAAGCAAAATCTGCCACCTGCAGGCAGACACCAGCAAAGCAATGTGGGGAGTAGCAATGGATGTGGTGGAAGCTTCAGTATGGGGAGGGAGAATGCAGGCTGGTGTGTGGCTGTAGGGGCTGCTCTGCTGGATCTCTTCGCCAGTCAGGCATGAGTCTGCCAGTGCAGAAGCTATGGGGTGGGCCTCCAGGGTATGCAAGGTTTCCCTGCAAGCAGCTATGGTCAGTCAGGGCCCTGGGAGAGGTCAGCAGACCAAGAGGTGCTCAGATTGGACCAGCCCTATCTGATGGGCAAGACTGCCCCGTAGAGTTCAGGACTTGACAGTTCCACTAGGGCTAAAGTCTCCTATAGGAGCAAGTCAAGCCTAGGGATGGTCATCACTGGCTGTACTCTGCTACAGATGCTCCCGCACCAAACCTTCTGGGCTGCACGTCAGCTGGCTTGCTGCCCCTACCACTTCCCTAAGCAGCTCTCCCTGCCAACTCAAGTGTCTGTGATGGTAAAGAGATCTCCTCCTACTGGTTTCCAGACACCTGTGGGGAAAGCAGGTTGCTCCTTACCAGTTCAACTCACCCATTCTCCTGAAGCCATTGGGAGCTAGGAAGGAGTCTGGGTGTGCTGTAGCCCCATGTAGGGTTCCCAGCTTTCTCCCCCTTCAGCCCAGCTTCTGTGTCTTCTATCCACCCATACTCTGTGCCTTCCCTCTGCAGATTTGTTAGGAGCATGCTAGTCATCTCACTTCCTCAGTTGGAGCTGCTTGACCCGGCTGCATCTAGTCAGCCCTCTTGCCCTCCCAAATTCTCCTTTTTAATATAGGCATTTATTGCTATAATCTTGCTTCTTAGCACTGCTTTTGCTATATACCACAGGTTTTGGTATGTTGTGTTTCCATCTTCATTTTTTTCATGGAATTTTTAAATTTTCAAATTTTCATTTTAACTCTTTTCTTTACCCCGTGGTCATTTAGGAGCATGTTGTTTAATTACCATGTGTTTGTATTATTTCCAGTGTTCTTCTTGGTATCGATTTTTAATTCTATTCCATTTCCATCTATGAAGATATTTGATATGATTTTGACTTTTAACAATTTGCTGAGACGTATTTTGTGACCGAATGTATGCTCTATTCTGGAGAATGTTCCATTGCTGATAAAAAGAATGTATTTTGCTGCTATTGTAAAGGTCTCTTAGGTTCAGTTGACCTAAATACAGTTTAAGTCCAATATTTATTTTTTGACTCTCCATCTAGATGATCCATCTAATACCGATATGAGGTGGTAAAGACCCCACTATTATGTTTCTGTCCTCTCTTTAGGCCTAGTAGTATTTGAATCTGGGTGCTCTAGTGTTGGGTGTATATATATTTAGAATTGTTATATTCTTTCACTGGTTTAATTCTTTTGTCATGTAATGATTTTCTTCATCTTTTTTTTCTGTTCTCGACTAAAACTCCATGTTACATAAACATAGCTACTTCTGCTCACTTTTTGTTTCCACTTGTGTGGAATATGCTTTTTCATCTCTTTATTTTAGTCTGTATGTGTCTTTACCAGTAAGGAGAGTTTCTTGTAAGTAGCATATAGTTGGATCATGCTTTTAATTTCATTCAGCCATTCTATATCTTTTAAAAGAAAAATTTAATCCACTTATGTTCAAGATTATTATTGATATGTGAGGACCTGTCATATTGTTAATTGTTTTCTCGTTGTTTATACATTCTTTGATCCTTTATTTATCTATTATACATTGTTATTGATGATTTGTTTGGGAAGCATAGGAGACCCAGGGTCACACCATTTTAAAATCAACTCCATCATAAAATTAGCAAGGCACATTCTTTGTCGGACATGACCAGTGGTCATAAGATGTTTATGACTGATGAAGGAGGTTAATAATGCTGTAAGGACAAACTTCTACAACAAGAAAATGTCCAGGTGCCCTGATACTAGCAAGGCACATTCTTTGTCAGTCACGACCCATGGTCATAAGATGTTTATAACTGATGAAATAGCTTAATAATTTATGTGAGGACAAACCCCTACACCCACAAAATGTCCAGATGCCCTGACACATAAAACAATATAATGCTTTTAACTTGCTGTTGTAAATGTTTTGTGACTGAATATTGTCCTGCAACCATATTCATATTCCATCATATCTTTCTTTTATTGTTCGTAAATGAAGATTTATTTATCGTTTCAACACTCAGATTGAAGAATAAGCATAATACATAGAGTTTAGAAGTGCAGTAATTGAAATAATCCACAGTATTACTGTGAGATGTCAGGTCTCCATGAGTCTTGTTTACTTTCTTTTTTCTTTCTAATTTTAAAGGGATCTAAAAAGCCACAGAAGTACTTAGATGAATGGATATAGAATTCACGTCTATGACAATATTGCCTGTCAAGGAGATCAAATCCATTCAGTTAATCTGCCATTTCTCAATGTTAAGAGGGAGTGAAAATATTTTTTAAAAAGTTTTACTTTACATGATGGCCAAAATGGCTGACTAGAAGCAGTTAGTATCCACTACTTTCACAAAGAGAAGAAAAAGTGGTGAATAAATACTACATCTTCAATTGAAACACCCAGGTGGGCACAAACCCAGGGATTCATCAAACAAACAACTCAACCCAAAGAGAACAGAGAGGAGCAATAGATTAATGCCTACCTGACAGTGGCATGGAGCCAGAGGAGGCTCCCCGACCACTGGGAAATGGTGAGAGAATGAGAAACCCTGGGACACACACTTGGTCCATAGATCTTTGCAAGCCCTGGTCTCAGGAGATGCCCTTGTGAGCTCATCCCACAAAAACCTTCAGACTGATATGCAAAGCTATGGGAGTCTCAGCAGAGCCACTGCCGAGGCATAGCCAAAGTCCCAAAAGCCTTTGATCCCCAGGCATTCCAGCATTAGTCGCTTCAGCTCTGGCAAAGGCGGAGGTTAGTCTCCTTTACACACATCCAGGAAAGGAGCCAAATCCAGGGGGTTAAGCAGCAACTGTCTACAGGCTTCACTTACACTGCACCTCACAGGATAAGACCCATTGGTCTAGGACTCCAGCCTCCCACCACGGGGGTTATGAGGCTAGTAGCAGCTCTGCACTTCCCCAGGACAGATCTCCAGGGCAAGGGGGCAGCAACTTTCCTGCCTTGCAGCCCTCACTGTTGTTGCCTTCAGGCTCTGGAGAGCCTACAGTGACTAGGGACTGGCGCAAACCCCCAGCACAGCACAGCTGTCCCACAGAAAAATGGCCAGACTCTTTTTTTTATGTGGATCCCACATTTCTCCTCAGTGGATGGGAGCTCCCAACCTGGGACTCCAACCACTTCCCATCAGGGCTCTCAGGTTGGTAGCAGCTCTGCATTTCCATGACACAGAGTCCCTAAAGGGAGTGGTAGGCTGCCATCTTTGCTTTCTCACAGCCCTCACTATTGTTGCCTTCAGGCTCTGGAGAGTATGTGGTGATGAGGGACTAACATGTAACCCTAGCACAGTGCAGCTGCTTCATCAAAAAGTGGCCAGACTGTTTTACATGCAGGTTCTCATCCCAACTTCTCCTTAGTTGGTGAGGCCTCCTAACCTTGGACTCCAGCACAACCACCCTGCCCCCACTTGAACACTTCAGTTGGGGGCAGCTCAGCATTTCTCTGAGGAGGAAATCTCAGAGTCAACCCACGACCTCTTGGCCATTGCAGCTGCAGTAGTGCTGCCCTAACCACCTTTGGGCTGAGGAAGGAACAAAGGGCCTAGTCACTTCACTGGCACCCAAGCACTCCACAGCCACCATACAGAGAGGAGTTCAGTCTATCTTCCCTGTGAGCCCCCAGCACCCACTCTTCAGCAGGCAGGGCCCCTGCTCAGGTCCACAGTTTAGATGCCCCACAAACAGCTGAGAATACCCACTGGTAGTGGCTCTGAATTTCCTGGGAAGGGGCTCCAAGAGGCAATCAATGTTCCTTTCTGCCACTGTCACAACAATGTTCTGTCTCTTCTGCTCACAGGCTGGGGAAGAAACTGAGCCTGAGGGCTTCACCCAAGCTTACAGCACACCATAGTCACTATACAGAGAGGAAGCCAGTCTCTCCTCCCTGTAAACCCTCAACCCCCAAGTCCCCAACAAGGAGGGTCCTCAGCTCAGGCTACCAGTGCAGCCACCTCAACCCCTGGCTGAACATTCCCAGGAACTGTGGCTATATGGTTCTCAGAGGTGGAGTTCCCAGAGTCTACTGAAAACCCCTCTACCACTGCCACTGCAGTGGTACTGCCCTTTCTGCCCTTGCCCTGGGGAATGAGCAAAGACCCTTAGTGCTTCAACTGCACCTTGAGCAAGCTTTAATTGCCCTATGGAGAAGTTACTGGTCTGTCTGCCCTCTTTCCCCACCACTCGCTTGTCACAAGGTATGCCTCCCTGGCTTGGGCTCACAGGACAGCTGCCGCAACCCAGGTTGATCACACTGACTGATAGCAGCTCCATACCTCTCAAGATGGAGCCCCAAAAGATAAGTGAAAGACTCTCTATCACAACCACTGCAAAGTTCCTTTCCCCTGTTACCTCTAAGCTTGGGAGGGAACATAAAGCCTGACATTGCCCCAGAGCTGAGATACACAGCCCAGCAGTGTTAAATTGACATCTTCGGCCAGCACTGAAGTAAGAGAGGAGCTCTTACTTTCAGAGTGCTAAGAAGGAGCATGGCTATAGTCATGAAGAAATACAGAGAAGCCATATGACTGAGCAAAAGCTTACCTACTGGCCATTACACTTAAGTACCACCTACCAGATTGCAGCCCAAAACTTCAACACCAAAAATAATTTGTTAATATACCCTTCTGTGAGATCAATCACAAGAATTCAGCTAAAAATAAAGACCCTGCAAAAAGCTTTGGCCCTCTGAAAGCATCTAAAAAATAAGTCTACTGGTGGTCTTCAATTTATACCACAGTTAAAGGTAAACCCATCCACATAGATGAGAAAGAACAAATAAAAGAACTCTAGCAAATCACAAAGCCAGAGTGTCTTATTCCCTGAAAATGGCTATAATAGTTTCTGAGCAAGGATTCTTAACTGGGCTGAAATAGCTGAAATGACAAAAATAGAATTCAGATTATGGATAGGAATGAAGATCATCGAGATTTGAGAGACCATTAAATAATTCAATCCAAAAAATCTAACAATCACAATAAAATAATACAGGAGCTAATAAATTAAATCATATTTTTAAAAAACATCTGATAGAGCTGAAAAATACACTACAAGAATTTTGTAATACAGTCACAAGTATTAGCAGCAGAATAGATCAAGTGGAGGAAAAAAATCTCAGAGCTTGAAGGTTGACTCTGAAATAGTCAGCCAGAAATAAAGCAAAAACAATAAAAAAGAATGAACAATATATCAGAGCAACATTGAATAATATGAAGAGACCAAATCTATGACTTATTGGTGTCCCTGAAAGAGCCAGAGAGAAAGCAAGCAACTTGGAAAACACATAATCTTGAGATTCTCTAATATCAAAATAAAAGAAAAAAATGTCAAAGGCAGATAGAGAGAAAGGTAAGGTCACCTACAAAGAGAACCCCATCAGGCTAACAGTGGACCTTTCAGCAGAAACTCTACAAGCCAGAAGAGATTGGGAACCTATATTCAACATTCTTAAAGAAAAAATTTCCAACCAAGAATTTCATATCCAACTAAAATAATCCTCATAAGTGAAGGAGAAATAGAATCCTTTTCAGAGAAGCAATGTTGAGGAAATTCATTACCACCAGGCCTGCCTTAGAAGAGGTCCTGAAAGATGCTCTAAATATGGAAAGAAAATACTCTTACTAGCCACTACAAAAACACACTTAAGTACACAGACCAGTGACACTATAAAGCAAGCACACAAGTCTGCAAAATAACCAGCTGAAAACATGGTGACAGGATCAAATCCATACATATTAACACTAACTTTGAATGTAAATGAGCTAAATGCCCCAATTAAAAGGCCCAGAATGGCAAACTGGTTAAAGAACCAAGACATATTGGTATGCTGTCTTCAAGAGACACATCTCACATGCAGTGACACACATAGGTGCAAAATAAAGGCATGAAGAAAAATCTACCAAGCAAATGGAAAACAGAAAAAAGCAGGGGTAGTAATCCTAATTTCAGACAAAATAGAATTTCAACCAACAAGAATTAAAAAGACAAAGAAGGGTATACATAATGGTAAAAGATTCAATTCAACAAGAACACGTAACTGTCCTAAATACGTATGCACCCAACACAAGACCACCCAGATTGATAAAGTTCTTGGAGACCCAAAAGGTGACCTAGATTGTCACACAATAATAGTGGGAGACTTCAACAATCCACTTACAGTTTTAGAACATTGAGGCAGAAAATCGACAAAGATGTTTAGGAGCTGAACTCAATACTTGACCAAACAGACTAAATAGACATCTATAAAACTCCTCACCCAAAACAACAGAATATATATTCTTTTCATTGCCACATGGCACATACTCTAAAATCAACTACACAATCAGACATAAAACAATCCTCAAATATTTTAAAAAATTGAAATAATACCAACCACATTCTCAGCCAATGGCACAGTAAAAATAGAAATCAATACAAAGAAAGTCACTCTAAATCAGAAAATTACATGGAAATTAAACAATCTGCTCCTGAATGACTTTGGAGTAAATAATGAAACTGAAGCAGAAATCAAGAAGTTCTTTAATAGTAATGAAAACAAAAATAAAACATACCAGAATATCTGGGGCACAGCTAAGCAGTATTAAGAGGGAAATTTATAGCAGTAAATGCCTACATCAAAAAGTTAGAAAGATCTCAAATTAGCAACCTAACACTGCAGCTAGAAGAAATACAGAGGCGAGAGCAAATCAACCCCAGAGCTAGCAGAAGACAAGAAATAACCAAAATTAAAGCTGACCTGAAAGAAACTGAGACAAAGAAAACCATACAATAGATCAAGAAATCTAGAAGTTGTTTTTTTGAAAACTAATAAAATAGATACACCACTAGGTAGATTAATAAAGAAGAAAAGATAGGAGACCCAAATAAACACAATTAGAATTAACAAAGGGTACATTACCATTGACCCTGCAGAAATACAGAAAGAAAAATCAAACACTGCTATGAACACCTCTATGCATACAAACTAGAAAATCTAGAAGAAATGGATAAATTCCTGGACACATACACCCTCCCAAGACTAAACCAGGAAAGATTTTAATCCCTAAACAGGCCAATAATAAGTTTCAAAATCAAATCAGTAATAAAAAGTCAACCAATCAAAAAAAGTCAGGACCCAACAGACTCACAGCAGAATTCTACCATGTGTATAAAGAAGAGCCGTTACCATTTCTACCAAAATTATTCGAAAAATACTGAGGGAGGAGCTCCTCTCTAGCTCATTCTATGAGGCCAGCATCATTTGGATACCAAAACCTGACAGAGACACAACAAAAAAAGAAACTTCAGGCCAATATCCTTGATGAACATTGATACAAAAATCCTCAACAAAATACTGGCAAACCAAATCCAGCACACATCAAAAAGCTTATACACCATGATCAAGTAGGCTTTATCCTTGGGATAAAGGATGGGTCAACATATGAAAATCAATAAATGTGATTCATCACATGAACAGAACTAAAGATAAAACCCACATGATTATTCCAATAGATGCAGAAACAGCTTTTGATAAAATTCAATATCTTTTCATGCTAAAAACCCTCAATAAAATAGACATTGAAGGAACATACTTTAAAATAATAATAGCCATCTGTGACAAACCCACAGTCAGCATCACACTGAATGAGCAAAAGCTGGAAGCATTCTCCTTTAAAACAAACACAAGGATGCCCTGTCTTACCACTTGTAGTTAACATAGTATTGACCAGAGCAATCAGGCAACAGAAAGAACAAAAGGCATCCAAATAGGAAGAAAGAAAGTTAAACTATCCCTGTTTGTAGATGCCATGAGTCTATATCTAAAAAACTTCATCATCTCGGCACAAAAGCTCCTTCAGCTGATAAACAACTTCAGCAAAATCTCAGGATACAAAATCAATTGCACAAATTATTAACATTCCTGTACATCAACAACAGTCAAACTGAGAGCCAAATCAGGAGTGCAATCCCATTCACAATTGCCACAAAAGAATAAAATACCTAGGAATACTATTAGATCTCTACACTTAGAATTACAAAACTCTGCTCAAAGAAATCAGAGATGGCACAAATGGAAAAACTTTCCATGCTCATTGTTAGAAAGAATCAATTTTGTTAAAATGGCTGAACTGCTCAAAGCAATGTGCAGATTCAATGTTATTTCTATCAAATTACAGATGACTTACTTCATAGGACTAGGAAAAACTATTTTAAAATTTATATAAAAGCTACAAAGAGTCTGGATAGCCAAGGTAGCCCTAAGCAAAAATAATAAAGCTGGAGGTATCTTGTTGCCTGACTTTAAATTATACTACAAGTCTATGTTAACCAAGACAGTCTGGTACTGGTTTAAAAAAACAAAACAAAACATATAGACAAATGGAGCAGAATAGAGAGCCAGAAATAGTGCTGCACATCTAAAATCATTGGATCATTGACAAACCTGATAAAACCAAGCAATGGTGAAATGACTTCCTATTCAGTAAGTTGTACTGGGATAATTGGCAAACCATATGCAGAAGATCAAAACTGAACTCCTTCCTTACACCAGATACAAAAATCAACTCAAGATGGGTTAAAGACTTAAATATAAAACCTAAAACTATATAAACACTGGAAGATAAAAGTCAATACCATTCAGGAAATAGGAATGGGCAAAGATTTTGTGACAAAGACACCAAAAACAATTGCAATAAAAGCAAAAATTCACAAATGGGATCTAATTAAAGAGCTTCCACACAGCGAGAAACTATCAACAGAGTAAACAGACACCATACAGAGTAGGAGAAAATATTTGCAAACTCTGCATCTGGCAAAGGTCTAATATCCAGAATCTATAAGGAACTTAAAAAAATTTACTAGCAAAAACCAAACAACTCCCTTTAAAAGTGGGTAAATGACATAAACAGACACTTTTCAAAATAAGACATGTATTTGGCTAAAAAGCATATGAAAAAATGCTCAACATCACTAAACATTAGAGAAATGAAAATCAAACCAACCATATGACACCATCTCACACCAGTTCGAATGGCTGTAATTAAATAGTAAAAAAAAAAAAAAAAAAAACTTTGACTTTAGACAGCCATAGAGAATACCTTTTTGCATTGTATTACCTGGCTTCTTTCAGCCACCTACATCTAAATGTCGAAATCTCTTGCTAGACTTTGGAAATTTTCATCTATTATTTCATTAAATAGGTTTTCTAATCTTTGTTTCTTCACCCTTAGTAATACTGACAATTTGTTTATCTTGTCATGTTATGTTGTCCCAAATGTCACAAAGGCTTTGCTCTTTCTTTTTTATTATTTTTTGTTTACTTTTGTCTGACTGGACTATTTCAAAAGACCTATCTTCAAGTTCTAAGATTCTTTCTTCTGCTTGGTTTAGTCTACTGTTGACCCTTTCAAATGTATTTTATATTTCCTTTAATGGATTCTTCAATTCTAAACTTTTATTTGGTTCTTATTGAAAATATCTGTTGCTTTGGTAAATTTCTCATTCATATTCTGAATTTTTTAAGTTTTTTTGTGTTATTTTTCAGAATTCTCTTGAATATCACTGAGATCCCTTAAAATCAATGTTTTTGGCCAGGCATTGTGGCTCAGACCTCAGTATTTTGGGAGGCTGAGGTGAGTGGATCTCTCAAACTCAGGAATTTGAGACCAGCATAGGTGACATGGTGAAACCCTACCTCTAAAAAAAAAATTAGCCAAGCATGATGGCACATGCATGTAGTCCCAGATACTTGGGAGGCTGAGGTGAGAGGATTACTTGAATCCAGGAGGTGGAAGTTGCAGTGAGCTGAGATCACACTTCTGTACTCCAGCCCTGGGCAACACAGTGAGATCCTGTCTAAAAAAAAAAATCAATATTTTGAAAAAAACAATATTTTGAATTCTTTATGGGGAAATGAAATTTTCTTTTTGATTAACATCTATTGGCCAGGCATGGTGGCTCACGCCTGTAATCCCAACACTTTGGGAGGCCTAGGCATGCAGATCACCTGTTGTCAGGAGTTCAAGACCAGCCTGGCCAACATGGTGAAACCCCATCTCTACTAAAAATAAAAAAATTAGCTAGGCACAGTGGCACATGCCTGTAGTCCCAGCTGCTGGGGAGGCTGAGGCAGGAGAATTGCTTGAACTCAAGAGGCAGAGCTGCAGTGAGCTGAGATTGTGCCACTGCATTCCAGCCTGGGCAACAGAGCCAGACTCCATCTCAGGAAAAAAAAAAAAAAAAGATCTATTGCTGGATAATTAATGTGTTCCTCTGGAGGTGTCATATTTTCTTGCTTTTTGTGTTTCCAGGGTGCCTACATTGATGTCCACACATGTAGTACAACAGTTGCTTCTTCAGTTTTGACATTTACTTTTAGTAGAGGAGGACTGTTTTCTGGAGATGTATCTATGGTATTCAGTGGGTAGGGCACTTTTGCTGTGATTCTGGGTACACAGTAGCATAGTCTTTGGGTGATTTATTTGGCTATAAACAACATTAGTAGTATTTGTGATTTCCTTCGTGAGTTAGGGTGCAGTCATTAATGGAGACTGGTGAAATTTTGCTGTGGACTAGTATGTTTTGTGGGCCAGTCTTTAGGCCACAGCGGTGGTAGCCGTTGGCTGAGTATGCCTATCTTTATGCCCTAGGGAAGTGCACACTGCTACATGTCTTGGTTTTTACCAGTGTGTTAATTCTTGGGCCTCTAGGCAGCATGCTTGGAGGCCAGTAGTGGCAATGGTAGATCAATAGGTGGGCAGGTTCTCAGGCCTCTGGACAGTTGACATGACATGGGCATTCGAAGTAGCACTGGAAAGAAAATTCTTTGGATCCCTAGCAGTGTGTGTTGATGTTGGCAGTGGCTACAGTGGGCTGAGTGCACTGGTATCCAGGCCCACAGCATATCCATTTGAGAGGTAGGTGCCACCTGAAGGGGTAGCAGCTAGGAGTTTAGGCCACACCCCAGGCCCCTGAAAGAGTTACTTAAGTTCCCAGGGTGGTGGATTGGGTTGGACAGTCTCCAGGACCCCAGGCTATGTGCTTTGTCGAAGAGGTGGTGGTGCGGCTAGGTTGGATAGCTTGTGCTCAGGCACCCTGGTGGTGAGAGTAGGCATTAGCCATGGGGGGCAAGAGGAGAGCAATTCTCAGGTCCCTGGCAGAGTGTAAGGGGGACGGGTAGAAGCAGCTTTGTTGAGGGCTTGCCACTGAAGAGGGTGAGGCATCCCTCTGGTCACATCCTTGTGCTGGCAGATGGGGAACATGCAAGCCCTTCAAACCCTAGTCCTTATGGGATTTGCCTCCCCTACCCTGGCTTCAAGAGCCCTCACTCAGCTTGCAACCAAGTCCCAGCAGCAACTTTCACTCACCTTGTGACCCCACCTCAGATCACTCACTTCCTGGCACTAGTTGCTGCCTCTCAGGCCTAGCTCATTTCCTAGCCCTGGCAATAAGAGTGATCCCTACTTGCTCTCCTGTCCCAGCAGTGACAACCCAAGTTTTCATAATGCCCCAGTCCCAGCACTGCTGGGTCCCAGGATAGCATGAAGTTGGCAGAAGCTAGTTGCTGTAGCCACTTATCTCTCAGAAAGAATGTGGAACCTAGTGTGAGCTCCCTCGCTGGAGCAGTTCCATCCCACAGTCTCCTGGCTGGTCTTCATGTTAGTTTCAGGGTTTGGGAGGGTCAGAGGGCTCTTTCATGGCGAGGATTATACTATTTCACAGTGGGGATATGAACTGCTAGAAGTCTATTACTTGCCCCTTCTTTGCATTAGGAAGTCACTCCCAGCTCCTAGCCTAACCTGGGAAAGGAGGCTGCCTCTTCTTCTTCCTCTCAGATTTTAGTTTCTCCTGTTACTTCTCTGTTGAATTCCAACATCATCTCTTGGATAATGTACTCATACTGTCACTGTCTATATACTGCTCTGGTTTTTCTAAGTGGAGGAGGCAGGCATAAAATGGTTTTAGTTAGCCATGATAAACTCCCCATCAACATTGTGGTTTTGGTATTTGATTTTCTCTTATTTGTTGCTGTAAGTGGAAAACACCACCTTGGTCTATCATGTTAAAATCTTCTTAACTTGTTGTCTTCTTTTGATTGTGGTTCTGTGCAGGAGAAGTTCTTGTTGGTTATGTTCTCAACAGGTTGCTTGCTAGCTCACAGATTGTGGCTGTCACTACTGGAAATGTTATACGCTCTGGTGGTGAAACTCCAAGGAAAGAGAATAAAAGTCCTATTTACTTACTAGGTTCCAATTCTGAGTCAGAATCCATGCTGCGTCCTATTATAAGTGTGATGTATTCCTTTCAAGAGCCCTATGAAGTGGACATTATTGTCCTTATTTTGCAGATAAGGAAACTGAGGAGACTTGGGGTCACACAGAATCAAAGTTGAGGTATAACCCAAACTTACACAAAAGCTCACTGGGCTAGTGCCAGCATCTACAGGACTAAGAGGGAAAAGAGCCGTATGAGAAGAGGAAATAGGTATAAAATAGCTACTTAAGACCATTAATTGTGAACATGCTTGCTTTTTATCTAAGTCTTCCTAGAAATCAATGTATTTTTAGTCCTCTATTAAGTTGTGCATTAGGAACCAACTAGAATGTACATGACTGAAGTAGATGGGTAATGAATATAAATGGTAGCCCCAGCTAAAAAGGACTTAGAATCCCAGCAGTCCAGACAATATCCTGTTTGGTGTGACATCTTTACCACAGAAGCTATTTTTCATGGGTTTCCCAGAGACTCCAACCCTAGATCAGGGCTGGAGATTGAAATTGAAGGAAGACTACAGACCAGGAGATTTAACTATCCAGTTGGTCTTCAGCATCCTGTTCTTACTGACTCCCCCATGCATCTTGCTTGAAGTGTGGACTCCAATATGGACCATCAGAACCTAACCTTTTAATCAATGAACTAGATTAGTGCTTTTAAACTACACATCATGACACATCAGTGGATTATAAAATCATTTTATAGAGTTGTGGCCAACATCTTCTAAAAAGTGGAATATGGTAGGATAGGATAGGATAGAAAATAAAATATCAGGATGCATAGTACAAAACAGGTATAAGTATTGTATTGTAAACTCATTTTATGTGTGTGTGAGTTTATATGTACGTAAAGGTGTAGAAAAACATGCACACATTCATACACACATAGACACAGTGAATATAAATATACACAGGACTATATATGTATAAATGAATGCAATATCACATGAGTTAGCTATTTGTTCTCCAGCCAAGGAAAACATTTTATATTACCCTGTAACATGCTTTCATACTCTGAAAATTTGGACAGGAATGCTCCCAAACTAATAGCAATATAATTAAGTAAATTACTAAGTGTTTTCTTTATGGTGTGTACAAATAAATACTTTATTAAAAGTTAGCAGTTCAACTTGTAAGGATATCAAATGACTAATATTTTCAAAAATAAAAAAATTGAGTGGTGAAAATACAGTTTATGAAAAATATTTTTATTTCTTCTATATTTTCTGCTCTTTGTAATAAATAAGAATTGTCTTTTATAAAGAGAAAATAGGGATACATATTTAAAACCAACTAAACCTTCAATGTTCTATACATTACAGAAGAAGCTATTTTTACCACAGTCCTTAGAAGAAAAAAATGAAAAATTACAAAACGGCAGAACAGCTTCCAAGAACAAAATATCCTTTGGTGGTTTGGTTTTATTGATAGAGCCCATGACTAAGCAGTAAGTGTCTAGTTTGTGGACATTTTCTGATGACTGCTTACAACTCACAGGGAGTTTAAGTAAATTTAAACTTTATCACTCCATGACTGTTGAAACAACAACAGGGAGTTTCTGTGTGACTTGAGCTTTTCCCAGGAGGAAAGGCTCCTTCCCATGCCCTTGCTGATAAAGGTGGCAACTTGAAAGTGTTCTCAGTATAGTTAGATCAAGGTAATTCTTAAGCAGTAACTTATGAGGCACGAGCATTCCAGCATTGATTGACTTTGGTCCTCATGATCATCTATAAAGTAGCCACTCATAATATCCCTGCTTCACAGATGAGGAAACTAAGGCACAGAGGGAAAGTGAGTGTGACACAGTGTAGAGTGCCATGCTAAGGACTTTGGATCTTGAATGATTTATGCAGGGGAGTGAAATATTTCTATCTGTGTTTGGAAAGATAATATGGGTAGCAGTGCATAAGTTGTATTATAGGTGAAAAACACCAAGGGGGTGAAAACTAGTTGAGAGACCATGCTTCACTCTCTCTCTCCATTCCAGCCCTGCAGAACTATGAACTGTTGTCCAAACATGCAAATGACTGAATTATCTAGTGTCTTTTTACGTATTATTCTTCTGGTGACAGTTCCTGTCTTCCCTTTGTCCCCCTGGCAAATTCCTCCGCCCCCTTCAAGAGCTAGTTCATGGAACAGTTCCTGTCTGCAGAATCAGCTAACATGCCATTTGCCTGTGTGAAAGGCAGCACAATGTGAAAGCGAGAGGAGGGAGTTGAGAGTCAGACTTATCCGCTCAGCCTCTCGCAAGCTGTGTCCTCCCCGAGACTGTCAGCTCACCTCTATATTGGGAATAATACTCTCTAACTTGCAATGTGGGTGTGGGAATTTTAGATGATATTCTGGCATTTCCTAAGCATCTGTAAGTTATGTTTTTCTTAATTAGTTTGTCACCCTAAAAACCCACACTTTCCACCACCACCAAAGAGATTGAATGGCACCATGTTCTATTTTCTCTTAGTATTTTTATCCTATGTCTACACAAACATTGTCACCTTGGGTAAAAATTACATTAGCTCATGAACAATGACTGCAGCTTTCTCATTCCACAGCTAGATTCTGCCTTCTGACCCATTGTGGTAGGGTGAATAATGCCCCCCACCCTTGAGATCCCCATGCCCTACTCTCTGCAACCTATGAATATGTCATTTAGAATGGCAAAAAAGTCTCCACAGATGTTTTAATGTCTAGAGATGGAAGTGGTTTCTGGATTATCCAAGCAGGTCCAACGAATTCACAAGGCTCCTTATGAGAGGTAGTAGAGTTAGAGGCAGAAAGGTCAGAGGAGAGAGGGGAGATGTGACAATGGAAGCAGAGGTTGGAGTGATGCAGTTTGAAAATCAATGGAGGGTCCATAAGTCAAAGAATGTAGATGCCTCTATAAGCTGAGAAAGGAAAGGAAATAGATTCTCTTTTAGAGCCTTCAGAAGAAACATAGCTATGATCATACTTTGAGTTTAGCATGTTCAACACACTTGGGACTTGTGACCCCCCAAATTGCAAGATAATACATTTGTATTGTTTAAGCCACTGGGTTTGTGTTGATTTGTTACAGAAGCCATAGGTAACTAATATACCAACACTGCAACAACTTCCTTTCTCCCCAGAGTAGAGCAGTGCCTTCCTGAGGGATGAATAAAAACATCATAATCTAGTACGTCTCCTTGTTTCCAGAATTTGTGGGCATAAAAACAGTCTTATTTATTTACTTAATTTTTTAAAAAGCCATCTAGTAATGCATAAGTGTTACTGATATTTATTGGCAAAGGTAATAATAATGGTCAAGGTAAATATGTAGCTATAAAGTACTGCAATCATGTAAATGCATGAATATGTATCAGCCAACATGTAACACCAAGCATAACCAGTATTCACACCTTCCTTCAAAATACTTTTTGCTTAAGATACCGGAATTTTTTTCTTCCATGAAATTGTTATGCGTCAACACAATTTTTGCACTATTATTAAGAAGTATTTTGACTATACTACAACTTGATTTATTTTGTTTATTTAAAATCATAAGGATAACACAAATATCAGAAGTTCTTTCACAGTTAGATTGAAACTGGAAAAAAAAAGTATGCTATATAGCAAATGCACACACGTAGGCAGCTAGTAGCTAACTCTCCAAAAGTTTCTTAATTATTTTCTTGTACAGCGGGGCTTGCAGGTTCAAGCAAATTTTCCTCCCATTCTTCAGCGTGGCTCTGGCAGGGAAAAGAGAAGAGATGTCACTTTCAGTCCTTGGGTTTGCAAATGGCATTAGAAGGGGGAGGGATGGGCAGAGGAGGCACGGAGCGGGAGCACTGACTGATGCAGTGCGAGGACTCACATCAGTTGGGCAGTGGGGCAGTGGGGTCCGGCCTTGATCACCTCCAGGCTGGTGATGTGCCTGGGACGGACCTGGGAGGTGGTCTTCACACACAGGCACTGCAGGTCCCCATCTTCTTCAGCTTCAGCTGAGGGGGAAAGGGAGAGGGTAAGAGAGGAGGAGGGGAGGGAGTGGTGACTCCATGAGTAGCCAGAGGTACTTTAGGGACTTTTTCCACTACCTTCAGCCTTCTTTTCCTTAACCATAAATCACACCTCCCCCAGACAGAAGTTGTGCTGACCAGGTGGTAGGCGCATGTGCAGCGCCTGGCACTGTGGCCAGACACTCAGCAGGCACTCCGTTAAGCGTAGCTGTGATCATGATCCTAGAGGATTCCTCCCCAGCCCCAGGGCTTCCCGGACTCCCCCTCGCCGCTGCCGGCCCTCACAGCCTGGCTTCTGCTCTCACCGCTGGCGAAGGCGACCACAAGTGGCAGGAACAGCAACCCCAGGAACAGCAGCCCGGGGCGTGAGGCGCAGAACCCGGCTGCGGAGCTCATGCTGCGGCAGAGCTTCCAGCAGGATCTCAGTGCTCAGTGCGATGGGAAACTCGGGCTGGGTCTCTGTGGCCAATGACTCCTGAGCCTCACCGGCACGTTTTATTCCCGGCTGTCCTTCCAATCCGGAAGCCTGAAGTGGACCAGCGAGGAACTGCGGTGCGGAAACTAAGATAGTACTGGGAAGACTTGGGCTCTGGCCAGCCAAGATTACCAAAAAAAAAAAAAAAAAAAAAAAAAGAAAGAAAGAAAAACAAAAAGAAAAAAGAAAAGAAAGAAAGAAAGAAAAGGCTCTGGGCAGCTGCCTTGGCTGGGACCCCTAACCTCAACTTACATACAAGCACGTTTGTAGAGTTAGAAACAGAACTTGAGTCAGAAAAGGAATGTTTTTTGTGTTGTATTAACAGTAGAGTTCTCTGCTGTCATCATGCAACTTACACAGTAGGTGCCTTCAGGACCCTGACAGTTCCTGCTTCCTTTCCAACCTCCCAGCTGCAACTACCAATTATTACTACTGAGTTTGGTGGCTTTGTGTGCGAAGCATGTGTTATTCGCAATTATTTTCTGCTACTAATAAGTTTTATTTGGTCTCTAGGCGATGACTCTTTTGAATTTCACCTGAATGTGGAAAACTTCCCTAGTCTCTGGATGGTATTTACCAGGCTCCACCAACAATCACCCAGTATGCTGTAGGACGCAAGGTCTATTTTCCCATTACTCGTACTCTTGGAAAAATTGCAGAAGTAATATTTGAATGCATTCTTTTTGTAAAAGCTTAGTGCCTGGCTGTTTCTTCATTGTTTCCATCCTGAATAACAGTCCAGAAGAGAGGACAAGAAGAGTTTGCCAGGCCATGTCTCCCAGTGCCTGCTGTGTCTTCAGCCAGTGCTAGTGACAGGGTGAGATGGGCTGCACTGTTGGTGGGGAGAAGTGATGCTCTCTGCAGGAGGATTCAAGGCATCTGGGAGTTGAATGTGAGAATGATGGGAGGTGACAGTGGAGGGGATGCAATAGAATCCCACATAGGAAAGGGGAAGAGATCCATATGGACTGTCTTCGCTTCTCTGAGAAAGAATGACTTTGGCTCTTGATTAGGGCAAGGTACACCCTCAACCCAAAGCCAGAGGTTCTCTATCACACTTACTAACAGTGGTAAAGGGTGTCAGGAGCCCACTGCATGGAAAAGCTGATATTCTAATATGTGGTAGGACTGGACTTCTATAGAAATATGCAATTTAATTGTTGAGCTGAGTAATTTCTTCCTCCTACTCTCCCACTACCTGCCTTTTCACCTGACTAAGACTTATTTATACTTCCGGAGTCAGCTTAAGTATCAGTTCCTCAGAGGGCCCTTCCCTGACAACTATATGTAATTGTGTTCTCTTGCCTTTCTATCTTGCAGAACTCTGTCTTTCCTGTTTCTCACATGTAACACACACACACACACATATATATATATTACACAGAGATACGTATGTGTGTGTGTGTATGTGTGTATTTCATAGTGTTAAAAATGGTTTTGTTTCCTAAACTGGAAAACACTATGAAATCAGAGATTATAACAGTTATCACTGTTTCAGTGTACTGGTAGAGACTCAATTCAAAGTGCCACATTAGCGAAGATGATGTGTTGAAAATGATGATGATGAAGTTTTAACATATTCATGTATCTGCTCCTTCAAGCAATTGAAGCATACCTCTGTATTAACATGTGTAATATATAGTTGCAATTATTTGCCTACTTATCTGCCTCTCCCACCACATAGTGATCTTTTCAAGTGCAATTCTCTGTGACTTACATACAGTAGTGCAGCACATAACATTTAGGTCAACAATAGACTGCATATATGACAATGGTCCCATAAGATTATAATGGAGCTGATAAATTCCTGTTGCCTAGTGATGTGATTCCCATTGCCTCATGGTTGTAAAGTCATAGGAAGCAGTGTATTACTGACATGTTTGTGGGGATGCTGGTGTAAACAAACCCATTCACTGCCAGTTCTATAAAAGTATAGCACATAAAATTATGAATAGTACACAATACTTGATGAGAATAACAAACAACTATGTTACTGGTTTATGTATTTACTATACTATACTTTTTATTATTATTTTAGAATATACTCTTTCTACTAGTTATAGAAAAAACATTAACCGTGAAACAGTCTCAGACAGATCCTTCAGGAAGTATGAGTTGTTATCATCTGTCTGTTGTCATAGGAGATGGCAGCTCCATGCATATTATTGCCCATGAAGAGCTTCTAGTGGGACAAAACAAGGAGCTGGAAGATAGTGATACTGATGATCCTGACTCCGTGTAGGCCTAGGCTGATATGTGTTTTTGCATCTTAATTTTTAACAGAAAAGTGTGAAAAATAAAAAATACAAAACAAAACAAAAAACAATTAGCCAGGCTCTATGGCTCATGGGTGTAATCCCAGCCTGAGAGGCTGGGGTAGGAGGATCGCTTGAGACCAGGAGTTCGAGAGCATCCTGGGTACCAAATGAGTTCCCTTCTCAATAACAATTTTCGAAAATTAGCTGGGCATGATGGTGCACATCTTTAGTGAAGATCAAGGAAGATCACTTGATCCCAAGAGTTTGAGGCTGCAGAGAGCTATGATCATGTCACTGCACTACAGTGTGGGTGACAGAGAAAGACCTCATCTCTAAAATAAATAAATAAATAAATAAATAACTACATAAAAAAGAAAACGAGCTTATAGAATGACGATATAAAGAAAAAACATTTTTGTACAGTTGTACAATGCGTTTAAAGTGTTATTACAAAAGTCAAAAAGTTTAAAAATTAAGAAGTTTATAAATAAAAAATACAGTAATCTAAGGTTAATTTATTGTTGAAGAAAAAATATTTTTTATAAATTTAGTGTAGCCTAAGTGTACAGTGTTTACAAAGCCTAAAGAAGTGTACAGTCATGTCCTAGGCCCTCACATTCACTCACCACTCACACTCCGACTCATCCAGAGCCACTTCCGGTCCTACAAGCTCCATTTGTGGTAACTGCCCTATAGAGGTGTACCATTTTACTCTTTTATACCATAATTTTACTATATCTTTCTACACTTACAGATGTTTAGATACTCAAATATTTACCATTGTGTTACAACTTCCTATGGTATTCAGCACAGTAACATGCTGTACAGGCTTATAGCCTAGGAGCAATAGGCTGTACTATATAGCCTAGGTTTGTAGTAGGCTATACCATTTAGGTTTGTGTAAGCACACCCTATGATGTTCACACAATGACAAAATCACCTAATGATGCATTTCTCAGAATGTATCCCAATTGTTAAGCAAAACATGACTGTATTTTTGAACATCCTGTATCCAACACAATGGCTGTTGCAGAACGTTTTGTAATTCATGTGTGTTTATGAACCTGAAACTTGAAGCCCCTTCTGAGTTAACAGCAGAGAGAATGAAGGGGAGGGATGATTTTGCATATGGATGGGCAACACGCTGGGTTTTTACAATCTTACACCCAGATTTTAATGTTTTTTTTTTCTTTTTTTTTTTTTTTTGAGACGGAGTCTTGCTCTGTCGCCCAGGCTGGAGTGCAGTGGCGCGATCTCGGCTCACTGCAAGCTCCGCCTCCCGGGTTCACGCCATTCTCCTGCCTCAGCCTCCCGAGTAGCTGGGACTACAGGCGCCCGCTACCACACCCATCTAATTCTTTTTGTATTTTTAGTAGAGACGGGGTTTCACCGTGTTAGCCAGGATGGTCTCGATCTCCTGACCTCGTGATCCGCCCGCCTCGGTCTCCCAAAGTGCTGGGATTACAGGCAGTGTAAAGGAATCCAGGTGGCACTGAGTGGCAACTAAATCACTCTTTCTCTGCATGTAAACAGAGTAACTCAATACATGCACTCAAAAACAGAAGACATCTGCATCTCAGGAGGTATAAGCATGGTGTCAACACTGTGCCATGTCTCAGGAGCTGGTCTTGTCAAGTTTCAGTGGGAAACCACTAAACATAATGAGTGAGATGCCTGATACCCTATAATTATTATAGTCTGTACAGTATGCTTTTTATGTATCAAGTTGTATTATGTGTGTGAATAATACTATGTTATATGTAATGTAATCTCTTCATTAGAGAAAGAAGAGTTGAGGAAAGCACTGTGGTGTGGTGGTTAAGAGCACAATTTGAAATTCCCACTCTGTTACCTACTTAGTTATCTGAAAGTGGGCAAGTATTTTAAACTCTATAAACTTGATTTTTCTCTTCTGTAACACTGGGGAGGATAATAATAATCATAAGAAATAATTACTAACATTTATATGTGGCTTATTTATGACACACATTATTTTAAATACCTTAAATTTATTGACTCTTTTAATCCTTCCATAAACTCTGTGAGGGAGGCAATATTATCCCCATTTTAGGGATGAAGAAACTAAGGTACAGAGAAATTAAGCAACATGACCTGATATACACAGCTAACAAGTGGCAGAGCCAGGTTACCTCATTATTCAAACTCCAGAGGATGTTCTTTTAACCAGATCATATCTATCTTTTAAAAAATTGTTTAGTTCATGCATGCAAAACACTTAGTATTCCTGGCATATTAAAATGATTAATAAATTGGAACTATTATCATACTACATTAAGAATGACACCGATCATCAATTTAGTATCTTTTGTTGGTCATACTGTGAAATACCAAGTATACAAAAAAGAGAGGAAAATTAAACCTTTTTTTCCCCAACAATCCTGTTAAAATTAATAATAGATGACAACAAGTCAATAGCAAATTTTTATTTCATGTGAATATTTTTGTAAGAATAGTGTGGGTATAAATTTTAGGGTTTAAAAAATGAATGAAAGTTCTGTTGATGAAAAAAGTAGAATTTAGAATTAGGAGTCTAGTAAGGTTGAAGTCCTATATTGTACTTATTTATAAGGCTTATTCTAATGATAGAATTATAACTATGTAGATATATTAATTCATTTTCATCATCTATTTTTGTTCTACTAGTGGCAAATATATTCACTTTAAACCAGCTAACCACAGTTTATAAGACATATTCACCAATTTATTATTTTAGTGTTTGATGGCTAAAATAAACATCAGAATAAACTTTCAGGGAGTATTTTAAAAAAGACATCCTAGGACTAAGACACTGAAAGACTCTATTAAGTTCCTAAATATATTAACAAAAATGTATTAAGCAAGTATTCTCTGTTGGGCTCCAAGTAATTCCTATTATCATTGACCATTATGAAATCTAATAATACCCATGAGTATGTCTAATAACCATAAAGTAGACAAGGAAAAATCGACCAAGTTGTGTTAGAATAGAAATTTTTAAAGAAAAAACATGCAAAGTACAGTCCAATGTTTAGCTAAGAATTAGAGGGTTGAAACCAGGCTTATTTATTTTCATCTTCTTTCTGCCATCTTTTAACCAACCTTCTCAGAATAAAATGTGATTTTTGAGACAGAATGAAACACATATCCAAATTTTAATACGGTAAGAATAGGTATCCTGAATAAATGAGAACTCTAGAAAATCAAGGTTTCAAAATTCTACCCTTCCTGGGAGTTAAAGAAATTTGGCAGAAACAGCACAAATTAATCAGCAGATTCATCACCTGCCAATTTTTTCTGTACAATTTTCTTGATTCTGGGAGCATCTGGGTCCAGGCAGATTTTCCTCCCATCCTTCAGTGTGGCTCTGCAAGAGAGAACAGGGTTATCTGTGGGTGTCCTGATCTGAATATCAGAACTAATCCATGAGACTGGAGGAAACGAGTGCCTATGCGGATGGAGGTAGAGGGTTTCTCTGATAAGGCAACAGCACAGAAACAGCAACTTACATCACTTCGACTTGGTTGCAATGGGTTCCTTTCCCGATCACTTCCAAACTTTGGATGTTTTTGGGATGAATTCCAGAGGTTGTCTTTATACACATGCAGCGGAGTTCAGCATACAAGTCACTGTCTAAACTTTCCTCTAGGGTAGAAAATGTGACCTATTGGTGGTCATGAATATTTTCCTCAGGTCTCTTTATTTGCAGATTGAGGGTAATTGTACCTCTCTCATAAAGCCATTGTGAATATGATCTGTAACGCTTTAGTAAAGTGCCCAGCAGATTGCCCAGCACACAAGAAGTGAGAAGTGACCCCCCTGTGTGCCTCCTCCAATTGGAGTTGTTGGTATAATGGCCCTCTCCAGCCCCAGAGGCACCAAGCTAGTCTCTACCCCAGAGACAGGTGTAGCAGAAGCAGCAACAAGTGCAGGGAAGCAGGGCCTCTACCTTTGCCTTTTGCCAAGTTTCTCTTAGTTTGTCCTTTGGTGGAGGAAGCCAGAGCAGTCAGCAGCAACGACAGAAGCAGCAGCACCTGCAAGGCATGAAGTGGTCTCGCACTGTTACAGGAAGGGGTGGTATCAACTCTGAGGCTCATGGCGGAGAAGTCTGAGCTAGAGTTGTTTCCAGAACCAGAAGACCTCTGAGTGAGGGTGAGTTGCTGCCTACAAGTCTGCAGATAAGTGGCTTCTCATGCCCTGAAGATGTCATTTATATGCTCTCTCTCAAAGCCAGTAAGAAGGAAGAGGTAGGAAAGGAGGAAGTGAGGGTATGTGGTGATACACACATAAGCATTTGAAGCTGTGCCCAACCCAGAGAAAGACCAGACAGGTCAAATTCCTACTAACTTGCTTAATGTGCATTACTTCACATTCCCGCTCTCCCTTTCTCAATACTTATCTTCCTTACACCTGTGTAAGAACTCCGTTCAGGAAGGTAAGAACTAGACTGAAATACTACATGCATTTTCTTTGTATGATTTATAACAATACGCCCTGCCTTTCCTATGCTGCAGTTTTAGGCTTAATAGAAACTTTAGGAGCACCTGAAGGCACAAACATGTGGCCCTTGAAAGAGGAAGTTATCTTTCCTTGTTAGTGCCAAAGAAAGCAAATGTTCTTTTCATGGATGTTGATAAATATTGGGATTGGTTTGGAGCATGTAAGTAAAATAAGAGCCAATTACCGTCAAAGGTTGTCTTTGGATTTTAGCTTATTGGATTCTTTCTGCCTTCAATCTATATTATCTTTTGTAATTTCATCTAGAAACTACAAATGAAACTCATCCTCCTTTACATTACAAAAGAAGCTACTTGTTTCTACCACCTAAGAATACCTAAAAAGTAGGACCCAGCATATTTATTTTTCTTTTTATTTTTAATTTAGCAGAAAAATTATATAATTTATTGCAAAAGATTCGTATGCTGCAGATGTCTTTGAAATAAAACACAAATTTCTCTTCATCATTTCTCCACATTCCTACTATTCAGTGGTAAACACTGGTAACAATTTAGCATTAGTTTTCAATTCTGTCTGCACTTATATGCACACATGTATATATATACAGTGAGACACCATTAAGACATAGAGGTACACATATACATAGAAGTATTGTATATGGATCACTATACAGCTGACTTTTATCCTTCAAAAATATGTGTTCCTTATCTTTTCAGGTCATCTTAATGTAGTTTTCCCCCATTCTTCTTAATGACCATGTGACGTCCTATGGTAAGAACAATAGTTACTCAACCTTGCCTTGTTGGTGCCCTTCAGGGTGTTTCCAATTTTGCACTATTAGAAATTGTGCAAGAAATGTCCTTACCAAGGAAAATATTTGTTCCTGAATTCTCAGACCCAGATTAAAGGTTTTGGTCTGAAATGCTATGTCCCTACAAAGATAGAGAGGTGGACCTACACATTACATGTTGGCTTTATGTTATTTTCTGGTTCTCTGTCCCATCTGTAAGACTTCCTTCCTCAATTGAACCATGCACTTTTGTAGGGAGTGGCGTGTCCTGTGTTTGTTTGAATGTCTCATGTATCCTATAACATGTAGGATACTTCAGTATAAAGTAGATCTTAAATAATTAATAAATCAATGAATACATATCACATGAAAGCTTCCCTATCCTTTCTAATCACCTACAATTCCAGGCCAAACTCGACAGGACCCAAAGCAACTATGCTATTTAAATTGATTTGGAAGATTGTCAATAAAGAAGAGGCAGATGTAAGTGGCACTGGCAACAAGTTTTCTTCCTTTTACAACTATGTATAAGTCTCACAGAATATTATTTAAATTTTCCATATTCTTTTCTTACTTTTCATATCCTAAATTTTAGAAGAAATGCTTAAAATACTAAATGTTCAAAATTACTCTCTATCAAAAGGATGAATATAGTAATTTTTTAAATCATGTTTTTGTTTTCAAGCCAATTTTCCCTATTGTTTAATAGTTATCTACTATGTCTACTCAAGTTCTCAAGTCCTGTTTTTAAATGCGATAACCTACAGACCACATTTGACAGTTTACTTTAGAAGTAAGCAGACTTCCAAATTAACTCGCCCTGGAAAGGTTTCGTGACTTGATGGTGACATCCTATCTCTGAGTAAAGTATTTTATTACGAGTTCCTCAAATGATTGATGTACTAATTACTGTAGAACCTACTGACAGTAAATAGGACAATGATTTATTTCTAAGTTTAGCTGAAACAAAAAGTTTTATTGATTGTTTTGTATGTAGATATTTAGCCTGTATGCTGTAATCTGTAGCTAATGATTTTAACTTCGGTATTGTACCCTCCAATGAAAAAGAAGACAACTCTGGTATGAGGAGTTTTTCTGCCTTATTTTAAGCTTTTCTATTATATAAAGCCCTTGTAACTTGTGAAAGACTAGAATACCCCCAACTTTGCGGATGTGTCTTCCCAGGTCTATCTTCCCATTTGGCTTTCAATAAACATGTATAAAATTATTTCTGCCTCACTAGCCTTAGTTTCAGTTGATGAATGTATTTCTTATTTTTCTCCACCTTATTTATTGTTTTCTTTAAATTAGAGTTTAGCAGTAGAGCATATTTAATTGAAATGATTTTTCTCCCTGTCTCAACACAGAAATTTCTAGTCTTAAGCAAGCTTAAAGGAAGGGTGTAAGCTGAGAGTTCAGAGGCTTCTGAGAGTTGAGACGTGGAGTTAATTGCAGAGATAAGCTCAGCAGGACACAAAATGAGGGGAGCAGACTTCTTTCTCTTTCCTCCTGTGGGGTGACTTTATAGCTTTTCTTCATTGTTGAGATTGAGATATTGTGAATTTGCAAGTCATATACATTTTCATTCAAACATAAGATCAAAGCCATTTCCAGAACAAGATATAAAGGTTTTTTTTTTAAACACTATTCATAGTATATTTTGTTTTCTGTTCAACCCCAAAATACATTGCTGAAAATGTTTATTGGCTTCACTGGACACCTTTTTTTTCCCCTACTTAACATTATCCAGATTTCTTTCCTCGTTCATTAGTAAGATTTCCTAAAAGTTCCTAATCTTTTTAAGAAAACTGTATGAAAAGTTTTCTAAAGTAATGATGCTTTTGAGTGAGTTGATACCAGGAAAAAGGTAGGCTCTTTCCTACCAGGAAACCAACTAGTGGGTTAATACCAGGAAAGAGGTGACTCCAGTATCATGGAGTCATTGTCTTAATCAACAAATGTGGCTTGTCACGAAAGACACATCGTCGGCAAAATTCGTGAGGAAGTAGTAACAGATTTCTTGATTCATCAAAATTTCTTAAGGATATCAGTCAGCATTTGATATAAAACAATATTTTGCTAGTTTTTATTAACTCAAAAAATATTCATTAAGTATCAGTTGATTAAGCCTGAACTTCCTAACAGGTTTTACGAAGTTCTCTTTGCATGACTTGGTCATTTAATTATTTATTTTTTAAAAGTCAGGCCTAAAATATTTGTGGAAAGCAATGGGATATGAAAAATACTCTACTCTTGCTGCTATGATGACAACTGCTGCTGTTAATTGCTGTTACTGTCATTTGCATCATTCCCTTCCATTTCCACGTTGAGAAACACAGTACAGATGATGATAAACTGAGTGTACAAAACTGGTTAAAAGATGTTTTTAAATAACTTATTCAGTTAAAAGCATACTGTTATGCAAAATTATTGTTTAAATAAATGCTAGAATTAGAGAAGAGTTATTTTGTTCCTTGTTTTTAAAATAACTTGACAGCCTTTTTATTAATCTTACATTGTCATTGTGGGTTTGTGTATGTGTGTGTTGGGGGGTGCTAAGTTATTTTAGCTCTTTTTTCTTTAAGTCATCTTATAAATAGCAGAGTCATGAAGGAAGCAAGCCAATTATCTAAGACTCAAAGCACATTTTATGTTAGCTATTTTAAAAGAAAATATCTAGAGACATTGGAGGACCACCATCTATAAAATTAAGGCATAGATGACTTCTCTGCCTCACACAGAACATTTTTAACGCACATTTCCCAAATCCTTCTTTCAAGTATGAAGGAAATAGACTACCACAAGCAAATCAATCATAAAAGCAATTAGTACCAAAAATGCTAAGGATAGTACAATGTTGAGTCTGTTCATTAAAGTATCTTAATAAATTTAAAAGACTAGCCATCAAAAGTTTTTCTGTAAGGGCTGAAACCAAATGTGCTTACTGTATAACTGTGAGTTGACAAGAATTGTTCAGATGTGAATTGAGGTTTTACTGTCTACTGCCCAGAGGTGAAGCATGGGGTGAAAATGGGAGGAGAGTGGGGAGGGTGAAGGAGTTGAGGGGGAAGTATCTTTCTGGGCGCTATTATATACAATACTTCAAAGTTTTGCCGGACTCAGAATTTGTGTTTTAAATTATGTTGATTAATATCATTTGTTAAATCTCAAATATATGAAAGTTACCTAGTTTCCTTACATGCTCATTCATTAAGGAAATTCTAACATAATATTCTAGAGCCTGCAAGTTAACAAGTACCATTAATCCTCTTTTGTTGTGTAATAAGTCAACCTCATTGTTAGTGGCTTAAAATATTAATTTATTGTTTCTGATAATTCTGTATGTTAGCGTGAGTTTCTTCTGCTAAGCTCACTTGAGTGCAGTCAAGAGCAGCTGAAATGGCTGAAAATAAAGAGTGGGACAATAGGGTGACAATAGTCAACAATAACTTAATTGTACATTTTAAAATAACTCATAAAGAATGTAATTGGATTGTTCGTAACCCAAAGGGTAAATGCTTGAGGGGATGGATACCTAATTCTCAATATGCTTGTTTCACATTGCATGCCTGTATCAAAACAGCTCATGTACCCCATACATATATACAGCTACTATGTACCCACAACATTTTCTTAAGAATAAGAAAAATAATAAAATAATTTAAAACAACATTTTAATGGCTTAATTCACATGAGAGGTGGTTGGTGTTGGCTGCTGGTTGTGATTTCTACTGGGGCACCTGCGTTCCTCTCCTACTCTTTTAAATATAATTATTTAACTTCTCACTAATAAGCAGAAATGAGGAATGGCGGGAGAGAAGGAGAATAGGCAAGGGAAGGGGAGGGAAGAGAAGAAGAAGGAAAAGGAGAGAAGGAAGAAAATAGAAAGGAAAAAACAGGCAAGTCATAGTCCCTTCCAACACCCTCCTCCTCTCATCCTTGTCTCCTCTAGTCTTCTCTTTTCTAGTTCTTCCCCTCACCTCTTCTCCCCTTTCTTCCACTCTTCTTACTGGAAAATATTTGTTCTGTGGGAAAACTGAGTATATTTGCAGCAGAAAACCTTAACTTAGACTGAAAGTTCCTCATCTTTATAATTTCCAGATCATAAGGATCCTACAAAGATAATAGGCATGTAACAGGATTATCGATTAATATCAATAAATTAATATTTGATTGATGAATACTTATACAAAGGAAAATACATCATATATTCTGATAGGTACTATGTAATTGACAGAAAATATACAGAGAGTATATTGTTTCCAGAGCTTCTTTAAAAGACTCTGGTGGCTTACGCCTGTAATACCAGCACTTTGGGAGGATGAGGCGGGCGGATCATGAGGTCAAGAGATCAAGACCATCCTGGCCAACATGGTGAAACCCCATCTCTGCTAAAACTACAAAAATATTAGCTGGGCGTGGTGGCACACACCTGTAGTCCCTGCTACTCTGGAGGCTGAGGCAAGAGAATCACTTGATCCTGGGAGGCAGAGGTTGCAGTGAGCCAAGATCATGCCACTGCACTCCAGCCTGGGCGACAGTGAGACTTGGTCTCAAAAAAAAAAAAAAAAGACTCATAGCATATTCTAATATATACAAGTACATGCCAATATAAACATGTATAATGTAATCCAACTGGAGTGTGAATGTATGTACATACATACTAATATGATTAATCTTCTTTCTTTCCTTTTCTTGTGTTTCATAAAAGAGCAATTTCATATAAATACCTATTCTTAGGTATTTATATAGTAAATTTGAGGGACAAAGGAAGTTGAAGTACTGATCAAGATTGGGATGAGACAGAACCTCATTTGTCATCTAGATAGGGAAATGTCAAGTATAACCTAAGAATATGTATTTAAATGAAATTGCTCTTTTAATTTTAGAGTGACAAGGGGACTTGTTTAGCCGAAATCACTTGCTTTTTGAATACCTAGTATGTGCTAGGCACTGTCCTAGGAAATCAGATGAAGTTGATAAGCATTGTCCCCGCCCTCACGAGGCTTACATGAAGCTAGAACAGAGAGACCTTAAACAGATGACAATAAACACACAGGCTCAATAAACTCTACAGTAACTTCGGTGAGAAAACTTCATGAAGGAAAAGTATAGAGCACTATGAGAGGGTATAAAAGGGTCCTCCTCAAAGGTAGGAGTAAGAGTTGGAGAGGTTTCCTCAAGAAAGTAAAAGGCAAGCTATTGCAGAAGGAAGGATGGTAGCTACCCTGGTAAAAGTGAGGGGAGGTATTGTAGATTGAGAGGATTGTGCATGCCAAACCTCTTGTCGGACTACTGCTAGACAAGGAGAAAAGAGGGTAAAAAAGTTATAATTCAGTTAAAACCGAGCAGGGTGGCTCATGCCTGTAATCCCAGCACTTTGGAGGCTGAGGCGGGCTGATGACCTGAGGTCAGGATTTCAAGACCACCCTGGCCAACATGGTGAAATCCCGTCTCTACAAAAATACAAAAACTAGCTGGGCATGCTGGTAGGTGCCTGTACTCCCAGGTACTCGGGAGGCTGAGGCGGGAGAGTCGCTTGAACCTGGGAGGCAGAGGTTGCAGTGAGCTGAGGTCATGCCATTGGAGTCCAGCCTGGGCAACAGAGCAAGACTCGGTCTCAAAAAAAAAAAAAGACATCTACCATGAGCCAGGTTATTGAATTTAGAACAGTATCTGACAGCCTGAAGATCAGGATAACTTGTTAATTCATTAATTCATGCATTAATGCTACATTGGGGATGCAGCGGTAGATATAATATGGTTAATGTTCTGGGGGAGCTAGAGTGGATGAAGAAACCTATACACAAATAAGAGCAATGCAGTGTTTTTGTTGTAATTCAGATAATGAGATGTCATGAGAACATCAAATCGGAAGCCATGAGCTCTGCCAAGGAGCTGGTATTACTTGAGCTGAGTTCTTAAGGATGAATAAGCCTCTTCTTATATGCAGGTAGTGGCCCTAGCAAATCCAAAGTCATGGGCCTAGGAAAGAACATGCCCAGTTAGGGAACTGAACACCTGACTATAGTGAATTTGAGGGACAAGGGAAGTTAAAGTGCTGATCAGGAGTGGGATGAGACAGAAAGAAGGTCATCTGTCATGCTTAGAAACCTTTATTTTATGTTTAGGAAACAATTTAGATAGGGAAGAATTTAGATAGGGAAATCTTTGTGTTTTCTAAAGACCCCAGAAGCCATTGGTGCTGTGAAGGAATAACTAGAAGGGAACTGAACTTGGAGAAAGGTTGAGCCAAGGAAATGGTATTGGGGAATGAGGGCCTTCTCTGTCAGTCAGAGAGGAGCGGAGTTAGTGTTTTAAATTACATAGAATTAAAGATAAGTAAAATGTATTGTAACTGTATAGGAAGGAGAAACAATATGAGTGAAGTTTAGAAATCTTTTAATGTTTATTCAAAGGACAAAATAAAGACTATGAACCAATGAGACACATAGTAAAAAAGTACAATTTTAATATAGTGAATGTAATACATATGTAATTACTCATAACAAAATGGTCAAAACCTTTAAAAGATACACAATAGGCATCTAAAAAGCTCAGCAATGCTAAATATATAATATATATTATATATAAATATATAATATATAAATACATACGTTTTTACCAAGAAATGTTTTATTTTTCTTGCAGTAGCTTTGTTAATTGCACAAAATTATGTTTTGTTTTTGCCATTTAAATATTATCACAGAATCCTATTCTGAAAGACAAACGTTCATTAAAAACAAAGCAAAAATAGAAATTCACAACCATTAATTACCTAGGTTTGTCATTTAAAGGTTTAAAGAAAAAAAGGGAGGAGCTTTCCTACAAGCCTTTTCACAAGTGTCACATTTTCTCTTTAAAACGGAAGGATTTCCAAACAAAGGTGAAATAGCTTAAACAGAAATATTTGTAAAAATAAACTACAGTATTATCAAGGATATTAAGACAACACTGACTAACCGGTTTCATTACCGCATCTTCCCCCACCCCCAACCCCAGTGTGTCCCACCAGGACTAGAACAGGCTTTACATTCAGACAGAAATGCTTCAAAATCCCAGTGAAATGAACTGTGCTAAAAACCTGACAGGCATCTTCCCTGCCCTCCCCGCTCCTGCTCGTCTTCTGCAATCCTCTAACCCAGGTTCTACTCTGTGAAAGGGGCCAAAGCTGTGAGTGGGGAGGGACCTTGCCCCAGCGTGGCCACCTTATATATAATTATATATTCTACCATAAATGCTGGCCTTCTGCAAATTATGATTTTGGAAAATCTAACCCAAACAGAGGGATAAAAAATTGACATCCCTTGGACAACTTCTCCTTGGTTTTTTTTTTGTTTTTTTTTTTTAACATTCCAAGCCCTCTCTGGTCCCCTATCCAAGGAGAAATGCTAGGGCCTCGAGGATGTCGCTATATATTTTTATAACTAAATGATAAATTTATATTCAAATTGTTTGAATGTTTCCAAAACTTTCAGAGTACAAGTCATTGTTAAGTTTGCCTTTACTTTAAAAACTAAAAGAATACATTTCTATATAAACTAGCAGTCAGGAATTTGCCTGTTTTCTAGCTTCTTCATCTATCTAAAATATATATTTAGTTACCAGAATTATGGTACTCCTAATAAAATAGTTAATAAATAGCATATAAAATCAAAGTTTAAAAGTAAATGATGGCAGTTTGCCATACTAAAAAGATAAAGAATGTCTAAAATTATAGGAAGATAAGATATTAGCCCTCATAGAACTTAAACTTTTAGAAATTCTGAATAAGGAAATATATTCTACATAGATAAGGTGTGAAACACTCAGCTTTCTAAAGTGAAATAATTAAATAGTATCCCACAATCAAGAGTAAGGAAATTCTCTAACATATTCCCCAAGAAACATTAAAATATTTCCTATTTCTTATAAAAGTGAAGATAACAGTGTATTTCCATCAACAGAATTCTTATGAAACATCATTTCCACATTAAATCCACAGCCTTCTCAGTTAATATCTTAAGGAATATTTCTTGGAAATATAATAGTCACCTACAATTCCAGACACTTTGAAAGATTAACAGCCAGTGATTCCTGGCTCACACTATAGTCAATTGCCAAAACTTCAATAGCATAGCAGATAAAATAACAGCAAATAGCAGAGGTACTATGCTGAACACTTCATTAGCTGAGCTGAAAGCTTAAGCGGCAAACATAGGTTTTCCTCACACTCTTCAAAGTGAGGAATCCAGGAAGAAAGCTAACTACTGGAAAAACAAATAAACAAACAACAACAAAATCTTTCCTTCTTGTCTTCCCTGGGTTCAGAGACCTCCAGAAAACTCTGCTGAAGACTGGGAAACTTTTCCATGCGTGCTCATTTCTCTTAATCAGTTTTCCTTGTTTCCACTGTTGAGAAAAATATTATATTAGTTTAACCATTTTTCACACTCCTTTCTACTCAACCCTGTTGTCAAAACTCAGCGTTTATAATGTTTGGTAAAAAAGGAGAGTACAAAAATCAATAAAAGCAATGGGTAAACAAAAAACATAACTTAGTGACAAGCTGTGTGTAATTGCTCAAGTAATTACATGTAAGATTGGTATATTTTCCCAGGACAATCCAGAAAAACTTTCCCAATTCAACAACCTTTTAATTCTAAACATGAAAAGTGTTACTTAAATCGTACAGAGAATAAAGACCTTGTGAAGTCTATGGTCTCCCTAGATGAGATTTAAAAACCACAAAGATCAAAGTGACAAGTACCTGTCCAAAATTTTCTGGATGACTTTCTTTAGAAAAGGGGCTTCTGGATCAAGACAAATTTCCTTCCCGTTCTTCAGGGAGGCTCTGAAGGAAAGAAAAAGAAGATACACTCATGAGATACCAAGGTTGAAGACCCAGGCTGCGGGATTTCCCTCTTGCCAAGGTCACAGTGGACACAGCAGCACAGAACTTACATCACTTCCACCTTAGAGCACTGTGGGCCTACGGCGAACACTTGCAGATTACTGATCATTTTGGGATGAACTCCCTGCGTGGTCTGTAAACAAACGCAACGCAGCTCTCTCAACACAGCAGCGGCAGGACCAGCTGGGGAAGAAAGAGAGACACCCTTTATAAGGCAGGTTGCTGGGAGAGTTCCCTGGAACGCAGCGACCCCGCAGAGGCTGGGATGCACCTCTGTGCCCGAGTGCGAGTGCGTCCCGCGCGCCATGCGCTCTCACCGCTGGCGATGGGCCCTGGCTGCGTCAGCAGCAGCAGCAGCACCAACAGCGCGCACAAGGAGCTCGAAGGACCGGGGACACGGGCCGCGCGGCTGGACAGGAGGCTCATAGTGGTCAAGAGAGCGCTGCGAGCGGTCGCGGGTTCCTGAACTGGGTGGAGGAGCGGAGATTGGAGGAGCGAAGATTGGAGGATCCGGAGCACTGTGGCTTCCTCGTGCCTTCTGCACTCCTTTTATCTACACTCATCTCTCCCCACTGACAGGAAACTCAAGCTTTGGGATGCTGGGGAAATTCCCTGAACTCATGGGGCAGTGTGGAAAGAAGAGGTTGGGGGAGGGGTCCAGACAATGGGAACTGGTGGGGAGGGTGGCCAGGAGGAGCTGCGTGCACCTCTACCGAGAGGGACGTTTTAACCCTGCTCCGCGGTGGAGGGAGCTGTGGCTCCAGCTAGAAGGGAGTAGCTATTCAGCAGGATTCAGCAGGGCCTCATGGCCTGGGCCAGAGCGGGCTAGGGATGCCGGCTTTTCTGAGGCACGCAGCCCTCTGGGAGATGCTCCTCCTCTCCTTCTAGAGAGAAAAGGTGGAACCAAAGTAACAGGAGCTTTGATTTGAGAAAAATTTCTGAAAGTCAATCCTTTCTAATTATTATTACTATTAATCAGGAAATGTTATTCATGTTTGAATTGCTATAAACTGAAAGTCCTTCCTGTCTTCCTTGCAGGCAGGTCATTCTAGGTTTCTTGAATGACTTTATGAATCTCTGGACTTCAACCCGCTTTGGAAGCCAAGATAACATGATAAGAAGAGACCCTTGTCTCTTGCCACTTGAAGTCAGTGGCCTGAAAGGACCACTGAATTTTGTTAACTCCCCTACAGATCACCTTCTTTGGTAAGTCCGCTTACTGAGAATTCTGCACTTGTAGTATAGCAAGTATACGTGTGTCCAGGTAGTTAAACAAAAATCTTCCAAAATCACCCAGCAAATTGCCATGGAAGATACCTTGCTATTGGCAGTTGCTATGCTATTGAATTGGAAGAGGTTTTGGTCTTCTTGGGGGTGAGGTGTAGTATGGTGAGCACAGGCTAAAGCTTGCCAGGGATCCCAGGCCTGCCCCAGCTCTGTACCCAGCCCCAGATGTGTATTTGACACCATTTGGAGATGCTGTGGGAGGCTGATGAGTTTGAAGGGCTCATGTGAAAGCTTCTTGTAGGGGTTTGTATCAATTTGGCAGCACAACAGCACCCAGTCTGTTTTCCCTCAAACAACTTCACGGAGGGAGGAATGCTCCCCACAGGCTTCTGGAACCATCGAGTTTCATGATTACTGGTGACCAACGCTGTTTCCACAGGCCTACTCTAGTCCCCAGTGAGCCCTGCACTGCTGCCTGAAATTGAAGGGTGAAGTAGTTTCCAGCTTCCTCTCCCTCTCTCCTTCTGTTATCTGTGGAGGAGTTAAAGCACTGAAGGTTTAAGGGTTTTCCACTGTCTTGCTCCATGGCAGGAATGGGTTATTGTATTGGAATGACACATAGGCTTTCTTTCATGGAAATCTAACTAGATCCTCTTCTGGCTGGTTCTGAAGACCCTTGCCCTCACAGCAGACCAGCAAAGGTAATCAGTAAACATGATGGCAATGAGAAACCAGTCATGAAACACAACTCTTTTCCTTGTCTCCTATGATACTGGGAATTTTATTAACTCCCCCATCCATCACCTCCATTGGTGAGCAAGAAAGAGATGTCATAGACCTTAACAACTTTTATTTTGGAAGGAAACTTCAGAAATTCACTGGCTGAGTAAGGTTTGGTGGTATGGGCCTTACTCTGTGGGAAACTAAATGAGAAGTCTTCACAGCTTCTTGACATCACCAGCATCATACCTGACTCAGAAAATGTAATTCTTCATCTTTCTGGGGAGTGGTAATCTGTAGAAAACAGCCTGCAGATTTAGTATGTTGACGTTTTAGAGATTAGAGTGTATTGAAAGACAAAAGTTAAGCCTAGGTGAAGTGATAACACTTCAAAAAATCTTGGGCAATTAAATTCAACTTAACCACAGGGAGTAAACCATAGGATAAGACTTTGTTCTTTTAAAAGAAGTTTAATTACATAGGTTATTTACTTTTAAACTGTGTGTGTGTGTGTGTGTGTGTGTGTGTGTTTAGGTTAGTTCTAAATAAGCTATTTTAAACATAAGTGAACACACGAATTTGTTTTTGGCACTAAATGGTGAAATCTGAGATGGATCATGAGAAAAGATTGCCAGTTCCTCCTGACGGTCTTATAAATGTATATATCTCACCTGGTTTGCACTCTGAATCAATTCACTGTAGCTTGTTTATGGAATGCAAGAAGAAAAAAAACACTTCTTTAGCTGACAAGCACATGATAGAAAGTCCCCACTAGAAGTGGGCTGTTGGGTTGCCCAACCTAATCAGGAAGCAATATGTCACTTAAACTGGCTTCCCATGGAAATCACTCTGGCCCACTGCCCATGTCTGGTTCCTATATAGGCATCTTGGATGTTGGCTTTGTACAAACGTGGATGGTCCAAAAGTCCTCTAAGGTTCAGTATGACAGCACCAAGAACCACTGAAGACACAGCACTTTAACAGTAGTTGCTTCTTTATCATCAGTTTAAACAAAAGCCATTTGTCTTACCTGCACTGTATCCAGGTGGTAGAGAAAAACTCTGTTATTTTTGTTCCCAACTAAAATAGAACAATTCATCCAATGGTATCAGCATCCTGACAGCCTGAAGGCTTAACTGTCTGTCTAAAGCAATCCTATTTTAGTCATTATACCACAGTATAATGTAATATAAACTAATACAGTATAAATGATTTTTGCCTTCCAAAACACTTAATGTTCATTATTTCTTGAGCCTCACATTGATTCTTGGATAAGAGAAATTTTCTCCCCCATTTTGCAGCTAGGCAAAGTAAGTAGAGCATGAGTTAAGTAGTAGAAAATCCAGCACTGGCAGTCAAGCACCAGAGAATCTGCCCCAGTAATTTTTAATGGTTTCCAGATTACAAACCACTTTCTTCACAATTGCTGGCAAACACCCCCTAGCAGCTCTCCACAATCTGGCTAACCACTTTATTGTGTTTCCCAACAACCATATTTTAAGCTATTGATATCCTCAGTCCTTCCACTCCTGTCTTTGAGATTGCAGTAATATCAAGGGTCCTAGAGGCTTCCAAGGTATTCCACCTGAAACTGTCCTCTGCTTTCTATTTATTTTTTTATTTTATTTATTTATTTATTATATTTTTTATTATACTTTAAGTTTTAGGGTACATGTGCAAAACATGCAGGTATGTTACATATGTATACATGTGCCATGTTGGTGTGCTGCACCCATTAACCCGTCTTTTACATTAGGTATATCTCCTAATGCTATCCCCCCACCCTTCCCCCACCCCACAACAGGCCCTGGTGTCTGATGTTCCCCTTCCTGTGTCCAAGTGCTCTCATTGTTCATTTCCCACCTATGAGTGAGAACATGTGGTGTTTGGTTTTTTGTCCTTGTGATAGTTTGCTGAGAATGATGGTTTCCAGCTTCATCCATGTCCCTAAAAAGGACATGAACTCATCATTTTTTTATGGCTGCATAGTATTGCATGGTGTATTTGTGCCACATTTTCTTAATCCAGTCTATCATTGTTGGACATTTGGCTTGGTTCCAAGTCTTTGCTATTGTGAGTAGTGCCACAATAAACATACGTGTGCATGTGTCTTTATAGCAGCATGATTGATATTCCTTTGGGTATATACCCAGTAATGGGATGGCTGGGTCAAATGATATTTCTAGTTCTAGATCCCTGAGGAATTGCCACACTGTCTTCCACAATGGTTGAACTAGTTTACAGTTCCACCAACAGTGTAAAAGTGTTCCCATTTCTCCACATCCTCTCCAGCACCTGTTGTTTCCTGACTTTTTAATGATTGCCATTCTATCTGGTGTGAGATGATATCTCATTGTGGTTTTGATTTGCATTTCTCTGATGGCCAGTGATGATGAGCATTTTTTCATGTGTCTGTTGGCTGCATAAATGTCTTCTTTTGAGAAGTGTCTGTTCATGTCCTTCGCCCACTTTTTGATGGGGTTGTTTGTTTTTTTCTTGTAAATTTGTTTGAGTTCTTTGTAGATTCTGGATATTAGCCTTTTGTCAGATGAGTAGATTGCAAAAATTTTCTCCCATTCTGTAGGTTGCCTGTTCACTCTGATGGTAGTTTCTTTTGCTGTGCAGAAGCTCTTGAGTTTAATTAGATCCCATTTGTCAATTTTGGCTTTTGTTGCCATTGCTTTCGGTGTTTGAGACATGAAGTCCTTGCCCATGCCTGTGTCCTGAATGGTATTGCCCTAGGTTTTCTTCTAGGGTTTTTATGGTTTTAGGTCTAACATTTAAGTCTTTAATCCATCTTGAATTAATTTTTGTATAAGGTGTAAGGAAGGGATCCAGCTTCAGCTTTCTACATATGGCTAGCCAGTTTTCCCAGCACCATTTGTTAAATAGGGAATCCTTTCCCCATTTCTTGTTTTTGTCAGGTTTGTCAAAGATCAGATAGTTGTAGATGTGTGGTGTTATTTCTGACAGACAAACAGAGAACCAAATCATGAGTGAACTCCCATTCACAATTGCTTCAAAGAGAATAAAATACCTAGGAATCCAACTTACAAGGGATGTGAAGGACCTCTTCAAGGAGAACTACAAACCAGTGATCAATAAAATAAAAAGGACACAAACAAATGGAAGAATATTCCATGCTCATGGATAGGAAGAATCAATATCGTGAAAATTGCCATACTGCATAAGATAATTTATAGATTTGATGCCATCCCCATCAAGCTACCAATGACTTTCTTCACAGAATTGGAAAAACCTACTTTAAAGTTCATATGGAACCAAAAAAGAGCCCGCATTGCCAAGTCAATCCTAAGCCAAAAGAACATAGCTGGAGACATCACGCTACCTGACTTCAAATTATACTACAAGGCTACAGTAACCAAAACAGTGTGGTGCTGGTACCAAAACAGAGATATAGACCGATGGAACAGAACAGAGCCCTCAGAAATAATACCACACGTCATCCTCTGCATTCTAAATCCCTCACTTTCTTCCAGACAGATTCAAAGTCCTTTCTTCTTTGAAAAGGCTTATTCTGACAAAGTCGTTTGTAGGGTATTCCTTCCACCTTTGCTCTTTGAACATCTAGTATACTTGTAATAACTACCTCATGAGGCAGAGTTTAATTATTCCTTAATTTTGCGTTTGTCTTCCTCAAGTCAACTATAAACTCCTTAAAATCAGTGATGATGTCCTGCATTTCTCACATAACCTCCCATAATTTCTTAGTGTAGCAGCGAGCAGTCTGTGAATACTTGCTGATTAATAATGATAATTTTTTTTTTAATTTTACGGTGTTGTTTACCTTATAAGTAGATCTTAAAGAGAAAAGGATGGGGCTGTTTACTGTTCTTAACTCCTCTATTTTTCTAACCTTTACAATTTTGAATTGGCTGCCTCCTATATGGGAAATTATTTCTTGGTTATTCTTAGAGAAAGTTAGAATGATATTAATATTTTCATTCTTTGGAATCCAAACTGTTCAGAAGAATGTTCAGAACACAGAAAGACATTTTATATTAAATGAAATAAAATTATACAACTAAAGTATTGACCAAATAACACAGACCAAATAGTTTCTGTGACATTGAGATTGTAGGATGTAAATGACAAGGGGAAATTCTGATTATGTTATACTGTGTTGAATGTTAACAGTGTGGGTATGTCATTCTAAATTGATCTTTTCCAACAAACCATAGAAGCCTTTAACTCTGTGATTTAGTATTTGGCATAGGCCTTTTCAAATGTTTTTTTAAGGTTCTTTTTTTTTAATATCCAATATTCTTTGTATTACCTTTAAGAAATGCTATACAATTGCAATAACTAAGGATGTGAGCACATTGTTATCAGGTTAAGCATATCGAGGTTATCAGTATAAGGAAGGCAATAAGAGTTTAAGTGGAGGATAGAGTTGCTTGTATGCAAAAGAAAAGAAAAAAGGTAGTAACTCTTGGGTTTATGTTGCAATGTAAATGCAGTTTGTCTGTTTCCTTCTAAATTGGTCTGGCAGTCCAATGAAGAAGCAGCATCATCCAGGGAATAACTTTGCTTCAAAGTCATGTCACTTTTTCTATAAAATGTCAGGAATATTTTCTTTCCTTTGGCCAGTTATCTAATTTTCCTTGCTGCCCGTTTCAGGGAATATCTGTTGGAGGAGCAAATCAGTGAGCCCTGATTGGGTCTATACCGAGCTAAACTCCAAATAATCATAGCTGGGCTTTTCTTTCCCACCTTCTGTGTGGATGGGGCAGCTAGTTATCTACTGTATGACTGTGCAAACCTCAGAAAAGTTTTTGTTGACAGAAAGAGTTGATACATGGAGAAAATAAGATCAGAATGTACGTTTTAAATATTTCTGAAAGCCTTGAGCATCTCAGAAACAGGAAGTCTTCGTTGCTTTCTTCAGAAATTTGTTCTGGGCTAAGTGAGCAAAGCACTTTTTAATGTCAGATATTTTAAATAACTTGGAGAAGGCATTTCTATGATACTACAAAAGTCCTTTATGTAAACTGGATTTCTAATAGTGTGCTTAATAATGCTCGTTTGAAATATTATTTCTGATCACTATTACCTTCACAACTTGTATTGGTTTTAGCAGAATATTATCTTTTGCATAACTTCACAATATATTCAATTCTTATTTACTATATAGTAGAACCTCATCATTGCTGTTTGAATAGTAATAATTGTAATATATTTGTATATGTGTGATTTATGTAGTTCCTAGACAGTCAAAACCATCTGTTTTCCTTCCTTGTCGCTGCTTGGAAAACCTTTGAAGAGTTTCTGATGCACATTTAAAAGTATTATCTCAGATGAAAGAGAATTCATTATGTCAGACCTACCTCAAAAGTTTTAAGTTTGTTCTTAAGTCACTTTCAGAGAAATGAACAATCCAGGAATAAATCTTTTAATTTACTCTACCTATTGTGGTTACTAGAACAAGGCACCTTTTTGATAACGAAACAGGAATCCTTTCATTCCTGGAATTTCCTGTTGGGAGTGTAGAGTTTTCTCAGCAATATGTAATGTTGGTTAGTTAAGCAATATGTTGTATTTTACTGCCCGTTTTGTTTAAAAAGGGTGTGAGAGGCTTTGATCAACAGGAATGTGAAGTCAAAGTTAAGTATGGCATCATCTTACCACCTGTCACATGAATAAACCTGGATTCATAAGCAAAAAAAAAAAAAAGAAAAGAAAAAAAAAAAGAAAAACTAGCAAAGACCTAACATCTGATAAGTATGCAAAACAATGGTCGTGAACTTAAAGGACAAACACACAGGCACACCACCACCACCACAAGCCTCATCACCACATCAACAAAACTAAGATTTTTAAAAACTGAGAATAGAACATGTCTTATAGTTTATATTTTCCCATCAAATTTTCATTAAGTCTGATTATGAATTCCCAGTGAATAACTGATTTCATGCACATTTAAATATTCTTTTTACAAGAATTGGGGATTAGAAAATTGCTCACACTGGCAAAAAAAGATGTCGCAATGCCAAGCCAAAAGTCACAAAATCCTAGAAATTCTGGCTAATGTTCGACCATGAGTTTCTTACTAGCCACTTGGGATTTTAAAGCATGACTTCCTCTGGAGGGTAAATTGACCAAATTGCTTTAACAAAATATTTTATTTTGAATCATTTCAGTTTCCAAAGCATTCAGTATTAGTAAATCAGACTGGGAGTCATTTCATTTGGAACATAATGTCCCTTGGAAAGAGTTCTGTGGTTTTTCTCTAATTTAAATTTGAGGCCAGACTGATGAATGCTATGACCAGGGATTATGTCATAGAACAGAGAAATACAGTAATGGCTCACATATTAGAAATAGACCACAAGCTAGTATCTGTCACAGTGTTGCTATGTACTAGATAGTTCTTTGTAATAAATGAAAGTTGTGAAAGTTTCATATCGAACTATATCTAGTCTGCTTTCTGCGATGGTTTGAAATTAAAATAATTACTTTAATTGAGGCAATACTCAGAAAAAAATGGTTCCTTCAGCCACCCATGAATACTTCTCTTATCCAAATTTAAGTCATTCTTTGGCCACAAACTTTCTGTATGATCTCAATTTACTATTTATTTAAATGAAAATACTAATATCAGCTTTCTTCTCCATAAAACTATTCAGAAGAACAAAAAGGATAGCTGTGAAAACTTTTAAAAATGTTTTTTCTTCTTTTATGTCTTACATTGATGTAAAATTTTCACAGTGAGATGTACCTATCTTAAGTGTACAGTTCAACGAGTTTTGAAAATGTAAATAGCTAATCAAGAGAACATTTTCATTTTTTTTCAGAAAATCCATGCTTTTTCCATTCATTCTCTTCTCCAGAGGAAATTGCTGTTCTGATTTTTAGTTTTGCCTACTCTTGAACTTTTTAAAAACGGAATCATCCAATGTGTACTCTTTTATGCCTGGCTTTTTTTTGCTCAACTTAATGTCTGTGAGATTCACACATGTTATTGTAAATATTAGTAGTATACTTTGTATTCAATTAAATATTCATTGAATAATTCAAATTAAGCATTCAATTGTAGAAATATATGCAGGTTTATTTATTCATTCATCTGTTGTTGGACAGTTGGGTCATTTTCAATAGTTTGACTATTATGAAGTGGCTGTAAACATTATTATATAAGTCTTTTTGCACATCATAGGAAAAGATTGCCATAAAATTATTGTCACTCTTCCTATTGAGATGTGGCACCTATGGTTCATACCCGTGAATCTGAACTGGCCCTGTGGCTGGTTTTGATCAATATAATTTGGCAGAACTGATGCTGTGTAACTTGTGCAAGGATATCTACAGCTTCCACCTTGGTCTTTTGGAATGATTCTTCTTGGAACCCAACCCCTGTGCTTTGAGAAGCCTGAGCTATGTGTAGAGGCCGTATGGAAGAGAACCAAGGCACTCCAGCTGATGGGCCTCACTGGGCTCCCAGCTGAGAGCCAGCACCAACCTGCAACCGTGTAAGCAATCGTCTTGTACTTTCCAACCTAGTCAAATTTCAGATGTCTGCAACTCCAGCCACATGGAGCAAAAGATTCACAGAGATGAGTCCAGTCCCCTATCAACCCAGATAATCCTGAGACAATAAATAGCTATTGTTTTAACCCACTAAGTTTTGAGATAATTTTTTACACAGAAACAATCAAATTATTTATTTTCACTTCTTCAGGATAAGTATTAGGAATAGAACTGCTGGACCATATAATATGTGTGTATTAATCTTTATAGAAAATTACCAAATTATTACCAGAGGTAGTTTTACCTTTTCATACTCCCACTAGCAAAGTAAGAGTGCCCTGGTTTCTCCATATCCTCGTCATAACTGTTTTTAAATTTTTAGCTACTGGCAGTTATTCATGCTATCCCATTGGGTTTTTAATTTTTATTTCATGATTACTAATAATGTTGAGAACTTTTCCTTGTGTTTAATTATCATTTGTAAATTTTCCTTTGTGAAATCTATTTACAAATCTTTTGTCTATTTTGTTGTAAATTGAGTTTTTGCCATTTTATATTTGTCGGAGTTAATTGTATATTGTAGATACAAGTTCTTTGATTGATAGATAAATGTATTGTGCTTTTTTTTTTTTTTTTTTTTTTTGAGACGGAGTCTAGCTCTGTTGCCCAGGCTGGAGTGCAGTGGCGCAATCTAGGCTCACTTCAAGCTCCGCCTCCCGGGTTCACACCATTCTCCTGCCTCAGCCTCCTGATTAGCTGGGACTACAGGCCTCCGCCACCACGCCTGGCTAATTTTTTGTATTTTTAGTAGAGACAGGGTTTCACCGTGTTAGCCAGGATGGTCTTGATCTCCTGACCTCGTGATCCGCCCGCCTCAGCCGCCCAAAGTGCTGGGATTACAGGCATGAGCCACCGCCCCCAGCCCTTGTGATTTTTTAGTCTATAGCTTGACTTTTTATTTTCTTAAGAATGTCTTTGAGGAGGAGAAAGTTTGAATTCTGATAAAGTCAAACTTACCAATTTTTTAAATGATTAATCCTATTTTATGTTTGTCCTCTCTGAGAAATTATTGTCTACCTCCATGGTTGAAAGATATTCTTTTGTAAGTTTTCAAAAGTTTTCGTTTACCTTTTATATTCATATATATAAGCCATATTAAATTAATTTTTATGAATGATCCAAAATAGTAATTGAGATGCATTGTTTCACTTTTTAATATAACTGTCAAATTATTATAACAAGATTTTTGAAAACTTTTCTCATTAAATTTACTCAGAACCATTACCAGAATTCAATGATGGCATACATGTGCATCTATTTCTAGACTTTATTTGATTTCTATGATGTCTATGTGTCTCTTCTTACACCAAATGTCCTTATAAATCTAGCTTTATAGTAAGCCATGAAATCAGATAGTGCATCAGCTAAAGGCTGTAGCTTTGGTCAATTTGAATGCTTCCTTTCTATCTTTAGCTTTTAAAATGGCTTCCTTCCTTTAGCATCATATCATATTGAATGGAGCATCTAGGATCTCCATTTTGAAGCATATGTCTAGGCAGCCATAGCCCCTCCAACAAATCTTAAAGAAAAAAGCAAGCATCAAAGCCAAGCCAATCACAGCATTATAGCATTATTACAGGCATTGCAAGTATAACAGGTTAGCATATATGTGCTTGTAGAAATGAAGTGTTACCATTCTTGTAGTTTAAAATGGTCAGGGAGAACTCCAGTTAGTTTCTATTTAGTACCACCAAGTACATGTTCGGCATTTCTTTTTATAATTACTATTGTCCCCATAAGACTATACTTTTTATTTTGAGGAAATTGTACAGGCAAACCTTCTTTATTGTGCTTAGCTTTATTGCACTTCACAGGCGTTGCATTTTGTACATGTTGAAGGTCTGTGGCAACCCTGCATTGAGCAAGTTTATTGAGAACATTTTTCCAACAGCATTTGCTCACTTTGTCTCTGTGTCACATTTTGGTAAATCTTGCAGTATTTCAAAATTTTTTATTGCAATTATTTCTGTTGTGGTTCTCTGTGACCAGTGGTCATTGTTGTTACATTGTAAATGTTTTGAGATGCCACAAACTGTGTTCATAAACAAGGGTGAACTTAATCGATGAATGTGTGTGTGTGTTTTGAATGCTCCACTGACTGGTCATTCTTTTATCTGCCTCCTTCTCTTTGGGCCTCCCTATTCTCTGAGATATAATAATATTGAAATTAGGCCAATTAATAACCCTACAATGGCCTCAAAGTGTTCAAATGAGAGGAAGGGTCACATGTCTCTTATGCTAAATCTAAAGTTTGAGGCTGAGAGAGGTCAGAAGCTATGTCTCTTGCACCAAACAGTTAACCAAGTTGTGAATGCAAAAATAAAATAAAATAAAAAAAGTTCTGGAAGCAACCAGAAGCGCTATTCCAGTGAATACACAAGTGATAAGAAGGTAAAACAGGCTTATGGCTGGTACCGAGAAAGTTTTAGTGGTCTGGATAGATCAACTCAGTCACAGTATTGTCTTACCAAAGCCTAATCCAGAACCAGACTCTAATTCTCTTTGAAGAGTTGATTCAGTGAATGCTGAGATGCAGCTAAAGAAGAAAAGTTGGAAGAGAGTAGAGGGTGTTTTATGAGGTTTAGGGAAAGAAGCCTTCTCCATAACATAAAAGTCCAAGATGAAACAGCAAGTGCTGATGTAGAAGCTGCAATAAGTTATCAAGAAAATCTAAAATAATTGATAAAAATGGTTACACTAAACAACACATTTCAATATAGACAAAAAAGCCTTCTGTTGAAAGAAGATGTCATCTAGGACTTTCAGAGCTAAAGAGAATCTATGCCTGGCTTCAAAGGTTCAAAACTAGGCTAATTCTTTTATTAGGGCTAATGCAGCTGGTGACTTTAAGCTAAAGCCAATGCTCACCATTTAAGAAAATCCTAAGGACCTTAAAAAGAATCCTAAATCTACTCTGCTTGTGTTTTATAAATGGAATAATGAAGTCTGGGCAACAGCATATCTGTTTATAGCATAGATTACTGAATATTTTCAGCCCACTATTGAGATCTACTGCCAGAAAAAGCATGTTTTCTTTCAAAATATTATTGCTAAGTGGCAATGCAAATAGTCACTGAAGAGTTTTGATGGAGATATACAAGAAGATTAATATTGTTTTCATGCCTGCCAACACCATATTCATTCTGAAGTCCATGGTTTAAGTAGTAATTTCAACTTTCAAGTCTTACATAAAAAATACATATTGCAAGGCTATAGCTGCCATGGTGATCCTCTGATAGATGTGAATAAAGTAAGTTAAAATCCTTCTGGAGAAGATTCACAATCTAGATGCCACAGAGCATTTGTGATTCATGGGAAGAGGTCAAAATCAACATTAACAGGAATAGTATGAAGGAAGTTGATTCCATCCCTCATGGATGACTTTGAAAGGTTCAAGATTTCACCAGAGGAAGTAACTGCAGATGTGGTAGAAACAGCAAGAGAACTAGAATTAGAAGTGGAACCTGAATATGTGACTTAATCCTGAAATCTCATGATAAAAGTTGAATGAATTAGGAGTTGCTTCTCACAGGCGAGTAAAGAAAGTGGTTCCTTGAGTGGAATCTACCCCTAGTGGAGATGCTGTGAAAGTTGATAAAATGACAACAAATGATTTAGAATATTACATAACTGAGTGGATAAAGCAGTGGCAGGGTTTGAGAGGGTTGACTCCAATTTTGAAAGAAGCTCCACTGTAAGTAAAATGCTATCAAACAGTATGACGTGCTAAAGAAAAAATTTTTATGTAAAGAAGTCAATAAATATGGCACTTCATTATCTTATTTCAAGAAATTGCCGCAGCCACCTTAACCACCTCCCTGCTCAATCAGCAACCATCAACATTCAGGTAAGACTCCCTACCAGCAAAAAGATTGTGATTCTGGAATCTCAGATGATCCTTTACATTTTTTTTTTAGCAATAAAGTATTTTTAAATTAAGATATGTGTTTGGCATGGTAGCACGTTCCTATAGTCCCAGCTACTCAGTAGGCTGAGGAAGGAAGATCACTTGAGTCCAGGAGTTCTGGGCTGTAGTGCACTATGCCAGTTGGGCATCCACACTAAGTTTGGCATCAATATGGTCACCTCCTGGGAGTGTGGGACCACCAGGTTGCCTAAGGAGGGGTGAACTGACCCAGGTCAGAAACAGAGCAGGTTGAAACTCCCATGCTGATTAGTAGTGAGATCATGCCTGTGAATAGCCACTGCACTCCATCTTGGAAAACATAGTGAGACCTGGTCTTTCTTAAAAAAATAAATAAAGGTATGTACATTGTTTTCCATAGAATGCTACTACACACTTATGAGACTACAGCATAGTGTAAATATAACATTTATATGCACTCAGAAACCCAAACATTTGGATGACAGCCTTTATTGCAATAATCATTTTACTGCAGTTGTCTGGAACTGAACCTGCAATGTCTTTGTGGTATGCCTGCATATACATGGGGATTTGAAAAAGATGTTGCCCACAGGTTATACTTTGGAAGGAAGCTGACAAAATTTAGATGAATATGCAGTCACAATTACTTCTCAATACTCAATGGGTAAAATGCTGAATGCTGCTCAGCATTATTGGTGGCAATAAGAAGAAAGCATATAATTTCTCAGCAAAGGTGACACATAGTGCTCATTTAAGTCAATAGAGATGATTAATAGGTTTTAGGTTAGGCACCATGTGGCACTGTAGGAGTGACAAGTTGAGTAGAATATGCTGACTCTGCTGCTGTGGATACCGAGGAGGAAAACACATTAGTTAGTATTTCAAAATATTATCCTGTTACATTCCTGTTACATAAGTCTGCCCCCAAATTACAATAGCTGATTCTAATCATCCATCAACTTTGATTCCGGTGTTGACAACACATTTTACAAGATGTGATTATTTTCCTTTTGTATTCAATGGGCAATCTAACATCCGCATTTGCTGTCTTCTGCTCTTTGGGGTCTATCAATGAATCAACCAGTCAATCAAACTTGGGCCCATACTAGTTTTAAATTCCCTTCCTGGATTATAAATTTGTTACATCAATATTAACTAATGTATTATTCATTGTGCTTAGGTAAATACAAATCAAAATTACAATGAAATATATACCTACAAGGATGGCTATAATCAAAAGGCCAGATGATATGAAGTGTTTCAAGGATGTGGAGAAATTGGAACCCTCATACATTGCCGATGAAAATATAAATAATGCAACAGTTTTGGAAAACAGTTAACAGTCCTTTAAAATGTTAAACATAGAGTTTCTATATGATCCCACAATCTCACTCTTTGATATATAACCAAGAGAATTGCAAATATATGTCCACACAAAAACTTGTTTACAAATGCTCTTAGTAGCATTATTTGTAATAACCCCAAAGTAGAAACAGCCTAAATGTTCATCAACTGATGAATGGGTAAACAAGCTGGGTTATATTCATGTAATGGAATATTATCTAGCATAAAAAGTACTGATTTGTGCTACAATATAGATGAACCTATACTAATTTTATTATGCATAGGGAAAAAATTATGCTAAGTAAAAGAAACTAGACATTATGCTAAGTAAAAAAAATTATGTCTTGAATGATTTCCTTTATGTGAAGTGTTCAGAATAGGCAAGCAATGGGACTGAAAAATTAGTTGTTTCCAGGACCTTGGCAAGGGGAGAATAGGGAGTGACTGCTAATAGGTGTGAGTTTGGGGAATGATTAAAATGGCTTTCTATTGAAAATAAATAAGACATAAATGCTTCATGTTGGCCCAGAAATTTCTGTATGACCTGGTCCCTACCAACCTCTCTGACCTCACTCATGCCATGTTCCCCTTTTCTAAGATCCAGCCATCAGCAGCTACTCTTAGTTATGAAAACACAGCACACTCTTTCCTGCTTCTGACTTTTACCCTCCTGTGCATTCTGCCTGGAACCCACCTCTCTAGGCTCTTTCAGGCTTGTGTCGTTTTTATCCTTCCAGTGTCAGCTTACAATGTCACCTTCTCAGTGACCATTGTTCTAAGATAAGCATTCCCAGCCAAGTTCCGTTTTGATCAAGTCATGAAGTTACTCTGCCTCTTTCTTAGAATCTACCACAGTCTCCACCAAAGTGGCAGGGGAGAAAGATACATTATATCTTTGCTTGTTTTATTTTTACCTCTCTCACTAAAATATGAGGAGACTTCCAGGAGGAGAAGTTCTTGTACTGCCCTGTTCGTCATGTATCTTGATCAGTTAGCACAATGAAGGTTTTCAGTAAATAGAAATTGAGTATTTGAATGAATAAAATGAAAATAGAGAAAGCCAGGTGCAAATGAAGAGTCTGAAGACAGCAAAACATGAATTGAGAAAGTTTCTACCAGAGAGTGAGAAAGAGAGAGGAAAAAGGAGATAGAGAAGGAGAGGGAGAGAGATGGGAAGAGGCAATACCTGAAGAGATCAGATTAGGAAAGGTTCAAGTTATTGCTGGAGGGAACAAAAGAAAGAGCTAACAAAGACCAAATAAAAAGCTTTACACAGCAGTGAATGACCTAGTAAGATCTTGTCAACAGATTTTCATCAATCTCCTTTTCTTTCAACCTTTCTGCTCCACTTCTCCAGGATGATTTATCCTCCTCCCAGAAGGGTGTAGTCCTTCAATGACAGCTTAGTTTTTGATACATCAAGGATTTTATCATGAACATTGAGACCTATCCAATCACCAGTTCCACAGCTACAGGCCAACCTTCAGAGAAGTCTTCCTGGAATGCTAAGAAAAGGCTAGAGTTTTTTAGATAAAAGTTCCTCTTTTTGGTTTGTTTTTAAAATTGGTGACAATAGGTGCTGTCTTACAGATTAATTCCAAGGTATCGTCCTCCTTTGCCACCTTGGACAGTTCCCACAAAACGTTCCAGGCCTTACGCTCTTTCAAAAATTATGCATTCATCTGAGTGCTCTGTGCAGGAAGAAAGGTGATGTAACAGTTGTCCCATATCTGTAAGAGGTATTGTCAAGGCCAGCTGATACAGGAGGGACCAATATGGACCCTTTAGTCTTCTTAGTTTGTAAAACCCCTTAGTTCACATTTGACAGTCATGGGAAGGATTGCCACCACTGATTCTATCTGGGAATAGTGATGTCTGAGATGGAGATATGTTTGGCTCTTCTCTCCTCCTCTGTGCCTAAAATATCATATGAGCCCAAAATACACAAAATCTTAAACCTAGCACATTTTAAAGACTGTAAGAAGCTAGGTGGACATTTGGTATGTGAGATGTTATTAAGTTAAAAAGTCAGCTATTTCCTAGAAATGACACATGAATTTATATTCTCATTGTTTTCTAATGCCTTAGTTTCCAGGTGGTTGAAACCAAGTTCCCCCAGTTATGTCTGATTCATCGGAACCCAGGACTGCACCACCTGGAGATCACCTGCTGCAGTAGTGTGTTTCGTCCTTGCCTCCATCCTGCCCTTTCATCACCATTCCTTGCCTCAGTGTCTAGGTCAACACTCCCTTGTGTTTAGGATTAAACAGCCCCAGAGGCTTGTCCTCCTCATTTATTCTCAAAGAAACCTCATTCATTTCATTCTTTCTCCTCTTTTTATCACCAAAAGGCCTATCCGGGGAGTGAATCCTCTCAGCTGCAAGTCTGGGGCGGGACCTCATCCTACTAGAGCCCTAGCTGATTGCTTGATAGTTCTTTGGTTTACACCACAGTTGACATCCATAACAGGAAGTGGGGTTAGGCCTTTTTCTCTGTGGATGTACATACTTAGAGGGAGCCTTTCCAAGGTGTTCACTCCACCCTTCTTTTCTCTTTCTGAGCAAAATCTTTCCCTAGAGTCCCATATCAGATATGATGTAAACCTTGAATTTTACAGTGAAATGTTTGCTTCAAATTTAACCATGATACTGATCTGCTTCAGTGTCTGACTTAAAGATTCATTTGTTACTGGTCAATGCATCTAACATTGAGTCTTACGGAAAACCCCTGATACTTAATGACAGAGGTAAGAATGAGCTGCCTGTTGATTTGCAGTATGAGGTGTTAGAGTGCCAAATATGAGATCTCCAGTAAAAACAATATTAATGCCCAATTATGCATTTCCATGACTGAGATCAGCCATTTCTCAGAGAAGTTTTACTAATCTGGCTACTTTAGCTCTGTTGATACCTGTGATACAAATCATAGTGTTTAACATTTTGGTAAATACTGAAATTGTGAATTCGCTCCAAATCCATTCAGGCATGTTTATGAATCATAGAAGCTCTCTAAACAGTATGATTGGATGTGAGCTAATATTTAGGAGATTTACCGACCTATTAAAAGTATGTAAGTAAATTGGAGAAGTGGGGAAAAATAGAAACGAGAGAAAATGCATTACAATTTGTTCTAACAGAATTTTTGATCTCTTCACTCCAAATATTGTGAGTGAATGTAAAAATATAATTCAATATCTACAAAATGCTATAATTCATCTGTTGTGTCTCCAAATGCCAGGGTTGTAAACAGATTTCTCACTTGTGCCTTTCTTTGTCATTTGATAGCCATGTTGACTGAAGTGAGTTGCTTCCCTCTGGCAATCATTGCTGATGTTGAATAAACTTGTTCTTAACCTTTGTTATGCTGCTGGGACACACAACACTGGATAATGGCATAAAAGACTAACAGGATGTGGTATAACTTGACGCACTAAATCCTCTGCTAAATCACACTTTTTGTTTTACTCAACTGTCTTCCTCTTTTCATTTGGCATTTCATCTGATTAGTCTTACCTCTGTTCATGAAATATAAAGGTCTAGCTAGGTCAACACTAGAAAGATTATAATTGTTGGTATTGTACTTGCCCTTTACTCTAAATAAGTATTTTAACAGACAAGAAAGCTCTTCCTTATCTAAACATTTGTGGCAGAATAAGCTCAATGTCTTGAGTTTTCTAAACCTTTTTTTTCTTTTTCTCTCATAATTCCACACTAGCCCACTGCACCTTATCATATATAATAACAACTAATATTTCATGACAACTACTTTGTTCCAAGTGTGTTTTATGAATTGTCTTTACCTAATCCTCCCAACAGCTATTTTTGCCCATTTTTCTGGTTAAGATTATAGAGTTTAAGAGAGGTTGAGTGACTTGGCTGAAGTCACGCAGGAAATTGATGGAGCTGGAATTCAAAACCAGGCCATCTGACAGCAGAGCCCATACAGGTAACCACTGCCTGCTATTCTTCATTGCTTCTCCTAAGGTTGGCTTTGCATGTCCACAGCTTCACCTACCAAGAAGAGGGATGGGAATTTGATCTTTTTCCAATGACAAGCAGACATGTCAGAGAAGCCACTGTGCACTTTCCAGCATCCTGCCACCCATCTGGTTCTCTGTGCCAAGCTCGTCCACCATCTCCTTTCTCTGTGTACCATTCAATCATTCCTCAAAACTTTTTTTGAGTTTCTACTAATACCAAGCAATGCTAAAGACACTGAAGATATAGCTATAAGCCAAAGATTTTCTCTTGATGAGTAATTATTTTATTAGAGCTGACAATTGACAAATAAGAAAAAAAAGATTGTGTGTGTGGATGTATATAGGTTTACATATGTATTTTATATAGAGTGATCTGAGAAAGACTCTAACACAATGATATTTGAGCAAAACCCTTAAAGAAGTAAAGGAAAAATTATGCAGCTCTGGAAAAAAAATATTCCAGGCATAGAGAAAAACAGGTTCAAATATTCCAAGGCAGGAGTTTGCTTGGTATATTTAAGTAGCAATGTGGCTGAGCGGTATTAACAAGTAGTCAGGGACTGTAATATTGGAGGGTTGTGCCTTACAGGGTGTGATGAGAACTTTCGGTTTTCTTTAAGTGACATAAAATGCCATTTGGGGGATTTTTAACGAAAGAGTAAAATGATTTTTCTTTCTCTTTGAAAGTTTTTCATATGCTGTGTGAAAAAATAGAAAAAAGGAAAGCAGAGAAAGATAAAGAGAGGACAGAGTAGCCCGAGTGTAGTGGTGCACACCTGTAATTCCATCACTTTTGGAGACTGAGGCGGGCTGATCGCCTGAGGTCAGGAGTTCGAGACCAGCCTAGCAACATGGTGAAACCCCACATCTACTAAAAATACAAAAATTAGCTGGATGTGGTGGCACATGCCTGTAGTCCCAGCTACTCAGGAGGCTGAGGCATGAGAATCACTTGAACCTGGGTGGCGAAGTTGCAGTGGGCTGAGATCGCATCACTGCACTCCAGCCTGGGTGACAGAGAGAGACTCTGTCTCAAAAAGAAGAAAAAAAGAGAGAGAGAGAGAGAGCAGAGAACTGTTAAAACAATTCAATTGCAAGATGATGTTGCCTCAGTCTAGAATGAAACCATAGGGCTGGTGAGAAGTTTTACAGTTGGGGGTGTCTTTGAATGGTATAGCTGACAGGACTTACTGGTGAATTGGGTGTGAAGCACAACATACATGCTTTGGTAAGGATGACTCTGAGATTAGCCTCAGTGGAAGCATGAATTTGCCATCACTGAGATAGGGAAACTCAAGGGAAGGAAGCTTAGATGAGAAATGGCTGGGAATTTAAATTTTATTTTGGACATGTTAATGTTAGACATTTCTATTAGATTACCCAATTAAAGATATAAACAGTTGGATATAGGAATGTGTAATTCAGCAGAGAAGTTTGGGCTTACATTATATAAACATGAGAGTCACTGTCACATGGATAGTATTTAGAAAGAATTGGGTTAGGTCACTAGGGGAAATGAATATAGTAAAAAGGAAGGAGATCATCCTCCTAATAGTTTCCTATTCCTTTTGCATATCAGAATCCCCATGGAGCTTTAAAATACATACATATACCAGAGCTCCACCACAGACCCATTGTATCAAACTCTTCAAGATCAGGGCCCAGGAATCAATTTCAATCAGCTTCCTTAGTTGATTGATTATGCACAGACTGACATGTATTAGGTAATTGGTATTATAAGTCATTCTATTGGGTTATAATAGGAATTAATTTGTAATGTTGAGAATACAGTTCTTTTCATAACCACAGCCATATACCGAAACCCAGGGTATAGTTTTCCCTTTCCTGGATTAATTCAGTAGCCTTCTAACTTTTCTGGCTGCAACTATTTTTACACCTATTTTTTTGCACAATTAACACACATAATCTTCAATGTTATCTCATTGTTTTCAGACAACTATTCTTAACATGTCTTGCCAGACCCTGCCTGGCTTTGGCCATCCTGTCTCTCATTCTCATCAGGTACCAGGCTCCTCCTAGCTGTCGGCACTGCTGCCACAAACTGGCCTTTCTTCAGTCTCAGGTACACATCTACTTCCTTCTGTGCCCAAGTTTTGCACTTGCTGTATCCTCTGTTTAGCTGTTCCTTCTTTCATCTAATTAACTCTTAGCCATTTTTTACCTCAACTCAATCATCGCTTCCTTAGAGAAGTATTCTCTGACTTTTCTGAGTGAGTCAAATACCACTATGGAAGTAGGTTATGAAATAGATTTAGAGAGTTATGAGCAGAACTTTTTAAAAAGGGAAATAGAATGGAATAGAAAATGTGAGTGGGTTACAGCTAATAAGGATAAGTATTATCTCGTAAACTTTTGTTTCTCTGTGTGCTAGTAGGACAACATACCCAACTTGTAACACTTTTACTGTGTAATATATATATATATATATAGAGAGAGAGAGAGAGAGAGAGAGAAAGAGAGAAAGAGAGAGAGAGAGAGAGAGAGGGATTATTAGTTATTGTCTGACTCTCTCATTAGACTGGAAGCCCCATGAGGGCAGAGGAGTGTGTCTGCTTGCTTTTCGTTTTATTCATAGTTTCTGATTAAATTGCTGGCTGTCATTTAAGCACTCAAAGCATTTTTTTGAGGAAAGGAGGAAAGAAAGAAGACAGGTACGGGAATTGACATTTGGAACAAGGTAATTTTATAATGTCACATTTTGTAGCATGACCACACCTAACTTTGCCCATGAAAATTCTGTAGGGTTGCTAACATTATATTTGAACACAGTGATGTTTTCCATGATGCTTATTCACTTTTAATAATTCTGTTAAATAAACAAATGCTTTTATTTATAAGTTTTAAGTGAAGTGCTAAGCTCAGGAAATCTGATATTATTCTAAATTGGATTATTTCTTGACAAGAGCTTTAGAAGTCCAAGCCTTCCTGAGAACAATGGTAGAAAGAGCCTTATTTTTTTTTCTTCTGAAAATGTATGGGAAATTTAGAAATTATGTCAGAACTAACAAATTGGCATCTTATCTCTGATTGAGGATACTTTTTTCCCCTATGAAGCTCTTTTAATCACAGTTTCCAGGCTTTTTTACTCCATCAATCATTAGTTTTCTGTTTCAAGTGTCAGAACCCTAACATAATACTAGTCTCATGAGAAAAGGTAATTAATTAGCTATTTAATTGACTATTGCAGCTTTACAGTTTGTCTCATATGAAGCTGAACAAATTATAAAACCGTAATAGTCAGTTAAATAGCTAATTAGCTTATTAGCTATTTAACTAGGAACCAAGCATTGTCAGTCACCAAACCCTGTTTTCTTGGCTTTACCTCTAGTGCTGGCTCCATTCTCAGGTTCCATGTAGCTGCAGGATGTGACTTCAGTCCCCATATTGTGTTGAATTCACTCTAGTGAATTTACCGGTAAAATGCTTCTTTTTTCCAATAAGCTCCCAATATATCCCTGAGTCAATCACTGTGATCAGGGGAATGTGATAGTCTGATTGGCTAGACCCAAGTCATGTGCCTGGAGCAAATTCAACTTTTCAGAAAGCACGTAGACTTGAGAGTGGAAGAAAATGTTGTTCCTTAGAGGGAAAACAAGGTATGGCCACCAGAAGGAAAGAGCATCAAAGACAATAGTAACAGTACCTTCTCATATGCTATGCCTTTCTTAAATTATGTTTCTGCATCCATTTAGGATATTGGTATAGCTGTGTAAATCCTGCTTCCCACACTATGTTTTTATTATCTGATTTTACTAAAAGTTTTGTGCATAGCCTCCCACTCCAAGTATACTGTAATTTCTTTGTAAGTGAGCATTAGGCTATATATTGGGTGATACTTTTAACTGTGATGAGACCTTGATTTCTTCAGTGTTAAAGTAGGATCTCCCGTTCAGTCCCTAACTTATACCTGTTTTCTTGGGAATTGTATACTATTTTAGATTTCATTATAAATAAAATGTAGTTGCCTTGAACATGGAATCAAATGATATTTCTGGGAACAGGGATGGAATTTAGCCTCAGGGAGTAGAGAGAAAGTCCTAAAGAATAGTAAGAGTAGAGAGATGTTAAATCCTCAGAAAGGATAAGTAACTCAAGTTATAGATTCTTGTTATTATCACATATGCTGTTTTTTAAAAAAAAGTTAAAATCATGATTCTGATATGTAGTGAGAAAGTGTCAAAGATTTAATCAACCCACTATTGAGGAGACTAGAGGGATGATGAAAGCTGGTTCAAAGGAAGAGAGGAGATGTGTCTGTGTGTATGTGTGAGCATGTGGATATAAGATATATAGAGATAATAATCAGTGGATAAAAGAATACTGGAACAAAATTGCAAAGCTAGATAAAAACTGATTCACATCCTACAGGATAATAAAATTGTAACATTTGATGTTATCTTTTCTATGGCACAGAAGTAATTTGAATCACCAGTGGATGAAAACAATTTATAATGATCAGTCCTCTATAACTTAACATCTAACTTTACAGAGGCTGAACACGATCAGTAATAAATAGAAAATCAAACAGAGTTATACCCCCTAGAGAGAGATTTAATTTATGTGGGCCTGTTAGATAATACTTTAATATGGCTCTATAAAGTTATGCAGTACCTTATTTCCAAATTTAAGAATTTTTTTTCTTAACACTATAAATTAAATGACATCTAAATGCCTTGTTGAAATGAGGAAGATAATGAAGGACTATTTCAGCACAGCAGAAATATTCCAGGAATGAAGACACTTGTGTGTCACAGGGCAGGGTAAGTTGAGGAGGAAGTAATCAGTTCTCCATGACCATGTATTGGGCCTAACCAAATTGAAAATACAACTTAGCAATGGGCCAGCTGCTGGAAGACTGGGAGCAGAGTCCTCTTAGGAAATTGACTCTAAACGTGTTTGCCTAGCCAATTGAGATGGCCCATTACTGGGGGCCAGGGTCGGGGGTAGGGGGGCTTGCAAAGGCTTTAAGCTTACATTCATGACATATACCCCTTAATTTGTCATCTTTGTCATCTATTTCCCAGGGGCTTCCAAAATAAAAGTGTGATTAACTAATAATAGGTGAATGGAAGAAAATATTCAAGGCCAGGGAGAGAGATGAAGTCCCAGTAATTTTTAAGTTCCATGACCAGGACACCTATTATTGCATCCACAGATAACATCAATCTATTCTTTGTATGTCATAATTTAATAGCTTAGAAACTGACATCTGTTTCTTTCTAGTTGAAAAAGGAGTTATGTTCTCACTCTATGTGTGGCGGTATCCATATCCTGCCTTGGTACTTTCTACGCTTTCCATTCCTGTTGAAGCTTTGGCTAACTTCCTTGTGAGGCTGGGAATTTTCCCCAGGACTTCTATGGATTCAACAGCAGATACATAACTCTTTGTTGTGGTGGTGGCAGTTATGATAACCAGATAACCATCACCACACTTCCGTTGCAAAATTTACTTTCATACCTCCATCCTTACAATACATTTTTTTTTTTTTTTGAGACGGAGTCTCACTCTGTCACCAGGCTGGAGTGCAGTGGCAGGATCTCAGCTCACTGCAACCTCCGACTCCCTGGTTCAAGCGATTTTCCTGCCTCAGCCTCCCAAGTAGCTGGGATTACAGGCATGCGCCACCATGCTCAGCTAATTTTTTTTTTTTCGTATTTTTTTAATAGAGGCGGGGCTTCACCACGTTGACCAGGATAGTCTCGATCTCTTGACTTCGTGGTCCACCCATCTCGGCCTCCCAAAGTGCTGTAATTACAGGTGTGAGCCACCGTGCCCGGCCACAATACATTCTTAAAGTCTTAAAAGATCTATGAGGGCCACAGCCATATCTGATGTTAGATTAAATGGACTTTGGGTAGGGAAATTCTAAGAAAGATCTTTACTGCCTCTTTGAAAATATGGTAAATGCAAAGCTGGCTCTTCTGTTTATCATATTGATAGTCCTCACAGAAATAAATTTGGCTCTCAAATTGTGGAAACATGATTTTTGTTAATTTTGTTTAAAACTTCTGTGTTTTGGGAGGGGAACAACACACAGTGGGGCCTGTCGGGGGGTGGGAGGCAAGGGGAGGAAGAGCATTAGGACAAATACCTAATGCATGCGGGGCTTAAAACCTAGATGATGAGTTGATAGGTGCAGCAAACCACCATGGCACACGTATACCTATGTAACAAGCCTGCACATTCTGCATATCTATCCTGGAACTTAAAATAAAAAAAAATTAAATCCTGTGTTTTTAAGCAATAGAATATTGTAAAGTGAAAAATAAGTAAGGGAACACACAAAAATGGGAATTTCTATAGCAAGTCTGACATCCTGGAACATGAAGATCTTTTCCTGTTATCTGTCTCACGCCTTATTTACCTTGGTTTCTCATGGTCATTTTGCCATCTTAATCATGTAACAAGACAGTATTAACTTGAAAGAAAATATACTGTTTGGTGTTCCCTTTAAAAGCACAGATTAATAAACAGTACATAAAATTTTCTAGGGATTACCCCAGATCTCCTCTTCTTTTGATGTTCCTATAAAAACAAAATTATCTGTTTTAATGGCAGTTGAATGTGTGGAAGAGGTGAAATAGGCAAAAGCACCAGAGATGAACTCTTAGAAATACTAATTGTATGCTCCTTTTGAGCTCATAAAGAGAAAATGAAATAACTTCTCCAAGAGTAATATTTTCCAGAACGCTATTCTGGGAATTACTATAAAGAAAGGCATTATTCCTTAAGGAACTTATTTCCTGTAGGTTCAGTTAATATAAAACACAATGCAAAGCCACACCGGTTTATTCTATCTCCCTAATTTCTTGCTCCACCCAGGCCAAGAAATGTGTGAAGTCTGTTTGCCTTTGAAATGCTGATCATTTTTATTCCAATACTAGATAGGTCATAGCTAACTGGCCATGTGCTTTTAGGGGTGAAACCCTGGGTATTATAGTGAAACCAAGAGCAGTGGCCACAGAAGTCAATAGGCAGGGCTGGTCCATGATTAATCTGTGAGCGAGGGGAATTTTCCTCTTCACCTACCTACCTTTTCCAAATGTCTCCATTTTCCTTCTAGCATTTCCTTATACCAAATTTTGTTTTTTCTCAGAAAAAGACCCAACCTCAGTCATGAATACCTTACTGCAAAATTTTATGTCTGTCTGGGTGATAGAGCCACTGTATTTGGTGTTTTAATGAAAGTGTGTAATAGAGAATCAAGGACAGTTATCTCCCCAGAAGAATTTTAGGCTCAATGTGATTCCTCATTCCTTAAATGAGGAAGCTGAGGGAGAAAAGAGCTGAATTTGCAACAATCTGCTAACAGAAAATTCCCATTGCCTATGCCATGAGGGTCCCTAGGCTGCTTGTGTAGAGTGTTTTGAAACTTCAATTGCACTGCCTTGTGTCTTAACCATTTTTCAGCCTTATTCTCAGATATATCAGTATCATTGTGATTATTAATAAAATTATATTGCATCACTTTTGTGACCATTTTTTGTTTATTTAAACCACTTTATTGAGATATTATTGACATGTGAACAGCTATACATATTTAAGTATACAACTCAGTGAGTTTGGGGATGAGTATAGACATGTAAAACCAACATACCACCAGGGCCAAAAACATCACTATCATCTCCCAAAGTTTCCTCCAGCCCCCTTTTTATTGTTATCATTTTGAGGGGGTTGGGGGTGGGAGTAACAACACTTAACATAGATCTATGCTCTTAGGAAACTTTAAGTATACAATACAGTATTATTAGCAACAGGCACTAGGTTATATAGTAGATCTCGAGAACTTAAAACTTTGTATGCTTTTATTGTTTCCTCCTTTACCTCTCCTCCAAGGACCTGGCAACCAAAATTCTACTCTCTGCTTCTACGATTTTGACTATTTTAGGTTCCACATGTTAAGTGTGACCATACAATATTTGTCTTTCTGTGTCTGACTTACTTCATTTCCTATAATATCCTGTATGTCTATCTGCATTGTTACAAATAGCAGGATTTCCTCTTTTTAAAGGCTGAATAATATTTCACTTTATATATATATATATGTGTGTGTGTGTGTGTGTGGAGGGTGTGGGGTGTGGGTGTGTGTATACATATTACATGTTTTCTTTCTCTATTGATCTGTTGATGAACATTTAGGTTGTTTCAATATCTTGGCTATTGTGAATAATGCTGTAGTGAACATAAGAGTGCAAATATTTCTTCAAGATGCAATTTTAAATTTCTTAGAATAAGTCCCAGAGTGCAACTATTGGGTCATATGGTAGTTCAATTTTTAGCATTTTGGGGAAATTCCATACTGTTTTCCATAATGGTTGTACCAATTTTCATTCATTTCAAAAATTTGCCAGGGTTCCCTCTCCTCCAAATCCTCACCAACACTTACTTTCTTTCATATTTTAAATTATAGCCATCCTAACAGGCGTGAGGTGATATCTCATTGTGGTTTTGATTTTCATTTCCCTGATGATTTGTGATGTTGAACAACTTTCCATATACCTTTTGGTCATTTGTATGTCTTTTGATATATCCAAAAATTTGTTGCCAAAGCCAATGAAAATAGCTTTGACCCTGGTTTCTTTTAGGGGTTTTGTGGTTTTATGGCCTTACATTTAAGCATTTAATCCATTTTGATGGATTTTCATATATCGTGTAAGATAAGTGTCTTATTTCCTTCTTTTGCATGTGGATATCCAGTTTTTCCAACACAATCTATTGAAGAGGTTATTCATTCCCTATTTTGTGTTCATGGCACCCTTGTCAAAAATTAGTTAACTTTATATGTTTAAGTTTATTTCTGGGTTCTTTATTCTGTTTCATTAATCTCTGTGTCTATTTTAATGTCAGTACCATATTGCTTTAGTTACTATAACTTTGTAGTATAATTTCAAATCAGGAAGTGTGGTGCCTCCAGTGTTGTTCCTGTTCAAGACTGTTTGGGGTCTTTTGTGGTTTCATATTGCTATATGTTGAATATTTGTATCTCCCTAAATATTGGACCCTAATTACCAGTGCCATAGTTTTGGGAAATAGGGCCTTCATAATGTGATTAACGTCCTCATGAAAGAGGCCCTAGAAAGCTGCCTTGCCCCATCCACCATGTGAGAACTCAGTGAAAAGACACCATCTAAGCCAGAGAGCAGGCCCTCAGAAAGACATTGAATCTATCAGTGCATTGATCGTGGACTTCCCAGTCTCCAGAACTGTGAGAAATACACTTCTATTGTTTATGAGCCGTCCATCTTACGGTTTGTTAAAACAGCTCAAATCGAGTAAGATACACAAATTTTAGGATTGTTTTTCCCACTTCTTTGACAAATGCCATTGGAATTTTGGTAGAGATTTCATTGAGTCTGTAGATCATTTTAAGTGGTACAGATATTTTAACATTAATTCTTCTAATCTATGGGGATAGATTTTCATTTATTAATGTCTTCTTCGATTTATTTTATCACTGTTTTATAATATTTATGGCACAGATCTTTCACCTCCCTGGTTTTATTCCTAAGTATATTATTATTTTTGACACTATTCTTTCCATATTTTGTTGTTAGTGTATTAAAATGCAACTGCTTTTGTATGTTGATTTTGTAACTTGCAACTACATTAAATTCATTTATTAGTTCTAACAGTTTTTTGGTGGAGTATTTAGGGGTGTCTTTATATAAGATCACAGCATCTCCAAACAGAGATAAATAATATCTTTTCTGCTTTAGATGCATTTTATTTCCTTTTCTTGCCTACTTGCTCTGATCAGTGTTTTAAGTAACTATGTTGAACAGTAGTAGCAAGAGTGGGCATTCTTGTTTTCATCCTCATCTTGGAGCAAAAGCTTTCAGCTTTTTACTACTGGGAATATGTTGCCTGTGGGCTTGTCATACCTGGCTTTTATGTTGTGGAACATTTCTTCTATACCTAATTTGAGAGTGTTTGTTTGTTTTTTTAGACAGAGTCTCACTCTGTCACCCAGGATGGAGTGCAATGGTGTGATCTCGGCTCACTGCAATCTCCACCTCCCGGGTTCAAGTGATTCTCCTGCCTCAGCCTCGTGAGTAGCTGGGATTACAGGTGTGTGCCACCTTGCCAAGCTAATTTTTATTTAGTAGAGACAGGGTTTCACCATGTTGGTCAGGCTGGTCTCGAACTCCTGACCTTGTGATCAGCCCGCCTTGGCCTCCCAAAGTGCTGGGATTATAGGTGTGAGCCATCGTGCCTGGCCAATTTGAGAGTTTTTGTAATGAAAGAATATTGAATTTTCTGAAATTCTTTTTCTGCATCCATTAAGATGATCATATAATTTTTATCTTTCATTCTATTAATTTGGAGAATCACGTTTATTGATTTTCATGTGTAGAACTATCCTTGCATTTTAGGGAAAAATCCAGTTTGATCATAATGTATGATTATTTTACTGTGTTGATGAGTTCAGTTTGCTAATATTTTATTGAGATTTTTTGCATTTATGTTTATTAGAAATATTGGCCTGAATTTTTTTTCTGATAGTGTTCTTTTTTGCTTTGGTATCCAAGTAATGCTGGCCTCATAAAACAATTTGAGAATTATTTTATCCTCTTCAATTTTTTGTAGAGTTTTGAGAAGGATTAGGATTACTCTTTTTTAAAGGTTGGTAGAATTTACCAGTGAAGGCATCTGGTTCTGGGCTTCTCTTTGTTGAGAGATTTATGATTAGTGATTCAAACTTTTTAGTTGTTATTGGCCTATTCAGATTATCTACTTCTTTATAATTTAGTCTTTGTATGTTTCTTGGAATTCATCCATTTTTTTTCTAGGTTATTCAATTTTTGGTGTATAATTGTTCATAGCAGTCCATTATGATTCTGTATATTTTTGTGATATCAGTTGCAATGTCTCTATTTATAATTTTATTTATTTGAGTACTCTCTCATTTTTCTTAGCTAGCTAAAAATTTGTCAATTTAATTTACCTTCTCAAAACACCAACTCTTAGTTTTATTGGTCTTGTCTATTAATAAAACTACAAGACTATTTTCTAGTCTTCGTTTCATTTATTTCTGCTCTAATCTTTGCTACTTCATTTGTCTAATTTTAGCTTTGTTTTCTTTTACTAATTTCTTGAAGTGTAACTTTAGATTGTTTTTTGAGATCTTTGTTTTTTCTTAATGCAGGTGTTTGCATTAAGAATTTTCATCTTCGATTTGCTTTTGCTGCATATTATAAGTTTTGGCATGTTCTGTTTCCATTTTTATTTACTTCAAGATATTTTTATTTTCCTTCTTTTTCATTCTTTTACCCATTTATTATTCAAGGCTTTGTTGCTTAATTTTTACATACTTGTGAATTTGTAAAATCTTCTTCACGTTACTGATTTCTAGTTTCATTCCACTATGGTCAGAAAATAGACTTAATAGTATTTCAATATTTTTAAACTTGTTAAAACTTTGTGTGTGTGTGTGTGTGTGTGTGTGTGTGTGTGTGTGTGTGTGTGTGTTTTATAATGCTCTGGTCTGCTGGATAGTGCCCATAAGTCCCATAGTCTTTCTTATTATTTATTTATTTGTTTGTTTGTTTGTTTGTTTATTTTTCTTTTGGCTGGGTAATTTCAAATGATCTGTTTTTGAGTTAACTGATTCTTTCTTCTGCTTTATACAGTCTGCTATTGAAACTCTCTATGATACTTTTCACTTTAGTCATACTTCAGCTCCAGAGTTTCTGTTTGGCTCTTTGTGGGGGGTTCTTTCTCCTTGTTGAGCTTCTAATTTTGTTCAAATATTGCTTTCCTGATTATTTTTAGTTGTCTGTCTGTGTTTTATTGGAACTCATTGAGCTAGTATAAAATGGTTATTTTGAATTCTTTGTTAGACAATTTATAGATCTCCATATTTTAGAACCAGTTACTTGTTTTTCTATTTTGTTCCTTTGATGCTGTTGTGTTTCCCTGATTCTAGCACAAGGGGCCTAGCTTTTGGCCTATCCTGGTTTTTGATATGCCTTCATCGTTAAGTTTAATCATTTCTAGCTTTTGGTTTAAGGTGAGAGATATGCAACACTGTCTTTTCCTTGAACAATTTGGAAGCCTTTATAGGGTTATTAATTGGCCCAATTTTAATATTGCTGTGTCTCAGGGAATAGAGAGGCCAAAGGAGATGTAGAGATGGTGAAGGGCCAGTCATTGCAGCAGTTTGAATAGCCATGACATTTATCAATTAACTGTCTTATTTGGGTGCAGTTAGTGAAGCCCAAAAGTAATTACAATAGTAACATCAAGGATTACCAATCACAGATTATCATAACAGATATAATAATAATGAAAAAGTTTTAAACGTTGCAAGTTACCAAAATGTGACACAGAGACACAAAATGAACACACGTTGTGGTAAAAATGGTGCCCATAGACTTGTTCAATACTGGGTTGCCACAAATCCTCAATTTGTAAACAATACTGTATCTACAAACCAATTAAGTAAAGTGCAACAAAAAAAAGCCTGCCTGTATTCTGCTCCAGGGTGGGAATTTCCATCTCACTAGTTACTGGTAGATGACATATAATCTGTTATTGCCTTTAATTTTTATCTGTACCAAAGAGGTAAAACACCAATACATATTAAATACTACACACAATTTTTATAAATATGATAGAATTTACTTTTCCATATTACCTCAGCTGACTAATCTGGGGAAAAAATTATTGTACGTGGAAATGAACTTTGGCTAAACAAAACCCTGTAATACAAAATTTTTGTTTTAGCTTTTTTTTTCTTAAAAGGAAACAATTAATTTTTTCGTGTCTAGTATAATTACTGGATTATTTTCTGATTCCAGTTTTAGCAATTTTAACTGCAAAATGTGAATAAAAGTAAAGATGCCTCATCTTGATTATGACAAAAGATTTATAAATGACCAAATTTCTGAATTTACATTATGTTTTTCACCTATTGATCATCAGTTAAAAAAAACCACAGAAATTTGTGGCAAAAAAAAAAACACAGAAATTTGAAGGAAAATTAATTTGTTTTAAAAAGGAAGTAAGAAATGAAAGATAATCTCAAGTTTATAAAATATATTACTAACTCATTGGTAATTGAGAACTTGTTATTTGTTTTTTCTGAGATTCTCAGTTGGAAATACTTTGTTTTCTTGAAATAATCAGTGGCTCAGAAATACAACAGCAATTCCTTTAACATAAAAAAATATGGCTTCAATTTTCTAATTATGGATGTACACCTGCATACCTACTTAATGGAGAAAAATTACTAAGTGCAGAAAAGATTAAGAGATTATTTAAGTTCTTTTAAGGTTAGTCCAAGAAAAAAACTTTAGCAGATATTTTCTTCTTTCTTCAACATTCTGTTCAATGTATAACTGACACATTTTATGTATTTACAAGATGATGAGTGAACATAGTTATGATAAATAACTCTGATGTAACAGGCAATGTTCAAAGTCCTTAATGTATATATAAAATGCACTTAATCCTTTCAAACACCCAAGGAAGTGGTTACCAGGTTTTTCCCCATATTACAGTTACAAGGAAATGAATGGGCAGGGAATTTGTGCAATTTGTCTGTTTCACAGCTAATATTTCAGAATTTGAGCTCCAAGCAGTATGGCTTTAACCACTACACAATTAAAAAAATTTCCTGAGATAGGTGATTGAGAGCTTTAGGAGAGCATTTTTTTAAGGTTTGTTATTCTTACGGTTAAATAGCTCAACTTTATCTTTCCTAAAAGATAGGAAATTGCTCAAGTTTCCAGTGTTTTATTTCACTAATGGCAAGAATTGTTGTGCCACTAACATGATATACTTAAAGTTAATGAAATCTACATCTATTTATCTATCTGTTCACTATTCCAAGTCAATGTATTTCACCTCCAAAATCATGTCAATGGAAATTAATACTGTACCTTAGGAGCTTGCAAGAAGTGGAAATAGGCATCTTAGTTGGCTCTTAGTTGCTGAGATAAGGATTATAGTTTTCTGCTGACCCAGTTTGGACACTTTATCATGTTTTAATAAATAAAATACTTTTCCTTCAGCATTAATAGGAAGCTGTCCAGGCTTTTACTCTCCTTATAACTTAAGAAAAAATAAGATATTTGCTATAATGACTTCCAGATCAAACCAAAATAACGGCTTACGCAAATATTTAGGATAAATAGACCTTCCAAAAATTTACAGTAGTAGCCAAAGGGATAAAATATTTCAAGAATCTGCTTTGTAGAATGACCTATAGCTATGCCCAAGACTTTCATAATAAACATTAGTTGCTTATGTAATGAAGTGTAAAAACAGATTTTTCCCACCTTTAATATATCTGTTCTTATAATTCAATTTATAATAGCCCTATATTTATTTTTCAGAACATTAAGAAAGCAATGATGTTCTACCAACATAATCCAGTCCTTTCTTGTTTTAATGAGTGCCTCCCCCAGCCAAATACTCATCTTATGAGCTGAATGGCAGCTCTATATGCCCAAACATTAAACTTATGGAAACTCCAGTTTTAAATGAATAGAGTCATTGCTAAAATAAAAGTATTGGTTTCTAAATTCCATTTTGAACTAACATATTTACTGTATCCTGCAGCTTTGATTGGCAGTATCTAATATGCCTTTAAAATCCAGAGTTGCTTCTGTATCCTAAGTACAAATGAAACAGCAGGAATGGGCAGGCAGTGTAGTGTTGCTCTAACCATGCTTGCCTTGGGGAACTGTGCCTTACAACTGTGCCTTGGGGAATTGTGCCTTGGGGAACTTGCTTTGGGGAACTGTGCCTTGGGGAGCTGGGCTCAACTCTATTTTGTTGCCATTACTACTACTATAATGCAGATGTCTGAAGGTGGCATTAAATCTCTGGATGCATCCACTTGGTCATTCCAGAACATTTCATCAAGTGAAAATGTCATCCACTTGGCCCAGTCTTTAGTACATTTGTCCTCTCTGCCTGGTTTGAGTCCCTTCTACCTTCTGATAACAGAATCCTGGCTTTCCTTCGGAAACCATCTCCCCTTCCTTCCAGTCTGGGTGGTTCAGATAGGTTGACTCTACCCTAAAGCTCCAGAAGTGAGCTGACATCCCAAAGTAGTATTGACCATTCCTTTCAACCCTGAGCCACCCTGATAACTCAGAGGTGCACAAGTGATCTAATAAGCCTGGCCAAGTCAGAAAAATCCCCTGAGACCACTTTGGCAGGAAATGGCTGGAAAAATCATCCCTTGCTTCCTGCTGGGTTATAGCTTGGAGCTTTGCCAGTGCTTTGCATAAAGTAAAGCCAGCACAGAGAAAGGCAGTTAGACCTGCAGTGAGACTGGTTATTAAAGAGAATTTTTGGACTCTAGGATCCAGGTTTATCTCATCTACACAGCAGTCAAATAAAGTAATCCTACTCTCTATTTCAAAGGGTTGTTATGATGAATGTGTCAATATTTATAAAACACCGATATATTTCATAAGGAAATGAAATAATTCCCATTTTCAGTAAGCCAATTTGAGTTGGTTTTTTTAACTGTCTGTACTGACTGCTTGAGTTATCTTTCTAACCAGAAGGTCATTTCAACTTGAATTTAATTCCTCTCTTCATTTGATTCAGCATTTGTATTGATCATTTTCCCAGCATTGTAACATAGGAATGAAATTAGGTGCCATAGATACAAAGACAATTAATATAGAATCTGCTACCTTCTAACTCTCAACACAATACAGGAGATGAATGTACAAATAGAAGATTTTAGAAGGGCCTGGTAAATACCATGACAAACTATGCACAAAGTGTTAAGAGTAAGGATGGGTATCTCATACAACTCTTATGGGTTAATGAGTGGGTTTCTGAGAGGTGTTACAGAGGTTTTCCTACAAGAAGTGGTTACTTATGTGAGTTTTAAAGGATGGAGAGTTTTCCAAGTAGATGGGACAACACTGAGGAATGGAAAACGCTCCAGTAGGAGACAACCAAGTAATCAAAGGCATGAAGATTGGAAAGTCCATGGAAGTCCTAGAAGCAGCAAGTGACTCAGGTAGATGGAGTTCATCCTGTGGGCAGGGAGAGGAGAGCAAGTGAGGCAGGAGGGGCGATCAGGATTCCACATAGGAGGCCATGTGCCTGTAGGATCCTGCTTCTCTGTCAGTTTGGATGTTACCATAGCTGCGCAGCTTTTACGTGTGTCTCATGGTGTTTCCATGTCCCTTGTGGACAGATTCCTTTATTGACTATCTACCACAGGGAGAGTGGGAAGGCAAGAGTAACCTACAGGTTCAATGTATGTGTAGAAAATGAGGAATGGTGGATATTAAATTCGAAAGACATTTACTAGATGCATACAACACAAAAGGGATTGTGATGAGTTTTGTAAAAGATAGTGGATAAAGCCAAAACTTAAACATGAAATTCTTCTTTGATTCTTAACTTGCACACTTCCTTCTGCAACATTGCTAGTCTTCTAATTCTGCAGTAAAGACATACTGATGATTTCAACAAACTATAATTGTTTAACTTTATTGGAAATAACACCAAGCACCATCTAATATATAGATGTGAACATCATTCCAAAACTTTTAAAAATTAGCTTTTAGTATAAGCTTTATATTTGCCTTTTCTTGAGATTGTTGTTTAAACTTTTGTGGAAAGTATTGAGTAATTAAATTACATTATGCTCATATCATGTAATCCAAGAAATATAGGAATGCCAAAATTACAAAAGAATATGTCAGAAAAAATACAGGAAATAAGCAACATCTCTATGGAAACATTTTTATCATACTAGGTGATTATATTGGTCATCATGATGACTCTGGTATTATGGAAGTACAATGTAGGAAGTTGAGATGAGTTATAAACCACAGCAAACATATCACACACAGTGTATGAATACATAGTTCAACTAAGACAGTTACAAATCATCCTAAAAAACTTTGATGATCAGAAAAGTTCTTCTGTAATGTTTTAACATTTTGAAATGTATTGATACATTTTTTATGACTCATCTATGTTCTCTTTGGAAAGACAAATGTGATTTATGCAATTGCTGGGTAAATTGCCAATATGTGTCAGTCAAACCAAGTTGGTTGCTTATGTTGCTTAACACTTCTATACTGCTACTAAATTTGTGCTGCTTTACATATTAAGTGTTGAAAGAGTTTGTTAGAATCTGTAACTATGATTATATATCTGTCTATGCTCTTTTTTGATCTCTTCATTTTGCTTTATGTGTGTGTGTGAATTTTTTTTTTTCTTTAGAGACAGGGCCTTGCTCTGTCACCCAGGCTGCAGTGCGGTGGCATGTTCATAGCTCACTGCAGCTTCAGACTCAGGGGCTCAGTTGATTCTCCCACCTCAGCCTCACAAATAGTTTATATAATTTGATAATGTGTTTCTAAGTTCATAAAAGCTTAGGAATGTTTTGTCTCTTGTTGAGTTAACCCCTTTTTAGTTTTAACAGTCTTTTTTATCTCCAAGACTATTTCTTTCCTTAAGGCATAATATATTAATTAGGCCTTCATTAGTATATCAATTTTTAATAAATATAATTTATATGAATAGCATATTAATAGTTATTAAGTAATAAATATATTGATATATCCAGGTCAGGTTTCAGTATAGTAATATATCCATGTCAGCCCATTTGTATATGATATAACAGTATTAATTCTTTTAATTTCAAGCAACCTGGTGCCCAATTTGTTTTTACTTTTATTGTATTTTTATAATTGACACATAATTACTGTGCATATTGATGGGGTACATAGTAATGTTTCTATATATAATGTATAGTGAAAAGATCAGGGTAATTAGCATATCCGTCAGTTCAAATATTTATCATTTATTTGTGTGGGAACATTTGATATCCTTCTAGCTGTTTGAAACTATTTATTACTTTTAACTATAGTCATCCTACAGTGGTATAAAACACTAGAATTTGTTCCTCCTATCTAGATATAATTTAAAGTGTATCCTTTTAAGAAGCATAAACATGTCATATTTATGTAGTCTGATAATCTTTGACTTTTAATTGGAGTGTTTATTCTGTTTAAATTTACTATAATTCTTAATATAGTTGTATCTAAGTCTACTATCTGCTATTATATTTGTCCTATCTTTTGAAAAATAAACTTTTAAATTTGGAATAATTTTAGACTCACAAAAAATTTGTGTGGGCACAGAGAGTTTCTATATCTGACCTTTAGCTCAGTGTCCCCTAACATTGACATCTTACATACTTGTAGTACATTTGACAAAACTAAGAAATTAACATTGGTACATTGCTGTTAACTAAACTCTTGTCTTTATTCAGATTTCATCAATTTTCCAATAATGTCCTTTTTTCTATTCCAGGATCCAATTCAACATACCACATTGTATTTAGTCCCCATATCACTTTTGTCTCCTTTAATCTGTGACAATTTATTGATTTTGTCTTGTTTTTCATGACCTTGACAGTGTTGAAGAGTACTTATGAGGAGTTTTGTAAAACATCCATCAGTTCAGATTTTTATGATGTCCTTGTTGTGATTATACAAAGGTTATGCATTTTCTGGAAGAATATAAATGGAGTGGAAGTGTCCTTCCATCACATTATATGAGGGGGTGTGCAATATTCACATGCCATAATTGGTGACAATAACCTTGATCACTTGGTTAAGATTGTCTGCCAAATTTCTCCACTGTAATTTTTTTTTCCTTTTTCTTAGTCTTTTCTTTGGAAGCCAGTCACTAAGTCTAGCTACACGCACCTGGAGAGGGGAATTAAGCTTCACCTTCAGGAAGGAGGAGACTATACTCACATTATTAGCAATTCTTCTGTAAAGATGTGTCTCTTCTGCCCTTGATCCATGTGTTGGTTTATTCCTTCATTTCTGTCTTCTTTTGTATTAGTCGGGTATTTTCTATTACACCATTTTATGTCCTTTTTAGATTAAGTCCAAAATTTTGCATTTTCCTTTTAGTTGTTGCCCTACAAATTACAACATTTGTTCTTGCTACGATTTTTTTCTTAATACTTTCTCTAACAATTGAAGAGATATGTTATAGTCTAAACCCACTTATCTCCCAACCTATCTTTTGTGCTATTTTTGTCATATATTTTACATTACAGTATCTCAATAGGTCATTTTTTTAATATCACAATTTTTTTTAGTTCTAAGGCAGAATCAACTTTTCTACATTTTGCCCCCAACCTTGTTAAACGGGAAAGAATTGCATAAGTATTTGAGAAACCGCTTACCAAAAGCATCTAGCAGATCTAGCAGACGCCCATGTTAAAATATCAATAACATTCAAAAATTTGTAAAGAACTAATTTTGAATAACAAATTGGTCAATGTGAAAAACAGCTAAATGTTATACAAAATTAGAATTATCAAAGTGGTTGGGGGGTAGTGTGTACTTTCTAAAAGCATCAGATAGTCTGTTTTGAATAAGAGAAATATAAGGGAAGTGACAGCTAGAAGCAGGCACAGATTTAGATAGAACCTGCAGCCTAACTGTATAACACCTTGGGTGCCTGGGAAGAACTAAAAGTCAAGAAGAATTTTTTGAAAAACCACATAAGCCTTTTTTTTCATAAAGCTTTTATTATCATGTCATTTGTACAAATGTAACAGTAATGATAACTTCTCTTTTCCAAGGGAAAGAGAAACACTGCAGAATGGACATTAAACAAGGCATTATGCCCTACAAGCAAGACATAAAATGTCTAAGGGAAACTTCAGCATAAAAATGTTGAACACATAATGTGAGATTATTTGAATAAATAACAACTGACATACTTTTTTTAAAAAAAATAAGTATAAAAAAATAGATGTGTACATACATTCCCTTACCCTAACAGTGATCCACTAATTGCTTGCATTTCAATCCCCCCACCCTCCAGTTCCCCACCCTGTTATTTATCAAGGTGGCTGACACATTATGGCCTCCCACTAAATATTAGTTTAATGACACATTTAAAACCCATCATATTCCAATTAAATAATCAGGACTGAGCTATGTTTGATGAAACACACTCACATCTTTAAATAACAGCATGTAAAATATTAAAATACAAGCTTTCAAAAATAAATACATAAATAAGTAGAACCCTCGTAAGAAATAGTCAAACACATTAAGTCCTTTCCAGCTGTCCCTAGAAAGCTGCTGTTCTCTTTTTCATTTTCAGCTCTGGTAAGGGCAGGGACCACCCTGCAGGAAGTGTCAATGATACACTGATAAGCTTCTTACTTCTCTCCTGTCAGTTGGTGCTCCCCCTGTGATGAGAAAAGGGTTACTGTTGCAGGTGCTAAGGAAGGCTGCTCTTCTGTCACTCTGGTGGCTGAAGTTGCTTGGAGGGATGTCCCCATGCAGACTCTCTCCCAGCCCTCCACTCAGGGAAGGTCTGTCTGTACCCACTGCCCTCTATAGCAGAAAACTTGCACTCCTGAATGCTATTTTTTTTTTTTTTCAAGAAAGAAGTGGCTGTGGACTCAACTAGATTCTTGGTTTGAAAAAGCCAAAACATATTGGTCACTGATTGTCACATTGGGTTAGAAATTTCCATTCATGATCTCCCTTAAGCTGCACACAACCCTATGAAATAACTACCATTATCTACCCTATTTTGCTAAATCTCAAAGAGATTAAATAATGTTGACAGGGATCCTAGCCTTGAACTCACTGAAGGTGTCACTGCAAAGTTTCTGCTCTTCACCAAGAAGGCTTACAGGCCCAAAGTGCCCAAACCAGACATTGCATTTTTCAGGTCTGAAGCCCATTAGGGACTGAGGTAAACGTCCCAAAACAGGCAGGGGGCATTTTGGCATTGTTAGTCAAATTTACTTAGTATTCTAGAAACCCACATTTACCCTCCCAGGGGTTAGGCCTGGAAATGGAAGACACTAAAATACTGAAATATCCTCTGGCACCAGAGCAGATTAATAACCTTAATGGCAACTTTAATTGTGAAAATAATAATCACAATTTCTAGTCCTTCAGCTAACTCTTGGGGTTCCCTGATTTTATTTTTAGGGGGCAGATGCCAGTATTTCTGACCAACGGCTCCAGTCGCCCGTGTATATGGAAATTACAACTCACTTGTTCAGTATCTTTTCGATGATTTTCTGAACCATGGGGGATGCCGGGTTGAGACAAGCTTTCTTCCCATTCTTGAGTGTGGCTCTGCAGAGAGAAGGGAATTCCGTGAGACAGGAGGTCGGGCTGGGGACAGGGTTGGGGCAGCGGGAGAGTCGGGGACCCCAGCGGTGGCAGCGGAAGCGCGGGGCGGGGCTTACATGACTTCGGTTTGGGCGCAGTGGGGTCCTGGGGACTTCACATTCACACTTTGGATGTTCTTGAGGTGAATTCCCTGCAGGGTCTGCAAGCACTGGCAGCGCAGTTCAGTGACCACGGACGCTCCTAGGGAAGAAGAGACTCGCTGATTGAGCGGGGCTGTTGGCGCGGGGCGCCCACCCCAGCCGCGTCCGGCCCGGGGACCCCAGGGCGCCGGGACCCACCTGCTGCGCGCCGGCCGGCGGCCACCAGGAGCAGGAGCAGCAGCGCCACCCGCAGGAGCCGGGGATTGCTGGGGGCGGTGGAGAGCGTGGCGCGGGCCATGGGGCTCAGCAGACGGGTCGGGAAGCTGTGCGAGAAGCGGGAGAGCTGGCGGGGAGGTGCCTGCGACCCGGGCTGTGTGGCTCCCCAAGATCGGCGAACCCTTTTTATGCATGGTTGAGACTGGAAAGCCCAGAGCGGCCGGGCCAGGGAAATTCCCGGAGCTCCAGATCGATCCGGAGTCCCGAAGGAAGGCGACGGCCCCACCCCCGGGGTGGAGTCGGGTACGGGTAGGGGGAGCCCACTGGTGACGCCTATGCCTCGCCCTCCAGAGTAACTCCCGTGCACTCTGGGACTTTGGGATATTCATTTTCTGCCCCAAATTCCTGGAGAGGCAGTGAGTCCACCTCGCTGAAGATACAGCCTGTGAGGGGGGGACCTTAGGTCCCCGATGACCCCCCGCGTACGGGGTAGGGTTGGAGGAAAGAGCTGGGGGGACCCGTGAGAACCAGGACAGGAAAGGCACGACTTCTTTAGAGGAAGAGAGCTTTGTCTCCTTAGTTATCAGATTTGCTGGGGACCCGGAGATAGGCGAGTTTTCCCTCAGCTATCCCCTCTCTATATAGTCTATCCTCTATGTTAACCTCCCGGTCTCTGCCTCTCTCATTTTCGGTTTAGCGTTATTTCATGTACATCTAACATCATGCTCTCTGTGAAAGTACAGCCATCGTCTCGGATTCCAGAGAAGAATGTTCTACTTGTTCCTTGTTCTGCATATTCTCTAATCACACTTAGAATATCTTGTTTACGTTTTCCATTTGGTGGCAACAGATTATCAGTGTCAAAAGTTGAATTCAGTGTTAGTGTCAGTGGAAGCCAGGGCTGTATAACATGACCTCTTCTTCTGTATCCTGCATAACGTCCTTCCTCCCTCTGAAATGTTGGAACTTCTTAAATCCCCTGGAGACCTTCTCCCAGTGGGAGGGATTCAGATTTGATCTAGAAATATGACACTGGCTGTCACTCTGAAGCTGTGGAGGGGCTGGGTCCAGCAGGCTCATGGGCTCAATGTTTCTGGTTCTGTCTTTGCGAATGACACTAGAGAGTAGGTACCTTGTGTGCAAACACCATTCCCACTGAAGGAGCAAACAGCTGCCTGCTGATGACATTTAAACACCAGATCACACATAAAATCACATTTCATTTACTATAGAATTTTCTGGTATTCAGCATTGGGGGATCTTTCTCTGGAAACATTAACAGGGCACTTTTTTTTTCTCGTCTGGAATTTCAGTCTTTTAACCTGATATCTTTGTCCCTTTTTCTAGTTTTAGATAATGTATTTTGATTCGTCATTAGGTTTTAGAGGGTTTAAGTGTGATTCTACAAGTTGGTCTCAGACCTCTTTGAGACGTGGAGTAGGATGGAGGAGAGGAGAAAGGAATGGCATCTGCCTGAAGCACAGGGCTCTACACAACCCAGCTCAAGGGATAAGAGTCCTTGCCCCTAACCAAACACAGAGCGTGCAACTGTGCTGCTTGTATTTAGTTGCAGAGTATCACTTGCAAGTTGTTAAGCCTCTCTGTGCCTAGCCCAAGGTGGTTATGAGAAATGAGTTAACATTTGTAAGAGACAACATGGATTAAGTGTCTTATTAATGGTTGTTAAATAAATAAAATGGACTATTTCCATTTTTAAAAGGCTATTTCTTTCCCGACATTGCCTGAACAAAAACTCAGCCTGCTATGAATTCTGTAAAGGAAAAAGAAGAATCTAATGGAAAGTTTTACTCTCCAGTGTTTTTCACATTTAAAATTTTCTGTATCCCTTACTGCCACCCAACTGTCCCTGTCGCTAACTGACATAAAGCAGTGTGAGTCCTTAAGAAATCAAAGCACATCCTAGAAAGAAGAATGTTCATATAAACACCACAATCCCAGTTTCCAAAATGGTCTTGTAGTTACTGGTGCTCACGGGTATCTGTGATGTCATTACAATAATCTTGGACAAGGGATAGAAAGGTGTGCTAGAATGTCCTGTTACTTTAAAATAGACACTATAGGTAATATATATGCTCCATTCTTTTTCAGTAATTTCCTCTCTCACATCTTCCTGACTACTTAAATTCCTTGAAAGAAAGGATAGATACAGAAAAAACATTGACCCAATGGAGGCCAAAATAGTGTCCCAAATGTCTACTGCAGTTTCAAGCTGTAATAAATGCTGCAAACTTATAAATGAAAAATAAAGTTCAATTGGGAATTTATAAAAAACAAAAAAGTTAAATGTTTTTAATTTAGGAAGGCTTTCAGAAAGGAAGACACATCTGTACTTTACCAGGAGATGCACATAGATGGGAGGTCATTAAAAATTTGCTTGTTTTTCTTCAGCAAACATAAGGTAAATGATAAGAGCTTACAAGATTCTGGGTAAATGTGGAACATGCTGCTTTTTTATTTAATAATTTCATGCTATGGGCAAGTTAATAAACCTCTGCACCAGAGACAAGGGGCAGAGAATTGATTTAATGCTCTTCTAAGCATTTTACAAATATTGACTCATTCAATCTTCCAAATAATACTGTGAAGTAGATATTAATTGTTATCTTTATGGGACTTAACGGTTACAAACAAAAGAACTGAGGTACAGAGAGATTAAGTCACTTGCTTAACTTCATACATCCTTGAGGCTGGAAATCAAACCCAGAGAAAATGGCTCTTAACCATTAAACTATGGTAAAAAGGCACTGTGATATATAATTAGTACTTTAAGGGGAGGAAGGATTTTTAAAAATGTATTTGTTCTTGACCTAGTTGAATAGCTTAAATTTACATATTTTAAAATGAAAATACATCAAAACGATAATATATCTTTGTAGTTTTGTTTCACTAACAGCATCACTCTCTCCTGTGGCATTGATGTAGCTCATTATCTTTCCTTAAGGTGCCCAATTCTGAAGAATAAAATAGGCACTTTTCCATGGAGAAAGCTGACAAACTACTTCTTTAAAAAAATGATGAAAATAAACGTCTTCAGTGTGATGTCATATGGATATCATGTACCCGCTTGATATGATGTCATAAGAATGGCATAAGCAGGATGCCTCTTTGGTACCACTTCCAAAAATTCATCACCCAAATCTAGTTATGATAAAAAACATTCTTCAAACTCATACTGAAGACTCCTAAAGCTAATCAGTACTCTTCAAAACTGTCAAGGTCATGAAGACAATAAAAGACTGAAAAACCATCACAGTCCAGAGGAAACTGGAGAAGTGACAACTCATTGCAGTGTGGTAGTTTGGATAGGATCCTGGGACAGAAAGAGGATATTAATGGAAAAGCTGGTGAAACCCAACTTAGTCTGGAGTTTAGTTAAAACTAATGTGTCATTGGTGGTTTATTAGCTTTAACAGACGTTCCGTGCTGTTGTAAAATGTTCACTTTCAGGGAAACAGGATGAAGGGCACACGGACACTGTATTATCTTTGCAATGTTTGTAAATTGAAAATTGTTCCAATTAAGTTCATTTTTTTCTAAGTTTATTTTTCTAAATCCATTTAGAATACCACCAAAATGAAATCAGGGCATGTGCATGTTTTACGTGCTAGCTTTCTAGACAGGAAATTGAATTTTGATTTAGTACATATTTGCTCAAATATGAAAATTCAAAATATCTGTTGCCACAGTTTGGGCAGTTCATCATGCTTCATAGTGTTAAATACTTTGCCTTCAGCATTATGTTTTCCAGATCTCTCATCTAGTTCTTATAACTGAAGAAAATCAGAAAGTGTTTGCTATCGTGCTCTCCAGACCCAACACAAGGAGAGCGCCAAGAGAATAATGCAAATGAAACATGTCAAGAGGCCGTGGACATTTGCAGGTTATGCAGAACTTGACTCCTGAGGAAAATGTCATCAGAATCACTTGTTTTTGTAAATGAAGTATAAAGGACAGGATTTGTTGTTGATGTTGGTGGTGGTGTTTTTCCCTAACATGCCGCTTGTATCAATGAGATCTTCATAAGCCAAAGCTTATAATGCTGTTGACTACAAAAATAAATTGTCTTGTTAGAGCAAGTGTTTCTCCAAGCCTATTTTCTTTTCAAGAGTTGAATGCCAGGATTTTATGCAGTCTTTAAACTTATTCAAGCAACAATTCTTAAAGAAATGGAAGAATCTTTAAAAATGGAAGCTTTGGTGGCCAAATTCCATTTGCCCTGAAATCATTATGGAACCTTACAAAACTAGCAGACAGTCAAATCTCGGTGCTCATATCTCCTAGGCCACCTGTTCTCCAGTCACTGCTACAACACTAGCTGCCTGCAGATGTCACCTGGAAACTCCTGGCCTCAGCTGAATCAGGTATCTTTCACTTTGTGGCCCAGTGTTTCTCTGTTGCTGCCAGGAAACATCCCTTTCACAAGAGGAACTGGGGTCAATGGATAAATGTTTCCCCCTTTTGCATGTTTTGGGCAGAAATTCTACACCATTTCTCAGAGGGTCCCCAGTAGAATTGAACTCCAGTTGCCCATGTCCTCTTTTCCTAGTTTGTTCTTCCCAGCTTTCAAGTCCTCTGCATTGGTAATATGTCCCCAAATAAATTACCTGCATGGCAGGCTCATGACTCAAACTCTGCATTTTGGAGGAGCCTAAACTTAGGCACTGCTCCATCCTGAGAAATAACCATGCTTAAATAAGGAGGGCAACCCTGCTCTGCCCCAAACTGATTTAGGAACTTCTTCCTCACAACTGCTATCCCTATTTCCCTATACTCATCTCTTCCAATGTAATGACTCTGGGTCAGAGCAGAGAAGAATGAAGATGTGTGAACATGACATTAGATTCCTGAATCAGTCCACCTCCACAGTCCAAGGCCATGGTGGGTGCTGAATTCATGGTCCTCTCTATTTAGCCTCCCGGAGACTGCTTGTCTGGCAGCTTCTCTTTCTTCCGGTACATTTAAAATTAATCTATGCATATAAGGCACAGTGATAGGTTTAGTAGAAGAGACAAAGTTGGATCAAATCCAACTTCTAACACAAAATTCTTCATTTAATCTGTCTACTTTCTTTTGTAATGCCAGATCATTTATTTTTCTGTTCCTGGCATAATAATCTCATGATATGATCAATATGCAAGTACTTAAAATCATTCATGTAACACTGAGAATCATTCAATATTTTAGCTTTGGTCTGTTTTCTTGGGTGGGGGGTGGAAGAATGGGCAATTATTTGTATTTAAAAGTGTTTTTATAAATTGTTTTGCCTCTTCACTTTCTTAAGATTGTTTCCTAAACTTTCTGGAAGTAGGATTCATTAAATAAATAACATCATGATCATATATTATGAAAACAACAAAACATAGGATTGCCAAAATTGCAAAAGAATAAGGAAATGAGAAAATGTCCCTTGGAAATAATTACATAAGAAGTTTGTTTTGAAGATTAAAACATCATTATGACTTTAGTATTCTGGAAACAAAATTTAGGAAGTTAGAAGATGAATGTATAAACCACAAATGAAAATAGCATGCATAGCATAAAAATACAGATTTCATCTAAGAAAAGTTTGAATCATCATAAAAACTTGATCTTAAGTGTCCTATCCATAGCATTTTTTTTTTTTTTTTATGCAGCATCTTGCTCTTGCTCTGTTGCCCAGGCTGGAGTGCAGTGGTGCAATCTTGGCTCATTGTAAACTCCGCCTCCCAGATTCAAGGGATTCTCCTGCCTCAGCCTCCTGAGTAGCTGGGATTACAGGGGCATGCCACCACGCCCAGCTAATTTTTGTATTTTTAGTAGAGACAGGGTTTCACCATGCTGGTCAGGCTGGTCTCGAATTCCTGACCTCGTGATCCACCCACCCCAGCCTCTCAAAGTGCTGGGATTACAGGCATGAGCCATTGCGCTTGGCCAATCCATAGTATTTGTCAAGGTTATTTATTGTCCAATTTTTTGGTCAGAAATATTTTTGTTTTGATTTTTTCCTTCTGGGTTCTGTCCTTATATTCAGTAAAGACTTCTATACAATGCTGGTTTCAGAGTTGCTCTACTGGCGTGTTACTGAGCTAGTTCGTTGATTGACATTTTTGAAGTAGTTAAAGACAAAAAAACACAGGATCCAATTAGACATGGTGGAAATTATAGTGAAAATGGGGAAACAAGAGCTTGGTTGTGTGTCATTACTACTGTATGTTATACATAGAAGTAAATGTCTTCAATCAAATAATGTTTAATGTGCTCATATTAGTATCTGTGTATGACTGGAGCATGTGGGTGGACAGGCTCTTAACAGAATCCCTAATAGTTTCAAATGTGAGTCTAATTAAAATATCAAACAAGTCACTGGCAGGAAAAATAGCATAAGGCTGTTGGAATGTCTATGACTAACTTGGTGAGACCTGTGAGCCTAACAAGATCAGGAGTTGGGAAAATGGTGTCTTTAATGTTTAATCAACTTTCTGTTAGCTGGGTGCCTTATCCTCAGTACCCACCTGCGCTGTTACATTACAGCACTAACTGCGGTATTATTCCTCTTTATGTAATAAATATTCAACAAACATTTATTTAGCACCTACTCTGCCTGGCATTTTTCTGAGATCCGGAATGAAGAGATGAAAAAAGCTTGACACTTACTCCCTGTTTTAAAGTAGAAAAACAGTCAGATAAATGAATAATCACAGTGCAACTTAATAGGTATTCTGATGGACATAAGTACAAATTTCTTTATGCCTTGTTTCCTAATAGTTTCTATAGTCATCCTTAGATTGAAAAAAAGACTGATTTTCCAACACAGCTGATAGGTAAAACTGATTTTTTCCAACTCTGCTTGTTGTCCGCTCTACTTTCAGTTTTTATTGCCTCTAATTACGGACTCTGGATAATGATATAATCCCCATGTTGTGTCTGACTCAGTGAAGAAATAAATATTTGGAACATTTACATCCAAGATGTATTTACTTTTCTTCTTTCCTTTACTAGGAAGACAATTAAAACAGGCTCTCCATCACCACATGTCCTGTATGTTTTATAATCTTATAGACACACTGGTTGACAAACTGTGGGTTTTTTTAATTTCTGTAAACTTATGGGGTGCATGAGAAATTTTGTTACATGTATGTAATGCATAGTGATCACATCAGGTTATTCAGAATGTCCATCACCAGAGTACAATACATTTTTATTAAGTACAGTCATCCTATGCTGCTATCAAACATTGAATTTATTCCATTTATCCTACTGTACATTTATACCTTTTAACTCACTTTTCTTCATCCTCTCCCTTCCCTCCCTTTTACCCTTCTCAGTCTCTTATCTATTTTTCCTCTCTCTGCCTCCATGTGTTCAAATTGTTAGCTTCCACATATAAGTTAGAACATGTGATGTTTGTTTTTTAGTGTCTAGCTCATTTCACTTAAGACAATGACCTCACATTCCACCCATGTTGTTGTAAATGACATAATTTCATTCTTTTTACGGCTGAATAGTATTCCAGTGTGTATATATACATACTTGCTTTATCCATTCTTCCATTGATGGACAATTAGGTTGATTCCACATCTTTGCTATTGTGAATAGTCCTGTAATAAATACGTAAGTGCTGGTATTCATTTGATATATTATTTTCCTTTTGGTAGATACACAGAAGTGGGGTTGCTGGATCAAATGGTAATCTTATTTTTAGTGTTGTGAGACATTTCCATAGTGGCTGTACTAGTTTACATTCCCGAGAACAGTGTATAAAAGTTTTCGGCCAGGTATGGTGGCTCACGCCTGTAGTCCCCGCACTTTGGGAGGCTGAGGCAGGCGGATCATGAGGTCAGGAGATGGAGACCATCCTAGCTAACATGGTGAAATCCCGTCTCTACTAAAAATACAAAAAATTAGCCGGGCGTGGTGGCAGGCGCCTGTAGTCCCAGCTACTTGGGAGGCTGAGGCAGGAGAATGGCGGAAACCTGAGAGGCGGAGCTTGCAGTAAGCCGAGATCGCGCCACTGCACTCCAGCCTGGACGACAGAGCAAGACTCCATCTCAAAAAAAACAAAACAAAAAAAAGTTCTCTTTTCTCTGCATCCTCACCAACATCGTCATTTTTTTGTCTTTTTTAATAATAGCCATTCTGACTGGGGTAAGATTATACCTCATCGTGGGTTTTATTTGCATTTCTCTGATGATTAGTGATGTTGAACATATTCTCACATACCTGTTGGCCATTTATGTCTTCTTTTGAGAATTTTCTGTCATCTCTTTTGCCCACTTTTTAATGGGATTATTTGTGGAGTTTTTTTCATTTTTGTCCTGTTGAGTTGTTTTAGTTGCTTGAATATTCTGGATATTGGTACCTTTTGGAAGAATAATTCACAAATATTTTCTTCCATTTGGCAGGTTGCTTCTTCTGTCTGTTGGGTATTTCTTTTGCTGTGCAGAAGCATTTATTTCAAGTAAGTTCAGTGTGTTTATTTTTATTTTTGTTGCCTGTGCTTTTGAATCTTAGTCATAAATTATTTGCCTAAACCAATATACAGGAGAGTTTTCCCTAGATTTTCTTCTAGTATTTTTATAGTTTCAGCTCTTATATTTAAGTCTTTAATTCATTTTGTGTAGTTTTTTTGTATATGGTGAGAGATAGGGGTCCAGTTTCATTTTTCTGCATGTGGCCATCCAGTTTTCCTAACACTATTTATTGAACAGTGTATCCTCCCCTAAATGTATATTTTTGTCAGCTTTGTCAATGATCAATAGGCTGTAAATATGTGGCTTCATTTCTGGCTTCTCTATTCTATTCCATTGCTCAATGTGTCTATTTTTATGCCAATGCCATGCTGTTTTGGTTATTATAACGTGGTAATATATTTTGAAGTCGGATAATGTGATGCCTCCTACTTTGTTCTTTTTGCTCAGGATTTCTTAGGGTATTTAGGGTCTTTTTTCATTCCATATACGTTTTAGTAATTTTTTAAATTCTGTGAAGAATGGCATCAGTATTGCATTGAATCTGTAGATTTTTGGGGGCAACATGGTCATTTAAATAATATTAATACTTCTGATCCATAGGCATAAAATGTCTTTCCATTTGTTTCTGTCATCTTCAATTTATTTCATCAGTGTTCTATAGATTTCCTTGTCAAGAACTTTCACCTCCTTGGTTAAATTTATTCCTAGGTACTTTAATTTTGTTGTTGTTGTTGATAACTATTGTAAATGGGATTGCCATCTTTATTTCATTCTTAGCTAGATCAGTATTTCTGTATAGAAGGCTACTAATTTTTGTACATTGATTTTGAATCCTATAACTTTACTGAGTTCATTTATCACATCTAAGGCTTTTTTTATTGTAGTCATTAGGTTTTTCTACATGTAAGACCATATCATCTGTAAAGAGGGACAATTTGACTTGCTCTTTTCCAATCTGGATGGCTTTTATTTATTTCTCTTGCCTGATTCCCCTGGGTAGGGCTTACATTACTATGTTGAAGAGGAGTAATGAAAATGGTAATCTTTGCCTTGTTTTAGATCTTAGAGAAAAGGCATTCCGTTTTTCTCCATTCAGCATTATGTTGGCTCTGAGTTTGTCATATATGGCTTTTGTTATTTTAAGGTATGTTTCTTCTATGCATCTTTGTAAACAGTATTTATCATGATGGGATATCTGCATTTTATCAAATGATTTTTCTGCACTCATTGAGATTATCATATCGTTTTTATACTTCATTCTGTTGAATTAATATATCACATTTATTGATTTGTGTATATCAAACCATTTTGGCATCCCTGGTATGAATCTCACCTGATTATAGTGTATTATCTTTTTGATGTACTGTTTTATTCAGTTTGCTAGTGTTTTGTTGAGGATTTGACATCTCTGTTCAGCGGGTATATTGGTTTGTAGTTTTCTTTTTATGTTGTGTCCTTGTCTGGTTTTATTGTCAGAGTAATGCCGGCTTCATAGAATAGGGGGAAGTTCCTCCTCTTCAAGTATTTGGAATAGTTTCAAGTGGATTGGTATTAGTTCTCCTTTGTACATTTGGTAGAATTTGGCTGTTTATCCATCTGGTTCTGGGTTTTCCTTTTTGGGGATACTTTTTATCACTGATTCAATCTAGCTACTCATTTTTGGTCTGTTTGTATTTTCTATTCCTTCCCGATTCAGTCTTGGTAGGTTGTATGTTTCCAAGAATTTATTCATTTCCTATAGGTTTCCCTGATGGTCAGTCTATAATTATTCATAATACTCTGTGATTATCTTTTGTATTTCTATGGTATCAGTTGCAATATCTCCTTTTTCATTTCTAATTTTGTTTATTCAGATTTTCTCTTCTCTCTTCTTGGTTAATCAGTTAGGGATTTTCAATTTTGTTTATCTTTTTTAATAACCAACTCTTTTGTTGATCCTTTGTATTTTTTGTCCCTATTACCTTTAGTTCTGCTCTGATCTTTATTTGTTTTCCTCTATTATATTTGGCTTTGGTTTGTTCTTGATTTTCTGGTTCCTACAGGTGCATTGCTAGATTGTTAGTTTGTGATTATTCTCCTATTAATGTAGGCTTTTATTCCTGTAATCTTCCCTCTTAGCACTGTATATCCCACAGGTTTTAGTGTGTTGTATTTCCATTTTCTTCTTTTTGAGGAATTTTTAAATTTCCATTTTAATTCCTTTCTTCTCCCAATCATCATTCAAGAGCATGTTCTTTAATTTCCATGATTTTCTATTATTTCCAGTGCTCATGTTGGTATTGATTTTTCATTTTATTTCATTTTGATTTGAGAACATTCTTAATATAATTTTGATTTTTAAAAATTTGTTGAGACTTGTTTTGTGGCCTAACATATGTTCTATTCTGGATAATAGTCCATGTTTTTATAGAAAGAAGATATATTCTGCTGTCACTGGATAAAATGTTCCATTAATGTCTCTTAGGTCTATTTGGTCTAAAGTCCAGTTTAAACCCAATGTTTCCTTGTTTATTTTCATCAAGATGATCTGTTTAATGATGGGAAAGGGTGTTGACGTCCCCTACTTTATTGTATTGCAGTCTTTCTTTGTTTTGATCTAGTAATATTTGCTTTGTGTAGCTGAGTGCTCCAGTACCAGATGCATATATAGTAAGAATTGTTACATTCTCTTGCTGGATTGATCCCTTTGTCATTGTATAGTAATCTTCTTTGTTGAAACTACCATCAGAGTGAATAGGAAACCTACAGAATCGGAGAAAATTTTTGCAATCTACCCATCTGACAAAGGGCTAATATCCAGAATCCACAATGAACTTAAACAAATTTACAAGAAAAAAATCAAACAACCCCATCAAAAAGTGGACAAAGCATATGAACAGACACTTCTCAAAAGAAGACATTTATGCAGCCAACAGACACATGAAAAAATGCTCATCATCACTGGCCATCAGAGAAATGCAAATCAAAACCACAATGAGATACCATCTCACACCAGTTAGAACGGCGATCATTAAAAAGTCAGGAAACAACAGATGCTGGAGAGGATGTGGAGAAATAGGAATGCTTTTACACTGTTGGTGGGAGTGTAAACTAGTTCAACCATTGTGGAAGACAGTGTGGCAATTCCTCAAGAATCTAGAACTAGAAACACCATTTGACCCAGCCATCCCATTACTAGGTAAATACCCAAAAGATTATAAATCATGCTACTATACAGACACATGCACATGTATGTTTATTGCAGGACTATTCACACAATAGCAAAGACTTGGAACCAACCTAAATGTCCATCAATGATAGACTGGATTAAGAAAATGTGGCACATATAAACCATGGAGTACTACTATGCAGTCATAAAAAAGGATGAGTTCATGTCCTTTGTAGGGACATGGATGAAGCTGGAAACCATCATTCTCAGCAAACTATCGCAAGGACAGAAAACCAAACACTGCATGTTCTCACTCATAGGTGGGAATTGAACAATGAGAACACTTGGACACAAGGAGCGGAACATCACACACTGGGGCCTGTCGTGGGGTAGGGGGAGGGGGGAGGGATAGCATTAGGAGAAATACCTAATGTAAATGATGAGTTAATGAGTGCAGCAAACCAACACGGCACATGTATACCTATGCAACAAACCTGCACGTTGTGCACATGTACCCTAGAACTTAAAGTATAATAATAATAAAAAAAACCACACACCAATGAAAGTTCAGAATTGCCAGTGGATATACAATTAACTAAGTATTGAGTTATTCATTACCAATCATAATTAAGTGCTATTTAAGCACCCAAACAAATGGCAATTATTTACATTTGAGTTGAGTGACTATAGATAACAAACTGTCCAAACATTTTTTAAGTGTTTGTTCTTTAGGACCCTCAGAGATATAATAAAAGGGAACACATTTATATAGATAAATACTACATTATGTTTGTACAAATAAACGGAATTTAAAAATAATAATAATAATCTTCTCTGTCTTTTTTACTGTTCTTCACTTAAAGTCTCTTTTATATAAGTATAGCTACTCCTGCTTGATTTTGGTTTTCACTTGCGTGTAATATGCTTTTCTATCTCTTTACTTTCAGTCTGTATGTGGCTTTACTGGCAAGGTGAGTTTCACATAAGCAGTATATAGCCGAATCATGTTTTTTAAATTTATTCTTCCATTCTATATATTTTAACAGCAGAATTTAATCCATTTACGTTCAAGGTTGTTATTGATATATGAGGCTATGTTCCTGTCATATTGTTAACTATTTTTTGGTTGTTTTATATATTTTTTGTTCCTTTCTTTTTGTCTTATAGTTTTCTCTTGTGGATTGGTGGATTTCTGTAGTGATATCATTTGCATCCTTTCCCTTCCTCTTGTGTATGATTGCTTCACCAGTGAGCTTTATAGTTTAGTGTGTTTTCATGATGGTAAATGTCATCCTTTCACTTCTAGGTTTAGAATTCCTTTGAGTATTTCTTTCAGAGCTAGTCTAGTGGTAATGAAATCCTTCAGCATTTGTTTCTCTGTGAATGACTTTATCTCACCTTCATTTATAAAGGATAATTTTGCTAGATGTAGTATTCTTGGGTGGAAGACTTTTTCCTCCAACATTTTGAATATATCTTCCCATTCTCTTCTGATGTGGAAGTATTATGTTGAGAAATCCACTGTTAGTCTGATGGGGTTTTCTTTATAGGTAACTGAACACTTTTCTCTTGCTGTTTCTAGAATTTGTTTTTAACTTTGACTTTAGACTCCCATAGAGAAAACCTTTTTGCATTTTATCTGTCTGGGCACATTGAACCACCTGAATCTGAATGTCTAAATCTCTTGCTAGATTTGGAAATTTTCATCTATTTTTGCATTGAATAGATTTTCTAATCTTTTCTTTGTTTCTTCACCCTCAGGGATACTGATAATTTGTTTATTTTTTCATTTTATATTGTCTCAAATGTCACAAAGCCTTTGCTCTTTATTATGTTTTCTTTATTTTTATCTAACTGAATTATTTCAAAAGGCCCGTCTTCAAATTTTAACGTTTTTTCTTCTGCTTGAGCTAGCCTATTATTGACACTTTTAAACGTATTTTATATTTCCTTTAATGAATTCTTAAGTTCTAAGCTTTTTATTTGGTTTGTATTAAAAATATCTACCTTTTCAGTAAACTTATCATTTGCATTCTGATTTTTAAAAATTTATTTCTATTGTCTTTCAGAATTCTCGAAAATATCACTGAGTATCCTTAAAAAATCAATATTTTGAATTCCTTATTTGGAACTTTGAAAATTTCTTTTTGATCAAGATATATGCTAGAGAATTAATGTTTTCCTTTTGAGGTGTTATATTTTCTTGCTTTTTTATGTTTCCTGTATCCTTATATTGATTTCTGGGTATGTAGTATAAAAGGAAATTTTCCTATTTTGGGATTTTCTTTAGTAGGGGATAACTTTTTTCTGAAGATGTATTTATGGTGTTTGGTGGGTCAAGTACTTTGGCTTTGATTCTGGGTGCATGGAGTACCATAGTCTGTGTGATTACTTTGGCTGTAAACATCATTAGTTGTATCTGTAATGTCCCCTACACTATACTAGGTGTACAATAGGTTATACCATCTAGATTTATGTAAGTGCATACTATGGTGTTCAAACAATGACAAAATCACCTAATGAGGCGTTTCTCAGAATGTAGTCCTATTATTAAGTACTGCATTTTTGAGCATCTGCATCCAACCCAATAGCTGTTGCAGAACTTGCAAGTGGTGGAGCCAGGTTAGCCCATTATTCTGACTGGAGAGGATGTGCTTTTAGCTGGGTCATAACTATCTCATAAAATTGTTTATTCCTGCATGCAAAACACTTTATATGCTTGGCATATTAAAAGTGATTAATAAATTTGAACTATTATCATGCTATATAAAGAATGATACAGATCATAACTTGTGAATTTTGTTGGCCATATTGTGAAATACCAAAGTGTGAAACAAAACAAGAAGGGAAGAAGTAAAGCTTTTATCCACAGCAATTATGTTCAAATTAATAATATATAACAACAAATCAATAGAAATTGTTATTCTTATGTTAATACTTTTGTAGTAACAAAATTAATTTTGTTAATGAAAATTTTGTAGGTATAAATTTTAGGGGTTAAGAAATGAATGGAAATTTTGTTGCTTAAAAAAAGAATTAGTAGTCTAGTAAAGGTTAAGTTCTACATTATACTTACTTACAAGGTCAATACTAATGCTAGAATTGTAACCATGTAGATGTTAACTAAATGCTAATATATACAAACATGTCAGGGTAAAACATTTAGCCTCAAGAATTTTTTTTTCTTTTCTTTCTTTCTTGTTTCAAAAAATATCACAGGTTTTTTAATGGGATACATTAATTCATTTCCATCATCTATTTTTTATTCTACCAGGGATAAATATATATACTTTAAAGTAAAAAAGCAGAGTTCACAAGACTTACATTCTACAACTTTATTATTTTTAGGGTTTGAAGGCTAAAACAAACATCAGAAGAAACTTTCAGAAGATGTTTTAAGCAAGACATACTAGCACTAAGACACTAAAAGACCCTATCAAGTTCCTGAACATACTAACAAAAATTTATTGAGCAAGTATTTTGTGCTGGGCTCTGTGTGATTCCTAATATCACTAACCATTATTAAATCTGTTTATTATCATCAACATGTCTAGTCTTACAGTAGAGTGGGGTTGGAAAAATCAACAAAGATGTGTTTCAATAGAAATTTTCAAATAAGTAAAGGGAAAGTGCACTACAATGTTTAGCCAAGGATTGGGGGTAAAACATATATTATATATTGAAGCATGGCTTGCTTATTTTCACCTTCTTTCTGTTATCTTTTATCCAGCATTCTCAGAATAAAATGTGATTTTTGAAACAGAATAGAACTTAGATCAAAATTTTAATACAGTAAGAATAAGTATCCTGGATAAATAAGAATTCGAGAAAGTCAAGGCTTCAAAATCCTCCCCTTCCAGTGAAAAGCGTTAGCAGAAAGTTAACAAATTAACCAGATGAATTCATCAACTTTCAACATTTTCTGTACAATTTTATTGATTCTGGGAGCATCTGGGTCCAGGCAGATTTTTCCTCCCATCCTACAGAGTGGCTCTGCAAGAGAGAATAGAATTATCTGTGGGTGTCCTGGCCTGAATATCAGAAAGGATCTGTGAGACTGGAGGAATGAATGCAGATGGGGATGGAGGTAGAGGGCTTCCCTGATGAGGCGATAGCACAGAAGCAGTGGCTTACATTACTTCGTCTTTGCTGCAATGGGGTCCTGCTGAGACCAACTCCAAATTGTGGATGTTTCTGGGATGAAGTGCAAAGGTTGACTTCACATACTCGCAGTGCAGTTCAGTGTACAAGTCACTGTCTACACTTACAGCTGGGGTAAATAGTGATCTATTAGTGGTCGTGAATATTTTTCTCAGTTCTCTCAATTGTAAATTGAAGGTAATTGTACCTCTCTCATAAAGCCATTGTGAATATGATCTGTAAAGCTTTAGTAAAGTGCCCAGCAGAATGCCCAGCAAATGTGAAGTGCCCCCTCTCTGTGACCCCTCCACTTGGAGTTGTTGTTATAATGGCACTCTCCAGCCCCAGGAGCACCAAGCCAGTCTTTCTCCCAGATACAGGTATAGCAGAAGCAGCAACAGGTGCAAGGAACAGATCTCTACATTTCCTTTTCCCTATGTTTCTCTTAGTTTGTCCATTGGTGGAGGAACCCAGAACAGTCAACAGCAGCGCCTGCAGGGCACAAAGTGATCTGGCACAGCTGCAGGGTGGCATTGAGTCTGAGGCTTATGGTGCAGAAGCCGAAGTTAAAGATGTTTCTAGAGCCTGAGGACTTCCTCTTGAGGGTGAGTTGCTGCCTACAAATCTGCAGTTAAGTGGCTTTTCATACCCCTTGATGTCCTTTATATGCTCTCCCTCGAAGTCAGTAAGGAGAGAGGTAGGGAAGGGGGAGGTGAAGGTATGTGGTGATACACACACACAAGCTTGTCAAGCTGTGCCCAACACAGGTCAAAATTCCTACTAAGTTGCATGTTATGCATCACTTCACATTCCCACTCTCCCTTTCTCAATACCTGTCTCCCTTACACATGTGTAAGGACTCTACTTAGGAAGGTAAGAACTAGACTGAAACACTACATATATTTTCTTTGTATGAGCCTGTAACAATATGTGCTGTCTTTCCTACAACACAGATTATAGGCTTTGTTTATAGGCTCCTACAGACACTTTAGGGGCGCCTGAAACCACAAATATATGGCCCTTGAAAGAGATCGTTCTCTTTCATTTCTAGTGCTAAAGACAGCAGATGTTCTTTGGGATTATATGGATAAAATAAGAGCCAATTATCATCAGAGGCTTACTTTGGATTTTAGCTTACTGAATTCTTTCTGCCTTAGAAATAAAGTTTATAATTTTATCAAGAAACTACAAACAAAACTCATTCTCTCTTTTTTTTTTTTTTTTTTTTTTTAGTTGTCAAGCCAATTTTTCCTATTGTTGAACAATTATTCACTATGCCTACTGAAGTTATTTGGAACTGTTTTTAAGTGTGATGACCTGCAGGTCACATTTTACAGTTTACATTATAAGTAAGCAGGCTTCCAAATTAACCCACCTTGGAAAGGTTTGGTGACTTGATGTTGACATTCTATCTCTGAGTAAAACATTTTATTATGAGTTCCTCAGATTGTTGATGTACTGATTAATGTAGAACCTGATGACAATGAATAGGACCATGATTTATTTCTAAGTTACGCTGAAACAAGAAGTTTTCTGATTGTTTTGCACGTAGACATTTAGCCTGTATGTAGTAATCTAATGATTGTAACTCCTTTATTTTATCCTCCAATGAAAAAGAGGACAACTCTGGTATGAGGAGCCTTCCTCTCTTCTTCTAAACTTTCCCATAAAGCCCTTTTAGCTTGTGAAAGACTCTAGAACACCCCCAACTTTGTTGATGTGTCTTTCCAGGTCTGTCTTCCCATTTGGCTTTCAATAAACTTTTCTAAAATTATTTATGCCTCCACAGAAATAATTTCAGTAGATAAATGTATTTCTTATTTTTTTCCACCCTACTTAATTTTTTCTTTAAATTAGAGTTTAGCAGTAGAAAATATTAAACTAAAATAATTTTTCTTCCCATCTCAACACAGAAATGTCTAGTCTTAATCAAGCTTAAAAGAAGGGCACAAGCTGAGAGTCTGGCTTCTTCTGAGAGCTGAGATATGGAGTCAATTGCAAAGAGAAGCTCAGCAGGACACAGAATGAGGAGAGCAGGCTTCTTTCTAGCTCCTCCTGCAGGATGACTTTACAACCTTTTCTTGTTACTGAGATTGAGATATTGTGAATTCTCAAGTCAGATACATTTTCATTCAATCATAAAATCAAAGCCACTTCCAGAGCAAGATATAAAGGTTTTTAGCACTATTCATAGTATCTTTCATTTTCTGTTCAACCCCCTAAACACATTGTTAGAATATTTATTGGCTTCACTGGACACTTTTTTTCTTTCCATACTAACCCTATGCAGATTTCTTTCCTAGTTCATTAGTAAGATTTCCAAAAAGTTCCTAATCCTTTTGAGGAAACTACAGGAAAAGTCTCCTGAAGTAATGATGTTTTTGAGTGAGTTGACAGTAGGAAAGAGGTAGGCATGGATCACAGTATCTTTGAGTAATTGCCTTAATCAGCAAATGTGGCTTGTCACAAAAGACACATCGTCAGCAAGGGTCATAAGGAAGTAGTAACAAATTTCATGAGTCATCAAAATTGTATAAGCCTATTAGTCATCTTTTAATATAAAACAACTTTTTGCTAATTTTCATTAACTCAAAAAATATTGATTAAGCATCAGTTATGTGCCAGGCTTTACGAAGTTCGCTTCTTTGCATGACTTAGTCATTTTAACTATTTGTTTTTTAAAAGCGAGGCCTAAAAACTTTGTGCAAAGTAATGGGCTATGAGTCATACTCTACTATTACAACAATGATGACAACTGCTACTGTTAACTGCTATTACTATCATTTGCATCATTCCCTTCGATTTCCAAGATCAGAAACACTACACTCACAGTGATAAACTGTACAAAAATGGTTAAAAGATATTTTTTAAATGAGTAATTCAGTTGAAAGCAATTAGCTTATACAAAATTATGATTTAAATAAATGCTAGAAGTAGAAAAAAAGTCAGGTTTTTTGGTTCTAAAATAACTTCACAGCCTTTTTATAAATCTTACATTGTCACTGTGGCTTTGTGTATATGTGTATATTGCAGGAGGTAAGTTATTTTATCTCTTTTCCCTTTAAGTCGTCTTATAAATGCAGAGTCATTCAGGAAACAAGCAAGTTATCTATGACCTAAAGCACATCTTATGTTAGCTATTTTAAAACAAAATTATCTAGAGACACTGCAGGACCACTATTCATAAAATTAAGACATAGACTAGCTCTTTTCTGCCTCACACAGCACATTCTTAACACACTTTTCCCAAATCCTTTCAAGTATGAAGGAAATAGACTGCCACCTGCAAATGCAAATCAATCACAAAAACAATTGCTTCAGAAAATGCTTAGGGATAGTACAATTTTGTATATGTTTGTTAAAGTATCTTAATCAATAAATTAAAATATTAACCAGCAAAATATTTTCTATAAGTGCTGAAACCAAATGTGCTTTCTGTGTAACTGTTAGTTGATAAGAATTGTTCAGATGTCAATTACTCTGGCACTCAAGTTAATTGAGGTTTTACTGTCTACTGCCCACAGGTGAAGCATGGGCTGAAAGTGGGAGGAGAGTGGGGAGGGTGAAGGAGTTGAGGGGGAAGTATCTTCCTGGGTACTATTACATACAAGTACTTCAAAGTTTTGCAGGCTTCAGAATTTATACTTCAAATTATGTTGATAAATGCCATTTATTGAATCTGAAATGTATGAAAGATACACAGTTTCTCTACATACTCATTCATTTGAGGAAATGCTAGCATAATGTTGTTCTAGAGGCTGCAAACACATTAAATTGTCACCAAGTACCATTAATCCTCTTTTATTATGTAATAAGTCAACCTTATTTTCAGTGGCTTAAAATAAATATATTATTTCTGATATATCTGCATGTTAATGTGAGGTTCTTCGGTTAAGCTCACTTCAGTGAGCGCAGTCGGAAGCAACTGAAATGGTTAAAAATAAAAAATGGCCTCATTCACATGGGAGGTGGTTGGTGTTGGCTGTTGGCTGAGATTTCCCCTGGGGTACTTGGGTCCTTCTCCGCCTCTTTTTTAAGTACAATTATTTTACTTCCATGAATAAACAGAAAGAAGGCATGGTGGGAGGGAAGGAGAAAAGATAAGAGAAGGAGAGAGAGAAGAAGAAGGAAAAGGAAAGCAGTAACAAATTAGAAAGAAAAAAAAGACAACATAAACCCCTCCGACTCCCTCCTCCTCTCTTCCTTCTCTCCTCTCTTCTGTCTTCTAGCCCTTCTCACTTCTCCTCCCCTTTTTTGATCCCTTTCCCTTACTGAAAAATCTTTAGTTTCTGTGTGAAAATGGAGTATATTTTCTGCAAAAAGATCTTAACTTAGACCTAAAGCTCCTTATCTTTGTAATTTCTAGATGATAAGGATTCTGCACAGGGTCAGATATATAACAAGATTATTAATTAATATCAATAAATATTTGATTGATGAATGTTTATATGAAGGAAAATACATCATACATTTTGGTAGTACCTATGTAACTGACAGAAAACATATACAGAATATACATTTACCAGTGCTTTGTTGTAAAGACTCATAGCTTATACTAACTGATGCAAATCCATACTAATATAAATATATATAACATTAATCCAACTGCAGTTTGAGTGTATGTATATACATACTAATAGGGTTAGTCTTTCTTTCCTTTTCTTAGTTTTCCTAAGATGAGATATTTTATATGAAACTTATTTTTAGTAATGTTCTTTCTATCATCTCTAATAAGAAAAGTGTAGACTCTTAGAGCCCGATATTCCTAGGAAGTTAAACAGATATTTTCATTTGGTTCAACAAAAAGTTATTTGACACTCCACAATCTAAATACTATATAGGTCTACTTACATTTTAATTTCACAGTTTATACACTTTGATTAATTCTAAATACAATCTCTTTACATCTGGAAACTTTTCTGAGTTTTTCCAGTGCCTAGAAGGAAAAGGTAAGAGCCATAGCTGGCTTACCAAACGTGCCAAAGACAATGACAGCCATCAGGAGGAGTGCTGGTGAGTTCTGAATACCCATGTCTGTACTTGATCTTGATCCTGGTCTAAATGGTGGAATCAATACTGCAGCCCACCTGCATGTGCTCTCTACAACCCCGAGAATGTCTTATTGCTCTCCTCCTACTCTCTCCCCACTAAAGAACAAAAGTTACAGTTTATCAAGTAGCTTGCTTGTCACTTATAAGCCAATAAAGACACTGAGTTTGTTTTTCAATCATTGTTTTAATTGGGGTTTTAGGGACATGATAAGATGAGTTTGCTGAATAGAGAAACGAGTCTATTATGTCCTGGGGGTGAAACTGCATAATTGAGAAGGAGTCAATGCCAGTTGTGGTTAATTGTGACTTACAAAATGGAGTCTTGAGAATATCTATGCAACTTTACCAATGACATGTTTGTACAAAGCAGGGAATTAAGACACACTTCCTCAGAGAGTATTTGCTTTTGTATTTTGTACCTATTTGCATAATCCCATTTAAACTATTAATAGAATTTGTCAAACTAAAAGTATATGTACAGCTTAGATATGCTGCAGAGAATTCAAGTTCAGACTATGACTTTTTTCCTGTCAAAAACTGCAAACTACCATTTACTTGTTGTTTCAAGACAGCTGTTTCCATGGGCTTGAAGTTTAATTAATTAAGAGTGACCTATGAGCTGTGATTTTGTTTCTTAAGCAGTTTCATAAGTGACCTTACTTATCCCATAGTGACCACATTGTAATTTTTGCATTAAAAAATCAAACAACAAAACATTTTAATTGATTTTCTAGGGCTACCATAACAAAGTATCATAGACTAGGTGGTTTAAACAACATAATTTTTTTTTTTATCTTAGGGTTCTGGAGCTTGGAAGTCCAAAATCAAGGTTTGACAGGTTGTTTCTTTCTGAGGACTATGAGAGAAGAAGTTGTTCCAGGTATGTCTACCTGCTTAGTAGATGGTCATCTTTATGTTTACGTGGTGTTTTCCTTGTATGCATATCTGTCTCCAAATTTTCTCTTTTGATAAAGTTACAGGCCATATTGAATTAGGGGGTCACCATAATAACCTCATTTAACTGGATTACCTCTGTAAGGATCCTGTGTCCAAATAAGATCACATTCTGGAGTATTGGGAGTTAAGATTTCAATGTATAAATTTGAGGGATGATTCAACCCAAAACAGCATTTAACTGAAGAACTGGTGATTACTGGAGAGTTAATACACTCTGAAAGCAAAACTTGCCCAAATAATAACATCTTTCTTTTGCTAATTCTCATTGAGCATCTATTACCTGCCAGGGCCCTTGCTTGACACTAAGTATTTGAAGATAATAACAATTGAGTTTTTGCTTTTGAGATGTTCACAGTCTATTTTAAGAGACAGACATGTAAACACGTTAAACTAGAAGGTGATCTGTGTTATAATAGTTGTATACCAGAGACATTATGGAGGCTATGAGGAGGGAAGATTTCCCCCATGGCAGTCAGGGGAGACCTTATAGGGCACATAACATTGAACTGGTGAAAAGGTAAAAGAAAACTCATCACTTTAAAAAAAAAAAAAAGGCTGATATGCATTTGAGACAGAGAAATGCATAAAGTGGCACAAAGAAGATCTAAGTATGTTAAGGAAGGGGAGAAAAGCTATTTCAATTTTAAAATGAGATGTATTAATAACCTGAAAACATTTAATTGACTGATCACAACTTCGCCTTTGTGCAAATCAAAAAGCTGCAAATAAGCTATAAGTATTATTCAGAGACAACCTTGATTTCCTTGAATCTCGTTTTCCCTCCGTACCAAATAAAGGTAATAAAATGTTGTGCTATCAATGCATACAGGCATTATGATGATAAAAAGAAAGTACATAAATATGTTTTATTATATAAAATATTTATTTACACTGAGATCCAATGTGCTATAATCATAACAATTGCTTATTGTACCGTGCTTTATGCCAACATTGCTCTATGAATTTTTGTTTTGTTATCTGGAAACTTTACAAAAGGTATTTCTAACTTATAAACAAGACATAGAACTATCAGAATATCAGAATGGTGAATAATTTAAAATAGTCAAACATTCCTAGCAGCTCCTCACTTTAAAAGGTAGAATCTATTTTCCAACCCCCTTGATTCTGTGTTGACCGTATGACTTGCTTTGGCCAATAGGATGTGGTAAAAGTGATGTAGATGTTCCAGGTCAAAAAGGCAAGGAGCCTAGGAGCTTCTATTCCTGCCCTCTTGGAATGCTTCTGCCACCATATGAAGACAGCCAAGCTCACCTGCTAGAGGCACTAGGCCCAGCCACCAACCAGACATATGAGTGAGAAAGGCCCACTCAGTCACCAGGAGACTAACTATACCCCATGAGTGACCCAAAGAGACACCATCAGAAGAACCAACCAACTGAGCCCAGCCCAAGTTGTAGTACCACATAGCCCAAATTAATGACCCTTAGAGATATGAACCAGAATAAAATGGTGGTTTATTTTAACTCGCTGCATTTTGGGGAGACAACAGGTAACTGACAGAGTAACTCAGCAGGCCACATAAAGTGGCTGAACACATTTTATACTTTAGTGATTTGGCTAAATATGGAAAATATTATCTTTAAAATTATCTAAATAATTTTAGTTATTTAGTTATTTGGCTAAATATGCACAATATTGTCTAAAAATGCACAATATTATCTTTAGACTATCATAAAGTGGCTCATAGCATGAATGGTTGCTAGTTATTAATTAGTACCCTGAGATTGGTTATACAAATTTTACAAAGCTAATCTTATGACCAAGATACAAGCTGACACTCCTCAGCAGTCTGAAAATAATCTACTTTAATGAAAATCACCCTATGTTAAATATCAGAAAACTGAATTCTAACCCATTTTCATAATAAAATAGCTTTGTGATATTTGACAACTCTGCGATGGTCTCTGAGCCTTCACAGACCCATCTATAAAATGAGAAGACTGTTTTTTGTGTGTGTGAGCTCTCAAGTTTTGAACCAAATTCCTGTCTGGCTGCCAAGGGGTTAGTCCCCAGTCTCAACATTTGATTTGTTATTTCCTCTCCATGTGATCTGGCTTCATTTTTTAGGGAATTTTTTAAAGCAACAGCAACAATTCCAACCAACTTACACTAAAAAAGGAAAGATTTATCACTTTTAATGTGAAGGACAAAAATGTCAGTAGTAGTACTAACCTCTTCACAGGTGAACATGAGGTCCTGGATGTGGTATAGTAGACTTTTCAGCTTTAGAGCCGATGGATCCAGATTCCAGGTTTTAATTTTAAGCATAGCAGAGGAATAGAAGTCAGAGACTGATGCCCTGCTGTTGGGGTGATTTATTTCTCTACTGTAAACACAACAACTCCAATTTCTTGGTTTGAGTTGGTTTCACAATTTCTGCAGAAGAAGAAAGCAAACATTCAAAACAGCCCCTTTGTGAGGTCAAGAACTTATTTGTGCACAGCAATTGACCAGTGTGGTTAGGCATTCTCCTATTATGAGCTTTCATTTATTTCTGCCTCATTTCCCATTTTTCTTCCTCTGGTATTATATAGTCCTTAATACTTTCTTTGATGTGACAATTTTGTTTCTGTCCTAAGAACCTGGGGTGCTACTGTCTTCCTGGGACAGCATTGAATACAGAGTTCCCCAGAGGGCTTTCTCAAGATAAACACTCTTATCAGGTCCCATGAAGATTCCAATAGGAAGAATGCTAACTAATGCAGTCAAATTTTAAAACCATTATATTTTGTATATTGGTAAAAAGGATTGAAACAACATGAAACTTAGTAGTAGTTATCTAGCCACTCGCTTTTTCTGCCTCTATTGATATGAGTTTTGAAAAAGAAAACATTTTACTCACCATTTCACTGCCAGCTTTAACTTTTTGATGTTAGGGCCCCTGAAGTCCAAAGTCCAATGGAGATATATTTAGCTTATTTGGCTTAATAAAATCATGCAGGGAGCATTGTCACATATAAATTGGTACTTAACCTCCTCTGATTTCTATTTCTATAAATGTGTTATTGTATGTTTTTCAAAACTGTTTGAGATTCCTGTGATTCTCATATGTCTTTAGTATATGCTATAAGTAGTAATTACAATTATTATGCAAATTTGTTTTATGTCACAGAAATAATCAAATTTTCTTGTAAATTGTGTCTTCAATCATGATTGTTCTAAGACTTTGGTCATCCACTATTGTTGTTTCACTTTGATACTTTTATGTGGCAGTTTATAATCAGCTATAGAGCTCTGAGAAGTACCTTAAATATAGGTTTCTAATGAATTTAGAGACTGTGCCATTGGAATAGAGAAAAAAAAACACTTTCAGGACTTCATAGAAAGCTCATACATTCATAAGGACTGGTGGTCAAATATCAGGCCAAACAAAAGTGATTAAAACAACCTAAATGGACTAAAGTGATTAAAACAACCTAAATAATCATTTTGTGATTTTTTTTTGTTTTTGCCTAAAATGTTGGTGATCCTTTATGCTTTCTTTTTCAGAGTCAGTAAAACTTTTTTTCTTTTGAGCTATATATAGATTTTAGCAATTGAGTAAGATATAGTCCTATGAGCAAAATTTGGAGCACGTTTCTTTCTCTCTACATGATTGCTCCAGAATTTGGAAACTATTAGAGTATTCTTAAGGCAATATAGCTATCAGCATAAATACAACAAGAATCTGTTTTAGGACAAAATTTGAGACACTAGATATTTTTACAAATGCATTGACTGGAATGAGAGGCTTTCAACTATGAATACACTCCTTTAAGGAATCAAAGTTCATTTACAGAGCCAGTAATAGCCCCTTGGCAAACTGGCCTCATACGTTGTCTGTGCAATCCCTGTACAGGATTCCTGACCTGTAGTAAGTAAACAACGTCACTTTCTGAAAGGTCCTGGAGCCCCAAATTATCTTGGGGCCTTGAAAGAAGAGGAATTTCATCCAATTCATACAGATGTTTGCAGGGACAGATAAATCCATAGCTGGACTCCAGGCTTAAAAAATCTAGTCTAAGATTCCTTATGGAACGAAGATTCATAAAAGCCTATCTTAAAAGAGCCTATGTGGCAAATAATTATTCTTCCTGCATTTTATGCAAATAATCAGGCCAAGTATAATAAGACTAAACCTTATTTTGCAATACATTGTTCCTACTATGATTTTATCTTTAGTAAAATTGGGGAATTAGAGAGAGTAAAACCATGTTTCAGAGTAATATACAGTGCACCTGTTATTTGGACATAATTCTAAAATATTTCCTGTCTATGCATCTCCAAAATAATGTTTTCAATTTTTTCCTTCTTTTCCTTTTTTTCTGATTTTTCCTGATTTGAAATCACTGTGCTTCTCTTAAAGCCCTGTGAACTGAAACTAGACAACTTAAACCTCAGAAGAAAATATCAACAACCTATCTGTATACATAAATTGCTTTCATACCTGTCTACTGATGTATGGGTTTCAAAGTAGTATGGCCTATATCAGTTTTCCAGATTGTTTTCTTTTTTATGTTTGTTTGTTGTTTCTTTTTTCCTCCCTCCTCCTATTTTTTATTTGTAGGACGTGAGACTTCAAAAACTGCTGAAAATGAGCTTTCCTAACAATGATGGGCCTATTTGTCTAGGAATACATCATCCTAGCAACGAGAGATCAGACAAAACCCAAGATAAGATACTAATTTTCTTCTAAAATGCTTTCTCAGAAAAATTGTAAAAAGAGGGGAAAATGTGAATGGAAAATGAAATCTTGGGACCCCAATTTACTCTGCCAAAAGAAAAGAAAATTAAGCTGAAAGGTGAGTCATGCAAGAAGCTGCCTTTCCTTTTGTTCCTAAGCAGAAAGGTACAAATAAAAACTTAAATACCACCATGGGTAGCTACTCTATGTTTACTTTATCTTATAAAGAGCATCAGACCAATACAAAGTTGACTATTTCCCTAACTGCTACTTTTCTCTTGCAATATGTGGGGTCAGTAATGTGACCGTGTCTTCTCTCTGACCCCTCCAGGCTCTCTCGCCTTTAAACATTAAAGCCCTCAAAATCAACTTTGGAAAAATGCACGGACCTGTCCCACAGGTGAGTGACATTAACCTTGGCAAAATAAACTTCTAAATTGATGGAGACCTGTCTCAGATACTTTCATGTTTACATCTTCAGTGGGGATATTTTAAACACAGCTCAACCTGGATATCATGTTAAGTGGAAGGTGTGGACTGATAATGGTTTTAAACTTGAGAGTGCACTAGAGTCATCTTGAGGGCTTCTTACAACACTGACTTTTTGGCTCAACCCCATGATCTCTGATTGAATAGATCTGAGGTGAGACCTGAGAATTTGCATTTCTATGAAGTTCCCAGTTGATGCTGTTCTTGGGACTACTCTTTGGATTCTCTGGAAGGGACTTATTCTAATCTTATTTTAATTTTATTCTAACCTAAAACAGAGTCTGTATATATTATAAATATATCCTTAATTAAAAGAAAAGAAAGAGAAAAAGAAAGTGAATATGAGAATTTTTGGCATTAATTATACCTGTCCATAATCTCTTTGATAATAGTCATCACCCATGTAGCCTCAGGATCCAAACAAATTAATTTCCCATCTTTCAGTCCGACTCTGAAAAGAAGAAAGTGTCCTAGCTAAATAACAACTATATTTAATTTAACAATGCTTTACATTTATTCATTCAAATTTTTGAAACATGAAATGCATATGCTGAAAATGAATACTTAGATTTCTCAAACTATGTTTATAATATGTTTAGAGTATGACTTTTAGGCACATGATTGTGCACAGCTATATTTTTAATCAATTAAATAATAATGTCTTTTTTAGAATCTTTTCAGATATCAACCAGTCAGCACACGTTATTTGACTTATGTACAAGAGATAGTGCTACGACTTTAGAAAATCTGGGTCACAGGGAGAACCCCAAAATTGGGGTTCAGCCTGGGAGACCTCATGGGTTCTTGGCTTCATGCAGGAAGGAATTTGAGAGCAACCTGACAGAGTAAAATGGACCCAAATTTATTAAGAAAATGAAGGAATAAAAGGGTGACTACTCTATAGGCAGAGCAGCCCCGAGTGCTGCTAGTTGGCTACTTTTATGGTTATTTATTGATCATATGCTAAACAAGGGATGGATTATTCATGAGTTTTCCAGGACAGGGCCCAGGAATTTAGAACTCAGGGTTCCACCCCCATTCAGACTATACAGGGTAACTTCCAGGCATTTCCATGGCAGTTGTAAACTGTCATGGTGCTGATGGTAGTGTATAATGAGCAGTGAGGACAAAGCTTTCTTTGCCATCTTGGTTTTGGTGAATTTTGACCAGCTTCTTTACCACAACCTCTTTTACCAGTAGGATCTTTGTGACCTGTACCTTGTGAAAGCAGTCCTGCCAAACTCTTATCTCATCCCCACCTCAGAGATTAAATACACCCCCTTAATCTTAAGGGATTGGAAAAGGACAGAGGTTTCACCATCTATAACGATTTCATTCTGAACAGGGACTGTCACGCCTATCTGCTCTGGAGATATAGAAATCTCTCACTACCTGATGTAATAATTTATAGAGACTTGGTCTTTCCCACAGTGGCACAGGCTAGAACCCTTGGGAAAATACCCTTGGGCATATTTTTCTGGAACAGTTTTAGTCAGGAAAACATAAACTTTAACTATTTGAACCCCCTTGAACATAACAAATAATTATTTAACAGGAAAATCCAATAGCACCTAGTGATAATTAAATGTTTAAGTCCAGTTGAACAATGCTTATAAGAAGTGTGGATGCCATTTGGAATCTAGTAAATAGACTGGAAAACCGGTCTTCTGATGTATGAAATACAAAGCAAAACAGATTTTCAATAAAAGACATTTTTATGAGAACAGAAGAAAAACAAAGATTCATGGTGACACAATCTATCCATATGTTAGTCTCAAAACATCTTTAGTTATAGAGGCGGAAGGTGGTGGCAGTCTGACACATTTTTCTCACCTGTCTCACAAGGAATAAGCTTTAGCTTACAGAGCCTCAAGAAAAGGTAGTAATAATTTTATTTAGTTTAGTTGGAAAAAGAGAAGATAAATTTGAAGACATTAGTTTGGGGACTTGTCAGTTTAAATTGCATAAAAATGATAAAATCTCACAAACAACAAACAAGACTAGAATCTAACAACAGGTGTATTCTAGTTTTTTTGAAATATAATTTTTCTCTCTTTAGACTCCCATTTTTACCAAACACAAATCATGGCAGGACTGATTTGTTTGCAAAATAAGTTTTAGTTTTATTGTTATACTTGGCCTGATTATTTGTATAAAGTGCAAGAAGAATAATTATTTGCCATGTAGGCTTTGTTTGATTTGGTTTTGATGGAACTTTGTTCCATAAGGAATCCCAGATTAGACATTTTAAAGCCTTGAGTCCAGCCACAGATTTACCTGTGCCTTCAAATAATTGTATTCGTAAGAGTTGGGTGAATTCCTCTCTTCCTGAGGTCACAGAATAACTTGAGGTTCCTGGGCCTGTCAGAATGAGATATTTTTTATTTACCACAAATCAGGAACCCATACAGTAACTGCATAGACAAGGTATGAGGCCAGCTTCCCAAGGGGCTTTTATAGGTTCTGTAAGTCAACTTTGATTCCTTAAAGCAGTGTATTCATATTTGAAAGCATGCCATTCCAGTCAACACCTCAAATAAAATAACCAGTGTCTCCAACTGTGTCCTGCTACAAAAGAAACAGATTCTTATTGCACTTATACAGATAACTATATTGCAGTAAGTTACGAATACTCACAAATCATTTCCAAATTCTGGAGAAATCAGGTAGGGAAAAAGAAATGTGCTCCAAAGTTTGCTCAGAGGAGTATACACCTTACTTAATTGCTAAAAGCTATGAATAGGTCAAAAGAAAAATGTTCTTGACTCTGAAAAATAAAGCAGAAAGGATCATCAATGTTTAAAGCAAAAAAATTATTAAAAGATTATTTTGGTCTTTTATCAGTTTTGTCCATGCTATTAACTCTTGTTTTGCCTGATATTGGACCAACAGTCCTTATGAATATATTAGCTTTCTGTGAGAGTCCTGGCAGGTTTTATTCCTCTCTACTTTAATGGAACACTGTCCAAAGTTATCACTGACCTTCACTTAAGAGTACTCATCAGAATCCTATAGCTGATTACCAACCACCTTTTGAAGAGGATCAAAACAAGACAAAAATTGTCTGTGGATGAAAAAAGTCTTAGGACATCCACAGTTAAAGACACAATTGACAAGGAAATATGATTTACTCTGTGGCACACAATAATTGTATATAGTATTTATAATTATTACTGATAATGTACACTAAGTTATATCAGAATTATTGGAGTTTTGCATAATTTTAGAACATATACCAGTAACACATTTAGACAAATACAGCCTAAAGGAAGCCAAATATCATTCTATATCTGGCAATGCTTCCTGTATGATTTTAATATACCATATAAGCCAAATATGCCATTTTTGGACTTTAGGGGACCTGATATCTAAAAGGATTAATCAGGCCAGAAAAAGATTTAATGTAGTATTTGATTTTGCAAAGTTTGTCAAATATCAATGGTTTAAGATACTTGATATTATAAAATAGGACTCCAGGACATTGTAAGTCATTTATTTAGCCATAATGATAACTCAGATATTTGAAAAAGGCAAAAATCTTTACTCCTTGATAAAGAGGAGACTTACTTTCCAAAGTCTGTGTCTCTCTTCTCTCCCTTATTTTTTATATAATTATTCAAAAGGCAAACAAAAATATTTCATTGTCTCTCATTATTCAAAAATCTTGTTCAAAAAGGAAAATCAAATTTCACTTTTGCATTAGTTCATTATTAATGCTAAAGCTAAGTTTTAATAAAACCTTTATCAACTTATCTATTACCCAATTTTCATTTGTTTGACCATAAGGTAAGATTTTCATAAACCTTTTGTAATCTTTTATAATTTTGTATGAAACAGCAGATCAATGTTTCAAAAACCCCTGTTATTCTGACACAGGGGCCAATATTCTCATCCTGCATCGGGGTGCTTTTATTTTAATATTCAGTTTATGGAAAAAATAAATAATACTCATAATTTTGGTCAACTTACTTACACACAGAATTCTTTACAAGGTTAATGTTTCACAAACCTTCTACAACTTGCTTAAACCTTCAGTTTTATCCTATTTCTTAAATCCTCTAAATTAGACTAAATGACTTTCTTTTTTAAAAAAATACATTCTCATGCCTTTCTACCAAGAACATGTAATTTTTATTTTTTAATGTTGCCAAGACCAGCTCACCTGGAGATACCCTAACCCAGTGGTGCTAGAGGAATGAAAGACACATACACAGAAACATAGAAGTATGGAGTGGGAAATCAGGGATCTCACAGCCTTCAGAGCTGAGAGCCTCGAACAGAGATTAACCCACGTATTTATTGACAGCAAGCCAGTGATAAGCATTGTTTCTATAGATTATAGATTAACTAAAAGTATTCCTTATGGGAAACAAAGGGATGGGCTGAAATAAAGGGATGGTTTTGGCTAGTTATCTGCAGCAGGAGCATGTCCTTAAGGCACAGATCGCTCATGCTATTGTTTGTGGTTTAAGAACGACTTTAAGTGGTTGTCTGCCCTGGGTGGGCCAGGTGTTCCTTGCCCTCATTCCAGTAAACCCACAACCTTCCAGCGTGGGCATCATGGCCATCACGGACATGTCACAGTGCTGCAGAGATTTTGTTTATGGCCAGTTTATGGCCAGATTTTGAGGGCCTATTCCCAACATAATGTAATCAATTTTAATTGTGGACCAGGGGCAGAGCCTAGGACACAGGACAGAGCTACAGTCATGCTCTTTCCAGCATAGCTAGGTGTCATGGGAAATTCTGTATGTCCCCAGGCCTTATCTACAATCTAATGGCTCCAAAGCAGGTAAGTTGAACAATTATCAAAAGTCATCAAAGAAAATTTATGACTTTAAAGCATTTAGCAATCCTAGTGTCTGACCCATATAATTTAGATCAAATGTCCAAATCTTGAAGACATTTTTATTTTATTTTACTGGTAATCTTTAAATTGTCTTTATTTTAAAAAGATTATTCGAGGCATGTGAACTAAAAGGCATGAAAGGTTTTTTCTTACAAAATATTTAAGTGCTTATTTTCTTTAAGCCAAGGATTAAAGCTCTTTTACATAAACATCACACACAAAACATATATAAATACACAGACTGAAGAAGAACCAGTAGTTACAAGATTTTTCGTTTGCCAGTATTTAAGTTTCTCTTTAAAGCATGCAGTTTCTAGGGCCAAAGAAGCAAGCACAGCTGGAAGGCAAAATAGACTCCCAAAAATTAAGATCCCATTTTTGTACTCAATCCTGGATTCCCAAAAACAGGCGAACACTGTGCGACCAGACAGTGCAATGCTTTTACCATGGATTTCACTGCAGTGGCATTCCTCCGAGGCTGGTGGTCAGCCCAAAGCCAATTAGCTCATTCTGCAATCAGCCCATCCCCCATTCCATACCTTTTAAATGTCCAATAGCATGCTTTTTTATTTCAATGTGAGAAGAAAGAAGTATTGGCCTGCAGTATTAACCACTCACTGTAAGCAACTGCCATTAGCCATCCCTAAAAGCATATCCTAGCTGTTACACACCAAGGCTAAAAGTTTTCCAAAAATGCAAAGTAATCTCTGACACCCCTAAAAGTCAAAAGGTCAGGTAACAATGTAAAATAGAGCAAAGCCTTAGATTTTTGAGAGAAACCTATCTGCTTACTATTCCTAGAGTTCCATGAGGAAAAAACAGAGGTTTTCCCCAAAACTGGGTCTGTGGCTCCTCCTTGGTTTTTCCCAAGAAGTCCCAGGCTGTCAGAAATTACCTTAGATCCTCTCATGTGGGCATCAGCAGTGGAAAGAAGAAAGACTGGAGAAACGATTCTGATGATTGAGAGGAAACAAAAATGATTGTTCTCAAAAGAACAAGATGTAAGAAAAGAATAAGCATACAGGCTGTTAAAATATATGTATAGCTTGGATATAGATTTTTAACGAAGCTGACTTTGAACCATAGGAACCTTTTTTTTTTTCCAAATCTTTAAAAAAAAAAATTTTCACCAGCATCTCCAGGATTGTATCATCTTAGCACACTCTGAGCCAGGGGTGAACATTCCAGGTTTATGAAAATAACAGGATTCAATTATAAAAATTAATAATAATACAATGATAAATCCTTAGCAAATTACCAATACAAGGATAGCCACAAAATATCATACATGATGAAATCTTGAAAGTAATCCTTTTAAAGGCCAAAACAAGAAAAGAATGTATATTATTATTGCAGACATCTCAGCAAAGCTAAAGTGATAAATAAAAGGCATAAGTTTTCCAAAAAAGGAAACTAAACTGTCATTATCCTCAGGTGATATGACTACTCTAGTTAAATGTTGGTTACAAAACTACTACAAAATTTTATGTTTAAACACTAATAGTTGGAAAGTTATATTTTATAAAGATACCCTTTACAATAACATCAAACAATATAGAGTGGCAAGAAATCATTTTTTATAATAAAAAATATGGAAAGACTTTATGGAGAGAATTATGAAACTTTAAAGACATTAAATAAGGCCTCAACAAATTGGCAGTTAGTTTATATTCTTAAAATGGAAAACTCAGCAGGATAAAGATGTCAATAATTTAAAAATTAATCTATAACTTCAAAGAAATTCCATTCAAAATTATAATTTAATTCAGCACAAATTTGCAAGCTATTTCTTAGATTTATATGGAAGAGCAGAAGTCTAAGAAAAGACAGGCTACTCTTGAACAACATGAAAGAATTTTCCACCCCAGATATTAAAAATTATTATAAAATATTAATAATGAAGACCGTGTATATGTATAGACAAATTGATCAATGGGACAGAAAAGAGACATTAGAAACATTCCTTCACTTGCAGGACTTCAGTTGCAGAACTCAATTTATGGCAGAAATAGCATTGTCAATCAGTAGGGAAATGATATTTTATTAAATAGGGCTGTAACAATTAATGAGTCATGTGGAAAAATAAAACAAAATTGGGTAATTCCCTCACATAATACAAAAATAGATTCCATAAACAGTCATGTCTTAAACACAAAGAAAAAATTATAAAAACTTTAGAAGATAATATAGAAGAATATTTTTATGAACTGTAAAGGGAAGTTTTTTTTTCTTTTTGAAAGAAGACACCAAAGTTGCTAATCAGAAAAGAGCATATTGCTAAACTCAAGTAGAATAAAAATACAAACTTATGTTCACTGGAGACACTATTAAAAGAAAGACTATATGAGTTGTAAATTAGAAAACTAGTTTTCTACTTATAAAATTGACAAGGTTCTAACATCCAGAATATATAAAGAACACCTGTGTGCCAATGGGAAGGAGATAATACACAAATAAGACAAGTAAAAAAGAAGAATACAAATTTTACAAAATAGGGAACACAAATGCTCCTAAGCATATAAAAATATTCAATCTAATTAATAATAAAGAGATGAAAATTAAAAGAATAGCATGGTACCATTACATACTCATCAGACTGACAATACTAGGTAGTGACCAGTATGTGCAACAACAGATAATTTTATGCAGGAAGTAGTGTCAATTGGTACAACTTCTTTGTGATACCACATGGCATTAACTGGTAAGATTTATGACATGCAAAGCCTAAACACAGCAAGTAATTCCTAGAGAAACTCTTATATAACATGAACCAGGAAACACATAAAGAATGTCAGCAATAGTCAAAATCTGAAAAGAACTCAAGTGTGCTCCAACAAAGGATTGGATAAATGAATTTTGCATTTACTTACTTCATATTCCTACAATGGAATTACTAAAATTAAATGAACAGCTTAACATATCGAAATCATGGGTTGCAAAACATAATGTTAAATAATAGAATCAAGTCACAGAACAATACATTCAGCATTATTCCATTGATCTGAAGTTTAAGAGCAGGCAAAATACATAATTGTTTAAGGATTCATACCTAGATGGTAAAACTACAAAGAAAAGCAAGAAACAACACAATTCAAAATAGTGATTAATTCTTGGAAAGGCATGGGTCTATGATTTGAGAGATGTATTTGTTTGTTATGTCTGCCATAATAGTATACCACACACTGGGTGGCTTAAACAACAGAAGTATATTTTCTCACAGTTCTGAAGGCTGAACATCCAAGGTTAAGGTCCTGGAAGGTTTGGTTTCTCCTAAGACCTCCCTTCCTGGCTTGCAGATGGCTATCTTCTCACTGTCTTCACATGGTTATCCCACTGTCTGTGTGTTGTCTGTGCTCTAATCTTCTCTTTTTAGGAAGACACCAGTCATATTGAATTCAGGACCATGCTAATGAACTCCACTTAACCTGATTACCTCTGTAAAGACTTCATTTCCACATACAGTCTTATTCTGAGGTACTAGGGATTAGGGATTCAACATATGAATTTAGGAAATGCACAGTTCAGCCTATAACAAGAGGTTCATACACGGAGGCTTCTGATGTATTAGTTAGTTCTAAAATTTAGCCTGCATAACAAGAGAGTGGGTGTTTTCTATATTACTGCTCTCCAAACTATATATATGTAATCATATCCTCTTTTGTATTTGTGGCAGGCAGAATCCTAAAACAAGCCCATCAAGCTTCCCACCCACTTCCCTAGGAGTGTGAATATGATGAGATATTACAAACATCATTATGTTATCTTACACAGCAAAAAGGATTTTGCAGATGTAATTAAGGTTATTAATGAGTAGACTAAATAAATCAAGAGTGATTATTCAAGTGAGCCTAATGTAATGACTTGAACCCTAAAAGCAGAGAGTTTTCTCTGGCAGGTAGCAGAAGAGGAAGTAAGAGAGATTTGAAGGGTGAGCTCAGCTCAATGCAAGGCAGGTTGTTCATTGCTTATATGGAAGGAGCCACATGGAAGGAAGTGAGAACAGCCTCTGGGAGTGCTGAGTCACCCCAAGCCAACAGCCAGGAAGAATATCAGGACCTCAGTCCTACACTGTAAAGAACTGAATTCTACCAACAACCTGAATTGGGAGTGGATTCATCCCTAGAGCCTTCAAATGAGAGCTTGGCCCTACTGACACCTCGATTTTATCTTTATGAAATCCCAAGCAGAGAACCTGGTCAAGTCACCTAGACAGCTAATCTACAAAACTGTGAAATATTACGTGGGTTAATTTTAAACCACTAAGTTGTGGTAATTTGTTACCTAGCAATGAACAATTGAAACAGTCTGTATTACATAGTTTACAGTAAAAATAGTTTAATAAAATGCAGAATTGTTTCCTGTAGTCTCTAAGCTCTATACTTGTAGGCTTATGCCTCAGTAAATTTGTCTCCAGGGCCATCAGGCCATATTGAATTTATTGAATTATCCATGTATTCTTACTGATGAATGTGTATCTTTTCTTATTGTACATGTTCACTTACTACAAGGTTAACTCCAGTCAGAAGAATTCACCCCCTATGTTTCCATTTGAAAGCCCCCCTCCACTTTTTTTTTTTTTTTTTTTTTTTTTTTTTTTGGAGAGAGTACAGGATGTTTTCAGGAATGGAAGCAAAAAGACTGGGCAATTATTTTCCCACATTGTGCAGGAATCATGTCTACAGGCTAGGTTTCCTACACTCTCAGCTTGGCATTCTTTGTAAAGAAATGCCAGCTTTGAAAATCACAGTTCTAGAGGCTTCCACACTCCCCGCCATCTTCGCTACTTACATGATTTATTTTCTGCTGTACAAAGCACCTTCAGGTATCAACTGAACATTTTTAATAAATTGGGAAGAAATAAAGTCAGAATATATCTGAATACACTCACATCACAATTCTTGACTCTCAGAGGAATCAGTTGTGTGAGAAAGGAATAGAAAAGCCCTGAGTGAGAACAAAGGTAGCCATAACACTTACTTGAAATTTGAAATCAATGTAGCAGGACACTCAACTGGATTTACAAATTCAGAAATATTGAGGGAGAAGGTTACACAAACCTAATTATATGCTATTATCCTGATCAACAAATACTTACTGAGCATCTATTATATTTGAAAAACGGAGAGATATACTAAACCAATAATTAATTGCTTAAAAGTATTAATATGCATGGTAAATAACTTTCTTAATGGCAAAAATTAACTTGATCCTTTCTATGAAAAGTTGTAAAAATAAAGATTATATGTAAATTTTATCAATTGAACGTAGCAATTTCTATCTGCCTACCATCATTAAAGCAAACACCCTAAACCTACTTTCAGTAATCTTCCTACTATCGCCTATAACAAGAAAAGCACAACTCTTGCAGCCAGATATTTATTTTCTTTTTCTTTTCTTTTCTTTTCTTTTTTTTTTTTTTTGAGACAGAGTTTCCCTCTTGTTGCCCAGTCTGGAGTGCAATGGCGAGATGTAGACTCACTGCATCCTCCGCCTCCTAGGTTCAAGAGATTCTCCTGCCTCAGCCTCCGGAGTAGCTGGGATTACAGGCATGCGCAACCATGCCTGACTAATTTTTGTATTTTTAGTAAAGACGGGGTTTCACCATGTTGGTCAGGCTGCTCTCAAACTCCTAAACTCAGGTGATCCACCCGCCTCGGCCTCCCAAATTGCTGGGATTACAAGCGTGAGCCACCGCGCCCGGCCGCGCAGCCAGATATTTCTAGGAAGGTAAACATACATATATATATATTTTTTTTTTTAGACGGAGTTTTTCTCTTGTTGCCCAAGCTGGAGTGCAATGGCACGATCTCAGCTTACCCAACTAACAGTGAACTATGAGCTTTAATTTTATTTTTTAAACAGTTTCATAAATGAACTTAATTATTCCATAGTGAGTACAATTTTTTTGGCATTAACAAATCAGACAGTCAAATATGTGAACTAGTTTTCTAGTGCTACCATAACAAAGTACCACAGAGTGAGTGGCTTAAATTACAGAACTTTTTTATCTTACAGGTCTGGAAGCTGGAATTTCAAAATCAAGGTTTGACAGTTGTTTCTTTCTTAGGACTGTGAGAGAAGGAGTTGATCCAGGCATCTCTACTTGCTTAGTAGGTGGTCATCTTTATGTTTACATAATGTTCTTCTTGTATGCATGTCTGTCTCCAAATTTCCTCTTTTAATAGGAGCACCCATCATATTGAATTAGCAGTTTACCCTAATAACCTCAATTTAACTGGATTTCTCTCTTTAAGGACCTCCTTCCATATAAGGTCACATTCTGATGTACTGGGGGTTAGGATCTCAGCGTATAAATTTGAGTGGGACATAATTCAGCCCATAACAGCATTTAACTGAAGAATTGGTGATAACTAGAGGGTTGATACAGTCTAAAGGTAAAACTAGCCTAAATGGTAACTTTTTTTTTTTTTTTTTTTTTTGGCTAATTCTCATTGTGCATTTATTTCTTGCCAGAGCTTTTGCTTGATGCTAGGTATTTGAAGATTAAAAAAAAGTTGAATTTCTGCTGTTGACTGTATTGAGAGACCGACAGGTCAACAGATTAATCTAGAGGTAATCTGTATTATAATAGGTGTATATCTGAGACACTGTGGAGGGAAGGAGGAGGAAGAACTTCCCCAGGGGAGTCAGGGAAGACTTTACTGGAGAGGTAACACTGAACTTGTGAAAAGACAACAAGAAACTCATTATTATTTTTATTAAAAAGGCTGATATGAATTTGGGATAAAGAAATGCACAAAATGGCACAAAGAAGATCCAGACATGTTAAGAAGGGAAAACAATCTATTTCAGTCTGAAAAGGAGATGTTGTAATAACCTGACAACATTCAATTGACTGATCAGATCTTGGCCTTTGTACAAATCGAGAAGTAGAAAATAAGCTAGAAATATTACTCAGAGACAGCCCTGATTCCATTGAATCTCATTTTCCTTCTGTACAAAGTAAAGGTAATAGAATTTTGTGCTAACACTGTGTACATGTACTACCATGATAATAAAAAGTAAATAAAGATGTTTTATTCTTTAAAATATTTATCTATACTGAGACCCAATCATAATAACAATTTTTTATTGTACTTTCCTTTGTGCTAACATTGCTCTATGACTTTTTGTAAGTTATCTGGAAATTTTGCAAGGGGTGTTTCTAACTTACAAACAATAAAATATGAGAAAGATGAAAGATTAAAAATAGCTATGCATTCTTAGCAGCTCCTCATTTTAAGAGGGAGAATCTATTTTCCAACCCCTTGATTCTGTGCTGACTTTATGACTCGCTTTGGCACTAGGATACTTTAAAAGTGATGTTGTAGATGTTCCAGGTGAACAAGGCAAGAAGCCTAGGAGCTTCTCTCCTACCCTGTTAGAATGCTGCTGCCAAGCTCATCTGCTAGAGACACTAGGACCAGGAAATGGGTAATACCAACAACCAGACACGTGAGTGAGGCAGCCCCAAGCAAGTCACCAAGAAACTGACTACAGCCCCATGAGTGACCCCAGGAGACACCATCAGAAGAACCACTCAGCTGATCCCAAAGTTGTTTCATCACCTAGCCCAAACTGATGACCTTCAGAGTCGTGAGTCAGAATAAAATGGTGGTTGTTTTAACAGACTGCATTTTGGAGAGACAATAGATAACTAATAAAGTAGCAAGTCAAATAAAGTGGTGTATTAGTCTGTTCTCACACTGCTGTAAAGAACTACCTGAGACTAGATAATTTATGAAGAAAAGAGGTTTAATTGACTCACAGTTCCACAGGCTGTACAGGAGGCATGGTGGGGGAGGCCTCAGGAAAGCTACAATCATGGCAAAAGGCAAAGGGGAAGCAAGCATGTCTTATGTGGTAAGAGCAGGAGGAAGTGGGAGAGTGAAGGGAGAAGGGACACACCCTTTTAAACCATCAGATCTCATGAGAACTCACTCACTATCATGAGGACAGCAAGGGGGAACTCTGCCTCCATGATCCAAACACCTCCCATTAGGAGCCTCTTCCAACACTGAGGATCACAACTCGACATGAGATTTGGGAGAGAAAACAGAGCCAAACCATATCAAGTGGCCTAACCCATTTTATCCTTGAATTGTTTGACTACAATGTGCATTATTTTCTTTAGACCGTCCTAAAGGAGCTCATGGTATGAATGGCTATTAGCTATTAATTAGTACCCTGACACTGGTTCTACAAATTTTAGAAAGCCAATCCTACAACCAAAATTCAAGCTAACAATCTTTAGCAGTCACAAAAATAATCTACTTTTAATGAAAATCTCCCTGTATTAAACATCAGAAAACTGAGTTCTAGCCGAATTTTGTAATAAAATAGTTCTGTGACATTTGGTAACTCCTTAATGGTCTCTGAGCCTTCACAGTTCCATTTATAAAAGGAGAAGGCTGTTTTTTCATGTGTGATCTCAAGTTTTGAACCAAATTCCTGTCTGGCTATCAAGGGATCAGTGTCTGGCCTTAACCTTTGATTGGTTTGTTCCTCTCCATACAATCTGGCTTCCTTTTTAGGGGCTTGTTGAAAGCAGCAGTAACAGTTATAACTAACTTACACCTATAAAAGAAAAAAATTGCCACTTCTAATGTGGAGGACAAAAATGATGGTAGGAGTACTAACCTCTTCACAGGTCAACATGAGGTCCAGCATGTAGTTTGGTAGACTTTCTTCCCCTCACTTGAGGGCCTTATGAATTTAGATTCCAGGTTTTAATATTAAGTATAGCCAAGGAATACAAATCAGAGGCTGATGCCCTGCTATTAGGGTGATTTATGGCTCTCCTGTAAACACAGCAACTATAATTCCTTGGTTTGAGTTGGTTATACAGTTTCTGCAGAAGAATTCACACTCACAACAGCCCCTTTGTGAGGTCAAGAACTCAGTTGTGTGCAGCAATGGCCAGTGTGGTTATGCTCTCTCCTATTATGGGCTTTCAGTTTTTTCTGCCTCATTTCCCATTTTCTTTCCTCCTGGTTCTCCTTAGTAAAATAGTAGTCGCATTTGGCCCAGCAACCCCATTACTGGGTATATACCCAAAGGATTATAAATCATTCTACTATAAAGACACATGCATAAGTATGTTTATTGCTCTTCACAATAGCAAAGACTTGGAACCAACCCAAATGCCCATCAATGATAGACTGGATAAAGAAAATGTGGCACATATACACCATAGAATACTATGCAGCCATAAAAAAGGATGAGTTCATGTCCTTTGCAGGGACATGGATGAAGCTGGAGACCATCATTCTCAGCAAACTGACACAAGAACAGAAAACCAAACACCGCATGTTCTCACTCATAAGTGGTAGTTGAAAAATGAGAACACATGGACATGGGGGAGGGGGGACATCACACACTGGGGCCTGTTGGGGGTTGGGGCTGGGGGAGGGATAGCGTTAGGAGAAATACCTAATGTAGATGATGGGTTGATGGGTGCAGCAAACCACCATGGCACACGTATACCTATGTAACAAACCTGCACGTTCTGCACATGTACCGCAGAACTTAAAGTGTAATAAAAATATAAATAAATAAATAATAAAATAGTAGTCATAAGCCTTTGCTGTGAGGTATAATTTCTGGGGGGCCCGATTGTCTATTTCAGGCTCCCCTAAAAGTGAGTCTGACACAAAGACTTAAGTGCAGTTTGTCTTGGAGATGATTATAGAAAGGAGTGAGGAAGTGGGGGAATGTGGAATAGGGAAGAGAAAAAAATCTAATAAAGGGTATGTAATAAATGAGATATCACTGTGGGCAATCAGAGCTCAACCTTGCCTGGAGTCTTACACAAACCTTGTAAAATGTTCCTCAGAATTGTCCCTAAGACTTCAATTTCGTGTCATATTGAAGTAAAACAGAAGTTTTAACTTCCTGTCTTAAAGAACTAGAAAACCCAAACAATATATGAAGCAACTCCTTTTACACATTAGACAACAAACAGGGAAAGATTACAATCCCTGAGTAAAGGAAATAAACAAGATGAGATCGATGAACACCCTGGATTTTTTGCTGGTGCAATTCTGGACCACTGTGCAGGAGGAGAGATCCAAAGTAGACCATGGTAGTCTTGCTGAGTTGAGGGAGTTCAGATTTGAGTAGAGGATAACTAGGGTGTCTAGAAGTTTAGGAAAAGAGTTTGAGGAAGGAGAGATCTGTGAAGGAAACCTGAGCTCCAGAAATCTGCACTGAGGTCCCATTGGATCTGTTTGATCAATATTAAGTCACTCATGCATAGGATGAAACTCCATAAGTTAAGCAAAGAGTAACCAGAAAATTGTCAGCTGAGCAAATCTCAGACCTAACATGGAGTGGGGAAACATTTGAGGTCTGGCCTATCAGAAAGAAGAGAACTCATGAGCACTCAGGGCATCACTAAAGGCACGGGAAGGACATGACTTAGTAGTACAGCTAAACAAACCCTAGAGTGAAGAACGTTTCCAGACCACCCTAACAAAGCTCAACAAGCCTCAAATAGATAATGCTGATGCCCTAGTTACTTAACCACTTGACAGAACAAAACCCGAGACTCCAAAGAAGGAAAATAAATATTGACACTCAGCAACTTAAGATTCAAAATTTCCTGCAGAAATCAGCATAAGCCATAATAAGTAAAACAAAATCAAGTCAATATAGAACAATATAGAACAACAATAAAATAGTTATTACAAATATTCTCAGGGGATTAAAAGAAAGTATAATCATAATGAAGAGAGAAGTGGAATACTTTATATATTTATATATTTATTTTATTCTATTTTTATTATCTTTATTTTATTCTAATATAAAATATTTAAAATTTATATAGAAATGTATGAAGAGAGAAAAAGAGAAAGAAACTTCTTGAATTATCTAACCGAGAGACTGGGAAAATTGAATATTCATCCATTAACTTCTGTTCATCCTCTAAGGGTATGAAATCACAGGCCATCCTGCCTGTGAGCTGTCTGCCAAGCCTGCTTTCCCAACACCAGTTGGAGAAAGCCCTCAGGTAGAGAGGCATTATAACAGGCAGCTAAAATTGCAAAACCGTTGTCCATTGCAACTATTGAACTCATTGGTGAGTGGAGGAGATATGCAGTGGACCATCACTGGCGAAGACAGGATAGGCCTTTTTCTTTATTATTTACATAGGTAGCCAGGAAAGACAAACAATGTGATGTTTTTCTGGATTGCCCCCACTGTGCTATTGTGGGTCTGACATCTCCACCATCCCTCAACGTCTCTCCAGTTACTTCTGGAACACCTGACATGGTGACTCAGGAGGACTCACAAAGAAGGACTCACGATGACAGAATTAGTGTTAGACACGTCTCCTCCTCTCCTTCTCTAGCTCCCACAGTAACATTGTCAGAGGCGTTGGAACGAAAGTGACTCTGTCTTAACTGAGGGCTAGGAAAAATAAGGCTGGGACCTACTAGACTGCATTTCCAGAAAGTTAGGGATTCCTAGCCTCTAGATGTTTACAGTTAGAGAACAGATTGATAATATTTACTAAACAGATTAGAATTAGGAGTTTCCTGATATCCCATTATCTTGAGAACAGAAGCATTCCTAATTTTGCTTTAAAGATGCCAATATCAATTCTTGCAAAATATAGTAATTAAGAATATTAATTCTTTATCACAAACTCTTGTAGCAGAGCACATTTCCCCATGATCTCTTTTTCTCGTACACATAAACAAGCATTGTACCTAGGGTGAACACGTTCCTCCTCTTACTTTTGGGAACACCCTACTCTGCCTGTGGAGTAGCTGTTCTTATACCACTTTCTTACAAAACTTGCTTTCACTTTGCTCTGTGGACTCACCTTGAATTCTTTCTGCCCAAGATCCAGGAACCCTCTCTTGGGGTCTGGATTGAGACCCCTTTCTGGTAACATCTTTCTGGCGACCATGAAGGGACAATACTGAGAAGAACCTTGACCCAAAGGAAATAGACTGCAGTACCAATTAGCTGACTTTGGGTAAGCAGTGGAGTACCCAGCTAAAGGATGGGATTAGGTTAGAGGCCCAACTTAGGGGAGTTAGAGTCTCTCCTGACAGAGAGGATTAAAGGTTCCTCTTAATAAAAGGCAAGAACACTTGACTGAACCTGGGTTTCAGGCCCAACTTTGGAGGTTAGAGTCCTTCCTAAGATTTATGGGGTTAGAGGGCCCTCAGTAAAGTTCCTCTTGGCTAAGAATAGGTTTGGCATCAGGGGATGTTAACTGCTATGCTGTTTGTATTTATCTGCCTTGTCCTCTTTGCTGCATGAATCCATTTTTTGGGCACTGTCTCTGTTTCACTGTCATTTTCAGGAGACTTCATTTAACTGATCTTAGAGATTTTAACTTTCTCTAAAATTGCTGATGAAGATTTGGTATTTAAGCAATAAGATTACATAAATGTGGTTATGTTTTGTTGCAATCACTAGGCGTGATCGAGAATCACTAGGATGGAAATCAGGGGACCTTTCTCCTTGCTGTTTTGTTTCATTTGCACACTAAAAACACTTCTTATCTTTTCAAAATTTGGGCAAATCAGTTTTGCTTGTCCAATCCACACTGCAACTATTGCCCAGAGCCTACTTGCTCTGGTCATTTCCATCTAAATCCCCTTCATTTCCTTTGCCTTATTTGACATTTCTTTCATTGGGTACTATGTGGTGGTTTATCTAAGATTCATGGCTCAGCTCATTTACGTTATTTGGCTAGTGTGGGTAAGATAATTCAATTTTCAGCAGCGATCTCCTCATTAATGCAGCTGGCCTTAAAAACCTCTCCTATCCTTTTTAGTGGAACTTGGCCAGTGGCAATACAATCTCACTGGTTTGGAACTTTTCTTTCAACATCACCTGCCTCCTTCATGGGAACCATGACATTGATCCCAAAGGACTTATCACTAGGATGTATCCTTGAACACTGAGATCAGTTTAAAATAAATGGGATTAAGGAGAAAATTGGTGAATTACTGTTTCTATGTAATACTGTTTGGCCTCAGTATTATTTGGAAAAACAAAAGAAATGGTCTCCTATTGGAAGTACAGCCTTTAATAATATAGTATATAATTAAATATGTAGTATTTAATATTATAGTATATAATATACTATAATAATATAAGTATAATATTATAGTATAATTCAACCTGATTTGCTTTGTAAGTGGGATGAAACATGGGATGAAATACCATGCGTTCAAGCATTTTTGCTGCTCAGTCAGGATAAAACCCTGCAACAGGCATGTGCATGTTTGATGAAAGGAAAGGAAGAAAAAGAACTAGACATACTAGACACTCTCTTGATGCAAGCCCCCACAGGCCAGCAGACACTTTTTGGTGGAGCAGAACCTCCTTCTCTCAGCTATGAAGGTTCAGGTGTGTCAGCCCATTCTCCCCTCTGTCCACCTGAAAGTTCTGCTGAGACCCCTTAGTGCCTTCCTCCTTACCCATCTAGTCCCACTCTATACCCACCAATCCCTGAGTAACCTAGCCCTGTGGGTACTACTTGTAGTGGAGCCTCTTATCAACCTCCAAAGGGAAATGTTTGTCCACTTAGAGAGGTGACAAATGGGGAAGAAGGCATTGTAAGAGTACATGTCCCCTTTTCTATGTCTGATTTGACTCTGTGTAAAAAAAAGTTTGGTCATTTCTCTGAAGATCCAGGAAAATTCATAAATGAGTTTGAGAAATTAACTCTGACCTATAGTTTGACTTGGCAGAAATCTGCATGTTGGTTGTCTCTGTGTTGTACAGTGGGAGAGAAACATTGCATTTTGGGGACAGCTAGGACCCACACAGATGAGATATTGACTCATAGCCCTAACCATAATATATATCAGGCGGGAGATGCAGCAGTTCCGGATCAAGATCTGGAATGGAACTATCATCAAAGGGGCAGTGAGGACTTGGGGAGGAGCGCTCATATGGTTCCTTGTTTGTTGGAAGGGATGAAAAAGTGTATGAAAAAGCCTATTAACTATGAAAAGATTGAGGAAGTTTCTCAGGGAAAAGATAAGTATCCAGCTTTGCTTCACGGGTGTTTAGTTGAGGCAATTCGGAAGTGTACTAACACTAATTCTGACTCAAAAAAAAAGGACAAACCCTTTTGGGAGTACATTTTATAACCCAGTCTGACACTGATATCCCTATGAAACTACAAAAAGCAGCTATGGGTCCCTAGACCCCTATGGATCAGCTATTGTTGTTGTTTTGTAATAATTTTTTATTTTATAGAAAAATGTAATTATGCAATGGTTATCAGGGAAGTTAATTCAGTAATAAGTATGTAGGCTAGAGAATAGTTTTCAAATATTCAGTCAATACCAACAAAATCCTGTATGATTTACAGAACTGATCAAGCAAACACAAGAAAACTCTGGTTTAATTTCTATGAACTATCAAACGAAGAAAATGCTCTTCTATCTCAAATAAACCAGGTTTGAATGACAGCTTTTCAATATAAAAAAGACATGCACACACACTCACACACACACAATAAAGACAAAATATCTCTTCTCATTCTAAAACACTTCCTCTTTTAGTCCATATATACTTTGAATAATCTCGTGTAGTAAATCTTTGCTACAACAATGTTCAAAGTCAATCTCTCCTGGTTTGGTGTTCTAAGAAGCCAATAGACATAACAGTAAGAGCATTAATACTACTTTCAGAATCTATAAAATCCCAATGCTATTGCCAGGCAAATAAACACCAAGGCTGCAAGATAACGAATTGTCTCAAGTTTGTTAGACTCCATCAGTGTTTTTAAGGAAGCAATTTCTGCGTCAATTTTATTACTGGTCTCTGAAATAATACTTTTGGTTTGGGTATCCTTTTTTGTAAATTCTGTAGTTGCTTCCATAAGTTGCTTTTCTTGATCTGTAAACATATCTGTTACTCTGCTCCTTTCTAGGTTGATATCCAGTTTATTATTTGCTCTGATTCAACTGGTTTCATGTATTAGTTGTTGCTTAACTTGGTCTAATTCAATTTTCATTTTCTCATTCTCTGCTCTGAGATTTGTGAATTCACTTTTCTCTAGGCTGACCATGTTTTTCCTGATAGAGTCCAAATGAGCCATTAGCTGTTGTACTGTTATTTTCTGTTGAGCTTGAGTGACCGTCTCTTTATAGGTAGTATCCGGGCTGACATTTGATAAAGTAGTTAATGCTGATACTGTTGTTTCTGCTTGTGTTTTGTCAAATCCAAGAGTTTCCAAGTCCTGAACCAACGCATGGGTATCAAAAGTTAATTTCCTTTCTTCTAAAGGAGTTATATCCACTGGCAGCCTATCATATCCCTCCTTGGTTGTGGTGCTGAAGAAGTCTCTCTGCAGGCCTTTGAATATGGCATTTTTAGTTTTTAATAACAGGGGCAGAACAAAGGAAGCAGAAAGAGCAAAAAGGACCTCCCAAAAGGTGCAGCTATTAGCTGCAGCCTTAAGCTCACCTCCCACGTGGGATTGCCCTCCTGGTTCTTAGCCTGAACAAGGGAAGCGAAAAGGTGGAAAACATAAAACTGGGCATCCACGTCACGATGGCTTTGGCATAAATCAGTGTGTGCATTGTAAAAAAAAACTGGACATTGGAAGAGGAAATGCCCAGTGCTCGAAAGGGAGCCATTGGCACCTGAATCAATGGTGGCTGAAATAGCCAAGCAAGCCCAAGAGGCATTCTGCCACATCTCCTATTGGACAATGGAACATATCTCCAGAAGAGCCACAGGTAACCCTTGAAGTGGCAGGTAAGAATATTAACTTTTGGGTTGGGTGCAGTGGCTCATGCCTGTAATTCCAGCACACTGGGAGGCCAAGGTGGGTGAATCACCTGAGGTCAGGAGTTCAAGACCAGCCTGGCCAACATGGTGAAACTCTCTCTACTAAAAATACAAAAACTAGCTGGGTATGGTGGCAGGTGCCTGTAATTCCAGCTATTCAGGAGGCTGAGGCAGGAGAATCACTTGAACCTGGGAGTCGGAGGTTGCAGTGAGCCAAGATTGCATCACTGCACTCCAGCCTGGGGGACAGAGTGAGACTCAGTCTCAAAAAAAAAAAAAAAGAAAAAGAATATTAACTTCCTTTTGGACATGGAATTGCTTACTCTGTTTTGACCCATTATAATGGGCTTCCATCACCCCAAAACTGTATGGTCACAGGGATAGATGAACAAGCCCATACATGCCATTTTACCTATCTTTTAAGCTGCACTTCAGAGACTTTAGTTTCCTCACATGCCTTTCTTTTCATGCCTGAATGCCCCTTGTTGGAAATGCCCCTTGTTGGGAATGCCCCTTGTTGGGAAGGGATTTGATGGCTCAGCTGCAAACAGTGGTATCTCTTGGAAATCACAAGGCAGATGAGGGTTTGTTCCTTCTGCTTTCCTGTGATAAGGGAGGAAAGACAATGGGAAACATCTACTTCCCAAGTAAATCCTATAGTATGGGACACTGAGGTTTCAGGCAAAGTGTTAAATGTTCCCCCGATTTGTATCCAACTTAAACCTGATGTCCTGTACCCCTGGAAGAGACAATACCCCTTAAAGCTAGAGGCACAAAGAGGGATCCAACCATTAATAGCTAAGTTTTTGCAATTTGGGTTGTTAAACCTCTGTGAGTCTCGTTGTAATACACCAATCGTACCAGTTAAAAAACCAAATGGACACCATAGATTTGGTCAAGAACTTCAAGCTTTCAATGAGGCTGTCATTCCCATACATCCTATAGTGCCCAATCCCTACGTGCTGTTAGCCTGGGTCCCATCCCTGGGGATGCCAATTCGTTTACAGAGTTAGATCTTAAAGATGTCTTTTTGTTGTTGTTGTTGTTTTTGGTTTTTTTTGTTTTTTGTTTTTGTTTTTGTTTTTTTTTTGGCATTGCAGTACTCCCTGATTCACAATTCATCTTGGCTTTTGAATGGATTGATCCTGACAGTCATTTGGTTTATCAATGAACTTGGACAGTTCTTCCCCAGGTATTTAGGGGCAGCCCTTATCTGTTTGGAAATGCATTGGCTAGAGAATTAAGGATGTTACACTTAAATAGGGGCATTATTATCCAATATGTGGATGATGTGTTGGTTGCTAGCCCAACCAAAAGAAACTTGGACGAAAATACCTTTAAGTTGCTAAATTTTCTGGGAGCTAATGGGTATAAGGTCTCACAGCAGAGGGCCCAGATTTCAACTCAAGAGGCTAAATACTTAGGATATGTCCTAACCCCTGGCACCCAGGCAATAGTACCAGAACAAAAGGAAGCTATCTTGGGCATTCCACAACCCCAAACTAGAAAGCAGCTGCGAGCTTTTCTAGCGGTGTCAGTATTGGGGCATATGGTCAAGCCTTTATATGATGCCCTGAAAGGAGCGAATGTAGATTCTTTAGAATGGAATAGCAATTGTAAACAAGCTTTTAATGCTTTCAAGGAAAAATTGGGATTAGCTCCAGTCCTACGGATCCCTAATTTTGATAAGCCATTTTTCTCTTATGTGGCTAAGAAACAAGGAACCACGCTGGGTGTCCTTATCCAGAAACTAGGAGATATCCCTGAACCAGTGATATATATTTTTTAAACAATTAGACCATGTCACTTCAGGATGACCTGAATGCCTCAGGGCAGTTGCAGCAACTGCTCTTTTAGGAGATGAAGTCAATAAAATGGCTTTAGGACAACATCTGGAAGTTTTAACCCCACATCAAGTACAAGGAGTCCTAGAAGCTAAAGGACACCAGTAGATGACAGGAGGTACTTATTGAAATATCAGGCTTTGTTGCTAAACATTCCTCATGCAACCCTTAAGATACGCCAGACTTTAAATCCAGCTACCTATCTGCCTGAACCCACTGGCACCCTGTATCATTCTCGTATACAAGTAATGCACCAAGTTTATTCCAGCTGGCTGGATTTAAATGATGAGCCTCTAGATAATCCTGAAGTAGAATGTTTTATAGATAGAAGTAGCTTTGTGCGCCAGGGACACAGAAAAGCTGGGTATGCCGTTGTCAGTCAACACAAGGTAATTAAGTCTCAGGCCTCACCAACTTCTACCTCAGCTCAAAAGGCAGAATGAATAGCTCTTGCTAATAGCCCTGCAATTATTAATAGCTCATATTAATAGCCCTGCAATTGGGAAATGACTTAATAATTAACATTTGTACTGATTCTATGTATGCCATTCTGGTGCTTCATGCTCATGGAAGGAATGGGGAGAATGAGGACTCCTAATTGCTGAGGGTTCCCCTGTGAAACATCACTTAAACATTTTAAATCTATTAGATGCTGTTTTGCTGACCAAGGAAGTAGCTATAATCCATTGCAGAGGGCATCCAAAAGGAGACTCTAGTGTGGCTAAGGGAAACTCCTTTGCAGATGCAGGAGCTAAGGCAGCTGCATTAAAGCAGCCAGTTGGACTTGTAGGCATGTTAGTGCCCTCTGCCCTGGTAATGACAGAACCAAGATATACTAAAGAGGAATAAGAATGGGCTAAAGGTCAGGGTTTAATTCAAGATCCTTCTGGCTGACTTATCAATGACAACAAATTATTGATACCAGGTGCTAATCAGTGGAACATAGTTAAGCATTTGCATGACTCTACTCATTTGGGAAGAGTTTCCTTCTTTCAATTAATGTCTCTCTCTCTCTTTTTTTTTTATTTTTGAGACAGAGTTTCACTCTTGTTGCCCAGGCTGTAGTGCAATGGCACAATCTCAGCTCACCACAACCTCCACCTCCTGGGTTCAAGTGATTCTCCTGCCTCAGCCTCCTGAGTAGCTGGGATTACAGGCATGCGCCACCACGTCTGGCTAATTTTGTATTTTTAGTAGAGACAGGGTTTCTCTGTGTTGGTCAGGCTGGTCTCAAACTCCTCACCTCAGGTGATCCATGCGCCTCAGCCTCCCAAAGTGCTAGGATTACAGGCATGAACCACCGCTCCCAGCCAATGTCTCGTCTTTTTATAGGAAAAGGCTTACTTACTTAGAACAGTAAAGCAGGTAACTCAGTCCTGTGAACTCTGTGCCCGGAATAACCCAAATAACCACCCTTTTCCTTCTCCTTTAGTAAGGCCTGTTCAGCATAGCGGAATGTATGCCAGTGAAGATTGACTAGTAGATTATGCTCAGATGTCCCCATGTAAAGGATTTAAATATTTATTAGTATTCATCAATCCTTTACTGGTTGGACTGAGGCTTTTCCTACCTGGTCTGAAAAGACAAGGTTTCTAACTTCCTATGAAAGGCAATAATTCCTAGATTTAGGCTGTCTAACAGCTTGCAAAACAATAACGGCCCATCTTTCACAGTGACAATTACCCAAAACATATCTTCGGCCCTAGGAATTATGTACCTCCTTCATTTAGTATGGACGCCACCATCTTCAGAAAAAGTGGAAAGAGCTAATCAAACTAAAAAGTACTATGCCAGGAAACATCAGAAACATGACTATCTATATTGCCTGTAGCCTTGTTATGGGTTCAAGCTGTTCCCAAGAGAAATCTATAGTGCAACACTTTAGAAATGATGTATGGAAGGCCTTTCTTAACTACAGACTTCCTGATTGACATAGATACTTTCAAGTACAAAATTATGTAATCAACTTAGGACAAATGCAAAAGGTGCTCCTTGAATATGGAAATCAAAGACTCCCTTCCCCTACTAAGGAAGAGAATATTGTTACAACCCAGCCAGGAGACCGGGTCCTATTAAAAATTGGAAGGAAGGATCCCCAGCAGATCAACTTTAGCCCAAAATGAAAGGGATCCTATCAAGTTCTCCTTAGTACCCCAACTGCAGTTAAACTTCTAGGAATAAACAGCTGGGTTCACTTATCTCGAATGAAACCTGTCTCTTATAAAGTCCCACAGGCCAACAGAACACAAAAGACTGATCCCACTTATTCCTGTGGGCCAACCCATGACCTCCAGCTCCTGTTCAAAAGAAACAAAAGGGATGGGTAACATAAAGATATGGATTGGCATTCTATTTTTGGGTATAAGCTGGAATCACACAAAGAGTAACTTATTTGCTAAGTGGGCAGACTGTAGCCTCTCTACATAATCCAACAGTTTGTTGGACTATGTAGAGAATTGCCATTTTCCTTCACTTCCAGGTTGCTCTGGCATATTCAACCAGCAAACCTAAGTTTATGGGGATTTTATTGTGATTGGGAAACTGAGCATTATAAATATAGTCCCTCTTTTCTCATGTACCATAGCCACACAGGCCTTAGGCCCTTCCTCACTTATGGAGAGACAAGAAGGCACCTTTTTCATCTAATTAGGAAACAGCTAAATGGCACCTCGACTTTAGGTTATACTGTACACGATAGACTTGGGTGGATGACAGTTGTTCAAGCATAGGTATCAGGCAAAACACCTCTACGTTTTGAAAGATGTATTAATAGTCACCACCAGACTGAAACCTGCAATATGGGATGGTTGCCACCTCAACAATGTAATCAGACCCTTCTTTTAACAGACCAAATGTGGGTAGGATGGCAACACAATTTGCAAAAAATAGATGCCCACCCTTCCCCTTGGGGATGGTTATGGGCTTGTGGAACTCATGGCTGGTTGTATTTACTTTATAGTTGGACTTGAAAGTTGTCCTTATCTCCTGGGACTTATCCTCAACAAATTGGACTCTCTCCTGTCTAACTGGGATACTGTAAAGGCTCGCCATAGGGCAACAGAAACAGGCTTCTTGGTGGTTCTATCTGATGCTGTATTTTCCCCACAGGCAGCCATAATCAATATCAAGTTACAAGTTAAAGCCTTAGCCAAGCACATGGCTGAAGCTTTCAATAATACACGCCATGCCTTTACCCTCCTAACTGAGGAAACTTCTCAGATTAGGCAGATGGCCTTACAAAACCATGTAACTTTGAACATTTTAATAGCAGTCCAAGGGGGAACTTGTGCTTTGATCAAAACTGAATGTTGGGCTGGGCGCGGTGGCTCAGGCCTGTAATCCCAGCACTTTGGGAGGCCATGGTAGGCGGATCACCTGAGGTCGGGACTTTGAGGCCAGCCTGACCAACATAGAGAAACCCCATCTCTACTAAAAACACAAAATTAGCCAGGCCTGATGGCGCAGGCTTGTAATCCCAGATACTCGGGAGGCTGAGGCAGGAGAATCGCTTGAACCCAGGAGGCGGAGTTTGTGGTGAGCCGAGATCACGCCATTGCATTACAGCCTGGGCAATAAGAGTGAAACTCCGTCTCAAACAAACAAACAAACAAACAAAAAACAAATGTCGTGTGTATGCTCCAGACTATTCCCATAATATTACCCCGGCTATGAAAGCTCTAGACACTCATATCTTTGCCACTGATGCACTGCCAGTTGACCCTATATCAACTTGGTTCCAACCACTACCCAGTTCTTGGAAAGCCTTCCTTTTTAGTTTACTTAGGATGATTTTACTTATTTTGCTTTGCTGTTGTGGAATATATACAATTGTACTCTTTGTGCGGGAACGCAAGACAAGCTTACTCAATGCTTTCTTAAGTTGGATACATTAATTTTCCAGATTTCGCCTTTTGCTGGGACTAATTTATGAACAACCCTCACGATACCGAGGCTTTCTGACTGAGTTCCTCTCTACCTTGAATAAAAGAGACTCTAATAGTTAGGCAGGAATATCATCGCCCCTGTTCAGCCTAAGGAAGTTACAAAAGACTGATCTTTGTCTATCTGCCACCCTTAGGATTAAGGGTCCTCTTATAAAGGAAGTGGGGAAATATGTCAGAGGTATTCAAACTAGAGTAACTCCACCTTAAGTGAAGGGTTAAGAAAACATAAGGCTGGGACTTGCTGGGCTGCATTCCTGGAAAGTTAGGTATTCCTAGCCTCTAGAAGTTTACAGTTAAGGGAACAGATTGATAACATGTACTAAACAGACCCAGACTTAGGAGTTTCCTGGTATCCCAATATCTAGAGAACAGAAGCATTCCTAATTTTGCTTTAAAGATACTAATATCAATTCTTGCAAAATATAGTAATTAAGAAAATTAGACCTTCCTCGCAAACTCTTGTAGCAGAGCATATCTCCCCTTGATCTATTTTTGTCTTATACATAAACAAGCATTGTACCTAGGGTGAACACGTTCCTCCTCTTACTTTCAGGAACGTCCTACTCTGTCTATGGAGTAGCTGTTCTTTCACCACTTTACTCTCTTAACAAACTTACTTTCGCTTTGCATCGTTGACCCACCCTGAATTCTTTCTGTTGAGATCCAAGAACCCTCATTTAGGGTCTAAATTGGGGCCCCCTTCTGGTAACATTTTTCTGGTGACCATGAAGGGAAAATACTGAGGAGACCCCCAACCCAAAGGAAATAGACTGCAGTACCAACTAGCTGATTGGGTAAGTGGTTGCGTACCTGGCTAAAGGATGGGATTGGGTTAGAGGCCCAACTTAGGGGAGTTAGAGTCCCTCCGAGAGAGAGTTAAAGGCCCCTCTTGTAAAAGGCAAGGACACTTGACTGAACCTGGGTTCCAGGCCCAACTTTGGAAGGTTAGAGTCCTTCCTAAGATTTATGGGATTAGAGGGCCCTTTCAGTAAAGTTCCTCTTGGCTAAGAATAGGTTTGGCACCAGGGGATGTTAACTGCTATGCTGTTTGCATTTATCTGCCTTGTCCTCTTTGCTGCATGCATCAATTTTTTGGTCGCTATCTCTGCTTCACTGTCATTTTCAGGAGATTTCATTTAATTGGTCTTAGAGATTTTAACTTTCTGTTCCCCTGTGTGTCTCCTGATTTACATCCATTTGCTTGTGAAACATTGGGAACAAAAACATTGAAGGTTCCATCTCTAAAATTGCTGATGGAGATTTAGCATTTAAGCAATAAGATTACGTGGATGTGACTATGTTTTGTTTCTTAATAAACTTGCTTTTGCTTTGCATTGTGGACTTGCTCTGAACTCTTTCTTGTGCGAGATCCAAAAACCCTCTCTTGGGTCTGGATCCAGACTTTTTTCCGGTAACAACATTGGTCAGGAAACTGCAGTCACTGTGGTCATTGCTGTTTCCTGCTGATGGCCTCTCAAAACTGTGATGTATCATGTAGCATTCTTCCCCTACTTCCTTCACCCTGTGACCACCACCTCAAATAGGCTTGTGTCCCACTTCCTGCCATAACACTTTCTATAGGAGACTGCGTGGTACTTGCAACTTCTCGGCAATTTGGTGTGAAAAGCACAATTTTCACGTCTACTTGATCTAAGATGGAGACCCAGACAATGTCCATGGAGTTGGCCTGAGGGCCAATGACAAGGACCATGTTTCCAAAGCCTCCATAACATTTAATCCCTGCAACACTTCAGAAGGCTCCTTCTGTTATTATCTTCATCTATAGAAGGGGAAATGAGGTTGAGTGAAGTAAAGAAACTTGCCCAAGATCACAGTGACAGAGCTGGAATTTACTCCAATGTCAATGTGATCCTTTGAAACCTGTCTTTAACCACCATGTGAATAAAAGCATCTCTTTTACTCTTTTTATATTCCCTGTTCCATATTAGCAAGAGTTAAGTAGCCAGTACAGCAAGCTCCAATGTTATAGCATGAGGACTTTGTCTTAGGTTTATGGAGTGGTTTTATTGAACCCTTGGGTGCCACTTGTAAACATTTTCCAGTGTCCTCTAACTTGGGGTTAGGGAGTGAAGACTACCATTTATGGAGCTTCTTGAATAGGTTGCATTTTTTTTTTTTTTTTTTTTTTTTGAGATGGAGTCTCACTCTGTCACCCAGGCTGGAGTGCAGTGGCACGATCTCGGCTCACTGCAAGCTCTGTCTCCCGGGTTCACACCATTCTCCTGCCTCAGCCTCCCTAGTAGCTGGGACTACAGGTGCCCACCACCACGCCAGCTAATTTTTTTTGTATTTTTAGTAGAGATGGGGTTTCACGATGTTAGCCAGGATGGTCTTGATCTCCTGACCTCGTGATCCGCCCACCTCAGCCTCCCAAAGTGCTGAGATTACAGGTGTGAGCCACCACACCCGGCTGCATTTATTTACTTATGTATAGTTTACAAATATTCTTCTTTCTCATCTCATTTATAATTAACTAATAACCTTGGAATTATTAAGAGATTGTTGTTTTTAACCTATTTAGCTGTGAGAAAAGCTCACAGAGGTTGTTTCTTGCTACTTAAAGTTTGTTCCCTTATTTACCCAGCTACTTGGGACAATCCAAAACTTGATCTCAAGTACTGGGGCTGCCAGCCTCACCTTCTTGCCTGTGCTAGAGGCAGTTACCCAAGGTTCAGAATTCCTGAATGAGTCCTGAATCAGAGACAAGTAGATACCTCATGCATGCACCATTGTCCTTCCTTTTCAGGTTTGGAGTGTGGTTTCTTTTAGATTATTGAGGTCTTTCTTCCTTTGACATGACAATTGTGATTCTGTCCTGAAAACCTGGTGTGCCGCTGTCATCCTGGGGCAGCACTGAATACAAAGTTCCCCAGAGGGCAAACGCTCTATGAGGTCCCATCAAAATTCCACTAGGAAGGATGCAAACTAATGCAGTCAAATCTTAAAAGCATTGTGTTTGGTATATTGCTATAAAGGATTGAAACAACATTAAACTTAGTGCTAGTTACTTATATCTGAAGGTTAGAACATTGGGTCCAAATTTCAGTCAGAAGTTTCCACAAGTGAAGTATTCAGCCACTCACTTTTTATGGTTCTGTTATGACACAAACTACTTGAGTTTTGAAAAACAAAATATTTTAGCCACCATTTTATTGGCAGCTTCATTAAATTGTCAACAATTATATGAAAAATTATTTAGCAAAAGCAAATAAATGCGATCCCTTGTTAAGATAACTACAAGAATTTAATTTTTTTTAAATGAAAACAAGTTTATTAAGAAAGTAAAGCAATAAAGAGTGGCTATTCCATAGGCAAAGCAGCAGCCTGAGCTGCTGGTTGGCCATTTTTATGGTTATTTCTTGATTATATGCTAAACAAGGGGTGGACTATTCATGAGTTTTCTAGGAAAGGGGTGGGCAATTTCCTAGAACTGAGGGTTCCTCTCCTTTTTAGACCATACAGGTAACTTCCTGATGTTGCCATGACACTTGTAAACTGTCATGGGGCTGGTAAGAGTGTCTTTTAGCATGCTAATATATTATAATTAGTGTATAATGACGAGTGAGAACGACAGAGGTCACTCTCGTCTCCATCTTGGCTTTGGTGGGTTTTAGCTGGCTTCTTTACTGTAACCTGTTTTATCAGCAAGGTCTTTATGACCTGTATCTTGTGCCAATCTCCTATCTCATCCTGTGACTTCGAATGCCTAACCTACTGGGAATGCAGCCCAGCCCAGTAAACTTCAGCCCCATTTTGCCCAGCCCCTATTCAAGATGGAGTTGCTCTGGTTAAAACGTCTCTGCCATATTTCCCCCCTCCATATTTTTAAGGAGGTAAATTTGAGTAGCAAGGTAGTAAGGAACTTCTTGTAAAAATGGCAATATGTATCAGTGATTCTCCCATCAGGGGCAAGACCATAGTTTGGTAAGGCACATTCTTTACTAGGTGAGAGCCAAGGGGAGTGACAGCAATCACCACATGAAATTAGGCATAATTCATAGTTTATCTGTATAGCAGATTGAAAACCCAGAAAAAAAATTGAGAAATAAATATTGATGTAAATCATCAGATTTTTCAGCAAATATAGTCCTTGTTTCCCCCAAAATAAAACAAACATTTTATATTTTTAAATATTTTATTTTCCTGTTCTTTGTGAAAACATCAATAAATATCGAAACCTCTCTGCTCTAACACAGAGGGAAACACTGCATAATTAACATTAAACAAGGCAGTATGCCTTACAAGAAAGACATAAAATGTCCAAGGGATATTTAGAACATTTTAGTTCTTAAAGCTTCAACATGAGAAATGTTGACCACACACTGTGAAATCATTTCAATAAATAACAACTGACATTCATCTTTACAGTTACAAAATAGACACACATACATTCCCCTGCCGTCACATTGATCTCACTGGCCATTTTCTTGGATTCCCCAGCCTCTATCACAGTGGCTGACATGTGATATGTCATCACGAAGAAATATTAACAAATGACTAGAGAATATCTGCAAACCTTCTATCTTCAAATTAAATATGAATCAGGATTGAACTAACTTGGGTTTGACCTAAAATAAACAATAAATATAATGGGAGAGTGTGCAAGTAGATTCAATCATAACCTTATTTTACACATGAAATATTAACATAGAATCTTCTAAAACAAACAAATAAATAAATAAATAAATAGAAGACTTCTCCTAAGTGATGCTCAAACACATTAGGCGCAATCCAGGTGGCCTCTGCAGCTGTGTCTCTCTTTCCTCTTCTGTTCCTGTAAGGGCAGGGCCTCCTTCAGGAACAGCCACCAATAAGCTTCCTCCTTCCTTCTGGTCAGTTGGATTTGCCACTGTAATGAGAAAATGGGTGCCCTGAGTAGGTGCTCAGGAAAGCTGACTGCACAACAGTCTTCTCCTGTCCTGTTTCCCCAGGCTCTAGAGTTTTCTTAATGCAGTTTCCCCAGTCTGGCACCCAAGTGGGTACTGCCTGTGACAGCTGTGCTGTGTGGCAAGGACCTCTAGGCTTGGGATGCTCTTTTAGGAATGGGGGTGACGTGGGGTGGAGGGGTGGCAGTCTACACTGTTTTACTGGCTAAAACAGCCAGAGCCTATTGCTCTTTGTCATACTGGGCCTCACTTAAGCCTCAAAGCAACCTCATGATGTAGCTACCATTATTTTCCCTGTTTTGCTGAGTCTCAGATAAACTAAATAATACTGTCTCTGAGTGACATGGCTAATAGGTGGTGGCAACCAGATATATACCCAGTGCAATATTACTGTGAAATCTCTGCACTTCAACCCTAAACTTTTACAAAAAACCAGGGGGTCTGCTTTTCAGGTCTGAAAGTCAGTAGGAACTAGGGGAAATGAAGCTTGTGTTTTTTAACAGGTAGAAAACACTTCAGCACAACTGGCATACTCCAATGAGACCTTATATGAAAGCAGTTTTACCTACATTCACTGGCAGGAGGGAAGAACCTGGGTGGTGACCCTGGGCACTGGGATTATCCTCTGGCACCAGAGCAGATTAATAACCTTAATGGCAACTTTGTGAAAATTATAATTTTTTCATTCCTGCAGCTAACCCTGGGTTTTCCTGATTTACTTTTTAGGGGGCAGACGCCAGTATTTCTGACCAACAGCTCCAGTCGCCTGTGTACATGGAAATTATAACTTACTTTTTCAGCATCTTTTCGATGATTTTCTTAACCATGGGCGATGTGGGGTTGAGACAAGCTTTCTGCCCATTCTTGAGTGTGGCTCTGCAGAGAGAAGGGAATCTCGTGAGACAGGAGGTCGGGCTGAGGACAGGGTTTGGGGCAGCGGGAGAGTCGGGGACCCCAGCGGTGGCAGCGGCAGCGATGGGCGAGACTTACATGACTTCGGTTTGGGCGCAGTGGGGTCCGGGGGACTTCACCTTCACACTTTGGATGTTCTTGAGGTGAATTCCCTGCAGGGTCTGCAAGCACTGGCAGCGCAGTTCAGTGGCCAGGGGCGCTCCTAGGGAAGAAGAGACTCGCTGATTGAGCGGGGCTGTTGGCGCTGGGCGCCCACCCCAGCCGCGTCCGGCCCGGGGACCCCAGGGCGCCGGGACCCACCTGCTGCGCGCCGGCCGGCGGCCACCAGGAGCAGGAGCAGCAGCGCCACCCGCAGGACCCGGGGATTGCTGGGAGCGGTGGAGAGCGTGGCGCGGGCCATGGGGCTCAGCAGGCGGTTCGAGCGGCTGTGCGAGGAGGAGAGCTGGCAAGGAGCTGCCTGTGGCCCGGGCTCTGTGGCTCTCCGAGAACGGCGAACCCCTTTTATGCATGGTTGGGGCTGGAAAGCCCGGAGTCCCGGGCCAGGGAAATTCCCGGAGCTCCAGATCGATCCCGAGTCCGGAAGGAAGGCGACGGCCCCGCCTCTGGGGTGGAGGGGGGTCGGGGCACTCGCGAGTGACGTCCGGGTCTGACTGTCTTGCGTAACTCCCGCCAACTGTGGGATGTTCTCTTTCTGCCCCGAATCCCTGGAAGGGGAGCGAGAGCCCGCTGCTCTCAGAGATACCGAGATAACCGCCTGCGAGGAGGCGCTTCGTGAACCCAGTGCAGTGCGTCGTGGGTCGGATCCCTTAGACCCATGTAGGGACTGCGCTACATCCTTACCGGGGGGAGTTACTTCTCTGGAAGACATTTCAGTTGTTGGGATTGAAAGTTAGGGCAAGAACTGCAGCATGTCTTATCTATCCTCTCTCTTTAGTTTGGGTTCTGCAAATTTCATTAATGTTTGAAATAAACGCACGCTTTAACAGTACATCTGTCATCTCAGATGACGCATAAGAGCTTTTGTCTCCTTCCTGGTGTTTAATGATCTTAAAAGCAAATATCACGTGTGTGTGTGTGTGTGTGTGTGTGTTGTGTGTGTGTGTGTGTGTTTCAACGTAGTGGAGCCAGGTGTAGGGTGCGGGAACAGACCATTGCCAAGGGTCAATTCAGTGTTTATTTTAGTTAACAGTGTTGCAATCCCCCATCCTTTCTCTCTTTGAAATCTTGGAACATCTCGAACTCTAGTAATTCCAGTAGCATCAATTTTTTGTTGTATGGAAGGCTGTGTTTTGATCCATGGAAGTCACTGGGAGCTGTGAGGGGCCTGTTGGGCTCAGGAGGTCTGCCTTTTCTAGTACTGTCCCTGGGCAGAAAAGGCCATAGACACCACCAGAAAAGGAGCAAGGAATGAGACTCCGCTTGTTTACTCCTCTAAGCACAAGCAGACGTGTCTGATATATACATACTAGATTGCTAACATAATTGCATTTCCATGCCATATGTATTTACCAGCATCCTGGGATTGGTTCCCTCTAGAGAAACAGCTATCGAGGAAATTTTAGTTCTAGAGGCATGTCAGTAAAGCATTTCCAAGCCTGTTTAGCTGATGCCTTCTCACTGGATTACTGACTTTTCATCATCAATTTCAATGACCCCCTCTCTTTAAAAATTAAGCTGTAGGCCTACAATACTCTGTCTTAATTCTTCCTGGTGGATGCAGACTTCAGGGATATGGAGATATTCTGCCACTGCTATGAGAAGGGCTGGGAGTGGCACGAGGATGAAGAAGTGGGACTACCTTAGGAATAGAGTGTTTCCTGGATGCTGCAGCTGTAGAGATCACTTGATAAGGATGTCAGGGCTGAAGTCTCAGCCATACCACTAACTTGCTTCATGACCCTTGGTAATTTATGCTTTATTTGCTCATGTTTCTCCCCTGTAGAAGAGCTTATAATAGTGCTTGCCTCATGGGGTTGTTAGAAGTATTGATTGTTAATATGTGTAAACCATCAGTGCATGTAAAGTGTTATGTAAATATTTGTTAAATAACAAAATAGAAGTGGTGTTTCACAACCTTACTGATATAGGCTGGATGTTTGTGTCTCTTTCAGATTCAGATGTTGAAGCCCTGACTCCCTTATGTGCTAATATTAGAAGACAGGACCATGGGAAGTAATTAGGTTTAGGTGAGGTTATGAAGGTATGGCCCCCATGATGGGATAAGTGCCATTACAGCAAGAGATCAGTGAGCTTTCAATCTCTGGCTCTCTCTCCCTTTCTGCATTGTGAGGACACAGCAAGAAGGCCACCATCTGCAAACTGAGAAGAGGGCCCTCACCAAGCATGAAATCTGCCAGGATCTTAATCTTGGACTCCCCAGCCTCCAGAACTGTGAAATAATTGTTGTTTAAGCCCCCTAGCCTATGGCATTCTGTTATAGCAGTTCAAACTGACTAAGACACTTAACTAAACAGAAGCACTCTGATAAAGCCTTATGAACACACACACACACAAAGAAAGAAATATTTTCAAAGAAACATCTTCTAATTTAGCTTTAAAATTTTTCAGCATCAGAAATTTTAAAGGAGGGTGCATTTCTATCCTTATGGGATCTTACAACAATTTTTTGATCCGTTGTTTGTTTGAAATTTTAGTTTCAATCACTTTCCATATAAAATGAGAATAAGAGTAAAATTCTACCCTATCCATTTATTAGAAAAGATTTATGAAATGACTCTGCCTTGGGCATTAACAGCTAGCTGCCCAAACTTCTTTATTTTGTGCTAAAGAACTAAAGAACAATAGAAAACATCAGCTTATAATGATTGCCAGACTCATCCCAAAGTATTGATGTGAGTAAATAGAAAGAGTAAAATTGCTATTATCTACAGTAACAGCCCCTCAAAAAGATGAGAAATTTCAAGAATCAGCCCATCATTTGTAAAATTATGTACGTTATTCCTAGAATTTGTTTACTAAAAATTATTTGCTTTAGGAAGGGAAGTAGAATTCCTTTTTCTTTTCTTAATATACCACTTTCCATGATTTAACTTATGACAGCCCCAGACCAAGCTTCTGAAGTTTTTAAGGGTACCAGTGTTATGAAACTTACCATAATAAATTCCTTCTTGTCTTAATATGAGTTGAGTGCCACTGTTACAGGCACAAGTTGTAAACCCATGCAACTACTAACTCAAAGATGCTATCTCTAAAATGGAAGCACAGTTTCCTAAATTCCATTCTCCCCTTTAATTTTTATTGTATTTTTCAGATTTGACTAGTACAATCTAATATACCTGCAAAATGTAGGCTTGCTGCTCCATGCCGACCACTGACATTCTTGGTACTTGGGCAGCAAAATGAGTGGTGTGGCTCTGCTTTACCGTGAATTGCCTTGAAGACTTTGCTGATATAACCTCCAACATATAGCTTGCTCCTCTAGAGGAACAGACTAGAAAGATAAATAAAGAAGTACAACTGATTTTAGAGATAGATCTGATGGAGGTTGAGATATGGGGCTCTGGAATTACAGAATAGAAGACAGATAACATGGTTCATGATAAGACTTGTTAGTCCTCACACTGTTTATGCTTAGTGACTCCTTTGCTTTCAGGTTTTGCTGCCACGCATACAAAGTGGACAGTGGTACAACCCCTTTGTTGTGTCTGACTGCATGAAGAAATATATAATTGACTTAGTTACATACTATGTGTATTTCTTGTTATTTTTTTCACTAAAGAATTAAGGCAGTCTCTCAATGACCGGAGCCTAGGAATACTTCATAGTATTGTAAACATCGCAATTGACATGTTCTGTGGGGCTTTTGTGATTTTTTGAAAACTGTGGTTTATATTCATTGTGCTAAATTTTTCCTTACTGGCTCTGGCACCCCAGCTTTGGGTTGTGGTCCTGCGGAAGAAACATTCTTCCTTGTCTGTGGTTCTTTAGTGGATTGCTTGTTAGCTCAGGGATTGTGGCCACCACTCATCGAAACATGTGCTCTGGAGATAAAGCGCCAAAGGAAAAGAAGGGAAGTAATATTTATTTATTAGGTTCCAATTCTTGATTAGATGCAGTGCCTGAGTTTTTCAGTGTACTGTCATTTTAATAATTTCAAGGATGCTGGGAGGCTGGTATCATAAGTCTTATTTTATAGGTAAGGAAACTGGAGTACAAGGTCTTAGAAGTGGAATTAAATTCAAACCCAAGACTGTCTGACTCAGAAGCTCATAGCCAGTCTTTCTCTAGACAAGAAAGGAAGTGACTGGGGAAGAAGAGGACATGTAAAAGAATCTTAATTAAGTCTATGGAGGATATTTTATTATTTTTCAACCCTACCAGAAAACAATGCATTTATTAAAACATTTAATACAGTTTTGATTAGGAACCAAACAGACATGTAGAAGTGATGACAACTAGTAGCCTCCAGAGTCCCAGCAGCCCAGAGAATCTCCTGCTTATTGTGCCATCAGCCCCCAAATTCACTCCATGAAGTTCCCAGCAACTCCCAACACCATATCAGAATCTGATATTATGATTGAAGGCAGGCTGGGAGTGGTGTCTCACACCCGTAATTCCAGCACTCTGGGAAGCCAAGACAGTAGGATCACTTGAGGCCAGGAGTTCAAAACCAGCATGAGCAAGATAGTGAGACCCTGTCTTCATGGAAAAAAAAAAAAAATTGAAGGCAGATGGTAGCGTAGGTAAAGGATCTAGCTAAGCATCTTACCTCTAGCAGCTCTCAAAGTATCTTAGAAGGCGCTAATAAGAAGGTAGATACCACTATAAACTGTCAAAGCTTGGTCTGTCATCAAGAGACTAGAGCAATATTTCAATATGTATAAACTACAAGTCATGATCCACTAGAGGGTCATAAAGTCAGTTTTGTGGTTTGTAACCAGTATTTAAAAATATAAAGGGGCAGTGGCTCACGCCTGTAATCCCAGCACTTTGGGAGGCCGAGGCGGGCAGATCACGAGGCCAAGAGATTGAGACCATTCTGGCCAACATGGTAAAACCCTGTCTCTACTGAAAATACAAAAAAAAAAAAAAATCAGCCGGGCATAGTGGCAGGCGCCTGTAGTCCCAGCTACTTGGGAGGCTGAGGCAGGAGAATAGCTTGAACCTGGGAGGAAGAGGTTGCAGTGAGCTGAGATTGCACCTCTGCACTCCAGCCTGGCAACAGAGCGAGACTCCACCTAAAAAAAAAATAATTGTATATATATATATACACACATATATACATACACATATATATATGAATAAAATAGGATAGAATTAAAAAATGCATATGCCATAATGCATCACATATTGTTAGTTTAACTGTTATTTTACGACACTTTTGTGTCTTATACAGATAGGTAACTGTGTAAAACTAAACACTTGATGCACAAGATGCAAAAACAGAACTTCCAGGAGTGAAAATATCCCTTCAGAGATGTTATTATATTGATCAAGGCTGTGACTATATAATAAGTTCCAAGTTTGTAGACATTATCTCCTGAGAATTTCCAATCAGGAAAAAAAAGTTGAAGCATATTCCATTTTAATGTCATCACTCCCTAAAAGTTTGCACAACAGGGAGTTCCAGTAAATTGCTGAGCTTTTCCCAGCAGGAATGCCAGGTTCGGATGTTCCTGCTGATAAGGGTGGCCACTTGGCAGTGTTCTCAGCAGAGTTAAAAGATTAACATAGTACCAGTATTGGTTTGCTTAGCAGAATTTGTTTCAGTCCCTTGGTCATTTGGGCCACACCGACGAATTATTATATCCAGCTATGAATGTTGCTTGTGGCAGGTACAAAAGGGAAATAAAGAAAATATTAAACCTTAATACTTTACCATTGGCACCCTACTTCCTGGTGTGTTAATTTTTCAAAAAAAATCAATGGAAGTACCTGTTCAATTTTAACATTCTTTGTTTATTTTTGCCAAAATCTTTGTCTTTTCTAAATGTCTAACTCAACCTACCAAATTATCTATGACAGTACACAAATAACAATATACTAATATGAAAATTATAATTATCAATAATAACTAATAACAAAAATGTTATTTTGTACATTTTTATATCTGGAAGAGGGCTGAGATTGTGCATGCATGTGCATATGTGTGTGCATGTGTGTGTGTGTGTATGTGTATAACATCTCCTTACACGTAGACACAAACTCAAGAGATAGATACTCAAAATATGCCCATTTTTCACATTATGAAACCACGGTATCTGCCATACTAACAAAATTGGAACCCAAAATATGGGTGAAAGAGAAACTTTGAATGTTTATACGTAAGTGAGTGACATGGTTGTATTTGTATTTTAGCAATAACTTTTGTGGCATTGAAGGTAAAATGCAGGGGAAATATTTAGGTTACCTGGGATAATTTTGATATTTTCCAAAATTGTTTCTAAGATTTCTTATTGTGGGTCCACAATACCCCTTAGTTTTGGATTAATTTGACCCACAGAAGGTATTGAGGCAATACCTTTCTGAAAACTCCATATTTGAGCCTGAAGCATGCTTTGACTTTTTCAAGACCAATATGAATTTTATATGCTAACAATGTAACCACATTCTTTGTTTCTATTATAGAAGTTTGTTGAATTTAATACATATATTATTAATTTATAATACATAAATTATTTGTTGGATACAAATTGAAAGTCTTTGGACTACAGAGGAGTTTCTGTAATAATATATTTATCTGGGATGTAATCCTTTTCTGTTACATCTTTACTGTCATTTTTTTCTCTACTTTGCATGCATATCTACGATAAAAATAGATAGAAAATACAGTTTTGTGAGGTAAAACATTGTTAGCTCTCTTGTACACCTGCAACAATTACACTTGGAACAAAACAATAACGGTGGCTATATTTTAAATTTTAAGGTCCCAACAGTCCCTTATGAAAGTCTAATCTCTACTGTCCTTAAACTCATTTCCTTTAAATCAGATTAAATTTGACTATATGCCTTCATTCCACCAAGGAGAAAACTATTCAATCTCAGTCATTATTGTAGCTCCCAGACCACACTGAAAGTACAAAAGGTCCCAAGGGATTTATCCAAGCAAAATATTCAGGGCTGTCCATCTGTACTTTGACTTATACTTGTTTTCCATAAAAGGACAAACATTGATATGGTCATTTTAAGTGCAGTACTGTCCAGCTTTTATCCATTCTGTAGCACAGAAATCTTTGCTAAGGTTGGTAATAACAGTGCTTGGTAGTCTCTTAAGTACAAAGTACAGTCTTTCTTCCAGAGTCCTGCCACCTCCCTGGAAGGAGAGAGCAGCAAGGAGAAACAAAACTGTTAATTTTGGCAGTGTGTGAAACACTGTGAAGGCCCCTTTTCCCTTCCCACTCCTCCATCCCTGTGGCACACAGCCAGGAAGCAGATGAAGGATAGTTCGTGAGTTCAAAAAGAAGGGGAGATTTGAGAGTGGTAAGAAAAATAAAATAAAATAATGAATGATTCTCAAGAGAGGGAAAAGAGAGGCACATCCAAGGGATTTGAGGTTACTTAGCTAACTTTGAAAGTTTTGCCAACTGGTAGTCCAAGATTCAGGAATGAAGATTTTGAAATGAGAAATAAAATTAAAGTAGCTGAAAAGGTGGAATGGAGACTAGGAGCTACTTCTGTGCTCCAGTGCCCTTCTGGTTCTATATTTTCTTTTTGCCTTATTCAGATGTTTGCCAAACTAACATTCAGGCCATGCAGGACATTGACTAAACTGTCTCTCCTCTTCCTCAGTGCAGTTCTAAGGCTACACATATACTCAACCACTGGACTTATTTATTAAACAGCAACCATATCTCCAGGATTGAGGGAGCCACTGAGATCCAGAAATCAAAGTGTCTATTCCTTCCCTCACAACAGCCACACTCTGGTTGAGCAGACAGGGATGTCAACAGGTGATAATAACCCAGTGTTTATGCTAGGCATTGTGTATGATTACATATGTAAGGAACTGGGGATAAAAAGGAGGGCAAAATACTGAATTTGTCCTTAAAGTGCTTAAATTCTAAAATGTAGAATAAACAATTTTTTTAAAAAAATGTATTATGTTATGGTCAGTTCCATATGGGGTCCATTACTGCTCTTAGACTCAGGAAAGAAGGTCTCCCTGTCCTGAGCCTAAGCTTCAGAAGATCTCACTAGCACAACCTTGCAAAAAAACCACAAATGTATTAGAGAACCCCGGGGGCACTTCTGCCACCTGAGGAACCAGAGCCTAGAGTGGGCACCAAATGACCCTTAACCTCCTAAACTTCCTTAACACTAGATACTTTCTTGATTAACGAAGTTCAAGCCCAAGGCTGAAATCACAGAGGGACACAGTGGGGAGCCTAAAGAATAATGATCATGGTGGTTGAGCTCCCTTCTGTTCTCTTTGGCTCTGGAATGACTATGAGGAGCTCGAAGCATATTTACAAACCAAAATTTTCACAGGGAACTTGGCCGAAGAAGCTTGGAAAAAGTCAAGAGGACCATGTATCCTTACTGCCGACTATTTCCACATTTTCCACATCTTTTTCTGAGATCAGTTAATAAGCATAACCCTAAGGAATCAGTCCACCAAATGCTTTTTAATTTATTCTGAAAGCTCAGTGTCTAGGTAACTTACCACAGATGACATATTACAATGTGTGAATATAGCATCAAATGTATGCTTTGTTTCTGCATCCAAGTAGTGCTTTAGGAATCTTATTGTCACTGCATTAGAAGAGTAAAATGTCTCCAAATTTAAATTAATTATAAATAAATGTAAGAAATGATTGAAGCATCATCTAAAATGGCACTATTGTCTATAGAACAAAAATTATGTGACCATTTCAATTATAAAAATGTAGTTACTAATTTTGCTGAAGTGAAGAAAAATAAATTTTATATAATAAATATAGAATAATAGAATAAATCTTAAATTATGCATGATTTTATTTTGTATGCATCCAGACATTGCCTACACAATAACAGAATACCCAGATATGGAATTACAAATTCATTTTTCTCTGATATTTTGCTGATTCTCATCATACAAATTCCATAACTTTATATATTTTTAAAATGTTATTAATATACGGTCATGTGTCACATGAAGATCAGAACACATTCTGCAAAATCTGTCATTAGGCTGTTTCCTCCTTGTGTGAACATCTTAGAGTCCACTTATGCAAACCCAGATGGTGTAGCCTACTCCACACCTATGCTATATGCTCTATTCTATTCTCCCAGGCTACAAGGCTGTGCATCGTGTTGCTGTACTGAATACTTAGGCAATTGTAACACAACAGTATTTGTGTATCTAAACACACAAAGGATACAGTAAATATATATATTAATAGTACTGTAATCCTATGGCCTCACCATTGTGTGTTCCATCTGTAGTTGTCCAAAATGTCATTATGTAGTGCATGACTGTATATCTGTGAAGACAGGAAGATCCTCAGACTCATTTTATTTAACATTTTGTTAGCTAGTTAAGAAAACCGTAAATATTTAGACAGAGAATCATGGGCCTCTCTGAACTCTCTCTCAAGACCCCACAATTGTTAGATATGGCCTCATGAAGCATTGAAGAGTGCATATGGAGGAAAATTATGAAAAATTATCCTAGAACAGATGACTGAAAAGATGAATTTTGGAAAAAATCTAGGTTATTATAACATATTTTAATTTGTACTAATTTTGACACCCCCTCAGAGGAATTTTTATGTTTTTGAAACAAGAATTATTTCTGTTTTTATCTACACATAGAGTTCATTTTATAAGTGCTTGGAGCCTGACAGAGCTTAATGAATTGAATAGGATGTTCTTGGGAAAGAAAGTATAGATAATATGTTTCAATGCTATCTATAGTATTGAATAGTATTGAGAAAGCCATTAATTTTAGTTAAAATTACCATTTTAATTAGTCATTTTATGATAACATAGACAATGGAAAGTGATTAAGAAAAATGAAGAATCAGCATTTCTTGATTCTTCAATGGACACTTGAAAAACTACAACGCAAGGAAAACCCACTGTTTGATGGTCTAAGATCCTATCCCACTATGCTGACATTTGTCAAAACACTTAAATTGTTTGGTTTAAAAAAACTCCTTTTTATCCCTGCTTCTAATACAAAGAATATACTTGTGTTTGTTCATTGAAGAGTTTCTAAGTATTAGAATTTCAGCAACAGGAAATTCATTTCTCAACTTGTATTCTTCACACAAAAGGCATCAAATTGCTCATGAGTTAATAGGCTGACAGCTATTGTCATTTCCTGGTGGGACACTTTCACAGTTAGAGGAAAAGAAGGCTGAACACCAGATGCTGTTCATCATGTATTTTGGGATATGTTCTTGAAGGTCTGAGATTTACATTGAATTTATAAAGCAATGCCATTGAGTCAAGTAGAGAAGAATCTAGATTATAGAACAAGGCTGTGAAGTCAGATGGTTGTGCCAACAGTGTCTGCTGTGCTGAACCTTTAGCTCCCACTTCTCTCTCACATGCACTGAGTCAGAAAATGCTATTTTGTAGGCTGTAGCTACTTTTCAGGTTTATGACTCAACAAACTGAAATATTAGCCAAATGAAATATTGTTGTGCAATTCAGGCTGTTCACTCATAGCACATACAGTGTTGAATATAATCATCTGTAGCTTCAAATGTGCTGGTCATGAGTCCACTAAGAAATGCAGAAAAGAAGCAAGAGGAGAAACAGTCTGACCTTAGCTGCAAAGGGCACCAGGATGCCAGCATGCTAGAGTCATGCTGGTTTCCCCCTTCATGGAAGTGACAGGCCCATGACAAATTTACGCAAATATGACATGGAAAATAATTTCTTGAAGAAAACTTCTTTTGCCATATGTTTCCTGGTTTTCTTCTGGTTTGGCCTGTGAATGGTATCAGTTTATTTTCAAGTCTAGTATCCAATATTCCTGGAAGCTAAGGCTGAGGAATGTTCATTTCACAGGAAGGCCAAGGTCTGATATGCAAGGCTGGGAGTGAGTGAGGCCCCAGGGCAGGCTGAGAACAGGAAGTGGTTTCACTGACATTCCATTCCTTTCTCTCCCTGACCACTCCCATCTCAGAGTGGCCAAGGATCACGGAAGAAATAGTAATTGTCATCTAAACCTCATAACAGGGGTGTCTGGCACTTGAGAGTTGACCCACTTCAATTTATTCAAGCTCCCACTCAAAAAAAGTCTCCTTGACTTACAGGATAAGAATACCAATTCTCTAAAGCAAAGCATAGTGAGAATTTCAGTAAAAGAAAAGAAACGAAAACCCCAGAAAAAGTATTCAGTAATTGAAGAGTCACCATCCCGAGGGTCCTATAGGAGCTCACCCTTGGTCGGTGAGAACTACTCAGTCAGCCTCACTTACCTCATTGCTCTGGCCAGCTCATACAGGCTTACAAGAGCAGGTTATTAAATAGTCAGGAATTTTGATAGCCAGTTATTCATTGTTGGAAGCATAAATTTGACCACAGTGGGAGTGTTTATGGAAATCAGCAAATACTACAAATCTGATTTTTTTTAAATTTGAAAGCTGTTTTACCAACACACCACGGCTTATAGCTCTGCATAAACATAATCTATATCAACTTTATCCTCTTTTTCCTCCCCTTACTATAGCCTCTGTCCCCTGCCCTCATTATCCTCTGCTGGGATCTCTTGAATATTTTTTCCCCTTTAGCTGGTTTTCTCTTTCACTCATTGATTTGTCCTGGGTTTCATCATCTAGGCAACTCTCACGCACAGAAAATTCTTGGGAGTTGTTCTCACTAGACTGATAGCAATACCATTTTTATTTATTATTATTATTATTATTTTGAAACAAGCAAAGGCTCTAGGAATGAAATACTAGAAGATGAAGGATTTTTTTCTTCTGGATCATAAATCTGGGCATCCCATGCCTACATGTTCTGGGGCTCATGAGTCATTCTGTTGATCCCCAAATTGCTATTAATAGATACCAAGTGAAAATTTGGTATCTCTTCCCATCAGCCCTAATCTCAGAATGCATTATCTTTTCTAAGCAACAAATGAAGCCTGTGTGCACTAGCAGTTAAATGTGTATCTGCAGGAGGTTTAAATATTCCTAAGTGAATGTGGGAAGTGGTAGTGTATTTTGGAATTCAAGGGATCTTAGAAATAATCTAGTCTAATTTGCTCATTAGTCTGGTGAGTAAACAGAGTTTCAGACAGATTAGCAGTTAGTGGTAGAATCAGTACTAGAATTCAGATCCCTGGCTGCCTCTTCTGGGCATTTTCAAATCTGCAACAATGTCTATCTTAATTAACATTATAATTAGGACCAAGATAATCTTCATTCAACTCAACAAATATTTTTTGACTACCAGATATATTTCTATGTGCACTTATTTTATACTAGGTACTGTTCCAGGAGTTGAGACTACCAAGAAGTTCTCTACTTTTTAGAGCATTCTTTTGAGAACTAACATTATTTGTATTAGTATGACTTAACTCTTTGTTCCAGGAAATTCTTACATAGAAAATAAAACTAAGCTCATGGAGAACTTTGCCATTTGCTTAAGGAAATTCTTCTAAGTCAGTTTATTCAAGACATCAGTTTGCACATCTGAGCCAGCAGATCACTCCTCAGACAAGTTTGCTTTTTCTAGCAAGACCCTCATCTGTTTTGTCCACTAACTCTATTATGTCAACAACTGTGCCCAATTCCAGTCCATTCCCTACCTTGTCAGATAAGTTTTAAACATTTTGAGTCCAATTCTCTGAACATCCTCCTTCTGAGACACTAAAATGCTGTCAGAGCATTGTTCTTCCTGTTGAGTAATTCTAATAAATTTAACTTTTCCTGATTGAAGGGGTTTTTTGTTGGTGGTGGTGGTAGTATTTCTGATGAATTGGCAGTTGATATGTTCTATTGGAGACTAGGACATAAGAATGGGGAAGGTGATACTTATAATAATCTATCTGGGTATAGTTAGGATCTTCACATGCCACACTACGTAGTGACATAATTTGACCTGGAAATAGCTGGTCAAATTGGCTATATTGATAGCAACAGGAGATAGACAAATTCTTAGGTAGACAGGGATGCGTCCCTGGTAAAACCTGATCTCCAAGCCAAAGACAGCCTGAAGCCTGAAAACTGAGCTGCCAGTTCGGGGTAGAGCCCATGATCAGAGTGAGAATTTCCTCGATGCCTTTTAGCCAATATAATGATACTTTTTCCAGGCCCACCCATGGACCAATCAGCATACACTCCCCCATTCTGAACCCATAAAAACCCCAAACTCAGCCTTACAGACAGTCACCTGCTTTTGGGCCTCCTCTCACACAGAGGACCATCCACTTCAAGTCCCCTCTTGTGTTGAGAGCTTTTCTGCCACTCAGGAAAATTCTTCTCTGCTTTGTTCACTCTCCAGTGTCTGTGTACGTCATTCTTCTTGGTCACAGGACAAGAACCCGGAACATGCCAAAAGGGTGTAACACATACTCCTGCTCACTGAGTTACAGGAGTGAAAAAAAACCACTGGGTGCCACATGCCCCTATTTAGCAGGAACAAATGAGCTGTAACACAACACACCCCCATCCTCCAAGCTGCAGGCAGCAGGGAGAGCTGTAACATGCCTCCATCCTCCGAGCTGCAGGCTCAAAGAAGTGAAGCAGTTAGGCACTATTCCCTCCTGGCCAGCTTGCTGAACTACAAAAGCTGCAACATTTCTTGGGAGCTTAGACCTCAGGATTCCCCAGGAAAGAGCTGTAACATCACCTGGGGCTCCACAGTTGCTGGCATCTCTGAGTTTTCAGGTGCCACTGCATTCCCCTCATCTAGACTCCGGCTCCCAATGCAAAAGCTGCCTGTGGCATGCCAAGTTTAGCCACAGGCAAAACACAGAGTCCCTGTTCAGATGTGGGATCCAAGCAGGTAGCACAAGCTGAGTACAGCCCATCAGGCTGAGTGGGAAGAGTGAGCCCAGCAGGCCTTGGCAAGACCACAGGCAGAGGTCACAGCAGCCACAGAGATTTCCAGCTGGTGAAGCAGCACCGAAGGAGTCCTGTAACAGTATGTTAGTCTACAAACTTAGTAAATTCTCATTCTCTGTTTTCTGTGACATTTTGATTTTAAAAATTTTATTCTCCAATACATCGCAAGGACTGGATATCCTGCCCTCTATTTTGAAAGTATGGTGTCCAAATTCATAGGAGAAGGCAAGGGTAGGTGACTCAGAAGGCACACACACAAAAAAGAGTCATTGGAGGAACAACCCAGGAAGCCATAGAAGAATGTTATCCCAAACTAGATGGAAAAGTTTTGTTTTTATGTAATTTACAAAAACATTCTTATTATTTATTTGCTTAAAATTTGTCACCATTTTTTCAAAATTTTTTTTATAGAATGCCATCCTATTTAAACTACTATCCACAACATGAAATATAGTTACCACAAACATAAAAATAGCCAAGTGGTGGAATGGGAAGGAGGGACCCTGAACTGTTGACCAGGAGGTGGCCTCTGGTAAGCCTCACCATACCTTGATGAAAGAACCCTCAAAACTCTCCAACTCCTTTGACTTTAATTCTGTACAATCTTCTAATTTAGATACTGATATAGTTTGGATGTTTGTCCCCTCCAAATTTCATGTGGAAATGTGATTCCCAATGTTGGAGGTAGGGTCTGGTGGGAGGGGAATGGATCTTGGGGACAGATTCCTTATGAATTGCTTAGCACCATCCCCCTTGGTGATAAGTGAGTTCTTGCTCAGTTAGCTCATGTGAGAGCTGGTGGTAGAGTCTGGGACCTTCCCTCTTCTCTCTTTTGATCTCTCTCTCACCATGTGACATTCACTGCTCTCCCTTTTTCTTTTGCCATGATTGTAAGTTTCCTGAGGCCCTCACCAGAAGCAGTTGCTGAAGTCATGCTTGCATAGCCTGCAGAACTATGAGCCAATTAAACTTCCTTCCTTTATAAGTTACCCAATCATGATTATTCCTTTATAGTGCTTTATAGTCCTTTATAGTGACTCATAAATGGCCCAATACAGGTACTTAGCCTTTTGGTTAAAAGATACCAACACATAGGTGACTAGATTGCAGATCATTGGCATTTTGAAATTTTTTTAAGTACCCATATTACTGTGGTTTATGCCAAATTGAATCTATTATGTAGAAATATGCCTATGAAACTACTTTCAAATTTGTACAAATATCAGTTTCTCAAAGAGTGTATATATATATATATATATATATATGCATGCACGTGTATGTGTCTGTCTAAAACACACCTGCTGGGAATTAGCATTAAGCTGAAAGACAAGGTCCAGCCCTTGCCCTAGGAGAGTTTGCAGTGTAGATGGAGACCACCTGACACCTCACCTGATCCCTGACAGCAATTCCAGGCCAACTTTCCTAAGCACTATGGGAATTCAGACTAAGGGCCGGATCACAGTTGCCTGAGATTCCATTGTGATGTTAGAATTCACATTCTCATTCTTATTCAATAGAACTGACTCGTTCACCAGAGCACCTATTATGTTCCAGGTGGTATTATAAGAACTTGGGAGACATCACCAAACAAAATAGAAAAATCCCTGCCCTTATGGAGCTGACATTCTAGTGGGGGCTTGGTTTTTCTCCTTGGGTACTGGGTTTGTTTTTCCATGATGAGCATATCCTATGATGCACTATAGCACTCAAGCAAGATGTCTGAAGCAAAGGAGGTGAGTCACCATAACTGGGATAATAAAACAGTTCAGGGAAGTAGAAGTTATTTTCTCTTATAATTTTAAATTGTGCCTTAAGCTCTTCTTTTGAAATGTTCTAGGCCAAAGTAATAATTCATGGATTCAGCACACTTTCCTTTGTTGAAAAGTGCTGCTTGTTACCCCTCAAAGCTATGTGAGAGGCTGTGTAGGAGAGAGTGGAGAGCAGGTAGCCTACTGGACCTACAGTTCACCATTTCAGCCCTGTAATTGACCAGCTGTGGGACCTCAGGTAAGCTGGCTAACCTCTCTCTTACCAATGGTAGATGAATATGAAAGCTCCAAACTCTCTCACAAACATAGGAGATTATTAGCATACAAATTAATGTCTAGGTTTGTGGGTCTTGAGGCTTCAGTGGAGGTCATGGGCAAAGCTGCAAAGAGCATGGGAATTAAAATACATGCTCCAGGATAGGCAGTGTGCTGGCTTTTTCTATGGATTAATTCATTTGATTCTCACACCAACCTCAAAAAGAAGGATTAGCCCTTGATAGACGAGGTAACTGGGACTCAGAGAAGTTGTAGAGCCAGGATTCTAGATCAAAGCATTAAGTCTTTGCTTCTGTGCTCTTTCACCTTGGCCAGGCAGCTGCCCTTGCCCAGTAAATGGTACATCACAGTAAGTGTTTTATTAAAATGCCATTTCCCTGAAACAAAGAAATGATGGTATTAGGGGGAGGGCAAGGGAGACATTTTGAGAATATTTAAGTATATATGAGGACTATTTCTTCTTCAAATATCTATCTGGTATAAAACTACTGTTCTGTTACTCTAATTATTTTTTGACTACAGGAGAGACTGTGACAGAAATTCCATCAGTGGATTTGAGATTGAGTTTAGAATATTTATTTAAGTAGAGCTAAGTGTGGCAATATCAGTCATATCTATTAGTTTGGAGAAATGAAGAAGCTTTTTTAGTTATAGATCCAGACACCAATGCTAATACCAAATACTACAGCCAGTGTTCTTCTGTCGCCATAGTTGTTACAAGTATGAGAGCCTCCCAAGTCATTTATTGATTCAACTCCCTTTTTGTTTTAATGTTGACACACTAGTTTGTATGAACAATGAGCACACTAGCTCAGAAGAGGACAACAAGAATTAGCACGGATGGTTCTTCCCCTTGAGGGGGTGCTCTGTCAGTATGAACATGCCTTCATGGGCAGAAATTAGGAGCCCACTAGCTGTCAATGAAGAGTGCTTTGCTTTCCTTTCAGGCAGCAGTTTCCAAAGTTCCTCTTCTCCTTTAATGGCGTTGCCCTTTAGTGTGTGTTAACCTGTGGTTTGAAAGAAATACTCATGTATATTAGCAATGTAAATATAAGTGATTAAATTAAATTACATTTATCAATAAAAATAGCTATTATCGACAGCTGAATGCATAAAGTATGCAGCATCACATACGGATGAACTCACCGTTTGTCATGCTGCTACAGGTACATGCTCTACAAACACAGAAATTCTGATATTCTATGAAACATTATTAAATTCCAATTGAACACGATCATTCCAACCAAATAAGGGAAAAAAATATAAAGTATTTGTAATCAAAGACCCTGTATTGTTGAGTATATTCCTGAAGGAGAGGGGTTTGTTTTGTCTAGGATTGATATAAAGTGAATTATCTGCTTATGGTTTTTCACTCTGATTATTGGAATAATATTCCCCACACTAGCTCCTGGATCTGTGCATTTCAACCTTGTCTCTTCCATACCTGCATCATTTTGGTATTGTGTATATTAGGACACATTCTGATTTCTGCATCAGAACCCTGAGTGAGTGTGCAGAGTAAGCAAAGGAGTATACCTGGGAGCCAGTCTCACACCAGGATGGCTAGTAAAAACAGAACCATTCATAACATAACTGTCAACCAATAAAATACATATCACTAAAGCTAAACTAAATTCGAGTACCCTCAACTCAACTTTCCCCAGCCACATCTCAAAAACATGTCTAGCTACTCCAACATCACCCAATATAAGGAGAACTGTAAAGAAATAAAGTCAGAGTGAGAGAAAAAAAAGCAGTCCTAATCAACTTGATTAAATATATGACTTCACAGCAAATTGCATAAAACTATATGACCACGTGAGCACATTCTTAGAGCCCCTCCCAAGGCCCTGAAAAAAGCCTGAACTAGGGAGGGGCTCTAATTAGCTTAATGATACACTTACCTATGATTGTGGTTATGTCTTGATTTATCTGATTGACATTGTTTTTTAAATTATCTAAAAGTGTTCATCCTTATTTTTAGGTTAGCAACTGTGACCCTAGTAACTAGTAACAGTAACAAATGAAAGAAGATGCTCTTGTATGGCCAAAATGATGAAACAGACCTACATGATTTTATGAAAAGTTTTCCTTGGCTTTGGTTCAAAGAGATTTTTCTTTCCCTGACACTAAAGTGGTAGTTTGCACTAGGCATATAGATACCGTTCTATCTTTCTGGTTCTCCACTCAAATCACACTCATGTCTGCTACATTAAAATTAGCTTGTTAGGTTTTATTTCACCAATTTATAAAGTAAACCACATATTGTTTTCTCTTTTGTAGATGCTGAAAGCAAAGTTCATGTGGGAAATGTTTGGCAATAGCTGATTTATCCTCAGGGTAACAATATTCTATAACTCCTTTGATCTTGAGGCCTCTGTGATGGAAATGCTTGGAGAAAGGGATTTTAAAGGGAGATTCTGAAGTCCTTGGGAAAGTCCACAAGTGGACGGGGCTTCATAGCCATGACAACAAATGACATTGTCTAGGAAACAGTGAGTCATGGCATGCTGAGCTTAGAATGGAGCCAACAGAAGGAACCTGGCCTCGGACACAGAATCTTTTGGCTGCTGACCCAGAATGACTGTGAAAGACTAACACTGTTTAGCAGATTTTTCTTGAGTGTTTACTATGTGTAAGGTGCCTGGGATTCAGATTCAGCTACTATTGTTAAGAGGAAATCAACCAGGAAGTCAGTTAAGAAAAGGTACAGTGGGTTTTCAGGCTGCAGGGTACAGAAATGTTCCCAGGCCTGGAGAACAAACCTTCAGATCTTAATCTGTACAGGGAGGTGGAGGGTGAAAGAATGATCTTTCAGGAAGCGTTCAAGTAGGGCTGCTGCTTGGATTGAATTTTAAAGAATGCATAGGTTATATGCAGGATCTATATATAGATCAATAGCTTCCCTGAGCACATGTTCAAAGGTTCAAACATTTGGGGTCATTTCTTTGCAAGAAGAGTCACTCAGTGGCCTGAAAGTCCATGCAGCAACTTCCCTCATGAGAGCTGCTTCTGCAGCAGGCCCAGGGTTTCTAAAGGAGAGAGCACACAGATGTAAACACTCTGTGGTTCTGAGGACTGTCACCTCTTCTTTTCACCCATCACTTTTGTCTTAAGAACTCTATGCTCAACCCTAATTCTCAGTTTCTATATCAATTCCCACCAAACAGATGCAAAGTCCTGTCCATTTGCTTCCATGAACTCTGTACTTATCGATGATATAATACTCTGCTGACTACATTTTACTTGCCGCTTCATATCCTCACTAGACTGAAAGACCTATAAGGGAAGAGATATCTTATTTATATATCTTTCTTATATATCTTTCCCATATATCCTACTTACTGTTGTACTTACAACTCCTACAACCGTGCTTGGTACATAGGATGTTGAAAAAGTATTTATGAAATTATGAATAACACTGATTCTATTAAATAACATTATTAAGTTAATGAACAAATAATTAAGTTTAGTAAAATATCAAAAGTTAAAGATATCAAAAACTAAACACTTATAGAATAAAAGTTTGCTTTTCTTGTCTAGTGAGCACATTAATACAGATTTTAACCCTCTTTTGTCCTCTCCTGACTCACACGAAAAAATACATAGGCCTCAGCTGTTCATTGGTGCCAGATAAAAATAAAGTACTTTTTAATTGTAATTACTGCAAACGCTCTTCAACAGTGCACAGTATACCAGGAACTGAAACTTTTCTTATAAAACAAAATAAATATCAGTAGAAACAGAGCAAAGGCATTTCATTAAGTATTATGGACTGAATTGCATTCCCTGTAAATACATGTGTTAAAGTCTGAACTCTCAGTACACCTCAGAATATGACTGTATTTAGAAATAGGGCCTTTAAAGAGGTAGTTAAGGTTAAATGAGATCATGTGGATTGGTCTTAATCTAAGATGACTGGTGTCACTATAAGAAGAGGAGAAGACACCAGAGATGCAACTGCACAGAGAAAAGGTCATGTGAGCAGGGATCCCCAAACCCTGAGCCAAGAACTGACAGTGGTCCATGGCTTGTTAGGAACCATGCCACACAACAGGAGGTGAGCCAAAGGCAAGGGAGCAAAGCTTCATCTGTATTTTTAGCCGCTCCCCATTGCTCACATTACCTCCTGAGCTCTGCCTCCTGTCGGATCAGTGGTGGCATTAGATTCTCATAGGAGTGCACACCCTATTGTGAACTGCGCATGAGAGGGATCTAGATTGCATGCTCCTTATAAAGTCTAATGCCTGATGATCTGAGGTGGAGCTGAGGTGGTGATGCTAGCTCTGAGGAGTGGTTGCAAACACAGATTAACATTAGCAGAGACATTTGACTGCCCAGAGACCATAATAAATCAGTTGCCTGCAGATGCATATCAAAACCCTGTCAGTGAGTGGCAGCTGATAATTCAGCTGCATCTGGGGGCTGGCTTTATAGTGGCAAGTGAGTTGATGTACTTCAACTGTACAGCTGCATCTGGTTGCTGGCTTTATAGTGGCAAGTGAGTTGATGTACTTCAACTGTACAGCTGCATCTGGTGGCAGGCTTTAAGTCAGAATCTGACACTTATTTTAGTCCATGTGTGTCCTGCCCATTATTTTATTTGTCACTTCCATCCGCACCTCTTTCCTGCACTGCACACTTGTCTCAATCAGTTTTGGTAAGCCCACAAGCTAACCCTAGCCAAAATGAATAAAAACAATCATCACTGGAGAGTTTCTTTGAAAAGGGGGAAAGAACCAATGATGAGACAGCAGAAGACTCTAAGACTGCCAACAAAAAGAAAGCTGCATTTAAAAGAAAATACTGGCCGGGCGCGGTGGCTCATGCCTGTAATCCCAGCACTTTGGGAGGCCGAGGCGGGCGGATCACGAGGTCAGGAGATTGAGACCATCCTGGCTAACATGGTGAAACCCCGTCTCTACTAAAAATACAAAAAATTAGCTGGGCATGGTGGCAGGTGTCTGTAGTCCCAGATACTCGGGAGGCTGAAGCAGGAGAATGGCGTGAACCTGAGAGGCAGAGCTTCCAGTGAGCCGAGATCGTGCCACTGCACTCCAGCCTGGGTGACAGAGCGAGACTCCATCTCAAAAAAAAAAAAAAAAAAAGAAAATACCATGAGTCCTACTTAAATTACAGGGTCATTGCACCAGATAATTCACATTCTCCAAGCCCTCTTTGTATAATATGTGGTGGTTGGCTATGCAATGAAGCCATGAAACCTTCAGAACTGCTTCACTGCATGGAGACCAAGCACCCTGTGTTAAACAAGACTTTGGAGTTTTTCAAAAAAAAAAAAAAAAAAAGCATGAACAAGAAGAACAGAAGCAATTATTGAAGGCCACCATTTTATCAAATGTGTCTGTACTGACAGCATCATATCATTCGTAGTGGCTAACCACATTGCTAAAGTTAAGAAGCCCTTTGCTATTGGTGAAGAGTTGATTTTGCCTGCTGTTAAGGGTATATGTCATGAACTTTCAGGAGAGGCTGCAGTTCAAAAGGTGGCATGTGTTTCTCATTTGGCTAGCACATAACTAAATGATTAGATGAAATAGCAGAGAATGTTGAGGTACAATTGTTACAGAGAGTTAATGAGCCACCGCAGTACATGATTCAGGTTGATGAGTCTACCAATGTTGGTAAGGCAACAATGCTTACTTTTGTGCAATATATTTTTCAGAAGATGTGCATGAGGATATGTTATGTGCACTTTTGTTGCCAACTAATACCATAGCTGCAGAACTATTCAAGTCTTTGAATGATTGCATATCAGGAAAACTCAATTGGTCATTTTGTGTCAGTATATGCATGGACGGACCGACTGCCATGACTGGACAGCTTTCTGGTTTCACTACTTGGGTCAATGAGGTCACTTCTGAATGTAACTCTTCACACTGTGTCATCCATAGAGAAATGTCGGCTAGCCAAAAAATGTCACCTAAATTTAACAATGTTTTGCAAGGTGTGATTAAAATTATTAACCACATTAAAGTGCATGCCCTTAACTCATATCTGTTCACGCAGCTCTGCAAGGAGATGGACACAGAGCACACAGTCTTCTCTTATATACATAAGTGAGATGGCTTTCTAAAGGTAGATCACTGGCCAGAGTGTTTGAGTTATGAGAGCCACTCCAGAGATTTCTTTTAGAAAAACAGACACCACTGGCAGCACATTTCAGTGACACAGAATGGGTTAAAAAACTTGCTTACTTGTGTGACATATTCAACCTATTCAGGGAATTCAATCTTTCACTTCAGAGGAGAATGACAGCTGTGTTCAAGTTGGCAGATAGAGGGGCTGCATTCAAAGCCAAAGTGGAATTATGGGGGCAACAAGTGAACAGTGAGATTTTTGACATGTTCCAAAATTAGCAAAGATTTTGAAAAAGACTGAGCCATGGCCTTCTTTCTCCCAGCTAGTGCATGATCACCTGTCTCAGCTTTCAAAAGAGTTTAAGCATTATTTTCTAACTACAAAAGACCATAGAACTGGGAAGGAATGAATCTGTGACCCATTTGTGAATAAGCCAAGTGAACTGACTTTGTCCATCCTAGAAGAGGATCAACTGCTTGAGATGGCAAATGGCAATGTCCTTAAAAGTATGTTTGAGACAACTTCAAATCTCCATACATTCTGGATTAAAGTCAAGGTGGAATATCCTGAGACTGCCACAAAAGTACTGAAAATCCTGCTTCCATTTCCAATATCCTATCTTTGTGAAGTAGGGTTTTCTGCAGCGACAGCAACCAAAATGAGATTATGGAGTAGACTGGACATAAGCAATATACTTCAGGTGTCACTGCCTCCCATCACCTGCACATGGGACTATCTAGTTGCAGGAAAACAAGCTTAGGGCTCTCACTGATTCTACATTATGGTGAGTTGTATAATTATTTAATTATATATAATTATTTAATTATACATATATAATTATATATAATTAAATATATATTTAATTATATAATATATAAAAATATATAATTATTTAATTATATATATGGTGAGTTGTATAATTATATATTATAAATGTAATAATAATAGAAATAAAGTATACAATAAATGTAAATGCACTTGAATTATCCCTAAAGCATCCCCTTATCCCAATCCACAGAAAAATAGTCTTCTATGAAATTGGTCCCTGGTGCCAAAAAGGTTGGGGGCCATTGCATGTGAGGACACAATGAGAAGGCAACTATCTTCAAGCCAAAGAGAGAGTCCTCAGAAAAATATCAAACCTGTTGAAACCTTGATCTTGGACTTCCAGTCTCTAGAACGGTGAGAAAATAAATTCCTGTTGTGTAAGCCACCCAGTCTGTGGCATTTTGTTACAGCAGCCCTAGCAAACTAATATATTCAGCAATTCTTTTTTTTTTTTCTAGGACATAAACATATTTTAATGTCCTACTTCCTGGGGAGAAATCCTTTTAATTATTTTTGTGTATTTGGAAATAGGGGTTGCATTCCAAATTGTAGTCTACCATAAAGAACTAACTGAGGCTGGGTAATTTATAAGGAAAAGAGGTTTAATTGACTCACAGTTCTGCAGGCTGTACAGGAAGCATGGCTGGAAAGCCACAGGAAACTTATAATCATGGTAGAAGGTGAAGGGGAAACAAGCACATCTTCACATGGTGACAGGAGAGAGAGAGAGTGAATGGGGAAGTGCCACACACTTTTACACCACCAGATCTCATGATAATTCACTATCATGAGAAGAGCAAGGGGGAAATCCATCCCCATGACTTAATCACCTCGCACCAGGTACCTCCCCCAACACTGGGAATTACAATTCAACATGGGATTTGGGTGGGGACACAGAGCCAACCATAACAGGGATATATTATAATAAAACGTACTGAGAGGTACACAACAGCACCCTGGAATATTGCTGCCAAAAATGGACCTAATCATAAGGAAACATCAGATAAATTCAAATTGAGGAATTGTTCCAGAATAAACAAGACTAAAGCAACATGACAACTAAATGCAATACTTGAATCTGCATTGGATCCTGAAACAGTTTTCTCTATCTATCCATCCATTTATCCACCCATAACAGTAAAGGATATTATTGGGATAATTGTCATAATTTGAATAAAATCTGTAGATTAGGTATTAGCATTACATCACCATTAATTTCCTAGTTTTGATAGCTGTATTCTGCTTTTATAAGAGAATTTTCTTGTTCTTAGGAAATATTGGATAATCTGGGCAAAAAAAATTCTGGAATTCTTTAGACTCTTCTTTCAACTTTTCCATATAAGTTTTAAGTTTATTTCAAAGTATGAATGCTATAAAATTAGGAATTCAAACAAAAATAATCAAATTGAGAGGTGTGTACATTTAACAAAACAGTTATATTAAATCAGGTTAAATTTTAAGCATGCTGAAAATTTGCTGAGACCTGGGAGTGTTTGTTTCTGCCAGTGTTAGTTTCAAAGTGCATAGTGGCATATTGAATTTTGTGTAATTTCCAGTAACATAGTGCAAGGATGAGTAGCCACACACATTTAGTGTTGCAATAATATAAAAAGCCTCAGGAGCACTCCAGCCAGCACAAGTCCCCAGGGACAGCTAAGCACTCCAGTGTCTAGGGGCTGTGGGAAACTGGAAAGAAACAATCCAGTGTAAATATGACTTCCAAGCTGGCTGTTGCTCTACTGCTTTCTTGGCAGTTGCATGCTTTCTGTAGCACTGTGTGAAGGTAGGCTCCTCTTTCTAATCAATAGAGTTTTCTTTTGTCTAAATATGATTCTCCGAAAGCAAGGCTATCCAAAATGCTTTGAGATTTGCTTATTAAAACAAAAAAAAATCCCCATTTGCATTCATTTGATGTTGTCATGAGTACAAAATAACTTTTGTGGGCCTTAGACATTTTTACCTTTGTGGGACTCTTCAGCCATCATAATATGAATACTTAAAATTTTTTTATGTAACTTAAAATGCTTCAACATTTTTTCTGTTTTAGGTAAAATTTAGGGGATTTTTATGGGCCCTAAAAATTTCTTTATTTCTGTTGTGAGAAAAAAATAACACTTTCTTAGGCTCTAAAACTTCATGTTTTTCTTCCGACTTTAAAGGCAATTAAAACAATTTCACGGGCTTCTAAAATTATTGTGGGCCCTAGGCACTATGCCTACTGGCCCTAATGCATAAGTTACCCCTAATTTGCATTAAATTTGGAATTATTTAGGTTCTATCTCCATACCTCTCAGAAAAGTGTAATATTTGCATTGATGTAGACATTTAGTTGCTAAAATTCTCAACTTGTCCTATAACACATATATCACTATATATACTTATATTCATTTATAATTTATATTATATTCCATTGGGGGCCACAGTTGGTTAATATTGCCTGTTAAAATTGAACTAGGTAACCACGTATTTTTACTCAGTGTTCTACTGACAAAGGCTTAGACAGTAATCATTTTCTGCCTGCTTTGAAGAGTTTTGATGGGCCCTAGACCATCTTAAGATCCTGCTGTATAACAAATAGTGTGTTTTTAGCATGCGTTTTCTGTATTTGCTTTTTCGTTTTATCAGCATTAAAAGTTTTTTTTTAAAAAAATACAAGTCATCTCTGTAAAATAGTCATGTTTCTGTTCATTCTTTCTGAAGGTGATATATCTGTTGATAAGATCATTGTTTACCTCCTATAAATAACATTATAGCATCATGAAGAATACTGCAAAATCAAATAGAAGAATGGCCATATGGATATAAAATATTAATTTTAATAAATTTATAGTTTTATGTATTTATATATATTTATATATTAGTTTTTATATTGGCATTCAAAATAGTCAGTGAGAATCATTTTGAAAGAAAGGAAATTAATTTCAAGGGTTGGTCTAAAACTAGTCTTTCTATTTGTAGCAACCTGTTTCGTTAAGACATTTCTCATGGTCCTAAAAATCATCATATTCAAATTTAAAGGGTATCTAGCAGAGTTGTGCCCTTTGATGAAAGCAGTCCTTACTTCCTTGCTATGTTCACTGCTTCCATTGTGCCAAGTATTAGTACAGTACCACAATGCCAGTGCATGAGGACACATTTTATACCTTTGCATCCCAAATTTATTAAAGAACTCAGAATTATTCAGAGTGGATTATATTATAAAAATTAAGAAATCATGTAAGTACTTTCAAAAGTTCTTAGTTATTTTGCTTCTGTACATGTAGACTGTTTAGGTGCTGAGAGTACAATGGTAAACAGAACAGCAAAAAAAAAATTCTATCTTTACAAATAACATGGTACTGACATCTGGTTAGTTTTAGCTATTGTGTCTCCCTTGCTTCTGAATTCCAGAGCAATACTTTCATTTTTTGATATAAGCAAATTCTAAAACACATTGTGAGGAGGTAGATAATCTGACATTTTGCAGAGTTAAAGTAATTAGAGAAGCACAAGAAAGTTTCGAAAATGATAATTACATTTGAAATAGGAATTAGCATGAGTGAAGCAACTCCAGGTACATGTTGATTAACCCAAGTAATATGACTCCAGGTATCCTGGGAATTCCTTTCACTGTGAAAGCTGCAATCAGTGGCCTTTGGAAGAGTAAGCGGGGTTGCTGCAGCTCCCAGAAAATTGTGAAAAAATCCTGTTGCGATCATTTCCATTTACCACTGAGCCAAATGACCATGATTTCCAGTTGCAAAGGGATATCTAAAACCAGATAAGTAATTCACCTAAGTAGTCTTTCTCTCTCTTTAGTGTGAAGCTTATTCATGAAGAGACCTCTGCCTGAACATACAGCAAATGTAAGAAGGTTGTGCAGATAGTCTGAAGGAGGTGAGTTAGTTTTTCCCACTTTCTCAAATTTCTCAAATTTCATTTGTCATGAAACTAATAGGAAAGATTCACAAATGTCAGTTTAAGAGTTTTACCTGATGGAATCTCACTTTTATTTATTTTTTTGCTTCTATTTAAAAGCTTTTTTTTCAATGATAGAAAAAATGCTAGCGATAGTAATTTGCTTATTTAATAATGGAAAATGTAGAGCAATATAGCAAACCTCAAAGAGTATTGATTTCTCAAAACAAAAGCATAACAAAATTTGTTTATTCTCTTTTAATTTACGGTTTTAAAAATTTTACTTATATTTAGAAATAAGGAAAAATTAATAAGAAAAAATTAAAGAGCATTCTTCCATGGTTTCCAAGAATTTCTTATTAAATATGTTAACAAAACTCGAAGTGAATAAAAGTTAGAGCTATAGCCTATGCTATTGGATACCCACCCATATCATCTGATCTGCACCACTTCAATGCTCACTGTTTTGTCTTCCAAGGGCTTTCTCTGGTTACCAGTGTCCACTATACTAGCAAGGCCCAGGTTGGAAATATTGGAAAATTAATGGCCTTGGGCGCAGTCTTTAACTAATGACCCACTAAAGCAGCGTACTGTAAGTCCTCACTTAACCTCATCAATAAATTCTTGGAAACTGTGACTTTAAATGAAATGAATAGCAAAACAGATTTTATTATAACTTATTTGATAGAAATAATAGTTAAGTTTCTAAGGCATATTTCTAGTCACAAAACATCATCAAACTGCCAAATAAAGATCAAAATAATTCTAATATTAAACACTGAAATATATGTGAACTATATATACATTTCGGAAAGATTAATAAAAACAAGATAATTACTCAATTTTTGGTGAATCTGTGAGTGACAAAGGTCATAGTAGTGGTGGGTGATGTGGGGAGGGATGTTTACTCCTTATCCTAGTGAGGAGTAAACATGAGTCTTCCAATATCCACACCTTGCTGTCCATCATCAAACCTCTTAAAATATCTAGTTTTGTTTCTAATGTCACACTTTTTCTCTGGTGTGTGTGTGTGTGGCCATAGACGTAAGAGGTGGATAGGGCAACTTTAAAGTTTATTACAACAAAGTTAAGTCAGGGAATGAATATGTAAGAAGCACCCCCTACCAGTATATAATTCAAAAACAAACATAACAAATATGGTGCCCTCCCTGAGCTCATACGATATCTTTTATTGTCATGTACTTGTATGATTATTGTATACTTTATATTTTTTTATTTTTTCATTAATACATAATAGATGTACATATTTTGGGAATACTTGTGATAATCTGATACATTCATGATATGGTTTGGCTGTTTCCCCATCCAAATCTCATCTTGAATTTCAGTTCCCATAATCCCCATGTGTCGAGGAAGGGACCCGGTGGGAGGTAATTGAATCATGGGGGCGATTTCCCCCATGTCGTTCTCCTGATAGTGAATGAGTTATCATGAGGTCTGATGGTTTTACAAGAGGCTTCCCCTTTGACTTGGCACTCATTCTCTGTCCTGCCGCTCCGTGAAGAGGTGCATTCTGCCATGATTGTAAGTTTCCTGAGGCCTCCCCGGCCCTGCCGAACTGTGAGTCAATTATGCCTCTTTTCTTTATAAATTGCCCAGTTTGGGGCAGTTTTTTATAGCAGTGTGAGACTGAATTAATACAATCAAATCAAGGTAATTGGGATGTACATCACCTTAAATACTTTTCTTTGTGCCAGGAACATTTGAATTATTCTCTTCTAGCTATTTTGAAATGTACAATAGATTGACTTACCCTACTGAACTATGGAACACAATGTCTTATTTCTTTCAATTAACTGTATAGTTGTCCTCACTATTCAATCTCTGTTCTTCCTCCTCACTTCCAACAATTCTTGGCCTTGGTAACCATCAATCTACTCTCTATCTTCATGATATCTACTTTTGTGTCTCCCACATATGAGTGAGAATAGGCCATATTTGTCTCTCTGTGCTTGGCTTATTTCACTTAACATAATGACCTCCAGTTCCATCTATGTTGCTGCAAATGACAGGATTGCATTAGTTGTTGTGGCTGAAAAATATTCCATTATGTATATATACCACAGTTTCTTTATACACTCATCCATTGATGGACACTTAGGTTGATTACATATTTTGGCTATTGTGAATAGTGCTGCAATAAATATGGGATTGCAGATACCTCTTTGATATACCGATTTTCTTTCTTTTGGATATATACCCAGTAGTTAATTGCTGGGTCATGTGTAGTTCTATTTTCAGTTTTTGGAGGAACCTCCATACCGTTTTTCATAGTGGTCATTTTAATTTACTTTCCCACCAACATGTATGAGGGTTTCCCTTTCTCTCCATCCTCGCCAGCATCTGTTATTACCTGTCATTTTGATAAAGGCCATTGTAAGTGGGGTTAGATGATATCTCATTGTGGTTTGGATTTGCATTTTTCTGGTGACTAGTGATGTTGAGTATTTTTTTCATATAACTGTTGGCCATTCGTATGCCTTCATTTGAGAAATGTCTGTTCAGATCTCTTGTCCGTTTTAAAATCAGATTATTTTGTTTTGCGCTATTGAATTGTTGGAGCTCCTTATATATTCTTGTTACTAATACTTGTGAAATGGATAGTTTATAAAAATTTTCTCCCATTCTGTCTCTTTACTTTGGTGATTGTTTTCCTTGATGTGCAGAAGCTTTTTAGCTTTATGTAATCTCAATTGTCAATTTTTGTTCTTGTTGCCTGTGCTTTGCCCAGCCCAATGTCTTAGAATGTTTCCCCAATGTTTTCTTCTAGTAGCTTCATAGTTTCAGGTCTTAGATTTAAGTCTTTAATTCATTTTGATTAAATTTTTGTATAGCCTGAGACATAGGGGTCTAATTTCACTCTATGCATATGGTTATCCAGTTTTCCCAGCACCATTTATTAAAGAGACTGCCCTTTCCCCATTGTCTATTCTTGGTGTCTTTGTAAAAAATGACTTGGCTATAAATGTGTTTATTGATATCTGGGTTCTCTATTCTATTCCACTGGTGTACATGTCTGTTTTTCTACCAACCATGCTAATTTGGTTACCATACCTTTGTAGTATGTTTTAAAGTTGGATAGTGTGATGCTTCCAGCTTTGTGTTTTTTACTCAGGATTGCTTTGGCTATTCAGGGAATTTTTTAGTGTGTGGTTCTATATAAATTTGAGGATTTTTTTCTATTTATGGGAAGAAAGTCAGAATTTTGACAGGGATTGCATTGAATCTCTAAATTGCTTGTCATTCTTGAAGGCAGCATGTACTTGGGTCTTGTTTCTTTATCCATTCAGCACCTCTATAACTTTCAGTTGGAGAATTGAGACCATTTGTATTCAGTGCTATCATTGACAAGTAAGGACTTACTACTGACAATTTGTTTCTTGTTTTCTGGTTGTTCTGAGACTCTTCTCTTCCTTTATTACCATCTTCCTTAGTGGTTAAGTGATTTTCTCTGACAGTAAGCTTTTAATTCATTGTTTTTTCATTTTTACTGTAATGTTATAGGTTTTTGCATTGTGGTTACCTTGAGGCTTACAATAAACATCTTTTAAATATAACAAGTTATTTTAAGGAGATGACAACTTAGATCACAAATGAAATAGAAATAAAAGAGAAAACTAAAAAACAAAACTGTTCACAAGAATATTCAGGACTTGAACTCAGCTCTGGATCAAGCAGACCTAATAGACATCCACAGAACTCTCCACCCAAAATCAACAGAATACACATTCTTCTCAGCCCCACATCATCCTTATTCTAAAATTGACCACATAATTGGAATAAAACACTCTTCAGCAAATGCAAAAGAACAGTAATCATAATAAACAGACTCTCGGACCACAGTGCAATCAAATTAGAACTCAGGATTAAGAAACTCACTCAAAACCACACAACTACATGGAAACTGAACAACCTGCTCCTGGATAACTAAATGAAACAAATGCATAAATAAATAAGTTATTTAAAACCAATTAGAAGAAAGACACAACATACCAGAATCTCTGGGACACAGCTAAAGAAGTGTTTAGAGGAAAATTTATAGCACTAAATGCCCACAAGAGAAAGTGGGAAAGATCTAAAATCGACATCCTAACATTACAATTAAGAGAACTGGAGAAGCAACAGCAAACAAATTCAAAAGCTAGCAGAAGACAAGAAATAACTAAGATCAGAATAGAACTGAAGGAGACAGAGACACGAAAAACTCTTCAAAAAAATGAATGAATCCTGGAGCTGTTTTTTTTGAAAAGATTAACAAAATAGATAGACCACTAGCCTGACTAATAAAGAAGAAAAGAAAGAAGAATCAGATAGACACAATAAAAAATGACCAAGGGGATATCACCACTGATCCCACAGAAATACAAACTACCATCAGAGAATACTATAAACACCTCTACACAAATAAAATAGAAAATCTAGAAGAAATGGACAAATTCCTGGACACATACACCCTCCCAAGACTAAACCAGGAAGAAGTCGAATCCCTGAATAGACCAATAACAAGTTCTGAAATTGAGGCAGTAATTAATAGCCTACCAACCAAGAAAAGCCAAGGACCAGACAAATTCACAGCCGAATTCTACCAGAGGTACAAAGAGGAGATGGTACCATTCCTTCTGAAACTATTCCAAACAATAGAAAAAGAGAGACTCCTCCCTAACTCATTTTATGAGGTCATCATCACCCTGATACCAAAACCAGGCAGAGACACAACAAAAAAAAGAAAACTTCAGGCCAATATCCCTGATGAACATTGATGCGAAAATCCTCCATAAAATACTGGCAAACCTAATCCAGCAACACATGAAAAAGCTTATCCACCATGATCATGTCAGCTTCATTCCTGAGATGCAAGGCTGGTTCAAGATATGCAAAACAATAAATGTAATTCATCACATAAACAGAACCAATGACAAAAACCACACGATTATCTCAACAGATGCAGAAAAGGCCTTCAATAAAATTCTGCACCCTTCCTGCTAAAAACTCTCAATACACTAGGTCTTGATGGAACAAATTTAAAAACAATAAGAGCTATTTATGACAAACCCACAGCCAATATCATACTGATTGGGCAAAAGCTGGAAGCATTCCCTTTGAAAACCGGCACAAGACAAGGATGCCCTCTCTCACCACTCCTATTCAACATAGTATTGGAAGTTCTGGCCAGGGCAATCAGGCAAGAGAAAGAAATAAAGGGTATTCAAATAGGAATAGAGGAAGTCAAATCGTCTCTATTTGCAAATGACATGATTATATATTCAGAAAACCCCATCATATCAGCCCAAAATCTCCTTAAGCTTTATCAGCAACTTCAGCAAAGTCTCAGGATACAAAATCAATGTGCGAAAATCACAAGCATTCCTATACACCAATAATAGACAAACAGAGAACTAAATCCTGAGTGAACTCCCATTCACAATTGCTACAAAAAGAATAAAATACCTAGGAATACAACTTACAAGGGATGTGAAGGACCCTTCAAGAAGAACTACAAACCACTGCTCAAGGAAATGAGAGGACACAAACAAATGGAAAAACATTCTATGCTCATTGATAGGAAGAATCGATATTGTGAAAAAGGCCATACTGCCCAAAGTAATTTATAGATTCAATGCTATCCCATCAAGCTACCATTGACTTTCTTCACAGAATTAGAAAAAACTACTTTAAATTTCATGTGGAAACAAAAAAGAGCCCATATAGCCCAGACAATCCTAAACAAACAGAAAAATGCTGCAAGCATCATGCTACCTGACTTCAAACTATATTACAAGTCCACAGTAATCAAAACAGCATGGTACTGGTAACAAAATAGATATACAGACCAATGGAACAGAACATAGGCCTCAGAAATAACACCACTCATCTACAACCATCTGATCTTTGACAAATGATAAAAATAAGCAATAGGGAAAGGATTCCTTATTTAATAAGTGGTGTTAGGAAAACTGCCTAGCCATATGCAGAAAACTGAAACTGGACCCCTTCCTCACACCTTAAACAAAAATTAACTCAAGATGGATTAAATACTTAAACATAAGGCCTAAAGCTATAAATGCCCAAGAAGAAAACCTAGGCAGTACCATTCAGGACACAGGCATGGGCAAAGTCTTCATGACTAAAACACCAAAAGCAATGGCAGCAAAAGCCAAAATTGACAAATGGGATCTAATTAACCTAAGGAGCTTCTGCACAGCAAAAGAAACTATCATCAGAGTGAACAGGCAACCTATAGAATGAGAGAAAATTTTGCAATCTATCCATCTGACAAAGGGCTAATATCCAGGATCTACAAAGAACTTAAACAAATTTACAAGAAAAACAAACAAACATGCCCATCAAAAAGTGGGTGAAGGATGTGAACAGACACTTCTTAAAAGAAGACATTTATGCGGCCAAAAAAACATATATAAAAAGAAAGCTCATTATCACTGGTCATTAGAGAAATGCAAATCAAAACCACAATGAGATACCATCTCACACTAGTTAGAATGGCAATCATTAAAAAGTCAGGAAACAACAGATACTGAAGAGGAAGTGGAGAAATAGGGATGCTTTTATATTGTTGGTGGGAGAATAAATTAGTTCAGCCATTATGGAAGACAATGTAGCGATTCCTCAAGGATCTAGAACCAGAAATACCATTTGACCAGCAATCTCATTACTGGATATATACCCAAAGGATTATAAATCATTCTACTATAATCATACATGCACAGGTATGTTTCTTGCAGCACTATAGCAATAGCAAAGATGTCAAACCAACCCAAATACCCATCAATGATAGACTGGATAAAGAAAATGTGGCACATATACACCATGGAATACTATGCAGCCATAAAAAAGGATGAGTTCGCATCCTTTGCAGAGACATGGGTGAAGCTAGAAACCATCATTCTCAGCAAACTAACACAAGAACAGAAAACCAAACACCACATGTTCTCACTCATAAGTGGAAGTTGAACAATGAGAACACATGGACACAGGGAGGGGAACATCACACACCAGGGCCTGTCAGAGGGTGGGGCGCTAAGGGAGGGACACCATTAGGAGAAGTACCTAATGTAGATGACGGGTTGATGGGTGCAGCAAACCACCACAGCACATGTATACCTATGTAACAAACCTGCACATTCTGCACATGTATCTCAGAACTTAAAGTATAATAATAATGAAAAAAATGCTCTCCACTTTAACTCCACACCTCCCACAAACACTTTGAATTTTTATTATATCAGTTCGCATATTTTAAAAATATCTATTTTGAACAGGTTGTTGTCGCTATTATTGTTTTTGATAGATTTGTCTTTATAAGCTTCTTACTAGAGTTATGATTGGATTGCACACCACAATTAAATTATTAGCATATTCTGGGGTTGTGTTCATACTTAATTTTACCAGTGGGTTTTATACCTTGAAATATTTTCTTTTAGTTAGTACACTAATATGTTAGCATTTTTTAATTTCAGGTTGAAGAATTCCCTTTAGCATTTCTTGCAAGATGGGTCTAGTAGTGGTGAATTCTCTTAGCTTTTGTCTGTGAAAGACAATTTCTCTTTGTTAATGCTGCCCTATTTCCTTCTGGCCTACATGGTTTCCATTGTGAAGTCTGTTGCCAGATGAACTGGAGTTGCTTTGTTATTTTACTCTTTTGCTGCTTTCTGGATCTTCTCTTTGTCTTTGATATTTGAAAGTTCAATTATTATATGCCTTGGTTAGTGTTACTTGGGTTGAATCTGTTTGGTGTTCCCTGACCTTTCTATATCTAGATATTTCTGTCTTTCATGAGTTTTGGAAAGTGCTCTGTTATTATTTCTTAGGATAAGCTTTTCTCCCCTTGCTCTTGCTCAGCTCCCCCTTAAACACCAATAATTTTTAGATTTGGTCTTTTGAGGTAATTTTCTATATTTTATAGGTGGCCTTCATTTCTTTTTATTGTTTTTTTCTTTTCTTTCTTTGGACTGTATTTTCTTAATAGCCAGTCTTTGAGCTCACTGATTCTTTTCTCTAACCCATTCTGTTATTGAGATCCTCTAAAGAGTGTTTCAATTCAGCAAATGTGGTTCTCCGTTCCAAGATTTCTGTTTCATTTTTAAATTATTGTTTCAATTTTCTTGTTAAATTTCTCTGATAAGTATCTGAATTGTTTTTCTATGTTATCTTGTAGGTCACTGAGTTTCCTTAAAATAGCTATTTTGAATTCTTAGTTATAAAGTTCACATACCGGTTTTCTAATCCCAAAATGGCAGCATAGAAGCAAGCTTGCTTCTCTCCCCTCCACCAGAAACCAAAAAGAAATACATAGCAGCAAGATCTTCACCAGCAGCAACCCAGAGATCCTGTATGAGGATGAGACAGTTCCTGTAGCTACAGAGAAGTGGAAACATTCTGAGCAGATGGTAGGAGAACCAGATTCTACATCCATGAGGCCTCTTCCCTGCATTACACCAGGCATCAGCAGTATGAAAAATCTGCCCTCAACTCATGGTTTCTGCACTGAAAAACGTGAAATTGAGATTGTCAACCAGCTTTCCCATCTTCTTCGGTTTCCTGCCAGGAGACCTGCCTTTGCCTTAAACCACAGGTAGCACGGTGACTGCCTGGAGGGAGAAATGTCTGTGAAGGCTGGCAAAGACAAATAGGGAAGCCAGGACTACCATCCTCAGCCGTAAAAACTCCTTGTAACTTGACCAAAGGAGATGCCAAATCAGTAGAAATCATGTAGCAAGTATGTTCCACAAGTCCCCTGGGAACACACCCGCGGCCAGCCTTCCCACAGTGCGAGGGTAATCCCTTTGGACCTCCTCCTTATGGGACAGGCAGTGCTAAGGCCATTTGCAAAAGTCAAGGTAAACATAGGCTTATGGCGCCACCTAGAGCCGAAAACAAGGCAGCAAGCTGGCAGTTAAGATTCATAAGCAACTGTATTCAATAAAAACCAAACCAAACTAGACAGATAAAGCTGGACTAAATAATTATTAATACAAATACATAGATGTATACCCACAAGAAACAACAGCAAACATGGAACCATAACCTTCTAGACAAAGCAAAGTTCCAGCGACTGACCCTCCTGAGATGGCGATTTGTGAACTCTCTGACCAAGAATTCAAAACAGCTGTTTTAAGGAAACTTTGTTATCTCTAAGATAACACAGAAAAGCAACTCAGATATTTATCAGAGAAATTTAACAAGGAAATTGAAATAATGATAAGCAGAAATCTTGTAACTAAGAACTACATTTGCTGAACTAAGAAACTCTTCAGGGGATCTCAACCGCAGAATAGGTCAAGCAGAGAAGAGAATCAATGAGCTCAAAGACTGGCTGTTAAAAAATAAACAGAGGAGAGAAAAGAAAAAAAGAATGAAAATGAGAGAAGGCCACTTACAAGATATAGAAAATTACCTCAAAGACAAAATCTAAAAATTATTGATGTTCAAGAGAGAGCAGAGCAGGAGCAAGGGTAGAAAGCTTATTCAAAGAAATAATAAGAGAATACTTTCCAAAACATGAGAAAGATAAAAATATTCAGGTACAGGAAGGCCTTAGAGCATCACATTAGTCAAATAAGACTAATGAAGGTATTTACTAATCAAACTGTCAAAGATCAAGCATAAAGATAAAACTGTAATGGCAGCAAGAGAAAAGAAGCAAGCAGCATATAAAGGAGCTCCAAATTATCTTTAGCCGGAATAAGAAAAAAAGAGAGAAGACCCAAATAAATAAAAGTAGGAACAAAAATGGACACATGACAACTGAGACCTCAGAAATACTAAGAATCATTAGAAACAATTAGGAACCATTACATGCCAACAAATTGGAAAATATAGAAGAAATGGATAAATTCCTGGACACATGCAACCTACCAATATTGAACCATCAACAAATAGAAAACCTCAATAAGTCAATAATGAGTTATGAAATCAAAGCCATAATAAAAAGTCTCCCATCAAAGAAAAGCTCACGGCCTGATAACTTCACTGCTAAGTTCTACCAAACATTTAAAGAACTAATACCAATTCTATTCAAATACTTCAAAACGATTAAAGAGGAGACAGGGAATACTTTCAAACTCATTCTACAAGGCCAGTGTTACTGTGATACCAAAACCAGACAAGGACACATTTTTTTTTTTTAAAGAAGCTAGAGGCCAATATCACCGGTGAACACAGATGTAAAAATCTTCAGCAAAATACTCATTTACCATTGTCAAGTAGAATTCATTCCAGAGATACAGGATGGTTCAACATATGCAAATCAATACATGTTATACATGACATTAACAGAATCGAGAATGAGAATCATATAATTATTTCAGTAGATGCCATAAAGGTAAAGGCATTTGATAAAATTCAACATTCCTTTATGATAAAAATCCTCGACAAACTGGGCATAGAAGAAACATACCTGAAAATAATAAAAGCCGTCTATGACAAACCCATAGCTAACATCACACTTAACACGGAAAAATTGAAGGCCTTTCCTCTAAAGGCTAGACCAAGATAAGAATGCCCACTTTCACTATTATTTTGCTGTTATTCAATATAATACTGGAAGTCCTGGCCAGAGCAATTAGGTAAGAAAAAGAAATGAAGGAAAACCAAATTGGAAAGGTAGAAGTCAAATTAGCTTTGTTCATCTTATATGCAGAAAAACCTAAAGACTCTACCAAAAAAAACTGTTATAACTCATACAGGAATTTAGTAAAGTTGTAGGATACAAAATCAATGTACAAAAATTAGTAGTGTTTCTACACACCAAGACTGATCTAGCCAAAAATGAAGTCAAGAAGGCAATCTCATTTAAAACTACAAAGAATATGCAATACCTGGGAATCAATTGAAACCAAAGATGTGAAAGACCTACACAAGAAAAACTATAAAACTCTGGTGAAAGAAATAGAAGAAAGCACCAAAAAATTGGAAAAATATTCTCCGCTCATGGATTGGAAGACTTAATATTGTTAATATGACAATACTACCCCAAACAATTTCCAGATTCACTGCAATCCCCATCAAAATTCCAATGACATTCTTCACAGAAATGTTTTAAAAATCTGAAATTCATATGGAACTGCAAAAGATCCTAAATAGCCAAAGCAATCCTGAACAAAAGGAACAAAGCTGTATACATCACACTACCTGACTTCAAATCTATTACAAAGCTATAGTAACCAAAACAGTATGGTACTGGCATAAAAACAGACAGATAAATAAAACAGAATAATAATCTGGAAATAAATCCATGCATTTGCAGCCAATTCATCTTCAGCAAAGGCATTAAGAACCTAAAATGGGGAAAGGTCAGCCTTTTCAATAGTTGGTGCTGAGAAAATTGGATAACTATATGCAGAAGAAAGAAACTAGACCCCTATCTCTCACCATACACAAAAATTAAATCAAAATGAATTAAAGACTTGAATCTAAGACCTAAAACCATGAACTACTAGAATAAAACTCTGAGGAAATACTTCAGGACAATGTTCTGGACAAAGATTTCTTGTGTAACCTCTAAAGCACAGGCAACCAAAGCAAAAATAGACAATTGGGATTACATCAAACTATAAAACTTTTGAATAGCAAAGGAAACAATCAACAGAGTGAAGAAACAACCCAGAATGGGAAAAAACAATTGCAAGCTGTTTATCTGACAAGGGATTAATAACTAGAGTATATAAAAATCTCAAACAATTCAATAGGAAAAAAATTTAAACCTTAATTTAAAAATGGACAACATGTCTGAATAGACACCTCTCAAAAGGAGACATACAAATGACTAACAGCTATATTAAAGTAATGCTCAACAGTACTATATATCAGAGAAATGCAAATTAAAACCACAATGAGATATCATCTCATCCCAGTTAAAATGGCTTGTATCAAAAAGATAGATAATAACAGATGCCGGCAAGGATGTGGAGAAAGGGGAATTCTCATACACAGTTGGTGGGAATTAGTACAGCCAGTACAGAAGATTGTACAGAGGTTCTTCAAAAAACTGAAAATAGAACTACCATATGATCTAGCTATTTCACTACTGGGTATATATATTTAAAAAATCAATATATCAAGAAGATATCTGCATTCCCATGTTTACTGCTGCATTATTCACAATAGGCAAAATATAGAATCAATTTAAGTGCCCATAAATGGAGGAATGGATAAAGAAAACATGGTACATATAGACAATGGAATATTATTCAATTATAAGACGTATGAAAGCCTGTCATTTTCAGCAACATGGATGGAACTTGAGATCACTATGTTAAGAGAAATAAGCCAAGCACAGGCAAACAAATATGGCATATTCTTACTCTTGTGTGGGAGCTAAAAAAAAGTGGATATCATGAAGATACAGATTGATGGTTACCAGAGACCAAGAATGGCAGTGGGAATGAGGGAAATAAGAGAGGGGGGAAAAATAATATAAATATATTTATTACCAATGAGCTTTACACTTAACAATGGTAAATTTTATACATAAATTATATATATATATATACACACATACACTTTTTTATTTTAAGAAAAATAAATAAATAAGTAAATTCGGCTTTACCTTTCAAAAAAAAGTTGACATATCTCTGTCTTGTTAGGGTTAGACAATGGTTCCTTGCTTTGTCTGTTTGGGTTGGTCATGGCTCCTCCTTTGCTATTATTTCTTTTCGATGTACATCTATGTCTTTGCATTGAAGTATCAAATATTCCAGTCTTCTCTGTCTGGCTTTGTTACAGGCAGGTCTTTGTTGTTAGAGCTCCCAAGATGTGGCAGGCAGCTCCCAAGATGGGGGCGGGCTGCTCCCAATATGGCAGCAAACCTTTTGTCCTCTGACCTGGGGTTCTTGGCCTCACGGATTCCAAGGAATGGAACCTTGGGCCATGCGGTGAGTGTTACAACTCTATTAGAAGTTATGGGTCATGGTAGAGAACTGTGGAACCCAGCGACTAGTGTTAAGCTCAGTTAGGACAAACCTGGGCACTTAACCATGCAGGAACAATGGCGAGCCTTTAGCCCGATCCAGAGCGGCAATGGGAACCTCGCTGGATCAGGAGCGCAACAGACACCCTGCTGGATCCGGAGGAGTGGAAGTCAATGGAGGGTCTGGGAGGGCAGCGAACAGCAGTGGTGGATGGTGAGCGAAAGCTCAGCTCGAGTGTAAGAAACATGGACCAGAAGAGTGTGCAGTAGCTAGATTTAATGGAGTGAAAACAGAGCTCCCATACAATGGGAGGGGACCCAAAGCGGGTTGTCGCTCCCTGCTCAAATGCCTGGGTTTATATCCCAATCATTGTCCCTCCCTCTGTGCTCTCAGGCGATATAGATTTGACTATTTCTTTACCTCCTACTTTAGCCTAATTTGTATTTTAGTGAGCCGTCTTTACTACCTGATTGGTTGAGTGTGAGCTGAGTTATAAGCCCAGTGTTTAAAGGTAGGTGCAGTCACCTTCCCCAGCCAGGATTAGGAATTCTTAGTTGGCCTAGGAAATCCAGCTAGTCCTGTCTCTCAGCTTGTTTTGGTGTTTATTGGGTATGTTTGCATAGACAGTCTTTGTAATTTACCTGTAGAATTTCTTATTTGCTTTTCCACTAGGTCACTTTCTCCTATTTGGCAGTAGAATGTGTCTGAAGCCCAGGTTTGCCCTAGTTCTAGAAAAAGATTAGGAGGACCTGGGAAGGTCCCAAAGGTGATACCCTAGGGGATGGCTAGTGGGGATTCATAAGGAGGGAACCTATGGATGGTACTTCTTACAGCATGGTGCTGATGAACAGCTACTCTGATTTGGCATCTCCTTTGGCCAAGTTGCACAGCAGAGTATCCAGGGCTAGGGATGGTAGTGCTGCCTTCTCCTTTTGTGTCTGGCTGTCCTCAGGGGTATTTCTCCCTTCAGGCACTTGTGATGCTTCCTGTAGGTTGAAGCAGGAACTGATCTCCTGCCAGAGAGCCCCAGATGGTGGAAAAGCTGGTAGTCCACCTCCATCTCACTCTTCCCATGAGTTGGGGGAAATGTTCCACAAACTTGGTTCCAGGCAGACTGGGAGGAAAGCAGTCTTGGAAATGGAAACTTGAGTCTCTTACTGTCTGCTCAAAGTTTTTTTCACTTCTTTGTGGACCTGGGAACTAACTCATTCTCATATTTGAATTCTGGGATATTGTTGGTGATAAAGCACTGCTTCTGCTGCACTCCCCCAATTTTGACATGTTCTCTTTTAATTTTCCTTTGGGTCAAAAATAGTTTCTAATTTCTCTTTTCATGTCTTTTTCATTTCCTAGATTAGTAAATGTTTGTTGTCATTTTTAGGTACAAAATTAAACTGCCTTTCTCAGAATTTTGGCTATACCACTTACTAGATTTGTAACTTGGGTCAAGCTCCTTAATGTCTTTGAAGTTCAGTTTTATCACAGGTAAAATAGTAATAAGGGACTCTATCTTCCAGGGCAATTAAGGAGATTAAATGAAGTAATCAACCAGATGTGGTGGCTCATGCCCATAATTCTAACACTTTAGGAGGCCCAGGTGGGTGGATGGATTGAGCTCAGGAGTTTGAGACCAGCCTGGGCAACATCTACAAAAAATTTTAAAAAAAATAGCTGACATGGTGGCACATGCCTGTAGTCCTAGCTACTCAGGAGGCAGAGGTGGGAGAGTCACCTGAGCTCAGGCAAGTCAAGACTGTAGTGAGTCATGATTATGCCACTACACTCCAGCCTGGGCAACAGAGTGAGATCCTGTCTCAAAAGAGAAAAATATAAAAGATAAAAAAATGAAGTAATCTATGTAAAGCACATAGAAGAGTGTCTGGCATAAAGCAAACCTACAGAAACTGCTATTATTATTGGTAATTTTATTAGTTTTAATTTTATGTAATTAATTAACTTAATCCACACAAATACTCCTGTTTTTTTGGTATTTAAATTATTTTAATTTTCTCAATTATATATTTTTCACTTTGTGCACACCTTTTTCATGTTGTGCATTATTCATTTAGGCTATACTACAAAAAAGGCAATATAATTCAAGGACATTTTATTAGTCCATTCTCACACTGCTATAAGGACATACCAGAGACTGGGTAATTTATAAAGGAAAGAGGTTTAATTGACTCACAGTTCCACAGGGCCGGGGAGGCCTCAGGAAACTTACAATCATGGCAGAAGGGGAAGCAAAAGTGTCCTTCTTCACATGGCAGCAGGAAGAAGAATGAGTGCCCAGTGAAGGGGGAAGCCCCTTATAAAACCATTAGCTCTCATGAAGCTAACTCACTATCATGAGAACAGGATGGGGTAAACTGCCCCCACGATTCAATTTTCTTTTCCTGGTTCCTCCCACAAAACATGGGGATTATGGGAATTACAAAATGAGATTTGAGTGGGAACGCAGCCAAACCATATCAGGCATGAAGATATTTGTGGGTTTTTTAATTTATATTGTTAGATTACCTTACCAAATATGACAGTACTCATATTCTCAAATTTTTATGCTAGTTTTTGTAATATTTTATGAATGTACTTAGTGTAGCTTGTTTTTGCCCTAACTTCAAAGATGAAAACCAAACTTCATTATGTGACAAATTTTCTCATCTTATTAGGGTAGTTTACTGGTGCTCTAAGTAATAACTGAAATACGGCATTTTCAAGAAGGCCAAAGTTGCTCAGCAAGAATCGAGATAATTGGCTTAAGCAGGGTTGATTACTATTGTAGAAAGGATTAGAGCTAAATAATTATCCATAGGATAACATGAGATAACAGATGAAGTGGTAGTCCAAGCAAAATTCACATTCAAAGGCTGAGGTACGAATGCTAGAGAAAGTCAGGCCTGCTGCCAAATGTGAGTTCTCACATTCAGTGTGTCACTAGATTCTATTGCTCTTACCTCCTTAATGAGTTTAATCTGTCTCCTCCTTGCCATTCACAGTGACATAGCCTTAGTTCTGATGCTTATTGTTTCTCACTTTGATTACTAAAACAGTCTTCTAACCCTCCAAGGTCTTCCTTCCTTTAGTCCATTTACTCATTCATTCATTGAGAAACACTGACTTGACACAAAATTTCTGGCTCTACTCTCTTGTCACTCACTTGATCTCAAGTAAATTACCTAACCTTTTAGTGTTTTAGTTTCCTCATCCATAAAATAGGATAATTTTTGAAATAATATTATTCTTGTAACTAAAGGGGACCAAGAAGTTTTAGGACAAGTTCAAGATTTCGTGGAGCAGAAGGAAATAAGGCTGCCCCTAAAAAGAACTTGGAGGAGAGTGGAAAAAAAAGAACAAAGTTGTTTTATGGGATTATCCCATCCATTATAGCTTAATTAGGAAAGCAATTACACAGTTAAATAAATATGTAATGAAATGATGTGTGTTGGCTTTCATTATGAAAAAAAATCAACTTAGATGTGAAATGAAATATGTAAATGGGAGAGTCTCAGCTTGAGCCTAAGCTGGGCTCACATTAGAATTCAGGTATGTCTAAAATTCATGGAGTCTCTGCATAAAGAACCAACGATTCTCCTATGAAAAACTCACTGTAATATCCCAAAAGGCTGAACTAGGTGAGGAAGTGAGGTCATTGGCTAAGAATGTTTGATTGGAGAGCATAGCTGCACTACAAAATTTACTTGAAGTCTTATGTTTTACCTTTTAAAATATCCCAAATTTTACACATTTTAAAAAATGCTAGTTAATGTTATGAGCTGAATATTTGTGTTCCCCCAAAATTCATACACTGAAATCTAATCCTTATTGTAACAGTATTTTGAAGTGGGGCCTTTGGGAGGTAATTAGGCTATGAGAGTGGAGCTCTCATAAATGCGATTAGTTTTCCTCTAAGAACAGACCAGTGGGCTAGCTTGCCCTCTTTCCACTATGTGAGAATACAACAAGAAGTCAGAAGTCTGTAACCTAGGAGAGGACTCTCACCAAAGCCTAACTACGCTGGCAACCTGACTTCAGATTTTCAGCCTTTAGAACTGTGAGAAATAAATGCTTGTTATTTAAGCCACCCAGTCTGTCATAATTTGTTTTAGCAGCACAAACTAAGACATTTAATATGTTAAAATATTTACTATGAAATAATTGACATGTATTATGGGAAACTGATGTATCAAGATAACAACATACTTATTCCATGGCTCCAAGTACCTCCTTTCACATTTCTGCAACCCCTACGTGCACTCCAGTTTTAGAAGCAATGACATGGTCCTGCAGAATGGGAGAGCCAAGAGGCTTCTTCAAGGTATTATTCAAGGATAATGGGTCAGTCTTGGACAAAAAAATCCCCTGAATCTTAGTAAAGATTCTTAGTAGATTCTTGGTACACTCTGCCACTCAAGTAATCTTTCTGTTCCAACCAATGACAGAGGTCTTGCAGATTTAAAAAGTATCAATACCTGAAAAAGGTGTTGTCCGAAATCACCAATGATCATGGAGGATGGATGCATGGGTTACTGATTCTAACAGCTTTTGTATAGTGTCAGGGGTTAAGGTGGTGATAGGAGATGATGTCTTTGGTGTAGATGTCCACACTGTCTATATATTACCAGCATTAAGGACCTCTTCAAATACAAAACAAAAACAAACAAACAAACAAAAAAAACAAGCATCAACAGGGGGTATCACAGTAAGTTGGGAAAGAATGTAGGAAAAATTGTAGGAGCTTAATGGTGACCAAGAGGAGCTGGAAAGCATACGTGCACTGATTCCTCACAGCCTTCAGAACGATCTGGCTAGAATTTGAGTGTAGAATGGAGTTTTCATATGGCTGGTGACAGTGAAGGCAAAGAAATATACTCTTTGAGAAAAATATTTGTGACCTTATTCTTTTTGTCTAGGCTGGTGCAGCATGGAAACACGGATTTGAACTCATTACTCCAATTTTCACGCTGAGTTTGGAAGGGTCCTAGAGGGTATGTGGAACTGTCTCAGGGGCCATGGATGGAAGGTGCAGAAGACTAAACAAGCACGGTTCCCTGGAACCCATGTCAGCCAAAGCAGCTCCATTTTCTATTTTCCTACTTTCCTTTTATACATTTGAAGTAAGATTTTTCATGTCAAATTTGGTTTGAAAAATGAATTTTGCTGCTTAGAAAAGAAAATCATTTAAAAGTTATCATACTAGAACATTGGTAAGAAAATGGATAGAGAAGAAATTTTTTAGGTTGTGGAAAATAAGATAAGCAAGAGGAGAGTCAAAAATTTTGAGCCCTAGAAGAATATCTTAAGATTGTTTTGTGCTCAATAATATATAACTTATGAGAAGAAAGAGAAAAGCATTATGTTCAGATAGGATAAGGAGAAACATTTATATGAATATATTTTTAAACTTCCAGTATGTAATTTCAGCGCCAAGTTAGAAGCTGTGCCTAGAATTTTGTTTTTGAGTATGAAATGAAATGAGAAGGTAGCAATTGGAAAAGACTAAATCTAAGAATCATTCCTGGAGAGGTATGGCAGAATAAGCTGGCCATATGCCATGAGTACATGGATTTGTGTATACTGCTCTGTATCCTGCCATTATGCTAAACTATCAATAAATCTGCTGTCCTTATCTGTATTCCTCAGTACATAAGATTTTTTATTCTCTCTGGTTGCTTTTAAGAATTGTTAGATGGCTGGGTGCAGTGGCTCACGCCTGTAATCCCAGCATTTTGGGAGGCTGAGGCAGGTGGATAACCTGAGGTCAGGAGTTCGAGACCAGCCTGACCAATATGGTGAAACCCTGTCTCTACTAAAAATGCAAAAATTAGCTGGGCATGGTGGCAGGCGCCTGTAGTCCCAGCTACTCGGGAGGCTGAGACAGGAGAATTGCTTGAACCCAGGAGGCAGAGGTTGCAATGAGCCGAGATTGTGCCACTGCGCTCCAGCCTGAATGACAAGGTGAGACTGTCTCAAAAAACAAAACAAAAAAAAAAAAACAAGCAAACAAACAAAAATTATTGTTCACTCTATTAGTGGTGCTGGGTAATTTGATTACGATATGCTTTGGTATAGTTCTCTTTATGTTTCTTGTGCTTGACATTCATTGAGATTCTTAGATCTGTAGGTTTGTACTTTTCATCAAATCTGGAAAATATTTTACTATTTTTTCTTCCAAAAATTTTTTGGTTCCCACCTCCCCACTTTTAAGAACTTTAGTTACATGATATTTGGTGTCTTGGAGATGTCCCATGGCTCACTGTTGGCTTTGTTTTTTCTCTGTACATTTCATTTTTTATAATTTCTATGTCTTCAAGTTCACTAATCTTTATTTCTGTCATGTGAATCTGCAAGCACAGTAGCAGATCAATACCTATATAGAGACTTCCTATAAGAAAGAAGTAGAATTGTAGATAAGAAGAAATGAATGAATTAATAGTAAGTGCTGTAAGTGGTATAATTTTGATTATCCATAGCTAACAGTAAAGATATCTGATCCTCACCTCACACTGTGCATTGGAATCATTAATTAGAGATTTAAATAACAAAGTCAAAACTTTAAAAGCTCTAGACTAAATTAATAAGAATATATCGATATAATCTTGAAATAAAGATTGCTTCAACATTACAGTAGGTTCCAACCATAAAAGACTGATAAACTAGACTACAGTCAACATTCCATATTTGAAAAAAAAAACCCCAAATCATTCTGTATTTGCAGGTTTGAATCCTCGAATTCAACCAACTGGGGGTTGAAAATATTTTAAATAGGCAATCAAAATAATACAAATAAAAAATACTGTACAACTATTTACATAGCATATACATTGTATTGATATTATAAGTAATCTAGAGATGATTTAAAATATACAGGAGGATGTGCATAAGTTCTATGCAAATACTTCACCATTTTATATAAAAAGACTTTAGTATCCTTGAGATTTGGTATCTGTCGGGGAGGCAGGGAGGTGATGTCCTGGAGCCAGTCTCCTAGAATACCAAGGGATGGCTAAACTTTCCAATTAGGAAACTCTATTTATTAGAGACCTGAAAGGTAAATAAAAATAAACTAAGAAAAAAATACATGTTACACATGCACCTAACAATATATTGACATTTGGACATATATAATTCCTACAGCAATAACAAAGTTACAAACTGATATGGTTTGGGTTTCTGTCCCCACCCAAATCTCATGTCAAATTGTTACTCCCAATGTTGAAGATCAGGCCTGGTGGGAGGTAACTGGATCATGGGGGCAGAGTTCTCATGAATGGATTAGCACCATCCCCCCCTTAGTACAGTATAGTGAGTTCTCACAAGATCTGGTTGTTTGAAAGTTTGCAGCACCTTTTCCCCTGCTCTCTTGGTCCTGCTTCTCCTCCTGCTTTGCCTTCCACCATAAGTAAATGCTCTCTGAGGCCTCCCAAGAAGTAGAAGCTGCTATGCTCCCTATACAGCCTGCAGAAACTTGAGCCAAGTAAACCTCTTTTCTTCATAAATTACCCAGTCTCAGGTATTGCTTTATAAGAGTAGGAGAATGTACTAATACACAAACCCATTGAAAAAGACACATATTTCATAGAACAAAAAACTAAAATGGTTAATAAACAGAGAGAAAGATGCTTCACACATTAGTAGTCAGGAAAATTTAAATTACGATTTCTGCAAATACTATTTGTTCTTCATTAAATTGGCTAAAATTTAAAAAGATTGACAAATCGAAATATTGCTAAAGATGTGACTCAATAATTTATTTCTTGCCACTAGGGGTAAACATTTCTAAGTTATTATCAGACAAGATCTGGTGTGTTCAGGGTGGTCTATGACTCCTAAGTTATTAAAAAATTATTACTAATTTTTAAATTTTTTAAATTGTGATAAGTTATACATAAAATAAAATTCACCATCATAACCATTTTAAGAATTTAGTTTAATACTGTTATGCACATTCAAATTAATTTGTAAGCAATCTCCAGAACTCTTTTCATCTTGCAAAACTGAAACTCTATATACGCATTAACAATAAGTCCCCATGCCCCTCTTCCCAAGAACCTGGGAACCACCATTCTACTTTCTTTATGAATTTAACTACCTTATAAAATTAAATCATACCATATTTGTCTTTTTATACACCTTGGGGTAGTCTTATTTTGGTCAAATCCATTTGGTGTTCTCTGATATTCCTATATCTGGATATTTAATCTTTCTCATATATGAAAAGTTTTTGTTATTTCTTTTGATAAGCTTTCTACCCCTTTCTCTTGCACAACTTTTGCTTGAACAGCTGTAATTCCAGATTTGGTCTTTTGAGGTAATTTTTTATATCTTATAGGCAATCTTCGTTGCTTTTCATTCTATTTTCTTTTTCCTCCTCTGACTGTGTATTTTCCAATAGTCTGTCTTTGAGCTCATTTATTATTTCTTCTGCTTGACCTATTCTGCTGTTGAGAACTTCTAATGAATTCTTCAGTTCAGCAAGTGAATCTCTCAGTTTTAGGATTTTTAAAATTCAATCTCTTTGTTAATTTTCTCTAATACATTTCTGAATTGCTTTTCTGTGCTATCTTGGAGAATACTGAGTTTCCTTAAAAATGGTTCCCTGTTTGCTGTTGTTTCTTGTGGATGTACATCTATGTATTTGCATTGAAGGATTAGTTAGTTATTCCAGTCTTCTCTGTCTGATTTCTTTGGGTTTGTGTTGGATATATTTGCTTGGAAGTTCTTTTCTTTTTTTTCTCCCATGCTCACCTGGGTAGAGGTTCTTTACCAGTAAGTCATTGTCTCCTTTTTGGTTCTAGGTCAGCTCTTTAAGCTCAGGTTCCCCTTGGCTCTAACAAACTCAGAACCCTGCTCCTGTCTAATAGAAGGAGTCCAGAAGGTTATATCCTGGCAGTGTGGGAAGGCTGGCTAGGGGTTCTTGTCTAGGGGATGTGTGGGAAGAATCTTCTACAGCTTGGTGGTGCTGAACAGCCACTCTAATTTGGCATCTCCTTTGGGCGAGTTACAGAGCAGAGTTTCTACTTCTCCCCTTTTGTCTTTGGCTGTCCTCAGGGATATTTCTCCATTTAGGCATTCATAATGCTTCCTGCAGGTTAAGTCAGGGACATGTCTCCTGCCAGGGAATCCAAGATGGAGAAAAATCTGGTTGTCTACCTCAATCTCATCTTTCCAATTTCTCCACATCCTCCCAACACTTGTTATTTTGTTTGTTTGTTTGTTTGTTTGTTTTTATAGTAGCCATCCTAAAGGACATGAGGTGGTATAACATTGCGCTTTGGATTTGCATTTCCTTAATAATTAGCAATGTTGAGCATCTTTTTTTTATTGGCCATTTGGAAAAATGTCGATGTAAGTCCTTTGCCCAATTTTAATTGAGTTGTTTGGTTTTTGTTGAGCTATAGGAGTTTTCTTTTTAATATATTCTGAATATTAACCTTTCATCAAATATATAACTTGCAAATATTTTTTCCTGTTCTCTTGATTGCCTTTTCACTCTGTTGATTATGTCCTCTGCTGCACAGAAGTTTCTTACAATCCATTTCTTTGATCCATTTTAAGTTGATTTTTGTATGGCATAAGGGTCCAACTTCATTCTTTTGGTTATGGATATCCAGTTTTCCTAACACCATTTATTGAAAAGACTATCTTTTCCACATCGAATGATATTGGCACCATGTCAAAAATCAATTAATCATATATGCAAAGCTTTATTTTTAAGCTCTTTGGTCTGTAAGTCAGCTTCTACTTTTGTATAGGGTAGCTTTCTGATAAGTTTGAAATCAGAAAGTGTGAGACCTCCAACATTGTTCTTTTCATGATGGTTTTGGCTATTTGTGGTCCCCCCCCACTTTTATTGCCTTTTCCCACACATTTTATTTATTTATTTATTTATTTATTTATTTATTTATTTATTTATTTATCTATTTAGACAGGGTTTTGCTCTGTTGCCCAGGCTGGAGTGCAGTGGCGTGGTTTCTGCTTACTGCAACCTCTACCTCCCAGGTTCAAGTGATTCTCCTGTCTCAGTCTCCCCAGTAGCTGGTACTACAGGAACATGCCACCACACCCAGCCAATTTTTGTATTTTTTGTAGAGATAGGGTTTCAAATTCTTGGGCTCAAGCGATTCATCCACCTCAGCCTCCCAAAGTGCTGGCATTATAGTCCCTTAATATTCCATATGAATTTTAGGAGAGTGCTACTAACTTTTAAAATTGAATATGCACATATCTTATGACCCTACAAATCTACTTACAGAGAAACTCTTGCATAAGTGCATCAAGAGTCATAAACATGAATGCTCACAGCCACATTTTTATTTTTACTATCATAAATAAACGGAGAAATCACTGGGTCTGGCTTGTTTACATTTAGATTTATCCCATTGCCTTTCCCTTACTTAGTCTTTTCTGTATCCCAAAAGGCTATATTTCTTAGGCCCCTTTGCTTTTTGGTTTCCAGGTAGGTTTGACCAATGGGAAACAATAGCCAAATATTGGAGTGTGAGAGAAGGGGAAACCCAGTGTATTTTTCTTCTTATCTTTCTGCTGTCTCCCTTGTGGACATAGCTTCCTCTGATCAGTCATTGCTTAGATAGTTCCAGGTCCTGCAAGGCAGAATTTGCCATGATTCCAGCTCTCATTAGATAGTTTTATCTTCTCAATTCTGATAGTGCCACTTGCTCCATCCAGTTGTCTCTCCAGATTTAGCAGTTTCAGTGGTTTCCTGCTGTTGGGTTATTTTGTATCCTTTTTGGCTTCTAAGTTCTTCCATTATATACTTAATTAAATCCCTATATTAAATTTCCTTTATTTGAAATACCTACAGTGGTTTCTGTTTCCTCCTAGATTCTGCCTAATACAAACTCAGACATTTGTTAATAGGCTGCTGAAAAACGAAATGCCCCAATTTAATAATATTTAGCAGAAAAAATGAATGAATTATAGCTACATGCAACAAAATAAATATGTTTTGGAAACACGGAGTAAAAGGGAAAAAGCAAGTGCTTGAAGACTGCATCCAGCTCAATATCATATGTTAAACTCAAATAACAAAACAAAAACCAAGGAAGACTGAGCATTATGTTATTAAAAGATGTATTTGTGATTAAATTATTTTTAAATCAAAACGATTAAACTACAAAATTCAAGACAATGATTACCTCTAATAAAAAATTGGGGATATGAAAGAAGCACCTAGATTTATTCATTGATATCAGAAAGGTTCTAATTCCTACATTGTGTGGTAGGTTCAGGAATATTCTTCTTGTTGTTATGCTTCATAATTCGCAAGGGTGTTATGTGTTGTGGTAGGTAGAAGAGTGCTCCCCCCAAAAAATGTTTATATCCTAGGTTTCAAAACTTGTGAATATATCACCTTACATGGCAAATGGTACTATTACAGATGTGATTATGGTTTGTAACTTTGAGATATGGAGATTATCTTGAATTAACCTAGTGGGCTCAATCAAATCATAAGGCCTTTAGAATAGAGACCCTCCCCTGGCTGTAGTAAGTAAAAGAGAGAGACAGAGAAAGAGAGAGAAATAATGGAAGAAGAGTAAGAGAGGGATTTCGACATTGTTGGCTTTGAAGACGGGGGAAGGGTGCCAAAGAAAGTGGGTAGGTTGTCTACAGAACATGCAAAAAGGAAGGAGATGGATTCTCCTTAGAGCCTCCAGAAGGAATACAACCCTAATTGACTATAGCCCTGTGAGACTCACACCAGACTTCTAACTTAAAGAAATGTAACACCATATGATTTTTTGTTGTTGTTGTTGTTTGTTTGTTTTTGAGACAGAGTTTTGCTCTTTTTGCCCAGGCTGGAGTGCAATGGTGCGATCTCAGCTCACTGCAACTTCCACTTCCCAGGTTCAAGCGATTCTCCTGCCTTAGCCTCCTGAGTAGCTGGGATTACAGGCATGCGCCACCATGCCCAGCTAATTTTGTATTTTTTAGTAGAGACGGTGTTTCTCTATGTTGGTCAGGCTGGTCTCAAACTCCCGACCTCGGGTGATCCGCCCGCCTCGGCTTCCCAAAGTCCTGGGATTACAGGCGTAAGCCACCGTGCCTGGCCAAGTTTGTATTATTTAAACCACTAAATTTGTGACAATTTATTATAGCAGCAATCGAAAGCCAATACATATATATTATTTGCATATTATGTTCTGCTCCAAACATTATCCCATAACTTAAAAAAATTAACATATGTTGTTTTAAATGACACACATCAAAACAAAGTGAAACAAAATTTAAATGTAAAAAGATACAGGTATACATGTGTATATGTATATGTGTGTGTGTATATATATATAAATATATACATGTGACACTTTTCATATTAAAACTAAACAAGGATAGGAGTAGTAATGTCTAACAATTACCATGGAAAACAAGAAGGCTTAACAAAATAAAGAAGGCCATTATATAATGATAATAGATAAACTATATGGAATCTCTAATAATCATTATCCCATATTCACTGATGAAATAATGCTATAATATGTAGTAAAAAATAAAGAAAAATTGGGTTCTTTACATATTCTTAGTCTTTAAAAAGTTGAACAGAGGAATTAGAAAAAAGACAATCATTGTAACATTGATTATATATTGACATGTATATAGATATATACAGTATATATAGTTAACATTATATTCTAAACCAGGTGCACTTTTTATACAGTTAATGGTATTATAAGACCACAAATAAACTATCAATAAGTTATTAAAATATGAAATTGGTAGTCACATTAATTATCATGAAATAAAACTTGGTAATCAATTTTTCAATAGAATCCACCATTCATTTGAAAATTAAAAATTATTTTCTCCTTATTACACAGATTCAAATCAAAAATCAATTTTATAGTTACAGAAGATTGTATAAATGACTAAAATGCAGACACTTGGATGAGTTCTCTGTACCTTAGCGATGTAGCATGCAAACTTTTCCAGGAGAACCTTAGATTTAGAAAAGCACTGCAGTTAGAAGTGTGGGCACTGGTTTCACACTACCTGAGACTTGAACTCCACTTTCATCACTTGATAGCTGTAGGTCTTGGCAAGTTATCTAGCCTGTTTTACCTGTTTCCTCATAGCTTCATTGTGGTGAGGGTTAAAAGAATAACTTCTGAAAAGTGTTCAGTACAGCCTTGGCACATAGCAAATTCTGGGAAACATATGCTGTTATTATTATATTAAATCTTCCCCCATTTGACTAAAAAACTGAGATATTTTATTGGGTATTGGATTAATAGATTATTTTAGTGAAAGTTGACATATTTACAATATTAAGCATCTTGGTCTTTCTATTAATTCAAGTCTTTGCATACATTACTCATCACAGTCTTAATGTTTCCTTCATAGGTTTTCCAAATTTTTATTGGAATGTCCCTACAGGCTCATTGTTAGGAATGCTATTAGCTGTTGATCTGAAATATTTTTATATCTAGTTTATTAAATGTTATTAGGAAAGGTTATTGAATTTTATCAAATACTCTTTCTCTTATTTTCCATATTTATGTGATATATTAACTGACACACTTCCAATATTATCCTAATTAACCCATCTTTGTATTATCGTTTAGTTGTGGTAAAGTTTTTCCTTTTATAATGCCATCAAATTATATCAACAATGTTTTCTTTCATATCCTAATAATTACATTTATCAGTTATATTGTTCAATAGTTTTCTTTTTTTGTATTCTTTTAAATCGGGTTGGAATATAATAAAAATACCTGGGAAATTCCTTCTCTATGATTTGGAAAGATTTTTAGTATGAATTATCATATTTTGAGGGCATAAAAAACTTCTGCTTTAGGAAGCTTTATAGTTGTATTTGATTAGTAGCTTCTTTTCCATTTCTGTCTGTTTTGGTTTTCTACTTCATGAATCAATTTTAATAATTTATATAAATATCAGGTTTTTAAAACACATATGCTGTAAAGTTGTTTATATTTTTATTGAGAATTCCCTTACAGAAAATATGATTTGGAAGAGCTCATGGAAAATTTTCTTTGACAGACAAGCACAATACTTTTTTTTTACTTTAAGTTCTGGGATACATGTGCAGAACATGCAGGTTTGTTATATAGGTATACATACACCATGGTAGTTTGCTGCACCTATCAACCCATCATCTAGATTTTAAGTCCTGCATGCATTAGGTATTTATCCTAATGCTCTCCCTTCCCTTGTCTCCACCCCCTGACAGGCCCCAGTGTGTGATGTTCCCTCCCTGTATCCATGTGTTCTGATCGTTCAACTCGTGCATGAGAACATGCAGTGTTTGGTTTTCTGTTCCTGAAGTACAAACTTCTTTAAGAGCAGCTAGTGACAAGCAGGATACATCAATCTCTTAGTTAAATTTAAAACAAAAACAAAAAGAAAACACTCTGGGACAGAAAATATAATGATCTTAAAATATCCTAGGGAACTTGCCTCTTCTAGCTGATGCTGCCAAGCTAAGCTTCTTCAGCTCATTAGCTTCTGCTTCATCTCAGGCAGTAGCTACCCATGTTGTTTATTGCTTTGGCTCCACTCCTGGTTTTCTGGATCCTTGTTTATTCCTTGGCTGTGATTTTCCCTTGACATCTCAGTTTCTTAGTAAGCTTATCTTATGAATGGGCTTCTTTGCTATTCTCTGGAGTAAGCTATGCATCTGTCTGTCATTATGCAGTACCAACTCTGGTTGCCTCACAGCAACCTACTCCAACTTTGGTGGCTTTTGATGCCAGTGCTAACTGTTCACATTCTGATAATCATTTTGAAACATTTTGTTACAACAATGAATGCTATATAGTGAAAAGATAACTGATGATATAAATGGAGCCTATTAAATAAGATGCCCCAAGCAATGTCATGGACACTACAAATAATTACATGGACGCATATATCTCTGTGGCATAAAAATGTATTGTACTCTTTAAAGCAACTTCCAAAATTTTCATTGGAACACTTAAAATAATCATGGGAGAAAGTTTTTATTCCACATTAGCAACTAGCTTTCTTTCTCTGTAATTTTTAATCATCCCTGATTTAACTCAAAGGAATTCAATATTTGTTGAGTAGGTATTAGAAGCACATTGAGGATTAAAACAGGGAAAATATATCAGCTTTACCTTTTTCAGTTCAGGAGGAAATATTAATAAATTAATTAATAACTACAAATAGAGCAATAAATAAAAGTTGGATAAAGTCCACCTTTAAAGATTCTCTCCTGGTATTGATTCTAATATATACCTACCCTGGCTAAATAGACATTTTAAAAAATAGACTTTATTTTATAGAACAGTTTTAAATTTACAGAAAAATTCAGAAAATAGTACTGAGTTTCCCATATGTCACACATCTAGTTTTTCCGATTATTAACATCTTACCTTATATGATAAAATGAATCTATATTGATACATTACTATTAACAAAAGTTTATACTTTATTTAGATCTTCTTCGTTTTTCTGTAATGCCGTTTCTCTGTTCCAGGATCCAATCCAAGATATCACATTATATTTAGTTGTCATGTTTTTCTAGGTTCTTCTTACTTGTAACAGTTTCTTAGACTTTCCTTGTTTTTGATTATCTTTACAGTTTTGAGACATACTCTTCGGGTATATTGTAGGATGTCCTTCTGTTGGGATTTAATTGTTTTTCTCACGATCAGACTGGGGTTACAGGTTTTGCAGGAAGATTGCAGAGGTAAAGTACAATTCTTGCCACATTATATCAAGTATCCATCCTATCAGTATGATATATTGGTGTTGATGTTAATCCTGATCACTGTCTGAGGTAGTGTTTGTCAGGTTTCTCCATAGGTAAGTTACTCTCTTTTCCCATTTTCTAAACTGAACTCTGAAAGGAAGTCACTATCATCAGTTCCCATTTAAGAAGTGAAGAATTCTACTCCTCCTTCAGAGTGGAGTATCTACATAAATTTTAGGAATTCTGCATCATGTTTCTTCTCTCCCACATTTATTTATTTATTCAATCACATATTTATTTATATGATTATGGGCTCATGGATATTAATTTTATACTTTGGGTTATAATCCAATACTACTTTATTTTACTACTCAAATTGTTCCATCTTTGGGCATGAGGAACCCTTTCAGTTGGCTCCTGTCCCTGACATATCCCCATCAATGTGGGATTTATTTGAGTTCCTTACTTTCCAGAATTACACGATGCTCTAGGATCATCTAATATATTTCCTGAGCCTAGAATCAGCAATTTTTCCAAGGAGTCCTGGTTCCTGTTATTGTAGAATGACATTAGAAACCAATATCTGGGCTGAAGGTGTGCTTATTGCTTTCGGGTGTTGTTTTAGGCATTCTCAGCTGGCAAAGCAAATAAATATATGTATGTAAACTAACTCCTGAATATTCATACATCTATAAATATTTGTATATGTAACCATCTGTATTTGTATTAAGCTAAAACTGATGTTCCCAACTCTAATCCATTATCATATGGATTATTCTAGCCTCCTCCCATTGCTTATCTGTAAATTGCCACTCTAAAAATGAGGAACCTGGCTCCTATCATCCACTTCCATTTAAATAACTGTTTAATTCTGGTATACATGTATAGTCATATCAGAATTGGTAATGTAAATCAACAACTTTATTAACTAGAGCACAGTGCCTATGTGCAGTTTCTTCTATTGTTAGATTTTTAATCTTGCAATTCCAAAGTTATTTAGGTCAGCACCTTTTCCGCAGTCTTTCCCGTGAGATTGTTTCATGTAAGTGTAATACAGTTAGATTATCTTGTCACAACCTTCATTCCTTCCTGGAAACCACCAACCTGCTAAATAATGTATTTTTTCCATTCCTCACAGCACATTTATTTCAGTAATTCTGTTATGTCGGTTCTTAGCATGAGCACAGTGTTACATGATTTTCATGCATATAATCACATCCAAAACAAGTTCTAAACTTTACACTGTAAACATTCTCATCATGTGTAGAAATATTTTAATTGGTGTATTAAGTTTTGCTAACTGATCAAATTTGGAAGATATAAAATAATGTCTATTCTAAATTGTGTAGTGAGAATTGTTTGTTAATTACATTTCTACAATGTTAAATAAAGTAAGAGGCAAATCTGTCCTGAAAGCATGTCAAACTTTAGATAAAACATTAAAAAAGAAACAAATCTGTTAACAAATGAATGTCTGCAATAAAGAACATTAGATTTTTAAAATCTATTATCATACAAAAATATAAAGGGTAAATAGAATCTTTGTTGATAAAATATGAGGTAGCATGGATTCACCCCTTTATTGTCTGAGAAATGCAACAGGAGTAAAGAATATTTCCTTACCACAAATAATTTTCAGGATGATGTACATATTTCTTTTTGAAATACTTGTTTAAACAAATGTCCCTCCACTTTTTAGTACTGAAAAAGCCATTCCATGTGATTTTTTTTAAAAAAACACTTTTACACATCTAGATAAAATGTGTAAAATGTTTGTATGTATTTAGAACATACAAACAAAATTTAATGTCTTATTTTTCTATGCAAGTCTTGTGGAGAATAAACAGAGTCTTGATTCTGGTAACACTGCAGAAAACATAATTTTCCAATGTGAATAATATTTTTTAATATGGTATACTTTGTTTCCCTCTTCGTGTTGTAAAGTTCTGTAGGTTTTGACAAATGCATAGTGTCACGTGTCTAACATTACAGTATCATACAAAATAGTTTCACTGTCCTAAAAACCCTCTGTGCTACACACTATTCAAACCTCCACCCTATCTTCTTAACCTTTGGCAACCACTGATCTTTTAACTGACTCCATAATTTTGCCTTTTATAGAATGCCATATAATAAAAATCATGCAGTATGTAGCCTTTTCAGACTACCTTCCTTCACTTATTAGTATGTATTTAAGGTTCATCTATGTCTTTTTATGGCTTGGTAGCTTGCTCCTTTTCATTGATGAATAATATTCCATTGTATGGATATTTCACCGCTTATTTAAGAACATCTTGGTTTCTGGAGAATATGAATAAAGATGCTATAAACATTCATATGGTGGTTTATTGCAGACATATTTTAAAATCAGTTGGGTAAATACATAGGAACATGGTTGCTGGATTGCATGGTTAAATGATATTTAGCTTTGTAAGAATCTGCCAAACTGTCTTCCAAAGTGACTGAATCATTTTTTTATTCACCAACAATGAATGAGAGTTCCTGTTGCCACACATCCTTGCTAGCATTTCGTATTATCAATTTTTTGGACTTCAGCGGTTCTAATGGGAGTGTAGTGGTATCTCACTGTTGTTTTAATTTGTATTTCGTTAATGATAAATGACATTGAATATTTTTCCATTTTTTTTGACCTCTGTATACCTTTTTTGGTGGGTGTTTTCAGATCTTTTGCTCACTTTTAACTGAGTTGCTTTTCTTTTTTCTTTAATTGTTGAGTTTCAAGAGTTCTTCGTATATTTTGGGTGTAAGTCCTTGTAAAAATGTTTTGCGAATATTTTCTCCCAGTAAGTGACTTGTTTCTTTATTATCTTAACAGTGTCTTTTGCATGGCAGAAGTTTAAATTGTTTTTTTTCTTTTATGAATTGTGATTTAAGTGTTGTATCTAAAGTCTCATTGCCAAACCCAAGGTCACCTAGATTTTTTCCTGTATTTTCTTCAAGGCTGCTTATTTGTGTCAAATGGATTTAGATCAGCCAGGAAAGAGTAGGGTATCCCATTCTTATTGATATGATTTTAAAGAGCATATTTTCTGACAGTCTATGATTTTAAAAAACAAGTTTTCTCAGTAAAAGTGCAGCTATGAAAGACGTTGTTCTGACTCAACAGCGGCAGCCTGACCTTGGGAGAAAAGTTGTTTCCTGTTAACTTCCCAGCTGGTTTTATCTGTGACTGTTTTTTGTGTGTCTGTCTTAATTTGCACAATGAATGGACAGTCTAATGTTTTACTTTTTCAGAGGGAGCAGATATTTTGCTTCCTTACCACACAAGCTCACCACACAATGCAGGGTTCTTAGCCTGCATCGACTTGATCATAACTCAGGAAAAGACAGATATTGGTCAATATTTCCTTCCAAAAGTGGAGATGATAAAGTAGAAGTATAGAAATCCTAAAGTCCAGACCTTCCTTGTTCAGCCAGGTTTTGCTCCTTCTCCACACACCTTTGTTCTTTTCTCCAACTTCCAAGGAATCTCACAAAGGAAGTGGGAAACAATGAACCTATTACTTCTTTCCTGCTTTAAATCCAATTCCACGTAGTCACGGAGACTGTTGGGCAGGATCTCTGGCTTGGTGGAAAGTGGGGCGTGCTGCCTAAAGTGATAGTTTGGAGGCCTTCTCTGTGCCGTCGCTATGGGAATGCCAGCTATATGTTGGCTGGGTGCGGGGCCCAGTCGCCAGGCCACACTGCACGCCTCCACATCCTCAGAGAGCCCGGGACTTGGGTCCTGGCCCCGCCCCCTGCGGACCCGGCACTCTGTCAGTTCCGTCCCCGGTCCTGGGAACCGCTCTTTACCCCACTCTGCGTGTCTGCCGGAACCTGGCTGGGCAGCGCTACTTGCTGCCCTGCCAGGCCGGGTGAGGGCGGAGCCAGGCCTCCAGCCGCGAGGACTGGAGTCGCGGGAGGTGGAGCCCCAGTCCGGAAGCCGGGGATCCGCGGCCATGACGGTGCCGGTCCGCGGCTTCTCGCTGCTCCGCGGCCGCCTTGGCCGAGCGCCGGCGTTGGGCAGAAGCACAGCACCCTCCGTAAGGGCACCGGGAGAGCCCGGGAGTGCGTTCCGGGGCTTTCGGAGCAGCGGTGTGAGGTACCAGGGCTGCGGGCGCCGGGTGCGGAGCCGCTGGCGGTGGGAGGTCGGCGGGGGCGCGGGCGGCGCTCGCGCGCGTGGGGCCCAAGGCTCGTGGGCGGCCGCGCGGCGGCGGGCTGGGTCGAGGACAGCCTTGTCTGTGAGGTGGCCTTGCCGGTCGCGCGGGCGAGTCGCAGTTGCCTCAGCTTGGGGAACGAAAACGTGCTCTGCTCTGGGCTCTCGCACCAGAATGTTCCATCTTTGCAGCAGGTGCACTTGATTTAGGAAGATATTTGAGGCACTAAGAAAAGGTAGTATAAAAATACGTGGTCGGCTTGGTCAAACATTTGTTTTTACTTTGGTTATTTTAGTGTTTCGTAAATAAAGGAGTAGGCGTTGTCCAGATGACTTACTAATGTTTGCGTTTCTGAATTCCTTTGTTAATAGTTTTGTCTAAGTCTTTTCCAACTCTAAAATTATTTATGGTTTCACAAAACCAAATATCAATCCAGATTTCTCAGTCTTTTCATGTATGGCTCTCCCTAAACCTCTGTCAGGTGATGAGACTTAGATTCATTACATGTCTTGGTTGCTGGCAAGAACCATGCAAATACAACAGGGTACGCACTCTTCTATCTTATACTTTACCAGTCTTAGTTGCAAAATCCGTCTTAACAAGATGAAAATATATCTTCTTGACCCAGAGCTTGTGAGTCCAGAAGAGCCTCTGTTTTCAGACTTTCAGGGCTTCCAGAAATGCGCTTTCATTGCCATTTTACGTCCAAAATTGTGTCTCGAGTTTTTGTATCCGCCAGTGCCCAGCACAATCCCTAGAAAAACAATGACTGGTAACGTGGAAACATAGATACTGTTTATTTAATTTAAATCAGTTAACTCCCTATTGTGTACATTTAGATCTTAGTCTCGAGTGTCTGAATTTAAAAATTACTTCCTATAGGATTTGCTTTGGACATAATTTCTCGTGACTAGGTCTTCCACAAGGATATGTGAGAAAATAACAGTGAATCAGAGCTGTGTAAGCTGTAGTAGGTTGGGTAGGAATGTTCCACTTAGTTTGGAACTACCAGCTAGATCTACTACCTAGGAAAAGCAGATTCTGTAGAATTCTATTTGTTTTAAAGAATTGAGGAAATTATTTGCCGTCACTCTAAATTACTTGTTTGTATCATTATTTTTTGAATTTCAGTTGTTTGAGGGGTGCTTTTCAGGGTGAGGATAACTTGTTTCAAATAGTACAACTTGATTAATTTCCCTTTGTCAGCTTGCTGTAAACAACTCCATCTCCCCATCTTCTCCATGACCTGCATACATTGAATGGAAGTCATTACAAACAACAGTTACAACCCCAAAATTTGGTTGTAGCCACTTGCTTTGTACACACACACCAACTCATGTAGAATTCAAAACTTTTAAGTTACACATAATGACCTCTTTATAATTTAAAATAGTTGAGTGCAAAGGTTTTGGAAAGCTATTATCCCTATGCACTGTAAGAGTTACTAATTTCAGCCTGGCTGCTTTCAGTTCCACTTGATGCAGATTATAGTTATAAAAAAAGTAATATATTTTGATAGTTTTTATTTTTTAAAGAGGGCACTAGGCAAGTTAAGATAAGGCGGGGGTTTTGACGCCCTCTTTGTACTGAATACCATCTCTGAAGATGAGGTTGGCCCCAAGGTTGAGAAACACCTGTGGACTGGTGGGTCTCGGGTGGGGAGGAATTCGGACAGTGTGTTGATGCTTATTGGTGTCTCTTTTCTCTTCTAGGACCAGCAGAGAGAAGAGATTCCATCTTCCAGAGGTTGCCACTGTCTGCCTCCCCACTTGTCCCCATCCACAGTCATCTTTTTTATATATATAATGACACATTAGTTGTCTAGTTCTTCATAGTTAATGTGGTTTAAGTCTGACATCTTTTCTTTTGCCATGAAATTTACACCTTAGTGTTATTCTCACTGAAAATTGCCTTTGAGTTTGACAAACTCTTATCCCAGTGATATTGACTGTTTTAAATTAACAGATTTATCACCATTTCTGAGCTGTGTAGGGCCTTAATTGAAAAAGTATCTTTGATAATTTTTTCACATTTTGGCCACATGCCTATAATAATGGAATATTTACAGTACTTTTTAGTGGAGAACTTTTTTAAGTAGAATTTCAATAATTAATGTTTGATGGAGTTTGGAAGTTACTGTATTTTGAAGTATCGTTTAACATTCTCCTCTCAATGAGTTTTCCTTTAAAATTTGCAGTGAATTTGTTTTCCTGTTTATGCATGAGAATTTAGGTCTTATTAATTGGGGGAAATTAATGTTAAAGTAATAAATAAGCCCTTGTTGCAGCTTATTGTTTCTTGAAATGAATTAACTATCCAGGCAAAAGGTTAAAAATGAAAAAAAAAAGTCTTTGTAACTAAATTTTTCCCATTTTGTTGTGGTATTTGAGGAGTTTACAAATCAAAATGTCCTGGGTTAAAAGGCATCACATGAGTTTGTGCCCATTGCTTTTCAGTGTGAGGAGTCTGATAGCAGCCCATCCCATTTGGGTGGGAAGGTTATAGACCTTGCACATTAATGCCATGCTCAAAGCAGATTTGCAGGTATCCTGCAACACAGGGACTTTCAGAAAACCCGCTTTGGCTTATTCTACCTGAACTACTTATTTTAATTAACTAAATGGATATCCCAAGCATTCCATGTTTATCCTGTTGCTCAGTGTATCCTCAAATCGTTAATTTGGTAGATTCTCTTTTTTGTCTTCATACTATTATTTCTTTTAGCTTTTAAAAAAATTGTGTACTGCCTACAGGTCTTTATGGAAGTTTCACCTTTCTTTGTGTCGCACTGGCATCGGCTGTATAATTTTTGCAGCTAGACCACATTTAAAAAAAAATCTACATTTTTGGAACTAGTAAAAGATACTTATTTGTGTTATTTAAGTATTCATGTCTTTTACCGTGGGTAGTTAAGTTTAATAATTTAAAAAGACACATTTTATCAGTAACAATGTTCATTTTATTTTTCAGACTCTTCCCTCTACTACTTACTCTGTATTTCTGTCTCTTCTAATGACTAGGAAAGGCAGTTTCTCAAAATCATCTTCTATTTAGTTGGCAAATGTGATAATGTGGGTGGTGTTCCTATCTTCCTGCTGTACCTGTTCTACTGAAATGAGATATAATAGCCATCTGGCTACAATTTTGATTTCTAAGAAGTTCTTATGTCATTTTAAATTCAAAAACTAAGTATTTCAACATTTGGTCTCTCATATCTTAAGTTTTATTTTCTTTGTTCCAGCTGTTCAGAGATAGTGTGTTCTAATATCTCCACAATCAAGATTTTTGACTAAAATGGATCAGTACATGAAAAAGAGGGACTAGTATTAATTTTAGATCTTGTTAGTTAATCATGGTCTTACTAATAATTTGGCAAGTTCTTTAATGACCCAAATCTTTGTATTTCAAATGCCTTGAAGTTGTTATTCTTTCCTATTAGTACCCTGATGGGAGGATGAAAACAGCAGAAAGGAGCAGCACCAGATGATCTTTTCATGGGCATGTACTCTTTCAAGGAATCCCATGGAGCTCAGTGAAATTACACTTTGGCTTAGAGATAATTAAGTTGTGGAAGGAGGTTTAAGAGAGGAGCTTAGGTGAAATTTGAGCTGTAAATGAGTATGCTAAATTAAAGAAATGATTAGTAATAAATGAGATTTGCTATTAAGAAATTCACTTTGGATCTGAGACAACATTTTACATACAATGTAGAAAACTTTATGGTCAGAACAGAACACAGTCTGAACCTAAATTAACAGTAGTGTTAAACAATTCAGGGCAGGATATTATCCAAGAAGGCCTAGCCAGCTGCTCCACTTAATGTTACATCATAAGTGGTTTCTGTGTTGCTATTGTTTTTATTAGCATTTCAATGACTGTGTCATATTACATTAAATCAATTGGCTCTAACTTACCTAACCATCTTGCTGCTTTTTAATGTCTAGTTCTTGGAAAATATGTAATAATTTACTCTCAGATTGAGGTCATGTCCTTGTCAATGTCATACCAACCAGGTTTGTTCACTGCATCATCTGAACACTATGTAGGTTTCTATAATTAGGCTCATTAGAGTGTTCCTAGATCCAAAGACTATCTAAAGATCTAAAGATTCATAATTCTAAAGTGAGGGTGTGTGTATAGTTTACAACAGATGTTCTCTCCCCACTTTTTTTTTTTTTTTTTTTTTTTTGCTGTTTGTGATTAACTGGAACTGCAATGAATGCCATCATGCTTTTAAGGAATTCAGTTGTATTGTTGAAAAATACAATTTTCTTAATATCTAAGGAGCTCTTAGTCAGTGGTAAGCACTTTGCTGAGATTTTGCATATACAGTATGCCCTTCGATCCTCACAACAACTAAAGGAAGTAGATAGACACTATTACTATTCCCAGTTAACAGATTGAGAAATTGAGGCTTAAAGAAATTAAACTTGTCAAGTTGACACAGTAAATACGTGGTGAAGACAAGGCTTGAACCCACATCATCTTTCCGGTGTTCTTCTCTACAAGCAGTTTATAATTATTGACTTATCTCACTTTTTCTTCTTTTTGAAACATTTATTAATATTAAATCTCATACAACTTTTGTGAATCTAGAAAGCTAATTTTGCATGTAAATTTTAAAATTGTTTTGTTAGATTCCCTCAGTTTGAGATGTTCTTAACCTGGGACCTTATGGATAGAATTCAGAGGATCCATAAACTTGGATTGGAGGTTACTAACTTCTGATAAATTGAGCATTTTTTTTCCATTGTTAGTGTTGGCAACAAATACATAATATCATCAGTACATGTGACTTGCTAATATAATTTACAAATATTTCAGTATCACAAAGTTGAGGCAGATACCACAAAACATCATCTGCACATCACTATTTTGTTATGGTAGTTAGACCTACCACTAGATCCTGTTATTTAATACTTTTAAAAAAAAGCATTTGATAATATTTCAGTAAAACTAGTTTTCCTTGTAATCTGTATTTTATATTGAATGTTTAAAAGGATTGTTCTGAGAAAGAGTCCATAGGTTTCAGCAGATAGGCCAAGAGCTTTTGTGGCACAAAGCTTAGCATCTAAGGTTCTTTCTGACAAAGTTAGTTTGAAAACAATGGATATTGTTTAGTACAGAGTCAGAAAGTTAACTAGTTAAAAAACTGGATATGAAGAAGAGTCATATATAATGAAAAGGTATTTTACTTTTTATTGATTTGCAGATGTAATTTCTAGTAAAATTACTTCAAGATGTGAATAGGGTACTTGGGGTATGAAACAAATTTTTTTAAAGAGGCCATAAACTTAACACTTGCAGGTATTCATTTATTTTAATAACACACTTCAAAAGACTCCCTATACTGGTGATTGGTTTTATTCCCTATGGAATTTTGCCCTGTTTTGGGGGGGTTTCATTTCTATTGTACAAACTCAAGACATCGAAGATATGCCCTAAGATATAAAGCAATTAAACTGTATGTTAGGGCCTGGGTAGAGCTTGGAATTGTTATTCATTCTATTAGGATTTTTCGTCTTTTTTTGTTTGTTTGTTTTGTTTTTTGTTTGAGGCAGAGTCTTGCTCTGTCACCCAGGCTGGAGTGCAATAGCACGATCTCGGCTCACTGCAAACTCTGCCTCCTGGGTTCATGCCATTCTCCTGCCTCAGTCTCCCAAGTAGCTGGGACTACAGGCGCCCGCCACCACGCCCGGCTAATTTTTTGTATTTTTAGTAGGGACAGGGTTTCACCGTGTTAGCCAGGATGTGTCTTGATCTCCTGACTTCGTGATCCGCCCGCCTCAGCCTCCCAAAGTGCTGGGATTACAGGCGTGAGCCACCGTGCCTGGCCAGGTTTTTTCAACATTATAGAGATAAAATGGTTCATTGCAGCTCTAGTTGAAGTCGTGAATAAAGATGAGATTGAAACTAAGATATGGATTTGCCAAGTATACGAATTAAATAAACTCTTGATCTTGACTAGGTTTTATTTGTTGGTAAGCTACTTTTTTGTGGAAGAGTATTTTGATACATAGAAATAATCCTCCCCCTTTGTTATTTTGCTCTAGTTTATTAAATACATCATTTGATTCTAATAAGCATAGATAAGGTGGTTAGTTTATTTTCTGGAAGTACAAGTAAACAAGCCCATGGAAACAGCACTAAGTGCTGAAGACTTTCTGCTCTCATAATGTTTCTGGTTATCGAAATATGTCTCCATCTGTAATTTAGCAGAAACTAAGAGAAAGAGCCACTTTTGCAAACCAGCCCATGAACTTTTAGCCAAATCCTCTTATGTAATGTAAGGTCAACAAGAGAGTATTCCCATTATATAGATGAAGAAATTGCATGCCGTTGAGAGAAGCTAAGTGACTTGCCTAACTTTATTATTGCTACTAATGGTAACCCAGAGCTCTGATGCTCAGGACTTCTAATTTCAGGTGAGTAGTTTGTACTACATAGTGCTGCCCTGCTACTCACTAGCCACCACCTCCCTTCTTTAATTTTTGCCTCCTGATGAAGCCACATTTCGTGGCTAGCCCAGCAGTAGGCTGGGCTTTTGGAAGGGAGGGCACCTTTTCTTGCCTTTGGGGGAAGGTCATTTCTGCCTTTGTGGGAAACCACCTGAGCAAGTAATGACAGGGCATATCATGTAAACAATATCTAAGGGGTCAAATGGATTTTATTTTTGATATGCATTAATGGCAAGGTCACTATGTAATTTTTTTGGCCAAACTAGCACATTTTTTAGAGTAAAAAGGGGCACGAATGTAATGAAAATTATATATTTGGAATATCTATTGGCTTACAAATATATTAGTGAACTTATAGAATAGTTTCAGACCATTTTCAAAATTAACATTTTAAAAGATAATTTATATCCTTATATGTTAAAATAAAAATTTATATTACCTGAACATTCAGCATGAACAATTATTCCTGGTGCATATTCACATGCTTGAATCAGTTTTTTAGCTGTATCTTTTAACACCTTGATACTGATAATTTTCTGAAAAAAGTTAATAAGATCTTATGCTTTATTTATTTATTTTTTTTTGAGACAGAGTCTCTCTCTGTCACCCAGGCTGAGTGCAATGGTGTGATCTTGGCTCACTGCAACCTCCGCCTCCTGGGTTCAAGTGATTCTCCTGCCTCAACCTCCCGAGTAGCTGGGACTACAGGCACATGCCACCACGCCCAGCTAGTTTTTCTATTTTTAGTAGAGACGGGATTTCACCATATTGGTCAGGCTGGTCTTGAACTCCTGACCTCGTGATCCACCCGCCTCGGCCCCTCAAAGTGCTGGAATTACAGGCGTGAGCCACTAGGCCCGGCCCTTATGCTTAATTTTAAAATTAAATTTTCTGCAATTTTCTTAACAGTTGCAAATAGAATCTTTGCTTTAGACAATGGTTATTTTAGTTTTAAAGGTACTGTCTCTATAGATGCTGAAACACCACATAAACTGCTAAATGGAACAGTCTTAATTCTACATTTTGCACATTGAAATGGGAAGATATTTTAGCCTAAATATTTTCACAGGTGCTATCTTGATGTATCTTTTCAAAGTACTTTTCTTTGACAAATATTTAGATAAAAGAAATAAGTTGTTTTTGTGTATGATTTTAAAAATAGTTTACCATATTTAGATAGGGGAAAATTAAAGTTTTTCTCAATTGTATTCCAATGTTTTACAAAATGGTAATTTATTCCAGGAAATTTTATTCAACAAAAAATATGAGTTCCATCAGAAGATTCTTCTCAGACATTGAACTATTTAAAATTACTATTATAGATGTATTTATTTACTAATTCTGCTGTATACAAAGTTCCACAAACTAGCTAGCTTGAAACAGCAGAAATCTGTTTTCACACTGGAAACAGTGGAAGGAGGCTGGAAGTCTGAAATCAAAGTATCTGTAGGCCCACACTCTGTCGACTAGCTTCTGGTTATTGCCAGCAGTCCTTGGTGTTCCTAAGGAATTTGCAGCTGCATAACTCCAGTCTTTGCCTCTGTTGTTAAATGGTTGTCTTCCCTCTCTGTCTTCACTTCCCTTTTTATGTGTCTCTGTGTCTTCTCTTGTAAGGACAGAAATTAAAATTACTTGTGCATTGTTTGAGCTATGATTTTTTAAATTAGTTTGCTTCTTCCCTTCCTTTTGAAGAGATAAGGTTTCTGTTTGTAAGCTTTGGTTTCACTGATTACAATTCACTAAAAACTTTAAATCTGAAGGTGTCCCTACCCCCATTTGGTCTGTTTGTTGAATATGTTGATTAATAATGACCAACAACTTTTGAAAAAAATGCAACAAGTGTTGCCCATCCCAGTGCCAGGCCAGCCCCCACAGACACAGCTTGTAGGCCAGTCCTTGCAGACCCAGGCTCTAGGCCTGCACTAATGCCGGGGCAGCATCCAAAGATTCCAGCTGAGCCTCTGCAGACTTAGGCATCAGGTAGAAACTCATGGACCCACACTGTAAGCCTGCCCCAGTACCAGGTCAGCTTCCATTAATTCAGGTCCAAGCCTATCCCCAGGGACCCAAACTCTGCACCCAACCCCATGGTTCTAGGTACCAGGTCTTCCCCTGCAGATCTAGGTACCAGGGCCATTCCAGAGGACCCTGGGCAAGCCTAGTCCCCACAGACTTGGGACCAGACCCATTCCAGTGCCAGGCTGGTCCCCATGGACTCAGGCTCAAGACCTACCCCAGTGCCAGGATGGCCCCTATACCTAGGCTTCAGGTCTGTATTTGCAGACCAAGGCTCCAGGACTACTCCTATATACCCAGTTGACAGCCCACCCCAGTGGACCCATGCACCAGATTAGCCCCCTGTGAGTTGAAGTATTAGGCCCACCACCTGCTGACCTAGGCATCACCTGCCAACTAATCCAAGGGCTTTAGCAGCAAGCCCACCCATGGACCATGCCAGATGGCCCATCAAGAATCTCTAGATCCACTGACTGGTGAAGGGCTTTCCCTACTGAAGCCAGTTTATAAAGACTGGAATAGGCGCCTACTTCTTCAAGCGATAGACAGCAATGAAAGGCCACAGGCTTACGAACCATTAGGGAAACATGGCACCACAAAAAGAACAAAATTAACAATAATTGACATAAAGAAATGGAGAGCTACAGGCTGCCTATCCAGAGAACACAGGTAGACAACTAGACAATATCAGTGATTTAAAATACTACAAAAGGGTAAAAACCAGGTACTGTGGGAGCTCACAGCAGATTCCCAGGGTACAGGGTTGGGAAAACATTACAAGAGTGTTTTATAAGCTGAGACTTGAGCAATGTGTGGGACAGACTTGGCAAAGTGGTTGGAGAGGTGAGAAAGGGAAGGAAGAGTGTTTCAGGCAGAGGGAATATTATATGTGAAGGTCTGGAGAGAACATGGTGCAGTTCGTGAATTAAAATATGACTGGTGTGTAGTGCGTGACTCACTAAGCACAGTGTTCTTTAACAGTGAGGCTAAAGTAGCTCATGCAGAAGTGTGTAACCCATAGGGGATTGGGATTTTAGTTAATTTTTTCCCCCAATTTCTCAGGTCAGAAATGTTAGAGTCATGTTTGCCTTCTGTTTTTCTTTTTTTCATATCCTACACCCAATCTCAGTTAACTCCCAAGGGTTCCACTCTCAAAATAGATTCAGAATCAGACTACTTAGCACCTCCATGGCTACCCCTTTGCCTAACTCCCCATGATCCCTTGTTTGTTACACTACACTAGCTTCTTAGCTGGAGTCTCCACTTCTCCCCTTGATCTCATTAGAGTCTATCCTTCATATTTTCACCAGTTATTTTAAAAGTGAAAGTCACGTCAAAATCTCTAATTGGCTTCGTGTCTCACAGTAAAAGCCAACATCCTTTCAAAGGCCTGCAGGGCCTTATATAATCTGATGTCCCATTCCTTCTCTGACTTCATGTCTTATCCTAGTTCACTTGTTCTTTCCACTGCAACCATTGGCCTCTTGCTATTCCTCAAAGATTTCAGGTATGCTCCTTGCTAAAGGCCTCCATACTTGTTCTTCCCTTCCCTTGGCCTAGAATGCTTTTCTTCCAGAAATCTACATGACTCATTCCATTCATTTCTGCCCACGTGTCACCTGATTTATCAGAGAAGTGATATCTTAACCCACCTATGTAAAATAACTCTGGCCCTCAGATAAGTCCTTTCTCTGCCTCATGTTACACATATTAAATACTTGTTGTTTTCCAGTTTGCTTATATCTTCTTCAACTAGAATATAGTTTCCATAAAAGTAGGTAATTGTTTTGTGCCCTATTATTTATATTCCCAGTGCCCAAAATAGTTTTCAGCACATAGGAGACTTTCAATATATATTTGTTAAGTGAATAAACAATGAGCATGTGGTGGGGAGTTTTAACCAGGGAGGTGCTGTAATTAAATTAGAAAACAATCACTCTGGCTGCAGTATGGAAAATGGATTAGAGGAGATCAAGACAAGCCGGAGAGAAATTTTAGGAGATGTATTATTCAGGGGCTGAACATTTGAATTGTTGCTGATGTTTAACCTTTTTAGCTTTTCAAGAATTTTCATGTTGAAAAATCTAATTTGTTTATGCACTAAAGTAATGAGAATGTGTGAGTTGACTAGTTCTTCCAGCACATGGACCAATACAGGCACTCTCTCATTGGACCTGCATTAATTTGAGGTTGCTTCATTTTGCCTCTTATAGTGACTCCTACAGAGCTAGGCTTGCTGAGTCTCTACGGTGACTGATGGAGTCAGTTGGAGGGGCCAGTTGCTACTGAAAATGCTCAGAGACCTAACTCCTAATTTACCCATAAACACCAGCTAGCCAGGCTGTATCATGTCTGCTATAATTAGTTAGCGAGCTGACTTAGCACCTCAGTGCTATAATTTAAAGTAAACCCTGAACAGTCTTAGACTTGAGTATGCACGGTACAGTTAAGTTTAATCTGTATACAGGTTGTCTCTTTGGAGTCTGGGAATCAGTTTATGCTATTGGTCTTCTCTGACAATCTCCAGGTCACGCAGATTTGTACTGTCTAGGACATAATTAGCCTAGATTATACTCAGTGATTGCCAGCTTCACAGTGGCCTGTGAACAAATTATTTTGTTTAATGTGAGTGAATCAATAATGTGTCAGCAGTAGCATCACTACTCACAAGCTATAAAATGCAAGACAGAGTTCAGATGTTTTTATATTTTAAAATAGAATGTATATTCCTTACTGTGTTAGGTGATTACTAGTTTTTTTAACAGATGAATCTGCTTCTATAATAGTGTTCTACCCTAAGAAAATATTGCTGACACAAATTGATTTATGGAAAGTTTTATTTGCTACTACTTATAAATGAGTTGTGCTGGAATTTGTTGCTGTATCTGCAGTTCTTAGTATTTGCTAATATACAAGATCCTTGTTATCTTAGTGCCAAAAGGCTACTTAAATGAATTCATAAAATATCCTCACCAGAAATTCATAGGAAACAGTGAAAAAAGTTTGTTACTTTACTTTGAAAAATAAAAACCTCAAAAGTTTTATTTTATTTTAACTTGATTTGCTTATAATTACATACAAAGTATTGGAAGGTACAAAGCACAAGCTACAAAAATCACTCAAGAAATATTAGATAACCTGGATTGCCCTCTATATTAAGGAATTTAAGTTTGTAGGTTTAAACCTTCCCAGAAAGAAAACCCCAGAATCAGATAGCTTCATGGGTGAATCCTACCAAACATTTAAGCGAGAAAAAAATGCCAATTCTTTACATACTCTTCCGGAAATTCGAAGAGGATAGAATTCTTCCTAACTCATTCTGTGAAGCTAGCATCATCCTGGTATCAAAGCTACATGATAACATTATAAGAAAAGAAAACTACAAACACCTCTTATGCATGTAGATGCAACAATTTTAACAAAATTTCAGATGAAATCCATGATAGTCTGGAAAGGATAGATACATAATAACCAACTGGGATGTATCCCAGGAATGCAAGTTGATTTAACATTTGAAAATTAATCAGTTACCATATTAACAGACGAACACTCGAGAAAAACATATAATCATCTCAATAGACATAAAAAACACTTGGCAGTAGCCTCATACAAATTCTCACCAAACTAAAAATAGACATAAATCATAAACTGAATGTATAACTTAGGCCCATAAAACATCTAGAAGAAAACGCTGGAGAAAACCTTTGTGACCTTGAGTTAGGCAAAGATTTCTTTTATACAACACTAAAAGCATGGTCCATAAAAGGAAAAAATAATGAATTGGAGTACATTAAAATTAAGAACTGTTCTAAAAACATGAGAATAAAAAGGCAAAGCACAGACTGGGAGACAATATTTCAAACCCCATATCTGATAAAGGACATGAATCTAGGATACACAAAGAACTTTAAAAAAACCCAAATGTCCAACAACGATAGACTGGATTAAGAAAATGTGGCATATATACACCATGGACTACTATGCAGCCATAAAAAACGATGAGTTCATGTCCTTTGTAGGGACATGGATGAAACTGGAAACCATCATTCTCAGCAAACTATCGCAAGGACAAAAAACCAAACACTGCATGTTCTCACTCATAGGTGGGAATTGAACAATAAGAACACATGCACACAGGAAGGGGAACATCACACTTCGGGGACTGTTGTGGGGTGGGGGGAGGGGGGAGGGATAGCATTAGGAGATATACCTAATGCTAAATGACAAGTTAATAGGTGCAGCACACCAACATGGCACATGTATACATATGTAATAAACCTGCACATTGTGCACATGTACCCTAAAACTTAAAGTATAATAATAATAAAATTAAAAAAAATTCAAAATAGGAAACAACCTACTAAACAATGGGCAAAAGACTTAATTATTTAATTCACTAAAGAAGATCACAGATGGCAAATAAGCATATGAAAAGATGTTCAACATCAGTATTCATTAAGGGAATGCAAATTTAAAGCACAGTGACATACCACCATATGTCCACTAAAATGTCAACAGTTTTAAAACCTGACCATCTGAAGTGATGACAAGTATATGGAGCAACCAGAACTCATATAGTGTTTGAAGGAATGCAAAGTTGCAAAGTGGTACAGTGTTTTTGTAACATAACAGTTTTTAACATATTTAAACATACACTTACGATGTGATCTAGCCATTCCCCTTTGAGATATTTGCTCAAAAGAAATTAAAGCGGCCAGGAGTGGTGGCTCACACCTGTAGTCCCAGCATTTTGGGAGGCCAAGAGGGGCAGATCACTTGCAGCCAGGAGTTCGAGACCAGCCTGGCCAACATAGCAAAACCCCGTCTCTACTAAATATACAAAAATTAGTCAGGCATGGTGGCGTATGTCTGTAATTCCAGCTACTCTGGAGGCTGAGGCATCAGAATCATTCGAACCCAGGAGGCAGAGGTTGTAGTGAGCCGAGATGTTACCACTGAACTGCAGCCTGGGTGATAGAGACTCTGTCCCCCACCAAAAAAAATTTTAAAGCATATGTGTACAAAATATATTAAAGCATATGTGTTATAAAATGTTCGTAACAGCTGTATTTGTCATGATCAAAAACTGGAAAGAACCCAAATATCCATTAATTACAATTGAATGGATAAACAAATATTGGTATATCCATACAATGTAATACTACTCAGCAATAAAAAAGAAATGAACCATTCAAACATGCAACTATGTGAATTAATTAAAAAATAATTATGCTGAGTGGAAATAGCTGGCCAAAAAAGAGTATGTAGTATTTGATTCAATTTTTATAAAATTATTGATAATACAAACTAATATATACTGAACAAAAGAGGTCAATGGTTGCCTGGAATGGTGAATTGAGGAGTGGAATCTGGCAGAGACAGGTGGAATGGCAAAATTTTAAAGGTGCACCCGGAAAGTTTTGGGAATGATAGACATGTTCATTTTCTTGACTATAGTGATGGTTTCTCAGGTATATACATATATTAAAACTTAAACTTGTACATGTTAAATATATCCAGTTTATTATATGACAATTATACTGAATAAATCTTTTACAGAAATAAGACAGCAGAACAAGATTATTATATCGAATTCATCATGACATTTCATGTCTTGAAAGCTATTAAAATTTTAATGAAGAGTAGACAAAATTAGAATCAAAAGTAGAGTTTACTTAGAATGTCTAGTTGTGATTGTATTGTCTAACCAATTTGCTCAGTTATTTACTCATAAATTATGATTGTTATTAAAATACACTTTTATGGTAAACTAAAGTGGTTTTCAAACATGGTCATACACAAGAATCACATGTAGGAAATTATTAGACATGCAGATTTCCAGGTTTTTCCCCTGCCCCCAGGAATTCTGAATTGTAGATGTGGATTGTGGGGTCTGGGAATCTGCAATTTCAGGCAGTTTTTGATGTGTGTATCCATAGACCACGCTTGGAATTGCTTCTTAGCAGAACATTGTTTACATCAAAATTGCATGAACTGAGATGAATGCAGTGGAAGACTGGTGCCATGCTATAATGGTGTATTTTTGATCAAGTTCTACCTATACGTCCACAAACCTGCTAGAGAGAGCAGTTGACTTATTTGGAAGGAGCACAAAGTTTGCATTTTGTGTGTTGTCGGATATTTATAGCACCCGCCCTCATTAGAAACTTTAAAGTGTACAGATACCACAAAGAATTAAGGTTTATAAGGGCTTCCTTTCCTCCTCCTCTTTCTCTTCTGCTTCTTACTCTTTCCCTTTTCCTCCTTTTCATAATATTTATTGACCTACATTTGATGTTTTTTGTAGTAATCATGTTTTTACCGGGCCATTCAATAATGAAAGGACAGGGGCAGAAGGAAGAAGGGACCACCTTCTACTTTATCAGATACCTTTAAAAAAATAAACACACAGTAAGAGCAATGTAATTCACCACTTTAAAGTTTGAGGTCATGGAGAGCAGAAAAGCCTTTCTAGAAAGTATTTCTTTGTGCCTTTCCAGAGATAGTTTATATCATCTATCAAATTATGGCACTTCTTACCTTCTGAAATACTTATAAACTGCCAGGAAGTAATCTTCTGTGGAAACTTACTCCATTAGAAATGATGCCATTGCATTGGGAAGGAACTAAACTATCAGTTTACTGACCTGATCCCCACCATAATCAGTGACAAGCATGGCAAGACTCACAGCCGTTGTCCGGGGCCATGCCTGGGGCCATGGAATAACATTTTTCTTTGAGTAAGTTAAAAGAGTTGTGTAGTATGAAGCTCATGACTTCAGAGTCTTGTGCTGGATATGCTAACCAAAAACGAACTGATTTCGCCTTAGGGTCACAAGATTGTGGGGCTACGTGTATACATAGTGGAGTCCAGTCTTCAAGATGGTTGCCAGTTTTAACTAGGCTGTGCTGATTGATCTGCCTCTTTAGAAAAAATAGCAGAACTTTAAATTTAGGCAATATTATAGTCCAGATCTTGAGTATGTGGTTTGATAATTTATATGAATACATAAATGTGTGTATATGTATATACATATGTATGCATATGTGTATATAATATATATGTTTTATATATGTATGTGAAAGTTGTGAAGAAATGTACACTGTCGTTAGCATCTTAGTCTATTTGAGCTGCTATAACAGAATACTGTACACTGGTTGGCTTATACAAAAACAAATTTATTTCTTATAGTTCTGTAGACTGGGAAGTCCAAGGTCAATACACCAGAAGGTTCAGTGTCTGGTGTGGGCCTGCTTTTTGGTTAATAGATAGCTGTCTTCGTGCTATGTCCTCACATGGCAGAAGGCACAAGGGAGATCTCTGGAATTTCTTAAAAGGACACTAATACCACTTATGAGGGCTCTATCCTCATGGTATAATCACCACCCAAAGGACCTACCTCCTAATACCGTAACATTTGGGGTTAGGATTTCAACATATGAATTTTGAAGAGACATACACATTCATTTTATAGCAGATAGATTTTACTGTAGAACTAAATAACAGAGTTGGAATCCTTCACAAAATTATAAAATATTTATGAACCTGAAGAGTAGGTGTCACTATAATTGAAAAAAAAAATCAAATTTTGGGTGCTTGGAGAATCATGGTGGTTTTATTGAGTTTTGTACCTTAAATTTGTGCAGTTGAATGTTTCTTATTTTCTTTTTAGTATTTATTGTTTTGCTTTCCACAGACATGAAGCCATTATTATATCAGGAACCGAAATCGCCAAGCATATCCAGAAAGAAATACAGCGAGATGTGGAATCATGGGTTTCCCTTGGAAACAGAAGACCTCACCTCAGTATAATTTTAGTGGGAGATAACCCAGCAAGCCATACATATGTCAGGAATAAGATAAGAGCTGCCTCTGCTGTAGGTGGGTGTGTGTTTTAGTTGTAATTACTACTAAATATGTTTTCTGTTTTTACTTCAAATCGTGATAATTATGAATGATAATTATCAAATAAGTGCCATTTGAATTGCATGTATTATTATTAAAGATTATTCAGTTACCAAAGCTTATGTTAATTTCATATGATTTTTCTTCAAATTTCTTATAGGGTTAATTCAGTGTGTTTTATATTCTATGGCAAGATATGCAAAGGATAGTTTACATCTAAAAGGCCTGCTTTCATTATATTTGCTTTAATCAAATAATAAACCTGGCTTGTTCACTCTGTTAAACTTGGCCTAATAGTTGTGTGGTAGTGATATTTTTATTCTCTTCAAATCTACTAACAGTAGCTTATCTCAAACAAGTACAAATTGTCACCCGGCATTCCAGGCCAAAGAATATATGTGGATCAAGAGGAAACACCTGTACTATTGGAGAAATCCTTCCTGATGATGCATGGAACATCAGAACCTTTCACGGCAGTAGGAACAGTCCCACACTGTGTCAGACACTATTGATGAAAAACCATATTCAGTTAGTCAAGTGACCTTCTCTACCTGTTTTTCTTCTAGGTATTTGTAGTGAGCTCATTCTAAAACCTAAGGATGTTTCTCAGGAAGAACTTTTGGACATAACTGATCAATTGAATATGGACCCAAGAGTCAGTGGTATATTAGTTCAGTTACCACTACCAGGTACATAATGCTCCTCTTATTTATCTGATTTTGTTAAAAGTGAAACAAAGGGCATCTTTCAACATCATATTATGATACTGCAAGTAATTTATAAAATACATTCAGAAGGAGACTAGCTATTTTACTAGTAATAGGTGTAATAGTGATTTCTGAATGATTTGTGCTTACATGGACAAAATCCTTGAAAGTGAAATATAAGCATTGGCAATACATACACTCCTTGCTTTGCACAGTAGTATGGGACCCTAAAAATGACGATGTAAGATGAAACCAGGTAATGTGATCTTAATAATCAAAGGTAAAAATAACAATTTTTCTGTGGCCTTTAAAACTTCTTATCCAAGCATTGAAAACTCTCCTACTGTGGTTCATAAATGTATAGGGAAATGAATAATTAGTAAAACTAAACTAATGTTTTTTAGTACACTCTAATTTAAAACATTAGAAACATTGAGAAAGTGTATGATATCTTTGCAAAAGCTCGTCAAAAGTAGTTGGAGCAGTGTTTGTCTTCTATCTAATTCTATAACATCATATGGAATGGGCATCTTTTCTATGTCTTGGTGAATTGAACTGTTATATTCCTTTCAAAGTTTATATTAGCTCCCAGTATTTTGTCTATTCTACTTTCAATGTTGTGAAATTTCTCTGAGAGTTCCTTAACATTTAAAGGAATTTCAGTATGAAGTTTCACATTGGCATCACTTCATCTGAGATGTTGTTGTCTTTTTTATTACGATCACTTTCCTCGTTTGTGTGATGGATTCACCCTCATTAAGTTCCTCTGGCTGCGTAACTACGTCTCTCCAAAGGATTCAGTGTCAGCATTCTATGGTCAGCTATTTCTCCTACAACTCCATTTACATTAAATTAGATTCCTATTGAAATGACTTTGTTTTTTATGTTTATCAGGCTTTTTCAACATAAGACTTACCTTCGCTTCATGCGGGCCTAGGTTTCTCTTGTCTTTGTTTGCTGTTGTTCAGATCTTCTACTTACATCCAGTTTCCATCCCAGCATTATCACATTTTGTTTCTTTGCTATACTTTCACTTTTATAGGCTAATCCCCTCTGTCTGTTATCCACTTTTGTAAAATATCATGTGGGTTTATCTCTGGGAAACATGGAGAAAACAACACTTTGCCATCTATGTTTGATGATTGTAAATGTGCAGTGACCAATCATTTGAACGAAGTGCTATGACTGGTCACTGATCATCATCTCATCTGTTATTTCTGTAGTGATTTGTGGACTAAAGAGCTAGCAGCTCTTGTATAATTACTATGAAATTTGAAATGTGTTATTGGAGGACTAGTATTATTTAACTAAATTGTTGTTCTGAAATTTGTGCATATTTAAACTGCACAAAATGAGGACTGCAGGTATAGTATAGGTTACAGTAGCTTTGTAGTTTTGAGTTCTGTAAGCTTTGATTAACAATCGTGATGTGCAAAAAGTAAAGCTATATAATGCTATTATATGGGATCTTTATGTGGTATTAATATTTTTCTTTATCCAGCAATATAATGTAATATCTTACTTAGCATATGTTATAGCTTTTGTGCTGTTTACATTATATCAAAAATTCTTACTTCTAATTCTTTTCCTCCAATATAGCTGCACTGACAAAAATCATCAAGTTAATAAGAATCTCAGAAGCTATCAGTTTCCCCCTGAGAAAAATGCTCTGGCAGATAATGCTTACATTAATGATGTTAAAGTTAGTATAGTGATAGTATCACTTACCTTTAAAACTAGAAAAAAAATTCAACACGTGCAGCACTCTTATATCATAGGAAAATGAGATCTAGAGAAGATCAGGAGTTTATTAACATCACAAATCTGTCCAAAAAATTTTAACAGTGTTTCTTAATTGTTTGATTCACTCACAATGAATCTCCTGTTGGTACTGTATTTATCAAGCAATCTTCTTATAGTTTGCAGTTTTTGAAATTTTCTCTACTTGGCATTTCTATGACATTTCAATAACTGTATAAACGTGTCACAACATTAATTCTTAAAATGTCCATTCTACACAAAATGACCTGAAAAGACATTTCTTAAGAGAAGACATACAAATGGCCAACAGGTATATGAAAATGATAAACTTCACTAATTATCAGGGAAAGGCAATTTAAAACCACAATGAGATATCACCTCACACCTGTTAGGATGGCTGTTATCAAGAAAATGAGGTAAGTGTCAAGGATGTAGAGAAAAGGAACCCTTGCTCACTGCTGTTTAGAATGTAAATTGGTACAGTCATTTTAGAAAACAGCATGACAGTTCCTCAAAAAATTAAAAATAGAATACCGTATGATCAAAAAATTCAATTTCTGTATATATATCCAAATGTCATGATATCAGTATGTCAAAGAGATATCTGCACTCCTAAAGTAATGCTGCACATTGCAGCATTACTTTAAGATACATAATCAACTTTAGTGTCTATCAGTGGCTGAATGGATAAAGTAAATGTTGTTGTATATATACACTATGAAATAAGAATCAACTTTTTAAAAGAATGAAATCCTGTCATTTGCTATAACATGGAACCTGAAGTATATTATACTAAGTAGAATGAGCTAGGCACAAAAAGAAAAACCTGCATGATCTTACCTGTAGAATTTTTAAAAGTAAACTCATGGAAACATAGAGTTAATGGTGGTTACCAGGGACTGAGGACTGGAGAGGGGATTGTGGAGATGTTGGTTAAAGGATACAAAATTTTAGTTAGACAGGAATAAGTTGTGGAGGTCTATTGTACAACATGGTGACTTAGCTAATGACAACATACTATATACTTGCAAATTGCTGAGAAAGTAGATTTTAAATGTTCTCACCACAAAAATACATATCTTGACTTAGCTGTTTCATAATGTATACATATGTCAAAACATTGTACACCACACATATCTACAAATTTTTCTTTGTTAATTTAAAAGTATTAAAATAGTCATAGTTTTCAAAGTACATTACATTTAGTTTGTCACAGATTTCTAACTACGTTGGATTGTTTGTCTTAATAAATTTATATCTGTAGAAATTTTACCCCTTTTGAGCAACATTCCTTATTTGGTGAATTTATTAGCAGCTCGCTGCTAGATGGCACTGGTGATTTGTCTGTATTAAATACTAAATTGCCTGAGTCCTGTGCTAGAGACTAAATTGTTTGAGTGTCTCAAACAGAGAGTGTGAGAAGCATAGAGCTAAAGTGACCGCAGTGATTAAAAAAAAAAATCTGGATGTTCTGAGAAAGGGCAGTTTTCTATGTAGCCAAAAAGCCAATAATGCCAAAATTGTGGCTAACATTTATTACATTATGACACTTTTGTATGCCATTTATATTACAAATGGCACTTTGTATTTATTAACCCATTGGATCCTCACAATAATCCTGTGAAGCTGGAGCTATTATATATTTTTTACTGATGAGAAATTTGAGGCATGAAGAGGTTAAGTAACTTCTTCCAAGTTCATGGAGTTGCTAAGTAACTGAGTTGGGATTTGAATCCGGGCAGACTGGCCCCCATGCCAAGAATACTCTTACCGATTTTATTAGCACCCTCACTGGCACATCAGTGTTATCTAGTGAGTCATGTGTGCTTACTATGTGGCAGGCACTCCCTTACCTGGATTATTTTATTGAATCCTACAAACACCCTTATATGATAAGAATTAACTTCTTCATTTTATAGTTAAAGAGACTGAGACACAGGGAGGTTAAGTGAATTGACCAGTATTACCTGTTAGTAAATGGTAGAGCCAAGACCCAAACCCAGATCAACTGATTTCAGAGCCTGCCTTTTAAACTTCTTGTTACATTTTACTGTCTCTCAGAACATAGTAAGGCATAACGTAAGCACATATATTTCAAACATTCACATACAAGTTCCTAGCACATGTAACCACCAAGTTGCTGATCATTCGGTTTCCCTGTTTCCATACTTATAACCTATATTTTTTACGGTTTTTACCTTGCTCAATAATGGTATTCCTATTTTTATTCATAATTTCTTTTTGGTAAGGTTTAAAAATGATAGCAATGGGATTAAAGACATATTAAATATACTATTCCTTTCAAAGTAGCCTCTATTTTAGTAATTGCGCTTTGGTACATTTTTGCTAGCAGAAGATACTATTCAAATATGGGTATATACAGTCTGAATTTATAATGTGGCTTTGTGATTTACTGACTGTTACTTAACTTTGATGAGTCTTACTTTTCTCATAAAAAGAGAATTGAAAATCGACCTTTTATACTACATATTGGGAACATATAGTTTGTTAGTTAATAGAAAAAGTTGGTTAAAGTAGAAAATTGTAAAACAATGCATATGTACCTTAAACATTGTGTTATATAATAAATAATTTAAATATTCATTCATCAATCTTTAACATAGATTAAAAGCTTTCTGGAGCCCACTGATTGGACTTCTGCATCATCTTCTGGCATTAATAATACTTATAATTCATTGCCTGTAATTTTCAGGTTGCGGTGTAACAGTGAAAATTCATCTAGATTTTCAAAATGTCTCCCAGTCTTCAAAGTCGCCTTGCTGTTACCTAAGTCATACTAATTCTTTTTAGTTCTTGAGAGTCTTTCCAGATCATTCAGCTTAGTTTTCTTACAAATAAGAACTGTTCCCTTTTGCACTCCATTGTCATTTATTTATATCATTTTTACCTATGTTATAGAATTTACTATGAAAAAACTGGCAAAGACAGGCTGGGAAATACAAAAATTGTCTCTTGGTTATGAAACTCAACTGATAGGGTTAGGAATAGTTTATTAACTATTCTCTGATATGTCCAGCAAGGGCTGGGCATCAGCCTTCATGTTTTACAGAATAAATGGAGCTCATTGGTTATTTTGATAGATTGGCTGTATAGAAGTAGATGAATACAGCCTCTCCTATGTATATCTCATAAGACTGTTATAATGAACAAATTAAACAATAAGCAAATGAAAAAATGAATGAGTCTAGTTGATTACACCTTCAAGCTTAATAATATAAAATTATTTTCTATAATTTGGTTAGTAAATGTGTATTTCAAATTATTTTATCATTAGAAATCTGAGATTTCTCACAATTAGGGCAATGTCTTGAGTAAAATAAATTCCAAGTTAGAATTATAATTCTAATGTTTGAAGACAGGTTTGCATAAGAATTAAACAGAATGTGCAGGGAGTTTCCATGCATCTCATTTGAGCAACAAGCAAAGAAATGAGATAGAATTCTGTACTGTTTAATGGTACTGGGGTTGTCACAAGCTAAGCCTTGTTTATGTTCAGAAGCTGTGCAACTTTGTTCAGGATTTGAAATACTCGGGATATAAGAGTACACAGCCTTGCTGTTTGTCCAGTAGCTGACCCTAAAGCTAAGGAGAAATAAAAATGACCGAATGCAGATGCTTTCCTACTCCTGTCCTGACCGTGCAGAGATTCTTATCAATAAGTGGTCACTTTGTCGAGGTAAGAAAGGGGTCTGTTATTTATGTTATATTCTTTTTTTCTTCTAAGTAGGCATTTTATTTTATTTTTTTAGCTTTTATTGAGTTATATGTATTAAACTGATATCATATTAAAAGTTAAATTTTTGGAGTATGTATCTTTGTATAGAGTAAAGTAATTAGAAAAATAGTCTTTTAAAACTGGGAACCAGTGGCATCCTTTTCAAACTAGAATAATAAAAGGGAAATTATAATATTCAACAAACTTGAAGCACACTGGAATTCTGCTATAAATATTTGTTATAGAATAGAATTTGGTGCAGGGTGAATTTGATTTAAGAGGGTTTAAATTATATGAACTGTGTGAAAACATTTAGATCTAAGGCTGAAAACAATTATCAACTCAATGAAATTTTAATATGGTATTTCACAACTGTGACTTCATGACAGCTGTTACAAGTGTCAAGAATGGTAAACGTACTATTTACTAATGCCAACACCGTACAGAAGTGCTTTATATACAATAAATCATTTATTACTCACAGCAATCCTTACCAGTAGATGCTATTTCTATCTGAGGTTTGTGGTTAAGGAAAAAGAGTGAACTGAGTAACTGGTGTGAGTTCACTCAGTGAGTAAGTACCAGAGCGTTGTCAAGAGAACCAAGTGTAGCATCCTTCGTACCATAGTCACAGTCCTACAGCAGAAATTTAAGAGAGCATCAAGAGAGATGCTTGCTTACCCGCTTTGTATTTACTTGCTCTCTGAGAAGTCTACTTCTCATTTATTTCTGTAACACAATTAGGTAAACTCTATCTTATCTATCTTTTTCTGAAATAGTTTTTCAAATGTTCTCTTCAGTTGTCTAGTTTGAAGCCTTTGAGGATTAGCACCTTCCAATTTATTCAAGGGAATTGGACAAAGAAATGAGAATGAACTATAGGATTAAAGGATAAAACTAAAGAAGGTGAGTTAGACGAGTTTGAGTTCATGGCGCAGATTTAACATAAAATAATCGAATAATTAGTAGGCATATAAAGGTGGATATCGACCTAACTAGTAAGCATGGAGATATGTGTATTTGTCTAAAACTCATTTCTTCATTTGGGGAAAAAAAGTATTGCTATAATTACTTTTCATGAGAAATTATCAAATTTATGTATCCAGAACACTGATTATTATTAAAATGTTTGACCAGAGTGGGAATTTTTTTTTATCATTCTGAACTCTTTCCTATTTTATTCTGTTTAATTCAAGATGGTTTCTAAATTTTAATTTTACTTTGTTTTAGAATTTATATTTCCTTTCTCCATGGGAGAAACCCCAGTTCTGTGTTTGAGTGTATAGAATAATTCCACATAGGGAGAATTGCAGTAAACATTATAACCCTGTAATCTGCCTTGTATCTGTTAGACAATTAGTGAGTGCTGTTGAAGAAATGAGTGAATCCTGTAGTTTTTCAGCACCACTTTTTTGTGTGTTAAGTCTCATCCTTCTGCATATGTTTCTACATGTAAGAGATTAGCGCATAAACAATTTAACTGATCAAGATTGGTGAAGATCTTGTGCCCGCACCCATGAAAGTTTTCTATAGCTATATAGTATCTATTGTATACAGGCCATGTTAGGAATGCATATTTTATAACTTGAATAATGTGTTAGCCTCTTACCTCTTCACTATATTGGTTATCTTTCAAATATACAAGGGCTGAGTTCTTTCTCCCTTTAGATCTTAGCGTAAATGTCATTGCTTTGGGGAAGCTTTTCCAGCCCATGCCCCCTAAGTTGTTTTCATTCTGTTGTTCTCTATTTGGAACCTCCTTTTTTTCTGTGACAGAGACAGTTTAAGTTCTCCAAATATCCACATGTCCTCTTATATTTTGGGGCTTCTCTTTGCAATTAGATTGAGGCCATGTGACTACTGGACAATAGATTGTAAAAGGAAGAGACATTTTTGGAACCACTTCCAGACTGAGACGGTTAAAAGCTGTTGTGCCCTCCTCCTTCACTTCTGTTTCTGTTGCATTGTTCTTGGAAACTAGGTATTATAGATGGTTGTAAATTACAAAAAGTAGGGCAGTAGAATTCTTATTGGACTTGAGATGAATAAGAAATAAATACCCTTTTATAAATGACTGGGATTTCAGATTTTTTTAAATCTATAAACTCACAGATCAAAGAAGCTCACCAAACTCTCAAGCTCGTGAAACATGAAGAAAACTATGCCAAAGAACACCATAATCAAATTATTCAAAACCACTGATAGAAAAAAATCTTAAAAGCAATAAGGGGGTTGGGGGAGGGCATTACATACAAAGGAACAAAGAGGACAGTGACAGAATATTTATTGATAGAAACAATGCAAGCAAGAAGACAAGAGAACAATATCTTTAAGTATTAAGAGGAAAAAAAACACCTGTAAACCCAAAATTCTATACCTAGTGAAAATACCTTCAAAAACAAAGGCAAAAAGTCTTTTATGAGACATGTGAGGAAGAGAGCTCAAAACTAAAAACAATTATTTACTAGCAGACCTATGATCTAAGAAATACTAAAAGGCCCGGGTGTGGTGGCTCATGCCTGTAATCCCTGCCCTTGTGGGTGGATCACTTGAGGTCAGGAGTTCAAGACCAGCCTGGCCAACATCGGGAAACCCCATCTCTACTGAAAATACAAAAATCAGCTGGGCATTGTGGTGCACACCTGTAATCACAGCTACTCAGGAGGTTGAGACAGGAGGATTGCTTGGACCTGGGAAGTGGAGGTTGCAGTGAGCCAAGATCATGCCACTGTACTCCAGCCTGGGCAACAGAGCAAGACTCCATCTCAACAACAACAACAAAAAAGAGATATTAAAGGAAGTCCTTCACCTAGATGGAAATGATACTACATGGAAATATGGATCTGTCCAAGGAATTAAGAGCTCTGGAAGTGGTAACTACTTGAATAAATATATATTATTCATGTATATATATGTTATAATATATTGTTCTTATTACTCAGATTATTTTAGAAGATAATTAATGTTTAACCAAAGCCAAAAACAATGTAGTTTGTGGGTTGTAACATACAATTAAAACGTATGGCAACAATAGCACAAAAGTTTGTATGGAAGAAATGGTGGAATATTATTGTTTGATTCCTGTAATATATGTGAAATGACATAATATTACTTAAAGGTAGCCTGTGATAAGTTAAACATGTATAATATGAAACCGAAAGCAACCATGAAAATAACACAACAAAGAGTTATAGCTAATAAGCCAACAGATAAGAAAAAGTAGAATGATCGCAGATATTCAGTTAATCTAAAGGAATACAGAACAATGGAGAAAAGACGACAAAGATGTTAAATTTATTCCTAGAAAATGTAATGTAAATAATCCAATTAAACATCAGAGGTTGTCAAATTGGTTAAAAATCAAGTCCCAACTGTATGTTGCTTACATGAAACTACACCTTAACTATAAGGACACAGGGAGGTTAAAGCAAAAGATTGGGAAATATATGCCATTCTAACATGAATCAAATGAAAGCTGGAAGAGCTATTTAATATGAAAGTATATTTCAGAGCAGAAAATATTACTTGGGATAAAGAGGTCATTTCATAATAATTAAAGAGTTGGTTTATCAAAAGTAAATAACAACCTTAATATCTTATATACCTAATAAGAAAACTTCAAATTACATGAACCAAAAGCTAATATAATTGCAAGGAAAAATAATCAAATAAAAAATTATAGCCATGTTTCAAAACTTCTTAATAATGGAGAAAACAAGTAGACAGAAAATCAGTAAAGAATATAGAATACTTGTAGTATGATATCAACCAATTTGACATAATTAAAATTTATAGAATACTCTCCCCCAAATGGCAGATAATACCCTTTCTTCAAGTTAATGTAGAATATTTACCAGTATATACCACATTCTAGGCCATAAAACTAATCTCAATTTTAAGAGAATTCATGTCACACAAAACATGTTCTCTGACCACAATGGAATTAAATTAAAAATGAGTAACAAAACCTTCTGGAAGGCTGTGCACAGTGGCTCATGCCTATAATCCCAGAACTTTGGGAGGCCAAGATGGGCAGATCAGGAGATTAGTAGATCGAGACCATCCTGGCTAACACGGTGAAACCCCGTCTCTACTAAAAATACAAAAAAAATTTAGCTGGGCGTGGTAGCAGATGCCTGTAGGCCCAGCTACTCGGGAGGCTGAGGCAGGAGAATGTCCTGAACCTGGGAGGCGGAGCTTGCAGTGAGCCGAGATTAAGCCACTGCACTCTAGCCTGGGCGACAGAGCGAGACTCCATCTCAAAAAAAAAAAAAAAAAAAAAAAAAAAAAATCTGAAAAATCCCTAAATATTTGAAAAGTAAATAGCATACCTCTAAATAACCCCTGTGTCAAATAAGAAAATGAAAGAGAAATTTGAAATTGTTTTGAACTTTTTTTGAAAATGTAACACATCAAAGTTTGTGGGATTCTATTAAAGCAGTACTTAAGGGAAATACACAGCACTAAACACATATCTTAGAAAAGAAAAAAAGGTCAGAAATCAGTAATCTCATCTTATACTTTAAGATGGTAGGAACATCAGAGCAAATTAAACACAACATAAAAACAAAAAAAGAAATAATAAAGAACAGAGTAGAAATTAATGAAATGTAAAATAGAAAATTAATAAAAATCAGTAAAACCAAAGCTAGACCTATCAAGGAAAAGAATAGATACAACTGACCAATACCAGGACTTAGGGTGGTAATATCACTACAGATTCTACAGATATTAAAAGGGCAATAAGGGAATATTCTGAGTAACATTATCCCAATTAATTTGACAAGTTAGATGAAATGGACAACTTCCTTGAAAGATATACATTACCAAAGCTCACTCAAAAAGAAATGTCTTAATAGCTCTGTTAAGCAATTGACTTTGTAGTTCAAATCCATTCCACAATGAAAGCTCTATGTCCAGATGGCATCCCTGGTGAATTTTACCAAATATTTAAGGAAGAATAGTGATAAAGTAGAGGGAATGCTTTCTAACACATTTGAAGCCAGCATTACTCTGTTACTAAAAACCTTGCAAAGACATTACAAGAAAGGAGAATTACGAGTCGGTATCCTTCATGAAGATAGATTCAAAAGGTATTAACAAAACATTAACAAATCAAATCCAACAATTTAGAAAACAATTCATCATGACCAAATGTGTTTTCTTTCAGGAATCCAATACAATTTAACATTAGAACAGTAAACAATGTATTTTACCATATTAACAAGCTAAAAATGAAAATCATATAATCATTTCCATAGATACAGATAAAGTATTGGATAAATTTCATCATCAATTCCTGATGAGAAACTTTCAAGTAACTAATAATAGAAGAGAACTCTTTCAAGCTGATAAAGGGAATGTATGAAAAATCTGTAGGCAACATCATAATTGATTATGAAACACTGAGTGTTTTCCTCTTACAATCAAGAAAGTCAAGGATGTCCACTATTACCATGTCTATTTAACATTGCACTGGAAATTCTAACTAGCACAATAAGACAAGAAAAGCAGATGACATGATTGTCCCGTGGAAAATTCAAGGGAATCCATGAAAAAAAAAAAAAAAAACAGCTACTAGTACTAATAAGTGAGTTTAGCAAGATTGAAGGATACAAGCTTAATATAGAGGAATCGATTTTTATTCTGTATACTTTCAACCAGATATTGAAATTTTAAATATACATTTATAATAGCATCAAAAATATGAAATCCTTAGGCATAAATTTGACAAAAGATGGGAAAAACCTATATATTAAAAACTACAGAACATTTCTGAGACAAACTAAAGGAGGCCTAAATAAATGGATTAATAAACCATGTTTATGGATCAGAAGACTAAATATTGTTAAAATACCAATTTTCCTCCAACTGATTTGTAGGTTCAAGGTGACCTTTGGTAAAAACTTGGGAGAAACTGAGTAAAATTCATATGGAACTGCAAATGACCTAAAATGGGCCAAACAATTTTGAAAATGAGTAACATGGAGGATTAACATTGCCTGATGTCAAAATGAGTTATAAAGCTACAGTAAGCAAAGCAATGTAGTATTGGAATCAAGATAGAAAAACAGATCAATGAAACAAAATAGAAAGTCCAGAAAGAGATTCACACTTATATTGATAACTGATTTCTGACAAAAGTGGAAAGGCAAATAAGTACAGAAAAGAATGCGATTTTCAACAAATAGTACTGGCTGGAACAATCAGATATTCAAATGCAAAAGAATATCTAGAAAAGAAATGCTAGAAATTAAAAACACTCTAACAGAAATGAAGAATGCTTTGATGGGCTCAACTGTAGACTGGAAATGGCCAGGAAAAGAATCAGTAAGCTTGAAGTTATGCCAGTAGAAATTTCTCAAAATAAAACACAAAGAGCAAAAAAAAACCCCAAACCGCTCCAGAATAGAATGTCAAAGAACTGTGGGATATTTTCAAAAGGTACATGCATTTGGAATAGCAGGAGAAGAGAAAACAGGACAGAAAAAACTTTTGAAATAATCATCGCTGAAACTTTCTAAAAATAATGACGGAGAGAATAGCAAGAGCAAAAATGGTAAAAGTTTTTGAACAGACACTTCAAAGAAGAAATACAAATGGTAAATAAGCATATGAATAGATGTTCAACATCATTAGTCATTAGGGAAATTCAAATGAAAAGTATTAACAAGATACTACTGCAAACCCATTAGAATGGCTGAAATTAAAATATCAACTGACTATACTGTGTGTTGGTGATGATGTGGAGGGATAGTAACCATCATGTTCTCCTGTAGTGGAGATGCAAAATGGTACATTTTGGAAAACTGGAAAATAGTTTGGCAGTATCTTAAAACGTTAAACACACACACACACACACACACACACACACACACACTGGTCCAGCCGTTCCGTGCCTGTGTATTTCCCCAAAAGAAAATGAAACATATGTCCATACAAGTATTTGTATATGAATGTTCATAGAACCTTTATTTGTGATAACTAAAAACTAGAAACAACCCAAATGTTCATTAGCAGGTCAATGGATAAATAAACTGTGATATTCCATACAATAGAATACTACTCAGCAATATTAAGGAACAAAATATTGATGCATATTACAATATAGATTAATCTCAAAGTAATTATGCTGAGTGAAAGTATCTAGACAAATAAGAGTATATACTCTGTGATTCCATTTAAATAAAATTATATGAAATGAAAACTAATGAATTGACAGCATATCCGTGGTATATTAGTCTGCTTCATCTATCATAAGAAAATACCATGGAATGACAGGCTTAAACAGCAGAAATGTATTTTCTCACAGTCTGGAGGCTGAAAGTGTGCAATCACGGTGCCAGCATGGTTGGGTTCTAGTGAGAAGTTTCTTCCTAGCTTGCAGACAGAGCCTTCTCATTGTGTCCTCACATCATGAAGAAAGCAAGTTCTCTAGTTTCTCTTCTTATAAGGACACTAAATCATATCACAAGGGCCCTACCCTCATGAACTCATCTAAATCTAATTGGCCTCAGAAGTCCTATCTCTAAATACCATCACATTAAGTGTTACAGCTTTAATATTTGAATTTCGGGGGGACATAATTCAGTCCATAACAAATGTTTGTAGATAGTTGGGGCTGAGGGGATAGGAAAGAGAGGAAAGGATTATGAAGAGAGTAGGAGGAAAGTTTTCAGAATGGTAAATATGTTCATTATGTTGACTAGGATTCTGGTTTTATAGGTATATATATATATATGTGTATATATATGTATATATATGGGTATATATATGTGTATACATATGTATATATATGTGTGTATATATATCAAAACCTATCAAATTGTACACTCTAAATGTATGCAGTCTATTATATTCAAATATTCTTCAATAAAGCTGTTTATCAAAAATGCAAATCTACTAGAAATAGAAAAAATACAATAAAACTATATAGTAAAGGACTCAAAAGAATGACAGGCACAGGACTCAGGATGAAATTTACATCTGTTTGGAGCAGGACGGAGAATGGACTAATTGGGTAGACTATAAGGTTAAATATAGATTAAGGTTAAATATAGATCAAGGTGATAACTTTTGTTTGGGGTAGTAGATTTGCACATGCCTAATTTATTATGAAAAACTAATTTAAATTGCATTGTGTTTGGACCAATATTGAGGTTGTGTCACAAGCCCGTGAATTATGATTAATCCAATTTCTGCACTTGAAGTTCATTCAAAGAAAAAATACCCAATATTTTGTTTCAAATTCTTTTTGACATTATTTGTTTAGTCACATAGAAGCAAAGTCATCCTCACAATATTATTTATCCAACTTAAAAAAAAAACTTTCTCAGAGGGAGGTTTATATCAAAGAGCTTATGAGCAAGGGGAAGAAAAGTGAAGACCACTCTCTTGCATGTAAAGTATGTTAACCACATGATGGCAGCATTGAGCAAGCAGTGTTTTTCTTCCCTTTTTTTTTTTAAAAAAAAAAAAGATTAATGGTTTACACTGGAAGGTGAGTAAATCACTGAGATATAATTTACATAGCAGTGGGATTGGTTGGTGTCTATAGCCACTTATGTCTCTCTCTCTCATTCATATTCATGTGGAAACCATGCCCAGAGATTTTTAGTGGCTCAAATCTATAGAATTACATCTTTTTGAACAGTTATTATCAAAAATTTGTTATATCATCTAACTTGAGATGATTTGCTTTTCACAATATCTTCAAAATCATGAATTTTTTGAACAAGTTACTTTTTAATTTTTTTCTTTACCTTTATATCCTCATCTGTTTTTGAGTGTATTCAGCTTGAAATGATGACAAAGCATTTACCAAAATCAAAAGGCCCTATGGAAGATGGATATTTCTCTGTGGAAAGTATTTTAAAATATCTAGTTATATGATAGTTTTCTGACCCTCATCATTCATTTACCAGGTCAACGAATATTTACCTAGAATTTATGTAACTCTGTACTAGGTACCCGGGGAAAAGATACCTTTTAGTCAGGGTACTGACGAAATAGTCAGAAAGCAATTTGAGAATAAATCATTGTCCTTGAAAAGTTTGCAAGCAAGATTCCCAAAAAAACATCTTTTCTTTCTCCTTGTGTGTTTAAAAGAAGCTTATTAGAATTGGCATGTTCACTAATCTAAGTGTTTTCTTCTATAGAATACACTATTTCAAGGACAGTACTGTATATTTGACAGAAGTTACCAAGGGCTCAATAAACCAAGGTGTCCTTAACATTGCTTACAAGAACAAGGTAATTTTAGGATCTCCATATACTCTTCAGGTCACTTAAGATAATTATATAGGGTAAAGGTTAGCAACCTTTGCGTGATGTGTAGGTTCCAACTTCATTAATTTTTATTTTTTATTTTTTTACATCCTATGAAGTAAGCCTGCCTGGGGACATCCTGGGGCAGTTTTTGTGGCTGTAGGAGAGGCTCAGAAGGGTGGAGAGCCAGACCCACCTTTTTCCGGCCTAGAGAACTCCTTCCAGTCTACCTCCAAGCTCCACTATGTTCTCAGAATTTGGGGTGGAGTAGCTCAGCGAGGTTAGAGTGTGTTCCCATTCCTTTTCTGTCCCCTTGTCCCTTGATGTTGAAACAACTCTTAAATAATAGTGGGAAAGTGGTAGGCATCTGATAAGTATTTGCTGTCTTGAAATCTTGATGTAGATCCCAGAGGGTGTAACTTAAATATTTATTGGCTTGAGAACAGTGAACACAGTTTCCAAAAGTATCTCTTATTTACTCTTAGAAAATAAATCATTGAGAGACTATAGGTAGTTTGAGTAGGCAGACATTTATTCCATTAAAATATAAATTCCAGAGGCAAGAATTTTGTCTGTTTGCCTCACTTATATATTCATTTTTGTTTTTTGTTTTTTTGAGACAGAGTCTCGCTGTATTGCCCAGGCTGGAGTGCAGTGATGTGATCTTGGCTCACTGTAACCTCTGCCTCCTGGGTTCAAGTGATTCTCCTGACTCAGCTTCCTGAGTAGCTGGGAGTACAGGTGCTGGCCACCATGCCCATCTAATTTTAGTATTTTTACTAGAGATGGGGTTTCACCATGTTGGCCAGACTGGTCTCAAACTTCTAACCCCAGGTGATCCTTCAACCTCAGCCTCCTGAAGTGTTGGGATTACAGCTTCCTGAAGTGTTGACGTGAGCCACTGTGCCTGGCCCTCACTTATATATTCTAAACCCCTACTGGGAATATGGTAGACATTCAGTAAATATTTGTTGAGTAAATAAATGATTGAATTTTCAAGGGCATTGTATACACACTCAGGATGTGGACTTTGATCTATTAGCATAAAGCTTTACCTGGTTTTTTTTTTTTTTCATGTCCAGAAAGGAAGAAGTAAATGAAAAACAAGAAACATGAATCTTTCACCTTAAATTTATGTTGGAGGATGTAATAGTACCAGATAGTCAATAAGGTAGATGCAACAATATAAAAAATTATGATTTTTAACGTAAGCCACCTTTGGTTTTTCTTTATATTTTTATTTTTATTTATTTATTTATTTATTTTGAGATGGAGTCTCGCACTGTTGCCTGGGCTGGAGTGCATTGGCTTGATCTCAGCTCACTGCAACCTTTGCTTCCCGGGTTCAAGCAGTTCTCCTGCCTCAGCCTCCCGAGTAGCTGGGATTACAGGCACCTGCCACCACGCCCAGGTAATTTTTTGTATTTTTAGGGTTTTGTATTTTTAGGGTTTCACCATGTTGGCCAGGCTGGTCTCAAACTCCTGACCTCATGATTCACCTGCCTCAGCCTCCCAAAGTGCTGGGATTACAGGCATGAGCCACCGTGCCTGACCTCTTTGTATTTTTAAAAGGAGGATGTTAGAGGATATAGAAGGATCAGACATATTTTCCTTATGGCAGCCTGTTCTTCTTACTGTGTCCAGCTGCCCACTAATTTTGTCTCAGTTTCTTCATCTATAAATTAGGGTTAATAGTAGCCATTTATTCAATAAATATTTATTGAGTGCCTGTATGGTCCAGGCACTATTATTTGTACTGTGGATCAGTGAAAAAGAAAAAGACAGAAATTTCTGTCCTTTTGAGTAGCAGAGGAGGCGGTAAAAAAAAATAAATATAATAAATAAACAAATATATTTACTAGATGTTGATATGCTATCAGAAAAAGGAAGAAGTAGATCATGGTAGGAGGGATAGGATGTTGGAGGACAGGTTGTATTTTTATCTGACCGCCTCCCAACATATTGTTATAAAAAATTCAAACATACAGGAAAACTAAAAGACTGGTACAATGAACACTCATATGCCTTTAAACTAGATTCTGTAGTTGTTAACATTATGCTATATTTGTTTTGTCACATACCTATCCATTTGTTCCTTCACCCGTCCATTTTATTTTTGAAGCATTTAAAGGTAAGAACACTTAATATACCCCTAAAACTTTAGTGTATACATCATTAAGGTTCATTATTTATGTTATGTGAAATTTACATGCATTGAAATGTACACATCTTATATGTATTATTCCATAAGTTTTGAAAAATGCGAACTCTCATGTAATCTAAACCCCTATCATATTATGGAACATTTTTGTCAACTGAGTTTCTTCATGCCCCTTCCCAGACAGTTGCTATCTCTTTCATCCTCACACTCAGGTAACCACTGTTCTGATTTTTTTTGTATACATATTCCATTTCAATATCTTACTTTGTAAAGTGGCTGTTTAAAATGTTTAAAATGTTATTTTAAAATGTTATTTATTTAAAATATTATTTATCTTTTAATGATTTAACTTTGAGTGCTTTTTTTTATATATCTGGTTACAAGTTCTTTAACTGATAGGTGTTTTGCAAATATTTTCTCCCAGTCTTTGGCTTACCTGTACATTTTCTTAATGGTGCCTTTTGATGAGCATAAGATTTTAATTTTTCTTAAGTTTAATTGGTGGTATTTTTATTTTATGCTTTATGTGTTTTGTGTTATTTTTAAGAAACCTTTTCTTACACCCAGCATACAATGATATTCTTCTAAATTTTCACCTAGAAACTATATAATTTTAACTTTTATGTTTAGATTTCTAATTGATTTCTAGTTAATTTTTCTGTGTAGTATGAAATAGTCATCATAGTGAGTTTTGCCACCCCACCCCCTACAATATAGCTGCCTAGCTGTTCAAGTACTATTTGTTGAAAACACTTTGCTTTCGCATTGAATTACTATGGCATTTTTGTGGCATTCACATTCTATAAGTGTGACTCTAAAGCTGGGCTCTCTTTTCTTGTTCCATTGATCTATTTGTCTGTTCTTATGCCTGTATCACACTGTCTAGATTACTGTAGCTTTGTAGCAAGTCTTGAAGTCAGATATTGTAAATCTTCTAACTCTGTTTTCAAGATTGCTTTGGATATTCTAAGTCCTTTAAATCTTCATATACATTTAAGAATCTAACAAAAAACGACATAGGATTATGATTGAGATGATTGCAATGACTCTATAAATCAGTTTGGGAATTGACATCTTACCATCATTGAGTCTTCCAATCTATGAACATGGTATGCCTTTTATTTATTTACGTCATTTGTCAGCAGTCTTTTGTAGTTCTTATTATAGCTGTTATTCTCAAATTTTAAACAATTTACTCCTAAGCATTTTATGATTTGTCAGCTATTGTAAAGAGTATTTATAAAATTTCATTTTTCTGATAGTTACTACTTGTATCAGGAATTCAATTGTTTTCTTATATTGACTTTGTAATCTTGCTTAATTCACTTTATTAGTTCTATTAATTGTTTTATAAATTTTTAAGCATGCTCTGCATAAACAACTATGCCATCTGTGATCAGAGAATTTTACTTATTCTATTCTGATCTCTATGCCTCTTTATTTTTTTGTTATCTTATTACACCCACTAGGCCTTCCAACAAAGCATTAACTAGAAATTGTGGGAGTGGACCTTATTCAGATCTTGAGGGAAAAGGTTCAGTATTTCACTATTAAGTAGGATGTTAATTGTAAAGTTTTTTATAAATGCCTGTATCAGATTGAGGACTTAAAGATTTGCTTCTCCTCTGGTGAACCACAGGTACAATCTCTGGTAAGTTATCCTTAGATGAGCTTCTTGGGGTTTGTTTCCTGTGTGTTTGTTCAGGGGTCATTCATAGATACAGAATTTGTATACAATGTATGGGACTCCTTTCTGTGGCTTTCTCCTTTCCTGGATATATCGCTTCAATTTTCAACTACAGTGTTAGCCCCAAACTTCATCTTTTGATCTCTTAAGCAAGTAGGACTGAATATTTCTATCCAAATCCTAGCTGTCCTGTGGCTAGAAAAGCTTTTAAAGTGGAGAACTCTTTCAGTGATTTTTTTTTCTTTAAGCTATCTACTTTCCTCTACATCTGTTTGTTTTTAGTGACTTTCCATTTTTTTCAGATAGTTGTTTTTGTATTTTTTCAAATGATTTTACTGAAATTTGCAGTTGTTTTCTGTAAGAAGTTTAGTCCAATATAAGCTACTTCACAATCACTAGAAACTGAACCTACATTTTTAAATAGTGTGGTCAGAATTGTCCTCACTGATGTTAATCAAGTTTAGCCTAAAGCTGCCTCCTTACGTATTTAAGATTAGCCTAAAAGTTTTTCTGTATATTGTGAACTATAACAAGTAGAGGTGTAAACCAATCGTGGCCCACACCTGTGCCAATCACTGAGTTTTGGCCAATCAAGTGTAGCCAGCTGCTCCAACCATGTTCAAATAAGGCAAACACTGAGCTGTAACCAATCCAGTTGTTTCTGTACCTCACTTCTGATTTCTGTGTGTTGTGTCCCTTTTTTTGTCTACAAATCTTCTTCTACCACGTGGCTGTTCTGGAGTCTCTCTGAATCTGCTGTGATTCTGGGGGGCTGCCCAATTCGTTAATTGTTCATTGCTCAATTAAACATCTTTAAATTTAATTTGGCTGAAGTTTTTCTTTTAACAGTGAGAATGTGGTATTTAAGAAAACATTTGAAAGAAGGGAGGGATTTAGCCTAGGTGACAGTTCTTTTTTAGGAAAGCCTTCCAGGCAGATAGAAAGCTATAGCTAAGGTGGCAAAATGCCTCATGTTTTCAAGGAACATCAAGGGGACCAGCTTGATGCTCACAGATTGAGAGAGGACGAGAGTAACCAGTGATGGGATTAGACACATAGCTATGGTTTTGGTGCAGTAAAAATCATGTAGAGCCTTGTTTGCAATTTTTAAGGTAATAACATTGCAGGGTTTGGAGAAAAGCAATGTGATCAAATATGTACTTCAAAGGTATAACTCTATTGCTGTTTTGTGAATAAATTGTATGGTTGCACATATAGAAGAAGGAAACTAATTAGGAGGCTGTTTCAAGAATTGACAGGAAGAATAATGTTCACTCAAAGTAGAGTAGTATCATGAACATGGTGAGACTGATAAAGTGCTAGATATATTATTATGAAGAAAGTCAACAGATTTTCCAATGGTTTGGATGTTAGGTGTGAGAGAAAGAGGGATATTTAAGATGACTCCAGGTTTTCTTGGCAAGTAGCACAGAAGGATGGGTTTCCCATTATGAACCCTGAAAATTTGAGACAAATGTCAGTTTATTTTGCCAAGGTTGAAGACATGCACCCATTAGACAGTCTCAGAGTCCTGAAAACATGTGCCCAAGGTAGTTGGGCCACAGCTTGGTTTTATACATTTTAGGGAGTCATGAGACATCAATCAACATATGTAAGAAGTACACTGGTTCCATCCAGAAAGGCAGGGCCAACTTGAAGCAGGGGAGGAGTCTTCCAGGTCACAGGTAGGTGAGAGACAAATGGTTGTATTCTTTTGAGTTTCTGATAAGCCTTTCCAAAAGAGGCAATCAGAACATTCCTCTATCTCAGTGAGCAGAAGGATGACTTTGAATAGAATGGGAGGCAGATTTGCTCTGAGCAGTTCCCAGCTTGAATTTTCCCTTTAGCTTAGTGATTTTGGGGACCCAAGATTTTTTTTTTTCACACCATCAACTGAGATGGAGTAGTTATAAGTGAATCAGTTTAAGACAGACTGTGTCCTAAAAGGCTCACATTCATAAATGATAGAGATAATTAAACAACTAATATCATTAACTGAACTAGTGTGCTAAGTATTTTTTATAGCAGTTCCATGGGAAAGCAGAGGAAAAAAATATTGTTTCAATTTGTGATCATTTCAACAGGGGGCAATTGATCAATGCATTGAAGAATGAATAGGATGTGAAAAAAACTGAGAAGAAAGGATTAGTAGTGAAAAAAATCATCATGAGCAATAGCAATGCAGAAGTTAATGCTAAGGGCTTGGGGAAAGGACATGGTTTGGTGTGACTAGAGTGGAGGGCATGTGATGATGATGGTTGTTAAAGGTATGGAACACACAGAAAAGAGACTATAGGAAAAATAAGCTAAAGGACACAATGTTTACTATACGGATGAGCTTGCACTTATCCAACAGATGTGGGGGAAGTGGAAGGTGGTATTTTTAAACAGTAATGTTGTAAAAATCTATAGGTGGAAAATAAGCCAGTAATTTGTTTGTTCCTTTTTTTTTCTGTTCATTGTCCAAAGGCAATTAAGCATATTATAAATACATCGCAAAAATATATATTCAGTGGCCAGGCTCAGTGGCTCATGCCTGTAATCCCAGCACTTTGGGAGGTCAAGGTGGTGGATCACGAGGTCAGGAGTTTGAGACCAGCCTGGCCAATATGGTGAAACCCCATCTGTACTAAAAATACAAAAATTAACCAGGCATGGTGGCACATGCCTGTAGTCCCAGCTACTCGGGAGGCTGAGGCAGAAGAATCTACTGAACCCAGGAGGCGGAGGTTGCAGTGACCTGAGATCATACCACTGCACTCCAGCCTGGGGAACAGAGTGAGACTCTGTCTCAAAAAAAAAAAAAAAAAACCCATACAAAACATATATTCATTCAATATAGTAAATCTACAGTGTCCTAAAGGCATTATCTGAGCTGTTTTATTACAGTGGTTCAGATTTTGATTTGATGACTTCTGTTTTTCCTAGCATGATTTAATGACTTCTCATAACTTTAAATAGAAGGGGGGAAAACACAAAGTGAATAAAACCAGTTTTATCATTCATTTGGGTAAGATATTAAATGGTTTGTTGTTTACCAATGTATCCTGTGAATCAAACATGTTGTATAACTGTTGTGAGAAAATTGATGCTATTAAGTCTCACGATGTTTTTTCTGTTCAAGTTATGTGCCCCAAGGGTGAGATTTTGGGAGACTTTTAGTAGCAGTCAGTCACAAACAGGAAATGTATTTATTTCTCTTACTCATATAACAAAAGGAAGTAGGATTACCTGTAATCCTAAATGTAAAATGTTTGATGCTTTTTTGCATGTGCTTAGACAAGTATTACTTAATCTAGGAATAGTGTTATATTTGGAGCCCTAGGAGAAACAATACATTTCTTGGGATATTTTAGAGTTATCAAATGTCTTATTAGGAGTTGGGAGGGAGGCCTCTGTGATTTTAATTTTTAATGGTATTTAAAATGATTAATATTTATTATGACTTCTGTATGATACAAAAGGAAAAACTGATCTTAGAACAAAAAGATATGGATTTAAATTCTGGATTCTTAGTAGTGATTTGAGATTGACTCTAACTCCTTGAACTTGTCTTTAAAATGGGCATGATCATACCTTTTCTACTTTTATCCCCAGTAACTATGAAGATTAAAAGGAAATTGATGTAAAGGTAATATAATCATTGTAAAGCACTTTTTAAATGTAGATAGAGTAGTTCAGATTATTGCTATATACTGTATACGACATAGTAATAGGTAGATCTCTCCTGGAAAAAGATATATGTTAGATTTAATACACTGCTGAGATAGCAGAGTTACATAAAAATGATAAATGAATTGGTTTTCTGGATTTTTATGATCTTCACTTTTTTCATCTACTCATATGGAGCTCTTTTCCTTTTAGATTCAGGTTTTATGAATCTGCTATACATTTTGTATGTCCATTCATCTGTCTTTTAAACTACTAATACTTAAATATTTAAGACAAACCAAAATGGTGATCTGAATTATGATCTGAGTTGAAGTTGGCATATGCAAGAGGACAGATCTGTAACCACCAGTCTCTAGTTCTGGCTTCCAGATTTTCAGATGCTTACATTTCTTCTCAAGTATTTCAGCTGGTGTGTGAACTGAAATATTTGTTACAGCTTTAATGTTATTTTCAGTGAATGGGAGCACAAAAAATGGTAGATGGCAAAATACAGTGTAATTGAGGCTTATTGTTTGGAGAATGGTTCTTAAAATCTACAAAGAGTCCTTGTTGAGTTCTTTTTAATCAGTAGCCCAGCCCATGCATATATTAGCCAGTTTTGAACTTAGAAATAAACTAATTTGAGTCCTAGCTAAAAATAGATACTCCAAATATAGTTGTTTTTCTTTTCATCTATAAAGCTTTTCATTTCATTGTAAAAAATATCCATGTCATGAAGCTTCCGCGTGAGTGGTAGGTGATTTAAAAATGACTTATCATCATCATCACCTAGATTTTTTTAAAAAAAGAATCAGTATTTTTACCCTCATGTAATAAGTTAAATATGTATTCTTTTAAAAGTTTGACTAGAATCTATATGATGATCTCCAAGCTATAGAGAAAATAGATGGAGGCCCTGCTAAAACATTCTAGACTGAATGCAGTTATTAAAAGTGAAAAACTATTGAATGGAGAGACTTTCCAAAGACTCAGTTTCTATGTGAATATGATTCAAATGAATACTTTTATATATTTCAAGGACTTTTGTAATCTAATCATGGTTAATTAGCTTGACTTAAAGTAAGGTAGCAGTAGCACACTTTTAGAATACAAAAGATATAAAACCCAAGGCATAGCTTTCTGAAAAGTTTGAACTTGGACTTTTATAATGTTTTAAAGAATTATGTCTAAATCGCATTATATAATGGCCGAATAAACTTTTACATAGAAAATATACTTTTAGTATATTAGGCACATGGGTTAATTGTTAGGTTAGTGATAATTTAAACTACTCTGCATAGAGTAATAGGAGCCTATTTTATATTTCTATACTTACTTTTAAAAAATGAGATGATTGGCATCCCATATTTCATTTGATTACTTTATTACTCAGGTTGTGTTCTTTTTCTTCCATATAGCAAATCATAGTAATATTTTTTATTTCACTGTGACAATGCTTTAGAGAAAAGATGTGTGTGTGTGCATGTGTGTTTTATATTAGATTTTTTGTTATGTCATTTAAGAGGAAGCTAAGAACTCATGATGTTATGACTATTCTTAACACTAACAAACCCCTTTTAATCTCCAATATTCGAAGTATTTAATAGAAGCCTATTAGGAGAACTGTCTTGTGTCATAGAAATGTGGATTCAAACCCTGTAAATATACAGACTTACTGAAACAAAGACATGACACCTGGATATTACCAGATCTCATTGGTATTGTTTAATTCACATTTTTTTTTCTTTCACCGGTCCAGCCACTTTTAGCTCTGGAATAGCATATACTCCAACTGCAGTTCATTACAGCCATCAGTCAAGAGCACTTTGGCTTACTATTTTGGTGGCAAATAATAATAATAATAATGACTTTACACCTTTTTTAGAGCCGAATTATAAGTGATGTGGCTTTAGATTCTCAGATTTCATTTTTCAGGCTACCAAATAAATAACAATTTTAAAATTAGACAAATTTTATTTATTTTTCAGACCACGTTGATGAGCGAACAATATGCAATGGAATTGCCCCAGAAAAAGATGTAGATGGATTTCATATTATCAATATTGGAAGATTGTGCCTTGATCAGCATTCTCTCATACCTGCCACTGCCAGTGCTGTTTGGGAAATAATAAAAAGAACAGGTTGGTAATTTGTGGTCTGCAGAACATGGATGCTAGGTGCTGAGCTGAGCCTTTGTGCACTGAGACTTGATGGGACCACCTCAGTCCTATAGAGTGACAGAAAATCATAATCCATAAAACATCAGTGTACAGAGAGATATAAAATTGTAGAAGTCAAAACATAATACAATCCTGGCTAACACAGTAAAACCCTGTCTCTACTAAAAATACAAAAAATTAGCCAGGTGTGGTGTTGGGCACCTGTAGTCCCAGCTACCTGGGAGGCTGAGGAAGGAGAATGGCATGAACCTGGGAGGCGGAGCTTGCAGTGAGCCGAGATCATGCCACTGCACTTCAGCCTGGGGGACAGAGCAAGACTCTGTCTCAAAAACAAAACAAAACAAACAAAACAAACAGAAAAAAAAATCCAAAATAAAATGAAACGAAGAGCATTAGCCAGATTATAGATAACTGCAGTTGCAACTTATAGGAAGTGAATTTTCCACACAGTAGTGGTATATGTCTGCCTTTAAAATGTAAACTTCATGCATTTTGATGAAAACTTTTCTAAAATATATTTTTCTGTACCTTTAAAAATATGTTCTGATCACATAGTTATCATTTCTATTGGCTTGGGTTTTAATTTTAAACATTTACCCTTGTACTGTACTGGATACGGTAATGCTCTCACAGACTCTTATAAAAGAAGTTTTCTTTCTGAGAAAGTTGTCTTTCTGAGAAAGAAAAACTTCCAAGGGAAAACAGATCCTAGAATCATACTCCTACACTGTGAGTACTGGAAAATCCTTAGTTCTAACTTCTTTGCTTTACTTATGAAGAAACTGAGTCCAAAAGAAGTAGAAGGTTCTACAGGCTTTATTTTTTTACATCTTTCTAAGTCTGTAAGTTTAGTGCTTCTTTCCTATGGAGTAAAATGCATGAGCTTTGTGAAAAATGCCTCTTTTCTTACTTGTTTTGTTCCAGCGTTGCTCAAAATTTGATTGCCAATTAAGTTCGACATTGTTGTACTTTGCTTATTTTATAATTAGCAGTTAATATATGTTAAAACTCTACTCTTCTAACTCTTAATGTGACTCTCAATGTTTAAAAGCAACTTAATGTCAACTTAAGAATGTCTATGGTTTTTAATGAGTACATAATCAGAGAAGAAGTGACAAATCAAAGAAGCATAAAATGAATTATTTATAAATAATGAATGTGCTCATATTATAGATAAGCCATATAATAATTCAGATTTAATTAGAAATTTTTAAAAGAATGTTTCAGTTGGCTGTACAAATGTTTAATTTACTTCTTGTTGTCAATTCTGCATTTAAACCGAACTCTGTATTTTAAGGAATTCAAACATTTGGAAAAAATGTGGTTGTGGCTGGAAGATCCAAGAACGTAGGGATGCCTATTGCCATGCTTTTACACACTGATGGAGAGCATGAACGGCCAGGAGGTAGGTAGAACCTTGCAGATTCTACACTCTCTCGCAGTGTTCTTACTTCTTACATCATCAAATAAACACTTTTGATAATGCAGCTTATTATATTTGTGGGTTTATGCAGTTCAAAGTCTCCTTTATTCCTCATTTAGTGATGTGAGAGTCTTGAAAGTGACTGTAGGAATTACTGAAAATATGTGGCCATTTTCTCTATTTTTTTTTTTTTGGGCTATATGCACTTTGTTTAAATAATTAACGATCAGACATTAAGAAAGGTGCAAAGCTACTAGATACAAAAGATTCACATGCCCTCAGGAAATAGAAAACAAGACATCTCTTGGATGTAGAATTCCTATAGTGGCAAGGTCTTAGCACTTTAGAAATCAGCTAGTTAGTTTATTTTACAGACAAGAAAGCTGAGGCTTAGAGTTGTTATCTGATTATATAGGTTAAACAAATAGTCATTGTCCTATGAGTAGTAGTGACACTCCAAGTCACTGACAAAGCCCAGGAAGATGTGTTAGCCTTAGAGAACATGCAGCCATTCCAGGTGTTGGTCATCTGAAGATCATCCCAAGACCTTGGTTTCTTCAGCAGTCTAATAGCTAGATACAGAATAGCTCCCCAGAAATTTGCAGGGGTCTGTCCCACAGACCCTGACCCAACGATGGATGAATAAAGTACACTGACACACAGATATTCTGCTTTACCAGTCCAGCTGAGCATCTGGGCCGCTTACAGACTCCACGCACAGTGCTGTAAACAGTTGCGACTATGGTCTCAATCAGTCAGCAAGACTTACATTTATTCAGCAAAGATTAATTGACAAAGGCTTGGGTCAACACCACTAGAGTGTAATTGACATTGTGGACTTCCCAAGTAGAAAGCAATTAAGCGCCCATGGTAGATCAAAGGTTAGTCTTAGGACCACACGAGTAAACAAGCTAGTTAGGTAAACTCTCCACATTCCTTTGTTTCTACTCTAGTTTATTTAACTAAAGATAAGGGGACTAGGCTGCCTTCAGACTGATTTATTACTGAAGTTATGCAAACCCTCAGACCTTCCAACAAGGTTTGTGGCTATTAAAACTAAAATTTTTTCCACCAGCCTGACTGAACCACCACAGAAATGGAAATGGAGATGGAATGAAAAGGAAATACAGCAAAGGGGTGATGGGGCATTGTTCGTGGTTGTCTGAGCCAGTGCTGTGGGAGGAGGGCACAAGGGTTATTCAGCTTATCACTGTCTGCTAAATTCTGCATCTTGTTCTAATCTAGGTAAAACACCAAGTTTTCATGTTCTTAATAGAAGTAGTTATTGGTTTATCTATGTGTTAGAGACGTTTTGTACTTTCTTTACCATTTATTACTTCTAATCTTTCTCCCCCTAATTTTTGATACAGTACTTCATTGGTTTCTCTAATTCCAAAGAAGAGGATGGGCTACTTTTCTGCTTGCTTTCTAATATTTAACCAGAATGATAGACACCTATGTGCTCATCATGTACAGCACACGCACACATGCACACATGCATGCACACACACAGCATATATATATAGATTTCTTATTATTAACCTTGTTGAATTCGAGTTTCCTGATCTCAAACTTTCAATAATACTTGTTTTAGGATCTTGATTGACATGATACTTATGACATAATTTTTAAAACACAAAGCTCTGTGGAAAAATAATCCCAGTATTAACTTATCTAAAATGATGAATGATGACACTTTTGAATATTTTCCCTTTCTATGCCTAAAGAATTAAATATTGCCAGAAATCAATACATATATATGTGAATCACAGTAAATTAAGACTTGATAATGACTCCAGATAACTTTAAAAAGCCTTAGTTTTGAAGAGCTCTTAGCCCAAATCCAGTGGTATGACAGTTTTCATGGTACCCATCTCCAAAGTTGCATTCCTAGTTTCACTGTTCACTTCTAGCTTAGTCTATTGCTGCTTATCTCTCTCTCTCTCTCTGTAAATAAAGATAGTGATTCTTATTTGCCTTTATGTAATAATTTCTGTGTCTTACCTAAGCAAGGTGTATTAGTCTGTTCTTGCATTGCTGTAAAGAAATACCTAAGACTGGGTAATTTCTAAAGAAAAGAGGCTTAATTTGCTCACAGTTCTGCGGGCTGTACTAGAAGCATGGAGGCATCTCCTAGGCCTTTACGAAGGCCTCAGGAAATGTATAATTGTGGCAGAAGGCAAAGGGGGAGCCAGCATTTCTCATGGCTGGAGCAGGAAGAAGAGAGGGGGGAGGTGCCATACACTTTTAAACAACCAGATATCATGAGAACTCACTGTTGCAACAATAGCACCAAGGGAGATGGTGTTAAATCATGAGAAAGTGCTCCCATGATCCAGTTACCTCCCACCAGGCCCCACCTCCAACACTGGGGATTACAATTGAAAGTGAGATTTAGGTGAGATTCCTGTTCCAGCCATATCACAAGATAAAACAATCAGTAATGTTTACCTAAGTATACTATTTCTTCTTGGAAAATTTTGACCAAGAGCCAATTTGCAGTTTTTTTTTTTCATTTGCAATGTTGTTTTTATCTGTAACATAACGAGCAACAGTGTATTGCTCCGTGATTTGCTCAGTACTTTCTCTTAAACCATCCTCATTAATTCTCAGTAATCCTAGCATATATTAATGTTATTCCCATTTTACAGCTAAAGGAAATGAGCTTTAGAGACTTCAGAGGACTCATCTAAGGCCATGCAAGGAAACAGGCATTCTGGGGAGCTGGGTTCTGACTTTGTGGTTAAGAGGATAGACATGGAGTCAGGCCCCCTCCATTACCAAGCCCTGTGATCTCGGGCAAGTCAATCTGTGTAGGCCTCCGCTTTCCTCATCTCTAAAATGTCAATAATATTAATATCTCCTCAACTTGGTTATTGTGAAAAGTAAATGAAATATTAATGTAAATCACTAATTACTGTGCCTAACATATAGTAAGTTAAGTAAGCTATTGGTGCATGTAGCTGTGGCATTATTACACTTAAGTCAATAATAATCTGTAGCCATTCTAACTATCATGTGTGAAGTAACATGATCTGAGATTAATGATGTGATTTTTACCTTTATTTGGATTTTATTTTCTTCTGGTGGATTTTGTTTTTGCATTTTTTGGATCATATCTGATCTTTTCTGTAAAAATTTGAATAAACTCAGAATTTATAAAAGTTTATAAAGTATTTGATTAGAAATAGGACATCATAATTCTCCAAATAGTACTTTACAATATATTTTTAATAGGTATCAATATATTGCATGCTAATTTCTTGATAAATTTCAATCTTGAATTATATATTTGTGTATAAAATGCCTATCAAAATTTATTTACCTCTTTTATATGCAATTTTAAACTAGGTTATCCTGTGAATTAAACATTTTAATTTATTTTTTATCATGTATGATTTATTTATAGATGCATACATATGCAGTAAAAGCAGTAAAGGAAGCATGAGAAAGATAAACACAAATTGATGGTGGCAGTGACCTCTGGGGAAAGAATTATAGGATAAAAACAAAAACATATATACTTTAAAAAGTATTATACTTCGTGTTATGAAATATTCTCATTTGAATGCATGTTAAAATGGAATAAAAGTAGAATAAGTTATAATACTGGTTACTTAGAAACCAGATAATTAAACTTACCTTTATTATAGTGGTACCTGGGTGCCGTTAGAATTACAGTAACTAAAAGGTAACAAATTATACTAAAAATGATATTGGAAGATTTGCAACATGGGTGGTTTTTAGTCTCATGCATATTTAAGAGGAGTATGATGACATGTATTATTAATATAATGAATCATTGAGAGCTGCTTACTGAAGGTTTGGAGTCTGTGGGAAAGTTAATATTTCAAACATGCGTGTCTGTTAGGGCAATAATTATGGGCAGTGACTCCATGTGTATTGTTAGCTAATGAAGATAATGAAGGAGGACTAACTCAGCAAATGCATATCTATAGAACTTGTTCTAATGACACTCAATGTTGAGCATTCAGCTCATGCCGTGTATTTATTTCTTTTCCAGAAGACATGCAGAACCCTAGTGATTCATTTTTGTCTTAAAGCCAAAGATAATTGTACTAGAAGAAAAATGACCATACTGTAATTTAGCTTGATTGATATGTGTCTACCTATGGCTAGCTTTTAGTTTTGTTATTAAGGACATGGATCCTAGCTGTTTCTTGAGTATTTTTTTTAATTCCCCAAGGGCTTGAAATATTTAGAGGAATGAGAATGTGCTAAAATCTTAAAGTAAAGGGATAGTGCTGACACTCAATACAACAAGGAAGCAAGGAAGGAGTTACCTTCTGGTGAGAACAGACCATCACAGAAGGCTTTGCAGAGGATGTAGCACTTTAGCTGCTATGTAGTTTATAAAGAGTAGGTGAGAGATGGTTCCTGTCCTCCCAGAGCTATAGTCTTGGTGGTGGTGATGGGGGAACAAGGGGATATGATATACAAGTATGGGTAATTTAAATTTTAAATAGTCAGTGGCACAAAATAAAATTTGGCATCCCTAAATAAACATTCTATGTGCTTCTCAAAACTCATGGCTAATTGAGGTGACATGAAGAGAATGAGCTCCACTAATTATTAGAATGTTTGAGTACCATTGTGACCACCTGTAGATCATTGTATATTTGTAACCAAACACGAGTTCAGATGCTCTCTGCTTGTGTAGTCCAACAAGAGCAAGGCCTGGTAGAAAGACAGTAACTTTATTAACCAAAACTAGTAAAAAAAAAAAAAAAAAAGGGAAACAGCCAGATTTCTATCCAAAGTAACTCCTTTGATTTGGGGCAGGGTGGTGGTGGAAGGCAGAGGTTTAAAAAGGGAAAACTTGATAAAGAAGGCATGTAAGAATTGGGTGGAGTAAATGTCTGTGTGTCTTGTTCTGGTGGCTAACTTGGGTCGCAGTCCAGCTGGAGTGTGGGCTGATGTCATCTCAACAACGGCTGGGTTGTTAACCAGGGGCCTTGAAGTAATCTCTGGAATTTTGTGGCTGGGTCTCCAGAGTTAGTCTGTCTGTCTCAAGATTAGCTCCTGGAACTTCTAAGAAGGCACATAATTAGATACTAGCATACGGTTAGATAGATATGAAGGGAGTATATACTGTGAGAAAGGGAGAGATGTGGAGTCTTTTTTAAGGCTAAAGAAAGTCTTCTGTAATTTGCCTCAAGGTTGTATCTTGAAACCCAAGAGAAAGAAAAAAAAAGTTGAAAATGCATTTTGAAGTTAAGCTGCCCAGTTACATTTTTTTTTTTACTTATTTGTATGTAGTCATCTACCAGTTTCACTTTCTTTCAGAATGAAAACTGAATACCATTGGTTTTAGCATAGTGTCTTTATTTTTAGATTTACAATGAGGAAGTAAAGTTTCCAATTTCTCTAAAACATTTATTTTTCCTTCAAGATTACAAATTGTCATAATGACTAAGGCATTATGGTTACTAACTGTCATAAGAGGATATAGAATCAGATTTTATTTCATATTCTTTTATTTTAATTTTGAATTTTTACTTTTGAGACAGGGCCTCACGCTGTCACCCAGACTGGAGTTTAGTGGCATGATCACGGCTCACCGCAGCCTCAACTTCCTGGACACAGGTGATCCTTCTGTTGGGAGCACGGTTGTTGGGACCACAGGCACACACCACCACACCCAGATAATTTTTTGTATTTTTCGTAGAGATGGGGGTCTCCTTATGTTGCCCAGGCTGGTCTCGAACTCCTGAGCTCAAGCAATCTGCCTGCCTCCACCTCTCAAAATGTTGAGATTACAGACGTGAGCCACTGCACCCAGCCTCATATTCTTAGAGTAAGTTTCTCTTGGCATACTTTTATTTCTAAGTAGGACATCTCTTCTAATTAGGTGAGATTTCCCTAATCAGCCACAACATGGAGTTGTATGCCGCTCCTTTGACTAAAAGGTTCTGGCATCATTGGAGTAATATTGATGCTGGCTGATTTTTAAAGAGTATTTTGACAGGGCCAGCAACCAGCTGGTTTTGCTTAGAGTCCAGTGGGTCTGGTGTTTTTCTTGATTTCATTCAGCCAATACTCATCTAGTACTTATTATCTGGGAAACACTGTGGGATACTACTGCATCCCACAGAAAAAGACTTAGTCCTGTCTCTCCAAAAGTTGACAGTCTGAATCATCAGGATTCATCTTTGCAGTGGGTGTTTTCCGAAGGCACTGCCTCTGCATTGGCATTCAGTTTTCACACTCAAGCTGTGCTGCTGCAGCAACTTACTGTATCTCAGGTAGTTTTTCTTCAAGAGGCACCCTATCTAAATGGAAAATGACAATAATTTTTGCCAGTTGAATGCCTTCCCTTTGTGAGAATTAACCCCAGTTGTGAAAAAGAACTTTTTTTTTTTTTTTTTGCCAGCCTGGAAGTTTTATCTCCCACCTACAGGACATAATAACACAGTAGTGGATGCTTGAGGCAGTGCAACGTGATGTGAGTGGTATGTGTGATTAAGCTCAGCCTGGTGGCAGGTTGAGCCAAACTCTTTTAGGTTTCAAAGAGAGGAGCCAAATAGGAACGCCTAGGAATGCAGGAGTCATGCAAAGTGATCACACCACTGAGACTGACACTCTTAGTCTTATTGGCAGTGGAGTGGCTTGGGATGTTTGCTGCCTCTGGGGAAGGAACCATTGTCTAACTGGGGCAGGGGATGGCAGGTATTTAGTCTCTGCCACTCTCATCCCACTACCCCCAGCTTAGAAGGAAAAGATGTTGGGGATATTATGTTTTGTGATGTCTCTACATTGATTAGACTTTACTGAATTACATATTTGAATTTGGGTAGTGGAAGACTGTAGAAAAGAGCAAATGATAGTTCTATTCTCATTTTCTAAATTGAATAATAGGAGCACTGTTTCATTTTCAGTGTCTTCTAAATTCAGTGTCTTCTAAATTTCAGTGTCTTCTAAATTCTAAATTTCATTTTCAGTGTCTTCTAAATTCAGCCATTTAGTATCTGCACAGCACTGCACTTGGAAATTATATATTATTATCAGACAACTGGGACTATCACACTGTTGAAAAGAACAGTAAAGCTTATTTTAAATGGAGAGTGAAGTCCGAATCTTTTTCTTTCAATTCCTCTCTTTCTCCATGACCTCATAGTATTGTAGGACATTTTTCTAAGTTCAGCTAAAAGCCGAGTTCTTGTCATACAACCAGGAAAAATTAGGTTTGTGGACACATAAAAGGGTGAGAAAAAATGGAATTTATTGGGTGAAAAGGAAAAACTCAGTAAAGTGAGAAGGATTCCGGTTAACAGGCCCAAATCTCACCAACTGAATCCCAGATTACCACCCAGGAACAGGAAAGGCCAGGCTCCTACCAATGGCAAATGGCATGAATTTCCATGGCTCCAACCCATTCTCTCAGAGCGCCACCCAGTCAGAAGTTCTCTAAGGAGCCCTTTTTGCTTGGCTGTCTCATTTCGCCCTCTAAAGAAGTACATCTAACTGCCATTAGAATAAGGATTGTGATAAGGACAAAGGCCAATCTTAACTGCTTGCTGCTGACAGGGGGTGCTGTTTTGGGGAAATGTCAGTCCAGTCTCCCTCAGAAGCCTATCTAAGGGTCCCCAGCAGAAGGGGTCATTGTCTGAGGCTCCAGTTGCTTGACCATTTGGAGTATGATGGCCTGCAGGTGAGAAGAGACAAACTGGATTATTAGAAAACATGTATCAAAACAAAACAAGTTGGGGCAAGGACAGCTCAAAAATCCTAGACCTTTTACCAGTTTGCACAGGGAGAGTGAGGCCAAAAGCCTGACTGGTTAAAAAACAAAAAACAAAACAAAACAAGAAAAACGTTTAAGTTCTGGGATACATGTGCAGAACGTGCAGGTTTGTTACATAGGTATACATGTGCCATGGTGGTTTGCTGCACCCATCAACCTGTCATCTACTGTAGGTATTTCTCCTAATGTTATCCCTCCCCTTGCTCCCCACCACCCAACAGGCCCAGGTGTGTGTGATGTTCCCCTCCCTGTGTCCATGTGTTCTCATTGTTCAACTCCCACTTATGAATGGGAACATGTGGTGTTTGGTTTTCCGTTCCTGTGTTAGTTTGCTGACAATGATGGTTTCTAACTTCATCCATGTCCCTGCAAAGAGCATGAACTCATTCTTTTTTATGGGGGCATAGTATTCCATGGTGTATATGTGCTACATTTTCTTAATCCAGTATATTATTGATGGGCATTTGGGTTGGTTCCAAGTCTTTGCTGTTGTGAATAGTGCTGCAGTAAACATATGTGTGCATGTGTCTTTATAATAGAATGATTTATAATTCTTTGGGTATATACCCAGTAATGGGATTGCTGGGTCAAATGATATTTCTGGTCCTAGATCCTTGAGGAATTGCCATGCTGTCTTCCACAATGGTTGAACTAATTTACACTCCCACCAACAGTGTAAAAGCATTCCTATTTCTCCACATCCTCTCCAGCATCTGTTGTTTCCTGACTTTTTAATGATCTCCATTCTAACTGGCATGAGATTGGTATCTCATTGTGGTTTTGATTTGCATTTTTCTAATGACCAGTGATGATGAGCTTTTTAAAATATGTTTGTTGGCCACATAAATGTCTTCTTTTAAAAAGTGTCTGTTCATATCCTTCACCCACTTTTTGATGGGCTTGTTTTTTCTTTCTTGTAAATTTGTTTAAGTTTCTTGTAGATTCCAGATATTAGCCCTTTGCCAGATGGATAGATTGCAAATTTTTTCTCCCATTCTGTAGGTTGCTGTTCATTTTGATGATATTTTCTTTTGCTGTGCAGAAGCTCTTTAGTTTAATTACATCCCATTTATCAATTTTGGCTTTTGTTGCCATTGCTTTTGATGTTTCAGTCACGAAGATATTGCCCATGCCTATGTCCCGAATGGTATTGCCTAGGTTTTCTTCTATGGCTTTTATGGTTTTAGGCCTTTTGTTTAAGTCTTTAATCCATCTTGAGTTAATTTTTGTATGAGATGTAAGGAAAGGTTCCAGTTTCAGTTTTCTGCATATGGCTAGCCAGTTTTCCTAACACCATTGATTAAATAGGGAATCCTTTCCCCATTACTTTTTTTTGTGTCAGGTTTGTCATAGATCAGATGGTTGTAGATGTGTGGTGGTATTTCTGAGGCCTCTGTTCTATTCCATTGGTCTATATATCTGTTTTGGTACCAGTACCATGCTGTTTTTATTACTGCGGCCTTGTAGTATAGTTTGAAGACAGGTAGCATGATGCCTCTAGCTTTGTTCTTTTTGTTTAGGATTGTCTTGGCTATACGGGCTTTTTGTTGGTTCCATATGAAATATATTTTTTTCTAATTTTGTGAAAAAAGTCAGTGGTAGCTTGATGGGGATAGCATTGACTCTTTAAATTACTTTGGGCAGTATGGCCATTTTCATGATATTGATTCTTCCTGTCCATGAGCATGGAATATTTTTCCATTTGTTTGTGTCCTCTCTTATTTCCTTGAGCAGTGGTTTGTAGTTCTCCTTGAAGAGGTCCTTCATATCCCTTTAAGTTGTATTCCTAGGTATTTTATTCTCTTTGAAGCAATTGTCAATGGGAGTTCACTCATGATTTGGCTGTTTTTCTGTTATTGGTGTATAGGAATGCTTGTTATTTTTACACATTGATTTTGTGTCCTGAGACTTTGCTGAAGTTGCTTATCAGCTTAAGGAGATTTTGGGCTGTGGTGACAGGGTTTTCTAAATATACAATCATGTCATCTGCAAACAGAGACAATATGACTTCCTCTCTCCCTATTTGAATACCCTTTATTTTTTTCTCTTGCCTGATTGCCCTGGTCAGAACTTGCAATATTATATTGAATAGGAATGGTGAGAGGAGGGGATCCTTGTCTTGTGCTGGTTTTCAAAGGGAAGGTTTCCAGCTTTTGCCCAATCACTATGATATTGGCTATGGGTTTGTCATAAATAGCTCTTATTATTTTGAGATACGTTCCATCAATATCTAGTTTATTGAGAGTGTTTAGTATGAAGGGGTGTTGAATTTTATTGAAGGCCTTTTCTGCATCTATTGAGATAATCATGTGGTTTTTGTCTTTGGTTCTGTTTATGTGATGGATTCCGTTTGTTGATTTGCATGTATTGAACCAGCCTTGCATCCCAGGGAGGAAGCCAACTTGATTGTGCTGGTTAAGCTTTTTCATGTGCTGCTGGATTTTGTTTGCCAGTATTTTACTGAGGACTTTCACATTGATGTTAATCAGGGATGTTGGCCTGAAATTTTCTTTTTTTGTTGTGTCTCTGCCAGGTTTTGGTATCAGGATGATGCTGGCCTCATAAAATGAGTTAAGGAGGAGTCCCTCTTTTTCTGTTGTGTGGAATAGTTTCAGAAGGAATGATACCAGCTGCTCTTTGTACTTATGGTAGAATTGGGCTGTGAATCCATCTGGTCCTGTTTTTTTTGGGGGTTGGTAGGCTATTAATCACTGCCTTAATTTCAGAACTTGTTATTGGTCTATTGAGGGATTTGGCTTCTTCCTGGTTTAGTGTTGGGAGGGTGTATGTGTCCAGGAATGTATCCATTTCTTCTAGATTTTCTAGTTTATTTGTGTAGAGGTGTTTATAGTATATTCTTCTGGTAGTTTGTATTTCTGTGGGATCAGTGGCAATATCCCCTTTATCATTTTTTGTTGTATCTATTTGATTCTTCTCTCTTTGCTTCTTTATTAGTCTGGCTAGTGGTCAATTTATTTTGTTAATCTTAAAAAAAATAACATTTTTTAATACTCCTGCATTCCTTGATTTTTTGAAGGGTTTTTTGTCTCTATTTCCTTCAGTTCTGCCCTGATCTTAGTTATTTCTTGTCTTCTGCTAGCTTTTGAATTTGTTTATTGTTGCTTCTCTAGTTATTTTAATTGTGATGTTAGGGTGTCGATTTTAGATCTGTTCCACTTTCTCCTGTGGGTATTTAGTGCTATAAATTTTCCTCTAAAGACCACATTAGCTGTGTCCCAGAGATTCTGTTACATTGTGTCTTTGTTCTCATTGGTTTCAAATAACTTATTTATTTCTGCCTTTATTTCGTTATTTACCCAGTAGTCATTCAGGAGCAGATTGTTCAGTTTTCATGTAGTTATGTGTTTTTGAGTGAGTTTCTTAATCCTGAGTTCCAATTTGATTGCACTGGGGTCTGAGATACAGTTTTTTATGATTTCCATTCTTTTATATTTGCTGAGGAGTGTTTTACTTCCAATTATGTGCTCAATTTTAGAATAAGTGTGATGTGGTGTCGAGAAGAATGTATATTCTGTTGATCTGGGGTGGAAAGTTTTGTAGATGTCTATTAGGTCCACTTGCTCCAGAGCTGAGTTCAAGTCCTGAACATCCTTGTTAATTTTTTGTCTCATTGATCTGTCTAATATTGACAGTGTGGTGTTAAAGTCTCCCACTATTATTGTGTGGGAGTCTAACTCTCTCTGTAGGTCTCTAAAAACTTGCTTATGAATCTGGGTGCTCCTGTATTGGGTGCATATATATTTAGGATAGTTAGCTCTTCCTATTTCATTGATCCCTTTGCCATTATGTAATGCCCTTCTTTGTCTTTTGTGATCTTTGTTGGTTTAAAGTCTGTTTTATCAGAGACTAGGATTGCAACCCCTGCTTTTTTTTGTTGCTTTCCATTTGCTTGGTAAATATTCCTCCATCCTTTTATTTTGAGTCTATGTGTGTCTTTGCACGTGAGATGGGTCTCCTGAATACAGCACACTGATGGGTCTTGACTCTTTATCCAGTTTGCCAGTCTGTGCCTTTTAATTGGGGCATTTAGCCTGTTTACATTTAAGTTTAATATTGTTATGTGTGAATTTGATCCTGTCATTATGATGCTAGCTGGTTATTTTGCCCCATTAGTTGATTCAGTTTCTTCATAGTTTCCATGGTCTTTACAATTTGGTATGTTTTTGCAGTGGGTGATATCAGTTTTTACTTTCCATATTTAGTGCTTTCTTCAGGAGCTCTTGTAAGGCGGGCCTGGTGGTGACAAAATCTCTCAGCATTTGCTTATCTGTAAAGGATTTTATTTTTCCTTCTCTTATGAAGCTTAGTTTGGCTGGATATGAAATTCTGGATTGAAAATTTTTTTCTCTAAGAACGTGGAATATTTGCCCCTACTCTCTTCTGGCCTGTAGTGTTTCTGCAGAGAGATCTGTTGTTAGTCTGATGGGCTTCCCTTTGTGCCTTTGTGGGTAACCTGACCTTTCTCTCTGGCTGCCCTTAACATTTTTTCCTTCATTTTAACCTTGGTGAATGTGACGGTTATGTGTCTTGGTGTTGCTCTTCTCGTGGAGTATCTTTGTGGTGTTCTCTGTGTTTCCTGAATTTGAATGTTGGCCTGTCTTGCTAGGTTGGGGAAGTTCTCCTGGATAATATCCTGAAGAGTGTTTTCCAACTTCGTTTCATTCTCCCTGTCACTTTTAGGTACACCAGTCAAACATAGGTTTTGGTCTTTTCACATAGTCCCATATTTCTTGGAGGCTTTGTTCCTTCCTTTTCATTCTTTTTTCTCTAATCTTGTCTTCTTTCTTTATTTAATTAAGTTGATCTTCAATGTCTGATATCCTTTCTTCCACTTGATCAATTCTGCTATTGATTCTTGTGTATGGTTCACAAAGTTCTCGTGCTGTGTTTTTCAGCTCCATCAGGTCATTTATGTTTGTCTCTAAACTGGTTATTCTAGTTAGCAATTCCTGTAACCTCTTTTCAAGGTTCTTATCTTCCTTGCATTGGGTCAGAACATGCTCCTTTAGCTCAGAAGAGTTTGTTATTACCCACCTTCTGAAGCCTACTTCTGTCAATTCATCAAACTCATCCTTCATCTAGTTTTGTTCCCTTGGTGGTGAGGAATTGTGATCCTTTGGAGTAGAAGAGGCGTTCTGGTTTTTGGAATTTTCAGCCTTTTTGTGCTGGTTTTTCCTCCTCTTCGTGGATTTATTTACCTTTGGTCTTTGATGTTGGTGTCCTTCGGATGGGGTTTTTGTGTGGACGTCCTGTTTGTTGGTGTTGATGCTACTCCTTTCTGTTTGGTAGTTTTCCTTCTAACAGGCCTCTCTGCTGCAGGTCTGCTGGAGTTTGCTGGAGGTCCACTCCAATCCTTCTTTGCCTAGGTATCACCAGTGGAGGCTGCAGAACAGCAAAGATTTCTGCCTGTTCTTTCCTCTGGAAGCTTCATCCCAGAGGGGCCCCTGCCAGATGCCAGCCACAGCTCTCCTGTATGAGGTGTCTATTGACCCCTGCTGCAAGGTGTCTCCCAGTCAGGAGGCACAGGGGTCAAGGATCCACTTGAGGAGGCAGTCTGTCCCTTAGCAGAGCTCGAATGCTGTGCTGGGAGATCCACTGCTCTCTTAAGAGCTGGCAGGCAGGAATGTTTGTCTGCTGAAGCTGCGCCCACAGCCGCTCCTTCCCCCAGGTGCTCTGTCCTGGGGAATGAGGACAGAGTTTTATCTATAAGCCCCTGACAGGGGCTGCTGCCTTTCTTTCAGAGGTGCCCTGCCCAGTGAGGAGGAATCTAGTGAGACAGTCTGGCTACAGCAGCTTTGTTGGCTCCGCCTCCTTCAAACTTCCTGGTGGCTTTGTTTACACTGTGAGGGGAAAACTGCCTACTCAAGCCTCAGTAAATGGTGGACTGCCCCCCTGCCACCCTGAACAAGCTCAAGCATCCCAGGTCGACTTCAGACTGCTATGCTGGCAGTGAGAATTTCAAGCTAGTGGGTCTTAGCTTGCTGGGCTCTGTAGGGTGGGATCCGCTGAACTAGACCACTTGGCTCCCTGGCTTCAGCCCCCCAGAGTGAACGGTTCTGTCTCACTGATGTTCCAAGCGACACTGGGATATGAGAAAAAAACTCCTGCAGCTAGCTTGGTGTCTGTCCAAACAGCCACCCAATTTTGTGCTTGAAACCCAGGGCCCTAGTGGCGCAGGCACCCGAGGGAATCTCCTGGTCTGCAGGTTGCGAAGACTGTGGGAAAAGCGTAGTATCTGGGCTGGAATGCATCGTCCCTCACATCACAGTTTCTCACAGCTTTCCTTGGCTAGGGGAGGGAATTCCTCTACCCCTTGTGCTTCCTGGGTGAGGTGATGCCCCACCCTGCTTCAGTTCGCCCTCTGTAGGCTGTACCCACTGTCTAACCAGTCCCAATGAGATGAGCCAAGTACCTTAGTTGGAAATGCAGAAATCACCCACCTTCTGCATTGATCTCGCTGGGAGCTGCAGACTGGAGCTGCTCCTATTTGGCCATCTTGTCAGTCACCTTCTTGTTACTATTCTTAACTTAAAACTAAAAATTCCACCCTCATGAGCAGATAGCAATGTATAAAACACAATGCAAATGAGAATAGTGAAGAAAAAGGGGAGGAGAGGGCTGGAACTAAAAATAGAGCCAAAGACTTTTACTAAAGATAGGCATATTATTAGGTCTGCATAGATATATTCCTACTGTCAAGCATACTGCATTTTATATAATGGTGCTGAATGTACGTTTGGTGAATTTATTTAATTGAGTTTGAACTAGATGTGCTATGATTGGGTCACTAATTTTATCCTGAGAGCTTGTTAGCAGGAAAAAAAATGACAGTTATCCAATGAATTGTCTTTAAGATTAAAAAGAAACATGTGCTCAATAAAAATAAAACATTTTTCTAATATTAAAACTAAAGTATTTCTCCTAAGGGATTTTATAAACAGAAAACTATAAAATAAATTGAATAATATTCATAAAATGCTTGTTAACAAAAGGGCCACATTTTATAGGGCAATTTCCTTTATCATTTAAGCACAGATTAAAGCTACCATTGGCAACATTACTCTTACCTCCCTAAACATTTCTTCTCATTCTCTGTTTCTGGGACATTCTTTTCCTCCCAACTTTTAAACCAGCAGTTCTCAACTTTAGCTGCCCACTAGAATCATCAGGAGGCTTTAAAAATAGAGCTACCTATGCCCAACACAGATAAAAATTAAATCAGAATAATTAGAAGTAGAACCTGAGTGTCAGCAAGTATATTTTAGAAGGCTCCATGGAAAAATCCCAGTGTGGTCAGTGTTGAGAATGATTTCTCAAGGAAACATTGGAATGACACCAGGACTTTTTTATTCATAGCCAGTCCCTCAGTGGGCCTTTGCAGCCCTATAGCTTTAAATATCATTTCTATCTCCTGTATACTTTAGACCATATAACCACTATGCACTTGAGAACTCCAGTTGCATGTCTAATACCCATCTCAATCTTATATGCAAACCTTCACTCCTAATTTTACTCCCCTTAGTTTTCCCCATCTTAGTTGAGTGGTACCATCAGTTTTTCTGATTGATCAGTCAATCCTTGACTTCTCTCTTTCTCTTACATCCTTTGTCTAACATTAGCAATCTGTGTAAAATATGCCTATGATATCACCACCTGGACTAATAAGATCCTAGTTAAGACAACTTCTATTTCTCACTTGGAACACTGAAATATTTATGAACTAGTTTCCCTGCATCCACCCTTGTCCCATCTTTCATTCACAGTCTGTTTTCCACATCGTAGGTCTTGATCACCCATGTCTTCCTGTAACACCCATGACAACATGACACCAGAATAACATCCAGGTTCCTTACCACGATATGCAAGACCTTATATGATCTGTCCCTGGGCTGTATCTCCTAACTCACTTCCTGCCATTCTCATGCCCCATCACTGACCCCTGCCCTAGCCATATCTGCTTTCCTGGAATATGTCTTGTGTGCTTATTTCTCAGTGTCTTTTCACCTGGTTTCCTTTCTTCCTGAAATGCTTTTTTTCCCCAAGTTACTTACATAATGTATTTCCTCACTTCCTTCAGGTTTTTGTCCAAATGTCACCTAGGGTTGCCCCTGACCACCTTACCAAAATTGCATTTAGTGTCTATAGAGTTTCTCTGTAGAAAGGTTATTTTTAGTTTGTTTTTATAATTTATGTATTCATTGCTTAAAGATGCAATAGTAGCTTGCAGAGATAAAGAAATATTCAAATCTAGAATCTTTTGGCTTCATTTGTCTAAAAGAGATCTCAGGCTTCTTTTTTTCCATTGCTGTTCTGTGCATGATTACTGAGTTTTCCTTCCTGTGATTTTCTCTCAGTGATTTCTCCTTTAAACCACACCGTGACATGAACTAATATATTGGGAATGACTCAGATTTTCCGTATCCCGAGAAAGTGACAAAGCAAAACTCTACATGTGAGGTTCTAGCTCAGATTGGTTTGCCATTTTGCTTTACCTGCTGATTCAGGATCAGGCAGGTGTTTGAAGATTTGCCTCATGGGAAAGGAAGTTGAGACTTATTTTGTGTTTCTGTTGAAGACAGATCTAGAATCATGGTAGAAGCAGCAAAAGGGTAGACTTTAGCTCTTATCATGAAATTTCTTACGGTCAAGACTAAGTAATATGCTCTCCTCATATTTTTTTGGAAAGTGGTTTATCAATGGGAAAGGATACAAAAAGCATATTTAAAGGGGAATTGAAGCAGAAGCGAAAGAAATTTGTACTCACATTAACAATCTGTCTTCCCTGACACCTTCACCTGCCCCATGCCCTTCTCAGATGGAGTAAATAATGATGCTCTTGACAACACTGTAACTTCTACCTCCTTCTAACATGGAACCTAGCACACTGTATTGTGATTCTTATTTGTGTACCTGCTTTCCGTATGAGAATAGAGAATTGTGTATTCTCATTGCCTAGCATGATTCTGGTATGTTTTCTATAAATTTTTTTTTTAGTCATGATTTTTAGTTCTTTATTCTTCAATAAAATGAATTATTTTCCAGAGACAATAGTTAGAATGCTTGTGAAATCTTTCTATAAGTAAAACAGAAGAATCATGTTTTCAGTGATGGCTGTAGAGTTGCATAGGAAAACATCTTACTATAGGAGTAAAAGACACAGAATCCAGAGTTGAAAGCTGGCACATGGACAGTGCTACTCATTGCCAGTCTTACCGGGAACATTCCATAGGGTCTGGTTTTTTAGCTTACTCAGCAAATAACTATTTCATTCTGCTCAGAGTGAGGCTAGAGAGCCACTGAAAAAGTATATGCAAGTTTTGCAAGGGCGCGGCCAAGACACAACCAGAGAATCCTGTTTAAGGGATTTATAGGATCATTTATTGATTATTGAATAAATGAAGGTAGGGAATGGCCCGGAAATGTCCAAGAACAGTGAATTCCTCATTAAGGTAATTTCAAGCCCCCCCCCCCACCAAAAAAATGATACCAACAAATGAAGCACATTGTGCTGTTTGTTCTAGCTTTGTTTTTTTATAAATAGCAAATATTATTTGCTTCAAATTGGCATTCTGTGCTCATGACTAACAACTGTTTGCTAGTTAGAAAACTGCTCAGGTGGGTCCTAGTTGATAATTCTTGGTTGAATCTAGATTTTTACACAATAAAAAACATATCTTGTCTACCTATTAATTACTGATTTCTAAGAAAACTCTAAGATTCTAGAAGATAGAGTCTAAGTACAGAAGCCCTCTGTATCTGTGGGTTCCACATCTGTGGATTCAACTATCTATGATTAAAAATATTAGAAAAAATATAAATAACAACAAAAATAATATAAAAATAGTATAAAACTATTTACATAGCATTTACATTGTATTAGGTATTACTTATAATACCTAAGTAATAAGTAATCTAAAGATGATTTAAAGTATGTAGGAGTATATGCATAGGTTATATGCAAATACTATATTATTTTATATCAGAAACTCGAGCATTTGTGGATTTTAGTATCTGCCAGTGCGGCAGGGGCCCTGGAACCAGTCCCTCCCAGATACTGACAGATACTGAGGGACAACTCTATTTTATTCTTCCTATGTCTTAGAAACATATTATAAAACACTAGGCACAAAATAGTTACTTATAGACTCTGCTTATCTAGTTCTGTGTGATAGAAAATGAGGCCCTAGCCCACAGTGTTCTCATATGCACTCTAGAAGGATACAACTGTGAGTGTGGGAAAAAGTCATCTGAAGGTCAGAGATATGCATCACTCTTGAGTACCTGCTGCGACTTGCTAGTACTAGCTGCCCTTTGGAAAAAGCTGAGAAGACAGAAAAAAATTAGGTGCAGCAAGCCAGAGGATTAGTTGAAGACAATTAATGGACGATAAGAATTGAATATAGGAATGACAAGAATTTTCACATCCCAAGGAAGATGAGTTAAATAAGAATAGGTTTAAGAGGAAAGCTAGGTGTCAGGACCAGGAACAGGCATCCAGGTGCTCACCAGCAAAGGTCAGAAGAGTCTGAGGCATTATTTGAACACATTTGCTTTTAGCTGTTTGGTTCACCTCTCTTCATCATCAGGTCTTCCGAATAACAGGCTGAATGCCTTTCCATGGTTAATATTGGTATAGTCATAAACTCTGATCAATCAAGTTCAAATATGACTTGGATAGTTTCTACGGACATCAACAGCCAAACTGACTGAGGAATATCAAGTTAACCTGATAGTATTGAAAAAGGAGTGAAATTACCTACAAGGGTTTTCCATGCAGATTGAAATTTATCCTGATATACTTTTCTTTTGCCTGAAACTTTACAGATTGTTACTTATATGTGTGTACAAATCACTGGATTTCATGTCTCTGTCAAATTCTTGATGAAATAATCAGTACTGATGGAAATGGGAAGTTTCAGTTTCATTTTGGTTTTGATTTTTTTTTTTTTTTTTTTGGTAGGGATTTGGGAGGCTCTCATTTGGAATCAGAGAACACTTGAGTAGGTTGTTAAGGTATTAAGGAACATTTTCAAATGTAGGAGGCCAGGACTAAAACAGAGATGGGTGGGTGCTTTAGAATTTTGATAACCTTGGGATGGTTATAAATATATACTCAACATTCTTGAGGGTTTATAGTGAGTGAAAGAAAGAGAATAACCAAGGGAGACTTTTAGACTTTTACTGTAAATAACTGGGCAGAATGTGGTACCAACTAATATAAAAAAGGCTGCTAATTGCCTCTCATTGTTCTTCCTTTTCAAAGTTTTCCTAATTATCTTTGATTTTTCTATATTAACCTTAGTATCAAATTACATACTTCCAAAAAGTTCATTTTTATTGGACTTTGATTATATTTGTAATGAATATAGGTGGAATTCTAATCTTTATGATATTAAACACTCCTATCCAAGGGCATAGTTTATCTTTCTAGTTTCTTGGTCTTATTTATATCTTTTGGTGTTATTCTGGAGATTTTCTTTTACTACATAGATTTTGCACATTTTTTGTTACGCTTATTTTAAGTATTTTATCTTTTGTACTGCTATTATAATGGGGCCTCTTCTTACGATGTATTTTCTAAGATGTTATATATGAAAGCTATTTACATCTGTATATTTGATTTTTACTTGATTAATTTATTGAATTATCTCAATGTTTCTTATTGTAGTCTGGTTTTTCAGATTTATCAAGTACATTTTAACTTTTACGGTTTTTTTTCTAGTTTCATTTGTTTATTGTTCTTTAATTTCTACAGTTAAATGATTCATTTTCTTATTTCTGTTTTATTGATATAATAATTTGTCCACAATTTTTTTAACATTGCTTTATATTTATTTTATAGGATTTAATATGAAGTGTTTTCATTATAAATCTTTCTAAAAATTTTGCAATGTTGTTTTGTTTTATTTTGACCCAAGAATTATTTAAAAGAATTTTTTAAAACTTCCAATAGAAGGGTCTCCTTATGAAGGATCTTTTTTTTTCCGATTTTGTCAATAACTATAATTTTACTGAGTTGTAATCAAATAAAATTATAGTCTATCTAATTATTTACTTTTTGGTATTAATTAAAATTTTCTTTGTAACCAAGTTTATACCATTTGCACATGAGAAGAAAAGGTATTATTTATTTTCTGAGTTTGATATAGACATATATATAACATTAGTTAAGTTATTGACATTTTCTGCATCCTTGATCTGTCATGAACTGAGAAAGTTATTCAAAAATAAATTAAACAAATACAATATATTTTGTTTCTATATATATCTCCTGTAATTTCAGCTTAAAGGAATTCTATTTCTTTTTCTTATGTATTTATTATTTTTCTATCTTTATTTGAATCACTCTTTTACTTTATAATGTGTGCCTCTTTGTTTTATTTAGTGCTGAATTTTTGCTTGACAGAAAGCATTATTTTTTGGCATTTTCCTGCTACATGTTTGCTTTCAACATTTCTAAATTCCGAATAACTTTGTTTTATGTGTATAATGTATGCTGTATAGAATTAGCAAAACATATAATTAGATTTTGCTTTGTAAGTCAATTTGAAAATATTGTTCATTTAAATAAATGACAAGGAAATTTATATTTGTTTTTATGATAAATATATATGGTAAAACTATCATATTATTTTCTGTTCTGTTTATTGTTTTTATTTTTTACAGTTTTTTCTTTGTGCATTAAAAAAAATTTAAGAAGGTTTTTATTACCTTAATAATTACAACATTATATAGTACTCTTAATTCTCTATTTATTTATAGGGTGGCTACTGATACTCTAGTACAATAAATAAATGATAAAATGTTTTATTTTCTCCCCTCATTCCTTTTGTCTCCGACCTGCTATTTGCCAGTAAAAATTATTTGAAAAATATATATTTTTTTATTTTTTACTTTATACTTTTAAATGTTCTTATACTTTGATTATCTGGTTGGTCAGCTTTTAAACATTTGTTGATTCCTGTTATTACATATTAGGCGGTCAACAAACTTTCTCATCTTTGCCCTTTCTCATTCTAATTTTGGTAGTTGCGTTATTTCTGCATAGTAAAAGCAAAGACCATTTACATTTGTCTGTGTTTTAGTCTGTTTTGTTCTGCTATAGCAGAATATCACAGACTGGGTAATTTATAAAGAATAGAAATTTATTTCTGAATAGTTACAGAGGTTGAAAGTCCAAGATCAAGGTGCCAGCATCTGGTGAGGGCCTTCTTACTGCATCATCTCATGATGGAAGGCAGAGTGGAAAGAGAGGGCAAGAGCAAGACAGAAGTGGGCTGAACTTGTTCATTTAGAAGGAACCCACTCCTGCAATAACAGCATGAATCCATTCATGAGGGCAGAGGACTGGTGTCCTAATCACCTGTTAAAGGTTCCACCTCTTAATATTGTTACAATTGCAATTCCATTTCAACATAAGTTTGGGAGAGGACAAACATTCAAACCATAGCAGTTTGTTACCCCAATCCTCACACTTTTTTAAAGTCTTGATCCTATAATCATAATCAAAACTTTTAGCAGTCCTTTTGCTAGTTTCCTCAGACATACTTTGATTAAGTAAACTGTGTCTTTTAGAATGTTCCTTAGGAAAGACTTATGGGAACAATATTTCCTGAATTCTTGCATTTTCAAAATTGTTTGCAACTTTTAATCTTGGAGGCAGATTTGACTGGCTATAAAATCCTTTACTCTCATTTTTTTACATGAATCATTTGTAGATACACAATGAGATACCATCATCTCACACCACAGTCAGAATGACTATTATTAAAAAGTCAAAAAATAACAGATTCTGGTGAGGTTTCAGAGGAAAAAGAATGTTTATACATCATTGGTGGGAGTGTAAATTAGTTCAACCATTGTGGAAAGCAGCAGGGTAATTCCTCAGAGACCTAAAAACAGAGCTGCCATTCGACCCAGCAATCCCATTACTGGGTATACACCCAAAGGAATATAAATTGTTTTATCATAGACACATGCAAACGTTCATTGCAGCACTATTCACAGTCACAAAGATATGAAATCAACCTAAATGCCCATTAATGGTAGACTAGATAAAGAAAATGTGGTGTGTGTGTGTATATATACACACACACTACATACACACACACACATACACACACCATGGAATACTATGCAGCCATAAAAAAGAATGAGATCACATCCTTTACAGGAACATGGAGCTGGAGGCCATTATCTTTAGCAAATTAATACAGGAACAGAAATCCAAATACTGCATGCTCTCACTTTTAAGTAGGAGCTAAATGATGAGGGCAAATGGACACAGGGAGGGGAACAACAGACACTGAGGCTTACCGGTGGGTGGAGGTTGGGAGGAGGGAGGGAATTAGGAAAACTAATTAATGGGTACTAGGCTTCATACTTAAGTGATGAAATAATCTGTACAATAAACCCTCGTGACATGAGCTTACCTATATAGCAAACCTGCACACGTACCATTGAACTTAAAATAAAACTTAAAAACAAATAAAAATACATAAATAAATATTTTTGTATAATATTTGGTCATAATGTTCAACTTTTCCATGACATTTTTTGTTGAGTTTATTGGTACATTGCTAAGTTCTTAAATTTTTTTTGCCTTTGTTTTGCCTTTTGTTTTGGTTCTGACACTTTTTAAATGTATCTTTCTATTGAATTTTTAAAAATTTGCATATGGTAAAATTTACTCTTTTTGGTGTGCAGTTTCATTAATTTAGACAAATGCATGTAGTCATCTATTAAGTTAATTAGTCTAACACCATTAGAATCAGAACAGCTTCATCACTCCCCAAATTCCCCTGGGTTTGCTCTTGCATAATATCCTTTTATTGATGCTGTGTCACATCCATTTTTATTACTCATCATTGAATGAGTTGGATTTTTTAGATCTACTGTTTACAGGACACTTCTGCTGGGGGTTAGAGGAGGTCCTGTGCAGCCTTCTGACTCCTTTATTACTTTCACAGAGTCAGATTGCTTTCTTCTAAAATAGCCCCTCTATGTAAGTGTGTTCCCACCCACTCTAAACTATACTGGGTCCCGGAAGGCTCTTCTGCCTTTATTTCTATTCTCACTGCCCCAATTAGGAAAGCTATATTTTTTTGCACTTTGGGATAAACTTTTCACAGAAGTGTATTTTTGCAGTCAATTTCAGAGATCTGCCGCTGCCGGCCATGTTGTCATTCTCCGCATTTCTTTGCTGCCTTTCTCCCTGTATGGTATCTACTAATTGCTGCTTTTGGTAACTCTTAACATGTTTTTGGAGTCTGTAGAAATTAGGTCTTCCAGTTTTTCTAAAAATGGTGATCATGTAACTTTTGTTGTTTTGGTTAACTGTGTAGCATTTGCACATCTTCCAGGAGAAGACAAGATGCAGTCTTAGCCATATTCTTACCAGAAATCCTCTTGACTGCACTTTATCACCAACTTTCCCTCACTCTCCTTTCATGGCTCACACTTTAAATATTGGAATCTCTTGCCTCTCTTGTTCTTTCAACCCTCCCTTAAGGTTTTCATATAAAATCTTCCTGTGATGTACCATAACCTGTGACAAAAAAATTTTGCTATTTTCCAAATACCCACTTTCAAAGTTGGTTAGTTTTTTCCTGCTATTCTTTTAGCTTGGAATGCCTTTTTCTTCCTTACCTGATTAGAATACTTCTGCTCATGCATTAAGACTTAAAAAATGTATTTCCTCCTTTAGGAATCCCTCCTAGACACCTTCTCAAGACAGAATTAATCTCTCAGTTATGCTCCCACAATATATTGTCCCATTTTTTGTTCACTTATCTTATTGCTTTTAGTATTTGTTTGCTTGTCATTATGAAGACAATGAGTATCCTGTATACTAATGTATTAAGCAGTCAACACAGAATTTTCAAATTCTGTATTTCAGGGACTCTACTTATAGCTCTCCTGTGATGATCGGCACTTACCCTAATTTGGTCTCATTGATTTTCCTTTCATTTAATTGAAGGTACAATATTTTGGTTCCTCTTGGTTTTCTTGTCTAGCTTTTGTGCTCAAAGTGATTTAGTCATGTCAAAGTAGCCTTTCTATTCTTAGGAAATAAGTGAAACTCTTCTAGATTTAGAGCATTTATAAAATTTTTAAAAGTTCAGTAATCACTGATAGAAATTCTTCTGTATTCCAGGTGATGCAACTGTGACAATAGCTCACAGATACACCCCCAAAGAGCAACTGAAGATTCATACGCAGCTGGCAGATATTATCATAGTTGCTGCAGGTAAGTCCTTAGTGACTGTTATTTTTTGGAATGTCATCAGCAGAATAATTCCTGCCCTAAATGCTGACATGTTTGAAAGCTTTTTGAGAGAGTTAGCTGTATGTATGACTAACTTCTGTTGATTGGATTCTGTCTCTTGGCAATCATTATATCAGTCCATTGTGCCTATGTTAGCATTTGTTACTTCATTATGGAAAACCCAAACAGCTTTTGGGATGACAGATTAAGCACAAGAACAATGTGCACTTTGCTAATTGCTTTGACAAACATGGTTTAACAGCATTTACGGAAAAAGGTTGGTGCAGGTAAATAATACATTGTAGCTATGGAGAACAATAAAACTTGTACTTTCAAGTTGTATCAAGGAACATAGAATGTTCAGGTGAGGGGAAAAGATAGTTACTATGCTGCCCTAAACACAGCCAGGCTGAAGAATTATGTTCTGAAGTCTAGACTTTAGGGGAAAAGTTGATGGATGAGACCATGTCCAAAGGAGAGTATCTAGGATAAGAATCTTTCCAAAAAAGATGACATATGAAATTTGGTCTGATGAACTGAGGATGTTTGGTCTGGAAGAAAGTATGACCTAAAGAGATACAACAACTTTTTTTTTAACATAAAGAAAAAAACCCAAGCCCAAACTTTTATAATAATAAAAGCTGCCTCAAAGTCACCAGTTCTTGAGATAGTAAGTTCCTTATCACTACAGTGATTAGCAAAATAGATAAAAACATAAGTGGCATTTCATAGAGCATTATTTGTCAACGTTTATTGGATTTTGCCCCATTTTGGTTGACAAAAAAAAATCCCCTTTCAACATTATCAAAATATTTCAATAAATTAAACAACATAGCTAAAAATGCATGTAAACAGTTGTAATTATTTTGAGCATATGTTCTTTGGGGAAGGAATTACATTCTTTCTTTACTCCCTACCATTTAAAGGACCATTGCAGAGAATGTCTGTCTACTGAGTACTAGGTTGGGTTCATTGTGTTTTAATGCTTCCTTCAATGATGAGACTCTTTAATTCTCTATTTTAATATATAAAAGAAAGTTTTATGGAATATATGTATATGTATACTTATTATATTTCATAAGATTAAATTTATTTAAATTTGTTTGTGTTTTCCTACAGGGTAAGTTAACAAGAAAGACATTTTAGAACATAGAAAAGGCTGGAATATGGGGCTTGTGTATGGATAATTCACTTACAGATATTTGAGAGTTTATCATTTACTCTGATTTTAATTAAACGTGTACTTTTGAATAGCAAAGATAGTACTAAATTCATTCAATTGAATACTAAATTCATTCAATTGAATATTATTTATTCAATAAATATTGGACCCTTCCTATGCAGCAGTATCTGTTTTAAATTTTAGGAATACAGCAATGGATACAAATGATGAAATGCCAGCCCTCGTAGAACTTACATCTTAGTGGGAGAGAGAGCAAATAAACAGTAAAATATAATGCCAGATAATGATAAGTGCTATAATGAAACTGGATGAAGGAATAGTGTTTTGGGGATACTGTTTTAGATTGATTGATTGGTGAAGATCTTTCTTGGGAGGTGACCTTTTGAGTAGAGTTCTTGTCCTGGCCATTCTCCATTTGTCCACCAGCCCCAGTGTCTGCCCTTCCCTGCCCTGGTCTGGCCCTGAGAGGCTGACTAATGAAGATGGCCTCACCTGTGTTCCTCTAACACTGGCTCCCAGCAAGGTTTGGCACTAGTAGGATATCTGAAGGAGAAGAAGAGAAATGTCAAGTCATGGTGTTTCTTCTCTACTCTTTTCCACTTCTACTGTCTTTCTCTTCCTCCTGCATCGATAGCTTTTGCTCAGCATCCTTTCCCCGACAGCTAAGGCTCTCACTGGGCTGCAGTAACACCATTTCCTCACCCCTACAGACCTAGGAATGGTACAAGCTTCCTCCAGTTTCTAATCTCTAAGAGCTGCAACAGCTTTTGTTTTTATCTTAGCCTGAATATATCACTGTAAAAATTATTTCATTACTATATGGGGTGGATTCTGCTTCCCATGGAGATACCGACAGAAGCAGATATGTATGAAGTAAAGGCACAAACCATTCCTGGGGGAAGAGCATCCCGAGCAGAGGAAACAGCAGATACCAAAGTCCTTAGGCAGGAGCATGCTTGATGTATTCCAGAACACAGGTCTTTGACGGCTTATTATATTACTCTGATTTTAATAAAATATTAATAAATTATGAGGATACTAGTAAGAAATGTTGTTGGGAAGGTAGCCAGGGTTAACTCATGAAGGACATTGTCGGCCATGGTTAGGATTTTGATATAAGCCAAGAATGGCTGACAGCAGATCAACATGGTCTGACTTAGGTTTTAAAGGACTGATCACACCTTTAAAAACATATCAGACCTCATGTCTGCAGTTGTGTCAAGAACTGACTTTAGAGGTGTAAAAGTAGAAACAGAGAGGAGAGGTATTGCAATTTCATTTAATGGGTCTAGATTTTGCTCTAATTTGTTTTGTATTTGAACACATAGTTTCAATCAAATTTAATAAAATATCTGATTCTTCTATAGGCCTTTTTCTGGAACCTAGAATATATACATGACTGCAGGAACAGTAGTTGGCTCCTCATAGAGTAAAAATAGAAATGTTCTTTTTCCCAGAAAAAAAATCAGTAAGCTGGTACAGATAACCATACCACATTGCCTGTTTTTCCAAAAAATTACATTTGGGTGATATCAAATGCAAATTTTTGAACTGCATTGACAGAAGTCAGGCATGTTTAGAGAGTTAGTAAACTTTTTCATACCACAGATCAGCATTAAGTGAAATACTGCTTCAGCCACTGATACCTTCATGGCAGATAAGTATTATACTGACTTCTTTTTAGAGACACTTCTGTTCACACACAAGACACAGAATTTGTTGAGTAAAGAGGAATTTGAATGCTCATCTTTGTCCATTTCTAACCTTAGGCAGAATGAAGTTTACATTATCCTTAAAAGGTATTATTTGACTAATGTTAACAGCTTGTACAGAATATTTGACTATTGTCCTTAGATAACATTTATCAAATATTATATTGAATGAGTATTTTATTCTAGTGGAGGAAAATCTCTCATCATGCCTTCCTACTCGTGGTTTGTTTTATTATTATGACAAATGGCACATGGGTGATCACAATCCACTTGCAAGAAACACTGATATTCTCTTGTAACTAAGTCAAAGCTTATGCCATAATGCCAACACTGTTGTCCTCCTTGAGTTTATCCTCTCTAGCTTTCTTTGTAAAGGCCTAAATCAGCCTTGAGTACAGATATTTAAAAAGAAGACAGGAAAAGAAAAAGAAAAGGAAAATAAAGGAAGAGAAGGACAAGGAAAACTCAAGCCTATATAAAATAAACAAGACAGGAGCCAGGAGGTACTCAAGCTTTAGGTGTGGTGGGTGTTGAGGCTGTCCCACAAGCATCCCGCTGAGGGTATTTTCTTACCACCAGAGGGCGCCAGTCAGGTGAGCAGCTACTTCAGATGTAGCCAAGTTGGCCATACACCATGCTAATACTAGTTAGAAGACATTTTAAACAAAGACAGTGGGAAGAAGTCCTGTTCCTTGCTTTTTTATTTCACCTTTAATGCCTCTTACTAAATACAAAAGTATGTTGAACGTAGAAGACAGATTTGTATGTAGTTCTGCAGTCTTCTTGAAGAAATAAATATTTAGCCAATGGGAAATTTAGGGGAAGAAAACTGAGAATTTATAAGAAATAACTAAAGATTGCTACATTTCCAGTTAATTAATAATCACCTGGAGAAGTTAGGGATAAAACATGTAGGCATTTATAAATTATAGAAAAAATGTGAGTGAATATAAAAAATAAATCCCATATAACCAGACAATAGGAATAAAGTATTGCCAGAATGACCATATCATGCATTGTGTGTGGGAAATAAACAAATACAAATAGCAGTGGGTATTTAAAAAGGAAATAGTGATCTAATGGCAGAGGTAGCCAGAACGGGGAGGGCTAGATCACTGTCATAATGAGAATGTCAGCATATATGGAAACAACCTCATCTAGGAGAACTCAGGGTAGAAGGAGGAGGATTGCGTGATATATATCAGAAAGAATGATAATGTCTGAGAGATGAGAGTGAAGAATGTGGTGATGAAATCTTGACACAAGCTTGAAGAAAGTAAAAGAGGAAATCCTGTGTGAAGATCCTGAGACATGAATATTAGCTTATTTAATATTAATGTCATCCCTCCAGTTTCTCATAGTACTACTCCTACTGGCTTATATATCACTCACCTTTTTAAAATTGCCCCCAAAATTGAGATTTAGACTCAGTTAGAAGCTTAGATCTGCAGAATCAGACCCTGTCACACTATGCAATTAGAAGTAAGTAGCTTCAAGTCCCTACTCAAAGCCAAATCTCTGAGTTCACAGAAAGAGTTAACAAGTTTCTAGAGTACTTTAATGTACCATGGTTATAGCACATAGTACCTGTTTATAGTTGTTATCTTCATTAGACTACAGCAGGTAAAGGCGTGGTATTTTTTTTTAAGCTTGCTAGGTAAGTGCTTAGAACAATATCTAACACATAGTGGTTGCCCAGTAAATGTGAGCTGTGTTGATTTTGAGATTATAACTACAATAAGAACTTTTTCAAATTGATACATATTTAGCCGATATAATCTAATTTTTTAAGATGGAATTATTCTAGTTGTTGGATTTACACAGTGTAGCATTATTTTTGGGAACTACCAAATTATTCCAGTTTGTCATCATAAAGTAGTTGCTAAAGCAATAAAAAGTGAAATATTTATTCATGAAAGAGTAGTTCATGTCATTAAGTGTATGAATGGAGTGATTTAGGTGTAAATGTTAAGATTAAGAAATGATGGGAAAGGTGGCCGGGTGCAGTGGCTTACATCTGTAATCCTAGCACTTTGGGAGGCTCAGGTGGGTGGATCACCTGTGGTCAGGAGTTTGAGACCAGCCTGTCCAACATGGTGAAACCCTGTCTCTACTAAAAATACAAAAATTAGCCAGGTGTGGTGGTGGGTGCCTGTAATCCCAGCTACTCAAGAGGCTGAGGCAGGAGAATCACTTGAACCCGGGAGGCGGAGGTTGCAGTGAGCCGAGATCACACCACTGCACTCCAGCCTGGGCAACAGAGCAAGACTCTGTCTCAGAAAAAAAAAAAAGAAAAAAGAAAAAAAGAAATTATGGGAAAGGTGAAGAAAGAGTAAGGAGACTATTACATCTAAAGAACAGTAAGAGTATTGGATGGTTGAAAGGGGAGGAGCAGTTTAGGGAAAGGCTAAATCAGCTTTGCACAAGCTACTGATAAAGAAGGGAAAGCTAGCCAGTATCAATTCTAAGATCATGTTGGAGATCATTGGGCTTTCTCGTATCTGCTTTAAGGAAACTGTAGGCTATCCTAAGTCTGTAAAATTCTAGGAATCTTCATTATTCAGCAGGATAGGCAAGTTTTTTTAGACATTGTCCACATTACCCTCCACCCATCCGAGTAAACTCTGAAACTATATTCAGGAAATGAGCTGCTGAGTCAATGCCACTTGCATGTCAAGCTCTGGATGCAGTGTCACGGTGGTGAAAGCTGGCATTTTTGGCCACTAAGCCATCCCTTCCAGCGTGACGAATGAACCTTCACAGTTGTAACTTTAGAGTGTCTATTGCAACACTTTTAATGACAGATACCATGATATAAAACAGGATAAATGGGCAATTTAGTAACTCAGAATATTCGTACTTACTTGTCATAAAGTACAAAGTGACCAACGAATTTCCTTTCACCACTTCTCCAATCATATTATCAAGTCTTAGAAACACTCCCATCAAACATTATCCTAGGGCTCAATAGGGTTTTCCCCCAGGTGTATTTCCTCCTCCTTGAAACAGGGTTCGTAATTTTCAGGAAACCAGGACATGGAGAAGTTCCAAGGGGTGGGGCAAGGAAATAGCTCCACCATCCCCACAGCTCATGCAACCCGGGAGTACAACTTGCTCACTTACAGCCCTGAGTGCTTCCTGAGTGATGCCAGCACATTTCATGGCTTCACTCATACTATAGTCCTTTCCATATCTCATTTCTTATTTGTTATTGTCCAGCTTGTCCTCTTTTGCTAGCCTCTGCTACTCCACTTAAGGGTTCCTTCCCTCCTTCCTAAAAGTTGTCATTATTTTCATGGTACAGAGTAGTGAAAATGCACAGGCCTTTCTAAAGTAAGAATTCCAGGATTTAAATTCCAGCTCTGAGACTTGCTGATTGTGAGCTTGGTCTCGTTTCTGAATCTCAATCTGTTCATTGATGTGATTTAAATGATAATAATAAAAGTAACCTTTCATAGCGATGTCTACTTTATATTTTTGATCTTAACTATGCGGATCTAAGTAGAATTTCCCATATCTAAAATGATGCCTTTTACTTATTGAAAGGCATTTTAGTGTGGTTTATGTGTCATACCAAATAAAGAATATTTAACACTTCTCAAAAAAAAAACCTTTTGCATAGTGTAATCAAGGTAGCCAATCCATGTAAAGAGCATAGCACAGTGCCCAGTATATTGCAAATATTCAATAAGTGTTATGTGTTGTGTTCTATGTTAGGCATTGCGTGTGAATATTTAAACAATTTAGAAATGATAAATCAGTTGATTATTAAGCTACAACTTAGCATAACTAAAAGAATATACTTCTTGGTTGCTTTTGATACTAATACAGTATCAGAGTAGAGTAGTTCTTATAAGCATAAATAAATTAAGAAGTGACTTACACATGAGGGACCAACTTTATGGAAACTTTATTTTTATACTTAAGATGTATGCCTTCTCAGGATGACATCAGCACTTGTTCATAGTTGTGTATTATGTTGTTCCCTGGATGAATTCCTTATTGCCTCTCCCTCCTTTGGAACAACCTGACTTTGAGAGGGGAGATAGGGAAGGCCGAGGCACTTAGATGAAAGGGATTTTTTTCTCTCAGGCCTTTATCCACCATCCCAGTCTCCCTCTCTCTCTCTGTTTCTACCTCATCTTCCCACCTCAGGCTATTCTGGCCCTCACAACCCATGCCCAAAGCCTAAGTTACTAAGTAAGCAAAGCTTCCCTGGCCTGCAGTGAGCTTTGTCAATACCTGAGAGGGCAGCCTGACTACTGATATTTTTCTTGGTGTCAGTAATACATCCTTACTGCAAAAACTTAGAAAACTTGGACAATAGAGAGGGAGGGAAAGAACCTTAATCCCAACCAAAGTGAAATAAGGTAAACAATTTGATGTTTGACCTTGTACTGTTTTATATTTATACATAGATCTAAATATTTAAACAGTTCTTTTGCCTTGTATCTACTATTTGTATTTAGCAGCTCTACACCATGTACGTGTTTCTTTATAAAATGCTTTCTTCCAAAACAGACTTCTAATGACTCTATAGTATTGAGTGCTATGGATATACTAAATTTTATTTATTCAGTTCTTGACTATTGGACATTTAGATTGTTCCCTGAGTTTTACTGTTATGAATAATGCAGCAAACAGCTGTAAACATCTTAGATTATTTGCACAAGTAACCTATAATATTTATCATATTGGTCTTAAGTTTATTTTCTTAGTAATTATTACTTATATTCTAAAAACAAATGAACATTTAAGCTTGGTGTATAATAAAGGCTTACACATGTGTTTAATATTAAAGCATATTTCATACCTTACCTGTGCATTTATGTAAAGTTTTAACAGAGAGAGGAGATAGCTGTGTCTCATTTGTAACCCATTCTCCAGGCCTGTTATCATTACCAATCAGTATACTATGAAGCTTTAGATCCTTATCTTTCCACAAGAGAAGATAGAAGCCTAGTGTGTGGGGAAAGGGACTCAAATATGAAGTAGGGTGTAGTATCAAAAGAAACGTGGTCTTTAAAGTAAGGAGGGTTTGGTTTTAAATTCAATTTTAACTTTAAAAATCACATCTAACTCTCTGGGCTTTATTTTCAGCTATCGCAAAATGGAGGTAGTAATACTAGTGTTTATAAACTGTCATGAGAATTACATGCTTAGCACATAATGGCTACTAAGTGAAGGTAGTTTCCCTTCCCTTCATTCTCCTATTGTGTGGTGAGCCTATCACTAAAATTACAACATGTTTTAAATGAAAATATATGAAAATTTATTATCTATTATGAAAAGACTTTAACTTTCTGATACTTTGGTAATATAGACTGTACAAAAACATGTACAAACTTTTATATGTTTCCTTGCTCGTTAGCCTCAAATAAGCAAAAACATTTTTCCAAGATTGATCACCTCAGAACCATCACAAAGTTTTATTTTATTTTTTCTTCATTTGACTGAGACCCTTGTGTTTTTCTCCTCAACTTGTTCTAATTACAGGGACTTTTGAAAAGGGGGAATCTTTTCATGTCTAGGTGTTTTCAATCTATGGTATTCGTACATGGTTAGCTGAGGTTGATTTTTTTTCTTTTGAGGCTCTTCTCTCAACACATATATATGTACTACTTCTGATTTTTCATGAGTAAAACAAGCATTGATAGCAATATCCAAAAAAACTTCAGTAAAGAACAATTTATATCAAAGATCTTTCTTCACTGTGGAGAATCACAGACTTCCTTGGAAATATACTTTAGATGGTCAAATGATACATCATTTAAACTTAATTCTATTTGGGTCCATGCAATGTATATCATGGGCTTGGGAAGAAGTGAGGTTCTTCCTTTCAAGTTATGTCTGTAGCCTTTGATATTATCACTTTGTTATATTTCTATGTCCAGGTCTTTAAAAGGTTTATGTTAGGAAATACTTAAATATACCCAAAAGTGTATAAGAATAATGTTAATTAAAACATTAATACTTATGTTATCAATACCTAAATTTGACAGATGTGAATATTATGTATATTTTCAATCTACCTGTTTTATATTTCTATAACTTGCTTTGTTTTGACTAATGCTATGACTTTCAAGTTTGCCCATGCTAATAGATGTAGCACTATTTCTATAATACTCAATTGCTGAGTATCCATTTTCTGCTGATGAATATGTATGCTATTTCCAATTTATTGCTATTATGAACAGTTCTGTAATGTTTAAGTTTATACATATTTTCTTGGAGACTCATTCATTCATCCATCCAGCAAATACTAATTTTGCCACTGGTACATATTAAGCCATATAGCAGGCAATAGAAAAATATATATATATAAACTTGGTTCAGCTCTTGAGAAGTCCAGACACTAGTGGAGGAGAAAGATGTGCAAACAAATTAGTGTAATACAGCTTGCTAGTGCAATATTAGATACATGTGTGTATGTATATGTACATGTCTATCTGTTTAGAAAAGGAGACAGTGTGTGTGCGTGTGTGTTTATGTGTGTAAGAGACACAGATAGATTGAAAAATAAAAACAGAGAGAGAGAGCATCATTGGAGAGGAAGTAATAGCTCTTTTCCTCTGACTCTGAAAAGTAAATGAATGAGTCGGGTTTCATCCCACAGAATGAACAGAAATTCACTAGGCAGAATAAAAGGCAATGAGACTTCTGGCAGCTTAGAGCTATAAAATGCTATGCATATAGCAAAGAAAATATTTACTCTTTCAAAATGACAGGTGCCTGTCTGTGAGTTGTGAAAGATGAAGCATAACATTTAGGAAAAACCAGATATCATAATAAATTAAGAAATTTTAATTTTATCCTGTAGGTCATAGGCAACCTTTAAATAATTAGAAGCACTGAAATAACATCATATTTGAATTTTAGAAAGATCACTTGGATACCCCTGTGCAGGGATAAAACTGGAAGTAGCATTGATGTAGTTCTACACTAATACAGAAGTAGATGAAAGTGAGAAGGAAAAACAGGAAGTAGACTAGAAAGGCTTACTGGCTTTAGAGACTAAGTATATGGTGTTGCCATTAACAAGGAAGGTATATAGAAAGGAAGCAAAGTTTGGGAGAAGTAAAGATGAGTGAGTGGGAGGAGATAATTAATTCAATGTGAATGTGTTGAGTTGATGACACTAGGTGTTATATTCAGGTGGAAAAGTCCAGGAGAGGGTTGAGATATGTGGGTGTGGGGTTTGGGAGAGAGCTCTGTTCTGGAGTGATAATTTTGGAAGTCATTAATATCAGGGATATTGGACACGAAGGCATGGATAAAACCATCTAGAATAAGTCTGTTTATAGTGCATGGACTGAATTTCTATTTCACACATATTTGAGGTGTGTTGGTTGATATGGTTACTTCTATAACATTGCCTTCTTGCTTCTGTATACCTAGTGCCAATGAAAGATAGCCTATTCTTATTCCAGCATCTACTTCAATTGATTGTATAAGAAAAAAACTGGTATTTTTATGAAGCTTTGTTGTTTCATACCTGTTGTTCTTTTGTAACCCCGACCTTTATCAGCTTGAAAGCATTGTTTGAGTAACATGAGAGAATGTATTTGATAAACCAAAATGTGCCATATAGTGGAGACAAAATTGTGTCCTAAAAATAAAATGATGGACTTTACTTCATAAATGTTTAATTTTTTACATGTAAAAGATTAAATTTAAACTTCTTTAATGTAATGTAAACTTCTTTAATAAATGTTTCCAGCAGGCAGAATTTTTTGTTTTTGCTTGCATTTGTAGTCTTTGCATACTGGATTTATTGTGACCATCTAATGCTCAGTTAATTTCTATTATCTGACTTGTCCAGGTTACCAACTTGACCTGATTTTTACAGTTTTATTGCTCACAGCCTATTATATCTTCACAGCACTTTTTTCTGTGACCAACAGCCTGGTTTTAGTAACTCTGGATTTCCCATGTCCATTATTTGATTATGTTAATGCTTTCTAAAACACAAATAAATTGTTTTCTCAGTTCCTTATGGCTTGATTATTTGATTTCTAAACCAGGTTGCCTAAATTTTGCTTGAAACATCTATTGACTTATTCACTGTTATTGCTTAAAAACTAGGACCTGAAACGAAAGTTCTACATGCAATGGATGCGCTTGCTAGTTTTTTCTAGCCATCCAGTGTATTCTCTATGGTCTCACCTTGTCCTTTATTCCTTCACACTTGTGGTATCCATTCAACTTCCCTGGGGCTCAGGTCAAGGCAACTTATGACACGCCAGGGTCTACATTGCTAGTATGGATTGAAAGCTTTCTGTCTCTAGCTCAGTCATGCCAGTAAATGATTATCTCTGCATGAAAAACAGGATAGGCTTCACATATCTAATAGAGAGTGGTGCGTAACGCACATATATTTTTCCTAATGTGTCAGTAGATGATTAAAAATCATACTTTAACTTTTATGTGCCTTTTTGGATATGACCCATGAATATTATCACTCACTTCATCAAGAGACTCCAATAAATGCTATCTGAACTTACACTGAGGAGGAGGTATAAGGCATTTTTCCCCACTATACTTTCAGTGGATTTATCTCTTTTTAGGTTTTTTTTTTAATAAACCTTACTTTTATGGGATTATATGAAGTTGTACTTTATAGTTGTAAAAAAGTCGTTTAATAACACCCATATCAGGCATAAAATATGCCTTTACATTTTGTAAAATTTAAATATGTTGTGGTAACATGGGTTGACAAGGGTGCTTTCGTATAAAGGATAAAAGTCCTCTCTCAATCATATTGTGAAGTATAACAAAACAATAAAGAGGAGAAGGAGAAAGGAAATACAAAGAAAGGATCTACATGACATGTGATGAGTAGGGAATAGTAAGAATTATAGTGGGACAGCACTGGAGTGAAATCCACTGTTCTGTGACCTCCAGCAGCCAGGACCATGTCTTATTTATATTTGTGTTTCTTGTACCTGGTGAAGAACCTTGCTTTTAGGACTAGAAAACTCCCTGTTCAATGAATGAATTCCTTTCTTTAGAAGTCAAGTGCTTAACCGGTTAGGCACGGTGGCTCAAGCCTATAATCCCAACACTTTGGGAGGCCAAGGTGGGCAGATCATTTGAGGTCAGGAGTTCAAGACCAGCCTGACCAACATGGTAAAACCCAGTCTTCACTAAAAATACAAAAATTAGCTGGGCGTGGTGGTGCACACCTGTAATCTCAGCTACTTTAGAGGCTGTGGCAGTGAGCTGAGATCGCGTCACTGCACTCCTGCCTGGGTGACAGAGACAGACTCTGTCTGAAAAAAAAGAAGAAGTCAAGTGCTTATCTTGGTCTTGGTTTAAACTTTTTTCCTAGAAGGTAAGGAAGCTCTTCATAGGGGAAGATGATCCTTTCAGGACTCATTCAGCCTTAGATTCTCTTTCATACCTTGTTTGGGACTGTTCCACTTCATGAAAGCTTAATATGGCATTGCATCAGCACCACTGACTCAGAGCTTGCACCTGCAGAGTTCAATAAAAGGTAGGGGAGAGGCAAAGAATTAACTGAGAAATTACTGTCTTCAGTGAAAAAACTAGAAAATACCATTGCTTTACTTTCTACTGTGGGTAGGAATATAAGCCTTTCTGTAGGTGAAGTCATCATTCCAATGGTGTATTCAGAGCATGGTGTTACTGAATGTCTGTTGCAGACAATGTGTTGACTATCAGAAAGTGAAACAATTTTATTAGATCTATAGTCATTATTAATTGTGTCATTTTAATAGCATCAGCATATCTAATTAATACCTAGGAAAATTGATATTTAAAAAATGTAGTGATCAAAATGTTACATGTCAGTGCTTATGTAATAATCCATACAGAGGTGGTGTTTGAAATGTACTATGGAGACTCTGACGGAGCACCTGGCTACCTGCTTTAGGTGTGGCTTTGGTTCTGAAGTAGAGCAGTTCTGAGAAGGAAGGAATGTGTATTGGTATATATCTGTGGTGCGTTCTAAGGCAACTTTCTATGAAAGTCCTTTCTTTTTACTCATTTATGTAGTTAAAGACATAAATGTTAGACTGAAACCATAAAAACCCTAGAAGAAAACCTAGGCAATACCATTCAGGACATAGGCATGGGCAAGGACTTCATGACTAAAACATCAAAAGCAATGGCAACAAAAGCCAAAAGAGACAAATGGGATCTAATTAAAGAGCTTCTGCACAGCGAAAGACACTGTCATCAGAATGAACAGGCAACCTACAGAATGGGAGAAAATTTTTGCAATCTACCCATCTGACAAAGGGCTAATATCCAGAATCTACAAGAAACTTAAACAAAGTTACAAGAAAAAAACAACCCCATCAAAAAGTGGGCAAAGGATATGAACAGACACTTCTCAAAAGAAGACATTTATGCAGCCAACAAACACAAGAAAAAATGCTCATCGTCACTGGTCATCAGAGAAGTGCAAATCAAAACCACAATGAGATACCATCTCACGCCAGTTAGAATGGCGATCGTTAAAAAGTCAGGAAACAACAGATGCTGGAGAGGATGTGGAGAAATAGGAACACGTTTACATTGTTGGTGGGAGTGTAAACTAGTTCAACCATTGTGGAAGACAGTATGGTGGTTCCTCAAGGATCTAGAACTAGAAATACCATTTGACCCAGCGATCCCATTACTGGGTATATACCCAAAGGCTTATAAATCATGCTACTATAAAGACACACGCACATGTATGTTCATTGTGGCAGTATTCACAATAGCAAAAACTTGGAACCAACCCCAATGTCCATCAGTGATAGACTGGATTAAGAAAATGTGGCACATATACACCATGGAATACTATGCAGCCATAGAAAAGGATGAGTTCATGTCCTTTGCAAGGACATGGATGCAGCTGGAAACCGTCATTCTGAGCAAACTATCACAAGGACAGAAAACCAAACACTGCATGTTCTCACTCATAGGTGGGAACTGAACAATGAGAACACTTGGACACAGGGTGGGGAACATCACACCCCCAGGCCTGTCGTGGTTTGGGGGGGCAGAGGGAGAGATAGCATTAGGAGATATACCTAATATAAATGACGAGTTAATGGGTGCAGCAAACCAACATGGCCCATGTATACCTTTGTAACAAACCTGCATATTGTGCACATGTACCCTAGAAGTTAAACTATAATTAAAAAAAAAAAAAGCCTTCTGGATCTTTTACTGAAGCACATTTCCCCCACATTTATTTTTGTTTAATTCATAATTGCTCATTTTAAAAATGACTTACCTCTGTTACAAAATGTGAGAATTAACGAGTACTGTGCAGAAGTGTGGGCTTTATGATTGTGGTTGGAACAAATTCAAATAACTCATAGTTTTTCTCTGAGTGTGCAGATTGCAGGCAATTCACTTAGAATTTTATTAATATGTGCCTTTCAGATGAAGATAATAATCAATATAAGAATCAGATATTACATTGTAAAAAGGGGCAAGTGCATTGCAGTAATGTTTTTGTTGAGTTTATATTATGTGTTTCATAATTCCTGCTTATATTTATTTTAACAAAAATCAGAAAGATTCCTTGTCTCTGTAAAATACACAGACACATACACTCCCAAATCCACATTACCATATACATCCTTCCCAGGGTAGTTGGTCAGGATATACTTAAAAATAATGTGGTGCACCATATCAAAAGGAGTGAGAATCCCTCCATGTGTACTAAGAGTAACATACATTCTTGTAGGTCACTAAGATACCACCCCCAAATTTACTTCTCTTGAATAAAAAAACATTTGAAGGGGTTCCCCCTCCTCTACTTAATGATAAGTTTTATGACGTTATAGTGGAAGCTCTGCAAAGGGTTTTGGGCAGTTTGGAAAGAACTCGGGAAATGGCGTTAGTTTTACTGCAGCCTAGCTACAGAATTAGATAGTAAACATAAGTACATTTCTGCAAATACAAATAAATATTTTTTAAAACTTTTTTGGGAGACAAGCTTGTTAACTAACATTATCTCGGTTCCCAAAATACTACCTTTAGAAATTTATCCTAAAGAATCATATTGAGGCGTACAGAGATAACATACAAAGGTATCTGTTATAAATTTATTTATGATAGCAAAAAGTGGAAACACTCTAAACATTCAACAATGTTGGAACATTTAATGGATGATGGTGTATATCTATAGGAATTCTATAGATGCAATGAAATTATATTTTAAAAAACATTTGTATTCGATTATATTCATTACAGAAAGAGATATGACCACACACAGTCATGCATACACACTCACAAACAGAAAACAAAGATAGAATTAAAAAATACAACTTGAGACGTTATCTCTGGTAGATAAATATATATTCCTTTTTATCATTTTCTGAATTCTCTAAATGAATTTTCTAAAATGTATTGATTTCATATTATAAAGCAAAATAAAGAATATTTAGATGACCCATTTCCAATCACTGGCAAGATCCTGCCTGCTGTCATGTTGTTTTCTGCAGCTGTTACTTTTTAATATAGAGGAGCATGGAAACAATGTAGTAAACTGAAATTGCTTGTCTCCTGCAAACTACCAAACACCTTTAATTATTTGGCTTTTCTTGTGACAAAGTAATGTGAATTAAATGGATAAATCATGTAGTATGTGAATTATTCCTCAATAAAGCTTTTTAAAAAAGACAGGGGAGACTGGAAGCCCTAGGGATACTAAAATAGAGGATAATTTCGGCTTTCAAATTCATTTCCATATATGTAGTAGAAAGAAGTCATCTAGTTCTTAATTAGCGCCAAGAGGAAGGAGTGGGGCAAGAATATGAGGGAAAGAGATAGAAAAGAAACCCCTCTACCTGCTCTCAATTGAGTTCCTTATTTTACCATTATCAAATGATTTTTTCTATTCTGTCTTGAACATTCCTTATTGCTGAGCTCTTTCCTCAAGCCCATAGAATTATCCAGATGACATTAATAACTTGTTCTATAATATTATGGTCTGCCAAAGATAAATCTATATTTTAACTGAAGCATGTTTTGTAATAAATAGGTGCAGATCCATTTTTCCCCAATATCATTATTTAATTTTTAATTTTTTGTTTTATTTATAGGGTCTCTCTCTATTTCCCATGCTGGAGTTCAGTGGCGCAATCATGGCTCACTGTAGCCTTGACCTCCTGGGCCCAAGTGATCCTCCCACCTCAGCCTCCTAAGTAGCTGGGACTACAAGGTGCACACCACCATGCCTAGCTAATTTTTGTATTTTTTGTAGAGAGATTTCACCATTTTGCCCAGGACCTCTCCAACTCCTGAACTCAAGTGATCCACCTGCCTCAGCTTCCCAAAGTGCTGAGATTACAGGCATGAGCCACCACACCCGGCACTATATAAGTATTTTAGACCTTAGAAAAACCTATCTAGTTTTAAATTTGTCTTAATTTTCTTGACATTGCTAAAAAAAGAAGCATGTATATCCATTCATGCAATATTCCTCAGCAGTGAAAAGGGATGAACTATTGATACAGCAACCTGAATGAATTTCCAGCAAATTATGAAGTAAAAAAGGCAATCTCACATGTTCTTTGTTCAATCACAGAATATATGATTCCATTTATATAGCATTCTTGAAAGTGACAAAATTAGCGGTTTCTGGGAGTTAAGGACAGGATGATGTGGGAGGGAACTGGGTGTGGCTGTAATAAGGCAACATGAGGGACCCTTTTGATAATGGAAATGTTCTATATCTTAACTGTATCAATGTCAATATCCTGGGTATAATATTGTCCTGTAGTTTGGCAAGATATTATCATTGTATAGTATCTTGTATTATTTCTTACAATGGATGTGAATCTATAATTATCAAAAAATGACAATTTAATTAAAGCATATAGTAAATAAGTAAAATAATAAAATAAAAACAGACTACAAAAATGGTCAAAAAAGCATGTATAGGGACATTTAATCTTTTCTGTATGATTAAATAATTAAAATATTCTCATATTTCTGAGTATCATGGTACATTATTTTTAAAAACTTAGTGGTTGGTAGCAAACAGATCTTAATGTAATCTTTCAGTATAGAGTTTTAGTATAGGCTTATCATTTCTTTATTTAAATATCAGTGTTTACAATGTTTATTATAATAACTAATATTTTTTGAGCATTTCTGAAACATCATCTTATTTAAATCTTCCAACATTCTTATGAGGTCAGTAAGGTTATTATTTCTATATTATAGATGCAAAAAGTTGAGGCTTAAAGTGAATTGATTTGCTTATGATCATACAATAAACTAGCTGAATTAGGATTGGAAACCAAGTCTGTCTTACTCTAAAGCTCCTGATATTGATTCTTTATTCTGTTTTTGGCTATGGCTGCCACGATTTTGGACAGTGGGATGTGCTTTTAATTTTTCTTGTTTATTTGCTTTATATCAAGTGTAAGTGTTAACATATTTGAAAGAGTGGGCATCAGTCTTAGATAGCTGTTGCTCAGGAATTTATAGTTATGTTGGTCACATGTCTCTTTTCCTTGGCAGTACTTTTTGATAGAACTGAAAGGGCATATTTAAAGAAAACAAAAAACCAACATGTGTTTAAATTTACAAAAAGTTTGCAAAGTTCTAACTACAATTCTATAACTCTCTCCTAATGTATAACATTTCACATTCATATTTTTAAATGGAGCTTATAGTCTACTCTAATAGACACTAATCAAATGACAACATACAAATGTAACAGCAAAATTTGAAAACTGATGAGAGAGAGAGGTGCAGGATGCTATAGGTACCTATAGAAGGGGACTTGGTCAAGTGTTAGGATTGCTGTGGCACAGAAGGCCTCCCAAAGGATGTGGCCTCTCAGCTGCCATATGCTTTTTAAGGGTTTATGATTAGTAGCCAAGAAAGACTTTTGTAGTTTTCTTTTACCTGTTTTAACTATGCATAAATCGGATATATTTTTATCACAGCGCATTTCAGTTATGCCAGTCATCTTCCAAATAGTATGTTTCAAGCTCCCTGAGTACAGGAACTCTGCAGGTTATCTTTGTACTCCCAAATGTGAGGATACTGTCTCATCACATTCCTATTTGGCTAAATGGGATGGGATTGTTATGGTAGCATAAAAACTCTGCCATGAAGACCTTTGACCTATTTGAGGCAAAGTCTTGAAGCTTTCTTAAATCCACATTTCTGGACTTTGCTGATTTTTAAAAACAAATATTTGGTTTATTTTGATATTTTGTTGTTTTACTTGTTTGATTTTAATAAACTTTTTTTAATTTAAAAAATTATTCCTTTGATTTACAAGATTCCACCTCAGACCTGTTCAGAGTTTCTTTCTCTGCATGTTTTTCATGTTGCTAAATGAATATGAATATGTTGTTTTATTTTTTGTTTGGTCCTTACATCACAAGTATATCATAAGCACCTATAAATTCTCCCAAAACAAAGCTTGTAGGCAAGGTAACAGAGCCACGCATTAAATCCCTAGGAGTAAAGAGAGCATTTTTATTCTCTCAAAGCACCCGTTCTTTCTTGACTTTGGCTTGTACACAGACCTCACCTATTATAGTGGGCTCTGTGAAATTTGGCCCAAAACACTGTTGTTTTTATGCTTTGTGGAGGATCAAAATTATAAATAACACTGCTCAATCTGTTGGTAGGTGTGACAGAACAATCTCTTGTTACTATTTGTTCCTACTGTTGTTATGTGATTATCATATGTTTAAGGTTGGGCCTGTGGGAGAAAATGCCACTCCCTGTTTGTTGGGGGTGGGTTCTCAAATGACGAGTGAAGTCATTTGTTACATTCATGACCACGATCTTTCCAGTCTTCCGATCAGAAAGATAGATGAGTGGGTAGTCTTTGCTTGGTGGTAGAGATAGAACCATCTATTTATTTGTTACATTCATCACCACAATCTTTCCAGTCTTCTGGGAAGTGGTATAATCCTCAGATCAGAAAGATAGATGAGTGGGTAGTCTTCACTTGGGGGTAGAGATAGAACCATCTATTGGCTTTGCAGGAAATGGGTCAGAGTGCTGAATCATCTGCTTTTGTCAATGGGAAGGAAGATATAAAAGCAAAGTCTAGTAATAGGTTCCAAAGGCACCCAGGTGAGTTTTAGTGAATTTATACTAGCCCTCTGTACTAAGCCATAGTTTGATTTCAAGCAAAAGCAGTATCCCCACTGTGAGCTTGACAGCTTTCTAATACTTAATGTTTTTTTCTCATGAGATCAATAGTGCTACTAATGAATGTAATTTTTATATTGTATAATGATATGTGGCAATGTGGAATATCCACAAAACTCAATGAAATGCTATTTTCCAAATAAGCAATACATAATGTCATGGAATCCATTCAAAATGCAAGACAGACCAGTGGATTTTAGCATTACAGATTATGGAGTATGAATATTACAGAGTTCATTGAAGTGGCTTCAAATTCTACATTGCAATTAACGTTTAAGAAACTATCACTTGTCAAGTTTTGGTATAGAATCAAAGAAAGATATCCACAATTATCATAAAAGGCTAGTAAAACACTCCTGCCTTTTCCAACTACATATACATATGAAGCTGAATACAGAAGAAGATTTAAGAATCTAGCTGTTGGCCGGGTGCAGTGGCTCGCGCCTATAATCCCAGCACTTTGGGAGGCCGAGGCGGGCTGATCACAAGGTCAAGAGCTCGAGACCATCCTGCCTAACACAGTGAAACCCCGTCTCTACTAAAAATACAAAAAAATTAGCCAGGCGTCGTGGCGGGCGCCTGTAGTCCCAGCTACTCTGGAGGCTGAGGCAGGAGAATGGCATGAACCCGGGAGGCAGAGCTTGCAGTGAGCTGAGATCGCACCACTGCACTTTAGCCCGGGCAACTGAGCGAGACTCAGTCTCAAAAAAAAAAAAAAAAAAAGAATCCAGCTGTGTTTCTGTTAGGTTGGACCTTAAAGATTTTCAAAATTGTGAGAAAGTGCCTTTTCTTCTTATTTTTTAAAAATTTTGGAATATATAGTTAGTTGAAATATTTATTTTAACATGTAATAGACATATTGTTTTTCAAAATAAATATTTAACTCATCAATTTTAATTGCTTATATAATATCATTAAATATAAGTCATTAAGTATATGTTAATATCATTAGATATAATTATTGGATTTTCAATAATTTTTTTTATTATACTTTAAGTTTTAGGGTACATATTCACAATGTGCAGGTTAGCTACATATGTATACATGTGCCATGCTGGTGTGCTGCACCCATTAACTCCTCATTTAGCATTAGGTATATCTCCTAATGCTATCCCTCCCTCCTCCCCCTACCCCACAACAGTCCCCAGAGTGTGATATTCCCCTTCCTGTGTCCATGTGTTCTCATTGTTCAGTTCCCATCTATGAGTGAGAACACGCAGTGTTTGGTTTTTTGTCCTTGTGATAGTTTACCGAGAATGATGATTTCCAGTTTCATCCATGTCCGTACAAAGGACATGAACTCATCATTTTTTATGGCTACATAGTATTCCATGGTGTGTATATGTGCCACATTTTCTTAATCCAGTCTATCATTGTTGGACATTTGGGTTGGTTCCAAGTCTTTGCTATTGTGAATAATGCCGCAATAAACATACGTGTGCATGTGTCTTTATAGCAGCATGATTTCTAGTCCTTTGGGTATATACCCAGTAATGGGATGGCTGGGTCAAATGGTATTTCTAGTTCTAGATCCCTGAGGAATCGCCACACTGACTTCCACAATGGTTGAACTAGTTTACAGTCCCACCAACAGTGTAAAAGTGTTCCTATTTCTCCACATCCTCTCCAGCACCTGTTGTTTCCTGACTTTTTAATGATTGCCATTCTAACTGGTGTGAGATGATATCTCATTGTGGTTTTGATTTGCATTTCTCTGATGGCCAGTGATGATGAGCATTTTTTCATGTGTCTTTTGGCTGCATAAATGTCTTCTTTTGAGAAGTGTCTGTTCATGTCCTTTGCCCATTTTTTGATGGGGTTGTTTGTTTTTTTCTTGTAAATTTGTTTGAGTTCATTGTAGATTCTGGATATTGGCACTTTGTCAGATGAGTAGGTTGCGAAAATTTTCTCCCATTCTGTAGGTTGCCTGTTCACTCTGATGGTAGTTTCTTTTGCTGTGCAGAAGCTCTTTAGTTTAATTAGATCCAATTTGTCAATTTTAGCTTTTGTTGCCAATGCTTTTGGTGTTTTGGATATGAAGTCCTTGCCCACGCCTATGTCCTGAATGGTAATGCCTAGGTTTTCTTCTAGGGTTTTTATGGTTTTAGGTCTAACGTTTAAATCTTTAATCCATCTTGAATTGATTTTTGTATAAGGTGTAAGGAAGGGATCCAGTTTCAGCTTTCTACATATGGCTAGCCAGTTTTCCCAGCACCATTTATTAAATAGGGAATCCTTTCCCCATTGCTTGTTTTTCTCAGGTTTGTCAAAGATCAGATAGGTGTAGATATGCGGCATTATTTCTGAGGGCTCTGCTCTGTTCCATTGATCTATATCTCTGTATTGGTACCAGTACGATGCTGTTTTGGTTACTGTAGCCTTGTAGTATAGTTTGAAGTCAGGTAGCATGATGTCTCCAGCTTTGTTGTTTTGGCTTAGGATTGACTTGGCAATGCGGGCTCTTTTTTGGTTCCATATGAACTTTAAAGTAGTTTTTTCCAATTCTGTGAAGAAAGTCATTGGTAGCTTGATGGGGATGGCATTGAATCTATAAATTACCTTGGGCAGTATGGCCATTTTCACGATATTGATTCTTCCTACCCATGAGCATGGAATGTTCTTCCATTTGTTTGTATCCTCTTTCATTTCATTGAGCAGTGGTTTGTAGTTCTCCTTGAAGGGGTCCTTCATGTCCCTTGTAAGTTGGATTCCTAGGTATTTTATTCTCTTTGAAGCAATTGTGACTGGGAGTTCACTCATGATTTGGCTCTCTGTTTGTCTGTTATTGGTTTATAAGAATGCTTGTGATTTTTGTACATTGATTTTGTATCCTGAGACTTTGCTGAAGTTGCTTATCAGCTGAAGGAGATTTTGGGCTGAGACAATGGGGTTTTCTAGACATACAATCATGTCATCTGCAAACAGGGACAATTTGACTTCCTCTTTTCCTAATTGAATGCCCTTTATTTCCTTCTCCTGCCTAATTGCCCTGGCCAGAACTTCCAACACTATGTTGAATAGGAGTGGTGAGAGAGGGTATCCCTGTCTTGTGCCAGTTTTCAAAGGGAATGCTTCCAGGTTTTGCCCATTCAGTATGATATTGGCTGTGGGTTTGTCATAGATAGCTCTTATTATTTTGAGATACGTCCCATCAATACCTAATTTATTGAGAGTTTTTAGCATGAAGGGATGTTGAATTTTGTCAAAGGTCTTTTCTTCATCTATTGAGATAATCATGTGGTTTTTGTCTTTGGTTCTGTTTATATGCTGGATTACATTTATTGATTTGCGTATATTGAACCAGCCTTGCATCCCAGGGATGAAGCCCACTTGATCATGGTGGATAAGCTTTTTGATGTGCTGCTGGATTCGGTTTGCCAGTATTTTATTGAGGATTTTTGCATCAATGTTCATCAAGGATATTGGTCTAAAATTCTCTTTTTTGGTTGTGTCTCTGCCCAGCTTTGGTGTCAGGATGATGCTGGCCTCATAAAATGAGTTAGGGAGGATTCCCTCTTTTTCTATTGATTGGAATAGTTTCAGAAGGAATGGTACCACTTCCTCCTTGTACCTCTGGTAGAATTTGGCTGTGAATCCATCTGGTCCTGGACTCTTTTTGGTTGGTAAGCTATTGATTATTGCCACAATTTCAGATCCTGTTACTGGTCTATTCAGAGATTCAACTTCTTCCTGGTTTAGTCTTGGGAGAGTGTATGTGTCGAGGAATTTATGCATTTCTTCTAGATTTTCTAGTTTATTTGCATAGAGGTGTTTGTAGTATTCTCTGATCGTAGTTTGTATTTCTGTGCGATCAGTGGTGATATCCCCTTTATCATTTTTTATTGCATCTATTTGATTCTTCTCTCTTTTATTCTTTATTAGTCTTGCTAGCAGTCTGTCAATTTTGTTGATCCTTTCAAAAAACCAGCTCCCAGATTCATTAATTTTTTGAAGGGTTTTTTGTGTCTCTATTTCCTTCAGTTCTGCTCTGATTTTAGTTATTTCTTGCCTTCTGCTAGCTTTTGAATGTGTTTGCTCTTGCTTTTCTAGTTCTTTTAATTGTGATGTTAGGGTGTCAATTTTGGATCTTTCCTGCTTTCTCTTGTGGGCATTTAGTGCTATAAATTTCCCTCTACACACTGCTTTGAGTGTGTCCCAGGATTCTGGTATGTTGTGTCTTTGTTCTCATTGGTTTCAAAGAACATCTTTATTTCTGCCTTCATTTCGTTATGTACCCAGTAGTCATTCAGGAGCAGGTTGTTCAGTTTCCATGTAGTTGAGTGGTTTTGAGTGAGTTTCTTAATCCTGAGTTCTAGTTTGATTGCACTGTGGTCTGAGAGACAGTTTGTTATAATTTCTCTTCTTTTACATTTGCTGAGGAGAGCTTTACTTCCAAGTATGTGGTCAATTTTGGAATAGGTGTGGTGTGGTGCTGAAAAAAATGTATGTTCTGTTGATTTGGGGTGGAGAGTTCTGTAGATGTATATTAGGTCTGCTTGGTGCAGAGCTGAGTTCAATTCCTGGGTATCCTTGTTGACTTTCTGTCTCGTTGATCTGTCTAATGTAGACAGTGGGGTGTTAAAGTCTCCCATTATTATTGTGTGGGAGTCTAAGTCTCTTTGTAGGTCACTCAGGACTTGCTTTATGAATCTGGGTGCTCCTGTATTGGGTGCATATATATTTAAGATAGTTAGCTCTTCTTGTTGAATTGATCCCTTTCCCATTATGTAATGGCCTTCTTTGTCTCTTTTGATCTTTGTTGGTTTAAAGTCTGTTTTATCAGAGACTAGGATTGCAACCCCTGACTTTTTTAGTTTTCCATTTGCTTGGTAGATCTTTCTCCATCCTTTTATTTTGAGCCTATGTGTGTCTCTGCACATGAAATGGGTTTCCTGAATACAGCACACTGATGGGTCTTGACTCTTTATCCAATTACCAGTCTGTGTCTTTTAGTTGGAGCATTTAGTCCATTTACATTTAAAGTTAATATTGTTATGTGTGAATTTGATCCTGTCATTATGATGTTAGCTGGTTATTTTGCTCGTTAGTTGATGCAGTTTCTTCCTAATCTCGATGGTCTTTACATTTTGGCATGATTTTGCAGCAGTTGGTACCTGTTGTGCCTTTCCATGTTTAGTGCTTCCTTCAGGAGCTCTTTTAGGGCAGGCCTGGTGGTGACAAAATCTCTCAGCACTTGCTTGTCTATAAAGTATTTTATTTCTCCTTCACTTATGAAGCTTAGTTTGACTGGATATGAAATTCTGGGTTGAAAATTCTTTTCTTTAAGAATGTTGAATATTGGCCCCCACTCTCTTCTGGCTTGTAGAGTTTCTGCTGAGAGATCCACTGTTAGTCTGATGGGCTTCCCTTTGTGGGTAACCCGACCTTTCTCTCTGGCTGCCCTTAACATTTTTCCTTCATTTCAACTTTGGTGAATCTGACAATTATGTGTCTTGGAGTTGCTCTTCTTGAGGAGTATCTTTGCAGCGTTCTGTGTATTTCCTGAATCTGAATGTTGGCCTGCCTTGCTAGATTGGGGAAGTTCTCCTGGATAATATCCTGCAGAGTGTTTTCCAACTTGGTTCCATTCTCCCCGTCACTTTCAGGTACACCAATCAGACGCAGATTTGGTCTTTTCACATAGTCCCATATTTCTTGGAGGCTTTGTTCATTTCTTTATATTCTTTTTTCTCTAAACTTCCCTTCTCGCTTCGGATTTTCAATAATTTTTAAGAACATAAAGGAGTTCTGAAACAAAAAAGTTTGAAAATCACTAACTTGCATAATCACACTCTCTAATTTAATTCATGTCTCTGTTTAAATGGTATATGTGTAGAGAGGCCTATTTAAAAATAGCAGTCTTTTTTTTCTAACACTTATCATTACCCAACATTTTATTATGTATCTATTTATTTGTATGATTACTGGCCATCTTCCCTATGAAAATGTAGACTCCATTAGGGAAGGAATTTTTGGCTGCCTTGTTCATGGTTTTATCCCTCACACCTACTATACCACCTAGCACATAGTAGCTATTCAGCAAATTTCTATTGAAATATTGGAAATATTTTTCTATCTGGATATTGTTCTACTATTTCCTGGATAGTGCTAAAACTTTAAAGGTTCTGTGTGCAGTTCCTCTTAATTATGCCTTGCATCTTTGCTAATGATATTTTTGAGAGCTTCTAATAGGTTGTTATACTCCCTAGCAAATCCAGTCAGTTATTACATGGTGTTCTCTTCTCTTGCTTCAACCCCTTCATAACTATTTCCCTACAACACACATCTGTATGTGTGTGTTAAGATGAGGTTCTATTATTCTTGCCAAGAACAGCTGCCCAGCAGACGCAGTCTCCCAACTGCGCACTCCATTTTAGATATGCTGAAGCCCTTTAAGTGGAGCTGCCTGGAGTTCTGTGGCAAAATGGGAAAAATGCCTCTCCCTTATGTTATTCCCTCTCAGAGTTGCACCAGCATATTACAGAATTTTAGGGAAATATCCCTTGTATTTTTTATTTATGGCTTCTCCTTCTCCACAACTTCAGATTGACTCCCTAGGAGCCCGGAATAGAGTCCAATCTGAGTGATGAACTCTAAGATCTAAGATGAACTCAGACTCATCTCTCCTCTAACAATAAATAGTATGCTGGGTTAAGCCTATCATGTGGATTTCTGTCATGTTCATTTCTCCAAAATCATTAGATACATTCAGTCATGGTTTTTTACAAGAATTCAGTGTAATGCAAAACTTGCGGTTCTTGACATTTTCAATGGATAAACCAAGTCTCTTGTAAATAGAGGATGTACCTGAACTGTAATGTGGTCATTTGCACATGAATCAGCCTTTCTCTTCTCCTAAGTACATGATGAGAATGAAATGTTTTCTATCATTTGGTGGTTGTGATTGTACTCCAGCTTCATCACCAACCATTGTCTTCAACATACATCCTATACTCTAATTATCCCAAACTCTTTTTAGCTTCCTAAATCTTTCCAAGTTTATTGGAAATCCCTGCTTTTTTGTGTAGTCAGATTCTTCTGTTCAGAGTAGTTTTTTCACCTCATTCACCTGATGTACTTATAGCTCTCAACAATCAGCTCATGCCCTCACTTCCACAAATATGCCTGAAAAACATGCCCTCACTGCCACAAGCCAGGCTAGGTATCCCCCTCCCTAAACCCCATTGTGCTTGATTTCCTTCACACCCTGGGCATTCCTATATCATAGTGCCATATTCTATTATAGCTATCTGACTCTCTTTTGTGACAATGCGCTCCTAAACAGACCATGTAATTTTCTCAATTTCTGAATTTCCAGTAGCAAACAAAACTATTTTTAAAATTAATCAGCATACTTGTTCTAGAAAACAAGAAAGAGAGGTCTCTGTAGACTAGAATAAGGATGTCACCTTAATAAAAAGCAGTGGGGAACAAATGAGTTCAGAACACCCTGAAGCTGTGAAGCTAGTCCACAGGCAAGGTGGGTGATGGGACCCAGGTGAATGCTTGGAAAAAGCATTCTTTATGCCCACACAAGTTGGGCATATAGCTGAGAGCCCTGTCTGCACAACTTGTATGGTGCTGGGTGCTGGGAAAGATGCCACCTCTTTCTCTACTCTTGGCTACTTGGAATAGCAGCACCTTCTGCCATATAGCTTGCAGCTCCTGCAGCAAATTTTGTACAGTTATGGGAGTCTAAAGCTAAGCAAGAACAAGTCTAGAAATGAATCTTTGAAGACTGGCAGCCGTGACTGCAAGGCCTGTTCTGTACCAGACTATTATTGGAGCCTTGGCTAAGGCCACTGCAAACTTACGGCAAGAGACCAGGATCCTGTAGGATGAGATATCTCGGGGGTCATAACAACATAGGCACTTAACAAAGACAAGGACAAACAACAGACTTGACAAACAGAAAACCTGAGGGTGAGGAAAATAGGCATACAAGTGCAAACAAAATGGATTTTAAGTATTTTTATGGCATTATGAAGATAAAAAAGGGATTATAGCAATGAGAGAATAACAGTTTATAAAACAAGAATATGGGGTTATATAAAATTGATAATTATGAAAATGAATTAATTATAAATATTTAAAATGAAAAATATAGTTATTGAAGTTAAAAAATAAAACTTTAACACTAAATAGCAATATGAACACAACAGAAAATAAATCTTCTGGAGTAATAAACTGAACTCATCCCAGAATTCAGCACAGAGAAATAAGTATCTAGAAAACATGGCTTGTGATATGGAACATAAGAAATTCTGACTTAAGAGTTTCAGAAGGTGATACTAGAGATTATTAAGATGATTATAGACATAACATTTTAAGGGAAATCACTGATAACTTCACAAAGCTAAAAGATGTGAGTCTTGAGTTTAAAAAATTTACCTATTTCTGAGAAATATTAAAATAATTATTTTTAGATACATATCTTAAAATTTCAGAACATTAACAATCCTAGAATTTATAAGGGGTAAGGAGAATACCTACAAATAAACTAAGATCTAAGTGATACCTAATTACTTACTTATTGATGGTTTTAGATGTTAGAAGATGATAGAGTAATAGTTTCAAATTTTTGAGGAAAAAAAATTAATTTAGAATTTTACACCCAGCTAAACTGTCACTCAGTAGAATGGTGCAATGAAGAAATTTCCAGCTATATAAGGAACCAGAAATCTGATTTCCTTTACAATGATTCTAGTAAGCAGTAGTAGAAGAGAAGATGCAAAAGTGAGCCACTCCCCCACCAAAATATATATGTTCATCTGAGTGCTGACTTGTAAAATAACATTAATAATTATATTTGGGGTGACATCTGCAAGATTGCAAGATAGGAGTTTCTAGCACTTGCTTCCTCACAGAAACATGAATTTGAACAAACATCCATTGCAAGAAAATATCTTTATAAGAGCTAAGGAATGTGGGTAAGATGTTATAGCACATCAGTGGAACATACAAATAAGAAAAGACAAATTAGAGAGTATAGGAAGGACATTTTTACATTTCCCACATCACACCTTCCTCAAGCCTCCTGCTCTATGGAAGAAGGAGAGTGAAGTGAACCCTCAACTTCGCTGCAAATCGCAGCACCAACCTCACCCCAGTGAATCCCAAAGCTAGGCCACCTCCCACAAGCATCAGGCTTCAGGCCACCACCATGGCCCCAGGCTCCAGGCAAGCACCAGAGGACCATAACCCAGGCTTGTTCATGCTGATACAGGTTTCATGCCCACCGCAGAACCAGGCTAGCTCCTGTCGACCTAGGCTTCAAACTACCGCATGGCTCTGGGCTGGAGGCCAGCACCAGAAGACCAGGACCCAGGCCTGCCCATGCAGACTTAGGCCCCAGGTCTACCTCACCACCAGGCTGGCTCCATGGACCCAAGCCCCTTGCTTACCTCTATATATCCAGACTCTAGGCCTGTCCCCATAGTGACAGGCACCAGATCTGCCTTGTGAACCCAAATGCCAAGACTTCCTCAGTGGACCCCAGTACCAGGACAGGGTCCATGGACTCAGGATGAGGTCCATGCCTTCAGATCCAGGCACCAGGACTGCCTTACGGAAAACCAATAAATGCATTTGGGGACGTCTAGAAGAAACAGAGAACAAAATGTGGGCAGAAAGCTTATTTAAAGAAATATTAACAGACAACTTCTAAAATCTGCAGAGGGAAATGAATATCAAGATCCATGAATCCCAAAGAGCCCCAAATAAATTAAACATAAATATTGGCTGAAAAATTTTCAAATCTGCAGAGGGAAATGGGCATTCAGCTTCATGAAGCCCTAAAAAACTCCAAATAGATTGAACCAAAAGAGTTATATACCAAAACGCATTAAAATAAAAATTTCAAATGTCAAATGCAAAAAAGAAAATCTTGAAAGCCACAAAAGAAAAGTGAATCATCTTAAACAAGAGAACCCGCATAAGATTTCTCAGCAGTGGATTTCTCAGCAAACCTTGAAGGCCAAGAGAGTGTCATGCTATATTCAAAGTGCTAAATAAAAACAAACAAACAGAACTATCAACTAAGTATAATATATCATCAAAACTGTCCTTAAACAATAAAAGAAAGAAAAAACTCCCCCACCTCCAAAAAAAAAAATGCTGAGGGAGTTTATCACCACTGGACATGCCTTAAAAGAAATGCTAAATTGAGTTCTTCAAGTTGAAATGAAAGTATACTAAGAACATAAAAACAGGTATAAAACTCATTGTAAAGGTAAGAATATAGTCAAGTTCAACATACTCTAATACTCTAACAGTGGTGTGTAAATCACTTTTAACTTTAGTATGAAGATTAAAAGAGAACGGTATAAAAAAAGTAAAACTAATTATACCTACAAGAATTAGTTATTTGGCTGGGTGCAGTGGCTCCTGCCTGTAATCCTAGCACTTTGGGAGGCCGAGGCGGGTGGATCACCTGAGGGCAGGAGTTCGAGACCAGCCTGGCCAATGTGGTAAAACCCCATCTCTATTAAGAATACAAAAATTAGCCAAGCATGGTGGCAGGTGCCTGTAATCCCAGCTACTCGGGAGGCTGAGGCAGGAGAATCGCTTGAACCAGGGAGGCGGAGGTTGCAGTGAGCTGAGATCATGTCATTGCACTCTACCCTAGGCAAAAAGAGCGAGACTCCATCTCCAAAAAAAAAAAAAAAAAGAATTAGTTAATGGGTATACAGTATAAAAAAATGTAAATTGTGACATCAGTAACATAATTTGTGGGGGAAGGAGAAGTTAAAGTGTAGAGGTTTTGTATACAGCTAAAGTTAAGCTGTTATCAGCTTGAATACAGTTGTTAACTCTAAGATATTTTATGTGAGCTTCATGGTAACCACAAAGAAAAAAACATGTAGTAAGTAGATATATAAAAGTTAAAGGAATCAAAGCATAATACTACAAATATCATTAGTCACAGAGGAAAATGGAGAAAGAAGAAAGGAACTAGAAAACAGTAAGAAAATATTTTTTTAAATAGTAAGTTCTTTTATCAATAATTTTAACTTTTAGATTCAGGTGATACATGTCCAGGTTTTTTACAAGGGTATATTGTATGCTGCTGAGGTTTGGGGTATGAAATGATTCCATTGGTCAGCTAGTGAGCATAGTACCAATAGTTATTTTTTCAGGCCTTGTTTCCCCCTTCTCTTCCACTTCTAGTAGTCTCCAGTGTCTACTGTTGCCATCTTTATGTTCATGATTACCTAATGTTTAGCTCCCCCTTTTATTAATAAATAAGAACATGTGGTATTTGCTTTCCTGTTCTTGAGTTAATTCGCTTAAGATAATGGCCTAAAGCTCTATCCATGTTGCTGCAAAGGACATAGTTTCATCCTTTTTTTGTGGCTGTGTACCATTCCATGGTGTATATGTAGTATGTTTTCTTTATCCAGTCCATTCTTTATGGACATCTAGGTTGATTCTATGTCTGCTACTATAAAGAGTGCTGCAGTGGACATATGAGTATATGTCTTTTTACTAGAATGATTTGTTTCCTTTTGGATAATACCCAGTAATGGGACTGCTGGGTCAAATTGTAGTTCTGTTTCTGTTTTAAGTTATTTGAGAAATCTCCAAGCTGCTTTCCACAGTGGCTAAACTAATTTACATTCCCACCAACAGTATATAAGTATTCTTTTTTCCCCCAGCCTCACCAGCATCTGTTGTCTTGATTTTTTCATAATAGCCATTCTGTCTGGTATAAGATGGTATCTCTTTCCTCTCTTAGCCTCCTGAGTAGCTGGGACTACAGGCGCATGCCACCACACCCAGCTATTTTTATATATTTTTAATAGAGATGGGGTTTCATCATGTTGGCCAGGCTGGTCTTGAACTCCTGACCTCAAGTGATCTGCCTGTCTCGGTACCTCCCAAAGTGCTGGGATTACAGGTGTGAGCCACCATGCCCAGCCTCAATGTTTATTTTTGTTGCAATTGCTTTTGAGGACTTAGTCATAAATTCCTTCCCAAGGCTGATGTTCAGAATGGTGTTTCCTAGATTTTCTTCTACGATTTTTATAGTTTGAGGCCTTATATTTAAATCTTCAATCCATCTTGAGTTAATTTTGAATATGGCAAAAGGTAGCCAATTTCATCCTTCTGCATATGGCTAGCCAGCTATCTCGGCACCATTTATGGAATAGAAAGTCCTTTCCCCATTGCTATTTTTGTCAATGGGGACACCTATAACCATTTGTCGTAATCAAATGATTGTCAGTGGGGAAACGTATAACTATTTGCTATAATCAAATAGTTATATGTGTGCAGTTTTATTTCTGGGTTCTCTATTCTGTTCCATTGGTCTCTGTTTTTGTACCAGCATCATGCTGTTTGGGTTACTATGGCTGTATAGGTTGAAGTTGGGTAATGTAGAGTTTGAAATCAGATAATGTGATGCTTCCAGCTTTGTTCTTTTTGCTTAGGATTTATTTGGCTATTTGGGCTCTTTATTGGTTCCACATGGATTTTAGAATTTTTTTTTTTTCTAATTATGTGAAAAGATGACATTGGTAGTTTCATAGGAATAGCAATGAATCTGTAGATTGTTTTAGGCAGTATGGCCCTTTTAATGATAATGATATTTCCAATCCATGAGCACAGAACTTTTTCCCATTTGTTTGTGTCACCTCTGATTTCTTTCAGCAGTATTTTGTAATTCTCTTTGTAGACCTCTTTCACCTCTTGTTTATATGTATTTCTAGGTATTTTGTATGTGCTTGGCTATTGTAAATGGGATTGCATTCTTGACTTGGTTCTCAGCTTGAATGTAATAGTAAGTTTTTACCTATAAAAATTACTTTAAATATAAATGACTTAATCCAATCAAAAGACATAAGGCGGATGAAAAAATAAAAAAAAAGTTCAACTATATTCTGTCTACAGGTGACTCACTTTATCTTTAAGGACACACAGAGGCTGAAAATGAAGTGACGAAGAAAGATATTTCATGAAAATTGTACCCAAAAGGGAAAAGAACAGACAAAATAGACTTTAAGTCAAAAACTTAAGTTAATTATATCAAGAATTAGGATTCCATTAATTAGAGGATATAACAGTTATAACTATGTGTGTATCAAACTTTAGCAAACCTAAATATGTAATATAAAGCAAATATTAACAGAACTGAATGGAGAAATATACTTTGGGAAAAAGCTTCTGGACTTTGGTTTGGGCATTAGTTTTTGGGATATGACTGCCAAAGCACAGGCAACAAAAGTAAAAATAGACAAATGGGATTTTATCAACTTGAAAAGCTTCTTCACAGCAAAGAAGACACTCAGAATGAGAGATTTTCAAATCACATATCTGATAAGAGGTTAATATCCAAAATATATAAGTAAGTCATACAACTCATTAGCAAAAAGTCCACATACACACACACATACATGATGTGATTTTCTTAGTGAGCGAAAGACTTGACTAGACATTTCTCTAAAAAAGGCATACAAATGGCCATTGGGTATATGAAAAAGCTCGACATTAGTAATCAAGGAAATGCAGATCAAAACTGTAATGAGATATTACCTCACAACTGTTAGGTTGGCTATGCTGGAAAAAAACAAAGGTTACAAATGTTAGCAAGGATGTGGAGAAAAGAAGTCCTTGTTCTGTTAGTTTAAATGTAAATTGGTTAAGCCATCATGGAAAACAGTATGGAGGTTCCTAAAAAAATTAAAAATAGAACTACCATATTAACTAGTAATCACCCTTCTAAGTATGTAGCCTATGGAATTGAAATCAGTATCTTGAAGAGATAACTGCAGTCCTGATAACTTGCAGCATGATTCACAATAGCCAAGATATGGAATCAACTTAGGCATTCATTGATGGATGAATGTATAAAGAAAATATGAGATAGCTAGAAGATAGACACATAACACACACACAGACACACACAAACACACAGTTGATCCTTAAACAACATGGTTTTGAACTGCACAGGTCCATTTATACACAGATTTTTTTTAACCAAATGAAGATTGAAAATACGGTATTCTTGGATGTGAAACCAACAAGGGCTGACTTTATATATATATGAGTTTTTCAGGACTAACTGCAGGACTTGAGTATATGAGGATTTTGGTATATGTAGGGAGTTCTAGAACAAATATCAGATGTATTTCAAGGGATGACTGTATATACACACACATAAAATTTATGGAATCGATACAAAGTTTTTAGAATTTTATTTATAAAGTATGAAACATCTAACATCATATAGATTATAGCAAATTCGATTTAAACATTCATCATTAAAAATGAAATAATTAGTTCTATGGTGACAATATGAACATAAGTATCAGTGCAGAACAATATTTTTTATTAAGTCAGGAAAACTATGGACAGGGAGATACTTCCAGAATGGTGGTGTAACCAGTCTGTGAACCCAGTCCCCAGTAAAAAAAATAAATAAATAACTTGTGAAAAATATTTTAAAATCATTTTAAAACTTTAGAAATTCATCATGGTCATATAGCAAATGCATAAACATTTACTCAAGAAAATCTACTAAATCTCTGTAAGAGAAATGCAAGTCTGTGGCATTTGAGCCATGACCCACTACTTTTTTCCACCTATCCTCTACCAGCACAGTATGACAAAAACTTTATTCCAGGCAGTTGCAGCTAAGAACACAAGGCTCTCTCTCAGATCCCAGTCTGGCATCTCTCCAGAAGGAGCAGGCTGCCAGAACTTTTTATCTCCCCAAGCCTATATTGCAGAAGTTCCTATTTAAACAAAGCAGCTAAATGTAGCGCTCCATTTTCCCACCCAGCACCCACTCATAGGGTAGAAGTTATACATTACATGTTGCAAGTCAATAATGTTGGGTCTAATTCATCCTCATCTCAGCACAGGGTAAAGGTTTTGTTCCAGAAGACAGAAGCTGGGAAGACCAGGGGATACCACCATTCATCCTCACTCCACTCCTCCCCACCACCAGCATGAACTAGTAACAGGATTATCATTCTAGCAGCACTGGGCCACTGCACCTGCCCCTGAGGCACAGATCTGGAGAAATGTCTAAGAGTTTTGCTTTGAAAAACAGGTAGTCTGCAAAAACAGAGAGCCCCATAGTTCTTCCTAAGAGAAGTTTATTTGAAACAGACCATAGGTACATTCAAACCTGAGGACCCTGTCAAAAACAATGACAATTTTGATATAAGATAATTTGCAGGAGACTGGTAGTCCATGAACACAACAAGCTAAACCATAGATCAGCTATATGTTTAACAGAGATAAGTAGGGAATGAAAAAGCCTAGAAAAACTCTCTTTGGGTTAGAACAAAATACTGGCCTCAAAGATTGCGCTACAAGGAGGCTTGAATATAATTGATTAGACATTGGAGTCATTAATCCCCTAAGGTATTGTTGAAACAGTAGAGCAATCAATTGACAATGGAGCCTAAAATTAGGTGTGATACCAATAGAGGTAGAGTAGCATCTTACAGAGAGACAGGGAAAAGATAAAGCCACCTAGAGGAGTATGATGAGCCTTGGGGAATGGGCACTTATGATCATGCTCCACTACAGCCATTCCCATGCCAAACCCTCTGGGCTCTAGGCAGACTGTAGTTCTGGCTCTGCCAACTCTCCTGGAAGTTCTCTGTGGCAACTCAATTGCCTGTGGAGATTGTGGGGCCTCCTATAGCTAGGATCCCAAAGGTCTGTGGCAAGAGTGGGCCACTCTATGTCTGTTTTACTCACCAATTCTCTTGGAGCCAGTTGGGGCCAGGAATGAGTCTTGGTGTTAGGCAACTTGATTGGGAGTTCCCAGTTTTCTACACTGTCAGCCCTCGGCTGTGAATCCTCCCTGTATCCACTCTCAATGCCTTCTTTCTGAAGATCTGTTTGGAGTATGCTGACCTACTTGATGGTCTTGTCTCTCTTGGTGCAAGAAGCTCTTCCTGTCTGTCTAGTCAGCCGCCTGGGCTCTCTGATCTCTAGGTTAAATATTAAAGCCTAGAAAATATTACCAAATTTGGCCCAAACAGTACAAAAGCTATTAAGGCACTCACTATAGAATGAATTAAAATAGTAAGCAGAATACTTTATGTTAACGACATAAATACTAGATAGTTTCAAGATCATTTCTATTGAGTCTTCAAACAATAAATCATTTGTGTCTTGTGAAGTGTGATTCATGAGAAGTGAAGAAGGAGGAGGAGGGGCAGAAACATTATTTCATTCAATTTATAAAACTACGATAGTCATATCAAAACAAGACAAGGACATCAGGAGAATTTAAAAACCTTTGTTCTAGTCTTATTACAAATATTAGCAAATTTAAACCATAGTGTATGAAAAGAATACAAAACAAGAATTCAAAATTTTAAAAATATTACTCATAACCTTCTATAAATGCAGAAAAAAGCAGTTATTAAAAGTGTATACCCATTTGTGTTTTTTTTAAAAAAAAACAACAAAAAAAATTAAAAATCTCATTTCAAGCTATCAATATTTGGTGCTTTAAAAAAATCTAATGAAGGGTATCAACTGAAAATAAATAGAAAAAAATATATATATACTCTGTTGTAAAACACTAGAATTATTCCCATTTATATAAAGGTGGGACAAAGATAACAACTATTACTTATATTTTCCAGCATTGTATTGTTGGTGTTCCTGGCTAATGCAACAAGTTGACAGACATGAGTTAGGAGACAAAGACTTCTAAGAGGAGACGAGGTGGTGTTCTTTGAAGGTATGATAGTTTATCCATAAAGCTCAAGATAATCAACTGATAAAATATTAGAACTAATGAGAAAGTTCAGCAAGGTTGCTGAATACAATAACAACGTAAATATAGGTAGTATCTACAGATATCAATAACATATAATTAGAAAATGTAATAGAAAATATATTCCACTCACAGTAGTAATAAAACTATAAAATTCATTGGAATAAAACTAAACAGAAACAAGAATATAGAAAGAACTTTTCAAATATATAATCAAAGGGAAAAGTCTGAGCAAGTAGAGCTCTAACCCATGTTTTTGCATGGGAGAATTTATTCACGTAAGAATGCTATTATTGCCAAATAAAGCAATAAATTCCATACCATCCAAAGGCTCATGATTTTGCACAGGAGTGGAAAGATTTATTCCACAAAAGCATTCTCTTATAAATAATGTGACCATATGTCATGATTTATTTGAAATAGTTCAAAATTATGCCTAGCAACTTGTAATTATTATTAGCATCCACATATTTATAAGAATAAAGATTAATTGGAAGAAAAAGCGTAAGAAGACTTTTTCCTTCTGCTTCTTAGCTTTCCCACTTGCAAGTTGTGTGAGCTTGCTACCTAAGTTATAAGTTACTCAAGCTCTCTGTTCCTCAGTTTCCTTACCTCCGAAGTAGGGATAATAACATCTACATCATATATTGTTCTAAGGTCAAATAGAGATAATACGTGTAAAGCACTTAGAATGCTGACTGACTCAACAAATGTTAATTATTATGAACAGAGTAGTATTTTATTCTGTCTCAAATCATATTATAAAGAACTGGTAATTAAAATTAAAGCATAGGCATAAGAAAAGACAAATATATTAATGGGGAAGGATGAAAAAAACAGAAACACACATTCGTATGTGTGAATCTATGTAAATAGGGTAGTGTCATTAAACGCTGGGGAAAAACTAAATACTTCAATCAATAGTATTAAAACATTTGACTTCCCATTTAGGAAAAAAATCTAGTTAAACTCCTACTCACCCCATACATACAAATCTATTTCAGACAAGATAAAGAACATAAATTAAAAACAACAAAAATAAAAATTATTGGAGAACTTAATAGAACTTGGTCATAAATTTAGAGCAGGTAGGATTTTCTTAGAAAAGATACACACAAATATACAGACAAATATGCGAGTAAAAATAAACAGAAAAGCTGGACATATATATATATAATTCCTAAAATCTATGGAACAAGTGTCTCTTAGAGTTAAAATTTTAGCATTTTATTGGGAGAAAATATTTGCATTATACATAACAAAGAATTAGTATGCAGCATATATAAATATGTTTTTAAAAATATGGTTGAAAATACAAAACCCTAACTTTTAAAAGAACAATTTATAGGAAAGGATATTTAAATGGCTAATACACATATAAAAATTGCTCAATGTCACTGATAATCAGACAATTGCAAATTAAAGCAAAACAAGACACTGTTTGCACACATCAGATTGGCAAAAAATGAAAAGCTTGATGATATCAAATGTTGGCAAGGATCCAGGGAAGCACATACTTGCATATGCTGCTGATGAAGTTATGGTTTATTATAGTCCCTCTAGAAGGTAATTTGACAATGTTATGAAATCTGAAAATGTGCACTTCATATGACCTAGAGATTCCATTATTTTTCCAGATATCTAAAAATACCTGACCTGTATATTCAGAAATGTGTATTACAGCTCGTTGGTAATAGTAAATAATTGAAAGCAGCTAAAACGTTCACCAATAGAGGAATAGAGTGTGTACTTATCTCTCAACTCACCAAGTTGTTTACATTAAATATGGACAGCTTTCTGTATGTCAGTTACACCTTAGTAGTTTCAAAATTTTAATCCAAATGTAATCCTATATATATGTGTATATATATGTATACATATATATGTATATTTATGTGTGTGTGTGTGCTGTCTTATTTCTACGTTCTCTATTCTGTTCCATTGGTCTGTGTGTCTGTTTTTGTACCAGTACCATGTTGTTTTGGTTAATGTAACCCTGTAAATATAATTTGAAGTCGGGTAGCATGATGCCTCCGGTTTTGTTCTTTTTGCTTAGGATTGCCTTGGCTATTTGAGCTCTTTTTTGGTTCCATATGAATTTTACAATTGTTCTCTCTAGTTCTGTGAAGAATGTCAACATTCTCAAATCTATAAATTGAATCTATAAATTGCTTTGGGCAGTATGGCCATTTTAATGATATTGATTCTTTCTATCCATGAACATGGAATGTTTTTCCATTTTTTTGTGTCATCTCTGATTTCTTTGAGCAATGGTGAGTAGTTCTCCTTATAGAGATCTTTCACCTCCCTAATTAGCTGTATTCTGAGGTATTATATTTTACTCTTTTTGTGGTAATTGTGAATGGGAGTTCATTCCTGATTTGGCTCTTGACTGGTGTTGTTATATAGGAATGCTAGTGATTTTTGCATATTAATTTTGTATTTTGAGACTTTGAGGAAGTTGTTTTTCAGCTTAATAAGCTTTCTGGCTGAGACTGTGGGGTTTTCTAAATATAGGATCATGTCATCTGCAAACAGGGATAGTTTGACTTCCTATTTAGATGCCTTTATTTCTTTCTCTTGCCTGCATAATTCAGTATATTAAAAGGGCAATGCATCATGACCAAATAAGGTTTATCCCAGAAATCTCAGATTAGTCTAACTTTGAAAATCTGTCCATGTAATTTACCATATTAGCAAACTAAAACAAACAAAAATAAAAATACCTTAATAATCTCAGAAATCACATTTGACAAGATCTATCATCCATTCCTGATAAAAAAAAAAATTATCAGCAAACTGGGAATAGAAGGGGACTTCCCAACCTGATGAAGAACATCTGTGAAAACCTTACAGTTTTCATACTTAATGGTGAAAGAATGAATGCTTCCCCCTAAGATCAGGAATAAAACAAAGATTTTCCTTCCCACCACATCTATCAGCATTGTATTGGCAGTCCTATTCTATACCATCAGGTAAAGAAAAGTAATATAATGTATACAGACTAGGAAGGAGGAAGCAAAACTGTCTTTGTTTTCAGACATGATTATCTATGTAGAAAATCTAATGTAATCTATGAAAAACCTACTAAAATTATAAATTAGCAAGCTTACAGAATATATGGTCAACATAATGACATAATTATGAATACCTATGTACTCAACCCCTCCAACCCAAGAACTAGACTATTCCAAGTAACTTACGTCTAGTGTGTGCTTCTCCCTTATTCGATTACCATGCTTTAAAAACATTTCAGTATTTCATATATATATTATATTTCATGGATGCATAATATAGATAAAGGAATGAGAAAAAATTAGAGTGTTAGAATATATATCCACTTAGTAAGAGATAAGAATGAGGATTAAGTTTGAGAGATGCTTTATCTATATCTGTTATTCTAATATTTTTAAGGGCAATGAATTTATAGTTCAATTGTTTTAATATTTTTAAGTACAAACTTAAAAAAAAAGACTTGAGGTAAATATTCCAAAGTGCTTATTATTGGTTGAGTTTCAGCAGCGTTAATATTAATGGATTTCTTTTTTTTTTTACTACTTTGTTATTTGTTTCTATACCTTAATATGTTATTTAATTTTCTAGAAACAAAAAGTAAATTGATTTATTTGGGATTATGAATGAGAAGTTCTTGTGTACAGTGATTTGAAGGAGTAATAAGAAACCTTCCATATTATCACATGTGGAGATATTAAGATCTATTGGAAAATAAATTCACTGTACATGTGTAACACATTTTAATTGATGAGTATATATCAATTTATAACCCGTATTTCAAGTATTTTAGTTATAACTGAGAGTAAGAACTTTTTTTTTTACTTCATGCTATTGCTGTGGAAGAAATCATGTCAAAACTCAGTGGCTTAAAACAATAGTCATCATTATTCTAACCCACACGTCTATGGTTTGGTGGGGGATTGACACACTAGGCTGAGCTCAGCTAATCTCAGATTGATTCATTCATTTGTTTGTAATTCAACTGGCTTATTTATGTGTCTGCAAGTCTGCCAGGGCTCTGCTCTAATGTGGGTTTGTGTGATGCACTGTAGCTGTTCCACACGTGTCTCATCCTTATCCAGAGACCAGCATACAGGCCCAGATATGACCTTCTCATGGCCATGGCAGAAATGGCAGAGGGTAAGTGGAAACGTGCAAGACCTCTTAATAATGTGTGAATAACTGTGGCATACTCTCAGTGTGGATTGGCTGTGATATTTTTGATGTGCCAGGCAATGTGCTACACACTTTATATACATTATTCATTTACTTCTCTATCCAGTCTTATAAAGGACTGCTATTATCGCAATTATACAGGGAAGGAAACAGGATTACATGGACACTTGTCCAAGGTTATTGAGTTATTAAGCTGGAAAACCTGAAATCTGAACTTGAGCCTTAGATTTTAGCCAAGGAACAAAGGTACCTAGACAAGCACTTAAAATTGCCATGGCTAATATTTTTGTCATGGATACTATTTTTGTCATGAATAATATTAAAATACATTGTATAATAGTACTTTGGTATATCATATGATTTGCTAAGCTTAATATTCTCTATATCAACATTTGTCCAGCAAGATTTCGAGAGCAATACTTTGTATGATGGGTGAAGAAGAAATGCAGTTTGCCTAATTTGCAGATGTGGAGACGTCATTACTTTTTTTCTTTTAACAAACAAAGCACCATTTAATTTTTCTTTCAAAGTGCTTTAAATATGTTGAAGTCAATTATTTATGTGTTAGATTCTGATATTTGTATATCTGATTTAATTTTTAGAACAGTTCAGTAATTTGGTAATCAATGATTCAGACCATTGTATCTGTACACATCCATTAAACACTCCTTTCTCAAACTTTATTGACTTTTTCATCACAACCTTTGAAAGTTACTGGAACATAGCAGAAACTCAAGCTTCATCTATGTGGACTCTTATGTTGTTCCAGAGGTTTCATATAAGTATCAAGACATGGTAGGGGCATTTAGTTTTCACTATTATGTTTCTAAACTCCCATCAAATGAGCTAGTCATCATCTGATTTGGTCCTTGTCCAACTGCCTACACATGCACTTGCAGAAGTGCCCCTTTTTGCCCAATTGCTTTAATCTCTCTATTACCCTGTCATCCTTAGGTACACAGGAAATGCTAAGACAGTGTCTAAGGCATCTGCTTTAGCCATCCTTCCATCTATTTAATTATTTGGGACCATACCACCTTTCCAACCACTACACAGGCTATAGGAAAAATATATTTTTGTTTTTGGATTTCCAAAACCAAAACTAGGGATTTTGCCAGTTCTCCAAGACACAGCCCAGGGAGCATTGACTAGCAACATCTCCCTGGGAACCTCTGAAGTCTAAGCTCTCACCACTTCTCCAACTCTCCTGACTTTTCGAACTCAACCCTTCCATTTTCTTGTTTGAGTCTCTGTTCTTCTAAAGCGCTAGACTTTTGAAATCTTGAAGCTAAGAAGTAAGGTCTCCACTTCTCTCCTGTCTATCACTTTTCTGAGTCAATCAGCACTGAATGCCTTAGCTGCTGCTAGAATGCTTAAAGGTTGTAGGAGAAGGGAAAATCTAAGACTGCATAAGAGGGGAATACTAGGGATTGTAAAAAAGTAATTTGTTTTCTAAATATCAGGCCTCATTTCTTTGTATTATCTAGACTATCTGGCCTTCAGGAGGTACATCGTTGAAAGAAAGAAATTGGACTAATTGGTTTTTCAAGTTGAGCTCTGGGGAACCTAAAGGGATTTGGCTGGTAGCAGAGCTCCCCTCTACCTCTTTTCAACTAATATACCTCTCCTTGCTTTGATCCTTTTACATACTGACCTTGGTAAACAATTTTCCTTTAAATAAATGTTTCTAAAATGTTTGAAACCCATTCCATTCGACTTTAATACTCTGTGAATAACATGGCAGTTGGTAATATAGACCCTTGCCTATTGTCCCTACTGGCCTGCAGTCTCTCCTCATTCCCCAAGTGCACGGGTGTCTGTTTGCAGGAAATACATTTCTTTTTTCTATTCTATTCTATTCTTTTCTTTTCTTTCTTTCTTTTTCTTTCTTTCTTTCTTTCTCTTTCTTTCTTCCTTTCTTTCTCCTTTCTTTCTTCCTTTCTCCTCTTTCTTTCTTTTTCTTTCTCCTCTTTCTTTCTTTCTCTTTCTTTCTTTCTTTCTTTTCTTTCTTTTCTTTCTTTCTTTTCTTTCTTTCTTCTTTCTTTGACAGCGTATCACTTTGTTGCCTAGGCTGGTGGCGCCATCATGGCTCACTGTAGCCTCAATCCACTGCCCACCCCTGCCCACCCTGGCTTAAGCAATCTTCCCACCTCACCCTCCCAAGTAGCTGGGACCACAGCCATGCACCACCATGTCCAGCTTTGTTTGTTTGCTTGTTTGTTTGTTGTTGTTTGTAGTGACAAGGTTTCCCTATGTTGCCCAGGCTGGTTTTGAACTCCTGGGCTCTGGCGATCCTCCCACCTTGGCCTCTTAAAGTGCTGGGATTACAGGTGCCCTCAGAGAATAAGGTTTGATTGATGGGAGGAAGAAAAGAGAAGCACACATTTGGACCCCACAGGTCCATTGACTTTGCAGAAATATGGTCCAAGGCAGAAGGTGATGGAACTACTTGAATGATCCTATGAATTTCTGAATATAAGAGGATTCCAAAGCCCTAGACGATCCAATATGGCACAGAGCAGAGCCCTACTGGCCCTGAGCTCTGTAAGGAACCTAGCACCATCCTGGTACCACAAGGAATAGAAGATTTGGGGGCATTCAGATATTGTCCTTGGCATGAATATTATTCTCATGACAGGCATCATAGGCATATCTGTTCAGATAGGAACCAAAGAAGCCAGAGAAAAGAAAAAGAACAGGAAATGTTCTGTGGTCACTGCCACTGACTCACTGGGTTGTAAACACTTTTTGAGGATTTCTAGAAATAACAGGAGGATACCTGGGAGAAGACACTGAGGTTTTTGTATTACTAATATAGGCTCTATTTATCTAGGATGCATTTAGCCATTATATTACTGTCTGCAAAGCAAATAATGCTGAAGAGTTTTTCTAATCTAGAAAGAAGCATACATTCACACAAATTCCACTCTAATTATTATCTTTATTTATGTAGTAGGACAATTTCCAGCTGAAGAAGTGATCCACCTGAGTAAGCATTTCCATGGTGTTCCTTTTATATCTGAGTTAGAGTTCTGGTTTTGTTCCCAGCCTTACCTCTGACTCATCATTGTGAAACCAAGAAATCATTTAGCCTCTCAGCACCTCAAAATCTTTCTTCTGTGAATGAGGATAATGGGTAAACCTTTTCTTGCTTCACTGAATTGTTGTGAAGTTTAATTAGATAATGTTTACACAGTCCTTTGAACTCTACTAATTAAAGTGATGTGTAAATATGGTGCTTCCTTTTATCAGGATGGCTTGACTGAGCCATTTCATGAAGAGTTACAGATGACTATGATAGGAGTATCCATAGGGAAGTGATTAATTTTTTTTAATTCATGTAAACTCAATTCTGAGATTATCAAATACACATATGAAAATATCCAGTTGCGGCTGTAATTAGTGAGAATAAGGATATAGCCTCCCACTAGCTGAAGAGCTAATGGTCACACCTTCACATTAGGGAAAGCTTAGCTCCTAGGGTGTAGACTAGTGCTCTGTTTGCTTTAGGTATTGCTATCATTTTTTTTCTATGTTACCTTTATTCGGTATATTTTTGCCTAGGCAACATTGGTGATTTATTTTATATTTGTCATATAATGAGTCACAAAATAGCATATTTACAATCCCTTGATGAGAAAGACATAAACTTTAAAGTAGTGTGAATCTATATAGATGATCCATTGGTTCATTTACTTATCAAAGAGATTTTCACCTGAAACAGAAAAATCTTAGATAAATCAGAAATCTTCTTACTAAGTTTCCCAAGGAGACTGTTTTACTCTAATATTATCATCTCAATTACTTTTGAAATTCTGCATTAGTAAGAAACCCTTTCTTTTGCCAGAAATAAGTTGATAAAAGGATTAATTAGCTTGGGGGGAAAAAACACAAGTTTTTCTCCATAAGCCTTCTTTGTGCGTTAGTGTATAATTATCTTTGTTAGATAGAATTTTCTAAATGATAATATTATAGGTATGTAACAATTCAATTTCGTATGCTACTGAATTACTCAGAATTTGGAGTTAATATAGTTTATTGGAAACTCAGATAACTAATATGGGAGTTTTGAAAACTACTAAATATCATAATGGGAGTTTACAGCAGGAAATGTTTCTATAAAATCTAGTAGCTTGTTTTTTATACTTGTAATGCATAATAAATACATTATATATAATAATAAATAATGTATAAATAATGTATGAATAAATTATGTCTACTTTTATTACCTATGTACTTCAGGGATATGTCTGCTGATGGACCAGCATAACATAAAAGCACTTTGAACTGTTTGAAACTTCAAATTCAGAGTCTGATTTTGTATCTTCTGAAATATATTTTCTGCCTTAAATCCTCACCAGTATGATATGAGAAGAATTACACAGAAATTTGAAATTATTTAGGTCCAGGCAGAAGACTTGTGAAAAGTGTGATAGTGCCTTAGTAAACTCTAAGGCATAATAGCAGAGGTGTATTGTTTGATATTTCCAGAAGAAGGCAGATAAGTATAGATTATTTTGATCCAAGGAGACACTAAAGAAAACAAAATACAGATCTAAAACTGTAAAACATGTAGCCTTAGGATGCACAAAGATAAAATAGAATTCAAATTTGCTACCATGGAGAATGAATATTCTACTTACGGACCTAAGGTCCTGAATGAATCTGTATCCCTACACAATGGGGTTTTTAGGTATTCTTTTTTTAAATAGAAAGATAAATGTTAGTTTTAGTCATTAGCTAGTGGTTTCCTTTTTGTCCAAAATTCATTTTATTTTTTTCTTTTTATTATTATTATTATTATTATACTTTAACTTCTAGAGTACATGTGCACAACGTGCAGGTTTGTTACATATGTATACATGTGGAATGTTGGTGTGCTGCACCCATTAACTCGTCATTTAACATTAGGTATATCTCATAATGTTTTCCCTCCCCCCTTCCCTCACCCCACAACAGGCCCCGGTGTGCGATGTTCCCCTTCCTGTGTCCAAGTGTTCTCATTGTTCAATTCCCACCTATGAGTGAGAACATGCAGTGTTTGGTTTTTTGTTCTTGCAACAGTTTGCTGAGAATGATGGTTTCCAGCTTCATCCATGTCCCTACAAAGGACATGAATTCATCATTTTTATGGCTGCATAGTATTCCATGGTGTATATGTGCCACATTTTCTTAATCCAGTCTATCATTAATGGACATTTGGGTTGGTACCAAGTCTTTGCTATTGTGAGTAGTGCCGCAATAAACATACATCTGCATGTGTCTTTATAGCAGCATGATTTATAATCCTTTGGGTATATACCCAGGAATGGGATGGCTGGGTCAAATGGTATTTCTAGTTCTAGATCCCTGAGGAATAGCCACACTGTCTTCCACAATGGTTGAACTAGTTTACAGTCCCACCAACAGTGTAAAAGTGTTCCTATTTCTCCACATCCTCTCCAGCACCTGTTGTTTCCTGACTTTTTAATGATTGCCATTCTAACTGGCATGAGATGGTATCTCATTGTGGTTTTGATTTGCATTTCTCTGAAGACCAGTGATGATGAGCATTTTTTCATGTGTCTGTTGGCTGCATAAATGTCTTCTTTTGAGAAGTGTCTGTTCATATCCTTCACCCACTTGTTGATGGGGTTGTTTGTTTTTTTCTTGTAAATTTGTTTGAGTTATTTGTAGATTCTGGATATTAGCCCTTTGTCAGATGAGTAGACTGCAAAAATATTCTCCCATTCTGTAGGTTGCCTGTTCACTCTGATGGTAGTTTCTTTTGCTGTGCAGAAGCTCTTTAGTTTAATTAGATTCCATTTGTCAGTTTGGCTTTTATTGCCATTGCTTTTGGTGTTTTAGACATGAAGTCCTTGCCCATGCCTATGCCTTGAATGGTATTACCTAGGTTTTCTTCTAGAGTTTTTATGGTTTTAGGTCTAATATTTAAGTCTTTAATCCATCTTGAATTAATTTTTGTATAAGGTGTAAGGAAGGGATCCAGTTTCAGCTTTCTACATATGGCTAGCCAGTTTTCCCAGCACCATTTATTAAATAGGGAATCCTTTCCCCATTTCTTGTTTTTGTCAGGTTTGTCAAAGATCTGATGGTTGTAGATGTGTGGTATTATTTCTGAGGGCTCTGTTCTGTTCCATTGGTCTATATCTCTATTTTGGTACCAGTACCATGCTGTTTTGGTTACTGTAGCCTTGTAGTATAGTTTGAAGTCAGGTAGCATGATGCCTCCAGCTTGTTCTTTTGGCTTAGGATTGTCTTGGCAGTGCGGGCTCTTTTTTGGTTCCATATGAACTTTAAAGTAGTTTTTTCCAATTCTGTGAAGAAAGTCATTGGTAGCTTGATGGGGATGGCATTGAATCTATAAATTACCTTGGGCAGTATGGCCATTTTCACAATATTGATTCTTCCTATCCATGAGCATGGAATGTTCTTTCATTTGTTTGTATCCTCTTTTATTTCATTGAGCAGTGGTTTGTAGTTCTCCTTGAAGAGGTCTTTCACATCCCTTGTAAGTTGGATTTCTAGGTATTTTATTCTCTTTGAAGTATAGCTAGTAGTTTTAAGAGGGTATTATGTAAGTTCAGATAGAGGTCAGTCTGAAGCTGGATAGATGTAGCCCCAATAATGTTGATGATAATACCAAAGTTTTACCCACAAAAATTCTGGCATCGCTTTGATATCTTCAATTTGGGCTTGATTTGGATACAAAGGTATTGGTAAGTCTACGTCGCTATCGAAACTAGCTATGAATAGGGCATCCTAAGGGATTTTAAGAAAGAGATAAATCAGGACATCATTTAATCTGGCAACTCCCCTTTCAGAGTATCAAATTAACAGGTGTGGGATCACGGAGGAGGAAAGACTGTATTTCTGTTCTAAGCCTGGACATAAGGAATGTTTAGGAGTTATTGGAAATGCCCACCACCTGCATAGTATGTTTATTCCAAGGGGACTGTTGAATAAGAATAGAAGAGTTTAAGGCTAATATGGTCATACCTATATCAATCAAAAGGTTGTTCTTTTAACATTATAAGAAATTTCTCCTTGTGAATTTAAGGGTAAAATGAGAAACTGGGCATTTGATTTCCTTTAAAGCACTTCCATTTTTACATCCTTCATTTTTTCCCTTTATTTTTAATATATTAACTTTTTTGTCAGTGTTCTTTCTGTTTACAGTATCTGCAACTGGCTTTACCGAGTAACTCCCTGTTCAGGGAGTGTTTAATGATTGGTAATACCGGATTGTTTTATCTGTAGGGGCCTGAATTTGATTTAAGACTTATTTGATTTTTGTGCCAAGTCCCTTTCAAAATGTTCAACAGGGTGCTAGAGGTCTGGCAATAGACTGTTTCCCGTTTCTGCTTTTTCTTGTGTTTTAACTCTTTTATTTCTGGCTTAAGGTCATTCACAAGAAAATGAGCAGAAAGTGAGGCTTCATCTGAATCAGTGTTTACTTCTGAATTCTGTCAAAAGGTGTCAAATAACCTATCCTTGAACTCCCTAATGAACTGATTCTTTCTTTGCTTATAGGACTGAATCAGAGTCCAATCTATGTTCACAGGAATGATTTGGGGGATAGCTTCCAAAAGACATTCAAAATCTACAGCTTGCAAAATCCCTCTGATTTCTTATGCAATTAGGAATCTTTGTATTATGCCTTTTTATCCAGTTCTTTTGTATCTGGGCATATGAAGTAATAGATATCGATTTGAGGAGTATGGGTTTTACATTCCTAAAACTATTCCTGATGTCTCTGCAAATTTTATCGTGGTGAGGCTTTGGGTACATTTTAATAATGGCTTTTAGCTCAGAATGAGATGAAGTCTTAAAATTAACAATAAGAGTTTTTTTCTGTTCTGACAGGGGCTTAACTTTATAAAATAATGCACTTTAGGAGTTTCTGGACAGCCAGAAGAAAGGGGGAACAAGTCAGAAGGAGATGGAGAAACACTCTGGGAGAAGAAGAATAATAGGATAAAGGCCATTAAGTTTGTGTTGAAGTTTGAAGGAATCTAAAAGAGATTAAGTATTTCACTTTTATTTTTTTGCCTCAACAAAGGAATCTTTTAAGGGAATCATTTTGAAGTCTGAATAATTTTGAATACTTCCTCAAACACATTAACAATGCAGATCATTGGATGTTTGAAGTTTTATTCCTTTATGTTCTAAGGCACCTCTCAAATGTACACTTTTGTTCATATCAAAACGCCTTGAAAATGTCTATTATAATTCTAAATTATCTTTAGTGAAACTAAGCCATTTAGAAAGATAATAAATATAAGAATTTGTGTTATGGTACAAATACATGTACAAAGAAAGAGTCTGTCAGAGGGGGAATGGTCTTCGGTTTAAACTGAGCCAAGTCCAGCAGAGTCTAGGAACCATCAGGTGAAAGTACTGCTGTGTACCTCCTGCCTCAGCCCCCCATGGCCTGATGGCTGGGCCTTCTCCAGGTGCAAACCTCACACGTGCAGTTTTCACAGATAGTAAGGTTTGGAGAGATTTCACGAGACAGACTGGGAAAAGCACTCATAAGATTTTGGTAAGTGGCCTCAGGCAAAATTTTTCCAGAGTTTTCCATAGTTCAGAGGAACTTTCTGAATTTCTCAGTCCTCAAGAACAGTTTGATTTTTTTTTTCTTTTTTCAAGTAGAGATGGGGTTTCACCATGTTGGCCAGGCTGGTCTCAAACTCCTGACCTCAAGTGATACACCTCCTTCAGCCTCCCAAAGTGCTGGGATTACAGGCATAAGCCACTATACCCAGCCTGTCAAAATCAGTTTGAGGATGGATTTATCTGGTTTACACCCATTCCCTTTCTGTGAACTTTGCTTTCATAGAGATACAAAAAAATGATAGGGATAGAGATATATAGTGTAGTTAATAATAAAACTGATTTCTACCAAGGATAAAAGTTATTCAAATCTGGTCAATCAGAGGATTCCTTAAAAAGGGCTTCTTATTCATAGAAGACAAAATAAATGCAGTTCATGGGGAACTTTAAATAACAAAATGTATAAGAGGTCAGACTCAATGTGAGCCATACCTCATCATAACAGTAGGAGAGACCAACAACTCCTTATCCTAGCAGGAAGTTCAAAATGCCACAAGGCACTCCTGCTTTTTGACTCAAGTCTTGGATCATTTACAACAGAAGTTCTTGACTAGATCTTTGTGGATCTTTAAGATTATTGAATGCTGGTTCCCCAAAAAAATCACCGAAACAATTCAATGATATGACAAATCTTAGTTTATGGTTACTGTAGCATGGGTGAGAACTGCATTGACAGAGCCTTAGTAGCAGTGGTATGCTGAAGCTTGCTCCACCAGCCTGTGAGATTGATTCTGAGCATCTCTTCCGCAATCCATGTTCAGTGAGGTCACATTCGTAGCTTGAAGTCAGCCATGGTAGGACTATTTATGTTGTAGAAATCATCAAATTCTACACATCAGAGATAGTTTTTCTCCTGGAGAGCCAGTTAAACTTAGTAACATGTTAGGGTGTGGGGGCAAAGTTGAAATATTTATAAGATGTTAGAGTTTGTTTCAAAGCAAGTCTTTATTTTTTAATTTTTCTACTTTAAGTTCCAGGATACATGTGCAGAATGTGCAGGTTTATTACATAGGTATCCGTATGCCATGGTGGTTTGCTGCACCTATCAACGCATCACCTAGGTTTTAAGCCCTGCATAGGTTAGCTATTTGTCCTGATGCTCACCCCACCCCCAACAGGCCCCAATGTCTGTTGTTGCCTTTCCTGTGTCCATGTGTTCTCATTGTTCAACTCCCACTTATGAATGAGAACATGCGGTGTTTGGTTTTCTGTTCCTGTGCTAGTTTGCTGAGGATGATGGCTTCCAGCTTCATCCATGTCCCTGCAAAGGACATGATCTCGTTCCCTTTTGTGGCTGCATAGTATTCCACAGTGTATATTTACCACATTTTCTTTATCCAGTCCATCATTGATGGGCATTTGAGTTGGTTCCAAGTCTTTGTTATTGTAAATAGTGCTGCGATAAATATATGTGTGCATGTGTCTTTATGATAGAATGATTTATAATCCCTTGGATATATACCCAGTAATGGGATTGCTGGGTCAAATGGTATTTCTGATTTTAGATCCTTGAGGAATCACCACACTGTCTTCCACAATGGTTGAACTAATTTATATTCCCACTAATAATATAAAAGGGTTCCTATTTCTCCACTGCCTCACCAGCATGTTACTTCTTGGCTTTTTAGTAATTGCCTTTCTGACTGGTGTGAGATGGTATCTCATTCTGCTTTTGATTTGCGTTTCTCTAATGATCAGTGATGTTGAGCTTTTTTTTTATGTGTATGTTGGCCACATAAATGTCTTCTTTTGAGGAGCACCTGTTCATATCCTTTGCCCACTTTTTGATGGGGTTGTTTGTTCTTTTCTTGTAAATTTTTTAAAATTCCTTGTAAATTCTGGATATTAGACCTTTGTCATATGGTAGATTGCAAAATTTTTCTCCTATTCTGTATGTTGCCTGTTCACTCTGATGATAGCTTCTTTTGCTGTGCAGAAGCACTTTAGTTTATTTACATCCCATTTGTCGATTTTAGCTTTTGTTGCAATTGCTTTTGGTGATTTCATTATAAGTCTTTGTCCATGCCTATGTCCTGAGTGGTATTGCAAAGCAAGTCTTTTAACATGCCTTATGGAAGCTTGCTTAGAATTGGATGATTATAATATGAAAGTTTAGGATTGGTGGATACAAAGAGAGGGTTTTGAAGCAAGGGTTTCAAAACATTCTACAGAATCATCTGTTTGATGCTACCTACTGAAACATCAAAAGATTTGATATTCATTAAATGAGTTTTTCTTAAGTTCCTGCGACAAAATCACTTTCATCTTTCATCTTTCTGAGCAAGAGTTTCCTTGAGTAAGAAAGTTATGTAGATGAGGACAGCTGAATAATAAAATAATGTTAATATTACAGCTTTTAATATATAAGCTATGTGAGCATAGATGGTTTTGGTTCTCACATATAACGCTTGAGCCCTCAAATTATGTATAAAAATTAAGGATTGGTTCTATGGAATTATGATAGCAACAACAGAAAAAGTAAAGCTCATAGGAATAATTCACTTGAAATCATTCATTTTCAACTCTAACAAAAAGAAAAATATCCGGATTGTGCATCCTAATGGTATATGTCTTTTATTTATCTAATATTTAAATCGATTTTGATTCTGTTTTATCCAATGACAAGAATTTATATTGCATTTGTATACTTGGGGAATTAAACACATCAAGTCTAAGAACTTTCTTTCCAATATCTATAAAAATACACTGATTGAGCAACTATATGCTTCCGATCATTTGCCTCTACGAGACAGCAATGTAAGTAGACTACTTAGTGTATTTAACATAACTAAAATAGAGATTTTGTATGTCTGTCATAATTCCAACCATTAAATATAATTTATATAATTATCTTCTTAAGTAGAATGAATGATAGAGTCAAAGGTCAACACAACTTCAGAAATGAATTACTTGGGAAAAGAAAGAGGAGTTTTTTTTTAGTTCGAAAGGACAAAGGAGAATGTTTAAATCATAGAATTGAAAGGCATAACGAATACAGAAGTTTGTAAGTCTGGCAGAAGCTTAGAGAAGACCTAGATGCTTCTGCAGTCCAAACACCATGAGGACAGCATGGAGGAGCAAAATGGGTCCCAGTACCTCTATCGCTTGCATAAGAATGGTGAGACAGAACACTCACACAAATCAGCCAAAGCAGATTTTTTTTTTCACAGATATGCAGCAAGAATAAACAGAAGCCTAGAATCCTTGGTGAGCCAGCTTCCCAAGGCTCAGGAAACTGCCGAGGGCGAATGGGGTCTTATCTGTGCTTGCCCCATTGTGACACAGCTGAGGGAACTCAATACACCCTAGATACCACTTGAATTGCTGAGCTGAAGCACTGAGGAACATCCCGTTCTAAGAGGGAGGAGGACATAGCCTAGGTTGTACCCAACACTTTCTCTTTATCTCAAGATGCCCCATTGTAGTTACTAGGATGCCCCATTCTAGAACTAGAATGGGATAAACAGAAAGTCACTTTTAAGTGGCAGGGGAAAGAGCTGGGGCAGCCAAGGTCATCTGGGGATTTGTCCTCCTCCAACTAACCTTCCCAGTTCAATCCCTTCTTTATTTTGAATATTGCTAATAAGGAATAAGGACAATATACAGTTTCTCTTTGTGGTATATTATATTATCCTTAGAATATTCTTTATACTGAGCTAAAAGATACTCCCTCCCTTTGTGTTTTTTCCTTTCTTCTCTCCAAAACCATATAGAGTAAAATCTTCCTGATTTGCAGTTTAACATATTGAAGAAACTACTATAGTTATTGGGGTTTTCTCGTTTTGTTTTTAGGTGTATGCATTTGTTTGTTTGTTTGTTTGTTTCTGAGATAGGTAGCCTAAGTTCATTTAACCATTCCTCTAGTGCAGAGGGTTTCACTGTGTGGTCAGTGCACTGTTGATGGTCTGTGACTATTTCTTACCCTCTGCACATATGTTATAGGTCTGCAAGAAGATAGGGAGCTTGCACCAAACTATAAATCAACACACCACTTATTTCACTGAAAAATTCTTGCTACAAAAAAAAAATAAAGTTAGCTGAATTAAACTGTGTTTATTGAGATAGTTGCTTTATGTTGTAGCACAAGATTTTATCTTATTGCAGATCACTAATAAGGAATTGAACCAGCTAGTTTGATAGCAAGTGATAAGAATTTGACATGATTTCTAGACTGATTCTAACCATTCTTCCCTAGACCAGCCTCCGAAGTACAACCAACTATTCCAGAGAGTTTGCTAAAAATATATTGGAAAATATTACATCCTTGTATCTGGAGACCATCTTAGTTTTGTATTGAGTTTTTAATCAAGTAGAGCACTTCATGAGAATTATACATTTGTTCCCATTCAGATTCTTCTTGATACTTACAATCCGTCATTCCAAAATTACAACCCAGTAACCATTCTGTCCAATTTGATGTCATTTGCAAATATGGGCTATGTAGCTACTGGTATGTTAAAAAACAAAACAAACAACTACCTTTAAAAAAAATTTTTCCTGAGTCCATGGTTCAGCTGATCAGTTATTGTGACCTTGACTCACTCATTTCTGATGATCTTTCTGGGGCCCGATCAAGCATCTGCCATCACTGGTTGTTGGCAGGGGGCTGATCAGTCTATTATGGCCTCAGCTAAAGTGACTCAGCTTTCCTCTATGGTTCTTGTATCCTTCAGTAGGCTAGCTTGGGCTTGTTTTCATGGCCATGACGTGGTTCCAAGAGAGATAAGAAGCACACAAGACCTTTGTAAGGATCAGTCCCACCGCTGGCCTAGAGTAAAGCAGAAAAAAGGTGAAAATGCATCTGGAGGAGAACAAAGATAAAACCATCACAATGCCAATGTGTTCTTCCAAATTATTTATTATAATTTGAACATGGTATTGACAAATGCTTTTCACAGAAGACCTCAATAGACCTTACAAATGCATTGATCAACAGTTTTGTAATATGTTATTTAGCTACCTATGACTCTACCAATAGATGCTTTCATCTAACCTACATTTTTCCATTCATAAGAGTTCAGTGAAAAGTTTTCTAAAATTTGATGCTGTAATTAAGAAATTACCTATCGTTTTCTGAACACAAATGACCATCACTGTATTATTTATAATAGCAAAATATTAGAAACACTGCAGGAATGAATACATTTTTATGGTAATCCATACAATTAATTAGTTCATATGGCTCCTAATTTTCAAATGAAATGGGAAAATGCTCACATTTTAATTTAATGACAGAGTGGTAAGATACATAGTGAGACACAACATTAAGGAAATACAGGTTTCATATTTTATATTTAATATATAAATATTTTGAAATCCTAGAAAGGAATACACTAAAAATACTAATACTTATTTTCTTTGGATAGTAAGATAACAGTGATTTTTATTTTCATGTTAAATTTTTATATATTTTCCAAATTTTCTACAGTGGATATATAAAGCATCATTATCCAAAACAGACAAATATTTAAAGTTTTTTTCCATTTTGTAATTTTCCTGGGAATTAAAATCAAGCTCACACTTTCCTCTATTTTGAAAATTTTGCCATTTGTTCATTGCCATTTAATATTCTCTGAGATGTTATAATAATCAGAGGGAGATTGGGATCTTTGCCATTAGCATAGTAGCTGGACTGTAATAACTATTTTATGAATATTTTTATCTTGAACTTTTTTCTGCAGCTATACTCAACATATGTCTTCTTTTTCTATTGGATGCCAAGAAGAAACAGGATTTTATGACTATCTGGAGCAATGCATAGTACCTATGTCAGAACCAATAAAAAAGATAAGTTCTATATCACAGGATAGGAAAGCAAGGGAAAAATATATCTCAAACACTGGTGACTCTTCCGTTACATCATTATGAGACTAAGGAAGCTATCCTACAGCTATATCTATGTTGACACTGACCATTTGTTTATAGCCTTTAAACTCTTGCTAGCAGTAAAAATCATGTTACAAGGTGACATTTAAGCCACCCGTAATGCTTAAATGGATAGTACAGGTGCTAGAATGTCTCTAACAATGCAGTGGGTAGGCTTTTCCTGCAGGAGATCTAGAATACGAATGTGAGAACATCACCTACTGACACCATGTCCACTAGAAGCATTGTGATAGAATAATAAAGATGATCACAGAGTCTTTGATTCTCCTCCCATTGAGAAGTGGAGTCTCTGTTCCTCCTCCTGATCTGAGTGGACTGTGTTACTTCTTGACCAATAGTATATGACAGAAGTGACATTATGCTGGTTTCCCAGTCCAAGCATTAAGAGGCTGGTAACTAATACTTCTTGTCTCCTGGAACACTCACTCTTGGAAGCCAGCTGCCAAGCTGTGAGAAACCAAGCCCCATGAAGAGTTCATGCATATGTGTTCCAGTTGACAGCCTTAGCTATGCTCCCAGCCAATCACAAGCATCCACTGCAACCATGTGAGTGAGTCCTTTTAGCCTGGTCATGTCTTTAGATGACTCTAGCTTCAGACACTATCTGACTCCAATTACATGAAAGATCCTAAGCCAGATGCATCCAGATGAACTCAGTCAACCCACAGAACCATAAGACATAATAATAAATTGTTGCTTTAATCTATTAAATTTGTGATTGGATTGTTCAATGTTTTTTTTTAAAAAAACTGGAACATTAACCATTGTTAGCTGGTACTGTTGTATTTGAAACAAAATTTGAAAATAATTGCAGGAAATAGATGGTTGCATAAGATCTCTGTATAATGTTGCATAAGACCAATAGTGAGGAGAGCTTACTATACATGACACCTTTCAGAATCATATACGGACATCGTGATTCAAAGAAACCAAGAAAAAATAAAAAGAAAGCTCAAGGTAGCACTTAGCACTGCACATTTGGAGTTGATGAGATGCCATTATGAGTATGGCACTTTACTGTTTATGACAACCCTGGGGAATATGAATTATTATTATCTTCATTCTTTCTTTCCCCCTCCCTTCCTTTCTATCTCTCTCCCTTCCTCCCTCCCTTCCTCCCTTTTTTCTTTCCCTCCTTCCGATTTCCAAGTTGCTTTCACTGTGCTCCACTCCACCACACCTCAGCAGGAGCCTGTCTCATGTCCGCAATCTCCCCATGCCATTCATAGTATGTGACATACAAAAGGATGCTGCTCAAGCAGGTATCCCTGTGATGTCAGGTGAGCCATCTCTGAAGTGAGAGGCTAGCTCCTGCAGGATTTCATCCTCAGAAGTCCTTATGTGCTGCCTTAATCATCTTTGTTCTTCTCTCGGATCAGAAATCATCAATGGCGTGTTTTTTAAGGAACAATGTATTACACATACATATGTGTGTGTGTGTGTGTGTGTATTTTTAAAGCCTACCAAAACAGATATGTACACCTTTGTTATGCTGAAGGACAAACAACTCTTTTTGTTTTCAGGTATTCCAAAGTTGATTACGTCTGATATGGTTAAAGAAGGTGCTGCTGTAATTGATGTGGGTATCAACTATGTCCACGATCCAGTGACAGGAAAGACAAAATTAGTTGGAGATGTGGACTTTGAAGGTAATAAACCAATATCTTTTAATAGGTGAAGAAGATTAAAAAATTCCACCTTACATATTTTAAAAATAGAGAAGTTTCATTTATGGAGGAATTATTAACTTATTAATCATCACCTCTTTCTTCTGAGGGAAAAGATTTTAATCAGACTTAAATATTTACTTTCTCCCTCCCTCTCTCTTTCCCTCCCTTTCATCCTTCCTTTCTTCCTTTTCTCCCTCTCTTCTAATTGTTTCATTAATATTTGGTTTAGGGATCAAATTTCTTGTAGTACAGTTTTTATTGATAGAATACAGCTGGCCTTTTATAGACCTGGGCATAGTTTTGAATTCTGGGAGTTGACATCTTACTCTACGCTTAGTCAAATATGCTCTATGCTCAGCCATTCACTCTTAGAGCCAGAAGGCACCTTAGGGTGTGTCTGCCAACCCTAACTACATTTCAGATCTAGGTAGTTATCTAGATAGTTGAAGTCAGTGTTTTTCACTTGTGTTTTAGAGAGAATAAAGAAAAGGAACTAAGCTAAAGTTTTTGTGGTCAATGAAAGATACAAGGCAACAAATATGTAGTAGTAAAAAAAAAAATTCTAACCCAGTCTTCTCTTTACAAAAGGGGAAACTGGGCCCCAGTACTTCTAGATGCCTGACCTTCTAATCTGAATTTACTTCCGTCATCTTTGTCATATATTTACCTGCATTCAGATTTTCAGTGTGCCTAGGAGTCTTAGATGTCTATGAAGGCATGAATATAGTAAAGTTAAGTGGTGACATTTTTATGTTAGAAATATTTTTTGTATAAGAGTGATTATTCTGGCCAAAAAATACAGTGCCACATCAAGAACTTTGTTAGTTATAGGTGTGTCCTTCTTACAGAGAAACTGAAAAGAATAGGTGATGCCATTTTAAAAATAATTTAGATTTTGATTTTTCACTTAGAACCTGGTCATCAGGTGATGGTTTACCCAAGTTCTAGCATATTGTTGAATAAAATAGAAAATGCAGATAGTTAGAAGTGTCCTAGGGTACTGGCCCTATATATGTGAGATTTTAAGATACATCAGGGACCAGATCCAAGTAAGCCATTTGAGCCTAAAAGAAAAAGAAAACCATAAGGACACATATGTGCAACAATGCGTTCTAGAGACAAAATGGTGTAAATAAGAGCAAAGTACAGATGTACCTTACCAAAGAAAACACTGCTGCCCTCATTGACTCTAATACATAGGGTCTCTGACATGGTTGGAACTCTATTCTAGCAAGGATGGCTCTTGACATGAACATGTCTATCTGTATGTATATACATATGTCTGTGTGTGTGTTGTGTACATGCTGAAATCACTAGGGAATGACCTCATTTATTTATTTAATCTTCCATGTTCAATCACTTAGGCCAGATATGAGTAACTTATTTGAATTTCTCAACTTGAAAGAGTAAAGTGCATTTTATTTTAAAACCTGGCCTTACTTATTTTCTTTACTGTCATTCTGTTTCTTGATAACATTATAGTTATGCATTCATTGCAAAATTACCACATTTGTGATGCACCCAGATGGCATTGACAACATGAGATAACCAGCTTGAGGCAAGAAAAGCAGGGATGTTTGCAGTTCACAGCCTTGACTGCCGGTAAGGCAAGCTTACCCAGCAGTTCAGTCCAGTGCATTTTACAAGACTCTTCTCTCATAGAGTATTTTTTTGGTCTCATGTCACTTCCATGCTTTCTTCTTTTTTAAGTAAGAATGTTTTTTACTGAAAGTAAAAAGTATTCTGAAAGCAATTTTTACATGAGCATTTTTGGTGGGTGTATATGCTTAGGAGCACATATACTCACTTCATGTCACATGAAGTCTAACTTGTTAATGACTATTAAATCAAATTGTAGTTCTGTGTATCTAAGTATATATAAAAATTTTAAAAGGAGATGGAAAAGAGACAAAGATATGAGATGAACAGGGCTGGGAGACCTAGCCTGTTGCCCTATAGCTTTGCCACCTCACTAGCTGTCAGTGTTATCAGTTAAACGATAGCAATTATATTAGTGGCTCCATTCAGCTGTACTGTTTGGCGTATCTTGGACATCCAACAGAGCATTACCAAACGATCGTGTAAAAGCACAGAAACTTTCACCTGGAAGGTCGAGCTTTTCTAATCCTCTCATAAAAGACACCCATATGATTAGTTGTATCTAGCTTGCCAGCCTGCTGGTTCATGGAGCAAGAGTACTAATGAGGACCTGGACTTGGTAAAGAAGGCCTTGCCAGTGAGGCCATGACTCAGCCACCCATAGGAGCAGGCAAGTGATAGGTTTTGACATGTTGCTCTTCAAGTTGTTCATCAGGACTTAACCTGAGGTGAGGGATGATCCCCCAACTGAGAGGGAGGAACTTTAAGATCGGTTATGCCACAAAACTCGTAAGTAACATTTGGCTTCAAATTGCCACAGGGAAAGTGTGGTGGCTGCTTTGTGAGTATCGGTGAAAAGTTTCACTATAACTATAGCCAAGATAAACAAAACAGATGTAGATAAAATCAATCGTTGAAGTAAATCGTCCTTGCAGAAATCTTTGTTTCATTAGTAAAGAAAACTGGGTGACCCAGTTAAAAGTAGGTAACATTGATGGGAATGAATTATCCACATAAATAAACAAAATGGCTGTGACAGAAAGGATGACAATGTCCCAGAGGATGTAAAAAACTTCACATTAAAGGAATCTGCAGTGATATTTCATGCCATTCAAAGGGCAAAGGATAAAATGTTGGAAGCTGATTCATACTTAGAAAGGAATCTGCCAGTTCACCAAGGCATAGAAAAGATGCTTGCTCCTTCTAACTGGTGTGAGATGGTATCTCATTGTGGTTTTGATTTGCATTTCTCTGATGGCCAGTGATGATGAGCATTTATTCATGTGTCTTTTGGCTGCATAAATGTCTTCTTTTGAGAAGTGTCCGTTCATATCCTTCGCCCACTTGTTGATGGGGTTGTTTGTTTTTTTTCTTGTAAATTTGTTTGAGTTATTTGTAGATTCTGGATATTAGCCCTTTATCATATAAGTAGATTGCAAAAATTTTCTCCTGTTCTGTACGTTGCCTGTTCACTCTGATGGGAGTTTCTTTTGCTGTGCAGAAGCTCTAAAAATCAGGAAACAACAGGTGCTGGAGAGGATATGGAGAAATAGGAACACTTTTACACAGTGGGACTGTAAACTAGTTCAACCATTGTGGAAGTCAGTGTGGCGATTCCTCAGGGATCTAGAACTAGAAATACCAATTGACCCAGCCATGCCATTGCTGGGTATATACCCAAAGGATTATAAATCATGCTGCTATAAAGACACATGCACACGTATGTTTATTTCAGTACTATTCACAATAGCAAAGACTTGGAACCAACCCAAATGTCCATCAGTATTAGACTGGATTAAGAAAATGTGGCACATATACACCATTGAATACTATGCAGCCATAAAAAAGGATGACTTCATGTCCTTTGTAGAGACATGGATGAATCTGGAAACCATCATTCTCAGCAAACTATCGCAAGGACAAAAAACCAAACACCGCATGTTCTCATTCATAGGTGGGAACTGAACAATGAGAACACTTGGAGACAGGAAGGGAAACATCACACACTGGGGCCTGTTGTGGGGTGGGGGGATGGGGGAGGGATAGCATTACGAGATATACCTACTGTAAATGACGAGTTAATGGGTGCAGCACACCCACATGGCACATGTATACATATGTAACAAACCTGCACATTGTGCACATGTACCCTAAAACTTAAAGTGTAATTAAAAAAAAGACTTAAAAAAAGATGTTTGCTCCTAATCATCAGTTGTATGACCAAAAGAAGGCAAGCACCATTCAAACTATGCTTTGCAAAATGTTTACAGAGAAATAAAACACTTCAGTTCTCAATGTTTCCAACATTTTAAATTGCATTCGTTTTTTTAAATATTAGTTTAATTTTGCTAGTAGTAGTAGTTTTACTACTAGTAAATAGTAATATTTGTTTTACTATTATCAGTAATATTAATTTTACTACTATTTTTAATCCCCTATACATTTATAGACCACAGTAAGAGAACTTTTAATGTTTTGACAAAAAATCTTTAAAGGTCACTAAACAAATATAATTTCTCCCATTGACTATTAAAATTGCTTTGCACTGTTTCAGCAGTCATCTTTGTGGTCTTACACTACTGTGAAAACTGAGCACTGCTTGTATTTTTCTCTGTGTCTAATTAAATCTCACGAAATTAGTGATCATATAGTTCAAATTCATATCCAATGCCATAATCACTTCTACATGATGATTCAGTTGTTTGGTTACAGTTTCTTACTGTTACTATTACTGTCTAGGTAGGTTGTTCACTGTGGAAGGTAATGTTTGCTAAGCACCTTGCCAACCATTATGTTCTTTTCCTCAACATACATCCAAGTTAGGCCTTTCCTGCAATGCCATGCCTCTCTGGATGTTTTGGGAAATAAATAGGACCTTAAAGTTGTTACTAAATTGAAGTGCTATTTTGTTTTGTATTGATTTCCAGTTACAGAACTTGACAGTTCATCAATATGTCCAGCTTCTGACAAATGCTTAACATTCCTCTTCTATTACTTGAACATACTTCCTCCCTCCTAACTTATGTCATTAAAAGAAGAAAGAGTATTTAAAAGCATCTGTGATAACATTATTTTGCATGTCTAAGAATTATTTTTCATTACTAATAATCATGCAGCGAATAATTATTCATTTATAAGTTTATGTTTGCTATATAGATTATTACTTTTTTACACTTAGGTATACCTACTTTCACAGGCAATTTTTTTAAACCATTTTCTATTGTAGCTTAGAAATAAACTTCATACATTTCTGACAAAGAAGGCTTTATTCTCAAAAGATAGAAATGAGATTATGTGCCATGAGTAGTAAATAGCTTCTTATGAATAACACATCGGAAAACCGTATGTAGTCCTAGACTCAAAAACTCTTAATTATACTGTTCTTAATTCATCAAATGGATTTGATCAGCTAAACAGTCTAATTAATGACTTCCATGCTGTTAATTCAATTAACCATGCTCTTATGGGTGAATTATTGGGCCTCATTTACTTCTCATAGCTAACGCAAAGACATTTCTCTACCCTTTTGAAGCTTTAGTAGCTTTGCTTCAATTTTATGATGCTTCCTGCAGGGATTGAGGTGGAATAAGAACTGGAGTGTCTATTCCCTGTTGCCTGCCATCTCTCCTCCCTGTATTCCAACTCTGACAATGCCTTTCCACTTATTGGTTTATACTAAAACAAGGAATGAAACAGACAGGAAAGAATTGGTGTTGTAAAGAAATCAAAGAGACAGGAAAGAGAAATGATGTGTAGGCATTTTTGTTAAAATAAAAATAAATGAGGTTAATGTTTAAGAGTGACTTTCTCTACTGTCTTAACATAATTGGATAGTAAAATTTAAACTGGTAAGTCTTTGTAAAGGTGATAAGTCTAATGTAAAGGTACATTATATTGTTGATGAAACTGGTTTAAATTACAAAAATAAAGAAGTCACACTTTATGGAAAAGAATGTCTACTCCTCTAGCGCAACTGACATTATCATTGTATTTTGTACTAGAGTTGCTTCCAGATATTTTATGTATGCATCAACTATATAGTTTGAGGAATATATGTGACTTATGCACTTAAACTTGTTTTACTGATTTGCCATGCTGAAGTTCTGGTTTGTGGTTATGTTCAGTGCATATATCATTATTTGGTTCATCCTTTTTCTATTGTTAAACTCTTAGGTTGTTTCCATTTTTTCCTTTTAAGTATTATACTTGAGTATAGGTGAAGGGCTGTAACAAAGGGGAACCAAAATGCATTGACTCAAGATAATTTGGCTAGCCAGGCGTGGTGGCTCACACCTGTAATCTCAGCACGTTGGGAGACCGAGGAGTGTGGATCACTTGAGGTCAGGAGTTCAGGACCAGTCTGGCCAATGTGGTGAAACCCCGTCTCTACTAAAAATACAAAAATTCGCTAGGTGTGGTGATGCATTCCTGTAATCCCAGCTACTCAGGAGGCTGATGAAGGAGAATTGCTTGAACCTGGGAGGCAGAGGTTGCAGTGAGCCGAGATCGTGCCACTGCACTCCAGCCTAGGCAACACAGTGAGACTCTGTCTCAAAAAAAAAGATAATTTGGCTCTTTCCCATAAAAGTCTGGAATTAGGGAGGCAGTCAATGGAGTTAGGCAGCTATGCTTCATTCAGGGATACTGTTTTCTCCTATCCCACTGTTTATATTAGTTTTCCAGAAATGCCATAACAAAGTACCACAGACAGAATGGTTTAAACAGAAATTTACTTCTTACAATTCTGGAGGCTGGAAGTCCAGGATCAGGGGATTGATAAGGATGTTTCTGCTGAGTCAACCTTGTCAGGTAGATGGCCATTTTCTCCCTGTGTCTTCTCATTGTCTTACCTCTGTATGTGTCCATGTCCAAATTTCCTCTTCTTAGAAGGTTGGATTAGACCCTATGCTAATAACCTCATTTTAACTTAATTTTATTTTTAAAGACTATGTCTCCTGAAACAGTCATTCTGAGGTACTGGGGTTAAGACTTCAACATCTGAATTTAGAGGGGACACAATTCATCCCATAACACCGTTCCACCTGAGTGTTGTCCTTATCCACATGGTTGAAGTTGAATTGCCTCCTCATTTATGTTCTCTTCTAAGGAAAAGTGAAAGAGAGAGCCCAGAACAATAAAATCCATCTTTAATAAAATTGAACTAGAAGGTGCATGCATCACATCTGCTAGCTTTCTACTGACCTGAATATAGTCATGTGTGGAGTACAAGGGATGTGGAATCCATAGTCTCTGAATGGGAGGCTACACTTTGGTAAATAATAATCTACCCTTTACATAAGAGCTTGAAGACTAATCTCTTACTTAGGGTAGAAAAGAAAGATATTTATTTATCTAACATCCACATATCATTCAGCTTACCTATCCAGAATTCATTTGGTTCTGAAAAACCTCAGGGGACAATCTCGTCATTGTCTGATTGCTTTCTAATTGGTTTCAAAGCATGCTCCACTTACTAACTTTTTTCTGAGGTTTTAGTGAAATCCTAGTGTCACTGAAGACATATCTTGGCTCAGATCTTACCCTGAGCTTTCCATGGATCTTAGATACACAGATTTGCAATAACATTTGTGCAGGTAATACAACCTCACCTAAATGTCTTTAATTCTAACTAAACTGTTTATTATTCAGTCATTGATATAGATTTGATACGTTTTGACCATGTTATACAATTTTGAAAATTGTGTCAGGTCCCTTTTGTGACTTTCATTTTTTATATCTCTATCTTCACTGGCTTATTTTCAGTCTCTTGATTATTACTGTTTTTAGTATAGCCCTTCAGATTCTTCAAATTAGGTTCATTCATTTAGTTGTTCAATGCTATTGAGCATCTGCTATGTGTCAGGCATTTTTATAGTCACTTGGGATACAACAGTGACCTAAAGAGACAAAGTACTTACTCACCAGTAGCTTCCGTTTTGGTTATAGGAGACAGATAATAAACAAATACATACATATCTATATAACAAGGCAGTGTCTTAGTGATACAAAAATAAAACAAGATAAGAGGGCTAGAGAATGGTGGTGTGGAGTTTCTTAGAAAAGGTGGTCAGGGAAGGCTCATACTAACCTGAATAAATGAAGAAGGGAGTCGTGGACAGATGAGGGAGCAGCATTCCAGGCAAGTGGAGCAGCAAATGCAAGACCTTGAGGGGGGCCTGGTTGGCGGTTTTTGTGAGCGGCAAGGGGGCCATTGTAACTGAAACAGTAAGTAAGGAAGTGAGTGATAGAGAATAAAGTCAAAGAGGTAGCAGCAATCCCATCTTATAGACCAAGGAAGGATATTTGGATTATACTCTAAGGCAGTGGAAATCCATTGGAGGATGTGGGGCAAAGAAATCACATTTGACTTGTATTTTAACAGTGTCACTCTGGCTACTGAATGACACATAGGCCGTATAGAGGTAAAGGTGTAAATAGGGATACCTGTTAAGAGGCTATTGTAATTATCCAAGTAAGAAATGATGGGGCGTGGACCAGGTTGTAATGGGTGAAGATGTTAAGAGGTGGTTAGACGGTAGATATAATTTTAAAGGAGAGTTGGAATGATTGGTTAAACAATTAGATATGAGGGAAAGAGAAGAATCAATCAAGTGTGACTCAAAGGATTTTGGAATAAGCAAGAGTGGAGGTGCCAGTTCTGGAATCCTCTTGAGATGAATCTTAAAGGTTCAATGAATTTTACTCAAGTATGTGTATTTAGGGTAGATAATGGGCAAAAGAGAGGACGGGGCTCTTTCCTGGTAGAGGGAACAGAGAATCAAAGGAAAGGAGGAAACATTACAAAAGGCTTTATGCACTCAATAGCAGACCCAACATGGGCTGTTGAAAGAAGGAAGTATGATATTGTATACAATTGTGAATTTTCCCCAAATATCTGTTGCCTTATTTTGAATTTTTCAAAAGAATCTCCACCGGGCAGGAAATCTCCCCTATAAAGGGACCTTTTAATTTGAGACTCCATCTGGCCAAACCATTCCTCAAAATTCCAACCGAATAGTCAAGCATAAGGTCAGGAAAGGGTTTGGAATTACATAGAAGCTCAGTATCATTATCCTAAGAAACTACTAGAGATGAGGTGAAAACCCCTGGAGTGCTTTGTAAGCAGCTTTCTATCTATGTTTTCTTTTAACGCTTTGTATTTGAAAGTTTGGATTCATCTTTCACTCCCTGCTCTTTTTGTATTATGTCCAACCTTTCATAAAAGACTATGCTTTGGAGTCAAGCTAACTTGGGTTTGAATCCCAACTCTACTGCTTAAAACAATTATGATCTTAGGTAAATCATTTCACCACTCTGAGACTCAATTATATCATCTGAAAGATTGTGATAATAATTTCCATCTTATAAAGTTGTTGTGAAGATTAAATGAAATAATCACCTTACATAAGCTAGTTAATGTAGGTGAATTGCCAAGCATAATGCCTGGTGAAAGACAGTGTGTGTGTGTGTGTGTGTGTGTGTGTGTGTGTGTGTGTGTATGCGCGAGGGTACATTGCTCACGTTTTCTCTCCATTCCTACGAAAGTATTAACCCAGAAGTATACAACTTCACACTTCAGTTACCACCATCCTCCTCATTACTTTTCTGGCCTAAACTCTCTTCCAGTGTAGTCTGTTCTCTTTGCCCAACTCTCATATGAATCAACTTTAAAGCACTCATGCTTATTCCCATCTTCTCCTGACTCTCCTTACATGTTTAATTTGCCTTACTCATTTTGCTCTTAATGCTATACTGCGTTGCACTTTTACTTAGTTGTTCCTAACTAGATTGGATGCCTCTGTAAGGTTAGCTTCCTGTCTTACATTTATTTTTCCTTTTCCTTTTTTTTTTTTTGAGATGGAGTCTTGCTCTGTCGCCCAGGCTGGAGTGCAGTGGTGCGATCTTGGCTCACTGCAGCCTCCACCTCCTGGGTTCAAGCAATTCTCCTGCCTCAGCCTCCTGAGTAGCTGGGACTACAGACACACGTGCCACACCCAGGTAATTTTTGCATTTTAGTAGAGACAGGGTTTCACCATGTTGACCAGGATGGTCTTGATCTCCTGACCTCGTGATTTGCCCAGCTCGGCCTCCCAAAGTGCTGGGATTACAGGCATGAGCCTTCGTGCCTGGCCCATTTCTTTTATATCTCTGTCCCACACCAAATTTCAGTCTTCTTATTCAGACCACTGGTTATTTGTATGAACATTCTCTGTATTTAAAAACCGGTGGTATCATTCTTACATTACAGAAATACTCCCCTCAAGTTAACTTAATGGGAACAAAAGCTTTCATGCAGAGTAATAGCAACTATGTCATTAATTCAACAACACATATTCATTAATGATACATTCATTGATTCTTCGTTTATTTACTCAGCACATATTTTGTGAGTGCTGCTTCATACTAGGCACTATTTGAGGTCCTGGGTATATCTGTGCACATGATAAATAAAGTGCCTGGAATTTATGTTTTCCAGATTATGCAAAGTAAGCTTATATGGAAAGTAGTTTCGCACTGCTTACTCCCAAGTGTGTGTTCTACAACATGGGAAAGTAAGTGTATATAATCAGTTTCTAAGTAAACAGGGATGGTTTTTAACTGTATCATTTTTACAAAACTATTAATCTGTGATTACAAAGAATCAAATTAAAGTGACTCCCAACCACTTCAGTGTCAATCATTTAATTTGATGATATGGCTAATCAGTCTGACTCAAAATATCTACATTTTGCATTAGATAATTATAAAGTAGTTCAAAGCTCCAGCTTTTACTATAAGAGAAGATCTTATACTTTAACCCAGAGGTAACTTGTTCCAATCCTTTAGAAAAGTTGATGAACATTGTAAAAGCCCCTCTGTGAGACTGTTATTAACACTGTGATCACAGAACCCACACTGAGCATTTCACGAAACAGGTAGAACCACTGATGGTCACTATGAGATTCCTATCATTAGTAAGCAACTGCCTCCATTGTGGCTTACAACATGGACAGAATGGTTACTGTGAAGTCTAGGCCTTTGAAATCAAATCAACTTCTAGAGACTTCTATTTAGTAGATGTCTTTGACATTGGATCATCTACCTTTATAGAGAAGAGTTAAAGTTGAAACAAAAAATACATTCACAGGAACAAGAGAAGTGACTAATGCCTCTGCAAGTTTTTCTTCTTTGCTTGAACTGTGATGAATTTTTTTTTATAGTTGTTTCTCAGTGATCCATATTAAAACACAAATACCTATGGAAGGGAGATTTTATCTGCTCCTATCTCAGACTACAGAGATTAAGGCCCTGCCAAGAGATTTGGAGGATACTCCAGAAAGCTTTATCTAGTTTACAGATTTGCCACTCTGATACAAATATTCAGTGACTTCAGGCAAAAGGGATTGGGGGTGAGGAGGGAAAGGATTGGAGACAATGACAAGAGTGTATGATGATCTTGTATTTTTAAAGACATCATGAAAGGGAGATATTTTTAGTAATTTTCCCAGCTCTTAATAGAACTACCAGAAATATCATAGCAGTATTGTTACTCCTGCCTACTAAAATGGAATCTGGCAATGACAGCTGACAGCATCCATGGTCAGAAAGAAGGTTTCACTGATAGGTTATAGCTAGAGTTCACAGAAAGCAATTTTTTTTTAGTAGAAATATCTTTTTTTATTTTATTTTATTATTATTATACTTTAAGTTTTAGGGTACATGTGCACAATGTGCAGGTTTCAGAAAGCAATCTCAAACTTTCTCCAGGTGACTGACGTGCTATTTGGTCCCACTAATTGTCTTCTAAGTGGTATGAGTGGTATTTTTTTCTAAGTGGTATGAGTGGTATTTATTTTGTTTTTTATGGTTTTTTGAATAGGTTTTTAAATTATTATACTTTAAGCTCTAGGGTACATGTGCAGAACGTCCAGGTTTGTTACATAGGTATACAAGTGTCATGGTGGTTGGCTGCACCCATCAACCCATTGTCTACATTAAGTATTTCTCCTAATGCTATTCCTCCCCTTGCCCTCTACCCCCGACAGGCCCCAGTGTGTGATGTTCCCCTCCCTGTGTCCATGTGTTCTCATTGTTCAACTCCCACTTATGAGTGAGAGCATGCGGTGTTTGGTTTTCTGTTCTTGTGTTAGTTTGCTGAGAATGATGGTTTACATCTATAATACAGATGACCAGATATATACAGATTTAATTTAATGTAAAGGAAAATAAAACTTAGCCACCCTACAAATACAAATTGCAAAGTAAATACATTTCTACCACATTAGGACAATAATCCTCTCTATTTCATTACTGACCACAGGATGCCACGATAATGAACATCTCAATATATTTAGAAAACTTGTGGAAACCTCAAGATTCAGCAACCAGATGAATGTAAGAAGAAATATAGTAAATTCCCTCTGGAGCACTTGATTCCTGGTTGCCTTCCAAGTTCAATGGCAAGCTACTGACTTGTTGAGGAGCCCTCTGCTCTCTGGTTCACCATGCTCTTAAGTGTCATTTTTCTATCAACCATATGAGAAAGTGGAGTGTTTTCTGTATTATCTCCTGAGTCATACTATTTCTACAGTCCTATGTCATTCAGGTTTTTCTGGTTGTTATTCCTGTACTTCATTTTCCTGAAGCTTGTCTCCCCTTCATTAGAGTGGATGTTTGAGAGGCCACGCTTAAGTGGCTTGCATTTAGAAGCATGGGAAAATTCTTCAAGCATTTAATTTAGACAATTACATATGTATACCAGGAGGATGAAATTCACATGAGAGAAGCAAGAAATTTTTGTTCTGCTGCCTTGCCACAGATAAGGAATCATCCTTCTTCTTTTTGGGGGAGGGAGTTGACTTTAAAAAATAATTATAGCATTGTGGAGAACTGACATGGGCCATAGAGTACTTCTTTAAAAGAGACAGTGAAACAGACAAAATAGAAAGACAAAACAATACTATAGGAACGTGAAACATCAGTTCTTTCTCCACTCCAAAAATAAATTTATAGAGAACAAATATATTCTTTAACTTTGCCAGAATATACAATTTCCAAAATATACTAGCAAAATTCTGCTTAGATACATCTGGAAATGCCATTATTTGGGACCTTTGGAGTATATATAATGTACTGAAGTAGAAATTTACTATTTGCCAAGGAATTAGAGAGTATTCCAACAAAGTATCTTAAATAAGAATCTGAATTGTTCAATTCTTGGCCCTGGGAACCTGGGAACATAAAGTTTCCAAATGAAGCAATGACAGAACACACCAGCTGGAGACACCCTGTCATGAAGGATGGATTGATGGTGCCAAAAGATTCATGACCACGTACTTTCTATTTTATTCTTAAGTTTTTAAAGGGCATTTTAGTGTCCTTTATGTTGCTATTAGTATCCTTCATGAGTACATTTTATGCATCCTGTCATCTATGCCACCCTTGGATTTTTTTGGAGGCGTCCATATAAACTGGATGATTAGTTTCTTCCATCATCTCTATCATCACCTCAAATTTTAAATATGAAAGAACCTCTGCACTGTACCTATTGTTCTTATACTGACATTGAAAGATGGTTGTGTTCAAGTTAGAATCAAGTAAATGATGCCAAGCCAAGTTTTAGTTCTTCCTTTTAGAAATCTGAAGCCAATAACATAGGGGGGAAAGTCATCAGCCACATAGGGGAGAAGAGAGAACACGGAAGATTAGACATGCATGGCAGGCTGAAAAAGAATTTCTTGAGTAATGATTTACTGGGATGCAATAGCCTGAAACTTTATGAAAATGCAAGATGAATTTATCCTTCACTACTTTCTTCTAAAATTATTTAGTAGTATACATTTTTCTCACAAGTTTTTCATATGACAAAAATGATCACTCCTAAATATGTAAATAGCCAAGTTTATTCATGAAAGACTCTTTTAAAAGCTTATTCACCCTGAACACAGTAACTACAGCTACCATCACCCAACCTAAGTTTCTTGACCCCATATAGCCCATGATCACCTCCCCGGCCTCCTCTCTTTCTTCTCGCTGTTTTCATCATGTGCTTTGGTCATAATGAAGTCATTTCACCTCCTCCATTATATTAGATTTAATGTCAGATCCAACCCACCTTTGCTTTTACTCTTCCCTGTGTCTGCATTGCTTTCTCTCTCCCTTTCTTCCCTGCTCAGGTGTCCATCAATCTTGCAGCTTTTCTGCAGCTTTACAAATCTTTCTCTGATCCCCATATCGGATTTATGTTTTCTCTTGAGGTACTCCCATAAGAGCCTGAATTCATTCCCACCTTAGTGAATCTCAATTTACTTTGTAATTTTTGTGTTTATTTCCTTTCCTTTCACCCCATATATTAAACTCACTTCATTAGAGAAATGTGCAAACACAGAACAGTTTCTTCATTTGATTTTATGCTGCCTGAAATGTTTTCCCAAATGTTAAAAATACTTTAATCATTTCTTTTAAATTAATATACAAAATACTTGATATTTTCTATGAGTCTCTACATAACTAGACACTGCCTACCTCTTCCATGTCATCTGCTTCAACTCTGTCTTTCCTCCTACATCTCAGCCATACTGGCCTTCTTCCTGTGTTTCCAAGAGTTCAGGCTTCTTTCTACCTGAGGGAAGCTTCTTGCCACCTTTATCACATTGTCTCCCCTACACTGTCTATTCTACACCTCTCTATTCCACATGGAAAAACTTGGCATGGATATGCCACATTAATACACAGTGCTGTTCAGGCCCAGATCCTCTTGACACCTTCACAGTACAGCACACATTTCATGTGTAGCACATATCACTGCTGTGGCTCAATTATTATTTAGGCAATTGTCTTTTTAATGTCCATCTTCCCAACTAGACTAAAAGCTCCACGAGGCAGTAACTATGTCTGTCTTGCTCAAGGAATAATTGTTACGAATCTATCTGGTCCAGTTTATGGCATGTGTGGGAACAGTGACTAATTGAATATAGGGCTAGAACATGATGCAAAATAAAGATGTTGGGCCAGAAGATAAAAGACCTTGATTGCCATAACAAAGAATTTATATTTTATCCTAGAGACAATGAAGATCCATCAAATGTTTATAAGCTGAGATAATCAAATCTGTGTTTTAAAGAATAACTCTGGCAGCAAATTATATGGCTGACATGGTGGACTGGGAGCCAAGAGGCTACCATAGTAGATTATAAAAAATGGCCACACATTTATTTTGTCCCCATGTGTACATCCCCTTTGCAAGGTGACTTGGCCACTCCTCTTACTCCAAGTCTTTGAATTTCAACTTGATCATGTGCCTTCCTTTGGTCAATGGCACATTAGCAACTCTTATGTAAGCAGAAGTGTGAAAACCGTTTGTACATTGGGGTTTGCCTGGTACTTGCCTGGGAACCTGAGGCCATCATGTAAAGTAGCCATACTACAGCAGTGAATTCCAACCAGATTTTAAATTTTCTCCATTCCGTTTATATGTATAACATTCCTTTCCCACCATTAGAAATATCTCTCACTTCAAACATTAATTCTCAGTGGTGCGTACTGACAATGTGCAATATTGGGATAGGAGGAGGCATATGCAGTATGACTTAATCTCATGAGAGATTCCACTATGCTCTATGAATGCTAATTGAAAGTCACTCTACTAAGTCTCACTGATAAATGAATGAACAGTTAACTTAGCCTGGGGAGTTAACAGGCTCCACAAAGAAAGTGACATTTATGCTGGACCTGAGAAGGAAGAATAAATATTCATCAGCTGGAGAAGTGAGAGAAGGGCACATTAGACAAAGAGAATAGTATGTACAAAGGCAAATCTTACATCCAAAATGACTGTTTTTAAATCTTTTATTTTTGTACAACTGAACACACACCCTAACATTCTTAATTATGCTGACAAAGCTATAGCACTTTCAAGGAAATATATGGAATTACTTTGCAGAGTCTAAAGTTTGCAGAGAGGTCATCCAAATAAATTATTATGATAATTATTAACTTTCCTCAAAACATTCTTATTTTCAGGAACTTACTTTAAACATTTCCATGTCATTTTCATCTAAGTCTCATTCTCCAGAGCAAGTTTAATGCGGACAATAAGATTTGGTGATTGTTTATTTGTCTCAATTGTCAAATAGTTTCAGTAGGTCTAAAATCATGTTGACTTTGTGAAATTGACTTTGTGAAATTGAATCTAACCCTGGTTTTGCCCTACGTCTTCATTAATCTCATATGAAAGGGCTGATATCAATCAAGATCTCGTACCTCATTCCCATATATACCAAACTTCTGGTATTCCCTTAAACAGACACAAATATGCCCTCACACCTACACCCACAGAAAATTAAGTCGCTGAAGGAAATTACTATCATATAATGCTTCTGTATTTCTCTTTAATGGAGCATGTAGAACACCTTTTCCCTACACATAATAGGATTAATATTTAAAAGCATCATCTTCAGCCAAGTGCAAACCTTTGTCTGCCCTCAGGGAAAGACTAGCCAATGAGAGGTTATTCTGGTGATGTAATGCTTGTTACCTTGCTCTCTTTCAGGCATGATTGGGGAAGATGCTTTTCAGAACATCAAACATGAATAGAATTTAACTCTTTCTCACGTGACTAATTTTAGCACATAAGCCACCTGCAGTATTTCATAAATGTGTTGCTTAAGATCGCCCTGAAATAGTTATGCAAAATCATTAGAGTAGAGAATTTTTGTTAAGCATTGACATCTGTATCCACTGGCACTTGCCAATAACTCCCCACCTTTCTTGAGAGATCACTTACTTCTGTATCCTGATCCTTACGTAAATAGGCAAAGAATATATTAACACTAGCCAGCAGCAGATAAGCTTATTATTTCTTTCTCAGACACAGATACTCATGAAAATCAAATCAAAAGGAATAGAAACCTAATATGTGTTTTCCAAAGTCAAATTAATCACTCTGTCTCTCATGACCATGTACAGGGTTTATCTTCATATCCATATACTTTATTTCAAAAACAAAAAAGATTTAAGCAAGTATTTTAATAACCAGGTGTGTTTACAATGATATTATAATCTTCTGCCTCGTGAATAATTTTCAGGTCTCTATTGCTGCTACTAAATGTTTATTAATGTTCAGAGAAGCCCTAGCCCAGATCAGGTGAAGACCTATTACCCCTTACATAGTCTGATTCTATGAAAACTGATAGGCAGGACAGGGTGACTATGTGTTGGTTTCCACCAGCGAAGTATGCAAAAATGCAGACACTGAGCTAGAAAATTTCAGGCGGATATTATTTCATGTAGTATCTCATTCCCATTCCCTCCTCCTCCACCCAAACCTCACTTTTTGAGCAAAAGAATGCAATAGTAAGCATGTTGTCTGAAAAACATAATTTGGAAGAGGAAGATAATGATACCTGAGCAGACCAGTGGTTTATCTGATCTGACACCAGAAATAAAGCAACTCAGACTGCTAAGCCAGCTGTGTAATTTGAAGTGTAATATGTAGTTCAGAGATGATGAACTATGAGAACTTATAGTCAAAATGTTGGAAAATTAATATATTAGAATCTTTTCCTCTTCATTTCTTTTTTCCAGAATATCCTGCTAACACTTTGAGAAAACTGAGTTAATTTTTGGCACTTGAGCCATTCTTTGGACTTTTCTACTCGTTCAGGTCATGATAATACAGTTGCATTGGAATGGGGTGAAATTATGGGATTATAGAGCATTTCAAACCTGGCTGTGAATAATGTCTGTACATATAGGAGAGTGATAAGTCATTGTAACTTCACTGAGCCACAGTTTCCTCATCTATTAAAATGAAATAATTAAATATTAATTATTAAAACAGTATAATTCTTGGCAAGTAATTAATAAGTACTCAATTGATAGTAGCTATGGTTTTTACTATTTTTTCATAGACAAATAATATCAAAGCTGCTTTATCTTTCAAAGTTAGAAACCAAACTATATAAAAATAATTTTATACCCACAATAGGTTTTCTGATATAACAAATTGTATGCCACTTTTAAATTTTGAAATAAATCATTTTGTTTTCCATTGAAGATTCAATTTGCACTTGATTTTTACTTTCCCATATTATTTAGCAGAATTTTATTTTTATATATTAATATTTCAAAGTCAGTGCTTTACAAATATATGACTTTGTGTTCTATTAGTATAAATGGTAGTAGTAGTGTAAATAGTAGTAGTACTGTAAGTAGTAGTAGCAGCAGCAGCAGCAGCAGCAGCAGTAGCAGTAGCAGTAGCATAAATGTTACTTCTAAAGACCTGCCAAGTTTTAAACGCATTGCTTCTCCAGTGCTTGAGAAAAGGTCCTGGAAGGCATTTCTCAGGCCATTAAGTCAGCTTATTGAAAAGTGGAAAATGCAGTTTATCACCCTAAAGCAAAATGAGTAGCTCAAGTTTTTCAGTAAATTAGCTTAAACTAAATTGATATTGTTTACATCCAGTGAAAAGCACTGACACATTTCTGCAAATTGATTTTAGATTTTAAGTAAGGGCAATTTAAGTTCACTTTCTCAAAATCTGAGTGCCTAACCTGTGTATGGAGATATTCTAAGATTAAAAACAACCACCACAATGACTTGGCTTCTGCCTTCTAGATGCTGGTGTCTGGTTAAGGGAACAGACAGTGCACAGTGTCTTAAGTTCCATAATGGAGGTGGGTATAAAATTATTGGAAATATAGATGGTGGGGCTTTCAATTCAACACTGGAGGAATGAGTTTTTCAGGAAAATTGTAGACAGGTGACATTTCATTGGCTTTCAGGAAATAATGGGTTTCTTGTTTGGATAAGATGGAATAATGATCCAGGTAGAAGGAACAGTTAGAGCAAAGGAAGAAAGGACTAAAAATTCATAGCTGTTTATTGAATGGCTATTGACCCATTCTAATGTTTCTATAGAATAGAATGCATTAGATGGAAATGTGGCAATGGAAAGGTTGTGCTTTCTGTATAGAGATGCTGTTTGGAAAACTGAAATATTACCTTCCAAATCATAGTATTCTTATATTTTCTTTATAGCATCCCATCAGAAAATTCATAACACATGTTAACTATATATATTTTGTGATGTGATTTAAGCTTACTGGACCTTTCTTCAAGTAAAACAATGTTATTCCTTTGCTTTTCCTCAGATTTAAAAAATTATTCCAATGTACTATTCACTTCAAATAAAGTAAAGGTAAATTCCACAAATCATCCTTCAAAAGGGCAACGTAAGTTGTGCAAAAATAATACTAAAGATATAGACAACATCTATTGATTTTGATTCATGCAGAAGTCTATATGAGCTAATTGTAAAAGGCAATACATCTAAATAGCATGTGGTTAATAATGTCAGATTATGCATTAAAGAAATATTGTCTATGCTAACTTTTTACTAAATGTTGTTTGGAAAAACTTCATTGCTCTTATTCACACAGTAAACCACCATACCATCAAGTAAATGAATGCAGTAAGTCATTCACCTTTCATACTGTGGGTGTGAAAACATTCTTAAATAAAACTTGCTGAGAGTTATCTGCCATTTTCTTTAAGTATACAGATTCTCCATGACTTATGATGGGGTTACATCCCGGTAATCCTAAGTTGAAAATATCATTAGGTCAGAAATGCATTTAATACACCAAAGATCATACCTTAGTCTAGGCTACCATAAACATGCTCAGAACACTTACATTAGCCTATATTTGGACAAATAATCTCATAATGCAGTACATTGTAGAGTATTGGTTGATCATGGTTGTTCACCTTTGTGATCTCATGGCTGACTGGGAGCTTTGGCTTATTACCACTACTCAGCATCTTGAGAAGTATCGTATCACATATCACTAGCTGGGAGAAAGGTCAAAATTCAAGATTTGAAGTATAGTTCCCACTGAATCTGTATGGCTTTTACACAGTTGAAAAATCAAAAAATTATAAGTGAAACCATTGCAAGCTGGGGACCATCTGTATTCACTGAATAAGTTTCCATACCTCTGAACAGGACTATGTATGTGTTCATAATTCAAGTATATTTAGTGATACTTATTAGACTTGAATTGAAATGTATTATCCACACATACATTGTGATATTGTTATAACAGGAATAATTCTATTTAATAAATGGTATGTGCTCAACTTTCTATATTCTATGTCCCTGTGTCCCTTTTGTGACCAGTATCATGTATTTTAGAATTAGTTAACTAGAATTACAGGTAACTGGGTCAATCATGGGTTTCATTATGTAAAACAAACTGAGCTGCATGGAGCTTGAACCTAGGTGTTGGTCCATTTTGGTCTTTCTGTCCACCTTAGATATCATCCACAGAAGTATTCGTCTAAGTGAGTGTGAGCGTGTGTGTGTGTGTGTGTGTCTGTTTATTACAGCCTACTTGATTCTAAAAATGATTTGTATATATAATGAAGAAAGAATCACTATATTCAGCATGTTTAAAAATATTAAAATCTCAGATATTTTCAAATAAAGAATATCTGTTTGTTTTTTTTCCTCATCAGCTGTTAAAAAGAAAGCTGGCTTTATCACTCCAGTTCCAGGAGGTGTGGGACCCATGACAGTGGCAATGCTTCTGAAGAACACCCTTCTGGCAGCTAAAAAAATCATTTACTAGATCACATGAAAGGATAAAGCAAACTGAAGTCATGCTATTTGTTTATTTGACAAAGGGTAAAACCTTTATATTTTACTACAAAGTTATTTATTTCTACATGGTATTTATTTTTTCATGGGTGAAATCATTGTGAATCAAATGATTCACATAATTTTATGCATTTCCTGCTAATTTATTTTGAGTTTTAAGAAAACAACCAAAACAATTCCAATGAAAATTTTAGTAACGATTGTTTATTTTGAGGGTATTTGTTCATAACATTAAAACAATAAAGGGCTCATAATAAATAAATATATTTTTGACACAATTAAATATTACATAGAGTATGTTTACAACAAATATCCTGTCAGCCAAATGGTTACCCGTATAAAATGTAACTTAGGTTTTGCTACTTGCATGCTAACATTTTTAATATATTTTATGATCTATGTCATATGCTAAAAAAGAGCTTGCTTACTACAAGAAAAATATTGAAATATTGAAAATATTGAAAATATTATTATTGAAAATAAAATCTTGATTTCAACTATCCCCCAAATGCATCCTATAAGTCCATCCTAATGAGAAATGATGTTCTATTTAAGGAAAGGAAAATATTCCGGGAAGGCAGAAAATGCAATGCTGTTTGGAAGTGTAATGATTTTATCACATTGTGAATGACTACTAAGAGTAATGATTATATCACATTGTGAATGACTACTTGCCACAGTAAAAATACATGAAGAATGTGTTAGGTTTAAACTTCGTTTCTTTCTTCTAAAAAATATTTGGATAGTACCTTCACTGAGCAATAGTGGAAAAATCAAAAAATAAGTAAACAGAAAAAACTAAAGTTGTATTTTCCCACAAATATAGTATGAATGAGGTCATATTAAAGAACAGCAACTGTTAATGTTTGTTCACAAATTCAGAAATCTAATAGGAAAACATGATACTTTCAATGTGCCAAAACTAAACCTTAGTATACAGCTAAAAATCTCCTGCCTTCTTGCCTACCCGTCTTCCCTCTGCTGTTATAGAATTTGTTCCTCAAAGTAGATGCAACGTTTCTAACACAATTTAAATTAGGAAATATATATGAATGTCATTGAAGTCTGCTTTGAGACTGCTAAAGCTATTAATTGATACTGTGTTTTTATGCCCAAATCCCAGTATGTTTATGTACCAGTAATGACTCTTACCCAGCGCATGTCTTTATCAGTGTGTACTCGTGACGATTTGTGTGAAAATAGACTTGATGTTTATAATTAATACCATTGCAACTGTATAATAAAAGCAATTTGAAGCAAAGCTGTATTCTTTTTTTCTGTAGATACAAATTTCTTACCCATTTCCTTACTACATCCTGGAGAAATGTACAAGTTTCTAAAATGTGAAAGAAAAGTTTATATAGCATATTCCACAGTCAGTTCAGATCAATTGTTGTCTGATAAACCTGATGGAAGTTTAAATTTAAAGTTTCCAAGCAAACATTCAGAAAGGGCCTCTTTAATTTTTAAGGGTTCCTGACTCCCAAAACAAAGTGACTAAAATACATGTATGTGGAAAATGTGAAGAGTGTAATTTTGAGCTCTACCTCAATAGAGGTACAGGAAGGGTACCTTTGGAATATCATTCAGAATTTAGACTTCCCATAAACTAATTAAAATGCTGTAGAAGAAAAATTACTCTGACACTTGTTTAAAACAGTCAAGAAGATGTTAACACTATTGCAGTGGACGAAGGAGATTGAACTAACTATGAATACAACATAGACAGCAAGAGATTTATAGCCAATGAGCAGAGCTAGGGGGTTGGTGGATGGAAAATTACTAAGAGGAACTTTAGATATTCAGGGTAGGGGGATTCTTGCTAAACTGGCTTGTCAGGATGCTTGATAACAGCAGGCCAAAGACTTAGATATCAAGGGAAGAGGATTAGAAACTAGATAAAATAGCAATGGTGAGGGACCCTCCATAAACTGACTTAACAGGATTCTTTGCTAAAACTGGGCTCCATGGGTCTAGATCAAGACCTGATCAGGGAGAGAGCTCAGAGGAGCCTGACTAAGATTCGGTGAAAGAGTCAACATAGTACAGAGGTAAAGTCAATTTATTGGAACCATAACTTTACAAGTATTTGAAGTCCTTAAAAGATAGACATGTTGGTCTTGTGGAGGAGCATAGAGATGGTTTTCTTCTCCTATCATATCTGTATCTGTAAAGTATCTGTAAAGAGCGCCCTAAAGAACATAATAAAGTTACAGAAATGATTATGAGCTTACCATATATGTATGAAAGCAAGAGTTGCAATTAGACGAAAATGAAAGGTTTGTTTTGGAAAGTGGTACAGCTGGATAAGTATGCAAAAATAAATTAGAGGAGTGGATAAATCAGAATTTGGCAGTATTTAGCAAGTTACCAGAATTGTAGTTAGAGGTCAGAAGATGTTATCATTGACTAACATGAGGAAATTGTAAAAGGGAGCTGACTTTGGAGTAGAGATAATATGTTCAGATTAAAATATGTTAAGTTTGAGGTGATGACATAATACATAGATAAGAATTCTGAAGTAATATCAGTCTAGGAAGAGGATAAGAATTCATAGTTACTGATAAGAATTTAGGACTCGTCAGCATATACTGACACACTAAATTCCTGGCCTTGGTAACCATTATACACACTCTGTGTCTTTCTACACTTGTTCAATAGTAACAACTATCCTTAACTGAGCACCTAGCATGTGCTAAATACTTTCCTCTTTTGTTCTTTTCTTTCTTTCTTTCTTTTTTTTTTTTTGAGACAGGGTCTCACTGTTTCCCAGTCTGGAGTACAGTGGTGTGATCACTGCTCACTGCAGCCTCTACCTCCAAGGCTCAAGCAATCCTCCCACCTCAGCCTCTGGAGTAGCTGGGACTGCAGGCGAGTGCCACCATGCCCAGCTAAGTTTTTAATTTTTTGTAGAGAAGGGTCTCACTATATTGCTTAAACTGGTCTCAAACTCCTGGGATCAAGCAATTCTTCTGACTTGGCCTCCCAAAATGCCTTTTTTTTTTGTCTTTGCTCATTATTGACAATCTCCATTTGATAGATGAGAAAATTATTGACCCTCCTGGTTATTAAAAAGCCTCAGCCAAGGCCAAATAGATAGAAAAGGTGGAATCTGAATTCACAACAAAGTCTGTAGGGATGATGTGAGTCAGAAGCCACTCCTTTTACTACTACACTCTGCCTTCCCTCAAGTCCTGCCCTCACCCCGAAGTCCTTTCTCTTATTACTAGGTGTCTAAATCCTACTTGCTATTTAAGATTCACTTCAAATGAAACTTGTCCATGAAAAATGTCAGTCCTCAGCTCTCAGAGCTTTTATGCACACATTCATGGCAGTTGTCACTCCCTACCCAGTACTGCAGTTATGTATGTACTTTGCCTAGAACCCTTTAGTTCCTTGAAGTCAGAATCCATGCATGATTTCTCTATTTGTCTTACAAATATCATCTCACACAGCCTAGTGCCATGGATATAGTAGTCATTCAATATTTTATGAATGAATGCAACTGAATCCATGAAAGTGATAGAATAAACTTAGAGAGAGAATCAATGAACTGATCACCATTCTCTGCCAATGACCAGTAATAAATTTTGGTTAAGTTAGTGAAACAGCCAGGAAAAAAAGATAGAAAGAGGAGGGAAGAATAAACTTTCAGAGATTCTCTCTTCTAGCATAAACTTCTAGAAGAAGAGAGATAAGTAAATTGAAAAGACTGGAAACATGGCATGAGAGAAAAGTAGTAGTGGAGCTCTTAGCCTCTCATTTCCTTCTCCTTTCTCACCCTAACCTGCTTTAATGCATATTAAGAATGAATAAAGATATCAGAAAAACCACCTTACAGTATCCATCTGCCCCCCATTCTTTAGGATTTGGAGAAAGGACTTTTGGGTGAGAGGATTGAAGATGTGAAGGGAGTGGACTTTCCTGTAAAGATTGTTAAGTGGGAGCCATGAGTATGGGCCCCAGAGGAAAGGCAACATGTTTGATGACTTAAAGTTACTTTCTGGTATACTCCATAAGCTAAAGCAGAAGATGGGTTTCTATATTAAGTGGCCCAGTTTACCAGAGAGGCTTCAGTTCCATCTCTCAGCACAGATGTGAGTGAAAATCACAGTTAATTAAATATTTAGTTTTTTTTCTAATAAAGGTAATTTATTTAAAGCTTGATTTTAGGAGATAATTGAGGGAATTCTTTTGAGATCAGTACAACAACTACTACAAGAGAACACAGCTAGGTAAATGGAAAGAGCATACGATTTAGAATCTGTAAATATAGAATTGAAGTCCTTTTTTTTGTTCGTTTTGTTTTGTTTTGATGTTTGAGACAGGGTCTGTAGCCCAGGCTGGGGTGCAATGGTGTAATCATGGCTCATTGCAGCCTTGACCTGCCAGGCTCAAGTGATCCTCCTACCTCTGCCTCTCAAGTAACTCATGCCCAGCTAATTTATTTTTTGTAGAGTCGGGGTCTTGCTCTGTTGCCCAGGCTGGTCTCAAACTCCTGGGTTCGAGCAATCCTCCTCCCTCAGCCTCTGAAAGTGCTGAGATTACAGGTATGAGCCACTGCACCTGGCCAGGATTGAAGTGCTGACTCTAGGCATGTCCTTTGGCAAGTCACTTAATTCTTTTGGGCCTCAATTTGTCATTTGTCATGTGAGAATAGAAATAATGCCTATTTATTTCCTTATTCTCTGAAGACAGATTCATTGAGTATTTACTAGATGTTAGGCACTGGATTTGTTTGGGCCAGGGTTACTGGAGAAAGAATTGAGATGTGTAGGGAAACCTGTAAAGTGCAAAGGACTGCACTAGCTACAGTTAAGAGTTTTTACAAAGATAATCTTTGTACTTTGATGTCTCAGTCTTAGAAATAAACTATTTAATCCCAGCACTTTGGGAGGCCAAGGTGGGTGGATCACGAGGTCAGGAGATCGAGACCATCCTGGCTAACACAGTGAAACCCCGTCTCTACTAAAAATACAAAAACTTAGCAGCGCCTAGTGGCAGACACCTGCAGTCCCAGCTACTCGGGAGGCTGAGGCAGGAGAATGGCATGAACTCAGGAGGAGGAGTTTGCAGTGAGCTGAGATCGCACCACTGCACTCCAGCCTGAGTGACAGAGCGAGAAAACATCTCAAAAAAAAAAAAAAAGTATTTAATATGAGTCCTAACATCTCCCTCCAGAAACTACAAAAAGAATTGTGATGGTTTATTTAATCTTTTGTAAATGATTTCTTTTTAAATTCTCAGCAATGGTGCAAAGACGATTGTTCAATTTATAATTCAAATGTTATTTGCCTGGGAAATATATTATCTAGAAATTGACTTAGTAATCAACAGTTTTTTAAAAACCTACAAAAGTAGAAATGCAAAATGTAGACACATTTAAAGTGAGCCAAGTACTATTATATTATTTTAACTTTAAAATGATGACTCCTGTGGCAAGTGATTGCCCAAGTTATAATGAGTTCAACAAGCTTGTTCTTGTGTGATTTCTAACACCACATTTATATTTGAATAGTGAAAGGGCTCCTTTCTGGTAAATCTAATTTGCTGAGTGGACATGATGCAAAAGATAACCTATCTTGACTTGAATATGTTTTTAGGGTTTTGAGGTTTCAAGTTTCAAGAAAATACAAGGAATTGAAATTCCAGACAGAAAGACTCAATGCCTCAGGAAGATATATTTATAAACCATTTATATTAATTTGGGGCAAGTGAAAATTTCTGTAGTTGTAAAATATAGTTGTAAAATATTTTGGCCTTTAAAGTGCCACTTTAATAATTACAACTAGATGAACTTGAGAAATAATTTGAATGTTGTATTAACTTAGAAACTTTCTATTCATTGGATGTATCCAAACTAAATGTCATCTTAATTTTCTCTTAATGGAGAATTTTAATATTATTATTATTGCTATTATCATTATGTTGGTACTTTACTGGTTCTCTGTAGCTTAATCATTGGGATGCAGATTTAAGCATTGTTTTTCCTGGAATATGGCAGCCCATTTCATTTACTCAGAAAAATGTTAAATAGCAGGATGACAGAAAGGTGAATATTATACTATTAAAAATAATTTTATTTACAGCACTTGTCATAGTAAAACTAAGAAACAAACACTAAAATGGAATATGAAACCTCTGTGTTTTCACAAATTTAACTGTTCTCTGCAACTAAATTAACAAATTATCTTGATTTGAAATGGAACTTATAGTCTGTAATAAAAGGTGGTATAACCAACTATAGTTTCAGGTATATTTCTTTTAGAAACAGGTTATGCTGCTTCCTAATTTGCAGTTATGTTTGTTGAACTCCCGTATAGGTTTCTAGCATAGTTTGAGCTGGTATAGTTCTCTTCACACCAATGGTAGCCTTTCCTGAAATTACATTTTGTTCTTGTTGTTTTAAGTACTTTTACATACATGATTATGCCCACAGGTAACAGGAAACCAGTGTTTCAAAAGAAAACTTGATCACATTGCTAGATAATACAGGTATTCTAACCAAGTGCGTGAGCGCCCAGAGGCTTTCTGCTGCTGCCAGAAGTACATATTTTTTTGATTGGTAAGAACTGCCAGATGACGCTTCATGAAATATAAATGCAACAAAGACTCAGAGAGCTCAATAAAAACCTTCCACCCGTCAGTCTAGAAGGATAAGAGAAAGAAAGTTAAGCAACTACAGGAAATGGCTTTGGGAGTTCCAATATCAGTCTATCTTTTATTCAACGGTAGGTAATTTCCTTTTGTTTTGTTAACTTTATATCAGTGTAAAATGTGAATAGAATTTATTTTCTCTGCATTAGAGAGAAGTTGGCTTCTAACAGTTGTTCTTTATGACAAAGATCAGAGTAATGAATCTGTGGATTAATTTAGTTTCTTATGTCCTGTATGTTCCTTTCCTAATATATTTTGACACCTTTTTTGAGACCTCCAGAATGTTTGCTTTATACAATTGAAGAGTAATTGATACATTTAGCTACTATACTATAGTGTTCTTATTTTTTAATTAATATGTAAATGTATCAATGGTCTTAAATATTGGGTTTTTATTTGCTTTAATCCTAATATAGTCAATGGAATGGATGAGAAACTGTAAGTATGTTGCCCTAGTCACGTTATGGATTTCAACTGTAATAAATTAAAAAAATAGAAATTGGAATAAACAGAATAAGAATACTTTCCATCTGTTGCTTGTACATAGAAGGAGGCTCTCTGTTAAAGATGCTTTTGCCCCTTTAATACAGCAATGACAGCACTGACTGAAGAGGCAGCCGTGACTGTAACACCTCCAATCACAGCCCAGCAAGGTAACTGGACAGTTAACAAAACAGAAGGTATTTTCTTCCCATTTTCATATTTCACAAGACTTTTCTAAAACTTGGGAGAGAAATTTGGATTGTGATAAAAGCAATATTGGCCATTTTTAATATATATTTTATTATTAGATAATCAGCTCTTTTAGCAGGATGCTGTTAAATTGAAGTGACAGATAAATGTGCCAGGAAATAATTGCCTTTTTAAAAGGAGGAAGTTAAGCAAATGAGACAAAAGCTGTCTTCAGTTACTGTCTTGAATGTGAAACAGGCCACATTTTCTGCTTCATTTCTGCTTGGTTCCCAATAACCCCTGTGTGTACAGAGACAGTTTGTCCCCATTTTGGCATTCTTGATGAGCGGCATTATATTTTGATCTGTGATTATAAGCTTTGATGCCAAAGACATTATGGCTACAAGATGAACAGCACTTTCCCTCATCTTTGGAATGACCTTTTTTTCTTGTTTGCTTTGGAGTTTTTGTTGTTATTTTAGTATATGCTGTATTTCCTAACCACTTGTACCCAATTTTTGTTGTTGATGGTAATGATATATTTTCTTTTGCACTTAATTATTATCACAGTGGCTTCTGGATGCTCTTGAGGATCAGCGTTCTTTCTCTAATCTGTTTAAACTCTTAGAGGTGAAACTTGGAAAGCTTGTTGCTTACCAAGACCTGTGACTGAGTGGTTATGATTCTTCTGCAAATCACATCCTGATTGCTATGTGAAGGCTGGCAATTTGATTTAGGACAGAGGAAACAATGTCTTACACTCAGAGTCAGGCAAATAAAGGAAGATTGTCATATCTCAGTGTTCTTCATGTCACCAATAATTTAAAATTTTAAATGATTGTCTCGAAATATTTTACCCATTTGATTTTTTGAATATCTGTTGATTTGCAAAACGAAATCAATGTGGGTTATAGAATAACTTTTAGCCAACTATTTGTCTTCTAAGCCTTCAAACAAAGAGGAAACACCTTATTAGAATTATTATATTCAGTACTATATTATACTGGCCTGGCACAGTGGCTAATGCCTGTAATCCCAGCACTTTAGGAGGCCAAGGCGGGCAGATCACCTGAGGTCAGGAGTTTGAGACCAGCCTGGGCAACATGGTGAAACCCTGTCTCTACTAAAAATACAAAAATTAGCTGGACATGGTGGCGCATGCCTGTAATCCCAGCTACTCAGGAGGCTGATGAAGGAGAATTGCTTGAACCCAGGAGGTGGAGGCTGCAGTGAGCTGAGATGGGGCCATTGCACTCCGGCCAGGGTGACAGAGTGAGAGTCCGTCTCAAAAAAAAAAAAAAAAAAAAAAAAAAGAAGATAATATACTGCAGAAAATTAAAGAAGCATAGTTTTCTCTCAATGACTGACTTCGTAATAGCATGCTCAGTACTAAATTTTTTTTCTTCCTTAATGGTGAACAGCAAATAAAATATTTTGAGTTACAAGTAATAATAATGGTAAAAAGGAATCCAATACAGTCATCCTCCGTTATTGGTTGAACATTGGTTCCAAGACCTCCTCCTCCTGCCCAGAGGGTACCAAAATCCACAGATGCTCAAATCCCTTATATAAAATAGTGAAATATTTGCATATAACCTATAGACACACACCCATGTACTTTAAATCATCCCTTGATTAGTTATGCCTAAAACATTGTAAACGCTATGCAAATAGTTGTTATACTGCATTGTTTAGGGAATAATGACAAGAAAAGAAGTCAGTACATGTTATGTACAGATGCTTTTTTTTCAAATATTTTCCCTATGAGGTTGGTTGAATCCACAGATGTGGAACCTACGAATACGGAGGTACAACTGTATATCATTTCTGTATTTTTCCTTTGCTTTCTTGATGGAGAACTTTAATTTTTCCTTTTGTTTTTTATCTAACTTAAAAATATCAATCTAGTATCTTAGAAAAATTTTTATAAAGTTATGATCATTCTCATTCTTAGGGGAAAGATGAGTCTCTCTGGTATAACTTTTCTTTAGAAATGGCTTAATTCTCACATTTTTCTACCAAATCTAGTTTCAGGCTTAATCGAACTTGTTTAGTCTTGAAATAGAAAGCACCCAGCACAGTTTATAATGGAAAATTCTCACTGCCTGAGAATTAATTATTAAAATGATAAATTATATTCATCCTATTCAACAAAATGAACGTGAATTAGAAGATAATGTGTGTTCTCACCAAAATAAAGTAATACAACATAGTATTTTGTTTGTAATCTTAACATCTAAAGATTTAGCATTTTTAATATAAAAAAGAATGCCTTTTAAAACTGTTTTTTCCCTACAAACAAGTAAGATTCTCTTAATCTTAGCAAGGCAAATATGGTATACCTTTATCATAATGATGAGGAAATATGTTTATTTATAAAAATGACAAGTAAAATGCCATTAATTCTGTTTGAGAAAAATTTAAGAATCAATAAAGTATGCCCCAAAGGACTCAATTAGGCAATTTTACCTAAGGGTCACTCCCACTGCATAAACACCAAGAATGGCATAGGTCTGTCTTTTGTACATCAGAGAATCAGGAATAAGAATCTTGTTTATTATCTCACAAGTGTAAATTCAAATCTTCGCAAGTGCTGACTTCTCAGGTGTAAAGGAAGAAAATCGAAATATTATGTGAGATCTTCTATGTTAATTAGTATTCAGACACAAGTCTGGGAAGCATCGCTCAAAATAACCTGCTAAGACTAGAACCAATGCTGCCACCTTTTGGTGAATTTGTTGCCTTTTCTGTCTTACTGCATTGCTTCTAAAAAGTGAAACAATCATCAATCCACCTCCATCCCCTAATTAATTAATAATGTGTCATATGTCTAGATGATATTAACCCAGCCCTTGTGAATACAACCTGCTAAGAGAATCAATAGTTTAAAGGACACAGCACCACCCCCAAATATCCTTAAAATTAAAAATTTATTTACATATGTATTAAAAATTTACCATAAAAGTAAGACACATTTCATTTGCTAACATTGTATCTCCTTTTCCTAGCTGACAACATAGAAGGACCCATAGCCTTGAAGTTCTCACACCTTTGCCTGGAAGATCATAACAGTTACTGCATCAACGGTGCTTGTGCATTCCACCATGAGCTAGAGAAAGCCATCTGCAGGTAAATGCAAAGAAATATCCAAGTCCTAGAGACAGGAGATGAGTTTATGTCTCTGTTGTTTCATATAGTACATTTCCACACTTTTCTCTCTTTAGTTTAAAAGGGTGCATAATCTGAACATGACTTGACAGGCCTCTACATATTTGAATATCTAAGGAATCTTTTGTCTAAACTATTTAATTCTCATTAATTAAAAACATGGTTCCCAGATTAGCAGCATCTCTTGAACCTGGGTGCTTGTTAGAAATGCAGGATCTATGCTCTACCCCAGAACTATTGAATCAGAACCTGCATTTTTAACAACATGCAAAGGTGATTTTAAGTTTTGGGGTTGTTTTCAGGATGAAATGAAGCAAACTAAGGCAAAAACATTACAGGAATATGAAGTTCTAGAGCAACTAAGATACTATTTTTATGATCATGATTTGCTCAGTATTTGCCTATGGAAGAATAGGCTAATGATTTTTCTAGAGTAAATTATGCAAGCATACTACCTTTTCCCTCTACTAATGAAGGGAAAATATGGGGCCTTAATGATTATTGGAAAATTCATAGCTGCTTCATTGCCCGTAACAGATTGGCTTTCATTTGGTATTTGCCTCTTTAATTTAAATTCCTTATTTCCATTTATTTTTTTAAATTTATTGAAACAGGTTATTTGTATTTCTACCACCGTAGGTTTAAAATTAAACTTTTTTTCTTTTTTTAAAGGTGTTTTACTGGTTATACTGGAGAAAGGTGTGAGCACTTGACTTTAACTTCATATGCTGTGGATTCTTATGAAAAATACATTGCAATTGGGATTGGTGTTGGATTACTATTAAGTGGTTTTCTTGTTATTTTTTACTGCTATATAAGAAAGAGGTATGAAAAAGACAAAATATGAAGTCACTTCATATGCAATCGTTTGACAAATATTTATTCAGGCCCTATAATGTGTCAGGCACTGACATGTAAAATTTTTTTAATTAAAAAAGAGCTGTAATCTGGCAAAACGTTTCTATGTAATATTTTTCATGCCTTTTCTCATAAACCCAGACGAGTGGTAAAAATTTGCCTTCAGTTGTAATAGGAGAGTTTAAACATACAGTCTCCCTTCATCCTATCTCTGTCTGCCCATATCAAAATTATAAATGAGGAGGACAGCAGGCCCCAAGAAAGTAGGGACTAAGTATGTCTTGTTCAAAATTGTATATTCAGTGCCTTACACTATGCCTAGCACACAACACACACTGAGTAAATATTTGTTGAGTGAAATAAAATCAAGAAACAAGTAAAAACTGAATAAAAATGTGTGACAAACATTGGCCATTTCTTCCCAGGCGTCAACTGGGGGTATCTTCAGAAGATACTGTCTTCTGCTAAAAACCTAAGAAGATAATCACAAATAATTGTAATTATTTACATATTCATTCTTATTTCTTGTTTTTTTCACATGAGTAATTTTTCCTTAAATCCATGTAACTAGGATAAAGTCAAGAAGTAAAGTGAGATACCCTAACAAAAAATATAAATACATTATTTCCCTTGCTGTACTCTAATAAGTTGTCATTTCTAAATGACCAAAATTGCCTGTTCAAAATTAGAAAAGTTTGTTTTGCTTAACAAATGCATTTTAGAGAGAATCAAATCTATATTATATCAGTTGTAGATTTGCCTAAGAGACCAAGAAATATAATAATAATAAGGGGGAGGAGGAGAGGGTAAGACTTTTCCACATTACTAAGGTGGCTCTCTGAGGTCAGATTTCCTAGAAGCGGAGCCTTCAGATAGAGATTGCTGTGCATGTGATTGGTTGAGGGAGTACTCTACCTTTATTTTAGGTGAAACCTGTAATAAAGTAAGGAAAGCAGATGGAGCACAAGAAGAAGCTAAGCAAAGATGTGGCTTTAACTGAAGTGTAGCCCCAACCTGATTCCACAGGGAGATCTAGAATGTGAATAGCAGTGTAGACCTCTCCCAAGGAGATGAGGCATCTGGATTTCAATATCCCAAATTATTCAATCATGGATTCATGTGGGGTAAAGAACAGGGGCTTGTAATCTCCCAGCAATTTCCTGGCAGGGCACTCAGTTGGCCATGGGCAGACCTTGGGAGAAGACTGCTGCCGTGAGCCTGTTAATGCCCACAGCTGCTGAGGGATGGGTTGACCAATGGGTAAAGGGGATCTGGATGGGACACCAAGAGCAACTGCTGCAGGGTGCATTTATGTAAGCTTCAATGACCTATATGAACCACAGTCGAATTCATATGGAAACCAATGCTCTGTTTCAGGTGTCTAAAATTGAAATCACCTTACAATGTCTGTTCTGGAGAAAGACGACCACTGTGAGGCCTTTGTGAAGAATTTTCATCAAGGCATCTGTAGAGATCAGTGAGCCCAAAATTAAAGTTTTCAGATGAAACAACAAAACTTGTCAACCTGACTAGACTCGAAAATAATGAAAGTTGGGATCACAATGAAATGAGAAGATAAAATTCAGCATTGGCCTTTAGACTTTGCCATCCTTAAGGAGTGATGGAAGCCAAGTGAACAAGCTGCAGTGACACAAGTCAAATTCATAGTTTCACTCTGGGTTTTTTGTTGTTGTGTGGTTATTATTCTCACCACAGAAGGACTGAGTTTCATGCTCCTGGCTGTGTCAGATGTGAATTTTCATGGGAATAATAATCAACCTTGCAGCAAGCCAAAGCAATGCCTCGCTTGGGTTCTTCATGTTCTTACTACCCAGCGTTTTTTACCACCTAGATGGGCCTCTCTAAGTCTATTTGCTCAATGAACCTTATCCCAAACTTGTTGTTTTCATGGTGTCTAAAAGAATGTGATGTCAGCTTTTAGAATGAAATCAATGTTAAGGTACCTCCAGTGAACCAAACATGTGTCTTAAATCTAAGCCACTGAAAACAGAAGGGAATGTCCAAGGCAAATACAAATCATACACAGCTTGTAACAACATACAGCCTTTCTATGTGAAATAATGGAATAAACTAAAGAGTTTCTGAAGACTGAAGCTATCTGGATATCAAGTCTGGAGTAGGCAAAGCATTTCCATTTCTACATGGATTATAAAACTTTGTGTTGGACTCATTGGTCCCTAATGCTTTTGTTCATCACTTCTTCCAGTTATCAGTGGAATTACCTGGTGACCATTCATTTGGACCGAAATCCTGGAAGTCTCCTACTGAATAAAAGTCTACAATTGGCCCTAAAATAGAAACTGAAAAACAGGACATAGAATTTTTTCACCAGACGACAGCATGTGGAAACTTTATCATTTTTGAACACTTGTTAACAGATTTGCACATAGAGGGAGAGAAAAAAATGGAGTAACAGTCAAAATAATAATAATCAGTATCCAGGCCAGGCGCGGTGGTTCACGCCTGTAATCCTAGCACTTTGGGAGGCCGAGGCGGATGGAGCACCTGAGGTCAGGAGTTTGAGACCAGCCTGGCCAACATGGTGAAACCCTGTCTCTACTAAAAATACAAAAATTAGCTGGGCGTGGTGGTGCATGCCTGTAATCCCAGCTACTCCAGAGGCTGACACAGGACAATCACTTGAACCCAGGAGGCAGAGGTTGTAGTGAGCCGAGATGGCAACCCTGCACTCCAACCTGGGTGACAAGAGCGAAACTCCATCTCAAAAAAAAAAAAAAAAAAAAAAAAAATCAGTATCCTTCCTCTTAGTTATATTTCTGCCACTTAATTCAAACAGTCATATGCAGGTCGCTTAATTTATTTGTGCTTTTGTTTCATCTTCTACAAGGCCCTCTTAGCTCTAAAACTTGACAGTGGAATAAGGAAATGTTTTTCCAAATCTGCATTGCCGGTGAGATCCTCAACATCAGCATGTTGAGATGGACCTCAACCCCACCTCTAACCCTGAAACACTACTCGATATTATCTTAGGTATGTTTTAGGGTTTAGTTTGTAAAATAATAATTTATTTTTGAAGGAAATATAAAATATTAGAGAGTAATAATAGCTATCATTTTTTAAGATTCAGTCTAAAACAATGGACTCTATTTTTTTCCATTTGTGATGTAGATAAGCAAGACAATTTTGATCATGAGTGGTGAAAAGAGGATCAAACTTGACTATTCTTGCAATGGCAGTCCAGCAACAAGCCTTTCATTTACATTAAATTATAACTTTTCATTCATTCCTAAACCAAACTTAAAATTCTGCTTTCCTTTGAGTAGAAGGTATTTAACTTGTTTTGTTTTTCCTTCAGAAGGAATTTAATGCAAACGGATTGCAGTCAGCACTTTCTGAATGTTTTCACACAGTATGCAAAGCTTACATCATACCAAGGAGTGGAGAGTTGAAGTTTCCTCCCAGTGACTCCAGCGACAGACCACACCTAGAAAGCGTTTCTCTTCCTGAGTATTTCAAAAAGATGTAAAAGAGCTGGGGAGAGTATGGGAAGAAACAATACAGGATTGCCTTTAATTAATTAAGAATTGCCTCCTGATAAAAGGAAAAAGAAATTAATGCTGGAGTATGGAGGGGTGATAACCTTAAAGATTATAAATATTTGTTGTCTATAAATACTTATAAATTATAAACACAATATAATTAAAATTAGAACATCAGGAAAAGAATTAAAATCCTCAGGTTGCAAAACCAAAATGTTAACCAAAACAAATACTCATGAGATTCAACTTTGTTCACCTATAGAATAGTACTTATTAACAACATAAAGTCTACCCTGTGAGATTGTATGGAAACTCACAGTGTGGCTTATGATAACCATCTGTTTATGATATTTCATATAAAACAATCTTGTGATCCTTGTAGTTCCTACCATTAATTTTGTAGGAAGGAATCTCTGACATTCCTATGGAGCTAGAACCACATCTGTCAATGTTTAAGTACCTAAGCAGAACTTAAGAGGAAAATGCATAAATATATTTGGAAATTGTTTCATTTTTTTCTATATGTAAGAAGACCCTAAAAAGAGCCTTTCAGTAAAGTTTGTGCTTCAGAACTACACTTTCAGCTATCAATCAGTTGTGTCATTAATTGAGGGTGGATTATTTAGGAAACAAATGCCAACATGTTTCTGGCATCTTTGACTACATTACACCAGCCAAGAGGTTCATCAATTTCTTTCATTCCCCATTTTGTCACTTCCCTTCGTCTATCCTCCAATTATTTGAGAACACATCCTTAAGTCATCAGTATTCATGAGTGCTTTATTATTTAGCATTTCAGAGTATAATGAGGATGGGGCACAGAATATAATGTCAGCCATCCTGGAGCCAGTAAATTTGCAAAAAAAGTAATTAAAAATGCTTGTCATTATATTCTCTTTCCCCAAGGTAGCTTTTTGTATAGTTGTGTTTTCATAAAGTTTGAAAAGGATGAAATTATAACATAGTTTATCTTTTAGTCTTTCCTGGCACAATACAAATCTAATCCTTTAATTTTAACATGTTCGTTTTGGTGATGTCAAGATTTCCATTCATTATATCTAATTGAGAAAAAAGTCATAAGAAAATAACAAACATCAGCAATTTAAGCTTTTGATGTTAAACATGAGGACAATTCATCTATGCAGAGGACCATGAGGAAGCCATTTAATGTCTCTGCATTACAAAATGTAACATGCTTTCTGTGAAGTGATATAAATATTGGTATCCTACTACCTACACTCATGGGAAGGGTTACCAAAATCTGTCTATTGCAAAACATCACTCTTTCTCGCTTACATCATGGCTGCATGACATCAGGACATGAGTAGCTGCCAAGATGAACTATAAATGTTGAAACTTAATTTGCCAGTGTCTAGCACTGCTAATCTGGGTGAGCCCACATTTTTGTCCAAATCTTTGGCTCAGACCTATTCAGTAGCACATTCAGAAATGTCTTTTCTAAATTCTGCATTTTTATTAAGTATTCAGTTTTTATTAATTATTTAATCAATCAGTGCCCAGCTTAGAGTATAAGAGCTTAAGCAGTTAGTTTTCTAAGAATTTTAAGTCTAGGCCCCTTGAGAATATCCATGTGAATACAAGTAAAATAGCATTATATTTTACTTCTCTTCCAAAACTAAACATGATGGATGTTCCAGATTGTCGACAATACCCACAGCTTCCAAAGAAACATCTCATAAAGATTAGAAATGTGATTATGTGTTAACAAGAAGAACTGAATTGTTCAGTCAGGTCTTATCTAACCACCTCATGGCCTTTCTTTGTCATTTTTTATGTCTCAGATATTATTGGGGCATACGTCATCTAGATTAAAATTTGGTTAAGTCTACAGTCAACCAGCTGTCAAACTAGCAGTATTACTGATCTTTAAGAGGGTATTCTTCTTTTTTTTGTTTTTTTTTTGAGACGTAGTCTCACTCTGTCACCAGGCTGAAGTGCAGTAGCACAATCTCAGCTCACTGCAACCCCCGCCTCCCTGGTTCAAGTGATTCTTCTGCCTCAGCCTCCTGAGTAGCTGGGACTACAGGTGTGTGCCACCACACCCAGCTAATTTTTGTATTTTTAGTAGAGACGAGGTTTCACCACGTTGGCCAGGATAGTCTGGATCTCCTAAGATGGTATTAATTAGGATTCACATCTTTCTGAAAAGAAAAAAAGTGGCATCTCTAGATCTTTAAAATCACACTAAAAATTCATTCAATATTAAGTTCCTTAACAAATCAAGTTAAAGCAATAATGTAATACAGTAACCATTTATAAGCACTTGCAATGTTTGAAAGCATCAATTGCATTATTTTAATTAATCCATGCTTGTGTGTAATTGAGGCTTAGAGAAGGGAATCACTTGTTCAAGGTCACAGGGCCTCAGCCTGAACCAGATGCATCTGATGTCAGAGTTCTTCATCTAACATCTAAGCTCTATATAATAATGCTTCCCAATATTTTATGAAAAATATTACTGTTGAGGGATAATTTCTTAGTGAACTTAAAACTATGCCCAAGTAATTAGTATGCAATTGAAAAAAGTTATTTTCTTAAAATATAGAAAATAATAATTTTTTTTTTTGAGATGGAGTCTCGCTCTGTCGCCAGGCTGGAGTGCAGTGGTGTGATCTCAGCTCACTGCAACCTCCACCTCCCAGGTTCAAGCGATTCTTCTGCCTCAGCCTCCCAAGCAGCTGGGACTACAGGCGCCCGCCACCACACCCAGCTAATTTTTGTATTTTTAGTAGAGATGGGGTTTCACCATGTTGGCCAGGATGGTCTCAATCTCTTGACCTTGTGATCCACCCGTCTCAGCCTCCCAAAGTGCTGGATTACTGGCGTGAGCCACCACACCTGGCCACAAAATGATAATATTTGTCATGGATCAACCACAAAATTCCCCTGCTGTCGTCTGCAAATTATTAAGATATGTATAACACCCTCAGGGTGAGGTCAGATCAACGTCAAGTGCCTGCTGACAGTTGAGTGCACAGTCTGGGGAGAGACTGTATACTGTAAAGGAATTCTGGCTTATCCTCATGACTCAAGGAATGAGGAGTATTCTCTTAGAGCACTCTCTTGGAATATTGGGAATATTCTACTCTAACCTGTAGCCAGTATTCCTAGAGAATACTGGAAATATTCTAATCTAGCCTGTAACCCTTGGCTACAACTATTTCCCAACATTTTTTTAGCTTTATTGAGACATACCTGACTCAGGTTGTTTTTGAGATGAGGGGTGAGGAATCCAAGTGGTTGTCATGTCTACAGTAAAATCTCATCAACCCCCTTCTCTCCACATTATCCTCAATCCTACCCCAGCCCCACATGCACCTTGCAGAAAAGCAGTAAGTAGCGGTGGTCCAGCTTAGGAAAAAAATTGGAAAATAACATTTTAAAAAATCTGTGCAATAGTTTGGCACTAAAATGACCGGTCTTCTAGTTCAGCTGTGTGATCTGAACTTTACTGGGACTCTTTGGATATGATATCCTTGCCTGTGAAGTGGAGAAGTTAGACTCTGAAGATGACCTCCACATTCCCTTCCTGGTTGGAAGTTGTACATTGGAAATGTGATGCCGATAAGCAGATCTAGTCCACGGACATATTCCCTTTAGCTTTCGTGGTGTTTGTTTTAAATCAAGCCCACATTTAAAAACTAAGCTCTTTTACTATTTTTAAAAATCTAGCCTCTTTTGAAAAATAAAAAATATAGAGCTCTGGTCCTATTTTGTTTGTGCCAGCGCTCTATATCTTTTGTAACTTTGGTTAGAAGGAGCATGCCTCAATACCCAACTGCTGCTGCTGCTTAGGCTGCCAGTACAGGGTCCTATGGGCCTTTAAGTCTGCAAACTCGCTTCTTTGGTTTCATTTTAATCTTTCCTCATCTAAATTCTCCTGAGTCTAATCATCAAGATGCCTGTAGAGGGCCCCATTGTACTGCAAACCTCATAAATTATAAAGGAGTCTCAGATCAAAGAGTCGCCCAAGAATGTGCTTATTAGGAGAACCCACACTCACCTGAAAACCGGCAGGGGTGGCATCTGGTGACTCAGGCACTGCCCTGCCCACGCCTTCAGTCACTCTCTGCTATAATCCTTGCCAGATCTGTCTTTTCAGTGCACATGCTTGCTTATGTTGCCTCCCAGCTTGAAAACTGACACTGACTCCCCATTGTGCACCATGTTTAGCAAGGACTGTTCAGCCTGCATTGTGAAGCCCTCTCCAGGGAGGCTCAGGTGGTCTGTCTTTCTCATCCCCCCTCGCCCTATGCATATCATCAGCTGTGGCCAACCACTGCTCTATGCTCTGCAAATGGGCCACACAATCCATTTCTGTGTTTTACCGTCTCTACTGTTCCTGCTACATGTATTACCCTCCCTCACCTCTGCCAAGATCACATAATTTTTTTCAAATGCTGCCCCCTCCTTAAAGAATGGTGTTATTTACAAATGTCATTTCTCCTTCTTTTGAATTTCCTTGACATCTTTCTCTTTTTTTGTACTTTTCAAACACTTACATTCTGCCTTGTATTATAATTACTTATGTTCTTAGCTAAGTTCCAATGGTAATAATAACAATGAACTTCATTTATTAAATTCACATCATAGACTGGGCACAGTGCAAAATAATTTACAGATAGTATCTCCCTCAATCCTCAGAGACATCCAGGTGAAAGGTTTTATTAGGGGTTGTGTTCAACAGTGGTTAAGAAGACAATTGTCTGGAGTTTAACAGACAGGTTGAAATCCGGCTTCACTCCTACTAGCTGTGCTACCTTAATCAAGTTTTTTTTTTTTTTTACTTTTCTAAGCCCAAGTTTTGTCATTTGTAGAAATGGGACAACATTTATATCATAGATTGTTTTGAGGTTAATAATCAGTGCTCAATGAATGTTAGCTATTTTATTACAATTGAATTCCATTTTTCACATTAGGACAATGAAATTCAGAAAGTTTAAGCAACTCGTTCAATGATATGCACCCAGTAAGTGGTGGAACCTGGATTTGGCTGCAAGGCTGTCCAGTCCCCAGGCTTTGTGGTCTTAATTAGTGACAGGCAGGTGAGCACATGGCTGCTGGTCTCTCTGAATACAAGTCCTGCTGCACTTAGCACAGTTTGGCCATGGTTGAGTTTTCCCAGTGTTTTTTGAAGTGGGATCTGCATTCTCAGAGAGCTGGGTTTTGAACTCCAGCTGTTTATCAGCTTTGTGGTTGAGAATAAATTATTTTATCCCTCTAAATCATAGTTGCCTCCATTATAAAATGGGGAAAATAATCACACCCACAGGATCATTTTAGGGTTAAGTTAAATCAGATAGCTAATACAGGTAAAATTCATAGAACATAGCACTCATTCAATAAATATTACTTATTATACTTATAAATCATCTAAAACTCCCATTGAAACTCTTAATGACACTCAACACAGTAAGTTTTGTTACAAGGTGACATGTATTCCTAAAAATCATTACACTAAAACATTGAGCAGGATATCCTACAGGACTCATTCAAAAATGGGGGTTTGAGAAACAATATTCAAAAAACTTTGTCAGTAACACATTAAAAACACCAAAAAAACTCTAAAAATGGTAACACAATTTTATACATTTTAGGTGGTTAAAATATACATAAACAGTACAATAAACATGGTACGTTGTCTTTAAAAAGACCTGCAGTTTGCTTGTGGAAGTGGGTATTGGCAGGGTTTAGCTTGTGAATTATTATCAAGTGATGGAAGAGGGGTTTTTAAAATTGGGTGGAAAGTTATAACAGCAGATGTGGTTGAGTGTGGTTTATAACTCAAACATGAGCCAAGATCGCTGGTAGATATTTGAGAATCGCACACATGTATGCTCTCTCCTATGCTGCTCTGCTCAACAGTTTTCTCCTCATCTAGCATTTCTCTCAGGTGAAATTATACCTAAGCAAACACAAAGTTCCTATTATGTACAGATTATTCTTTATGTTGGAATAAACTCACGCTTTCAAAACAAGCATTAAAACAGAACTGACTGTACCTTGAAATTATCACAACCCTTGTATCTCAGTCTCAACCTTCATGATAATTATTAAACATTTGAAATATTCTGATATTAGGCACTCAGGACCTTGGGACCTGGGGGTTATCATAACCCTCATTTCTCCACCTAAATTTACAAGTGTCAAGGACAAAATTCCAAAGCCCCATATTACTGTGGATTCAAGTTATCATCATATTATTTGTACTTTTTTTCAAGTTATAAATGATTAGAAACCTTTATGACTATATTTTCCTTCTTAAATCAACTAACATTCAAAGATGGTTTTCATCCTAACATTATCAACTTACTGTATTAATAGGAATAGCTCCAATTCTTCTTCTTTTCCTTGAGACTTATTCCCCTCTGTTTTACCCTCTGAGCAAACTGTTACTTTTATTCAAAAGTCTTTAAATGGCATGGAAGAAAAACGGTTTTGCTTCCTTCAGCAGTCTATATTAGGCAGTATATTAGCCCAAACTGCAGATCTTACAGTAAGAAATTGCTTAAGAATTGATGAAACATTTGATTAAAAAAAGGAACAATTAAAGGAATCTATAAGAAATAAGAGAGTCAAACTTGGTATATACAGGTATTAGGGTCCCCCTTTTGAGTCTAACACATGTTACTGTCAGGGTTTAGGTCTGCCTAGGTAGGCTAAGCAAACAGGTGCATCTGCATACTGGTGCTTTGGGTAGACTGAAGTCCATTTGCTTGAGGAACTAGAGAGCTTCCGATAGGTGAACATACCTTCAGCTGCTCCTTAAACCTGATTAGAATTGATTTATCTTCCAGTGGTTTGTATTTGCATGTTGTAAAAATTAAGTTTTTTGTTTGTTTTTGTGCCTTCCCAGCATCCATGCCCCTTCCAAAAACCACACCAATTTTGCTGTGGAGTACCATTCTCCTTCACCTTCATTGCGCCTGGTTTAGTTGTGCATCCCTCAATTCTCATTCCAGAAGTAATCAAAGCATTCCATTACCCCCAGTATTACTGCTATAGAGACAGGAACAATACAGAGTGGTCGCAAGAGAATAGAAAATTCCAGGCAGCAGTTTTACATAACTAGCAAAAAGAAACTGTTGAAATAGCTGCAGAGGCTAGGGGCTGATAAGACCCTGAAAAACAGGGTGTGGACCAAGCTGCCTAAGAAAAACTGGACACAACATGGTGGATTTGACCTTGCTGTTACCTAGGACCTCATTATATGCTCATTAACACACTAAATCACACACCCACAGGTGCCACGACAGTTCCAGGAACACACCTATTTGGTGTAAAAATGGGTGGCACCGAAGTTAGAGAAATCTTCACCTTTTTCAAGGAACACTCATGAATATTCTGTTCCTTGGTTAAAGAAACCCATAAAGGTAGAAGTCTCAAACTCCACTATACAACTCTGAGTACACCCACACTCTCCTTTCTTGAGTGTGTACTTTTCATTTTGAAATAAATCTCCACACTTCCCCTATTTTCTGACTCATCCTTGAACATTTTCTTGTGAAGGTGTCAAGAACCTGGGCACCGGCTGGGTTCCAGTTCCCACCAACATTTGGGAACTTCCCCCAGCCCGCAGGTATTACTAGCATTGACTGAGTGGCATGCATTCCACCTAAGCTAGTTCAGTGAAAATCACTGCTGGGATTTTTATTGATACCCTCTCTGGGAGGTGATGGGGAGTTCTCTCTTTCAGATTGCATTGTTAAATCAGCAGAATCACATCTTAGATTTTCTAAAGCTGATCAGTGCTACTAGAGAACAATAGGCTACCTGAGAATGAAACTACCACAGAGAGAAGCAGGGAAGATAATCAGGTTCCTAACAACATTGTTTGAGCCCCTGATTTGAGCCATGTTTTGAATTTCCAGGTTTGCCTTCGGATTTCTTTAGATAAATTAGCCATTAGGGTTCATCATTATCTTAAACATTAACCATCTTCCTAGGCGATCATGTTTACTCAAAGATTAAAGTAGAAAGTTCTGAAATTTGTGCTCCTTAGAGCTTCTTTAATACATATATACAGTCTCACATTTTCATATAAGCCCAACTCATTTTTTAAATGAAAAGCTCAAAGACTAAAAAATTTGCACATACAGTGAAAAACAAAAATATGGCACTTTTTTTTCACGTTAGAGGATCTGGATATTAACATTGCTGTTAGTAACCCACATGGTTATGCTGTTTATAAAGTATGCTTTCTAGATGCATCCATGAGTCCTTTACAGAAAGGCTTTTTTGAACATTAGTTTGTAACCTTCTAAATCAGTAGCAATTTTTAATTTTTGATTACATAAAACCACTGGCTCCTATAAATCAGTTTTACCATATTCCAGACTTGTGTAAATAACAAATATTTTCCTACTTTGTGTATTAAATACATGGCAAAAAGAGTTCCAGCGTTCTGCAATAAGTCTCCAGATAACAAATAAACTGAAAATTCTGTTTTTCTAGAACATCCTTCTTAACTTACTTAAAACAAGAAATTTGGTTTATAATCTTATACAGAGTATTTACGATGAGAAAAATTCAGAAAAACTTGAAATCATGAGGCATGTTGAAAAAAAGTAATTGCCCATTACTGCACTGAACTTGAAAATGAAGCAGTTAAGGCGGGCTTTTAACCACAGTTGGTGAACCAGTAGTGGCAAGCAACAGCAGATTTATAAATTTTAAAAAAATAGTGAGATAATTAATTAAAGATCAGTTTATTGCTTTGAAGCAAATGACCCAAAATCTTGATGTTTCTTTAGTGAGAATATCCCAAGAAATAAATTCATAAAAATCATCAGTCTCACTGTGCATTTAAAAACTACCAGCCACATTGGAAAGAAAATCATGTCCATTTTGCAACTTCAAAAAGAGAAATAACTAGGTAGAATGGAGAATCCAATTAGAGGACCAAACTGAAAATGGCTTAAAGCCTCCTTCAATGTCAATGTCAGAATCACCTTGGATAGCAAAGTGGATCTAACTGGAGAATATTTTATGAGACCCCACCTTTATCATACGACCACAAGCTGAAACCAAGCTGAAAAAGGTGACTTTATAAAACTCTCATTTGAATATTAAATGAATAATTGGAAGATTGAGTTTAATCTAAATTTGTTTAACCTTAAAATTGAATGGGAGCCAATAATTTAGTTATTGCCTTTTATGTAGTTTTTAAATTTGCCTTTTTTATAAGGATGGTTTCTGTGATGACCTAGATTTGTTAACCATTTTATGTAAAACAACTGAAGACATTTTAAAGCAGACAAGTGAGTTTTTGGCATACTTGGAACTGATTGAAGAAATGATACAGTGTTTAGACGTATAGGTAAAATTTATGGCACAAAGGTTTCTGATGGGATAGCCCACATCAAAGCTATTGTGTGTTGTAATTGGACTCTAAGCCCCACTTCAAAGATTTTGCTTGATAATTTTCTCAACGTGTCTAATGGATTGGCATAAATGTTAAAATTAAAATAAGCAAATCAAAAATTACAGTAGTTCGAATGTTCTATTTTAGAGAAATCTGTAATAAAATAAGAATAAATTAAGATGTAATAAAATCAGATTTTGAAAATTTGTACTTATATGCTGGTATAGAAGAGCATAGGAGGTACTCATCAGTCTTCAAATCAAAAATTGAATAATTATTTTCTATATGAACAACAATAATTAAAAAGTAGCAGCATCACAACAAAAAATTTAAACAATAAAACTACAAAATGACAGTAAATCCATGGCTTATTTTAAAATTGTGCTTAAAAGTTGGCTAAAACAAGCAATATGTTTAAGACAATGCTCAGTGAACTAATGTGAATACTTTTGTAAATGATGAATTTAACTGTGTGTACTTTTGGCCATTCATTTTAGGATTACTTCTACCAATGATATACTAGTAATCACATTACTTAAATTATAAATTCTAGTAATTTTTGTACTTCTTAGCCAATTCATGAGAAAATTGTAAGCAATTCTCATCAGATATTTTAGGGTTACTTTATAATGAAACCCCTCATTAGTCCTAAACTCTTTAAATTAATTTATATTTAAATCACCTCTATGTTGCCATCTCTCCTTGAAAAACTGCCTGCATTCCTGGACTTTTCTTAATTAAATTCTATAGATCCAGTTTATAAATTTCAAATTCCATGATATATATATATAAAGATACGTGTCTGTGTGTGTGTATATATATCTCTCTCATAAAATGTGTATACACACACTTACACACTTTTTTATTTTTTAAGAGACAGGATCTCGCTCTGTTACCCAGTCTGGAGTGCAGTGGCATGATCATCATTCACTGCAGCCTTGACCTCTTGGGTTCAAGCAATTTTCCTGCCTCAACCTCCCATGTAGCTGGGAGCACAGGCTTGTGTCACCAAGCCTGGTAACTTTTTAAATTTTCTGTAGGCATGGGGTCTCCCTATGTTGCCCACACTGGTCTTGAACTTCTGGGCTCATGTGATTCTCCCACCTTGGCCTCATAAAATGCTGGGATTAGAGGTGTGAGCTACCACCCCCAGCCACATGACATATGTTAAATTCCACTTGCCTTCACTATGTGTAGCAAGAATAAAACTGTTCACTGAATTCTAAGTATCAGTTGTTCTACAAATGAGTGTGGCCTTGAAATAAAGGAATGACGAGCCTACGCAGAAATCTCCATACTCTGGATACCTTTCTTGGTGCGTTGACTGCCATGCTCTTTCATGCCGCCTCATATCAATGGCTCTAAATATTTAATGTGAAAAGTAATCATGTAAAGTTGGTGTTTAATAAAATAAAAATTTCCAGGCTTTAACAGAAATAAAGAAAATCAGAATTCCAGTAAGCAGTGCCTAGGAGTCTATATTTTCAAAAATAATATATATCTTTCCTATCCCAATTAGTCATAGGCACGCCCTGTTGAAGATCTTTGAAGGTAGAAATGAAAAGCAAACAAAATAACCATTTTCTTCGCAAAGAGACTATTACTCCTAACTCTGCCATTTTAAAACTTTATGCTTTCAAAAGATGGCGAAAAATCTGAAATATTGAGCACCAGAGATTTTCTAACAGATTGCTTTCAAAATATCCTATTCAAAGTATGTGGATAGACTGTTGATGTAAAATTTAGCCATAAAAATTTTTTGGCTTCAAACTTACGTAGGAAATTTGTTATAGCTTGTTGAAGAGCAGCGTGAATAAAACAGGAAGCACAAAAAATTATTCCAGCTAAAGTTATGTGTCATGGCTTTTCCTGTGTGTCATCCATGTAAAGTTCTTTATATGCGAGTTTTTATTAATGAGAGACTGCCACACAAAAATGAGAGTCATTCTTACCAAAATGTATGAGAAAGAAAAAGTTCCCTGTGAGGATATGTCTGAAAATGTTCTGAAATGTCAATTAATGCCAACTCCTCTTTCTGTGCTGGCACTAGTAAAGTGCTATCCTTTCTTTCTCTTCAGCATACTCATTTTGATAATTTGCTGTTCACTGCCTATTATGTGATTCTAACAGCATCTTTTCAAAATTACAGATGGCTATTCAAATATCAGCTCTATTGAAAACCTTGGAGTACAAAATGAGACAGCTTGAACCTCAACCATATCACTTCAGCAGGAATGTTCATTTAACACTAACACAACTCTGTTACAACAAAACGATGTATTACAGATTTCCTGTATTTTTTTGTTTAGTTAGCAGAGCAATAGTAGCTGATGCCATCATTGGGATTCATAACATAATTGTGTAAAGTTCTTTTTCTATGGCTTTTGATATCATCATAGTTATAACATTTTCCTGCATACATTTTAACCTGGAAAACTATTTGAGTGTCAGAAGTTGCTACTACGTGACTGAACTCAAAAGACAGAAATCTCTAAGTGTCAAAAAGAGAATGATTTCTGGGGTCATAGAGCTGAAGTTGAAGCATCATGTGGAGAAAGGAATTGTGGTTGGGATTGTATTAGATAGATGCCTCAGGGCATGGTTAGCCTTAAGATGCCTTAGGATGGTTATGATCTCATGAGAAGATGGAGCCCTGAGCTAGGAAATTTCTATTCTATTTATGATCAAAGACCATAAAATCTGCACCAGACAGTCAAGATTTCAATAAATGTGAAAAAATTGCACAGGCTGTGGGTAGAAACAGAGTCAACTCCAAAAAATCAGAACTTGAATATATATCAAGAAGAAGCAGGGGCCTGAAATCACATTACTCATATGGCATAGTAAAATAAAAGAAGTGTGTATGGCAGTGTAAAATACAGTGTAAAAGAAGTGTGTATGGCAGTGTAAAATAAAAGATTCAGAACTAGTGGCCCTCACTGCACCTAAGCAGAGTTATACATAGACAGTCTTATGGAGAAGTTCTATAGCAAATGGTATGTGATGACCTTCCAGAGAACAAATTCCAACTTAAGATGACCTCATGAATAAAAATTATAAAACACACAGATAATTTCAGAGGAGAGGGTGTCCATAGACCCAGCTAGCGTGGAATTCATACCAACGTAATTAGAGAAATTATGATCTAACTGGCCTTTTGAAAAGTGGAGCTTAAAATGTTCAGAGACAAGAAAGGAATCGCCCCCGTAAGATAAGAGCATTATATGGATAAAATAGACAAGTAAAAATCCTACAGTTAAAAACACAGTCTTCAGTATTTAAAAACATATCTTGTAAGTAGAATAAGTACTACAGTAGGCACAGCTGAAGAGAAGATTAGAAATATGGAAGACGATCTGAAGAAATCAGCTAGAATGCATCACAAAGTAAAGACATGTAAAGCATGAAAATTTCAGGAAAAAAAAAGCCCAACATGAGTTCCAGAAGGAAAGGCTAGGTTAGAGGAAATATCTAAGAGTTAATGGCTGAGAACCTTCAGAATGAAAGCAGGATATAAATCTTTAAATTGAAGTTGTATTCATAGTCTTAAAACTTAGTTTAAAAAACATAGTTTAAAAACTTCAAAGCCATACACACAAAAAGAAATATTACTAAAAAAGAAAACTAGTTAATTATAATGGCAGTAGATTTCTCATCAGTGAAAGTAGATGCCATAATACAATGGAATAAAGTATTCAAAATACTCAGGGGAAATCTCTGTTAACATAGAATTCTACCACCTTTGATAGTAAGAACAAAAAAATAGACATTCACCCACAGCCACAAAGGATCTTGGTATTTCTAACAAGTAAACTCAAACCACTTATGTATAATTGAAGCTACAAAAATTCAACCATGGCCTATACAACAAGTTAATTTCACATTTTTTTCAAGGACAGACAAAGTTTAAATGAAAAGTTTTCTAGGACAAATATTTTAACAGATATAGTTTTTTAAACAAACATTTTGTGACTCAGGATTATAAATCAACCAAATTTATAAATTATTTTATTCTTCTTAGCAAACATATGGAAAGAGAAACTCAACTTTATGATGATAATATAAAAAACAAACAAAGACTTACCACAATGGTTCATGCTTATAACTTCAGCTCTTTAGGAGGCTGACGTGTGAGGGTCACTTGAAACCAGGAATTTCAGACCAGCTGGGCAACAAAGGGAGAACTCATCTCTAAAAAAAAATTGTTTTAAATAAATTAGCTGAGTGTGGTGGCACACGCCTGTGGTCCCAGCTACTCGGGAGGGTGAGGTCAGGGATGGCTTGAGCCCAGGAGGTCGAGGCTACAGTGAGCTGTTATTGCACCACTACATTCCAGCCTGGTGATGAAACAGGAATTAAAAGAAATTAAATAACGTGTAAGCGAAAACTCAGTTGTATGTAAAAAAATCCAATTCCCCCTGAGAAAGAAAAAGAGGTGGAGTCCTTTAAAAATTAACGCCTGTTTTTCTCTCTGTGGCTAGTGAGTCTTATCTCTCTCTTTCCCAGGCATTGCAAAGATCCTGTTTCTCTAGCTGTGCAGTTGCAAGGTTACTAGGCAGATAAACTCAAGTCGTAAACTATGTTTTTCCTTGAAAAGTTAGAAATAATGTAATGAGTGTCTCAATTGAATAACAGTCTTTGTTTCTCACTTCTGTAATATGCTTCCCCCTGCAAAGATCTCCCCCTGCCCCATGAAATGCTTAAAAGGTAACCTCACTCTTTGTTTGGGGCTCAGTCTTTTTGGATGCTAATCTGACTAGGCCAGTGCACCTAAATAATAAATAATATATATCCTCTCTGGCCCCTCAGTCTCTCTGATTCCTAAATTATCCCACTGCAGTGACACAATGAGATCCTAAGAAAACAAACAATAAATTTAATGTAATTTTGTAGTAATTCACCAGTTAATGTTTGCTTACTTTCTTTTTTCTATATAATCTATGTTATAATCAGAGGTTTACCTTTCCAAAGACTAATGGTAGTTGTCTTCTAATTTTTTTCAAGTTTCCCCATTAAGCTCATCCTTAGGGCTTATAAACTCCTATTGTCCTTCCCAGCAAAGTCTACGTTGAAGAACGTAGAGCTTATAATATTCTGTATCTACAAAAGACTAAGAGTTTAATATCTCTTGTATTGGTTCATTCTCACACTGGTGTAAAGAATTACCTGAAACTGGGTAACTTATAAAAAGAGATTTAATCAACTCACAGTTCCACAGGCTGTACAAGAGGCATGCCTGGGGAGGCCTCAGGAAAGTTACAATCATGGTGGAAGGGTGAAGGGGAAGCAAGCATGTCTTTACATGGTGGCATGAGAGAGAGAGAGAAGTGGGAGTGCCACACACTTTTAAACCACCAGATCCCACGAGAATTCACTCACTATCATGAGAACAGCAAGGGGAACGTGCACCCCCATGATCCAATTACCTGCCACCATGTCCTTCCCCCAACATTGAGAACTGCAATTCAACATGAGATTTGGGTAGGGAGACAGAGACAAACCATATCACCTCTAAACAATACTGAAAAGACTGCCAATGAATGTATTTCAACAAGATGAAACAAGAACCCAGGAGAAAAAAATACCATGCAAGTATCAGTGATGAGCAAGGAAGTCAGAGATATGTGTTTGTCAATTACCCAAAATAAATATTGAGTAGAAATTAAAATTAATTTGTGACAACATTTACAAATTAACAATGTGAAACTTAAACACCAGACAACAATAATAAAGGAAGATTGGAGGGAGAATTTAGAAAGGAGTTCCGGTGTGCTAAATTCTTGTCTTGTTCAAATAAAGAACAAAGATATTGACTAAAAAGAGACCATGTTACAAAATTATAAAAGCTAAGAATGACTGTAAAAGATATAGTTAACTATTAATATCATTAAATATTTATGTCTTAAGGAGAAGTACTATGTATCACTTTTAAAATAGGAGAGAAACTAAAAGCAGGGACTCCAGTGCTACAAAGCTTGTGTTTCTTGGTGCTACCATTTACAATACATAAACCTTGGGAAAGCTATGTAAGCTCTCTTCACCTCAGTTTCTTCATTCATAAAATGGGGATAATAGTAGAAGCTAACTCATAAAATTGTTATAAGGATTAGCTAATAGGTGATTTAATATACTAGTTACATATGCAGTTATGACTTAAATATATGGAAAGCACATTGAACAGAGTATAGCAAGAAAAAAATACTATATAAATTTAGGTATTTTATCTATATTATCTAATTTCATATGTTAAAAAGAACTGGAAGCAAATATTAAAAATTTACAATTTACAAGGTGGGTATATAAATATTGAGTAGATAAATCTTTGGACTACATTTTTAAAATTTATCCAAAAAAAAAAAGGCAGGAGTAAAGAAAGAAAGGGAGGGAGAGAGAAAGCTGGGAGGAAAAAGGGGAAGAAAAACTTCAGGTGACTACTCAGTAAAGAGCAAAAGACAGGAGATATTTCTGTTATTGTGACCCAAAAGTTGTTAAGGCCTATAAAATGCAGATTACACTTGGATTAAACAGAAACATATTAACATAACCAAGTACTGTAATGATTTTAAGGAGAATGTTGAAAAATGGAGGACACTTACCTAGAAATACCCAAGTATAGCTGCCTGTCTCTTAAAACTCATGAAAAATATTGATCATAAAATTGAAACATTTATGAAAATTATTTCTTATATCTGTGCTGCAAGGTTACATAATGAACAAAGACAGGTAAAACTCATCTCAGAATGGAAGAAAATTAGCTGCATCTTCTGTTTCAAGTAAGATTGAATATTTTCCTTTGTTTATTGGACATTTGTCATTCTAGTTTAGTAAAATGTTGGTTCATCTTCATAGCTTATTTATCTATTAGGTTGAACGATTTTTTAATTTAGATATAAAAAATTTAAAACACTTCAAATATTAACCCTTTAACATTTGTGTTGCAAATGCTTATTCCAAGTCATTTCCCCATTTTTATTTAGTCTATATTTCTCTTTGAAATACATAATTTTAAAAGTGATATTTTCACATAGAAAGATCTTTACCACAAGTTATTTTTGCTTTAGAAGGTTTTCCATTCACACACAAAAAGTTGACTTATTTTATTTTTTAAAGATTCTATGTATAGCAAGATGAAAATTTTAGTTCTTTTTAAATTTATCATGACTCGTTTGTCACGTATCTATTTATTATATATAGTAAGGCAAAAAATGTATACTATATATATTTACTTTGTATTCATATTTCCAAGATTAAATTCTATTTTATTGCTCACTCTTCCTCTTTTAGAACCAGTCCAATACATATATTTAATAAGTACATCTATATAAAATGCTTGGAGTTCAGGTAAAGTTGAATATTATTATCAAGCTTAATTTTCAAAATTGTATGCCTGTTAAGCTTCTGAGAAAACAGAGCCAGGCACAGTGGCTTACATCTGTAATCCCAGCACTTTGGAGGCTGAGGCAGGTAGATCACTTGAGCCTAGGAGTTTGAGACGAGCCTGGTCAACACGGCAAGAGCTCATCTCTACTAAAAATATGAAAATTAGCCAGGTGTGGTGGTGCATATCTGCAATCCTGGCTACTTGAGAGGCTGAGGCACAACAATCACTTGAATCCGGAAGTTGGAGGTTGCAGTGGGCTGAGATCTTGTCACTGCACTCCAACCTGGGTGACAGAGTGAGACTGTCTCAAAAAGGAAAAAACAGTTCCCTTGTAGTAGATCGTATATGAACATGATATAAAGGATAATAAAAAGGGTATTCAGATAATGGTAGTACTTCCTTCCATTATTGTTTCCTAACCACTAGTTATACTTTTCAGAGATAAAAATTATTTTGTATCACTTCACATATTTTCTAAGCATAAACTAGTGACACAGGATTCTGTTGTTCAGCATGCAGAGGGAATGGCACCCAAGCAGCTTCTTTTCTTCCCTGTGGCTCCACCAGCAGGAGGGAGCGGTTACTGTGTTACAGGAGTTTTTTGGGGGTACTTAGCCAGCCGGAAATCTCATAGCCAGTGGCGTCTCTGCCCCAGCTTCGCTCATGACCACAGGGTTTGCTCTGCCCAATCAACCCAGTGGGCTACACTCAGCTCGCGCTACCAGCCCAGAACCTGCTCCCACTGCAGCTCTGCACTCAGCTTGCTATTGGTCCAGGCATGTCGCAACTGGCTTCCACCTTGGGCACTGGTGTCTGGATGAGGGGGATGTAGTGGTGCCCAAAAACTCGGAGTGGCAAGCAACTGCGGAGCTCCAAGTGGTGTTATGGCTCTCACCCAAGGAGTCCTGAGGTCTGAGCCACCAAGAGATGTTATAGCTCCCTCGCGTTCCTGCCGCCTGCAACATGGCAAACGGGGGTGTGTTACAGATCATTCGTTTTACAGTTCATTTGTGTTATATGTCGTTTGTTCCCGCTGCCCACAGGGCGAGTTCTGGGTTTTTGTCCTGCAACCAAGAGGAATTAGGTACGCAGACAGTGGAGAGTAAGCAGCGTGGAGAAGAATTTTATTGAGCAACAGAAGGAAAGCTGTCAGTGGAGAATGGACCCAAGGGAGGGAAGTCATCTGCGTGAGAGGGGGCCCAGAAAGTGAGTAATCCAATGTATGGCTCAGTTCAGGGTTTTCATTGGCTCAGAAGAGGAGAGTGCATTCTGACTGGTCCATGGGGAGGCGTGGAAAAAGCACCATTTGACTGGCTAAAATGCGTTGAGGGTATTCTCACTCTGGTCTTGGACGCTATCCAGAACTGTCTGCTGGGTTTTCAGGCTTCAGGCTGTCTTTGGCTTGAAGGTCGGCTTTCACCGGGGACCTGTCCCTATCTGCCTAGGAATCTGTCTGCCTCCTTTTGCTATCAATCCCTCCTCTGAAGAGGTACATCTAACTGCTGTTAGGATACAGACAGTAACCGCTCTTAACTGCTTCATGCTGACAGGGTGCACTGTTTTGGGAAAACGGCAGTCAGATCTCTCAGAGGCCTATCGAAGTGTTTCCCGGGTAATGGGACCAGGTAATGGGACCCATTGCCCGTGGCTCCATTTGCATGACCATTTGGAGTTTGATGGTCTCTAGGTGAGAATAAACAAATTTTACAAGGAGGTTAAATATCCGTGGACCAAATATGTGTAGTATACAAAGAGGAGCTAAAAGGAAAATCTCTATTGCCAACGATAACAGAAATAAGAAGTAAAATAGACTAATCATTCTGAAAACAATGTTGTGGCCACAGATATTTCACCCCAGTGAAGGAAATTAAATCTTGTATGGGGGAAGGCAATTAAACTTTAGAAGAGAGATAGCTGTTTAGGAGAGTAGATAATCCCAGGGACATTCAGTAATAAGGAGTCCTTGGCAAAGATGCCTTATGGTGAGGAACAGAACAAAGGTGAGTACAGCAAGCATAGGTGAGATTATAAAGAGGATATCCATTGAAGGTTAATTATTGACACTTAAGTTTTGTTTCTTCACACTGTTGCTTCGGGTGCTCTTCTGGGTCAACAGAGGTAATTCCATCAGTTTCCCAGACTTTACTCGAGTATAATTAATCCAAGAATCTATTCCAGTGAACTTTACTGACGTAGGAGTAGAAAGAATTACGGTGGAAGGCCCCTCCCAATCTAGGCCACAGAGAGAGAAAAGGAAGGAAGAGCCTTTACCAGTACTAGGTCCCCTGGGTTGAATAGAGGTGGTTCTACTTCACAGGATTGGTCCTCCGACAGTTGTTTCAGTTCCTATTGGAAATGGGCCAAAGAAGTTACATGTCTAATCACATCAGGGGTTTGTTGGTTTAGCAAGAAACCACTGGTGAGAAAAGGCCATCTATACATCGTTTTGAAGGAACTTAAACCCAGCTTCGAAAGTTGTTTCTCACACATACTAGTGCCATGGAAAGAAGAGTAATCCAGGGGAGATGAATCTCTTTAGGCAGTTTTCTGAGGTGCCTTTTGATAATATCATTTGTCTTTTCTACGATTCCTGAGGATTGTGGTCTCCAAGCACAATGAAAATGATATTGCATGCCTAGTGCCTTTGAGACCCCCTAGGTGACAGCTGCTTTGAACAAGGGGCTGTCATACCATACTGGAAACATTAGTTTTGGGCTTTTTTAACCTAATATTATGTATTTGTAGATTTTTCAGTGCCAGTGTATTCAAGGCTGTGTCATTTATTCCAGAGTTGTAGAGTACTGCCTTGTTTGATGCACCACGTTGATTAACCAGTATTTAGTTCATGGATATTAACATTGCCTCAAGTCTCCTGTCAGAACAAATAAGACAATTCCTACTATTCTTACTATTACAATCAGAAGATATTTCAGTAAGATGGCTGAAAAAAATTTATATATACAATTTAATGGCATTCCTATATAGAATCAATAACCAATTAGAATATAAAATGGAAAACAGTAATCACAGAATGATTTTTAATATCTTTCAATAAATTTAATAAGAAATGTGTAAAAGCCCTATGAACAAAATATTAAAATGCTATTATGGGAGATAAAAGAGCATCTGAATCTATTGGAAAATATACCCACTCTTGCATAAAAACAGTCAGCATCATGATAATGTAAATTCTCTCTAAGGAAGGCCTTGAGATTTTATACAACAATAACAAAACAACAACTGGTCAATTTGTGAAACAGACTGGCTGCATCAATAAAGCAAAACAGAATCAAAAGATAGGAAGCAATAGAGTAGAGTCTTAACACTAAGATAACATTACAGATCAGTGCATAAGAACATAGATTATTCCATAAATGATGTTGAGAAATTGAGATAGACATATAAAAAATAAGCTGTTTACTTACTCTTTGCACTAAAACAAATTTTAGATGAATCAAGTATTTAAACATAAAAATGAAGCTATGAAAGTACTAAAGAAGGCAAGGGAATTTTTTAAATAATATTTAAGTGAAAGCCTTCTTGAGTGTGGACAAGGAAACAGAAATTGTAAAATAAAAGACATATAAATTCAACCACACAACACGTTAGAGGTGTCAAAAAAGTATCATAAGAAAATCAAAGTCCAAACAAAATACTGGCAAGACATCCCTAAAGCAAAGGACCAATTTTCTTTATATAAATGATGTTTTATTTCTGTTTAATGGTGTAGCCCTCGGGTTGATAAAGAAATGGAAACATTATCACATTTTAAATATAAGAAGCAATACATCTTTGAGCCAGCAACCTTGGTTCTAGGAACTTATCCTTATAAAATATGCTTTCATATCTTCAACATGATACACATAGTCGGCTGGACATGGTGGCTCATGCCTATAATCCCAGCACTTTGGGAGTCCAAGGCAAGAGGATCACTTGACCCCAAGAGTTTGAGAACAGCTTGGCCAACATGGTGAAACTCCATCTCTACTAAAAATACAAAAAATTACCCAGGTGTGGTGGTGCATGCCTCTAATCCCAGCTACTCAGGTGGCTGAGGCAGGAGAATCTCTTGAGTCCAGGAGGTGGAGGTTGCACCGAGCCAAGATTTTGCCACTGCACTCACAGCCTGGGCAACAGAGCAAGACTGTTTCAAAAAAAAGAAAGGAATAATAGTCTTACTTTCCTCCTAAGGGGTTGTAAAGATCAAATCTATATTAGGTTGTTTGAGCTGCCATAACAAAATACTACAGATTAGGTGGCTTGAAAAACAAAAGGTTATTTTCTCAGCTTTGCAGACTAGAGGGCTAAGATCAAGGTGTCAGACAGTTTGGTTTCTCCTGAGGCTTTTCTTTCTGGCTTGTGGACAGCCGCCTTCTAGCTCTGTTCTTTCCTCTGAGTGTTCTAATGTTTCTGGTATCTCTTTGTAGGCCCAAATTTCTTTTTCTTATGACACCATTCAGATTGGATTCTGGCCTACCCTAACCACCTCCTTTAAACTTAATCACTTTTTTGAAGGCTTTATCTCAAAATACAATCACATTCTGAGCTACTAAGCACTAGGACTTTAACGTATGAATTTTGGAGAAACACCATTTAGCTAATAAGAGATCACTGTCCATTCTGTTTCAAACAATAATGTTTTTATCCTGCTACTGCAAAATTACCCTCACTCAAATCAGTGGAATCAATGGAATTAGTTTAGCTAGTAGGAATGCTAAAATAATGAAAAAAATAACGGCTCTGTGAATGGAAGGATTTGTTTGTGAAATTTGTTATATTTCAATGCCACTAATAATATCATACACTCTGTGACTAAGGTTTAAGTGAATAAATAATTTTATGAGTATTTAAAGCAAATACTAGTTGACTTGTAGTTTTATAGGTAACTACCAAATTACTGAATCTTTCAGACGTTTTCTCAGATTATTATTATGTGTGCTTTCAAGGGTCTTCTTGGGACTTTATTTAATCCATTTAATAACTTAGCTGTGTCCTTGAAAAAATAAGACTTCAGATATGCAGCCATTCCAAAAATGTTGTAATATTTATAGTTTCTGAAAAAAATTCTAAAGAAAAACTTAAGCTCAGGCTTATAAAGTTTATTTTACAGCATTTACAATATACAATTGATATCAACTCAAGAACCAAAATGAAAAAAGATGTTATGCTTATCAATAAACAAAAACCAGATAAAGAAATAATCAAATTATTTATTTCTGTTTTCCAGCTTGGATACGTAGTAAACTATAAACAGTTAAAAGTGAAATTAATTCCCATATTATACCTGATGGCTTTTAACACAAATAAATATCTTCTTTTTTTATTTATTACCTATCCCCCAGACAAAGAAGTTTAGACATTTAAAAAATACTATGTCTTATTGCTCAATTCTCTTTTGTAAAAACAAAGATCTTCCCCACATTAAATTTTGAAGAGTTGGTGTTTATAATTAAGTATCTTCGTGATTACCCAACAACTGTGCATACGTGAAAACATTGCTTAGCCGTCATGACATTGCAACACTCTTTACAAATGAGGAAATTCATATCCAGTAAACTTTTATTTATTTTGCAATAATATAAAGGACCCTTTCTAACATTTAGTGATATGCTGTTTATCTGAAATCTTTGTCATGGACAAGGATTGTTTCTTAGTCAGTGTGAGTATGTGTGTGTGTATGTGCCTGTGTCTGTGTTTAGGGAGAAATGACGTATTATGTCCTGAGTACCTTCTATTCACCAGGCATTATCTTCAGCACTTTGAATATGTGAAATTATTTCAATCTCAGAAGTATTTCATGGTATATGTTCTGTTAGCTCCATTCTATAGATAAAACTATCACTCAAGCCTGTTAAACAACTCCAACTTAATAAGTGTGGGATCTTTAAACTTCACAAATGAAGTTTAAAAACAGTGAGAAGCACTGTTACGTATGCACATTGGCAGAGTTATGTATGTGCATTAGCAGAGTCAAGACCCCAAGAAGTTACCTAGTCTTTACATAAAATGTCACCGAAACATAGATATCAGTCTATCCTCCCTCCACCCTCCAAAATATTCAAGAATGACACTATACCAATTATTTGTGATCTATTTCAGTATCCATTCTTAACTGCCAGAGTACATCCTGGAAGCCCTTAACCCCTTAAGAACACCCTGTTTTGTCCTGTCTTAGCTGAAAGAGAGAGTCTTTTCACCACCACTCATAATTGAAAATTCTCTTTGTACTGAAAGCACCTATTCCTTTTTCTGTTCTTAGTTGTCTGCTCAGCCCAGAGATTCTGGCAGGGACACTGATCTGAACCTGTTCTCATCTCAGGTTTCTCCAGGGGTTCCCAGGACAATCCTGCCACCAAATCAGAACATAAAGTAAACTCCTGGAACAGCAGATCTGTCAACATTAATCAAATACTTCCATGTTTGTATTTCAAATAGGAATGACTCTGAGTTGGACTAGATCTCTTCATGCTTACCCAAGCTATCTTACATATCAGCATAACTGAGAATTCAACAAGGAGGTAAAGAGGAACAATGGGGTAAGTTTAAATATCTCAAAATTTTTCAAAATAGATAAGTGAAAGAAATCTATGAGGTTTGTATTTATTTTACCAGCACATTTATACTAAAACATCCAACAACTATATTTTTACCACTACATTCCTATGACTATATCTATGACATAATTAGTGTTCGTTCTTAAGTGCTTAGGTGATTATAATAATAGTTATTATATAGCTTCTTTGCATATCTAATATTGTCTTTGTTTCTAGTTACAGACATTAGATCCAAGACACTTAGTCACTGGGTATTTTCTTTTTCAGATCTCTGGTTTTACTGTATAAATCTATCAGCCAGTCACATTCTTACATGTCTATTTTAAGTATGGGAGAGGCTCCAAAGAGAAGGTGAGTTCACAGACAGAGGTTGAATAAATGCAAACTTCTGATTGTCAATGATGAAGTTGTTAAATATTACAATGATTTTTGATGGATTTTTTTGCAAATTGGAAAATACATGAGTCAAGATCATTTGGGGAATGCTGTTAAGAATGAGATTGAACATGCAGTGTTTGGTTTTCTGTTCCTGTGTCAGTTGGCTGAGAATGATGGTTTCTAGCTTCATCCATGTCTCTGGAAAGGACATGAACTCATCCTTTTTTATGGCTCCATAGTATTCCATGGTGTATATGTATCACATGTTCTTTATCCAGTCTATCATTGATGAGCATTTGGGTTGGTTTCAAGTGTTTGCTATTGTGAATAGTGCTGCAATAAACATATGTGTGCATGTGTCTTTGTAGTAGAGTAATTTATAATACTTTGGGTATATACCCAGTAATGGGATTGCTGGGTCAAATGGTATTTCTTGTTCTAGATCCTTGAGGAATCACCACACTGTCTTCCACAATGGTTAGACTAATTTACACTCCTACTAACAGTATAAAATTTTTCCTATTTCTCCACATCCTCTCCAGCATCTGTTTTTTCCTGACTTTTTAATGATCGCCATTCTAGCTGGTGTGAAATGGTATCTCTTTGTGGTTTTGATTTGCATTTCTCTAATGACCAGGGATGATGAGCTTTTTTCCATATGTTTGTTGTCTGCACAAATGTCTTCTTTTGAGAAGTGTCTGTTCATATCCTTCACCCACTTTTTGATGGGGTTGTTTTATTTTTTTCTTGTAAATTTGTTTAAGTTCCTTGTAGATTCTGGAGATCAGCCCTTTGTCAGATGGACAGATTACAAAAATTTTCTCCCATTCTGTAGGTTGCCTGTTCACTCTGATAATAGTTGCTTTTGCTGTGCAGAAGCTCTTTGGTTTAATTACATCTCATTTGTCTATTTTGGATTTTGTTGCCCTTGCTTTTGGTGTTTTTTTAGTCATGAAGTCTTTGCCCATGCCTACGTCCTGAATGGTATTGCCTAGGTTTTCTTCTAGGGTTTTTATGATTTTAGGTCTTATGTTTAAGTCTTTAATCCATCTTGAGTTAATTTTTGTACAAGTTGTAAGGAAGGGGTACAGTTTCAGTTTTCTGCCTATGGCTAGCCAGTTTTCCCAACACCATTTATTAAATAGGGAATCCTTTCCTCATTGCTTGTTTTTGTCAGGTTTGTCAAAGATCAGATGGTTGTAGATGTGTGGCATTATTTCTGAGGCCTCTGTTCTGTTCCATTGGTCTATATATCTGTTTTGGTATCAGTACCATGCTGTTTTGGTTACTATAGCCTTGTAGTATAGTTTGAAGTCAGGTAGCGTCATGCCTCCAGCTTTGCTCTTTTTGCTTAGGATTGTCTTGGTTATACAGGATTTTTTTTGGTTCCATATGAAATTTAAAGTAGTTTTTTTCTAATTCTGTGAATTCTAATACTGTGAAGTCAATGGTAGCTTGATGGGGATAGCATTAAACCTATAAATTCCTTTGGGCAATATGTCAATTTTCATGATATTTATTCTTCCTATTCCTGAGGATGGAATATTCTTCCACTTGTTTGTGTCCTCTCTTATTTCCTTGAGCAGTTGTTTGTAGTTCTCCTTGAAGAAGTCCTTCACATCCCTTGTAAGTTGTATCCCTAGGTATTTTATTCTCTTTGTAGCAATTATGAATGGGAGTTCACTACACAGGGAGGGGAATATCACACACCAGGGCCTGTCAGGGGGTTGGGGGCTAGGGGAGGGATAGCATTAGGAGAAATACCTAATGTAGATGACAGGTTGATGGGTGCAGTAAACCACCATGGCACGCGTATACCTATGTAACAAACCTGCATGTTCTGCACATGTATGATTTGATAAATATTTGGTTTCAGCTCCAATATGTAAAGATCTTAGAAGTTATTACTCTTATCCTTACAATAAGAAAAAACTGAACAAGCTAAAAATAAACAAATTTTCTTAGATCTCTCAGAAAACTGAGGCCACAGGGCGAACTACCACCCCAAAATCCAGCAGATGAGTGAATCTTGAGAGTCACTGCTGAAATATGTTTATCTGAAGCAGTAGCAGCTGAAGTCAAAAACTGGTAGAAAAAAATGGTAAATTGGTAAATTGGGAGGCTGAGCATGCAGTAGTATAAGAATAAGAAACAGACAACTGTTGACAGAAGTCTTGAAGAACACACTTTAATGGGATTGATCTCTAGAAAATCCATCAGGTTCTCATGATGAAGATGTGAGAAGCAGCCCCTCCTGGCCCTGGCAGGAGGAGGGAAAGCATAGCCTTTGAAACATGCACAGAGCATTCTCCAAAACAAAGGCCTCCTCTCCACAAGAAATACTTTACCAGAGCCTTATCCCACCTGATGGAAGGATGTTATCCTACTCCAGCTCCCTCTAGTCCTCTTTACTCATTAGAAGGAGAAAAAAAGCTAAGAAATACCTGTGAAGTTTGCAGCCTAGGAACACAGACTTACTAAAAGACATTATGCATAAGATTTTTGACAAAAAGAATTCTGTGAAATATTTAAAGAAGTTTATTCTGAGCCAGTATTAGTGACCATGGCCCAGGGAATGGTCTTATGAGAAACTGTGTCCAAGGCAATTCAGTTACAGTTTGAGTTTATATATTTTAGGGAGACAGGAATCATAGATAAAACCACAAATCAGCATATGGAAGGTATACATTTGTTCAGCCTAAAGAGGAGGGGTATCTTGAAGTGAGGAGGGGGATTGGGAGGAGCACTTACAGGTCGATGTTAGGTCATTCTTGCATAGCTGTAAAGAAAGATCTGAGACAGGGTAATTTATAAAGAAAAGAGGTTTAATTGGCTCACAACTCTGCAGGCTATACAGGAAGCATGGTTCCACCATCTGCTCAAATTCTGGGGAGGCCTGAAGGAGCTTTTACTCATGATAGAAGATAAAGTGGGAGCAGGCATATCACATGGTGAGAATGAGAACAAGAAAGAGTGTCAGGAGAGGTGCCACATACATTTTGAAAAACAGATATCCTGAGAACTCACCCACTATTGCAAGGACAGCACCAAGCCATGAGGGATCCACCCCCCAGTGACCCAAACACCTCCCACCAGGCCCCACTTCCAACACTGGGGATTACAATTCAACATGTGGTTTGGCAGGGATGTATATTCAAACTATATTATTCTTCCCCTGGCCCTCCAAATCTCATGTCCTTCTCACATTGCAAAAACAATCATGCTTTCCCAATAGTCCCTGAAATTTATTCTTAACTCAATCCAGTGTTAACTCAAAAGTCCAAAGTCTCATCTGAGACAAGGCAATTCCCTTCCACTTCTGAGCCTATGAAATCAAAAACAAGTTATGTACTTCCAAGATACAATGGGGGTGTAGGCATTGGGTAAACATTCCTGTTCTAAAAGGGAGAAATCAGCCAAAAGAAAGGGGCTACAGGCCCCATGCAAGTTCAAAACCCATCAGTGCAGCTCCAAAATAATCTTTTTTGACTCCATGTCCCACATTCAGGGCACACTGTTGCAAGGGGTGGGCTCCCAAGGCCTTGGGCAGCTCCACCCCCTGTGGCTTTGCATGGTTCAATTCTCATGGCTTCTCTCCCAGCTTGGAGTTGAGTGCCTGTGACTTTTCCAGGCACAGGGTGCAAGCTGCTGGTGGGTCTACCATTCTGGGATATGGAGGATGGTAGCTCTCTTCTTATAGCTCCACTAGGCAGCGCCCCAGTAGGGACTCTGTTTGGGGCCTCCAACTCTACATTTCTCTTCTGCATTGTCCTAGTAGAGGTTCTCTGTGAGGGCTTCACCCTGGCAGCAGTCTTCTGCCTGGATGCCCAGGCCTTCTTATGTATCCTCTGAAATCTAGGTGGAGGATGCCACGCCTCCTTTACTCATGCACTCTGTGAACTTACAGGCTTAACCCACATGGATGCCAGTAAGGCTTACAGCTTGTTCCCTCTAGAACAGTAGCCTGATTTAGCTGGACCCCTTTGAACAGAGACTGGAACCAGAGGTGGAGTGGCCATGATGTGAGGAGCAGCTTCCTAAGGTGTTGCAAGGCAGTGGTGCCCCTGGATTAGCCCTGAAAACATTCAGTCCTCCTGGGTTTCTGTTGCAAGGGGCTAGCTACCTCAGAGATCTTTAAAATGCCTTCAAGGGCTTTTACTCATTGTCTTGGACATTATCATTCGATTCTCTTTTAGTTATGCAAATCTTTTTAGCAAGTGGTTGCTCCAAAGCCTCCTTGAATTCCTCTACCAAAAGAACTTTTTCTTTCTCTGCCACATGATCAGGCCACACATTTTTCAAACGTTTATGCTCTACGTTCCTTTTAAATACAACTTCCAACTTCAACTCATTTCTTTGCTCTTGCATCTTAGCATAGGTTGTTAGAAGCAGCCAGGTTACATCTTAAATATGTTACTGCTTAGAAAGTTCTTCCTCCAGGCTGGGCACAGTAGCTCATGCCTGTAATCCCAGCACTTTGGGAGGCTGAGGCTGGCGGATTACAAAGTCAGGAGTTCAAGACCAGCCTGGCCAACATGTGAAACCCTGTCTTTATCAAAAATACAAAAAATTAGCTGGGCGTGGTGGCGGGTGCCTGTATTCCCAGCCACTTGGGAGGCTGAGGCAGGAGAATTACTTAAACCCAGGAGATGGAGGTTGCAGTGAGCCAAGATCACACCATTGCACTCCAGCCTTGGCAACAACAGCAAGACTCCATCTCAAAAAAAAAAAAAAAGAAAGGTCTTCCTCCAAATACCCTAGGTCATGTCTCTCAAGTTCAGACTTTCACAGATCCATAGGACATGAACAGAATGTAGCCAAGTTATTTGCTAGGGCATAACAAGGTTGAACTTTGCTTCAGTTTCTAATAAATTCTTAATTTCCATCTCATACCTCATCAGCATGGACTTCATTGTCCATATCACTATTAGCATTTTGGTCACAACAATTTAACCAGTCTCTGAGAAGTTCCAAACTTTCCCTCATCTTCTTCTCTTCTTCTGAGCCCTCCAAACTCTTCCAATCTCTATCTGTTACCCAGTTTCACAGCTGCTTCCACATTTTCAGATATCTTTATAGCAATATCCCCAATCCTTGGTACCAGTTTTCTGTGTTAGGTCATTCTTGCCCTGCTATAAAGGAATATCTGAGACTGGGTAATTAATGAAGAAAATAATTTTAACTGGCTCACAACTCTGCAGGCTGTACAGAAAGCATGGTGCCAACATCTGCTTAGCTTCTGAGAAGGCCTCAGGGAGGTTTGACTCATAGTGGAAGGCAAACCAGCAGCAGTCACATTACATGGCAGGAATGGGAATGAGAGAGTGGGGTAGGAGGTGTCACACATTTTTTTTTAAAAAACGTATCTCCTGAGAACTCATTCTCTATTGTGTGCACAGCACTAAGCCATGAGGGATCTGCCCCTATGACCCAAACAATTCTTACCAGGTCCCATCTCCAACCCTGGGGATGACAACTCAGCATGAGATTTGTCAGGAACATTTATTTAAACTATATCAAGGTCATAAGTGGATTCAAATATTTTCTGATTGGCAATTGGTTGAAAGAGTTAAATTTTGTCTAAGGACTTGGAGTAGAAAAAAATGCTTGAGTAAGATAAGGGGGCTTGTGGAGACCGAGGTTCTTGCTGTGAGATGAAACCTAATAGGTAGCAGTCTTCAGAGATAATAGATAGCAAATATCTCCTTTTGGACATTAAAATATATGAGACTCAATTTATCTCTCCTAGATCAGAGAAAGAACTGGCTGCATTAATTGAGATTCTCTACTGATGCAAATTTTCCCCATAAAAGATTGCTTTGCAGGGCTACTTCAAAATATGTAAAAAATATATTTTAGGATAAAATATTTTTATTTCCTTCAGGGTCTGCTATCTTTCATGTGATGCTATACCTGAGTCAGATTAGAATTTGATATCTTATTGCCACATAGAGTCTGTCAATCTCATGATCTCTGTTTTAATGTTAATGCTGGTCAGTTGTGCCTAAATTCCCAAAGGGATGGGGTTTAATGAGGCACATCTGACCTCCCTTCCCAACATGGCCAGGAATTTAGTTTTTCAGTTTTCTCTGGGATCCCCTAGGCCCACAGAGGATCTCTTTAGTGGGTTGGGGTGGCTTAAAATTTTATTTTTTGTTTTACAGAATATAGGACATTTCCCTTTTTATATCCCTCACTGGTACACCAGTGGTTCTCCAGTATGGTAACAGTGGAATACAGCTAAAAGAGCAGCTGAAAAGTGGACAGACTGTCTCCACGGAGGAGTACTTAGGAAAGTCCAAAGTAATGATGAGAAACAAAAATGCAAAACAAACAAACAACCCCCCCAAAAAAAACTCTAGAGGAATTTAAAAGCCTATATACCCAACTTTCTGTTACCTGATATATCATGCCTTCCTACTTTCAACAAAAAAATTACAAGGCATGCCTACAGGCAAGAAAGAGCACTATATGAAGAGATAAAACAAGCATAAGAACTCAGATATGACAAAGATATTGGAATTATGAGATAAGGAATTAAAAATAACTGATTATTATGTTAAAGATTCTAATAGGAAAAGCAGACAATATGAAAGACTTGATGGTAAACATAAACATACAGATGGAAACTCTAAGAAATATCTAAAAGGAAACACTAGAAACCATAATACTATAGCAGACTTGAAGATTACTTTTGATGGGCTCCAAGAGTAGACAGGACATAAGTCAGGACAAGTGATAAGCAAATCAGTGGACTTGAAGATAAATCAATAGAAACTGCTAAAAACTGAAATTCAATTAAAAAAATAGAATACACAAAAACAGAACAAAGCATCCAAGCATATGGAAAAATTTCAAAAGTGTAGCATTTACATAATGGGAATATTATAAGGAAAGGAAAGAGAAAACAGGGCAGAAGGAGTATGTAAAGTAATAGTGGTTAAGAATTTTCCCAAATTTATGACAGACAACAAAATTCAGATTCAGGAAGCTCAGAGAATACAAAGCAAGGTAAATAACAAAACAAACTAGGACTAGGCATATCATATTCAAACTGCAGATAACCAAAGACAAAAGAAGAATATTGAAATAAACTAGAGCAGAACATTCCCATAGAGAGCTAAGAATAAGAACTGTAATAAACTTCCAATCAGAAACCATGCAAACAATAACAAAGTGAAGTGACATAATTAAAAGAAAGAAAGAAAGACAGAAAACAACCACCTAGAATCCAATATGCAGCGGCATCACCCTTCACATGTGAAGGAGAAATAAAGACTTTCTGAGACAAAAACTGGTGGAAGTCATTACCAGCAGACTTGCACTGTGAGAAATGTTAAAGATAGCTCTTCAGGGAGAATAAAAATAAAACTTGAATCTACATAAAGAAGGAAGAACATCAAAGAAAGAATGTGTGAAGGTAAATAAAACCTTTCATTTTTGATCTGGAAGATAACTGATACATAATGATAAAGGGGTTAATTCTAAGAAGATAGAGCAATCCTAAGTTTGTATACACCTAGTAACATAGAGACAAGCAATGTGAGGCAAAATTGGTAGATGTGAAAGGAGAAACCGACAAACTGCCATAATATTTGGAGACTTTAACACCCCTTATTAAGTAGTTAATATATCAAGCAGGCAGAAAATCAGTAAGGATATAAATGACCTGAAGAGCACTATCAATCAATATGATCTAATTGACATTTATAGAATATGTCCAACAACAGCAAAAAACACGTTCTTTTGAAGCTCACATGGAACATTCATCAAGATAGTGTACATTCTGGCCCTTATAACACATCTCAACACAACCTCAAGTTTAAAAGAATAACAATTATACAATAAGATTTTAAAGCACTCAAAATCAATATTGGAATTAAACTTGAAGTCAACAACAGAAAGATAGCTGGAAAATTCCCAAATATTTTGTAATGAAACAACACACTTCTAAATACTACATGAGTTAAGGAAGTCACAAGTGAAATTTAAACATATTTTAGACTAAATGAAAATAAAAATACAACTTACCAAAATTTGCAGGATACGGACAAAGCAGTGTCAATGCAGAGCTGGGAAGTTCTGCTGGTTTTAGGTGGGTTTCCCCATGAGTCTGGGATTTGGCTGGAGGTAGGCTAATCTAGACTGGTTTTATCTGGGGGCTTAGCTCTGCTCTACAGGACTCTCTCCTTCCCCTGAGACCTGTGACTATCCCAGGCATTAGTTTTGCCAGTGCTGTCAAAGGTGCGAGAAAGCAAGCCCATCCATGCAAGTACTTCTCAAGCCTCTTGCTTGCATCATATCTGCCTACAACTCATTGGCTCAAGCAAATCATATGGCCAAAACCAGAATCAAGAAGTAGGGAAGTACCTTCCACACATGGATGGAAGTGGGGCTAAAAGAGTGAATATCTCAGAATAATAATCTATTACAATAATATTGCCAACTTCAAATGGTTATTGTAAGTATTGAATTAAGATATTAAGTTATGTATTTATGTAAATTCAGCATAGTAGTTGGCACATAGTAAAAGCACCACCATTTTTAGCCATTTCTATTACTTTATTAGCCTCTGGAAATAAAACACGCATACTTCTTGTCCTCGTAGTGCTTATTAGTAAAACAGATGTTGCATATGTAAAGATAAGAAATGCCAGGTGTTGTGGGCAATATTTGGGAACTTTCTCCAGAATGAAGACTGATCTTGCATACAAGCCTAAAAGTACTGGCAATTCAAGTTCAAGCCTAAGTAAAATTACAAATATTCCAAATTAAAAAATGATGAGTTCATGTCCTTTGTAGGGACATAGATGAAATTGGAAACCATCATTCTCAGTAAACTATCGCAAGAACAAAAAACCAAACACTGCATATTCTCACTCATAGGTGGGAATTGAACAATGAGATCACATGGACACGGGAAGGGGAACATCACACTCTGGGGACTGTTGTGGGGTGGGGGAGGGGGGAGGGATAGCATTGGGAGACATACCTAATGCTAGATGACGAGTTAGTGGGTGCAGCACACCAGCATGGCACATGTATACGTATGTAACTAACCTGCACAATGTGCACATGTACCCTAAAACTTAAAGTATAATAATAAAAAAAATAAATAGAAAAAAAATAAAATAAAATCTTTAGAAATGACAATAAAAAGTCAAATTTTAGTATTAAACTCTTGAATGTCATGAGTTTACTGTATTGCATTAGTCTTTAATCCAATCTTGGTCATTTTAAAAACAGTAAAAACCTTGTATGATTTATAGTTTCCAAGTTAGTTTACAGTTTCAAAGTTCAAAATGGCTAAACTTTACTGAACTCTTACCATGGGCCAGGCACAGTTTTAAATATTTTGTGCCTATTTAAGACCCACAACATTTTAGGAGATAGTGATCCTATTATTTCTGCTATACAAGGGAAGAAAATTAGGCACAGAAATATTAAATGACTTGCCCAAAGTCACACAACTAGTAAATGGGGTAGTCAGGATTTGAACCCAGCTGGCACCAAGTTCATGTCTTTAGTTCCCACCCCCTTCAATGCTTTCCCATATATCATTCCATTTAACATCACTTCGCTCATTTATTTAAAGAATATTAATAGAGCACAATAATGTTCCATGTACAGAGCCAGGCACTGGAGAATATGCAAAAAAGTGCAAGACATAGGGCATGGTTTGCCATCCAGAAAAGGAAAGAATTTAAAAAGTGTTCCTCAGGCCATTCTAGCATGGCCTAGAGAAATCCATCTTCCCTCCCCAAGTCTTTATTTAATCTAGAAGAGAGAAGAGTCTTTTGGGAAACTCCACACACCAGAATTCTCCAGGTTATCAGTAGGATCCCAGGTACAACAGACCTCCATAGATGGGCTTGCTTTCTTGTGCCTTTGATCTATATTTCCCTTGAAAAAAAAATTCTTGATTGTTTTCTTTCATATGGTTTTAAAAACAAGGAGAAATCCCTTTTTACTCAACAGCATTATATTCTGTTGTCATATCACAAAGAAACTGTGCCCCTACATCCTCAGTTTTCTATAGAACCAGACACTACAGGTTGTCAATTGGTTTACTCAACATTCTGGCCTTTTCTGTTCATCCTCTGGCTAGGAAACATTCTGAGTTGTTTGCCTTTCATGTATCCACTCAGCCCAGTATCGACTCAGCCCCAACTGGTGATGCTCACTTCAAGCTAATACTGCCCAACCATCCTCCCATTTGGGTGACCCTCCTCTCTATCTGATAGACGATTTAGGTTAGGAAAAGATGTTATTTTTGGCTCTGCAGGCCTCTGAGAGTGGAGGCCAATTGTCAGCCTCAAATAGTCTACTTGTTTGGACTTCTCAGCCAGCTCCTGTAATTCTCATGCAAATGATCCTCAAATCCTGGACCTAATGCTTCCTCACCAGAGCATGGGTTACTGTGAGATGAAGTGTCTGCACGTGTTCTCTACTTTTGGAGTCCCGTTTAAGCTAAGGAGATGTGACTTTCTTGGAGGAGGGGTTTTATAAAGTTGGCTTGTGATATGGCTTTAAACTAAGAGGCTTATTAACCCAACGTAGTTTGATGCTGTGTAGTCAAAAGTTAAAGCCAAACTGGGATCAAGCAGAAACTAAGCTAAAAGTGAGTTGAAGAGTGCTGACAGTCTGAAGGGTGAGACAGTCTCCAAAGGAGGAGGAAGAGCCACAAGGGGATTGGTGACTAGAGGACTGAATTGATGGAGAACAGTGTGTAATATTCAGACCATGATCAGTGAGAAAACCTGGTGCTTGGGCAGTAGTTAGGAGGTCAACTCTATGGCAGAAGTAGACCAGTCTTGCGATGTAAATGGAACACCAGAAAGGCCAGGGATTTGAAATCTAATAATCCTAGTTTCAAATCCCAGCTTCATCACTGCCTGATATTGAATGTGTTATTTAACTTTCAGGTTTTCATTAATAAATTGGCGATTATTATACCAAGTCCATGAATCGTTTTGAAGATTAAAAGAAGGAACATGTCTAATGTACCTAGCTTAATTTTTCACACAATCTGAACATTCAATAAATACAAATTTTCTCTTTCTTTGCTTCCTAGTCTTCTACCCCTCCCCTAACTGCACCATAATCTTGATTCATCTTTATAAACTGGTTTTGTTTACCTGTCTTAAACTGAGTGATTTTAGGAAGTTCTGATAACCGTTTTCAATTCTTTCTAATTAGTTTAAAACTGTGGAATGCTACCTTTGTGCTTGAAATATCACACATTTCTCTAGGAACAATCTGGCCCATTCTGACGAACTGATAAAGTCTAGTTTTCCTTTCGACTAAAGTGAAATGTTCTTTATCCAAAAAGCCATGAAGAGTAAAGCAATAAATAAAGTATCTTGGCCTTAAGAAGGTAAAATTTATTCCCTTACCAGAAACAAAACAATGAGCACTCAAAACTTAGCATTAAATTCTGAGCAAATTCTGAGCAAAACTTAACATTGAATTCATGATTAAAATACAAGCAAATTATTTAAACAAATTCACACAAGCCTGTAATATTAATTCCAAAATTAATGATGCTATATTTAAAAAATGTAAGGGAAATTGCATTATTAGAAACTCTAAGGGCCCAGACAAGTTTTACTGTACTTGTACCTAGAGTATTCCCTGAAATGAAAAAATCATATGAGAAATCTTTTTTTACAGTAATTTTAGATGTAGTAGTTTTTGTCATACAGGATTTAACCTATAAGTTAGGGAAATTATAATGTACAGAGGTAACTGTCAAACTTTTTAAACCAATAATATGTTTCTTTAAATGAAATGTTATGTGGAAGACCTATATACATAATAAAAAATAGCAATAGTGAGAGTGAGAACCTGGAATTTATCTTCTTCAGAAACACATATTCTCTCTCCAATGTCTGACCGCTACAGAGACTCTTAGCCCCCAGCTCCCTCAGAAAGCTCCTAAGGCTTCAGGATCCACAAGATAGTCACTGTTCTAAAGCACCATCAAACCACTTTTTTTTCTAAATTGCTTATTGTAACCAATTAATGTGTCATTAAATAAATTTTAATAAATCTCAGCTATATTTTAGCTTTCAAATGAAATTTAAAAAGATTAAAGTGGCTTCTCAATAATTTCTTTTTAAATATTTATTTCAGATATAAATGAATATATATTCCTGGGTATGTTGCATCATAATTTAAAAAGGATTTTAGGTCTAGAAGACCACATACTACTTCATGAGGTTGAGAAAACCTCATAAAAATGGTAACATTTTGGTAAGGTGATTTTTAAATGACAAACTTCCAACTCTAATAAAATATAATGAAAGCATATTTAGAAGAAAAGTTATAACTAAACACATGTATAGACCAATCAATGAAGAAGTTGGAAGCAAGAATTTTGTTAGCAATAAAAAAAGTAGCTGGATATTTTTAGCAGTTTATTTATTTATAACATTATAAGTTCCATGCTATTTTTGTATCTATCTAAAAAGTGCTTTGGTTTCAAACCTAAGATTATTGAATAACTTGGCCTGTCTCTTACACTCTAAGTCCTTTATAGAGAAACATATGTGAAAATATTTCAAATGCTTTAAGTGCAAAAAGTGGGCATAGCAAATAACTTAGTAAATCCGTGGAATTGGGTGATGTGTCTTCTCCTCATAGCACTGCAGATGTATTTGTCTTTTAGGTTCCAGCATCATTCCTGTATTAATTTTCAAATAAACATCCAAAAGAGATCAGTTTCTTTTTATGTGGAGCACAAAGATATTGTGTTGGTTAGACTCCAATTGCTGAGTTGCCAATAGCAGTCCCTTGGCTCCTTAAGCTACACAGTATTTTTTTCAAAATGATGCATCTAATTTCTGACCAGCTTTTCTTAACATGATTCGAGATGTCATAAAGTCTTCAAAAAGCAGCATATTCTGAAGATTTCTTAAAGTATTTCTTCTGCTCAACAGGCTCCACCAAACCCATTATATGACATTGTGACTTGTGAGTGATACTGATCAATGTTGAGAAGTAATCTTATGTGGACTGGTTAATGGGCAACCGTTCCTTACCATTGGCCCTAAATTTGAATCGTAGGTCTCTAACAAAACTGGTCTGGGAGCTAGTTGAGATAACATACACGTCATTAATGTAACAGGAATCACAGTTGCAATAATAATTAATATTGTAGTGTTTGATTACTATCAGATATAGAATGACCTAGTTCCAATCTAATTTTCATCTCTTCCTATAACCTGTAAAACCAAATAAAATGACTGAGGTGCATTCCAATCAATTTAGAAAGTTTTCTTTTTCCTTTTTGCCAAGGTTGAGGATATGCCCCGGATAAAGAAACACAAGCCAGAGCAGAATCTGTAGCCTGCACTTTCTTCAAAGAGGATTTTGAGGGCTTTGATATTTAAAGGGGAAAAAGTGGGCAGGAGGGGAAAGGGGAGAGAAAAAAAAGATGGAGGGTATGATCACATTGTTATGACAGTTTGATTAGCCTTACTGAATCCACATGTTGCACGTAAAAAGAAGGGGTGGAGGAAACAATTATATATTTATCTCGTGCTCAGTACACCTGCAATTTACATAAATCAACATCGAGTAGAGGAAGAAGTCAAGTATACATTTGGCTCAGGATGGGCAGGGTGCAGGGGACAATTTCTGGTTTTTCTTGTCCTGTACCCTGAAGATAAGTAGTTTATATATGAATACATAGTCAGGGTGAGGGAGGCCACCGCAAAGACATGTGGCATTCTACATGTATATCTATCAGTTAAGCAACAAAAGGAAAGGCAGTTTTGTGTGCGTGTGTGTGTGTGTGTGTGTGTGATTCAGCTTCCACACTTAACTTTTCTCTTTTGGCATAGTGAATTTGGGGTCTGGAGATTTATTTTCCTTTTACAAATCTATCAAATGGAATTCAGCTTTGGTAATCAAAAAATTCATTCAACAACCATATATTTACTGTCTACTACATGCAAAAAAAATACACTAGAGACAGCAGGGTATCCAAACACAAGGAAGGCGTCACTGTGGCTTCAAGAATAATCAAACCTGGCATTGAAGAGGACACAACTTTTAAATCAGCACTAAGAAGAGCAATAGCTAGTACTTATTGAGTAACTTATATGTGCCAGGCAATGTTCTAAAATTTTTTACTTTAGTACTTTCATTTTCACAACTGTCTTATCATCTAATTTTATATATGAGAAACTTGCTCAATATCACACAATTACTTAGCAGTGGAGCCTGTATTCAAAGGCGGACATCTAAGAACCGTCACCCACTTCTAGTGTGCCATGCAGCCTTTCTGATACAAAACAAACGATATATGTAAAACATTATGGGGATTTTTAAAGATGTAAAAATACACACCCAACTGCAAAATCATGACTTCTTAAATGGGATGGTTTTGCAAATAAAAGTTGAACTATAATTGAGATTTTAACATCTAAACACAGGGATGATGGTAACCAGTTTAGAATGAGAAGGGGAACAAAATCTGGAAGTCAACAGTTAGAGTGGAGAAAATGTTTTTGCTATGATTTTTAGAAAGTCAGTTATAACCTGTCTTTTGACATATTTAACAATGAAGAAAAGGTGAAACTGTTAAAGGTTGTGATAAAGTGGAGGACTTTGTGAAGGCTCGGGGAAGATGGGACTTAAGTATGGTGAGAAAGAAAAGAAAGTAGTAGGATAAGAGACTGGTAAAGATTTAAGGGAGAATAATAACCAGACAAGACTCAGAAGGAGGTAAGAAGCAAGTCAATAAAGAATACATGAAGAGGGGCCAGGAAGAAGGAGTCTTCTTTTTAAGAAATGGCAATGAAGAACAATGTGGTAAATGAGTTAATATAAAAAGTCAGAGGATGTAGAAAAAAGCTACTATATTTAACAACATCTTAAGTTCTGATTTAAGAACAAAAAGTACTCATAAAAGATATTTCTCAGCTTACTTTCTTTACATGGTACTTTAATGCCTCCAAAATTACGTTTATTTATTTATTTTTTTGAGATGGAGTTTCACTCTTGTTGCCCAGGCTGGAGTGCAATGGTGCGATCTTGGCTCACCACAACCTCCGCCTCCCAGGTTCAAGCGATTCTTCTGCCTCAGCCTCTCGAGTAGCTGGGATTACAGGCATGTGTCACCATGCCTAGCTAATTCTGTATTTTTTTAAATGGAGATGGGGGTTTCTTCATGTTGGTCAGGCTAGTCTCAAACTCCCAACCTCAGGTGATCTGCCTGCCTCAGCCTCCCAAAGTGCTGGGATCACGGCGTGAGCCACCGTGCCTGGCCTGTTTTTTATTTATATATTTATTTTATGGCGCAAAATGATCAGTGAGGTCAATAGACATTTACCAATTAATTTATTTACCAAATATTTACTGAGCATGTATTGTGTGTCAGAAACCATGTTAAGTACCAAGAATATAAAATAAATAAAAAAGAGAATTATCTCTTTCTTCTAGAGCTTTCCTTTTAATGGGAGAAGCAAAGAAACACATATATGAAGAAGTGATAAGTTTTATGATAGAATAAGTCCAAAATGTAATGCAAGGTTATCACTCAAGTAACCTAACATGGTCCAGGAAGATCAGGGAAGACTTCTGAAGGAAGTGGTGTTTAAGTAGAGACTAATTTGAGAGTTGACCAGGACAAGAAATAAGCAAAAGTACCAATTAACTTGATCTCAAGTGTCATATAAAATATTTTTAATTCAAAAGTCACAAAAGTGGAAATGTTATATAACCCCAAGGCTTCAACCCTCAAATTTACCCTCTAACATAAAAAAAATTCCTACCTTGTTGTTGTACTATTGAGTTTGATTTAGTTTTTTCCTTCTAAATATATTTTATTGACCTGTGATTTTGGAGGGTCAGGGTTTCTCAGAGCTTCCAGAGACCTAGGTACAGCAGATGTGTTAATAAAGAGCAGAAAGTTTCATCTTTGAGTGCTCTAATGTTCACGAGACTGGCATTACAGGTAGCTATAAAGAGAAGGGTAGCTATAAATGAACAACCATTTGTTTTGGAGACCCATGGTACATGGGATATATGTTTTCCAAGTCCAAAGACACACCTTGTCATCTAGGTAGGACACTGATGGCCTCTAGGGTATTGGCTCAAACTTTACATAAAACTTAGATATTCTGTTGGTGAGATTTGGAGTTTCGTTTAACTTCATTTTTTTCATATACTCTTAAGAACACAGTTGCACTGAGTCAGAAAGAACAGATCTACAGTATTATTTCTTCTGGTACAAAGGTGGAAAGTTAACTGGATGTTATATGTAAGTGTGTTTTGGAAGATATCTTTAGAGGAAGGAAAATTAATGGTGTTCCAGGAAGTTTGTGGGGTTGACTGGTGAGATGACAAGCATTTTGAGGGATTCTGAGGCTGGATTTATAGTCTGAGAGAGACATAGTCACTTGAAAGTAGAGTCTAGAAGCCTTAAGAATGATTTTCTTTCATTTCATCATTTTTCTGATATGCCATTCTGAGGTTCAAATCAGTTCAAGTTCCATAGCACCATGTTAACACTGAGCACGTTGACTCATATTTGTTTCTCAGTCTCAGCTTTTAGCCCTCACTGAAGATAAAAGTTTTTCCCCCAAAATTGAGGTAGATTGGAAAGGAATAAGAAGAGAGACCAATAAATTTAAATAAGGATTGAATGTAATATTAAGTATAGAATATCAGAGAATCACTTTGTTCCTAATCTCATTATTGCAATGTGCAAGAATACTTTTCTTAAGTAGGAATAATGTTTACAATTGCTATGTAGTATTAGAGAAAATTATTTTTGATGTTTCTTTCAAATTAAATAGAAAAATATAAGTATGCATGTCATAGTAAGATTTACCATAAGTAGCTTTTCTATCCCATTCATTTGAATATATCGTAGGTTAGACAAAGGCCCACATGGAAGAATGATTTATCTCTACTACCTGAGTTTTACACTTACACTTTGACAACTTACAAGAGGCCCAGGCCGTAAATGTCCTCATTCTGAAGCTCACTCATATCCATCCTCACTTATGGATTATTTGGAATTAGAAGAAATACATGATTTTATACGTCTGTAATTTGACTTATATCCTCTCTATGCTTCTGAACTTTCTCCTGAAAGGTTACCGGTGATCTCATTACTGCCACATCTTTTCCTCCATTCCTATTGTTTTGACGTCATTGTTCCACCTGCTATTGGTGCCTATGCTTCCTCTTGGGAACACCCACCTCCTTCTCCTTTGAGAATCCAGCGCTATCATGACTACTCTTACCATTTTTAACTCTTTTGTATCTCCTGGCCCTAAACAAATATCTGATGTGTATTATTGTCAATGATTATATCTTATAGTTTTGTCTCACTCTTTCATTAAACAGAATCTTTTTTGAGTGCCATGAATGACAGAAGTAACTATCTGCAAGGTGTAGAGATAAGGCTAATATAGTTTCAATGTCATAAGGCCAAGGGACTCAGAAATGGTGAGAAACAGTATTCAAACCTAGGACTTCTGACTATTAATTTGGTGTCTTTTTGGCTTGACTGATTATTTTCTTTTCTGGTATTTAGAATATTCAATTTATATACTTTTCTCCCATCAGAAAAATTGAAACTTTCTTTATGAATGTGGTTTGGGTCATACAACAAGATTGACTTCTTAATCCTCAGCAGGATCTGGATTTTCTAGCTCCTAAATCCTCATATTGTGTTCTGTGGAGTTCATGATTCATATGTTTTAAGCAAAGGGAGGAACATAAAAAAAGGAAAAAAAAAAAGCCTAAGCAAAAATCTTAGGAGAGATGAAGTCAAGATTTTAGAAAACTGGAGAAACCTGTTTATAAGATGTATAATTTTTCCATATCCTGAGGACATTATCTGTGCTATCACTCTAGAATATTTTAGCCAATACCTTTGCACACTTGCCTAAGGTTGCCTAATGTTTAAAGGCACATACAGGTCAAGAGATAATGAAGTTGTGGTTCTATATTCTTAATGTGGTACCAAGTAAGCTATGTGATTAGAGATCATGTAGTTCAAGCCTACATTTTAAGGATGAGAAATGTCTGATTCAGAGAGGTTAAATAACCCACACAAGATCAGGTAACAATTTATTTTCAGAGTCAGGACGAGAGCTTGAATCTAGAATGTATAGTTCAATATTCTTTCTCTTTCCGTGTTTTAGTTAAGACTAAAGCTGTTTGCTTGTAAAGCTGCATTGATTTGGGATTCTTTCTGGACCAAATGAATTAGAATCCTGGAAAGGTAAGGCCCAGATATAATTATATATTTTTGAAGCTGACCAAATGATTTAAAAATGTATCCACAGGTGAGAACCAGAGTCCAATAAATCTTACAATAAAATTTTAATAATTTACACAAATAATCCCTTACAGAGTAAGATGCCCTAGAAGATATAATCTTATTTAAGTGTAATTTTATTGGGGGCTATTTAAGTTCAAATATATATTACAAGTAATAAAGACTTTAATGGCTATTGTTTTATTGCATTCACTAGCAATGTTTTACTGTCTGTTGGTGGTAGTGATAAACAGAGAAAAACATACTAATCATGAAAAAATTCTTGGAGCTTTTTTGGCATTGCACTCAGTCGTCTGCGTATTTTACCTCCAGAGTCTGCATAAATTAGGTACTGCTTATTGAATCTTAGATATAGGAAGTAATTCAGATATCTTTAAGGAGATTGAAAGACAAGAAGATTTCAAGTTTAAATATCTACTATGTATGTTTTATCCTTTTTCTACATCTGAGAAGAACATTAACATTAATATTTGTAAAAACCACATAAATCCACATATGATTATGAAATAATCATGTAAATGATTGACAAGTAAAATGCAAAGTTCCTCGAATTGAATATATGCATTTAAATGGCTGTCTTGTGGTTGCATGAGACATAAAATGTTGAATGAATGGCTTTTTGAAAGTTAGCATTTTAACTGTTAAATGTTGCTTAAGGAGTAGGAAACATACAATTATATGCAACTAGGTGTTAGCTAAACATAAAACATGAAAAAGCAGTCCTTTAAGTAGGTATAGCTGCATTCCTAATTCATCATCACTATGTGTATAAATTACTGCTGTGTGGGTTTGCATAACTGGCTGAAGGGGAGGTTCTTCTATTATTAGGGTGCAACTCATGGCAAGTATAACAAGCAGCAGCTTCAGAATCATCTAGGTTCCTAAAATCAAATACTATCTGGCCTTTTAATATTTTGTGATTACTGGGTAATTTTCCAGAGAATTATGTTGATGAAATTCAGGGATGTCATTTTTGCTGTGACATTTTTAGAATAAAATGGTTTTCATAAACAATGAGCAATAAAAAAGTGTAATTAACAAATGCTTTAGCGATGGAAACTGAAAGATTGGCAAACATGATTTTCTTCTTGATAAAAAGACAACATATAAATTTCTTTTTCAGAAAAAAGTAAAAACTATCTGCAAAGGAATATGAATGTTCTTTGCAAGTAATCTGAGACTAAAAAACTCCAGAAACACAGATTTTAACTTAAAAAATGAGAGGATCATATGTGTAACAAACTCTGAACTTTAGGTGCACTTAATGCTACACGCTAAAGCAATATAATATGATAGCAAAGAGTATAGATGCTGTAGTCAGGCTGCCTGGTTTGAATCCCATCTCTGCGATTTATGAGCTAAAGAACCTTGGGTGAATTTCTTAATCCTTTTTGCTTTAATCTAAAAAATGAAATAAAAGAGTACTGACTTCATAGGGCTATTTTGAGGAATAAATAAGCAGATATATTTATATTTTATTTTATTTTACTTTTTTGAGACAGGGTCTTACTCTGTTGTCCAGGCTAGAGTGTAGTAGTGTAATCATGGCTCACTGTAGCCTTGACCTCCTGGGCTCAAGTGATCTTCCCACCTCAGCCTCGGAGTAGCTGGGACTACAGGCATGTGCTACTTTGCCTGGCTAATTTTTTTTATTTTCATTTTTTGTAGAGACAAAGTCTCACTGTTTCCCAGGCTAGTATCAAACTCCTGAGCTCAAGTAATCCTCCTGCCTCAGCCTCCCAAATTGCTGAGATTACAGTCACGAGCCACAGTGGCTGGCCACCAAATATATTTTGAACCACTTAGTGAGTTATAAGTATCATGTAGAAATATTTGCTGCTATTATTCTTATTATTTGTTATATCTCATTTAGATTTAAGAACAAGTATCCATTACTTTCATGTTCCTTTCCACCTATAGTTTTGAATAAATAGAATAAATTGTATTTTAATGAATCCTCTCATCTAATCAGCTATTGGCTAATCAGCCATCCATATCAGTCACTCAATACTCAAATGGTATGTAAATTTTTAAATGCGTTGGAGTCATTTTTCATTTCAGAAAAACTCTCAAATTATCAAGTTAATAAGAAAATGTAATTTAGATTTCAGTAAACTTTAAAACTTTCTTAGTTCTTGTTTTCTTCTACATCTAATTTTCTATTGAAAGAAAAACAAGAGAATTTACTTTATGAGTTCTTAAACCAATTCAAGAATGGATTAGTCCACAGGAAAAATATTTTTTTAAAAATCTATGATAAAAGCTATTTAAGTAAAATAGAGTATTACTACATTCAATATATGTTTCTTCCTTTTCTCTATTTTGTCTCTAACTGGATTGTTTTTGGGGTTCAGAATTGCAACTTTCTCTATATCTACGTATATCTCTATAGAAATGCTATTACAGGCCGGGCATGGTGGCTCACACCTGTGATCCCAGCACTTTGGGAGGCTGAGGCAGGTGGATCACCTGAGGTCAGGAGTTTGAGACCAGCCTGACTTACATGGTGAAATCCTGCCTCTACTAAAAATACAAAATTAGCTGGGTATCGGGGTGCATACCTGTAATCCCAGCTACCCTAGAGGCCCAGGCAGGAGAATCACTTGAACCCAGGAGGTGGAGGTTGCAGTGAGCCAAGATCGTGCCATTGCACTCCAACCTGGGCAACAAGAATGAAACTCCATCTCGAAAAAATATAGATATATCATAAAAGGCATAAATTTTTCATTTACATGGAGCTTGCTAAAAATATCCTGTATGATTAACATGCAATTAAATTTATAATGTTAATTAAAAATTAGCATCTGCTAGAACAGAATTCATATTTAAGGTCTTTTTTATATTAAATGTAACAATTTGATCTTGAACACGTTCCTAAATTTTTCAAGTTCTTAATTGTAAAATGGCAACCCAATACCATTTTATCTCAGTGGTTTTTGCTAAGGACTGAAAAACAACTTAAAACATTTTGTGTTATGTAAAAACTAATTCACTCAAGTAGCTATGCTCATTTTTTTTAGTTAGAAAAGCAGTAATTTCATAATAAATAAGTGCCAGTTATAGTCAGAAGAAACAATAACCTGAGGGAAAAAGGAAGAGATGGAAGAATTATAACGTGTTCTATGTCCTTGTCTGTTGCTAAATGCTGGTTCTATGGGTAGGGCCCAGGGCTTCATCTGAGTGCAGTCTACAATAGGTTTAATACTGATATCAGTTTGGGGCCTGTGTGTGTATGTTCCCAGTCTAGGATTTCCTAATTCTTCTCATGAGAGGACTCCCTTTTAATTTAAAAGGATTATTTTTCGCAAGACTCTTCTTCCCCATTTAACGGTGCTTATATGTTTGTTATATATCAATGAAAAAACACATGCCACAAAGCATTTATGAATTCAGTATCAATTTAAAATGAATACATGTTACTAATTACAATAGAGACTTAATGTATGTTTAAAATAGTATATATATGTGTGTGTGTGTGTGTGTGTGTGTGTGTGTGCTTTAGTCTATAGATAATTCGATTTACCAACCCCTTGGAAAGGAATCCCAGTACATCTCAAACTGGGAATTGCTGACATTGCTGATGTATTAAAGTGACTTCTTAATTGGAAAATTCTATATGACCCGCTTATTTTCTTCCCAAACCATTCTATCTTTAAATAAGCTTTGTGCCTTTAAGAGGAATTATGATTATACCGCATACTATGTATATATATTTAAATGAACAATTAATGAAAATTGTTCCCAATTATTTAAAAAAAAAGAAGAAGAAGAATACTATTTTGCGGAGGCAGTGCGTGCAAATCCTCTGATGTGTCATGGTGGAGTCATTCTCAAAATCTAATGGCTAGAAAATTGAGTAAACATAGAACTAATAAAGAAAAGATTTCTTCACATCATATAAAATCAGCCTACAAAAGAGCACCTTGCTGTGGAAGATTTTGAGACAAGCACAAGGATTTTTTTCACAGTGATGATATCTCATGCTTGCAGGCATTAGTTACAAAGTTAAAAAATTCCTCTTCACATATCAATACCATAGAAGTGACTGTTGTCAATTATTGTCAGCATGACCCCATTCTCCCCATCACATCCCCACCATCTTTCTTTTCAGCATAAAACACACTATATTTAAAGAAACAAGCCATTAATCAGGATTAAAAACTCTTCCTCTCACTCTTTGCAAGTACCTGATAGAAAATGCTCCCAGTTGACATTCCATTCATTTGAATTCTGCTTTCATTCCTCAAAAACACTGGGACTATTTTTTTTTCAGATCCACTTTGTAGGACAAAAACCATTATATAACCATAAAAGTCACTTTTCCTCTTTCTAATTTATGAAACTTGTGATCCCTACCAATGCTCCATAAAACTATAACCCATTTCTAATATCATCTTCCTTGGTTCCATTTCTTCTTTTCCAAAATAAGCTATTAAGTGAGAAGTCACTCACTGCCTTCTTTCTTGATAGATTTGGAAGCTAGACTTAGGAACCCAGACTACCTGTATCCTACTGTTCATTGATTCATTTAACTTACAAATATTGACCAAGTACCAAGTACCACCATCTTAAGCATCAACGTTTGCATATAATGGTAGGCAATTTTAGTGAGCACTAACTTGGTACTAGGCACTCTACTAAGCACTTTCATTATTTTCCTATGCGCTGGATACTATTATTATCCCTGTTTTACGTATGAGGAAATTGAAACAGATTAAATAACTTGTCCAGGAATTCACATACAGACAGTTTAAATCTTAACCCTTGATAACATGATGAAGTATTTGTTTCTAACAAGAGCATTCTGGACATTAAAGGGCCTTAGAGTATGAGAGAAAAAAGCCAGAAAAAAAAAAGGAATAGTAATAATAATTTTTTAAAAAGTAGAAATAAAAAGGTAAGGAGTTAACATCCATTAGATTCCATTTTCTATTCAAATATGTATATTTACATACAGTACTGCTGAATTGACTCACAGTTCTTAGGTCCTATAGAGGAGTGCAGTGAAAAGGAAGACAATTTACACAGTACAGAGCTGAACATAGGACTTACAAACAAAAAAACCGTCAAGGAATACAAAGTAGCTTCCCTAGGTGTAAAGTACCGGGTCTAGAATTCTATGAGGCTAGGGAGAAGATAAACGACAAAAGCTATAAGAGATCAGAATGAAAAGAGATCCACAAGCCTAAGAAGCCCAGGCCCTTGAGGAGAACCATGAATTTGAGCAGGATTTCACTAATTCCTTTAAAAAGTAGCCATTGCCTCAAAGTACGACTCCATCAGCATAGGCAGGACAGTGGGAGTGAGGAAAGGCTTAAAGAGTTTTCCAGCCTGGCTGGGGTCAGACAATTTGCCTGGGGAAATAGTGGGAGCTGAGGTTGAAAAGACCGATTGGCTTCACGTTTGTGGCAGGCCTTGTCCAAAAAGCAATAGGAAGTCGTTGAAAGGTTTTGTGCAGGGGAGCGACAGGATTAAGGCACTACTTAGTAGGAAGTCATATCAAAAGCAGCAACCTGATAAATGGCAAATACGACAGAAGGAAAAAAAAATAAAAGGAATTTTCTTCACAGTGACTCGACTTTGAGGTAATAAATGCCTGAGCCACATTGGAAGCAGGGGTCTCAGAAGGAAGGCGCAGATGGGAAAGGCTTTTCTGGGCGGTGGCGTTTCAATGCAAGGAGGGCGCTTGAATCACTGACAGACTTCAAGTTAAGGGAGTTTTCGTGGCTGAGGTTAGTAAGTCACACGCACAGCTCTCCAAAGGCATGTATGGGGAACGCCAGCCTTGGCTAAAAGACTGATTCAAGTTATGTCCGTCACCCTGAGCAACCAAAACCACCCACTGCAGGGCAGGTGACCCCACAAAGCAAACCAAGCCATCTGGTCCACGCTCCCCACCTCCGGGAGGGAGATGGAAAAGTTTCGGGAGTAGTCCCCGGCCAATCGGAAAGACATTTTTTCATTCCTCAACCACTACTCTCAGGTGCTCCAGGGAGGGAGGATGACTTCCTGACGGTCCTCCTGCCGCTCCTCCCTCGGGCCAATTATGAAACTCTGGGCACTCTTGACCTCACCCCGTTAGGGCCCGGGAGGGGCTCCCTAGTATAAAGTTCGCAGCACCAGACAGTTGAGCTCACTTGCCTGATATTTCCAGTGTCAGAGGGACACGGCCAACGTGGGGTCCCTTCTAGGCTGACAGCCGCTCTCCAGCCACTGCCGGGAGCCCGTCTGCTCCCGCCCTGCCCGTGCACTCTCCGCAGCCGCCCTCCGCCGAGCCCCAGCGCCCGCTCCCATCGCCGATGACCGCGGGGAGGAGGATGGAGATGCTCTGTGCCGGCAGGGTCCCTGCGCTGCTGCTCTGCCTGGGTAAGTTCTCCCCCTCTGGCTTCCGGCCGCCCCAAAGAGGAGACAAATAAGGAAGGCTCCTGTGCATTTGTCATTCGACAAGTACGGAGATGTCTCCAGGTTCAAGTGTGCTCTATTTAAAATTACGTCTTGTTTTGTGAGTCTGTCTTCCGCTATGGTGGGACTGGGGGTGGGGACTGGGGATCGATGTTAAAATGCCTTTTATTGGTGAATTAATTATTGGCATATATGTTATGCATGGATTGAAATATCTCCTTGTTAAACAAAATAAAAAGTTGTTGAAAAAGCTTTTTTTTTTTGAAAAGTTGCCAGTCCTAGAAATCTAAAGGCCTGGAACGCACTGTTAACATTTCATGTCTTGTTCCTTTTTGTTGGAAAGTGGGGAATAGAAGCTAGCGTAAGAAATTTTTTGGGGGGGGTCGGGGGGGAAGCTTTCCTCCTCTGTCTTGGCGCTCAGTTTTCTAAAACCTAGCCTGGTTTAGCTTTCCCGGAGGAGCTGGTATGCGCCAGTGCCAGTTGGCTGAGCTCCAGACACAAGAGAAATAAAACACTGGTCGAGGGTATCTGGAGCAGAAGGGCCCTGGGCAGGTCCTGGCGCTCCCCACCGCCCTTCGCCCCTACACCTGCTGCTTCCGTTTTCCCCTGCAGCCTCCCAAGCAGCCTCTGGAGCAAGCGTTCTGCACTTGCTGCTAATTGCACTCCATAGCCTGTGATCGCTGAGGGTATTTTAATGCCAGTCTTCCTATTTGAGATGATTTAGTTCAAGGGGAGAAATTTCCTAAATAGCCTTTCTGTTAAAAAAAAAATTACTTCTTTCCAATTCCTTAAACTTCAGTTTAAGGAATTTGAAAGAGTTTGAAGTCGTATATGAATATCTTAATAAAAACATAAAAGTTACCACCAGTCTCATATTCTCCCTGGATTTGGAATGAGGCTGATTCCCCAGACATTCTAACTCTACCTGTGAAGGATGTGACTGTTAAATTGTTATTTTGACACACCTTATCTCAGGGGTTGAGAGACCTAATGAAATGCATACTATGCATAATTGAAACTTACAAGTCTAAGTCCAGGAACACAAGTGGAAACTAGATATGTGGTTTCTGCCAAAACTGAGCTAAGAAAGACTTGCTAGAAGATTCTCAGTAAACAATGTGGCTTTGCTGTCTTTGTTTTGAAAAGAATTAAATTAGAAAGGTGACAGTCTTCCTAGAGTTAGAAATTAACCTCGAGGTCAGAATAACTTAGCACTTATTATTTTCCCCACATGTAAGGTTGCATCTGAACAATGCACATGTCTGTTCTGGGTGTTTCATCGAATATTCTAATTTGAGACAGCAAGAGCCTGTGAATAAACTGGTTACTACCCACTAGTGTGTGTGTTGTGTGTGTTTTTGTTGTCATGAAAGTGCTTACCTCCTTCATTGCATTACTTAATTATAGTTCATCTATTTCGTCAGCTGCCAAGCCCATTTCCAAATGAGTTAGGTCAGTTTCTGTTTTCCCAGTTTGTTTGGATATTTCTCTGCCACTAGGAAAGTTCCTGTTTCAAGTTCTGTATTATATCTCTAAACTCTATTCAGTTATGCAGAGCTCATAGCCTTATTTTGGCAAGACCACCTGTTATTTCTGAAATTGCCTTCTTTCCCCCAAACAAAATATTTCCTAAAAATACTTTTCCCAAATCTTGTCCTTCCCCCTGCAAAAAAGAGCGAGACATTTATTTTAAATTTTAGCATACATATTATAACTGCTTTATGTAGTTATGACTAGGGAATAAAGTTCCAGCCTCCACCCTTAACACATACAGATTTAAATTGCTATGCACAATCATTTGGTTACTTTTAAATTTTACACGTGTTTAATATTGAGGTTCTTGTTTTATAAATTGGGGAACTGTGGCCCAAGTTCACATAGAAAAGTAGTGACAAAGTGAGAGAGTCCACACTTGGGCTACTAGCATATTTGGCCTACTGAACATTAAGTAGAAGAGTTGAAATACTGGATAACATTTTTTAAAATAATCTATAATTTTAGAGCAGAATTTTGTCTTTTTTAATCTTGTGATTTTTCTAAAGAGAGGAGGATAAATTTTTATCTTGAATTCTGCAGTTATGTTCAGGGGCTTTCTATTTAACATCAAACATTTTTATTCATGCCTACATGGGTTTTTGAATATGTTCCTGAATGACATCTCCAAGACAATTTAGTCGTACTTCATCAATGAGAGAGAATTAAGCAGAAAAAATATTCTTTTTTGAAAATATAAGAAGCATAAATCTCAATGAGACAATAGGCTTGTCTTTGATCATTTCTGTTGACCCTGAGAGTTTATGAGTTACCTGAGTCTTGGCACAACCTGAGATGACAAATCTTGTCAGAAAACATGATGACAGGCCTTTCCTGTCTGGATTTTGACCAGGTACCCTCACCACCTTCTGCACAGTCTTGCCATGTGAGCAGCTTGGGTAATTGGGGTGTCTGATTCAGCACTAAGACCCAAATCCAGGAGTTGAGAAGAAAACTAACAGTTACTAAATGCCTACTGTGTGGCAGCCATGTTGTGTATTAGGTGCTTTAAATACATCATCACCTCTACTTCTTAAAATAACTGTGTGAGGTAGATTTGATTAGCCCAGTGAAGTCAAGTACCTTACAAAGACTCAGAGATAGTAAAAGGCCAGGTCACTCTGTGATAATGAGGAAAGAGCCAATGAGATTCAGGGTTAGCAGGAGCATAATAAACATAGCAGATTCTAATAGAGAAGTTCCAGAGTAGCCTGGGGCTGCTCCAGGGTTCAGACCCTCTCATAGGCACAGCACATGTACAAATGGACTTTCTGACTCTGTGCAAAATCAGGCAAATAAAACGTGACTATTCTCTTAAGCTGTGCTAAAATATGTTGAATTTTTACTTAATGTTCATAATTTCTAATCAACAGAGTTCCCCTAAGATATGATTTTTATTATGAAGCAGTCATTGAAGTCAGTTGACTGGGGCCCTTATTTTTATATTTTCCAAGGTTTACATTAAGTAAAGCAATAAAGAGGGTAACTTATGTCTGTTCTATTCCTTGTATTCTTTGTATATTATTGAGAATTGGATATAGCATCGATAAGGGATCAACTTGGGATCTATAGCCCATTCCTGTTAACTGTGAGAACGTAAATGTATTTCCTTGGTTTTAAAAAAATAACAACACTCATATAATCACTTTGGAGAAACTGAATTTGAATGTTTTCTGTCTATTTTTGCAAAAGAATCTCCCATTTCCTGGTTAATGTTCACGTGAAAGATGCAAATGTCAAGTAAGAAATCCTCTTCAAAGAGAATGTAAATTAAGGTGGGGTTCCCTCATCTGTCAATTTTTACTTTGAGTGTAGGCCTGTACAAATCGTCTAATTAATATGGCTGTAACTGCTGCTGCGAACATTCCATCGGGAGACAATGAGAACGCTTCCCAATGGTGTAATAGAAGAGATCCTTAGGGAGGAGTAGTCTGACAGCCATTGCCTTGACATGGCAATTCTGGAACCTTTGAAAAAATGAAGTAATGCCACATACTCAGCGTCTTCTGGAGATGCAGTTTACGTAAGACTGGGTGTTTAGTTATAGGGCACATAAAGGTTGAGTGGCCTTCTAGGTTAAAGTAATGATTTAACTTACTAGGATACTATTTATAATACTCAGGATGATTTGATAATTGTCCAGAAAAAAAATGGATATTTTAATATATCTCATAAGACTCTTAATATATAGGTTTATCCTCCATCTCCTTTTTTAAAAATTTCAGTAGCATTTGGGGTACAATTGGTTTTTTGTTATGTGGGTGAATTCTATAGTGGTGAATTGTGAGATTTTAGTGCGCCTATCACCTGAGTAGTGTATATTGTACCTAATGTGTAGTTTTTTTTCAATCCCTAGCCCACCTTCCACCCTTCCCCTTCTGAGTCTCTAAAGTCCATTATATCACTCTGTATGCCTTTGTGTACTCATAGTACATAGTACATAGTACTTATAGTACACAGTACTCATAGTACACATAGTACATGTATAAGTGAGAACATATGGTTTTTGGTTTTCCACTCCTGTGTTACTTCACTTGGAATAATGGCCTCCAGCTCCATCCAATTTGCTGCAAAAGACATTATTTCATTCCTTTTAATGGCTGAGTAGTATTCCATGGATATATGGATGTATTCCATGGAGATATATGTAATATTCAGACAGAAAAGTATTAAACATTAATCTCTTATGTTAAATATTCTCAATTTTAAATTTGAGGCATGTAAGTGATTGATACGTGCACACACACACATCTTTATATATGTAAGTTTTATAGTCTTGAACTAAGAGGCATAGTGTATAGTGTATAAAACACAGATTTCATGCACCAGTTTTTTCTTTCATACTTTCAGAGAGAGTGATTTATCTCTGAGCCTCAGTTTTCTCATCCGAAAAAAAAAAGGTTGTCCACAATAACCTTGTCAGGTAATTGTATGTAGATTTAATGGATAAGATGATACATGAATTCATAGAAAGCACTTTTAAAATTAGAGCTGTCATCATCAAAATGGTTTCTTACAAAAAAAAAAAAAGCCTCATTTAGTCCTCAGGATGCCTTTTTAGCCCAGAAAGTTATTATTGTTCCCGTTTTACAAATGAGGAAACAGGAGTACACAGCATGTAAGGCTTTGGGTTTGAATACGCTTGTATCCTTTACTGTCAATGCCCTCAAGTCACTGTTTACTTTTGGTGAAAGTACTCATCCTTTAAGACTGAAAAAGGAGCCACTTCCTTAGGCACTTCTCTGATAAGCCCTGACCCTCCTCCATTGCACCTTTCCCATTCCTTTTGTCCTATGGCCCCTGTCATACCACACACTACACTGTAAGTGTGTGTATAACTCTATCCCTCCTTGCTGGTGCTATAGTCATCTTTTATCATTTCTATTGTGATAGGCTTATATTAAACACAATTAATGTTTGCTAGATGGATGATCTCATTGATACTTTATTTGGAGTTATCACCACTATGTTATAGACTCAATTAGCTGCACTTTAAAAATGTATTTAAAAATATTAGAAAAGATATTTTAAGAAGCAAAATGCCTTGAGGTTAAGTAACAGTTTTGGAAAATTCAATTCTGTTGTTGTTTCTGATGAAGTCTAATAAGTTTTCTTCCCTCTCTTTCACATTTTTATATCTTATTATATTATTATATTATTCAGTATTAACTGAAGATATTTGTGTGTGTGTGTGTGAGAGAGAGAGAGAGAGATAGAGAGAGAGAGAGAGACAGAAAGAGAGGAAGAGAGGAAGAGAGAGGGGTTACTGAGCTATGATATGACTGAATAAAGTGGCAGTGATATGACTGCCAGTGGCAGAAAGAGAAGCATTGTTTTAGAAATTAAAGAAACCTTAGAGAAATCTAATCCAAACTTCATTTCACCCTCTACCCCACCTCACTCCTTGTTCTCTGTTTTCAGAGACAAGGCAACTCAGTTGCAGGGAAACAAAATAAGTATGTGAGCTAGAACTGGATTCCATTTCTCATGAGTCTAATGCAGGGTTTTTCAACCTTGTCTCAGTTGACATTAGGGACTAAATAATTCTTTGTTGCAGGGGGGCTGTCCTATGCATTGCAGGGTGTTTAGCAGCAACCCTGGTCTCTACCCACTAGATGTCAGTAGCATCCCCAGTTGTGACCACCAACATAGTCTCCAGACATTACCATGTGGTAGCAATGGTCCCCAGGAGCAATTTTGCCAACGAGGGATACAATTTTGCCAACCTTGGTTGGCAATTTTGCTCCCGGTTTAAATCCAATAACATAAAATATACTTTTTTAAAATTGCTGTTACACATTGCCACTCATACTTCACAGTTTGGAAAATTAGTGCTTGAGTTACCAAGACAAAATTAATTTTAATGGTAATCTGGATACAAATATAAAGCCCATTCTCATGTTTAAAAAATCAGCTTGGCAATATTTATTGCTGATTTTAGCACCATTCACATCTAATAATGATGAGTCTTATTTACGATGGAATCATGAATACTGTCTCTGATTATTCCTTTGATAACCACCCTCTACTTCCTTTTACAACTCTACTCTCTTAGCTCTCAGCAAACTTAATTTTCTTTTTTCTCTAATTTCTTTTTCTCTTTTCTTTGCCACTTCTGTCTGCTCTCTACCACTTGTTTCTCAAAGTTCTGTTATTTTCCATTTCATACTATTTTCCTTGGAACATATAAATGACTTCCATTCCTTTAAAGGTAGTATCTCCTCATATGACTTTCAAATAGACTTCTCCTAATCTCCAAATAAATTCTTATTCCTTTGCTGTATTCCCAACAGCCTCAAAAATATAAATAGGTAATACCTATAGATAAACATTAAACTCAAATATGTTCACTCCCTTCATGCCTTCATGCCCAAATGCCACCAGAAGCCTGCTGTCCTGCCTATGTCTCCTCTTTTTTTAATGGCAGCATTCTCTGTTTTTTTTTTCTGACTAGAAACTTGTCATCATCTATAAATTCTCTCCTTTCCTTACCACCCTTAGGGGTCCAACTTCTTTAAGTCTATTTAGGGCAGGAACAATGTCTTTTGTACCAGTTTTCTTTCCAGTGTTTTGTTCAATATCTTGCATGTAGACAACTCTCAATAGATATTTATTGAGTAAATATTATTTGACAAATGTAGTTACTAAAAGCAAGGATGGGGTAAGCTGCCCTCCTTTTTGATGATTGGATTGTAACTAAGCCCATCCCACCAGCTATCATGCTATGGAGGCATATGTGGCTCTCACTGAAGTCAAGGTCGCCAATGTCAACTCAAACTATATTTTCATAAACTATATTATCTGAAAGTAGAATTCCTTAGCAGCCTGCAGTGTGTGAGTTGTATTATGTGGGTTCTCTGAATAAAAAGTAATTAACTTCGAGTCTTTTGAAATCATCTTTAATGTATTCCCTTTCTCTTGTTTTGTGTGCGCTCACTGATTAAAACTTTTATCCTTGCAGATTCATGTTTGGCCATAGGCATCTACAGAGAATACAATATAGTCAATATGCTTCTCAAAATGCCATTAAATATCCAGGCTTCGTGCCACAATGTGGCCATAATGAAAAGAAGGCAAATTGCAGACACTTATATTCCAAACTGTTGCTCCTTCAGGAGATTTTTCTTTTGGAATAATAATGTAAGAATAATTTAAGTTGGATTTATAGAAGTGAGAAGCCCAATGGAAGGGAGTCAAGGTAGAAAAGGTTATAAAAAAGCTCTTCTTATGTAAGATTGTCTTGAGAAAAAAATATGTTTCCAACAGAAAATTTGAAACAATACTCTATAAATGAAGCTTTGGCTTTTAGGGGAGGCAAGTCCCACCTTTAGAGATTTTAGTCACAGAGTTCCAAACACTCAGATTAATTTAAATTGTACTTTTTTTTTTTTTTTTTTTGAAACAGAGTCTTGCTCTGTCACCAGGCTGGAGTGCAGTGGGGTGATCTCGGCTCACTGCAACCTCTGCTTCCCAGGTTCACGCCATTCTCCTGCCTCAGCCTACCGAGTAGCTGGGACCACAGGTGCCCACCACCACATCTGGCTAATTTTTTTTTTTTTTTTTTTGGTATTTTGGTTTCACCATGTTGGCCAGGACGGTCTCGATCTCTTGACCTCATGATCCACCAGCCTCGGCCTCCCAAAGTGCTGGGTTGTACTCTTTACACAAGAGTTGGTATGTATTCTCCTGCATTCTGGAAATACTTCCGTTATGAACAAGATATACATCTTTAAATTCATATTTAGTGCAAAATAGATAATTCCCTTATATTTTGACTCACTGATTCTTTATTTGACTAGCTTTAAGTATAGCATTGTATGATAATATGTAAGCGAAATATATTAGCATTTGAAGTATGATTTAGAAATGACTACCTAAATTGGAGAGTATAACTTACTGCTTATGACTAGAAACACATGGCATATTAATATTTTTGCTACTTGACAAGGAAGATTCTATGGCTATTTTTCAAAACTCAAAATTAAAATAATTACTTATTTTTAACCTGTTATATTAACCTTGGGTTTCATATGTTTTATCTCAAATTGCTATAGACCGTTTTTACACTTAGGTCTTAATGAAGTGCAGTTATAAAGCTAACATTAAAAATATATAGGAATAGAATTATTACTGGCAGAAGGCAAGGTTAGTTTTCTATAGATTTATATATATATGTGTGTATATATGTGAGTGTATATATATATTTATAAGTAATATATGTATATATGTGTGTATATATGTGTTCATATATATTTATATATAAGTAATATTTATAAGTATATGTGTGTATATATAAGTATATACGTGTGCATATATATATCTATACACACACACACATACATATATATATACTCTCTGAAAAGTAGGTTGCTACTAGAAGGTGCTGACAGTCTTTTCAATATCTGATGTGATAATGAGTTTTAGAGTTATTTTGACCAAGGTGTAGCAAGAGCTTATCAAATAGTGGAATTTAATTTAAAAAAAAAGACATCCAAAAACAGTGAAGGCATATTCACTCCTTAAAAGCACACAAGATCCAACAAGCCTATTATGTTATAGACAAATTCTAAAATCACAGACTGCCATGGAAGATGGTAGAAAATGAACAGTCTGAGTAGGTTGGCGTGTGACCACAGCAAAAGTGTGAACAAAGAGGATTTTGCTATGTGTTTGGGCTGGACAAATGCTATGATTCTGCACAAGTTTGCTTTTCTGGTCTAAATAGCCTAAAAGGTTAAACTGGGAAAATGAGATGCATTTCTTTTATTCTGTAATCTATCTGATTTTAATTTGGATCATTTTTATTTTCTTGATTGTTTTCCAGAACAGTCATTTTACCGTAAGATTTGCAATTATTTTGCTGACTTGGCTTGGTCATCCAGTCACCAAATCCTAGCCTCCTCTGTACTGGCCTCCTTCTGGATGAGCCCTCAGTGTGATCCTTAGGAAGCAAGGTCAATCCAGGCACAATGGCTCAAGCCTGTAATCCTAGCATTTTTGGAGGCCAACATGGGAGGATCGTTGAGCCCAGGAATTCGAGGCTGCAGTGAGCTGTGATTGCACCACTGCACTCCAGTCTGGGCAAATGAGTAAGAGCCCCCAAAAACAAAATAAATATAAATAAAAATGAAGCAAGGTCAAAAGCAACCGTATGCAATAGGAAGTACATTTTCTACATCTGGCATTTTGTCTGACTGTTGGGCAACCACTTCTTAGTGCTCCAGGGCCCACGACATTTACTGCTATTGCCATTCCTGTGATGGCACTCAACCTCTCCCACGCGCGGTCCCCAATATTGTGTAAGGGTGTGGGCTCGGTCCTGACTCACAGGGAAGAGGCGATTTGTATCCTCTGAGTCACTGGCACCACTTCCTGCTGGCACATCTGAGATTTCACTGAAACATAATCTGAAAAATGAAGGCAGAGAGATATATAGGTGAGGTTCACATTCCTAAAACCCATTTGGAAATTTGATAGAAACAATGACCTCTGAATGCATTTCCATTTTTGTAGCTGTATTGTAAAAGAAGCGCCAACTGCCAATTTTGAGTTTACAGATCATCTGTGTTATATCACCTGGCAAGAAATTCCTCTGTATCTTAGTTACCAATGCCACCAGACAAGAAATGCCACCAGATCTGTTTTTTTTGACACAGATACTATCTAAAATATTTAGTATCGTAGTGAATTATTTGCTTAGGAAGAATCTACTGTCAAGAATGAAAAAGCCAAATATAGTATTTGAGGTCCAATCATACAGAAATTATGTTCAAACAACACTAAGGTCATGAAAAGCCTGACATTAAGGAAATATATGCATGCTTTAGCATTTATTCCCTCCCTGTATGACTCATTAAAGTAATGACTAGCGATTCTTTTTTTTTTTTTTTTTTTTTTTTTGAGAGGGAGTCTTCCTCTGTCGCCCAGGCTGGAGTGCAGTGGCGCGATCGATCTCCGCTCACTGCAAGCTCCGCCTCCTGGGTTCAAGCCATTCTCCTGCCTCAGCCGCCTGAGTAGCTGGGGCTACAGGCGCCCGCCACCATACCTGGCTAATTTTTTTTTTTTTTTTTTTTTTTTTTGTATTTTTAGTAGAGACGGGGTTTTACCGTGTTAGCCAGGATGGTCTCGATATTCTGACCTCGTGATCCGCACGCCTCGGCCTCCCAAGGTGCTGGGATTACAGGCGTGAGCCACCGCGCCCGGCATGACCAGCGATTCTTAAGGTTAACAGGATAGTGGATGTAATATTTCTCTGGAGATAGATTTTTTATTCATTGGATCGCATTCACTCTTCTACCCTAGTTTGCAAGTGTTTGGGAGCAGACGCATATTGCAGGAACATTTGAGAACCACTATTTTAAAGCAATAGTGCTGTGCAGATGGACATGACTTAGAATTAATTTTGCTGTTTTCTTGGCCACATCCATCCATGATGGAATTGCAGTTATACACTTTAATTTGAAAGGAACATTTAAAATTATATACGATTCCACCTGTAAAATATCCTGCTGTAGGATTAATGCAGCAAGTCTCACAGAAACTATCCTGAGCGATGGACTGTGTCCAAGGGAGCGTCACAAGTAAGGAAAGCCCAGTTTTTGTGGAGGCACACCCTGGGCTGAACATTCTTTAATTAACAAAGACAAATATTTCACCTGTGGCCTGAACAACTGGAACAAAGTTTCCAACGGTGGAAAAACTAACAACTACTAAAAACCTTTAAAAAAGAAGACTAACAGCAACACTCCAAAGTCAGTTGGATTCTATAAGAGTTGCAGGTTGCAATTGGAGGCAATTCCAAACAGGAAAGGTTAGGCTTTAGTTTATGCAAAGGACAGAGAAACTAGCTTCAAATGTGCATTTTTTTCCCCTGGCTAGCATTTTCCTGGAGGGAGAATTGGTAATGTCTCCTCCAAAGCTTTCCTCAGTTGAAGAAATATGTAGGAATAGGAATGTCAAGGATGTAAGCACGTGCAACTAAAACTCCAATTTGTATTGAGGAAACTGTATTAGTTAAAGGATTTAATTCTTCAGTAGTAAAAGTATGGTGAAATTATTATTGGGATATAAAATAAAATTGACTTGAATGAGAATCTAGCTTATCCTCCATAAAAAGCTTAGTGAAATAGTTTTCAACTCTGTTCAACTGACAATGAAATCTAGGCTTTAGCTATTTCTTTGCCATTCAACAAAAATATACTTTTTTGTGGTTCCACAAGAGCAATTGAAGCAGCATTTATATTGTAGAAAAAGCATGGAGTGGGGAGGGGATAATTCTGAACTTTAAAGACAACAGAATTTTCAAATCGTTGAAGAATAGGAGACTTGATGTCAAAAGATAAATTTGTAACTCTTCTCTTCTGTGGTCACAAGTGATCTTAGACAAGACATTTAATTTAAATACACTGAGGGTATTTGAGACTAATAACTACTTCACAGAATTAAGTGTGAAATTTGATATATGAAGTTATACATTATGATGCTGATGCCGATGTGTAATTTACTTTTCAGAACCCAAAAATATACAATCGGCTTAACAGATACAAGCCTTCGCTAACTGAGAAAAAATAAAATTCTTGTATTACACGAATTAAATCTTTCTTTACAGTACCAAATTACAGAGATATACAAACTTGTTATAAACCAGTAGAGGGCACTGTCCACATACACTGCGAAAACCAGAGGCTAGAAGCTGAGAGTCAAGGAACATTTATGGGATGTGTCAGCCATTTCAGGAAAAAAAAAAAAAAAAAAAATTAGTTTATTTCACTGTATTCTCCCCCAAAATCTATAAGATAGGAAAAATTAACACCCAGAAAAGTAAATTAATTTTTTTTCAAGATCACGTAGCTCAAGTTTTCCTCACAAGACTGCCTTTCCACCATACTTTGTGGCCTCTATGTTGGGTTAAGTACTCTACTTCAATTACAGCTACCATAATTTGTTCTCTGTGATGTCCATTATACTCTAGTATTATTGCCTATTTCCAAATTCTATAAAGTGGCCCATTTAACAATATGTATCCTTGGGAAAAGTTATTTAAACTCTTTATGCCTTAGTTTTCTCTAATGGGGATAATAATAGTATCTTCCTCAAATTGGCACTGAGAGGACTAAATAATATAGTACAGATAAGGTGAATAGGACCATACCTGGTTGTATTAGTTTGTTTTCACACTACTATAAAGGACTTCCCTGAGACTGGGTAATTTATAAAGGAAAGAACTTTAATTGACTCACAGTTCTGTATGGCTGGGGAAGTCTCAGGAAACTTATCATGGCCGAAGGCGAAGGGGAAGCAAGCCCCTTTTTCACAAGGTGGCAGGAGAGAGAGGCGGGAAGTAGGAACTTCCAAACACTTATAAAACCATCAGATCTCATGAGAACTCACTCACTATCCTGAGAACAGCATGCAGGAAACCACCCCCATTGATTCAATCACCTCCCTCCTTCGACACATGGGGATTACAGGTCCCTCTCTCAACACATGGGGATTGCAATTCCAGATGAGATGTGGGTGGGGACACAGAGCCAAACTGTATCACTGGTACATAGTACATGTTCGAGAGATGGATCGTCCTCTGTCTGAACTGTGAAAGAAATGGAAAGTTGAATATATTTTGTTGCCTTTATGGAGGCATTAATCATCCTTTCATAACAGTTACCACTTACTTAGCTACTTCAACGAAACAGGTTGATTCAAACTCTTCCTGTGCTTACAGAAACTGGATTCTCAGTGTGGTTCATCTGGCATGCCTATTCCTTCTCATATTAGATAGGATATATTCTGATTTTACCTAGATTACATTTACCTAGCTGCCAATCAGTCAAGGAGAATTTTCAGGAGTAGGAAGTCATTCTAGTTATCACGCACCCTAGGCCAATAAGCACCGGAATCCAAACGAAAATGTCCAACCGACTAAACAAAATAACATAGGAGGTATTTATTCTCAAAAGACAACCTTTAGGGTGTAGAAAAAGCAAGCTTAACACACATGTCATTATCCCCCACAGTAGGTATTATTCATTTCTTCAAACAAAATATGTCTAATTTTTTTCAAATCTCAGTTCTGAAATTCGTTATTCCCCAAAGCAATTGCAAGCTGAAGCCATTAATTAATTTAGTGGAGCTTAATTGCTGCTACTACTACTACTACTACCACCACCATTAGTATTTACTATATAACAGTTACTCAAACAAATTGGAAAGAGTGTTTGAAGTGCAAATACCTAAAGCTTAAACAGAAGCAGCTAAAGCTCTTAAGTAAACATCTGTGAAATTACAAGGGTTCTTCTTATGATGATTCCTACACAATTCAGAAAGTACTTGAGTCATTCTTGATATCTATGTTCCAAAATTTTATCTTTTCACTGAATACACATGATGAAACAGCTGATTCAGACTCTTCCTATGCTAATAGAAACTGGATTCTAGGGCTCAGTATGGTTCATTTGGGATGCCTGTTCCTCCTCATATTAGACAAGATATATTCTGATTTTACCTAGCTTTCACTGTATTAATTAAAATCTAGACTCACGTGTAATGCAATGCAAAGAGTAACTTAGGTACATAAATCAATAATGAATGTTTCTTAGGTTGAGTTTCTTGTTGTTACCGTAAGTGGAAACCGATTTTTTATTTAGAGCCTTTTTTTGTGATGGGGTCTAATTAGGAGAATTTCTCTGAACACATGATGGAATAAAACAGTGGAAATTCTCCAACCGATGTGAGTCTTAACAAATCAAACTTCAAAATCAAATCTTTGACAATGTTACTGTGAAATATTTAGAGCAGGTCAAATCTGTAACCGTGAATGTAATGCCAAGGCTTTTATCCTTCCATAGAATAGCTGGGGGAGTTTGTATTTTCTGTTACATGCCTGTTTCGGTGAATTATTTTGTTTTATGGTTTTGATGGACCAAATCTGTGAAACAAAACAACTCTATAAGTACTGCAGTTATGTAGAAATTTGATCAAGATTTCTTTCCTTAACACATTAATTATATATTCGATTTTTCTTCATAAATAGGTTTCCATCTTCTACAGGCAGTCCTCAGTACAACTGTGATTCCATCATGTATCCCAGGAGAGTCCAGTGATAACTGTACAGCTTTAGGTAAGCCCAACTTTGTCAATGTGGCATCAAGAGACTACATATTTTTAAACAGAAATATAAACTCAGACTATAAGTATGTGATAATTTTAAAAAAGGGTAAGAATAGCTGCTATATTACTTTTTAAACCACCATATAAACTAATGTTCTGAAAAAATTATATAAAGGAATAACTGGTAGGAGAGGGACCGGATAAATTATATACACAGATTTGATTGTGAAGAGATAGGGAACAACAACAACAAAAAATTGCATTCCCTTTGGCCGTCTCCTGGCACTTTACTGCGACACATCCTCAGAGACCACACTGACTGGATTCCAGGCAAAACAGCAAAACAGGAAAACTTTGTACAGAGTAGGTTCTCTGTCTCTCTCTTTCTACCCCTCTCTCTCCCTTTGTAAGAAGAACAAATGATAGTCCTTTCTTTCTAGGCACAGTGTTCATTCAGAAAACATTTATCGAGTATGTAGTATGCACCAAACACTGTGCTAAGGCATACAGATACAAAGATAAGTAATACAGTTTTTTTCCCCTCGAGGACTGTGGACTCCAGATATGGTCCAAGGGGGATCAGCTTTATCTTCATTCTGAGTTATTGAATCAAGATAACTGAGTTATTTTGAGGAAGCAGGATATTTTCCATAACAACTTTATCTTTTGTCCCTCACCATCAGGTTCTCTGGAGGTTTGGTCAGCCTCCTCCGCATCACCTTTTTTTTTTTCCTTCTTTGGTTATTTGGGCAAGAGTATTACAATCAAATTGCTATTTTAAAAGTAATTTTATAAGCATCTTTCACATTTTGGTATCTAAAGTTTTCTAAAGTGAATTTTACACAGAGGCTCCTATTTTCATTGCTGTTATTTGTCTACCAGAGGCCTTTCTCACTCAGGGTTTGTCTAGTTTGGATTCAGGCCTCATTATTAGAGATATTGGGAGACTGGTTAATTTCATTAATGGTAACCTCAACAACTTGAGAACATACACCAAAGCCAGCCTTACTGATTAAAAATCCACTGTAGAATTAAGCTCCTTTGAATTAATTAATGGTATGAGCTTGCAACTGCTTTGGGGAGTAATAGATTTCAGAAATGTTTTGGGACTTGAGAAAAATTAGACAAATTTTTCTTGAAGAAGTGAGTAACACCCACTTGGAGGATAATGACATGTGTGTGTTAAATTTGCCTTCTCTACCCTTACAGGTTGTCTTTTGAGACTGAAATCCTTTCATGTTATCTTCTTTGGTTTAGTATGTTGGATATTTTCCTTTGGATTCAAGTGTTTATTGATCGGTCTAGGGGGTGTGACAACTAGAGTGACTTCCTACTTCTCAAAATTCTCCTCGACTGATTGGCATCTGACCTGTTTTGTAGAAGTAGCTCAGTGGTTACTGTTATGAAAGAGTGAGAAATTCTTCCATGAAGGCTGCAGAATATATTCAACTTTCCACTTCTTTTACAGTTCAGACAGAAGACAATCCACGTGTGGCTCAAGTGTCAATAACAAAGTGTAGCTCTGACATGAATGGCTACTGTTTGCATGGACAGTGCATCTACCTGGTGGACATGAGTCAAAACTACTGCAGGTAATATGTCAGAAATAAACAAACACAGTTTGTAAAATTTTGTTTTATAGATTTAGGGGTACAAGTGCAGATTTGCTAGTGGATAAATTCAGTAGTGGTGAAGTCTGAGCTTTTAGAGTACCTACCCCTCAAATAGTGTGCATGGAACCCATTAGGTAATTTTTCATCCCTTAACCCCCCCAAAACTCTTCTACCTTTTGAAGTCTCCAGAGTCTATTACTCCACTCTCTATGACCATGTGTACACATTATTTAGCTCCCACTTGTGAGAACATGTGATAAACAAATGCAGTTTTACTCTTTGTATTTCTATTTTTATATTTTGAAATTACCCTATATTTCCATGGGCTGTTAAATGCAGTATATATATTATTAGAAACTTTTCTGAGTTTTTAAAAATTAGGTAGTAAATAGTAGCTTTTAAATTGCACACATATGTCAGAGGTGCAGAGCAGGGAGGGCTTCTGATGCTTCTCACACTTGCCAAGATGGTGTCTCTCTGCTTTGGATCTTTTCCTTCAATTTCTATATCAGGTATTGTTTTAAGAATTGATTCCAGGCCGGGCGCGTTGGCTCATGCCTGTGATCCCAGCACTTTGGGAGGCCGAGGCGGGCGGATCACGGGGTCAGGAGATCAAGACCATCCTGGCGAACACGGTGAAACCCCGTCTCTACTAAAAATACAAAAAAAAAAAAAAAAAAAAAAAAAAAAAAAATTAGCCAGGGGTAGTGGCGGGCGCCTGTAGTCCCAGCTACTCGGGAGGCTGAGGCAGGAGAATGGCATGAACCCGGGGGGTGGAGCTTGCAGTGAGCGGAGATCATGCCACTGTACTCCAGCCTGGGCAACACAGCGAGACTCCGTCTCAAAAAAAAAAAAAAAAAGAATTGATTCCAGGCCAGGCGCAGTGGCTCAACCCTGTAACCCCAGCACTTTGGGAGGCTGAGGCGGGCAGACCACTTGAGGTCAGGGGTTCCTGACCAGCAGCCTGGCCAACATGGTGAAACCCCGCCTCTACTAAAAATACAAAAATTAGCCAGGCGTGGTGGCGCACGACTGTAGCCTACTCAGGAGGCTGAGATAGGAGAATTGCTTGAACCTGGGAGGCGGAGGTTGCAGTGAGCCGAGAGATCACGCCACTGCTATCCAGCCTGGGCGACAGAGCGAGACTCCATCTCAAAAAAACCAAACAGACAAACAAACAAAAAAAGAATTGATTCCACTGATTTAGACAAAAGGAATCTCAAACCTGTACAACTTACAAAACACCACTGTAGACTGTCAGCCACCATGACAGCTGAACACATCCATCATTTAATACCACAATTTAGCCCAAGAGCTATGTGGAGCCCTTTTGTCATTACTCGCCCACCACTGTGGACTGTCAGCCACCATGACAGCTGAACACAACCGTCATTTTAATACTACAATTTAGTCCAAGAGCTACGTGGAGCCCTTTTATCATTACTGGTCTAACTCAATCTTTGAAATCCTCTTTACAATCTTTAGCAAATTTTGTTGATTTCTTGCATTACAGTGTGATGTTAGTCCTTATAAAACTAATTCATAACCATGATTTCCTTTTTAAATAACTGATCTTTCTTTCTTCCGTATTTTCCTTCAGGTGTGAAGTGGGTTATACTGGTGTCCGATGTGAACACTTCTTTTTAACCGTCCACCAACCTTTAAGCAAAGAATATGTGGCTTTGACCGTGATTCTTATTATTTTGTTTCTTATCACAGTCGTCGGTTCCACATATTATTTCTGCAGATGGTAAGTCAGTGTGGTTTTATACTCTGCTTTTATAAATTACTTTTACATAATGCAGACCTATAAACTGGGTAAAAATATGGATAAAGTATTAGAGAGATAAGATCAAACCTGTACAAATGATATTTACGAGAGTTGAGAAACTATTAAGTATTATGCCCAATACCTGAGTGATGGGATCAGTTGTACCCCAAATCTCAGCATCATACAATATATCCTGTTAAGAAACCTGCATATGTACCCCCGAATCTGAAATAACTTGAAATTATTTTTTAAAAATATGTTTTTGCTGCAGAACATCTGGATTGAACTTTATTATCAGCTCTGATACTTATTACCTATGTGACCTTACATAAGTCAAATTGAGAGTATCAATTCCCTTCTTTATAAAATATGGACAGAAATTCTTATCTTACATTAGTTATAGGGTGGTTGCTTTTAGTATGTAATATGATATTTCATGTGAAAGTAAATCATAGGAAAGGTGCTACTGTTATAGTTAACCACCTGAATTTAATTCCTCAAGTCACATTTTTTATTTTATAAAAAACAACCTTGTAAATTAATAAGCTTAGAAGCTTGGGTTATCTTACAGTTTAAGGCAGACTGGTGGAACTATTTCTAGACAATTATAAAAAATGGTTGTTAAAAAATAGTTTGTGTCAGTCCCCCAAAACAGTCGTACCTCATCCTCATGTGCATTATTGTCACAAGCTGGAAAACAGAAAAATAGAAAGTGAACATTGAAAGTATAGTTTGGCATTTTTTTTAAGGGTTAGGAGCAAAGGATGGGAACAGTGTGAATTAATTAATAACAGTTCCCTTTAAAATGTCTCCATGAAACATATTTTGAAACAGGTACAAATTACTTAAGGTGAATTTACGTTTTTATTTTTCTGTGAAAGTAGTGCACTTCCAATTTTGAAGGTCTGAAAGTGTGCTACTTTCATAATATTAAATTTATTTTGTCCACATTTGACTCTAAGTATCCATCAAATAATAATGCCTTCCTAATAAGTTGCCATGACAGAACTAAATATTATTAAAACTGAAATATGCCTGCAAATCTTTGACCACAATCCTTTCCTTTATAGATGGGGCACTGAGGTTTAGAGAGGTTCATTCAAATATCCCAGCTCATATAGTTGACAAATGCCAGAGTGAAGAACAAATTCTTTCTAATTCATATTCTTCCAGTAAACATAGACATGATGTGGTTTCCTCAAAGCTACATGTCTTATTTCCAAAATAGGGACAAAATAAACTCAAAAATATTAGGAAAATAGCTTAATGAATAAATGAAAGAAGATTCTAAATTATGATAAATCTATGAATCCTAGCTATGAGACCTTGGACCTTGGGCACATTATATACAACCCATTTGTATTTCACTTTCTTCATCTGTAAGATGAGGATGGTAACAGCAAATGTGAGGGTAAAATAAATAATGCATGTATAGCACTTAGAAAATTGTAGGTCACCAAATTAGTGCCTGATAAATATTATTTTTATTTTAATTAGTGATAGCATTATATCTGTGTGATGGGAAGAGTGTATTAATGTAGCATGATTTGTAAATATTCATTCCTTAGAAGGGAGGAAGGAAAAAGAAAGAGAGACAGGAAAAGAAAACCTAAAACTCAGACTTAAATGTGGCCACACGCCTCTTGGAATTTCACAATATTCATGATCACGTTAAAGACTTTGAGAAACTCGTTAAGTGTATTTTATCATTTCATTCCAAAATTGTTTGACTACAGCACACCACCTCTTCATCCCTCTTTTTTTTTTTAACATTGTCCAACCTAAATCTGTTCAACTTTGTCATTTTGGAAACACTATGCTAATGTGCCTTTGGAGTCCATATATAACACACTTGTTCCTTTGCTATTAACTGCAGTGCTAACAGTTTCGTTTGTGAATATTTCCAGGTACAGAAATCAAAAAAGTAAAGAACCAAAGAAGGAATATGAGAGAGTTACCTCAGGGGATCCAGAGTTGCCGCAAGTCTGAATGGCGCCATCAAACTTATGGGCAGGGATAACAGTGTGCCTGGTTAATATTAATATTCCCATTTTATTAATAATATTTATGTTGGGTCAAGTGTTAGGTCAATAACACTGTATTTTAATATACTTGAAAAATGTTTTTATTTTTGTTTTATTTTTGACAGACTATTTGCTAATGTATAATGTGCAGAAAATATTTAATATCAAAAGAAAATTGATATTTTTATACAAGTAATTTCCTGAGCTAAATGCTTCATTGAAAGCTTCAAAGTTTATATGTCTGGTGCACAGTGCTTAGAAGTAAGCAATTCCCAGGTCATAGCTCAAGAATTGTTAGCAAATGACAGATTTCTGTAAGCCTATATATATAGTCAAATCGATTTAGTAAGTATTTTTTTTCTGTTCCTCAAATCGGTGATAATTGGTTTGACTGTACCATGGTTTGATATGTAGTTGGCACCATGGTATCATATATTAAAACAATAATGCAATTAGAATTTGGGAGAAGCAAATATAGGTCCTGTGTTAAACACTACACATTTGAAACAAGCTAACCCTGGGGAGTCTATGGTCTCTTCACTCAGGTCTCAGCTATAATTCTGTTATATGAGGGGCAGTGGACAGTTCCCTATGCCAACTCACGACTCCTACAGGTACTAGTCACTCATCTGCCAGATTCTGCCTATGTAAAATGAATGGAAAAACAATTTTCTGTAATCTTTTATTTAAGTAGTGGGCATTTCATAGCTTCACAATGTTCCTTTTTTGTATATTACAACATTTATGTGAGGTAATTACTGCTCAACAGACAATTAGAAAAAAGTCCACACTTGAAGCCTAAATTTGTGCTTTTTAAGAATATTTTTAGACTATTTCTTTTTATGGGGGCTTTGCTGAATTCTAACATTAAATCACAGCCCGTAATTTGATGGACTAATTATTATTTTAAAATATATGAAGACAATAATTCTACATGTTGTCTTAAGATGGAAATACAGTTACTTCATCTTTTATTCAAGGAAGTTTTAACTTTAACACAGCTCAGTAAATGGCTTCTTCTAGAATGTAAAGTTATGTATTTAAAGTTGTATCTTGACACAGGAAATGGGAAAAAACTTAAAAATTAATATGGTGTATTTTTCCAAATGAAAAATCTCAATTGAAAGCTTTTAAAATGTAGAAACTTAAACACACCTTCCTGTGGAGGCTGAGATGAAAACTAGGGCTCATTTTTCTGACATTTGTTTATTTTTTGGAAGAGACAAAGATTTCTTCTGCACTCTGAGCCCATAGGTCTCAGAGAGTTAATGGGAGTATTTTTGGGCTATTGCATAAGGAGCCACTGCTGCCACCACCTTTGGATTTTATGGGAGGCTGCTTCATCGAATGCTAAACCTTTGAGCAGAGTCTCCCTGGATCACATACCAGGTCAGGGAGGATCTGTTCTTCCTCTACGTTTATTCTGGCATGTGCTAGGACAACGAAGACATAATAAGCCATGGCTGACCTCTGGAGCACCAGGTGCCAGGACTTGTCTCCATGTGTATCCATGCATTATATACCCTGGTGCAATCACACGACTGTCATCTAAAGTCCTGGCCCTGGCCCTTACTATTAGGAAACTAAACAGACAAAAACAAGTAAATATATATGTTCATATACATATTGTATATGTAGTCATATACATATTGTATATGTAGTCATATACATATTGTATATGTAGTCATATACATATTGTATATATATATTCATATACAAACATGTATGTATACATGACCTTAATGGATCATAGAATTGCAGTCATTTGGTGCTCTACTAACCATTTATATAAAATGTAAAAACAAGAGAAAAGAAAAATCAATTAGATCTAAAGAGTTATTTCTGTTTCCTATTTAATATAGCTGAAGTCAAAATATGTAAGAACACATTTTAAATACTCTACTTACAGTTGGCCCTCTGTGGTTAGTTCCACATCTGTGGATTCAACCAACCAAGGATGGAAAATACTTAAAAAATAATACAACAACAACAACAAAATACATTATAACAACTATTTACTTTTTTTTTTTTTTTTTGAGACGGAGTCTCGCTCTGTTGCCCATGTTGGAGTGCAGTGGCATGATCTCGGCTCACTGCAACCTCACCTCCCGGGTTCAAGAGATCCTCCTGCCTCAGCCTCCTGAGCAGCTGGGACTACAGGCGCATGCCACCATGCCCGGCTAATTTTTGTATTTTTAGTAGAGGTGGGGTTTCACCATGTTGGCCAGGATGGTCTCAATCTCCTAACCTTGAGATCCACCCTCCACAGCCTCCCAAACTGCTGGGATTACAGGCATGAGCCACCGCACGTAGCATTTACATTAGGTATTATAAGTAATGTAAAGATGATTTAAGTATACAGGAGGATGTGAATAGGTTATATGCAAGCACTATGCCCTTTTATGTAAGTGACTTGAACATCTGTGCCCGATTTTAGTATGTGCAGGGGGGCGATCTGGGAATCAGTCCCCTGTGGATACCAAGGTACAACTGTATTTATTAATGCTTACTAGATGTGAAGAGAGTCTGAATATTTTCAGTGATCTTGGCTGTTTCAAAGAAAATCTATTGACTCTTCAATAAATCAGCTGCAATCCATTTATTTCATTTACAAAAGATTAATTGTAAGCATCTCAATCTTGGTTTGTCAGTTTATCTTAAGCATGTCAATTCATAAAAACAAGTCATTTTTGTATTTTTCATCTTTAAGAATGCTTAAAAAAGCTAATCCCTAAAATAGTTAGATCTTTGTAAATGCATATTAAATAATAAAGTATGACCCACATTCCTTTTTATGGGTGAAAATAAGACAAAAATAATAGTTTTAGTGAGGATGGTGCTGAGTAAACATAAAAACTGATTTGCTCTCAGCTGATGTGTCCTGTACACAGTGGAAAGATTTTAGTTCACACTTAGTCTAACTTCCCCATTTTACAGATTTCTCATTATATATATTTCTAGAAGGGGCTATGCATATTCAATGTATTGAGAACCAAAGCAACCACAAATGCATAAATGCATAATTTATGGTCTTCAACCAAGGCCACATAATAACCCAGTTAACTTACTCTTTAACCAGGAATATTAAGTTCTATAACTGGTACTCAAGGTTTAACCTTAAAATTGAGATTTCCTTAACCTTAACCTTAAAATTGATATTATATTAAACATACATAATACAATGTAACTCCACTGTTCTCCTGAATATTTTTTGCTCTAATCTCTCTGCCGAAAGTCAAAGTGATGGGAGAATTGGTATACTGGTATGACTACGTCTTAAGTCAGATTTTTATTTATGAGTCTTTGAGACTAAATTCAATCACCACCAGGTATCAAATCAACTTTTATGCAGCAAAATATAATTCTAGTGTCTGATTTTTGTTAAATTCAGTAATGCAGTTTTTAAAAACCTGTATCTGACCCACTTTGTAATTTTTGCTCCAATATCCATTCTGTAGACTTTTGAAAAAAAAGTTTTTAATTTGATGCCCAATACATTCTGACTGTTAAAAAATTCTTGTTCATATGGGAGAAGGGGGAGTAACGACTTGTACAAACAGTATTTCTGGTGTATATTTTAATGTTTTTAAAAAGAGTAATTTCATTTAAATATCTGTTATTCAAATTTGATGATGTTAAATGTAATATAATGTATTTTCTTTTTATTTTGCACTCTGTAATTGCACTTTTTAAGTTTGAAGAGCCATTTTGGTAAACGGTTTTTATTAAAGATGCTATGGAACATAAAGTTGTATTGCATGCAATTTAAAGTAGCTTATTTGACTATGAATGTTATCGGAGTACTGAATTGTATCAATTTGTTTGTGTTCAATATCAGCTTTGATAATTGTGTACCTTAAGATATTGAAGGAGAAAATAGATAATTTACAATATATTATTAATTTTTATTTATTTTTCTTGGAAATTGAAAAAAATTGAAATAAATAAAAATGCATTGAACATCATGCATTCAAAATCTTCACTGACAATGCAGCCTCATTCTTGCAATTTTTTCCCCACAATACATTAAAGGGTTTAAAAACAGTGACAGGGATATAATGTGTGTAGATATAATGACTCAATGGTGTTAATTTGGGAAAACATTCTATAAATGTATCACGTTTTATAGCCAGCATAGTGAAGAATTTCTTGAACTAGAAGGAGCCACATTAGTTATAAAATTCTAGGTATTGGCATTTAAAAATCCTAGGAGTTAGGATTTATTTATTTATTTATTTACTTATTTATTTATTTATTTTGAGATGGAGTCTCACTCTATTGCCCAGGCTGGAATGCAGCGGCACGATCTCGGCTCACCACAACCTCTGCCTCCCGGGTTCAAGCGATTCTCTTGCCTCAGCCTCCCGGGTAGCTAGGACTACAGGCACGTGCCACCATGCCCGGCTAATTTTTGTATTTTTAGTAGAGACAGGGTTTCACCATGTTGGCCAGACTGGTCTCAAACTCATGACCTTGTGATCCTCCCGCCTCGGCCTCCCAAAGTGCTGGGATTACAGGCATGAGCCACCATGCCCAGCCTGGGGTTAGTATTTTTTTAAATAATATTTTAAAGAGTATTTTAAAAGAGTATTTCTAAAAAGAATAGATATCCTATTGGGAAGTAGCATTTGAAAAGATTCATCAGCCAGAATGGTGTCTTATGATTCTCTCAGCCTCTGCAAAGAGGCTTGGCTCCCCTGAGCCTTCAGAGCAGACAAGCTTGATTCTTCCCACCCTTCATCACAGTGATGGATGGCTTCCTTGGTATACTGCTTCAGCAGCCTACAGAGTACTTGCTCCATTCCTTAGCTCCTTGGATCCTTCATTAGCTTCCAGCTGGGGAAGGGACCTACGGCTTCAACCCTTGACAGGGAGGTTAAGCAATTGTCCTGGGTCACACCACTGGCAATAGGTGGAGGTGTCATGAGAATTCAGGTCTTCTGACTCCTAATTCCACTGATGTTTGGGCCATGTCAGAGGCAGAGGAAGATTATAAGGAGTTAGTCTCAGATCTAGTTTAGAGTTTTCTTGGGAGAAATAGAAATTCTTGTAAAATAGAATCTTTGAATTGTCATAGAATCATTACACTGATTTTGTTCAAGGTCTGAGAACCCAGAAGATTAAGGAAGAGAACTCTTAGAAACACTTTTTTTTCTCTTGGTTTCCAGGATATCACACTCATCTGCTTTTCTACCTGCTTCTCAGTCTTTAGCTAGATCTTCCTCAATATTTCCCTATTCTCTACCATGGACCTATCAACAATAGAGTGCCCCAGAGCTCAATATTGTAATTTTTCTCTCCATATAGCCACTCCCTACTTCATTTCATACAGTTTCATATCTTTAATTGCTGTCTACATACTGATTTCTCCCAGTCTAGATATTTGCCATGAGTTCCAGATATCTGTGTCCGATTACCTAACATCTCCACTTACATATTCACTAGGCATTCAAAGGTGACACGATCAATAACTAAGATTCCCCTATAAATGTTTCTTCAATATAGTTACTATTTCGATAAAATTCAACTCAATCTTTCTTTTATCTCAGACCAAAAACCTGCTCTCTCTCTCTGGGAGGTGCTAAATTACTCATCTTCAAGTGATTTCAGAGAGAAATAACCTAAACTTTTACAATGATGGCAGAATTGGTCATTTTGAAGAGATTATGCAGAGGGGGGAAAAAGATTCCAAGAAACTGGAGTTAAACAGAATATCAGAGTCTTCAAAAGGATAAAATTATAAGCACTGAATTTGACTCTGATCAATTCTAGAACATATTTTTCCCTAAACAGTCATAAAACATGAAATATATGTGCTGTTCATTAAGTTCCAACATGAATTCATTAAGAAAAGACATAAAACATGGATCACTTTTAAATAGCCTGTCTGGTCACCCACTAATGCTAACTATCTGTCATACAAAATCCAACACAGATACTCTGCTCAGTTTATCTAAATTTCAGAGAAATACTTGGGAAAAGACTTCCATAATTTTCTTATTAGCTTGTAGAGCAATGTACCTATTAAGAAAATAAGCAAAACTTATGCTCATTTAATGCAGATAATGTACGTGGATCCATTACATGCTAAATAAATGGAGAACATGTGACTAAGTGATACAGAACAGATAAGGGATTGGTTATACTAGCAGATGTTATGAAATATACATAAAAATACAATCATATATTGTTGACCAGTGATGATCTTTCCAATTAATCTATGAATCAATGATTTTTCTATTATTCCCAGCACCATCCCTTCTTCTGGGGATGGCAGGATGTGTTCCAAAGAAGTATGTGTCATGTTTCTGACCTTCAAGTTACTATCAGGATCAATCTGCATTCTTAAAAAATAATAAAAACAGTGCTTTATGAATTAATCAATATTTATTGAAAAGCTTTTCTGTGTCTAGTAATTTGCAAACGGTTGTGGAATATTCAAAAGAGTATAAAATATACTATCATTTGCAAAAAACTTAGAAGAGAGATTCAAAGTCATGAGAACATTTAAAGAACAGTGGAGGCTTTAATAGTTAGGGTTTCTTGATTTTTAGGGGAAAAAACCAATTCTGGTGAAACTAAAACATTTATAGGAAAGATATGAGAAAGTCAATAGAATTAGAGTAAAAGCTAAAAAACAGGACAGTTCTAATGATTTAGGTAGCAGTGTGTTGTTTCTAGAAGTTGTGTATGCCAACCATTTTACTTCTTGGGAGCACATGGTCTAAGAAGACAGCATATGACTGTCTAACTGAGAATATGAGTACACCCCCGGCCAAAGAAGGGCACTTTAGTGAGAAAAGCAAAAGTCTGTATCTAATAAGAAAAAAAAATCCCCCAAAGAAAAATAAAATGCTATTACCAGAAGAATGAATAAATTCTGAAAAGACAAATAGCAGAAGTCCACCATATGTAGTAGAGAGTATCATACAAAATAATTTAGAGAAAGGTAACTCCGAGAGGGGAAGTTTCACTGAAGAGGTAGGACTTTAATTGGACTTTGAAAAAATGACAGGACTTTGATATAAGCAAAGGAGAGATTGTAGGACATTTCAAATGGGAGAATAATCAGCAAAAACACTAACAAAAAGCACAGCATGTTTACGATGTGTCAGGGAGACTATCTTGGCAGTAGCAGAGGATCTATATTTGAGAATAGTTACAAATTTAGTCTGAAGGCTCAGTAAAGATGTAAGAAAAAGATAAGCTTTACATTTATGGACCATTGAGAATCATTTATAGTTTTTAATCAGAGGAATGACACCATAAATTGGTGTGGTAGGCAGAACAATACCCCTCACCTCAAAAGATATCTGTGTTCTAATCCTCAGAACCTATGAATATGTTACCTTCCATGGTAAAAGGGACATGACTGATGATTAAAGTTACAGATCTTGAGATGAGGAGGTGATTGTGGATTAAATAGGTAGGCCCAATCTAATCACATGAGTTCTCAAAAGTACAGAGTCATTCCCAGTTGTCGTCAGAGAGATGTGATGTGAAAAGGAAGGACTTGACTCACAGTTGCTGACAAAGGAAGAGGGTCCCAAGCCAAGAAACACTGGTGGCCTATGAAAGTTTGTAAAGACAAGAAAATAGACTCTCCCCTATATTATTCAGAACAGAATGTAGCCCTGCCAACACCTCGATTTTCACCCAGTGTCAACACCTTCCTTTAGCCCAGGCATCTATTAGACTTCTGAATTGTAAGATAATAAATTCTGTTGTTTTAAGTCACTGAAATCATAGCAATTTGTTGACATTAAAAGAAATCTAATATGGTTAATTTTTTGGAAAGATTGAAATGAGATTATTTGAGAACACTACTTGAGAGAGGCGGGAGGCAGAGAGACCTACTAATGGAGTGTTGTAATGACCTAGATGTAAACTGAAGAAAGTTGAGACTAGGATTATGTCTGGGAAAACAGAGCAGGAGGAGCATTTTAGATATGTCACAGAGGGAAAATCAGGTGTTTAGTAATTGGATATGAGAAATGAGAGAAAGCAAAGTTGGAAAGAATTGAGTTTAGGAAGGAAGAAAAATGGTTTCCATATGTTGACTCTGATAACAGCAGGGCATATAGTAGAAATAGCATATTTGAGGTATCTGACAACACTTCAAAATTACTTACTGTTTTACAATTTACAAAATACTTTCACATCTATTAAATCTGTTTCGACACACACTTTGAGATAGAAAGTAAGATTCATGATTATTACCTAAAAAAGAATATGGTCTCCAGAGAAGTTGTGATTTGCACCAGATCACAAAGCAAGTAAAGTCACAGAACTCATACGCTATCCTAGTGCAGCCTCTAAGCCCCAGGCCAAATTTCCCTCCCCTTAGACGAAACCCCCAATGCAGAAGTTGGGTATGTGGTCTGGACTAAAGCTGTGATGATGAGAACCCCCATCACAGAAACCGTGGCTGAAGCCAAAGAATCACTTCAAGTTAAACACTCCAAAGGTATGAGGGTAGAGGAAAAATGCCAAGAAAACCAGTGACTGAGTCTCAGTAAAGTGATAAAAGAAACTTTATCTAAGGAATGTGTAAAAGAAAAGAAGATTTTGCAGACAAAAGAAATAATTAAACGTTTAATTTCTTCATTCAATCATTCAAATACTTATTGAGGGCTTATTATGTGTCTTACTGTCTACATCTTGAGAATAAGTGATAAATGACAAACAAAACTTGAAATTTATATTCTAGCAGGAAAAGAAAGAAAATAAATACTAATAACAACAACAGTTGCAAACGTGTATAGGGCTTACTATTTGTTGTTAAGCTTTTCAAATACAATAACTTATGAAATCCTTCTAACTACTTGATGAGGTATGTAACTATTTATTTAAAATGCATTTTTCAGATGAGGAAATTGAGACACAGGGTAACATGTCCAAGGTCTCATGGTTAGTGATAAAATAAGGTAGTAAAACATAATATGCTACAATTTCAGGGTGTCTTTAGCTAGGGTGGTCAAGGAGGCATCCCTACAGTTTGTGGAGGCAAAGTATCCTTGGCTTGGAGCAATAAGTGCAAGGACTCTAATGTTCAGAAGACAGTAAGACCAGCCTGGCCCAGGGCATACTCAATGGACAGTTGCAAGAGAAGTCAGAGAGGTAGTCAAGGGTAGAAACTTTAGGGGCTATAAGATTTGGTAAGGTCTTTGCCTTTTCTTAACAATGCAATAAGAACATAGGTGGGAATTGAACAATGAGAACACATGGACACAGGAAGGGGAACATCACACACTGGGGACTGTTGTGGGATGGGGGGCGGGGGAAGGGATAGCGTTAGGAGATATACCTAATGCTAAATGACGAGTTAATGGGTGCAGCACACCAACATGGCACATGTATACATATGTAACAAACCTGCACGTTGTGCACATGTACCCTAAAACTTAAAGTATAATCAAAATAAATAAATAAATAAATAAATAAATAAAAGAAACTATCAGAGGGCTGGAGGTAGGGTGATGAAATCATTCAAAAAGATCAGTCTATCTGCTCTGCCGAAAGTAGACTAAAAAGGACAAGACTGAAAGATAAGGTGGGGAGTATTTTAATAACCTACCTAAATGGTTAGGGTTAGCAGTAGTGGAAGTAATGAGAAAGTGTTGAATTGGGAGTGTAAGTAGACTATACTTAAATCAATAGGACTTGCTGATGGTTATAATCAGGACATCTAGGAGAACATAATGGCATGAAACTCAGAAGAAAGAAAAAAAAATCCAAGATTTACAGTGATAGTCAACACTGTCTAATAAAAAAAAAATCTAGAAAACAATGGGAAAGAAGAAAAATGCCCCTGGTTTTGACCTCTGAATGTCATGAAGCTTGAAAGAGAGTGCTTTTAGTGAGTGATGAAAGTGGAGGCAGAATTGCACTAGATTAAGGGAGTTGGTGGCGGCTGTTGGTAGAGAGTACTTATTTAGAATATTAGCCATGAAAGAAAATGGAAATGACAAACCCTCAATTGTTCAGTTGTTGATTATATAGTTTTAGAATTAGCAGGCCTTGTCCTTTTTTCTTGGGCCCTTTCTGTGTTCATTACAATCTTTAGTAAAGGAGAGTTGACATCAGGGAGGAGGTTAAGATTCTCAGTTAAAACGGAAGTTGGGAATACCAGTGGTTTTCGCTTCTTCCAGTCACCTCTGTCACTCAGACCACAGATAGCTGAGAGTTGGCTCTCACCCTGAGTTTCAGGAAAGGGACCAATGTGAGTGAGTCATGTGCTTACATTAGATGCAGTCTTGATTACAGTGGGAGAATCTGGCTCTGGGAATATGAATATGTCCCTTATCAGTGGGCAGGGCCTTTTTATACAGGGTGGGGCTATGGAACAGAAATCTGAACTGAAGAACATATACATTAGCTATATTGAAAATTCATTCTTCCGCAATGCACACGATGTCTCCTGGACCTGTCGATAATGCTGTATAATTTAGAAATCATGAGTAGGAGGTTTTGGGCTAATGGATACAAATCTTAGCTGACGTTTCAGGGGTAACAATTTGTTATCCTTAATATGAGAATCTCCACTGTGGTATTCGTTAGGTTGGGGGCAATCTCCAGTAGTTAGTATGTGTTTGTTTTCTGGTCCTTTGTTATTCTTTGGTAGTTAATAGAAGAATTCAATGTTTATTATTAATACACTAATAGCAATTCATCATTCCTCCTTAGCACCAACCTAGGTTGGAAAAAGGCTTAAAACAAAGACTGTAACAGAAAGAGTTTCTGAATCTAGGCCCACCCTGTAAAATTTAGGTCATAAAATACATGTAAGGAATTAACCTTGGAAAATAAATTATAAAATAAGTAATTGAATTATTTTGAAAGATTTTACATAGAGAAAATGCAAATTTGGCATATAAGAACTGCACCTCTTCCACAGATTCTAATCAACCTTATTACATTTTCTTGTGAGAATGTGCAGCACTTGGTTTCAGGCTTGGGATACTTTCCCAGGAAACAAATCCATGAGGTCATGGCCCTTTAAAACAGTCATGCATCAGTTTACAACTATGGAAAAGAGATTTCCTGGGTGTATGTTCCACCAAAGGACAAGTTTAGGGGTCAGGCTTCAATGTCATTCACCAACCTCAGTAGCAGGATCTTGTGTCACTGGAAGCCAGTTATAGCATGTAATAAAGGTGTGGGTGTTTACATATGTGCACACATCTAATAAGAAGCTCACAGTTTCATTTAAATTTATGGCTACTTATATCTCTTTAAGTCATACTCTAGACTACAGAAAATTATTTGTTTTAATTATAAAATAATAAGTTTGTTTTAGCAAATTTTCAAAGTAGTGTTAAGTAAGTTTAAGTTACCTTTTTTTCCCTTACATGTTAAAATTACCACTATGAACATTTTCATTTATAGTTTTGCAATCTTTCATGCATGTGACTGTGGGTATGTATACACAGTAATGGGGTCATTCTGTGGGTACCATTGTGTATCTTGTCTTTATCACTTAACAATGACATTTTCCATGCCATTAAATATTATTCTGCAGCATTTTAATCACTCCTTTATATATATGATGTATATTATATATCATGTATGTTATATATATCATATATATTATATATCATATATTACATATGATATATATTATATATCATATATTACATATGATATATATTATATATCATATATTACATATGATATATATTATATATCATATATATTACATATGATATATTATATATCATATATATTACATATGATATATTATATATCATATATATTTTATATATATGATATATATTATATATATTTTATATATATGATATATATTATATATATCCTATATAATATATGATATATTTTATATATCCTATATAATATATGATATACTTTATATATATCCTATATAATATATGATATACTTTATATATATGATATATATTATATATCATATATAATATATTATATATTATATATCATATATATTATATATATTTTATATATCATATATATTATATATTTTATATATGTATATAATACATATATATTTTTTTGAGATGGAGTCTTACTCTGTCTCCCGGGCTGGAGTGCAGTGGCATGATCTCAGCTCACTGCAGCCTCCACCTCCCAAATTCAAGTGATTCTCCTGCCTCAGCCTCCTGAGTAGCTGGGATTACAGGTGCCCGCCACTACGCCCAGCTAATTTTTTGTATTTTTAGCAGAGACGGTTTCATCATGTTGGCCAGGCTGGTCTTGAACTCCTGACTTCGTGATTTGCCTGCCTTGGCCTCCCAAAGTGCAGAGATTACAGGTGTGAGCCAGCACACCCGGCCATGACTGCATAATCCTAAAACAACACTCTATTATTGGATGTGTGAGTGTTTTCAGTTTTCTACAGTTGCATATAAGTTTTGATGAATACCCTTGTAACAAAATTGTGCCTCTTTTATATTATTTCCTTAGAATAAGTCCCTAAAGTGAAATTACTAAACCAAAGCTAAGAATAAGCAAATTTTGTGTTTGATATAACTCCCAGCAATTATTTTTTAAGTTTTAAGTAACAAAATAAAAAATATATATATTAATATCTACAGGATACCTTGGCAAATGATTCAATCATAAGTTATCCTATGAGCTTTTCACCCTACTTGCTTCATCATTCCTTCTCCCTCTCTGAACAATTTGAGAAAAGTTACAGATATTGCAAAGCTCTGCCTCTGAATACTTCAGTGATTATTTCCTAAGAATAAGGATATTCTCTTATAAAATCATAGTCAAGTTGTCAAAATCAGGAAATTAAACATTGAATACTTTTATCTGACATTGATTCCATATTAACTCAAATTTAAATTGCCCTAATAATGTCCTTTATGATTATTTCTTTTTTTCTTCATTCAGAATTCAATCCAAGATCACAGGTTTCATTCTGTTGTCACTCTTTAATTTCCTTTTTCATTGAACAGCTCCTCAGCATTTCTTTGGACTTCTTGATCTAGACATTTGTAAAGATTACAACTCTGTTCCAAATTGTCCCACATTTTGTATTTCTCTGATGTTGGTTAATAATTAAAATCAGATTATGTATCTTTGGAGGGAACATACTGGAAGTAATAGTGTGTCCCTCAGAATACTTTATATTGTGAACCCCAGGATATCAATTTATCCTAATGTTTATGATATTAAGATTGATCATTTTGTTAAGATGACATTTATTAGATTTATCCACTATAAATTTACTATTTTGCCCTTTATAATAAATAACTAATTTGTGGGGAGATATTTTTGGACCATGTAAATATACTGTTTCTCATTTAAATTTTACCCACTAGTTTCCATACTGATGTTTTTCCTATTTGATCATTTCTTCTACATTTGTTATTTGGGGTTCTATTGTAAGGAAGAGCTTTTCCTAAAGGTTTATTTATTTTTATCACTATGAACTATCAATATTTGTTCTATCATTGTTTATAAATTAAACATAAGAGACCTTTCATGCCAGTTCAGGAGAGGGACTAAGCACCTTGAGCATGTTACCTAACCTCTCTGTGCCACCATTTCCTCATCTCTATAGCAACTCTGCCTTACAGGGCTACTATAAGAATTCACTGAATCAATACATATAAAATGCTAAGAACAGCATTTGGCAGATACTGAATGTTCAATAAGTACCATCTGTTATTACTACTTCGAAAGAAGTTCCTCACAACTGGTTGTTACTTGGGAGAAATACAAAATTTAAATAATTTGTTCAAATCACTTCTAGTTATTTCTAAATTACATCTGGGGTGATTGTATTTCTCCTTACAGAATTACACCAGTTGTGCTTTTACAGTTTTGGTTTCGTTTCTGGTAAGAATTCAGGAACACATTCTTAATGTTTTATCAGAAGTATTCCTGGGCAATAGAAACTAGGGAAACACACAGCTTCCTGCATCTTCCATGGAAGGTGGAACGTAGTGTGTCCGGAATTGGTGAGTTCTCGGTCTCACTGACTTCAAGAATGAAGCCACGGACCCTCGCGGTGGTACAGTTCTTAAAGGCGGCGTGTCCGGAGTTTGTTCCTTCTGATATTCGGATGTATTCGGAGTTTCTTCCTTCTGGTGGGTTCGTGGTCTTGCTGGCTCAGGAGTGAAGCTGCAGACCTTCCCTGTGAGTGTTATAGCTCTTAAGGCGGTGCGTCTGGAGTTGTTCCTTCCTCCTGGTGGGTTCGTGGTCTCGCTGGCTTCAGGAGTGAAGCTGCAGACCTTCGCGGTAAGTGTTATAGCTCATAAAGGCAGTGTGGACCCAAAGAGCGAGCAGCAGCAAGAGTTATTGCAAACAGTGAAAGAACACTGCTTCCACAGCGTGGAAGGGGACCTGAGCAGGTTGCCACTGCGGGCTCCCGCAGCCTGCTTTTATTCTCTTATCTGGCCCCACCCACATCCTGCTGATTGGTCCATTTTACAGAGAGCCAAGTGGTCTGTTTTGACAGGGTGCTGATTGGTGCGTTTTTAATCCCTGAGCTACACACAAAGGTTCTCCACGTCCCCACTAGAGTAGCTAGATACAGAGTGTTGATTGGTGCATTCACAAACCCTGAGATAGACACAGGGTGCTGATTGGTGTGTTTACAAACCTTGAGCTAGATATAGTGTGCCCATTGGTGTATTTACAATCCCTTAGCTAGACATAAAGGTTCTCCAAGTCCCCACCAGTCAGGAGTCCAGCTGGCTTCACCCAGTGGATCCCGCACCGGGCCACAGGTGGAGCTGCCTGCCAGTCCCGTGCAGTGCACCCGCACTCCTCAGCCCTTGGGTGGTCCATGGGACTGGGCGCTGTGGAGCAGGGGGCGGTGCTCTTTGGAGAGGCTCCGGCCGCACAGGAGCCCACAGAGGGTGGGGGAGGCTCAGGCATGGTGGGCTGCAGGTCCCGAGCCTTGCCCCACGGGGAGGCAGCTAAGGCCCGGGGAGAAATCGAGCGCAGTGCCCGTGGGCCGGCACTGCTGGGGGACCCAGCACACCCTCCGCAGCCGCTGGCTCGGGTGCTAAGCCCCTCATTGCCCAGGGCAGGCAGGGTTGGCCAGCCACTCTGAGTGCGGGGCCGCCAAGCCCACGCCAACCTGGAACTTGTGCTGGCCCGCAAGCACCACGCGCAGCCCGGGCCTCTCCCTCCACACCTCCCTGCAAGCTGAGGGAGCCGCCTCTGGCCTCGGCCAGCCCAGGAAGGGGCTCCCACAGTGCAGCGGTGGGATGAAGGGCTTGTCAAGTGCCGCCAAAGTGGGAGCCAAGGCAGAGGAGGAGCTGAGAGCGAGTGAGGGCTGTGAGGGCTGCCAGCACGCTGTCACCTCTCAGTAGCATCATGAGAAGATGGTATTATAGCTGAAGCATTTCCTTTCAGTGGGACATTTGGTTTCCTTGGCATCTGTATAGTTGCGGAAGACAAGGAAGCATATTCAGGTCTTTCTGCAGCTTGCTGTCATCAGGTGCCCATAAAGAAGTCTCAGAGCCACCTCTGAGGGGCTGCTGATTCTGTTTTAGAGGCTGTAGTGCAGGAGTGGGGAAGAGGTAGCACAGTGTTTTATGCATGTCTGAAGAAATCCCACAGAGCTGGAGGGACTTGATAATCAGGGATGTGAACAAAGATTTACCAATGAAGATATTAATTAAAATGCTATTTTTAAGAGCAAATACTTAGGCACCACATAAAAGGTCAGTGAATAGGGAATACATTTCTGGTTAGAACGTAAGTTGGTACTTTTTTAAAAAAATCTGTTTTTCAAAATGTAGCAAGAATCTTAAGCTGGTGATTACACTTTGAGAAATCCATTCTGAAAAAAATATTCTGAAATTCATGTAAAGAATCTGAACAATTATGTCCATCATAATATTATTTGTAGTGGCAAGAGTTGGGAACATCTTATACATCTGTAAAACAAATCCATAAAATGAAAATAATGTTTATGAAAATATTTTAATACCATTGGGAAATGCTCACCACTTAATGGTAAGTTAGAAAATCAAAATATGAAACTGTTTTAGTTGGGTCCTCTGGGAAGCAAACCATTTTGGGCAGGATAATGCCTGTGACAGATAAAGGAGGCGATAAAACAGGAGAATTGACTTCACAAGACAGTGTAGGTCTGACACCTTTAGAAGGACAGAGGGAAGAAAGAGGATGGGGTAAGAGGAGACTCTGGCTATAGTTCAACCCCAAGAAAATCTCGGCCAACAGGAGCTCTGGCACAGAGAGTGCTGACGATGGTGCATTGGGCAGAAAGGGCTGGGCCCTAATACCCGGGGCTGTGCTCAGTCACATGCTAGAGCTTCCCACAAGAACACAGAGAAGCCAGAGAACACAGCAAGAAGGGCTCCTCAAACACTATGGCAGATTTTTTAAGTGCCTGCTGGCTGAAGACTGTTTGCTAACTCACTCCTCACAGTTAATTGGCACATTCTTTCTGGATGGGAGATCTGATTGGTGACCCTTCAGGCTGCGGCAAAAACTATTCCATGCGTTCCTAGCTTTGAGAAAGAAAGGAAAAGATAAATGAGAGAAAGAGAATGAATAAAATAAAGTTAATATTTATTATCTCTGTATAATCTGTGTGAATATGAATTTTGAAAAAGTCATTTATGTATTTCACTAATTTTCCCTTCCTTCCTTCCCTTCCTTCCCTCCCTCCCTCCCTTCTTTCTTTCTTTTTCTTTCTTTCTTTCCTTCTTTCTTTCTCTCTTTCTCCCTTTCTTTCTTTCTTTCCTTCCTTCCTTCCTTCCTTCTTTCTTTCTTTTCTTTTCTTTCTTTCTTTCTTTCCTTCTTTCTTTCTCTCTCTTTCTCCCTTTCTTTCTTTCTTTCCTTCCTTCCTTCCTTCCATCTTTCTTTCTTTCTTTTCTTTTCTTTCTTTCTTTCCTTCTTTCTTTCCCTCTTTCTCCCTTTCTCCCTTTCTTTCTTTCTTCCTTTCTTTCTTTCTTTCCTTCCTTCCTTCCTTCCTTCCGTCTTTCTTTCTTTCTTTCCTTTCTTTCTTTTCTTTCTTTCTTTTCTTCTTTCTTTTCTTTCTTTCCTTTTTTGTTTTTTCGTCTTGCTCTGTTGCCCAGGCTGGAGTGCACTGGCACAATCATAGCTCACTGCAGCCTTGACCTCCTGGGCTCAAGCGATCCTTGGCCCCCTGAGTAACTGGAACTACAGGCACCTGCCACCACATCCAGCTAATTTTTATTTTTATTTTATTTTATTTTATTTTTTGAGATGGAGTCTCACTCTGTCATCCAGGCTGGAGTGCAGTGGCATGATCTCAGCTCACTGCAACCTCCACCTCCTGGGTTCAAGCGATTCTCCTGCTTCAGACTCCCAAGTAGCTGAGATTACAGGTGTCTGCCACCACGCCCAGCTAATTTTTATATTTTTCGTAGAGACAGGGTTGCACCATGTTAGCTAGGCTGGTCTTGGACTCTTGACCTCAAGCGATTCACTCGCCTTGGCCTCCAAGAGTGCTGGGATTACAGGTGTGAGCCACTGTGCCCAGCCTGCTAATTTTTTAATTTTTTTGTAGAGACTGGGGTCTAGCTATGTCACCCAGCCTGGTCTCAAATTCCTGGCCTCAAGGATCCTCCCACCTCAGACTCCCAAACCCCCAGGATTACAGGTATGAGCCACCACACCTGGCCATTATTTTACAAATTTCTACAATAATCATGTATTGTTTTTACAATAAGAAAATTGACAAAAAAGAACTCACATGAAAATGAGTTTGAAAAGGAATAAAATATGTTCCCACTCCCATCTTAAATTAAATAATCATTTTTAAAATCTTGTGTAGATTCCTGTGTCACAGGGATACCCAGTTACTTTTGCTGTTAGATCAATACACAATTCTTCAATGATTTGCAGAGAAATATGTTTTCATTAAATGTTTCCCTGTGAACTCAAGAGGATTTTCCAGCACTGTTTTCAGAATGAGCTCTAAAGTTGATATTTTAAAACCAAAATTTAAGAATATAAAGTTAACATTTATTACAGCCATATAGCAAGTCCTAAGTTTCCTTTTCACAATTAATGAAAGAACAATATGTTACAATCTTCTTGTACCTGTCTGCAAAATCACTTTGAGAATGTTTGTTTCTTTCTATCTTAAAAGTAAATGTAGAATTTGGAAAATATAAATAGAAGAAAAAAATTTTCCTAAGGTTTCATGCCTAAGACAATGACAATCTGTGTTTCTGGTATTATTTTCTGTACATTGATTTTATATATATAATTTTATATTTTCTTTTTGCATTTAATACAAGACTTTCATATAAATTTAATAGCTATATAATATATTTCATTATATATGGACCATGGTTTAGTTCCTCATTCCTCTGTTTCTGGACATTTATTTTCCAATTTTTGCATCTTTAATTTTTTGTGAAAAATTGAAGGCTATGACAATGACTGTAACACTTAAAAACAGAAACAATTCTATATTTGTAACTCTGCCTTCACAAACTGTGAGTGCAACACAGGTGTTGCCTGTTTTAAAAGGTGTTAAAAATAATTACATCAATAACCAAGGAAGAATAATCCAAAAGCTGCTTTATTTATGAACGAGTTAAGTTCTGAAAGAATGTTCCAAAATTCTTTCTTCTTATGTTGAAGTCAGTTTATAGGTATTTTACTACATTGAAAGGAGTTAATCCTTCAAACCATTAAAAATTTGCTATATTTGTCTCTTTCTTGGTGATATATATCCTACAAAGCATTTTTTTAAAACAAACCACTATCATCTCCACTGACAGTTGGCTGGGCCATAACATCCTCCTTCGTTATCTTTGTCAGGATTATATAGAGCTGCCAGGGAAGCATGGGTTATGTTCCACGTAACTGCTCTCTTTGATGTTGCTTAGAAGCCAACAGTTCCCAGACCTATGAGCCATGTGCGAATTGCTAGAAAAGTTTCCACAGCCATACTTTCAATCTTTGTTTATACTTTAAGTTTCCTGACTTGTTATTTTCTATTCCTAGTCTTTACTTGAATTCTTGAATTAATATAACTAACAGGCATTCAACAATGATATGTATTCTCTAACCATAATCTGAAGTTCTTCCACTTTTGTCTGTAATGTTTTCTGTTTTTAACTACTGTGGATGGCATATAAACAGTACTCTTAACCTATTAATAAGTATCTTACTGTACAATGATCTATGTTTCTGAAACACCTAAAAACTATGCAAAACAGCCAATAAAACACTCTGCCCAAAGGCAGAAGTGGCCCCTCCCAATTTCATATGCCACTTTTTAATGGTGAGCAGAGCTGATCTACATTTGCATTGTACTTCTCTTTTGTATCTATAAAGTGTATATAAGTTTACAAGTTGAAAGTTCCTGAGTAGTGATTCTTATATAATAGAAAATAATTATGTAGGTATCACTATTTGTACATTTACCAGATTCTATTTATATGAAATAACTGGCTTATGCTGAAATCTTTTTCATTCCAGATCTCTGCTACTAAACCATAAATGTTCTTCCCAATATTAACATCAATCTTTGGATTAAGACAAATGATTCCTTTTAAAAGGCCAATGTAACAGAGGAGGTATAACCCATTAATCTATTAGCACCTTTAACTACATCAGCACACATTCATAAATCATATTAATGGAAAAAGGTGCCCCACCAGGAGAGGGATTTTAATGTGAAGAGAATGAAGGAAAAATGGAAAGTTATTGAAGATGATAATCCTGGCTAAGAAGCAAGAGTGTGAACAGTGAGAATTGAGGGGACAGAAGGAAGTCTTTAAAGGCCAGGGGGAAGCAATAAATAAAGAAAAGGATGCTGCCCAGAGATATGGAAGACATCAATATACAGCCTTCGGCTTTTTACCAGGTTTCTCAAATATAAGAAAATTCTGTAACTCATGTAATGAAGTTTATAAAGCTAGCCATACCATTTGTGTCTATCTATATTTCATCTTTTCTCTTCCTGGTAATAATGCTGCTTTCCCAAAGAGTAACAATATAAGTAGGGAGTAGCTTTGTGTTTGTTTGCTTGCTTTTTAAATCAATGCTCAAGATATGTTGGTTAAAAGGGGCAAATGTTCACATGGTAAACTAAATTCATTAATATATCATTCAACGGGTCAGGAGTAGGGTAATTCAGTACCGCAGGTCCTCTAATAGCATCATCATTTTGTTATAAAATTGATGAAAAAAATAATTCCTGGCAGAGGCCACTGTCTGTGTGGAGAGTGCATGTTCTCCCCAGGACCCTGTGGGTATTCTCTGGATACTCCAGGTTCCTTCTAGCTCCCAAACTAGAGCATGGTAGGTGAATTGGGTGTCTACATTGTCCCAGTCTGAGTGTGTATATGTGTGTATGTGTGTGTGTGTGTATGTGTGCCCTGCATGGAATGACCAAGGCGGGATCCTGCCTTGCCCCTGAGCTGCTGAGAGAGGCTCCAGCCACCTGCTACCCTGAACTGGAATAAGTGGGTTGGAAAATGAATGAACACAATGTATTGTCAAATAAAAATTTGTAAAGTAGGCGGTGATCATACAAATACTCAGCAATAAACACTGCGGTAAGGAAGTAGAAGCACTCAGAGGGCCGGCCGCATTGGTGATTGTTTTTGAAACATGTGGTGGTAGGAGATGCTCCGGACAATTTTCTCTTTGCAAATAAGTATTGCTTAATTTAACTCTCCACCACTACGGCCTCTGTCACTCACTGATTCACCACAAATTTAGTAAATAATTATCTTACTTGCTTTTATTAATCTTTATTTTAAACATATGTATAGCTCACATTTATTTCAATATTTAATATTAGAAGTGCTTTGTTTCTTACTTAGAAGTATGGTGATGTTTTTATGACCAGAAATATGCCATAGGAACTTAACTCTTGTTTCTATCAATTAGCCAATGGTAATATTGTTTTCATTATAAATCATTTTGCCTAAAGTCACAGTTTTCAATAACTCATCAACCACATTGAGGACTTACTGTACGTAGCATGTTGTAAAATTGATCCGCAGAAACTACTAATAAGAATATTAACACTTTAATGGGCAGAAGGTTAATTCACTTAATTTTCTGAAGTTAAATTTACTTAACCACAACTTTGTTAAATAAGCACACATTTGCTCTGTCGATGCTCACCATTGAAAGTCCAGAAACACACATGTAGTCAAAAAAATCCACGTATATCAACTGTGCTGCTGTGGTAACAAGAAATAACCACAGGGCATTTTTGGTAAGATGGAGTAGGAAAGGGCGCATTATAGAGTTCGGTTCTGTGCTGGATGATTTTGCAGGAGATTAAGGAAGTAAGGCTTTGTTCTGGATTGAGTACTGTCAGAAGGCATGGGAAGTTCAATAATTAGGTGTTTAAAAAATTTTTATTTAAGAGGCATTAGGAAGGATTAGGGGCTCAGTTGTCATCGGTAAAGAAACAACAGCCACTCATGTTTGCTGGGAGAGGAGGGTATTTGGTTATTTTAGCGATTGTGTTGCATCCCTGTCTCTGTGCTTGCAATTATTGGGCAGTGGTTTTGTTTTTAAGTTCTACTGTGGTGGTGAAGTGGCCCTGTTTGGCCCTTCTTGGTATTCTGTGAGTATAGTTTTTATTCAGTGGGGAATACTATGGTCTAGCTGTCAGTTTCAAGAGCTGTTTTATTTTGTTTTTTCTTTCTCAGATCATTTATTTCCACATTCAACAAATATAAGTTTCTGGATGCATCTGGCATTGTGTGACATTCAAGAAATAGATTGGAAAACAAGACAGCCAGGTGCAGCTCAACTAGCATAAAATGATCAAGGGTATGACTTTGTACTTCAAGTGCCCAGATTTAACTCCTGGCTTTATCACTTACTGTCTCCCTGTGTCAGTTATTAAATAACACTAATTTTCAGTTACCCATCTGTAAATGGAAATAATAATAACACCTCCCTCAGGAAATTGTTACTGATATTAAATAGGTGTTAATTATAATCATCATCGTCACTAGGGAAGACAGCTATTAGATAACAAATCATAAAGCCATTAAATGTTACAAAAGAGAAACCACAGACTGATATGGTAGTATATATATATCAGAGGGACCTAAACACCTCTAGAGGAATCAGGGAAATATTCCCCAAAAAGAATGCTTAAAGCCCTGAGTACAGGCCGGGCACAGTGGCTCACACCTGTAATCCCAGCACTTTGGGAGGTAGAGGTGGGTGGATCACGAGATCAGGAGTTCGAGACCAGCCTGACCAAAATGGTGAAATCATATCTTTACCAAAAATATAAAAAAATTAGCAGGGCGTGGCGGTGGGTGCCTGCAATACCAGCTACTTGCGAGGCTGAGACAGGAGAATTGCTTGAACCTGGGAGGCAGAGGTTGCAATGAGCTGAGATCGTGCCACCGCACTCCAACCTGGGCGACACGAGCAAAACTCCTTCTAAAAAACAAACAAACAAAAAAACTCGAGTACATTTTAGATTTTAGTTAAGCGGAAGGAGTGACTAGAGGTGTTTTCTATCCAGGTAAAGGAGGGAATCTGAGCAAACACCCTGAGATGGAAGAACACAAGTCACATTTGAAGTCCTGGAGGAAATCCTGTAAGATGAGTCTAGATTTTAAGGACCAGATAGGCCGGGCGTGGTGGCTCACGCCTGTAATCCCAGCTCTTTGGGAGGCCGAGGCGGGCTGATCACCTGAGATTGGGAGTTGGAGACCAGCCTGCTGACCAAAACGTAGAAACCCCATCTCTACTAAAAATACAAAATTAGCTGGGCATGGTGGCACATGCCTGTAATCCCAGCTACTTGGGAGGCTGAGGCAGGAGAATCGCTTGAACCCGGGAGGCGGAGGTTGTGGTGAACAGAGATCATGCCATTGCACTCCAGCCTGGCCAACAAGAGCAAAACTCTGACTCGAAAAAAACAAAACAACAACAACAACAACAACAAAAACAAAAACAAAAACAAAAAGGAGTAAGGAGCAGATAGTGGGAGATTAGACTGGTGAAATGAGCAGAGCCAAATTAAGCAGGACTTTAAGGTCATATTAGAGATTCTCAACTATGTCCAAAAAAGAGCAGCAAGACACCAATAATAACAGCGTCCTCCCTCACCCCACACCCTTTCCAGGAGCCACTGCTCCGTAGCCACACTAAGGGGCTTGATTTTTCATCCTTTATTCCCCTCTCTGACTCCCAGACATGCTCCCAATGAGGATGAAAGGGTTTGGATTGTTAGTTCTGTCGACTAGGAAGGCCCTGATTTGTGCTCAGTGCTAGTGGGGGTGGGGGCGGGAGATTTATTTAAAAAGAAGAGGAAAGAAAAAAAGAGATCTCTATAGGCAAGTTAGCTTTTCAAAGTTTCAAATAATAGAATATATGCCATGTGTTTCTTTTATCCCTTTATCCAGGTATGTTTGACATTATATTTTAGATTTGGATTTAAGAGTCTAGTATTCTATGGATTTTCTTTTATCCGATGCCCAGAGATTTTTAATTTTTTTCAATGTCTTCAATGCATTCAGCTTCCAAGTAATCTAATTGATGTGGGATTATTAGTGTGCAGACGAATAGACTAAAATATAGATGTAGATTTTTTCAAATTACATATTTACATCTATAAAAATCAACTCAATGAAAAATGTTAAAGGTATAGAATTACTTATAAATAATTCTTGTTTGTGACTCCTTAAAATTAGTATAATTTTCTCCCCTAACTTCAAGGATTGTGATAAGAATTACACGGAATAACATGTCTAACGGATATTCACTATATGTGTATATTACCTTCCCTTCTGCCAAAAGGACTGTTCTTAGGAGAAGCCAAGACTAACCACATGGAGCTGACCCATTTAATCTGTATCTTTCATCTTCCTCAGTTTGATTTGGAATTTGTCAGTGGTAGGATACTAATGGAATTGATATTTTTGGCTACAATTAGATTATATGCAAGAAGTTTAAGCAAAAGCACCAGTAAATGCAAAGTTGTTTTGGATTCCATTTCTCTTTGAACTGTGTCCAAAAAAGAGCAATCAAACACCAATGCACTTCCCAGTGAAAATCTATGCAGTTATGAGTCCACAATAACTTGTCAGACTTTGTCTAGGTGGAGCTGAGCTGAAAAAATAAATCTAACAAAATAAACTGCCCTAGGCTACCATTCCTGTGATTTATTTGAATGAAAACACAAAATTATCTGAATGCATAAGGAAATTATTATATTAAGTGATCTAAATAAGAAGAATTCAATGTCTGGAAAGGAGATGACTATTTTTTTTCAAAAGCACCAGAATTCCTGCTGACATCACTTAGAATCATTAGTCTTCCTATAATTATTTCACCTTCTCTTTAACCTTGTGTTCACGCCTCCATTTGTCTACATTTTTGTCTTAACTGGACAAAAATCACACAAACTCTTTCAAAGTTGTAAAACCAGCATATTATTATTTAGATTTTTACCAACTTGAAATTCCAGTTGGTAATTTTGCCTTTAAATGGGAGGTATCTGAATTTTTGAATAAAATTCAGTTTTGCAATATTTTACTTTTATAAACAGCGATAAAATGCATCAGAAAGATCCATTTATATCAATAGTTCTGAGAAACACATACTCTAAGAAATTTCCAAATGGTATCATGGATTATTCAATGGAAGTATTCATGAGCAAGCCAGAATTGAAATAACACAATGTCTTGTTTTACCTATGTGACATGCACATGAGGTAAATAAATTTTCTTCCCATATGGTGGTTTGTATAGGTGGGGACGTTGTTTGAAATGATCACACATACTTGCACGCTATTCATGCCTGGCTTTTTTCACTGAAGAGGAATGACTAAGTGTGACTACGGCAGCTCACGAGGCCAAGAATTCCAGGAAAGTCTTCTTGCCTGCCCAGGTGCAATCTGTCATTGGTTCAGGGATAGAAATCCTTTCTGATCATCTTCATAACCCCCTGCAACTCAGAAAAGTTAGTTAAACAAGTAGTCTCTCAAATTGGATATTAGTTATCCCAAGATGGCCAGCAAACAATAGCCAGTGGCAAAAACACATGACTGATTTTGCCATATATTTCACGCAAATATAACTTTATATAATCCCTTAACCCTGTGGGTATCAGTCCCGGCTACACATTACTATCAAATTTAGAGTTAAAAAATGTCTATGCCCAGGCCCTACTCCAGACAAATTAATCAGAATTTCTTAGAGTGATATTTGGTGTTTAAAATCTCCTCATGATGTTTATATGCAGACATGGCTGGGAGCAGTGGCCTCAACCAATGGAATCACTTAGTGAACTTTATAAAGTAGAAATACTTGGGTTCCACCCCCAAGGATTCAGACTTAATGGTGTGGAATGTGGCCTGAACATGAAGAGTTTTAAAAACTCCACAGATGATTCTGATATGCAGCAAGGCCAAGATGACCTTATAGATTTTCTGCCTCCTCTCTTTACAGATCTGTAGAAATCTAGGAAGAAGGCTCTTAAAGCAGTGGCTCCAATATGGGGTCCCTTGAGAAGCAACAGAGATATTTATAACTATAATAATTCTTCACATTTATTTTATATCCAGTATATTTCATAGTGTTTTCCAAGGCATCACATCATATTGAATAATCAGTATGGAAATATTTTATTTATTATTATTATTTAATTTTATTATTTTTTCAGAAGCAGGGTCTTGCTCTGTCCCCAGGCTAGAGGGCAGTGGAACCATCATAGCTCACTGCAGCCTTGAACTCCTGGGCTCAAGCTATCCTCCCACCTCAGCCTCCTGAGTAGCTGGGACTATAGGCACAAGCCACCATGTCTGGCTAATTTTTTTTTTTTTTTTTTTTTTTTTTAGAGACAGTGTCTCACTGTGTTGCTCAGGCTGGTCTTGAATTCCTGGGCTCAACGATCCTTCCCCTTCGGCCTCCCAAAGTGCTGGGATTACAGGCATAAACCATGGCACCCAGCCTGGAAATGTTTTTTAATTAATCTAAAAAAATGCAAAGCTGATACCTCTCTAATATTGCCTATTACCTTCTTGTATCTACTAGAGTTTAACTCATACATAACTTCTCTAATACACTACAAGTTGTTTAAGGTTAATTTCTATATCATATTATCTTTATATACTGTACAAGTGTTCCATAAATGTTTTAATCTGATAAATGTTCAGTCAGTTTCTCTTGAATAAAAGATCGAATAATTCTGTTTGCTCCAATGAATACTATTAAGCATCTCCTCTGGGCTGTCTGACGCAGGCCCTCTAAATACAGTGGACTTTAAAGCTCCTACCCCCTGTTTTTAAGAAGCCTACACTACAGGAAATGTATGAAATACTGAGATCTCAACTTCCAGGACGACTCCATGCCTCACATCTGTACTGACATGCCGTAGCAGAGCTCCTGGACTGGCATGAACCAAAAAAAAAAACAGGAGACATATGCCTTTCTCTTGACTAACAGACAATCAAGAATCAGCCTGTCTTAGATTGTTGCAATCTTTCTATCATTTTAAATCAACAACTTCCTATTACTTTGAGCTTCCTCACACAAGAGACTTAAGCACCACAACTAAAGGAATGCATTAGCAATGCTTAGAACAAAAACCTGAAGTCTTAGCAGATGATGCAAATGCCTCAGGATGTCATGTAATCTATATTCAATCTCTCCATAGGAGAGATTGTACCTGAGTCTTTTATTTCCACTGGTGATTTACACCTGCAATATTTAAGATGAAGATATGTGCCAGGGAGATGTCTCAGCATGCATGAGTTTAAAAAGCAATTAAAATAAAACTGTATGTGTGCATGTATAATGATCACCCATCAGCAACTCTAAGAAGAATAAGGGTGGCTTTCCCTAGGTTAGGTAAAATTGAAAAAGTGGCTAAGGAAACCCTTAAAAAGCCTGCTGTTAATCCAAGCTCTTGTACTCCCCAACGTGCCCCAGTGTCAGAGCTCATTTATCATCCTTTTAAGCAAAGATCTAATGAGTGCTGCACTCCCTTTGCAAGAAAAACAGGGCATCGTCAGAGAGACTGATGGAAACTATAACCTGATTTGAAAAGCAGCCTCATTGGCCTTTATGATTTCAACAGTGTCCTAGGGAAGGAGGGGAAGAAGTGAAAAATCATACATCCCCCTAACCTTACTCCAAGTTGCATCCTGATTCACAGGCACCTTGTCTGCAGGGTAGACCAGGTAAGGCTTGGCCAAAAATAAATGTGCTTATAGCTACTAAATTCTACTTTGGATTTTACAGTTTAATTTCATTGGATTTTGTGATCCAAACATCTTTTGTTTTCACAGGCAGGCCGAATGGGAAAATGGCAGTGATACTGTTAAAAAAAAAACTCTGCACTTGGGCTTGGCACGGTGGCTCATGCCTGTAATCTCAGCACTTTGGGAGGGCGAGGCGGGCAGATCATGAAGTCAAGAGATCAAGATCATCCTGGCTGACATGGTGAAACCCCATCTCTACTAAAAATACGAAAAATTAGCTGGGCGTGGTGGCAGGCACCTGTGGTCCCAGCTACTCAGGAGGCTGAGGCAGGAGAACTGCTTGAACCCGGGAGGTGGAGGTTGCAGTGAGCCGAGATCGTGCCATTGCACTCCAGCCTGGGCCGCAGAGCGAGACTCCGTCTCAAAAAAAAAAAACAAAAAACAATAACAGTCAACAACAAAACTCTGTGCTTTGCATGAAGCCAAGGTAATAGTCAATGTAAACACCCCACTGAAGAATTAACATTATGCTGGGATGTAGGGTGGGAATGAGAGGGAAGGTTATTTTGAGTTTTTAGTCCAAATATAAAAGTGATTTATATGGATAAAAAATGTTAGTCTGCTTTTAAGTTCAACTTCAGTAGAATTATTTATTATAATAGCCATAATTATTTTTAAAAGCACCTTGAAAAAATTTCAGTGTGGCAATCATTTAACCAAATTACTGAGGCGAGAATCTCAGAGTCTAATCTAAAGTTAGTGGGTTTTTTTGTTAATATTTCTTACCATGTTTCTACAAATGTTCATCTTAGGTTTATTGTGTTTCAAAAACAATAGACATCACCCAATACCTTATTACCCTTTTGAAATGAGGTAATAAAAAGAGATAATTGCTGGGGAGGAAAAAACTAAGCCCTGCATATTCAAACAGCTAATCTATATTAGGTGTCAGTTTCCTTTTCTAAGGCAAAACAAGATGATGATCCAGTAACTACTTTTAAAGATTGTAAACTCACTAACAGGATATAATCATCTTGGCATGAAGATTGTGTAGAGGAGAATTTGGTTACTACTAAATAGTTAAGATGAAAATATCAGCTGATACTTGATATAAAGGCAAGATAAATTTTATTAAAAGCACATTTCTGCATTGCAAATATTAACATTTGAAGGGATAAATAGTTATTTTGTTTTATATTACTCAGCATTTTATTAATCAGAATTCTCTACTAATTGGCACTTCTGAAAATTTCCAGTACAAGGGTAGTTATTAATCATTATTACAACCCTGGGATACTGAAGCATTGAAAACATTATTTTAAAGCTAAGCATATTGTATACTCTAGTACTACTTGAAAATAAACAATACTTATGTAATTCATGTTTAGCATATCTTAATTAACCATAACACTATTCCCTAAGAATTCCAGATATAAGGCTTCTTATAAAATATATCTGTTTGAAGAATTTCCCATTAAGTAATATTAGTTGAAAAAGATGTTTTGTCATTGAGGCCAGTTAGTAAAGTAAGTTACATGGAAGAAAAATTATTAAGTATTGGTCTCAGACTTCAAGTGGCAATGAATTTGACATCATTGGTTTCACTTGTCCATCAATTTCCAGGTATTATAGATAGTTTCTCATTAAAGTTAGTCCTTTTTGACTTGTCTGTGAATTTCACATTTGGAGAACAATATTTTACAGCACATTATGGAATTGAAGCACAGATGTGCAATAGGGGAAGTGCTTTCAAATTGTAAGAGTTGTAAGACCTCACTCACTAAAGGCATTAAAATGGCATTTTTTTCAAAGGATAGTCCTTGGGCCACTTGCATCGATAATCACCTGGGGTGTTTCTTGCACATGTGAATTCCTGGGCTCCACTCTACATCAAATGAGTCAAAATCTTGTCACAGGAATGGATGTTTTTATTAAGTGTCTCAGTTGATTCTTAACTCAGGCTAAAGACTAAAAATATTTGCCTTAAATGACATTTTTCATAATTTTTAAGATGAAAGTGCTATAAAAACTGCAACTACTAAAATATTTAGACTCTTTCTGACTAACATGACTGTCTCTGATGGAGCTGTATCAATAATATGCCTTATGGAGCCCCTAAGAAACTTTTCCAAAGTTACATGGTGATGATGATGGTGATGGTGGTAGTGATACTGATGACTATGGTGATGATGACAGTGGCGATGGTGGTAGTGATACTGATGACTATGGTGATGATGACAGTGGCAATGGTGATAATGGTGAGTATAATGGTGGTGAGGGTAGTGATGATGATGAGAATAAGAATGGTGATGATGATGATGATGATGGAATCACATTAATTTTGACCAGGCTGACTCCTTTTCTTTCCTTTCCTTTGCCTTGCCTTGCCTTGACCTGCCTTGCCTTGCCTTGCCTTGCCCTGCCTTGCCTTGCCTTGCCTTCCCTTGCCTTGCCTTGCCTTGCCCTGCCTTGCCCTGCCTTGCCCTGCCTTGCCTTGCCTTGCCTTGCCTTGCCTTGCCTTGGTGCCATCTTGGCTCACTGCAACCTCCACCTCCCCAGTTCAAGTGATTCTCCTGCCTCAGCCTACCGAGTAGCTGGGATTACAGGTACCTGCCACCACACATGGCTAATTTTTTTTTTTTTTTTTTTTTTAAGTAGAGATGGGGTTTCACCATATTGGCTGGGCTGGTATCAAACTCCTGGCCTCAAGTGATCCGCCTGCCTCAGCCTTGCAAAGTGCTGGGACTACAGGGATGAGCCACTGGCCACTGTGCCTGGCCTTGCTGACTCTTGAAAAAATTAAACACAAGGCTCATTTCAGAGCCTTTGCACTTAGGTTCCCACTGCCTAGATTTTAAATGGCTTACTCTTCATTTCTGCTCAAAAATCACCTTATCTGAGAGATCTTCTCTAACCATTCCCAAATTGTATCATCTTCTCTTACTCACTAGTGCCCTCATTTGGATTTGGATTTTTCTTCATAGGTTTATCTTATATATTTATTTACTACTTTAATTTTTCCCCACTAAAATGTACGATCAATTAGAATAATGTATTCATGTGTTTTGTTCACTTCCTTATTCCCAGTGCCTAGTGCAGTAACTGGCACATGAGAATGCTTTATAAATATTTGTTGAAAGTGAGTGAGCCAACATACACAATTATTACATAATCTCTTAGCAAACACATGTATTAAATCATATGAAAAGGATCTGAAACATGAACTTGTAGAACCCCAGTTTGCCCATGCTCCAGCAATGTTGCCTCCAAAATGAATGTGCTAAAGGTAAATTTATGTTTTAACATTTTAAGACATTCTCTAATAAACTGGTCTCTCTGCTTCCACTATAGTCACATTCGAATTCATTCTCCATACAGAAGTCAGGGTGATGCAATTACATCATTCATCTTTTTAAAACCCTTTGATGGCAGCCTATTGCATCTGGGATGAAAGACACCCAGGGCTTTGCATGGTCTAGCTTCACCTGAACTCCCATCACTTTGATCTTTGCCTGATCATCTCCTCCAATACTGTCAACGCTTTGCCATCCTAAAAGCTACATCTGTATTGATCTGTACCTGGACTACTCCCCTGCCCCTTTCCTTGGCAAACTCCTACTCCTTCTTCATATCTTAGCTGAAATGCCACTTTTTCTCAGAAACCTTTCTTGACCTTGATATTTGAAGAAGTTCTCCTTGAAATATTTATCGATAGCATTTTGATTTTCTTCGATAATACTTATTAAAATTCATATAGTTTTGATGATATAATTATTATTTTTAAAGTATTATCTCTATTAAGTTCTAAGTTCCATTTCACAGGATGTTTGTGTGTTTTTTTATTCTCTAGTAATTAGCACAATGTAGTGCGGGTTCTTAATCAAGATACATTAACCGAATGAATGAACTATGCAAAACTAACCTCTGGTAAGAGCAGCGTTATGATGGCTATTTTATGCCACTGTGAATGCTGTTGAAGTTTCCAGAAAGCTAAATGATTTTTAAAATAGTCATTCATTCTGTTATTCTCTTTTTATTGTTAACAGTAATTCTCATGCATTATCTGGTTATTTGCTTTAATCCTTTAAAGCCTTTCTGAGATAATTTTTATTGCCAATCTATAGATGAGGCTCACAGCTAATGATGGGAACCAGGGCTTGTGTCTAGTTCTGTTGACTCTAAAGCTTATGGTTTAACCTCCACACTGTACTGCCTCTGTCTCTGTTTCCTTTGTGAAGCCTTGAACACTTTTATCTATAACTGGGGATGCCCTGAATTCATATTCATTAAAAAATAGTTCTTCTCTGTTCACGAATCTTTACAAAATTTAATGGAAGTAAGCTAAATCAGCCTACTTCATCAATAAATACTGCAATAGAAAATTCAATTTATTAATTCATATATGGTACTTTGCTTGTAAGTTCTGGGTTTGGGGCCTTAAAAGACAAATTAGTGCCTTACTTATTTTCTCAATACTATGTCAAACATTTTAATGAGTACAGTGATAACTATATATATATATATATATATATATATATATATATATATATATATATATATAAATGTTTGCCTAATATGTAAGATTTTTATTTGGCAGCCACCAGGTATGCTAAATGCCAGACTTAAACATGCCTCTGCATGTATCACTGCATTTGCTCTCTCTGACCTCCTTATGGCATTCATGCTGATAAATAAGGCTCCCAAGTCAATGAAAATGCCAAATCAGCTATGGAATTCGTAACATTATTCGCTATGAATCAAAGTTCATTTGATCACCACTGGCATTCTGGATATTGACCTGAGTCCTCCTAAATTGTCCTCACTTATTTCAAAGTAAACCTCAGTTGACATTTTAAAATCTTGATTAACAGGAAATCAATTGACTCTGTTGAAGTAAGTGAAAGGCAAAAATTCTTTGTGCGTGAAAGTCCACTGGGACTTTAAAAACATGCATAAATGATGTGTGAGTCACCAATGCGAATGAGTTTATTATATTTTACTGTGATTTTAACTTTAATGGCAAATTTATTGTTAGACAATTGCACTTATTTTTAAATCATTGTAGAATTTTAATACTGTGTACCTTTATTTTTATTTTAGCTTAGACCCCCAATTATGACTATTCTTTCTTAGATTAGGACAATATGCTAAGACAGGAAATCAGAAACTTTATGACTAGCAGCGTTATCTATTTTGCTCTATGATCTTCAAGAAAAACTAGGGATAGCATTTCAAAAGTTTAGAATAAATTGGCAAATTCCCAACATTTTTCATTCCCATTAAAAGTAGTAATTGGCCCATTTGGCAGGCCATGTAGATTTCTTAAAAGTGAAGAGTGTGAATGGCCATTCAGCTTCTTATTTTTCCAGGCTTACTAGATAAGTGTATGCTAAGGTGAGTATTTAGACTTTAATGTGTAATTGAAACCTCCCATGTGTCTCATTAAACAGCAGATTGTCATTTAGGTTTGGACTCAAGATTCTGTCTTTCTGTCATGCTCCAGCAGATACTGATGCTGCTGATTTTTAAGCCATTGTGTTCATGATCTACACAGAATAAGAGTTTGGTAAAGGCTGCATTAATTGAATTCACGACAATTGATTCCATGAGAGCATCCATGGTCATTCTCTCATTTGTTAAACAAACGTGCTGAGTGTCTACTATGTTTTAGGTACTGTGTTGTGTACTAGGGGTCTGTTGTCAACAAAACAGATATACAACAACCTTTAAAGGCCATAATAGTGAGAATCAGTTGCGTGTCAGTCCCGTCTCTGCCTCAGAGACTTGTGAAGACAAATATTAAAGAAATAAAAACATATGAAAATACAGGACTACAAATTCTTACATGTGCAATGGAGAGTGTAATTAAAGAGGCTCACAGGTCTATACTGGGGTGTGCAGAAGTTAAGTTTCAGCAGGCTTGAAAGGTGCCTAAATGTTAACCAGATGAACAGGGGGAGAAGTGTACTTCAGGCAGATGGGATGTCTTAGGCAGGGATCCAAAAATATAAAATAATTTAGCCTCCTCCTGAAACGTAGAGATGGCAAGTGTAGCCTAAGTATGGTGAAAGAATAGAAGGAGCAAAGAAGTGAGGTTGGAGTTGAGTGACCACCCGATTTACTTTCAAACAATACTTTTGATGGTATAACCAAGGCGTGTGATGACACCCTAGTTTAGACAAGCAGACAGAGGCCAAATCATGCGGGAGCTTTTGGGTATAATGAAGTTGTTGTTGTTTCTTCATACAGAAGGTACTAATTGTAGGAGTAACATAATCCCATTTATAATTTAATAGGTCACTCTGGAGGCTATAGATGTATGATTGTAAAATCAACCTTTTAGTTTTATTTCCAAGCACTTTTGGTTTGCTTCAGAAGAAGCAGTTTCAAAAGGGCACTGAATATTAATACGAACAAAACTCAGTTCATATTTTTATTTACCTGTTTGATGTGGGTTCATGAGATTTATTTGCTGTATATGGCACATGTCTTACATAGTATTTCTATTTGTTTAATTTAAGGACTTAATCACTAAGTAAGAAATCCTAGTAGAGAATTTTAAGATTCCTGGAATAGCAAGCATTAAATACATTACAAGAAATTTTAATGCTGGGAATATATTAAGTTGGTGCAAACATAATTGTGGTTTTTGCTATTTTTTTTTTGCCATTGAAAGTAATGGCAAAAACCGCAATTACATTTTTGCCAACCTAATAAATATGATGAACAAGCTATGATAAAAGACTTGGGCGAACATAGGTGAGTATGCTAGATGCCTGGGGTGCAGAAGTAGACGTTCGCAGAAGCGACAGTCTTCTCATCTGTGACCACTGAAAAATTCAAATACCTCACACACATGATCTGGAGAGACCTGTGGGATACTTTAAAGTAACTAATTAGGCTTGCATTTTAGAACTGTTTCAAAGCACTTCTTTTGGCACGACTAAATGCCATTAACTTTTTGCATCTCTTCAAGAAGTGACTTCTCCTTTCCTTCCAATCCTTTCTAAATAGAACTAAATGCTGACAATTGACGATGCTCTCCTATTAGAGTGATTCTTCTACTTTCGTCACCTCCCTAACTTTGATGTGTCACACTCTCCCAGCCAAATCAGTTTCTGGATTGATTTGGTTGCTTGGGGAACACAGTCACTCTTTCAGGACACTAAGGACTGCTCATGTCCCCCAAGAACCTGGTGTGTGTATATGGGTGTGGGAGTGAGGGGGTTCAAAGAACCCATAGATTCCATTATTCCCCCTCCCCCAAACCCTCGCTCACACCCTCTGATGCTAGTTGACTCATTCATTCTCTATGACCTATCATCTCCTTTGGAACCTGTCCATGTTTTCCCCGCCTTCCCATTTCCTCTGCCTGGAGCTCTAACTCTAAGACAGAGAAATGCTTTCCTAAAGAGATGAGTGATATCACATCCTTTTCTAAACTGTTTTTTTTATCCCTGGCCCATGCTACACCCAGCAAGCTTAATTCCCTTTGTGCAAGTGATCTCCTTAACATTTGTCCCTGAATCAAATTTGTTTTAAATGCATGATGGCAACTTGCTACTGAAAACAGTTCTCTGAAAAAATGCTTTAAAATATAGAAAACAAAGTAAGGAGTTATTTCTGTCTACCCACCATCATGTATAAATAAAGAATTTTTATCTATGCTGTCAGCTAAAATGGATACAACTGTATGAGACAAGTTCATTTGGCTATTTCAAGTCGTACATGCCCCTCTTTTGAGGGACAATAACTAGGGGCAGATGGAGCCAATGGACACAAAAAAAGTCATTTTCTGATATTATCTACTTCTATGAGGCAACATGTCTTTTAAAAATAAGAAAACTCTAACTTTTTATATTTGTTGCCAAAAAACCCAATGGAAAACAGCTAAATACAATGAAGAAAAAAAATCACCCTTAATATAATCACCCAGTCATGAGCAAGACTACTTTTGGGGATCACTCATTTCACATTTTCCAAAATGAGTTTCCATGTTCTCATACTGGGACAGGGCTAGAGATGGGGGTAGGGAAAACAGAAAGACAATCATAGCCAGTGGCATCAAAGTGTTCCCAAGTGGGTGTATTAGATGAACATCATTTCCTTGTCCATGCAGGATATCACAACAGCCTCTGTAAAGAGAAAGAAAAGAAGGTGGTAAGGGGGAGTGAAAGCAGAGGAAGGTATATGAACAAAACTCCTCTATCCCTACATCTTCTAGACACTTCCTGAAATAAGAAAAATCAAAGCATAAAATTTCATAGAGCTTACTATATTAAGTAATTCACCAAGTCTCTTCTGGGACACATGAATCTGGTTCTCCTTGTGGATGTGAGATGCTCATAGGTTGTTAACCTGGATATGGAAAGGATTTTAGTCCATTCTATTCAGTTACAAGAGTGTGGCCAGACATATTTGTAATTCTGCCTTCTTCACAGTTCAAATAACATCATCTGGTTATTAGTACCACCATATGCACACTCTAAAACAGTAGTCCTCAACCTTTTTGGCACCAGGGACCAGTCTCATGGAAGACAATATTTCCACCGACCAGGGGGTGGGGGGATGGTTTCAGGATGATCCAAGTGCATTACATTTATTGTATACTTTATTTCTATTATTATTGCATTATAATATGTAATGAAATAATTCATTATATATTATATTCATTATATATTATATAATGAATTATAATGTAGAATGAGTGAGAACCCTGAGTTTGTTTTCCTGCAGCTAGATGGGTCCATCTCGGGGTGATGGGAGACAGTGACAGATCATCAGGCATTAGATTCTCATAAGGAGCACACAACCTAGATCCCTCATATGTGCAGTTCCCAAAAGGGTTTGCACTCCTATGGGAATCTAATGCCTCTGTCGATCTGACAGGTGGCAGAGCTCAGGTGGTAATGCAAGCAATGGGGAGTGCCTGTAAATACAGGTGAAGTTTCTTTCACTTGCCAGCCATTCACCTCCTGCTGTGTAGCCCGATTCATGGCAGGCCATGGACCCAACTGGTATTGGTCCCTGGCTTGAAGGTTGAAGCCCCTGCTCTAAATGACTCCTAAGGCAGTATAACATGCCCTAAAATAATTCCAGGCTCAGTGGCTTTGCACTTGCCATTCCCTCTGCTTTGAATATCATCCCCCTAAATATTTGCATGGTTGTCTCCTCATCTTTCATCCAAGCTCAAAGAGAACTTTCCTGACACTTTTAACATATGAAATCCATCATCATCTCAATCCTCTTTATCTCATTTTTTTAAACTGTCATACACCAGTTGGAATTGTTATCTTTATTTTTATACTAAATTGTTGACAGGTTGTGGCCCTTCATTGTAGTAAGAATAGGAGCCTTATCTGTCTAGTTTAAAGCTAGTTTTCATCTATAAATGCACCTGGCACATAGTAGGTGCCAAGTAAATATTTATTGAAGTAATGAATGAATGAATGAAACAAGCACATGATGCAGATTATGCTGATAAAATAAGTTTATTGGGCCAGGCCTGGTGGGTCCTGCCTGTAATCTTAGCACTTTGGGAGGCCGAGGCGGGTGGATCACCTAAGGTCAGGAGTTAGAGACCAGCCTGGCCAACATCGTGAAACCCTGTCTCTACCAAAAATACAAAAATTAGTTGGGTGTGGTGGCACGTGCCTGTAGTCCCAGCTACTCGGGAGGCTGAGGCAGGAGAATTGCTTGAACCCGGGAGGTGGAGATTGCAGTGAGCCGAGATCGTGCCATTGCACTCCAGCCTGGGCAACAAAAGCGAAACTCCATCTCAAAAAAAGTGTTTATTGAAAGCAATGTCTAAAGCTTAGATGTTCAACTATCTAACTAGTCACTTGACAGCTGAAGTAAACAAAAGAAGAAGATTCTGGTATAATATAACATTGGCCTTTCTATGAGCCAAAACCCAGAGGACAACTAGGTCCTGCGGATTCTCTTTCATCTGCTTACTCAGTTCTCTTCCCCAGCTGTTCTTAATTTATGCAGGTAAAAACACTTGCACATTGTGGTGTACTTGATAAACATAAAATGTTTTTATTTCTTTTGCCACGAATCATCTTACATTCACCCTACTTCTTTGTTTAAAATGAGGAAAACAATGGTTACATGGGGGAGAACTAGTAGACATAAACTAAAGGTGCAGCTCGTGAAAGCAATCCACCTCCCCCGGGTGTCTCCCATGGATGAAGTGCAATCACTGTCCTCAAAACAACCCTACAAAATACTCCTTTTCATTCCCATTTCTCTACAGAGGACACTGAGATTAAAAGAGTTTTTAATAGTCTGTCCAAGATCACAAAACTAAAAATTAAAGCTGGTTCTGATTCCAAAACTAATATTTTCTGCTCTAACAAGATGCTCCAGAAGGGCAGTGCTGTGTGAAAAGGGGAGCCGATTATTTTATCACTTTCCCCAGTCCCTACTCCACATTTCATGCAGTATTTCAACGTGATGGCTCCTAGCAACAGAATTCCTTTAAATATAAAAGAAAATGTAGGTCATTTATTCCTCTGCCTCCACATAAACATGCTTATTTCCCTGAGATCTTATTTCCTCAGTGATTTAGACTTATTTTACCATCATCACTATGAAGAAGAAGGAGAGGAAGAAAAAAAAGGAGAAGGAAAAGAGGAAGCGGAAGACGAGGGGAAGGGGAAGGAAGATGGGGAGGAAAAGAGAAAGAAGAAAAAAGAAGAAAAGGAGGGTGCTAATGGGGAGGAGGAGGAGAAGGAAGAGAAAGAGGGAAGAAGGGAGGAAGAAAGGAAGGAAAGAAGGACAAAAGAAAGAAAACACATACATTAAGTCTGTTGGCACAAGGATCTGTCATGTGTGTATGTGTTTGTGTCTTTTTTGGCCTAATTTGCATAGACATGTCTCCTATTTCAGAAAATGAGGCTAAACAGAAAACCACTTTTCCTCTCTTTACATCTTGTACCAAAATGTTTGGCTCAACATCAATCTAGATTTTGGGTTTCTCTTTTACCACATAAATTATTCTCCTTCCACACAATTAACAGGCTCTGATTTGCTATTTCTGGTCTTTGATGAACAACCTTTAACAGTGGCTATTTTTTTTTTTTGCTATTACTATAACTTTTATAGGAAATATACCATTAAGTAAGGCAAAGGAGAAGTTGGGGTAGAGAGTGTGAAGGGTATAGGAAAAGAAACGGTGATGAAACTTAGTTTTAAATAGGAAACTAGAAAGGAGAGAGAGTGATCCTATTCACCATAACTCAGCCCTCAAGAAAAGAAGAGGCTAAGCAGGGTTGACTATTTCTTAAATTGAACACAGCCATCTAGTGTAACTGTGGCCATTTTTTGTGTGTGTGGGATCGAAGCTTCAACTCCCAGTGTTAACAGGCTGGCTTTTGGCTCCCACATCCACTGTTCATGACTCTATCTCTTTTCCAGTTTTTTTTGTAGACAAGTAAATCAAAGTGTTCAAAGGTTAAGTAACTTCTTAAAGCCATATACATAATAAGTAGGAAAACAAGATTTGAATCCAGACTGTTTTCCTCCAAGAGTCAGGCCTTTATCCCCTACTCAGTAATGCTTATATCATTTAATACTTATTTCATGATTCTGTATGTACTCTGGGGACTGGTATCTTCTCTCTGCTATGGCCTGAGAGGTGGCCTTGTGGTAGAGCATTAGAATCTTTCAAACCAGAATTTTTATCAAAGTGTCAAAATGTGGATAAGGCAAATGAGAAAAGATAAAATTAAGACTGTAAGCGAGATATTTACTTAACTTATGTTAAAAGATTTGACCAGTCTCCAGGTGGATATAGAATTCTGTGACCTCTGTGGTACCTTCTAATTCTTAAAATTATTTGATATTGTTAGAGAGGAATCTGAAGTTTTTGGCTAAAATGATGATGGGAATTAGAAGGTGCCATAGAGGTCACATAATTCTATACCCACCTGAAGATTGGTCAAATCTTTTAACTTAAGTAAATATCTCATTTGCAGTCCTAATACAGTCTCTTCTCATTCCCCCATCCATGTTTTGAGACTGTGATAAAAGTTCTGGTTTTAAAGAGTCTAATGCTCTGGCACAAGGCCACATCCCAGGCTGTAGTAGGGAAAAGATAGCAGTCCACAGAGTACATGATGATAAACAAAGTTATCAAGAGCTGGTTGTAATAAACTAAGAATAGCATGTAACTCACTTCCAAGTTGTTGGTGTTAGCTCTATAGTGCTGACAACAAGGAAAGTAAACAGTCAACAAAATGGTTATGACTCAGACATAGGACATGGTATGTTTATAGAAAGCCAAGTCTGGCTCTTTCTTTGAATCCCACGTAGTTCCTCCTTATGCTGAGTTCCTTTTGAAGTCAATTAAAACTCTGCCATGGAAATTCATTAGAAAACATGTAGGAGAAAACAAATCCAATAGTCGGTGCTTTAAATAACAATCATTTAGGGAAAAAAATTACATCTGATTAAGAATCTGTCCCAAATATTTCCTGACACCATACAGGTAACAATCAATTATACTGAAACTAAAGAATAGATATGCAAATGCTCTTTCATTTTAAGTACTTCCTTTGCATAATTAATTTATATAAACGTGCTTTTGTTTGTACACTCTATTTGATCATAAAAATAAAAAAATTGCAGCATAACAAATTTCCCATTTAGAGATACATCAATAAAGTTTAATTCTGCCTTTCCGCATTCCCCGTCCGTATTAAGCCCTTTTATTCATGAAACAAAAATTTTACTTAAAATTACTTGCAACTATAAAACTGAAATTTACTTACCCCTGAAAATGTTAATGATTCATATGAGAATAGAATACAGATATGCTAAATTTTAAAATAATATCTAAAATTTATGACAATATGCCTTAAGGGAAAATCTTAAAAGCTTTCAAAAAGGGGGAGGTATCCTAAAAGGAGAGTCAGACTGATGCTGTTGGACTCCTCAGCAGCAAGACTGAACATTAGAAGGCAAGGAAGCAATTACTATAATGTATGGAGTGAAATTATTCTGAAACTGGAATTTGATACATGGCGAAATTATCAATCATATGTGAAAGAAAATAAAGCCATTTTAAGATGTAGAAGTACTCAACAGCTCACACATCCTTTGTGAAAATGTTTATTTGAGGGGATACATTAGGGTAAAAAAATACAAAAACAAAACTGAAAGAGAGAACATGAAAGAGAATGACACCTGGTACAAAAACAAACAAACAAACAAAAAACAATACTAGCTGAATATGACCCACAAGAAGTAAAGGAAACTAGGCAGAAAGATACTTTGGGATATACTGATACACAGAAATGTTGGAAAATTCTCCTTTGAACAGCAAAATTTAAGCGATATCCCTTTCTCTGCAGGTATAATATTTTCTTGGTTCCCTAATGTTGCAAATGCTATTTATTAATATTTAATTTTTAAATAATCTATGTTAAAAAGCATAAATGATGCTAATTGTAGTAACAGAATAGAATGTCAAAGCTATAAAGTAGGGCAATATTAATGTAATAAAATAACCATTGGAGGAGATTAGGAAGTAAAAAGTGAAGAAGTAAAAAAATAAAGTAAAATGCACTAATTTCTATTTTTCATTAGGAAGGAGAAATATCCTCCATGTAAAATCAATCAATCAAAAACAGTATTTTTTAAATCATAAAGGTAACTGAATAAAGAAGAATAAAATTATAACTTACGAGAAATTGAAAATTAGGCCGGGCTCAGTGGCTCATGCTTATAATCCCAGCACTTTGAGAGACAGATAATGGCAGACCGCTTGAGGTCAGAAGTTCGAGACCAGCCTGGGCAATATGGCAAAAACCTATCTCCACCAAAAATACAAAAAATTAGCCAGGTGTGGTAGTATATTCCTGTGATCCCACCTACCGAGGAGGCTGAGGTAGGAGGATCACTGAGCCTGGGAGGCAGAGGCTGCACTGAGCCAAGATCATGTCACAGCACTCCAGCCTGGGTGACAGAGTGAGACACTGTCTCAATTAAAAAAAAAAAAAAAAAAGAGAGAGAGAGAATTAAATGGAATTGGGAGATCATGTTAGGTATTACTTTTTTCCCATAAATGGAACTAAATAATGTTTAAAATTGATAAGTTGAGAATAGAGTTATCACAATAGTGTATATATATAAATTTATATATATATATAAATTATGATAACCATCACCAGAAGAACTAAAAACAAATGGATACCAGAGATTACATCTAGAAAATGGCACTGAGGAAGTGGTAATGGAGGCAAGAGACCTTTAGGAATTATTCTATGCACATTTTTACCCTCAATTTATTTTGATTTAATCATATCCTATAATTACTTTGAAATTTTAACAATAAAATGAATGAAACAACTTGGTTTCAATTCTGTGGTTATCCACTTATTTTTATGTGTTGGCATTCCAAAAAGAATTTAAGGAGGCTCACTTCTGTGAGAGTTTTTAGGTTTTATATTTATTAAAGCTTTTTCTTATACGAATAATATATTTTGAATTTGTTTTTTTCCAAGGCATCCTTTTGACATTTTGAGAATATATGTTGAAGGAAAAATGTTCTAAAAAATACATGGTTGCTACAAGGCAACATGTCGGTGATTCAGGAGATATCAGAGAGGTTTTCCTTTCAATCACACCCTGGTTATTCCACTCCACCACTGATAATCTGTGTTGGGTAGAAAACCGACCCATCTTAGATGACATGTCTGAGCTTTGAAATGCAATATCTGCTGTCAATGTTCCCAACAGCCCAATACAGTCTTTTTATTCTATACCAAAATTTGCCCTTTTCATGTTGAAATCCTTAATAAAATTCTCTTCAGCTTGTGCTAGGAAAATCATTTCTTGATTGCATGTACTGAATTCCATAGATTAATATCAGAAGCCTCAAACAGCAGTCTCCAAATCCCTGAATTGTATATAATTTTCAAATAGCACATATTTTGATAACTCTTGAATGCATGAAAATGCTACATGGTAAGGTCTCCAGAATGACTCATGTTTAATAGAACCTCCACAGCAAGAGTTCTTGGTAGGTAACAGTCTTTCTCAAAACATGAGGAAACAAAGCAGGATGATGTCAGAGAAGATGAGGCCCAGAGGAACACCACTGACTGCCTGAGCTTTGGCTTGCTGTCTGTTTATATGGTTTGTGACAAACAAAAGAGGTCACGGAAGAAGAGTATTTGTTGTTTTAAGAATGAGACATCAGATATGTCTTAAGATGTGTCTTCAGAATCTATTTCATGGTTTCTATATGAGGCTGCTGACAGTGGTCCAGCCAGCTTATAGACACAGCTCTGACAGCTGCTTTTCTCTGGCTCCTAATTAGATGCAGACTAAATGCTGTTCCTTTGCCTGGAACACTAGTATACTCCTTCCCCAATCCTTGCCCCTAATAAAATATGCATAGGATCACCTTGTCCCATTCTAATCAGTACAACTCACCCTTTCCAGGTATCATTTCTCCCAGGAAGCTTTGCTGAATCTACCAAGTCTAAGCTAAATGCCCACACTTTGTAAATCTCAGAGTTCCATGTAATTTTCTTAGCATCATGCCACTTAATTACAATGTACTGTTATTTTCTGCTTCTTATGTGTATCAATTTCTGCACCCTAGGGCCTATCACAGTGCCTGGGATGCAATAGGTGCTGAATAAATACTTGGTGAATCAATCAGTGACCTGTAGGCTCAAAACTCCATCATGGCTATTCTTGGAGGGTAAAGCTGACTTGGAGAGGTGGTCTAACCAAACTTGCACAAGAGTGAAGTAAAAATCCAGAAAGTGAATTTATAAATTTATAGTGAGAATTATGACTGAAGTGACAGGACAAAAGGATCCATCTAGCCTGCACTACCCTTAAAGAAGTAGAGAAGACAAATTCTAACCAGAAAGTTGCAACGGCATTAGACTGAGTGAGGTGGATATATTCATCTCTTCAGTAATGATGTATCAGCTACAAGAGAAAAGAGATGGATTCCTTCAGTTAGAGAAGACCCTTCTTAGAAATGTGTTCAGATAGACAGAGCCAACCTTAGCCTTCCTAAATCTCCCTTCTGATTTGTACTTCAGTTTTATTAAATTAGTCAATGTCTTACAGGCCTAGGAGAAATTTTGGTCCTTTAGAGTTATTTCACATATCTGTTCTGCTCTATTTGTTATTATAAACTCAGAGGTCAATTCATTTCTAGGTACTTTCACCCATGGTACCATCAGTATTTCCGTTTATCAAGCAATTAATTTCCACTTTAAAGCATTGTTAAGCGCCTACACTATGTCTAGTGCCATGCTAGCCATTATATATAGTGATTAAATGCAAGAGCTTTGGGTCAAAGAGACCTGGGTTTGGATCCTACTTCTCTTGAGAAATGTGTGACTTCCAGCAAATAATCTGAACCCTTGATTTCCTGATTTGTTACACAGGGATGATAATACTTACATTATAGGGTTTTATGAGTATCATAGGAGATAAAATCTATAAAGTTTAGAGCATAAACTCTCAGGAAATGCTATCTAAATTACATGATAATATTCACAATTTAAAGGAACTCTTTCTTGTCAGAGGCATGTCTTGCTGTAAAAGGAAAAATAGTCCCCAACAGTTTCAGAATAAACAGTGAATTATGATTGTTTTTTGGGTAGGAAACACTTAATGGATTTCTGTTCCTATCTCAGGACCTGCATACAATGATAATATTATTTACTGAGAATATCAAAAGTTTATAAATTGTGCTACAAAGTAAGGGTGATGAACAGATGAATAAAATACATCCCTGCTTCCATTCTTACATATTGTCCATGTTAGATGTGGTTAATTCTCATTCTCAGTAGTTTTTCAAATATCTCTTTCACTTAGCTTTGGTCATTGTAGTAACCTAATCACTAAGTAGTTTTCTTATGTAAAAACAATGTTTATTTTTAAAAATGACATAAATTTATTTAAATGTTACCTTGGCAATTATGAAATAAAGATGGTAACTCAATGTTCTTGGTTTGATTACTAAATACTTGCTGTTTTATTCAATTCATTCAACCAATATTAATTGGACCTGTACCATGTACCTACCAGGTGCTGTTAAAGGTGACAAAGAGAAAAGCAGCTCTTTGCATCCAGGAGCCAGTCTGATACTATCATCTATCATCTGGGCCTTGAGGTTCTTCTGCTGCACATAAAAAATTTCACAGAATATTAACATCAATTAAGGCCACTCTGTAGCCATGATGTATTAAGGCAAAATCAAGATAATTTCATACTCATGTTTGAACATAAATAAAACTTGAACCTTGTCCAAACCACAACCATAACCAGATATCCCCCATCCTGACTCATATGAGTGACTGCTGATTCTTTAATAATTACAGGTTAGCCTCTCTCTTTGTATAGATTTATTAAGGTACCCAATCAGAATCATGCCAAGTTCCTGACAGCATCCATTGCAGAGCAAAGCCCTACTCCCTTAAACTCTCCCTAAATCACCTAACTGAAGCCTAAATCTTTTATGTCCTGTCTAGCCCACTCTTAGGAGATGCCCCTGGCTCCCCATGCTGTATGTTCTCCCTTGCTGCAATGTGTTCAGCTATGTTCCTAGTGGTCTTTGGCTGGAGGACATTGACGTAGAAGATAATATCACAATGAATACAACCGAGTTTCTTGATTACCAAATCATCTGGTATTGGGCTCAGTTGCATGTATTAGAACACCTAAAATAATAGTGGCTCTAATAAGATGGAAGTTTTTCTCTCTTATGTAAAGAAGTCTGAAGATAAAAAGAATAGAGTGCTGTAGTAGCTCCAAATCAGTGATTTCAGCTCTCTTTTTTTTCACCATTCTAGCACCTACCTCCCAAATTCAGGACTAATTCATGGTCTAGTATGATTCTTGGAGATGAAGCCAAGTGTCCATATTCCAAGCAGCTAGAAAGGAGTAAAGAGGGAAGTATGATAGGAATGTGTCCCACCTTTGTCAGCTCCCTTCAAGAAGCCTTCCAGGAAATTCTACACATCACTTCTTTCAGCTCACCAGAACCTAACTAGCAGAATTTAGTCATGTGGCCACCATTATCTTCAAAGTATCCTGGGAAATGTTATATTTTAGCTGGATACTTTGCCAGTCTGAATACAATCAGGGTTCTGTTACCTGTTTTATCTTTCTAGGAAAGAGACAAAAATGGACACTGACTAGAGTTTATGGCATAATTATTGATACAGTGATTCGTATCTACAAACTAGCTCTCTTTTACATTGGTGTTGATTGGGCTCACTCTTGACTTCATCATTCTGAAACATTTGAAATTCTTACAGGCTTATTGGCCATAGTAAGCAGAGGTTCTCAAGTTATGAAATCACAACAATATTTATTTTTAATTGAATTCTAAAATATGCATCAGAACATTTTTCATTAGAATTCCTAGTACTTTCTTCACTGATTTCATTATTACTATAGTAAAAATACTTAAGACACTGAGTAATTACAAAAGGTCAGATATTGTTGCAAGTATTTTAATGTAATATTGCATTTAAACCTTACAAGAACCCTATGATTTCAATACTGTTATTGTCATCATCTCCCTTTTTAGAGATGAGAAAACTGGAGCCACAAGGTATTTAATTTCTCTGGTTGGCAAGGGGAAGAGCTCTGTTAAAATCCAGTATTCTCAGACTCAGCTCCCAGAACCTAGACCACCTCTACTTCTTCACTGTAACACAAAGGACAGCATAGATGTGGGAGCACCTATGCAAGTGTAAGAAAGGCTGACAGCTCAAGAGATTATTTTCTTTCAAAACTGACATTCTTATTGGAAAAACTGATGTAATCAATTGTACAAATCACAACTCAGTTTACTTGGGAGATTATCTTCTTGTATAGTTTGGGTTTTTTATCCTAAAAAATAAAAGTAATACATAATCTTTGCACATATATTAAGACATAACAGGGAAGCAATTAATTCCCCAACCAAAAGATAAACAACATTTTTATATACTTTTTCTGAATATCTCTATGCATGTATATTTGTAGATACATATTCATATATAACATGTATATAAATCTTTGTAAATATATTGAGTTTCATTTCATAGAGTTTTGTTAGGTTATTTTACATAAGTATTAGAGATTTCTTTAATGTTAATAAATAAACATATATATATCTATAACTTGGCTTGTGTTTTACTCTTGAAAATAATAAATTTTTAAAAAACACAGACTTGCTCTCATACTGTTGTTTTTTGTTTCCTCATGCGTATACATGTATATTACCCTTCAAAATCTATGAGTGCAGATAAAGATGCACTTAGTATGTCTTAAAAATTCCATTAAAACTAGTAATTTTGCACAGATTGCAATATTATTATAAGGAAAAAAGTATGCATCATAATGTAGCACAGGCATATGTTGAAATATCTCCAAATTGGGTAGATTTAGTGACATAAAATTTAATAAAGAGTTTTTACAAGTTACTATATTCTTATCCACAGTTAAAATAACTTTTCAAAGTGCAATCTGGATAATTTTTTTCCAAGATGTATTTTAGGCAAAGCATGTCTTCAAAGTTTCTATTTTTTCTATTTAAATAAGCATATAAATTATATTACATCTCATTTTGAGATGGAAAATTTAAATTTAAATTTCTTTTTAAAAATCCTTTAGAATTTATTATCATTTAAGTAGCACTCCCCCACGCCACCATATATCAGAATTAGCTCAGACCAGCTGAATTGTTGAAAAGCCAAATATTTCCTTAATTGGCTCAAGGTAGTGATTGAGGATCTCAAAATTTCTAGAAAATTGTTAATAAAAATATTGTTAAAATGCTTGTTACATTGAGAAGTGACCAAAATGAGCGATGTTTGAAGTTCCTATGAAAGGAAAGAAATCTAAGAGTGAAATTATACCTACTATAAATGGCAAAATCATCTGAAACTCCAAATAAGAACAAAACTATTGATTTCAGGAAAAATACTTGACACATTTGACATTCATAAAATTTATAACTGGATTTACAATTCCTCTTTTCTACAAATTCTACGTGTGTCTGTACTTTTTCACATTAACTAACAAATACTTTTTCTTATTCTGGCCATGTAATTTTAGCACACATGTTCAGGAAGCTTTTTGACGTGTGAAACACAAAGGCCAGTTCCTTTGTGGTTTAATCTGTCCCTGCTTAGAACAGACTGTACAGGAGTGGTCTATACCACAAGTTAGTGATAAGTTAGTAATTGCTTCACTTATGATATTACAAAACTGCTATTCTCATTAACTGAGACAAAAGCCTGTTGTGTTCATGAGAAAATACAGCAAGACCTGTATATAATATAGCTTAGTTTTGCTAAAAATGCATAAACCTTTAAAGAGATTATTTAAACTCATAACAGAAATGCATGAAATACTGACCATTAATAATACTACCCTATAGTTCTTAGAGGTACACATCTGTTTTCAAGTTTTGAATAACAAGAAGGCCAACAGAGAAGTTTGGCAACTATGAAAAATAACGGCCGGGTGCGGTGGCTCACGCATGTAATCCCAGCATTTTGGGAGGCCGAGGCAGGTGGATCACGAGGTCAGGAGCTCGAGACCAGCCTGGACAACATGGTGAAACCCTGTCTCTACTAAAAATACAAAAATTAGCCGGGCATGGTGGCGTGCGCTTGTGATCCCAGAGGATACTCAGGAGGCTGAGGCAGGAGAATCACCCGAACCTGGGAGGAGGATGTTGCAGTGAGCCGAGATGGCACCACTGCACTCCAACCTGGGAGACAAAGCAAGACTCCATCTCAAAAAAAAAATAAAAATAAAAATAAAGGCTATCACAGAATCTTTCAATGTACAATAACTGGAGTGATAAAATGTAAAATAAAATGTAAGAAAACAAGGAAAGTGTAGAAATGCATTTTAAGCACATTCAAAATTTTTTTTTAGAAATAACAAAAAGTGTCTGGGCATGGTGGCTCACACCTGTAATCCCAGCACTTTGGGAGGCCGAGGCGGGTGGATGACTTGAGGCCAGGATGACTTGAGACCAGCCTGGCCAACACGGTGAAACCCCATCTCTACTAAAAACACAAAAATTAGCCAGGCATGGTGGTGCATGCCTGTAACCCCAGCTACTGCAGAGGCTAAGGCCAGGAAGTGGAGGTTGCAGTGAGCCAAGATTGTGCCACTGCATTCCAGCCTGGGCAACAGAGCAAGACTCTGTCTGAAAAATAAAATAATAATAGAAATAACACAAAGAGACATAAATATTTAGTGACTATAATTGGAGTTCATAAAACTCTATTGGACTCTGACTATTTTGATCACCTGACTTTAATACATGATTTTTCTGAAATAATAAAATGCCAAATCTTAACCTGAACTTATAAATTCATAAAGACTTAATAGCATACTAAAATTTGAAAGCTTCCTTAATCAGTGTGTGATAGTTGCAAACTTTGTTTTCTGATCTTAGATTCACAATTGAATTAGTGAAGATTCATAATAATTTAATGCATATATTGCATATATGTGATTAATTGGTTCTTTAAGAATTATGTGCAAAGTATTTTTTCTTTTTCATATATTCAAACATATTTTTAGTATACCAGTTTCCTATTTAAAGGAATAGTAATTGAATAATTTTCTAACATGAGTTTTTTAGATATAAAAAAATCTCATCACATTTAGATCACATTCACCTCAGCCCATGTAAGCTTCCTGTTGAAATTAACTTATCTATTCTTCACGTTTCCAACAAAACTTCCACATACGTGAATATACAGCCCCACCAGTTTATAATCTCACCGAATGCAGGAATCTTGGATTTTTTTTCACCCATGTATCCCTAAGTGGAGCAATTCTTAAGGGTGCACATCAGAATTTTCTTGAGAGTTATTTAAAAAAAAAATCACAGGCCTGGACCCCACCCCATAAACCTACTGAACCAAGAAAGGAGAATGGAATGTACATTTTAAAACAGTTATCAGGTGAGTCTGATCAGCTGACTCGTTAAAGAGCTTAAAAAAAAAAGCTTTTATCTAGCAGTGTTTAGAGGGATGTTTGAGAAATGACTAGTGCAATGAATTCTTCTACAATGTCCTAAAATTCTGAGAGAAACCGTGAATTACTTAAGTGTAGGGGCTGTCTCATACTTATTTGCACCATCTCCCTCCAACATTCCAAGTTCTCTATGTCACGTATTTTATTTCCTTTCCATCTAAAATTATTTTGTGTATTGCTTATCTCTTCCCCCTTCATAGGATATAGGTCCTTAAACAGGCGCATTACAACTTATTCAAAGTTTTATCCCCAGTGCCTAGAATAGTGCCTAGTTCTCAAAACGTATTTGAGGAATAAATGAACTACCTAGAAGATTCAGTTTTCTATAAATGTGGTTAACAGTGTTACCATTTGAGGGTAGTTGTCCAGGTTCTTTGCATTTTGAACAAAGAATTGGACATGCACAAGCACAGAAGCCAAAGCAGAGATTTATTTTAAATAGGAGTACACTCCACAGGGTGTGAGTGGGCTTGACCAATACGCTCAGGGGTGCTGGTTACACAATTTTCTGGGGCTTATATACCCTCTAGAGGTTTCCCATTGGTTCACTCTAGTGGCCTGTGACCAGTCTGATTGGTTGAAGAGTAGGCCTGTGTCCAGTCTAATTGGTTGTGGAAAGGGACCAATCAGAGGTACTTTCGTTTTCTAATGGCCAGGCAGCAACTGCCACATAGCAAAAGGAGGGGTTTGTTTAAAGGGGAGTAGCCTCTGATATCCAGTCAGCACGAGTCAGCCTTTGGTTCCCTGCCTCCAGACCCTATTCTCCTGCCTTATTTCCCCCACTGAGAGATGTGATCCCCATAAATCTTTATGAGAGGAGGAGGGACTGATGGTCTTTCTTGTGTAACTGCTTCATGCTGAGTTGGAGTGGAGTCCCTACCTAGTGGGGATCACGGGACTCTTTCCATGCTCTGTCTAGTAGAAACAGGATAGTTTCTTGATGGCCAGGGGTATTATCTTCATTTGGAACTTGCTGGAAGCTTTGTTGCCTGGTCATCTGAAGCTTGATGGTCTTTAGGCAAGAGGAAATGAATTTGGTTAAAAGATTTAATGGGAACTTCAAAGGTTGAATACCTATGCTGTCAGAAATGAATTAAAACATTCTGCTTAATTACTACAACAGAAATGATTCCAACCATTTCAAAAAAGGCAATTAAACTGCAAAATATATCTATGTATGTAGATAGATAGATGACAGATAGATAGATAGATAGATAGATATAAATAGATTGATAGAAACATGGTGACCATTATCCATCCTACAGTAACTATATAACAAAAACACCAAGGAAAGTTTGTAGATATTATATTTTGTCTGTCTTCTAAACAGGTACTTCAGGTCGTCCACAGGATCACAGGTGTAGTGGCTGATGGGAACTTGAGGTTCCAGGTCCAGGGAACCCAAGTGATACCAGGGCTTCAGGTATCACAGACTTAATTCTTGATAGATGTATCCAACTATCTAATCCTAGTACCTTGACCACAGGAGGTGTGGCCAGTACCACTGAAAACAGTCCCTTCCATTTGGGTTGCAGTTATTGAACAGATGATCCCTCCTTCCATGTTTTAACAAGTACTTTATCTCCTGGCCTTATTTTGGATTGTTGGTTAGTTGCTGGTATGGGAAGCCTTTGAGTTGCAAACTTTTGTAAAGCCTGCTGAAATTGTCCTAGGTTAAGTACATATTTGACTAAACTGGCTGTTTCTGGACAGGTTAATAATTAATTTCAGTAATTAGATCATTACTTAAGAATGGTTTCTGTATAACATTTTATATGGGCTTATATTAATTTTTTCTCTAGTGGTATTACGAATCCTTAAAAGAGCTATGGGCAGTAAGCTGATCCAAGTTTCTGATGTTTCCTTATATAACTTAACCAACACTCATTTTAGAGTTTGGTTAGCACTTTCTACTTTCCCAGAGGATTGAGGCCACCATGCTGAATGTAAATAGTATTTGATTCCAAGAGCTTTTAGCAACCCCTTGAGTTATTTGGGAGATAAAGGATAGACCTTTGTCATTTTGGAGACTCTGAGGTAACCCAAACCAGAGGATTATTTCTTTTAAGAGAAACTTTATAACTTCATTAGCCTTCTCTGTTCTGGTAGGGTAAGCTTTGACCAAGCCAGTAAAGGTATATATCTATTAACACTAACAAAAACTTGAATCCTCTGCAAGCTGGCATATGGGTGAAGTCTAATTGCCAGTCTTTCCCTGAGTAAGTTGCTCTCTTCTGGACTGGTTCTATTAGAGGAGGCATTTTGTTTCCTGGTTTGTTAAGTGCATACAGTGAGCAGGCTTGAAAGACCTGCTTAACCACCAAAGCTAAGTTAGGCCCAATGAAGAGCACGGTCAGGGTGGCATCTCTCACGATATAGAAAGAGTCATGCAGAGGTTTTATAATTCTCCATTGGGGTTGTTTGAGGGAGATATATTTTCGTTCCCATATACCACCAGGATCCTTGTTTTTTCCTCCTTTCCCCTTTATTAACTGTTCTTCCTGTAGTGTATATTTAGGTTCCACTGGGGAATCAGTCATAGAAAGGAATCTGTACTAGGGTCTGTTGTGATTGCACACTGAGGGCTGCAGCTTTGGCTTCTCTATCAGCCTTTCTGTTCCCTTGTGCTATAGGGGTTAAGCCCCTTTGATGCTCCCTACAATGGATTATAGCTACGGCCTTTGGCAGGTGTATTGCTTACAATAGCTGAAAATTTCAGGCCCATGTTTTATAGGGGAGTGTTGGCTAGTCAGTAGTCTCCTTTCCAGATTGTAGCATGAGCATGAACCACAAGGAATGCATATGTAGAATCTCTATAGATGTCAAGCTTTTGTCCCAACATTTATGCTCGGGAAAGAGCAATGATTTCAGCCTTTTTTGCTGATGTGCCAGGGGTCAGTGGCTGGGTTTCAATAATGGTGTTGTGATTTACTATTGCATAAATGGTGTTGTGATTTACTATTGCATATCCAGCTCAGTGCTCCCAATTTGACACAAAACTACTGCTGTCTGTGAAACAATCATCCTCAGAATGTGGGAGAGGCTGATCTTTTTAAATCAGGCCAGCTAACATATGTGTTTACAATGACCTGCTCATAGGAATGATTGGTTATTGGGCCTAAGAGTAGCAATGAAGCTGGATTCAAAGTGTTACAGGTTGTAAGGGTTACATCTGGATTGTCTGGGAGCATGGCCTGGTAGTTGGTTAACCTTTCCCCCATCATTCAGATGTGTCCTTTTATCTCTAAGACTGACTTTACCTAATTTCCATTGGTTGGCCCAGAGCAACTTTTGTGGCTTCCTCCACTAACATAGCAGGGGCTGGTATTGCCAGCAGGCAACTTGGCCATCCCAAGACCACTCCATCAAACTTTTTGGAAAAGTAGGTGGTTGGTCTGAGTTCTGATCCTAACTTCTGGGCTAGCACTCCCACAGCTATTCCCTTCTTCTCTGCTTAAGTTAGGCCTGGGATGCCAAGAGCAGGAGCCGGGGTAGGGCCTGTTTTGGCTTGGTGAAGGCTTCCCTCATGTCTGGGATCCATTCCATTGGCTCATTTTCAGGCCACCTTGTTGCTTCATATAGGGGCTTTGCCATGAGCCCAAAATTTGGTACCCATATCCTGCAAAACCTGGCCATTCCCAAAAAAGAACAAAGCTGCTGCTTGGCAGTGGGTGGCAGGGCAGGGAGGGTAGCGGGGGTAGGGAAGGCAAACCACATATAGCTTGCATTTGTTTCATGGATATTTGCTGGTTCTGGGTTTTAAGACATACCATAAATATTGGACCCATTGGAGGGTAATCTGAGCCTTCTTTTTGGACACTTTGTGTCCCCTGTCAGCCAGGAAATTCAAGGTTTTTATATTTTGGTAGAAGCTTCCTGAGTTGGGCTACATACAAGAGGTCATCCACATACTGGAGTACACTCCCATTCTCCAGTTGCAGATCCCTCAGATCCCTCTCTAAGGCTTGGGCAAAGAAATGGAGGCTATCGCAAAATCCCTGAGGGAGCACTATACAAGTGTATTGTTGTTTTTCTCTGGTATTAGGATTTTTCTATTCAAAGGGAAAAAAGGTATTGGGACCCTGGGGCCAGAGGAATAGAGAATAAAGTATCTTATAAGTCTAGGACTGAGAGCCATTTTGTATCCCATGGCACTTGAGACAGGAGGGTGTATGGATCTGCCACCAATGGGTAGACAGGGATAACAGCCTCATTAATTATTCTGAGGTCCTGTACTAACTGGCATTACCCTGACTTTAGAATGGGTAAGATGGAGGTGTTGCAGGAAGAACCGCAGGGTTTCAAGAGCCCAGGGGTAAATAATACCTCAACTATGGGTACTAGGCCTCTTCTTGCTTCCAACTTAATTGGATATTGTTTTTGATTGGAAAAATAGTTGGGGTCTTTAAGCTGTATTTTGACTGGCACTGCTGTTTTAGCCTTCCTCGGTTTCCCAGTATGCCATGCCAGTGGGTTAACCTGTTTATTAGTGTGGTCTGGGGCATTGTCTATATTTTTGACTTTTAGCAATTTCACTGGGTGACACTTCAATTGTAGCAGTGCCCTTATTTTAACCATAATATCTCTTCCCAACAGTGGGACTGGGCAGCTTGGTACTTCTAGAAATTTCTGTTGGAAGATTTCTCAAATTGACAAAGGAGTAAAGAATCTTGTTTGTGACTTTCCTTCTATTTCCCTAACACTCATCAACCCTGGGGAAAGTTTTCCTGCATGAGAAGTAAGGACAGTGTAATTTGGCCCTGTATCAAAAAGAAACTGAATTTGGGTGCTCATAATGTCCAGAGTTACTCAGGGCTCCTCAGTAGTAACTACTGTGTTCCTGTACAGGGTTGATAAGAAAGACCCTGGGCCTCTTCAGTCTTTATCTGATTCCTCTTTTAGCACTGCTGGAGTTTTGCCTGACTGAGCTCCTTGGTGGGAGTGGAGGCAGTCAACGCTCCAGTGCCAAGGATCATAACTGGCACCCTCACATTTCTGGCCGGGTTTTGGCAGAGGCTTGGTATAGTCCTTTGTCCAATGCCCAGGTTCCTTGCACTTGAAACAAGAGCCCCTGTTGGCATTATCCTTTTGGCCCTTTGGGTTTCCCTTGGATGCTTTTTGGGCATTCAGGGCATCACCAATGATGGCTGCCATAATTTTGGCCTGCTGTTTTTCTTTACTCTGTTCCCTTTTTCCTTCTTCCAGATCACGGTAGTTATACACCATATAGGTGGTATCATGAAGTTGATTTTGATTAGTTTATGGCTCCATCTGTAGCTTTTGGAGCTTGCATCTAGTATCTGGTGTGGATTGGCTAATAAAATATTGTGCCATTAATATTTTACCTTTGGGAAAGGAAGGGTCCAGATTAGCATATTTTTAAAAAGCTTCCTCCAGCTTGCCATAAAACATGGCTGGATTTTCCTCCTTGCCCTGTGTAATCTCCCTTACTTTATCATAATTTACTGCCTTAGTTATTCCCTTTCTCATTCCTTCAAGGAGGGCCTCAAGCAATTTAGCCCAGTTGTTCATTCCCATGGATGTATTACAGTCCCAATTAGGATCAGTAGTGGGGACAGTGTCTGGGCCCAGGTGATTTCCCTGAGGGTTTCGGGTGAATAAATTGCCCACTTCCCAATGGGTGGCCTCAAAGATTCATTCCTCTTCAAAGGGGGTGCAACAATTTGCTAGAATGAAACCATCTGCAAATTTCCTAGGATTCTCAGGGTAGTTTCCTGGCCTTTCCTTACATTGTTGTGTATTAGTTATGGAGAAGGAGCCTGCACTAGGAATTGCCCCTCAGCTCTTGCTACTTCCTTAAGGAGTAGAAGGGATAGAGGGAGAGTCAAATATGGTGTTCACCTCTGAGTGTGAGGGGGACTTGGTAAGGTCCTCAATGCTGGGTTTTAGCCTCAGGAATACTTGGCAAGGGGCTATATGGGGGTGGTTGCTGTTCACCCTGAGACAGGTGGCTGTTGTAAAAGGGGGTCATCTATAATATCTATTAGGTTTTGGTATAGGGCCATGAAGACCTGTACATATGGGATTTCTGACCATTTGCCCTGCCTTGTACAAAATAGGCCTAATTGCAGGATAGTGTCCAATGGTGGAGGATGCGGCCAAGCGGGGAATCAAGTGGAACAGATGGAGAGTTGCCCATAGAAGAATCAGGTGTGATAGATGGAGAGTTGCCCATAGTGGTCTGGACTCAGAAAAGTATTAGAAGACCCAAATTTTATCCAGGGTGTCCTCCTGGAAGAATTTTGGGTCCTGACCGGGGTCCCTGGGGGTTTCCCCACTTTAGAGCCCCTGACTTAGTCTGTCAGATGCCTCTGACCTTAGATGAGTGCTGGCACCACTTTCACCACTGATGACCCACTACGAACTTTCCTTCTTGTCCCCGGATGAAGACCTCAGCTTCTAGAAGGCTTCGACTTCTACAATTACAACCCTTTGGGTTTTCCTATCCCACTTAAAACGATTCTTTAACTCTCTAAATTTAGGCAAGATTAAATTATAATAGATTACCTTTCACGAATCACTCCCTGTCCCCCATGACTCACACAGACCATCTACAACATGGCCAAACCCCCGGCTTGCCCTTAACAAGTCAAGTAGGGGAAGAGGAGAATTTATTTAGTAGAAAGAAAGAAGGTTTAAGTCACCTGAAATGTGTGTGAATTCGCCCTGGACAAGCCGCTGCTGCCAATTCTGTCACACATAGGGATCAGAGATTATAAGATAGAAAATAGTTCTTTCCCCTTCTGGGCAAGGCCAGCTATCCCCAATTCACTCCTCGGCTTTCAAGTAACACTGGAGAATGGTCCCAGCCAGTTACCCTCAATTACCCAGGGGCTACTAGGAAACAGCCACTGAAAGACCGAGAAAGAAAAGGACTCAGGTCCCTCACCAAAACCAGGCTGTGGCCCCGGCGAAACCTTTCAGTTTCACCACAGAGTGGCCCCGGCCAGAAACCTGCAGTTGCCTCCGTACTTAGACGTTGTCCACCGAAGGTCCTGAGTTGGAAAGGAAAAGAGAGAGAGAAAAAGAAATATAAAACCTAAACTTTGGGCTTACCTCCTGGCTGGCTTGCCAAAACATGTTACTGGTTGAGGGTAGTTGTCCAGGTTCTTGGCATTTAGAACAAAGAATTGAACAAAGCACACAAGCAAGGCAAGCCAAAGCACAGATTTATTTTAAATGAAAGTGCACTTCACAGGGAAGAAGCGAGCTCAAACAAGAAGCTCAGGAGCACTGGTTACAGAATTTTCTGGGGTTTATATACTCTCTAAAGGTTTCCTATTGGTTCACGCTAGTGCCCTGCGATCAGTCTGATTGGTTGAAGCGTAAGCCTGTGACCAGTCTGATTGGTTGTGGGAGCGGACCAATCAGAGGTACTTTCATTTTCCAGCTGCCAGGCAGCAACTGCCGCACAGCAAAAGGAGGGTTTCAAAGGGAGTAGCCTCTGATATCCAGTCAGCCTGAGTTGGCCTTAGGTTCCCTGCCTCCAGAACCTATTCTCCTGCCTCAATAGCATATTACATTTACTTAGTTTCTATTGTATATAATCATCCACTGCCCTCAGCCCCATCTGCCAGTTCTTGCTCTGCAAAACCACACTGTTGAGGCCGTGAAAGTATAGTTGAGCCTTGAACATTATGGGTTTGAAATACGAAGGTCCACTTAAACACAGACTTTTTTCAGTAAATGTATTGGAAAAGTTTTCTGAGATTTGCAACAATTTGAAAAAATCTGCAGATGAACTGTATGGCCTAAAAATATTTCCTGCCTCCCCTTCCACCTCTTCTGCTTCTGCCACTCCTGAGACAGCAAGACCAGCCCTTCCTCTTCCTTCTCCTCCTCAGCCTATTCAACATGAAGATAATGAGGATAAAGACCTTTATAATTACCACTTTTGCTTAATAAATAGTAAATATATTTCTCTTATGATTTTCTTAAGAATTTTCATCTCTAGCCTATTGTAAGAAGAGAGTATACAATACATATAACACACAAAATAATGTTAAACAACTTTATATTATCAATAAGTGTTCTGGGCACCAGTAGGGAATTAGAGGTTAAGTTTTGGGGGAGTCAAAAGTTATACATGGATTTTTCTCATGTCAGGTAGGCACCCTTTCACACCACAGTGTTAAAAAGTCAACTGTAATTTGACTTTATTGGTATATCAAGGTACTCAAAGTGCTCAGTTAAGGCTTCTTTTTGAAGGGACTAAAAATTATATATATATATATGTATTTTGATACAGAGTCTCACTCACTGTCACCCAGTCTGGAGTGCGGTGGCATGACCTTGGCTCACTGCAATCTCCGTCTCCCGCATTCAAGTGATTCCCCTGCCTCAGTCCCCACTCCTGAGTAGCTGGGACTACAGGTGCCTGCCACTGCACCAGGCTAAGTTTTGTCGTTTTAGTAGAGACAGGGTTTCATCATGCTGGCCAGGCTGGTCTCAAACTCCTGACCTGAGATGATCCGCCTGCCTTGGCCTCCCAAAATGCTGGGATTACAGGCGTGAGCCACCGTGCCCAGCCTGATGGATGTATTCTTCAGTATGGATAAATTATAAAATAAAATGAACATTATATATATATCTAAATGGAGCTAGTGCATTTATTAATAATATAGGGAATGTTGCTTATACGTTGGAGGATTTCTTAATTCTGGTTTGGAGGTTTGCGTGTTGACTCATAAAAGTCACTGTGATGCAATACTTACTCACTCTAGGACTATCTATAAAAATTCAATATCAATTATATGAACACGATTATACTTTTGGTTTTATAGCACATCTTTCAGCAGAGCCAAAGTGAAATCATTTCACTATTCATATGAAATATCAAGACTCATGGAGTAGGCATCAAACTGAGTGGTTAGGAGCATTTGCTCTTAGGGCTGCCCTTAACCCATATATAGATTAAGGGACCATCAATTTATCACGATAAAAAAGGGCTGCTACTCAAACTTTTTGAAATTGTTCCCCTTTGTCTCTGCCTAGCATGCAGAATGTTGAATGTAAAGAATCCTACATTTACACAGGGTTGGTTTCCAACTCATGCATATATTCCAGAATGCCATGACACATCAGTAGGTGCTGCAATGTGATGTGGTTGTGATGACGCTCCATGCTGCCCAATGATGCACCATAAAATACCCAAAATGGTTAGTCTTAATGTGAAGTAAATACTAAGTTCATGGCTTGAAAATATTGAAGATTACTTCACTTGCTCTGCAGCTCCATTTATAAGAGTCCTTCAGTTCTTAAATATGATTTACATAGTGTAACTATCATAATATCAAGGGTATTCGTGATAGTTGCCATTTATTGAGCACTCACTCTATGCTAGGATCTGGTATTATTCATGTATCTTATCCATTTGATCTGCTTAAAAGCATGTAGTTATCTTTATTTTTTATTTTCAGATGAGGAATCTGAATCTTTCAAATATTAAGTAACTTAGTATGTGCTGGAATTTGTATATGAAAACCCACATTGGTTTGAATCTAAAGCTCATCCAAAGCACTAAGCTATGCTGCCCCCAAGATCTAGGTTATGTGCCTAGATCATATAAATGTTCACCCTATAAATTTCCAACTGGAAAAAGACTAAGCAATTTCCAATATAAACAGTCCACTTTCCCAAAAGTGAAACATTTCTGATGACTGATCTGCACAATGTGTTTTCATCTCAATAAGAAGAGTAAGAAAATGGAAAGTATTGCATATGTTAAATAGCTTGATTTAACCTCATTGTATACATATATCAAAACATCATGTCATATACTACAAATATGAAGTTACTTGTCAATCAAAAAAAAAAAAAAAGAAGAAAAGAGAAGAACAGGGCTAGAACAGAAACGAAGCCTATGAGAGCATAAAGGTGCAACAGTGTAGACCAACTGCATGAGCTCCAAACAAAGCCTCCAAAAGAATCTTTTGAAATCTTCGGGCAAGTCTCTCAATCTCTCTGAATCACAATTGCCTCATCCACCAGAACAGATAACAGTGCAGGCCCCTACTTCACTTTGGAATGGGCATGACACTTTTCTAGCCTTATTTCCCATACTTGGTCATACCCTCACATCAGGTCTTTATTCCATGTGAAAGATTTGCTGGGAAGGCCTTTGAGGGGCCTCTTCATCTTTCCACAGAGCTTTCCATTAAACAGAGGCAAAATTAAACCATGTCCCTTTTTTCCATGGCACTCTGAACCCTTCTTATCATGTGATCTATTAGAATTACTTATCTATGTATCTGGCCCACACCACTGAGCTCCTGGTGAACCTATACCTCCCCTTCATAAAATATAAAGCAGGTGGCTCACACAAAATACACTCTCAACAAATGTGGAATAGAAGGCATGATTCATGATTATTTCATTCTACTAAATGCATGATATTATTTGGACTACGCACTGTGATATACCATTAAAAATAAGTGATCTTTTAAAAAAAATTTCCAGAATTAGGACAGATGCACTGTGACTCACGTTATTATTATTATTATTATTATTTTGAGTCGGAGTCTTGCTCTATCACCCATGCTGGAGTACAGTGGCATGACCTTGGCTCACTGCAATCTCTGCCTCCCGGGTTCAAGGGAGTCTCCTGCCTCAGCCCACCCGAGTAGCTGGGACTACAGGCGCGCGCCATCACGCCCGGCTAATTTCCTTTGTATTTTTAGTAAAGATGGGGTTTTGCCATCTTGGCCAGGCTGCTCTCGAACTCCTGACCTCAGGTGATCCACCCGCCTCGGCTTCCCAAAGTGCTGGGATTACAGGCATGAGCCACTGCGCCTGGCCTGACCTACATTCTTAAAAGGGCTGTGTTACTGAAACGATCAGGAAAGAGATACATATCTCCAGGTGAAGGAAAATGAACAATGCTTTTTCTCTTCCTCAAGTCAAGAAAAATCCAGTTCTTTAGTTGACAGTACATCCAAGTTAGTCAAATTAAGTAGCTTCCTGTCTCCGCTTCATTTTATCTACTTGTCATGATTAAATATCCTACTAGGTTGTAAGTGGGCCCTCAACGCTGACCTTTTTATCTTGGGATTTGAGAGGCACAGTCTAGAGCACTACTCTTCACCTAAATGCCAGTATGCCACCAGTAGAAATTATCCTTTAGGCTAAATATTGTTCTTCCCAGAAACTCTCTTTTCAAGGATCAGTTTAAACCTAAATTCATCAGAGAGGAAAACAGCAGATTTCAGAGTCAGATGAAGAATTCATATCCTCCTGGCTTTGAACATTATCGGCTGTGGGATGGTGTAGGTAAAATTTTAAGTGCATAATTTGGCAATAATAAATCATCAATAAATATTAATGTTGATGAGGCCCCTGGGCCACATAAAGAAATAGGGAGTGAGGGGATTTGAAATTCTGGCCACTTCACAGAAATGGGTGGGGAAGGGCTCTTGATTGAGATAGAAGCCCATCCTACATGAAGCAATTCCTCATTAAGAGTTCTCTCGTCCTTTATCCTTTTTGGAAACATCAGGCAAAGCACTCTTGGTCTTAAAGTACTTTTACATCTAAATACGGAACTCTTCTATTTAATCCCTGTCTGTTGTAGATGTTAAGTATACAAAGAGGTTGTCAGAGTTTGAAACATCGGGACTTCTGTCAGGTACTAGCTCCGGAACTCCACTCCTGCTCGCCCTCAAAAACGGCTTGCAGCTAGAGGTTTAAGTTCCACTTCCTCTCCGCGAATCCTTACGCACGAGGGAGGCGGGGCGTGTGTCCTCCGCGCGTGGTTTTCGGGTAGCACCTTCTGGGGCGCCGCCTGCCTCCACCCACGGCCGGGCCTTGACGTCATGGGCTGCGGCCCCCTCCCGGCTGAGCCTATAAAGCGGCAGGTGCGCACCGCCCTACAGACGTTCGCACACCTGGGTGCCAGCGCCCCAGAGGTCCCGGGACAGCCCGAGGCGCCGCGCCCGCCGCCCCGAGCTCCCCAAGCCTTGGAGAGCGGCGCACACTCCCGGTCTCCACTCGCTCTTCCAACACCCGCTCGTTTTGGCGGCAGCTCGTGTCCCAGAGACCGAGTTGCCCCAGAGACCGAGACGCCGCCGCTCCGAAGGACCAATGAGAGCCCCGCTGCTACCGCCGGCGCCGGTGGTGCTGTCGCTCTTGATACTCGGCTCAGGTGAGGATTCACCGGCGCTGAACTGCTGGGCTCTCCTCCCATGGCAGGTTTTGCCTCTTGAGTTTGGCTCTTGCTTCTCTAAAAATCGCCCTTTAGCTCCCCCGACCCTGCGCCGCAGGAGGTGATCACTGTAGCTCCCTCCCTAGGAGGAAAAGTGAAGGGCAGATGTCTCAAATGTCCAGGACAAGGTGTCCCAGAGAATCGCTGTACTTTTTCTTTAGTTCAGCTGAGAAGACGGGAGAGATCATTTGAACCTAACCCTTCGTTTCACAGATTAAAAAGATTAAAAAGACCAAGATCTAGAGAGGTGAAGTGATTTCCGCAGATATTGGACCCAGCAGTGTTTGCTGCCTCCTGCCTAATTCTCCATCTCCTCTGTCTAGTGATTTCTTCTTTACCTTCCTAGAGGGACTTAGAGTGTCCCGGAGAGAGGTTAAAAGCACCACTCTGATGCTGTTTTATTGAGACCTAAGAAAAAGCAAGATAAAGCAGTAGCTTAACTCTGGGCCCCAAATCTTACTTAGTACTCAGTTTATTGTCTATGTAGTAATAATAATAATGATAATGAAAAATGACAATAATAATCGATATCATTAACCACTGTTTATATTATTTTAAAAGATTATCTTTTAAAAATATCTTTTAAAAATATGAACACATCTGAAGAAAATCTGATATTTGTATCTAAAACCTACCGAAATAGGCCAGGGTGGCATTCTAGCAAAAAGAGAAATGCATTTGGAATGTGAAGTGATGGGAATTTTTAGACATTACCCATCAAGTAATTGTATTAGATTAATTTGCCAATTTGGCGGGATTTTTTTGATGTGGAAATTAATGTGGATTATCTGTGGAAAAGAAAAACTTCAGAAAAGCACTTCTGTAATTGGGACAGCTGAATTTGCTTGCTGGCAAAAATGTAAAGTTTCTTTCTTAGAAATGACTCAATCACAAACAATAGCACATGTGCAATAACTGCTTTGATGTCAAAAGATAAACTTTTCTACCTAACACAGCTGACTCGAAAGGCACCCTACTTTACCTTTTCTTTTCTTCCCTTATTCCCTCCCCTGCAGGCCATTATGCTGCTGGATTGGACCTCAATGACACCTACTCTGGGAAGCGTGAACCATTTTCTGGGGACCACAGTGCTGATGGATTTGAGGTTACCTCAAGAAGTGAGATGTCTTCAGGAAGTGAGATTTCCCCTGTGAGTGAAATGCCTTCTAGTAGTGAACTGTCCTCGGGAGCCGACTATGACTACTCAGAAGAGTATGATAACGAACTACAAATACCTGGCTATATTGTCGATGATTCAGTCAGAGGTGAGTAGGGGATAAAGCAAAAATATGGCCTGTGAGATGTGGGTTTATATGAGCAAAGCTGCTTCAGAAGTAAAGCTGCTCCCCAGATTTTCTAGTGGCTTTATTGTATGTCTATCTGTTGGATAGCCCCTAGGTAAACTGAGACAAAAAGAACCATAATGTGGGCACATCCTATATGGCCAGAGTGATCATAAATGGTGTATGTCTCATTTTTAAACCTAATCTTCACAATGACTTTAAGTAGGAATTGTTATCCTCATTTTACAGATGTGATAACTGAAGCCGAAAAAGGTTTTGCTCTAGGTTCTACAGGTAACAAGCAGATGAGCTAGAATTAGAGCTCCAGTCTGTTTGAGTCTATGCAGAAGAGACACTAAGCTCTTTCCCCCTATGCTACATGACCCCCATTCTGAGAGACAAATTTAGACATTAACCATTCCTATCTACTTTGTATCTTAGCTTTTGTATCCCCTTCCCCCACACCACCCTTCCCCAGATAACTGCATTTTAACACAAATAAGAGGACAGAGGAAGTAATGGGACAGGAGGCATTAGACTTTAGCATATAAGTACTAGGTGATGAGAAACTGATGGAATAATAATAATAATGCCATCTGGAAATATTAAAGAAGGGTGAATATACTTAGATTTTGTATTGCTAAACTCACTCTTTAACCCCAAATCCCATTTGTTAGTTATATAACCCATGGTTTCTTTCACTTTCCTGTTATCTCATATTTTAAAAAGGCCCTTTGCTTGGAGTGAAAGTACCAAAGTAAGAGAGAAATATTGCATACTTTGGAGTTTGAAGGAAGAAGAAGTTAACAGTAAATAAGATCTAAATATCCTAAGAGCATCCACTACAGAGGCAGGGCAAGATGGTTTCAGAGCTCTTGAAGGCCTTTTCTGTCCTGACTTGAGTTTCCCTGGCTTCTCCCCCTCTTGTCTGGTTCTCAGAACTGGTGAAGGGACACCAAGTGGTACCAGAGGGACAGTGACTTGGGTGAGTGGGAAGTGAGAAAACCGTTAGCGAACACTCCACTTAATTCCCTTCCTTCTCAAAGTGTGCTTTTCTGTGAGGTGGGGAAGGGGTTCATTTGTGCTTATTTTTGAAGGCATGAGATTAGACCCATGAAGGTGTCTAGAAACTGTTCTCTTAAACATGTTTCAAGTTGTTAACACTTCAGAAGGCCAAGTAAATGATTAGTAGTACAAATGATGACTAGTGCTCAAAATTGCGATGCATTGTGAAATAGAGTGAAAATGTTGGCTGAACACCTTCCAAAGGCTAAGTTAAATGTCCATGATGTTAGTGCTTATCGCAACACTTCAGCATAGTGACTATTTTTTATTTGCCTCTGTCTGTAGTTTGTAATCTATCTGACAAAGTGAAGTTACGTTCATTCAAAATATTTCTTTTAAAGGACTTTTCTATCTTGTGCTTTTTTATCGTCAGAGAAAAGTTTCAATATAAAAATTGCATAACCACCTCTTAAACATTTGCTACTAATTTTACTTTTGTTAAATGTTATTATAATAATCTGCTAAAATACTCAGTATTTATTTTCCATTTCCTTAATCACAGATATTCTATCTTTGATACCCTAGTTGACCTTCACTATGTTTCTAATGTTTTGTATTGAATGGGTGCTGCATGACCATTATGACTAATGGTATTTTCTCTTTACTGAAATCTGTTTGCTAAATATTCACTTGGATAAACCTCTTCAGACATTAGTGTAACAAAATGCACAGCACTAACATGCAAAGCCCTTTCCTATCTTTAGTATGTGGGTAAACTACACCTTGCATAACTGCAAGACTGAACAAAAGTTTCTGTGGATCTGATAAGATAAATCTCTGAAGCACTGAATACAAATATTCCTGGGCTCCTGTTTTCAAATAGATTGACCACGAAAATGAGCTCCATGGAAATTATCAATTTGATTATAGTCTGTTGTAATCTGGGAATTGGAGCATTGTAACATAGAGTAACTCTAATTTATAATTCTCAATTTTTTCCACCTGCAAGTAGTACTCACTAATTCCCAACTATAATCATGAGTGGACACTACTTTCAGGTAGAAAAAACTGAAAATTATAAATTAGGGTTATTCAGTCCTCTCTAACTTTTATATTGTGTTAGGTAATGAGGCGCGCATGGCTGTTACCCCTGTGAGCGCTCACTGCTATGACATCTTTCTCTCATGTCTCTAAAATTATATTCAAGTTTGAGAGACTCTTGTCAATAAATCTTTTCTTTTTTAGTTGAACAGGTAGTTAAGCCCCCGAAAAACAAGACGGAAAGTGAAAATACTTCAGATAAACCCAAAAGAAAGAAAAAGGGAGGCAAAAATGGAAAAAATAGAAGAAACAGAAAGAAGAAAAATCCATGTAATGCAGAATTTCAAAATTTCTGCATTCACGGAGAATGCAAATATATAGAGCACCTGGAAGCAGTAACATGCAAGTAAGTTTTCCTAAAGCATATAGAATTCTGTATTTCTAGCACCATGTCTGAAACCCCTAACTGCAGGAAACCATTTATTTTTCCAGTGTATAAACCAAGGGTCAGTAAACTTTTTGTTAAAGCACCAGATAGTAAATATTATAGGCTTAGTGGGCCAAGATTGTTACATGTACTTAACGAATTAAAGTGTAACCATTTAAAAATGTAAAATTGGTGGGTGCAGTGGTTCACACCTGTATTCCCAGCACTTTGGGGGGCCGAGGTGGGCAGATCCCTTGAGCCCAAGAGTTTGAGACCAGCGTGGGCAACATGGGGTGAAACTCCATCTCTACAAAAAATACAAAAAAGTTTAGCTGAGTACAATGGTGACAGCCTGTAGTCCCAGTAGTCTGGGAGGCTGAGGTAGCAGAATTAATTGCTTGAGCTCAGGAGGTTGAGACTGCAGTGAGCCGTGATCGCACCACTACACTCCAGCCTGGGAGACAGAGCGAGGCCCTGTCTCCAAAACAAAGCAAAACAAAAATGTAAAGACTATTCTTAGCTTGCAGATTGTTTAACAAAACAAAAAAGCAGCAAATGGCCGGATTTGATCCATAGGCTGTAGTTTCCTGACCCCTGGTATAAACCATTATTTTTTGTGCATGCTCGTGCTTGCTCTCTCTCCCTCTCTCTCTCTTTCTTTCTATATATATATGTATGTGTGTGTGTGTGTGTGTATGCATTTTTAAAAAACTCCTTTAAAAAAGGACCTAAAGGTAATTTTTGCATAATCTTTCACGTTGTTTTAACCTCCTCCCCGCTTACCTCCCACAAGCAGCTAGCACATTAAATAATATTGGAATGTATCAACTGCATAACAAATCACTGAACTCATCAGTTGGTCATAAAAGAAACACAAAGAATGACAAGGCGTGTCTTCTTGAAATATCACACCCAAACTAATCTCAACTTGTTCTTATACTAATAGATCCTTAGTTAGAATGCATTCTGTGTCTCATTATTTAAAATACGAGTATATGGCATAACTTTTTTAATGTTGGAATTAAATGGTTCTTTATGATCTGGAAAGTAAGCTTAAAACACACCGCATGTTTTTGTGATTATAATTTTTAAATGTGAATTGTTTGCAGATGTCAGCAAGAATATTTCGGTGAACGGTGTGGGGAAAAGTCCATGAAAACTCACAGCATGATTGACAGTAGTTTATCAAAAATTGCATTAGCAGCCATAGCTGCCTTTATGTCTGCTGTGATCCTCACAGCTATTGCTGTTATTACAGTCCAGTAAGTATGACATAACTTACAAATTCTTAATAAAATAATGGGAGGTTAATTTTTTCAGTATTTCTCTCATACTCTACTCTGGTATTTTAGATGAATTATTATATTGTTGTCACTTGATCTTTGGTTTATATTTTTATATTTTATTGACAAATATCACAGAAAGTGGTCAATGTTTATGACTTGTGGCCACCATTGAAATTTAACATGTAAAGCCCTTTTATAGAAGATCTAGAAATTTTTTGAACTTAAGTAATTGAAGGTTTTATTTCATGTTATTTTTCTACTCATGGTTACTTTAGAATCTCAGAAAATATTTATATCTACTGTGAAATCCTATGCTTCATCAAGCCTCAGGAGCTAATTAAGACCTGTTTATAGGAGGTTCGTAGTATCAGACATACTGCTTTGATACTAAAAACGACAAAGAACTACAAATCATCAGCAGTAAAGAATAGATATGTTTTCTGCTCATATTAGAATGCAAAATTCTGAGTTAGGAATATTATAACATGGTACTAATTTACTTAGAGCTTATGCTTATTTTGTTACTATCAAATATGAGAACTCAATTATTAAAAATCAATTTCCATCATAAGACATGGCATAGCAAGCAAGGACAATTCTATTACTGTTTCACTACAGCGTATCTTCCCTGTGCTCATAATAACAGATCACACACTTCACTTCATGGCCAGTGAATGTTAGGACTAGACTGTCCCAGGTAGTAGGCACTGATGGGTGCATCAAAATGGCATTGTCTGTCAAACAGAAGTCACTGAATAAGGGAAGTTGGGGGAGGACATGAATGGCTCTGTGATGACTCATGTGCTGCTAGAGCTTGGGAAAAGCAAGGGACTCATTCTTCTAATTTTAGGTCTTGGTAAATAACTTTAACAGCTATCCACTTGTGTACATGATCTACCACGACTACCATTCAGGAAACAAGGGGTTATCTTCTGCCATTGTTTACAATTATTTTAAATTTAGATGAGATCATCATAACATGACACATAAAAATTGTTTCATCATGCATATCAAGTTTGATATGTAGCTTAAATTTATTTTGCACACCCTAGAATTTGTCCTGGTTTTTTAGTACCTCAAGCCAGATATGCAAAGGTGTTTAGGAGAGATAGTCTCAGACAAACCATTATTATTTTAAAGGATAGAACAAAACAATCGCTAGTTAAGGAAGATGTTTTGTAATAATTAAACTTGTAATTATTCGACTTGAAATATTTAATAATTTTTTGGGAAAGAATGGATAGATTTTGTTAATGTTAGCACTCTTAAAATTAAGCAGTGGCTTTTTTCCCCTTGTCTCCCATATTCTCCTTGTGTTTGAAACATAAAACGAACACTAAACCTAAGCAAAAGTTGCTGGGTTTGTTTTCATAATTGAGGTGAGTTTTCCCCTCAACTATTACAATAAAAGAAAACTTTTTATGATTTTAATGATAATGTTTTGTGGTGGGTTAAAGACCTCCTAACAACAGGGGGTTTTTATACAACAACAAGAAGTTTTTAAATAATTGAGTTTTTAAAGTGGAAAGTAGCAGTAAATTAAACTAGAAGGATATATTTTATACCTAGAAATAAATAAAGCTCAACTTGTTTTGTAAGCCTGTTTTAAAAATATTTAATCGTTTAATTTGTGCAAGTATAGAGTTCTCCTATGGCAAAACTATACCATCATCTTCTCCAATTGTGCATGGCAGCTGTACTAAGTTCTGCAAAAGCAAGACATATGGATGTGTTTCATAGCTTCTCAGAATTGGTATATCAAGACACATTTAAATATAAGCCCTCTGGAAATGGATTTATATAAAGTCAACATAAATACCCCCTTAGAAATTGGTAATATTTTATAGCCAGGTTTAGGTTTAGTGTCAAGTACAGTGATTGCTGGTCTATCACTACTCATGAAGTGGAACCCCCTCTACTCATAAAAACCCCAATCAAACATATAGATGAATAGAACTTTGATAACATTAGAATGCCTTGTTCTCTGAAGGCTTAGAAGACGATACGTCAGGAAATATGAAGGAGAAGCTGAGGAACGAAAGAAACTTCGACAAGAGAATGGAAATGTACATGCTATAGCATAACTGAAGATAAAATTACAGGTTTGAGTTTTAAAATATATCTTTAGATCATATCCTATAATTTTGAAAAATTTAACACTATATAATCTCAAGAAAAATATGGAATGTGTTCTTAATTATATATACACTATGAACAATGGCTATGTTAAAGTATTATTCTTTGAGTATAAGATGGAATTCAATATTGAGAATAGACTACGAGTTTAATAAGTATTATTAGGGATATAAATATGAGAGACACTGGTCCAGTTCTCAAGGAACTTATTGTTTAGTAGATAGGAAAAAAAATGTAAGAAACCAGAATACTAGGGATGTAAAATAAATGTCATGAGAAAGGAACCAATGGAGTATGAGAAGTTTCCAGTGAAAAACAAAGAATCCAGTGGAATTTATTTAGGGAGGAGGAAAAGATGTGTTCAGGGTGGCCTTGGAAGTGAACGTTGAAGGACTAGTGAGATTGGTTCAAGAAACTGTGAAGGGAAAGAAAGGGTTATGCTGAGAAATGGAATAGATAATTTTAGAAACTTGTGAAAAATGGCTTCATCTAAATGAGTGTTAGGGGAGATACAGTTGTGATGATAGGTTGAGCTCACATGGTGGAGAGCCACAGTTGGGGGTGCTTGCACTGATAATGTGAGGGCATGGAGACAGACAATAGGTTGAATGCTCTTTTTTTACAAAAGGAAGTAGAAAGGGAGGGGGATGTAAATTTGATAAGTTGGTGAAAACGTATATTTTATTTTCTTGTAAAGAGAGAGAACTGAGCATGTTGTAGGTATAAGGTAAAAAGGTGTGAAGAGGAATATTTCGTTGATAATGAAAGTGAGCAGCTAGGGAAGAAAACTCCCAGAGGAAGAGGGAGGCAAGGAAATCAAGAACACACTTAAAGTTTGTCAGAAGAAGGAACTTTATTTCCTTAAACATTCAAGAAAGATGATGTCATTTCAGTTATTGATTGTCTAACTTCAGTAGGTTTAAGAGTTACTTGAGGGCTGGGCACAGTGGCTCAGGCCTGTAATCCCAGCACTTTGGGAGGCTGAGGTGGGTGGATCACCTGAGGTCAGGAGTGCAAGACCAGCCTGGCCAACATGGTGAAACCTTTTCTATACTAAAAATACAAAAAATTAGCTGGGTGTGGTGGTGAATGCCTATAATCCCAGCTACTTGAGAGGCTGAGGCAGGAGAATTGCTTGAACTGCAAGGCAGAGGTTGCAGTAAGCCAAGATCGCGCCATTGCACTCCAACCTGGGCAACAAGAGCGAAACTCCATCTTAAAAAAAAAAAAAAAAAAAGAATTACTTGAGATGCTTGTTGAATATGCATATTGCTAAGCCCAACCCTAAATCTACTGAATCAGAATTCTATTTTTAATGTACACTCCAGATGGTTCTGATACTTGAACAACGCTATATTTAGCATTGGTTAAGTACAGATATTTTGTTTTTAGCCTATTGCAGAATTAGCTCAATAATTCATAAAATGGGTAATTATTCATACCAATGCTAAACTCGGTATTTATTGCATCAAAATTTTTAATGTATTGGCTTATTGTGGTAAAGCTAAGACCACCAGTGTGAATAAGGATGGATTTTTGGTTATTTGCCACTGAGATTTTTTAGCATAGATCCCAGAATTATTTTAGGAAAAAGAATATGCTGTGCTAGCACATAGTGGGTGCCTATTAACTGGTAGTTACTATTATTATGCCCTTGGTACTAATTTTCCTAAATTAACTGTATATCATAAATATGCTGAGACAGTTAATCTTTGATTTTAATTATGTCCACTGCATAGATTTGATTAGGAAAACTATTTCTCATGACTGCTGTTGCATTTTTATTAAGCAGAATTTGATGCAACAGATTTGAGCATATGCAGACTTCTACTGAAGTAGGTGTATAATCAAAGCAAGTGTGAAAGAGGAACTCAAGCCGAAGTAAGAGTTGTTCTCTGAAAAATCTTAGCATTTCTCAAACGATGTATTGGAAAACAACTGACAGAAATTCTGATTCCTGATTATGCTTTAAAGTTTCTTAAAGCTGTGCTGGAATTGAGCTTATCTGTAACATTTTGTTTTATTTTATTATTTTATTTTATTTTCTCACAGGATATCACATTGGAGTCACTGCCAAGTCATAGCCATAAATGATGAGTCGGTCCTCTTTCCAGTGGATCATAAGACAATGGACCCTTTTTGTTATGATGGTTTTAAACTTTCAATTGTCACTTTTTATGCTATTTCTGTATATAAAGGTGCACGAAGGTAAAAAGTATTTTTTCAAGTTGTAAATAATTTATTTAATATTTAATGGAAGTGTATTTATTTTACAGCTCATTAAACTTTTTTAACCAAACAGATTGAGAGTTTGAATATTAGTTTTGATATTGCAAGACTCCAGTGTATTTTTCTCCTAACAGTTGGTTGATCATTTAAAAAGGCTTTTCTCCCTCTTTTTACTGTCTTTATGTTGATTTTTTAAACTTATTTTTTATTAGATGACATTCTTCATGGGAGAATTATAATCTAGAGTCACATAGTTCTCCCACAAACATGAGTGTTTATAATAATAATCCCAAATTGGTCTTACTTATCCAATGTAGAACTTACACCAAGTGCTGTTAATTATAAAAGCATCTAGAATCAAGATAAGGTGCTACCTCTCTGTTACAGTGCACCTAGATTATTATAAAAGAAAAAGCAAACTCACTGCCCATCACTATGACCATCATAGACAATGAGAGAAAAATAAGTTTCAATATTACAAGAGTGACATTTTAAGAGAACTAGGAAGTATTTACATTTGAGACTTCTTTCCCTAATATCAAGACATGAATGTATGAGGTATCTAAAACGCACTCCTTCTTTCCCTCCTCTTGTTACTATTTTCTTACAGTATTGTATTTTAAACAAATGTGTGTGTATTGGTGGTGGATGCTCTTTCAAGAACGCTAAGGTTATGGGATGCCTCGCAGTTTGATGTCTGGCTGATGAACTAAGTTGCCTACTTACAAAACAAAACAACCTTTATGATATGTGTATGGGGGGATGGGGAATATTACCAGCAATCATCTCATGGAAGAGAAATTCATGAATGAAAGGTGGATTAAGCATCAACACCTTCATATGTCTCTGGCATATTATCCACCAGATCCTTGCCCAGTGATCATCTAACCAATGAGCTCCCAGCCTCAGCTATACCTTATCACTACTTGAAAAGTTTTAAATGTCTAAGCTCCTAGACTCCCCTCCCAGAGCCTCCCATTTCAATGGACTAGAGTGAGTTGTTGGTATTAACATTTTTAAAAGATCCCTAGATATTTCCTATATGCAACTAGTGTTGAGCCTCATCCTAGTTCACTAAATATTTATTGCAGGTGATTCAAGTATAGTGTAAGACAGAAAAGCTCTGCCTTCAAGACATTTACCACCTAGTTAGCAGGAGGTGGTATGTTTTCTCAATGCAGTGCAGTAAATAACTGGCTAAGATGTGTAGCAGGAATCCCTAGGGTAGCTCCCAGGAAGCTATCACCTAGCTCAGCCTGAATGAGTCAGGGAGGGCTGCCTGGAGAGATGCTACCTGAAACTTTTTTGAAGGATGAATAGGAGTTATGGAAACGAGATTGTTATAGGCATAAGCAAAATTACAAAATCACCAAACAATATGACCTGAAAGAGAAAATACAGAAAATCATTCAGTATCAACCTGTGAAGTCAAAAGAAGATCTAAGGAAGCTGGGTGGTGAGGGCAGGGTCACACTGTAGGCCATGGAAAGCAAGGGGAAATCAGGGTACAAACTTGATCAGATTTGCATTCCAGATAGATCATCAGACCACAGTGTTGGGGAGGGATTTTAGCCAAGCCAAAGGTCAGAAGATAGGCTTAGAAGCAATTGAGCTATTCCAGGTGGGATGTAAAGAACATCTGAAGCTAAGAAGGGAAACTCAACATAGATTTGAAGTTTTATAAAAACACAAAAACGTAGCAGGGGGCAATGAAGTGCACCTGTAGTCTTAGCTACTTGCCAGGCTGAGTCGGGAGGAAAGCTTGAGCCCAGGAGTTCGAGGCTGTAGTGTGTTATGATCACACCTGTGAATAGCTACTGCACTCCAGCCTGGGAAACATTGCAAGACCTCATATCTGAAAAAAGCAAAACAAACAAAAACAACAACAAAAAAGATTATTTATTATAAAAACAAAGCTGAAAGTAATGAGATAATGGAAGAAGAGAAGAAATCTGGGATCACTCTCAGATTCCTGGCTTCAATGGCTAGGTGGCTGGTGAAATGATTTAAAGTAAGGAATCCTTGAACTGGCTTGTTCTATATTTTAGAAGGGAAACATAGCTTTTCATTTATTTTTGACTGAAGAATGGCTCTTCTCTATTTTGTAAAGTCATCGTTTTAAATTTGTAACAGATTTACGAGGAAATAACTATCAGCCTGGCCAGTTAGTCAACTGAATCAACCCTGATCCTTACCTCACATGTGAGACTGAACATAGGGAAGAAAAAGAGAAGGCCTACAAGTGTGATAATGAATTCTGCTTTGGATCGGTGGAGTTTGAGGTGCTGGAAGGCATCCAGTAAGCAGTTAGATACACAAGAAGTTCATGGAGAGAAAAAAACTTGTAGATTGAGAGTTATCAAAATATATTTGGTAACAAAAGCCACGTAAGCGCTCAAGATTACCAAAGGAGGCTATAATAAGTCAGAAGAAATATGTGTGTTGACAATTTTTGCCAGTGGTCACCACTGTGAAGGTTCTAGGCTTGCTATCCCATATACTTTTCTAGCCCTTAAAAAAAAAGTTTGTGAAGTCATTACAGTGGAGTAGAAGGGAAAACACTATTACCTTAAAAATAATAATAAACCTCAAATTTATTGAGTAGTTTGGTATCCCATAGACTCTTCTAAGTGCTTTACAAGTGGTAACTCATCTATTTTTTTAGAGGCTAGATACATTTTATAAATAAGTAAAGTGAGGCTCAGAGAGATTAAGAAACTTGACCACGGTCACATAGCTAGTAAATGACAGTGTCAGGATCTCTGGCTACAGAGTTGGTCCACTTAGACTCCTCTCTCTACTCCTCCTATACACAAGGTGTTTGTTTTGGGTTTGGAGAATTCTATATGTATGTTAGTTTAGCATGATTTTGACTGCCATTCATTTATAAAATATTTAAATAGCTGGTTTATCTCTTTAAGACCCAAATAAGGTGGTATTGTATTTTATGTACCTGTGCTATAGCCACAAAATTTCCTCATCATCTCCTAAAATACAACTGAGCTCTTATTTATGTGCACACACAGAATAAAAAACAGAGACAATGATCTATCAACCAAATAAATATTGGAATTAAAGCTGGATACTGCTCATTAGCCACCCCACTTTCCGAAAAGGCTGTTTTTTAATTGGTTAGATATCATCTACATACGTGTGTTTTGCTTAAGTTAAAGGCAATTTATGAAATGCTGGTTAGGTTAGACTACAACATTCCTTCTTGGAGGCAAACTCAATTAATTCCAGGATGTGATAAATAACATTCAGTTTCTCATTTTCCCCTGTTCATGATCTCAGAAGCTAAAAGTCTGGAGTCAAAGTTAATTTTAGATGACTAGGCAGGATAAATGAGTGTGTATCAACAACCTTTGTTTTCTCTTCCCTGGGTATCTCCAGCACTGTGGCACTTTGGGAGAGGAGCATGCTATTATCATAGCCAGGTCCTCAAGAGATCCTCATTTTGTGAATTTATCTCAGAGAACAGCAAAATATTTTCCTTATTTGCCTGTATTGTGTCCAAGCTTAGGTGCTTATTTTGTATATGAAAAAACCTACTTAGTAGCTTAAGAATCATAAAATTCTGCCTAAGCCTATTTCAGCTGAACTAATTCTTTCTCCCAGATAACTTTATCCCCTCGTCTTTTTGCCCCCAGGCTAGGTAAAATTATCCTGTTATATACTCTCATAACACTTACTAACTTTAAATTCAATGATTATTTGTATAATTCTTTATTTAATATCTTATTCCCCGACTGGTCTATAAGCTCCCAAGAGCAGGGACTGTGTCTTTTTTACTGCTCAATAAATATATGTTGATTGAAGAAGGAATGATTAGAGGCCTTTCAATATCATTTATTTTTATAATTGTCATGACAGAAAGTGTTTTGCAACTGGGAGAAGTGTATGGGTTTGAAGTCCTACATAATGTGTTTACTCACTAGCAAAAACCCTTTTATGGGTTATAAAGTGACGGTAATAACTTCTCAATGGATGTAATTCCCACTTTATTTAAGAGTGTGTAAAAATTATACTCAAAATTTTCAGTTTTCATGGCCCTCACTTGGCTGTTCCTTTCAGGGGAAGTTTCTTTTGTTTGAAATTGCTTCTGATGTTAGATCCTCCTTCCTTCTTCATTTTTTTTCTTTGAAACAGTAGGACTTATTTCTCTTATCTAGTGATAATTTTGGTTCCTTTGTGTCCAAATCTCTCCCTATTCTTTCTTCCTTTATACCCTTCCTAGCCTCGGGTATCTTCTATTTTTACTTATTACTTCTATGAGATCAACTATTTTAAAGCTTCCACATATGAGTAAGAACATGTGGCAGTTAATTTTCTTGTCCTGGCTTATTTCATGTAACATAATATCCTCCAGTTTCATTCTTGTTGCTGTGAACGGCAGGATTTCATTCTTCTTCTTGGCTGAATAGTATTCCATTGTGTATATACACCACAGTTTTAAATCCATTCCTATGTTTTGGCCACTTGGGTTAATTCCATATCTTGGCTACTGTGAATAGTACTGCAATAAACATGCAATAAACACGGGGATGGAGATATCTCTTTGATATCCTGATTGCCTTTCCTTTGTATAAATGCCCAGTAGTAGGATTGCTGGATCACATGGTAGTTCTATTTGTAGTTTTCTAAGAGACATCCATACTGTTCTCCATACTAGTTTACCGTATGTTTATTAGTTCACTGTAGTTGTAGTTGACTGCTGTAGTTTACATTCCCACCGAGAGTGCATGAGTTCTCTTTTTTCCACATCCTTACCAGCATTTGCTATTTTTTGTCTTTTTTGATAATAGCCATTCTAACTGGAGTGAGATGATATTTCATTATAGTTTTTGTTTGCATTTCCCTGATGATTAGTAATATTAAACTTTTAAAAATATTTGTCAGCCATTTGTATGTCTTCTTTGGAGAAATATCGGTTCAGATCATTTGCCCATTTTTTAATCAGATTGTTTGTTTGCTGTTGAGATGCTTGAGTGTCTTTTATATTGTGGATATTAATCCCCTGTTGGATGAAGTTTGCAAATATTTTCTCTCATTCTGTAAGTTGTCTCTTTATCCTGTTGATTGTTTCCCTTGTTGTGCAAAAGCTTTTAACTTTGATATAATCCCATTTGTTTATTTTTTCTTTTATTGCCTATGCTTCTGAGGTCTTATTGATAAAATCTTTTCTCAGACCAATGTCCTGAAGGACTTTCCCTATATTTTCTCTTGGTAGTTTTAAAGTTTCAGGTCTTATATTTAGGCTTTAATCCATTTTGAGTTGATTTCTGAATAGAGTGAGAGATAAGGGTCAAGTTTTATTCTTCTGTATATGCATATCCAGTATTCCCAGTACAATTTATTGAATAAACTGTCCTTTTCCCAGTGAATGTTCTTGGTCTCTTTGCCAAAAAACAGTTGACCGTAGATACCTGGGTTAATTTCTGGGTTATCTAGTAACTGTAGAAACAATAAATTTTAAAAGTTAAAAAAGAGTATGAGGATCCACATATGTAAGTAAATTTTAGTGGCTTAAAAATAAGAGAATTTATTATTATCTCTAATAAAATAAATATAGAAGTAGGACACTATAAATTTTATTAATTCAATATTCCAGTAATAGTAACCAAGAACTAGGTTGTTTCCCTATTGCTGCTGTTGTATCCTCATAGTTACTAGAAGGCAGTAATATATAAAAGCACTAGATGCAATGGATAAATTGCTACAAAAATACAAAAAAAAAGTACAAAATGTGTGATGGGGAAAACAACCCTTAAATAAACCAATAAGCAATACAAAATTGAAAGGATAATCAAAGTTCATCTTCTCCCATTCTCCCAAAAAAGAAAGGAAAAACCCCCCATCCCAGCTCACATGGCTTTACAGTTGTTCAGAATGTAAAAGAAAGTGACATATGCCCAACTCATCTTATGAAGATAGGGCAATCTTGATGCCAATATGTAGAAGGGCAATATAAGAATATAATCATAGGCACATTTGACTTATACACAGATACAAAAATTGAAAGTTATATTTTAAAAAATTATATCATGAAAGCAGACTTTTTGCCAGGAATGCAAGGATGGTTCACCATCAAAAAAGGTATCATTGTTATATAAAATATAATTTAAAACAACATAGGGTTTGGTCATTAAAGGAAGAAAAAGCATTTAAGTGCAAAATTGTATAATTTAAAGTAGTTTTTAAGCTAATAATGAAAGAACAATTCCTGAACTTGATAACAGCTATATACTAGAACCCATAACAGAATTTATACTTACTGTCAAAGTAATAGCTGTTTTTTCTTTTAAAATTAAGGCAGGGATACCCATTATTACTACTACTGTTTAACACAGTATGAAATTTCTGATAAAAATATAAGAAAAAAACATAAAAAGTGTAAGATTTGGTAGGAAAGAAATAACTGTGTCTTTGTTTGCAGTCACAGTGGTAATCTACCTAGAAGAGCCAACAGAATCAACATAGTAACTATTAGAAATTTTAAGAGAATTTCATGAATTTCCAGGTATAAAATTTCAAAATTAACAGCTTTTTTTTTTTTTTACAAAGAGCAATATTAAGATAAAAATAAAATGGTATTCACAATCATTAGCAAGATAAAAATAAAATGGTACAATCATTAGCAAACTATAAGTTATTTATATATTTACAATGAATATATAAGATTTCATTGAAGAAAATTTTAGACACCTATTAAAAGAAAACAAAGAAATCTGTCATGGAGTGACATTCCCTTGTTTTAGACTTTATAGTGTACAGAGGGTAATTCTCTCTCCAAATCATCTTTAAATTCATTAAAATGTTAATCAAAATTTCAGCTGGATATTTTTAGGAACTTGATAAATCATATTTTAAAATTTGCATGGGAAAGTGGTAGTCCATAAACAGCTGTCATTTAAAAACAAAGAAACAAAAACAATAAAGGATTTTTGGCTTACTGGTTCCTGTAAACATTGCTGGTTGGATATTAGCTTGGAGCTGACATTACAATAGTACTTAGTGAAATTATAAATGAATATACCGTATTGTCCAAGAATATATAGAGTTGAAACAGTGACATTCTCATGTAATCATGAACAAATAGACCAGTGCAAAGACAGACGGAGCTCAGAGCCAATTTATTATTAAACAATAAAATTGTTCTATAAATTAATAGGGAAAAATAAACTGCTTAGTAAATGTAAAAAAAGGGGGGGGTCTTAGAATACAAAGAAAAATAAATTCAGATGGCTACCTTATACCACAGACAATGATAGATTCCACAAAGATAAAATATCTTAATGCAAAATGTGCATCTATGAAGTTAATGCAAAAATAGTGTAGAAAATATACATGTAATTTAAAGGTGGGAAAGGATTTAAGAAAAATCCCATAATTTAAAAACATAAAGAGAAAATTACCTATTGTTTTACATTACATCAAAATTTAAAAGTTCTGTTACAAGAAGAATGTCATGGACAAATCTGTGACAGCTGACAAAATGGGAGAAGGAACGTACAGGGTCTAAAAACAAAAAGAGATTATAATATTCAAGTACTGACTAAAAAGTCAACAAAGAAATACCTTCAACTTAGGACCTTCCATTTAAAGAGGGGAAAGGATATGAGCTAGGAATTCACAGAATTTAAAACCTAAGTAACCAATAAGCATGTGGCTATGACTAGTGACAGCCCATTTGTTGCTTTGGTGGAATTAGAAATAAATAGTCAGCCTTTCCTTCAAATAGCTATTGTCCCATCCATGCCAGTGCTCACAGGGCACAAGATGGTTTTGAGCTCCCACTCACATTCTTGGCTAGGTGTTCTTTTGTAAGTACCCACATCCATATATCATGGCCCTGCATATAAACATGCTCAAACTTCTTGAAATAAACAGAAATACACATCAAAATAACAATAGGATATCACTTAATGACCATAAGATTTGCAAAAATAGAAGCTGGGTAATGCCAAATGTTGGCAGAAGCTTGTGGACATAGGAATCCTTAAACATTACTGACTGGAGATTAGCCTGGAGCTGCCATTATGGAAGTACTTAGTAAAATTAAAAATGAATATACCATATTATCCAGAGTAAATATATTCCTGACACATGTAAAGACTTGCATGAGGGTGTTCATTATAGTTTTTTTTAATGTTAGAGATTAGAGGCAATTGATGTGTTCCAACTGGATAATGCAGAAATCAACGGTGTGGATGCTCACTGGGAAATACTATGCAACCATTAGAAATGAAGGGAATGTATTCATAGTAATAATGTAGATTTTTTTAATGTTGAAATTTTAAAAGGAGGTGTTGAGTCAAAGAAAGAAGCCAATAACATCCATATGTATTTCTGTTAATTAAAATACACATTTACAAGATCATGATGCAATACACATAGAACACATCAGAATGGTTGCCTAATGGTCAGGGAAATGTGATGAGAACAGAGAAGTGGTAGGGAAGGTAATGAAAAATAACTAAGTAAAACAACAGGAAGCCTTCCCTGGAACAATGCCGATGGCATGCCATGCACCAAGAATGTTTAGTTCAGCCTTCTGCAACACTGTCTCCCATGTATTTCTCTATATATGCAGAAAATGACCAATGGTGACAAGGAAATGAAGCTAATAAACACGAGGCTCACTTTGTGATTAAGCGAAAGGGCTACTGTAGACCAGGTGGAAGGCCTTATTGAGGAGGTGTCATTTTGCTGACACTTGAAGGATAAGAAGGGACGACCCTGAGACAATGGGGGTACCCAGCAAGACAGTGGTATGGGAAGATGTTTGGCCCTTGAAGAGCTGTGATGAGAATGGGATGGAGGAGGGAAGGCAGGGCCAAATCTTCCACAGGACATTGGAGAAGTTCAGATTTTTGTGTGAAGGCAATGGGGAATTATGGATTGTCTAAGAAGTGGAAAGTCTCATGATCTGATTAACACATCATGTTTCTATGTGCAGAGAGGACTGGAGAAATGCAGTGGGGGAAGCAGAGGGATCAACTAGGGAAGCAGCTCTTTCAGGGGGTCAGGTGAGGGAGATGAAGGGAGTCTAAACCACAGTGGTGGCAGTGAAAATGGAGAGAAATTGCTGTTGGAAGAGTGGAAGAGGCTTAGCCTAAGGGACAGATGATTGGGGAAAATATTAGCTCTAGTTTAGTGTTTAAAGTCTTAGCTATAAAAAAGTATAATTACTCTGTCACTCTAGAGAAAACAAAATGCATCTATTATTCCAATCTTTTATGGGTTGATTTTGGTTTAGAACAAATAAATTCCTGAGAACTGTCTAATGGTGGACTTCACTGTCCCTGAATTTCTGGATTTTCAGTCAATAAATCACATAAGCCAAAAATACATCTGAATCTGTGGTGGAAAAGAATGAGTAGCAGTAGAGAAATCTATGCAATACTGAGAGGTAGGGTTAAATGACTTTTATGGTGTCTTCCAAAGTCAAGTAGCATTCATTCTATGAAAAGAGCAGAAAGCTAAGTTCCCAGCACCATTTATTGAAGAAACTGTCCTTTCCCAGTGAATGTTCTTGGCATCTTTGTCAAAAAACAGTTGACTGTAGATCCAAATAAATTGTGAAATACATTGTGGCTCAGTCTTAGGATAATGAAAACATTAAGATCACTCTAGCAATGTGCTTATAGTTGGAGTCAATAGAATCAGGTCTCAAATATCTTCTTGAAGGAGTTGAGTTTGAATCATTTTCTTTAAAATAACCTCAATTAGAGGTGAGTAGTGGGAGAAAAAAAGAAAAAAAAGAACTTCAATTATTTTTCACAGAAGCGCATGTTTATTGTTGAAACTTAACAAGAAAGAAAATTTAAAAATCACCCCAAATTCCACTAATCGGAAATAACACTTTTAATATTCTGGCGTATATTATTCCACTTTATCAACATATATACATAAAATGTAAGAATTTTTTTTGTTCTTTTCATGCTGCTTTAACACATCATATTTTATTTGGCAATATATGATAGATATCTTTCCCATATCATTACATATTATTCTGTAATATAACTTTTAATGCTATAGAGCCTCTCATTGTGTACCAACCCTGAGAGTTTAGGGATAATTTTGAAACAGGGGTGATGAGACTTTCTAAATAATATGTATGACATATACTATAAAATTATATGGCTAGAAAAGCTAAGTTTGAAGGATCTTTCATACTGGACAGATTCCAAGGCATCAGTAAATAAGAGCTAGCTTTGAGTGCTTACTTACCATGTACCAAATGAGCTTTAATCAGTTTACATATGTAAATCCATTTATTCCTTACAAAATCCCTATTCTATATTAACTACTCAAGTCCATGGATCAGGTTTAAGAATCCCTGGATTACAAACTTCTAACAGGTCCCACATACCTTAATTTTTTAAAACCTCGATTGCACTAAAAAACTGTTTAGTATTCTGAAAAACAAAGCTCCAATTCTAGGGGTTTGTAAATAAATAAAAACTCCTTTAATCATAGCCCTGACCGTCCTGCTGAACATAGGAGCGCTTGGTGGAATCCACAAAAAGCAGCCTTCTCTAATCATGAGAGAAAATTTGGAGAAAATTTCTGATTAGCAATTTAGAGTACCAAGAAAGTGATGAAGTGGTGGAGGAACTTAGTGCAGAAAGATTGGCAGGATAAGAATAACACTGGACTCTGGAGGCACAAAGACGCTTTTCCTTGTGCTGTTGAAAGTATGCAAAGAAACTTGTGAAAAATAACAGGGATGGGCAAACAGTCAAAAGATCAGGAGGGCTGACATAAACCTTTGGTCAGGCTTAAAACAAAGGCCCTGTGAGGTTCCACATAAATTGGCAGCTTCTTTCTTCATTCTTGTTTCTCCTTCCCCATTCATTTGGCACATCTTCTTTCCAGGTAAGAATTCCTGAACTCTTTTTTTTTTCTTGCAAGATTCTCATTGTGCAGGCTGAGACTTAGATGAATATTATGCTGCCTTGTTAACAAGTGAGCGCACATACAGTATACCCAGAGTGAACTTGAGTATAATCATGTTGCATTTGATGCAATCATGTTGATCTCAACAACTCATGCTGCATATGAGTTTAGCATTTATACATACACATGAATGTGGTCTGTATATTCAGACACATCCCAGTGAGTGGAAATATAGACTTATTTCATTGCAGTTATAATAACGAGTGTGCTGTAGTATAAGCGTTGTATTACCCCTGTGATTCTTAGGTATTAAGGAAGAAGAGGTGTTGGCTAGGGCCTTATTCCAGGGCACTGGTTTCTAATGACCATACTGTGCCATCCATGTAAGCATAAGTCCCCTGAACTCCCTGGTGCTTGATGATCAAGTGTCTATTGAATAATTAATTAACTAATTATTTAAAAGTATTCTGTGATTCTCAGCATGGCTTGAAATCAGTGATCCATTAATCTTCAGGTGCTTTGTTTAGTGGAAGGTCACCTGCCACTCAGGTAACTTGGGAGCCTGCCTATTAGGCTTCCCCCAAGGATCACTTCAAGCACATGACTCATTCCACGAAGGCTTTTAGAGCCAATAAACTCAATACTAGGGAAAAGGCTACAGATGTGGCTCATTCATAGCTTTCAATGAAAAGTAACCAGGGAGAATCTTAATGGCCAGGATTCTATTGGAGATAGATCATGAACAAGGAAAGCAAAGCACCTAATTAAATCTTAATCAGCTGACTCTATCACTCAAGTTCATTGGGGATTTCAGAGACTGCTTTCATGAAGACACAAAGCACACCACAGGCATAGGTGCTCCTTCCACTCTCGGTTCTTCCTGTCATGCACGTAGGGTGAAAGGGCCAGCGTCACTAGAAGGGGCTTTAAGGAATTGTGTTCTTTCCTCATCAGATCTAGACTTAACTGTGTAATTTTGCATTCTCTCTTCTGCATGCCATTTTTGCGCATTTATAAAGGATTAGGCTCCTCCAGTGAGAGAAGATAAGGCTATCTTTAAAATGCTATGAACTTTGCAGAAAGGACCGCAAAGGACACAGAACCCCAATTCAGGAGACTTGGATCTCGTAAACAGTCTGCCTCTCCTGAGCTGTTCCTTATTACTCAAAACTGGCCTCATCTGAAAATGAAGGGCATGGAAAAGATGACCATGAACTCTCTTCGAATACTGAAATGGTTTCTTGGGCACAGGTCGTTTTACTATTCCCATTCAGAAAGGTGCCTAATAAATGTTTTAGAAAATGTAAATAGTCTTTTCAGAAAGTTGGGGATAGAGTTCCTCCACTTTTCAAAAGGCATTTTCTGAGGGCCACCTAAGTTAGGATTCTTTATTTCAGCTGAGCTGCACCTGTGACTCTTCCTACAGTATTTAGAAGAATGCCTAGAAGTCACGATACACACTCAGTACATTTTATTTTTAATATGCGAATAAATGAGGGTTTTTTAATCCATGTAGAAGGCATGAATGACTTCTTAGAATGTGAAATGTTACCATAATGTGAAGTATTTTATAATAATTTAAAATATAACAAAGGTTTGATGCAGTTGAATTGACAATAAAGTATAACGAAATGAACACTCTATTTGCCATCGAAAGCCCAGAGTAGCCTTTGACAATGTGTGGGGGTTTTCCCAACCTCAATTTTCTCATTTGCAAATTGATACTAATAGTAACACTGTCCTATTTACCCCATCAAATTCTGATGAGAATCAAATATCTGAAAATGCTTTGCTAACAATCGTGCTATAAAAACATTAGATATCTAAGATACTAAGATGCATTAAGAAATAGAAATTTGTTCTTTGCTCCTGGTTCTGGGTAGATAGCTCCTAAAACCCTTGGAAGCTCTGCAGTGACAAGAGTGTCCTTTATGTACTAATAAGATTACTAGTAGCTGGGGTTCCCTAGATAGCATGTAGGAGGGGGCTGGTTACCACAAAAGACCAAGGCAGGATTAGAGGGTTAGGACTGTCAGTCCCACTCCTCAACTTCTAGGAGGTGAAAGGGGCTAAAAGTTGAGTTGATTACCAATGGCCAAAGATTTAATCAGTCATCCTATGTATTGAAGCCTTCAGAATCCAAAAATATTGTATTGGGGAACTTCCTGGTAGCTGAACACATGAAGGTTCCTGGACAGTGCTACACTTGAAGAGGGCATGGAAGCTCTGTGCCCCTTCCCACATGTCTTGCCCTTTGCATTTCTTCCGTCTGGTGTTCATCTGTATCCTTTGTAATACCTTTATAAAAACATCAGTAAATGCAAATAGAGTGTAACCTGAGAACGGAGTTGTGTGAAGCCCAGCTTATAACTGGTTGGTCAGAAGCACAGGTGAAATGCCCTGTACTTGCTATTGGCATCCCAAGTGGGGGAAGTCCTGTGGGCCTGAGCCCTCACCCTGCGAGATCTGATACTACCTCCAGGTAGATGATGTCAGAACTGAATAATTATAGGCCACCCAGCTGGTGTCTGCTAGAGAATTTCTTGGTTTGTGGGAAAACACCTCTCCACATATCTGTCATGTCAAAAGTGTTGTGTTGAATGTGATTTTTTCCTGTACCTGGGAATGTCATAACATCCTGAGATGTACAATTATTGGTAGTAATAAATTTCTTCCCCAGATATTCTTTTAATATTATCTATTTAATATTTCATTAGTAAGCTACTTTAACCCATAAATTAAAAAAAAAAGTTTTCTAAAGCATGTGTCTATTGTTTTCAAACACAATAGAAGTGAACACTTTCTTAGAGATGCATTTTAATCTAATGAAAAACATATATAAACATTTATGATGACATCAATATCTGAACATATTTAGTTACTTAGAAGGCTACTTAGGCGGCCTTTAAAATACATATCATTAATTCCCTATAGACAACTAGAAAATCTAAAAATCCCCCAAAGCAACATTTTTTCTTTATTTGTATTAGTGAAAATATTTACTTATTTCATTGCAGAAACAACAATGAATGATTTTTCTTGTAACCCAGTCCCAACTAGAGATATTATGAAATTTATGGAATATGTAAGAATTTTACCTTTCTAAAATCAGAAAAATTTGGTTCCAAAATTTTTGGTAAGTGATTGTGGATTTGTATTATTGCAAGCAAAAGGATGAAAGCATAGCAACAATGGTAATTCAGGCACATCTAAAAGTTTCTTTTTTTCCTTGATAGTTCATTATAACTAAACCAGTATGGTCTGTAGTGGCCTGCTGGGAATCTCTATTCTTAGCCCAGTGGTGCTCAAACTTCTCATTTAAAATTTTCCTTATAAACTGCATCTCATTCCTTTAAAAATCCTCATTTGTTTAAAAATATTCCATATTTTAGACAATGTGTGGGCTGTTGGCCCTTGAATGCTGGTGCTATCAGCATGGGCTGATTCTAGCCAGAGACCCTTTCTAGGCTGTGGAAATCAATCCAATATGCTGGGCACTGAAGCTACCATCCCAAACGTTCTCTTGTCTCCTGAAGGCATTTGACCTTCAAGACAAATAGGCCTGGTGCAAAAGAGTGGTGCAATAACCAAAGGTCCTTCTGCCAAGAACCCCAGCTTGGCCCTTAAGCCCACAGGGGTTTCACTGGGAAAGTCTGGTTTGTTCAATTAAAGGTCCAACCCTGCAGCAGTTCTGGGCCTGGCACAGGCTTCCTGTCTCTGGTCATGTCCACCACAAACTCTTGTTTTTCAAATTCTGTTTGTTACCATATCTTAAATTTTTTTCTAATCAAACTTTTCTTCAAAATAAGTCTCTATGTTAAACTACATGAACTCTTTAGCTGTCTTGTCACATTTAACAGTCCAATGACTAAACGATGGCTTTGGCAATTGTAGCATTTTTCTGGATCGTCAGGTGCCCGGACAGTAAGGTACAATTGCACATGGTTAGGTGTATATGGCCGTGCATTGCCTATCATTTATATATACTATGCGGCTCCCAAAAACTTCTGTTCTGGATGGTACTTTCTTCCAAGGAGTTTCATTTACGTACCTCAAAGATGTATTTGAGCCCATCCAAAGCTAATAAGAAAGCTCTACTCTAAATAATACACATTTCTACCCAAAATGAAGCACCATGAGTTTCTATTCCCCTCTGCTGTTACTTCAAGGCTTTTAGGCTCCCCTTGAAGCACAGTGGGACTACAGGGTGGAACATAATGCAAGATGTCACTGCAGGGGTGAGGAGGGGGCACTTTCTGGGAACTACAAAAGACTAGAGAAAATGAGCTTCCATTTGTTTGTTGTCTAGTCTCACCTCAAATAAAGTGACAATATTGCATCTCATAATTTACTAAGACAATTCTTAAAGAATAAATGATACATCAACTGTATAAAAAAGGCCAAAAAACAATCTTATTCTGCTCAATTTAGCATATATTGAATACCTACTCTACACCAGATGCCCTGATAGAGAGTAAAGTTACACGAAAGCAGTGAAGAGTTTAATGTTCCATTTCATAAAAACACTCCTGAATTTCCATGCATTTAATTTTCATCCTTTATTTTCATGCATTAGAAACTGAATTCTTAAACTAGTTTTAATAAACCTTACTTGAACCTTCATGCACCAATACATACACATTTCAAGTCATTATGTGGCAGAGCTTCCTATCAACCAAGAATTCAGTTGGAGACTATTGTGTTGTTAGTACGACAGTTTTTATTTGTGCCATTACTTAAATATTTTACTGTAGTTGTTTTCAAACATGAAATTGGGAAGTGCATCTGAATTATATTGTGAGTTGAGGTGAGGGCAATTCGATTAGGTTCTATGTCTTCCACTCCCATTGCAATTAGAAATCTCTGCTTCCGTGTGTGTTGAATTGGACTTCTAAGAAGGTTCTCATTAGAATAAACTCTGTATAACTTCAAAACAATAAAAAATCACTAATAGAATTTTATATTTCTATCATTATCTCATAAAACAAATGGAAATAGAAAAGTAGAAACACAACTTCATATAATTAAGTCATAGATACACATTAATAGACTGCCAAAGTGACAAGTTTTTAATCCTGGTCAGACACATATTGTGATTACTTTCTTTTTTTTTTTTTTTTTTTTTTTAAAGAGGCAGTGAAAGTCATGCTTAAAGCAGGAAGATTGCTTGAAAATTCAATTAAGAAGCAATGAGAGGACCAAAAACATGCAACTAGGCATGTTCCCATTTTCTTTTTCTTTTTATTTTTTTATTATACTTTAAGTTTTAGGGTACATGTGCACATTGTGCAGGTTAGTTACATATGTATACATGTGCCATGCTGGTGCGCTGCACCCACTAACTCGTCATCTAGCATTAGGTATATCTCCCAATGCTACCCCTCCCCCCTCCCCCCACCCCACCACAGTCCCCAGAGTGTGATATTCCCCTTCCTGTGTCCATGTGATCTCATTGTTCAATTCCCACCTATGAGTGAGAATATGCGGTGTTTGGTTTTTTGTTCTTGCGATAGTTTACTGAGAATGATGGTTTCCAATTTCATCCATGTCCCTACAAAGGACATGAACTCATCATTTTTTACGGCTGCATAGTATCCCATGGTATATATGTGCCACATTTTCTTAATCCAGTCTATCATTGTTGGACATTTGGGTTGGTTCCAAGTCTTTGCTATTGTGAATAATGCCACAATAAACATACGTGTGCATGTGTCTTTATAGCAGCATGATTTACTTTCATTTGGGAAAGGAAAGAACAGAAGTAATAAGTACCATCAAAATTATCTGAAAAAAAGTGACAAAATTATGGATTTTGAGATGTTTCACTTTCTGGACAGTAACTCTTCCCACGAGGCATGTAAGCTCCTATTTGACATTGGCATTTTCAATCTCCTTTAAAGCTAAAGTAGGGAATACTTGTACGAGGTTAACAGAAAAATGAATCAAAATTATCCCTATTAAAAACCTATCGTCTTTTCAGTGGGAGAAAATCATTTTTTTTTTTTTTCCTGGGGATGATGCCCCAGAAGGCATGACTCCCCTCCGGGAGTTCATGGATCTGTGATCTTTCTGGGGAATCACTGACAATTAACACGCCTCTGGGAAGCAAGACCTATATAAGACAGAGGTGAAGGGAGGGGCCTTCCTAATTGAAAAGCCCAGAGATCTAGCTAGACACATCAGGGAAATGTACTGTTTGAACTTGTTCTGGGAGGGCCAGCTGATCAGTTAGATTACCTTTTGACACACAACAAAAGCTCTTTAGGGTAGAACTGCAGGCTCTGGGTAGAGCTTCCCATTTAAAAGCAGAGATTGCCTGTGGCATTGGGGCACACCCAAGTCTTCTGACAACTAGCTACCAAGCTCTAGAGCATGACAAAAATAAGGGGATGGAGAATAGGAAATTTGACAAACATTATGGAACAGGGATGAGGTAGAGGGAGTTGTGAAAAGAAGGGTGGGTGAGAGAGGGAAAGCTGGAAGGAAAGGGATCACTGGGAGGGAAGGATGGGTTCAGAGAAAATTTAACCAAATTTAATGAAACATTAACTATAAACTAATGCTTGTTGCTCACTGTGTGGTGGGGACACTTGAGAGTTTGTTAGGAGCACAGGATCTGAGACCCCAATGCAGATGTAATGAATCTGCATTTGAACACAATCTCCAGGAGAATACTGTTCACATTTTGTTTGAGAACCACTGCTAACACAGCTGTCTGAGAAATGGGCTGTGGAGACTCACAGGAAGAAACTGCTATGGGTTGAATTGAAAAGACCATAAATTTTAAAAAAGTTAAACTTCTAAAATATTGTTTGAAAGTATTCAAATAAAGGTGTTATCTCATACAAAACATATACCCTCCTACTATATCTTGCTATGTTAGGTTAGGCAGAACAATACATTGATTGAAACTTGAAAAATTCTGGAAAACAGAATTAACAAACAGCACACCATGAGGTGACACTGAGTATGTCTTTAGTGAATTGATATAAATAAGCAATAATCAATAAGTAATTATGAAACTGAATTGAGTTGACCGCTAAGGAGCCAATTTAAATCAGATATGAAAACTTTCTTGTTTGTTCACAGCTTAGAATAATAAAGTAAGTTACATTCGTGGAGGATAAACCATATTCCAGGCACTTCTCTATATGTATTATCTTATTTAGTCATTATTATACTATGAGTAGGTGTAATTATTCCCTGTCTACAGATGAGGAGGAAGATAAGGCTGTAGAGGACTTAAGCAATTTAAGCAAGATACCATAGCTAACAATAATGGTAAAGCTGAGCACTGTACCTTGCAATCTAATCCCAGAACATGTGTCTTTAGCAACTACATACTGCCATCCATGAGAAAGGAATCAAAATGCCCAGCCTAGCACCATAGTGGAGGGAAGTTTGGCTCAAAAGAATATACTCCAAGACCATTTAGAGTGCAAAATAGCCTTTTTAGCAAAAAACTCACTGGTGATTCAGCTGACACAGAGTATTGTTTCTGTGACTATGTTCTAGGTAGTTTTTTAGAGGTGTAGCCCTTGTATTTATCCACTGGTATTGGCCTTTGGGTTCATGTGTTGAAATGGCCCTCCTCGGCTTCCCCACTATATCTTTATCATTGTTTGCTTCTGGCAATATTGGTTTAGCATCTTCTGAGCAATTGATGGATGGCTGGTTTATTTTTCTTCAAAAAGCCTTGCTGTTGGGATAGCTTAGAGGTCTTATCCCCACTTTCTGTTGCCCAGAATATTCCTGTCTGCAGGTATGTCATCCTATGAGTTATCGCCATTGATAGAATCCCAGCACACAAATTTGTCATATGCAACATAATATCATGTCACAAAATGTCATATTCCTTACTTTAAGGAATTCAAGGAATTAAGCACTCTTTTCCAGGCACTACTTTTGACTCTTCTTCCATCATAGGACCCCATTTAGCCAATATTTTGAACATATCTTCTTAGGGCACTCTACTTGCTAGACTGAGGTTGAGCACTTCCTTTCAGGGGACTAGGTCCTTTGTGAAGTGCGGATAACTTCCTTTCTGAGCACGGGTACATTTCTTTACTCTCAGATCAAGTTGTTCTATTCATAGACATGTCAGATCTTTCATAATCAGAGCCGTGCTGACTGAGCCATGCTGGAATTCAGTCAGGGAAAAGAGAATCAGCTGAAATGAAGTTGCTCCAAGGGGGTTGGACAAGATGAATACTGACTGCAGGAAGCAGGGTCTGGGAGAAACTTGGCCTCTAGATTCAGGTCTAGTCTCTATATCCCTGTCCATGGCTCTGTTAGGAAATGATGGGTAGGACTGAGAAACTTTGGGACATTTATTGCTCTCAGCATTGGGTGAGATTTGGGCAGTTATGCAGGGAGGTGCTGGTTAGAGATGACAGGAAGGGCTGGGTTCTAGGTGGGCTCCACTTCCTATAGGGAACTATGAAAGCTTGTATCTGGGCAAAGGATTGGCTTGGCAGATGAGCCCCAAAAGGACATGGTTAGAAATAAGGCTGCTGCTGATCAGTGGTCAAGACAGTACTGGATTAATCCCCAAGCTTTATGAGGGGCAGGAGAAACAGATCTATTCTCCACTTTCGGAGAATGAGAGTAAGCTCTTTTTGACCCAAAGCCTGGGTGGAGTGAGTCCAAGACTAGATTCTCACTCAACCCATGCTCTTCAACCCAAAGGAGACCTCTATGCAGCCTGCCTGCTCTTCCATACACACAACCTTAGCTTCCCACAATCTCACTTTGAAGTAGAGCCAGACATGTCAGAATCAGTTTTCCCTTGTCATCTTGCCTTGTCCTCATCTTAATGCTTTCCTAGGGAACTGATCCCCTGCACTCTAATTTTTGTCTATTTGTTTAAATTTTTTTTCAGAAAAGATGCTATCTTTGAGAGTGCTTGAGCTTTTTCTCCAGGACCTCTTCATTTCTCCACATATTTTTTCTTCAGAGATGGCCTCTCCTTCCCAGGTTACCCCGCTTACCTCAGGCTTGGGCTCTTTTCTCCTCTTGGAGGTTACCACGTCACTCTAATTTTCTTCTGTGACAATCTGTCCATACATCTTAGTGTTAGGATGGCATCTCAACCAACATTTCCCAAACAGAACTCATTACCTTTATTCCTAAACTGCTGTGTTTCTTATTTACATTTATTGCTTAAAACATCTCCCTCTCTTTTCTCCTTTCTTTACTGAATATCTAATAATACTGAATCTACCTGAATAAAACTTCTTACATTGGTTGGTTTTCTATTTTTCATTCTCTGCTATTACTTAGCTCTAATTAGCACTTGTTTAAACAGTTGCAAAGCCTTTCTCTCATGAATTTCCTGCATTTCAACAGTTCATTACTTTCCTCTCCCATTAATGTTTCATAGAATTGCCTGATTAATATTACTGGAACAAATCACTGGTCATATAATTTTGCTCTTTAAATATCCCATGTCATTATTCTCTTTTATTTCCTAAATGACCACCCATTCCTGCATACTCATTATTCCCTGGAAACATGAAGTGGACACATAATCCTGGGAGTAGCTTCCAATATTACTTCTGAGATGCACCCTTTCTTTTCCTATAGATGAGATCCCCTGTCTATTCCCCTCACTACCACTGCTCAGCAACTTCTACATAGTAGGGAGTTTTTAAGCACATTAAGTTTGTAAGTCAAGGCCAAGTTCCCATCCTCAGCTACCTCCATGTGTTTAGGATGATCTGGCTCCCAGAATCAAAACACTGCTCCTTACTCAGTACTCAAGCATGCCTACAAGTTCCTCTTTTAAAAGATGGTTTTCCAAGACAAGTCTAGTCTATAACAGTAGTGCTGGATCGATGTGAGGAATTAACCTCAGCCCATCTATCCAGCAATCTTCTAAGGTGTCTTACCATGATTTCTATTTTAATAAGAGACCCAGAAATATTCTTGGCACCTTTATCCCTCTCCTTCCCTCCAGGAAATGCTGTCATTGAGGTACTGGCCAGCCCAGATGTAGTGTTCCCACACTGTCAGGCAATGAATCATGAAAGGAACCAAAAAAGTTTTTCTGCAGTCACACTCCAACTGGAGCCTTGTGCATACATCCAAGCCTATTAGTATCATAGTTAACCATTAATTATATCAATAACATGAAATCGATGAGCCGCCACAGGAGGAAATGCATTCCTAAAGCAGGAGGGTGGGTATAGAAAGTGTGGGTGAGAAGATGGGGAGAGAGAAAAATCCTGTGATCTTTATGGTTTTATATATGTAATTAAGGCTCCTTTAAATCTGGGCAACTTGGCAGCTTAGGTTGATCTCTTTACCTTGCCAACTAAAATGTTCTGTAATTCCCCTTAAGTTGTTGACAGGTTGTTAAAACAGGGCAACATGCCCTCATCTAACCTGCCTCAGCTCAAGTCTTTGCTTATGGCCCTGGGTTCTTGGCTTTGCCAGGAGAAGGTGTGGCTTTGGGAGAGTGCACCAAGTTCACAGGCTTGCAGTCATTGTATACAAGGCATCAAGGAGGCTGTGCTCCTGTGCATGAGTACAATAAGCAGGGCCTGGCACTGGTAGGTCAGAGGCATGCCATCTTTAAACCTGATAAAGTTCGTGAGACTGCAAAAAGAGTATTAGAGAGGAAAAAAGAAAAAGAGGTCAGAGGCTCTGTGAGCTATGATTTCTCTATTTGGTTGCATTTATATATGCTTGTACAGCAAATGCCACTCTGGACCAGGAGCTGTACAACTCCAGCAGGTTTGGCTGTGGTCCAGTCATCATTTAATTTGAGAACTTGTAGTGATGACTTAATGAGCTCTGTTGATGAAATGGTAATGGGTTTGCTGCAATAAAATTGGGGTCAATATGACAATCTTTTGAACATAAACATGCCAGCAAAGAAGAGAAAAGGAAGAATTAAAATTGCTTTATTTATTTTCTAAACAAAACTAAACAAGAGCCATATTTCAAATCCCTTTTTGCTGAAATTAAGAACTTGTGAACAAAGCCTGCTCTAAAAGCTTACTCCAAACCCATGTACATTCATATAAGTTAATTTCCTTAGAATAAGAATACAAAATACACATATAATCCTAGTATTAATAAGTCCCAAATTAAGTTACATTAGCATTAATACTTACCAGGGTAGCTACATAATTTATGGAGCCCAGTGCACAGTGAAAATCGGGGGGCTACTAGTTCAAAGCACAGGAAAGAATTTTCATTAAAGGAAATAAAATATAAAATATGTTTTTGCAGTTTTTCCTTTGGCTTTTCATGGTGTTTTTAAATGTCCAAGTAAAAAAATTAATAAATTTATATTAGCTTGAATTTTACCATTCATCTTTATATTGTGCAATAAGTTTTAAATGCAAATGTAACATCATTTAGCTTGTATACAGAATCAATAATATTGCACGATTCTTACTTTGTAGCTCATATATGCATATGCATTTCTTTCTTCCCAGAATAGTAGAAACACTGGACATGACTAAACTAACTCACGTGTTTTTATTTTACTTCTTGATATGCACACATTCTACTAACTCTCTACCTTCTGCTTACTAATGAATAAGGAGATATTGAAAGGAAAGAACTATGGTTTGTGCTATCCAATGGTTTCCTTACAGGTTATCGTTGTCAGCGTAAGTAGTTTGCTAATACAGGAAATAAACATAAGAAGCAAAAGATAAATGCTGTATATTCTACTTGGACTCAAAGGTATCCCATATTTCAGCAGTCTAATTACAATTAAACAAAAACAAGAGTTGAAGTACAGAGAGCGAGACTCTCTTAAAAAAAAAAAAAGTACAATATTATAACGGATATCACCGCCAGTATATGTATCACGAAAGTAGGCTGGGCACAGTGGCTCCCCTCTGTAATCCCAGCACTTTGGGAGGCTGAGGCGGGTGGATCACCTGAGGTCAGGAGTTCGAGACCAGCCTGGCCAACATGTGAAACCCTGTCTCTGCTATTAAGTACAAAAATTAGCTGGGCATGGTGGTGGGCACCTGTAATCCCAGCTACTTGGAAGGCTGAGGCAGGAGAATCGCTTAAACCTGGAGGGTGGAGCTTGCCATGAGCCGAGATCACTCCACTTCACTTCAGCCTGGGCATAAGAGCAAAACTCCGTCTCAGAAAAAAAAAAAAAAAAAAAAAAAAAAAGAAAAGAAAGTAATATAGAGAATTAAAGAATTTCAGAAGAAAGAGAGAAAATGGAGAAGTGAACAAATCAACATCGTCAGTAACACTGTTCTCATCAAATTCTCAATTAGAAGAAATAACAGTCTAGGTGAGGAAATTTGAATCTTGCGATTCAAATTTGGAAAAGTAAAGATGGAAATGTCAAGAGTAGGGATAAATAGGATAGAAAGATAGTGCTGGACCAGAATTCAAGATCTTAGCTAAGGCATTTTTGCTTAATATTATAACCATTGTTTTAATGAGAAAATAAGAAGAGCTACCATTTGGTGGTTTCCTATTTCATGCTAGGAACTGTGACTATCCCTTTATATGGGTTAACTAACTCCTCTAATCTTCATGACAAGATATAAGTTAGGTACTGTTAATCAGCCTCTTTTTGACAGAATAATAAATTATGTTAAATAACTTGCCCGTGGGTTTCACAGCTGGTAAACAGAGGAGCCCGAGCATTTGAGGGTAAATAATTGGAGTATTCAGAGAAGAGGAATGACAGGATGATACGGGGTTAAATCTATCAATACGCACTTAGAACCTATTGAGTGGCCCTTTCTGGAGGCAGCGGTTCAATCAGTGCAATATCGAAATCATATAGATGTAAAATTTTAAAAGTGTGCACTAGGGAGAAGCAATAGAAATGTGAAAGAAAGAGGGAGATAAAAGAAAAAAAAAAAAGAAATCATCAAGTTTGAGGGCTCTTGGCTAAGAGATAGCAAAGAATCAGATTGTTAGTTTATACCAGAAGTGGCAAAATCATGGTCCACTGGCTGAATTTGGTCTACAAACCTGCTTTCTGTGGAGAGCTGATTATAGGATTACTTGCCAAAATTTAAACTTTTAAAAAAAATTACATGAAAACATGAAACTTTTTGGTTAATTATTAGTTTTAAATAGAACAATTTGGCAATGTGGGTCCTCATTAAATTATGGTAGTTGTTAGCCTGAGTCCCCTTTAGTTAGTTCTTGCTTTCTCTACTTCAGAGTCCCACTTGGTATACTTCATTTCTTTATAGTATCTACGTGACCTTTATTAGCGGTATTTGAATTCTTAATAGCTGCCTATACATATGAATATCTTGTTGACAATATTTAATTAGATAATATATGTGAAAGTGCTTGGTAAATTATAACGTAGTATATAAATATATATAGCATTATTAAATTAATATAATCCTGACACACTTTATGAAGAAAAGGGCCAACCAACAATTTAGTAGAGTAAGGAATTTATCCTGAAGCATCAGCCCATCTTCTAAGTCTTTAATTTATTTGTGCATTTATGCACTTAATAGGTATCCATTGAGCACTGTACAAGATACTGAAACAACCAACATTTCAATCAACAACTTTTCATTGACCACTGAAAATCTCCTAAGTACTATAGGTATAATGGTGAAGAAGGTAGATAAAGCCCCTACTCTTAAGAAGTTTACAGACGATTGTAGAAGGAATAAAACCGAGGTAAGTAAGAGAAAAAAAAATGAAGATAGCCACCTCTCCTCCCAAAATGATGAGATGATGTCAGGATATCAAAAAGTAAATGAGTAGTATAAAATAAAAAATAAGAGATAATGTCAGAAAAACACTATGAAGAAAATAGAACAGCAATAAAACAGAGTAATGTGATAGTGACTAGGGAGTGACACATTTAGATAAGAGTGGTCAAGGTCACCTGAGAAGGTGACAGCTGAGTTGAAATTTGAATGATGAGAAGGTGTCTTTGTACAAAAGGGCCAAAGGAGAGATCAAACTTGGTATGCTTAAGAAACAGAAAGACCAGTTTGGCTAGCTCTTGGTGAAGGATGGAGAAAGCTGTATGAGTTAAGGTTGGGGAGCTGGGCAAGGAAACATCATGCAAAGTTAAAAGACCCAGTTTCTCTGCCGAAGTAACTCATAATCTAGTTCAGAAGGCAGACATATAAATAAATGTTTACACTACATTACAGCATGATAAATGCTATGATAGCACCCCACACAGTTGATCAGTGAGTGTAGAGGATCAGCCATACCTCCTGGAACTTGACAAGGGTCTGTGATCTTCCCCCACCCTTGACCATCACTATACCCCTCAGTGCCCTTCTATAGTATGGCTCCAAAGCAACTACCAATGCCCATTAAATCTGAGTGTCCCTCTGAACTGGCAAGCAAAGAATTGGGCTCATTGCCTATAAATCACTTTGAGCTCTTGGGAAGAAAGGCACTTGGTAAACAAGGACTGGGATTATCTCACTGCTTTATAAGATCAAAGCACTTTACAAACATTAACTAATTGAGCATACCAGGTTGCAGATTGTTAGTCTAGTAATGAGTCTTTGTTTAAGCTCTATTTCTTTCTAATATGCCTGTCTACTCTTTGAAGTTGTGACTTCTACGTTGACTTCAATTGACAAAGAAATCCTTTCTTTGTCCCACCTTCTCTACTCCTAGAGAACCTTATCTCAGTTCGGGGAGTAGAGACGTTTGGTGAAGATGGCACCTAACAGAACATTAGATTTTTTTCCCCATAGTCAATTTGAGAACTTTTGTGTTAGATATTTTTGTTAATGCATCTAAGACTGTAGCATCCAGCCCTGTTTGGATCTTTCCCATGCTTTCTGCACTCAGTGACATCCCTAATATTGGCCAACAATCACAACCATATTTTATCATAAGAAAGACTTGGAATGAGAGCATAAATAGATCCATGCTTCAGAATTACTTGTTGGCTATTTGAAAACACAGGTTCCTGGCACCCTCACTAAACTATGGAATCAGAATCCCAGGAATCCACATTTTAATAAGCTTTCGAGTTGCTTTTTACATGCATGCAAAATTGAGAGCCACTGCAGTAAAAAATCAACTCAAAGCTCAGGTCAATCCAATCCCATTCAGCAAATATTTATTAAGTACCCACCAAGTACAAGGCACTAAGCTAGTTGCTGCTGAGGAAACGTGAAAGGAAGACCTGGTTTCAGCCCAAGAAATATATATTCCAATGGGAAGGAAAACGATAAGAAGAAGACTAGTGATTTTAATACAAGATAGAGCATCATAAATATATGCAGATATAAGGATGGTTCGGAGTAGGCAGGCATGATACCCAACTGGGGTCCAAGGAACAATATGTGCCACTTTTCCAGAGTTTGAAAGATGATGAAGGTTTTACCTATTACAGCTTCATGATCAGAAGAAGCACCAGCTTTGCAGTGAGAAAGTCCTGCATCCTGGTTGTGGCTCTGCTACTTCACTATGTGATTTTGGGCAAATCGTCAAACATCTCTTTGTTAGTTTATTTGTCCATAAAAGGAGGTGGTTGGCAAGATGACTTGAGACCCTTTCTGCTCAGAAACTGTTACTCTCGTGTTATCTGCCTCAGTGGTCTAGGGGTAGGTATTATGGTTTTTTAGACTGACTAGATAAAGACTGTGAGGTGTGGAGCATCTCTGGCAATGGAAGTTTTGTGCCAGGTGAAGAGGTGTGTTGGAGTTAGAATCCCTTCAGGCTGTGTTCCCAGACAGGTTTGGCAAGAAGCGCTGCTGGTATAGTAGCTGTCACTGCTTAAAAGTTGTTTACTTCTCATTAAATACAGTAAGGAAAAAATGCAGAGTTTGTTGCTGTTGCTGCTTCATGATTTGCCCTAGGAATAAACAGAAGATTTCTCCACAATAGAGGCCAGCTAAACCTCTATAACTAACTTTGAACAAAGAGTAATAAAAAGCTCAGGAAGAATTATTCTGAGTGAGACTTCTGTCCTGGGTGTGAGAGGACCTCAACAGGACAGGGTTCAGGTATGCAGAGATGAGTTTGCTTGGGATTTACCTTGGCAGTTTCTTCTCCCCCACCAAGTTCATTTACCATGCAGGTCATGATGACAAATATTTTTCTTTCTCTGCCATTTTAGGGGTGGGGGCTCTGTAGGGAATGGTGGAGGGAACTGCAACATAAGAATTAGGCTTACAGTTCTTCTGGTGCTATTTCTGAGCCTTCTGGAGAATAATCACTGTCTTCCTGGAAAGCGATACTTGTGTTTCATCTATTTCTGTGTGACTGCTCCTTTATGAGAGGGAGAGTAAGGATCAAACATTCTGAATTTCTCAGGGTAGACAGTGTAGTCTTGAAGCCTTTAGACAACTTACAAAGTTTCTGTGTTAATAATGTAGAATCCTTTGAGGGCAATGGTGTGCAGATATTTAACAGCTTACTGGAGGAGCCTTGATTTATGGCATTTTCTGATTTCCCTGGTGTAAATACTTCCACTATAGCTGATTTCAAGCTACTGTGGTGAGTTCACAAAGCTTACAGTTGGGAAGAAGTAAGCACAACCCCCTTTAGCAAGCCAATCCGAGCTGGCTCCAGCACACCCCTTCCTGAGGGCACTCCTGAGGTCTTTTCGTGTGTGTGTTAGTCTGTTTTGCCTTGCTATAAAAGGATATCTGAAACTGAGTAATTTATAAAGAAAAAAAGTTAATTTGGCTCGCAGTTTTGCAGATTGTACAAGAAGCGTAGCACTAGCATCTGCTTCTGGGAGGCCTCAGGAAGCTTCCACTCATGGTGGAAGGCAATGGGGGTGAGAGGATGGGAGTGGGAGCAGATGTGTAACACGGCAAGAGAGGAAACAAGAAAGATTTCAGGCTCCTTTAAACAACTAGATCCCCCACGAACTAATAGAGTGAGAACTCACTCATCACCAAAGTGATGAGGCTAAGTCATTCATGAAGGATCTGTCCCCATGATCCAACACCTCACATGAGGCCCCACCTCCAGCATTGGAGATCATATTTCAACATGAAATTTGGAGAGGGCACACATCCAAACCATATCACTGTGCAAAACCAAGTTAGTCATTTAGCTGAAAAATCGAGTTTTTGAGAAAGATCTGACAAGAAGTACTTGTAGATATCTAGTAGGCCTGCTCGTACTGGGGCTGTAACTACAGTCAGTCATTCTGGAGTAAGCACCACTTGACAGAGGTCAAAAGTCACAGGTGGAGCCTAACCAGCAGTCATGTAAGATCTTCTTCAGAAATTTCATTTCTGCCTGTTTCTGCTCACTGCTGTTGTGAGTAATCAGTGTTCTTACCTGGCTTTAAAATTATTCAAAATAACTGAGAAGGATATAGGGGTGAGGACAGGGCAGCCCGCATCTTTATCTAGCATTGTGCTATTGAGAGTCTTGGGAAAGACTTGTGAGCAGTCATCAACACCAATGCCGGTTCTCTGGGATGGCCTTCAGGAGGGTGTCTGAGATACAGAAATCTCACCTTGTGCTGGTTCAAATGTGGCATCAGATAGTTCAGTGTTTGAGTAATGACATGTAGACTCTCCTGGGATATGTTTTCATTCTTTTTTTTAATTCCAAAAGTAAATTCTAATGGAAATAAAAATAAAACAATATAGAGAGCTACCAAGTAAAAGCACTATTTCCCTCCTTCTCACCTACTATTACGCAACTTAGCATCAACCACTTTTAATAATTTGGCATATATCATTCAAGGTTTATACCTATTGGTATTCAGATAATTAGGGCTTTTATTGTCATTTTTAATGTGTTTTTTGTAATGTTATACAAAAATGAGATCATATTGTATATAGTTTAAGCCTTGATTTTTCAATTAAGACACATAATGGTATTTTTTCAACGAGCTCATTTAAATCTGTATAGTTCCTTTTAATAGCTATTTAAAAATCCCAGAAATAGCTTCAAAGTGCTGCTATTAGATGGTTTTATATTCTTCCACTATTACAAATATGCTGAAATATGCAACTTCATAAGGAGGAGGTATGTGGTTAATTTTGGTGATTCCTTGGGGGACAGATTATTTGAGTTCAAATCCTGGCCAGCCACTGACTATCTGTGTGACTTTAAGCAAGTTATTTATCCTCTTCTCACCTGAATTTCATAATCTGCAAATTGAGATTGATAGTAATAGTATCTCGTACTGTCATAAGGAATAAGAAAATTAACATACATGCTTAAAACAATACCTGGCACAGAAAAAGTGTTCAGTAAATATTAGCTAATAGTATATGTATCTTTACACTCTCATGACAGATGACCTAGAAGTGACTCAAAATGTGTAAAATCGGCTCTGCTGGCTTGAAGCTGGCTCTAGCACCCCACTGCTAGTGGGCAATTCCGAGGGCCATGTCTAAGGTGTTCACACTTTACATCTTGAGACGTAATGCCAAATTGCTCCCAACCCCCAAGGTTGCATCATTTTGAATTCCAGTAACAATGTAAAGTGTACCCCTTGCCAACATTGAAGATGATCAGTCTTTTAAAATGCTACCAGTTTGTCATAATACATGTTATGATATTTGATTCATTCAGAGAACAAGGTATCCAGGAATTCTAGGTACCGAAAAGAGTCATGAAGAAAGGGTGGAGGAAAGTAGAGATAAGAATCTCTTATGTCCTTTTTATCGGGGACAGAAATCTTCAACATTAAGAGAGCACAATGCTGCTATTGCACAGATAGCCTTTCTCCACGTGATGTTATCTGGTGAGGCACCTTATTTCCCCCACTCTTACATGTCTAGAGTGTGAGTGCCTTATCTAGAGGCAGACACAAGCCAGAAGTGGTTTGGGCTGATTTTACTAGCTTGTCTGTATCAATACACACAGGTAGATGCCACAGCACTGAGAACTACCTCAGATAGGAGTAAGGCAGCATCACTCCCCTCTCCAAAACGCAGATCATATTCTCCCAGATACTCTCTGCCAAAAGCAGGTTGGCCAGGTTATAATTGTTACTCATCACTCCACCCACACGCGTTAAGTTTTCACTTCTGTTTTATAAAGTGGTAGTTGAACCGTGGGGAGGAAGAAAGAACTGTATTTAACTGTATTTCCAAGATCCTCCTAAGACAGCATAAACTATGTTCACAGACCTAATCCCACAAAGCAGTGGTGCATTCAAATGGTTTTTGGAAGTCCAGTATCATCCAAGAAAGGAGATCATACTCCGCTGAGATCAAGATGTCATTTACCAAGTTGATGTGATCTTTTGCCAGACAGTATAGTCTCCTTTCTCATAGAAATGTGGCAATCTCATTCTGGATAATGTAGAGTCTCAATTAACAAATAAGAAATCTCCAAACTATGGTTCAGAACAATATACATAAAAATTACTCACTGCAGCATTCATAGAATAGAAAGAAAAAGAAAGTGAAATTTTGGACATCTGGTCAAATAAAATGACACATTTTGCTGGATACATCCCCAGTTCATCTAATTATATGGGCTGTTAGACATTGGACTGAAGTTATCAGAGCATGCAAATATATGCAGAAAAGCCATAATCCCAGCTGTAAGAAAATATGTCCAATTGAAGTGGAGATCTTGTAATTATCTTAAATTAATGTAGACAATTGGCAGGATATAGCAATTAACAAAAATAAATATATTCTCTTTGTGGCTTATATGTTATATATTAGATGAACTAATTGGAAAAAAATATGCAGTGCACTTTTATACCAATAACATCAGTACAAGACTGGTGAAATGAGAGTATATAATCAGGATAACTCTCGATTTCATACATTTCAGAAGACAAAAAAGAGACAATTATTCCCTTTGTTCCCAGATTTTCCCCCTATGAATAGTTGGATTCAATGTCTGTTAAAAGTCATTGGGGAAATTTATTTTCTTGGTGAGGGCAGAAAAGGATACTTTATTAATATACCTAAATGGCTTAAATCCAGATTTTGTGTAAAAACACAGAAATTCCTGTTTTTATGTAAAGTTCGGGGAAATTTTTTTTACAATACCAGATATCCAGTTATCCTTTATTTTTTCCACCAGTCTGTATCTCTTTTTCATCCAAAGTCTCCTTTGAAGTCAATTGTGGTCCAACACAAATAAGAGATGTAATGTGAGGGATAAGAATCTAGATTAAGATAAATAGCAGGTTCCACCCCAGCCTCAGGTGTCAGGCAACCAAAAAAGTTAAAACTTTTCCAAGATCTACCAAAGTTAAGTAATGAAAATATAGGGAATGCCTAAAAATCAATGAAGCCTGAGCAGAGATTTCCCCAATGGAATATGGTGCTCTACAATGATAAACACTTCCCCATTTATATTTTTAAATTTTACTTTTCCCTGGTTTGGAGTCACTAAGCACCTAGAAATTGGAGACTAGTTTCCCTTTTAGTTTGTATGTGCAAGATTCTAAGTCAGCACTAGTGAAAGAAGCCTGTATTTCTCCCAAGTATCTGGAAAGCTCCATCCTTTTATATGTAGTTTCACAGACATATGAACTCCCTGACTGTCTAAAAAGCAACTGAAAAAAAAATATTCCAATGAATCTAGCTAATTCCCTTATGTTGCAAGGGTATCTGAACAGTAAATCAAATCAAAACAAAACTTTCTTATTCCTCCACCCATACCTGCCTACAATTGTAACCTGTTATACCAGGAACACCACTGCTTATGTGCAACTATATCTCATGGGCTACCATTGAGTTTTTAATCCATGGAGGACTAAAGCTTGGAGAGTGGAAATCTATTCACAGATGCAATCCTCATTTATTTACTCAATTACAAGGGAAAATTCAATCACCTCCCAGGGGTTCCTGGCAGTATCCTCAATGCTGGGGCTGGAAAAATGCCTAAGATACATTTCTTATTATGGAGGTTCTAACAGGAGAAACAGAGATTCAAATATTACAGTGTAATGTGATAAGATGCTATAGATGCTATAAGAAGTGCTAATTAATACCAATGTTTATGAACAATGAACTTAAAAATAAAAACCAGTGCCCACTTGAAGGCTTTGCCTTCTTTTTCTGAAGATAACGTCCCCAGTTTTCATGATTTTTGAATAGTCTTAAGTGCTTTCTGTATTTATGCAGTCTGTTAAACCTTTTTTAGCTGATATGCTTATTTACATATCAGATCATTTTAACAATAGACTTTGTTACAAATGCACACTATTTTTTTTTTTAAGATTCAAAGATGCAGGGCTGAAATGTAGCAGCTTTCCTAGTTAAAACTCTGGTACATAATACAGTCACGAGGCCATGTTTGACTGAGTTTACCACTTGAGCTGTAGTAGCCACAAATATGAAATAAAAAGGGATTTCCAAGTTAGATAGAAGGAACAACTTATAGTATTCAATAGTACAGTAGGGAAATTATAGTTAATAGTAATTTTTGTATATTTCAAAATAGCTAGAAGAATTATAGTCAAAATTGAGGTGATGGATATCCCAATTTCTCTGACTTGATTATTACACATTGTATACATGTATCAAAATATCATATGTACACCCAAAATATGTACAACTGTGCTATATCAATTAAAAATACAAAAACAGAAAGAAAAAGCAATATTTTAGTGGCTACTTTGGGAAAAAAGCAATATATGAAAACCCACATTTACACAAAGAATATGTTGTGAGGATTCACTTTACAAAAATACTCAAAATAAAATATAGTTGATATTAATATTAGTTTTTTCTAATACAGTGAAAGGCAGTTTATTAATATAAATTTTAGTTAAGTCTAATTTTGATGACAATTGTCCATATGGAATCATGATCTCCAACATTGTTATTATGACTGTTACTCCTCCTACTTACTGTTTACATCATATAATCATAACTAAATTTTCTTGATATATGGGAGGAAATAAAGGCATTTCCAGTGCAAGGCCTAAAGAGCGATCCTTTATTCCTGTGAAAGAGGTAACTCTAAGTACTTATATTCATCCAAAAGGCCTGATATTCATTTTAGTCCCTGAGAAATGCAGTAACTGGAAATGTCATCCTCTTCCCTCATTTTGCTTTCTGTTCCAGGCCTGTGGCTCTCTATTATCAGTGTGATGGGGATGTGGCTAACAATCTGGTTAAATATTTGGCTGGAGCCGTTTGGTGATTGTCAATCTGAATAAATGTTAAAATAAATGCACATCATGCTTAGTACCTATGGAAGCAAGGAAAAAGCATATAAAATAAAGACCCTTCCAGTGTTCCCACTTAAAGCAATAGAAACCACAATATTGCATTTTTGCATTTGTCTCACTTTTTCTCTGTATTTTGGTTTCTGTTTTAATGGAAAATGGTAGATGACATCTACAATTTGGCAAACATTCACTGCTGTGTACCAGAGATGACTCAAAAACAGGTACTCATAATTGACTGGGAAGCAACTGAAGTGGCTTGTGACTGAGAAAGACACTGACACCAAGTCTAGTCTCAGTAGTTTGGGACTTGAGAAGAGGTAATGGCAACACATCTTCAGAGATTGTTTACTTTGGAGAGTTTGTTTCTGGAGGGCACTCTTTTGTCACAATTAATGCGCAAAGTTGGGAAAAGTTTCCTACCCTCCAAGGGGCTTATCATCTAGCAGTCTAAAAACATGTTTATGCATTCCTTCATTTATTTGTTCATCCACACACATTTAGGGCTTATCTAATATGAAACAGAATATGGAGTATTAGAAGAAAGAAGAAAATATGTTGCACAAAATGAATAGAAGACACTATTTGCCCAGGAAGAATATATAATCTTATTAGTTACACATCAAGCATATATGTGTATATACAGTATATTTAGAGTATGCATATATATATACATGCTATAGTACATGTGTGTATGCTTGTCTATATACACTGTATGAAGCAAGAGGAGAAAATACTCATGAATTCTAGGAACTGTAGAATGAAGGAGGGATTTATGTGGGACACATTGGCCTTTTATTGTTGTTTAAGAGTAGTTTTACCTTTCCAATAAGAGCTACTTCAATTTTCACATTTCTTGTGCAGGATAGAGGTATCACGATAATAAACATTATAGTCTTATAAAGATAAATGCCCACAGGTGCACTGGTATATTGTGGGTATTGTCACAAATATTCTTTGAAATGACTTCTTAATCATCTTTATTCCTTTTGTGCTTTATGAACACGCTGTTCTTCACCTGCTTTCCTTGGTCTTACATTCCCTACAAATATAAACAAAACAGTTCATTGTTAACACACATGTTGATAAATGCCAAGTACTGTATCTAAACCAACAAAGGATTATGTGAAGAGGGCCCAAATCCAGCTTGTGTTCATTGTTAATACATGCAGCCAAGTTTCTCTATACTTTATTCTTATTGCATTGCATTAAACCAACTTTTTACTGATTCTTTTTCATGGCTTTCTTGACAAAGACAGAATGGAAAAATATTGAGCCATGTAAAGACAGCTCTTCTAAATTTTAGTATAATCTTACCCTCAGCCTTCTGCAAATATAATAAACCAAAGTCTGCTCTTAACTTCCAATTGCTAGATCCCTCATATACACACATATGTATTCTTAAGACATTGTGTTCTCAATACCGTATAAGTTTGTCTATATATAAATACTATAAGTGTGCATATGTATATATATACACACATATGTATTCTTCATGTATATATACATATATATATATATATATATATATGAAGGAAAGTCCATAAATAGCATTCTCAACTTATGTGTGTGCCTTTTACTGGAAATTAAAGTTCCGATGACAGCATGTGTCATACACACCCTCATGGCCACATTTGTTAATATCTATTCTGTATTAATTAATTCAACTTTAATACATTTTGATTTGATTCCCCAAACAGCCAATCATTTGCATCTGATTTGTTTTCTCTCCAAAATTTAAACACATGATTTTTGAAGGATGGAGTGAAGGGCAAATGTATTTTAAAAGTCTTGATTTGGATAGCAAGAGTGCATAATGGAAATTTCTGGAAAACTAAATATGACTAAGTGGCATATATGAATTGAAGGATTTGCAAATACCTCATCTTCTGGAAATGTGCATTGTTTAGAACAGACTTCTAAAATGGCTTCTGAAGGTGTCCATTCTAGGCTTAGGTGTGCGTGAATGCAGAGCTGCCCTTTACGAAAGATCATTTAGGTCACAGGTATGTCCATTAAGTTGAAATTAAATATTCATTCTTTTAAAAGTATATTTTTATAGTCAGGAATAATTGCATTGGGATTCTTCATCTTTTTTTCTTGCTGATTCTAATGGAGGTTTTATCTTTTTGCTTTGCTTTCCGATTATCTTCCAACATTGCTTTCTCTTTACTAGTTTCAGTTTGAAGTAAGTGACTATTGCATTGGACAGTCACTGAATTTACACTTACACCACTCAATATATGAAGCTATATTCATTCATCCACTTATTAATTATTTTATTTATTATTCATCCATTCATTTCACAAGCAATTATTGAGAGATAGGTATTTTCCAGCATTGCATTAAGTGTTGACCTTATAAAGATAAAGATAAATAAGACATTATTGGAGACATATAACCTGTTTAAGGCTACTGCCCTTGGATTTTTTTATCTTTGTAAAAAATATTTTTATATTTGAGATGGATTATTCAATTTTTCTATTTAATGTTTCATGCCCTTTTTAGCTATATAATTTAGGGCATTATACATCATATTGACCTATTTTTGTGAGTGACTTAAAATTTGAAACTACTTGGTATTCAATTTCTCCAAAAAGTTAATTAATAATGACTGACTAGCAATTACTAAACTTTGAATATACATTATCTCAGTTAATCTTCACAACACTCATGTGAAGTAGGTATCAATGAAACCCTTATTTATTGTTCTCACTATCTTTATATATGGATGAGAAGCAAAGGTTCAGGGAGGTTAATTAATCTGCTAAAATCCCACAGCTAATAAGTAGCTGAGTTTCAACTCAATCATGCTGTGCTAGACTCTAAACCCTCTTCTGAACCATATCATGAAGTTTCAGAATAGGCTCCATTAGGGTCTCCAACGTATTGAGGAAGTTTGTCTAAATGTTATGTCTCAGCTTCATCCAGCATCTGGATGGGTAAATTATTCTCAGTCACTTACTGTATTTGGTGTTTTAAGGGAAATAGTGCAAAGAATTTGTGGTCTAAAAATCCTAACTTTTTCCCATTCATTCTCAGCCCAGATGCCATATAAAACATCTCTACAAATTGAGAGGCAAGCGAATTCTCATTTTGCTTTTCTAGATGAAAGCACATAAGGAAGAAAAGGTATCTTTTGTATCTTTTGCCAAGCCTTTGCCTAAGAAGTAAATAAAAACAATACTTGCTAAACACAAAGAGGTTGAAATAATTATTACAGCTAATTCACCTACAGGTGTATTCAGAGTGCAGATTCTGATGTTAGGAAACTCTTAGTTCCAATCCTGGCTTTATCACTGACTGGCCATGTAAATTTAAAGTCGAACATTGTCTGTAAGTTAATACACTTATCCTTTTAATATAATGGGAACATAATAAATAGCTACCTTGTAGGTTGTTGTGAAAATTAAATGCAAAGATGCGTGTAAAATTCCCAGGACAGAGCTCAACACAGAGTAAATACTCAACAATGCTATTTTCATTGCAATTGTTGCTAACATTGTCGAGCATGGGTCTGCATTTTATTTCTTGTCTCCCTAGGAAACGTAGTCACATAATACAAGATCCTGTGTGACTGGTCCCCAGCCACCTTCAGCCTCATCTTCTCACTGCGCTTCAGCCACACTGGCTTTCTTAGAATTCTCCAAAGGTACCAAGGTTTCTCCATCCTTAGTTACCTCACAAAGGCTTATCTTTCCCCTCCTCCATCCCCTGTCCAGCTTCTACTCATTCTTCAAACCTCAGTTTAGATGTTGCTTCCTCAGGTAAGTCTTCTCTGACCATGCCCTCCCAGACAGGCCCTGTCAGGTGTCCCTGTTACATGCTCTTTGCACATTCCATTATTTCTCTGAAGTAGGATCACAAACATAATTAAGTATGTATTTGCTTAACATATGTCACTCCACAGACTAAATGATTCATGAGGACATGAACAATGCACACAACAGGGGCTCAATATATCTTATTTTTGTTGAGTGAGATGAGTAAATGACACATTGAATATTTTGAAACCATTTAGTTAAAGCATAGATCTTTATCTCTCAAGGCTTAACTTTCATTTGGTTCAGGTCATTCAGTCTATGTTTCATCATCCTAAGTGTATCTTAGAACTATAAAATCCACCGCAAATCTGTTCTCCAATTAGTCATATATAAATTAACAAGTAAAAACATGTTTTGGAGTACACTAAGTTAGAAAATAAAGTGCTTCAAAACAATGAGGAGCATCTTAATTGTTATACTTTAGATTGTAAAAATAAGTCATTCAAAATCGAAGCTGTTGAAATTTTAAATTATTTTGAGCCTTAAAGGAATGAGATTATGGGACCTGAGTCACATGGTAGGCAGCTATAACTGGGCAGCTGTAACCTTTGTTGCTCTGATAATAGACAAACCTTTTCTTTACCTACATTGTTCTGTAAAATGTTGTGAAAGAGTATAGGACACTGGAAGAAAACCCTGTCCCTCTCCGCTGTTGATCTTCATCATAGATTAACTTCCTTCTTACTTCGTTTACACAAAGGCCTCATGACTACCACATCTTCTAAGATGGTATGTTAAATATATTCTTTTTAATTGGAAAAGGAAAATAAAACAAGCTTGTAGCCAATCAAATTGCTATAACACATAAGTCTCATATAGGAAACATAATCTTGTTAATTTTCTTTGATTTCTAACTCTATTCCTTTGGAGTCTGTGTTATCTGAATGGCCATTCTCAGCTTTTAAACTGGGTTCTGATCCTTTTTATTATTTCAGATTGACAAGTCTCTCAGCCAGCCTCAAGATGGCTTAATATCTCAGATGTAGCCCTATGACCAAGTTTCAAAACCAACCATGCATTCTACTAGTCAAGTTTTCCTTCTTTTGTTAAAAATAATTGGGTAAAATAAGACCATGTTCAATAATATGACAAGTTAAACAAGAATTGAACAATAATAAATGTTTTTCTTAAAATGACAGCTCTTTGAGTTGGGTGTAAAAACAGGTCATTTCTCTATAAATTATGATTATCACTGCCAAAGCCATGCTCTGCTTCAGGGATAGTCTCCAACAAACAGGAACTGTGATGATTGTAGAAAATCACAAGGAGAAAAATTGAGTTATTGTACCAAAGTACAGAAATTATTCCTAGAAACAAACCTTTTAAAAATAAACACAAGTACAGCACATGGTTTCCAATTCAGCCATTTTAAAACTGTTTAACCCAATAGATAACCACAAATTGGAAAACCAAGAGAGGACAGTAGACTCTGATGACTACATAATAATTTGTTCTCATTTGTCTTTATGCTTTTCAGGCAATATTGAGTATGTCTCACCTCTGCAACCTTTTTGCTAAAGGCAAACTTTTTAATGGAACTCTTATCTGTCTTTAAAAATATCTCCATATGAATATTCCAACTGGAAAAACCAAAAAATTATCCCAGATACATAGAATGCTAACACATACATAGTTTAGACTTAACTAGTTTTTTCCCCCTCTATTTGAGAAAGTATGTTGGCTTAAAATATTTTTTTCCCAAATTCAAGTTATTTGACATTTGTAGTTGACCACTCACCAGGCAAACTTCTACTAAATAGAAAAATAACGCTAAATTGATCTTTGACATTAATATAAATAAAATGTTTATTTTATGCTTAAAATTTGTTTTACTTTGTTCCACTTAGTGAAATAGTAGTAGGCCTATCTCTAGTGGCTTTGCAGTCATCTGTGTCTCACCTCTCTCCCTGGGGAAGCACATGATCTGGGCACTGGCACTGTTTGAGGTCTGCCTCAGTAGAGGTGCTCCGTAACATTTTACTTATCCTTCTTCCTCTTCCCTTTTCCTCACTTCACTTTCCTTTCAGACTATGAATCCCACGGCTGCAAGGATACCATCTGATATGGTTTAGATGTTTGTCCCCTCCAAATCTCTTGTTGAAATGTAATCCCCAATGTTGGGGATGGGACCTGGTGGGAGGTGTTTGGGTTATGAGGGTGGATTCTTCATAAATGGCATGGTGCCCTCCTCATGGCAATGAGTGAGTTCACACAAGGTTTGGTTGTTTAAAATCCTGTGGCACCTCTCCACTCTTTCTCTGGCTCCCACTCCTTCCATATGATACACCAGCTCCCTCTTGCCTTCTACCATAAATATAAGCTTCCTGAGGCCTCATCAGAAGCAGATGACAGCACCTTGCTTCCTGTACACTCTGCAGAATCATGAACCAAAACAAACCACTTTTCTTTATAAATTACCCAGCCTCAGGTATTTCTTTATAGCAATGCAAAAGCAGACTAACATGCCATCAAGTGAATAGTTACCTCATCTCTATCTTCCAGCATGCATCTCATTCCTTAGAACCAGTCCTACATTTTCAAATTCTTGATAGACATCTCTACCTGGATATTTTACCAGCCCTTCTAAGTCAGTATGTTTAAAAACTATCCTGAGATATTTAGTACAATCTACTTTGCATATTTCTATATATGTGGATGTCTTCTTTTCTCTGAAATGATCAATACTTTATAAGATATGAATCAAATTCAATTATGGGTGTCCTTCAATAGCAGGCACAATACTCTGCATTTCAAGTCAGTGAATTACTACAAGTTCAATATGCCCCTAAAAGATATATTATAGGGCAGAAATTGGGAGCTCACTTTACATGGAAAAGTTTGCCATAAGAGCCAGGACCTAAGAGATCCCTTTAAAGAAATGATCAATAAATTCTACTATTAATAATGATAGCCAGTATTTATTTTGCTAGGTTTACATAACAACACACCTGCAAGGTTGATGTAATTGTACCCATTTTACACACAAAAACACTGTGGTTCAAAGATGCCAAGTCACTTGCTACAACTATTGAGTTGCAGAATTGTTTTTCATTGTTGTTGTTTTGTTTTTATTTTCAAACCCTGACTGTTACAAAGCCCTATATCCATCATTTCACATAGTTACCCATTGTTTTGTTTTTGTGGTAAGACCATCTAAAACCTTCTCATTTAGCATGGATCCTGTATACAATATAATTTAATTACCTATAGTCCTCATGTTGTTCATTAGATCTCTCAACTTGTTCTAAAAAATTTCTGCTACTTTGCATCCTCCGACTTTTATATCCTCATTTCCTCCTAGCGTCTGATAGCCACTGTTTTTTTCTTTATCTCTGTACATTTCATTTTTAAAAAATTTTAGATGCCACTTATAAGTAAGATAATGCAGTATTTTTCCTTTCTGTGTCTGGCATATTTCATATGCCAGACATATGAAATTTCATTATGTCATTATTCATATTTCATAATGACCTCCAGGCTTATTCATGTTCTTGCAAATAGCAACATCTTGTTCTTTTTTAGGGACAAATAATACTCCATTGTATATATGTACCATAATTTTGTTTCTTTACCCATCTGCCTATTGATGGACACTTAGATTGTTTCTATATTTTGGGTATTGTGAAAAATGCTGCAATGAACATTGGAGTGCAGATATCTTTACATTTCTTTGGATAAATATCCAGAAGAGGGATTGCTGAATAATATGATAGTTCTATTTTTAATTTCTTTAGAAATCTCCATATTATTTTTCAGAATGACTATACCAATCTATATTCCCACAAACAGTGCACAAGAGTTTCCTTTTCTTCACATTCTTGCCAATATTTACTATGTTTTGTCTTTCCCAGAACATTTTCGGATATCTGGAGTTTTTTATAATTCCATACAAACTTTAGGATTTTTTTTTTATTTCTATGAAGAATGCCATTTGGATTTTGATAGAGATTGCATTGAATCTGTATGTTGCTTTAACAATATTATTTTTTCTGATCCATGAACCCAGGATATCATCCCATTTGTTTGTCTTCTTCAATTCCTTTAATCAATGTTTTATAGTTTTCATTGTACAGATGTTTTACCTCCTTGGTTAAATTTATTTCTAGATATTTTATTTTTTTATTCTGTTGTAAATGGGACTTCTTACAAATTTCTTTCTCCCTTAGGTCATTACTTGCTTATAACAATGCTACTTATTTTTGTGTGTTTATTTTGTGTCCTGCAACTTCATTGGATTCGTTTATTAGTCTAACAGGATTTTTGTGGAATCTTTGGGGTTTTCTACATATAGAATCATCATAACATCTCTAAATAGTTATAATTTATTTCTTCCTTTCTGATTTGTTTTTTATTTTTTTTTTGAGAAGGAGTCTCGCTCTGTCGCCCAGGCTGGAGTACAGTGGCTGATCTTGGCTTACTGCAAGCTCCGCCTCCCGGGTTCACGCCATTCTCCTGCCTCAGCCTCCCGAGTAGCTGGGAATACAGGTGCCCACCACCAAGCCCGGATGATTTTTTGTATTTTTAGTACAGACAGGGTTTCATCGTGTCAGCCAGGATGGTCTCGATCTCCTGACCTCGTGATTCGCCCGCCTCTGCCCCCAAAGTGCTGGGATTACAGGCATGAGCCACCGCGCCCGGCCTTTCTGATTTGTATTACTTTTACTTATTTTATTGCTTTTGCTAGTACTTCATATATATATATATATATATATATATATATATATGAAAAAAATATATATGAAAACATATATATATGTCTGTGTGTGCATATATATATGTTTTGGTTTTATATACATACACACACATATATACACACATATACACATATATATACACACACATATATATACACACATATACACACACACACACACACACACATATATATATATATATATTTTTTTTTTTTTTTGAGACAGGGTCTCGCTCTGTCACCCAGGCTGGAGCGCGGTGGCACGACCTCATCTTACTGCAACACCTGCCTCCCTATTCAAGCAATTCTCATGCCTCAGCCTCCCAAGTAGCTGGGATTACAAGCATGTGCCACCATAACTGGCCATTATTATTATTATTATTATTATTATTATTATTTTGATATTTTTTAGCAGAGACAGGGTTATGCCACGTTGGCCAGGCTGATCTCAAACTCCTGGTCAAGTGATCCACCTGCCTTGGCCTCCTGAAGTGCTAGGATTACAGGTGTGAGCCAATGCACCTGGCCAGTACTTCTAATATGTTAAATAGAAGTGGGCATCCTTGCCTTGTACTGAATCTTGGTACAAGGTCAAGATTTTAGTGTTTCCCCATTGATTATAAAATTTAACTGTGGGCTTTTCATAAATGACCTTTATTATGTTAAGGAATTTTTCTTCTATACTTAACTGTTGAGACATTTTATCAAGAAAAGATGTTAAACTATGTCAAATGCTTTTTCTATTTAAACTGAGATACTCATGTACTTTTAATATTTTATTCTGTTAATATGGTGTATTACCTTGATTGATTTGCCTATGTTAAACCAGCCTTGCATGACAAAAACAAATCTCATTTCTCCATTTTGTCATGATACATAATCTTTTTAATATGTTGTTGGATTCAGTTTGCTAATATTCGATATTTTATTGAAGAGATTTTCATCGATATTCATCAGAAAAAAATAGCCTATAGTTTTTGTTCTTGTCATGTCTTTATTTAGTTTAGATATCAAGGTAATACTAGTCTCGTAAAATGTGTTTGGAAGTATGTTCTCTAGTTCTATTTTTCATAATAGTTGAGGAAGTATTAACATTAATTCTTTTTTGAGTGTTTGGTAAAATTCTGCTGTAAAGCCATCTTGTCCTGGGCTTTCCTTTGTTGGAATTATTTTAATTACTTCTTCAATATCTATTTGTTATTGGTCTGTTTACACTTTCTATTTCTTCCTGACTCAGTCTTGGTAGATTGCATTTTTTTTTTTTAGGAATTTATCCATTTTTCTCTAGGTTATCCAATTGTTGGCATTTAATTGTACTTAATAGTTTCTTATGACCCATTTTATTTCTGAGGCATCTGTTGTAAATTTCTCCACTTTCACCTTTTATTTTATTTGAATCTTCGCTCTTTTCTCTTAGACTAGCTAACAGCTTATCAATTTCATCTTTTCCTAAAACCACCTCTTAGTTTTGTTGATACTTTCTATCATTTTTTGGCTCTCTATTTTATTTATTTCTGTTCTGATTTTTATTATTTTCTTCCTTCTGCTAATTTTGGGTTTAGCTTGTTCTTCTTTTTCTAGTTCCTTGAGGTGTGTTGTTGACTATTTAGCTGAGATCTATCTTCTTTTTAAATGTGGGCACTTATCACTATAAATTCTCCAGTTGGAGCTTTTTTTGGTGGATTCTGTAGGTTTTGGCACGTTGTGTTTCCACTGTCATTTGTCTCAAAATATTTTTAAAATTTCCTTTTGATGTCTTCTTTGATCCATTGATTATTTAAGAGTACGTTGTTCAATTTTTGCTTATTTGTGAATTTACCAAGATTTCTCCTTTTATTGGTTTTTAGTTTTATATCATTTTGGTCTGAAACAATGGTAGACATCATTTCAATCTTCTTAAATTTGTTAAGACTTGTTTTGTGGCCAGAATATGATCTGTCCTGGAGAATATTTAATGTGCGCTGGAGAAAAATGTGCACTCTATTGTTGTTGAATGGAAAATTCTATTTATGTCTGTTAGGTCCATTTTGTCAAAAGCGCAAATCAAGTCCAGCATTTTCTTATTAATAGTCTGTCTGTTTTATCCATTGTTTAAGGTGAGGTATTGAAATACCTTACTATTATTGCTATCTGCTCTTTCTCCTTTCATTTCCATTAACATTTGATTGTGTATTTAGGTGCTCCAATGTTGATTGCATATATATTTGTAATGATTATGTCTTCTTGATTAATTCATCCTTTTGCATTAAATAATGACCTTTGACTCTTATGACAGTGTTTGACTTGAATTCTATTTTATCAGACATAGATGTAGCCACTCCTACTCTCTTTTAGTTACCATTTACATAACATATTTTCTTCTATCCTTTTACTTTCAGCCTATGTATTCTTAAAGCTTAAGTGAGTCTCTTGCAGGCAGGCCACTCTGTGACTTTTGACTGGAAAATTTAATCCATTTACATTCAAGGCTATATTGGTAGTTAAGTACTACTATTACCATTTTATTATCTGTTTTCCAGTTGTTTTGTGGTTTCTTTGTTCCTTTCTTTTTTATTTCTTGTTGTCTGCCTTTGTGATTTGACAGTTGTCTGTAGTGCTAAGCTTTGATTTCTTTGCTTTATCATTTGTATATCTGCTGTAGATTTTTGTTGTGTGATTATCATGATGTTTACATAAAACATCTTATATTTATAATCTACTATTTTTAGCTGATGACAACTTAACTTCTGTTGCATACAAAAACCTCCAGACTTTTACTTTCCATCATTTATGACTTTGATGCTAGAATTTATAGCTTTTTAGATTGTGTGCTCCTTAACAAATATTTTGTAGCTTTAGTTATATTTTACCATTTTGACTTTTAACCTTCATAGTAGAAATAGGTGTGATTTACACAGCACCGTTACAGTATTAAAATACTCTGGATTTGACTATGTATTTACCTCTACCAGTTTTATACTTTCATATGTATTTATGATAGTAATGGTCAAAATTTCGTTTCCACTTGAAAAACTCTGTTAAGTATTCTTGTAAGGCAGGTCTAGTGGTAATGAATTCCCTCAACTTTAGTTTGTCTGTGAAAGACCTTATTTCTCATTCATTTCTGAAGGACAGCTTTGCTGGTTATTAAATTTTTGGCTGACTTTTTTTTCATTCAGCATTTTGAATATATTGTCTTATTCTTTCCTGATCTGAAGGTTTCCCCTGAAAATATTTTGATAGTCTAATGTGTAACACGATGCTTTACTTTTATTGTTTTTAAAATTCTCTCTTTGTCTTTGACCTTGACAGTTTGATTATAATGTGCCTCATGGAGGATGTCTTTGGGTTGAGTCTATATGGGAACTTTTGAGTTTCATGGATCTAGATGTCCATATCTCTCCCCACACTTGGGAAGTTTTCAGCAAATATTTTTTAAAATAAGCTTTAGGTTCCTTTCTCTGTCCTGTCTTTCTCTGGAAGTTTCATAATGTGAATATTTCTTCACTTAATGATGTTTCAGAAGTCCTATAGGCTATCTTCATCCTTTCTCATTCTTTATTCTTCTTTTTCCTTTGAGTTATTTTGAAAGAACTACCTTCAATCACAGATGCTATATTCCTACTTAATGTGGTTCATTATCGATTATTTCAATTGTATTATTTCATTAATTAAAATCTTAAGTTCCAAGATTTCTGTTTAGTTCTTTCTTTGTGTGATATCTATCTCTTTGTTGAATTTCTGATTCTGATCACGAAGTTCCCTTCATTTTATTCAATTGCCTGTTTGAATTATTTTGTATCTTTTTGAGTCTGCTTAATATCATATTTTGAATTTCTTTTCAGGCGATTTGAAAATGTCCACTTCTTTGGGGGCAGTTACTGAAGAATTTTTGCATTTTTTCTGTGGCGTCATGTTTTCTTGCTTTTTCCTGTTTCTTGTGTTCTTGCATAGACATCTGTGCATCTGGTGGCACAGTCACCTCTTCCAGATTTTATAGAGTGGTTTTGTAAGAGAACACTTTTACCTGCAGATGGGCCTGAGGATGATGATTGGGCATGGTGGGGTGGCTCTAATTACATGCAGAAACAGTGGTGTGGTCTCTGTGCAGCTTCTTTTGTTGTGATCAGTATTAGTGATGACTATGGGTACCTCAGTTAAAAGCATTAGGAATCCTCCTGTTCTTGTCTTCCTGACAGTGGGGCGTCTTAGCTGAGGGGATCTTTCTTGGTGTTAGGCCTAACATGGCTCACAGGCCGCCACTGTGGCACTAGAATCCAGGGCATAAGGGGAAAGTGCTTGGAGCAGCTGTGGAGCCAGGTTTATGGGCTCAGGTAGAGCCAGGTTTATAGGCCTAGGGTCTTGCAAAACTACTGTACTGACTAGGATATAAGGTCCAAATTTACTATTCAAAGCATGAGTGAATGTAATTCTTCCATTCAGCAATCCAGCAATTTGGGCCCAGGAGGCTGGAATGTAGCCATGATTCTTATTCTGGGGGAAAAGGGACAGCACTGGTACAGCTCTGGGGAAGAAGAGCTGCTCTGGAGGCTCAGACTCCATGAAGCAGGGCACAGTTGGAATTCAGTACATGGAACTAGTAGGATGCAGCAGCAGCTCAGGCTCCAGGGGTGAGGTACCACACAGTGTTGACTCTGGTCCTTGGAATGATGTGACACAGTGGTAGCCCAGGCTCTGGGAGTTCAGGTGCAGCAGCAACAAGGCCCCAGTAATGGCAAAATGCCTCTGTGGTTTGGGCCCTGGGGAGCAAGGAACACTGCAGTGATGACTGTACTCCCTGGAGAGGCAGAGTACCTCAGCAGCGCAAGTGCAGGGGATAGTACAGTTCCAGTAGGTAGGGTGCTGTGGCTGTTCAGCTAGAAGGGCAGGGTGACACAGCTCAGCCAAGACTCTAATTCCCTGGAGTGCAAGGCACTGCATCTTCTCAGCCTCAGAAAACAGGGCTACCTAAGCTACTGGATCCCTAGGCATGGGATCATGTTAGCTGTGATGTTGAGAGATTCAATTGCTCTGATGTGCCAGAAGCTTGAAGCCCCTGGGCAGATAAAGTGCTACCTTATCCGTGTCATGGGAGTGGTAACTGCCCCAGTGTGGAGGAGGCTTGAAATCCCGAGACAGGGAGAATCATGTCTGCTCTGTGGATGAGGGCATGACTGCTCTGGTGTGTCAGAGGCCTAAGGTCCCTGGGGAGTAGAGTGCTGCTTCCACTGTGGTATGGAGGGCATGGCTGCCCTAGTACTTCAAGGTTTTGTGTCCCCAAGGTCAGGGAACCACTTCAGTTTGATCCTAAAGGGAAGATATACCAGCAACTGGGATGGAGGGATGGTGTGGCTGTGTGGTAGCTTGGCACTAGTGAGTAGGACATATCAGCAGCTCTTCTTGGGGATGGCATGCTACTGGGTAGGCACGGTGCAGTGGAAAGATGCAATGGCCACTTGACCCCAAAGCAGAACACACTCTTGCAGTGGCTTTTGCTAGAAGATAGCACAGAGCAGCAGCAGCAGCACTGGCCACAGGGGTTAGGTACAGTGTCAGCTCCTTCTCTGGAAGGAGAAGCCTATGGACTCTGAGAGCTCCCTCAGCTGGGCTTAGAGACTGTGAGGACTTCAGAAGTCTCCAGTGGCAAAGACTGCAGGTGCAGGGTTGATGGGGGGTACTGGGGTCTGTTTGCTTATATTTTCTCCACAGGGAAAAGCCCCTCCTGATTCCAAGCCGATCTCCACTAGGGAGATGGGGTGACAAAGGCAAGATGTTTCCGTCTCTTCTCTACATGGCCACGTTTAGTTTCCTTTACAGAATTTCTGCTGCATCTTTGCTGTTCCTCAGTGTTCTCCTTTAGTTATTTCGGTCAAAATGTAGTTGTTTATTTGTTATTTTGGGGCCTTTCTATGTGTGTGAGGGGAAAAGGGCACTAGGAGTTTCTAGTCAACCATCTTGCTGATGTCACTCTCCAGCATTTCCATTTTCCTAGGATGCCACACCTTACCCAGCCATTCTCACAAACTTAAGTTCTGAGGGAATATAGTTCAATTAAGTTTAAATCATTTATGTTGTATTTTAATAATGAATATCTGTGTTCTCCTCCAGCATAAAATTAAACAGTTGTATTTTTGGTTCTCTGTGTTTATAATTTCTGAACCTATCAATGGTCATTTCCTGTATAATTCAAAAAATGTATTTTGGTATTGGATATAAATTGACAGCTGATGCCTTAAGAGGCAGCTGGAAATTTTCTGTAAGATTTTCATTAGTCAGAGTTACTCTTATACCCACAGGAAGAACATTCAGTTGATAACCCATATAATCCACGTGAAGTGTTTGTAGATTGCTCATCATTTGTGGTTTAGAGGAAAGATGGCATGCCACATCCCACATGGAATAAGGATGTTTAGGCAAGAAAATACATCAGACTCTTTCAAGCTACATTGTTTATGTGGCCTTCATGAGAAGCTGACTGAAATTAACTACAAGTTCCAAAAAATGTTGATAAACACCTTATGAAATGACACACACATGAAATTATGTGACGTCAAGAGAATGATCATTTATGTACTTTGAAACATGCTTTTAGAATAGTACTGTCTAGCTGAAACGTAATGAGATGCACGTTTAATTTTAAATTTACTAGTAGCTACACTATTAAAAAGAGAAACAATGTGAAGTTACTTTTAATCATCTAGTTAATTTAACCCAGTATATCTGAAATGTTATCATTTAACATGTAATCAATATAAACTTCTTAATAAGATAGTTTACATTATTTTCATACTGGATCTTCAAAATCTATTCTATTGTTTTCCCATGCTGAGAAAAATGGCTGCCTGCAGTCTCTAAGCTTATTCTTGCCCTAACAATTCTCTTCAGCTTTGGATTTCTGTGGGGTTGCTCTAGGCTCCACAAGTCACACAAGCAGCATCTTCACTCAGAAGCCAAGCAGCACGAAAATTTGATCCACTGGATGATCAAATTCATTCTGGGCCCAATGTTACATTTTATTAACACACTAAATGTTGTCATGATATGCTTCCTGATAGGAGTTTTTAAAGTGTTAGAAGAACTATTAACCAAAACCTCTGCTCCACCCCAGCTTTACCTGAAGATTAAGTATGGTTAGTCAAAACCTGACAGAAACAACCATCATCATATCCAAACCAAGTGAAAAATTTTATTTCAGTAAAAAGTGGTGGGTTTTATCTTATTCATAACTGTCTTAGTCCATTCAGGGTGCTATAGCAAAATACCATAAACTGGGTTATTTATAAATTACAGAAATTTATTTCTGCAGTTCTCAAGGCTGAGAAGTCCAAGATTAAGATGCTAGCAAATTTGGTGTCTGGTGAGATCACCAAATTCTGGGTTCATAGATGATGCTCTCTATTCTGTCCTCGCATGATGTAAGAGGTGAGGAATCTATCTTGGGCCTCTTTTATAAGGACACTAATTCCGTTCATGAGGATGCTGACATTTATAACCTAATCACCTCCCAAAAGCACCACCTCCTAATACCATCACGTTGGGGGTTAGGATTTCAACATATGAATTTTGGGGGTACAAAAATATCCCGACTATAGCCTTCTACCCCTGGAACCCCCAAGTTCATTTTATTTTCACATGTGAGAGAGATTTATTGTATCCCAATACCCCAACAGTTTTAAGTGACACCAGCATCAACTCAAAAATTTAAAGTCTCATATAAATATCATCTAAATCTGATATGGGTAATATTCAAGATAGAATTCATCCTAAGGCAAATAGCTCCCCAGCTCTGAACCTGTGAATTCAAACTTGTTATGTGCTTCCAAAATACAACTGTATTTTGGACAGGGCATAGGACAGAAATTCCCATCCAAAAGGGAGAGACATGAAAAAAAAGAAAGAAATGACATCTCCCAGGCAGGTCTAAAATCCAACAGCACATGCAACATTAAATCTTGAGGCTTCAGAATAATCTTATTTGATCCAATACTCTACCCTCTATACTCATTGGGACAGAGGTCTCACGTTTTGGACCCACTGAGTGGAAGTTCTGTTCCTGCAGCATTTCTGTGCAAGGTTGGGCCCCCATGGGTTTAGGAGGCTCTGCCCCACAGCTGTGAGACATGCCTCAGCTTTCATGGATTGGAGTTATATGCCTGCAGTTCTCTCAAGCTGGAATTACATACTGGTGGATCTGCTTGTCTGGGGTCATGAAGGCAACCCCACTCCAACGACTCAGCTTTTCACTGAATGAGATGGTACTTTGGGGAAGATATGAGATAATTCATTGCATCAGGACCTGAGATGGAGTGTAGGAAGACTTCTCCAGGGATGCTGACCAAGGTCCATTTCCTCTTCTCCCTACCAATCCTGAAAGAATAGCACTCTTTATGCTTGTCATTACATTGTTAGTCATGGCACACAGAGAGTAGTTACAATGAGCGATGGGAAATGACGCATTCACTTCTTTGATGGAGGCACTTCTGCCTTTCTAGTCCCACTTCCTGCAGTGTCCAACTCTTACTGCATGTAGTGATAGAACTAAATGACCTCTAATTTCTCAGAAATGCCACACCTTTCTAGCTATATGCACCTTTGCATGCAGTTCCCTACACCTTTATTTTTTCTCATTTGAATAATTTTCTTTCATAATTCTAGACAAATTTTAGTTGCCCTCTGTACTAGGTAGCTTTCCCTCTGTTGAATGACCCTGCTAAGTTAACTAATATAAATGCTTTTTATTATAGTTGCCATAGTAACTTTAAATTTACTGTGTGCTCATCTGCCTTTAGATTGTAAGTTTCTAAAGAGCACAGATCATATTTTTATTTGCTTTTGTACTCCAGAAATTAAAATAGTGCCTAACACATAGTTTATGCTCAATACATACTTTTTGATCTGAACTAAACCACTAGTCCTGATATGTAACTTGTCTCTCAGCATCAGAATTCCACCTTAAATTGCAACTTCTGAGAAGCAGAAAGGACATTGTCTGGTAGATGGCTCAGGGCCAACCAAAAGATTTAACTCCGTGGTAATTATAATGCTGAAAACACAGCACATAATTTCCATAGGTTTTTTTTTTTTACTTTATTCATCTGCTTGAAAAATGCATATTGAAGAACATAGGGGAAAACTTCAATGGCATTGGTCTGGGCAATGTTTTTTGGATATCATCTCAAAAGCACAGGCAACAAAAGCAAAATAGACAAATGGGATTATATCAAACTAAAAACTTCTGCACAGAACACACATACATACACACACACAAACACATATATACACACACACACCCACTTCAGAGTGAAGAGACCACTTATAGAATGGAAGAAAATATTTGTAAACCACACATCTAGTAAGGGGTTAATATTCTTTCAGTGACACAATGGGCTGACTATTGTTAACAATAATTTATTGTATATTTCAAAATAAATAAGAGTGGAATTGGAATGTTCATAACACAAAGAAATGTTAAATGCTTGATGTGATGAATATCCCAGTTACCCTGATTTGATCATTATGTATTGTATGTTTGGGTCAGAATTTCACATGTACCTCCAAAACATGTACAACTATTATGTGACCATAATAATTAAAAATATAGCAACTTAATAGCAAGAAAAAAAATCCCATTTAAACATGGGCATAAGACCTGAATAGACATTTCTCCAAAGAAGATATACAGATGCCCAACAGGTATATGGAAAAATGCTCAACATCACTAATCATCAGGGAAACATAAATTAAAATCACAATGGGATATCACCTCATACCTGTAGGAATGGCTCTTGTCAAAAAGAGAAAGACAAATGTTGGTGGGGATAAAAAGAAAAGGGAACTCTCACGTACTATTGGTGGGAATGTAAATTAGTACAGCCATTTTGAAAAACAGTATGGGGTTTTCTTTAAAAACTCAAAATAGAGGGGTCGCTTCCAAGATGGCCAAATAGGAAGAGCTCTGGTCTGCAGCTCCCAGCAAGATCAAAGCAGAAGATGGGTGATTTCTGCATTTCCAACTGAAGTACCAGGTTCTTCTCATTGGGACTGGCTGGAGAGTGTGTGCAGCCCACAAAGAGTGAGCTGAAGCAGGGTGGGGCATCATCTCACCCAGGAAGTGCAAGGGATCAGGGGATTTCCCTTTCCTATCCAAGGGAAGCCGTGACAGACTGTACCTGGAGAAATACTGCGCTTTCCCACAGTCTTAGCAACCAGCAGACCAGGAGATACCCTCCTGTGCCTGACTCGGCAGGTCCCATGCCCATGGAGCCTTGCTCACTGCTAGCACAGCAGTCTGAAATCAACCTGCGAGGCTGCAGCTTGACAGGGGGAGGGGCATCTGCCATTGCTGAGGCTTCAATAGCTCACAGTGTAAACAAAGAGGCCAGGAAGCACAAACTGGGCAGAGCTCACCACAACTCAGTAAGGCCTACTGCCTCTATAGAGGCACTTGTGGGGGCATGGCATAGTAGAACAAAGGACAGCAGACAGCTTCTACAGACTTAAATGTTCCTGTCTGACAGCTCTGAAGAGAGCAGTGGTTCTCTCAGCATGGCATTTGAGCTCCAAAAACAGACAGACTGCCTCCTCAAGCAGGTCCCTGAATCCCGTGTAGCCTGACTGGGAAACACCTCTCCAGTAGGAGTCAACAGACACCTCAAACAGGCAGGTGTCCCTCTGGGACAAAACTTCCAGACGAAGGATCAGGCAGCAATATTTGCTATTCTGCAGCCTCTGCTGGTGATATCCAGGCAAACAGGGTCTGGAGTGGACCTCCAGCAAACTTCAACAGACCTGCAGCTGAGGGGTCTGACTGTTAGAAGGAAAACTAACAAACAGAAAGGAATAGAACCAATATCAATAAAAAGGACATCCACACCAAAACCCCATCTGTAGGTCACCAACATCAAAGACCAAAGGTAGATAAAACCACAAAGATGGGGAGAAACCAGAGCAGAAAAGCTGAAAATTCCAAAAAACAGAGCACTTCTTCTCCAAGGGATCGCAGCTCCTCACCAGCAAGGGAACAAAACTGGAAGGAGAATGAGTTTGACAAGGTGACAGAAGTAGGCTTCAGAAGGTCGGTAATAACAAACTTCTCTGAGCTAAAGGAGCATGTTCTAAACCAACACAAAGAAGATAAAAACCTTGAAAGAAGGTTAGATGAATGGCTAACTAGAATAAACAGTGTAGAGAAGACCTTAAATTACCTGATGGAGCTGAAAACCATGGCACAAGAACTTCGTAACACATACACAAGCATCAATAGCTGATTCAATCAAGTGGAAGAAAGGATATCAGTGATTGAAGATCAAATTAATGAAATAAAGCAAGAGGACAAGATTAGAGAAAAAAGAGTGAAAAGAAATAAACAAATCCTCCAAGACATATGGGACTATGTGAAAAGACCAAATATACGTTTGATTGGTGTACCTGAAAGTGACAGGGAGAATGGAACCAAGTTAGAAAACACTCTTCAGGATATTATCCAGGAGAACTTCCCCAACCTAGCAAGGAAGGCCAACATTCAAATTCAGGAAATAAAGAGAACACCACAAAGATACTCTTTGAGAAGAGCAACCTCAAGAAACATGATTGTCAGCTTCACCAACGTTAAAATGAAGGAAAAAATGTTAAGGGCAGCCAGAAAGCTCGGGTTACCCACAAAGGGAAGCCCATCAGACTAACAGCTGGTCTCTTGGCAGAAACCATATAAGCCAGAAGAGAGTGGGGGCCAATATTCAGTGTTCTTGAAGAAAATAACTTTCAACCCAGAATCTCATATCCAGTCAAACTAAGCTTCATAAGTGAAGGAGAAATAAAATCCTGTACAGACAAGCAAATGCTGAGAGATTTTGTCACCACCAGGCCTGCCTTACAAGAGCTCCTGAAGAAAGCACTAAACGTGGAAAGGAACAACTGGTACCAGCCACTGCATAAACATGACAAATGGTAAAGACCATTGACACTACGAAGAAACTGCATCAATTAACGGGCAAAATAACCAGCTAACATCGTAATGATGGGATCACATTTAAACATAACAATCTTAACCTTAAATGTAAATGGGCTAAATGCCCCAATTAAAAGACACAGACTGGCAAATTGGATAAAGAGTCAAGACTCATCAGTGTGCTGTATTCAAGAGACCCATCTTACATGCAAAGATGCACATAGGCTCAAAATAAAGGGATGGAGGAAGATCTACCAAGCAACTGGAAAGCAAAAGCAAAAAAAAAAAAAAAAAAAAAGCAGGGGTTGTAATCCTAGTCTCTGATAAAACAGATTTAAACCAACAAAGATCAAAAGAGACAAGGCCACTACATAATGGTAAAGGGATCAATTCACCAAGAAGAACTAAAGAGCCTAAATATATATGCACCCAGTATAGGAGCACCCAGATTTTTAAAGCAAGTCCTTAGAAAGGACAAAGAGACTTAGACTCCCACACAATAATATTGGGAGACTTTAGCACCCCACTGTCAATATTGGACAGATTAACAAGACAGAAGGTTAACAAGGATATCTAGGACTTGAACTCACCTCTGGACCAAGGACCAAGTGGACCTAATAGACATCTACAGAACTCTATACCCCAAATCAACAGAATACACATTCTTTTCAGCACCAAATCACATTTATTCTAAAACTGACCACATAATTGGTAGTAAAACATACCTAAGCAAATGTAAAAGAACAGAAATCACAACAAACTGTCTCTCAGACCACAGTGCAATCAAATTAGAACTCAGAATTAGTAAACGCACTAAAAATTGCACAACTACATGGAAACTGAACAACCTGCTACTGAATGACTGCTGGGTAAACAACAAAATGAAGGCAGAAGTAAAGATGTTCTTTGAAACCAATGAGAACAAAGACACAACATACCAGAATCTCGGGGACACATTTAAAGCAGTGTGTAGAGGGAAATTTATAGCACTAAATGCCCACAAGAGAAAGCAGAAGAGATCTAAAATCAACACCCTAACATCACAATTAAAAGAACTAGAGAAGCAAGAGCAAACAAATTCAAAAGCTAGCAGAAAACAAGAAATAACAAAGATCAGAGGAGAACTGAAAGGAGATAAAGACACAAAAAAAAAAACCTTCAAAAAATCAATGAATCCAGGAGCTGTTTTTTGAAAAGATCAACAAAATAGATGGCTAGCAAGACGAATAAAGAAGAAAAGAGAAGAATCAAATAGACACAATAAAATATGATAAAGGGGATATCACCACTGATCCCACAGAAATACAAACTACCATCAGAGAATACTATAAACACATCTATGCAAATAAACTAGAAAATCTAGAAGAAACGGATAAATTCCTGGACACATACACCCTCCCAAGACTAAACCAGGAAGAAGTTGAATCTCTGAATAGACCAATAACAGGTTCTGATATTCAGGCAATAATTAATAACCTACCAACCAAAAAAAGTCCAGGACCAGACGGATTCACAGCCAAATTCTACCAGAGTTACAAAGAGGAGTTGGTACCATTCCTTCTGAAATTATTTCAATCAACAGAAAAAAAGAGAATCCTCCCTAACTCATTTTATGAGGCTAGCATCATCCTGATACCAAAGCCTGGTAAAGACACAACAAAAAAAAGAGAATTTTAGGCCAATATCCCTGATGAATATGGATGCGAAAATCGTCATTAAAATACTGGCAAACTGAATCCAGCAGCACATCAAAAAGCTTATCCACCACAATCAAGTTGGCTTCATCCCTGGGATGCAAGGCTGGTTCAACATATGCAAATCAGTAAACGTAAGCCATCACATAGGCAGAACCAACAACAAAAACCACATGATTGTCTTAACAGATGCAGAAAAGACCTTCAACAAAATTCAACAGCCCTTCATGTTAAAACTCTCAATAAACTAGGTATTGAAGGAATGTATCTCAAAATAATAAGAGCTATTTATGACATACCCAAGCAAATATCATACTGAATGGGCAAAAACTGGAAGCATTCCCTTTGAAAACCCGCGCAAGACAAGGATGCCCTCTCTCACCACTCCTATTCAACATAGTGTTGGAAGTTCTGGCTAGGGCAATCAGGCAAGAGAAAGAAAGAAAGGGTATTCAATTAGGAAAAGAGGAAGTCGAATTGTCTCTGCAGATGACATAATTGTGTATTTAGAAAACCCCATTATCTTAGCCTCAAATCTCCTTAAGCTGATAAGCAACTTCAGCAAAGTCTCAGGAAACAAAATCAATGTGCAAAAATCACAAGCATTCCTATATACCAATGACTGACAAACAGAGAGCCAAATCATGAGTGAACTCCCATTCACAATTACTACAAAGAGAATAAAATACCTAGGAATCCAACTTACAAGGGATATGAAGGACCTCTTCATGGAGAACTACAAACCACTGCTCAATGAAATAAAAGAGGACACAAGCAAATGGAAGAACATTCCATGCTCATGGATAGGAAGAATCAATATCATGAAAATGGCTATACTGCACAAAGTAATTTATAGATTCAATGCTATCTCCATCAAGCTACCACTGACTTTCTTCACAAAATTGGAAAAATAACTACTTTAAAGTTCATATGGAACCACAAAAGAGCCCACATAGCCAAGACAATCCTAAGCATAAAGAACAAACCTGGAGGCATCATGCTACCTGACTTCAAACTATACTACAAGGGTACAGTAACCAAAATAGCATGCTACTGGTACCAAAACAGATATATAGACCAATGGAACAGAACAGCGGCCTCAGAAATAACACCACACATCTACAACCATCTGATCTTTGACAAACCTGACAAAAACAAGCAGTGGAGAAAGGATTCCCTATTTAATAAATGGTGCTGGGAAAACTGGCTAGCCGTATGTAGAAAGCTGAAACTGGATCTCTTCTTTACACCGTATACAAAAATTAACTCAAGATGGATTAAAGACTTAAATGTAAGACCTAACACCATAAAAATCCTAGAAGAAAACCTAGACAATACCGTTCAGGACATAGGCATGGGCAAAGACTTCATGGCTAAAACACCAAAAGCAATGGCAACAAAAGTCAAAATAGACAAATGGGATCTAATTAAACTAAAGAGCTTCTGCACAGCAAAAGAAACTATCATCACAGTGAACAGGCAACCTACGGAATGGGAGAAAGCCATTGCAATCTACCCATCTGACAAAGGGCTAATATCCAGAATCTACAAAGAACTTAAACAAATTTACAAAAAAAAACAACCCGATCAAAAAGTCAGTGAAGGATATGAACAGACACTTCTCAAAAGAAGACATTTATGCAGCCAACAGACATATGAAAAAATGCTCATCATTACTGGTCATCAGAGAAATGCAAATCAAAATGAGATACCATCTCACACCAGTTAGAATGGTGATCATTAAAAAGTCAGGAAACAACAGATTCTGGAGAGGATGTGGAGAAATAGGAACACTTTTACACTGTTGAAGGGAGTGTAAATTAGTTCAACCATTGTGGAAGACAGTGTGGCAATTCCTCGAGGATCTAGAACTAGAAATACCATTTGGCCCAGCGACCCCATTACTGGGTATATACTCAAAGGATTATAAATTATGCTACTATAAAGACACATGCACACCTATGTTTATTGCCACACTATTCACAATAGCAAAGACTTGGAACCAACCCAAATGTCCATCAAGGATAGACTGGATTAAGAAAATGTGGCACATATACACCATGGAATACTATGCAGCCATAAAAAAGGATGAGTTCATGTCATTTGCAGGGACATGGATGAAGCTGGAATCCATCATTCTAAGCAAACTATCACAAGGACAAAAAACCAAACACCGCATGTTCTCACTCTTTGGTAGGAGTTGAACAATGAGAACACATGGACACAGGGTGGGGAACATCACACACCAGGGCCTTTCTGGGGGTGAGGGGCTAGGGGAGGGATAGCATTAGGAGAAATACCTAATGTAAATGATGAGTTGATGGGTGCAGCAAACCAACATGGCACATGAATATCTATGTAACAAACCTGCATATTGTGCACACGTACCCTAGAACTTAAAGTATAAAAAAAATACCTTTCTGATGCTCACTTTGCTGCTAATAATATGAATGATAATTAAGATCTACAATGTATGTAACTATGGAGGTGAAGGGATTATCTTCATGATTTTATATCATCTTCACAACAACCTATAATGTATGCATAACATAGATTATGTAAAATCTGCATTTTTATTTTATTTTATTTAAAACTGTCATTGTTTGTTCACTCCCTTTAAAAAAATCCACACTATAATGTAAACAATATGAAGCCAAGGATTTTATCTGCCTGTTTCGCTGTTATTCTTCAGTGTTTACCTGATGCCTGATCCAAAGGTGATATTTAACCTGACTTTCTAAATACATGGCACTCAGAGATTAAGTGGCTTTCCTACAGTAACACAACTACTATAGCACTGTCCTACTCCAAAGACTGTTCTTAGTGAACTTTATACGTAGTTTCAAGGCGGACCTTCATAGCCCTGCTAGGATTAGAATTAGGGATTCCTTATGCCATTTGGATTTATCCAATAATGGTGGAGCTAAAGATCTGCTATATTTTATTTTATCTAATTTGGGAGAATGTTTTACTCTAGATATATAACATCAGATTCTTATTAAACACGAATGACTTGCTGTAAGGGTTTTTCTTTTCATCACAGTAGCATTTTCCCATCGTATTCTAATTTAGTCCTAATGGAAGTAACTGAGCCATGAACGTCAACTTCCCCTTTCTCAGATAACCCATATAAAGTTATGTTTTTCAAAACAAAATCAAAATTGAACTATCATATGATCAAGCAATACCACTGGATATATATCCTACTGAGTATCAATCCAAAGGAAATGAAATCAGTATGTCTAAGAAATATCTGCACTTCCATGTTAATTAAAGGTAACCATTCTATAATGTAATTCTACAATGTAAACATATTTTCAAACATTATTATTCACCACAAATATACACAATTCTGATTTTTCACTTAAAATAAATTATAAAAAAAGAAAAACATATATTGCATTATTTTTGTTTGTGCTACAAACCAAAAAGACAGCAATGAAGGAGGTAGCTGCAATCTTAGCCTTCGTAGACCTTATAATTTAACTACAGTCAATTAAAAAACAAGCAATTGCAATATAGTGTGTAAAGTTCTAGATGTTAGGGAAGCACCTAGTAGGGCACCTAAATCAAAATAAGTTTTCATCTTTCTATAAAAATGGAAACCTGGTATAGAAAATAGTATGTTTGTCCTGGAGTCAAGCTAACTGGATCAGTTGAAAGTCTGGTTCGTTCTTTTATTTACTGTATGCTTAGATAAGTTTCTTAATCCTTCTGAGCATCAATTTTTAACTTTCCAAATTCCACCTTATAAATTAGTTGTTTAAGTAAAATAACATGATATTTATAATCAGAAGGGGAAGTACCAACTTCGGTTCAAAAATAGGTATGTACAGTCTTAATAAATGTGACAATCTTGGCATTCATATTTGCTTAAAGAGAAATCTAGAAATTTGGGACCTAGATATCCTGAAATACCAAGAATAGCTGTTCCTCTGACTCTTGAATGAAAACTACGGCAGAGTCAATGACTTTTCTTTCCTTACTGTTCTCACATAGTAGAAATTCTCATATACGTTTCTAATAAGAAAAATAATCTTAGTTCAGCAAGTAACATATTCAGCCGTATTTATCGTCAAACTACACCTAAAATTAAAATATTTCCCCTCCCTTAATATAGGTTTATTGCTGCCTGCAGTGTAAAAAGAGGTGTGGTCAGTGGCTTTTCTCTTTCCTCACCTAGTGACACTCCTCTTCCTCTAAGTGTCTGCTTGGTTTGTATGGTTGTGATGGTCTAACATTGGCACTATCTGGACCTGAAAGCTGTTTAAGCCTGGCATGTTTCTTTCATGAGGTACCTTGAGGGGTAGCTCTGTGTTACTCGGATCTATGAACAACAATTTTCTTGAGTTGTGCAAAGACATCCCTTTCTAGCAGGTTGCCTATGACTTCTGAACTAAGCACCCAGTATTATACCTAGTGATTCTTTTAGTAGAAGCACCCAGTATTACACCTAGTGATTCTTTTCAACAGAACAATATGTTTTCTTTTGGGTTCATATGCAGTAATGGTATTCCTGGGTCAAACAGTAGTTCTGTTTTAAATGCTTTGAGAAATCTCTAAACTTCTTTCTACAGTGGCTGAACCATTCCCACCAACAGTGTATAAGCATTCTGCTAGGCAATTTTTTATTTTATTATTTTTTTTATGGAGTCTCGCTCTGTTGCCAGGCTGGAGTGCAGTGGTGCAATCTTGGCTCACTGTAACCTCTGCCTCCCGGGTTCAAGCAATTCTCCTGCTACTAGGCAATTTTTAATGTACCTCTTTTAGTAATTTACAGGTTATTAGTCCAAAAATGGCTGTAGGAATACAATACATTTAAGCAACATAATTAAGAAGTCCAATCTAATGAAAATATAGAGAACTTTAAATCCAGAAATGATTTTTCTTCTTATTTTTAACTCAACCACATTTCTAGTTATAAAGCCAGTTACAATAATTATTAAAGAATCATAATCATGTAAAATACATTTTCTAACCAAATTGCAACTAAGATGATCATAAATAAAACAACTAATAAAGTCATATGTATTTGGGAATTTAAAAACTCACTTTTAAGTAACTCACAAATCAAAGAAAAAATATTAGGAGAAATTAGAATATGCATAGAACAAACTGGCACTGATAACCGAAATACCATGGGCTAAAAATTAAGAAGCTAACTTTACGGTGTAAAAATTTAAATAGAATAATTCTGATGATAGTAAAAGAGGTAAAGTTTCCCAAATAATTGTATTGGTATAATTGTTATGCCAAAACCATAAACTGACACTAGAAGGAAAGAGGTTTTCAGATTAATCTTAGTCATGAACATAGTAGCTAAAATCCCAAAAAGAATATTAGCAGTAAAAACTATAAAGTATTATAAATTACAACCAAATCAAGTTTATACTAAAAATGGAAGTGCAGTTTATATTGAAAGGTGTTCATTGTTAGCCAGGCATGGTGGCACATGACTGTGGCCCTTGCTACATTAAGGGCTGGTGTGGAAGGATTGCTTGAGCCCAGGAGGTTGTGGCTGCAGTGGGTCTTGCCTGTGGCACTGCACTCTAGCCTCGGTGACAAAGAGAGATCCTGTCTGAAAAGAAAATAAAAAAAGGCATTCATTGAATATATGCATTTACTCATTCAACAGATAAAATGTTAAAATCCTATTATTTAAGAGATCAAAAAAAGCACCAAACTTCAACAACTTTGATGATAATAACTTAGCCAAATAGAAGAGAGAAATCTTCTGGAAATAGAAGTTCCTTTACTTGATAAAGTTTACCTATTAAAATCTATTAAATAATGAAATGCTAACTGGAACAGTAAGGAAAGTAAGTCAAGAAATAAAAATAAAATCTGTAAGATTTGAAAGGGAAGAAATAAAACTGTATTTATATAGAAAAGCTAAACAAATCTAGGGATAAATCAATAGAATTAGTAAGAATTGCTGGACATGAAGTCAATATACCAAAGTTAATTGTATCTTATACTCTAGCAACAGAGGGAAAATATGTCTTGTTAAAAAAGTAGCATTTCCAATATTAACAAATATGTAAGGAATTCAAGAACAAACATTATATGGGCCAGGCGTGGTGCCTCATGCCTGTAATCCCAGCACTTTGGGAGGCCGAGGCAGGTGGATCATGAGGTCAGGAGTTCGAGACCAGCCTGGCAACATGGTGAAACTGGTTTGTACTAAATATACAAAAATTAGCCGGGCATGGTGGTGCACACCTATAATCCTAGCTATTCAGTAGGCTGAGGCAGGAGAATCGCTTGAACCTGGGAGGTGGAGGTTGCAGTAAGCCGAGATCATGCCACTGCATTCCACCCTGGGCAACAGAGCAAGACTCTATCTCAGAAAAAAAAAAAAAAAAGAAGAAGAAGAAGAAGAAGAAGAACAAACATTATACATGATATATTTCATAAAAACTTTATGGTGAAAATTATAAAAATTTACAAGTATAATTTTACAATAAAATGTTATAATTATTAAGTTATAATTATTTAAAGGTCTCAAATAAAACTTTAAAAAATGAAGAGCTACAAAATGGAGAGATGAACTAAAATGGCTAGGAAAACCCAACATCACAAATTAATCTGTACATTCAATGAAATTTCAATGACTATATCAATAATGTTTGTACGGAAATTAGCATTCAGATTCTAAAATAAGTTTTAAAAAGAGAAGATATAAGAACAAGCAAGAAAGTTTTAAAGAAGAAAGAGAAGTTATGGTACATATCCTATCAGATATGAAGACATTATGAAGCTATACTATTTACAGCTACATGTACTTGGTTAGAGAGAAAAAAATCAGACTAATGGAACAGAATAAGGAACTCAGCTGAATGAACACTGATATGTGAAAACTTCTTTTATTAGAGGTACCATAGAAGACCTGAAAGGAATAATAAACTGTCCATGAATGATGGCTAGAAATTGTCTTTTCCTATGGGAAAATAACTCTAAAATAAATAATAAAAAAATTCTAGGTGATTAAAATCTATATGTGAAAAACACAACTTTAAAGTTTTAGAAAAAAATGTAGAACATGTTTATAATTTCAGGATAAGAAATGGTTTCTTTAAATGATATTAAAAAGAAAAACATAAACAGAAATATTAATTGTACTACATAACAGAAAAGCTTTTGTGTTTCAAAAGACATCACTTTAAAAGACAGGAAAAAGTAAAGCATTAGTCTGAGAGAAGTTATTTGCAATATATTTAATCAACAAAGGATTGATATGTAAAGAACACACAAATATTAATAAGCACAAAAATATTGATAGCAAAATGTATGAACAAGCAATGCAATAGAAGGCGTGCTCAAGTAACTAATAAACATAAGAAAATAGGTCTGGCCTCAGCAGTAAAGCAAAGTTATGGCTAGCCTGTAGATCCGATGTAACATTAGCAAGAAATAAATATTTGTGGTTGGTAGTCACTGATAAATTGGCATTGTTTGTTACCACAGGAAAAAATAACAAATACACTGTTAAAGCTGAATGAGATTCAACAATGTGCTCTGGTGTTAGAGCTGCCTTTCACCAACCAAGTAACTGAGCTCACCTTCTTAGGGAGGAATAGAGGGTGAGATGACTGGCCATCTGTTTTTAGGAAAATCCCTTCTCATGAAAACCAGGAGTGTGGAATAAACCTTCATCTCTAACATGCCCAAGTCAGTGTTATCTTCTTGGAGGAAGAGGTGAGTAGTCTATTGGGGAAGTCTACTTTTCATCTTCTTGCAGTCCCTCGCTCAAGACTAACCACTGGTCTTTTGTGTATCCTCTCCAAATGTCTAGTATTCAGTGTTGAAATATGCTCAGGTCAGAGCATTCACTGATTAACTTAACTTCAGAGTTATGCTCTGCCTAGGGCAGCATCTTTACCCTCTATTCTAATTTTTATTCCAAATTACGGCAATCCACATTGTCCACTATGGCTCATTAATCATTCTATGAATTCAAAACAATTAAAATATATCCTATTAATAGTGTCAGCAACATTTAAATGCTCAAAAATTGTATACATATAACTCTTCTCCTTTGTTGAATTGTTACAGACAAATTAAAGATTATAGTTCTGGCTGGGTGCAGTGGCTCACGCCTGTAATCCCAGCACTTTGGGAGGCTGAGGCAAGGTCAGGAGATCGGGACCATCCTGGCTAACAACGTGAAACCCAGTCTCTACTAACAATACAAAAAAATTAACCGGGCATGGTGGCACGCACCTGTAGTCCCAGCTACTCAGGAGGCTGAGGCAGAAGAATCGCTTGAAACAGGGAGGCGGAGGTTGCAATGAGCCGAGACTGCACCACTGCACTCCAGCCTGGGTGACAGAGTGAGATTCCATCTCAAAAAAAAAAAAAAAATTATAGCTCCAAAGGACTTATAGACCCAGACAATTAAAGTGGAATTCAGATTTGGTAGCATTAGCAATGTTAGCATTGCTAATACAGAGGAAATCTTCACTATTCATTACTTGAAGATCCACATGGCCATCTCTTCATGCTAGAGCTTTAGGCCCAGCAAATCTAAAAACCACAGTTCTCAATTTCATACACAAAAGCCTTTTCAGCAAATAAGGTCTGCTTGTAGTTGGCCATACCCTGATGAATGGCTTCAAACTGCATGGACGAACTTTTTTTTGAGACAGAGTCTCACTCTGTTACCCAGGCTGGAGTAAAACAGCAGATCTCAGCTCACTGCAACCTCCGTCTCTCGGGTTCAAGCGGTTTCCTGTCTCAGCCTCCCAAATAGCTGGGATTACAGGCGCTTGGCACCATGCCCCACTAATTATTTGTATTTTTGGTAAAGATGGGATTTCACCATGTTTGCCAGGCTGGTCTTGAACTGCTGACCTCATGATTCGCCCGCCTCGGTCTCCCGAAGTGCTGAGATTGCAGGCCTGAGCCACTGCGCCAGGCCAGGTGAACTATTTAAGTATGTTATCGTTGCACTTAATGAGGAGGTCACCTATCCATACACCTTTTACTTCTGTCTGGAGTCATTGTCCTTTCGTTTTTGCCCAGTTTGAGTGAGGAATGAGTCTCTTGTCTTTAATTGGGGCTGCTACCATCCCAAGGCAGGTACCGCATTCTTGTGCTCTGGAATATGCTAGGCATGCTCACACAGCCCATGCCTTTGGAACACCAGGTCTCAGCTGCTTTTGGAACACCAGTTCCTTTGGAACACCAGGTCTCAGCTGCTAGATTGAAGATAGGGATCAAGATTCCTTGGGAAATAGTTACATAAATGTTATAGAACAAGCAAAATCAGCCAGAAGATGTCTGAAAAGCTTGCGTTCAGACAATCATCTCTAACTCCAAATCCTGATTTGCATATCCTAGCATCTAATCTCCAATTTCAGTATTTTACCCAAACAGACTCTTCACCCAATTCAGAGTCACATTCCTTTGGGTGGAATTCCTGCACCACCTCATTTAGAAACTCCCTCTCTCAATAGTCCTGTGCCAGTCCTCAGTGCCCAGAGCCACTGCCAGCACCAGAAAAGCTCTTAATAGGGCTATTTTGGCAAGGAAGCCATTCCAAATCCTTTCCACCATGCACTAGCTATTAGCATATTCTTAACTTTTTCTTAACTTATTCTTAAATTTTTCTTTCTCAGTGCTGCCACTAATCAGATACTACATAGGCCAAGTGTGTATGGTCACCGTGTTCTGTAGCTTGCGTGTTTTATCAGAACCCCTGCCTGAAGAGCCTGTGCTACAAGACCCAGAAATTCTCAGAATTGATGTAGCTAACTTTTTTCCCGTGATTGGGTGGTGAAGAACATGTGTTTAACAATGCTGTCTGCGAGTCTGGTTTCCAGTGACTTCAGTTAGGCTAGTTCTCTATGTAACAAAAACATAGTTATTGCCTTAGGGTCCCTAAGCCAGCAGTGATGGATTAGACAATGCCGAAGTTTATGATAGTCAATAAATTACTCTTGGTATAGTGATGGGTCCAAGGATGAGTAGCTTTTGGTGAATCAGTTTTTGTCTCAGCCTTTATCTTACTTTATCCAGTGTGCTATAACAAACTTCCATAAACTGGGTGGCTTATAAACAACAGAAATATATTTCTCACTATTCTGGAGGCTGGAAAATCTAAGATCAAGGCACTGAGAGATTTGGTGTCTGGTGAGTGCCCTCTTCCTCATAGTTAGCCATCTTCTCATTCTAACCTCACATGGTAGAAGGGTCCAGCTAGCTGTCTGGGGTTTGTTTTAAAAGGGCACTAATCCGATTGATGAGCACTCTACCCTCATAACCTAATCACCACCCAACGAGATGAATTTGAGATAAAAATTCCAGAAATTATGTAGTGTTTCTAAAACCCATATGCCAAGGTCTTTGCTGGATTACAGACAGATTGGGTCCTCAGCTATGTTTGCTTTCCCAAAGTGGCCACTGAGTATAGACACTCCAGGCACAATTAACACTATACATACTTTAAAATGCCCGAACTTCCCGAGAACTTCTAAAGGAATGCTGTGGTCTGAATGTTTGTGTCCCCTTCAAATTCATATGGTGGCGAAACTCATCTGAAATGATTAGTAGCCCAGCTCAAGGGTCTTTTTGTGCTTCTGAATATATGGTGATATAGTTCAGATATTTGTCACCACCAAAATCTCACAGGGAAATATAATCCCTAGTGTTGGAGGTGGGGTCTGGTGGGAGGAGATTGGATCATGAGGATGGATTTCTCATGAATTGTTTAGAGTCACCCTTTTGGTGCTGGCCTCGACATAATGAGTTTGTATGAGATCTGGTCATTTAAAAGGGTGTGGCACCTCCCCTGCACTCTCTCTTGCTCCTGCTCTTGCCATATGAGATACCTGCTCCCGCTTCACCTTCTGCCATGATTGGAAGCTTCCTGCTCCCCAGAAGCGGATGATGGTGTTATACATCGTATACAGTCTGCAGAACTCTCAGGCAATTAAGCCCCTTTTCTTATACATTGCCCAGTCTCAGGTATTTCTTTATAGCAATACAAGAAGAGCCTAAATGCACATTGTCAGGCATGGTTAAAAAAAAAAAAAAAGTACAATTCGCCCTTTTTCTCTAACTGTGCTATTTTAAATGTAGCCAGCTATGACTCCTGAACATCTGCTAGGGCTTTAACATTACCAGGTACTTCTAGCCCCCCATCCCCAATCCTCATGTACATTAACCATCCTAATTATTAAAATCCTCACATTTCTACCAAATTTTAAATAATTTTCAATCATTACTCCAGCATACATACAGTAGCTCCTTAAATTTGCTGGGTTGCCTCACTTGATGGATGAGTGGTTGAGGTTTTACGGTGATCCACGGTTGTGTGTATTCCCTGAGTGTAGTCCTGCCCAGATTGGAGCTTTTCATGGTTATTTCATGGATGACTGTGTAGAGTCTAAAGATACTATATACCACACCATGGGGTTGTTACTATACTTACCTATAACATCTACCCATCCGAAAGCAATTGGAAGGAATTTTGGTAGAACTAGATGTAGATATGTGGTACCCATATCCTCACCTACCAGCTTCCAAATCACCTCAAACATTGTGCAAATAGGACCTTTGACAGCAATAATATTTTATTTAAACGCAACTAAGCATCCCAGAGGCATAAGCCACAGGTCTTTTTTCTTACAATATATTTAGTTTAGGCCTATGACTACCATACCATATAAAATTATGGTAGCTTTTGCATAGTAAAATATTAGTAAACTATTGTAAACAATGAAAATGAAAACATCGTTGCATTTTGTGAAAGACTTTTTAAATAAAAATTATATTTGTTAAATTTTATATACATAGTTACCGTAGGTGGACTATGATTGGAATGAAATGAAAAATCATTTATTACTTGCTACCGTGAAATTATAGGTGAATATTCTTAGAATAGAAAATATTTCAGTTAATTCTATAATTATAAATACATAATAAAAATAAATGGAGAAAATCAAATAGCATCTTGTCCAAAGAATTTTATTTGATTTTTATTTTATTTTATTTTAAATTTTATTAAAGTTAAACATAAAAATTCACGAGTTTAGAATCTGTTGGATAAATGAAAATTCACAAAGTAAGATCTTTAGAGATTTATATAAATAGGGAAGTATTGTAAAGCACAAAAGCAAACTCATGACACCAGCAGTTATGCTATTATATTGATCAAGGTACAGTATCCTTATGTATCTTTCTGTAATAAGACCATGTCTATCCAGTTGCTAATTCTAACTCAATGAGACAATTCAGGTGAAGGTGAACTGAAGACTTGAACTCTTCTGTGCACTGAGGAACACAACACATTGCTTATCTTCACTGAAGGGATATATCAGATTTAGGCTCTTGTTTTATCATGTGCTCTATTGCTTTCCACAAATTGCTCTATCCATGATAGTTTAAAAAGTGAAAAACTTGTATTTCTTTGTACCCAAACAACAGAGAGAAGAAAAAGCTCATGACCATGAGCATGATTGTTTGAGAATAAGCAACACTATCTGTACACATTTCTTATGACAATACTTTTATTTAATCCTATTATTGTATGTTTGCAAAGAGAATTCCTGTTACTCATGAAAAATAATACCCAGAATTACCTTTGGCCTTTCCCACATATTACCATGATTTTCTGGTAAACAAGCCCTCCTTAAATTTAACATCAATATCCCACTGCATCATCTCCAGGAGATCATGCCATTTGTAATCATAAACACTATGCCAATAAAAAATTAAGTTTCCCAAGCTCTTAAATATAATGTAGTAAACAAAGAGTGAAAATATGCCTTTGTGATGAAGCCATTCTCTGGAACCTGTCTATATTAATGTGTACTGCTTGGAAGACACGATGAATGAATTAATGTTGCATATCTCCTGTTAATTTTGGTGCCCTGTGCATATAACCTCAGTTTCTGCCCACTGTTGCTTTCAAAAGAAAGTGAAGGGTATATGAATAATCCAAATCAGACGTTCTAAACCTAGTGGTGAACACAATTCAAACTAGCACTTCTTCTAAAATAATCAATTTGGTTTGTGGTACTGGAGACACTATTGAGTTAGTAATTTGGTAATTTTGAATGGCTGTAGGTATTATATTATGAGTTAATATGATCAATACATTAATAATAAAACTTTAAAACATAAGATTTAGCATTTTTGATGGATTCAAGTAATGTCCATAGGCAGATCTGTTGAATATATTCTAAGGTAGACTGGACCAAGTATCACACACACCCGTGAGGTTTTATCTACAAAACTTCATTAGAATATCTGCTATGAAATTCCATGGAATAAACTGTGAAAGGAGCTATGATGCACAAGTCTTTGACTTGGTTATTTAGCTCTGATGAGAACATAGCACAGAGGAAAATAAACCTCTTCTGACTCACTTAAACATTTTTGTTTCATAGACATTTTCTGGTGCTGAGGCAGCCATAGAAATGGAAAATTTCAAAACTACAATAGTTCAGAAAAAGTTTAAGGCACTACTCCATTTACAGGTCATCTACAATCACTCAAACCTCACCACTGATCATTTAAATATTTGTCCCAGATAAGCTACACTATGTACTGATGATTAATCGAGTGTTGGTAATGACCTTTTGGTTAATGAGAGTAATGAAGTCTTTTATTTTTTTTGAGAGAATGATGCTACAGAGATGATTCAACTATAAAAGGGACATAAACTTTATGTTGATTTCCTAATTGTGGTGATGTATTAGCCTTGATTTTCCTTGAAACATTCGCTGTATTTTAGAAGGATATAATTGTTCCTGCAGACATTGTTGATACAACTGTACAAGGTTCAAGTAAATAAACTGGCCCACATAGTTTCTACCCACTTCCTTGCCTTCCTCTGAACTGTGTTCTGACCAACTGAACTGCGCAACTCAAGCCAAAACATTGTAGCTAATACTTCTGCCCATCACCTACACTCAGTGTGGGAATTTTGCAAGAGTTTCTAAGGAAATTTCAGACATATAACATTTATATAATTCATAATTATGAAACCTGAGAACCTTGTGTCAATCCATCCTAGGACTTAGAGTATTCTGTCAGTGTACATTTACTGTATCTATAAAATATTAAGCAATGTGTTTTGGAGTCTTATCATGAGCTACAGAATGACTCTGTGGTAATCAATTTCAGCCATTTAAGTCACCTCAAATACCAAATTGATGGTGTTACCAGTGGCAGAAGGCAAATTCCTTCCAGAGTGCTGGGAATAAAATCGAGTTTATCACACAAATCCACAAGATGCTATTTTGGCTTTTATGAGCTGTGTTATATTTAGCAGGGCATGATGGCTGTCTCTGCAACTATTCAACTACAAAATGAGTGTGATAACTACTCTTCAGGAAAACATTGAGGTTTAGATGTATAAAAGAAAAGTTCCAGAAAGACTGTAAATAACTGAAGGAAATTATTATAATTTTGACTTGGTCTAATAAATATTAAATGATATTTCAGCTCTGGGAATTCTGAATGGATTTTGGAATCTCTGAAAATCTTTTACTTCTGAAAAGGTATATATTAATCTTAACCATATTCTCCCTTCAAATCTATCCATTTGAGAAATAAACCAACAAAGTCACCTGAGAATCATTGATAATTTTGTCTTGGTAAGAATTCCAAAAAAGTGTATTTCAAACCCTTTCAACTAAAGAGCCCCTTTAGCCCAATATTATTCACAGATTTTAAAGTCCCAAAGATAGGTCAATACTTTGGTCATGGTATTCATGTGTATGAACATAAATATTCTTATTCTATCACTTCTACTCACCAGAGTTAAAAAATAAGAGGGAATTTTTACTTTTTGATTTGTCAGGTCTGATCCAGAACTTTGAATTCTTTACATCAAATTTCCATAATTATTTGATTACTTCTTTAGATAGATTTTGGTACTGCTGGTAGTGTTTTGGAATACAGTAGTTTGTGACAAAAAAAATTCAGAAAGTAACATGTTTAATTACAAGTAAGAAGTTTACTTTATTGGCCTGCTTTTTAATTTAGTTTTTAAAAATTACATCTTTAGAAATAAATTTACTTAAAATGGTCAGCTAAATAAAGCACAAAGGATTTTGGTGTGATTTCAGGGCAGATACATAGATAGTAAAGGCTGAACTTTTCTAGAATATAATTTCAATGGAGGCCGTGATATTTTTTAAAAAACTAATTAAATAAATAAAAACCCCTCTATTCAGGCCCACCTGAAAGTGTAAGAGAATGGCTACTTACCTTGTGTTTCAATACTTCCCAAAGGCTCACTGTATTCCATTTGGATTAGATTATCTGTTCTTTGAACAGTCTGGTGGGCCTTTTCCTCTGATGTTCTTTCTTTGAGAAGTATCTTTCTTTATCATCTTGGCAATGTCCTCCTTCAAACTTTTGCATTGAAGGATTTCTGTTTTTCTAAGGCAGTGTTAGATGTTCCTGCTTTCATACTTTCAATATCCTTGGTGCATATTTCTACTCTACAGTTCATTTATTCATTCATTCATTTATCAAGCATTTATTGAGTACCATTATGTAATAAGCACTGTGACAGGCCCAATAACACAAGATAACTAATATAAAATCTCTACATTATCAAAAAATTTAAAGTCTTACACAGGGCTTTCTAACTTGCGTACTCTGAATGACCTTTTATGGTTCCTTTTAACTTGTTGAAATTTTATGCACAAATTTGTGACTATGTGCATGAATAAACTTTTCAGCAAAGACTGTTTTTTAGATTACAGCAGATTATAAAGAAAATGAAAAACCCAAAGTAAATTCAGAACCCACTGATTTACTAGAAAAGACAATCAGTTGATTATAATGTATAATCAATGATAAAATGAAGGTATGCATAGACCAAACATGAGGGCTGTGTAAGAGAAACCGGAGTGTGGTGGTTTCTATTAGAGTGTGGTGTAATAATGTGTTGGTGGGATCTGAAAAAGGTTCTTGGAAGGAGGTAAAGTCTGACAGTCCTGAAGGATGTATGAGAGTTAGCTCCTCTACTTTTCTTAACTGTAAAATTTCTGGAGCCCTTTTTTACTTCTTTATCACTGATTCATCTCTTAACCTATGAATCTGCTTTCCACACCCACCACTTTACTGAAGTCACCCTGGGAAAAGTCATCAGTGATGTCTTCACTGCTAAAACCAATGAATAAGAATGGTTTCAGTTCTTATCTTGCTTGACCTCTATGCAGCAATTGAATACCCTTCCTTTTGAGAATTTATTTTTTGTTTGTTTTCTTCATTCCCCACTCTCATAGCTTTCCTTCTACTTGTCTGAATGCTATTTCTAAGAATTCCATCAATAATTTTCCTCCTATTTCATACATGTTGGAACTCCATCCCCAAATGTCTTCTGTTCTTGATTCACCCACTCTTCCTAGATGATTTCATGTACATTAGTGGGTTCACCTAGCATTTCTATGCTACTTCCCTCTGGATCTCTGTATCTGCACCCCAGATTTCCCTCCTAAGGTCCAGAAACCTCTACCCAGTTATCTACTGTACATCTTCACTTGATGTTCCATAGGTAAATCGACTCGAGGTGTTCAAAAGTAAACTCATCATCTTCCCTATGAACATATAGAAAGTATCTTTAATAAATTAAATAAAAGGAGACAGAAAATGCATGAGGGTTATATTGTAAGAAGTGGTAAATAGGTGTGTAATGGTGAATTATGAAGACACTGTATTGGCCTTCATGGAATTTACAGTTTAATGAGAAATATGGATAAATGTATAGACAATCACAATATGGTATGAAAATGTTATGAGAGAAAGCAGACAAGCTGCTATTAAATACATGAGGGCCTCTAACCTAGAAATGAGAGGAGGTGATTAGGACACAGGAAGTGATATATAAAGTAAACTTGTTAAAGAAAAAGTTTATCATGATTGGATTATAGAAAGTTGACAGAGGATTGGGATGGGTTAGGGAGGAAGGGTTGATGTTATGAGAAGTGAAGCTGAAGAAATAAAAAATTTTATAAGCCACATTAATGGTTTGTACATCATTCCTAAAACAATAGAAGATTTTAAGCAAGTGGTGTCATGATCACCTTTATTTTAGAAAGCATCCCTTATCTTCAATGCAGAGATCAGATTTTAGGAGAGCGATGATTAAAAAAAGAAAGCTGAGTTAGCAAACTACTATAGCTATAGAGGTAAGAGATGGTGGTGTCTCAGGTCAAGGTAAAAGGAGGAGCATAGGCAAGAGTATTTGAGAACTATTGAGAAGGTAAATTCTATAGATGTCATAATTCATTGATTGTCAGAAAGAAAATGAAGAGGGATGGAAAAAAGGGAGAGATAGTGTGTGTATGGATCAAAAGATAAAACAAATTTTGAGGTCCTCTTTTGGACTACACTTGCTTTTGAGGAAATAGGTTATACTTAAACACAGAAAGAACTTTTTTGACTCTTCCAGGCTGTAATAAAAATTTCAAGTGCTAGACATAAAGTTGTAGGGGAGAAAAATCTCTGTTGAAGAAAGAAAAATTTAAATCGTTGCATGTGTAGTCTTTTTTGTTCAGCTAAGCTGAACTCATCAATGATCTCTCCAAGATTCTGTCCTTATTCAAAACAGGTGGAGTACATGATACTTTCTTATTCATCCAAAAGCTTTCCTAGAAGCTAGTGGGTGCAACCTCAAAAAGGTTGAAGAGCAGCGTAGTCATTTGTTATCTTGTAGGAAGGCAGGTGAGAGAACTGGACTGTGAAATTTTGGAGAGGGGAGAAAACAATGTGCCCTAAATTTCCTTGTATATGCCCTAACACTTGGCTCAAAACATGTAAGAGAATATAAGTGTTGAATTCTATAAGGGTTCCTCTTAAAATAAAATGAATATTTTAGGGGATTGTAGGATCAGTAGTAATTATAATATTTTATTTTTTAGTCAAATAATTAAAACCAGTTCCTCAGGGTCATACTTTAAAATCTCAGTGGATTAACATAAGAAAAGTTTATTTCTTGGTCATATCACAATTCCATGTAGGTCAGGCAATGCTATTGCATAGGTCCCCTACTTGCCCAGGGGCCCCCATCTTGCATACCCATCATTTTATGGTCCTTCATTTGCAGCTGCAGAAGATCCCCTAATCTTAAGTGCTTCCAGCCTAAAGTGACACACTTCACTTCCACCAGCAATCTACTGACCAGAATTAGTCACATGATCTTCACTCAACCGCAAAAGCTGAGATATACTTACTGAGCACTAATAGTCACTGTTACAGTCTGCAATTCTGATAATCTAAAACACTTAACCTCTCCCAGTGGAGAAAATTAAAGCCCTAGCAGTTGCCACATCTAGTCTGAGGCTGAGGATTTGTGAGTCTCTGCAGTTGGTCTCTCCATGAGTTGCACATATGGCTCCTTTTAGATTAGGAAACCTGTGAAGTTATTTGTCCCTCCTCCAGCATACTCACACCTACATTCATTACATAATATAGGAAGACTAAGTTAACATTCTCATTCAGAAAAAAATGGGGGACTTTCTTCAATCACTGTTTCCCAGCTATTCTGAAATTCTTTGGGTCAGATATTCTTAAGGCTTTTTATTTTAGCATGAGGAATATTCCATTATTTAGCCCTGATACCATTAGGGAGAATTTTCTTGACCACTGTTCTTGGTTACTGGTTCTATCTGTGGGGTGAGTCTTCTGTATTCTCCTTGGCTATATCTTAAGTGTGGTTCAAGAAGTTGCCCTTCTTGTAGTTACACAGCTTTCCCTTCTTTTACTACCAAACCAAAGATTTCCAGTGAAAAATTTTACCCACAGTCAAACCATGTAACTTCACAACAGGGATTATAATTAAACTTTAGTGTTCAATAAAGAGCGTTAGTAAAAGCCAGCCTAGCAGACTTACTACACATGTTAATTTAACCCACTAAAATTTCTAAACCTAATATTTTAATGTCTTAAAGTTTTATTATTAACATATTCATAAGATTGACTATGTAGCAATACAGCTAACCATGTAAAGTCTCCAATATATAAAATGGATGTATCACCAGCATTCAGAGAAAAATGTATTATTTTAGAAAGAACGTTGGGATTGGTTTTGTAAAAACCAGTGGCAAAGTCAATTCCAATTTCAAACCCTTAATCTCAATGTCTTAACATAGCCTAGTCTGTCTACTGCTCATCTCATAACCCAATGGGATCTAGGCAGCTTTTTTGTATACTTTTCCTCTAAAGAGTGACTCAGGGACCCAAAACTCATCCTATCACACAATTTGCCTCTTTGCAGTCCTACATTTCCAGCCATACAAGGGAGAGAGACTGTGAATAGTTAGGAATATGGATAGCAGCACACAACCTTAACTTCAAAGGAGCCTGAGAATAATGAGAGGAGCACACAGACTATTTGTTGAGCCCTCCCTGCCTCTGCCACAGTATTTAATCCTGTTTTGTACAACATCAGACATTCTGTCTACATCTTTAATATAGTATAGATAGTTTAATAATCACATTTAATAGTTTTCTGGGCACTTTACCTGGGATAGCAGCAATTTTAACAGGGATTCTTGCTTATTTTGTGACCTCCCATGCGAGGAATGATGGAGCTAGATGCTATATGTGTCTGTGGCTGGGGTGTCATGACCATAAATGGGAAACGTACTTTGTTAGAGAGTTAATGCCAACACAAACAAAATTACTCTCATGTTGAAGTGTTTAACTTCATATTATTAGACCATGAGAGCCTGTTATCTTTCCATTTGTATTCAAGAGCCAGGAAGCTCTTGTGTCTGTAAGCATAAATAAATTGGACTTGAATTTGAAAAAGCATATGCCTTTCATATGTAACCAATTGTAACCATAAAATCCAGGAAACATGTAAATACTTTAACTGCCAATTATGTCTTTGAGTGTCTTTTTTTAATTAAAATTGTGTCTACTAATATATAGCAACAAGCTTACAAGGTAACGGCTAGAAACCCTCAGAAATTAATTGGTTGACGAAGCATCCCCTCTACATTTAAGTCCTAAATCAAATTCACCTTCTATTGTTATTTATCAACTCTCACAATTTCAAAAACAGGCCAAAATTTGAGTCATATCTCTGACAAGGATGAGTGTATTTATTGACTTGATAAAACAGGAGATGTAAGTCAGAATTTATGAGAGCTAGCTGTTTTCTCCATGTCTGGCTAGCTTTAGCAATTTAACACATGCAAGTTAAATGTAATGAGAATCATTTTCTTAGCCTTAAAACTTCTATGGTGTTACATTATGAGGAAATTCTACGCATAGTGGTAAGGTGAAGATGGGAAATTTGACTATGTATGTGCTTCTGATCGGTGAAGACATGTTTGCAAAGCCTTTGCATTCACATTGGATTTGCACATGCCAGGATACATATACTGTCCTTGTGAAGGCGCTGCATTCCATTCACCCTTCCCTTATCTCATTCCTCCTCCTCATCCCAGGCAGAAATGTCAAATGACTCTCTGGGAACTTCCTGAAAACTCCCTCCTCTTCCACAAGAAAACCTGCTCCTCTTGCTCTGATGTTGGAGTAAAAGGCTACCATTACAACTATAGTGCTTTAAAATGTCAATGAATTACGGAGTTTCTGGAATAACTGGCCCTATATTTGGGAGCAGGAAGCTGGAGTTCCCTACTGACTCTGCGGCATTCAAATAAAGAACAGAACAATTATATTTTATACCCCAAAATGACATAAAGGAAAACGAAAACAAGCCTGTTTCCCATGTGGCAGCCTGCACAGTGAAGGCCATTGTTCCCTGGCAACTCCAATAGATACACACCCGCTTTGCCGGATCAACTGGCTATTCCTCGGTTTACAGGCATGAAGTCACAGTAAGGAAGGTCACATCCCTTGGGTGATTTTCTTCTTTGGTTGCACTGGGCTATTTCCTGATATACCTAATGTGCTTGAATTCAAACGAGAAGGAGGAAAGAGACTCTTGCTGATACATTTATTTTATCCTTGAGAGAAATAATCTCTCAAGACAAGTGAAGAAAGATGCTGTGAACTGGATTACAGGTCATTTTATAGTCAAATCATCCAGGCAACTGGCAGTGTTTTGGCCTGTTTCCTGTAAAATAGTTTAAAAACCTGTAGATTCTCAAAAGAATTGATCGATTTATTCATAAAGACAGCGCTCAAGAGAACTGTGCAGTTTAGGAGACACTGTGGGGATAAATGAAAACCGCGGGGAAACACATTAAACAAAAGCATAACACATTTGTAAGGAAATAAACACTTGCTAGTGTGCATGCCTGAGTCCTATTTATTAGTCAAGCCAAACAAATTAGGCCTATTCCCCGCTAGGAACAAGTGCTATATGGCCCCGTGGCACCTCCCACACCCCTGTGACTTTTCTGAAGTAAGCTTCAGGAACTTATTTCCATCTTCATTTTATTATCTCATTGTCTAACAAGCCCTTCTGTCTTCTCCACCACAGAAGCCACAGTAAGGAGGAATTAAAGTAAAATCACCGGTGGCTCACACCTGTAATCCCAGCACTTTGGGAGGCTGAGGCAGGTGGATCACAATGTCAGGAGATTGAGACTACCTTGTTTAACATGGTGAAACCCTGTGTCTTCTAAAAATACAAAAAATTAGCCAGGTGTGGTGGTGGGGGCCTGTAGCCCCAGCTACTTGGGAGACTGAGGCAGGAGAATCACTTGAATCAAGGAGGCGGAGGTTGCAGTGAGCCGAGATTGCGTTATTGCACTCCAGCCTGGGTGACAGAGTGAGACTCTGTCTCAAAACAAAACAAAACAAAAAAGTAGAATCACAATCCATCACAATTTCTGTTTAAGTCCTAATGTCATAGGCACAGGCAGTTCATAGTAGGCATAGATTTTTACTCTCAACATGTGATAATATGAAGGGACAAGAGAGAGGTGCAAAAATATCAGCCCCAACAGTTTGTGTCAGTGTCTCATCGTTAAAAGCTTAGGCCTAGACATCTATTGAATGTTTGCCATGGCCCAGGCATTATGCCATGAGTTAAGGATAGAAAATGAATATGTTCCTCTTAAAGTACGAAAATTCTGCACACTGCGCAGCAATCTGTTTTGCTCTGCCTCAAAGTTTACCTGTCTGAAGTATTATTATTGTTAGCTGTACCTTGTCTGGCTCTCACTTTCCTGGTGGTAACCTTGGGTGAGTGCCATTCATGACTGCTGAAAAATACACAAATAAGTGATTGGGTACCTGGCAATACAGTGCACCTCATCGGCCATTAGACAGATATCGATTTGACCCTTTCCAACAGAGAGGCCGTCCTTGGAGAACAGCACTAGAAAGTCTTTAAGGAGGACAGATGAAATGACTGAGTTAGAGCCTGAGGCATCATCCAGAATAAGACGCTCGCACTGAAGGAGAACTCAGGCCCTGGTCCTGAATGTCTGGGTCTCTAAGAATAGCAGCTACAAGAGAAGGAGGAGAGCTCTCACAGGGTAGAGGAAGGTACTGAGGACAATCTCACCTAGTTTACAGCAATGTCACAGTGCCACCTTATTTATGAATATCTGTGCTGTAAATACAATTAAAAATACTTCATGAAGAAGACAAATATTTCCATCTTAACTTCCCATAAAATAAAATACAGACATTTTAGGAGAGATACCTTGGCTTATCAGTGAAAATAGAAGTTCTCCAAATGGGGTCAACGAGTGGATTGATCACAGCATTTGACATTTGGTATTTGAAGCTAGCAATACTTTAATTTCTGGCATTTAATAATTTTTTTTTTCATTTGTGGCTCAAATTTACTTTTTTATCTGTTTATAACAGAATATACACTTTCTGGAGCTCTTCTCTCCTGAACAAAGGTAAGCAGCAGATCCGAAAAGTGTGAATGTTTCTCCTGTGAAGGCATGGATTTCTGCTTTGGACATCGTTCTGAAACCTGAGATTTTTGCAAAGCCAACTCAATTCATCAGGACCACAGCTAACCACTCACCCTGCTGTTCATTTCAGACTTAGAAAGAAGGCTGTCACTCTCGAATGCACTGCCATCTTTTGACCATGAGAAGTATCGCAAAAAGAAAAAGAAAGACCTTGTTACTGGTTACTTGCATCAGTCTACTAAATGGAAGCAATGTTGATGCAACAACCAACTCTACTGTTGTTAGTTCTTTGGAATTTATAAGACAAAACAAGATAAAGTGAAATGGAGCAGTGCTTCATGAATTTGCTGACAAATAATTCACTTTCCAGCAATTTGAGCCCACACCAGGGACTCCATTGTTGAATCTGTTAATATATTAATATTACTACAACACCTTTCCTGTTTTCATTGTGTGTATGATGCTATAAAACAAAAATGTACAATATAATTTTCCCAAGGGTCATATGTTTTTGGGGTCTTACAGCTCATTACATCAGATACATGTGCTATTCATGCAACAGATATTTTTGAGTATTTACTACACGCCAAGCTGTGTTCTAAATGGTGGAGATGCAGAGGTGAACAAGACAGATATGATATCTGCCCTCAGGGATGTGACAGTTTACTGTGAGCATTGGACATACAGGAGAAAGGCTAATTTGAAAAAGCATAGGATGACTTAAGAGTAAGAAGTTAATTTAAATCAATATCAAAGTTTGCCTCCTGAAGAGATGACATTTAAGTGAGGACCAGAAGGAGGACCGAAAGTTAGCAAGATCAAAGTAGAAGAAGGTAGCAGGGGATGCTTTCTAGAAAAATGAGTCAATCTGTGTAGATACAGCATGAAACATGAGCTAATGGATTATCAAATGAGTTCTTGATTTACATAAGATGCCTCAAACTAATATTTAAAATTTACATTTTTATCTCCTAAAATATAATATCGAACATAGTGCATAAGCATAGTTATGGGAGGTGGTGGTTAAAGCATAGGGCTTTGAAGTTTCAGGGACTTGAATTCAAATCCAATTAGCTCTGCAACTTTAAGCAATTTACTTATCAGAGACTATTTATCTCTAAAATGGGAACGATTAAATCAAAATTTGCTAATATCTTATCATGTTTAAAATGAGTAAATATATTTAACAGCCTAGCTCAGAGTCACACAGAATGCAGGTACTCAATAAATAATACATTGTCTTTTCATCTTAATTTCTTGGGGATCCTAACTTTAGAAGGCTCATTCTCCCATTGTAGGTTTCCTGTCTTTAGAAGGCTCAGTCAATCACCATTATGAACATATTGTTTAAAGGGCCATTTTGATTACAGTTTTGTGAATAGTGTGTGGCCGCATATGATGCCTCATTAATTCCCTGAAATTTATTGTAAATAAAATTGTTTGAGTGCACAGCTCTAGCACATGATTGGCCAGGCTGTATTTGTTACTCATGGAACAAAGTTAAAACAAAATGGAAAGATGGGTATGTCCTTAAATAACTGAAAGTTTCTGCTTTAATTGTCCAGAACTAGTCCAATTCACTTAATAATTATACTCCTCAGTTAGCCTTAACTATGTAGAACTGGTCATAGATTGCTCCCCAAATAGCTCAAAGGTATGTGAGGTGAGGAGCAGAGCTAGTACTTCTTACCTATGTTAGAATATCTCGATATGTTTGTAATCTTGTCATTCTTATCTTATAGATATACACACAATTTACCAATCCCAAAATATGATAATGTCATTTTTAAAACACGGCGATAGCCCATTACAAGCTAAGTCCATTTTATAAACTTTAAATGTTTTTCATTAAATAGTACTCTTGTATTGAGACATTAAAATGTTAAAGCTGGAAGAGATCTTAGCAATTATCTGGTATATTCTATGTTATCTGGTAAATTCATATTTAATATGTTCTACAGATTAAAAAACTAAGGCACACACATGGTAGCTTTTCCTAGAGCTAGTGGATATTGGGGATTCTCATGCAGAGGTCCTGGCTCCCAAATCGATGTATTTTCTACTGGTTTACACTGTACCCACATTACACACTGGTAATCTATATATAGGGTGGCTGTTTCATCTGAAACAAATGTTATAAAATATAATTGATTAAACTAGATTCTAAAATAGCATTATTTTTCTAAGTATTAATTAATAATAATTTAAGTAGTGCTTTTGCATTCCCAACTAGAATAATTTTTACCAAGTACTCCTTCAAATAACACTGAGAGGTAGATCGTTAAGCATTAGTTCATTCAACAAATATTTACTGAGCATCTGGAGTTTGTAAGATACCATATTAAGTCACTGATTCCTATCCTATTTTATTAACCAAGTTACAGAAAGGGGAAAGGGAATGTTTACAGGAACAAGTTATCAAACACCTTTGCTCAGTTTCTTCATGTCCTAAACTATTCTGATAGCTTGCATCTGTATAGCATTTTACAGTCTCAAAGCACGTTTTCATGACATGAATTCTCATATCACATTATTTTAGCCTTTATGACTCCTGAACTTTCACCCTGCTTTTATTGTCCATGGTGTTGATGTCATTGATCTCGCCCTTAGGTTTTAAGTTCATAAAAACTGAGGCTATTTTAAACACCATCGAATCTTTCACAGTGTCTAAACCACTTTCTTAAGTACAGTAGGTACCTGATATTTAATGAGTGAATGAATGACATTTCATTTGATCCTTACAAGCATAGCAGGCATGATTATCTCCATGAAAGAAGACAATGCTGTACCATAGGGAGATTAATTCCTGATTCTAGCTGTTAGAAAGCCTGAGGGTTCCTTATTGGATCTCTTTCTCCTTTAACTCTTAAGCAAAATTCTGTGGCAGTCCTCACTCATAAAAGAATCATTTCTTCTCCTACTACTACTATTACATAAGGCACTAAATAAGATATTGTGTTCATATTTGTTAAACTATCTGATTGTTTAAGTATGAGTTTATTTTTCTTACACAAATGGTGGAATAATATTTGTCTGGTTTCTTACTGTAATGCCCAGTTTTATTGCTAGGAAGGTGATTGTGACAAGGATGATACTAGGTTCTCTGGCAGACAGTAAGAGATATAGAAGATACATTTTGCATATACCATCAGTGCCACTTGAGTCCTGTTTTTCATTTACTGTAATCAACTTCCTCTTCCCTCTGATGAGTTTTAAAGGAATGAGAATATGGCACCTCCACCCCCTATCATTGGTTGCAGCTGAACTCTTAGCAAGTGAAACAACTCACATGGCTTAACAAGGATATGGGGATTGCAGTGAAAGACTTTCTTCAAAAACAAAACTTGTTAGGGAGACATCTAAACACCAGCTTAAACTTATGTAAGTTTCTTAAAAACAGAAGAGCTTATTCTTCTATGGATAAAGCAATAGATTTTCTTTGTGAATTTCTAATGATCATACTGAACATAAAAGAAACTCTTAAAGAAAACTTCAATCATGACCCTTCTTTTAGTTCTGAACTAATTTTATCCTGCCAAAACCAAGTAAAAGCAAATGTACACTTTCAGATTGGTACAACTAAAATCAGAAGTAGAAACATTTTAAAGTTATATATTTTTAATATAGAAAGGTTTTTGTTTGTTTTACTTTTATATTATTTAAGGAATGTTAACCCAGTTCTAAATTTCACACTCTTGTTCCTTAAGGAGGACTTTACTTCCTTTATGGGAGCAATCAGATGTGAGCAATACCTCACATTATCCTGTGCTTTGTAGTTTCAGAAGCATTTGCATATATGTTATCTCACTTGACCCTTTTGCCTGTGAAGTTGGCTGGAAGGTATCATTGCAGATGGGAAAAGTGAAACTGGGAACTTTGGTGGCTTGCCTTAGGTCAAACAATTGGTAAGTGGTCAAGTCAGGCCTTGACCTTAAGTCTCTAGACGTTAAACCCAGAACCTTAAATGGGTGAGCATAAAAAGGAATGAATTGCAAATAACAAATCTAACTATTTGGTGAATAAAATCAATTTACACGAAAAGAATTCAAAATTATAAGCTAAAATTACCAGTCCATGGATGAGGTACTAGGTGTGAATACGTGTGTTAGAATACACAGTTTTAATGGCCAAGAAGAAGTATATATAGCCCCAGATAAAATTTAAAAAAGTTTATACTTACTGATAAACTGAGCAGATATAAACTTCAATAATTGTTGGCTAGATTGACCTAATTGTTGGCCTATGTATGTGTTCAATCATTTACATTGGCTTCATAAGTACCGGTGTCTAAATTCTACTAGTTTATTTATTTTTTCAGTAATCAGTTCAGTTTGACCAATGTGTATTGATGCTGTTACTGTATGCTTGTTTTTCAATATTAGGCTTTTTATACTTATGTATATGCAGAATCTTATATTCAACAATATGACACTGAACAAGATTAGATGTGAAATTACATGGTTAAAAGTGTGGGCTCAGGCTGTGTGATCTTGGCTAAGTAATCCAACCCTCAGAATGAAGATAGTAATAGTATACATCTAACTGGCTTGCAGTAATGATTAAATGAACTGATGATTTGTAAACTACTTAGTTTCTGGCATATGGCAAATATGATATAAATATGACCTGTGGCCTTTGTACAGAATTTATTGTGTAGATATTTAATTATATTAATGTCTTGGAGTTGAGAACACTACACAATATTTAAATCATTTTTTTAAAAATTGCCTCAATGTTACAATTGCAATAAACTTTAATCAAATTAAAGTTATGCATAAACTTTTATAAAAATTGATTTTTCCAAAATCATTATAACTTTAACGGATGGTGGTGTTACTAGATTTTGTGTACACTAGGTGGCAATCTGGTGTGAAAAACTATCTTTCCTTTTACGAATTTCTTGCTCTTTGGGTTTAGTAAGTGTGATTTAAGATTTCAGTGCCTTGGATTCCCCTTTGCAAGGTGACAATTGTGGTGGAGTTAATTCTACCTGAGAATGTTAATTCACTACATCTACTATTTATTAAGGTGAAGAGAAAGTTCTAGTAATATCAAATGTGATTGCCTGTAATATGAGAAATGAAAAATAATCTTTTGCAAATTGAAATCTGAAGGAAAATAAAATTTTGGATTCTGTAAGATTGTCTCCTCTAAAGAACATTGTACTATACATAATTCATTTAATTTTTAGTCCGACTGTCTGTGTGTGTGTGAGAGAGAGAGAGAGAGAGAAAGAGAAACAGAATTGAATGTGTATAAAGAGAACATGAATTTTCTGGTACTACTTATTTAGCAAAGGGTTGAAAAGCCACTGTATTCAGAATAAGTATGATGAAATGAGGTTGGAAATTTAAAATAATGAAAAAGTTTTAAAACAACCATCATAATTAATTCAATAGAATATCAAAAACAGATGAATGGAAGAAATGCTCAGCTTCATAAGGAATAAGTGATGTTGACAGCATGATTTTGTTTTGTTTTGGATCCCATTATGCCACTTTGTGACTTTTCTTGGGGTGGGGGGGGCTATGTTTGGCTGTGTCAGAGGGATGAGAAAGAGTGGCTTCCTTCTTGAAATAAAATCATAGCTGCATAGAGCCAATTACTTCCAGAAAAGGGGAAATGAAGTCGTAGTAGAGGAGGAGGCTGAAGACTTAGGGGCTTTGATGAAGCTAAAGAGCAGGTACCATGGGTATTAGGAACTGGAAGAGGTGGGAGAAAAGATTACAGGCAGAGAGAGGAATTTTATGTGGAAACATTGTGGGTGGAGCAGTGCTGAATAATGTTGAAGTCAACATTATGGTGATGTGAGTGGGCAACTGGCATGAAATGGATAGAGAGATCTCTGAATGGAAAATGGGAAACTGAAAGACTTGAGTATCAGAGGGTAACTAACGTTAAGAGAAAACTTCCCAAGCATGTTGGCTGGGATTGGAGTGGAGCGCAACACAAAGGCAGATGCTAGCATCATTGAGAAAGGTGAAAATACTCACAGTAAAGCACACTTATGAGGGGGACCACATTTTCCACTAAAGTATACATTAATAAGGCAGCTGCTCTGTTGAAAGAAAGAGGAGAGAGCTGTGTGTGGAAAGCTCTCTACTGCTGCTACTTCTTCACTTTGGGTTATTCACTTAACTTCTCTACATTTGATTTCTTCACTGTGTTCTAGGGCATGGTTAGAAATATTTGTCAATTTCCCACCCATGTGGAAATATATAGACAGGGGAAAGAGAAAATGGGAAGGCATTTTAGGAAGCTATCACAGTTTTCCAGATAGCAGATGGTGGTGGCTTGAGTTATGATGGTAGCAGTGTGTATTCTACACAGTTTTAAAAAATAGAACCTAACAGAGAAGAAATAGTCAAGGTGAATTTCCAGACTTCTGCTGCCTTTTACTAAAATAAGAATGACAGGAGAAGGAATAAATTGGGAAAAAATCAAAAGTTCACTTCTATACATGTTCTGTGAAAAACATCCAAACAGAAAGGTCAATGGGGAAGTAGAATATAATGATTCTTGTAGTCAAAAGTCTGGGCTCAATATGTAAATATAACATTAATTATTTTGTAGATGATATTTAAAATAATAAGAATAGATTAAATCACTAGGGGAAAAGTACAGGGAGAGAGGAGAAGAGAACCTAGTACAAACCCTGTGGAATTATATCTGGAAGTATCTCAGTGACCAGCAAAAGACACTAAGAATGAGTGGACCAGAGAATTAAAAGGAAAACTAGGAAAGCATGGGCTTATGAAAGTCAAGAAAGGAGAGCATTTTCAGTCAAACGCTGTACATAAGACCAGTGAGATGAATGCAAGGACAGGTGAGTGGGCATGGTGAGCTTGGTGTGAGCAGTTTCACCAGGATACTATTATTACACAATTTCCAAGGACCAGAACCTTGACCTTGTACCTCCAGGTTCCCAACTAAAGGCTAGGGTACTGTACTTACTAGTGAATCTCCAGGACAGTCAAATACCTAGAAAAATTTAACTTTTGTTGGTTATACTAGAGTCACATATACTTTCCCTAATATCCCCTAGTTTGTTAATTCACGTTTAGCCTACAGCCACATGATTAGGTAAAGCATCAGCAAAGAGATCGGCTACTGGTACCTGTGCTTTCAGGTTCCTAAATGTCCTCAGAGGAGTTTCTGCTTAAAGAATTTCCTCTACTTTATTATAAAACTTAAAATATTTCAAGGAATAACTCAGATAGTTCCCCTTCCCACTTAAACCCTTTCTCTTCATTGCTCCATTTAATATACCAACCCAATATGGTGCATAACATGTGAAGAATGCAATGCTATAGTGATGCAATATGGTTAATGATCATTAACACGTCCACAGTACTTATGTGCCAGAGTGTTCAAAGAGCTTTGTAAACATTAACTCATTTGATCCTTACAACAAATCTATGAAGTAGTTAGATTCTATTGTTAGTTCTATTTTACACTTGAGGACACCAAGGGCCAAAGAGATTAAATTTGCCCAAATCTAGCTCCACAGTCCAGATTCTTAACCATTAGGCAACCCATAAATACTCCTTATGTGAATTCAAAGCAACCTTATAAAAGAGAACCCAAGAAGTAGGGCTTTTAAATCACATTAAACTGGCAGTAACTGCCTCCTGAAGTGCCTATGAGGACAAAGTGTGAAAACGCATCAGATGATAAAGGCCTGAACCCTGGTTAGATCCACATCTAGGGCCTTTTCTGGGAATTCCATCAACTCATTGCCTAAACTCATTACAGGAAATTACTAAGCATTGAGATGACTCTAGTATTATGAGCTCTTAAGGTGGCCAGCCAAGGATAAAACCATACATTCAATTATAACGGCAATCTTTACTTTGACTATGAAGTCCAACTGAGTGGGAATCCAGAACACTTTTGCTTGAAAAGCAGTTTTTTTTCATTTCAATCTGTAATTTTGTTGTAAGAAAGCCATGTGGATTCTGCTGTATGCCAGTACACCACCTCCTGGGAGTGCAAAACATATTTTGATTATTAAAAATCTCAATACTCCCAGAGAACACAAACCAGTAATATTATAATAAATGTAAAAATAAATGAATAAATAGCACACATGTTTTAGTTTCAACCTCAAAAATTTTGCCTAACATGAATATCATTTCAGATTTTGTTAACCAGTTTACATTTGGCTAGCTGTGTGAATATTAGGATAAAAGCAGAATAAAAGTTATTAGTAACATAAACTGCATGGCAATGTTGTGGTTATTGCCATGTTAGGGAAAGATATTTTTGTTCCATGGGTTTTATTCAACAGGTATAAAAAATAGCTAAGAAAACCTAATTCTCTTCATTCATTCACTGAATAATCATTTATTGATGCTTTACTATGTTCTAGAGATTGAGTCATAATAATGAATAAAATAGCCTCCATTTGCCAAAACCTCATAATTTGGGAAAGAGACAAATAATGAGACCACATTAGCATGGTGTGGTGAGTTAGGCATAAACAATGTTGCTGTGGTATTGTGTGGGAAGCTGCTGGCCTATTTGAAGTAGTTGGCAATAGGAAAAACTAAATCCTCCTTTTTACTCTTTATAAGTGTGACTTTTCTCCTGAGGAATGTTTGTTTTAGAGAAAACCCTCAGGTAAGAGCACTTCACCCACTCTTCATCATTGCCAGGGCATCCACTGTCTAAAGCTTTAATTGGTATTGGGGCCTGCAGAAAAGCCATAAGTATATGAGAAACTGAGGGAAACAAGGTGGAAAGAAGGGATATGAGGCTGGGGTGTCTGTAAGAAAATTCAGGGCAGCTATTATTCTTATTCAACTGATGTTTCATGTATAATGCTAAGCTCAGCAGGTTCTTCCTTAAATCAGGGATTCTTAACCAGGGGTTCGTGAATGGGCTTTAAGGGTATAGGTGAACTCCTTATACTTGTACAAAAACTGTATGCAGATTTCTGGGCAGTGTCCGTGGAATGCATAAGATTCTCAAAGGAGTTCATTTTTTAAAAAAGATTAAGAATAATTCAGGAACAAATTTAGATTTTACAGAAGAGGATGAAGCTTTAGGGGCTCTCTTTAAAAAAAAGAATACAAATTACAAATGTGAAATTGTTCATGAAAGTGACCATTATTTAGAATGACAACATAATATTCCTATTAATTAACTACCTGATACTTCTCTATAATCCTTTTTTCAACCATTTTTGGCTGCCTATCTTTAATCACTCTTCATGTGACAGCTGCAGTTTCATTATATCTAATGTCATTGAGGTTAATACTCCTAGTTTGTAGAAATCTTCAACGTATAGAGGGTGTTTTCATAATATAAGGGTCAAAATGTTGCTTGTGACTAACTTTATTTACTGTGTTAATAATGTCCATATTTGTGAGGCAGTTTGGAGAAAACAACTCTTTCAGCATCAGTAAAATTGAGAAGTTTATGATAAAATGATGCATTAATTCTATTTCTTTGGTACTGTTCTAGATGCTTTGTATGTGTAATTCACTTCAATCTTACTGCAACTCTATGAGGTTGGTACTACTATAACAGTTTACAATGAGTAAACTCAGAACAGAGAAAAGCGAATAGCTTTGCCCAAAGCCACACAGCTAGGAAGCTGGTGAGTTGGGATTTACACCCAGCTATATTGACCCTAGAGACTGAGCACTTAACCACTGTGTTCCACTTTTTTATAAATCTGAGTCCAAGACAGGGATGAAGATGTTCCCAGTTTCTCAGGGACTGAGTTCCCACAATGTCCTGGACTTCACCATGAGCTGAGAGTGAGCAATGAAGTGATAGAAACTTCAGATACAAGGAGAAGCAGTGTGATAAAAGCAGGGACTTACACGCCACTTCACACTGGGACCACTAGGACGAACCACATCACAGAGTGTCCTTCAACATGTGGTGGTGGCAGCAGAGAGGAAAAGGCAATGTGGCGTGTTCAGTCAGAGAGCACCGTAAGTCACACCTTCTTGTTCCCTAAAGCGATACATGTCACCTCAACACGAGAAACTAGCACAGCAATCATAAACTTCAGCAGCAGATGTCTGTACTTCCAAAGAGCAGGAAAGATTCAGTACCTCAGCACTAAACGCAGCAGCAACAGATGCCAACACCCAAGGACACCCCACTGGACTCCAGTGATAAACAGGGCATCAGTCCAATGCCTGGAAGGAGGAGCAAACGCGAAATAAATAGCCCCTATATTAGCCAATTAAACTGTAGTGAGAAGAAGGTATATGGAGGTAGGAAGAAAAATAGCAAAGGAAAAAGAAGTTTTATTCACTCATTCATTTATCAACAAGCATTTATCAAGCATCTATTATGCTACAGAAATTGTGCTAGTCACTAGCACAAGAAACAAAGGCAAGCAAGCTTTTGTTTTCAAACACTTACCATAAAGATGAGTAATTAAACTAGCACATGAAAACATTAGCAGAAAAGAAAGGGCAAAATCAAGTGCTGTGAAGGGCGTTATAGCTGTTTTTTATGTCTAATTTATTTTAAAAGGAAGGAAGACAAATTTTGAAATAAGTAGGACAAAATGTTAATTTTTTAAAATTAAATTAAATTTTAATAATTGACATAATAATTGTACATATTTATGGAGTACATGGTGATACTTTGAGACATGTAATATATAGTGATCAGATCAGAGTAATTGGCATATCCATCATCTTAAACATGTATAACTTCTTTGTGCTGGGAACATTCAATATCTTCCTTCTAGCTATTTGAAACTATAGAGTATATTGTTGTTAATTACGGTCATTCTACAGTGGTATAGAAACTAGAATTTATTTCTCCTTTCTAGCTGTAATTTTGTATCCTTTAACAAATCTTCCCCCATCCCTATCTTTCTCATACCCTTCCCAGCCTCTAGTATTCTCTGTTCTACTTTTTTCTTATATGAGATCAACTTTATTTTAGCTTCCACATAATATTTGTTAACATCATTAATTCTCAGTCATGACTACATGGATGTTTGTTATATTGTTCCCCATAATCTTCTGCATTCATTTTTTTCATAATGAAAATATATGCCAAATAAATAGCCACATATTACAGAAGATTTTATAAGGCAACATCTCTATCTACCATTGCCACAATTCTCCAATAATTTGTTTTGCTTTGGGGAAGAACCAAATCCTTTTTGGCTTGGAACATTTCAACTCTAAAAATATTTAACTACTGGTAATAGCACCTGCAAATCTAGCACTTGTATAAATACATTTCCAAGATTGGTAAAAAGAAACTACTTTAGAAATGGTTAATGTGTGCTGTATGGATATTCAACAAGACTTAGTTTTATGATTTGTAGAGTAAGTATAGAAAATATTACCCATTCAGACACCTAAGGAAGTAATTTCTTACCATAAGCATTCTTCTTTTTACAACATTTCATAAACTGAGCAATTGAGACATTCCTTATAGGGAAGTGGAAGAGGAAATGGGCAGCAAACTTTGGAACTCAAAAGGAGCTTTGGTCAGTATGAATCCCTGAAAGTCAGGTTCATTTTCCGTGCATGAAAGAGAACAAATTATTTCACTAATCCTTTGATCTCTTTATGGTTTCATTGTTCATTCTAGTGATTGTACTAGAAACAAGTTTCACTTCAGCTGTAACAGTTAATGACAGACAACAAAGGGAAGTGGGCGTGGTGCTGTAGTTAATGATAATGACAAGAGCGTTGGTTGCTATTTATAGCATTTGTTAAACTTTCATCTTTTCAAATTGCTATTTTCATGCAGCAAACTTAAATCTCTCAGGCAACAAGGTAAGCAACTGGAAGTAATTTCTGGCATTAGTCAAATATGTAATGACCAAGAAAAACACATTCTTCACCTTGAAGTGCCACCAGTTACCAATGAGAATATGAAAATAAACATTCACAAAGTAATCTTGCAGTGATCAGTTTTGGAAGATGACGAAAAAAGGAACTATGCTACATGAGCCTATCTGTGAGACAAAACTGATGAAATGTGAATTTGAGACAATAGACTTAAAAAAAATCAAAGCGATTTTATTGAAATGACCTTGTCAGAAAACAATTTGCCCATACCCAATGAAAAATATAATTGGTGATAAGACTGATAATGGCTGAATCTGGGACCAGAAATACAGTTGTGATTTTGAAACCTTGGCTTCTAAGTTACTGTGAGACTTGGAGAATTGTTATTGCATTTAACTACCCCCAGGTTCCTATTCTTTAGACACATTCAGCTCTGTGATAAACTCAGCCCCACAAAAGTGGAAGGAAGAGGAGGTTTGTGAGTGGTAGGAGGATGGAGGGTGGACAGAGAGAGACTGGGAAGACTCACACTTCTGGCACGTGGACACTCACTTTGCCTACACTTACATCAGAAAGACTGGAGCTCAGGTTTCTTTTCTCTGTTAAGCCTTAAGTTTTTTCTTGAGTGGAACCTTTGTTTACAACCTGCTGGACTTCCTTTAAGCATTGTACACAGTATGTCCACAATGCATTTATGTTAAATGCATCAGCATTGCTAGAACAGTCTGGACAGTATGATCCTAATACAGCTTGCCTACTGATTTGAATACGTTTTTAAACCAGTGGCAGGCAGACTGTAGAATGAGGCTGGTGAAAAACAGGGAACTGAACAAGAAAAATAGATTGCAGCAGCAGGGAGCTCAAGTAAGGACATGGGCAATCATTCTTTCTGGTAAGCAAGTTTGGTGATTTTGTTGAAATGATCTTAAGTGTGGTGGTGTTGAGTCCTGAGAATTCAGATATTTTAATAGCTGAGATTTATTTCATTTATAGGTTTCAGTTTAATACCTAATTAAAATATATATTATGGTTTAATAAGACCAAGACTCTTCTGATGTTGAGAATACTGTGAGTAAAACATGATAAAGGCAGAGACTAACACTGAGCTTCTTTGCTCCTAGCAATGAAAGATGTTCACCATATAATACGCATGAGGTCACAATTCTAATACTCTCTATTTGCCCTTCCTTTTACATGAGATAGGATCATCCTGAAAGCTGCAATCCCTGATGTTTATCTTCCTTATGACTGCAATCATGTATTTCATGCAAGGTTTTATCCTGGACAACAGTGAATAAAAGATGTATCTACTTTTATCACATTAATTAAAGCTACAAATATATATTGCTCACATACTGTGTATAACCTTCTTTGGCAAAGGCTGAGGAGAATAAAAACATTTAAGGACTGACTTTACCTTTTTAGGAATTAAGATTATCACTTGAAAAAAAAAAAAAAAAAAAAAACCACCAGCACTACAAGGTCAACAATCCTGGCAGACAAGGGATAGAAACACTGAGTGCTGTAAGAGGTCAAAGGAGGGTGAGCTCATCTGGCTGGATATTCAAGGAAGACTTCCTGGAAGGAGTGGGGTTTGAGCTAGGCCTTAAAAAATGAGCATACGGGAGGTAAAGAGAAGACAAGAAGGTTTTCCAGGCAAAGAGAATAGAGAGTGTTCTTGTATACATTCTTTGGAGAAACTTATTAAACTAAATCTAAACTGGATTTACAAGAAAAACCTCCTCCTTTTCCTACCTCTTAGCCCCTAAAAGGAAGAACAAGGAAAGTATTGATTCAGATGTCAAAAAGTTTAGGGGTATCTCTAGCTTCAGATATGGTTGGAGGCAAATGCCCAAATGCCACTGTGATTCTCTGTCTTCATTCTCAGAAGGCTATCCTCTAGAGTGGGGCCTTGAAGCTCCAGATTCATGTCCTGCCAACTCAGCAACCCTACAGAATTCAGGCACTTACATCTTGGGATTGAGTCTCATTTGCCTGACTTGGGACAAGCCTGGCCCTGAGCCAGTCACCGCAGCCAAGATGACAAAATACTCTTATTGCATAACCTAAGTCATAACCCCCTGGAATTTGGTTAGGCTGGGGATGGGGGATTAGTGCTACCTTAATCTAATATGTGATGAGCTAGGTGGGGATAATTCTATTAGAAAGATCTGAGAGATACTCCTAGAAGGAGAAATGGATGCTAGGAGAAATCAAGACGGAATAAATACATATTCAGAAATGGGTGAGAGGTTAAAGTTTACACAGACCTAGATGTCTGTAAATACAAGCACACATAATAATTATTAAAATAATTTTGTATTTTCAGATATTTGGTTTACTTTCTGTCTGTTTTTAAAATTATTAAACAATCCAGGATTTGAAAACACTAAGTCTACAAACCAAATTTAATGCCCATTCTCTGCCCCCATCCCTGATCATTATCTTATACCACTCCTACTTAAAAAAAAATGTAAATTGAGAAATGGAGCAAAGCATGAGATGTTCTCTGTTGCTCAGGATAGAGTATTAAGAAATCTTTTCCGGGGAATTCCCCATGTTTCAGATAGAATAGAAATTAAGTGGCTGATTCACGCATTCATTAACAATAGAGAGAATGTTCTGAAACACCAATCCATTCTAACCCCATCAGATCCTCCCTAATGCCTATTCTTACAAAATGCCTTGAAATTTCAAGGGTGTTTCCTGGCATTTGTTTTCATTAAATGCTAATGCACCCATGTCACTGTACTTTGTTTATGCGCTATGGATGTTGGCATACTTTGTTTTAAATAGCATTAAAGCAGCACTGAATACTCAACTCAGGTGACATCAATTTTTTCTTTTTGTTGTTGATTTCAAAGTCTACTGTTTTTAGAGTTTCATATTTCAAGCAAATTAATCTATGAAAATTATCAACAGGTTGAAACTGTTGTTGAGAATGTGTTTTCATAATGCATATTTTTGATCTCTCAAAAACCTTCCAAGTCCCTAATTAATCGGGAGATGTGTGGATCAGCAGACTTCATTGCATCTTGACACCAATTATGCAGAGAATGCTTTCCCTAAGGTAGATTTTTTTATCCCTTTTGGAAACTAACTAGCTTGATCACCTATTTCTGACTCAGACCCTTCTTTATATTTACATTTACATTCCATACATCTAATCTTTGGCCTCAAAGTCATTTTAATCTCCTAATTTTATTTCTCCAATACTCATTCTCCAGTAGGTCTTAATCCTTTTATGAATAGCCATTTCCTCTAAAACTTTATAAAACCTATCACCTCTTTCTCCCCTGCAAAAATGCATGAATACATCAAATACTGCTTACCGTTTATTGAAGGTTTTCATAATCACTAATCTCATAGTTACCTCAATATAAAGATATTGGCTTTTACTTTTGAAAAATATGTATCTTATTTTCCATTTTAAGTACCTTCTTAAAAAAAATCTGTGATAATTTTTTTGTCTTCTCCTCTGGCTGACCTGATTCTTGTTACCCCTCAGGACAATAGAATATACCTCAGAGAAAGAAAAGTACAATGAATCATTCCTTTCTTCCTGTGAGTCTTATTGTTAGGTAAGGGGATACTTTGGACTCTACTTTCTGTGAATTAGCAATGCCAGCAAAAACCAGTCATTTGTCCAGTGACACCTAAAGAATACTGGATTGGATATCTGAAGCCTAACCAAATCTCAGGGACACACCAAGAAGCTTGCCTTTCCTCTTATTCATCAAATATTTCTTGAGTGTCTTCTATGCTCAAGGCACTTTGTGTGCATTAGTTTCATTAGTAGTTTGGGCAGTGCCCCACAAATAGTAGGCACGCACTATGTACTTGTTGAATGTGAATAACTAACATTTATTAATTATTATGTGCCAGGAGCTTTAATTGTCAAATCAACTTTGCAAGGTAGATGGCATTCCCTGCCTTGTACAAGTGAGGAAACTGAGGTCCATAGACTCCGGAACTTGCCCGTGGTTATGTGGTTGGCAAGTGCTAGGGCCATTATGAGCCTGGATCTGGTGCTTTAAATCACTCCATTTCAATTTCAATCCATCGTGGTAGGTAGGTAGGTAGATTGTTTAAGTCCTGTTTATGAGATGATGAAGTTAAGGTTCAGATGTAGTGAACAACTTACTGAAATGTACCTAGGACTAAGCCTGGATTATGCCTGTGTTTGATTGATTCCAAACTCTGAACTGTTGTGTGACATCACTGCTGCTTTCTGTGTTATACTGTGAATCTCATCTATGCAGTACTTCTTCCCCTAATTCTGGCACATCTCTCTTCCCACAGCCATTTATCTGAAACTGCTACTTTGTCACCACGGAACAAAAATAGTGATGGCTGCAAACAAAGGCTCTTATTTTCAAGCCAAAGGCAGCCACACAGAGATTCAGCAACATTTCAGACCTCATTCACCATAATCTCTCATCAGCCAGTTTCTTACGTATTTTGAACATAGTAGAGTTTTAGTTTTTTGAAGCTTTCACAGCATAGCTTTGATAGAAATTAAAGCTGGGGAGGAGGAAAGCAAACTTTTTAAGCTTTTGAAGTTTATTTGATTGTATTAATTTTTCCTTGTAGGCTTTATATTTATGATTATTTTTGAAGGTCTCAAGCTTACCAGTGTGGTGATCCATTTTCCTCCAGATAGAGTGGTGGCTGCCTACAGTTAATACTTCTTAGGAAAGGCCTATGTGAGGATATCATTTATTCTGTACTATGTCATCAATCCCCTTCATCCACTTATGATTCCCACATTGCTAATTGTGAGAGTTGATGCCATTGTCAAAGGCAAGGTATGGAAACAACCAATACAATTGTGGCTTCTGGCTGGCTTCGTGTTTCATGTGTATCACATGAAACCTGAATCTTAAAATGGATTCCTAATAATGATAACAAGCCAGGCATGTCCTGGTCTCCAGATTTAAAGAGGGATTTAAAGACATTATTAGATGACACTAAGCACCAGCCTCACCATTTGGGAGTTAAAAATCTAACCACACACTGATAGAGACAACTACAAAAGGACATAAAATAAATACAATCAAGTAATACACTGGTCAGATCCTTATTCGCCAAGAGAAACAAACATTTATTCAGTGAGACAATCTTTCCAGTTCCTGTGAACATGGAAACATCATTGTGCTTAAGTGCCTAACACTAGGCAGCATACTTATTTCGTATCTCTAGGCTTCAATATCTTCACTTGTTTAAAGATGGTATTCCAAAAACCATGTGTGTTTTCAGGTGTCAGTCAACATTTGAAGAATATCTTAGGACTAAATACAAGTCCAAAGGGACATTTCCTTTTTTCCAATCGCAACTTTGTCCAAGGATGGGCAAAAATCTTAAATACAGGGTAACAAGAAATCAGGGCAGATAATTTAACTAATTTTACTGTTGATCTAAATCTTTCAACATGTCATGCAGCTATAGAATAATTAATAATGAGTGTAATCTATTTCTCTCTTGGTCACCTATTTAGTTTTCATTACGTCTATTCTTAGAAATGTGAGTACTAGGCTGGGTGCCTAGTACCCAGCCTAGTACTCACATGGATGTTCACGCCTGTAATCCCAGCACTTTGGGAGGCCGAGGAGGGCAGATCACGAGGTCAAGAGATCGAGACCATCCTGGCCAATATGGTGAAAACCCATCTCTACTAAAAATACAAAAATTAGCTCAATGTGGTGGCATGTGCCTGTAGTCCCAGCTACTTGGGAGGCTGAGGCAGGAGAATCACTTGAACCCGGGAGGCGGAGCTTGCAGTGAGCTGATATCGCGCCAGCCACTGCACTCCAGCCTGGGCAACGAAGCGAGATTCCGTCTCAAAAAAAAAAAAAAAGAAAGAAAAGAAAAAGAAAAAAGAAAAGAAAAGAAATGTGAGTACTAGAAGCAGATCGGTGAGGTAACCACTTTTCCAACATTAGATATGAAGTTCAAACAAAGGATATTTTAGTTTATTTTAACTGGAGATTTCCAAAGAAGCACCTTATTTCTATGTTATTTGATATTTAGACATCGGCTTTTAGATTAGAGACATATTACGATTGTCAATTCAAAGCAAAAAAGTAAAAGACATAAATGCCATTACCTATCTGGAATATGTTAAGCAATATAAAACAGTAAAAGAAAGGAGAACATCTTCCATTATTTGTAATGACAACAATATGCCACCTACTATATATAAATACAATACTGCCAAACCTTCTGAATTAGTTTTTATGTGATGAGAGTGGATTTAGCCACTCCATGACTTCTCAATCAGCTTTTCTTGTGACCAAACTCGTACACAGTCATGTGACACATAACGATGGTTCAGTCAAGGATGGACTGCATATATGATGGTGATCCCATAAGATTATAATGAAGCTGAAAAATTCCCATTGCATAGTGACATCATAGCCACTGTAATGCTGAGGCATAATTACTTTTTTTTTTTTATAAATTCAATGTAGCCTAAGTGCATGGTGTATACAAATTCCACAGTAGTGTACAGTAATATCTTAGACCTTCACATTCACTCAACACACACTCACTGACTCATCAGAACAACTCCCAGCCCTGAAAGCTTTTTTTTTCATGGTAAGTGCTCTGTATGGGTGCACAAGTTTAAAAACTTTTTATACTATATTTTTATTGTACCTTTTCTGTTTAGATATGTTTAGACACACAACACTTACCACTGTGTTACGGTCGCCTACAATATTCAGTAGAGTAACATGCTGTACAGGTTTGCAGCACAGGTTTATAGCCTAGGAGCAATAGGTGATACCTTATAACTCAGCTGTGTAGTAGCCCGTATCATCTAGGTTTGCATACGTATACTTTATGATGTTCCCACAGGATGAAATTGTCTAATGATGTATTTCTCAGAATGTATCTCCATTATTAAGCAATGCATGACTGTATTTATAAGCTAACATTAGGATGTATGCTATAGAATGAAGTAAAGCCCATAAAACCATGACCTAGCACTCACTCAAATAGAGCCATAGTCACCTGGACAACAGACTAGGTTTTTATAGAATTCAAACCCAAAGTCTCCTGAACCATTTACTGAGACCCTCTTGTGCAAGATGCAGCATTAGTCTTTCTGAACAGTGTCATGCAACAGACAAAGACTTTAACTCACCCACTCACATCCACACATTTAAAAAGAAAAAAAGCCAAGTTTTCAATCATGTCTGTCTCTCTACATTCTCTTTCCTCTGCTTCACTTACCCAGCACTAAAGGAGCAGAGAGATGAGTAAAATCAGACCCTTCCAGCAGGGCCAGCTTCACAGATAGACATCCTGTGTAGTAGCACAGAATCAGGTCAGAAGGGTCCTCTGCTGGATTAATGCTCTATTATCATTGTCTTAAAATTCTTAATAAAATTGTATAGCTGGTCCTACCTGTGAGGATAGATAGAACATAGTGGAGAAAACAGTCCCTTTAAGGCCTTCTTGGGGGCATTGCAATGAAGAGATCTGCCTTCTGTATAGTTGTCTAACAGATAAGTCATCAAATTGATCTCAAGGCATTCTAGGTATTTTAGACAATTTTTCAGATTATTGTCATATTTCTTAAGGGCAGATAGAAGTGAAATGTGATGTTTGTCCTTTTTTTCCTAGTTAACTATTCCTCCTAATAATCTGTTTTACAGCTGGGTGCAGTGGCTCACCCCTGTAATCCCTCCACTTTGGGAGGCCGAGGTGGGCGGATCACAAAGTCAGGAGAACAAAACCATCCTGGCCAACATGGTGAAACCTCGTCTCTACTAAAAGTAGAAAAAATTAGCCGGGCATGGAGGCACGCACCTGTAATCCCAGCTACTCGGGAGGCTGAGGCAGGAGAATTGCTTGAACCCAGGAGATAGAAGTTGCAGTGAGCCAAGATGGCACTTCTGCACTCCAGCCTGGGCAACAGAGTGAGACTCCACCTCAAAAACAAACAAACAAAAAAAAACAAAGAAAAACTGCTTTACTGATATCTCATACCAAATATAAGCTCTGGTAAAAATGATCTTGCAAACTTTCAAAGCTGCCACTTTTTTTATGTCAATTTACAGCACATGCCCATCTTTTTTCACGCTCGGAAGAACTTAGCAGCTCTTCTCAACTTTAAAACAGTTAATGATTGTAAAGACCTAGTCCATTGGAAATGCAAGAAAAACCCACATTTTTCAAGTTTTAAATCCCTCACAAATTTTACGGATACAAAAAGGAAAAAAAAGCTTCTCTTACTGGTTTGAAAATGAACAGCACTGTCACTGACAACAGATAATGATCTGCAGTGCCCAGGTCACCACCTGATAGTTATTAAATGTTAACATTAAACAGGAAAGGAGAATTCTTTTCTTACAAGGCCATGACCAGATAAAAAAAACTATCTGGAATTTAGTGCCCAATTGTATACTGGAAAGTTTGGCTTTACATACAGGTAGAGGCTTGTGTGATAACATTTTGGAGATGTAGAGAAGTCCTGCTTACTCCAAATTCTTACCCACAACTTGATATTGTGTTTGGAATTCTAACGCTGGGATTTATTCTTTTGGGTTAAAAATTGCCTTATTAAGCATTCTATGCTCCTTTGTTGCCATCACTAGTAGATCCCCTTTCTAGATGATTGGGGAGACTCAAAGGGGCATGAAAGTAAGTAAAAGACATGCTGAAAGAAGAAAATGGGCCGTAGGAAATAAAATTTTCATCATGTTTTCCTATTGAAGCCTCATAATTTTGCCCAAAACTAAAGTCAAAACCTGATGCATTGCAAGATCATTGCAGGAAGTAACAGCTTTAACATCAACAACATCAATAATACTAACAACATGTACTCTTGAGTGTTGTGTATGACGTTGTCCCAAGCATACATTTTATGTGTTACCTCATTTAATTCTCAAAATAACCATATGGAGATAATTATTTGTATCAGTTCAAATGCTTTTTACTGTAAGAGCTAGAGTTAGAGCCCATTCAAAATGATGTAAATAATAAAGAAGACTTTTTAAAAAAATAACCAAACATGCAGAGTTGGCTATTTCTAGAGTAAGGTAATCCAGCAGCTCAGTGATGACATCAATGTTCTTTCCGCTCTGCCCTCCTGGTAATGTTTAAGGATTGTCAGTTTATGGGTCCAAAATGGCAGTAACTGCTACAGGTATCATAGCTTCATTCAATGTCTAAAAGACAGAAAAGAACATGCATTTTAAGGATGAGGGCAATTTCCCAGAAGCTGTTCTGTGATTTACCTCAAGTCCTATTGGCTTTCATTTCAGGACGTATCAATTTCTAAATTAATCATTCTTGCAGTGAATACCATACGCTTGACTGGCTTAAACTAATCAAGCTTTGCCTCCTGAGGCTGAGACGAAATCCAGCCATCTCTGTATATAAGGGTGTCCAAAGTCTAAACAAATTAGGAACTGTGTTAGCAAAGAAATAGGAAGGGGATGGATTTTGCATAGATAACCTAATATGTCGACCACAGACTTAGTTGGTGATGACATTTGGATAGAGCCTCCATCTGTTGGACTCTGAAGGTTATACTTTCAGCCACTGTGTAAGACTGCTTGTGTATGCACATTCATATACATTCCGAGTTTTTGAAAAAAATAATTTTTAAAGTTAAGCACCAGAGTATTACCATCATAAACTTAACAAGGAAATCCAAAATGGTTTCTCTATACGTGACCTCTACTAGAAGAGTGGCAGCATTTTTGCTCAGCAGCTACAATCTTCCCAGGCATCTGTTAAGCTCTACACACTGGCAAAAACCTGGTGGGAAATTTTTGCTTGGCAAGACCACCGTGGTCATTGAAAGGAGTTCCCACACCTCTTAGAATAATGACAGCAAGAAAGGATTACGAGAAATCTTGAAGGGTTGCTCCTGCTTAAAAGTTGACCCCATTTGATAATGTAGTGGAGTATGAGACAACTGCTAAGTGTGGTGTATCTTTAGCCATATTATTTCCCTAAGGTAATCTTGTTTCTTACTACTCTAGGAAAACTGGTCATTCCCAAACTTCTAAATGTATTACCAAGATAACTTCTAGATTTTCTTCAGCTAATTCTCATAAGCATATATGATATTTTGAAGTTGGATAAAAGAATTTTTTTCTTCCAGAGAAGAAACAACTGGTTTGGAAGATATAGTAGAAATACCTATATATTGCATTCCATATTTTTTTCCCTTAGAATTATTTGATTATTTTAAAAATAGAATGGTGATGACTTTACCAAAATCTTGTATTTAAATGGAAATAGTTAATGGCAGAGAACATTAAAATCTTAGATTACTGATTCTACCTGATTGGAAAAAAATATTCTTTTGTTTATACAGGCTTCTGTGGAAATGAGCTAAAAATTGTAGCTGAATTCAACTGTTAGTAATATTCTCCAAAAATACATCAAAGTAGATAAAGAGGCTAAGAAGCCTTGCATTCATGAATTAAAAAATTGGAATTTCTAAGGAGAAAAGTCAGTTTTAGTTTTCTTCCCCTTCACCTTTGTTTTCCTTTCCCATTCATCTCCACACTCATTCTTTCTTTGTTTAATTGTAACTATGGAGGCAAAAACTAAGTGTATGTGCTTCTTATGTCGTCCAAGTGGAGAAATTTTTAAGCAAATTAAGAATGGCCAGGAACTAAATGATAAAAATAGAGATGACTTATAACACTATGTTTACATTTATGTTATGATATGGCCTATTAGTGAACTAAACAATTTTATTTTTGTCTTGAAAAATTGGCTGGATATTTTGTTACCATGGAGAGGTAGGCTAAATTCAGCCATAAGATTCCAAGTATATTCAGTGAAAAAGAAAAGTTTACCAACGAAATGATTTACTGTTATCAGGATCATTTTGAATATAAAGCAGAAAAATACTTTTATTATTTATAAAAAGTACATCACATTTTTTACACATCAAAGGAGAAATTTTATCAAATACTATAACTACTTGTCAGTTTATGATTTTGTGAGATATTTCATATTTAGATCACAAATAAGAATAAAAATAATAGGAAAATGTAACCAGTTAAGATTTTATTGGGTATAGAGTATCCTACAAATATTGTTTTATACACTACTTAAGCTAAATGTGACAACTTGGAAATATAAAAAGTCATAGGAAACCAAAAAGTGGTTTTGAACCCTGAAACTTCTCAAAGAAAGAGAAAATTAGATCAGATAACTTTTTTTCTTTTTCCTAGAAAACTTGGCATTAGAGTGACAATGAAGAAACTGTAGATAGGGAATGACAGAAAATAGACCATGATCATGATTTTATTCCCTACCATAAGGGTATAAATGAAAGAGCTGAAGTTATTTCTTATTTTAATATTTTGCTGACATATTATACCCTGGAGAGAACTCTTAGTAAATATCCTGTTGAATAAATGAATAAATCAAAGACATGAGTGGAACTGTCTCTAGAATCGTTAAGACTTTTCCAGTGGCTTTTAAAGGAATACTTTAGCATGATATGGGGATGAAAGAGAGCTCTGGAATGAAACTAGTTAACAAAATTAACTTCTTGCCCTGAAACATAAATAAATTATAAACTGAATTCATTCCAATAAAACAATGGAATGAGATTGGGTCAGTAACATCCAAATGCAAAAATATTGTGTTGCTAATGGCAGGCATGTTTATATTCCTTTCTTTAACTGGTTTCCATTTACCAATCCAATTTCCTCTTAAGTGGAGTGTGTATCTTGGAATATACCCATGGAATGTGATCCAGGGAGACTCTCTACACCTAATCCTCCAAAATGAGTGAGTCAGACACAGCATCCATGGTAATCTACAAAGAACCCAAACATGGAAACTACCATTGTTGAAATATGACCTACTTAGATGTGTCACCTGTGGCAATGTAGAAGAACTAAGTAAATAAGTGCATATATTCTATAAATATTGGAAGATTTTCTACAGTACTTTTAATCTATAGTTGTAAATATTAATGAATGAAACTTTAGAGCATTCGAAGATATATTTGACCATATAATTATTACTTCTACTATATAGATAGAAACCTAAAGACAACACAAACAGTAGTTCCATTTCAACAATTGTAATTTACATTTTTCAGTTATTTACATATAAATAGGTATGTTGTCTGCTCCACTCATTGACATGCGTATAGTCTCAGAATCTACTGGTTTTTGCCCACATCCTTATAATTACAAAAGTAATAGTGGCCACTTTAAACTGCTTCACATATATGCATACTGATATATCTTTACAAACCAAAAATGTAGGAAAACTATCAAGAGTAACTATGTAACGGCAAGAATTCAGACATACACTAGAAACACACAATGGTGGATTTCCTACCTCTTTAAAGTTGTCCTCAGGCAAAGGCCTCAGTCATCCACCAGGAGGGAAGCTAGATTAATCATTGCTTGAACTTAGAGCAAGATCAGGCTTCTATACCCATCACTGCCCTGAAATGGCATAGTGTACAATCTGCTTTGATTTTAATTCAAGACATTTGAAGCAAGTAGTATTATATCCACTGTTTTGCACATTAGGAGGTTGAGACCCAAAAAGCTAAGTCAACTTCAGTAGAGTCACATATCAAGAAAGTGATGGAATGAGACTTCCAACCAGATAGACTACCTCTAGAGTCATTGCTCTGTTAATCAGAAGAGAGACAATTTTTCTAACAACTGAATTAAGCTCAAAGAACCCAGAAGTTCTGAGACTTATTCTAGAATAATTAAATGACACTAAAATGTTAAATTTGCTGTTATTTTCTCTACATTGGGTTAAAGTTCCTGTTCTCAGAACAGTAAAATACAATCCTGGCTGTGCCAAATAAAAAAATGAGATTATACATATAGGTATATATTTTTACACATACATAGAAAATGACCAAATGGAAACAAAAGGAACTGTTTAGTGGTTAGTTACCTCTGAGGATTTGTTAGAATGAGGACGTGAGAGGGTGAAGGATTTTACTTTTCATTCTGAACAGTTAGTTTTTTCCCAAGAGTACATATTTTTAAAAATAAAAATCAAAAAGTAACTGTCAACATCCCTGATATTCCTGCTTGTTAAGAAATATACAATATTTTTGGAGCTGAAGCAAGCTACTTGTAAGAAAGGAATCACTAGATACCAACTTTCACCTGTCCCATGAGAACAGATAGTCATTGGAAAAGACTTTAAACAAACCACATAGGATATTTGTTTGCACAAGAAATGACGGATGTACATATTACCAAGGTACTGTACGTTCTAACAAAGAGTGTAATCATATTCATTCCTGGTAATGAGAATAATCCTTTGAAGAAAAATTAATGCTATCACAGTCAATAGACAACGCAACTAGCACCAAGAAAATTTCCAGGTAGTATAAATGGAAGTTGAGCAAAGTTCAAGTAAAATTGCAGTATGTGGACTGAGTTTTAGTCCAATTCTATACATCCCATAATTTCCAAGACATTGTTTAAATTGAATGAGTGAATCAATCAAAATGTTTTAATTCAATCTTTTTCTTTCTTTTCTTTTTTTTTTTTTTTTGAGACAGAGTCTAGCTCTGTCACTCAGTCTGGAGTGCAGTGGCGCTATCTCGGCTCACTGCAAGCTCCGCCTCCAGGTTTCACACCATTCTCCTGCCTCAGCCTCCCGAGTAGCTGGGGCTACAGGCTCCCGCCACCATGTCCAGCTAACTTTTTTTTTTTTTGTATTTTTAGTAGAGATGAGGTTTCACCGTGTTAGCCAGGATGGTCTCGATCTCCTGACCTTGTGATCTGCACGCCTCGGCCTCCCAAAGTGCTGGGATTACAAGCGTGAGCCACTGCGCCCGGCCAATTTAACTTTTAATGTTTTTTAAACTACCTTTTATCTATAATATGATACTGGATATGCATGCTGGTGCTTTCAGTGAACCACAATGGTGACTTTTGGATCACAATGTCTTGCTGGAAAAAGAAAAACAAAAGTTGTATTTTTTCTGAATGAGGTTCTCATGCTTCCCCCATTCACTTAACTGGGAAAACAAATTGAAGATTCACTTTGCTTCATATATAATCTTGACCAGGTAGCCTTACAGATAAATTCTGCCAAACATTTAAAGAAGAACTAATAACAGACCTTATTAAATACTTCCAAAATACAAAAGGGAACACTGCAATCTCATTTTATGAGGCTATCACCTTACTACCAAAACCAGACAGACTCCACAAAAAATGAAAACTATAGGCCAATATTCCTGATGAAAATAGATGTAAAAATCCTCAATAATATGTTTGCAACATGAATTTTGCAATGTGAATTCAATAGTACATTAAAACGATGACATCATGACTACGTGGAATTTATCCTTGAGATGCAAAAATGGTTCAACATATACAAATTAAACGATGTGGTACATTACTTAACAGAAAGAAGGATGAAAATTATATGATAATCTCAATGGATGCAGAAAGAGCATTTGACTAAATTCAACACCCTTTTATAGTAAGGAGTCTCAATAAATTAGGTATAGAAAAAATTTACCTCAACATAATAAAGGCCATATAGGAAAACACTATACTAAATTGTGAAAAACTCAAAGCTTTTCCTGTAAGATCAGGGAAAAGGTAAGAATGTTCGCTTTTACTATTTCTATTCAAAATAGTACTGGAAGCCCTAACCAGAGAAATTAGGCAGGAAAAGAAAAAGGTATCCAAATTAGAAAGGAAGAAATAAAATTACCTCTGTTTACAGACGACATCATCTTATGTATGGACAACCCTAAAGACTACACACACACACACACACACACACTCACACACACAACCTATCCGAACTAACATACAAATTCATTAAAGTTACAGGATACAAAATCAGCATTCAAAACTCAGTTGTGTTTTTACACACTAACAACAAACTTTCTGAAAAGAAATAAACTCAAAATGGATTAAAGACTTAAGCATAATACCTGTATCCATGAAACTCCTAGAAGAAAACATAGGGAAAAAAACATCTTGACCTTTCCTTTGGAAATTGTTTATTCGATATGACACTGAAAACAAGGCAACAAAAGCAAAAGTAGATGAATGGAATTACATCAAACTAAAAGGCTTCAGTACAGCAAAGAAAAACAACAAAATTAAGTAGCAATATATAGAATAGGAGAAAATATTTGTAAACTGTGTATCTCATAAAATGCTAATATCCAAATATATAAAGAACTACTATAACTCGATAGCAAAGAAAAAATCTGATTTAAAAATACGTGAAGGAACTGACTGGACATCACTCCAAAGAAGACATACAAATGGCTGAAAGGTAAACAGACAGTGCTTAACATCATTAATCATCAGGGAAATGCAAATCAAAACCACAATGAGATATCCCCTTATACCTAGTGTTGTAGAAAACGTAGAGAAAAAGGAATCCTTGTACATTGTTGGTGGGAATGTGAATTGGTATAGCCACTATGGAAAATAGTATGGAAGTTCCTCAAAAAATTAAAAATAGGACTCCCATATGATCCATCAATCCCTCTTCTGGACATATATCCAAAGGAAATGAATCAATATGTCAAAGATATATCTACACACATATGTTCATTGCAGCATTATTCACAATAGCCAAGACATGGAAGAAATCAGAATGTCTATTTATGGATGCATGGATAAAGACAAAGTTACACACACACACACTCTCTCACACTTACAGAGGGGAATATTATTCATCGTTAAAAAAGAAGAAAATCTTGCAATTTTAGATAACATGGATTAATCTGAAGGACATTATGCCAAGTGAAATAAACCAGACACAGAAAAACAAATACTACATGATTTCACTTATGAGGAATCTAAAACAGTCAAACTAATGGAAGCAGAGAGTAGAAGGTGGTTGCCAGGGGTTGTGGGGAGGGGGAAATTAGGAGTTATTGTCAATTGGTACAAAGTTTCAGTCAAGCAAGATGAATAAGACCTAGTCTATTATATGGCATAGTAGTACTTATAGTTTATTGTACTATAACTTAAAATTTACTAAGGCGATAGATCTTATGTTAAGTGTTCTTATCATGAATAATAATAATTGTAATTAATAAAGGGGACATGAGAAAACTTCTGGATGTGGTGTGTTTATGGCATTGATTATGGTAGTGGTTTTACAAGTATATTTTATTTAAGCTCATCAAGTTATATAGATTAAGTATGTACAGTTTTTGTAGGTCAATTGAACCACAATAAAGTGGTTTTTTAAAAAAGAAAAAGACTATGGTGCTAGAGACAACAAGCTGTTCACGACATTTGGGTTTTCTTCCTTTGCTGGAACAGAAAGGGGAAGGGTTGAGATCTATGAATCATTTTTATTTTCTAGGTTCCAGTTCCTTAGAATCCTAAGCCTCAATACCACAAAGAAAAGGGAAACAAAAAAGTGCTGAAATCAGCTCCTTTGGAAGTGCAGCAGGTGAGGAGAAACCCATACGCTTTAAAACTAGAGACACTGACATACACATAAAATACGTTACAAATGCCAGGTGTGAAGGGATCAATGAATCTAAGCATGTCTGTTACCCATTTGTAGCACATTGGTTGGGAAGCTCTGAAATAGGAAAGATCACTTTATCTGATTTCTCAAGATATTGAAGGTAATAATTTTTACTTTTTGATATTAATGGCTGGCAAAACCAACTATTATATTTCTTATAGTAGAAGGCAGAAGTCTATTACAAAAACTGCAAGGACTTGGGTGATCACTACTGTTTTGAATTCCCTAGAAACAGCTCTGCCTGTGAAAAATGTTTTCTAAGATTATTAATTTTTTAATCAATAGAAGAAAGCATTTAAGAAAATCAAAATGACAGACTTTTTATATTAAAGTTGTCATAAGGACTTATAATTCTTTCATAGATGATAACATAATAAAAAGTGCTAGTAAGAAATCTGATTTATACATGATTCCCAGTCTCACAAACAGCATTGTCTCAACAAAACTTTAGGGAATGTATAAAATAATTTCTGGGATTTTATCCATGAATACAATTAGTATTGAAAACATTTTCCTTGTTGGATTCATATGCAGGCAAGTCTTAGTAATTTCAGCCAATGAAACAAAACAGCAACAACCAGGTTAAAGATTTGGAAACCTGTAAAGTGAAACTTAAAAATTAAGAGCACTATTATTGCTGAATATATTTTACATCCATTACTTTAATTAATTTCATATACAGAAACTAGAGGAATGACTAATATTTGTTTATGCCAACTGTATTTTAAGCTACTTGCTTGAGTGAAAGATAAGGCCATTTCCTTTCACAAGTCAATAATTTTTTTCTTAAACCCTTATTAACAATATTCAGTTGCTCAACAAAATCTAATTAGAATTGATACTATTTGGGTATACTTTTACTTAGCACACATTGGAATAATCTCTGATTTTGAATCAGTTGCAGTGTAGTATAACAACGTTTTATTCTAAATTCAAGACTCTTTTCAAAGCTGTAAAGAAAGACTATGTCTCTACGGAGTTAGCAGTTTAATATTCTTCACTCCACTAAACAACCAATTAAATTCATTGAACCTTTTCCTCCACAGAAAATTCAAGGCAGAGAAAAGACCCAATCTAATAGCCTCAGCTTAGAACTATTGCTTCTAGAAGCAGGAATAAAGATTATCGTCTCTGCACTTAGACTCAGCCAAAACGGCATGTAATTTAATATGTATTAATGCACACATTGTGTATTGGAGTCCAGTGAATTTAAAGAAGAAAGAATTAGGCAGACAAAACTATCCTCTTTTCAGCATCAACACCATGCTTACCATCTGTTTTTAAAGTTTTTTTTTATATAATTGAATAGCTACCTATTCATAATGACAACCTGTATACATGCATGTGTGCCTACACCCATATGCACACAATACATGCGCACACACAGCCATAGCAGCGGCAGCTGTATTTCCTCTTCTTCCTCATTCTTCTTACCATTTTAACTCTGCTCCAAAATGGTTATGGATAGAAGAATGATCTTGCAAATATATCCACATCTTAATCCACAAAACCTGTGAATATGCTACCTTACATGCAGAAGAAACTTTGCAGATGTGTGTAAGGTTAGGGAAGCTGAGATGGAGAGATTCCCCCAGATTATTTTCGTAGGCCCAATGTAATCACACAAATCCTTAAAGTCAGAGAGTATGTCATAGATATGATTAGAGAGAGAGATGACAAAAGAAGAAGGGCTGGAGGATGGAAGGAGAGTCTGAAAGAGATGTGAGATGATGGATCTGAAGGAGGAAGAAGGGAGACCTGAGCCAAAGAAGGTGGATATCTTTTAGAAGCTAGAAATGGATCTCAGTTGACTGCTAACAAGTAAATGGGGACCACAGTCCTACAACCACAAGGAACTGAATTCAACTGACAATCCAAATGATAAAGGGAACAGAATCACCCTGAAAGCCTCCAAAATGAATGCAGTCTTCTAGCAACTTGATTCAGCCCAGTGAGATCCATATCAGATGGATGACCTATAGTACTTTAAAATAACAAGTTTGTATTGTTTAGAACACTAAATTTGTGGTGATTTGTTATAGCAGCAACAGAAAACTAATGTACTAAAATATGTAAACAAGGAAAAATTGTACTCTAAGAAACAACAAAGACAGTTCTGTCTACATCTGCATATTTCAGATGTAGAATAATCTTAGATTATTCTGAAGCATGTTCTAGTTATTTTCTAGAAATAAATGGCCTAAGGCCAGATCCTTAAAAATTACTGCAGGCTTTTACACAATGGCAGAGTATGAAAGTAAATGCTTCAGATGCCATCATTGAGAGATGTAGGATGTTTCTAGGGCCAGCTTTGCCTCTTGAATATGTGTATCAGCTACTCTGGTTCTGGCCAACACCAGAGCACACTGCTTTGTCACTGCAGGGTGACACTTAGATAAAAAGGGTGTTGCTTCCTTCTTAACCTGTTGTGCTTCCAAAGGAGCACATTATTCTTACTAATACTGACGGTCGGGGTACATCTTTTTGCTTTTCCTTTGTTACTAATATTGAAGATTGGGATTATAAAAGACTTAAACAATATGAAAGATCCATTAGGTTTCAGGCCTTCATCTTTCTGATCTAAATAGAGGGACAAAATTTAAGATATTATGAACACTGGTACACACATGTGACGCTCCAAGAATCTGAAGTCTCCAGAAAGAGGGCCTTCCAGATGATAGATACAGAGTGAGTGGTGGTTTAGAGATGAGCTCTAGGGTCTGACTTCTCGGGCCGGAATTGCAGCTCTGTCACTTCCAAGCTGAGGGAATTAAGCAAATAATTGCTTAATCTTTCTTTCAATTAAGGATGGTCAATAGAGTGATTAGCTCATAAGGCTGTTGTGTGGATTATAAGTGCTCAACAGATGTCTTCTATTTTTATTAAATATTTACTGAGTTGACTGGATAGAATGATGTCACTCTTTCTCCTTTCTTTACAGGTAAGACATTGGGTGGCCAGTTGTTTTCAGAACATTTATTACTAAAACATTTCCTTACTATAGGAAATGCATCAAGCCTGACTGGAGATAAATAATAAGACACTTAGAGTAGAGGTGGTTTTTTTAAACTTCCATAAAAAACAAAACACTTAGACTAGAGGTGGCTTTTTAAACTTCCCACGACTCCTGGGCTGCATGAGGATTTGGAAAGAGTATCGAGAGATCAAAATCAATTTTCTCAAAATTACCTACTTTCCCATAGTTCTCCAAAGAATTCTGTCTTACTACTAGAAAATCAGGCAGATGAAAACCCATGTGGAGTGACTGAAGGAGCACTAGGGGTGGGGGAATCTCAAACTATCTCCTCACTGGCTGCTCTAGAACCTAAAATACATCATTTGCTAATCATCTCTTTGACAATGGAAGGCTAAGAGGTTTCTTGGACCCTTACAAAGTAGATGAATAGCTTTGTTTCGTATGGAAAGGATGAGTGAGGACAGGTAAAGAGTAGAAATGAATGGCTTGAAATGATCTAATTAGTATTTTAGAATCAAAGGCTATACCAAGACATGGGAAGAAACACTACAGATAACTTATAATGCAGTTTTTATTTGTCTTAAATTTATTCATGCAGGTAGCTTACAGGATTATGCGACACGTAAGCCTTGTTTCACCCACTGGTTCCCAATCATTTCTTGCTCCTCAAAAGCAACTATTTCCAACTTGTTTGATTTTTAAAAAATTTTTGGCTGGGCGTGGTGGCTCACATGTGTAATTCCAGCACTTTGGGAGGCAGAGGTGGGTGGATCACTTGAGGTGGGGAGTTCAAGACTAGTCTGGCCAACACCCCCGTCTGTACTAAAAATACAAAAATTAGCCAGGTGTAGTGGCGCACATATGTAATCCCAGCTACTTGGGAGGCCGAGGCAAGAGAACTGCTTGAACCTGGGAGGCAGAGGTTGCAGTAAGCCAAGATCATGCCACTGCACTCCAGCCTGGGAAACAGAGAGAGTCTCCATATAAAATAATAATAATAATAATAATAAATAAAAACTAATTAAAAAAATAAAAAAATTCCATATCACTAGCTAGCATGCTTATTTATATTGCTTAATATTATTTCAGTTCTAAGCCCTACATGTTGGCTTCTAGCTGCAGATAATAAAGGTTTTGTTTTTTCTCATACTCTACCTACAGTCACACCATACATGTGAATACACTCCTGCTGCTGTCTCCCGATGTGATAACAAGCAGATTGATATCCACTGTTTACATTGTTATGATGATGGAGATGCTTTTGGCAGTGGAGCCATTTCATATCTCTTGAGTATCTTTTCTTTCTTTTTGACTTTTTCCACTTTTAAGTTCTTTTGAATCCCAAGGCTCTATCTCATTTTCCTTTGCCAATTTTTCTATTTATCATGAACTTATGGAAACTCTTCTCCAGCTGTGTTAATCTTCTTTCCATGTATTCAAATATTAAGTACATTAAGTAGCCTATCAGTTTTACCTTCCTATAATCTCTCTCCAGTCCTTCTGATCTGCCCCAGTCTAGTTTGGTTAATCTCAAGGCCTGCTACCTTACCATGATTTTGGTGATTTCTATCCCCACCATCTTTTGTTGTATCCCTTGTTTGTCAGACTTTGTCTTCCTCTTTCATGGTTCACTTTCTTGTTTTCATAGACAATATCCTCTAGGAGTTTCCTCCTCATTCAGTCAATCAACTTTTTGCTACATACCCAGTGCGATGCACTGTTCCAGGCACTGAGGGTGCAGTGGGGATGCATCCTGATGGGATTATATTTTGAAGAGCACCAAGATAGAAAAGGACCAAACTGCTTCCATCCACTTGCAGCAGAGACGATCCTGTCCCATCGGCCCTACAGAGCAGTGATGTTGTAGGAGAGAGTTGGCAACATCTTCCTAGTATCCAGTTCCCATCTTTTCAGGTGAAAACATCCTTTTCTCTGGGAATGGTGCCTGCCTCCCCTACTTCATGTGATCATGACCACATGGTCTAGCCTGGGGATAGACAGATAGCAAAAGCTGAGCTTTTGTATACAGACTTTTAGTGCATAGTCTGAGGTCACTAAACAGAATTATACACCTAGAGCTCTCCATAGCTATGCCCCCTTTACCCCTTGAGCATGGAAGTTTGCTCCATTCAAAACTTGCCTCATTCTCTAGCGGTACAGTGCATCTACTCTGTGTAAGACATTGCACCAAATCCCATGAGCTACACCTGAAGAAAGCCTGCCTGCATACGGATAGAATAAGGTTAATGTAGACAGAATCAAAGTTGAGAGAGAAAGAGACAGAGAGACAGAGAGATCCACATCATTTGTCTGTCCTGTACACCTCCAAGTTCTACCCTTGGAATCCCAAATCCTTCCAGGCACTTAATTTCCCCCTTTTGCTTAGCTAATCTGATCTGAGTAATGAAAAGCAGTAAAAGAGAAATCAGCTATTGCAGAAAAATATTTGGAAGATACTCTATTAAAGGCCTGAGATCTCCCTCACAATCCAGTGTAATGGCTTTTCCCTCTCCCAGAAAATAAGATGAGATTAAATAAAATTCTCCAATGTCTCTGGACCCCTTCCAAATGACATTCCACACATTTGCAGTAAAGAAGGCGAGCAGATGAATATGTAAGATCAGCACATTCCCTGTGAAAAGAACACCTTTGTCAGGACATAGTCTCTATGAGGTCAGGGATTTTTCTAATAATATTCACTCCTATGTCCCTCATCCTTAGAAAAGTATTTGTTGAATGGATATACACAGGCATATATTCATATGCTTGAATGAACTTCTAACACATAAAAGATTGAAGGCCTTCACTGTCCTCAACAAGAGAAATAGAGAACATTGTGTTGGGTGTTTGCCATAGGCCCTTAAGTTTTGTCTGAGTGAAACAATGAAAGAAGAAGACATCTCCATTCTTTGTCCCCCTAACCCCACCAAAAAATGTTTTTTCTTTTCTTTTTTTTTTTTTCTTTTTTTTTTTTTTGAGACAGAGTCTCACTGTGACACTCAGGCTGGAGTGCAGTGGTACAATCTTGCCTCACAGCAACCTCTGCCTCCTGGGTTAAAGCAACCCTCCTGCCTCAGCCTCCTGAGTAGCTGGGGACTGCAAGCATGCACCACCACACCTGGTTAATTTTTATATTTTTAGTAGAGATGGGGTTTTTCCATGTTGGTCAGGCTGGTCCCGAATTCCTCAAGTGATCTGCCCACCAGAAGATTTTTAAGGTTCATGACTTCTAATTGGATCAGATAAACCCTAAAGGGGTTATTGAATCACAACTTCAGGCAGAAGTACTAGGACGATTTCTACCTCATTGCAATGAAAGGAAACAAAGTACAGTCCCTCCTACAGAGGGAAGATAGTGCCAATTTTGACAGAATATAAAACACAAAGTAAAGGCAAAAAGAAAAAAATATTTTCTTAACACTTTTGGATAAAACCAGGCTTATCTTTGTTCTCAAGCTATTTCCAGGGAGCTACAGTGGATGGGCCACTTAGCAATATCCTTATACACAAAATCCTTATTAGCAGATTGCTTCATGATGAAATGTCAGGCAACCCATCAAAATGCTATTGATTATGTTATTAAAGAGTACAGATAGAAAATAATAAATCATTTGTGGTTGTTGCTTATTCAGACTTTTAAAGATATGTGAACAACCTGAGACTTCATCTTTAGAGAAGTGGATGAGGTTTAAATGGGGCAAGACTTCTTTTCCAGATAACCAATATATCACTTTTTAGCTGAAAGGGACATAAAAACTCCATTTGGAGGCTGAGGGTATATTTTTCAATGTCTCAAATGAGCTTCTCTTTGAAATATTAATGATTCGTCTCAATGGTGCCCAAGGAAGAAGTATTGATGGTCAGACAACCAAAGCTACCTTCAAATTTGATGGTATTTTTGTTACATATGCTACATTCAATGGAAACATTCAATAGAAACTTTCTGGCATAGACTAAAAGATACAGCAAGACAAACCCTCACCACTTGGTGCTGAGGGACAAATCCAGCAAGTCATGTTGGAGTGTTTGTCTCCCTGCCATTGTCACTGTGAGATCCAGTTATTAGTATGAAGATGTGTTGGGAAAAGACTATTACTGATTGCTTATGTCAACTAAACAGATAAGCCAAGATGAAAGATCTGTAGTTAATGGTCTTTCTGCTTTTGCTCGACATAAAATCTAAATTGTTCATGTTGACATACTCATAATGAAATGAGTTAACTCTGAGAGTTATTTGGCCACTTTTTGTTCTGTTTTGTGTGTTGAAGCCAGGTGCTAATCTCACAAGCACATTCATTTTCAATTTTGCTAGTCTTTCTTCATAGAACTTCTTCTGATTTTTATGTTTTTATATGTTCATTTTTTATCTCCCACCCTTGAAAGCAAACTCTATTCTTTGTCTAGCATGTATAGCAGTGTCATCTCAGCTCCTACTATTCATAATAGGTCCCTAATAAATAATTGATAAATGACAGGAGGCTTTGCCAGCATTAGTCACCTTCCCTCAGAAGATTTCCATCTCTTCCTAACTTCAGTTTTTGAAATAGAAGGCATATGAACACACTGTAATTCTTCCCCTTAAAGAATGAAAATTGGCCAGGAGCGGTGGCTCACGCCTATAATCCCAGCACTTTTGGAGGCTGAGGCAGGCGGATCACGAGGTCAGGAGATCCAGACCATCCTGGCTAACACGGTGAAACCCCGTCTCTACTAAGAATACAAAAAAAATTAGCCAGGCTAGGAGGCGGGTGCCTGTAGTCCCAGCTACTCGGGAGGCTGAGGCAGGAGAATGGCGTGAACCCGGGAGGCGGAGCTTGCAGTGAGCCGAGATCACGCCACTGCACTCCAGCCTGGGCGACAGAGCAAGACTCCGTCTTAAAAAAAAAAAAAAAAAAGAATGAAAATTCACCTCAGACGCACTTACCAGAGGACTGGCATTTGGAAAAAGAATCTAATACTAATTTTCCTGCTGAAAGAAGACTGCTGATAAAGATGATTATAATAGTCCTGGTTGGTAAACTTATTTTGATGATGCATTAACTATAGCTGGGTTTTCACCTATATGCTTTCAAAACATACACAGAAAGGGATTAACTTGAGTGGCTAAATCAATATGGTTGTTAAAACTAGCAGATTAAGTAGTTATACAGTAAGTACAGATGACAGAGTACAATATAAAAATTGCTTATTACTCATCCTTAAATAAATTAATCATCTATTATGGACAGAGAAAACAAATAACTTCATCCAGAGAAACTCACTGAGAGAACACACTTCCTTAACATAAACAGTGGAAATAGAAATCATGTTTCATGAAGTAGTTTTCAAATATGCAGAGTCAATATGGTCTACAGTAACAAGATGAAGATTATTACTTTTCTTCAGTTGAATTTGCCTTATGTAACCAACCAGTGTGTGAGTTGGTGAAAATGCCTGTATTGTCATATGGTTTTATACCATGGGGGTTAGACAGACCTGATTTATGTATTAGTTTCCTATTGCTGCTATAAAAAATTACCACAAACTTATTATTATATTTTTTTCCACAGAGTTTCGCTCTGTTGCCAGGCTGGAGTGTAGTGGCACGATCTTGGCTCACTGCAGCCTCCGCCTCCTAGATTCAAGCAATTCTCCTGCCTCAGCCTCCTGAGTAGCTGGGACTACAGGCGCGCACCGCCACACCTGGCTAATTTTTTTGGATTTTTAGTAGAGACGGGGTTTCAACATGTTGGACAGGATGGTCTCAATCTCCTGACCTCGTGATCCGCCTGCCTCGGCCTCCCAAAGTGCTGGGATTACAGGCGTGAGCCACCGCGCCCGGCTAAACTTACGGTTTTAAACAACATAAATTTATCATTTTATAGTCCTGGAGGTCTGAAGACTGAAATGGGTGAACAAGGCTAAAATTCAGGTGTCAGGAGGGCTGCTTTTCTACCGGAAGCTCTGGAGGATAATCTGTTTCTCGTCTTTTCTAGCTTCTAGAGGCTACATGCATTCTTTGGATCATGGCACCTTTCTCCCACATTCAAATCTCATGACTCTAACCTCTGCTCCCACCATCAAATCTGTTCTCTGACTCTAACCCTCCTGCCTCCCTTTTATAAAAACCCTTGTGTTACATGGAGTGTGTTACACTACCCAATTAATCAAGGATAATCTTCCCTCTCAAAATCCTTAGTTTAATTTTATCTCCCAACTCTTTCTTGCCATGTAAAGTGACATATAGGTTCCAGAGATTAGGACATGGACATCTTTAGGGGATTATTGCCCTGTTTACCACTGTTTATATGCCTGCTTTGCCAATTATAAGGTGAAATTTGATGTTTCTGACCGTTTTTTATGTCTAGAATGGGAATTATTACAAATCTCAGTGTTGCGAGAATTAAAGGAGACAAGTAGTATAAAGCATTTACTACACTGGCTGGCACACAGTATCAATACATTATAGTTAGTATGCAGGTTTTATTATCCTTGGATTTGGTAAATACGACAGACTGGTTCTTTGATTGACTCTAATTATAGACACATAAACCCTGGAAGTACAAAAGCTTTAATTTTTCATTTGCTTAAATGAAAGCCAATGTCTTATGTTTTCAATTTCTATAGCAAAACAATATGACCTATTCCTTAAAAGGGAAATAATAATGAGATCTCAAGAAGGAAATAGAAAGAAACAATAAACATTTTAGAAAGTTTTGGCTATAGGAATTTTAACCAAAAGCCAATTTTATAACTGAGGGCACACTGACCCAGACACTCTCTGAACAGTGCCCCCAAGCACTCACCAGCTAGAAGCATTTGCAGGATGGTTTTCAGTTCTGTTTGCTTTACTAGTAATTGGCTCTTTCGGTGGTGAGTGGGGAATACAGATACACACATAGTGGACAAACACACACCCACACAAGTAATTTCAAAGAAAAGCAGCATATTAGCAAAATACTGTGAGCAGTTGTCTTAAATAGGTTATGCGTGTACTCAATAAAGTAAGTTTCTTCCCTTTTACTTACTTATGAAAATTACTTAAAAATGCACTGTACATGTGTGCAAAAAATATGAATATATTCTATCAAGGAGCACTTTTGATTTTTTTCCTTAAAAGCTATGTAATAATTCATGCATGTGTATATTTAAGTAGTTCATCTTTAGCAGTCTGCCCACTTGGGGAATTTATTTTTATCTCTAATTTAATTCCAATTTTTCTTGCAGAGAGTTAAAAGCTAGTTATACTTTGTGTAAAAGACAGTCCAACATTTGAAGATTATTATAAAAGTCATACTAAGATTTATTTAACAATCCTATAATTTGATATAAATCTGTTAGTTGTGTCTTCATTTACATCTTATTTATGTTTAACTTCATACACTATGAGGATGATATTTGTTACCTTTTGGCTCTTTTATAATTTGATTCGTTTTGATGTGAGTTTTTTAGGAAAATTAGCAAGTAATAGAAAAAAATCATTTAGCAAGTACATATTGAACATTTATTATATTAATGTCCTGTTATATTGATCTCCTATTATATTCCGGGTCATGGAGTGGAACAAGTGAACCTGAATCCCAACTCTCATGGAATTTACATGTAGGGGACTATAGACAATGGAGAAATCAACAACATGTCGATATGTTTGTTGTACTATGGCAGTGATATGTACTATGAAGAAAAATTACAAAAATAAAGGGGCATTAGGGGAGAAAAACAATAAGAAGTTGTATTTCAGACTGAGTATGAACAAAGAAGCTCCCAACTGCTGTCAGCTAAGAGATGGCCAAAGTGTTCTCTGGTTAGACATAAATAATTTTGCAGAAAAGTAAAATCAGACCAGACCACCTTTGTGACTGTATTAGAACAAGACAAAACCAAAACCAAATAGTAACCCTATCTGAGCACAGATAAACACAGTAATATTGCGCAAATCGCAAAAATGATCAAACGTTCCCTTCATCCAGCTAATATAAATAATAGCTTTTGCTGATTCTTCATCAATTATAGCTTTAGTCTCACACCATTCATCCTAGTTAAAAATTGTTAAGAATTGCCCGTTTTCTGACAGCCTCCAATATGGAAGCAAAATCATGCTTCACTGAATCCTCCCTAAAATCACCTAGCACAAACCTGAGCCCTATGACAAATTCCTTCTAAAACTCCCTTATTGTACACTACATGGCTACTCATGGTGTGTTTCTCTCACAGCAATGAGCCAAGAAGCCCAACACTGACTATAGGTGTGTTCCTCATGGTCTTTGGCTGAAAATCATAGACAAGAAAGTCACTTCTAATTTATGTGTATTTTATAGAAAGAGAGTCTTGCCATATTGCCCAGGCTGGTTTCAAACTCAAAATACAAAAATTAGCTGGGCATGGTGGTGTGCATTTGTAGCCCCAGCTATAATACTTAGGTGGCTGAGGTGGAAGGATTACTTGAGGCCAGGAGGTCGAGGCTGCATTGAGCTGTGATCACACCACTGCACTCTAGAGTGACAGAATGAGACCCTGTCTCAGAAAAAAAAAAAAAAAAAAAGTCACTTGTGATTAATTTGACAGTTAATAAAACACCTGAATAAAGTTAAAGAAGAACCATTTGGCTATGTGAAGAAAAGGGAAATAGTCAGTGCAAAGATCCTAAGGTAGGATCATTCCTGAGTAGGTTCAAATAAAACCCAGAATACAGAGATGATTGAATCTGAATAGGTGAATAAAAGAGAGGAGGTAAATAAGGCCAGGTCCAAATTGTGAAGGGTCTTATATGCCATACATCAGACACTGAATATTTGTGTCTCCTCCAAATTCATATTCCCTAATCCCCAATGTGATCGTATTTGGAGATGGGGGCCTTTGGAAGTTAGTCAGGGTGAGCTGAGGTCATGAGAGTGGGGTCCTGGTCTAATAGGATTAGTGCCTTTATAAGAAGGCACTAATAAGAACAAGGGAGCTTGCTCTTTCTCTCTCTCTCTCTCTCCACTTGCATGCACCAAGGAAAGGCCATGTGAACACACAGTAAGAAGGTGGCCATCTGCAAGCCAAGAAGACAGCCCTCAACAGATCTCAATCACGCTGGAACCCTGATCTTGGACCTCCAGCCTCCAGAACTATGAGAAAATAAATTTCTGTTATTTAAGACACCAAAATCTAGGGTATTTTGTTATGGCAGTCTGAACAGACTAAGACACATAATAAAGATACGAATTTTACCTCACTGAAAATGAATTGGAAACTTTTGGAGGATTTCAATAAAGGAGAGAAGGACCTGACTTATGATTTAATAGGATCAGTCTAGCTGCTCTGTTTAGAATATGTTGTAGGAAAGTTGGGAAAAGAAGCATGGGATCCAGCAAGGAATTCAGGCAGTAGATGGTGATGGCTTTTTCAATGTAGCAGGAATGAAAGTGGTGAGACAGGAACATTGAGGATAAAATATCCAACTGAAATACTGTCTTGGATATCAGATTTATTTTGAAAGTAGAGCCAACAGATTTGCTTACCCATTTAATGTAGACCATGAGAGATATAAAAAGATAAGCCAAAAAGGATTTCAAATCCTGAGATAATAGATGAATTCAGTTATCATTTTGCTTAGATACATAAATCATGGGGACGAATAGTTGGGGAGATTATAAGTTAAGATCTCAACTGTAGACAAGTTAAGTTTGAAATGCCTATTCTGTATTCAAGTGGAGATGCCCAGTAGACAAATTTCTGAACTGAAGCTCAAGGGACCAAAACTGTAAATGTAAGTTTAGGAATTTATATTTAATAGATGACATTTACAGTTATGAGCATGGACAACCTAGGAAATGAGAAGACGAAGGTCTGAGCCCTGTGACACTTCAACACAGGCTGGGAAAGAGCTGTCAGTGAGGAAAGAAAAAAAAATGCAAGTGTTTAACCCTAGATCAAGCCTTGCTCCACATGATAAATGATCACCTAATAATAAGTGTCATATGACAAGCTTGGCCTGTAGGAGTGGTGTTTGTTTTAGCTCTTTCAAAAGTGTCTCATGTGGGTTCCACAAGATGATAGTTGAAATCCTGGGTGTGGCAATGTTTAAAAATTTATTTTTAATCTTACTCCTTCTGCTTTATTCCCTGGACTGAGTAGGGACTAATCCAGCCATTTTCTATGCAAGTGTTTCTCACAATAAGTATCAAAATTTTCTGGGTGCTTATTGAAAAATGCACATTCCTGAGCTCCAACTCAGATCCACTGAATCAGAAACTCTGAGAGTAGCATGCTGGAACTTACATTTATAATAAGTTCCCAAGTGAGTTGCCATGCACATTAATTTGGAAAACAATAAGCTATTCTTGTATTCTCACCTTGTCATAAAGAAGGAAAGGAGTTAATTGTAAAGAGTCAAATTTGGGGCATTATAATGGGACAAGGATCTTTTAGAGAGGATAGCTAAACAAATACTGTAATCAGATATTGGCATTACCACTCCTGGCCACTCATTACTTTGTAAGTATCTATAGATAGTCTCATTTTGATGAAAATAAGGAATGCATAGTATTTTTTCTAAAGATGTCTTGGCACCAAAGTGAAAATATCTTTGCAGGTGTTGTGTCACAACCAGAATTCCCTACTTCTGTTTAGAAAAACATTATTTAAGCTATTGCCTGCAGAAATGTTGCAACATATTGTCGGCAAACAAATCTAGCAGCCATAGCATGGAAAGAGAAACTTATCTTTTGATGAACTGGTTTTGTAGATTCTCCTTTTACTGTTGAATCCAAAGGTGCCCTCTACTAGTGGATTCTGGTTTGACTAGATTAGAAAGATGAAAAGTTGAGAATGTATTTTAGCAAAGTTATTTTTGAGCAATTATAGAAATAATAGTTTCCACCATTTGTTGGTGTGTGTATGTGCCAAGCACTGTAGTAAGGCATATACTATTTTATTTAATCTTTACAATAGTGCTGTGTTACAGATGAGGGAGTTGATTTTAGGAAGTGTTGCAAGCTGGGGAGCAGGTGAAATGGATCACAGTACACAGGAAATTTATTAAGGAGTGCCCTTTGGATCAAAACTAGTTGAAAGGAGAGAAGAGAAGTAGTAGTAGGCAGATGGAGGGAGGGGAAGAAGTTGAGCTGTGATGCAGCCTCAAAGAAAGCCTCAACCAACCACAGGGAGTTCTAAAGCTATAAGGGTCCAACAGAGTGGTCTCAGGGGAAGAAGTTGAGCTGTGATGCAGCCTCAAAGAAAGCCTCAACCAACCACAGGGAGTTCTAAAGCTATAAGGGTCCAACAGAGTGGTCTCAGGTTGGGGAAGTATGGCCATGCCTTTACTACCCAGCATCAGTCAGTCATTAAAGGCAGACTATACTGAAAAAAGGCATGACTTGGGGTAAGGAGGTTATTTGCAGCTGAGGCAATGCCTGAAGCAGCAGAGGAGCCGAAGGTTGTCTGCAAAGAGCACTTTCAAGTTGGGCAAAAGAGGGATCTGGCCATTGAAGAGGGATCTGGGAGGCCCATTACAGTGCCCACCTCAGGGAACCAAGATGTCAGCTAGAATGTGAGAAAGCTGAGAAGTTTAATGTAAGACAGTTTGATTCTAAAAGTAATTGTCTAAATCAGGCTAAAGAATTTCACACATGTATTTTCAAGCCAGAGGTGAGTTATTAGAAAATAAACAGTTGCTATCATCAGGAATCATTTCTATAGATTGCTTTCCAGGATAATGCACAGGAGTATCAATTAACTCTTATTTGGTCTTCACATTTTTTAAGTATTTCCTCATTTTGAACATGTGGCCAAGCCAGTATATATTTTCTTACCTTAAGACTTTTGCAGGACAGAAAACAGTTGATGCTTGGAGTGAAGATATCTTTCTAAATACTAAGTTCATTGAAGAAATGATGTCTGCCATCCTGATGGGGGATGGGGAGGGAAGAGAGGGAGAATGGCTGAGGGGAACTGAATGAGAGAATGGCAACAGTTGGCAAAAAAAGAGGGAAAGGAAGAAATGAATCCCAATTTAAAGCAAATCTCAGTGTAATGTGCTACAGTTTGCTTGTTTGTCCCTCCAAATTTCATGTTGAAATTTCATCCTCAATACTAGAAGTGGGGCCTAGTGAGAGGTGGGACAGACCCTTCACAAATGGCTTCGTGCTGTTCTCATGGAATGAGTCAGTTTTTGCTCTATTGGGTCCCACAAGAGCTGGTTGTTAAAAAGAGCCTAGCACCCCACCCCCCAGCCCACCTATTTCCTCCTTTCTGGCCATGTGATCTCTGCACATGCTGGCTTCCCTTCAACTTCTGCCATGAGTGGAAGCAGCCAGAGGCCTTCACCAGATACCCAATCTTCCAGCCAGCAGAATAATGAGCCAAATAACCCTTTTTCTTTATAAATTACCCAGCCTCATATATTCCTTTATTGCAATGCAAAAATGGACTAAGACATAGCGGAAGGTGAAAGAACTAATTGCTATCAGAGGCAGTATCTAGGGAAGGTGATAAGACTTTGAGATGACTACCTGGTACCACTGGGGATATAGAAACTGGGCCTCCAAGTGCCCATGCCTCAAAAACTATGACAACAGAGCCTCTGATGTGGAAGGGACCATTCATTCTGGAACAACAGAAGACTCAACAAGTGTGGACTAATGAACAACGGCCAAGTGAACATCCCAGTACTGTGGTGCATGCCCATGGGATGAGGAAACACCCTAATGAGGACTGAGATAGAATTTCTACCCACAAAAGTGAGATGTGGTCCCAGAGATGGATTTAAGTCTAGTTACAGAAATTTTAAAAATGAAAATTCTCATATTTCTGAGTTTTTAGCAGTAATATTGTCAGGAAAGATGTAATAAAAATAGGAAAAGATCATGGATGTCAGGCATGGCCAAGATTGCAATTGCCGTCCTTGTTAGAAAAAAAGGAAAAAGAACATGGGAAGGAAGAAGAGAATGAAAAGAGGAGGAGGAAGCAAGGAGGAGAAGGAAGAGGAAGTACCAGTAGTTATCTCTGTATGCTGGCTGATATCTTCCTCAGCATCAATCTACGCACTCCAAAGGGAATAGAAGTGACCAAAAGTGGTGGGAAGTGAGGGTGTCCAGGAGATAAATTGTATGTCTTGAAACGCAAACTGCAGGAGGCAGGCTGCCGAGCAACTATGTAAACTACCCATATCGTGGCGAGAAGTACAAATGCTGGGGACCAGAGGAACTACTGTCCAAATACAGTCATTTTATTCTTTGATTGCTTTATTAGATGTTATACTTTTTTAAAATTGTCGAATGTTAGCAAGCACCTGTCCTTAAAGATAGAATCAAGCTGGCAGGCCTGGCCACTTGTCCCTTCTGATTCTCAAAGGAAAAGCATCACTGATGGGTAGAAATCTGTCTTTCCCTAAAAAAAGAAGGGCAAAGTACAGTAGCATGGAAAGGAATGAGAATTATAACTGTTTTGGGAAGAATTTTATTTGAGCTGCAAAGACATTACAAAATCCACAGGTCGACCATGCTGTTCTGCCTGTTCCCCTCCACAGCTCTATCTAGCGCTTGCCCCTTGTTTGTCTTAATTTCAATTATGTTATCTATTGTTTAGAATTTTTGTACTATGTAAGTTTAACTTCAAATTACTTTCATTAATTATGAAAAGTAACATAACAAACCTCTATATTGTCATCACCCAACTATATAAAATCATAACCTTTTGCTTATTGATATTTACTTCTTGTTTTGAAAAAGAAATGATGCACAGTATATTCAGTTATCACTCACTGTATACTCTTACCTTATTCTTCCCCTCTCTCCCCCAAAGTAATCCCTATCCTAAATTTTGTGTTTATCATTTCTGTGCATACTGCAATCCATAAATAATATGTAGTATTTTTTCATGTTTTAAAAATTACATAAAGAATATTATATTGTTCATACAATTCTACCACTCCTTTTGCTCCAAATTATTTTAGCTCCTTTTTTTTTTTTTTGAGATGGAGTCTCACTCTGTCACCCAGGTTAGAGTGCAGTGGCGCGATCTTGGCTCACTACAACCTGTGCCTTCTGGGTTCAAGCTATTCTCCCGCCTCAGCTTCCCCAGTAGCTGGGATTACAGGCACGCACCACCATACCCGATTACGTTTTGTATTTTTAGTAGAGACGGGTTTCACCACATTGGCCAAGCTGGTGTCAAACTCCTGACCTCGTGATCTGCCTGCCTCGGCCTCCTGAAGTGCTGGGCTTACAGGCATGAGGCACTGCACCTGGCCTATATTTAAGCTTTTTTGAGGTATAATTTATATATAATAAATTCCACTTTTAGATGGTTCATTTTGATTAATTTTGATAATTATATCAATTGTTTAACCACCAATATAAGCTATAGAAAAATTCCTTCATCAGAAAAAGGTTTTCTGTGCCCCTTTGATCCCTGGCTCCTGTCCAGATCTTCCATGTAAGCATCAGGTAGAGGTGTAAGGAAAGAGTTGGCAGGAGAGTGCAGCCTTCTCCTATGGAAGCATACCACGCTAACACTCGCTAGTAAGAATTCACTGAGTCCCACTCTTATCCACTTCTATGGCAGCCATCTCTACTCACTGCTGTGATAAAAGTCCAACAGGTTGTTTCTGTCCTGCTGTCCTCAGAAGGACCTGTCAACCTTGGGTCTTAGCTCACCAGGTGGCCTTGCAACCTCAGCTCACTAATGGGCTGCAGACATCATGATTTTGCAGACTCTCTGGTTTGTTCTCATTGTTAGAGTGGAAGGGGTTTTCTCTTGTGGCTTTCTCCATCTTAAGCGTAAGCCAAAGCTTCTTTAGATGGATAATAGTGGATATCAAACACTTTGTTGTGTAAATTATCTTGGGTGGAACAGTTTTATTTTAAAGAGTCTATATTTATATTTGCACAAAGTTACGTTTTGTGCAGTGGCCTGAATCTCCAGTGAAAAATTTTAGATCTCAATTTTAAGATGTGCTGGGTTTTTCAAAATTCTCCTAAGTGGTAAGCAGGTAAAAAGTAGGTAAAAATACTTATATCATGTACAACCCCTATAAAGCTTACATATCCCCAGAGTCTAGTGGGAAATATAGGTTACAATATAGTGTCATACATTTTAGAAGAGAAGTAGTTACAGAGAATTGTGAGAGAACAGAATATAAGTGTTTTGGTTAACCTCGGTATGCTGGGACTTCCTGGTCGATTCTTGGAAAAATAATTTCTTTCTAATGCTCCATATCAGGCGTCAGCAAACTTTTCTGAAAAAGAACAGACAATAAACATTTTAGGTTTTGCAAGTCATATAATCTTTGTTGCAACTAATCAGTTCCCTTGTTATAATAAGAAAGCAGCCATAAACAATATGTGAATGAATGGGTGCACAGTGTTTCAATAAAACTTTATTTACAAAAACAGGCAGTGGGCAGGATTTGGTGTACAGATCATAGCCTACAGACCTCCTCTCAATTGTGATCAATTATGTGTCCATCTAAAAACCATGTAATACGTAGTAAAGTTCAGAAATTGTCACGATGTGCAGTATATAGAGGTGAGTGACATAAGTATTCTGTCAAGAAACTCAGAAACCAGAAGGGGAGAATGATGTGAAAATAAATAATTATAACAAAATGTATTAAGTGCTATGAAGCATGTATACAACACAAAGCTAGGATAGAAATGAGTATGGAGGCAGGGTGCAGTGGCTCATATCTGTAATCCCAACAATTTGGGAGGCTGAGGAATGAGGATCACTTGAGCCCAGGAATTCTGAGATCAGCCTGGGCAACAAAGGGAGAGCCTGTCTCTACAAAAAATTTAAAAATTAGCCCATCATAGTGGTGCACACCTATGGTCTTAGGTACTTGTGAGGCTGAGGTGGGAGGATCATTTAATCCTGAGAGGCTGAGGCTGCAGTGAGCCATGGAGATGCCACAGCACTCAGACTGGGTGACCGACTGAGACCCTCCAAAAGAAAAGAAAAATAAATAAAAAGAAAAGGGAAGGGAAGAGGAAGGGGAAAGGAAAGGAAAAAGAAAAGGACTGTGGCTAAGGCCAGATGCAGTGGCCTGCAATCTCAGCATTTTGGAAGGCCGAGGTGAGTGGATCACTTGAGGTCAGGAGTCCAATACCAGCCTAGGCAACATGACGAAACCCCGTCTCTACTAAAAATAAATTTTAAAAAAATTAGCTGGACATAGTTGTACATGCCTGTAGTCCCAGCTACTTGGGAGGCTGAAATGGGAGGATTCCTTGAGCCCAGGAGATGGAAGTTGCAGTGAGCTGAGATGGTGCCACTGCACATTCCAGCCTCGGCAACAGAGTGGGACTCCGTCAGAAGGAAAGAAATAGAGAGCGAGAAAGAGAGAGAGGAAGGAAAGAAGGAAGGAAGGGAGGGAGGGAGGGGAGAGAAAGAAAGATAGAGAAAGAAAGAAAGAAGGAAAGAAAAAGAAAGAGAGAAAGAAAGAAAAGAAAAAAAAGAAGGAAAAGAAAGAAAAAGAAAGAAAGAAAGAAAAGAAAAAAGGAAGGAAAAGGAAAGAAAAGAAAGGAAGGAAGGAAGAAGGGAAGGAAGGAAGGGGGAGAAATAAAGAAAGAATGTCTAAGTTACTTATAGGAGTAGAAAATATTTTGTTTGCCTACTGCTGGTCCCATGTAGCCACTTGTCAACAGCAGAGTTCTAGAGATTTCAGACTTAGAATGAATCTTCGTGTTTGTGAATTTTTACTCCTTATACACATGAGGAAACTAAGAATTGGAAAGGTTAGCATATTATGTAATATTTGACTTGCCACACATATACTTTTGGTAACAGAAAAAAGATGTATTAAGTTGAATTGTTTATGAAAAAACATTTTTCCACAGATTAACCTAAAAGGGCACAAAAAATGTGAACAAGGAACATTGAGAAACACATATATTCTTGTATTCAGATAATAACTAGGAGAAGGCCAAGTCTATCAGAGTAACTATATTTCTCATCTTGAGCTCTGTATTTAATTTGGCATGGTGATTTTTGCAACATTTGATATTTGATAGCTCATTAAATAGATAAGAATGGGGCCCAAGATGCTATTTTACTATAAATTTTTATAAAGCATTGTAGAGACAGAGTGAATATCAGAAGAAACTTAAGTCAGTGGAACTGAGAACAGGATGAGCAGCCAGCAGTGTGAGCTAAAGGACACACACAGCCTCGGGGCTCTAGGTAGAAGAAAGAGGTAAGAGGAGAGTGGGCAGTGCCAGGGACCAGCCTGTCACCTAGTACTATGTCTCAGAATAATCAGGCCGTATAAAATCAATGGTCTATGCATCCAAAAGCTGACCCATTTCCTCCTTGGGATGATGGCACCATGTATTTAAAAATTATTTAACTGAAAGTGAGAACATTTCAGTATTCTAATACCAGGTCCTGGAGGCAATTGCTTAAAACGCAATGTTAATAGTTGGGAAACATGGGGGATTTGCTTTCAAAGAAGGTGTGCATGTAATAAGCAGTCTATTTATTTATTAATCATTATTATACTTACTTAAATAGACAATAAATGCATGACTAAGAATATGGGAGAATGAATCAGTGACATTTATGCCTGGGTGGTTCTGTTACAATTTTATTGTTTCTAGTTTCTAGATTAGATTGTAGCAATTACTTGTGCTTTCAGTTTGAATTTAAAAATGAGCTGGAATCTGTTCAAACTAATGTTCAAATCTACACTAGGCCCAGTGGTCCCAGAAATTTCTTGAAAAATTGATAATAGAATGAATTACATTTAAAATGTTCTTTTAAGCAATTGCACAAAGAAGCATATCACCCTGCTCCAGGCCAGACGACAGTCATATGCAGGACAAAACTGATGGGTACCTAAAAAATTAGGGAAAGCCTGGCAAATAACTAATGGCTGCTTTCAGGATGAAGTCTGTTGTGAAGCTATTGGAATTCTAGATGGGTGGAAGTATATACAGAGGGAAGCTGAACACCTACAAAAATTAACTCCTCCTTCAATAACAAGGGATTTTGTTTTATTTTGTTTTAAAATAAAATTGTATTTCTGTATTTCCTAAAAATAGACTGGTTCTATCAGACAGTAAAAACACTGCAGAGGGAAAAGCTGATTCTCTTATGAAATATATAAGAAGTATTACTCATATAACAGAAGAAGGAATACTTCTTCGGGTGGTAATTATGTTTGTATTTGTTCAAAATACATTGATTAATTTTGTATTTGTATTCAAGTAAAAAATTGGATTCAGTGAGACATATGTGCATACCATTCAGGGAAGAGAAAGGCTCAGACAAAGCTGAAGCTTGTGCAGAATAACATGAAAGACTCAATAATGAGCCAAAATCCGCTAAACAAAATCGTCCACTGGACTTGAGTTCTGATTCTAAAATAAGATACCTGGAAACTTTCCTCTTGATCTTCCTTTGTCACACATTGATTCCTAGACAGTCCTCTTTTCTGCAGCCTTTTAAAATTCAGTTATACACACCTGGTACACAAATGTTCATTGACTGAACTAAATAACTGAGAGTTAAGGTAGAAAATTAAAAAAATTAACTCAAGAAAAATTTAAAAATCACCTGTAATCTCACTAACTGCACTGAGGCAATAGGAGCCATCAATCTGATATAATTCCTTCCAAATGTTTTTATACAAATATGCACACACATAAGCACACATATACAAGGTGTATTTTTAAGTTTCATGTTTTGCAATTAACAGTGTACACTGAAGACTTATGATCAAATACTCACTAAAAGTATTATTTTAATAGCTATATAATTTTCCAGAGTAAGAATGTACATAGGAACATTCATAGGAACATTAATGTTACTGTTAAACATTTTGATTGTTTACATTGTTATGAAATATTTTTATATATAAATATTTGACTGAAATTCAGATTATTACCTAAAAATATATTTTTTATAAATGAAAATATCTTTGCCAATTAGATACATAAAATGGTTACCTGCTTGCTCTGATTTATATCTGTGATTGGGTGCTTGGTGGCCCAATTTTCTCTTGGGAAAGTAATGTTTTCTTATTGATTTATAAAATTTTTTGTATATAAAATAAATGATAATACTTTGTCATATTTGTTGTACACATATTCCTTGGTTATTCAAGTACTTAGTTTTTTTTTTTTACCAGTTTTGATATAGATGAATTTGATATAGATTTAATTTTAATAAACTCAGATCTAGCAATTATTTCTTTGTGGTATCCTCTGTTGATTTTATGTAATAAACAGCTTTCTCCATTTGAAGTTTCAATTATATTTTCTCCTAGCTTTTAATGTTATTGTACATAAGAAGGTGAAAAAACTCTCAATTTGCAGTTTGTCATTTTTCCTGATATTATTTTTAAAATATCTCAAACATTAAATTACGCAAAAGGAAGCAGACACAAAAGAATATGTATGTAATATCAATCCAGTTTTACAGTTCAAACACATGCAAAACTAATCTATATTGTTAGAAAGCACAACAGTGGACTGGGTGTGGTGGTTCACACCTGTAATCCCAGCACTTAGGGAGGCCAAGTCAGGCAGATCACTGGAGGTCAGGAGTTCAAGACCAGCCTCTGGCAGATCACTAGAGGTCAGGAGTTCAAGACCAGCCTCTGGTCAACATGGTGAAACGTCATTTCTACTAAAAATACAAAAAATTAGACGGGCTTGGTGGTGTATACTTCTAATCCCAGCTATTTGGGAGGCTGAAGCAGGAGAATCACTTGAACTCGGGAGGCAGAGGTTGCAGTGATCTGAGATTGCACCACTACACTCTAGCCTGGGTGACAGAGTGAGACTCTGTCTCAAAAGAAAAAAAAAAAAGAAAAAGAAAGAAAGAGAGAAAGAAAGAAAGAAAGAAAAGAGAGAGAGAGAGAGAAAGAGAGAGAAAGAAAGAAAGAAGAAAGAAAGAAAGAAAGAAAGGAAAGAGAAAGAAAGAAAGAAAGAAAGAAAGAAAGAAAGAAAGAAAGAAAGAAAGAAAGAAAGAAAGAAAGAAAGAAATAGAGAAAGAAAGAAAACACAACAGTGGCTTTTTTGAGGAAGAAAGAAGGTTGTAGAGATTGGGAGGAATATGAGAAAGGTTTCTGGAGTGCTCTTTCTTTATTATTATTATTATTATTATACTTTAAGTTTTAGGGTACATGTGCACAATGTGCAGATTTGTTACATATGTATACATGTGCCATGTTGGTGTGCTGCACCAATTAACTCATCATTTAGCATTAGGTATATCTCCTAATGCTGTCTCTCCCCCGTCCCCCTACCCCACAACAGTCCCTGGTGTGTGATGTTCCCCTTCCTGTGTCCATGTGTTCTCATTGTTCAATTCCCACCTATGAGTGAGAGAACATGCGGTGTTTGGTTTTTTGTCCTTGCGATAGTTTGCTGAGAATGATGGTTTCCAGCTTCATCCATGTCCCTACAAAGGACATGAACTCATCATTTTTTATGGCTGCATAGTATTCCATGGTGTATATGTGCCACATTTTCTTAATCCAGTCTATCGTTGTTGGACATTTGGGTTGGTTCCAAGTCTTTGCTATTGTGAATAGTGCCACAATAAACATACGTGTGCACGTGTCTTTATAGCAGCATGATTTATAATCCTTTGGGTATATAGCCAGTAATGGGATGGCTGGGTCAAATGGTATTTCTAGTTCAAGATCCCTGAGGAATCGCCACACCAACTTCCACAATGGTTGAACTAGTTTACAATCCCACCAACAGTGTAAAAGTGTTCCTATTTTCCACATCCTCTCCAGCACCTGTTGTTTCCTGGAGTGCTCTTTCTCAACCTGCATGGATGGTATGCTTTCTAATTCATAGTAATTATTTAAGTGTACCGTACTAAGTGTACATATTTTCATTAAATGTTTTAACCATTACAATTCATACAGTGAATCATATTTTATTTGAAGACAATCGTTTGTGATTAGTAAATAATATCACAGAAGTCTTAAAGTGGTTAGCACATTATACAGGACACTTTCTCATTCTTTCAACCCCCCTGTGGTTTTAAACTCTAGTTCAAATTTGTTTTGATATTGTAATTTGTATTACACAGACATAGAGCAAGATATTCTTGGTAGTATTAATTACATTTTTTTCTAAGCTTCCTTCCCTGTTTATTCATCCACATAAACTTTAGAATTATTTTTCTGGATTACAGAAATGGCACAAAAAATAGGAAGAATGAATAAGACCTACTATTTCATAGCATAATAGGGTGACTATAGTTAATAATAACTTAATCGTACATTTTAAAATAACTTCGAGTAAAATTGGATTGTTTGTAACTCAAAGGATAAGTGCTTAAGGGGATGGATACCTCATTCTATCTGATGTGCTTATTTCACATTGCATGCCTGTATCAAAACATCTCATATATCCATAAATATATACACCTACTATGTATCCACAAAATTTTTTAAATAAAATAAAATAAAATGATACCAGGGAAATTTTTAAGTAAACTTTTTACATCAGAGATTAGGCTTATCTCTTATAGTTTATATAAACTCGATTATACACTATGTAGTATTTTATGTCTTATTTATTTTGCTCAATATTATGCTGTGATATTTCTGATGATGTCTTAGGTAACAGTAGCCTGTTCATTGTCATTGTTGCAGAGCACTCCTTTGTATGATTACATTCTATTTATTTATTCATTCTACTGTTAAAGGACATATGGATTGTTTATACTTTGGGGCTATTATAAATGAAACTATTTTCAATGTGTGTACATATCTGTAACTGTGTTATCCTGGGAGTTTAATTATTAAATCATAGGATATTTTCATATTAAAAATTTTGATAGTTTCAGTTTTCCAAAGAGGTTGATCAATTTTTACACTCCCATCAAAGAATGTATGAGAGTTTCCACTGCTTCATATCTTCACCAATACTTGGTATTATCAGTATTGTACTTTTTATGCATTGTGGGGGTTTTGTAGGAGTGTTATACTGTGATTTTAATTGTCATTTCCCTGATTTAATGAGTTGATCACTTTTAATTTGTGTTTATGAATCTATAAAATACATATCATTTGCTATTTTCTTAGAAATGTATTTTATTATAGGAAACAATTTAATTTATAAATCATTATACATTATACTCTCTGAAATGTGATAAAAGAATGTATAGATATTAAAGACATCAATTCAAAATTTAAGTGTACACCAAGAAAATGAACATGGAAACTTATTTTTGGTCTACTACATAGGTATTACCTTTCCACATTGAGGAAAGTAAAATTTCTCATCCATAATTCGAACATCTAGAAAAACCACATACTGGTTTCAATATCTAACTTTTTGAAACATTTCTGCTCAACTGAATACTATTTGGGTGGAAAACAGTGATAATTTATCATTTATTTAAATCTTCTGTAACTCTTCAGTTTGCTTATTTTTTGAGTAGTAGAAGATTTTGACCTGGATCTATTTCCACAGCTTCCCAATGTGCTTAATATCTTCTCTTGTCAATGATCATGTCAGAATTTTAAAGGGGATATACAGCAAACTCGGCTCTACTCGTTGCCAAGGAAATGATAACACCATAAGAGTGTAATCTCTTTTCAACAGGAGGTGGAAGAAACCTATGATGCCTGGGTGTAGAATGTCAATCTGGTAGGTGGAACTAAGTGAGAGGAAAAAGCAAATGTGCAGAACTGAATCCTTAACTTCGTTACTCCTCTTGTAAATGGATGATAAATACTGAAAGAGACCAAATCCAGACTAAGGCATTTTTGTCATATAGACAGAGAAAGACTGTTTTTCTTGTTATTAAAGAATATATGTACACCAAATGACAAGTGTTTATTCTTTATTTGTGTTGATATATGATGTGGTTTGTCTGTGTCCCACCCAAATCTCAAAACGTAGCTCCCATAATTCCCACATGTTGTGGGAGGGACCCAGTGGGAGGTAATTAAATCATGAGGGTGTGTCTTTTCCATGCTGTTCTCATGATAATGAATAAGTCTCACAAGATCTGATGGTTCTGTAAAGGGCAGTTCCTCTATACACACTCTCTCATCCTCTCTTGTCTGCTACACATAAGACATGCCTTTCACCTTTTGCCTTCCACCATGATTGTGAGACCTCCCCAGCGATGTGGAACTGTGAGTCCATTAAACCTCTTTTTTTAAAATAAATTACCCGTTTTTGGGTATGTCTTTATCGGCAGCATGAAAATGGACTAATACAGTAAATTGGTACCAGTACAGTGGGGCACTGCTGTAAAGATACCTGAAAATGTGGAAGCAACTTAGGAACTGGGTAACAGGCAGAGGCTGGAACAGTTTGGAGTTCTCAGAAGATGTGAAAATATGAGAAAGTTTGGAACTTCCTAGAGACTTGTGGGGCTCAGAAGACAGGAAAATGTGGGAAAGTTTAGAACTTCCTAGAGACTTGTTGAATAACTTTGGCCAAAATGATGATAATGATATGGACAATGAAATCCAGGCTGAGGTGGTCTCAGATGGAAATGAAGAATTTGTTGAGAACTGCAGTAAAAGTGACTCTTGCTATGTTTTAGCAAAGAGACAGGTGGCATTTTGTCCCTGCCCTGTAGATTTGTGGAACTTTGAACTTGAAGGAGATAATTTTAAAGTATCTGGCAGAAGACATTTCTAAGCAGCAAAACATTCAAGAGGTGACTTAGGTGCTGTTAAAAGTATTCAGTTTTAAAAGGGAAACAGAGCATAAAAATTTGGAAAATTTGCAGACTATGTGATTAAAAAAAACCATTTTCTGAGGAGAAATTGAAGCCACTGGCAGAAATTTGCATAAGTAACGTGGAGCCAAATATTAATCACCAAGACAATGGGCAAAATGTCTCCAGGTCATGTCAGAGACCTTTGCGGGAGCCCTTTCCATCACAGACCAGAGGGCTATGAGGGAAAAATGGTTTCGTAGGCCTGACCCAGGACCTTGCTGCTTTGTGCAGTCTCTGGACTTGGTACCCTGCATCCCAGCCATGGCTAAAAGGGGCCAATGTACAGCTCTGGTCATTGCTTCAGAGGGTGAAAATCCCAAGCCTTGGCAGCTTACATGTGGTGTTGGGCCTGTGGGTGCATGGAAGTCAATAATTGAGGTTTGGGAACCTCTGCCTAGATTTCAGAGGATGTATGGAAATGCCTGGATGTCCAGGCAGAGGTGTACTGCAAGGGTGCAGCCCTCATGGAGAACCTTGACTAGGGCAGTGCAGAAGGGAAATGTGGGATGAGAGCACCCACACAGAGTCCCCACTGGGGCACTGCCTAGTGGAGCTGTGAGAAGAGGGCCACCATTCTCCAGACCCCAGAATAGTAGATCCACCAAGAGCTTGCACTGTGCACCTGGAAAAGCCACAGACACTGAATGCCAGCCCATGAAAGCAGCAAGGACAGGGGGTTGTACTGTCTCTTGGGCAGAGCTGCCCAAGGCCCTGGGAGCCCACCTCTTGCATTAGCGTGACCCAGAGATGAGACATGGAGTCAAAGGAGATCATTTTGAAGCTTTAAGATTTGATGCCTTGCTGGATTTTGGGCTTGCATGGGGCCTGTAGTCCCTTTGTTTTGGCCAATTTCTCCATTTGGAATGGCTGTATTTACCCAACGCCTGTACCCCCATTATATCTAGAAAGTAACTAACTTGCTTTTGATTTTACAGGCTCATAGGCAGATGAGACTTTGGACTGTGGACTTTTGAGTTAATGCTGAAATGAGTTAAGACTTTGTGGCTCTGTTGGGAAGTCATGATTTGTTTTGAAATGTGAGGACATGAGATTTGGGAGGGTCCAGGAGCAAAATGATATGGTTTGGCTGTGTCTGCATCCAAATCTCGAATTGTAGCTCACATAATTCACATGTGTCAGGGGAAGGACCAGGTGGGGGTAATTAAATCATGAGGGCGGGTCTTTCCTGTGCTGTTCTTGTGATAGTGAATAAGTCTCACAAGATCTCATGGTTTTATAAAGGGCAGTTCCCCTGTACATACTCTCTCATTCTCTCTTGTCTGCCACCATGTAAGATGTGCCTTTCACCTTCAACCATGATTGTGAGGCCTCCCCAGCCATCTGGAAATGTGAGTCCATTAAACTTCTTTTTAATTATAAATTACCTGTTTTGGGGTATATCTTTATCAGCAGCATGGAAAAAAAAAAACTAATACAATATACTTTGTGTAAGTTCATTCATTTTAGTTGCTGTAGACTATTTCATTGGACTGTCACACTTTGTTTATCCATTTCCCATTGACAGACACACAAAGCACATCCAGTTTTTTACTCTTAAATTAATGTTGAAAAGAGCATTCTTACATATATTTCATTATGTAAACAAGAATTTCTTTCCGGGTAGGCTTATCAAAAGAATTGCTGAAATTAAGTTTATTGGAAGAGAAGCAAAAATACCTACTTGTTGGTTTTTCATGTAGCATGAGTTTCCTCACCACACTGCGGTCTGAGATTAGTCTAATGTTTTGTATGGTGGCTTAGAGTAACAAGGTCAATGTCTCACCTAACAAGGCAGAAGCTGCATGATCTTTCATAACTTGGCCTCAGAAGTTACACAGCATCTTTTCCACTGCATTTCCTTAGCACTGAGCAGGTCACAAGCCCACCCATACTCAAGGGGCAATATTATTGCAGGAAAATTTGGAAAATAAAACACAGCTATTAGCATGTTTCCGAGAATTGTTCTTTTCATGGGCATTATACCTTTATAGTGTACGTGTTTGAACAATTTACTGTATATAAAATGTGAGGTTACATTCTTTCCATTAACATACAGCAAACATTGCCTCACTGCCTTCTGGAATTCAGTGTTGCAAAGAAGATATTGTAGGCCAATCTGATGTTTATTTCTTATTACATAACCTCTTCTTCATGTTCCATGTCATTCTTGTCATTTCTAAACTCTCCTAAGCACTTTTATAATAGAACATATCTTAAGCAATAATATCCATTAATAGGGATAGTTACATAATTTATGATGCATTCAAACAATGGAATATAGAGTCATCAAAAAGAATGAGGCAACATTTTACTAATCAACGTGGCAAATTTTCCAAATACACAGTATAAAAACTTGCACAGCATGCTTTCATTTGAGCAGAGAAAATAGAGATAATCTAATACAGATATGAGCCACATAATGACATTTTGATCAATGATGAACTGCATATATGATGGTGATCCCATAAGATTATAATACTGTATCTTTACTATGTTTAGATATGTTTATTTGTTTTTATTTTTATTTTAGGTTCAGGGGTTTATGTGCAGGTTTGTTATATAGGTAAATTGCATGCCACAGAGGTTTGGTATACAGATTATTTCATCACCCAGCTAATAAGCATAGTGCCCATTAGGTAGTTTTCAACCCTCTCCCTCCTCCCACCCCTGACTCTCAAGTAGGCCCTGGTGTCTGTTGTCGTCTTCTTTGTATCCATGTGCACTCAATGTTTAGCTCCCACTTATAAGTGAGAACATGTGGTATTTGGGTTTTCTGTTCCTGTGCTAGTTCATTTAGCATAGTGGCCTACAACTTCATCCATGTTGCTGCAAAGGGTATGGTCTCATTCTTTTTTAGGGCTGTGTAAACTTTTTCAAAATTCATATGGAACCAAAAAAGTGACCAGTCAAGACAATTCTAAGCAAAAAGAACAAAGCTACAGGCATCACGTTACTGAACCTCCAAGTATACTATAAGGTTACAATAACCAAAACAGCATGATACAGGTACAAAAACAGACACACAGGTCAATGGAAGAGACTAGGGAGCCCAGAAATAATGTCACAACACTGATAACCATGTGATGTTTCACAAAAGTTGACAAAATAAGCAATGAGAAAAGGAATTCCTATTCAATAAATAGTGCTAGGATAACTGGTTAGCCATACACAAAAGATTAAAACTGGGCCTCTTCCTTATACCATATACAGAAATCAACTTGGATTAAAGGCTAAAATGTAACACCTAAAACTATTTTTTAAAAACCCTGAGAGATAGCCTAGAAGTGTTTAGAGGTACAAATACCATTTTACCATTGTGCTACAATTGCCTACAGTATTCAGTACAGTAACAAGCTGCACAGGTTTACAACCTAGTCACAATGGGCAATACCAAATAGTCCAGGTGTGTAGTAGGACAGGCTATGTTTGTGTAGATATACTCTATGATGTTCCCCCAATGACAAAATACCCTAATGACACATTCCTCAGAACATATCGCCGTTGTTAAGTGACACATGACTGCACACACTGACATATCTTGGAGATACTACGGATAAAGCAAATATCAAAATATGAGTTATATATTTTTGTTTCCCAGTGTATATAAAAGTTATATTTACACTATGCTGTAGTCTATTAAGTGGGTAATGGTAGTGTGTCTAAAAATGTATATACGTTATTTAAAAAATATTACTAAGATGCTAAGAATCAGCTGAGCCTTCAGTGAGTCATAATCATCTTGCTAGTGGAGAGTCTTGCATCTATATTGATGATTGCTGACTGATCAGGCTGGTAATTGCTGAAAGTTGAGGTGGCTATGGCAATTTATTAAAATAAGATAACAATGAGGCTTGCAGCATCAACTGATTGACTCTTCCTTTCACAAAAGATTTCTCTATAGCATATGATGTTGTTTGGGAGCATTTTACCCACAGTAGAAACTTCTTTCAAAATTAGAGGCAGTCCTCTCACACCCTGCCACTATTTTATCAGGTAAATTTATGTAATATTTTAAATTCTATGTTGTCACTTCAGCAATGTTTGCAACATCTTTACCAAGAGTAGATTTCATCTGAAGAAATCACTTGCTTGGCTCATACATAAGAAGCAGCCCCTCATCCATTCAAGTTTTATAATGCGATTATAGCAATTCAGTCTCATCTTCAGGTTCCACTTCTAATTCTAGTTCTCTTGCTATTTCTACCACATCTGCAGTTACTTCCTCCACTGAAGTTTTAATTCCCTCAAAATCACCCACCTGGACTAGAATCAGCTTCTCCCAAACTGCTGTTAATGTTCATATTTTGACTTCCTACCATGAATCATGAGTGTTGTTAATGGCACCTAGAATGGTGAATCCTTTCCAGAAGGTTTTTGATGTACTTTACCCAGATCCATAAGAGGAATCACTATCTATGGCAGCTATAGCATTAAGAAATGTATTTCTTAAATAATAGGATATGAAAGGCAGAATTCTTGATCCATGGACTGAAGAATGGATATTTTCCTCCTTTTATAAGCGCACCGGTCATATAGGATTAGGGGGCCACTTTATTCTAATATGACTTCATCCTAACTTAACTAAATACATCTTCAACAACAAGCACTATTTCTAAACAAGGTTTCACATTCTAAGGTACCGGGGGTTAAAACCTCAACATGGGAATTTTGGGAGAGAACATAATTCAACCTGTAACACACACCTAATTTGTTTTATTCTCTACAAAGGGGACCTGTACAAAATAGATATGATTACAATGATATTACTTTGTGGGAGCTGTCTAAGTTCCAATTTGTTGTTAATCATCTTTAATATAATTTTAATATACTTTCAGAAACACACACATTGTTTTTATTTTCAGGTGAAGTACGCATGCACATCCATTTTCAATGAAGTTTTTCATAATCTGCTAATAGAGGAGAGTAGCATTGCACATTAAACTCAAAATCATGACAATTAGAGCTCACAATTTGCTTTTATAATGTATTAATGGGCATTTTTTTCCCCAAGAGAATACCTTCATGATTCTGTCTTGTTTGAATGAACATTAAAATTAGCTTGGATTCGCTGAGACTATATCAACTGGTATTGTCATTTAGGGCTAATAATTGTGGAAATTAGGCAGAGATTCAACACTGACTAGAAAATACATTTAGGCAATTATGCTTTGATTCTATCAGCTGGAGAATTATAGCACTACATTAAATAAAAAAGACTTTTATGCCTTTTATGCAACTTGGAAGACTGACAAATTTGAAATTTTTCAAGAGCCTGCAATCCAAATACCCAAATAAAGTTATTTTATTTGTGTAGCTTTAATATGTGTGTAATTTGTTATAATTCAAATGGCTTAGGAAATTTTTCTTTACTGGCTTTCTACGATTGCCAAAACTCCCACAAATTTACTTACTTTATAATTTTGTCTACAACACAGTATCATGAAGAAAACAGAACATTTGAATCATCACAGATGAGACACCAGTGCAGTAGAGTGTCCTCTTATTAGTGTTACATGGAAAGGATGGAACGAATAGCAGGGTTGACAAAATGAGATATCTTTAATATAATTCCCCTAAATATGAGGCATTACTTTTAAGATGCAACTCCTCTTAATAAATAGTTAACTTGGAGATTGGACACTTCCAGGACACATAAGAGGCTGAGTTGTGATCACTCAGTGAGAGATGACAAATAAATACTGACAATGGCCCACACTGTTGACTAAGCTATTTACTCTGCTTAATGCCAAATAGTGTTCCGTAGCACTACACCGAGCTTTCTTTTCACCATTTATGCTTTAAGTAGAGGTTTGGGAGCTGATCATTATAGCATTATCTTTTCTTCTTCCCTTTTCTTTTGCCATTTCAGGAATTGACACTGGCAGGCATGGTTCAACAGTACTATATATCGTTGCCACTTTCTAGAGAAGAAAGATTACCAACTGAAAAAGAAAAGAGTAGCTATGTGAAGTTGTAAATTGGTCATTCTTACAAAAATCCAACCTCAAGTTATGTATCCATTTGTTTTCTCATCTCCATACGTTCCTATAAAATGTCAGTCCAATTTCATAAACAGTTTTCACAATGCTTAGCACACAGCAGTTACCATCAATTTTCTGACTCTCTGAATAACCCTATAAGCTCCATGCAAAGAAACTTTACTAACCAGAAATTAAAGCACAATAGATATTTATGGAATCTTAATGAGCGATTACACTAACTACATATTATTAGCTCCATAGCATGAAAATACTCTCTCCCCAGTAACCCATTTTACAAATGTCAAGGACTGGGTTTCGGAAGAGAGAATTTGCCTCCATTACAAAGTGACGAGTATATTAACCCATCATGTTTCAAATATGCTTTACCAGGATTGTGACACTTCAAACAAGGCATCCAAATTAATCATTCACAAGAAGCATTACAAATACAGGTGATTTATGTAGCTCAGTAAAGTCTGTCACAGAATTGAGATATGTTGTTTTTCCGAGTATCTTCTCTGTTACATCAGAACTTGTCAATGCATAACTATGCATGCCTCTTGGCTGAGAAAGTGCCACTTCTCTTTCTTTTTTGTGCTAATAAAAAATTGCACCAATTGCACTATGCAGTAGTAGGTGGGCACCCACATCTCTAACATTCAGGTTGATTTCAAGCCTATGATTTAAAAGAATGTCGTCTTTGCTATCAATTAGAAGCCCCCAAATTCAGGTTTTATTCCTGTGATAAAACCATTTAAAAACTCTTCCTTGGATATACATCTCACCAAATTTCTTTCTCTCTTGCTCTCATATTTATTTCTTATGTTCTGGGTAGTATGCAGATTCTCACCTAAAGACTTTGGCATATCACAAGGAAGAGATAATAGTCATTTACCAAGTGAAAAAGAATAAAGATAATTCACCTGTCATTTGCATAATGTCAACACAAAAAAATCAAGATCAGTCCATATTGCTCTTTTGGAAAGCAAGTTATAATACTAATATAACCATAAAGTATAAAATATTACATATTAATTATTATTGAGTACAATGCTCTAATACACACCCAAGTGGGCTCCCTAGCAATAATTGGCTAAGTGCATTTTAATAATTGCAAAATTAGAGCATGGATAAGAGGAAAATTAAGGGAACATTAAAAAATGTTTTCCTTTTTCATAAATTCAAAGGCAGTAATGTAATGAGATTATAGTTTTCAACATAAATATGCCTTATTTATTTTATCCTCTACTATTGAGGAAGTCACTCTTAGAACTGCTAAATTAAGTTCAGTTTTCTACCTGCACAGTTCTACAGCATGACAGGTAATTGGTACTTAATGTTTTTTTATTCTGCCTTATTTGATTTCTGAGGGAATCCATCAAAAATTGATTTAGTTTGACCTAGTACCAGTTACCTCCTCTAAAAAGAATTGTTTAATATAATTCAGTAAATGGAGCCATGATTACAAAAACATTATATAGGGCCTTGTTTTTGCTAATTATCCAGTCCTAAGTGTTAGACCCTTCCTATGTGAAATGCAACATTTATTAACCCAAGAAAAGAGTAAACAGAAACTCCTGATTTACTGTATTGGTCATTTATTATCCATCTACCATTTACATTTAAATAAAAATAGCACTGTTTATTTGAGATATACTAAATGGATTGAGGTTACTTTGGATAGTTTGATCTTAGAATAGTATGCTCTGTCCAGAAATAAATCATCATTTTCATGTGGAAATTTTACTATTTAATTAAGATCCAGTTTTGACATATTTTTAAGGTACATTTTAAATTGCTTATTTTCTTACATTTGGATAATGATTAACTTAAGTGACTTGCTTTGTAAATACATTGATCGTCCTTTCCCAATTTTCAACATTTATGCATACCTCAAGTGTATTTTGTATCCCATCTTTGCCTGATTTTATATTACCTAAAAGTCAACTCAAAGGCCACTTCTGTTAGTGAAAAAAGTTCCCTAAACTGAAATTAATCACTCACTTTTCTGGGCTTTTATAGAAGTGAGATTTTTGTATTGTTTTATATTCTCATTTGTTGTTTTTTGATTACTCAGCCCTTGTACTAAAACTTATCATCTTTTTTCTTTAAATTACAGTGGCAGAATTTCTGAGATAAGCGATAAGATAAGATAGAGAAATTTCTAGAGGAGGCCAGCTATCTGTCTTCCATGGAAGCTTCAAAGGTGGGGCAAGATCACCTTGTTCTGACCTACATCTTCATAGACCCAGAGACCTAATTTTACCAGCAAATCAAAAGCAAGAATGAATGTGAGCACGTTAATTTACATAGAAAATATACCTTTCATTAAATTACTCTACCCAACATATGGAATATGTACCTAGGAAGCCAAATTATAATTTGAAGCTTGATATGCTAGCATGGAATCAAGTTTAAGGTTTTATATAACTTGACTATTTTAAGCTTTTAGGCTAAAACAGCCTGGTGAATTAATCTTCAAACCAAGACTGTCCATGTCAGGAAGGTAATCCTACTCTAAGCTTATTGATCAAGATTCCAAGTCCCTGAGGGGTGCTTTGATAGGCAATACCAATATTTTGTTTCTGTAATTCTGCTCTATCTATCTCCTTTGATGAACAAGCTACCTTACTATTGTCTTGAATTATATGACTTGAAATTTTTCTGCTTTCATCAATTAGGTTATTAACTTAAGTCTTAATGTTAATTTTCTTCACTTCATATTTTTTCTCTTCAAACTCTTGGTCATGTGAGATACAGGTGATGGAATCTTTCCCAGGTATTCTTGTGGACCTACTACAATAGTTACTGATGTTTAAATATTGCTTTCTGTAAAATCTCCAGTAAGTTCCAAATTAATCCACATCTCAGATCCAAGATGCCATCTATGGATTTAATCTATGGATTAAAGTAGACATCATCAATTTAATAATATTCTAACAGGACAAAAAACCACCAAAATATATATATATATATAGATTATAAGACTCATTCAGAATTAGAAGCATTAAAATGTGAACTTTTCTTAGAATGAGGGAAACATGGGACAAGAATAATCTATAATCCTTTAACTCTTTAATATCTTAGGAGTATTCTATAGACTGTCTTACTTGACATTAGGATGTCCCTCTCTTCTGGTCGTTTATCTGGCCAGTGTGTGTTTCTTCCCAGTCTCTCTTTATCCTTCTCATGAACTCTCTTTATCCAACATTCCCCCTCCAAGCCCTTAAATACTGGGCTTTTCCACATGTCTTGTGTTGTCACTCTTTCTTCTAGCATAATTAATTCTCCTAGAGGAATATCATCTTTGCCCAACACTTTACCAAATTATATATCGATAGTGTTAATATTTTTAAATAAAATGTATTCATACTTCAGAAGTCTTTCAAAACTGCAGGACCATGGTTATGGTAGACTACTGAAAATGTTTTGTGGAGACAAGCAGGACCAAATATAAAAAGGGTTCACCATTTCATTTAACCCCAAATTCCTATGGAATTGAGGGCCCTAAGGCCTAGTCATTGGGAAATGACATTTTGCATCATTCCTTTAAACAGCTGGCATCTGAGCTCTAACTGCTTGGCTCCTGCCCCCAAAATATTTATTCCCACTATAAAGAGTGCTCTCAGGTTTGCACAAATATAAAAGGCAGCTTTAGGATGACAAGGTCACTCCAATGAAGCTCAGCTCCACCCTATATTCCACTGAATCTCAGCCCAAGCATGCCTCTCTGCAGGGTGCCAAGAGAAAGAGCACCTGTGCACCTGTTTCTGCATGTGAGTTTTCTGAGCCTACTCCAGATGATGCTTGCTGGTCTTCACCTGAACTTACTGCATGACAACATACTCCATATTGAGCTATCTATCTGCCTCTTAACACATCTCAACTCTAGCAAAAATCTACTCTTAGTTCTATTTCTGCTGTTTCTGAATGGACTGTGGTTTTTCTAAGTTTGAAGTCCAGAAGTATTTTTTTTTTTTTTTTTTGAGACAGGGTCTCACTTCCACCACCCAAGTGAGAGTGCAGTGACACTATCATGGCTCATTGCAGCCTCAACCTCTGGGGCTCAAGCAATCCTCCTACTGAATGTTTTTATTTTTTTGTAGAGACAAGGTCTTACTATGTTGCCCAGGTTCGTCTCAAACTCCTGGCCTCAAGCGATCCATCAGCCTTGGCCTCCCAAAGTGCTTTTATACATGTTTTTATACCCAGAAGTAATTTTATACCTGTTTTTCCTTCCTTAATTTCTTCTACTTCCTCTCCCCTAACTTCTAATTGGTAACCAAACCCTGAATATTCACCTTGTTCAAGAAATTAACATTTCCCCCTCTTCTCTATACTTCCATTGGCTCTATCTTAGTTCAGATCCTCATTATCTGTCCTTATTTCTCTGTGAGCAATTCTGGCTCCCTGTCTTGACCTAATCAAATCCACTCTCCATAACGATACTAGAATAATCTTGCCAAGTTCAAATCTTTATTTTTAATTAATTAATTAATTTTATTTTTGAGACGGAGTTTTGCTCTTGATGCCCAGGCTGGAGTGCAATGGTGGGATCTCAGCTCACCGCAACCTCCACCTGCCAGTTTCAAGCGATTCTCCTGCCTCAGCCTCTCCAGTAGCTGGGATTACAGGTATGTGCCACCACGCCTTGCTAATTTTTGTATTTTTTTAGTAGAGAAGGGGTTTCTCTATATTGGTCAGACTGGTCTCGAACTCCCGACCTCAGGTGATCCACCCGCCTCGGCCTCCCAAAGTGCTGGGATTACAGGCGGGAACCACGGCACCCAGCCGCCAAGTTCAAATCTTATAATTTTTTTTGCAGCTTAAAGACCCTCAGTGACTTTAGATTACTGACATAAGAAAATCTACAGTCCCTTATCTAGGCCACACCAACCTTTTTGAAGCTTCCTAAGTACTTGCTGTTTCAATCTCCCATGCCCTTCTGCCCTTTACCAGAAATATAATTCTTCCTCTTTAACCCAATCATACAGAAAACTCATTGTTATCCAATATATTAAGGCCATCAATGAGAAAAACAAAGCTGAGAGTTTGGCAAACACATCCCTCCCTACCATTTCCCTCTACCTCCCGTGCCCCAATACACATGTACAGCAACGCTGAGAAGCTAGACAGACAAAGAAATTCTTGATAACATGTGTTGAACTCCTGAACTGACACCTGAATCTGCTACCAAACTTTTAGTTATGAAAGACAATAAACTCTGTTTCTAAATTTTGAGTTAGATTTCTGTGGGTTGCAATAGAAGTTCTGATTAACGTAAAAAGTCTTTATAGAAATATTTCTGTGGGTGACAGAAATAGCAAGTTGATTGTTATTCAAAAACTAAGTACGATAATAAAAACTGAGCAAAACTCGTGACTCATGTATCTGGTGATATCACTCAATTGCAATATAGTATCACCACAATAAATAAAAGGAGTATAAGTTGGGGGATAACATTAAGGGTAAACTTTATCTTTTTAAATTTTTAAGAGAAATAAATGATAAGATGTCCCAAGAGAATCTGAAAGATATTAGCAAGGAGTTCATTGTTGGCTCAACAGTTGGTGCTGACATTTTAAGCATAAGTTTCCAGTTTACATTGGGTAGATAAGCAAAGGAGATAAAGATCTCTGTTAACTGCTATTCTTCTCATCAGGAATACCCAGTGGAATGCAATGATTGTTGACCTCACTACATAAAGCACAGTATTTCTCACTAAGCTAGGAAATCATTAATCTCTTTATCAAACCATGAGAAAGGAATTATTTAGATTATTACCTCCACTGGTTACTGGCCAAGTGCTGTTTCCAATGTAAACATGGTTCCCTGAGGATCAAAGTGAAATGAGAGTGGTTTCATGAGAAGAAACAAGAGAATTAAGTCTGGCCATTACTTTTGGATTGTCCACCATTTCTCTTGATATAACCATAACTTCCAACAGCCCCTTTGCTCATAGAGATTTCAGTTTTTAGGAAGTAAACCTAGGTCATTCACTAAGATGGAGAATTTTGGAAACTAGAGAAGGTGGATCATGGTAGAGTGAAGCAATCCAAACAAGTGAAGTTATGACATACTGTATGTCTGAGTCATCCCAGCTTATGAGGAATTTCAGTAGGAGTGAAAAGGTGCAGCCCTGCTGCACTTCATGGGCTAAACTTTAAGAACCTGATGTTATCACCCGGGGAATTCTTGGTCAGCTAGCACCTGTTACTAGGCTTTCACAGGCCTGCTAGATTATTATGAACCAAGGGATAAAGAATGAGCATTGAATGGTATCCACTTTTTTATATTTAATCCAATCTGTATTAAAATAAAAAAGGGCAAATCCAAGATGTCTCAAAAATCCCTTGCATCTCTTGGATTCCATTACTCTACTATTACTCAGTGATTCAAGAGAAGTTTTGATGTAGGCATGATCTGATAGATGGTTCAATATGTGGGACAGGGAAAACTCATGTGGGAAAGGCAAAGTATATACAGAGACAATTTTCCAAGAATCTCTAACTTGAGTCATGTTTGATAGCCACACTCTCATACCCTGTTCATCACCCTGGGAGCACTCATGCTTCTGAATACCCTGCCAGGCATGCACACACATCATGCCACTTCTGCCTGCAGTCATACCTTTGCTCACTCTGAGACCTTGGCTATGAAGGCTCTCTCCACATCTTTTCATCTAATTGTCTTTTATTCATTATATTATGATTATGATTATGATTATGATTATGATTATGATTAATTTAGAGATGAGGTCTCACTATGTTGCCCAGATTGTTCTCAAACTCCTGGGCTCAAGGGATCCTCCCACCTTAGCCTCCTGAGTAGTTGGGACTACAGGCACATGCCAACCACACTCAACTAAAGGGTCAGACCTGAATCTTTGGGTTGAGCTAAGAGAGTTCCCTCTGTGACCCTACAGATCAGCGGGCATTAATCCTTAGTGTAATTAAAAACCACTTATTAAAGATGGAGACTACTATATCAGTGGTTAAAAATGCAGGTAAAATGTGCATTTTTAACAAAGTCCTCAGGCAATTTTTAAGCATAGTTTGAGACCTCTGATAAGGTGTACTGCAAATGACCCTCTAAAAAACAGCTGAGAAGCCCTGTGCATCTCTGTCTCTCTCTCTTATTTTTTTTACTTTTTTGAGACAGAGTTTTGCTCTTGTCATCCTGGCTGGAGTGCAGTGGCATGATCTCGGCCCACTGCAACCTCCGCCTCCTGGATTCCATTGATTCTCCTACCTCAGCCTCCTGAGTACCTGGGATTAGAGGCGCAGACCAGCATGCCCAGCTAATTTTGTATTTTCAGTAGAGATGGGTTTCACCATGTTGGCCAGCCTGGTCTTGAACTCCTGACCTCAGGTGATGCGCCCTCCTCGGCCTCCCAAACTGCTGGGATTATGGGTAGAAGCCACCTCGCCCAGCCACATATCTCTCTTAATAATCTCCATATTACATTAGAATTATCTGGATGTGTAGTTATCTCTCTTACAACCACGTACTTTCTGAGGATAGAGACCACATGCTACTCATCTTTATGTCATTAGCACCTAACACAGAATATAACATAGACAAGGTGTCCAATAAATATTTGTTGATCAGAACTGAATTCCATAAAGGCAACTGATTACAGAGAACCTTCTACGTTACAGATCCTCTGATAAGTGCTTTCCATACACTTACTTGATGAATATTTACAAGAACCATCTGACAGAAATATTATTACCTTCATTTTAAGGTTGAATAATTAAGGCTTAAAGAGATAAAGTCACTTAGCCAACATCACATAACTATTAATCCACTTTTATTAACTGAAAGGTTGTGCTCTTAAACATTAAATATGCTAATCTCAATAAAATTTCTAAAAGAAAACCTCATAGTGTGAACTTCATATAGTATTGTAGAGAGACCCAAGTGTCTTTGAAATTATGAACCTAAGATGTTACTACTAGTTACTTCCTACAGACTGACCCACTGACTAAAGCTGCAGCCAAAATAACTTGTCTCTAGCATAGGGAGCCCTCGGTGCTACTTGTACTTGGAAATGTCATGATGTTCTCAGTTCAAGTAGCCAATTACAGAGGGCAGGTGAACATGATGTAGCATTGCACTTAGGCTGTCATTCAACACTCATCTATTTTTATTTCTCGGACATTATAGTCAGCAAAGCAAACACTGTTAAATAGAAATAGATACTGTGGTGAAGACAACTAAAATGAGAAAAAGATTAGCAAATGCTATATTTTCTGAAATGTTGCATGTTTGAGAATTCATGGGGCCTACCTGCTTTTGTAAAATCCTTGACCCACACTTTTCTTTCCTCAGGACATAGCTCCATTCTGCCTGGTAATAAGTGTTATTATGAAAAAAAATCTGAGGCCAACCTGATCTTTCCCCCTTTATATGTGATGTGCTTTACCTGACATGGAGCACATTAAATTGATCATCACTGAGGTAAGAGAACCTCACTAGGATGTAGTCTGGAGCTTATCATTCTTTATTAATATTTTCAACAACCTAGAGAGCCAGTATGTAGATGCATTAACTTTTTTTTTGGAATGATTTCTCTATGTTTTCTGTCCATTTGTTCCATCGGGAACATAATTTTATGAATGTTAGCTATCCTTTGTCCATAGCTTGTCTATAATCATTTTGATATCATTGTTCTGTATCATTTTGTGTGATTCTTCAAGCATATACATGTCTTTGTTATGATCCTGCATTGTTAATTTAATTCTTGTTGTTTCCATTTGATTTTCATCTCTATAATGGGTTATATTATTTTTTTCCTTCCACATTGTTTTGTGCTCTGCTATCTGACTATCATCTCTTCTGTTGTCTTAAAATCTCTTATATTCATACTTAGAATTCTATTGTCTTCCTTGTGGCTATAGTTTCTGTGACTATAAAATATTCTGTAAATATTTCTATTCATTTTTGTATATTTGTTTCATCTTCTTTTTGCTAATTTTTCCTCATTTTTAATTAACTGATTGATTGAAATCTTATAAATGGGTCCTAAGCAGATTTATTTTTGATTAATATTTACTTTTGAATTCATGTTCATTTTTCTTAAGAATAGAAGACAAAGAATTGGGGTAGAGGGTCTGCAATGAGCGCTGAGTGTTTGGACTTCACTTCACTTGTCTTCTTAAATAATCTCACATTGAATGTATTATTTTCTTTATCCTCTAAGTCAACGTGTGTCTCAGCAAAGCTCTTTTTTTTTCCATTTCCCCTAGAAGTTCTCCTTGGTTAGAAAGTTAGATATATAACAGAGTTTTGAAGCTCAAATACTTGCAGAGATTGAGTAGAAGATATAAATAAGCGAAATGGGCTAAGTTTAAGACCAAAGGGAGTGGTAGGGTCTGTGGTGAACTGCACTGTGTGCTTCATCCTAAGGTGACAGAAGCTAATCAGTTTAGCTGACTGCTATTAGATTGTTGTGTGAGACCACGGTGGCCAGAATTTCTTTTTCAACAGTCAAACAATACATATTTTTTAAGTGAACCTCTATTTTTAAAATGCCATGCACAATGGAATACCATTTGGCCATAAAGAGAATGAAATCCTGTCATTTGCAGCAACATGGATGGAACTAGAGGTCATTATGTTAAGTGAATAAGCCAGGGACAGAAAGACAAATATGCCATGTGCTCACTTATATGTAGGAGCTAAAAATGTTGGTCTCACGGAGGTAGAGAATAGAACGATAAATACTGGAGGCTGGGAAGGGTGTGGGGGTGGGAAAGGAAGATGAAGAGAGGTTGGTTAATGGGTAAAAACATGCAGTTATATAGAAGGAATGAGTTTTAATGGTTGATAGTGATAATGTTTAATGTTTGATAGTTTAAAATTTGATAGCAATAATGTTTAATGTTGATAGTTTAAAATTTGATAGCAATAATGTTTAACGTTTGATCATGCTCATAGTACATTGACTATAATTAGCAACATTAGTATTGTACATTTCAAAGACGACTTAGAAGGTTTCAAACACAGAAATGAAAAATACTCAAGGTGATGGATGTCACAAGTACCCTGACTTGATCATCGCATATTCTATACATGTAACAAATACATGTACCCCATAAATATGTAAAATATCATGTATCAATACAACAACTTTTAAAGGCAAATCTAACAAATAGGGAAAAAAATGTAGTTCAAACAAAACACATCTGCAGACTCTCATGTTTCAGCCTCTAACATAGAAAATATAAATGGCATGTTGGCTTTTGCCTTTTAAGATGCCACTTTAAACCAACCCCACCTCTGCAGATGGCCCTGCCTTAGCTCTTCTTGCTCTACCCACTTGGAATACCTTTTGGGGGTGGAATCCTACTGGATTCTGATGTGACATGTGCAGGCTCACCCCCAGCATTCTTCTCCTGCTTAACAATGCACAGTAAACAGTATGCATCACAATTCGTGGTTTGAGGTTATGATAATTTTCTTGTATAATTGAAAATGGCATACTTTTTGTATCAGCATTTTATTTTGTTTTCAGAGAGTTTAAAGAGGGCAATCAAGAAATAATATCTTCTCACTGACATTTGAAATGCTATTTGTGCAGAAGCCCTCCTTGTCCCAACTCCTGTTGATTGAAACTCTTTCATATCCTTGCTTTTGTAAAATTATACTCTCATGGCCAGGAAAAGCTACAAAATTTGCAGGGTTCAATACTAATGAAAATGCAGGGCCACTTGCTCAAAAATTATTATACATTGCAAGATAGTAACAGATTATTAAACCAGGCATGTCCCTCTTCTGAGCACAGGGCCTTGTGTGACTACACAGGTTGCACACTTATGAAGCTGGCTCTGCTCCTAATTCTTGCCTGATCTCTCTAATCCCTCATTTAGAAGTCTTCTCTAGCTGCTCTTTCTCCTCCTATCCCGGGGATTTCCTAACTTATGTCCTTAACTTACTTTTCCTCTCTCTCTACATACTCTCCTTGGCAATCTCATTCAAGCTTATAGCTTGAACTCTCACCAAAACAGAAACAAACTTGTATTTATTTATTTGTAAATTTTGCCCTGTCAAAATGTAAATTCCCTGAGTGGACTAATACTATTCGAGGTCATCACACCAGTAATTATTTTGTTCTGTCTCCCGAAAAATAAACCTTCATCTGAGCCTCCTGGCTTCCCATCCTCCTCCAGTTTTGACCAAATCAGAGAACCGTTTTTCAACAGAATTATCCATATCAGGGGTAGCAATCTAAAATCTGTGGGTCAAATATGGCTCACTGCTTTTATCATTAATGTTTTATTAGAATGCAACCATACTCGCATACTCTTTCACTTAGTATTGTCTGTGTCTGCTTTTGTACTTCAATAGTGGAGTTGAGCAGTTACAACAGAGACCATATGATGCACACAGCCTAAAACATTTACTCTCTGGCCTTTTACCAAAAAAAAAAAAAAAAAATTCTAACACCATCCCACACCCTCACCCACCTTTGATCTGTACTCACTGTCTCCAAATTCAATCAACTTCTCTTCCTTGAACCCACCCTGGTCAGGCATTTCACCTTCTCACTCCACCAAAACTGACTCTCAAGGCACTAATGACTTATTTCTCAATATCTTTTACTAGCTCCTCCTCATTTACCCTATCACTAAATGTTCCATCACCCTACCACTCAGTCTTTGACCCTCTTCTCTTTTCTATATGACTACCTGACGGCTCTAATGAAAACTGCAGTCCTTTGACTTAAAATATTATTTACATGTTGATAATACTCAAATCTAATCCTCTTGTCTGAAATCCAGACTTGTATATCTTTGGTCTGTTCGATATATTCACTGGTAATTAATGAACATCTCAAGTGTGTATGATGAAAACTGAACACCTGATCTTTTCTCATCAATGCATTTCTTAGAGTTTTACCACATCTGTCAATAGCAGTTCCATCTTTCCCATTAGGCCAGACAGTTGCGTTCTATAGTTTTTGGATGGAGTCTAATATAGATGTGAATTGGGTCAAGGTGGTTGAAAGTGTTGTTCAAATAATCTATGTTTGTATTGATGGTTTTCTCTAGCTCTATCAATTGCTAAAAGAGAGTGTTAAAATCTCAAACTGTGGTGGTAAAATTATTTATATTTTCCTTTTAGTTCTCTGAAATTTTGCTTCATGTACTTTGAAACTCTGTTATGAAGTGCATATAGATTTCTGATTATTATGTCTTCTGATATATTTGACCTTTTGGTCATTACATAATCTCCCTCTTTATCTTCGATAACACTCTTTTACTTGAAATCTACTTTATCTGCTAAAAAATATATTAAAAAAATAGTTACCTTCCGGTATTTTATACTTGTTGTTTGCATAGTATATTTTTTCCAACCAATTATTTTGAACCTATTTGTCTCATATTTAAAGTATCTTATAGAGAGCATGTGGTTTGGTCTTGTGTCTTCGCTTTTTAGTTCAGTGTAATGATTTCTACCTTTAAGTTGGAGTGATTGGTCAATTTACACTGAGTGTGATTATCGATACGTTTGAATTTAAATCTACCATTTCCTTTTGTTTGTGTGTTTGTCCTAGAGAGAATCAGAACATGCCATCCCAAAATATGCCACTTTATTATATGTATATTTTGAGCTGAAGGCAATTGAAAGTCAGCAGATGCAGAAAGAAAATTTCTCAGAGCAGAGCTTTCCTTATCTGACCAAAAGCAAAAACTTCTGAGAAATGAGAACTACCATAAATCCTCTCTACAGAAGAGTTTTATGGCCCTGAAGAAGATGGAAAGAGCATATTCATACTTATATATACAAACATTATCACAAACTTTCAGGGTCTCACTCTGTCACCCAGGCTGGAATGTAGTGGCATAATCATGGCTCACTGAAGCAAAATTTCTGGGCTTCAAGCAATCCTCCTGTCTCAGCCTATTCCCACTCCCATCACTGGGATTATAGCCATGAGCTACCCACTAAGGCAGGCAATTATCACAAACTTTTAATCTGGAAGTTCACTTGTGTTTCTTAAGGAAACCCATCTGCTTTTCTCTCAGAAGCCTTTTCCTTCCCCTCCCTTTTTTCTACTAAATTATGTATGAAGTCTTTAACAATTTGATGAGATTTGTGCTGGCTTCTGTAAGCATAACATTTTTCTCCTGTTTATCTGGTTTTTGTCAGTTTAATTCATAAGTTCCAGCTACTGAATTTGGGAGGGTAGAAGAAAAGTTTTTTCTCTCTTACACTTCCTATTTTTTTGTTCTTTCATTGTTGTTATTTTCTTCCTTTTGGAGGGGGTGGGAGAGGAAATTAATACAAGTTCTTTAGAATTCCATTTTAATGTCTATTGTAATTTTAGCTGTTTCCTCTTGTATTATTTTTCTAGTGGTTGCTCTAGGAAGTACAATATGCAACCTTAACTTTTCAATGTCTACCTCGAATTGAAATTGTATTATATCACCTAAAATGTAAGCAACTTGCAATCACCTAGGTTCATTTATCCTCTCTTCTTTTCACATTGCAATGTAAAAACATAATTTTTGCTTCAAACCCTCATATGTACTTTAACGAAATTAGAAGAAAAAATTTGTCTTGCATGTTTACCCATATTTTCATTTTCATTCTTCTTTCTGAAAAATGCAAGTCTCTCTTGATTATCACTTCCTTTCAGCATGAAAAGCATTTTTTTTGATAGTCAGTTAGTACAGATCTGCAAGTAACAACTTCTTGCAGTTTTCTTTTATCTGAAAATGTCTTTATTTTGCCTTTATTCTTGAGGGATATTTTGCTGGATATAGAAGTTAGGGTTGTATTGCTTCTCTGCCTTTTAGCTAAGATCGAGTGTCGAATTCAGGGTTGTCAATTTTATTATCTATCTACCTTTTAAAGGTCATTATTCTCTTCTGGCTTTTAATGTTCCAGATTAAAAATCAGTGATAATTAAAATCATTTTTCCTCTATGTGAAATATATCATTTTTTTTTCCTGTAGCTGTTAAGATTTGTTTAAGCTTTAGTTGTCAGAAGTTTAACTATCATGTGCCTAGTTGTTGGCTTATCTGTATGTTTTCTGTTTGGAATTTGCTGAGCTTCTTGAATTTGTAGATTTATGTCCTTCATCAAAAGGAAAATCATTGAGTATTATATATGTATATGTGTTTTCTGCTATCTTCGAACCCTCATCCCTTTCTAGGACTCGAGTCACGTGTATGTTAGACTTTTTAAATTGTCATATGCTCCTGAGCCTCTGTACATTTCTTAGCAATCTTTTTTTCTCTCTGGCCTTCAGATTAGATCATTTTTAATAGATCTTTCTTCAAGTTCAGCACGCCTTTCTTCTGACATTTCCAATCTGCTGATAAGTCCATCTAGTGATTTCTTCCATTTTAGATATTCTGTTTTTCAGTTTCAGAATTTCATTTTTATTCTTTTAAAATACTTTCTATTTCTTTACTGAGATGTCCTATATTTTCATTTATTATGAGAATATTCTTCTTTACATTTTAAATATGTTTATAATAGCCACTTTAAAAATTTTGCCTGCTGATTCTAACATTCTGGTCATCTTGGGATTGGTTTCTACTGACTACCTTTCTCTTAAATCTGAGACTTATTTTCTTGTTTTTTTTTTTCTTGTTTATTTTTATTTTTATTTTAGATGGGGTCTCGCTCTGTCACCCAGGCTGGAGTGCAGTGGTGCGATCTCGGCTCACTGCAACCTCTGCCTCCCAGGTTCAAACAATTCTCTGCCTCAGCCTCCCGAGTAGCTGGGATTACAGGCACCTGGCATCACACCCAGCTAATTTTTGTATTTTTAGTAGAGACAGGGTTTCACCATCTGGGCCAGGCAGGTCTTGAACTCCTGACCTTGTGATCCACCTGCCTCAGCCTCCCAAAGTGCTGGGATTAAAGGGGTGAGCCACTGCACCAGGCCTTTCTTGTTTCTTTGTATAGCCCATAATTTTATATGGTATCCTGGTCATTAAAAAATGATACATTAAAGAGACTCTGAATTCTCTTATTTTCCCTTAGAGAATATCAATATGTTGTTGTAACAGATAGTTAACTTGGCTGAACTCAAGCTCCAAATTCTAATATCGAATTTAGTTCTTTTAGCTTTAGGTGCACTGCTTGGAATCTGCTCTACACATGCATTCTTCAGTGTCACCCAGAAATGTAAGCAGGCTTTCTGTAGAGAATTTGTAGCTCCCTTTATGTGACTCTCCTTTCTGGGATTACCCCCACTCACTTTACAATTGCCAAGGTCCCCCCAAATCTATCCTGAAGTTAATTAAGCCTATGAGGTTATACAGCTACTGTCTAGGTTTTAGTGGCCCTTGTTTGTTACAGATTGGGATCTGCTCTCAGATTAAAAGCTCCAAAGACAGGAAACTCACTCAGTGCCCTTCCCTTCTTTCAAGTGTCAGCCTCCTGTCCCAAGTGTCTGCCTGCGATTATTTCTTTCCCATTATGTTCAGGAAATTGCTTATTATATTTATACTTGTTATTTTCCTGAAAGTTGGTATTTGTGAGGCAGAACCTACCAGGACAAGCATGTTGGAACTTTCTGTGACCTATCACTAGAATCTCACTTCTTCCCACCACTTGCACCCTTACCCAAAATGCCATCATCTTTCACTTGAATTATTATCATATTCCTAAGTGGTGCACAGTTTCTGTTCTTTTCCTCCTATAGGCTTTTTCTTTTTTTAATCACAGAAGTCAGAGTAACCCCATTTGAGTCATGTCAGCTCATAATCTTGCAATGTTTTCCTATCTCCCTGAGAGTGAGAGCCAACACCTATAACCTGGCCACGAAGCTCCACAAAATCTGGTTCCCAGTAGTAGCTGTGATCTCTTCTCCTGCCACTGCCCCCATGCTCAGTTCACTCCAGGCAGTCACAATGACCACATCATTCTTCCTCAAACACCTCGACTCACTGCCCCCTTGGAGACTGTGTGCTTGTTCTTCCTGGCTCATGAAATATTTGTTCCCAAGATATTTGCTTGACTCACATCTCCTTCAAATATTTGACTCACATAACTTTCCCATTGAATTCTCTGATCATCCTATTTTAATCCTATCTCTTTAGTTTCATACTCCCCACTCTCTTTGCCTAATTTTCATCATCATATGTCCTATTTATTTGTTGATATTTTGTCTCTGCCAGTACAATATAAGTTTCATGAGAACATATATCTTTGTCTGTTGATTCATTAAGGCATGCCAAGTGCCTAAAATAGTTTTAGGTGTAGAGAAGGCATTTGTAGACTGTTTTGAACATATTAGGTAAGTGGAAGGGCTGAATCTTAATTACCCTGGCATGGGCTTCAGCATCTAGAAAAATTCCTAGCACATAATTTTCAATTTAAAAATATCCTTGAATTTGTAAGTGAATAAATCAATAAATGGGTAGTCCAATAATCCTTTCTGGGCCACAAATTCCTCATTTTTTTCTAGGTATCTTGTATTTATGCATAATATTAAAACTTTCCTTCTAGATAACCTTAGTGCACTCATTTAAAGAATAATTTCCTTATTACAGTTGCAATTATCTGAAAAAAGCATATGTACAAGTGAGTAAATAGGCAGCTGCCTTATCATAGTAATAGATTGTGAACTTCATACATTCTGCCATTAACCAATATCCTTTCAGTCTCAATAATTTGTTAATGATCTTAAGTTGCCTTATTTTGAGTGAAATTTAATAGATATTAAATTGACTAAAATTCTAGAAGACTCTACTTAAGTGATGTGTTAACAACCATTGTTCAATAAAAGCAAGGGTCTCTACTTATGTGTGGTGAAAGGAACCTGAATTTGGGGGCCAGATGGATTTGATTAGAATCCTGGTCTGCCCAACCCAAGACAAGGGGCGTGACCTTGGGCTCCCTGCTGAGCATGTGTCTCATCTGTAAAATGAGGGTGATACACTACCTACCTATTACATTTATTGAAAGAACTGCATAAAATAATGTACGTAACATGCCTGATATACAACTGATTTTCAAAAATTGTCTTTCATTTTACTTATCTCCACTCCATTTTATTGTTTCTCTTATTTCTTTGTTTCATTTCTGCTCTTGGGCATTTAAGCTCTTTTTGTCATTAGCATTAAAGACTAAATCTATAAACTTTATCAAGCTAAGAAAAATCGTCCTCAGAGAGATTAAAGGAAGCCTGAATTGCAAAGTCATTACTAATGATTTCAGCAGATTCCTGCAGGTGCCTAACTTTCAGTAGTCTTAGGGGTGCCAAAAAAAAATATGCTTGCAAGTCATTTGTTTTGACCAAATAACCTACTGATGCTTCTAACAGTTCATCAGCTTCTTTTTAAGAAACATAAAAAGAAGCATTATTATTTTGTAGCCAGCCTCTTTAAGGGAAAAACAGATCAAGTAGTGTATCAAGCTTTCTCTAAGAACTGGCTTTGCCCCAAGGGGAAGGGTTTCTAGGTAGCTAGACTTTAAATATTTGCTGAATAAATGAAAGAATAAATACATGTTTGAATTATTTAATTAATATAGTTGCTGAGGCCAATGAGCGTCTCTGTGGTTTTGGTCTTTCAACAGCCACTTAGCAGAAAAAGGAGAGATATAGAGACAGCCTGGTTGAGCTGTGCAGGGTGTGACTGGTCTTCTAAACTTGGCACTCAAACTGGAAGGCTATGTCACTGTTTTGCTACCTGTTGCCATAGTAATCATGGGTACGGCCATGATACCTGAAGACTAATGTCAAAATCTCCCCCCAGTTTTCTGATTGAGTTTTTCACCCTTAATCTCAAAAATGTTACTCTCCTCTTTTATTCTTATCATGCTGACATATATTTGCTTTTATATTTTTCTCGAAAGCTGGTCTGCAGTAGCTAATGAGATAGTAGCATACATGAAAAGGAGGAATCCTAGAAGTAATTTCCTTTATGAAAATTATGTGTTTCATCTCTCCTTCTTTGTGCTTAACACAATACTTCTTGGTTTAAGAATATCTCTTTCAAATGTTAGGCCAAGTTTCATGAGGATTCTTTCGTTGAACTCTATTTAGTGTTGACTTAAGATAAGGAATTGAAACTTCATTCCTTAAGACTTGATGTCTTCCTCCTAAGTACATTTCAATTCACGTGACTTCAGAGACTGCCCTTAATAGGACTAACATGAAAGTAAATTCATGAAGTCTGTAATATTATTTACGGTAATTCAAATTCCCTTATACTGTACTTCTTCTAAATGATGCAGTTACCAAAGACCCAATAGGACTTGCAGGCCTACTATCAAGACATTTTCAACAGTGACTCCAAGAAAAGAACAATCATGATAATCTGACATTTTTTTTTTCTCAGTTCATGGCATTTATTTTCAATCTTTATCACACATGCCTGTTTCCTCATTTACAAATTTTTAGAAACAATAGCACCCATTATGAATTATTACTACGAAGCAAACAAGCTAATATATGCAAGATGATTAGAAATGTTAGTCATTACTATTCTGTTTATCTTTATTCAGCCAGATGATGTTTTCTATTTTTAATATATTTTCCTATTTCATGGAGAAAAAAGTTCACTGTCGTTTCTGTCCCAAAACCCTCAATCCCAAATCATGACTGCATTACCTTCTCTAAACTTTATTGGTAGAAGTTAGCTGCTTGTCAAAGTTTCAAACAAACAAGCTTAGGAAGGAAGAGAAAAATATGAGTGGAAGAATTAAAGTAACATAACAAGGACCTACATTTATTAATATTGTATTATAAGCTCACAGTATACAGGGATTGTGTCATCCATATATTTATTATTCACAGCATGTACAGCATTGTCTTGTGTATGATTAGTGTGTAAAAAATCTGAGTGAAAACAGGATGACTGAATAAAGGAGATAATAAATGAATGACAGTTGCCAAATGCCCTTAAAGCCTTGTAAAATGTTTGTTCAAAGAAGAGTTAGAAATATAGTAAACAAGACTTGGCAATTATCCATAAATTGAATTTGTTCAGGTTTTCCTTTCTTCCAGAAGTTATCATACTAATCAGAAACTGTTACATTCATATATCAGAGTCATCAAAATAAAATCATCGAAGAAAGGAAGATAGAATAGATAGAGAAACTTTTCTGGTAAATTCTATGACAAATTATGGTTGGAGTCTTATAAGTAGTCTTATATTTTTAAAATTCTAAACTTCAGAACTTTTGAAATATAACAATCATTTTATTGAAAAATAAAAGAAGGGCTAACAGTGTGCTTTAGATAAAGTTTTTCACTTAATCATACTTATCCACTGACAGTTTCATCTTCATACTTGTGCAATATAGAAGGAAACAGAGATACTTGGAAGTGCTCAGCCCGGGGAATAAGCTACAGGATGAAATGGCCCACGCTAGGAACCATCTACTTTACCCAGTGATACACAATGGAAAATAAACCTGTCTTAAAAAAAAAAAAAAAAAAAAGGGAACATAACAGGTGTTTGGTTGATTCTAGAATAAAATGTAAATTTTGAACAACTAAGATTAAACTTTAGAAATTCAAAGTCTTTCCTACTTTCAATGTCTACCTAGGTTCCCAAAACTTCTCTCCTACAGACCCCCCAACCCCCAGCTCCCTACACAGACATTTGCACTTCTCTCTAAACACTGCTCAAAAGCAGCATTTCTCAAACTTTCTCTGATCAGGATTCACTGAGCAGAAAGGAAAACAAAAGAAAATATGGTCTACTTCACTGATTCTAGCATTGAAGAAAGCTTTGTGATGGTAACAATTAGGGAGGAACAATTATAATAGCAGCATTTCAGCAATTACGCAGGAACAAAGCCATCAGGAAAAGTGTAACCTAGGAATAATTCTATACATAAATTAAATAATGCAAAAATAGGAGCAACTGAAAACCATAGCTAGCTTAAAACAATCCTAAAATTATAACAAGGTTAGAGAATCTTCTCTGAAAATTCGGGCAATCCCAACAATCTAAGTGTGCGTTAGAAGTTCTTGCTAAGCATTGCTTGACAGTGGGATTTCTTAGCAGAATATTAAATTAGGACCCTCAAATTTTAGAAGGGTAATATTTTAATTTGTGAATATCAAATTTTTAAATTATTACTAATGCACTTGGAAGATTACTCACAGCTAGGTAATATTTATTTGAATATAAATATAAGCATATATTGAATTCCCAAACTTTTTCCACTCCTAAAAAACTGAGAAAGAGACTTTCTGAACTGCTCTTGGGCTTCAGACTATGCTGAGATGAAAGCACAGCTGTAGTTCAGGGGCTTCGTCACAGATAATATGCATTTTGGTGTCACCTACTGGCATGATGTGACATGACATGACAGAAGTTTATGAGCCAAAGCATTTAAAATAGTAATGGTGCATTGTTCTGTGTCAAACACTGCGTCAGGCACAAAAGGTACAGTAGTAAGCAAAATAAACTACTACTTCCACTATCAGGGGAGGCAAATATTAATAAAATAATCACAAAAGTAGAGGCAAGATGGAATGGTCCTAATCTTGGGGATCAGAGAGTGCTGAGGCTGAAGGCAGGGTCTAAGTTCTCTAGGCAAACAGAGGAAATAGGGAGATGAAGGGGAGAAGACTGGGTAGGGGACTGGACAGGAGGGAGCCTGGCGTGTTTGAAGAAGTGAGGGAAGCCATGGTGGCTGGAACCCAGAAAACTGAAGGGAAAGGAGGGTAGGAGTGGTGAAACATGAAGCTGAAGAGATAATAATAGTAGTTGTAGTAATAAGATGCTCTTTCATGGATAATTCTCTATCATGGCTTCACAGAGAGCTCCAACCTGTTAATGTTCAATTTAATTGTATTGAACAGCTACAAAGGACCACATTCTATAGCTGCAATGTTCTCATCTTCAAGGTCATTGGAAAATGTTGTTATCAAAATTAAGGGTGTAGCTCAATAAACTGACAAACTCAAGATTCAAAATTGTTTTTAACAACCAGGAGTTGGGGGTTAAAACAAACCAGTTGAAAGTTAAAAAAAAATAAAGTCCTTCATGTAAGGTGAAAACAAAAATATGCAAAATATGGTAGCAACCTGGCTTATAAAAAAGATATGGAAATTTTAGTTGGCCTCAGGTTCAATATATGTCAAAAGTGTGAAAAGACACGGAATATTAACTTATGATTTTTTAAGTACCTTTTCTGGATCAACGGAGGTAAGAGTCAAGAGGAGTCTTTGCAGTTCTCTGTGCTACATTTTAAGGATTTTGACCAACTAGAAAAAAATGACCTGTGTAATGAAGAGTTTAAATGCATGCCAAATGAGAGTCTTAGCTTGAGGGTAAAGGGCCTATGGAAGACTTGATAAGTTTTTCAAATATTGGAAAACTTGTGATGTGAAAAGAGTGAATTCCTCCAGTGTAAAGAACAGAACAAAGGCAAGTGGAGAGACACTACCAAGGGTGGAACTTACAATGAAAGCTTCTGGAAAACAATAAGCTTATACAAATATATACTGTTTTAATAATGGTGAGGCACCAGTGTTTGTTATTTCTGAGGCCAGCATCCTATGCAGTGTAAAAGCCCAAAGATGAATGGAGAAACACGGCTCCTATTTTCTGTTCTACCTGACGGCACAAGGTGCCAATGATGCATTACTCATCAATGACCCCTGGCTTCAAAACGAAATAGACAATAACGCAGAAAAAACAGAAGACAACCTAATTGTATAAACTGAAGACAGTAGAAGATAAGCACTCAAAGGCAGAGAAGAGAATGACAAAGGAAAAAAGAAATGTTTTCTTTTATTTTCTCATTTTACTCTCTCCTCTGCTTTTTTAACCTACATTCTTGTTTTTATTTTTCAACTATCATCTTCTGCTTCTTAAAGAATGGTGACAGTCTTGCTTAGTGAGTTCCAGGACTCGTGGGATTTTAAAGAGATAACTTGAGAACCACAATAACCACAAAGTTTATGTAGCAATAAACATCCTAACATACTGCACAAAGTGAGAACAAAATGAAGTCAAAGTACAGTTTAAATATACTGATGGAAAATTAATTTACAATGAGTCACTAAAGGGAACTGGGGACACATCCTGTCAAGATGACCTCATTGAATCCACACTTCTCTCTCCTATACAAAGGCCCTTGGTTCTTTCCTAACCACAACAAAATTATAGTATAATATTTTAAAATAGGTGAATGCCTGGTGGGCCAGACCTAATTTTGAGCTTCCAGTATTTCCTCTTCTCTTCTTTTCTTAGAAACTACCTTAGAAAAAAGTATTTCTAAGCAAGCAAAGCCTGCATTTGTCAGTGTGAGCTAAAGTTACCTGTTCTGTTGAACGAAAGGATTGTAGCCTTGGTTTGCTAATTTAGACACAGTTGAATATAATGAGCAGATAAAGACGAGGAGCTGCAATTGGTGGTAAGAAGGAACAGGATTGTTGTGTCATAGGCATAAATGTATCTTAGCTATTTTTAAAAGATAGAAATAATTATTGGTTCCTGAGAAGAAGCCGATGGTTAGTTGGTCAGTGGATTACTTCCTGTTGAACATTAGATGATATACCAAATGCTGGGTTAAGTCCAAAACAGTTTTACCTCAGATCAGTCTGACGGCTTTGAGGAAAGGAGGAGGCAGTCACATCTTATGATTTTTGCGTGGAAATATCATTTCTGATATTACCTTGAGTTTGGAAGATGAAAGAAGACTACGTGAAATATTAAGCTTTCCAAATTATAGATTCTTTGGCCATGTGAAAAAACAAGCATCATTCTTCATGGCCTCACCCTGTATTAGCTGTGACTTGCATAAAATGGCTAAGCTTCTCTATACAGTCCTGACGACTTGTTGAGGTTGTTCTGCAAAGAGAAAATAAAGTGACTGTTTCACAGGCAGAAGATCTGGTCCAATGCAATTTAACTTGTAGAGTATGGAGGAGTATACATTCTAACAATTATAAAATGACTGGCAATAGCATTATTGTGTAATGTACTTTCACATTTGTGATGATGTTCCCCATCACTTACTTGTGATTTCTACACCTGTTAACATGTGTTGAAACATCTTCTCAGTACACATTTTACTTTTTTCTATAGACTGTAAAGGAGGCAAAAATTAGATGCTTCCCTAAGCTTGGAAACAACATTGTTCTCCAAGAGCAAATGTAGAATCAAGACGTCATAAGGCAGAAAAGTATATAAATATCCTAAAGAAACAAATGGTTCCCAGGTTGTCAAAAGCTGATTGTAACTTGACAGGATACATTAACATAGCAACAACAAAAAAAGAACATGACTATCAGAGGGAGGAAATCATTGTATCAGTCAAGGATCAGTACTGGAAATTGAAACTGCTACCCAAACTCTTTCATTCAAGGACATGCCACTAGAGCTGTGATGAAGGAGTCAAAAAGCTGCCACTACTGCAAATAGATTTCAAAGCAGGAGACTGGATGCTGGAACTCTGTTACTAGCAGAAAACAGCACAGAAAAAGCATCAGAAAACAAAAATGGCCTTAGCCTCCTATGTCTCCCAAATGTTGCACAAATGAACACACTGGAAGAATCTACTTCACCTCCAGACCCCTAGTTATACAGAATGGGAACTGTAATTCTTACCTTTCCAAACTCTGTAGGGCAGAAATGCCCACTAGAAGGAGGTAAGAATAGATGCTCAGAGCTAGTCCACCCTATCTGTGAAGTTCATCAAGTGCCCTCCAAGGAACTAGTGTTGCTTACCTTCTGATTTAGAGATGGGTGTTTTAAATGTACAATTTTTAAAAAACATTTATATCAAAGAACTAACTCTCTCTGATTGGATTTCATGTTCACCTGGCAACCTTCTGATTATAAATTTATTTCCTGGGTACCTTGCCTACTGGGAGAGAATATACTAGGCAAAGGATCCTAGTATTTTGGGGATTATATTTCACATTTTAATTGCTGCCTTTTCTCAATGTTGAGATGCTGGTTATGGTATGTAACCATGTATTTTTTTTTTTTTTCTCAAGACAGAGTCTTGTTTCTGTCACCCAGGCTGGAGTGCAATGGTGCAATCTTGGCTCAGTGCAACCTCCATCTCCTGGGTTAAAGCGATTCTCCTCCCTCAGCCTCTTGAGTAGCTGGAATTACAGGTGCATGCCACCACACCCCGCTAATATTTTGTATTTTTACTAGAGACGGGTTTTCACCATTTTGGTCAGGCTGGTCTCGAACTCCTGACCTCAGGTGATCTGCCCACCTCGGCCTCCGAAAATGCTGAGATTACAGGTGTGAGCCACTGCACCAAACCCATGTATTTTAAAAGAACCTTAAAGAAAAAGAAGCACCACCACATTAAATGAATTTCTCCATTGTAAGAAGCGTCTTCATTTTAATAATGTTGAAATGTTTAAAAAATTGCAATTCAGCATTATTAAGAAATACAATAAAATTTGCACCCTGATTTTATAATTTTTTTTAGGTTAACTAAATCTATTCTAAGAATCAGATCCATTTCCATTATGTTTATGTATCCTGATTCCTAAGGCAATAAAGCCAAAGGCCAGGCCCTAGACTGTGGTACTTTCATCAGGAGAGTAGTATCCTGTTCAGACCCCTCTTGGTGACCAGCACACTTTGAGATTACATCTCTCTCTGGCCTTTTGTTCATATTGCATGTCCGTGCAGAGTTATAACAGTTTTTAATCAATGTCCACTTATGCAGTGAAGTTTGGTAAGGCAAAAGGCAGATCCTTCCTACCTTACATAAACAGAAATAACACAGCCTCAGAGGCAGTAGTTCCTATGCCTATGATGCAATACTATTCTTATCTTTGTTACTTTACTGTTTCACATGTACCTGGGGTAATGATTATCACGGGTACATGAGATACCATTAAAAAGAAAAACTGATCAAATGAGGACGGATACCAACCAGCACCATCTGTAGTTATTTACCGAAAAGCCAGGAGCTGCAAGTTTGAAAGGTCATTTAAAAATAAAATATCAAGCAAGTATAATAGCTCATACCCAGGCTTAATTACCTAGGAAATATGCCAAGTGGCTTCAAAGATATTATATGTGCATGTTTACATATTATCTTATTTAAATACATGGGATGCTATGGGTTCAAATCTCAGTATTGCCACTTGTTATTCATATGGCTTTTGGCAAGTTATTAATGTAACTAAATCTGTTTCTTCATTATAAAATGCAGATAGCAATATCTACCTCATAGGGTCATTTTAATTATGAAAATGAAGTAATATAGGTAGAATGCTTAGTACAGGGTTTGGCAAGAAGATATACTTAATATCAAGGAGTTAGTTATAATTATTAATAAGCACATAATTGTTTGGGAAAGAAGCTGACACATAGCACAATATGAATCAAAGATGAAATGTCATTCAGTGGAAGAGAACACATAATTGTGGACTTGAGTAGAGTCTATTCTGTCTGTGGCTGAGTTTAATAAAGAGTTATTTCATGTGGCAGGAGATCCTCTGTATATGGGCAGGAGGAGGATTTCCAAGCATGCAGGAAAGATGGGAAGCTGCAAATAATTTTTGTTAGGGACCTTGAAGTGAGCTACCTCTCACACTGTAAATAATTATAACATATTCCATAAGCCAGCTTTCAGAAGACCACTGTTGCGCTGGTCCTGTTTAAACCTCTCTGGAAGAAATCAGGGAATTTCCACTGGCATTTTTATTTGGTTTATAGTCTCAAATTGGGTTTAGGTGCAAATACCACTTACCTTGAAGAATTTATCCCAGTCTTACCTATTTTATATGATTTTTCCTCCAATCCTGAACCTAATTGAAGGAGCAGCATTCTCACAGGTATTATTTCTCAAAGAGAAATTCATAATAGAGTACGCAAATCCCTGAAAATGACCGAGATAAGAGAAGATGCAGACAAAAACACAGACACAACTGAATAAAAACTGCAAAACAACCAGAGTCAGGAATTAATAGAGACTTCAATAAAAGAGAGAACAAATCCCTCAAGTTCATCTGTTCATCCCCAGCCTTCTGTGGTGAGCTGCTTGAGTTCAGTGCTTTGGCTAGTTTTATACGGGAGAAAGTGCTGGGCTGGCTTTGAGCAAAAGGGAAGTCATCTCTTCTCTTATGAGTCACATATAGGACGTGTCTTTATGGCCTGCAAAACTGTGAAGACACTTCCATATCTCTTCTTCCCTGTTTCATGCCTGGCCACAGCTATTGGTCTCATTGAAACGATTTCTAACTCTACATTTTTAAGTCTGATGCTCAGTTGAGCTGTAGTGTTACGTGCCTAGCTCCTGCAAAAATCTCTAACTGCCAAGTTCTCTCAGCATGTCAACCCAACAAGAGCAAAACCAAACCAATATCACTAGTCTTCCTCTACCAAGAATAATTTTTTATTATTTTACTCTCCTAATTTCACAATTTCTGTCCTAAGCCCCTTCATGCACACAGGCTGGCACATTTCCAAACATCTTTGACTTTCCTGGTTCCTGCCACCCACAAGTATTCACGATGTCTTTCCCTTCAATGTCCGTGAAATCCACCCTTATCTCTTTCCATTGATAATACTCAAGCTTTAACTCTCATAACTTCTTATAGCTCTGTAAGGCTTTTGTAATGAGCTCATAACTGGTTTCCTATCCTCTTATGTCTTCTGAATACAATTCATTCTCACTCCACTGTCAAATCAATCTTTATGTTATATAAACCCTGATTATGTTTAAAATGTTACATGCTTCTCACTACTGGTTAATAAACTAGAAACTTATCCTAGCTGTCAACACCCTCCATTATATGTTCCCTTATCTTCCTAGACATTTATCTTGTATTATTCTTGTATGTCTATATAAATTTCATCCAAACATAACAACAAATACCCATCATCTTCTTTGCCCCTTGGGTGGGCTCCCTCTGCAAGGGGTGTTTTATACTGGCTCGTAGAATTTTGCCAATGGTTTAAACTCTGGTCTCCTGCAATGGTAGCTACTTTGGTGATGAACTTTGTATTAGTGGGTTTCTTTCCTTGCCCCATTCTTCTGCTGGCATTGCCTTTACCTTGTATAGTAGACTGATTGTATCAATAATCTTACATCTTTACCTATCCCCATATTAATATACTTTGCTGTGTGACCCCACTAAAGTGGCAAAATATATTTACTCACCTTTTAAGTCTAGGATGAACTTACATAGAATGCTCTTCATAGGCCTCCAACAACTATATGAAGCATAATTGATCAAAGGCTTCTGCTCCTAGCTGCTATCTAAAATTCATCACTGCGTCTGTACTGAGACCATGCTTCCTACAGACCACGACAGCCTATGACTGTCCATTCTTGGGAGACACAGGATTCCTCCGACAGCCAAATTTGGCTCGAGGACTCCTCAATGGTCTTGCCAAAGCATTGTTAGATTGCAGGACAGTCAGGTATGCTTCCAAACAACTTTCCTTCCCTCTCTCATTCAGTCAGAGTCAGACCTGCATCTTGGTCTCATGGCTATCCCAGCCTTTCCAGGATCCCTTCCAATAATCTCTCATAGCCATTTTCCGTAGCCAAATCCTAATATGTTTTGTCTAATCTTGGCAGTCTTGGCATCTGCTTCTTGGACTTTGTGACTTTTCTGGGGTGATAGCAGACATGACAAAATCAGAGACTTTAAGACATACTTGTGTATTTCTGCTTGCTCTTGCCCTCTGTCAGCTTCATGAGAGAGACATGCGCTGTTCCTGAGGAGGGTGAGAAACACATGGAACAAAGCAAAGGCACCCCAGTTATTGCATCTGAGGCCTTCCCAGATCAACTCACGGCTAACTGACCCCCAGACAGAGAGGGAGTCCAGCCAAGATCAGCTGAGCCTTTCACAAATCAGCTGAATGCCACAAACTCCTGAATTAAATAAATGCTTATTGTTGTAAAGCCAGTGTAGAGCAAGGGTTGCTTGTTGCTCAGCATTATTGTGTCAATAGAAAGGTGATAAACTTCCCAAATAAACTAATTACCTTCAAATGTTTATCTGGAGGAAACTGACCCAAGACAATATGTAAGTACATTCTATATTACGTTGTGATATGTGGACTCAGTAGTTTAGAACTGAAAACTTATCCTTACTTTCCAAGAACCCTGGACTGAGGAACAAAACCGGGCACTCTGAATAGCACCAAAGATGAAGGGAAGGGAAGTGAAGTAGAGATTCAACACAAAACTTTCTGTTGGATTACCTGGGTCTTCTTTGGTTTAGAAAAGAGGCTTAGAATATTCCTGATTAGAAAGGTATCTTGTCAATCGACCTCTGTGCCCCTTCCCAGGCTGCACTGAGTGACAAGAGGAACAGATATTCTTTCCCTTCCCATTTAAGAGGCACAAAGAAATTCTGAATCTACCAGCACATCCTTAAAGGAACTGTTCATCTGAGTCAAACTGGACAGATTTCTACTGCTTGGCATCAAGGAACAGCTGGCTAAAATGGACCTGCTAACAAAAGGCAAGGAAGGGGAACTTTTCTGCAGAGGCACTCTGCATTCCTACAGGTGTAGGAACAAGCAAAGCACAGGGAAAGCAGCCCAGCTGAACCTGTCAATAGAACAGCTAATATGGCCAGGAGGAAACCGCTGGTCAGCCCTGTATCCTAGAGTCATCAGAGTAGTAGCATTTAAGGGTGTGCAAATAGAGCTAGAACATTCATCATTACACATCTTTTTTTTTTTTTTTTTAAGACAATGTCTCTATTGCCCAAGCTAAAAGGCAGTGGCACAATCTCTGCTCACTGCAATCTCCACCCCCCAGGCTCAGGCAATCCTTCCAGCTCAACCTCCCAAGTAGCTGGGACCACAGGTGTGTGCCACTGTAGTGTCACACCTGGCAAATTTTTGTATTTTCTTGTAGAGACAGGGCTTTGCCATGTTTCCCAGGCTGGTCTTCAACTCCTGAGGTCAAGTAATCTGCCCACCTTGGCTTCCCAAAGTGCTGGGATTCTGGGCCCACAGCATCTGGCCCATTATATATACATCTTTAGATGAGGACAGATACAGATGCCTGTCAACTTGTTGTCTCCAGTCCCTAGCTCAATGCCTGGCACATAGTAAACCCTTTACACATGTTTGAATGTGTGAATAAATGTTTTATAACTACTTCCTAGATCTAACAAAGTTTTCAGGAAAAGAGTTTTCTCATTTAAAAAAGCTGTTAATTTTGCTATAATTACCAGTCCATGTTATTGTAGTAATTCTGACTGGGCCACTTCTAAACAGAATAGCTTTATCTCTCTGTGATTCAATTTCCTCTTCTAAAAATTGTGGATAATAATAACACTAACTTGTAGAGTTGTTACTGGATAAATTGCAATTAACATATGTCAACTGTTTTGAACAGTGCCTGGCATTTGTTAAGTGTTTTATTAATGTTATCTAGGAGAAGCTGTAATAATAGTGATAGTAAAGTAATAGTAAGAAGTAAGAAAATCAATTTATACCATCCAAGGATATATCATAAAGCTCCATTAAAATGTGGGTTTTACAGGACAATAGTAACACCTTCACTAAAACTTTCCCATGTTTAAGTGAAAAATAGGTCTTAATTATTAATCTATAACCCACACTAGAAAATGTTTTACTGGTACATGTTTCCAGCAATATGGTCAAATAAATGACTAAAACTATTAATAGATTTGTATTTCTTGAAAATGATAAAATATTGAGATTATTTTAAATTTCTAAGTTGCAATGCGTTTTACAACTTCCAGTTTTTTCTAAAATGTTTGGATATACTTACTCTTTTCCTAAGTTCTGAGGCACTTACCAAGGAGAGTTGACTCTCAGTCATTGGCACATTTGCCCATTTGTCTTTTGCTCGGGAGCACCTAACCTCTCTGTGCCTGGGTGGGTGGTTTCCTGTCTGTGCTTGGTTTGAACCTGTTCCAGGGCTTGTGGTTTTTGGCTAGGCTTGTACTTTGTGTTATCATCCTACTGCATATTAAACGATGGTGTTGATTTTGCAATTGGGCGTATGACTCCTGCATTTCTCAGAGGGACTTATGAGAATCTTTCATGTTCTGGTTTGTATGTTCTTTTCTCTTTTCACTCTCATACCCAGCAGGCTTCATCAAGCCCAGTCTTTGAGCTGAGACATCTTTTTTTTTTTTTTTCATTTCAAGATGAGAAACACATTTTGAGTAGTGGAGTCCTAGAATTATTAGATAGAAGATTCGATTAAGCTAAAGTAACTAGGAAATGATGTGAAAGAAAAAATGTTGCTTTTCTTATCAAACTAAAGAGCAAGGCAGTAACTGGAGAACACAGATTCGTTGTGTGACTTAAATAGAAGCAAAACAGGCATTTACGAATGAATGCAAAATTCTTAGAGCGGGATAGAGGAGACGCTTTTTGTCCTGCTGCGTCTTTGCCCATTGAAAAGGATGGTCTCTCTCACCAGTATTATGGGCATGTTTCTCCAGTTTATAATTCTATACTCTATTAAAATACCTCAGGGAAAAGATAATCTTTTAGGGTATTTTACTTCATTTACACCTTAACATCAATGTCTACATTAATCAATTTCTCTCTCCCCTTCACCTCCCGCTTCTTCTCTCTTCCCTTCCTCTCTTTCTGTCTCTTCATCTTGAGAGCTAGATCAAAATGCCATTTGATGAAGAAATGTCTAAAATCTTTGTCTAAAATCTTCAAAATCCATTTCATTCACTCAGCATGAATATGTTACAAACTCATTTCTATCAGGTACTGTACTAGACACTGAAAGTACAGATTCAAACAAGACAGACACTCCTGAAAATTCCAGTGAGTTGTCTGAGGAGGGAACCAGACATGTAATGAAATAGTTTTTATCCTTAGCACTAAAAATTCCTCAAGTTAAATTTTTGTACCCCCTTAAATATGGGTTGGGTTTTCCTTCAAGTTTCTTAGCCTTGTGTATGAAGCAACATTGCTGGAACTTCACCCATAGTCTGCCATGGTGGCATCATCTAGGTATGGACTCTGACTTCATGACCCCATTTCAAAATCATGAAACAATACAGAAGCCTTTATTCTCCTCCCTTTTCTCCATTTGTCAGAGGAAACCTCAGAACCATGTAATCTTATTTAGCAAGTAAGCAGGCACTGATGCTATTGATGGGGCTACATAGGTAAGACAGGAGGTGGGTGACCCAGAGTGAGGCATTCCAAACAGGAGCACCATAGCTCTCAGTAAGATATTTCCAGTCCCATGTCTTGTCCATCTGTGGACTTCTCCATACTTCTCTATTATGTGGATGACTATTATGATGAAGATTCTGAATTCTCTCATGAAGGACTTAAAGAGTCTCATGGGATGCCAAGTGAGTGTCTACAGTTGGTCCAGTTGGGTAGCTGTAAGTATTATTTATCTGACCATCCTACGTGTGAAAATTTCTTACTATAATAAACACAGGCATTTTTGCTTAAAAAAGGAGTTGACTCCCCACATGTCTCAAATTGCCTTGCAGTCATGCTGGGCTCAGAGAATACCTACCTAGTTGATTTTACAAAGATAATTTCTGTAATATTAAAGACAGAGTCACCACTTTGCTCCCAGTTTGATAGTACTTAGGTCAGTAGGGTTGACAAAAACAACACTTTGATACATGTGGTTTAGGTAAAAATCCCATGTTTGTATGGCAAATTGTTGTTTATGGAGCCTTCACCACAAACCTGTATTTTGGCAATATCTCTAGTTTACTGATATAAAGAATGAAGCTCAGGGAAATTATACAATATGTACACTTACTTCATGGTTAAAGTGACCATGGACTAAGAATACCCGAGCAGTAAAACTCTCAGGTGAAAAAAATTGCAGAAATTCTTTATATCAGGGCGAATATGGTTTATGTTTAAGAAAACCTAAGATATAAAAATCTAAACTCAAGATAAATACATTGGCTGAATGCTCACTTTATAAAAAAGAATATTTGTTTTGCATAAAGTATCATATGCAATTTCTTTAAATAACAAGTACCTGTATGTTAAGTATGGTTTTATGGTTTTACTATTCCAATTTTTTTGTTGTTGTTGTTTTGAGATGGAGTTTTGCTCTTATTGCCAAAGCTGGAGTGCAGTGGCGTGATCTCGGCTCGGCTCACTGCAACCTCTGCCTCCCGGGTTCAAGTGATTCTCCTGTCTCAGCCTCCCACGTAGCTGGGATTACAGGTGTGCACTACCACTCCCGGCTAATTTTTTTGTATTTTTAATGGAAACTGGGTTTCACCATGTTAGCCAGGCTGGTCTCGAACTCCTGACCTCAGATAATCCGCCTGCCTCAGCCTCCCAAAGTGCTGGGATTACAGGCATGAGTCACTGCACCTTGCCACTACTCCACATTTTATTTAGCCACAATGGCATTGAAAAAATCCTACTGGGTAAAGTGAGTCACAATCATTCTCAAAAGAGGTAGGACATGTATGAAATTCACCACCTGGAAGGTCACTTAGTGAAATAGAGTTTCTAAGGTTATAATATGCAGTTTCCAACATGTATAACATAACACCCTAAAACTAAAAGCTACACTGAGATAATTGATAAGTAAAACTGGCTACCAGTGCAGGACTTATAAAATGCTCCACAGGGAAGGAAATGTCAAAGAAGGCAAAATGTTACTAATCCATAAGTTGATGTTTTAAACAAGTTTATCTTAAAGGGATAAGATAAATTAAAGTAGCATAATTATCCAGGTGAGTGACCGTTCTTAATTTGGTAAGGGAGGAGTTGAAGTGGGGGTGAACTCCCAACTCTAAGTATAAAGCCTATGACTCACAAATCTCCAATATACTCACCTGTTGTCTCTAGGTCCGTGGTAGAAGCCTGAGGAGAGGGTGAGGTCACAGGGTGGATTTTCTAAGCTTATCCTCCTATATCTCCAAGAAGGCCTCAGCTAATGTTAGTTCACTAACTCTTACGAGCCTTGGCAAATCACTAAGACTAAATATATAGTTTGGTCCTGAAGACCTATGAACTCATCAAAAACCACTGTCTGGATGATAATCCCTGTCCTCCTTTGATGCACAGCTTTCATCTGTGTATGCTGTTCCATTCTCCATAGCACAATCCAGGGGGAACTGTAACATGGGCCAGCTCCCCTCCCAGCTTGAATGCTACTAGCTTCATGAGAGTTTTCTCTGCTGATTTTACCATCTCATGCAACTATACTCTCCTTTATATAGACAGGTGCCATGAAAAGCTAGAGGTGCTAAACTGTGTAAATCCAACCTCCTTTCTGAGGCTACAAGAAACCCAAGCAGATCTCTAAAAAAGCACCTATAATTACAGATAGTAGTAACAAAGTCAGAACTTCAGACCTACCATATAAAAGCCATAGAATACTAAAGCTAGAAAAAAAATCAAGATTTTAATGAATTCTTTATGTAGTTTTCAGATTTTTAAATATTAAATATTTCCTAATAACTTGGGAACTAAGGATACAATCTATAAGATATATGATGCTTCATTTTCTATGTACGTGCATGTTATTGGTTAAGCTAGAGATGGAAAATATGTTTTAATTCACATATCAATTCTGACCAATTGGAAGTGACTTCTCAGAATGTCATGTTGAAATATCTGAGATTGCATCTATATTCAAGGAGAAGTAGCTTCTAAAGCCCTCCATGAACAAAGGAGAAAAAATGATGGCATCTTGACTGTATTTTCAATCTTAGAGCAAGGCAATTAGCTATTGTTTCTGCAATGATTTGAAACACTAAACAGCTGTTCTCTAGATTGTGACTTAAATGAAGAGTAAGAAAAACAAGCAATCTAAACATTTTACTCTTCTTATCATTTAGAAATATCTTGAAACAAACCACATTTTAGGTACTGGTAATAAACATCATCACACCCCTCAGAACAAGCCCTGGTATTCTCCTTCTATGAAATGTGGGAGAACTACAAAAGAAAAAAACACTTAGACTATATTAAACTATCCCTTTCAAACAGCATAATCATAAATTAATAGTTATACTCTAGGCTAGCCATATGAAAGGCCAGGGAAAAAAAGGAGAAAAAAATTAACATCTATTTCCCCTCCCCACCCCTACTACCACACCAAGGAATCTGTAAGTTTCTTTTTGATTATGATTTTCTTGAATATAAAACCTCCATAGTAAAATTTCTAACATTTATTGATTGCTTACTATGTGACAGGCAGTATTCTAAGTTTTTTAAAGTGTATTTAGCTAATTTAATCCCCAAATAAGCTGGTAAGAGTACTATTTATTATTTTACAGAAGAGAAAACTGGAGTACGGAGAATTAAGGTAACTTCTCCATGGCCACAAAGTTTATATGTGGCAAAGCTGAGATTCGGAGGTGGGAAGTCTGGCTTCCAGTCCTACTGTACTATACCACTTATCTGCATGATAGCACTTCTGAGATGAGGCAACCCAATGGCAGTCTCTCATTGGAGGGAAAAACATATTTACACTTTCTGGAGGATCCAGCTTTTTCGCTTTAAATAGTAAAGAGTAATTCAACATCATCTTTATTCTTTCTGCTTTCTCTTGTTTTCCACTTATTATTGCCAAATACATTTTTGAATGCCTATGTACAGGGCATGGGGCAGGGATCGCAGGACCTACGAGAAGAAAGAGAGGTATAAATACACATATTATATTCATTGATATGCATGTTCTTTCTCTTCTGACTAGACCTCAAAACCAAGGTAAAAAATTGGCAGTAAAATCCATTTGTTGTTATACAGGCTTGAAAATGATGACCATATTGCTGTCTACTTGACCTGTAACTAAATAGAGAAAAGTCAAAATTCAAGAGCTGAGGAATAGAAAGAAGTTGGCTTATGTGTTTTTAAAGATAAGCTTCATGTGACAATAATATTTGTTATTTTGTCTGGAATAACTTTTTCCTTTTTTTAATAAGCATTTTTTTTCTGAAAATGTATATGCTGTATCAATGATATATTATGGATAACATTTATTTTAACAGATGTTTTTAACCATATTTCAAATATGTTACATTCACAAGGCTTTGCCTCTTTTTCAGTGAAAGAAAATAATGAGCAGATGCTAGATTTCTTAAGGTTCAACAGTTTATGGCTCCAAAAATAAAAGTTAAATATATTTAAAAGTAAATTCAATAAGCAAGTGATTAACCATAACCTGATAATTACATATTTAATTTTTTTACAATAAACCCCTTAATGTGATACAAGGTAAATCATCTAAACTTGGGCATCAATGAAACACTTTTCTTAGGGGAAAGGAAAATTGGATTGCATGGCTCTGACTCAAACCAGAATCCATCTGTTCCAGGATTCTGACCTTAATTTCTCCCACCACCCCACTGACTGCAGGAGCTATGCATCCCGTTTCATCATCTAGCATAGGCATGGATATTTGCCTTTCACTAAATAAGTCATAGCAGAGCTAAGAAACAACTTCAAGGTCTAGATAACTTAATTAAAGCATGGGAACCTTCAATTGTAAATAAGTTAAAAATAATTTAAATGGCAAAATCATGAAGAAAAATTTATGTTGTATAAAACATTACCTAAGCTATATACAGTGAAAATTTTAAAGCATTCCATTCTTCTATTAATATATGAAAAAGAATAAGGATAAAAACTAATTATGCCAAAAAACTAATAAAACAATCACCAAACTTTTGCTTCTATAAATGTGATGGTGAGCCAGTTTCAAGGACCCTCTTGATAAAATATCAGTCACTAAAACACAAATTCCAACAAATTTTAATGCATTGTAGGTCTAACTAGAAAGTGAAGAAAACTCCAAAAATCACATCAAATAAAAAACTAAAACAAATAAACAAAATACATAGGGAAAGAAGTCTACTAAAACCATAGGATAAAGCTCTAAATAGCAGGCAAATTAGGGAAATATAGACAATAAAACTTGGTTTTCCCAGTGAATGATAGTCCATGAGGTTGAGTATCTGTGATATGAACATTTGAAATCTGAAATGCTCCAAAATGTAATACATTTTGAGCACCCACATGATGTCGCAATTAGAAAATTCCACACGTGACCTCATATGCTGGGTTGCAGTCAAACTGCAGTCACACAACACAGTTCATTCAGCAACCCCAAGGGGAAAAAGACCCTCCCAGCACCCTTCAGCTACAATGTATCTTTTTCATGAGGCCCAGATTCCCCCACCCAAGCACACCCATAAAAGGTAATGAAATGGCAACTGTACATGCCAGACACACCAACAGCAAGTTCCTCATGGTGCCTCACATGGAGCCAAGACCTACAAGCATTACTCACTCTGTTTTTTTGCTTATTGTCTGCTCTGTGGCATATAGATATGGTTGAAAATGTCAAAAAGGGCTGCATATATCCATATGGATAACTGTAATAAGAGGAATCATTTATGTTTATTTATAGCATAAAATATTGAGTTGTGGGATAAACTGGACAGTGGAGTGTGAAACATCTTGTGGAAGAATACCATATATGACCTGAAGAAAAAGAAGAATAAACTTTCGAAGTTCTATGCTGAAAGTGATGAGGAGAAATTGATAAAAAATAGAAAAACACTGCACAAAGCTAAAAATGAAGATCTCAATTGTGTATTGAAAGAGTGGATCTGGGGCCGGGCACAGTGGCTCACGCCTGTAATCCAGCACTTTGGGAGGCCAAGGCGGGGGGAATCACATAAGGGCAGGAGTTTGAGCCTGGCCAACATGATGAGACTCTGTCTCTACTAAAAGTACAAAAATTAGCCAGGCATGGTAGCAGGTGCCTGTAATCCCAGCTACTTGGGAGGCTGCGGCAGGAGAATCACTTGAACCCAGGAGGTGGAGGTTGCAGTGAGCCAAGATCACACCATTGCAATGCAGTCTGGGTGACAAGAGTGAAACTCTGTCTCAAAAAAAAAAAAAAGAGTGGATCTATCAGCATCATAGTGAACACATGCCACTTAATTATATGAAAACAAACAAGCAAAGATCTATCACAATGGACTAAAATTTGAAGGGAACTATGAATATTCAACAGACTGGTTGCAGAAATTTAAGAAACACATGACATTAAGTTTTAAAGATTTGTGGTGATAAAGTGACTGCTGATCACCAAGCGGTGGGGAAATTAATTAGCAAATTTGCCAAGGTCATAGCTGATGAAAATCTGACAACAGCACAAGTCTATAATGCTTATGAAACACCACTGTCTTGGCATTATTGCCCCAGAAAGACACTGACTATGGCTGATGAGACAGCCCCTACAGGAATTAAGGGTGCCTAGGACAGAATACCTGTGCTGGGATTTGCTAATACAGCAGACATGCTTAAGTGTAAACTGTTGTGATAAGCAAAAGCTTGCATCTTCACTGTTTTCAAGGAGTAAATCTCTTACTAGCCCACTACTATGCTAACAAAAAGTGATGGATCACCAGAGACATGTTTTTGGATTGGCTTCATAGACATTTGTACTAGTGACTCATGCTCACTGCCAGGAAACTGAACTAGATTGTAACTGCAAGATTTTGTTATTCCTTGACAGCTGTTCTGCTCATTCTTCAGCTGAAATTATCATAACAAAATAATGTTTAAGCCATGTACTTTTCTCCAAATGTGACCTCATCAAATTCAACCATGTGATCAGGGTATCCCTAAATCAATGAAAAGTAAATATAAAAACACTTTCTTGAATTCTAGCAGTAGTGAACAAAGGCGTGAATACGGAAGATTTTCAAAAGTTTAGCATGAAAGATGCCATACATGCTGTTGCCAACACTTGGAACATAGTGACTAAAGACACAATTGTGTATACCTGCCACAACTTCTGGCCCATGACTGTGTTCCATGATGACAAACAAGGTAGTGACTCTGAAAGATTAAGTATGTCAAGTGAGAAAAAACAAAGATGTCTGAACCTCCTTAACTGTGCAAAAAAACATACAGTACCTTCAGAGTCTGTCAGTAAGCTGCGAGAAGTGGATATCGAAGAAGATTTTAATATCTATGATGAAGCTCTAGTTGTTCATTTGCTGACCAATGCATATAGCTAAAATGATTCTGGATCAAGGTGGCTGTGATAACAGTAACAATGAAGATTGTTAACACTGCAGAAAAAGTGCCTATAGATGACACAGTAAAAATGTGTGATGAGCTTATTGAAGGAGTGGAGAATAGTGCATTCATATCAGAACAAGAAATCATATGAGCTTAGAATATCAAAGACAGACTTCTAAGACAAAAACTATTGTTAATGAGGCCAGTGACTCTGGAGGAAACATTTTTAAAAGCCGTCCAGTGAAATGCCTCCTCATCTCTAGAGGACCCACTTCCTGGTGCCTCAACTACTTCTGGTATTTCTTCTCAACTAAAAAACTAAAACACAGCGTACAGTAACCTTTTTATCCAAACACAACATGGTATGTGGAAACCTGCCATTGTCTGTTGTAAATGCTATTTAACAGCTGATGCAGGTATTCTGCTGATGCTCCCATGCTGCTTAGCTATCCTGAACATATTTTTTTCACTGTATTAATGTTATTTCATATTTTTACTGTTAATTACTTAGGTGTGAATAAGTGTAAGAAATAATTGCTTATCAGTAGCATATACATTCTGAGTCAGGAATGATGGTGATGCCAAACAACCACAGATTGTCCATATGAGTGGCTGAGATAGTGACATCATTGTTTTATTATGTTTCAATGTACCCAAATTTTGTTTCATGCACAAAATTATTAAAAATATTGTATAAAATTACTTTCAAGCTATGTATATGAGACATATCTAAAACATAAATAGATTTTGTGTTTTGACTTGGGTCCCCTTTGCAAGATACCTCATTATGTATATGCAAATATGCCAAAATAATTTTTAAGAAACCATGTCATTTGAAAGATTTTTGGTGCCAAGCATTTTGAATAAAGGATAATCAACCTGTATTAGCTCTGCTTTTAGGAGATTAAGTCTTAGGTCTCTGGAACACGGCAAGTTAATTTTCATAAAGGGCTATTGTGCTCTCAGGAAATACACACACATTGGTTCTATATGCAGAAGCTAATACAAATCTTCTCCAGAGGAAAGCATCACCAATTTAGGCCCTCAAAATTTCCACACATTGAGTTCAAAAAATTAAATCTCATAATAAACACACACATGGAGGCACACACAGGAAAATAACTTATCATGACTGAAATTTAAAAGAGTACATAGCAGGTATTGATCCTTGAGGACTTCTGATATTGAAATTATCAGTTGCATGAAATAATTACATATGAAATGTATAAAAAATAGAAACAATTGGAAGAATGAGTAAGCAACAAGTTATAATAAAATACGGCCAAGACAATTTCAAAATAAGCAGCAGTAGTTTGGTAATTTTAGAAACAGGAAATATTGTTGAAATTAAAAATATAACAAATGACTTAAATAGCAGATCAGACATTGCTGTAAAAAGGATTAGTTAACCTGAAATTAGTAATTTTAGAAACAAGAAATATTATTGTTGAAATTTAAAATACAACAAATGACTTAAATAGCAGATCAGACATTGCTGTAAAAAAGGATTAGTGAACCTGAATTTAGTAATTTTAGAAAGAAGAAATATTATTGTCAAAATTAAAAATACAACAGATAACAAAAAGTAGATCAGACATTACTGTAAAAAGGATTAGTGAACTGAAAAAGTATCCTCAGAATATAACACAGAGAGAAAAGCAGATGAGAAACATAAAAGGAGACTTCAGAAGACATAGAGGATAGAATGAGAGATTAACATATCTCTAGTTGGAATCCCAGAAGAAAGAAACGAAAAATTGAGGACAGGCACAATTTGAAGAGGTAATAATTTAAAATGTTCCAGTATTAGTAAAAATCACAAATTCATAGATTTAGATATTATATTAATCTATGAGATTAGCCAGTAGGACAAATGAAAATAAATCTACACTTAGACTAATTATAGTGAAACTGATGAGCACTGAAGATGAAGAGTTAATTTTAAAAATAGAAAAATTAAACGTCTTCTTAAAATTAACTTGGATTAAATTAATTGAAAAATTCTAAAATTATAAAAAAAAAATTTCCACAGTCAACACCAATTCCCGATAGCTTTATGGGTGTGTTTTTGAACTTCGTATGACACGACATTTCAATTTCTTTACTTTTCTAATGAAGAGGGAAAAGAGAGAATATTCCCAAATTAGGTAAAGAAGCAGTAAAACCATGATACTAAAATGAAAAAAGGGCAAAAAAAAAAAAAAAGAATTACAAGCTAATTTAAGCCATGAATAAAAATGTAAAAACTGCTTAACGAAATAGTTTAAAACCAAATTCAGCAATGCATAAAAAAAAAGTACACCATCAAAAAGTTTAGCTTATCCTTGGAAAGCAATAATAGTTTAACATAAGAAAATAAATAAATGCAAATTATCACATTAATAGATTTAAAAAGATGATGTATATAATCATATCAATACATGCAAAAAAAGTTTTTGTTATTTGTTTTATTTTATTTTTTATTTTATTTATTTTTTTAGGACAGAGTCTCGCTCTGTCGCCAAGCTGGAGTGCAGTGGCGTGATCTCAGCTTACTGCAGCCTCCCCCTCCTGGATTTAAGCAATTCTCCTGCCTCAGCCTCCCCAGTAGCTGGGACTACAGGTGCCGGCCACCATGCCTGGCTAATTTTTGTATTTTTAGTAGTGACGGGGTTTCACCATGTTGGCCAGGAAAGTCTCGATCTCTTGACCTCGGGATCCACCTGCTTTGGCTACAAATACATATTCATGGTAAAATATTTTTAAAAATATTTCTACCAAAATAAATACAGAAAGAAACTTCTGGCTAAGGTTAGAATATTTGTGTCCTGTCCCCAGCCTCTCAAAATTCATATGTTGAAACCTAATCTCTAAAGTGATGGTATCGGGAAGTGGGATATTGGGAAGTCACTAGATCATGGGATTAGTGTCCTTATAAAAGAGAGACCGGCCGGGTGCGGGTACTCATGTCTGTAATCCCAGCACTTTGGGAGGCTACAGTAGGTGGATCACCTGAGGTCGAGACCAGCCTAACTAACATGGTAAAACCCCATCTCTACTAAAAATATAAAAATTACCTGGGTGTAGTGGCAGGCGCCTGTAGTACCAGCTACTCAGGAGGCTGAGGCAGGAGAATCACTTGAACCCGGGAGGCAGATATTGCAATGAGTCAAGATCACTGAGATTGAGCCATTGCACTCCAGCCTGGGCGACAGAGCAAGACTCCATCTCAAAAAATAATAATAATAAAAATTAAAAAAAATTTTTTTTAAAAAAGAGAGACCAGAGGGAGATAGCTAGCCTCTTCCACCATGTGAAGACACAGACAGAGGTGCCATATATAAACCAAGAAATGGTCCTCAGTAGACACTGAATCCACTGGCACTTTGATTTTGGACTCCCCAGCCTTCAGAACTATGGGAAATAAATTTCTGTTTTTCATAAGTCACACAGTCTATGGCATGTCATAATAGCATCTCAAATGGACTAAGACATTTCCTTAACCTGTTAAAGGATATCTACCAAAACCTCCCAACAAACATCATTGTTAATGGTACAATGTAAGAAACGCCCCATTAAAATTCTTATTAATACACAGGTGTTCACTGACACCACTTCTATTTGGCATTGTAATGGAGGTCCTAGTTGATGGAGTGAGTCAAAAGGAAAGTTACAGACTTTGGAAAAAATATCAAAAGTACAATTATTTACAGATAATATGATTATTTACATAGAAATCTAAAATAATTTACAAAAACTTTAAAAATTATTTAAAGTTTACAAGGATACTGGAAATAATATCAACATATAAACATTAGAATAATTCCTATGCAGTAGTGATTATTGGAAACATTTAATTTAAAAATCTGTTTAAAAAAGCAAGGAAAACATAAGATGCATAGTAATTTATTTAATAGTAGTCACATAAAAATAAAATATTAAAAATATTATTGAAGAACATAAAAGAAAACATAAAAATATATGTGTTTTTGAATACAACACATCAATGTGGTAAAGACGAGATTTATCCTTTATTTAACCTACAAATTAAATGAATTTGAATCAAAATACCAATAAGATTATTTGTAGAATTCAATAAGCTCATCTTAACATTTATGTAAAGGAAATACATAAAGCCAAGGACAGCTAACAAATTAAAAAAAATCAACAATTTGAAAGAACTTGCTCTATTAGAAATAATAAATTTTAGAGAGCAATGGTAATTAAGACAGTATAGTGGCTCAGAGACAAACAAGTTAAGTAATGGAGGGAAACAGAGAAACCAGAAGCAACCCCACCCATAGATATGGAAATGTCGTATATGACAAAGGTAACATTTCAGATCACTGGGAGAAGTAAGAGACTATTCTGCAGTGAAAACTGTGACAATTCCATTTTTTCACAGAGATAGAAAAAAGCTATGCTAAAATTCATATGGAACCAAAAAAGAGCCCAAATAGCCAAAGCAATTCCAAGCAAAAAGAACAAAGCCAGAGGCATCATATTACCTGATTTCAAACTATACTACAAGGCTATAGTAATCAAAACAGCATGGTACTAATACAAAAACAGATACGTAGACCAACAAAACATAATAGAGAACCCAGAAATACAGCCACATACTTACAGCTCTCTGATCTTTGACAAAGTTGACAAAAATAATCAATGGTAAAGAACTCCCTATTCAATAAATGGTGCTAGGCTAGCTGGCTAGCTATATGCAGAAGAATGAAACTGGACCCCTATTGTTCACTATATATAAAAATTAACTCAAAATGGATTAAAGATCTAAATGTAAGATCTCAAACTATAAGAATCCTGGAAAAAAAACCTCTGGACATTGGCATTGGGAGAGAATTTATGACTAAGTCCTAAAAACCAATTGCAACAAAAATAAAAATTCATATTGGGACCTAATTAAACTAAAGAGCTTCTGCACAGCAAAATAAACTATCAACAGCATAAACAGATAACCTATGGAATGAGAGAAAATATTTACAATCAATGAATCCAACACAGGTCTAATATACAGAATCTATAAGGAACTTAAATAAACAAGCAAAAAGCAATTAAAAATGAGCAAAAGACATGAAAAGGCAATTCTCAAAAGAAGACATAAAGCAGCCAATAAACATGAAATAATGTTCCACATCACTCATGATCAGAGAAATGCAAATCAAAACCACAGTGAGATGCTGTATTACTTCGTTCTCACACTGCTATAAAGAAATACCTGAGACTGGATAATTTATTAAAAAAAGAGGCTTAATTGGCTCATTGTTCCATAAGCTGTACAAGAAGCATGATGGCTTCTGGGGAGCCTCAGGAAACTTTCAATCATGGCAGAAGGTGAAAGGGAAGCAGGCATGTCTTACGTGGTCAGAGCAGGAGGAAGAAAGAGAAGAGGTATGTGCTATATACTTTTAACAATCAGATCTTCTGAAAACTCACTTACTATATAGTACCAAGGGGTGATGGTACTAAACCATTCATAAGAACTCCACCCACATGATCCAATCACCTCCCATCAGGCCCCACCTCCAACACTGGGGATTACAATTCAATATGAGATTTTGGGTAGAGACACAGTTCCAAACCATATCAGATACCTTGTCACACCAATCACAGTGGCAATTATTAAAAAGTCAAAAAACAGCAGATGCTGGTGAAGCTGCAGAGAAAAGGGAACGCTACTTATACACTGTTGGTGGGAATGTAAATTAGTTCAGCCACTGTGGAAAGCAATCTGGAGATTTCTCAAAAAACTTGAAACAGAGCTACCATTTGATCCAGCAATCCCACCAATGGGTATATACCCAAAAGAAAATAAATTGTTCTACCAAAAAGATATATGTACTCATACGTTCATCACAATGCTATTCACAACAGCAAAAAGATGGAATCATCCCAGATGCCCATCAACAGTGGATTGGATAAAGAAAATGTGGTACATATATACTGTGGAATACTATGCAGCCAAAAAAGAATGAAATCTTGTCCTCTGAAATAACATGGATGCAGCTGGAGGCCATTATCCTAAGCTAATTAATGTAGGAACAGAAAACGAAATATCACATTTTCACATATAAGTGGAGCTAAGCATTGGTACTCATGGACCTGAAGATGGGAACAATAGACTGGGGACTACAAGAGAGGAGAGAAAGGGGAGCAAGGGTTGAGAAACTATTGGGTACTATGCTCACCACCTGAGTGACAGGATCAATCATACCCCAAATCTTAGTATTACACAATATACTCAGGTAACATTATCTACACATGCACCCCTTGAATCTAAAATATAAGTTGAAATTAAATATATATATATATATATATTCATATACAAAATAGCAATAAAAGAGAAACTGGGAGAACTCTTTATCCATATGAAGGAAAATAATATTGAATTCCTACTTATATTAATCTCAAAAGTTAGTTTCAGAGGAATTAAAGACACGTGAAAGGCAAAATTTTAGATGTTTTATTACCTCAGACTGAGAAAACATTTCTTATACAAAGAAATATTAAAGATAACACTGATGATGTAACTATATGAAAATATCTGAAAAGCTGTTTATTAAAGACATCATTAGGAAAGTGAAAAGACAAGTAGTTATGGTAGAAAATTACTTTTGCACAAATGGTTAGAAAATATTCCCTATATATATGAAAAATGAGATAGAATAGACTTTTCTTAAAGAAAGACTAAAAATGAAAGAATAAACATTGATCAGTAAAATGAACAAGAAACAATTAACATACATTTAGAGAAGAGGAAAAGCAACTGGTCAACAAGCACATGGAAATATATTCAAACTCAAATGATCTTATTTTGAATTTTCCTTTTCATAAGTTTCCAAAGATATGAAGTATGATATTACCAAGTGTTAATTAAAATATGAAGCTACAGGAATGTTTACAAATCACTAGTGGGTATGTAACCCTCTGAAAATTAATTTGACATTATATGTTACATTTTAATGTAATGCATGCTTTATTACCCAGAAGCCATCTTGAAATCTTCAAAAAAATCAGCAAAAATGAAGTTAATTATTAAGAATCTGACTCAGAAGACTTATAACCTAAGTGTCTTTAATGGGGAATTCTATTACTGGTGTCTAATGTCATCCTAATAGGTATAGTGTGTCATTTAAATACAAAAGAAAAGGTGGGAGTTTTCACCATTGTGGCTACTATTTTACTAAATAGTTTTTCAAAGCCATATTTGGCTTTGAAAATTTTGTCAAAATAAGCTTCTAAATGACATGTTATAAACACTGTAAGGGGAAAGAATGTTATTATTTTCAGGAATGATCATCTACAGAGAAAGTTTTTAAAAATAAAATCAGTACGTGACAGTTTTCTAAACAAACATAGAAAAAGAGATAGCTTTTCTATAGATCTTTAATAACTAGCAAGACAATCCAGTGAAATTTAGGAGTAAATGGAAGAATAAAAATTCCTCGAAAATGTGTAAACTATAGGAATGTAAAACAAGAACTGGATAGATGCACATGCCACGTTTTTGAGTGGAAAGAGGTTGTACTGCAGAGATGCCATCTTTTCCCAAACGCAAGGCAATTCAAATCAGAATCTCAGTATCTTAACTCAGTAAGCTTACTTTAAATTTCTTCTGGAAATTTAAAACAATGAATGATAATCACCAATAATTTTTTGAAAAATATAGTTACATTATATACAATAAGGGAAAACCATGCCCTTTCATACTGTGAAATATATGGTAAATCCACTGAATAATAACTATCTGGAATTGGCACAGTAATCCATCAACAGAACAGAAATAAAAGATCCAGAAACAAAACTTGTTTTCAATGGGAGCCATTTTCCCTGAGTCCTTAGATTTTCTAGACTGTAAGTGCTGGAATTGAGATTTAAACTAAGGTCATCTGAATCTATTGCTTAGCCTGAGTAATCAACTACCACACAACACAGGCCCCCCATCTTAAAAAGTATGAGACTAGCTAGACATATTTTAGAAAAGAATATTGGTCTATCAGATATTAAAATACACTACATAGCTACAGTAAGTAAAATAATGTGATTCATGTGTCAGAACACTTGGAATAGAACCTGACACATTTTAAGAACTTAATAAATATTTGTTCAATGAACAAATCTACCAGACTCCCCATGCAGAATCCATTTCACCCCAAGGGACTACATAGTTTTTGTTAAACATTTTAGTGTGATCAGAATTCCACTGGGGTGGCTGTTAAAAATTCAGACCTCTTCCCCTCCCCATTGGGTCCCTAGAATACCCATTCTGATCCACTAAGAAATTTTAATTTTCAACAAGCCCCAAGTAATTTTTAATACAGGTATCAGAAGAAAGACTCCTAAAACACATCACTCTAAAGGAAGAGAATGGTCTATCTAGAGAATGCAAATATCTGGCTGGCTGAGGAATTTCATTTCCTATTGTAAATACATATGTCGGCATTCTGGTTACAGAACAATCTTTTATGTGTTTGGTTAGTGTCAGTATCCTCAAGCAATGGATCAACTTTGGGAGTTCAACAAAATCAAATTTGCAGATCTAGAGCTAGATCTTGAGACTCTTTTGTGAGTAGCCAGCTTGACTTATTCGGAAGACATCCTACCTTACTACATATGTTTCCAATCTTCAGTAGCAAGAAGGTGCTCTGTCAGGATTAGCTTCCTTTCCCCTTTTCACTTACAGGCTTAGTAACAAAATTCATTAAGCATGTTCTTCCATTGTCTAATTGGTTTAAATTTAATGTTATATTTATTCCTCTACCAGCAGCTTCTTTTCATCTATAAATATCTAGTTTCAGAGAAACCAATAAACCATCTTTTCTCTACACTCTTTACTCTTTGAACTTTCCTCTTCTAGATTAAAAATGGTAAAGGTTGAGAAATGACTACATCATTCTTCTAACTGATTTACTTGCCAAAGATCCATGACTCTCACCTTGCAGGAAAAATAAAATAAAATTTAAAAACAAACAAAAAAAAACCCACCGTGGTTATCTGAAAAACCTGATGTAACTCTTATTCAATATCATTTATGCTAACTAATTCTTCTCATCTTCCTTCTTCTCAAATGAAAAATTTACTTCACTGTATTCACAACTCTGGATTTTGGCCATCAAGGATTATGAAACTAACTTAGTAAATCTTGACCAACACTTTTTTTTTTTCAAATGAAAGAAATAGATTAGGATAAAAATATATTGCATTACAAATAGATGGGGTAAATTTTTGTTTCAATTATATATGTGTAAAGGCATACTATGATAGGATAGGAAATGTATTTCTTATCCTGAGTTTCTGTTAGAAAATGTATGGAAATTTCTGATTTGGTAAAGTGAGATGAATTTTATTTCCCTTTAACTGAATTCCTATTACATTACAAGGCTTATCTCTACAGGTGGCTGACAACTTTATCTTAATGGTAACCTGATCATCTCTGTCTAAAATTCATGTCTCCTTTAAGTAGCACCTCAGTCAAATTCTAGGACCTCTTATTTCCCTGTAAGTTTCCCTTCCTTTCTCTTTTCTGAGGTGAGCTAAGCTTAGGGGGCCTTGCATATGGTCCTGGCATTCTGAGAAGAATGCCTGATAGGCCTGATTTTCTCTATCCTTGTTGGCAACTTCTGAGGGTTCATTCATCTTGACTAGTCCCTGTCTTGGTGGTCTGACACCTTCTCCTGAAATTTCTGACACCCATCATGACCCATTTTCATTGTCTATATACTCTCCTACCCAGGATGATGCTAAACACACTGCTCCCACTTAAATACTTTAATACCCTCTTTTGAGGTGTGGGGGAATACTCTTTCTCATCTAACGAAGTGCAACTTTTGCAAATCAAAGGCATTCAGACTCTGTTTGTGCTACGTGCTTATAAAATTTATTCAGAAATGTATTCTAGGCTGAGTGCAGTGGCTCATGCCTATAATTCTAAAACTTTGGGAGGCTGAGGCAGGAGGATTGCTTGAGGCCAGAAGTTTGAGACTAGCCTAGCCATCATAGAGATAAAACCTTCTCTCTACAAAAAAAAAAAATTAAAATTAGCCAGGTGTGATGGCTCGTGCCTATAGTCCCAGCTTCTCAGGAGGCTGAGGGAGGATGGCTTGAGCCCAGGAGTTTGAGGCTGCAGTGAGCCATGATCATAACACTGCACTCCAGCCTGGGTGACAGAGTGAGACCCTGTCAAAAAAGAAAAAAAAAAAAGGGAAGGGAAGGGAAGGCATGGGAGGGAAAGGAAGGGAAGGGATGGGAGGGGAGGGAAGGGGAGGGGAGGTGAGGTGAGGGGAGGAGATGGGAGGGGAGGGGAGGGGAGAGATGGAATGGGAGGGAGAAGGGGAGGGCCAGGGATGGGAGGGAGGAGGGGGAGGGAGGAGGGGGAGGGGAGGGGGAAAGGAAGAGGAAATGTATTCTAGGCCAGCACTGTCTAGTTTCTGTGACAATGAAAATGTGCTATGTATAACTGTATTGCCCTGTACAGTAGCCTCTGGTTACCTGTGGCTATTTAGCTCTTGATAGGTGGTATCAAGAGCTCTTCTAATGTGACTAAGAAACTGAATTTTAAATTTCATTTAACTTTAATTAATTGAAATTCAAATAGGCACATGTGGCTAGTAGTTACTACATTGGATAGCACAGTTCTGAGTTGCATCTCTGTCCTCCCTCTTGGCAGTTTATAAAAAAGCAAAAGCTGCACCAAAATCATGGTTAAGTGCAATAGCACAAGAAAAGGCAAAGAGAAGCAACTTTAAAAACATCTCTTCATATAATCTTGCCACAGTAACATAGATTTTTTGAGGCACGATTTACATATAATAAAAATATACCCATTTTAAGTGTACAGTTCAATAAATTTTGACAAATGCATTCAGTCATATAACCACCACCACTATTAAGACACAAATGAATTCACTGTCTCCATATTATCTCCTCCTTACTCCTAGCCCTTGGTAAACACTGATCTGGTTTCTGTAACTACTGTTTTGCCTTTTACAGAATTTCATACAAATACAATCACACATATGCCATCTTTTGCACTTGTGTTATTTCAACTAGCATAATGATTTGAGATTTGTTCATCTTGGTACATATGTGGGAGTTCGTTCCCTTTTATTATAAGATACGTTTCATTGAATGGACATAATACACATTTTTTCCTTTTTTTTATTATTATTATACTTTAAGTTTTAGGGTGCATGTGCACAATGTGCAGGTTAGTTACATATGTATACATGTGCCATGCTGGTGTGCTGCACCCATTAACTCATCATTTAGCATTAGGTATATCTCCTAATGCTATGTCTCCCCCATCCCCCCACCCCACAACAGTCCCCAGAGTGTGATGTTCCCCTTCCTGTGTCCATGGGTTCTCATTGTTCAATTCCCATCTATGAGTGAGAACATGCGGTGTTTGGTTTTTTGTCCTTGCGATAGTTTACTGAGAATGACGATTTCCAATTTCACCCATGTCCCTGCAAAGGACATGAGCTCATCATTTTTTATGGCTGCATAGTATTCCATGGTGTATATGTGCCACATTTTCTTAATCCAGTCTATCATTTTTGGACATTTGGGTTGGTTCCAAGTCTTTGCTATTGTGAATAGTGCCTCAATAAACATATGTGTGCATGTGTCTTTATAGCAGCATGATTTATAGTCCTTTGGGTATATACCCAGTAATGGGATGGCTGGGTCAAATGGTATTTCTAGTTCTAGATCCCTGAGGAATCGCCACACTGATTTCCACAATAATACACATTTTTTATTCATTCACAAGTTGATTTAGGTTGGATTTGGTTTAGGGTTATTATTTTTAAAAGCTACTATATGAATAGAGTATCCATTCTTTTCTGGACATATGCTTTTATTTCACTTTGGAAAATACTTAGGATTGGGAATGCTGTTATGGTAAATATATAATTATATAATAAACTGTCAAACTGTTTCTTAAAAGATTATATCATTTCACATCCCCACACCAATACATGAGAGTTATAATTGCTCTACATCTTTACCATATCTCAGCATTGTAGATCTTTTGATTTTTATCCATTCTAGTGGGTTTGTAGTAGTACTCCATCACAGTATGAATTTACATGTCCCTGATGACTGTGATATTGGGGATCCTTCTATGGACTTCATGCATTTCTTATATCTTCTTTTGTAAAGCATGGGTTCAAATCATTTTAAAATCAGGCTATCCTCTTCTTACTCAATTGTGTTATTTATCAGACATAATTTTATATTTTTCTCCTAATCTGTGATTTACCTTTTAGTTTCTTAACATTTTTCAATGCTGGGTGCATTTTTCCTTGTTGTTTCTTTGTTTTTGCTCTAAGAAATCTTTGCCTCCTCAAGACTACAAAGATTTTTTTCTTATAATTTCTCTAGTTTTGTAGTTCAAGTGCTTAGCTTAATGTTCAATTTAGAGTTAATAAAAAGGCCTTTTAAAAAAAATAAATAAAGCTATCCAAACCTCAGACCAATGTAGAATCTGTCTCATAGAGTCGTTTTAATGCTAGTAAGTCATAACTGTTAAATATTTATTAGCCATAGATATCGATGCTTATCTCTAGAACAAATCCTCTCAGAGCACGGAAGGAAATTCTGAGTTAGAAAGGCAATCTTAGCAGAAAACGTTTTAAACATTACCGAAAAAATATAAACCTACATAAGAACTACAAATAAAGCCCATTCACCAATAGGACACATCTGAAAATTCTGAATGAAACCAGGCATTCTTAACTTCTTAAACGTCATTCCACAAATCTTCTTTCTAATCTTCCTCAAATCTAAACTGATTTGTTTTATCTTAGGACTGAATATTCATGACAGACCAAAGATGCTTTGTTTGATACTGTTTGATTTCTATAATTATATTCTGTATATATGTCTAGAAATTGGCACGAAACTGAGAAGGAAATCACAGAAAAAGATCAGAATATTTTTTCCTACTGCTTTTCCTTAGAGAAGAATCTATATAATCTCTTACATCTTTAGACATCAGTAGGTTTCAGGTATGAAGAAGGTTAGCTACTTTTTAATAACTCAGGAGCAGAGTACAGCATCGAGTCCAGACGAACATCCACAAAGATAATTGTAGTACTTTTCCTAGGATTACCTGGTGGCTTATCAATTTGTGCACAAACCTAGAGCTACAATTGGAAGAGGGGCTAATTCCCATAGAAAATTAATGTTAACTGTTTATGTTTTTTTCTTTCTTCTGACCTTTCCAGGTGAGAGTTGAGTTTTCCAGAGCCCAGTCACAAGTAATTTACCTATTGATCCTCTGACGAAACGCAATGGTAAGCTGTACTAAGTAAACTGACCTAGCTCACCCTAACTTGTAACTGCACTGCAATGCTTGAAATGCAGCGAAAATCCTACAGCATGTTCCCTTGTTCTCTGAACTCACCTGCCCATTGCGTGCAAGAAAAAGCTGGATTCCTTCTCGGTCTAGTAAATGATTTTCTTGAATGATGCAACTGGCTTATCTAGTGGGTTATCTCTGGACCTGTTCACAAGCTGACAAGTATTTGCAGGGATGTACGGTCATGCTTTCTGTTCCTCAAACTGTAATGTGTTTGTAAGTGAAAAATGATGAGTATGATGTGGATCCGAGCTGGTAAATCACCTCATTATGATGTGGTCTCCTCTTTTGATCTGACCTGAGGCCTGAAGCAGGAGAATTTATTTATCAGGGGCAAATGAATTCTGACTCAGATAAGTGTGACAGAATGTAAGGTCTTCATCGATGTATTGATTCAATTTTTTGATAAATATCCATTGATCTTTTACTAGGTACTTTTCTAGCCCCACCAGAGAAAAAGACAAAATCCCTTTCCCCATTGGGTGGGTTTCTGACAATTCGTATATACTAAGGATGACAATGAACTTTTAGTGCTTTTCTTCATGCTATGAGACATAACATGCAGGTCAATGACTTTATCTTAATTCCTTTCCACAAACTATACTTCTTTACCCTCTAGTCCTTGGCAAATAGGGTAAAATCTTAAACCGAGAGAGATTCTAGCACATAGCCCCTCAGTCCATGCATTCTCTTTGTGCAGGGGAATTTAGGAAGGAATTGGTCTTGACATGAGTAAAAAGACCAGATCCTGAGGCGGACTCCCCTCCAAAAGAGATTGAATTTACTGGATTGTGCTTATTGCTTTCAACTCAAGAAGGAATACTTCCCTTAAGTAGTCCTCTAAGTTTAAAGTGGAATTCAGCATATCTCCTTTTGGCTCAGATGTATCAACTTTTCTTCACCACTTTCACTCTGGCACTCACATCTGGCAGTATTCAAGCTGGTGGCTAATAGAATCAAAATGATAATGTAAAAATGGACCGTTGGTACACCTCACCTCATGTTTGGCACTGTTTGTTCATCTGTGGAACCACTTCATATTAACAAAGATGAAACTTTAAGCTAAGTCTAGAAATTCAGCATAAACCTCAGAGATCCTTGAGTCATAGTCTAGATAAATCTGTGTGCCTGAATTACAGGTGCATGAAATAAAGCATGAGAGACCAGGATTTATCAAATGCTCACAATGAAAAAGCAATTCCTGTGGAAAAGCAATTCATATATACACACACGTACACACACATAAATTAGGCAGATTTAGATGAAGAAAAGAAAATAACTGCTCCCTTCCAGGACCATGCCCTAAACCTAAGGCTACCATGAACTCACCCATGTGCAGCTCCAGCTCTTGGAGGAGGCCTCACCTTCCTCATCACATTGCTGGATATTAAACAAATACTTTGGGATGAAGGAGACAAACAAGAGTATCAACACTACTACTTAATGGTCCATATGTATCTAGAAGACCTGGTTGGAAGGAAGATGGTGAAAGAGGGAAAAGCACAAACATACTTGTGCCATAGTGATGCACACTTTGCCTGCCTCCCTTCAGGACACCAAGATGCACATCAAACAAAATCTTCAAAACTGAAATTCAATCTCAAATAATATTCAATCTTGTATCAGAGTTACCCCTGAAATACTCAACCTTCCTAAGTTGATCCACTGGGATAAAGCAGGGAGTAGAAAGTCGAATCATAGCCCCAAAGATAAAATTCCCCTAAAAGCCAGTCATAAGAGGCAGTTCAAATGTAAAATATGAGACTAGATTATCCATACTGGTTCATTATCCCCAAACAATGACACACCTGGTTTTTGAAATCTGCATAGTACCTTTGTTTTTACAGACAATGTTTGAGATCTAGACTAATGTCTGTGGGTCTGTTCCCATGCCAATCTTTTCAACACAAATCATTTTGGAAAAACAAGTAATGTTGAATGAAAACTGCTTTTGACCCATGGGAATACTTACTAGCTACTGAAATATTTTAGCCAGTGAAATCTCCTGAAGTTTTCTGAAACTATAGTGATTGTTCTCAAGTTTGTGAAGGTATATTTTGGTTAACAATGCTCATTTCTTTGTGTTAGCTGGCAACAAGCTTGTTAGGAAATGCATCCTCACTTTCATCTATGTCCAAAACTGACATTATACTTTGGCGTGGCCTCTGAACTAATTGCTGTATACACAGGGTGATTTTTATGCTCAGCAGTAGTGTGATGAGGGGAACTATTCACTCATTCACCAAACATTTGTTGAGCTCCTAACAAATGTGTGACTGGGATACACAGTAGCAAGGAAGATGGACAGGCCCACTGGTTTCATTGAGTTTTCAGACCACCAACAGGAGAAATAAAATAAACAATAAATAAACAACAAACACAAATGTCTGATTGCAGTAAGTGCTGTGCAGAGAATAGAGCAACTGGATGACTTAGTCACCGGGTGACTACTTTTGACTAGGTGGTCAGGGAAGGCCTTTCTGAGGAAATGACATTTGAGCAAATACTTGAATGACAAGAAGCACTCAGACATGCAAAGACTCCAGGTAAAGTGAGCAACAATTATGCTTTAAGTGGAAAGAGTTTTGTGTAATCAATTTTTTAAAAAATCAATAAAATGACCATCAACAATAAAAAGTTATGGCTGCTCCTGGAGCAGAGTAATCATGGGGATATAAGAGATCAGAGTAGGCAAGGGCCCCATGTGGAGGCCTGCTAGGCCTTCTGGCCATCACAGGAGTTTGGATTGTAGTCTAAGTGCAGTGTGAAGCCGTTGGAGCAATTTAAATAAGCAAGTGATATGATGGGATTTACTATATAACACATATAGAAAACATACAATTTGGAAAAAAGAGGAATAACTCCTGCCACCAAATCCAAACTCCCCATAATAAAACAAACTAGTCTTTCTATTAATTAACATTTTCTTTAAATTATCTCCAGCATAAAGCATCCTCCCAGTATACATATATGCACAACCTAAACACATGATGTGTCCACAAATGGCCATTCATTACATTCACCAAAGGGCAAATGCAAATGCAGGATGATTCTTCCCAAATCCTGGCATTTGCTTCCCATGAAGGGAGTTCAAACTGCGTACTCATGAATCTCTCTTAACATCTTTACTCATTTCATATTTAGAGAGATGACTGACTTATCTGGTAAATTTGGAAAAATAACTGGGTATGCCTGGCTCAGCTCCCAGGTATTCCTGATGAGAGTGAATCTAGCCATGGAGAGTAGAAATTCTGCTTTTTGCCTCCTTGGGAAAAGCATTCCCTAGACAGTCCCATCCTGTGGCCCACCTTGCTGTGACTGGAGTGGGTCTTCCTAAATCTGAGTTCAACATTAGCAAGTCCACTTGGGTTAACAAATCTAAAGCCCAGTACTCTAACCTGATCTCTCTTAGGAAGACCATGATAATTTAGCCTTCATGTCTATTACTTTTCAACTTATTCAGAAACAAGATGGGAAATATGAAGTATCATTTTCACTGAGGATTGGGACCTACTGAGAACACAGCACCTCTTAGTTTCTATCAAAGATATGAAGGAAGAAGTAAACACACTGTCTTTACTGAGAAAATTCACAATGTTTTCTAATAAAATATTAAGGCTTGCTGACAAGAAAGCAGATTCTCAGACAGAATAGAAAACAAAAAAGCAGAGAAACAAACTGACCAGTTTGGAGTCTCCCAAGACTCTACCACATGCTCTGTAAAGAACTGGACAATCACACAAGGTAGAAACAGAGGAAAGGACCAATGGAAAGAATGCCCACTTTTGCACTCTATAGAGACTGAAAGACAACATTCTTTTGTTCTGGTCATTGACTCTCATTGTCTTCCAAATATTGATCTGTAAGCTTTGACTCTGAACATTGTTTCCGTCTCAGTTATTCTCAATTCTGTGTTTACCAGGCTCCTTCTGCCACACCAAACAATGGGAGTGTGCTGCTACTCTTGGTTCCTTTTCTCAAACTTTCCTCAATGCCCATTTGAATGTAATACATTGCCGAAGCTCTGTTGCATAACATTTGAAAGATGGCCATGTAGCATTCAAAGCCTGTTTCCATTCTCAACCCAAAGAATAGAATCCCTCCTTTGTAACTTCCTACCTAACTCTCATGTGGAAAAGGTGAGAGATACACAGATGAATTTAAATTCATGTCTAAAAAACGAACCTTAGACATAATGGAGACATATATGGTAGAGAGAGATGATTTTGTCAGCCTTACAATGAAATGGAACACAGATCTCTTCATCTTCACTATGGGAAATAAAGTCCAGAGTCACTTGCTGGTATGATATCTGAATGAGTTAAAGAGCAACGTACGCTTGATTTGCCCCCATATATTTCGAACATTTGTTACTTTTTTCAAGTGAAATTTAAAAACACCTTATCAAATTTTAGACTCAATTTTAGGTCAAATATAAGACAAATAGGTGCAATAATGTATTATTTAGGAGCTCTTTGTAACAGTTTTTTGTTTGTTTGTTTGTTTTTGTTTTTTACTTCTTGGGTATTTCAAGTTTCACAATGGAGTGCTTCTCAGCCCAAATGTGTAAGGCAATTATACCATCTAATAGTACATACCTGGTTGTACTTGATCCTCATTTTGTGAGCCTTCTATAGAACCCTCACCCAAGGAATTTGGCTACCCTATTGGACCCATTTCAAGAAAAATGAAATAGCAGTGATCCTAAGTTGCTGACGATATTTTTTCCTACTCTAAAACTTATAAGGAAAGTCTTAGAAAGGATTGTCTGGCCAGGCATGGTGGCTCACGCCTGTAATCCCAGCACTTTGGGATGCTGAGGTGGGCAGATCACCGAGGTGGGGAGTTCAAGACCAGCCTGAACAACATGGAGAAACCCCGTCTCTACTAAAAATACAAAAAAAAATTAGCCTGGCTTGGTGGCACATGCCTGTAATCCCAGCTACTTGGGAGGCTGAGGCAGGAGAATCACTTGAACCTGGGAGGCGGAGGTTGTGGTGAGCCAAGACTGTGCCACTGCACTCCAGCCTGGGAGACGGAGTGAGATTCCGTCTCAAAAAGAAAGAAAGAAAGGATTGTAGGCCGGGTGTGGTGGTTTACGCCTGTAATCCCAGCGCTTTGGGAGGCCAAGGTGGGCTGATCACTTGAGGTCAGGATTCGAGACCAGCCTGGCCAACATGGAGAAACCCCATCTCTACTAAAAGTACAAAAAATTAGCCGGGCATGGTAGCCTGTGCCTGTAATCCCAGCTACTGGGGAGGCTGAGGCAGGAGAATCACTTAAAATGGGAGGCAGAGGTTGTAGCGAGTCGAGATCATGCCACTGCACTCCAACCTGAGCAACAGAGTGAGACTCTGTCTCAGAAAAAAATTACAAAGAAAGGATGTTTTTCCTGATAGTACCCATACCCAACAGGTTAAGACAAGAGTAGTGTAGGTGTTTGAATTTAAAAATTGAGGCGAATTTCCTGCATGTCACAGGTTGTAAGTGAGCTTGCACAAACCACTGTATAAACCATTACCCCCACAACTGAAGTTAATTCCCTAATTGTCTCCTCCTCCAAGTTCTGGGGAGTGAATCAGCCATTTGGCATTCTTCCCTACTTCTGACTGACTCAGAAGTACTTCCGTCACAACTGCCACACATTTTTGAAAAAGAAGGAGTGGAGTTGTTATATGAGTCATAAGAGAATGAGAAACAGGAGTGAGGTGAAAGGTGAGGTCAATATCCCAAATGCATTTCAAAAGAGGTAGTCAAAGGATAAAAAAGATGTTTTACACTAGAAACTTTTGAAGATATTAGTAACTAAACAGACTTTTGATGACTACTCTTTACTTTTGAAAGGTCATCTTTCTTAACCTTCACAAAACACACAGATACCCACATACAAAGAGAGACAGAAAAATAAAGAGAGAGAGATCTGATTCTCTTCTCAAACCCCTTATTGAAAATACACTTTTCCTATGATTTTCTTCATCCTTATTCTATCATATGGCTAAATTTAACATTCCAAATCATTGGTTATAGATAAACTAAATGAAATCAGGCTTTTCAACTCCATGGTTGGCCATTGAACAATGTATGGTCTTAGAATAATTAAACTCCAAGAGCACAGTTTGGTTATTGATAAGAAAAAGATTTTTTTTTTAAAGTTCAACTGGAACCTAATTTTCAGCAGAGCACAGGCAAATTGATTTCTTTTTTATTTACAGGTAATTTAGGATTTTCAAAATAATGTGATAAAAGATGGGTCCCAGGGTAAAACCCAGTAGATCGGATAAGAGTATAAAAATCACTGACCATACTCAGCAAAAAACATTAGTTCAGCACTGGCCAAAGCCACAGGTGAGAGATTTAGCCAGTAAGTCTCCACAATATTTTGGAAGATATTTATGAGCCTCTTGGGACCCATGTCAAATAAAACCTTGTTTACAAATCTGTAATAATGTTAGTTAACTTTTTAACTCCCAAGAAAAGTTTCAAAAAGTACTGCCTTACCTTTATTATATTTGAAGTAGATATATCCAATTTTCTACGATTCAAGGCCTGATTGGATACTAAATTTATGGAGGAATAGACAGACTATTCCCAGGGGATTTTTTTCTCTAGTGTTTGTAGCATGGGACCTTATGAAGAGCAATTGAGCACTGTGGTCAGTAGCACCAGCTCTTATAGCAGCTTGCTTGGAATGGAATCCTACTTGGAATGGAATCCTACTTTACCTTCTCCTTACTCCATTCCATTAGACAATTTTCCACTTCTCTGTGCCTTACTTTCCCCGTCCTTAAAATAAAGATAGAGACAATACTTATTTGATAGTGTTGTTATGGAGATTAAATATAAAGTACTCAGAACAGTGTCAGACATATTAAAAACTCTTTGAAAATGTACACTACAAAAACCATGGGTTTTTGACCTTTTCCAGGTTATGCAGTTGCAGAGCTGAGACTTGAACCCACACCTCTGAAACCCCTGACCTACAGGCTCAGACGTGCTCACTACCATTACCCCAGAGCTAGGTGCTGTGTGAATAATTGTCATGCTGAGTAATTAATGAAAATTAATTTAGTACCTCTGCCAAATTGGAAAGTTTTACTTGAAACTTGAAATGAGCTTTCTCTTTACTTTTTTTTTTTTAATATAAGGGTTTATGGAGTAAGTGAAATCTTATGAGATACTTAAACTTGTAAAATAGAAAAAGCTGCAAATGAGTAAATGCCTGGAGTACTGACTTTAATACCATGACTAATAGATGATTGTTCTTTCAGGACCCATTTTGCCTACAGGCTTCTAAGCCTTTAAAGGGCTGCTCTGGAGGCCATGGTTCTACTGGTAACATAATCATATTTTCTGTCTCAGTAAATTGACAGAGCTACAAAGCAACAGAACAATGTCATTAACTACTGTTACAGCCTCTGGGTCTCAGCAAATATTTGCTGACTTGTGACAATTGGAGACCTCATTCATTTACTCAGAGTCATCACCATCTTTTCAGGTTGCCACAGTCTCTTTCCTCAAAGTCATCTTTGACCCAAAAAGTGGAAGTTGGCTATGACACAAATTGCTAGCAAAACAAGATGGAATTTTCAACTGTTACAGGATAAGACAAGTAAGAGATAGATGTGATGAAATGCAAGTCCTGGAAGCGAGGGAATGGTGTAAAATGTCACTTACTGCAAGATTCCTTCTTTGTTTGACTCACTCAGTTGAAATGGAGGCCATTACATTTCACATTCTGGTGGCCTAGGGGCACAGCCCATCATGAAATCTTGCAGGAAACTCTCTGTTCAAGTGACCCGTGAGTGCCACTTTGGGGTCTAGAATGTGACTCATTCTTCCATACATAGTTTTTGTGTAAAGAAAATAAATTAATATATAACAAACATGTTTAATTTCCACTGACCCCACCCTATCCTAACTTCCCAGAAATTTTAGCCTAACCTTGAGTTCTCATATGAATTGACTCTCCAGGTGCAATGACTATTATGACAAAATCTGAGTAAGAGTTTGTACCACTGTCCCTCCACCCTAAAGGGATTTACTTACATAGAAAGTCTAAAAACTGATTACTCCATTTGTTCCAGGAGACAACCTCCCACTAGACAAATGATGACTTGATTTGAAAAGCACTTTTAAAAAGAAGTCTGCCCTTCAGTGAAGGCAACCCAACTTAATAGTAATTATCCTTATGAGGGACCCAGTGACCAGATTCTACATATTTACCAGGTCTCTCAAGATACCTGCATAACTATTTACTAAAGGTTCTGCCTGGAACAATCACAGGGTATAAAGTTCATAATTGTTGCTGTGTATAGAATCCAAATAAAAAGAAACAAACCTATCTCCTTGGAAATATAAGTAGTGATGGAAATATAAGTAGTCTTAAAATACTGTCAAGAATGGGCACTTACGTGATTTAAGAATGAACCAAAGATTTTATGTTGAGTGTATTAATATAAAGTCATATGTGCCTAAAATAAATTAAAGAGCACAAAATAGTATTGCCACAATGATGCAGAGTGCACGAACAGTGACAAAAGTTCCAATGAACTGACAGTTATAGGGAGAAATAATTAATTTCCACACTTTATGAAGTTTTTTCTATAATGTACATGATTTACAAATTAATATATAATTGGAAAATCAAATATATTGTAGGAGAGTTCCATAAAGTGTGGAATTTTATTACGAAAAACTGGTGAATGTGATTGTTTAACCAGTCACTTCTCTTACATTGCAAAGATCCACTGTTACATAGCTCATATTCATTCCATATGGGCTTAACCTTGCTCTCCTTGATTTACAGTCTAGTGATGATTTAGTCAAGTTAACAGGCAATACCTTGTAAGTGCTATGATGTGGGGCATGCACAGAGGACTGAGGGAACACATAAGATTCACACATCATAGGTTCCAGGTAGCTCACTAGAGAAGGGAACTCTTAATGATGATGTAGAAGTTAATTGTCAAAAAGACAGAAGTTAATAAAAGGGAAGGAGATATTCCTAGAAGATGGAAAGGGAAATACCTGGAATGAGGAAAACATAGCTTTGGATATGCTCAAGGATGCCTATTTTAAAATGTCTAAGCTCAAGTTGTAGAGTATTCTGCCATGACCTACAAGATCACAATCGCAGGAGAAGCAGTTGGCAGCTATCTTTATCTGAAGGAGGTATGCTTGATTTAAAGATTATCAACTGACACATCAAGAATACAATTAAAATATCTATAATAATACCAAATAATTATAAAGATATAAAGTTAAAAGTTAAACATCTCATTCAAATACTATTAAATGTAGCATACAAAAATAGTCCAATCATCCTAATGTGTTAACATCTCTAGATCAGATGTTACCTACAAAGGAAACAACAAAGTTCCTCTGAAGAGTGTTTTGTGAATCTCTTTGCCAAGTTAAATCTTTCCTTATTCAGAATCACTCAAGCAGTAGGTATTATTATGCACATATGCTAGATAATAGGGAATTGAATGGCACTGTTTTTTGGTGGAAAAGGAGATTACATTTTTCTTGGGTAAGGAGGTCAATTTACATAAAGAGTGAATAGTTAATAAAAGAGCAATTAATACAGTTAGAAACTGCAATATTTGCTCTATAGATTATCAGTGCTAGAATACTGATGACTTAGTAAGCTATGTTTTCCTTGAAAAAGAAGATTTTATAGAATGAGTGGAATTTGAATTGGAGAGAGAAACTGGGGAGTAGATTCTAGACAAAGAAAAAGGTCAGAGGAAAGCTTCAGAGGCAGGTGCCGTCATGGTATATACATGTGTCTGGGGGCCTGTCTAAAGCCAAGGAGACATTTGGGAAGTAGAATCTAATTGCTATGAATTGGTATGCTGCGATGAGATAATAGAGAAATTTGAAAAATAGAAGCCATCATTTAGTTGGATACTTTAAGGACAAAATTCTTAGAATGGATATGGGTTTCTTTTTGGGACGATAAAAAAGCCATAACATTAAATAGTGGTGATAGTTATATTGAGGAGTATTGAATTGGAGAACAACATTCATAGTTACATTGAGGAGTACTGAATTGGAGAACAACATTCAATGGTTAGTCTAGTAATCTTATGAAAGAAAAATAGAGATTGAAAAAAATCCACAGCCACTGGGGTCAATAGAGACACATTTCTATTTAAATATGGATGAGTGGCAGGATCTTACATGCAAAATAAAAATCAAGAACTGATACCAAATGCATTTCAAAAAAAAAATGAAAAAAAAAATCCCTTGAGCATACTAATTGGATAAAGATAATAACATAGAAGGCAAGGGTGAGTTGGAAATGCCTGAGTAGCTATGTAAATAGTGGCTTCAATTGGTGGAGGCGGAAAGAAAAATGGAGTGAGAAGGCTGATGACTTTGTTTTTGTTGCTGTTGAGCTTAGGATAATGAGGTATTTAAGTGGAAATGTTTATTTAGATGGTAAAATAAAAGCCTATAGATCAAGCGAGAGCACAGGTATGGAGTTACAGGTGACATTGTTACATGAGTACTTCTAAGGAAAAAGAACAGTGATTATTTTAACCTTTTCTTTCCAACAGAATTTTTACTTCAAACAAACCCAAACCAGGCTGGGCGCGGTGGCTCACGCCTGTAATCCCAGCACTTTGGGAGGCCGAGGCCGGCAGATCACAAGGTCAGGAGATCGAGACCATCCTGGCTAACAAGGTGAAACCCCGTCTCTACTAAAAATACGAAAAATTAGCTGGGCGTGGCAGCATGCGCCTGTAGTCCCAGCTACTCGTGAGGCTGAGGCAGGAGAATGGTGTGAACCCAGGAGGTGGAGCTTGCAGTGAGCCGAGATAACGCCACTGCACTCCAGCCTAGGCAACAGAGCAAGACTCTGTCTCAAAAAAAAAAAAAAAAAAACCTAAACCAAATGCCAAGTTGTTATTGCTTTTATAAATATAAAAGAGAAGGACTTTGCAGGGGTAAAAGTCCTAGAGCCTCTTTCTTCACCAAATCCTGAATTCCATGGTAACCTGGGGACTAGGAGACACAAGTAGGGGGCATTCATGGGAAGCAGTTGAACCAGCCCAGGAGAATCCTTCTCTGCAATCAGGCATGGCTGGCGATAATGGAGACAGGGTGGAAACCACCCTGAGTGAGCCAAGCTGAGTGAGCAGTGCAGAGAGTCAGAACAGGAACGCAGGGAAGGGCTGGCCTGTCCCCAAATGGAGCTGCGATTCAGAGCTCATGAGCAGTCAGCCTGAGTCACAGAGCACAGGTAGGTCAGACAAGGCAGTGGGTCAGGACCAGGTGGGCAGTTCAGAAACCAGGAGCTCAACCCTGATGAAAGGGCAGAGAGGCAGTTTGGAATCAGGAAACCCAGGCTTAGCCAGCTGGGTATTGTTGGCATTAGGGATTAGCCTCCAGGTCACCAGGGCACACACTTATTCATTCATAGGAAAAATATATTTTAGCATCCATGATGGGCCAGACACTCTGCTAGGCCCCAGGATATTATGGTAAGGAAAGAAAAAGACACATTTCCTCTTTATGCTATGTACTATGTGCAAGGGAATTGCCCAGATTCCAAGAAATTCTGTTCTCTTATTCCTCTCATTTCCCAGATACTTCCCACGCTGGTGTCTATTCAGCTTCACTCTTGTGAGTCTACTTCATTTGTTCTTATCGTGTCAAGCCATCTTGTTATATTCTAGTTTTATTTTCACTCCTAGGTTTGCTTGCATTAATAAATGGAAAATCTTTAGATTGCATAATATTGTGGCTTCTAGTAACTTTTCGGATTGGTTTCAGACAGTGAAAAGGGCAAAAAAACAGGTTTGAAAGCCTTACAGAGGAAGTTTATGAGATTTACGAATATATGGTTTTACTTGATTGTAAAAGTAGGTATTCATCATGGAAAACGTCTATTAAAAATCCATATAATGGAACTAAAGTCATTCTTAATACTATCATCTAGAATTAGCAGCTATTACTATTTGGAGGTATTTCCCTCCTTTTATGCATAGCATCATGCTTAAAAGTGCAGAATGTAAACATGGCTGCTGGGTTCAAAATCTAACTCTGGTATAGATCCAAGACAAAGAAAAACATATGTCCACACTAAAACTTACACATAAATATTCAGAGCAGCATTACTTATAATAGAAAGAAAGTGAAAACAACACAAATGTCTATTAGCTGATGAATGAACAAAATGACAAAATGTGGTGTGTGTATATGTACATGCATATATATGGATACATATACATACATGCATTTAATGTCTGTGTGTCTTACCCTCTTCATCTGTGAAGTGGGAATAATAGTAGCACCTCCCTCCCCGGATTGTGTGAGAATTAAATAAATTAATAGAGGGAAACGGCTTAGAAGAGTGCTTCACACATAGCAAGTGCTAGATACATTTTGGATTCTATTAGTAATATTGGAAGGAGGAGCAGCAGGAGTACCTTTTACTTAGTTGATATGCAATAAATAATATTGTATTGTTAACATTTCCGCAACAACAAAATCTTTGTCAATATTATTTTAAATGATGCATCTACATTTTCTCAGCTGTTCCTCTACTGTTAAATACGTTGTTTCAAGTTTGAGACTAAGTTATGCTACAATAAGCATCTTTGTGCACCAAAGATTTTTTTTAATCATTCCCTTAAAATAGATGATCAGAAGTGGAATTACTGTTTCCAAGCACATAATATCTTAGAAACTCCGCATAAGAGCTGCCAAAGTGTTGTTGAAAAGTGTCTTCTAATTTACTCTGTTTAATCTATCTCATGTCACCTGTGTGTGAGACTGCCTGTTTTACTCTACCGTCAGCCACATGAAGTGATAATTCTTTTTATAATCTTTGCTAATTGGTATCTGACTGTTCTTTTAAATGAAATTCAATTGTTACTCAATTTTAAATGAAATTCAAATGCTACTGAGGTTGAATGTTTTTTCAAACATTCTCTTTGGAACTTTTTGACCATTTATACATTGAGTTCTTAGAAAAATTAAGAACAGTAAGTTTTTTCTTAGACCTTGAAGAGCTCTTTGTACACTAGGTATATTTTACATATATGTATAAAGTATTTATTATATATATTTAATGAAATAGCAAGAGATATATGTATATAAATTAAATATAAATTGAATAGAAAATAAAATAAATGTTTGGCATAAAAGTAAGTACAGAGAAGCTATCTATTCCACTCATGACCCAACTAGCTCTTGAGGTGTTTAGATAATTACAAGTAACTTTTTCCCTCAAATTTCAATTTCTACTTTTCTTTGTCACTACTCTTCATTAGAAAGTGGTTCTTGAAAGATCAGAAATTGTTAGTAAGAAATTCTGGCCAGCAAGAAGTAAATTTTGAGATCATATGTGATTTCTCATTTTAATAAAAGATCTACCTGAGAAATGAAAGGATTGGAATTCTAATCCAATACCTATTTGTCTATAAAGGGCTTTTAAAAATCTTTCAGAAGGCACCCTGCTTTCTGCCCAAGATGTTCAAGGCAACATTCAAGAACTGCCACACTCAAAGTCTGTGCCCCTATTACTCTGACCTCTCTCTGTTTTATTTTTATAGCTGTGTTCCCAAGGATTCCCCTAGAATACAAGGTAAATACTCTCATATTTAATCTAGTCTTCAGATAAACCTAATCTGGTCTGGCAGCTGTAATTTTTAAGGAGCTTTCATGTTTTAATGACTGCTTTATCACTGCAAAACTGAGATGTGTGAACTGCAAACCCTCTGTGATATAGAGCTACACCCTTTTTGTTGAAACACTTGCTGAGTTTTATTAACCAAGAAATGTTTGTTTAGCAAATCATGGAGTTTTATGATCTATAATACATAGTTCCATATCATGTAAGATTTCTATGGATTTCTAAACACAAAACCATCTTCAAAGAAGCAGAGGTCCCCAGGTTTGTTTGGAAAGACCCATAATTAACTCTTAGTACATGACAGCATTTAACAGGGGACAGGCTTTGGGAACAGGGTGTGTTTTCTGTAAATGACAACTCCTTTCATAAAAACAAAAACACTATCTCATTGGACAAGTCCTGCTAACAGATTTTTTTTTTATCCAAAATTGTGTTTTTGTTTTTTGCATGCTTAGTTTGCCCTCATTGAGGATGTAGGTAGAAGTGAGTGGGGATGATAAGGGTTATTGGGGAGGACTGGGTGGGGTACATTGTTCTAATGACAAAAAGTAGGATTGTTAGAGCAGTTGTACAGACTAAATGAAAATTCAGTGTACTTTTTTTTTTCACAGATGTCAGAGAGGGTAGTTGAACTGAATTTGAAATTACTTAAATGCCAATCATAGTCCTTGATATGGAGGAATAAATATTTTCATAAAATTTAGCATCTAGTAACAAAGCAGTCATACATTTATGTTACGTATTTATTTGAGCTATATACTGTAACTGCTACAAACCCAGTACTGCATTGCATGAGGCGGATTCAAAGACAATAAAGAGATGAAATCCCAGTTCCTGCTTTCATATTCAAATTGATCATTTCTTAACTTTCTCCCTCCCTGGCTCTTTTCTTCCTTTCCTTCCTTCCCTCCACTCTTTTCATACCAACAAAGCAGTGATAACAAAGAATGGACAAAGGTCTCAGAGAGAATAGGGAAACTGAAGCCCAGAAAGTCTAACGTTTTATAGGATGTTCCATACCGTAAGTTTCCCTTACTGTAACATGAAAGTAACAACACATACCACACAGGGGGATCTAAGAAACATACAAATGTCCTCAAAGTGATCCACTCAAACCAAGCACTCAATAATGCAGGGTAAAATTTTGTCTCTCATCAAAAAGGGGAGCAAAGGGGAGAAAGGTTTTCTAGACCAAGGGAGTGTCCTGTGTAAAATGTACCAACACAAGAGATTTTGTTCAGAACCATTAAAGTTTCATTAGAATCCTTGCTCAAGAGGAAGACGATATAAGATAAGATAAAGAAATAAGTAGCTCTTAAGAGCTTTGCTTTCCATGCTAAGGAGCTTGGATGTGATCCTGGAGGAGATGGAATTTAAATAGGGAAGCTGTGTGATTATATGTACTGGAGATGAATGAGATCAAAGCCAGAGTGATCGGTTAGGAGTCTCATAGAATAGTGAAAGCAGGTGAGAAACTAATCTACGACAGTATCAGAAGGGATAAAACTTACACATATTTAAGAGAAAAAGATAAATAGGCCTTGCATAAAAGAGATGCTCAAAAAGTCTCTATTTCAAACAAAAAAATTCATGGACCAACAATACAGTGCTGGCTGTTGAATACCCCTCTGACTTCAATCACTTTCAGATTCACCTCATCTTCAGGAGAAGCAAAGAAATGTAAATGTCTATTGGTGTTTTATTAATAATTGTTTCACTAATCTAGTTGACAAAGGATGATTCCTACAATTCCACTTTTATTACAAACCTCATGCACAATAAATCTCCAGTGTTTCCTACAGGAGGGTTCTAGCCTTTACTGAGTTCACCAAGCCCGTGAGCTAGATATTATTGTTGCCCCGTCACAGATTAAAAATCTGAAGCTCAGAGAGGTTTGGTAACTTGGGCAAGGTCACACAGTGACTATGTGACAAAACTACAATTAGGAGTCAAATTCATGTGACCTCAAATGGTAAAACTTTCCACCACAAGATATTACTGTAGTATGGTAAAAGACATTGATTCTCAACACCATCTTGATATCAAAATTACTACGGGATTTTTTTTTTTAAGCAGAAATATTTAGGTCCCATCTCAGATTTCCCAAGTCAGGATTTCCTGGGGAAGAACAGTGGCAACAACGCTTTTCAAAACATCCTTGAAAAGTTCTGATGTGTAGGCTGAGTTGGGGAGCCTACTTCGTGGAGGTAAGAACGAAGTTCTGCCTACATTGGAAAGTTAAATGAAATGAAGGAATCCACACTCCTCCTCATCAGTTGGGAGGGTGATGGATCATACTTCCATCCAGTCCTTATATTCATCCATATAAAAAAACCCTACAGTATTAGAAACAATGAGCTACAGCAGAGTGGGCAGAATTAAATCTCATACCTTTCATTCCATGTAACCTGAGAAGTAAATATGGTGCATAGTGCTCCAATATCTCCCAACTCAAATCTGAATTGATAGATGGGAAAGGAAGTCAGAGTTTCAAGGAGAAGTACAGAAAAGAAATAGATTCTTTCTTGGGCCTTTCCAGAAGATGCTACAATAATTTTATTGTAATTCTCTGATTAATTTCCTCTATATCAAGGATTTCAACTAAAAACTATAAATTGATGGTCAAGATTTTTCCCTTCCCTCTACCCAGCTTCCTCTGACTAACTCCTGCTCATTCTCAACAAATCAATTTAAAGGCAGCCTTACCTGACTCTCACACTCTTCTATAAGTCCTCTCTTATGTTCTCCCACAGTGTCCTGTGTCTACCACTATTACAGCCTTAAGTGCTAGGTAGTGCAATCATTGCATGTATTGTCTGTCTCTGTCTAGACTTTAAGGTTCCCAAGGGCAAAGAGTTTCTTAGTTCACTTTATATCCGTAAAATCTAACACAGAGCCTACCACAGAATATGTGCTCAGTAAATACTTCTGAAATGAATGAATATATGAAGAAAGGAAGAAATGAAAAAAGAAAGAGGTGGTGAGAAGGGAAGGAGAGAAAGGAAGAAGGAAAGAAATTGGCAATGTCCTTTGGAGATTACTGTCAATACAACTTCTCTCCAACCTCAATGGCTGAAAGATAAATAGTGTGATATGAAATAACTATTTCAATGGTAAAAATAAAGAAGAAATGGGCAGATATATTATCTCAGATCAAGATGATTGTAACAAAGTTGAAATTTCCTATAAGGTTTCTTCTATTATTGCATATGAATTACCTTCTATTCCACCTAAATAGCCTATTTACAGACACGGATGGGTAAGAAAGGGCAACGATGCCCCCCAGAGGCTAAAGGCAGGAGCTTGGAAAGCAGCCATCACTTATTTACTATTGGCAGAGAGCTCAAGGATATCTATGGAGGGGGTGACTAAAATAAAGGGCAGTTTCCTGCATAAAATGGTAATTTGAAGGCTGAGGGCAGAGGGTAAGAAACAAAGTGGTGTACCAGAGGCTATTTTTTTCACATTATTTATTTGCTTCTAGGGCACTAAATGCAGTTTAGTAACATAAAAATATAGTCTCAGTGATTTGCAAGTGAGTAGCACCACCAGAGATATGACAGAAACCTGAATTAAATTAAATTAAAATATTCCTCATAGGTTACATTAACACCTGTAGTATTTAATCCCAATATTGGAAATCCAGTAGATGTATTGGATAAATCCCAAATCTACATCTACAGAAGTATTTACTCCTCATAGATGAGGACTGGGTTTTCTATTGCTGAATCCTCATTGGCTTCTGAGGACCTGGCACCGAGTAGATGACAAACAAGTGTGTACTGAACGAATGCATGCATGTGCCTATATGTTTTAAGATGATTATATGCACTTGCTTGGCTGACAGTTAAAATGCTTCAGCTGACTAATGTGCTTGCATGACTTCTTGATTGGGCCACTATATGCTGAGCCTTCTGTTCTAAGCATTATTGTTTATTGTGCTTTCTTATTAGGAAATTAAAACAGCAAAACAGTATTAACAATAATTAGCCTTGGAAATAAGAGTAAGCCCACACACAATATAGTGCTTACTAACAGCCCATGATAACGACAGGACTCATCAAAAATAACTACCCCATTAAGTTGAAAGTATAATTGTCAAAAGAAACACTATCTCTTCATTGGCCAGGCATTAGTGAGCCAATGGATTTCAGGGGTAGCATTCACATTTAGAGGCTATTCCAATGTTTCACTGCCTCAAATCTCCTCTGACCCAACCTTCGCTCCCTTCAGCTCAGCACATGCCCTTAACATTTACTTCACTAAGAAAAAGCAGGCCACTGAGAATTTCACCTCCTCACTGTGTCCTAAAAATGCCCTGAGTCTGATTCTTTTCTTTCCCTTGCCGACTCTGTCTCAGAAGAAAGTGGGCTCTCCTCACCTTTCGGCGCTCCAGATTGCATTCTCCTACAACCTCCTACCAAGAAACTAAACCTCTCACACAGCTCCATCCCTGTAACTAATTCCAGCTCTTCCTCTGGCTCTATTGGCTTATTCCCCAACACCACCTATGATTGTTCCCCAACACCACCTATGATTGTTCCAACACCGCCCATGATTGTTCCATCTTTAAAGTTTCTTCCTTGACCCCTTTTCCTTATCCAGTTCTCTCCTCTCTTTCTCAAACTTTCCAGAAGAGAGGCTAATGCAAAAGTGTCCTCTTCCACCCTTCCCAGTCGCTCCTTAGTTCACTACATCTGGGTCTTGTACCCAACATTTTATCAGAACTATGATGATAAACTATAATAAGAACTATTGCCAAGGATTTCCAGATCAGTGGTCCAGTGGACTGGTTGTTATGCATTTATCTTTCTGGACACCACCCTCCACATCCACGACCATTCCCTCTCTTCCTCCTAGCAGTACAACACTCAAAAAAAGGGAGGTGCATCACACAATCTCCCTTCATTATTCTACTTGGAGCTCCTGGACAAAGTGACTCCACCTTGTATATTGAACACATTTCTGGTTTTGTATTTCTCAAATTATATTCTAATGAATATGCTTATACTTCTGTCTTCCTTTTCAGATTTTGAGCTTCTTGCAAGCAGAAAAAATATCAGAATCATCTGCCTCACAAGTGTCTGGCACAGTGCTTGTCACATAAAGATGGCCCACAAAACTTCAATGACAGAAGAGGGAAAGGAAAGAAGTCTGACAGATATCTAACTATATCCAAGAAAGACATGAAAATTCATTGATTTATAAATTTGCATATAAAATGTAAAGAAAGAAAAGTAATATCCTATATCAGAGATGGCTCTTTGTTTTAGACCTCATAGAATTTCAGGCTGCCTTAAAGATTATCCTTCCTTAAAGAGAAGAAAGAAAGGAACAGAAAGTTAACGTTATTCTTTTTGAATCTACACAATTAAAGGGTGAAAAAAATAAGCCTAAAATGTACATCCTCAAATCCAATGCACTTTCTATTATCCTATATATTTACTTTCTCAAAAATTAATTTCTCAATTATTTAATTACAAAAAAAAGGTTGAATGCTTATTTGTTAGGATTGTTGCAGGTGTTCAAGGAACAAAACAATTGTAGTCCCTGTTCGCATGGTATAGACAGACAATAAACCAACATAAATAATAAAATGTCAAGTAACTACTAAGAAGAAAAATAAAGCAATATAAAAATATAGCTAATGACTGAGAAGGAGTGCAATTTTCAGAAGTGCTAGTAATAAAAGATTTATCTGAGGAGATGAGATTTGAATAGAAAACTAAATTATGTTTTGAGTGATTTAAGGAGCACACCGTGAAAGATGTAACAAGGGGAAGTAAGAATGAAGGCCCTGAGATGTGAATGATCTTGGTGTGATCACAGAGTCATGAAGAATAGAAATGAGAACATAATGTAAGTGATTCTGGAACGTGTCAGATCATGGAAAGTGTTGGAGACCACTGTAGAGATTTAGATACTACACGAATATTACAGGTGTTGGAGTAGGAATTAACTCTCTTAAGATCAACCTAGGTGTTAGCGGATTGGATTGTAAGGGGGCAAGAGAAGGAGTACAGAGACCTGCTAGGAGGCTATTGCGAGAGTCCATCTTAGAGATCAATTAATGGGTCAGGATGGAGAGCTGAGTGCTGGAAAGCAGCCAGATGTGTGATGCATTTTGAAGGTGGAGATGAGTGACTCTTCTTAGCCTACTTGAATGGAGGCTGTAGGAAAGGAGAGGATAAAGAAGAATTGTTAGGGATTTACCAGAGAAGCCAAATGAAGTGGGTGCCATATGCTGAGATGAGGAAGCCCAAAGGAATAACAGGTTAGGAATGGAAGGAAATCAGGAATTCCACTGGGACATGTACAGGTTGAGGTGTTTTCTGGACTTTTAATGTATAGATCATCGTGCCTCTTATTTCTATTGCTGCTGAGAGTAGTTCAGTTCTGCCGGTGTTTTTAAAAATTCACTCCATGTTATTGGCCAATTGACCAGATAGATCAAAAACTCAGAAGAGACAAAGCTCGTTTTCCAGAAACACTCTCTCAACCAGCCAGGTAGACAATACACATTCAAAGCCAAGTACCAAATCAATGTTTATGAATTAGCTAAACCTCAGATAATGTCAATGTAACGCCACAATAAAAAACACATCTTAATATTTGCCTCTGCTTTCCCTTAAACTGTATTCATAAGGATATTTCTCTGCCCCTAAATGAAGATTCAGGCAAGTTCAAAACTTTTCTGGTTACTCTTAGATAGTACTTCAGACAAATTTTAGTCATACAAACAATCTCTATTTAGAAAATAAAATGTTCAGATCCATGCAATGATCACAATTCTGAACTTAGCTTGAAATTTCTTAGCTCAGATCTTCTGTGGCTACTTTTTTGCTCAGCACCAAGGACCAACCAGAGGAAAGAGGAGGAGCTGTAAGGAAATGTAGAGGTCCTCACATGACTGGAGGCTACAGACTCTCTAGGTCTGGCAGGAAGCTAAGCTCTCCCTTGCATAGGAGAGTTTGCATGTGTTCTTCAGAAAACTTCCTCCACTTCCGTTGACCAAGGCAAATGCTTCTCTAGGTGGGCTGGGCACTCTCAACTCCTTCTTCAGCTCTTAAGTATCCAGCAGCTAATTTCTTTCTCCCTCTGAATTTCCTGGTGGGTGGGAGGGAGTCAAACTCTGTCCAGAGTCTCTTAGCTTTGTAGGTATCGGTTGGGCACCAGTCCTCTATGGAGGAACCCACCAAAGAGTTCTCTGAGTAGCCTCCTGGAATCAATTACTAGACCAGGGTTTACATGAGTGGGGCTAGGGAAAGAGGATGGGGACTCACAGTTGGTCCATATGTTCTAGAAAGAATTCGCTTTGCCAATATCCTAGCTACATCCCTCACCAACATCCCCTCTCATCTCTTACTCTTTTTTATAACCCTGTTCTAACCAAAGTGGCCAAAGACTTTTGGCTAGGTTCTCTTTGAGACCATTTTCTTTGTAAATCGATATATAAAGCAGAGGAAGTCAATTTCACATCCAAATGGATATTTGATACCTATTTGTATTGACGCTTTCAAGTCCCTTCATATGTGTAAGCTGCTGTAGGAGAAGCATCCCCACAGGAAGTAAGAGAGAGATCTCCTGTCTGACTCTTCAGGGACTGAGTCCCAATCAGAACCATTTTCTTCTTGCATACCTTCCATCTTGCTTCACCTTCCTTGATTTGCTCAGTAATTAACAATTTTCAAAAACGGATTTACAGTCATTAAAAAAACTAACCATAAATATATCCGCCAGACAAAGCATACAGTTTAAAAAGTTGTTTATAAAACAGTATCATTTCCACGTATCTCCATATTCTTGTCTCAAGTTTCTCTGTACCTGGTCTCTTCTGCTCATGCAATAGCTGAAATCATTGCACCCTCTTGTGGTAACGTCTAAGTCCTGCAGAATTGTAGACCTTGACTGTCCAGCTTTGGACCATTTCCCATCCACATTTTACTTCCTAGAGGCTGTACGGGTCTCACTTATTCATCATGGGCTTAAACGTGAGTGATATGAGTATTCTAAATGACTTTTTTTAAATCTCTATACTTCAAGTAATTTTTACCAAAAGACATTTTGTCTGAAATTAATATGAATGTAACATTTCAATTCCAAAGCCATTACACACATTTGCAATTTATCTCTTGCTGGTGACACTGTCCCTATCTCTTGCCTCTACTGTCCCTTAAGCTTTCTTCATGGGGATAGTCTTCCCCACCCCTAGATGAAGATTAGGGCAAATCCATAAGAAATAATGATGATGACACTATAAGACATTAAAAAGTAAGTTATCCTCCATTTTCATTAAGGGATTTGTCTATTTTTAATTAAGCTTTTTATTTTGACATAATTATAAATTAACATGTAGTTGTAAGAAATAATACAGAGATCCTGTGTACCCTTTACCCAGTTGTTATTAACTGTAATATCTTGAAAAACTATAGTATAATATCAAAACCAAGTTATTGAGATTGGTGCGGTAAATAAACATAAATTTTTCATCCCCACAAGGGCCCCTCATTTTTTCCCTTTTATCTTTTTCACCTCCATCACTCTCCTATCCTCACCCATTGTTTAATCTTGGGCAGTAACTAGCCTTTTCTACATTTCTATAACTTTGTCATTTCAAGAATGTTATTATATAACTGAAACCATACAGTGTGTAACCCTTGGGGATTACCTTTTTTTCACTTAGCACGATTCTCTGGAAAATCATCCAGGTTGTTGTGCACATCAGTTTGTCCCTTTTTATTGCTGTGTAGTATTCCATGGTATGAATGTACCATTGTTTATTTAACCGTTTGCCCAATAAAGAACATCTGGTTTGTTTCCAGTTTTGACCTATTAAAAATAAAGCTGCTAAAAGCATCTCTATGCAGGTTTTTTTGTGAATATAAGTTTTTGTTTTTCTAGGATAAATGCTCAGGGGCACAATTGCTGGGTTATATGGTACATGTTTACCTTTTTGAGAACTGTTTTCCAGGGTGGTTATACCGTTTTACATTCCCACCAGCAATGTGTGAGTGAGCAAATTCCTACGTATCCATGCCATCATTTGGTGCTGTCACTATATTTTATTTTAGGCATTCTGATGGTGGCTAGAAACATTTCATTGTGGGCTAAATTTACAATTTGTTGATGGGTAATGGTGTGGAACATCTTTTAAAAAGTATTTGATTCTATTTTAAAATTTTTGTGGGTACATAGTAAGCAAGTATATTTATGAGGTACATGAAATCTTTTGATACAGGCATACAGTGTGTTAATAGACGTATAAGGTGTATACCATGTCAAAAGTTTATTCCTTGTGTTATCAAAAATCCAATTATACTCTTTTAGCTATTTTAAAATGTACTATTAAATTATGTCTTACTATAATCACCCTGTTGTGCTAGCAAATAATAGGCCTTAGGTATTCTTTCTCACTATTGTTTTGTACTCATTAACCATCCCCATTTCTCCCCTATGCTTCCTCCTGCCCTCCAACCAATGTCTACCCTTTCCAACGTCGGGTAATCATCCTTCTACTTTCTATCTCTATGAGTTCAATTGTCATAAATTTTAGCACCCACAGAGAAGTGAGAACATGCAATGTTTATTTTTCTGTGCCTCGCTTATTTCACTTAACATAATGGCCTCCATTTCCATCGTGTTGTTGCAAATGACAGGATCTCATTCTTTTTTACAGCTGAATAGTATTACATTTTCTTTATCCACTCATGTGTTGCTGGACACCTAGGTTGTGGCCAAATCTTGGCTATTGTGAACAAAGCTGGAACAAACATGGGAGTGCAAATATTTCTTCAATCTACTGATATACTGATTTCCTTTCTTTTGGGTATAAACCAAGGAATGAGATTTCTGGTTCATGTGGTAGCTCTATTTTTAATTTTTTGAGAAATATCCAAACTGTTCTCCTTAGTGGTTGTACTAATTTACATTCCCACCCAGAGTGCTCAAGGGCTCCCTTTTCTCCACATCCTCGTCAGCACTTGTTATTGCCTGGCATTTGGATAAAAGCCATTTTAACTTGGGTGAGATGATATCTCATTGTAGTTTTGATTTGCATTTCTCTGATGATCAATTATGTTAAGCACTCTTTTATATACAAGTTTGCCATTATTATATCTTCTTTAGAGAAATGTCTATTCAGATCATTTGGCCATTTTTTAATTGGATTATTAGATTCTTTTCTATAGAATTGTTTGAGCTCCTTACATATTCCGGTTATTAATCCCTTGTCAGATGGATAGTTTGCAAATATTTTATTTCATTCTGTGGGTTGTCTCTTCACTTTGTTGATTTTTTTCTTTGCTGTGCAGAACTTTTTAACTTGATGTGATTCCATTTGTCCATTTTTGTTTTGGATACCTGTGCCAGTGGGGCATTACTCAAAAAATCTTTGACAAATACAATGTCCTGGGGAGTTTCTCCAGGGTTTTCTTATAGCGGTTTCATAGTTTGAGATCCTATATTTAGCCTTTGATCCATTTTGATTTGATTTTTGTATATGGCAAAAGATAAGGGTCTAGTTTCACTCTTCTGCATATGGATATTCAGTTTTCCCAGTACCATTTATTGAAGAGACTGTCTTTTCCCCCATATATGTTCCTGGAATCTTTGTAAAAAATGAGTTCACTATAGATGTGGATTGTTTCTAGGTTCTCTATTCTGTTCCATCAGTCTATGTTTCTGTTTTTATGCCAGTACCATATGGTTTTGGATACTATAGCTTTGTAGTACATTTAAAGTCAAGTAATGAGATTTCTCCAATTTTATCGTTTTTGCTTAGAATTGTTTTGGCTATTTTGGGTCTTCTGTGGTTCCACATAAATTTTAGAATAGTTTTTTCTATTTCTGTGAAGAATGTCATTGGTATTTTGTTAGGGATTGCATTAAATCTGTATATTGCTTTGGATAATAGGACATTTTAATGCTATTGATTCCTCCAATCCATGAACATTGAATATATATTCTTTTTTTTTTCTGTGTCCCCTTCAATTCGGTGCATCGGCGTTTTATAGCTTTCACTATAGACGTCTATCATTTCTTTGGTTAATTCCTAGGTACTTTATTTTATCTGTAGCTATCGTAAATGGGATTGCTTTCTTCATTTCTTTTTCAGTTCTAATAGATTTCCATTGAAATGGTCAGATGGTTTTTGTAATTTACTGTTGATATGATGTATCACATTGATTGATTTGCAAGTGATTTGCATTGATAATATGTTGAACCATCCTTGCATCCCAGGGATAAATCCCAGTTGGTCCTGATGAATTATCTTTTTAATGTGTTGTTGGATTCAGCTTGCCAATATTATGTTGAGGATTTTTACATCAATGTTCATCAGGGATATTGGCATGGAGTTTTCTTTCTTTGATGTTTCTTTGTCGAGTTTTGGTAACAGGGTAATATTGGCTCCATAGAATGAGTTTGGAAGCATTCCCTCCTCCTCTATTTTCCAGAACAGTTTTGGCAGGATTGGTATTAATTCTTCTTTAAATGTTGGGAAAAATTCAGCAGTGAAGGCATCAGGTCTTGGGTTTTTCTTTGCTGGGAGACGTTTTATTATAGCTTCAATCTCATTACTTGTTATTGGTCTGTTTAGGTTTTGGATTTCTTCATGGTTCAGTCTTGGAAGGTAATATGTGTCTGAGAATTTATTAATTTCCTCTAGGTTTTCCAACTTATTAGCATATAGTTTCTCATAGTAGCCACTAATGATCGTTTGAATTTCTGTGGTATTGGTTGTAATATCTCCTTTTTCATCTCTGATTTTATGTATTTGGGTCTTCTGTCTTTTTTTCTTAGTTAGTTTGGCTAAAGGTTTGTCAATTTTGTTTATCTTTTCAAAAAACAACCTTTTGGTAAGATTTGGTATTTTTCTTCATTTTTATTTCATGTATTTCTGCTCTGATCATTATTATTTATTTTATTCTACTAAGTTTGGGCTTATTTTGCTCTTGCTTTTCTAGTTCTTTAAGATGCATTGTTATGTTGTTTATTTGAAGTTTTTCTACTTTTTTAAAGTAGGCAGTTATTGCTATAGACTTTCCTGTTAGTACTTCTTTCACTGTATCCCACAGATTTTGTAATGCTTTGTTTCCATTAATGTTTGTTTCAATAAATTTTTCAATCTCCTTCTTAATTCCTTCGTTGATCCACTGGTCATTCAAGAGCCTATTGTTTAATTTCCATAAGTTTTTATAGTTTCCAAAGTTTCTGTTGTTATTAATTTCTACATTTATTTTATTCTTGTCAGAGAAGATACTTAATATGATTTTAATTTTTTGAATGTTTTAAGACTTGTTTCCCCATGTGTTGGGGAAAAGAAAGTGTATTCTGCAGCTTGTGAATGAAATGTTCTGTAAATATCTATTAGGTCCATTTGTCTAGAGTGCAGAGTAAGCCTGATATTTCTTTGTTGGTTTTCAGTCTGGATGATCTGTCCAATGCTGAAAGTGAGGTTTTGGAGTCTCCAGCTATTACTGTATTGGGGTTTATCTCTCTCTTTAGCTCTAATAATGTTTGCTTTATATATCTGGGTGCTCCAGTGTTTGGTGCACATACATTTACAATTGTTATATTCTCTTTCTGAATTGATTCCTTTATCATTATATAATGACCTTCTTTGTCTCTATATAGTTTTTATTTTTTGTTTTGAAATCATTTTGTCCAATATAAGTATAGCTACTTTTGCTCTTTTTGGTTTCCATTTGCATGGAATATCTTTTTCCTTCCCTTTCTTTTTAATCTGTGTCTGTCTTTATAGTTGAAATGTCTTTCTTGTAAGCAACCAATAGTTGGGTCTTCCTTTTTTAAATCTATTCAGCTACTCTATGTCTTTCTTTGGAAAGTTTAGTCAATTTATATTCCATGTTATTATTAATAAGTAAAGACTTACTTCTGCCATCTTGTTATTTGTTTTCTGTCTGTTTTGTTTCTTTTCTTTCTTCCTGAATTTCTTTCAGTGAAGGTGATTTTCTCTGGTGGTATGTTCCAATTTCTTGCTTTTTACATTTTGTGTATCTGTTGCATGTTTTTTGATTTGTGGTTACCATTAGGCTTGCAAATAATATTTTATAACTTGGTATTTTAAACTAATGGCAACATTGATTGTGTAAACAAACTATAAGCAAAGAGACAAGTAAAAAAGCTCTAAAATTTAGCTTCATCACCCAGCTTTTTAACTTTTTGTTGTTTCTACTTATGTTTTGTTATATTATGTCTGTCTATGTCTTGAAAAGTTGTAGTTATTATTTCCGATCAGTTCAATTTAGTCTTTCTACTAAAGATATGAATTGTTTGTACTTCACAATCATAATATTTTAATATTAGTAATGTTTAGTAATTAGTAATATTACTTAGTGTTTTACTGTGTGTTTAATATTACCAGTGAGTTCTGTACTTTCAGATGAGTTCTTATTGCTCATTAATGCCCTTTCTTTCAGATTAAAGAACACTCGTTAGCATTTCTCATAGGACAGGTCTGGTGTTAATAAAATCCCTCAGCTTTTATTTGTCTGGGAGAGTCTTTATTTTTCCTTCAGATTTGAAGGATATTTTCATTGGATACACTATTCTAGGGCAAACGTTTTTGCCTCAACACTTTAAATATGGCATGCCAGTCTCTCCAGGCCTGTAAGATTTCAATGGAGAAGTCTACTGCCAGACATATTAGAGCTCCCTTGTGTGTTAATTTTTTAAATTTTCTCTTGATGCTTTTAGAATCATTTCTTTATCATTGACCTTTGTGAGTTTTATTATTAAATGTCTTGAAGTAGTCTTATTTGGATTAAATCTGCTTGGTGTTCTATAATCCTCTTGTACTTGAATATTGGTATCTTTCTCTAGGTTTGAGAAGTTCTCTGTTATTATCTCTTTGAATAAACTTTCTACTCCGATCTCTTGTTTAAGATCCTATTTTAAGGCCAATACACTACAATTTGCCCTTTTAAGGCTATTTTCTAGATCATATAGGCATCCTTCATTATTTTCTCTTCTTTTTTCTTTTGTCTCTTCTGAGTCTGAATTTTCAAGTAGCCTGTCTTCAAACTGACCAATTCTGTCTTCTGCTTGATCGATTCTGCTATTAAAAGATTCTGATCCATTATTTACTATGTCAATTGCATTTTTCAGCTCCAGTATTTCTGCTTGATTCTTTTAAATTATTTCTATCTCTTTGTTAAATTTATATGATAGAATGCTGAGTTCCTTCTCTGTGTTATATTTAATTTCATTGAGCTTCCTCAAATAACTATTTTGAATTCTCTTTCTGAAAGGTCACATATCTCTGCCTCTCCAGGATTAGTATCTGGTGAGTACCTTAATTCATTTGGTGAGGTCGTGTTTTCCTGGATGGTCTTGATGCCTGTGGATGTTCATTAGTGTCTGGATGTTCATAGAGTCAAGTATTTATTGTAGTCTTCACAGTCTAAGCTTGTTTGTACCAATTTATCCTGGGAAGGTTTTCCAAGTATTTGAAGGGACTTAGGTGTTATGACTTAAGTCTTTGGTCACTGCAGATTTATATGCATTAGGGTGCACCCCAAACCCAATAATGCAGTGGCTCTGCAGTGATGTGCAAGGCCTGCAGTGACAACTGCCTAGCTACTGCCTATGTTCACTCAAACCCCAAGGGTTCTACAATCAGCAGGTAGTGAATCCAACCAGGTTGGTGCCCTTCTCTTCAGAGCAGTGAGTTGCCTGTGGCTCCAGGTGAGGTCTAGAGATGTCTTCTGGGAGCCAAGGCCTAGAGTCAGGAATCTCCTTGGTGCACTATTTTACTGTGGCTGACCTGGCAACCAAGCCACAAGGCCAAGCCCTTTCCACTCTTCCCTCCCCTTTCCTCAAGCAGGACTCTCTCACTGTAGCCACCACAACTGGGAATGTGCTGAGTCATACCTGAAGCCAGCACAGTTCTGAGTCTTATCGAAGGCCCCTGGCAAGTACTGCCTGACTACCACTGCTGATTATTCAGGGCTGAAGGGCTCGTGAGTCAGCAGACCATGAATCCTACCAGGACTGGGTCCTTTCTGTCAAGGCAGCAGGTTCTCTTCTGGCCCAGAGTGTGCCCAGAAATGTTTTCTGGGAGGTGGGTCCTGGAAGTGGAGCCTCAGGACTCTTCCTGGTGCCCTATTACACTGTAGCTGAGCTGGCATCCAAGTTGCAAAACAAAGTCCTTCTATTCTCACCTCTCCTCTCCTCAAGCAGAAGGAGGAAGTCTCTTCTGGAGCTGCAAGCTATGTTGCCTGGGGTTGAGGGAGGGGTGACTACTTGGCCACACAGGCTTGTATCTCATGTGCACTCCAAGTTCACTGGTTCTGAGCCTAGCACAGCACCAGAACTTGCCAGGAATTGCAGTCTTTGTGACCTAGACTGACTTTCTAGTTTATTAAGAACTCCAGAGCACTTTAGCCCATGATGGTGGGACTTGCCATAACTCAGGTTCTGACAACTGGGATGGACAATTTGCCTCTGGCTAGGGCTGGTCTAAATGTGCCCCTGTGGTTACCAACTGAATTCTGACATGTGCTGTTTTCTACTGTGACAAGGCAACACTGAGTTCCAATGCAAAGTCCCAATATCACTGCGCCTTCCCTCCAGCAAGCACCATATTCTCTCTCTGTGTCATGCAACTGCTGCCAGGAGGTGTGGGAGAGGTGCTGTAGGTGATTCAAGACTGTCTTTCTTGCCCTATTCAGTGCCTCTCTCTTTAATATGATGTTAAAACCAGGTACTGTGATGCCTTACCTGATTTATGGTTCTTATGAAGGTGGTTTTTTGTGTGGATAGTTGTTCAGTTTGGTGTTCCTGTGAATGGGTATGGTGCCATTTCTCTCACTGCTGTCAAAAAAGAATTTCTCAAAAAAACTGGAGTGTTTTGTTTGGCCCTCTAGCTCTGCCTCACTTGAACATGTGATTATTTGTCATCTATATATATATCCTTCAGTAAAATGTCTCTTTATGTCTTTGGCTAATTTTCAAATTCGATTGTTTGTTGTTTTTCTTTAACTGTTGAGTTTTGAAAGTTGCTTGGCTACTAATCCTTTGTCAGATATATGGTTTGCAAATATTTTCTCCTACTCTGTAGTTTGTCTTTCATCCTCTTAATGGGATCTTTAACAAAACAAAAGTTTTACAATTTGATGAAATCCACTATGTCACTTTTTCCTTTGACAGATTATGCTTTTGGTATCAAGTCTAACAACTCTTTGCCTGGGCCTAGATCTAAAAAATTTTCTCTTGTTTTTTTCTAAAACTTTTATTTTTAGGTGTTACATTTATGCCTGTGATACATTTTTAGTTATTTTTTGTATAAGGTGTGAGACAGGTTGAGATTCACTTTTTTGTTGAAAAGGCTATTCTTTCTTCTTTCTCCATTGAATTGCTTTTGCATCTTTGTCAAAAATATGTTGGACAAGGACACACCAACAGAATAAAAAGGAAACCCATGAAATAGTCAAAAACATTTGCAAATCACATATCTGATAAGGGGTTAATATGCAGAATATATAAATGACTCCTAAAAGTCAGCAACAAAAAGCAAACAACTCAAATTTTAAAAATGGGCAAGGATTTGTAAGATATTTCTCCAAAGAAGATATAAAAATGGCCAACGAATACATAAAAAGCTCAGCATCAATAATCATTAGGAAAATGCAAAGCAATGCTACAATGATATACTACTTCACACCTATTAGAATGGCTAGATTTTTTTAAAAGAAAAGAAAACAAAAATGAGTGTTGGAGAGGATGTGGTGGAATTGGAACCCTTGTATACTGTTGGTGATAAAGTAAAATAGTCAGCTGCTTTGGAAAGCAGTATGGCAGCTCCTCAAAAAACTAAAAATAGAATTGTCATATGATTTATCAATTCCACTTCTGGGCATATATCTGAACGACCTTAAAGCAAGAACTCAGTTAATAATGCATATTCAAAGCAGCATTATTTGCAATAGTCAAAAGGTGGGAAAAAAATCTATTAATAGATAAATGAATAAACTTAACATGGTATTTACAATAGAATATTATTCAGCCCTAAAAATGAATAAAATTCTGATACATGCTATAACATGGATGAACCTTGAGAACATTATGCTAAGTAAAATATGCCAGTCACAAAAGGACAAATACTATATGATTCTACTTATATGAGGTACCCAGAGTAGTCAAATTTATAGAGACATAAAATAGAATTTTGGTTGCCAGAGGCTGGGGGTTGGGTAAAGCTTGGCGTTATTGTTAAATGGGTACAGAGTTTCAGTTTTGCAGAATAAGAGGTCTGTGGCTGCATGGTGGCAATGGTTACACATTACGCCACTGAAATGTGCACTTAAAAATGACTAAGAGGTAAATTTTATGTTTTGTATATTTTACAATAATAAAAAGAAGGAAAATCAGTTGGGCATATTGCGTGGGATTTTTCTGTTTTCTATTTTGCTCTGTTGATCTTTTTGTGTATTCCTTGCCAATACTCCACAGTTTTGATATTGTAGCTCTGTAATACATATTTAAATAAAGTAGAATGACTTATTTTATTCCTCCTCTTCTACATAAATTTTAGGGTAATTGTCTACACACACACACACACATATATGTAAATCTAAATCTTGCTGAAATTTTGATGGAAGTTGCACTAAACCTGTACATCAATTTTGGGAGAACTGACATCTTTACTAACTGAGTCTTCCAATCCATGAATCTGTTGTTTCTCCGTTGATTTACATCTTCTCTGACTTATTTTATCAGCATTTTGTAATTTCCAGTATACAAGTTCTGTGAACATCTTTATTAGATTTACACAGAACTATTGCATCCTTCTGAGTGATTATTAAATGGTAGTGCATTTTTAATTTTGTGTCCATATTAATAGAACAACTAGACAGAAAATCATTAAGAATATAAAAATTCAACAATGCCATCAAACAACAGGATCTAATAGACATGTGTAGAACATTCACCCAACAACAGCAGAATAAATATTTTTTTTCAATTCCCATGTAACATATGCCAAAATAGACTCTTCTTTTATAGTTTACTTTCTGTTTAGAAACCCTTCTTTAGCCACCCTTTTCAGGTAGATTTACTGGCAAAACATCCTTAGTTTTCCATTACTTAGGAGTGTTTTGATCTCTTCTTCATTCCTGTGAAAGATATTTTCAATAGATATGGAATTCTGGGTTGATTTTCAGTATTTGAACATTTTTGTGACACTTCTTTTTGGTCTCCAGGATTTCTGATGAACAAACTGCTTGTTGTTCAAATTGTTTCTCTCCTATGGGTATGGTGCCATTTCTCTCACTGCTTTCAAGACAAAAACTTGTTTGTCTTTAGTTTTCAGAAATCTGACTATGATGTTTCTTAACATGGACTTCTTTGGGTTTATCCAGTTTGGGATTTACTCAGCTTCTTAAATCTGTAGACTTGTGTCTTTTTCCAGCTTGGGTAATTTTTAGCATTATTTCTTCAAGTACTTTTTCAGGCTTATCTCTTTTCTCCTCTCCTCCCAGGAATCTGAATTCTCAAATGTTAGATCTTGTTTCATACTCTCCCAGTTCCCATCTCCCAGGTTCCAGGTCCAAGAGGCTTTGGCTCTGATTTTTCTTTTCTTTTCTTTTTTTTTTTTTTTTTTTTGAGATGCAGTCTCGCTCTGTCTCCCAGGCTGGAGTGCAGTGGCGCAATCTCAGCTCACTGCAATCTCCTCCTCCAGGGTTCAAGTAATTCTCCCTGCCTCAGCCTCCCAAGTAGCTGGGATCATAGGCAAATGCCACCATGCCGGAGTAATTTTTGTATTTTTTAGCAGAGAGGAGGTTTTGCTATGTTGGCCAGGCTGGTCTTGAACTGATCTCAGGTGATCTGCCTGCCTCTACCTCCCAAAGTGTTGGGATTACAGGCGTGAGCCACCGCACCTGGCCAGCTAGGATATTTTTGTTGTTGTTTTCTTTTGGGTTTTTTTGTTTTCATCTATTTTCTCTCTGTTCAGATTGGGTAATTCTATCATTCTATCTTCTGGTTCACTAATTCTTCCTTCTGCCCCACCCATTCTAGTACTGAGCTTATGCATTGAGGTTTTTTTATTTTATTTTATTTTATTTCATTTTATTTTATTTATTTTAGTTATGTATCTTGTAGTTCTAAAATTTCTAGTTGGTTTTTCTTTATATCTTCTGTTTCTTCGCTGATGGTTTTTATTTCTTTACTATCTAGTTTTTGCTTACTTCATACATGTTCTTACTGTTTCTTGGAGAATGTTCATGACTGCTGCTTTACAGTACTTGTCAGATAATTCTAACAAGCCTGTCATTTCAGTATTGATTGTATTTTTTTTTACTCTGTTTGAGATCTTCCTGGTTCTTGCCATTATGAATGCTTAATACTTGGCCATTTGGGGTATTATATTTTAAGAATCTGGATGTTATTTAAACCTTTTGTTTTATCTGGATTTCTTTGATACTATCCAGCAGAGTAAGAGGAACAGAGCTTTGTACCTGTCAGGGGAGGAGACAGATGTTCAGGTTCCCCACTTGGCCTCTATTGGCAGCCAAGGGTCATCATTACTACTGAGTGGGGGTGGGAATTCTAGGCCCCTTACTACAGCAATGTCTCCATGGCTGGGAGAAGTAGGAATTCCTTATTGCTTTTGCCTCACATGGTCCCCATTAATACCAAAGTGGGATGGTGGCCCCATTACTACTGGGCAATTGTGAAAATCATCACTCTCACTAGGTCTTCTCTGGCAGTGCCTCAACACAGAGAGTACCTCATTCCTGCCAAGTAGGTGTGGAAGTGCAGTAGGGCCTCTATGAATTCAGACAGACTGTGAATTCACAGATTCAACCAACCCAGATCAAAAATACTCAAAAAAAAAGAACAAAATTAAAAAAAAAGTAAAAATAATGCAAATAAAAACAATACAGTATAACAACTACTTATATAACATCTACATTGTATTTGGCATTATAAGTAATGTAGAGGGCTGGGCGCAGTGCCTCACACCTGTAATCCCAACATTTTTGGGAGGCCAAGGCAGACAGATCACCTGAGGTCAAGAGTTTGAGACCAGCCTGGTCAACAGGGTAAAACCCTGTCTCTACTAAAAATACAAAATTAACCAGGCATGGTCCAGCTACTCAGGAGGCTGAGGCAGGAGAATCACTTGGACCCAGGAGGCAGAGGCTGCAGTGAGCTGAGATCGTGCCACAGCACTCCAGCCTGGGCAATAGAGCAAGCCTTGGTCTCAAAAAAAAAAAAAAAGAAAGAAAGAAAGAAAGAAAAGAAAGAAAGAAAGAAAGCAATGTAGAGATGATTTAAAACATATGGGAGGATGTGCATAGGTTATATGCATATACCCTGTCATTTTATATAAAGGTTTTTAGAAGCTGTGAATTTTGGTATTCCCATAGGGTCCTAGAACCAATTCTCTGTGGATATCAAGACATAACTGTACAAGATCCATGTACAACCACAAAATACATGGTTTCCACTGATACTGCAGGGGTGGGACCTCATCACCACTTGGCAGGGAAAAAAGTCCTGATTTCCCACTTAGCCTTCTCTGACACCACCTTGAAAACTGGCGAGGTTATAAGTCCAGGCTCTCTTGCTGGCATCGGCAGGGTTGGGCTGAAGTACAGTGGCTACTACCTAAAAGTATCATGTCTTCTTGCTAGGCTGCCGCTTTTCTGCTCCTTTGGTTAGGGAGAGCAGGTGTTTGACGGTTTTTTGTTTGTTTCTGTGTTCTGCCTGCACCCATTGGTTCTTCTCAGTTGCCAGCTTCTTCAGCTCTGAGTCTGGGATACATGAAGCAAAAATAGAAGCCAGGCAATTCACCACCATGTAATTCCTTAGGTCCCAAAATCTATAGCCAGTGCGTTGCCTTTTCTCCGTCATTCATCTTCTTGTGTTTGTTTTATCTCTAACGTCCAAGATTTTTAGATGTACTTACCAGGAGAAATAGGAAAAAGTATGCCAACTTCTTCTTTATGGAACAAAATTTCCAAATGCCATACCTTTGATTCCGTATCTGAACAGAGACCCTAAAGAAAGTGAACCCATTTTAAATTGTTGAGGGTTTTCACCAACATCTTTCCTCCCGGTTGTTTGTATTTCCATTTGTTATTAGCTTTTGTTTCTAGCCTTCTAAGGCAAATTCAGTTCACATCACTGCTTTAAAATCAAAAGCAATAAAAGCTTCTGTAACCAATTAGCAAATAATTTCCTGAAATTTATTTTTAGTTAAGGAAAAATAGAGAAGAAAATATATCTTAGTTTTATGTTTAAATTTTTACAGCCTATGTAGACAGCTTTAAACTGGTCAGGCCAGTAGCTAAACAACTAGGATTCAAAGTGAAGCTATCTGCAGCTAAACCTAACTTCACCACATACTACTTGTGTGGTCTTAGGAAAATAACATAACCTCTCCAACCTCCATTTCTTCCTTTTTAAAATGGAGAAAATATTAGTTCCCACATCTTAAAGCTATTGGGAGAATTAAGTGCCACATCCCAATCACAGACATTTCTCTCCCTTCAAAACTACCACTATTCTGAATTTTATAGTAATCCCTTCTTTATTCTTTAAAAGACTGATATCACCAAATGTGTATACATAGGCACTATAATTTAAATGTAACCATTTAACTTTCTTTTTTGAATAAATGTTTTATTTTGAAATAGTTTTAGATTTACAGAAAAGTTGCAAAGATAATAGAGTTCCCATATATCTCACACTCACTTTCCCCTATTGCTAACATCATACATTATTATTATATATTTGTCGCAACTAAGCAGCCAATATTCGTGCCTTACACTTAACTGGAGTCCACAGTTTATTCAGATTTTTTTTTGTTTTGTCTGCTTGTTTGTTTTAGATATGGAGTCTCCCCTCTGTTGCCCAGGTTTGAGTGCAGTGGCACAATCACAGCTCACTGCAGCCTCGACCTCCTGGCCTTAAGTGATCCTCCTGCCTTGGCCTCCCTAGTGGCTGGGACTGCAGGCACATGCCACCAAGCCCAGCTAATTTATTTTGGCTGTAGAGATGAGGTCTTGCTATGTTGACTAGGCTGGCATATTTCCTTAGTTTGAATATAATGTCCTTTTCTGTTCTAAGGTCGCAGACAGGATACATTACATTTTGTCAGTTTGTATCATTAGGCTTCTCTTGACTGTGACAGTTTGTCAGTCTTTTCCTTTTTGTAACTTTGACAGTTTTGAGGAGTACTGGTCAGGTATTCTATAGAACATCCCTCAATTGAGGCTTGTCTGATGTTTTTTCACTATTAGACTAGAGTTGCAGGTCTTAGGGAGGAAGCACAACAAAGGTAAAATGCCACTGTAATGACATCACATCTAGAGTATATACTATCACCATTAGTTAGGAAGGTTGATATTCACCTTGGTTACCTGACTGAGGCAATGTTTTGCAGATTTCTCCACTGCAAAGTCACTTCTCACTCTGCTTGCCGGGCTGTGCTCTTTGAAAGGAAGTCACTTTATGCAGCTCCTTCTTAATGGATGGGGAGTCATACTCCACCTGCTTGAGGGTAAATTATCTACATAATTTATTTGGAACTCATCTCCATGGGATTTTTATCTCATTTCTCTCATTTTTTTTTATTCAATTGTTTATTTCTATCTGTATGGACTCACGGATATGTATTTTGTACTCTGAGTTATAAGCCAATACTACTTTATTTTGTTGCTCGAAGTATCCAGATTTGATCATGGGGAACTCTTTCAGTTGCCTTCTATGTCCTTTTGACATATCCTTATCTTTGTGAGTTTTTTTTTTTTTAGCACTTTTTTAGTTTCTGGCATTACAAGATGCTCCAGACTCATCTTGTATATTTGTATTTTCTGCTCCAGTCCTAGTATCAGCCATTTCTCCAAGGATCCCTGGTTTATTTTACTGAAGAATGAAGAAACCAAAATCTGGATACTGAGTATGCTCATTGTTACTGTGTTGTTGTTGCTTCAAGACCCTCTCAGTTCAGACATCAAGGTAATATATGCATGTATACTAACCCATGTATATTCACATATCTACAAATATTTCTATATGTATCCACCTGGATCAATATTAATCTAAACAAAAGTTCATATCAACCCCTCCAACTCTAATCCATCACTATATGGATCATTCCAGCCTTCTTCCTGGCATGTCTATAATCTTTTACTGCAACACTGAAAATTTGCACCTTCTGGGAATTTTTTTTCTAATAGATTAAGTAATAATTTTGATTGCCTACTTACGTGCCTACTATTGCCTACTATCTGCTCTAGGTAAAATGGATAGAGAAGTGAAAAAACAGACAAAATTTATGCCCTTGTGGAGTTTATGTTCTATTAGTCAATTCAAGTAAATGCAAATCCTCTCAACAGAAACATCTTCAGACCAGGCCTCATATTCTGTATTTCTTACTTACTTTTTAGCTCCATGATATATTTTAAAAGATTACTTTTTATATGATTCCACTATTGTTTCCAGCAAGAGAGTTGTTCAGTCTCCGATCTTCTGTATGGCCACAAATGGAACTCAGCAAATTGTTAAAAAGTGAATTCCTTTCGAAGCTCATTTTATGAAATAATTCCTGGATTTTCATATCAACACTGCACACATATTTAAATGTATTTACCACCTAGCCTAATTTATGAACTCTTGTGCTTTTTCTTTTCTCACTTCTATGTGTGTGACCTTTCCACTTCCCTGTTGAAGGCATTCACAGTGCCTAAAATTGCACATTGGAGCAAAAATAAGAAGAAGAAAGAGTCTGTGTATGGAAGAAGGGAGGAATGTGTAGGTTTATGCTAAGACTCTTTTGGTAATCAAAAGGGAAGGTCTTTAGGAAACTCAGAGATTATGCTATGACAAGGGAAAGAACCAATCCACCTTGCCCTCTCTGTCCTCTTAACCCTGAAGCCCTGTTGCCTTAGTGAGGACAGGAGAGATGCCTGGGTGGTAGGGGAGATGTAAGGGAATCATTTGGAGAGGAGCCGAGGCAGCACCAGGAAGCCCCCCTGCTGGCAGCTCAGGACATGAGATCTGTGGAGACCAAGCACCTGCAGACTTCTGGTTCCTCAGAAAAGAACGAAACCTGTTTTCTCCTTGCCTTGTGGTATGAGCCTGCCCTGGTCAGTTGCCTACATTATGCCTGTGCATCATCCAGCAGAACCCAAGACTTTGTTGAAGTTTATCCAAACTACCCTATATGGATACCATCATCCTGTTTTCAACAGCACATGAAACATGAAGCAAAACAAAGGTTGGGGCCCTCAATACCTAAATAAATTGTAGGAGTGTAAGAATGAAAGACCAGCATAAGTACCCAAGTGGAACTGGACATATACATATATATGCTACATATATGTTACATGTGCGTGCATACATACACAAGCACACTCTCATGAACACATACACCTTCTTTATTTAGACATAGAGTAGAGATACATACCATTTGTTCATTGGTATTCACTAAGGATTTGCTGCAGGACTCCCCAAGGATACCAAAATCTACAGATGTTCAAGTCCTTTATGTAAAGTAGTGTAGTATTTGTGTATAACCTACACACATCTTCTCACACACTTTAAAGCATCTCTAGATTAGCTATAATACCTACTACAATGTAAATGCTACATAAAGAGTTGTTACAGCATATTATTTAGGGAATAATGGCAAGAAAAATTCTGTACATGTTTAGTACAGACTCAACCATCTATTTTATGGTCAATATTTTCCATCCATGGTTGGTTGAATCCATGCAGAACACACAGATATGAAGGGATGACTGCATATTCATTTTTTTCTTTATTTTAAGCAAGGAAACTTTAAAACAATATTGCAGCCATTTATTATTTGGATGAGGGTAGGGATGGACCTGGCAGCTGGAAGCTAGTGTTCTTTCTATACTACACTCTGATCCTAAAAAGTCCTGTGGCAGGGACTTCCCAAGATGGACAAAAATCCACATCCTTTAGAAACACATTTAACTAAATTACTTATAATTGTAGTCTTTAAGGCTGAGTCTTACAATAGACTACACACCAAACCTTTTAAGGACTAGGAAGGCTCCTGGCAACAGTGAGGCCCACTGCACCAGATGCCAGGATTCAGGCAGCAAACCCAGTCGTGCAGCCAGGAGCAGCTGCTGTAGCAGCCAATTAAAATGGATTCTCCTGAAGAAAAGAACTTTCACGGGAGAGATGGGAACTTCACGAGCAATAAAAGCAAACCCCGTGGCTGTTTCTACTTTTGTTAACCATGGGCTAAAAATACCAAATGAACATCAACAAACCCACACACTTCATCCATCTCTGTCCTCAGAGGAATGCCAGCAAATCTGCCTCCCTTCCAGGGAAATGTCTGACCAGAGAAGGCAGAACTTCAGAGAGCCAAGAGGAGGAAGAAGAAACTTGGAAATCAGCTGTGGACAAAGCTTTTCCACAGAGAAAAGATTTCACCAAGAATTATTATAAAATGAGTTTTTAGGCATTAATCTACTAACGCTTATGAAATATGAGTATTTGAAAAGGAGTGTCTGGAGCACCTCTCCATCAAAAATAGAAGAAAATTTGTGAGCAATTTTGGAAGCATTTTACATCCACATCTTACCACTCGCCACGTGAAACAATTACTTTTTTGGGCACTCACAGACTACATATGGCGAGAGATAGTAGGAGCTTCACAAGAGTTGGAGTACCTAAGAGACTCCAAAGACACAGTAGGCAAATGCTAGTCATCCATCCTTAAGATGTTTTTCAGTGTTTACAACATGCAGTGCATTCCTTCAGTAACTATCTGTATTGTTCTTTCCTGCTCCAAAAGGGAGGCCTTAACATAAACAGCTGATGATAATACTAACAAATGAGCCCAGTAATAGACATTTATCCCCAATGTAATCTAAGAGCAGAAGGTGTAATTAATTCTGCAGGGGGCAGAATTTGGAGAGGAGGTGTCAGGTAAAGCTTCCTTTTAAACATTGGTTTCTTTTGCAGAAAAATCCAGGGCTCTTTATTTCTGCCTGATATGAAACTCTTGACGAATTGTCCTCACCTTTTATATATCCAGCTTATGTCTTGTTTTGTTAATTCCCATATACTCCAAGCTACTTACCTTCCCGATTTAATAGATAAGCACCATGAATGTTCTCAACCCATCAAGGCTCAGCTTATTTAACCATTACCCCCTTCCCAGGACTATTCCTGTGATTAAACCAAATGTGAGCATTAGTAAATACTCCTACATTGTATTTAAAGACGTATCCCAGGGTCAGGGATGCACATGGCTGCCAAGCACTTCACCCTGTGAGAATTGCCTTTTTTAACATATAAACAAAGGAAAAAATATCTCCTTATTATGTATAATGGAAAGTCCAGTGTCTCCAAAGATTGGAGGGCAAAGGGAGATTATGGTGGTTTTTTGCCATGCATCTCCTGCCAAATTTTTTACCTCCACCTCTGGTATCCCAGGTCTTCTTCACCCTGGCCCTTTCCCTCACTGTGCCCATTCACAGTGGACATTTCCCTGCTTCTTAAACTTCCTAAAATAGTCACCCAAAGTGTGACTACAAAAGGAAGTTATATCTCAGTGCAGCAAGGCAATCAGCCTAAAATCCACATTAATTCTCCTGGTTCTTAAAATTTTCTCCTGCATTCCCACAACTAGAAACAACTCCTCCTCCTCCTCTTTCTCTTCCTTCACGTTTCACTGTTTCCTAAGGGTCTGATGCTTGCACTATTCTGGGGCCTTTTAAAAGACAAACAAGTACAAAATTATAAATATAATATTAGATACAGGGCCTTGGGAGGGGCTCATGCAAATGAGGTGCCCCAAAGCCTAGACTTCATTAGCTTTATTAGCTCCTTGTTCATTTCTCTATTTCTCTTTCACTATCTTCCTTCCTTTCATGGCTGCCAGCCCCCTCAACACTTCAATTTGCAGTGTTTTTCTTATAAGAACATCAAGTTTCACAACCCGAAGATGTTAGAATGTATTTTGCTAAATAAAATAATGTTTTCTCCCAATATTTTAAAGCCTATAGCTTTTAAATGAACATGCTCTATTTCCATCATACTTAGCATTAAGAATTCTAAGCTCTGGATTCTTCTCTCCATCTTAGAAGACCACAGTTGTTCATGATGTATACCCATCACCATCGCCCCAGCTAAGTCAGGTCAATTTTATATTTAATCTAGAATACAGCTGCCTTAGATTGAAGGAGACAGGATGTATCACTAGCTGCTATTGGCAGTTTAACAGTTTCTGCTCCTGAGTGCAAATAAATTGACTGACAATAAATGTGTGTTCCAGTATTTAGTTGAACAGAAAGCAGAGTTTATAGAAAAGAGGCCTAACCCACTAGACGGGAAATAGAAAAAAACATCAGTTTGAGGTGAGATATCATGACCTAATTAGTCAATTCTAAAACTATTTCTCAATATCCTGTATTTTGCTTCAGATGGTAGAGGTCACCCATCTTATTTACATATACTCACTACTACCATCCCAGCCAAAGCATATCAATTTTAGATTTCTCTGAGAATACAGGCCTCCTGGACTGGAGCTAACTGTTCCCATATATGGGATCTGTCAATAAGGAAATATGGTAAGGAGAATCCTAGGGAAATCTATATACACAGAGGCAGGTAAATTGCCCCCAGCAAGGCCAGACCTCATAAAATCTTATGAAAGGGGTTCCCTGATCTACACCTTCTTGATAATGATAATAAACAGCAATAAAAACTCAGTTATAGATTATTAAGAACTTTTATTTCCTGCTAAATATTTTATATAATACTCGCCATTCTTGTACCAATTCTGAGAAGAGAGAAGTTACTATTCTTCATTGTATAGGTAAGGAGAAGGCGATTTGGGGAAGTTAAATAAGTCTTCCAAAGTCATATCTCTGATAAGTGAAGAGCACAGAATTCAAACTCTATGTCTGTTTCATCTGAAAACTACATAATACTTTGGTTAAAACATATGAAATTACCATTTTTGTAGATCAAAGGTAGTCAGATATTGGCAATTTCACATGGTACAACCTAACACATTATCAACTCTCAGCTTAAAAAGTCTGTTAAAAGTCTGAGAGATTTTAGATTTGCACAACCCAAATGAGGAGATTTTAGATTTGCACAGCTAATATTCACAACGACCCCAGGGAGCAAACAGATAGCTGAGAGGGACACCACCCGAAGTGGCACAATAGACTATGTAAATTGCAGAGCCGGAGTCAACTTCCTTAATTCTTTAGGACAGGCTTCAGAAGACCTGCCCTGTAAAGAGCCAGATAGGCAATATTTTCAGCTTACAGGCCATACTGCCTCTGGCACACTACCCAACCCTGCAGCTATAGCATGCAAACAGCCATAGACTACATAAACAGATAGGTGTGGGCATGTTCCCATTCAGCTTTCTTTACAAAAATAGTCCAACTCCTAATCTAATGATTTCCCTGGATTTTCTTAGAGAGATTACAGCAAGAGAATTATCACTCGATCTAATACAGAAAAACCTACTGGATGCAGAGGGCTTACACACAAAGGGAGACAAGATAGCTTAGTTTTAATGGTCTTGGCTCTGGGATCAGACTGCTGAGCTTTGAATTTCAGCTCAGACACTTGTCAGCTGTGTGACTTTGAGTAAGCACTTCAACTAAACCTCAATAGTCTTATCTGTACAATGGAATATTAATATCCACTCCATAGAGTTATGAGAATGAAAGAACTTATACAATGCCTGAGTGCAATGCCTGGTATATAGAAAACACTCCATAAAATTTATTGGGTGTTAAAAGGGACTTTCCCAGGGGTCTTGGCATTTTTTGGCTAAACTCCTGCAGTTAAGGACATTAGTGATAAGGACCTACACTCTTTGAAGAGATCACTCTTTACAATTTGCATGCAGGATATTAGAAAAAAGCCATCCCAGTATTGTGAACATCACTCTTTCTAGGCTCTATGAGAGGAAAATTGACATTCAAAATGGGGGCCGCAAAAAGGGGATTAATAGAGGGACCATCAGGGAGATGTGAGTGGCAGTTTTCTTTCCTCTCCCTAAGTCATGTAAAGAAAGCCATGTAAGGGAAGACTTCCCTTACAAGGAACCCTGTTAGAGAATCTCCAGAACCTCTGTTAGAGATGGAAGGAGAGATGAGCACCTCGCTCCTATTTACCAAACCGCAGAAATGCAAGTCCAGGCGCTTTCACTAAAGAGGAGAAAAACATGCTGAGAGAGCTAAAGAGGAAAAACATCACATAGATCCCCATAAATGTAAGAATTACAAGAACATAGAGACTGATGTCTGTCTCCCACATGAAGAATGCAAAAGGCAGAAGAAATGCTGCAGTGGTAGAGAAGAGCAGAGCAACAATAAAGTGGCCAACAGTTGGGTCAGTTATACTCCCACCATTTAGTGGTGGAATATGCGTGAACTTCTCCCTGCCAATTAAGTGATGGCACAGAAAATAGTTAAGCATAAGCTGTTGAAGTAGATCTCATTCAAACATGTCACTTCTAGAATGAGTGAGGTACACTAGGGTTTCAGAGGGTACGTCTGTGAAGGGAAGTTCACAATAGACCGGCTGTTTGTGCACTGCCTCCCTCAAAGGTAACAGAAGACACCAACTAGCCTATCACCACAGCTCCAGGCAGATACAACTCTATACCTCTTCCTTTAATTTTTCCTTTCTCTTCCCTAAACTTCAACTTCCTCGTTCCTGAAGCCAGCAACAGGAAAGTGTATGGGTGAAGGAATAATGAAAAACAGGCATGGTCCCTCTTTCCATAGCAGCCTCCAGGCCAAAAGTCAGGACAGAAATTACCGGGGAGCAGGAAGATTTTTAATTGCATGTGACATTGAAATATTAACTGTACTGCATTTTTTAATGCCTTTGGTGAAATTTAGAGTCAACAAAAATGACTGCTATTTAAGAGCTGAAGCCAATAGGTATGTGGAGCTCTGCCTAAAATGTCATCTAAGGTATGGAAGGGAGATAAGAAACAGAATGTTGGAGGGAAGTCGTGGGAGAAAACTTAAATCATTTTCTTCTTGTGAGCCTACTGATTTCAGGTTGCATTTTCTCTTATTAAAACCAGACCTGTGCATGTACATGAAAGAGGAGAGCAAGATTTGTAGAAAAAGTAGGGGGTGGATATTTTAGCCAGGGCATGGCCATGATATGGGGTATATCTGGAGGCAAAGAAAGAAGTGTGAGTTTGGGCAAGAAGATTATTTCCAAATGAAAGACATGAGGTGCCCCAATAGAGACTGTTTTCCGCCTTGCCTTAAGGTAATAATGACTTTTATCTCAGGGAGAGAAGGATGGGCATAGGAGCCTGCCACCAGACACAAGTCTTTGGCTATGATTATTCACACATGGAATTAATCCAGAGAAAATAGACAAGAAAGCTAAATTTTTAAAGAAACTGTAGTGACAGAGGAATCCAAGCCCTGGCTAATGGTAACCTTGTGAGTGCTTAATCCATAAAGCGGGATTAGGGTCCTTAAACTTGTACCACTGGGAAGGACCCGAAAAAGATGTGCAGCCTCCCAGAAAGTCGTCTTGCCTGTGTTCATGGAGGACATGGAGGAATCTCACTGTGGCAGTACTAGGAACTGCCAGTTTGGTTAACCAAGAAGTGCAGTCTTTTCCAAGTCCGGTGGTCCCTACAATTCTTTTTTTTTTTTTTTTTTTTTTGACGGAGTTTCGCTCTTGTCACCCAGGCTGCAACGCAATGGTGCGATCTCAGCTCACTGCAACCTGCGCATCCCAGGTTCAAGTGATTCTCCTGCCTTAGCCTCCCAAGTAGCTGGGATTACAAGTGTCTGCCACCATGGCCAGCTAATTTTTATATTTTTAGTAGAGACAGGGTTTCGCTGTGTTGGCCAGGCTGGTCTTGAACTCCTGACCTCAGGTGACATACCCGCCTGGGCCTCCCAAAGTGCTGGGATTACAGGCATGAGCCACTGGGCCCGGCCTATCCCTGCAATTCTTAACAAACAAGATTTGCTATTTTTTACAGATAGAAACTGCTTTTTGTTTGCCATTATCACATTTTTTATATGAAAATTCTTTCTCCATCATTGTATGTTGTACACATTGAAGACAGGTAATTATCTTTTGACTTATGAGTCACTAGAACATAAGCTACACTCAGATTTGACAAATAGGACAGCATATCACACAGAGGTCCTGAATTTCAAGCTGGATGTGGTAACTGAATGAAACTTTGGTGTGGTCTTCACTGGAAAGGCGAGAGACCCGCAATGATGAGGAACAAGGGCCTGGGAATGTTGGGTAGCCAAGGGAATGGGTAGAGGTAAATGTGGTGGTTTGTCTATCCAAAGGCTCTTCCCTATGCCCCCCTCCTGACCTCCTCAATTGCGGAGGCTGGAAAGATAGAGCACTCACCTTCCCAGACATGCTTGTAGCTCAGGGTAATCAAGTAGCGCAGAACTGGCCAATGAGGCATGGGTAGAAGTTACTGGTGAGATTTCCAAGAAATATGATTGGTTTTTAAGGGACAGTCTGGCCAAAGGCTGTCGTTCTCTTTGGTCCTTCCATCTGTCTTCCTGACCCCTTCCTTTTTCTTCTTGCCTAGACTAGGTAATTAATACCTGGAGGTGTAGCAGGCATTTTACAACAGTGAAGTAGATATTTCAAAATGGTGGAATGAGACAGAAAGAGCTCCTATGACACCACTGAGAAGCTGCTCCAGAGCCACGCTTCTTATGACATGAGAAAAATAAACTCCTATCTGGTAGAACTACTGTGATTGAATCTTCTGCCATTTGGATGTGAATTAATTCTTAACTGACATAATGTGGACTACATGCTCCAGTCATTGAAGTATATGTTTTAGAAATAAGAGTATTTATCAAAGTATGTTAAAAGATTTTGATCAAAAGTCAGTCCTATGAACAATGGTTTGGGAAACACCAAGTTAAAGCAAATTAAACAGCTTACTTTATTTAAGGAAGTACAGGATACTGCATTTCCCTCACTTATTTCATTACCAATTTCAATGCCCTGGTTTCACTAGAACAAAGTTTGGGAAATTCTGATGTATGACATATCAATAATATAGGACATAATTAATGACTTTTTCCTAAGTAAAAAAACAGGTTATAGTATGTATTTATGTTTACAAAGATTATGTCTTGTGAACATTTTTATCTATTTACTTGTTTTTCCATACTATCTGAATAAAATATAACTACTTATGTCATTCTTGTAATCAGAAAAAAAAAACCACAATACTGTTTTCTCAGTAGAATTCTGCTTACTTGGGGGGAATGAATGGAAACATGTGTTAAGTTCTTGCATGTTGTATTAAGTAATAGAACTACATTCCGGTAATGTATCTGCCTTAGATAGCATGACTATTCTAAGGCTGCTTCATGGATCACAAGGTCAAGAGATCGAGACCATCCTGGCCAATATGGTGAAACCCCATCTCTACTAAAAATACAAAAATTAGCTGAGTATGGTGGTGCAGGCCTGTAGTCCCAGCTACTCGGGAGGCTGAGGCAGGGGAATCTCTTGAACCAGGGAGTCAGAGGCTTCAGTGAGCCAAAATCGCACCACTGCACTCCAGCCTGGTGACAGAGCAAGATTCTGTCTCAAAACAAAAACAAAAACCAAAACCTACTGTTTGCTTAAAAACCTGCTGACAGAGCACATGACCAGCTGTGGAGATGAACACGGGAGGGATTGGGGGTGGGGGTTGGGGTTCTCTGTTTGTTCCTGAGAAAGTAAGAAACCCTCAGCTCAGACTAGTCTGTGGCACCAGCAGAACTGTCTTGAGGAGAAGATAGAAACTGTTGCATAAAGAATACTCTGAAGAAGGTCCTCACATGAGTGGCAGTCAGACAAGCTCACGGTGAGTATGGGTGCCTTCAGTTCTGTCAAAATGTTAAGATATATTAAGGAATAAATTAAGGAATATTAAAATGATCAGAATTTTATTTCTTCTAAATCTAAGTGACCATATATAGTTGTAATGTGGCCAAAACTAACTTGCCACAAAAAATATCAATTATTTGTAATTTATTTAAACAATGGCTCTTTTTGAGGTTTTTAAAGAAAATTTAAAATGAAATACAAACTCAATTTATAAAATTATTTTGCTATGGGGTAGACACTTAAATAAGGTCTAAGAACTCAATGGAAATAATGTATAACTATTAATATTCTGATTTTAATAGTTGTATTGTGGTTATATTGGAAATGTCATTTTTGTGGGAAACACACACTAATGTATTTGGAAATGATGGGACACCCGTTTGGAAACTTTCTTTCAAAAGCTTCAAGAAAAAAGGTCTATGTGTTTTTCTTGCAACTTTTCTGTAAATTTGTGATGATTTCAACAATATAAAAATGCATTTAAATCAATGATTAAGAAAAAAACCTCACTAAATTCTATTCATCACCTTCTCCACACTTGTTTCAGATCACTAGAAATATCAGTTCTGCAAGCTCACACGACTGCGAACCAATTTATTAATGGACATGCTAAGCTACATTGCTGTGGAAAGGCATTGTCTTAGCATAGTTTTTTTCCAACGAGTACCCTGACAGCATCTCTATTTCTACTTAGAGGCTGAAAACACTTTGCCATTAAATAACTATTTTCAACAGTGAGAATTTTGTATACTAAAAAATATATAAAGATATCTCCTCCATAATCCATTACACTCTCCAAGGTATTTTCACATACCTTACATCACTGGATTCTCATCAGATTGGGAGGCAACTTGAGGGAGCTGAAAGAGAAGGAGTCCTAGACTAGGAAGGACTTGGCCTGTGATTCCAGCTGCACACATCCTGTGTGCCTTGGGAACATTGCCTAAATTCTCTGGGCCTCTCCTTCAATAGCTGCATCTCCTAAGTAATAAATGTGCCATTTACAATAATCACACTTTTTATTGTGAAGATATAGTAAAGTAAAAGTCACCAGGATGAAGTATAAATCACAATCAAGGATCACTTGTTTATCCAACCAACAATTATCCTGTACTTGATCAGTGCCAAGCACTGTTCTAGGCACAGGAGACATAGCTATGCCCTACAGATATGGTTCCTGCCATCAAGTTCACAGTCTAATGGAAGCAGAGACAGACAGGACAATCAAATGATGATATCACCAAGTGACTGGGATAAGGTAAGGAGTGACTTTAAGAAAGATAGTCACAGTGAGCTTCTTTAAGAAGAGCTGACACTTCAGTAACAGGAGGCAGCCGTGCTAAGACCTGCACGAGCAGCTCCCCCAGAGTGACCCATCAGAGGGGAAAGATGCCTTCAGAGGGAAAGGTTGCTTTGTGGAAATGCAGCTTTCTGTCAGTGTCCTGTGATCCCAGGCTGCAGAGTCTGTGAACACAGCATTATCCCTTCAGCTGCTGGTTGTTTGGGTACATTCATGGAGAAATCATATCAGGGTGAATAAGAGTACCCCAATTATTCTAACCTCAAACTCAAAGAGATTCAGCTAAAGAATAACCCTAGACTTTTAAGGAATTTTTTTTAAAGATAATGTGTGTATGTGTGTGTGTATGTGTGTAATATTATTCAAATTTTTATATGATTACATTTCATAAGAATATTATTTCTGAAATCAGTTATTTTCTATTCTCCTAACTCAACAATTACACTCCCATTTACATACTATATTAGGGCAATTATCCTCAAGTATAATTAAGAAGCTAAAAAATGAGCGCAGAAAGTCTTTGTGACCACATACAGGCAGACTGCCTTATAATTGAATTGCATGAATCAGGTAAAAAGCAAAGAAAGAAGAGAAAAGTTATTCCAACTCTAAAACCTCCGACTATCCGACAGTCATGGATTGTCCCCAAACACGGACTGTTAGTTTTATTGTCATTTACTTTGTACATTCACATCAGTAAAGTTTAGTCATTTGATTCATGCTTCAAAATTTTTTAATTGCAAAGTTTTCATGACTTAAAAATGGAAAACTCCTGAATTAGAAAGACTGTTCACATTTATGTGTCTGTCTATTTGTGCTAAAAATTATTTCTCCAGTCTACATTTACATTCCAATCTAGGATTGCTCTTAGAGAATTCTGAAATGCTTTCTATATTTGGCAGAACTGCATCAGAAACAAAAATATGCACATTTATTTCTTGAAGGATCATACCATGTTTAACATGTAATTCCAGCTCCCCTTTGCCTTTACATTTTTCTTTCATGGGGGAAAAAAAATGCTTTCAAGGTATGGATGGCACAGGCCATTTGGCCTCAGACCAAAAATCACCTGAGGATCTGTGACTTCCTGGAAAGATGGGTGTCAGTCACAGAGGTCCTGGTTCAGAGGCTGAGGCACACAAAGCCTCCTTATGTCAGGAGGGTGCTAGAGTCAAAATTCTCATCCTCTCCCTTCCCATCTAATCTCTATTCTTAAGAAGCACTTAAGGCACACAAAGTAAGTGTTGGGTGAATATTCCAGAATTAGCAAAGTGTGCTGAGACTTCTAATCATTTCACAACATCGTTCTCTCCTTCTTTCTTTATATCTCTGAGTATTAGTTGAGTGAATGGCTGCTCTTCTACAGTCCACTTCTCCCAGCTAAGTGAGTTTGTGTGGTTGAGTGTTGGCCAACAGTGTGTGAGCAGAAGCTATTCCCCAAAGGAAACTGCAACCCCTACACTGCTCTTTTCCTCACTCCTTGGACTGAACAACATTGACCACCGCAAGATGAAGGCAAATCCCTAGGGAGTAATAAAGCCATGAGATTAAAGGATCCTGTTTCTTTGAATAACATCATGAAACAAAGCCACCTACTTTTCAGCTGTTACATGACAGAAAAATATTACTAAACTTCTATTTTGTTTAAACAATGGTGCTTTCAGTTTGTTGATGACAGAAGTTCAATTAGTATCCAAACTAGCACCCACAGCAATTAATTCAACATATATTTGATTATCTCCTTTCTTTGTGCCAGGTACTGTGCTACTTTCAGTGGGAAATTAAAAAAAAAATCAGAAGATATATTTCTTGCCCTTACAGAGGTTAAAAACTAGTAGAAAATTATATGCACAGAAGTAACTACAAAGCAAGGGAGGATGCAAGAATGCATCAGAGAAGGAAGACAGCATAAAATTCTGTCAATCTGTTAAACTTGTAACCAACATCTTTTCTTGAATGCCAAATATGTGGAATGACAAGCCAGCCTGCATGAAAATGATAAGGGTGGTGAAGCTTATTTGCACCCATCTTTTTTGCCTGTTTCATATTTCTTCCTCCTTTCCCAGGCACCCAGAGCCTTCTGTCTTCTATAAACCTCCCTTGCAGTGTCCCAGCAGCTCTGGATGGTACCCTATGCCCATACTCCCCTCAGTATATGCATGTCAAGTTTCCTTGTTCCTCAGGTTCTTACTGCCTCTGGTTCTTACTTAACAAGTGTTAAAGGTATACTGTGTTGCTGCTTCTCTAGTAATAATAGCTAGCATTTCTTGAACATTTGCTATGTACCAGGTATTATTCTAAGCTCTTTCTATGTAACTCGTTTAATATTCACTGAAATCCCATGACAAAGGTACTGTTAGTAGGAAAACTGAGGCTCAGAGAGGTTCAGAAATTTGCCCAAACACACGCAAATAAGTGGTTTGTATTTGAACCCAGGCAGTCTGATTCCTGAGCATCCAGAATCTATGCTTTTAACTGCATACAGCACAACTTTTAGCATTTTGTCAGTCATCTTTGGAAAATAAGAGTTTTTAATGCTAAGTGTTGGGCTCACAGGAGTTAAAACTACTTTGGCAGGACAATAAGAAAAGATAATTTGCATAAAAAGTCCTCACATCAGACCTTGTAGATAAAAACCTACCAATGGCGTGCCAACCCAAGTTCACTGTTTCTCTTCATAAGGTTAAATGAAGACTCTTGAGGAGATAAAAGATTCCCTCATCTCAAGAACTTACTACCCAAATGACACTTGTAGTAGTCTTTCTGTTCCAGTGATGATCTGGTGCTCCTTTAAGGAAGGAGTGGGATCCTATAAATAGGAAGATGATCTGCTTGGGTGCCATTCTATAGGATGGCACTATTTCCCAAACTGGAGTATGTTTTGATTGTCTCTTCTTCACTCCATTGGTGAGGGAGGCATTCCCACCCTGGACTTATAGGGATGGCAGAACACACAACGCCCAGCACTGGGCAGATTATATCCCAGCAGTTTATCAGTCACATAGATGCACAGACTGGGGAAGAACACTGCACTCCACTCAGGACGGCAGGGTGAGTTGCATTTGGGAACACAGTGAACAAGCAGAGTTGTGGGAGGCAGGCTTTGTAGTACCAAGAGGGTGAGGTGACCCTTGATTCCTGCAGAAGCACGTGCTTGGCTTGTTTTAATAATGTTGCAGGCCCGGAATTAAAGCCTGCTATTGAGGGATAAACAGACACTGTGCCTGGTTCCTCTGGTAAGTAGTGTTGTTTGGCTGGAGGACTTTATCCACAGGAGTAGAGTGGAGGAGGGGGGAGCTTGTGATTAGGCCATTAAAAACTCTCCCAGTTTCAGATGGCAAAGAAGCACATAATGCTGAATCTTAATTTCAAGCCTGATACCACAAGGCGGAGGACAGTCACGGGTGATAGCAAGATGTGTTCATGTGGTTCACAACACATACATAAGTATATTGATTATCTAGTGAGAAAATTACTCCTTTTGCTGGGATTGAATGAGAATTTCATTCAATCCTCAGATTTTATCAAGGAGGAAGTTTGGGGTCAATGCCATTGTGCATTTACCAGTTCTCAAAGACTTGCTCATCTCCCTTTCTAACAATAACAAAGCAAGTCCAAAACCTTTTCCATGGGCAGTTAATACTATCTATCCAGAATTTTAAAATATTGTTTCCTTTTCATTGCATTAATATTTGTTGTTTGCCTTCTATTTATAGAGATGCTGATATTCTAATTATGATAGTGATATAGTTGCCTTTTAAATAACTATGAATTTAAAACACAGGAAATAAAGGAATATCAAGTAAATAATACTATAGTAAATAGCACAGAGAAAAGTATAATTATTAAACAAGATTCCAACATTTGGGAAATTCTTTAGTATGAGATAATGGTTTTCCTGGCTCATCCACTATGGGCACAGTGATAATGACTGTTAATATTAACAGAATACATTAAGTTTGGATATGAATGGTATCTGAGCAAGTTCTTTCTAATTCAAGACACTCAAAGACTAAAGATTACAGAAAAAGTTTAGTTGCAAAGATCAAAACTTACATAATGAAATCAATTATATATAGTCCTATCAAACAGTAAATAACCACACACATCTGTAGTTCAAGTAATGGTATTGACTATTGTTTCCCTATCTCAGAGAATGAATGAAAACTAAGTTGGGGTGACAGAGGTTAAGTGTCTATTCTGGTTATAATCTTTTGTGATTTAGGCTACAGTTTTAATTTCTTTGTCATGTGCTTTATGTATTTTTTTGAAATGATACAGCATAGTACATACAAGATAAGTTGGGCTTTATACCTAGACAGACCTGGGTTCAAATTCTGCCTCTGCCATCCACTTGCTGGGTGACTTTGAACAAATTATTTAGCCTCTCTGTACCTTGCTTCCTCATCTATAAGAAGAGATTATACTTCATTTGAAGAAATTGTCTGAGCAGTAGAACTAGTAAGTAAAAAGGACTGTGTATAGTGCCTAGCAGCACAGTAAGCCTCTGAGAGCTGGCAAATGGAACAATTTGCTTTAAGTTTGAGGTTTAAAGTTTAATGCTTCTCTGTCTGAGCTGTAGTTAACATTAAGTATTTCACTCTCTCTGTAATTCTCTTATTTGTTGCCACAGAAATATGAAATCCAAGAACTCTGTAGACAGAAGTCTCCTCCTTTGCCAATGCATCCTAGCAATTCCCTCTGCAAAATACCTCTTAGAAAAACACCAAAGACATGGAGTCAGCCTAAATGCCGATCAAGGATAGACTGGAAAAAGAAAATGTGGTACATATACACCATGGAACACTATGCAGCCATAAAAAAATGGGATCATATCCTTTGAAGGGGCATGGATGGAGCTGGAGTTCATTATTCTTAGAAAAGTAAAACAGAAAAAGAAAAGCAAGTACTACATGTTCTCACTTATAAGTGGGAGCTAAATGATGAGAATACATGAACACATAGAGGGGAACAAAACACCCTGGGGACTTTCAGAGGATGGAGGGTCGGAGAAAAGAGAGGATCAGGAAAAATAACTAAATAACTCATCACCCAAGTACTAGGCTTAATACTTGAGTGATGAAATAATATGTACAACAAACCTCCATGACAGCAGTTTAGCTATGTGACACCAGTTTACCTATGTAACATACCTGCACTTGTACCCTGAAGTTAAAATAAAAGTTTTTTTTTTTAAAAAAAGAAAACAGCTGCTCTAGCTATAGGTGATGCGATTTCTTTTAATCAAATTTGCTTTAGTTAGGGAGAAAGTCTCTATCATTATGAGCAAGGTGCCCAGGATAAAAGCTTCTGAAGGACTCACAGGAAAGTTTGAGACCTGAAAAAATGTATTGGTACTGGCATATGCAAATAAAAGTCTTACTAAATCAAAATTGATAAAAGTTTAGTTAACTACAAAGCATAATATTATGCTGTAGTGGACTGAATGAGATATCCAGCACTGACCTCCAGAATCCATAAATATTACCTATTTGAAAAAAAAATCTTTGCAGAAATAAGTTAAGGATGTTTAGATGAGGAGATACTCTTGGATTATCTGAGCCAGCCCTAAATGCCATCACAAGGGTCCATAGAACAGAGAGACAGAGGAGGAAGTTATCACAGAGAGAAGAAGGTGATGTGGAGATTGAGACAATGAATGAAGAGATATACCTACAAACTAGAAAATGCCAACAGCCTCCAGAAGCTGGGACAGTCCAGGAACATCCTCTGTGGTAGCTCCCAGAGCAGGTACAAACCTGTCAACACCTTGATTTTAACCTGGTGAAATTGATTTCTTTTATTTACTATTATACATTAAGTTCTGGGATACATGTGCAGAATGTGCAGGTTTCTTACATAGGTATACATGTGACATGGTGGTTTGATGCACCGATCAACCTGTCATCTACATTAGGTATTTCTCCTAATGCTATCCCTCCCCTAGCCTTCCACCCCCCAACAGGCCCCAGTGTGTGATGTTCCCCTCCCTGTGTCCATGTCTTCTCATTGTTCAGCTCCCAATTATGAGCGAGAAAATGTGGTATTTGGTTTTCTGTTGCTGTGTTAGTTTGCTGAGAATGATGGTTTCCAGCTTCATCCATGTCCCTGCAAAGGACATGAACTTATCCTTTTTATGGCTGCATAGTATTCCATGGTATATATGTACCACATTTTCTTTATCCAGTCTATCATTGATGGGCATTTGGGTGGGTTCCAATTCTTTGATATTGTGAATAGTGCTGCAACAAACATATATGTGCACGTGTCTTTATAGTAGAATGATTTAAAATTCTTTGGGTATATACCCAGTAACTGGATTGCTGAGTCAAATGGTATTTCTGGTTCTAAATCCTTGAGGAATCACCACACTATCTTCCACAATGGTTGAACTAATTTACACTCCCACCAACAGTGTAAAAGTATTCCTATTTCTCCGCATCTTTGCCAGCATCTGTTGTTTCCTGACTTTTTAATGATTGCCATTCTAACTGGCATGAAATGGTATCTCATTGTGGTTTTGATTTGCATTTCTCTAATGACCAGTGATGATGAGCTTTTTTTCATGTTTATTGGCTGCATGAATGTCTTCTTTTGAGAAGTGTCTGTCATAGCCTTCACTCACTTTTTGATGGGGTTGTTTTTTCCTTATAAATTTGTTTAAGTTCCTCATAGATTCTGGTATTAGCCCTTTGTCAGATGGATAGATTGCAAAAATTTTCTCCCATTCTCTAGGTTGCCTGTTTGCTCTGATGATAGTTTCTTTTGCTGTGCAGAAGCTCTTTAGTTTAATTGGATCCATTTGTCAGTTTTGGCTTTTGTTGCCACTGCTTTGGTGTTTTAGTCATGAAGTCTTTGCCCATGCCTATGGCCTGAATGCTACTGCCTAGGTTTTCTTCTAGGGTTTCTATGGTTTTAGGTCTCACATTTAAATCTTTAATTCATCTTGACTTAATTTTTGTATAGTGTGTGTGGAAGGGGTCCAGTTTCAGTTTTCTGCATATGGCTAGCCAGTTTTCCCAACACCACTTATTAAATAGGGAATCCTTTCCCTATTGCTTGTTTTTGTCAGGTTTGTCAAAGATCAGATGGTAGTAGATGTGTGGCGTTATTTCTGAGGCCTCTGTTCTGTTCCGTTCATCTATATATCTGTTTTGGTACCAGTACCATGCTGTTTTTGTTACTGTAGCCCTGTAGTATAGTTTGAAGCTAGGTAGCATGATGCCTCCAGCTTTGTTCTTTTTGCTTAGGATTGTCTTGGCTATGCAGGCTCTTTTTTGGTTCCTTATGAAATTTAAACTAGTTTTTTCCTAATTCTGTGAAGAAAGTCAATGGCAGCTTGATGGAGATAGCACTGAATCTATAAATTGCTTTAGGCAGTATGGCCATTTTCATAATATTTATTTTTACTATCCATGGGCATAAAATGTTTTTCCATTTGTGTCCTCTCTTATTTGGTTGAGCAGTGGTTTGTAGTTCTCCTTGAAGAGGTCCTTCACATCCCTTGTAAGTTGGATTCCTAAGTATTTCATTCTCTTTGTAGCAATTGTGAATGGGAGTTCTCTCATGATTTGGCTCTCTGTTTTTCTATTATTGGTGTGTAGGAATGCTTGTGGTTTTTGCACATTGATTTTTGTATTCTGAGACGTTGCTGAAGTTGCTTATCTGCTTAAGAAGATTTGGGGTTGAAACGATGGGGTTTTCTAAATATACAATCATGTCATCTGCAAACAGAGACAATTTGACTTCCTCTCTTTGTATTTGAATACCTATCATTTCTTTCTCTTGCCTGATTGCCATGGCCAGAACTTCCAATACTATGTTGAATAGGAGTGGTGAGAGAGGGCATCCTTGTCTTGTGCTGACTTTCAAAGGGAATGCTTCTGGCTTTTGCCCATTCAGTATGATATCAGTTGCGGGTTTGTCATAAATAGCTTTTATTATTTTGAGATACGTTCCATCAGTACCTAGTTTATTGAGAGTTTTTTGCATGAAGGGGCACTGAATTTTATCAAAGGCCTTTTCTGCATCTATTGAGATAATCATGTGGTTGTTGTCATTGGTTCTGTTTATGTGATGGATTATGTTTACTGATTTGCATATGTTGAACCAGCCTTGCATCCCAGGGATGAATCCAACTTGATGGTGACGGATAAGCTTTTTGATGTGCTACTGGATTCAGTTTGCCATTATTTTATTGCGGATTTTTGCATCAATATTCATCAGGGATATTGGCCTGAAATTTTCTTTTTTGTGTGTGTCTCTGCCAGGTTTTGGTATCAGGATGATGCTGACCTCATAAAATGAGTTAGGGAGGAGTCACTCTGTTTCTATTGTTTGGAATAGTTTCAGAAGGAATGGTACCAGCTCCTCTTTGTACCTCTGGTAGAATTCGGCAGTAACTCTGTATGGTCCTGGGATTTTTGTGGTTGGTAAGCTATTACTTACTGCCTTAATTTCAGAACTTGTTATTGGTCTTTTCAGGGATTTGACTTCTTCCTTGTTTAGTCTTGGAAGGGTGTATGTGTCCAGGAATTTGTCCATTTCTTCTAGATTTTCTAGTTTATTTGCATAGAGGTTTTTTTTAGTATTTTCTGATGGTAGTTTGTATTTCTGTGGGATCAGTGGTGATATCCCCTTTATCATTTTTTGTCAATTTGATTCTTCTTTCTTTTCTTCTTTATTAATCTGGCTAGTGGTCTTTTTATTTTGGTACACTTTTCAAAAAACCAGCTCCTGGATTCCTTGATTTTTTGGAGCATTTTTTATGTCTCTATCTCCTTCAGTTCTGCTCTGATCTTAGTTATTTCTTGTCTTCTGCTAGCTTTTGAATTTGTTTGCTCCTGCTTCTCTAGTTCTTTTAATTGTGATGTTAGGGTGTCAATTTTAGATCATTCTCCCCTTTCTCATGTGGGCATTTAGTGCTGTAAGTTTCCCTCTACATACTGTTTTAGCTGCGTCCCAGAGATTCTGGTACATTGTGCCTTTGTTCTCATTTGTTTCAATGAACTTATTTATTTCTGCCTTAATTTCGTTATTTACCCAGTAGTCATTCAGGAGCAGGTTTTTCAGTTTCCATGTAGTTGTGTGTTTTTGAGTGAGTTTCTTAATCCTTCTTCTAATTTGATTGCACTGTAGGCTGAGAGACTGTTGTGATTTCCATTCTTTTGCATTTGCTAAGGAGTATTTTACTGCCAACTATGTGGTCAGTTTTAGAATAACTGTGATGTAGTGCTGAGAAGAATGTATATTCTGTCAATTTGCGGTGAAGAGTTCTTTTATGTCTATTAGGTCTGCTTGGTCCAGAGCTGAGTTCAAGTCCTGAATATCCTTCTTAATTTTCTGTCTCATTGATCTGTCTAATATTGACAGTGGGGTGTTAAAGTCTCCCACTATTATTGCGTGGGAGTCTAAGTCTCTTTGCAGGTCTCTAAGAACTTGCTTTATGAATCTGGGTGCTCCTGTATTGGTTGCATATATATTGAGAATAGTTAGCTCTTCTTGTTTCATTGATCCCTTTACCATTATGTAATGCCCTTCTTTGTCTTTTTTGATCTTTGTTGTTTTAAAGTCTGTTTTATCAGAGACTAGGTTTGCAACTGTGCTTTTTTTTTTTTTTTTTTTTTTTTTTTGCTTTCCATTTGCTTGGTAAATATTCCACCATCCCTTTATTTTGAGCCTATGTGTGTCTTTGCACATGAGATGGGTCTCCTGAATACAGCACACCAATGGGTCTTGACTCTTTATCCAATTTGTCAGTCTGTGTCTTTTAATTGGGGTGTTTAGTCCATTTACATTTAAGGTTAATATTGTTATGTGTGAATTTGATTCTGTCATTATGATGTTTTCTGGTTATTTTGCCTGTTAGTTGATGCAGTTTCTTCATAGTGTCAATGGTCTTTACAATTTGGTATGTTTTTGCAGTGGCTGGTACCGGTTGTTCCTTTCCATATTTAGTGCTTTCTTCAGGAGCTCTTGCAAGCAGTCCTGGTGGTGACAAAATCTCTCAGCATCTTCTTGTCTGTGAAGGATTTTATTTCTCCTTCACTTATGAAGCTTAGTTTGGCTGGGTATGAAATTCTGGGTTGAAAATTCTGTTCTTTAAGAATGTTGAATATTGGCCCCCCACTCTTTTCTGGCTTATAGGCTTTCTGTAGAGAGATCCACTGTTAATCTGATGGGCTTCCCTTTGTGATTAACACAACCTTTCTCTCTGTCTGCCCTTAACATTTTCTTTTTATTTCAACCTCAGTGAATCTGAGAATTATGTGTCTTGGGGTTGCTCTTCTCAAAAGGTATCTTTGTGGTGTTCTCTGCATTTTCTGAATATGAATGCTGGCCTGTCTTGCTATGTTGAGGAATTTCTCCTGGATGATATCCTGAAGAGTGTTTTCCAACTTGGTTCCATTCACCCCATCATTTTCAGGTACACCAATAAAACATGGGTTTGGTCTTTTCACATAGTCCCATATTTCTTGGAGGCTTTGTTCATTCCTTCTCTTTCATTTTTCTCTAATCTTGTCTTCACACTTTATTTCATTAAGTTGATCTTCAATCTTTGATATCCTTTCTTCCCACTTGATTGATTTGTCTATTGATACCTATGTATGCTTCATGAAGTTCTCATGCTGTGTTTATCAGCTCCATCAGATCATTTATATTCTTCTCTAAACTGTTTATTCTAGTTAGCAACTCCTCTAACCTTTTTTCAAGGTTCTTAGCTTCCTTGCATTGGGTTAGAACATGCTCCTTTAGCTTGGAGGAGTTTGTTATTACCCACCTTCTGAAGTCTACTTCTGTCAATTCGTCAAACTCATTCTCCATCCAGTTTTGTTCCCTTGCTGGTGAGGAGTTGTGATCCTTTGGAGGAGAAGAGGCATTCTGATTTTTGGAATTTTCAGCCTTTTGGTGCTGGTTTTTCCTCATCTTCATGGATTTATCTACCTTTGGTCTTTGATGTTGGTGACCTTTGGATGGGGTTTCTGTGTGAACATCTTTTTTGTTGACATTGATGTTATTCCTTTCTGTTTCTTAGTTTTCCTTTTGACAGTCAGGCCCCTCTGCTGCAGGTCTGCTGGAGTCTGCTGGAGTTTGCTCCAGACCCTGTTTGCCTGGGTATCACCAGTGGAGGCTGCAGAACAGCAAAGATTGCTGCCTGTTCTTTCCTCTGGAAGCTTCATCCCAGAGGGGCACCCATCAGATGGCAGCTGGACCTCTCCTGTATGACGTGTCTGTTGACCCCTGCTGGGAGCTGTCTCCCAGTCAGGAGGCACAGGGATCAGGGACCCACTTGAGGAGGCAGTCTGTCTATTAGCAGAGCTCAAGTGCTGTGCTGGGAGATCCACCGCTGTCTTCAGAACTGGCAGGCAGAAACGTTTAAGTCTACTGAAGCTGCGCCCACAGTCGCCCCTTCCCCCAGGTGCTCTGTCTCAGGGAGATGGGAGTTTTATCTATAAGCCCCTGACTGGGGTTGCTGCCTTTCTTTCAGAGATGCCCCACCCAGAGCGGAGGAGTCTAGAGATGCAGTCTGGACACACCAGCTTTGTGGCACTGTGGTGGGCTCTGCCCAGTTTGAACTTCTCAGTGACTTTGTTTACACTGTGAGGGGAAAAATCCCTACTCAAGCTTCAGTAATGGTGGATGCCCCTCCCCCCACCAAGCTGGAGCTTCCCAGTTTGACTTCAGACTGCTGTGCTGGCAGCGAGAATTTCAAGCCAGTGGATCTTAGCTTGCTGGGCCCCATGGGGGTGGGATCTGCTGAGCCAGACAACTTGGCTCCCTGGCTTCGGCCCCCTTTCCAGGGGAGTCAAATGTTCTGTCTCGCTGACATTCCAGTAGCCACGGGGGTATGAAAAAAACCTCCTGAGGCTAGCTTGGTGTCTGCCCAAATGGCTGCCCAGTTTTGTACTTGAAACCCAGGGCCCTGGTGGTGTAGACACCCAAGGGCATCTCCTGGTCTGCAGGTTGCAAAGACCATCAGAAAAGCACAATATCTGAGCTGGAATGCACTGTTACTCATGGCACAGTCCCTCAAGGCTTCCCTTGACTAGGGGAGGGAGTTCCCCAAGCCCTTGCACTTCCCACATGAGGCGACGCCCATCCTGCTTCTGCTCACCCTCCATGGGCTGCACCCACTGTCTAACCAGTCCCAGTGAGATGAGCCGGGTACCTCAGTTGGAAATGCAGAAATCTCCTGCCTTCCGCATTAATCTCGCTGGGAGCTGCAGACTGGAGCTGTTCCTATTTGGCCATCTTGCCAGCCAAAATTGATTTTGGACTTCTGGCCTCCATAATTCCAAGAGAATAAATTTCACTTGTATTAAGCCACCCAGTTTGTTACAGCAGCTATAGAAAACTAACACAGATGCCAACTGGTCTGAAGCTCAGCTATCATAACAATAACATAATGAACTTCACACCATAAGACTATCAACTCTTAACAACTCTCAACTTTATAAAAATTCTTTCATAAATTAAACAGCCAAAAATTATACATAATATGGGAAGTGTGGTTATATTTTAACATATGTGATATGGTGAAAAGCAAAGCCTCTAAAAATAAAAGATACTAGGAATATGAATGTCTTAACATGTTCGTGAGTCTGTGGGTCCTGAGATGCTCTCTAATTACTTGGAAACACTCCCAGTTGGATTAATTAACTCCCAGCTTAAGTAATTGGGAGTAACAGCTATTTCATTGTTTAACCACAGATGCATTGCCCGCCCTCCCACATACCAGAATAGGGAGATTAAGCACATGGCCAGAGAAAAAATAAATGTACTTTTGATGAGAATAACTTTTTTTGGCCCAGCTTTACTATTAATTAGTATTTTCACAAGAACTCTGTCCAAGTTATGAAATGTATTTAGGCAATCCCAAGTAGACAAGTAGACAGGTATAATGTCAAAATCTCATAAGTAGAATGTCAAAATCTCAGAATGTCAAAATCTGTTTGACATTACAGCTGGCTTGTGGCATGGAACAATTTTTTCCATCTTATACTTTTCTGTGTATCTTGAATTTTTTAACAATAAGCAATAATCCCCTCTCAAATCAGAAAAAAATAGAAATAAAGAGGAACACCCTAAATTTACTTAGTTTCTATTTATGTTCGAACATGGAATCTCGGACCCCAGTTACTTTGCTTCAGTGCTTACTTGCCATCAAAGAAGACTCCTTTGTATTGACTGAGGCCCAAACCTGTTCTAAGATTTGCTGGCCTGGTTCCTTAGACATACGGACTGCCCCCCTTTACTCTGTCACTACAGCAGCAAAGAGCACCATAGAGTATGGCTTATTAAGGTCTCTATCATGGTATAACTGAGCAAGTCAGTGCTGACACACTCTCTAACACTTTCTAACAAAACATACCATTTAAACAGCAACAACTTTTTTTTTTTTTCTTGAGACAGAGTCTTGCTCTGTTACCATATTGGCTGGGGTGGTCTCGAACTCCTGACCTCAAGTGATCCACCTGCCTTGGCCTCACAACATGCTGGAATTACAGGCATGAGCCACCATGCCTGGCCTACAGCAACATCTTTTTAACTAAAACAAATTTGATGCTTGGTCTCCCTTAGACTTGTGAGATGGCCCGAGGAACATTGTTTTAACTCAAGATTAATTCTACGTAACTATAAGTCTTTATTATTCTTATCAAGACCTTACATGCGGTCTTCTATTTAGGTACAGACTAATCCACAAGGTTGGCAAGTTACACACGGAGAGCGGTAATTTACCTTCCTAACCAGTTTCAGTTTCATAATCACAGCACCATTAGTTTCACCTCTGCATATAATTAAGCGAAGACTCACGCAGCTGTAGCCATGTAAGCTGATCATTCAAAATCCACATATTTAGCTTTGTGTCCTTTCTATTTCTTCCCTCTCATCTCCCTAGGTAGTTGTGAAACACAAACCCCCAAACATCTTCAAAAGCTGTCACAGATCATTGCAGAAGCATAAAGTACTTTTAAAGCATTTCTGCCATGGAGATAGACTCCTATCATATCTTTCCTTTCAATTAAAGCCTGACTGGAATATGTTTAGCAGTGAACAATGAAGTCTGTTTATGAAAAGTTGTTATTAATTTGTGCAAGCACATTTCTATGGGTTTAAAGCAACTATGAATCACACAAATCCATATGGGCAAGAAAAAAATTTTAATTTGAGTTTCCAGGTCATTTTTGCTATGTGAGTTCTTTCTTTCCAAAACTAATTACTGAAGGAAGCAGGGCAGGGTGAGAAGAGAAACAGCCAAGCTAAGTAAAAAGAAAAAAGAAAAGACTAAGCATTTTTCTTGAGATCAGAGAAATCACAATCATGTAACAATGTTTTTTACCCTGCTAAGACAGAAACCAATTTCACTGACTTGAGACACACTCCAGAAGAGAACTGGGTTTCTCAGTGAATCATGAACTGCCTCTGACCCTCAGTTCCCATCATTGGAAATCAGAGCCGTGGGCCAGTTGGGCAGTTTCCATGCTGTACTCAGTGGCATTTGGAGGGTTCTGAGCATGTGCTTAGGGGCAGCCCAAGTTCCACACCCTTCAGCTTTTATCTGTTATGTACATTAACTCACATAAGATTTTTGTTTTAGAAAGAAATAAGATGTGGATTTTTGTTGGTTTGTATAAGACAAATTGAAAAATAAGACTGGTTAATAGTAACTATAAGAAAAAAATATCTTTACATTTCATGGTGCCTGGTCCCATAAATTATTACTATTTTTTATTATTATTATACTTTAAGTTTTAGGGTACATGTGCACAACGTACAGGTTTGTTACGTATGTATACATGTGCCATGTTGGTGTGCTGCACCCATCAACTCGTCATTTAGCATTAGGTATATCTCCCAGTGCTATCCCTCCCCCCTCCCCCCACCCCACAAGAGTCCCCGGTGTGTGATATTCCCCTTCCTGTGTCCATGTGTTCTCATTGTTCAATTCCCACCTATGAGTGAGAACACATGGTGTTTGGTTTTTTGTCCTTGTGATAGTTTGCTGAGAATGATGGTTTCCAGCTTCATCCATGTCCCTACAAAGGACATGAACTCATCATTTTTTATGGCTGCATAGTATTCCATGGTGTATATGTGCCACATTTTCTTAATCCAGTCTATCATTGTTGGACATTTGGGCTGGTTCCAAGTCTTTGCTATTGTGAATAGTGCCACAATAAACATATATGTGCATGTGTCTTTATAGCAGCATGATTTACAATCCTTTGGGTATATACCCAGTAATGGGATGGCTGGGTCAAATGGTATTTCTAGTTCCAGATCCCTGAGGAATCGCCACACTGACTTCCACAGTGGTTGAACTAGATTACAGTCCCCCCAACCGTGTAAAAGTGTTCCTATTTCTCCACATCCTCTCCAGCACCTGTTGCTTCCTGACTTTTTAATGATTGCCATTCTAACTGGTGTGAGATGATATCTCATTGTGGTTTTGATTTGCATTTCTCTGATGGCCAGTGATGATGAGCATTTCTTCATGTGTTTTTTGGCTGCATAAATTATTTACATCAACAACCATTTCTCCTAGTCCTCATGTTACAGGAAAGACAGTATTATTTCGTTTTTACATATGAGATTGATGACCCCAAATACATGCATTTTCTTCTCCTTCTCTTACGTCCAGTTAAGAATGTCATGCGTTATAGATAAGAATGGCAAATAATCCACCTCTATCACCAACACCCTTATTTTCTCATATAGTTTCATTTTTTTTCTCATCTCTAAACTTCCACATATTTTGCTGCTTCTCTCTCTCAACAAACTTATATATTTCCCTAGGACTGGTCCAGAGAACCATTCTATAGAGAAACTGCCCTCAATTAGTATGGATCAGTGACCTAAAACAGATCCTGAATACACTGATTCTCCTATTTACTCAATATTTTGGAATGAATATTCATTCATTCCAAAAAGATGTATGTAACTCCTCCAACATATCAGCTATCAGAATAGGTAAAGACCCATCCTCACGGGATTTCCAATCTGTGCCCCTGCAGTACAATTCCAGTCTTTGTAACATCATGTCAATGATGCCTTAATGCTGACTTCCAAGGAAAAAAGGATCAATTCCAAAGTAATTCTCGAGACTTCCTCCAGTAAGCCCATTGATTTTCCTTGCAAAGAGCTGAAACTTTTGTGACACTTACAGAGCCACTAATTATGTGGTTTGGTTACCAAGCAGCATTGCCATTTGTATTATCCATTTTCATGCCGCTGTTAAAAACAAACCCAAGACTGGGCAATTTACAAAGGGAAGAGGTTTAATGGAGAACTCACAGTTCCGCGTAGTTGGGGAAGCCTCACAATCATGGCAGAAGGCAAGGAGGAGCAAGTCACATCTTATGTAGATGGCATCAGCCAAAGAGAGAGCTTGTGCAGACAAACTCCTGTTTTTAAAGCCATCAGATGTTGTGAGACTTATTAACTATCACGAGAACAGCACAGGAAAGACCACTCCCTCCAACCCGTGATTCAGTTATCTCCCACCAGGCCCCTCCCACAACTCGTGGGAATTATGGGAGCTACAAGATGAGATTTGGGTGGGAACACAGAGCCAAAACATATCACCACTCAAAACACACTCCAACAGCAAAAAGGAATTTCAAAGTAATTATATTTCTCACATTATGGGAAACGGGTACCTAAGACAGGATAGTATTTCTTAGCACCACCTTTTTGTTCCACCCACTTCTCTCACATCCTTTCTACTGTGCTTCTCTTACCCAGTCTCCCTGGAAAACCCCTTGATTGCCTCTAGCCAACCCCTTCCTTTTTCCCCTTGCTTCCATGTCCTCTAGACCCTTCATCACAAAAGTCCAAACTGCCAGCTTCAGCAAGAAAGGAACATCCCTGGATTGCAGGAGAAGGAAAAAAGTTGAAGATGCCAAGCCAAGCCAGAGGGAAGGAAAGGCGAGATACTCCGTGATTTAATCATGTTACAGCCTCACAAAGATGCAAAAGATTCCTGTTTACTTGCCGTAGTATGACTCATTCTGGAAAGAGGAGTTTCAATCAGTTGGTTTTACATTTTCTTCTTCTGTGATATGTGTGTGTCTGTATGTGTTTGTACAGATAGATATATAAAGGATCAGATTTATATATAAAAGTATATATCCTTGATATGTAAGTATATATTATATATTTATATTTATTATAGATTTATATTTATTAGATATATATGCATATAATTTACTTATATATATTTTATAAATATAAATATTTTATATTTTTACAATATGTAAATACATATGTATCTTTTATAAATGTTTGCTCTGAAGTTCTACTTAAAGATCCCTCCTTACACACACACACACACATATGCATATGCACATACATGCATACACACAGCTCTCTGATACATGGCCATGATGTGAGATAACATCTCTTTTACAGCTTAAAGGTACTGGCCAGCTTTGCTATCCTGAGCACTTCATTTATGAAATGGCCTTCACTAGATCATAAAACAACAGACATTTGAATGGCCTGAAACTCTTCTCCAGTTCTAACAAGTATTCTGAAAGCCAAGACAAAGTTCTAGAATGGAAAGAAAACCATAACAAAATAAATTAGTTCACAATTTTTGTGACATTTGTTAGCAACAGCCTGGAAGTGACCAAAAATCATACTCATGGCACCTTTAAATATAGTAGGATTATTAATTATATTGAAACCAGTCCCCTCAACTTATATATGAGAAAACTGAGAACAGTTTCCTTATCTGTCCCTGGATGCATAGGAACTTCTGCCTAGGTTCCCAGGAGACTTACTTTATCTTCAAACAGCAAAATTTGAGATCACATGTGATTTTTTATTTTCAGATCATAATGAATAAAACAAATGGAAAGGGAAAGAAAAGAAAAAACAAGAGAGAGAATGTGTCAAGTTAAAATGTCAAAAGGACACAGATATCAACTGAAAGAACTCTTACTGGCCATAGCTGAATAATTTGGCAAAATGAATAAATTATTATTTATAACGCAAAGTATAAAGTAAATATTCACGATCCACACTGATATAAATAAATTATTAAATAAATAGAGGAAAGTAGACAAATATTCCATTGAGAATAACTTCAAATAATTTATGTAGCTACTTCACCCTCAAGAAGGTGGAGCATAGTTCCCCACCCCTTATGTGTGGGATACACACAGTAACTTTCTTCCAAAAATAGGAAAAAGATGAAAATAAGAATAACTTTACCATAGAGGAATCTGACAAATATTACCACAGGCAGATGATCAGGGTTATCATCAATAATGACAACTTAGGTTGGTAACCTTGATATGAAATGGCTCTTTACCTCTATAGGTCTCCCCAGTAACCTGTGATCTCAATCCAATCATGACAAAAACATCAGACCTATACCGATGGAGGGTCACTCTACAAAATACCCTACCTCTACTCCTCAAAACTTCTCAGGTGATCAAAAACAAAAAACCAAGAGGAGTCTAAGGAGACACGAGGACAAAATGCAATGTCACTCTGATTAGGAACCTAGAACAGATAAAGAACACTAATGAAACATTAAGGAAATCTGTGTAAAGCATGGACTTTAGATGATATACCATATCAATATTGGTTTTTCAGTTATAACAATTTGAACCATACTAACATAAGAAAATAACAGGAGAAGCTAGGTGTGAGGATATGTGAGAATTCTCTACACAGTTTTCACAGTTTTTCTGTAAATCTAAAACTGTTCTGAAAGTAAAGTTTATTCTAAAAAGTGATTTAAATGATTCAGACTCTAAATGCAAAAAAATTAAGAATAATTATTTTTCGCCTATGTCTTTTAAGCACTTTACATAGCAAAAATGTAAGAAATCTGTATTAGAGGGAACAAAAGAAAGTTTATGAATAGCCGTAATGCTATTTCAACTTAAAAATGCTATTTCAACTTGCAAAACAAGCAGATAAAAGTCTTTGCTTTGTTTTAGACATTATATTGTAATTGTGTTTAAAATTAGCAAGATGTAACATTTATTCTCTGACATGTATCTTCCGAAGAGTCACAGTGGTTGAGAGTCAATTAAGACATAATCCATGTGAAATTTTTATTAGACCAAATTTACTGTGAAATTACTGCCAAGATAATACTTCGGTCTATTTTCTTGAGTTATTTCCTAGTTATTCAGCCTTTTAGTTAGAGCTTCAGATTATAGCAAATGCCTTGGAAAGCAATTTTTAAAGTTGTAATTACAATACCCTAGTAGAATCACATATTGTTTCTCTTTGCCCAGATATAGCACCCAGTAAAATGTTTGATGAATGAATAAAATTTCTTTCTATTGTTTCATTTAGTACACTTTCTGTCTCTAGACTATCTCATGGGTGTGATTATAAATTGGTTTGGTGCCTCAGCTTTCTTCCAAATGGATTATCTCACAACACAATCCTAACTGGAAGGCCTTGATTAACAGCTGATGCAAATCTCTGTACCTTCTGGACTTGTGTAGCTGTTTGTGTGTTAGTTAAATTTATAAACTGGAGGGGGAAAAAAGCTGCTATAGCACATAGATCTCTTTGCACTATCTTAACAGATGTTATTCCATTAATGCTATTTTATTGGAAGATAGAAATGGAACTCCTTAGTCTCTCATCTTCTGTATATCTGTGCAAATCCAACCAATATCAGTTAGCTTTTGCTGCATAACAAAGCACCTCAAAATTTAGTGATTTAAAACAACACCACTGTATTTAGCTCATGATCCTCTGAGTTGTCAGACTGATGGGACTTTCTTCACATTGGATCTCGTCTTACAGGAAGCCAGTTCATTCTTTTCAAATGGAGCAGTCCCAGTATAAGAAAGAGTGACTCCAATGCACAAGAACTTTTCAAACCTCTGCCTGTATCATGTTTTCCAGTGTGCCACTGGCCAAAGCGAGTCGCGTAGATAAATCCACACTTAAGGGGTTGAGAAGTAATTCTACCTCTTAATGAGAGAAACTGCTAAATATTGTGTCTATTTTGTTTTAATTTACCACAGTCCACTCTCTGGTTTAAATTATTTAAATTATTCACAATGCAAAATACACTGAGCATCTACGACTGCCTCAAAATCTGATCCAACATGACAGCAGTCTCAAGAGCTAATATCTTGCAATTTGTATCTTCTTCAAATGTGGATGAGGGTCCTCATGTGTCACATGTTGACACTTCCTTTTGACCCAGAGACCTCTCAAACTTAAGAAGAGATATCTGCTCTTTACATTCCTAACATGCAATGCTGAAGTAGGGACAAAATAATCATCACAGAGATTCTCATTTGAAAAGAAAAGAAATGACAGACATACAGTAGTTGCTGTTTTGTAGTAGTAATTCTGAAGTCCAGCTGGATATTTACTGTCAGATTTTCCACACAGAATCACAAGGAATGATCCCTGGTTAGAATGCAATTCTGCTCCCAGGGAGTGGTTTCCTCCCCCATTGTCCTTTCTTTCTTGGTTCCACTCCCTACACTCTTGTTTTCACCATCTGAGATGTCCTTCATTTTCCATAAGAAATGACACATGTTTGAAACTGAGAAGTGTTCTCAGATTGCTTCTTTTCTACTTGTAAAAATTTGGGAACCCAGCAAAAATTTGTTTGAATCATTCCTGTCCATTTTTGTCCAAATTTACAGTGCTTTTGCCCTGCGATTCTCTTTAAAAACATTGGGAGATTGTGATGATTCTAAGTTGAGTCCACTTCATGACTCTCCACAATTCTTTTTTGACATACCTGTCTCTATTTAGGGTGCGCCTGGCTGCTGTGACAGAATGCCTATAAGAGTCTTAGAAACTCTTTTATCTAACTGAAAGGTCTACTATACACTAAATTTAAACAAATTTCAACAAATCTTAACAAATTTCTAGAAGTCTTAATAAAGGATTGTATAACTGAACTTTTTATTTTGCATTAATTACTTATTTCATTTTGAGGATCTTATACTAGTTGCAGAAACTAGAGATGAGAGAATTTTATTTTCCAATCCAGAAAATTCTAAGACTCCTGTATTTCCTCTAAATTCTATCTAAAACTGAACAGTTATTTCTTTACCTTTTATCTTTCTTGAAATAACTTATCATACTCATCTAGAAGAAGCTAATTGACACTTTCAACACTCTGCTTGGAAGTTTTCCTCTCCACATCCACAAGTTAGTTAAGTACATTCTATCTTGCAAGTTATTATGGTAACAGTTTTGCCAATAGTTTTGCTGCCACATCATACTGGTGTCCATTTTGTTTCAACCTGCTGTAGCAGTTTCAGGTCACCACTTACATTTTTTCATTTTGACATTTTACCAGCAGTTTCTAACAGTTTCCTTTCTAATTTGTTAACCTTTACCAGCTACCTAATCCTTAAATCAATGTCATATGTTTTAGGTTTTGTTATGGAAGCATCCCACTGTACAACATCTCATGTCAATTAGTTATTGCTGTATAACAAACCATCCCAAAACATAATGACATGCAACAACAACCATTTCATTTAGCTCACAATTCTCAAAGTGGTTTGGATGGCTCAGGTCATGTTCCAAATTATTCTTCACCCTCAGTTAACTAGCCCAGGTGTCTTTGTAAGGTATGGTCTCAGCGGTCCCAGCAACAAGAGGTATCAAGTCCCAGTGTGCAAGCACTGCTCAAGTCCCATTGGCCAAAGCAAACACATAGCTAAGCTCAGATTTAAGAGGTGGATAAATTGACTCCGTCTCTTGATGGAAGGAACTGCAAAAGATTGTGGCCATTTAATTTCAATCTACCACGCAGTCCATCATTCAAAATAGCTCACATGTCACACCCTCTAATAATTGTTTACTGAGTGCTTTCTCTCTCTCCCTGTCAGTCTCTCTCTGTCTCCCCCGCAACCCCCTCTTTTCCCCAGATTTAGTACAAAGAGACCTGGGTCATGGGTCTGGCTCTACCATCAAATTGTAACTTTGAGTAAATCATTGCATTTTTCGGAGGCTTAATTTCCTCATCTACAAAATGATCTTTGATTCAATGAGAACAAAAACATTATCTACCTCTGAAAGATATGATTTTACCTAAGCCAGCAGCGGTAAAAATGTGGTTTGAAATAGGAGGAAAACATTCAGCTACTCTCAAGTCTAAGCAGGAAGGACAGTACCGTTGTTGTTCCTGCCAACACAGTTTTAAATTAAGTCTGGGTTTTGGATTTTTTTTCCACTTAAAATGACGGGTCACTTATCTTCATCTTCCTAAAAATCAAACCTTTTTTCATAGTAGAGTCTTGACTTTCCCTTGAGTTCATCTCATTTCTATTTTTATTCTCAAGACTCCTATCACTATTCTTTACAGAAATACAGCATGGAAATCCTTTTGTCCAGTTTACGTTCTAATGTTTATCAGCATCAATCTAAGAAAGTTTAAAGTGCATTAATTTATTAAATATTTGGTGCATACCTAATACATGCTAAGTGTTAGAGATAAACTGGTAAGCAGAAATAGATACAGTTCCTGTCTCCATGTAACTATACTTGTGGGAGAGGCAGGTATTTACCAAATAGGGACATAAAGACAACTAAATCAAATTATAGTGGCTACTACAAAGAGAATATACAGATTACTAAAACTACATATAAACGGAGGTCTAGCCTAGTGTAGGACTATCAGGGAAGACAAACAAAAGAAGCAAATTTAAATAGAGATGTGAAAAATGATGAGCATTTAGCCAGACAAAGGAGAGGGTGATATTATAAGCAAAAGAAACGATATGATAAGCAAAAGAAACATTTTCCACTTGTGAGTTACAGTACCTCGGACAAGTTCCTTGAGCTCAGATTTTGAGCCTATTTCCTTATGTGCACAATAGGGATATAAATCATTATACCTATACCATAGAATGAATTAGATTTCTTTTATAAGATGTTTAACATAGTACCTGGTAAGTACTTAATAAGTGTTTTCTGTTGGTGGTAACAATTTGGAGCTGGGCTTCCTGAATTTGAATTCTGCATTTGCCACTTAACTAGCTGTGTGATCCTGGGTAAGGCATTCACCCAGGTCCTTTAGCTTCCTCGAGATAATATCAGGGTAACCTTAACTACTTCAACTATCATAGGATTGCTGGGAGGCTTGCATGAGTTCCTATGGGAAGCATTAAAACAGTTCTTGGCACATAGTAGATGCTCCATGAATGTTAGCTGTTATTAGGACTAAAGAAAGCTCACAACAGTTCCATTAGGCATTTAGAAATCATTCTATGACTTTTAAGAAAATTGAGACGCAAAAAGTGTAAGTACCTGCTCAAGTTTACTTAGCTAACAAACTGCATGATTTGAAACTCAAACACACATTTTCTGATTCCAAACTCGCTCCATGAGGCCTCCCCAAGCCTAGGTAAAAAACGTCATCTTCGAACTTCAAGAAAGGACCTTTGGATAATTGACATAATAATATTGCCATTGGCAATAATGTGCCTTGTTCTTTTCCAAATCAGTAAAGACTAATTGTCTGAGATAGTCCTGAGCTGTGGAGAAATAAATGGGGAAATAAAAGGAGTTGTATGTGTATGTGTATTTTGCATAACTGAATTTTTTGTGTTACAATACTTTAACTACAGCACTAAGAAAATCATGCTTATAACAAGAAATAAGTCTCAGATTTGAATATAAACAGTAAGATGAAAAGACAAAAAGAAATGCCCTGGACCTTGAAGCCCTCTTCATTTTATAAGGCAAAATGAGAGCTTTTTAACTTATAAAATAAATAGTCAAGATGCCCTGGCCACATGTGGTGGCTCACACCTGTAATCCCAGCACTTTGGGAGGCCAAGGCAGGCAGATCACCTAAGGTCAAGAGTTCGAGACCAGCCTGGCCAATATGGTGAAATCCCATCTTTACTAAAAATACAAAAATTAGCCAGGTATGATAGCAGGCGCCTGTAATCCCAGCTACTCGGGAGGCTGAGGCAGGAGAGTCGCTTGAACCCAGGAGGCGGACATTGCAGGGAGCTGAGAGCATGCCACTGCTCTCCATCCTGGGTGACAGAGCGAGACTCCATCTCAAAAAAAGAAAAAATTAAATAAATATTAAAAAAAAGATGCCCCTATGTAATAAGTTGTCAGTGTCAAATGCTGATGGAAAAATATCGCAACAGAGTTGAGTCAGACCCAGGTCTGTCTGACTCCAAACTCTTGTGCTGTCCACCACAGCACTCCTGTCAATGCAGGCGCCACCAGGGGTTATTTGCAATGGTTCTGTTACAGTTTCCTGGAAGAGAGAAAATGAGATAGAAGGGCTGGTGAAAAAGCACTAAAATGTGTAGAAACCTGGGGTTAGGAGTGACTTTAGGATTCACCTGGTATATGCCTGAAAGGGGACTGTGGTTCACTTTTTCAAAGGCCAAGAAAATTCAGATTTGGGAAAAATAAGTCATTAAGGCCTAACAAATCCTTAATATTCATCCTTTCTCTTCTCTTTTGGTTTGGTTTCCAAGGCAACCTATATTTTCTGAGCAGTTTTATGTGTATTTGCTGAAGGCAGGTGATTGCTTTCCCTCAGCCTGGTGGGGGTTGGGGGAAGAAGCAGTCCAGAGAGAGGCCATTTAGAAGAAGGAATCTTGTTTAATGTTATGGGAACTCTTAGACTAAAGTCTTTAAAAGTTACTGAGTTAAAACTCTGTTGTATGCATTATCTGAAACATAAATTATTATCAAGAAGATGAGGAGGAGAGAGAGAAAGAGAGAGAGGATGGAAGGGAATAAACGCGAGTGTGTGTGACGCTCCCCTGAGGCTCCTAGCTAAATTTTTGCTATTTTCAGTGCTTGCCTTCACACTCCTAGGGCATTTTGTCTGCACTCACTCCTCTCTCCACCCCCTCATCCTTCTGCACTTTGACTTCTGCTTCTGCCACTGCACAGAAGTAGAAGAGGCTGGCTGACCTGTAGGGAAGCCATATGCCGATGGTAAAACAGGGGCCTTGACGTCGGTGCCACAAACCCAGAAACTACCCTTCCCCACCTCAATTTCTCTGCCTCTCTGCCTGAGGGCCTTTTCCAACACAGAGGAGCATTTCTTTACCTGTGAGCAGGAGACCCTACAGGTGCAGGGGATTGAATGTCACCCCCGGGGGTAACCCTCAGCCATGGAGGAACAGGTGTATGTGAATAAATACTCCATCTTGACACCAGCCTTGGTGGAATATTTCTTAGGGGCAATCTCACAGTTCCTCAGGTAGATTCAAGTGGAATTAAGCTCAGCTGTCCACAGAGGTAATTATCTCACTAACATACCCTCAGTGGCTTCTCCACTTCATTTTCCCCATTTCTGCCTCATTTCATCATGTGTATCATGGAACTAGCTCCCAAATAAACAATTTCTTCCAAGTACTCGTCTCAAAGCCTTCTTTTAGGTGAATTCAAACCAAGATACTAGCATATCCCTTTCTTGGCATCAGTGTGTCTGCAATATAATAATAATTAGATTACTATTAATAATTATTAATTATTGATTATTAAAGCAAAATGAAGTCAATATTTTTGAGGGTCAACACTGCTCCAATGCTTCACTCTGGATTCCATCAGGGAAACAGAATCTCCCTAGGTCTCCATGTAGAAGAGTTGTACTGCAGGGCATTAGAGGCCCATGCAGCCTTTGGAAAAGCTAGGGAATCAAAGGTCAGGAAAGCTACAGCTAGAAGCATGTGATTCTCAGGCACACACCTGGAAACCACTGCAAACCATATGGCTGCCATCTGTTCAGATAACAGCTTACAACTGCAGCTGGAGAATGGCACCTTCTCTTCTACCTTCCAAATACTGTGCAGATTAGAAGATCGTAATCTAGAACTATAAGAGGAAAAGGATTCTGAAAAAAAGGTTCCAGGTTTCTGCCCTGCGATACAGAGGGAAATGCAGAAAAGAATGTGGTAAATTTATGTGTATAGCAAATAACTCAGGTCACCCAGGTGGAATCTGCAGAGGCCAGAAGCCTGACACATAGACAGTGCTGAATAAACACTGACAAATTCTTGCTACCCAATTTCTTCTTTTCTACACTCCATGAGGACCATCATCTATCATACTATTTGACATGATTAGGCAGAGAGTTTCTAGTTTGGCCATCAGAGATGTCTATAACAACTAGGTTGTCCAAAACTTACATACCCAGTTCCCTTGACTGGTCAGCTAACCCTACAGAGGCTTTGCAGCCAAGCATTTACAAAACATGTTAGTATACCCAAATCTTACATCATTTTCACCACTCCTTCCCTCTATGGCTGCTATCACTCCTAAATCCTCCCGGAGGAGTTCTCTAAGTTATATCAGTCTAGTAAGCATATACTTGTTCATATACTTTAAGGCACCTATTGAGAGCTGACTCTTTCATGCTTTACTCCAAGTGGGACCATCTGTAGACTGAGGGAAAAGTGAATATTTTCATATTTTCTACAAAACGGATCATTGCTTCTGACTGGTATAAACCTCCAACTTTTTTTCAGTGTCATGTGCTACCACAGATCACCTTGTCCTGCTCATTTCCTTCCTTTTTTGCTTTGATTTTCCTTACATTGAACTTCTTTTGTTCTGTTCCAAACTCCAGCCTTTCCTTCTGTTTCATCCCCTTTCTTCCTTCCAGGCTTTACCTGCACTTTTCTGCCTCTATCTCTATGGAGGTCCTTAACACTTGAAAGCATAACTGATGACTTTGAGAACTGATCACTTTGAGATTCTGATCAACCTACAGACATTCAATTCACAGAAAAATTCACATGAGCATGTATTGGAAAGAGGCAGGGAAGGGAGTTAATTCCACATTTTCATCTTCTTCTTTTGCCTCACTGAGCGTACAGCCCTGTGCCAGTCTCCCCTGGTCATAACAGTCAGCTATTGCCAATGAGGAAGCATAGTTACCCTGCATGCCTCAGTTCTTATGTGGTATGGATGTTAGGTTGATAACTAAACACCCTGCCATGTGGCCTGCCCTGCCACAAAAGGCCAAATGGCAAGGTGAGCAAACACCACAGAGGCTGTGATAGACAGAGGCCGGAGGGAGGATGAGCTGAGAGCCAGTGAGATATGAGAGAAGTCAAGTCAGCAAGGGCAGGATGCACTGCTCCCTGGGATCATACTTGTACCTCAGAGTTCAGCATTCAAGGCCAACAGAACTGCACATCAGTCAGGTGGGCGAGGGACCATGTTCTTGAATAACTATGGACACCTGCCATAACAATCTGAAGACCCACGTGAGGCCCTTTCTTCATCCCCTCCGTACCATGGTAGTGAGAGAAACAGGAGATGCAGATTCTCGGAGAGCCCATGCTTTGGATTCCCGGCAAGTTAGGAAATTGCTGGAAGGGACTTTTCACATTTCTCAAATAGGCTAAATTTAAACCAGATTGGACATTTAATTGTTTTAATTTTCCACTTACTAGCAGATGAGCATTCAGGAGAGAAAAACTGATTAGTAATGGACTAAATTAATTTATTGAACTTCCTTTTCCTGCACAACCAATTTAGAATGTGAGTTACACTTTTTAAATCAAAACATACACAAAAATTGGCATTTTTTTCAGGCATTCACACAGCACCTCTGATGGTTAAGATTCCTATTCTATATTCATACCTTCAAAATACCATTTACTCAACATGGTTACACTCCTTTTCAAAGTCCATATTTTCAACCCAAATGTATAATTTATACTAGCAAGATATCTTAACTTTGATGTTTCATAGGCAAGCTGAAACTCAATGGATGCGCAGTGTAAAGTTGGTTCCATCTCACCTCATTGCTGCTGTCATGAGCACGGTTTTTCTATGTCCCAGTTTCTGTTGCCCACAGCATCGAAGTTACCTATGTCTCCTTCTTTTCTGCTTTATTTCTAACCATACCTAATGTCAAATCCTGATGCTTTCTTTCTTTTGCTGTATATCTAGGTATTACCCCTTATCTCACCATTTTCACATTCACATTACTGCTGCAAATCAAGACGCTGCAAATCCTCTCAGCTTCTCCTCATGACCTCAGTATCTGGTCCCGTTAGTCCATCTCCAACATTCTCAGGTAATTCTTCTTGAAGTTGTGATTTCTTTACTTTATCTTTCCCTGCCCAAGATTGTTTTTTCTTTACCAAGACTTTTTCAAGAACTTCAGGGCTACATTCCCAACTGCTTGCTGGATGTCTCTACAGAGATGTCCCCAGTGTACTCAAGTCTATTTTTTTTTAACCAAAGTTATTTTCTTTACTATGGCATCCAAGTGCCCACTCCCAGTCAGCTCCTACTCCTCTAATCCATATCTCAAATAATCACACCAAGAACTTGCTGGTCACCAGTTTGGAGCTAACAGTCTTCTCAAGGAATCTGGCCTCCCTCACATCTCCAAATTCAAAAGATCACAAAATCATGTTGATTCTCTGACCAAAACATCTTGAGCATATTACAGCCTTTCCATTTCTACCTCTCAATTCCAGTTCCTGTCATTTCCCCTGCCTTCCATCTCTCAAATTTTCATTTTAGCCTTTATAATGCCTGCAGAATTATTTTCCTAAACCATGCATCTTATCACGTCACTAGCCTGCTCAAAACCTTGTCTTTGCCATTCAGTAAAGTGCAAGAAAACTTGCCATGACATATCAGGTGCCAGACAGCCTCATTTTAAGCATATGACCCTTTGCATCCCATAATCTACTATTCCATGTGAGGGTTGTCAGATTTAGCAAATAAAAATACAGGATGCCCAGATAAGCAGCAATATTTGGAACATACACTGCAATATTTGTTTATCTGAAATTCAAATTTAACTGGATGTCTTTCTTTTATCTGGCAACACTATTCCATATAGCATATTACAAATGTGCCGTACATTTACAAACCCATGTGATCTTGTTTGTAATGGCTGTTCTCTTCAAATGGAATTCTTCACTTACTCTCTCACCTATTAATTTCTCATCCGTTTTATAGATTTTTTTTACCAATAGACAAGATCCATCTCCTCTTTCCTCCTGGGATGGACCTTGTCTAAAGACCTATAGGGGAATACAATTAAGACTTGACTTTCTGCTTTCCTAAGGTGGCCTTTATTAAAGATAAAGTGATTTACAATATAACTCAAGGGGAGGGGGATGGGAGTCAGAGATGTTTGCCTAACATAATAATGCCAAGGTACTGGTTTTCAAAAAATAGACTTAAAAATTCACTAATAAAAGGGATACAGATATCTCTCAGGGGGCATGGCAGAGAATAAATCCCTTTAATGGCAAGATTTGCTTGATCAGATACTTAATAGGGGTATAGTCAAAGGCCTCCGTGTTTGCCTGGGGAGTGGGTAGGGAAGAAACCAGCATACCCCAAGACAAAGCCATCTCTCTCTGCGAAAACACATAGGCATCCTGACACAGGTATGGCTAAGGCCACTAAGCTTGTGAGACAGCAGGAGAACCTAAGGAGTATGAACTTTGATTAGGAAAGAACCCAGGAAACAGGGAAGGGAGAGGGTATTCTCCATTGTCTCCATTTTCTCCTTCCATTCCATTCTGGTTTCCCTGCACAGAAGGCAAGGACCATAACTAATGCAATGCTTTCTTTAAATTCCAGGTTCTCATGTGCTGAGAACAGGGAAAATACTCATAAACATGTGTCCACAAATCAACCACAATACAGCTGGTCCCACTAGGGCTTCCTGAGTGCATAGTGTATCTCAGGTACTCTGCCATGGCCAGGCCCAGCTACATAATTTGGGGGATCTAGTACCAAATGAAAATGCTAGGAATCTTGTTCAAAAATTATTGAGAATTTCAATTACAGTGTCATCCCTATACAGAGGCTGTGGGCTGCAGAGGTCACACATCCATGAAGCTCATAAAAACTCTGGACACCAACCCATGGGGAAGACATTATATCAAGTTACAGATTAAGGAACAGAGCCTGGGTAAATTTATGTTCTTTACTAGAACTCATATCACTAGCAAGGACTAGAGTTTACATTAAAACTCAATCCAAAGGACTTTGTATGAAATCTCCAGAGTGTTGGTGGGAATCATTGAAATGTAATTTTTTTAGATTTTAGTGGATATTTTGTTTGTTTATGGAAAACTGCATATAGAGCCTGCCAGTTTTACTCTCCCATCCTGCCTTTTGTCAACAACCAGTTCTGGGATCAGAGTATGAAGAGTGAGGTACCCACTTGCTTTGGCCCAAAATTTAAGGGTTTAAAAAAACTCAGGAGTCAAGGTAAATAATATTCAATGTGATATCTTCTAAAAAATCTAAATTACTTTTTAAAAATTCACAGTGAACAAAATATCAAACTTGTAGATAAAGACAGGCAATGATTATTTGTTTTACAACCTTGCATTATTATGAAATGTGAACAGTCTGTTTCCAATCAGCCTGCAGTTCCCTGGCCTGTGGCTATCAGGTCCCCAGAAGCTTGTGAGACACCAAGTTTTATGAGGGTTGACAAAAGTATGTGAACAGGGTGGACAATGAAAGGCTTTATATGTACGTATACACATAGATGTAATTTTAAACATGACTATGTATATAGTCATGTTTTTTGATTATAGAGTGCTTACTAACATTTTCTAGTTGGTTCAAAATATAGGAGAGTATTTTGATGTGTATATTTAAGAGGAACATATTTTTTCCTTTTTGCCTCAAGCTCCAATATGGCTTGGCATGACACTGTTGACAACGAATTGTATTCTTGAGTATCAATTTACATAAGGTCTATGATTCATGATATGCTCCATATGTTGTGAAATTGGTGATACACACCCACTCTGTCCATAAAATCCCAAAGAGTATTTTGTCCAATAGACAGAATTAACTGTATGTGGAAGCAGACAGTCATTTGGATAACAAAATGAGCACTTGTTACATTCATCATTATCTGTATGAACATTGCACCAGGACATTTCTTGGGCTATCTTAGGCACCTGAATTATACCAGCAGCATTCACCACTTCTCAATTAATTGAAAATTCTTCTGTTCTTGAACTGACCCAGAACTTGAACGTCTCCTCACTTATACTTGCCAATCACATTTCATTTATTCTTTCGGGTCTAGGTATACACCACCTCTTCAGAGAAGTGTTCTCTAATCCCTTCAGTCTATAATCTATACTAGAAAGTATTGTGTGTTCATGTAAAACTCTCATCTTTAACAGAGAACAAAATTCTTGGCAGCATGAACTGAGTCTAGTTCATCTTTTTCCCTTTAGCACTTTGCGTAATGCATACCATAGATGCTAAATATTCACTGGATGAATGAATGAACTATTTGGCCTTTTATTATAGCTATTTATGTATATGTCTTTCTCCCACTTGAAAAAAATGCACTGTCTCTTAATCTCCTTTAACTCTCCCCTTGCACTTAGAACACTTTTGTGTATGTGCCCATTGTCAGTGTTCAGTTATATTTAAATAATTAAATTAGAACCTGAAGGTAGTTTACAAAAATAATGAGTTTGATTTTAAACACGTTACAGATGTCATGTAAGGTGATTTTATTACCACACCAAAATTTAGAAGACTCTGCTGCTGCTGAAGTATAACTTTCGATGTATTGGAAACGTTTATAACAATAATATCTCCCGTATGAGTTTAAAAAAATTACTACATCTTAATTATCAGGAAGGTAAACATCTACCTAGTTAGTGCCTTGGTGACAACTTGCAGACTGGTGGGGCCTAAATTAATGACATGACATTGAATTCAAGAGACTCAAGCACTATGGAGTTAATTTTGATTATCAATAAACATATTTTTAAAATTACATCTATTTGTATAAAACTTTTAAAATTACATTTATGTGTATAAAACTTTACTATTTGCAAAAGCTTTAGGAACATCCGGATACTTTCCTAGAGGTCCACTTCTTCATATCATGTGTTGATTGAGAAAAATAGTTTGATCCCATCGAGTTGTATTACTCTTCAGTAAGAGCATCCCTTGGCAAGGGTGCAAACTGTACTGCTCAGTCTATATGTTGTACTCAATGTTCTTTTCTCATATTTGCTAAGCCTGTTAAATCTGATTGAAAGCTTTAATTCTTTAAATAGAAAAACAATCATCTGACTGATACAAAATTCTCAGATTCTTCTGTTCTTGTACAGTTTTTCAATATTGAAAATGTTTTAAAGATCTGTCAAATACATAGTTTCAGTAACCATTTATTTAGCCTATTGGCAGGGTCCAGAACAATAAGCTTCTTTTTCTTTCCATCTAGAAGATAGATAATTCCAGTGTACTTTCATTTCAAGATGGAGATGCCAAAGTTGAGAGGCAGATGAGCATGATTTACAAGTTGTATGACCCTTGGCAGGGTACTTACGCTTCCTGAGCATAAGGTTTATCATCCAGAAGACGGTATCGTAATACTTACTGTGCAGGCCAATTGCGAGTAACAAACAGCAGAGGTTATTCCCAGTCCCTGCCCAAGTTATTTTTAAAATCTCCCTTAATGTTGAACATACAAGTAGTACAGAGTATAACTCCACCTTCAAAAATATCTATCATATCTCTGTCTCAGCATAATTTTGAAAATTATTGGGCTTTCAGTTATTTTCAATAGCCTTAGAGTGATTCTTCTTTATTCTTTCTCATTGGGTGCTTTTAAGGAAGGAGTTGGGAAGGGAGAAAGGAAGAATGTGGAGAGAAAAAAATGAAGTAATTTCATAGGACTAGTCACTGAGCTGGAATTCTTCACCTAAACATAACTTGTTCTAATAGGAATAGAAAGACATTCTTTTCCACAGGGATCATGAATTCTTAAAAAATACAGAAACTTTTCAATGTATCAGTGCAGTGACTCAACTTCAGAAAATAATTTCTTGTTTTCCACAGAAGTAATTAGAGAATATCATTATCATCATCATCACTATCACCATTGCTATGATTATTGATCTTAGTAATAATAATTAACATCAATTGAGCCCATACCTAGAGAATATTTAAAATATTCCAGGTGCTGAGCTGAGCATTTTACTGACTTTATCTCATTTAAGTCTCTCAACCCACCTTATTTATTATTTATTCTGACTTTGCTGACAAAAACATTAGTAAGGTTAAATAACTTGCCCAGGGCCTCACAGTAAGTGGCAGACCTAGAATTGAAGCCTACATCTGTCTGAATAAAAGATCCTATGTCCATCACCTTTGTATTATGATAGTTCAGTAGCAAATTTCTCCTATCCCTACTGCAGTCACAGAATTATCAGGAGCACTGGCTTGGCTAAGAGCTCAGATATTTTGAAGTCCAGTTGAAGTTAGGAGGCAGAGTGATAGTGATACAACACCTGAGACCAGATTATCTTTAATTTAAGAGTAAAACAGACAAAAACCAGGCAACCAAACAAAAAACACCGTGTAAATGATTTTTTAGAATTGCTAGCTCTGGTTCATTGGATAAACGAAATGTTCTTAGAATGTTAAAAAGAATGTGCTAGCAACAAGTTTATTTTAATTAATTTACATACTGTAGTATTTCAAAAATGGTATTAGAGAACAAGTCAGAGATACAAGTTTTTCTGTCACTTCTTACTAAAGCCCAAAATACTGTAAATCATTATTTAGCTTGGATCACAGAGTTTCAGAATATTTTATTATTCTGCATATATCTTGGAAGAATAATTATACTTGCTAGAGAAAGCAACACTAGAGTTCTATGTTTGTGAATAATTTTGTTTGACATTTTTAAAATAAATTGATTAGAAACAAAATAAAGAAAACAAGCCTTGAGTACCTCTGTTGCATAATTTTTTCTTGTAATTTAAACTTGAATTAAAAAATAAAATATAAAAGGAAAGTTCTTTAAAAACATGTTTTGTTAACACTTCTCTTTGAGTACAATTACTGACTATAATTTTTGATTAAACATATTGAAGTCCATATTTTTAAATTTCCAAAAACCATCATTCAGCTCTTGAAAATAATCACTAGTATAGTTTCTGTAGTTGTATAGTTTTTACAGTTTCCTCATATAAAATTTCAGACTGCTTCAAACACTAATAGCTGACACATCCTGGGGAAGAATGAGGAGCTTACAGAAGTTCCAATTAGATATTATTATAAGATACACATTCCTAGGATCCAACGACATTAGCAAACAGGCAAGAGTACACTATTTGCACATTACGTTCTGGCATTAACATTTAGTTAACAAAGATGATCACATGGGAACAGGTTCCTTTGTAGAAAAATGCTTTGAAGCATAGAAGATGTTTTGAAGAAGAGCAGATGCCCAAATGTAGCACCAATATTAAGCATAGCAAAAATAAATATTTGACAGCAAAAACATAGTTACACTTTGTTTGTTCTATATAATCATTATTAAAATATGAAAATTATTCAGTCAAGGAAAATCTGCCAAACCTATGATATACTGAGATCTTCCATGAGTTCATCTTGAGTTTTATGCTCTAAGACACTTGTTTAAGTTAAAGTCTGGACGCAATGTCCTCAGTATAAGATAACTTCTTGGATAAGTCTTGTTTTAAATTCCATGCTATGAAAGATTAAATCCACTAGAAGATAAGCTTCATGAGGTCATAGGGTTTTTTAAATTGTTTTATGCAAGTGGTATACCCCTAGCACCTAAGGTACTCTGCATTTAGCAGAAACCTAATAAATATTTTTGTATGAATTAATTAACGAAAGCAGTGCCCCAATATGTTTAGGCATACCAAGGTACATTCACAATATACTCAAATGAAGATTTCATTAAAGCTATAGCTGGGTCTTAGAGCCATGGGTTTTGAAATATGTTCTGAACTCCATTTACAAAATATTGCACAAACAGGGTCTTATCTAAATAAGGTTATTTGACCTGGAACATTTTACTCCACTCTCAATGTGACTTGCTTTTACCATGGGCAATAAAATAAAGTGGAAAATGGGAAAGCCCTAAATAACTAACTGTAGGAAACTACAAAAATCTCTCCCCACCACCTCAGGACATCACTTAATCAGATAGCATCATTGGGACCAGAAACATCTACTCTCACAGCTCACGTGCCCACATGCTCTACCCTGCTATGCCCAGGACAGCCTGGAACAAGGGATGAAGGCTTGATTCTTTCTCTTCACTTGTTCCCTTGAAGCACCACCTCCTGGTCCCTCCACTTCTGGTGCTTTCAGAGGAACTTAGTAGAATTTGACAAAGACTTAAGAAATATTTGATGAGTCCAGGAGTTCAAGACCAGCCCGGGCAACATAGGAAGACCCCAGTCTCAAGGAAAAAAAAAAAAAAAAAGCCAGGCATGGTGGTACATGCCTGTGGTCCCAGCTTCTCAGGAGGCTGAGTGGAAGGATTGCTTGAGCCTGGGAGGTTGAGGCTATGATGGTGCCACTGCACTGCAGCGTGGGGGACAGCAAGACTCTGTCTCCAAAAAAAAGAAAAAAGAAATATTTGAGCTTACCAAAGATTTGGGACAGAGGCCTTTATTTCTCAGAGCCAATCATCAGTTCAGATGTAATTTCCTACAGGAGCTTTCCCTGATTCTTACTAAGCAGGGATAAGTGACACTCCTCTCTGTTCCTTAATACCTTGAGCTTCTCTCGGAGCAACAAATTGCATTGAAATGTTCAGTGAGTAGCTGTTTCCCCCACTTAGAAACTCTAAACTTCTAAGAGTCATTCCTTCTTAGCATTTGTCACAGTGGGTGGAACAGGACCGGAAATACAATGGTGCCCAATCAATGCTTGCTGAACTCCCTGCTCCCTCTCCATGCTCCCATGAATGTCTGTGTGGTGCAAACAGAATGCTGTTGCTGGAAATGTTCATTTAATATGATAAAAGACACTATTTGAAAATAATAATTTGATATTTTGTTTTACAGAAGATGTCGTTTCCTCTTTAAGAAACCATTGTCCACAATCTCAGGATGCACCTGAGTTGGTAAGGATCTTGGTTCCAGGTTACAGAAACCCAAACAGAACTAGCTTAAGACAGACGAAGAATTTATTATGAAGACACTAACATGTCTCATAGTGCCCATAGACAGGAATGGTGCTAAACTCTGAGAATGCCTGTAATCAGGACTCATGTTCTGTCGGGAAATTTGTGCCTTTTCTCTGTTTTTCACTCAGCGTTTGCTTAAATCTTCTCTTGCTATATGCTGACCAGATTCCTTTGTTTTACTTTTCCACATGAAGCAAAAGGTAACTGCCAATAGCTTCAAAATGCATATTTTTTCACCCCAAGAACCCAAAGAAGACTGACTTCAGTTCAAGTTTCCAATTTCTCTGGGAATGACTCTAATTGGCCCAAGTTTATTAAGTGCCCACCTCAGACCAATCAAATGCAGCTGGAGGTGGAGTTCAAAAATATGGCCAGGATATTGGGAAGACAGTCCCATAGATGTCCAACACACTCCCAGATGCTTTAGTTCCTAAAGAAAACACATGGTCAGGATGGATTCTTTCAAGTACACTAATGGATAGGGTTTACAAAGCATAAGGTGTTTAAAAGCAATAGTGTTCAAATTTATTTTCATTAGTAATTCATGGTAAAATAAAAAATTCCCAAGTAACCACACGTTTACTTTGTTTTAAAAATAAATTTATTTTATTACATGATAATATTGACAGTTTACATAAACAAAGTTATTTAGTGTATGCAAAGCAACTATAAAATACATTTTGAAAAGATATAAAAATCTTTGAAATTCTTTCTTGATATCAGATCTACCAAATTTCGAGAGCCACCATTGATATTTTAGGATCAAAACAAAATGGCTTGAGAGATTTTGTTGGTCAGCCAAACTCAGTCCAGGAAAAAAGAAACACTAAAGCATTGTTTTGTGTTTTTAAAAGCTCTGATGGATATTTATTCCAAGCTCCTTTCGTATCGAAGAAGACTACATAAGAGAAAGGGCATGAATGAGCTTAAATGAGACTTTTGAAAATAAGGCATATGCAACATGGATCAGTTGGATATAATTGTGTTTCAAGTATGACCATTAAATCAGGAGAAAAAATAGATTTTGAAAATTATCAGTTGTTTGGCTTAGCTTTTACTGATAGGGGAGCTATTTCTGTGTCATATGTAAGTACAGCCCCAGCTTCACTCAAAACACCATGGATGCTAGAAGGTAATATGCGATTTCAGCATTTGTCTGAATTCTCCACTTCGCTATGGAATCTACATTGCAAAGTAAAATTTGCAAAGATTCTAAAAAAGAAGCTGCTTGGCTGACAGGCACAAGTTGGGGGGCATCTTCCATCGATTTTTGTAAGTGAACCACATAATCAATGTAAAAAGTTAAATATTCTATGAAATATTCACTAAATGCAGATTGTGCTTTTCCAGGTTTAAAGCAGTGTTTATTAAATATTTCATGGAGTAAAGGAGCACTTGGCAAGATGGTCCCAAGTAATAGATGTTATGGTCATGAATTTACTGCATCAAAATTTACCTGAGAGCAATCATATATGCTGTCATCAAGAACATAAATGAGGATATGGTCACAACCGGTCCCTACCTGGTCTCTCCAGTGTTGTCACTGACCATTACTCCCATATAAACAGCCTCTTTCAGTAATATTATTTATATTTTATTGAGCATAAACACTTACCCAGGGCTTAAGGAATGCCAAGCATCTACTTTTCCATCTCTATTCATTTCCCTAGTTATGGGGCCAACCTATTTGCTTTAATAATGTAAAAATGTAGTCACATCATTGAGAATTTATAAAGGAGCAAAGAAACATAATAAAAGTCAATTCTATAGAAAGCATGATGGTAACAGCAATATAGGCCAGGATTTCTCATTCTGTGTGCCTGTGGGAAGACGGTCTTGACATCTCACAATCATACCAAAACACAGTTCAGTATAAAACCTTGGGTTATATTATTGAGTTAGGTTGCACCGATTCAGACTAACAAAAATGATGGTTAAGAGCATAGATTTTGATTTAGATAAATCTTGATTTCTAGTCTGTCTCTACCAATCTCCAACTCTCTAAATCTGGATTAGATTATTTGACTTGACTTCTTTGGCCCTGTTTCCATATGTAGGAAATGAGGATTATAATAGCTATCTCATGGATTGCTGAAAGGAATAAAGGAAATAATATATTTCAAACTTATTAGCACATGGTAAATGCTTGATAAATGGTAGATTTATTATTAATTCAATTCCTAAGACCTAACCTCCTTTCTACTTTTCTTTTTTGTTTGACTAGTAATCCTGGTGACAATACTTAAGTGAAAGTTTATTGAAATTTCCCTTCTGTTGTTGCTACCTAACCAGTTGCTTTTTCCCAATTACTAGACAATATACATATAATTAATGTTCTTATTAAAAAATAATAAACAACACAAACTAAAGTTGCAAATAAAAAGTAAATACATTATTTAAAATTCATGTCTACTAGCTGTTTTCCTGAGACACATTCTGTCCATTTTCAAATGAGCAAGGCACTTTGCAGCTTGCCATCAACCTGGAGGTAACTTCATAGCCTCTGAGAATGAAGAAAATAACAGCACATCACTTAAAAGAAATGGACTATGCAATATTAATAATAATTTAAAAATCCAGAGCCAGCCATTTTGTTTTCAATTCAATAATGTTGTTTTTGTAATAAGTTAGGAGCACATATAATTTCTCATCAAGCATTTACCAACCCCATTAAGCTGCTGGGATTTTCTGGAAGAGATTCTTTGTACAACTGAGCTGTGGAAAGACACTACTCTCTCATACTGGATGTAAACGAGGAAGCTTGTAGCCCTAATTGCTACTGGCCTTTCTTAGGACCTAAGAGGAACTGACCAAGGATGAAAACCAACTCAGAATAGTGAGCAGAAAGAGGGAAATAATCTGGTTCCTTATGTGTGAGCCTCTGGTTTGACAAGTGTGAAGCCCACCTTACCTCTGGACTGCCATTCATGTGAGCCAATACGTTGCCTTCATTTTAAGCCAGTTTGAGTTGGATTTTATGTTATTACAACCAAAACTATCCTGCTTTGTTGTGCTAGTTACGCGTCATGTGCCTTCTTGGAGCCTTTCTCTGCCCTGCTCTGTCTCCAGGAGACTGACCACTTCAGATTCCATCACCAGGGCTCCATTGCCCTCTGGTTTCTGGTGGGTTTAGCTAGTAGGAGGCACCTGCTGAAGATCCGAAGGCAAAAGGAGAGAGAGTTTGGAATCCTTCTTCCCCTATTTCCTCCCTCTGTCCTTGTTTATATCTGACAGTGGCTACTCCCTCCACAACCACAGCTCCTGCCTAGGGGCCCCTCCTCCAATTTGCCTCTGAATGCTAAGGTAATATTTACCTCGGCCCTTCCTGTAGAGGAAGGGCAACAGCTCCCAACAATTCTCAAGCTCAGGGAGACTCAGTGTACCTTTTCTTAACCTTGATCCATGGTTCTTGCATTACAATCTCTCTATTGGATCATCTGAGAAGATTTGTGATTCCTGAACAATCCTTACTGATGCTACATTTAAAGAGCTTGTAACAGTGCTTGGCATTGTGGTAAATGCTCAATATATGTAGTTATTATTGCTATTGTTATTTTCTTTCAATGTGAAGTGTCTATATTAAAATACCTCTTTCCTGTGCCCAAAAATGAGAAAGAAAAAATTATATAAATATCCCCACAACCATGCAGAATTAGAATGCCTATCTATCTCTGTGGTAACATGCAGAAAAAAGATATGAGGAGGTATTTTATCTGGCTTCAGATTCTATGAAAAAAACCATTGATTTATTTTAGATGTTTTTAAATATAATCAAATTCTAATGAATGATTTACTAGATGCAAGTAAGCCCAATCTAACCAGTTAAATGTCACCTGAATAGTTTTCTATCAGCAAGTTTATCTCACTTACTTTAAGCAATATTTGTCTCTTCAATATCTTCATTGACAGGAGTTATATCTTTATCCAGAGTTTCCATTTCTTCTTCTTTCTTCTTTCTTTTATGACGTTTCCGAAGAGGGCTTAGAAAATACGTGTTAGAAGTTAGTATGGGCCTAGTAGTTCATGCGAACACAAAATTATCCATCAAGAGATCCTATGATCAGGTTTCTTTTTTAAAAAAATTATTTAGGGTTCTAGGCCGGGCGAAGTGGCTCACGCCTGTAATCCCAGCACTTTGGGAGGCCGAGGCAGGTGGATCACAAGGTCAGGAGATTGAGACCACGCTGAAACCCCGTCTCTACTAAAAATACAAAAAATTGGCCAGACGTGGTGGTGGGTGCCTGTAGTCCCAGCTACTCGGGAGGCTGAGGCAGGAGAATGGCGTGAACCCGGAAGGCGGAGCTTGCAGTGAGCCGAGATTGCGCCACTGCACTCCAGCCTGGGCGACAGAGTGAGACTCCGTCACACACACAAAAAATTAGAGTTCTCTCTTAACCCATCTCTTTCTCTAGGTTCAGATGATAGGTATAATAGGCAACAGTGTGGGTAGAATATAGTTATCTAAATAGAAAAAATGTCACTTATATTGATGGAGTTTAGTTAGCAGAAGAAAAATTTTCAGGCCAAGTTATTTTACAAAACAGACTAATGAGTATTATGTAGTGTACACGTAGTGTAAAAGAAACAGTACAAATTGGAAACAGGCATAAGAAAAACAAGAGTGACACAGCGTTTGGATATATTAACTGAGCTTCTAGATACATTAAGAAATGTGTTAGATATTCCAGACTGCATTACTGTTTTCCTAAAGTGCAGCTCCAAGTTGATATAACAAAATAGGCCGTTTCCCAGCTTTGCCCAACTGATTCTCTGCCCTAAACCTGGCATAATATTTCTTCCTACCTTAAAGTAGGTAAAATAAAAATATATATTTCAATTTTATAGTTAGAAAGTATCTGACAGATTATTTGGTTTAACACTCTTGTTTTACAGAAAATAAAAGTTCATAGATATTAAGAAATTTGCCCAGGTTCTCAAAGATACATAACGGAGGAACCGAGACAAAAATCAAATACTCCGGCCGGGCGCGGTGGCTCATGCCTGTAATCCCAGCACTTTGGGATGCCGAGGTAGGTGGATCAACTTGAGGTCAGGAGTTACCAGCCTGGTGTACATGGTGAAACCCCATCTCCACTAAAACTACAAAAATTAGTTGGGTGTGGTGGCGGGCCCTTGTAATCCCAGCTACTCAGGAAGCTGAGGTAGGAGAATTGCTTGAACTCAGGAAGCTGAGGTAGGAGAATTGCTTGAACCCAGGAGGCAGAGGTTGCAGTGAGCCAATATCACGCCGTTGCACTCCAGCCTGGGCAACAGAGCAAGACTCTGTCTCAAAATAAATAAATAAATAAATAAATAAATAAATAAATAAATAAATAATCAAATACTCCCTCTACCGTAGTGCTTTTTCCCCTAGCACATTGCAAAGAAAGGAATCACGAGAACCCTCTTTATGTGTGGACCACAGTGAAGGGTAGATGCAAGAGTTTAGGAATCTGGGCAAGCTTCTCAAGACAAAAAGATACCACTTTAATAAGATAGTTTTTTGTGTTTTTTTTGGTTTTTTTGTTGTTGTTGTTGTTTTTTTTGGTAGCATACTTGGTGTTAGTCCTGCTCTGCAAAAAAAAAAAAAAAAAAAAAAAAAAAAAAAAGTTTCCAAAAAGAAACTAATTTAACTAATTTAATTAAGAATTGTCCCAGGACCAGGTACAGTGGCTCACTCCTGTAATCCCACTACTCAAGAGGCTGAGGCGGGAGGATCACTTGAGGCTAGGAGTTCAAGACCAGCCTGGACAACATAGTGAGAGCCAGTCTCCACAAAAAAAAAAAAAAAAAAAAAAAAGCCTGGCTTGGTGGCACACACTTGTATTCCCCACTACTCAGGAGGCTGAGGTGTGAGGATCGCTTAAGGCCAGGAATTTGAGGCTGCAGTGAGCTATGTTTGCACTACTGCCCTCCAGCCTGGGCAAAAGAGCGAGACTCTGTCTCAAAATAAATAAATAAATACAAATAAAAATTGTGCAAAGCCACTCTGTCTCAGAGAAAAAGCAGGATGGTTCCTGATTTTCAAAGTTCTGGTATATAATAGAAAGTAAAAGGAAAAACAAAGTAACGTGGTTTACACATAAAGTTTATTATTTTAATGTGGCAAAGCAAAAACAAATTTTTGTTTTTATCTTTCAATGTTATTGTGTTATGGTACAGTTTTAGAAAATAGAAGTCTTATGTAGCCTACTATACAAATTTTATTTTAAATTACAACAATTTTATTCAGTAAATGATAAAAATCATGTATTATGTGTTTTATTATGAACACTTCTATATCAACAATGGCAAAGCTCAAAAAGTAGATTTATTTGAATCAAAGAAAAAGCAAAAGAGAATGTAAGGAGGAAGAAAAGAAGAAAAACTATGAGCAAATACTGTTTCTCAGATTTACTTAAAATTAAGTTTAAAAATACTTACTGACAGCATGTGCAGACACCGATGACCAAAATAATAAAAACTACCATAACTGCTATCAAACAAATCACCAGAATCTGTCCTCTGTCTCCTCTTAGGTAAAACAAGTCAACTCTCTCACACCTTGCTCCAATGTAGCCTTCATCACAGCTATAAAACAAGACGAGGGCAAGGAAGTAAAACTTGCAAGACTTTTAAGAATCTCTACTTCTTTTCCGAAGAAATTAACAGCTCTCATTACTTGAAATTAATAAAGAACACAGTTCCCTTTTTTAAGAAAGATGCACTACTTTGTTGACCAGTAATTTCAATTTTTTTTTGCTTTGCTGAATACCTGTCATCACTTGATCATTAGACATTATTAATATGTCTAATATAAATACACAAGGATGATGACAATTAACTAAAATGTATTTTAAAATTTTAGTCTCTGAATTCAAAAAGGAAAGGAGGATAAAATTCCCTCCACAGCATTCCCAGTGCTTAAATACCTCCATGACAAGGAACTCAAAAATCCCCAGGACTTCCCATTTCATCACAGGATAATGCAAATAGTTTTGATGTTCTCATGCTCTCCTATAAATTATATAAAAATTGTATGGTTTTATATGATCAAACGTGCTAATGCATGTGAAAGTTCGTAACACAATGTTCCATAAACGTTAGATAGAGAGAATGTTCTGTAAGTGTTATTTCTACAGAATTTCTTTCCTCTTTCCTCCACTGTAAATTCTACCCATTGATTCTAGTTCTACTGCTTGAGGTCATCACAGATTAGGTCATGCCCTTCTATTACTCTTCTGTTCACCGCCTCCTTCATTACATCCCTGCAAACACATAAGTCTTGTCCTCTTTAGCTCCTTTATCTGATTCCTAAAACCACATTTGCAGATCTGTTCACCATTCCCTTCACTCTCCTCTAAATGCCCTCCCTTTTTTCCATGGCCTTCTTCAAGGGAATGACCAGAAATCAACAGTCTCTCTTCATTTCCCTCATTCTCTCAGCTTTCTATCAATCTGCCTTAGGATACATCTAACATAAACAGATGTCCTTAATCTGAGATTACAGTTATGCATCCACTTGACCAAGCTGGGACTTGTCTGAGTAACACCCAGGGAGCTAACAACTCAGTGATTTGAGTACTCCCCATAGAATTATCTGAACTGCATCAGAGAATTAAGGTACATAAAAAGTTTGGGGACATTTTAACCAAAATTATCTGTTGTAACCTTAGTACCTTAGTATTAATAAACATTTTCCTTTATTAATATTAGGGAAATAGTGATCAAAAATATTAATAAATATTTTCCTTAAGAGAATGCTTCAAATGAAGTTAAAACACAAAGTGATACTGGTCATATACATAATTATTCAAACGTCAAAAAGATTAAATTCTACTCCTTAGAAAACTTCTGTGCAACCCCATTTTCCTTTAAGAAAGGATTTACGGCTGGGCTGTTCTATAGTTTATGCTTGACAAAAGCCAAGGCAGTTAATCCTCACAAAGCCTGTATTTCTCAAGTGAAGAGATCCCTTAATGCCAATATTGTAGCTGAGACAGTGCTTCAAAACAAATAAACAAAAACAAGCTCAGTAACAGCCATCAATTGAAAGGTGAGGCTTAATGCAAGCAAAGGAGAAAAGACAACTAAAGGCATCTATTATAAAAGGACCCAAGGATGAATGAAAGAAAATTGCTTCCTGCAAGATAGCTAAGTATCTTCATTCTGAGGTCAAAATTACAGGAAGAGAGCTTAGAAATATCTTGAGATATAAAAAATCTGTCATACATAAAACTAGGGATGGGGGAATCACTTTTTTTTTTTTTTTTTTTTTTGAGACGCTGTCTCGCTCTGTAGCCAGGCTGGAGTGCAGTGGCGCAATTTCGGTTCACTGCAACCTCCGCCTCCCGGGTTCAAGCGATTCTCCTGCCTCAGCCTCCGGAGTAACTGGGACTAAACCACGCGCGCCACCATGCCCAGCTACTTCTTATATTTTTAGTAGAGACAGGGTTTCCACCATGTTAGCCAGGATGGTCTCAATCTCTTGACCTCGTGATCCTCCCACGTCGGCTTCCCAAAATGCTGGGATTACAGGCGTGAGCCACCGTGACTGGCCAGGAATCACTTTTAATTGCATGTATAGGAGGGAGATTTTTCAGAGTTTTTATAAGGTTGGAAATAAATCTTACAAATATAATCTTTTCCAACTAGCTTAAATATTCCTCTAACAAATTTACTAAATGTGGTATTTTTAAACAATAGCTTTGCCCATAAAATGCATGGCAATTATTTTCTACTCTTTTAGAATGTTTTTCTAATTATATGCTGTGGGATTGGTGGCTTAACAATGCTTTAATTGAATTTCTCAGTAAGCAGTACTTCCTGTAAGTTGTACCCCAGTGAATCCATGCTAAAAGGTCAAACCTTAACATAGCTGGTTATAGTGGTTCTCATGTTATTTTGCCCTTCAGCAAACCAATAACATATCAGCTGGTGTTTATTTTCAGTGAGTGTATCTCTCATGTAGAAGAAGAGGCAAATAGAGCAGATTTTAAGTTTTTTTATTAAATGGTGACTAAGTGGGTTTTTATTTAATAAGCATCTTATACTATTTAAAATCAAAAATAATTTTTAAAGATGTTCATGATCCTTAAGGGCAATGCAAAATTGGGCATTGGGATCACTATTCTGAAATAACCACCAGAAACTGTTGTAAAAGATCTATGAATATTAACTGGATCCTTATTACCACCTTTGAGGTATGTGTTATCATTAACCCCATTTTATAGATGAAGAAACTGATGCACAGAGAAGTTAAGAGAATGGGGATTCAAACAGGCAGTCTGGCTCTCAAGCTCATGCTCTTAACTGCATAGTAAATGTGCTGTGCTGCATGTATAAATAAAAATTATGTATCTGGAAACGAACTGTCCCTTTTCAAAGGAAATACTGAGAAGATTACTGAGAGGAGAAGATCTCCATTATTTGAAACACACTTTGGTTTTTCATGTAAAAACAAGAACCCACAAACTCCCATGATCCCAAGAAAAGGAGATATTTCTGGTTTCTCAAGACAATGTTATCACCAATGGCAAGAGAGTTTTGCCTGAATCTGTGCTATATCACCTGAAACATCAGTCCTAGGTTGATTATCTACCACTCATCTCATAGCTTCTTGGGAGCATGAGGCAGGAGAGGCACATTAGCCTAGGAGTTTGAGTCTAGCCTGGGCAATATAACAAGACCTTCTCTCCAAAAAAAAAATAATAATATTGTTCTTAAAAAGTGGGAACTTTTTATTTATGGCATACTTAAATATGTTCTTAAAAAGTTGGAACTTTAAAAATTATGAAACACTTGCTCTTTGCTGGGTACCACAATTAGTGTTTTCGCATTTATTATTTTGCTATCTTCACCACTTGACTGGACAGCATTATTACTCTCTCTTGTAGATGATAAAACTGAGGCTCAGAAAAGGTAACTGACCCATTGTTAACACTGCTTATAATTGGCAAAAGCAAAATCTTACTTTAGGTCTATCTGACTCCAAAATCTGTGCCCTGTCTGCTATGATATTCTGCTTCCCATTGACTGTGTATTATTCCTCTACTAAGAAGATGTTCCATTCAGATTAAGGCCTTGGTCTGGAAATTTAGTATAGCATTAGATGGACTGTAATAGGGGCACTATTTGTTCAGGCATCAGTCATTTCTTGTGCACCTAGTAAATTCTGAGGACTGTGTTTGACACTGAAATACAAAAAATGAATAAGCCATGAGCCCTGCCCTCTAGGAGCTCACTGTCACAAAAGGCACATTTAAAGAAACCACCAGTTATGCTCCAGTGGATAAGAGCTTTCATAGAGGTGTGGCTAGATCACAGGGGAAGGACATCTAACTCAGACCTGAGTGTATGCCTGAGAAGGAGGAAGTCAGTGAAGGGGTCCACAAGGAGATGATGAGTGCAGTACATCTTAAACCATAGCAAGAATAAGCTTTCTGGGCTACTAGAAGAGCTTATATAATAAATCATGAAATGAAACGTAGAATTTTAGAAAAGCACTTAGGAATATGGTGAGATACAGCTAGAAAATTAAGCCAGGATCAGATGATCTATGAAGGCTAAGAAAACAAGTTTAAATTTTACATTGAAGGGAACAATCTATGTGTTGATCTTAGGCAGGTAGATTACACACTGTGGTTTTCATTTTAGAGGGCAGCAATATCTAAGAACAATAAATCTGCAGACATAGGAACCAATTAGGGAAATGTATTGGGTTAAAGATCATTAATATTTTTAAAATTCAATATGTGCTTCCAAGCCAGGGAGCAATTAAATGAATTTTTTTAAAAAATTAGATCTATCCCTCTCAACACACACACACACACACACACACACACTCACACACACACATTTCCTTATTTTCTTACATTAGCAATTGTTATCTGCCTCCATGTATTATCCATGCATATTTCTTTTTTAACTTAAATATATTTAAGTTTTTAAAAAGTTCATGACCCTTAAAGTTTCCACAAAATTAGGATTTGGAATCATTTTTCTGAGATACTTATGGAAAGAAAACTTATATACTGGGGCAACTGTGTAGAAGAACATAAACATTCTATGAACTTTAAGTCAAAATTGCACTTGAAGAATCTCCTCCCACTTCTCTAAGGAAAGGTCCCAGGAAGCACATTAGTGGGATATCTTTTTGGAAGAAAACACATATTTAAAAGATGCAAAAAGAAATTTGTGTATGCCTGAGTAAAATTGAGCTAGGCTCAAATACAAAGAGTTGAAAAGAAAACTTTTCTCCCAATTCCCCACTATACTAAACAGGCTTCGCTAATCTCTTATTTATAAATAGGACTAATTCCTTCTACTTAAGTGACACCTACAAAAGTAGCTCTTAATTTGGCAGGAATTTCCTCGTATTTACACTAACTATAAACCACCAAACACTTGCCAGAATAATTCATTTCCATTTGAACCACCCAGGAGATTATTGGAGCCAAAAAGAATCAGTTCTGCTTGCGCAAGAAATCAGAGGACACTGCCCAGCCCGGAAGTGGAGCTGGACTCTCACATACTCATGTTTCAGGAGGAAAGTGTGCGTCAGTTTCTCCATAAGTAGTTGCTGAGTGGGCCCCTAAACAAGTGGCTGGGGGCAGGACCAGGCAGAACTGTGTTCGGACAGATGGCATGGTTAGCTCACACTTTCCAGTCCTGGCAAGACCCAGGCGGGCACCATTCTGCACCCTTTTGCTTGCTGGCTGAGGACACTCCACTTACACACAGGAGGGCGTCTGCTCGGCCACCACGAAGCGGCATCTCCCTTTGATGCAGTAATGCTTGTATTGCTTGGGGCACCTAGAGAAGTGGCCTTTCCGCTTTGATTGTGTGGTGGTAGCTGGAAAATGAGAAAAAGTTCAATAAATCAACTCTCTTTAAATATTCACTTGTAAATAGAATCATATTCTTGCTGCCAGTTTCTCTGTAGAATATATTTGAATCTCTCATTTCTCTTTCTCTCTGCACTGGGATAAAAGTCAGACTTTTGTGACTCCAAAATAGCTCTAGAGATTGGACAATGGGGATTGTGGTGAGAATGTTTCCTACTTTAATTAAGATTTGACTTCAACCTACCTTTCAGAAACTTTAGTGTCATTTAAAGGGTAAAACACAAGTATAATAAGAGAGAAGGCTTTCATTCCATGAAAGTTATCAGAGCCATGCTAGAGAAGAGAGGTTTTTTGTTTGGTTGGTTTTGGGGTTTGGTTTTGGTTGTTTAACTTAAACATTTACATAGTATTTCCTGAGTGCTAGATGCTGGTCTCTTTGCTTTTTGTATATTATTCATTTAATGTTCATAATAGCCTTGTGAGGTAAGCACCACTCCAATCTCCAATTTACGGATGCACAAAGCACGACACATGGAGGCTAAGTCACCTTCCAAGATCACACAGATAGAAAGTGGAAAAAGTGGGACTCAAACCCAGGCAGTCAGCCACTGAGTCCACGTTCTTGACTGCTACATACACTCTGGCATTTGTTGAGCCAGCTGCTCACCAGGTGTCTGTCACCGACTCTCAGCCTGATGCATCCACAAGTCACACCTGCCTCCGTGGGCAATTGTGTCTCTCATTTGGCCCATTCGTTCTGCTGCTCTGAAGGAGGAGGAAAATACTGAAAACTTCATGCTCTGGATTTCAATCCTGAACTGACTTCCTTGCCTTACGCTTTTAGGTAAAGGCCTAATTGATTGCCTAATTTTTCAACTGAGAATAGTAATATGTAGCCATTTCCCCATCACCGACATGTAAAATTTCAGTAAATAACAATCAAGAGAAACAGAACAGAAATACTAACTAGCTGTTTCATCTGTTAATTTACAAGGGACATAATGCCCACACCCACAGAAGACAGAAAACAACTAACAAGCCAGCTCCAGCCCAGGGTCAAACTTTCCATGTTCATGGTATAACCAACAGCTTGCAGGATCCAGATGCCTGTGGAGCCAGGAGGACCATAGTGTGTTCATGTCAGAAGAGCATGTCACGCTAGGTTTGGAATGGCACCTGGCATCCCAATGACATTGAATAATCATTTTATTAATAGCAATGACTACTAAACATCTTAATTAATAATATGAAAAGGGTAGATATAATTGCCCCAGGCCACCAGAGAGAGGAATCTCAAAGGACTTAGGATGATCTAAATACTGCAAATTCCTGTGATTCCAGGTCACAGTGCAGAGTTTCAGGGGATGGCAGAATCTCACTGAGGAACTGGCTAACCTGGTTTGATTGGTGACTTGATAACCACCTATGCTGACTGCTTGAACTACATGCCAGATATTTGCTTGATACATGTCAAACAATGAGACTCATCAGAAGGACTGAAATTTCTTCCAGAAATAACTGCAAAATGTATCAAAGGCAAAGACCTCTGTATTTTGAAAAATCAATTGATGTCAACTTCCATTTGTTGAGTGTTTCCATTTCCAGAGCTCTATAATAGGCACTAGAAAACATCGAAGAAATAAAGGATACCCTATCTTACTATTTAAATTGGTAGAATAGAATAAATAAAAAACAAGAATAGGCAATTAACCAGTAAAAACAACCATCATAACCAGATAATAGTTTTAGTACACTGGAAACAGTGGAAAGAACACTGGATTCAGAGAAAGAAAATTCGTGTTTAATTTTTAGCTATGCCTTTCACTAGCTGTATGAGTCTGGGCAAGCTGATTAGGCTGTCTGAACCTTTGTTTCCTCATCTGTAAGATAGACATGATAACATCTACATTGAAGGGCTGTTGAGAGGTGCAGATAAAAAGGATATGTAGAAGTTCATAGCAGAATTCCTGGGACAGTAAACTCCTCAGTAAATGAGTTAATCCCAGAATCTTAAAATCTTGGCAATTCTAACAGCAATCTCGTATAAGTATGAAGAATGCTGACCTAATCAAAGAGAAATGTATGGAAAATGTAGATTTTAGAGGAAGTGAACAAGCAATTGAGTTATGGAGAATGTCAAGAGCAAAGGCACAGAGTCAAGAATATGCAGGTCTAATGCAGGCAGTGGGAGGCAGATTTCACTGGAATGGAAGGGTCCTGAAGGGGAACAGCAAAGAAGGCTGCGAATGAAAGTTAGAAATCTCAGATATCAGTAGGCTGAAGTGTTTACACTTGAAACACAAAGCAAGAGAGAGCTGAAGATGATTCCTATGGATGAAATTAAATGGTTACATAAAAATACTTTAAACTGTGGACCATTTTGTCACCATATTATATAAGAGAGTATAGACTGGGCTCTTAGTGGGGGCAAAGAGAAAACCAGGGCAGACACATACAATGTGAGTCTGGGCGAAGGGGAGGGAAGGCAAGGAGATTAACTCAAGAGGCAGAAGACTTAATGACAGATCTTGTATGAACCGGAAAGATTTTTCCAGATTTGCAAAGCATACCTGCCTTTAAATATCAAAGTCATTTGGCTATGTATCCTAAACTTTATTTCTCTAGTTGCTGTGCCCCTTTAAATGCACCCAGACTTTTGATAAACACCATGCAGAGTGTGATACCAAAAAGCAAATTAACCAGCAGCTGCTGAATGCAGTGATTTGATCAGCCTTTGTTCATCCAAGCAGCACAAATCTATGCCAAGGAAATATTTGCCAGGTCCTGTTTTGATCGCTCACAGAGCTCTCTCCTTTGCCAAGTAAGCATGCTCTTAAATATTCCCAGCATTATTTAGATTTTAAAACATTTCCATGCCACCAGGCAGAAAATGTCCAGCGATTTCTTTATGGAACTTTAAAACCTGAAAGAAAAATAAATCACACATACTGCCACACATGCACATAAACACACACACACACATACACACATACATACACAAACCCAGATGGGATCGTCTCTTCCTTGTGAAAATGAGAAAGCTTATCAGCATTCTTTTTTTTGAACGGCACCTAAAATTTCAGTGCCTTATAATCCAGTATTCATCAAGTTCATGTTATCTAAATATTGAACTATGGAACCCAGTGTTTTCTGCCCATCATGAGACCTGATAATATAGGGCATGGGAGGGGGAATATACCCATCCATTCCAGAGATATTTATCAAGAAGGAAAAGTTAATCCTATGACAAAATAGGGACTGGTCCTAAGTGTCGTGTTTCTCTGCTGTAAAGTGAATGACATAGTCTTGAAAATGTAGCAATGTAGCAACCAGAAATATCCCTCTGGTCCTAGAGGTGGTGGGACGCAATCGATTTTTTTCTTCCCACATTACCCTTTTCCAACTCAAATTCCAAAAACAAAATATGCCCCTTTCCCAGAGAATTTCACTGGAAAAGTACATCCACTAGTGGGCCAGGCTGCAACATAATCTCATAAGTGGATGGGCACCACAGGTAATATATACCAATCTCTTCACAGGACTCTATATTCCAAAGATGCTAAACACCAATTAAATAATTTTAAAATATATTTTAAAATAAATGTCACTTTAATGGAGATAAAGTATAAATAAAGTATAAATATAAGGACACGACATTTATGTTAAAAAAAAAAAAAGAAACCTTTAGGGTTACTGCAGGTCAGTGGATGTAAAAACCTAACTCTAAGGGTTTGCAAAAGGAATCGGAAGCAAGGATATCTTTCTTAGATCACACAGCAATTAGACAAGAAGTAGTCAACCTCTTTGGGTCATATGGGTAGTTACATGAGATGTACTGGATTCCCTTGGGCTAAGCCAAAGTGGAGGAATATGGCAGCCACCTAAATGACTTAGTTTCCATATGGAATTTTCCTCAATTTGATGGATGTTTTGATTAAACATAGGATAGTTCCTTAGTCTCTATATGATTCCAGTACTCAAGACAAAGAGGCTTTGTGATGCCTTTGTGACTAAAACTCTTCAGAGTAGATCCGTTAGGTGAATCTTTCATAAAACCTTTGCTTATTTATTCTAACAGTGTTCATCCAAATGTATTCAATAATTTTGTAGATGACATTAATATCAGCTACTGTATTCTGAAGTCAACTCAAAGGGCAATCAATACTACAACTGTTATTACAGTGCTTTTTTGTAATACCTATTACAATAGTTATAGCCTTATAGTATCTCCAGCTCCGTAGTTAGATGCATAGTTAAATCTCTATGTACAAATGTAAAGGGAAAGGCTAAACTTTGAAATAGACGTCTCAGGTCTTAACAAGGAGACTGAGGAAGAAAAACAACTATAAATTCATCCTCCCACACAGATAGGAAGTAGAGCCTAGGGCTTTGTTATTTTACTCCTTGGCTTCCAGGCATCTTCCCAGTAGGGATTTCCTCCTTTTACAAATTTCTTAGGCCAAAATGTGAAGAAGAAAGTTTTAGATATTTAAAGTTAATTTTCTTTTTTATCTTGCCAGCTATCTCTGGTCAGGGAAATGTAAATTCACAGTGTCCTTGAAGAAATACAAACTTTGAAAATTTATTTAAATTGAGGATTCCCATTTGTCTTGCATCCAATGACATTTCCTACAGAAAAGTGAAAGGGGACGTTACATCTCACAGAGGTACATGTTAACTTTTTCTGAGCTACTAGAATTTGCTTATGTAGGAGTTCAGTAGCATGATATGGACAGATTAGCATGTCATTTTTTTTTTTTTTTTTTTTTTTTTTTGAGACGGAGTCTCGCTCTGTCGCCCAGGCTGGAGTGCAGTGGCACAGTCTCGGCTCACTGCAAGCTCCGCCTCCCGGGTTCACGCCATTCTCCTGCCTCAGCCTCCTGAGTAGCTGGGACTACAGGTGCCTGCCACCACTCCTGGCTAATTTTTTGTATTTTTAGTACAGACGGGCTTTCACCGTTTTAGCCAGGATGGTCTCGATCTCCTGACCTCGTGATCCGCCCGCCTCAGCCTCCCAAAGTGCTGGGATTACAGGCGTGAGCCAATGCGCCTGGCCTAGCATGTCTTTTAACTAGGAGGGCCCTGCCAACCATTTCTGAGCTTATAGGAATGGGCCTTCACCCAGAGCTGCCCTTTTTCATTTAATCCCTTTGGAGGAAAAAAAAAAAGAATCAATATTGAAGCATGGGTATCTTTGCATATGTTTAAAAATATTCATGGCTGGAGGCAAATGAAAATGAAGGGACAGGAAGAAAACTTATCTTTCTCTTGTTTTCCAAGAATGCATGCTATGGAATTCTTGTGTCCATGAGGAATCCATTGCTCATTCTCCTTTGCAGGCTCCTCCTCGCCTCCCTGAACCTCTAAAATTTTGCAAATACAGCAGGGCTGGATACTCTTTCATCTCTTCTCCTTCCTGGGTAAGCTCATCAAGACTCCTGTCCTAAACACATCTTTATGATAACAATTTCTAAATTTAGTTTACATCCTAGTTTACATCATCCCTCACTCCCAACTGTCCAACTAACATCTTCACTTGGATATCTAACTGGCATTTCAACTTAACACTATCAAAATAGAATATTTGATTTTCCCATTCAAACTTGGTCTTTCCTTATCTCAGTAAATCATATCCATTCTTCTATTATTTCAGCCAAAAATCTTGGAATTATCTTGACTTATTTCTCTCTTACACTACATCCAATGCATCAACAAACCCTGCCGGCTGCATTCAAAATACATGCAGAATAACCTCACGATCTCCACTACCCTGGTCTGAGCCCAGTAGCATCTCAGACTGGAAATAGCTTCTATGACGACACCTTTAACTAGTCTCTTTCCTTCTGCCTTTGCCCACTTGACTGTCAAGTCTGCATACAACAACCAGAGTAATGCCATTAAAACTCACTCAGAGAAAAAAGCTGAAGGCCTTATACTCCTTGGCAAGGCTCTATTATACATTACTCATTACCTCTCTTTCTCTGTTACCTTTCTGACTTCATATTTGACCACTGTTCATTTTTGCATCCTTGACACCTGGATGACAGCCTGCTGCATAGTAGGTGCTCATAAATATTAGTAAGATGAATGAATGCATCACCCAAGTTAGAAAATGATACAGTCAGTACATAAGATCTGTTCCTGCACCGTATTTATTTATTTTTCAAGAACCTACTGTTCTCATTTGCATTTTGCCTTCAGGAAATTATTGTTATTCTTATTATTTTTAGTATTTTTCTCACATGTTCCACATTTTGATCTTCCCATGTGATTCTAAGCAGTTTAGGATGGTGATTAACAACACACTTTCTAGAGAGATGGTGTCTCTGAATTCATGTCAGGCTACTTTGTTTACTGTGTGATCTTGAACAAATTACTTTACCTCTCTGTGCTGCAGTGTCTTCATTTGAAAAAGGGAATAATGTAGGTACGCCATAGGATTAAATGAATTTATATACATAAAGCACTCAGAACAGTCCTTGGCACATAGTAGGAGATAAATAGATGATGGATGCTATGTTTTTATTAAAAGTGTACTTGTTGATGATGATGCTATACCCCAAAGGAATAAAGTATAATAAAATAAATCACCAAATAAAGGAAGGAAAGGAGGGCTGAAGGAAGGAAGGAAACAAAAAAGTGAAGAGGGAAGGAGAATGAGAAAGAGGGTGGAAAGGGGAAGAATATTGATTTAAATAATTAATGCTATTGTGACCATCATATAAGAGTAGACCCATCTACCTTAGATTCTGAGAGATCAAGCTCAATTATATTTAGCATAGTCTACCTATTAATTTTACCTGATGTTTTAAGGTAATGCAGTTATTGTAGCCTGATAATGTGAAAGGACAGTGGTAACATAAATAACACTACTCAATGCCACAAAAATTTCAAGAAGCACAATCCTTAATTAGAATTTTCAAAATCAAATCAATTGATTTTCAACACCTCTGGAATTGTGTTCTTGAGATTTTTTTGTTTGCTTTGTTTCTGTTTTCTAATAGGCTACTAGGAGAAGAAGAGTAAACCAAAGAAATAATTAAGCATTTTTGCTCTGTATTTCTGGTTTCTCATTGATTTCTCAACATTTGTCCACACATAGACATGTCGAAGTCTGTTTTCTCTCCATCTCTAGATAATATTTCTCAAATAGTAAAATGTATAACTGTTTTTAAGCCCATTTGCAAGAAAAAATTCTATATCCTATACAGAAAAATACTAAATAATTTTTTGACATTATATTATTATTGTGATATTTAAGCAAAGGGATTTTCCACCAAGTCACTAATGTATTTGTATTTTAATTATGCCAATAACTTTACCAAAATAATTTACAAATAATATTTTCTTAAAATTATCGTAACTCAGTGACAAGTTGCGTCCTGCATGGTCTTAGTGTGCCACAGGCCTAATCTCTCATTGTGTATAAGCCAGTTTGCCCCATGTAGAGACTACAGTATATGGTCTCTATTTTTAATTTGTTTAAAGTCAAATACTCATTTTTGCCTTATTTGCATAGTTTTCGGCTCTTACATTTATTATTTATAAATAATACATTTACATTTAATATTGTAAAATAATTTACAATATTTACAATAATTTTACTAAAATATTTATAAGATCTATAAATGCAGGCTTAACCTCCTGAATGGGAGAGAAAGGGAACATACAACAATAGTGAGAAAAAAAGAATCAGGGATTAATAAATTTCACTTTTCACGGATGCTGAGGAGGTGGGGAGATAGCCAGAGATTGGCTGAAGGATACAAAATTATAGTTAGATAGGAGAAATAAAGTTCTAATGTTCTCTAACACTGTAGGGTAGCTATAATTAACAATAATTTACTGCACGTTTTGAAATAACTAAAAGAGAAGATTTTGAATATTTTCAACACATAAAAATGGTAAATGTTTGAGGTGATAGATATGTGCTAATTACCCTGATTTAGTCACTGCACATTGTATACATGTGTCAAAATAGCCCACTGTATCCTATAAATATGTATAATTATTGTGTTAATTAAAAATCATAATAATAAATTTTAAAGAAAGCAGAAAATACACCAAAAAATAATTATCTGGGAATGTCCCCAGACCAAGTCTCAGAAAAGAAATTACAACTAATTCAGAGAAAATTATGGATTTGAGTGGGTGAACAAAAATAACTACTTCTTCAGTGATCCTCTAGAGGAAAAATTAGAGATAAATGTAAAAGCTAAAAATTATGCAAATAATGCAAAAATGAGTATTTGAATTTAAAAAAATTAAAAATAAAGATCACATACTGTAGCTTCTACACTGTGGGAAACTGGCTTTTACACAATGAGTGATTAGACCTGTGGCACGCTAAGACCAGGCAGGCTGCAACTTGTCACTGAGTTACCATGGAAGACGTGTGATGGGAAGGTCTGCATTGATGGGCATAGACCAAGATGAAAATTTTGGTGCTGGAAGCAGAAAACTGCCTAAGACAACAAAATGGCTTAGAATGAGAGACTGGGGATTATTCTGTTCAAGGATTTCCTTAGACCCCTCTTTTTGTTAAAGGGTGTTAGAGAGACATAAAAACTACATCTATTTGTAGTACATAAAAAATTGGAAAACAGCGCCCATCAACCAATGAATGCATAAAGAAAATGTGGTTTATATACACCATGAAATACTACTTGGCCATAAAAAAGGAACAAAATAATGTCTTTTGTAGCAACTCTGATGGAGATAGAGGCCATTATTTTAAGAGAAGTAATGCAGGAATGAGAAACCAAATAGTGTATGTTCTCACTTATAAGTGGGAGATAAGCTATGAAGATGCTGTATTAGTCTGTTCTCATGCTGCTAATAAAGATATACCCAGCACTGGGTAACTTATAAAGGAAAGAAGTTTAATTGACTCGCAGTTCCACATGGCTGGGGAGGCCTCACAATCATGGCAGACAGTGATTGAGGAGCAAAGTCATGTCTTACATGGCAGCAGGCAAGAGAGCTTGTGCAGGGGAACTCCCATTCATAAAAACATCAGGACTTGTGAGACTTATTCACTACTATGAGAACAGTATGGGGGAAATCGCCCCTATGAATCAATTATTTCCACCTGTCCCTGCTGCCTTTGACACCTGGGGATTATTACAATTCAATGTGAGATTTGGGTGGGGACACAGTCAAACAATATCAGATGCAAAGGCACAAGAAAGCTTTAATAAATTTTGGGGACTGAGAAGGGAAGGATGGGAGTGGGGTGAGGGATAAAAGACTGCATAGTGGGTATAGTGTACACTGCTTGGGTGATGGGTGAACTAAAATCTTCGAAATCACCACTGAAGAACTTATCCATGCAACCAAAACCACCTGTACCCCCAAAACTATTTTTTTAACTTTACTTTAAGTTCTGGGATACATGTGCAGAATGTGCAGGTTTGTTACGCAGGTATACACATGCCACAGTGGTTTCCTGCATCTATCAACCAGTCATCTAGGTTTTAAGCCCCCCATGCATTAGGTATTTGTCCTAATGCTCTGCCTCTCCTTGCCACCCACCCCTCAACAGGCCCTGGTGTGTGATGTTCCCCTCCCTGTGTCCATGTGTTCTTATTGTTCATTTCCCACTTATGAGTGAGAATATGTGGTGTTTGGTTTTCTATTATTGTGTTAGTTTTCTGAGAATTATGGCTTCCAGCTTCATCTATGTCCCTGCAAAGGACATGAACTCATTGTTTTTTATGGCTGCATAGTATTCCATGGTATATATGTGCCACATTTTCTTTATCCAGTCTATCATTGATGGGCATTCCCCCAAAACTATTGAAATAAAAACTGTTTTAAAGAAAAGAAAACAGAGGAGTAATGTCATCAAGATGACAGAATAGAAAGCCTTCAACTATCCTACCCTCCATAAACACACTGAGTCAACATTACAAAACACAGACAAATTCTCTTGTAAGAAATTCAGAAAATAGTTGAGAAGCTCCTCTCCTCTAAGCAAATGCAAAAGCAGCCACATTGAAGAAGGTAAAAAAACCTGAGACAGTCTCTCATCATTATCCTTACCCCTAACACGGCACCATATGATCAGAAGAAAAGTTCCCAGGTCTCAGAACAAAGACAGTTGGACTAGCACAAAGGCTTGAAGGGCCCCCAAATCTTCAACTAGACTGATTAATGAGTCTCCTCCTTCATAAGGCCAGTGCATGAAGACAGGAGAGGTAGCTGTTTTCTCTAATGCACAGACACCAACACAGCAAGTTAAGAAAAATGAAGGAACAGGTAAATATATCCTAAAGAAAGAAAAAAAAAACTAATGAAATGAAGATGTATAATTTATTTGACAGAGAATTTAAAATAACTATCATAAAGATGCTCAATGAAGACAGGAGAACAATACATGAACAAATTGAAATTTTCAACAAAGAGATAGAAAATATTTTTTTAAATCAAATATAAATTTTCAAGCTGGATAATTCAGTAACTAAGCTGGAAAATTCAACAGATGGCTTCAACAGCAGACTATGTCAAGCAAAAGACAGAATCAGCAAACTTAAAGACAGATAATTGGAAATTATACAATCACAGGAGCAAAAAGAATAAAAAGAATTTTAACAAGTGAAAAAGCTTAAAGGGCTTATGAAACACCATAACACAGGCAGACCAATATACATCTGATAGTAGTCCAAGAGGGAAAATAGAAAGGGGCAGAAAGATTATTCAAAGAAATAATGCCCCAAACTTACCAAATCTAAGGAAAGAAATGTACATACATATTCAGAAGACCAACAAATTTCAAAAACGTAAACTCAAAGAAATCTACACCAAGACACCTTACAATCAAATTGTCAAAAGTTCAAGATAAACAGACAATTTTGAGAGGAGCAAGATGAAAATTACTTTTCACGCACAAAGAAACCTCCATCACACTCAGTGGATTTCTCAGCAGAAACCTTGTAGGCCAGAAAGGACTAGGATGATATATAGTCATCCATCACTTAATGACAGGGATATGTTTGGAGAAATGCATTATTAGGCAGTTTTTTCATTGAGCAAACATCATAGAATGTACTTACACAAACCTAGATGGTGTAGCCTATACACACCTTAGTTATATGGTATAGCTTATTGCTCTGAGGCTACAAACCTATACAGCATGTTACTGTACTGAATACTGTAGGCAATCATAACATAATAGTGAGTATTTTTATATCTAAACATAGAAAAAGTACAGTAAAAATATGATATAAAAGTTTGCAAATAGTATATCTGTATAAGGCACTTACTATGAAAGGAGCTTGCAAGACTAGAAGCTGCTCTAGGTAAGTCAGTGAATGAGTGGTGAGTGAACATGATGGCCTAGGACATTATCATAAACCACCATAGACTTTATAAATGTTGTACTCTTAGGCTACAATACATTTGTATTATTAAAAAATTCTTTCTTCAATAATTAATTAACTTTAACTTACTGTAACTTTTTTATTGTATAAACTTTTTAATTGATTTTTCCTTTGACTCATAATAGCAGCTGAAAACACAAACACACTGTACAGCTCTACAAAAATATTTTCTTTGTATCTTATTCTATAAGCTTTTTCTATTTTTTGTACTTTTAAAACTGATGTCACAGAAATAAAAAGGATTATATTAGACTACCATGAAAATTGAATAACGAAGAAGTAACAGATAAATTCCTAGAAACAAACAACCAATCATGATTGAATCATAAAGAAACAGAAAATATGAACAGATCTATGACTAATAAGGAAATTGGTCATAATCTAAAACCTCCACAAATAAAGGCCTGGGCCCAGATGCCTCCACTAGTGAATTCTATCAAACATTTAAATATGTAATTCCAATCCTTCTTAAACTCTTTCAAAAAATTGAAGAGGAAGAAACACTTCCAAACCCATTTTACGAAGCCAGTATTGCCCTGATACCAAAGTTAAACAAAGACATTATAAGAAAAGAAAACTACAGGGCAATGTCCTTAATTAATATAGACTCATTCATAATTCATTTTGACAAAATTCAACACCTTTTCACAATAACTTTTAACAAGCTAGTAATAGAAGGAAATTACCCCAAAATAATAGGCCTTATATGTAAAGCCCTTAACTAACATGGTACTTAATGGTAAAAAAATTAGAAAGCTTTTCCTCCAAGATCAGGAGCAAGACAAGAATGCCCAGTCTAACCGCTTCTATGCAACATAGTGCAGGAAGTCCTAACCAGAGCAATTAGGAAAAAATAAAATAAAAGGAATCTAAATTGGAAAAAAAGAAATAATTTGATTTCTGTTTGAAGATGACATGATCCTATACATAAAAAATTCTAAAGACTACACACACACACACACACACACACACACACAAACTGTAAGAACTAATTCACAAATTCAGAAAAGTTGTAAGATACAAAATCAACATGAAAAACCAGTTGTATTTGTACACACTAATCACGAACTATTCAAAAAGCAAGTAAAAAATAAGCTAATTTACGATAGCATCAAAAAGAATAAAACAAGTAGGAATAAACTAAAGAAATGAAAGACTTGCACACTGAAGACTATAAAATATTAATTAAAGAAATTAAAGAAGACAAAAATATATAAAAAGACATCCTGTTTTTCTGGACTAAAAGATTTAATATTGTTAAAATGTCCATACTACCCAAAGTGATCTATAGACTGACTATCAAAATTCCAATGACTTTTTTTTTACAGAAATGGAAAAACAAATTTAAAATTCAAAGGAAACTACAAAGGACCCTGGATAGCCAAAACAATCTTGAGCAAGAACAAAGTTGGAGGTATCGTTCTTCCTGGTTTTAAATCATATACAGCATGGTACTGGTATAAAGACCAATAGAACAGAATAGACAGTCGAGCAATAAACCCATGAATATATGAACAACTGATCTTCAGCAAAGGTACTAACAATACGCAATGAGGAAAGGGTAATCTCTTGAATAAATGATGTTTGAAAACTAGATATCCACATGCAAAAGAATGAAATTGGACCCGCTTGTTATACAAAAATCAACTCAAAATGGACTGAAGACTTATATTTAAGACCTGAAACAGTAAAATTCCTGCAAGAAAACGTAAGATAACACTTCTTGACATTGGTTTTGGCAATGATTTCTTAGATGTGACACCAAAAGCACAGGTGACAAAAGCAAAATAAACAAGTGGGACTATGTCAAATGAAAAAGCTTCTTCACAGCAAAAGAAACAACAGAGTTTGGGCTGTGCAGAGATAGGGTTAGAAGTTATAACAGTGAAGAGAAATGGAAACTCAAATCCATTTTGATGGGTAAATTTGTACTGCTTTTCCTGAAGACAATTTAGCACTATACAAAACATATTGATTACACATATCCAAAATACATAAAGAACTCTCACAATTCAATAACAAGAAAACAAATAACCTAATAAAAATCAAGATCTCAATTAGATACTTGTATGCCCATGTTTACTGTAACATTATTTCATAAAAGTCAAAAGGTGGAAGCAACCCAAGGGTCTACTGACAGATTAATGGATAAAGAAAGTACGGTACATCCATAGAATATTATTCAGCCTTACAAAAGAGAAAAATACTGCCATTGTGACAACATGGATGAACCTGAAAGCAATTTTGCTAAGTGAAATAAGACAGTCACAGAAAGACAAATATAATATGAATGCCTCTACTTATATGAGGCATCTAAAATAGCCAAATTTATAGAAGCAGATAGTAGTATGGTGGTTCCTGGAGGCTTGGGGAGTTGCTATTCAATGTGTACAAAGTTTCAGTTAGTGCAACATTAATAAATTTGAAGAGATCTGCTAATCTATAGTTAACAATATTGTATTGTCCACTTTAAGATTTGTTAAAAGGGTAGATTTCATGTTAAATGTTCTTACTACAATAAAAATAAAATTAGAAAACACATTTAGGATGATGATGAGGAAGATTTTTGAACATTGTCTGTCATCAAATTATGGGATAATTTCCCAAAGGAAATGTGAAAAAATGCCATCATTGAAGACATTTGAAACCAGACTGAAGAAAAACACATGAACACATAAAGTTGGCCTTGTTCTTCTGCCTACATGGATGACAAGACCCAAACATGACCTAAGACACCATTAGATTCTACAGCCGATGAGCACCCTCTGACCACCCACTACTGTGAGGGATGAAAGGGGAAAATTGGGCTGGAACTGATGACTCACATCAGGAAGACTTGCTCAGTGTGTTCCTGGCTCTGTTACAACCTCCCGAGGGTGCTAGGAAAGGAGCAGTTTGCACCAAGTCATCATACTCCCAGTTCATAGAAGTTTCCAGGGAATACAGGAGGCTCTTCTCTACTGCACCCCACTTTTTTAATTGGTCTGTGTTTTGTTTTCTTTTTTTTAAGTCAGAAATAACCCCTGTAGAAGACCAGAACATACAATCTATACAGAACAAACAATCTATACAGAACAAACATAACCTTAGACCAGGGGTCAGCAAACTGTAGTCCAAGGATCAGATCTGGCCCACAGCCTGTTTCTCTAACTAAAGTTTTATTGAAACAGAGCCAAGCCTATTCATTTGCATAGTGTCTATGACTGCTTTCACAGTACAGTGGCAGTGTTGAGTAGTTGTGACAAAGACATCATGATCCACAAAGCCTAAAACTCTTACTAAGGCCTTCACTAAAACCTTTACTAAGGCCAAATCCTGCCTTAGACTGATAAGTTTGAGAACACTAATTCAAGCATCTCCAAGGTAAAATATGTAAAATCCTTGCCTTCTTCCCTTCTTTTAACTATGAAATAGAAAAGAAAAAAAGAATTTAACTTTGGGTAGAATATGTCAGCTTTTCCTGAATCCAGTCCAAGATATCACATGCTAGACTCTGGAACATGCATCTGTGACCCAAAATATAGTGGCTGACTGGAGGCTCTAGAATCAGAAAGACCTGCATTTGAATTCCAGATTTGCTGTTTTCCAGCTGTAAGACCTTTGGCAAGTTACTTAATCTTTGTAGGCTTCTCCTTGAAATAAAATAAAAAATATTATCTAGCTCAGGGGGCTCTTGTGAGTAGTGATTAATTACTGTATATAAAGCACTTAGCACAGTGACTGGTACCTTAATATATGTTCAAATATTTACCTAGTATTATGAGTACTATTATTATCAGAAAATTAAAACTCAGATTTGAATATAAAACTTGTTAAACTTTACCTGCACAGTTTTCCTCAGGGTCTCCACAGAGGAGGCCATTAGTTTCAGGACTTCTGGTGGAATTCCCATCTGCCACCACACAGTGAAGGATCACTAGACCTTCAAATTCAAAACAGAACCAAAACCAAACATGAAAATTTGCTTATTGTGAAACAGTCTATCAAAGTCATCACCCATTTCACCCATTTATGAAAATAACAAGACTATGGTTTCCATTTCCAAGTCACTCACTCCCAGGAAGGGATACAGAGGCCAGCATGCTGCACATTTTCAGCTCATTGCTAAAGAATGAATTTTCAAGCCACCATCACTTATATCTAACTATGGATCTTAAGGAGGAAACTTGGTCATAGCTTGTGAAAGAGCCTTATAACAAAAGCAGAAGTAAGAGCAGCTGAATTCCCAGTCCCTGAGTGAAACTACTGATGAATTTCCAGGGAGAGTGAATGGTGAACCTGCACGGCAAGCAAAGTGCCTTCTCCATTCCACAAAGAGCCAGCGTTCTCAGGTGTTAACAACTGAATGTGCTTCTTTCTGGGGAGATATTTGATCCATGAGAATTCTTTAAAAATTTTAGGCTCCTCCAGCTAAGAATCTCTGTTTCTGAGAAGGACGGGCCACATGTTTTACGAGGGAGAGAAGAATGCCATGCTGTGGTTAGAATGGTTCAGAATACAATGTGCAGTCCTTGTGTAGATACTGATTCAAACAAACCAACCAGAAAAGGTCACTTCTGAGATAATCAGGGAAATTTGACACTGACTGGACACTAGATAATATTAAAAAATTGTTATAGATATTTTAAAGTATGATAATGATATTGTGGTTTAGGTTACAAAACAGGGTCTATATCGTGTATGTGTGTGTGTGTGTGTGTGTGTATAATTATGGATAAAATTTATGTATCTGGGGTTTGCTTTAAAATAATCCAACATGAGAAGGAGGATACGAAGAAGTGATGAAAAGGCATGGATGAAATAAGGTTGGCCACATATTGATAATTGCTGAAGCTGATGGTGGGTATATCAAGGTTCATTATGTTGTCCTCTCTGGTTCGTATATGTTTAAACATGTCCATAATAATAGGAGGGAAGAAGAGAAAAAGAAAGGAGAGGAGGGAGGAAAGTCAAGGAAGAGAAAGATGGCTTAGGAATTAGCTGGTCTTGAGTTTAAGAGCTGTTTTTGCCAGATAAGTATGAAAAGCACTTAACACGGTGCTGGTAGGTAATCAATGTGCAATAAAAATTACTTATTGTTATGCAACTGACAAGAATAAAGTAGCCTGTCCACCAGTTGTATTGAAATTTATACATCTAATGATTTCTAAACTTATGGATGTTCTCCAACTCAATTTGGTTCAACAAACATTCATGAACATACAGGAACACACAGGTGAATAGGATGTGCTAGATCGCTAGATCCTCAAGTTGCCCCCAAGCTGTGGAGCCAATTAACCATAACACAAAGTGCTACTACTGTACCGGAAAGCAACAGTGGCCAGCAAGTTCAAAGGTCAAGAGTTTTCAAAAGGGTCTTTTGAAAGAGAGGCTCTTTTTTACCTATCTAATTGGAACATGTTTTCAAAGAAAGAAATGTACCTAGCATGGATAACAGTGAAGAGAAATGGAAACTCAAATCCACTGGTGATGGGTAAATTAGTACTGCTTTTCTTGAGAACAATTCAGCACTATACAAAACATAAAATCAAATACACACACAATGTATAAGTCTTAAATTCAGTAATTACATGGCTAATGGTTTTTCCTAAGGAAATAATTCAGGATAAATAAAGAGATTTAGCTGCAAAATGGCATGAGTTTAAAAAAAATGTAGATTACCTAAATAACTGACAATAGAGGATTAAGTACATTGAATGAATTCATGCAATAAAATACTATTCAGCCATTAAAAGATGATATTCAAACATGAATAGAACATCTTGTGTTCCTAAATAAAGCAGACCACAGAATAATAATATAGCGTGATCTGTTTGTGGGAGTATGTACTCATCTGTTTGTGTATGTGAGTTTAAGTGTGATAAGTGTAAAAACCTATCCATATAGTCAAAAGGTGAATAAGTAAATAGAGAGTTGCTCACAATTTCCTTAAGTCAACATTTTTCTTAATTTTCCTTATTTGTACTTTCTAATATTTCTAAAAGCACATTTTATCTGTTGCAACAAGAAAAAAGGAGTGACTCATGTATTTCTTTTGTAAATTGCAATTTGGCTACCAAATTTCTAGATTATTTACACATTTACTCCCAGCACCTGCCCTTTCCTTCACACTTAGAACAAGTAGAAACAAACAATCATTTAGGGCTTCTGAAGCACAGGAATTTTATATTACTCATCTTTGTAATCCTGGTGCCTAATACAGAATTTAATGAATATTCAACAAATGTTAAAAGACTGAGTGAATCAATCTATAAATGAACAAGAAAAAAACTCTTTATATTCAAAAATCCCAAGAGCAATTTCTACTGGAAAATAATAAAATATGTTTAATTCATTTCTAAAATCCCATCCATGGGCTTTCTTCATGGGCAGTAATAGGAGAACTTAATCTCTTCTAATGGTGAGAACAACAACAACAAAAAAACTCTAAATCTCATAGAGATTCCGCATCTGCAACCTGAGGATGGTAGTATCTCCTTCTCGAGGTTATTGTAAAACTTAAGTTTATTTTTAAAAAGAGCACGTGGCTTGGCACATACTATACAATTTGCAGTCCAGTTGCACGCCTTCTCACTATCACTTATAATTTAACCCATTATTCTCCAATTCTGCTCACAGAGGGAGTTCTAATTCCTTTGAAACCCTGCTGAGGCCTTCAAACATCCCCACAGGCTGGGGGCTATGGCCCAGGCTCCTTCCGCTAAGCTTTGTTTCACATGCTGGTGTCAGTTGGCAAAAGGAGGTTGCTGTCCTCACAGGTGGAGGCAGAGTACTGGGGCGGAGGTATCCTCAGCCAAGCCAGCTCCCAAACCAAGCAGAGCATGAGCTGCTCCTCTTCCTGCCCACCCCAGCAACCTACAGGTCACAGGTTGGTGGGTGTGAACCAAAGCAAGCCTGAAGAAGCATTTGCCTGGCCTGCACAGTTTTTAATAATTGAATCAAAGCAGTTCATATTAAACCTGAATTTTCTTCTTCCATTGAAATAGTGGAAGGTCCAGCAAGACAGATCTGAAATGCTTTCCTAGCAACAGCTGGCTGCAACTAAGAAGCAGGTGACTCCTTTAAGTGCCCCAGAACCCATGAGGCTTCCTGCACTTGTTTATTTTAACTACTCAGGCCCTAACAGGTATTTGAGTTTGTGATCTGTAAAAAGAGACTCAGAAATCAGATAAATGCTCACAAAACTATCTACTAAACAATAAAGGCTGCTATAAAGAGAAAGGACACTCCTCTTCATTCACAATTCAATGAATATTTATTAAGCATGATGTATTTGACACTGGTGCAAGACTCAAGACACTGAAGGCTCTAAGATAACAGACACAGGTATTATCATTAACCTTAAGGAGATAGCATTCTGGTAAGATAGACACAAACCTTTTTTTTTTTTTTTTAGACAGAGTCTCACTCTGTTGCCCAGGATAGAGGGCAGTGGTGCAATCTCAGCTCATTGCCGCCTCCGCCTCCTGGGTTCAAGCAATTCTCATGCCTCAGCCACCCAAGTAGCTGAGATTATAGGTGCCTGCCACCATGCCTGGCTAATTTTTGTATTTTTAGTAGAGATGGGGTTTCACTGTGTTGACCAGGCTGGTCTTGAACTCCTGACCTCAAGTGATACACCCATCTCAGCCTCCCAAAGTGCTAGGATTACAGGCATGAGCCACCAAGCCTGGCCTGACACACAAATCTTTAAGGTACAGTATAATATGTACAACAACGATGATAATGCAGAAGTAATAGGATAGAGAATCAACTCTGCCTAGTGGCAAAGACTTCATGGAGAAATTGAGATTTGCCATGAGTTCTTAATGAGGAATAAATGATTTTTAAGAACATCAGTTAATAACTTTTACAAAAACAAAAAAATGTGTAAGCAAGATAACAATCATAATGTGTTAATTGTTTCAGCAGTGGATAATATTTATGTGGTCATAATAATGTCAATATTGATAATTTAACAAAATATGTTCAGAAACTCAGGGCCAGTAATTAGCCCACATACACCATATGGGATAACTGGTTGTGACTAATCAGTGTGTGCTCTGCCAGTTCTTGAATGTTTTGAGTACTGGTCTTGGAATTATGAGAGAAGATAAGGTCAGCAGATAAAGTCTAAGCCTGACAAGTCAAGAAGTTGCATTATAAGGAAATTATTGCAGTAAACATTTGAATACCAGAAGAAACATCAAAACGAGTCAAAAGTGGTTGGTAGAGAGGCAGGAAAGTATGGTGCAAAGATCTGCTATTTACTGTTATAAGCCTTTTAGTACTATCTGATTTTTTATCACTTTATTAAAAATATAACTGATTTTTAAGAAAAGGACAAATAAAGTTGTAGTTAACCAGGGCATTCTTTAAAAAAAAAAAAACAGGAACAACTTGTAATAAGTAAAAGGAATAACTTGTTAAAAGACATGGCATGAAACAGCACAACTTTTCCTGCTTGTTTGGAGGGTGGGTGGGGATTGTGATGGAAGAGGAGGCTGGCAAGCACGTAGGCAACCAAAGTTCTAAATGCCATGTTGATTAGTTGGGATTCTGTTATGCAGCTAAGTTGAGACCACTGAAAAGTTTTAAGTGAGAAGCAACATAATCATCTTTTTTTTTTTCCATTTTGAAAAGACTACTTTAATATCAGCATGGGTGATTCAGACACACCTAAACCAGGATGATAGCACCAGGTATGCAGAAAAAAGAAAGGCCTATGAGGGATAGCCACAAATCAAATACGAAAGACCTGGTGACTGGAAGTGAAAAAAAGGAGTCTGGGATGACCCCAGAGTTTACCGCTTGGATAACTGTCTGGATTGTGGTACCAATCACAAAGATACAAGGTATAAAGAAGGGAAACAGGTTGAGCATAGAGAGGAATTCAGTTTGGGTCACTGAGTTTGAGATGACTGTGGCTCATCTAGAAGGCAGTAGATGAGGTATAGATCCACAATTTTGGAGCAAAGCCAAGCTACAGGTTCTATTTTGGGGAATCATGGAAAATAAACTGGAATTTAATTCCATGAGAATAGACTTCTCAAAAAAGGAAATGTGAAAAGAAAATGCTGATTAAGGGCAGAATTCTGAAAATCCAGTGAAATAAGAAAGTTTAAAGGAACGTACATTATTAAAATAATCATCTTTATCTGGGAAAGCATGAATTGTATTTTAAAGAAGATGAAGGAAAATATGATACTCAGCTGTGGAAAACACAGTAAGATTTCCACTCAAAAAGATCATAGGTTATGTTAAAATTTAGAATTAGTAAAAACTAAAAGTATTAAAATTTCCCACCAACTAACTCTCAACTCCCCAGAAATCATCCCCTGGGAAAGTTCCTCAAGCCCGTATTTAAAATTTCGTACAGAAATTTCAATCTCTTCTGAAATATGCCATTTCAAGGAGACTATTCATCAATTCTTTCAATCATGATCATTCATTCATTCAAAAAAATGAAACAACTACTTCTAAAGCTCCATAAATGTTTCTTCATATTGAGCTGGTTTTTGCCTTCCTGTTATTTTACTCTGCTCCTTGGAATCACCTAAAATAAGTCTAAGCTCTCTTTTCCTTGACAGATTCTCATATATTTGAAGCCAGCTATCAAGTCTTCCTGAAAGAATTTCACTTCTTCAAGCTAAACATCCCGGTTCTTTCAATCATATTTTATGGTATCATCAAGACCCCTCATAAGCCTTGTCGTCCTGTCCTAAATGCAAAGTCAAAATGAAGTGCCATCCCACAGGGTCTGGCAAAGACAGAATAAAGTGGGGCTTTCAGGCCCTACACTGGGAGCTCCCCATAGCATATCAGCCCTTTTTGCCTATCACATTAATACTGGGGTTTTATTCTCCTTACCATAAAATGAAGCTCCTCTATTTTTTATACTGCTGGAAAGCAATGTATTTATGGTTTCTTTTTTTCATTGCTATAGCTCTGTTTTGTTGCATTTTTTTTTTTACCTTAAGAAAATAGTTTTTACACTTTTTCCTTTTAAATGTTTTTTGGGTCAGATTTCACCTATCATTCAAATATTTCACAATCTGTTTGTTGTCTGATCCCTTCATTCAACCTATTATTCATTCCTCCCTGTTTTGCAGGACCTGAAGAATTTCTCAGGTGCATTAAAGCAATACAAACAAAATAAAATAATGTTAACTGCATTTGCTAAGTGACTAGAAATTAGTCCTTATTTCTGGGGATAGTTTTAAAATATCAACTCCACTTATAAAATTAAAGACAAAAGGAAAAGAAATCCAATTCTACTTCAGTGAATCAAGGCTGTATTTATTTTTATGCATTTTGAGATTCTCAAGTTAAATATTACAGAATGTATTAAAAGTATTATCCCCATCAGTCAGCATGGGGAATGAAGTCAGTGTAAACAATACAAGCATTCAAAAAGAGGCAGCCTGACAAGGAGCATGACACGCCGTCTCAAAGTCACTGCTAATGCTGAGGTAAGTAGTACACCAGCTGGGTCAACTATTTAAAAAGATCATACATGACCAACTTAAACAGTCATGTGCGTTGTATTTGCCTCATCTCTGAGCTGAATTTTCCATTTTTAGAGCCAAGTGCATTTTGTATTTTAAAAATAAATATCATATCACAAAATGTCCATTCATTTATATTCTGATGATTTAGGACATCTTCCTAGATACACTCCAAACTTCTACTTATGTATACTAAATCCAGTGATTCCTTGCCATATCATATCATTTAAGATCAGAATCACATTCCATGTCTTGTTAGAAAATCCAGCTCTAAGTCAAAGAAGAATGTATCAACCTATGAACATAAGCAGAAATTAGAAGAATATTTCATTGTCACACCTCTATCATTTTATTTACATTAAAGAGAAGCAGTGCAGAGTAATGGAGAAAAGGCAGCTTTAGGGTCAGATGGAGCTGTTTTTGAATCCTAGATCTACATTTTATGCATGAGATTTATAATTAAGATTGAGTTTCTCAACCACTGAGCTTCAGGGTCCTCTTCTGTAAACTGAGGCTCATAATACCTAACTTACATAGCCATGGTAAAAATGTAGCTGTGTGCTGAAAAGAAGGTGGAGGGTAGAAATTATGAGTTTTTAACTTAGGTAATGCCTTGCACAGGGTAAGCGCTCAAAAAATAGTAGCTGTTAAGTGACCAGAAGTAAAAGAACAAAAATTTAAATTACCCTGGTAAAAACTAGATTCTCAGCCTCATAAGTGGATACTGACAAATTTCTACATTTATGGTGTGATTTCACTGTGTATAAAATATGTTTCTGATATAAACTACGAAAGATGAATACACATATATATGCATACCTTCTACAGTATGCTTTTTTGTATGTACTTAATGAGACAAAACTATATTTTGCCCTCTCTGCATGTTCTTTCTTTCTAATTTCTGAAAGAAATTTGAAGTTAATATGCCTCAGCTAATTAATAGAAATATGGCATCTTCTACATGCATAGTTCTTTGTGTTTTCAGTAGAGTTCTGCCAGTGACTCAGCATACCATTTATGTCAGTTGGGATTACTGATTCAGTTGGTTGGTTAAATGATTCAATAATACAAATATAGCTGACAAAGTCAGATCATAGACAGTAATAACTAAAAATCAAGTGAATTATAAATCATATCTCTAATTTTTAAAAAATAAAATTAAAGTTTTTAAGTTGAAATCAACACTAGGAGTAAAAGCAATAAGCATTTGGGGAACTTTCTTATTACATCTTCACTGTCAGGAAGAAAACAGAATCTTAAATATGCATACTATACACAGAGTAATTTCCAAGTCCAAAAAGAGACACTATCTAACGTGGAGTTTGAAAAAAAAATAGGGAGTGAAAATAATCTTTAACACTGAGTTTGTGGTTAGCTGAGATGAAAACTGTGAAATGGGTGTAATGTGACAATGTTCTCCTTTTTTGTTAACTCCTTTTCTATCTTTTCTTCTTCTTGTCTTTTGCCCTCCTTTAAACCATTGTCCTCATTCTGCTTTAACATGGCCCCAAGGAAAACATAATTCTTGAGCAGATTTTTCTTTCTAAATGTATTTGCTTTCAAAGCAGACCTTCAAGGAGAGAAATTATTTAACTCAAAAGAAACACGCTAAAATCTGGAGTGCCTCAACCTGGGTTTCCTAGAAAGCAGAACCTAATGTACAGACTAAGGGATTACCACTTTATTTGAGAGTTACAAGCTTGGGGTAGTGAGAATAAGGAAGAAAGGAAACGAAGCAAAGAAAGGGACAAAACAATAAAATGTGTGCACCTATCATGCAGTGTGTAGTTCCAAAGTGAGATGCAGAGAAACACAGAAATTTGCTCAGACAGCATGTTTACTAGTATGTAGGCCACATGAATGGCTCAAGAAAAAAATTCATACCTTGAAGCAGTCCAATAGAAAAAAAAATGAAAGGAGGAAGAATGTATCAGACCCAATCAGTTTCATCACCAATTTCCCACTGGTCAAAATTCACCCCACTGAGTATGAACTCCCTCAGTTCTGATCCCTTGGTGACAGAGAGGCCAGAACTCATGCCCTGGGACATGGTGTTTTATCCAAGTCTCAAAGTGGAGCAACCTGGCATGGGGAGGAGCTGACCAAGAGACAATGAAGGTGGCTGAAAGACTCTTAGGAGGTGCACAATATTTGTGTCCCAACACAGTGAGCAATTTGGGCATCAGGACATCTCCTGGGGAACAATTTTCCAGGACAGAGGGATTTTCCAAGTTTTCTTAAATCACATCATCTGGAGAACTGCCTATTCTCTAAAACTGAAAGACAGGCTTCTGGGTTTTCAGGGCCAGCATGGGAAGCAGAGACAGGAGCAAAGAAAAAAAGAAGAGGGTCTTTACAAATAGTGTATGTTCATTCAAATTCAGAAAAATAAAATATGAACTCCTTCTTCCTCCAATGTAAAACTCTATTCCGAATGGTAGAAATAATATCTTGGTGTTTAGGAAAGGCTAAAACTGATTGATAATACAATTTTTAACTCATAAAAGTATTTCACAATCTTATATTTTTAAAGCCCAGAAGGGAAAGTAATTTAACAACCTGTCATACACAAACTAATTCAGGTATCTGAAAACTGTCAACACGACAATGTCTTTGCCAGTAAATCAACCTTTTTTTTACTATTACCATTATTAAATCTGTGACAAATTGATTGAATGACTAAATTTAATAGGAACTCCAAAATAATCTGAAGCTAGTTTCTCAGAAATCGTCAGTTGTCAAAACTTGACTTTTTGATTCCCATTCCTTTATAATAAGGCCAAACCAGGCAGTTAGGCATTGTGACAATTTGAATGAAAAGTTTTAGGCTCACTGAATTTCTATAGTAGTTCAAAGAGAGGAGGTGGAGGAACCAAGGAAAAAGGACAATTTGTTTTCAAGGAGGATTATCCAAGTGCAAAGTGAGGTGAAACTGTGGCATTGGTTTCTGGATCTAGTGATAACATGGTCTCTGACCCATGAGGAAACAGTCATCAAACTTTAATAATGGTAAAGAAAAGAACATAAGATTTCAGAGTAGATGCTCACCCAACCTGAAAAAGCCCCAGAACTTAAACGCTTTAAATGAGTTAGAGTAAGCCAACCCAACTTAGCATCGAATTTGTTATCATCTTTATCAATAAAACCATTTGCAGAGACTAGGAATATAAATAAAGAAATATTAGGCAGAATATCTTAGGTATCAGGTATTTAGAACATAAATTATCTTGGAATTCCAAAAAGTGGCAATGTGTTAAGCTGGAAAAATCAAAAAGTTTCACAGAAGAACTTAGAAACTGAGGACCAAAGGAAATGACATAGAAATGAGTTTGGTGTCTTTGGGAGACAATGAGTAAAGCTGTTCAGCTGGAGTGACGAATTATACAAAAAAGGATTAAGAAACAATGGCCTTCTTGGTGTGTTTTGTGTGACTATGAAATAATTCAATTGATTTCATTGTGTGGCCTATGAAAAGAAGACTCATTAAGAAATAGTCACAACACATATTGCCAGTTGAAGCTTCTCAATGACTGCCCACCACATCCTGAAAGACAGATTCCCAATTAAGAATCTGACTAGTATAGAAAACCACTCACTAAGTATTTAACAGCGAAGACAACTGTTGTGTGGAAATCACTAAGAATGAGGTGTGTATTCTTTGTTACGTTTCTGCAAAGGCAAATGGAAGTGAAGTTTATTATTTTGTGTAGTCTCATCTCACATCTCAACCAAACTTACAATCACTCTTCTGACCCTCCATTACATGATGATTGTCATTTACCTAAAAATGAGCAGGGATTTTCCTCACAGAAGTCTTCTATCACAGGATGGCAATGTTACAAATAACTATCTCCCGATGTAACAATATTTGAAATTTTTGTCAATGTCATTTACCTATTGTAGTTGTGCTTTATTTTTACCCTTCATAGTAAGATATCAGTCCGTCATCCTTATTTTAATAGATGGTAAAATATGAAATATGCAATGTCTTTAATGCAAAAACTAAGCCTGGGGCATAGGATTGGTGCTATATTCCAAGATGAGGACCATAAGAGAACACAGTTACTGAATTCAATTTTGGGGGAAAAGCTCAATTGTCTTTTTAAAAATTCTTCGTTATTGGTTTCCCAGGTTCCAAGTGGCCTGAGTCTTCTGTCCTTCCCAGGGAAGTCTACTGAGAGTTTCTTTTTTTTTTTTTTAATTTTATTATTATTATACTTTAAGTTTCAGGGTACATGTGCACAATGTGAGAGTTTCGTATTTTGAAATTCTATCTTTCAACCTCAAAAACATTGCCAAAGTGCAGTAATATCATCCTGTACTCATAAGAACATAAGAAAACTTGATGGTCATGGCCCACTCCCTACCCAGCTTAAGAATCACCTTTACACAACTCCATTTATGTACCATCCAGACCACATGTGTGTACAGGCAGGGGAAGCTCACCACATCCCAAGGCAGCTGGCTCCACTTTTTTCAAAGCTCCATTTGGGAAAAAATTTCTTCCAAATGAAGGTAAGTGCTGCCTTCCTGGAATTTTAGTTCACTAATGTAAGCTGTGTTCTCTGAACTATACAGGGGAAACCTTGGTTGAAACGACTTTTCACATATTTGAAGTTGACTCTCATAAGCCAAAGCTTGTCTCTTTTCCATCCACAACCCCAATTTCTATTCTCTCATCACGTGTGTGTGTGTGTGTGTGTGTGTGTGTGTGGCTTCAGTTACCAACAATCTCTTGTCCCTTGTCTTTCAAGAGCACCAATAATTTCCTCATAGCTCACTCAAGCGTGGCCTCTTCTTTAGCCTCATCTTCCTTCACATTCACATTAGAGTATTTGATATGGTTGACTTTCCCAAATCTTCCATCTAAAATCCACCCCCATTGTTGGCTTCCTGGCTTATTCTCTCCTTTTTACTCAACTTTGCCAGCTCTTTTTCTGACTCCCACACCATAAATATGTGTGTCACAAATAATCTACCTCTGTCTTTTTTTTCACTTTTTTTTGTCATGGTAAAATACATATAACAAAAAATTTATTATCCTAACCTTTTTTAAGGTAGCATTAAATACATCCACATTGTGCAACCATCACCACCATGCATCTCCAGAATTCTTTTCATCTTGCAAAACTAAAACTCTATACCCATTAAACAATAACTCCCTACTTGCCTCTCCTCCCAGCCCCCATTCTGCTTTCCATCTCTATGACTTTGTCTCAGTCACAGACATGACCAAAAAAGTCAGTCATTTTCTTTTTTGTAATGTCACATAGTCTCACAAAACATCCATGGAATCAATATTTGATCAAACATTTACTGAGGATTTATTGCATGCCAGGCACTATGCTAGACCCTGAAATTATAATCAGTGAAATGATTCAGGTATATTTCCAGCCCTATTTTCTTTTTTTTTTTCATTTTAAGTTCAGGGGTACATGTGCAGGATATGCAGGTTTGTTACACAGGTAAACATGTACCATAGCGGTTTGCTACACACATCATCCCATCACCTAGGTATTAAGCTCAACGTCCATTAGCTATTCTTCCTGATGCTCTCCCTATCTGCCAACAGGCCCCAGTGTGTGTTGTTACCCACTATGTGTCCATGTGTTCACATCATTCAGCTCCTGCTTATAAGTGAGAACAGTGGTGTTTGGTTTTCTTTTCCTGCATTAGTTTGCTGAAGATACTGGCTTCCAACTTTTTCATGTCCATGCAAAGACATGATCTCACTCCTTTTTATGGTTGCATAGTATTCCGTGGTGTATATGTACCACATTTTATTTATCCAGTCTATCACTGATGGGCATTTAGGCTGATTCCATATATTTGCTATTGTGAATACTGCTGCACTGAACATATGCATGCATGTATCTTTATAGTAGAATAATTTATATTCCTTTGGTATATACCCAGTAATGGGATTACTGGGTTAAATGGTAGTTCTGCCTCTAGGTCTTTGAGGGATAGCCACACTGTCTTGCACAATGGTTAAACCAGTTTACACCCCCACCAACAGTGTAAAAGCATTCCCTTTTCTCTGCAACTCCACCAGCATCTGTAGTTTTTTGACTTCTTAATAACAGCCAATCTGACTGGTGTGAAAATGGTATCTCATTGTGGTTTTGATTCTCATTTCTCTAATGATCGGTGATATTGAGCTCTTTTTCATGTGTTTCTTGGCCATGTGTATGTCTTTTGAGAAGTGCCTGTTCGTGTCCTTTGCCTGTTTTTTAATGGGGTGGTTTGTTTTCTTCTTGTAAATTTGCTTAAGTTCCTTGTAGATTCTGGATATTAGATCTTTGTCAGATTGATAGATTGCAAAATTTTACTCCCATTCTGCAGGTTGTCTGTTCAGTCTGATAACAGTTTCTATTGCTGTGCAGAAGCTCTTTAGTTTAGTTAGATACCACTTGTCAATTTTTGCTTTTGTTGCAATTGCTTTTGATGTTTTTGTCATGAAATCTTTGTCCATGCCAATGTCCTGAATGTTATTGCCTAGATTTTCTTCTAGAGTTTTTATAGTTTTGGGTTTGACACTTAAGTATTTCATCCATCTTGAGTTATTTTTTGTATACAGTGTAAAGAAGGGGTCCAGTTTCCATTTTCTGCATATGACTAGCCAGTTCTCTCGGCACCGTTTATTAAATAAGGATTCCTTTCCCCATTGCTTGTTTTTGTCAGGTTTGTTGAGGATCAGATGGTTGTATCTGTATGGTCTTATCTCTGAGTTCCCTATTCTCTTCTATTGGTCTATGTGTCTGTTCTTGTGCCAGTACCATACTGTTTTGGTTACGGTAGCCCTGCAGTGTAGTTTGAAGTTGGGTAGAATGATGCCTCCAGCCTTGTACTTTTTGTTTAGGAATGTGCTGGGGCTATTCGGCTCTTTTTTTTTTTTTTTTTGGTACCATATGAATTTTAAAATAGTTTTTTCTAATTCTGTGAAGAATGTCAATGGTAGTTTAATGGGGATAGCACTGAATCTATAAATTACACTGGGCAGCATGACCATTGTCATGATATTGATTCTTCCTGTCCATGAGCGTGGAATGTTTTCCCATTTGTTTGTGTCCTCTCTGATTTCTTCGAGCAGTGGTTTGCAGTTCTCCCTGAAGAGGTCCTTCACTTCCCTTGTTAGCTATATTTCTAGGTATTTTACTCTTTGTGTAGCAATTGTGAATGGGAGTTCATTCCTGATTTGGCTCTTGGCTTGACTGTTGTTGGTGTATAAGAATGCTAGGGATTAGGCTGGCATGGTGGCTTACTCCTGTAATCCCTGCACTTTGGGAGGCCGAGGCAGATGGATCACTTGAGGTCAGGAGTTCGAGACGAGCCTGGCCAACATGATGAAACCCTGTCTCTACTAAAATACAAAAATTAGCTGGGTATGGTGGCAGGCACCTATAATCCCAGCTACTCTGGAGGCTGAGGCAGGAGAATTGCTTGAACCTGGGAGGCGGAGGTTGCAGTGAGCTGAGATAGTGCCACTGCACTCCAGGCTGGTTGACAGAGAGAGATTCTCTCTCGGAAAAAAAAAAAAAAAAAAAAAAAAAACAAAGAAAAAAGAATGCTAGTGATTTTTGCCCATTGATTTTGTAACCTGAGCCTGCTGAAGTTGCTTATCAGCTTAATAAGCTTTTGGGCTGAGACATGGGGTTTTCTACATATAGGATCCTGTCATCTGCAAACAAAGATAATTCAACTTCCTCTCTTCCTACTTACATACTCTTTATTTCTTTCTCTTTCCTGGCCAGAACATTCAATACTATGTTGAGTAGGAGTGGTGAGAGATGGCATCCTTGTCTTTTGCTGCTTTTTCAGGGGAATGCTTGCAGCTTTTGCCCATTCAGTATGATACCGGCTGTGGGTTTGTCATATATGGCTCTTACTGTTTTGACGTATGTTCTTTCAATACCTAGTTTATTGAGAGTTTTTAACACGAAGGGATGTTGAATTTTATCAAAGGCCTTTTCTGCATCTATTGAGATAATCATGTGGTTTTTGTCTTTAGTTCTGTTTATATGATGAATCACATTTATTGATTTGCATATGTTGAACAAACCTTGCATCCCAGAGATGAAGCCAACTTGGTCGTGGTGGATAAGCTTTTTGATATGCTGCTGGATTTGGTTTGCCAGTCTTTTGTTGATTTTTGCATCAATGTTCATCAAGGATATTGGCCTGAAGTTTTCTTTTTTGGTTTTTGTATCTCTGCCAGGTTTTGGTATCAGGATGATGCTGGCCTCATAGAATGAGTTAGGAAGTAATCCCTCCTTTTTAATTTTCTGGAATAGTTTCAGTTGAAATGGTACCAAGTCTTCTTTGTACCTCTGGTAGAATTCAGCCATGAATCTGTCAGGTCCTGGGCTTTTTTTGGTTGGTAGGCTATTGATTACTGGTTCAATTTCAGAACTCATTATTGGTCTGTTCAGGGATTCAATTTCTTCCTGAGTTAGTCTTGGGAAGGTGTATGTGTCCAGGAATTTATCCATTTATCTTAGATTTCACAGTTTATGTTAATAGAGGTGTTTATAGTATTCTCTGATGTTTGTTTGTATTTCTGTGGGTCAGTGGTGATATCCCCCTTATCATTTCTGATTGTGTTTATTTGATTCTTCTCTCTTTTCTTCTTTATTAGTCTAGCTAGCTGTCTATTTTATTAATTTTTTCAAAACGCCAGTTCCTGGATTTATTGATTTCTTGAAGGTTTTTGCATGTCTCTGTCTCCTTCAGCTCAGCTCTGATCTTGGGTATTTTTTTGTCTTCTGCTAGCTTTGGGGTTTGTTTGCTCTTGGTTCTCTAGTTCTTTTAGTTGTAATGTTAGGTTGTTAACTTGAGATCTTTCTAGATTTTTGATGTGTCAAGCCCTACATTCTAAGCAGGTGAATAGCCAAACTGGCTAGTAATTGGAATTTCCTGCAGTGTCTTTTTTTGCAGTAAACTTTTTATTTTGGAACAATTTTATATTTACAGAAAAGTTGCAAAGTGCAGGGAATTCTCACACACCCTTTACCCACTTTCAGCTTCCTCTAATGTTATCATCTCATATCACTGTGGTAAATTTATCAGGACTAAGAAAAAACTATCATCACCTCACACATATAGTTCTCCTAAAGCCAGAACCTTGGGCAAGATGCTTAATCCCTTTGTATTTCATATCCTACTCTATAAATGGGAATAATAATGATATCAACCTAGCTCCTGTGTTAGATGAATGTTATGTGGATGAAATGAATTATTATGCTCTTAGAACAGTGCCTGGCACATATTACACAACCGTTCTGCTATTATTTTTATGGTGAAGATCAAATGAGATAATGGGTATTAAAATGCTTTTAAAATTATAAAGCTTCCCCAAAATGTAAGTAACTATGTTGATATTCTATAGAGAAGGTCAAGGAGATACCTGAATACGTAGTAACATCCTGTGTCTGTCACTCTAAGAGATGAGACCAGTCGAGTGTCAGAAACTCAGATGGCATTTCAGTAGGAAGGTGATCGTGAACAAGTCAAGTGTGAGTGTCCTGAAAGTGCTTAATTCAGCTCTGATGACAATTTCTTGGTGGTGCTACAGGCTTTCTGCACCAGGAGACAGAGGGAAGTGGTTCTCGCCTATTCTAGGATGGCCTGGACCATGCAGCTCACTCCAAAGAGTAGAGAACAAAGATCTGTGTGTAATGTGCTTAAATTTAACCACTAAAGAGTTCAGACAATGGATTGTTATGAAATCGTTATATGTAATACTAAATAAGTTAGAGATTCTCAACACTAACAACTCAGGCTGCAGTCAACCTGCAAAGCTATCTCCATTTCTATAGGAGCCGCCAAAAGTTTGTTTTTCTTTTTAATACTAAATATAAACCCATGAATACAACAATTTGATTACTCGCCATTAATGAAAACCATTTCTGTTGAAAACAATTCTAATCACACAAGAGAGAAAATCATCTGACATCTCACAGAATTCAAGGGTATTTTTAAATAAACCACTGGAGAGTGTCCTGAGTCCATTGCCCTTCCCTCCCCAACTTAGACACTTATTTTAAAAGTTTACATTTCGACCAGTAAAATCTGCCCTGAACCAAACATGTAGCAGTCTGAATCCTCAATACAAAACATGAGAAATAGAAGAAATGCTATGGGAAAAAGAAAAGCCTTTTGTGAAAGAATCTCTAGCACTGCCAGCAGCAAGTCCCATATAACAAGGGATGGAGAAACCTGTCCTTCTACCACATCTCTGAATCTGGGCTCAGTGTTTTGCCAACAAGAAATAATTTTTTTTTTTTTTTTTACTTAACCTGTTGTCGTTTTACTGGCTGGGCATCTTCCACCAATAGCCACTTACATTCATTCATTCATTTAATTAATACATTTTGAGGTCCTACTATGTGTCAGGCACTCCTTATGCAACTCTTCAAAACTAAATAAAGTTAAACAAGTGAATAAATCCACAATCTTGCAAAGAGGAAAATGTTATATTAGTAGTTCATCCTGTTATGCAACTAGCTCATCACTTTAAAACAAGGAGGCTGAATATGAATACTGTTAAACTTCCCATCCCCATTTTGTAATTAATACCTCTAGTCTATGAGTCAGGTAAGTAACATACTACATATCCTCAGGAAAGAAAATGTAGAGAATAAATGAAAGCATTTCATGGTTATTTGACCTTGTTTAATTGATGTGAATTAAGATTAAATATTGCATCTCCCTCCAACCATCTAAAAAGGTCTTTCATTTTTTCTTTAAATTATAACAATTAGATATACAGTTGAAATACTAAGATTTTTTTTTAAGATATAAATATGTCTGTAAAGGCTAGCCATCTTGAGCAATATAAAACATATGAATTTTAATCCAATTGCTTTCCTCTTAAATTTGACTTGTGAGCATTCTTGACCAACTTATGTGTGATTCTTTGCAGATCCAGTATCAGCTGGGGTCTGGCACAGCCTGAGATCAATAAGCATAAAAGCAGGATAGGGTAGGGTTGAAACCACATACGGAGTCAAAAAGATCAGAATTTGAGTTCTAGGCATATACTATGTTTTAGGGAAGCTACTTAATCTTTCACAGTGTTAGTTCCCACATCTGTAAAGTCTTTTTTTTCCCAGGTGCTGTTGCTACTCTAAGATGGACCTGGAGGACCTCCTGATTATGAGCCATCTCCAACCTAAGAAAGCCTAGCAATACATGATTAGGGAACAGGGAAAAAGAAACATGAAGCAAACCAGCAAACCACTCATCTGGACCTTACACAAAAGGTGGGGACAGCTTGTCCCCCAGCTGTAGGGAATAAGGTAAAAGGAAGTCTAGATAGTTCCAGAGTATTTTAACAAATTCCCCAGATAGGAGATCATGTAATATTTTAAGTCTATCTTGTAACAAAAAGCATGAATTTGTCTAAATTACAAAATCCCCTGCCTCCAATTCTTAGGATATCCTGCAGAGATAGAACTGTATCAAGAATTCAGGATTCCAACTAATGCCCTCATTTTGGAAGTCATGTTCTTATCCAGACAATATTTCCTTTAAAACTGCACAAAATTAACTTTTTGTTTGAGATATTTGAGTCTTAGTGCTACATAAAAAAATGGTAGCTATTAATTCGTCCACCTTTTAATTCTTCTCCCATTTTTTCCTTCACCACTACCAAGGAAGAATTGTCACTATCAGTGAATTTTCCCCTAATCATTCCAGCCTGTAATAAATTATCCTTTTCTGAGATCATATTTAATCTGTACTATGTAATTTAAACTTCCTTAAGGATTGAACTATTATACAATGTTTCATTTGGAATGAACATTTCTATTCTATGTAAGTCTTTCTAGAAAGACAATGGCCTACAATTAGACTTTTCTCATTAATGTTTAATACAGTTTTAGACACACTGTAAACAGTATTAGACATACTTTAAAATGGTATAATTTAACATGGTAAAAATTTTTAGGTCTGCCTTCCTCACTATCACATGTTTAGAAATAATGATAGTACTTTTCACCAACCTGCCAAGCACCGTGCCATGAGCAAAAGAGTTATGCATTTGGATATGTTAATGTTTTGCTAATTGCGATAGTCAGCAACCAACTTTCATGAACAAAACTCATACCTGGTCTGCCTATTTGGCAAAACCAGAGTCAGCTGCCATCTTAGCAAGGAGCTGTGTATCAAAAGTAAGTCATCGTTAGCAAATCTGAAGACATTAAAAATAGGATACTGAGTTCTGGGAGAAAGCAATTCTTACATTTTGATTATCAAAGCTAGGAAAGTGTGTGTCGGGAGAGAGGGAGTGGATGTGAGTGTGTATGTGAGGAAACACAAAAGTTCACATCAAGATCTTTGTGATACACTCTGAGAAGCTACTGACCTAGAAGGACTTCCTGGACTATCCCCACTGACATTCATTCATTCAACAAGTATTTATTGAGCACCTACTACACATAAGAACTGGGCTATAACTGTAAACAATCCCTGCCATCGTGGAGCTTACATTCTAAGGAAACAATTCAAAGCACTTTTGAAAGCATGGCCGTGGTGGGCAAATTCCTGCCCTATTTTCCTTTGCTTGCCTCCATAATAGTGGTGACTATTATGGCAGTTTCCTTTGATCAAAGTACAAACTCTAACACTCCAATTGGCTTAATAAACACTGATTCTAGTTCTTTTTAGACAAATACCTATGAAATAATTGAAAAGTTATCTGAATATTCACAAAGTTAAAATAGTAATAATACATTGAATATTACTTGCCAATTATTCTTCTAAAATCTTTTTCTACATTTTCTCATTTTATCCTCAAAATAATTCTGTGTCTCTAAATGATAGTTACCTTTATTAACATTCTATAGGTGAGAAAATTACACAAAAGGAGTTTAAGCAACTTTCTCAATGTTACAAGGCAACCATTATAGAATAAAAATATTTATGCATGGCTATCTGTTCTTGAGCATCTGAAAAAATTATTTTGTCCTAATAAAACTTTCCTAAATTAATGTATTTTTCTTATATAGAGAAACAACTTTTGACATTGCATCATCATCCATTCTTCTAAAATGACAGTTTTATTTATTTTTAATTAAGGCAATTATTTATGTAATTCAAATAAATCTGACAACCCGATTTTCATGAGATTTCCTAAAATATTAAAATTACCTTCGAAATATTTTATTTTACTCTGCTAGTGCAGTCTAACTTTTGTGTCTGATATCAATGCTAGGCAAGTGCAGTAAAGCTCTTCATTGCATAAAATTAGGATCAAAATTGGCAGAGGAAGAAGAATCTGTAGAGGCATTTATTTTTTCAAAAGTAGATATGCACTTCACTTTTGCAGCTTTATTTTTTACATTTGTTCCTTTTTGACAAACCCAGTCAAAATAAAACTTTTTTGAGGATTTTTATCTATTACCTATTTCATAACTAGCGGGAGCAGGAATTTGAGAAATGAAGGCAACAGAAAGTCTTCCCATTAATTAGTAGAGCCTGATGACATTCAGGAAGTATCCAGAATCAAAATGTCAAAAAATTTTAAGAGGTATTGATAACAATGAATGATTTGTCCTGTGCTTTCCTACTGTCTATTATAATAACTCATGCTTATTCTATGTTTGGGGCACATTTTAAGTGGCTTTACATAGTATTGCATTTAATTCACATAATTGCATTGGTCCTATTACTATTAGCTTTTACAGGTGAGTAAACTGGGCCAAGGAGGTTTAAGAGACTTGCCCGAAGTTTCAGAGCTAGCAAGTCACAGCACCAGGGGGCCATGCCCCAGAGGTCTGGTTCAGAGTCTACAGGCTTGACCACTACATGACCCTGCCTCAAGATATGCTCTTTTTGCCCATTTTCAGTAATTGCCATGTGGGTTCTATCAGGGAGACTATGAAGCAATGTCACCCCTTCTCCATCTGCCCAAAGGAGCATCCCCTAGGTGTTGGTGCACTAAGCAGACTGGAGAATATACAGGAGTCACCCACAAATTCAAGGATACAGTCAGACTAGAATCGAATCAGAATAGACACTGAGTGACACAGGCCAGACACAGTCCAAAAATAAAGCACCTGGTCTGACCAATACCAACTGAACATTATTAGTCAGGCTAGCCTGGCCCTGAGCTAGGAGAAGCAGGGTTTCCTGGAAGCAAGGAAGAGCCAGGAGTCCAAGAATCTGTCAGAGAATAGCCAGAGCCAGGGATGGCACAGATGTATGGGTAGGCAGTAGGGAAAGCAAAGGTGTAGGAGACAGCTAGGATGAGCTTACATGCTTTTTAAATAAGTCAAAAGAAATGGTTTCCAGTATTGGTTTTTCCTGTTATAGGCAATGCAACGTCTCTGCACTGGAGTGTCCTATCTCTCCCTAGACAGGACATTCTGCACTTGAATGTCCTAACTCTCCCTACCTAATTCAGCAACAAATATTTATCTGCTATGATCTCTTGAGACCAGGAGTTTAAGACCAGCCTGGCCAACATGCCAAAACCCCGTCTCTTCAAAAAATACAAAAATTAGCCAGGCGTGGTGGCGAGTGCCTGTTGTCCCAGCTACTCAAGAGGCTGAGACAGGAGAGTCACTTGAGCCCTGGAGGCGGAGGTTGCAGTGAGCTGAGATCATGCCACTGTAACTGAGCCTGAGTGAAAGAGTGAGACTCTGTCTCAAAAAAAGAAAAAAAAAAAAAAGAAAAAGAAAATACAGTAGAGAAATACAAGCCCATTTTGGAAAATCTCATTTTTTGAGAAAGTAAGATTAAATGGCTCAGGATTTCTACTGACTTAGAAAATGCCTTTAAACAGTTTTAGAAAATTAAACCAAATTAATGCATATAAAGAATATCGATAACACATAAACATGTAATTTATATTTATATTAAATGTATTTGTACCATATAATCTGCTTATGGTATACCTTCTTTTTATATCTCCAACCCCACTTCTGTCTTTATAAAATTTCTCAAAGAAAGTAGTACCTAATTTGCATATGTTAGAATGGAAATTATCCTGTAAAGATCCATCTACTAAATGCGAGATGTATTTAAGGAGCATCTACATTTATAATAGACATAAGCCATTTCTAATTTAAATCACATGTTATTTTGTTTACTTTTTGAAAAGAATGTGACATGGAAAGGGCATCACCATCTAATGAAACCTCTTCATTTTACAAATTAGAAAAACAATGCCCAGAAAGTTGTAACTTATAGACATCTCGGAGTCATGAAATGGCAGAGCTGGAACCAGGGCTCATGTCTGCTCAATGCCCATTCTCATCGCATTTCCACCATCTCACACACACACACACACACACACACACTAGTGCCTCATGCATCTTATTGCTCACATTCTTTTCAAAAAGTAAATAGAACAACATGTGACATAATTTAGGAAGGGGACTTAAAAGTAAAGTGTGTATGACAGAAATAGGGCCACTTAATGGAAACAGCGATGCCAACAAATTACGTTCTTTAGCATTTTGCAAGAAGTAGAGCTTTAAGGGGATCTAGAGACCAAATTCAATTTCCCAAGCCAATCATTTAACAGGGCGGTTGTACATTTAGGTTACCCTGAGTGTACAATAGCACTGGATTCGAGTTTTGCTTTTTGATTTTCATTTCTGTCTTTTGACAAGTTTTGTGATAGTAAAGGGGAAAGAATGTCCATCGACTTTCAATAGTCATTTCTACTATGACACTTCTGCTAAAACATCACCCTCATTTAGGCCCCAAGTAGCTCATGCCCAGATTATACCTATGAGACAATCAGGTCCTCTGGCCCACAGGCGCCCCCGCTTCCTATACCGCACCTCACTGACAGATTTATCACCTTTAAACCATTGTTTGCATCATATCACTCCCAGTCAAGCCCTGTGATGGTGTGTGTTTAATAGCTTATTGATTCTTTTCCAAATATTCTAATCTGGCTTTTTCAGTTCTTCATAATCTGTCTGCCTCTCAGAAATTCTACTCTTTCCAGTAAAGCATGCTCATTCGCATCGCCAACCCTTTACTAATTGCTTTTTCCCTTGTCTCTGTTCCCTCTTTGCTCTCTACTATTGCAAACTCTACCCAAGCCTCAAGGCACGCATTCGTGTCCTCCATTCAGCCTTTCCCCACTATTCCAGCCCCCGCTGTTGAGCTCTTTCTCCCTTTTCTGATTCCATGAATTTTTCCACAGGTTACCCTGCTGGGCTTGCATTTCCAAATTCAGTGCAAGTTCTAGGGCAGGAATCATGTTTTATTTTAGGAATCTCATGAGCCCTTTCCCCACCTCCATTGCTACATACCTCAGCACCTTGCTGACTACGACAGATTCTCAGGGAATACTTTGACTGTTGGATAGTTTAGACACGGTGGAGGAAGAGAATGTCAGCTACTTGCAAGCAATGCTGGCAAAAGCATCAGTACTATTTCTAGGGTTAAGTCTCAGCCCCATTGCTCTTCTTCATGAATGTACACATTCACTCTACCACTAAATTGTTACTGACTCCTTCCTCTTCAGGGTTTGTTAAATAAGTTTATTTTCTCTAACCTTGGTCCTAAGTCTGATCCACCTCCACGCAAGTTCACTGTACCTTTTTAGCCACCTCTCTTACTCCAAGGACACAGTCAAATGAAAGTTTTCATTTAGGCTCCCCCTCTTTTTCCTCAATAAGAGGAATTCCCATTCTTTTTCATTTGTGGTGTCCCCTTCCCAGGCTTGAAGGTAGGAGTGATATCGTGGTGACACTTCAGCTGTGGAGACTCTCCTCCTACCACATAAATGCTCCAAACCCAGATGTGTCTACAGCCCAGCTAAGATTAGAAAATGTTACTGGTTTCCCTTCCCTTCTCTGCCCCGCAAAATGACCATGATGCAGACAGCATGCTTTGAAGAGTTGGGATTTGTTCCTACTTAGAAGCCTTCTCACTACCTTCCCTCGGTGGAGGGGAAGGGGAAGCCTGCTTCCAGCCGCATCTGAAGTTCCAGCTCTGCTTTGTGAGTTCTGACTCCTAAGGAGGCAGGAGAGACCCTCTGGAGGGCTCTAGGCATCCTGCTACTCCTCCTCCCGCTGGCACTCTTCCCTAACGCCAGATGATCACACCTTCAGTCAAAGAGTTCCCGTTCTTCTGCCTCCTGCAGGATATGCTTCTTGGTCTATACTACCACGTGAGCTTCTTTAGTGGGTTTCCCTGCTCGCCCCCGCCTTCCCCTCCCCCCTCCCCCCCCCCCCCGCCCCTCACTTGGGAGCACAGCGCCTCACCCCGGTGGACAGCCCGCCGGCGCCGCCAGGCCCTCTGCTGTGCGCACAAGGCAGCAGCTGGCGGCCTGCTCGCAGCACTGGCAGCGAGGACCTCGGAATCGCTTCCGCCCTCGGGCCTTCTCACGCGTCTAGGGACTGCCTCCAGCAGGTGCAGCCCCAGGTGCCCAATTGCCAGATCTTTAACCTCGCGCTCTCCCAGCCTTCAAAGTTCTCCAACCCGCGCCTGCCAGCCCCAGCGCGCCCTCTTGTCCAGATGCCAGCTCGGTTCAGGGTTCGCCCTCCCCGCGACTCCAGCCCCAGACTTTCCTCCTGGTTTCCAGTGCCCAGCACGGCCACTTACCCAGGGCAAGGGCCAGGAGCAGTGGCAGGGAGCTGGCGCCGCTGCCCCGGGCGGCCCGGTCCATCAACCCCTCTCTGCCGGGCCGGGCAGCCCCTAGACAAGTCTCCCTCCTTCTTCGCCCCCTTCCCGGGCCTCGGGCGCCTGAGAGGGTGCCTGGAAACTAATCCCGGAGCCAGAAGGAAACGAAACTACTTCCCAGGCTGGCACCCTGGCTACAAGGCCGGGAAACACCCAGGGCGGGAGGCCGGCCGGCTCCGTGAATGTCGCCGGGAGGAGGGAGCCTCCTATTTATCCCCGCTCCTCCTGCACACACCCCGCCAAAGAGGCGCAGGACTTGGTCCTGGGAGCCTCCACGCTGCTCCCACCCAAATTGCCCCACACCCATACCCACACCCAGGGACATATTCGGGCTGCCCTCGGACCAGCTCACCACTCCCCCTGCTGGGTCTCACCTGACTGACTGTTCATTTCCCTCCCCTCTAGGGCGTAAACAAGGTAGGGAGGGAGTTGTAAAGAATCCGCGTGGAGGGGTGTCGGGGGTTCCCGTCGGGCCTGCAGGCTGACCTAAACTCCTGGAAGCCACCGAGGAAGAGTCAGAGACCCAAACGTGTTCTGGAATTCTAACTTCCTTTATTTCAGAGGATTGCTAGTGTCATGGAGAAACCAGACTCACCATTCATTGTGGTTGACTTCAGGCATTTGATAATGTAGGCAATTTCAAAAGAGTCATTGTTGCCTTTTAAAATCTTGAAGCCATAGCGAAACCTCGTCTCTACAAAAAATACAAAAGTAAATTAATAGCCGGGTATGGTGGTGTGCACCTGCAGTCCCATCCATTCCCTGAGGCTGAGGCGGGGAGGATCGCTTAAGCTTGGGAGATGGAGACTTCAGTGAGCCTAGATCGAGCCACTTCACACCAGCCAAGGCGCAAGAGTGAGACACTGTTTCAAAACAACGACAACAACAACAACATCAGCAACAAAAAAAAAAAAAAAAGAAAAGAAAAAAGAAAAGAAAAGAAATGAAAAAAGTCTTCAAGCTAGTGTCTTAGTTTCTGGGTGCATTGTCTTCTAATAATTCTTAAAATTGGGGCTCACCAGGACCTACTTTAGAAATTTCATTTGTATTTCTGTTTATGAATTTACTCATGTATTCAGTATATTTTCATTTACTTGCATTAAGCAATTTCTGGAACAGAAAGACATCCTCACAGCTTTTAGAGAAAGCAAGCAGCATCCAATTTTACCTTATGTGGTTACATATTGCCTCCAAGATAACCAAAAGGTACAGCTGCTTTTGTACTGGTCTGTGTTCCTCATATAAGATTTATGTGGATAATTATGCCCCTCAGTACAGAAATTTTATTTCTATAGCATCCAAAAGTCATGTAAGCCTTATTTTACATATGAAATGTAGTTTGGGTGTCTGCCTCTTCCTCCTCATCCTATTGTTTAAATTAAATAAATTGTTGTGCACTTTTCTCCCACGAATAACATTTCATTTCAAAACTAAATTATTTTACTGCCCCAGGCAACTGATATATCCGGTGGAATAAAAATCAGCTCTTAATTTTCAGAATCCCATTCTAGTCCCACATGACAGCTCATAAAACATTGGTAGAGAGGGCAGGCATGAAGTTTAAAGAAACCCAAAGTTGTAAGATGGAAGGTTACTGCACCCCAGCTAAAAAGAGCAGAAACACTGGAAGCCAATGGATTTTGACATCATCTCCCTCCCTCTCAACACTTCCACCCTGCGTTTTTCTTTTCTGATATTCTCTCCATCCCTCAGCACCAGTGCCCTAAGTTAAAGTATCTCTTACTCCAAGATGGCATTTAGCCTAGCCAACAGCTGTCCTGTTAGCCCCAACAGAATGCTACAATTTTGTTTTCCTTTTTCGTAGAAAAAGGAATAATAATAAATAATAAAAAAAAAAAGCGAGACCTAAACAAAAAGTACTAAATGTTTGTTGAGCATTGGAAAATTCCAGGACTTGGTGTAAGTATTCATCATTTATGCCATTCAAGTGGTAAATTAACTTTTTCAGGCCACTAGAATATGAAGTAGTATAATTTAATATACTAAATAGGACAGATAAATTAATAACCTTCTTTGAGGGCTTTATTTACCACCATAAATAAAATAAGTACTCCCAAGAAAATCCAAATTTTCTGACACTGGATATCCAATCTCTTCAAGGTTAAGAGACTTTTCCTGTCTTTTTTTGTTTGTTTGTTTCTTTTTTTCCCTCACTTTCTTTCTCTCTGTTCTTCCTCCTCTTCTTCCCTCTCCTTCTCCTTCTTCTTTTTCTCCCCCAGCCCCCAACCACCTCTCTCTCTCAAGTCATTTGCTTATGGGGCATGGTAAAACTGGAATACAACCATTACATTTGGAAGAGTGGAAGGTAAGAATTGATTTTCCTGAGTCCTCAATCATGTAACTGAGTTGCGTCTCAGTGCTTTCGTTTGCAAGCTGAGCTGTTACTAAGAGAAAAATAAACCAAAGTTACACCAGAGTCACAAGGTGAAACTTGTATTCCTAGTTAACCCCAAGGTAGGAATTGCTTGAGTGCTGTTCTTCCTGTGCCAGGTTTAGGCAGGTATAACCAGTCCTCCCAAATCTGGTATGAGGCTTAAGTAGATTCCTTTGGAGGGCCTTTAAGCATCAGCCTTTTTCTCTTCCCACACAGAACAGCCTGCAGCTGGGACCGTCCTCCCCGTCTTCTGGACAGGACAAAATAAACTTGTAGTTACATATAGGGCACAACACATAAACAGACACACGCCATGATGGAAAGGAAAATTTTGGAATGCATTCCTTCTAGGCCAACATGTATTCTCCAAATGAAGGCTTTAAGGCATTCAGTAGTATAGGAAAATTTCCTAATGACCATTAACTTTATTTAATTTAATAAGAGTGGGCAAATGAAAATGATGAAAGGCATTTTTAAAATTGTAATTTTTATAGTAATGATAAGCATCATGCATTGTAGATTATTAGTGGTACAGTCTCATAGAGAGAACTTTCAAATATTTTATTTAAAACTACTGAATTGGTTTCTAAGAATGTATCAGTGAAAAATCACTGCTCAAAACTTGTATTCAGGTAATTGTATTTTATAATCTAGTTGTTCTGAGGGAGGTAGTTATTTTTTTCCTGCCTACTTTCTTGTATCTTCCTCTTCAGTCTAGGCGATCCACTTTTTATATGTATTTCTCAATGTGTTTGATTTGTACCTCTTTTATTTTTATTTATTTATTTTTTTTGAGACAAAATCTTGCTCTTGTCCCCCAGGCTGGAGTGCAATGGCGTGATCTCTGCTCACTGCAACCTCTGCCTCCAGGTTCAAGCAATTCTCCTGTCTCAGCCTCCCAAGTAGCTGGGGATTGCAGGCACCTGCCACCACACCCAGCTAATTTTTTGTGGTTTTTTTTAGTAGAGATGGGGTTTCACCATGTTGGCTAGACTGGTCTCGAACTCCTGACCTCAGGAGATCCACCTCGGCCTCCCAAAGTGCTGGGATTACAGGCGTGAGCAACCATGCCCGGCTGACTTGCTATCTCTTTTAAATGGCAGCTTAACATATGTTATTAAACCTCAAAAATAATTGTCTCTGTGACATTATACCTGTTAGTTTCAGTTCACCATGATGATCTTTTTCTTTGGCCATATTGAAACATACTTCAAAAAGTAACTTCTGATTTTAAAAAATCTGGGCTTTTGTGCTGGCCCTAGTTGTAGGCTAAGTGAGAAAGCACCTATGTGGCCCTAGACATCTCTTCCTAAAGTCCTTGCCACAGTGGCTTCATCTCTTCCTACTTGGTCCCAGACTCCCAGCAAGGTAGACACTCCTCTAGGTGGGACAACAGAGCTGGAATATTATGTACAATTGGTTTTGGAATCTGTTCAGTCTGTTCAATTTGGATCTGTGTCACCCAATGACTGAACCACAAACTACTTACCTCTCTGAACCTCAGTTTCCTCATTGATAAAATGTGATGGTAATGACTTGCACAGTTTTTATGATTCCCAATAATACATATCTTCAAGGAAAAAATCTGGTGTATTAGAAACTGTTCAGTGAATTATAGTTGATAGTAGTAGGAGTAGGAGTACTAGTAGTAGTAGTATTGGTAGAGATGGGTGTCTCACTATGTGACTAGTCTCGAACTCCTGGCCTCAAGTAATCTTTCCTCCTCAGCCTCCCAAAATGCTAGTATTACAAGCATGAGCCACCATGTTCCACTGATAGTTGTTATGTCATTATAAAATTTTACATGGTACATAGAGAGAACCAGTAGGAAAAGGCATCCTTACTAACCCTCTCTTACTAATAGTTGAAGTAGAGAAAGAAAAGCACAGAGCAAGGCTCTGCTGGGAAAGTAACACTGAGCTAAAATTCCATGGATTTGGGTGCAATTTTGCCTCTTCATACGCCCTTACACCTCTCTGACCACCTTCTCCATCCTTTTTATTTCTCCTTCCTCCTTCAACTCTCTTTAGAGACCAAGATAGCATGTAACCCAGGATACAAAAACGTGTTGAATATAAACAAAGTACTGTGATTTGAAGATTTAAATAAATGAGCTACCTAGTTTCCCAGAATGCAAAGAAATAAATTCAAAAATTAACTCAAAAAATGAATGTTTGTTGTTGTTGTTGTTGTTGTTGTTTTTGAGACAGAGTCTCACTCTGTTGCCCAGGTTGTTGTTATTTTTGAGACAGAGTCTCATTCTGTTGCCCAGGCTGGAGTGCAATGGCATGATCTTGGCTCACTGCAAACTCTGCCTCCCGGGTTCAAGTGATTCTCCTGCCTCAGTCTCCCAAGTAACTGGGATTGCAGACATGCATCACCACGCCAAGCTAATTTTTGTATTTTTAGTAGATACGGGGTCTCCCCATGTTGGCCATGCTGGTCTTGAACTCTCAACCTCAGGTGATCCACCCAGCTAGGCCTCCCAAAGTGCTGAGATTACAGGTGTGAGCCACCGCACCCAGCCAAATAATGAATGCTTAATGAGTTTACAACAAACTAACACAGCTTTACGTGGTCATTTTCCCTCCTTCCCCCAACTTCTTGGTAAGGAGAAATGGTGACAGGAAAGAGTAAGAAATGAGAAGCAGCAAAGCTGGAGAAGAGAGGGAGGATGAGCTTAAAATAATTCTTCAAAAAATCTTTCATAGATGCAGAATGATATGTTAAAGGAGTTAAAAAAAAAAGGCGAAATCTACCTTTTGTATCATCTTCGTTTCTCATCCTTCCTTTGTTTTAAGGTGACATCAATATACATGTTATTAACCTCAAAATAATTTAATGGTCCTTATGATTCCCCCAAACAATTCAGTTATAACGTTAGTCTAACAATCCTTGGAATTTAAGATTTTTTCAGAGATAACTACATGTCTTCCTTTAATGATACATTTAAATTGCTTTTATATTTCTCATAGTGTAATTATTTTGGAAATATTTCTTTAGCCCTATAATATATACCTGCCATCTGTCCATAAATACAGTATTTTTAAAACGCTAAAACTAATGTAAACTCTTCAGAAATGAATTAGCAGAAAATATGATATCATGCTTACAAAATATTCTGAAGTTACTGTCCTTTGTCTTTAAGGTATATTGAAAGTTCTTATTATTGTCCCTATGAATCTCTGTAAGATACTTTTAATAATTTTGTCCCCAGCATTACCACCTAATAATGGTCCACATAACTAGTTAGTTTTGAGATCCAAGGAGTATAATCCACAAATGCAAACAAGTTTAAACCTTAGAAAATAAAACCAGCATTACTCTCTAAATTTACTATGTTTAGGCTTTTGGGAGATAAGAAAAACTAGTATCCATTTAATTTAATAAGAATTAATTATCTACATTTGTACAATACTTTCCCATATATTAACGATTTGAATGTAAAGTAGCTGCTGAGATAGGCAGGCAGTATTATTATTCTCATCTTAATGAGAGGAAATAGATGTCTGCATAGTCAAGTGATTGGTCCAACTTTCAAAGTAACTCCTAGAATCAAGGTCTGAAGGCAGTAAGGCTCAAGCTATCATAACGAAATGCCATAGACTGGGTGGCATAAACAACAAAAATTTATCTTCTCACAGTTCTAGAAGCTAGGAAGTATGAGATCCGGTGATTCAGTCCTAGTGAGGTCTCTTTTCCTGGCTTGCAGATGGCCACCTTCTCACTGTGAGCTCACATGGCCTTTTTTCATCATGTTCACATGAAGAGAGATAGGGAGATCTCGCTTTTTCTCTTCTTATGAGGCCACTAATCCTATCAGGTTGGGACTCCATTATTATGACACCATTTAAACTTAATTACCTCCTAAAAATCCTATATCCAAGTCACCCTGGGGGTTAGGGCTTCAATGTATAAATTTTGAGGGAATACAAACATTCAGTTCATAACATAGAGTTTGGGTTTGGGAATTAGACAGGTTTAGCTCTGCCACTTTTTTCTTTTTAATAAAGCTTTTTATGTTTAAAACATTTAGATTTAAAGAAAAACTCAAAAATATTACAGAGAGTTTCTGTATATCTTGCATGTAGTTTCTCCTATTGTTAATAGCTTACCTTAGTAAGGTTCATTTGTTGAAACTAAGGAACAAACATTAGTGCATTGCTATTAACTAAAGTCCATATTTTACTTACATTTTCTTAGTTTTTGTCTAATTTTTTTTTTCTGTTCCAGTGTCCCATCCTGGATACCACATTACCTTTAGTCGTCATTTGTCCTAAGGATCCTTTTGGCTGTGACAGTTTTTCAGACTTTGTTTTTGCTGGCCTTGAAAGTTTCAAAGAGTACTCATCAGGTATGTTATAGCATGTTCTACAATTGTGTCTTTTCTGAGGTTTTTCTCATGGTTAGGTTTTTCTGGTTTGGTGGAAGAAGACCACAATGATAAAATATCATTTCTACTGATTTTATGAAGGGTGAATAATGTCAACATGATAACTATTCTTGATATTGACCTTGGTCACCTGGTTGAGTTCATTTTGTCAGGTTTCTCCATAGTAAGTAATTCTTTACCTCCTCCTACTCCCCGTACTGTATTCTGGAGGGAAATCACTAAGTCCAGCCCATACTTACTAGTGGAGAGTTATGCTCTACCTTTCTGAGGGAGGAGTATCAACATAAATTATTTAGCATTTTTTGCAAAGATTTTTCTATTCTCTTATATTTGTTTATTCAGTCATTCATTTATATTGTTATGAATTAATGGAATTATTTTATATTTGCCCTATAATCCAAAACAACTTGGATCTCTGTTACCACCTGCTGAATGCACGTTTTAATAGAGTATGAGTTATTTTTCCTTTGCTCTTCATTGCAGTCATGTATGGAATACAGGTCACATTGGAGGAAAACATGCAACTCGATCTATTGTATTTGTTAAAGTAAGCTAAGACAGGACATAGGCTCTGGTAAAGATTTTATTACAACAAAAACACAAATTGACAAATTGGACCTAATTGAACTACAGAGCTTCTGCACAACAAAAGCAACAACCAACAGAGTAAATAGACAACCTACAGAATGGGAGAAAATATTTGCAAACTGTGCATTCAACAAATATCTAATGTATAGAATCTATAAGGAGCTTAAACAAATTAACAAGCAAAAAACCAACAACTCATTAAAAAGTGGGCAAAGCACATGAACAGACACTTTTCAAGAGAAGACTTACAAGCAGCCAACAAGCATATAAAAAGATGCTCAATGTCACTAGTAATTACAGAAATGCAAATCACAATAAGATACCATCTTACACCAGTCATAATTGCTGTTATTAAAAGGTCAAAAAAATAACAGATGCCTGCAAGGTTGCGGAGAAAAGGGAACACATACACTGCTAGTGGGAATGTAAATTAGTTCAGTCATCGTGGAAAGCAGCTTGGAGATTTCTCAAAGAACTTAAAAGAGAACTACCACTTGACCCAGCAATCCCTTTACCGAGTATATACCCAGAAGAATGTAAATCATTCTGCCATAAAGACACATGCACATGTATGTTCATTGCAGCACTATTCACAATAGCAAAGACATGGAATCAACTAAATGTCCATTAATGGTACACTGGATAAAGAAAATGTGGTACATGTACACCATAGAATACCACACAGCCATAGTGAAGAATGAGATTGTGTCCTTTGCAGCAACATGATGGAGCTGGAAGTCATTCACCTAAGCAAACTAACACAGAAACAGAAAACCAAATCCTGCATGTTGTCACTTATAAGTGGGAGCTAAATATTGAGTACACATAGACACAAAGAAGAGAACAATAGACACCAGGACCTAATTGAGGGTGGAAGGTGGGAGGAGGGTGAGGATCAATAAACTACATATTGGAAATTATGCTTACTACCTGGGTGATGAAATGATCTGTACTCCAAACCCCCATGACATGCAATTTACCTACATAACAAACCTGCATATGTACTCCTGAACCTAAAATAAAAGTTTAAAATTTTTTTAATTAAAAAAGCAAGCTAAGATATGATGACACATAAATTTCAGAATTCAATGGCTTAAAGAACAATATTTATTACTTTTTTATGTAACTGCTTAGGGTGGGGATAACAGGAACTACAAAGCCATTTAAAGACCTAGAGTCATGGAGGCTATACCATCTTCACATTTCTCTCCCAGTAAAATGTCTCCAATGTTTAAATGGAGGGGAGAGCATGTACTGAATAATTGTATGGGCCAGGCCTGAAAGTAGTATATACCTTGTATGTTCACATTCCATTGACTAGAACTCAGTCACACAGCCATAACTCTTCAGGGAGCCTGGAAAATATAGTCCAGTTGTACCAGGAAAAAAGGGAGAATGGATTTTGGTGGACATGCAGTCTGCCACAACTAGTAAATGAAATGAAGAAGTGTGTAAATACAAACTTGCAGAATAACATCATTGACATGGTTTTAAAAATGTCATCTACCACCAGAGATAACGATGCTGTTGCTAGTGTTAGTTCTAGGCTGAAATTTTAATCAGATAATGTGTAGGGAAATGCTTTGGAGGCTGTAAAGTTGTAAACAAGTGTGAAGTGTTATAATTATTTCTCATTTTAGCTTCATGCATTGAAAAAAAATACATATTGAAAATGTGTTAGCCCCAACAATCATAACTAACTTAGAATTTGTTCATTCTAAGATGCACACTTTTTGATGCTTTATCATCATTGACATCAGGACGCATCTCTCCATGCTGTCACGCAGCAGTTACAATAAAGTTGTTATTCCTTCAGCATACTCTCAAAGGCTTAACAGATAATCCTGTAGACCAAAATGGAACACCCTTTTAAGTAATGCTATATCACCAATACCTTTAAAAGCATGAAAAAAATTGTGTGGAATAACAAAAATAGCAATAATTCAAAGTTAAAACTAGTTAGGAAAAGTAAGACTTGGTATTTAACATTTGCCTATTTATTTCTTTTTATGCATACATAATACCAGTATATAATAATCTATGTATAAATCTAAAATATTTCTTTCAATTAGGATAAAATTAAAATTCCAAGCAATAAGAAAATATTTGTCATTGTTTAATTTTTAATTAAAAAATTGTTTCCTTAACATCCATAAAGTAATGATACATCATATAAACAATATTATTTTATATCAGACAAACTATGGCATTTGGCGCTCAAAATTATAAACTCCTTGACATTCTCTAGTCTGGACTGGCACTCTTGGCAGAGCTGGCTGATGCCTCAGCTATGTTATTTCAACCACAACACAAGCCATGGCCCAAAATATATGCTCAAATCCCCTTCTTTGGTTTGCTAAAATTCTCACTAAAATTATTTTCTCCCTTAAGTATATTTCCTAGAGAAGCTCATAAAAAATGTAAAGTTGTTATCCAAGAGAGCTAGCTCATTAAGACATTAACATCCTTTAAATAGTAGATGAACTAATTTAGTATAAGAGATAGGCAGTCACTTAGTGAGATATGACAGGAAATTTCTGTCTGCTGCATAAAGTATCATTAAAGACTACAGGCTGGGAAATCAAACTCAAAGCTGGGTCAGCTTACTATAGGCAAATGTGCTGAGTAGGAAGAAAGGGAAAAAAATCACAGCAAAAGGCAAAGGAGGGAAAACCGAGACAATTTTTGCTTACCCTCCATTTTGTTTATACTCCACTTTGGCCTTCATTATAGTATTTCTTTCTGCTCCTCTATTCTTGCAGAAAGATCTGTAGAATTTCATTAGAAATACAAATCTCAGTGATATAACACTGGCCTGAGGACCTGGGTAGAAGTGAACCTCAAGAAAGCAAACCCTGCCTTTCCTCTCTGCCTCATATTTATGAAGGTAAAATCTGGGTAGCATTGCAATTGTGCTTATATCTTCTACTAAATAATTTCACAAAGCACCTCTATGGAAATAATATACAAAAAATCTATTTCTATATTTTCTCATTTAATTTTCATCATAACCCTGTGGAATGTTATTTCTCCCATTTTAAAGAGGAAAAACTAAGGCTAAAGTAAGTTAAATTATTTGCTTGAGGACACATAGAGAGTACATGATACAACTTGGTCTCACTCTCAGATCCTGTGATTTAGAACTGTAGAATTTTCTAACACAAGGCCAGATTTCTCTTTTGGGATGTTCAGCAGTGCAGGTAAAATAAAATTGTTGGGGAGGTATTATAGGTAACCACATACATGCAATAACCAGTTCTCCATTCTGGAAGATGGTGACACACATTGTGACAATGGAATCCTCCAGGCCCATGATATGTTTTTCTTGCTCACCTGAGCCTGAGTGCAGGAGGTCTACATTGGTGGTATGGCATCCTACCACTGCAATCATGATAGAAAAACAGTTAAGCTTCTTAGAAATCTTAGAACAGCTTTACAGACTACAACAAAAAGGGTAGGACTCTACAAAACTGGAGGCATCTGGGCTTGGGATGTTCTAAATCAAGAAAACTAAAATCTAGAGAACCTACCAAGAATAATCGCAATGACTGATTCTTCTTCCATTAAGAACCAACATTTCTGAAAAACCTATAAAAAATTAGAAAGTTTATTATCCATCCCAGCTTCTAGATTCATTATCAAGAAAAAGAAGAGTACTTTGAACACATAGATGTAGAAGTAAAACACTAAGTGTCACTAAACTACTGTTCACCTGAATTGTCAGAACAATTAGTTCATCATTTCATTATTCTATTTGGCAAATTTTCCTGGAGAACCTACAATGAGCCAAGCAGAGTGACACTAAAGAATGTCATACCTGCCCCTGGTGCCTTTCCTCCAGGTCACATCCTGATCCTGTTCTCTGGATTTTATCAGGTTTTGAGAGGAGGTAAGAAGACAAAGCCCAAGGACAAGAGAGCCACATTCCCTAGACATAGGGCAAAGCTAGCCTATCCTGTCTGCCTCATTTATCCCATATCATATTCTGGTTCTGTAATGCCTCCGAGCCCTCTCCAAGCAAATACACAGTACTATGAAGAAAATGTTGCCCTATTTGCTTCTCCAAACATTGCCCTATTTGCTCCTCCTCTTAGCACAGTGGCCCAATTGTGGATCTGTGAGGATTCCATTACATCCTTGACTCATGTTAACATTCCTCCTTTGGAATGATGTAAGAAAGAATGCACAGAGCACCCCCTAGAGAGTAATGTAAGTGACCAACAATTGATTCATAAGCATTATCATAAATCCCATGAGGAAAAAAATAATTGGGAGGAGTTTTTAGAAAATACTACTTTATATGTGCTAATATCACAAGAAAAGTAAGTTAAAAAGTTAAACAAGGAGGACAGTATAATCTTAAAATTTAAATCTTAAGTAAAGATACAACCTTGGTTCAAAACTTAGCATTGTTCTTTGCCAGCTATGTGACCTTGAGCAAATTACTTAGCTTTATCCAACCCAAATTTTCACAGCTCTAAATTGAAAATTATAGCAGAACTACTCATAGGGTTCTTGTAAGATTGAAATGGGAAATTAAAGGCTTATAGCATGGTGCCTGGTACATAACAAATATTCACTATTCATTATTATAATTATGCACAAGATAGCCTCAAAGTTATCCCAAGATTTGGTGCAATTGTAGCAATCACTGGAAGAGTATATTAGAAAGAAGCAGCCTTGTTAGAAGATGTAGAGATTTACACCTGTATGAGACTCTCAGGTCCTGAAAGCAGACCTTATGAAGTACAGTGGAAAGTATCAGGGTGAAGATAAAAAAAAAGTGGGGCTGGAAGAGATGGTGAGGGATAGAAATCAGAAGTAACAGTGTTGTGAAAATATCTTGCAAATTACTGGCCAGATAAAAAATAGTTTCCTAACCTATATAATGGCAAAATCATTAGAAAGAAAAGATTTTCTTTCTACTTTTGCCCCTATTCCAGCTCATCAAATAGATACTGAATACCTACCTTGTACTAGGCTTTATATTAGGAAATGCTGTTATTACTCAAATGAAAACATCATCTATGAGGGCCCTCTGCCTGTAGCATCTTTCACTAGACTGTAGACACACTTATTCTGAACAAACTGGATGCTCCTGCCCACCTAGCTATTCCATAGAAGGTCACCTTAACAGGTAGGGAAGGAATTCCTTCAGTTAAGAGTATGTGAGTGCCTTATTCCTCTGCTAGTATAATAACAACAATGAACGCTTACTGTGTACCAGGCACTGTTCTAAACACTTTATGTACATTAACTTTTTTAAATGTTCACCACATATATTGTGAATTATATACTATTGTTATCCTCATTTCACCATTGAGAAAAACTAAAACAGAAGTTGAATAACTCGCCCAAAATCACGTGGGTAAAATGTGGCAGAGCTTTGCTATATGTGCTACATACGCGCAAATTCTGAACTCTGAACACACACTTCAAATCCAATGACCTAGTAGTAAATCACTGACTCTGACTTTGAAGACCTCAAACAATAATGTGGGGTGAGGTCAGCCTTCTGACCATCTGCTGAAAGCCGCATTTGGGAACAACAGTGTATCTAATGAATTCTTCACTTTCCTTTCTGAAAAATCATATCTCTTCACAATATAGAGGAGGAGATGGGACAATTATTGCTTTGGTTGTAATTGAAACTCACAGGAGGAATTGGTTATATAGTTAAGGCAAAATAAATTATAGAAGAAAAATGACTATGCAACCCTAGAATTAGTGATGGCCACATAGGGGAAAGCTGGAGTCCACTCTGCAACTTCAGTTGAAAGAAGGCAGACTTGCAAAAGCATATCAGGGAAAACAGGCATGTTAAAATAATAGGACACAAGAAGCTAAAAGAGGTGAATGAATGTTTCAAGAGTTAAAAGTGCTCAAGAAAACAAGATTCGAATTATGTAATTATTAACAATTTCAGTTAGAGGCAGTCACAGACCTCTTAAAATAGCATCAAAAGGGGCTGAGGTGTGTGAAAATGATTCAGGACCACAGAAAGGTTACCCTAATTATGTTTATAATGAAAATATCAAAAAAAAAGGCCTAGCGCTCCTGTTCTATGCCAATGGTGCAACATACACAAATCACATACATTTTTAAATTTTTCACCTGTATTGTGATTTTATTTTTTCTACCAAGGAGAACCAAAGGAGCAGGAAAAAAACACCTGAAGTAGTATGAAAACTCAAGATGCGTGTAGAGATTTTAAAATTGTTCTCAACTCCCTTAATGAATTTGAGTATTTTTTATTCCTATGGATCACATTCCAAAGACAGTGGGGAAGGGGGGTGCTGGTGAGAAGCTCTTAGTAATCTCTGTGAAATCAGTTCCAAAAGACTGAAGAAAAGAAATATATTTTTAGTGATCCCAAAAGGGAAGAACATGTATTTATAAATGATAGGTTGCTAAACTTAACCAGACTGGGGTGGGTTCTTGCCTCTGTTTCACAAGTGACAGCTCTTTCTGGGTTGTTTAGCCTTAAGCAGAGAGGACAGGGCAAGGAGGGAGGGAAATTGGCTTGCATGACAGATGTCTTCAAATATTTGAAGAGTTGTCATGTGGAGAATGAATTATATTCATAACTGCTGAGTCCCAGTGGTTATAACAAGGACCTAGCGCTTAGAGGCAGATGAGTTTGGATTCAATATAAGAAAGTCTGTCTAAAATTTTAATGAGAAAATAGACTCCCTTGGGAAATAGTAAGTTCCCTGGCACTAGAAGTGCACATGCTGTGTATTGTAAAGGAAACTAAAATAAGTTCATCTCCCTCCTAACTGGACATTAGGATGCTCCAAGACTATAGGACCTCAAACAGTCTTTTCAGCCCTAAAATGCTAATGCAAGTCAAGATTTCTTCCTTCAACATAGTTTTAAACTGACCAAATGGTCATTAATAAATTATTTCTGCTTAAATATCCCATGAAACCAGCCACTGAAAAAGTAATTTTGGGGACTGGGGGGATGGATGATGAGAAATTACTTAATGGGTATAATGTACATTATTCAGGTGATGGATATACTAAAAGCCCAGACTTAACCAGTATACCATATAACCATGTAACAAAATTGCACCTGAACACCTTAAACTTATACAAATTTTTAAAATAAAGCAAAATAATAATAATTTTAAAAATTCATTAACATACTAATGGCTGAGAATTTCCTATGTTCTAAACTATTCTCTAATTGCAACTTTATTTAAAACTAGTACTTTTGATTTATGGTCTGTAATATTCTGTAATATTCATATGCTCATCTGCTCCTAAAGAAATATAAAATAAATTCTAAAGTGTTTTTATTACAAATTTTGGTCTATTGGTCTCATAAAGGACACAATTTTTTTTTTTTTACAAAATCAATGTGCAAAAATCACAAGCATTCTTATACACCAATAACAGACAAACAGAGAGCCGAATCATGAGTGAACTCCCATTCACAATTGCTTCAAAGAGAATAAAATACCTGGGAATCCAACTTACAAGGGACATGAAGGACCTCTTCAAGGAGAACTACAAACCACTGCTCAATGAAGTAAAAGAGGATACAAACAAATGGAAGAACATTCCATGCTCATGGGTAGGAAGAATCAATATCGTGAAAATGGCCATACTGCCCAAGGTAATTTATAGATTCAATGCCATCCCCATCAAGCTACCAATGGCTTTCTTCACAGAATTGGAAAAAAACTACTTTAAAGTTCATATGGAACCAAAAAACAGCCCGCATCGCCAAGTCAATCCTAAGCCAAAAGAACAACGCTGGAGGCATCACGCTACCTGACTTCAAACTATACTACAAGGCTACAGTAACCAAAACAGCATGGTGCTGGTACCAAAACAGAGATATAGACCAATGGAACAGAACAGAGCCCTCAGAAATAATGCTGCATATCTACAGCCATCTGATCTTTGACAAATCTGACAAAAACAAGAAATGGGGAAAGGATTCCCTGTTTAATAAATGGTGCTGGGAAAACTGGCTAGCCATATGTAGAAAGCTGAAACTGGATCCCTTCCTTACACCTTATACAAAAATTCATTCAAGATGGATTAACGACTTAAATGTTAGACCTAAAACCATAAAAATCCTAGAAGAAAACCTAAGCAATACCATTCAAGTCATAGGCATGGGCAAGGACTTCATGTCTAAAACACCAAAAGCAATGGCAACAAAGCCAAAATTGACAAATGGGATCTAATTAAACTAAAGAGCTTCTGCACAGCAGAAGAAACTACCATCAGAGTGAACAGACAGCCTACAGAATGGGAGAAAATTTTTGCAATCTACTCGTCTGACAAAGGGCTAATATCCAGAATCTACAATGAACTCAAACAAATTTACAAGAAAAAAACAAACAACCCCATCAAAAAGTGGGTGAAGGATGTGAACAGACACTTCTCAAAAGAAGACATTTATGCAGCCAAAAGACACATGAAAAAATGTTCATCATCACTGGCCATAAAGGACACAATTTAACAATTTCTGCATTCTGTAGCCTATCAACAATTACAAGCTAATATCAATTATTAAAGCACTTAAATGTGAATTAGATCACATTAAATTTTGATGCAGTCCATATCAACATCTTTAAGCCATCTAGAATATATTTTTAAATGTATGGCTGAGGGCACAACATGGAGATTTGACACCATAATAAGAATATAAGACTGCATTTAAGCAGAGTAAACATTCCCAGGAACAAAGGAATCTAAAGGAAGGATTCTTTCTATAATAACTTCAATCAATGCCCTAAGAAGATGAAGGATGAGATTTTAAATGTAGTCTACACTGAAAAGCTGTTTTGAGACTTCCAGCTGTGATGACAAATGATATTTATAAATCTTAATAACTTCTAACTGCTATATCCCTTTTTTCTAAATAACTTCTAACTGCTATATCCCTTGTCAAAATGGTAAATTCCTCAGAAAATACACCAGTGACTAAATAACCTTAATTCTCTCCCTTCAAATATTTATAATTTGGGTTTCTAATTTTTCATTATGTACCTTTTATTCATTTCACATCTTCTTCATCCTCAATAAGGCTTGGGAAGTATTCATCTCTATTGCCGTCTTTGGCCTTTGTTTTATAAATAAGACACAAATAAGTTTTGTAAGTGAAGTCTCAGCATTAGAACCAGACTCAAGGTCTTTTGTGACCAGACCCAATATATAATCTAGCACACTATAATCTTCTCCCACCTTAGGGCTGACAAGTTCATTAATAAAACCCTTCAAGTCAATCCAGACTTGCAAATTGTCATTGCCTAACATCTCAGGGATAAGAAAAAAATTATGCCCTTCTTTAGAAATTTGCTTAGCAGAAGATATTGTGGAAAAGAAATTAAATCATTTATTATAAAAAAAAAACTTCCCTCAACTCTCTCAATGTTTATACTTCCATCATTTCTCTCAGTTTAAGGATATTATTTACACTGCAGTTATTTTCAACTATCTCCTTTATTAACATCTAAAATACTTTCCCTCATGAATCAAAAGGATAGCTCTGCCAACAATAAATGTCTCTCATGGCTTTTCAGAGAAAATGTTTCCAAAAGCCCTTCTGTCCAGGGAAGAGATTCAAGCTGTCTTCACCCTCTTAATAGGGACTTACGAAATGTCCTGCTCAGAAAAAAGGAAATAACTAAAGATGGAAAAGATAATCTCCTCCCCCCACCCCTTCACAGCCTGACTTCCCACTTCATTTCCAATGCTATTTAACTCAGACCCTTATCATCTCATGCATGGAATAGTCTGCTAACTGATTTTCCTGACTCCAATATTATTTCTCTGCCTCACTTCCTTTGTATGTAAAGTAGAGAATAATGATGGCACCTTCTTTTATAGATTGCTATGAAAAACAAATGAGTGACTACATAGAAACTGTTTAGACTAGTGTCTGGCACATAGTAAGCTCTCAGTAAATGTTAACCCCATATGAAATTTTATCTTCTATGCTTCTCTAAGGCTGATCATTCTACAGTGAAAATCTGGATGCACCCAGAATCCACCACTTCCCATCTCTTCTGCTGCTACCATTCTGGTCCAAGCCACCATCATCACCTGCCCTGGATTATTACAATAGACTCCAAATTGGTCTGTTAACCCAATGGCCAAGTGATCCTTTTGAATTTCAAGTTGGATTATGTCACTACTCTGTGCTCTCTTTCCCTCTCTCTCTCAACTCTTCATGTCATTACAAGTACACATCAAAGTCCTTACAGTGGTCTCCAAGGCCCTGCACAGTCCATGATCTTTTTTCCCTTACTTTCCTGATGTCACCTCCACCTCCACTTCTCGCGGTTTACTTAACTCAGCCTCTCAAGCCTCTTCAGGATACCCCACACATGCCAAGTCTCTTCCTACTGTAGATCCTTTGGACCAGCAGTTCCCTCTTCCAGTGACATCTTCTCCCCTCTCCCATACAATTTTCATCATTTATTCCTTTATCTCTTTCCAATCTTTGGCTGCCCTATTTAGAACTGCAACTCTTCCTCTAACCCAGTAGTGCTGACACCCCTTAACCTCCTCTATATTTTTCCATGGTACATATGGCTTTTTGATGTGCTGTATAATTTTTATTTATTTATTTATTTATTTATTTTATTATACTTTAAGTTTTAGGGTACATGTGCACATTGTGCAGGTTAGTTACATATGTATACATGTGCCATGCTGGTGTGCTGCACCCACTAACTCGTCATCTAGCATTAGGTATATCTCCCAATGCTATCCCTCCCCCCTCCCCCCACCCCACCACAGTCCCCAGAGTGTGATATTCCCCTTCCTGTGTCCATGTGATCTCATTGTTCAATTCCCACCTATGAGTGAGAATATGCGGTGTTTGGTTTTTTGTTCTTGTGATAGTTTACTGAGAATGATGCTTTCCAATTTCATCCATGTCCCTACAGAGGACATGAACTCATCATTTTTTATGGCTGCATAGTATTCCATGGTGTATATATGCCACATTTTCTTAATCCAGTCTATCATTGTTGGACATTTGGGTTGGTTCCAAGTCTTTGCTATTGTGAATAATGCCACAATAAACATATGCGTGCTGTATAATTTACTTGTTGATAACATATATCCCCCATCCCCAGTAAAAAAGTAAGCTCCACAGGGGCAGAGATTGTTATCTGTTTGTTTATTGATGTGTCCTTAATGCTTAGAAGAATCCCTGGCATGTAACATATTTAATACCCATTTATCCTATAAAACAATGAATAAACAAGTTAATGAACATGTTGCCATTCTGCTGAATACCCTTCAATATCTCCCCACTGCCAAATTAAGTCCAGACTTCTTAGCCAGGTACATCTAATGATCCAGCCCCTGCCCATCCCTTAGCCCTGATCTCTAGTAGTGACCCACACACAGTGCACTCTCAAGACACACTGAACTATTTGAGCTACTTAAAGTTTCCTGGCCATGCAGCCAAACATCTCCTGCTGATCTGAATGCCTGTGCTCTCTTTTCCACCTGGTAAACACCTCTCAGCTTTCAGAATGTCACCTCACTTGAGAAACTTTTCTTAACCATCCAATTCCTTGCAGAAGGTATTTCTCCCTCCTCTGTGCCCCTGGTATATCCTGAAGAGATTTCTAGCTCAGCAATAAAGTCACTGTATTGATTTCATTTGTTTCCATGCCTATCTCCCTTGACCACATTGTGGACAACATGTGAGCAGAGAACTTACTCATATACCCAGCATTATGTTCAGTGCAAAATAAGCCATATGGATTATAGATACTCAATCTATATTGTTGAATAGTCATAGGAATGCCTGAAAGATGTCTATTGGATATGCTGATTCCCATACTACCTAATAACAGCAGAAAGTTTAGAAAGTCAAAGCTCCTCCAGGTCAAATATTCTGCCTATGTGTTTCAAATGAACCCGAGACTACTGATGATGCTCTCACGGAAGATAACAAAGGTGAGGCAGAAAGAGACAGGTAGAGAACGGTCAGGGATCTAGCTAGGAACACACAGAGCCCAGGGGTACTGTCTTCCTATCCGTTGATGGGAACATGGAAGTCAAAGGAGGGTCATATCTGGACCACCCAGATTTCTAGATATTTCCTGAATTACATTTACTTCAGGGAGTCTCTCTTGACTCATGCCAGCAGAGGTGTGGAATCCAGGGAAGGGTGATCACTCATGAGAGGATGACTCCACAGAGCTTCCAATATTGTATGCTAGATCAAATATTCAAGTTGGAACAAGGAGAGAAACCAGAAAGAGGAAAGAAAAAGAAGAAGAGGGAACAATAACAAAAAAAGAATTATTGGGTTTGAGGTTGGGGGTGGAGGAAATGGTTTTTTTTACCAGAACTGTCCTTGCAATGCTCTGGTTGTCATTAGCCCAAATTTCAAACCACTTCCTTTCAATGGGAACAGTTGCTGAGTACTAGTCCCATAAGGCTTTTTTTTTCTATCAGTACCCTTTTAGCATGGTTTTCAAGTGTCTCTATTTTTTTTCTGCTGATGATAAACTAAGTTCTTGGCTCAGGCACTTTTCCTTGTTTTGTTATCCGTTCCTTGGGCCAGGGTCATATAACATGCTGACTAAGGTTAATTACTTCATTAATTCTCTTACTTTCCTGATGCACAGTATTACTTTTATCACCTTCTGTTCAAAAATGAGTTGAATTCATTACTATGATTTTGTGTGTGAAGGTCAGTTAAACTTCAAATTGTATGCCAAGAGACAAGGAATAATAAAAGCCCATAGTACTACTGCTGAAAAATTTCTCCCAAATATGATCCAGTTGTACCCTCAGTTTATCTTGCCAGATGTGTTATAACACACCTGGCACAGCTCTGCTTCCTCTGTCCAGACTCTTCCAGCAAAATACACATCTGGAGCAAACAGTTCAAAAGAGGCCTCTGACCTCTCATCTCACAGTACCTCCTTCACACCTGGATACATTCAATTAAATTACTCTACAGTCAGAGGAAGGCACCCACTATGTGCCAGTATATTGAAAGGCTCTGGGCATCTTGTATTAAATAAGACTAGCCTCTGCTCTCAGAAAGACAGTGTAATTAATGAACAGAAAAGTAAATCAAAAGTTTTTATGAGATCTGACAAACAGAATGATAGTAATAATAACAAGAATGATTAGAGTTGCTAAAATTTTTTGAATTTTTACTACATAATAGTCAGGCATTCTGTTTCATGTATTAACTCAAGCCCTGATTTGAACCCAGACAATCTTACTCATATCCCTGGCATTTAAATTAGACTGAGTGACCCAGGACCCCATTCCTTAACTCTACCCTAGATTGATATATCTATCTGGCAACCTCTGCTCTTGACTTGTTGGCAATCACTTCTGTGGCACACAAACTACTCACTGTGTGCCACACACAAAGCCTGCCTAAAACATTAACAATTGAAGGGGAGTAGAGAGCCATGTAAAGACGTAAGACTAAAATGGTGCACTTTGCCCATAAAGAAAGGTATAAATAAGGTAGAAAAGAGGCAGAGGGCAGCAAGTAGACATGTATCTGTGATCAGGATTACGGAGGACATCACAAGGGAGGAGTTTGCCTAACCACAAGCAGGAAGGACTTCTGGAAAGACATTCAAGGCAGAGGTAATTCCTCGCCACTTGAAAAAAAAATCAACTTTTATTTTAGATTCAGGGGTACCTGTGCAGGTTTGCTATCTGGGCATATTGCATCCTCATTACTTTTCTTTAAACAATTCTCTTCTCTTTCAAGACCATCCTCAAAAATTTCCTCAAGAAGTCTCCCCCTTAATTTGTATGACGGTTAATTTTACATGTCAATTTGACTGGGACACTGGGTGCCCAAATTTGGTTCAGTATTATTCTGAGTGTGCTTATGAGGGTGTTTCTGGATGAGATTAACATTGGAATCAATAGACTGGGTAAAGCAGACTGTCCTCCCCAGTGTGGTGAGCCTCCTCCAATCCCTAATCTGTTGGAGGCATGAATAGAATAAAAAGTAGGGTAAGGAAGAAATACCTCTTTCTCCCTGACTGTTTTTGAACTTAGACATTGCACTGGAACCTATACCATTGATTCTCCTGGTTCTCAGGCCTGCAGACTCAGATTGGAGCTACAACAATGGTTTTCCTGGGTTTCCAGCTTGCAGAAGACAGATTGTGGTACTCCTCAGCCTCCATAATTATGTGAACAAATTCCTTGTAATAAAGCTCTCTCTCTCTCTGTCTCTCTGTCTACACACACACACACACACACACACAACTAGACCTACTTCAAATATATTGTGGGTTTCGTTCCAGACTACTACAATAAAGCTAAATCACCATAAAACAAGTGACACATTTTCTTTAGTTTTCTTGTGAATATGAGAGTTATGTTTATACCATATTGCATACACTATTAAATATTCAATAGAATTGTGTCTTTCTTTTCATGTTCTTTATTTTATTTTACTTTAAGTTCTGGGATACATGTGCAGAACATGCAGGTTTGTTACATAGGTATACATGTGTCATGGCGGTTTGCTGCACCTATCAACCCCTCATCTAGGTTTTAAGTCCTGCATGCATTAGGTATTTTTCCTAATGTTCTCCCTCCCCTTGCCCCTGGCCCCTCGACGGCCCTAGTGTGTGATGTTCCCCTCCCTGGGTCCATGGGTTCTCATTGTTCAACTCCCACTTATGCGTGAGAACATGCAGTGTTTGGTTTTCTGTTCCTGTGTTAGTTTGCTGAGAATGATGGTTTCCAGCTTTATCCATGTCCCTGAAAAGGACATGAACTCATTCTTTATTATGGCCACATAGTATCCCATGGTGTATACGTGCCACATTTTCTTTATCCAATCTATCATTGTTGGGCATTTGGGTTGGTTCCAAGTCTTTGCTGTTGTCAATAGTGCTGCAATAAACATAAGGGTGCATGTGTCTTTATAGTAGAATGATTTATAATCCTTTGAGTATTTACCCAGTAGTGGGATTGCTGGGCCAAATGATATTTCTGGTTCTAGATCCTTGAGGAATCACCACACTGTCTTCCACAATGGTGGAACTAATTTACACTCCCACCAACAGTGTAAAAGCATTCCTATTTCTTCACAGCCTTGCCAGTATCTGTTGTTTTCTGACTATTAAAAATGTACATACCTTCATTTAAAAATACTTAATTGGTTTAAAATGCTAGCAGTCATCTAAGCCTTCAGGGAGTTGTAAATTTTTTTGCAGGTGGAGGGTCTTGCTTGAATGTTAATGAGTGCTGACTGATCACAGTGGTGGTTGCTAAAGATTGAAGTATCTGTGGTAATTTTTAAAATAATGTGATGAAGTTTATCACATCAATTGACTTTTCCTTTCATAAAGATTTCTCTATAGAATGTGATAATATTTAATAACATTTTACTCACAATTGGACTTCTTTCGAAATTGGAGTCAATCCTCTCAAACCCTGCTGCAGCTTTTTCAACTAAGTTTAGGTAATATTTTAAATCCTTTGCTGTCATTTCAACAATGTCCACTGCATCTTCACCAAGAGTAGATTTAATCACAAGAAATCACTTTCTCTACTCCCCATAAGAAGCAGCTCCTCATCCATTCAAATATGATCATGAGATTACAGCAGTTTAGTTACACCTTCAGGGTCCACTTCTAATTCCAGTCTTTTTTCAATTTCCAAATCTGCAGTTACTTCCTCCACAGAAGTCTTGAACCCCTCGATGTCATCCGTAAAGATTAGAATCAACTTCTCCCAAACTCCTGTTAATGTTGATAGTTTGACCTCCTCCCATGAATCACAAATGTTCTTAATGATACATAGAGTGATGAATCCTTTCCAGAAGGTTTTCGATTTATTTTGCTCAGATCCATCAGATAATTCACTACCTAGGGAGCTTTCATCTTCCAAAATGTATTTCTTTTTCTTTTCTTTTTTTTAACTTTATTCATTTATTTATTTATTTGAGATGGAGTCTTGCTCTGTCACCCAGGCTGGAATGCAGTGGTGCAATCTCGGCTCACTGCAACCTCCGCCTCCTGGCTCAAGCGATTCTTCTGCCTCAGTCTCCTGAGTAGCTGGGGTTACAGGCGTGCCACCATGCCAGGCTAATTTTTGTATTTTCAGTAGAGACAGGGTTTCACAATGTTGGTCAGGCTGGTCTCGAACTCCTGACTTTGTGATCTACCTGAGTCAGCCTCCCAAAGTGCTGGGATTACAGGCATGAGCCACCACGCCAGATCTCAAAATGTATTTCTTAAATAATAACATTTGAAAGTCAAAATTACTCCTTGATCTATGGACTAAGAATGGATGTTATGTCAGCAGTCATGAAAACAACATCAAGCTCCTTGTACATCTCCATCAGAGCTCTTGAGTGACCAGGTGCATTTTCAATAAACAGTAATAATGTGAAATGAATTTGTTTCTGAGCAATAGGTCTTGACTGCAGGGTTAAAATATTCAGCAAACCATGCTGTAAACAGATGTGCTGTCATCCATGCTTTGTTGTTCCACTTACAGAGCACAGGCACAGTAGATTTAGCATCATTCTTAAGAGTCATATGATTTTGAAAATGGTAAATGAAGTCATCAGCTGAATTATTCCTTAACAAGAGAGTCAGCCTGTCCTTTAAAGCTTTGATGCCAGGCATTGACTTCTCCTCTCTACCTGTGAAAGTCCTAGATGGAATCTTCTTTCAATAGAAGGTTGTTTTTCTACATTGAAAATCTGTTGTTTGGTGTAGTTACCTTCATCAGTGATTTTAATTGGATCTTCTGGATTACTTGCTACAACTTTTGCATCCGTACTTGCTGCTTCACCTTGCACTTTTGTGTTATAGAGATGGCTTCTTTCCTTAAACCTCTGATGCTTCCTCATCTCTCTGCCTTCATAGAATTGAAGAGTTATGGCCTTGCTCTAGATTAGGCTTTGGATTAAGAAAATGTTGTGGCTGGCTGGATTTTCTATCCAGACCACTTAAGCTTTATTGATATCAGCAACAAGGCTATTTTGTTTTCTTATCATTTGCGTGTTCATCAAAGTAGCACTTTTGATTTCCTTCAAGAACTTTTCCTTTGCATTCGCAACTTTGCTGTTTGGCACAAGAGGCCTAGCTTTGGGCCTGTGTCAGCTTTTGAAATGTCTTCCTCAGTAAACTTAATCATTTCTAGTTTTTGATTTAAAGTGAGAAACATGCAACAATTCCTTTCCCTTGAACACTTCAAGCTCATTGTAAGATTATTAATTTGTCGATGCCTCTATTGTTGTGTCTCAGGGAATAGAGAGGCCTGAGTACAGAGACAGAAAAAGATGGGGGATGGGCCAGTCAGTGGAGCAGTCAGAACACACACAAATTATCAGGTTAATTGTCTTCTATGGGTGCAGTTCATTGTGCCCCAAAACAATTACCACAGTAACACCAAAGATCACTGATCACAGGTCATCATAACAAATATAGTAATAATGAAAACGTTTGAAATATTGCAATCATTTCCAAATTGTGAAAGAGACAGTGAGCACATGCTGTTGGAAAAAAATGACACTAATAGACTTACTCAATTCAGGGTTGCCATAAACCTTCAATTTGTAAGAAGGGCAGTATTTGCAAAGTGCAATAAAGTGGAGCACAATAAAATAAGGTATGCCTATTGCCATGTACATAGGCTATATATATATATATAATATATATCTAATATATACATATTTTATATATATATAATATATACATATTATATATTATATATATTATATATAATATATATATTATATATATTATATATTTTATATATAATATATATTATATATATATTATATATAATATATATTTTATATATAATATATATTATATATATTATATATATATTATATATAATATATATAATATATAATATGTATATATAATATATATAATATATAATATATAATATAATATATATTATATTATATATATAATATATATATTATATATAAAATATATATTATATATATTATATATTTTATATATATTTTATATATATAATATATATATTTTATATATATATTATATATATATGTGGACTAAGAATGGATGTTATGTCAGCAGTCATGAAAACAACATCAAGCTCCTTGTACATCTCCATCAGAGCTCTTGAGTGACCAGGTGTATTTTCAGTAAAGAGTGTATATATATATATATCCTCCAACTGGTTCTATTTCTTTGGAGCACCCTCATTAATACATTATTTTGACCACTGTTTTTTCTCTGTGTCCTCAGCATATATATGTTCTTTATTAGGAGATCATTAATGCAGATGCTGGGATACAGATATGTCTCCATAGCAACATGGCAAGTCTTCACAGGGAGAAATCGCGTAACTCAATATTCTTTACCTTTGCTACCCCCAGTAGCCACTCAGTAGATGTAGGCAACTTGCAGTGTGTACCAGGATTTTTCAGCATCAGGCAGCAACAGGAAAGAGGCTCCTTCTTGTGTGGTCATGTGCCCTTCTGGTATCATCACTGAGCTCTGGATGTTATAGGTAAATTGCTGTCAAACTCATTTCCTGCCAGCAGGTGGTTACAGAATGACCAGACTCTACAGGTTTAGGTGGTGAGGACATAAACAGAAGGGTCTTCTCTCTAGAACAGCCTCTCCAGGTCTGGATGAACACTGAGTCACACTCTGGTCCCAAGGGCAGCAGACAAATTCTGAGCCCACTAGAAGTGTTTGGCCTCCATCATGGTCCTAAGATGGCCCAGAGGACTTGGCTCTTTGACACAGAGAATCTATGCCCTTATAGAATATAAACTCTGTGAGAAAGGAGGTTAAGCCTCACTCAGTTTTAAATGCTTGTTGTTAGAATGCCCAAGTTCCATGCTCTCTCCACACTAACCTCTAGGCACCTCTAATTTAATAATCAACTGGGAAGAATTAAAGAAGTCTTTCATGATAGTGAAATCTATGCAGTGAAGGCTGCTGGATAGGAAGTCTTCTGTATTAGTGGAAAGTCTCCATCTTAGAATGTATTTAAGACTTGTATTTGTTTATTTCACAAATTTATTTGACCATTTTTTGTGTACTGAAGATTCAAATCAAATGTAAATGGAGCATTTAAAAAGACAAGGTTGCTACTTCATGGAAGAGTGAGGAAGTGTCATGGTTAATACTGAATGTCAACTTGATTGGATTGAAGGATACAAAGCATTGATTCTGTGTGTGTCTGTGAGGGTGTTGCCAAAGGAGATTAACATTTGAGTCAGTGAACTGGGAGAGGCAGACCCACCCTCAATCTGGGTGAGCACAATCTAATCAGCTGCCAGTGCAGTCAGAATAAAAAGCAGGCAGAAGAACGTGAAAAGACTAGACTGGCTTAGCCTCCCAGCCTACATCTTTCTCCCATGCTGGATACTTTCTGCCTTTGAACTTCGGACTCCAAGTTCTTCAGCTTTGGGACTCAGACTGGTTTCCTTGCTCCTCAGCTTGCAGACAGCCTACTATGGGACCTTGTAATCGCGTGAGTCGGTACTCCTTAATAAACTTCCCTTTTTATATGCATCTATCCTATTAGTTCTGTCCCTCTGGAAAACACTGACCAATACAGGGATATACACAACGAACTTGAATTAATGCAATCTTAGACCATATTAAGTGCCATGAAGGTACTAAAGCAGCACTGGCGAGTAGAGACTGAAATCAGGTTATGGGGTGAGCAGGGGCTGGACCTATAGGAAAAGTGCTCATGGGAGGCCTTTCTGAGAAGCTGAAATTGTCACCAGTAAACTGACTTCTTCCTCTACTTTCTATCAGTTACGAAGAAAGAATACCCTATTAGGAACAAAAGACAAGCAAATTTATTCCTGGCCAGTAGTGGAGAAGAAGAGAGCTCCTGCTCTCGCCTTCTTCCCAGGTGCGGGAAGCTAGTGAATATTAAGGAGTTAGATGTGGGGCGAGGAGGTATGTAAACACTGGCAGGGAAGAATTCCAGACATGCAGGCGCAGATAACAAGCCTTCCTCTTCATACGACGTATGTTTAGAAAGGTGGTGATTTTCTTTATGGGCAGGGATTTTAACATTATGATGATATGTTAATGATTTAAAGGTAACAAGGGGTCCCCAGTTCTGGTTTGTGCCTGTTTCACACTGGCATTATCTTCTTCTTGTAATTGCTGAAGTGTCCTGAAGCTCCCGTGGCCTCAGGCCATCTAGAGTTCTTTTAAGCAAGCACACCTATAGACAAAGAGACTAGAAAAAACTGCTTAAGAAGAAATATGAGCTTTCTCAGCTACTTACTGTTTAACAAAATAATGAACTTTCTCAGCTATATCTCCAGGGCTGCCCTGGTAACCAAATCTGGAATTCAAACTTTGAGACAATCCAAGAGAAGGATATTCCAGGCAGAGGAAACAGCAAATGCAAAGGCCATGGGGGTGAAAATTGGCTTGGTGTGTTTGAGGAACAAGAATGCCAGCATGGCAGGAGCACAGTGAGTAAGGGGGAGAATGACAGGAGGTGAGGTCAGAAAATAGCCAGGGGCCAAGTCACATAAAACCACTTAAGACATAGGAAAGACTCTGGGTTTTCCTCAAAGTTTGATAAGAATACACTGGAGGAGAGAAATTATATGAGGATCTAATTTATGCTTTTACAAGATAGCTCTGACTATTGAACATGCAAAAGGGGGCAAAGGTGGACTCAGGAGGCAAGTCAGAGGTGGCCACACAGTCCAGGTGAGACATGAGGGTGGGTCTGGCCGAGAGTTAGTGAGATATTATCATGTAATGGGATTTTGGATGTATTTTTAAAGTAAAGCCCACAAGCCTTGCTGATGGTTTAGTGATGGGGTGCAGCAGAGAGAAGCTGACTTCTAGAAAGAGGTGGATCTACTGTGCTCTGAAGCTACAGAAGCTCAAACTTCAAGGCCACTCACTTGAAAGGACACTTTTCAAGCATTTCAGAGGGATGCTGGCAGTTTTGTACTTGTAATTTCATAACCTTTGTTTTAAAAAAAGGACCTCTAAGACTTCAAGCTCTACAAAACCTAAATCCTCCTTAGTTCCAATTTTTCAGCCTGCCTAATCAAATTAAAAGGATAACACTAACAGTGAAAAAGTTGTTCAAACTACACCTGAAGCACAAAACTTCTAGAGCTACACTAACCAAATACAACCACTGCACCAATCAAGAGCATCTCATGAGATGCAATTACAAAGCTACTTAATTTTTTTTCTTGTCTCTTACAGTCTTTGCTTTTGTTTGTTTCCTTTTGTTCTTCTTGTTCCTGGATGATAAATCAAAACCTTTTTTATATTCCTGTAAGTCTCTTAAAATAATTTGAAATCTGATGATTACTTAAAGTTACAAAGCAAAGTGCCGGTTCAAATCCAGGATGTCTCATCCTCATTCAAAGGTGCAGCTTCTCCCTTCACCTGTAGCCAGATCTTGCTGCCAGAAGCAATGTTGAAGCTGGGGAGAAAGAGAGTGGTTGGCTCCTCCCTTCCTCTCTCATATTCTCCCTCAACAGCCAGCTGCTCTTACTGATGCCTCTGGCTTTGCAAATAGAGGTGTGGGGGTGAGAGGAGAAAACAGAAGGAAAACATCAAAGTTCTCACCTGACTGGCCTGATGATAAGCTGGCCTAGAGCATTCAGAGCCTAGAAGAGCACAGGAGCTGACTTTTCCTTTGTTGGGCACATTCACTGATTGTTCAGAAAACTTCCATTATCAGGATGGTCTCCCTGAAGTTTTCTTGATATTAGAGGGTACATCTCTATTCTCTTAGTCACCTAGATTCTAGGAATTTGACTATATCCTCAGCATCTTAAAAAAAAAAAATGAGGCCTGTTTGGTCAGCAGGGGGTCTTCTGGACCTAAGACAACTCTAGTCCAGCAATTTTTCTGCATGTGGTGCACATCTGAAGCAAAGGAAACACGTGGGCATGTTTTAGAGCAACCCTGTTGTAGCAGGCCAATTCCAGAACATTGATCCATCAGCTCATCCATCAGCAGATGGACTTTTGCTCACTATATTTTCAGGCAAGGTCCCCAAATAGTAACTGTGAACCACTGAAACTACCAGTGACTCATAGTAATCTTGGTAAACTCTCAGTGATCTCTTTAGAGCACCTATGTTCATCGGTCCAGGATGCTATAACAAAATACCACAGACTGGGTGACTTATAAAACAGAAACTTATTTCTCACTCTTGTAGAGGCTGGGAAGTCTAAGATCAAGGTGCTGGAAGGTTCAATGTCTGGTGAGGGCCTGCTTCTGCACAGAGGGACATCTCGCTCTAACTTCACATGGCAGAAAGGCAAGAGGTATCTCTTCCGTCTCTTTTGTAAGGGCACTGATCCTATCATAAGGGTGACCTTAATCACCTCCCAAAGGCCCCATTTCCCAATACTATCACCTTGGGGGCCAGAACTTTAACATATGAATTCAGGTGAACATAAGCATTCAGTCCATTGCAATACCTCCTTTGCATTGAGATGAAAAGGAAAGCCCTATCCATCCTTCTTCTTTGGAGGAAGGTAGGGCTCACAACACATAAACCGTTCTCTCCAAAAAGTGCTTTCGTCCCTTAAATCCTCTTTTATCTGGCCATATGTCAACTAGTTCTCAGCCACCTACGTTTTTCAAATTCAATCAGTGTTCTTTCAAAGTCACTTAGTTATCTGATGCTTCTATTTCAATATCCTGTTATGCAACCATTACATAGCTGGATCCAGCTTTAATGAATAGCTCAGCTGAGTTTGGCCTTATTGAACAGATAAGGGTGACTGTAGTTACCCTATCCACACATCACAGATTCAGAGCTTATATTGGTATTTTTACTAAATACTTCATCATATCTTACTTATATTCATTGCTCTTCCATGCTCATGAGCTTAATAAATGTCTGTAACTTGTAATTATTCAAACTCAAAATTAGATAAGATCATGTCAATGAGGATATTCAAACAGACCTCCATATGTCAAGCTGGCTTCTTCCGTGAAGACACAGTAGGAAAGTAAACTTCTGTTTCGCAGAGATTTTCTGAGTTTACTATGGAATCCTTTAGTGCTACTTGATTTCTCATCAGTCAAAGCACAAGGAGATAAACACAAGAAAAGATATTAGGAGGCAGGTAAAATAATATATGTGTTCTTAGTTATTCTCTAAGCAAGTCATTCTCAAATTTCATTGTGAATATGAACCTCCTGGGGAATTTGTTTAAGATGCATATCCCCAGACGCTGATCTCAGAGCTTCTGCTTCAGTAGGTCTCAGGTAGGGCCCAAGAATAATGATGACAAGAACCCAGGTGATGCTAATGCAGGTGTTTGATTCTCAGATCACAGTAGGAGAGCTCTCAATGCACTCCTATATCTCCTTTCCTAGGCAGGAATTCTAAACATAACAATCATAGTTTGCGGCATAATTATCCTATTACATTTTCTCTGGTCCCGGAATAGTGTTCATTGGGGTTCTAATTGTCCCCATACTGGAGTCACACCACTAGGGTGACAATGTAAGGATGCTTCCACAACCCCCTGCTTTGTATATTTCCTCTTGTTTCTGTTGTTCCCCTGAACTTTTTTTATTAACATTATTTTATCTCATTTCTCCCCATTTCTGTTTATGAAGCAGAGTGCTGATTCTGAGACTACAGCTGTTAAGAAGAGAGTGTAGGGATTTCCTTTCATCTTTAAATGCCTTTAGTGCCTACTGATGTTCTGAAGACCCAAGCCTTTTTTTTTTTTTTTTTTTTTTGACGGAGTCTCACTCTGACGCCCAGGCTAGAGTGCAGTGGCGTGATCTCGGCTCACTGCAACCTCTGCCTCCTGGGTTCAAGTGATTCTCCTGCCTCAGCCTCACGAGTAGCTGGGAATACAGGTGCGTGTCACCACATCCGGCTAATTTTTTTGTATTTTTAGTAGCGATGGGGTTTCACTATGTTAGCCAAGATGATCTCCATTTCTGACCTCGTGGTCTGCCCGCCTCAGCCTCCCAAAGTTCTGGGATTACAGGCGTGAGCCACTGCGCCCGGCCGACCTCTGATTTTTATTATTAAAAGTCTTTCAAAAAGACATCTGGACTGATGAGACCATACTTCTCTTGACCAATTCATTGAGAGGATTTCACATTATTAGGAATCTTAGCCTGAAGTAAGGCAGGGGAGAAAGACAAGAAGGGTCAAATTTTCATAAAGCAGTGGTTATACCCTCTTAATGAATCTGACTGGGCTTTGGCTAAAATATAAGTAAAATTCTGCTTTATCCATTAAAGTAAATTGGCTAACATTTGCTCTGTAAGTTAAAGAAATTTTGAGTCTGAATATCTGCAATTCCAAAAGTGAGCTTCCCATGACTGCTGATGTAGAGATAGCTCTCAATGCCACCTTTGTTATTATGCTCCAACCCCTACACTCGCATCTGCTTTTTTTTCACTTTGAAATTCTAAGACAGACAAATCCTCATCCATCATCATTGTGTATATATGTACATTTTATTTTTACTTACTCCTTCCTTCAAGGTATCTCCTCCTCATCATTTTCTTTTCATTATTTCTAGCTTTGTTCCATATCCATCTCTTTCCAATTCTCTCTCTCTTTCACACACACACACGCACACACACACACACACACACACACACTGGTGCCCCCCAACACAATCCTCTTTAGCCTCTGCCCTCCGGAGGTGAAGCCCGATGTCTCTGCACAGGCAGCAGTGATCACAGGGGCCAGCACGACCTGACAGATTCATATGGGAAGCCACCAGAAGCAGCAGGAGTAGACACATGGCTAAATTTGTGAAAAACCAGGAAATGCTAATGGAAATAGAGGGAGATGAAAAGGAAGAACTGCAGAAAAATTAAGGATTGAATTTAGGGATTCTGTAGTGATGAAACCGGTTCCAGTCAGCTAGACTTAACAATTCATAGGCTCAGGGCAAAAGTAAAAATGGAGGCCCATACTTCGTATGTCCAAATATTATAAAAATAGAACTCAAGCCAAAATATTGTCAAATAAAATATGTTCAATCCTGCTCTCTCAGTAAATATGCATTCATAACAACAAAATTTTAAAAAATGTGTGAAGCTATATCTAGAATATGACTAAGGATGACTGAATTTAATTGTTATTGCACAAATCTGGGTGTTCTGTAGATGGTGGCTCAATCTGAGTGAGTTAGTGATGTGTGATTGGGTAATAAAATGAAGAGAAAATTTTTATGTTATTAAAATCTGCTCTTTAAAATTGTTTATACTTATTTGCCTTGTTTCAGCAAAATCATTATGCTGTTATAGTCAAGATTATCTGCATAATTTGGGTTCTATTGATGGTGACCATCTAAAAGTGTTATGGAGTAAAAGGGGCTCGCTGCCCAATGCATTAGAAGTCAATACTATGACATCAGGTTTTTGAGAAAAGAAAAGCTTTATATTGAAAGTCGAACTTCCCCAATCTAGCAAGACATGCCAACATTCAAATTCATGAAATACAGAGAATACCACAAAGATATTCCTCGAGAAGAGCAACCCCAAGACACACATCATCAGATTCACCAAGGCTGAAATGAAGAAAAAAATGTTAAGGACAGCCAGAGAGAAAGGTCGGGTTACCCAAGGGAAGCCCGTCAGACCAACAGCAAATCTCTCTGCAGAAACCCTTTAAGCCAGAAGAGAGTGGGGGCCAATAATTAACATTCTTAAAGAAAAGAAATTTCAAACCAGAATTTCATATCCAGTCAAACTAAGCTTCATAAGTGAAGGAGAAATAAATCCTTTACCGACAAGCAAATGCTGAGAGATTTTGTCAACACCAGGCCTGCCTTAGAAGAGCTCCTGAAGGAAGCACTAAATATGGAAAGGAAAACCCAGTACCTTTTGGTATGTTTTCCCAAAAAAGTACAAAATTGTAAAGACCGTTGACACTATGAAGAAACTAAATCAACTAACGGGCAAAATAATCAGTTAGCATCATAAAGACAGGATCAAATTCACATGTAACAATATGAACTTTAAATGTAAGTGGGCTAAATGCCCCAATTAAAAGACACAGACTGGCAAATTAAATAAAGAGTCAAGACTCATTGGTGTGCTGTATTCAGGAGACCCATCTCACTTGCAAAGACACGAATAGGCTAAAAATAAAGAGATGGAGGATTATTTACCAAGCAAATGGAAAGAAAAAAAAGGAGGGTTTGCAATCCTAGCCTCTGATAAAAGCGACTTTAAACCAACAAAGATCAAAAAAGACAAAGAAGGGCATTACATAATGGTAAAGGGATCAATGCAACATGAAGAGCTATTGTAAATATATATATGCACTCAATACAGGAGCACCCAGATTCCTAAAGCAAGTTCTTAGAGACCTACAGAGACTTAGACTCCCACACAATAATAGTGGGAGACTTTAACACACCATTATCAATATTAGACAGATCAATAAGACAGAAAATTAACAAGGATATCCAAGACTTGAACTCAGCTCTGGACCAAGCAGACCTAATAGACATCTACAGAACTCCCCACCCAAATCAACAGAATATACATGCTTCTCACACCACATCACACTTATTTTAAAATTGACCACATAACTGGAAGTAAAACACTCCTCAGCAAATGCAAAAGAATGGAAATCATAACAGTCTCTCAGACCACAGCGCAGTCAAATTAGAACTCAGGATCAAGAAACTCACTCAAAACCACACGACTACATGGAAGCTGAACAACCTGCTCCTGAATGACTACTGGGTACATAAGGAAATTAAGGCAGAAAGAAATACATTCTTTGAAACCAATGAGGGCAAAGATACAATGCACCAGAATCTCTGGGACATATTTAAAGCAGTGTTTAGAGGGAAATTTATAGCACTAAATACCCACAGGAGAAAGCAGGAAAGATCTAAAATTGACACCCTAATATCACAATTAAAAGAACTAGAGAAGCAAGAGCAAACAAATTCAAAAGCTAGCAGAAGGCAAGAAATAACTAAGATTAGAGCAGAACTTAAGGAGATAGAGACACAAAAAACCCTTCAAAAAATCAATGAATCCAGGAGCTGTTTTTTTGAAAAGACTAACAAAATAGGTAGACCACTAGCCAGACAATAAAGAAGAAAAGAAAGAAGAATCAAATAGACACAATAACAAATGATAAAGGGGATATGACCACTGATCCCACAGAAACACAAAGTACCATCAGAGAATACGATAAACACCTCTACACAAATAAACTAGAAAATCTAGAAGAAATGGATAAATTCCTGGACACAAACACCCTCCCAAGACTACACCAGGAAGAAGTCAAATCCCTGAACAGACCAATAACAAGTTCTGAAATTGAGGCATTAATTAATAGTCCAGCAATGGAAAAAGCCCAGGACCAGACAGATTCACAGCCAAATTCTACCAGAGGTACAAAGAAGAGCTGGTACCATTCCTTCTGAAACTATTCCAAACAATAGAAACAGAAAGACTCCTCCCTAACTCATTTTATGTGGCCAGCATCATCCTCATACCAAAACCTGGCAGAGATACAACAAAAAAAAGAAAATTTCAGGCCAATCTCCCTGAGGAAAATCGATGTGAAAATCCTCAATAAAATACTGGCAAACTGAATCCAGCAGCACATCAAAAAGCTTATCCACCACTATCAAGTTAGCTTCATCCCTGGGATGCAAGGCTGCTTCAACATGTGCAAATCAATAAACATAATACATCACGTAAACAAAACCAATGACAAAAACCACATAATTATCTCAATGGGTGCAGAAAAGGCCTTCAATAAAATTCAACACCCCTTCATGCTAAAAACTCTTAATAAACTATGTTTTGATGGAATGTATCTCAAAACAATAAGAGCTATTTATGACAAACCCATAGCCAATGTTATACTGAATGGGCAAAAACTGGAAGCATTCCCTTTGAAAACCAGCACAAGACAAGAGGCCCTCTCTCACGACTCCTATTCAACATAGTATTGGAAATTCTGGCCAGGGCAATCAGGAAAGAGAAAGAAATAAAAGATATTCAATTAGGAAAAGAGGAAGTCAAATTGTCTCTGTTTGCAGATGACATGATTGTGTATTTAGAAAACCCCATCGTCTCAGCCCAAAATCAATGCTATCCCCATCAAGCTACCATTGACTTTCTTCACAGAATTAGAAAACACTACTTTAAATTTCATATGGAACCAAAAAAGAGCCTATATAGCCAAGACAATCCTAAGCAAAAAGAACAAGCTGGAAGTATCACGCTATCTGACTTCAAACTATACTACAAGGCTACAGTAACCAAAACAACATGGCACTGTACCAAAACAGATATATAGACCAACGGAACAGAAGAGAGGCCTCAGAAATAACGCCACACATCTACAACCATCTGATCTTTTGACAAACCTGACAAAAACCAGCAATTGGGAAAGGATTCCTTATTTAATAAACGATGTTGGGAAAACTGGCTAGCCATATGCAGAAAACTGAAACTGTACCCCTTCCTTACACCTTATACAAAAATTAACTCAAGGTGGATTAAAGACTTAAATGTAAGACCTAAAACCATAAAAACCCTAGACGAAAACCTAGGCAATACCATTCAGGACATAGGCATGGGCAAAGACTTCATGACTAAAACACCAAAAGCAACAGCAACAAAAGCCAAAATTGACAAATGGGATCTAATTAAACTAAAGAGCTTCTGCACAGCAAAAGAAACTATCATCAGAGTGAACAGGCAACTTACAGAATGGGAGAAAATTTTTGCAGTATATTCATCTGACAAATGGCTAATAACCAGAATCTACAAAGAACTTAAACAAATTTACAAGAAAAAAACAAACAACCCCATCAAAAAGTGGGCAAAAGATATGAAGAGACACTCCTTAAAAGACGACATTTATGCGGCCAGCAAACATGAAAAAAGCTCATCATCACTGGTCATTAGAGAAATGCAAATCAAAACCACAAGGAGATACCCTCCACCCCAGTTACAATGGTGATGGTTAAAAAGTCAGGAAACAACAGATGCTGAAGAGGATGTGGAGAAATAGTAACGCTTTAACATTGTTGGTGGGAGTGTAAATTAGTTCAACGATTGTGGAAGATAGTGTGGTGATTCCGCAAGGATCTAGAACCAGAAATACCATTTGACCCAGCAATCCCATTACTGAGTATATACCAAAAGATTATAAATCATTCTACTATAAAAACACATGCACATGTATGTTTATTGCAGCGCTCTTCACAATATCAAAGACTTGGAACCAACTCAAATGCCCATCAATGATAGACTGGATAAAGAAAGTGTGGCACATACACACCATGGAATACTATACAGCTATAAAATAGGATAAGTTCATGTCCTTTGCAGGAACATGGACGAAGCTAGAAACCATCGCTCTCAGCAAACTAACACAGGAACAGAAAACCAAACACCACATGTTCTCACTCATAAGTGGGAGTCGAACAATGAAAACACATGGACACAGGGAGAGGAACATCACACACTGGGGCCTGTCGGGGGTGCGGGGCTAGAGGAGGGATAGCATTAGGAGAAATACCTAATTTGGATGACAGATTGATGCGTGCAGCAAACCACCTTGTCATGTGTATACCTATGTAACAAACCTGCACATTCTGCACATGTATCCCAGAACTTAAAGTATAATTAAAAAAAAAAAGAAAAAAAATTTCAGTAAAATTTTACAGTTTCCTTCATATAGGTCTCACACATCTTTGTTTTATTCCTATAACAAATGGTTTTTAAAAAAAAAAAGTATGGCTTAAAAGAAAAGAAAGAAAGTCAACTCTCAAGGACACATGAGTCAAGCTCAAATCTGTCTCCCTCTGCTGGCTTTCAGGCAGTATTTTTATTAGAAAAGGTTAGGGAGTGGATTCTGAGATTATTGGGTAATTAGTGGAAACAAAGGAGAAGTTCGGAAAGTACTTGAGCATGCACAGTTATTTCTTCATGTTACTTCATGGGTTTCATGTGCAAATGTGAGGGGAGTTAGTATAAAACATGCAGTGGAAATTCAGGCTGTGACATCAACAAGCTCCTTCTGCCCAAACTCCTGGTGGCCATCTTGGTTCAATTTCAGCAGGTTCTTTTATTTCACAAGTGGAGGGAGTTGCAGCATTTCAGCAAGTTGTTTCTTTTCTTATTTGCCATCCTGCAAACTCAAGAATTTCTGTTAGTCATTGGTTTCTTTAATTATTTGAGACATGATTTCAAAAGTCTAAGAAATAAAGCGTTAATTGTATTTTCAGTGGAAACAATGTGCCTCCCTAATAGTTCTGGCAAAAGGCCAAGGTTTGATGCTTACTGACCTAACTTGGGTCATATGATTACCCTTGAACCTACCTCTGTGGCTGGGGGATGGAACACTGATTTATTGGTCTTGTATCATCTCACAAGCAAAGAGTCAAGGAAAAGGTGTGCTCCCTCCCTATCTCCTTCCCTCTTCCTCTCCCACTTTCATCCTCCCTCCACCCCTGTAACACACACACCCCATGGACTTGATGGGTCGATAGTTACAACGAAAAACATTCAGCATAGCTATTGCTTTTTTTTTCTTCAAATTTACACTTAATAGAAGCAGAGGAAAAGAACATTTTCTGAAATGAGATGTCTTTGAAGTTTTCTAAAAATTATGTTTCTAGTAACACTTCGAAATGGGACATGTAATCATAGTAAATAGCTAAAGAAAGTCGTGTTTCCTATTTTTATATAGTTCAAAAACATGTAAAACTAAAAGTATATGATTTTAGTATACATACTTATGCAGTAAAACCTATGAAGAAAAACAAGGGGATTTTTAAAAATGCAAAATTCTGGGCAGTGATTACTTTTGGGGAGAGAACAAAGGAGGGATTGGATCAGAAACGGCACATAGGAAGTGTCAAAAATGATGTTGATATTCCATTTTTCAAACCGGGTCTATGGGTATTCATTTTATTCTTATTCTTTGTGTTTTATATATGTTATCATACAAATATCATTGTATGTGTATTTAATTTTAATTTTTAAAATTAAAGAAAAAGATAATTTAACATGTTTAATTTGGGAATTTTGTAACTAGGAGTTACAGAATTTAAAAGGAGTGTGGTTTGGCTAGAATATCACATAATTTGCAAGAGCTATTTGAGAGGCCCAATGCTCTGCCCTTTCTTCACCTTTTCCCTTCTATTTAGCTGCTAGAACCTGCCCAATTCCATGAATAAAGCTGGAACTGAGTTAGACAGTCATGCCACTACCTTCTATCCAGTGGTCTCCTCACCACCCATGGCAATGGAACTGCTTATGAAATATTCATGAAAGGCCCACACTAAATACAGCACAATTTCAGAATCTATGGTGCTGTGCAGTTGCTTTGGATTTAGAAAGAAGAAACAAGAAAGTTTGAAGGGCACTCTGTTCTGCAGGCTTTTTCCCAACACCCCTGTGAACGCTGGGTGCCATGTGTAAAACAGATACTCTAAAATCTCAGGTGCTTCATCAGAGATGAGACCATGTGTTACAGACAAAATGTTTGTAACACCCAAAATTCACACGTATGAAGCCCTGTCCCCCAGTGTGATCATAGTTGGTGATAGGGCCTTTGCGATAGAATTAGGGTCAGATGAGGCCGTGACGGTGGGTCCTCCATGATGGCATTAGTGCCCTCATAAGAAGAATCATCAGTGAGCTTGCTTGTGCATTCTCTCTCTCTCTCTCTCTCTCTCTCTCTCTCCATGCACCAAGAAAAGGCCATATGAGCACATAGCAAGAAGGCGACTCTCTATAGGTTAAGAAGAGCACCTTCACCAGAAGCTGAATTCTGCTGGAGCTTGATCTTAGACTTTCCTGCCTCCAGAACTGTAAGAAAATAAATTTCTGTCGTTAAAGCCACCCAACCTATGGTGTTTTGTTATGGCAGCTTGAGCTAACTAATATAATGACTAATTATATACTAACATGCTAAAATATTAATATAATGACAAACTTTGTGTTGGTATACTAATGATAATGAAGTCGTTATCATTAGTTACACAGAAAAAGGATGTGTTTCCACAGATTTTATAGTTCTGAACATACACAAATCCCTCCTCAATAAAATAAATAAATAAATAATAAAAACTGAGTTTTTTGGCTAGGCATGGTGGCTCACATCTGTAATCCCAGCATGTTGGGAGGCCGAGGTGGGTAGAGTGCCTGAGGTCAGGAGTTCAAGACCAGCCTGGCCAACATGGTCAAATTCCGTCTTTACTAAAAACACAAAAATTAGGGAGGCATGGTGGCCCATGCCTATAGTCCCAGCTATTCTGGAGACTGAGGCAGGAGAATCTCTTGAACCCTGGAGGTTGCAGTGAGCCGAGATTGTGCCACCGCCCTCTACCCTGGGCGACAGAGCAAGACTCCATTTCAAAAAAAAAAAGCTGGTTTTTAAATGATAAATTTTGGCTATCATTTTTCTTTCATTCTACATATGGCCAACCTTACTTGGAATAAAATGAGGCAGTTTTGTGCACAGCCTGATTTCAGGGAGTTCAGCCTCCTCGAAAGAACTCATGGAGGACTTTGAAGCTGTGCAAATCCTGTTTCTGCCACTTTCCAGCTGTGTTGATTTATCTTCTCTGAGCCTGAATTTTCTCATCTGTAGAAATGAAATAACAATTCTCACCTTGGAGGCTAAGGTAAGGCACCCTTACATAGGTAATCTATATAAAGCATTGAGAGCAGTGCCAGACATATAATCAGTATGTAATACATAGCAGCTCTTATCTCTGCCGGGCTTTTCTAGCCAGCAGTATACAGTCAACCTCAAATCAATAGTGTCTAGCAGTCTCCAGCACAAAGGAGGTGCTCAAAAAATGTTTGTGGGATGAATAAGTGAATAAATGAACAAATGAATGGATACAGGAAACGTAGTAATTTCTTAGATAAATTATACTGTTTTCAATGTCCTCTAGGCAAAGACCACAAAGAATACACCTGTAGCTAAATAAATTGGATTTCTTATCTCCATGGCCGGGAGGAATGTATACCATGGGGAACAGTGGGGCATCTCAGTAAGAGTGTTAGAAAGAACCTATTGTAGGATTCAGGCTGTGGGTTAGGAGACTTTGGAGAAAGGCTTAAGAAAGTGGGGATTTGATCTGGATTGGGTGTTTTCAGAAAGTGGGTATAAATCAATGATTGGCTTTCTTAATAAACCTTTATAGAGAGGGAAGACTAGAGTGAGGTTAATACTGTAATTAGTGAAAAAGTAACCCTTGCTTGTATTAGGCAGGATACAGGGACATGAAATCCAGTAGACATACTGATTAGTCACTGGAAAGGAATATCAGTTTGGGTTCTGCAGGTAGCAGACACCGAGACAGATTTAGAAATGCAAGAGGTTCATTGGGAAGCTGGTGGAGGGAAAGAATACCCTTGAAACACAGTGCAAAGAAGCAAGAATGGCATAAAAAGCCTTTCAGCTCTGATGCTTACCAGTCCTCTGTGATAAGAAAGGGAGGAGAAAGCAGCATTGGACTGGGGCAGCCTTAGGCTGTGATGCAGATCTGACAAGGCTCTGCCAACCCAATGAGTTACTCAGAACCATTGGGCAGAAGCACCCTGGCCCTATGGATTCCATTCTGCCAGTGCTTTCAGGATTGCCCAGAAAAAGCTTGGCCTCAGCTGAAAAGCTTTGGTGGATCCTCAGGGTGCTGCAACTGGAGGCTATCAGATAACTGCCCTCTCTGCAGTTGGAAGCAAACTATTTCATGAAAGGAGACCCAAGTGGGACAGCCCTTAGCTGTCTCAGAAGGTGTATTCGGCAAGGAGTAGGAGCTCTTCCTTAGGATCTGCTGCATTCAAGGGGAAGTATCTCCAAGTAATTCCCTTTAGTCCTGGATTCATGTGCATCCAGCAGCATTCAGATGGCTCTCTCTGTTTAGTAGGTGCCCCAATACTAGAAAAGAAGTAATCAAGAAAGCCAATTCAAAGAATAACATCACTAGGGAAAGAGATGGCTCATTGAAATGAACAAATAGACCATCCCAGCAGTATGGCTACTGGCTCACTTCCTGATTATACAGCTGACGAAACCCATCCACAGTGAGGTTAACTCACTTGCCTAAAATCACAAAATCATGGAACTAGGGAAGAACTGAGGTTCATTCTACCTATTCACTCTTCTTAAGAAGCATCGGCACACAATAGATCCATCACCCCTGCATAACCAAATGAAAATTGTTTCTAAGCATGAAAAGCTAAGTACTTATTTTGGATGCTGTTAATCATATCACAGCTTAACAACCCATGAAATCTCTACAGAAACAGTTTGTTAAGTACTACTCACACATATCACACCTTGCATTATACCAGACATTTTTAATGACTTTGGATTTTCAGTCCATTAATGTTGCTGCAATTGAAACAGATTCACAGAGGTTAAGATAAAATTCTGTGCTCCTAAATGGAATATTGCCATCTTACACACTTTAGTGTTTGCTTCTACTTTGAGATTATGACCACAGGTCATGTATATTTTACAGAAAAATTCCATAAAATATACTGTGAAGAGGTAGGAAAATATTTAACTTTTAAATCAGTTATTACTTTAAATCGGTCTCCTTAATATTTTTTTTTTTGAGATGGAGTCTGGCTCTGTTGCCTAGGCTGGAGTGCAGTGGCATGATCTTGGCTCACTGTAACCTCCACCTCCCGGGTTCAAGCAATTCTCCTGCCTCAGCCTTCCGAGTAGCTGGGACTACAGGCATGTGCCACCACGCCCAGCTAATTTTTGTATTTTTAGTAGAGATGGGGTTTTACCATGTTGGCCAGGATGGTCTCCATCTCTTGACCTTGTGATCCGCCTACCCCTTGGCCTCCCAAAGTGCTGGGATTACAGGCATGTGCCACCGCGCCTGGACAAGAATTTTTAAAAAGTTCACTGTGAGTCTATATTTACCAAACTCAGTAATCAGACGAGGGAGAGACAATCTCCATTTAAATGAGATAGTATCTCTACTGTATCTTGCCCACTCCCGACCTCAAATTAAAATGAAATCATTTTGCCATATTGGCAAAATCCATAGGCAGATATCTAAATGTTGTCTAAAATAAAGTACTTAGAAATCCCATTTGGCAAGAGATGCCTCAAGTTTTAATACGCTGTAGTTAGAATCATTCAGCCTCTTCTGCTGTACAAATAACACTCCTAAGCTCATTCCTACATTTCCAGCCATTTCCCAGATCACCTACCTTACTCTTCTATTCTGTAGACCTATCTATTCCAGGTCTACTGAAGAAGCGGGCACAGTTTGACATTTTCTCTCCTTCCCTCTTATTCCATTGCAACCTGTATCTTTTTGCTGTCTCATTTATCAGAATGTTAATTCATTATTATTTGGGCTCTTATTTGTAAAATGTCTGTCTCTCCACAAGACCATTAAGTCTCTGAGGGCAGGGGCTGTATCTTCCTTGTTTTCTATTGTATTTCAGAGCTTGGTGTTCATAGGGCTTTGATCAATACAGTTTTCTTCCTTCACACTCAGGTACACACAACTGGATCAATCATTTCTCTCAGCTCATGATGCACAATCAATCCTGGCCCATGCAGGCCTTCCTTTAGTGTATCCTCCTCATGTTTCCCACTCAATTAGTTTATTCCTACTCACATTTCCCCCATACCTACCTGCCTTCCTCTAACTACTGGCAAGACATCAACTTTGCTGTATTTTGTATGTAATCTGCTACTTGACATCATTGGAAATTATCAGTATTTTCTAATTTTCTAGCTAGGCAATGGTTACTTAGACTGAAATGTATACTTGAAGATTATGTAATGGTATTTTATATATGTAATTATTTTTAACATAAATTTTATTCACGTGTGACATACATACTGAAAAGCATGCAAATCATAGATGTACAGTTCAGTGAAGTCTCCAAAATGAGCACAGGCATATCGGCATCCATGGAAGGAACACCACCAGATCCTCCCAGAGGCCCTCTGTACATCCTTCCAGACACCTCCTTCTCAAGCAAGAGTAACCACTATCCTGATCTTTAACACCATCGATTAAGTTTACCTGGTTTTGGACCCTTTTTCACCGAATCATACAGTGTATACTCTCTTGGGTCTGGCTTCTTTCCCTCACATGATATTTGTGAGATTCCTCCTTACTATTGTCTGTACTTGTAGTTTATGTATTCTTATAGCTTTATCACATTCTATTATATAAATATATATCATTATTTATTTATGTACTGTAATTGGAAATATATATTGTCTTCAGCTGTTATTTATAGTGTCCATATAAACATTCTTGAACAAAGCTTTTGGTGAACCTATGTACACATTTTTGCTATTTACTTACCTACGAGGAGAACTATAGATCTGTCTGATGTGAAGGTTTCTTTTTGGAATATACACCCAGATGTGGGATTGCTTGCTTAGAGAGTATTTTCATAGAGTTGTACTACATTGGTCTCCAGAGTGAATGTACCAGTTGTCACTCCCAGCACTATGCATGAGGGCTGCATGTCCTACATACCTTTGCTAGCACTTAGTATTAGCTAACTTTCTAATTCTTGACAAAATGGTGTGTGGCAAATGATACCTGTTTCTCATTTAATTAGTATTTACTTGACTAATAGTTAGGTGAAGCTTTTTGGGGAGGAGGGAGCACTTAAGTATTTACCAATCGTTTGGTTTTCTACTTCATGAATTGCCTCTTCATGTCTTCTGCCATTTTTCTTTTGAATGTCCTTCCCTCCTGTTGATTTGCATAAGGGTATTATATATACTAAATATTAATCACTTGTTAGTATTGGAAATATTCCCTTCCAAGTATAAACTGTCTATGGGGGTCCTTTATTACACACACACACACAAATATTTAATTTGGCTTTATTTAGTAAAACTCTTTTTTTTTCTCTTTTTTCTTTCATCTTTAGTGTTTGAACTTGTGAGGTCTTATTTAAGAATGCTTAACTGATCATTAGATCAACAAAAGCTTTGCAGTTTTATCTTGTATAATTAAATCTCAAATCCATTTTTTAGTGTTGTGTAAGGAATCCAAATTTATTTCTCTCCATATAGTGAACTAATTTTTCCTGATATGTGATGCTCTCTCTGACATGTAATAAATATCCAAATAAACATAAATCTGTTCCTGGACTCTCTATTCCTGCACTAGTGCCACTTTAATTATAAAATATAACTAGAAGTGCGAATTTCTACTCTTCGATTTTTCTTAGCCATTTATAGACCTTTGCTCACCCATATAAATTTAAAAAATTGGTCAGCTTTCTTCCAAATAGATCCTACTAGTACTGTTATGGGAATTATACTGAATTTATAGATTAATTTTAGTCAAATTGACATATTTACAATATAAATAATTCAATCCATGAATATGGTGTTTCTCTACATTATATTTTCTAAGGTCTATCTAAAGACATTTTATGATAGTATGTTAAATTGTTATAGTACCTACTGTTATACACAGGAGTAAATAAAATGTTTTATGGGAAAGATACAAACATAAATTCATTATACTGTCACCCTTTTTCTTTGTAAACTGTACACAGGGATTGTGCTTGTTTATGGCTTAGAGAGCATAAAGATAGTGGGAAAAAAAAAACAGGGACTAGAAAGTTATGAAGTCAGGCAGACAAGGAGTTGAATTCCAGACTCTTTACTCACAGGCTATGAAATGTTGAGCAAATTACTTAATCTCTTGTGCCTGAATTTCCTAATCTCCCAAATAGAAGCAATATCCATGCATAAGTGAGATGACGTATAAAATGCCTGGTGCATGGTAGGTGTACAGTAAATGCAGTTTTCCTTCCCTTTTCTCCTGTTTTCTCCTAGGAATCAGTCCTATGCAAATGCTTTAACTCTGCCATTCCCCAGCACCTTTGATAAAGGTAGACTCATTTTCAACACCCCTACTCCCACCTCCACTGTCAGCTCTCTTGCTCCCAGGGTGACAAAACAAAATTCATTTTCATCCCAGAAGAAGCTGCAGATAGGTATCTCCCCTTCCTTACGTACCCATATCATTCAACTACTAAATCATCAGGCCCTGAACACAGATGACTATGACTTTAGCCAGGCATGTATCACTGAAGTACAGATACAAAAGTGCCCTTCTTCTCCATTCTAGACATAAATCTCTGTGTATGCCCTATTTTTAGTCATACATGTAATTGCATTTGATATTTCACGTACATTTGAGTAGCCTTCTAGCTATCTTTTACCACTTTGCCTTATTTAATTCCTGCGTGCATTTTTCCAGTTGCAATTATATATTCATGTTAGTTTACACAATGTTTTCTCTCTCTTCTTCTATACCATAAGCTCATGAAAAGAGGAACTCTAATTGTTTCATTCATCAATGTATGCCCAGGACCTGCACCCTGCACAGAGTGTTCAATAAATACATGTTGAATGAATGAATTAGTTTCTCGATTAATTGACTGTCTAGGTCCCAGGGGCAATTTATTATCAACCAGATAAAGAATTTTCTTTTAAGACTTTAAACATTGATATACATTGTTTCTGCATATCCGCATTACTTAATTAGACCCTTTGATTTTTCAAGGTACTTAGAGATTTTCAATGATGAAACTACACAAGAAAACACTAGATATCACTTCAATAGAAATTAATTCTTCTATTTCCATACCATTTTTTTCATAAAGGAGATATAACCATAAAGTATAATTCTATACACAGAGTAGGTATTCAATAATTTTTGTAAAACACACCAATTAAATTAGGTTGAGTTCATGTCCTTTGCAGGGACATGGATGAAGCTAGAAACCATCACTCTCAGCAAACTAACACAGGAACAGAAAACCAAACACTGCATGTTCTCACTCATAAGTGGGAGTTGAACAATGAGAACACATGGACACAGGGAGGGGAACATCACACACCAGAGCGTGTCGGGGGGTTGGGGGCTAGGGGAGGGATAGCATTAGGAGAAATACCTAATGTAGATGACGGGTTGATGGGTGCAGCAAACCACCATGGCACGTGTATACCTATGTAACAAACCTGCACATTCTGCCCATGTATCCCAGAACTTAAAGTATAATAAAAAAAAATTTAGACACTAAAGTTGAGATTGTTGCAAGGCAGTAGCAGCAGAGTATAAAGAGAATAATTTTTTTTTTTATTAAGAGAGGTTTTTTTTTATTATTATTATACTTTCAGTTCTAGGGTACATGTGCACAACGTGCAGGTTTGTTACATATGTATACATGTGCCACGTTGGTGTGCTGCACCCATTAACTTGTCATTTACATTAGGTATATCTCCTAATGCTATCCCTCCCCCCTCCCCCCACCCCACAACAGGCCCCGATGTGTGATGTTCCCCATCCTTTGTCCGAAGCTGGAAACCATCATTCTCAGCAAACTATCACAAGGACAAAAAAAAACAAACACCGCATGTTCTCACTCATAGGTGGGAATTGAACAATAACGAGAATAAAATTTTGGACTTCTAGTGATTAATGAGATACCAAGAAAACTTGTAATTCTAGGAAAAGTAAATAAGATGGGGTACATGGGTCATGTTCTGCCTTGTAAGACATTAGTACAAATATTAGAAAATTCCCATCACATTTTTATAACACACACACACACAAACTCCTCCATTAAAGTTCACATGGCTGTTACATATAAATAGCAAGGGACCAGAATTTTAGGGATCTTAATTGGGACAGCTTGTATTTGAGGGCTTGTGAATGCCAGGTTACAGAGTCTGGTGTGAGAAAATACAGCGTTCCCCCTGGGAATCCCGAAATTCTCACACCCTCTGAGTTATGGAAATCACCATAGCAACATCTGTGCACATCACTGCTTCAGTGCGGATAGGCCACAGCTGCTAAGCTTTACCAGGGATCTATTACACCCTGTCTGGCTGCAACTAAGTCACAGTCTTATTCCAAGCTTTCTGAGAATGTATGAGCCCTTGAACTCATCCCAGGAGAAATAATTAAAGTCACGCTGATTCGGGTAACATATGGGACAGCAGTATGTCATTAGCTGTTTCATGATTCTAGACTGACAGTCATTGCAAAAGGCAGCTGACTGCACCCAAGAGGTGTGGCCCCTGAGTGGCCAAGAGGGAAATGCACTAAGCAATGAATTATCTCGGACTGAATTATCTCGACCAAGGAGATTGGACAAAGCTTCATGATTCCGGGTCACTGACCACACTTTTTGTTAGGGGTCATAGGCCTTTTCTGATCACTGTGCCTTAAATTAAGAAATGCAGGCTATTACTCACCTACCTGGGTAAATGCCTCTGGGATTGTCAAGTTCTGAAAATGTCTGAACACGATTGAGAAAATGTACACTATAAAGATATCCAAGTGGAGAAAAAGAGTCCACGTACACTTCTCATGGGCTTCCAGGTCTAATCTGTCACATGATCTGTCATCACTGAAAAGATGGATATTAGAATAATTTTTATTTCTCAGGAACTAGTAGTTGTACGCTAAGTATCAGACCTAATATACCCCAAAGCCTACTTTGTTAGGATCCCCTACTTGGATATGTTAAAAATCCACTCTCCTTCCAGTACATATGTTCAGATTGGGCACTGTTCAGGTGTTATGTTCAGGTATGCCACAACCACGGGAGCACCATTCACATCACGGACACATGATAACATTTGAGGGTATGTGGGCCAATGTAGAGATTTAACCTAATGGCCAAATCCTGGATTGGCAGGTGTATTAGTCAGGGTTCTCTAGAGGGACAGAACTAATAAGATAGATAGATATATTAAGGGGAGTTTATTAAGGAGTATTAAACTCACATGATCACAAGTTCCCACAATAGGCTGTCTGCAAGCTGAGGATCAAGGAAGCCAGCCCAAGCCCCAAAGCTGAAGAACTTGAAGTCTGATGTTTGAGGGCAGGAAGCATCCAGCATGGGAGAAAGATGTAGGCTGGGAGACTAAGCCAGTCTAGGCTTTTCACGTTCTTCGGCCTGCTTTTACCCTAGCCATGCTGAGAGCTGATTAGATTGTGCCCACCCAGATTAAGGGTGGTCTGCCTTTCCCAGCCCACTGATTCAAATATTAATCTCCTTTGGCAATTCCCTCACAGACACACCCAGGATCAATACTTTGCATCCTTCAATCTAATCAGGTTGACACTCAGTATTAACCATCACAGAAGGCAAGACATCCTTTTACATAAACCCACACTTACACATGTGGTCATGCACATATCTGGGGGAACATGCATGCACACACTCTGTAGCACACACATATGTGTATGACTGTGCCTTATTATGAGCTCACTCTGGGTGTTCCCTGAAGTTACATTTCTTGCTCACTACTCTTAGAGTCCTCATTCCTACCCAACACCATGCCAACCTGCCCTGGTCATCTCACAGGTGGTGCAGAAAAAGTATATATGTTCCTGGTGTCCAGGATGTGGCACTGAGTGTCCAGAATTCTATGAATCTCTCAGAGAGTGGGTGCATGTGCAGACAACAGTCAAAGATGTTTACAGAAGCCAGATATTTGAAATGGTAACATTAGAAAATAAACTCTAAGAAATGAAGTTCTAAGCATTTGATTGCAAAGAATCCATATGAAGAAAGGGAAGGCTTAGTAGGAAACTCCTGTTGCTTTAACAGTATGTCAGTGAGCCTGGGTTTAAAGAAAGGAGAGATGTGAGGGGTGCTCAGGATTGAGGGTGAATATGGGACAATAAGGAAAATTGTACCAACAGTATAAGGAAGGCAAATAGAAGCTTGAAAAAAAAAATCAAGAACGTGAACAAGAAATCTATGACCCACTGAGGCATATGGAGAGAGGGTAAAGCTACTTGTCTAAGGTTACATAGACACAGGGCATAAATGGCAGAGCCAGAGTTTGGACCCAGGTCCCTGCCAGACTGTTATAATACTGCTCCTCATGTTTAATCCATTGGTGAGTCCTGTTGGTGTTACTTCTGGCCTTGTTTAGGCTGTCATCTAGATAATTACAATTTCCCCAGATCAATCTCAGCTGAAATCCCAGGATCTGCATAGACTAATCTTCCACCTGACCATGTCGTTCTTTTTCCGAAAACCCTTCTAGGTCTTTCCATTTTTCCCCTAAATATGATAGCTGGCTCTCCTTGATTTGACCCCCATATCCTCTGGAGTTCCAACTCCTGCCTCTCCCCTTCCAATACTCAGCAGTGAGACTGCACATCTAATGGGTCTCTAAACTTCTTCATGTTTCCCTGCCTTTACTCACGTTGCCCCCTCCACTAGGAATACCTTCTTCTCAACCTCCCATCACAACATCATTCAAAGCTTAGTACAAGCCCTACCTCCAACCTCAGGTTACATTTTCTGAACTGCCAGCCTCAGAGAGGCACCTTATGTGAATCCCTACCATGGTACCTTGGCCCTCTTACAGTGCTTACATGGCACTGAATTTTCCTCAGCTACTTGTGGATCTTTCTACCTCACTAGAGTTTGAACTTATTAGGACATTAAACATGCCTGATTCATTTCCCCCTCAACATCTACACAAGCACTTTGGCTGCTCAAAGAAAATGTTCGTTCAACTCTACATTACATTCAGCATCAATTCCTCTGTGGCCCATAGAGCAGGGTTCCCCAACCCCGGGGCCAGTACCGGTCTATGGCCTATTAAGAACCAGGCCAGCACAGCAGGAATTGAGTGGCAGGCAAGCGAGCAAAGCTTCATTTGTATTTATAGCCACTCTCCATTGCTCTTATTACTGCCTGAGCTCTGCCTCCTGTCAGATCAGCAGTGGCATCAGGTTCTCATTGTAAGGCAAACCCTATTGTAAACAGCACGTGGGAAGGGTCTAGGTTGTGCACTCATTATGAGAATCTAATGCCTGATGATCTGTCACTCTCCCCCATCACCCCCAGATGGGACCATCTACTTGCAGGAAAACAAGCTCATGATTCCCACTGATTCTTATGGGGAGTTGTATAATTATCTCATTGTATATTACAAGGTAACAATAAAAGAAATAATGTGCACAATAAACGTAATGTGCTTGAAACATCCTGAAACCGTCCTCACCCTTCACCCCCACCCCCACTCCTGGTCCGTGGGAAAATTGTCTTCCATGAAACCAGTCCCTGGTGCCAAAAAGGTTGGGGACTGCTGCCATAGAGCTTTTTATTTATTTTTATTTCATTTTATTTTACTTTATTTTATTTTACTTTTTGAGACAGTCTTGCTCTCTTGCCCAGGCTGGGGTGCAGTAATGCGATCTCAACTCACTGCAACTTCCACGTCCTGGGCTCAAGTGATCCCTCCACCTCAGCCTCCTGAGTAGCTGGGACTGCAGGGGCACACCACTACATCCAGCTAATTTTTGTATTTTTTTTATTTTGTAGAGACAGGATTTCACCATGTTGCCCAAGCTGATCTTGAACTCCTGGACTCAAGCAACCCACGCTCTCAGCCTCCCAAAGTGCTGGGACTACATGCATGAGCCACCACGCCCAGCCCCCATAGAGCCTTTTATTATTTGGCCATCCAAACCAATCCAAAGTTTCCCCCCTCCCTTTTCTATGGAATGCACCTTACAGCTCTAGGCTCTCTGGTCTCCTCATAGTCCTAACTGCACACCCTTTCATTCCTATGGCTTCCTCTCCCTGAAACACCCTCTTATTGACTATGGAGATGCCAATAAGATGCCATCTATCCACCCTCATCCAGACTAAGGATAAACTTCTTCATAAATCCATTCACGACAGCACTGGTCTACTTCATTCATTTCCATACAGCAACGACACTCAATAACAGCCAAGCAGAAGCTCTCTATGCTCAGGCAGGGCTTAATGACTAACTCAGCTAACTCCAGGATAATCAGACAATGGGCGAGCTTGTTGGTCAAGGGTTCTCAAATGTCAGCAGTATCTGCAGGTCTTCTTAGGCATGGAAGTTTCTTTCAGACACTAACCTTTCACACTTCTGGCTGGGGGAGTACATCTGGCTGCAGCTTTTTGAAAGCAGAATTGGGAAAAGAGGATTGTGGAACTCACCACTCAGCGGGTAGACATTTATTTAATTTCCAGTTTTCACACCTACTTTCTGACATGACCAATGTCCTCAGGTTTAATTTCTCTAGAAAACAAACTCATGCTTTCCTTTCAGGGTAAAGGAAGGAATCGAAGGATCCACTTGCTCCATATAGAGTGTTTCAATCAATTCCCCTACTTCCAATCCCATCCCTTGCCATAACTTCTGAAATAACAGCTACTCCAACTCCTAAGCCCTTCTAGGGCTCTCTGGAGTGAGTAGGTTTCCTGGTCTTTATCCTCCCCTGAAAGATGCTAACTTGCAAGATCTGTATTAAGTTTCAGGATCTGATCTGTATTTATTTTTTTAAAAATTATTTTCCACCTTCCTTCAAAATATAAGTCAGTGGAAACTAGCAGAAATTCTGTTTTGTTCACTAAGAAGAGTGGCTGGTAGTACTTTGTATGTGCTTTGCATTAAAGCCATGGGACTCATGATGTTTCAGTCAACAATGGGCTGTATATACAACAGTGGTCCCATAAGATTATAATGGAGACGGAAAATTTTTATTTCATCCATTCCTGTATGCTTTTTGTGTTCAGATATATTTAGAAATACACTTACTATTGTATTACCAACTGCCTACAGTGTTCAGTACAGTAACATGCTGTACAGGTTTGTAGCATACGAACAATAGGCTATATCATATAGACTAGGTGAGTAGTAGGTTATGCCATCTAGGTTTGTGTAAGTACATTCTAGGGTGTTTCCACAATGAAGAAATTGCCTAATGACATGTTTCAGAATGTATACCTGTTAGTCATAAGACTACGTGTATGTATATACGTGTGTGTCTGTCTAATCTAACTATGCATCTTGACTGCTGAAGTAGTTTCTCTCTCCCCACCTCTTTCTCTCCTTATGGGTTTATAATAGTTTCATTTACATACTATTATTTTAGTGGAATTTCAGGGGACACACAAGATAAATGCATATATTCAGTCCACTGGGGTTAATGAGAAGTCTGTTCTTTTTTTTTTTTCCTACATCCTCTTGCAGTCTATTTTCCACCAGAAGCCATGTAATTCTGTGGAAACTTAGGTCTGATTGTATCTTTCTGTGCTCAACACCCTTCAGTAGCTTCCCAATTCACTCTGAGTAGAATCCAAATCCTTATCACGCTTACACAGTCCCACAATTTGGCTCCCTACTACCTCTCCACTGCCTCTTCACTCACAGCTCATGCTACTCCTCCCCTTCACCCTGCTCCAGCAACCTGGCCTCCTTGCTCTTCTCAGAATATATAAAGCACATTCACACCTCAGAGATTTGTTTTTAATCTCTGTTCCCTCTTCCTGGAATGTTTTCCCCTAGATAGTTACATTACTGACTCTCTCAACCTCTTCAAGCATTTCAATGAATAGCCCTTTCTCAATGAGTCTTGCATTGACTACCCTATTTAAAATAGCAACTATTGCTGCCCCCATCTCCTCCCCGATACTTGCTTAATTTTTCTCCATAGAACTTATGACAACCTAATATTCTATGCGTTCGATTTTTTATTAGTTCATTTTCCACTTTTGCTCAAAATATAAGTTGATGAAGACAGAATCTCTTTTGTAATCTGCTAAGAATAGTGCCTAGCACATAATAAGTGCAAAATTGATATTTGTTGCGTGAGTGAATTAACAACTTCTACTGTTTGAGATTTCTAGTTAGGAAAAGTTGTCAGACAGGACAAGGTGGCCCTAACCAAAGTCTACTGCTAGAACATAACCCAAACGAGAGGTGAGAACTCCTCAAAAGGAAAGGGTGAGCCCATGATCAACATAAGACCCTAAGGTTTTATGGGAGAAGCTGATTCCAGCACAGCATATGCCTGAGACTGAAAATATCTCCAAAGCAACTACCTAGCCTTCCTTATGTGGCATCATAACAAAAAGAACACTAGCCAACTATGTGAATATGAACTGTGAAATAAGCATGGGGAAAGACCACAGGCTGAACATACACATACTTCAGCAAGAGTGTGGCTGCAGAGCAAGTGCCTACACATGGGACCACTCAGAACCAACAGTCAACAACGTAGACACCATAGGGTTGAAAGCAAAACAACAATGGTGCTTGTGGACTGACAAGGCTCTGAAGTTTGTCTTTCTGCTTGGCCTATGAGAGCTGAACTGGCCTTCTTAAAACCAGATAAGCCCTCAGAATTCTGGAACAATCAAAAAGGAACTTCTTTATACCTGGATGCTACAGTGATTAAGCTGGAAAGAAAAGAGATTAGGCCAGTTATTTATATAAAGCTGGTGAAGCAAGCCATGCTGGCTAGAGTATTATATACTTAATAGAATGATAAAGATTATTAACTGTCTTTTAGACTTACTCTGATAACACAGGCATATATCCTCTTCTTGCACTTCACTTTATTCTGCTTCACAAATAATGTGGGTTTCTTAAACAAATTAAAAGTTTGTGACACCATTGTGTCTAGCAAGTCCATTGGCACAATTTTCCAACAGCATGTGCTCACTTTGTGTCTGTGTCACATTTTGGTAATTCTTACAATATTTCTAATTTTTATGTCTCCTATATCTGCTATGGTGATCTATATAATCAGCAATCTTTGATGTTACAATTATAATTGTTTTGGGGCGCCATGAATCATGCCTATGTAAGACAGCAAACTTAATCACTAAATGTATCTGTTCTGACTGCTCCACCAACCAGCTCTCTCTCCATCTTCTCAGAAGCCCCTATTGTTTGACACACAATAACACTGAAATTAGGTCAATTAATAACTTTAGAGTGTCTTTTAAGTGTTCAAGTGAAAGGAAGAGTCACATGTTTTGCTATAAATCAGTGACTAGAAATGATTAAGCTTAGTGAGAAAGACACATCAAAAGTCAAAGTAAGCTGAAAACTATGCCTCTTGCAACAAACAGGCAAGTTATTAATGCAAAGGAAAAGTTTTTGAGAAAATTAAAGTGCTACTTCAGTGAAGACATGAATGATAAGAAAGCAAAAATGCCTTATGGCTGATAAAGAGAAAGTTTTAGTGGTCTGAATAGAAGATCAAACCAACCACAACATCTCCTTAGGCAAAAACCTAATCCACAGAAAGGATAACTCTGCTCAATTCTGTGAAGACTGACACAGGGGAGGAAGATGGAGAAGAAAAGCGGTAAGCTGGCAGAGATTCATTCATGAGGTTTAAGAAAAGAAGCCATCTCCATGACACAATAGTGCAAGGTAAAGCAGAAAGTGCTCATGCAGAAGCTGCTGCAAGTTATCCAGAAAATCTAGCTAAAATAGCAGATGAAGATGACTATACTATATAACAAATTTTCCTTTTTTTCTTTTTTTTTTTTTAACTCTCTGTTTAGGTTCAGGGGTACATATGCAGGTTTGTTATATATGGAAGCTCCTGTCATAGGGGCTTGTGGTACAGATTATTTTGTCACTGAAGCACTAAGCCTAGTACCCAGTTGTTATTTTTTCTGATTCTTTTCCTCCTCCCGCTCTCTACCCTCAAGTAGGCCCCAGTGTTTGTTGTTCCCCTCTTTGTGTCCCTGTGTTCTCATTATTTAGCTCCCAGTTATAAGTGAGAGCATGTGGTATTTGGTTTTCTGTTCCTCTGTTAGTTTGCTAAGGATAATGGCCCCCAGTTGCATCCATGTTCCCTTAAAGGACGTGATCTTGTTCTTTTTTATGGCTGCATAGTATTCCATGTTGTATATGTACCACATCTTCTTTATCCAATCTGGCACTGATGGACATTTAGGGTGATTACATGTCTTTGCAATTGTGAATAGTGCTTCAGTGAACATATGTGTGCATGTATATGGTAGAATGATTTATATTCCTTGGGGTATACACCCAGTAATGGGATTGCTGGGTCAAATGGTAGCTGTGTTTTTAGCTCTTTGAGGGATTACCACACTGCTTTCCTCAATTTTGAACTAATTTACACTCCCACCAACAGTGTATAAGCATTCCATTTCTCCACAATCTTGCCAGCATCTGTTATTTTTTGACTTTTTAATAATATCCATTCTGACTGGTGTGAGATGGTATCTCATTATGGTTTTGATTTGCATTTCTCTAATGGTCAGTGATACTGAGCTTTTTTTCATATGCTTTTTTGACACATGTATGTCTTCTTTTGAAAAGTATCTGTTCATCTCCTTTGTCCACTTTTTAATGGAGTTGTTTGGGTTTTTCTTGTACATTTGTTTAAGTTCCTTGTAGATCTGGATATTAGACCTTTGTTAGATGGATAGATTGCAAAAATTTTCTCCCATTCTGTAGATTGTCTGCTCACTCTGATGATAGTTTCTTTTGCTGTGCAGAAGCTCTTTAGTTTAATTAGATCCCATTTGTCAATGTTTGCTTTTGTTGCAGTTGCTTTCGGTGTTTTCATCATGAAATCTTTGCCCATGCCTATGTCCTGAATGGTATTGCCTATACTACCTTTGCCAGATGCATAGTTTGCAAATATCTTCTTCCATTCCGTAGGTTGTCTGTTTACTCTGTTGGTAGTTTATTTTGCTGTGCAGAAGCTCTTAAGTTTAATTAGATCTCATTTTTCAATTCTTTCTCTTGTTGGAATTGCTTTTGGCATCTTTGACATGAAATCTTTGCCAGCTCCTATGTCCAGAATGGTATTGCCTAGGTTGTTGTCCATGGTTTTTGTTTTGTTTTGTTTGGTTTTGTTTTTGTTTTGAGATGGAGTCTCGATCTGTCATCCATGCTGGAGTGCAGTGGCGCAATCTCGGCTCACTGCAAGCTCCACCTCCCAGGTTCATGCCATTCTCCTGCCTCAGCCTCCCAAGTAGCTGGGACTATGGGAACCTGCCACCATGCCCGGCTAATTTTTTGTATTTTTAGTAGAGATGGGGTTTCACCGTGTTAGCCAGGATGGTCTCGATCTCCTGACCTCGTGATCCAGCTGCCTCAACCTCCGGGGTTTTTATAGTTTTGGGTTTTACACTTAAGTCTTTAATCTACCTTGAGTTGATTTTTGCATATGGTGTAAGGAAGGGGTCCAGTTTTAATCTTTTGCATATGGCTAGCCATTTATCTCAGCATCATTTATTGAATACGGAGTTCTTTCTCTATTGTTTGTTTTTGTCAGCTTTGTCAAAGATCAGATGGTTATAGGTGTGCAGCTTTACTTCTGGGCTCTCTATTCTGTTCCTTTGGTCTATGTGTCTGTTTTTGTACCTGTACCATGCCAAACAACAGATTTTCAGTGTAGACAAAACAACCTTCTATTGGAAGAAGATGTCATCTAGGACTTTACAGTTAAAGAGGACAAGTCAATGTCTGGCTCTGAAGCTTCAAAGTACAAGCTGACTGTCTTAGAGGATAATGCAATTAGTGACTTTAAAGTTAAAGCCAATGCTCATTTAACATTCTGAAAATCCTAGCACCCTTAAGAATTATGCTAAATCTATTGTGTCTGTGCTTGATAAATGGAACAACAAAGGCTGGATGACAGCTCCTCTGTTTACAACATAGTTTACTGAATATTTTAAGCCTACTATTGAGACCTACTACTCAGAAAAAGAGTCATTTAAAAACATTACTGCTCATTGGCAATGCACCTGGTCACCCAAAAGCTCTGATGGAGATGTACAAGAAGATTCATGTTGTTTTTTTGCCTGCAAACATGGCATTCATTCTACACCCCATGCATCCAGGAGTAATTTTGACTTTCAAGCCTTGTTATTTAAGAAACACATTTTGTAAGGCTATAGCTGCCATAGATAGTCATTCCTCTGATGGATATTGGTGAAGTAAATTGGAAACCTTCTGGAATGGATTCACCACTCAGGACCCATTCAGAACATCTGTGATTCCTCGAAAGAGGTCAAAATATCAATATTAACAGAAGTTTGTAAGAAGTTGATTTCAGCCCTCATGGATGACTTGGAGGGGTTCAAGACTTCAGTGGAGGAAGTAACTATAGATGTGATGGAAATAGCAAGAGAACTAGAATTAGAAGTGAAGCCTAAAGATGGGAGTGAATTGCTGCAATGCCATGATCATGCTCGAGTGGATGAGGAATTGCTTCTTATGGATGAACAAAGAAAGAGATTTCTTGATATGAAATTTGCTCCTAGTAAAGACACTGTGAACATTGTTGAAATAACAACAAATGACTTAGAATATTACCTAAGCTTAGTTGATAAAGCAGTGGCAGAGTTTGAAAAGACTGACTCCAGTTTTGAAAGAAGGTCTAGTATAGATAAAATGCTTGGAAACAGCATCTCATGCTAAGAAAAAATATCTCTCATTTAAAAAAGTAAATTGATGCAGTAAACTTTAGTGTTGTGCTATTTTAAGAAATTGCCACAGCCAGCCCAGCCTTCAACAACTACCACCCTGATCAGTCAGCAGCCATGAACATTGGACTAAAACACTCTACCAGCAAAAACATTACAATTTGCTGAAGGCTCATACAATCATTAGCATTTTTTAGCAATAAAGTATATTTAAATTAAGGTATGTATATTGTTTTCTTAGGCACAATGCTATTGCACACTTAATAGACTACACTATAGTGTAAATGCAAATTTAATTTGCATTGGGAAACCAAACAATTCATGTGACTTGCTTTATTACCATATTTGCTTTATTGTGATTGTCAGGAACCTAACTCTCAATGTCTCCCAAGAAAACCTGTAATCACAAAGTACATAGCAGTGTCCAGCACACAAAAGTGTTCAAAAAGTAGGCGATAGTATTAAAGCACCTGAAAAATATTAGTTGTATTTAAATAACCATAGTGTTAAACACTATGACAATACAATTTTCTCAGTTACTCTTCATTGACAAATTCAAAAGTTGGACATCTTCCACCAAGGCACTCAAGTTGTGTCACTAGTATTACATAGGGGGAAAGGTTACATCAGTTTCAAGGAAATTAGTATTCATCACTTAATTGCATTCCCTAACAAAATAATACAGGCCTTTATTCAAGTGACCTTTTAACTATATTACTCTCATTTTGAATTCAATTCCCTCCTCTAAAAAGGAGGGAATTACTACCTCACAAGCATTTTATGAGGATCAAATGAGATAATGTTTATTGGCTACATACAAATATAAGATTTACTGTTGTGATTGCTGATTCACTTCAGACTGCACACTCACTGTACGCTTTGAAAAGGTACTCTTTGCACAATCCATGAAGTGATGTGTTCGGAAGCCTCTGAAAGATAGATTAAGCCAGACTTCTGGGCTCCCCTTCTGTCTTTCTGGCATCTGTAAAATGGGGACAATTTATGTGAATGCTCCATTTATAAAGTTCTGGAATGGTTTAATACAAAAGACACTGTATGGTGGCATAAGGACATCTTTACTTTCATCCTATGGACAACTTGGAATTGGAGACATTACTAAATCTGAATTGGTTGTGTAGTGCCAAAAAAACCATGCTGACAATGCAATCCCCAACATTTCTTCCTGTGGGTTACTCAGGTGTACATGAATAAAAGTTTGCTACGTATATACTTCAATATAAATATTAAACCCATTACAAATAATTCAGAAATCAAATAATCTTGGATTCTTTGGGATCGGAGTTTTATAATACATTTGCGTATTTTTTTTGTTTGTTTGTTTTTGAAAGAACTTTGAAGCACTTCCTGCTTTTGCCTTCAAGGTACAGTTGCCAGATTTCACAAATGAAAATACAGCCAATAACATTTGAGTTTTGGATAAACGACAAATAATTATTTGCCTTTTACAGCGAGTTGATCACAGATTTTTGTTTTTTAATCAAAAGGAAATAGTTGTCTATAGTTGTATTTGGGAAATAAAAATGACTCATATTTTAAGGCAACAACAAACTTACACTTTCTACATAGATTTTTTCTTAGTATAGCCTGCAACTGGAAGAAACTGAATGTTTTAAATATGAGAGTCATATAATCAGAACTTCACTTTAGGACAAGCCTCCTGGCACATAGTGTATACAAAAGATAAGGATAAGCAAATCCATTTAAGATTTCCTTGTAAGGGAGACAGTAGTCTGAAACTCAAGCGATAGAAACAGAAATAGAAAAGAAAGGAAACAGTGTATGAGAGATGTTGTGGGTGATGAGTCTACATGGCCAAGCATTAATTAAGTGAAGAAGAAAAGAGAAAATTAAATGTCAAATGTAACTCTAGAGTTCTAAGAAGAATATGTCCCACTTGAGAAAAATAGGGGAAATCAGAAGAAAAGGCTGAATTTGATGAAAAGAATTCTAATATATCTTTAGATCTTGCAAAGTTTAAGATGTCTTACTAATTAAGCATATCTAAAGCAAAAAGCATCTAAGTCTAGATGTGAATTTAGAATGCATGAAAGTGACCTTCCAATAAAAGTAGAAAACATACGTACTTGAGCACATGTGCATGTATACACACACAGAGCTTTAAACATAAAAAATTTATGTACTCTTCCTGGCATGACAAGTTCTGATTGCAATTTCATCAATTCAATTAATCTTTCCAAGAAAAGCAATCATAGTATTGCTTCATTTGCTTAATCCAACCAATATTTATTAAAAGCATTGACTTGGGTCCTGCAATGTCCCACATGCTGAAAATACAGAGGTGGACACAGACAGACTTCTGCCCCCTCAAAGTCACACCAAAGACAAGAGTGATACCTAAATACACCATACCCTTTCAAGAGGAGATAAGCATCAGGAAGGAAAATAAAGCAGGATATATACTAGAGAATTACTGGGTTTCTGGGAATCTATCTCAGAGAGAGGTCAAGGAAGGCTTTCTGATAAGATAATATTTGAACAAGAACCTAGATAAAACAAAAGAGAGAGAGAGAAATCTGGGAGAAAGAGGACCAGGAAGAATAAATAGCAGCAGCAAAGTCCCTGAGGCCAATGGGGTAGAGAGTATTACTTATTCACAACTCTCCCCTCTGCTCCTGTTCATGGCTCACTCTGGGCAGAGTTACATCACACCAACTTTAGGCTTGGGTGTGTGTTTTGCTTTGAGCCCAGTGGTATGGGAGTGAATATAATAAAATCACATATGTCTAGAAAACTTGAATATTCTTGTGTGGTTTAGCCTTGCCTCCAGTGCTCCTGCCACCTGCCATAAGAAGAGCATGCCCTGAGAGGTTGCTGCTCCCAGAAACACATGGACCCATCTGACTCTGACATAAATCAGAGATACCCCAACCAACACACAAAGCCATGAGCAAGAAAAACGTTTTTCTTTTAAGCCACTGAGAATTGGGATAGTGAGGTGGTGTTGCATAGAATTACTATAGCAGAAACATGACAGGTACAACAGAAATGAGCTCAAATATCTGTGGAATGAGAAAAGGCCAGCATGGCTAGAGCAGAGAACATAGCACGAAGAATGCATGGAGACAAAGTTGGCAAAAAAAATAAATAAATAACAATGGACTTTGGATGCCACTAGAAGGGGTTCAAGTTTGAAATGTTCTCTAAGTGTGATAGAGGAGAGTATAAGGCTTATGCTTTAAAAAGAACTTCTGGATGCTGTGTGAAGAATAGAGTCAGAAGGAACAAGAAAGGGAAGAGCTACCATTAGGAGGTGTTGCAAATTGTCTAGGCAAGAGATGATGATGATTAGACCCAGAATGCAGCAGTGGAGAAGAGAAGAAGTGATTCTATTAGACACATACTTGAAGATTGAGATGGCAGGACTGGCAAGGTTTTGGAGGTGGAATTGCAGGTCAGGAGGCATCAAGAGGTCCAGAGGTCCCTATAGTTTGGGCCCAAGTAACTTCCTGGTATTTTTCCAACACTACTACATGCTCTGTGGGAGACAAGAGAAACACAAGACATGGTTCTCATGTACTGTAACCTTATAAAATAACCCATGAATTTTAAATTAAAACAGTCTTTGGTTTGGACAAAATAAAACTCAAATCCTATATTAAATGCTGAAGATGTCAAAGAACATGCTATATAAAAAATTGCATTGTTTACATGTATATGTAGATTTTTACACTTATATTCACACACACACGAATTGTAACTGCAATTTATATCTACCTTAAGGATTACATACACTGAGTTCTGTGTGATCTGCCGGCAACTCTAATTTGAATTACAATGTTAATATCAGACACTAATGAGAAGAGACAAGTGAGGAAGACATTACGTGGAATTCTTACATAAGAGAAAAAAAGTACATCTTTTAGGTTTTAAGTATGAATGTCTTGGAGAGACATCAGTTCAAAAGTAGCAGAGCTGGGCTAATGGAGCCAGCCAATCTGATTCTAGAGCAGTTCTATACAAGCCAGGGGTTGGGGGAGTGTGTACAGAGCTTTATGAAGTCAATGTATCCTTGGCTTCTCTTTTAGTCACGCTTAGACTGGTTTTCATTGGGACTGCTGCAGGTTATCTGCTTCTGGATTGTCTTTCCTTTCCATCCTGGTTTTAAACTCCTGGAGAAATTCCATATTCTGATTAATCTTTCTGAATGCTTAGCAAAATGTTAGACATGATTCGTTCATTCACACATGCATCCATGAAACAAATATTTACTGGGCTCCAATGATGGAGCAGGCCCTGTGCTAGGAGAAGGAGAAGACACAAAGGATAACCTAAGGTCTTCACTTGTGAAAGGACAGGTGGTAGTAGAAAAGCCAGAGATATAAGTTCACCATTACAGTGTGCTGGGATGACAGATGTATACAAGTGAAGTGCTGTGACTCACAGCAGGTGCTCAGAAAAGTAAGACATGCTTTTGTTCCCTTTGACCAGATACTAGAAGAGTGTATGGACATCCAAGGACTGACATCATAAAATTACTACGCACTGGGTAGCTTAAAACAACAGAAGTGCTGTGACTCACAGCAGGTGCTCAGAAAAGTAAGACATGCTTTTGTTGGCTTTGACCAGATACTAGAAGAATGTATGGACATCTGAGGACTCAGATCATAAAATTACCATGCACTAGGTAGCTTAAAACAACAAAAATGTATCCTGTTCACAGTTCATAAGCCATAAGTATAAAATCAAGGTCTTAACCAGGCCACTTGCTTTCTGAATGCTCTAAAGGAGAATCCTTCCTTGCTTCTTCCAGCTTCTGGTGGCTCCTGGTATTCTTTGGCTTATGGAAGCATGACACCTATCTCTGCCTCTGTCTTCACAAGGCCCTCTTCTCTGTGTGTGTCTCTCTGTCCTCTTCTTTTCTTATAAGGACATCAGTTGCTGGATGAGTAGGCCCACCCTAAGTATAGGATGATTTCTTCTTGAAATCCTCAACTAATTATAACTGCAAATACTCTATTTCTAAATAAGATCACATTCCAGGTTCTGAAGTTCTTATTCTGAGAAAAATGAATGGTCTTCTTAGTCAGGAACAACTTTGGTAGCAAGTGAGAAAAATTCAACACAAGCTAACCAAGACCAAAGGGAAATTTGGAACTCACATAAGCAAAAAGGGCTGTTTCATAAAGCAGGGGCTCAATACTGCCAAACTGTTTCTCCTAATTTGTTGCCTATTCATCCTGGCTTATCTCTATGTCAGCTTCGTTCTCTCTCCCCATAGACAGCCTCTCCATAAGTCTGGAGACAGGGCTGCTAATATGGTTTGGCTGTGTCCCCACCCAAATCTCACTTTGAACTGTAATAATCACCATGTGTCAAGTGTAGGGCCAGGTAGAGATAATTGAGTCATGGGAATGGTTCCCCCATACTGTTCTTGTGTTAATGAATAAGTCTCATGAGAGCTGATGGTTTTATAAATAGGGGCTCCCCTGCACAAGTTCTCTTGCCTGCTGCCGTGTAAGATGTGACTTTGCACCTCATTCACCTTCCACCATGATGGTCACTGTAAGGCCTCCCCAGACATGTAGAACTGTGAGTCAATTAAACCTCTTTCCCTTATAAATTACCCCATCTTGAGTGTGTCTTTATCAGCAGCATGAGAACAGACTAATACACCACTGACAGCATCAGCACTCATGCCCTTCATCTACATGCTCAGAAGAGAAAGGGGCAGGTGCCCAGCTCCAGCACAAAAAATTCTCAGGGAAGAACTGGCTATGTTGGCTTTTCCCCCTAATAAATAGCTGTGTCACATACATCTTTATAAAGAAAAAAAAATGTTCTCCTCAGATGGTCAAAAAGGAATAGAAAGGGCTGCACCTATTGCCAGTCTAAAGAGTCAAACAGAAATGTGATTACTTAAAACTTTTGATAACTATTTGTAAGTTTTTAACTGTCATTCTTCTAATAAAATAACAACTTAAGAATTTTTAAAGCATTGGGAAGAAAATAAAAGGAACAATTAATTTAACTGATGGGACAATATGACAGTCATCCATCCATCTTGGAGAGAAAGGTAGAAAAGAACCTCTCTTTGGTAACTAAAGGTCACCATGAGATTTTTATTTTAAACTCTCTATGTAGGATGTGAATAGTATGGGAGTAAACACATTTTTCCATGGAAAGTCAGATGTAAATAGATTAGGATTTGCAGCCTAAAAGAATCAAAATTGGAGGTAGTATAGAGGTATTTATATAACTATCTTTAATATAGTTATTTAAAACTATAAAGAGAAAAAAATCCTTAGCTTACAGATCATACAAAAGCAGGTGCCAGGCTGGTTTCCTCTACAAGGCCATGGCTTGCCAAACCCTGGTGTAGGCCATCAGGCAGCAAACCTTCAAAGTCTCCCATTGAGGCATCATCTTGGTTTTCTTTAGATTTATATCCAAATAACAATAGAGATGATTAAGACTCTAGCAGCCATCTTTTCTTTTCTTTTCCTTTTTTTTTTTTCTGGAGATAGAGTCTCTTTCTGACACCCATGCTGGAGTGCAGTGTCATGATCTCTGCTCATTGCAACCTCTGCCTCCTAGGTTCAAGCGATTCTCCTGCCTCAGCCTCCTGAGTAGCTGAGATTACAGGCACCTGCCACCACATCTGGCTAATTTTTGTATTTTTAGTAGCGATGGGGTTTCACCATGTTGGCCAGGCTGGTCTCAAACTCCTGACCTCAACTGATCCACCCACCTCGGCCTCCCCAAGTGCTGGGATTACAGGTGTGAGCCACCATGCCCAGCCTCCACCAGCCATCTTAGTTTGATTTTTTCATTTCACCCATAAGGAAACTAAGACCCAGGGATGTGAAGCAACCTGCCTGTGGTCCTCGGGCTCATCTAAAGCAGAACCCATACAAGAACTCAGGTTCTAACCCCTGGGTTCCAGGACATTTTACTGTATACCAAGATGCCACTTACAGGTTCATTCATCTCAAATAACCCAAACCAGTGTACTCAACCTTAAATACTCAAGTGTCCCTGCCTAGGCTAAGCTTGATCACATAGTTGGTCTCAACTCAAAGATTAATGCAAATGACATGGCAAAAGAGCCAAATAACATGACAGTTGTGGGAAGGGAGATGTCCCATTTGTGAAGTGCACTTTATCAAGTCTGCAAGCATCTAGTGCTGCAGCTCAGGCCACCAACCTCCCTACACCTTCACACACTGCAATGACAATACCATCAACAATGACGAATAACATTTTTGAACACTTACTCTGTGCCGAGCACTTTTGTTTCATTTTATATGCATTGATTTATTGTTTTAAGATTCCAAAAGAAAAAATTCATCTTAGATTTTCTTTTCCATACTTTCAGGAGACATATACAGCCTGAGCATATTAATAATGTACATGGCATGACTCAATTTATTTGTCATTATTGAGGCTGGTTTTTAAGGCTTGTAATTTATGGCTTTGACATTACGCTATAAATTAAAACAGGGTGGATGTCTAATATAACTCACAGGAATGACGTTCCACCCATGAAGCACAAATACTCAAAGACGGAAAGCAGCCAGCATGACATGTAAAACCTTATGTATGATAACTTCTTGTGTTCCTTGGCATGCAGCAGATTTACTTCACAATAGACATCTCTACCACCCTCTTCAGTAGGTTATTTGCTCTCATCTGTTTTGGATTTTCAAGGCATTTCATCAAATCCCACACGTGGCACCAGAGATACTTACACTGAGACCACCATGGAAACAGAAAATATTGCGAAATGAATTTTGAAAATTTGACCTTGTTTACTTGCAGAAAAGACAAGGATGAATAAAAAGTTTATTTTGCACAATAAATAGAGAAAAGTTCAGTTTAAAGTGTCCACATAAACAAAATTATTCTAATAATAATAAAATAAGCATTCACGTTTCTAACATCAGATGCCTAACTGCCTCTTCAGCCTGCCCTTCAGTCAATCCAGACTACTTGGGGGAATCTGGCAAGATGGCCGAATAGGAACAGCTCCGGTCCACAGCTCCCAGTGAGACCAGTGCAGAAGGCGGGTGACTTCTGCATTTCCAACTGAGGTACCCTGTTCATCTCAGTGGGACTAGTTAGGCAATGGGTGCAGCCCACAGAGGGCAAGCAGGAGCAGGGCACGGCATCACCTCACCTGGGAAGTGCAAGGAGCAAGGGGCCTCCCTTTCCCAGCCAAGGGAAGCCACGAGCGACTGTGCTATCCAATCCAGATACTGTGCTTTTCCCACGGTTTTTGCAATCCGCAGACCAGGAGATTCCCTTGTGTCTCTACACCACCTGGGCCCTGGGTTTCAAGCACAAAACTGGGCAGCTGTTTGGGCAGACATCAAGCTAGCTGCAGAAGGGTTTTTTAAATTATTATTTGTACCCCAGAGATGCTTGGAACTACAGAGAGGCAGAACCATTCATTCCCCTGGAAAGGCGGCTGAAGCAAGGGAGCCCAGAAAGCTAAGAACCACTGGCTTGAAATTCTCACTGACAGCAGAACAGTCTGAAGTCAATCTGGAACAATAGAGCTTGGTGGAGGAAGGGACGTCCGCCATTACTGAGGCTTGAGTAGGCAGCTTTCCTCTGACAGTGCTAAGGACTGGGTGGAACTCGACACATCGCAGCAAAGTGGATGTGGCCAGACTGCCTCTCTAGATTCCTCTTCACTGGGCAGGGCATCTCTGAAAGAAAGGCAGCAGCCCCAGTCAGGAGCTTATAGATAAAGCCCCTGGGACAGAGCACCTGGTGGAAGGGGTGGCTGTGGGCACAACTTCAGTGAACTTAAATATTCCTGCCTGCTGGCTCTGAAGGGAGCAGTGGATCCTGACAAGGAGGGTTCTCCCAGCACTGTGTTCGAGCTCTGCTAAGGGGCAGATTGCCTCTTCAAGTGGGTCCCTGACCCCTGTGCCTCCTGACTGGAAGGAACCTCCCAACAGGAGTTGACAGACACCTCATACAGAAGAGCTCTGGCTGGCATCAGGCCGGCACCCCTCTGGGATGAAGCTTCCAGAGGAAGGACCAGGCAGCAATATTTGCTGTTCTGCAGCTTCCATTGGACAAAAAAGCAGATAGGGTCTGGAGTGGACCTCCAGCAAACTTCAGCAGACCTACAGAAGAGGGACCTGACTGTTAGAAGAAAAATTAACAAACAGAAAGGAATAACATCAACATCAACAAAAAGGATGTTGATGAACTAACAGAAGTAGGCCTCAGAAGGTGGGTAATAACAAACTCCTCTGAGCTAAAGGAGCATGTTCTAACCCAATGCAAGGAAGCTAAGAACCATGACAAAAGGTTACAGGAAGTGCTAACTAGAATAACCAGTTTAGAGAACAATATAAATGACCTGATGGAGTTGAAAAACAAAGCACGAGAACTTTGTGAAGCATACACAAGTATCAATAGCCGAATCAATCATCGAAAAAAGGATATCAGAGATTGAAAATCAACTTAATGAAATGATTAAGACAAGATTAGGGAAAAAAGGATGAAAAGGAATGAACAAACCCTCCAAGAAAGATGGGACTATGTGAAAAGACCAAACCTATGGTTGATTGGGGTCCCTAAAAGTGACAGAGAGAATAGAATCAAGTTGGAAAACACACCTCAGGATATTATCCAGGAGAACTTCTTCAACCTAGCAAGACAGGCCAACATTCAAATTCAGGAAATACAGAGAACACCACTGAGATACTCCTCGAGAAGAGTAACCCCAAGACACATAATCATCAGATTCTCCAAGGTTGAAACGAAGGAAAAAAATGTTAAGGGCAGCCAGAGAGAAAGGTCAGGTTATCTACAAAGGGAAGCCCATCAGACTAACAGCGAATCTCTCTGCAGAAGTCCTACAAGCCAAAAGAGAGTGGGGGTCAATATTCAACATTCTTAAATAAAAGAATTTTCAACCCAGAATTTCATATCCAGCCAAACTAAATTTCATAAGTGAAGGAGAAATAAAATCCTTCACAGACAAGCAAATGCTGAGGGATTTTGTCACCACCAGGCCTGCCTTACAAGAGTGCCTGAAGAAAGCACTAAATATGGAAAGGAAAAACCAGTAACAGCCACTGGAAAAACGCACTAAAATGTAAAGACCAACGATACTATGAAGAAACCACATGAACTAATGTGCAAAATAAACAGCTAGCATCATGATGGCAGTATCAGAATCACAAATAACAGTATTAACCTTAAATGTAAATGGGCTAAATGCCCTAATTAAAGGACACAGACTGGCAAATTGTATAAAGAGTCAAAACTAATCGGTGTGCTGTATTCAGGAGACCCATCTCACGTGCAAAGACACACATAGGCTCAAAATAAAGGGATGAAGGAATATTTACCAAGCAAATGGAAAGCGAAAAAAAAAAAAAGCAGGAGTTGCAATCCTGGTTTTAGATAAAACAGACTTTAAACCAACAAAGATCAAAAAAGACAAAAAGAGTGTTACATAATGGTAAAGGGATCAATGCAACAAGAAGAGCTAACTCCTAAATATATATGCATCAATACAGGATGATCCAGATTCATAAAACAAGTTCTTAGAGACCTACGAAAAGACTTAGTCTCCCACACAAAAATAGTGGCAGACTTCAACATCCCACTGTCAGTGTTAGACAGATCAATGAGACAGAAAGTTAACAAGGATATTCAGGACTTGAACTAAGCTCTGAACCAAGCGAACCTAGCAGATATCTACAGAACTCTCCACCCCAAATCAACAGAATATACATTCTGCTTAGCACCACATAGCACTTATTCTAAAATCAACCACATAATTGGAAGTAAAACACTCCTCAGCAAATGCAAAAGAACGGAAATTATAACAAACAGCCTCTCAGATCACAGTACAATCAAATTAGAACTAAGGATTAAGAAACTTACTTGAAAGAGCACAACTGCATGGAAACTGGACAATCTGCTCCTGAATGACTACTGGGTAAATAAGGAAATTAAGGCAGAAATAGCAAAGTTATTTGAAACTAATGAGAACAGAGGCATAATGTACCAGAATCTCTGGGACACAGCTAATGCAATGTTTAGAGGGAAATTTACAGCACTAAATGCCCACATCAGAAAGTGGGAAAGATGTAAAATCAACACCCTAACATCACAATTAAAAGAACTAGAGAAGCAAGAGCAAACACATTGAAAAGCTAGCAGAAGACAAGAAATAACTAAGATCACAGCAGAGCTGAATGAGATAGAGACATGACAAATAATTAAAAATCAATGAATCCAGGAGCTGGTTTTTCGAAAAAATTAACATATACATTGACTGCTAGCCAGACTAATAAAGAAAAGAGAAAAGAATCAAATAGACACAATAAAAAAATGATAAAGGGGATATCACCACTGATCCCACAGAAATACAAACTACCATCAGAGAATATTATAAACTATGCAAATAAACTAGAAAATCTAGAAGAAATGGATAAATTCCTGGACACATACACCCTGCCAAGACTAAACCAGGAAGGAGTCAAATCCCTTAGTAGACCAATAACAAGTTCTAAAATTGAGGCAGTAATTAATAGCCTACCAACCAAAAAAAGGCCAGGACAAGAAGGATTCACAGCCGAATTCTATTACAGGTATGAAGAGGAGCTGGTACCATTCCATCTGAAATTATTCAAAACAATAGAAAAGGAGGGACTCCACTCTAACTCATTTTATGAGGTCATCATCATCCTGATTCCAAAACCTGGCAGAAACACAACAAAAAAAGAAAATTTCAGGCCAATATCCCTCAGGAACATTGATGTGAAAATCCTCAATAAAATACTGGCAAACCGAATCCAGCAGCATATCAAAAAGCTTGTCCACCACGATCAAGTCAGCTTCATCCCTGGGATGCAAGGATGGTTGAACATATTCAAATCAATAAACGTAATACATCACATAAACAGAACCAATGACAAAAACCACATGATTATCTCAATAGATGCAGAAAAGGCCTTTGACAAAATTCAACACCCCTTTATGCTAAAAACTCTCAATAAACTAGGTATTGATGGAACATATCAGAAAATAATAACAGCTATTTATGACAAACACATAGCCAATATCATACTGAATGGGCAAGAGCTGGAAGCATTCCCTTTGAAAACCGGCACAAGATAAGGATGCCCTCTCTCACCACTCCTATTCAACATAGTATTGGAAGTTCTGGCCAGAACAATCAGACAAGAGAAAGAAATAAAGGTATTCAAATAGGAAGAGAGGAGGTCAAATGTCTCTGTTTGCAGATGACATGACTGTATATTTAGAAAACGCCATTGTCTCACCCCAAAAACTCCTTAAGCTATGAACAACTTCAGCAAAGTCTCAGGATACAAAATCAATATGTAAAAATCACAAGCATTCCTATATACCAATAACTGACAAACAGAGAGCCAAATCATGAGTGAACTCCCATTCACAATTGCTACAAAGAAAATAAAAAACCTAGGAATACAACTTACAAGGGATGTGAAGGACCTCTTCAGGGAGAACTACAAACCACTGCTCGAGGAAATAAGAGAGGACACAAACAAATTGAAAAACATTCCATGTTCATGGATAGGAAGAATCAATATCATGAAAATGGCCATAGTGCCCAAAGTAATTTATAGATTCAGTGCTATTCTCATCCATCTACCATTGACTTTCTTCACAGAACTACTTTAAGTTTCATTAAAAAAAGGCCGTATATTGTGATAAAAGATAATCCTAAGCAAAAAGAATAAAGCTGGAGGCATCACACTACCTGACTTCAAACTATTATTACAAGGCTACAGTAAGCAAAACAGCATGATACTTGTACCAAAATAGATACATAGACCAATGGAACAGAACAGAGCCCTCAGAAATAACACCACACATCTACAACCATCTGATCTTTGACAAACCTGACAGAAACAAGCAATGGGGAAATATTCCCTATTTAATAAATGGTGCTGAGAACACTGGCTAGCCATACGCAGAAAACTGAAACTGGACCCCTTCCTTACACTTTATACAAAAATTAATTCAAGATAAATTAAAGACTTAAATGTAAAACCTAAAGCCATAGAAACCCTAGAAGAAAACCTAGGCAATACCATTCAGGACATAGACATGGACAAAGACTTCATGACTAAAACACCAAAAGCAATGGCAACAAAAGCCAATATTGACAAATGGCATCTAATTAAACTAAAGAGCTTCTGCTCAACAAAAGAAACTATCATCAGAGTAAACAGGCAACCTACAGAATGGGAGAAAATTTTTGCAATCTATCCATCTGACAAAGGTCTAGTATCCAGAATCTACAAGGAACTTAAACAAATTTACAAGAAAAAAAAACAGCCCCATCAAAAAGTAGGCAAAAGGTATAACAGACACTTCTCAAGACATTTATGTGGCCAAGAAACATATGAAAAAAAAACCTCATCATCACTGGTCATTAGAGAAATGCAAATCAAAACCACAATGAGATACTATCTTACACCAGTTAGAATGGCGATTATCAAAAAGTCAGGAAACAACAGATGCTAGCAAAAATGCAGAGAAATAGGAATGCTTATACACTGTTAGTGGGAGCATAAATTAGTTCAACCACTGTGGAAGACAGTGTGGCAATTCCTCAAGGATCTATAACCAGAAATATCATTTGGCCCAGCAATCCCATTACTGGGTATACACCCAAAGAATTATAAATCATTCTCTTATAAAGACACATGCACATGTATGTTTATTGGAGCACTATTTACAATATCAAAACTTGGAACCAACCCAAATGCCCATCAATGATAGACTGGATAAAGAAAATATGGCATATATGCACCATGGAATAATATGCAGTCATAAAAAAGATGAGTTCATGTCTTTTGCAGGGACATGGATGAAGCTGGAAACCATCATCCTCAGCAAGCTAACACAGGAACAGAAAATCAAACACCACATGTTCTCACCCATAAGTGGGAGTTGAACAATGAGAACACATGGACACAGGGAGGGGAACATCACACACCCAGGCCTGTTGTGGGGTGGGGTACTAGGGGAGGGAGAGCATTAGGACAAATGCCTAATGCATGTGGGACTTAAAACCTAAATGATGAGTTGATAGGTGCAGCAAACCCCATGGCTCATGTATACCTACGTACCAAACCTGCATGTTCAGCACATGTATCCCAGAACTTAAAGTAAAATAAAAAAATAAAAATAAATCCAGGCTACTTTCTCCTCTCCTTATGTCTCCATGTTTTCTAGCCTTTGTCTCTTCCCTCAAGGGCTTCAATACTCATCTCAGATGATGCTGGCTCACATTAGTAGTGTGAGTGATGGAGGCATGTTTCCAAAGGATCATATGTCATTAGAAAAATTTCCCCAGACTCGGGGAATGGTCAGGAAAGCTCCCAACTTAGAATCATTAGTCCATATCATTGCTTCTCAACTCTGCCTGCACAAGAGGATAACCTGAAGAGTTGAAAAAAATAAATTAGCACCCAGTCCCAAACCCAGATCCATTGACTAAGAATCTTAAAGGTGATACAAGGGCACTGCTGGATTTTAAGAGCTTTGCAGGTGATTCAATCAGGTTTGAGAACCGCTGACGTAAATTCTAAATGCTACCTTATCCCCTAAGACCTCAGCTCTCTTAAACCCCCATTAATAAATACTGCTCTACAGTATCTCCTCTGAAGTTCTGGGATCAGATGTGTTTCAGAATTCAGATTATTTTTTTGATTGTGTGTGTGTGTGTGTGTGTGAAAATATGTAATACCCTCAGAAGAGTCTAGGGCAGCACCCCATAATCAAACATTAACCTTCTGCAGTGAAACAAACATCCATACTAAATGGAATCGATTACGACTATAAATAGCCTTATCTTAGTTGAGGTCAGTTTTTATTTCCAAATGAGTTAAGAAACATTTTTCCTCTTCAGAGATTTGGAATTTTGGAATTGTAGGTAATAGATTGCAGATCTGGGCTAACAAAGTAGCTCCCTTACCCAAAATACATTTATTTATCACAAAGATGATCTCTTTCTCGACAAGCTTACAATCTAATTGGGGCAATGGGGTAACAGGTACGTAAGCAGTCAATTATAATCAGGCCAACTTTTCTAAAAGCATGCTTAGTGTAATGCTTCTCCATCCTTGCTGCATGTAAAAATCACCCTGGAACTTGTAAAAATATTAATGCCACAGCCACACCCCAGAGATAATTAAATCAAATTTGGTAGCATAGGCACATTTAAGCTTGAATAGTACAATTAAAAATAGTTATGAGGCCAGGAGCAGTGGCTCACGCCTGTAATCCCAGCACTTTGGGTGGCCAAGGTGGACAGATCATGAGGTCAGGAGTTCAAGACCAGCCTGGCCAATAAGATGAAAGCCTGTCTCTACTAAAAAATACAAAAATTAGCCAAGCGTGGTGGTGCATGCCTGTAGTCCCAGCTACTCAGGAGGCTGAGGCACAAGAATCGCCTGAGCTGGGAGGCGCCTGAACTGGGGAGGCAGATGTTGCAGTGAGCCGAGATGGCACCACTGCACTCCAGCCTGGGCGACAGAGTGAGACTCCATCTCAAAAAATAAAAAATAAAATAAAATAAAATAAATTATGAAAAACATATCATTAGAAGAAAGCAAGTAGATTGATGCTCTATTGCTGAATATAAGTGAATGTGGTTTTGAAACTTGAAGTCTTTGGAGTTTGGACAGTTGGAAAGAAATTCAAGATAAAGGAGAAAGCTATTGAGAGATATGAAACAAAGATGAGACATACTAGAAAAGGAGATATTTGGTTTTGCTGAAAAAAAATTAATGTGCTTTTCTTTTAACTAGTGCTTTTCAGTCAGTTGGGGGATAGAAGATGGCAATGAAGAGCTTGAAGAAGTTTCTTGGCTTATTCTCCTATATCACCCTCTATTCTCATACCCATATTCCCAACACCAATTGAAAACAACATCTCTAAATCTTCTGCTGTAATGTGGCAATTCATCGTATGTCATTGTGTAACATCTCATTAATTTTTGTAGCTGTAATTTAGGTATTTTGCTATGAATTAGATTGTTGCATATTTATGCCTTATTTTTCCTAACTAGATTATAAACTAGAGAACAGAGATTTTTAAATTAATTTCCTATATTTCCCCACAGTACTTACTCCTATGTCTTACATAATTCAGATTTTCAATAATATGATTTTATTTTATACCCAAACCATGGACCTCCACTGAGGCTGAAAAGGCTGGAAACAAGATAAATCAAAGAAAGTAAGGCACACATGAATGGCTATTTTTCCATATCTCAAATTTTGAATGCTCACCCTTGACCTAAACAATGGAGTGAAAAATATAAAACCCAAACGTGAACAGAAGTAGTATAAACCACTTAGCAAAAAGAGAAAGCTAATTAATAGGCAGATGCATCTTTTCAATGCTCATTCTGAATCCAGATGAACTATCTATTCAGTGGTTTCAAAGGTAACTGAATAAACAATCCCTAAGAAATGGAGAAGAAACTTTAACTAAGAGAACATCTTAATTAGACTAACTGCAAGCAAAAAGAGGAACTATCAGCTCAGCACACAAAACTGAGAAACAGAAGTACAGATTGATAACAATGAAATGACACTTCAAAAAGATAATATAAACAATATTAGCCTTTATCCTCTTTTTTAAATCACATGAAAGCACTCAGCACAGTGAGAAACATGTTGGGCAATGTTTAGGGGTATGCACAGAAAGAAAAATCTATATGGTTGCACCACACTAGTAGCTGTAAGTCTCTCTGGAGAAAAGGCTAGAATTGGTGAAGGAGGACTGTCTCAAGATTTAGTCAGACAAGTAGACCACTAGAGAAAGAATAAAGTATATATAGAAAATTTCTACATGTATATACATACACAAACACACATATGAATTTTCTTTTTACAAGAATATTACCTGGCAGTTGCGAATGAAAGATGGCTAAAAGATGGGGAACAGCAAAAACATTCTGGAATCTACAGATACAGCCAGAAGCAGAAACATAAAGGAGAGCAAATTCTGGGAAATGTAATCTAGCCTAATCACATTACAAATGTGACACATTACAAAGCCACCACAGGGGCTTTAATTTATATTATTAAATAAATTTTTGGAGGGAAAAGGTATTTTAAAAACTCAAAATGACTTTTTTAGAGTTTTTAAAAATAAATCAAATCTAAACCATTAAACTATGTCATATAAACAAAAAAATCAATTATTTTAAGGCTATTATGACACTGGTAACATTCATGCTAATGATTTATGTAAACAATCAAAAGCAAAATATATACAAGCTGGATGCTTTGAGAATATCTGAAGAATCGAGTGAGTTTTCTCAGCTGAGGGATGGTGTAATAGTGGCATGCCCTTTACAATGTCCAGTATTCTTACATAGTCAAGGATGAGGTTCTGTGCGTCTTGCACAGATGCAAAAGTTCTGAAGTGTAACATTAAACATAATATCTTTTTCCCCTTAATTAACCAGAGAGAATTCTCAACATTCAGCAAACTGCTCATCGCATTTTTGCTAGATTCCTTTTCTACTAATTCTATTCTTTTAAGTCATAAACTTCTTAAAGTAAATGAAAGTGAAAAAATAGCAATTGTCAAAAAGAGAGAGACCCTATGTTTCCCCCAGCCATTTTCTATAAAATATCAGCTTTTTGTGGAACTTGAAATAAAATATTGGCATATCTGAAAACCTTACTTAATTGTGACCTTGATAATATGGTGTTTTATGCAACCCAAACAAATGTTCAGACTGCATTAAGGTGGGGCAGTAGGAAAAACAACTCCAATAATGAGATGTTATTGTAGTTCTAGGAATCATAAGTCTCTTGTACATTTGTATAGCACTGACATACCAGCCTGAAGAACTTTGAAAATGAGGTTTTCCAAGCCGTGGATCAACACACATTGGCTTTTGCCAAGTTGTAAAGTGTTGATCTAATTCTTTACATTTAAGCCTGTCCACCTTATGGCTGACAGCCAATGAAATCAGGCCACGGGCCTTCCATTCATGGAGCTTTAGCCCTGTAACAGGCAGTGAAGTGCTAAGCATTTTATATACATTATTTAACTTCACCTTCACAGCTAACCAGTGAGGTAATTATTATCTCTGTTTTGCTAAAGAAAAGAAGAGTTGAGTAACTTTTCCAAGTTATGTCTGATTCCAAGCACATGTGTGGCTATTACATTATCCTAGATTCATCTGGTTCTGTTCATTATGACAGCCCAGAATCTTCCTTGCCTTAGTAATAGCAGCCAATATTTATGGAGCACCAACCTGTAACAGATGCTGGGCTAAATGATTTATGCCATTTTAATCATTTAATCTTCACAGTCTGCCTATGAGATGGAGACTACTATTACCAGCAAAAGGAAAGTGCGTCTCAACAAGGTTTCTATAGTGAGAAATGGAAGAAGAATTTGAATCCTATAATGAGAAGAGGAGGAAGGGTTTGAATTATCAGATTGGTTCAAATCTCAATACTGCCAACTGCTACATCTTTATTTCAATTAAAATAAAACACCCCCAGCTCATGCATTTACCTACTAGCTTCAAGCTACTTTGTTTCTAGGCTTGCTCTCATTACGATAAATTGCCACTTTCAGCTCTCTCCAATTTTTGAGACTGCTCTGACCTTTGATGTTATCAAATTTGGCTTCTCTTGCTTGACTCATTATGTACTCTAAGAACTTTGGCTGACATTCAACCTCCAAACTGAAAAGCCCTCCTGATGACCATGTGCAAGATATTCCACTTGAGCATCCAATGACTCCAACCCCGGATCTGGTTCTTGCCCCCTCATGAGAAGGATTAGGACTTGAGCCAGGCCAAAACTTCCTCAGTGCCCTTAGCATCCCAGACCCCCACCAGGAAATGTCAAAGACAATATATGTCAAGTCAAAGCATCAATACTTCTATATTTGTGTTATTTTTTAAATGAAAATACTATTTTATGTCAGATATATATATATATACACTGCTTAGTATTAGAAATGCTGTTGTCATGTCAGAGCATTTGTCAGATCTAGCCTTATGCCTATCCTGTATTTTGTTTCCAATACAACATTCTATGGAAACCTTATTTTGCACAGGTATATTATAGCAAAGATAACATAAAACAAAAGTTTCTCAATATTTAGGTGGTTCTACATTTTGCCATTGATAAGGTTTATTTCATATTGAAAAGCACAGTTCTCACCTTTTAAGACAGCAAAGGCTACAATTGTTCACTTTCTAAAGATTTGATTTATTTACATAAACTATGAGGCTTACACCTCATAAGGAATACATTTGTATAGTATGAGTGTTTAACTCATTACATTGTGATAATATCACAAATTTGTTGCAAGTTTACCACTCCAGACAACATAGACAAGGAATCTTAATTGGATTGCCTACATTAACCTAAAGAGGTATTTCTAAGTCCTCACTCTGCATCAGTGCATAAATCAAACCTCAGGGGTTTCTACATGTAGCTTCCTAAAACTTTTGGCACACATTTTTTTTAAGCAGATAATCTAAAAATAACAAGAACAGCCAAGAAAATGTATGTAATTTGTTTTTTACATATACATTGTAAATACATTTTAGAAAAAACATTTTTGGAACTTCTCTCTTCCTAAAAGAGCAATTCACTATATCTTAAGGAGCACTAAAACTCCTTTTCTTCTTATTAAATTGATACAGAGTCTCTGTCTCTCAGGCTAGAGTGCAATGGCACGATCATAGCTTACTGTAACCTTGAACTCCTGGGCTCAAGTGATCCTCCCACCTCAGCCTCTCAAGTAGCTGGGACTACAGGCGTGTGCCACCATGCCTGAAAGAGCACTAGAATTCTTAAGTACTATGAACAGTCTGGGAAATTATATGTTAAACTATTATTCCTTGACAGTAATATGTGTACATTCAAACTTCTGGGAGAATGCCTTAACTCAATGGCTTGAAAGATTCCTGCCCAGAATGCTAGCAACCAAAGTGGATCAGGGAACTTCTAGTCATCTTTGGGTATTAATCCCACTAAAACAGTTTCCATTCTTGGGGCTTGGTTATCAGGAGTCTGAAGTGCAGTTGTGGGTGTAGTTATGGCCAACTAGTAGAATGGAAGGATTTGGAGCTTGAGTCAAATAGTCCTGCGTTTGAATCCCTGTCATCTTTTAAAAGTTGTTCCCTCTTTGTTCCTCATCATCTGTAACATATACATAATAATAACACACATGTGCATTTTAAATAAATAACATGAGTATCTATTACACACCAAGCTCTGTCCTAGATTATAATAATATAGCTGTGAAAAAGACAGACCAGGTCCTTCTGGGAGTTTACAGCCTAGCAAGGAGAAGACAGATAATTAGGAAACAAGGAAACTAAAAAGATAATCATAGTTTGTGCCTAGTACTCTGAAGATAATAAAGCCAGCTAATGCATTAAAGCTGTGCTATCAGATATAGTAGCCATTAGCTACATGTGGCTATTTAAGTTGAAATTGATTAAAATTAAATAAAACTAAAAATTCAGTTTCTCAGTTGCAGTAGTCACATTTTAAGACCTCAATGGCCATATGTAGCTAGATGTAAAATTTTTCTGTCATCACAGAAAGTTCTATTGGATAGCACTGTTAACTAGATAAGGAGAGTTTGGGGCAAGGGAATATTTTAAATGATATTTATGTATACAAATAGCTGGTTCAATGCAGAAAACAATCTGTAGTGGGATCCAATATATTGGAACTATTATTATGTTAACATATCTTATGAGTCTATATACTTTTGCCCACTTTATTCATCAATTTATAAAGCCTTGGAATAAATCCATTTAAATGTAGCTAATTTGTTATTTCCAATTTATGGACTACTAATATCTAAAGTTCTAGGTTAATAACTTAAGCTCAAGACACTTACGAAAAGTATTTTTTTCTGCATAGGCTTCTTGATTCAAATAAAAAAGGAAATTATTTTCTTAAGATTTTGATGAATGATAAGCCTCAGAAAGTAGCCAAGTGCATTAGGCAGAAAGGACAATGGAAGCAATTTCTTAAAGGTTGAAATCATATTTGAAGTCAAAATAGATAAGGCTTAACAAGGGTCTAAATTCAAAAAGCAAATTCTTCTGTCCCTGATTTTCTGTAACTCTGACACTGATACACTCCACCTACCACATCTTAAAGATCTTTATGACAATCACAGAACTGGTATTATAGTCCCCAAAAGCTATGTGTAAAGCAGTATTTGTGCATCGAATCATATTTCCCAGTGCATGTTATTTTGAGAATATGTTTTACTTAGATAAAAGAAAGTAGCACCAATACAGAAAAACAACCTTTGAGGACTTACTGAATTCCTGGAACATGCCCAATGAAACATGCCAAAGAGAAACAACTACTTTAGAACTAAAAGTTTGTAATACTCACTTTAATACAGTGTGCTATGTAAATTTATTTTTTAATATGTTAAGATAATAGTCTGATTAATGTTTGAGTCCATTTATATTTGTACATTTATTTAAGAAGCACACACGGGTTAATGTATACCAGCCAGATTTCATTTCTTTTCTTTAAAAATGACTAAGCAGAAACATTAACTATGTTTGACCCAAGAATTTAGCAGAATTAATTCAGTGAAAAATCTCTATGGAGATATGTTTTCAGCTTAAGCTGGAGGATTAGTTGAATCTCTGTTTCCCAATCTAATAGTAATGGTGTTAATGCCTGTAAGTGTGGAAATTATAAACTACTCTGTAACAGCCATTAAAGTTTTGCGGACCAAATGGCTAAATGAAAAAAACAGGTTAACCATCTCATTAGGAGAAGTGAAAAGTGTTGATTGAGCCAGCAGGGAACTCCGAAAATGATTTCCTCTTCTTGGAGCTACCACCTGGTGCCCTTAGGGTAGACAGAAGTGACATGTTAACCATGTATATGGAAATTGTGTCCAAATGTATTAAGTGAACAAATGTGAAACAGAAAGCTCTGTAGGAGGAACACCTTCTAGCTGGGTTTGGCTAGCCACACAGCTGCTCCTAGGACCCAAGGGCAGCTGCTCTTAGCTCCATTTAAAGAAACCCGTGAGAGCGCCTTCAATCTTCTCTTTGTGGGCTAATTACCCAGTGAAGCAAGCAAAGCAGTCTATGTGTACCTTTTCATTGTACAAAGAAAAATCTCAAAGCTATGTCTTGAAAAAGCTTTAAGAAATGGACTGTGTCCAATTACAAAATAGAGCTCTGGTTACTGCACATACTGCACAGTGATTTGAATTGCATCATCTTCCACATCCCCACCAACAACTCTTGGGAGCAAAATATAAGCCTTAGAACAAATTAATAACTCTTTAGGGTCATGCAACAAGTAACATGCTTTTTGTCTTAGCCACAAGACTCATTAGCAAACCTGAAGTGGCAGCTGCATGCTCTGGCTTCCTGGATTATTCCTGATCCCAAGAACACTAAAGCAATTGTTCACGATCCTTTGCACCAATATTCTGTAGGAGTATGTTTTTAATAAAGTTCTAGGATAGATATCTTAAAAGACGTGTTACTTTAAAAAAAAAAAGTTGATACTGATACTCTACTATGCAGGTAAACATATTTATAAAATATTTATGGTGGCATTTCTTTCTGGTTCCCAAAGTATTATATGTTCATGCCTTTGAAAAGAGGAAATACACAGAAAGCCAAAATGAAGATTGTGAAGTTTTACTTGCTTTTTAACTGTGTTTGTTCACTTCATAATATATTATAAACATTTTCCCATGTCATTAAATGTTCTTCTAAAGCGTGAGTGAATAGTGGTACAGAACACTCCAATTTTAACAATTCCTATTTTTGAACATTTGTGGTAGTTCCAATTTTGCTATTATAAATAACACTTTGAGAAACATGCTCATACATAAATCTGTCTGCTTATGTTTCTTTGAGATTATAAAAGTGGAAGCACTGGGTCAAAATATTTTAAATATTTTTAAAGATTTTGATAAGGGTGGTTAAGTTCAAACAGCCACTCTGATTTATGAATAAGAGAAAAGGAAAAATAAATAATCATGCCATGGAGTATTTACTGGAAGGAGCTGAACACAAAATGGCCAAGCCTTCGCTTTTATAGAGTTCTTCATTGCAAGGGCAGTGATTGATCCTTCTTGACCACCAGATGGCAGTCTAGAACACAGCAAACTGAACAAGACCTAGAGAAGAGGAATCCACTCTTATTTAGCCTTATATACTTAGCCATTGGTTTTTCCTTGGGCAACTAGGAAGATTGGGCCTATCATATAAACAAAAAAATAAATAAATATTATCAATCAGATCAAGCACAAAGACATTGGAGGAACACTTGCCTTTCATTGGACCTGGTGTTAAGAGCCACTAATCTGTTTTGCTTTATGTTTTCCTAAAATTCTCTTCACACATTGGTCTCACTGCTGATCTTTTTCTGAAGTAGGTTTTGGTTTCTCTGGAAGCAGCCAAACATTTTATGTGAACCCCTGTACTTGCTCACCAGCTCACAATGAGGCAAAGTCTAGGTAAAATGAAATACTTTCATTAATGTCTTTGGGTTTTCCTATTTACTAGCTAAACAGGAAGTCACCAAGCAAAGAAGAGAGGCTGCTGTGAGATACCCCTCCACATTGATCTTAGACAGTCATTATTATTTATTCTGACTTTAGCGGAAAGAATACTTCCTTGCCTCCTTTTCCTGTCTCTGAGGAAAGGATATTCCAGACTCTAATGCATTTGGAGTTTCCAAAGACATGGTAGAGCTGTTCTCAAGATGCCTGAGACATGCAGAAAGCTTCATGATAGCTAGCACGGTGATGCCACAGCTGCACCAGCCAAATGCAATTGGAGTTTCTATGCAGTTTACTAGTGCAGCTACCTGAGCAAAGTACAGATAAAAAGGAAGTAACAACACAAGGGTGCCTCGTACTTCTGTTACCATTATGAAATTGAACTGAGACTTTAGTCTAGAATTTGCAGAGGCCAATTAGAAGGATTTGTTAAAAATATTAGTGCTCTTATCATAAAAACATCTATATGAACAACAAAAATATAAACAAAGAATAAGTAGTCTACTATTTGAGAGTAAGGATACTAACATCTGTTGAGTAATAATCCCTTCTTAAAACACCTAATAAGGAAGTATTAAAAAAAATGGAGATCAGGAAAAAGTCCTGAACCTACAATCAAAAATTAAATTGTACAATATATGAGGTTCATTAAGCCAAGTTCTTTACATGACTTCAAGTTTCCCTTTAAACAATTGGGCAATTCAGCTGGCAGAATAGAAAAAGTGAATGTTCTTTCGGCCTACACTCGTAGAAATACAGTGAGTGTAGTTACAGGAAACTTCTACCTCACAATCAGAACACATTTGGAATATTTTGCTCAATTCAGAGGAGCAATGACCAACTGGACTCCATCTAGAACAGAGCAGTAGAGTATCAAAATCATGTCCTTTCTACAAGGAATGAAGGTTCCCCTGAAGAGAAGACTTAGGTAACAATATGATAGTTCTCTTTGAATGTTGAATGACTCTTACATAAAAAAATGGAATTTATCCTTCCCTCTGTAGTTCACAGAACTAGATTCAATGAGTGAAAGTCATAACTTGCCAGGATTTTCATATACCCCCAGGGAGCACCTGTTTCCAATTCCCACAAAGGTACACTGTGGGCTAGTCAAGGCCATGTTCAAAAATTACCATGAGATCCAGTCAACAATGGAAGGGTTGCCTGGAATGCAATGAGCTCATGAAAGGTTTTGAGCAGCCTGAGTAATTATTTTGGCAAGAATATTCTAAAAGGGGCTCTTAAACTTCGGGGTTTAAGACTTTCATGGAGAAAGATGATCCATGAAAGTTCTTCCAACTCTAAGATTCTGTAATTCCTTAAAAACCAGAAATAAATCAGGAATTGCAAAAATAAGCTAACATATTCAAGGGAAGTTTTTTCTTTCGACTTTTATTTTAGGTTCAGGGGATATATGTGCAGGTTTTTCACCTGGGTATATTGCATGATGCTGAGGTTTGAGGTTTGGAGTACAAATGATCCCACCACGCAGATACTGAGCATAGTATCCAATAGTTAGCTTTTTAACCCTTGTCCCTCTTCCTACCTCCCCTCTCTAGTAGTCCTTAGTTTCTGTTGTTTGCCATCTTTGTGTTTGTAAGTATCAATGTTTAGTTCCCACCTGTAAGTGAGAACATGTGGTATTTGGTTTTCTGTTGCATTAATTCTCTTAGGATAATGGCCTCCAGCTGCATCCATGTTGCTACAAAGAACATGGTTTCATTCTTTTTTATGGCTGCCTAGCATTCCATGGTTTATATGTACCACATTTTCTTTATCCAATCCATGGTTGATGGGCACCTATGTTGATCTATGTCTTTGCTATTGTGAATAGTGCTGCAATAAACATGCAAGTAAATGTACCTTTTTGGTAGGAAAATTTGTTTTCTTTTGGATATATAGCCAGTGATATGATTGCTGGGTCAAATGGTAGTTCTGCTTTAGGTTTCTCTGAGAAATTTCCAAACTACTTTCCACAGCAGCTGAACTAATTTACATTCCCATTGACAGTGTATAAGCATTTCCTTTTCTCCACAGCCCCACCAGCGTCTGTTGCTTTTTTACTTTGTAATAACAGCCATTCTGACTGATGTGAGATGATATCTCATTGTGGTTTTATTTGCATTTCTCTAATGATTAGTAATGTGAAACATTTCTTCATATGTTTCTTGGCCACTTGTATGTCAGTAGGGAGAACATTATTATTACATTGGCTTAGGTTAAGATACCAGATTCTTGAATTCCTAATGCAAGACCAAATCTTAAGCCAATAGAGTTTCAGGAGTAAAGATGAGGATAGGGACCTTGTGCAGCTTGAAGAAAACAGTATTGGTTGACTTTCTTAGAGGCAGAAAGGGTCATGCTGAAGTCAAGTAGAATCAAGTTTTTTTGGGTGGTTTTGTTTTGTTTTGAGACAAAGTTTCACTTTTGTTGTCCAGGCTGGAGGGCAATGGCATGATCTTGGCTCACTGCAACTTCCACCTCCCAGGTTCAAGTGACTCTCCTGCCTCAGCCTCCCAAGCAGCTGGCACTACAAGAGCACACCCGGCTAATTTTTGTATTTTTAGTACAGATGGGGTTTCATTATGTTGGGCAACCTGGTCTCAAACTCCTGACCTCAGGTGATTTGCCCACCTTAGCCTCCCAAAGTGCTGGTATTACAGGCATGAGCCACCACACCCAGCCAGAATCAGGTTTTAAGAGCCAAGAATGAAGAAGGATACCAAGCCATCTCCACAATGTGACATGGGAACACTAGGAAAAGCCATATACATTTTAAAAACTTCTTTACATCACTGTTGATAACTGAATGTCAATAATTGAAGCTTTTAAAAAGAGCTGCACCCTCTCCATTTTGAAACTTTCTTTGTCCATTTTCTTTACGTGATTTTGCACTTACCCAGATCTCTTACAATTGTGCTCTATCTCTTTCCTAGGCTCCTATTTCACTGGTCATTCCCTAAATGCTCGTATCCCACTAAGTTCCGTCTTCTGCCTGTGGCTCTTTCTTCTCACAAGCAACCTCTGGGTGAAAAACAAAAAACAAAACAACAACAACAACAAAAAACTGCTCTTAGGTGTTACTAACCTTTGAATGGTGGTAATTTTCCAACTCTAAATCTTCAGGCCAGACTAATATAAACAAGCACCTGTTGGACAGCTCCACTACGGTGTCCCATGGGCCCTGCAAAAGTCAACATGTCCCTAAACAAAGGCAGAATATCCTTCCTCGCACTTCACTATAGCACCTGCTCTTCTTTCTATAGTGACCATTTCCATTAAGGACATCAGAATGAAACTAACCACTCAAGCCAACAATCTAAATATCCTAATTTTCCTCCATCTTTCTCATCTCCCATATTCAAGCACCAAGTTCCACAAATTCTAGTTTCTCTAAATTTTTCAGATTCATTTCATCTGAATTTTTTCTGCTGTGTCCTCACATGGTCTTTTCTCTGCGTGCCCGCATCCTTAGTGTCTGTTTTTGTGTGCAAATTTCCACTTCTTATAAGGACACTTGTCAGAGTGAATTTGAGTCCACCCTAACAGCCTCATTTTAACTTAGCCACCTCTTTAAATATCTTTTCTCCAAATATAGTCACATTCCAAGGTACCGGGGGTTCAGGCTGCAACAAATGAATTTTGGGACAACACAGTTCAGCCCTTAACAACCAACTGCACACTTACTATCTCCTCTGCTCAATAAAGGCTTTGCTAAAGAGGACAGAGAGTAAGGATACAGAGGGCTTGGTCAGAGGAAGAGGTTGTGGTAGGGCAGAGTAGTAGAAGAAACATCAACACAAAAAGGAATGAAAATTACCGGGCCTCAGTAAATACTTCCTATCCCACAAGCTCACTGCAAAGAATATTCAAGAATACTTTCTGCTTTCAATTGTCAAAAGGATATGAAGGAGAATATCACAATCTCATGAGCAAATGAAAGAGTAAAACACAAAACAGGCAGGAAAGCAGCTTCTCCAAATAGGCTGGGATTATGGCACATAGGCCAGAATGTTAACAGGGTGGCCCTTAGTTTGATACATGAACAGAACACCATATAAAATATGTAAAGATATGCACTCATGGCCAGTATCAATGTTACCTCAAGTTGGCTTTGATAAAGTATGTCTGTTCAAATGAGTTAAGAGACACATAAAACAATTTTTGCACACTTCCAAAAAGAGAACCTAAATGTAATTTAGCATTTCAAGGGTATTCTCAATGCTTTTAATCTATTGTTATTCTAGACAGAAAACTAATGAAATATGCCAGCCTGCTCAGGCATTAACAAAAAGCGAGACCTTTTTATATATTAATCTTGAGTTACGAACACTACTCAGCTAATGGATAAATGCATGTCATTATTCCCAGTAATAGCAAATGCACATTGTTGCCTGAAAGTCATTCATCTGTGCTCTTATTTTCATCAATGTTTGCTAATATCTAAGCATTGACCATGGTAATAATACCAGCCAACATTTGAATAAATTTTAACAGTTTACAGTGTGCTTTCCAATAAATGTGAGCCTGAGGCTCACCACAGAGGGGTGGGATAGGGAGACTCTCTGGTTAAATGCACAGGTTAGCACATGATAAGAGTTTTAAAATACCCACATAAAATTAAAAATCAGAAACGTCAAATGACTTACCCAAAGTCACACAGCTGATAAATGATGGAGTCAACACCTAAGCTTCATCTTTTAAATTTAAATTCAGTGTTTTTGCACTCCACTAACCAAGAGTTCACATATACATCCCTGCAACTGCACACCAAGCTTTGTAGATGCTGTGAACTCACAGATGCATGAGGTTCAGTCCCTACCTTCAATCCTTCAATTGCATTACAGTCTAAAAGGGAGAGACAGACATATAAATAAGAAAGTGTAATAAAGTGTGGAGAAGCTTTGACATAAGTATATGGAGGAACACAAAAGAAGATAGACATTTTTCTCCAAAGAATGGTGAAGGAGTGAGGAATGTCTCTATAAAAGCACTTCAGATAAGGAGGTAATCATCAAATGATAGCAGAGGATATTTCTGGCCAAGGGGGCTATATTACCAAAGCATATATATATATGTATATGTATGTGTGTATATATATATATGTATGTGTATATATATATATATACATATATATGTGTGTATGAAAAAGACTGGATATATAGAAAACACTGCAAATATTTTGATATAGCAAAAGCATAGGGTTATTGGAGATGGGAGAGGCAACAAGAGATAAGTCCTGAGAGACAGGGGCTTGACTACGCAGGGCCTTCTTGGCAAACCAAAGATTGGAAGGTGTGTCCTGTTAATAAGAGTTTTTTGAAGCATCGTTGTCTATGAATTGATGGGCATTGTGACATTAAAAATGTGGAAGATTGGAAAATGGATTGGATGGGTGTAAGACAGGAGATAGGGACATCAGTTTGGCCTGTTCCTCTAAACCAGGCAAAAAATCATATGAACCACAAGGAGCAATGGAAATGAAGGAAATTCAGCTTTAGAAACTTCAAAACATGGTGATCACTCAGTGGCGGGAATAAAAAGAACAGCATCTGAGATGATGTAGGATTCATTTTTACTAGTGTAAGGAAAAAGGAAAGAAAGATAAAGGAAGGAAGGAAGGAAAGAGAGAAAGAAAGAAAGGAAAGAAAGAAAGAGAAAGAAAGAAAGAAAGAAGAAAGGAAGAAAAAGAAGAAAGGAAGAAAGAAAGGGAGAAAGAAAGATGGTGGAGGCAGGAAAGAAAGCAGATAATAAATTTTGCTTGAGTAAGTTGAGTTTAAGATACCTGTGGAATACCAGGAACCAGCATTCTGTGGGTAGTTTTGACACAATAATCAGAACTCAGGAGAGAGCTGGGTAGAGAATTGAGTCATGGTGAAAACAGGGAAGTAGATGCCCAGAGAGAGAATGGAGAACAAACAGAGAAGGAAGCCAAGAACAGCCTCCAAGGAGAACACAACATTCAAGGTACATGTAAAAGAATAGAAGCCAGTAGAGAAAGAAGGACAAATCAGAGGGAAGAAGAGCCAGGAGATACCTTTCAGAAGCCATGGTATTAAACATCTCTAGTGCCCCAGTTAAGTCAAATAAGGTGGGAAGTGGAAACTGATGAAGTTTATTGGACTTGGTGCTTTCGAAGTCACTGGAAATTACCACCACAGCAATTTCAGTAGATTAGCAAGGTGTTGACTAGAGTACCATTAAGAGTGATTGAAAGGTAAAGAGATGAAGACAACAAACAAAGGCTATTCTTCTAAGAAATTTATCATGAAGATAAGAAGAAAAGGTAAGAATGGTAGCCAGAGAAGAATGTATATATATGTTGATAAAAGGATTTATATATTTGTTTATGTTTTGGTGGAAGAAATTTGAATATACTTAAAGCTGAAGGAGATAGTAGAGAAGGAAAGGATGAAAACAGGATAATGGACCCTCCATGCAGCAGAATCCCAGGAGAGGCAGAGGAAACAAGATGAAGTGCTTATATTAGGGAATCACATTTGAACAAATGAAAGGGGATAGAAGGAAGGTGAAAACCAGTAGAGTAAGGGAAAGGGTAGTTGAAACTGTTCACAATTAATTACCACAAGTTTTATAGTGAGAGAGTATAGGTAGCAGGAAGCAAGTGAAGAAGACTGTAAAGGTTTGGAGTTGCCATGGTGGCCAGATGAGGGAGCTGATCAGAGGTATGTAAAACTGTTTCAAAATAACGCTAAAGACCCCTTCAGGTGGAGACCATGACTTAGCAGTGGTTCCAGTTTGGAAGATGGTTTTTTTCCAGGGGCTTTCACCAGTGCTGGGTGCTATAATAGGAAAGGCAGACAGAAGCCAAGTTTGGGGGCAACAAAAATTTGTCCTCCCCTCCTACTGAAGTTGGAAATACTTATTTCCCAGTTTTTATTTCAACTGAAGATGACCTCATGACAGTTTTTGCTTTCCTGATGAAAAGGAGAAGATGTGGATGATATATGGCCCATTTTTGCTTCCTCCTGCTCCTAGTCTAGAGTATGGAGCAATCCTAGAGTTGTAGCAGCTACCTGTTAAGCCTGGGGCAAAAACCATGAGAATCAATGCCAACAGGGTGAGGATGGTGAGAAGAAAGGTAGAAAGTGCCTGGGGCCATGTTGACATTATGGAATATGTTATGGGCTGAGTTGTGTCCCCCCAAAATTTAAATGTTGAAGCCCTAACCCTCAGTGCCTCATGAAGTGACCTTATTTGCAAATAGGGATTTTACATAGGTAAGCAAGTTAAAATGTCATTGAGGTGAGTCTTCATCCAATCTGACTGTTGTTCTTATAAAAAGGGGAAATTTAGAGACAGACGCACATGCAGGGGAATGCCATGTGAGGATGCAGAGACCAAGGTGATGCTTCTATAAGCCAGAGAATGACAAAGATTGCCTGAAAACCACCAGAAGCTAATGGAAAGACATAGAACAGTTTCTTCCCCACCAAGCTCAGAAAGGACAAACCTATCTACACCTTCATTTCTCTCTTTTTTTTTTTTGCCCTAAAGCAATGAAATGCAGATCGACATCTTCATTTTGGACATCTAGTCTCTAGAACTCTGGGACAATAAATTTCTGTTGATTATATCACTCAGACTGTGGTACTTTGTTACAGCCCTAGCAAAACACGCCAGAGCATCAAAAACCCTTAAAGTAAACTCCTACCTCTAAATGTTCTATTACATGAGAAAAATAAGCAACTATTTATTTAAACTAAACTACTTGTTGAATCTCCTTTTTCTTATAGTGGATGGAATCTCAGCTAGATAAAAATAGGCAAAAGAGATCTAAATAGGAGGAAAATTTGAGTTATTAAGAAGGTAAAAGCTAGGAAGAAATGACTGGATCAAGAATTTCCATGAGGTCAAAGGCAAATATAAATTAGGTTTAGAGGTTAGACTAAAATGGAATTTAGAAGTCCAGAAGTGGAACAGTTGTATGTAACAATAAGATAATAGGTGTGCCCATGGATATAGATTGCTGTCATCGGATGATAATTAGTGAAGTTAAGGATATCAGGGAACTCTAAAGCCAGGTTGGTACATTATTAAAAGCCATGGGCCCTGACATCACACATGATGATTATAATGTGAAGAGACGAGACTGAGACTATAAAGAAAGACCAGGAGTGAGCTAACTTGAATGATACCAAGGAAGATGATATAATATGAAGGTAGGAGCCTCATGAGAGAGAAGAATTTTGCTTGAAGGATGAAAAGTAATAGTTTAGAAGGAATCACAATGTTTGATGATTGATAGTATTCCAACACCATTGCCAGACTCCATGGTAGATGAAATATGGGAAATAAAGTTCATTCATCTCAAGAAAGCTACCAGTAAAAAAGTGGCCTTGAACTTGGATAATACATACACCTTATCACCTGAATTATTCAAAGAATTGATGCCAAAGAAAATTTAAGAGCGTAAATTATATAAGTGAATTTCAAATTTGGAAGGGATTTTGTGAGTATTCAGTTCAATCTCATACCACTGCAAGGGTACTCGTCCTCAAGTTTTCATCTCAAGTTGCAGGTACATCCCTGGCCACAAAGTTTCTCTTGATTATATAACTATATGTTAGAGAATAGAATGACAGAAAGAATGGTTGATGACACATTGTTCCAAGTATGTTGGTTCAGCAGATTATTTTTAAATACACCCAATTTACACTCCCATTTTTTCCTTCAGATTCCAGTACAAAGGGACCTCTTTCTAAAGAAAGAGCTCTTGTAACTATAAATATCAGCTGACAAATTGCATACCGAATGCTTCAGCAAATAGGTCAGAATATCAGAGCTACCATTCCACAATTTGCAAAAGATAGTAATAAATGTATTTTTACTACACATCATTTTACTCCTTACACTTTTGAAATATTATCATCGTCCTTCAGGAGATAAAGAAAGAAGAAATTGTACCTTTAAAATGAGGCATGATGCCTTGATGTGTTCAATGTGCTCCCTGACCTTTCAGAAATCTAACCAGACCTGGAGCTATAAAGGGAATAACATCTCTTTGCATTGGGGAAAACTATTGACTTAGAACTAAGTGACTGAACAAAGTGCATTACTATCGTTACTCCCTCCCCCTTCTCTCTCTTCCATTAGAAACAAGGGGAAAAACGCTTAAAAGCAAAATGATCTGAAAAGTGCTCACTGCTGGGAGGAAAAGCTGCCCTGGATTTGGCAATGTGTCACCCTGACATTTACTGCCTGATGAACAGCCACTCGCTAAATTTTGCAGAGAGCTAGGCTGAGTGAGACAGACCTCTCTGGCTATTAGATGGAGAGCTCATAAACACTGATATTCATAGGGATTGGATTTTTTTAATAATAAAAATAAGATCCTGATTAAGTACATGCAAATTATGTGGTGGAGAGGTATACCTGAGGCTATAAACACTTTTTTAAAATTACTAAGTGAGAAAGGTTCACAGTAAAAAAAACTTCCAGAAATAACAAAATTTGAGCAGCTCTCTTGACTCTCCTTAAAGCACAGAGGGTTAATGTGATAAGGGAAATATCTCTGTTAATACACATTAATCACTTTCTGCAAAAGGTACGTTTTATTTTTCTGGAGTTAAAAAAATTAAATTACCCTAGAGGCAATATTTTTAAGAAATATATGGTTCTTAAATGAAGTAAAGTAGCTGAGATACACAAAGCCATACAACTTTACTTTTCTAAACGTGGACTTACCAGCCCCAACTTTTACTGCAAACAGAAATACTTAATTGTACCATTTCAAGATAACTTAGTTCTTGTGGTTTACTTCTCTGGCTCTTTTGGTTGATTTCTCTTCGGTTCAGGGTTTTGTTTCTCCCCTACTTTCAGGCAGCATCTGGATTTAACGGAAGCTTACATAGCATCCCAGCCCCAGTTGGTGGGTAAAGAGGGTGCGTGGGGTCTGTGTGCCCTCCTCTGTCCTGCTAAAGAAAAAAATTATTCTCACACTTGTTAAAATAGTGAGGAAGACTTTATTCAAGACTATTGCAATAGAGATTTGTAATAAAGGAGAAAGATTGGGCTCAACTCTGAATATAGCAAGGACAAGTACTTATAGCCAATGGGCAGAGTGAAGGAGTCATTAGACAGAAAATTACTAAGAGGAGAGATCAAGAGTAGGGGGCTTCTTGCTAAGCTAACATAACAGAATTCTTACTCTGAAGTCAGTCCAAAGACTTATACATCAAAGGTGGGGGATAAAGAATTTGATCAGATATCAAGGGTGGGGAGATGACTTAGCAGGATCCCTCACTAAGACTGATCTAGGCAGACCAAAGACAGGATAGTGCTATGGTCAAGGCCTAGTCAAAAAGAGGGTTCAGAGGAGCCTAACTTTGGTCAAGGAGAGAGTCTTTGTCAGTCCTTGCCAGTCTCCACTGAGGCACAGTTAATCCTGACTGGCCTTGGGCCTCAGTCATTTTCCTCTTAGCACATGATACTGAGGCCCTCATCCCACCTTGTCCTCCATGTCTCAGTCCACTCATTAAAATTCTCTGTCTTTCTAATTCCACTGCTGAGGTCTTTCTTGACCAGCCACTTCTGCACCCTCCTTAGGGACTCAAGAATTCTAATCTGCATTTCCATACGACATTGGGATGCCTTGAACATATTCCACCTAGACATTTCTCATAGCTTCTGTTACTCTACCATGGGAAAGTCTTTGGGTTTATCTTCAAGACTAGCATTCTTTCTGACTAATTTTGGAAGGCTAAACATTGTCCATTTTATTCAAAAATCCCCATAATTTACCAGGAGCTTCCATTCATCTAGACTAATAATAAAGAAGAAATCAATCCCAATCTGCCAAGCTTTACCTCAGATTTGAAGAAACTACTGGGAAAACCCATAGTGTAATTGAAGTAGAAAAAAAAAAAAGAAAGGGGGAAAAAAGAGTGAATCTCCTCTTCTGTAATTTTTTTTCAAGTGACATTACCATCTAGAACTGGCAGACATTCCACATATATAGGATTGTCCTGAATTAAACTCTGCTGCCTCTTTTTAACACATGGGATATACAATGTTACTTGATTCTGCAACCAGAAAGTAATTTTCTGAATATGATACTTTCTATATATAATTTCAGTATATCCTCATCTGGTAAAGACAGACAGAACTCTGAAGTGGAAAGAGCACTTGTCAAGATATCAGGAGATGAGGGCTTTGTGAGTTCTGTCACTAACCAGTGTATGTTCTTGACCAAATAATTTTACCTCTCTCAACCTTGGTTGCTCCATCCACCAAACGATAGAGATCTGAATTCGTCAGCTTCTTTTCTATTATGACACTTGATTACTTCATCACCAGAAGCTGAGCTCCCAGCTTGAGTATGCAACATGTCTGGACATGTTTGGCTAATTACTGTGGGAGCCAGCCTGCTGGCCATTGCAGAATGACCCAGATGCTTCCTGAGAGAACTCAGGTTTAAGGAAGAGAAAACCAAACTCCAGGAGTCTGACAGCAACAAAGCCTTAGTTGACAGAAAGGTAGTTATTTTGGATGCATAAGTGTTTATTATTCTTATTTGCCTCCTAACTCCATGTCTAAGTTCAAGAAAGAGCAAATTAATTAATAAAAACCAAAAGACTGGGTTTGCTAAACAATTTTTAAAAATATAGGGTCAAAACTGTTTTGTACATAATGAAAGAAATTATAGATGACACAAACAGAAAAACATTTCATGCTTATGAATCAGAATTAATAGTGTAAAAATGGCCATTGTGCCCAAAGCAATCTAAATATTCAGTGCATTATCATTATCAAAATGCCAATGCTGTTTTTCACAGAATTAGAAAAAAAATCCTAAAATTTATATGGAACCAAAGAAGAGCCCAAATGGAAAAAGAACAAAGCTGGAAGCATCACATTACCTGAATTGAAATTATATTATAAGACTGTAGTAACCAAAACAGCATGGTACTGTTATAAAAATAGACACATAAATCAATAGAACAGAATAGAGAACCCAAAAATAAAGGCACATATTTATAGCCAACTGATCTTTGATAAAGTCAACAAGAAGACACATTAGGGAAAGGACACTCTTTTCAATAAATGGTGCTGGGAAAATTGGATAGCCACATGCAAAAGAACTAAACTGGACTCCTATCTCTTACAATATACAAAAATCAACTCAAGATGAATTAACAACTAAAACATAAAACCCCAAGCTATAAAAATACTAGAAGAAAACCTAGTGAAAACTCTCCTGGACATTGATCTAGTCAAAGAACTTGTAACTAAGACCTCAAAAACACACACAACAACGGCAAAAATAGACAAATGAGACAAATTAAAATGTTTCTGTGCGACAAAAAATAATAATAACGATCAATAGACTGAAATGATAACCTTCAGAATAAGAGAAAATATTTACAAACTATTCATCTGATGAAGGATTAATATACAGAATATATAAGGAACTCAAACAACTCCAAAAAATAACCCCACAAATAATCCTATTAAAAAGTGGGCAAAGAGGCCAAGCATAGTGGCTCATGCCCGCAATCCCAGCACTTCAGAAGGCTGAGGTGGGAGGACTGCTTAAGCCCAGGAGTGTGAGACCAGCCTGGGCAACACAGCGAGACCACCCACCTTCCCCCCATCTCTGCAAAAAATAAAAAACTAAGCGGGCATGGTGGTGCACACTATAGTCTCAGCTATTCAGGAGGCTGAGGTTGGAGGATCATTTGAGCCTGGGAAGTTGAGGCTGCAGTGAGCCATGATTGTGTCACTGTACTCCTGTACTCCAGCCTGGGCAACAGAGTGAGACCCTGTCTCAAAAACAAACAAACAAACAAAAAAGGTGAGCAAAGAATGTGAATAGAAATTTTTTAAAAGAAGACATACAAATGGCCAACAGGTATACGAAAAAATGCTCAACATCACTAATCATCACAGAAATGCAAATTAAGTCAGAATGGCTACTAATAAAAAGTCAAGAAATAAGAATCACTGATGAGGATGCAGAGAAAAGGGAATTCCTATACACTGTTGTTAGGAATGTAAATTAGTGCAACCTGTATGGGAAACAGTATGGAGACTTCTCAAAGAGCTAAAAATAGAACTACCATTTGATCTACCAATCTCACTACTGGATATCTACCCAAAAGAAAAGAAATCAGTATAACAAAAAGATTCTTGTACTCACATTTATCACAGCACTATTCACAATAGCAAAGTCATGGAATCAACATAAGTATCCATCAACAGATAATTGGACAAAGAAAATATGGTGTGTATACATAATGGAATACTATTTGGCCATATAAAGAATAAAATTGTGTTTTTTGTAGCAACATGGATGGAACTGAAAGTCATTATTTTAAGGGAAACAAGTTATACAGAGAAAGTCAAATATCACATGTTCTCATAAGTGGGAGATAAAAAAATGTATACACATAGACAGAGAGAGTAGAAAGATAGACAACAGAGACTTGAAAAGATGAGGGAATACCAGGAGGATGGATGATGAGAAATTACCTAATGAGTACAATGTACATTATTTAGGTGACAGATACCTGAAAAGCCCTGACTTGACCATTGTACAATCTATGCATGTAACACAATTTAATTTGTACCCATAAATCTAGATTTTTAAAAAAAATAGTATTTTGTGATCCTTCTAACAAACTCTGATGCAAAAGGAGAGAGGGCATTTCTTCACTTTGCCTCAATCATAGCAGAATCCTGGCATCAAAAGGCCTCCTATGTTTTTGCATTGGTCATTGATGGAGGCCCAAAATTACACACAAAGAAGTTGGGATGCCCACAGAGCAATAGTTGTACCAAGTAAGACAAGGCAATATCCAGTAAACGGCCACCAGAATTTGGCAGTATGTGGTCTCAGCAAAGTAGTTTTGATGAGATATCTCTGATAGAGAAGTGAGGGTGTGGTAGGTCTAATGGGATTGTCCTGTGTTCCCAAGGTTTTAGGGTGAAAAAGCATGGGTGTTTCCTGAGGATTATGCATGAGAAAGCTGGTGTGAAGCTTCTAAGATGCTGTCTAAGAAAACACCTGAAGGTCCGAGGGGACCTCAGCAGAAGGAACCTAGAAAGGTTCCACTGGTTGCTTGGGGATAAAGGAAGGAGTCATAACAATCAGATGGAATCAGTGCCTTCCCTTGTGCCAAATGGACTTCAGGCAAAAAATCCTAGTAAGAGGATCATTTAATTCTTCTCTCTCCTCACTTGGTTTGGATATATTAAGTCTTGAACTGAAACTGCATTTTGGAACCATGCAGGGTAACCAAAAACAGCTACCCCTGCAAACGTCAAAGTGGGCTTGGTGAGGTGCACAGGAGGTAAAGTTGTTTTCTCATCACACTCCATGAGTCCTGCTTGGCCAACATAATCATTACATATTCATGAAGTCTTTATATTCTCTTGATCATTTAATGAAGGTGTTCCCTGTGGGTTAAATGTTTCTGAAATCAGGACACACACCTTGCAATTAATACATACATTTAACGTTATGAAAATAGTGTGGCTTTTTTCTTTCTAAAAATGAGTTATTAAGTTGATAGTGAGCCTTGGAATAAAAGAAATATGATAATACAGAGAAGACACTACAGTCCATTAGCACTCCATCCCGATCACCAAGTCAGAAACTGCATGGGTCATATTTGTATAATAAAACATGACAGCCTGATCAGGAAGCAGTAGCCTTGCAGCCCCTATGTGGGCTACCCCCACTTTTCTAAAATCCTAACAGCTGCATTAGCAGGTACACAGTCATGAGATGAAGTGACAAACTTGTGATTGGCCAAACTGTCCAGCAGAATAGGCTTGAGGGCCTGGCAGATTCCCTAATCTGCATCACTGATTTTGGCAGCATCGCTGTCAGGGAACCCAAATGTCAGCACCAGCCTCATGTCCCCAGGCTCAGGGAACAGGGCAGGACAGAGTAGCAGAGAATGTCTGGGGCATGGAGATTTCTTCAAAACAGAGGAATAGATTGTCAGTGACAGATGGCCAGAAAGCTAACTGAACAGATCAGCTTTATTAAATTTTGAGAGCAACAAATGATTAAAATTTATTTCACAGCTATTTAAATTCCTAAAGAAATTCTTTTTCTGGATGAGGTAAACGGTGATGGCAAAGCATGCTGTTTTATGTCCCTTCCCCTGCATGTGTGCCTCTCTCCAGTCGAGCCAAGTATTTCTTTCCTCTTGGATTGAGTCTCTCTGAGAAATTGATGAGCCAGAGGCCAAGGTTTCTTTCTCTCCATCTGCTCCACCCGGCCTGAGTGCCTTTCTCTGACACTAGGCCTCTGTCAGAGACATCCCTTCCACTTTGACAAATATGATGTCTGTAACTTTGAATTCAGGCTGAAAGGATTGGGTCTCAGTCCTTTCTCTGCAGGAATTTCACCAGGACCCTTTGCAAATTTGCCAATACCCTGCCCAGAAAACTTCTATATATCAATGAATTTTGTGACAACAGGGATAATATTTTAAATGAGTTAAATTCATTTGGACTTTGCTCCACCGAGAAAGCATGTTTCTGGTAACCATTCTACCATTATACTTTTGGGGAAGGGTGGGGGCATTGCATTCCACTATGAAAATGAATCCAATATAATGTGAAGGAAATCCCTCTATGAATAGGAATAAGGATGAGAAGGGATGTAAGAGAAAATCTGTTCAGTCCCAGCCCAGGAATATCTGTGAATGAGAATGAACAGAGAGGAACAGAAGCAGGAGTCAGCCCAGCATGTCTTGTGGAGACCCTGCACTGTCGCAGGCAGAAAATCTCTCTGTTACAGCATATAAGTTAGAAGAGGTGAAGGTTAAAGAATTTTTGTGCCATGTACTGTTTGAAATTCTGAAGGAGACCAAAGTGCAGTTTAGCCCTATGGTAACAGTAACATGATACCAAAAAAGCACAGTGAAAATGATAGCACAGCATTTTTAAAGAGATAAACTGTCTAAGCCAGCATGCCCAAGTGTTTGGTTCTCATGTAGAAGAGAGGACTAAGACAAAACTCAGCAGTCCTGCTGCACAAAACAACCTGAGGGCCATAGTTGAATGGAGGTGCAACTCTCCTGGCCACAACCTCTCCATCCAAGAAACCAGTGACAATAGCTTTCTAACCTGAGTTCCCTGCATTGCCTAAATTATTCATCCACCAAAGGTGCCATTTACAATGGAAGACTAATAAGCCACACAAGACTAATTTCTTTTTTGTTTTGTTTTGTTTGTTTTTGTTTGTTTGTTTTTGAGACGGAGTCTGGCTCTGTCGCCCAGGCTGGAGTGCAGTGGCGCAATCTCGGCTCACTGCAAACTCCACCTCCCAGGTTCACGCCATTCTCCTGCCTCAGCCTCCTGAGTAGCTGGGACTACAGGCGCCTGCCACCGCGCCTGGCTAATTTTTTTGTATTTTTAGTAGAGACGGGGTTTCACCGTGTTAGTCAGGATGGTGTCGATCTCCTGACCTCGTGATCTGCCCTCCTCGGCCTCCCAAAGTGTTGGGATTACAGGCGTGAGCCACCGCGCCCGGCCAATTTCTTACTTAATCTTTCCAACAGGAGACAGGGTAGCTAGTCCTCCTGGGCAGAGTTATCACAATATTAGTCTTTTGTGACTCTTTCTGCTCCCCATCAATGGGAAGAATGAGGAAGGGAATGGGCAGAAAGAAGACTTACAGACATCTGCAGTTTGGGGGTTTTGGGGAAAAGAAGCAAGTCAGTTTTTAAAGATCATGATGGATTTAGGCACATACACCTAAGTGTTAGCTCTCATTCCTTCTGATCCAACATAGAAAATAAAGAAGCTCTATTTTTATTTTACACATCTGAATGGTAGAGCAAAAATGCTTTATGATTTCATTTTACAACTGCTGAGAAAAACAAAATGAGCTCTGCATAACCAAAACTCCTACCACAACTAGATTGGTTATTATTATTATTATTATTATTATTCATTTATTACTGGTTTTCCGTGTCAAGGAATGGTCATTCTTGTCAAGGAATGGTCATTAGCATGTTTATTAACTGAGATGAAAAATTTAAGAGAAAGATCAGATCTGGGACAAGAAAGAAAGATCATGAGAAAGATCAAAGTATTGAGTCCAGGGTTCATTCTTGTCATGATTTTATGCCTGCAATTCATATGAAATTAGAACTGGTAACACTAATTAGTAAAATTATCTGCATAAGGACCATCGTTGAAACTGTGGAACTGAATGAGATTGGCCTCAAGAAAAGGTAAAAAGAAAAGATAATCTTGTGGGACACATTAATTTCAAGGGCAAATGGCTGAAGATGAATAAGAAAGAGAAAAGTCAGTGAGGTGACCACCCCAGGAGCTATAGACACCAATAGAGAGCATAAGAATAGCTCTACGTTGAAACTTTTTATAGCTCATTTCCTATCTTTTTAGGATACAGAAGAGAGAATGAAGTTAGAGCATTTGCTGAAATGGAGGGATATAATGTTGCTTTTGAAAACTGGATGAGAAAAGTTTTACAAATACTATTATTTAATAGATGAGAATGAAAGAATTGAGCTGTGGGAAGGATGAAGCTGAAATTATAGCTGGAGCTATAGGAGATCAAATGAGAATGATTCTTGTGGACTCCCCTAAAAGACACCAGGAAAATGTAGCAAGCAAAACTAAGTTTATTAGACTTTCTTCAGTGACAGAGAAGAGCCCCTTGATAGAGTCTTAGTAGCATCCTGGAAGAAGGAAATCAGAAGGGGATATGTATAGGCTTTAAGATCTGACTTTGTGGTTTTTAGGCAGGTCTTGCAAGGCAAGTCACTGGTTGGGATTATGGAGCATTATGACCCAGCAGCTTTAGAATAATGTGCACAGTAAGGCAAGGGTCTCAAAGCAAATCTTGATGATCAAGCTGTTAGTTTAATTGATTCAGAGTCTTATTTTGAGGAGTAAATATTTGCTGTGACAAGAAGCTAAGTTATTCTTGTTCTCGGCATTATTTAACATGAAACAGGAAAGCCTACGGTTATTATTTAGCGTACGGACAGGAGATTGTTTTACTTTCAGTTCTCATTTTATAATTTTCTCTGGGGATAGTAAGAAAGGAGCCAGAGGAAAAGGGAAATGTGGGGATTATCTAGCATTAATAATTGACAAGCTGTATAAGATAATGGTGAAAGAGGGAACAGTCAAGCCAGATCCGGAGGACATAGTTGAAATAGTGGATCGCAGGGTAGTAAAGCAGGAGGGGAGGCTGATAACATGTAGCTTCAGTGAAAGAAAGGATTTGAAAATATTAAATAATAGAAGATTAGGCTGAGAAAGGATAACAATATTTTAATATATAAAGTGAAAAATGATTTATTATACTTTTTGCTAATTACAAATAATAGATTCACTTAATTATATGAATATTTATACAGTAAGCTAAAATAAAACATTCAGCCTTTCCCCCAATTTTTTGACAGGTAAATTCATCCTCATATTTTAAAACCAGTTCAGATCTCATCTCTGGGAAGCTTTCCTGACTTTCTGAAGTACCTTCTCTGACTCCCACAGCACATAGCATGGTCTAAGATCTCTACAGTGATTCCCAGCACCATATATAGTTCACATATGTAAGGGAGGGGAAAACTACATCACTATTTAAAACCAACACTGACTGCAGCCACTTCAGCCCCTAAGGAAGTGTAAAATTTTTTGCATAGAGTAGAAAGCCTTCTACTTAACAAAATTGGTTCCTAGTCCATTGTGGCTGTAAAAGGAGAGACCTCCAGAGTATGATTTGGAATGGTTCAATGAAACAAAGAATAAAATTGCCTTGCATTCAAAATGAGAAAGAATTAAGGGAATTGGAAGCAAATTCCAAATATAAGGACACTGTAGAGGGGGCAAAGGATCAGACAACACCCACATATGGGAGGTCATTAGCGCAAAATCGGCCAGCTCCTGATAGTAGAATTGACCTAAGAAATTCTAAAAAGAGAGTAACACTCAAGTTTAATTATTTTCCATGTGTCCTTTGTCATCACATCACCTGAAACCTTTAATAATGCATACTACATGCATTAATGCCTTATGTTTCATAGGAAATCAAGAAAAGGGGACTGAATTCCACATACGGTCTGTGCATGGCATAGAAAATAGGATAGCCACGGAAGGCGAAAAACAAGTAAAATCAATTGTAGAATGAGGTGACCATGAGACTATAAGACCATAGAGTGTGAAACAACAACAAAACCTTGCCAAGGGCCATGGGCTTCCTCTGGGATAAGCAATAAGTATCTGAACAATGTTTCTTAAATGTCCAAGGAAAGGAGTTGTCAGGTACCATCTGGTGTCCACCAGCTGACCTTGTGTTCCCCATTACAAGAGTGAGTCCTTCAGGGTAGGGAAATGTATCTTAAACATCATTGCACCCTCAGTGCCTAGCAGAGTGTATGACATATAGTAAGTAGTCAATAAGTACTTGTTAAATAAATGGATAAATATATAAAGAAATCAATTCATTTTTATTAGGGCAAGATGAGATAGTATCTTGGTGGTATAAGAAAAGTATCAAAATGAAAAAATGAATGTGGAAACAGGAGAGCAGTAAATTCATATTCAAAGACCTATAATAGGAAAAGGACTCGTATATTTACATGTCATGTTCTGCTCTTAGAAAGTATGAGTAATAAAACTGGAAGTGTAACACTGCAGTTATTAAAAAGAGAAGGTAAAATATAGGGGAACATGAAGTCCTCATGAAAGACTATAGAGATGTGCAAAGACTATAGAAAAAAATAACGATCAGGTTGACAAGCTTAGCCTCAACATTACAGTGTTACTTTGGTGATAATTTCTTATATCATCTCTGTGAGCAGACAGCAGCAACACTTATACAAACCAGAAATCAGAGGCCAAAAAAAAAAAAAAAGAATTGAATTAAGTCTATGACATTCTCAAAGCCCAATTTCCTATTCCACACTGGCAGTGAGGAAACCAAGACCTCAAAGGAAAGACCACCCCCCAGAATAAGGAGATTCTCTGCCAGCCTCCCTGGAATTATAAAGCCCTGTGGGAATTTTATTTCGCTACCCATCTCTCTGCTGAAAGAACCACACCTTCCCTGCACTTGCTATTATTTCGAATAATAACCTTTTGAAATTTTTAGATAATCCTGGAGGCATTTGAGAAAGTTGAGAATCACTATCTTTGTGGTAAATTGTGATTTAAAAATAATGTATTGCAACTTGAATTTCACATGCCTAAGTCATTTTTTCCAAAATGGTGGAAAAAGTACCATTCTGATAGATCTAAAGCAATAAACTTGGCTTCGAAGAATTAGATTTACAGGTCGTATTTATAATATTAAGGCATTCTTCCATACTAAAGCTGAAAAATGAAGGGTATGGCACTTTTTTTTTTATAAAATCAAGGCAAGGGGATTAAATTCAATATGATAGAGAGTGTTGCCAACAGGATTGAGGGGGTGGTGTGAGGATTACTTCAAGCCATAAAATTACTCCATATAAATATGTAACTTTGGTACTAGCTTTCTTTACATTGTAGGAGAAAACAGACTAAATTTAAAATTCAGCAACTATTTACTGGGATTTTGTTTTTATTGCTAGGAGTTGATACAGCATACACAATATATAAAAGCCTGTCATACAGACTAGCTTATGATCAGGCCAGAATAATTATCATAATATTTAATGGGAAAATACAAATCTTTATTCTATTCTCCTAGAAAAACCAACAGTGCTCCCACTTCTCATTTTTGAAAAAGAATTTATAATATTTGACACCAAATGATTCTTGCAAAGTGCTTTTAGAACCTAGGTAAGAAGATTGCTCTCAGATACAAAGCACTGAACCTTTTTTTCTTTCTTTACTTGTAAAAAATAAAGACTCCATCTAGCCCATCAAGTCATTTTACAAAGCCAAACAAATCACTTATTTTTCTCTCCTTTATATTTTTCAGAAGATTACTAGGCAATTTTCCAAAACCATTTTTCCTTTATTTTAAACAAAAGAACCTTTCCTCACTATCCCCTCACAGTTACCTTTCATGTCTGAAACTCATTTTATATTTTACTACCTTTATAGGCATTGTTATAGATATTCTAAAACAAAGCTAAGTCACAATGATTAGAAACTGTAGAGATAAATGACTGCTGAAATAAGAACAGAGGCAATTTATTTAGAATTTGCTGTAGCAAGGAAGTCAGCCACCATCACTTCCATTTAGCAGAAATTCAAAACCAGACAAAGAAGTGGGAAAGTGAACAAATAAGAAGGCTTTTTAATAGTGAATAAAAAAGAAGGCTTCAAGTATGATCTGATTGGAGACTCTTGCACTGGGAAGCTGGAAGATGGATAACTAAAATAAGGATATTATATGTATGATATGCATCATATGGCTTAGAGAATATACAGTGTTTGGCTTTCTCTGGTTGCTCCTGAGTTGGAAGCAAAGGCAAACATAGGGAAGCTAGCAATGATTAACCACGTCCTAATCATTGCAGGACAGTTGCTGCACAGCTGTGGCTTAGTTTCCCTGGCTGTTTGCTGCAGAGATTGTGGGTCAGAGTTCTATTGTGATATGATGATCTGGCCACCATCTAACTTTATAGTCAGTTTCTCAGTCTTCATTTTTGGTCAGTATCTCACTTGTAAAAGGTTGATTACTTCACAAAAGGCTAGATATTAAACCTTCATTTTCAGGGATTGTTCACCCACTTCCACAATCAATTGCATAGCAAGACTGTCTTGCCCTTTTTGTTATATCATCATGGCAATCATGTAAGAAGATAGCAGTTTTTCTGGGCAGAATGGAATGGACTAATATAATGACCACTATGGGAGAATTAAGAATAATTAATAGTCCCTGTAACATGCACGGAAGAAGAAACCATCCAATTACCCAATCAAGGCCAAGAACAAATTTCATAGACCTGAGAACCAGCCTTAGAGAAACAAGTAGCTTTTTCATTATGGTGATGTATGGCCTGTACTACCTTGTCTGTTTCACTGATAGAAGTAGAGTAAGAATTAACAATGGCACAGATGCTACCACTACTAGGCAATAAGAAATCTAGAGCAATGTGATTGTCCATCACTACTCATGCCAATGAGTTGAGACTGGTCTGTATTTCATCTAAAGCAAAGGTGATATCATTAATAACTTCTGCCATTGTTGATGATCAGTTTCTTACAGGGTTTCATGTCTGTACGATTCCCATGGGTGGGAACACTACTCTGATTGTTTGCATAAACAATGAGTCAATAATTTCCCCAGTTAGAAAATCTGAATAATCAAAGGTGGCATTGTTTTGGAGCTTGTGTGTAAATCAGAATTTACAGTCTTGGTGATTTATAGAATCAGTCTCTATGTTCGGAGACAAACAAGTCTCCAACTACTGTTCCTAAAGTGTATGAGGTGATAGTCTTAAGCAAACAGGATCAGGAATCCTTAGCACAAAGGAAGTGGTATTCAGTTAGGGGCACATGAAAAACCAGGAAAAAGGAGTCATTTTGACATGAGGTCAGAACCAGGCCTTATGTTAATTGTATTACATACCTGGGTCCCTTTTAGTCTCATAAAGTGGCAAGCATTTGGCCCACTGCCTTGTGGCCCACACCCTATGAAGGTTGTTATATTAAAGTTTAGAATAACCTAGATTTTATCAGTAGATTATAATAATTAGTCATTTTTTCTTGGAGAAAGGGACTCAGCAAAGTCATAGGTTGATTTGTTTAAAGTTATCTGTCCATGGCAATGCAGGTGGAAACACCATCAGCTAAAATTCCCTCTGATTTCATTTGATGAAGCCAGAAATTATCCCAGAGGTTTTATTGTGGGTATTCAGTGATGAATGGAATGTCCAACAATCAACAAGAATGAGGGCAATGACTACTCTTTGGGATAAACCTAATAAAGGAATTAAAACGATTATATTCTGATCTGACAATTATCATAAAAAAGAAGGAAAAGTGAAAAAGAGGCTGTTATGAGTAGATGACAATCAGAGGTCTATAGAAAATGAGAAGAATGACCGTAAGCAAGCAGTGACAAAAAAAACAAGTTATTCAGGGGTTCTGGTTCAAGGTCTTGTTTGGAAACTGTCCACTATTGAGGTCATCGGCTTCTTCTGAAAGTCTTATGTCAGCAGTCAGCTTCTGAAGATGAGCAGCTTCTAGAGGGTCTCTGAAAACCCTCATTATTGAGATCCCCTGTTGGAGCAGACTTCTAATTGTGTGGAATTCTGGTTGCTTATTTAGTTATGAAATATAAACCTAAAGATTGGCTCCCTGTCATTTCACTGCTGTGGTTGTTGCTAACAATACCTGATAATGTTCAATTCAATAAGTTTTGAGAGCAGTTTTTCTCTCATGTCTCTTCCAATGGAAAAACACCTACTGATTGAAGATCACAAAGAGACTGTTTAGGAAGATGTGGGAAGGTGACCTTAACCTATTAACGACAGGATTGAATAAAGCACAGGCACTCTTTTCAATATTTTGTCGTCTCTATGTGAAGCAGGGTGGATCTAGTACTGGAGGTGAAATTCCTCAGTGTATGGGCCTTCTACTTACCAGTTCACAGAGGGATAACCAATGTGTCCCTAGAAGAGTCAGTCATATGCCAGTAGGGTCATTGAAAGTATTTTGGCCGTGGGAGCAACAGGACTTTTTCTGAAAGGTTTGGTAATTTTAATTTACAGATGGCACTGGTTTTTTGAACCTTTCTACAATATCATGGGTAGTAAAAGCAGTATAGTTTCTGAGTAAGGGGTAAAACCTTACTGAGTTATTTTATAATAGTTCTCATAAAATGTGTAGGTTGGTCATTTGATATAAACTTGGTATCTCCAAGTTGAAAGCATTAGCAGCTTTTTAACAACTGTAAGTGCTATAACTTTTTGGCAAGGAAATGCTGTTTCACCCTATATTGAAAATAAACTTATAACAATAATAAAGTATTTGAATCCTAAAAAGGAGGAGAGCTGGATAAAATCCATCTGCTGGAGTTCAAAGGGCCATTAAAGTTCTATTCCTGACCATGTCTCACCTTTAGAGCTTCCCCAGGGTTATGTTACTGACAGATGACAAATGACCTTCAGCTATCTTCTTAAAGTTTCCCAATTAATGTTGATTTAAGATGATAGTAACCAACTTGTTCATGTCAGGATGAGTAGTTTCATGGAGAAATTTAACAGTATATATTTGAAATCATCTAATGCTACCAAACAGCTAACTCAAGAGCATCAGAGAGAGTCTAGTGAAAGGTCTAACCATGCATTTTCCACTCTTCCTTTTCCAAATCAGGAACCAAACATTGATATTTTATAATGATCTCTGATTTCCTCCAGAATTTTCCTTTGAGGATTTAGTTAATATCATAACCTTGGTTAAGATTACCTGTTTGGCATAATAATCTTCTTGAGCATTTCCTTTCACTTCTCTGTTATCGCTTTTGGCACGGGTCTCAACCTTTATAATGGCCACCTCTCTAGGAAGTAGGAGTGCATTTACAGTTCCTTAACTTGGTGTTCATTTTTGATAGAGGTTCTAGCAGTGGTGAGAAATCCTTTCTGTTTCCAAAGCATCCCAAAGTCATATACCACTTCAAAGATATACCTGTTCTCTGTATATATATTTAAATATATGTTTACTCTCTAGTTTTTGACTAATTGACAGGTTCTAAAAAGTACAATAAATTCTGCCATCCGGCCCGGTTTTACTTCAGGAGACTATATTCTAAAGGATAACTTAAATTAATGATAACATATCCTGTTCAATAACCTCCAGTTTTAGTTTTAATTTTGAGGTAGAATCCATCAACAAATAATATTAGATTGGAGTTCTCAATGAGAGTCTCTAATAAATCTTAGTGAGGAACAGAAAGTTTCCTAACAAAGGTTAGGAAAAGGAAAAGAACTGTGAAATTCCACTTCTTCTGGTAGAGATAGTAGAGTGGCAGGATTCAGGGTGATATAACAGTGAACTGTAATATAAGAGAGTGACAGTAACAAAATCTCAGTCAGTAGGAATGTCTATAATGTCTGAGGAACCAAGTAGAGAACAGAGGACCAGTTCACCAGAAGCATCAACAAATTTGGCAGTTTGCAGCTATCATCCTGAGACAAGATGGCCTTTGCAGCAAGGTCGGGATTGAGGCTGTAAGTAATGGTTTTCGTGGATTACATGAAGTTTAGTTGAAGCCACAAGGGCTTATCTATTTTGTTTATGTGCAAATAGACAAAGGAGTTTTATTTGTTTGTTTGTTTGTTTTTAAGACAGGGTCTCACTCTGTCATCCAGGCTGGAATGCAGTGGCATAATCAAAACTCACTGCAGCCTCAGCCTCCCAGGCTCAGGTGATTCTCCCACCTCAGCCTCCCAAGTACCTGAGACTGCAGGTGTGCTACCACCACATCTGGCTAATTTTTTGTATTTTTACTAGAGACAGGGTTTTGCCGTGTTGCCCAGGCTGGTCTCAAACTTCCAGGCTCAAGCAATCTGCCTGCCTCAGCCTCACAAAGTGCTAGTATTACAGGTGTGAGCAACCACGCCCAGCAGACAAAACAGTTTTCTGTATTTAGGAATGCTGATACGGGTTAAATTGCTCCCACAATCACCAAAAGATATGTTGAAACCTTAACGTCTGTACCTCAGAACATGACCTAACTTTGAAATACAGTGGTTGCAGATGTAATTAGTTAAATTAAAATGAGGTCATACTGGGATACAGTGGGCCTTTAATCCAACCTGACTAAACCCCTTATAAGATAAGAAGATGCCACAGGGAGAATATGGCCATATGACATCAGAGGCAGAGATTGGAGTGATGCATCTACAAGCCTACGAATGTCAAGGATTGCTAGAAAATACCGGAAGTTAGGAATAGCAAAGAAGGAGTCTCTCCTACAGGTTTCAGAGAGCACATAGTCTTGATGCCTTGATTTCACACCTCTAGCCTGCAGACAATAGGCTGAAACAATAAATTTCTGTTGTTTTAAGCCATCCAAAGTATTTTATGGTACTTTTGTGATGGAATATTTAGAAAACTAATAAAGATGCCTAGGAAAGGACACTGTTGAAGAGGGTTCTCACGTTACAGAAGACCTGTTCCTATTTGGGCTCCCAGAGGACACAGTCTCTTACTAAGGACTCAGTCACTTCACAAAGAAGTGTCAAAATTTCAGAAAACCTTTGCATCCATTGTCTGCAATATCCAGTTAAACCTAGTAGTCCTTCAATTGTCATTTTGTGAGCAATCTAGGATAAATTTGGATAGTCTTTATCAGGAGAGGATGTTTTTCCATCCTTAGAGAGATCATGCCCTATATGTTGTTACATAATAATAAAAAATACTGCACATTGTGCCTGAATAATCTTGTTTCCTTTCTTTTCTAAGTTACGCCTTAAATAAACAATTCTGTTCAGATCAAATATTCCCCCGAGTGGTCACTGAAGGTTCAAAGGACCCTTGATGAAGTTATACAATTTAGAGATATGGTAGCATAAATAATGAGAGTACATGTAAGACATAGAAATTTTTCCTGTAAGAGCAAAAGATTTAAATCTAGACAACTCAATGACAGATAGCCAACAGTCAGGCAAAAATGATGCTTATACACTTTGTGTCTCAGTTCTCCAACCTGATGTTGCCCCACCTGTAATTTTAAGGTTCTTCAGAGAAACAGAATAAATAGGATATACTATATATAAATATGTATGTGGAGATTTAGTGTAGAAATTGGTTCACACAATTATGGAGGCTGAGAAGTCCTGTGATCTGCTGTCTTTAAGCTGGAGAACAGGAACGGCAGTGGTGTTATTCAAACTGAGGCCAAAGGCCTAAGAACTGATGGGTGGAGGAAAGTAGCTGCTGGTGTAAGCTGTGGAGTACAAAGGCCTGAGAACCATAAACTCCAGTGTCTAGTAGCAAGAAAAGATGGATGGCCCAACTCAGGAAAGGAAAATGAATTCATCCTTCCTCCAGCTTTTTGTTGCATTCAGTTCCCCAATGAGTGGGACAGTACCCAGCCACATTGGTGAGGGAAATCTTTACTCAGTCTACCATTCGAATGCTAATTTATTCTAGCAACACCTTCACAGACACACTCAGAAATATTTTACCAGCTATCTGGACATCCCTTAGTCCAATCAATTTGACACATAAAAAGAACATCATACCACCTTTAAATGCAGATCCAGCAACTTACTTTCCCCTTCCTCTCACTGGCAGGTGGAAAGCTAGTGAGAATGCTTTCTCTGAATCAAAGCCAAGTTCTCCAAACAGAAATCAAGGCAAAAGAAAAACTTTATCCAGTTTTATTGGAGACTCATAGCATAGTGTGTCCAAACAGGTGCCAGTCCAATGAAAATTTCAAGTTCACCAATCTGTGAGGCCACCTGGAACAATAGGCCTGGAGCTCCTATGCCTGTATTCTACTGTTTGATTCTCCTTATGACAGACAACACTATTAGATCGCACAATACAAACAGGAAGCACAAAAAGAGCAAAAAGAGATGAAAAGAAATGACTTGATTCTACCAAAGATGTCAAACAGAAAACAATAAGACAACTTGGCATCAAACTGTGAATAAATATGCAAGGAACACAACGCACGGGAAACAGAGTTCAGGTCTGTGCAGACTTACAGTGTCAGAATGGATTTGACAAGCCATGAGCAGCAAAGCACAGAGGCCTCTGTGGGCACTGTACATGGTCAGAGCCTTGGGGCCACAGCATTAAGCAGTGTATACTGAATCTTAGTGGGATTTCAAAGAAACACAAATAAACAGAGACTGCCCAGATGTGAACAAGCAGAGAGTATATATTCAAAGCTTGCTATGGCAAAGGACTCAGCATCATCATGTGTTTGGGACACACTCAAAGACAGAGGGGGGAATATGGAAGTTTTGTAGCAAAAAAAATAAAGAGATGGCTTCAGGTATGATTTGTTTGGAGGCTGTTTGGATGGGGAAACTGGAGAAAGGATAACTGGACGTGAGGCATTTTATGTGATTGTTTTCGGGGGTACATTGGCTTTCCTTGGTTGGTCCAGACTTGGAAGCAGGGACACAAAATAGAGAAGCTGGCAGTGACTGACCAGGTCCTGACTGTTCTGGACTCGTTGCTGCAGAGGTTATGGGTCAGTGTTCTGTGGTCATATATGATTTGGTCATTGTTCCTTCAAACATTCAGTGTCTCAAAGCTAAAGTATCTATTTTCTTGTATCATTCCCTGTCCTTTCATAAAAAGTGTGGTATTGTACCACAGATATCAAAATTCAAGCAGTGAAGATGTCTTGTTAGAATAGTTAAAAAGGGAGTAAGATGGGATTTTAAAAAATACTTCATCTTTGAGAGGTTCATTTCTAGTTGTTCCAGTTAAAACTAGGTTGGTTGGCCTTTCAGGCTATAAGATATCATGTTCATGTAACATGATATTTATTAAATCAAGCTCTTGATAGTTAAATTTCTTGTTGTGCTTGCCAAAATTCAGAGTAGCCACAGCACAAAGAAATTTAAGAATATGTAATAAAACTTTATTAACTGACTTATTAAATTCAGAATGTGATAATTTGAATAAGAAAAATACTGAAGTTTTTTAATCCACAAAGAAATGTGTTTCTAAGTAATTCGTAATTTATACCCGTAAGTCAAAGTAAGTTCAAAAAAATTTTTTATTTCTTTTTAAATAAGCCATTAACTAGAATTTTCACTAATGCTGATCAGCTCCCAACCTCACTAGTCTAAATAAAGAGGACTTATAAATATGACATATTGTGCTTTAAGTAAAATAACATGCGAATGTGAAAAACCATGTGACTTTATTTTAATAATGGTGTAAGTAAAGAAGTAGTTTCTATTGAGGTAGCTGAATCTTACTGCATTTAGTGTAAATGTAAGTCTCACAATATGGTATGACATTTTCCCTATAAAACTCTACACTATTCAACAATACAGACATTTTGTTACTATAATTACTAACTGAAAACAGAGAAGTAAGGGTCGTAGTTAGATTTCCATAAAGAATAGTTCCCAGTATAATAAAATAAGAGATGAACTTGGTTACCTCAAAGATCCCTTTTAGACCCTGGGGTTTGATTGATAGTTCACCTTTGGGTAAAGTTTATTATGTGCCAAGCTCAGTGTTAATCACCTTAAAAATGTGAACTCTTTTAACGTGATTCCAACAATAATAGTTATTTATTGAGTGCCTGCTGTATGCTGAATCCATGTAAAATCATTGTCTATTTAATTCTCAAAATAATCTAGTAAACTGGGTATTATTATTTTATTTTATAAATAAGAAGTGGAATTCTGGAAAGATTAAATACTTTGACTACCAGTTCATTCTCTTTCTATTTCACCAGTCTGTTCTTGCTCCCTCCTCTGGCAAGTCCAGGGAAGTAAGGAAGGGGGCCCTGGGGTCTAGGATGATGGACAGAAGGCAGTGACCTGGGGATGGGAGTCTTGTCTCCATGTTCTGGGATGAGAGAAGCCCTCCCAAGCCACAAATGGGGAATCCAAAATCAAATCCAGAGCAATCACACCATGGGTTAGGGAGCCAGGAAGCTCAGGCAGAAGCTACATTGCCAAATCCCAGCAAAAGAAACCTAAAGTAGCCAAGTTGAAAAGGTTATTTGACTTAAAAGCCCAGATTGTAAGGTCATGGAGTGCAGCAAAGGGGCCAGAGAAGACAGAAATAACTCCACAGCTGGCAGCTGCCCTGGTTCACCCCAGTTCCTGCAGTTCCAGATGAGGAGGAATTAAATCAGATTGCATATGTATGGAGCACATAACAGAGGGACAGTGGTACCAGGAGACCTTGATAAATGGTGGCTCTTGAAAATGGCAGCTGCAAGAAGTAGAACTGCTGAAGGAAAGAGCAAGGACTTAGGAACTATATTATTCTGTTCTCACATTACTGTAAAGAATGTCCTGATACTGGGTAATTATAAAGAAAAGAGTTTTGATTGGCTCACAGTTCTGCAGGCTGTACAGGATGCGTGGCTGGGGAGACCTCAGGAAACTTACAATCATGGGAGAAGGTGAAGGCCAAGCAGGCACGTCCTATATGGCTGGATCAGAAGGAAGAGGAAGAATGTGGAGGTTCTACACACATTTAAACAACCAGATCTCATGCAAACTCACTCACTATCACAAGAACAGCAAGGGGGAAGTCCGCCCCATGATCCAATCACCTCCCACCAGGCCCCTCCTCCAACACTGGGGATTACAATTCAACACGAGATTTGGGTGGGGATGCAGAGCCAAACTATATCAGGAACTTTCTGGACTCTGTTGCTCACCAGGTGAGGGACTTTGGGGAAAGCCATTTAACTTTTCAGAGTCTTAGTTTCTTCATCTATAAAATGGAAATAATAAACCAAAAAAGCATTTTTTATGCAACCAAAAATAGTAACATTGACTGAAAGTAGCTAGAGCAGAAGATGTCATCCTGTTACTGAGCTTCACCCTATTCCTGACCCAAGCTGCATCAAAACAGTGCTGTCTAAACAACCTGCTTTGTTGGAGAAATTCAATGCAATGGGATCTGGAACGTAATAGGAATGTAATCACTGGTAGCTGTTACAACTATTGCTTTTGTTTTTATACACAAAGCTAGAAGGAAACAGAAGAGACCTCTCTGGTAAGTAGTTCTCACTTAGGCTGGTAGGAGGTATTCAACTGGTTTCTCTTCATTACCAAAACCTAATCCAGATCCAATAAAATTCCTCTTGACTATCTTCTTAGAGACAAATCTTTCAGCTACTTTGTGCTTCTATAGGCTGCAAAACTAAATACTATAATACAGTATTCAGCATGGATGTTTGCCAAATGGACTTACTTCTACTTTGAGTTCTATGCCGGTTTTTTACATGAGGAAACCAATGCCCAAAAAGATAATGTGTCAGTGAAGAGAAAGGGAAGTCTCAAGAAGAAGTATTTTTTATTACTATATCTAATACAAATTCATACAAGGCTCCTAGATACTGGGTGAAATAAGGACTTCTGTGGTTCATTGTTTACTATGTTTTTGTTCATCATGAGTTTCTATTGATGTACAATACAGTATTACAATATGTTTTTGGCCTATAGTAATTTTTTCTCAAAGAAATCTTTCCAGAAGAAGGAGGAAGAGAAAGGAGAGAAGGAAGGGGAGAAAAGGATGAGAAAGGGGAAGAAGAAAGTAAAATCAACATGACCAATTTGGCTTCTGATTTGGAGGTGCATTTATATGAAAAAATAATAGGACAAAATACTTAAAACAGATACTTCTGGGGAATCAGAGATGCAACATTGCCACACCAATAAAAGACAGCTGCTAAAAGTCTGTTCATAATTAGCTGGCTTGTTCCTAGCCTGACACAGCAACAGGATGGCTTACAGAAGAAAGATGCAGCTAATCAGTCCATACCAACTTCTCTCATTAGTTTCACATTTTGGATAGCACTGAAACCAGCATCTGACTGGAAAGAGCCATTATGCCAAACAACTTAGAAACTGTTGGTGCTTTAATTTGCTTGTTTACTAAAGAATACTGTAAATGATTTTTAGCCACTATATTCTTTTGGTTGCTGACTCATACATTTTTCCTTAGTTGGAGGGCTTTTACACATGCTGCTCACTCTGCTTAGAATTCTCTGGCTCCCACCCCCTCAATTCTCAGCTCGCTCCTGTCTGGCTCTTTCCTACTCAAACGCCTAATTCACAGAAAGGCCTTTCTGACTCCCTGGGTTGAATGAGGTTCCTGTAATTCTCTTTTTACTCATCATATTTACAAAGGATGTTTTGGGGTATCTGTCTTCTCATGCCCCTTCCTCCCATTCATTCCAATTAATCCATCCCTACTCTATAAACAAAAGGGGATCCTGCTCAACTTTCATTGCTGATGCCTAGCATAGTGCCTGGAACATAAAAAAAAAACAACCTCAAAAGAAATATTTGTTGAATGAATAGATGGATAGACAAATAGATGGGCATAGAGACAGATTGAAAGATCACACACATATCTTGCTATATTATCATGCTATATTAATCAGAGTAACACTAGGTTTGATAACAAACCCCAAAATTTCAGTGGCTTAATGCAACAGATGTTGGTTGCTTGGTCATATGATAATTTACTACAGGTTTTCTTAGTTGGGAAGAGACACTGTCTTCTCCATGGAAAAGAGAGCCCAGACTCCTCCTATCTTGGGGAGAGAGGGAGAGAACAAAGTAGAGAAGTCTCTTCTGCTTCTTACAAGTCTCAGCCTGGAAGGGGCACAGATAGACAACTTCTGGTCACATTCCCTTCAAAAGCACTAATTATTATCTGGAGGCAAAAAGGAGGTGCTGAAAAATGGAGTCTTTTTCTGGACACCCTCCTTCCAGTGACAATACCATATGTGAAAAGGAGAGTTCAAATTTTTACTAGACACCTTACATAAAACTGGCCACAAATATATATAATGAGCCAATCCAGACAACTCAAGCTAAAGTACACTCCAGTCCCCTGATCTGTACATCACTTGTTAATTATGCAGACTTCTACTTCATTTTGCCTATGAAATTATGGCCCTAATAAGACCTTTCTTGCACTGATTTGAATTATCAAAAGTAAAGTCCACAAACTCCTTCTTAAATTTCTTGAAGTTTTTATAGCTTTCTTACATTATTATATAGCTTTATTAAATAGTATATCAAAATTTTACATATAACAAAATGATCTGAGTATTTTTAATGTTGCCTTGACAACCAAAATTCTCTTCTAATCACCAAGCCTACTCTTATTTAATTATAAGTATTGTAATCTAAGGTAGCATGACTGCATACTCAGAAATAGCTTTGAAATAGTATTTTTAAATATAAATAATTTAAAATAGAACAGTGCTGGGCTTTAAACTATAGCTCAGTGGGTTTTTTTAAATTAGCATCAAAAGGAAGAAATAATACAAGGATCTTTAATTGATTTTAAGGAATTCTTGCTACATCTAAAGACAAGGATTACTAGTTAATCTCTTTGGATGTTTTATAAGCACAGAATATTACCTAAATAATTGCAAGCATATACTCAAATGACAGATGGAATAAACGGAAAAAAATTTTGCATGTAACAGTCAAAACAAATTCACTGAAGACCATAATCTTTACTTGGAAGTACTATAGGGAAATGGCAGTAGAATTATATTTCCACAAGATAATATTCTTGTGAGGGCACACTGATTTAATAAGTTGAACTTGTAGTGGGGATGCTGATTCTGCGATGGTGACTACTATGTTGACTATTTCTGCTCTCCTGAATAATCAATATGCTCTGCTCCCATCTAATGGCTGTTGATGCAATGAAGAAACATCTATTCGTTTCACCACCAGTGACCTCTTGCACCCTGATTGCTTCAGGGGGCAGATTTATTGTGCTCATCAGCACAGGTGGGTTGACCCGATAATTTATGTGGCCTTATTTTCCTTCCAGACAAGTGACTTGTTACTAATTTAAGGATTAAGTGATGTGGGAGTCAATTTTAGTAGAAAAGTTACACTGCTGATAAGTTTGCTTTCTACCATAAGATCTGTCTAGGATGAAAAAACATCAAAATTGATTACATATTGAGATTGGGTTTACAACACTACTGGCATCCAGTGATTACCCAGAAGGGTATATCTTCATTAGCTTGAAGGCAACAGAGATATGCAAACAATTTCTATCCCAGGAAGGCTCTTTAGCCTCATCCATTTCTTATTCGTCTAGTATTGGCATCTGTTTTCCTTTGGGGAGCTTCTTGGGCAAGGGGTGGCACTTAACACAAGTTAGGCTAATCAGACTCATTTGCTCAAGATTTTTAATCTTTTATGGATAATTTAGCAACTAAAATGGATGAAGATAATTCTTGAATATTCTGACAGGACTCATTAAAAAAAAACAGTCCTTTCATTCCTGCTCTCCTTTTTCTGGAGAGTTGCTAGTTCCTGAGGCTTGATGTTTCACCTTTCTTTCCATTTTGAGCTATCTGTCAAATGAACACATTTTTTTGCTTAAATTAACTGGAATCAGTTTCTGTGGCTTGAAACTCAGGAATCTGGTGATAGAAAGACTTTAACATTTGTGATTAAATAGTCATTCAAAGACAAGATTTTCAGGATTCAACTGGATGGCATTTTTTACAGTTGAACAATTTTACCGCATAGACAAATATGAAAGAAGGCCTCTCAAGTGTAAAGGATTTACAGCCATTTTAACTGGCAAAGAAGAGCCAAATTCAGGAGCCCTCTTCAGTGGGTATAGAGACATCCATGAGCAAAGCAGGGAAGTGAACTGCATGGACTAGGAGACTAAGTCTTTACATTATGAAATCCTTCAGATAATTGGAGTTTCATCAGTATTGCAGACAAGAATCCAGTCATTACCTCAGCTAATATCTTTTAGTTATTACATATTTGAGGAAATATCCCCAAAATGTCTTGAGATTTGGTAAATATTTTTGTGGTGGGTAAACATATTTTAAAACCAGGAAGATTTAAAATTAAGTATAAAAATACCTCAGAGAACCAAAACTATAAAAAAAATCCATAATAAAAATATTTTTATGATTTAGTAATCTCTTCATATTTTGTAATTTATGTACTTCTAGCCTTCAGAAAATGTGACCTATTAGTAAAATAATTCTTATAATTCTATTTTAAAACACAGAGATTTGTAATTTACATTGGTGATTTTAAATAGAAAGATTTTAGTTTATATATTATATATTTTAAAAAAAACAAAAGTTTCTCTGAGTTCTTGAAAAACTCAAATTTAATTTATTATAGTTAAAGGAATTATTCAAGAATTCAGGGAGGTTTTTTGTTTTCAGTAAGCCTGAAAACAGAAATACCTAAAAGAAAAAGAAAAATATTAAGCTTATAATATTACAGTTTTTTAAATATATATTTTAAGTTCTGGGATACATGTGCAGAACGTGTAGGTTTGTTACATAGATATACACGTGCCATGGTAGTTTGCTGTACACATCAACCCGTCATCTACATTAGGTACTTCTCCTAATGCCATCCCTCCTCTAGTGCCCCAACGGCTAACAGGCCCCAGTATGTGATGTTCCCCTCCCTGTGTCCATGTGTTCTCATTGTTCAACTCCCACTTATGAGTGAGAACATGCAGTGTTTGGTTTTCTGTTCCTGTGTTAGTTTGCTGAGAATGATGGTTTCCAGCTTCATCCATGTACCTGCAAAGGGCATGAACTCATCTTTTTTATGGCTGCATAATATTCCATGGTGTAAATGTGCCACATTTTCTTTATCCAGTCTATCATTGATGGGCATTTGGGTTGATTACAAATCTTTGCTATTGTGAACAGTGCTGCAATAAACATACGTGTGCATGTGTCTTTATAGTAGAATGATTTATAATCCATTGGGTACATACCCAGTAATGGGATTTCTGGGTCAAATGGTATTTCTGGTTCTAGATCCTTGAGGAATCACCACACTATCTTCTACAATGGTTGAACTAATTTACACTCCCAACAGTGTAAAAGCGTTCCTATTTCTTCACGTCCTCCCCAGCATCTGTTGTCTGCTGACTTTTTAATGATTGCCATTTTAACTGGTGTGAGATGGTATCATACTGTGGTTTTGATTTCCATTTCTCTAATGATCAGTGATGATGAGCTTTTTTTTATATGTTCGTTGGCCACATAAATGTCTTCTTTCAAGAAATGTCTGTTCATATCCTTCACCCACTTTTTGATTGGGTTGTTTGTATTTTCTTGTAAATTTGTTTAAATTCTTTGTAGATTCTGGATATTAGCCCCTTGTCAGATGAATATATTGCAAAAATTTTCTCCCATTCTGTAAGTTGCCTGTTCACACTGATGATAGTTTCTTTTGCTGTGGAAAAGCTCTTTAGTTTAATTAGATCCCATTTGTCCATTTTGGCTTTTGTTGCCATTGCTTTTGGTGTTTTAGTCATGAGGTCTTTGCCCATGCCTATGTCCTGAATGGTATTGCCTAGGTTTTCTTCTAGAGTTTTTATGGTTTTAGGTCTTATGTTTAAGTCTTTAATCCATCTTGAGTGAATTTTTGTATAAGGTGTAAGGAAGGGATCCAGTTTCAGTTTTCTGCATATGGCTAGCCAGTTTTCCTAACAACATTTATTAAATAGGGAATCCTTTCCCCATTGTTTTTTTTTTGTCAGGTTTGTCAAAGATCAGTTGGCTGTAGATGTGTGGCATTATTTCTGAGGCCTCTGTTCTGTTCCATTGGTCTATATATCTGTTTTGGTACCAGTGTCTTGCTGTTTTGGTTACTGTAGCCTTGTATTATAGTTTGAAGTGAGGTAGCTTGATGTCTCCAGCTTTGTTCTTTTTGCTTAGGATTGTCTTGGCTATATGGGCTTTTTGGTTCCGTATGAAATTTAAAGTAGTTTTTTTCTAATTCTTTGAAGAAAGTCAATGGTAGATTGATGGAGATAGCATTAATGTATAAATTACTTTGGGCACTATGGCAATCTTCACGATATTGATTCTTCCTATCCATGAGCATTCTTCACAATATCGATTCTTCCTATCCATGAGCATGGAAGTTTTTTCCATTTTTTGTGTCCTCTCTTATTTCGTTGAACAGTGATTTGTAGTTCTCCTTGAAGAGGTCCTTCACATCCCTTGTTAAGTTGGATTCCTAGGTATTTTATTCTCTTTGTAGCAATTGTGAAGGGGAGTTGACTCATGATTTGGCTCTCTGTTTATTATCGGTGTATAGGAATGTTCGTGGGTTTTGCACATTTATTTTGTATCCTGAGATTTTGCTGAAGTTGCTTATCAGCTTAAGGATATTTTGGGCTGAGATGATGGGGTTTTCTAAATATACAATCATGTCATCTGCAAACAGAGACAATTTGACTTCCTCTCTTTCTATTTGAATACCTTTATTTCTTATTCTTGCCTGATTGCCCTGGCCAGAACCTCCAGTACTATGTTGAATAGGAGTGGTGAGAGAGGGCATCCTTGTCTTGTGCCAGTTTTGAAAGGGAATGCTTCCAGTTTTTGCCCATTCAGTATGATATTGGCTGTGGGTTTGTCATAAATATCTCTTACTATTTTGAGATATGTTCCATCAATACCTAGTTTATTGAGAGTTTTTAGCATGAAGGGGTGTTGAATGTTGTCGATGGCCTTTTCTGCATCTATTGAGAGAATCGTGGTTTTTGTCATTGGTTTTATGTGATGGATTACATTTATTGATTTGTGTATGTAGAATGAGATTTGCATCCCAGGTATGAAGCTGACTTGGACGTGATGGATAAGCTTTTTGATGTGCTGCTGCATTTGGTTTGCCAGTATTTTATTGAGGATTTTTGCATCAAAGTTCATCAGGGATATTGGCCTGACATTTTCTTTCTTTGTGGTGGCTCTGCCAGGTTTTGGTAACAGGATGATGCTGACCTCATAAAATGAGTTACAGAGGAGTCCTTCTTTCTCTGTTGTTTGGAATAGTTTCGGAAGGAATGGTACCAGCTCCTCTTTGTATATCTGGTAGAATTCAGCTGTGAATCCATCTGGTAGTGGACTTTTTTTGGTTGGTAGGCTATTAATTACTGACTCAATTCCAGAACTTGTTATTGGTCTCTTCAGGGATTCGACTTCTTCCCTGATTTAGTTGTGGGAAGGTGTATGTGTTGAGGAATTTATCCATTTCTTCTAGATTTTCCAGTTTATTTGCATAGAGCTGTTTATAGTACTCTGTGATGGTAGTTTGTACTTCCGTGGGCTCATTGGCGATATCCCCTTTATCATTTTTTATTGTATCTATTTGATTCTTCTCTCTTTTCTTCTTTATTAGTCTAGCTGGAGTTCTATCTATTTTGATAATCTTCCTGGGTTCAATGATTTTTTGAAGGGTTTTCTGTGTCTCTATCTCCTTCAATTCTGCTCTGATCTTAGTTATTTCTTGTCTTCTAGATTTTGAATTTGTTTGCTCTTGCTTCTCTAGTTCTTTTAATTGTGATGTTAGGGTGTCAAATTTAGATCTTTCCCACTTTCTCCTGTGGATATTTAGTGCTATAAATTTCCCTCTAAACACTGCTTTAGCTGTGTCCCAGAGATTCTAGTACATTGTATCTTTTTTCTCATTGGTTTCAAAGAACTTATTTATTTCTGCCTTCATTTTATTATTTACCTAGTAGTCTTTCAGGAGCAGGTTGTTCAGTTGCCATGTAGTTTTGTGGTTTCGAGTGAGTTTCTTAATCCTGAGTTCTAATTTGATTGCACTGTGGCCTGAGAGACTGTTTGTTATGATTTCCGTTCTTTTACATTTTCTGAGGAGTGTTTTACCTCCAATTATGTGGGCAATTGTAGAATAAGTGTGATGTGTTGCTGAGAAGAATGTATATTCTGTTGATTTGGGGTGGAGAGTTCTGCAGATGTCTATTAGGTCTGCTTGGTCCAGAGCTAAGTTCAAGTCCTGAATATCCTTGTTAATTTTCTGTCTCATAGATCTGTCTGATATTGACAGTGGGATGTTAACATCTCCCACTATTATTGTGTGGGAGTCTAAGTCTCTTTGTAGGTCTCTAAGAACTTGCTTTATAAATCTGAGTGCTCTTGTATTGGGTGCATATATATTTAGGATAGTTAGCTCTTCTTGTTCCATTGGTCCCTTTACCATTATGTAATGCCCTTCTTTGTCTCTTTTGATCTTTGTTGGTTTAAAGTCACTTTTATCAGAGTCTATGATTGCAACCTCTGCTTTTTATTGCTTTCCATTTGCTTGTTAAATATTCCCCCATCCCTTTATTTTGAGCTTATGTGTGTCTTTGCATGTGAGATGGGTCTCCCAAATACAGCACACTGATGGGTCTTGACTCTTTATCCAATTTGCCAGTCTGTGTCTTTTAATTGGGGCATTTAACCCATTTATATATAAGGTTAATATTGTTATGTGTTAATTTGATCCTGTCATTATGATGCTAGCTGGTTATTTTGCCCGTTAGTTGATGCAGTTTCTTCATAGTGCCTATGGTCTTTACAATTTGATATGTTTTTGCAGTGGCTGGTACCGGTTTTTCCTTTCCATATTTAGTGTTTCCTTCAGGACCTCTTGTAAGGCAGGCCTGGTGGTAATAAAATCCCTCAGCATTTACTTGTCTGAAAAGGATTTAATTTCCCCTTCGCTTATGAAGCTTAGTTTGGCTGGATATGAAATTCTGGGTTGAATATTCTTTTTTTTTAAAGAATATTGAATATTGGCCCCTACTCTCTTCTGGCTTGTAGGGTTTCTGTAGGGAGATCCACTGTTAGTCTGATGGGCTTCCTTTGTGGGTAACTCAACCTTTCTCTCTGGCTGCCCTTAACATTTTTTCCTTCATTTCAACCTTGGCAAAATTGAGGATTATGTGTCTTGGGGTTGTTCTTCTCGAGGAGTATCTTTGTGGTGTTCTCGTATTTCCTGAATTTGAATGTCTTGCTAGGTTGTGGAAGTTCTCCTGTATAACACCCTGAAGAGTGTTTTCCAACTTGCTTCCATTCTCCCTGTCACTCTCAGGTACACCAATCAAACGTAGGTTTGGTCTTTTCATATAGTCCCATATTTCTTGGAGGCTTTGTTTGTTCCTTTTCATTCTTTTTTCTCCAATCTTGTCTTCATGCTTTACTTAAGTTGATCCGCTTGATCGATTCAGCTATTGATTCTTGTGTATGCTTCACAAAGTTCTCGTGCTGTGTTTTTCAGCTCCATCAGTCATTTATGTTCTTCTCTAAACTGGTTATTTTAGTCAACAATTCCTCTAACTTTTTTTCAAGGTTCTTAGCTTTCTTGCATTGTGTTAGAACATGCTCCTTTAGCTCGGAGGAGCTTGTTATTACTCACCCTCTGAAGCCTACTTCTGCCAATTCATCAAACTCATTCTCTATCCAGTTTTGTTCCTTTGCTGGTAAGGAGTTGTATCCTTTGGAGGAGAAGAGGCATTTTCGTTTTGGGAATTTTCAGCCATTTTGCTCTGGTTTTTCCTCATCTTCGTGGGTTTATCTACCTTTGGTCTTTGATGTTGGTGACCTTCGGATGTGGTCTTTGTGTAGATGTCCTTTTTGTTCATGTTGATGCTATTCCTTTCTCTTTGTTAGTTTTCCTTCTAACAGTCAGGCCTCTCTGCTGCAGGTCTGCTGGAGTTTGCTGGATGTCCACTCCACACCCCATTTGCCTGGGTATCACCAGTGGAGGCTGCAGAACAGCAAAGATTGCTGTCTGTTCCTTCCTCTGGAAGCATCTTCCCAAATAGGCACCTGCCATATGCCAGCCATGGTTCTGTCTTGCTGGTGTTCCAGGCTCCTGTGTGAGGTGTCTGTTGACCTCTGCTGGGAGGTGTCTCCCAGTCAGGAAACATGGGGGTCAGGGATCCACTTGAGAAGGCAGACTGTCTCTTAGCAAAACTCAAGCACTGTGCTAGGGAGATCCACTGCTCTCTTCAGAGCCGGCAGGCAGGAATAGTTAAGTCTGCTGAAACTGTGCCCATAGGCACCCCTTCCCTCAGGTGCTCTGTCCCAGGGAGATGGGAGTTTTATCTATAAGCCTCTGACTGGGGCTGCTGCCTTTCTTTCAGAGATGCCCTGTCCAGAGAGGAGGAATCTAGAGAGGCAGCCTGGCTACTGCAGATTTGCCTAGCTGCAGTAGGCTCCACCAAGTTCACTCTTTCCAGCAGCTTTGTTTACATTGTGAGGGGAAAACCACCTACTCAAGCCCCAGTAATGGTGGACCCTCCTGCCCCCACCAAGCTTGAGCACCACAGGTCGACTTCAGAATGCTGTGCTGGCAGTGAGAATTTCAAGCCAGTGGATTTTAGCTTGCTGGGCTCCATGAAGGTGGGATCTGCTGAGCTAGACCACTTGGCTTCCTGGCTTCAGCCCTTTCCAGTGGAGTGAACGGTTCTGTCTCGCTGGTGTTCCAAGCGCCACTGGGGTATGGAAAAAAAAACTCCTGCAGCTAGCTCAGTGTCTGCCCAAACAGCCGCCAGTTTTGTGCTTGAAACCCAGGGTCCTGGTCATGTTGGCACCCGAGGGAATCTCCTGGTCTGCAGGTTGCAAAGACAGTGGGAAAAGTATAGTATCTGGGCCAGAATGCACTGTTCCTCATGCCACAGTCCCTCATGGCTTCCCTTGGCTAGGGGAGGGAGTTCCCCAAGCCCTTGCACTTCCCAGGTGAGGTGACACCACACCCTGCTTCAATTCACCCTCCATGGGCTGCACCCACTGTCTAACCAATCCCAATGAGATGAGCCAGGTACCTCAGTTGGAAATGCAGAAAACACCCACTTTCTGCATTGATCTCGCTGGGAGCTGCAGACTGGAGCTGTTCCTATTCAGCCATCTTCTCTTTTCCAATATTACAGTTCTAAATGTCCTAATATGTTTAACTTGCTCTGTATATGGGTCTAAATATTATCCAAAAACTTTAAAAATTACTGAAATTTGACTAATAAGTAGAATAAAATTTGTAAATTAACTGTAAAAATGTCAGCATTTATAACTCTAATAGATTTTTTTTTGCTCATAAACAACCAAGAAAAAGGTCATATTGACAGAATTTAGAGTCTCTAAACCTGTTGTGTTAGCCCTGTTAACAGTAAGTGTTTTCCTACAATGAAAATGTATTATTCGATCTGCTGGTTTGGTTTTGTTTTTCTCAGCCTCAAAGTTAAACTTTTCCTGTGCTTTTCAAATACATAATTTGTTCTGAAGACACACACATAAAGTTATTAGAGCTTAAATTTGTTTTTCTGAAGAAACTGGTCTACTACTTTTTTTTTTTTTTTTGACATGGGGTCTCACTCTGTCACCCAGGCTGGAGTGCAGTGGCACAATCTCGGCTCACTCTAACCTCCATCTCCTGGGTTCAAGCGATTCCCCTGCTTCAGCCTCCCAAGTAGCTGGGACTACAGGTGTGTGCCACCACGCCTGGCCAATTTTTGTATTTTTAGTAGAGACAGGGTTTCACCATGTTGGCCAGGCTAGTCTCAAACTCCTGACCTCAGGTGATCCACCTGCCTCAGCCTCCCAATGTGATGGGATTACAGGTGTGAGCCACCATGCCTGGCTTACTACTTCATGTATTACCTAAACTCACAAAGGCAAGGAGAAGAAATTACATTAAATTAAAGAGTGTACTGAAAAGAGTACTGAACTAGTCATTGTTTGAGCTAAGTATGAATTTTAATCTGAACATAGTTAACTATAATTTTGGACATATCACTTAACCACTCTGTGAAATGAGAAATTAAACAATAAAATCTTCACAATTTTTGCCCACCCTAATATAAAATTCTATTGTTCTAAATGGAATTTAGACAGAAGATATTCATATCTTAAACTATGATTAATCTGTCAAAAACAGTTTTTAAAGAAAAAAAATCATGATTCAAAAATTGAATTCACTTCAGAGGGCAGGGCTGGCTGGCCTTTTTACCTGTCCCAAGAACCTGACTTCAGATCTTTTCTTGCAGCTGCAGTAGGGATGTAGAGTACGAGCTTTGATGCAGGAGTCTTGGCAGAACAAACATTTGAAAGTTTATTTCTCTCTTTGACTGAGTATTTATTGAAAGAACTGCAGCTGAAACTGTAGCCAAAGGAGGCATGATGCTTCCAGAACAAATGTCAAAGAAAAGTATTACATGCATCAGTAGTAGCTGTTAGATTAGTCTCTAAAAGAAAGGGTGGAGAGATTCAACCAGTTAGCATCCAAGTTGGAGATAAAGTTATTTTCCCAGAATATGGAAGCACCAAAGTGCTTTAGACAAGGATTATTTCTTATTTAGAGATGGTTTAGAGATGGTGACTTTCTTGGAAAGTATGCAGACTGAAATAAATCACCATTGAAATGGCATAATAGTGAAGCTGCCCATTCCACTAAAGTTCTGAAATCTTTCATTATGTACATAATTTCTACGTCTCTCTTTTGTAATAAACTAATAATAGCTAAACTAAAAGAAAAATGAATACAGTCCAGGAGGATCACTTGAGCTGGAGTTCAAACCCAGCCTGAGCAACATGGTGAGACCTCATCTTTACAAAACTGTTAGTAAAAATTAGCCAGTGTGTGCCCCACATCTGTGGTCCCTGCCACTTGAGAGGCTGAGAAAGGAGAATCTCTTGAGCCTGGAAGGTCACAGCTGCAGTGAGCCATAATCGCACCACCGCACTCCAGCCTGAGCAACAAAGTGAGACCCTGTCTCAAAAAAATAACAATAATACATGTCAAGGGTTTTATTTAACTCCTTGGTTAAATGAGGCAACCAGTGAGATATTACAAGTGCTTCAAAGAACATGAAATATACATTTGTAGGCAGAGAAGAAATGCTGAAATAAGCTTACAAATGGATGCAAAATTGGTAAAAACTAGTCATTATCCACAGGGTGATAATTAATTGTACTCCACTGCACAAAATGTGCATATCTTAGACTAAAATAATTTATATTACTATGAATTTTCTACAGGTTTACAACTCTACAAAGTTGTAAAATAGTTTAGTAAAAGCAAAAGTGCACACTGGCATGCCTTCAGTTAAAGGATATTTAATAATTTCTTTCATCCATTTCAAAATCTTCCAGAGTTGAAATATAAACTGAGTGCTCAATGGAATTTTGTAGGGGATCAATGATGGTAGAAGGTAGGAATAAGCGTTAGTTATTTACATCTTTAACTGTTATTCACTCTATTTATTGAATCATTTAGAATATGATTCTAATTCAAGTAGGAAAATGGATATAAAGGGGTTCTCGAAATACTTTATTTCCACAGAATTCCACAGCTCAATAAATAAAGCTCCAGAATTGGTCCAGCATGATCTGGAAGTCATACTTGATTTTTGCCTCTCCCTCAACTGCACATCGTGCCATTAGTTAATAGACTGGTTGCTTTTAACCTTAAAATGTATCTCAAATCTGTTTTTTTCTCTCTATCTTGACTGCCACTGACCTATTCCAAGCACCCTCAGCTTTTGTCAGAATGATTATCATTACCTTTCAAACGTGTAGCAGAAAACTATTTTAAGCTAAAATACTTTTTAAAATATTGATGTACTTTTTTCTTATCCTGTCTCCATTCAAACAAATTGATTCAGTTCTCACTGCCAGCTTGGAGGAGAGGGGCAGGGATGAAAGAGTTGTGGAATAGCAAAATATCAGAAATTGCTTGGAAATCTTCCAGGCCTTTGTTTCTAAACAGCTAATTCTTAAAGCTGGGAGAAAATTAGGTTATATTTAATACATAGCATATTTTTAATATATTTAATATATAGCATATATTTAAATATAGCATATTTAAATATATTTAATATATAGCATATATTTAAATATAGCATATTTAAGCCAGAATCATGATAGGAATATGATTTCCCCAAAACAAGAAATCCCCGATGTTACAAGGATAGGTTGAATAGTGAGAACAGAGAGTTCTCAGGGTGTAAATGCAAAGGAGATCTGTGACCTACTCTGTAAGCATAGCCCCTATAGCAGTTGGAATACTTCAGCAATAAAATGACTGGTGGGAATCTAGGCAACTTTGCAAAGAATTCTATACTCGAACCCTAGCAGACAGCCCTTGGATCTGAAGAGCCGTATTACAGAGAATAACTTATTCTCAGAAGTAAACAGCGTTTCAGAATGAACAGATGACTCGATAACCAAATGCTGTCACTTAAACTCCAGATTTTAGCATTGCGTAAGATTCTGCCGCTATGGTTAATAAAAAATCCAGAAAGATAGGAGTAACTTATAATAACTAAGGTTAGTTTTCAACCAGTGTAATGAGATGGGAAGCTTAAATTAGAAATTGAGTTAGAGAAAGTAAACGAAAAATAAAAAAAGAGAAAGAAAAAACAGAACTAAGAAAATACAAGGGACTTTCACTTCTATAAATATAGAGGCTTAGTTATTCTGAAAAACCATACCTACTCCTACAAAAGATCTTTAAAGTGCTGGATAAACTATTAGTTTTTATAAATAAACAGAAACACTTGAAAACAATCAAGGGAAATTTTTAGGGCTACCAAAAAGCAGGGAATGGAGCTGTAATTAGAGTATCCAGCAGTTGCTGAAGCAGTAGATGCCCTAGGTTTAATGGCCACATGAGACACAAAAGATAAGGACTTACTTGGCTTCAATAAGTTGGAATATTGGAACTGAACTTGCATAAAGTCAGGGCCTTTGAAAAGTAGCTAGAGCTTAAATGAAAAGCTATGTTAGGAAAAAAATATGCCTGATGGTAAAAGGAGACATAGAAGGTAATTTGTAAAAACCTCAGCTCAGCTCCATAGTGAAAAAGGAAACAAAACAAATATGGAAAATAGTCTATCTCATAAATCAGAATCATAGCCCTAATATCACATGGATTTGGAGTTTGAATATACACTAACTAGCTCAAGAAACCCCAAGCTAATAATTTGAAGTTGTTACAGGATTGAACTAATCCAGAACATGTAGCAAAATCAAATGGAAATCTCTAGAGCATGGGTAGATAAACTATGGCCAGCAGGCCAAATCTGTTTTTGTATAACCTGTGACCTCAGAATGGTTGGAAAAACGCAAAAGAATATTTAAAGACACCTGAAAATGATTTGAAATTCAAATTTCAGATTCTGTAACAAAAATTGTATTGAAACAGAGCTACAGTCATTTCTTTATTGCTTGTGGCAAATTTCATACAACAGCAGTGTTAGTGTTGAGTAGTTGTGACAGAGACTGTGGCACTTTCATGGCTTCACACTGCTTCTTGGTGCACTACAAATCACAGTGAAAAATGCATAGGTTGGAAGCATTTTGAGTGTCACACGTATTGCCTGTCTTTGTTTTGTGCTACTATAACAAAATACCAGACACTGCATAAATTATAATGAGCATGAATGTATTAGCACATGTTTCTGGAGACTTAGGCCAAGATCAAGGGGCTGGCATTGTGTGAAGGCCTTCTTGTTGTGTCATCTCACAGCTAAGGGCAAAGGTGGGCACAACAGAGAGAAAGGGGTTGATCTTTTATATCAAACCCACTCTCATGATAATAATATTACTTCATTCACTTCACCCCCCTGGCCTAATCATCTCTCATTAAGCCCCATCTCCCAACACAATGCATTAGGAATTGAAATTTCAATACATGCTCTTTAGAGGACACATTCAGCACATACCACTGCGTTTTATCTTATTTTTTTATTGTTATTGCGTACGCATCTTGCCAAAATATTATTAACAAACAAGAAAATGAAGAGAAAAACAGATTTTGAATATCACATTTTAAAAATAGAATGGAAAGTAGATTATTTTGTTATCTAAATCAATTGTAAGCATTGTGTTTTATACATGTTATTACGTCATTGCTACTTTAAAAGAATACAACATAGGTCTACAGTACCAGACTAAATAATTGCCACACTATCTTTGATGTACAATACTCCCTGAGTCAGAAAAATTTGAAACTTTAAAACAAAATATCTCAGTAGATTTTTCCCACAAAAGTCTGAAATGAATCTTCAACCAAAGTAAGTTTCCAAGTAGTTTCGTTTTTAGTCAAGCAAGAAAAGCCATTTACCAGGTGCAAGTTAATTACATTTTATTCAATTGTAGCAACAATAACAGCAAAAAAAAGATGTACAAAGAAAGTAAACTTGTTTAGATTATTAATATTTCTGTGAGAACAGTTGCTTAATAAGTTGAGGATGTTGGGAGTCAATTTTGGATAAATTAAGAAAGAAGGAAAATAATTTCTAGTGTTTTTCTTTGGCTCTTGATGAGTTGACAGTTGTTACCAAACACTATTCAGTTGTTGATGTTTATTTGATAATTTAATACTGACTTTGAAGTGAATAACATGAATTCATAGCCTCTATGAATGGTCTGAGTAAAACTGCAGTCAAGAATATTTTCAAAGTCGAGAAAACTCAAATTCAGTGTAATCTGAAGTGGAATCTACTAAACTGTGTAACAACTGATGCTAGCAAAAGTGTTCAGAAAAAAGGACAGTTGGACAAACTCATAAAGATTGTGAAAATATAAAGTGTTTAGAGGCAAGGGAAATTTATCAAAATGCTTACAGAGTAGCAGGAAGGGCAAGAATGTGGTCGAGCCTCAAGGACAAGTGGAACCAGGGACTGGAATGCTACCAAGCCTTCTCCCATTTCTGGTTCTCTCTGAGAGTTGGGTTTCTCTATCCTATTTTAGACTAGCTTTTTCTACATGCTTGGGTGGCTCACCAAAATGCCAGAACTTCATAACTTTGTTCCCAGAGAGCAACTACTAGTGACATTTTCTGGTTCCAAGTTTAAGAATTCTGAGAAAGTATACTGAATATAAAGAGGCTGGTGTCTACCCTATACCAGTCACCCATAGGGTAGGAGGCAGCCTCCATAGGAAAATAGCCACCGCCATCGAAACTAGTTGCTTAAAGCAGAGGAAAGAACACTTACCTGAAGAAAGGGATACTCTAGGCAGTTGAAACAGTTAATGTCCTTCACAATTTTCTAAGATATTTCTCTAGGCCAGCAGTTCTCAAAGTGTGGTTCACAAACTCCTAGGAGTCTGATCCTTTTAGATCTGTGGAGTCAAAGCTATTTTCATAATATTACTAAGATGTTATTTATCTCTTTTTTTGCATTTTGATTTTTCCATTGATGCTACAAAAGCAATTGTGGATAAAACTTCTGGTGCTTTAACACAAATGTAGGCAGTGGCACCAAACTATACTAGTAGTCATTGTATTACCACCATTCATGTCTTTATGAATGTCCTTAATGAAGCAGCAAAAATTCTTAATTTTTATAAAATCTTGATCTTGAACACACATCTTTTTCGTATAAATGAATGAAAAGTATGCATAAAGCATTTTTGCTGAATACCAAAGTAAGTGGTTGTTCCAAGGAAATGTATGTATGTGATGACTTGAATTGAAAGCTAACCTAGCCACTTTTTTATGAAACACTATTTTCATTTGAAAACATTATTAACAGACAAACTATGGTTATTTAGGCTTCAGTATTTGTGAGACATTTTCTCTATGAAGTTAGCATGTCATGTCAAACAAAACAAATTTGGCCAGGTGCAGTGACTCACACTTGTAATCCCAGCACTTTGGGAGGCTGAGTCTGAAGGATTGCTCGAGCCCAGGAATTCAAGACCAGCCTGGGCAGCACACAGAGACCCCATCCCTATAAAACATTAAAAAAAAAAAATTAGCTAGGCATGATGATACACACCTGTAGTTCCAGCTACTCAGGAGGCTGAAGCAGGAAGTTTGAGGCTACAGTGAGCCATGATCATGCCACTGCACTCCATCCTGGATCCTGGGAGACAGAGCAAAACCCTGTCTCAAAGAAAAAAAAAAGAAAAATAAAAACAAACAAAAGAAAGGAAGAAGGGAAGGAAAGAAGGAAGGAAGGAGGGAAGGAAGGAAGGAAAGAAGGAAGGAAGGAAGGAAGGAAGGAAAGACGGTAGGAAGGAAGGAAGGAAATAAAATAATTGACATTATTTGGTACCAGTAAGATTCAAGCTTTCAAGGGAATATCAGAATTCTGGGAAACTTGTATTTTTTACTATTAGTTTGATGGTTTCCAACGATTAAAGATTTTTCTGATGATATAGGTGAAGATGTTAACAAATGTGACTTTTTGATATTGTATAATGAAATATGTTAAAATTTGAATGAACTTGGTGAACCAATATTTTCTATGTGACCAATGCATTATGATATAAAATCATGCAGGGATAAAAGATATATTCAAGATATAAGATAGATCAATGGATTTTAATTTGACAGAATATGAAAATTACACTGAAATGCTTTTGGATTCTGTATTGCACCAAACTTTTAAGAAACTACTGCTTGTTGAGTATTCATGTAGTATAAAAGAGGACAGATCACAATTATCTGAAGGGGATCTTAAAATGTTCCTTCAACCTAAATAAACAGTTTGGCCAGGAGTGGGAGGGCAGGTTCTTAATAAGTGTTAGGGGTATAAAGGGATCCTAAGACCAAAAAGGTTGAGAAATGCTACTCTAAACTATGCATATGTAAATTTCTAAGGATAAGGGACATTGTCAGTGTCTTTGAGTAGTAAGGAATCTAATTCTTCCAAATATTACAGAAATATTTGGCATGATTTTACTATTTTTATTTTTTATTTACTAATTATTTTTATTTTATTAATTTATTTATTTATTTATTTATTTTTGAGACGGAGTCTCGCTCTGTCACCCAGACTGGAGTGCACTGGTGCGACCTTGACTCACTGCAAGCTCCCCTTCCTGGGTTCACCCCATTCTCCTGCCTCAGCCTCCCGAGTAGCTGGGACTACAGGCGCCTGCCACCATGCCCGGTTACTTTTTTTTTTTGTATTTTTAGTAGAGATGGAGCTTCACTGTGTTAGCCAGGATGGTCTGGATCTCCTGACCTCGTGATCCACCCACCTCAGACAGATACTCACTCTGTTGTCAAGGCTGGAGTGCAGTAGCACTATCACAGGTCACTGCAGCCTCAGCCTCCTGGACTCAAGTGATTCTCTCATCTCAGCCTTCTGAGTAACTAGAACCACAGCACATATCACCACACCTGACTAATTTTTTTGTGTTTTGTAGAGTCAGGGTCTCCCTCTGTTGCCCAGGCTGGTCTTGAACTCCTGGGCTCAAGTAGTCCTCCCACCTTGGCCTCCCAAAGGGCTGGGATTACAGACATGAGCCACCATGTCCAGTCTGATTTTACTGTTAATAACAATTTTTCAACATCATAATCATTTCTACCAAAAATAACAGCAAATATTTGTTAAGAGTCTACTCTGTCTAGGTTCAACTCCAAATAATTTCCATGCATTTAATACTTAAAACAACGCTTTGAAGTAATGGATTATTATTATCATCTCCATTTCACAAATTGGGAAACTGAGGGTTAGAGGGGTTAAGTAAGTTGCCTCAGTCCATGCAATCAGCAAGTTTCAAGCTTTCAACCACTACACAGTACTGTCAGTTGAGAAAGCCTCAGTAGCACTGTTTCTTACTTTTATAGAACATATTCAGAGGCATGGCAAAAGACTAGGTCCAGGTTCTAAAACTGTACTGTCCATTATAATTGCTACTAGCCACATTTGGCTTTTGAACATTCGAAATTGAGATGAATTCATGTCAGAATTGTGATTTCCTACAAGTATAAAATATACACTAGAATTTGAAGATTTTGAATTTTTTTAATGTAAAATATCTCAATTTTTTATATTTATTACCTGTCAAAATAATATTTTAGATACATTAAAGCATATTATTAAAATTAATATAACTTAGTTTTACTTTTTCAAAATGTGTCTACTAGAAATTTTTAAATTTCTATATGGCTTGTAATTTATTTCTATTGGATAGTACTGGATCAACTCAATTAAGTTTTACACTAGTTTAAATAGAAGATTTCATTATGTGCGTCACATCCAAGAAGGAGTTTCTTCCTTCCCGAAATATTGTCAAGGCTGTAAACCAAAAGGTATTTGAGACAGGTCTTCATCAGTTTAGAAGTTTATTTTGCCAAGGTTAGGGACATGTCCATGACACAGCCTCAGGAGATCCTGAGAGCATGTGCCCAAAGTAGTTCAGGACACGACTTGGTTTCGTATGTTTTAGGGAGACAGAAGACATCAGTCAATACATGTAAGACATACATTGTTTTGGTCTGGAAAGGCAGGACAACTCAAACTAGGAGCTTCCAGGTCATAGGTGAATTCAAAGATTTTCCAACTGGCAATTGGTTGAAAGAGTTGATCCAAAGACCTGGAATCAATAGAAGGGAGTGTCTGGGTTAAGATAAGGGGTTGTGGAGACCAAGGTTCTTATTATGCAGATGAAGCCTCCATGTAGCAGGCTTCAGAGAAAATAGATTGTAAATGTTTTTATCAGACTTAATGAGTCTGTTTTGTCAGTCTTAAGGTCTCCATTTTAAAGTTAATGATGATCGTCTATGCCTGAATTCCAAAGGGAGGAGGATTAATGAGGCATATCTGACCTCCATTTCCCATCATGGCCTGAACTAGTTTTTCCAGTTAACTTTGGAATCCCCTTGGCCAAGAGGAAGGGTCAATTGGGTTGGTTGGGGAGCTTAGAATTTTATTTTTGGTTTAGAGGGCTTTATTCTTAATTAAAATAAAAATTACTGACACATGGTTTATTGTCCTCAAGTACCTCATGCAGCCTCAAACAATGTTATTTAAATCAGAGAAATTATCATGTTTCATCATACTCTTTTAAAATTGCCCCATTCAAGCAGATTTTCTTAACTGAGTTCCAAATTTACCCTTTTGCACATATTGCACTACTTCCTTTAATCTTTTTTGCCATTAAAATTAAAAATTGGAGTTAAGAAGAGAAAAGCAAAGTAATGGGGAGAAATGTGGCAGACTCAAAGAAAATATTTTGCAATGCCTCTTGGAGAGAGAGAAATAAAGCCAAGACAAAATATATCAGGGTCTTGAGGCTGCTGCATTTTTGCCTTTGGGAAGGAGGGTGAGGTAGGGAAGGGGCTGACAGAGATAGGTTAGAGCTTTCCACTGCAGCTCAGTTGTAGCAGGAGAGTGATTACTAAAGATAGAGCCCAAGACACATAGTTCTGTGTGTCAAGAAATACCCACTGCAGGTACTAATGTTTTCTTCTTGTATTTTATTTATTTTTTATTTTTTCTAAGACAAGAGTTTCGCTCTTGTCGCCCAGGTTGGAGTGCAATGATGTGATCTCAGCTCACTACAACCTCTACCTCCTGGGTTCAAGCGAGTCTCCCACCTCAGTCTCCCAAGTACCTGAGATTACAGGCATGTGCCACCATGCCCAGCTAATTTTTGTATTTTTAGTAGAGATGGGGTTTCACCATGTTGGCCAGGCTGGTCTTGAACTCCCGACCTAAGGGCATCTGCCCACCTCAGCCTCCCAAAGTGCTGGAATTACAGGCATAAGCCACCATACCCAGCCATTTTCTCCTTGTATTTTAGAACACTTAATTTTTTAATGTACTCCAAAGCTTCTCCTCTAATAATGGCTGACATCTATTGGTACTTAGAACACACCTTGGCCAGGCGTGGTGGCTCACGCCTGTAATCCCAGCACTTTGGGAGGCCAAGGCAGGAGGATCTCGAGGTCAGGAGATCGAGACCATCCTGGCTAACGCGGTGAAACCCTGTCTCTACTAAAAATACAAAAAAATTAGCCGGGCGTGGTGGCGGGTGCCTGTAGTCCCAGCTACTCCGGAGGCTGAGGAAGGAGAATGGCGTGAACCCGGGAGGCGGAGCTTGCAGTGAGCCGAGATTGCACCACTGCACTCCAGCCTGGGCAGCAGAGCAAGACTCCATCGGAAAAAAAAAAAAATAAGAACACACCAAGCCTCTCACATATATAATCCATTCAATCTTCCCTATAATGCCAGGAGGAAACTGTCCTATGCTTGTACCACTATTATATTTTGGAAGCACAAAACTTGTCTGATTTCACAGGTTCATAGCTAGAGAGGAATTTTGCCTCACAATGACCTCAAGTCTCACCCATATCTGATTTTTATCATATTTCAATGAGACTTTGGATTTTAGATGCTGGAATGGGTTAAGGCTTTGGAGGCTGTTGGGGTGGATGGAGTGAATGTATTTTGCATGTGACAGGACATGAATTTTGAGGGAGCCAAAGGGTGAAATGTTATGAACTGAATGTGTCCCCCAAAATTTACATGCTGAAGCCCTAACCCCCAATAGACTATAGTTGAAGATAGGGCTTTAAGTAAGTAATTAAGGTTAAATGAGGTTATATAGATGGGACTCTAATCCAACAGGACAGGTATCCTTATAAGAAGAGGAAGAGATACCAGGAGTGTGCACATACAGAGAAAAGGTCATATGAGAATATAGTGAGAAGACAGCTGCCTGCAAGACAAGGAGAGAGGTCTTACCAGAAACCAATACTGCCAGCACCTTTGAGACAGGAATAATACAGGGTGGTCACAGGAGAATAGAAAATTCCAGACAGCAGTTTTGCATGACTAGCAAAAGGAAACTGTTGAAATAGCTGCAGAAGCTAGGAACTGATAAGACCCTCAAAACCCAAGGTATGGACCCAGCTGGCTAAGACCAACTGGATCCAACATGGCACTGGATTTCACCTAGATTTCTCCTAGGACCTCGTTATATTATTGTTAACATTATCAATTACATACCCACCAGTGCCATGACAGTCCTGAGAACACCCATATTTGGTGTGAAAAAATAGGTGGCACCACAGTTCTGAGAAATCTCTAAATTTTTCCAGGAATTTTAATGAATATTCCACCCCTTGGTTAAAGAAGCCCATAAAGACAGAAACTCCAAACTCCATCAAACAACTCTGTCTTAAGTACCCCCACAATCCCCTTTCTTGAGTATATGCTTTTCACTTTGCAATAAATCTCCTACTGTCACTATTTTCTGACTTATTCTTGAATTCCTGCTTGCAATGGTGTCAAGAGCCTGAACACTGGTATCACCTTGGCCTTAGACATCCAGCTTCCATAACATGGAAAAAATACATTTATGTTGTTTAAACCACCTAGTTGGTGATGTTCTGTTACGGCAGCCCTAGCAGACTGATACAGAAACAAAGGAATAGAGGTGCCAAGTAATTAATTAGAATCACTCAGTTAGTAGATGGCAGAGGGGATTAGGACCCAACCTCTAACCACTGCAGCTCTCTCAGCCAAGTTATTCTCTCACTTAAGCCAAGAGTCCAGATGAAACCATCTCATGATATAAAGAATCCAGAAACAATACTTCTATATTATCTAAAATGTATTATCTAAAATTATAAAATATAATATATTCAGGATGTAAAAATCTACGTCAGCCAAGAGCAATTTTTTTGGTAAAATATTAAAAGTCCACAACACTAAAAATTCATTTTAACAATGATCAAAAAAGAGTCAAAGTCAGTAAAAGGTAGATTTATGTGAGATTTTATCCCAGTGGAGTATTATAAAAGAACTAAGAATTCTACTAAAAAAAAAATGGCTTTTGCTGTAAGTCATAACTAAGGGTTACATGCAAATTCCATCCCTGACCCCACTGAGGAGTACTAGTTCCCCTGCTGTTATATCTCATTGCATCCCTTAGTTTCCTTCAAAGTTTTATTCTGTATAAGTATTTCTCAGTTTCTTACTTTGTAAAATTTGGATAATAATAGTATTTGGGGGGAGAAAAGATAATTTTTCTCTCTACCCTTTATGAGTTCTAAGCTGGGATCCCCTATAACAAAAGACAGATTAACAACAACAAAAACCCCACAAGGTTATTAACATGTATATTTCATATATATGTACAGGAGATAGTCAGGGAATTAGTAATTTTCAAAGAGGTGACTTTGAATTCAAACTTAAATATCATCTTCAGCTGAAACAAAGAAAGAGGAGTATGGGGGTAGGGGTGCAGTTATGAGGAAGTGACCAGGTAAAGCATGGCAAACAAAGGTAAAGTTTGTTATGCATATTTAAGTCAGAGCCCTCTCCATTGATAAGAGTTTCCAGTAATTTAGTGCCATCCTTTTCTTCCTAGAATTCAGAGGAAGACATTTTTACAAATGAAAATTTCCTTTATAGATTTAAATTCACCCTACAAAAAGGTAATTCCACTCTGTTCTCAGAGTTGCTCCTATAGCTGCTGTTTCTCAAACAAATGCTTATACTGAAAAGGCATATTCTGAAGTGGCACATTCTGGTCTTCTACAGTATCTATCTCACAAAGTTAGAGTGTAGAAATGTAAACACATGACTGTACATAAAATGCTTGAAACAATTAATAAATTTTCATCATTATTATTGTAGCATTTAATATAATGTTATTGCATATGTCTTTGTGATTATTCATTCAATGTTTAACTCCCCACTACTAGAAAATAAATTTCCTGGTGCAGGGACAATTAGCCCCTGTGGCACATATCACAATGTTCCCTGCTATAGAGTTCTCGTCTCTATCCGAGCACACAAAAATAACATGCTTTCTTGCTTTCTTGAAGTTGGGCATGGCCATTGACTTGCCTTAGCCCATAAAATATGAACAGAATTGTCACTTTTAGGTGGAAGATTTAAATACTTAATTCTCCACTTCTCTCTTTCCCTAACTCAGTGGATGTGAAACTGTTAGTGGTGGATGTGAAACTGTTAGAGGTGGAAGTTATTTGAGTCACCGGCAGAGACTGCAGCAACCTCAATTCTTGCCTTGGAAGGAAGAATATAATTGAGGGGCATAAGGCAGAATAAGAGACTGAGGCAAGTTTCAGAGCAATAGTGGAAGTTAATTAAAAAGCTTTAGAGCAGCAAGAAAGGAAAGCACAGTTGGAAGAGGCCTAAGAGGGCATCTTGGACGTCAAGTGCCCCATTTGACTTTGCACTTAGGGTTTTACATGCTGGTCTACTTCTGGCATCTTGCATTGCTTTAATGCCCCCAGAAGGTCATATACCAGTTAAACTCCACCATTTTGCATCTTAATGCACATGCTTGAGTTCAGTCACCCACCTCCTGAGATCTTATTGGAAGCTGCTGATTACCAGTTTCATGTGTTCCCTATTTATGGGGAGATGGTCAGTCCCTCGTGCCAGCTGTAACCAATTATTATTTTAGAGAGACAGTTAATAACTGCCTGGCCATCACATGATGGTTACCTGACTTTCCTGGTGGGGTGTGGGGGGAGCCCTCTGCTGCCCCACTCATGCCTATCTAGCTACCTACTGTAACAAAAGCAGGTTTCGATATGGCGGTACAACACTGATCCTGAGGACAGCTACTCTGAGGAGTAACCTGGATCCATAGCAGACTTTGATGAGCAAAAAATAAACCATTATCGCTTAAGCTTGGGAGACTTTGGGCTGGTTTGTTACAGCAGCATAACCTACACTACCCTGGCTATTACAACCATTGTATTTCCATTGCCTAGCATAAGGGCTGGCGTAAAATAAGTGATTAAATATGCTCTGACTAAACTAATTAATAAATTAAAATTTTTAATCAACAATTAAAATGAACTATTTTAATCAAAGAAATTATTTCAACTCTATCCTGCGTACAATAGAAAAGTTTTGGAAATTTTCACTGATTAGTGTGTAGGGGTCATGATTCTTTGAGTACCAAACCATTATCTTAGATATCAAGGTTAGAGTTGTACATGCTTCGCACTCCAGAAAGACTCCTTCAAGTTTTGCTGAATTTCAATTGAATAAATTTTTTCTGTGAAGTGGTCTTCAAAAACCTATATTTCTGCCATAGAGTCACTTACTTAACCTGCCCTATTTAAAGGGGCTAGTGCCTGATAGAATGTCGCTGCATAACTCCATCTGTGTGTGGTCCCTGCATCCATGACAACCAAAACCCAGATGCAGAAATTGTTCCTAATCACATAGATTACCCTAGAAACCGGAAGGGCCTTGAAGTCAAAAGCATTCAGAGAACATGCTGAACAAATTGAATTTGCAGTTTATCTGGCCAGGGAGGATGGAGAGGGGATGGGCACTTGGTCTGAGTATTTTTTGTTTCTCATTCCAACAGAAATTAATAGATTTACCAAAACAAAGAGAAAAAAATATGATCCAAATTTAATCTGGTTGTGGAACTGTGAGCAAAATCTACAAGTGGTAGTGTGATAGAGTCAGGCAGAGGAATTGACCATAGATAAGGTGCTCAGGCCTCCTAGAGTCAGCTTCTGGTATGTGACAAAGAAGTGAGAACAGAGCCCATGGCATATGAAGAAGATATTACAGAAAAAAGAAAGCTGCCTTCCACGCAAATCATTTCTTTACAAAGGCTTGTTAACTCCTGCAGTGCCCCAGCTCTAGTGACTAGGGGACCAATAGGTTCATTAATAACAGAATTGGGAGAGAACCTGGCATCTGCTTTGATCGAAGTGTGAGAATTAAGCAAGCCTAAAGTGTAGCAAGAGCAGGGAGGGAACTGAATGAAAGGTCAGTTCTAATCTGTAGGCTTTGGAGAAGCTTTGGGCTCTTGAGAGGGAGTAGAGTACAGAGGCTGAGCGGGGTGCCTGGGCAGGCATCTTATCATTACTTGCGAGTTGTGTGAACTCGGGCAAGTTAAACTTCTCTGTGCTTCTACTTTCTCCCCTGAAAACAAGGATATAATCTCCAAGGATTGTTGTGAGAACTAAATGACTTGGTTGATTCCTGAACAGCACGTTGTCCAGTGCCTAGCACATAGCAATCACTTAGGAAACGTCAGCCTTTATTATGGGCCTAGTGCACAAACTATTCTTACCAGGTATGCGACCTTGAGAACATTGTCTTCTCTGTGCCTTCATTTTCTCACCTGTAAAATGGAATAATAATAATTCTTATAAGGATTCATGAAACAACGCCTAGTAGGGTGTCTGGCTTAGTTATCCCACCTGACAGTATTTTCTTCTAGTAAGAAGCTGAATACAGCGGCAGACGTCCTGGTTCAGGCCCCAGGAAGCTCAGCCGGGTTTAATGTGGATGAGGGTTTAATGATGTACACGCAGAAGTGTTTGGACAAATGAAGAAGGTCCTCATTCTTGGAACATGCGCCGGTTCTCCGAGGGAACTCCTAAAATGGCATAAGGTCACCTTTTTAAAGGCTGTAAGCTCATGTAAGAAAAGCTGAGCTAGATTCCTGAGGGCAGAGATGTGCTCACATTTCTTCGCATCCCTAGTTCCCAGCACAGTGCAAGGCGCTGCAAACATTTGCTGAACCCAGGGTCTCGTGTCTTGACTGTCCAGCAGAGGCCGCTCTGGGCCGGGGCTCTCGGGACCTGAGGGCTGAGAGAAGGAAGGCCAGGGGGTGGCCCTGTCATCGCCGCGGGGCCCGGGTGGGAGGGGTTTGGCAGCGGCAGGCGCGGCGGCGGCGGCGGAGGCGGCCCTGGGCTCGGGCGGCTGGGATGGAGCAGAAGCGCGCGGAGCACCGGAGGGCACGCAGCTGACGGAGCTGCGCTGCGTTCGCCTCGTTTGCCTCGCGCCCTCCACTGGAGCTGTTCGCGCCTCCCGGCTCCCACCGCAGCCCACCCGGCAGAGGAGTCGCTACCAGCGCCCAGTGCGCTCTGTCAGTCCGCAAACTCCTTGCCGCCCGCCCCGGGCTGGGCACCAAATACCAGGCTACCATGGTCTACAAGACTCTCTTCGCTCTTTGCATCTTAACTGCAGGTAATTGGCGCCATCCTCCCGGAAGGGCAGGTCGCGGGGTGGGCCCCAGTAGCTAGCGCGGGGTCGGGGCTGAAGCTAGGAGATCCGGCAGTGAGTCGCCGCGCGCCTTCGGGTGAGTGCGCAGGTGTGTGCGCACTTAGATTTGGGGTGACGTGCACCTTTGGTGGTCCCGAACCGTACCGAGGGAGGGGACGATGGGGTCCTTCCTGCCGCAGCCCGCGCCCGCACAAACTCCAGCTTTGTAGAACAGGTGGCTGGCTTAGCTGCGTGTTCGAACCCAGAGTGGGCAACACGGACTGCGCCTCAAGGCTTCTGTTTCTTCACCAGGGTTTCGGAGCGCACTCTGCCAAAGTACGGGACCAGACTTCTTGTTGCGGTTGGGCCCTGGAAGGGATGAAAAAGCCGGGGAAGTGGGGGTGGGAGGTTCGCATCTGGGGAGGCTTCAGCAGCGGCTGCGCGCCTGGCGGGGCTGGTTTGCTTTCTCGAGTCTTGGCGGTCTCTGATCTCCGGCGTCCCTTCCTAGTTATGCTTAGGATGATGTGGCACTAACAGCAGCGGCCCGGCCTTGGTCAGGCTCGCAATCGTCACTGGGGGTAGCAAGGCTACCTTCTGCCCCAGAGCTCCCCAAAAACGTATCCCATAGAAGAAACTATTAACGTGGCTAAACTAGCATCCTCTCCCCTCCCCCTGCACCACCTCTGAAAGGCTTCGTAGGAGCCACTCTCGGGTTTCGGGACCACAGACGGCGACGACCTCTGGCAGCGGGGATGGGGAAGAGGGGAGCCAGACGACTGAGCTCGGCTTGGCGGGGACTGGGGAGAGATTCAGAAAGACGCTTTGAATCTAGAATTCAGGTACCTATTTTTTCCAGAAAACGTCTCCCGAAAAGGGACAACTGGCTGTGGGTATGGTGCTGCTGGGAAAAGTAGCCCGACTGCGCGGCCACTGGCATTTTCAGTTTAAATGTGACCCAAAGTCACATAGCGCAAACCGATTCTACTCATGCTTTAGTCTGTATATCCTCCCTCTGAGTTCGTCGGGTTCCTACAGTTGTGGACACGAGTCGTCGCAATCCCTTGAAAAGAAGCTAGCGGTTTTCAGGCAGCTCACAGTGGGTAATGCAGTTATAAGGAAAAGTTTCCCAACTTGAAACTATAGCGTATTTTCTCTACTTACTGAACGTCCGTCTGAGAAAACCTCTTTCTCGCTGGTATCTCGGCACGGTTTGGAGACGCGTCCGCGGACAGTTCCCGAATACTCGCAGGCGGCTTTGGCTGCCCAGCCTCAGGCTGAGCTGAGAGAGCCTGGGTCCGGCAGGTGTAATAGGCAGCGGAGCTCCCGGCTGGCTGCGGGTGGTAATTCCTGTAATCCTCAAAGCAGGAGATGCTTACGTAATGACACGGAAGGTACCTTTACTTCTCCTCACTCAAAAATCTTTTCTTGAGGTTCAGAAACCCTTGAGTCAGTAGAGAGGTTCGTTTGCAAATTTGATTTAGTGGCTTGTCTTGTTTATTTAATCATTTCCTTTTTTGAACAGCTCTGGCAGTTGTCAAAACCGGGATTAACCCTAACAAACAGTGTATTGTAGCTTTCCCACCCCCACCCCAAGAAGCTCTTTTTTCTTTTTTTTTTTCTTTTTTCTTTTTTTTTTTTTATTCAGCGTTACAGTTTAGCTCCGCTATTCCGGGAGGAATATCACCCTTGACCCACCGCTAGAGCGAGGAGACTGGTGGGCCAGGGACCGGCTGAGCACCACTCCTACCCCCACGCACTAATTAGGATCAGAGCCCAGATGGTCACAGCCTTCCAGCTGTGAGGCTCGAGACTCAGGAAGACATACTGCCTCATTTCCCTAGTTATGCTTCGATGTGCATATCCCAAGCTGAAAATGATGAAGCTAATGGACGCTGCATTCCCCCTGAAGTTTGTGCCTTTGAAGGAATCTCTTTAAGACGTCAGTTTGTTGTTAGAGCTACTTTGCAATGAATCGTCCGAAAAAATAATATAAAAATTGGCATAAATACCTCATGAGATTCTTTGCACCTTAATTTTAAGGTGTTTTCAGAATGTAAAATATTATTTTTAAAGAAAAAAATAGACGTGTTGGTAAAGAAGAAAGGGATGAGGGCTCTTGAAGTGAAAGTGGCACATGTGTTTTGGGGGCTTATCCCAGAACTCCCCTAGCAAATCTCTAGTTAGTTTCACCAGGCCTTGTGTCTTTTCTGTTTCCTTCTCATTTTCCTCCTCTAGCCATAGGCTTCAACAATATTTCTGTAAAATTCTTAAGGTGATACTTTCTTGAGCCAGGAACAGCGTTAGGCAGGGGCCTGTTTTTTGGCTCAACAAATCCTCTCAAAGTATACATAGTATTTCCTCCAGCACATACAATGGACACTTGCAAATATGTGTGCGTTGTCAACAAGCCAACAAGGGTAGATCTCTACATGTATTCACTCGGGTATATATAAATATATTTATATATTTTTAGACAAAGGGTCTAGCTCTGTCACCTAGACTGGAGTGCAATGGCGCGATTCCAGTTCCACTGCAACCTCGGCCTCCCCATCCTCTCATCTCAACCTCCTGAGTAGCTGGGACTACAGGCTCACACCACCATAGGCAGCTACATTTTTTTATTTTTTGTAGATATGGGGGGTATTCCTATGTTGCCCAGGTTGGTCTTGAACTCCTGAACGTAAGTGATCCTCCCACCTTGGTCATCCAAAGTACTGGGATGACAGATGTGGGCCACTGTGCCCAGCCTCACTTCTATTTCTAAAAGGAGAGAGAAATCTTAGATGGTCTTCAGTTCTCTCAAGGTTGATTATGGTAGAAAACTAGATGTCTATTCTATAAACCATTTTCAAACACTTCTTATGCCAGGATAAGGCATATTGGAGTACTGATTCCAGATTAAAATACAAACCAGAGCCTCCAACCTTTATCCCCAAAACCAAGAAGGGAACGAGAATGGCAGGCCCCTGGTAGCTTCCACATTTATCCCTCTCCTGCTCCCCTCGGGATTCTCTTCCTTTGTTCTTGCCACCATGGTTGCTACATTCAAATGGTTTTTTTGTTTGTTTGTTTGTTTGTTTTTTGAGACGGAGTCTCTCTCTGTCTCCCAGGCTGGAGTGCAGTGGCGCGATCTCAGCTCACTGCAAGCTCCGCCTCCCAGGTTCACGCCATTCTCCTGCCTCAGCCTCCCGAGTAACTGGGACTACAGGCGCCCGCCACCACACCCATCTAATTCTTTTTGTATTTTTAGTAGAGACGGGGTTTCACCGTGTTAGCTAGGATGGTCTCGATCTCCTGACCTCGTGATCCACCAGCCTCGGACTCCCAACGTGCTAGGATTACAGGTGTGAGCCACCGCGCCCGGCCACATTCAAGTTTTTTATGGCCCTATTTATTTAAAAACTCCCTCAGTGAAATATGAGATATGTTAGAACTTTCAAAGGCATTTTCTGAATACTCAAGAAGGACAAAAAGGAAAGACACTAGGTAAGAGAGGCACAAACTTCATGGTCCTATTTCTACCGCCCTGGGTCTGCTCTGTTTGCCCCTGTCTCCTCTCAGGACCTTCCATCTATTACCCAGGCACCCTGCGCAGACGTATTGGTCCCTTGGTGATTAAGATGTAGATCACCAGAGAGCTAGATTCCCAGTCTGCCACTCAGCTAGGGATCCTATTTGTGTTCTGGATCTGGTAGATACCTCTTCTCCAGGTAACTAACATCTAGAATGTCCTTATCCTTGAAGGAAGACTTACTTCACCCTGCACATTTATGACTCTGTACTTGATATATGTCAGCTTAGTAGCCTTATCACACATATATTAAAATACACAAAATTGTGCACACAAGTAAAGGAACAGGAAGGCTGATTATGATTTGTTGGGGGTGGTTGTGAAGAGTCACTTGCATTCCTTAGCCTGAGAAACTCCTATTCCCCTGAAATCTGTGGTCACAGTCAAAGATGTGACATTTCCTTCACATGAAAACTGACCTGAGAAGGTGGATGAACACTCTCTGTTGTTATCTGATGCATTTACAGAAGCAGTGTTTCAAGATGGTAAGTGCGTAGATTCTGCAGCTAGATTGCCTAGGTAAAAATCTAAGTTTTACTACTTACTAATTATGTGATTGAGGACAAGTACATTAACCACTCTGCATTTTTTTATCTACAAAATTTGGAGAATAAAAAATTGGAGTTATTGAAAGTGTTCAATAACTGAATATACCTATAGGTATACAGTGCTGGAGACATAGCAAATGCTCAATAAGTGTTAGCTGTTGTTGTTGCTATTATTTTTATTAATGAAGTGTACTATATGCTGCACTAATTAGGTCATCCTCTCCAAGAGCAGAGTTTATGTGTTTGTACTTGGACTATGTAAATCAAAGATCTCAACTAATATTCCAGTGCAGTGCCAGCTGTTCCAGCAAACCAATGTGCAAATTAAGAAAATATTCAGCTGAGCCTACTAAATGCCTAATTTGAAAAGGTTAATAATGTGCCAACTCAGATTTAGCGCAAGAGTCCAAAAAATGCTCAGTAACAAATAGATGTAAAGTCTCACCAAGGACTTTATTTCTTCCATAGAAACTTTTGCAAACTAGTGTGTTTCAAAAACTCAACTTAGCTAAACCTTAAAGGTCAGGTCCCCAGAGCTACAAACTTGAGATAATTCAGATTAATAACTTAGGAAAAGACAGGTCATTTTGTCTGAATGCTCCAAAACAATAGCAATAATCAATAATTGCCATATCTCTAATTTAACTTCAGCATTTGACCCCAGTCTAATTGTGCTTGTGTTTTCATGAGAAAAATATTGGTCAAATATTATACTGTTTAAGCAGACTTTCTTAAGCAATAATTTACCCTAAGGGGATTATAGCACCCCACCGGAAGCAATGGACAGCAACATTTTTTAAGTGTTTTCAAAATGAATTTGACTGTCTTAAATCTAAATGAAGGAATCCTGCAATAACAGTTACAACAGTTTGCTTCCGTTTGGAAGTATCTATCACTAAAATTGGGCACATTATTTTAGAAATCAAACTTATTTGTCTTGTTCATAAGATATCAAATGGAGCAGTTTCTTGGAAAAATTGATGTTTTATGTACAAGACAGTGGTAATTCTGAGAAGAGGTGGGCAGATAGTGAATGTCTGCTTTATCCAATGTTTGCTTTTTGCTTAGAAATACAGAGCTAATAGGTTGTCATCTAGTTAATCTGCAAGCCGGGCAACTATTCAGTAAGATTGATTTGTGTATGTAGTTCATGACATTTCTTTTTTTAGTTACAGCTTAAATTATTTAAATGATAGGGTTGATGTAACATTGTATTTTCTGATGTGTGAATCTTTAAATGTTCCTCATAATCCTTTACACCAGCATGGCCAATTTCTTTCACTTGTTTTAACATGGCTTATAGATGTTGGGAACTTTGCCATTGTGTAAGTAATAGAAGTCTTTAAAATGAAATAGACAATTATAGAATTTGTCTCATCTGTGCTTTTCATTGGTGCAGGATGGTATAATGTCAATTGAAAATAGTCTTAATTTTCCTTTGGCTAGTATTGCCAAATTTAGCAAATAAAAACAAAGGTTGTCCAGTCAAATTTGAATGTAAAATAAACAGTGAATTCTAAGTACGTTCCATGCAATATTTGAGACTGACTTAGACCAAATCTTTCTTTGTTGTTTATCTTAAATTCAGATTCAACTGGTTGTCTTGTTTTTTAACTGCCAACCATACTTTTGGCCTTTCATCTGCAGTTCATTTATACAGTGACTTTGATACAGGATTAGCTTTATTTTGAAGCCTGCCTCATGGGGCTTTAGTTACCCTGCACCATTTCATTAGAAATAATCTGTTCATGGGAAAACATGGAGATTTAAGAGCAGCTCTCTGGGTTAGCAACTATATGGATTAGGATTTAGAGGCAGCATTCATGCCAATGAGATATTTTGATTCTGATTATATATCCATTAACTGTGTATTTCTGAACATTGATGGGATTTCTATAGCCTCCCTAAATGACTTTAACCCCCTTTGACTCTTCCTTTATATAAAAAAGTATATTTTTAATGGTAGCAATGATCTTGCTATAGAGGCTGGGACTCGAAGCCTTCTGGACTCTTTTTTTTAAAAGAAAGTTATGATTAAAACTAAAAGCTTTGAATTTCAGTGCTGTCTTTTGTGCCGGGATCTTGAGAAATCTCACAAATATTAATTATATAAGGTTTGCATAATCCCTGCTGGATAAGTCTATTGGTATTACTCGGAAGCTGTGGCCATATAGAGCCTTAAGCAACATATTATATAGAATTTTAAGACAGATGTTTAAAAAAATCCTTTGATCAATTGAACTGTGGTGGATATTTGTACCTTTTATACCTAAGGCAAAAAATCTGTGAATACCTTACTGTTAAGTGGAAAAAATATTAAGATAAATTACCAGGTGTGATATTTAGAAAACATGTCTATTCAATACAAAATAAGGTGAGTGGTGGAATACACCTTTGATGATAACATCTTCCACCTACATTCCAAATTCCAACATTTGATTTTCTTTTCAATGAACAAGGAAATAAGGACCTGGGAACTTTAGTGCAGGTGTTAAACATGAAAGGAATTAGATGAGAGAGGGTTTTGTTTATCTGTGTGTTTTTTGTTTTGTTTTGTTTTGTTTTGGCCATGGTTATAAACTTGGAGCTACCATTCAGACTTCCTAGAGGTTAGAACACCTTATATTTCCTAATATGAAGTTAACAAAATACATGTTACCTTTTATGTTGTGATATTTTTACCAGGGGTAGTACACAAGCGTAACTTCATTACTTACAGAGTTTATTCACCCACTATTGTATCCATAATGGATAGTTATTGGTCCTCTATCCTTTATGACATGGTTTTAGTTTTGTAGGAAAAGCTTTTGTGATCTGTCTTAGTTCATCCAGGCTGCTATAACAAAACACCATAAACAGGGTGGCTTATAAACAATATTTATTTCTTACAGTTCTAGAGATTGGGAAGTCCAAGATCAGGGCATCTGCAGGTTCTGCGTCTGGAGGGGGCTGTCTTTCTGGTTCACTAGCTGTGTCTTCCTCGTGTGGTGGAAGGGGTAAGGCAGCCCTCTGGGGCCTCTTTTATAAGACACTATCCTCATGATCTAACCACTTCCTAAAGACCCCACCTCCTAATACCATCTTTACCTTGGAGATTAGGATTTCAACATATGAATTTTTTTCAGAATGCAAATATTGAAACCATAGCACAATCCCACAGATAGACAGGAGATAGATACCTCAACTAACTGTTGTTGACCATTATTTGATTGGTCCATACTGTAGGACCACTCCATACTATAGGACTCTTGCTTTGTACTGTAATTGGATTCTTCAGGAAGAACAGTAACAATTATTTTAAAGATTAAAGGGTGTCTGTTTATTTAGTATGTTAGTTACAATGCACTGTCTGTATGTATTTAGGGCGATGTTTAAGATCCCAGTCATTCTATTGAGTTAATGTAATGTGTCTTATTAGGAGAGGATTTCAGTATATCTCAGAATTACAACATGAGGTGACCTCACTGCCACTTGTTCACCAGAGGGTCCTAAAGAAAATCTGGTGGATTGAAGATGTCTTTCTTGGCCTTGAAAAGAGGCAAGTTATTGGTAGATCACACACTCTACTTATCATGGGAATTCTTGCTATTAATGAACATTGCCGACTGAAAGGCGACATCAAGACATATACTTTTACCACATTCAACTAGTGGGGAACCCTGGATGTTTTATCTTAAAAATTACAATGTTGATGGAAATGACATTCAGGAGGAGAGCCCAGATAGTCTCCTTTTTGGAGACCTATTCAGATAGGTCAGAGCAGAAGAAAAAATATTCATCATTTACATGCTAGGAAATGTTGCTGGGGGCAGGAAGTGTGATATCAAATTACGTGCAGAAACATGGTAAGAAATGCGCAGTAGGCAGGGGCAGTGGCTGTTTCAGAATTTCTGCAAAAATTACGGAGGAGAAGCTGGGGGCATAAAGTTTCATGAGGCCAAGAAAACACCAAAAGGCTGAATCAGGGGAGGAGGAGGAGGATTAAAATTATTTTGGAGTACTAAGGCTCAAACCAACACTAGATGCTACTGCTAGATATGAAAAATTCATTTGATTTCATTTTTAGAGGAATAAGGGATACCTCTTCAAATTTATATGAATATAGTATTTGTTTTAGTATGCCTCCTTAGTTCTGTGGAAAGTTACAAAGTGAGCCTTTCAGATGAAATGATGTATTAGACTTTATGGTGGGTAATTAAGGTAACCTCGGCATCATGAAAGGGGGTGAAGAATAAGAAAATGCCCTATGATGTAAAGATGAAAGCAGCTACATGGTTTGGCTCAGTTAAGGAGGGCAAAGTGGTCTGGCGTTGCTTACTTCCAGGCAGCCTTCCTAGAACTGCTCTTCAAAAACAATCTGATTATGAGAAGACTCTCCTTTAGAGGCTCATACGAAGAGAACCATAGCCCTGATATTTGTCAGATGATGAAGGGATTTGTGTTATTTTACATGAGAAGCAATATGGTGTGCTAACAGAGGCTTTAGAGTAAGATAGACCAGCAAGGAATGCCAACTCTGTGCTCTCAGTTTCCTTTCTTGTAGGGTTATGACAATATACCTAGAGTGCCGTGGGACTAAACGTTCAACCAGTCTCTATCAAGTATGTATACCAACAGGCAAAGGATTTATTTTATTTTACTTCATTTGCTTTCTCTGTCTCCCACTACGAGATTGTAAGGTGCATGAGAACAGAAATGTTGGTGGTATTTTTTTCCACTGTTGTATCCCCAGCATGTAGAACAGAGCAAGAAACATAGTGTGTGCTTTATAAATTTTCGTTCAGTTAATTTTTAATTGAGAATCTACATGTGCTAAACACTGTCCAAGGCTCTGGATATACATTAATGAACAATGACAAAACTCTACCCTCAGGGAATTTACATTCTTTGAGGATGATAAATTTTGACTTAGTCAAAGGGAAATCAGTAGTTGAATATCTAATAGTTATCTCAAACTCAACATATCCAAAACTGAGCTCCTAGACTTTCTTCCCCTAGGGGGCTTATCTAAAGCCTTCTCCATATCAATGAATGGAAATGCCACCTTTCTAGTTGCTCAGACTGCAAATCATGAGTCATTCTTGAGTCCTGTTTTTCTCTTAACACTCCTCATCCCAACCTTCAAGAAAGTCTGTCTGCTCTAGTTTTAAAATATGTACAGAATCCAACCACGTTTTGACACCTCAGTTTCTCCCACTCTGGTTCAAGCCACTACTGTCTTTCTCTAAGAGCACTGCCGTGGCCTCCTCTCAGATCTACTTGCTTTCACCCCTCCCCTCTTAGGTCTGTTTTCTACATAGCATAGCAACAGCGAATTCATTGGAACTGTATCAGTCACTGCTCTGTTCAGAGCCCTGTAATGGCTCCTCTTTGTTCTTAGAGTAAAAGCCAAAATCTTAGAGTGACCATCAAGACCTCCGTGAGCTGGGGCCTCGTTGGTTCTTGAATCTGATCTTCTACACTCTTCTTTGCTCACTCTGCACCAGCCACAGGACTACCAGAAGCACATAGTAGCTAAGTCCTCTGTCTGGAGTATACTTTCTCCAGATACCCATATGACTAATTCCCTCACTTCCTTAAAACTTTTGTCAAATGTCACCTTCTCAATGAGACTTACCCTGACCGACCTCTTAAAACTGTAGTCTGTTCCACTTGCCAACACCATATTCCCAGTGCCTCTTATCTGACTCTTGCCTCTACTTTTTCTTTAAAGTATATCTTCCTCCATCCCTCCTTACCCCTCACTAAAACATAGCTCTAGGAGGACAGAGATTTTGTTCCTCTTGTTTGCTGTGGTATCCCACTGTGTTAGAATTCTTTGTGGGCACATGAGGGTACTAAAAATCTATTTGTTGAATTGGATGATTAAAATACATTTCTGAGGGCTGGCAAAATGAAGACTTACTTCAGATTTTGCCTTAAATGACCCAAAAATGAGACATTGGCAAACTTGCTTACTATCAGGTGCTTATGTCTAGTGCTTCCAAAAAGCTGTAAAAAAAAATGAGTCAGGCCTTTAGTCTTCATTGAGGATTACAGAAGCTAAACTTGGAAAATCAGCTATTTTTGAGCTATACACATACAAAATTTTTCTTCTTAAAATGTAAGCTTTATTTGGTGCCATAGACATCATTTAAAAATAGCTAAAACTTTATAAACTCCTGGACAATTAAGAAAATGTCACCTTTGAGCTCAGCTGGGGAAGATAAAGATACCTTCACCATTCGAGCATTTTTGAGAATTCCAAATAACTAAAAATAACCTGGTGATGAAAAGTGATTTGAGTCTAAGGGAAGCACGATTGAAAGTTACCCAGTTAAGTCTGAGAAATTTAAGTAAATTAAGATGATGAGTGGTAAAGTTATAAGTTAGTCACTAATAAGCTCAAGAACAGAATGGGCATTTCCTTGACCTTAGAGACACTGTGCTACCTTCTTTGGTTGTTCTGAAATATGAATTGTGTTTTATACTAAGCAATGGATAGAAGGGATGCAGAAGTCTTGCCTCAAATAAAACCTGCACCTTAGCTGAGGTGGGGGAAGGAAGCACTTGTCATCTACCCAGCAGGGCTGACACCTTTTGATGTGGCTGGTGTTAAAATCCCCAAGGTTGGCATATCCCCCAGCTACATCATGAAACAAATACTCATGGTGCACACTGGCTTATTCAAAATAATAATGTTCAATTATTTTTAGGCTGGGAAAAATAATGTGAGCTTAAAAAATAACATGCTTGCCTTGCAGCCTTAGCAATCGTGGTAAAATTTAAGATTATATCAACTTGAAGAGCAACCTATAAACAAACCAAAGAAGAGGATGACACTTTGTGTTTATTTAAAATATTTGCCTTGCTTGTTCCATGATGTCCATTTGTCCATTCTTGAGAAGGGCAGGCTCTCAGCCATCTTGACGTCAGCAGCCTTGACTGTAAACAGAGGTGTGGCCCCAGAGAGTAGCTCTGACCTGTGCTGGAGGCCCAGCAGAGAGCTGCGTCTGGTCTTGTGCTTGTGGTGCTGGAGGACAGGTGACCATGGCCCCACCTCTTCTCCCATGGGAGTCACCATGTTCTCTGAGTGAAATGAAAAGCAGGGCCTAATTTCTCACCGGAAGGAAAAGAATTGCACATCAGCAAGAATAGGCAGGCTTTCAATGCCTCCCATCTCAAAGACAAGCGTGGCTGCTCAGCAAGTGAAAATGGTTCCATCACTGAGAATAGAGTTTCAGATTGGAGGGGTAACAGAAAAGAAGAAAGTGTGGTTTTTGAGATTCAGAAATTTACAGCCAAGATTTTGGTTAAAAAAAAATTAATGTCATAAGAAACAGCTGTCTTGTTTCAATGACGGTTTTTTAAAGCCACATTACACAGAAATAGATAAGAATGTATCTGTCACCTACCCATACCTGATTCAAAGTCCTGTTTGTTTGCTTGTTTGGCTTAAGGACTGTTTTTAATAAAAATAAGTTAGAAACAATGTAAATGTCTAACAATAATGAGCTGGTCAGATAAACCAACATAAATTCAACATTCATACTAGGCAATATTAGGCAACTGCTTAAAATAATGAAATGGTCCATGATGTACTGACATACAAAAATGAATACAATATATTGACATAATATATTGTAACTTTATATTTCACAGTATGTTGGAAAGGCAAGCTACAAAATTAAATGTATGTTGTGTGCGCCTGTGGAGAAAGGGTTTAGAAGGATACAATGGTATCTGATGAGTGAACGTTGGATCACTTTTACTTTCTCTCCCTCTCTCTTTCATTGCCTGAACTTTTAATAAACAGCTTGTATTCCCTTTACAATTTTAAAAGTTGAGATATTATGAATATTGTTAATCACTTTTTAGCAACAGTTAATGTGGCTATAGTGACTGCTAGATGGCTATTTTGATCTTAAAAATCTTGATTCGAAATTCATTCTGCTGGAGCCCTCAAAAATAAGATTTTAGAGAAGCGAATAACCTCAACAACGTTTACCGGGCATCACTGATGTAATGGTTAGAGAAGGTTCTGGGAAGGAATTGACTTAAAAAAATATTCCATTTTCTAAAACCAGATGCTGCATAAATCATTGATCAGGATAACCACCTTGCATAGTATTTTAAGGCACTCTGTCCTAACTGATCAGTATTTAATATACTTTGTTAGTTTTTTTAGATCTCCTCTCTTTGTCACATATGGGAGCAATTTCTTAAAACATTATTCTAAGCTCTTCTAAAATGAAAGTGGCCAACACAGATATCAAAAAAGAAAAACAGCCCTCAGAAGAATATACAATTTATTTTTCTTTTGGCAACATTAAATTTCTTATATAATCTTTTCAACAAAATAATCAATAAAATGTGGTGTAGGTAAATGCTGGAGGATATGTTATTAATACTCTATGACATTATCAGAAAGCAGCACAGGTGTGACTGGGGAGAGGGCTGGAGCATAACTGACTGAAAGTTTTAGGGGTGATCTAGGCCAACCTCTCACATTATAGATAAAACTAGATACTTGGGAGTGTCACATTTTTAAATTTTTAGTTTTACTAGGTATCACACATTGTGCTACATTCATTTCATCTGCCACTTCATCTAATCCTCTCACACCCTAGAAAGTATGCAGTACTATTCCCATTTTGCCGTTCAGGTCACTGAGGTTCAGAAGTCAAGTAATGAGCCACAAATCACACAGTAGATAAGTAACAGAACTGGACTAGATGTTGAACCCAGGTTTCTAATTTTTTACCCACCTCTGCCCCCATTCCCTTGAACTACCAAATCAGTTGCTAAATTCTCTTGCATAAATGTAGTCTCTAGAATTTTTCCCAACTTTGATTCTCTTCCCCATCCCCACAGCCTTGGTTGAGAGCCTTATCATCTCTTATCAGTAACTCCTAAATGGTCACCCGTTTTCTTCCCACAGTCTCTTGCCAGTCTTGGGACTTATTTAGGCCATGCCAAATTGCCTGCTGTCTTCCAAAGGAAGAGGATAATCTTATAGGTGCTGAGACTATGGTTTGTAAATTTTACTTCTGCTAAAAAGAATGAAGGCTCCTTGGAGAAGTGGCTAATTCCAGGTCTGGGTTAGGAAATACATAAGATGAATCTGGAATATCTTGTTAGACCAGATAGTAAACATATTCTCAAAGAATACTAGGATCCTGTCAAAAGGACTCAAAACCACTTAATGAGGCACCAACTGGCCAAATCTGGGACAATTTGAGCATTGATGATGATTATAATTGTAATAGTTTGAAACACATTAAAGACGTTTAAACTCGTAAATTCACAATAATGCCAAAAACAAAACAATAATAATACAAAATTCATTGACCTTCATTGGAGAATGCTAATAAGCAACACATTATTTTGAAAACATAATAGATGAGTAGAAGAAAAATCAAGTTTTTTAATTGATTTATTTATCTAAGCCTGCGTTTATTTTGTGAAGTGTACCATTGAGTGACCAAATATTAGATGATGGGATAATTTTCTCTATAGGGTTATTCCAGCTAATAAATGAAGAAGGCATGGAAAAAATAGAATATCACCATATTGCATTACCTACTGAGTTAGTGGGCTTGGATACTAATCATCAGTGGCTGCCAACACCGTGGAGTGTGATGCACTCAGGTACTACATCTCCTAATGGAAGAATGCACCATATCCTATGAAGCAGTCTTGCCAAATTGAAAGAAACCTACATCTGATCAAGTTTCTAATTCCAACAATCAAGTCACAGGAAATACAGAGGACTGGGGAAGATGTTAAATAACACTGTGGGGATGATATCAGCAAACTCCAGACTATGGAAAACTCTATGGGAAAAATAACCAGGTTTCTTCAATAAATGAATTACAAGGAAAAAAAAAGAGATTGAGAGAAAGATTGACAGAGGTAGGAGGAATTTATAGACTAGAAAGAGACTTAAGAGACATAGCAGCCAATCACAATTATGAACTTTATTTGGATCCTGAATCAAACCAAAACTGCAAAAATAAATGATGACATTTATAAGACAATTGTGAATTTTAACACTGACTAGATATATGATGACATTAAGGTATTGTTAATATTTTCAATATGATAATAATATAACCCTTATGTTTTCAACAACCCTTATCTTTTAGAGATACATACTATTTTATTTATAGAAGAAATGCTATGATGCTTAGTATTTACTTCAAAATAATATGGGAGTGGGAATATTATAGGAAAAATGACTGTGAGTTAATAATTGCTGAAACTGGCTGAAAGGAACATGGGGATTCATTATACTCTTCTCTCCTACTTTGCAGATGATTATATTTTTCCATTATAAGAAGTTTTAAAATGAGTCCTCTAGACCTCCTAGTTGCTTGCAAAACAAGTCCACAGTGTTTAGCAAGTGGCTTGGGATCTGAACTAGAGGTAGAACAAAAAAAGGGAGGTGCCTCTTATCATGGTGTGAAAGGCCAGAGAAGCAGAGAGGTCATTCTTGTTTGGAAAGTCTTCCCCAGGAAGACTGCTGGACGCTTTCAGGCCTCTCTGCCATTGCTCATGCCATTTCCTCATTCTAGAATGCCACACTCCTCCATTCTCTGCCAACCAAAAGTCTCTTCATTTTGCAGGCTCAAATTTTTCCCTGTGTTCTTCACATATCAGCCCTACTAGTCTTTCAGCTTTTAGAGAACAGAGGTCAAGTCTTAGCTTCATATCCCTTCCTCCCAGGTATGAGCACATACATGGCAAGTGCTCCATGCTTGTCAAATTGAACTGCAGAAACTGAGGCTCAAAATGTGGACTCCAAGGTCTCACAGCTAGTTAGTGAAAGAACTTAACTAAAAATCTCATGTAAACGTTAGTCCCCTGACTTCAGGAACTCCAAAGCCTCTTCAAGCTTGTTCACCAGCATTCCTTTCCTTGAGAGTTAAGATTTAAAGGCTTTATGATCTCTGAGAGAAGTAACACATTAACTTAGAGTAGCTGAAAGTTATTATCCATTACCATGTACTGGCATGTAGAAAAGCACAGGCCCCGGGTGAGTGGCCTATAAGACAAATACATCTTATAGGGAAGAGGGAAGTGGGCTGGAAGCTGCAACACCACTTGGATCAGGAATTGCACAGTGAGAGTCATGGTGAATGCACTGGACACCAAAAAGACACAGAGGAAACACAGGAGAGATGACAGGGTCCAGGAGATCCAGTTGGCCAGTTTCCTGTGATTACACATCAGCAAATGAAATTTGAAAAGGCATTATAGGCCAGGTGCCTTGGCTCATGCCTGTAATCCCAGCATTTTGGGAGGCCGAGGCGGGCGGATCACGAGGTCAGAAGTTCGAGACCAGCCTGGCCAACATAGTGAAACCCTGTTTCTACTAAAAATACAAAAAATTAGCCAGGGATGGTGGCAGGTGCCTGTAATCCCAGCTACTCGGGAGGCTGAGGCAGAAGAATCGCTTGAACCCAGGAGGCAGAGGTTGCAGTGACCCAAGATCATGCCACTGCACTCCAGCCTGGGCGACAGAGCGAGACTCTGTCTCAAAAAAAACCAAAAAACAAAAACAAAAGGGCATTGTAATCACTTTACAGACAAGCTTGTTATATTTGGGCAATCATCATTACCTGAACATCCTTATGAAATAAAATTTCACTCCAGACAAGTGAATGCAATAGGGATTGTCTTTTAAAAGATCCACAGTTAGTTATCCAGTACTAGCCACAGGGGAGCTTTCCATAGGAAGGAGAAAACCCACGTTTCCTCTGAGAAAAAATGCATCTATTTGTTTGGTTTTGTACTTAGTAAGAAATGGGCATGAGTTATATCTCTGTATAGGTCAGTTTTCTTTTTTTTGAGATGGAGTCTCGCTCTGTCACCCAGGATGGAGTGCAGTGGCACGATCTCGGCTCACTGCAAGCTCCGCCTCCCAGTTTCACGCCATTCTCCTGCCTCAGCCTCCCGAGTAGCTGGGACTACAGGTGCCCGCCACCATGCTGGGCTAATTTTTTGTATTTTTAGTAGAGATGGGGTTTCACCATGTTAGCCAGGATGGTCTCGATCTCCTGACCTTGTGATCCACCCGTCTCAGCCTCCCAAAGTGCTGGGATTGCAGGCGTGAGCCACTGCGCCCAGCCTATAGGTCAGTTTTCTTATTTTAATATTGCAGTTCACTGTTTAACCTTTGAAATGTGTTGTTAGAACATAGCCTAGGCAAGGCCAATAAACATGAGTTGTCATGTTTGAAATGTGTTATAGAAGAGAGCCTAGACAAGACAGTGAACATGAGATGGCAAACATGTCCTGTGGAAATGAAGGTGGCATCAAATAGAGGCACTTCCCTATGGCTGGCCTCTTACTCTTTTTTTTTTTCCAACATAATCTGCTTCTGCAACAGAAAAAGAGTGACAAAGAAAGGAGTTTTGTTTTGCTCTTTTGGTTTTTATGTCACCAAAAAGATACTTTTTTTCCTTTGATCTTGGGACTCTGGAAATCTTTCCTGGTGTTATCAACCAAAACTAGAGGAATTTAGAAGGAAGTGTGCCCTCCTGGGTAGAAAGGGAAATATGTCTTCTCAGTTGCCCAGAAGCAAAGGTTATCAGTAAGTAAGTGTCCTATCCCCAAACTGCTGTGAGCTATCCACCCCCTTGAACTATGCCAACTTGCCAAGCTTTGGATAAATATAGATTAGCTGTTGTCTGGGTTTCCTGAGGCTGCCATAACAAATTACCATAAACTCGGAAAGCTTAAAACAACAGAAACATATTCTCCGACACTTCTGGAAACTGGAAGCCTGAAATCAAGGTTTCAGCAAAGCCATGCCTCCTCTGAAGCTCCAGGGGAGGATTCTTCCTTGCTTCTTCTAGCTTCCAGTGGCCCCAGGCATTCCTTGGCTTGGGGCTGCATCACTTCAATCTCCACCTCTGTCTCACATGGCCCCCTTTCCTCTGAGTCACTCTGTGTCCAAACTTCCCTCTTATAAGGACACCAGTCATCCAGTCATATTGGATTAGGGCCCATTTTCATCTTAACCTGATTATATCTGCAAAGAGCTTATTTCCAAACAAGGTCACATTCACACGTACTAGAGGTTGTGGTTCAGCTTATCTTTTTGGGGAACATGGTTCAACTTATAGCAGTTATATTAATTTCACATCTCAATCATGTTCATGAAACACTCCTCCCCACAGATAAAATAAGTTATGAACTTAATTGATTATAAATTACTTTTATTCAAGATAGCATTCACTATCACATCAAGTTTTTTTTATTTGTTTCCTTATTTATCTACGTATTTATTGCTCTTGATGAGACTGTTTAAATCAGGTGTTTCTCAATCTGTATTTTAGGCATTTGGAGGGGGATTTTTTTTTTTTTTTTTTTACATGGAGATGGCATTTCTGGTTCCTGACCACTAAATACCAGTAGCACCCTGCAGGCACTGTGACAAGCAGGAACAAAGAAAATCAGGAAAAAGAAAAGGAACGGAGGAAAGGATGGAGGGAGGAAATGCCATCACACATTTCCAAACCATCTGACTCTTTGAAACTAACAGTCTAAATTGATGGGACTTTAATGTCGCTCCTTGGAGACCAACAGAGAATGGGCTGTGTGGAGCAATAGCAGCCGTTCTGGTAACTCAGCCAGCCTGCGGCTGTCAGAGGTCTCTGGGTGATTCCAGAGCATTCTGACTTGGACAAGGATAGTGGCAGGTATACTATGTTAGAGACAAATTTCAAAGGCACCATTTCACTTCTCCTCTGCCAGGTTCAATACTCTGTTGTTTACAACACCATATCATTTACATCACCACGCCTGCAGTAAAGTCAGGAAGAGTATAGAGAGATAGCAAAAAGTTGCAGGAGATGAAAATAGCCTCCTGCACTTTTTTTTAGCATTGCTCATTGCAATGTAGAAATGATACTTTTCCTTTGTTTGCATGCAAGGGAGGACATGACCCACTTTCTATTTTTCTTTTTATTATACTTTTAAGTTCTGGGGTACGTATGTAGAACATGCAGGTTTGTTACATAGGTATACATGTGCCATGGTGGTTTGCTGCACCCATCAACCCATCATCTACATTAGGTATTTCTCCTAATGCTGTCCCTCCCCTAGCCCCCAACCCCGCGACAGGCCCCAAATGATGTTCCCCTCCCTGTGTCCATGTGTTCTTATTGTTCAACTCCCACTTACAAGTGCGAACACGCGGTGTTTGGTTTTCTGTTCCTGTGTTAGTTTGCTGAGGATGATGACTTCCAGCTTCCTCCATGTGCCTGCAAAAGGACATGAACTCATCCTTTTTTAAGGCCGCATAGTATTCCATGGTGTGTATGTGCTACATTTTCTTTATCCAGTCTATCATGGATGAGTATTTGGCTTGGTTCCAAGTCTTCGCTATTCTGAATAGTGCTGCAATAAACATACATGTGCATGTGTCATTATAGTAGAATGATTTATAATCCTTTTGATATATACCCAGTAATGGGATTGCTGGGTCAAATGGTATTTCTGGATCTAGATCCTTAAGGAATTGCCATACTGTCTTCCACAATAGTTGAACTAATTTATACTCCCACCAACAGTGTAAAAGCGTTCCTATTTTTCCACATCCTCTCCAGCATCTGTTGTTTACTGATTTTTTAATGATTGCCATTCTAACTGGCATGAGATGGTATCTCACTGTGGTTTTGATTTGCATTTCTCTAATGACCAGTAATGATGAGCTTTTTTTCATATGTTCGTTGGCCTCATAAATGTCTTCTTTTGAGCAGTGTCTGTTCATATACTTTGCCCGCTTTTTAATGGGGTTGTTTATTTTTTTCTTGTAAATTTGATTAAGTTCCTTGTAGATTCTGGATATTAGCCCTTTGTCAGATGGATAGATTACAAACATTTTCTCCCATTCTGTAGGTTGCCTGTTCACTCTGATGATAGTTTCTTTTGCTGTGCAGAAGCTCCTTAGTTTATTTATATCCCATTGGTCAATTTTGGCTTTTGTTGCCATTGCTTTTGGTGTTTTAGCCATGAAGTCTTTGCCCATGCCTATGTCCTGAATGGTATTGCCTAGGTTTTTATAGTTTTAGGTCTTACGTTTAAGTCTTTAATCCATCTTGAGCTAATTTTTGTATAAGGTGTAAGGAAGGGGTCCAGTTTCAGTTTTCTGCATAAGGCTAGCCAGTTTTCCTAACACCATTAAAAGTATCTTCTTCTCAGTTCTGTGTAAGTATTACTGGATATGAGAACATAAGATGTTACAAGAATCTTTCACTGAAAAATATAGAAAATGTGACCTTGTAGGACAGTAGTTTTCTGTTAGCCAATGTGAAAAGTGTGTGATTATGTGTGTGCATATGTAAAATGTGTATATACATGTATTTGTGAGATATATGTTTTCCTCTTTCCTTACCTGCTTCCTTCCTTACTAAAGTAATTAGAAGTCTTTAAAAGAAGGAGACTAAATAGCATTGAAATAATTTCTTAAGAGAAAATTAACATTCAATAGATTAATACATTTTCTGGAGCATCTAAAATTCACTTTCCCTCCCCACAAAAAGTAAGATAGTCTATATATTGAAGAGCCATAATCATATACATCCATTTCTTCCGATTAGTAACTACAATGTTTATTAGGTAAGCACGGACATTTATTTGGCTCTGTAGCTACCTATTTCATGTTCTTTTGGAATCACAGCTTTCTTTATATGTCATAGTGAAAATCAATATTTGAAACCTCTTCCTCTGGAAAAACATATAATTTCCTTTATAGGAGATTTAACTACTTAAATAGTTCTGCTTATGCAGGTAAGAGAAATATTCTAAGAAAAAATGAGAGATCTGCTGTCTAAAGCCTTTATTGATATGAGTTATTATTTAAGGAATAAAAAAATTAAAGCTCTGATGCTGCAAACAAAGCTCCTTGATGAGAACTGAGTTCATGCTGAGATAAAAAGTTACAAAGCAAGAGAACAGCCTCATTATATTTTTTAAAATTCCAGAGAAAGTCATTGTTTTGCCAAAGCAATGTGGCAAGACAGCCTGGGACCCAACATCGGTGCCCAGGAGCCTAGGAGTAAAGAGCTTTAGAAGCTTTGAATCTTTTTCTAAAACAATTAAGATTAAAGAACTTAATCAGGAAATCTGAGGTTATATAAGGGGTGAACAGGTCAACCAGCTCATATATCTGGTTTGGGGCACATGCTTTGGATGACCAAACTTTTCCATGGAAGATTGTACTTTATGATAATTCTTCCAGAATGAAAGAACTGACACGAAACATTAAAGTTTGAAAAGTGATCTCCACCACCACTGACATCTGAGAACATCCTGGCCTCTCCAGAGACATCTGACTGAGGGAAGCAGGTGAGCCAGCTTGGGCTGCAACCCCAGGAAGAGGAAAGGAAGTGGGTCACACCTGGTGAAGTGGCCTGTTTCTCTTGGCAAGTCAAGCTGACTGATTTGGAGGCTACAGACTCTACCTTGGCTGGCCTGGCCACCTCACAACCTCCTCTCCAAAGGTGACATGTACTGCAGCTTAAGACATTACACGGCACCGGAAGCAAAAACTAAAAGTAGATATGGAATAAATCTTCTGAAGCTCTAAGGCTCAATATCCACAGTAAATTATTCTTAAGTTACTGAGAAGAGAACATTCACTATTTCAGCAAGACCTACCCAGGAAGAACCAAAAGCCTTCTGAGATGGTATGTGAAGGGACAGGAATTTAGGGAATAGACCCAATTTTTCTTTTACTTAATCAGCGTTGAGTTTTTGGGTTTCTAGGAGGGCATAGAAAACTTGAACTGGAGAAGCAAGGTTCATTGGCATGTGCCAGTTGATACTTCACTAAGTCTTTACTAGTAAAAATGATGACATTTATCTTCTTTCTTAAGCCATGTCTGTTCTGTTCCAACTTTACCAAGAATGACAGCTAGGATTTGAAAGTGTGCCTATGTTCTTTGCTGAGCACTTACTGCAAAGTTTCTAACAACGTAAACTTGACCTGTGTTTGACTCATAATGCCCAACAAAAAAACACTGCTGTTTTGAAATTATGGAGATAGCAAAGTATAGATTGAATCTTGCTGTACACTCAGTGATTCTACCTGCTCATTTTCTTTTCACTTATGATGCTGATGGCCCATTCTAGCATCGTGCGCATCATGTTCAGAAAACACCAATCAATCCTGCACCTGTGGGAGAGCAATTTCTGCTGGTTTCAATGATAGTGGAAAAGTAACAGGTCTCAAATCCCATCAGCAATGAGAATGTTGGTCCTCTTCACCAAGGCTCCTAAATGCAGAAATTATATTGTTTATGCATTTTCTTGATCTTATTTTTATAAAAATGCATTTTTCTTAGCATCAGACTTCAGCAACACTTGAATTTTCTTTTTGATGAGGAATTTGACAGAACCTAGGCAATTAGCTGGGAGCTGTGTAAATTCAGGAAACCTGATTAACAGATCATAATTCACCTAAGAATTTAGGCTTAAGCCATGGTGGATAAAGTTTCCTTCTAAAAGTGTTTGGCAGTTTGGCTTTAAAAGGAGCACTAGATTAATTCATTCTGTGCTTTCTTGCCATATGACATCATTTCAAAATATAAATTCCATTTATATTATTGAAAATGTATAAGATATGCATAAGTTTATTTTGATTTAACAGGGAGGATAAATGAAATGTTCTGCTAATAAACATATTCCAAATAACTAAGCTTACTCTATATAATGTAGACTGCAGATTTTGAAAAATGAAAAAAAAACTCATTAAAGCTATATTTAGCAGTTGTGGTAAGGTCACTGATAAGCTGCATACCTCCAGTTGTCATCTGTTAAATAAGAGGATAAAATGAGATGATCATTAGTGTCTGCTCTTCTTTATGATCTGAAATGGATTCTTAACCTGAGGCCTATCTAAACATAAATGAACCACAAATGAGCATCAGGAAGCCCACAAAACACCTGAAATTGTATCAAACATTATGTATATATACTTATTTGCATTTTTTTCTTGGATGATCCAAAGATTTTATCCAAGACCTGAACTTTGTGCCCCTAGTAAGGTTAAGAATATCTAACATTCATTCTGTGATTAATTTAACTGTTAAGTGATGTAGCCTTTCTTTGAAAATTCATAAGCCTCCTCAGGATATCTAGTACTGGCTTTAGTTTTTTGTGGCCGTAGCTTCCAACACGTAGATCACTCTTGCATGAATTCATCTCACCCTCAGATCACCCTTGAAGGCAGACATTGTCCTCTCAAGTTACAGATGAAGAAATGGAGGAGCAGAATGCTCAGGTATGTCAGTAAACATAGAATTCAGTTATAGATGTTTTGGCTTCCTGGTCTGGTGCTTTTTCCATTACAGTCCATTATGTACAGTATCATAAAACTTACATTTTAATGCACAAAGCTCAGTATTTTGGAAGCTACTTATGTATGCAAAGGTCTCCAAAGTTTAGACCTCCAAAAAAAACTAATTCAAAAGAAATCAGACTAGTAGCAAGTATGAATTTTAATTTAAAAATGGAAAATACCAGCTGAACATACAGTTCTTCAGTTTCTGCTCTCTAAATTCTAATTTTAAAAATTTATATAACACAATGTGCTTTCTTTTACAGAGCTTTCAGGTGGAACACCTGGTAGTCAGCTAATGTTCCCATTATAGAGATGACAAAAGTCAAAACTCATAGAATTGAGGTGACATGTACAAAGTCAGAGAGAAAAGTGCAGAGTTAGAACTCGATGCTGATCTCATTACTCCAAGTTTGCACTTTTTCATTGTACCCACAGCTGTCTCTGCAGTGTCCTTAGGGCATCAGGGATAGGGGAGGGGTGCATGGGCTGGGAAATATGTTGCCAGGTGAGACCATTTGTATAGACTCATGTGTTGGAGAGGGAACTGTCTGCAAAATAAATGCCATAGTAAGATAAACTATATTCTTTGGAGTCTAGACTTGGAAATTTTTTCTGAAAGTTCAGAATCTTTCTCCATACCAAGCAAAGGACAAATATATCTATGACCAGCAAGAAAACAACTGAGACTGAAATCTTCCCCAGTTGTAAATGCAGCTTACAACTTTTCACAAGAACATTTTTTGTGAACTTGCATTTATTTTCTTTCCAGGGGAAGACATGGCCTGATTCAAAACAGGGGGACTGTGAGAGAGATTTAGCACAAGAAAGGCTATTGGTGTTCCCTATGTCTTATTGGCTTTTCACAAATTCCCTAGAACCTGAAGCCCAGTATTTACTCTATAATCTTTTGCCAATGTTAAACCTTTTTTCTGAGTAGGTCTATGACTTTAAGTAGCTGGCAGATATTTTTATGATCAGGCTGTACTGCAGGCACATTAGAATGCACTGGGAGATGCATGATTTATATATTTTGATTTTGACTTGTACAAGATTTACATCTGGGCTAAATACATAAAATAATAGAGAGTGGTTTGCCAGTATAAAGGAAAGAATCATTCAAGTTCAGCCAATCTGATTGTATCACCACAGTGGTGGAGGAGCAGCTCAGACAAGTTCTCATTACAGATGTGCCAAGAACTTGGGTTTGGAGGCCCACCTCCCTGCTTTTGAATTACATCTCTGCCATATAGTGGGCAAGGGAAGAGGGAACTCACATTTATTAAATCTAATAAGATGCCAGCCATTGTGTTAGGCACTTCACAGACATTTTAATTTCGGCTCTATACCAGCCCTGGAAAGTTGGTACTACTGGTCTCAATCTCCAGATGAGAAAACAGAGATTTAATGAGGTTTAATAATTTGTCCAAAGCTGCAGAGTTACTGACACCCACATTTGAACTCAGGTCTTTCTGCCAATAAATTCATGTTCTTTCTATTATTCAGCACGTCTTATCTGGGCTTTAATGTCTCCATCTGTAAAATAAGGTCAGTAAGCATACCTTTTAGGACTGCTGGATTACAAGAGATTAATTTACCCAGAACAATCCTAATTACAGGAGGTCTTGGATGAATAGTATTTCTCTCCCTACACTTTGTTCTGGTAATAGCTCTGATTTTGTTGTTTGATTTATTTGTTTGCTAACTTGATTGATTAGAGGTTTTTGTTCTTTTTAAAGATTTGGGCCTACCTCAGCTTTTTCTAAGATACAGAAGCAAAAAGATGATTCAATATAGAGGTGCCTATATGACATTAGAAGTCAAGGAGAACCAGAATAACATTTTCTTCTTCTGTCATTTGTCTAGAGTAAAGAGCTGCAGGCAGGGAATGGGGTGGTGCTGTTCTGTACCCTGGGAGAGTGTGTGGGGTTGCCAGGTGTCTTCTTAACTGTGCACCAAGACCTTTGTGAACAATTTTAATATTCCTTCCTTAAGCAGCTTCAGGGAGGGATTGAAGCTAGACAACAGCCAAGCTGCACCTTAATAGGCCTGCAGTATTCCAAATGGCCTCTCATTGCAGGCAGGTAGCCCAGAGTGCTGCCCATGCCTGGTGCATGGTAAGGAATGTGGACAGAACTTCATGAGAATTGGTAGGGAATGGCAATATTTTCTTGCCTGTAAATGGCAGACTACTCATAGAGAGGCTTGGGAATAACTACTTATCTCAGAAATAATGATTATTTATTTATTTATACCTTGCTCCCTGCCTGAAGGTGGTGGAGCTCTCTGCTTACAGGTAATAAATAGCATCTAAAACTGCATGTTCCAAGAATAATGGAAAGCATCTATATAAGCCAGAGTGGTTGAAAGGGTGATGACTCTTAATCCTAGGAAGATATTTTGATATTTTTATTCAGCTAACCTTGACTCAGCACGTTCGTTGAACTAGGGATATACAAAAATAATTAAGGCACAGCCTTCATCTTTAATGTACTAACAGTCTGGTGGGGGGCCATACATGTGTACTGAGACTATAAGGCAGCCCAGTAGGCTGTGTGCTGGAGGTATGAATGGAGTATAGCAGAAACCCAAAGCAGACCGGGTAACTATTTTACTTGATGAAGAAGTAATATTTGAGTTACTTTCTAAAGGATAAATAGGAACTTGCCAAGCAAAGAAAATGAAAAGCTGGGGGTAGAGGAGTACTCTGACAAAGCATATACAAAGGTCCAGTGTCCACAAGAAAGACTGTGAGGAATTTATGAGGCTCGACCATAAGACAGTAAGACCAGAGACCAAGCTTGGGGCCAAAGTGAAATATCTGGTACTCTGAGAAATGATAGTTAATGGGATTAAGCCCTAGCACTGCCATTTCTAGAATGTGGCTCTGAAGAACTTACTAAGTCACCCTGAATCTTGTTTTTCTCATTTGTAAAATGGGCCTAATAACAGTTCCTATCTCTGAGAGTTATGAGGATTAAGTCAAAATACCCCTTTGGACAATTCTAGCACATGGCCATGCTCAATAAATGCCAATTCTTTGTAGTATTTTTAGTAGCAATAGTCAATTTTATAATAAAATCAATAGCACTACATAAGAACATAAATAATGTTCACATTAGGCTTCTCAAGAGTCTTTTTAAAGAAAAAGATCTAGAATAGGGCTATCCAACACAAAACTCTCTGTAATGATGAAAATGTTTTCTGTCAGTGTTGTCCAACTTATTAGTCATTATCTGACTGCTATATCAGACTACTGAGCATTCGAAATATGGCTAGTGCAATTGAGGAACTGAAATTTTCATTTTATTTAATTTAAATAGCCATGCATCTTAGTGGCTATCGTATTAGACACTAGAGATCTAGATTTATAAAATCATAAAATGTTTTATCTGTGAAAGATGTTAGAAATTGATATAAAGCTCTTATCCTCCCCCCATCACTATTTTACAAATATCTCTCAGAGGGAAATTGATTTGCACAGGGTCACATAACTAATGACAGACCTGGTGCTAGAACCTAGCAGCTCTTCTGGCATCCTAAGCAAAGTTCTTATTATCCTGAAGTCTGATTAGATTATTATTTCCACCTTAGAGAGTGTCTATTGCAAATACATCGTGGGTTCTGATGTTCCACTCAGCCACCTTTCCTCCCCTCACCATGCTTATTTCTACTTCTTGTTTTAAATAATATAATATGCATGCTGCATCAAGTAAATCCCAAGTAATCCATAACTCACTGATAGATATTTTAGTTCCTGCTCATGGGAACGTTTTATATCAGCAGCAACTCATTTAGTACAAAATTCTCAGCACCATTATTTTCATAACTAGTATTTTGTTGTTTTTGTTGTTATACTATTACTAATTTTTGTTACTTTGCCTAAGTATTAAACTTGTATCAACAAGAATATTGATCTTTTTATAGCACTTACAAAACATAAATTCAGATTATTCATCATTAAGAAAATAGGATGATCAAACCATTTAGCAGAGTCATCAGTTAAGAAGGATTGATCAGAGCACTATGGGAATATGGCAGAATAGGAAGTACCAGTTTCCCCATCTAAACAACAATTGCAGTTGCAGAATCTGTCTGGTCTATTTTGGAATTCTGGAATCTATTAGAATGATTGTAACTTACAGGGAAAGGATTGGTAATAGTAAATTTTGGTTAATTTCAGCTTGCAACATGGCAGCAGCTACCCATTTTCCAGCCCCATGGCAGACAGTTGTGCACATTTCATATGTAACTTGCAGGCAGTTTGTAGGAGCCAGGGTGAGCGAAAAGAATCCTACAAAAACTGGAGATATATATTCTGATTGCTGATTGCTGAGTCTAATCTTTGAGGTGCACACATATAGGAGGAAGCCATTGTTGCACCCCTTTCTTCATGTTGCAAGCCTTTCTCCCTTTGGGTAAAGCAAGTTCCATAAGATCTAAAGGACCAGTGCGCTTTCATTTTATTTTTTCTTCTCCTCCTCCTCCCACTTTATTTTTCTCTTCTTCCCCTTTGGGGAGACAGACATTTAAAGTCTAAGACTTATAAAAACAACCACATATATGGGGGCATTTAGAAAGTCACAACATATGCTCAGGGAAAGGCAGTCTTAAAAACTAACCGAGAAGACCTTAAGTTTACATGTTGGGCTGATCACCAGCACTGACACAGCCTACAGCAATTAAAAAACAAAAGCAACAATTAGCAAACCCTGGGGAAGGGGAAGAATCTGATTTCCAAAATCACTATATTATTATATTCAAAAGTCCAGTATTCAACAACAACAAAAATCACAAGACACAAAAACATAGGAAAGTATGTGTGGCCCATTCAAAGGGAAAAATAACCCAATAGGAACATACCTAAAAAATACCCAGTGGAAGATCTACGGTACAAAAACTTTAAAACAATTGTCTTAAAGGTGCTCAAAGACACAGCACTTTGGGAGGCTGAGGTGGGTGGATCACAAGGTCAGGAGATTGAGACCATCCTGGCTAACATGGTAAAACCCCGTCTCTACTAAAAATACAAAAAAAAAAAATTAGCGGGGCGTGGTGGCAGGCCCCTGTAGCTGGCAGGCTGAGGCAGGAGAATGGCATGAACCCGGGAGGCGGAGCTTGCAGTGAGCCGAGATTGCGCCACTGCACTCCAGCCTGGGTGACTGAGCAAGACTCCGTCTCAAAAAAAAAAAAAAAAGATGCTCAAAGAACTGAAAAGTGATGTGGAGAAAGTCAAGGAAACAATGTATGAACAAAACAGAAAGATTAATAAAGAGAGAAAAAACCTAAAGCAAAACCAAAAGGCAATTCTGGAGCTGTGAAGTATAATAACTGAAATAAAAAGTTTGCCAGTAAGATTCAAAGACAGCTTTGAGCAGACTGAAGAAGGAATCTGTGAACTTGAAGACAGGACAATGGAAATTGTCAATTCTGGAGAAAACAGAAAAAAATATCAAAGAAAAGTGAGCAGAGTGTAAAGAATCTGTGGGATATCATCAAGCAGACAAATATACACGTAATGAAAGTCTCGGAAGGAGAAGAAGGAAAGAGAAAAGGGAAGCTAGATTATTCAAAGAAAAAATGACTGAAAACTTTCCAAATTTAATGAAAGACATGAATATAAACATTCAAGAAGCTCAACAAACTGTAACTAAAATGGACTCAAAGAGACCCACACCAAAGCACATTATAATCAGACTGTTGAAAGCCAAAGACAAAGAGAGAATCTTGAAAGCAGCAAGGGAGAAGCAACTTGTCACATATAAGGGATCCTCAATAAGATTATCAGCATATTTTTCATTCTAAACTTTAGAGGCCAGAAAGCAGAGGGCTGATATATACAAAGTGCTGAAAGAAAACACACAAACAAAGCTGTCAACCAAGAATCCTATATCTGTCAAAACTGTCTTTCAAAAGAGGAGAAATTAAGACATTTCCTGAAAAACAAAATCTGAGAAAGTATATTACCACTAGACCTGCCCTAAAGAAATGCTAAAAGAAGTCCTTTCAGTTGAAATGAAAGAACACTAGGCAGTAATTTGAAGACATATGAATAAATAATAAAGATCTCAATAAAGGTAAATACATGAACAGTTATAAAATCTGGTAACTTTTACACTTTGGTTTGTAACTCCACTTTATGTATTTTATATGATTTAAGAGACTAATGCTTATTTTTAAAACTATTATCAGTTTTAAAATCAGTCTTATTTTAACTTTGGTTTTTAATTCTACATTTTGTTTTCTACATTATTTAAGAAATTAATGCATAAAAATTTGTTTATACCTTTGGACCCACAATGTGTAAAGATACAGTTTTGTAATATCAATAACTAAAAAGAGGTGGGAGTGGAGCTGTATTGGAGCAGAGTTTTTGTATGTTATTGAAGTTAAGATGTATAAATTCAAATTAGGATGTGATAACATTAGGATGTTAAATGTAGTACCATAAGAACCACAAAGAAAATAGTTAAAGAACATACAGATACACAGAAAAAGGAGAAAATAATTAATGCACTTAACTGCAAAAATAATCAACTGAACAGAAAGGAAGACAGCAATGTAGGAAATGAGGAACAAAAAAAGCTATAAGGAATATAGAATAGAAATAAAATGACAGAAGTAAGTCTCTTCTTATCTGTAATTATTTTAAATGTAAATGGTTTAAACTGCCCAGTCAAAAAACAGAATGAGATAATGGATTTTATAACAATGTGATCCACCTATATACTATCTACCAGAGACACTTCAGATCTAAAGACACAAATAGGTTAAAAGTGAAAACATGGAAAAAAGTATGCCATGCAAACAAGAGAGCAGGGGTGAATACGTAGGCCAGTTAGCAAAAGAAAAATACTGTTTTATTCCATTTATTTGAGGCACCTAAAGTAGTCAAATTCATAGAAACAGAAAGTAGAATGGTGGCTGCTAAGGGTTGGGAAGAGAAAGAATGAAGTGTTATTCTTTAATGGGTGTAGAGTTTCAGTTTTGCAAAATGAAAAGAGTTCTGGAAATGGATGGTGGTGATGGTTGCTCAGAAATGTAAATATACTTAATGCCATAGATCTGTACACTTAAAAACAGTTAACACATCTTAAATTGTAATCCCCGCATGTCAAGGCTGGGACAGGTGAAGGTAATCAGATCATGGGGGCAGTTTCCCCCACACTCTTCTCATAAAAATGAGTGAGTCTCACAAGATCTGATGGTTTTATAAGCGTCTGGCATTTTCTCTGCTAGCACTCACTCCATCCTGTCACGCTGTGAAGAAGGTGCCTGTTTCTCCTTTGCCTTCTGCTATGACTGTAAGTTTTCTGAGGCTTCCCCAGCAATGCGGATCTGTGAGTCAATCAAACCTCTTTCCTTTATAAATTACCCAGTCTCAGATATTTCTTCATAGCAGTGTGAAAAAGGACTAATACAAATGGTAAATTTTATCTTACATGCATTTTACTTCAATTTTTAAAAATGTGTTATTTCTTAAAAATGTATATTAAACCCAAAAGAATTCAACATACGATTCAAACAGATACTTTTAGGTAATGTTCTTAACGGCATTATTCTCAATAGCCAAAATATAGAAATAACCCATGTACATCAGCAGATAAATAGATAACCAAATATGGTATATACATGCAGTGAAATATTATTTAATCATGAAAGGGAATATAGTTCTGATCCATGCTGTAATATGGATGAACTTTAAAAACATTTTGCTGAGTGAATGAAATCAGACATAAAAGGTCGCATATTATAGGATTTCATTTATATGAAATATCTAGAATAGGCAAGTCAAAGAAACAGAAAGTAGATTAGTGGTTGCCAGGGGCTAGGGAGAGGAAAGAAATAGGAGTGATTGCTTAATGGTACAGAGTTTCTGTTTGGGATGATTGAAAAGTTTTGGAAATAGATAGTGGCAATGGTTGAACAACATTGTGAATGTAATTAATGCCACCCAATTAAGCTCTTAAAAATGGTTAAAATGGCAAATTTTGTAATATGTTTACATATTATAAAATTTACAAATCTTTCTACGTGCCAAAAAATAAAAATAAAAATGGGATAATCAGGTGTAGACAAAGACAAGATCTTTGCAGCAATCATTGTAGTTAGTTATCCTTGAACTAAGGCAAATGTGCTAATGGGACTGTTGTACCTGATCTACACAAATGTATCTCTTCCCTTCTGCAGAGAGAAATATCAGTCTTTAACTGCAAATGACCCTCGCTAGGGAATGGTGCGTGGTGTCAGGGAGTTTGAGTGGACACTGAAAGTTTGCTGCCTCATTCTCCTTAAGACATGGGCATGGTTGTATAGGAGCTGGGATGGATAGCTAAGGAAGAGAGGGACAAGTCAATTAGCATTATATTCACAGTTCAAATAATACTCTTCTTTTATGGGAAGGAGCTATTAATACTTAGCTCTTGCCCTCCTGAGCACTTACCAGTGAGCTCTACCTGGAGAACAGCATTCACAATCTTAAACTTGGTTTTAGCCTGGCCTGCATGATTGATGAGGTCACATTAGTCCCCCCACTTCAGACACACTGTCACGTTAAGTTCCTAGAACATTCCTGCAGGCCCTGCTTTCAGCATTGGTCTGTACTTTTCCTCTTTTTAGCCAGTTTAGCTAATGCTTACTCAAGTCTTCAGATCATTTGCAAATATTGCTCCCTCAGATAAGCCTTCGCTGACCTCTACTCTTAAAAAGTAAATCAACTCCTTCCACACCTGGCAAAGCACACACACACACACACACACACACACACTCATTGCATCCTTCCTTGATCTTTTGTTTATGATTCTCTTCACAGCTTTTAATACACTTCATTTTTATTATTATTTGTTTAATATCTATCTCCTCCTTAGACTATAGGTTCTATGAGAGTAGAAACCCTATCCCTAGGGTCTAATCTGTTCCTAGACATTTAGTAGGAGCTTAGTAAATATCTATTGAATTAAAACATAAGTAAATAAAAGAAAAACTCTATTAATAGGTAGTGACTAGCAACTAAACACAATGAATAATTTTTTGTTAAGTGAGTAAATGGAAAAATTACCTGTCCTTATAAGAAATCTAGGTTAGTTTCTATTTCTCTTGAAAGTTTAGGAATAGACTTGCCTAAAGACCAAGAGCTAGAAAGAGACTGAGACTCAAACAACTAAAGTAAAATAATTAGTAAATTTGTGACACTTTGTTAATATGACTGCTAAGAAAAGTCCAATGTTTAACACATGAGCAAAGTAAGCTCCTCTTCACTCATTCCACCCCCTAGATTCCAGGAACAAGACAGTTTGCTTCAACCTTCCAGTTCATCATAGATGAGGGGCATTGTTCTGAAGTCAGTTCTCACTGATAAATTGTGGAGTAAAAATGTTTTTAATAACCTTTTTTTGTATAAAGGAAGTAAGTTATTTGAGACTGAAAAACTGTTTCTTAGTTATTAATACTATCTTCAGGTGACTTCTGCGCAGATAGTCTTCAGAAGGTCTTTTGCTGAACTAGATGATGGCATGCAGATGCATAGCAAGAAGAAGTGGGGATCTGGGGTACAGATGGGCTAGAGCAGGTGGATTCCGGAAACTTCCTGGGCAAGTGGAGGATACAGGTGCTGTCCTTCCTTTGTAAAAGGGCAAAAACTGATATTAGAGGGGATTTTCATTAACTTGTGCTCTGTTATATGTGATGTAACTTTCTCCTCTTTTCCTTTCCCCACCTTCCCGTATGAAATCTTTAGTAAAGTTCTTCAATAAAGCCTTGAGAGGTGGGTTTCACTTTTGAGGTATGAAGAATCCTGCTGTGAGGTTAATGAGCAAAAGTTGCTACATCAAAAAGTCATCTCAAAAACATGACTGTGTGATAAGAAGAATACTTCGCTTCTATGGTATTCTTTTCAAAAAATCATGGCCCATCTAATCATGGGAAAAGCATCGGACTAACCCAGACTGGGGGACATTCTCCCCAGTACCTCACCAGTGATTCTCAAAAGTGTCAAGGTGATGAAAACAAGGAAAGGCTAAGACATCATTATATACCAGAGTAGACTCAGAAAACATGCCAACTGAATGCAACGGAGTACCTAGATGAAATCCTGGAACAGAATGAGGGCATTAATTTTAAAAACTGGTGAAATTCAAATAAAGTCTAGATTTTAGTTAATATCCATCTACCAATGTTGGTTTCTTAGTTTTGATGAGTAAGATGTTAACAATGGGAATAAGTGGGTGAGGGGGCACATAGCAACTTTTCTATAAATCTAAATTCATTCCAAAATAAATAGTTTATTTAAAGGTAAAGCCTCAAAACTAAAATGATCAATTTTGGCTCCTTGCTGAACTTAAGCTCCTTGCTAAGCGGACAGTGGTTGTCGCCAAAGTGCCTTGACCTTTGGCTCCTATTAAACATAGCTATCATGTCAAAAAAAATGTTTTAATACGTCTTAAAATGGCAAGGAAGACTTTATTCAGGACTATTGCAATATGTGTCAAGACTATTTTAAGAGGGGAGAGTGATCAGGCTCAACTCTAAATACAATAAAGACAAATAAGGATTTATCAATGAGTAGAGTGAGGGGGTGAATGGATGGCAGATCACTGGGAGGAGACATCCAGGGTAAGGGGAATTTGCTAAACCAACTGAAGAGGATTCTTGAAGGCAAGCCAAGAACTTATACATCAAAAGTGTGTGGTCAGGAACTTGATCAGATATCAAGGGTGGGGGAATTCTCAATAAAATTACTTGGCAGAATTCTTGCTGAGACTGGACTAGGCAAGCAACAGACAGGACAGGGGCCAAGGTTGAGGCCTGGTCAAGAAGAGGGCGCAGGGGAACCCAGCTGAAATTCAGTCAAGGAGAGGGTCTTTGTCATTATCAGTCACACTGATACTATCTGGTTCGAATTTGAGTGGTGACTATACTACCCACATTCACCTCATAGCTTGACTTGCATCCAGATGATTTGGTTGTATTAATTGTCTTGGCCTGGGAGCAGATTCCACTTAAGATTTCACATTCACCATCTAGAGTTTGGCCATTGGCATTACGAGTGTTGATGTTATTTGAGCCAATTTCCTCCCAAATTGATTGGTTTGTGGTCCTGGAGACAGTAAGCTTTTAGGATTTGGCATGTGATTTTACAGATGATTTGGTACCTGGAATCCACCAAGCCGTTCTTTCTCAGAGCCAAAGCCCTTGAAATATATTGACCTTTCCAGTCAAAAGATCCTTATCCAGGTGTAAGAACTGTAAAAACTTTACATGTAATGCAAACATGAATTCCATAGATCTGCCAATTTAGGTATAGAAGATAAACTACAGAAGGACTTTATTTTCCTCTGGGCCAGTCCAGCACATTAATTCACATTAACATATTCAGGTAAGGAAGGCTTTGAAAAAATTAATAAGCTCAGTCTCCACTTTGCGTTATTTATTCTTGGTGCAGAATGTACGGTTTTGTTTGTTTGTTTGTTTTGTCATTTGGGTAATTCGTGGAGCAGTATCTCTCCATGTAAAGTCAAGTGACAAAATGAGGGCAGCCAGGCAATTTCAAACAGAACCAGTTTTGTTTTTTTGGCCTGTATTCTGACCTAAAATAATCCACACAATAACCCCATTTCTTCACCTGACTTTGGCTCTGGAGACACCTTAGAGTTGTGTCTGCAGAGAGACAGATTGCGTCATGGAGAGCACCAAAGCAGAGGCCTTGCTGGGGTAAGGCCCTTGAAGGCTTTTAGTGGCACATCAGCTGGGCTAGTGAAAACAAGTTCAAAGTTGGTTGGGCTTTTTTGTTTTGTTTTGTTTCAGTTCCAAAAAAAATTTTCATAGGCAAACGCATTCTGACTCTTCCAACTCCATAAATAAATTCTGAAAAGACATGAAAGAAGGTCACAAAATCCAACCAAATACATGCCTACCTGTAAAGTCTTGTTCTGCTGTCATTTAACTTGTGGTTTTTCCTTGGGGAATCTTTTAATATAGGGAGAAGGTGAAACCATGGTTAAAATATTTGGCAAAATGTAACCATTATTAATAAGCAACACATAGACAGATTGTTAGCCAATACCTCAATGCTTTGAGGTTACTTAAGTATCCCACCAGCACAGTGGTAAAATGGCAAACACAGAATTCTGTTGCCTTAGAAGAAGCTGACCAGAAAATATAAGTGTTTCATTATTTCTGAAGTGTTTGCAGGTTCCTCCCCTTTTCATTTTCCTTCTTGCAAAACTTTTTAATTCTAGCACCATCTCTTAGCCAGCTTTTAAAATAAAATTAATATATGTTTATGACTTCATTTCTTTTCAACAGTTTATGATATTTAAGGACAAGCCAACCACAGTTTATTTATAGAACTTGATGCTATTTCTGTTTCTTATTTTGTCTCCTGGAAAGCAGAGGAAAGAGCTCTAAATTTGTCAGAGAAATTAGACATTGAACTTTACTTTCCCCAACTTCTACAAATAAACTTGAGCATTTGTTTCAAGATAAAATTAAGATTAAAAAATTATATCATTTGAAAATAAGATTACTAAAACATTAGGTCTAGATAATTAAATCTGTACAGGTCAGGAAATATAAAAGTTGATTATTCTGATTTTAAGCATTATTGTTTATAAGGATGCTGTAGTCTCTAATAAGACTTCAGCACTTCCTGAATTCTATACCATTTCAACTTCAAATGAGATTTAAAATTTTTATATGTCACACCCTGGTTATTTGTCAGTGTGCATGGAAGAAGAAAGAGGAAGGGAAAATAATTCTGGAACTTAATTAATTGTGAAACCAGCCTCAGCCCCTGGATGTGGTCTTGTTGACTGCAGAGATAAGGCGGTTTGGGGTCAGTTGTCTATTGTGCTTTCTTTTGCCAATGATCATTCTATTCATTCACTCATTCATTGCATTTTTTATTCATTCATTCAGAACAAATGAAAGAACTTTTCCTTTTGGCCATTTACTTCTGTTTCCCTTTACTCAAAGGTAGCAACACACATGATGAAACTTCCTTGAACAGAATTAAAACAAGCCTGAGTTTTGGAAGATGTCAAAATTAAATTCTAGAAATACAGGTAAATCTGTAGGATTTTTGGGTTCCAGTCATTCTGAGAATAGTGGTGATTTCCCATTGAAAGTAGGCTATGGGCTGGTTTGCCAGGGTGGTTTATGTTCAAAAATGGAAATAACCTTCTGACAGAGAACCAGAATGGACTAAATACAAGCACATGGTAAACCAAGTTTTGGCTGCTTCTCTCTCCTTGCAGGTGGATACTGTGAAGGTAGGTGATGGTGTGTACACAGGGCTTCTCCTGGCAATGAGGGAGAGGGTGCGGAAGGGCAGCCGACATCCCCTGCTCTTTCTCACTTACAGAAGTACCCAGAGAGAGCCAAGCTCATGGGTCCCTTGTCGTTGTGTTGGGGGGCAGCTGTCTAAAGCCCTTTTGTGGCTGTGTTAAGCAGTTTAAAGAGGGTTTGTAGGCACTTAGAGGGAAAGCATGAACCCAAATTTCTGTTTTAACATGTAAGAAGGGACTTAAATGCCAGAAAATATAGTACAGCACTCAGAATGTTGTATCACCCAAGTTGCAGACAAGCAAATCTGAATGTAGTTACCACTCCATTGTATCCAGTGCTAGGACATGTGTCTTGCCTTCCAAACTCACCCAGTGGTCCTCTGTAGTCAGAGGAAGGCAGAGAGGGCACACAGTCTCACATTTCATGAGGAGAGCTAAAGGGCCCATCTTGCTGTGAAAACAGTCAGTGTTGCAAGAGGAATGATGCGTCTGGAGGCATAGCTCTGAGGCTGTCTCCTTTCTTCATCAGGCAGGGGAGGCAGAGAAAATAAAAGTTAAAAGACTGAGTAGTGTTGCAATGAAACTAAATACCTCGTGAGAAGGCAGGTGTCTTTGTTCCTCTCCCACCTTGGGTAGCTGGGCTGTTCCTTCTCTTCTGGGTGCTCTCAACACCTTACTATCAGCTATCACCCAGCAGATAAGAATAAAGTAGCCAAGGAGCAACAGGGGTTTTGTTTTTCACTGTTTTTGAGATTGTAGAAATTGATAGGGCACTGCACTCTCATCTTGAGATCTGTGGGCTGAGCTCCCAGGGTTCTTAACATGGGCCAAGTTAGTCTGGATGCAACCTTTTGTTATTGTCTAAGTCACTGGCATATTTAAAAATCACAGCGGTTCACAGCCAGATGACCAGCCTAGGGATGAAGGCGGGGCAGGGGGCAGTCAGTATCTCCACTCACATGTCATCTAGTCACGATGCAGAGGTTGAAACACTGAGTTAAAGGAAGCTTATCTTCATATGAAGAATTAGAGGCCACACCTCCCTAAGCTAAATTTAGAAGTGTTAGTATGTGAACAGGAGGTATACAGTATCTCAGGTTTCCTGGGGCACCAGCCAGATAAGACATTCCAGATAATTCTCTTCCATGCCTAACTTGTGCCTCACCAGTCAGGCCAGAGGAGGCACTGCAGAAGGAGCTGTCCTCTTGTGTGGCTCTGTCCTTCTTTTCAAGTTTGAGGGGGTTGTGGACCATGTGAGGCTGGACAGCTCACATGTCAGCCGCCAGGCTCTTAGTTACAGACATGGCAAACTTCCATCATTTAAGCAGTGGCACAGATGTTGTGGAGAAATCCCAGTGCTCTAGCTGTGTGGCAGAGGGAAGGGCCAGGTCTATGAGAAAATAAAATTATTCTCAGCCTCTCTCCCATATTCCAGTAAGTCTAGATTGAGTAAAACATCTAATCTAACTGTGATAAATAGCTATTCAATTGCCTGGCACATGGATTGCCTGCTTTATAGATTTTACTGAGCATGTTTCAAATCCAGAGACTCTCTCTTACCCTGGTAAATGTCTACCCAGGCTGCTTCCAGCCTGCCTGCATGTGTTCAGGGCAGCAATTTAATTTTTATGTTATCATAAGCTAAACCTAATCAGGAGGCAAATGTTCTCTGACTAATTTAGCTCTGTTTTCCAGAGCAAGAGATAAATACCTTAGAGTGAGAGGCAATATAGAGTTGTGGGAGCCAGCACAAAGGAATCAGGGGCCTAGTATGAGTCCTGGCTCTGCTCCTTCTTCACTCAGTGACTTTGAGATAGTTTCCTCACTCCTGGATTTTAGGTTTCTCATTGGAAATGAAGCTGCATGAGCATAGTGGGGAACAACAGGAGACCTAAGGACTGAGAAGTGAGCATTTGGAGGCAAGTTGCTTACTATGTTTCATCAAGATACCCCTTCTAAGACACTATTAGTCTGTTCTCACAGGGCAAATAAAGACATATCCAAGACTGGGTATTTATAAAGAAAAAGAGGTTTAATGGACTCACAGTTCCACATGGCTAGGGAGGCCTCACAATCATGGCAGAAGGCGAAGGAGCAAAGGCATGTCCTACATGATGGTAAGCAAGAGAGTGTGTACAGGGGAGCTGCCCTTTATTAAACCATGAGATCTTGTGAGATTTATTCACTATCATGAGAACAGCACAGGAAAAACCTGACCCTGTGATTCAATTACCTCTCACCTGGTCCCTCTCATGACACTTGGAGATTATGGGAGTTATAATTCAAGATGAGTTTTGAGTGGGGATACAGCCAAATCATATCAGAATTTTTTTAAGCTTTTATTTTTGCTTTTACCACTTTAAAAATGAGATGTGTTTCACAATCAATGGCATATCCTATTTTATTAACAGCATTTTGTGTCACTCTTAAGACTACATAAAATAACAAGTGTCTGATAGTTGACACTTTTTAGATTTGATGAAATACAGTCATGTTTTTGTTTCTGAGCTGACTTTGTTTATCTGAAAATAAAGCATGAGAGTGAGGCAAGTCCTCAGATCTCCTTCCTCTCTGAGATTCTGAGTCTTGCTTTGCTGAATTGCACACTCCATCACCTACTTGCACTAGTGGGGTTAATGAGGAGCTGGCTTAACCTTTTAATACCTTACCTCTGATCCCAATCTTTTCCCAGCCTAGTCTAGACTCTTCTTTCTAGAAGAAAGTTTTCAAGGTTTCTGAGAAGTTCAAGGTATTGGGACACATTCTTCCTGCAGCACTGATTAGCTGGATGGTGTCTGCTCCTACCAAAACCAGAGGACATCTTTCACAGCCACAAGCATAATAATTTTCTGTCACACATATTTTATTATTCATATGTAGCTCCTTGAAGTTACTGGTAGTTAGGGTGTGGCTGTAAGTCTGCAAAGATGAGCAAGGATATTGACAACATGCACGCCCTGTCTCTGAGCAGGGAAGGGGTAAAAACACTGAAATTCCTGAGAATGCTCAGTGGAGCAGTGCTGCCCACATCACCTTCCCATGAAACTACAGGGACAGAAGGAGCATGAGCTGAAAACAGGGCCACATGGCTCTGGGATTGCCTGAGCATCTGCAAGATTGTGGTCTACTGTTGGGGAGCCCTGATTTTTGCCCTAAACATTGGATTTGTTTTGTTTTTGCAATGCAAAAAGAAAATACCTGTGATAATACTTACCTTTCACTCATATTCATTTACTTAGTTTTGAAACCGCTTTCTGTTTCTTTCAGAATCCCTTTATTTGGCACTGAGTTATGTATTTGTATGCTTTGTAACAATAAAATAACTTCAGAAAGAAGCACAAATCTAAGTCAACACGTTTCTGAAATCTTTACCTTTTTAAACATCTGCAGATGGATCTGAATGTTCTCAAAATTGTGTCTTTTAGTGCAGTTCTTCGGTAGTAGTATATGAGTTTTGACATTCTGCTGTAAATAGCTTCTTGGAACCAAGAGTTATATTTGGGAGACTTGTTTCTTACTTAGCATGCTTATGAAAATTCTTCCGGTAAATACACAAAGTAGTACTTCATGATTTCTTTTTCTGATCAGCAGAAAGTAACATAAGCTCAATCTGAGCCTAGTAACAGATAAGCCTCTACGTTATTTGGGTTATTTTATTTTAAATGTTAAGTCCTTGATGGTGTCATCTTGCTGATGCCTCAATGTGTCCAGGCAGTAAGGGGAAATGAAGACTTACACTGTGGGGACAGGAGGCTTGAGGACATCTGCAAGCTGATACAGTGTAGTGGAGAAGGCAGGGCTTTGCTTTTGAGTAGATGACAGTAAAACATTGGCTCTGCCCCTTATCTACCATGTGATGTTTAGATCTCTGAGCCTCATTGTCCTCACTTGCACATAATGAGTCAATCACACCTCACAGTGTTATTCTGAAGATTAAAAAAAATAACAAGAATGGATTTTCTAAAACCCCATCACATGGGAGGTATTTAAATTTACTCCTCTTTCCCATGTCCACACTGCCTTTAGGACCCTTCTTTAACATTTTTTTGGTTTGAATTTTGATTTTTGATTTTGTTCTTCAGTCAATGAAGTATAAAATCTGAATATTTTCACAGTGGTACACATTATGTTTAATATAAACTTAAAATAGAAAAATTAGTGAAACCTGTCATCTAAAGATACTGTACAGTACATATGAATATATAAAAAATTTTCCAACAAATATGAACAGACTTTTAAGGTGTTTAAAAGAATAAATGATCTCAGCATATAAAATGCTTTTATTTCCCCCATAAAGATCTCAGCAACTTGAAAACAAGAAACTCTCCCTCCCAACCCCCCGCCCCCTTCACCGCCTCCCCAGTTATATATCACAGTCCAGGGATAGAGCTAGAGACATTCATCTTCTGGAGGCCACTGGAGACTCAGGTCTCCTCATCTGCATCTGAGTCCTGGAAGGCAGTACAAATTGAATACAAAGTCCTGTCCTGAGGTATCCTTCCCAGGACCCTCTTGCAGTGGCACAAGCCTAAAGATGGCCATAAAGTTAAATAGACCATTTTTTTTAGGTAGATAAAACCCATAATATTCACACACTGCAGATTCTGGCTGTCTCCTCTCTCTTGACCCAAGTTCCTGCAGAGGAACCCAGGCCATCACCCTCAGATTTTAGGACACTGGGATCCTGTATTGGTCATGATTAGAGAATCAAATAATAAAATATGTTACGTGTATGTGTGTGTGTGTGTCTGTGTGTGGGTGTAGAGAGAGAGAGAGAAAGAAAGAGAGAGAAAGATTTATTATAAAGAATTGGCTCAGATGATTACAGTGGCTGGGAAGTACCACTATCTTCTGTCTGCAAGCTGGAGACTAAAGAAAGCCAGTGGTGTAATTTAATTCAAATCTGAGGGCCTGAGAGCCAGGGTTGTTGACGGTGTGATTTAGTTTAAGGACCAGAGAAGATGAGGTGAGATGTCCCACATTATGCCATGAGGCAGAAAAAGAAGAGGCAAATCCCTCCTTCCTCTGTGTGTGCTCTGTTCAAGCTCACCACGGATTGGATGATGCCCACACACTTTGAGGAGGGCAAACTACTTTACTGAGTCCATGGATTCAAATGCTAGTTTTATCCAAAAACACCCTCACAGAGCTTACCCAGAAATAATGTTTAATCTGGGCACCCTTTGTCCCAGTCAAGTTGACACAAAGAATTAACCATCATGGGTCCCCAGGTCTCCACTGTCATAGCAGTGACACCCTAGGAGGATGGGCCACTGGGAGTTGTTAAATAGCTTTCAAGAGAAGACTTGTCCAGTTTTTCAGACTCCTATATCTATGTCAATATAATTCGGCTCATTCAAGCTCAGGAGGCATGGAGACATATAAGGCTTTTATTCCCAGCACTAGCCTGTCAGAAGTTTTCTATTCTCTATTATGGTTTGTTACCATAGAATGTGGAGGTGATTGCAGTCATAGTAGAGAAAGGTAAATATGTGAATGCACATGTTATTGTGACCTCCCAAACTTTGGCCTGACGGGGTGACTTTCAAGGGCAGTGCTATGAACTGAATTGTATTCCCTTAAAATTCAGATATTGAAGCCCTTAACCTTCAATGTGATGGTATTTGGAGATAAGGCTTTCAGAAGTAATTAGGTTTAGATGAGGTCATAAGGATGGGGCTCTTGTGATGAGAGTAGTGCCCTTCTAAGAAGAAACACCAGAGAGCCTGCTCTCTGTCTCTCTCCATCATGGGAGAACACAGGCAAAAGGTGGTCATTAGCAACCCAGGAAAGGGCATCTCCCCAGAACCTGACCATTTGAGACCCTGATCTCAGACTTCTAGCCTCCAGAAATGTGGGCAAAGAATTTTTTGTTGTTTAAGCCACACAGTCTGTGGCATTTTGTTATGGCAGCCAAAGCAAGTAATATGGGCAGCATCAGACACTGCATCAGACATTCCAATTCCCCCTTTCACCTAACCTTTGAATGTCAGTGCAGTCTCTGCAAAGCTAGAACAGGTGGACTGTGGCATCCGGTTTTCGAAAGATTGCATCCCCTGTTAGATGTATTACACATTCTAATGTATCACTCTTTAAAAAACAAAGCATCTTTAGCCTGGCTTTAGAGTTAAATGAACTCTAGTTAGTCATAACAAGACACGGCAGTTAATGAGAGTTTTGCTTTTCCCAATCATGTTAGAGTGCGGTATTATTTTTCTGTAAAACAAAACAAATAATAGGATGTGAAGCTCCACCTAGAAGTAGTTCAGTTATTTCAGTTTCTTTAATTGACTTTGTGTGAGTTTTTGAGTAGTTGAAAGACATAACTATGGCTGTGAATACAAGGGAAGGCATATTCTTTACTAGGTTTTGGCATTTGCCAGAAATTTTACCAAAACATGCACACCAGAGAAGTTTATAAAATGCATGTATTTCATGAACATGAAGTCAAAGGTATATTTTATAAACATGTAGTCACATTTGACTACATTTGTTATATTAATTATATTCACGGGGCTAGGAGAGACAAGTAAATTGGTAGTTCAACAACTTCTGTGTAATTATATAATCAACCTCACAATGGCTTGAGTTTAATTTTTTAATTGAGTCTTGCATTATTATAGTTGCAATATATAGATATTGTAGAAAATTAGAACATTGAAGCAATAGGGAGGAGGGGGCAAGATGGCTGACTAGAAGCAGCTGCTGTCAGTGGCTCTCATGGAGAAGAATGAAAATGGCAAGTAAATCCTGCACCTTCAGCACAGGTATTCAGGTTTTTCTCATTGGGACCAACTAGACAGTTGGTACAACACCCAGAGAGTGAGAAAAAGCAAGGTGGAGCCACAGCCCACCTGAGAGCCACATAGGTTAAGGGGAATTCCAACCCCCAGCCAAGGGAGGTGGTGAGTGATTGTGCTACCTCACCAGGGAAACCATGCTTTTTCTGTGGATCAGGAGATCCCCCTGTGAGCCTATGCCATCAGGGCCTTGGATCCCGAGCACAGAATCATGTAAACTCTTGGTGGCTGCTTGAGTTGTAGCCAGCGGCAGCAGGCTGGAGACTCCCTAAGATGACCAGGTTCCTGGGGAGAGGGGTGACGACCATCACTGTGGCTCCAGTCTGTCATTCTCCCCTGCTGGTGCCAGGGAAGCTGGGCAGTTTGGACTGGGAGGAATTCCCACAGTGCAGTACAGCAGCTGTGGCAGATAATGGCCAGACTGCTTCTTTAGATGGGACCTGAATCCATTCCTCCTCACAGGGTGGGGCCTCCCTGGGAATTTCAGCAATTCTAGCCAGGGGTTTACAGACAGAACTCTGAACTCTCTGGGATGGAGACCCTGGGAGGAGGGGTGGCCACAGTTTCCACAGTTTAGTGGACTTTGTCTTTCCTGCCTGCTTGCTCTGAAGAGGCTGGGCAGTCCACATGAGGAGGACTTCCCCCAGTGCAGGGCACCTGCTCTGCCAAGGGGCAGCCAGAGTACATTAAGTGGGTCACTGATCTGGTGCCTCCTGACTGGGTGAGACATGCCAACAGGGGTTGCCAGACACCTTATACAGGAGTGTTCCTGCTGGCATCAGATGGCTGCCCTTCTGTGACAGGGTTCCAAGAGGAAGGAGCAACCAGCCATGTTTGCTGTTCTGCAGTCTCCACTGCTGACACCTCCAGGTGCGGGAGGGACCCAGGTGAATAGGGTCTGGAGTGGACCCCCAGAAAACCACAGCAGCCCTACAGAAGAGGGGCCAGACTGTTAAAAGAAAAACAAACAAATATAAAGCAACAACAACAATATTGACAAGAAGACCCTACAAAAACCCTATCCAAAGGTCATCAGCCTCAAAGATCGAAGGTAGATAAACCCACAAAAATGGGAAAAAATGAATGCAAGAATGCCGAAAACTCAAAAACCCTGAGTGCCTCTTCTCCTCCAAATTATTGCAATACCACTCCAGTAAGGGAACAGAACTGGGCTGAGGCTGACATGGATGAATTGACAGAAGTAGGCTTCAGAAGGTGGGTAATAACAAACTTTACTGAGCTACCAGAGCATGTTCTAACCCAATGCAAACAAGCTAAGAATCATGATAAAACATTATGGGAGCTATTAACCAGAATAACCAGTTTAGAGAGGAACATAAATGACCTGATGGAGCTGAAAAACACTACACAAAAACTTCACAATGCAACCACAAGTATCAATAGCCAAATAGACCAAGTGTAAGAAAGAATCTCAGTGCTTGAAGACTATCTTCTGAAATAAGACAGGCAGACAAGATTAGAGAAAAAAGAATAAAAAGGAATGAACAAAACCTCTGATAACTATGGGATGGGATTATGTAAAAAGGCTGAACCTACAACTAATGGGGGTATATGAAAGAGACAAGGAGAATGGACCCAAGTTGGAAAACATTCATCAGGATATCATTCAGAAAAACTTCCCTAACCTAGCAAGACAGGCCAACATTCAAATCCTGGAAATTCAGAGAACCCCAGTAAAATACTCTATGAGAAAAATCAACTCCAAGACACATAATCATCAGATTCTTCAAAGTTGAAATGAAGGAAAAAATGTTAGGGGCAGCCAGAGAGAAAGGCCAGGTCACCTACAAAGGGAAACCCATCAGACTGACAGCAAACCTCTCAGTGGAAACCCTACAAGCAAAAAGAGATTGGGGGCCAACATCAACATTCTTAAAGGAAAGAATTTCCAACACAGAATTTCATATCAGGCCAAACTAAGCTTCATAAGTGAAGGAGAAATAAAATCCTCTTCAGACAAACAAATGTTGAGGGAATTAGTCACCACCAGGCTTGCCTTGCAAGAGCTCCTGAAGGAAGCACTAAATATGGAAAGGAAAAACCATTACCAGCCACTATAAAAACACACTGAGGTATGCAGACCAATGACAATATGAAGCAACTACATTAACAAGTCTGCAAAATAACTGGCTAGAATCATGATGACAGAATCAAATTCACACATAACATTATTATCCTTAAATGTAAATGGGCTAAATGCCCCCAATTAAAAGACACAGAATGGCAAGCTGGATAAAGAGTGAAGACCCATCAGTGTGCTGTATTCAAGAGACCCATCTCATGTGCAAAGACCCACATAGGCTCAAAATAAAGCGATGGAGGAAAATTTACCAAGCACATGGAAGCTGAAAAAATCAAGGGCTACAAGTGTAGTTTCAGACAAAACAGACTTTAAACCAACAAAGATAAAAAAATACAAAGAAGGTCATAATGGTAAAGGGTTCAATTCAACATGAAGAGCTAACTATCCTAAATATATATGCACCCAATACAGGAGCACCCAGATTTATAAAACAAGTGCTTAGAGACTTACAAAGAGATTTATACTCCCACACATAATAGTGGGAGAGTTTAACACCCTACTGTCATTATGAGATAGATCATCAAGATAGAAAATTAACAAAGATATTCAGGACTTGAACTCAGCTCTGGATCAAATGGAGCTAATAGATATATACAAAACTTTCCACCCCAAAAATAATGGAATATACATTCTTTTCAGAATTGCCTGACACTTTACTCTAAAATTGATCACATCATTGATAGTAAAACACTTCTCAGCAAATGCAAAAGAACTGACATCATAACAGTCTCTCAGACCACAGCACAATCAAGTTAGAACTCAAGATTAAGAAACTCACTCAAAACCACACAATTTCATCAAAATTGAACAACCTGCTCCTGAATGACTCCTGGGTAAATAATAAAATTAAGGCAGAAATCAAGAAGTTCTTTGAAGCTAATGAGAATGAAGAGACAATGTACCAGAATCTTTGGGATGCAGCTAAAGCAGTGTTAGGAGGGAAATTTATAGCACTAAATGCTCATATCAAAAATATAGAAACATCTCAAATAGACACCCTAACATCACAATGAAAAGAACTAGAGAACCAAGAGCAAACAACCCCAAAACTAACAGAAATAAGAAACAACCAAGATCAGAGAGCAACAGAAGGAGATAGAGACGCACACACACACAAAAAAAAACCTTCAAAAAAATCAATGAATCCAGGAGCTGTTCTTTTTAAAAAAATATATTAAAATAGACCACTAGCTAGACTAATAAAGAAGAACAAGAATCAAATAAACACAATAAAAAATGATAAAGGGGATATCGCCACTGACCCCACAGAAATACAACCATCAGAGAATACTATAAACACCTCTATGCAAACAAACTAGAAAATCTAGAAGAAAAGGATAAATTCCTGGACACATACACCCTCCCCAGACTGAGCCAGAAAGAAGTTGAATCCCTGAATAGACCAATAACCAGCTGTGAAATTGAGGCAGAAATAAATAGCCTACCAACCAAAAAAAGCTCATGATCAGACAGATTCATGGCTAAATTGTACCAGAGGTACAAAGAAGGGCTAGTACCATTTCTACTGAAACTATACCAAAAAATTGAAAAGGAGGTACTTCTCCCTAACTCATTTTATGAGGCCAGCACCATCTTGATACCAAAACCAGGCAGAGACACAACAACAACACAAAGGAAAACTTCAGGCCAACATCCCTGATGAACATCAATGCAAAAATCCTCAATAAAATACTGGCAAACCAAACCCATCTGCACATCAAAAAGTTTATCTGCTATGATCAAGTCAGCTTCATCCCCAGGATCCAAGGCTGGTTCAACATACACAAATCGATAAACGTTAAGTCATCGCATAAAGAGAACTAAAGACAAAAACCACATGATTATCTCACTAGATGGAGAAAAAGCCTTTGATAAAATTCAACATCCCTTCATGTTAAAAACTCTCAGTAAACTAGCTATTGTAAGAACATACCTCAAAATAATAAGAGCCATTTATGACAAACCCACAACCAATATCATACTAAATGGGTAAAAGCTGGAAGCATTCCCCTTGAAAATTGGCACAAGACAAAATGCCTTCTCTCACCACTTCTATTCAACATAGTGTTGGATTTTCTGGCCAGGGCAATCAGGCGAGAGAAAGAAATAAAGTGTTTCAAATTGGAAGAGAAAAAGTCAAACTGTCTCTGTTTGCAGAGGGCATGATCCTATATCTAGAAAACCTCATCATCTCCGCCCCAAAGCTTCTTAAGCTGATAAGCAACTTCAGCAAAGTCTCAGGGTACAAAATCAGTTTGCAAAAATCACAAGCATTCCTATACACCAACAACACACAAGCAGAAAGCCAAATCATGAACGAACTTCTATTCACAATTGCTACAAAGAGAATAAAATACCTCGGAATACAGTTAATAAGGGAAGTGAAGGACCACTTCAAGCAGAACTACAAACCACTTCTCAAGGAAATTAGGACACAAACAAATGGAAAAACATTATATGCTCCTGGATAGGAAGAATCAGTGTCATGAAAATGACCATACTGCCCGAAGTAATTTATAGATTCAATGCTATTCCCATTAAACTACCATTGACATTTTTCACAGAATTATAAAAATCTATTTTAAAATTCATATGGAATCAAAAAATAGCCCGTATAGCCAAGACAATCCTAAGCAAAAAGAACAAAGCTGGAGGTATCACACTACCTGACTTCAAACTGGTACAAGGTGAAAGTAACCAAAATGGCTGGTACCAAAACAGTACTGGTACAAAAGCAGACACATAGACCAATGGAACAAAATAGAGAACTCAGAAATAAGACCACACATCTACAACCATCTGATCTTCAACAAACCTGACAAAAACAAGCAATGGGGGAAAAGATTCCCTATTTAATAAATGGTGCTGGGAAAACTAGCTAGCCATATGCAGAAAATTGAAACTTCCTTATATCTTATATAAAAATTAACTCAAGATGGATTAGATTTAAATGTAAAACCCCAAACTATAAACACCTTAGAAGAAAGTCTAGGCAATACCATTCAGAACATAGGCACAGGCAAAGATTTCATTATGAAAATGTCAAAAGCAATTGCAACAAAAGCAAAAATTGAAAAATGGGATCTAATTAAACTAAAGAGCTTCTGCACAGCAAAAGAAACTATCATCAGAATGAACAGACAACTTACAGGATGGGAGAACATTTTTGCAATCTATCCATCTGACAAAGGTCTAATATCCAGAATCTACAAGGAACTTAAACAAATTTACAAGAAGAAAACAAACTACCTCACTAAAAAGTGGGCAAAGGACATGAGCATATACTTCTTTAAGACATTTATGTGGCCAAGAAACATATGTGGCCAAGAAACATATGAAAAAAAAAGCTCAACATCACTGATCATTAGAGAAATGCAAATCAAAACCGCAATGAGATACAATCTCACGCCATTCAGAATGGCACTCATTAAAAGGTCAAGAAACGACAGATGCTGGTGAGACTGGGAAGAAATAGGAATGCTTTTACACTGTTGGTGGGAATGTAAATTAGTTCAACCATTATGGAAGACAATGTAGCTATTCCTCAAACACCTAGAACCAGGGCCAGGCGTGGTGGCTCATGCCTGTAATCCCAGCACTTTGGGAGACCGAGGCGAGTGGATCATGAGGTCAGGAGTTCAAGACCAGCCTGGCCAAGATGGTGAAACCCCGTCTCTACTAAAACTACAAAAATTAGCCGGGCACAGTGGAAGACGCCTGTAATCCCAGCTACTCAGGAGGCTGAGGCAGAAGAAGCGCTTGAACCTGGGCGGCAGAGGTTGCAGTGAGCCGAAATTGCGCCACTGCACAAACAACAGTCTGAGTGATAAAGTGAGACTCAATCTCCCCCCCCAAAAAAAAAAAAGACCTAGAACCAGAGATATCATTTGACCCAGCAATTCCATCACTGGATATACATTCAAAGGAATATAAATCATTCTGTTATAAGATACCCGCACTCATATGTTCATTGCAGCACTATTCACAATAGCAAAGGCATGGCATCAACCCAAATGCCTGTCAATGATAGACTAGATAATGAAAATATGGTACATATACATGATGGAATACTATGCACCCATAAAAAGGAATGAGATCATGTCCTTTGCCGGGACATAGATGGAACTGGAAGCCATTATTTTCTGCAAACTAATGCAGGAACAGAAAACCAAACACTGCATATTCTCACTTATAACTGGGAGCTGAACAATGTGAACACATAGACACAGGGAGGGGAACAACACACACTGGGGCCTGTCAGGGTCGGGGGTGAAAGAGGAGGGAGAGCATCAGGAAAAATAGCTAATACATGCTGGGCTTAATACCTAGGTGATGGCTTGGTAGGTGCAGCAAATCACCATGGCACATGTTTACTTATGTAACAAACCTGTACATCCTGCACATGTACCCCAGAACTTAAAATAAATAAAATTAAAATTAAAATTAAGAAAATAAAAAATAATAAACACATTCACATAACTTTTTTAAAAAAGAAAATTCAAGCAACAAACTTTTTTAGTAGCAACTTCCTCTTCTCACCACCCAAAGATCACCACTGTTCTTGAGTATATCTTTAAAATGAAGTCAGTGAATCCTAAGATTAGGGTTTGAGACTGCGCCACCATTGTTGAATGTGAATGTACTCCAGAGGCAGTGCTCTTTATTTCCCGGGTAACTTTCAGAAACAGTTCCCTCTGGGAACATATTCAGAGAAGTTCTTTGAAAGACAACATTCTAAAGCAATCTCCCTAGCGATATGCTGGAATTAAGTTGTCACCATTCCATGACACGTACAGTTTAGTCCTAATTCTTTTTATACGCAAAATCATTATCACTCCTTCAGTCAATCAGCTCACTATTCAGAGGACAGCTTTCTGGCCCCATGAAGTACACTTCCTAGTTTCATGCATCTTTTCCTACTTTTCTGTTAACACTGCAACAGGAAAAAAAGTTGAATCTCTACTGCCTTACCTCACCACTGACATCATTTTAAAAATTGTTCCAGGGACCAGATATTGTCTTGTATCTATAGTGACAACTCAGAGTCTTATACTAAGTTGGAGGGAAAATTAGAGGAACTGATTACAATTCATGACCAGGACAGGTCTTACAAGAAGACTCTAGAGCATTCATCTGACCCACCCCTCATGTACTATGAGAGTCATTGTATATCTCAGTAGGTAGTAGATTGTTGTGGCTTTGGTCACTGAATATGGTCTGGGAATAGGTTTTTCAGAAAACTAAAATATCTATCCTTTTCTGGAGAGAATGTCTGAAATCTTAACTCATAACTATTTTGAGGGGGAGATCTTTTAAATGTATGCTTTTCTGACTCAGGAGACAAAACAGACTGCATCATTCTTGCATCTGTGGATGACTCAAGGTCATTGTCACAGAACTTCAGTGATGGAGTGATGTCATAGGATGCTGGTACAGTGGATAGCACTACCAGCTATGAGACTTCAGTAGGAGTTTCTCCTCCTATCTGAAAAGCTGGCTATTCTGGTCACCATGACTGGACCTGATTTATATCATCCCTGTCAATGCTTCTCTCTACTGCAGCTTCTGCAGCCCATGGCTCTATTCCTTCAACATCCCCTCCTGCTCCCATGTACTTTTATCCATTACTTTTCCTCTCTTCTTAGATTTGGCCCTGGAGAGTTTACCTTCTTAACCAGAACGAGTGCTTGGACAGTTTTGGACACTCAATTATTATTTTAGTTCCTTCTGGCTTCCCTTTCCACCCCACCCCTTCACCTTCCAGTTTAGCAATCCTTCAAAACTTCTTGTTGTCTTTATTCTTTGTATCATTGATGTCTTCTTGGCGTTTTTTAAGGTTTATTTTTAGAGATGGGGGTCTCGCTATGTTGCCAGGCTGAACTTGAACTCCTGGGCTCCAGTGATCGATTGCTTGAAATATTTCTGGAGTTCAAGTCTAGCCTGGCAACATAGCAAGACCCCATCTGTAAAAATTGCCTCAGCCCTCCAAGTAGCTGGAACTACAGGTGTGTGCCACCACATTTGGCTTTCTTGGCTATTTCTTATCATCTTTTTCCTCAGAGGGTGTCTGGACCATTCAGAGTTAACCAATTAGTGTGACTTATTATCTCCTGTCCTGTGAGGAGAAACCATTCTACAGTCACCTGGAATCAGTAAAGGAAACTGCATGCTCCTCTGAATTCCACACCAACCACACTCTAGTTGAAAATAGTGGTCTAAAAATTGAAAACTGTTCTATTATACACCAAACCTGTACTTCACTAAATGGTAACTTAATGACCTGAAGCAGGGTTTAACAACCTTTTTCATGCCTTGACCCACATAGAAAATGATAAATATTTGCACAGTGCTCTGGAATAAACAGATGAAGGTGACCATCAGCCCTGAAGGTGGAGGAGTTCAATATCTACACACATACCTGTAACCTATTCTTGGCACCATGTCGGGAAGCCTGACATAAGGAGTTGTCCTGTTTCCAAAGGCACAGAATTTACTTAAAGGAGTGAGAATAGCTAGTCACTGTGCACTATATATTTTCCAAAAGGTTCTTTATCATTTTTGAACGTTATTTGGAGTACCAGGAGGGTTTCCTTAGGCTTAGAGATTAACAAAATAACAAAGCATTAAGTGTAAGAATAGCTAATTTTTTTTGAAATGTCATTAACATAGCATAGACTGTTTTAAGTGTTTTACATGGATATCAGAGAAGATGCCAGCCTCCTAGGAGCTGAGGTCAAATCCAGCCTTCAGCCTATTTTTGTTCAACCTGTGAATTAAACATTTTTTTTTTATTTTTAAAAGATTGTTAAAGAAAAAAACACACTAAGAAGAATATGCAGTAGAGACTATGTGTGGTCCCAAAGCTTAAAATATTTACCTTCTGGCCCTTTAGAGAAAAAGTTTGCCAACCCTCGTCACAGAGGATGGCAGGGAGTGACAAAGCTCCAAAAAAGATCCAAAGGACATGAGTAAGCAATCAGGAAGGCTGGCTTTCCACAGCCCCATAGATTCCAAAAGTAGACAATGAGGTTGAATAGATCTGAGCAAGACCATTTTTATTTACAGCACGGAAAGCAGCAGAAGCATCACATGATACTGCCAGTTCCTCTGCCATTACATCCCACATAACACAAAGGGCCCAGGTGGCAGCTATGCGGGCAGTTGTGCTGCAGCTGAGGAATCTAGGACCAAGCCCTCCATACCTTTTACAGCAAGTAATGAACAAGCCAGAATCCTTCCCCTGAGGAGTTAGTAGTCATATGGTTGTCTGTCTGTGTCACCATGACCTACTTAATTGGCTATGTGATTAGCTACAGAAATGGCTCAGCATCATAGGACAGCTAGGCCTTGCATTTTGGCATACTCAGCAAGGATGGGTGCAGATGCCGGGGCCCATGGAAGACTGCCTTTCCCAACAGTGGGTGGTCCATTTCATCCTTATCACAATCCTGAGAAGAAGATGCTACTATTATCCCATTTCACAAGTGAAGAAATTGAGGTTCAGTGAAAGGGAAGTAACAAAGCAACTTGTTTAAGGTCATAAGCAACTTGCCCAAGGTCAAAAGTAACTTGCCCAACGTTGCAAAGCTAGTAGATAGTGAGCAGTGATTTAACCCTACTCTGTCTGAATGCAGGGCCCAAACAACATACAACTGCCTCATTCCATTTGGCAGGAAATTGAGAACCACAAGGAACAGATTTAAATTATGTATCTGAGAGAATAATTCATTGGGGTTTTTTGTTTGTTTGTTTTTGTTTTGTTTTTGAGACGGAGTCTCACTCTGTCACCCAGGCTGGAGTGCAATGGCATGGTCTCGGCTCACTGCAACCTCCACCTCCCAGGTTCAAGTGATTCTCCAGCCTCAGCCTCCTGAGTAGCTGGAACTACAGGTGTGTGCCACCACGTCTGGCTAATTTTTATATTTTTAGTAGAGACGAGGTTTCACTATGTTGGCCAGACTGGTCTCAAACTCCTGACCTCGTGATCCACCTGCCTTGGCCTCCTGAAGTGCTGGGATTACAGGCATGAGCCACAGCACCCGGCCTTAGAATAATTCATTGTTTTGTTTTCCTCTTTTAATGATAATGCTGAGAGATGGCATTTTGACAATGCATAGAGTCTTTGGTGCATAATAATTTTAAGATTTATATATGTTCAGATACTAGTAAAAGCTTGCTAAAATCTTTCCTGATTAAAAAAAAAATGGATTTGGCTAGATTTTACCTTTGCCAGTTGTTTTGAAAAGTTTCCTTTGCAGTATGAAAGGCAAAACACATTTAATTATCTTTCTCTAGCTAATGTTTGAACTGCCTAATTATACTCAAAGTGCTAATTACAGATATTACAAATTGCAACTCACAATAAAATATTTCTTCATGACTTAACCAGTCCCATCAATTAAATGAAGTCCCAGACATATTCCTCCACACCCTTTGTGTTACTCTCTCTACATTTCCACAAACCAGTAACTGATTTGTATGGATAGTATAGAAACAGGTGCAGAGAGGCATTGTGCATATGTGTCTATGTGTGAAAAACTAACGCAAACAGCAGAAGAGGTTGCTGAAAACAGGAATGAGAGCACATACACATGAAGCTTAATGGCAATGCTAAGTCCAACACAAGGGGGTGGAAATGAAGGGGTCGGGGCTGTTGCAGGGGTCTTTGGGGTTGCAGGTAACTGAAACATCTGAAATTGTTTAAGCAAAGAAAAAAATTTCAATGGAAAAAAATGACCTTCCTCATAATGTCCAGGGCAGAAAGTTCAGACAAGTCTTAGACAAGATCAGGAAACCTCTTGCTAAGGAAGCCCACCAGCTCTCTGTGATCACATGGTCCCTCACACCTGCTCTACTACTCCAGGGTAGTAGAATGTCAGTCAAAAGTTGGGCTCTGGAGTCAGACAACTAGATTCACACCCCTGCTGTGCACTTTCATTAATCTCTCTTTGTGTCAGTTTCTTTGACTGTAAGCACTTGAGTTTAATTGAGTTCTGTGAAAATTAATTGAGATAGGACCTAATACATACTAAATGTTCAATAGTATTAGTGCTTTTCTTTCATATTTGCTTTATCCTTTTCCATCATCAAATTGGCTTCCCCTTCTTTTTATGCATGTGATAAGATGTCTTCCCAATTTAATCATTAATTCTAATGGACTACCTAGTGCCTCAGTCACAAATACAGTTTCCTAGAGGAAAGAATCTGGTCCGGCACTGGTAAGGTTCTATTCCTGGTCCAATCAGCTGTGGTTGGAGGACAGGATCACAGGGTTCAGGTGTGACCACAGAGACCCATTTCTTTGTTAGCTGGGGGCATGAGAAGAGACAGAGAACTTCCATAGTACTTTTGAATTCAATATAGACATTAATAGCTGTTGATATTGAATGTTCTACTGTTTATAAATGGTAGAACATCTTAATATATAAGGAAAGATGCATGTAAATCAAAACCTATTCTAAATGGTATCTAAGAAGATCATGAAGTAAAATTATTTGTAAAAACTTCTTTTAAATTTGAAATAACATACTGAATATTTATTTTGTATATTAAAAATTAAAATATTCAAGGTGTTTGTTAAGACAGGTTATGTCAACGTCAAGAGATGAAATTTTGAAGTTTTAAAGTTTGCCATGCAATTTGCTTGATCTCCTTTTAAAGAAACTAAACTCAACAGATCCTGTGTTGTTTGTTGTATTTTCTTATGGTTGATCAAGAAGGACAGAATTCTGTTCTTTTTTTGAAAGAGATTAAAATCAGATGTAAAGAAGCAAGTTGGCACCTACTTCCTCTGGGGATACTACATGATCTTTGTTCTCATTTCAGTTATTCGAGACACAAGCAGATAGATCATCAGTGTCCTTCTGATCCTTGATTGTGTTATTTCATTTATTCAGAAAAATTAATTTATGTTCAATTTCACATTTACTGTGTGTCATGTGAGGCCCTGGGCTAGTAGCCTTGTGAATGAGTTCAGGAGGAATGAAATGGACTCTTTTCCCTTGAGGACCTCATTATGGGAGAGACGGCTGTGTATGTAGGAGATACATTTACACAGCTATGGTAGGCATGGCTGTTTATACAATGGGCACCTTTATGCAACTGTTGGAGAGATGGCTGTGTGTATAGTGGACACATTTACACAACTGTAGGAGAGGTGGCCATGTACACAGTAGATAATTTGCACAACTGTGGGAGATGGCCATGTGCACAGTATACATATTTACCCAGTGGTGGAAGAGATGGTTGTGTATACAGTAGACATTTTCACAACTATAGGAGAAACGGTTGTTTATACAATGGACACATTTATGCAACTGTAAGAGAGATGGCCATGTATAGAGTAGACACATTCACATAATGGTGGGAGAGATGGCACGTATCAGTATACATATTTATGCTGCTGTGTAAATATGGGAGAGAAGGTGATTAGTGGGAGAGATAAGAGAGACATGGGAAGATGACCATAATTCAGTAAACTCTGTAGCGTGGAACTTTCCACATCATTGGTGCTCAGTTCTTGTTGAATGAATAAACTAACTGGTACATCAGGCAGGATGATAAAAGTGTTATTGGACAAGCACAAAATGTTATAAAAGTGTAAAAGAGAGTCATTCACTCATTAAATAAACACTTGTATGCCTACTATGTATCAGGGGCTGTTTTAAGCATAGCTGTATGGCTATTACTTCTGGTTAGAAACTTTTAGAAAATGACATAAAGGAGTTGGCATGCTAGAGTTGATATGCTAGACCTTAAAGTCCCAATTCATAGATTTAAACAGGCAAAATGGGCCTGAGAGAATTCTAAGATCAAAGTTAAGTTTGGCTGGAGATGGCAGATGTAAGGTGAAGCACAATGATTAAGATTACAAAGGTAGTATAAGCCAAAACCACTGGGGAAAGGGCATTTGGTGCTGAAGGGCTAGTTTGGACTTAGTTTTGTGCACAGTAAAGAGTTGCTGAAACTTTAGAAGTCCTATAAGCCGTTTGTCTTTGAGGGCATCCAAGGATAGAGAGGAAAAAACCAAAGTATTTTTTTCCTATTCTCTTTTACGTCTTAATACAACACAGCACCTCCAGTCACCAAAATGTGTGGGGATTTCTCCCCATTAGCAACCAACCCTCCAGCAGATACCAGCTGGGTCTCCTCTAATTCAATTTAATTCTTATACTATCTACCTGAAGATAGTGTCAGATCCCACAGCTTAAGGGCTCAGTCCCACAAGACTGCCCCTACTTCAGACAGCAATCCCAGGAACTAAGTTGCTAGTTATACTTCTGACCCACTGGCTATAAATCAAGATTCCCATGTCCCCTCCTTGTGTTCAATTAATTTGCTAGAGCTGCCCACAGAATCCAGGAAAACACTTACATTTACCAGCTTAAGTTCAAGGATATTACAAAGGATACAGATGAACAGCCAAATAAAGAGACGAATAGGGCAAGGTATGTAGGAAGGGATGTGGAGCTTCCATGCCCTCTCTGGCAGCCACCCTCCAGGGACCTCCCTGTGTTCAGCTATCAGGAAGGTCCTCAAACCTGTTCCTTTTGAGTTTTTATGGATACTTCATTAGGTAGGCATAATTGATTAAATCATTGGCCACTGATGATCAACTCCACCTCCAGCCCTTCTACCCTCTGTAGAAGTTTTAGAGTAGGGCTGAAAATCCCAACCCTCTAATCCTGCCTTGGTCTTTTGGTAACCAGTCCCTATCCTGACTGCTATCTAGAGTTGCCAGCCACCAGTCATCTCGTGAGCATACAAAAGACACTATTATCACTCTAGAGATTCAAAGTGTTTTAGGAGATGTATGTCAGAAAATGGGATAAAGACCAAGTATATATATCACAATATCACAGAGGAATTCACCTAGCAATGCTGTGTGGATTGTATTGGTGGCCTCATCAGGAATGAGGCCTTGTAGCAAGGGAGTGATCATGGAAATGTAGAAAAAATATGAATATGAGAAACACTGGAAGGTTAGAAACTGTAACATACAAGAGACATTTTCATGTAAAACTTATGGAACTAGAGGACATATCAAGTAATAGTAAGAGACGAAGGCATCATAGATGATTCCTGAGCTTCACAGTTACCTGTTTAGGAGATGAAAGGCACCATTAATGAAAATAAGGGTCACAGGGGAAGGATCAGATTGGCAGGGAAGATGCATTTTGGATATACTAGGCTTGAAATGAGAGCAGAGTATGCACATGGAAGTGTGTAGTACATCCATTGCACAGGGTTATTAATTCAAGCAAGCAAGGCCTGGGAGCAACTGCAGTAGGTCCTTGAAGGACTGACTTTTACCTATTAGATAGTAATCTCATGGATATCTTCATCTACAATATCAATGTTTCCAGCTGGAAGGAGGAAAAGTTTTGCAGCTGCAATGTAAATAGGGATTAGTGAGCTCCTCCAAAATACTGTTGGCTCCAGCACAACACAGAGCTGGCCAGAGATGAAACTTAGATATGCAGGCACAGTACCAGAAACAGCAAATGGACTTCAGGCTCTGTCTGTGATCCAAGAGACAAGAATTTAGGACCATCCAGGGAAAGTCTTGGAAAGTCATAGTTGCTACTGGCTGAGTTGGGAAGACACCAAAAATCCCAGCAGAGAGTGGGATGTGAGGATCAGAAAATAGGGAGTTGGCAAAAATAATGGGTGTCAACCAAGCATAGTAAATTAGGATAATCAGACTAATTTTGCCAGATGGCAAAATTTTTCACTTGAGTTCATCTTTAAAACACTGTATTTGGCGCATAAATGCCAGTTGGAGGCCCTCCAGTGTTATAAAGTTGCCAGTCAGTATTTGACAAAGATAATAGCTGAAGCCATCAGATTGGATGACATTTCAAAGGTGTACTGTCATATTTATGGAATGGTAAGAGGAGCTAGATGTGAAGAAGACAGAGATAAGAGAAGGACCAAAAGGATGCAGTATTTTTGAAGCAAAGGAAACAGACTTCACAGCCAACTTTTCCAAGAGACCAAGTAAAGAGTAATATATATTTTCAACATGTGCATAGCACTGTATTAGGTGTGAAAGAAGTCAGATAACATGGGTTCCGCCCTGCAGAAGCACTTTTTCTTGAGCATAAAGGATATATAAAAAGTTTGGGGGGTAAATTGTGTCACAGGTTATTAAAGCAAATGGGAAATATTTCCACCTCTGAACATGATGGAGTAATGGAAACCAGATTCAACTTTCTACCTTAAACAACTAAACAAAAAATAAATCACAAAATATATGAATCAATGGTTTTCCAATATTGGTCAATAGACAGTAATTTCTAACAAGAAAAACAAAGTGAGTCCTACAATTGCCTCAGCTTGATACCTAGACAGAGTTTCCAGGCTAGCGTTGAGGGAAAAGGAACCTAGGCAGAGCCAGGCAAACTTCCTGAGTTGAGAGGCACAGTTGAGAATGTTAAGGTAGGCTAAAGCACCTAAGATTCCTGAGGCAGAGTACCAGAGATGCAGAGAGAGAGAGAGCTCCAGAACCTGAAGAGGATTCCTTTCAAGTCCAAAGCTGAGTACTGATGAGCGCATGCTTATGTAGAAACATCACCAGAAAGAAATTAACAGAACAATTCCTCACAGTAATTCAAGACTGGAAATAATTCACGTTTCCAGCAGCCAGAGGAAAGAACCCTTGTAATACATGGGGCATTAGGTTGAGTGCTCAAAAGGGTATTGCATAAGTAGAGGGGCCAAATTAATGAAAGCTGCTGTGGTCCCCACATAACAAAACTTAACTGCAAGCTGAGAGAATCAAAATGTTTCTAAGTAACTTACACATGTCCCAGAACAAAGTTCAAGAACAGTAAAAGTAATACAAAAACAAAAAAAAAAATCCCAGGAATTAAGTTGCTATTTATACTTCTGACCCACTGGCTATAAATCAAGATTCCCTTAGCCGCTCCTTGTGTTCAATTAATTTGCTAGAGCTGCCCACAGAATCCAGGAAAACACTTGCATTTACCAGCTTATATTCAAGGATATTACAAAGGATACAGATGAACAGCCAAATAAAGAGATGAATAGGGCAAGGTATGTAGGAAGGGATGTGGAGCTTCCATGCCCTCTCTGGCAGCCACCCTCCAGGGACCTCCCCGTGTTCAGCTATCAGGAAGGTCCTCAAACCTGTTCCTTTTGGGTTTTTATGGATACTTCATTAGGTGGGCATAACACCCAGCAGCATCGTCACAATGTCTCTCACCTAATAAAAAATGAGTAAATTTGAAGGTAAAGTAATAGAACGTTTTCAAAATAAAACAAAGAAAATAAAACAAAAAATAAACAAAATAACAGAGCAGCAATGAGTTGTTGGACAACTTCAAGAGGCTTAGTACACATGTCCTCAAAGAAAGGGGCAGTGCAGAAAAAATATCTGAAGACCAAATGGCTTACATTTTTTCAAATTTGATGAAAACTATAAATTTAGAAATCCAAGAAACTCAACAAATTCAAATAAGAGAAACATGAAGAAAACTGCATCAAGGCACATCTTAATGAAATTTTTTAAGGCCAGTGGGGCAGGAGAAGTCTTTACATCAGCCAGAGGGAAAATAAAACCACAATTAGTATAGAACAACAAAGATAAAAATAACAGCAGAGTTCTCAATGGAAACAGTGCAAGTGAGAAGAAAATGAAGAAGCAGCTTTAAAGTACTGAAAGAAAACAAACATTCAATTTAGAATTCTATACCCAGCAAGAATATATTTTTAAAAACAAAGGCAAAGTCTCTTTCAGACATACGCAATCTGAAAGAATGCAGTTATCAGATAAGCAATGCAAGAAATTCTTCAGGTAGAAGGAAAGTGATGCCAGATGAAAATCTGGATCTAAACAAAGGAATGAAGTGCTCCAGAAAGTATCTTTTTAAAATAAAAATAATAATAGTGTGTTATGATCATTATAACATATATACAAATAAAACCAAGTAGCAGACAGCTTCTAAATAGCTTCTAATTATCCCCACCTCCTGATGTAATCCTCTTCCCTTGTATGTAAAATAGACTAGAGACTTATTTCTTATGAATAGAATATGCCAAGAGTGTTAAGATATCAGTTCTGAGATTAGGTTATAAAAGACTGTGACTTTCATTTTGCTTTAACTCTTTCCCTGTTTCTTCCTGCTTGCTTGCTTGGATGAAGCAATCTACCATTTTGTGTACTGCCCTGTATGGAAGCCCATGTGGCAAAGAACTGAGGGTAGCCTCTGGCCAGTAGCCATGAAGAAACTGAGGTCTTCCATTCAAAGGTCACCAGGGCCTGAATTCTGCCAACCACCGTATGAATGAGCTTAGTAGCAGTTTCTTCCCCAGTTGAGCCTAAAGATGACTGAAGCCCTGGCTACACCTTGTTTGCAGCTTTGTGCAAGGCCCCAAGAGAGGATCCAGCTGAACTGCTCCCAGTTCAAATTCCTGACCCACAAAACCTGTGAAATAATAAATGTTGTTTTAAGCTACTAAGATTTGGGATAATTTGTTATGCAGCCATGTATAACTGATACATCAGGAGAAGTGAAATGAAAGTATATATGAGGATCAAAATAAAATATTTTCCCTTATTTTTTACATGTCTTTAAAAGATAATTGAGTGTTTCAGGTAAAAAGAATAACAATGGATTATGATTTTATAATAAATGAAGAAGTGAAATGTGTGACCATTTTTAATTTTTGATGACAGAAAGCAGATAACAGGTTGTCTGAGACAGGGCTAGGCATGAAGAGTGGATTTGCAAAGGGGTATGAGAAAACCTTTGTAGGTGATGGGTCTGTTCATTATTGATTGTGGTGATGTTTTCATAGGTAGGTACATATGTCAAATCTCATCCATTTTGTACACTTTAAATAGGTACTTTATTATACATCAATTATACCTCAAAAAATATAAATAAAAGTCTAAGGAATAGACAATAGAAGTTTACAAAAGAGAAAGGTTGATGTAGGTGTAATTATTACAAAAGACTTCACAGAGGACCCAGCAACAGAATCAGGCTTTGATAAAATGGCAGAAGAAATATAGGGAAGGAATTAAAGTGGAGGACAGTAGACTACCAAGGCCAAGAAGTAGGAATTCATGTGATGTGTAGAAGGAAAGAACGTTGAGCAAAGAATGCCTTTTGAAGAAAACCAGCTTGCAAGGGTAATTTTTTTCTGAAAACTCCCAAGAGACAAATTCCTAAAAATCAAAAACATAATTACTATTAGTTTCAAGAGATGTTGATGCATCCTGAGCCCCCAAATTAAGCCACTTATACTAAAACAACACCAAATTGCCTTAAAATGGACACTGTTGCTTCAGCAGATGACATTCATCGTCATGGCATGGCCTTCCCAGGCAATTTCCCTTCATTAATTATTCTGTAATAAGGCTGAATGTCTTTGCTCAGCTCATTTACGGCTACTGCATACCATAAACTTAAACTTTTGCTGTCCTTTTTTAGGCCACAAAAGGCTAAATAAATCAATTAAAAAACAATGCTGGCCAGGCATGGTGACGCACACTTGTAATCCCAGCACTTTGGAAGGCCGAGGCAGGTGGATAACTTGAGGTCGGTATTTCAAGACCAGCCTGGGCAACATAGTGAAACCCTGTCTCTACTGAAAATGCAAACATTAGCCAAGTGTGGTGGCATATGCCTACAGTCCTGAGGCAGGAGAATTGCTTGAACCCAGGAAGCAAAGGTTGCAATGAGCTGAGATCACACCAGTGCACTCCAGCCTGGGTGACAGAGCAAGACTCTGTCTCAAAAAATATAAATAAATAAATAAATAAATAAATAAATGGCAATGTAAATGATGCATAAGATTGTCACTACAATAAGCTTAAAAACCAAAAATTCTGGGAACACTTCAAAACTGGGAAGATGACCTCATAAGGGCTGTTGTTTCCTGGCGCTCAGCTACTTGGGAGGTACACACAATCCAAAACAGCTCTCATAAATGTGAGTGCATGCATCATAGGCCAAAGTAGATATTATATAAAACTCCTCACAAATTTAAATTTTTGTCAACTAAAGGCCATACCCTGGGATATAACTGTAAAGTGAAATACACTTAGAGAAAATTAAATATGACCAGGCTGGGGAAGTGTTTGCATTGTTGGATTAAGGATTTGGGGCTTAATTGGGAGCCTTATAAGATCTGAAAAAAGAGAGTGACATTATGAAAGATGTCTTTAAGATTAATCTAGAAGTCATGTGCAGAGTAGAATTAGGCAGAGTACAAATAGGCAGAAAGGCGATTTAAGAGGCCATCATGGGGTAGATTGAGTGAGATGTGGTGAGGTGGACAAAGGAAATGACGGTACAATCCTGAACACATTTACTACTAATTAACATTTATTGAGTATTTTCATGTGCCTGGCACTGTTCTAAGTGTTTACATGTATTAACTGTCCATTTACTGAGTATTTACTATGGAATGTATATCATTATTGTCCCTACTTTACTTTTGAGAAAACTGAGACACAAGAGAGTGCTAGTGAGGAGCCCAGTCAGGGTTTGAACAGGGTAGTCTGGCTCCAGAGTTTCACACATGCTCTGTGCCCTCTTAAGCATTCATTCACTCTGTATGGGTCCTATGAGAAGTACTCAGAGTGCCATTAAAGAAGCAGCCAAGACCAAGAGAGATCCTGAGTGCATTCACTTTTCTTCATGGCTACTACCTTAGGCCAGGACAGTGTCCTCTCCGCGGCAGCCCGTAGCAGCTTTTCCTGCCTCCAGATGTGTCCTCTTCCATCAATCAGCTGTCTGCCCTCACTAGAGCGATCTTCCAAAAGCATCATGCTGATCACATCACCCCTTGGTTCAAAATCACTGGGATAAAGTTCAGAGCTCATACGTGTCTTACAAGGCCCTACATGATTTGGTCCTGGATGATTTTTTTAGCCTTGTCTCTCATCCCTCTCCATTTTGCATCCTAAGTCCCAGACATAAGGCTTCATATGCTCTCATGTCTGGGATTTTTGACATAATGCTTTTAAAGTTGGAAATATTATTCCCCCTTCCATCCACACCACTATTCTTCCTGGACCGACTCTTACTCATCTTTCCCATCCAATCTGAGAGGTCACTTCCCTTTGAAAGTCTACTCTGACACCGTGACCCACATCTGTTGTAGGCCTGCCCCCCAATGTCCTTGTACAGGCCCCTGTGTTGTCACTAATTATACGACATTCTAACTTCATGCTCTGTAGCAGCTCACTCCACTGAATTGGTGCTGTGAGGGCAGTGACTCTGTGCATTATTTTATTCCCAACAATTAGCATGGTACCTGGTACCTAGTGGGCTCTAAATAATTTTTTAAATTGAAGAATAAATGAGGATTGAGTTTGACAGGACATAGAAAAGAAAAGCGAGGAACAAATCAAACTTTCTTCAAATACATTAAACCTGACCGGTGCTATTGGCAGAATCAGGGAGCATTTAGGAAAATTATTTTGGAAGTGGGCAGTGGGGAGTTGCTTAGTGTAGATTGACCTATTGAATTTGGTGATAAAATGTCATCCAAGAAGAAATGAATGCCCTGTGTGCAGCTGGAATGATGGGATCTGGGGCTCATTTGAGAATGAGCCTGGAGATTCAGACTTGCTAATTCCTGGAGATTTTACCACTCTTCTCTTAGGGAATTTTGCTGTTCTCCCTTTGCTCTGTAGTTTTTATGTAGATTGATTGTTTTATTACAGTGAAACAGAAATCAAAATTATTACCAGACCCACTCCTTTCCAGATTGTGTGTACAGTCACACATAGAAAGGAGAATTAATTTTCTCTACATTTTTCAGAAAGTTTACTTGTAGTTTTTATATGGTGCTCATACTTGCTTAGCTAGTGAACAAAAGGGTAGATTCCAGAGAGAAGAGCCAAAGATGAAATGCTTTTGATTCAATTACATAGCAAATAGAAATGCTATTTCTGATTTTTCAAAAAATAATTTTGGCTTTTCTATATATGACTATTTGATAAGGACTTAATAAAAGGTAGATTTTCTGGATGAAGACTAGTGAATGCAATTACAGCCGCCTAGCTACACCAGGCTGACATGCTTGTGCTTCCGCCTGCAGAGACCTGACTCACAGCTGATAAGTGCCTTTAGGGTGAGATGGGAACCTGTCGTGTTAAAAGCAGCCTCTGAGCTAGAGAGAAGGTGTATCCATAGTCTGGCTGGCAGGTAGTTTCTACAAAGGGACATGTTGGCATCTATCCTATGGTCTGAAGAATGACACACCCATTTCCTTCTGAGTAGCTATATGAAGAATGTGCACATTTGGCTGGACAGAAAAAGTTCTCTCTCTCTGATGGATCATTTAGAAGGGTATATGTGTGGATAATATTTCAGCCCACTGAAAATGAAGTGCTTTCCTTAATGGGCATCATGTTTATAGGAGTAGGATCCTCCTTCAAAAAGACCTGAGGGATTACTGGAATCTTCAGACATATCTGAGCCCAAATCCCAGCTCTGCCTCTTGTGAGCTGCTTGACATTGAATTAGAACTTGGATAAGGTGTAGGATAATGACAGAAATAAGGGAGCTGGTATAATGAGGGAAAGATAATCCAGATATGTTAGACTTACTGACTTTGAATGTAAAGCCCAAAAGACAGAGGACTGGAAAGCAGGAGAGAACATAAAGCTGGATATTCAGATTTGAGACTCACCTTTAAAATAAAGCCATGCAGCAGAGGTGACTCTGCCTCCGATGAAGCATGTGTATATTTGGGGTGTCACTGCATAATCCCAGCACTGCCAGAGGGAACATAGGAATATATTAAAAAGTGGTTTATAAGGTTTAAAATGGGCAGAGTTATTTTTTGAATATTTTTTTCTAAGCAGCGACACATATAGATTTATTCTAAATAAGTGCACCAAACGTAAAATTATTCTTTGAGTTGAGCTCAACAGAGCCAATTTTTATACAGCTTCCGCAATTCACCCAAGTTAGCTCATGTCGCCAGATTTTGTCCTTCCAGATTGATGTGTTTAATAGCATCTGTCAGCAATGGTTGCAGAGTAGCATTTTAATAGTTCCCACAGATTTTCATCAGAATATGCTGTACTCCAATCACAGTGCCAATGACAACTCCCCAGTTGGCATTGCAAACACTGTCTTTAGCAGAGGTGGCCATGCTGCAGGCGTTTGAGAGATACTGACGGTTGCAGCAGTTGGAGGTTGGTTAACAAATGAAACACCGAAGATGGTGTTTATGTGGCTGTGTGTACCCAAGTAGTGATTTATGTTATTTTCAGCAGAGATGCAAACTCTGTAGTTAAAGCAAGCTGCCTCTTTCTGGAATAGTGAATGTGTTAGGTAACAAAAGCATAGGAGAGTCTGGACTTTTAGGCAAATTAAAAGTCTATAAGCTTCTTGCACAAGAGACAAATTGGAAGGTAATTAATTATACAAAATGAGGATTCACCATGGAGTTTCTTCAAACATCCAGTTTCCCTTGTCACTTAAAGTATTTAATTAAAATTCATTACCGACAACATCTCTTACATAAAGCATGGCTCCCCACATTGATTTCAACTGATTTAGTTCATTATGAGGAACACTTTTTGCAGAGGGTATTCATTCCTACAAAATTAATAGGTTACCTTAATAACATCTGAACTGGAAATAAGATTTGTCCCAGCTTAGCTTTATGCTATTCATATTTTGGTGTGAGCTACAAGCATGCATGTGTTACACTAATCTCCCAATAATTGACTTCCATTCTCTAGCCCCCTTTCTTTATTCAGGGAAAGAATGAATACACAGTTCCTACTCCCCTCGGATTGCCTGCCTATCTTTGACAATATATCAGGACTTAGGAAACATTCCATAAGAAAATAAAACCCGAAGGCTCTCCTGGAGTCTCTGGTGATAAGTTAGGTCCTGTCTACATTGTGGTTCCATCAACAGCCTCCTTCCTCCACCCAATCCTAGTTTTAAAAATGACCACACAACATAGAGTGTCCCTGACGGGAAAGAGCGTTAATTGTCAGAGGTACTGGGTCTCATAGACGAGAGGCAGCTTACCTAAAGACCCACAAAGCCAGATGGAGACTTCAGAGATCCAAACTCTGCCTCAGTACATCTAGCCTGGTACACTCAAGGGAGCAACCAACTTCATTCTCATTTAGATGTCTGTGAAGGACAATGATCCTCAGATTCTAAGAACTACATCCCAACACTGTAAGTTTTAAAAGCTGCTATTTAGAAGACAGTTTAGGAGGCAGAAAAGGAGCTGAAAGGCAGACATCATAATTAATTAAAACCTTACATTGGTGCATTACTTAATTACTTACCAGTCCTTTCCTTTCAGCGTGCTTGACAAAACAGACCATCTGTGGGGAGAATAGGTGGTAGAAGAGAAAACATGACTATTCCGCTATCAGAGACCTTTATTCAGAGAGGTCAGGTGCAGGAGACATTAAGCATTAAAATCCATGAGGTGTAAATAGGACCAAATTGCAACAGTCAATGGAAAGGTTGTATGAAATATATTAATAAAACAAATGTATATGTTTTTCCAGTATGCCTTCCTCCATATAATTTAGATACCTGGGTTCCCTGCACACAGCAGGCACTCTATACATAGTTGTTGAATTGAACTTAAACAAATAAAAATCTAAAAGATATTTAAAAAGTAAACTAAGCAACGCATAAAATAAATGGTATAATAGAATGCCATTCTAATGAATGTGTGCTAGCTTATACCTCAAAGCACTGATAAAGGCAGGCCAGGTTTTCTAAAAACAAAGTGTGGGTCCCTGATTGTTGTTGAGTGCTGCTTCCTCTGCTTCTTCAGCCTCCGGGAGCCATTCAGCCTGATGCGTGTCGTATCATGACTCATTTTGAAAACTGCCCCAGAAGTTTCTGGACTTTTTTTTAATAAGGTGGAAAAACACAATCATATTTATCTGGGTTTTTGTCTTTTTTTTTCCTGGATGCATCTGTGGGTGTGTGCAGCAGCTTGGCTTTCCTGGGCATCAGCTTGGAGAGTACCTCTGGGACACTGACGGGTCCAGCTGCCTCTTGCTTTGTTGAAGGATGTGGGAAGCACTCCATTCCTGACGCTCAGAGCTGATGCCATGAGGAGTAATCATCTTTCTCTGATAGCAGCTGCAAAGCACTTTTAGAAAATCATTAGCAGTTACAAGAGTTGAGAGCCTTTGGGCCCAGGTTCCAATTAGACAGAGGTTAACATAGTAGCCTCATATTGACTGAGCTCTTTGTGTTAGGCATTGTGATTAGCTCTTTACGTGGCCTATCATTTATTTATATTGCAAGTTATGGGAAACCTGATGAACCATGCCTTAGCTCACAAGGTATATAGTGTTTATTTAACAGGAAGTCTGGAGATAGGCATCCTAGGCCTGGCCTGGTGGATCAACAATATCATCAAGGAGAAAGTCTTCTGCCTTTCACTCTCATCATTCTTAGTGGGTTTACTGGCATCCTTGGCTTCACAGGATGGCTGCCACTGTGCTAGACACAGTTGCGTTAAGGACAGGAAGGAGGAGGAAAGAATAGTCACCAAGAGAGTTCCCTTTCTTATATATTGCTTTTATAAAGAGGCAAACACTTTTTCAGATGTCTCATAGCATATGTTCCATCAATCTCATTTCACAGAACTGGGGCACATAGACGCCCTTAGTTGCAAAGAAGGCTACAAAAGAGCCTTTAGCTTGGAAATGGATTGGAAGTGGCTGTTGGATTAGCCAAGCAATTGTATCTGCCTTAGATGGATTATTTATTTAATTCTTAAAATATCCCTTTGAATGGAGATATTGCTGTTATTTCATGTTAGTAGATGAGGAAGCAGAATGATTAATGAACTTGTCCAAGATCACAAAGCTAATAAGTGGTTTGACCTATAGTTTTAACCATTGCAGGTAGCTGTATGGCTTGGTGTTCAAGAGGGCAAGAGATAATTCAAGGTATACTACTACTTAGTCCAAGGTGTCCTACTTTCTAACTGTGTATCTTGGGATGTTATTTAACCTCTTTGTGCCTCAATTTGCTCTTGTAAGATGGAGATATAATATTTCCCATAGGTTTATTGTAAAGATTAGGTGACTTATTACACATAAAATACCCAGAATATGGCATGCAATAAGCATTAGAAAAGAGTTACTAAGAAGCCATGAAGCAAGCAGCTTTGTTTGTAATAACCCTGAACCAAAAACAGCCTAAATGCTCATCATTTGTAGAATGGTAAAAAATTGAGATATATTCATACAACCAAGTACAATTTATCAATGATAAATGATGAGTTAGTAATACACATAGCAACAGAGGTGAGTCTCACAGTGAGTGAAAGAATTGAGGCAAAAGAGAATATATTGCATAATTCCATTTATATGAAGTTCAGATACAGAAAAACCTAATCTGTTGTGTAAAGTCATAATGTTCCATCACAATAAGCATTATCTTTGCAGAGTTAAGTGTTGAGAGGACATGAGGGGGTGTTCCGGGGTGCTGAAAAGGTTCTGTATCTTGATCTTGCTGGCGGTAGCACAGGTATACACATGTAAAAATTCATCGTTTTGTACAATTAAGACGTGTGCATTTTACTGCATGCAAGTTGTATTTCATTTTTAATAGTAAATAGAAATAAATAAAAGAAACCATGAAGTATACCCATTCATGCTGACTGGCATCTTCGGTGAAAACCCTTAGAAGAAAATGGTGGCAGAGAGAATAGAAAGAGGCACATCAATATTACAGATTATTTGCCTTCTCAGAAAGCCCCTGGTTTCCTCTCCCCCATCAGAGGAAACACCCTCTAAGTTTGAGCCGTTTTCCCAGTTGTGGAGATGTGTTTGCACTGGAACCATCTCTGTCCCCTTCCCCGTTCCCTGGATGGTCAGCAATGAACTCTGGCAGTGAAGCCAACATGAATACAAAGCCTGGTTGCATTTCATGAACATTATCCTATAATCAGTCAAATTGCCTACTGATTCACCGAAAAGAAGGCCAGGATGCATTAGCCTGGGATGCCACTGAGAACTGTCCTTTCAAAGGCAAAGTGCCATGGAGCTGACCCCTTAAAGGGCTCCAGCTCTCTGGGGAACAAGGAGTCATGGATGGTGCAATTAGCTGAGGTAGAGACATCAGGAAAAGAAGTGGACAAGTGGCTACAAGAGCATTAGGCTACAAGAGCAGCCTCAGTCATTTGGGCAATTCTAAGCCTAGAAAAGATCCTCTGAAGGAAGAGGTTCCAAATCAAAACAAGGTAATATTTGGGCTTTGTAAAATTCTGATTTTTGCCAGGGGCTGCAGGGTTTGAGAAATGACTTGATAGCAGTTTGTGCTTATAGGAGGTGGGTAGAAGGGTATGCCACCCCTCGACTAGGCAACAGATGTCTGAATTTTACAAACACCCAAACTTAAAGACTTTTTATCTTTTTAGTCCCATGAGAATTTTTTTTTTTTTTTTTAATTTCAGTGAATGATTGAGCAAACAGGAGAAGGATACAGGGAGTAAACTGGTCTCCCAGGCCAGTGTGTGTGACCTGCAGGCACAGGAGTGAGGATAGGAAGGAATGAATCACCACCTTGGCTCTACAGAATCAGAGTGTCTGTCTTTGTTTAAAGCTGGTCACTGGCAGAACATTCAAAGTGATGCCTGAGTTCTCTCCCTCCCTTCTGCTTGGAAATGCCTGAAAATTCTGCCAGAAAAGTGAGGCATAGAGAAGGGAGACTGCCACCAAAGCTGCCTGGGAAGCATGTCCAGGTCAGTCTCCATCTTGGCCTCTGGTGGACCCAGCCCCAGCTTTGGCCTACACTGCCCCAGCAGATCCCTTGTCCCATTAGTCTTGGGTCTGCAGAGGGTTACCCTGGGAGTGGGCTGCAGGGCCCAGGATGGAGCGCAGGCTAAGCCATGGGCACATCTTAATTTGTAAGTTACATATTTAGACATGCTTTGTGTGGACCTTTGTGTGTACTCTTGCCCTGGGCCCCACAAATGTTGGGACTGGGTCTGTGAAAGGAAAGAACCAGAGAACCTGATGTTGTCCTTCGGAAAATCTCCTTCCCACTCCCCACCACCCATGCCCATATCCACCTTCAACCACAAAGTGATGGAAGAGAAGCTGCTTGCCCTCCTGCATTGTCTCTCTTTCTCTCCATGGCCCCACCCTGAGAAACCCCAATACAGGGCATTTGGGATTTCAGACATTCGTTGGCGTCCTTGCTCAGCTCGGCTTCCTTCTGGTGTGACCACTATAGTCCCTCCCAACCTAGAAGCAGTAAGTTTAAGGGACTGACAAAGACAGATGTTGCATCTAAGGAAAAAAAAAAAAAAGAAAAATGGCATATTTTTCTCCCAGGAAGTACAGCATTCTTCACAAATGTTATTCTTTCATTAGAATTCACAGCACCGTGGGGAGCCTGCTGATATGATTAGAACTGATTTTATGGATGGAGAAATTGAGTCATTCACCAGGTCTGCAGGTTGTGATTCAGTGGCTAGAAAACAGAAGCTCTTTCCTCTTTTTGGATTGAATTATGTCTCATTTCCATAAGCAAAATACTCAGGAGAATATGGCTTTCCTACTTCAAGCAAGTATCTTCTTAGACACAGTTTGATGGTTTTGGGGCATACACATTCTGTTTTGACATATGATAGCTTTCAAATACCATATGGTTGGACCACACTCTAATTAGGAATGGTTTTGTAGATGTTAGATGAGCCTTCTGGAGCATTGGGTGCCCTCAGCAGAGCCCACCAAAGACAACATGGGAAACTGTGTAGGTGCGAAATTTTTGTAGGTCCCTAACAGTGGCTCAACCTAAAACACACTGAAACCTAGCTTTGAAATGTAAATAAATAATTATCGTTTTAACATTCTCTCTCTCTCTCTCTTAAATACCTGCTGAAATTCAATTCATTCAATGTGAAGATGTTAAAACTAGCCTGTGTTTGCCCCAGCTGATAGGTGGTCACCAAAAGCTGGTGACCTTGGTCTAGATCATGCATAAAGAAAGGAAATCCCTGCAGTCTCCAAAGTAAAAACAAGCAAACAAATATAACAAAAGTCTGTCTGGAGGCCCATCCACAATTTTGTGTTAACAGGTCATTTTCATGGAGCTTGCAGACAAATCACAGGGAGGATACATTTCTGCTATCATGACTCAGCATATAAGCTAGAGAACATTTCTGTTTTCAAAGGGTAGAAAATCCATGTTTCTACTCAATGAATATTTATTGAGCACTTTCTCTGTGCCAGGCACTAAGACACAAAGAACAAGTTTAGTTTTTATTATCAGGGCTCCTAGCCTGAAGGGGTACAAGCCTGGAGAAAGACTATGGCTCAACATGATGTGTGCTGTCATTAGAGTCTGTGTGAAGTGAGGTGGCTGCACACAGGAGGAAGTGTCTATCAAGTTGCAGAATATTTCATAGAGAAGGTAAGGCTCTGTATTTCTCAGAACTGGGATGGCAAGAGGGTAGACATGGAGAGCAGAGTCAGGGTAGAAAGAGCAGCAGTGCAAAGGCAGGGGAGGCAGATGGCCATGGGATACTCCAGGAGCTTACAGGGATTCAGACTGACAAGACCTCACTGCTCATGAGGGGTAAACTGGAGAGACTGTGAAAGGTGGCATGTCTTGTGCCAAGGAGCTCAGGTTTTATCCCAAAGACAGTAGGAATCCTGTGATCAGATTAAAGGGAAGGGGAAGGGTTCATACAGTCTAATAACTTTTAAAAAGTCACTTAGTTGCCCATACTAGGGAATGTACTAGAAAAGATAGAAGCAAACTGGTTACCAACTGCCTCCAAGGAGACATGGAGCCCAAACTTCAAAAACACCTTTGCATTTCCCAATTCAATACTATAGAATCATTAAAAAGCTGGTGGTTAAAAGTTAAACAGTGTTGCATTCAAGCTTCAGCTGTACCGTGTACTAGCAGTGTGACCTTAGGGAAATTACTGAACTTTTCTGAGCTTCTGTCTTATCATCTGTGAAACCGAGATAACAATGGTGCCTACCTCACAGAGGTTATATTTCAATTAAATAAGATGATGTATGTAAAGTGCTAAGTACACTTGTTAATATATGTGTTAAACAGTCCCACTGGCCTTTTCAGCAGTTCACGATGGTGGCCGTAACAGGTGGAGAAGCTGGTAGCAATTACTCAGCACACAGACCTTCAGCAGCTGTGTGGCCTCTGCCAGGCGACCACAGGCAATGCTCCCGGCTGACTTGGCAGCAGCAGGAAAGGGCTTGACTGCATTTTGATCAAGTTTCACCAAGTTTGCCAAAGCTTTGCCACATGTTTTCTCACATGCTTGACAAGCTGAGAGCAGGGAAAGACATGGCCAGGGACAGAAAAAAAGAATAGGTGAGCAACACAGAAAATCAGTCTGTCTGCAACTCTGCCACTGGCCCAGGTTGTTGCTCATGGAATCCAGGAAAAGGTGACAGAGTTCAGGGCACTCACTGCCCATATTCCTGACACCCAGTCATGTCAGGAGGCACAGAAGGCAGACTCTCTACGCTACAATGCCTCTACCTCCTCTCAGCACCATAAGAACTCACCTGCATGTCCCAACAATCAGCCCCCCACATCCCTCCTAGCAGGTCTAGAAACTGAGGACCAAGCCAAACACTAGCTCTTTTAAATATCAAATAGATGTAAACTATAATAGTGGTCTCCCCATAGAGGACAATACACGTGGAAACAAATAGTTTTCTATCCAACCAAGAATCTGGTTTTCTTCAGAGAAACAATCCGTCAGCTATTCTTGCAGCAAAAAAGCTTGAACCTGACCAAACTTCAGGAACCACTGCTATCTGTAAACTTACAAGGAGGAATTCCAGATTGAACTGGTCATCAGGCTTTTAGGCTGCACACGTGGGCTAAGTCTAAGAGATGCCCTTCCCTGAATCTGTCCCTTTCATGTCTGTGGGCCTGTCACTGCCCCAACAGGACACACCATCTCTGACAATGTCACTGTGTTTTGAAACAATGCTCATTCACCTCTAACTGAGAAAGTAATGGGTTCAGTTTCTTCATCATATCTTCTCAAGGAAATACTAATACTAATTCTTTTCTTCAAAGAAAAGTGGCTGTGTTTTGGGTGGGAAGGTGTATGGAGGCATGACTTCTTAATTTTTTTTAATTATACTTTAAGTTCTAGGGTACAGGTGCACAACTTGCAGGTTTGTTACATATGTATACATGTGCCATGTTGGTGTGCTGCACCCATTAACTCGTCATTTACGTTAGGTATATCTCCTAATGCTATCCGTCCCCCCTCCCCCCACCCCACGACAGGCCCCGGTGTGTGATGTTCCCCATCCCGTGTCCAAGTGTTCTCATTGTTCAATTCCCACCTATGAGTGAGAACACGTGGAGTTTGGTTTTCTTTCTTCGTGATAGTTTGCTGAGAATGATGGTTTCCAGCTTCATCCATGTCCCTACAAAGGACATGAACTCATCCTTTTTTATGGCTGCATAGTATTCCATGGTGTATCTGTGCCACATTTTCTTAATCCAGTCTATCATTGATGGACATTTGGGTTGGTTCCAAGTCTTTGCTATTGTGAATAGTGCCGCAATAAATATACGTGTGCATGTGTCTTTATAGCAGCATGATTTATAATCGTTTGGGTACATACCCAGTAATGGGATGGCTGGGTCAAATAATATTTCTAGTTCTAGATCCTTGAGGAATCGCCACACTGTCTTCCACAATGGTTGAACTTAAATGTTAGACCTAAAACCATAAAAACCCTAGAAGAAAACCTAGGCAATACCATTCAGGACATAGGCAGGGGTAAGAACTTCATGACTAAAACACCAAAAGCAATGGCAACGAAAGCCAAAATTGACAAATGGGATATAATTAAGCTAAAGAGCTTCTGCACAACAAAAGAAACTACCATCAGAGTGAACAGGCAACCTACATAATGGGAGAAAATTTTTGCAATCTGCCCATCTGACAAAGGGCTAATATCCAGAATCTACAAAAAACTTAAACAAATTTACAAGAAAAAATCAAGCAACCCCATCAAAAAGTGGGCGAAGGATATTAACAGACACTTCTCAAAAGAAGACATTTATGCAGCCAACAGACACATGAAAAAATGCTCATCATCACTGGCCATCAGAGAAATGCAAATCAAAACCACAATGAGATACCATCTCACACCAGTTAGAATGGTGATCATTAAAAAGTCAGGAAACAACAGGTGCTGGAGAGGATGTGGAGAAATAGGAACACTTTTACACTGTTAGTAGGACTGTAGACATTTTTTTAACTTCTTCAGCTGCCCAGTCTCACATGGGCTCCTCATTGCATTCTCTGTAGTAGTGGTTGCTAAAGTAAGTTCCACCAGCCTTTTTGAGGCTGGGACACAGGGTATCAGTGGGGGTCACAGGGCAGGAGTTCTAGTTCTGACTCTGTTGCTGCACAGTTCTTTCCAGGTAGACACTGTCCAATTCTTCCTCCTAGTGTAAGGTCACTTACACCACTTCCTCTCTCTGTGTCTGCTCCCTCATTTATCAAATTAAGGGTTAAACTCACTCATTAGTTAGGCCCTCCCTAGCTCTAAAATTTCCTTGAAATCCTGAGAAAGGGTACATTCTTACTGGTTTGACTTATGCAGTTTGGTATTCCTGCAGAGACACGAGTTCTACACTGATCCTGAATGTTGAAGCTTTAGCCCCCAGTGTGATGGTATTTGAGGATGGGGCCTCTAGGTGGTAATTAAAGTTAGATGAGATCATGTGGGTGGGGCCCTTATGATGGAATTAGTGCCCTTATAAGAAGGGACATTAAAGAACTTACTCTCTGTCTTCACTCGCATGCCATGTGAGGAAAGGTCACGTGAGGACATAGATAGAAGGCAATCATCTTCAAGCCAGGGGGTGGGCCCTTACCAGAAACTGAATCAGACAGCACTTTGATCTTGAGCTTCCCAGCCTTTACAACTGCGAAAATTAAATTTCTGTTGTTTAAGCCACCCAATCTATGGTATTTAGTTACAGCAGTCCTAGCCGACTAAGACAGCAAGCATTCTCTAGGATCATCATGGTGCCTTAGCCTTGGCTATCTTTGTATTGGAAATAGACCTACCCCAGGAGTCAGTGCATTATGGAATGTACCATCAAATAAGGCAAAGCAGAGGCTTCTAAAGCCTCGTTCAAATGAAGATAACCAACATTGTCATATGATTTCATGCATTGTTAGTTTGATAGGAACAGAAATTGCCTGAACTTGGCTGTAAAGTTCTTTAAATAAGTACTCAGTAGATAGCTATGGGAAATGAATGACCACTTCCAGTCCTCTTTGGAAGCAGGCAGGGTAGGAATTGTAAAAGTGTATTAGTAAGATTAAACAAGAAAATGGATATTTCCAGCAACAAAACCAATTCTCAGAGCTTGTCATTTTCAGCACTGTAATGATTTCTATGGTACAGCTTTTAGCTCCACTGGAAACGACAATGCAAGTGTCATTCTGAACATCAGATATCTTAAGTGGTATCTTGTGCATTCTTATTCTTTCAGGACGAATTCAAATGTCATCTCTTCTGTGACTTTTCTAAATGTCATTCGAAAATGGCATTTGTATATTTTTACATTCCATGGTATCAGTACAGAATTTATTAATCTTTCCTCAGAGTTTCCATTACAACTTGGTTTTACTTTTATATAGCACTTATCATCTCATATTACAGGAAGCTGAGTATGAGCTCTCTGAGGGAAAAGCTCAATAAATTCTTGAATGCATGAATGAATGAATTGGTTCTCCTTTGTAGATGACTGATTTCTCATTTATCTCAGGCTTGACAAGACTCTTTGACTCGACTAACAGACTGAGGCTCTCTCTACCTCCATCTGCCTATCTATTACATGATGCTATGAATGGTAAATGGTGTCATTTTTTTTTTGCCCTTGGAATCTTCAATCAGCCATGACAGCTGCCAGAATGCAAAGCCAGTAAGCTCCAAAGGTCATAGATAGGATCCCATGTTTTAATAATATTTGTCCCAACTATTGTTTTGTCCATATTTCAAAGATTTCTTGATCTGTATTCATCCTAAAACTGTTGACAGTTCACAGCTGCCAAAAGACCACCATAACAGCATGGAATAGCATGTGGCCTAAGTTGGGAGGTCTGTCCTCCTCTTTACCAGGAAATTAACTCTCCTGAAGCTTATGGCCTTGATGAACTCCTTTTAAATAAAATAAAGCCAATTATTTTGATGACAATCCAAATGTTAAATTCAGAATAAACTCTATAGCACAGCCTTCCATCAGCTCCTGAGTCAGCCAAGTGGCAAATGATGATGTAAGCAGATTTTAGCCTAGTACCTGAATATTTCCCTTTTGGTCTTTTCTCCCTTCCTCTGACTGGCATCTAGGCCATGTTCTATTCCTTTTGAATATTGATTATGGTTGGCCTTTACCTATTTGACACCTTCAGGGAAATATCCTCAGGGTACATAGAGTTAAATAGTTGAAGACCTAACTAGACATCAGTCATAGGCATATGTTATGTTGGAATTAAAATGAGTGAAGCTGATCTTTAAGCAAGAATCTTGCCCTCAAATAATACCAGGTAGGCAGCCCTCCCTGAGGAAGCCATGATGGATGTGGCCATAACTAAAGTGACATGTGGAAAAGAGTGGAGAGATGTTGGAGTATTCATGAATAAGGTTCTTGGGTTAATTCATTTTTCTACTCTTTCTTCATTTCTCCCGCAAGTCCTTATTAAGCACTTACCTAATGCTGTCCTAATGCTGTCCTAGGCTCAGGGGAAACAGCAATGAGTAAGACCAGGTCACTGTGCTCTCATTGAGCTTTTATTCCAGTAGAAGAGAGAGACAATAAATAAGTGAATAAATAAATATGTAATTTCAGGAAAACACTTCTCTTATTGTGAAAGATGAAAATGAGCAAAGGGTATGGCATTTCCTCAAAAAATTAAGCAAAAAATTACCATATGATTCATTAATTCCACTTCTGGGAATATGCCCAAAAGAACTGACAGCAAGGACTCAAACAGATATTTGTTCACCCACGTTCATGGCAACAATATTCACAGTAGCCCAAAGATGGAAACAGCCCAAGTATCTATCAGTGTATGAACGGATAAACAAAATGTGATACATACATACAGTGGAATATTATTCAGCCTTAAAAAGGAAGTAAATTCTGCCATATGCTATCACATGGATGAAACTTGAAGTCATTTTGCTAAGTGAAATAAGCTAGTCATAAAAGGACAAATATTGTATGATTCTACTTATGTGAGGTACTTAGAGCAATCCAATTCATAGAGACAGTAGAGTGTAGAATGGTTGGTTGTTTTTATGCCATTCCCATGGGGAAAAGGGAGTTGTTTAATAGGCACAGAGTTTGAGTTTGGGAAAATGAAAAAGTTCTGCAGATGAATAATGATGGTTGCACAGTATGTATATATAGTTACTGCCATTGAACTGTACACTTAAAATTGGTTGTAATAGTAAAGTGTTAGCATACTTTACCACAATAAAAAATTTAAAAAAAATTTTTTAAATAGACAACAGGCTACAGTAGAAAAGAATTAGTTAAGACTTGTCTGGGAAGACTCCTTTGAGGAAGAGGTGACATTTGATTAAAGACCAATCAAAGTGATGACGAGAACATGAGATTACATAGGGAAGCAATTCTGGATTTTGTTCTAAGTACAACAGAACACCTTTGGAGGGTTTTGATCAGTGAAAGGACATGAGCTGATTTACTGCTATAAAAGATCATGCTGGCTGCTAAGTGGAAAGCACATTAAAAAGGAGGAAACCAGGGGGCTAGAAGACTAATTAAGAGACTATTACAGTTGTGTTTGCATTGCTATAAAGGAATACCTGAGGCCGGGTAATTTATAAAGAAAAGAGGTTTGATTGGCTCATGTTCTGCAGGCTGTCAAGCATAGCACCAGCATCTACTCAGCTTCTGGTGATGCCCTCAGGGAGCTTTACTTATGGTGGAAGGGGAAGTGGGAGCAGGCACATCTCACGGTGAGAGTGGGAGCAAGAGAGTGTAGGTGGGAGGTGCCACATGTTTTAAACAGCCAGATCCTGAGAGAACTCACTCACTACCATGAGGACAGCACCAAACCATGAGGGATCAGTCCTTATGACCAAAACACCCCCCACCAGGCCCCACTTCCAACACTGGCATTTACATCTCAACCTGAGATTTGGAGGGCACATCCAAACTAATCAGCAGTCATCTAGGCTAGTGACTATAATGGCTCAGGGGATGTTGAAATAATAGGGGAGATAGTGACAAGTGGTTGAATCAGGATTATATTTGCAAGGTAGACTCATCCTGACTTACTAATGGATTTGATGTGGGATGTGAGGGAAAGAAATACATGAAGGGTGACATCTTGGTTTTTAACTGTGCAACCGGGTGAATGGGGGTCCCATCTGCTGAGATGCAAATGACTGGGGGAAATACTAGTCAGGGAATGACAAGGGGGTATGGGGAGGCAATCAAGACATGTGTTACCTAAAAGTGAAACCATGAACCCCATGTCCAGGAGAGTACTGGCACATAAAAGCCCTTTATTAAATAATCATTGAATGAGTCAATGAATGAAACCAAATGAGTAAGTGCAGGGAAGGAGAAAGGAAGAATGGAAACTAGCTATAAATTTTACAACATATGAAGGAGTGCATTTGGCAAGTGATATGATGGTAAGGACCCCAGGCTGGAATTTCAGACAACAGGGTTCCAGTCTCAGAAAATATTTCCAAACCTCAGATTTCTCTTTCTAGCTTTTATTCTGGGACCTCTCCCTTTTTCTTTCTCTGCAGGAAATGTGTTCACATATTTGTTCATCCTAACCAGCAGGTCCATATCCCTTATATCCCTGTGCATAAGTGCAGAATGGATAGCCCTCAAGACATGGAACGGCCAATCAGTGAGCTCCTCAGCTGTGGGATAGAATGAGACTGAAGCCCCCTCCTGCCAGTGACCACACTCATCACCAACCACTCCTTCCCCACTCCCAATGTCCACACTCCCAGCGTTCCTACAGGAGCTGTGGAGTTGGCTGCTCAGCAGTCCAGACAAGTTCCCATAAATCAATCCCCCAGGGGGTCTTACTCTCTAAGGACATGATTTTAAGCAAGTTGGGGACAAGATTAGTTCATACCATGCATTGGCTAGTCTTGAGTTGACAGTCCTACTAATTGTTCTTACTGAGTTTCGGGCGAGTTCCTACTGAGATTTGTAGAGAAATTGGTGGGAAGAAAATCCATTAAAAGTTGCCTTCACAACTGGGGAGGGCACAATGCAAAATGAGAAATACCTGTGAAAATGCTGTAAAACAGCTGTGAGTAAAAGCCTTGCCTCTATTTCACATATTACCATGTTTTCACATATTAACCACTTTTGTACTGGCTTTTCCACAGGATGGAGGGTACAAAGTCTGCCTACATCAGCTCCTTTGTCTGTTTCTCTTCCGACAAACATTATGCCACCGACCACCATCTGGACTAGCTCTCCACAAAACACTGATGCAGACACTGCCTCCCCATCCAACGGCACTCACAACAACTCGGTGCTCCCAGTTACAGCATCAGCCCCAACATCTCTGCTTCCTAAGAACATTTCCGTAGAGTCCAGAGAAGAGGAGATCACCAGCCCAGGTTCGAATTGGGAAGGCACAAACACAGACCCCTCACCTCCTGGGTTCTCGTCAACAAGCGGTGGAGTCCACTTAACAACCACGTTGGAGGAACACAGCTCGGGCACTCCTGAAGCAGGCGTGGCAGCTACACTGTCACAGTCCACTGCTGAGCCTCCCACACTCATCTCCCCTCAAGCTCCAGCCTCATCACCCTCATCCCTATCAACCTCACCACCTGAGGTCTTTTCTGCCTCCCTTACTACCAACCATAGCTCCACTGTGACCAGCACCCAACCCACTGGAGCTCCAACTGCACCAGAGTCCCCGACAGAGGAGTCCAGCTCTGACCACACACCCACTTCACATGCCACAGCTGAGCCAGTGCCCCAGGAGAAAACACCCCCAACAACTGTGTCAGGCAAAGTGATGTGTGAGCTCATAGACATGGAGACCACCACCACCTTTCCCAGGGTGATCATGCAGGAAGTAGAACATGCATTAAGTTCAGGTGAGTCTCTATCCAGTCCACTAGTTTTCTTTACTACACCCTCACATTAAGAATGCAGTTCAGTGAACCAAACACAATGGAAAATTTGAATTTTGGAGTGTAACACCTAAGTTGAATTATAATTCACAAGAATTTCCACGAGTGCAAACTTTATTTTTAGTCACTTAACAATTTTCATGATTCACTGTGGCCAATTGCACCTTTATGACCTGTTTTCACAAGTCATAATGATGCTACAGGGAATGTAAGCACATGAGACCAGATAGCAAAGGGATTAACAGCATGGCTTTGGCCAAGCTTCCTAGGTTTCAACTCTGGCTCCTGACCTTAGACAAGTTACTTCACCTCTTTGTGCCTGTATTTTTCCACATCTGTAAAATGGGATAAAACAGTTGCTACTGCACACAGTTCTTGTGGAGATTAACTGAAATGACATAAAGCACTTAGAACAGTTCCTGGCAGGGAGTAAATGCTCAGGAAATGTCATTTGTTATTATTATTCTGCTCAGTGTTTTAAAGTAGTGTCTCCCTTTTGGAAACCAGTAAAAGTAGAGTAGGAGTGGAGAAAACTTACTTATTCTTTATAGTCACTGATATATTTCAAGGGAAAGACAATAAATTTTACAAGATGTCACATCTGTTTTTATTTTCCCAATAATTATATGAAGTTAGTATTATTTTTATCTTTGTTTTGTAATCTTGGAAATTATGGTGGAGAGAATTCAAGGGCCTTTTCTGAGGTCACCTGCATCTGACATTGATGTGAAGACTGTACAATTTAGGGTACTGGGCAGGAAGAGGCTTTCATGGGAGCATTTCGCCACTTAGCTGAGAAAGAGTGAGATGAGCTCATTTTAGATAAGCCAGAAGTTAGAGGGGGAAATGAGCTGCAGCCCCTCCCCTGGGTGGTCCTGTGAGAGGTGAAGACTGAGAAGGTCATTTCCAGACAGAACCCTGCAATGGGGTCAAAGGAATGGCCATCACTGAGGAGAGAATCACAACTTTTAACAAACAATTGATATACATCCATCATGAATGGAAACTGCTTGACAGTGGAGGTAGGAAGAGATAGAACTAAGATTAATGAAGACGTGATTCCTCATGGAAGAGCTCACAATTTAGTAAGGGAAGAAGTCCCAGAGAATTGCACATTTTTATTTCAAAGGCCCAGTATATCATTGAGGATATCAACAAGAAAAAGATAGACACTGAGACTGGGATAAAGGAACTAATGACAAAGGTCTGGCTGGGGAATGGGAGAACCACAGGGGGTCACAATAACAGGGCTGTTACAGGCCAGACCTAGGAGGAAAGGTGGGAGTAGTAACCAGAACCCAGAAGGAGAGGCCCAATACAGTTGACCATGCCATCAGGAGCAGTGACTCTTGGCTGAGGGACACAACGATCTCAAGGTTAACCTCCCTGGAGTGAAGGGAATGACTACTCTGCCCTCCCTCTCCCTGCTCCTCTGATATGCAGCCAGAAGCCAAGAACAAGGGGACCCACTGGTGTGGTCCATGCAGGTTGGCCTTCTAGAGGGCTGGTCAGAGAACCACACAGAGAAGGGTGGAAAGTGGATCTGCAGAGGTGAAGGGAGGAAATCTATTGACTCCTCTGTGCAGCCCATCACCCCATTAGCACCTTTTTTTATACCTCCAGGCCAGCACTTAAAACATTGAGCTTGAATGTGTATCTTCAGTCTGTCTCTATCCAAACCCCTGCACCCCGGGTTCCCAGCATGAAGGTAACATCTCTGACATTGGTTCCTGGAGCAGAGTTGGTGTTGACTTTGATGCGATATCTTAAGAACCATCTTAAACAAAGGGATCATCAAAATACGGTGACCACATCTTTTTTCTTTCCTATTTCAGGCCCTCACCACCACTTGTCTGTACAACTTTTTCAGTTTTTAACCAGCCACTCTCTCTTCACTTTCTGTCCCCTTCAGGATATTTTAGACCTAGCAGATTGATATTCCTGACCACAAAATCTAAGCTTAGCATACATGAATCTCTAAACTGACACATCTACTCCTTCCTACAAGTACCTTAGTTTTACGGGCTGGGTTATTCAAGACAGTTCTGTTCTAATATCTTGGCTTGATTTTAGGCTCTATGTCTTGATTTCCTCAACTCTAGGCCAGCAGGGTCAAGAGGCCCCAGATTGGTGGCAGTTGGCTCATAAACCTTGAAGTTCATGGGAATATTGCATACAGCAGAAACTCAGAATAAATGACAGAATGCTTAAATGACTGGGGAAGAGAGGTGTGGCCGGTTAGAGGGACATCACTGACCAGTACACATGTCACAGACCAAAGAGTATGTATCCTTATGACCTACTAAATCAAAAAATATTTAGATTGCATCTACCAAGACCCTCTTCTTCATGAAAACAAGTATGAGACCTATCCTTTGAGATTTTATAGTTTAAGTAGAGAGAAAGGACACAGGACAAGTAACTCTTAGTATCAGTACTTAGTTTCTAATATGAGAATGAACCTGATAGGCAGAAGGATATTTGGGATGATGTGATAGAACCTGCTCACTTCAAAGGTGAAGAAACTATGTCCCAGAAGTTTGAAGTGCCTCACCCAAGATCACATGGCCCAGTGACAGCATTGGGCCCTGCGCCCAGGGCCCAGAGCTCTAAGCCAAGTCAAATCCTCTCTCACCACTCTGAATTGCTGCACTGCTCCTTTATTAGCTAGCAGACCAAGCAACACTCTGTGGGTTTGCGCTTCAGGTTACTATTCTGGGATGCTCTTATTTAGAGATTCTTTATGCTGCCTTTAGAGTAGTGGCAGTAATAACACCACATTTTGCATAGCATTTTGTCTTCTTCTGTATGGGTTCACGTAGTATGTTTCTATTAATCCAAGGATTCCCTCACTCAACAAATATCTAAACACAGTCACCAATGAATAATTCTGAAACAAGGTGAATATTATGGGAGTTAAATTTGACTATAGACGTTAAGAAAGGGCTCCATGATGGAGACAGCAGGGAGCTGAGTTGCAGGAAATAAAGGAAATTTGAGCCTAAAGAGAGATGAAGGGGATTTGGGCAAAGGGAGTTTCAGGTGCTCATTTACAAAGGCAAGGAACCAAGAGCACGATCATTAAGGGTGGACACACTTGCATTCAGAATCCACACAGAAGTTGTAAGCACTTAAACTGCTCTTGTTGAATAATCCAGTGCCCTCCACATTGCCAGATCTAAGGGTAAATTCTTAGACCTTTTTTTTGTTTGTTTATCATTTCAACTTTTATTTTAGATCAGTGGGCACATGCACAGGTTTGTTACGTGGGTATATTGCATGATGCTGAGGTTTGGGGTACAATTGATCCCATCACCCACGTAGTGATCACAGTACCCAATAGGTAGTTTTTCAGCCCTTCCCCCATTCTGCCTCCCTGCTCTTGTATTCTCTGGTGCTTAGACCTGGTTTGACCTGACCTGCCAGCAGCGTCTGACTCAGATGATCACTGCCCTCATCGTTAAAGCACTGGCTCTGCTCGACGTTCAGAGTGTGCATTTTCACTACCTTCTGTCTCTGCTGTCTCACTTCACTTCCTCATTTTCCTTCATTATCCAGGTCGAGCACCTCAGGCCTCCTTTCTCCCTGATCTCTCCACTGTCACTCCTGCGTGGATAACTCTTGACTTTCAGTGTCATCCGTGTGCTGATAACACTGAGATGTAAAATTCTCCCCATTTTGCTTCACTGAACTATAGACATGTATAGCCAGCTGTCAGCCAATTCATCGTCTCCACTGGGTGGCTCATAGGCATCTCACACTTAATATGTCTAAGGCAAATTATTGATTTCCTCAACTCTCAGCCTGTGCCCCTTGATCATTTCCTGTCTTCTTTCAATTCTTCAGGCCAAAACCCTCAAAGTAATCCTAGTCTCCTTTCTTTCTCACATACTGTATATCCTGTCCATGAGATCTGGGCTGATTGCCTCCCGTCCCTCTGTCATCTTTCAAACGTGTCACTTTAATATTCCTGCAACTGATCTCACTATTCACTGCACCCTTGTCGGGCAGATCTTTTCAAAACTCAGAACAGACTCCACTATCCGTCTGCTCTCACATTTCAATCACTCCCCGCTCTGAATCAGAGAAAAAGCCAAAGTCTCTACCATGCCTACAAAGCTCAGCAGGTCATAGGACCTCTACCCTCACCTCACCCACTCTCACCCTCAGACACACTGGCAGTCTTACTGCTTCTTGAACACACCGGAGATACTCCTGTCTCAGGGATTTTGCACTTACCATCCCCCCTATCTAGAACATCCTCCCTCCAGATCTTCAATGGCTCCCTCCTTTTCCTCAGTCAGGATTCTGTTTACCTCTCACCTCCTCAGCAAGCCTTTACTCACTCCCCCATCTGAAATAGTAACCCCCATCACTACTGATCCCTTTCCCTACTTAATTTTTCTTTTTATCGCTTAACCATTTTCTGACATCATCTGATTTATTTGATAAGTTAGTGTCTGTTTTCTGCCACTAGACAGAGTCAGTGTCTGTTTTCATGCCACCATGAAAGCAAGGACCTTGTTTGCAAATAGGAAGATATGGGCTACACCCCAAACCCCTAGAACAGAGCCCAACACATGGTAGACCTTCAATAACATTTGTTGAATACATGAATAAAAGAGCCAGTCAACCAATATTAGGGAAGTTATTAGATCTCCCTGAGCCTTGATCCTATCATCAGTAAAATAGGATAGGGATAGTATTCACATAATGCGGTTATTAGAAGGTTCAGATAAGATAATAAATTTATAGCATATGGCTATTGAGCAATAGCTCAATCAATGGCTATGGTTGCTACTTTACTATTGTTTACTGTTATTACTATTCTGCTGGTGTGATTATCATTGTTATTATTTTATTTATCATATTGAAGAATGCCCACCATCTTCAACAAATATTTATTGAGCTTCTACTATGAGCCAGGCATCTGGTTAAATACTAGGGTTATAGCCATGAGTAATACAGTCACTTCACTCATGGACATTACAATGTAGTGTGCACATGGCATATGGCATAGTGAGTAACCTAGTTTGGGTCCCAAGCTACATGGAGGAAGACACTGTAGATGTAGGAAGGACGACTTCAGGGCAAGCATTAGAGAACCCTAGGGAGCAGCCTAAGACAATTGGTTTACTTTCTAGGCCATTTATAGTCACCAAAGTCTTTTGATCAGGGGAAGAACATATTGAGAATCATATTTTAAAAGTATTCAACTGGTGGGAATATGTATGTCAAGTTGCAGGGAGTTCAGATTTGGAACCATGTATGCCAGTTTATAACTGTTTTCTGGTTTGTCATTGTCATGCACTGATAGTAGGCACGTCACTTAGCTACTCTAACTTAAAAGGCTCTTGGTTGTAAACTGAATACAAGAGAAGCAGTCTCTCAGGTCCTTTTGGCTTTTCATACTATGGTAATTATTTATTACAATTATCCTTTACAGAAGACATGAGGTTCATGGTCGTATGAGGCATACTGAGAATATGTATGTTCCAAGAATTGGGCTAGTGACTGACACAGGTAGCCCTCATCTGATCCTCAGAACATTCCAGTGGCGTGAGCTCAGCAGTATCTGTTTTACAGGTGACAAAACAAGTCCAGAGAGACTAAGTGACTGACTCAAATTCTCACTTGAGTGACCAGACCAGGATTGAAATCCAGTTCCCCTGACAGACCCAAAGCCAAGTGTTCCTTTCACAATGCCCATCCTACCTGAATTAGTAGAAACACAGAGTTGGGGAAGAACTGATGGGCTTCAGCATTACTGTAGAAATGAGCTAGATGGGCTAGTTGCCAGATGTTGCCAGCTGGGTCCCAGGGGTAGAGCTGCCCAGTGGGAGGGGAAGCAGATGGTGGTAGCAGCCATGCAAAACTGGCTGTGCAGAAGAAGAGTTTTGATTGATTTTCATTTTTTAGCTTTTGTTTGGCTCTTAAAGGAAGAGAGAAAGACGTGATCTGTTAAATTTGGGTCATTTTGTTTTATTAAATCAGATCTCTTCAAGGATGAAAACTATGACTACAGTGTGTGTTTGACTCCCTGAACAACATTGAATGGTGCTATGAACAATTTGGTGCTCAGTACATGCCTGAGGGATTAACTGACATTGCAAAACAAGTAATATTCAAAACATCATCAGTTCTTGCATATGCAAACTTTAAAATTATAGTTACTGTGCTTGTTGCAAAGTAGATACTCTCTTTTGTCTGTAAAATCCACATGTCCACTGGTCTTTCACTATCCTATTATTTTCACTATAAAGAGAAGCACACACAACCGTGAAAATTGGTGAAGACCATTGAACATTAAATTGCTGATCTGAACCCTAGTATTTATCCAGTATGAGCGATGCCAATAAATACATTTAAATAAAGGGCACTAAGTAGGCACAGACATCTAGACATCTCTATGTCCATACCTGCAAGGGACTTTCAGCTCTAAAAGACACCCATAAACCTTAGATTTGAAAAAAGAATCAACTTGTAGAAAAGATGAAACAATAATTTTAAAAGTATACCTAGAAAATTTCAGAAGCGAAAAATGTATATTGTAGTAAGTTAATGACCATCATGTTTAACTGACATATTAAAAATAGGTGAAAGGGGAAAACAATTATTTAATTTAAAAAAAACATAGGTGTGAGAAGACCATGTTAAAGAATGGCAAACATTTACTGGTCAGATTCTTTTAAAATGGCCAGAATGTATCAGAAAGCAATAATCCTAACAAGTATGGTATCTTACGCTCAGCTTTACAAATATTAGATCATTGTATATGCCCAGGCCTGGTCATCTTACGGTGAGTGTCACCACCATCTTTTCAGTTCTCTCTCTCCCACTCCCTAACTCCCCTCTGTCACTGAGTACTGTTGATTTTGAACTCTTGATAGCTCTCAAATTCATGTACTTCTCTTCATTTTTATCTCAGAGCTCCCATAATCCCACCGCAATAGCCTCCCAACTGCCCCTCATTTCCCCCCCTGCACCCATCTCCCTACTCCCTGTTGTCCACACAGCAGCCAGAGTGACAGTTAAACACAAACCTGATCAAGGCTCACATAACCTTACTACCACCACCATCTCAGCCCCTGGGGGCACTCCGCTGCTTTTAAGGTGAAGTCCACACACCTTCACTTTATGTGGGCTCCACTTGTCACCCCAGTGTCATCCCACAACCCTCCCCTCGCTCTCTGCACCACCCACACTGGCTGTCTCTCAGTTCCATGAGCGCCTGTGTCTCCCTCTTGACTTAGGGCCTTGACTCACTTAGACGCTACCTGGGACTTTCTCACAACCCATCACTTCACCTGGTTAATTCCAGCTCATTCCTCAGGTCTCAGATCAAATAGCACCTGGTCAGAAGGTCTCTTATGGAGCCCCCTGTCCGGTGTTGGCCTCCCAGTTACAAATTGTCACAAGTCAATCGCATCTCTTCTTCACAGAATGTGATTATACATTTTTCTTGTGTTTATTTGTTCATTGTCTTCACTGCTTTTAAAGTACCTGAGGGTGGGTCCTTGTCTATTTTGGCTCACAAATATATTCCCAGCACCTAACAGTGTCTGGCTCAGTGTAGGTTTTCAATAAATGTCCAATGAATCAATCAATCAATCAATGATTTTTGGTGACAATATCAATCTTTAGACAATAAATTCACGTATTGTGTTAGCCTCATTAATCCTGAGCTTTGAAATGAAAATGAAGAAAAATTGAACATCCTCACTGTGTCTGCAAAGACATCCCCTCGGATGCCTTTAAGCAGTGTAGCTGTCTAAAGGACTTTCTGCTGCCCACACCAAGCCCACCCCACCTCTCTTCTCACCATTCTGACTCCCTTCTTTGGTTTTCCCATAGACTCCAAGGCTGCCAACGCTATGGGTTGTTATAAACTCTCACTCATATTTTTTTCTTTTGTGCCCAGTTCTTTTTTTTTTTTTCTTTCCAACTTTTATTTCAGTTTTGGAGGGTACATGTGCGGGTCTGTTACATGGGTAAATTGTGTGTCATGCGGGTTTGTTGTACAGATTATTTTGTTACTGAGGTGATAAACATAGTGCCCTATAGTTAGTTTTTTTTTTTATCCTCACCCTCCTCCCACCCTCCACCCTCAACTAGGTCCCTATGTCTGTTGTTCCCTTCTTTGTGTCTACGTATACTCGAGGTTTACCTTCCTCCTAAGTCAGAACATGCAGTGTTTGGTTTTCTGTTCCTGCATTAATTTGCTTAGGCTAATGGCCTCCAGCTCCATCCATGTTGCCGCAAAGGGCAGGATTTCATTCCTTTTATGGCTGAATAGTATTCCGTAGTGTATATATACCACATTTTCTTTATCTAATCCACCACTGGTGGGAATTTAGGTAGATTCCATGTCTTTGCTATTGTGAATAGTGCTGTGATGAACATACATGTGCAAGTGTCTTCATGGTGGAACTATTTATTTTCCTTTGGGTATATATTCAATAATGAGATTACTGGGTCAAATGGTAATTCTGTTTCAAGCTCTTTGAGAAATCTCCAAACTGCTTTCCACAGTGGCTGAACTCATTTGAATTTCCACCAGCAGTGTATAAGCATTCCCTTTTCTCTGCAACCTCACCAGTGTCTATCTTCAACTTTTTAATAATAGCCATTCTGACTGGTGTGAGATGGTATCTCATCGTGGTTTTGATTTGCATTTCTCTAATGATTAGTGGTGTTGAGCACTTTTTCATATACTTGTTGTTTGCCTATTCTTTAAACTTAGTTTAAACCTCAAAGTTTCCTAAAACAAGATAAACTCCCATAAGAGGCTCCAACTGTCAGATTTTATTTTAAGCAAAAATTATTCCGAATTATTGTCTCTTCTTCTTATATTTCTCCTTTGGCTCAATTTTACTACCTAAATCTTAATCTGGTTTTGAAATATTTCCAAAATATCTTTTGAGATATACATGTCAAGGTAATAAAATCAGCTATTTACTATCTATTTTGTTTGTCATGTAGTAGCAATATAACTCTATCACGTTTTAATTGTCCCAATGTCACCTTTTATTACATTTGGAAAGTTTTTGTCTTTATGGAGCAATTTTCTTTTTCTGTTTCAAATGCTTTCACCAGTTGCATACGATGAAAGTGGCTGTGGAAATGCTTCACTGAGAAAGTGGGATTTAACTTATAAACACAGCTGATACCATTAATATGCCAGGATATGGATATGCTTGATTCCATACCCTGACTGAACCCGTACTCTAATCTTCCAACTCAAAAAAGCATGCCTTTTTAGTTACAAAATAATTTGGCAGGGAAATGAGAATGGATCAACACCCTCCCATCATCTTTACCAGAAAGGTTCTAAAAAACTCATTTCAGAGAGTCAAGTCAGGAATATTGCATTAGGAGTGCATATAATAGATGCTAACTTAATATTGTCCTCAGCATGCTTTGTTCCCCCTCAGGTCCTAGGAGAGAAAAATATTGGCCAAAAGAGATGATATTTTATTTAACAGTGTAATGCTTTTATTGTCAGACTCATGGCCTTCAAGGGGTAGACCAGAGGCTCAAAGATGAAGGCAAATTTATGTTAAAATTATAAAATCTCAGTAGGTCCATGGATGTGGGCCATCAAAAACACTTTGCCATATTTCCATGTGGAGAAATCATGGAGTCATTTCAAAGACAGGCTGTAGGAAGGCAAGAATGTTAGTAACAGCACAAGCTTTGGCATCAGACTGCCTGGTTCAAATCTCATCAGTGCTATTTGCTAAATGGGAGAATTGAGCAAGTTTGTTTATCACAGGTGTTCCATTTTCCTCATCTATATGGTGAGGGTAATTATAGTACTGTACCTGTTTTACAGGATTCTTATTAGGGTTAAATGAGACAAGTATATAAAGTGCCTCTTACATAGTAAGCACTACATAAACGTTAGCTATTATTATTACAGTTGGGTCCTTAATTCTCAATGTGGATACCAACCAGCAAGAGTTTTGACTCTTCTAGACTCTGATTTTCTTAACTTGAAGAATTAGAATGTTTGTAAACACACTTTAAGATTCCCAAAGTGATTATTACTGTGAATATTAGGTAATAAAAGTTCACTTAAGTACCTGCCTACAGCATAATACAGAAAAGCATAGTCCAAAAAGTATAAAGGAGAAAAATAGCTATGTTCACATCTAAAATAATAACAGTTTCAGAAAACTTGGAAAATCCAAAGAAAAGTGTTAAAGAGTCCAAACAACTGAAGATTTCTAGCTAAGAGAAAGGCAATCTTGGGGCGTTGGGGGAAAAAAGGCTGAGCTGCAGGATTTAGCCTGGGTCCCATCTGCCCCCGAGGTTGGACAGTTGAGACCTAGAAGTTGTACTCTTCCCTTAACTGGCATCAAAGTTGGAAATTATTTTTCTTTCCCACGTTTTTAACTCCAAAACTTTGAATTCCTGAGTCTGGGGGAAATTAACACTTGGTAAATACAGTATTCAAAAGCAAGTTCCTGGCCAGGTGCGGTGGCTCACGCCTGTAATCCCAGCACTTTGGGAGGCCGAGACAGGCAGATCACGAGGTCAGGAGATCAAGACCATCCTGGCTAACACGGTGAAACCCCATCTCTACTAAAAAATACCAAAAATTAGCCTGGCGTGGTAGCAGGCACCTGTAGTCCCAGCTACTCCGGAGGCTGAGGCAGGAGAATGGTGTGAACCCGGGAGGCGGAGCTTGTGCCACTGCACACTCCAGCCTGGGCGGCAGAGCGAGACTCTGTCAAAAAAAAAAAAAAAAAATAGCAAGTTCCTGCATGGCCTTGCTGATTAATGACATGGAGTAAGGCTAAATTTAGCTAGTGGTTCCTAGGAGGTCCCTGAGTCCTTGGGACTCTAGTACTTATATTGATGTCACTGCCCTTGGTCAAGGTGTCAGGATAGGTAACCTGAAACTATGACTCTCTGTTCCCTGCCCATATTCTGTGATTAAAAAAGATAAACTTGCACACTGCTTGGCAACCAGAGTTAGGACTTTGTCCTGGGCTTTTAGAAGTTCTTCCTTCTTGCTTATGTCCTCTGAACCAAGAAAATACCAGTGTGGAAGCTCTCACTTGCCAAGGTTGGTGAACCCCACAAGGATCTGAGCCTTCACCTTAGCAGACTGGATGATTTTTCCAAAGGACATATGCAAACTTTTCTCGTTTATTTTTCCCTTTAGTTTTTTGTTTGTTTGTTTTCTTTGAGACTGAATTTCGCTCACTCTCGTCGCCCAGGCTGGACTGTGATGGCTTGATTTCGGCTCACTGCAAACTCCACCTCCTGGGTTCAAGCGATTCTCCTGCCTCAGCCTCCTGAATAGGTGGAATTACAGGTGTCCACCACCACGCCCCGCTAATTATTGTATTTTTAGTACAAAGTTTCACCATGTTGGCCAGGTTGGTCTCAAACTCCTGACCTCAGGTGATCCACCCGCCTTGGCCTCCCAAAGTGCCGGGATTACAGGCGTAAGCCACTGTTCCCAGCCCCTTTAGTAGTATTTTATCCATGGTCATGCCTTGTTTTCATCATTGAAATACTAAAGAGATAGAGGAGAGGGTAACAACAACAGCAACAACAAAAAGCTCTTCTCTCTCATTGTTCATGGAGATGCTGGCACCTACTGAGCAAGACGGTGGCATGCTAACTGCAGACCATATTCACCCCTCTAAGCTTCATTCACAGAGATGACCTAGGAGTTGAGATTCCCCAGCCTGGCCTCTGGTGTTCCTCATTTCTGGCACACTCCTTTTGATCTGGGGAGCACCATTAGCACAACTGAATGAGAGGATTGATCCCAGACACTTAGCTGGAGTTGCTATGTGTTAATCGGTTGTTCTAAGGTAGAAGACAGCTGCTTTGCCTTGAGAAAAGGCAATGAAGAATATCTCTCATTATTCTTAGAAAACCAGTATAGTTCACATTACAGGTGTCAAAAGACAGCTGAGATTGAACAATCTGAACACACAGTTAAAATAAATTCCAAGTGGAAAAGAGGCTTCATTCGTGTGGGAAAAGATTGTAATTCTAAGTGAAGTGAAGAAACTTTAAAACCATGGTAACCAAGAACTGTGCCGTCATGTGTGCCTGGTTTGCATTAATTGCAAACGTGCACTCCCCAGGTCTTTAAAATACAGCTGACGTGCCCCCATGAGAGAGAAATGAAGGAAGAGGAAACAAGCACTGGGCTTGCGCAAGTGCAAGTATTTTATTATCTCAACCAAGATTAATATTTCTAGTATACATTTTTAACTACAAGCTTTAGGTAGGTAACATCCTTTTAGATAAAAGTGAAGCCAGTCTCTAAACCAGGTCTTCTGATGACATGAAGTGGAAACATATAGATGTTGGGATCCTACCCCACAGTTTGAATCCCAATTCTGCCCACTAACTAGCATGTAGATAAGAGTATAAACATGAGGTAAAACATTCCAGCCGTGATAATACTTGGCTAATTTTTATAAAGTTTACCTCTGCCACTCTGTGTAAACAAATGACTGGTAACTTAATGATGTAAAGATTTTGAGAGAGGAGTAATGGGGAAAAGGACTAATTTACTAATTTACAGAGACAAGCTTAGGTTGTGTTAATTAAAAATACTTCTGTAGCATACTTTTATGCAAGCTGTTTTCCTTAGAAAGATGCTTTCTTTTTGCAACATAACTACTAATAAAGTTCAGGTTTTTAAAAAATAGCTGTGCTTCAGAAGAAATCAGAGTTATTTTGTGAATCACTTACTTTGGGCCTAGACAAATAATAAAGTATAATGTGGTATACCTGGCTTTAAGAGACTTTCAGTCTAGAGAGTAGGCAGAACGTATTCTCATAAAGCCACTAGTATTACAGTGTATTTCATACATCTATGTCTTATATGTATAATATGCATAACCACCCACAGCTACATATGGCAATATCAGTTACCTACTAAAACAAATTTACTAAATTGTCCCATACAAAATAAAACAGCAAATGTCTAGAAAAAGAGGACTCAGGATAGTGACTGTCATCGGGAATGAGTTCCAAGAGAAGGTTGGACTTGAGAAGGATTTTGCATAAAAGGTGCATCCTTATTCCCAAAGCACTTCCATGGTCCCTGCTCCCCAAACTATCAGGCCCAAACACCATGATCCCTGGCTTTCAGAGTTTTTTTGATTTGGTCCTGAGTACTCAACCATTTACATGATCTCCTTAATTTCCATTACGCCTTCTTATATAGCCTGTGGTCCTCATTTTGTCACTTAGTCAGTCCTGCAGCATTTCAGTCTCCTAATCCATAAAATGAAGACACTGGCCTCTACAAAGATCTCAACAGCCCCCTTTGTTCATGCTAATTTACAAAGCATTTGATCTTCCCAGTAGCTCTATGAGGTGGAGAGGACAGGGATTAGCCCATTTTTTAGTTAAGAACACCAGTCAAGGTGCTCTGTCTTCAAGCCCAGTGCAAACCCTTCAAGCCCATAAATATTGGGTGTCTGCCCTCCTCCGAGGTGGTTCCTGCCTCGATCCTCCATTGCTGTCTGTCCAACTCCTTCCCCATCCATCAGAGAACAGCTTCATTCCCAACTCTTTCCAAGACTGCTCCAGACTTTACAGGCCCACCCACCTTAGGCACCATTCCACCCACAGGCAGAAATACAGAGGCTGGCACTACTCACCTCTGTTACCTCCCTGCCTGCCTATCCCATCCAATCCTGCACACCCCAGAATGGTTCCCGGGGCCTGACACTTGTCTCCGCCATGGAGTGGTGAGACCTCAGGGCCCCTGCCTATTGGGTCTCTACACCCCACACTGTCCTGGCTTAAGGTGAGCCCATGGAGCTCATTCAGGAGAGGCTTGTAGGGTGGATTTGGGGTAAGAGGGAGGAGACAAGATGTGCTTCCCCTGGCATGGGGTGGAATGGAAAGAAGAATGGGCATGAAATCCAAGCAGACAAGGCCAGAAGACAAAGAGACTTCCAATAATGGTAAAATTAAGATCTACCTAGGTTGCAGTGTCTAAGAACTAAGGTTTTCTTTTCTCACTTTCTCTCCATCTCACAAACTACACACCACTCCCACTACCACCCCACTAGAAGCAAATTGCAGTTACCATGTACCCTGGGTTATTTAACACACTGAAATGAACAGCATTTGGCAGGATTCTGAGCAGTTATTTTGCACCACAGCACACACTAGAAACCAATGACCTGAACGATCTAAAGTTGCTGTTCTAGAACTGTTGTCTGCTTCTAACTAGCCCTCTTCCCAATTAACTTGAATTATTGAGCTTCATTCTTCCTTCACCAGTATGTGCAAGAGGACCCAAGCCATCACACAGCCTAAGGCAGGCCCTGATTCCTGGCCAGCTAACAGAAAGCAGACAGAGGATGTACCAGAGCTGTAGGTTTTATTTAAAAACAGTTGAGGATTTAGTACTAGAGCCCAGGGTGGCAGGAGAGCCTAGTGGGTAACACATGGACTCTCGAACCTGTGCTTGTATCCCAGTTCTTCTACTTAGCAGTTCTGTGGCTTTGGGTCCTTAGCATCTCTGTGACTCAGTTTCCCCAACTGTAAAATGGAGATAACAAGAATACCTACTTTCTCATGAGGATTAAATGAACTGAAATAAGTGAAGCTCATAGAACAGTCCCTGGCACACAGTAAGTAACAGGAAAGTGTTAGTTGCTATTATTTTTGTTGTCGTTGATTTCTCTTGCTATTACTGTTGTTCTTTGGAGGAAGGAGACATGATCTGATGCTCTTGCTGTGAGAATGAAGAGCCTAGCATAATAAATAGAGATTCGGCACACACAGAGTTCTAACTGTCAAGCCCTCGCCAGTCGCCCACTTCCCTCCTCCAGCACATCCACAGACACATGCTTTTAAAGAGAAAGAATTCCTCTGAGACAAAATGTTCCTTTCCTCTTGGTGACCTTGACTGAAGGAGCTGCCGCACACCCTGAAGTGGCCACCTGCTCCTCTTCTCCAATTCTTACCTAATCTCTGGGCCAGGAAGTGGAAAGAAAAGAGCAAGAATATTGAAAAACAGTCAAGAGGTTTGTTAAAGACTCTTCTCAAAATAGATCAGAGGCATGCACACATACTCAGGAACTTGGTCAGGTATTTACACGCACCTTCTAAATAAGCTGACTGGTGAATTTTCAAGGAGAATGTAGCTCAGGAGTCATCTATGGATAGCAGTGAGACACTCACCTCTTTTTCACCTCTGGAAACTTTCCACCATCACCTCCTCCACCCCCAGCTCTCTCAGAGTAACAACAACTTCTTTAAAGAGCCCAGCAAAGTTCTTTCTTCAGAGGTTGTTTGGGTTCATCCCATCATGTCCTAATATTTACATTTTGGATACAATTGGTGAATATTAATATTTCTTCCAAAGAGCTCAAATAAAATGTTTATTTCATGTTTAAAGTGAAATAAAAAGAAAATCCCTCAATGAGAAGAGTCCCTAGAGGAACATTTGAGGTTTGAGAATATTGCTAAGCCCAGGAATATAGAAGGACCCTTTTGGTCAAGTGAGAGGCAGGAGGCTTGGACATGAACAGAACCCCTTCTGAGTGTGTGATCAAGAAAAGGGGCCCATGTGTGTGGCGTGCGGGACCATGGGGATGTGTGAGTGTGGGGAGAGAGACTCTTAAATGATGCCACAGTTGATTCCTGGACTGCCTCAGGGTATAGAACAGAGCTAAAGCAGGGAAAGGAATACCCCCAAAGGCAGCCTCCTTCCTCAGGGTTGTAGGGCAGTGGAGTAGTGGCCGACGAGGCTGACCAGGAGTTTACTCTGGCTGCTTCCAGGATGTTATCTGACTCTATTTAGACAATTATTCCTTGGTATGGTTTGGCTGTGTGTCCCCACCCAAATCTTACCTTGAATTGTAATAATCCCCATGTGTCATGGGAGGGACCCAGTGGGAGGTAATGGAATCATGGGGGTGAGTTTTACCCGTGCTGTTCTCGTGATAGTGAAGATCTGATGGTTTTATAAAAAGAAGTTACCCTGCCCATGCTCTCTTGCCTGCCACCATGTAAGACGTGCCTTTCACCTTCCACCATGATTGTGAGGCCTCCCCAGCCATGTGGAACTGTGAGTCCATTAAACCTTTTTTTATATATAAATTACCATCTTGAGTATGCCTTTGTTAGCAGCATGAGAATGGACTAATTCATTCCTAAAAGAACTCTCCTCCAACTAACCACCTTGGTCACTGATGGGGACTTTCAAGTGCACAGTGAGAAGGGCAGGGGGCTGGGGAGGTGGGATCATAGATGTAATCATAGGAGTAGGTACTCAGGTAAGAACTGGAGCAGGTGATTCCAAGGTGAATAGGTGGTGAGTCAGCTGTGTGGAAACTTTTTTAGGACAATGATTAGGGTAAAAAAAAAATTTCTGGTAATCTTTTTTAAGCTAAAAGTATATTTGTTTATTCAACATTAAATACATGAGTTAAGTACCCACTGTGGGCCAAAGATGGTGCCTTAAGCTAACAGTGCACAAAGAAATGGGAAGAGATGCAAGATGGCCCTGAATAGAAATGACCTAGGGAAGCACATAAACATAATACAGAATGCTTGAAAGAAATTGATGCTGAGATCTGAGAACACAGAGCAACACTGTAATTTTACCCAGGGGTGTCAGGGAAAACGGCTCGGAAGAGTTGATATTTAGCTAGATAGTGAAGAAGAATAGGAGCTGGCCAGGCTAAGAAAAGTTAATGATTAAAAATGCAAAACCAGGATTAAATAGTACTGGGTCCAAATGATAGTTCAATCATTTACCACATGTAAAACCTTAATCTCTCTGAGCCTTAACTTCCTCATCTATAAAATGGGAATAATTCTGCCCACCTTGTAAAGAGAATTAAATAAGATGATAGCTGTACAGTTTTGTGCATAGTCTCAGCCCAAAGTAATCATCTGCAAATGGTAGCTATGGTTATTCTTTAGCCCATTTATTCTGGTCCTGGGCCATTAAAAAAAGTGGCAAAATGCAACCCTGAGGAATTCCAGACTTCAGGGAGGCCCAAAATTCAAAGAGGTTTTGGTTCACAGGCCTTCACCAGCCCTCTGGATAGGCAGAACATGTTGGTAGAGTGAAACGTGCTAGCACAGTGGAATATTCTTGTATCTGGGATTATAAAATATATAGGTAAGTTTCCTTCAGTTCTTAATTTCTGCCCATTCCAGGGCTTTATAACATGAGTCACACCCAGTCTCTAACTCACAAATCCCAATGAGGAAGAAATGAAACGCCAGCCACCTTCCCCATGTCTCCACTGCCAGTGGACTGCCCGTCAGTGTCCCACACCTTCCTCATAAGCCAGAGGCTCCCCTGCCCCCGAGCCACACCTTCCTCATTTTTTCTGTCCCTTCCTCATATTGAAAAATGTAAGAGGAGGAGGAGGAGGGGAATTCCAGTTTAGTTTAAACAGAACTCAGGGGGAAATGGCATTTGTTTTCACAAGGAGGAAATAAAGCCTTTTCAGTCACCCTATAAAGTTGCGCTAACATGGGCTCAGCAACCCCTTCATGTTCTCAAACTGTGATGCCCTCAGGTGTGGAACTTCCCAGGGCTGATGGTAACCAGCTGCTTCTGAAAGCAGCCACTGCTGTGGAGGTAACAGCAAGCTCAGGATACAAGATCTCCTAGGCTTAGGGCCAGATAAAGGTTTTCTGCTTTTGGAGGACTCTTGTTCCCATGGCTGGCATCCACTGAGAAAAGCCAGTGGGTAACAGAATAGTTAATACAGTGGTTCAAATATTTAATTACTATCTGTTTTATCTTATACCATTTGGCCTTATATTGGGCTGTACAAACTCTTAGAAGTGCCCCTTTGCCCAGCTGCCCTCAAGGGCCCATCAGGAGGAAAATAACTGGCTAATTCCAGCTCTGGTCATATAGGCTATCTTCTGTGGACATGGAAGGGTGACATGGAAGAGCCCCATTTGAAGATTGGGGGTACACTTGGAGCTAGAGAGCCACCCATCATATGGAGGAGAAGTGGTCACTCTATCACTTACAATAAAAAAAAAAAAAGATCACACTTTAGTTGGAGAACCTGCCTGATTTATCTTTAGAAAGAGGTGGTATATAAATAAATTCAGTAAATCACAAAGTTGGAGGGGACCCAACTGCTTAAAGTTAGAGAAGAATCTTTGAAAAAAGGCCAAACCTGTGATTTCCTATATTAAACTATCCCTGGAGCAAGAAAGAAGAGTCTTGCAAAAAAATCAGCTATATTCATTCTTTTCTTCCATTTTTTAAAAGGAGAAATTAAATTAAAAGGTCAGTTTTTTACACTGCTCTTAATTGCAATGACTGTATCTTTTTGAATCTTAAAATACTCCCATCACCTTACCCTATGGTTATAACCCTCCTTTCATAAGCTTTTAAAAGAGCTATTACAAGGCTTCAGTGAACTTTGAATTGTTCTAATTTCAACACAGTTTAGAGGCCAACAAGCCAAGAGGAGCCTTTCAAAGTAGGAGTGGAGGTTTTCCATAAGGGGAACTGACCTCGGACTTTCTCTGCTTGACCCAGTCTGCACATTTGAGCATTCAGTGCCATAATTCTGTCTTTACAATAGTAAAAAGGAAAAGAGAATTATTCTGATAATTATATTAATCTGGCTCAAAATGATTCCAGGAGCAAAGAAATGGATCTGTGAGTGTTCAGAAGCTTGTAAGCTCTGAAACGGTTGAATATGATCAGTCTTCGCAGACATGACAAGCTCTGGTCTTAGTCTTAATGTTAGCAATGATTTTTTTTGGTCTCTCTTTTAGAAATTATAACCAGCAGGATCATGGATGTCTGATGTAGCATTCTTTCATCCAGAGCTTTTTAGAAGTTACTAAAGAATTAACAAGTGGACTGATTTGCTTCTTAACTGTGCTACAATTCTTTTGGTGGGAAGGCTAATAAAACGAACAGTAACAGGAGCCGTTCATACCAGCAGACAAAAATAAATAAATAAAAGAAGAGATACTAAAATAATCTACAGTGATAAATCTCCAAAAATATGGGGGAGATTCATCACTTTTGAGACCTAGTACACAAGAGATGAGAATTGGTCCAGGATCATATATTTGCATAGCTCTTTAGATTGGTACACCTGGCATCTCATTTAATCCCCTTAAAATCATGCAAGATGGATAGAACACTCTTATTCCTCTGTCTCAGCAGGTAAGTAGTATAAGAGTCGTCAGGGTTAAGTAAATAGTTCATGGTCACACAGCTACTAATGGTTGAACCACACTCGAATCCACATATTCAGACTCCACATCTCTGGTGCTCTTTGCAGTGTGTTTAAGAGTCCCATTCATTTGTTCAAGTACTAGTAAATAATTTCCCAGTTGCCTAAAAGAGTAAATGGGGTCCCTAACACCAGCTTTAGTGCCAAAAACTCACTTTAAGTATTAGGGGACAAGAGCCCAGTTGATTCTTGCCATTTTTAAGGTGAAATGAAACTAAAGTATATTCATTATTAATGCAAAGCTCACACAAAAAGCATGTTGTGCTTCAAAGTAGTATTTGGAGGAGGTGTGGTTATTCTTACAAGGGTACATGCTCAAAGAGTTTTTTTAAACTGCCCATTAATAGTTGCTTTTGGAACCAGATTTCAAACTACAGAATAAAATACTCGCGTGACTTTATATTGCACCAAGATATTTCTACAAACAAAAAATAGTGTTACCTATCAGACCTGACCTTATTCTATATATCAAACTTCACTTTAGTCTCTATAAAACCAAGTTTACTATTCAAGAATGAAAACTGAACATATTTCCCACAGAGGAATGTTTTAAAATGCTTTGACTTGATTGCCTCATTAAAATTAGTGCATTTCCTACCAAGACGACCCTTTTGAAGTGGATACTGCCAATATTTTTATGAAAAAACCGAAAAAAACATTACTTTGCACTGACCCTTGAATAAAACATCCGAAGTCTCTCAATATTTCACAAGTAATAGAAAGATGAGGCAGAGCCCATAAAAGAAGAAAATAGGACATCAAGAAATCTAAAACCCACTACCCCTGCAAACAACAGCAGCAACAACAACAGATTGATGTCATTCTTAAAAAGATAATCAAAATATGACTAAGTACTCCTCTCTAAATTCCAGGCCAGCCAAAAAGTCTTGATAAATATTGACCATTTACCCAATTTCACCTGCATAAAAAGTGTTTTGGTAACAGAATTAAAATCCTGGGTTTTATTCTAGCTGTGAATGTCATGCAGAATGATCTGAAGTAGCTTTTCCCCCTTTCAGAGAAAAGATGGGATCAGGCAGAAGGTGGATACTATGCACGCCAAAGTCACATGATGCCCCGTATCCTCATGTATCTTCTTTTCTGTGCCCTTCCTCCTTCACAGGCAGTATCGCCGCCATTACCGTGACAGTCATTGCCGTGGTGCTGCTGGTGTTTGGAGTTGCAGCCTACCTAAAAATCAGGTGAGACGCAGCTTACTCTTAAAAAAAAGGGATTCTGTTTTGTTGGGCTCTGGGCTGAGCGCTGTTTTGCTGGATACTTGTTCCTTAATAGGTATCTTAGCCCTTAGAAATATTGGCAGAGAAGTGAAAAATGGCGGGTGTACTCCTACACCACACAACACAGGTATAGACGTACAGTATCTGAACCTTGGCAAAGTAGAAGAAGCAAGCTGAGATATACAGCATGATGATGCAATGGAACAAGAATTAACGTGGAGTCGGGAGACTGAAGCCTAGGCTCCCTGCCCCGAATGTACCTCATTACCCTGGGAAAGCCACATGCCTCTTAAAACTCACCTATTCTCATCTGTGAAAGGGGGTAGAAGGGTGGGATCGATGGTTCCTAAATTCTGATGTTCTGAATACTGAACTGTGGATTTGTACCCAATCTGTTAATGAGGTTTTCATTGATTCCAATGCAAAATGTAAAAAATATAAGGAAGGTGTGGCATTTCCTATAAAACCATTTTTTCCCCTGAGATTATGTCTTTATATTTTTGGCTTTAAAATATCTTTTCTCCTATGAAGTGATAGTAGCTGAGATTTTACTTTCTTTAGCCTAATAGGAAGTTGCAATACTCTGTGAGTCCTCCATTTTTGTTTTCTATTGCTCCGTGAAATCAAGTCTCAACACCACATTACTCACAGTCTCTGAGTGTCCTTCCAGCTGTAAAATGCCAGATGGCAAGTGACAGTCTTATTTCCTAGTCTGTGCAGTGCCCATAACAAAGGACAGAAAGACACAAGCTGCATGGTGAGCACACTCACCCTTGACCTCCAATTCGTTCTCCTCCCAGGAGCCAGAACCATTTCTATGCAAGCTCCTCTGCCCTGTCATTCCCTTCCTGAAAAACCCCAGTGGCTCCCCTTGCACTGAGAATTAAATTGTAACTCCTCAGCGTGGCCCTCAGTCATCCTGGACCGTGCCTGCCTCCCCTTTTCCAATCATCACATCCCTCTCTCCCTCTGAAGTCCTGAACTTCAGTCACTCCAGCTCCCTCCAATTCTTAGGACACACCAGGTTCTGTCCTTCCTTCCCCAGACCCTGCAATCTTGCTACTTCCTCCATGAGATGCTTGTCTTCTAGCTCCTTCTCATGCTGTGTACATTGACTTTCATCTCATTTCCTTTGAGAGATGTCCTTTCCAGTTTAGAGCCCCTGTTATTTACTCTCTTAGTGCCTTGTTAAGTCTATCCTGGATGTGACCACTGTCTATTATTTTATTTTATTGCTATCATTTTGTTTTTGTATATGTGTTGCTTGTTTATCGTCTCTTTTCCCCACAAAAAATGTAAGGTCCTTGAGGACCTGGATTTGTCTGTGAGGACACTGCTAGGGACCAAGACGGTGCTTGATATATTGAACAAATGACCAGTGAACCATAAGGACACACAATCCCATGGGCACTGTGGCGTACACACACAGACACCCCTGACTTGTCCCCCAAGCAGCCATGTTTCTTCCTCAAGAGGCTGTGCCACCCTGTCCTTCCCTCCTGCCCTTGACCCCACGTGGAGCTCATGGATATGATTCCTCATCTCAGAGCACATATCCACTCTGCTGCTGCCTCCTCTCATCCCCACTCGCCACCCAGCCCCACCCAGTGCCCACTGGGAGCGCTTCCCTCCTCCTTCCCTTTTATCTCCCTCCATCTTGTGTTCTAAATGTGCATCAAATCAATCTCGATAATGTCAAGTATGAGAGTGCCTTGTAATATCACCTGCATCTACGATACAAAGAACAGGAAAGCCAGGTTTTGAAGAGAAATTGGAATTAAAGGGCCCGCTTGACCTGTTTCTAATAAAACATTTTATAAAAGCATCCAGAAGTTTCCCCCAGATTTAAAAAAAATATTTATCTTCATTAAGTCTGCATGTCCTTGAGCACTAAACTTAATTTTATAAATTATATCTTACTGAATGGTTCCTTTTTCCATCTGGTTTAATTATTAGTTTATTGCTGCAGATACACCGTATTTTAATTACGAGTTAAATTGGCTTTTATGAACTACTCTGGGAACCTCGTTTCCATTTTATAACAAAGTATCTGTTGAAAAATATGTTCTGCCCCTCCTTCCCAAAAAGGAACTTACACATAAATTTTAGAGTCATTTTAGAATCACCAACGATGAGTTCCTAAAAGGCTACATTATCAAGAATACGACCTTCACTGAAGTGTGGAGTGAAATAGAAACACTTCCTTCTTGCTACACACTTCCCCAAAACGGTGCTGAAATAACTGGAAGGACTCTTCCTCTTCACTTTGGCAAGAATTCAAGTTTACCACCTCTAAACCCACACTGGCTATAGGCAGGCAGTCTAAAACAGTGATTAACAATTCAGACTCCAGAAGCAGGGAGCCCTCAGTTCAAATCCTGGCTCTACTACTTCCAGCACTGTGACCTGGGCATGTCACAGAGCACCACTAACCCTCATTTCCCTCACCTGTAAAATAAGGGCAGTAGTTTCTACCTTGTAGCATTGTTTGGAAGCAAGTATATAGCACTGCCAACATCATCATCATCATCAAAGTGGTAGACTGGAAGGAGCCCCAGGAAGACAGTCCTTGATAGATAGCTGTGGAGCGTCAGCCATGTGCCAGGCCACATTAGTGATGTGACACAGTTCTGCCATCACAGTACTTACCATGTTTGGAAAATTTTGTTAGCAGGCCGTTACAATTTGCTCTGATGAGTGCTGATTAAAATTTTATTTTAAGCTATATTTTCCCCAGGCGTTCAGAGCACCAGATAAATTAAGTAAATGATTAAATTGAATAAATCATTATTCTTCTTCCCCATACAGCTTCTGTCTCCTAAATGTAGTAAGATATACAGTGGCATAAATATAAGGTTGCTATTTATCTATTATGCTACTTAAGTTTAAGCACTATAAACTTAAGAATGGATACAGTTATTAGACCCTTAAGGGGTTTCAGAAACCCCCTAAGGAAAGCCCCTTTCTGCTTCTCTATTAATTATTTTGGTAAAATGATAACATAAGGAGATTAATCGTTGTTATGAATCTTAAGGCTATGCTAAAACCCCTTCAGCTGTTATTTTGCCAGGTTGTCGGAAAGCCCCATTAATCGTTCATCAAAAATACTTTAATTGACGTGTGTGTGTGCATGTATGTTCCTAAGGATAGGCTTTGCTTTGGTTGGGAACTTACTCGTCTTTCTTCATCCCAGATTTCTAAAAACAATAACATAACAAAAGATCTGTTTTCTGTGGTCTTTTAGCTTGTTTGGCTGGAGCAGCGAGTGACTAAAATCACAACCCATAGGGAGCCATTAGCTTCTGACCTGCAACCGTGGGATATGGCCCTGGCCCAGCCAAGTTCTCTGCAAATGCAAGGGGAGAATCTGCTTGAAAAGGCAGCCTCATGATCAGAAAAATAGAATGCTTGGCAAGCTCTGCTAACAGTGGGTGGGGACTTTTCACCTTTCTTCCCAAATCCTCATTTCCTCTAAAGGCATTGTAAACTTAAGAGCCATCTGCTTTTCACACTCCCTTTCTCCGGGGACCCATTACCCCTAGTTTTGTCACAATGACCCCTGCCTGGAGAACCACATCTTTTGGTAACCTGAGCCACTTTTGGATGTGACTTATAAAATGAACTGCCCTGAACCCAGGGCCCTTCTTGGTTTATGACCCCACCTTTTAACCAGCAGCAGTGTGGTGTGGAGGGAAGAATGTGAGCTTTGCAGTCAAGTTTAATGCTGACTCTTCTACTTACTATTTAGGCGGCCTTGGGCAAATTATTAACTCCTTGATCCTCAATTTTTTCAATCTGCAAAAAATAGAGTTAATAATATGTATCTTTCAAGGTTGTTTTAAAGACGAAATGAAGTAATGAATGCAGAGTAACTGGAGAGACTAGCATGGTGACTAAGATCATGCACTCTGGGGCAAGTTTTCTTTTTTTGAGTCGAAGTCTCGCTCTGTCGCCCAGGCTGGAGTGCAGTGGCGTGATCTCGGCTCACTGCAACCTCCACCTCCCGGGTTCAAGCAATTCTCCTGCCTCAGCCTCCTGAGTAGCTGGGACTACAGGCACACACCACCACACCTGGCTAATTTTTGTATTTTTAGTAGAGACGGGGTTTCACCATGTTGACCAGGGTGGTCTCGCTCTTCTGACCTGGTGATCCACCCACCTTGGCCTTCCAAAGTGCTGGGATTACAGGCGTGGGCCACTGCGCCCAGCCTGGGGCAAGTTTCTTAATCACTTTGTGCTCAGTTTCTTCATGTAAAATGAGACTATAATAATAATAGTACCTAACTCAAGATTGTTACAAAGATTAAATTATGATACATATAAACGTTCAGTGCCTGGTATGAGGTGAGGATGATGGAAGGTCAATTACTGTTACTGCTGTAGTTGTTAGAACAGTGCTTAGCAAATAGGGACTCAGTAAACTGGTAACCACCAACACATAGGCTGTGAGGTTGGGAGCACAGTCTCCATCCTACCATTTCCATTCAGTAGGCGTAGGGATTCAAAGGACAGGGGACAGAAGGAGGAGGAAGATGGCACAGCAGCTCATTTCCTAATTGAATATTGATATGGCGGTCTTCCATGTTCCTGTTTGGCAGTTTCGTTAGTGCTATTCTGAAACGTCTGTGAAGTTGAATCCATGTTACACATTTATAAATGGAAACTATCTCTGAGCAGTCTTTATGCCAGGGCTTGTTTGCAACTTTAAAAGAAAGCAAAGGCCCTGTCTGCCTTTTGCAGAACTATCTTTAATTAGTGATGATTGAAGAATGAGATAAGTCTGTTTTGATTTGTTTAAGTTGGCTCAAAACTGTTCAGCCAAGACATAATCTCCCTGCACAGGAGACTGTATCTGCTAAGACCAGTGATGTGGATGTTGCTGTAATTAGGTGTGCTGGTGACCCAGACAGACTACATGGGCTGTTCTCTTCACAAAAATAAATGCAATCTTGATTTATAGACACAACAGGACCTGTCTTTTAAGACGTCTTGTTAGAAGTCACCTATTTTGCTTTATGTCTTCTAGTGATTGCAGGTTGTACAATTGGATTCCTTCTGGTTGTTAGAGTAGGCCCAGCCAGCCATAAAGGCCAAGATCTTCTAGAATTTGTTATACACAGTTGACTTTTTCAGGTCACCTTTTGGAGTTCTGTAGGTCTTGTTTACTCAATTTTCTCCCTCAGTGGTTCTTAAACTTTAATGTGCATAAGAATCAATGGAAGAGTTTATTAAAAACACAGTTTCCGGCCGGGTGCGGTGGCTCACGCCTGTAATCCCAGCAATTTGGGAGGCCGAGGCGGGCAGATCATGAGGTCAGGAGATCGAGACCATCCTGGCTAACACAGTGAAACCCCGTCTCTACTAAAAATACAAAAAAAAATTAGCTGGCCCTGGTGGCGGGCACCTGTAGTCCCAGCTGCTCGGGAGGCTGAGGCAGGAGAATGGCATGAACCTGGGATGTGGAGCTTGCAGTGAGCCGAAATCGCACCACTGCACTCCAGCCTGCGTGACACAGCGAGAAAAAAAAAAAACAGTTTCCTGGGTCTCATCCCCATAGATTCAGATTCAGTAGGTCCAGGTGGGGCCCTTGCATTTACATATCTAACTAGCTCAAAGGTGATGCCAGTGCTGCTGGTCCAAGGATCACACTTTGAGTAGCCCTGTTTTACCTGCTTCTAACACTCCAGTAGCCCTGTTTTACTCATTTCTAACACTCCAAACACACTCTCTGCTGTAGAGTTTCCCAGATAGATTGCCCTGTTGTTTCATATATATTTCAGATATGTTGCCCTGTTTCAGATATATTGCCTTTGTAATTTTGAACATGCTGATCCCTCTGTGAGAGGTGTTTGGTTCACCCCTTTCTCAATCTGGCTAATTTCAAGTCGTCCAGCTCAAGAGAGATCTCCTTTGGGAAGCCTTCATTCACCTTTCCATACTGAGTTCCTTGCTGTGCATGCTTCCCTCATACCATGTGCTTCCCTGTACTGCAATCAGTGCATTCTCTACCAGTTTCCTCCACTAGAACAATATCAAGCCCCTGGCAGTACCTGACGTATAGTAGTTGCTTAATGAACATTTATTGGATGAGTTCATGAGTCTGAATAGGAAAGTTTGGGGGTGCAGCAGTAACATTCGTTTACTCCTAATCAAGAAGAACCAGGGTTTGGGGAAGGGGAAGCCATGGGAATCTGTTAAACCACACAGATTTTTACTAGCTACGTCGTGACACTGAGCTAGTTTACAAATAAACAGATGTGCCAATGTGTAGACCTTTTCTGTGATGATTGTCTGCCAATAGTAATGCCATCTGGCAGATAATTTTTTAAATAAACAAATATGACCTGCCCCTTCAAAGCAAAGGTAATTATTTCAAGATATGCTTGAAAGTAACAGCTTTTTAAAAGAAACCCAGAGTCTGGAAAAAAAAGGATTTTAAAAATAAATATTTGGAAATATTCCCATCAGTGAGATTTTTGTTTAAAAGATGGAACTGATAGGATTCCTTAGTTGTGATACTCACTCTGCCACTAACTTGCTGTTGTAACTTTGGGTGAATAAAATAAATTGTAATGATTTCAGTTTTCTTAGCCCCAAAATTGTGGCTCACAATATTAATTTCTTAGTTTTGACAAATGTACCACAATTATGTATCAACATTAGTGGAAGCTGGGTGAAGGGTATACGGGAAATCTTTGTACTATCTTTGCAGCTTTTCTCTAAATCTAAAATCATTCCAACATACAAAGTTTTTTTTTTTTTTTAATTATGACTCAGTAGCTACCACAAAGATATATTGTTTGCTTTTGCCTCAGGGCCTCTGTACTTGCTGCTCCCTCTGTCTACACGGTATCCCTCGGTTATCCACATGGCTCATCCCTCATCTCCTCTATGTGTCTGCTCAAAGATGTCTTAGTGAGACCTTCCTGATCATCATATTCAGAATTACAGTCCCCACCTCCTACTGGGAACTCCTCACCACCCCACCCACTTCTTCTATTTGTTTTCTCCATGGACTTAGTAACATTCACCATGTTATTATTTGTATATTATTTACTGTGTCTCCCCACGTAGAATGTAAGCTCCCTAAGGACAGGGATTTTGATCTGTTCAGTTTATTAAGGTATCAACCAGGTGCTAGAATAGGGCCTGATAGATGGTAAGTTTTCAATGAATACTTAAAGAAGCCAGGCAGGAAATGATAATCAGAAAAAAAGAGGAAACGATGGAAACAATGAAAAGGAGACAGTGACAGCTGCATCAAACAGTTTTGTTCATGGACAAGAGTCTAAGGCTTAATTACTCATGGCTAATGAACTGAAAGTTCAGCTGCATTTTTCCAGCACTAAGCCATGTCTTAATCATCTTTGTATCCTTCCATATTTCTTCATATCCTTAGCACATGGTAAGCACTAATGATTGAATGGCAAGACTTGCTTGACTAAAGAGGAGAGGGCTTTGTGGGGCATAGTCATAAATAAAGGTGGAGACTTGTGGAGAACTGGGGCTGACCCTTGTAAAGGACAAGGTGTTTCCTAAAATATGTTTTGTTTCAACGCAAGAAAAGGGACACTTCACTCATTTTCAAAGACAATAGAGTTTCATTAAGTATTGATGCTACAGTTATCTTTAAATAGGTACCATTTTGCAGTGTTGGAGAATACCTCAAGCCACAAATGTCACCACATCATTTACCATTTGTCACCAACAAGTGGTCACCAAGTAGGGGCAGGGAGTAGGGAGTGCTGCTTTCTATTATGGAAAAGCCACTAGAGAAAGAGAGCAATGAGGGAAGAGTTTAAAAGAAATCATTCTTCATTTTTCCCCCTCGGGTTTTAATTTGCTTACTGCACCATATGATACAGTAGAATCACATTGACAATAAGCACAGTGCCATTGATTAACGGGCTGTGAGCACTGTGCTAAGGGCCTTAAAGCCACATCATTGCATGCTAGTCCAGCCATAATTCTCTTTTCCCTTCCTATGTTTAAAGTCAAAACAGTGACTTTGACCATCAATATTCCTTATGGGATGTTTTCATTTTTCCAATTATACTATACAATGAATTTCCATGGGCCATATTAATCCTAGCTGGTATTAGCCAAACCCCATAGACACTCCATATACACTATCTATGCTGCTGCATATAAGCAGTTATCATCAAATATTTATAAAATAACCATTATATCAACAGCAACATGTTAGGTGTTTCAGGTAGTTAGAAGAAAAGTAGGACATAGTCTGCCCTCAAGAAGTTTACCATCTAAGCGGAGCCAAGACACAGCAAAGAGAAAACATGGCTATATTGAATCAGTGCCAGTCTTTATTAAGACTTTTAGTAAATAAAATTGCTTTGAACTTACAATGACATCATTCATCCAGATTGCTGTTCAGGTTGAAATTAGATGAAGCAATGTTGCCTTATAAAGCAAGCAAAGAGACCTTGGTTTCATTAGCAGCACTACCATTAAATAACATTGACAAAGTCACCTAAATTCCTTGGGTCCCACTTTACTTATCTTGAGAATGGGAGTTGCTTTGTTTTTTTGGTTTCTGATTGTCTTTTTTTTTTAACCTCATACACTATGCAAATGCCAATCTGAAAACCTCCCCATTTCCATCCAAAATGTGCCATGATTTAAGAGGTTCTGACCTAGAGAGAAGTTTAACATGCTCACTAATTATTGTCCTCTTATCACACGTACAAAAAATGTGTTTGTCTTACTCTTACTACAATAGTATCCAATTTGTCCAAACCTGGCTGGAATCCCAGTACACCCAATTTTTCCTGTTTAAGCTCGTTAATGTGGTAAATAAGCCCTATGGGTTCAGTACATTCCCAATTTTGGTTCATCCATAGCTCTTGTATATCTTTCCTCACTTATCAGCATTTTACTCAACTCACTGTTTCTTTAATGGGAAGGAAAAAAAAAAAACAAAGTAAAGGCCAATCTTTTTCCTTTATTTTACTAGTGTTTGTATAGGAGGTGTGTCTTACAGTATAGGAGATTCAGATATAGCATTAACCGAATAGTCTTGCCTAAAATAACCATAGCCAGTAAACCTGACAGCCAGAAGATTTTCAATCCTCTAACCCCCATTCCAACATACTAATAAACTTTAAAAATTCAAATACAATAACAATCATGTAAGAAACTGGTTTTATAACTATGCCTGGGGTATAGTTTCAAGAGTTCCCAGTGGGAGGAGGTTCATTTTTCATTCAATGACATTTTTTACTATTTGGCAGATTCACCGTGTGCTTGTATAAGATTTATTATATTAAAAATTTAAAAACAATATTGGCCAACATTCATTGCACGTTTACTATGTGGCCGGCCTTTTATATTCATTACCTTATTTAATCCTCCTAACAACCATAAAGCAATTTTTTTTAAAGTTTCTCCATTTTATAGATGAAGAAACAGGGGGTTAAAAACTTATTCAAGGACATACATTTATTGACCAAACTCACATTTTATGGGAATAAAAATATATGATAGAGATAAAAATTATGTGAGAAGTTCAATTACCATACAAGGTGAAGCAGGAGTACCCTATCAATAAAGGAGCATGTTTATTGAGTATATTTTGCCAGGCTTGTAGCAGTAAGTTATGCTGAAATTTAGGCAGAGCTCCAGGGCTTTAGTTACCGGATTTTAACTTGTTCATTCTACAGCTTCCATTTCTCAACCATCCTGTTAAAGGATTTGATTGGAACTGGAGGTTTCACATTTGGGGAGAGTGTTGGCCATAGACAGCCCATGACCTTTGTTTACCAAAACTACCTCCCTTATTTCTATAGATCAAAGAAGCAGTGGTGTTTCTGGGTTTCTATTTATGGTCTCTTTCATTCCCATACCCACAGAAATAAATGTGAGCCTTTAGGGAAAGCAAATTGTGGAACATCTTCAGGTTTTCAGGTACATAGATTAGGTCAGCTGAATCAGCCTTCAGGACATAAATCAGAATTTTGAAGGCTAAGAGTTTGAAACAAGCTCAGCAAAGGTCTACTTCTTTGCAAAAAAAAAAAAAAATTGTCTTTTTGCAAATACCTGGCAGATGTAAATAAGCTTCAAAATTGCAATAGCAATTATTTTAGCAACAGATATAAGTACACCAAATGCTTTTTGCACCTTTGAATTGTGTTTTCATTTTGTTTAATTTTCACATCTAGCTGAGATAAAAATTAGTGGGAGTGGTCATTTTTTGTACTGTATCTAGCATACATGATTTCCAGTAGCAAGGTATAATAATTCATATGCTAGCATGAGCCTTAGAGGTAACAAATGCTCATTTTGTGATGCTCTTCTAATCCTGCCATTAGTTTTAGTCTTAAAATGACCATATTCCTTTCCAGGGAGCTCCCGTCTTATGAACAGATCAGTTTTGGGGGATCTCTGGATTTATTTTTTCCAATCACTGTTTCTTTCATAAACACGTATTGAGGACTTACTGTGTGTCAGATATTCTTCTGGGTGCTGGAGTTAGAGCTAAGAATAAACACACCAGGCAAATAAATAATCCATACCTGCATGGAGGTTACAGTCTAGTTCTGGAAGAGAAGCAATAACAAGTAAATTATATAGTATGTTAGAAGGTGAGGAGTACTATGAGAAATATTAAGCTGGGAGTCTGGGGTGGGGGTTGAAAACTTAAATTGAATTGTGTTTTAGTCCATTTTCACACTTCTGATAAACATACCCGAGACTGAGCAATTTACAAAAGAAAGAGGTTTAATTGGACTTACAGTTCCATGTGGCTGGGGAAGCCTCAAAATCATGGCGGAAGGCAAGGAGGCACAAGTCACATCTTATGTGGATGGCAGCAGGCAATAAAAAAGAAAGCTTGTTCAGGGAAACTCCCCCTTACAGAACCATCAGATCTCATGAGACTCATTCACTATCATGAGAACAGCACAGGAAAGACCCGCCCCCATAATTTGATCACCTTCCACAGGGTTCCTCCCACAACATGTGGGAACTGTGGGAGCTGCAATTCAAGATGAGATTTGGGTGGGGACACAGCCAAACCATATCAAGTTGTTAAGGAAGGCCTCACTGAGAAGGTGATATTTGAGCGAAGACTTGAAGGAAATGAGAGAATGAGCTGTGTGGAGACCTGGAGGACAATTGTTCCAAGCCAAGGAAACAGTCAGTGCAAAGGCCCTGAGGCAAAGATGTGTCAGGCATGAGAGCGAAGAGAAGGAGACCAGTATGGTTATAGCAGAGGGAGCAAGGGTCCTATAACAGGGGCTGGTATGCTTAGAAAAGTAGCTGGGGCCAGATCCCATAGGGCTTTGCAAGGCATTTTAATGATTTGGCTTTTACTCTGAGATGAGGATCCATTCAAAGGTTTTGAACAGAGGAGTGATAACAATCTGATTTCATTTCTTATAGATATATGATTAATTATGCAAGAGGGTCTCACAATTAATTATCCACCAAATTCTGCTTAACCCATATTGCCATTCAACTAAGGTGCTAATGAGACTCTGAGAACTTGTGCTCTAAGTGCTGGATTTAGATAATGGAGATGGGGATTTGGCTGACAGCTCAGTTGGATGACTTTGGGCACTTCAATTAACATCTCTGAGCCCCATTTTCCTTGTCAGAGAAATAAGTTTAAACTATACCTGCCCCATGGCCTTATTTTGAGGATCAAGTAAAAACTAAATATAGAAGCACTTTATAAATTATAAGACAATATAAATGTCAGGAGAGGTGGTGATAGCAACAGTGGTTGTGGTTGTGTCACCATTATTTCAGGGAAAATTAAGCCCAGAACCTAAGTCAGAATGTTAGGAATGCAAGCTTCCCTTTCCCATGTCTTCTTATTAAATTACTATGGAAATGGGGCCTCCTCTTCCTTCCCCAGCACTTGGGATCCAGAAGACAACAAGGACTCAGATGATCCCAACAGAACATGCCAGTCAAGATCCTAGCAGGAAGAGTTGTCACTGACAGGGTGTTTGGTAGACCGGGGCCTCCACGGTGGGTGGGTCTGCTGTCCTAGTGAGAGCGTCACACCTTTCCCTCTCCCTGGCCCCATAAGCATCCCCAGTTCAGTGCAGGGCATTATGCTGTCCTCAGATGGGCAACTTTTCCAAGTAATCACAACCCTCTTCTGTTTCTCCACCAGGCATTCCTCCTATGGAAGACTTTTGGACGACCATGACTACGGGTCCTGGGGAAACTACAACAACCCTCTGTATGATGACTCCTAACAACAGAATATGGCCTGGGATGAGGATTAACTGTTCTTTATTTATAAGTGCTTATCCAGTAGAATTAATAAGTACCTGATGCGCATTGAACGACAATCTTAAGCCCTGTTTTGTTGGTATGGTTGTTTTTGTTTTCCTCCCTCTCCTCTGGCTGCTACAACTTCCCCTTTCTGGTACAAGAAGAACCATTCTTTAAAGGTGAGTGGAGGCTGATTTGCAGCTGAAGTGGGCCAGCCTTGCACCAGCCAGGCCAGACCACCATGGTGAAGGCTTCTTTCCCCACTGCAGGACCCACTTTGAGAAGGACCGAGGAGGAGGATTTGGGTTGTTTTGTTAGGGGTTACTTTCAGGGGAACATTTCATTTGTGTTATTTCTTAAACTTCTATTTAGGAAATTACATTAAGTATTAATGAGGGGAAAGGAAATGAGCTCTACGAGGATTTCACCCTGCATGGGAGAGAGCAGGGTTTTCTCAGATTCCTTTTTAATCTCTATTTATCTGGTTGTTTCTGACAGGATGCTGCCTGCTTGGCTCTACAAGCTGGAAAGCAGCTTCTTAGCTGCCTAATTAATGAAAGATGAAAATAGGTAGTGCCCTGGAGGGGGCCAGCAGGTCACGGGGCAGAATCTCTCAGGTTGCTGTGGGATCTCAGTGTGCCCCTACCTGTTCTCCCCTCCAGGCCACCTGTCTCTGTAAAGGATGTCTGCTCTGTTCAAAAGGCAGCTGGGATCCCAGCCCACAAGTGATCAGCAGAGTTGCATTTCCAAAGAAAAAGGCTGTGAGATGAGCTGAGTTATAGAGAGAAAGGGAGAGGCATGTACGGTGTGGGGAAGTGGAAGAGAAGCTGGCGGGGGAGAAGGAGGCTAACCTGCACTGAGTACTTCATTAGGACAAGTGAGAATCAGCTATTGATAATGGCCAGAGATATCCACAGCTTGGAGGAGCCCAGAGACTGTTTGCTTTATACCCACACAGCAACTGGTCCACTGCTTTACTGTCTGTTGGATAATGGCTGTAAACTCTTTAAAAACAAAACAAAACAAAAAAGAGGCACTAGTCTATCTGCAATTACTCAACGAGGCATTTTCATAGGAAACAGACTATGATTAATCCATTTATTCTTCCCACACACTTACCTTACTAATTCTTCGCTTTAATAAATGAGCAACCCTGGGTATAGTCTTAAAATTCTGCACAATAAATTTTGAGAAAGAATTGTTCCTCTTTGTAGGTATCTGTGTATTGCAATCATTCTCAACCAGGAGGTGATTTTGCCCCCTGCCTCCACCCCAGGGACATTCAAAAATGTCTGGTGACACTTTTCATTGTCATGACTTGGGGGTGCTACTAGAGGCCAGGAATGCTGCCAAACATTCTACGATGCACAGCACAACCTACAACAGCAAAGAATCATCCACCCCAAAATATCAGTAGTGCCGAGATTGAGAAGCCCTGATTTATCACAATGCCCACTGTGACAGAACAAGACACTCACAGATTATTGATACGTTTTATTTTTAACAAAATGAAATGATGTGTTAAGTTTTTATTTCCAAAGTGTTTAGTTTATTGGCTGATGGGTTGTTCTTGGTATGCATGGTGACCTTTTTATTTCTGTGTGCTTCCTAAAGAGCTTTATTTCATGGCGACAACTCTGTCTTCTTGTAACAGCTGATATTAGCAAGCAGCATCTTATGTCCTGATTTCATGTAGTAGAAAACAAACATTGGGTCTGACTTCAAAATGTGTTGTATTGTCCTACAGTGTCATAAAGAACCTGAAAATGAACTTTTGTTTCTAAAGTTGGACCTTGCTGCCATGACTGTTTAGTTTACAGAAACTTGACCCCGGCTCGTCCTGTCTCTGGCTGTGGCCCGGCCAAGCACTGAAAACCCCTCTGGTCTCAGAGACAGTAGGGGCAGTGCCACTTTCTACAACCTGCCAACACACACTGGAGTAATTCTGAAAAAAATTATTCCTAAACTCTCTAAGTGCGGACGGAGAATGAGCAAGCCCTAGAAGTATTTTACAACCATAGTGGGTAATGAGGAGGGGGCTTACTGGAATCGTGATATCTCTGAATATTGAAAACAACAACTAAAAAAGTGGACCTTCTCAGAAAAAAAGGGCAGCAAATGACCAAGGGCGCCCCTTCTGGCCGTGCTTGGCTTGAGTAACTGTCTTTCTTTCCCCACCCCCATCACAGGGCTTTCAGTTTGGCAAAGGAAAAGCAGATAAAAACAGAACATTCCATATGTTTCTTTCTCCATCGGCCAAAAACATTTTGACACAATGTTTGTGAAACACCTTTGGAGAGGTGCACTTCTGAATGCTGCCTCTGCCGTAAATCCTGGGGCAAGGGATCAGCCTCTTCCCAGGAACCATGGCCTTCTATAAACCGTGAACTCAAGCAGGCATTTTTTTTTTTCTTACCGAAAGGCTGCTATTGTGCAAGGGCACATAATGGGTCTGTTGCTCTTATTGGCTTCCAAATGTGCATGGCAAAGAGAGAGATGTGGGCCTAGAGCAGATATATTCAGCAAGGTGACAGTTTCCCATAGCAATTCTAACACTTCTTATCTTATGTGAGAATAAAATATTTAAGGGTTGAACCTTATTTTGCCAAATGTATCTTTTCTGCTTTTGAATTGGGCAAAAGATTTTAGCAACTATATTCTACAAATGTTACTTATAACACACACACACACATCTGAAATATATGCCGAAAATTGACGTCTTTGACCTCAGGGAGAGCACCTGTCCAGGTCTACCTAAAGGAAATGGCTCCAGTGGGTCTAAACAACCACATCCTATCCATGGATAGGTCTAGTCATAACACTTTAGAGAGAATGTCAGAGCAGGAGGGAGGCAAGCCGCCTCTTCTCGGCCATCGACTGCAGATGATGAAAGAGCGGGATTCAACTTTGTTTTCTTTTCCTGTGGCCCCAATGAAACCTCTGCCCTCCCTGCACGTCTGTGTCTTCATTTCTAAAATGGGGGTGATGCTTTCATATTGACCTCACCTCATACTACCTCACAGATGTATTGTGAGGATTAATAAAATTATGTCTATGGTATTTTCAGTTTCTGGAGAAAAATACTTATAGACAGTTTAACTATTACATAGATATATAAGTGATCTCAGTTTCTTGTTTGCTGTGATACTAATGTGTTGTTTTAACTTATTCCATAAAATGACAGTTGTGTCCTAGCCACATGAGACAGCTGTCTAAGCTCTGGACTACCCCTTTGTACAGCTGAATCACTGCAGGGTTGACCATGCCTGGTGCCACAGCCATGGTTTCCATTTCTAGATGAAAGGATGGCCTCAAAGACTCTTGGATCAGAATCAGGAGACTAGGGAAAACAGGATGGATACCTGAGCACTAACAGCAGTAGACGTAGACCTCTGTCCTTTACCATCTGAGGTCTTCTGGATTCTTTGTGGGGTTAATTTTGATTTGATGTCATCTGTTTGCCCTTCATCTTGCTTGCAAGTGTGCATGGTTCAATCCCTCACATCCAGGAAATGAATTTTGCAATTGGGCCAGATGCTAATTTGCACGTTGATTCACCTTCTTTTCCTTTAAGCCTTTTTTTTTTTTTTTTTTTTTTTTTGGCAAATGAATGTACCATTTCAACTTTGATTTTAATAGTGCTAGTTGATATTGGTAATAATGCTAACCAAGAGATCAATGCCAGATTTTTCTCTTGGGGTAAGTTAGCTGAAGTCATTTAAAGATGGAAAGGTGGGAAAATTCTTTGATATTTGATGTCATTGTATCCACATTTGTTGTAAGACATATTGCATACCAATTACAATTATATCAATTAAAGTTGATAAAAGCTTCCATCTGGCTGTGGGTGATTCACATTTTGATATATTTTGTTATTCAAACCACTTGATTGATAGGCTCAATACAACTCATATTAAGTAGTTTTGACTTGTTCTTAAAGAAAATGTATCCCACACCAGTAAATATTTTCTGCATAGCAGAAAGGTCTTTCTGACCTTGAAACAGAATTGAAGAATGTCAGAATTGAAGAAACTTGTCAAGAATTGAAGAACTGAAGAAACTTTTCAAGCAGTGATTTTACTCTCAAATATACTCTGGACCTTATAAAATAGATGTAAAAACAAACACTTTGATTCAATGAGTTGATAGCAATACATAATCAAGTCATATTAAAGTATATTGGCATTAGTAATACATTTGACATTTGCTTCACTCCCCTTTAAAAATTAAATTCAGCATACTCATCCTTATCTGACAGTTAAATAGCAGGCAATTTCAGTCATCCAAAATATAATTTCAAACCCCAAAAGCAAACTAAAGATGATTCTGATTCCAAAGAAAAGAGCAGCAGCAAAACCCATTCATTTTGTTCCATAGGAAAGGAATGGATCACCTGCAAGCTAGAACTTGTTGATTAGATGATGGATATAAACTTGAGGTCAGGTTTAAAAGGTTTAGTTACTTGGTCAGATTTCATAAGTTTAGTTACTTGGCTCCCAGTGACATAGCATGGAGGATTGACTGGGAAGAGTCAAGATATGGAATGAGGATTGAGCATGAAACAGGCCCTTTCCATTAATTATTTGGTCATTTCTCGAGGAGCATTTCGTGGGCACAAAAGCAACTAAAAACCCTATTATTTACTCCCCCAAAATTCAATAGCACTCTCCAATAGCTGACTATGTTTTGACTTCTGTCAGAAAGCACTGAATCATAAATGACCTTTAAAAACACTGATCATGTTGGGAAAAACCTATAAGAGGCAAGATGCCTTCCTTTAAAGGACCTAGTCTTTGGCAGATGTAGACTACATTTGCTGCACCAAAACACGATTAATCAGTTTGAGTCAACAAATATACTGAGTTTTTATCCTAAGCAAGATACACAATAATTACTACAAAAACAGAAGTATAATATTCTTTAGGGAACTTGGGTGTCTGTGAGCATTATCTAGTGTAATCCTTGCATCTGCTTTAGCGGTCATTACATTATCTCCATTTTACAGATGGGGAAACTGAAGTTCCAGAATATTAAATTTATTCATCCACATATTGAATCCTTCTATGTACTCTGTAATGAACAAGATAGTCCCTGTCCTCCAAGTATTTACAGTTTAGTAAGTGGAAGAGGTGGGGTTCAAACCATGTCCATCTGGCACCAGAGCCCTTGGTCTTTTACCACCCAAAGGACTGGTGTCCAGTGTAAATCTAACCTGGGTCTTAAGACCCGCATACCTGCTGCTCATATGAGACCTTCTGCCCCTTGCAAAGTCCCTCTCAGCTATTTCAGGCAGTCTCAAGGGTGTCTAGCATGCAGTCCAGAGCAAGCCCAGTCAGCTCTTAAAGCACATATCCCCTGCCAGACACTGTCTCTTTCTGCTGACTCCCACATCTATGGCTGTGTTCTCTGCCAAAGGGGAGACTGCCTTCCCTCCTGTCCTGTCAGGACACCAGCACAGAGCCCCATTGTCTCACAGAATTTTGGTGAAAATCTCTCCTAATTTCAACTTGCAGCCTCCCTGCTCTTCCCAAGAATCAGATATGAATTCATGGCAGCCTAGACTAGAGATGCTGCCCTCGGAGTCTCTCCCTGATCTTACCCTGAGATTCCGTCACTGGGCCAACTTGTCTTTCCTCAGGGTAGTAATAATATTGACAGCTTATTCTCACATAGCACTTACTATGAACTAGATACTGTTGTAAGAACTTTACATGGGTTAACATCCCTATGAGATAGATATTATTAACATCTCCATTGTACAGAAGAGAAAACTAAGGGCCAAAGAGGTGGAGAAAATTGCCCAAGGTCACACAGCGGTGGGGCAGAATTGAAATGGGGACCATGGGTCTCCAGGGTCCATGCTCTAGACCACTCCCAAGCCAAATTTTCACTCCATGCCAGAGATTCTTGACATGTACGTGCTGCTGCCCATCAAACATGCCCAGCCATGTGAGACAACCTGAAGCCAAAGTTGGGCATCCAATGCAGAAGCAGCTTTCTTCCTGAAGAAGGTTTCTAGAGTGGCCCAAAGGGCCTATTTTAAGGGCACCCACAGCTGGGCAGCTCTGTGGTTGAGCCTTTACATATTCATGTTTGTCAGGACGGTGGCTTGGGATCTTTTGAAAGCAGTCGCACCCTCAGAACTGATGACCTGGCAGACTGTGAGTTGTCTCTGCCTACACCATGGCACTTCCAGTCAAAGTCACTCATCTGACAACCACCAACTCAACAGCAGGACACTCCAGGCTGACCCTTCCCTTGTCACCAGGTCCATACAGCAGCTGTAATGAGACAGTCTATACTACTGTCTTGTTCTCCCACTAGCCATTTCTCCCTCGGCATTTGGACAGAATTTGCTGCAACAAACACCACTGAGAAGAGTGTTGAAAAGTTCACATCAGTCATAAGCCACGTGTTGTCAGGTAGTGTGAGACACAAATGCTCACTGCCAGCCACTGTGCCAAGACATTCAGAGGTTCGACATGAGAAACCAAAAAACTGCTCTGTGTATTTCTGGAATATATGTTAAAAGTTTTAATACAAAGTTGTGGATTTCATATAAAACTTAGTTTCTTATACGGACTTTGAGAGAGCAGGAGAAAAGATTAGGGAAACCACCAGTAGATAATTGCTAAAATGCCAGGGTTTCTGGAAAATGGCCACCATCTCAGGCTACAACAGTGAAGTGAATGATTCTCAAGAGCTCACTGGAAAGTCACACTTGCCCACACACCTGATGCAACTGTTTCTGAAGAAGAATGGCTTTGCCTTTTTTCCATCTTCCATATCTTGCCTGAGAACCTCTCATAGACAAACTCTAGCCAGAGCCATAAGGGAAAGAGCATTCTGAGAAATGTAATTTCTGGCTTCTCCTCTGTATTACAAAGATCTTAGAAAAGGTGATAATGCTGAGCTAAAAATAAGCAAATAATCACAGGCCACCTCTGTTACCCCAAATGAGAACTTGGCAAAAAGTCAATAACAACAGTATGTTATCTGTAACATTATGCAACTGTTCCTTACACAACTGAGGATGCACACACCTTCTCCCTAAAAAGAAAGACACATCATTCCATATGTTGCTTTTATCTCTGGGAATGTTCATGCCTTTCCCAGTTCAGATGCAGTCTTCCTTTGATACCAAATTATAGGGTTAGTTACTTTAACTCACTTTATATTGGACAGAAGGGAATAAGGACAGAAAAAGAACTGATTTATACACACACACATATACATATCAAAGCAAACAAGAGAATATGCATAGTTACTAAAGACTCCCTTTTACCCCTAGTCATATGACCATATTGGTATTTATAACTTTCTTCTTCCACTGATCATTGCATGTTCATCTTGTCCTCAGTCGACATTTCATTTCGTCCTGGTTCTTTATGTGGCAGGGTGACTCAAAGCTGCCTTCAGAATATGGCTAACACTTGGGTACTAGAAAAGAAAAAGGGAGCTGCTAAACTGAATAATGTTTCTACCACTGAAAAGAAAGACCAGCTCACATTGCATGTAATGTTCCAAATACACTCCCCTTCCTATTTTCATTGTTTTTTTCCTCTCTCCTCCCCCATCCTTCCAGCCCACCTCACCTACCCTTACCAAAAAGGTAAAGAAAAAGTGGAGGAGAAAATAGAGAAGGGATTCAGAACCATTCTCAGCCCTTGGCTTGATGCCTGAAGAGCCATGGACCATTCCATGCCCCCATCTGCCCACTAACTCCCCCCAGGTCTCCTATCTCTGCTTGAGCTCTTCTGAGAAGACCTATGCATCCTTCAGACAGCGAGGAGTTGATAAAAGACATGCCAGGAAGTGTGGGGGAGAGAAAGAACAAGGTTTTCTTAAATGTATTCACTTCCAACTTAGAAGTGCCATGAGCCATTTCATACACATTTCAGGCTGCAGATGCTTTTACTGAGCCACTGATAACAAGCTCTGGAGCTGATAAGCAATGAAATGAAATACACTTAACTTTTATAGGATGAGTAATCCTCAATGACAATTAATCTCACGTCCTTAGGCCCAGGGACTGTCTGACGGGTTGTCCCATCCTCCTTCTGAACATCCATTTCTGGAAAGGAGCCAAGTTCATCAAGCAGCTCTACTCAAGGGAACACAACCTGAGGCCTTTACCTGTCCCCTTCTAAGGGTTTCCAGTGTAACCTACCTGCTGGCTTCTCCTCCAAAGGGTGGAGAGGCTGGATTTCATGTCTGTCTCCTATAGGCCAGTTTCATTGCTTCATCTATGAGAGTTCAGGTAAATCCCTGAGCAAGAATTTGGGGCACTGACCATCTGAGCAATCCCAGGGGGCTTGCAGGTGGCTTTTCAGTAAAGAAAGGCACAATCATTCTTTCCTAGCCTCCTTGATCTCCTAGAAACTTAGGCAGCTGGTCCTTGAAAAGTAACAGACTCTCAATCTAACCATAGCCAAAACCATGAGCAAAGAAAAACTGGTAGACTGAAAATTCTGACAACTTTATATCCTTTTTCCTTTGGTTTCTCCTATAGAGAAGCATAGGCTTGAGACACTGGATGTAAGAAGACAGGTGGCAGTGGGAAATCCAGGCTGCTACCTGATTACAGGCCAATGGGAGTTGAAACCAACAAGGATGTGTTTGTTCACAGAGAGTCTCAATATTTGCTCTCCTAAAAGCCCCATAGATTTCTCTAAGGAATGGCCTCTGATGGAAATTACAGTGTTGGAAGCAAAACATTCATTCACTCATCCCTTCAATCATTTAACAAACAGTATTCTTTTACACATTCCAGATACTTTCTTAGAAATTGCATATGATATTTAAGTGAAACAATAAAACAAGACATGACCTCTCAAAAACTCATCTTCAAAATGCTTTGAATCTGTTAATGAAACAGTCCAATCTAAGATTCTGTAGTGTATAATGGGCACCTTGGTAGAGTAATGTGCGGGGTACACCAGGAGCAAGAAGAGGATAAGGCCAAAGGATGTGAGAGCATCCTGATAAGTGTTTCCTCTCTTCCTTATTTCCAGATGTCTCTCTGATTCTCATGCCCCACCATCTGCCTAACTGACTTCCTGGGCCTGAACTTGTTCTCTGGGCTCTCCCTGTGAAGATCTATCCTTTGCCATCAGTCCCAGATTTCATCTGGGAATTTGATTTGTTCCTCCTAACTGACATGTTTGAACCAGGGGTATTGGCCTTTTCTAATCCTGGTCACACCCAGATCAACCCCTCTTTGAGTATCTGCCATGCCCAGCAATGCCACAACTGGAACTTGATATATAGTGTGTCTTTAACTGTGGAAAAAGAGAGAAAGTAGTCATCTTTCTTTATCTTGCCACACTGTCCTATGGTAATAATTCCCTAATGATATCCAAAGAGCTAAAGTGGTTTTCTTGACTATGTTCTCTGATGAAAGGTTGGAGAGGAGAAGAGAAATGACATTTGTTGAATACCTGTTATGTGCCTACACATGAGGAATTAAGATCTTTTCAGAGAGCAGAAAACTGAGGCTTAGAAAGGTTAAGTGACATTCCCATGGTTACACAGCTAGTAAGAGTCAGAGACTGAATTTTAACCCTGGACCTTCTTACTCCAAAATCCATGTTCTACCTAGGATGGAAATGCTTCTCAAACTCTAATGCGCATGCAAATTACTGGAGATCTTGTTAAAATGCAGATTCTAATTCATAGTTCTGAGGTGGAGTCTGAGATTTGCATTTGTAATAACCTCCCAGGTGGTGCTAATGCTGGGATACTGCCCCCAATTTTGAGAAGGGAGATAATACGTAAGTCGCAACCTTCTACACATAAGCCTGGTAAATCCAAAAGGCCCCACAGGATGCAGTTCTCAATAGGGGTGATAACACCACATCTTCCCCCAGGGCAACAAAGTGTGGCAGCATCTCTTAGTTGTGTTTTTTAGTTGTTACTATGACTGGTGTAGTTACTGGCATTTAGTATCTGGGAGTCAAGGATGCTGCAAATGCTACAGAGAAAGAAATAGTCTAGGTTGATTTGTTCAGGACAGTCCTGCACAACCCGGAATTGTACCACCTACAATTTTTACAGCATCCCCATTAAGAAACCCAGAATAGTAACGTGGGGAGGTGTGCACCACTGTCAGCCACGAGCCCTTTGGCTGCCTTATTTCCATGACTTTTTCTCAGTCATTAGAAACTCAGGTCTGCCCTCCAGCTGTTCTGTTCCAAACTGTCATCATTGACAGCTGCTCTGCAGGATATCACTGCACACACATGAGTGCATGTTGATGTCTTGCTAACTGAAACTCCTAAGTGTCAACAGAAAAGATGATCCAAGGTGGGCCTAATCAGAGAGAGGTGTGTTCATATATTTCTGTGTGCCTTCCAAGAGTACAGGGATGCCACTATTACTTAAAAGTGGACATTTTAGTAAACCATGTAGGCCAGCTGAAAAATTTATATCATTTTGCATTGCATGAGAATTTCAAAGGGTATTTATTGAAAACATAGGCAAAGTGCTCACATCTACTAAGCTTCTTCTCTATGTCAGGAACTGGGCAGGTTCTTTACAAATGTTATTGCTTTAGATCCATAGCATAGTGTAGTCATCATAGACTTAGACTACTGTGGAGCTACTGTGTCGGGGTTTGAATCTCAGCTGAGCTAATTACCAGTTGTGTGACCCTGAAAAAAATTGTTTAACCTCTTGTTTCCTCAGTTTCTTCATCTGTAAAATGGGGATCAGAATGGCATCTGCCTTATTAGGCTGTTATGAAAGTTAAATGAATCAATGCCAACAGCATGCTTAGAATAGTACCTGGCACAGAGCAAATTTACAAATATTGTTTCATTAGATCCACAGCATAATAAAATATTTCATTTAGAAATAATAAAAGCATATTATTGCCAAATAAAATAGCCATGTAAGATAAATGATTTTCCTCATTTTACAGATGAGGAAACTGAGACATTCAAGTTGAACACAGCCACAGTGTAGTAGAATCTGATTAATCATAATGATAAAAGCTAATATTCACTGAGCACTTATTATGTGCCAGATACTATTCTAAGTGTTTTACCAAGATCAACTCAATCCTCACAATTACCCTAAAAGATAGGTATTTTATCCCCATTTTATTAATGACGGCACTGGCCTGTCTGGAGCAGCCCCTTGTGGGGATGCTAACTGCAGCCTGGGAGGCATGGCCGGGGCTGCGCTAGGAGGAGCTGGCAAGGCTGGGAACAGGCGGGGGCCCCACCCCTTATCCAGTTGGTGGGACAGGAGACCCGCATTCCCGGGCGCCGCCCAGCCATGGTTCTGGACCGAGGTATCACTGCGCTTTCCGGGGTCCAGGAAGTTCCCTCCCCCAACAGGCTTGAAAGTGCCTGCTCCCTCTCCTGGTGCCCATTCCGGGCTGGCGCAAAGTTGCGGCCAAGCCCAGGCAGGCACTGCTGCAACCTGGCTGGGTGTGCACGTGCTCAGGGCAGCACTGACACACTAGCCCCTGCCACCTCAGGCCCCTCTGGACTTTGGTCACCAACCAGCATGGGAGGGAGGATGAAGGAGTGCTGAGGGCTGCTTGGGGCGTGCCAGCACCCTTTGGCAGGGACAGCCTGGGCACCATGGATGGCCTATTGATGGCAGGAGGCAGACAGTTTCCTGGGCTGAAAGGGGTGGGTCCCTGGTGAAACCCCATCTTCAAGCCAGGGATGACCTGAAGCCTGGGGGCCGGACAGTTCCGGGTGAAGTCCCTGGCCAGGAGTGAGAATTTATGATACTTTTTCCAGGCCCACCCATGGTCGTCCATGAACCAATCAGCAAGCACTGCCTCCCTTCTGAGCGTATAAAAACCCTGGACTCAGCCAGCATCCAACAGATATCGGGACAACCTGCCTGCGGAAAGGAGCTACCCGCTCTACTGAGAGCTGGACACTCAATGGGACGACCTGCCTGTGGAAAGGAGTTACTCACTGTGGGTCTCCTGAGAGCTGTTCTGCCTCTCAGTGAAGCTCCTCTCTGCTTTGTTCACCCTCCAGTTGTCTACATACCTCTTTCTTCCTGGACGCAGGACAAGAACTCAGGACCTGCCAAATGGCAGGACTGAAAGAGCCATAACACAAACAGAGCTGAAATACCCTTGCCACCTTACCACGCTGTGGGCAACAAGAAGGAGAGAAGAGCTGGGGCCCTTCAGGGAGCCCAGACCTAGGGGCTCCCTGAGTCAGGACTGTGACATCCTCTTTGAGGCCCTGAAGTTCCTGGCATCTCCAAGCTTCTAGGCACCAACACATTCCCCTCGTCCAGATGCAGGTGTCCACAGCAGAAGCTGCATGCTGTCCATCTGGTCCAGCCGCAGTCTTGCGCAGGGCTGACACCTGTGCTGGCGCCTGGAGCTGCCTGCCCTGCCGCAACAGCCAGCATGCCTGGCTGTGCACAGTGGCCAGACCACGCACTCACTCACCCACACACTCTTTGCAGCTCCATGCCCAGCTCGCCCTTGGCAGGTGTGGGATCTGGGCCAGAAGAATAAGCCAAGCGCAGCCCGCTAGGCGGAGTGGGTGGAACAAGCCCAGCAGGCCTGAGCAATGCTTAGGCAGAAGGTGCCACCAGCCACAGAGGTTTCCAGCTGGCAAAACAACACCCCAAGGATCCTGTGACATTACCATGTGAGGAAACTGAGGCACAGCTAGGAAGTAAAAGTTACTCACCCAAGGTAACCTATTTGGTTAGTGGTGAATCAAGGATGATTTCAGCCCAAAGGTTTGACTCTGGAGCCTGAGTGCTATAGTTCCCAAGTCCATGCTTTATCCATCTCCTCACCTTCCCATTGTTCGTCTATTATGTACCCAGCCCTAAACTAGGCGTATTGTAGGATAAAACAAAGTAAAACTCACAATGTTTTTTGTTTGTTTGTTTTGAGACGGAGTCTCATTCTGTCCCCCAGGCTGGAGTGCAGTGGCGCCATCTCGGCTCACCGCAACCTCCGCCTCCCAGTTACAGCGATTCTCCTGCCTCAGCCGCACGAGTAGCTGGGATTACAGGCGCCCACCACCACGCCCGTCTAATTTTTTTGTATTTTTAGTAGAGACGGGGTTTCACCATGTCGGTCAGGTTGGTCGCAAATTCCTGACCTCCGGTAATCCACCCGCCTCTGCCTCCCAAAGTGCTGGGATTACGGGTGTGAGCCACCGCGCCCAGCCTGGACTCACAATGTTTACTTTCAAACTAACAACTTCATGCCACATCTTTATCTTCTTTTGGATAGATTATTGGCAAATTGGCATGTGAACATAAACCTGCAATTAAGTCTCAGTTCTGCCAGTTACTGGCTTTAATGACTTTGGGCACATAATTCAGTCTCCCATAGCTTCTAATTCCTCACCTAAAAAACTACAGATGTTAAGTCTTATTTGGCAGTGTTGTTTATAAGGACTAAATAAGATCCTCTGTATATAGTGCTCAACAAACATTAGCTGTCATTTTTCCTTTCCTTTCTCTGTGCCTCAGAAGGAATGAAAAACTGAAATTAGAAATGCAAATCTTGTTGACAAATTATTTACAATAAAGTTTCTGGATGACAGCTAAATTAGTTGAAGTTTTATAAATTTGAGTTTTGTTCCTAAAAACCCATTTCACTTAATTAAAACGCCAAATAATCATGAAAAGAAAAACCCCCACACTTTGTATATACACTTTGATAAAAATATATTTAGTATGTAAAACCAAACACATGATATATATCTACATTTGAAAATGTCTGTGATGAGGGAGGATATAGGCTAATTGCTTAGCTCCTGAAAATGAAAGTCCAGTGGACTAAAGAGGCCTTCTTTTCCTGGTAGGTTTCTAAGTAGTCAGAATCAGCAATTCTCTTTGCTCCAGGGACCTAAAAATGTTCAATATTTGGATTGTCTGGGGCAAAATTTTCCACTGATAAGCCAGTGAAGATGAATGGTCATTTCTAAGGGAGGAGTTTTCCAGGTGACTTCTCTTACAGAGATCTCCTGTTTCCTTTTCAAAAATTAAGCACCCATCTTGAACAGTAGCTTTCATTTGCAAAGACTTCAGCTAACTTCTCTATATCAACCCTTTCAGCTTGCCCTAAAATCTGATAATTTGACAATCAGTTCTCTTTTGGAATGTTCAAACCATCTTTCACTCCATTTACCATGTTTTTGTGATGTTTTCACAAGCTCTGTATGTAAGAGTTTTAAAAAGAGATAATTACTGCCCTTGCCGAAATTTATAGCTTAGTTGAAGGGCATGTTCTCTAGCCAATCATGAATCCATATCATCACAATTTTTCCACCTCTCAAATTAGCACATCACATTGTCTTATCACTAATTATTTGCATTGACTTTATTCTGAGAGCACATCAGTTTCAGCTGTTAGGTAATCATAAATAAAAATTTGTTCTTGATAAGCCTATAAAGATGAAAGTTCTCAAGTTAAACCATCCTAAGTCAAGTGGTGCCTGTTTCCAAATATACCATTAATTACATACGATGTCTTTGCTCAAAATGAGTACTCTGGCCTGTTAACTAATCCTACTAACATCACTTCTCTTAGAGCTAGGAAAAAATTCTGGTCTCAATTGAGTTATTTTTGGCATTTGGTAATTCCATGTCCTAGAGATGAAGTTCTTTGCATAATCAAGTTTTTAAATGTCAGTAGTAGTTTGGAGTGATATAAAAGTGTTTCTGACTTTTGAAAAGACTTCCAAATATCCTTAAGTCTGTGTAATCTTTTCTAAGAAGTCAAAAGAAGACTGAAGTTTTTTGTCAGTCTGAAGAGGGTCCCAATACAGGGTCATGAATACTGAGTGTTATGTCTGCACATTTAGTCCTGAAATATGTAATCCTACATCCAGAGTAAATAGCCCAGCCTTGGAAAAGTTGAAGTCACAAGCTCAAAAAGCTTAAACAAGCAAAAGGAGTAATGAAGTATGTTTATTGCTCTTTAATAAAAAACCTATTTACATTTAGCATATTTTCAACCCAATATTCTACCCAATTTTATTAATAGGCCTTTCTAGGAATTTGGGAGATTGAAGAATAGAATAGTGTCTTAAACCCTGACAGTAAACAAGATCAGCATGCTTCAAAATCCTCTGCTGTGCACCACATAAAAGAAGTAGGAAAGGTGGAAAAGAAACAGTTATTGGTATGGATGACATTAAAAGGCCAGGTCCAGAAATATTCATGCCTGCAGACATTTTATGAGAGAAAAAGTATAACTAGTAAATGAATATGTAAGAATATTTTCAACCTTGGTAGTAATTTTTAAAATTCTAAATAAAACTGATATACCATTTTTGCATAGTAAAATTAGACAACAAAAAACACATTTCCAACTTTAAAAATCAAGGTATCCAATGCCAGACATGCTTTAATAAAATGATTATTTTTTCTAGTGGAATATAAGTTGGCAAAAACCTCTCACAGATCAGAAACCTGAGGATCATTCTCCAAAACGGAGATCTGTGTGCAGGAGGCTTATTGGAAAGTGAATTTGGGATCAGCACCTGAAAGGGAGAGAAAGAAGCAGGATTGGGCAGAGGGCAAGCTGGAACTGCAGTACAGTTGCAGCAAAGGTCTCAGCCAATCCTGTGAGGACCTCTGAGTCTGAGGTGCCCCTTCAGCTTTGTCTTAAGTTGGTGAGTATTACAGGTTCACATGTCTCCTCACCCCACGGGGACATAAATTCAGGCAAGACAGCTCTCTCCACTCCATAGCAAGTCCCAGAAAGGAAGTTCAGCTGAGACTATCTGCCACCAACCCTCCTGCCAGCTGGGAGGATTAACAAACAGACCTGGAAGGGGATCTGGGTGGCACACCATGACCTCCACCGTAGACAACTTTGGCACCATTTAGTTCCACTTGTTTCATGTAATAAATTCTGGGAAAACTCCAGTATTCTGGGGGACTCTTACAAGAGAAAGGTTAATGCGAGAAACTACCATTCCTGTCACGGCAGCTATCTCAAGGAAGTAACAGACAGTCATCTTCCCTGTCCTCCACCACCAATGCTGGAGTCTCTTTTCCCTCAACTAGCATCTCTGCTGGTATAGGCAGCTAGGCTGCTGATGTGATAGACTCCTAGGGTCGCCATTGTCAACTCACTGGTCACCATGACCTTCTTAGGGCATGATGGCTGTCAAAACTGGGCGAAGGGTTGCCAAGAGCAAACTAAGTGGATCACCTGAGTGCCAAATATATCATTCTCTGCTCCTATATTGCTCAGCAGCAGCTGATGGTCAGGGTCAATTATTCCTGCCAGTATGGCAATTACTTTCTTTGCCTACTGGTCTCTTGGGACAAGGTCTTTGAAGTAACTGAGCAGCAGTTCTTACCTTAAAAATGTCTTTCTGTGTTCCTTGGTGAAACGATTTACCCTCTAAAAACCAAGGCCACTAAAATGTCAGAACCCAGAGTTGCAGAGAAGGGAAGCACAAAATTTCCCTAAGGGGGCCACTAGGGCTGACTGTAACAGGGTCACTGCTACTTTCACCTCTTGCTTTCCAGATCTATATATTCTATGTTTTGAAAACACTATATGTGTAACATGATATGTGTATGGATTTAGGGTGTATACTACATCCTAGAGGATGGTGTCCCATCTGCACAAGACATCCTTTCCCAGATAGTATGTCAGCTGGGCCTTTGACAGACTGCTTTACTCAGTCCAGTAGCCTCTAGGTGGTGGGGTATTTGATAGGACCAGTGGATACCATGGCCATGTGCCCCCTGCCGCACCTCCTTTGCTATATAATGGGCATCTTGGCCCATTGCAGTTTTATGTGGGATCCCATGCTATAGCTCAAACTCTCTCTCAGCCCTTGGTTAATGGCACTGGATGAAGCCCTGCAGACAGAAAAGGCAAACCCATATCTGGAATAGGTGTCAAATCCAGTGCAGAAGGGGTCTCACAGCCTATACTTACTGCAGATCCTTTTCTGTCCTGAGCCCCACACAAAGTTGGAAGTCTTATGTGTCACCCAGTATATGGGTTGAAGCAACATTCTTAGGTGCATAATATGCTGCCTCTATAAATCAAAGATGCCCGCCAGGCATTGTGTTCCTCCCTGGTAATGGGAAGCATAAGATTCAATAATATTCCCCTAACTTTGGAGAGAATATTCAGGGTGCCTCAGACTATTAGGCCAAAAATCTCATTAATCTTGTGAGCCCCTGAATTTTCTTAGTGTTTATCTCTCACCCTCTAGAACATCTTGTGTTAAATTTTCTGTTGTTACACAAAGAATTACCACAAACTTAGCAGCTTAAAACAACACGCATATATTACTTCCCAGTTCTGTAGGTCAGAAGTCCAGGCAGGCTCAAGTGGGTTCTCTGTTTAAGATCTCACAAGGCCAAAGTCAGGGTGTTGGCTGCATATCATCTAATTCACCACCATTAAAATGTTCAGCAACTGCACCACCATCACACGCCTCAGGCTAGCTGTGTTCTACCTTCCATCAGTAGATTTCACTTGCTGCCCAACTTTTTGAATAATGCATTGAACATAAAACACTAGGTAACCACTATGTATATTTACAATTTTCACTATTCCCTCTAAAATTAAGACCTATGGCCTGCTTGACCACCAACTATCCCATGTAAATAAAACAGTGAGTGATTTCACATTTCAGTGGAATCTCTTTGACCTGATATAAACATGTCTGGTTCTTCTTCAGTACTAATCTCCATGTATGTTTCCTATATACATCATGATTTACAAAGTTATTCCTAACTAAAAGAACACAAATCTCCTATATCATGGGTTTTCAGGAATAGATAACACAAAAAAAATCAAGCAATTTTCCTTCATATATAACTTGACAAATGTCAGGGGCTAATTTAAAACTCTGAATCTCTGTGGTTTTATACAACTGCCAAGTAAAATATTTACCATTATTATGCTATCATGATAATAGTTGCTTCTTCACATTACATTTCATTGATGCTGAGCAATGCACAATGGAGCCAATTCATAAAGGAATTTTACCTATAGTCTTCAAACATATTTATCATTAACTTTGTGACCAATTTTATAAGATTCTTGTGATTTGTGTAATAAGTACTAATTTTTTGTCATAAGCAATACTACTTTATTTTTCCATTTTGGTCTCTTCACCTTTAGCAATAAAATTTATTGGTATTGTACTAGAAATCATCATTTTGTGCTTTTCCTTGGGAAACAAATTAGTTTGCTGTGGAGGTCATTTGTGGAAGAAACTGTTAGTTGACTGTAAAATGCCCATATTCCCCTTCCTCCTTAGTATCAGAACCTCAAATTTAGGATGGACACTGAGATGCTCAGATGGAAGACTACCAGCCCACCTTCCTTACAGCTAGGATAGTTATGTGACTACATCCTGGTATGAGATATAAATAGATGTGTTTATGTTAGGACTTACAGGAAGCCTTCTTGAACAAGAATGGGTGCACCCATCCTTACTTCTTCCTGCTGGCTACAGTAAGAGTGTGTTGCCTGGAACTCCATCAGCCATCTTTGACGATGAATTAAAGGTAAGAAAGAAGCCATACACTAAGAAGGTGGAATAAAGAGTAAAGAGCCTGGGCTCTGATGACACCATGGTGCCACTATACCAACCCCAGACTGCCTAACCCCAGACTTCTTCAAGAAAGAGAAATGAATCTCAAGTCATTGTTATTTTGGAGTTATTTCTTATATGCAGCTGAAATTATCCCCAATGAGTGTATTATTAAACTTTGTTTGAAAAAGAGTACAATGACTCCATGCCATTCTTTCCAAAGGACAATACACTATAAGGGAAAATTGAATTGTCAGTCCAGTAACACTCAAATTCAGGTATTTATTGTTATGCTTTCTAATAATATATTTTTTCTTGTGTAAAATCATTATTCCCATGGAGTTACCTATCCCAGTTTGTGGAATTTCACAGTGCCTATTATTATAATTATGTTTATACATCAATAAACCCTTTTAGGGCTTTGAATCACTTTGACAACACAGGATATCATGCAACAACCAAAATAACAAATAACAAATATAAATAACAACACCAATGGTAAAACACAATGCTAGAGAGGAGCTGAGAAAAATTACTCAACTTGTTGGATTTTCTCTGCAAAATTGTGAAGACCTCATCTCCAGTTTAGGTGCAACTAGAGATGGTTTAGTTTCTCTGGATGAAGAGCTTGTGAGTGTCACAACTGTAAAGCAAAGAGTTACTGATGTGAGGGTTCAAATGTGTCAAGCATGTAGTATGAATGACATTGATTAAGATGTTAGGCATAAATTGGGGCACTAAGATAACATCCATATATTTTTAAATCAGTAATATCAGGTAATACCCATTTCTTAAGTTTTGGCATGAATTGACTGTGGGGTTAAAGTTCAGAGAAAACAGTTGTGGACAGATAGAGGAAGGTAGAATGGCCATCTGGCTGAGGAAATGACAGTGAGGACTGGAGGGTTAGACTCCCACACCCCACAGACCCTACTTCCTTCTGACTTTCAAAACCATCCTCAAACAAAGTGGCTTTACAGGCAGCTTTCATGTAAGAGTTTGTGAGGAGCATCGGCTACTTGTACATTCATTTGCCCTAAGCCCTGCAGAGCTGCTCAAATGTATTGTGTTATCTCTGTGGCTCTCCATGTTTCCCACCAAGATCTGAAGAAAATGTCACCTGCTCCTGCATTCCTTACATGGCAAATTGAGATTGGGAAAGGGGGAATGCCTAAATGTTTAAAGAAAGCTTGATTTTGTCATTTATTCTTGTTCCTTATGGGGCCTGAGACAAAATCTGTGTGTGTCTGGTGAAGTGATTCCAAACTCTTTGAAATTCAAACCTAACATGAACATGGTAATGAAGATGAACCAGATGTCAGCAGAAATAGCTGACCCACATGGTGTTTTGACAGAAGCAACACTTTCAGAACATTTTTGTTTGTTAAGAATGTAACAGAATTTCTCCAAAACCTATAATTAATCTTGTATTGCAAATATGTGAAATAAATATGGAGAAAATGGTCATTGCTTTTTCCTGTAAAATCATCACACTTTCTGATGACGCCTTGATAAACTGCTAGGACAACCAAAGGTCTCAGGAGTCCTTGCAGAGCTCCTGGGCCTCTGAAGCAGAAACATCACAGTGAGTTTATAGCAGAAGAACCAGGAAGTTCTGAAAACACCATTTTGATGTGAAAGATTGATAAGAAGAGGCCCTGGTAATAGATGCTGGCAAGGCTGTGAAGAAAAGGGTATTCTTATGCACTGCTGGTGGGAATGTAAGTTGGTTCAGCCACTGTGGAAAGCATTTTGGAGATTTCTCAAAGAGCTTAAAACAGAACTACCTTTTTATCTGACCCAGCAATCCCATTATTGGGCATATACCCAAAGGAATATAAATCATCCTACCAAAAAGATACAAGCACTCGAATGCTCATCGCAGCACTATTCACAACAGCAAAGACATTAAAACAACCTAGGTGACCATCAACTGAGGATTGGATAAAGAAAATGTGGTACATATACACCATGGAATACTACACAGCCATTAAAAGGACGAAATCATGTATATCAGCAACATGAATGTAGCTGGAGACTGTAATCCTAAGCAAATTAACACAAGAACAGAAAACCAAATACCGCATGTTCCTGCTTATAGGTGGGAGCAAAACATTGAGTACACAGGGACATAAAGATGGCAACAGTAGACATCAGGGACTACTGGAGGGGGAGGGATGGAGAGAAAGGGGTTGAAACTGCCTATTTGGTACTATGTTCACTATCTGGATGACTGGATTCATATCCCAAACATCAGCATCACCCAATATACCAATGTAACAAACCTGCACATGTACCTCCTGTATCTAAAAGTTGAAAATATTTAAAAGAAAATATAGGCAGCAGCTGGTAACATTTACTGAGCACAAACCATATGCCAGGAACTGTTCTAAGCACTCCACATTAATTAATGTAGATAATATTCAGAATAAGCCTTTGAAGTGAAGACAATCATTATCCCCATTTAGTAGGTGAGGAGACAGAAGCAAAGAAGTAGAACTTCACACGGCGAGAGGCAGTGCTGAGATATACAGATGCTGTGACTGAGGGCCCAAAGCCTAACCCATTCTGCTCTATTGCTTTTTAAATGCATGTTCAAGGTAAGCACCAGCAGGTAGAAAAGAAGGGAAAGAAGGAAAGAAGAGAAGACTTCTGCAGTCCCCAGATCTTGCCTACACACCTTTTTCCTTCTGTACCCCTCAAATTTACATCCACCAGACCCTCAGAATGGAAATACAATCTACTTGGAAATAGGATCTTTGAAGATGTAATTAGTTAAGGTAAGGTCACACTGGATCAGTGTGAGCCCTTATAAGAAGGAAATTCGAACACAGATACACAGGGGAGAAGGCTGTGTGAGACGGGGCATCAAGAAGTCCAGGAAAGCCAAGGATTGCCAGCAAACTGCCAAGGCGGTAGGAAAGTGGCATGGAGCAGATTCTCCCTTGAGCTCGCAGGAGCAACCAACTTTGCTGGCATCTTGGTTTGAGACTCTGGCCTCTGGATCTGTAAGAAAATTAATTTCTGTTGTTTTAAGTCACAAAAAAAAAAAAGAAAGAAAAAGAAGGGCACCTGACATCCAGTGCTTGGCACTCAAACAAACTATGTCTAAAACTAGAGTATCATATGCAAATTCATCTGAAGATCGCAGCAGCCTGTGTGCAAGTCCTAGGCAACATGAGCATAGTAACTGAGCTGTAAATGACAGCTGCCTAGGAGAGAGGACTACATTTTTTTATTATTATACTTTAAGTTTTAGGGTACATGTGCACATTGTGCAGGTTAGTTACATATGTATACATGTGCCATGCTGGTGCGCTGCACCCACTAACTCGTCATCTAGCATTAGGTATATCTCCCAATGCTATCCCTCCCCCCTCCCCCCACCCCACCACAGTCCCCAGAGTGTGATATTCCCCTTCCTGTGGAGGACTACATATTTTTAAAAATAAAGCCTGTTGGCCAGGAACAATGGCTCATGCCTGTAATCCCAGCATTTTGGGAGGCTGAGGTGGGTGGAACATGAGGTCAGGAGATCGAGACCATCCTGGCCAATATGGTGAAACCCTGTCTCTACTAAAATTACAAAAATTAGCTGGGCGTGGTGGCACGCACCTGTAATGGCAGCTACTCGGGAGGCTGAGGCAGGAGAATTGCTTGAACCTGGGAGGTGAAGGTTGCTGTGAGCCAAGATCGAGCCATTGCACTCCAGCCTGGTGACAGAGCGAGACTCCGTCTAAAAAATAAATAAATAAAAATAAAGCTTGTTGTGCTTTGTGTACTTTTATGATCTCTGACCTCTGCTTTATTCCCAACTCCAAGGAGACTTACTCTGAATGTTCAGAAAAAAAAATTTCTGTGGAGCATAGCTTTATGACTGCCCCTGGGCTAAAGGAAGAAGGATGTGTTGTGGGGCCTTCAGTTATTCCATCTTGGAAAGTATAACGGTCAGGATCGCCTCCACCCAACCCCTACCCCAACCCATTACCAGCTAGGAGGTTTAAGCCATCTTCTTGGGCATGGGCTGCAGAACCAGGGGGGTGAATTAAAGGCCACAAACAAAGCTGCTGCATCTGGTCACTCACAGACAGTACCCTGCACAGCTGCCAGATACTCTTCCCAGTGTCCATAGTGCAAACAGCACTCTCTGAGGTTGTGCAGTGTGGTGGCCCTGGCCCAAAAGTCCCCACCAGTCTATCCCAGTGCCCAATTTTCAATACTCTAGAGCCTTTTCAATAACAGTTGTTATTGAAACACTTAGCCAAGTATAAAGAACTCTGCAAATCTAAGACATTTGGGGGAGTATGGTACTATTTCCAGTAGTTAATGTATCAATGTGTTACCTAGGGGGACTAAATTATTAAGATATTAATTCATTTTAATAAGTTGATCAAATGACATGATATACTTAAAAGCACTTAGCAAACTTTAAAGAAGCTCTACAAATGTAAGACACTCTAATGATGATAGTAATTGTCTGGGTAAAAATATAATTTAATAAACAAAAGAGCCCCAGAAGAATAAGATGAAGATAGGAAGTATAATCTAAATGTTTATGTCTTTCCCAAATTCCTGTGTTGAAATTCTCACCTGCAAGGTGGTACTATTAGGAGGTGGGGTCTTTGGGAGGTTAGTAGTTTATGGGGGTGGAGCCCTCAGGAATGGGATTAGTGCTGTTTTAAAAAGAGACTTCAGAAAGATCCTTCATTTCTTCCACCATGTGAGGACACAAACAAGACTGACACCTATGAGGAGGTGAGCCCACATCAGACACCAAACTTGCCAGTGCCTTGACCTGAAACTTCCCAGCCTTCAGAACTATGAAAAATAAATTTCTGTTGATTATAAGCCATCTGGTCTACGGTATTTTGTGTAGTAGTCTGAACTGACTAAGACAGCAGGTAAGGTTCAATGGGAGAAAGAGTCCTGCTGAGCCGTGGTGTAGCATGAAAGCGGGCGGAGCAACAACAGACAGCAAAAGGTCCCATGTGCCTGGGTGCAAAGGGGTGAGAAGGCCCCCAGGGGATCAATGGAGACGCTAAAAATAGACCTCACCACCTTAGCGATTTACCTGTTTGCTATCACAGACATTCCATTTTGGTTGCTATCTTCTCCTCTATCTATTCTTGTTAGGTTTCAGTTTGTTAAAATAAGAACTAAGCTTCTCAGTTCACTCAACCAGAAATGTTAAAAGATTAATTCAGTCCTCAGATCTCCTCGAGTTTCCTCTATTGGGAATAAACATACACTGCCCACTTTCTTTGCTTAATGAACTCTTAGAAGGCTGACCACTGAGGGCATCCCCTCTAGTTTTCTTCTCATGATTTTTGTTCTCACCTCCCCAAGAACTGGCCACATTCTCCTCCAGAGACCAAAGTCATCTTACTATTGTACTCTCCCCTTTTCCGAAACCCGCTAGATTTTAAATTCTTTGACAGTAATGCCAGCGTCTCCTTCCTCTTTCCTTCCCACATGCTTAACAAGGCAGAAGATTAATGCTTTTAACCTACACTAAAATATTGAAGTAATCAGTGTCACAGTTGTGCTATTAGCCTCAAGTAAGGAAGCAAATTTTATTAAGAAAAATGTAAGGAACAAATCTTAAAAAACCAAGAACCGTAACACTTAATTTCTCCTCAACAAGTGGAAGATGGTACTCGTTACTTCAGTTTTTTACCCATGGATGCTCTGGGTCCACCAGAGATACAGAGACACGGGTTCAAAAGAGTCCAAACCTATCATGCCAGAGTCCCAAGGGGCTCCCAGAAAAGATGGCAAGAGAGACAATATTTCTATTATCAGAAAACTTTAAATCTAATGGGAGAAGACAAATAATAAACCAATGAATAAACCATAAAGGACCTGACAAGTAATACTGTATATTTGAAATTTAAACCCAAATTATAATCAATAAAACTCCCTTTCTTATTTGTAAGGAAACTAATATAAAATTACATTAAAATCCTTCCCTTATGTGAGATTGCATTTTAAGTGTGAAGTAGGGATCCTGAGCCTCTTTAGACTAATACTTCATATAACTCCATAAACTTAAGTCATAGTTAAAGGGTAATCTTCAGAATTCCTTAGTGGGGATGGGGAGTAGTTTAAATCAAAGCCGAAAGAAGTTAACTCTAAACTGGAAAATATTGGTATGGTGGTCTGTTCTGTGTCAACTTGGAAAAGCTGAAACTACGTTTCCTAGAATGCTTATACCTATGCTGTATATTATACAGAGTTATATTGGTCAACAGTAGAATTTGCATAGATTTGGAAGATGGAAATGAAACAGTAGCCATTATTCTCTGAACATCATCCTTGGATGCAGTGTCAGACAGATGCACGTGCCAGAGGGGTGCACATTGTTGTCACCCTCCTCCACTCAAGGTCAAGCTTTTCTTCCTGACCATTCCCTCTGCTGTTTAAGAGATCCCAGGTCCATTAACAAACATGGCTGTGGATCCAAACAGGCAATAGTTGCCCCCACAGACCTCTCCATCAGCTCTCCCTTGGTCTCACTTTGATGGCTGGATGTGCCTGGCTTTCAGATTTATGTCTTCTTTGATCCCCCAGTCACCCTTCATTTCACTTCCCCCACCCTCCCACAATTGTATAGGATCTCATTCCTATAATAAATCTCATATCCATAGCTCAGAAAGATCAGCTTCCTGGCTAAACTCTTGATGTGACAATTGGCTAAAAAGGATTATTTCATTCCATTAACATTTGTTGAACATTGATCTGGGCCGAATGTCTTCCGCATACACTAATCTCATTTTATTCTTATGATCTCTATGTGAGGTTGACGTCATAACCTCCTCTTACAGATAGGAAAACAAAAGCTGAAAGAGATTAACTGGCTTGTCTAAGAGAACCCAGCTAGAAGAGGATAAGTGCAGCAAAGCATTCTCCTTGGCCTGCTAGCCCCTGCCCACCTACTTTACATTATATATACACACCCAACAAAGAAAACACTGCGTTGGCACACTCTCAAGACCAAGGGAGAAATAAATGAATGACATCATGGCTAAGGAAAGTCAAGTAATCAGGTTATTAGTAAAGCAGGTCTAGGGCTAAATCAGAAGAGTGAGGGAGAAGAAGAATTAAGCATGCTAAGCACAATCCACAAATTCTCACAGCCTCCAGATAGGCACTACTGCTGTCCTTCTTTTACAGACAAAAACACAAAGTATGAAGCCTCCAAGTGACCCAATCAAGATAAAGCAAATCTTCAAACATCCTAATTCTTCAACAGCAGAATATATGGCCACAATTGTTTAAAAACCACATGAGTTTCCCACACAAATAAAAAAAAGGGGTGGAGGGGAATCACAAGAGAGACAGAGAAAAAAAGAAAGAAGAGTGTTAGAAGAAAATGAGAAGCAAAGGGAGAATTGAGAAGCAAAGAAGTGAGGATGTCAGATGATCCCCGTTTATTCCAAAAACATTTCTTGGTCACCTGCTCCAGGTCTGGAACCATGCAGAATCTGGGTATGTAATGTGAATAAATCTCCTCCCCTCCATGGGGCTTGCATTTCAGCAAGTAAGTCAGACAATAACTTCCAAGTTTAACAACTGCTACGTTGTCTGCAAGTAACTTTAAATACTTCATAGACTGTGTTTATCAATAAGTGGGCATTTTAATTTATATCTTAGAGATGGTTGATTAAAATCTGAACTACCCTAATCGAAAATCTCCAGGATGATTAGTTAGCATTTGAAAGACTAATCAAAATCCACACTCAGGAGGCAGCTATCAGAAAGCTAGTTACCTTAATATCTGATCAACAGCAGGTTTGTTACTTAGTACAATGGATATTATAGATGATTTTTCTTTGGTCAAATGAAAGATCTGCCAGTTGTATGGAATGACCAAAAATATTCTATAGGCACTCCCAACCTTGCAATAAACATATATAAAAATCTAGCAAAACTAATAGCCTTATATCTTTTGAAATAATGCCCTAGACCTTGGTATTTCTTTGGATCCTACCATTTAGTCAGTATTTGATCCTGATTAGAAGTTTAGCTGATTCTTATTACTGAATATTTTCACATCTGCCTCAAATGAACTCTTTAATTAAGGGCTAGTTTGGGTGCTTAAAAAGACTAAAAAGACAGCTCCCAGCACTTTGGGAGGCTGAGGCGGGCGGATCATGAGGTCAGGAGATGGAGACCATCCTGGCTAACACGGTGAAACCCCATCTCTACTAAAAATACAAAAAATTAGCCAGGTGTGGTGGCAGGTGCCTGTAGTCCCAGCTACTTGGGAGGCTGAGGTAGGAGAATGGCGTGAACCCGGAAGGGAGAGCTTGCAGTGAGCCGAGATCATGCCACTGCACTCCAGTCTGGGCGACAGAGCGAGACTACATCTCAAAAAAATAAAAAAGAAAGAAAAAAGAAAAAAGAAAGCGAGGATTTCACTGTGCCAACAGAACAAGCTGTGTGACAGTTTTTATGTCTGCTTGGTATTTGTTGTGAAGAATCTGTTTTGAAACTTTCCTTCAGTGTAATATCCCCGCTGGTTATGCGTTCTGGAGAAAACATGATAATTGCAAACAACCAAGGTGGCTTAGGTCATTTTACAACAGCAATGAATTGAAATACAGATGTCCTGAGTCCTGAGAGAAAAACACAGGGTGACATGGAAGCATAGGACATCTATTCCTGACCTGATCTAATAAAACAGAATTAGGGGTCACACGGCGGGGTGAAGATAGGGTGACAATGAGAGGTGACCTGAGTTAAGGTATAAAGGAGCCAAATCACACATGAAGTGCCTAGGTGAAGATTTTAACTAGATTGAATTAAAATAGACACAATGAATAAATGAGTGAGACTTTCCAAAGGAGAGACAAAGGGAAACAATACTAGGTTCAACACACAAATTATTCCCATTTGGCAACAACCACAGACAAAACTAAAAAGATGTTTCTAGGAGAAGCTTCACCTTGGCCAACTTAGATAAGCCTTCAACCTTAGCAAGAAAATCCTGGCCCTATCTGAGTTCTCAGGGCATTTTATCTTCTTGGACATTTATCCTGTAGGCACCGATATACTTAATCTGAAATAGGAATTGGTGGGAATCTTTTTGGCAGCACTGTATTTGGCAATGGTATTTTTGTTCCAGTGCCCAATTAGCCCACAACTCCTCAGTGAACAACACACCTCATTCATTTGCATAATTGTTTCCTTTGCTGCTTCCTTTATAAAAAATAATGAGGCATTATGCACATAATTAAAGCAAGCTTAACAAATGAGGGCCAAGCTGACACGAATCACATGAGAAGGTCAAGAGAAATTAGTATTAAGGCCTGTCTGCTAAGCATAAGGCCAATCTAATACTTACTGTCTCCAGGGAGCAGAAGGACTCCTGTGGGGCCTCTGCCTTTGGATCTTCACTGAAGTCAGACCTCCTGGAGGAAACAAGATTTGATTTCATCCAGCCCTCTCCTACTTCTCTCCTTTTCCTCCTGTCCTTCTCAGTGAGAAGATTCTGGCATGATTGTTATTAGAGTACTATGAAATAAATCCTAAATAATTCCTCCTTCTTCTGAGTCAACAGATATTCTTCCCAATGAACCTTACTAGAAAACTAATAGAAATAAGCCAAGTTCTTTTTATCATTATTATTATTATTATTATTATTAAACCTTAAGTTCTAGGGTACACATGCACAACGTGCAGGTTTGATACATAGGTACACATTTGCCATGTTGGTTTGCTGCACCCATCAACTCATCATTTACATTAAGTATTTCTCCTAATGCTATCCCTCCCCCAACCCCCAACCCCAGAGTGTGATGTTCCCCGCCCTGTGTCTAAGTGATCTCATTGTTCAATTCCCACCAATGAGTGAGAACATGTGGTATTTGGTTTTCTGTCCTTGTGATGGTTTGCTGAGAATGATGGTTTCCAACTTCATCGATGTCCCTACAAAGGACATGAACTCATCCTTTTTTATGGCTGCATAGTATTCCATGGTGTATATGTGCCACATTTTCTTAATCCAGTCTATCATTGATGGACATTTGGGTTGGTTCCAAGTCTTTGCTATTGTGAATAGTGCTGCAATAAACATATGTGTGCATGTGCCTTTATAGCAGCATGATTTATAATCCTTTGGGTATATACCCAGTAATGGGATTGCTGGGTCAAATTGTAATTCTAGTTCTAGATCCCTGAGGAATTGCCACACTGTCTTCCACAATGGTTGAACTAATTTATACTCCCACCAACAGTGTAAAAGCATTCCTATTTCTCCACATCATCTCTGGCATCTGATGTTTCCTGACTTTTTAATGATTGCCATTCTAAATGGCATGAGATTGTATCTCATTGTGGTTTTGATGTGCATTTCTCTAATGAATGTGATGATGAGCATTTTTTCCTGTGTCTGTAGGCTGCATAGGTGTCTTCTTTTGAGAATTGTCTGTTCATATCCTTCGCCCACTTTGTGATGGGGTTTCTTCTTGTAAATTTGTTTGAGTTCTTTGTAGATTCTGGATATTAGCCCTTTGTCAGATGGGTAGATTACAAAAATTTTCTCCCATTCTGTAGGTTGCCTGTTCACTCTGATGGTAGTTTGTTTGTTTGTTTGTTTGTTTGTTTGTTTGTTTGTTTTTGCCATGCAAAAGCTGTTTAGTTTAATTAGATCCCATTTGTCAATTTTGATTTTTGTTGCCATTGCTTTTGGTGTTTTAGTCATGAAGTCCTTGCCCATGCCTATGTCCTGAATGGTATTGCCTAGGTTTTCTTCTAGAGTTGTTATGGTTTTAGGTCTAACATGTAAGTCTTTAATCCATCTTGAATTAATTTTTGTCTAAGGTGCAAGGAAGGGATCCAATTTCAGCTTTCTACATATGGCTAGCCAGTTTTCCCAGCACCATTTATTAACTAGGAAATCCTTTCCTCATTGTTTATTTTTGTCAGGTTCGTCAAAGATCAGATGGTTGTAGATGTGTGGCATTATTTCTGAGACCTATGTTCTGTCCCATTGGTCTATATATCTGTTTTGGTACCAGTACCATGTTGTTTTGGTTACTGTAGCCTTATAGTATAGTTTGAAGTCAGGTAGCATTATGCCTCCAGTTTTGTTCTTTTTCCTTATGATTGTCTTGGCAATGTGGGTTCTTTTTTGGTTCCATATGAAATTTAAAGTAGTTTTTTCCAAATCTGTGAAGAAAGTCATTGGTAGCTTGATGGGGATGGCATTGAATCTACAAATTACCTTGGGCAGTATGGCCATTTTCACGATACTGATTCTTCCTATCCATGAGCATGGAATATTCTTCCATTTGTTTGTGTCCTTTTATTTCCTTGAGCAGTGGTTTGCAGATCTCCTTGAAGAGGTCCTTGACATCCCTTGTAAGTTGGATTCCTAGGTATTTTATTCTCTTTGTAGCAATTGTAAATAGGAGTTCACTCATGATTTGGCTCTCTCTTTGTCTTTTATTGGTGTATAGCAATGCTTGTGATTTTTGCACATGGATTTTGTATCCGGAGACTTTGCTGAAGTTGCTTATCAGCTTAAGGAGATTTGGGGCTGAGACAATGGGGTTTTCTAAATAAACAATCATGTCATCTGCAAACAGGGACAATTTGACTTCCTCATTTCCTAATTGAATATCCTTTATTTCTTTCTCTTGCCTGATTGCCCTGGCCAGAACTTCCAACACTATGCTGAATAGGAGTGGTGAGAGAAGGCACCTTTGTCTTGTGCCAGTTTTCAAAGGGAATGCTTCCAGATTTTGCCCAATCAGTATGAAATTGGCTGTGGGTTTGTCATGAATAGCTCTTATTATTTTGAGATATATTGTATGAATACCTAACTTATTGAGAGTTTTTAGCATGAAGGGCTGTTGAATTTTGTCAAAGGCCTTTTCTGCACCTATTGAGATAATCATGTGGTTTTTGTCTTTGGTCCTGTTTATGGATTACCTTTATTGATTTGTGTATGTCGAACCAGCCTTGCATCCTAGGGATGAACCTGATTTGATCATGGTGGATAAGCTTTTTGATGTGCTGCTGGATTCGGTTTGGTAGTATTTTACTGAGGAATCTCACATCAATGTTCATCAGGGATATTGGTCTAAAGTTCTCTTTTTTTATTGTGTCTCTACCAGCCTTTGGTATCAGGATGATGTTGGCCTCATAAAATGAGTTAGAGGGGTTTCCCTCTTTTGCTATTGATTGGAATAGTTTCAGAAGGAATCGTACCAGCTCCTCTTTGTACCTCTGGTAGAATTCGGCTGTGAATCTGTCTGGTCCTGGACTTTTTTCGGTGGCAGGCTATTAATTATTGCCTCAATTTCAGAGCCTGTTATTGGTCTATTCAGAGATTCACCTTCTTCCTGGTTTAGTCTTGGGAGGGTGTATGTGTCCAGGAATTTATCCATTTCTTCTAGATTTTCTAGTTTATTTGAGTAGAGGTGTTTATAGTACTCTCTCATGGTAGATTGTATTTCTGTGGGATCGGTGGTGATATCCCCTTTATCATTTTTTATGGCGTTTATTTGATTCTTCTCTCTTTTCTTCTTTATTAGTCTTGCTAGCAGTCTATCAATTGTGTTAATCTTTTCAAAAAATCAGCTCCTGGATTCATTGATTTTTTGAAGGGTTTTTGGTGTCTCTATCTCTTTCAGTTCTGCTCTGATCTTAGTTATTTCTTGCCTTCTGTTAGCTTTTGAATTTGTTTGCTCTTTCTTCCAGTTATTTTAATTGTGATGTAAGGGTGTCAATTTTAGATCTTTCCTGCTTTCTCTTGTAGGCATTTAGTGCAAAAATCTCCCTCTACACCCTGCTTTAAATGTGTCCAGAGATTCTGGTACTTTGTGTCTTTGTTGTCATTGGTTTCAAAGAACATCTTTACTTCTGCCTTCATTTTGTTATTTACCCAGTAGTCATTCAGGAGCAGGTTGTTCAGTTTCCATGTAGTTGTGTGGTTTTGAGTGGGTTTCTTAATCCTGAGTTCTAATTTGATTGCACTGTGGTCTGAGAGACAGTTTGTTGTTCTTTCTGTTCTTTTACACTTGCTGAGGAGTGCTTTACTTCCAACTATGTGGTCAATTTTAGAATAAGTGTGATGTGGTGTTGAGAAGAATGTATATTCTGTTGATTTGGGGTGGAGAGTTCTGTAGATGTCTATTAGGTCTGCTTGGTGCAGAGCTGAGTTCAATTCCTGGATATCCTTGTTAACCTTCTGTCTCTTTGATCTGTCTAATATTAACAGTGGGATATTAAAGTCTCTCATTATTATTATGTGTGTGTCTAAGAGCCTTTATAGGTCTCTAAGGACTTGCTTTACTAATCTGGGTGCTCCTGCATTGAGTGCATAGATATTTAGGATAGTTAGCTCTTCTTGTTGAACTGATCCCTTTACCATTATGTAATGTCCTTCTTTGTCTCTTTTGATATTTGTTGGTTTAAAGTCTGTTTTATCAGAGACTAGGATTGCAACCCCTGCTTTTCTTTGCTTTCCATTTGCTTGGTAGATCTTCCTCCATCCCTTTATTTTGAGCCTATGTGCGTCTTTGCACATGAGATGGGTCTCCTGAATGCATCGCACTGATGAGTCTTGACTTTTCATCCAATTTGTCAGTCTGTGTCTTTTAATTGGGGCATGTAGTCAATTTACATGTAAAGTTAATATTATTATGTGTGAATCTGAACCTGTCATTATGATGTTCACTTGTTATTTTGCCCATTAATTGATGCAGTTTCTTCATAGCATCAATAGTCTTTACAATTTGGCATGTTTTTGCATTGACTGGGACCGATTGTTTCTTTCCATGTTTAGTGCTTCCTTCAGAAGCTCTTGTAAGGCAGGCCTGGTGGTGACAAAATCTCTCAGCATTTGCTTGTCTGCAAAGGATTTTACTTTTCCTTTACTTATGATGCTTAGTTTGGCTGGATATGAGATTCTGGGTTGAAAATTCTTTTCTTTAAGAATGTTGAATATTGGCCTCCACTCTCTTATGGTTTGTAGGATTTCTGCCAAGAGATCTGCTGTTAGTCTGATGGGCTTCCCTTTGTGGGTAACTCAACCTTTCTCTCTGGCTGCCCTTAACACTTTTTCCTTCATTTCAACCTTGGTGAATCTGACAAGTATGTGTCTTGGGGTTGATCTTCTCAAGGAGTATCTTTGTGGTGTTCTCTGTATTTCCTGAATTTGAATGTTGGCCTGCCTTGCTATGTTGGGGAAGTTCTCCTGGATAATATTTTGAAGAGTGTTTTCCAACTTGGTTCCATTCTCTCCATCACTTTCAGGTACACCAATCAAACTAGATTTGGCCTTTTCATATAGTCCCATGTTTCTTGGAGGCTTTGTTTGTTTCTTTTTACTCCTTTTTCTCTAACCTTGTCTCCTCACTTTATTTCATTAATTTGATCCTCCATCATTGATACCCTTTCTTCCACTTAATCAAATCAGCTATTAAAGCTTGTGCATGCATCACAAAGTTCTCCTGCCATGGTTTGCAGCTCCATCAGGTCATTTAATGTCTTCTCTACACTGTTTATTCTAGTTAGCCATAAGTGTAATCATTTTTCAAGGTTTTTAGCTTCCTTGCCACGGGTTCAAACATCCTCCTTTAGCTCGAAGAAGTTTGTTATTACTGACCTGCTGATGCCTACTTCTGTCAACTTGTCAAAGTCATTCTCCATCCAGCTTTGTTCCGCTGCTGGTGAGGACCTGCGATCCTTTGGAGGAGAAGAGGTGCTCTGATTTTCAGAATTTTCAGGTTTTCTGCTCTGGTTTCTCCCCATCTTTGTGGTTTTATCTACCTTTGGTCTTTGATGTTGGTGACCTACAGATGGGGTTTTGGTGTAGATGACCTTTTTGTTGATTTTATGCTATTCCTTTCTGTTTGTTAGTTTTCCTTCTAACAGTCAGGTCCCTCAGCTGCCAGTCTGTTGGAGTTTCCTGGAGTTCTACTCCAGACCCTGTTTGCCTGGGTATCACCAGTGGAAGCTGCAGAACAGCAAACATTGCAGATCAGCAAATGTTGCTGCCTGATCCTTCCTCTGGATGCTTTGTCCCACAGGGGCAGCCACATATATAAGGTGTCTGTCGGCCCCTACTGGGAGGTGTCTCCCAGTTGGGCTGCACAGGGGTCAGGGACCCACATGAGGAGTCAGTCTGTCTGTTCTCAGAGCTCAAATGCCATGCTGGGAGAACCACTGCTCTCGTCAGAGCTGTCAGACAAGGACGTTTAAGTCTGCAGAAGTTGTCTGCTGCCTTTTGTTCAGCTATGCCCTGCACACAGAAGTGGAGTCTAGAGGCAGTAGGCCTTATTGAACTGTGGTTGGCTACACCCAGTTCCAGCTTCTGGGCCGCTTTGTTTACCTACTTAAGCCTCAGCAATGGTGGACGCCCCTCCCCCAGCCAGGCCGCCATCTCACAGATCGATCTCAGACTGCTGCACTAGCAGTGAGGAAGGCTCCATGGGTGTGGGAGCTGCCAAGCCAGGCATGGGCTGGGGAGACAATCACCTTGTCTGCCAGTTGCTAAGACCTTGGGAAAAGCATAGTATTTGGGTAGGAGTGTCCCGTTTTTCCACGTAGTCTGTCATGGCTTCCCTTGGCTAGGAAAGGGAAATCCCCTGACCCCTGCACTTCCCTGGTGAGGCGAAGCCCCACCCTGCTTTGGCTCGCTCTCTGTGGGCTGCACCCAGTGTCCAACCAGTCCCAATGAGATGAACCAGGTACCTCAGTTGGAAATGAAGAAATTACCCATTTTCTGCATCGATCACGCTGGGAGCTGCAGACGGGAGCTGTTCCTATTCGACCATCTTGGAATGCCCTCTCAAGCCAAGTTCTTTATTGCTAAGAAGTCCAATGATAAGTTTTATGAGTACTAATACATCCTTCTTTAAAATGGTAATGCTCTTTGATCAGTGTCAGAGATTAATAAGTACCTTTTCCCCTACCTGCATATGACTTCTAAGCATTTTCTTTCTTCTAGTACTATTTCTATCTTCATGTCTTTCACAGATCCTGATGAGTTTTTTCTCAGGCTGAATGTCCCAGATCCTGGTGGGTGCTACCAGCCATTCTGTGAGCTACAGATTCTTAGAAGATTGGAAGGTCATTAACAAGTGACACAGTGAATTTTCCATTCTCCCTTGGCTAGAATCTGTCTCTTAGAGCCTTGTTAGTCAATATGCAGTCTGAAGAACAGCTGCATCACCTGGGAGCTTGTTAGAAATACAGACTCTCAGGCCCCACTGCAGACCTACTGAGTCAGATGAACATTTTAACAAGATCCCCAGGCAACTGGTTTCCACATTAAAGTTGGGAAGCAATGATCTGGGAAATTCAGTGGGACTCATTCAGCACAATTTCTTCTCCTAGGGTGTTTGACAACCTTTTATTTCACCTTGTTGTTTAAAGGATTCTCAGCTTAGACTTATGGGGATGACCAAACACACAACACCTGAAACTGAACCAATGTGATCACAGCTGTTTGTTAGTACATATACCCACAGCACACGGTGGCATAAGATACATAGCACAATTCACTGGGCCATGGAGAGATTGCACTCAGGAATAGAGTCAATAACTGAGGGCTGTGGGAGGCAGACATTTTAGTTTCAAGAGGGTGAGCTGCCCCCTATTTCCTGTGGGAAAATATTAGTGACTTTTGAAAATAAATCTACAGGCTATCAGGGACTGAAATACCTATTCAAGGATAAGTAGGAACTGCCCCTGATCCCTTTGATTAAGAGGGTTATCTGGTTGGAGACCTTATCCACAAGAGCAGAGTGGGGAGAACTAGTGATTGGGATATTCAAGACTCTCCAGGCCCCTGATTTCACCAGATATAAAGGCAGCGCAAAATGTTGGAACTTAATTTTAGGCCTTATACCTCATAGGGAAGTAATCTTATAAAAGTACTTACTAATTCCATTATATAAAACTATATGCATGTAACCACCAAGTATAGTGCCTAGACTATGGAAAGTATTCAATGAATATATAAAACTCCTCATCTCCTCTTATAGTCTTGGCCATATAATAACCACAGCCTACAATGATTTAGATTCAACTTACATTGCATGAAGACCTACCCCATGCCAGACACAATTAGATACTCCCACATACATAATCTTATTTAATCTAATATTCACCGCAATGCTATGAGTCAGTTGTTCTCACCTCTGCTTTATAGACCAGGAAATTGAAGACAGTTTCACCCAGTCACAATGGACCCTGTTTCATCATGTCTCAACATGGCCTTCATCAATGCACTCTGTGATCTCTTATAATCATATAGTGATAATACAGGAATGCAGTAGAACCTTCACAGATATACAGATGCCAGTCATAATTTGTGAGAAACAAACAGTAGAAAAAAAAATGAATTTATTTGGCTAACTCAATAATATGAACAGCAGGAAAGATAGACACATATAAAATGTTTTGGACTTGGTTTGCTAAGTTGATACAGATAAAATATGACAGTAATTAGAAGATTACTTGAGAAACTGTTAATTGAATGAGACAGTCTGGATATAGTAACTATCAATTTTTCCAGGCTGTATAAGTTAGATTATCAGGAGCCACGTACCTGAACTCTTATCTTTTTAGTCACCAGAAAAAAAAAAAAATGCCCCTGCTTCCTCATAGTTAGAGGCAGTGTAGCATAGTGGCTAGGAGTGCAGACTGTGGATCCAGACATCCTAAGTTGAAATCCTAGCTCTTCTGCTTTCTGCTGGTAGTATCTGAGGTCCATCACTGAACTTCTCTGTGCTTCATTTTCCACCTGCAAAACACAGATAACAACAGCTTCTATTCAGAGTGGTTGTGAAGATGGAGTGAGTTAATATATATAACACACTTAGAAAATTGCCTAGAACAAAGTAATGCTATGTAAGTAGAAGCTTTTATTATTATGAGCCAGTGTTATGTCTTTGACTTACAGGAAGGATCAATAAAATAAAGTGATCCCATGAGACTTACCCAAATAAATAGAACAAAATAAATAGCCCAGGAACAGACCTTAGTATATAAAAGAATTTAGTTTATGGTAAAGAAGACTATTTCAATCAGTAAAGAAACATTTAAAATGTTAAATATAAATTAATGAACTGGGTTATTCAATAAAGGATGCCGGGAGAATTAGACAGCTTTATCTCCCAATACCTCACCCTCCACCTGCACTCCATTCTATGCTACTACTGATGATAGTTTGAGCAATCATGATAACACCACATACCATGGATTACCAGTGTCCCAGACAAAAACAACAAGATTATTTATCTTTGCATCAAATAAGTGAGACACTCAATCCCAAAATCCCATTTTAATAGCTTATTTCTGAGACCCCTCTTGGTACCAGTTATGTAATCATTAGGGTGCTTGCAGGACATTGATGACGCATTCAGACACGGTAATGGACAAAAGTTTAGCTAAATGATTATTGACAAAAATGTGGTGGAAACTAACAATAATGGCAAAAAAACCCAGGGCTAGCAACAAGAGGTCAGACATCATATCTAGGTCTAAAGGGGCATTTATCAGAATGCAGTAAAACCTGGAGCTGTCAGGTGGTCCCCTGACAGGAGCCGTGGCTTTGGGTCGGGGAGCACAGCCACTGCCAATCTGAAGCCAGACATGTAGAAAGACAGGGGAACAAATACTTCACCCCTCTCTTCTCTGTCACCCTCTGAACCTCTGGAAGCCAGAAAACAAGAGAGCCTGGTTGATCTGGTTGTTACAGATCAGCTTCCTGGGGGTTCAGAGAAGAGTAGAGAGGGAAAGAGAGTGAATCTTAAGGAGTAAAGAGCAAATAAGAGAATATCCAGCATACTCACTAAGGAAGTAAATATGTCATCCCAAATAATTAAGAGGAGGGCATTGTCTTCTTAGTTTGCTGAAGTTTCCCAGTAACCAGAGGATATCAGTCGAGGATGGGGCTAGATCCTTGTCTGTTACACTGATGGGAAGGGTCTATTAATAGCTGTATCAATGGCCCCAAAATTTAAAGGAGAAAGCCACGTAACTCACATACCCTAGATTTGCTCATATTATTGTTAATCTTCAAGTTACCTTAGAATCTGGAGCCTCCATCCAATTGACTTCAATCTTTGGATTTTAAGACATGTAAATGTGTTTCCATATAACTATAAAGCACTCTGAATTTGATGGATTTCTATCTTTTATTTTCGTTTCATAGGACCAAAAAACTCTCACAAATATTAAAGTGACATCTGATTGAATTCTTGATATCTCTCAAGTCTTTGGTTTTGCAATCTAAAGTAATTCTACATCTAATGTTACTCTATTGTTCATCCTCAATAGCAGATGACCTTGCACCTTTCCATTCTATTTCTACACTCTTGGTGCTATCGAAAAGCTAGCTACTTTATATTCTCTGTTTTATAGCTTCTGCCTTCTCATATCTTCTGCTTACTAATGGTTTTCTCTGTCTCGTGGGAATTTTGCATGCATTTTCTCATCATATCCTTTTGCTACTAACCAGCTATATCTTTGTTTACAATCCCAAGACAAGTTATAAAAGAAACTTCTTTGTCCAGTCATTCCCATTTGGACAGAGCTATCATGCAAGGCCACCTCATAGCCTCCTAGCTGGTGACTTGTGAAATTGGTTCCCTGAAGATTGGTTCTCTTGGGATAGGTGCACACCTCTGGCTCATTCAGTGGCAGCCAGAGTAGATAAGTGGAGTCACATGACAGAGCATATGGAAATCTGCACAAGAAGCTAAATAGGACTCTTCGTTCAGAAGGTGTCAGTGGTAATGACGGATACCTGTATTGGTCTTTCCATACGAGAGTGGAATAAAACAGACAAAAAAAAATTTTAATTTTAGAACTATAAGAAAAAATAGGTGGATATTTATGTAATTTCATTGTAGGAAAAGTTTTTAAAGCATAAATACAAACGGAAAAAACCTAAGGAAATTTATTAATATATACATTAAAAATGAATTAACTTTATATGTTAAAATATTATAAGGTTAAAAAGAAACTTACTAGGTGTAGTAGTATGTGTGTATAGTCCTAGCTATTTGGGAGGCTGAGGCAAGAACATTTCTTGAGCCAAGGAGTTCCAGTCCATGCTAGGCAACATAGTGAGATCCTGTCTCAACTGAAAAAATATATATATATATAATAGCAACTACTTGGATAAATGTATTTGCAACATATTGACAGGTATTTAAATTATTGCTATGTTAAGAAGAACTTGATTTTAAAAATAAGATGAACACCCCGATAAAATAATTGGCACAGACGTTGAATGGAGAATCTGCAAAAAGACGAAGAGGAAGGAAGGAAGGAAAGAAGGAAGGAGGGAAGGAAGGAAGGAAGGAAGGAAGGAAGGAAGGAAGGAAGGAAGGAAGGAAGGAAGGAAGGATCAACTTTGCCAATAATCAGAGAGATAAAAACCAATTTAACAATGTTTTGACAGACATAGCTTATGCTTCTCAGGTTAGGGGTATTACTACGGTAGAAAATGCATTCTCCAGAGTTTTTGGAGGGTCATTCAAGAATACATATGAAAGCCTTAAAACTATGCCCACAAAAATACTTTAACTTCTAGGAATTAATCCTAAATCTTAAGTAAACAATTAAGAATAGAGATGCACCATTTACATACATGGCTTTTCATAATAGTATTATGTATTATGGGTATATACCCAGTAATGGGATGGCTGGGTCAAATGGTATTTCTAGTTCTAGATCCTTGAGGAATTGCCACACTGTCTTCCACAATGGTTGAACTACTTTACAGTCCCACCAACAGTGTAAAAGTGTTCCTGTTTCTCCACATCCTCTCCAGCACCTGTTGTTTCCTGACTTTTTAATAATCGCCATTCTAACTGGTGTGAGATGGTATCTCATTGTGGTTTTGATTTGCATTTCTCTGATGGCCAGTGATGATGAGCATTTTTTCATGTGTCTTTTGGCTGCATAAATGTCTTCTTTTGAGAAGTGTCTGTTTATATCCTTTGCCCACTTTGTAATGGGATTGTTTTTTTCTTACAAATTTGTTTGAGTTCTTTGTAGATTCAGGATATTAGCCCTTTGTCAGATGAGTAGATCGCAAAAATTTTCTCCCATTCTGTAGGTTGCCTGTTCACTCTGATGGTAGTTTCTTTTGCTGTACAGAAGCTCTTTAGTTTAATTAGATCCTATTTGTCAATTTTGGCTTTTGTTACCATTGCTTTTGGTGTTTTAGACATGAAGTCCTTGCCCATGCCTACATCCTGAATGGTATTGCCTAGGTTTTCTTCTAGGGTTTTTATGGTTTTAGGTCTAAGATTTAAGTCTTTAATCCATCTTGAATTAATTTTTGTCTAAGTTGTAAGGAAGGGATCCAGTTTCAGCTTTCTACATATGACTAGCCAGTTTTCCCAGCACCATTTATTAAATAGGGAATCATTTCCCCATTTCTTGTTTTTGTCAGGTTTGTCAAAGATCAGATGGTTGTAGATGTGTGATATTATTTCTGAGGGCTCTGTTCTGTTCCATTGGTCTATATCTCTGTTTTGGTACCAGCACCATGCTGTTTTGGTTACTGTAGACTTGTAGTATAGTTTGAAGTCAGGTAGTATGATGCCTCCAGTTTTGTTCTTTTGGCTTAAGATTGTCTTGGCGATGTGGGCCCTTTTTGGTTCCATATGAACTTCAAGGTAGTTTTTTCCAATTCTGTGAAGAAAGTCATTGGTAGCTTGATGGGGATGGCATTGAATCTATAAATTACCTTGGGCAGTATGGCCATCTTCATGATATTGATTCTTCCTATCCATGAGCATGGAATGTTCTTCCATTTGTTTGTGTCCTCTTTTATTTCGTTGAGCAGTGGTTCGTAGTTCTCCTTGAAGAGGTCCTTCACATCCCATGTAAGTTGGATTCCTAGGTATTTTATTCTCCTTGAAGCAATTGTGAATGGGAGTTCACTCATGATTTGGCTCTCTGTTTGTCTGTTATTGGTGTATAAGAATGCTTGTATTATGAAGAAAATAAGCAAACAAGAACATTTTTAAAGGAAACAAGGTTATGGTATACAATAAGGGATTAGTTAAATTGTGGATAGTGGAATACCATGCAGCCACTACAATTTATGTAATAAATAAAATTAATGGCATGAAAACATGTTCACAAAATATTGGTGAAAAAAGTAATTATAAAAAATAATATGAAAAATATGATCATCATTTTTATTAAAATGTATATGTTTATATGACATATGAACATAGTCATAAACAACTGCTATTGAGAGGTGACAGTAGAGTAACCTTAGACATAGAATGACCTTAGATTGTAAATCCAAAGCCACAGGAAATATCGAGAATTTAATCAGATATCACTTTAGTATCTTTAAGAATTGTCTGTCCCTACCATACAAGAATGATGTATATCAAAATGTTTACTATGACCTGGATGATGATAACAAGTGTGATTTTCATTTTCTAAGTTTTTAATGCTGTGTTTTTAGGTGTTTCAGAGTTTCTAAATGGAATTATAACTGAAGTTTTGACTGAGTCACCAAGATTAAGTAGAATTACATAAGGTAAGACATGAGGCAAAGATGCAAATTTTCAAAGGGAATATCTAGACATTCTAAGAGTCCATAACTCCTAAACCTCTCACCCACAAGAAGGCTAAAGAACAGTGGGGCTTAGTGATTGGGAAAGAATCTGAAAAGGGATTTGTAAGGAAAATTTCTTTGCGGAAATTTTCTGTTCTGTTCTAGTGCTTGGCCCTCACATCAAGCCTATAAAGAGGGCATTCAATTCAGTTTCCTATGTGCCACTTACAGTTCAGGGGGAGCAATGAACTTGTGTCTGATTCTCACCTGGAAGGCACTGGCAAGCCCCCTCAATAATGGGATCAAAGGTGAGTTTGTTGCACTAGGTGACCCAAAAGTCTGAAATTTGTTGGGACAAAGGATGTATGAGTATTTCTTTTAGACTAGATGTGTCACTTGAGAAAAGCCATGCTGAAGCCATTTTAAACCTAGTCCAACAGAGTATCCTGGAACAGAGTGATCTGTCCAACAGAGTATCCTGGAAGGGTGATGCGACTTACCAGAAATAGTCTGTGTGATAGTTAACTTTATGTGTCAATTTGGCTAGGCTATGGTATCCAGTTGTTTGATCAAACACTAGTCTAGATGTTTCTGTGAGGGTACTTCTTAGATGAGATTAACATTTTAATCACTAGACTTTAAGGAAAGCAGATTATACTCCATAATGGGGGTGGGCCTCATTTAATCAGTGGAAGGCCTTAAAAGCAAAGACTGAGGTTCCCAAAGAAGAAACAATTCTGTCTCAAGACTGCAACACAGAAAACTGACCCGAACTTCCAGTCTTCAGATTCAGACTCAAGTCTTATTCAGAGAAGGCTCAACTCCTCTCTGAATTTCCATCCTGCCAGCCTGGTCTACAGATTTTGGACTTGCCAGCCTCCAGTCATATGACTCAATTCCTTAAAATAACTTTCTCTCTCTCTCTCTCTCTCTCACTCTCGTTCTTGCTCTCATTCTTGTTTCTGTTTCTCTGAAGAACCCTGGCCAATATAGTCAGTGTCAAGTGAGCTTCTGGAACACAAAGCCTGAGAGAGGAGCTGCCAGGAGGAGGAAATTCATTGCCTGCCTCTCAGGACACACATTCAGGAGTTCTCAGAAAGACTTCTGAAGAGGAAGAGAGAGGAAGAGTCCATAGTAAACACCTGCCCAGGCCAAAGAATGCACAGCCATCTAACAAAAAGGCCCATACAGTTAGAGTTTTTCTATCCCTGTTGCTTCTCCTTCTTATATCACTACACCCCTCATCCCCACCACCACACCAATCCTGGTAAAGACAGAAAGCCACAATTAGCAAGATAAAAACAAGGGGATGGAAGCCTAACTTGAGAAAGGAAAGAGAAGGGTGATACCTCTCCTTCCTTGCCTTCCTGCCTGAAGAAAACCACCAGCCAAGGGAGTGGAAATACTTTAACCTTAAATCAAGGTCAGAGTTTGGATCATTCCTTGGGACTGGATGTCTCAATTTCTGAATTGAAACCGTGATTGTGACTATAACATTATTTTTTATTGTTATTATGTAAAAGTAAACCAGGGTGGGGAAACACTTTCTCCACTGAATATATTTTATACAGACAGTGGGAGATTAAAAAAATAAATAAATGTGCTTTTCTAATACATCCCAAGAGTCCTACCTGTTCAATGTGCCACTTATACAAATATTACTTTTTATGATTGAAAAAAAAAGCCAGTATTACATTTTCAGTATTAATTTAATGAATATTTTCATATCTCACATAAATTCTAGTTTAATATGTTACACTGATAATGTCTTTTATATGAGAATTTCTGTGATAAATTCTTCTAAAAATAAATTTAGTCTCCCCCAAAATTAGACCTTCCAGAAATATATATTTTTAAATTTACAATAAAAATCATAATACCTTTACTCCAACAAATATTTATTGCCAACAAACTACATGCTATCCATATGCTAATAATAACAAACTGGATATTGCTTCTGCCTCGTGAGGCTCACTTGCTGGTAAAGGAAACAGTCGTTACATAAATAAACACAGAATTACAAATTTTAGTAAGCACTTAAGGAAAAGTATTATGTGAGAATAAATACAGAATAATAATTTAGATCAATACATTTGGAAAGTGTCCCTCTGAGGAAGCGACATTTGAACCTAGATCTGGATGATATGTAGATGTTAATTAGGTAGAGAGAATCAGAACCTAGGAGAAAAGCTTCCAGATAGACAGAAGAGAGTGCCCCAAGGTCATGATGTGGAAAGCCCTGGGTATACACAAGAAAGCATGCTGGATTGTAGACAGTGGAAGGGAGTGTTATGGTAAAGGAGGCTGGAGAATCAGTCAGATCATGCACGCCTTTGTAGGACGCATTGTAAGGTTGGATTTCATCATAAGTTTCCGGAGAAGCCATCAAAGAGAAAAGAAAAGACATCCAGGCATATGTTGTTTTATTGCACTTCACTTTACTGTGTTTCTCAAATATTGCAATTTTTTTTTATAAATTGAAGGTTTATGGCAACCCTACCTTGAGCAAGTCTATTGGTGCCATTTGTCCAACAACATATGACCAGTTTGTGCCTTTGTCACATTTTGGTAATTCTTGCAATATTTCCAGCTTTTTTCATGATTATTATATCTGCTATAGTGGTCTGTGATCAGTGATCTTTGATGTTACTATCACAATTGTTTTAGGATGTCATGAACCATACCCTTATAAGATAACAAACTTAATCAATAAATATTGTGTGTGTTTTGACTGCTCCACTATCAGCCTTTCCCACATTTTTCTCTCTATTCTCTGGTCTACTTAATCCCTGAGACATAACAATATTGAAATCAGGCCAACCAATAATCCTACAATGATCTCTTAGCATTCAAGTGAAAGAAGAGTCTCATATCTCTCATTTTAAGTCAAACTCTAGAAGTGATTAAGCTTAGTGAAGAAGGCATGTTCAAACCAGAGAAAAGCCAAAAGCTAGGCCTCTTGCACCACTTAGCCAAGTTGTGAGTGCAAAGGAAAAGTTCTTGAGGAAATTAAAAGTGCTACTTCAATGGACGTGTAAATGATAAGAAAGCAAAACAGCCTTATTCTGGATATGGAGAAAGTTTTAGTGGTCTAGAGAGAAGATCAAACCAGACAAAACATTCCCTTAGAACTAAGCCTAATCCAGAGCAAGGCTCTAACTCTTTTCAATTCTGCGAAGGCTGAGAGAGGAGAGGAAGCTACAGAAGAAAAGTTGGAAGCTATCAGAAGTTGGTTCATGAGGTTAAAAGAAAGAAGTCATCTCCATAAGTGAAGTACAAGTAAAGCAGCAAGGTGCTGATGTAGAAGCTACAACAAAAGGTGCTGATGTAGAACCTACAACAGAAGGTGCTGATGTAGAACCAACAACAGAAGGTGCTGATGTAGAAGCTACAATAAATTATCCACAAGATCTAGCTAAGATCATTGATGAATGTGGCTACACTAAACAACAGATTTTGCAATGTAAATAAAACAGACTGCTACTGGGAGAAGAGGCCATCTAGGACTTTCATAAAGAGGACAAGTCAATATCTGCCTTCAAAGTTTCAAAGGACAGGCTGACTCTCTTATTAGGGATTAATTCAGCTTGTGTCTTTACATTGAAGCCGACGCTCATTTACCATTTTGAAAATTCTAGGGCCCTTAAGAATGATGCTCTTAATAAATCTACTCTGTCTGTGCTCTTCAAATGGAACAACAAAGCCTAGATGGCAGCACTTCTGCCTATAGCATGGTTTATTGAATATTATGACCACTCTTGAGACCTACTGCTTAGAAAATACAAAATTCTTTTTTGAAATATCACTGCTCATCAACAATTCACGTGATCACTCAAGAGCTCTGATGGAGATGTACAAGGAGGTTATTGTTGATTGTCTGCTTGCTAACACAACATCCATTCTGTAGCTTATGGATCAAGGGGTAATTTCTAATTTCAAGTCTTCTTGTTTACGAAATATACTTTATAATGCCATAGCTGCAATAGAGAGTGATTTGTCTGATGGACTCGGACAATGTAAATTGAAAACCTTCAGAAAAAAGTTCACCATCTAGATGTCATCCAGAACATTTGTGATTCATGGGAAAAGGTCAAAACATCAACGTTAATAAGGGCTTGAAAGAAATTAATTCCAACTCTCATCAATGAGTTGGAGAGGTTCAAGACTTCAGTAGATGAAGTAACTATAGATATGGGGGAAATAGTAAGAAAACCAGAATAAGAAGTGGAGCCTGAAGGTGGGATTGAATTGCTCCAATCTCATGATCAAACTTTAACAGATGAGGAATTGTTTCTGACAGATGAGCAAAGCAAGTGGTTTTTTGAGATGAAATATACCCCTGGTGAAGATATTGTAGACATTGTTGGAATGACAACAAAGGATTTAGAATATATTTATAACTTTATAAGTAATAAGATTTATAAGTTTATACTTCATTAATAAATCAGAAACAGACTGTAAGAAGATTGACCCCAATTTGAAAAAATTTCTACTGTAAGTAAAATACTGTTCAACAAAATACTAACAATATCACAAAGCTACAGAGAAAGCTTTCATGAAAGGAAGAGTCAATAAATGCAGCAAACTTCGTTGTTATCTTATTTTAAGAAATTGCCATACCCAGTCCAACTTTCATAAGTCACCACCATGATCAGTCAGCAGCCATCAACACTGAGGTAAGATCTTCCACCAGCAAAAAGGTTATGACTTGCTGAAGGCTCAAAAGATTGTTAGCAGTTTTTAGCAAAAAAAAGTTTTTGTTTGTTTGTTTGTTTGTTTTGTTTTGTTTTGTTTTGTTTTTGAGATGGAGTCTGCTCTGTTGCCCAGGCTGGAGTGCAGTGGTGTGATCTCGGCTCACTACAAGCTCTGCCTCCCAGGTTCACGCCATTCTGCTGCCTCAGCCTCGCAAGTAGTAGCTGGGACTACAGGTGCCCACCACCACGCCCGGCTAATTTTTTTTTTTTTTTTTTTTTTTTTTTTTTTTTTTAGTAGAGACAGGGTTTCACCGTGTTAGCCAGGATGGTCTCGATCTCCTGACCTCGTGATCCTCCTGCCTCAGCCTCCCAAAATGCTGGGATTACAGGTGTGAGCCACCGCACCCAGCCAAAAAAAAGGTTTTTAACTAAGGCATGTATGTACATTTTTTAAGACATTATTCTACTGCACACTTAATAGACTATAGGATTGTGCAAACATAATTTTTATATGCACTGGGAAACCAAAAATTCCTGTGAACCACTTTATTGCTTTATTGCAGTGGGCTGGAACTGAACTCATAATATCTCCAAAGTATACCTGTATTTTGATCTAGTCTCACTTTTTTAATTTTTATTTTTAATTTTTTGGGGTACATAGTAGATATATATATATATGGGGTACATGAGATGCTTTAATACATGCATGTAATGTGAAATAAGCACATTATGAAGAATGAGGTATCCATCCCCTTAAGCATTTATCCAATGAGTTGCAAACAATCCAATTACACTCTATGTTATTTTAAAATGTACAGTTAATATAGTCACTCTGTTGTGCTATCAAATAGTATATCTTATTCATTCTTTCTATTTATTATGCATTAACCATCCTTACCTCCCTTCAAAACCCCCTACTACCCTTCTTAGCCTTTGGTAACCATCCTTCTACTCTCTATGTCCATGATTTCAATTATTTTGATTTTTAGATCCCACAAATAAGTGAGAACATATGATGTTTGTCTTTCTGTGCCTGACTTATTTCACTTAACATAATGATCTCCAGTTCCATCCATGTTGTTGCAAATGACAGGATCTCATTCCTTTTATAGCGGAATAACACTCCATTGTGTATATGCCACATTTTCTTTATCCATTCATCTGTTGATGGGCACTTAGGTTGCTTTCAAATCTTAGCCATTGTGAACAGTGCTGCAACAAACATGGGAGTGCAGATATCTCTTCATTATACTTATTTCCTTTTTATGGGGTATATACCCAGCAGTTAGATTGCTGGATCATATGGTAACTGTATTATTAGTTTTTTGAGGAACCTCCAAACTGTTTTCCATAGTGGTTGCACTTATTTACATGCTCACAAACAGCATACAAGGGTTCCCTTTTCTCCACATACCCTCCAGCATTTGTTATTGCCCATCTTTTGGTGAGAAGCCTTTTTAACTAGGGCGAGATGATATCTTACTGTAGTTTTGATTTGCATTTCTTGGATGATCAATAATTTTGAGCACCTTTTCATATGCCTGTTTGCCATTTGTATATCTTCTTTTGAGAATTGTCTACTCAAATCTTTAGCCCATTTTTTTTTTTATCAGATCATTGGATTTTTTTGCCTGTAGAGTTGTTTGAGCTCCTTATATATTCTAGTTATTAATCCCTTGTCAGCTGGATAGTTTGCAAACATGTTCCCCCATCCTGTTAGTTGTCTCTTCACTTAATTTATTGTATCCTTTGCTGTGCAGAAGCTTTTTAACTTGATGTGATCCCATTGGTTAATTTTTGCATTCATTGCCTGTGTTTGTATGGTATTGCTCAAGAAATTTTTGCCCAGACCAATGTCCTGGAGATTTTCTCAAATGTTTTCTCACAGTAGCTTCATGATTTGAGATCTTATATGTAAGCCTTTAACCCATTTTGATTTGACTTTTGTATATGGCAAGAGATAGGGGTCTAGTTTCATTCTTCTGCATATGGATATTCAGTTTTCCCCACACCATTTATTAAAGAGACTGTCTTTTTCCCAGTGTATGTTCTTGGCAACTTTGTGGAAAATGAGTTCACTGTAGATGTGTGGATTTTTTTCGGAGTTTTCTATTCTGTTCCATTGCTCTATGTGTCTGTTTTTATGCCAGTACCATGCTGTTTTGGTTACTACAACTCTGTGGTATAATTTGAAGTCAGGTAATGGTGATTTTTTCACTTTTGTTCTTTTTGCTTAGGATAACTTTGGCTATTCTGGGTCTTTTGTGGTTTCATATAAATTTTAGAATTATTTTTTCTATTTCTGTGAAGAATGTTATTGGTATTTTGATAGAGATTGCATTGAGTCTATAGTTTGCTATGGGTAGTATGGATATTTTAACAATATGAACTCTTCCTATCCATGAAAATTGAATATTTTCCATTTTTTGGTGTCCTCTTTAATTATTTTCACCACTGTTTTATAGTTTTTATTATAGAGTTCTTTTATTTCTTTGGTTATTTTCCAGATATTTAATTTCATATGTGGCTATTATAAATGGGATTACTTTTTGGTTTTTTTTTCACATTGTTCACTGTTGGCATAAAAATGCTACTTATTTTTGTGTGTTGATTTTGTATCCTGCAACTATATTGAATTTATCAGGTCTAATAGTTTTCTTGTAGCATTTTGAGGGTTTTCCAAATGTAAAATCATATCATCTGGAAACAAGGATAATTTGACTTCTTCCTTTCCCATTTGGGATGTCCTTTGTATCTTTCCCTTGTCTGATTGCTCTAGCTAGGACTTTGAGTAATATGTTGAATAGCAGTGGTGACAGTGAGCATCCTTGTCATGTTCCAGATCTTAGAGGAAAGAGTTTTAGTTTTTCTCCGTTCAGTATGATACGAGCTGTGGATCTGTTGTATGTGGCTTTTAATATATTGAGCTACGTTCCTTCTAATCCCAGTTTTTTTGGGGAGGGGGTTAACATTAAGGGATGTTGATGTTTATCTAATGCTTTTCAGCATCAATTTAAATGATCATATGGTTTTTATCCTTTATTCTGTTCATATAATGTATCACAATGATTGATTTGCATATGTCTAACCATCCTTGCATCTCAGGGATAAATCCACTTGGTCATGATGAATGATCTTTCTAATGTACTGTCAAATTAGGTTTGCTAGTATTTTTTCTGTTGAGGATTTTTTTTTATTATATTTTAAGTTCTAGGATACATGTGCAAAACATGCAGTTTCGTTACATAGGTATACATGTGCCATGGTGGTTTGCCGCACCCATCAACCTGTCACCCACATTAGGTATTTCTCCTAATTTTATCCCTCCCCTAGCCCGCCACCCCCCACCCGCCCCAGTGTGTGATGTTCCCCTCCCTATGTCCATGTGTTCTCATTATTCAACTCCCACCAATGAGTGAGAACATGTGGTGTTTGTTTTTCTCTTCTTGTGATAGTTTGCTAAGAATGATGGTTTACAGCTTCATCCATGTGGGACATGAACTAATCTTTTTTATGGTTGCATAGTATTCCATGGTGTATATGTGCCACATTTTCTTTATCCAGTCTATCATTGATGGGCATTTGGGTTGCTTCCAAGTCTCTGCTATTGTGAATAGTGCCTCAATAAACATACATGTGCATGTGTCTTTATAGTAGAATGATTTATAATCCTTTGGGTATATACCCAATAATGGGATTGCTGGGTCAAATGGTAATTCTAGTTCTAGATCCCTGAGGAATTGCCACACTGTCTTCCACAATGGTTGAACTAATTTACACTCTCACCAACAGTATAAAAGCATTCCTATTTCATCACATCCTCTCCAGCATCTGTTGTTTCCTGACGTTTTAATGATCACCATTCTAACTGGCGTGAGATGGCATCTCATTGTGGTTTTGATTTGCATTTCTCTAATGACCAATGATGATGAGCATTTTTTCATATGTCTGTTGGCTGCATAAATGTCTTCTTTTGAGAAGTGTCTGTTCATACCCTTGCCCACTTTTTGATGGGGTTGTTTGTTTTTTTCTTGTAAATTTGTTTAAGTTCCTTGTAGATTCTGGATATTAGCCCTTTGTCAGATGGATAGATTGCAAAAATATTCTCCCATTCTGTAGGTTGCCTGTTTACTCTGATGACAGTTTCTTTTGTTGTGCAGAAGCTCTTTAGTTTAATTAGATCCCACTTGTCAGTTCTGGCTTTTGTTGCCATTGCTTTTGGTGTTTTAGAGATGAAGTCTTTGCCCATGCCTATGTCCTGAATGTTATTGCCCAGGATTTCTTCTAGGATTTTTATGGTCTTAGGTCTTACATTTAAGTCTTTGATCCATCTTGAGTTTATTTTTTCATAAGGTGTAAGGAAGTTGTCCAGCTTCAGTTTCCTGCATATGGCTAGCCAGTTTTCCCAGCACCATTTATTAAATAGGGAATCATTTCCCCATTGCTTGTTTGTATCAGGTTTGTCAAAGATCAGATGGTTGTAGATGTGTGGTGTTATTTCTGAGGACTATGTTCTGTTCCATTGGTCTATATATCAGTTTTGATACCAGTACCATTGCTGTTTTAGTTACTGTAGCTTTGTAGTATCGTTTGAAGTCAGGTAGCATGATGCCTCCAGCTTTGTTCTTCTTTACCAGGACTGTCTTTGCTATGTGGGCTCTTTTTTTGGTTCCATATGAACTTTAAAGTAGTTTTTTCCAATTTTGTGAAGAAAGTCAATGGTAGCTTGATGGTGATAGCATTGAATCTTTAAATTACTTTGGGAAGTATGGCCATTTTCATGATATTGATTCTTCCTATCCATGAGCATGGAATGTTTTTCCATTTGTTTGTGTCCTCTCTTATTTCCTTGAGCAGTGGTTTGTAGTTCTCCTTGAAGAGGTCCTTCAAATCCCTTGTAAGTTGTATTCTTAGGTATTTTATTCTCTTAGTAGCTATTGTGAATGGGAGTTCACTCATGATTTGTCTCTCTGTTTGTCTGACTTTTGAGGATTTTGCATCAATATTCATCAGAGATATTGGCCTGTAGTTTTCTTTTCTTGATGTGTCTTTCTGGTTTTGGTATCAGGGTAACACTGGCCTCATAGAATGAGTTTGGAAGCATTCCCTTTTCCTCTATTTTTAGAATAGTTTGAGTAGGATTGGTATTAGTTCTTGTTTAAATGTTTGGTAGAATTTAGCAATGCAGCCATCAGGTCCCATGCTTTTCTTTGCTGGAAGACGTTTTATTATGGCTTTAATTTTGTTACTTGTTATTGGTCTGTTCAGGTTTTGGATTTTTTCATGGTTCAATCTTTGTAGTTTGTATGTTTCTAGGAATTTGTCCATTTCTTCTAGATTTTCCAATTTATAGTACATACTTGCTCATAGTAGCCACTAATGATCCTTTTAATTTCTGCAGTATCAGTTGTAATGTCTCCTTTTTTATTTCTGATTTTATTTGGATCTTCACTCTGTTTTTCTTAGTCAATTTGGCTGAAGGTTGGTCAATTTTGTTTAACTTTTCTATTAAAACAACTTTTTGTTTCATTGATCTTTTGTATTTTTTTCATTTCAGTTTCATTTATTTCTGCTCTGATCTTTATTATTTCTTGCTTCTACTAATTTTGAGTTGGTTTTCATTGCTTTTCCAGTTCTTTAATGAGTCTTTTTTTCTTTCCTCCATTAAGCCAGTCTACATCTTTTGATTGGAGAGTTTAGTCCATTTACATTCAATGTTATTGATAAGTAAGGACTTATTCCTGCTATTTTGTTATTTCTTTTCTGGCTGCTTTGTGGTCTTCCTTCATTCTTTAATTCTTGTCTTTCTCTAGCAAAGATGATTTTCTCTGGTGATTTGATTTCGTTTCTTGCATTTTATTTTTTGTGTATCCATTGCATGTTTTTGGTTTGAGGTATACATGAGGCTTGCAAATATTATCTTATAACCCCCTATTCTCACCTGACAAAGACATTATTTCCATAAACAAACAAACAAGCAAAAATAAAACTAATAAAAACTCATCTTAACTTTGTCCTCCTGCTTCTTAACTTTTTGTTGTTTCTATTTATAACGTATTGTACTGACTATGTACTGAAAAGTTGTTGTACTTATTTTTGATTGGTTCATTGTTAGTCTTTCTACTTGAGTTGTTTATACACCAATATTAGTGTTCTAATATACTGTGTTTTTCTGTGTGCTTACTATTACCAGCAAATTTTGTACTTTCAGATGTTTGCTTACTGCTTATTAATGTCCTTTTCTTTCTGATGAAAGTACTCCCTTTAGCATTTCTTGCAGGACAGGTCTGGTACTGGTGAAATCTCTTGGCTTTTCTTTGTTTGGGAAAGTCTTTATTTCTCCTTCATATTTGAAAGATATTTTCATCAGACATGGTGTTCTAGAGTAAAAGTTTTTATTTTTCCTTCAGCACTTTAAATATGTCATGCCACTCTCTCCTGGCCTATAAAGTTTCCACTGAAAAATCTACTGCCAGACGTATTACAGCTCCATTGTATGTTATTTGTTTATTTTCTCTTACTGCCTTTAGGATTCTTTCTTAATCCTTGACTTTGAAAGTTTGAATATTAAATGCCTTGAGGTAGTCTTCTTTGGATTAAATCTACTTGGTGTTCTATAACTTTCTTGTAGTTGGATAGTGATATCTTTCTCTAGGTTTGGGAAGTTCTCTGTTATTATCCCTTTGAATAAACATTCTACCCCTGTCTCTTTCTCTCTCTCCTCTTTAAGGTCAATAACTCTTAGATTTTCCCTTTTAAGGCTATTCTCTAGATCCTATAGGCATGCTTCATTCTTTTTTATTATTTTTTCTTTTGTCTCCTCTGACTGTATTTTCCAGTAGCCTGTCATCAAGCTAATTCTTTATTCTGCTTTATCCATTCTGTTATTAAAACACTCTGATGCATTCTTCAGTATGCCAATTGCATTTTTCAGCTCCAGAATTTCTTCTTGATGCCTTTACATTATTTAAGTCTCTTTGTTAAATTTATCTGATAGAATGCTGAATTTCTTCCCTGTGTTATATTGAATTTCTTTGAGTTTCCTCACACAGCTATTTTAAATTATGTATCTGAAAGGTCACATAGCTCTGTTTCTCCAGGATTGGTCCTTGGTGCCTTATTTAGTTTATTTTGTGAGGTCATATTTTCCTGGATGGTGTTGATGCTGGTAGATGTTCTTTGGTGACTGGGCATTGAAGAGTTAGGTATTTATTATAGTCTTCATTGTCTGGCCTTATTTGTAGCCATCCTTCTTGAGAAGGCTTTCTAGATATTTGAAAGGACTTGGGTGTTGTGATCTAAGCTGTTTGTACTTTAGAGGTTACCCCAAGCCCAGTAACACTGTGGTTCTTACACACTAATAGAGGTGCTGTCTTGATGATCTTAGACCAGATCCAGGAGAATTCCTTGGATTACTAGGCAGAGATTCTTGTTCTCTCCTCTTACTTTTTCTCAAACATACAGAGTATCTCTCTCCTTTCTGAGCCACCTAAAGCTGGGGGTGGAGTGACACAGGAACCCCTGCGGCCACCACTACTATGACTGTATTAGGTCAGACCTGAAACCAACATAGTGCTGGGTCTCGCCCAAGGCCTGCTGTAACCACTTCCTGATTACCCCTTATGTTCGCTCAAGGCCCTAGGGCTCACAATCAGCAGGTGGCAAAGCCAGCCAGGTGTGTGCCCTTCCCTCAAGGCAGTGAGGTCCTCAGGTCCCGGGTAAGTCTAAAGGTGCCACCTAGGAGTCAGAGACTAGAGTCAAAAACCTTAGAAGTCTACCTGGTATTCTTTATATTGAAGATCACAAAACTCAGTCCTTCCCACTCTTCCCTCCACTTTACAAAGGCAGAGGAGCCTCATCCCAAGCTGCCACACGTTCTCTTAGTCAGCTTGTGGTGAATGCTGCCTGGCCTAGGACTCACACTTCAGGGCAGTTGGTTCCCCTCTGCCCCAGGGCTGGTCTAGAAATACCATCCAAGAGTTAAGTCCTGGAATTGGGGTCCCTAAGAGCCCACTTGGTACTCCACCTCTGTGGCAGTGTTGGTACCTAAGGTGCAAGACAAATTTCCCTTTACTTTTCCCGCTGCTTTTCTCAAGCAGGAGTTTTGCCCCACAGCCACCACAGCTGACTTTAGCTGAGTGTCACCTAAAGCCAGCAAATCTCAGAGGCTCACCAAGGCCCTCAGTGTTGTACCTGGGTATTGTTGCTTGTTATTCAGGATGCAAGGGCTTTTTGATTAGCAGGGGATAAATGCTGGCAGGACTGTGTCTTTTTCTTTTATGTAGCAGTTCATTCTGGCCCAGGGTGTGTCTAGAAGTGTTGTCTGGGAGTTAGGGCCTGGAATGGGAGCCTCATGACTTTGACTAGTGCCCTATCCTGCTGTGGCTGAGCTGGTATCCAAGATGCAAGACAAAGTCCTCCCCACTTCTCCCTCTCCTCTCAAGTGGAAGGAAAGGGTCTCCTTTGGAGCCATGAGCTGTGCAGCCTGGGGTTAGTGGAGGGGTAAGGCCAGCACTCACTTGACTGCCCCAGCTAGTGTCTCAGTATGCTGCTTGCCCCCCAGTCCATTGTCCCTGGGCCTAGTTCAGCCCTGGGATTCATCTAAGAGTTTCAGTCCTTACCGCCTAGACTGTCTTTCAAGTTTACTTAGAGACCCAGAGCCCTTTGGCCCTCAGTGGTGAGTTTTGCAGGCACTTAAGTTCTGACTGCTGGGATCAGTGTTTTCCCTCTGACTAGCGCTGGTTTAAATGCTCCCTGTGTGGGTGGGCATCAGCTGAGTCTGATCTGGGTTTTTCTGTCTGCTCTAACAAAGCAGCACTGAGTTCAGTGCCTCACAATTGCTGTGTTCTTCCCCAAGTGCCCAGAAACACTCTCTGCCCCACTCTGCTGCTGCCAAAGGGGAGGGAAGGGGTTGTGTCACCGATTCAGGACTGTTTTGTCTATCTCCTTAGAGCCTCTTTCAGCGTTAAAAAGTTAAAACCAAGTATATAAGTGCTTACCTGATTTTTGGCTCTTATGAAGGTGTTTTTTCCGTGTAGATAGTTGTTAACTTGGTGTCCTTACATGGAGGATGATCAGTGGAGCTCTCTATTCCACCACCTTGCTCCACCTTTCTCTCATTTATGCTCACTTTGGCTGTGGTATAGATAATGGGTTCAAGGTGGGAAAGACTGAAAGAGGGAAGACCCCCTAGATAGCTATTAACGATGGTCCAGGGAAAGATCATGGAGGTTAGTGGAGTAGACAGACCAGGTGTGTTTAAGTTTTCTTTTGTCAGGGTGAGTGATTGGTTGGATGTGGAGAGTGAGCTGAGGGAAGAAAATGTTTAAGATAACTCCCAGAGTACCCTTTCCTTCCCCTTTACTGCCCTCAGCTCTGACCCACCTCTCAACCTGCCATCCATTTAGCACCTGTGTTCAGCAAAGGTGATATGAGGCAAAAGGACACTCTTTCCACTACCCTGGAGTTTTGTCAGACATCAACACTGGGAAGGTGAAAAATCAGAGAAAAAGCATGGATCATGGCACTAAAACCACCGATAAGGAAATTAAACATTTGGCCTGTTACAGACTGGCAAACCACAATTATAGGCCCTAATGACAGCCCTTATCAAGGCAGTATATTCTTTTTGACACAATATTGCATTATAACTGGAATTCATCATCCAAATATTAGCATAATATTAAATTTTAAATAACATTTAAATGTGAATGATTCTAATATATCACTCAAACATTAAATAATAATGGGAGCATTCATCTTAGAATCACAGTGGTCTCTTGCTTTTATTGTTTCTAAAGTTATTCTACTCATTTTGTCACTGCTATATAGCCCAAACTCAGATGATGTCCTAGTGCCAGAAATCGCATAGATCCATAAATCAGACAGATGAGCACAACAGAATATCTTAGCAATGGACTCCGAAGCATGCCAGAGAAGCATGCATTATAGCTAAAATAAACTTTAAATTACTGATTTAAAAGAGGAAATAAATAAAAAGAATGACTCCTGGGATCCTGGCACAAGCAACTAGGTGGATAGAGTTAGCATTTATTAACATAGCACAAATCAAAGGGAGCTGATTAAAGTTTCAAACATGTTGAGTTTGAGATGCTTGTGAGGTATCTGGGTGGGGCTATCAAGTCAGCAGTTGTATATATAGATCTGAAACTTAGAAACTCAAGGTAGAGATAGAAAAAAATGCTTAACTTATTGGCATATAAATGATATGTAAGAGTTTGTTAGAGAGCAAGATTTTCTAATAAAGTAAGTGTAATGTAAATTAGAAAAAAAAAAAAAAAAAGCCCAGGCCAAATGTAGGAGCTAAGAGCTCCTACATTTGGAGGCCAGATTAAGGGGAAGAATGCAAAGATAACAAGAAGTAGCGGCCTGAGAGGCAAATGAAAAACAGGACAGTGGTGTCATGACATCCGAGAAGAAAACAATTTCTTCTCTACTTGCTTTTAGGAAACTTACCTGATTCTCAATTGTGGTAGCTAACTCACTTCCACATTTGGTATATTTTGAATACTAATATTTCTCCACTCTCTACTATCCTGTATATCTCCATGTTTTATAAACTTTGCCTGCCCATTTCTTGGTGTGTTACAGACAACATGAGTTATGTTGGGCAATTGCTTGGGAAAGCAAAGGAAAATTAGCTGAGAGGTTGCCAGTTGGTCTAAGAGAAAGCTCATATTCATAAAATCTGCCTTCATATAACTTCCCCATTCATACTCTCATACTCAACTTTTGTGACTTATTTAAATGAGCAGTTGGTGTGGGAGAGGAACTAAAAGAGACATATTGGAAAGCAAAGAATGAAAGATTTTAAAAGTGAGTAAGTTTAGAAGGATGTCTCTTCTACTAGATTCTCATCATTTAAATCTTCAGCCAGACCTTCAAACCTTTAGATGTCCAATTGCTATTTTGGAAAAGTATGATCTCAACTTGGAGCACAATCTAGGGTCAAGCAAATAACTTAGAGGACCTCTGCTTCCTACAGGAAAATTTATAAAGCTAAAGGGAAAGTGTCAGCTCAGAATTCCCCAGACTGCTTTTAAAACAGTACTGGACCACTCAAATCATTTCCAAAAAGGGCCTTAACATTTTTTCAAAAGTGAGCAAAATTATTGTGACTCAAATGTTCAACTGACATTCACTGGAGTTAGTGGGTTGATGACAGGTTAAATATATTGTGAAGTTGAATTATTATGTGAAATATGTACCTTTAATGATATGTTGGAGACTTATGTGTACAATATAAACATATTTCAGAGAACACAAAATAAAATAATATTTTCAATTATTTTAGATGTCTTTGCTGCTGTATTTTTATGTTTTGGCAGCAAAGATTATATCCATGGCTATTTAATTCTAAATCTTAAATCAGGAATGCAGCTCCCAATTATAATACTGTTGCTTTAAAAAAAAAAAAAAAAAAAGGTAGTTAGTAATAGAGATAAGAATTAGATCTGCATTAAAAACTAGATTCTACAACTTAAAATTACATTATATGACCTTAAGCAAGATACTTAGCCTGTTTAAGCATTAAAGTATGTGTCTGTAAAATGGGGAAAATAAAAGTATGAACCTGAGGATTAAACAACGTAAGATATATGATGCACTTAGCTACTTAGCTTATGTTCCTTACTGCCTTTCTAGGATACCTTCCTAATGCAATCTTCCATGCAGTTGTAGATGCCCTTGTAGACTTCACAGTGGACCAAACGAAGATGTCACTGTCAATATTAAATAGCATTCTGATGTTAACTATTGGAGGTACAAAGGAAAAGCACTAGTTATTCCAGTAAAGTAAATCCTTCATATTTCTGGGTGAGGGCAAGAGCCAGAAAAAAATTAATATAGTGTTGATAGTCATTCCCAAGACCAAGAGAGAAATGCTCCCATCTACCCAGGTTTGCATTATTGGACACTACATCACTGGAGCAGAATTCCACCTCATTCTCTTTTCCTTTTTTGTCAGGAACATATCTTTGAAAGGTGATAGAGGCAATCTGGAGCAGCACAAACGGTGTGCATGGGCATCATTGCAAGAATGTGATAACAGCAGAGCCATACATACAGAATAGGAAAAAGAAAAAGGATGATTTAAAGTCCCAGCCGTTTTACCAACACCATCTGAACATTTCATTATTCCAGTTTCAGAGATGAGTAAATGAAGATTCAGAAAGATTAAGCAACCTCTCCAACACATTTAATTAGAAACAATAGGGCTAAAATTTATATCAACATCTCTATCATCCTTGCACAGTGAGAGAGATGGCATTAATACCCCACCCCCACAAGTCTTTACCCTCCCTTGTATCTATAACCTTTGCATATAACTGTAGGTCTCTTCACTACACAGAGGAAACCCATTTCCCCACTTTTTCACTTTGGGTGTAGCCATGTGGCTTATTGTCACCAGTAGAATGAGGGGGGAAGTTATGGTCTGCTAAAGCCCTCAGAGGCCATGTATGTCTTCCTCTTGCCTTGTTGGCCCTCTACCATGACCACGAAACATGTTTGTGAAGGCCAGCTCACTGGTCCCAAGGGGAGGATGAGAGACACGTGGAACAGAGCCATCCCAGGCAAACCCCACCTAAAGCACCCAACCCAGAGTTGATCTGTAGCTATAGAGCTATAATAGTAAATTATTATTGTTGTTAACCACTGAATTTGGGGGTAGTTTGCTTTGTAGCAATGGCTAACCAGTGTACATGCTATCAACAGATTAAGCTTGACATTACTGTTAATTTCATTAAAATTTTTTTGTTTTTGCAATTATGAGGATAGTAACCCAGAAGATCAGCTCTAATTGACATTTTTGAGAAAGTTATTAAAGCTATTACTAAGAAGTTAAAAAGGGTCATTGGGGTATTTGATATCTTATGTTTAAGGGGGAGCTGCACCATGTAATCTACTTTTTTTTTCTTAAGAGACAAGGTCTGACTCTGTCACCCAGGCTGGAGTACAATGCCATGATCGTAGCTCACTGCAGATTTGAACTCCTGGACTCAGGCAATCCTCTTGCCTCAGCCTCCTGAGTAGCTGGGATTACAGTTGCAAGCCACTGCACCTGGCTAATCTACTTATTTAATTTCTTTTCTACTGACATGGGCCCTACTAAACAACTCCAAAAAGAGATGTTAAGTAAAAGGAAATGATTTTCTTTTCTATTTCAAATCAGTAGCATCTGAGGGGGTAAATTCCACTCTGCTGATTTCTTAAACTCCTGCTTTAATTTCATGCAAATGCAATATCAAGTTTTAATAAATTAGAAGATTATTTTGTTTCATTTTTTCAAAAAGTGAGTTTTATATTATTATTTGTACAAAGTCAAAAGGCACAAGTTTCTCTTCTATTTCTGATTTTCCCAGCCTGACTTTTTGCCTTAGTTTCCCAGACACAATCTAAACTTTGTGTTTGGCTTATTGTTTTCTATATTATGCTTCATCAGTGTTTCCCAAATTACAGTCCATCAAAAAATAGATTTCCTGAATGTCCCATCTTTTATTTTCTCTTACTCTTAGCCACTTACAGTCATATTCCAGTTTTCAATTTCAATTCCTGAAGCAGACCATGTCTTTGTTATTTATGGGAGCCTGTTTTTATGAAGCAGTCTCTTGAATATAGATGTCATCTCCAAAATATTAAATAATTGTGACCTTCCATTGGTAGCAATCTGAGCTACATGCAGAGGCATTCATACAATGTAAAGGCTATCTCATTCATCAGTAAATTCCCAAGTGGCTATCTCCTTCTGTGTTCATTCATCTATATCATCCCTTGTGTAGTCTATTTTTTCAGGTTTTCAATAAAACTGCTTTAAAAAATTAGGATAATGATCTCCAGAGGCGGGGGGAGCACCGACTCCTCCATAAAAACATTATAACAAAATGGCATATAATTAATCTTCAAGTGTATGGTTATTTTTCTTTCTTAATTGAACTTGCTATGCAGTGTTTTCTTGTACGTGTGTAGATAAATGCATGTATTTGTTTTGCTATTTCTAACTGAATGTGGCTTTCTTAAGGATAAGAACTATGACTTTTCCTTTCCTATGGTCTTAGTGCCCATCAGCACCATGATCATAATAGATGCTCAATACACATTTGGTAAACAAATGAATAAATCCTCATTCTACATTGCTCAATATTCAATTCTCTGGGTAGATGTCTCTCATTTTAATTCTCTTCAGTTGTAATGACCATGGAAAGTAACCTGTAAAACCACCCAGCACAGTGCCTGCATGGGGGCTGCTTTGTTCATTAAATATGTTTCTCATTCTTGAGGCACCACAGTACTCTCACAGAGGTAAGTGCCAACAGTTACTTTAAAATTACTAAACCTCAAGCAAAAGTAACAGAAAACATTCCTTCCCACATGCACAATCTAATTGCATAATCAGCAGCTCTCCAATAATGCAGGAACTCCTCCTTTTATTACCTTTTGTTCTCCTTCCTTTCCCCCCTCCCCACACAACCACACACAGAAACCAGACTTGTTTGAGTAATATTTATATTATATAACTCTCACTCAACAATTTTGCTCCATTAGGTTGTCCTCAGAAAATAAATGAAGAAAATCCAAGTCAGTTTTATCTGATCCATTGTTATGTAAGTCCATGTTTCTAAGTCCATCCTGAAAGAATGACTCTCTATGGTCCTGTTCAGACAAACTTTGCTGGGACTATCTCATGGTCTCTATCTTTTACGGCATCTTCATTCCATTTCATTTATCATATTGCACCACAGTGATCTTCTTAAAATAAACTTTTCCTTCTATTTGAGAACCAAAGTAGCTCCCAGTGCCAAGAAAAGTGGTCATTAACCTCTTTTGGAGGAATCTCCCCACTCCTAGCCCAAATATACAAAGGCATAAATCCTCTAAACATTATGTACAACCTTAGATGTTCCTTAGATCCCTGGGTTAAGACCTTGAAGCCCAGAGAGATGTTTCTACTCCTATACCTAATATTTAAGGTCCTCCATAATCTTCTCAAGCTTTATTTATAAACAGTCTCATCTCCCCAAATTCCCCAAACTAAATTCCAGATAAATCTAATCACCCAGAAAGTTTTTCCCATCTACATTTCTATGATTTAGAAAACTGGACTGGAGTTCAGGAGTTCTGGCTTCCACCTAACCAAGGAACTTTATAAAGTCACTTGTACTCTCTGAAGCTCATTTTATGCATGTACAAATTGATGAAGCTGATTTAAACCAGTATTCTCCAAAGTATGATATGTGAACAACTGAGTTTAGATGGTACATAATCTGTTATTTTTTATTTTAAAGATTGTGTTTAATTTAATGTGATTTGTGAAAAATATATATTTATAAATTCTAGATTTTAATGTATAATATGAAATCAATATATTATATGTGACACATCTAAGCTATAATTTACAGATATTTTTGTGTAGATAAGGATAAGTGTTAAAAATGAGTCAATCTAGAATTTATTTAAGTATATATTAAGTAAAAAATAAGCAACATAAAGATACAGCAAAATCTGGCAAGATCATATGTAAATATGAAGATTGAGGAGAACTGGACCAATTGATCTCCAAAGCCTGTTCCAGTCCTAGGACATCATAGTTCCTCAACTTAGACTCTCTCTTCAAGGAGAACTTTCTTCCAAGAGCTCAACATAAGCAGCTCTCCCCAGAGACAATAAGGAAGGAGATCAAAGAGCTGCTGCTTCATTCTCAAAAAGGAAAAATAGGTGAGTTTTTTAAAAAATAGTTTCCATTTTTAGATGAAGACAAATAGAAAAGATTTTATATAAGCTGCCCAAGATCCACCAGGAGCCTATTGCTGGGAGCAGATCCCAGACTAGCTCCTGTGGGATTGGCATTGACAGTTTTGTTGGGACCAACTGATGGCATAGTTATGACTCAAAACATAAAGCAGCACAAATTTTTTTCTTAATGACTAACACATACACATTCAGATTCAGATAGAAACTGCAGCTGCTCCCTCCAACTACAAGTTTGATGAACAGATGGCAGGCTTCATCTGGGAATAGAAAGATTTAGGGCTAGAAATGCATAAAGTTAGAAGACCAGAAGGAGAGGGTGTTGTAACTACAAATGCATTTAAGAATTGCCAGAAGCAAGGTCTGGGTCTTGTGTGCTGCACATCACTCATGGCTATGGTTGTTTTGTATTTTAAATATTGATGAGTCAGAGAAGAAATATCATTCAAGCTGTGTGTGTGTTTGTGTGAGATGACTATTGCATCCAAAGAGATGACTGCTTCTTCTAGATGAGTTTTCCCCCCTAATTTTAAGACATCTATCCTAGCATCCACTTCTTTACATAAAACTAGGCCCTAGGAATTGGGAGCTGATTCCTTCCCTGATTGCAGTCCAGAGAATTATCTTGTTATATGTTCTTATTCTTCCTAATGTAAAATCAAGCCCAAGGGGAAAAGAGGAAGTTGTTGTTTAGTGGGTACAGAGTCTCAATCTGCAAGATAAAATGTACTGGAGATCTGTTGTACAACAGTGTGAACACACTTAAAACTGCTGAACTGTACATTTAAAATTGGTTAAGATTGTTAAAAAAAATCAGACAAACTGGAAAGCATTCAATATTCAATCTGAAGAGCTTCCAATAATCTAGGATTGAAAGCAAATCTGAAAAAGCAAAAGAAGAAAGGGAAATAAAGCATATGGCATATATTCAAAGATGCATCCAGCTAATGCCCTCTGGAGAGAAACCCATTAAGAGGAACATAAGGCACCTCAGACTGAGCAGTGAGAGATAGAAACTGTCAGGGGAAACAAAGGGTCTCCTTATAAGGGAAGTAAAGACATCATGTACCCGGAAAGTCACTTATTTCAGAGGATGGCTCTGATAGCAAAATTTAGACCAGGGAATAGTAGGCTTAATTGTGAGGTGATGATCAAGAAGGAGAGGTACACATGAAGTAATTTAACCATGGCTTGGATAATAGTATGTAGAGGGCTCATTGGGAAGGCCTTTCCGGACCTCACTATCCCCTTCTTCTTCACCCAATGCTTCATCATTTATGACTCATTTTTAAGAAAAAACTAAGACACAATTTTTAAACAGTAAATTGAGAGTTAGGAGGCTTACATTCTGGTCTTTGAAATGTGATTAACCAGCAGTTCCCCCTTGAAAACTCTTTCCTTCTATCTCCTCATTTCTAAAGCAAGAGCTGGACACCTTGGTATCTAATATCTCTTCATGTGTCAGTAGTCACTGATTGATATTAGGAAAGTTTGTGGTGATATTTGGTTCTCTGCCTCTTCTGCCCCACCTGTGCAACATGCTACCTGTCACTTCACAGGGAAGAGATCTTAAAATTGTACCTGAGCATCATTCAGCCTATCAGGTGATCTCATCATCTGTATTGCCTGGGTCTTAGGCATTGAGGAAAAATAAAGTTTATGAAGTAATATGTCTTAGACCTTACAGATAATGTGATAAAGAGGGAGCAATATAAAAATATATATGTTTGAAAGTGGAAGAGGATAAGAGCCACAATATTGTTCTGAAATAAAAGGAATTAGTCCTTCAACAGAAATGCCAGAATAAGAAGGTGGAGGAAGATGGCAGAATAGAAGACTCCACTGCTCATCTCCCACCCTGCAAGAATGCAAATTTAACAACGTTCTACAACAACAACAACAACAAAAACACCTTCATAAGAAGCAAAATCTGGTGAGCATTCATGGTACCTGGTTTTAACTTCATATTACTAAAAAAAAACACACACACAGCATGGTGGAAGGTGCCTGTAGTCCAAGCTATTTGGGAGGCTGAGGCAGGAGAATGGCGTAAACCCAGGAGGTGGAGCTTGCAGTGAGCCAAGATCATGCCACTGCTCTCCAGCCTGGGCTACAGAGCAAGACTCCATCTTAAAAAAAAAAAAAGGGGGGGGGGCATTCCAAGATGGCCCAATAGGAACAGCTCTGGTCTGCAGCTCCCAGCATGACTGACACAGAAGACAGGTGATTTCTGCATTTCCAACTGAGGTACCTGGCTTATTTCACTGGGACTGGTTGGACAGTGGGTGCAGCCAACAGAGGGTGAGCCGAAGCAGGGCAGGGTGTCTCATCACCTGGGAAGCACAGGGGTCTGGGGATTTCCCTTTCCTAGCCAAGGGAAGCCGTGACAGACTACCTGGAAAAACGGGATACTCCTACCCAAATACTGTGCTTTCCCAAGGTCTTAGCAACCAGTAGACAAGGAGATTCTCTCCCGTGCCTGGCTCAGGGGGTCCCACGCTCATGGAGCCTTGCTCACTGCTAGTGCAGCAGTCTGAGATCAATCTGTGAGGTGGCAGCTTGGCTGGGGGAGTGGCATCTGCCATTGCTGAAGCTTGAGTAGGCAAACAAAGTGGCTAGGAAGCTCAAACTGAGCGGAGCCCACAGCAGCTCAACAAAGCCTACTGCCTCTAGACTCCACTTCTGTAGGCAAGACATAGCTGAACAAAAGGCAGGAGACAACCTCTGCAGACTTAAACATCCTGTCTGACAGCTCTGAAGAGAGCAGTTGTTCTCCCAACATGGCATTTGAGTGCTGAGAATGGACAGACTGCTTCCTCAAGTGGGTCCCTGACCCCCATGTAGCCTAACTGGGAGAAACCTCCCAGTAGGGGCCAACAAAAACCTCATATAGGCAGCTGCTCCTTTGGGATGAAGCTTCCAGAGGAAAGATCAGGCAGCAATATTTGCTGTTCCACAGCCTCCACTGGTGATACCCAAGAAAACAGGGTCTGGAGTGGAACTCCAGCAAACTCCAACAGACCTGCAGCTGAGGGACCTGACTGTTAGAAGAAAAACTAACAAACGGAAAGGAATAACATCAACATCAACAAACAGGTCATCTACACCAAAACCCCATTTGTAGGTCACCAACATCAAAGACCAAAGGTAGATAAAACCACAAAGATGGGGAGAAATCAGAGGAGAAAAAGCTGAATTTTCTAAAAATCAGAGCACCCCTTCTCCTCCAAAGGACCACAGCTCCCCACCAGCAATGGAACAAAGCTGGATGGAGAATGATTTTGACAAGTTGACAGAAGTAGGCTTCAGAAGGTCAGTAATAACAGACTTCTCCGAGCTAAAGCAGAATGTTCGAACCCATCACAAGGAAGCTAAAAACTTTGAAAAAAGATTACACAAATGGCTCACTAGAATAAACAGTGTGGAGAAGACCTTAAATGACCTGATGGAGCTGAAAACAATGGCAGAAAAACTTGGTGACACATGCACAAGCTTCAGTAGCCAATTTGATCAAGTGGAAGAAACAGTATCAGTGATAGAAGATCAAATTAATGAAATAAAGTAAGAAGAAAAGGTGAGAGAAAAAACAGTAAAAAGAAATGAACAAAGCTTCCAAGAAATATGGGACTATGTGAAAAGACCAAATCTACATTTGATTGGTGTACCTGAAAGTAATGGGGAGAATGAAACCAAGCTGGAAAACACTCTACAGGATATTATCCAGGAGAACTTCCCCAACTTAGCAAGGCAGGCAAACATTCAAATTCAGGAAATACAGAGAACACCACAAAGATATTCCTCGAGAAGAGCAACACCAAGACACATAATTGTCAGATTCACCAAGGTCGAAATGAAGGAAAAAGTGTTAAGGGCAGCCAGAGAGAAAGCTCGAGTTACGCACAAAGGGAAGTCCATCAGACTAACAGCAGATCTCTCGGCAGCAACCCTACAAGCCAGAAGAGAGTGGAGGCCAATATTCAACATTCTTAAAGAAAAGAATTTTCAACCCAGAATTTCATATCCAGCCAAACTAAGCTTCATAAGTGAAGGAGAAATAAAATCCTTTACAGACAAGCAAATGCTAAGAGATTTTGTCACCATGAGGCCTGCCTTACAAGAGCTTCTAAAGGAAGCAGTAAAAATGGAAAGGAACAACTGGTAGCAGTCACAGCAAAAACAGGCCAAATTGTAAAGACCATCGATGCTATAAAGACACTGCATAAATTAATGGGCAAAATTACCAGCAAACATCATAATGACAGGTTCAAACTCACACATAACAATATTAGCCTTAAATGTAAATGAGCCAAATGCCTCAATTGAAAGACACAGACTGGCAAATTGGACAAAGAGTCAAGACCCATCAGTGTGCTGTATTCAGGAGACCCATCTCACATGCAAAGACACACATAGGCTCAAAATAAAGGGATGGAGGAAGGTCTACCAAGCAAATGGAAAGCAAAAAAAAAAGCAGGGTTTGCAGTCCTAGTCTCTGATAAAACAGACTTTAAACCAAGGAAGATCAAAAGAGACAAAGAAGGCCATTACATAATGGTAAAGGGATCAATTCAACAAGAAGAGTTAACTATCCTAAATATCTATGCACCCAATACAACAGCACCCAGATTCATAAAGCAAGTCCTTAGAGACTTACAAAGAGACTTGGACTCCAACACAATAATAATAAATAAATAATAAATAAATAAATAAATAACAAATTTAAAAATCTGTCAATATTAGACAGATCAATGAGACAGAAGTTTAACAAGGATATCCAGGACCTGAACTCAGCTCTGCAACAAGCAGACCTAATAGACATCTACAGAACTCTCCACCACAAATCAACAGAATATACATTCTTCTCAGAACCACATCTCACTTACTCCAAAATTGACTACATAATTGTAAGTAAAGCACTCCTCAGCAAATGTAAAAGAACAGAAATCACAACAAACTGTCTCTCAGACCACAGTGCAATCAAATTAGAATTCAGGATTAAGAAACTCACTCAAAACTGCTCAACTACATGGAAACTGAACACCTTGCTCCTGAGTGACTACTGGGCAAATAATGAAATGAAGGCAGAAATAAAGATGTTCTTTGAAACCAATGAAAACAAAGACACAATGTACCAGAATCTCTGAGACACATTTAAAGCAGCATGTAGAGGAAAATTTATAGCACTAAATGCCCAAAAGAGAAAGCAGGAAAGATCTAAAATCAACACACTAACATCACAATTAAAAGAACTAGAGAAGCGAGAGCAAACACATTCAAAAGCTAGCAGAAGGCAAGAAATAACTAAGATCAGAGCAGAACTGAAAGAGAGACAAAAAACCCTTCAAAAAATCAGTGAATCTAGGAGCTGGTTTTTTGAAAAGACCAACAAAATTGATAGACTGCTAGCAAGACTAATAAAGAAGAAAAGAGAGAAGAATCAAATAGACACAATAAAAAATGATAAAGGAGATATCACCACCGATCCCACAGAAATACAAACTACCATCAGAGACTACTACAAACAGCTCTACGCAAATAAACTAGAAAATCTAGAAGAAATTGGTAAATTCCTTGACACATACACCGTCCCAAGACTAAACCAGGAAGAAGTGGAATGTCTGAATACAACAATAACAGGCTCTGAAATTGAGACAGTAATTAATAGCCTACCAGCCAAAAAAAGTCCAGTACCAGATGGATTCACAGCTGAATTCTACCAGGGGTACAAAGAGGAGATGGTGCCATTCCTTCTGAAACTATTCCAATCAATAGAAAAAGAGGGAATCCTCCCTAACTCATTTTATGAGGCCAGCATCATCATGACACCAAAGCCTGGCAGAGACACAACCAAAAAAAAAGAATTTTAGACCAATATCCCTGATGAACATCAATGCAAAAATCCTCAATAAAATACTGGCAAACCAAATCCAGCAGCACATCAAAAAGCTTATCCACCATGATCAAGTGGGCTTCATCCCTGGGATGCAAAGATGATTCAACATGTACAAATCAATAAAGGTAATCCATCACATAAACAGAACCAAAGACAAAAAGCACATTATTATCTCAATAGATGCAGAAAAGGCCTTCAACAAAATTCAACAACACTTCATGCTAAAAACTCTCAATAAACTAGGTATTGATGGAATGTATCTCAGAATAATAAGAGCTATTTATGACAAACCCACAGCCAATATCATACTGAATGGGCAAAAACTGGAAGCATTCCCTTTCAAAACCGGCACAAGACAAGGATGTTCTCTCTCACCAATCCTATTCAACATAGTGTTGGAAGTTCTGGCCAGGGTAATCAGGCAAGAGAAAGAAATAAAGGGTATTCAAGTAGGAAATGAGGAAGTCAAATTGTCCCTGCTTGCAGATGACATGATTGTATATTTGGAAAACCCCATTGTCTCAGCCCCAAATCTCCTTAAGCTGATAAGCAACTTCAGCAAAGTCTCAGGATACAAAATCAATGTGCAAAACTCGCAGGCATTCCTATACACCATTAACAGACAAACAGAGAGCCAAATCATGAGTGAACTCCTATTCACAATTGCTACAAAGAGAATAAAATACCAGAAATCCAACTTACAAGGGATGTGAAGGACCTCTTCAAGGAGATCTACAAACAATTGCTCAAGGAAATAAAAGAGGATACAAACAAATGGAAGAACATTCCATGATCGTGGATGGGAAGAATCAATATTGTGAAAATGGCCATACTGCCCAAAGTAATTACTGATTCAGTGCCATCCCCATCAAGCTGCCAATGACTTTCTTCACAGGATTGGAAAAAAACTACTTTAAAGTTCATATAGAACCAAAAAAGAGCCTGCATTGCCAAGACAATCCTAAGCAAAAAGAACAAAGCTGGAGGCATCATACTACCTGACTTCAAACTATACTACAAGGCTACAGTAATCAAAACATCATGGTAATAGTACCAAAACAGATATATAGACCAATGGAACAGAACAGAGGCCTCAGAAGTAACACCACACTTCTACAACTATCTGATCTTTGACAAACCTGACAAAAACAAGAAATGGGAAAGGATTTCCTATTTAATAAATGGTGCTGGGAAAACTGGCTAGCCATATGTAGAAAGCTGAAAATGCATCGCTTCCTTACACCTTATACAAAAATTAATTCAAGATGGATTAAAGACTTAAATGTCAGATGTAAGACCATAAAAACCCTAGACGAAAACATAGGCAATACCATTCAGGACATAGGCATTGGCAAGGACTTCATGACTAAAACACCAAAGGCAATGGCAACAAAAGCCAAAATAGACAAATGGAATCTAAGTAAACTAAAGAGCTTCTGCACAGCAAAAAAAAAAAAAAAAAAAAAACTACCATCAGAGTGAAAAGGCAACCTACAGAATGGGAGAAAATTTTGCAATCTACCCATCTGACAAAGGGCTAATATCCAGAATCTACAAAGAACTTAAACAAATTTACAAGAAAAAAAACCCATCAAAAAGTGGGCAAGGATATTAACAGACACTTCTCAAAATGCTAGACTGGATTAAGAAAATGTGGCACATATACACTATGGAATACTATGCAGCCATAAAAAAGGATGAGTTCATGTCCTTTGTGGGGATATGGATGAAGCTGGAAACCATCATTCTCAGCAAACTATCACAAGGACAAAAAACCAAACACCGCATGTTCCCACTCATAGGTGGGAATTGAACAATGAGAACACTTGGACACAGGAAGGGGAACATCACACACTGGGACCCGTTGTGGGGTGTGGGCAGAGGGGAGGGATAGCATTAGGAGATATACCTAATGTAAATGACAAGTTAATGGGTGCAGCACACCAACATGGCACATGTATACATATGTAACAAAACTGCACGTTGTGCACATGTACCCTAGAACTTAAAGTATAATGAAAAAAAAAAGAAAAAAGAAGGCATCTATGCTGCCAACAGACACATGAAGAAATGTTCATTGTCACTGGTCATCAGAGAAATACAAATCAAAACCACAATGAGATACCATCTCACACCAGTTAGAATGGCAATCATTTAAGTAAGGAAACAACAGATGTCAGAGAGGATGTGGAGAAATAGGAATGCTTTTACACTGTTGGTGGGAGTGTAAATTAGTTCAACAATTGTGGCAGACAGTTTGGCGATTCCTCAAGGATCTAGAACCAGAAATACCATTTGACCCAGCAATCCCGTTACTGGGTGTATACCCAAAAGATTATAAATCATGCTGCTATAAAGGCACGTGCACACGTATGTTTATTGTGGCACTATTCACAATAGCAAAGACTTAGAAGCAACCCAAATGTCCATCAATGATAGACTAGATTAAGAAAATGTGGCACATATGCACCATGGAATACTATGCAGCCATAAAAAAGGATGAGTTCATGTCCTTTGCAGGGACATGGATGAAGCTGGAAACCATCATTCTCAGCAAGCCATCACAAGGACAGAAAACCAAACACCGCATGTTCTCACTCATAGGTGGGAATTGAACAATGAGATCACTTGGACACAGTGCGGGGAACATCACACACCGGGGCCTGTCGGGGTGTGGGGGCCTGGGGGAGGGATAGGGTTAGGATAAATACCTAATGTAAATTATGAGTTGATGGGTGCAGCAAACCAACATTGCACATGTATACCTATCTATCAAATCTGCACGTTGTGCACATGTACCCTAGAACTTAAAGTATTATAATAATAATAATAATAATAATAATAATAATAATAAAAAGAAATGTAGACCCAAAAAACACACAGAAGAGATAGGAAAAGCAGTTTTGAATCACCAATGCCACCCCTACCCAATCCCCTGGCAGTGACAGTGTGGTGCAGAGACAATGTGAGCACTTGGAAAAGGGAGAGCACAGCAGTTGTGAAGCATTGCATTGCATTCAGTGCCTCTTCATTATAGCAGAAAGCAAAACCAGAACAAACTCAGCTGACATCCACCCATGGAGAGTGCATTTAAATCAGCCCTAGTCAAAGAGGAATCACATATCCCAGTGGTAGAAACTTGAGTTCCTGCAAGCCTCTCCTCATGGTCTAAAATGCTCTGGGGCCCTAAATAAATGTGAAAGACAGTCTAAGTCACAAGGATTGCAACTCCCACATGAGTCCTATTGATGAGCTGGGCTCAGACCCAGTGGACTTAGTGGGGCATATAACCTACTGAGAGAGCAGCCAGGGTGGCTAAGGGAGTGCTGGCTCTACCCCTCACCCAACCCCAGGCTGCACAGACAGCAACTCCAAAAGACGCCCCTTCCTTCCACTCATGGAGAGGAGACGGAAGGGTGGGGAGGATTTTGTCTTGCTCCTTGGATACCAGCTCAGCTACAACAAGATAGGGCACCAGTCAGAGCCATGAGGCTCCCTTTCCAGGCCCTAGCTCCCAAATGAGATTTCTAGACACATTCTGGGCCAGAAGAGAACCCATTTCCTTGAAAGGAAGGACTCAGTCCTGGCAGGATTCATCCCCTGCTAACTGAAGAGCTCTTGGGCCCTGAATAATCAGCAGTGATACACAGGTAGTATACAATGGCCCTTGGATGAGACTCTGACACTTGTTGGCTTCAGGTGAGACTCAGCACATTCCCAGCTTTGGTGGCTACAGGAAGAGACTCCTTCTACTTGAGAAAAGTAGAGGGAAAACTAAAGGAGACTTTATTTTAAACTTTAGGTACCAGCACAGTCACAGACATAGCATTAGAGCACCAAGTGGGCTCTTAGGGTCCCTGATTCTAAACCTTGACTCTTGGATGGCATTTCTGAACCTGCCCTGGGACAGAGGAAAGCCCACTACCCTGAAGGGTGAGTCCCAGGCTAGGAAGCATTCACCACAAACTGACTCAAGAGCCCCTGGGCCGTAAGGGAACATCAGTGGTAATCTAGCAGTACTACTCATGGGCCTGTGGTGGCAGTGGCCATGAAACGAGGCTCCTCTGCCTTTGAAAAGGGGAGGAAAGGACTGCATCTTGTGGTTTAAGTGCCAGCTCAGCCACACTACATTAGAACACCAGGTGGACTTCTAAGGTCTTTGATTCTAGTCCCTGGCTCCTGGACAGCACCTCTTGACCCGTCTGGGGCCTGGGGACACTTGCCACCCTGGAAAGAATGACACAGGCCTGGCTGGCTTTGCCACCTGCTGATTGTAGAGCCCCAGGGCCATGAGCGAACCTAGACTATAACCAGGGAGTGGTTACGGTATTGGATGTAACCACTCACAGGCCTTGGCTGAGACCCAGTACTGTGCTGGCTTCAGCTCTGATCCAGCACAGTCGTAGTGGTGGTAGCCACAGGGGTACTTATATCACTCCACCTCCAGCTCCAGGCAGCTCAGTAGAGAGAGAGAGAGAAACTCCATTTGTTTGGGAGAAAGTAAGGGGAGAGAACAAGCGTTTCGGTCTGGTAATCCAGAGAATTCTTGTGGATCTTGTCCAAGACCACCAAAGTAGTATCTCTATGAGTCTGCAAGAACCATAGCACTACTGAGCTTGGGGTGCCCCCTAATGCTGATGAAGCTTAAATCACAACACTCAAGTGCTTTCAAATACTTAGAAAGCCTTCCCAAGAAGGACAAGTACAAACAAGTCCAGATTGGCCAGGGTGTGGTGGCTCACGCCTGTAATCCCAGCACTTTGGGAGGCCCAGGCGGGCGGATCACAAGGTCAGGAGATCGAGACCATCTTGGCTAACACAGTGAAACCCTGTCTCTACTAAAAATACAAAAAATTAGCCTGGCGTGGTGGAGGGGACCTGTAGTCTCAGCTACTACTTGCGAGGCTGAGGCAGCAGAATGGCGTGAACCTGGGAGGCGGAGCTTGCGGTGAGCCAGGATCACGCCACTGCACTCCAGCCTGGGTGACAGAGCAAGACTCCGTCTCAAAAAAAGAAAAAACAAGTCCAGATTGCACTGACTGCAATGAATACATAACTCTTCAATGCCAAGACACAGATGCACATCCACAAGTATCAAGACCATCCAGGAAAACATGACCTCACCAAATGAACTAAATAAGGCACCAGGGACAAATCCTGGAGAAACAGAGATAAGTGACCTTTGAGACAGAGAATTCAAAATAGCGACGCCGAGGAAACTCAAAGAAATTCAAAATAACACAGAGAAGGAATTCAGAATTCATATCGGAAAAATTTAACAAAGAGATTGAAATAATTTAAAGGAATAAAGCAGAAATTCTGGAGCTGAAAAATGCGTTGACACACTGAAGAATACATCAGAGTCCTTTAATGGCAGAATGGATGAAGCAGAGGAAAGAATTAGTGAGCTCAAAGACAGGCTATTGAAAAATACACAGTCAGAGAAGACAAAACCTTTCCAACAGGAAATGCTACAGGGAGTACTTCAATCAGAAAAAAAAAAAGGATGTTCATGAGCTATAACAAATCATCTGAAAGTACAAAACTCACGTTGTAATAGTAAGTACACAGAAAAACACAGAATATTATAATACTGTAACTGGTGTGTAAAATACTTTTATCTCTAATAAAAAGGCTACATGATGAACTTCAATAAAAAATAACAACTATGATATGGAAAGTACCATGAAATACAAATAGAAATAACAATAAGTTAAAAAGTGAGGGGACAAAGTTAAAATGTACAGTTTTTATTAGTTTTGTTTTTGCTTGTTTGTTTATGGAAAGAGTGCTAATTTGTTATCAGCTTAAAATAATGAGTTATAAGACAGTATTTGCAAGCCTCAGGGCAACCTCAAGTCAAAAAACATGTAAGAGATTCAAACAATCAAAAGCCAAAAACTAAATCATACCACCAGAGAAAATAACCTTCACTAAAAGGAAGAAAGGAAGGAAGGAAAAAAGAGAAGACCACAAAACGATCAGAAAAAAAAATAACAAAATGTCAGGATTTAAATGGACTAAACTCTCCAATCCAAAGACATAAAGTGGCAGAATGGGTTTAAAAAAAAAAAAATTAAAAAACCAATGACCTGTTCCCTATGAGAAACACTCTTCATCTAAAAAGACACACATAGACTGAAACTAAAGGAATAGTAAAAGATATTCCATGCCAATGGAAACAAACAAACAAAAAAGGAGTTACTATACTTATATGAGAAAAAACAGATTTCAAGACAAAAATCTATAAGAAGAAACAAAGAAGGTCACTATATAATGATAAAGGGGTTAATTTAGTAAGAGGATATAACAATTTGAAATATATATGGACCCAATCCTGGAGCACCCATGTATATAAAGCAAATATTATTAGAGCTAAAGAGAGAGATAGACTCCAATGCAATAACAGATGGAGATTTCAACACCCCACTTTCAGCATTTGATATATCTTCCAGAAAGAAAATCAACAAAGAAACATTGGACTTAATCTGCAATATGAACTTAATAGTTATTTACAGACCATTCCATCCAACAGCTGCAGAATACATCTTTTGTTCCTCAGCAGTCCCGCTACTGAGTATTTATCCAAAGGAAAGAAAGTATATTGAAGACATATCTACAACCCCATGTTTATTGCAGCACTATTCACAATAGCCAAGATATGCAATCAACCTAAATGTCCATCAACAGATGAATAAATAAAGAAAATGTGACATGTGGCTGGGCACTGTGTCTTACGTCTGTAATCCCAGAACTTTGGGAGGCTGAGATGGGTGGATCATGAGGTCAGGAGATCGAGACCATCCTGACTAACATGGTGAAACCCCGTCTCTACTAAAAATACAAAAACAAAATTAGCTGGGCATGGTGGCGGGCACTTGTAGTCCCAGCTACTAGGGAGGCTGAGGTGGGAGAATGGCTTGAACCCGGGAGGTGGAGCTTGCAGTGAGCCGAGATTGTGCCACTGCACTTCAGCCTGGGCAACAGAGTGAGACTACATCTCAGAAAAAATAAAAAGAAAAGAAAATGTGACATGTATAACAACGAAATACTGCAGCCATAAAAAGAATGAAATCCTGTCATTCATGGAAACATCGGTGAGCCTGGACGACATTATGTTAAGTGAAATAAGTCAGGCACAAAAAGATAAATACCACACGTTCTCAATTATATGTAGGAGCTAAAAATAAATTGAGCTCATAGAAGTAGAGAGTAGGATTGTGGTTATTAGAGGCCAGAAATGATTGGGAGAGGAGAAGACAGGGAGAGGTTGGTTAAAGGATATAAAATTACAGTTAGATAGGAAGAATTAGTTCTAGTGTATTGTAGGATAAATGTGATTAACATTTATTGTATTTTCAACATGCTAGAAAAGAGGATTTTGAATGTTCATACCACAAAGAAATAATACATGTTTGAGGTGATAGATATGTTAATTGCCCTGATTTGATCATTACACATGGTACACATACATGTATTGAGATATTTCTCCATACCACATAAATATATATAAGTATTATGTCAACTAAAAATAAAAGAAAAAAATTATAGCTAGATAGGAGAAATAAGTCCCAGTGTTCTATAGCACTGTAGGGTAAATACAGTTAACAATAATTTACTGTATATTTTCAATTATCTAGAAGAGATGATTTTGAATATTCTCAAAACAAAGAAACGATAAATGTTTGAGGTGGTGGATATGCTAATTACCCTGATTTGATCATTAGACATTGTACATATCGAACTATCTCCCTGTGCCCCATAAATGTGTACATTTAAAAAAAAATTTTAATTTAGAAAAAGAAAATTGAGAGAATAATGCCAAATATATAACTGATATTCTGAATTACTGCATTATGTTGAAAATTAAAATACCCAGGGCATAATGCTACCTGGTCACTTCCTCTAGTTCCTAGTCTTATTCAAGGGAGCCACATTGCATTAGTCCATTCTCACATTGCTGTAAAGAACTATCTGAGACTGGGTAATTTGTAAAAGAAAAGAAAACTGTAATTGACTCAAAGTTCTGTAGGCTATACAGGAAGCATGGCTGGGAAGCCTCAGGAAACTTATAATCATGGCAGAAGATGAAAAGGAAGGAGGCATGTCTTACATGGCCAGGGAAGAATGAAAAGAGAGTGAAGGGGGAGGTGCCACACACTTCTAAACAACTAGATCTTGTGAGAACTCACTCACTATCATGAGAACAGCAAGGGGGAAGTCTGCACATGATCCAATCCCCTCCTCAAACACTGGGGATACAATTCGACATGAGATTTGGGTGGGGACACAAATCCAAACCTTATCATACATCTTCCAAGATTCAATGCAGTGTCTCGCTAACCTCATGCATCTTGCATTTTTCTTTTCTAGGAGTTTCAGATTCTGAATAGATCCAGAAAGAACAAGGTGATTCTGGAGAGGCATTGTATACCAGCTCTTTCAAAAGCAAAATTCATAGAATAAAGAAATGAATAGTCAGTTATCTTTTTGAACAAACTCTGGAGCTTTTGTTCAGAGAGTAGAGAGTGGGAGAGAGATAAAATATTTAACCCTCTTCTTTCAGGTAAGTGAGATAAGACTGTTTCAAAGATAAAGTATGAACAGGCCATCTATGCTTTTCTAAATATAGTTCCATTGATATCTATCTATCTATCTCTCATTTACATATATTGGATCAAATTTCAACTGGGCATGGTTTTTACATTACCACCAGAATCTAGTCAATGAGCACGCAAGTCTAGAGTGGAAAGATGGATTGATAGATAGATGGATAGAAGGAGAGAAACAGGGGAGGAAGGAAGGAAAGAAGGAAGGAATGAAAGAAGGAAGGAAGGAGAGGGGAGAGGGAGGGAGGGAGAGAGGGAAGGAGAGAGGGAAGGAAACAGGGGAGAGAGGGAGGGAAGGAAGGATGGGAGAGAGAGAAAGGAAGAGAAAGAAAAAGAAGAAAGTAAGAGAGAAAGAAAGAAGAAAGAAAGAGAGAAAGAAAGAAAGGAAGGAAGGGAAAGAGAGAAAGAGGGAGGGAGGAAGGAAGGAAGGAGACAGACAGAAAAAAGAGAAAAAGAAAAAGAGAGAAAGAAAGAAATAGAGAAAGAAGAGAGAAAGAAAGAATAAGAAGAAGGGGGGAGAGGAGGAGGGAGGGAAGGAAGGAAGGAGAAGAGAGGAAAGAAAGAGACAAAGAGAAAGAAAGGAAAGAAAGAGAGAGAGAAAGAAAGAATAAGAAGAAGGAAGGAGAGGAAGAAGGAAGGAAGGAAGATAAAGGAAAGGGAGAGACAAAGAAAGAGAAGGAGGAAGAGGAGGAGGAAGGAGGAAGGAACGAAGGGGAAGAGAGGAAAGAAAGAGAAAAAAAGAAAGAAGGAGAGAGAGAAGGAGGAGGAGGAAGAAGAAAAGGAAGGAAGGAAAGAAAGAAGGGAAGGGAAGATGGGGGAAGGGAAGAAGGGAGGGGAATGGAAGAAGGGATGGGAGGGGAAGAGGAGGGGAGGGGAAGGTGAGGGTGGGGGAGAGGAGGGAAGGGAACATAACACCCTTGGGGGAAACCCTCAATCAATAGGGACTGGATCAAAAGACTAAATATCCCAGTATCTCTGTCCTGGTGTGCTAGACATGGTTCCTCATAGGGTCCCCAGCAAGACTGAGATCTAGAGGCCCTCAACTTATTTATTAATACACGTCTTATTGACTTTTCCTTATTCTCTCACTTGTGCTTACTGCTTCTCAAATAAATTACTTGCACCCAAGTCCTTGTCTCAGTGTTGCTTTTGGGTGAATTCAAACAAGACACAGATGAAATAAAAATATTGTATAATTAATCTTGCTATTGTTTGGGACTTAAAAAAATTTCAGCCTAGTATAATAGCAAGATGTTATCAGTCTTCAGATGGCATTGCCATCTCATACAACAAACACTCATTATTTTTTATTGCCCCTTCATCCTTTGTTGGCCTCTGCTCTTTGAGCGTATGTTAATTAGAATATTTCCCTTACTCATGAACTTCTCTTGTTCTCTCATTTCTCCCTCAGCCCATCTGTAGAAAGGCGCCTCTTCCCTGAATGTCTTTTGATGCTCTCAGCAGATGGAGCCAGCCAATGAGAGACTCGATTGATCTGTCTGGAGGTCTGTGCTGTTTGCTTTCTTTCTTTCTTTCTCTCTCTCTCTCTCTCTCTCTCTCTCTCCATATCGATATTACCTCAGTACGACCCATCCACAAGGACTTAATTATGAGCCACTGAATCACCATAAAATTTAACTGATAGTTTCCTCTAATCCCCAAATCTCCATTAGGACCTTTAGAACAGCTACATGTAAGTGAGAAACACCCTAGGCAATGTTGCACATGGCTGAATGATGTCAACAGGAGCAGCACAAGCCTCTTGAGTGATTTTCATATTTGAATACTTTTAGGACAAATCTACAGTTTTCAATAGATCTACTTTTCTGTTTCAGAGTCAGATAGATTCCTTATTCCACAAAGAATAGGAATAAGGCTACTGTTTATTTTTTTTAAAGGTGGGGGATATATTAGGAAAAGGCAAAGGAGGTCGTGGAGGGCTCAGACACATCCGAAGAAAGCTGCTCCAATCTGTCGACACTGCCCAGAGCCCAAGTCTTGCTATTGCTGCTATGTGGTCTATAATGAAGCAGATGGCACATAAGAAGACTTTTCCTATGTTTCATTTGCTTGCAACAAGAGCCCTAAAGCTCTGGCTTTGGATTGGTGTTCCCATGACTAAGCCACCTAATTCATTTGCCTTTGAGATTCAGGTTCAAATGAGGGTCACTCCAAAGTCAAAGAAATGCTTCCCAGGATATCTATGAGGTGATTGGCCTCAGGGGTATTCGGCCTCAAAGGGACCCTGCCCATTGCCAAAGAAAACTTTACTCAGTTTTATCCAAAGTTGATGAGTCTTAATGAACATGAAGGTGGGACTTTAGTTGGCTTCTTCCAGAGATTAATTTTGCTGAGTGACTAGGACAGTTTGTGGGTCAACTGTGCTGGGGTGAAATGGACTTGGTTTCCAATATTGTTGTGGCCATGCTATAACTAAATGACCCAGACACATTTCTTAGCCTGGCCAGCGTTTCCTCCTTGTCTTTTGTTTCAAGGTTTGCTTCCAAAGGATACAACAGCCTCAGACCCAGGTGTTCTTCCTCATAGAGCCTTAGACGCAGCGATATAGCAGCATCATTAAAATGGCATGGCTGTAGAGTAACATTCCCCAAATTTTCCTGGAATAAGTGGTTAGATGTCCCAAATTGGGTCAGTAGGCTTGGAATCCAGGAACTGATGATAATTAAGAGTTACTGAGCATTTGTTATGCACCAGATACTGTTATAAGTGCTTTATCTTCTGCAGCACATTGGCTACCACAACTTACCTTGTCCCATATGCTCTTCTTACAGAGTGCTATTGACACTCCTCCTGTTGAGTGGTAGGATCTATAATCTTTTCCCTCAAACCAGAAAGGATCTTATAATAACTTTAACCAATAGCATATGGCAGAGATGGCCCCATGAGACTTCTCAGGCTAGTTCATAAAAAGTGATACACCTTCCATAGAGTTGCATTGCAACACTAGCACTTGGAACCCAGTCTCCATGCTAGGAGGAAGTCTAGGCCACATGAAAAGGCCAAATGGAGATGTACCAACCAACAGCCCTAGCTGAGATCAAGATGATTCCAGCCCCAGCCACCACCATCTGACGGCCAGAGCATAAAAGAACTTAAACAGGAATTACCCTGCTGAGCCCAGTTGATAGAACCAGGAGTGATAATAATAATAAAATGATTGCTGTTGTTCTAAGGCACTAACTCTGGAGTTGTTATGCAGTAATAGATGATTGAAACTTATTTAATCTTTATAAAAATTCAGTGAAATAGGTATGATTACCTTTACTTTACAGATGAGGAAAAACTAGGGCACTGAATGAGTACCTAATTTTTCCAAGGAAAGTGGCAAGGCTTGGTTTCAAATCCAAGCAATCTGGTTTATCAGTTTATGCTCTTAGCCTCTATTCTATGCTGCTTCTTATATGTGCCTCTTCCCTACAAGAAAAAAAACACTGAGATCAAGGAAAAGTAAAAAGTTGTTGTGAGAGGTAGGGGAAGAAGAAAATATACTAATCTTTTAAAAAATGTGTATGGGCACATAGGAGGTAAAATACCTTTATTTCAAGCAGATCACACCTACCAATTCAAAACCAGCTTTAGTCATTAGATCCCACCCCTACATGGGAGACTGGACAAGTACAAGCTCTCTGGGAAACTCGCACCAATTCCTTCCAACATCTGCAATACAAGGAGCTGATGCTGGAGGCGGCCTTGGAGAAGCCATTCATCTCACTCCGCTGTCATCTGCCTCATCTCCTTTACCTGGTTAGATTTTCCTACCCTATGTGACCACAGAATACACCTAGAGAGAGCACTGATTTCTCCAGCATGCTTTAACAAATTCATAAACTTTATTGGGAGGTTGAGGCAGGAGGATCACTTGAGGCCAGGCGTTCACAACCAACCCAGGCAACATACCCAGGCCTGTCTCTACAGAAGCAAAATAAAATGGCAACAAGAAATAAACTTTGTTTTACAGCCTGAACCCTGAAGTCAGGAATTATGTGGATACTTGGCAGCAATTCCACAACAGACAACTGGGAGGCCCCAGAGTGGCCCTCTGGACTTAAGATGGGAAAAAGAGAGAGTGATTTGGATATGACCCCTAGGGAGGAGTCAGGTCACCTTGACACTAGGCTTGCAATGTGGAAAGTGCCAGGGAATTTGTGCTAATCTGACTTGAAACATTGTACCTGGCTTCCCCCAAACTACCAACAGTCCAAATGTTTTGATCACTTCTTATGCTGTGACTTTGTACTTCAGAAATTCTGGCATTCCCTTTGTGACAACAGGCCACTTGGAGCGAGGAACCCCAGAGATGGGAACAAGTTACCTAAAAATCACCCCTAAGTGTTTATGGGCAAAATCCCAAGCCAGCTCACACTGCAGGGAGGGAACCTGAAATCAGAGATACAAGCAGCCTGGCCTGGCTTTCTGAAGAACAATAATTTATTTCTGACCTCAGAAGTTACAGAAATGACTCTCCAGGCTGTTCAGTTTTAATACTAATCTGATTACCCCTCAGCTTCACAACGGATTTCATAGCACTGGCAGGAAAATCTATTAGCGTTACTGAGTCTCAGACAGGCAACTTCACATTAAAACGGCTGGTATGAAAATAAAAACCTAGAGGGAGGAGCCAAGATGGCCAAATAGGAACAGCTCCGGTCTACAGCTCCCAGCGTGAGCAACGCAGAAGATGAGTGATTTCTGCATTTCCATCTGAGGTACCGGGTTCATCTCACTAGGGAGTGCCAGACAGTGGGCGCAGGTCAGTGGGTGCACGCACCGTGCGCGAGCCGAAGCAGGGCGAGGCATTGCCTCACTTGGGAAGCGCAAGGGGTCAGAGAGTTCCCTTTCCGAGTCAAAGAAAGGGGTGACGGACTCACCTGGAAAATCGGGTCACTCCCACCCGAATATTGAGCTTTTCAGACCGGCTTAAAAAAACGGCGCACCACGAGATTACATCCCACACCTGGCTCGGAGGGTCCTACGCCCACGGAGTCTCGCTGATTGCTAGCACAGCAGTCTGAGATCAAACTGCAAGGCGGCAGCGAGGCTGGGGGAGGGGCGCCCGCCATTGCCCAGGCTTGCTTAGGTAAACAAAGCAGCCAGGAAGCTCCAACTGGGTGGAGCCCACCACAGCTCAAGGAGGCCTGCCTGCCTCTGTAGGCTCCACCTCTGGGGGCAGGGCACAGACAAACAAAAAGACAGCAGTAACCTCTGCAGACTTAAATGTCCCTTTCTGACAAGTTTGAAGAGAGCAGTGGTTCTCCCAGCATGCAGCTGGAGATCTGAGAACGGGCAGACTGCCTCCTCAAGTGGGTCCCTGATCCCTGACCCCCGAGCAGCCTAACTGGGAGGCACCCCCCAGCAGGGGCACACTGACACTTCACACTGCAGGGTATTCCAACAGACCTGCAGCTGAGGGTCCTCTCTGTTAGAAGGAAAACTAATAAACAGAAACGACATCCACACCAAAAACCCATCTGTACATCACCATCATCAAAGACCAAAAGTAGATAAAACTACAAAGATGGGGAAAAAACAGAACAGAAAAACGGGAAACCCTAAAACGCAGAGCGCTTCTCCTCCTCCAAAGGAACGCAGTTCCTCACCAGCAACAGAACAAAGCTGGATGGAGAATGACTTTGACGAGCTGAGAGAAGAAGGCTTCAGACGATCAAATTACTCTGAGCTACGGGAGGACATTCAAACCAAAGGCAAAGAAGTTGAAAACTTTGAAAAAAATCTAGAAGAATGTATAACTAGAATAACCAATACAGAGAAGTGCTTAAAGGAGCTGATGGAGCTGAAAACCAAGGCTTGAGAACTACGTGAAGAATGCAGAAGCCTCAGGAGCCGATGCGATCAACTGGAAGAAAGGGTATCAGTGATGGAAGATGAAATGAATGAAATGAAGCAAGAAGGGAAGTTTAGAGAAAAAAGAATAAAAAGAAATGAGCAAAGCCTCCAAGAAATATGGGACTATATGAAAAGACCAAATCTACGTCTGATTGGTGTACCTGAAAGTGATGGGGAGAATGGAACCAAGTTGGAAAACACTCTGCAGGATATTATCCAGGAGAACGTCCCCAATCTAGCAAAGCAGGCCAACGTTCAGATTCAGGAAATACAGAGAACGCCACAAAGATACTCCTCGAGAAGAGCAACTCCAAGACACATAATTGTCAGATTCACCAAAGTTGAAATGAAGGAAAAAATGTTAAGGGCAGCCAGAGAGAAAGGTCGGGTTACCCACAAAGGGAAGCCCACAAGACTAACAGCAGATCTCTCGGCAGAAACGCTACAAGCCAGAAGAGAGTGGAGGCCAAAATTCAACAGTCTTAAAGAAAAGAATTTTCAATCCAGAATTTCATATCCAGCCAAACTAAGCTTCATAAGTGAAGGAGAAATAAAATCCTTTACAGACAAGCAAATGCTGAGAGATTTTGTCACCACCAGGCCTGCCCTAAAAGAGCTCCTGAAGGAAGCGCTAAACATGGAAAGGAACAACCGGTACCAGCCGCTGCAAAATCATGCCAAAATGTAAAGACCATCGAGACTAGGAAGAAACTGCATCAACTAATGAGCAAAATAACCAGCTAACATCATAATGACAGGATCAAATTCACACATAACCATATTAACTGTAAATGTAAATGGACTAAATGCTCCAATTAAAAGACACAGACTGGCAAATTGGATAAAGAGTCAAGACCCGTCAGTGTGCTGTATTCAGGAAACCCATCTCATGTGCAGAGACACACATAGGCTCAAAATAAAAGGATGGAGGAAGATCTACCAAGCAAATGGAAAACAAAAAAAGGCAGGGGTTGCAATCCTAGTCTCTGATAAAACAGACTTTAAACCAACAAAGATCAAAAGAGACAAAGAAGGCCATTACATAATGGTAAAGGGATCAATTCAACAAGAAGAGCTAACTATCCTAAATATATATGCACCCAATACAGGAGCACCAAGATTCATAAAGCAAGTCCTGAGTGACCTACAAAGAGACTTAGACTCCCACGCATTAATAATGGGAGACTTTAACACCCCACTGTCAACATCAGACAGATCAACGAGACAGAAAGTCAACAAGGATACCCAGGAATTGAACTCAGCTCTGCACCAAGTGGACCTAATAGACATCTACAGAACTCTCCACCACAAATCAACAGAATATACATTTTTTTCAGCACCACACCACACCTATTCCAAAATTGACCACATAGTTGGAAGTAAAGCTCTCCTCAGCAAATGTAAAAGAACACAGATTATAACAAACTACCTCTCAGACCACAGTGCTATCAAACAAGAACTCAGAATTAAGAATCTCACTCAAAACCGCTCAACTACATGGAAACTGAACAACCTGCTCCTGAATGACTACTGGATACATAACGAAATGAAGGCAGAAATAAAGATGTTCTTTGAAACCAACGAGAACAAAGACACAACATACCAGAATCTCTGGGACGCATTCAAAGCAGTGTGTAGAGGGAAATTTATAGCACTAAATGCCCACAAGAGAAAGCAAGAAAGATCCAAAATTGACACCCTAACATCACAATTAAAAGAACTAGAAAAGCAAGAGCAAACACATTCAAAAGCTAGCAGAAGGCAAGAAATAACTAAAATCAGAGCAGAACTGAAGGAAATAGAGACACAAAAAACCCTTCAAAAAATTAACAAATCCAGGAGCTGGTTTTTTGAAAGGATCAACAAAATTGATAGACTGCTAGCAAGACTAATAAAGAAAAAAAGAGAGAAGAATCAAATAGACACAATAAAAAATGATACAGGGGATATCACCACCGATCCCACAGAAATACAAACTACCATCAGAGAATACTACAAACACCTCTATGCAAATAAACTAGAAAATCTAGAAGAAATGGATAAATTCCTCGACACATACACTCTCCCAAGACTAAACCAGGAAGAAGCTGAATCTCTGAATAGACCAATAACAGGAGCTGAAATTGTGGCAATAATCAATAGTTTACCAACCAAAAAGAGTCCAGGACCAGATGGATTCACAGCCAAATTCTACCAGAGGTACAAGGAGGAACTGGTACCATTCCTTCTGAAACTATTCCAATCAACAGAAAAAGAGGGAATCCTCCCTAACTCATTTTATGAGGCCAGCATCATTCTGATACCAAAGCCGGGCAGAGACACAACCAAAAAAGAGAATTTTAGACCAATATCCTTGATGAACATTGATGCAAAAATCCTCAATAAAATACTGGCAAAACGAATCCAGCAGCACATCAAAAAGCTTATCCACCATGATCAAGTGGGCTTCATCCCTGGGATGCAAGGCTGGTTCAATATACACAAATCAATAAATATAATTCAGCATATAAACAGAGCCAAAGACAAAAACCACATGATTATCTCAATAGATGCAGAAAAGGCCTTTGACAAAATTCAACAACCATTCATGCTAAAAACTCTCAATAAATTAGGTATTGATGGGACGTATTTCAAAATAATAAGAGTTATCTATGACAACCCCACAGCCAATATCATACTGAATGGGCAAACACTGGAAGCATTCCCTTTGAAAACTGGCACAAAACAGGGATGCCCTCTCTCACCACTCCTATTCAACATAGTGTTGGAAGTTCTGGCCAGGGCAATTAGGCAGGAGAAGGAAATAAAGGGTATTCAATTAGGAAAAGAGGAAGTCAAATTGTCCCTGTTTGCAGATGACATGATTGTATATCTAGAAAACCCCATTGTCTCAGCCCAAAATCTCCTTAAGCTGATAAGCAACTTCAGGAAAGTCTCAGGATACAAAATCAATGTACAAAAATCACAAGCATTCTTATACACCAACAACAGACAAACAGAGAGCCAAATCATGAGTGAACTCCCATTCACAATTGCTTCAAAGAGAATAAAATACCTAGGAATCCAACTTACAAGGGATGTGAAGGACCTCTTCAAGGAGAACTACAAACCACTGCTCAAGGAAATAAAAGAGGATACAAACAAATGGAAGAACATTCCATGCTCATGGGTAGGAAGAATCAATATCGTGAAAATGGCCATACTGCCCAAGGTAATTTACAGATTCAATGCCATCCCCATCAAGGTACCAATGACTTTCTTCACAGAATTGGAAAAAACTACTTTAAAGTTCATATGGAACCAAAAAAGAGCCCGCATCGCCAAGGCAATCCTAAGCCAAAAGAACAAAGCTGGAGGCATCACACTACCTGACTTCAAACTATACTACAAGGCTACAGTAACCAAAACAGCATGGTACTGGTACCAAAACAGAGATATAGATCAATGGAACAGAACAGAGCCCTCAGAAATAATGCCGCATATCTACAACTATCTGATCTTTGACAAACCTGAGAAAAACAAGCAATGGGGAAAGGATTCCCTATTTAATAAATGGTGCTGGGAAAACTGGCTAGCCATATGTAGAAAGCTGAAACTGGATCCCTTCCTTACACCTTATACAAAAATCAATTCAAGATGGATTAAATACTTAAACATTAGACCTAAAACCATAAAAACCCTGGAAGAAAACCTAGGCATTACCATTCAGGACATAGGCATGGGCAAGGACTTCATGTCCAAAACACCAAAAGCAATGGCAAGAAAAGCCAAAATTGGCAAATGGGATCTAATGAAACTAAAGAGCTTCTGCACAGCAAAAGAAACTACCATCAGAGTGAACAGGCAACCTACAAAATGGGAGAAAATTTTCACAACCTACTCATCTGACAAAGGGCTAATATCCAGAATCTACAATGAACTCAAACAAATTTACAAGAAAAAAACAAACAACCCCATCAAAAAGTGGGCAAAGGACATGAACAGACACTTCTCAAAAGAAGACATTTATGCAGCCGAAAAACACATGAAAAAATGCTCATCATCACTGGCCATCAGAGAAATGCAAATCAAAACCACAATGAGATACCATCTCACACCAGTTAGAATGGCAATCATTCAAAAGTCAGGAAACAACAGGTGCTGGAGAGGATGTGGAGAAATGGGAACACTTTGACACTGTTGGTGGGACTGTAAACTAGTTCAACCATTGTGGAAGTCAGTGTGGCGATTCCTCAAGGATCTAGAACTAGAAATACCATTTGACCCAGCCATCCCATTACTGGGTATATACCCAAATGACTATAAATCATGCTGCTATAAAGACACATGCACACGTATGTTTATTGCGGCATTATTCACAATAGCAAAGACTTGGAACCAAGCCAAATGTCCAACAATGATAGACTGGATTAAGAAAATGTGGCACATATACACCATGGAATACTATGCAGCCATAAAAAATGATGAGTTCATGTCCTTTGTAGGGACATGGATAAAATTGGAAATCATCATTCTCAGTAAACTATCACAAGAACAAAAAACCAAACACTGCATATTCTCACTCATAGGTGGGAATTGAACAATGAGATCACATGGACACAGGAAGGGGAATATCACACTCTGGGGACTGTGGTGGGGTGGGGGGAGGGGGGAGGGATAGCATTGGGAAATATACCTAATGCTAGATGATGAGTTAGTGGGTGCAGTGCACCAGCATGGCACATGTATACATATGTAACTAACCTGCACAATGTGCACATGTACCCTAAAACTTAAAGTATAATTAAAAAAAAAAGAAAATTAACAACAACAAAAAAAAATTACAAGGAATGAAAAGGAAAAAAATAAAAATAAAAATAAAATAAAAACGTAGATGAATCACTGTGTTCCTTCTAGCTCCTTCTAGTCCCTTCTAATGCCTGAGATTGACCTGACTTAGCCTCAAGAGTCCGTCATGCTCCTGTACAAGCCCCTTTTCCATAACCCCATATTTTCATTTTCTCCCTCTCAAGAATTCTAGGGTTCATACTACATGCATACCTCACCTTACATTAAGGGATATATATATATATATATATATATATACTTTAAGTTCTGGGACACATGTGCAGAATGTGCAGGTTTGTTACATAGATACATATGTGGCATGGTGGTTCGCTGCACCCATCATCTACATTAGGTATTTCTCCTAATGCTGTCCCTCCCATCGCCCCTCACCCACAACAGGCCCTGGTGTAGGATGTTACCCTCCCTGTGTCCATGTGTTCTCATTGTTCAACTCCCACTTTCTTAAAGGTTGTTTACCAGATTTTGCAAACTATGTTATATTGCTACTTGTTTCATTTGTCCAAAGTCTTTGTCTTATTATCTAATAGTTATTCAAATGACTGCTCTCCACCCTCCCAATACTTCAATTCCCACCCCTAGGACACATCTTTCTCCTTTCATCATAGGTTCTTCAAGTCATCTTCAAATGATTAGAACACATAAATGCAGTGGGAGGTATGGCTTTGTGACTTCCCATCTCCTAACTGACTGTCCTGAAAATGTGGAAGTTTTCTTGACACTGAGTAGACCTGCAAATGGCCACAGAGTAAGTGCCACACAGCCCACTAGTTTTAGCAAACTAAAATTTAGTGTAAGAATTAAAATACATTCTTCACCTTGGAGCATTTTGTCTTTCTAATGAGTCTATCTTTAGGGTTTAAGAGTGTCAAGCCTCAACTATTTCGGGTCATTAAAAACCCAGGGCACGGTTACAGGGTGGACCAGGTGCTAATTCCTCTCTTCTGGCTGCACTCCACTTTCAGTAATGGCAACTGGCACCTGCAAATCCCCTTTGTGACACTAGAATGAGATCTGAAATCATTTTGCCCTGTATAATAGCTGAGACATTGGTTCCCCGGGCAGGCTGCCTCACATGAACACAGTATTTAGCAGAGAACTCTTCTAATCATATCCCTCAGAAAACATACTGGAGGCCCTCTCTAAAGTCCATCTCACTCTCACCACAAAACAAAGGAGGCTGTGGCATCACCAAAACACCCTTGATACTGCATAGATTTCTGCTATCTTTATAATCACCTCTTCCAAGTCTCTCCAGACACAAAATGAGAAATGTCAAAATTGAATTATTCCTTCATAATTATGCTCCTTAACTTGAAAGTTAAGAAATGGCCAAGTTAAGGAAGAAATGGCCAAGATTTCCCAAGATTAGAACAGAAATATGCCACAAAAAGAGCATTAGTGTGATATATCTATACTACCCAGTAACAAAAAGGAATAAACTGTTGATACACACAATAATCCGGTGACACATTTCCAAAGTAAAAGCCAGAAACAGTGGCTCATGCCTGTAATCCCAGCACTTTGGGAAGCCAAGGCAGGAGGACAGCTTGAGACCAGGAGTTTGAGACCAGCCTGGGCAACACAGTGAGACCCTCTCTCTACAAAAAAAAAATTGACAGACTACTCAGGCATCTTGACATGCACCTGTCATTCCACCTACTCAGGAGCCGGAAGTGGGAGGATCATTTAAGCCCAGGAGTTGGAAGATGCAGTGAGCTATGATCACACCACTGCACTCCAGCCTGAGCAACAAAGTGAGACCCTTTCCCAAAAAAGAACAAATCTCCAGAGATTATGCAGGGTTTAAAAAGCCAATCTAAAAGGTTACATACCGTATGATTCCATTTGTACAACATAAAATGACAAAATTATAGAAATGGAGAACAGATTAGAGTGGTTGCCAATGGTGAAAAAGTGAATTGGGTAGGTTGAAAGTGAGTATTGCTGTAAAAGAATGGCCTGAAGCATCCTAATGGTGGAAATGTTCTGTAACCTGACAATATCAATGTCAATATCTTGGTTGTACTATATTGTACTATAGTTTTTCAAGATGTTGCCACTTTGGGAAACTGAGTAAAAGATGCAAGGGGCCTCTGTATTATTTCTTACAACTGCATATGCAACAATCTCAAAATAAAAACTTTAATTAAAAAAAAAAGCATTGGATTGAGACTGACAAGACCAGGTTCTAGTGCAGGCCCTTCCCATAACAAGCATGATCCAAGTCACTCAACCTCTTTCATCCTCAATTTTAACATCTGTGAAATGGAGTTGAACAAGTTCATCCCCAGCATCCTGAGGAGTTCTACAGCTGAGCGATATCAGAGCTGCTCTTGATTCACAACAGCCCTTGAAACAGAGGGGCCCTCTGAATAGTCAAGGTACCATGGCTGAGTGGGTAATATACTTAAATAGTCTCTATAAATACCATTTTAAAAGACACAAACCTAGCTTACATTAAACATAACACGCAACGGCATAAACAAAGAAACAATTTGAAAGAAGAAAAACTTGAAACAAATACTACCTCATCATTAAGGTTGTGACTACTAATAAACGAGTAATGTTCTATAAAATAGCATAATGAAACAATGTATTTTGTTTACTGTAAATCAAGACAGCTAACCAGCATTTCTACCATTTTCTTGACATTATGCACCCAAATTACCCCCTCATTCCCCAGACACTTTTCATTGTCAAACTATTCTTGTTCTTAATGCCCTACCCTCTGGGGAATGGCAGTGTGCAAAACAGGAAGTCCTTTAATATAACTTATAATTTTAGAAGGGAAAAACCCAAGCACCTTATTAAGAAATGAAAATTACAATCAGTCAACTTGTTGTTTATTTTTTATGTCACCAAATAAACCAGCCTGCTTTTATACACAAGATAAACTAAATTGAGTAATTTATTTAACATCAGAAGTATAATCGGTGTTAAAATATCAACAAACTGGGTAGTCTATTACATCAAATTAGCAACCTTTTTCCTGAAAAGGGTATTTTTCAAGGTGCTTCATTTTAAAAGGAGTGCATATTATTAAAGAAAGCTACATCAAACAAACAGTAACAAAACAATATAAAGTCACTATCATCGGCAGTATTTGAGAAAAGGAGACAGGGTTGTGTGGGTAGGTTAATCAGTGAAGATGGAACTACATCTCATGTATTGATTGCCATAGCCAAATAACTCAAATATATTATCATTACATCTACTGAAACTACATACAATATAATTAATTCTCTTTGGATAACTCAGTGGCCATATAAAATTTGCACTCTCTCAGATAAGAATAGGCATGACCTATTCGGTGCTGCACAGTGCTGAAATGCTTGATAGATTAGATGGAACCTACCAACATCTTGTGAAAAATAAGGTGTCACTTTAAAATTTTAAAGAATCCCCACTACCAACTTATTAGTTCCACTTATTGCTTCAATACAAATTTCCAGGCAAAACAAGGACCCTCTCAGTATTCAGCAATTGTCATTTTTCATCTAGGAATGAACAGATGTTGCCTTAATGATTTTGTCTTCTGTGCTAAAATCGTTTCTTCGCTGCCCTTATTAATTTCTCAAGATTCGTAAGCTTCACACACTATTTTTGTAATCTCATTCCTATGTGCCTATTTAACTTTTTGTTACATTTAATACTTCCCTCACTTGGTCTATAGCAATCAAAAAGTTTGTCAATAAGCAAACATTTATATTGTTCCCATTATGTGAAAGACACATTATTTTCACTGCACTTACTGTCTAAGTATTGAAGAATATACTTAAATATTTTAAGAATTGATGTTTATTTATAGCTATAAGATTTATTCCCAGAAACATTCCAGTGTTTTTTCATCATTAGACATTTTGCAAAAATAATGTTAGGCAACGATTTTCTTCTAGAAAATCCTTAAAGTGTTGAAAAAATATTCTGTGCCTGGCTTATTTGTAAAAAAAAAAGAAATCTTTAATGTGCCATTCTTAACATAATTTTAGATATAAACAATAATAATAGAACTCTAAGCACAGCATTTTAATGACACCCCTTATTTTCCAACAGATACATGTAGCTTCCTGAAACAACTTTAATATAGCTTTTTTTCTTTTTTAAAGTGTATGACTCAATTGTGTTTGCTTGTGAAATTACTTTGCAAAGATCTTGACTCACAGATGGAGGCTCTTTGCAGTGGTTCAGTGAGAAGCACTCACAGAAAATCTTATTGGTTGTGAGGCTTTAGGCATATCCTAAGGATCACAAAATTTTATTCATTTTTATTAACCAGATCAAAAGATTTTTATAATTTCTTTTTAAAATTGATTGAATCTCAAGGTTAGAAATGACTTTTTTTTTTTTTTTGAGGAAGATCTGGCTACTTATCCAGTGCTTGAAACACTCCCACAACCCACTGCCAAATGTTCATTCATTCTCCATTTAAACAGAGAAGAAGATATAAGTTAATAGAGCATGTCTCAAATCAGAGTCACTTAAGCTGCTCCTTATAATTCAGTCCTGACCTGATCCAACTTGGGTATGCACAATTTTCAAGGTTTTAAAAATAAATATCAAAAACAAAATAAATAAATAAATAGATAAATAAATATCAGGCTCCTCCAACAGTTGTAGGTGAAGGTTATGGGTTTCCTTTCCACAACCCCCCTAAAACCAAATCTCAGACTGAATCTTGGTACACACCTTAGCATTTCTTAGCAAACATTCAACACTCGTACCACCAGTTTGTCAAAACCCCTTGGAGTTATAGGTGTCCATTCCTCTAAGTGCTCTAATGGACTCTTCCATGAACATCTCATTGGATGGGAAGGAAGCCACACTCCAGCTGCAAGATTCTGCTATCTAGTTAGAGACAGGAGACCAAGATGTCTCCAAATCATCAGATGAACATAGGCCCTTGAAGACTCAAAGCTCTGGATGCCATTCCTAAGGATACAGATCACCAAGCCAGCTGGTCTGTATTCTGCAAAGACACCAAGACTCTCTCTAGTATTTCCAGAAAATCTACAAAAAATGAAAACCACTGATTTCGGCAAGAAATCCCCAGTTCTAACATTCACTAGTGAAATTACCAAAACTTTTTATGTCAACTGGAGATAAATATAATTGAATTTCTCTGGGTCATGGCCTTTTTATTAAATGTTAGCTAACTTCTCTGGAGTGGATATTTCTGATTAAAGCAACTAACCACAGTAAAGGTATAGATTAAAACAAACACACACAAACATGTTCAAATTACATAATCTATGCTGAAGTATTTTAAAGTAAATTACCCAAGACCTGCTGATTCATAATATCTAAGCCTGAAAATCCATGTTTCTATACATGCTCCTCGTGTGCTACCTATGCACACTAGAATTTTGTGAACCCCTATCACAGATGTTAAGAACAGGGGCTTTGGGGAAAACAGACTTGTGTTAGAATCCTGGCTCTTCCACTCTATAGCTATGTACCTATAAAAATTATTTAAACTCTGATTCAGTGTCCCCACATGCAAAATTGTCATAATAATGCCTAACTTACAGCGGTTGTTTAAGAGTTAACTCAGGTAATATTAATAAAGTTCTTAATACAACGCTTAGCATATATCACTTAAATGTATATAGAATACCCTGAGTTTTCACCAGGGAACACAGATCCTGAATAATGCTCTCCTTTTTTTTATTCCTTTACATTGGAATGTTAATTACTGAATGAATTATCCAGTTGTGATCGGAGCAGGGAAGTAGTCGGTTGGAGTACCTACCTACTGAGTAGGTTGGAACTACCACCTTCCTTGTTCTGGAAAGAACTTTTGCGAATGCTAAAATCACAGCAGTTTTGTTTTGGAGATTGCATCACATGGTTGATTTAATTTAACTCTTAATTAAAACACAGAAGTATTCTTTACCCATGCTGTTGCAAAGTCAGGTTTATATGTTTTATGCTTTTTAAAAATAAGTTGTATGACTATATATTCTGTTGAATTTTATCGTGTTGGATACAAGATATATCAAGATATTTTCGGATTCTCATTATGTCATGCAACCTATCTACTCTACTCCAGTTTCATGTCATCCTTAAATATAATGAATATACCCATAATCTTTTCAAGCCTATGATCTTACAAAGTGTTGAACGCACTAGAATATTCCAACCAAGTTGAAGTCATCAGCCCTTGTGAGGGATTGTTTATATCAGTGGCTGGTCTCTTCAATCATTTTTACACTCAACTGCGATTTTCCAGTTTTTTTTTTTTTTTTTTACAAAGATGTCGTAAACGAGAATGTGTCAGAGTCCTTGATACAAGCCACATTATACCATGTCTATCACAGTACCTTGCTCTGTCAGTCTGCCAATTTTTAAAAAGAAAAAAAATAAAGTTAGTATGGCATAATTTGTTTTTATTGAAATAATGTTGGGACCTAGGAAACTCCACTTATTTTTAAAGCATCTCATCTTTATTTGTTCTGTGATACCTGACATAGTTAAGATAGGAGATATAAACTGAAACTAAATAATTCTTAATTTGTTGTTTTAAATTAAAATATACCATTGTACTTGTGCTGTCAGGAAGTACTTTTTGTTATTGCTCCTGTAGCAACCTTCAGTTATGTAGTTTCCTTGTATTTTTAAATTTTTTTTATTTGTATAAATTTAGGGGGTACAAACGCAGTTTGGATACATAGATATATTGCATAATGATGAAATCTTGGCTGGGCTTTTAGTATTACCACCACTCGAATAGTGTACATTGTACCCTGCATTTTGTTTATAGATGAGGAATAGGTTTTAACTCATGGGTCAACAAAAATTAATTGTTAATGGCTACGCAGAGCACAGTTTTGACCATAACTCTAGGTCCTATCCAGGCATAGCCATCAAGAAGACCATTACCTGATTATTTAGCAGTGCCTGGATACACAAGATAAGGAAATGGTGGCACACTTATGACATATTTATATGTCATCCCTGACCTGGATTTTTAAAATCTAGACCTTAATTTACTAGACTCTAGAATCTTATCTGGCCTGCCATTTAGAGAGTCCATCACTTTCCCTTAGGCATAACAATATATACCAATTTCCCCATATGCCAATGTGTCCCATTTTTATGTTTCTTCAACATTGTTGAAGCACCTCAGTGATATGATTTGTGAGTTTTCTTATTACCATGGAATGCAATTCATCCAGGTGAAGAGGTTTTAACACATTTACAGCAAGAAAAGTGTTCTATTATAATGTTTTCAACCATATTGGACTTTCAGTTTTCCTCTTTAATTTTTGAACAGTTTTCAATTAAATGATTTCTATGCAGATTATATTTTCCAAAGATAGTCACAATACTTCCATCCTATATGCTTTTCTTATAATGTGCCCTTGGCAGTCCAAGCACCTACACAGATCTTTGTAATTTCTCTGACAGAGTACAATAGAAATGACATTATGTGACTTCCAAACTGGGTTGCAAAAATAACATATATTCCCATCTTGCTCTCCTGAGACCTCACTCTTGGAATCCAGGCACCACATTCAAGGAAGCCCAACTATCCCATGAGAAAAAAACACATGGGGAGATCATGTGCAGAAGTTACAGCCAACACCTCAATTTGAGGGCTTAGCCAGCAATCTTCCCAACTATCAGGCATGTGAATGAAGAAAGTTCCAAATGATTTCAGCCCAAAGCAGTAGAGTCACCTTCAGCCTTCAAGTCTTACTGGCCAAAGCCCCAGACATTGTGGAGCAAGAAAAAGTTTTCCCTGTTGTGCTGTGTTTAAATATCTAAACTACAGAATCCATGAGCATAACAAAATGGCTATTTTATGCCACTACGTATTGGAATAGTTTGTTGCACAGCAATAGTAACCGGAACAATCTCCTGGATAGAATAGACAAATGCAAAATAGAAACTCTTTCTTTAGATGTAGGTGTTTCTCAGTTACTACCTGCATTGGAAACACTAGTATACTTGTTAACATTTAGCTGTCTAGACACACACACACTTGCATGGGCAGGCATGTGTGCATGCACACACACTGGTCCTGGAGTAAGTATACCTAACCCAAAGGAGTGGTGGAATTACAGGCCTTGGAAAAAGCCAGCAATGTTTGTTTGTTGAGTGTGTTGAGTGTCTTGTACATTAGGGATTGAGCATGGATTAAGAAATCTCATTTCCTGACCACTCCTACTAATACTGATTCAAAAGTCCTACTTCCAAATTTCAAATGTTTTATTATTGAACAAGACTGCAAAAACAAATTAGGGTTAGATAAAATTAAAAAACATATAATTTCAATCTGAAATGAATGATGAATCAGAGCACAAAGTTATTATTCAAGGTCACAATAACATCAACTTTTAAAAATTATTATTAATCTGACCCCAAAATCCTGGGCCCACTCCTGGCCACCTCTTGCCTATTTGGGAGGGAACTGTCCAGCACCACTGCTTTCTGAATAAAAGCCCTTAAGCCCAATGAAAGGAAATCGTGGCTCCACCTCCAGCAAGTGTTCTAGGGCTGAACTCCTCCCTTCAAAAGAAATCAAGACCCTCTACTTACCTAAACTCCATAGTGAGCCATAGCCTCACCCACCTCCCACACATGAATACCCACTAATGCCTCAGTCAAAAAAACGATACACAATGGGGCTGGTCCACTCAACTTATCAACTAGAATTTCTATAATCCTTTAAACATAGAGGAATTTTAAGGTTTATCTTTTCAAAAAAGCTGAAATAATATTTTCAACATTTCTTATTGCCTATTCACTGCGTTCAAAAAGGAGAAACTAAACTGTAAAATATACTCAAATATGTAACTTTGTTATAAGGGTTAAGGTCTGCTCTGCAAAATAAAAATGCAAGATGAAAATTGCCAGGAACCCTTCAACATTAACAATTGCATGAGTATAAGTATAACTGCTTCTTTGCAATAGCTATTTGTTTTTTTAATTAATTTTTTTTCTTTTCCTGAAATTTAATCTCCAAAAAGTCATTTTGAGAGAATAGGGATCTTACTATTGGTGCCATAGACTCATCTTCTCAAAAGGTTGGGGCTGGATGAATGCTTATGTAATGGTGGCCATCCTTCAGATATTTTACGATTAGAATAGTTTAAGATCAGATTGATAGCTTTTAATAAAGCCTATTTTTATGCTGCTTAAGGTTATGTTTTAATAAAGAAGGTTAAGGAAGTAGGATCCAGCCCAGGCCAGTCATTGAGATAACAAAATATTGAGCTAGGTGCTATAGAAGATTTTAAAAGTGCAACAAGGTGCAGGTAAAATATGCTCCATATGGTGACTCCATGAAACCTTTGGACTGCTGCATTCATTATCACATTTTTACTTTTGCTAAGCAGTTCTGCAACCTACATTCCTTAAATAATTAATTATAAAGACCAACTCAAATTTTGAATTTTGTGGCAAAACATATCTCTGCTCTGTTTTGTTCTGCAGGCATTTTTGTTCTACAGTCCATACGTGATTCATGTTGTTCATATAAAAAAAATATATTTTATGTTTTGACCCCTGTCTTCTACAGAGGATTTTATTTCGATTTTCTTTTTTTTCCAAGTATGCTAGTTAGGATGATCAAATGGTAACCATGGTGACAGAAAGCAGAGTTCAAATCTTAGTAGGGTCATGTCATTCCTTCCCACAGTGCAGAACTTACATTCTGAGACTAATCCAGTATCTAAAAATATATCACAGGACAGCTCATGTTGCCATTTATGGGAAAATATGACTGAGTCAGTTAACTAATTTTCCTGTTGCATAAAAAGAATCTCTAGTTGGTAAACCAAGAGATTCCAGCTTTAGAAAAATGAAATGACAAAGGAAAAGGGAGAACTTTCTTGTTTACCAGAATAATTTTTGAAACTTAAGGCTGCCCCGGAAACCAACCAGAATAAAAAACCAGATCTAGTGAAATGATATACCATAAAAGCAATTGTGATGATAATAAAATAACCATATTTTACTCTCCCTATGCTGTATCCACATACACAATAGAAGGGCAGTTACTAAAGCATTCCCCAAACTGGGATCACCTCCTGTTTAGTATTTGGCTTTGTAACTGGCTGAGACCCAAGAATGCCTGTGACCCTGGTGAGGCCATAGAGTAGCTGGTTCACAAGCTGGTTGTGGTTGTGGTTCTGTCTGCGCCAGGTCAGCCCTAGTCATGTGTGAGAGACAAGCTCAATACTTCCCCTCAGGCCAACTTTAAAGTTTATAATGACAGACTTTGTTTTAATTTGATCCTCAGCCTTCAGATAAGGCAAGTTCTGCATGACCAAAATAAAAACAAGAGTGATGGAATAAAAACTTTAACTTACATTCAAAAAAAAAAAAACCCTACTATTGAGTATGCAGTTGTATTAGGCCATCTTCATTACTGTAACGGAATACCTGAGACTGGGTAATTTATAAAGAAAAGAAGTTTAATTGGCTCATGCTTCTGCAAGGTGTACAAGAAGTGTGATGATAGCATCTGCTTCTGGTGAGGCCTAAGGAAGCTTATAATCATGGTGGAAGGTGAAGGGAAAGAAGGAATATCATATCATGCAAGAAGGAGAAAGAGAGGTGGGATAGGAGGTGCCACATAGTTTTAAACAACCAGATCTAGCACAAACTCAGAGTAAGAACTCACTCATCACCAAAAGGATGATGTTAAACCATTCATGAAGGATCCACTTCCATGATCCAAACGCTTCACACCAGGCCCCACTTCCAACACTAGAGATTAAATTTTAATATGAAATTTTGAGGGGACAAATATCTAAACCATATATTCTGCCTCTGGCTGCCAAATCTCACGTGTTTCTCACATTGCAAAACACAATCATCTCTTCCCAACAATCCTCCAAAGCCCTAACTCATTCCAGCTTCAAGTTCAAAGTCTTAAATCTCATCTGAGACTCATATTCCTCCACATCTGATCCTGTAAAATCAAAACAAGTTGTTTACTTCCAAGATACAATGATGGTTCAGGCATTGGATAAACATTCCCATTGCCAAAGGGAGAAATTAGCCAAAAGAAAGGAGTAATAGGCCCCATGCAAGTCATTAAATCTTAAAGCTCCAAGATAATCCTTGCCTCCATGTCCTGCATCCTAGTATGAAGAGCCAAGATATTGGGCAGCCCTGCCCCTGTGACTTTGCAGGATGTAGCCCATGTATGTACTCTCGCAAGTTTAAGTTGAGTGTTTCCAACTTTTCCAGGCAGAGGATGCAAGAAACTGGTGGATCTACCATGCTAGGGTCTGGAGGATGGTGACCCCCTTCCCACAGATCCACTAGGCAGTGCCCTGGTAGGAACTCTGTGTAGGGACTCCAATCCCACATTTCCCCTTAGCACTGCCTTACTAAATTTTTTTTTGTGGAGGCTCCCCATCATTGCAACAGCTTCTGCCTGGGCACCCCAAATTTTCTATACATCTAAAATCTAGGTGGAAGTTGCCAAATTCCTTCACTTTTTTATTTTGCACACCTGCAGGCTTAACACCAAGTGGAAGCCACCAAGGCTTATGGCTTGCACCCTCTAGAGCAGCAGCTCAAGCTATATGTACCTGGGCCACTTTGAGCTGAGGCTGGAGCTAGAAGAGCCAGGAGGTGGGGAGCAGTGTCCCAAGATTGTGCAGGGCAGCAGGATCCTGGGCCTGGCCCCTAAAATCATTATTTTACTCTGGGACTATGATGGGAGGACTGCCCCAAAGATCTCTGAAATGCCTTCAAGACCTCTTCATGGTCTAGGATATTAGCATTTGGCTCCCTTTTAGTCATGCTAATCTCTCTAGCAAGTGTTTTCTCCAAAGCCTGCTTGTATTCTTCTTCTGAAAGTGCTTTTTCTTTCTCTGCCAAATGGCCAGAGAGAAAATTTTCCAAACTTTCATGATCTGCTTTCCTTTTAAATATAAGTTCCAGCTTTAAGTAATTTCTTTGTCCTGTATCTGATCATAGGCTTTTAGAAGCAGCCACACCATATTTTGAATGCTTTGCTGCTTAGAAATTTATTCCACCAGGTACCCTAAGTTATCACTCCTAAGTTCAAACTTCCACAGATCCCTGGGACATGAACACATTGCAGCCAAGTTCTTTGCTAGGGTATTACATGGATTACCTTTACTGTAGTTCCTGATAAGTTCCTGATTTCCATCTGAGACCTCATCAGCTCGGCTTTCCCTACCCATATTTCTGTCAGCATTTTAGTCACAACCACTTAAAAACTCTCTAAGAAGTTCCAAACTTTCTGTCACCTTCCCATCTTCTTCTGAGACCTCCAAACTCTTCCAACCTCTTCCATTATCCAGTTCCAAAGTTGCTTTCACATTTTCAAGTATCCTTATAGCAACGTCCCACTCCTCAATACCAACTTGTTTTATTAGGCCGTTTTTGTTACTCTAAAGGAATACCTGAGACTGGATAATTCATAAAGAAAGAGGTTTAATTGACTCACAGTTCTGCAGGGTCTACAGGAAGTGTGGTGCCAGCATCTGTTTCTGGTAAGTGCCCCAGGAAGCTTACAATCATATTGGAAGACAAAGAGGGAGCAGGTGCATCACATGATGACAGTGGGAGCAAGAGAGGAGGAGATGCCACACACTTTTAAACAACCAGATCTTATGTGAACTCAAAATGAGAACTTGCTTATCACCAAGGGAATGGCACTGCGCCATTCATAAAGAATCTGCCCCTATGATTCACCTCCTACCATGTCCCAATTCCAACAATGGAGAGTACACTTCAATATCAGATTTGGATGGGACAAATATCAACATCCAAATCATATCAGCAGTCCTGTTAAACTAGCTTGATAGGCCTTTTAAATCAGGCCTTTACTAGTTTGTTATTTTGTCAATCTTAATTAGGCTTTTTATTTTTAGCTCAGGTCTTTGGATATTCCAAATTTCCATCACCAGTTCCTCCCATGATCCTATTCTGGAAATGGATTAAAACTATTTCTCTTTCAACTTCACTGGACATAAGGAAGAATGTCTATTTCAGTTCATGTGGTCTTACTTTCAAGCTTAAGCCATTCATTTCCAGATAATAATACTTAATATTTGTATAGTTTCCCACTTACAGGTAGGCCCTCTTTCCCAGATACATAGCTGTTTCAATTCTCCTGAAATTCTTACAGCATGTGTGCGTGTGTGTGTGTGTGTATGAAAGAGAGAGAGAGAGATCAGATTCTGCAAAGGAAAGAGTTTGATGCAGTTAGAACACTTTTCTGAGAATAAATTTGACTTGATGGGCCAAGAATAAACAAGACAGAGGACTGGAGACTTCTTTGTATAATTCTGTAAGAAGGGATTGATGGTAAAATAGAAAATAAAGTTATTATGGAATAGCTAAAGAAGACTATGTAAAGTGTGATGGCTAGAGAGAACAGCCTTAAGATAAAGATAGCAAGGCACTTTAAGCACAGGACCATGCACGTGTGACTTATCTTTCTGAAAATAGTTTGTGCCCTGAGATGTGTTCACAGTGCAGAAAGTAGTTTTGTGGTCTATCCAGCTTACCAAATGGAGAACATCACAAGAAACAGAGATAATGAGAAACTGTGCATTCAAAACCTCCATCTCCAGACAAGAAATTTTGAAAGGTGGCAACTATGGCAGAAAATCTACACATGGTGTGACTAGGGACATTTCTGTTTGAGAGATAGCAGGACACTTTTAGTCTGAGATCATGTTATATCTTTTCTTGGAAGAAAGCCAATGTTTAAAGTTGCTGCATTTGAACAAAAATAAGTGGCTCCAGCCCTAGGCAAAGCATGGAGGCACACTCCTTCTTTTAGCCAGCACTTATGACCAAGTGTAGGATATATGAATGTAGGAGAAGCTGCAAAAGACAGGCCAAAAATGCATGCAGCCAGACCCTGAGATGGAATGTATGAGAACAGTAACTCTGTTTTCCATGATATTGTCTACAAAGACTGGGAATATACACTGGAAAATGTTCAGTGCCCTTTATGTACCCCCAAATTATAATAACTTCCTTTACCCTTGCTAATCCCTACTGTAAGACAGTGAATAAAAGACTTAGAACTGTAAGAGACAAATATTAGCCAGAGAGGTTTACAATATAATCCTTTTTATTCTTTATTCAAAGTAATATCAAATAATAATCAAATATCACCAGTTGTAGTTTTTCAGCCCTCTGCTGGTGAAATTTCCTTTCTTAAACTACTTCCAAAGGCTGAATAGTGAAAGCAACTCTATCATATCAAGAATGTTGGAAAAAGAAAGGCTTATCCTTTAGCAAATCCTATGGACATCCCTGGTTTCTTCTTCCCTGCAAGTTAGGTAATGACATGTCTCCCTTTTTTATACCTAACACAAATTACAGTGACGATGCCCAATTATAACACTTCTTTTCTTATGTAGAGCCCAAGAGGTGGTACTTCCTGTATTCTTGAATATCTAAAAAAATTAAAGGCCAGTAAGTGACATGACATGGAACAAGATATAAAGATTTTGAAGAAGATTTTATGCCTTCTTTCCTCGCCTTTATTGTTAAATAACTTAGGAATTCAGCAGCTCAAGCCTTGGGGGACTATGCTATCCCATGAGAGTTTACCAAGTTCATACATTTTTCAGTCAAAAGAGGGATTCTCACAAGTCAGCAAGAGACTTGGATTCCTGAGGCAGGATTGTCCAGGGTCCCCTGGTATTGTAGTTGTGGATACACTAATTTATGATTGAATTAATTTATTTGAAAGGATTATGCTTTAGGCTTTCCAGGCAATACAACAGAGATGGTAGGTGTATTAGTCCATTTTCATGCTGCTGATAAAGACATACCCAACACTGGGAAGAAAAAGAGGTTTAATTGGACTTACAGTTCCATATGGCTGGGGAGGCCTCAGAGTCAGGGCGGGAGGTGAAAGGCACTTCTCACATTGTAGCAGCAAGCAAAAATGAGAAGAATGCAAAAGTGAAAACCCCTGATAAAATCATCAGATCTTGTGTGACTTATTCACTACCACAAGAATAGTATGGGGGAAACCACCCCCATGAGTCAAATTATCTCCCACTGTGTCCCTCCCACAACACATGGGAATTAGGGGAATACAATTCAAGATGAGATTTGGGTGGGACACAGAGCCAAACCATATCATTCTGCCCCTGACCCCTCCAAATCTTATGTTCTTACATTTTAAAACCAATCATGCCTTCCCAACAGTCCCCCAAAGTCTTAACTTATTTCAGCATTAACCCCAAAGCCCATAGTCCAAAATCTCATCTGAGACAAGGCAAGTCCCTTCTGCCTACAAGCCTGAAAAATCAAAAGCAAGCTAGTTACTTCCTAGACACAATGGGGGTACAGGTATTTGGTAAATACAGCCATTCCAAAGGAGAGAAATTGACCAAAACAGAGGGGCTACAGGGCCCATGCAAGTTCAAAATCCAGTTGGGCAGTCAAATTTTAAAGCTCCGAAATGATCTCCTTTGACTCCAGGTCTCACATCCAGGTAATGCTGATGCAAGAGGTGGGTTCCTATGGTCTTGGGCAGCTTCACCCCTGTGGCTTTGCAGGGTACAGCCTCCCTCCTGGCTGCTTTCATTGGCTGGCATTGAGTATCTGTGGCTTTTCCAGGCACATGGTGCAATCTGTCAGTGGATCTACCATTCTGGGGTCTGGAGGACAGTGGTCCTCTTGTCACAGCCCCACTAGGCAATGCCCCAGTAGGGACTCTGTGTCGGGGCTCCAACCCCACATTTCCCTTCCACACTAACAGAGGTTCTCCATGAGGGCCCCACCCCTGCAGCAAACATTTGCCTGGGCATCCAGGTGTTTCCATTCATCTTCTGAAATCTAAGTGGAAGTTCCCAAACCTCAATTCTTGACTTCTGTGTGCCCACAGTCTCAACCCCACATGGAAGCTGCCAAGGCTTGGGGCTTCCACCCTCTGAAGCAGCAGCCTGAGCTGTACCTTGGCCCCTTTTAGTCATGGCCGGAGTGGGTGGGTTGCAGGGCACCAAGTCACTAGACTGCACACAGCACGGGGACCCTGGGACCAGCCCACAAAACATTTTCTCCTAGGCCTCCAGGTCTGTGATGGGAGGGGCTGCCGTGAAGACCTCTGACATTCCCTGGAGACATTTTCCCCATTGTCTTGGGGATTAATATTCAGCTCCTCGTTACTTATGCAAATTTCTGCAGCTGGCTTGAATTTCTTCTCAGAAAAAGAATTGTTCTTTTCTATCACATTGTCAGGCTGCAAATTTTGTAAACTTTTATGCTCTCCTACCTTTTTAAAACTGAATGCTTTTAACAGCACCCAAGTCATCTCTTGAATGCTTTACTGCTTAGAAATTTCTTCTGCCAGATACCCTAAATCATCTCTCTCAAGTTCAAAGTTCCACAAATCTCTAGGGCAGGGCAAAATGCTGCCAGTCTATTTGCTAAAACATAACAAGAGTCACCTTTATGCTAGTTTCCAACAAGTTCCTCATCTCCAGCTGAGACCACCTCAGCCTGGACCTTGTTGTCTATATCGCTGTCAGGCTTTTGGTCAAAGCCATTCAACAAGTCCCTAGGAAGTTCCAAACTTTCCCACATTTTCCTGTCTTCTTCTGAGCCCTCCAAACTGTTCCAACCTCTGATTTTTACCCAGTTCCAAAGTGGCTTTCACATTTTCAGGTATCTTTTCAGCAGCACCCCACTCTACTGGCACCAATTTACTGTATTAGTCTATTTTCATGCTGCTGATAAAGACAGACCTGAGACTGGGAAGAAAAAGAGATTTAATTGGACTTACAGTTCCACATGGCTAGGGAGGCCTCAGAATCATGGTGAGAGGCTAAAGGCACTTCTTACATGCTGGCAGCAAGAGAAAATGAGAAGGATGCAAAAGAAAAAAAAAAACCCTGATAAAACTATCAGATCTCATGAGACTTATTCACTACCATGAGAACAGTATGAGGGACCCTGCCCCCATGATTCAAATTATTTCCCACTGGATCCCTCTCACAACACATAGAAATTATGGGAGTACAATTCAAGATGAGATTTGAGTAGGGACACAGAGCCAAACCATATCAGTAGGGCTCTCAAATATTGCATGTGCTTGCCATCCCTATAGTTCTCAGGCTCCTTGTTGTTTGTTAGCTTAAGATCTTATACCCGATTCTGGCTAGTGGCTATGAACATATGTGGACAGATGTGAAGTGTATCAGTTTCCATTTGAGGTACTTAAAAGCATATGAGCTTTCCACACCCTGTCTCTCTTGCATCAGTAACCCTGGACAGAGCTTGGGTTCCTGAGTCACTATAGGGTGGAATGGTACCCTGAAGGACCAGGCAATTTACATTGAACTGGCAAATTCAAAGGGAAATAAATTTTACAAGTTTACTAGTTGTTGTCTAAAGCAGTACTTTTGTATGTGTTTGTGTTTGACAAACTCGTTTACATTTCAAATTGAAGTATTCCCAGTGAAAATTTTCTTCTAGCATAGTGGCTAAAAATTGAGATTCTTAGTCTAAGTTACAATCCAGGTTCTGCCACTTACTAGCTATATGACTATGGGTAAGCTACTTAATTTCATGGACCTCAATTTTTTTATTTTATTGATATATCATAGTTGTACATATTTTGGGTGTACATATGATATTTTGATAGATATATACAATATGTATTGGTCAAGTCAGGGTAATTGAGATATTCATCACTTCAAGAATTTATCTTTTCTTTCTGTTGGAGACATTACAATTCTTCTCTTCTAGCTATTTTGAAATACGCAATGAATTATTGTTAAGTATAATTTCCCTACGGTACTACCAAATACTGGAGCATATTCATTCTATTTAACTGTATTTTTGTACCCATTAACCAACAACTCTTTATGTCCCTCTCCTTCTTTCCTTCCCAGCCTCTGGTAACCACCATTCTTCTCTCTACCTCCATGAGATTTACTTTTTAGCCCCCACATATGAATGAGAACATGCAATATTTGTCTTTCTGTATAAGTCTTTGCCTGGTTTATTTTATTTAACATAATGACCTTGAGCGCCACCTATGTTGCTCAAATGACAGGACTTCATTCTTTTTTATGGCTGAATAATGTTTCATTATGTATATATACAACATTTTCTTTTCCATTTATCCGTTGATGGACACTTAGGTTGATTCTCTATCTTAGCTATTGTGAATAATTATGTGGTAAACATGGGAGTACAGATACCTCTTTGATATAGTGATTTTCATACTTTTAGATAAGTAAAGAATTGCTGGATCATATGGTAGTTCTATTTTTAGTTTTTTAGGAATCTCCATTCTGTTTTCCATAAAGACTGTACTCATTTACATTCCCATCAAGAAAGTAAGAGTGCCCCTATATCCTCACCAGCATTTTTATTTTGTTTTGTTTTGTTTGGTGTTTTTAATAGTAGCCTTTCTAACTGGTGTGAGGTGATAGCTCATTGTGATTTTGATTTGTGTTTCCCTGATGATTAGTAATATTGGGCATTTTTCTCATATACTTGTTGGCCATTTTTATGTCTTCTTTTGATAAATGTCTATTTGAGTCTTTGGCCCATTTTCAAATCAGACTTTTTTTTTTGCTATTGAGTTGTCTGAGTTTCTTACGTATTCTGGTTATTAATTCCTTGTCAGACAGATGGTTTGCAAATGTTTTCTCCCATTCTGTAGGTTATCGCTTCATTTTGTTAACTGTTCTATTTGGTGTGCAGAAGCTTTTTAGCTTGATGTAATCCTATATGTCTATTTCTGTTTTTGCTGTCTGTGCTTTTGGAGACTTACCCAAAAATATCTTTGCCACAATAAATGTCCTATAGTGTTTGCCCAGTGTTTTCTTCTAGTGTTCTTATAGTTTCAGGTCTTATATTTAAGTATGTAATCCATTTTGAGTTTATTTTTTATATGGTGAAAGATAGGAATCTAGTTTCATTTTTCTGCACACATATATTCGGTTTTCCCAGCACCGTTTATTCAAGATACTCTCCTTTCTCCAATTTGTGTTTTTGATAACTTGTGGAACATGAGTTGGCTGTAAGTGAGTAAATTTATTTCTGGGTTGTCTGTTGTGTTCTACTGGTGTGTGTTATGCCAGTACCATGCTGTTTTTGGTACATTCATCTGAAATCAGGTAGTATTAAGTCTCTAGCTTTGTCCTTTTTGCTTAGTAATGCTTTAGCTACTCAGGGTCTTTTGTGGTTCGATATAAATTTTAAAAGTTTTTTCTATTTCTGACAAGAATGTCATTGATGTCTTGAATTGAATCTGTAGATAACTTTGAAAAGTGTAGACATTTTGACAGTATTAATTCTTTCAGTTCATGAACATTGGCTATCCTTCCATTTTTTTGTGTCCCCTGCAATTTATTTCATAGTGTTTTTAGTTTTCCTTGTATAGATCTTTCACTTATTTAGATAGATTTATTGCTAGGTATCTTATTTTTGCAGTTATTATAAATGGGATTGCTTTCTTGATTATTTTTATTATTTTTTAGATTGATTGCTGTTAGTATATAGAAACACTACTGTTTTTTGTATGTTGATTTTGTATTCTACAACTTCACTAAATTTATCAGTTCTAACATGGTTTTTTTTTTTTTTGGTGTTTAGTTATTTTCTAAATATAAGATCTTGTCATCTGCAAACAAGGATATTTTGACTTCTTCCTTCCCAATTTGGATGTCTTTTGTTTCTTTCTCTTGCATAATTCTTCTGCTAGGACTTCCAGGGCCATGTTAAATAGAAGTGGTGAATGTGGGCATCTTTGCCTTGTTCTAGGTTTTAGAGAAAAGGCTTTCAATTTTTCCCTGTTCAGTGTGATATTAGCTATGGGCTTGTCATTTATGACCTTTATCATGTTGAGCTATGCTCCTTCTGTAACCAACTTTTTGAAGGTTTCTAATTATAAAGAAATACAAAATTTTATCAAATGCTTTTTTGCCATCTATTGAAATGATTATATTGTTTTTGTCCTTGATTCTACTTATATGGTATAGTATGCTTATTGATTTTCATATGCTAAATCATCCTTATATCCCTACAATAAATCCCACTTGATCATGGTGAGTAATCTTTTTAATGTATTATTGAATTTGCTTTGCTAGTATTTTTTGAGGACTTTTGCATCTATATTCTTCGGGAATATTGGCCTATAGTCTTCTTTTTTTGTTGTGTCTTTGGTTTTGGTATCAGGGTCATTCTAGCCTTGTATAATGAGTTTGGAAGTATTCTGTACCCATCAACTTTCTGAAATAGTTTGAGTAGAATTGGTATTAGCTCTTCTTTAAATGTCTGGTAGAATTCAACAGTGAAACCATCAGGTCCTAGGCTTTTCTTTGATGAGAGACTTTTTCTTGTTGCTTCAATCTCATTATTCATTATTGGTCTGTTTAGGTTTTCTCTTTATTCATGGTTCAATCTTGGTAGGTTGTACATGTTCAAGAATTTATTCATTTCTTCTAGGTTTTCCAATTTGTTGGCATATAGTTATTCATAATAGTCTGTAGTGGCTTTGCATTTCTGTGGTTCTAATTAGTTCTAATGTTTTCTTTTTCATATCTTATTTTATTTCTGTCTAATCTGTTTTCTCTTAGTCTATCTGTGAGTTTGTTCATTTTATCTCTTTAAAAAAACAGTTTTCACTTTGTTGCCCTTCTGTGTTTTTTGAGGCTCAATTTCATTTATTTCTACTCTGATCTTTATTATTTATTTTCTTCTACAATTTAGGGTTTGGTTTGTTCCTGCCTTTCTAGTTTCTTGAGGTTCATGATTAGAACATTTATGTGGAGTCTAGGAGTCTATTTTTTGATGTAGGCCATTATGGCTACAAAATTTCCTATTAGTGCCACTGTTGCTGTGTTCCATTTGTGTTTCCATTTTCATTTCTTTCAATAAATGTTTTAATTTCTTTTTAATTTTTTCATTGACTCATTGGTCATTCAGGAGCATGTTGTTTAATTTCCATATATTTGTACCATTTCTAAAGTATCTACTGGTATTGATTTGTAGTTTTATTCCATTGTGGTCAGAAAGATGCTTGATACAATTTTGACTCTTTTGAATTTGTTGAAACTTGTTTTGTGTCTCAAAATATGTTCTATCCTGGAGAGTGTTCCATGTGCTCATAAGAAAAATATGTATTTTACAGTACTTGCATAAAATGTTCTGTAAATGTCTGTCAGGTCTATTTAGTCTATAGCTTAATTCCAATGTTTATTTCTTATTTACTCCCTGTATGATCTGTGCTTTACAAAAGTGAGGTGTTGATGTCTCCTACTATTATTGTATTGCATCTCTTTCCCTTTAGATCTCTTCATATGAGCTTTACATATTTGGGTGCTCTGGTGTTGGGCGTTTATATATTTACTATTGTTATATCCTTTTGCTGAATTGACACCTTTCTCATTTGTCTCTTTTTAAAGTTTTCAGTTAAAGTCTACTTTTTGTGATATAAATATAGCTACTCCTGCTCTTTTTTGGTTTTCATTTTCATGGAATATCTTTTTCCCATTTCTTTCAGTTAATGTGTGTCTTTATAGGTGAAATGAGTTTCATGTAGTTAGCATATAATTGGGTCCTGCTTTTTATCCATTTAGCCATTCTATGTCTTTTAATTGGTGAACTGAGTACATTTACATTCAATGTTATGATTGATAAATAAGGTCTTACTACTGCCATTTTGTTACTTATTTACTTGTTGTTTTACAACTCCTGTCTTTCTTTCTTAATGTTTTTCTCCGTGTGAAGTGATTTTATCTGATAATATTTTTTAATTCATTGCTTTTTATTTTTAGTATATCTGTTATAGGTTTTTGCTTTGTGGCTACCATGAGGCTTACCAGAATATTCTTTAATTATAATAAACACTCAAAACTGATACCAGCTTAACTTTTATCACACACAAAAAAGAAAAGAGCCAAAATAAAACCTGTAGAGATTAACTCCCCCTCCCCCACATTTTGAATTTTTGATGTCACAATTGGCAATATTTTTATACTGCCAATCTCTTGACAGAGTAATCATTTTTAATAGTTTTGTCATCTTCTTACTAAATATATAAGATGTTTCAACACTACAATTATAAAATTAGTATAACAATTATGTTAGCATTCTTTTCTTTCAGTTTGAAGAATTTCCTTTAGCATTTCTTATAGGACATATCTGGTAGCAATAAATTCCTTCTGCTTTTGTTTGTCTGGGAAAGTCTATTTCTCCTTTATTTTGAAAGATAAGTTTGCTGGGTACAGCATTCTTGGTTGGCAATGTTTTTACTTCAGCACTTTGAATATGTTGTCCCACTCACTCTTGGCCTTTAAAGTTTCTGTTCAGAAATCTGCTATCTATAAGATATATTGGATCTCCCTTATAAGTTACTGGCTTCTTTTATCTCACTGCTTTCAGATTCCTCTTTTTGTATTTAACTTTTGCAAGTTTAATTATAATATGTCTTGGAGTATTCTCATTTAGGTTGAATCTGATTGGAGACATTTACCTTCCTATACCTAAATATTTACATTTTTTCCAGGTTTGGAACATTTTCTGTTTTTATTTCTCTGAGTAATCTTTCTACCCTTTTGTCTTCTCAATTCTCTATTTCACTCCAATAACCTGAATACTTTCTCTTTTCTTGTTGCCACATAGATCCCATAAGATTTGTCATTTCTTTTCATTCTTTTTTCCCCCACTGTCTGTGTAATTTCAAATATTCTGTCTTTGAATTCACTAATCTTTGAATTCACTGATTCTTTCTCCTGCCTGATGAATTCTGCTGTTGGTGCCTTCTGTGGCATTTTTCATTTCATTTATTGTATATTTTGGGTCCAGGATTTCTGTTTGATTTTCTTTAAAATTATTTTAATCTCTCTGTTAAATTTCCCTGAAAGATTTATGAATTGATTCTCTGTGTTTTAATGAAGTTCATTGAGTTTCTTTAAAGCAGCTCTTTTGAATTCTTTGAGAGATCATACATCTCCACCTTTTTATAGTCAGTCTCTGGTGTCTTATCTTATCCATTTGGTGAGGTCATATTTTCCTGAATATTCTTGATGCTTGTAGAAGTGTGATAATGCCTGCATATTGAGGGATTAAGTACATACTTTAGTCTTCACAGTCTGGCTTTTTTTGAGCCTGTCCTTCAGAAGGCCTTCCAAGGATTCTAAGCCAATTGGCTATTAAGTTCCCAGAGCCTGTGACCACTGCAATCATCTCAGCACTAGAGGATGTTCTACGTCCAGGCTTTCTGCAAGGGCTCTGAGGCTAACATGGCTTTCCAGCCCAGATAGACCTCGAGGAGGCCCAAGGAGTATACCGGGGTTGTGTGGGAATGCTGACAAGGGAACTGAGTCCAGAGAAGTGTCCCAGTAGCCCAGATGGGCATGCCCCTCAGTAGATCTTTGTATAGGTGGAATGAGTCCCCAACTACATTGACAGGAGATTGAGTTGAGACTGGGTGCCTTTGGAATTTTCTGTGAGAAGAAAGCTGATGGGCCTATCTCATTAGCTCAGATGGGTGTGCATGACCCATCAAATTCTTGCACAAGTAGGGTAGTTCTTCAACTGCAAGAGGAGGGGCTGGAGCTAAGACTAGGCCCTCTCAGGATCTACTCTGGAACAGAAGCTGGAGAGCCAGTCTTGTTGACTCAGAGGACATGCATCTCCCAGGAGGACCTTACACATCTGAAATAGTTCCCTGACTGCAGCAAGAGGATCTGGAGCTGAGACTGGGTGCTCTCAGGATCTCCTGTGTGATGAAGTCTTGATATGCTGGTTCTGTTGGCTCAGAGGTGTGTCTGTCACCCAGGAAGATGCTGTATACATGGGATAATGAGTGCAGCAGAAGGGGCTAGAGCTGAGACTTCTCACTTTCAGAATCTGCTGTGGGACAGAGGCTGAAGAGCCCATCTCGTTGGCCCAGACAGGTATGTATCTCCCAGCAGTTCTCAGTACAGATGGGATAGATCCCCAACTGCAGTGAGAGGGACCATAGCTGAGACTGGACTTCCTCAGGATTGCTGTGGGATGGAGTTTTGCAAGCCCATGAGGGAGGCTCAGGCTGCCAGACTGTGAGATTTGTGCACATCTCTCTCTGGGTCTTTGTGCAAACAGTTATGAGCTGGGACATTAACTGAGGAATGCTGGAGCAGCACAGTAGGGGAACTTTCAGGTACACTTCAAGACCAATGTTAGCAGGCAGACAAGCCTTTCCACCAATGCACTGGGAGGAGTAGCCAAGCCCCTTGGGAGACTTGGCCATTTCCAGGCTTGAACCCAGAAGCAAGTTTGGAGGGTAGATCAGCCACCTGAGTGTCGGTTTGCACTCTCAAAATAACCCTTTTAGGTTTTGGCTCCACTGGGGTTTCGCAGACCTGAACCCTAAGGCTCCCACAGAAAGACTTTTCAGTGTGGATGGATGCAGCATTCTTGTTGTTGTGGGGGAATATGAGCAGGTTACCTTCTATTCTGACATCTTAGTGATATCACTTCCCCTCAATTTTTATATATGTAAAATATAGTTAATAGTATTACTTAGTTCATAAAATAGTTGTAATGATTAAATGAGTTAATATATACACAAAACAGTATGATACATCACAATCATTTAATATATGTTATTATTTTAAATAGTTTCATTATAAAATTTTAGTCATAATATTCCAAAAAATACTTAAAGTGATGTTAGGATTGTAAGGTGATGAGTGGTTGGTAATTATATTATGTCAAAGGTGACAGCAGACAAATTGAAATGGTAGAAGTTGTGGTATTGGCAGAGATGGCTATTATTGTGACAGTGGTGGACTGTGGGTCTATGGAATTTTTCTGTGAAAAAAATCAGAGTTTGAGAGCATAAGATTGCTTGGAAACAGCCTCATAATGTGAGGCCAGTTACACTTAATTCCAATTCCTACCTTCATTTCAGTGGCAGGTGCTCTTTGGAAGACTACAGTAAATATCACCTACCATGTTGAGCAAATTCCTTCCTTTAATTCTTCAAGAAAACATTAAATATGCTGGCTTCAGAGCTATGAGTAGCATCAGTCAATGGAAGGAAATGTACTCATTTTCTGGCATGGAGCAGTAGCAATAGTTGTCTCTCCCTCAACCCAATTTATACAAAAAGGGATGGATCAAGGGATGCAGTGGAGTCATAATTGAATAAAATCTGAGAAAAATTGTACTGGATTTATCATTGGCACTGACCTAACATTGACTAATGAAATTAACCCCTGTTGATCTTTTGAAGCAGATTTCTACCAAGAAAGTGGCAGCACTTGGGTTACAGAAATAAAGCGTCCTTCACAAGTGTCAGTTACTTGTGAAAGCACAAATCAAAACCATCAGCTATTATATTTGAAATGTAAAAGAAAACAATTTACAGGCCAAGTATATAAGAAACATATTGAATGTGGGAGGAAAGGAGGTAAAGATTACTTATGGAAAAAAGCATCATACCTTACAGAAGGCAACCATCTGGAAATTGCATTTTGAGTATCTGAAACAGAACTATGGAGCTGAAAAAAAAAAGAGTAATCAGGTGTGTGATAAAGACATTAAGTAATGTTTCTCTGACAACAGAACATCAGAACAAGTCAATTTCCTCTTTCCCCTCAAGAAATATTTCAGGAAACAGAATTTCTACTCTTCTGTCTTTCTCGGCTTCTGAATATAATTAGCAAAGAGTGCAAGAGTAGAAACCACATTCTTCTAATGCAGGTGACTGGAAAGGCCTGCAGGTCAAGTGGAAGAACAACTCAGAGCTTCCCTGGCAACCACATATTAATAACTTCCTTTTGTTTAAGCAATATTGGACATTTCTCATGAAGAGGATTTCAAAAGCATGTCTCTTGTTCTTTATTTATTTATTTATTTATTTTGAGATTGAGTCTTGCTCTGTCACCCAGGCTGGAGTGCAGTGCTGCGATCTCAGCTCACTGCAAGCTCTGCCTCCTGGGTTCACGCCATTCTCCTGCCTCAGCCTCCTGAGTAGCTGTGACTACAGGCACCCGCCACCACACCCGGCTAATTTTTTGTATTTTTAGTAGAGACGGGGTTTCACCATGTTAGCCAGGATGGTCTCAATCTCCTGACCTCATGATCCGCCCACCTTGGCCTCCCAAAGTGCTGGGATTACGGACATGAGCCAGTCTCTTGTTCTTTAGAGAAGATCATGAAGTCCTTGATCCTTTGAGGGAAAACAGTACAGTACAGGTTGTTGACACAACATTTAATAAATGAGGAAAATAAGCTCCCTGAAGCATAGGCAATCATTGACTTTTAGTGGCAGAACCAGGACTAAAACACCGCTTTCCTGATTTCTATCTAATGTATAATTTTTTTCTTAAGGCATATCTGAAAGCAAGCAGTTCCTCTAGGTCCTTCATATCTGATTATAAACTCAGATCTGCAGTCTCGGATTTCCAAATTCAAATGTAGCCATCTCAATCTTTGCTAGTAAATGCAATTGTAACATTATAGCATCCAAAAGATAGGTGTACTTGAAAGACACAGTTATGTAAATGTAAGTATCTGAGCACTTAGTTGCCAGGATCCATTCCCCATGTGATTAATTTATTCAGCAGGTATTTGTTGAGAGCCTTCTATATTATAGATACCATTGTGCTGGATACTTGAAATGATCTCATCAAAAATATATTAAGAAAACATTTCAAGTTTTACTCCTATGAGTAAGATATCCACCCTCCTATAAGAGAAACTGATCCTAAAAGAAGATGAATGGATTGAGAGAGAGAGAGAGAAGAGGAGAGTGGGAGTGTGGAAAGAAAAGTCTACTTCAGGTGAGAACTGTTCTTTGCACAATTTCAAACTTGAGAGCTCTGACCAATAAGCACACTAAAAATGGTGGAATGTCTACATGACACTGTAATGAACCCAAGACAAACCAAAATGCCATATTGAAAATAAACATTCATCATTTAGATTGCCTCTGGAAGGCTGATGGGACTGACTGGCATTGCCTTACCCAAAGAGTAATAACAAAATCTTATATATTTCACTCCCTTACCAGGGTTCATAAAAGGAATACAAAGTAAGTAAACGCAAATTTTACAATCACCCAAAGATCTAATATTCATAAGAGAACTAACGAAGCACAGCTCCAAGGTAGTTTTTTTTTTCTTCCTCAATTGCACTCCTCTGCACTATGAAAGGGCAACCCAGCAACTTGTCCTCCCTAAACCTCTCACAGTCAAATCTCTGCTATCACAAAAGAGATGGACTTGAAATTCAGTGGAAAAATACCTGCCTTGGATAAGTTTCTAATTAGATTTTCTAGATGCTGCCAGGAACCAGTGATGTAATGTGCATGATGATATTCTGGAAGACAAAAGTGCTGGCTCCCTGTCTGAGGGTTCTCTAGACTGTCAGGCTACAGCCCACAGGGCTGAGGACACCTAGAGTCTCCCCACCATGCACTGGCCCCATTAATTCTGGTGCTGATTTCTGCCTGAGGCAGGAGGCAGGATGGAATACATAAAAAGGAAAAGAGTTAATAACATCACTTGAATCAAAGTGATATGGAAAATAAGCTGTGGAGGTTGCAGTCAGGTATGATAAAAAAAGAATCTATCAAATCATTTGATATTTTTGCTATACTTTAGAAATAAAATTCCACTTTTATTCAAAATCCCAATGGAATCAATTCCCAGAAAATTCCACCGGGATTTTCTTCATTCCACAGCATTTATTTGATCAACAAATCTGCCTTAATCAACTACTGTGTCCCTGGTGCTATATTAAGAGTGAATGTTGTAGAGGTGGGATTGGAATAATCCTCAAGGAGACAAAAAACATAAGAAAAAAAGTAACAAGGAACTGAGTATAATACTAATGAGAGTATCAGAGACCAGAATCTTGGTGCAAATAGCTTATTTAGATGATTCCAGAATGTGCTAAGATGAAGTGGAATAGCAAGATGGGAAAGGGAGGAAAGCCAATAGGTGTGTTATTGAGCAAGTCTCTAAAATGAGTAATGAGCTCAATCTACTGGAGACCCTCTGAGAGGAAGTGGATCACACCTGAAGATTATCCCATTGCATGATAAACGAGTTCACTATTTATCAACTCCTATGCCCCATATGTTGCAGGTAGCTCCTGGGACATTAATCCCCATACACTTCCAACCCAACCCTGTGTATGGACCAGAGAGGCACCCAGCTGGGAGGACAGCCTCAGACAAAAATTTGCAGGAAGTGCAACGGAAGTGAATCCTGAGCTATGTCGAGAGACATGGGCAGAGCAGGGACATTGTCTACTCCAGAGTGATGCAGAGGATTCATGGTATCAGTGCTTAGGGGAGGGAGATATTGTCATAGGCAAAGGAAATCAGGGCAAGCTTTCATCTGGTCCTTTAAGGATACAAAAGTTTTTTTTTTATTATTATTATTAGAAAGAGTCTTGCTCTATTGCCCAGGCTGGAGAGCAGTGGCATGATCATAACTCACTGCAGCCTCAAATTTTGGGGCTCAAACGATCCTATCATTCCAGCCTCCCAAGTAGCTGAACTACAGGAATTTACCACACCTGGCTAATTTTTGTATTTTTTGTAGAGACAGGGTCTTGCTATGTTGCCACAGCATACATCCTGCCTCAACCTCCCAAAGCACTGGGATTACAGGAGCAAACACCGAGCCTGACCCAGATATAAAGGTTTTGGATATTAGAAGTGGCAAACCTCTTTTTGTTCATGATGCCCTTTCTAATATTGGAGTTTTTCACCAACAAACTTGAAGGGCTTAAAAAGTAAACACTATTTGTTATTTAAAGCAAGTTTCAGAAAAGGAAAACATAAACCTTGTACAGTTATCACCTAATTCCTCACTCACACCTCAGTGTGATACTGCTGCCAGAGGAGACTTGTTACTGTCTTGACCAGGTTCTCATAAGGTTCTTGAACATTCTGCCAAATCTGTCCCCTTTTGTTGATGTTGACTTAAGTGATGTACTGTGTGTTAGCAGAATCTTTCATTATGGTCAAAATCACATGTATACTTACTGGAAATAAAAATGATGGTTGTACATTGATGGAAAGTTGGTGCTAGAATGCCGTGGCACACTGCTCACAGATCTATAGACGTAGGAAATGCAGAGATGCATTTCAGATAGATGGGATGCCATTTTAGGGGCAGGAATGACAAGACCTGCTTGGAAAATGCTGAATAAGCCAGTCTGACAGGAGCGGAGGGCCCACAGTGAAGAGGAGTGGGAGTTAAGGCTGCAAAAGGAAGTCACAGAGCCAGACTCTGGAAGTTCCTGAACATCAGGGGAGCACTGACACTTCATTCTGCCAGTGTTAGGGAGACACTGATGGCATTGCCTGATGGCAAAGCTCTTTGAAGATGGAGGTTAATGAAGCATGTATGAGACATTGGGATGCCAAAAAGCTGAAGGCAGGGAGACCAATTATGAGGTCATTTACTACTTCAGGCATAAATTTTAAGAGCTTATAAATATTTCACAATTAATAATCAAGTGCATACAGTTCAATAGGTTTTACAGAAAGGAGCCCAGTTGAGAAAGGAAGTGGAGAAAAGAGCAACTTTATCTAATTTGTCCACCCAGAAGGGGCACATTTTTCTAATTATAGCAAAGGAAAGCATGGGCTAGCATGTTTGTATTAAAATACATACACACACACACACACACAGAGAGAGAGAGAAATATACAGGCACAAAGATGTGTTTGGACAAGGTAGGTAGCAGTGAAATGGGGAAAAGTCAGATGGAAGAAACATTTAAATTGGCATTGATGATACCTGCCCCACAGCAATATGGTAAAGACATTAAAGTTAGATGACATTCTATCATTCATGGTTTAATAAACCCTATTTAATTTTTTAAAAAGTGGTAGGACAGAGTCATCAAGGTTTTAAAATATTCTTGTTAATAATGTTACTGAACCTATAAAACTTGTATAATCTCTAACTTGCAGAGCCTTGACCATAAGAAAACATGACTGACCATAAAATAAAGCAGAGAGAGACTTATTCCTTCTTTGGTAATTCAGAAAGCCTCAAAACCTTGCAGAGCTTCAGGTGATTGATGGGAATATCAACAATTACTGTATAGCTCTACGAAAAAAGAGCTCAGCATTTTATTATTTCTGGTTGTTTTAATGCCCTCATGCTTAAATTTACTTTTTTTCAAATGTGAAAATGCACACAAACACACACAGAGAGCCAAACCTGTATATATTCCTCTTGGTGCTCTTTATGACTGTTTTCATTTATGACCTTTGCAAACAGCTTACTCAACCAAAATTAGATCAGAATGAAATCTGAAGGATGCCCTATCCTTTATTCTTTTAAATTAGCTAGGAACTAACTCTTCAATATTTACGACCACTCACTGAAAATACATCATTGTTCCACTGGTAAAATAAGGTTGCCTTGAGCAGAGTTGTAAGAAATCTGATCTGAAAATCCAAGTTAATAATCTTCACAATTCTAATAGGGCAATGTTGTAAATGAAACCAAAGTTAATAGGTACAGCAAAAAAGAATGATGACCTCTGTGGATTCCAATTAGAATAAGATATCAAAGAGGAGAGATGAAGGCTCTGGCTACAGTTATGGGTTGTAGTTATGGCTCATGCCATGAATAATAAACAAAGTTGAAAAGTTAAATAGAAACAAAATATTCCCCTCTTATTCTTTAAGATCTTTATTATCTGAAGTATTATGTTAATAGTGGCAGAGCATGAGTGTTAAAGATCTATAGACTCAAATATCAGCTCTGTCACTTACTAACCAATGATTTGGTCAAGTTACTTAATGTCTGTGAGCTTCTAACTCTCTTGTCTGAAAAATAGATCTGATGCAATCTAATTTATAGGATGTGTAAAAATGCCCAACATGGACTTGCTTACATAGTAGGTATTCAAGTGCTCAATTGCTCCATTTCTTCTTCCTCTCCTTTTTTCTTAGATATAAGATAACCTTGAAGAGTGCCAGTGTATTCTGAAATGTGAACAAACCGAACAATCCTCCAAGAGTGGCTGTAAACTTCATCAATATAAGTTCTGTCTTTTAAGTAGCTGTTTCCTTGGTAAGAACTGAAATGTGAAGTGAAGAGCTCCACGGGGCAGTGTGATCTAATATATGAGACTGTGGACCGTAAGGTTGAGCTGCCTGAGTTCAAGTCCTGGCTCTATCTCTTTCCTTGTTCTTGAAAATGTTACAACCCTGAAAACTGTTTCTTGGTCCTTTACCGCTTCAGTTTTTTTTCTGCAAAATGGAGAATAATTTTAAAAAATTTCTCTTTGAGTTGTGAAAATTAAATAATCTAATCTATGAAAGGAATTGAAAACAGTGCTTTATACATGGCAACCACTCAATTGAGTGAAGGCCAGTATCTTAAAATTTCAACCCTAAAAAACAGAGATTCAGGATGATTTTTCACAATAGAGGAGTACAATTTCATTACTAAGGGATTTTTCACCAGGAATCCTTCAGAAAGTGACTCTATCTCCAGCTTGTTAACTGGAAAGATAGCTGTGGTGGCAGCAGTGTGCTCAGTAGAGATCCAAGCCATCTGTGAACATTTATTATTATTATTATTATTTTGAGAGACAAGGCCTTGATCTGTTGCCCAGGCTAGAGTGCACTGGCACAAGAATGGCTCACTGTAGCCTGGACCTCCTGGGTTCAAGCCATTCTTCTGCCTCAGCCTCCCATGTAGCTGGGACCACAGGCATGCACCATCACACCTGGTTAATTTGTTAATTTTTGTAGAGATGGGGTTTTGCCATTTTGTCCAGGCTGGTCTCAAACTCTTATGCTCAAGCAATCCTCCTGCCTCAGCTTTCCAAAGTACTGGAATTACAGGTGTGAGCTACCACGACTAAACCCCATTAATTTTTGTACTCACTGTGCACAAGGCCCTGCGATAAAAATCGCAGCTCCCAAATCACTAACTGCAAAATTCCCACCAAAAATCTCAAGTAGCATGTTGGATTTCACATATATATTTACATAGATTTTACATATATATTCACAGTAGATGCTTTCTTTACACTTCTTTTCATTTCCTTTTTTTATTATTATTCTACTTTAAGTTCTGGGGTGCATGTGCAGAACATGCAGGTTAGTTACATAAATATACACGTGTCATGGTGGTTTGCACCACCCATCAACCCGTCATCTACATTAGGTATTTCTCCTAATACTGTCCCTCTCCCAGCCCCCAACCCCCCAACAGGCCCCGGTGTGTGATGTCCCCCAACAATGTCCATGTGTTCTCATTGTTCAACTCCCACTTACAAGTGAGAACATGCGGTGTTTGGTTTTCTGTTCTTCTGTCAGTTTGCTAAGAATGATGGTTTCCAGTTTCACCCATGTCCCTGCAAAGAACATTAACTCATCCATTTTCATGGCTGCATAGTATTCCATGATGTATATGTGCCACATTTTCTTTATCCAATCTATCATTTATGGGCATTTGGGTTGGTTCCAAGTCTTTGCTATTGTGAACAGTGCCACAATAAACATATGTGTGCATGTGTCTTTATAGTAGAATGATTTATAATCCTTTGGGTATATACCCAGTAATGGGATTGCTGAGTCAAATAGTATTTCTAGTTCTAGATCCTTAACGAATTACCACACTGTCTTCCACAATGGTTGAACTAATTTACATTCCCACCAACTGTGTAAAGGTATTCCTATTTCTCCACATCCTCTCCAATACCTGTTGTTTCCGGACTTTTAATGATCACCATTCTAACTGGCTGAGATGATATCTCATTGTGGTTTTGATTTGCATTTCTCTAATGACCTGTGATGATGAGCTTTTTTTCATATGTTTGTTGGCTGCATAAATGTCTTCTTTTGAGAAGTGTCTGTTCCTTTGCCCACTTTTTGATGGGCTTTTTTTCTTGTAAATTTGTTTAAGTTCCTTGTAGATTCTGGATATTAGCCCTTTGTCAGATGGATAGATTGCAAAAATTTTCTCCCATTCTGAAGGTTGCCTGTTCACTCTGATGGTAGTTTCTTTTGCTGTGCAGAAGCTCTTTAGTTTAATTAGATCCCATTTGTCAATTTTGGCTTTTTTTGCCATTGCTTTTGGTGTTTTAGTCATGAAGTCTTTGCCCATGCCTATGTCCTGAATGGCATTGCCTAAGTTTTCTTCTAGGGTTTTTATGGTTTTAGGTCTTATGTTTAAGTCTTTAATCCATCTTGAGTTAATTTTTGTATAAGGTGAAAGGAAAGGGTCCAGTTTCAGCTTTCTACATATGGCTAGCCAGTTTTCCTAACACCATTTATTAAATAGGGAATCCTTTCCCCATTGTTTATTTTTGTCAGGTTTGTCAAAGATCAGATGGTTGTAGATGTGTGGTGTTATTTCTGAGGCCTCTGTTCTGTTCCATTGGTATATATATCCATTGGTACTAGGGCCATGCTGTTTTGGTTACTGTAGCCTTGTAGTATAGTTTGAAGTCAGGTAGCGTGATGCCTCCAGTTTTGTTCTTTTTGCTTAGGATTGTCTTGGCTATGCAGGCTCTTTTTTGGTTCCAGATGACATTTAAAGTAGCTTTTTCTAATTCTGTGTAGAAAGTCAATGTTAGCTTGATGGGGATAGCATTGAATCTATAAATTACTTTGGGCAGTATGGCCATTTTCACAGTATTGATTCTTCCTGTCTATAAGCATGGGATTTTTTTTTCCATTTGTTTGTGTTCTCTTTTATTTCGTTGAGCAGTGGTTTGTAGTTCTCCTTGAAAAGGTCCTTCACATTCCTTGTAAGTTGGATTCTTAGGTATTGTATTCTTTTTGTAGCACTTGTGAATGGGAGTTCACTCAGGATCTGGCTCTCTGTTTGCCTGTTATTGGTGTATGGGAATGTTTCTGATTTTTGCACACTGATTTTGTATCCTGAGACTTTGCTGAAGTTGCTTATCAGCTTAAGAGATTTTGGGCTGAGACGATGGGGTTTTCTAAATATACAATTATGTCATTTGCAAACAGAGACCATTTGACTTCCTGTTTTCCTAATTGAATACCCTTTATTTCTTTCTCTTGACTGATTGTCCTGGCCAGAACTTTCAATACTATGTTGAATAGGAGTGGTGAGAGAGGGCATTCTTGTCTTGTGCTGGTTTTCAAAGAGAATGTTTCCAGTTTTTGCCCATTCAGTAAGATATTGGCTGTGGGTTTGTCATAAATAGCTCTTATTATTTTGAGATGTATTCCATCAATACCTAGTTTATTGAGAGTTTTTAGAATGAAGCGCTGTTGAATTTTGTCGAAGTCCTTTTCTGCATCTATTGAGATAATCATGTGATTTTTGTCATTGGTTCTTTTTATGTGGTGGATTACGTTTATTGATTTGCATATGTTGAACAAGCCTTGCATCCCAGGGATGAAGCTGTAGATTCATTTTCATGTAAAATGAGTTCTTTCTTCTAATAAAGGTGCCCGGGATTTAGATAAAGTAGATAAATCATCATGAATGAATAATCACACTTCTGTTTGACTGTTTCCCTGTTGGAGTCAATTCTGAGTAGTTATTAATAGGACTCCTCGATAGCTAAATTTCAGATAATACTAAAGTTTGATTTCATCACCCAGAGCTCAAAGCTCCCTCTGATGACTGGTGTGGCCAGGATGGTCTCTCAGCAAAAGACCATGTAAGTGCTATTCCCACCTTTTGCCTTTCAGTTCTGGCAAATGCTGAAGAGCCTGTCTGCTTTCTATTTGTGTTTCAGGTTTGTTTCTACTACCTTTACCATCCTCCTCACTCTCTCATGAGAGAGGAAGGCCGTAACTGTGTGTGCTAGTTATTAAGCTAACTCTGAATTCCAAATTCACTTTACTCTGCTCTACTCTATGATACTGTAGCCAGGACTCTGAAAACGATTTCTTCATTTGCCAGCTGTTCCCTAAGAGGTCCACCAACCAGAGGCTCTAGAGAAAGGCCGGAAGGAGAGCAGAAGGTCTTGTTCCTCCAGGTTTGCTTGCTGTTGTGGTCAGCATTCCTCAGCCACGGCTTTTCACCCTGGCAGAGGTTGTTGGTTCCAGGATCCAGTTCCTTTTTTTGGTACCCTCAGGACAAGTCTGACCTTGATCCCTCAGAGATACCGGCACCAGCAGTACCATGAGTGCCTCACTTCAGAGGTCTAAGTACAGTTTCATGGAACCTCTCCTCTAAACTTACACGTTCAAAACCCTAACCCCTTACCTTCATTCACCTACTGCTAGGGGTGTGACTGCTTATGGCGAGCCACTATGTAGGCTCTAAAAGACTGGGAAAATGGAGACAATAATATGAAGTAAGTGAAATTCATTCTTTAGCCTTCTCTATTTCCCTATCTGTACCATCCTTTTTCCTATGTAAACATGCATGTTACCCAGCAAAAGTGTTCATTTTTAATTAAGTTCTCTGCTGATAATGGCTTAAAAATAAACCCTCAAGTTTTTGACATTTTTCAGAAACTTCCAATAATTATGTTTTAAATTGTATAAAAATGTTTAGTACATTTCTGGATGTTTGGCATGGAGTTAGACACTATCAAGAGAGAAAGTGGTTATAAGGATGATATGAAATAACATCCGTGCCCTCAAGAATCTGTGGATGGGGGAGGAAAAGTCAATGTACACAAATTAGTAAGAGAAATACATGAAACATAATACAATTATAAACTGAGTTGAATGGTGCAGACCATAAATGCATTAGGAGGTGAGAAATAGAAGAGATCATTGGGGATCACAGTAATTGGGGAGAACTTCACAGTAAAATTGATGTGGATTCAGAAAATATTTACATATGTAAAGAATGATCTAGACTTCCATTTAAGGAAGCAGCTTGAACAAAGACATGCATATGGAATGTTAGACTTTGATATGCACATTCATTAGTACCAATTAATGTGAGTTTGCCATTGTATAGTTTCTCCTAGGTTTGTCACTAAGTGGAACTCGGACTCTAATGAACTTATAAATAGTGGAACCAACTGGAATTCCATCTGCCACTTAAAAACAGCCTCTGTGAATATCAAAGTCAAGTGTCAATCAGCTGTGGTAATTTGGAACCATAGTTCATACATTTTTACTAACAGCTGAGGATTTGATATTTGGAATCAATATCCTGGTAATCCCTTTGATTGACTTGAAGGTTTGTCCAAGATGTTTCCATCCTTCAGGAATGATTCAGATGCAAATACCAAACTCCAACTGCTTGTTGGAGAAATCCTTAGGAGCCAATCAGATTAGAATCAAATCTCTAGAATCTAATCTATATAAAACAAAACATAACTTGGTCGTTAAGCACCAAAACTGACCACTAAGCAGTTTTCGATTGTCAATACCTGGTTATAGTCAGGTTTTAAAATGGAATTTTAAATGCCTGTTTTAAAGTTACACAAGGAATCAAGTAGATCATGCAACCACTTTCACAAAGAACTTTCATAAATCGTAAATCCAAGTGGGAGCAGAATTCTCTAAATTATAAGCAAGAAGACAATCATAGAACTAAATCCTGACCTTTCCCATAAAAGCAAACAGCCTCTTCCCTGCCCCTACCCTTCTCTAATTTACAGTAATGTAATCCACATGGAAAAAGTCAGTGTGTGTTTGGGAACCAAGTCCTACACTTTCTTTTCCATCACAAAACCCAGTTGTTCTTCAAAACCATCCATCAGGATCACGTTACACTCTCAAGTATTAAAAAGGGGGCCTGAGCTCAGACCTCCTGCTGAAAAGTTCAGTTGTCAGTTGTTAGGCAGAAAATCAATCATAAATGCATTTGGAACAATGGCGTGCTGCCTAGAATTACACCACGCTGGGAAAAAAAATCTACCCTGCAGCAGAAGAATACTAATGATTGGCGATACCCACGCCACTTTAGACAAGGTGGATCAATTTATTTAGACACATTTACGGAACGGAAATATGCTGTACCAAATCTGATTTACATACAATTATAACAGAACATTTGCAAAATTTTCTCAGAAGGATCAAAATACTTTAGTCCTCAATATGAGCCAGCAACTTCAAAATTGTTATGAATGGTTTTAACTAATTCTCATTTCTAGCCCTAGGTCTTGCATTAGGTACAGAGATTTTGCCAAAGTTTGGATAATTTATCATACTTTTGCAAAAGCTCATGGAAGACACATAGCTATCTGGTATTACCACAAACCCACTGTAGCCAATAGCTGAGTGGGTAATAGATGGCAAAAATCTACTCTTCACATGCAGAACAGCCTTATTTCCAAACTGATAATGTAGCTGGTTAGAATCTAGTGCCAATGAAATCAACCCTTGGTTCCTATAAGTAATATTAAAACTAATAGCTATCATTTTTAGCACACTTTTGTGCCCAACACTATGCTAAAGACTTTGAATGCTCCTGTAACCCATCCAATAATCTTAAGAGGTAAGTGCTCTTTACCTGTATTTTATTCGCAAGGAAACTGAAGTTTAGAGAGGATGCATTTTTTACTCAAGGTCATATGGCTGATAGGAGGAACCGGAAATCAAAGTCAAGCGAAAAGATCCCAGAGCTCTTGGCAATGCTACCTCCCACGCATAACTGTACACACTCCACCCTCCATATCTTTGGGTTTTGCCTTCATTAGATTCAACCAGATCTAAAATATTGGAGGAAAAAAAGGATGGCTGGGTTGGGCACAGTGGCTCATGCCTGTAATCCCAGCACTTTGGGAGGCCAAGTCGGGTGGATCAGCTGAGGTCGGGAGTTCGAGACCAGCCTGACCAACATGGAGAAACCCCGTCTCTACTAAAAATACAAAATTAGCCATGCGTGGTGGCACATGCCTGTAATCCCAGCTACTCAGGGGGTTGAGGCAGGAGAATCACTTGAACCTGGGAGGTGGAGGTTGCAGTGAGCCGAGATCGTGCAATTGCACTCCAGCCTGGGCAACAAGAGCAAAACTTGATCTCAAAAAAAAAAAAAAAAAAAAAAAAAGGATGTCTGCATGTGAACATGTACAGACTTTTCTTGTTTCTTGTTATTTGCTAAACAATACAGTTTAACAACTGTTTACATAGCATTTACACTGGGTTAGGCATAAGTAATCTAGAGATGATTTAAAGTATATGGGAGGATGTGTGTAGGTTACATACAAATACACCACTTTATAAAGAACTTGATCATCTGAGGATCTGGTATCCAAGGGGGATCCAGAACCAATCCCCAATGGCTACTGAGGATGACTGTATCTATACACAGAGGAAAACTACCCTAAATCATGGACTACTGCCTCAACTCCAAGCCAGTCACCTCCTATAGTCTCAAGAAAACCAGAGAGTTGACCCTAACACACTCAGAGCCCTATGGGGCAGGAATCACAGTGGCTTCATGTTTGTTATGTAAGTATGAAAATCGGCAAGTTTTATCAACAACCTTAATTAGGGCTTAGAAAGTTTGAAGCCAGGTTGTGCTTGCTTTCTGGGCTCATTGAACAATCATTAAACAACTGGCAGTCTCTGTAGTAGAAGTATGTCCTTCTACATTTCTCTGTTCGTCTCCTCTTCATTGTGACACATTTTTGCCTGGTCCTCTGGAATTAATCAAACACAGGTGTTCTTGTATGGGCAATCCTTTTCTTATTACTAAGCAAATGTGACTGCTTGGAATAACTACTTTAAATGCTGTCATTAAATTCTCCAAAAACTTTCAAGCATTTATTCCTATTGAAACATGCCTGTGGGAAGAAGAGGTGTTTCCATTTAACAGATGCAAAGGCCAAGGCATAGAGAAGTTACAAAACTAAAATTTTCTAGCACTTGGCAAAGTGCCCTGTTCATATTAAGCACATATTTGTCATTGAAATAGAAAACGACCAAAACATCTAATTATGCTGGTTAGTCTGGACTCCCTCAACTCTAGTTTGATGCTCCTCACTACAGGACATACAGTTTATAGCCCTGAATGCTGTATTGTTTCCTCCTAAACTCCTTTACCCTTGTAATCCTCCAGCTAACTCTTATTCTACCTATGCCTTAAGTGTGACAACCATGTTTCCTAACACTGAGCAATGTACATGAAGTAATTTCCCTTTTTTTTTTTTTTTTTTTTTTGAGACGGAGTCTCGCTCTGTCACCCAGGCTGGAGTGCAGTGGCACGACCTTGGCTCACTGCAGCCTCTGCCTCCCAGGTTCAAGCGATTCTCCTGCCTCAGCCTCCCGAGTATCTGGGACTACAGGTGCCTGCCAACATGCCTAGCTAACTTTTTTGTATTTTTAGTAGACATGGGGTTTCACCATATTGGCCAGGCTGGTCTCCTGACCTTGTGATCCACCCACCTCAGTCTCCCAAAGTGCTGGGATTACAGGCATGTGCCACCACACCCGGCCAATTTCCATTCTTAAGAAAAGGTTACTGAGATAGTAGTTAGGCAGTTATATGCACAGATACTGGAGCCAAAATGCCTAGGTTCAAATTCCAGCTTCGATAGTGTATTATGTGTGTGATTATGAGCAAATTAGTTAATAACTCTTTTTTTACCCATCTACAAAGTAGAAATAATATTACCTAATTCATAGTTCTTATGAAATGAGTTCATGCAAAACCTCTGAACAATTCCTAAAATACATTCAATGTTTGCTGTTTTCATTATTCCAAGACACTCCTTCCTCAATTTCAGGGGAATGATTCTTTTATGCTGAAACATTCTTATTTCCTGTCAGTCTCATTCAGAAGATTCTAATCATGTAAAATACATTACCTACTGCTTCTTCTTTCTCTTCCCCAGAATCACACCCAAAGCCAATACCATGGTTGTCAGACCTTATCCCAGCCCACATTCAGGCTGTGGGTATAGCAGGCCAAGCTTCCTGTAGACAGAGGTGGTTGTAAATTTCTAGAAATGACTCTCACAATAGATGTCACTTCTCAGCTGAATCACAAGCTAATTCTGTCTCTAAGAGTCTTTTACTTATACAGCTTGTGTAATGCCACAAAATCTTCAGAAATCCCCTTCTCTTCCCCACCCCTAATCTAGGGCCTAATACAGGAAAATTTAGCAATATTGACCTCAGAGTCCAGCAGTCTTGATGAGTGTGCCAAAGAGACTTTCTCTCTTCAGGTGTGTTTTTTTCTTCCTTTTTCAATCTCAGTTTTCTTACTGTCACAAACACTACTAATTGTTCCTCAATAACCATTCTTATCTTTTTCCATTGCAATAGAATTTTGGTAGGGCACACAGCCCCCAAAATAAAGACTGTTTCTTAGCCTTTCTTCCAGCTTGGTGTAGCCATAAGTTCTGGCCAATGGAGGTAAGCATAGGTGACACATCCCACTTCTAGATTGAGTCATTAAAGGAAGAGGTATCCCTTTTCTCCCGCACTCTGACCTACTGCTTCAAAAGTGGATATGGTGGCCAGATAACTTGGACCATGTGGATGACAGCAATATCCTTGAGCTATAGAGCAGCAAAAGAAAATAAGCCTGGGTCTCCAGAGAATCTAACAGGGCAAAGCCAGCCCTACCAGCCCCAGACCCTCTATCTCTGGACTACATGTAAGTCCGATCTAATATAAAACTTTTGATCTACAGTAATTTGAAGTCTCTTTTACACACAGCTGAATCTACCTTCTAATACACTTGCCAATTTTGTGTTCTTTTTAAAGAAATTTACTTCTGTCTTTAATTTAGGTTTAGCCTTATGTGAGAGATGTTATGTTCCCTTCATTCTAATCTCTTTTTGTTTTCCTTTCTAAAGTGCATGCTCAAAAATGCATACATTTTACCTTAAAACTGTGTTTTTCTTTACTTCATGTAAAAGCAGCGACTTCATTGCCAAAAAACAATTTTTCTCCAGACGTTCTATATTAATTTCATATAGGACTTTACCAAAGTTTTTACCTGGTGTCAATTTTCTTGATTTCTATTTAGCTTATCTATTGCCAAAATTCTACAATTCTAAACGATGGTGATATGTAGTCACCCCTTGGTAACTGCATGGAAGATTGGTTCCAGGGCCCTTGAACCCAAAATTCATGAATTCTCAAGTCTCTTATATAAAGTGGTGTGTATAAATTTGCATATAACCTACACACATCCTCTCATATACTTTAAATCATCTTTAGATTGCTTAAAATACTGACTACAGTGTAAATGCTACAACATAGTAGTTACGCTATATTATTTTTTAATTTGTATTATTTTTATTGTCATATTGTTATTTTTTATTAGTTTTTTTTCTGAATATTTTTGATCCATTGTTGGTTGGATCCACAGATGCAAAACCTACGGATACCATGATCAACTGTATTATATCTGTTTTGTACTCTTATTTCTTCCTTGTTTATGTCCCATAATATAACTAATTAGGGATAAAACATAGGTTTGAAAAAGCAAAGATGCATTTACATACATTGTACATGTACTGTATAGCTTGCTTCACCAATAGCAAATTTCATTTGAGCATTTGGTATACAGCATATAGCTTTAAATATCCTAGTGGGTATTTTAGTTCACTGTTGTTCATGGTTTGTCTATAATTTTGCTTTCCATTTTAAAAATAAATTTTCTCAAATACATTTATCTGAGATTTACTGTAGGTATCAACATGTTTTGTTTGTGTTTTTGAGTTGCTGCTTTAATTCAGGTTTTTTTTCTAATTAATATCCCATTTATTAAACATTATCAACTCAAAGATATTGTTTTCCTTAAGCTTTTAATTTCCATTTACAAGTTTTATTCTATTTATTAAAATAGCAAATTCTAACAATTACCCTCAAGAACTCAAATCAAATATTTCATTAATATTTGATCAGGTGAATTTGTTTGGTTTCTTTTATAAACTTAAGATCCCTTAGACATTTTTATTACATTTATATATTTGATTAAATTATCTTTTTAAATTATATATATATCTCACTATATATATCTCACTATATAGTGAGAGATATATATATCCCACTATATATATATATATATATATACACACATATATATATGGCTAATTTTTTTGTATTTTTAGTAGAGACAGGGTTTCACCGTGTTAGCCAGGATGGTCTCGATCTCCTGACCTCATGATCCACCGACCTCAGCCTCCCAAAGTGCTGGGATTACAGGCATAAGCCACCGCGCCTGGCCACGCTTTTTTTTAATGTTACTACCAGGAAAATTTTTTGAACCACTTAAATATTTAACTGAATTCAATATACCAAACTTAAAATTTGGTGAATTCTAAGCTCTCTTAAATAATCAACACGATGAACTTAGTAAAATATCTTATGCATTTCAAATTAAGAATTGTAAATCAAATAAGTTACTAAACTACATATTTTAACTTGGAATCACAAGAATATATGTTTACAATACATCCAATTCTCTTTAAATCCAAATGTGCACCATTATAGTTAAATTAATAGAAAAATATTAATATTGTGGGTTCAAGTCATTATCTCTAAGATTAATCGATGCTTCCCTTTTGTAAAACAAATTTTGTTTACTAAAGAAAGCAAGTTAAAGTTTATCATCTCAAATGAATTGTGGTGACTGTCTTTGCATGCTCAGGTTTCTTACTGGCCAGAGGCTTTGGCCAGGCTGACTCTCCATAGGCCACTAATAAGTAAGAGGAACTGTCCTATGGAGTCACTCTGCCATTAGGGAATACAAGCCCATGCCCTCCAAATAGGTCAGTTTTATGGCCCCCAGAATTCAAGTTACACATTTTCTATTTCTTCAAACTGGTTTAAGCGTGCAATATCCTCACTGAGACAATCCGAGTGATTTATTAAATTTTACTAATTCAGTTACTGCCTGGTTCCATTCTGATCACCTTTCAGAGTCTTACTGTAGGTTCCCATGACAAATCTTACAGATATTTAAATGACGTTTGATTTAATTCTGTGTATCCCTCTGTCTGACTCTCCAGGCCTTAGACAACATCATAGTAATGGCAATAAGAGGATGCATACATCTGGTTTCTAGTATTAGAACTCACTTTGAACACAGATATGGCTTCTAACTGTTTTTACGTTTCAAAATCATTTTCATCCTATATTCACATTGTTAAACTTGATATTTTTGTTGTTGTTAAACTTGAAGGGTAAATTTTACTCTTTTAAAAACTCATTTGGCTTTTGATTACAAAATAAATATAATGTAATTTTCTCCAGGAGGCAAGGCTCCAAAGCTTAACCTGTCCCCTTATTCTCCTGCCCAAACTCATGCAAAACTATCTTACCTCAAAGCTGACACATACTTTTAAACCTGCCTCTGTAAAGTCTTTATAAGGTGCTATGGTTTGAATGTTCCCTTTAAAACTCCTGTTGAACTTTAATTGCCATTGTGATGACATTAAGAAGTGGGATCTTTAAGAGGTGACTAGGCCATGAGGGTGAAGCCCACAATGGATTAATGCTATCATTGACAAAGTGAGTTAGCTAACTCAGAAGCTCAGTCTTCCTTTTCTGTCTGTCTCATGCATGCTTTAACCCTCCCCTGTCCTTCCTCTCCATGTGATGCTTTCCACCATGTTATGACACAGCAAGAAAGCCTTCACCAGATGCTGCCCCTTGATCTTGGACTTTCCAGCCTCCAGAACTATGAGTCAAATAAACTTCTATTATTTGTAAATTACCCAGTGTGTGGTACTCTGCTATAGCGACAGAAAACAGACTAAGACATGGGGCAATTTTTAATTTTGGAATAATTTTATACTTCCAGGAAAGTTGTAATAATAATATAAAGAATTTCCATGTACATCTCAAGTATTCCTCTAGTATTATCGTTTTATCACACTTTCTTTGTCATTCACATATACAAAGATATACAATTTGTTTCCTAAAACAAATTCCTCCTACATACCTCTCCTACCTATTTCACCAAATTAGAAGATATAGGTCCCAGAGAGCAAATTTCAGACAGAATATTTCTTTAGCTTTACATACTGCAGTTGTAGTTTCTAAAAATCATGATATTCTCTTCAATAATCACAGTGCAATTACCAAAATCAGACAATTAACACTGATATAATATCATTACCATTACCAATACCAAAACTATTATCCAATTTGTGGACAATTTGTAGACAAATTACATATGCAGATTTTGCCAGTTGCCCCACTAATGTGCTTTACATTGTCCAGGGACAAATCCAGAATCACAAGTTACATTTGGTTGTCATGTCTGTTTGGTCTTCTTTAATCTGAAACAGTTCATTCTTTCTTTTATTTCATGATCTCAGTATTTGAATAATTCAAACTAGTTATTGTGTAGACAAACCTTTGATTTGGGTTAGTCTGATTACCCCTTCATGATTAGATTCAGATTATGCATTTTTGACAGAAATATCATAGAAATGTTGTTATGTCCTTCTCAGGAAGCACATGATGTCTATGTCCCATTATTGGTGATGTGAACTTTGATCATATTGTCGAGGTGATTTCTATCAGGTTTATCCAATGTAAAGAAAGTTTTTTCTTTGAAATTAATAAATATGTTGTAGAGATATACTTTGAGACAATGTATAGTAAGTATCCTGGTTTTCATCATACTCTGATTTTCGAATCCGTTTATTTTTACCTGAAACAATTATTACTATAGGGACTGCCAAATGGTGATTTTCCAAGTCCATCATTTTCTCTATCTTTATTCTTTGGGATTCTACTATAAGGAAGAGAGTTCACTTCTCCATCATTTATTTCCTCATTTATTTACTTATATTAGTATGGACTTACAGATTTTTATTTTGTTATCTGGGTTATATTCCATTATCATCAATAGTCATGATGATACTCAGATTATCTCAAATGTAGCTAATGGAAGCCTCTTTAAGCAGGCTCCTGAGTCCTTTGCAACATGTCCCCTTTATTCTTTGACCATTTTCTTGCTTTGTGGCACAGAAATGTTCCAAGTTCACTTTGTACTTTTCATGCCCTGGACCTGGAATCAGCCACTTTTGCAAGGAGACCCAGGTTCTTTTAGTGGAGAATGAGATTTAGAAGCCCAGATCTAGGTCCTAGGTATGCTCATTGCTACTGAAGTATTCTTTGAAACCTTTCAAGCATTCCTAATGACAGCTATTTTAGCTGACAGATGACTTTGGAACATCTATGAGTTAATCACCCAACAGTCTCACAACCACAATCTCTACCTATGTATTACAATAACTAGGTCTCCTTCGCCCCAACTTGTCCAATTGGTATACTCCAGGGCTGTTTTCAGTCATTTGGGCTTCCTAAGGATCACTTTCTCCTGGGCTGTGTTATTAATCTCCATCCAAAAGGCGAGATAGATAAGAGAGCGTTCCCATCTCCTACCTACCTCTCCCATTTTGCCAAATTAGAAGATATAGGTCCCTTTCTGCCTTGAAAATTTTCTCAATCCTTCCTCCTCTCTCTCATCCCTTTTTTCACACAAATGTCTCTCACCTACATTTTATCCTGGTATTTCTTAGAAGTGACTCTGCACAGAGCTTGCTTCTCAGGGTCTCTTTATAGACTCTGGCATTTGTGGCTGGGGAGAAAAAGGAAGTAGTATAGACATCACCTTTCTCCTTTCTCTGCTTCTCTGCCACAAAAACTCATCAAACATATCCCAGGGAACTTAGAAAATAGAGAGAAATCCATCAGACCCTGAAGATTGTGAGGTTTAAGCCTTGAGACCAGTAGAATCTCATATAAGACAACAAGTAATAGTCAAAGAAAACAAGGTAAAATCGACCATATAAAAGAAAACAAAATATAATTTTTTAAGAAGACTTAAAATGTATTAGACTAAAAAGGAACATAATGGGGCTCCCACACAGAGAATATTTAGGTTTAGGGTTGCATGATGTGCAGAGATCACATCAAGGAGTTCAATTTTCCATCCACAGGTCAGAGGTTAGGCTTTAGACCGCCATGGCAGAAGTCTTCAGGGAATCATTTTGAAGATAGGGAAGTAGGAACTATAGTGAAAGGATTTTTATGTAACCATGATGTATCCCACACACCTGGAAGTAGAAAAAGCAAGGAAAAATTACAAGAAGTAGTATATGAGAGTTAACTTGGGTAGTATTGAATATCTCATTAGTAAAACACTTCTCTCTATGTGTATAGATAAATTTCCCAGTGTATATACATACTTATTTATTTTCTCCACTGAAAGGCATTTCACTATAGAGAGGTAACAGAAAGAAATATACAGTTGGCTCTTGAACAACATAGAGGTTAGGGTCACTGACCCCCTGTGCAGTCAAAAATGTGTATATAATTTTGACTTCCCCAAAACTTAACTACTAATAGATTACTGTTGACTGGAAGGCTTACCAATAATATAAACAGTTGATTAACACATATTTTGTATGTTATATATATATATACTGTATTTTTACAATAAAGTAAGTTAGGAAAAATAAAACGTTATTAAGAAAATCATAAGGATGTGAAAATAAATTTGCAGTACTGGATTGTATTTATCAATACTGTAAGTTTATGTCGTCTGTTTACAAGATGAATTGCCTATCTGAAATGGTGGGCAACTGCACCTGACATCCTCAAGCTATGGTACTTATCAAGCAACTGAGCTTTTGCTTGTAATGTCATAACTTTTCTCTGCTTCTTGGAAGCACTTCCAGCATCACTAGTCACACTTCATGTGAGTCCCATGGTGTTATTCAAGGTGTATTATATTATACTAAACATGATGAAAAATAAACAAGAAACTTGAGAGACAGCTTTTTACTGTGATACACAATTTACTGGAGAGACAAACTGCTTACGAAGAGATGATTAGCATTAGGTGGCATTTTAAGTGGATACTTGTAACACTTGAGCTCACCACAATAGCAACAAGAGGTGGCTATAAAACTATTACAGTAGTATAGTATGCACTACAGTTAATTTTATGAAGTTATGATTTAACACTACATCTTTTTATTTGTTTACATTTCTCTCAAGTACAAATGGCACCATATACAGTCTGTGTTTGTGTATGTAAGTTTTGATAAATGTTAACTTTTTATAATAGACTTGTGTATATTATGGTAGTAAGTGATAAAATAGACTACTGTCTACTTATATTTTATGCATTTATGACATACTTTTTCTTGATTTTTTCTATATTGCTATGCTTTGCAGTTTGTTTGTGTGTTTTTTTAATTGTCAAAATCTCCAAAAAATTTTTCAATGCGTTTATGGAAAAAGAATCCACTTATAAGTGGACCTATGAAGTTCAAACCTGTGTTGCTCAAGGGTCAACTATATATATTGCAATTTTAGGTTGAAAGATATATTTTATTTTATCATTTACATTTATTTTATTTTATCAAAGATATATCTTTTATTTTATAAAATATATATTTTATTTTATCATTTACTTATAAATGATATATATTATCATTATTTATATATTTTTTACATATATATTATCATTTATATGTAATAATAACTTAAGAAATAAGCCTATATCCTCCAAGAGATTTACAGTACTTAATTGTTGTCCAGACCTGAGTTCAACCCAGTCAATGTTCTATGTGACTCACCTTCAGAAATCTCATGTTCTGTGGACTTGTTGCCCAGGTTGAAATCCCTGCCTTCCTGCCAAGATAGAAGAGAAGTGGGAAATATAATACATTTTCTCTTCTTTCCTGGAGCCATAACTCTCCCTAGACCATGGAGAGAAAATTTCATATCCTCTATTCAAAGATGAGAAAAATTCTAGAGTTACCCTTACACATTCAAAAATCAAGAAGAACAGGAAAGCTGAGATAACCCACAGACTCTTTGAAGGAAGCAGATCGCTCCTGCAGGGCGCCTGGAGACAGCCAAAAAACTGTGAGTGCCCAATGTGTGAAAGGGGGATTGTCTGCCCCCAAACACACACTCTCACTGGGGAACCTGAAGTTCCAGATCACGGGAAAAGGATTTGACCTTACCTGGAGCTGAGACAAATTTAGAGAGCTGAGTGAAATACAGGGGTAGAAGAAGCAGTAGGAAGACCCCTGTGGGCTCTCGGTCCCCAGGAAGTCACTTCCGACTTTGTCTTACAGAAGTCCTTGGGGAGGGCTGCCAGAGGAACCAGGAAGAAACCACACAGGGAAGGAAACTTCCAGCTGAACTTTGTAACAATTTTGACCGAATGCAAAGTTTCCCCGACAGAAATCAGGGGAGGGGTTGAATCGGGAGTGCAATCACAGCACAGAAGCCATGGTAGGTGGGGAGAGGTGAAATCTAAAAGCCCTGCTTGCTTTCTCAGCTGGGAGGCTGGTAGCCTGGGGCAGCTTTTCAGCCCTGCTTACCCACTGCCTGGAAATAAACTTGGTGCTGTTGAGGGAGCACAGTGAAAGTGAAACCAGCCTTTTGGGCTGAGTGAGGGCTATAACTGCCAGCTTTCACCCATTTCCCTGGCGGCCTGCATGACACAGCAGAGGCAGCCATAATCCCCCTGGGGGCAGAATTCCACTGGCCTGAGAACCACACCCCCCTCCCCCGCAGTAACTACAGTAAGACCCGCCCAAGGAGAGTCTGAAATTAGACATGCTTAACCCTGCCCCCACCTGATGGTCTTTATCTACCTGCCCTGATAGCCCAAGAAAAAGGACTTAACTTCTTGGGAGCTCTAGGGCCCCACCTACCGCCTGATGCTCCCTCTACTACCTCAGTTGATGCCCTCTTGAAAGTGCCACCTCCTGACTGGAGGCCAACCAACACAAAACTACTGCAATAAGCAAAACTACAACTAAGAACCCTCACAGAATCTGTTTCACTCCTCTGCCACCTCCACCAGAGCAGATGCTGGTGTCTACAGCTGTGAGACTTAAAGATGGTTCACATCATAGGACTCTGTGTAGACAATCCTAGTACCAGGCCAGAGCCTGGCAACTCTGCTGGGTGGCTAGATCCAGAAGAGAAATAACAATCATTCCAGTTTGGCTCTCAGGAAGCCACATCCCCAGGGAAAGGAGGAGAGCACTACATCAAAAGAGCACCCCATGGGACAGAAGAATCTGAACAGCATCCCTTGAGCCCCAAATATTTCCTCTGACACAGCCTACCCAAATGAGAAGGAACCAGAAAAACAATTCTGGTAATATGACAAAACAAGGTTCTTTAACACCCCCAAAAGATCACCAGCAATAGATCCAAACCAAGATGAAATCCCTGAATTGCCAGAAAAAGAATTCAGACGGTCAATTATTAAGCTAATCAAGGAGGAATCAGAGAAAGGTGAAGTCCAACTTAACGAAATCAAAACAGTAATACAAGATATGAAGGGAAAAATCATCAGTGTAATAGATAGCATAAATAAAAAGCAATCACAACATCTAGAAGTGAAGGACACACTTAGAGAAATGTAAAATGCACTGGAAACTCTCAGCAATAGAATCAAACAAGCAGAAGAAAGAATGTCAGAGCTCAAAGACAAGGTTTTTAAATTAACCCAATCCAACAAAGAAAAAAAACAAAAAAAAAAAAATTTTTTTTAATGAACAAAGCCTCCAAGAAGTTTGGGGTTATGTTAAATAACCAAACCTGAGAATACTGGGTGTTCCCATGGAAAAAGAGAAATGTAAAAGTTTGGAAAACATATTTGAGGGAATAATCAAGGAAAACTTCCATGACCTTGTTAGAGATCTAGACATCCAAGTACAAGAAGCTCAAAGAAAATCTGGGAAATTTATCACAAAAATATCATCACCTAGGCATAGTCATCAGGTTATCTAAAGTCAAGACAAAGGAAAGAATCTTAACAGCCATGAGTTAAAAGCACTAATTAGATAACCTATAAAGGAAAACCTATCAGGTTAGCAGCAGATTTCTCAGCAGAAACCTTACAAGCTAAAAGGGATTGGGTCCCTATCTTCAGCCTCCTAAACAGAACAATTATCAGCTGCATACAAGAATTCTGTATGCAGTGAAACTAAGCTTCGTTTATGAAGAAAATATACTCTTATTTAGATAAACAAATGCTGAGAGAATTAACCACTACAAGCTAGAACTACAAGAACTGCTCAAAGGAGCTCTAAATCTTGAAACAAATTCTCAAAATACACCAAAATAGAACCTCCTCAAAGTGTAAATCTCACAGAACCTACAAAAAAAAAAAAAAACAATAAAAATTAAAGAAAAAAACACAAGATATTCAGGCAACAAATAGCATGATGAATAGAATAGTACCTCACATCTCAATACTAATGTTGAATGTAAATGTCCTAAATGTTCCACTTAAAAGATACAGAATGGCAGAATGAATAAGAATACACCAACCAAGTATCTGCTGTCTTCAAGAGACTTACCTAAAACATAAGGATTCACATAAACTTAAGGTAAAGGGATTTACCTTTACCTTATTCCATGCAAATGGACACCAAAAGCAACAAGGGGTAGCTATTCTTGTATCCAAAAAAAAAAAAACCACTAAGGCAGCAGCAGTTTAAACTGACAAAGACAGATGTTATATAATAAAAGGATATGTCCAACAGGAAAATATCACAATCCTTAATATATATGCACCTAACACTGGAACTCCCAAATTAATAAAACAAATACTAGTAGACCTAGGAAATGAGATAGGCAGCAATACAATAATAGTGGGGACTTCCATATTCCACTGGCAGTACTAGACAGGTCATAAAGACAGAAAGCCAACAAAGAAACAATGGATTTAAACTATACTGTACAACAAACATACTTAACAGATATTTACAGAACATTCTACCCAACAACTGCAGAATATACATTTTATTCATCAGCACATGGAACATTCTCCAAGATAAACCATATTATGGGCCACAAAACAAATCTCAACAAATTCAAGAAAATTGAAATTATATCAAGTACTCACTCAGACCACAGTGGAATAAAATTGGAAATCAACTCCAAAATGAACCCTCGACACCATGCACATACATGGAAATTAAACAAACTGCTCCTAAATGATTGTTGGGTCAACAATGAAATCAAGGTGGAAATTAAAAAATTCTTTGAACTGAATGATAATAGTGACACAACCTATCAAAACCTCTGGGATACAGCAAAGGTTGTGCTAGGAGGAAAATTCATAGAATTAATTGCTTACATAAAAAAGTCTGAAAGAGCATAAATAGACAACCTAAGGTCACACCTCAAGGAAGTAGAAAAACAAGAACAAGCCATACCCAAGCCCAGCAGAAGAAAATAAATAACAAAGATCAGAGCAGAACTAAATAAAATTGAAACAAACAAAAAATACAAAAGATAAATGAAACAAAAAACTGTTTCTTTGAAAAGATAAACAAAAAATTGATAGACCACTGGCAAGACTAACCAAAAAAAAAGAGAAGATCCAAATCAGCTCAACTAGAAACAAAATGGGAGATATTACAACTGATTCCACAGATACACAAAAGATCATTCAAGACTCTTATGAATACCTTTAAGTGCATAAACTAGAAAACCTAGAGGAGACAGATAAATTCCTGGAAATATGTAACTCTCCTAGATTAAACCAGGAAGAAATAGAAACTCTGAACAGACCAACAGCAAGAAGTGAGATTGAAATGGTAATTTAAAAATTGCCAATAAAAAAAATGTCCAGGACCAGACAGATTCACTGCTGAATTCTATCAGACATTCAAAGAATAATTGGTACCAATCCTATTGACACTATTCCACAAGATAGAGAAAGAGGGAATCCTCTCAAAATCATTCTGTGAAGCCAGTATCACCCTAATTCCAAAACCAAGAAAGGACATAACCAAAAAAGAAACCTACAGCCCAATATCCCTGATGAATATAGATGCAAAAGTTAAAAAAAAAATACTAGCTAACGGAATCCAACAGCATATCAAAAAGATAATTCACCATGATGAAGTGGGTTTCATGCCAGGGATGCAGGGATGGTTCAACATCTGCAAGTCAATAAATAGAATTTATAAACACATAAACAGAAACAGAATTTGAAACAAATAACATAATCATCTCAATAGATAGAGAAAAAGCATTTGACAAAATCCAGCATCACTTTTTGCTTAAAACCTTCAGCAAAATCAATATAGAAGGGACATACCTTAATGTAATAAAAGCCATCTATGACAAACCCACAGCCAACATAATGCTAAATGAGGAAAAGTTAAAAGCATTCTGCCTGAACACTGGAACAAAACAAGGATGCCCACTCTCACCACCTCTATTCAACATAGTACTGGAAGTCCTACTCAGAGCAATTAGATAAGAGAAAGAAATAAAGGACATCCAAATCAATAAAGAGGAAATCGAACTGTCGCTGTTTGCTGATGATATGACCGCATACCTAGAAAACCCTAAAGACTCCTTCAAAAAGCACCTAGATCTGATTTTTTAAAATTCAGTAAAGTTTCAGGATACAAAATTAATGTACACAAATCAGTAGCTATGCTATACAGCAACAGCAACAAAGCTGAGACTCAAATCGACAACTCAATCCCTTTCACAATAGCTGCATAAAATAAAATAAAATACTTAGGCATATACCTAACAAGGAGGTGAAAGACCTCTATAAGGAAAACTACAAAACACTGCTGAAAGAAATCATAGATGACAGAAACAAATGGAAACACATCCCATGCTCATGGATGGGTAGAATCAATATGGTGAAAACGACTGTACTGCCAAAAGCAATCTATAAATTTATGCAATTTCCATCAAAATATCACCGTTATTCTTCACAGAACTAGAAAAACCAATCCTAAAATTCATATGGAACCAAGAAAGAGCCCACAGAGCCAAAGCAAGACTCAGCAAAGAGAACAAACCTTGAAGCATCACATTACCTGACTATTCTACAAGGCTATAGTCAGCAAAACAGCATGATACTGTTATAAAAATAGACACATAAACCAATGGAACAAAATAGAGAACCCAACGATAAAGCCAAATATTTACAGCCCACTAATCTTTGACAAAGCCACCAAAAATTGGGAAAAGGATACCCTATTCAACAAATAGTGCTGGGATAGTTGGCAAGCCACATGTAGAAGAAGGAAACTGGGTCCTCATCTCCCACCTTATATGAAAATCAATTCAAGATGGACCAAAGACTTAAATCTAAAACCTGAAACCATAAAAATTCCAGAAGATAACATTATAAAAACCCTTCTAGACATTGACTTAGGCAAAGACTTCATGACCAAGAACCCAAAAGCAAATGCAATAAAAACAAAGATAAACAGATGAGACCTAACTAAGCTAAAAAGCTTCTGCACAGAAAAAATACAGTCAGCAGAATAAACAGACAAACCACAAAGTGGGAGAAAAATTTTGCAATCGATAAATCTGACAAAGGACTAATAACAATAATCTACAAGGAACTCAAACAACTCAGCAAGAAAAAAACAATTCCATCAAAAAGTGGGCTAAGGACATGAACAGACAATTCTCAAAAGAAGATAGACAAATGGCCACCAAACATATGAAAAAATGCTCTTAATCACTAATTATAAGGGAAATGCCAATCAAAACCACAATGTGATACCTTACTCCTGCAAAAATGGCCATAATCGGACAGGGCGAGGTGGCTCACGCCTATAATCCCAGCACTTTGGGAGGCTGAAGCAGGTGGATCACGAGGTCAGGAGATCAAGACCATCCTGGCTAACACGGTGAAACCCCATCTCTACTAAAAATACAAAAAATTAGCCGGGCGTGGTGGTGGGCACCCGTAGTCCCAGCTACTTGGGAGGCTGAGGCAGGAGAATGGCGTGAACCCGGGAGGCGGAGCTTGCCATGAGCCGAGATTGTGCCATTGCACTCCAGCCTGGGCAACAGAGTGAAACTCAGTCTCAAAAAAAAAAAAAAAAAAAAGAATGGCCATAATAAACAAATCAAAAGATAATAAATGTTGGCATGGATGTGGTAAAAATGGGAACACTATTACACTGCTGGTGGGAATGTAAACTGCTACAGTCACTATGCAAAACACTGTGGAGATTCCTTAAAGAACTAAAAGTGGAACTACCATTTGATCCAGCAGTCCACTACTGGGTATCTACCTAGAGGAAAAGAAGTCATTATATGAAAAGATACTTGCACATGCATGTTTATAGCAGCACAATTCACAATTGCAAAAAATATAGAACCAGCCCAAATGTCCATAAATCAACAAGTAGATAAGAAAATTGTGATATATATACATATCTATGTGTATATATATATACACATATATATACACAGATATGTCACACATATATGTGTGTGTATATATACATATCTGTGTATATATATATATATACACATATATATATAAAAGGAATGAAATAATGGCATTCACAGCAACCTGGATGAAATTGAAGACCATTATTCTAAGTGAAGAAATTCAGGAATGGAAAATCACACATCGTTTGTTATCATTCATAAGTGGGAGCTAAGCTTTGAGGATGCAAAGGCATAAGGATGATACACTGGACTTTGCGGACTTGAGGGAAAGGGTGTGAGGCGGGTGAGTGATAAAAGACTACACATTGGGTACAGTGTACACCGCTTGGGGGATGGGTGCACCAAAACCTCAGAAATCCTCACTAAAGAACTTACTCATGTAACCAAACACCATCTATTCCCTAAAAAAATTATTGAAATTTTAAAAAAAGAATCAAGAAGAACGGAATTCCTCCCTCCTACCACTGAATCTGCCTCCAAACTGCCCTGCACTTCCTGCAGGTACCTAGGAGCTGTAACACGGCACTATGTTCAAAATAAGCCATCCTACAAAAATTTCCCTGGAGAGATTTTTTGTTGTGTCCTTCTGTTTTCTTTTTCCAACTTTGTGTGGTTGTTGTTGTTGAGCATGCTTTTTAGTTCTTTAGTTTCATAAATAATAATGTGTTATTTTTTAAAAAGAAAAGTCTCACCATGAAAATCCAGGTTCAATACACCTACAATATACCCACAAAATTAAAATTTAAAAAAGAAAGAAAGAAAATCCAGGTTCTGGAACTAGAACACAGTTGATTCTTGACCTTGTTGTTTCTCTGTAAATATACCATTGGTCTATGATTAAAACTGACCCAAGCTGGTATTTCTACAAGGATAGAGGAATCTCAATGGTCTCATTTTAATGATGTGTTGGAAGGGGAAGGCGAAAAGATTAAAATTTCATGGACAGATATATTGTAAAAATTGATTAAAAATTACTATTTTACAATTTGATAGTATAATCTGATTATGGATTCTGTCTGCGAGCCATAAAGGCAAGAGGCTACCTTATGTCCACTCTTCATAATGAGGAAAAGCTCATTTTAAAAGTTGTAAGCAAAAGAGAGGACTTAGGTTGAACTCCTGCTGAATTTTGATCTACTTTCATTGATTTTGAACTTACATTAGTCCTTTCATTCTTCCATATATGAGCTCTATTAAATGCCCATTTCTCTGTCCAAGGGTCGGGGTGAGGCCTGGATATGTCCCAGATGGGATTTAGTCTGGACATAGAAGCTCTTCTCTGTCACTCATTCTCCCTCCAATAGCAATGATGTCCCTGAGGGAGGATTGTCTTCCATGACTAGTGATAAAAGGTTCAAGCCTATATTCCTTACACTGAAAATCTGGAAAGAGGAGAATCAGGATGAACAGTACAAGGAGAGCTAACTTGAACTTTTCATTGTAAAATAGTTAAAATAATAAAATTTTCTTTCCATGAAAATCAAGACACTTTTGCTTATTTGTCTATACTCACTTACTGACTTAATTTGAAGAACAATCAAGGGGGGGTGGGAAGACTAAACTAAACCCTAACTTTTTAGGGTGAAAACGTCACACTATATATTGCTCAGCCTCCACCCTTTTGAGAGCTATCACCACCTGAAGAAAGTAGAGATCTCTCAACTCTTTCCTCTCTGATTCTTCCCCAAAACAGCAAGGGAAGGTTCACAATACTGTGTGATTATCTTTCAAAAGCAAATCCAGAACATAAATGTGGTCTACGGATGGTTCACTTTTTGTGGTCCCTTTTCTGTCCAGGAATCAGAGGTGGCTCATCAAATGAGGAAACAAGGAATGCTTTATTTCTCAAATTACACACCATTTTTAACAAAATCCATAGGAATGATGAGGATGAAGAAAAAAAATAGTCTAAACTCCTCTTGTCAACCCCCAAGTTCCCATCAGCAACACTGATGAACAGCTTTCTTGATCTCTCCAAAGTCAAAATTTATTTGTCTACTTCTTGCTCCTGACATTGCTCCACCTTCTCTGAGTGTCTGGTCTCATGTGGGAAGCTATGAAACTCCAGCTCTTGCTGAGCATCTCAGACAGACTCTGGCTTTGCTGACAGTTCTTTAAAAAGGCAGCTAGCTTTCCCTGCACAAACCTGGGAGAGACTGCAATCTGGCGCAAAAATGGAAATAGAACATTTAATACAGATAAATTGCTCCTACACAACTAGGCAAGTCAAAAAAATAAATTTTAAAAAAATTAACCAATACTGTATGCAAATTTTTTCCATGATAGCCTATGGAGGTGATAGGATAAAGCGAATAGGTAAAAGACCTAGGATTTGAATAGGATTGAGGAATGGAGAAAAAAAAAGTCTAAACATTTCATGGTTTCATTTTAGGCCAAACCAAAATTTCCCATGGGTCACAGTAGCTTTGTCAAAATGGCCACACACAAAAAATGAGTTGATTGCTTTTATGGATTAAAGGCAGGCAGCAGCAGTACAATTTCACTGCATTTTTCCTACCAAAAACCCGGAGAAAAAAAATCTCCCTAACATTACCAAGCCCTGTGAGCAGAAAATCCCACTGTCTTACAATCCAGGCATCACTGGAGTGAAACCTCAGAATCTGAGCCCCGAAAACATTTCTGGCAGTGATAGCAGGAGAGAACATCAAACCCAAAATAGGCAACAAATTTATCTGGGAAGCATTCCAACATCCAGATTCAGAGAGAAAGGGATCATTTCAAATATACTGAATGGGAGTTGGATTCTTATAGAGTATTTAAGAATTTCAAAGTTACATTAAGTATAATCTCTATTTTACACTCAGACTCTCTCAAGGATCCTAACTCTCTGGCCTTTAGACAGGAACACCTCCCGTAGACAGAGGCTACTGGTGCAAAGCTCCTTCCCTTGCCACGCAGAGGCTCCTCCTGCTCCAGGCTGTGCAGTAATGGGCTCTGCAGAGCCTCTGCTGGAGATCATCAAGGATTTGTCACAATCATCACACCAGGGTTTCTAATTTCAAAGTGCAAATTTATTTCCAGCATTATAAACAACTGCCTTTTCAAACTTAAAGTCTACTTAGGACATACCGATCTTGCAAAATACTAGGGATACAGGAAAATGGCTGTGAAACTAAAATGATTTTTAGGAGAAAAGAGTGAAAGGGAAACTTACGTGACTCTGCATTTAAGAACGTTCCTGTGCTAGAGAAAAATTGAAGGAAGACCCCGGGTGAGAGTTTTTGTCCCATCTCAACTCCCACAAAAATCAGTGAGGATTTTGTTTTACCTATTTATGATAAGAACAGACAATGCCATAATCCTTCAAAATCAATATCTGATTGCAACATGTTCCTTGTCTTAGATTTTCAGCTGGGGTCATTGCTTACTTCCTCAAGGAAGGCTCCCAAACTCTCCTAACCCTTAAAACTAAAGGTCTATGCACTGCTGAAAGAAGAGGAGTAACATAGTTATCTAGTCCCATGAAGTCTATTCCTGCCCCAAAGAAAATTCACCACATCCCCTTTCCACACTTGCCACAAACTCTGCTCTTTGTTTTCTCCAGTGTCTCAGTGGATCTAGCGGGCCCAGGACCTCACTAGCTTATGTATAGAAACTTGGAAGGAAGGTGTAGAACGTGCTTTCCAGATGGAAATGGGATGATGTCTAGGGAACAAGAGCTTCCTCTCTTCTTCCTTCACCACAGGTCTGAAGCATTTGCCCTCAGACCCTCTCTCCTGCAAAGTGAAGTCAGCCTGAAAACATGGAACAGGAGAAAATGTCCACCTCAAAGGAATGGGAAAACCAGCATCAGAAACATTTCTGTAAATTTGTATTATGTGAGAAAGGGGCCATTATGCATATTTAATAAGAGCAACAGAAAACATGTTTTATTCTTGTAAACTTCAATTAAACTTAGCATTAATTTTTGCTCAGCTAGGCTGAAGAAGACAAAATTTGTGTCCCTCAAGCCTTAAGTGAGTCATCAATGCATCATAAAGGAAAGTCAACCTAGAATTTCTCCAGGGATAGATCGTCTCCCTCTTTGTAGGAATGCTGGTGGAGGAATTTCTTCCTTTCCCAAATGCTATAGGGCTTCATGCGGCTCTCTACTAAGCTGGAAGCAGAGAATCCAACAGACTATACTTGTTGGTCCTCCACTCTAGGTACACATTAGAATCTCCAGGGAAGATTGTTTTAAATACCAGTACTGGGGGACCCAGAAAATTAAATCAGACTCTCTAGAGGCAGGAAGAACTACTGATTTAAAGTAATTGGAATGGTCAATTCTTCTCATATCTAAAATATAAAAGTCACTGTGCTCTCCAGTAGCATCTCTAGTTTAAATGACACCAGGAAAAAACCATATTTCTTTCTGTAGCACTGTAAGAAAAAAACAATCACCACAAAATCATAGCATTCACATCACCACAAATCATCCTACCTGACCTATCAGCTCAGCCCTTTTTCTTCTAAGGAGGTGACATTCTGATGAATGTATATTTACTTCTCCCCACCTCTCTCCTATAAATATATTTTTAAAGGTATATGCAATGTATATGTAGCCTCAGGCTCTTAAATTTTACTGGTAGAGGGGTGAGTAAAGCTATTAGACCTAAGGTTATAAAATTTCCCCAGACCCAGGACAGGTGAATTTCTCTTCTCTTCCCAGCAAGCAAAGGAAACTGCACGGCTTTACCAGTTTCCTATTTTTCCTCAAACCCCAACCCAGGCATCTGTTATGGGCTGAACTTTGTCCCCCCAAAATTATATACAAGATTGAAGCCCTAACCCCCAGTACCTGAAAATGTGGCTGCATGTATTTCAGATAGAGACTTTAAAGTAATTCAGATAAATTGAGCTCTTATGGGTGGGTTCTAATCCAATATGGCTGGTGCTCTTATAATAAGAGGAAATTAAGACACAGACACATAAAGAGGGAAGACCATGTGGGGACAAAGGGAAAAGACAGCCATCCACAAGCCAAGGAGAGAGATTTAGAATGAAACTAATCCTGCCAACACCTTGATTTTAGACCTCTAGCCTCCACAACTGTGAGAAAATACATTTCTGTTGTTTAAGCCATCTAGTCTGGAGTATTTATTTATTTATTTATTTATTTATTTATTTATTTATTTTGAGACTGTAATGAGACAGTCTCACTCTGTTGCCCAGGCTGGAGTGCAGTGGCATGATCTCGGCTCACTGCAACCTCCACCTCCTGGGTTCAAGTGATTCTTGTGCCTCAGCCTACTGAGTAGCTGGGACTACAGGCATAAGCTGCTACACCCAGCTAATTTTTGTACTTTTAGTAGAGACAGGGTTTCACCATGTTGGCCAGGCTGGTCTCGAACTCCTGACCTCAGGTGATCCACCAGCCTCACCCTCCCAAAGTGCTGGGATTACAGGCATAAGCCACAGCACCCAGCCTAGTCTGGGGTATTTTGTTATGGCTACCCCAGCAAACTCATACAGACCTCTTAGAAAAAAATCTCCTTCCTCCTTCTGCTCCCTGCACAGCCTCCCCTACATGCCAGTACTTTGTTTTTTATTGGTTGTCTGGCCATGGCTCAGGAGAAAACACACAAACTCCAGATATCCTAGAGAAGCAAGACAAGATTTTTCTTCCCCAAGTACTGGCTTTTTTTCTTCTCTTTGGCATTCCTCTGGGGGAACAAGACCTCAGTAAGGTAGAATAATTAGAAATATTTTGCTGACATAAAAATATATGAGAATTACCTTATCACAGAGGTAGGAACCACAGATCTGGGTTCAAGGCAGGAGACCAACACTAGAGATTCATCACCAATGACAAGGAGCAAGGAGACTCAGAAGCTTAGGAGCACTAGAGAGAACTGAAATCAAATTACTGTGTTTATTTCATCTTCTTTCTTCTCTGAGACGCATACTGAGTAAAGACTAGGTATCGGTCAAACCTGGAAAATATTCCCAAAATCTATTGAAAAGATGAGATGTGATTCCTGCTCCAAGATGACCAACTAGATGCAGCCAGGAGGAACATCTGGCACCAAGCAACTGAGACATCAGGAAGACTGGTGCACTTCTAGCAGATCTTCAGAGGGAAGGCATTGAAAGCAGACAAAAGGAAGACACAGGGGATGGGCTGAAGGGGAAGTAACCTGGAAACCCTGTATGGGCCTACCAGGCACCGGGACTCATTCCTGACCCCCAACGACTCTTGCAGAGGGGGTGTGTTGAACAGGCAAGGGGAAACCCACTCTCGCCATGGACCCCTGGAAACCCGGCAGAAGGAGACCCCTCAACCACCACAGACACTCACTTGGCCAGGAATGCTCATCCCCCTAGGCTTGACTTGCTCCTATAAGAGACTTTAGACTTTAGCCCTAGGGGAACTGTTGGGCCCGAACTCTGAAGGGCAGTCTTGCCCATGAGATGGGGCCAGTCTGACCTGAGCATGCGTTGGTCTGCTGGCCTTTCCAAGGGCCCCAGCCACACTGCACCTGCTTGCAGAGCAGCCTCCAGGTGCCTCCTGAGGGCCCACATCATAGCTCCTGCACTGGCAAACCAACACTGACTGATAGAGTGCTCTAGCAGAGAAGCCCTGTGGACATAAGCCAGCCTGCCCATGCTCTCCCCACACTGCAGCCTTCCCTGTGCTGCCCTGCCTTCAGACACTTGCCCACGGCCACCCCCCATCACTTTGTCAGACTTAGCCTTCCCTTCCCTGCCAGTACACATGTGCGAGTGAACGCTGCCATGCCACTTCTGCTGGTGTGTGTGCCCCCCACCCCTACTTCCCCTGCTGCACCACCATTGTCCTCAGCACATTGGTGGGAACAGAGCCCACCAGACACACCCCCACCAGTGCCCTGCCGCTGTGCCAGGGCCACCAGAATGAAACTAAGCACAGAAAACAGTGAACTCACCCCTAGTCCTGAGCAGACCCTGCCGCCAGCATGAATGCAAACAAAAGGTGCACAGTTACGCACCCACCAGCAGCCCACCCCTGTGCTAACACCACCACCAGTGTGAATCCCTGCACAGTTGCCAGGGGCTCCTTGCCCCCATGAACTGTACTGCCGCCACCACTTCTGTGAACATCTGCACAGAGGCTGGCACCCCGGCATCTGCTAGCACCCTGCCACAACCAATAAACATGAACCCTGCCACACTGCCACTGCCACTGCTGCTGCTGCTGCTGGCATGTGTGAAGGAGGAAGAACAAGAACAGATCTGACTGCCACCACACTACGAAGTGCTTTGGCTGGGAAACCTATCAGAGTGGTGTGACCGGTGGTCCGGGAGTACCTCAAGCCCTCCAACCCATTGGGTTCCTAGCCTCAAGGAGCCAGAGATCAAAGCCTGAATTGATACCAATCCCCCAGAGTAAGAGCACACAGCCCAATAATCCTGAGCTGAGCCTTGGCCCCCTAAACTCTTCCACTAATGAAGACAGTTGCCTGAATCCACCTTATACCACAATCAAACCACCAAGGTCATCAAACAAAATAAAAGAAAAAAATTCATCCAAAGGACAACAACTTCAAAGACTGAAGGAACCAGTCCTCCACTCCGGGAGCTCCTAGGGAACTCTACCACATCCCTGTTATTCTGTGACCTGCAGGGAGTGTTGACATTAAGGGATGTGGCCATAGAATTCTCCCCAGAAGAGCAGGACTGTCAGGACTCTGCTCAGCAGCATCTGTATAGGGATGTGATGTTAGAGAACTACAGAAATCTTGTCTGCCAGGGTCTTGCTACCTCTAAGCTAGACTTTATTACCTGTCTGGAGCAAAGAAAAGAGCCCTGAAATTTGAAGAGACAGGAGACAGCAGCAAAACACCTAGATTTTTTGAGCAAGGCCGACTGCCTCTCTAGATTCCTCCTGTCTGGGCAGGACATCTCTGAACAAAAGGCAGCAGCCCCAGTCAGGGAATTATAGATAAAACTCCCATCTCCCTGGGACAGAGCACCTGGTGGAAGGCAAGGCTATGGGTGCAGCTTCAGCGACTTAAACGTCCCTGCCTGACAGCTCTGAAGAGAGCAGTGGTTCTCCCAGCATAGCGTTCAAGCTCTGATAAGGGACAGACTGCCTCCTCAAGTGAGTTCCTGACCCCTGTGCCTCCTAACTGGGAGACATCTCCCAGCAGGGGCCGACAGATATCTCATACAGGAGAGCTATGGCTGGCATCTGGCGGGTGCCCCTCTGGGATGAAGCTTTGAATGTTTTTTTGCGTCTCAATCTCCAGTTCAGCTCTGATTTTAATTATTTACTGCCTTTTGTTAGCTGTGGAGTTAGTTTTCTCTCATTTCTGTAGTTATTTTAGTATGGTGTTAGATTGTTAATTTAAGATCTTTCTAACTTTTTGATGTAGACATTTAGTGCTGTAAATTTCCCTTTTAACACTGCCTTACATGTGTCCCAGAGATTCTGGTATGTTCTATCTTTGTTATCATTAGTTTTAAAGAACTTTTTGATTTCCCTCTTAATTTTGCTATCTGCCTAAAAGTCATTCAGGAGCGGGTGGTTTAACTTCCATGTAAATTTATAGTTTTGAGTAATTTTACTCATATTGAATTTTATTTTTATTGTGCTGTGGTTCAAAAGTATGGATGGTATAATTTTGATTTTTTGAATTTGCTGAGGATTTCCTGAAATTCAATTGTATTGTTAACTTTAGAGTATGTGCCATGTGGATGAGAAGAATGTATATTCTGTTGTTTTGGGGTGGAGAATTCTGTAGATGTCTATCAGATACATTTGGTCCCGTGTTGAGTTCAGGTCCTGAATATCTTTGTTAATTTTCTTCCTTGATGATCTAATACTGTCAGTGGGGTGAAGAAGTCTCTCACACTATTATTATGTGGGAGTCTAAGTCTCTATGAAGGTCTCTAAAAATTTGCTTTATGAATCTGGGTGCTCCTGTGTTAGGTGCATATATTTAGGTTGGTGCAAAAGTCATTGCAGTTTTGGATCATGAATTTTAAATAATTGTAACTAGGCTCAAACACATCTTTATTAATCAAAATAGAAACCATTACAATCAACACATTTTTCCCAATGAGAAATAAGTTTGTTTACTTCTGCAGCATAAAAATCCATGCTTCAGGATCCAATGAACTTTTGGGAAGCATTTTCTGCATCCTGCTGGTTGTAGAAATGTTTTCCCTGTGAAAAGTTGTCAAGATGCTTGAAGAAGTGGTAGTCAGTTGGCAAGAGGTCAGGTGCATATGTCAGATGGGACAAAGCTTCATAGCCCAATTTGTTCAACTTTTGAAGCACTGGTTGTGGAACATGCCATTGGGTGTTGTCATGGGGAAAAATTGGGCCCTTTCTGTTGACCAATACTGGCTGCAGGCATTGCAGTTTTCAGTGCATCTCATTGATTTGCTGAATATACTTCTCAGATGTAATGGTTTTGCCAGGGTTCAGAAAGCTGTAGTGGAGGTCCAGCAGCAGACCAGCAAACAGTGATCATGACCTATTTTTTTGGTGCAAGTTTGGCTTTGAGAAGTGCTTTGGAGCTTCTTCTAAGTCCAACCACTGAGCTGGTCATCACTTAGTTGTAAAAGGATCAGCTTCAATGATTGCTCTCAATTGGTTGTTGTCAACTTCTGATGACTGGCCACTATGCTCCTCATCTTCAAGACTCTTATCTCCTTTGCAAAACTTCTTGAACCACCACTGCATTGTATGTTCATTAGCAGTTCCTGGGCCAAATGCATTGTTGATATTGTGAGTTGCCTTCAGTGCTTTATGACCGACTTTGAACTAGAATAAGAAAATCACTTGAATTTGCCATTTGTCTAACATCATTTCCATAATCTAAAATAAACATAAAATAAACAGCAAGTAATAAGTCCTTAGCAAAAAACAAAAAAAAAACATAAAGGGAGAAATGCCATTAAAATGATGTATAACATGACCACGTTTACTTAAGACTGTATTCCAATTCAAATGGCAAATTCCAACAATGCAAAAACCACAATTACTTTTCACTTACCTAATATATTTAGGATAGTTAGGTGTTCTTGTCGAATTGCACCCTTTACCATTATCTAATGCCCTTCTTTTGTTTTTTGATCATTGTTGATTTAAAGTCTGTCTTGTCTGAAATTAGGATGGCAACCTGTGCTTTTTTTTTTTTTTTTTTCATTTGTTTGGTAGATTTTTCTCCATCCTTTATTTTGAGCCTATGGGGGTCATTGCATGTGAGATGAGTCTCTTGAAGACAGCATACCATTGAGCCTTGCTTGTCTATCCAGCTTGCAACTCTGCCTTCTAATTGGGTTATTTAGCCCATTTACATTCAAGGTTAGCATGGATATGTATGGATTTAATCCTGTCATTGTGTTGTTAGCTGTTTATTGTGCCAACTTGTTTGTGTGATTGCTATACAGTGTCACCGGTCTGTGTACCAAGTGTGTTTCTGTATTGGCTGCTAATGGTCTTTCTTTTTGATATTTAGTGCTTCTTTCAGGAGCTCTTGTAAGGCAGGTCTGATGGTAATGAATTCCCTCAGCATTTGCCTGTCTAAAAAGTATCTTATTTCTCCTTTGCTTATGAAACTTAGTTTGGCTGGACATGAAATTCTTGGTTGGAATTTCTTTTCTTTAAGAATTTTGAATATAGGTCCCCAATCTCTCCTGGCTTGTAGGGTTTCTCCTGAGAGGTATGATGTTAGTCTGATGGACTTCCTTTTGTAGGTGACTTGTTCTTTCTCGCTAGCTGCCTTTAACATTTTTTCTTTCATTTCAATCTTGGAGAATCTGATGATTAGTGTCTTGGGGATAATCTCCTTGTGCAGTATTTTGCAGGGGTTCTCTGTATTTCCTGTACTTGAATGTTGGCCTCTCTAGCTAGGTTGGGGAAGTTCTCATGGATGATATCCTGAAATATGTTCTCCAAGTTGTTTCCATTCTCCCCATCTCAGGGACACCAAAGAGTTGTAGATTAGGTCTCTTTACATAATTCCATATTTCTTGGAAGTTAGTTCCCTTTCATTATTTTCTCTTTATTCTTGCCTGTCTTATTTCAGAAAAACAGTCTTCAAGCTCTGAGATTCTTTCCTCTGCTTGGTCTATTCTACTATTAACACTTGTGATTGCATTACGAAATTCTTGTAGAGTGTTCTTCAGCTCTATCAGGTTGTTCAATTTTGTTTCCTATAAGGGCTCTTTTACCTGTCAGCTCCTGCATCATTTTATTGTGATTTTTAGCTTCCTGAGATTGGATTTATATGTTCTCATGAATCTCAATGATCTTCATTCCTATCCATATTCTCAATTCTATTTCTCTCATTTCAGCATTCTCAGCCTAGTTGAGAATGCTTGCTGGAAAACTAGTGTGGTGGTTTGGAGAAAAGAAGACCCTCTGGCTTTTTGAGTTATCACAGTTATTACACTGCTTTTTCCTCAATTTGTGGGCTGATGTTCCTTCAATTTTTTTTTTTTTTTTTGAGACAAAGTTCTGCACTTATTGCCCAGGCTGGAGTGCAATGGCATGACATTGGCTCACTGCAACCTCTGCCTCCCAGGTTCAAGTGATTCTCCTGCCTCAGCCACCTGAGTAACAGTGATTACAGGCATGTGCCACCACACTCAGCTAATTTTGTATTTTTAGTAGAGATAGAGTTTCTCTATGTTGGTCAGGCGGTCTCGAACTCCTAACCTCAGGTGATCCACCCACCTTGGCCTCTCAAAGTGCTGGGATTACAAGTGTGAGCCACTGTGCCTGGTCACCATTTTTTTTTTATTAAACTTTAAGTTCTGGGGTACATGTGCAGAATGTGCAGGTTTGTAACATAGGTACACGTGTGCCATGGTGGTTTGCAGCATCCATCAACCTGTCATCTACATTAGGTATTTCTCCTAATGCTATCCCTGCCCCAGGATCCCACCCCCCAACAGGCCCCAATGTGTGATGTTTCCCTGCCTGTTTCCATATGTTCTCATTATTCCACTCCCACTTATGAGTGAGAACATGTGGTGTTTGGTTTTCTGTTGTTGTGTTAGTTTGCTGAGAATGATGGTTTCCAGCTTCATCCATGTCCCTGCCAAGGACATGAACTCATCCTTTTTTATAGCTGCATAATATTCCATGGTGTACATGTGCAACATTTTCTTTATCTAGTCTATCATGGATGAGTATTTGGGTTGGTTCCAAGTCTTTGGTATTGTGAACAGTGCTGCAATAAACATACGTGTGCATGTGTCTTTATAGTAGAATGATTTATAATCCTTTGGTATATATCCAGTAATGGGATTGCTGGGTCAAATGGTATTTCTAGTTCTAGATCCTCGAGGAATCGCCACACTGTCTTCCACAACGGTTGAACTAATTTACACTCCCAGCAACAGTGTAAAAGTTTTCCTATTTCTCCACATCCTCTCCAGCATCTGTTGTTTCCTGACTTTTTAATGATTGCCATTCTAACTGGTGTGAGATGATATTTCGCTGTGGTTTTGATTTGCATTTCTCTAATGACCAGTGATGATGAGCATTTTTTCATATGTCTGTTGGCTGCATTAATGTCTAGTTTTGAGAAGTGTCTGTTCATATCCTTTGCCCACTTTTTGATGGGGTTGTTTGTTTTTTTCTTGTAAATTTGTTTAAGTTCCTTGTAGATTCTGTATATTAGCCCTTTGTCAGATGGACAGATTGCAAAAATTTTCTCCCATTCTGTAGGTTGCCTGTTCACTCTGATGATAGTTTCTTTTGCTGTGCAGAAACTCTTCAGTTGAATTAAATCCCATTTGTCAATTTTGGCTTTTGTTGCCATTGCTTTTGGTGTTTTAGTCATGAAGTCTTTGCCCATGCATGGTATTGCCCATGCATGGTATTGCCCATGAATAGTATTGCCTAGGTGTATTGTAGGGTTTTTATGGTTTTAGGTCTTATGTTTAAGTCTTTAATCCATCTTGAGTTAATGTTTGTATAAGGCGTAAGGAAGGGACCCGGTTTCAGTTTTCTGCATAAGGCTAGCCAGTTTTCCCAACACCATTTATTAAATAGGGAATCATTTTCCCATTGCTTGTTTTTGTCAGGTTTGTCAAAGATCAGATGACTGTAGATATGTGGTGTTATTTCTGAGGTCTCTTTTCTGTTCCATTGGTCTATATATCTGTTTTGGTACCAGTACCATGCTGTTTGTTTCCGTAATCTTGTAGTGTAGTTTGAAGTCAGGTACCATGATGCCTCCAGCTTTGTTCTTTTTGCTTAGGATTGTCTTGGCTATGCGTGCTCTTTTTTGGTTCCATATGAAATTTAAAGTAATTGTTTCTAATTCTGTGAAGCAAGTCAATGGTAGCTTGATGGGGATAGCATTGAATCTATAAATTACTTTGGGCAGTATGGCCATTTTCATGATACTGATTCTTCCTATCCATGAGCATGGAATGTTTTTCTATTCTTTTGTGTCCTGTCTTACTTTTTGAGCAGTGGTTTGTGGTTCTCCTTGAAGAGGTCCTTCACATCCCTTGTAAGTTGGATTCCTAGGTATTTTATTCTCTTTGTAGCAATTGTGAATGGGAGTTCACTCAGGATTTGGCTCTCTGTTTGTCTATTATTGGTGTATAGGAATGCTTGTAATTTTTGCACATTGATTTTGTATCCTGAGACTTTGCTGAAGTTGCTTATCAGCAACTTAAGAAGATTTTTGGACTGAGACAATGCAGTTTTCTAAATATACAATCATGTCATCTGCAAACAGAGACAATTTGACTTCCTCTTTTCCTAATTGAATATCCTTTATTTCTCTCTCTTGCCTGATTGCCTGGCCAGAGCTTCAAATACTGTGTTGAATAGGAGTGGTGAGAGAGGGCATCCTTGTCTTGTGCTGGTTTTCAAAGGGATTGCTTCCCATTTTTGCCCATTCAGTATCATATTAGATGTGAGTTTGTCATAAATAGCTCTTATCATTTTGAGATATGTTCCATCAATACCTAGTTTATTGAGAGTTTTCAGCATTAAGGGCTATTGAGTTTTGTTGCAGGCCTTTTCTGCATCTATTGAGATAATCATGTCATTTTTGTCATTGGTTCTGTTTATGTGACAGATTATGTTTATTGATTTGTGTATGTTGAACCAGCCTTTCTTCCCAGGGGTGATGCCGAATGGATCGTAGTGGATAAGATTTTTGATGTGCTGCTGGATTCGATTTGTCAGTGTTTCATTGAGGATTTTCACATGGATGTTCATCAGGGATATTGGCCTGAAATTTTCTTTTTTTGTTATGTCTCTGCCAGGTTTTGGTATCAGGATGATGCTGCCTCATAAAATGAGTTAGCGAGGATTCTCTCTTTTTCTATTGATTGGAATAGTTTCAGAAGGAATGGTACCATCTCCTCTTTGTATCTCTGGTAGAATTCAGCTGTGCATCTGTCTGGTCCTTGGCTTTTTTGGTTGGTAGGCTATTGATTATTGCCTCAATTTCAGAACCTGTTATTTGTGTATTCAGGGACTTGACTTCTTCCTGTTTTAGTCTTGGGAGGGTGTATGTGTCGAAGAATTTATCCACTTCTAGATTTTCTAGTTTAATTGCATAGAAGTGTTTATAGTATTCTCTGATGGTAGTTTGTATCTCTGTGGGATCGGTGGTGATATCCCCTTTATCATTTTTTATTGCTTCTACTTGAGTCTTCTCTTTTTTCTTCTTTATTAGTCTGGCTAGCAGTCTATCAATTTTGTTGATCTTTTCAAAAAACCAGCTCCTGGATTCGTTGATTTTTTTGAAAGGTTTTTGTGTCTCTATCTCCTTCGGTTCTGCTCTGATCTTAGTTATTTCTTGCCTTCTGCTAGCTTTTTGAATTTGTTTGCTCTTGCTTCTCTATTTCTTTAAATTGTGATGTTAGGGTGTCAATTTTCCATCTTTTCTGCTTTCTCTTATGGGCATTTAGTGCTATAAATTTCCCTCTACACACTGCTTTAAATGTGTCCCAGAGATTCTGGTACAGTGTGTCTTTGTTGTCATTGGTTTCAAAGAACATCTTTATTTCTGCCTTCATTTTATTATGTACCCAGTAGTCATTCAGGAGCAGGTTGTTCAGTTTCCATGGAGTTGTGCAGTTTTGAGTGAGTTTCTTAATCCTGAGTTCTAATTTGATTGCACTGTGGTCTGAGAGTCTGTTATGATTTCCATCCTTTTGCATTTGCTGAGGAGTGTTTTACTTCCAATTATGTGGTAAATTTTAGAATAAGTGTGATGTGGTGCTGAGAAGAATGTATATTGGAGTGCAGATTTGGGGTTAATTTGGGGTGCAGAGTTCTGTATATGTCTATTAGGTCCACTTGGTCCAGAGCTGAGTTCAAGTCCTGGATATCCTTGTTAATTTTCTGGCTCATTGAGCAGTCTAATATTAACAGTGGGGTGTTAAAAGCTCCCACTATTATATGAGGCCAACATCATCCTGATACAACCTAGCAGAGACATGACAGAAAAAGAAAACTTTAGGCTAATATCCTTGATGAACATTGATGCAAAACTCTTCAACAAAATACTAGCAAACCAAATCCTGCAGCATGTCAAAAAGCTAATCCACCATGATCAAATAAGCTTTATCCCCAGGATGCAAGGTTGGTTCAACATACCCAAATCAATAAATGTGATTCATTATATAAATGGAACCAGACAAAAACCACATGATCAATCTCAGTAGATGCAGAAAAGGCTTTAGATAAAATTCAACATCTGCTCATGTTAAAGACTTTCAGTAAACTAGGTATTGAAGGAACATACCTCAAAATAATAAGAGCCATCTATGACAAACCCACTGCCAACATCATACTGCATGGGCAAAAGCTGGAAGCATTCCCCTTGAAAACCAGAACAAGATAAGGATGCCTTCTCTCACTACTCCTATTCAACATAGTATTGGAAGTCCTGTCCAGAGCAATGAGGCAAGAGAAAGAAGTAAAAGTCATCCAAAAAGGAAGAGAGAAAGTCAGACTAGCCCTGTTTGCAGATGACATGATTCTATATGTCTAGAAAATCCCATAGCCTTGGCCCAAAAGCTCCTTAAGCTGACATTTTTAGCAATGTTTCAGGATACAAAATCAACATACAAAAATTACTAGCATTCCTGTACACCAGCAACAGCCAAGCCAAGAGCAATGTCAGAAACAATACCATTTACAGTTACCACAAAAAGAATAAAATACCTAGGAATTTAGCTAACCAGGGAGGTGAAAGTTCTCCACAATGAGAATTTCAAAACGCTGCTCAAAGAAATCAGCAATGACATAAATAAATGGAAAAACATTGCATGCTCAAGGATAAGAAGAATCAGTATTGTTAAAATGGCCATGCATATGGTATGTCTTTTCATTTTTCCTGATTCTCTCCCTTCTTCTACCCTCTACCATCCAATAGGCCCCAGTGTGTGTTGTTCCATTCTATGTGTTTATGTAGCTCCCATTTAGCTCCCACTTTATTTAGCTCCCACTTATGAGTACATGCAGTATTTAGTTTTCTGTTCCTGCATCAGTTTTGTAAGGATAATTGCCTCCACCTCCATCCATGTTCCCGCAAAGGACATAATCTTGTTTTTTTATGGTTGCATAGTATTTCACGGTGTATATGTGCCACATTTTCTTTATCCAATCTACCATTGATGGTCACTGAGGTTGAATCCATGTCTCTGCTATTGTGAATAATGCTGCAGTGAACATAAATGTGCATGTGTCTTTATGGTAAAACGATTTATATTCCTTTGAATATATACCCAGTAATGGGATTGCTAGGTCAAATGGTAGCTCTGTTTTTAGTTGTTTGAGGAATTGCCGCACTGTTTTTCACAATGGTTAAACTAATTTCTACTCCTACCAACAGTGTTTAAGCATTCTCTTTTGTCTGCAATACTTTTGTGTAAATCCACACAATAAAAAAAATTAAAAATGAAGACCAAAAAATAGAAAATGTGGTACATACACACCATGGAATACTATGTGGCCATATAAAAAATGAGATCATGTCCTTTGCAGGAACATGGATGGATCTAGAGGCTATTATCCTTAGCAAACTAACACAGGAACAGAAAACCAAATACCACATGTTCTCACTTATAAGTGAGATGGATAAATTCCTGGACACGTACACATTCCCACACCAAAAACACGTGACACCTCTCACTTATCCATCTCTTCTAGATTTTCTAGTTTATTTGTGTAGAGGTGTTTGTAGTATTCTCTGATGGTAGTTTGTGACAACACGTGGTCACAAAGAGGGGACAATAGACACTGGGCTCTACCAGAGGGTGGAGGGTGGGAGGAGGAAGAAGAACAGAAAAAATAACTGTTGAGTACTGGGCTTAGTACCTGGGTGATGAAATAATCTGTATATCAAAGCCCCATGGCACAAGTTTATCTATATAACAGACCTATACAAGTACCCCAGAATCTAAAATAAAAGTTTTTTTAAAAAAGTAGTATAATACACCTGATTCAATTTGAAAAAAGAACAGATGAGATGTACTCAAATATTTTAGTCAAAAGGAGACATTTAGATTAGACTCATAAAGAATTTTCATTCTACTTTATTAGTCACGTTTTAATATTAGTCCTTCCATTTCTTTGTACTTAAGCTCAAGTAAAGAGCCCAATTTTCTGTCCATGGATTAGAGGATATATCTCAAGTGGATATATCTCAAGATAGTGAAATCTGATCACTCCATGTGCAGGAATCCCTAACAGAAGATCACTTTCCAAAAGTCATGAGGACAATCTGGAAATTAAGACTCAGGTTAAATAGCTCAGAATTAGTTGTTTATTTTAACTGTTGAAATATTGAAACTTTTCTCAAAACACAGACCAAAAAAATCTTCACTAAATGCCTAAATTTTGTGGCATTACTAAATGTCTCAATTTGAAGTGGGGAAAACATTGACTTATTTTTTCATGGGTAATGTCAAACAAGATAACACAGACCTACCGATTCCTTCAGGAAGTCACAGGGCCAGTTGAAGGACATTTTAAAAAATGACATAACTAAAAGCCTCTTTAACATCCTCCTCCCAGCTTTCATTTTCATACTTTTTTCCAGCAGTGGCTGAGTTCTAAGAATGACTCCCTACTGCCACAATCACCCTGGATTGGGGTCAGAGATCACCTCCCCAAGGAGCCATGACAGATGAATGATTCTTCTCTCCTCCACCTTCCTAGTCCCAACATTGCTCAAATTCAATGAATGATGTTTCAATCTTTCCCCTCCTCAATCTGCCAAATGAACCTAATGTCTCTGCACCATCTCTGCCTCATTTCATGCTTTGTTTTCCTAGAAAATCTGTGCCCTTCACCCATCTCCTGCTTCTCCATTGTTTTATCCTCAAAGAACTCCACTGTGCTTGGAAGAAGCCTGATGGATCCAACTGTTCCAGAATGTATCAAGCTTTGACCCTGTGTAGACCTCTGAATAGCAAGATCCCTTGGTACAAACATACACGGGAGTAAAGCAGGAAGGGAAAGGTGGCTGCAGAGATCTCGGGGTGGAAGAGACAAGGTTTTCCACACTGTTCCTACCACTTTCCCCATTACAGATTTCAGAACGTGATTATATAATTACTAAGCCCCCATGAGAAAGTCCACAAGAGAGTGGGGGGGGGGTTCCTCGGATTCTGGCAATGTGAGAAAGACAGTTAAGTGAGAACTAGAGGCATTTGTCAAACACAAAATAAATGTGACTGAAAAATATTTTGAGATATTAATTTATGTCAGCCTTTTTCTCCCTATATTTCCCTTTTTGGGCCTCATACTCAAACATCAAAGAGGCCACTCTTTATCTCAGAAAAGCTGAATGGTAGAGTTGCAAGTAAAAAAGTATTGGAAGACTGTTTGGCTTTTGTTTTGCAAAACCTAAATCTTTAGGATATGAGAATTTGTGAGAATAGGAGCAACTTGAAGGAACACAAAAGAAGAAGGATTTCTTTCATATTTAAGAAAGGTATTCCAAAACCACGACAGGAAAAATAGGTAGAGTCTGTGTGTCCCAGAGTGACAGGATTCAGGCCCAGTCTTCTAGTTGTATACTAAGACAGTGGCAAGACCAGAAGAGGAAGAGCTGTGTGGGATAGCTAGGGAGACAGAAACACAAGCAGCCTCATAAAGATTCCTGAGTCCCACACATGGTTTGTAGCACTGGAGAAAATCACAGAATTAAGTGTCTTTGATTTTACCCTACTTCAAAGCTTACAAGTTGTATTTCCACAGTTTACTTCAACAGCATACTTCTGTATGTTGGCAAAAGACACGAGTCTTCTGGGTCAGAGGCAAAGGACTCTGTTGTTTCCAGCACAGCAGGCAGCATGATCTTCATGTTTACATCAATTACCTTTGTCTCTCACGTTCATTGGGGCTACATGGAATGGCACAAATGGATACTGCACCTGTAGTGGCTTTGTATCACAGTTGAGGATCCCCAATCTTAGGATGCCCCAATATTGTAAAGAGGCTACAAGAAAACCTCCCCAACCTTTGTCCTGGAGAATGCCACCATCTTTATTATACTGGGCAGCAAATAAATCTTCTCTCTGCCCAAGAGGGACAAGTGTCTCTATCTTCCAACACTGCCTGCTATACAAACATCCTTGAAAAGATCAATCATCCAGAACAAAAGCTATCAGTGCTTTTACTCATAAGACACTAGAACACAAGAAATCATGGGGTAGAGAATTGTCTACCAACATTGACTTTCCTGTAGGAACAATTGATGTCTCAGCTGTGACCTGTGTGGGCTGATTATCAAAGATCAGAAAGCAGCCCTCTGCCCCTATTGCCTTTGGCCATAAAACACAGGAACTATAGCACAGTCCTGGAGGGAAGAGCATGGTTAGCAGCTATGCTAAAAGCAGAGAGATTAAGTAAAAGTCTGAATACTGAAGAGTAAGACATTACTTTCTTTCTCTTTCAGCTACTACCAGACTAAAATCCAGGCTTAACCCCAGGCAGGACATTTGATGATGACTCTGTGAAAACAACAAAAGAAATTATAATCCTAAGAAAAAAGACTTTCAAAAATTGACATTTGATAAATGTGTACCTCTCCTAAGAAATGGCTGCATTTCTGCCCCCCAATCTTGCAATGAACGGAAAGTCCCACCCCTCTCCCTGACATAACTTCTTAGTTTAGTTTTGTTTTGTTTAGTTTAGTTTTGTTTAGTTTTGTTTTGTTTGAGATGGAGTCTCACTCTGTTGCCAGGCTGGAATGCAATGGTGCAATCTCGGCTCACTGCAACATCCAACTCGTTGGTTCAAGGGACTCTCCTGCCTCAGCCTGCCAGGTAGCTGGGATTACAGGCACATGCCACCACGCCCAGCTAATTTTTGTATTTTTTAGTAGACATGGGGTTTCACTATGTTGGCCAGGATGCTCTCTATCTCCTGACCTTGTGATCCACCGGCCTCAGCCTCCCAAAGTGCTGGGATTACAGGCGTGAGCCACCGCGCCCAGCAACTTCTTAGTTTTATAATGCTCAATAGGCATGGACAGCCAGGAATTACCTTCCTCTGAAAAAAGTCTTTAATATAAAAGAAAGAATAGAAATAAATAAACAGAAACAGGAACTCAGAGGACTCAAAGATCATGCAGGGAAACAGAATAAACTTTTTTTAAAGTTATAATTAAGAGTTCCAATTCTAGGAAGATGGAAGACATACTTTTTCCTATTTTTCCTACTAAGTACAACTAAAAGCCCTGGACATTATTCATTTTAAATTCCAGGTCTGATCATTCCAAAATCTGTGCTATATTTGAGTCTGGTTCTGATGCTTACTGTGTCTTCAAACTCCATGGGGGGACAGGGGAAGGGAGTTTGGTTTGCGGGCTTTGGCTTTTTGTCTTTTGGGTTTTTGTGTTTTGTTTTGTTTTGCTTTTTATCTTTTGTATGCCTTGCAACTTTTTGTTGAAAGCCAGATGTAATGTACTAGATAAAAGAACTGAAGTATATAGACCTTCAATGTGATGTTTACATTGTTAACAGTGTGATTACATTACATCACATTTACAGCTGTAGCTGTAAATGTTGAATATTAAAATTTCCTCTGGTGTTTTAGCCTCCCCTATTGTCTTTGGGTTTCCCTAGAGATTTTTTCTTAAATAAGGCCTGAGGCATGCAGTTGTAATTCCCTGTTGTTATATGAGTCTTATTGCTGTGGTGGTAAGGTATGGGAGGAGGGAAATCATTCTGCAGTCTTACAATCAGGTCCCTGTTTTTTAATGAGCCTGTGTCCCTGGGCTAGAACCTTCATCAGTGATTCTCAATTTTGTTTTCCCCCACCCCATTCCCTCACACCCAACTCAGGTGATACAGCAAGGCTAGAGAGGATTAAAGTTGGCAATTTCCCTTCCCTCAGGTTAGGCTCAGTCAATTAATGTTGGTAAAATAGTTTCATTGAAGTAGGGCCTTCTTATGAAGAAAAGAATGCTCTGGACGTAGTTTTAAATGGCCTGACTTCAAGCCTAGGCACAAACTAAATGGAGGTCATAGAGCAGCAAATCTAGTCTCCTCCATTCTATTCAGTCACTCCCTCCTTTAACAGCTCCAGTACAACAAGAGAAACAAGTGAGTGTGTTGGGAAGTCTAAGCCATGCTACCTTTAGAAACTGCAATATTGATGACAAAGACCCCTTGGAAAATACTGTAAACCATATTCTCCTTTCCCTAGAATTCCCAGAAGAAAAGAGATGGTAAGACATCCAATTAACCTGACGGAAAACATTTTTACAAACTGCTATTAAAATGAAAGAGGCCATTTCAAACATGTTTAACAGAGAGCAAGAGTCAAATTGGACTCCTGTGATTTTCAAAAATCTCTTCCTGTTTTAAGCCTTAATTACTTTGCACTTGGGCTGAATTAGGAAGTTCAATTTTCTGTCCATGAGTCTAAGGTCAGAAGGAAACACTCATGATTCGTTTGGCGTAGGAGACACATTTAATATCCTTAAGAAATTCCTAGGGATTATCCTAAAATAGGGGTTATTTGGAGCTCTGGAGTACCATTAGAGACAGTTATATGAGAGAGGCAAGGAATACTAACACATAAGGACTATCAAAGTAATCTAGAAACCATTTCTGCAATTGTCATTCAGGGCAAAAAAAGCTATTTCCTTTTCTTTCTTTCTTTCTTTTTTTTTTTTTTTTTTTTTTTTTTTTTTGAGATGGAGTCTCACTTTATCACCTAGGTTGGAGTGCAGTGGCACAATCCCAGCTCACTGTAATCTCCACCTCCCAGGTTCAAGCGAGTCTCCTGCCTCAGCCTTCTGAGTAGCTGGGATTACAGGCACCTACCACCACGTCTGGCTTATTTTTGCGTTTTTAGCAGAGACGGGGTTTCACCATTTTGGCCAGGCTGGTCTTGAACTCCTGACCTCAAGTGATCAGCCTGCCTCGGCCTCCCAAAGTGCTGGCATTACAGGTGTGAGCCACCATGCCCAGCCAGAAAAAGGCTATTTCCAATTTGAAATGGAATAGCTGAGATTGTAAATAATTTTTTTACTTATATTTTTAAACTGCTTCTCTGGGTAACTGTGGTTACATCAGAGGAGAAAAACTAGTTTGTTCCAGGGACAGGAATGGGAAGGAAACTTGCCATCCATTGGAAACATCTTTGTACTTTTGGAATTGGTACCATGTGCATCCATTAACTACTCTAATTATTTATTAGTTGTTTAGAAAATAAATAAATTTTATGAAAAATGTGGGGGAATTATCATTATTATTTTACAACCAAACTAATTTTAGGAGCCCAATTATTTGTTCCACAAGCCAGAGGGGAAGTTTGAAAGTATCACAAGGAAAAACCATTCAGGATTCATTTGGGAGATTAGGGAGATCATGTCTCCCCAACTTTGCAAGAGTCACCAAATACTTTATCTTCTCTTATTCTGGCTATGCATGGTTCAGTACTGTGCCCTGATGAGTTGAAACATTGAAAGCAATAGCACATGCTAAAATCACAAGGGTATTTTTTTTTCAAGTTAAAACATTTTAAATAATAAATTTTAACTCGCCAATAAGGAAAGCAAAAAATAGAGCTCACCATGCTACTGTCTACTTCACTAAATTCACATAGTATCTTAACTTTGAAGTACACTAAAGAGAAAATATGTTTAACATCCTAACAACAAAAAGGTAACTACATGACATATCAACCCCTATCCTCTGAAGAAAGTTGCTGTCTAATGGGGGATATGAAAGGGTATGGATGGTGTCCTAATTACATCATTCCCAAGTACAACGTAAACATTGTATAATATTTTTCATTATTTCATCTAGATGTTTTACTTGGTCTTATTCTTAGGCACCTGGTTTTCAAGATGGCACTCTTATGAACTGTCTGCCCTGGGGTGGGATCAGTGACCTCCTAGAGAGAGCAACAACTGAGGAAGTAAAGGATTCCAAGCCTGCCAGCTGATCATCTCAATTTAAAGCAAAACAGAGAAAAAATGGGTAATAATTTCCAAAAACGAAAGGCCAGTCCAGGCTAGGGGCATAACGCATACCACCTCCTACCCAGTAACTCTGAAACACGGAAAAGAAAGACACATGTTTTTGTTTTCCCAAAGCAGGCTCAGGTGGAGTTCCAGAAAAAGTTTTCATGTTCTTGTTGCCTCCTCACAGGCCTACTGCCCTGTTAGTAGAGAAAGACAGTCTCTCTCTTTACTTTTTGTCCCCTTTTACTTTATTAAGCCCAGTGGGATAATAATCATTTGAGCACACACCACTTCTCATATCCTAAACCTAACTTCTCTAATGTCTCCAAGGACAAAACTCCTCTTACTTTTCTCTTTCTCCTAACTCCATGCCCTGGCTCCCTCTCAGGTTCTCCCTCTGTGGTAACCATGGGTCCTGTCTACACAGGGTGTTGCAGACTCTGTCCTCTGAGGAAATTCTTAACAACAGGATTTTTAAATCCTAAGGTGCCAAAAGAGAAGAGGAAAGAAACGACAGACAACAGGTGTAGCGGATTAGACTTTATTCAGGAAGGCATGGGATGCTCCTCCTTGGCAACTCACAGGAGTTAATGACCTGCCTTAACAGCTGGAAGTCAGTGCCAGAGAAATGTGGATTCTAAAAAAGAATCCAGTAATTGAGAGGTGGGATGATGATTCACAGAAAGTGGTGGTAATAAGAGGAATTTTCTAGAATTTTCCCTCCAGTGCACCTCCTGAGAGACAAGTAATGGAAATATTTAACCAGCTCCAAGCCCTTGCTACTTTCAATTTATTGTGTGTGACTAAAGATTCATAAGGAGAAAAGGGCTAGTGAGGGCCATACAGGATTTAAGGTTGGTGAGAAAAAAGGAAGGTTGGGAATATATGAGGGGTGAGAAAAGAAAGAATCAGAATGTCTTTTCTCCTGCTGACAATAATGATGTTCAAACTCCTGTAGAATCTGCGAGCTTCTCCTCTCAGCGTCTTCCCACCAGCTCCCCAGCCTCAGCCTAAGTGGGAGTGGGAGGGGGCAGGTGTCAGGGAACATCAGGGCAGGGTCCACAGGCAGCCCGAGGGCATTGGATGCCTTTTTCGCAGGGAGTCCAAGTGACCTCTGTTTCACACACAATGGAAAGGAACACAGTGGGCAGTTTTCCAGGGAACAAAGAAGTTAAAACCACACGCACCTTCCCTCCTCAATTTCTACATTTAGAAGAAGTCATTCTATTCCCTGTGATGACTTCTTTCCAGGTCAGTAAAAGGTCTCCTCTGTAAAATGGAAAAGGTTACTATTTCATCTCATGTGAGCTTAGAATAATTCTGAATGGTAGGAAATACAATTTCACCCTCTTTTTGCAAATGTGTTTGCCCACAAAGAAACCAGTTTTACTGTTCAACTGTTTACATGTATTAACAACATCTCATTTTTAAAGAAAAACAAAGAAATTGTTCTAGTCCACATTAGATTTTATTTCAAACCTTGCTAGGAATAGCAAGTTACTCGAGAGTAAAGTACAGATTTGATATAAAAATGGTTAAAAAGGAGCTCGCAACTTGAGCCCAAGTAAGAGGGGAGAAATGGGAATATGTCCCTCCAGAAGGATGAGCCAAACTGGCAGGAGTGTCCTACCATTGAAGAAAGCCTGGAGCACAGGGAGTGTCTTCCGTCTCAAGTATAACAATACTTTTCACAGATACTACTGTTTTCCCACTGAGACCTGTAGAGAAAAGAAGTGGGAGCTCTCAGAGCAGCATGTTAAAAAAAGCAAATTAAAACTTTTCAAATGATCAGACTGAACAGGTGACACCAGAAGACTAGAGCTCCTGTGGCCAAGTGCAGAGACACGGCCAGCTTCCTGGGCCCCCAATTTCTAAGGGGCACCAACCCCCCACCCCACCACTGAGAATATCCCAAAAAGGAAAAGGTTTTACCTGCCAGATGGCATCTCAGGAAGCATACAGGATAGGGGTAAACAGGTAAACCCCAGTTTGCAGGGAATGCAGTGAAACTCACAAAGGGCATGTTTGAGTGACAGCCCTGCTCAAGGGAAGGTGACTGTGACTGCAGAGCTTCGTTTGTGGATTGTTTCAGATACATGTAGAGTCAGAGTTAAATTGCCTTAAATAAGAAAGGAAAGTTTGAGCCCCACTCCTTCTTTTTCATCCTTCCCAAATACCACCCTACAAGACTCAGCCTCCCCTCTAAATAAGCATAGCCTAAATATTTCTTGCTTAAGTATTCATTTAAAGGGGTAACAAATTAATAGTCAGCTTAAGCTTCCCACATGAGTTCGTATTATCCTAATCAAAGACATTAGTGCTTTAGAAGAGTCAGGCCCAATGTTTAACATTCCACAAGTACTTACAGACAGAGAAAGAGAGAGCAAAGGGTGGGGGGGGAGAGAAGAAGAGGAAAGGTAGAAAGGAAGGCCAGGAGGGAAGGAAGGAGGGAGAATTCAAAGTTGACTCTAAGGTTTTGGGTCTGAGACACTGGAAAGATGCAGTTGCCATCAACTGAAATGGAAAAAATAATTAAGTAAGGCAGGTTTGAGAAGACAAGTAGCTCCATCTTGGATGTGTTGAATTGGAGATGTCAGGACAGTCACCAAAAGAGCCTGAGAAGGCAGCTAGAAGCCTCAAACTTAACATGTTCAGAACCAAACTCTTGCATTCATTATTTCTCATTCCCCGTCCAAAGTATGTCTTTGCCGTCTTCCATTGCTCAGACATGACAATTCTACTCAACTAGTTGCTCAGGCCAAAGACCTTCAAGTCATCCTGGACTCCCTCTTTCTGTCACATACCACACCTAATCATCTACAAATATTATCAGAGCTACTTTGTAATGTATTCAGAATCTAATTGCTTCTCATTTCCTTCAGTGCCACTATTTCACTCCAAACCACCATCATCTTTTAGCTATTAAAATTAATATTAGGCTAAAACCAACATTAAATGAGCTCCAGGGATAAACAGTAAATGTGATATTTGATCTCAAAGATTACTATTTTACCTTTATTATTTAAAAATCTAGTAGTCAAATTTTTAAAGTTTGATATATAATACAAGAATAATAATTTGTTAGCACTGGTAGAATGCTCTTGTAGTCACTATAGTGTACATTTACAATCCCAAAGGGATCTCACTTTGAGCTGAGTGTGATTGACAAACAAAGCAATTTGAAAGCAAGTGTTTCCATTGTAGGCACTGCGATACTGACATCACCACTAAGGCTTTCCTTCCTTTCTAATAGTAGCTCACTTGGCTAGAGATTTATCTCCTCCTCCACTCTTGGGTTTAATAGCTTGGTTTATAGTAGTGATACATGTCATTGAACCCATCCTGCAAACTCTGGATATTGTTTGAAGAAGATGTTTCTGGACCATTTTCATAAGGGTGTTGCTCTTGCTGATATCTGATATTTCTAACATTTTTGCATGAGTTTACTGTTTCACACAATCTGTTTTTAAAAACCTGTCCTTAAACCTTGGATCTAGAAATGTGGCAATAGGACAAGGCAATTTTCTTTCAAAATAACAAAGTTAGCTCTGACTTTTCATCTGCATCTCAGTTTTTACCGCATGAACACCCATCTCAGCACCTTCTCTGTAGTCAAATGTTAGAGGACAATGTAAGGTATCATGTAAGAAATATTTGCACATGCAAGATATTTCAGATTAATAATTTCCTCAGTGAGCTCCAAAAGCAAACTACTTTCTGGTCAAACAAACCATTGGCTGTTAGTAAATCCTCTTGTGTTGATATTTTTGTCCATCAAATATAACATTAAACCTTTATTTTGTTCAAGTAGCCCTTTCAACATGTATAGTTACTATCCCATCCTATTGGAACACCTTGATAAGTCCTTGACAAGACAGTTTAAAAATTTCTTGAAGGTCATAAAACTTGCTTTGGCTGAAGAAGAACATCGACAGTGACCCACTGACTCCTCCTTAGGGCTTAATAATCTTGTTATATTCTTCTGTGCTATAATTACTTTCTGAACACACAACTAAAGGATGTGAACAAAACACTGATTGTGGTACCTAAATTACACATAGCCTTCACTATGTTTGTTCTATTGTCAATATCAGTTATGTAACTTTTTTTTTCTCTATTCGATAAACATTTCTTCAATCAGATTCACTCTGTTGTTCACCATAAGAGACCCAACATCTCTCGGCAAACTAGTAAACAGGAACAGAGTTGAATTTATCATTAATCCACCAGGAAGTCATACCTAAAAAAAAAAAAGACATCTGGTTGTCTCTGCATGCCCAAAATTTTATGTATAATTTACAAAACTAGTATATTTAATGATGTGACTGCCTTTGTGTTCAAGGGAGATTAGAATTCAGGAAGAAATTTTTAGTATGTGTTTTTTAAAAGGAACTTTTATCTAAGATTCATGTGCATACCTCAAAAATTCTTCATCTTTAACTATTGAAAATTGTAGACAAGCTTTAACAAATTTTGGGGGTTTTTTTGTTTTATTTAATTTTATTACTATTGTACTTTAAGTTTTAGGGTACATGTGCACAATGTGCAGGTTAGTTACATATGTATACATGTGCCATGCTGGTGTGCTGCACCCAATTAACTCGTCATTTAGCATAGGCATATCTCCTAATGCTATCCCTCCCCCCTCCCCCCACCCCACAACAGGCCCTGGAGTGTGCTGTTCCCTTTCCTGTGTCCATGTGTTCTCATTGTTCAATTCCCACCTATGAGTGAGAACATGCAGTGTTTGGTTTTCTGTCCTTGCGATAGTTTGCTGAGAATGATGGTTTCCAGTTTCATCGATGTCCCTACGAAGGACATGAACTCATCATTTTTTATGGCTGCATAGTATTCTATGGTGTATATGTGCCACATTTTCTTAATCCAGTCTATTGTTGCTGGACATTTGGGTTTGTTCCAAGTCTTTGCTATTGTGAATAGTGCCGCTATAAACATACGTGTGCATGTGTCTTTATAGCAGCATGATTTATAATCCTTTGGGTATATACCCAGTAATGGGATGGCTGGGTCAAAAGTATTTATAGTTCTAGATCCCTGAGGAATCACCACACTGACTTCCACAATGGTTGAACTAATTTACAGTCCCACCAACAGTGTAAAAGTGTTCCTATTTCTCCAAATCCTCTCTAGCACCTGTTGTTTCCTGACTTTTTAATGATCACCATTCTAACTGGTATGAGATGGTATCTCATTGTGGTTTTGATTTGCATTTCTCTGATGGCCAGTGATGATGAGCATATTTTCATGTGTCTTTTGGCTGCATGAATGTCTTCTTTTGAGAAGTGTCTGTTCATATCCTTCACCCACTTTTTGATGGGATTGTTTGTTTTTTTCTTGTAAATTTGTTTGAGTTCATTGTAGATTCAGGATATTAGCCCTTTGTCAGACGAGTAGGTTGCAAAAATTTTCTCCCATTTTGTAGGTTGCCTGTTCACTCTGATGGTAGTTTCTTTTGCTGTGCAGAAGCTCTTTAGTTTAATTAGATCCCATTTGTCAATTTTGGCTTTTGTTACCATTGCTTTTGATGTTTTAGACATGAAGTCCTTGCCCATGCCTATGTCCTGAATGGTAATGCCTAGGTTTTCTTTTAGGGTTTTATGGTTTTAGGTCTAACATGTAACTCTTTAATCCATCTTGAATGAATTTTTTTATAAGGTGTAAGGAAGGGATCCAGTTTCAGCTTTCTACATATGGCTAGCATTTTTCCCAGCACCGTTTGTTAAATAGGGAATCCTTTTCCTATTGCTTGTTTTTGTCAGGTTAGTCAAAGATCAGATGGTTGTAGACATGTGGCATTATTTCTGAGGGCTCTGTTCTGTTCCATTGATTTATATTTCTGTTTTGGTACCAGTACCATGCTGTTTTGGTTACTGTAGCTTTGTAGTATAGTTTGAAGTCGGGTAGTGTGATACCTCCGGCTTTGTTCTTTTGGCTTAGGATTGACTTGGTGATGTGGGCTCTTTTTTGGTTCCATATGAACTTTAAAGTAGTTTTTTCCAATTCTGTGAAGAAAGTCATTGGTAGCTTGATGGGGATGGCATTGAATCTATAAATTACCTTGGGCAGTATGGCCATTTTCGCAATATTGATTCCTCCTACCCATGAGCATGGAATGCTCTTCCATTTGTTTGTATCCTCTTTTATTTCATTGAGCAGTGGTTTGTAGTTCTCTTTGAAGAGGTCCTTCACATCCCTTGTAAGGTGGATTCCTAGGTATTTTATTCTCTTTGAAGCAACTGTGAATGGGAGTTCACTCATGATTTGTTTCTCTGTTTGTCTGTTATTGGTGTATAAGAATGCTTGTGATTTTTGCACATTGATTTTGTATCCTGAGACTTTGCTGAAGTTGCTTATCAGCTTAAGGAGATTTTGGGCTGAGACAATGGGGTTTTCTAGATATACAATCATGTCATCCTCAAGCAGGGACAATTTGACTTCCTCTTTTCCTAATTGAATGCCCTTTATTTCCTTCTCCTGCCTAATTGCCCTGGCCAGAACTTCCAACACTATGTTGAATAGGAGTGGTGAGAGAGGGCATCCCTGTCTTGTGCCAGTTTTCAAAAGGAATGCTTCCAGTGTTTGCCCATTCAGTATGATATTGGCTGTGGGTCTGTCATAGACACCAGTTATTATTTTGTGATACGTCCCATCAATACCTAATTTATTGAGAGTTTTTAGCATGAAGGGTTGTTGAATTTTGTCAAAGGCCTTTTCTGCATCTATTGAGATAATCATATGGTTTTTGTCTTTGGTTCTGTTTATATGCTGGATTACATTTATTGATTTGCATATGTTGAACCAGACTTGGATCCCAGGGATGAAGCCTGCTTGATCATGGTGGATGAGCTTTTTGATGTGCTGCTGGATTTGGTTTGCCAGTATTTTATTAAGGATTTTTGCATCAATGTTCATCAAGGATATTGGTCTAAAATTCTCTTTTTTTGTTGAGTCTCTGCCAGGCTTTGGTATCAGGATGATGCTGGCCTCATAAAATGAGTTAGGGAGGATTCCCTCTTTTTCTATTGATTGGAATAGTTTCAGAAGGAATGGTACCAGCTCCTCCTTGTACCTCTGGTAGAATTTGGCTGTCAATCCATCTGGTCCTGGACTTTTTTTGGTTGGTAAGCTATTGATTATTGCCACAATTTCAGAGCATGTTTTTGGTCTGTTCAGAGATTCAACTTCTTCCTGGTTTAGTCTTGGGAATGTGTTGTTAGTTTTCCTTCTAACAAACAGGACCCTCAGCTGCAGGTCTGTTGGAGTTTGCTAGACGTCCACTCCAGACCCTGTTTGCCTGGGTATCAGCAGTGGTGGCTGCAGAACAGCGGTGGCTGTAGAACAGCAGATATTGGTGATTCGCAAATGCTGCTGCCTGATCGTTCCTCTGGAAGTTTTGTCTCAGAGGAGTACCCGGCTGTGTGAGGTGTCAGTCTGCCCCTACTGGGGGGTGCCTCCCAGTTAGGCTGCTCGGGGGTCAGGGACCCACTTGAGGAGGCAGTCTGCCCATTCTCAGATCTCCAGCTGCGTGTTGGGAGAACCACTACTCTCTTCAAAGCTGTCAGACAGGGACACTTAAGTCTGCAGAGGTTACTGCTGTCTTTTTGTTTGTCTGTGCCCTGCCCCCAGAGGTGGAGCCTACAGAGGCAGGAAGGTCTCCTTGAGCTGTGGTGGGCTCCACCCAGTTCGAGCTTCCCGGATGCTTTGTTTACCTAATCAAGCCTGGGCAATGGTGGGCTCCCCTCCTCCAGCCTCGCTGCCACCTTGCAGTTTGATCTCAGACTGCTGTGCTAGCAATCAGTGAGACTCCATAGGCGTAGGACCCTCTGAGCCATGTGTGGGATATAATCTCCTGGTGTGCTGTTTTTTCAGCCTGTTGGAAAAGCGCAGTATTAGGGTGGGAGTGAACCAATTTTCCAGGTGTCATCTGTCACCCCTTTCTTTGACTAGGAAAGGGAACTCCCTGACCCCTTGCACTTCCTGAGTGAGGCAATGCCTCGCCCTGCTTCTGCTCATGCCTGGTGCACTGCACCCACTGTCCTGCACCCGTTAGACAGCACTCCCTAATGAGATGAACCTGGTACCTCAGATGGAAATGCAGAAATCACCTGTCTTCTGTGTCACTCACACTGGGAGCTGTAGACCGGAGCTGTTCCTATTCAGCCATCTTGGCTCCACTCCCCAACAAATGTTTTAACAATTATTTTATTTTAATGTTTAATCTTCATAGACTCATAAGGGTTCATCTTCTGAAAAGATTCTAACAGAGTACATATTTTTAGATTGTTTATGTGACCAAAATGTATTTCAAGTCTCTCCATTTTCTGCAATACTTTATTTTCTTCATATTCTTTATTATGTCTTTATTGCAAACTATTTTTATCTAAAAATATAAACAATCAAACTCATAGACACAGAGAGTATAAGGATGGTTACCAGAGGCTGGGAAGGGTAGTAGTGGGTTGGGGTGGAAGAATGGTTAATGAATCCAAAAAAATATAGTTAGAAAGAATGAACAAGGCCTACTATTCTATAGCACAATAGAGTGACTATAGTCAATAATAACTTAACTGTACTTTTAAAAATAACTAGAAGAGTGCAAATAGGTTGTTTGTAAAATAAAGGATAAATGCTTGAGGGGGTGGATACCCCATTCTCTATGATGTGATTATTACACATTGCATCCTATATCAAAATGTCTCCTGTACCTCATAAATATATACACATACTATGTACTCACAATAATTAAAAATAAATGTTTTTTTCTCTCTAGATTCCTCCTCTCTGGGCAGGGAATCTCTGAAAGAAAGGCAGCAGCCCGAGTCAGGGGCTTATAGATAAAACTCCCATCTCCCTGGGACAGAGCACCTGGAAGAAGACGTGCCTGTGGGCACAGCTTCAGCAGACATAAACATTCCTGCCTGCTGCCTCTGAAGAGAGCAGATCTCCAAGCACAGCACTAGAGCTCTGCTAAGGGACAGACTGCCTCCTCAGGTGGGTCCCTGACCCCCGTGCCTCCTGACTAGAAGACATCTCCCAGCAGGGGTCGACAGACACCTCATTCAGGAGAGCTCCGGCTGGCATCTGGTGGGTGCCCTTCTGGGATGAAGCTTCCCGAGGAAGGAGCAGGCAGCAATCTTTGCTGTTCTGCAGCCTCTGCTGGTGATACCCAGGCAAACAGGGTCTGGAGTGGACCTGACTGTTAGAACAAAAACTAACAAACAGATAAGAATAGCGTTAATATCAATAAAAAGGAAGTCCACACAAAATCCCCATCCAAAGGTCAACAGCAGCAAAGACCAAAGGTAGATAAATCCATGAAGAAGAGGAAAAATCGGTGCAAAAAGTTGAAAATTCCAAGAACCAGAACACCTCTTCTTTAAAGGATCACAACTCCTTGCCAGCAAAGGAACAAAAATGGACAGAGAATGAGTTTGAAGAACTGACAGAAGTAGGCTTCAGAAGGTGGGTAATAACAAACTCCTCCAAGCTAAAGGAGCATGCTCTAACCCAATGCAAGGAAGCTAAGAACCACGAAAAAAAGTAAGAGGAATTGCTAACTAAAATTATAAAATTATGAGTTTAGAGAAGAACATAAATAACCTGATAGAGCTAAAAAATACACCACGAGAACTTCGTGAAGCATACATAAGGATCAATAGCCAAATTAAGCATGAGAAAGGATATCAGAGATTGAAGATCAACTTAATGAAATAAAGTGTGAAGACAGAATTAGAGAAAAAAGAATGAAAAGGAACAAACAAAGGCTCCAAGAAATGTGGAACTTTGTGAAAAGACCAAACCTACACTTGATTGGTGTACCTGAAAGGGACAGGGAGAATGGAACCAAGTTGGAAAGCACTCTGCAGGATATTATCCAGGAGAACTTCCCCAACCTAGCAAGAGAGGCCAACATTGAAATTCAGGAAATACAGAGAACACAACAAAGATACTCCTCAAGAACAGCAACCCCAAGACAAATAATCATCAGATTAACCAAGGTTGAAATGAAGGAAAAAATGTTAAGGACAGCCAGAGAGAAAGGTCGGGTTACCCACAAAAGGAAGCCCATCAGACTAACGGTGGATCTCTCCGATCTCTCTGCAGAAACCCTAAAAGCCAGAAGAGAGTGGGGGCCAATATTCAACATTCTTAAAGAAAAGAATTTTCAACCCAGAATTTCACATCCAACCAAACTAAGCTTCATAAGTGAAGGAGAAATAAAATCCTTTACAGACAAGCAAGTGCTGAGGGATTTTGTCACCACCAGGCCTGCCTTACAAGAGCTCAAGAAGGAAGCGCTAAATATAGAAAGGAAAAACAGGTACCAGCCACTACAAAAACATACCAAAATGTAAAGACCATCAAAACTATGAAGAAATTGCATTGACTAATGCACAAAATAACCAGCTGGCATCATAATGACAGGATCTAATTCACACATAACAATATTAACCTTAAGTGTAAATGGGCTAAATGCCCCAATTAAAAGACATCAACTGGCAAATGGATAAAGAGTCAAGACCCATCAGTGTGCTGTATTCAGGAGACACATCTCATGTGCAAAGACACACATAGGCTCAAAATAAAGGTATGGAGGAAGATTTATCAAGCAAATAGAGAGCAAAAAAAAAAAAGAAAGAAAAGAAAAGCAGGGGTTGCAATCCTAGTCTCTGATAAAACAGACTTTAAATGAACACAGATGAAACAAGACAAAGAAAAACATCACATAATGGTAAAAGGACCATTGCAACAAGAAGAGCTCACTATCATAAATATATATGCACTCAATACAGGAGCACCCAGATTCATAAAGCAAGTTCTCAGAGACCTATAAAGAGACTTAGACCCCCACACAGTAATAGTGGGAGACTTTAACACCCCACTGTCAATATCAGACAAATCAACAAGACTTAAAATTAACAAGGATATTCAGGACTTGAACTCAGCTCTGGACCAAACAGACCTAATAGACATCTACAGAACTCTCCAGCCCAAATCAACAGAATATACATTCTTTTCAGCACCACATAGCACTTATCCTAAAATTGACCACATAATTGGAAGTAAAACACTCCTCAGCAAATGCAAAAGAACAGAAATCATAACAAAGAGTCTCTCAGACCACAGTGCAATCAAATTAGAACTCAGGATTAAGAAACTCACTCAAAACCACACAACTACATGGAAACTGAACAACTTTCTCCTGAATGACTACTGGGTAAATAACAAAATTAAGGCAGAAATAAATAAGTTCTTTGAAACCAATGAGAACAAAGACACAACATACCAGAATCTCTGGGACACAGCTAAAGTAGTGTTTACAGGGAAATTTATACCACTAAATGCCCACATGAGAAAGCAGAAAAGATCTAAAATTGACACCTTAGCATCAAAATTAACAGAACTAGAGAAGCAAGAGCAAACAAATTCAAAAGCTAGAAGAATACAAGAAATAACTAAGATCAGAGCAGAACTGAAGGAGACAGAGGCACAAAAAAACCCTTCAAAAATTCAATGACTCCAGGAGCTGGATTTTTGAGAAGATTAACCAAATACATAGACCACTAGCCAGACCAATAAAGAAAAAAAGAGAGAAGAATCAAATAGATACAATAAAAAATGATAAAGGGGATATCACCACTGATCCCACAGAAATATCAGCTACCATGAGAGAATATTATAAACACCTCTATACAAATAAACTAGAAAATCTAGAAGAAATGGATAAATTTCTGGACACATACACCCTCCCAAGACTAAATCAGAAAGAAGTCAAATCCCTGAATACACCAATCACAACTTCTGAAATTGAGGCAGTAATTAATTGCCTACCAACCAAAAAAAAGTCCAGGACCAGACAGATTCACAGCTGAATTCTACCAGAGGTACAAAGAGGAGCTGGTACCATTCCTTCTGCAACTATTTCAAACAATAGAAAAAGAGGGACTCCTTCCTAACTCATTTTATGAGGCCAGCGTCATCCTGATACCAAAACCTAGCAGAGACATAACAAAAAAAGAAAATTTCAGGCAAATATCCTTGATGAACATCGATGTGAAAATCCTCAGTAAAATACTGGCAAACCAAATCCAGCAGCACATCAAAAAGCTTATCCACCACAATCAAGTTGGCTTTACACCTGGGATGCAAGGCTGGTTCAACATATGCAAATCAATACACATAATACATCACATATACAGAATCAATGACAAAAAGCACATGATTATCTCAATAGATGCAGAAAAGTACTTTGATAATATTCAACACCCCTTCATGCTAAAAACTCTCAATAAACTAGGTATTGATGGAATATATCTCAAAATAATAAGAGCTATTTATGACAAACCCACAGCCAATATCATACTGAATGGGCAAAAGCTGGAAGCATTCCCTTTGAAAACTGGCACAAGACAAGTATGTCCTCTCTCACCACTTGTATTCAAAACAGTATTGGAAGTTCTGGCCAGGGCAATTAGGCAAGAGAAAGAATAAAGGGGATTGAAATAGGAAGAGAGGCAGTCAAATTTTCTCTGTTTGCAGATGACATGATTGCATATTTAGAAAACCCCATCATCTCAGCCCAAAATCTCCTTAAGCTGATAAGCAACTTCAGCAAAGTCTCAGGATACAAAATCAATGTGGAAAAATCACAAGCATTCCTATACACCAATAATAGAAAAACAGAGCCAAATCATGAGTGAACTCCCATTCACAATTGCTACAAAGAGAATAAAATACCCAGGAATACAACTTACAAGGGATGTGAAGGACCTCTTCAAAGAGAACTACAAACTGCTGCTCAAGGAAATAAGGAAAACAAATGGAAAAACATTCCATGATCATGGATGGAAAGAATGAATATCATGAAAATGGCCATACTGCCCAAAGTAATTTACAGATTCAATGCTATCCCCATCAAGCTACCATTGACTTTCTTCACAGAATTAGAAAAAACTATTTTAAATGTCATATGGAACCAAAAAAAAGCCCGTATAGCCAAGACAATCTTAGCAAAAAGAACAAAACTGGAGGCGTCACGCTACCTGACTTCAAACTATACGGCAAGGCTACAGTAACCAAAACAGCATGGTACTGGTACCAAAACAAATATATAGACCAATGGAACCGAACATAGGTCTCAGAAATAACGCCACACATCTACCACCATCTGAACTTTGACAAACCTGACCAAAACAAGCAATGGGGAAAGGATTCCCTATTTCATAAATGATGTTGGGAAAACTGGCTAGCCATATGCAGAATGCTGAAACTGGACCCCTTCCTTACACCTTATACAAAAATTAACTCAAGATGGATTAAAGACTTAAGTATGAGAACTGAAACCATAAAAATCCTAGAAGAAAACCTAAGCAATACCATTCAAGACATAGGCATGGGCAAAGACTTCATGACTAAAACACCAAAAGCAATGGCAGCAAAAGCCAAAATTGACAAATGGGATCCAATTAAACTAAAGAGCTTCTGCACATAAAAAGAAACTATCATCAGAGTGAACAGGCAACCTACAGAATGGGAGAACATTTCTGCAATCTATCCATCTGACAAAGGCTAATATCCAGAATTTACAAGGAACTTAAACAAATTTACAAGAAACAAACAATGCCATCAAAAAGTGGGTGAAGGATACGAACAGATACTTCTCAAAAGAAGACATTTATGCAGCCAACAAAGATATGAAGAAAAGCTCATCACTAGTCATTAGAGACATGCAAATTAAAACCACAATGAGATACCATCTCTTGCCAGTTAGAATGGCGATCATTAAAAAGTCAGGAAACAACAGATATTGGAGACAATCTGGAGAAATAGGAATGCTTTTACACTGTTGGTGGAAGTGTAAATTAGTTAAACCATTGTGGAAGACAGTGTAGAAGTTCTTCAAGGATCTAGAACCAGAAATACCATTTGACCCAGCAATCCCATTACTGGGTATATACCCAAAGGATTATAAGTCATTCTACTATAAAGACACATACATGCATGTGTTTATTGCAGCACTATTCACAATACCAAAGACTTGGAACCAACCCAAATGCCCAACAGTGACAGTCTGGATAAAGGAAATGTGGCACATATACATCATGGAATACTATGCAGCCATAACAAAGGATAAGTTCATGTCCTTTGCAGGGACATGGATGAAACTGGAAATGGTCATTCTCAGCAAACTAACACAGGAACAGAAAACCAAACACCTCATGTTCTCACTCATAAGTGGGACTTGAACAATGAGAACATATGGACACAGGGAAGGGAACATCACACACCAGGACCTGTTGTGTGGTGGGGGGTGCAGGGGGCTAGGGGAGCAATAGCATTAGCAGAAATACCTAATGTAGATGACGGGTTGATGAGTGCAGCAAACCACCATGGCATGTGTATACCTAAGTAACAAACCTGCACGTTCGGAACATGTATCTCAGAACTGAAAGTATAATTAAACAAAAAAAGAAGCATAGGTAAAATACATATTGTGGAAGGCAAAATCATGTTTAGATGTGTAAAAACCTATTGCAGGAGAATAATACAGTACAGGGTAGAATTAAAGTGCATAAAAATGCATAAAATAAAATTTTTTTAAAAAAATATTTTTTATAAATATTGATGAGTATGATTGAGTCCTTTATCACTGTGAAATTTTGAGTTGCTAAAGTTAACATTCTGCTTTTAATCTATCCTCACAAGATGTGAAGAAATCACAAATAAAACACGGACTAAATGGAATTAAGTAACTTAAATACAACTTTTAAAAATTATTTTGTGTAATGGCATGAATACTAGTACAGATGCTGCTGTAGTTATGATGTGGTTATGTTTTGATAAACTTGTTGTAACTTGAAAATATTGTTAAGTCAAAGGCGCATTGAATACAATTAACTTATCAAACATCACAGCCTAGATTATGCTACCATTAATGTGCTCAGAACACTTACATTAGCCTACGGTTGGGCAAAATCATCTAACACAAGTCTATTTTATAATAATGTGTTTAATATCACACATAATTTATTGAATACTGTACTGAAAGTGAAAAACGGAATGGTTGTGTGGGTACTTGAAGTATGATTTTCACTGAATACACATCACTTTAGCATGATCATAAAGTTGAAAAATCTTCAAACAGTCATAAATTGAGAACCATCTGTATACAATCTACAAATATTAGAATAATGATATAACCTAAACATCCTCCCTGTGCCCTCATTCTCTCCCGTGCCCTTAGTGTTACTAATACTCATGACATATAATTTCCTAAAGATACTGATACCAGTTCCTTCCTTGTTTCTGACAAGAAATTTGTTGCTACTCTTATCTTTTCTTCATCTGTATTTAACATATCTTTTGTTCTTTGGTTGCTTTTAAGACTTTGTCTTTATCATTGGTTTTGAGCAACTTTATTATTATGTGCCTTGTAGCTTTCTCCATGTTTCTTGTGGTCAAATTTTATTTCTAGTATATTATATAGTATTTATTTATTATACATCTAATAAAAATTTAGAAAAAATCAGCAATTAAAAAAATATTCTCCCCACTCCAATACCTTCTCTCCTTTGGAGGTTCAATTACATGTATATTAGTTACTTAAAGTTCTCCCACAGCTCACTGATACTGTTTTCATTTATAATTAAAAAAAAAAGTTTTCTCTCGGGTGGCGTTTTAGATAATTTTTATCACTGTATCTTCAAGTTTACTTATCTTTTTTTCTCATGTATAATCTGCCACTACTACCATACTTTTTAATCTTAATTATTATAGTTTTCATCTCTGGAAGTTCAATATAGTTGCTTTTTAATATCTTGCATTTCTCCCCTTAACTCTTTAAACATATGGAATATAGTTATAATAATTGTCTAAATGTACTTGTCTTCTCATTCTAACAACTGTATCAGCTCCAGATTGGTTTTGATTATTTTCTGCATTATCGGTCATGTTTTTTTGTTTGTTTGTTTTCACAAGCCTGGTAATCTTTGTTTTAATGATAGACATTGTGATTTTACTTGCTAGATGCAAGTATTTTTATATTTCTATAAATATTCATGAGCTATGTTTTGGGATACATTGTAGTTACCTGGAAACAGTTTGATTAGGTCTTGCTTGTATGATTTGCTAGGCCGGCCTCAAATGGCACTCCCATCTGGGCCAAATTATTCCTCACTACTGAAGAACAATCTTCTTGAGTATTTACCCCAATGCTTCATAAATTACGGATTTTTTAAATCTGGGTTTTGGGAATAAGCAATATTCTTGAACATGTGTGCATGCCAGGCAATATTTTCTAATCATTTTGGATTGTTATTTTCTTGCTCTTGAATAGTTTCCTCACACACAAAAAACATTGATCAGTAATCTGCTGATTACTCAAAGAGAAGCTTTGCAAATCTCCAGGGTTCTACCTCTGTGCAGCCATCTTTTCTTTTTTACTTTGTCTTACAAATGCTAACCACCTTGGTCTCCCCAGACTCTCTGTCTCCTTGACTTAGGGAGTCTGCCAAACTCTGGCTAGGTTCCCCTCTGCTGCATTTCTAATATTTATCTTTACTGATTTTTTCTTAATCCACACTGAGGTTTTGGATCAGAGACAGACATCTTGTGTCACTCACAGCATGATCAATACTCAGATTAACATTGCAGCATTGTTCCTCCATGTCTACATTGACACAATGAGAGCCAGATATGAAAAATTTTCTTGAATGAGTGACAGATCACCCCATAAGTGAGAGACACAAAAATAAATTTTCTTTGTTTTATTCAAGAAAAAGAAGCAGATGTCTCCTTTTCCACTTCTGAAAGAGTGTCCTTGGAAATATCTTACTCTAACCTTTTGGAATGTAAATAACTCTCCAGAGAAAAGATAATCCCAGTGTCTCCAGTTTTACAACTCAGAGACGTCTCCAAGTCCCAGGCTTCATCCTCTCTTGAAATGTACACACAAATCTTTGTGGTTAGTTAAATCTCTCTGGAGTTCTCACTATCTATACAGTTGTAAATTAACTTCTAAAACTCGCTCTCAGGTCAGATTCCAAGTGTCAGTAAAATTTGTTCAGAAAGCCCTAATTGTACTGAAACATAAAAATATTTTCTCCTCAATCTGACATCTTCCTAGTGTTACAACCTGGAAACATTCTCAAAGAGTGAACTGGAACTTAAGTTGTGACCTACACACAACTTCAAATCAAGTTATGAATTATTCAAGATGTGACTCGCCTTGCTTTCTATCTCTCAGGCTGATAGAAAGACACCAAATCATTGATGGCATCACTGAGCAGCAGAAACTCTCAGTTCTCTGTTATGTGCAATACTAAAGTTTCTGGCTGAGCACAGTGGCTCACACCTGTAATAAAATAAATTAGCTGGGTGTGGTGGCATGCACCTGTAGTCCTAGCTACTCAGAAGTTGTGACCAGAGGATCGCTTGAGCCCAGGGGTTTGAGGTTACAGTGAGCTATGATCATGCCACTGCAAACCAGTGGCTGACAGAGTGAGATCCTGTCTCTAAAGTAATAATAATAATAAAGTTTCTAATTATTTAAGACAATCTGAGTTGGGGTTTTAGCCAAAGCATCCCAACTGATGTACTGCCTTTGCTCCAAGCTCCTATATCACTTGTACATGCTTCCTTTTCAGCTGTGGTTGGCTGCATAACTGTCTTCCCTCTAGACTCCAAACCTCTTGAGAGCCAAGAGGACATAAGTGCATCTTCTCTCTCTAAACTTAGGGCCTGATACAGAGTAGGCATGGCATGTGTGTTGAATGAGTGATTGTTCATCTCCTCAGAAGGTTGTGAAATATCTATTGTTACTATTAATAATAGCTTTTATCAAAAAAATCCATATGCCAACCACGTGCAGCATCTTATGTAATCTTCCCAATAATCCAATGAAATAGATACTACTCAAATTGAAGCTTTGGAAAGTTTAGTAACTTGCCCAACCTTACACAGCTAGGAAATGATAGAAATAGACTAGGACCCAAATATCTCAACCACCAGATTTTTTTTTTTTTTTTGAGAAGATGACCTTATTTTACTACTTCATAGCTCCTCCACAAAAGTCTAGCCCCAGATCTTGGTACATGTGTATAGTAAAGGTAAATTGAATTGAGTTGAATTGAATTGAATTATAGAGAACTGGAGAGAAGGGTAGCTGCTAACATTCAAATACTTGCCAAAAATCTTGCCACAGTTCAACTGTAATTTCTTCATAAAGAAATAAATTGATATTTCAGAAACGTAACCCATTAGGGATTCTCAGTACCCTGCTAATGAGATCAGCTCACTAAATTCCAAAAATCTTCAAATAATTCATAGCATGCTCAAGCAGTACATTTATTCCCTTTTCTACCTTGTCACTGAACTCATAAGTATTTCATCAACTATCATAAAATTCCAGATTCATTTTCTATTTCAAAGCCAAGCAAGATGTCTGGGCACCCAATAAATATTAATTAGTGAAGATGATGAAGGTTAACTTGATATGTTTCTTTCCCCTAATTGCTTTGGAAGACCCTTGGCATCATTTAGCATTGGATTGAAAGCTTTGAAAGATAACATTTCAAATCTATACATTGTTTAATTAACATTAATAGGTATTGCTTCTTTTTTGTTCAAAAGGTTTTGCAGTCATTAATTACATATGCAGAGTGATGGGAACAGATAAAATTTACTCTGAGAATCTTGATGCACTAAACTGTTTCTGTACTGCTGAAATCAGGAAATGCCATAAGAGCACTCTTTTTTGGGGTCATTCTCCTTTCCTCTCTGTTTTTCAATTTGGATAGTAAAGCAAGGTTGACAAATCAATTTGCAATGCCAAAGTTAGATATTTCTTTTAAAGCTACAAAATAACAACAACAACAATATGAAACCCTACCCAGTAGTGTCTGGTTTCTCATTCTCCACACATTCACACACATACCTAAAGGAAAGAACCCTGGGAAAGTGTTAAATGAATTTATGTATAAATAATGCACACATGTATTTTTAAGTGCACTGTGCTATTTGAAGTTAAACATCCTCTGGGGTTTGTTAACTTTCCCAAACTGTCCCCTTGACCATGCTTGTCTGATCCTTTCCCATCTCTAATAGGAAATGTGAGCATCTGTGATCAAGAGTCAGCCCACCACTTGGACACACACCACCCCCAATATGATCTTTAGGACTTTATGTAGCCAGATTCTCCAGTGTGTGGAAATGACACCTCAGGAACGTGTTTAAAGTTGTCTTAACCTTTTCATTTCCCAGGGTAAAGGTGTTCAAATACAACTACCAAACAGCCATTCTCTCTAGTTTAGCTCTCTCACTCGCACTATCCAAATGTTAAGACAATAATTTCAACAAATCCTTATCCTAGCACTGAAATTCTAGCTCTATTAGTGTTTTTAAAGCCTCAGGTCCAGTTTCCTTAAAAGTCAGTTATAGTAAGGTTTTGCAGAACAGGTTTCTAGTTTCTGCTTCCATTGGGTTTCTTCACAAGGAAAAGTTTCCCCCCTTGCTGCTGCCTCTTTCTTCCCTTGTCTGACCTCCTTTTGTACCATGCACCAGCCCTTCCTCTACAAATACCTTGTCTTCTAAGGCATTATGAACCATAGCTTTGTTATCTCATGATCACATAAACAGGATAAAAACAGAGGGCAGAAGATTTAGAACAACTGAAGCAGCCACTGGCATTTCCCTATTAATTCAGAAAGGGAGTGCACTCTGGCACCAGGTCAAGTCTTGTCCTGAGCTGTGAGAAGAGGAGAGATGGAAAGTCCAGGGAAAGAGCGTCTTTTAATTCAGAAAGGAGGCCTTGCTAGAATTTTCCAAGGATGGGGGTCTGTAGCTTTGTTTTCATTAGATTATTTGATTGACAGAAGCAAATCACAAATTCCAAAGTGATTCAAATAAGGAAAATGTATCAGATTAGCACTGGAAGTCTGTATTGAACTTGGGCAGGTAAACTTTTGATTTTAAATAGAGAGAATTCCTTTGATATGCAAAATAGCTCAAAACTATCTCTGTTTTTCTCTCTGGGTAACAGTTTGCAGACATTAGGACTACTTTAGATGATGAAGAACATCTCTTCATATTGAAAAAAAAACAATAAAAAATAAATTTAAAAGCCTGGGTTCTAATTTAAACCACCTTGAATCTGGTGACATGGGCAGGGAGTAATCAAATAGCCTTTCTGAGACAGCTTCTCACTTACAAAATGAAGTTAAGGATACCTCTATTCACAAGCTGGTGTGCATAGCCCTTTGCAAACTCTAAAAGGTTATGTAAATATAAGGAACCATTAATATGACGATCCAGGCACATTTCCAAAATACTATAGTCACCATTGAAACTGGGACCTATGGATTGGTAAGCCCCAGTAAAAAACTCCTAAAGAAGATATTTTCTGCTCTAAGGCATGTGTATTGCTACCCTGAAAAGATGATCAGTACGAGGACGCAAGTGAGGACTGAGACTACTCTCAATCATGGCTTTGGAAAGTATAAGCCCTGGAAGGGTTCACTGCCTGAATCTCCTAAGCAAAAGAATAATTTTGACCGGAAATACAATGGGAATAGATTGCTTGCACATATACAATAATTATAATAGTATTCTGTCGCCACACTATCCTTCCTCCCACCCTCAAATTGCCATCCAGTTTTATTCTTTTTTTATTTAGTTCCTGCCATCCCATACTCTCAGGATCTCACCTACCCCAAGTGATTCATCAGATATTTTTCTAAGCAAAAATAGTTCTCTTTCTATGAGAAGTTTCAGTGCAAGCCCTTAAGACAAGGACATTCTCACCTTGAAATATGTGCATTTAATAGATGTGTATCCCTGGGAAGTAAAAAGAGGAGGCAGTAATACATAAAACCAAAGTGCTTTTTGATACCTTGAACTCTTGTACTGCAAAACACACTGAAGAATAATTAATAGAGAAAAGCATAAACTTAAAGTTTTGTAATTATGATAATCTTATTTGCATAACTCAGCTTAATCTATCATAAATTCATTATAGCAGGAGTACTCTTATCCCAGAACATTAAAATATTCTGTTATTGTTAAATAGAGGAGAAAACAACCTAATGACATGACAAGGTGCTAAGTTTTTTAAAAACTGTCTTCATCCAAATATTCTGGCAGCTGCTTCGGCCCATGCAATGTCCAAATAGAAGCTAATTCACTCCATGTGTCAAGACAGCTAGCTTTAACAGCAGCATTGCTGGGTTATAGATACTTGCCTTACATTTTCTACAAATCAGTTACTTGTTCCCATTGCATTCATTAGTTAATCAGTTTACAAATTAAAATTTAATCAAAAACACATTGGTAAGTTAACTGTCACCTCTTTTACTTGCCCACTACTACTTTTTATCCATTCATTCATTCATTTATTCATTTATTCATTTATTCATTCATCAAACATTGATGGAGAGCTTACTATGTGCAAAGCTCCAGAGATGCAAACAGGAAGGATGGCCCTGTCCCCAAGTCTAGTGTAGGAGTCACCATTTACAAATATTTGTAATAGAAAATTATATATGTTATTATTCATTCATTGAATCCATGTTTTGAGAACCATCACCTGTTCTAGGCATCCACATCATATTATCTCATTTAATCTTCACAACAACACCACTTCAAGAGTGGCATTACTAGTCCCACTTCATACACACTGTAAAATGGGGTGGTCAGCGAGGTTAAGTAATTTGTCCAGAGTCACTGGAAAATGGCTGCTTAGGGGCAGAGTCTAGATCTGAACCCAGGTCTATTGAATTCCAAATACTGGTGGAGAGAATTGTATAGGCAAAAGCATGATAGTATGTCCTGCTATGGCCCTGATTTCATCTTACTGATCTACTGCAGTGGAACAAGAGATTCATCAGGTCTGGTTTCTCTATCTCCTCCCATGCTTCCCAGAGTAGACAGGAAGCTCCTCGAAGGCAGGAATGACATTCTACTAATTCAGTGGTCTCCCCTGAGCCCAGCACAATGTCTTACAGAGATGGCGTTTGAATATTGTTTGAAGAAATGAGTTAGAGAATATGAATTGGAGGGAAGAAAGGAAGAGAAGAAGGGAAAAGGAAGAGAGGAAGAGAAAAGAAGGAAGGAAAAAAAGAAGAAAAGAAGGAAGGGAGGGAGGGTGGGAGGTAATAAGAAAATACAACTTCCGTTATTAAATTTTTATCACAGTTCATCTTATATTGTTTACTTCCTTAAATGTTTTTACATTTTTCTTAGAGTGCTGAGTTAACCCTCTTCTGTCTCCTTTTGAAAGACAATTGCTGGTGTATAATCTTAGTGACATGATTTTTTTGCTGTTATAATCCAGCAGCCGGTAGACTCGGCACATGCTCTGGTCATGATAGAAACAGCTTTGTGTATACAGTCTGGGGTAAGATGGTGCTCGTAGGTCCACAACATCAACCTGTGTGAATTATTAATTGTCGTAATAATGGCAATAATACTTTGCATTATTTATCAAGTTTACTTTCAAGGCAGTTGTACCTTTATCTCTCCAAACAACCCTGTGAGGTCTTCTATAGTTTACAAAACTAAGGCAAGCCCCCCTCAGGGAGTTAATGCCCTGATGGTGGTTAAAGGTGATGGGAAAACTGCTACCGCCTTGAGCACAGCATGGTTGGAGATACTCATATGGATCTGAGTTGAGACAGGGGCTCACAGCCACCTTTTTCTCTAGATGCAGCCCTTTATATCATTTGTTTTGACAGTTCCAGCCAAAAGATGTCTACTTTTTCTTTAAGTCCTTGATGGTACCTTAAGATCTCACCACTTATTTTGGTTGAGTGGACTTATAGACAGTCCACTGTGTACTAAGGATCGTTTTAGGCACTGGGTATCAATAAGGCACAATATCTGTTCTTGGCAGCTCTCAATACAACAGAAGAGACAGAAATGTGACAATTATCATCAGGGAGATGTTAAAAATATACAACTACCTGTGATGGTTAATGCTGAATGTCACTCGATTGGACTGAAGTATACAAAGTATTGATCCTGGGTATGTTTGTGAGGGTGTTGCCAAAAGAACTAGGGCTAACATTTGAGTCAGTGGGTTGGGGAAGGCAGATCCATCCTTATCTGGTGGGTACAATCTAATCAGCTGCCATCGAATATAAAGCAGGCAGGAAAATGTGAAAAGCAGAGGCTGGCCTAGCTTCCTAGCCTACATCTTTGTCCTGTGCTGGATGCTTCCTGCCCTCGAACATCAGACTCTAAGTTGTTCAGTTTGGGGACTTGGACTGGCTCTCCTTGCTCCTCAGCTTTCAGACAGCCTATTGTGGGACCTTGTGATCATGTAAGTTAATACTTAATAAACTCCCCTTTACATATATATATCTATCTCATTAGTTCTGTTCCTCTAGAGAACCCTGACTAATACACCACCCTCACACAATGGACATGAACCAGTCAGAAGGGATGTTGGCCAGTGCTCATGGGCATGCTGGCTGCATGCCACCCTACATAATACTGCATTATAAGAATGGTGGCCAAGGTCTCTAAAGATCTCTAAAGGATACTATGGGAGTGCAAAAAAAAAGGTTCAGCTAACACTTAGCTCAAGCTGATACATGATAGAATCCTAGCCCCTAGGAGGAGGGATTTAGACCCAAAAGGTGAATGATTTTAAAAACAATGACAAAATGGTCATATTTAGCACATACCACATGCCAGATTTGTGTTAAGAATATTCCCAAAGTTACTTTAGTTAATCTTCACACTATCCCATTTTGACTAATGAGGAAACTGGAATTTAAAGAGGACAAATGAATTACCCAAGATCACACAGGGTTCGAATAGAGTTTGAACAGTAACAATCCGATTCCAGAGCCTCTGCTCATACCTGCAATTTGAGGTGTAGATTCTTCTGAAAAAGGAAGCTGCCAGAGTTAAGGATACAGAGTGGCTGAGAGCTGTTTGGCGGAAATGTAGTTTTCTTGCTACAAGGGTGAACTGGGAATATTTTAGATAGAGATCACTGAAGACCTTAGTCAAAAAGTCAAATCCAGGTCAATGTAAGTAAAGGTAAATACCACATAAGACAAAGCTAATAGTCTCTTTTCTTAAGAGCCCATATAGAATGAAGAACAGGCAGAAAGAGCTATCAGGTAAATATTCCTCCAGGTGCCTGCAGAAGTGAGTAATGAGCGCAAAGGAGTCTCGTTACAACTCTGAAGAGCCCAGCTGGAAAGGCTGGAATAAAACCATCTTCTGGAAACTGCTTCTGGATCACAGAAATGTTCCCCTTGTCAGTTTTTTATCACCACAATCAGTTAATGGAAATAGCCCTTTCAAATCTAATAGTTGATCTGTTTTGGGAAATTAGGATCACAAAATTAAATGAATGAATGAATAAGCAGTTGTTCTGCTCCTGCTGCCTGATTTACACTGAAAATCATATAATTCTCTCCTAGGGTCCTTTACAGCCTAAGGTGAGGAAATAGCCATGATGGCAGCCCAGGAGAACTGTGGCTTCACTTGGAGTTGACACAGTAGAAAAGAAAAAAAGAATGTTCCCAGAAGAATTTATAAGAAAAACACATCTTATACTCAAGTCTCAAAGTAATAGAGAAGAGGAGAAATGTCACCAGCAGAATTGATTTTTCATGATGTCCTTCCAAGAGTCTTATGTTCTCAGACCACAAGAAATTCATATCTGCAGATCTAACAGTAACATGAAAGAGAAGAACAACAGCCTCACTCGCTCTCTCCTGCAAAAGTGCAAAGATTTCTGTTTGACACATAATAAACAGTAAATCCCAAATGTTGAGGTTGAGGGTGTCACTGGGGGAAAACTACTGCTCTAAAAATTAATAATAATAATAATAGTAATATTGGCCATTTTTCATTAACCATGGCCTGAGTCTCAGCCTTAAGTATTCAGAAACTCATTTATTCATTCATTCATTCAACATGTATTGAGAGCTGACTGTGTACCAGACACTGTCTGAGGTGCTAAGGAAATAAAAATAGGCAGGTGAGTTAACAATCTCTGCTACCATGGAGTTTATATTCTAGTGGGATAGAAAGCCAGCAATAGCTGAACAAAGAAATGAGTAAATGAGCAGTTTCTAGTAGCAATAAGTGCTGTGAAAAACATAAAACAAGAAAAGAAAGCAAAACTGGCTTCTTGCTCTAGACTTCCAAAAGCCATTAGACCTAAGCACATACATCATGCACCACAGTCAGAGAAAGAACGCTGCATTCTGAGATAAAGCACAAAATTGTGAAACATCCTAACTCTAGTCCCCAAGAAAATAAATTTTAAATTTTTCCTTAAAGAAAACAACTGTGACTCTGACTTTTGCAACACTGACATATGCAGACAGGTAATGACCCTTGCAGATAAGACAATAATGTGAAGAAATCTGTTTTTCAGATAAGAATAATGAATGTGCTAATTGTAACTTTGTAAATTTTTTCCTTTTAAATAGCAACTATAACTATAAGGCTGGATATTCTTTCCAAGATTGGACATAAAAATATTTTTCTTAAAGCTCAGATTCATCTCTGAGTTTTCCTTTGACAGCAGTATCATGACAGACAGTAACTGCAAGTGAGAAGGAGTCCAGTAAGGGTCAGAAAAGATGGAGACACTGGCTCTGGAAAGGGGCAAGCAATGAGAAGCGCTTTCTGGCAGAAGGAATAGCAAGGCTTTTGAGGGCCTTGTGGTAGGAATGAGCCAGGTTGGCTTGAAGACTAGAAAGAAGTCACGTGTGGTTGGAGAGTAAGGAGAAACTGAGAGAGTGGCAGACAATGAGCTCAGAGAGAGGGATTAATTGAATTAAAATATTAAGGATAAAGGGAGCCAGATTTCTCAGTCTCAGAGAAGTGATTACAAAAGAAAGAAAACTATAGTAACCCTGTAGTATTGGGTGAGAATTGGAGACACTGCTATCAACCCATGGATTTTAGTACATATAGATAGACACAAAAATAAATGAGGATGTGGTTGTGTATAGAGAAGCCCTAGTTCTGTCCACTGAGAAGACCTGGAATCAGCAACACCACAACAGCAATGAGTGCACCTACTTCCCAGATGTGGCTTCCGATTATTATTCTTCTCTCAAAGGAATCATGGCTCCTTGGGAAAATGGCTGCTTCCAGAGCTGGAGCAAGGAAAGATTCTGAAACATCTTATTGTTCTAGATAGCAAGAAGGTATTCCAGAATGATACAAAAGCCAGCCTGAAGAAGATCTCACTAGCCACAATTAGGAATAATTAATAGCAACTAGAAACAATAAATGATAGCAGCAATTGTAATCCACTGAATAAACAGAAATTCATGAGTCCACGCTGATATAAATAAGTGAATAAATACATAATTGAAGATTTGATTAAAACAGAATAGTTACATAATTTGAAAGCACTTCCCCACAAGATACTAATTACAAGGGAAAAGAGGATAGCCTCAGGCTGGAGAAGCCTGGCAGATGCCACCTTAAACAAATGATCTGAGTGACCCTCATCAGCACAGGGACACATCAAAAGTGTGCAGCACCTGATGGGATGCAGCACAAAAGGCACAGTATTGTTTCTTCAGTATTCCTGCCAAAGATACACGGCCTAAATCGAATCGTGTGGAAACATCAGCAAAGCAAATTAAGGAACATTTAAAAAGAAAATGGGCCTGTAATCTTCAAAAGTGGCAAAGTTATGAAAGTCAAAAAGAAGAAGGACTGAGGAACCACTTCACATCAAGAGATTGATGGAAACTAAAGAGACATGTCAACACATGATTCCAGGTTGGATCCCTGTACTACAATGACAACTTAGGAAAACTGGTGAAACTTGAAAGGAGTCTGTGGATTAGAAGGTAGTAACGTAGCAGTGCTAATTTCCTGTTTTTGATCATTGTATTGTGGTTATATAGGTGAATTCCCTTGTTTGTAGGAAATGCACACACACTAAGGCATTAAGCGGTGACCAGATTCATATTGGTAACTTCGTCTAAAATGGTTCAGAAACTGAGTTTTATGTACTATGCAAGTTTTCTATAAATTTGAGATTGTTCAAAATAATTATTTTTTAAAAAAATTTATACAAAAGGAATCATTTTGTAGCATAGATTACTGTGAGGCAAGAAAAGTCAGACACCAAGTATGATGCTTTTGCAGTAGGCCAGATAAAAAAGACTGTTGTGGGGGGCAGTTCCAAGATGGCCTAATAGGAATAGCTCCAGTCTACAGCTTCCAGCGTGAGCAAAGCAGAAGAGGGGTGATTTCTGCATTTCCAACTGAGGTACCGGGTTCATCTCACTGGGGCTTGTCGGACAGTGGGGGCAGGACAGTGGGTGCAGCCCATCAGGCGTGAGCCAAAGCAGGGTGAGGCATCTCCTCACCCGGGAAGTACAAGGGGTCAGGGAATTCCTTTTCCTAGCCAAGGGAAGTGGTGATGGATGGCACCTGGAAAATCGGGTCCTCCCACCCTAATACAGCGCTTTTCCAACGGTCTTGGCAAATGGCACACCAGGAGATTATATCCCGCCCCTGGCTCAGAGGGTCCCATCTAAATTAGTAATAAATTAGTAATAAATAAATCAGTAAAAAATAAATTTATTACTAATTTATTACTAAATTAGTAATAGCATATAGTATATGTAATATACATATAGCATATAGTATATGTAATAGCATATATATACATATAGCATATAGTATATGTAATAGCATATAGTGTATGTAATATATGTAATAAAGTATATGTAATAGCATATAGTATACATAATATACAATATATTAATAGTATACAGTATATGTATACACAATATATTTTTATATAGTATATGTAATATACAATATATTAATAGTATATAGTATATGTATATACAATATATTTTTATATAGTATATGTGTATATATACACTATATAAAATATAATATAAATACACATGTACTATACATGTATCTTTTAGTGCCCTTGACAAATTATGGTCTGTTTTTACAGGTCTAGGAGCTATTTTAACTTTGCATATTTAACCCACTTACATTGATTTTACAGCCTTTCTCATGGCAGCTGTATTTCCATCATTTCCAAGTTTTGACTATTGTTTTAAATCTTTTTGTGTGGCTACATTCATTCTTTCTGAACATCAGAAATATAGACCTTAATCACAAGAGTGATCAAATTTATCTGCCATTTGCTAGGAACAGTGTTTTGTAATTCAATTATTTTCAGCCTAAGAAGTTTGACAACATTCTTAAAAAAATAATAATTTTTACCAAATAGTTTTAAATAGACAATGAACAATAATACTATACTTCAAAAGTGATAGAGAAAAATACAGATAGATGGAAAGTTCCATCAATTTGGATATAGCACAAGTCAAATCATGTTCACTAGAACAAGTCCTTACAACTGACATCTAAAGTAATAGCCCACAGGCCAGAGATCCGTATCATTGAAAATTTATGTTTTCTCTGTCATAAACACTTTGAAGAGGGATGAGAAAGGTTATAAAATCAGACAAGGATACAGTGATAGAACCCCCTTCAAACCCCACACGCTTCAAAGTGGAAATCTTTATTGCCCACCCTGTGACTCTTCCGAGAAAATAAGAAATAAGAAGGAAATAAGAAACTAAGCCTTTCTGCTTAGTTTAACTTGCCACCAAACGAAAAGTAAGGTGACAAATCTCAAAGCATGTGAGATGAGGTTTAATTCCAAAAATCCCCTCATCTGCTTTTCCTGGGTTCTTTACCCTCCTCTTTCTACAGAGACCAAGAAAGAGACAAGAACTACCAGCTTCAGTGATGCCATTGAACAGTTAACAGATTCTTTCACTTCTTTTAAACCTACCAACAGTATTAGTCCCATTTTACACATGAAGAAACTGAGAATCAGAGAGATTAAAATCATTTGCCAGAGGTCAAAATATCAGTTAGTGGCAGAGTCAAGATTTATTTAGGTCGCTACCTGACTTCAAAGTATACTACAAGGCTACAGTAACCAAAACAGCATGGTACTGGTACCAAACAGAGATATAGATCAATGGAACAGAACAGAGCCCTCAGAAATAATACCGCATATCTACAACTATCTAACCTTTGACAAACCTGAGAAAAACAAGCAATGGGGAAAGGATTCCCTATTTAATAAATGGTGCTGGGAAAACTGGCTAGCCATATGTAGAAAGCTGAAACTGGATCCCTTCCTTACACCTTATACAAAAATTCATTCAAGATGGATTAAAGACTTAAACGTTAGACCTAAAACCATAAAAACCCTAGAAGAAAACCTAGGCATTACCATTCAGGACATAGGCATGGGCAAGGACTTCATGTCTAAAACACCAAAAGCAATGGCAAGAAAAGCCAAAATTGACAAATGGGATCTCATTAAACTAAAGAGCTTCTGCACAGCAAAAGAAACTACCATCAGAGTGAACAGGCAACCTACAAAATGGGAGAAAACTTTCGCAACCTACTCATCTGACAAAGGGCTAATATCCAGAATCTACAATGAACTCAAACAAATTTACAAGAAAAAAACAAACAACCCCATCAAAAAGTGGGTGAAGGATATGAACAGACACTTCTCAAAAGAAGACATTTATGCAGCCGAAAAACACATGAAAAAATGCTCACCATCACTGGCCATCAGAGAAATACAAATCAAAACCACAATGAGATACCATCTCACACCAGTTAGAATGGCAATCATTAAAAAGACAGGAAACAACAGGTGCTGGAGAGGATGTGGAGAAATAGGAACACTTTTACACTGTTGGTGGTACTGTAAACTAGTTCAACCATTGTGGAAGTCAGTGTGGCGATTCCTCAGGGATCTAGAACTGGAAATACCATTTGACCCAGCCATCCCATTACTGGCTATATACCCAAAGGACTATAAATCATGCTGCTAAAAAGACAGGTGCACATGTATGTTTATTGCGGCACTATTCACAATAGCAAAGACTTGGAACCAACCCAAATGTCCAACAATGATAGACTGGATTAAGAAAATGTGGCACATATACACCATGGAATACTATGCAGCCATAAAAAATGATGAGTTCATGTCCTTTGTAGGGACATGGATGAAATTGGAAATCATTATTCTCAGTAAACTATTGCAAGGACAAAAAAACCAAATACTGCATGTTCTCACTCATAGGTGGGAACTGAACAATGAGAACACATGGACACAGGAAGGGGAACATCGCACTCTGGGGACTGTGGTGGGGTGGGGGGAGGGGGGAGGGATAGCACTAGGAGATATACCTAATGCTAAATGACGAGTTAATGGGTGTAGCACACCAGCATCGCACATGTATACATATGTAACTAACCTGCATATTGTGCATATGTACCCTAAAACTTAAAGTATAATAAAAAAAAATTATTACTGATATAAACCAAAAAAAAAAAGATTTACTTAGGTCATATGACTCCATAATGCAAGCTCTGTTTTTTAAAATTGTGTTTTATGGCTTTGTTGAGTTATAATTGGCATACGATAAGCCACCTATTTAAAAATGTACAATTTGATAAATGTTGACATACGTATACACCCATGAAACCATCTTCATAATCAAGATAATGAGCACAATCATGACACCCAAGAGTTTCCTTATGCCCTGTACCCAGGCCACTACTGATCTAATTTTTTTCACTGAGATTACTTTGCATGTCCTGGAATCCTATATAAATGGAATCACATGGTATATATTCTTTTTTGTCTTACTCTTTTATATAGCTGATTTATTTTGAGATTTATGTATATTGTTGCATGTATTGATAGTTGTTTTTGATTGGAGAATCATATTCCATTATATGAATGGATCATAATTTGTTTATCTTTTCACATGTTGATAGTCATTTGGGTTGGTTAAAGTTTGGGGCATTAAAATAAAGCTGCTTTAAACAATTGAATGCAAGTCTTTCTGTGGACATATGCTTTTATTTCTCCTAGGTAAATACCTAGGAGTTGAAGGGTTAGGTGTATGGCATATGTTTAACATCTTAAGAAACTGCCAATCTATTTTCCAAAGTGATTGTGCTATTTCACATTCCCAATATCAGTAGATGAGAGTATTTTGGTTGCTCCACATCCTGCTAACATTTGATATAGTCAATCTTACTAATTTTAGCCATTCAAGTGGCTAAATATGTAGTAATATGACATTGTGGTTTCATTCTGCATTTCCATAACAACTAATTATGTTGAGCATCTTTGCATGTGTTTATTAGCCATACATATATTTTCTTTGATGAAGTCTGTTCAAATCTTTTTCCATTTTTATTGGATCATTTTTCTTCTTACTCTTTCATTGTAGGAGTTCTTTATATATTCTAGATATAAGTCATTTGTCAGTTACATGTTTTGCAGATATTTTCTCCCAATCTGTGTTTTGTGTTTTCATTTTCTTAACAGTATTCTTTTTAAGAGTAAACATTTTCAACTTTAGTGCCAAAAATTTTTGTCTAAGCACTGCTTTAGCTATATTCCACAAATTTGGATTTAACATGCTTTTATTGAAGTTCACGTCAAAATACTTTCTGAATAGTAAACATCCCCTTACTTGCCATCCCTGGGTTCTCTCCCCTTTCTTCACTCAAATTTAAAGAAAGAGACAGAATAACCACCAACTTGAGTGATGGCAATTGACAATTTACAAAACATTTCTTCACTTCACTGAAACCTACAAATATTATTAGTCCATTTTACAGAAGTGGGAACTATAGTTCAGGAGATTAAAATAATTTGCCCAAGGTGGAAATATCAATAAAGGCAAATTCAAACCTTACTCAAGTCACCCGACTCTAAATCCCATGCACTTTTCATTGTACTTTATCCAGCTCTCTAAAAATCTAAGTTAAAGCCTTTTTGCAAGCTAAGTGTATAAGATAGCTTGTATTTTAAAAGATGGCATTCAGACTGGGGACAGTGGCTCACACCTGTAATCCCAGCACTTTGGGAGGCTGAGGCAGGCATATCACTTGATCCCAGGAGTTTGACACCAGCCTGGCCAACATGGCAAAACCCCATCTCCACTAAAAATACAAAAATTACCCGGGTGCAGTGGCATGCACCTGTAATCTCAGCTACTTGGGAGGCTAAGGCATAAGAATCGTTTGAACCCCGGAGGCAGAGGTTGCAGTGAGTGGATATTACACCACTACACTCTAGCCTGGGTGACAGAGCCAGACTCTGCCTCAAAAAAAAAAAAAAAAGTTCAAAGGTATATCCTAAGGACTCTCAGATTTCTAAATGTGGTAATGTCAGACACAGCAGCCACAGAGAGTAGTCAATATTCTTGCCCAACAAGTCCTCTCTCATCTTTGAAATCATCCTTTAATAGCAGCCCTGGCCATAGTTCATCCATTGCAATCCAGGTGGCTTGTGTTTCATCTCTATTAAGCAATTTCAATAGCCTGGCAAGTGGTTCTCAAATTGGCGCTTAGAAGACTCCCCTTAGGAAATCCCAGGGATTCTGACTTAATCAGTGTTAAATGGAATACGGGAATCTGGGTTTTTTTTTTTTTTAACAAGCATCATAGATAATTCTGATGCAGGATATTAGTGGATCACCCTAAACTGGTAAGGAGGGAGTAGAGGGTAAGGACCGAGTGGGAGGAGAGGAAGTGACAGAGTAGGAAGAGAACTGGTTATAAAGTGCCTTGTCAGCCCTCTTTAGCGATTTAAATTTTAACCTAGGAGCAATGGGGAAGAAATGAGGTTTTTAAGCAAAAGAGGTACATAATACATTTACACTTAAGAAAGATGATGACGGTGAAACGTAAAGAGTAGATTAAACAGACCAAAGAGAGGGCACAGGGAGAGCATGAGGAGGCTGTTATAACAATTCTGGCAGTGGAAGATGGTAGTTTGCTAGCAGGAATGGGAAAACTTTGAGAAAAAAAAATTAACATACGTGAACAGACAACATGCAGTGAAAGGGTTCAATAAAAAGAAAAAAATAACAAAAAGCCTAATGCAAACTGCTAGTAAGGGCCTATAAACAAGAAATCAGTACACAGAGGACCTCTTGTACTCTGAAGCTTCCTTGACTCTGTCCTTTCAAGAGACTTATTGTTTATGATAATAAAAGGAATTTACTGCCTCAGATCACAAAAGGTTGTTGCTTAGAATTTGGGCAACAACCACGTTAACCACAGCCACATTTTTTAGCAGAGGTCTCTCAAAGCAGTTTTATGATTCTCTCTCATGAAAGTCTTCCCAGCCAGCCTATCGTCCCTCTGGTGCGCCTTGTTTATAGGCTCAGGTGCTCTGTGCTTCATAATGGAATCATCACTCAGTTTGCTATAAAGTTTGGGAAGGAACTTTGTCCTGAGTCCAACATTAAATGTATTCAGAGAAACCCTGGCATGGATGGCCACATGTTAGTCCTGGGATTCTGTGAACTGAATCTCATGTGTAATGTAAATCCAGATTTGTGAATTTATACTTATACATTGTATATTTATTCTGTCTAATAATATTTTAATCACATCATATGTCTTTCCCTGGGGCTGGTATAAAAGGTTACAGGTTCAAATCTCATTGAGGTGGCATCTTAAGTCAATATATTTTTAGCCCTCATGTGATTTTATTATTTCCTCTAAGCATGGTCCAATAAAGTGATAATAATTTCCTTTGTACCCACTTAAAGAAAGAAAATTGCCAGGGGAATAAAGAGATGATTCCTACCAGAAAAGCCTAAACAAGAAAAGAGGGGGAACAAATCACTGAAATTGCCAAACAAGGGGTAAGAGGCCAGTTTTAAGACAGAGCAAGGAACCGCTGAAGCAATGGTTCTCAACACTGACCTAACGTAACAATGACCTAGGAGTTCTTATAAAAAGCTTTTTACAGACCAATTAACTCATATCTCTGGGGCGGGGCCCCTGGCAAACGTACGCTTTATAAACTCCACAAGCATTTGTAAGGTGCAGCACTAGGAATCACTGCTATAGGAAGTCAGCATCCAAGAATTCCGACTTGATATGTTGTACTACAAGGATTAAGCGAAAGTACGTATTTCTTCTACCCCATACTAAATGTCTAATCTGAAGTTTTAAGAAAAAAAATCAATAAATGAAAGAACATTTTTTAAAATTTTATATTTCAGAAATGAATATGGCATTTTTTGTCTTCTGAAAGCATAAATCAGGTAATGCCACTTTTAGAAATAAGTATCATTTTGCTGCTTTTTCTCATCTTTTAAAAATGTAAATCAGATCCTGTCACTTCCCTAGGTCCACTCCTTATGTTTGCAGGCCTTGGCAGAGGGACAAATAGAGGCTACCTAATGTTTATTTAAATGTTTAAATTAATAGATCTAGCTAATACCTGTTAAATAAAATATATTCCATCCTCCTATTTTAAGAAATGTCTGTGTCTGGCTAGCCATATGTAGAAAGCTGAAACTGGATCCCTTCCTTTCACCTTATACAAAAATTAATTCAAGATGGATTAAAGACTTGAATGTCAGACTTAAAACCATAAAAACCCTAGAAGAAAACCTAGGCAATACCATTCAGGACATAGGCATGGGCAAGGACTTCATGTCTAAAACACCAAAAGCAATGGCAACAAAAGCCAAAATTGACAAATGGAATCTAATTAAACTAAAGAGCTTCTGCACAGCAAAAAAAAAAAAAAAAAAAAAAAAAAAAAACTACCATCAGAGTGAACAGGCAACCTACAGAATGGGAGAAAATTTTTGCAATCTACTCATCTGACAAAGGGCTAATATCCAGAATCTACAAAGAACTCAAACAAATTTACAAGAAAAAAATAAACAACCTCATCAAAAAGTGGGTGAAGGATATGAACAGACACTTCTCAAAAGAAGACATTTATGCAGCCAACAGACACATGAAAAAATGCTCATCATCACTGGCCATCAGAGAAATGCAAATCAAAACCACAATGAGATACCATCTCACACCAGTTAGAATGGCGATCATTAAAAAGTCAGGAAACAACAGGTGCTGGAGAGGATTTGGAGAAATAGGAACGCTTTTACACTGTTGGTAGGACTGTAAACTAGTTCAACCATTGTGGAAGACAGTGTGGCTATTCCTCAAGGATCTAGAACTAGAAATACCATTTGACCCGGCCATCTCATTACTGGCTATATACCCAAAGGATTATAAATCATGCTGCTATAAAGACACACACACACGTATGTTTATTGCAGCACTATTCACAATAGCAAAGACTTGGAACCAACCCAAATGTCCATCAATGATAGACTGGATTAAGAAAATGTGGCACATATACACCATGGAATTCTATGCAGCCATAAAAAATGATGAGTTCATGTCCTTTGTAGGGACATGGATGAAGTTGGAAACCATCATTCTCAGCAAACTATCACAAGGACAGAAAACCAAACACCGCATGTTCTCACTCATAAGTGGGAATTGAACAATGAGAACACTTAGACAGAAGGTGGAGAACATCACACACTGGGGCCTGTCATGCGGTGAGGGGAGGGGGGACGGATAGCATCAGGAGATATACCTAACATAAATGACGAGTTCATGGGTGCAGCACACCAACATGGCATATGCATATGTAACAAACCTGAACGTTGTGCACATGTACCCTAGGACTTAAAGTAGAATAATAAAAAAAAGACAAAGAAATGTCTGTGTCTAACAACAAAAAATCGAAAGAGCTCTGTATGGTTTTCACATGAGTAAAAGCTGGCAAAATATCAAAGATGACTAAATTAGATTATTATTACATATCTCTGAGTGTTCCATTGATGGGCCAGCAATGTTTGTAAGAGTAATAAGGTATGCATAGTCCACAAATTATTATCTATTTATGAAATAAAATTTATTTTTTCTTGCCTTCATTTTAGCATAATCAGTAATTATATTGTTATAATCAATATTTGCACATAATTTATGTTCTAGTGACAGTAATGTCAAATGAAACCACCTTTTGAGTTATTCTTCTTAGTTTGTTTTCTTATTAATTTCAACTTGAAGAAATTTTCTCCTGCTGAGACAGTAGCAAACCAGATTGTCAATACAATTATTTTTTTTTAGAGATAGGATGTCACTGTGTTACCCAGGCTGGTCTCAAACTCCTGGCCTCGAGTGATCCTCCCACCTTGTCCTCCCAAAGCACTGGGATTACAGGTGTTAGCCACAATGCCCAGCCAATAAAATTCTTAAGTTAACACTTAGATTCAAAAATAAATCTCAAATTGTATTTACTACATTAAAATGTTTTAATGAGGCTGCATATAATTATTGCTTTGCAGAAAGTATTAAAACCATTTTAATGTAAGCATATAGATTATCATTTGTATCACCATTTTCACTGTTAAACAATGCCTAGAGCCTGAAGAATCTCTCATGTGCATGCACGTGTGTGTGTGTGTGTGTGTGTGTGTGTGTGTGTGTGTGTGTGTTTTACTAAAGCATGGAGCCCAGGACAGGGGCCCCTCTAGTTCAGTCTAAAGGCAGAACTGCTTCCCTTCTTGTAATGGCTTTCCTTAGAATTACATCTAAACTCCTTACCAAGAACTGCAAGGACCTACATGGTCTGACTTCTGCCGAGCTCTGAGCCCTCATCACCCACTGCTCCTGCTTTTGTTCAATGGTCTTTGATCTGCTCCTCAGACTCCACAAACTCCTTCTTGTTCAGAAACTTTCCACTGGCTCTTACCTCTGCCTAACACAGCTGCTTTCAACTCTACCTGGCTGGCTTCTTTCAGTCCTTCAGGTTTCAGCTTAAGGCAGGCAATATATGTAGTGATTATAAGCACAGATTCTGCAGCTAAATTCCCTGAGATCAAATTTGGCTCTACAATTGCCCATCAGTGTGTTCCCGGTCAAGTCTCCAAATGGATCTTTCAGTTTCCTCTTTTATAGAAAGGAGGCAATAGTACTTTCTCATATGACTACTGTGTAGATTGAATGAGTTAATAGAAATAAAACTCAGGCTAGCATAGGAATAAATCATAGCAATATCATATAAATCATAACAATAAATCATAGCTTAAGAAATCAAAAGCCACCTCTTCAAAAAGACTTTCCCTGACCACCCAACATAAAATAGCTTCCCACGGGCACATCACTCTATTTCATTTTTTCCCAGTATTGATCACCATCTGAAACTGCATTGTTTATTTTATAGTTGTTTGTTGTCTGTCTTCTTCCCCTAGATGACAAGTTTCATGAGAACTGAGCCCCTGTCTCCAAGTCCGTTGCTATATACTCTTGTGCCTGGCACATAGTTGAAGTCATTAAATATTTGTTGATCAGCTAGAGTTTATTTAAATCCTTCCAATTTTAAACCAAATCAGAAATTATAGGTTTAGGAAGATGAAATTTACTCTTCTTTTTCCAACCAACTCATCTCAAATTGTGCTCATTTATAATAGGTTACAGGCATGTGCGCAGAGCTGCAGTGTGCCAAAAAGTAGGTGTCAAAGGCAGTATGGGGGTCATGGTGTTGAAGACTGCCAGCCACTCGCAAACAATGAGAGACACTTCTAACAGTCTCAAGGAAAGAGGAGTCTTTGCAGTTATCCAGCTAATTTAGGCAATGTGGACTTCCCACCTGACAGATTTAAACTGTTGTTTGTTGTTAATGAACAAATTGACCAGAAAATGACCAACTTTTGCCTTGTACAGCAGAAGAAGTCATAAGCTACGGAGGCAACTATTCTCTAAAGAAAAAGCAAGAAACATGGGTCTTAATAGAACATCATCAAAATTTGTGAATGAACACAAATACCAGGGGTGCCACTTGAAATTATACCTTCTAAAATAAGAATAAAAATTCCATTGTCCAAGAATGGAATCCATTTCTTTGCTGACTATTGTCTTGCTTTTCACAAACAGATTTCTTGAGCATGCTGGACACTGGCATCAAGCCAAAGACATAAGAAAGCAATGCAATGAATCCCATTCTAATTTGGGTAATGTTGAGATAGCTAAGTCTCAAGAGCCCATGTGACTTGCCCATAAGAAAGCTGTCTGCTGTCCACCGCACCCTGTGGTAACAACCTGAACACCTCTGTCTCCTTTGCCTTCTGTTCCCCCATGTTCCCCCAGTGTTTCTCACTTTGCGCATTCCTACTCTTCTGAATGGAAAAACTGATTTGTCTCCCTTTGAGCTCTTGGACAGAAAAGATAGAATTAAAATAAAACACAATGATCATTCACATTGTGTAGAGAGAAGCTATGTATCTCAACCAAAACCTGTGTCAGAAATGTATTGAATAATACCAAAAAAAAAAAAAATGACACTCAAAGGTGTGGCCCAGTTTCTCACTGCTGCAAGTACAGGGAAATGTGTAAGAAATGACTCCAATCATTTCAAATGGTGTTTTGTTTCCTGACCAGGCCACCATAAAGGTTCTATTAGTTTACATAAGCTGAGCACCTTCCCTATACACAAACACTAACATCCTGTGAAATAAAAAATAATGGAACACTGCAACTCACTGCAGTGACAGTAGTCCCCACTTACCTGCGGTTTACCTTTGAGATTCCAGTTACTCACAGTCAGCTTTGGATGGAAAATGTAAACTGAAAAATTCCAGAAATAAACAATTCCTAAGTCTTAATTTGCACACTGTTCTAAGTAGTGTGAGGAAATCTTGTGCTCTGCTCCCTCCTGCCCAAGACAAGAATCCTGCCTTTGTCCAGAGTATTTGTGCTGTTTCCCGCTCATGAGTCACTTAGTGGCTGTCTAGGTTATCAGATCACCCGCTTCAGTATCACAGTGCTTGTGCTCAAATAACGTTCTTTTTATGTAATAATGGCCCCAAAGCACAAAAGTAGTAATGCTGGCAATTCAGGTATGCCAAAGAGAAGCCATAAAGTGCTTCCTTTGAGTAAAAAGGGGAAAGTTTATCACAGGAAGGTATGTATGGAAAAAAAGCAGTGTATGCTTTCAGGCATACACTGCGGCTCTTGGAAAATATTCCCTGGAGATAAGGGGGGACTACCATATTCACAAACAACTGCAGAGGCTGAGCTTTCTAAATCTCTACCACAATTTCCAACAAGACTCTGTCAATATATTCTCTTAGATTGCATCCTTTTGCCTGATGGTTTATTGACAAAAAAAGAAATAAAATAAAGACATCAAATTTGCTTCATTCTATGGAAGTTTTATTCCAAGTCTTCAAAAGGAAAAAGGGAAGAAACAACAGAAGTATTGAGATGTAAATTCACTCATATAGAGAGCAAATTCAGATTGTTTATAATCTGCTGGCACACTGACAAAGAAGTAAAAATAACAGTTTACATCGGCACCACCTGGCTCAAAAAAAAATTCTTTTATTCCTTGTTTTGAGGGAGTTAAGCTGATATCCACCCCTACCCACCTACCTATCCACTTTTCTGGGAGGACCTTAGACTAAGCCAATGAAAGAGAAGTCCTGATATAGCAGCCTGCGGAGAATTAGATCTAAGGGACAGAGCTGCCGCACAAAGCTGGACAATCTGAAGGATGCACAAATTATCCTGGCCTGGGGGGAGACGTTCAGCGTGAATTTCATTCACCAGTGCTTGCATCTGGCTCAAGACTGTGTCCAGGTTGGCAGGGTTACCTTTGTCTATTTTGTCTTCCCAGACAGGGTGCCTTTTTCTAATTCATCAAAAGGAGCCATATAAGAAGCTCCTACTCCAGTATAAACTCCAGCATCACTTCTTCACTGTGAAGGTTTACACCTTACTTTTCCATGATCTTTATATGGATGTCTATAATTTTAACATTTATCACATTATAATCATTTATTTGCATGTCTGTTTTGACATAAGACTTCAAGATTCTTGAAAGCAGGCACTGAGTACTTTTCCCCTCTTTTATGCCCACTTCCCAGCATAGAACTTGGTACAAAATAAATTGTGCCAATGCTTGAAAAAATATGCTTATTGTATGGATGTTTGGAAAAATGGATGGATGGATAAATGGACAGATGAGTGAAATCCAGAACAGACCTATCAAGAGTATGAGAATTGGCTTGGAGTCAGGGCAAAGGACTTCTCTTCCTGTTTTTTCTCTATCCTTTGACAGTATTGGTGAAAGAACAGAGAATAAAAGTCAAAATAGTCAAGAAGAGATTTTGTTAATGGTAGCATTCCTCACTCAATAAGCTAACACAACTGTATGCAACTAGCACTGTTCTGTAGTTTTTGAGATTGTGCTGGATATCTTCAATTTGCCCTCTCCCTGCACAGATCAATTACTAAGCCATCTCCACCTCACTTTGTACCCCGGGAGGTGGACCTATATGGGCTACATTCGGAGAATTAAACAGCGTTTTGAGACAGTCCACTCTGGTGCATCTTATGTTGGCTTTCCTCCACCCCCTCCATCAAAACTTATTTTTTCTGTACCTTCCTTTAAGTGAGAGCCTACAGAAAGTTAAGTGTCACCCTTCCCAAAGTTTCCTTGTATATCTGGGGAAGACACTCACTAATGTGACCCCTCAGGTAAATAACCTTCTGTGGAAAGCAGCTTTAGTGGAGCCATTTCTTTGGATACCAGCCTCTGGAACATCAACAGCAATAAATCCACTCTAAGCACATTGGAACAAATAAACATCTTTAAATTTAACAAATCAGAATGCTTTGATCCTTGTGATTTTTTTATCCTCACTGGAGGCAAGCTGGGGTCCTTTTTACAAAAGTTTTGCTGCCTAATCCATTGCTTCCCAAACTTTTTTAAAAGAAAGGACATTTAGAAAATGACACTATTTGTAATATAGAGTGTGGAAAATAGTTGAGGTTGTTTGCTGTTACAAACAGCCAGCCTGGGGGCTCCAGCCCTAGTGTCTCCTGCAGCCCAACAGCTGAGGGGGTCAGCCTCTCGCTTGACATTCTGCCTTCCATCTGTGTGCCGCAGTGAAGACACACATGCTGTCGTATTCTGCTCATATCCCTGACACTGAACACGGACGCTGCCACTAGAACTACAGCCACCTTGCCCCTTTGGATGTCATTGTGGCCACCACTGCTGCCAGCCTCAGAATGGATTATGTGTGGCTTATTTCACACAGCTGGCAGAGGGATTTGGTCTGTTGTTTCTCAATGAGTAGCCTCTAGGCCTGGTTATTAGGTCCCCTGGGAAATTACAGTATCTTTTTATTTCATGTTCTAAATTTATTCACAATGTTCTAAATTCAAAGCAATACAAGGTACATACACATGAAGAAGTTTCGGTTCCTCTCCCAGTGCACCTCATTGGCCCTCACAACTTCTAAGTAACCACTCTTAAAGTGTATGGATGCTTCCAGCATTGTTTTTTGCAGATATGAGTAGAAATCGGTATTCTTATCACTCTTTTTTGTTACACAAAAGGTGGCATGCTGTCTATACACTATGTGTGTAGATGTGCATTCCTTTGCCCTTTGACATTTTGCCATGTGAGTACAAGAGAGCATTCTCATTCTCTTTTACAGAGGTATAGAGCATAGATTTCCATGGTGTGGATCCATACCACAGTTTATTTTAGCCTATACCTATTAATGTTTACTTGGCCTGTTCCCAATATTTTGCTGTGATAAACAGCACAGTGCTGTGTATGTCATTTTTTACATAGTAAGTGTGTTTTTAGAAGAAATTCCTAGAAACAGGATTGCTGGGTCCAAGGATAAGTGCATCTATAATGTTGATGAATATTGCCAAACTGTCCTCCATGGCGTGGGCTTATCATTTTGCACCGCTATCAGCAACATCTGAGAGTGCCTATTTCCCCACAGTTTTACCAGGGTATGTTGTCCAATCTGTGGATTTGTGCCAATCTGATAGGCGAAAGTAATAGTTTAGTGTAGTTTTAAATTTTATTTATCTTATTATGAGGGAGGCTTATCATCTTTTCACTTGTTAAGGCCATCTGTATTTGCTTTAATAAATCCTCTTTCTGCTGGAATTAGCTAGAGCTGGTTTCTGTCGCTATATATTGTGACACAGTTTAAAACCTTCTCTCCTGGAAGACAGAGTGTTTCTACATGCACTTATTTTGTACTTTATTTTGGTCCTTAAAGTACCAAAGTGGAGGAGCTGGATTCTACCCTAAGAATACCTCCCTCTAAAGATAGAAGAAAATGAGTTTTGTTTTGTTTTGTTTTCAGTTTATAGTCTCACTTGTTTATTTTTGCTTTTGCCTGTGCTTTTGGTGAGATAGCAAAAATATATTTGCCTAGGCATACATCAAGGAGCTTTTCCCCTTTGATTTTTATTAAAAGTTTTACAGTTTTAGGTGTTTCAGTTTCATATCTTTAACCCATTTTGAGTTGATTTTTGTGTATGGTGTAAGACCGGGTCCAGTTTTATTTTTTTGCACGTGGATATCCAGTTTCCTTAACACCAGTTATTTAAGAGACTATTCTTGAGACTATTCTTTGCTCATTGTGTCTTTTTTTTTATATACCTTAAGTTTTAGGGTACATGTGCACAACATGCAGGTTAGTTACATATGTATACATGTGCCATGTTGGTGTGCTGCACCCAGTAACTCGTCATTTAACATTAGGTATATCTCCAAATGCTATCCCTACCCCCTCCCCCCACCCCACAACAGGCTCCAGTGTTTGATGTTCCCCTTCCTGTGTCCATGTGTTCTCACTGTTCAATTCCCACCTATGAGTGAGAACATACGGTGTTTGGTTTTTTTGTCCTTGCGATAGTTTGCTGAAAATGTGGCACATATACACCATGGAATACTATGCAGCCATAAAAAATGATAAGTTCATGTCCTTTATAGGGACATGGATGAAGCTGGAAACCATCATTCTGAGCAAAAAAGGAGTTAATGGTGATTGTAGGCAGCCTCCACCTCCAGAATCAGATCCAGACTCCTTGACTTTATCAGGTTTTGGTGTTAAGTGCTTGAGCTGGGAATAGGCAACACGGTGACCTGTTGATACACCATATTTTTAAGTTCTAACTCTAGTTAATGTTTCAATAACTTCACACCACCCACAGATGTTATATTCTTGTGTCTTCTCCCTCTTTGCTCTCTTCTCTTCCTACCTTCCTTGTATTCTTCCCTTTTTTTTGTTATTCCTGAGGATTTCAACCAATGTAACTTGATGGGGCAAGTGAAGTTGGTCAAATCGTCAAAATGTTCCTCTGTTCTGTAGCATACCTTGTTATTCCCAATGGATTTCAAAGACTTCAGCAAAGTTTTTCAATTTAGCCTGACATCAGCATGTGGATTCCTCCCACTCAAGGTCTGAACTTGGAGGAAATCAGAACTGGGAGGAATCCATGCTATATGTCAGGGCTGGAGGGAATTCTCCTGGCCTAAGAGGCCAACTGCAGGAAAGCAGGTTGGCAAAATCACAGCACAAACCAAGCAGTGGACATCACTGAGAGGTTCAAACCAGCAGACAGTACTCAGTACCAGAAAGCCTAACCTCCTACAGTACTGGTTACAACAGGGAGGCTCCAACATGTCTGCCCAGGTATGGCAAGATCCCACCAGAGGGCACGGAGTCTGGGAGGGAAGCGGGGAGTGCAGGATATGGGAACTAGCACCAAGAAGGACCAGCAGGGGCTAATCTGGGGTTTGGGGCTAAGTCTCAGTGCCAGAAAGGATTATGTAAACAAACAAAAAGAACTTTGATTGAGGTGTCAAGGAAGGTCCATTCTCCAGCCCAAGACAAATTTTTAGAAAGAAAAAAAAAATGTCAAGAGTTACATGGAAACCTAAAACTCAGCCCACATTTTGATGTGGTCACTTTAACATGGCCTATAAAACAAACCATTAAAATTTCAGTCTTTAAAAAATTACCAAGCTATTTGGACAACCGATAGCCTCTCTTTGTCTCAGAGCTGGGAGTGAGTGAGGCTCAGGGTCAAGGTGAAGGGCAAGAGGGATGTGAAATGGGAGTTGGGAATGCCATGGCACACATTGTTCAGTAATTTAAACAAAAAATAGAAACAGCATTTTTTTTTCAATTTTAATGAAACACTTTGAAGTGAGCCATGTAAAAACATTCTGCTTCACCAGGACTCTCTCCAATGTCCTAGTGGCCAGGTCTGGTGGGCCCTACGGACACCTCCCAAAGGCGGTGTGGCACTTGGGAGCCCAAGGGCTGAGGCCAACCCCCCAGATTATGAATTGGCTGAATAGAATTATGTCCAACCCCACCAAATACACTATGCCATCACAATCCCCTGAACAAGGACAGTCCCAGGCCTGCAGAGCAAAATTTAAGAGAAAGTTTAGGCCCCAGAATTTGTTAAGGACAAACTCTAGAGATCAAAGGGAAAGGCTGATACCACCACTGAGAAGCCCATAGACAGTCTCATTCCCACCAATGCAGGGCCCGCGTCTGACCGCTGTGCGCAGCTGGTCTGGCTCAGTTAGGCCAGACCAGATTTCCCGTATGAGTCATAAAGAAGCACAGTAAGTGATACTTTTCTGGATTACAATAGCTCTCAGGGAACTTTTGTATAGGGCAGTTTATTACATAAAATTATAACAGTCAACATAAAAAACGCTCACTTACTTTGCATTTCTTCATTATTTTCTCAATTGGCTTTCATGGTATGTGTAAAAATGAAGTCCAGATAAAGTCTTTCCCAGTGAAGGGGGAAAAAAAAAAAAACCCTAACTCTTTAAACTGTCTATACTCAGAATCTATATCAAGAAAGAATACAGATCTCGGTAAGTACAAAAATAATAATTTATCTATTATATCGAGATTATTCAACTTGATTGGTTTTCTGTTTAGTTCCCTCTTGCTGCCTTTCTTCGGTATGCATGTTTTGTGCAGCCCCGTCAAAGCATGAAACCTGCCTTTGTGACACAAATAGGACCTTGTGCAGAAGCTACTGTCACCACTGCAGCCTGCCCCACATCTCATTAGGGTTAGGCCTTTAGCAGCTGGGGCTGTCAACTAGGATAAGCTTGTGAAATTTTGTTTATTTATTCTTTTTCTAAACCCTCTAATCCAAGCGTTTGCAAACCAGCCATAACAGCAAGTGTCTGCAGACAATAACTAATTCATTTGCTATACTTTCCCCTTTGGTGGTACTGACATGTAATAGAATACCTGTCAGGACACTCTGGCAGAATAGGAATTACAGGAATATTTTTGACAGGACCACTAGTATTGTGTCTTGATAATTTATTGAAACCACCTGGTTTCAGATAGCCTATTTTGGATACTACCTATTATTTTGAAATATTTCAACCTTACAGAAAAATTGAATGAATAGTATAAAAGTCATCCATATACATGTCTTCTAGATTACCCAGTTTTAAACATTTTGTCATCTTAGTTTTATCTCACTCTCTCGATGTGTATGTGTATGGGTGTGTGTACGTGTAGTACCATTTGAAAAAAATTGCAGATGTTATACTTCCACCCTAAATATTTCCTCACTGATCTTTCAATAATAGGAGCATTCTCCTACATAAGCATAATACTATTATTATACTCGAAGTATTTAACTTTCACACAATATCATCAGATATATAGTCCATGTTCAAACTTTTCTGATTGGTCCAATAAAGTCTTTAAATCTGTTTTTCTTTCTGTAATTCCAGGACGCAATCGAAAATGACACATTGCATTTTGTTGCCACATCTTTCTAGTTTCCTTTCATCCAAAACAGTTCTTCGTATCAACCCCCTGAGCTCCCTGCCTTTTTGGTCTTTTATCACATTGGCATTTTTGAAAAGTCAGTTGTTTTGTAAAATGTTCCACAACCTGGATTTGCCTGATAATTTCCCTATGATTTAATTCAGGTTAAACATTTCTGGCAAGATTTTGACAGCATTATACAAGTAATGTTGAATACAGTACATCACATTAGGAGGCAGATAATGTCTCATTTTTTATGATGCTAAGTTTGATCATTTGGTTAAAAAGGAATTTGCCATATTTCTTTATTGTAAAGATGCATTTTTCCCCTTATAATAAATAAAATAATAAATGATCCTTTGAGATGATGTGAATATTTTTCCCTGACAACTTTTCACCTATTTATTTATGTATCCATGAATGAGTCTTCCCTATATTGACTATTATAGTGTTGGTGGCAAAATTATGATTTTCTAATGCAATCATTCCTTCCACATGTATTAGTTGCCATTCTTTTGTAAAACAAAGCTTTTTCTTCACCTTCAACCATTTTAAAAAATCCCTGTGGAACTTAACAATTCCTTTAAAGTTCAATATGTTGTAATTCTTGATTTTTATTATTTTCTCTGATGCTCATACCTTTTCAGTTATGGTCAGGGGACCTGCTTAAAGCTAGTAAAATTTATAATTTTACCACATTATTACATTTCACAATTAATTAGAAGTAAGCAGTTATGCTGTATTAAAACACTGGTTTTTAATATCCACTTCATTATTCTTATAGAATTAGTAATATAATTCAAATCCCCCAAGCACTCCACCTTATGGAAACATCCTTTTCATTATTATTCAAACAAAATAACTGTGCTCACATCCCACAAAATTGTAGAAAATTCAGCAACATCCTTTACATTTTCAAAGATTTAGGACAGTGAGGGAGAGTAACAGTCTCTTCTGATTGCCTGCCTCCTTTCACAGCCAGCTCAAGTCCCCATCGCTTCAGGGCCAAGCCCATGGCGCTTGTCCATGCTGCCATCTCCTGCCACATTTCCCCCAAGCATGGATTCTGTATCTTCCTCACTTTTCAAGGCTTTGCTGAAAATAAAGCATTGTTACAACACCAAATAGGAAAGAACTTAATAGTCTACATCAGATATCCTTGCTCCAGGAAGGGAGCATTCTCTGAATGAACTGCATTCATTTTCCTATTCAGTCTACCATAGCTCATTTCAACATCAGCCCCACCTCTCAGACAGGCACCAGGCACCCGGGAAATGGAGTGACACAGCAAACATCACTCATGGCAAAGTCCAGAATCACTCAATAATTGGTGTTTAAGTTCCCCAGTCAGTAACATCATTCTCCTCTTTGCCTCAACCATCCTACACATGTATATCCTTTCAACCACCTCCCTCACCCCTCACCTTGGCAACCCATTCTTGCATCACCTTCAGTAGTGGCCCTTCTGGTATCCTGTCCTTACTAGCTAATCTTAGGTGGCACCATTTCTCCTGGCTCACCCCAGCCTCAGGGTGAGACTCTACATAACACTATCCCTTGGGCCATCTGCTCCTTAGGGCAACGTCCCCTATCCTCCTATCACTATTCATAGCTCTCTCTTTTTATGGAAAACTTATTGATTAATCTACTGCCATGGCCCAATTCCTCACACTGAGTGTTCAACATTCCATTCTGACCAGGCTAACTCATCTGACTCTTTGCAGGATAGGAGAGGCTGTGGAGTCACACTGCAGTTAGGAGTCAGAATATTCCAGCTCCTAGAAGGAGGGACATGGTGTATTAGGCCATTCTTGCACTACCATAAAAAAAACCTGAGATGGGGTAATTTATAAAGAAAAGAGGTTTAATTGACCCATGGTTCTACAGGCTTTATAAGAAGCGTGATATGCTGACATCTGCTTGGTTTCTAGGAAGACCTCAAGCAGCTTTTACTAATGGCAGAAGGTGAAGGACGAATAGGCATGTCACATAGCAAAAGCAGAAGTGAGAGTGAGAGGGTGAGGGGGAAGGTGCCACACACTTTTAAATAAGCAGATCTCATGTGAACTCAGAGCAAGAGCTCACTTATTACCAAGGAGATAGCCCAAGCCATTCATGGGAGATCGACCCCTGTGATCCAAACACTTCCCACCAGGCCCCACCTCTAACATTGGGGATTACGTTTCAAAATGAGATTTCAGTAGGGAAAGATATCCAAATAATATCATTCCACCTTGTTCCCTCCCAAATCTCATGTCCTTCTCACATTGCAAAACACAATCATACGTTCTCAATAGTCCCCTAAAGTCTTAACTCATTCCAACATTAACTGAGATCTCCCAAGTCCTAAGTTCTATCTGAGACTCAAGCCAAGTTTCTTTCACCTATAAGCCTGTAAAATCAAACACAAGTTATTAAATTCCAAGATACAATGGTGTTGTAGGCATTGGGTAAACATTCCTGTTCCAAAAGGGAGAAATTGGCTAAAAGAAAGGGGCTACAGGCCTCACACAAAACTGAAACACAGCAGTCACTAAACATTAAAGCTCCAAAATAATCTTCTTTAACTCTATGTCCCACGTCCAGGGCAACTGATAAGAGAAGTGGGTTCCCAAGGCCTTTGGCAACTCCACCCCTATGGCTTTGCAGGGTTCAGCACCCAAGGCTACTCTCACAGCTGTAGTTGAGTGTCCGCAGCTTTTCCAGGCTCAGGGCGCAGGCTGCTGGTGGATCTACCATTCTGGGATCTGGAGGGCAGTGGCCCAATTCCCACAGCTCCACTAGAAAGTGCCCTATTGGGGACTCTGTGTGGCAGCTCCAACCCCACATTTCCCCTCCACACTGCCCTAGTAGAGGTTCTCTATGAGGGCTCTACCCCTGGAGCAGGCTTCTACTTGGGCACCCAGGCTTTTTCATATATCCTTTGAAATATAGGCAGAGGCTGCCAAGGCTTCACTCTGTGCACCTACAGGCTTAACACCACAGGGAAGCCACCAAGGCTTACTGTGGTGCAATTCAGAAGGCCATTCAAGCTATATATGGGGCTCTTTCAACCGAGGCTGGAGCCAGATTGGGTGGGATGCAGGAAGCAGTGTATTGAGGCTGCACAGGGCAGTGAGGTCCTATGCCTGGCCCATGAAACCATTCTTTCTTCCTAGGCCTCTATGCCTGTGATGACAGGGGCTACTACAAAGGTCTCCAAAATGCCTTCAAGGTCTTTTTCTCATTGTCTTGGATATTGGCAGTTGGTTCCCTTTTATTTATGCAAATAACATGCTAAACATGATAAATATCCTGACTTCAAAAATCATGCATATTCCATGGCAGACGGGAGGCAGGACTAGATTGCAGCTCCAGACAGAGCAGCATGTGGAGTTTTGCATTGTGAATTTTAGCTCCAGAGCTACTGCAAGAACAAACCAGCAATTTCGAGAGCACCCAGAGACCCTCTGAAAGAAGAGAACTGTTCCTACAGGACCCAGGAGACTCCACAAGTACTGTGAGTGCCCCAGCTAGGGAAGTGGGAAACAGAGACTCTCCTCTACAGAACACACACCCCCACTGGAGAAGCTGAAGGTCTGTTTGTGGGAGAAGTTTCCAACTTTACATGGAGCTAAGTCAAGTTAGCCAAGCAAAATACAGGGGTAGAGGAAGCAGCAAAAAGGCCCTGGGGGCTTGCTGGGTCCCCAAGCAGCCCATTCCTGTCTGACACCACAGGGATCCATCGGGAGGGTGGCCAGAGGAGCAGCGGGTAAAACTCCACAGGGAGAAGGAATTCTCTAGCTGAACTTCGTAACAATTTGAACGGGGTGGAAAGCCTCCTGGCCAGAACTCAGGGGAGGTTGCAAATCCAGAGTGCAGACTTCACAGGTGGGGGAAGAACTAAAGTCCTTTTCTTTTGTAGCTGGGAGGCGGGTAGCCTCAGGCAAGTTTTCAAGCCTGTCTCACCCTCTGCCTGGAAACAGACTCAGGGATGTTCCTGGGAGTACAGTGGGAGTGAGACCGGCCCTTCGGTTTGCATGGGAGCTGGGTGAGACCTGTGACTGCCAGCTTTGCCCCACTTCCCTGGCAACCTGCATGACTCAGCAGAGGCAGCCATAATCCTCCTAGATACACAACTCCAGTGCTCTGAGAATCTCACCTCCATCCCTCACAGCAGCCACAGCAAGACCCACCCCAGGAGAGTCTGAGCTCAGACACACCTAGCCCAACCCCTACCTGAGGGTCCTTCCCTATCCACACTGTTAGTGGAAGACAAAGAGCATATAATCTTGAGCATTCTAGGGCCCCACCCACCCATGGTCCCTCTGCACACTACTACAGCTGATGCTTTCTGGAAAGCACCACCTCTTGGCAGAAGGCCAGCCAGCACAAAAATAGAGCATTAAGCCACCAAAGCTAAGGACCCTCAAGGAGTCCATTGCACCCTCTGACACCTTTACTGGAACAGGCACTGATATCCATGGCTGACAGACTTATAGACAGTTCACACCACAGGACTCAGTGCAGACAACCCCCAGTATCAGCCTGGAGCCGGGTAGACTCGCTGGGTGGCTAGACCTAGAAGAGAGACAACAATCATTGCAGTTTAGCTCACAGGAAGCCACATCCATAGGAAAAGGGGGAGAGTACTACATCAAGGGAACACCCTGTGGAACAAAAGAATCTGAACAACAGCCTTCAGCCTTCTTCCTTCAGCCTTCAACCTTCCCTCTGACAGAGCCTACCCAAATGAAAAGGAACCAGAAAACCAACCCTGGTAATATGACAAAACAAGGCTTTTCAACACCCCTCCAAAATCACACTAGTTCACCAGCAATGGATCCAAACCAAGAAGAAATCCCTGATTTACCTGAAAAAGAATTCAGGAGGTTAGTTATTAAGCTAATCAGGGAGGGACTAGAGAAAGACAAAGCCCAATGCAAGGAAATCCAAAAAATGATACAAGACACGAAAGGAGAAATATTCAAGGAAATAGATAGCTTAAAGAAAAAACAATCAAAAATTCAGGAAACTTTGGAAACACTTCAAGAAATGTGAAATGCTCTGGAAAGTCTCAGCAATAGAATTGAACAAGTAGAAGAAAGAAATTCAGAGCTCAAAGACAAGGTCTTTGAATTAACCCAATCCAACAGAGACAAAGAAAAAAGAATAAGAAAATATGAACAAAGCCTCCAAGAAGTCTGGGATTATGTTAAATGACCAAACCTAAGAATAACCAGTGTTCCTGAGGAAGAAGACAATTCTAAAAGCTTGGAAAACATATTTGGGAGAATAATAGAGGAAAATTTCCCCGGCTTTGCTAGATACCTAAACATCCAAATGCAAGAAGCACAAAGCACACCTGGGAAATTCATCACAAAAAGATTTTCACTTATGCACATCATCATCAGGTTATCCAAAGTTAAAATAAAGGAAAGAATCTTAAGAGCTGTGAGACAGAAGCACCAGGCAACCTGTAAAAGAAAACCTATCAGATTAACAGCAGATTTCTCAGCAGAAACCTTACAAGCTAAATGGGATTGGGGCCCTATCTTCAGCCTCCTCAAATAAAACAATTACTAGCCAAGAATTTTGTATCCAGTGAATCTAAGCATCATATATGAAGGAAAGATACAGTCATTTTCAGACAAACAAATGCTGAAAGAATTCACCATTACCAAGCCACCACTGCAAGAACTGCTAAAAGGAGCTCTAAATCTTGAAACAGATCCTGAAACACATCAAAACAGAACCTCTTCAAAGCATAAATCACACAGGACCTATAAAATAAAAATGCAAATTAAAAACAAAAAAAAAGTATGCAGGCAACAAAGAGCATGATGAATGCAACAGTCCCTCACATTTCAATACTAACATTGAATGTAAATAGCCTAAACGCGCCACTTAAAAGTTACAGAACATTGGCCAGGCTCAGTATCTCACACCTGTAATCCCAGCACCCTGGGAGGCCGAGGCAGGTGGATCACGAGGTCAGGAGATTGAGACCATCCTGGCTAACACAGTGAAACCCCGTCTCTACAAAAAAATTAAAAAATTTAGCCAGGCATGGTGGCAGGTGCCTGTAGTCCCAGCTACTCAGGAGGCTGAGGCAGGAGAATGGCATGAACCTGGGAGGCAGAGCTTGCAGTGAGCTGAGATCATGCCACTGCACTCCAGCCTGGGTGACAAAGCAAGACTCCATCTCAAAAAAAAAAAAAAAAAAAAAAAAAAAAAAACAGTTACAGAACATCAGAATGGATAAGAACTCACCAACCTACTGTCTGTTGCCTTCAGGAGACTTGCTTAACACATAAGGACTCACATAAACTTAAAGTAAAGGGGTGGGAAAAGGCATTTCATACAAATGGACACCAAAAGTGAGAAGGGGTAGCTATTCTTATATCAGGCAAAACAAACTTTAAAGCAACAGTGTTTATAAGAGACAAAGAAGGACATTATATAATGGTAAAAGGCCTTGTCCAACAGGAAAATATCACAATCCTAAACATATATGCACCTAACACTGGAGCTCCCAAATTTATTTAAAAACTTACTAATAGACCTAAGAAATGAAATAGACAGCAATACAATAATAGTGGGGGACTTTAGTACTCCACTGACAGCACTAGATAGGTCATCAAGACACAAAGTTAACAAAAAAACAATGGATTTAAACAACACCCTGGAACAAATGGACTTAACAGATATATACAGAACATTTTATCTAACAACTGCAGAAGGCACATTCTATTCAACAGTGCATAGAATTTTCTCCAAGATAGACCATATGATGGGCCATAAAATGAGCCTCAATAAATTTAAGAAAATTGAAATTATATCAAGCACTCTCTCAGACCACAGTGGAATAAAACTGGAAATCAACTCCAAAAGGAACCTTCAAAACCCTGCAAATACATGGAAATTAAAAAACCTGCTCCTGAATGAGCACTGGGTCAAAAACGAAATCAAAATGGAAATTAAAAAATTCTTCTAACTGAATGACAATAATAACACAACCTATCAAAACCTCTGGGATACAGCAAAGATGGTGCTAAGAGGAAAGTTCACAGCCCTAAACACCTACATCAAAAAGTCTGAAAGAGCAAAAACAGACAATCTAAGGTCACACCTCAAGGAACTAGAGAAACAAGAACAAACTAAGCCCAAACCCAGCAGAAGAAAGGAAATAACCAAGATCAGAGCAGAAGTAAATGAAATTGAAACAATAAAGAAGAATACAAAAGATAAGTGAAACAAAAATTTTGTTCTTTGAAAAGATAAATAAAATAGATATTAGCAAGATTAACCCAAGAAAAGAAGAGAGAAAATCCAAATATCCTCACTAAGAAACGAAACAGGAGATATTACAACTGACACCACTGAAATACAAAAGATCATTCAAGGCTACTATGAATACCTTTATGCACATAAACTAGAAAACCTACAAGAGATGTATAAATTCTTGGAAAAATACAACCCTCCTAGCTTAAATCAGGAAGAATTAGATACCCTGAACAGACCAATAACAACCAGTGAGATTGAAATGGTAATTAAGAAATTACCAACAAAAAAAAGTCCAGGGCCAGACAGACTCACAGCAGAATTCTACCAGACATTCAAAGAAGAATTTATACCAATCCTTTTGACACTATTCCACAAGATAAAGAGGGAACCCTCCCTAATTCATTCTATGAAGCCAGCATCACCCTAATACCAAAACCAGGAAAGGACATAACCAAAAAAGAAAACTACAGACCAATATCCTTGATGAACATAGATGCTAAAATCCTTAACAAACCACTAGCTAACTGAATCCAACAACATATCAAAAAGATAATCTACCATGATTAAGTGGGCTTCATATCACAGATGCAGGGATGGTTTAACATACTCAAGTCAATAAATATGATACAGCCCATAAACAAAATTAAAAACAAAAATCACATGATCATCTCAATAGATGTAGAGAAAGCATTTGACAAAATCCAGCATCTCTTTATGATTAAAACTCTTTAAAATCAGCATCCAAGGGACATACCTTCATGTAATAGAAGCCATCTATGACAAACCCACAGCCAACATAATACTGAATGGGGAAAAGTTGAAAGCACTCCTTCTGAGAACTGGAACAAGACGAGGATGCCCATTCTCACCACTCCTCTTCAGCATAGTACTGGAAGTCCTAGCCAGAGCAATCAGACAAGAGAAAGAAATAAAGGGCATCCAAATTGGTAAAGAAGAAGTCAAACTGTCACTGTTTACTGACGATATGAACATTTACCTTGAAAACCCTAAGGAATCCTCCAGAAAGCTCCTAGAACTGATAAAAGAATTCGGCAAAGTTTCCAGTTACAAGATTAATGTACACAAATCAGTAGCTCTTCTATGTACACCAACAGCAACCAAGCAGAGAATCAAATCAAGAACTGAACCCATTTTACAATAGCTACAAAAAAACAAAAAAAAATACTTAGGAATATACCTAACCAAGGAGTCAAAGGACTTCTACAAAGAAAACTACAAAACACTGCTGAAAGAAATAATAGATGACACAAACAAATGGAAACACATCACATGCTCATGGATGGGTAAACTCAATATTGTGAAAATGACCATACTGGTAAAAGCGATCTACAAATTCAATGCAATTCCTATCAAAATACCACCATCATTCTTCACAGAACTAGAAAAAAAAATCCTAATATTCATATGGAATCAAAAAAGAGCCAGTAGAGCCAAAGCAAGACTAAGCAAAAGAACAAATCTGGAGGCATCACACTACCTGATTTCAAACCATACTATAAGGCCATAGTCACCAAAAGAGCATAGTACTGGCATAGAAATAGGCACATAGACCAATGGAACAGAATAGAGAACCCAAAAATAATACCAAATACTTAAAGCAAGCTGATCTTTGACAAAGCAAACAAAAGCATAAAGTGGGGAAAGGACACCCTTTTCAAAAAATGGTGCTGAGATAATTGGCTAGTCACATGTAGGAGAATGAAACTGGATCCTCACCTTTCACCTTATACAAAAATCAACTCAAGATTGATTAAGGACTTAAACCTAAGACTGAAATTATAAAAATTCTACAAGATAACTTTGGAAAAGTCCTTCTAAACATTGGCTTAGGCAACGATTTCACGACAAAGAACCCAAAAGTAAATGCAATAAAAATAAATACCTGGGACCTAATTAAATCAAAGAGCTTTGGCACAGCAAAAGGAACAGTCAGCAGAGTAAACAGACAACCCACAGAGTGGGAGAAAATCTTCACAATCTATACGTCTGACAAATGACTAATACCCAGAATCTACAGCAAACTCGAAGAAATCCATAAGAAAAAAGCAAACAATCCCATCAAAAAGTGGGCTAGGGGCATGAATAGACAATTCTCCAAAGAAGATATACAAATGGCCAACAAACATACAAAAAAAAATCCTCAACATCAATAATAATTAGAGAAATGCAAATGAAAACCTCAATGTGATACCACCTTACTCCTGCAAGAATTACTATAATCAAAAAAATCAAAAAACAGTAGATGTTGGAATGGATGTGGTGAACATGGAACGTTCTACACTGCTGGTGGGAATGTAAACTAGTACAGCCGCTATGGAAAACAGTGTGGAGATCCCTTAAAGAACTAAAAGTAGAGCTACCATTTGATCCAGCAATCCCACTGCTGGGTATCTACCCAGAGGAAAAGAAGTCATTATTCAAAAAAGATACTTGCATGTGTATGTTTATAGCAGCACAATTCACAATTGCAAAATCATGGAACCAACCCAAATGCCCATTAATCAACAAGTGGATAAAGGAACTGTGGTATATATATGCAATGGAACACCATACAGCCATAAAAAGGAATGAATTAACAGCATTTGCAGTGACCTGGATGAGATTGGAGATTATTATTCTAAGTGAAGTAACTCAGGAATTGAAAACCAAATATTGTTATGTTCTCACTGATACATGGGACCTAAGCTATGAGGATGCAAAGGCATAAGAATGATACAGTGGACTTTGGGGACTTGGGGGGAAGAGTGGCAGGGGTGAGGGATAAAAGACTGCAAATATGGTGCAGTGTATACTTCTCGGGTGATGGGTGCACCAAAATTTTACAAATCACCACTAAAGAACTTACTCATGTAACCAAACAATACATGTACCCCAATAACTTATGGAAAAATAAAATAAATAAATAAATAAAATAAAATAAATCATGCATATTCTCATACACACATATATATCATATATATATATACACATACACACTTTTCATTTATCTCACTCCTGTCTACAGCACCTAGAAGAAAGTAAGTAAAAATTGTCATTAAAGAGATAAGAAAGTCAACAATCTAACTTGCAACACATACAAGTGGCAGCTCTACCAAGTAGCGCTGACTTTCCTGAGTCATTGCAAATTTCCTACATAATTTAGTGAATATAACCTGGTCAGATGGCATGGCAATAAGAACCTTTAGCTGAACAATTATAAGCAAAACTAATGACAAAGAAACAGAAGTCAGGCCTCTTGCCTTGGGCCTAGCTCAATCCTGGGCTGCATCTAAATATTTAAAAACAAAAAATTAACTAGTCATCTGAGTGAGTCCATTTTTTGGTGGCAGACTTTCAATAAGTAAACTACAATCAGGGAGTTGAGGAGTGATCAATTCATAATGCCCTTGTTGGAAGGCAGAATAATGCTCCACCCACCCAAAATATATTCATATTCTAATTCCTGAAACTTGTTAGTATCTTACCTTACATGACAAAAGGGACTCTGTTAAGCATCTTGACCTAGGTAAATGTTTGTGGAATATTTAGGTGGGCCCAATGTAATCAAAGGAGTCCTAAAAAGATGGGAAGGAGAGGCAGAATCCCAGAATCCAAGAGATTTGAAGATGCCACACAGTTGGACTTGAAAGTGAGAAAAGGGGCCATGTGAGTAGCCTCTAGAAGAATGTGGGCAGCCTCCAGAAGCTGGAAAAGACCAGGAAAAGGAGTCTCTCCTCCCCCAGAGCCTCCAGAGGGAATACAGCCAGCAATCACCTGATTTCAGCCCCGTAAGACCCATTTTGCTTTCTGACCTCTAGAATTGTAACATAACAAATTCATATTATTTTAAGCCACTAAGTTGCTGGTAACTGGTTACAGAAGCAATAGAAAACTAATATACCCAACTTCCCCTGCTGAGTTCTGAACAAATTAGAAGAGTCAAGGAATATGGCACAGAGCAAGATATCACCTTTATTGCTGATAAAGCTGAGAGGAGAAAATGTGCCTGATGATGGTTTGGATTGGTGTGCCCAGCCAAAGCTCATGTCGAATGAATTGTATTCTCCAATGTTGGAGGAGGGGCCTGGTGGGAGGTGATTGGATCATGGGGTGGACTTCTCCCTTGCTGTTTTCATGACTGTGAATGAGTTCTCATGAGATCTGGTTGTTTTAAAACTGTGTAGCACCTCCCACTTTTCTCTCTTCCTCCTGCTCTGGCCATGTAAGACGCGCCTCCTTCATATTCACTTTTCACCATGATTTTAAGTTTTCTGAGGCCTCCCCAGCCATGCTTCCTATACAGCCTGTGGAACTGTGAGCCAATTAAACTTCTTTTCTTTATAAATTACCCAGTCTCTGGTAGTTTTGTTGTTGTTGTTTGACCAAGGCTGGAGTGCAGTGGCGTGATCTTGGCTCCCTGCAACCTCCAGCTCCTAGGTTCAAGCAATTCTCCTGCCTCAGCCTCCTGAGTATCTGGGATTACAGGCATGCACCACCATGTCCAGCTAATTTTTGTATTTTTTTAGTAGAGATGGGGTTTTGCCATGTTAACCAGGCTGGTCTCAAATTCCTGACCCCAGGTGATCCACCCGCCTTGGCCTCCCAAAGTGCTGGGATTATAGGTGTGAGCCACTGAGTCTGGCCCTCTGGTAGTTCTTTATAGCAACACAAGAACAGACTAATACAGTGCCCCAGATGTGTAATAATAAGGGGCTTCCTAAAAACAAACCCCAGATTAAACAGAGCACCACCAGCCAAAGGCTGTGCTGGTCCACTCAAAGTCCTGTAATTGCCCCTAGACAATTTATGGCAGGAGGTTCAAAGGGGAAAGAGTGATACTTTCTGTGGGTGGCTAGACTTCAAAGAGAAAAAAGAGAAAATGGGGCAGAGCTGGGCATCCCTAGTTCTCATCCCAAATACCCAACAGATGGGAATAAGTGAGGAGGTAGACTGTAGATAATATATGTCCTTCTGTGTGAAAACGAGGGAAAATATAAATTTAATTTAAGTACATCCAGGCACTGCTCCTTTTACTTAGGCTATATTACCCCTTAGGCCATACGTTATCAGGGACACCTTATGTCATAGGTAGTAAGAGCAATATTCTGTAGTCCATTTGCCTGAATTGAAAACCTGCCTTCATCATATTCATTACATCAAGTTGCTTACACTCTCTGTGCTCTGGTAAAGAATGGTAGGGAAGATCAGAGAGGGTTATAATATATTAATAGCTTATTTCATAGTTTTGATATAAGAATTACACAAAATAATGGTTTTAATGTACTTAGCACGATGTCTGACATAGAGTATGCATTCAATAAATATTGACTATTATTATTACTATGTACCATTTATGCATGTCTCAATATGTTGTACAAATATTCTTTGTTTAAGGAACTAGAAAATTATTACAGGGAGTTTGACAGCCTAATCAAAGGTTGCCCTCGAGAGCATACTTGGAAATGTCTGGAGACATTTTTGGTTGTCACATATGGGGTGTGCTACTGGCATCTAGCAGGTAGAGGTCAGAGATGCTGCAAAATACCCTACGAGGCACAGGACAGCTCCCCCACAACAAATAATTGTCCAACCCAAAATATCAGTAGTGCTGAGGTAAATAAATCCTATATTAGATAGACAACATAGGAATTGACTTGCTTGAGAAAAAGAATTTTTAATTTATATTCTATGAATTCAGCAGAATATGAAATATATAAATTGAATACTGAAATACAATCAAGTAGCCCTGTGATACAATGAGAGGAAGATGAACCAAGGAAATAAAAGTCAGAAACTGTTTGGGGAATTTTTTTTTCTTAGTTAAACAATAAGGAGTTTTGACAAAACCGCTGTAGACAGACTGCCTCTCTAGATTCCTCCTCAAATGGATCCCTGACCCCGGTGCTTCCAAGGGTTGACAGACACCTCACACAGGAGAGCTTCTACTGGCATCTGGCGGGTGCTCCTCTGGGATGAAGCTTCCAGAGGAAGGAACAGGCAGCCATCTTTGCTGTTCTGCAGCCTCTGCTGGTGATACCCAGGCAAACAGCTTCTGGAGTGGACCCCCAGCAAAATCCAGCAGACCTGAAACAGAGGGGCCTGTTAGAAGAAAAACTAACAAACAGAAAGGAATAGCATCAACATAATAAAAAGGATGACCATGTAAAAACTCCATCCGAAGGTCACCAACATCAAAGACCAAAGGTAGATAAATCCACGAAGATGTGGAAAAACCAGCTCAAAAATGCTGAAAATTCCAAAAACCAGAATGCCTCTTCTCCTCCAAAGGAACACAACCACTCGCCAGCAAGAGAACAAAACTGGATGGAGAATGAGTTTGACAAATTGACAGAAGTAGGCTTCAGAAAGTGGGTAATAACAAACTACTCTGAGCTAAAGGAGCATGTTCTCACCAGATACAAGGAGGCTAAAAACCTTCATAAAAGGTTACAGGAACTGCTAACTAGAATAATCAGTTTAGAGAGGAACATAAATCAACTGTTGGAGCTGGAAAACACAGCACGAGAACTTTGTGAAGCACACACAAATATGAACAGCCAAATCAATCAAGTGGAAGAAAGGATATCAGAGATTGAAGATCAACTTAATGAAATAAAGCATGAAGACAAGATTAGAGAAAAAAGAATGAAAAGGATTGAACAAAGCCTCCTAGAAATATAGGACTATGTGAAAAGACCAAACCTACATTTGATTGATGTATCTGAAAGTGACAGGGAGAATGGAAGCAAGTTGGAAAACACATTTAAGAACATTATCCAGGAGAACTTCCCTAACCTAGCAAAACAGGCCAACATTCAAATTCAGGAAATACAGAGAACACCACAAACATACTCCTCATGAAGAGCAACCCCAAGACACATAATTGTCAGATTCACCAAGGTTGAAATGAAGGAAAAAATGTTAAGGGAAGCCAGAGAGAAAGGTCGGGTTACCCACAAAGGGAAGCCCATCAGACTAACGGTGGATCTCTCTTCAGAAATCCTACAAGCCAGAAAAGAGTAGCAGGCCAATATTCAACATTCTTTAAAAAAAGAATTTTCAACCCAGAATTTCATATCCAGCCAAACTAACCTTCATAAGTGAAAAAGAAAGAAAATTCTTTATAGGGAAGCAAAGGCTGAGGGATTTTGTCACCACCAGGCCTATCCTTTTTTTTTTTTTTTTTTTTTATACTTTAAGTTTTAGGGTACATGTGCACATTCTGCATGTTACTTACATATGTATACATGTGCCATGCTGGTGCACTGCACCCACTAACTCGTCATCTAGCATTAGGTATATCTCCCAATGCTATCCCTCCCCCCTCCCCCCACCCCACCACAGTCCCCAGAGTGTGATATTCCCCTTTCTGTGTCCATGTGATCTCATTGTTCAATTCCTACCTATGAGTGAGAATATGCGGTGTTTGGTTTTTTGTTCTTGCAATAGTTTACTGAGAATGATGATTTCCAATTTCATCCATGTCCCTACAAAGGACATGAACTCATCATTTTTTATGGCTGCATAGTATTCCATGGTGTATATGTGCCACATTTTCTTAATCCAGTCTATCATTGTTGGACATTTGGGTTGGTTCCAAGTCTTTGCTATTGTGAATAATGCTGCAATAAACATACGTGTGCATGTGTCTTTATAGCAGCATGATTTATAGTCATTTGGGTATATACCCACTAATGGGATGGCTGGGTCAAATGGTATTTCTAGTTCTAGATCCCTGAGGAATCGCCACAGTGACTTCCACAATGGTTGAACTAGTTTACAGTCCCACCAACAGTGTCAAAGTGTTCCTATTTCTCCACATCCTCTCCAGCACCTGTTGTTTCCTGACTTTTTAGTGATTGCCATTCTAACTGGTGTGAGATGGTATCTCATTGTGGTTTTGATTTGCATTTCTCTGATGGCCAGTGATGGTGAGCATTTTTTCATGTGTTTTTTGGCTGCATAAATGTCTTCTTTTGAGAAGTGTCTGTTCATGTCCTTCGCCCACTTTCTGATGGGGTTGTTTGTTTTTTTCTTGTAAATTTGTTTGAGTTCATTGTAGATTCTGGATATTAGCCCTTTGTCAGATGAGTAGGTTGCAAAAATTTTCTCCCATTTTGTAGGTTGCCTGTTCACTCTGATGGTAGTTTCTTTTGATGTGCAGAAGCTCTTTAGTTTAATTAGATCCCATTTGTCAATTTTGTCTTTTGTTGCCATTGCTTTTGGTGTTTTGCACATGAAGTCCTTGCCCATGCCTATGTCCTGAATGGTAAAGCCTAGGTTTTCTTCCAGGGTTTTTATTGTTTTAGGTCTAACATTTAAATCTTTAATCCATCTTGAATTGATTTTTGTATAAGGTGTAAGGAAGGGATCCAGTTTCACCTTCCTACATATGGCTAGCCAGTTTTCCCAGCACCATTTATTAAATAGGGAATCCTTTCCCCATTGCTTGTTTTTCTCAGGTTTGTCAAAGATCAGATAGTTGTAGGTATGTGGCGTTATTTCTGAGGGCTCTGTTCTGTTCCATTGGTCTATATCTCTGTTTGGGTACCAGTACCATGCTGTTTTGGTTACTGTAGCCTTGTAGTATAGTTTGAAGTCAGGTAGTGTGATGCCTCCAGCTTTGTTCTTTTGGCTTAGGATTGACTTGGCAATGCGGGCTCTTTTTTGGTTCCATATGAACTTTAAAGTAGTTTTTCCAATTCTGTGAAGAAAGTCATTGGTAGCTTGATGGGGATGGCATTGAATCTGTAAATTACCTTGGGCAGTATGGCCATTTTCACGATATTGATTCTTCCTACCCATGAGCATGGAATGTTCTTCCATTTGTTTGTATCCTCTTTTATTTCCTTGAGCAGTGGTTTGTAGTTCTCCTTGAAGAGGTCCTTCAAATCCCTTGTAAGGTGGATTCCTAGGTATTTTATTCTCTTTGAAGCAATTGTGAATGGGAGTTCACTCATGATTTGGCTCTCTGTTTGTCTGTTGTTGGTGTATAAGAATGCTTGTGATTTTTTACATTGATTTTGTATCCTGAGACTTTGCTGAAGTTGCTTGTCAGCTTAAGGAGATTTTGGGCTGAGACAATGGGGTTTTCTAGATATACAATCATGTCGTCTGCAAACAGGGACAATTTGACTTCCTCTTTTCCTAATTGAATACCCTTTATTTCCTTCTCCTGCCTGATTGCCCTGGCCAGAACTTCCAACACTATGTTGAATAGGAGTGGTGAGAGAGGGCATCCCTGTCTTGTGCCAGTTTTCAAAGGGAATGCTTCCAGTTTTTGCCCATTCAGTATGATATTGGCTGTGGGTTTGTCATAGATAGCTCTTATTATTTTGAAATAAGTCCCATCAATACCTATTTTATTGAGAGTTTTTAGCATGAAGGGTTGTTGACTTTTGTCAAAGGCTTTTTCTGCATCTATTGAGATAATCATGTGGTTTTTGTCTTTGGCTCTGTTTATATGCTGGATTACATTTATTGATTTGCGTATATTGAACCAGCCTTGCATCCCAGGGATGAAGCCCACTTGATCATGGTGGATAAGCTTTTTGATGTGCTGCTGGATTTGGTTTGCCAGTATTTTATTGAGGATTTTTGGATCAATGTTCATCAAGGATATTGGTCTAAAATTCTCTTTTTTGGTTGTGTCTCTGCCCGGCTTTGGTATCAGAATGATGCTGGCCTCATAAAATGAGTTAGGGAGGATTCCCTCTTTTTCTATTGATTGGAATAGTTTCAGAAGGAATGGTACCAGTTCCTCCTTGTACCTCTGGTAGAATTCGGCTGTGAATCCATCTGGTCCTGGACTCTTTTTGGTTGGTAAACTATTGATTATTGCCACAATTTCAGCTCCTGTTATTGGTCTATTCAGAGATTCAACTTCTTCCTGGTTTAGTCTTGGGAGAGTGTATGTGTCAAGGAATTTATCCATTTCTTCTAGATTTTCTAGTTTATTTGCAGTATTCTCTGATGGTAGTTTGTATTTCTGTGGGATCAGTGGTGATATCCCCTTTATCATTTTTTATTGTGTCTATTTCATTCTTCTCTCTTTTTTTCTTTATTAGTCTTGCTAGCGGTCTATCAATTTTGTTGATCCTTTCAAAAAACCAGCTCCTGGATTCATTGATTTTTTGAAGGGTTTTTTGTGTCTCTATTTCCTTCAGTCCTGCTCTGATCTTAGCTATTTCTTGCCTTCTGCTAGCTTTTGAATGTGTTTGCTCTTGCTTTTCTAGTTCTTTTAATTGTGATGTTAGGGTGTCAATTTTGGATCTTTCCTACTTTCTCTTGGAATTTAGTGCTATAAATTTCCCTCTACACACTGCTTTGAATGTGTCCCAGAGATTCTGGTATGTTGTGTCTTTGTTCTCGTTGGTTTCAAAGAACATCTTTATTTCTGCCTTCATTTCGTTATGTACCCAGTAGTCATTCAGGAGCAGGTTGTTCAGTTTCCATGTAGTTGAGCGACTTTGAGTGAGATTCTTAATCCTGAGTTCTAGTTTGATTGTACTGTGGTCTGAGAGATAGTTTGTTATAATTTCTGTTCTTTTACATTTGCTGAGGAGAGCTTTACTTCCAACTATTGGTCAATTTTGGAATAGATGTGGTGTGATGCTGAAAAAAATGTATATTCTGTTGATTTGGGGTGGAAAGTTCTGTAGATGTCTATTAGGTCCGCTTGGTGCAGAGCTGAGTTCAATTCCTGGGTATCCTTGTTGACTTTCTGTCTCATTGATCTGTCTAATGTTGACAGTGGGGTGTTAAAGTCTCCCATTATTATTGTGTGGGAGTATAAGTCTCTTTGTAGGTCACTCAGGACTTGCTTTATGAATCTGGGTGCTCCTGTATTGGGTGCATATATATTTAGGATAGTTAGCTCTTCTTGTTGAATTGATCCCTTTACCATTATGTAATGGCCTTCTTCGTCTCTTTTGATCTTTGTTGGTTTAAAGTCTGTTTTATCAGAGACTAGGATTGCAACCCCTGCCTTTTTTTGTTTTCCATTTGCTTGGTAGATCTTCCTCCATCCTTTTATTTTGAGCCTATGTGAGTCTCTGCACATGAGATGGGTTTCCTGAATACGGCACACTGATGGGTCTTGACTCTTTATCCAATTTGCCAGTCTGTGTCTTTTAATTGGAGAATTTAGTCCATTTACATTTAAAGTTAATATTGTCATGTGTGAATTTGATCCTGTCATTATGATGTTAGCTGGTGATTTTGCTCGTTAGTTGATGCAGTTTCTTCCTAGTCTCGATGGTCTTTACATTTGGGCATGATTTTGCAGTGGCTGGTACCAGCTGTTCCTTTCCATGTTTAGCACTTCCTTCAGGAGCTCTTTTAGGGCAGGCCTGGTGGTGACAAAATCTCTCAGCATTTGCTTGTCTGTAAAGTATTTTATTTCTCCTTCGCGTATGAAGCTTAGTTTGGCTGGATATGAAATTCTGAGTTGAAAATTCTTTTCTTTGAGAATGTTGAATATTGGCCCCCACTCTCTTCTGGCTTGTAGGGTTTCTGCTGAGAGATCCACTGTTAGTCTGATGGGCTTCCCTTTGAGGGTAACCCGACCTTTCTCTCTGGCTGCCCTTAACATTTTTTCCTTCATTTCAACTTTGGTGAATCTGACAATTATGTGTCTTGGAGTTGCTCTTCTTGAGGAGTATCTTTGTGGCATTCTCTGTATTTCCTGAATCTGAACGTAGGCCTGCCTTGCTAGATTGGGGAAGTTCTCCTGGATAATATCCTGCAGAGTGTTTTCCAACTTGGTTCCATTCTCCCCATCACTTTCAGGTACACCAAAGAGACATAGATTTGGTCTTTTCACATAGTCCCATATTTCTTGGAGGCTTTGCTCATTTCTTTTTATTCTTTTTTCTCTAAACTTCCCTTCTCGCTTCATTTCATTCATTTCATCTTCCATTGCTGATACCCTTTCTTCCAGTTGATCGCATCAGCTCCTGAGGCTTCTGCATTCTTCAGGTAGTTCTCGAGCCTTGGTTTTCAGCTCCATCAGCTCCTTTAAGCACTTCTCTGTATTGGTTATTCTAGTTATACATTCTTCTAAATTTTTTTCAAGGTTTTCAACTTCTTTGCCTTTGGTTTGAATGTCCTCCCGTAGCTCAGAGTAATTTGATCATCTGAAGCCTTCTTCTCTCAGCTCATCAAAGTCATTCTCCATCCAGCTTTGTTCCGTTGCTGGTGAGGAACTGCGTTCCTTTGGAGGAGGAGAGACGCTCTGCATTTTAGAGTTTCCAGTTTTTCTGTTCTGTTTTTTCCCCATCTTTGTGGTTTTATCTATTTTTGGTCTTTGATGATGGTGATGTACAGACGGGTTTTTGGTGTGGATGTCCTTTCTGTTTGTTAGTTTTCCTTCTAACAGACAGGACCCTCAGCTGCAGGTCTGTTGGAATACCCTGCCATGTGAGGTGTCAGTGTGCCCCTGCTGGGGGGTGCCTCCCAGTTAGGCTGCTCGGGGGTCAGGGGTCAGGGACCCACTTGAGGAGGCAGTCTGCCCGTTCTCAGATCTCCAGCTGCATGCTGGGAGAACCACTGCTCTCTTCAAAGCTGTCAGACAGGGACATTTAAGTCTGCAGAGGTTACTGCTGTCTTTTTGTTTGTCTGTGCCCTGCCCGCAGAGGTGGAGCCTACAGTGGCAGGCAGGCCTCCTTGAGCTGTGGTGGGCTCCACCCAGTTGGAGCTTCCTGGCTGCTTTGTTTACCTAAGCAAGCCTGGGCAATGGCGGGCGCCCCTCCCCCAGCCTCGCTGCCGCCTTGCAGTTTGATCTCAGACTGCTGTGCTAGCAATCAGTGAGATTCCGTGGGCGTAGGACCCTCCGAGCCAGGTGTGGGATATAGTCTCGTGGTGCGCCGTTTTTTAAGCCGGTCTGAAAAGCGCAATATTCGGGTGGGAGTGACCCGATTTTCCAGGTGCGTCCGTCACCCCTTTCTTTGACTCGGAAAGGGAACTCCCTGACCCCTTGCGCTTCCCAGGTGAGGCAATGCCGCGCCCTGCTTCGGCTCGCGCATGGTGCGCGCACCCACTGACCTGCGCCCACTGTCTGGCACTCCCTAGTGAGATGAACCCGGTACCTCAGATGGAAATGCAGAAATCACCCGTCTTCTGCGTCGCTCACGCTGGGAGCTGTAGACCAGAGCTGTTCCTATTCGGCCATCTTGGCTCCTCCTCCACCACCAGGCTTATCTTACAAAAGCTCCTGAAGGAAGCACTAAATATGGAAAGGAAAAACCAGTACCAGCCACTGCAAAAACAAACCAAAATGGAAACACCATCGACACTATGAAGAAACAGCATCAACCGATGGGCAAAATAACCAGCTAGCGTCATAATGACGGGATCAAATTCACACATAACAATATTAAACTTAAATGTAAACAGGCTAAATGCCCCAATTGGAAGGCACAGACTGGCAAATTAGATAAAGAGTCAAGACCCATCCATGTGCTGTATTCAGGAGACCTATCTCACATGCAAAGACACACATAGTCTCAAAATAAAGGGATACAAGAAGATTTACCAAGCAAATTGGAAGCAATAAAAAGCAGGGGTTGCAATCTTAGTCTCAGATAAAGCAGACTTTAAATCAACAAAGTTCAAAAAAGACAAAGAAGGGGATTACATAATGGTAAAGGGATCAATGCAACAATAAGAGCTAACTGTCCTAAATATATATGCACCCAATACAGGAGCACCCAGATTCATAAAGCAAGTTCTTAGAGACCTACAAAGAGACTTAAGACTCCCACACAAAAATAGTAGGAGACTTTAACACACCACTATCAATATTAGACAGATCGATGAGACAGAAAATTAGCAAGAATATTCAAGACTTGAACTCAGCTCTGGACCAAGTGGACCTAATAGACATCTACAGAACTCTCCACCCCAATAGAACGACTGCTAGCCAGAATAATAAAGAAGAAAAGAGAGAAGAATCAAATAGACAGAATAAAAAATGATAAAGGGGACGTCACCACTGATCCCACAAAAATACCAACTACCTTCGGAGAATAATATAAACACCTCTACACAAACAAACTAGAAAATCTAGAAGAAATGGTTAAATTCCTGGACACATATACCCTCCAAAGACGAAAACAGGAAGAACAGAATATACATTCTTCTCAGTACCACATAGCACTTATTCTAAAATTGACCACATAATTGGAAGTAAGACATTCCTTAGCAAATGCAAAATAACAGAAATCATAAATAAACAGTCTCCCAGACCACAATGCAATCAAATTAGAACTCAGAATTAAGAAACTGACTCAAAACTGCACAACTGCATGGAAACTGAACAAACTGCTTCAGAATGGCTACTGGAGTAAATAACGAAATTAAGACAGAAATAAATAAGTTCTTTGAAACCAATGAGAACAAAGATACAATGTATAAGAATCTCTGGGACATAGCTAAAGCAGTGTTTAGAGAGAAATTTATAGCACTATATGTCCACAGGAGAAAGTGGGAAAGATCTAAAATCGACACCCTAACATCACAATTAAAAGAACTAGAGAGGCAAGTGCAAACAAATTCAAAAGCTATCAAAGGACAGGAAATAACTAACATCAGAGCAGAACTGAAGGAGATAGAGACACAAAAAACGCCTCAAAAAATCAATGAATCCAGGAGCTGGTTTTTTGAAAAGATTAAGAAAATAGATCAACTGCTAGCCAGAATAATAAAGAAGAAAAGAGAGAAGATTCAAGTTGACAGAATAAAATATGATATCACCACTGATCCCACAAAAATACCAACTACCATCAGAGAATAATATAAACACCTCTACACAAATAAACTAGAAAATCTAGAAGAAATGGATAAATTCCTGGACACATATACCCTCCGAAGACGAAAACAGGAAGAAGTCGAATCCCTGAATACACCAATAACAAGTTCTGAAACTGAAGCAGTAATTAATAGCCTACCACCAAGAAAACCCCAGGGCCAGATGATTCACAGCCAAATTTTACCAGAGGTACAAAGAGGAGCTGGTACCATTCCTTCTGAAACTATTTCAAACAATAGAAGAAGAAGGAGTCCTCCCTAACTCATTTTATGAGGCCAGCATCATCTTGCTACCAAAACCTGGCAGAGACACACACAAAAAAGGAAAATTTCAGGCCAATCTCCCTGATGAACATTGATGCGAAAATCCTCAGTAAAATACTGGCAAACCAAATCCAGCAGCACATCAAAAACTTATCCACCACAATCAAGTCGGCTTCATCCCTGGGATGCAGGGTTGGTTCAACATACACAAATCAATAAACATAATCCATCACATAAACAGAGCCAATGACAAAAACCACATGATTATCTTAATAGATGCAGAAAACACCTGCAATAAAACTCAACACCACTTCAGATTAAAAATTCTCAATAAATCAGGTATTGATGGAACGTATCTCAAAATAATAAGAGCTATTTATGACAAACCCACAGCCAATATCATACTGAATGGGCAAAAGCTGGACACATTCCCTTTGAAAACTAGCACAACATAGCACAAAACAGCACAACATGAAAACTATTCAACATAGTATTGGAAGTTCTGGCCAGGGCCATCAGGCAAGACAAAGAAATAAAGCATATTCAAATAGAAAAAGGGGAAGACAAATTATCTCTCTTTGCAGATGACATGATTGTATATGTAGAAAACCCCATCATCTCAGACCAAAATCTCCTTAAGCTTATAAACAACTTCAGCAAAGTCTCAGGATACAAAATCAATGTGCAAAAATCACAAGCATTCCTGTACACCAATAATAGACAAACAGACAGCCAAATCATGAGTGAACTCCCATTCACAATTGCTACAAAGAGAATTAAATACCTAGGAATAAAACTTACAAGGGATATGAAGGATCTCTTTAAGGAGAACTACAAGCCACTACTTAAGGAAGTAAGAGAGGACACAAACAAATGGAAAAACATTCCATACTCATGGATAGGAAGAATCAGTATAGTAAAAATGACCACACTGCCCAAAGTAATTTATAGTTTCAAAGCTATTCCTATCAGCTACCATTAACTTTCTTCACAGAATTAGAAAAAACTACTTGAAATTTCATATCAAACCAAAAAAGAGCCTGTACACTCAAGACAACCCCAAGCAAAAAGAACAAACATCACACTACCTGACTTCAAACTAAACTACAAGGCTACAGTCACCAAAACAGCATGGTACTGGTACCAAAACAGATATATAGACCAATGGAACAGAAAAGAGGCTTCAGAAATAACACCACACATTTACAATCATCTGATCTTTGACAAATCTGACAAAAACAAGCAATGGGGAAAGGATTCCCTATTTAATAAATAGTGTTGGGAAAACTGGCTAGCCATATACAGAAAACTGAAACTGGACCTCTTCCTTATATCTTATACAAAAATTAACTCAAGATGGATTAAAAATTTAAACATAAGACCTAAAACCATAAAAACCCTAGGAAAAAACCTAAGCAATACCATTCAGGACATAGGCATTGGCAAAGACTTCATGACTAAAACACCAAAAGCAATGGCAACAAAAGCCAAAATTGACAAATGGGATCTAATTAAACTAAAGAGCTTCTGCACAGAAAAGAAACTATCATCAGAGTGAACAGGCAACCTACAGAATGGGAGAAAATTTTTGCAATCTATCTGTCTGACAAAGGGCTAATATTCAAAATCTATGAGGAAGTTAAACAAATTTACAAGAAGAAAACAAACAATCCTATCAAAAAGTGGGCAAAGTATATCAACAGACACTTCTCAAAAGAAGACATTTATGCAGTCAACAAACATAGGGAAAGAAATGTTCATCATCACTGGTTATTAGAGAAATGCAAATCAAAACCACAATGAGATACCATCTCACACCAGTTAGAATGGCATTCATTAAAAAGTCAGGAAACAACAGATGCTGGTAAGGATGTGGAGAAATAGGAATGCTTTTACACTGCTGGTGGGAGTGTAAATTAGTTCAACCATTGTGGAAGACAGTTTGCCGAATCCTCAAGAATCTAGAACTAGAAATACCATTTGACCCAGCTATCGCATTACTGGGTATATACCCAAAGGATCATAAATCATTTTATTATAAAGACACATGCACACATATGTTTATTGCAGCACTTTTCACAACAGCAAAGACTTGGAACCAACCCAAATGGTCATCAATGTTAGACTGGATAAAGAAAATATGGCACATATACACCATGGAATACTATGCAGCCATGAAAAAGAATGAGTTCATGTCCTTTGCAGGGACATGGAGGAAGCTGGAAACCATTATTCTTAGCAAACTCACAAAGGAACAGAATACCAAACACTGCATATTCTCACTCATAAGTGGGAGTTGGACAATGAGAATGTATGGGCACAGGGAGGGGAACATCACATACCAAGGCCTGTTGGGGGTTGGGAGGCAAGGGGAGGGATAGCATTAGGAGAAATACCTAATGTAGATGATGGGTTGATGGGTGTAGCAAACCACCATGGCACATGTATACATATGTAACAAACCTGTATGTTCTGCACATGTATCCCAGAACTTAAAGTAAAATAATTTTTAAAAAGAATAAGGAGTTTCATTTGGAATTCCTTTTAAGGAACCAGAATTCAGCCCCATTGCTCTACTCACATAAAATAATGAATAGTTTCAATTTTCTCCATTACAATACTGCTTTCTCATCCACAACTGACTATAGACATTCCTGTAAGATGAGGGTTTCCAACCTACAGTCTATGGAGAAGCCACAGATGGGTATGTGCAATAAGCTTTGTCCAAAGACTGCACACACAATTTGTCTCTTACTCCTCTGAACTATTTTTTAATAAATGGAAGTGCTGTTGTAATTGAGAACATAAAAAATTAGCATAAAAACATTATCGTATTAACAGTATCTTTTGTTATCATGTATTTTCTCAATCGATGAAGATAAAATATACTGACAACCTGCGATAAAGGAGTATACTTGAAATTTTGAGGTGTAATGCTAGAGAAAGTTGGGAATCTTTTTCAATATGTTTTATATTAATTAAATTCTGGTCTTTCTTTAACTTCTTTATGGCCTCCCACTGTGTGTCTCACCATGATCTCCAAAATGTCAAATAATTTGAATGGTTCACACGTATGTATGTTTGTTTGTTTGTTTGTTTTCTTGTTTTTTTGTTTGTTAACTTTCCTGGTCTACCAATCTCAGCCAGTTGGCTGGCTTTTGATGTCAAGCTTGTTCCCTTGTGGTTCAAGAAGACCACAACATCACAGCCACATCCAAAGGCCAAAAAAAAAATAACATTTTTTTTCTCACCCATCTCTTTTTATCAGGAGGAAAATCTTTCCCAGAAGTCCCTCCCTGAGAACATTCCCAGAAGATCCCCTCAGGGACCACTAACAAGGAGAGTTCACATGGCCAAACTCAAACTGCAAGGAGGCAGGGAAAACAAGCACTGGAATTTTCACCTCTATAGCAAGAAGTGGGTACTTCCGGCAGAGTTAGGAGACAAGAAATGGAAAAAAGGCTGATGAGTGTTTCCCTTAGATAGAGGCTGTAAATTCAAGCTGAAAGGACACATATGTAGGCTTTGGGAGCCAAATCTACTCTTGTTCTAAGCCTGCTTTAGCTCTAATTTATCTCCCCATCCAATTCTTTACTTCCTTTTTAATCCAGTTATTCCCAAAGATCTTTATGGAGTGAGTTTTCTTTGTTCTCAAGATAATTTAAATTCATTGTAGAAAAATTTAAAATACCAGTAAGCAAATACTAGAAAAAGTAAGTTATACTACTCTGAGACAAATACTGTTAATAGCTTGGTACATATTTCTTTAATCATTGTTATAGTAACATATAGCAACGTTTAAATATATTTAATATATTAAATATATTATGTTTAATTTATATATTAAATATATTTAAACATGTAACAATGTTTAAAGAAATGTTACTATAACAATGTTTAAAGAACTATATATCACATATACATTATACAAACATATATAATATGCATATATGTATATACATACATATATGTATACAACATACATATATATGTTATACATTTGGGTATATATGTTACACATATACTTTTGTGTGTATGTGTACATACATATAAATGTGTATGTACCAACACACATTTGTATGTTATATGTATAGATATACATATATATAACACATATATAACATATAACAATGTTTAAAGAAATAAATATGTAGTAATATACAATGTTTAAAATACATTTTTGCAAGGTATTTTCCTTAAGTGTTTTCTTCTACTTCAATATATATAGGAATGCAAAAATGCAAGAGAAATCACTGTGCTTAACTTTAAAAGTTGAACTATTTTGGAAAGCAAATTGAAGTCTTTAGAAAGTAGCCAATGCCAACTGATAGACAAAGATAATAGGAAAAAGAAATAGTCATAAAAGAGTTTGAAATAGTGTCAATTTCAAGTTAATTCATCAAGTTTATACATTAGTAAATGTGAAGTTACATGGTATTTGGCCAAAGTGTAATATTTGATGAAATTAATTTCCAGTCTAACATTTGAAATAAGAACACCATTAGATTTCCATGCATATCCAGGTTTGCTTTGACTATTACAGGCATAAGTCATTCCTTTTAACTCTGTTATGAATAATTCTGTAGCATTAGAAGGATTTAGGGTATTAAATGTTTGTTCTAGTTTACAAAAACATCCACAGAAAAAGCACTTTTATCTTTCAGAGTTTTCACTGAGCTTTTTCAAGGAACTTATTCAAATTCACCCTAAAACTCATTTTTGAATAACAAATATAGTAACTTTAAATTAGTCAGCATCACAGAAACGTTTTCCTTGCACTTCTAGAAAACACCTGCCCACAGCTCACATCTCATGGAGATGATGACAGCTTGATAGTGTGATTTTGACCAGCCATCTTGACTTTGCTTCTTTGATGCAGCTATTTGGCCATGGGAATGTTTTGATGTTGTTCATATTCCAGCTTTGTCATTTATTAGATGTTTTCTGGTGACCTATGACTTAATCTTTATAAAGGCTCCACTTTCTCATGTATAGAATAAAAATAGTAATATGCACCTAATAAGCTTGTGGTGAGGATCAAATGAAATATTTTAAGTGCTTATGTCTAGGACATATCAGTGGCTCAGTAAGTGATAGCAATGACAAAATCAGCAACTGGGGTATTGATGATGTTGATGGATGAAGATGGAGCAAGTGCCTGTACAACATAGGACTAAAAAGATGCTCTCCCTTTATCTGAGGGTCCGGTTCAAGCATCCCTAAACATAAAGCATGTTCAGTAAGCTTAATTATCAACTTTCAGAATTAAGTTGGGAAAATTAAAGTTATGTGAACTTCAGAATCAAAAAAGTTAGAGGCAAGAGTACTATCATGTGTTTGGTAGTGGCACTTACTGATGAAAGGTGACACTACAGGCCAGAAGTACCTTTCACATCTATTTCTTTCCTCAATTTACTGACTTAATTGGTTTTTAACATACTGATGGTTCATTTTTTGCCAGGTATTTTCTAGGTTCTTATTTTTGTCTTGGTATTGCAAAAGTTCTAGAAGCTATTAATGAAGTCAGGGTATGCCCAGCTATCAAAGAAATGTTTATGATATAGACTTAGGCATATAGAAAGGAAAAAAGTCAATGGTGGAGAATAGACTGCAGTTTGGAAAATGCTATGAACCAATCCACTAAAACAAATGTTAAAAGAGGAACCACTACTGTTTCCAGAGAATCCTCATGAAAACTTCAACCATGAGTGCACACATAGTACTAGAAACATACATGGCTCCTTAAAAAGATTCTTCAGAAACATGTGGCTGCTTCTCTTTGTCCAGGATAAAACTTGCTATTACAGCATTTCCCAGTGTGAAAGAAATTGGAGTAGAAAGATTTCAATGTCGATTTCTGCTGGTAAACTTTTCCACAGCTATTCCTCCCATCCCCATCAAACACTATCATCATTAAAAAGAATAGAGAAGAAAAACAACCACATTGTCCTATGAAATAGACAATAAAAATTAGATACAGTTTTTGCTGAAAGTGTAAAAGGAAGATAATTCTCTTAAGAAGCATGCCTCTGTTGACGTCAAATAAAGTTGTATGACTTAAGAAAGAAGGTACAACTAATTACTGATTATCTTCCACTCCATGAAAGGAAAGGTGGAAACAGATGATATTATAATTTGAATCAATTTATTGAATTTAAAATTACTACTTTCCTACAGAATCTGTCTATGATGGTCACAGTAACCAGAGATCTGCAATGTAGTTTGCCTTGCCTGTGAATCCTGGTGTGTGTACATGTTTATGCATAGACGTATATAGGAACAAAATGTTTAGCCAGCAGCTGATGGAAAAACATTTGTCCAGTGTTTTGAAATATACAATTCTATCTTGGATGACAACAGCTTGATGTAAATTTGACACTCTTGTCTACAAATGTTGGTGTGGCAGGCTTAGTGACAAGAATATGGCTGAAAATTCTATTCTGGCTCAGTGTAAGCATTTAAGCATATGTCCATTTATCTCCTCCTGTACCAGTAACATATCCTATTCAACAGATGGGGCAGGTTACTGAGAACAAAGAATGATCGTGGCTTACGTTGTCTGCCCCACAAACACCTCTTTGAAAAGAATTTAGCCTTCACTTTTCAGAGCACTTTGATGTTTCGCATTTGGTTTAAGGCTAGTTTGGTATTGAAAAAGACTGTACATTCTTAATTCCTCAACACAGGAGTATATAAGAAAGGGAATTTTAACCCTTGATATTCTTGCCTGAAATCATCAGGCTAGGTAATATTAAATTTGAGTTAGCACACTTACAAATTTCAGCCTGAGAATTTATATGGTGACCTAAAAGTTTCTCAAATCAAAGTTGAGTGGAGAAGCTTTTCAATGACTAAATCTGACAAGTAAATGAGTATACACACATACACACAGTCACTCAACATCTACCATAGACTCATCAGTTTTCTCCAGTATAGGTTCACTATTGAGAGAAAGAAAAAGGAAGGAAGAAAGGAGTTTGCACATGAAAATTTAAGCCTCTAAAGTATGTAAAATTCCTGAAAAATGAACAAAACAGATTTTTGGATTTTATAAATTTATAAATCGATTGATAGATTTTATAAATCAATATCACTTCATATTTCTCCATTGATTTATATCATTTTTTCAGAAATATTTTATCTGGTTTCTGATAAGCTCTTATTGCATTAACTTTTACTTTAATTATTTGTGGCTATTTCACACAAACTGTATTTCAAAGCCGTTGCAGCACAATGGTTAAAACAGATCTGTGTTAGAATCCTGTCTCTCTTGTAAACTCTATTTGCTTTACAAAAGTAAACTAACCAGTCATCAGTAAAGGAGGCACTGTAATATCCACCCCACCAGACACTCTAAGGATAGAGTAAGCTCTACACGCAAGGTGCTTAGTACAGTGTCTTGTCCACAGTAACATTAAAAAAAATGTCAATACCTGCTAAACTTAGATTTCAAACCTGGCTACTTATTAGAACTTGGGTAGCTTTTTAAATACTGATACTGATGTCCCCATCCCATTCCAATGAAATCAGAATCTCTTTTTAATGCTCTCTTATTATTTATTATAATAATATTTTAATGTGCAATCTGAGTTAAAACCCACTTAGGCATTTTGTGGGCAAGGATTGTATCTATCTTTTTCACCATTTCATACCTATGACCTAGCACAGTACTTGGTACAGAAAAGGTACTCAATATATATCTTGAATGAATTAATTTAAAAGGTCTGTCTGTTCAACATATTTCAAGATAAATTAACAACAAATATCAGTACATGAAATGTTTATAAGACCAAGAAAAAAGAAAAGAAAAGTAATTCCGTATCCAAATGGAAACCTGAGCACACCATAGCTTCCATATTTAACTTCCAGGCAATAGAAGCATATGCCTTTCTGAAAGGGTGGACTGCCCCTCCACACCTGTGGGTATATGTCATCAGGTGGGATGAGAGACTAAGAAAAGAAATAAGACACAGAGACAAAGTATAGAGAAACAACAGTGGGCCCAGGAGACCGGAACTCAGCATACCAAGGACCTGCACCAGCACTGGTCTCAGAGTTCCCTCAGTTTTTATTGATTACTATTTTCACTATCTCAGCAAGAGGAATGTGGTAGGAGAGCAGGGTGATAATAGGAAGAAGGTCAGCAAGAAAACATGTGAGCAAAGGAATCTGTGTCACAAATAAGTTCAAGGAGAGGTATTATGCCTGGATGTGCACGTAGGCCAGATTTATGTTTCTCTCTGCCCAAACATCTCCGTGGAGTAAAGAATAACAAAGCAGCATTGCTGCCAACATGTCTCACCTCCCGCCACAGGGCAGCTTTTCTCCTATCTCAGAATTGAACAAATGTACAATCAGGTTTTATACTGAGACATTCAGTTCCCAGGGGCAGGCAGGAGACAGTGGCCTTCCTCTACCTCAACTGCAAGAGGCCTTCCTCTTTTACTAATCCCCCTCAGCACAGACCATTCATGGGTGTCGGGCTGGGGGACGGTCAGGTCTTTCCCATCCCACAAGGCCATATTTCAGACTATCACATGGGGAGAAACCTTGGACAATACCCGGCTTTCCATGGCAGAGGTCCCCGCGGCTTTCTGCAGTGCATTGTGGCCCTGGTTTATCGAGACAGGAGAATGGCGATGACTTTTACCAAGCATACTGCCTGTAAACATTTTGTTAACAAGGCACATCTTGCACAGCCCTAGATCCCTTAAACCTTGATTCCATACAACACATGTTTCTGTGAGCTCAAGGTTGGGGCAAAGTTACAGATTAACAGCATCTCAGGGCAAGGCAATTGTTCAGGGTATAGGTCAAAATGGAGTTTCTTATGTCTTCCCTTTCTACATAGACACAGTAACAGTCTGATCTCTCTTTTCCTTACACATTTCCAGTCATCGTTGTATTATTCAGGTAAAATAAGAAGTGGATAATTTTGTTTAATCAGTAGAGCAACTAATAAGAGCTTTTACAACAACTTATAAAAATCTTACACTAGAAGAATAGTCCTCCACCTTTTTACTTTCACAGCATACTTATGAATACAGGAATGTTTGTCCACATACAAGAAGGCACTAAAAGCCTCAAAGCAACACCAAATAAGCCAGAAGCAACTACAACATGATCATTACTATGAGTGGAAAAATGTCTCACAAGATTTATAAAACTCACTCAGTTATCCAATCATTTCCTCAATCTTGTTGTAGAGAATAGGTTTTAGAAGAATTTTGTTCTTTCTTTACTTCCTTATAAATTCATGTGACAAAGTTCTCACACATTCCAGTAAGCGTTCAAAAGATTTTCAATGCCATTTTAGCTTACAGTAATAGCAAATTATATTCACTTATACTCTATATGCACCCCACAACCCTCTGAGCTCAAAGTTATATCTGACTGAAATTTTCAAGGTGGTAAGTATACTCGGTTGTGGTAAAAGGTAACATTATTCACTGATTACATTATCCAGCTGTTTCTATAATAGTGCTATATAACAATACTTCCCCAAACTCAGCAATTTACAATTACAAGCATTTATACACATGCTTCTGGGATGGCAGGGAAGCTGCAGTTTGACTAATGTAGCCCGAGCGAGCTTGGCTGAGCAGCTCTTCCTCCTGCTTCAGGTCAGCCGGGCACTGCTCCAGACTGTGGGTTGTAGGTCTGCTCCGATGTCATATTTTAGGTCCCAGAAAAAGGGAACATATTCTTCATGTGGCAGATCACCAGAATGCAAGAGAAGCAAATCTAATCACAAAGCACATTTCAAGCATCTGCTCATCTCAAAGCTGACTTCATCCACTGGCCAAAACAAGGCATCTGGCCCATCCCCAAAATCAAGGTGATGGGGGGAGAAAGATGTATGTTATCCATTATGAAGCTATGGCAAGTAAATGGATGTGTAATTCTGTTCAAGGGAAGCTAAGCGCTCAGTTTCATACTGAGCAAAATATAGTGGCGTACAATTTGAGAACTCCTGCCAGAAAACTCCTGCCAGAGGAAAGAGAATAAGGCAAGCAGCATTGATTATCATGCTTTGACTGAATAGGTGGATACCTTTCCAACTGGTTTGCTCAAAATATCAAAATGGCTCTCTACCTACCAGAATTTAAATTTTTATGATTAGAATCTCATGTTAGTTAAACAACCAAAATTAGAGCTCCAAGAGACTCCAATAAAATTTAGAATATTTCCTTAGAGACAGAGTAATAGAATCAGGTATCCTGAACCAGGCACAACAAGGTTTGAACCCCAGCTCCTACACTGACTAGCTGCGTGATCTTAAGTTACTTAAGTCTCTAAATGCTTGGAGTTTTTTGTTTCCTAGGTTGTTTTGGGCCGTTTTATTTTATTTCATCTATGTCTGTACATTGGAAATAGTACTGACCTCATGGAATGGCAGTGAGGATTAACTGAGCAAATAAGAAAAGCATCTGACCAACTATTGGTGCAATTTCTTCATTCCCTTTCAGCCCTGAGAGCAGGGCCCACTTATGAGACTGGCTGTTTAGTTTCCTAAGAGAAGAGCAGAGGGAAAAGAGATGGTGATGATACAGCCTAAATTTCTTGGCACAGTCTTCATCTCTCTAAATATGTTTGTACCTTTGACACAATGTGTCTTTATTTCTTATTTAGAAAACACTATCACTCTTAGATGGATGACCTGGCAGTTACATGTGAGAAAGAAGATGCTCATCACTCTCTGCCCTCAACCTTCTTCATTAATCACCTCTCATCTAATTCTAACACACACTTTACTTCAATGCCATTTACTCTGTAAAGTATACATTGGAATCGCATGTATTCCCTGACCCTACGCTGCTCTCAACTAGGCTGGGTGCTCCTCCCATGTGCTCTATAGATCGTAGTAATTCTCCATCTTAACATTTCTCATGTCACATTGCAATTGTGCATTATGTGGATCCCCACTCTGCTCTAAGCTCTTGTCTGTCTTGTTCATTCATTTTTTGTAGGATATGACAGTGATGGGCATCTATTATTTTGGCCTGGCCAGCATCCAGCCCTTCTTCTTGTGGTATCTCCTTAGTGGCATTATTTTTTATCCCTAGATTTAGCTTTAACTAAAAGTCTACCCATGAACCCTTCCCTAAATAATTTTTTTTAAAAGATCTCCTTTTGCTTACAACAGTTTGCATTACATTTGGAACTTCCAACTGAAATGACTGACATATAGAGGTGCTGGTTCATGGCCAAAGGGGTATTGCCAGTTACCAACCAAAAATATCCAATTTAATGAGTCAATGTAGGGTAAACTGTTTCTCTTCTGCCCCCAAGTGGAAGCCAAGATTGAGTGCATTAGACTGAGGGTTCAGGGCATAGGCAGGGCATTGGGCCTCTTGCTCTGAGAAGCCTGGAGCCACAGACCCAGGGTACAGGGACTTGAAGGACACCAATAAACAGGAAGTGGGGAATGCAGATGCCTCTGCAAACAAGCTCCCCTGGCCTCATCGCTTGGCATGGGACTCATCATGCTCCTCCCACAGGACAAATCTCAGTCTCCTGACAACGATGGGAAAGAGGATCAAATAGCTCAACTTCAGGAAGAAGTTGTTATGTTATTTTAAGAGTGAATGGAAGTCATTAGTACCATGACATTCCCGGTGTGGGCCTAGTCACGGAGCTGCCTGTTTGCCTTTGAAGCCGGCTTGATGCAGCTGCTCCTGCATGTTTGCTCTGAAAATAAGATCAGACACCTAATCCTCTCCCACAAGCCATTACACGTTAGAAATGCCTGATTCTCCCCAGGCTGCCTACAATCTCATGACCTGTCGTTTTTTTGCATTTACATCAGAGGGGATTTTCTTCCCTCTGCCTTACATTTCCACAGTTTCATAAAACTCTACATAATTGAGGGTTTCAAACAGCAGTGATGGATTGCATGACCTATTAAGTAATTTGATAGCCTACACCTCATTTTGCATTCAAAGACATGGGGTGAGCACAGAGAAAACGGACCTTCCTGGATCCCCTGATGGCTATGTGGTTGCCAACAGCTTTCCAGTGAAACACCTGTGAGAAACTGACCTATGCACATTGATTAGTAAGATTAGACTCAGAATTTGTGACAGAAAGAAGTATTTGAACACTTGTGCTTTGCACATATATGAATACATTTCTTTGCAATTGATTTTTGTATATAGGCAGAGGGTTGAGCAAAGCAGGGATAGAATTAAGTCCCTGAAAGCAAGAGCTGCTGATTTCTGATTAGGACCATATCCGGGAGTGCCATGGGTTTCAAATTGTATTCTTTAACCTCTTTGCCCTCACATGTGGGTCTGGAAGGAGTTTGCTGAGGGTTCCATGATGATTAACTGGTTACTTCTAACCACCATCAATATTTTACTTGAGGGTAATAATAATTCCTTCTTCCTTTTTTCACATTTTTTAGTAAATCAAGATTTTCAAGGGACTATATTGGATAAAGGTTTTAGCAAATTGTTATTTTTTATTTTTTATCATGAATTGAGTTGTGTAAATTTGGATAGTATTTCAAAGGGTTCTGTGGTTTTAGAAAGTTTGATGGTAGCTAACTCGAGGTATTTCTCAGTCCTATAACTTCCAGCTTCAAGGTGATCCCTATGAGCAAGACCAAATACTGCCTAAATGATGCGGCCTCTATATTCACATCATCATTGGTTTCCTTTCCATTTTTTTACTCCCTCAAATTCCTACTAAAAACAAAAAAAGACACTAAATGAAACTAAAACTATGTCCAAAATATAAATAAACATGTATATATTGCTCTTTTAGAAGGCAGGTCTCATAATGGCCAGTGACAGAAACCAAAGTCAAAATAGCTTAAACAAAAGCAGAATACATTGTGAAACTCAGGTGTCCAAAGGACAGGCAGCCAAGAAGTCAGGCAGAGCACAGAGCCCAGTGCTGGGAGGATTTTAGGACTATTGCCTTTCACTCTCTCTCTCTCTCTCTCTAATTTTTTTTATTATACTTTAAGTTCTAGGGTACATGTGCACAACGTGCAGGTTTGTTACATAGGTATACATGTGCCATGTTGGCTTGCTGCACCCATTACTCGTCATTTACGTTAGGTATTTCTCCTAATGCTATCCCTCCCCTTGCACCCCAGCCCATGACAGGCCCCACAGTGTGATGTTCCCCACCCTGTGTCCAAGTGTTCTCATTGTTCAATTCCCACTTATGAGTGAGAATATGTGCTGTTTGGTTTTCTGTCCTTGTGATACTTTGCTCAGAATGATGGTTTCTAGCTGCATCCATGTCCCTACAAAGGACATGAACTCATCATTTTTTATACCTGCATAGTATTCCATGGTGTATATGTGCCATATTTTCTTAATCCAGTCTATCATTGATGGACATTTGGGTTGGTTCCAAGTCTTTGCTATTGTGAATAGTGCCACAATAAACATATATGTACATGTGTCTTTATATTAGCATGCTTTATAATCCTTTGGGTATATACCTGGTAATGGGATGGCTGGGTCAAATGGTATTTCTAGTTCTAGATCCTTGAGGAATTGCCACACTGACTTCCACATTTGTTGAACTAGTTTACAGTCCCACCAACAGTGTAAAAGTGTTCCTATTTCTCAACATCCTCTCCAGGCCATTGTTTCCTGATTTTTAATGATCGCCATTCTAACTGGTATGAGATAGTATATCATTGTGCTTTTCATTTGTATTTCTCTGAGGGCCAGTGATGATGAGCATTTTTTCATGTATCTGCTGGCTGCATAAATGTCTTCTTTTGAGAAGTGTCTGTTCATATCCTTCACCCACTTTTTGATGAGGTTGTTTTTTTCTAGTAAATTTGTTTAAGTTCTTTGTAGATTCTGGATATTAGCCCTTTGTCAGATGGGTTGATTGCAAAAATTTTCTCCCATTCTATAGGTTGCCTTTTCACCCTGACGGTAGTTTCTTTTGCTGTGCAGAGGCTCTTTAGTTTAATTAGATCCCATTTGTCAATTTTGGCTTTTGTTGCCATTGCTTTTGGTGTTTTAGTCTTGAAGTCTTTGCCCATGCCTACGTCCTGAATGGCATTGCCTAGGTTTTCTTCTAGGGTTCTTATGGTATTAGGTCTAACATTTAAGTCTTTAATCCATCTTGAATTAATTTTTGCATAAGGTGAAAGGAAGAGATCCAGTTTCAGCTTTCTACATATGGCTAGCAAGTTTTCCCACAACCATTTATTAAATAGGAAATCTTTTCCCCATTTCTTGTTTTTGTCAGATTTGTCAAAGATCAGATGGTTGTACATGTGTGGTGTTATTTCTGAGACCTATGTTCTGTTCCATTGGTCTATCTCTGTGTTTTAGTACAAGTACCATGCTGTTTTGGTTACTGTAGCCTTGTAGTATAGTCTGAAGTCAGGTAGTATGATGCCTCCAGCTTGGTTCTTTTTGCTTAGGATTGTCTTGGCAATGCAGGCTCTTTTTTTGGTTCCATATGAACTTTAAAGTAGTTTTTTCCAATCCTGTGAAGAAAGTCTTTGGTAGCTTGATGGGGATGGCATTCAATCTATAAATTACCTTGGGTAGTATGGCCATTTTCACAATATTGATTCTTCCTATCCATAAGCATGGAATGTTCTTCTATTTGTTTGTGTCCTTTTTTACTTCATTGAGCAGTGGTTTGTAGTTCTCCTTGAAGAGGCCCTTCACATCTCTTGTAAGTTGTATTCCTAGGTATTTTATTTTGTTTGTAGCAATTGTGAATGGGAGTTCACTCATGATTTGGTTCTCTGTCTCTTATTGGTGTACAGGAATGCTTGTGATTTTTGCACATTGATTTTGTATCCTGAGACTTTACTGAAGTTGCTTATCAACTTAAGGAGATTTTGGGCTGAGACGATGGGGTTTTCTAAATATACAATCATGTCATCTGCAAATAGGGACAATTTGACTTCCTCTTTTCCTAATTGAATACATTTCTTTCTCTTGCCTGATTGCCCTGGCCAGAACTTCCAATACTATGTTGAATAGGAGTGGTGAGAGCGGGCATCCCTATCTTGTGCCAGTTATCAAAGGGAATGCTTCCCATTTTGCACATTCAGTATGATATTGGCTGTGGATTTGTCATAAATAGCTCTTATTATTTTGAGATACATTCCATTAATACCTAGTTTATTGACAGTTTTTATCATGAAGAGCTGTTGAATTTTGTTGAAGACCTTTTCTGTATCTATTGAGATAATCATGTGGTTTTTGTTGTTGGTTCTGTTTATGTGATGGATTACATTTATTGATTTGCGTATGTTGAACCAGTCTTGCATCTCAGGGATGAAGCCAACTTGATCGTGGTGGATAAGCTTTTTGATGTGCTGCTGGATTTGGTTTGCCAGTATTTTATTGAGGATTTTCACATGGATGTTCATCAGGGATATTGGTCTAAAATTTTCTTTTTTTGTGGTGTCTCTGCCAGGCTCCATTATCAGGATGATGTTGGCCTCATAAAATGAGTTAGGGAGGATTCCCTTTTTCTATTGATTGGAATAGTTTCAGAAGGAATGGTACCAGTTCCTCCTTGTACCTCTGGTAGAATTTCACTGTGAATCCGTCTGGTCCTGGACTTTTTTTGGTTAGTAGGCTATTAATTATTGTCTCAATTTCAGGGCCTGTTATTGGTCTATTCAGGGATTCAGCTTCTTCCTGGTATAGTCTTGGGAGGGTGTATGTGTCCAGGAATTTATCAATTTCTTCTTGATTTTCCAGTTTATTTGCATAGAGGTGTTTACAGTATTCTCTGATGGTAGTTTGTATTTCTGTGGGATCAGTGGTGATATCCCCTTTATCATTTTTTATTGTGTCTATTTCATTCTTCTCTCTTTTCTTCTTTATTAGTCTTGCTAGCAGTCTATCAATTTTGTTGATCTTTTCAAAAAACCAGCTCCTGGATTCATTGATTTTTTTCAAGGGTTTTTGTGTCTCCATCTCCTTCAGTTCTGCTCTGATCTTAGTTATTTCTAGCCTTCTGCTAGTTTTTGAATGTGTTTGCTCTTGCTTCTCTAGTTCTTTTAATTGTGATGTTATGGTGTGGATTTTCCATCTTTTCTGCTTTCTCTTGTGGGCATTTAGTGCTATAAATTTCCCTCTACACACTGCTTTAAATGTGTCCCAGAGATTCTGGTACATTGTGTCTTTGTTGTCATTGGTTTCAAAGAACATATTTATTTCTGCCTTCATTTCGTTATTTACCCAGTAGTCATTCTGGAGCAAGTTGTTCAGTGTCCATGTAGTTGTGCAGTTTTGAGTGAGTTTCTTACTCCTGAGTTCTAATTTGATTGCACTGTGGTCTGAGAGACAGTTTGTTGGGATTTCTGTTCTTTTACATTTGCTGAGGAGTGCTTTACTTCCAACTATGTGGTCAATTTTTGGAATAAGTGCGACGTGGTGCTGAGAGGAATGTATATTTTGTTAATTTGGGGTGGAGAGTTCTGTAGATTCTATTAGGTCTGCTTGGTGCAGAACTCAGTTCAATTCCTGGATATCCTTGTTAAGCTTCTGTCTCATTGGTCTGTCTAATATTGACAGTGGGATGTGAAAGTCTCCCATTATTATTGTGTGGAGTCTAAGTCTCTTTGTAGGTCTCTAAGAACTTGCTTTATGAATCTGGGAGCTCCTGTATTGGGTGCATATATATTTAGAATAGTTAGCTCTTCTTGTTGAATTGATCCCTTTACCATTATGTAATGGCCTTCTTTGTCTCTTTTGATCTTTGTTGGTTTAAAATCTGTTTTATCAGAGACTAGAATTGCAACCCCTGTTTTTTTTTTTTTTTTTTTTTTTTTTTTTTTTTTTTTACTTTCCACTTGCTTGGTAGATCTTCCTCCATCCCTTTATTTTTTTATTTATTTTTTTAATTGGTATGTTTTACTGTTTATTGCTGTAAGGAATTACATTAGTCAAATATAAATGTTTAGTACATTTTCTTTTTTTCTGATTTATTATCCTCTTTTTTTATTATTATATTTTAAGTTTTAGGGTACAAGTGCACAATGTGCAGGTTAGTTACATATGTATACATGTGCCATGTTGGTGTGCTGCACCCAGTAACTCGTCATTTAACATTAGGTATATCTCGAAATGCTATCCCTCCCCCCTGCCCCCACCCCACAACAGGCTCGGTGTGCGATGTTCCCCTTCCTGTGTCCATGTGTTCTCATTGTTCAATTCCCACCTATGAGTGAGAACATGCAGTGTTTGGTTTTTTGTCCTTGTGATAGTTTGCTGAGAATGATGGTTTCTAGCTTCATCCATGTCCCTACAAAGGACAAGAACTCATCATTTCTTATGGCTGCATAGTATTCCATGGCGTATATGTGCCACATTTTCTTAATCCAGTCTATCATTGTTGGACATTTGGGTTGGTTCCAAGTCTTTGCTATTGTGAATAATGCCACAATAAACATATGTGTGCATGTGCCTTTATAGCAACATGATTTATAATCCTTTGGGTATATACCCACTAATGGAATGACTGGGTCCAATGGTATTTCTAGTTCTAGATCCCTGAGAAATCGCCACACCAACTTCCACAATGGTTGAACTAGTTTACAGTCCCACCAACAGTGTCAAAGTGTTCCTATTTCTCCACATCCTCTCCAGCATCTGTTGTTTCCTGACTTTTTAATGATTGCCATTCTAACTGGTGTGAGATGGTATCTCATTATGGTTTTGATTTGCATTTCTCTGATGGCCAGTGATGATGAGCATTTTTTCATGTGTCTTTTGGCTGCATAAATGTCTTCTTTTGAGAAGTGTCTGTTTATATCCTTCACCCACTTTGTGATGGGGTTGTTTGTTTTTTCTCATAAATTTGTTGGAGTTCATTGTATATTCTAGATACTAGCCCTTTGACAGATGAGTAGATTGCAAAAATTTTCTCCCATTTTGTAGATTGCCTGTTCACTCTGATGGTAGTTTCTTTTGCTGTGCAGAAGCTCTTTAGTTTCATTAGATCCCATTTGTCAATTTTGGTTTTTGTTGCCATTGCTTTTGGTGCTTTAGACATGAAGTCCCTACCCATGCCTATGTCCTGAATGGTATTGCCTAGGTTTTCTTCTAGGGTTTTTATGGTTTTAGGTCTAACATGTAACTCTTTAATCCATCTTGAATGAATTTTTGTATAAGGTGTAAGGAAGGGATCCAGTTTCAGCTTTCTACATACGGCTAGCCAGTTTTCCCAGCACCATTTATTAAATAGGGAACCGTTTCCCCATTTCTTGTTTTTGTCAGATTTGTCAAAGATCAGATAGTTGTAGATATGTGGCATTATTTCTGAGGCTCTGTTCTGTTCCATTGGTCGATATCTCTGTTTCGGTACAAGTACCATGCTGTTTTGGTTACTGTAGCCTTGTAGTACAGCTTGAAGTCAGGTAGCATGATGCCTCCAGTTTTGTTCTTTTGGCTTAGGATTGACTTGGCAATGCGGGCTCTCTTTTGGTTCCATATGAACTTTAAAATAGTTTTTCCCAATTCTGTGAAAAAATTCATTGGTAGCTTGATGGGGATGGTATTGAATCTATAAATTACCTTGGGCAGTATGGCCATTTTCACGATATTGATTCTTCCTACCCATGAGCATGGAATGTTCTTCCATTTGTTTGTATCCTCTTTTATTTCATTGAGCAGTGGTTCGTAGTTCTCCTTCAAGAGGTCCTTCATGTCCCTTGTAAGTTGTATTCCTAGGTATTTTATTCTCTTTGAAGCAATTGTGAATGGGAGTTCACTCATGATTTGGCTCTCTGTTTGTCTGTTATTGGTGTATAAGAATGCTTGTGATTTTTGCACATTGATTTTGTATCCTGAGACTTTGCTGACATGGCCTATCAGCTTAAGGAGATTTTGGGCTAAGACAATGGGGTTTTCTAGATATACAATCATGTCATCCGCAAACAGGGACAATTTGACTTCCTCTTTTCCTAATTGAATACCCTATATTTCCTTCTCCTGCCTGATTTCCCTGGCCAGAACTTCCAACACTATGTTGAATAGGAGTGGTGAGAGAGGGCATCCCTGTCTTGTGCGAGTTTTCAAAAGGAATGCTTCCAGTTTTTGCCTATTCAATATGATATTGGCTGTGGGTTTGTCATAGATAGCTCTTATTATTTTGAGATACATTCCATCAATACCTAATTTATTGAGAGATTTTAGCATGAAGGGCTGTTGAATTTTGTCAAAGGCCTTTTCTGCATCTATTGAGATAATCATATGATTTTTTTGTTGGTTCTGTTTATATGCTGGATTATGTGAACAAAGACACAACATACCAGAATCTCTGGGACACATTCAAAGCAGTGTGTAGAGGGAAATTTATAGCACTAAATGCCCACAAGAGAAAGCAGAAAAGATCTAAAATTGACACCCTAACATCACAATTAAAAGAACTAGAGAAGCAAGAGCAAACACATTCAAAAGCTAGCAGAAGGCTACAAATAACTAAGATCAGAGCAGAACTGAAGGAAATAGAGACACAAAAAACCCTTCAAAAAATCAATGAATCCAGGAGCTGGTTTTTTGAAAAGATCAACAAAATTGATAGACTGCTAGCAAGACTAGTAAAGAAGAGAGAAGAATCAAATAGACCAATAAAAAATGATACAGGGGATATCACCACTGATCCCACAGAAATACAAACTACCATCAGAGCATACTATAAACACCTTTATGCAAATAAACTGGAAAATCTAGAAGAAATGGATAAATTCCTCGACACATACACCCTCCCAAGACTAAACCAGGAAGAAGTTGAATCTCTGAATAGACCAATAACAGGCTTTGAAATTGAGGCAATAATCAATCGTTTACCAACCAAAAAAAGTCCAGGACCAGATGGATTCACAGCCAAATTCTACCAGAGGTACAAGGAGGAGCTGGTACCATTCCTTCTGAAACTATTCCAATCAATAGTAAAAGAGGGACTCCTCCCTAACTCGTTTTATGAGGCCAGCATCATCCTGATACCAAAGACTGGCAGAGACACAACAAAAAAAGAGAGTTTTAGACGAATATCCCTGATGAACATCGATGCAAAAATCCTCAATAAAATACTGGCAAAACGAATCCAGCAGCACATCAAAAATCTTATCCACCATGTTCAAGCGGGCTTCATCCCTGGGATGCAAGCCTGGTGCAACATATGCAAAACCATCCTTTTATTTTGAGTCTATATGTGCCTCTGCACATGACATGGGTCTCCTGAATACAGCACAGTGATGGGTCTTGACTCTTTATCCAATTTGCCAGTCTGCATCTTTAATTGGGGCATTTAGTCCATTTACATTTAAGGTTAATATTGTTATGTGTGAATTTGATCCTCTCATGATGTTAACTGGTTATTTTGTCTGTTAGTTGATGCAGTTTCTTCCTAGTATCAATGGCCTTTACAATTTGGCATGTTTTTGTAGTGGCTGGTACAAGTTGTTCCTTTCCATGTTTAGTGCTTCCTTCAAGAGCTCTTGTATGGCAGGTCTGGTGGTGACAAAATCTCTCAGCATTTGCTTGTCTGTATAGGATTTTATTTCTCCTTCCTTTGTGAAGCATAGTTTGGCTGGATATGAAATTCTGGGTTGAAATTTCTTTTCTTTAAGAATGTTGAACATTGGCCCCCACTCTCTTCTGCCTTGTAGCGTTTCTGCCAAGAGATCCGCTGTTAGTCTCTTGGGCTTCCCTTTGTGGGTAACCGTCCTTTCTCTCTGGCTGCCCTTAACATTTCCTTCATTTCAACCTTGGTGAATCTGACAATTATGTGTCTTGGGGTTACTCTTCTTGAGGAGGTAACATCTTTGTGGTGTTCTCTGTATTTCCTGAATTTGAATGTTGGCATGCCTTCTAGGTTAAGGAAGTTCTGGATAATATCCTGAAGAGTGTTTTCCAACTTGGTTCCATTCTCCCTGTCACTTTCAGGTACACCAATCAAACATAGATTTGGTCTTTTCACATAGTCCCATATTTTCTGGAGGCTTTGGATGTTTCTTTTTACTCTTTTTTCTCTAAACTTCTCCTCTCCCTTTATTTCATTAATTTGATCTTCAATCACTGATACCCTTTCTTCCCCTTGATTGAACTGGCTATTGAAGCTTGTGCGTGCATCACGTAGTTCTCATGCCGTGGTTTTCAGCTCCATCACGTCATTTAAGGTCTTCTGTACGCTGTTTGTTCTAGTTAACCATTCGTCTAATCTTTTTTCAAGGTTTTTATCTCCCTTGCAATGGGTTTGAACAGCCTCCTTTACCTCAGAGAAGTTTGTTATTACCAACCTTCTGAAGCCTACTTCTGTCATCTCATCAAAGTCATTCTCCATCCAGCTTTGTTCCATTGCTTGCAAGGAGCTGCAATCCTTTGGAGTAGACGAGGCTCTCTGGTTTTTAAAATTTTCAGCTTTTCTGCTCTGGTTTCTCCCAATCTTTGTGGTTTTATCTAACTTTGGTCTTTGATGTTGGTGACCTACAGATGGGGTTTTGGTGTGGATGTCCTTTTTGTTGATGTTGATGCCATTCCTTTCTGTTTGTTAGTCTTCCTTCTAGGAATCAGGTCCCTCAGCTGCAGGTCTGTTGGAGTTTGCTGGAGGTCCACTCTGGATGCTGTTTGCTTGGGTATCACCAGCGGAGGCTGCAGGACAGCAAATATTGCTACCTGATCCTTCCTCTGGAAGCTTCATCCCAGAGGGGCACCCACCTGTATGAGGTGTCAGTTGGCCCCTACTGGGAGGTGTCTCCCAGTTAGGCTACATGGGAGTCAGGAACCCACTTGAGGAGGCAGTGTGTCTGTTCTCAGAGCTCAAACACTGTGCTGGGAGAACCACTGCTCTCTTCAGAGCTGTCAGACAGGGACGTTTAAGTCTGAAGAAGTTTCTGCTCCCTTTTGTTCAGCTATGCCCTGCCACTAGAGGTGGGGTCTACAGAGGCAGCAGGCCTTGCAGATCTGTGGTGGGCTCCATCCAGTTCGAGCTTCCTCAACCACTTTGTTTACCTACTCAAGCCTCAGCAATGGCAGACACCCCTCCCCCTGCCAGGTTGCTACCTCACCGGTCGATCTCAGACTGCTGCACTAGCAGTGAGCAAGGCTCCATGGGCATGGGACCCACTGAGCCAGGCATGCGCGGGATATAATCTCCTGGTGTGCCGTTTGCTAAGACCATTGGAAAAGCACAGTATTTGGGTGGAAGTGTCCCGATTTTCCAGGTACAGTCTGTCGCAGCTTCCCTTGGCTAGGAAAGGAAATCCCCAAACCCCTTGCACTTCCCAAGTGAGGTAATGCCCCGTCCTGCTTTGGCTCACTCTCCATGGGCTGCACCCACTATCTAACCAGTACCAATGAGATGAACCAGGTGCCTCAGTTGGAAATGCAGAAATCACCATCTTCTGTGTTGATCACACTGGGAGCTACAGACCGGAGCTGTTCCTATTCGGCCATCTTGGAACAAAATCCTCTCTTTAATTTTTTTCAGAGATGAGGTGTTGCTCTGTTGCCCAGGTTTGAGTGCAGTGGTGATGTGAGCATAGCTCACTGCTGCCTTGAACTCCGAGGCTCAAGCCATCCTTCCACCTCAGCCTCCTGAGTAGCTAAGACTGTAAGTGCATACCACCATGTGCAGCTAAATTTTAAAAAAAAATTTGCAGAAACAGGTTCTCGCTATGTTGCCCAGGCTGGTCTCAAACTCCTGGCCTCAAGTCATCCTCCAGCCTCAGCCTCCTGAGTAGCTAGACCTATAAGTGCGCACCACCATGCCCAACTAAATTTTTTGTTTGTTATTTGTTTTTGTTTTTGTTTTTGTAGAGATGAGGTCTCACTATGTTGCCCAGACTGGTCTCAAACTCCTGCCCTCAAGTGATCCTCTTGCCTTGGCCTCCCAAAGTGCTGGGTTTACAGGCATGAGCCACCATGCCTGGCCTCAATATAACTCTCTCTATCTCTCTCTATATATCTCTTCTTCTTTCCCTCTGAATCTCTCTCTTTTTCTACTTCTTTCTCTCTCTCTCTCTCTCCCTCTCTCTCTCTCTCTCCATCTCTCTCTCTCTCTCTCACACACACACACACACACACTTCTACCAATGTCTATCTTTCAGTCTCATTTTCTCCTATGCCAGCTTAACAACAGATCTGACTGCTGCACCCTTCAAAGTCTCCTATCTCCATCCCCAGATTGGAAATGCTCACTGGCTCTCAATTCAAAAATCCTGAGGAAAGACATTTTTGGGTTCAGCTTGTCTCTGTTGCTAGTCCTGGCAAAATCAAGAGTGGCCAAGAAGTAGATCTGCAAGAAAATGGCACCACCCATTCAACCTCAGGGAGTTAAATAGAGGGAGGAGGTGATACATGTACACATTACAATCGATGTCACAAAGACTACTGTAGAGATTTTGGAGTACTCTGGTGATCAATATTAAGTAAAAATGGCAGGATATTAAATATATCTATAGTATGATAACCATGTTTTTTTAAAAAAAATAGACTCAAATATACTATATTAGAGCAGAAACTTCTCTACCTTATTCACTTCTTTATGCAAGCATAGTCCCTAGCACATAACCAATTCTCAAGAAATACTTGTTAAATGAATAAATGCAATAAAAGTGAAAGGGGAAAAAAATGACAGAACCTATATATACCAAACACTAAAAGTTGTGATCTCTCCACATGAGATTACAAAAGAAATTAATTTTTCCTTGATATACTTCACTGAATGTTTAAATATCTTATATTTAACCTGCATTACTTTTAAAATCAGAAAATTAGAATGTTGTCAAGTTCCCTTCACAGCAATAAGGGGCTTTGTGCCCTGAGAGGCTCTGGAAATGTCAGGTGCAGGATCTGCTTCATCCAGCCCAAATCAGGCCACCTGTGGAGTGCAGGTTGTCCTGGGAAGAAAGAGCCTGTTCTAAGCTGTTTCCTCCTTGACAGTAAGATAGCAGAGGCAGGACTCTGGCTCCCAGGTCCACAGTGATGGGATACCTCTCTAATTCAGTGTCCCAGGGTTATTTTCAGCCCCTGCAGTGGCAGCTGCCCGGGAAGTAAAGAACAGAAAAACATCAAGGCAGAGCAGTTTGCCTCACCTGTGTGGAAATAAGTCAGCTTGCTCTTCCCCAAAGAATTTCAGAGCTTGACAAATGAAATCACTTCACCTTACAGAGCCAAAAAAGGAAGTGACTTTTGGAAAGTCACTTAAGCCCTTGAGCCTGTTTCCTCATCAGCCTGGAACCTGAATATGACTAGTTTTCCTGTACCCAGCTTAAGGCTCATCTTAGCATTTTAAAGAGACACAAATCCAAATTCAAAAATCAGTCAGATGTTGTGTGATGGACAGGCAAAAGGAAAGAGATATTCCACAGGCAAAGCACACAGAAAACCTTCCTAACAGAGGCTTTTGCATCTGTACCCTAAAGCCCAGGCCTGACTGCATTCGTTGCAGTGCACCTTGTTATTTTTGTTTCCTTAATTTGCTTGGTTTTCTTTCTCTCTCTCTTCCCTTGTTATCCACATTAACTGCCTAGGAAATTTATCTTTATATGTTTCTCTTCATGCTGATACAATTATACATAAGCATCTATATACACACAAACATATGTGATGGAAATTGCATTTTTGTCTTATAAAAATGAGATTATATAAAGTTTTCTGTATCATGCTTTTCTCATAACAATTCATGGAAGCCCCTTCCAATCATCTGATATAGGTCCAATTCTTTTTTGTTTAATCAAGGCATAATATTATAAAGGATGAATATTTCATAATTTAGTCAGCATTCCCTATTGATAAATGTCCTTGAACATTCTTATACCTGGTGCTTTTCTTTCAAAAAGTTTCTCAGAAGTGAGATTTTCTGGGTTGAGGGGTATGTGTATTTTTTATTTTAATAGCTTTTCTTAGTTTATTTTCCAAAAGTTTATAACAATTTCGACTTCCATAAACAGAGTATGATAATATTATTTCCCCTGCATGCCCACCAGCAAGAAATAGCACTCTTAAAGTTCTGGTATTTTGTCAGGTATAATGTTATCTCATTGTTACTTTAATTTGTATTTCCCTGGTCTGTAGTGAATTTGAACATCTTCATTTTTTCAGTAGTTGCCTCTGAATACCCTTTACCCATTTTTCCATTGAGTGTTTACAGTCTAAGCAATCTGTAAGAACTCTTTTTACTTAACCCTCTGCTCATCCCTACATTATAAATATTTTTCCAAATCTAACTTTTATTGATCGATTTTGTTTATAGTATCTTTTTCCATGCAAAAACTTTTTCCCCAACTTTATAGAGCTTATGTTTTATAGCTTCTGAGTGTTGTCTTGTTTTAAATCTCCTCACTCCCTGCAGGTGTTTTTTTTTAAATTGCTTTATTGTCTACACTTAATTCTTTAATATATCTGGTATTCATTTTAATATCCAAAACTTAGAAATACAGCAAAAGAATGACTGCCTATGCTTTCACTGTCATACCAGCATGCTAACAGGTCCATTAGAGGATTATTTAAATCTCTTGGCCCTAGAGACCAGAAGATGTAGCACTTTTGACTTGCTATTTACTATTGATTAGGACCCAGACTCTGTGCCTTTTCATGTAAAGTTGTAGGTTTTTCTCCAATAGAGTGCAAATTATTTCTGTCAAATGGAGAAATAATTCAACTTACAGTTTTATTTCCCTGAGGAACATTAACCAGTTTCGTCTCTTAGTATGCTTGTTCCAGCCTGCCTGTCCTAGACTAACTATATAAATCTCTGTTCTCCAAATACTTTTTGAACCAGCTTTACCATCTGCTGGTTCCCTCATTAATTAACTAAATAAATCTTTGACCTGCTTCAAACCTATATTTATATGAGTTATGTTTTTAACTTCTTAAAAACTATACTTTGACACTGGAATGTGTTTGTATATAGAACATAGGAGAGGTTTAATTTTATTTTTCTCCACATAATGGTCAGTTACGCCAGATTCATTTATTAAATAATCTATCCTTTTCTCATCTACATAGCAATGCTTAAATTTTCCATGCCTAGAATAAAAACCTCGTATATAGAAAGCTTGCAATAAATATATTTTGGGTGAATTCTGCACATTCTCCTGTGTACTCGGTTCTACTCTGATTCTTTCTTCAATTTTTCTGAGCTATTGGTCTATTATTTTAGCAATAACATCTATTTTCTTACTGTGGCTTTATAGTATGTTCTGATATTTGAGAAGCAGTCACTTTTGGTTAGCTTTTTTTTTCAAAAAATTTTCTGTTCATGACTATTTGTCTCTCCATATAAACTTTGTTTTTAGAAATAGGGTCTAGCTGTGTCCCCAAGCCTGGAGTTCAGGGGCACAATCATGGCTCACTGCAGCCTCAAACTCCTGGGCTCATGCAATCCTCCAGCCTCAGCCTCCTGAGTAGCTAGGACTAAAGGTACACACCACCATGTCCAGCTATTTTTTTTATTTTTTGCAGAGATGGAGGTCTTACTATGTTTCTGAGGCTGGTCTCGAGGTCCTGGCCTCAAACGATCCTTCTGCCTGAGTCTCCTAAAGTGTTGGGATTACAGGCATGAGCCACCGCACCTAGCCCATATAAAATTTAAGATTATTTTTTCAATTATATAAAGAAAAAACGCATTTAGAATTTTACTGAGAATTGTACATTTATCTATTAATTTTGATGAAATTGATGTTTTGTGATTTTAAGCCTCCCTATCCCAGAACATGGTGTGTCTTTCCATTTGTTCAGCTCTTGCTTTATGTCTTTCAATAACAGTTTTATGATTTTCTTCATATAAGTCCTATATCTTATTATATTTATTGCTAAGTATTTTATGGATATTGTTGCTATATCAAACATGGAACTTTTCTTCCATTTCCACTTTTAGATGCTTTTTGCCAGAACAGAGAAAAACTGTTGATTTTCATATCTTTATCTTGTATACAAATGCCTTACTAAATTCTATTGTTTTTAATAGTTCATTTGATTTCACATTGATCTGGTTGTTCTCTGACCTTGAAGTGCTTTAATAGTAAAAAAAAACAAACAACAAATAATCCACAGGATTTCTTTTCTATCTATAAGTATTTACTTCACCTAGCAACGTATCCTTTGCCACAATCCTTTTTTTTTCCTTAATGCCCTAAAACTTGCTGCAAATGTGCTTGTTTTTGTCTAAGAGAGAAGGAAGGATGCTGCAGGAATGCCATCCACAGGAGGCTGTCTCAATGTAAAAGTCTCTGGATATCCACCAGATCTGGAAATCATCGAATACAGTGTGGCATGAAGCAGTGGAAATATCAAATACAAATCGCATCACAGGGGAAAGTGCTACACATCAAAACTAATGGATGATACAGAGTAGAAAAAGATTAGTAACAAACTTAGAAGACAGAAGGTCTAGGAGGAGGTTAGGATGGGAACAAGAAATAAGTCAAGAGAAGTTTCTTCAGTCCCATGATCCTTGCAAGAGTGCCCAAGGCGTTTTATCCATCCCTGGTTATGGTGTTGGAAATCTGTGCAAAACCAAAGGTACAAGCGCTCTCTGAAGCACAGTGCACATTTTTGAAAAGGAAAGTGGCTTTGTGTAGACACTTTCAGAAGAGCATACCCAAATTAGTAAATGCCTTTTTTTTTTAGCACTCTTTGCTTAATCTAGACACCTTCTTTATAATGTTCCTGGATGCTAAGTCTATATTTTTTGGTAGTTCTTTTCCCCTCTGGCTTTTAAAGCAAAGTGAAAAGAAAAATGTTGTTATCATCTTTTTTATGTAATAATATACCAGCACTTGGTTTTATGAAATTTAATCATAGCATTTTATAGTCTATAAAATAGATCACCTTCTGAATTTAAAATAAATTGTATTTTACACGGAAGAAAGATTCACCAAGAGCACGTACATTTTTCAAATCCATTTGTTCTTCATGTTAGCAATGTTAAAAGAGGCATTTCCAGCTAGCCCATACCTGTTCTAATGTCATGAGTGTCAGGCTTTTACCTTAGAGAAAATATCTTTATTTGTCATCGTCTAAGTCAATATTGTTGCAAGGGACATTTGATCAGGCTAAGAAAACACTGGACTGCTTCAGCTTCAAAAAATGGAAGACAAATGAAATACTCTGATATCATTTTTCATGGGGCCAAGAAAAGAAATTCTGCAGACAGAACAGCTGTATTCTCTTTATGCTCTGACAAAGAACACACAAAAGGAACAACAGTCATTGCTTTTACTAGATATTTAGGCTTAAGCCCATGGTTGTCTGACTTTACTTCCCATCCCCCACCATCTCAGGACTTTTCTCTAAAGACAGCCATGCTTGTCTCTTTTTGTTGTCGTACGTGTACACATAGACATTGCTGCCAAAGGCCAGGGTCTCTGTAGAATTGCTCTACACTTCCCTTATTGTTCTCCTGCCCCTCACTTATCAACCCAGCTATTGGGAGAGAGCGTTTTCTGTTCATCCCACCCTTGGACTACTCCACGGGTGAGTGAGTTTCAAACTTTTATGAGAGGGTCCCAGCCTACACCTGTGTGCACCCTGACATCCACACACTGTTGGGCATGGTTCTCTGCACACAGGAGCTGCTCAGTTAATTTTTGCTTTTCTCCCCATTACCTACCACCAACTCAAAGTTTGATTTGTTTATAACCTGTGCTGAGCCACTTAAAATGCCCCAGGAAGAAAATGCTGTTCACAGCCACTGACCTCCCCAAATTTTTATTCCAGCGAGTCACATTACCCCTAGGATATGAAACCCAGGGTGGGCTGCTTTTCAGGGTCCCTCAGCTTCAGTGCAACTGGGGCACACACAGTCAAGATTCCATCTGTCTTGGGCAGCTTTCCTGAGCCTTGGGCGGACCAGCTCATCATGAATCTTAGGCATCTGTTGTCCCTTGCTGCCTATCTATAAGGAATAAACCTGCTTTGTGTAACTTGTGTATAAGTGCTCTGTCTCACCAGACTACTGCAAGTGATAGAAATTGGGACAGCCCAAGGTGTAGTGTGGTGAGATATTTAGAGTCCTCCCCTAGGATTGATACCAGTGCACCGTGAACCTGCTTCAGAGGGGTTCATGCATTGGGTGTGAGTTTAGACAGCGTTCGAAAGTGTTCCTTCAACCCTTAGATTCTGTAATTCTTGGGTAGAAAACAATATTACTACTAAAACAAAATTTTTGACATCTTTATTTTTCCCTGCATTTCTTCCTATCTGAGCAACATCTTTTGTACCCCCTGAAAAATGACCCAACTTCTCAAATGTCTGTGTCCTTGTTGAGTACATTAAACTCTCCCTTAATGCCCACCATTTGGAAAAACATGCATTATATTTAAACCCTGAGTACATTACTTGGCAGAAATACATACTGTAGTATTTTAAATATGAGGCCTGTTTATGGCATTGCTTCTCTGAGGACAAGTTATGAGATCAGTGACAATTACTATTCCTCATCTCGCCTCAGGGTCTCTGACAAAGGAGCACAGAGCAGGAAGCAATTACAAGAAGCAGGCAGAATGTCAGCAAAGAGGCATACCGAGGCACCCTACAGAATCACCAAGGAGAAGGATTAAGGAAAATCATCCAAAGTAATTATCCCAAAGACCAGTGGGGACAGGGCAAATCTCCTACAAGCTCTTAAGATGCATTCTAATGTCACTGAAACCAGGAGGACTAAAGAAATGTTTGCCTGAATGATTTGATAGAATAAAGAACATAATTCAGAAAATCTGCAATTAAATATGCACCTGCAAGTATGCCCTACCTGTGGTGCTCTTATCTTCCTCTCTAATTTGCAGTCTCTCTTTCTCTCCCTCTGTGTGTGTGTATTTGAATATATGTCCAAATTTATGTTTATCTGTGCATATACACTTTAAAATTTTTTAAATTATGAAATGTATGTGAATAAACTGCCTGATAAATAAACCTTATTTCAGAGTATGGTTCTCATTCAACTAGATATATAATAAATAGATTTTATTGATTATCCAATCCTAAGGCAAATTTTAAAGTAAGCCAACTACATAGCAGTCATATCATTTGATTTTTATTGGTTTTTCCAAACCACTGAGGTATGAGAATCAGATAATTTTCCAGCAACAAAAACTATAACTTAGAGTTTGAGGTAGTTATTTAATCTGAAAGTTGGTGTTATTTCTGCATCCATTAGGATTCTGATGAGACTTTCAACTTGAAGGCATTTGACAAATGTATGGAAATTCTTCGTCTTAAGAGTTTGCCTTTAAAGGAGAGATTAGGAAGAAAAAGCGTTAAAAGTGGAGTGACGCTTCATATGGCTTTAGCTGCTAAACATATTCCCATTTTTAAATCTAGGGCTCATTTTCAAGTCTGTGTTCTGAAACTAATTCCATCATGGAGGTTCCTTTGAGCACAACACAATGTTTGAGATCAAAAGAGTCCTAAAAAGACATCATCAAAAAAATATGTAAGAATATGGCATTTTAAAATAAAATCAAAATTGTTTTACCTAAGAGACTCAGGAGGGACCACTCATGTTTAGGAAGTGCACTTTAGTTGCTTGCTTCTATCTTTTAATTCCACAATTATGCAGTATTTTAGAGACTTTTAGAAAATTGGTCCTTGCTCTCATAGCTAAGACTGCTAATAATCAAGGCCTGAAGGCTCAGTAACCCCTATGCAACCTCTTAACAAATCCTTGACATATTCCTGTTTTCCATATGTGGTGGGTCTTGGAATTAATTTATATTCCTAGATTCTAAAATAATTTTTAGGTTCACATGAAAAACTCTTAATTAAAGCAACCACTTACAGACCGTGGCACTGAATGAGTCCACAGAACAAAACATGTTTAGGAATTTTTAGATAAACTCATCTGTCGTACTCATTGATGAATAAGGAGTAAAACATTCCAAATGGTTGGACCTTAGTCTGGGAACACCTTTGTACCCTAGCTATCAGCTCAGTTCCTGATTCTTGAGCTCTATGTCACTTTCTTTACATATTCTGCTGTCACCACTGGTGATATGGTTTGGATTTTTGTCCCCTCCAAATCTCATGTTGAAATGTGATCCCTAATGTTGGAGGTCAGACCTAATGGGAGACATTTGGGTCATAGGGGCAGGTTCCTCATGAATGGTTTGGTGCCCTCTTCATGGTAATGAGTTCAAACTATGAGTTCATCCAAGATATGGTTGCTTAAAAGTGTGGTACTTCCCCACCCCACTTCCACTTTCGCCAAATGACACGCCTGCTTCTCCCCTCACCTTCCACCATGATTATAAGTTTCCTGAGGCCTCCCCAGAAGCAGATGGCCAGCATTATGCTTCCTTCACAGCCTGTGGAACTATGAGCCAATTAAACATCTTTTCTTTGTAAATTACCCAGCCTCAGATATTTTCCTACAGTGATACAAAAATAGACCAATACAGAAAATTGGTACCAAGGAGTGGAGTATTGCTATAAAGATAAAATCAGCTTCAGAACTGGGTAACAGGCAGAGGTTGAAAGAGTTTGGAGGGCTCAGAAGAAGACAGGAAGATAAAGGACACTTTGAACTGCTTAGAGACTGGTTAAATGGTTTTGGCCAAAATACTTATAGAGATATTGACAGTAAAGTCCAGACTGACAAGGTCTCAGATGGAAATGAGGAAGTTTTTGGGAAGTAGAGTAAAGGTCATCTGTGTTACACCCTAGCAAAGAGCTTGGCTGCATTATGACTATGTGCTGGGAATTTGTGAAGGGTTGGACTTAAGAGCGATGACTTAGAGTATCTAGTGGAAGAAATTTCTAAGCAAAAAAGCATTCAAGATATGGCCTAGCTGCTTCTAACATCCTATGTTCAGATGCAGGAGCAAAGAAATGACATAAAGTTGGAACTTATATTTAAAAGGGAAGAAGAGCATAAAAGTGTGGGAAATTTGCAGTGGGCTGTGGAGCAACTACTTGCTAAAGAGATTAGCAGGACTAAAAGGGAGCCAATGCTAATATCCAAAACTTTGGGAAAATGGCCTCAAAGGCATTTCAGAAGTTTTTGAGGCAGTCTCTCCCATCAAAAGTCTAGAAGTCTAGGAGAAAAAATAATTTTGGGTGCCTGGCCCAGGACACCACTGCCCTGCATGACCTCAGGATGTTGCTCCCCACATTCAGGCCTCTCCAGCTCAACTGAGGCTCAAAGGGCTCCAACTATGGCTCAGGTGGCTGATCAGGAGAGCACAAGCCACCATAAGCCTTTCTGGCTTCCATGCGGCACTAATTCCATGGACACACAGAATGTAAGAGTGAAGGAGGCTTGACAGTTCCCACCTAGGTTTCAGAGGATGTATGGTAAATCCTGGGTGCCCAGCAGAGGCCTACTACAGGGGTGGAGCCCCCACAGAGAAACTCTACTAGAGCAGTGCCAAAGGAAAATGTGGAGCTGAAGCCCCCACACAGAGTATACACCAGGGCACTGCCTAGTGAAGTTGTGGGAAGAGGGCTGCCACCCTCCAGACCTGAGAATGGTAAATCCACTGGCAGCTTGCTCTCTTAGCCTGAAGAAGCCACAGGCACCCTACTCCAACTGGAGAAAGCAGCCACAGGGGCTGCACCCTGCAAAGCCACATTGGCAGAGCTACCCAAGACCTTGGGAGCCCATCCCTTGCACCAGTGTACCCTGGATGTGGGACTTGAAACCAAAGGAGATTATTTTGGAGCATAAGATTTAATAATTGCCCTCCTGGGTTTCAGACTTCTGTGGGGTCTATTGCCCCTTTTTCTGGCTGATTTCACCCTTTTAAAATGGGAATGTTTACCCAATGCATATACCACCATTGTATTTTGAAAGAAAATAACTTGTTCTGATTTTACAGGATATAGGTGGAAGAAATGTGGCTTGAATTAGAGATGAGACTTTAGACTTTCAGACTTCTGAGTTGGGGCTGAAATGAGTAAGGACTTTGGGGGACTACTGAGAAGGGATGATTGTATTTTGCAATATGAGAAGAATATAAGATTCGGTGGGCCAGAGGTGGGATGATGGAAGTATACGATTTGCATGTTTGTCCCCTCCAAATCTCATGTTGCAATGTAATCTCCAATGTTGGAGGTGGGGCCTGGTGGGAGGTGTTTTGATTATGGGAGCAGATATCTTCTGAATTACAAGGAGGGTTGGTGCCCTCCTTGTGACAGTGGGTTCTCACTCTGAGTTCACACAAGATACAGTTGTTTAAAAGAATGTCGAAGTATCTCCTTCTCTCTCACTTCCACTTTCACCATGTGACACATCTCTTCCCCCTCTGCCTTGCACTGTGATTATAAGCTTCCTGACAGCCTCACCAGAAGTAGTTACTGGCACCATGCTTCTTTTACAGCCTGCAGAACCATGAGCCAATTAAACCTATTTTCTTTATAAATTACTTAGTCTCAGGTATTTCTTTATAGCAATGCAAGAACAGGCTAAAAGACCTGGATTACTCCACCCACTGCACAGTCATTTATAGATCATCTGCCTATGGATTTTCCTTGTTGTAGAATCTCCATAGGAAAATTAAAACAACCCAAATTGGATTCTCTCCATCCTTCAGAAGTTCCTGGGTGCTTTGCACTCAATCCAAACAGGTGTACTTTGATGAAGCAAGTTTATTTTCATGTTAAGTTGAGGGAAACACAATTAGAAAGTGAAATATGCAAGAAAGAAAATCATGGTGTCCACCAAAGTCAAGAAAAAAATTAAATTGAAATTGTTAGTTCTCCTAATTCTAGGGGCATCTATATTTACCTTCCCAGGTCAGCAACTCCCATTTGTTCAGACAAGACAGGGTCACAATTACTCTTATGTGAGCCCTGCAGCATTGCTCCTCAGCAACTTTTTTAAGAATAGGCTGGCTTCTCTGAAGAATTATTCTCTGTAAAAAGCCAGAAGTTTGTCATGAGTGTTAGGGTCATTTCTTCCAACAGCCCCACTATATATCCTGAGTGAGTTTCTCACTTCACAGACCATTTTTATCTCCATAATTCTGCAGCTAGGTGAATGGCAGCCTCCCAGGAAGGTATTAATATACTGTTAGTCTGTTGCACTGTGCACAGCTTGAAACACAACTAATAAATTTCCTGTAAATTTTTCTCATCCCCTTTAAGCCTTAACTTTCTCAGGATGTGTGTGGTGCTGCTGGGCTGTCAAAGAAGCTGTCCCTGGAAAGCCTCTCATTTTTCTTTTAGTGCAAATTCTTAAAAAGTCACAAAGCAAAACAAATTACCCCTATAAAAATTTTAACAGCCAACAGGAAAATTCATGACAGCCCTCCTCCAGAAACACAGCTGCCACAATTCATGCTCACCCACATCCATTAACCACCCATCTCCCCTGCACCTAGTGAGGCATGGGCTCTGGGGAGTGGGCTCTAGGACCTTGAAGAGCAGCATGCCCTCTCCACCAGTTTCTCTACCTGCGCCAGACCACTTCTGACCTCACCATGACACCAAAACTGCTCTCACCAGGGTCATCAATGATCACCTAGAGGTTGTAAAATTCAATGGGCAACTTTCAACCATTTTTTTTCCTGACCTCTCAGGAGAAGTACTCTCAGTGACTAGCTTCTATGAGAAAAAGATTCTTGTTGTTGGGTTCTAAAATGTCTCCCCCTTTATCTGGTTTTTATTTGTCTCCTCCTTTACTGTTCCTACTCCTCCAGTCTTTTAAACTGTTGGCCCTCCTCTTTCCTAAGGCCTTTACCTCTTTATTTAACACCCTTCCTCTAGGCAGACTCACCCTACCTCACAGATTCAATTACTATCCACATATCAACAACTCTCAGATATTTTTCTTCACCCAGATATCTCTGTTTAAAACCTTTATCCGGAGGTTCCAACATGGCTGAATAGGAACAGCTCCAGTCTACAGCTCCCAGCATGAGCGACGCGGAAGACAGGTGACTTCTGCATTTCCAACTGAGGTACCGGGTTCATCTCACTGGGGCTTGTCAGACAGTGGGTGCAGCCAACGGAGCAGGGTGGGGCTCACCTCACCCGGGAAGCACAAGGGGTTGGGGAATTCACTTTCCTAGCAAAGGGAAGCCGTGACAGATGGTACCTGGAAAATCGGGACACTCCCACCCTAATACTGCACTTTTCCAAAGGCCTTAGCAAACAGCACACCAGGAGATTATATCCCACACCTGGCTTGGAGACTTCCACCCATGTGGAGCCTCACTCACTGCTAGCACAGCAGTCTGAGATCGAACTGCAAGGTGGCAGTGAGGCTGGGGGAAGGACATCCACCATTGCTGAGGCTTAAGTAGGTAAACAAAGCAGCCAGGAATCTCCCACCACACCTCAAGGAGGCTTGCCAGCCTATGTAGACTCCACTTCTGGGGGCAGGGCATAGCAGAACAAAAGGCAGCAGAAATTTCTGAAGATTTAAACGTCCCTGTCTGACAGCTTAGAATAGAGTAGAGGTTCTCCTAGCACAGAGTTTGAGATCTGAGAATAGGCAGACTGCCTCCTCAAGTGGGTCCCTGACCCCCAAGTAGCCTAACTGAGCGACACCTCCCAGTAGGGGCTGACTAACACCTCATAGAGTCCGGTGCCCCTCTGAGATGAAGCTTCCAGAGGAAGAATCAGGCAGCAACATCTGCCATTCTGCAATATTTGCTGTTCTGCAGCCTCCACCGGCGATACCCAGGCAAACGGCGTCTGGAGAGGACCTCCAGCAAACTCCAACAGACCTGCAGCTGAGGGTCCTGACTGTTAGAAGGAAAACTAACAAACAGAAAGGACATCAACACCAAAACCCCATCTATACATCACCATGATCAAAGACCAAAGGTAGACAAAACCATAAAGTTGGGGAGAAACCAGAGCAGAAAATTTGAAAATTCTAAAAATCAAAGCACCTCTTCTCCTCCAAAGGAATGCAGCTCCTCACCAGCAACAGAACAAAGCTGGATGGAGAATGACTTTGACGAGTTGAGAGAAGAAGGCTTCAGACAATCGGTAATAACAAACTTCTCCGAGCTAAAGGAGGATGTTCAAACCCATTGCAAAGAAGCTAAAAACCTAGAAAAAAGATTAGATGAATGGCTAACTAGAATAAACAGTGTAGAGAAGTCCATAAATGACCTGATGGAGCAGAAAACCATGGCACAAGAACTACGTGATGAATGCACAAGCTTCAGTAGCCAATTTGATCAAGTCGAAGAAAGGGTATCAGTGAATGAAGTTCAAATGAATGAAATGAAGCGAGAAGAGAAGTTTAGAGAAAAAAGAATAAAAAGAAATGAACAAAGTCTCCAAGAAATATGGGACTATGTGAAAAGATCAAATCTACTTCTGATTGGTGTACCTGAAAGTGACAGGGAGAATGGAACCAAGTTGGAAAACATTCTGCAGGATATTATCCAGGAGGACTTCCCCAACCTAGCAAGGCAGGTCAACAGTCAAATTCAGGAAATACAGAGAACACCACAAAGATACTCCTTGAGAAGAGCAACTCCAAGACACATAATTATCAGATTCTCCAAAGTTGAAATGACAGAAAAAACGTTAACAGCAGCCAGAGAGAAAGGTCAGGTTACATACAAGGGGAAGCCCATCAGACTCACAGCGGATCTCTCGGCAGAAACTCTACAAGCCAGAAGAGTGGGGGCCGACATTCAACATTCTTAAAGAAAAGAATTTTCAACTCACAATTTCATATCCAGCCAAACTAGGTTTCATAAGTGAAGGGGAAATAAAATCCTTTACAGACAAACAAATGCTGAGAGATTTTGTCACTACAGACCTGCCTTACAAGAGTTCCTAAAGGAAGCACTAAACATGGAAAAGAACAACTGGTACCAGCCACTGCAAAAACATGCCAAATTGTAAAGACCATCAGTGCTAGGAAGCAACTGCATCAACTAAAGAGCAAAATAACCAGCTAACATCATAATGACAGGATCAAATTCACACATAACAATATTAACCTTAAATATAAATGGGCTAAATCCTCCAATTAGAAGACACAGACTGGCAAATTGCATAGAGTCAAAACCCATCAGTGTGCTGTATTCATTCAGGAGACCCATCTCACATGCAGAGACACACATAGGCTCAAAATAAAGGATGGAGGAAGATCTACCAAGCAAATGGAAAACAAAAAAAAAGGCAAGGGTTGCAATCCTATTCTCTGATAAAACAGACTTTAAACCAACAAAGATCAAAAGAGACAAAGAAGGCCATTACATAATGGTAAAGGGATCAATTCAACAAGAAGAACTAACTATCCTAAATATATATCCACCCAATACAGGAGCAACCAGATTCATAAAGCAAGTCCTTAGAAACCTACAAAGAGACTTAGACTCCCACACAATAATAATGGGAGACTTTAACACCCCACTGTCAACATTAGACAGACAAAAGAGAGAAACTTAACAAGGATATTCAGGCATTGAACTCAGCTCTGCACCAAGTGGACCTAATAGACATCTACAGAACTCTCCACCCCAAATCAACAGAATATACATTCTTCTCAGCACCACATCACACTTATTCCAAAATTGACCACATAGTTAGAAGGAAGGCACTCCTCAGCAAATGAAAAGGACAGAAATTATAACAAACTGTCTCTCAGACCACAGTGCTATCAAACTGGAATTCAGGATTAAGAAACTCACTCAAAACCACACAACTACATGGAAACTGAAGAATCTGCTCTTGAATGACTACTGGGTACATAACGAAATGAAGGCAGAAATAAAGATGTTCTTTGAAACCAATGACAACAAAGACACAACATACAAGTATCTCTGGGACACAATCAACGCAGTGTGTAGAGGGAAATTTATAGCACTAAATACCCTCAAGGGAAAGCAGGAAAAACCAAAATTGACACCCTAACATCACAATTAAAAGCACTAGAGAAGCAAGAGCAAACACATTAAAAAGCTAGCAGAAGGCAAGAAATAACTAACATCAGAGCAGAACTGAAGGAGATGGAGACACAAAAAACCCTTCAAAAAATCAATGAATCCAGGAGTTGGTTTTTTGAAAAGATCAACAAAACTGATAGACCACTAGCAAGATTAATAAAGAAGAAAAGAGAGAAGAATCAAATAGACACAATAAAAAATGATAAAGGGGATATCACCACCGATCCCACGGAAATACAAACTACCATCACAGAATACTATAAACAACTCTATGCAAACAAACTAGAAAATCTAGAAGAAATTGATAAATTTCTGGACACATACACCCTACCAAGACTAAACCAAAAGAAGTTGAATCCTTGAATAGAACAAAAACAGGTTCTGAAATTGAGGCAATAATTAATAGTCTACCAACCAAAAAAAGTCCAGGACCAGACAGATTCGCAGCCGAATTCTACCAGAGGTACAAAAAGGAGTTGGTACCATTCCTTCTGAAACTTTTCCACCAATAGAAAAACAGGCAATCCTCCCTAATTCATTTTATGAGGCCAAAATCATCCTAATAACAAAGCCTGGCAGAGACACAACAAAAAAAGAGAATTTTACACCAATATCCCTGATGAACATCGATGTGAAAATCCTCAATAAAATACTGGCAAACTGAATCCAGCAGCACATCAAAAAGCTTATCCACCACGATCAACTTGGCTTCATCCCTGGGATGCAAGGCTGGTTCAACATATGCAAATCAATAAATGTAATCCATCATATGAACAGAACCAAAGACAAACACCACATGATTAACTCAGTAGATGCAGAAAAGGCCTTTGACAAAATTCAATAGCACTTCATGATAAAAACTCTCAATAAACTAGGTATTGATGAGATGTATCTCAAAATAATAAGAGCTATTTATGACAAACCCACAACCAATATCATACCGAATGGGCAAAAACTGGAAGCATTCCTTTTGAAAACTGGCACAAGACAGGGATGCCCGCTCTCACCACTCCTATTCAACATAGCATTGGAAGTTCTGACCAGGGCAATCAGTCAAGAGAAAGAAATAAAGGGGATTCAATTAGGAAAAGAGGAAGTCAAATTGTCCCTGTTTGCAGATGACATGATTGTATATTTAGAAAAACCCCTCATCTCAGCCCAAAATCTCCTTAAGCTGATAAGCAACTTCAGCAAACTCTTAGGATACAAAATCAATGTGCAAAATCACAAGCAGGGGCAGCCCCTGCCCGGCCAGCCGCCCCGTCCGGGAGGTGGGGGCAGCCCCCGCCCGGCCACCGCCCCGTCTGGGAGGTTGGGGGGTGCCTCTGCCTGGCTGCCCCGTCTGGGAAGTGAGGAGCCCCTCTGCCCGGCCACCACCCCATCTGGGAGGTGTACCCAATAGCTCATTGAGAACAGGCCATGATGACGATGGCAGTTTTGTCGAATAGAAAAGGGAGAAATGTGGGGAAAAGAAAGAGAGATCAGATTGTTACCGTGCCTGTGTAGGAAGAAGTAGACATAGGAGACCCCATTTTGTTCTGTACTAAGAAAAATCCTTCTGCCTTGGGATGCTGTTAATCTATAACCTTACCCCCAACCCCATGCTCTCTGAAACATGCGCTGTGTCCACTAAGGGTTAAATGGATTAAGGGCGGTGCAAGATGTGCTTTGTTAAACAGATGCTTGAAGGCAGCATACTCGTTAAGAGTCATCACCACTCCCTAATCTCAAGTACCCAGGGACACAAATACTGCGGAAGGTGGCAGGGCCCTCTACCTAGGAAAACCAGAGACCTTTGTTCACATGTTTATCTGCTGACCTTCCCTCCACTATTGTCCTATGACCCTGCCAAATCCCCCTCTCTGAGAAACACCCAAGAATGATCAATAAATACTAAAAAAATAAAAATAAAAATCACAAGCATTCCCATAAACCAATAACAGACAGAGAGCCAAACCATGAGTGAACTCCCATTCACAATTGCTTCAAAGAGAATAAAATACCTAGGAAAACAACTTACAAGGGATGTGAAGGACCTCTTCAAGGAGAACTATGAACTACTGCTCAACTAAATAAAAGAGGACACAAACAAATGGAAGGACATTCCATGCTCATGGATAGGAAGAATCAATATTGTGAAAATGGCCATACTGCCCAAGGTAATTTATAGATTCAATGCCATCCCCATCAAGCTACCAATGACTTTCTTCACAGAATTGGGAAAAACTACTTTAAAGTTCATATGGAACCAAAAAAGAGCCTGCATTGCCAAGACAATCTTAAGCCAAAAGAACAAAGCTGGAGGAATCTTACTACCCGACTTCAAACTATACTACAAGGCTACAGTAACCAAAACAGCATGGTACTGGTACCAAAAGAGAGATGTAGACCAATGGAGCAGAATAGAGCCTTCAGAAATAACACCACACATCTACAACCATCTGATCTTTGACAAATCTGACGAAAACAAGAAATGGGAAAGGATTCCCTATGTAATAAATGGTGTTGGCAAAACTGGCTAGTCATATGTAGAAAGCTGAAACTGGATCCCTTCCATATACCTTATACAAAAATTAACTCAAGATGGATTAAAGACTTAAATGTTAGACCTAAAACCATAAAAACCCTAGAAGAAAACCTAGGCAATACCATTCAGGACATAGGCATGGGGAAAGGACTTCATGATTAAAACACAAAAAGCAATGGCAACAAAAGGCAAAATTGACAAATGGGATCCAATGAAACTAAAGAGCTTCTGCACAGCAAAAGAAACTACCATCAGAGTGAACAGGCAACCTACAGAATGGGAGAAAATTTCTACAATCTACCCATCTGACAAAGGGCTAATATCCAGAATCTACAATGAACTCAAACAAATTTACAAGAAAAAAACAAACAACCCCATCAAAAGGTGGGCAAAGGATATGAACAGACACTTCTCAAAAGAAGACATTTATGCAGCCAACAGACACATGAAAAAATGCTCATCATCACTGGCCATCAGAGAAATGCAAATCAAAACCACAATGAGATACCATCTCACACCAGTTAGAACGGTGGTCATTAAAAAGTCAGGAAACAACAGGTGCTGGAGAGGATGTGGAGAAATAGGAACACTTTTACACCGTTGGTGGGACTGTACACTAGTCCAACCATTGTGGAAAACAGCGTGGCAATTCCTCAAGGATCTAGAACTAGAAATACCATTTGATCCAGCTATCCCATTACTGGGCATATACCCAAAGGAATATAAATCATGCTGCTATAAAGACACATGCACACATATGTTTATTGTGGCACTATTCACAATAGCAAAGACTTGGAACCAACCCAAATGTCCAACAATGATAGACTGGATTAAGAAAATGTGGCACATATACACCATGGAATACTATGTAGCCATAAAAAGATGAGTTCATGTCCTTTGTAGGGACATGGATGAAGCTGGAAACCATCATTCTGAGCAAACTATCACAAGGACAGAAAACCAAACACCACATGTTCTCACTCATAGGTGGGAATTGAACAATGAGAACACTTGGACAGAGGGTGGGGAACATCACACACCGGGGCCTGTCATGGGGTGGGGGAGAGGGGAGGGATAGCATTAGGAGGTATACCTAATGTAAATGACGAGTTAACGGGTGCAGCACACCAACATGGCACATGTATACATAGATAACAAACCTGTACATTGTGCACATGTACCCTAGAACTTAAAGTATAACAATAAAAAAAAGACAAAAAAAACTTTATGTCCAATGGCCTCCTTAACATTCTATTTGCATTTCCTTTTGACAGGTCAAACTTTAAATGTCCAAAACTGATCTCCTAATCATCTCTCCAAACCATCCCTTCTTTCCCATGTCAGTAGATGACCCCAGATCTACTCAGTTGCTCTGAGTCAGGAGCCAGGGATGGACCTCTTTTTCCCCATACTCCTTTCTCCAAGTGATCACTAAATACAGTCTAGTTCCTATCCCACCTCAAACCATCCAAACTTTCCCTGTTCCCTGCTATGTCCCAGGCCTCCAGCATGCTTCTTCTTGGCTACTACAACAACCCCTCACTTACTGGGTCCCCTTTAATCAATTTGCTATGCTGTAGCAAAGCAAACTTTCTATACATATCAGGGCACATCATACCCCTTTACTTGTATGTGAAACATTTAACATGTGCAAGTCATACGGTTAGAGCTGAGGACACAGGTAGAATAGTGAACAGGACAGCATGGCTCCTGGGCTCATGGAGCTCTATTCTGGTATGTATAAAGTAATAAGTGATACACTAATTAATGAAAGTAATATGCTGAACGATATATTTGCATGTAGTCCCATAAACAGTAACATCTCAGTTACATGAAAAGCATATGAAGAAATAAAAGATTGGAAGAAAATCCAACAAAATGTTAATAACAAATTGTAGGATTGTGAGGGATTTTTATATACTTTATTGTATTTAAATTATATTTACCAAAAACATGTACTAATTTTTTTAGATATAAACCTATTATATAGTTCTACGAACCTGCCTTTTTAAGGGGGAGCCTAGACAGGACTTCTAAATTCTCCATTTGGAATCTACTTTCCCTTCTATTTTGTCTTCCTTAGTTTTCATAATAAATAGACAAATCAGAGAGGAATGGCCTCAGCTTTCTGCTGTGTCTCTACCTCTCTCCCTTGCCTACAGTGCAAAGAATAAGATGTCAGACAACCAGGTCAAGTGCTGCCTTTACATTATTTTATCTTCTCTTTTCTGCCCCAAGCCTGTTTTTGCTGTCTCCCTTGCCTGCATATGTAACCCCTTCCTGTCTAGACCATCATCCTTCCCAGCCCTCTCCAACTCTTAACTCTCCTGGTCCCTGTGGGCTACCTTCAACTCCTACCCTCTCTCCATTTCACTCACCAGCCAACATTTTTGAGAATGGTCTAGATACTTCCCTTCACATTCTCACATCCAATTCACTCTTCAACATCATTAAATTTCTTTCCACCCACCACACTCCACTGAAACTGCTCCTGCAAATATCACCAGGAATTTGCATATTGTCACATAAAACGGACACTTGGCATCCTTATTTTTGAAAGCGTCTTTGCTAACTTTTGCCCATGCTAATCCTTTTGCCTGGAATGCTCTTCCTCAGCCCGTTTGCCTTACTAACTCCTCTTCCCTGTTTTGCTACAGTAACTTCTCTCTTTTGGGTCTCAGCTTACGTGATGACAGGCCAAAAAAGTCTTCCATAAATCTTCTTTCTGCACCTCAGTAAAGATAAGCTCCCCTTGGGGATTCTCATACATGGCTGGTGGAAACAAGGAGTTTCTTATAAGCGTATATTTAATATATGACTCACCAATCTCACTCCTAGGTATTCATCCAAGAGAAATGACAGCATATGCCACACAAAGACCAGGACACAAATGTTTATAGCAGCTTTATTTACAATTCCTCAGAACCTGAAACAACCCAAATGGCCTCCAACTGACAAATGAGAAAACTAACTGTGGTACATGCATTTAATGAAGTACTATTCAGCAACAAAAAGGAGCAAATTACTGATACATGTAACAACATGGATCAATCTCAAAAGCATTATGCTGAATAAAAGTGGCTCGATGCAAAGGCTAAATGCTCTCTGATTCCTTTTATAGGACATTCTTGGAAAGGCAAAATTATAGGGATATCAGAATGTGTGGGAAAAAGATAAAAGGAAATAAAAAATAAACAAGAAAGCCAAAAAATTAAAAATTTGGCCAGGCGCAGTGGCTCACGCCTATAATCCCAGCACTTTGCGAGGCTGAGGCTGGTGGATCTCTTGTCAGGAGTTTGAGACCAGCCTGGCCATCATGGTGAAACCCCATCTTTACTAAAAATACAAAAATGAGCCAGGCGTGGTGGCCCATGCCTGTTATCACAGCTACTTGGGAGGAGGAGGCAGGAGAATCACTCGAACCCGGAGGGTGGAAGTTGCTGTGAGCCAAGATCATTCCACTGCACTCCAGCCTGGGCAAAAGAGCATGACTCTGCCTCAAAAAAAAAAAAAAAAAAAAAAAAAAGAAAGAAAATAAAATTTTTTAAAGAAAAAATATTATAGGAGTAGAAATCAGATCAGGGGTTCCCAGGGGCTGAGTGTGAAGGAAAGTAATTGACTACAGAAAGGCTCAGGAAAACATTTTAGGATAATGGAAATATTCTATATTTTGATGGTGGTTATATAACTTATATATATTTGTCAAAATTTATAAAATTGTACCCCTAAAAGGGATAAATCTTACTATATGTAAATTCTACTTCAATAAACCTGGCTTTGAAAAAGAAACAGACAAAAACTCGGGTCAGGCTCATCTCTCCAACAAACCTTCTATGACTTTATCCAACTCCAGACTGGTTTGGGAATCTCCTTAGTTTCCATAGCAGGTGGTGCCTATGTGTTTCTTTCTGCATGTGTCATATTACATTGAAATTATCTACTTTAAACAAAATTTTTAATATTTTTTTAATGTCTAGCTCCCCTACTGGATGGTGAGCTCATTAAAGTAAGAAACCATATCATATTTGTCTTAATATCTACACACTTCACTCTCCCATCCTCCACCTTCCACTTAACCCACCACTGTCAGCATATTGATCAACCAGTGATCAAAGACCTTTCTCCTCTGATCTGCTTAGCAGGAGATCCAATGAAATCTCCTAAGTTCAGAACCTTTCTTCATGAGTTGGCCTCATCAAAATTCTCTGTTTTTATTACCTTCCAAGCCAATATGACTAAACAATTCTTAACAAGGTATTAACAACTAATGGTAAGTTACATTTATATAAAGTACATAAAATTTTAGCATAGGTTTTCAATATTTTATTTTAAAGATAGGATCCCAATGGTAGAAATATTTGAGGTGAACTAACAAACCTATAGAGGAGATATTTTCAGCGGAAGCAAATCAGTGTCTCTTGGATCTATGTAAGAATTGCTAACAATTACATGGGAACACACTAATTTTTTTTTTTTTTTTTTTTTTTTTTTTTTTTTTTTTTGAGACGGAGTCTTGCTCTGTCGCCCAGGCTGGAGTGCAGTGGCGCGATCTCGGCTCACTGCAAGCTCCGCCTCCCGGGTTCACAACACACTAATTTTTTAAAGTAGGGAGTGATGATGTGTTTGAAAGTTTTTTGATTCCTAATAACTTATGTTCACAAAGCCATTATTCAACAGGGAGGAGTAGAAGAAGTTGGGAAGGGTGGGCATGACACAGTGGCAACTTTATGTTCTATGCCTTCTCTGGTATCATTAGGACCCCTTGTGCACTTCAATTATAGACCAAAACCTACCCTTTATCTTTGCTACTTTCTACTGAGCATCCTTCATCTAAAAGGAGTGGGGAAATAGTTCATCGTGAAAGAATGACATGCTGCTATTATTTTCATTCAGCCCATTAAGAAGACCTCCTTCCACATATACGTATGCTTCTTAAAAACCTACCAAATTATTCCAGGTTGTATGATTTATTATAGTGGTTCCCATCTGGTAGTCAGGCCTTTCACGAGTAGCCCAGGAAGGAAGCAGGGGTTTCACAACCATTACTGAGAATTCACTTGTCTTCCATTTTACTCTCCTCCTGTAAGGGTGATGTGCTGGATCCAACCACACCCTGTCTGCCATAGATTGTTCACCCCTTAGCCTGCTTGTTGTATATCACACTCATGGCAGCCTGGCAGAAATGAGACAGGATGGCATTCTGCAAAGGAGGCCGCTTGCCTAGCTTGCCCGATCAGAGCATCAAAATTTTGGGTGTGACAGTGAAGTAGGGAATAACCTATCTAGGTGTTTTCCTGAGAAAAGGGCCAACAGTTTCTATTCAATTCTCAAAGAAATCCATATAATTTAAAAGTGATGCTTTTAGAACTTTATAAGATGATATTAATAAAGTAAAACTAATATGAATAAGAAAAAGTATACATATTAGAAGGCATCCTATTATTGTAACTACAGAGTAGTCAATTAGCACCTTTTGGGACCTACTCGGGGAAGAGACCTTCCTCGAATCAATAAGGTGTGTGCCTCCCATCCCTGCCTAATAATTTTGATCAATTAGTGATCAAAGACCTTTCTCCTCTGGTCTACTTAGCAAGAGATCCAGTGAAATCTCCTGGTAAGTTCAGAACCATCTTTCCTTATAGTTTACAAAACACTTTGACCCATCTCATTTGATTTTCATTCCCATTATGAGACATGGGAATTTTTATTCCTATTTCACACATAAAGAATTGAGGCTGAAAGAAAAAAAGAAGTTGGACCCCACAGCTACTTTCTACTTCCCTTCCATGGAAATTAACTCATTGCCTCTGTAATTCGACCTTAAGATGACCTTGTCTTTTCCTTCTAAAGCTTCTCTTCATGTTCTTTCAGCCAACACTTGTACAGATTCCTCAGCCTAGATTTGTTTGTAGCTTGCTTTCTTGCTTTCTGATCAGAAATCTAAGTGGCAGAGACCATGCCAGGGTCTCTGTACCTGGCAGAGACCATGCCAGGGTCATTCCAGCCTCTACCCCAGCAGTTTTGGGCTCATAAATCCTCAGTGTTTAGTAACTAGGTCGTTTTTATATGTTTACATCTGAATCCAAGTTTTGTTCTTCCTTATACCTTGCCAGCCATCCTACAACTCCCCACTGTCTGTGTTTTTTTTCCACTCTGACATGGAGATTCACCTGACCTCTTTAACCTCAGCCCCAGAACATATGATCACAGAAGTCCCAGGGTACCCCAGAAAAGCGGTAGAATGATTTGTAGAGAGACACATTAGGTCATGGAGCCCCATTCTTCTCCAAATCCCAACTCTTTCCACACAATAGCCTCTTCCCACACAATACCACCAGCACTCTCTGTTACTTCAGTATTTGGAGTAACTTTGATCAACTCAAAATTAGTTATAATTTGCTGTAAATACAGTTTAATTACTGGACCACCATTGGCCCCTTCTCCTCCCCTATCACTTATAAAACTGATGTCCTACAGTAGAAGACAAACCAGATGACTTCTGAATTATCTTCCATTAGCACCCAGTTTAAATTCGCTTAATACTGTGGAAGCTAGAAAAGGGAAAGAAAGCTGGCTAAGAATAAGACTTGCCTAGAATTAATGTTTGCAGATTTGATGCTATCTTTGTCACAGAATTAGCATGTATTCTGCCTCATCCAAATTGCTTTCTCTTTCTCCTCTCTGTCCTCTTCCAGAGCTCCCAGCATTGGCTGGAATGTAGGACAGAATTTCCCACAACACGCAGACATCACCCATCTGTCTCTAATTTCACAAAATGACAAACTGAAATGGCCCTGAGAGCCAAAATTTCTATTTCATTCTTCTCTCTGATATTCCAGTAAGGCCAGTGGATTTTCTTTTATTTCAGTATAAGTTGGGAATTTAAGGCAGAATTGAGAAAAGAGAAAGCAGACCCTGAGAATCTCATTGCTATGCTAATGATGAGAATTTGCAAGGAGCTGAACCACTCACACCCAGTCAAATTGCAATCAGCCCAGGAATTAGTTTAGCATATTTTCAACATCGTAGAAACTACTGCATTTCCCCTAAAAAATATAAACCAAAAGACTCTTTTGAAACCTAGAACATCTCTCTGAACTTTGGCAGGGTGGGATACATGTCTTACCCTATTGTTGAGTCTTATTCAGCAATTGCAGTCAAAGACTTTGTGTCTCAGACATGGACTTGGTTATGAAAGTCAGCATTTCTGAAACAAGATGACTTCTGAATTCTCTTATTCAGAGGTCCCTAAAATATACTGAGGTGTGCTTGTATGTGTGTGCATAGATAACTCCAAAAAATCATGAATGAGGATGAAATAGTATTTTCAAATGCTTCACATTTGACTGGACTATTGTTTTGCAGGAATTAATTCTAACAAAATATGTAGACTAAAGCTCAGGGAATGGGGCCCGGTGTTGCAGCATGCACCTGCAGCCCCAGCCACTTGGGAGGTTGAGGTAGGAGAATAGCTTGAGCCCAGGAGTTTGAGTTCAGCCTGGGCAACATAGCAAGACCCCCATCTCCAAAAAACAAAAAAAACTCAGGGAATGGGCACACAGTATTAGTCATTCCCTTGAGAAGAAATATGCATGCCCAAAAATAAAGCAGTCCAGAACGTATTCAATTTGAAATCAGAAGTCCTGAGCTTTCATCCTGGTCTTAGTTTGAGGTGGGCTGAGCCTTAGCTTCACCCACCTGCAAAAATGGAGTGAACAGTGGAGCATTCTTTAGAGCAGGTGGTATCACAAGTACTTGAGGAACACAGTTAAGATGCAGCACTTGATAAAAGGAAGATCTAATTAACAGTTACAGAAAGTTGTAATTGATCTTAGGTGGCCAACTGTCTAAGTTTGGGCTTTCCCAAGGCACAGCCTGAGAGTTGGACTTAAGTACAGGTGGCTTATTGGGAGTTGATCCCAGGAAGCAGGAATGAGGGACTGGGAGAGTCATAAAGGAGGGCGCACCAATGCCAAGGGTCATCATCAAGCACACTGTGGTGTACACAGGGGCTCAATTCCACTGCAATTCCTGAGAAGGGTACAGAATGCCTCCCAAAATAGGCCACCTGAAAGACAGTGGAGCATCTATCCACCAGTTCCAATCCCTATTGGCTAAAGTTTGGACCCGGGGCACTAACTCTCTTGCATTGCTTCAGTAAGCTCCTCCTGCAGCTGAAGAAGGATCTGGGGCAGAATGAAAGAAAACACAAGTTGAGAGCTTGAGGTGGGATTCCAGCAGCCTACAGTGAGTATGAGCTCACATAGAGTTGCCTACCAGAGCTGAGGCTAAAATCACTGGTGGTCTTGGGCTTTGATGTGGGCACCACAGCATTTCCTACACCAAGCTAAGATTCACTCACAGTGTTCCCATACTTATTCCATCCTCACAAATAATCAACGAACCTGGCCATCATTTTCCTTATTATCAACTATTCTGCCTTGGATGATTTCTCCTTGAAAAGTCATATCCCTTTGCTTTCAGGCCTTTGCATACATTGCTGCTAATTTTTGGAACACTTTCCCTGCCCACTCTTCCCCATCCTGTGTATACTTTGCTATCTGGTCTCAGCTTAAAAATTATTTGCCTCAGGAAGCTTTCCCTGATCCCAGGGTATGGCATTTGCCCAAGCTATGTGTACCCAATGAACATGGTAAATCTTGTTTGTGCTATTTATCTCATTTTATACTGCCATTGTTTATAATATCTGCTCCTCTAAGCATATAGGCATACAAGCATTCAGTGTATCACTTCGGTGAGCTCAGGAAACTTGCTCTTTTGTTAAAAGAAATACTTGCAAAACCTAATGTAGTGCCTGGCACAAAAGCTAATCTGTTTTGTTGTTGTTGTTGTTCAATGGACTGATGAGTGGATGGGTCAGTGAATAAATGAATTGATGAGAAAGGCAAAAACATCAATTGTCACTTAAATCTGTCTGAAAGTCTGCTTTGCTCAGGAGGTCCTGGTCCCTTCTTCCTGCTGCATTGTCTTCAGAGTGATTATTCTGGAGCTTTATTTCCAGGACCTCCTGCCTGCTGGGCCTTTCTGGGAAGAAAAAAGTACAAGTCAGTTGCTGCAGAGTTGTCCTTGGAATTTCTCTATCTCCACATCTCTGCCCTACACCCAGCTGACTGTGCCCTAGGGGTCATCTTGTTGGTTTGTTTTGTGGGTAGGACACACAGGAATAAGCAGTACTGTTAGTTTTAGTCCTGGCCTTTCAAACCCAGTTTTTTTTTCTTAAGCAGAGATGCTCTCTTCGCTGTCAAACTGCCTGTGTCCTCCTCTCCTCTCACTCTTTTTGACTTTGTCACTCTCAAAGGATGCAAGCCCTGTACAAGAGCAGAGAAGAGAGGAGGGCAATGGAAACCCTCCTCCAGCAAGCTGCGTTCTTTCCACCACAAAGAGCCAAGGAAAATGTTCCTCTGGGGTGCAATCAGGGCCAGGGCTCCTCTGACTCAACCCCCAGATGACCTAATAAATAGCAAGAAGAGGACAGAACATTCTAGGAGTCAGAAAGTCTCCCCATAAATGCCAGAGGAAGTGCAGGACAGTATCACAAGAGACCACAAGGGATCATAGAGCTGCCCGAATTGGCATAAGGCCACAAGTGCCCTCATAAATGACCAGAATATTACAGTAGGGGATCCCACAGCAGGCTCGGAAGGTCAGCAAGTCTGTATGAGGGACACGGGCACAGGGAAGAGGTCCTGAGTTCAGGTGCATCGCTGATGCCTGGGATGACAATCTCAGTCCAAATCCTGGAGTGACAGAGATATGGCCAGGATCCAGTTGCTACCTACAGTTCTTCATTCAGGCCATGCTACTTCTTGCCTCCTCAGTGCCTGCTGTCTTTTCCACCTGTAAGGTGCTCTTCCCTACTGCCTACCCTACTATTCTGGTATTGCTACCTGAGTTTGGCTAAGTTTGCTTGTCCTTGTTCCCTGATCTCCCTCTCCCTGCATTGTCCCACAGTGTCTGCCTCCCCTGCTACCCTGTGAGGACCCAGAGGAGAGAGCCATCTTATTCGTGTGTGTATCTAAAGGGTCTTAGATGATGCCCTGCCTAGAGTAGGTCCCTCAATCAAACTGAATAAATGAATGAATGAATGAATGAGTTTACAAATTATTTGAGACCAGATCTTCAAGAGAAGGCAAAAGCTATTTATCAGAACAGACACAAACCCAGAGTGAGACCATCAATGAATATAATATGAGACAGAGTCCTAAAGTCCCAGACAATTTCTCCTTAAAACCCCTCTACCAGAAGCCAAGATTAGTGTACGTTTTTGAGATGAAACTGAGTTTATAGATAAAAGTTTCACAGCCTCAACTCTGCTTGGCAGAGACTAAAGTCAGGCAGACTGACAGTATTTGCAGTGGACTGATTCTTTCATTCCCCTGACTTGGCAAGAGTTAGGACAATTTGGAAGTGACAGATGGGTAGGAGGAAATAAAGTGGTACTTGTTTTTAAGGGTAAAACCAGTACAAATATAATTGACCTGCTGAAATCTCTCCAGCCTAATTTTTTTCCTCCACACTCAGTGTGCTCCAGCCTCCTCAGCCTTCTCTCAGTTTGTTGAATATACCTAGCTCTTCACTGCCTCAGGGCCCTTGGACATGCTATTTTCTCTGCCTCGCATTTACGTCTACCTACATTTTAAAATATAAACTCCTTCTTTTCTACAAGTTTTAGCTTAAGTGATAATCTTCAGGGAAGCTCTTCATAGCCACTCTATTAAAAGCATTTGTCACCCATCACAGCCCATTAAATCTCAACCTCTTCTCTTTTTTGCACTTATCATGGTTATACAATCTTTAATTACTTCATTTATTTATCTACTTATTAGTGGTCATGAAGGGGATAGTCCCCCATACCGGGACATAATTTCATAACAACAGTGACCTAGGCTAGCTTGTTCATTATTTTATCTTCAGCACTTAACATATCACTAGGAACCCAGTCAGAGGTCATTGTTATCAGTCCTGTTGTTGTTGCTGTCACTATTATTTTCAAAAGAATTTCTGCAGCATTTATAAAACTGAACTGATTTATCAAATCATGTACTCAGGCTTGAGTTTCTTCATTTTCTACATATTTTGTGTATCTTGTTTCAGAAGCATTTGCTAATGCTTGCGGGACCATCTCAGCATTCAGCAATACATATTAAAGAATGGCATGTAGGTCTGAGTCTACCTTGTGAATAAATCCCTCCTAATAAAAGAAAATGAGATTTCATGATTAAGGGGTTTAGAAATAATCAAGAGAGGGTTAAAATAAAACTAGCGGAGGCCGAGTAGACCAAAGAATAGCTATTGGCATGCCTTCCAAAATAATGTCCCAGATTATGATTTCACATGAAAAAAATAAAATAATTGCTTGCCAAGCCATATAAAAAGCATGAATTCTGGGAGAACTTAAACAGAAACTAAATCTTGATAGACCTATGGAGTATAGAACTCTCCCAGAATCCACTTTTTATGGCCATTCTGAATGTTCCCTAGTCTAGCTTTCCATCATCATGGTGATGTGGTACCATCAGTAGTAATCAGTTGGGTAATGATGTGGTACCATCATTACCCAAACTTGGCCTGCTGCGTTAATTTTTTTTTTTTTTTGAGACTGAGTCTCACTGTGTCACCAGGCTGGAGTGCAGTGACATGATTTCAGCTCACTGCAACCTCCGCCTCCCAGGTTCAAGCGATTCCACTGCCTCAGCCTCCTGAGTAGCTGGGACTACAGGCATGTGCCACCATGCCCAGCTAACTTTTTTTTGTATTTTAGTAGAGACGGGATTTTACCATGTTGGCCAGGATGGTCTCGATCTCCTGACCTCATGATCCACCTGCCTTGGCCTCCCAAAGGGCTAGGATTACGGGTGTGAGCCACTGCAACTGGCCTGTGTTAATTTTTTAAATTTCCCTAAGGAAAGTTTTTAAATGAACTCTACCAGTTTGCAAATACTGGAAGAAGTCCCTGCTCAGGCCCCAGGTATTTTAAACATTAGCCCTTTTTTTTTCCATGTTTGTCTTATCACAGCAGTCAAGCCATGTCCCATCTCCTTTAAACTAGATTTCAAAACTAATGAGTTGTAAACAAAATGTTCCTTCCTACAGGGAATACTAGTAGCTTTGTCTGCAGAGGCTTAAAAATAAACATCAGACAGGAGAAGCTGGCAAGATGGCCTAATAGGAAGAGCTCCGGTCTGCAGTTCCCAGTGAGACCAATGCAGGAGGTGGGTGATTTCTGTATTTCCAAATGAGGTACCCAGTTCATCTCATTGGGACTGGTTAGACACTGGGTGCAGCCCATGGAGGGTGAGCAGAAGCAGGGTGGGGTGTTGGCTTACCCGGGAAGTGCAGAGGTCAGGGAACTCCCTCCCCTAGCCAGGGGAAGCCATGAGGGACGGTGCCTTGAAAGACAGTGCTATCCAGCCCAGATACTACACTTTTTCCACAATCTTTGCAACCCACAGACCAGAAGATTCCCTCGGTTGCCTACACAACCAGGGCCCTGGGTTTCAAGCTCAAAACTCGGTGGCTGTTTGGGCAGACAGCAAGCTAGCTGCAAGAGTTTTTTTCATACCCTAGTGGCATCTGGAATGCCAGTGAGACACAACCATTCACTCCCCTGGAAAAGGGGGCTGAAGCCAGGGAGCCAAGTGGTCTTGCTAAGCAGATCCCAGCCCCATGGAGCCCAGCAAGCTAAGAGCCACTGGCTTGAAATTCTTGCTGCCAGAACAGCAGTCTGAAGTGCATCTGGGATGCTCCAGCTTGGTGGGGGAAGGGGCATCTGCTAATACAGAGGCTTGAGTAGGGGGGTTTCCCCTCACAGTGTAAACAAAGCCACTAGGAAGTTTGAACTGGGTGCAGAACACACCACAGTGCAGCAAACCCACAGTAGCCAGACTGCCTCTCTAGATTCTTCCTCTCTGGGCAGGGCATCTCTGACACAAAGCCAGCAGCCCCAGTCAGGGGCTTATAGATAAAACTCCCATCTCCCTGGGATGGAGCACCAGGGGAAGGGGCAGATGTGGGTACAGCTTCAGCAGACTTAAACGTTCCTGCCTGCCTGCTCTGAAGAGAGCAGCGGATCTCCCAGCACAGCACTCAAACTCTGCTAAGGGACAGACTGCCTCCGCAAGTTGGTCCCTGACCCCTCTGCCTCCTGACTGGGAGACACCTCCCAGCAGGGGTGGATATACACCTCATACAGGAGAGCTCCGACTGGCATCTGGCAGATGCCTCTCTGGGATGAAGCTTCCAAAGGAAGAAACAGGCAGCAATCTTTCTTGTTCTGCAGCCTCTGCTGGTGATATTCAGGCAAACAGGGTCAGGAGTAGACCTCCAGCGAACTCCAGCAGACCTGCAGAAGAGGGGACTGACTGTTAGAAGGAAAACTGACAAGTAGAAAGCAATAGCATCAACAGCAACAAAAAGGGCACACATGCAAAAACTCCATCCAAAGGTCACCAGCATCAAAGACCAAAAGTAGATAAATCCACAAAGATGAGGAAAAACCAGCACAAAAAGGCTGAAAATTCCAAAAACCAGAATGCCTCTTCTCCTCCAAAGGATCACAACTCCTTGCCAGGAAGTAAACAAAACTGGACAGAGAATGAGTTTGATGAATTGATAAAAGTAGGTTTCAGAAGCTGGGTAACAACAAACTCCTCTGAACTAAAGGAGCATGTTCTAACCCAACGCAAGGAAGCTAAGAACCTTGATAAAAGGTTACAGGAACTGCTAACTAGAATAACCAGTTTAGAGAAGAACATAAATGACCTGATGGAGCTGAAAAACACAGCATGAGAACTCCGTGAAGCATATACAAATATCAATAGCCAAATCAATCAAGCAGAAGAAAGGATATAAGAGATTGAAGATCAATTTAACGAAATAAAGCATGAAGACAAGATTAGAGAAAAAGAATGAAAAGGAATGAACAAAGCCTCCAAGAAAATTAGGACTATGTGAAAAAACCAAACCTACGTTTGATTGATGTACCTGAAAGTGACAGGAGAATGGTACCAAGCTGGAAAACACTCTTCAGGATGTTTTCCAGGAGAAATTCCCCAACCTAGCAAGGCAGACCAAAATTCAAATTCGGGAAATACAGAGAACACCACAAAGATACTCCTCAAGAAGAGTAAGCCCAAGACACACCATCAGACTAACAATGGAACTCTCTGTAGAAACCCTACAAGGCAGAAGAGAGTGGGTCCAATGTTCAACTCTCAGCTCTGGACCAACCCAGAATTTCATACCCAGCCAAACTAAGGTTATTAAGCAAATGAGAAACAAAATCCTTTACAGACAAGCAAATGCTGAGGGATTTTGTCACCACCAGGCCTGCCTTACAAGAACTCCTAAAGGAAGCACGAAATATGGAAAGGAAAAACCAGAACTACCCACTGCAAAAACATACCAAATTGGAAAGACCATCAACACTATGAAGAAACTGCATCAACTAAAGTGCAAAATAACCAGCAAGTATTAAAATGACAGGATCATATTCACACATAACAATATTAACCTTAAATATAAATTGAATAAATGTCCCAATTAAGAGACACAGACTGGCAAATTGAATAAAGAGTCAAGACCCGGCCGGGTGCGGTGGCTCACGCCTGTAATCCCAACACTTTGGGAGGCCAAGGCAGGCGGATCACGAGGTTAGGAGATCGAGACCATCCTGGCTAACAGAGTGAAACCCCATCTCTACAAAAATACAAAACAAAAAAAAAAATTAGCCAGCCATGGTGGCAGGCGCCTGTAGTCCCAGCTGCTCCGGAGGCAGGAGAACAGCGTGAACCCGGGAGGTGGAGCTTGCAGTGAGCAGAGATGGCGCCACTGCACTCCAGCCTGGGTGACAGAGTGAGAATCCGTCTCAAAAAAAAAAAAAAAGAGTCAAGACCCATCAGTGTGCTCTATTCAGGAGACCCACCTCACATGCAAAGACACACAAAGTCTCAAAATAAAGGGATGGTGGGAGATCTACCAAGGAAATGGAAAGCAAAAAAAAAAAAGCAATGGCTGCAATCTTAGTCTCTGATAAAACAGACTTTAAACCACAAACAGCAAAAGGGACAAAGAATTGCATTACATAATGGTAAAGGGATCAATGCAACAAGAAGAGCTAACTATCATAAATAAATATGCACCCAATACAGGAGCACCCAGATTCATAAAGCAAGTTCTTAGAGACCTACAAAGAGACAGACTCCCACACAATAATAGTAGGAGACTTTAACATCCCACTGTCAATATTAGACAGATCAATGAGACAGAAAATTAACAAGGATATTCAGGACTTGAACTCAGCTCTGGACCAAATAAACCTAACAGATATCTACAGAACTCTTCACCACAAATTAACAGAATATACAATCTTCTCAGCAGCACACTTCACTTATTCTAAAATCGACCACATAATTGGAAGTAAAACACTCCTCAGCAAGTGCAAAAGAACAGAAATCATAACAAATAATGTCTCAGACCACAGTGCAATCAATTAGAACTCAGGATTAAGAAACTCACTCAAAACCACACAACTATATGGAAACTGAACAACTTGCTCCTGAATGACTACTGGGTAAACAATGAAATGAAGGCAGAAATAAATAAGTTCTTTGAAACCAATGAGAACAAAGACATAACGTACCAGAATCTCTGGGACACAGCTAAAGCAATGCTTAGAGGGAAATTTATAGCACTAAGTGCCCACATGAGAAAGCGGGAAAGTTCTAAAATTGATACCCTAACGTCACAATTAAAAGAACTAGAGAAGCAAGAGCAAACAATTTCGAAAGCTAGCAGAAGACAAGAAATAACTAACATCAGAGCAGAACTGAAGGAGATAGAGACACGAAAAGGCCTTCAAAAAATCAATGAATCCAGGAGCTGGTTTTCTGAAAATATTAACAAAATAGATAGACCACTAGCCAGAATAATAAAGAATAAAAGAGAGAAGAATCAAATAGACAAAATAAAAAGTGATAAAGAGGATATCACCACTGATCTCACAGAAATACGAACTACCATCAGAGATTACTATAAACACCTCTATGCAAATAAACTAGAAAATCTAGAAGAAATGGATAAATTCCTGGACACATACACCCTCCCAAGACTAAACCAGGAAGAAGGTTACCTGAATAGGCAAGGAACAAGTTCTAAAATTGAGGCAGTAATAAATAGCCCACCAGCCAAAAAAAGCCCAGGACCAGACGGATTCACAGCCAAATTCCACCAGAGGTACAAAGAGAAGCTGGTACCATTCCTTCTGAAGCTCTTTCAAACAATAGAAAAAGAAGGACTCCTCCCTAACTCGTTTTATGAGGCCAGCATCATCCTGATACCAAAACCTGGTGGAGACACAACAAAAAAAGAGAATTTCAGGCCAATATTCCTGATGAATATCGATGCAAAAATCCTCAATAAAATACTGGCAAACCAAATGCAGCAGCCCATCAAAAAGCTTATCCATGATCAAGTTGGCTTCACCCCTGGGATGCAAGGCTGATTCAACATACACAAATCAATAAACGTAATCCATCACATAAACAGAACCAATGACAAAAACCACCTGATTATCCCCAGAGAAGCAGAAAAGGCCTTCAATAAAATTCAATGCCCAGTCATGCTAAAAAAACTCTCAATAAACTAGGTATTGATGGAACATATTTCAAAATAATAAGCTATTTATGACAAACCCACAGCCAATATCACACTGAATTGGCAAAAGTTGGAAGTATTCCCGCTGAAAACCTGCAAAAGACAAAGATGTCCTCTCTCACCACTCCTATTCAACGTAGTATTGGAAGTTCTGGCCAGGGCAATCAGACAAGAGAAAGAAATAAAGGGGATTGAAATAGGAAGAAAGGAAGTCAAATTTTCACTGTTTGCAGATGACATGATTGTGTATCTAGAAAACCCCATTGTCTCAGCCCAAAATCTTCTTAAGCTGATAAGCAACTTCAGCAAAGTCTCAGGATACAAAATCAATGTGCAAAAATCACAGGCATTCCTATAAACCAATAATAGACAAACAGAGAGCCAAATCATGAGTGAACTCCCATTCACAATTGCTACAAATAGAATAAAATACCTAGGAATAAAACTTACAAGGGATGTGAAGGACCTCTTCAAGGAGAACTACAAACCACTGCTCAAGGAAATAACAGAGGACATGAACAAATGGAAAAACAGTCCATGTTCATGGATAAGAAGAATCAACATCATGAAAATGGCCATATTGCCCAAATTAATTTATAGATTCAATTGTATCCCCTTCAAGTTACCATTGACTTTCTTCACAGAATTAGAAAAAAACTACTTTAAATTTCATATAGAACCAGAAAAAAGAGCTTGTAAAGCCAAGACAATCCTAAGCAAAAAGAACAAAGCTGGAGGCATCACACTACCTGACTTCAAACTATACTACAAGGCTACAGTAACCAAAACAGCATGGTACTGGTACCAAAATAGATATATAGACCAATGGAACAGAACAGAGGCTTCAGAAATAACACCACACATCTACAACCATCTGAACTTTGACAAATCTGACAAAAACAAGAAATGGGGAAAGGATTCCCCATTAATGGGGATAAATGGTGGGATAAATGGTGTTGGGAAAACTGGCTAGCCATATACAGAAAACTGAAACTGGACCCCTTCCTTGCACCTTATTCAAAAATTAACTCAAGATAGTTTAAAGACTTAAATGTAAGACCTAAAACCATAAAAACCCTAGAAGAAAACCTAGGCAGTACCATTTAGGACATAGGCATGGGCAAAGACTTCATGACTAAAACACAAAAAGCAATGGAAAAAAAAGCCAAAATTGACAAATGGGATCTAATTAAACTAAAGAGCTTCTGCACAGCAAAAGAAACTGTCAGCAGAGTGAACAGGCAACCTACAGAATGGGAGAAATTTTGCAATCTATCCATCTGACAAAGGGCTAATATCCAGAATCTACAAGGAACTTAAACAAATTTACCAGAACAAAAAAACTCCATCAATAAGTGGGTGAAGGATAGAACAAATACTTCTCAAAGGAAGACATTTATGTGGCCAAAATATGAAAAACAGCTCATCATGATTGGTCATCAGAGAAATGTAAATCAAAACCACAATGAGATACCATCTCATGCCAGTTAGAATGGCAGTCATTCAAAAGTCAAGAAACTGCTGAAGAGGATGTGGAGAAACAGGAATGCTTTTACACTGTTGGTACTAGTGTAAACTAGTTCAACCATTGTGGAAGACAGTGTGGTGATTCCTCAAGGATCTAGAACTAGAAATACCATTTGACCCAGCAATCCCATTACTGGGTATATACCCAAGGGATTATAAATCATTCTACTATAAAGACACATGCACACGTATGTTTATTGTGGCACTATTCACAATAGCAAAGACTTTGAACCAACCCAAATGCCCATCAATGATAGACCAGATTAAGAAAATGTGGCACATATACACCATGGAATACTATGCAGCCATAAAAAAGAATGAGTTCATGTCCTTTGTAGGGAGATGGATGAAGCTTGAAACCATCATTCTCAGCAAACTAACACAGGAACAGAAAACCAAACACTGCATGTTCTCACTCATAAGTGGGAGTTGAACAATGAGAACATATGGACACAGGGTTAGGAACATCACACACTGGGGCCTGTTGTGAGGTGGGGGGTAAGGGGAGGGATAGCATTAGGCAAAATACCTAATATAGATGACATGTTGATGGGTGCAGCAAACCACCATGGCATATGTATACCTATGTAACAAACCTGCACGTTCTGCATATGTATCCCAGAATTTAAAGTACAATTTAAAAAAAAGGAATACAGAAAAAAAAAATGAACATAACTTTCAAAGTCAGGGCACAAAACTTTGCTAGTCATCCCTGCTATTCAGCTCTCTTCCACACAGCCTTTAAGGTTCAGTCCAAGCTCTGCAACTTCATACAAATCTGCTATTCCTCCAGAACACAGTGGCCATCCTGAGCACTCTGAGTTTGAACCCGCAGCTCAAGATTTTATTTTCTCTAGTTGTATAAGATAAAGGAGGAACAAAGTCAGATGTGTTGGGAGAAGCAGGAGAAAAAAGATACTAAATCTTGGCAAGGACTTAGTTTTGCATATTACATAGGCAACCTCATTTAATTCTCACCACAATCCTATAAATAAGAATTATTCTTCACCATTTCCAAGATGAGGAAACGGAGGTCCATGCTATACTAAGAAACTTGCCTGCAGTCCAGAGCCAGTAAACATTAAAGTCAGAATTTGAATCCAGGTCTTTACCACAAAATATGCTCTGTCCTCTACATCGCAGAATTAGTTTTATCTCCTCTCCTCCTTCACCCCCAGGAACAGATCATACAAGGAAACAGATAAGAAAGATGAAGGATATGAAAATGATAGCATGTTTCAAAAGTAAATATTTATATCAGGCATCTATCAGGTGCAAAGCAGAACCCTCAGAGCTTTGGAGAAGAGAAAGGGAAGTTTACATCATGGAGGGAAAGAAAGCTGTTTATACAGCATTGGGCACTGTGGCAGATATGCTCTTGACAAAGTGAATACAACACACAGGGGCGATATTCAGAACAGAGGAGACCAGTAAGCATCTGCAGGCTGTCTGCTGGTTGTACCACATCTGCCAGGTTTGGTGTAGTTTTAGTCACTAGGGCACGTGTGCTGTGGAATCCACAATAAGAGCATGAGGTTATTCATGCTCAGGAGGTCATGGTTAAATCTTCAAACAGCTAAACAGCTATCTTTTGTAAACAAGAAACTTGAAAATGTTCTGTGCAACTCTAAAAAACAAAACTGGAACTAAAGAAGGAATGCTACAGGGTGGTCAATTTCTGCCTCCTATAGGACAGAATTCTGACAGTTCATTAGAATGAATCACCTCTGGACATTGGCAGCTGTCATTGTTGACATGATTATGCAGCTTGGAAAGCCACTTATCAAGTATATGGTAAAAGAGATTCATGTATGGGGAATTAAGATTGGCCTGAAGACCTCTGAGATCCCACTCAGCTCTATAATTCTATGACTCAACTTGCATTAAATAGAGCTTTATCTCACTGCAGAGAAATTTGTATTAATTTCCTATTGCCACCATAACAAATCACCACAAACTTAGTGGCTTAAAACAACAGAAATGTATTATCTTACAATTCTGTAGGTTAGAAGTCTGCTCAAAATTCTGCAGGTTAGGTCTCACTGGGCTAAAATCAAAGTGTTGGCAGGACTGCATTCATTTCTCAGGCTCTAGAGGAGAATCCATCGCTTGCCTTTTCCAGCTTCTTGACTCATGGCCCCCTTCCTCCATCTTCAAAGCCAGCAATGGTGGGTCGAGTCCTTCTCACCTCACATTATTCTGCCCTCCTCTCTCCTTTTCTTCCACTTTTATGGACCCTTGTGATTACAGTGGACCCATTCAGACTATCTAGGACAGTCTCTCTAAGTTAAAGTCAACTATTTGGCAATCAGAATTCCATCTGCAACCTTAATTCCCCTTTGCCATGCAACATAACATACTCACAGTTTCCAGGAATCAGATGTGGATACCTTTGGGAGGGAACTTCATTCTGCCTACCACAATGAGGTTCTGAAAAATGCCACTAGAACATTCTCCACTTCAGGAGGTCATGAGAATTAATAACACAGGCTGTGACGCTGCCTTTCCTAAAGTTCACAGGGTATGGGATAAGGAATTGGCAAGAGTACACCAGGCCTCCATGGGTTATGTGGAACTCAGCTTCTACCTAACACAAACCAACAAAATAAAATAGTAGAAAATATTTTTCTGTTGGGTAAGTTTTGCCTCTTATCGTAGATGCCAAATGACCTAACTGAACATTGACTCCTAAACATATCTTGAGACCAAAGGCTTTAGGTAGCTAAGCAAATGAATCAACTAAAATTATCTAACAAATTATCTAACCAAGGTACCAGGCTAGTAAGAAAGGAAAAATTCGAAACACTAAAAAGCAGCTCTTCTGTCTTTTCTTTCACAACCAGAGGTCACCACCATATATTGGAAACTAGATGCAACTTTGATGCACCACTCTCACCCATAGCAGACACTCCTACTCCTTCACTCTTCCCATAGCCTGTGACAGACTTCAGGAGTCTTCTTCAGTCTATGCCCCAGGTAGGCACTAGAAATTATCAGAGTTGGCACATGAGAAAAAAACCTATTTGCCGTCTCCTCAGGAAAGACTCTGTGTTCCGTGGGTTGGGATTTAAGACTGATGTTTTAGTAATTATTGTGTACAAGACAATGAACTAGAAATGTGCCTTCAGAAACAAAATGTACAATTATAATTTCAGCTGCCTAAGGATTACAATCTAATAGCTCTTACTGCTATTTTGTTTCTTGTTAATACAATTCCCTATCTTATACCATACTTTGTATTTATCTAAAGTTTTATCCTTATACTACCCTGGGATCTCTTGTCATTTGAATCACAATGGAATTCCTAGTTGAAGCAGAAAAAGGAATTAATTTGCTACCATCCTCAAAAATCCAGGCATAGATTTGGCTTTGGCCCTTCCCAGGGTCTCAGATGATGCTACTGGACCAGCACTGCCCTCATCCCCACTAACCCCTCTGCCTTCCTCTGATGGCTTCATTTTCCTACAGGCTATTGCCCGTGGAGATGAGATGGCTCCAAGAAGCTCCGGGCTTACCTCTCATCTCATCAGTAGGAAGGAAAATGCTCTTTCTCTGTATCCCTCTACAAAGAACCTGAACAGAATTTAATTTTAGTGACTTTTCATTGTCCTAGCTGGGGTCATGTGCTCATCTGCAAACCAATGACTATGACAAGAGAAATGCAAGCCTCTAATTAGCCAGCCCTCAGTCAACTGTTCACTCCTGGAGCAGGGATTACATTCAGTGTCATTTGAACCACATGAAACAAAACAAAGAAAGAAATGGATCCCCCAGGGAAAATTGGTATACTGTTAACAAAGGGAAAACAGATACTGGGTGGACAGAAACACTAAACAATTACTATACTTAGGTGACAATTTGAGTCAGAATATTAGCTGCTCTCTGGTCCAGTATTAGCTAACAGCAAGACAGAGAAGAGAGCATCATAATTTGAACAGGAATAGGGATTGGGGAGACTACAAAGCCTGGAGTACAGCCCAAGGAAGTGGGACATAAATGGGACACCACAGTACAAGGACCATGGGCAATTTGCATGATATCTTGGGAAGAAAGTCCGGAAGATATTCAACAGCCACTGAAAACGGAGGACTCACCAAATTTACAAGCCTCATTTATTTTGCCTAACCCTGAAATAACTTCTAAGAAAATAAAAAATAAAGGAAGGCAAAAGGACTTGGGATCAGGCAACCCAACTTTTAGCCCCACCACTTACCAGTGAATGGTGTTGTCTTGGGCATGTCACTTATCATCTCAAAGCCACAGTTTGTTCTTCTATGAAATGAAACTTATGGTTAATTTCTAACTCACAAAGAATTAAATGTTGTCTTATGTGTAAGAATCGTTTCTAAATGTGCTGCAACGAACCCTTCTATTCATATGCCTGTTGCAATGAGGCTTGGTGGATCCTCTCATCTACTTACCCTCCTTTTGAATCTGATTCTGAGTTGGCTCTGTGAGTTGCTTTGTCCAAAAGAATGAGGTAGAAGTGACAAGTGCCTTCTAAGTTTAGCCTATAAGAGCCCATGCAGCTTCCAGTTTTGCATTTTTGGAAAACTCCTTCTTGGAAGCCCATCACCACTCCATGAAGAAGCTAAAGCTAGAATACAGAATAAGGAGAAGGCACATACAGAGAGACTCTGGAAAATGAGAAGACATCTCTTTTATATATATATGCTTTAAGTTCTAGGGCACATGTGCACAGTGTGCAGGTTTCTTATATAGGTATACATGTGCCATGGTGGTTTGCTGCACCCATCAACTCATCATTTACATTAGGTATTTCTCCTAACCCTATCCCTCCCCCAGCCCTCCACCCCCCAACAGGCTCTGGTGTGTGATGTTCCCCTCCCTGTGTCCATGTCTTATTGTTCAACTCCCACTTATGAGTGAGAACATGCAGTGTTTGGTTTTCTGTCCTTGTGACATTTTGCTGAGAATGATGGTTTCCAGCTTCATCCATGTCCCTGCAAAGGACATGAACTCATCCTTTTCTATGGCTGCATAGTATTCCACAGTGTATATGTGCCACATTTTCTTTATCCTGTCTATCATTGATGGACATTTGCGTTGGTTCCAAGTCTTTGCTATTATGAGTAGTGTCGCAATAAACATGCGTGTGCATGTGTCTTTATAGCAGCATGATTTATAATCCTTTGGGTATATACCCAGCAATGGGATGGCTGGGTCAAATGGTATTTCTAGTTCTAGATCCTTGAGGAATCACCACACTGTCTTCCACAATGGTTAAACCAATTTACATTCCCACCAACAGTGTAAAAGCATTCGTATTTCTCCATATCCTCTCCAGCATCTATTGTTTCCTGACTTTTTAATGATCGCCATTCTAACTGGCATGAGATGGTATCTCACTGTGGTTTTGATTTGCATTTCTCTGATGACCAGTGATGATGAGCATTTTTTCATATGTCTGTTGGCTGCATAAATGTGAGAAGACATCTTGAATATGCCAATCCTAGTTGAGCTCTCAGCTAAATGTAGCTGCACAAGTGTTCTCAGCTGCATCACATCATGGAGCAAAAGAACAGCCCAGCTAAGCCTGGTTAACCCACAGAATCATGAGAAATAATAAAGCATTGTTTTAATACACCAAATTTTAGGAAGGTTTACAACACAGAACTGGTATCTGAGACAATGTGTATACATAGAGTTTCTATGGTTCTTGTCATCTTTTTTCTGCAGTTTTCTCAAAAGGAATGTTATTACACTTTAGGAAGAACAATTCCTCATTTGTGAGAAAGCCTCATGTTTTGCAGTACACTCAGCATCACTGGTCTTGCCTGCTATATTCCAGTAGTGCTCTGCAGTCACTGAAAGAATCAAAGACATCACCCCCACAGGCTTAAAATTCCCTGTTGTTAGCAAAACCCAAGCAGAGCAATTACTTCTGGGAAGGTGAGTACTTCAGAGGTTAGATTCACTAATTATAAGGCAGGAATTACATTCTATCTGTATGTCCTGATTATTATGATTTGAAATACCTCTTTCCCTGGAACTTCATGCTGCCTTCAAAGAAGTGGGCTGTATTAGGCCATACCTAAAGTGAGTTTACAATGTCCATAAAATTATATCATGCTATTTGATAGTAAGCAATGCAACCAGATGTGATAAATATGGGTGGATTTGATCTTGAAAGGTCTCCAAAGAAAACTATCATCTACCACTAAGTTCAGTTTATGTCAAAAACGTTAACATTCATTCTCTAATTTGCCCCATTTATTTAGTGCTTTTGGAATCTGGAGAAAATAAATAAATGAACATTATTGTTGGCTGCATGATCATCTTTGTCCTTTCCCTTGGTGGATCCTTGTAATGGAAGCGCCTGCATTTAACAGATCGACAACAAAAGACAGGGTATTATGAAATGAAACTTCTCTAAGATAAATATTACTTTCCAGGAAGCAGAGGACTTGAGAAGTGACCTGCTAAAAGAGAGTTGTCATTAATCATAAAGATCTCTGTTCTTTGTAAACACCAGGAAGGACTACAACCTTATCTGTTAATTTCACCACAGTGGGATTTCAAAGTTTATGTTTTTTTTCTTGGTTTTTTTTTTTCCTGGAGAGTTTCACATTTCCAAGGTCAACTTCAAGGGCAAGCTTTTATTCAGTCAGTCTGAAGCATCAGCACTCCCATTTTAATAAGATATAAAATATTCTTTCTACCCAATTCTTTTTTTTTTTTTTTTTTTTTTTTTTTTTGAGATGGAGTCTCTGTCTGTCACCCAGGCTGGAGTGCAGTGGTGCGATCTCAGCTCACTGCAACCTTTGCCTCCTAGGTTCAAGAGATTCTCCTGCCTCAGCCTCCCAAGTAGCTGGAACTACAGGTGCGTGCCACCAAGCCCGGCTAATTTTTTGTATTTTTAGTAGAGACGGGGTTTCACCGTGTTAGCCAGGATGGTCTCAGTCTCCTGACCTCGAGATGTGCCCACGTCGGCCTCCCAAAGTGCTGGGATCACAGGCGTGAGCCACCTGCGCCAGGTCTCTAACCCATTCTTTTACCCACACCCACGCCCTCTTTCTTATTTCTACCAGTTTGCAAACTCAGGTTCCTGCTGAATTATTAGTTAAAATGGGAATGTGAATTTATTTGAGCATGTCTCTGTCAGTTTGGCTCTGAGCAAAAGGTGCTAGTTTTCTGGACTGGTACACAGTATCCAAAGATGACATTGGGTGCTAAATTAGAATTTTGAACTAAGCTTCCAAAAATAACAAAATTATACTGTAAGTCCTTACATTTTCCTTACTCCAGATTGTACAGATTCCCTAGTGATCTTAGGGAAGTTAAAGAAAGAAGCAATTAGATTATTAGAAAAAATATAAAGTATTATACAAGAATATAATGGCATCTGTCTTTCTGACAGAACTATTTGTACATGGTACTACATATACAGGTTGTACAAGTGAAAGAAGCAACAGGTAGGAGTCCTCAATTTTGAAAACTAAATGCTATTTTAAGGAAAAAGAAAGAGAGAAAGAGAGAGGAGAAAAACTAAATACCCAATCTGCTAAAATTTAATCTTAAAATATATTCCTTAGAAAAGTACATTTGTTAGAATTCAAGTAGGTGACAATATGTTACTTTTTATCTTGGTCTGGTTTAGAAAAATCCTCTCCTTCATAAATAAATAGTACATTTATACTGCTAGTATATTTTAATAGTTAACATTTGAAGTGCATATAACATTTATTTTGATAAAATTTGGTATTTTGGAAACAAGAAAAGAAAAACTTTCTTCACTATGTGATAGCCTATACTTCAAATAAAGTATCTACAATGATATTTCCTTCTTCAAAGAAATAAACTTTTCTGTCCACTGTATAATCTAAGGAACATTACAGCAAATGTGCAGCTTAAACTGATAAAATATATGTCTCTTAACCCGCCAAAAGGTGGGAAAAAAGTAAACTTAAATTAACAAATCACGGTTCTTAGATTTGCCCATGTCTCCATAGCTGTCAAGTGATGGAGAGAGACTAAAGTCCAAGTCTATCTTAATCCAAAGCCCAAGTTCTCTCCACACTACCACACTGTCTCTTCATTTTTCTTTATGAGTTTTCATGTGAGTCATGCATATGTCTCAAATAAATAAATGTTCTTATCTGGGCTGAATCCCCATGAGATTGTTGTTTTATTTTTAGGAATGTGCTAATGTCCTTAGCATCAACCAAGCTCATTTCTGTTTATCTTGGTCATAAAATATGCCTCAATTTGTAATAAAATACCAAGAGAGGGGAAAAGAAAAGACCACCAGAGAAACTGAGAGAAAGTTGAAGCAAACAGGAAAAAAAAAAAAAGCAAAAAGTAAGTGAAGCTTGATGCAAAAGAGATTTTCAAAAAGAAGAAGAAGAGATAAACCGAAAAAATCTTGAAAATAAAAAATACAAAGAAGATCTGGGGACTTCATCCCAGTGGTGGCAGACTGGGTAATTTGTGCCAACTCTCTTGCTGAAGGAAATGAAAATATCTGGGCAAACTAGAAAAATCATTTTCTTTGAAGTATCATAAAGCTAACAAGAGAGTGTGGAGTTACTGGGCCAAGATCTACAAAAAAATAGAAATCTAAAAGTGTGATTCTGGCAACTTACCACAGGCATGTGGGCCTATCTTGAAGAGGCAGCCAATAGACTGAGCCATGCTTCGAATATCTTCATAGGGCCAGGGAGACAAAATATGCAGTATCTCTGATAGGGAAACTTATAAAATTTCATTAAAAGACATTAGAAGAGACCTAAGTAAATGGAGCGATATACTATGCTCATGGATTAAAAGACTCACTATTGTATTGATGTCCCAAGAAACAAATAAGCCAATGGGACAGAGTAGAAAGACTAAATGCAGGTTGATTGATAAATGGGCACTTGGTATATTTTAGATATGATACTCATAAGAATAAGGAGAAGATAGTTGTGATAATTGGATATTCATGTGAGGAAAAAATAAAACTTGACTTCCAACCTCACTCTCTATCACTGCCTGCACTGCTTCCCCATACTACCCCCATATACACACTAGAAAAATTCTTTCATTTATACATTAAGGATGCATGACATAAGAATGTTCATATGCTATGTGTAATAGTACAGTTTAAAAAATTGAAACAACACATTTATAATGAGTAGAATGAATCAGTAAACTGTGGAATGTTTATACAATAAAATACTATAGTGCAATAAGATTGAATGCTACAATATAGTTAAATCTGAGAAACATAATATTAAAAAATTCAGTTACAGAAAAATGAAAGTATGATTCTCTTTATACAAAATTGAAAACTAAAAATATATTGTCCAGCAATTCAAACACACTAGGTCATATGACTATAAAGAATGTAAAAGAACTGGTGAATATAAAGTTCAGAAGAGAGGATATCTCTATGATAAAAGGATGGGACAAGGGAGGGAATGCAAGAAAGGGACTTAATAATGGTGTGTTGTTCTTTTTCTTAAATTGGATGGTAGGTAATTGATGTTTCTTGTATTTTGATTACTTATGCCTTACATATATTTCATGAGCATTCATTTGCATTTACTCAAGAGTTAATAGAAATGTCGCATTGGCCCATTGCTAAAGGGCCAAGCTTGAATTCAGTCTTCATGAAGAGGTCAAAACCAAAGCTAAAGGTCACCATCACAGAACAAACTTTTTGAGACTAGGAAAAATCTGAAATTTTCTCCACAAAATAAATTGAATCATCACTTCAACTTGATTCCTTAAAATATTGCTTCTTAAATGCTTAAAGTTGACATCATAGTACAGAAATAGTAAGTTCTCAGCTCTGTTGATTATCAGATTGCACTTATGGTTAGTGTACTACGTATTTAAAAAGCCAAGTAGACCCTCAGTTTCAACTGAAGTTAGAAAAAGAGGAAGATTTTTTTTTTTTGCCAACTCTAATCAGAATAGGCTATTGCTGGTAGTGATGTTACCCTTCCACTCTAGTTAAACAACCGGATTAAAGTCTTGTCTCATTTACACCTTCTGGAGTTAAATCTTTGGTCAACAGTGATTATACAATTTCACTGAAGCAACTTCACAAACAGAGTCTCTGTGCATTGCTTGAAGATGATGCTTTCTTAACATTTTCAGAAGAATCAAATTTTTTTGCTCTTACTTATATTTTTATTTTTAATATTATGCATGAACTTACTACTTTAATTTACCCTTAAATCTTTGATCTTGAAACGTGGCAATAGAACATCATGACTGAATTGCAAGATAAAAAAAATAGTCTCTAAATTTCCATTTGCACCTTAGCTTTCATTGGATGCACAGCAATTTCAGCATCTTCCCTCGAGCAGAATAAGAAATGAATTTTTATAGCATGTATCATGCAAGAAATATTTGCACTTTCAAGCACATCAGTTAGGTTACTTCTTCAGCAGGTTCCAGCAAGTGAGCTATTTTGTCTGCAAAAAAAAAAAAAAAAGTGATTGTAAGTCCCGCTTTTTGGTATTGTTACGTGTTCAGGTAGACTTTTAAACACGTAGTAGCCACTTGTCCATCCTATTTGCACATCCGTCTTGTATAGATATTTGACAGAGTTCTAAAACCTCTTGGATGTCATGTTTGTCACTGACTGAAGAATAATTAGTGGTCCATTACCCTACAACTACTAATCTTATGATGGTGCTCCAGCTGTAATTCTTTTCTGAACACATAAGTGAAGGGTGTGAACATAGCATCATATCTTCTAGGTCTTCAAATCATTCATACCCTTCACCATGTTTTTTTTTCCATAGTCAATAGCAATACATGATATTTTACTGATTTTCCTTTTAAGAATATTTCTTCAGTCAGATTTGCTATGTTGTTGGCTGTTTGAGGTCCAGGCATCTCTCAGCAAGCTAGTAAACCAGAAGCCGTCAGTTCAAGGACTCTAGAAAAGACACTGAAGTAGACATGTGGTGACTTTGTCTTCCAAAATATGAAACCAAAGCCATAGTTTGAATGGCACATTTTAGCTGAATGTTGAGGCCAAAGCTAAACTTATGAACTTCAATAATTTTTGTATTTACAAAAATAAATAAACAGCTTAAAACTAAAGGGATTCATGTATTTATTCAATAATATTTGTATTGAGTACTTTCTGCATGTTAGACATTATAGCAGTCACTGAGGATACAGTAATGAACAAAATAGATAAAAGTCTCTCCCTCATGGAGCTTACATTCTAGTTTAGAGGGGCAGGGAGGAACAAACAATAACAATAAATCTACGAACTAATGTCAGAGGCTGCTAAATGCCATGTAGAAACACATCAAGAAAGAAGAATCAGAAATGGGTGGGGTGGAAGAGGGGAGTGTTATTTTCTAAAGGATGCTTAGGGAAAACCTCATTGATAAGGTGACATTTGAGGAGAGAGCTTAAAACTTATGTTTAAGTTTTCAAAATCAGTATTTTTTAAAAATGGGCAAAAATATATCAGACTCAAAAATAAGGAACAGGGTTTCATTAAACTTCACAAATTTCACAGACAAAAACAGAATTCAAGATGTAAAAATAAAAAAAAATGCTAACTTGAACACTTACTGGAAAGGGAATTTGTTAAACAAATTATGGTAAATCCATACAATTAAGTAATGTGTAGCCATTAAAAGATGACACAGGTATCCACATCATGTTACTGAATTTTAAAAGTAGATTACAGAATCTAATATGAAAAAAATAATTATTGCTATATGGGTTTTTTTAAGTCTGGAAGATTATACAACAAACCTTTAGTAATAGTATATCAGGGAAATGGAATTCATAGGAGTAAAATAAAAAGATGTTGACTTCCACTCATGCACGTCTATATCACTTTAAAATTTTACAACAAAAACTTACTATATTGCTGCCTGATTTTCAATAATTTCAGGACAAACTGAGTGATTTTATATTGATGAAGTATACAACTAAAATTAAGGACATTATTTGCATGAACCTTCTATGTATGAAGGAAAAACGTTTAATAAAGCAAGGTTACAGTGACACAAGTATAATAGCAGTAGAAGAATTTACTGACCATTCTCAATTTTCAACAGATCAACTGAGCAAAAATAATCACAAAAGGGATCTGATTTCTGTCATTAGTAAGCCTAGTTTAAATGCTAGTAACTAACTTTCAACTCTATGTAGAGAATAGAGCTTATTTTTCAACACAGTACACTACAAAGAAAGTCTTTATAAATTCTAAAAAACAAATCACATAAGCACCTTTTCTGGTTATAATGCCAAAAACTGAAAGTTTTGAAATTGAAAGAAATAAAATTCAACCACTTAAAAATTAAAGTCCATTCTCCTTGGTAACTCTCAGGCAAGAGAGGAGAATAAACTCTTTCATAATATTTGATGCTAAAATATAATCACACTACTACATCCTAAAATGTCTGAATGCCATCAAAACTGTTATCTGAAGAAAATTTATACCACCAAAGTTTTGCATTGTTAAAAAAAAGGCTTATAATAAATTAACTATTGAGCTGAAGAAGCAAAGAAGAAACAAAATTAATATTAAAAATAATAAAAAGAAATTCATACAATAAAAGTAGAAAATAATGATTACTAAAATAGAACAAAACAATAATTGCAAGAGCTACTTATTTCAAAAGACAAATAAGACAGAAAATGAAACTATTTTTCAGTACTGCATTAGAAGATGATTAAACTGCTTCATTAAAAAGTGCCTTATGATTTCCAGAGAACTTTAGTATGAGCCTCGGCCGTGACTCCCCTGACTCAAACCCACGATTGACTTAGATACTGATATGGTTTGGCTGTGTCCCCATCCAAATATCATCTTGAATTGTAACTCCCATAGTTCCCACATGTTGTGGGAGGGACTTGGTGGGAGATAATTGAATCATGGGGGCAGTTTCCCTCATACTGTTCTCATGGTAGTAAATAAGTCTCATGAGATCTGATGGTTTTATGAGAGGTCTCCCTTTGTGCTTGACTCTCATTCTCTCCTTGCCTTCCGCCATGTAAGATGTGCCTTTCGCCTTCTGCCATGATTGTGAGGCCTCCCCAGCCTCGTGGAACTGTGAGTCCATTAAGCCTCTTTTTCTTCATAAATTACCTAGTCTCGGGTATGTCTTTATTAGCAGCATGAAAAAAGACTGACACAGATACAAACAAAAGTGGTAAACTGTACAATTTAACGTACCCATGGAAAGTCCCAGTCACTACTTTTAACCCTATGAGGTGGGCTCCCCCTTTCTGGTGCCTTAGTCAGATGCCGTTTGTTTACAAATATTTTCATTTGCTAAAACTTAGTCCAGTGCAATTAAAAGCTTCAACTTTATATATAATTCAAGATTTTCCCTTCTAAAGCATGCTGGACTTGAGGCTCCTGGAGCTTGTAACACAGAAGGGATAAGCAAGCATCCCAATGCTAACCAAGGCTCATGGCTGGCATGACTCCCTGATGGGGGACATCCAGTTCTGCCTGAAAATCTTTCCCAGCCCCACTCCTTACCTACCGCCACCAGTGACCTACCCCACAGCCTTTGCTGCTGCAGTTCTGAAAGGTTCAGCTGATGACCCCTTGGGTGAGTAAAGTACCAGTAAATGGCTTAAGCACCCTAAGCGAGGTCCAGATGAGCCACAGGTAACTCATCAGCCCTGTCATGCTGACCCCTGCAAGTTCAGCCCATGCCCCATTCAGCCCTGCCATTTCTTTCCAATTCTCTTTTCCTCCATTCAGGTAGAAACATGGGCAGGTCATCATCTCCACTGTCCCAGGTAATGTGCAAATGGAATAAAAAGCTAGGCCCCCACTCACTGGTAGATCCTGATCTTTAACAATGAGGATCTTATCACTGTCCCCACTCCTGGGCTTCTGGTATAAGATGGTAAATCCCATCACAAGCATAGCACCCTCTGAAAGACCCAGTTCTCAGGTGACTCTCTCTCTCTAGTCTTCTTATACAGGCTGATGTGGGTAGGTGGGGGTGGTAGTTGGTGATAGCACGGCCAGTTAACTGATAATTTAGGAAACCCTGCTCAGTGGTGGCCTTTATAAAAGTGTTCTCTGCTTTGAGGTTTGGCCAAAATCCTTACCCAGAGAGAAAGTCCCCATATAACATTTTGTTCCATGTATGTAATAATTTCTCTCTGAGTCTTTTTTTTTTTAACTTTAAGTTCTGGGGTACACGTACAGAAAGTGCAGGTTTGTTACATAGGTTTATGCATGCCATGGTGGTTTACTGCACCTATTAACCTGTCATCTAGGTTCCCTCCCCTCACCCCCTACCCAACAGGCCCTGATGTGTGATGTTACCCTCCCTGTGTCCATGCGTTCTCATTGTTCAACTCCCACTTATGAGTAAGAACATGTGGTGTTTGGTTTTGTGTTCCTCTGTTAGTTTGCTAAGTATGATGGATTCTAGCTTCATCCATGTCTCTGCGAAGGACATAATCTCATTCCTTTTTATGGCTGCATAGTATTCCATGGTATATATGTACCAAATTTTTCTTTATTCAGTCTATTATTGATGGGCATTTGGGTTGGTTCAAAGTCTTTGCTATTGTCAGTAGTGCTGCAATAAACATACATGTGCATGTGTGTTTATAGTAGAATGATTTCTATTCCTTTGGGTATATATCCAGTAATGGGATTGCTTGGTCAAATGCTACTTCTGGTTCTAGATCCTTAAGGAATCACCACACTGTCTTCCACAATGGTTGAACTAATTTACATTCCTACCAACAGCATAAAAGCATTCCTGTTTCTCCACAACCTCACCAGCATCAATTTTTTCCTGACTTTTTAATAATCACCATTCTGACTGGTGTGAGATAGTATCTCATTATGGTTTTGATTTGCCTTTCTCTAATGATCAGTTATGTTGCGCTTTTTTTCATATATTTGTTGGCCACATAGATGTCTTCATTTGAAAACTGTCAATTCATATCCTTTGCCCACTTTTTGACGGAATTGTTTGTTTTTACCTTGTAAATTTGTTCATGTTCCTTGTAGATTCTGAATACTAGACCTTCGTCAGATGGGTAGATTGCAAAAATTTTCCCCCATTCTATAGGTTGCCTGTTCACTCTGATGATAGTTTCTTTGCTATGCAGGAGCTCTTTAGCTTAATTAAATTCCATTTGTCAATTTTTGTTTTGGTTGCAACTTCTTTAGAAGTTTTCACCATAAAATCTTTGCCCATGCCTATGTCCTGAATGGTATTGCCTAGGTTTTCTTCTAGGGTTTTTATGGTTTTGGTTACATAGATATACACATACCATAGTGATATGCTGCACATATTAACCCATCATCTAGGTTCCCTCCCCTCACCCCCTAACCCCCAACAGGCCCTGGTGTGTTAATTGAGTTAATTTTTGTATAAGGTGTAAGGAAGCGGTTCAGTTTCAGTTTTCTGCATATTCTCCATCAGTCTTGAGTCATCTTCTTAATAAATGGAGTTCACTCTCTGGCTGTCTCTCCTACTTCAAGGCTCAGAGAACCGTGAGCAACGAAATGGATTGAAGACCCAGTTTCCCTGTTTCTCCAGGGTGTTAAGTCTTATTAAGCCTTAGCTAATGTCGGCCTTCATAGTCCCTGCGGCGCACCTCACCTCTGCCCAGTGGTGTCCCAGAGAGGAGAAAGTGGAGCACCACAAACTCTTGCTAAAGTGGGTTCTTTAATCAGAAACAACCCATCTTCAGTTCCGCAGCACCTTCACCACCTTTGGAGTGGTGGAAATCAGAAGGCACTAGTCCTAGTGTTGGGCCAGAAATGCCAGACGCTGCCCAGTGTTCTGACCACCCCAAACCCTGTTCCGCAAGGAACCTTGCACATCCTTGAGAAAATTTTCTTATCAGCACTACCTATGAACACTAGATGACTGACAAATCTGCCTCAGAAAAGTCCAGTCACACCTATTTCCATCTACCTGCAAGTTGTCCCCAGGTGGGGGAATAAAAGCATCCCATAGATAGTATTTGAGGAGAGCAGAGAATCTAGACTATTTTGTAAGAAATTTTCATAGCAAGATGCGACTGCCTCTTGTAAAAGACAGAAATGACCCCCAAGCTAGGTTAAACCAGAGCCCCAGAGAGACTGCTGCTGAGGGAATCAGCTACTGAGGGAGGATAGCAGCTGGGCATGAATTTGAAAAGTGTTACTTGTGATGGAGTCACCTGTAGTGCAAAGGGCCAATGTGGGTTCACTATTGTTCAATTCTTTCTATGTCTTTCTCTCTAGCCTCACAAGAGGAAATCATGTATAATCGCTGGGTGAATGCTGGTATAGGATTTAGAGTCCACGTAAGGAAAAGAACAACTTATTTTATTGCTATGATCTAGTCTTCAGTCTTCTCAGAACATGAGGATACTACAAATAGTGACAGTCAAAGATTTCTGGAAAGTGAATTTTTTTTGTTTTGCTTTTTTATAAGCTACCTCTACAGATAAGGTAACAAAGTGAGAGAATTTGGAGAGAGTTTTAAAGAATGCGTGGGAGCTGGTATTCATTCTGTGATATATAATGTTAATGTTTACCTACTCCAGGAGATACTTCACGCTGTCAATTATAACACAAGAGTATTTTTAACCTTACTTGCCAAATGTTCAACTTATTTGCCTGGGGGTAGCCCCTTGTAGTAGGTTGAATTACAGCCCCAAAAATTATATATTCACATCCTAATACCCAGACCCTGTGAATGTGACATTATTTGGAAAAGGGTCTTTGCAGATAGCATTATCCAAGTAAACTCTAAATACTGTGACAAGAAGCCTTATAAAAGGAGGAGAGAAGACAAAGAGTGGAAAGCCATGTGAAGACAGAGATTGTTGTGATGCAGCCACAACCAAGGAACTCCTGGAGCCACCAGAAGCTGGGAGAGGAAAGGAGGGGTTCTCCCCTAGACTTTGCAGATTGGATTTCAGACTCTGGCCATCAAAACTGTGAGAAAATAAATTTCTACTATTTCAAGCCACCATGTTTGTGGTCATTTGTTACAGTAGCCAAAGGAAACGAATACACCCATTATGACATCAGCGTTATGTTTAACCTCTTATTGTCTGATGTACAGTAGAGAATTATAATGAAGGATTGAACCAAGAGGGTGACTGGGCTGAGTACACAGGCAGGTCTGCCCCTAATCCGAGAGATGACAGAAAATCTCTTTTTGTTGTTTTATCTACAATAGAGATACTCTCAGGGGACTGGAAATTAAGAGAAATATCTATGTATAGAACACAAATGAGAGTGAATTTAAAATAAAAAACAATGCCCCAAATCTGTATATTAGAGAACTTCTGCAAAAGGTGGTAACTGTTGCAGGGATGCCCCAAGTTCTGTGGTAGGAAATAAAGAGGACTCTAAGGGACCCTAGAGATGAACTCTTGGGAAGATTTGTCCAAGCACCAATAAATGACCATCTAAGAGGTCACTCCTTCTCCCTGATGAGCAGGTGGTAGACTAGTGGAGTCATTAGCCCCCAGGTTGGGCAGTACGCATGGGCTCTTGGGCAGAACCCAGATTGGAGGGTGAATTCTCCACACTCAGAAGACCAGGCCATGTTGCCTTACAGACAGTCCTTCTGCCCTGAAATCACTGTAGGCAGTCTGTGGTAAGCAGATGAAACATTCGTAGACACACCAAAGGAATCTGACATTCAGAAATTAGCATACCAACTGAAAGAGGAGGGGTTGTATAACTGAGAATCAGCAATAAGTTCATTAGTGGCTATGAAAATACCATTAGATAGAAAAAATAAGTTCCAGTATTTAATCATACAGCAGAAAAATTATAGTTAACAATAATGTATTCTATATTTCAAAATAGCTAGAAGAGAAGGATTGTAATGTTCCAAACACAAAGAAAAGATAAGTGTTTCACCAGGGCCTGTCGTGGGGTGGGGGGAGTGGAGAAGGATAGCATTAGGAGATATACCTAATGTAAATGACGAGTTAATGGGTGCAGCACACCAACGTGGCACATGTATACATATGTAACAAACCTGCACGTTGTGCACATGTACCCTAGAACTTAAAGTATAATAATAAAAATAAAATAAAATAAAGAAAAGATAGTGTTTGAGGTGATGGATATTTCAATACCCTGATTTGGTCATTTCACGTTGTATACGAGCATCAGCATATCACATGTACCCCAAAAATACGTACAACTATAGTATATCAATTAAAAATACCCAAAAAATTAAAAAGAAAAATAAATATCATGAAGGGAACATCTCTCCACAAATTGAGGAACTTGTATACAAGTGTGGCAGACTTTGCTAGACACCTACCCAATATCCATTCTCTTTTTCTTCCTTACTACCAGAACCTTCAGTGATTGATTGATTGACCAGAACACTACTGCTCAAGCATATGAGAGGATATAGATCTGGCTGGTGAGATAGAAGTCTGCTGAGTATTTTTGGGCATTTCCTTTCCTAAATATAGCAAAACCTGCTAGTTGTCTCCTCATATTCATTTTTCTTTTCTGTATTCATTTTGAAACCCTTGATTTTAGCCAGACCTATGGCCACCCAAGTGAGAAAAAATATAGACTACATTTACCCTTGCAGCCCCCTAAGTGGCTAAGTGTAACTACATGACTAAGTTCTGGGCAATAATCAAATGTGTGGTGGCATAATCAGATGTGTGGTGGACAACTTCCAAGATGAAACTATAAAAGGACCATTTATACCCTCCTCTTCTTCCACTTTTTTGCTTGCTCAGATAACGAAATGATGGTTGGATCTTGAGCAACCAAGTTGAATTATATTGAAAGAACTACAGGTTTTGAATGACAGAACAAAAACATAAAAGAAGCATAGGTTCCTGGTGTCATGTGGTAGAATGTCAGCTCTCCAGATTTCATTAACATAAGAAGTAGATAAGCTTTACATCACTATAATTTTAGATTTTTGTCATACGCACCAGTTATACTAATATAGACATCAATTTTTTTTATTTTGTCTCCTTTCTCTGGCCTGAAATGTATACCCAGTGCTAAGGTATGCAGCCATCTTGCATACCTGAGGATGAGGTGCATGTGCTCAGAATGGTAGCATGAAAAGATGGAAGGAACCTGGTCCCTGGATGACAGCCCTGGATGCTCCTTCCTAGACTTCTTAATTCACAACAAAAATGAACCCATTACATGTTTAAGCTACAGTTGGTGGTAATTTATGTTACTTGCAGCTAAATATAATCTTATCTAATACATCTCAAAGGAAAAAACGCTGATACAGGAAAAAATTGTTGTATTCATTAAATAAGAACAGGCTGGTACAAAAATGAACCAATTATAAGTATTGAAAATGAAAATATAAATGGCTGAGAACAGTTGTAGAACAAATTAATGAGCTAAGAGGGCTAATTCTTCTGGATCACAGCGAAACAGAAAATTAAATGAAGAATGTAAACACTGTTTTATTAGCTTCCTAGCACTGCAGTAACTGGGTGGCTTAAACAACAGAAATTTATTGTATCAGTTCTGGATGCTAAAAGCCCAAGATCAAAGTGTTGGCAGGATTGCCTTCATCTGAGGGCTGTGAGGGAGAATCTTGTTCCATGCCTTTCTCCTAGCTTCTGGTGGTTTGCTGGAAACCTCTGGCATTCCTTGACTTGTAAATGCACCACTCTGACCTCTGTTTCCATGTTCACATGGTGCTCTCCTTGTGTGTGTGTCTGTGTCCAAATTTCTTCTTTTTACAAGAACACTAGTCATGCTGGATTAAGGTCCAGCAATTCAACCCATAACAGCAGTTCAAGACAAGGAGAAAAGATAAGAGGAGGCCTAATATCCATATCATAGAAGTTCAAAGGTAAGAAAGACAAAATTGAAGAATGGAAATTTTTTAAAATAAATAATGGTAGAAAATTTTCCTGAGCCAAAGAATGACATGAGTTCACATGTACAGAGAACCCACTGATTACTGAGGAAGATAAATGTAAAAAAAGACCCACTCCTAGTCAAATCATAATAAAATTTGACAATAGGAATAAACACAAAAATTTCGTTAACATCCAAAATCTTTAAAAATTACACTTCAAAATAACAAAAATTACATTAGCATTAGACTTCACAAGAACACTACTGGAGGCAAGAAGACAGTGGAGCAATACACTTAGAGTTTAAACAGAAAATTAGTTTGAATTATCATTCAAGTGAGAGGAAAAATTAAAAATTGTGTCAATTAGCAGTTAAGTAACTATTGATCCAACTGCAATTCCACGAGTGGGAACTAATTAGTCCCAGCCAGCCAGAGCAATCCAGTCCTCTTGCTATGACTTGGCTCAGAAATGAGTATGTGACACATTCCAGCTGAGGCACCAGGAGAAATTTGTTGGGTCTCTAGAAAAGCCTCTTCCAGCACACCAACATGGCCCATGTATACATATGTAACAAACCTGCACGTTGTGCACATGTACCCTAAAACTTAAAGTGTAATAATAATAAAATTAAAAAAATAAATAAATAAAAAACAAAATAAAATAAAATAAAAAATAAAAAAAAAGAAAAGCCTCTTCCTTATTCTCCTGGGATTGGATCTCTTCCTCCCATTGGAAATGGACACAAAAACAGATCATCCATTGCTCACCCACATCACAAAAGGTACCATATTTAAGATGAAACTGGCATCCATGCCTTTCTCAACTGAAGTTTTACGGGAGAATTAAAGCCTGCTGAAAATGACTTGTGTGACTGTTTCATCAACTCTCTAAAGTATGATACAGACTTAGATACCATGCTAGATGCATAGGAGATAGGTTAATTTCTTACATTCAATGGGTGTCTTATGTCATTAGTGCTTCATTTCTACAGTGGGGTGAGAAAAGCAAATCTACAGGCTCAATCCAGCCCACCACCTGGTTTATTGGAACCCTGGGCTCATTTGCTTACATATTATGTATGACTACTTTCACACTGCAAAGGTAAGTTTGAATAGTTGTGATAGAGATTATATGGCCTCCAAAACCTAAAATACTTGCTATCTGATTGTTTACAGGACAAGTTTGCCAGCACGACTCTAGAGAAATCTCAGCTGAGAAAGTCTGCAAAGAAAATTGGCTGTGTCTACCTTGGTCTTTACCTCATTATCAATGAGCAGGGGCTAATTTCTCCACCTGCAACCCTATTGCAGGATCATTATCAGGACTGAGTCAATAACTGCAAAACACTTCAAATAGAGCCACATGGTAAGCACTCAGAAAATGTTAGCTCTTCTTCCAAGCCAGATACCAACTTCCATTTACTTATTCTGCAGGTTGGTAGTTTGGCCTGGGCTCAACTGGATCGTTCTTCTGACATTGGCTAGACTTGCTTTTGCAGCTGCAAGTCAGATTTAGGCAGCTCTGCTTCCCTGGGTAGCCCCGGCCAGGATGATCCCAATCACATGTCTGGCAGATAGTTACCTGTCACCAGGGCAGCTGGGCCATGTGGTATTTAGTGAGCCTCTGGTTCCCTTCCTACTTCAGTCCCTTTTGGATCCCCCTAGCCCCCACAAAAAGCCATCTTTTTACATTATGAAGCCATGTTTTACATTATGCATGATCTACATCAAGTTATATCTTGACCTAATTGAAATATCAAACAAACATTTAAGTACTTACTAAAGTCAATACTCTATGAAATGGCTTTGCTTTTTCCTTACTTTTGAAATTCAAAACTTTATTTGAACAGAAGCCAACTGGCTTTTCATGGTGGCTAGGGGATTCCAAAAGGGACTGAAGTAAGGAAGGCTTCAGATGGTCTAGGCTTGAAACTGGAGCAGTACTATTTCCACTGTATTTCATTAGTCAAAGAAATTGCAAGCCCAGCTCATATTTGAAGAGTGGGGAGATAGATTCCACTTCCTGAAGAAAGGAGCTACAGAGCCCCTTTGCAAAGGGACATGTATACGAGAAAGAATAATTGCAATCATTTATATGCATGATCTATAACGAGTTAATATAGCTTCACCGAATTGAAATATCAAACAAACATTTAAGTACTTACTAAATGTCAATACTCTATGAAACAGCTTTGCTTTTTCCTTCCTTTTGAAATTCAAAACTTTATTTGAACAGAGGCCTTTTAAAAGTAAATAAATAAGTTCTTTTGCTTTTAGTACATGTGTGTCTATGGGAGGACATCTGAATGCATGTAATAATGAACCATCTTTGGCACCATGGACTCATGAAATTCAGCTGATTGATCCTCAGTCCTCGCTCCATCTATAGCAACATGCTGAGCTTATTCTTGAATTTTAATTCCTCTTCAAATAAAACTGCAAAATAAAACTCTAGTTTTGTTTTAAGTGCATAAAGTGAAAGAAAATTTTATCTCTTGGTGTTTGTTAACTTGTTATGAACATCTTCATAATGTAAAAACATTGCAATATACCAACCACATTATCTTCAAAAATAAGAGTAACTTAACTTTTTCCTTCACTTAAAAATGGAAATAACAAATAATGATAAAAAATTGGAGAAGAATCTAACAGTGTTCTAAGACCTCCCAGCCTTCCTTTCTCCAAGTGTGTAAATCATTAAGTATTCAAATGATTAATGCAGTCATGATCAAGCTTACCAGAATAAATCATTTATATGTCCACCCTTGGCTATGCAGCTTCATTAGTGCTCTTAGGAAAATTAAGATGTCTTCACATTCCAGGCCTAACAAAGTGTTCTAGTCTCTCCTATCACTTTACGTATGAGCTTGCCAGTGCTTTTTCTATTAATTAGATTTGTTTTCTCCCCTCCACCTCCAATTTTGGGCATGGTTTATGTCCCCTTGCTTTCTGAAGCCTGGCTTCAAACCATGTGAGATAGCAAAACAGCATCTTTTTTGAAATGCAACTGGAAAAAGAGAAAACATCTTGACTTTTAGCATAATAAGAAGAAGAAAGAATAGTAAACCTATAAGGCACTTAGGGTATGTCAGGCACTCTTCTAAGTAGTCTATAGACATTAAGTTATTAATCTTCACAAAATCCCACAATATAATATAGATGTTATAGAATAACATATATAAACATATATCAAATATTTTCCTCATTTTATAGATAAGAAAACTGAGAAACAGAGGTTAAAAACTTGCACCAGGTCACACAGCTAAGCAATAGAACTGGGATTTGGAACCAGGCAATCTGGTTTCAGTACTCATTAATTTAGCCATTATACTATGCTGCCTCTCCATGAAAACACCCAGGAAGTATGTTGACATAAAAGATATAATTGTAGTGTAGATACTTGCTCCTGAGGCTGGACCAATGAGCAGCATTTCAATTCATCTTTTCTTATTCCAGATTCATCCCGGGGAAAACCAAATGCAGTTCAATGACTGATACCAAGGGCCAAAAAGAAGGAGTGGGCATTGGGGATTAGGGTTGGGGTCATGGAAAGAAGACGGCTCTGCGGGAAGCAAGGTATATCAAGGTGAAGAGAGTATATCTGGGAGGGAGATGCTCCAGAACTGGATGGGAAGGGGGTGGCAGCATTGGGGATCACACAGCCTCTCATAAAGAAACGCCATGCACACTCACAATGAGGCAGAATGCGCTGAACAAAGCAAGTGCACCACTCACAGTTCCCTGCCCAAACAGGATCTTAACATGCGTGACCACTGACTTCAGCCTATAGTAAAGATCTGCCTGTACATTATCTGTGTCTGCTAAGCTAATACTTTTCCTCTAATGCATTTTCTCACCCCAGCCTTCTCAGATTAAGAGCATTATAAGGGGTGTTATTACATCTTGATAAACTGCAAAATGGTCTTCCTCTTTCTCTCTTTCTCAGTCCTCATTCCCCTTTTCTGTCTGTATTGAGATGCAAACATGTTGTTTCCTCCAAATGAAATGTATATGTTAATTTATTTGATGGGCTTGACAAAATGGCTCTAAAATAAAATGCCAGTACTCTCTAAATGGTCACAAATAAAGGGCCCTGGACCTTTCCAATAATTTATAGTGATGTCATACGCAATGATGACATTATGTTCAGAAGAGCAAGCCAGTTATAAACACAGTTAGGATAATCCAAAAAGGGATGAGGGGTAGCAGGGTTGCATCCCTAGACACTGCAGTGCAGATCCCTATGGCTCTGGACCAAGACTATGACCTCTGTCAGAGAACTACTCTCAGTTTGAAAAACAGCTCTTGACATGCTACTAGCTGGAGACTGGGCACCCACCTGGAACACCACATGACAAAACAACCGGAGGTAGGCTTGATGAGCTGGGGGAATCAGTAAGTCACAATATCCGTGGTACTTGGAGACTAGGTTTAGGCAGATCCAGAAGATGTGAGATACTCAAATGCATAGGATACCCAGGCTCCTACTGCTATTGGACTGGTGCATTTTCTTCCATCCATACCTATGGCTTCGTGAAGAATTTTCTATAAACAAACTTCAGAAGAAGAAAAGACTTAGGCCCAGTTCACAGTTACGTTGGTGCTAGCTAGAAATGTACCACCACCACAATATAGCCCTACTCAGAGAAGCCCCAGAAAACACTGATGAGGAGAGATTCTCCCAGTGAGGAGATTTCCAAGCTGTAAACTTGATTAGAGAGTTAGCCTGAGATACGGATAAAACAGGCACTTAGACATCAACAAATGCCTTGGCTGAATTTTCAGAGCACTGAAGGCAATAAGTCTGAAAGATCGGTTACTACAAATTGTGGTGAGGTCTATGGATGGATTTATGGGAGTGGGCACAAAATGTGGATGTTTGTGTCTCACATGAATGCTTACTAGAAATTATCTATTGCAGAAGAGGAACTCAAACATCAGATGAATGGAATCACACATTTTATGGAAGTCAGCCAACCTCTGAAGGATGCCTCAAGAGACCCTTGAACCAAGCAGCTATGGCAGCAGAGATGGCAGGTCTACACAGGATCAACAACATAGATTCCCTTCCACCAAGTCTAAGCCAGCAACTGCCACTGCTGAGTGCTCAATCCCTCAATGAAGAGAACAACACACAGCCCTTGATATGACACCATTCATCACTGGACATCTCCACCTTAAGGGCACAGAAGCTCATATTTATCAGAATCTATACCTACTTCATATCACCTTCCCTGCCTTCATTGCCTCTGCCAGCTCCAGCAACTGGGAGTTTATAGGATGCCTAATCTCAACATGGCACTCTGCATTATGTCTTCTCAAACCTCTCATCTTAAGGAGGTACAACAGTGGGCCCATGACCATAGGATTTCCTGGTCCTACTATCTACCCCATTACCAGAAACGGCCAGCCTGACAGAACAGTGGAGGAGCTTACTGAAGACTCAGTTGAAGAGACTGCATGGGAATAACATTTTATAGGGTTGGGGCACTGTTCTCTGGGATATAATATAGTTGATCCTTGAACAATGTAGGGGTTAATGGCACTGACCCCTACACAGTTGAAAATTTGTGAATAACTTTTGACTTTCCAAAAACTTGACTATTAATAACCTACTCTTGACCAGAAACCTTACCAATAACATAAGCAGTCAATTAACACATGTTTTTATGTTATATGTATTATATACTCTATTGGTACAATAAAATAAGCTAGGGAGATGAAAATGTTACTAACAAAATCATAAAGAAGAGAAAATATGTTTACTATATTCATTAAGTGCGAGTGGATCATTATAAAGGTCTCCATCTTCATCATCTTCTCATTGAGTAGGCTGAAGATGAGGAGGAAGAGAAGAGGTTGGTCTTGCTATCTCAGGGGTGGCAGAGGTGGAAGAAAATCCACATATAAGGGGACCCAAGCAGCTCAAACCCATGTTGTTCAAGGGTCAACTGCATATGCCCTAAATCAAAGGCCTATGTATGGTACTGTGTCTCCAATAGCTAAACTACATGAATCTAGGAATCAGTGGGTGAAAGTGGATGTAGCTCCTCTCACCCTTACGCTTCCTAGCAGAATTTATCTTTCTCGTCCTGAAAAGTTAAGCTCTGCCAAGACAGAGTCCCTAGTTCTTATTTGGAATGGGGGATGGGAAGAGGTGAAGAACACTTCAACCAAGTGACAAAATAAGGATTCCACTGAATTGAAAACAATAACCATTACCACCTGGCCACTTTGGAATCATGCCCATGAACAACCAGGCAAAGAAAAGTTACTTCTTGCTGAGGTAATCAATACTGATTACCATGAGGAGTTGGGATGTCTACTCCATCATAGAATAGAAAGGGTTATGTCTCAAACCCAGAGGAATCACAGGGTATCCTTTAATACTTATATTGTTTTCTAATAACTATTATAGACCACAGACAAAGCCACTAAGGACTCGAACCACTTAGTGATGATGAAACTGGAATTCCTACCAGGCTAGCAACCAAGACCAGCAAATGTGCTTTCCTGGGGAGACAAGAAATCTAAAATGAGAATATCAGTTATATTATTGGGATCAGCTACAGCAGTAGGAATTGTGGCTTAGTTCATTAACCCTCTTTAAGTGTCTTTAGGAGATTGCAACTTATGTGGATTCCTTGACCAAGTGATTTGTACCTCCCATGTCAGAGAAAAAAATAGGGGCATCTTGGTCTTACAAAACTGAAGACCCAGTACTGCCACATGAGAGCCAGGTGTCAGAGGACAGAGACAGAGCTTATGCATCTTACAGATCATTTTAGCCTTGTCGGCCTCCTAGGCAGGCCCGCAGCCACTTCATCTTCTACCCTTGGTAGCTGTCTTAGCCTTGCCCTGGGTGAAGGCCAGATTCTGGCAGGAGCAACAGCAGCTCAGGTGCCCACCTCAACCCATCCAGGTCCACAGAAGCTCTAGCTTCTCCAGAAGCTGCCCACAGAGTCCAGATATAAAACCAGAACTGCAAGGGAGCCAGTGCCCTATGGGGCAAATGTTAAGAGACAGAAAACAGGAAAAAGCCATCAGAGAAATTCTTCTTACTTCCTTTCTCTGAGGTGCTGTGGGTTTTCTATGGCTTGACTGGAGGGATACTACATGACTGAGCACCTGGTTGTTTTCTCATGAAGGTGTGGTCACCTTATATCTACTTAGCCTCCCTCCATGCCCCATGCCCCTTCTTTCCTTACTCTTGTTATCCTGGAATTGCACCTCCCAAGAAAGCATTAGCACATAAGATTTGCCTAAGTTTCTACTTTCTAGAGAATATAAATGGAAATTATGTCTATCAGACTCACTTAGGGAGCTGTTTCAAATGATAAATACACCACCGTGATACTCCGTTGATAAATTTTATTCTTCAAGTTTATAGGGATGAGAAAAGTTGTAACACCATGACATTAGACTTAGAAATAGTTGACCTAAGTTTGATCCTAACTCTGCTACTTACTGTGACATTGAGTAATTTGCTGAACCTCTCTGAGCCTCATTCCTTCATCTGGTCAACAAAGGGTCAGCATGATAACATGGGTTCTCAGAGAGGACTGCTTGGGGTGACTGTGAATCTTTAGGCAATTTACATGCATCTCTAAGCCTCAGTTTTCTCATGTGTGAAATGGAGATAGTAATACAATCTACCTAACAGGTTTGTTTTGAGGATTCAATGAGATCATCATTCATGCAAAGCTTTTGTAAAGTGCCTTGTCTATTATCATCTGTGAAAAGGAGTAAAAAGCTGCCCCTTTGAAAGGTTGTGAAGATTAACTGCCTTCTCCAGGCAGCTGTTGGAGCCATTTGAGTTGGGTCTGGGCACCTAAGCTATTGTAAAGCATGACATAGTTTTTTTCTAGGGGAAAAAATTACTGTGATATAATTTGTGTCTGGTCATTCTTCCCTTCTCCGCTGGTAGAATCCTGGACCCACTTACATCATCTCTCATCCCAGTGAGTTGATTCTATGCCAACACAGACTTCAGCCCAAATCCAGCCCTACCCCCAATGAAGCTTATCATTTCCTGCCCTGGCTGCACCTCCCTCAAAAGGCAGATGTGGCAAGTAACAACAACAATATTGATAATGTTTCACATTGTTATTCGAGTCCTAATCTGAAATAAATACTCCAAAAATGCAAATCTGGATGGGTTCTTGCCCAAGACTTGGAAGGACAGTTTCATATCAAGTGATCTTGTTCTGCTTGACATATGATTTAAAGTATCTCCCTGTGCAAACTAATTTAGAAATAAAGAAAATGGGCTTAGTAAAAATTCTGTCAGGACACATTATATAAGATTTTATAGATTTATGTACAAAATCTGAGCCTATTAGGTTGGCCAAGGATCCCATTACCCTAGTAATCTGGAAAGAAAGAATTCATCTATCCTTTCAACAAATAATTATGTGAGATGGGAACACAACGAGCCCCAGGTTTGCCAACAGATTCAAGTTCCTGGGCAACATTATTAGAGCAGCTATTCTTCCTTTGTGCTTGACTCAAAGTCCTGTTATCAATTACCCATGCCCTCAGAGTACCTGACTGACAACAACAACAACAAAAAAAGCCATGGGACCACTGAGATCCAATGCCATCATGATTCAGCACAGATACTTTTTAATGGTGACTAAAGCAAACACTAGAGTCCACACTGACCCTGGCCAGTCCTCAGTACCACGTTGACCTCTCCATAATAGCCTCCACAGATATTTCTCTCCCAAGGGATTCCTCTTTGATGACTTATAATTATGATGAAACACTGTAATTCATACAATTAATGCTTTATTCTAAACATCCAGCTCATACCGATTTCCACTGCTTGGCTGATTAAAGGCTGCCTGTTACCAAGAAACTTTGCAGCAATCTCTCCAGTTAATTAATGTTTTCAGGCACTTGCCTGGAAGACAACAACAGCAGAAGTTGCTGTCTAATTGCCATTGTTTACCACAAATTGCAAAGTGCCATGGTTACTTCATACTTTTCACTGCGAATGCTATCATCATCATCATCAATATTTATTGACTACCCACTTAAATGTATTCTCTTCCACTAAGTGCTTTAATGTGTCTGACAGCATAGCTTGCCAAAGAAGGCTAATCATGAAAATAGCACACCATAGTCTACTGTTCTAATTTTTTTAATAAAAATTATTTTTACTCACTTTTGGAACCTAAAATATGGAAGTATAAAACATTAGTAAAACATCCCTTTATTTGGTAATCTACACCTTTTAGTGTCTGACACATATATGCTCTCTAAATATTTATGAAATAAATAAAGGTATGAGTGAAGTTTGTAACAGAAGTATTCAGCGAGATCTGAGACTCCAGATGGAAAAAAGGAGACAAAAAAGTAGCTGATGTTGACACTTCTCAAAAGAAGACATTTATGCAGCCAAAAAACACATGAAAAAATGCTCATCATCACTGGCCATCAGAGAAATGCAAATCAAAACCACAATGAGATACCATCTCACACCAGTTAGAATGGCAATCATTAAAAAGTCAGGAAACAACAGGTGCTGGAGAGGATGTGGAGAAATACGAACACTTTTACACTGTTGGTGGGACTGTAAACTAGTTCAACCATTGTGGAAGTCAGTGTGGCGATTCCTCGGGGATCTAGAACTAGAAATACCATTTGACCCAGCCATCCCATTACTGGCTATATATCCAAAGGATTATAAATCATGCTGCTATAAAGACACATGCACACGTATGTTTATAGCGGCACTATTCACAATAGCAAAGACTTGGAACCAACCCAAATGTCCAACAATGATAGACTGGATTAAGAAAATGTGGCACATATACACCATGGAATACTATGCAGCCATAAAAAAGGATGAGTTCATGTCCTTTGTAGGGACATGGATGACGTTGGAAACCATCATTCTCAGCAAACTATCGCAAGGACAAAAAACCAAACACTGCATGTTCTCACTCATAGGTGGGAATTGAACAATGAGAACACATGGACACAGGAAGGGGAACATCACACACCGGGGCCTTTTGTGGGGTGGGGGGAGGGGGGAGGGATAGCATTAGGAGATATACCTAATGCTAAATGACAAGTTAATGGGTGCAGCACACCAACATGGCACATGTATACATATGTAACAAACCTGCACGTTGTGCACATGTACCCTAAAACTTAAAGTATAATAATAATAATAAAAGAAAAAAAGAAAAAAAAAGTAGCTGATGTCTCTTGAGTGGTGCTCAGAGGCATACCAGTCTTTCTCAATCCAACATTGTGTCCAGGGAAAAGAAGTCACTATTTTTCCTTTAGAGGAAAAAATATTACATAAGGAAAGGCTCTCAGAGGCTCTCTTGAACATTATATGGGCTGACATTGTAGTATTTAGACTTTTCTTGTTGAGACAGAGCTGATGGTCATATATACAAAATACTCCTGTGGACCTATCCAAGGTTCAGTGTAATCCTCAACACCTTTTCTTTCCTTCCAGAAATAATGAAATATAAGTACAGGACATTACCATGAATGTAGGGATAACCTTGAATTTGCTCTCATTTTGTTAAAACAAAAAAGTAAATCATTCAAAAATCTTGGTTCCTAAACTCTTATTAACAATGAATTAATTGGAAATACATTACAACTGATTGTGATATGGCTGGATCTCTCAGCACAGCAGCCAAGGGACCTAGGCTCTAGGTCACCGTCTTACACTGATTAGCTCTGTGATTGGATGCAAAAGCTAAACGGGATTTAAAGCTTTACCAAGGGTTTTTATATCTCTGAAAATAATTTAACCTCCCCTCCCTTCTTCCACTAACTTTTGTATCACATAAATAAAAGTAAACTGGCAACTTTCCTCCAGCATGAGAGATAGTACGGCATGCCTGGATTCTAGAAGCTAACTCTTTTGGACATGTATTTATTGTTTGTCCAACATTTCTTCCTTTGGGAATTCATCTTCTTTCATTCCATAATAATCCTGCTCAATGTACATTGTTCAAGTAGTATTCACTGCACCCCATAATAGACAAATAACAAAAGTCCAATCAAGCAGGGCTCTTGATTATTACAACAGTTTTGTGAGGTAGACAGGATAGGTATAACTCTACTTCCCATTGTATGTGTAAAGAAAAAGAACTGACTGGAATAATTGAAATGGATAAAATCATACTTATAGGAGGCAAGAGAGTTGCTACACAAACTCTGGGTTTTTGTTTTTGTTTTTGTTTTTTGGTTTTTGGTTTTTTTTTTTCACTTAAAATCTGGTGTTCTCTTTATTTCACCACAAAACAGTGAACTCCTTGACTTGTCATTGTATCCTGGCCATGTACACGGAAAGAGAGAAGCTACTTAAGATTCTGAGAATAAGACTAATACAATCAACCAATTTAAGAGAAGAGGAACAGACATTACTAGAAGCCATTATAAAGATGCAGAATGCCAGGATAAAAGTAGGAAGAGTAATACTGATTGTAGTGTAATCAATAATATTGACTTAAGGGGCAGAAATATCATGAAAGAGGAATTTCAACATAGAAAAACTTAAAACAAGGGTCTAAAAAGAAAAATATAACAACGCTCATCTGACAATGTCTATGTGAAAGAAACAGAATCTAGGGAAGAAAAGATTTTTAGTCAGTAGAAAGACATTCTCTGACAAAGAGACAGGGAATTTATTTAGAATTTACCAAGGCCTAAATAAAATATGTTATCCTCTTCACTTTTCTTGGTACCCATGTGCTAATCTATGACATTAAATATCTGGTCACTCTAATTTAATTTAGTTCAACAAACATTGTTTGAGTGTCTTCTGAGTACCAGGGATTGTACTTGGGATTGGAAATAAAAGGATGAGCAAGAAATGTCCCTGTATTTAAGGGGGCAGGGTGAATGAGAGGAAGGAATTGAAAAAGATACTCAAGATTCTGACTTGGGAAACTGAGTGAACACTATTAATTTAGGAAACATAAGGAAAGAAGGAGTTCAGTGTTGGACATCAAATCAGTCAGGAATGCTTTTTGGCTGCAAGAAACAACTCAACCAGTAAGGTTTAAGCAACAGACATTTAATTACCATAACATGAAATCTGGAAAAATGCAGTCCAGGCCAGTACAGTGGTTCAAAAACATCAACAAGGATCCAAGCTCAATCCATCTTTTATTCCACCATCCTTGGCATATTGGCTTGTTGTCCTTGTGCTTGTTACCCCATACTTACAAGATGGCTGCTACAGCTCTAAGCCTCATTTTTCCCTTTTATTAGGAAAGTTGTTTTTTCCAGAAGCCCTCAGCAGGCCTTCATTTCATCTTATTGACTACAACTGGGTTATATGACTATCTCTACCTATAAAGGAGGCTGGGAAAACCTGTGGATTTCCAGACACTGTAGTCAAACTTTAAAAAAATTAAGAAGGTCGGGAAGTGTTGGCCACAAACAACTTGTTCAGTTGAGGATATACACAATCTCTTGTTAGTTTTGTTTGCATGAGGCAATCCCCAAAAGACACAATCACTGACAAATCAAGTACCTGAACCCACAAAGCCTAAGGTCTAATCAAACCCTACTTTGACGGCTTCACAAATGTAATCTCACTATTTGAATACCTTCTAAATCAACCAACCTCCTTCACTGTAAGATTTCAATGCTTCACAATTGAAAGACCAACAAACCCTAGAGTTCTAGCATACCTTCAGGACATAGAAGAGAATCAATGAACATTTCCTGATTTACTAATTAGTAGAACCTGGGCACAGAGGAAAATTTAACCTGGAATAAGAGATTTTTTGGCTTTGACCAGCAGTATTTGACTGCACAATAATTTCTAAAAAAGAAGACAAGAACAGTTGTTGCAAATTCCAAAATATATGTCAGCCATTCGACTAAAATATTATCCCTCTTCAATTACTCTGAGTTTCATGAGCCTGAACATATCAAAAATCAACTTCTTATATGAAATGCATTAATCCAAGAAGGAAGATACGTACAAAAAAGGCACTAGCTTATTCTCCGTTCTCCATTCAGCTATTACATGGGTGGTAAGAAAAATTAAAATGCAGTCTTGACTTTTATCTAGATGCAAATCATGTCCTAGTTCCAGACAATCAAGCAAACAGTCATTAAACATGTAACAGTCTAAAAAATAATTTGTAAACTGGCATTTTCTTTAGAAATTTTGGGTGGTTTAGGAGAGAGTAGCAGAATGGCATTCTCTTCAGATTAGTTCCACTGTATCTTTCACATCAATTAGTTAGAGCCATGGTGCACCTGTTGAATGTAAATTGCTTTATGAACAGCTGTTCCATGTCCAAAGTAAACATGCTGGATATTGAAATAGCCATCTAGTCTGGGGTTTGCTGGTATCATAGCATCTTGATTTTCTCAGATTGAAGACAGCATATATAAATTTATTTATGCATACCAAATGTAAGAGAGTTGGGGTTTTTTTCCATAGGTTAGTCCTTAACCACTTTCCCAACCCCTGTAAATTCAGGAAAGAGATTTGAATATTTATTATTAATGACTCACTTACAGTCAATCCCTAAAGGAAATTGCTATATTAATGGGCATAAATGTTCATCGGAATGTGTAAACAAGGTGAGAAACCTAACTTCAATCAATCCAGGAAGTTGTTCTCTTTATCAAAGTTACGGATTTACAAAGTAGAATTTTTGTTTGGGAGAGAGGGGCAAGAGGCAGTAAAATAAAACATATCATCCATAGACCAGAATATTTAGTCATCTGGAGAGGATCCCATCCTCTAGAGACCAACCTGGGCACAACAGTAAGTAAAAAGCCTTGATTTCTTCCCACTGCCATTTTGCCACTTGCTTACCCAAACTGCAGGCAAACAAACACATGCACATGCATGTGCGCACACACACACACACACACACACACACACACCATACCCTGGTTCAGCCTTCTTTGGAAAATTACCTGTTCCAGAAAAATCAACCCTACTTGCATTTAACACTCCCTCCAAAACTCTTAGTTCCTCAAAATCTAATCTATTCAGAAGACAAAAAGAAAGTTAATTGAACTATTTTACAACATTAGGAGAAAGGCTGATATGACTTTTCCAAATAGCAGTTGCATTTTAAAAGTATGATTTATTTCAGACACATGGAAATCTAATCGTAGACCTTCAGGCAAAACATGCTGTATCAGGGGGCCCTTTCTGGCCTCCTCTAATCATAGCTTTCTCTACTTATAAAACAAGCTCTGCCAAATGTTTTCACTGTTCTCCAATTAAGGCATCTGACCAAAACAAACATCATTTTACAATAAACCCAGAAAATATTATAAACTAAAAACAAAATAGAGATTTTTTAACTGCTGAGATTTGTTAATGCCTGCATGAAGTTTGACAGCTATTTTTGGTGTGTAAACTTTAAAGTCCTGTGCTATCAAAGGGTCACAAAACTATAAAGAACTCTGAAATACTTGTAGTATATTCTCAAAAAGAAAGTGTTGGCATGTTTGCTTTTTGGAAACAGGATGTGCAAAGAAGCTAATTTGGAAAACTCTTTATTATCCAATCCAATGGAACAGAACATTAGAGTAGATGCATTGCATCTGTGAAACTAGACAACCAGATGATTTAGAAATGACACTCCTTATGCAGATCTGGGCAAAGCTTTCTAAGCAGAGAGGACAACAATGCAAATACCCTGAGCAGGGAATGCATTTGGCTTGTCATAAAACAAAAAGAAGATTAATGTGCCAGACAAGAAGAGAGCACGATGGGAAGTTGTAAGTGACAACTTCAGAGAGCTAGAGAAGGGCCAGAAAATGCAGGACTTTTTAAGCTGATCGCCTAAGATCTGGGGGTTCCTAAAGGATTATAAATCATTATACTATAAAGACACATGCACACATATGTTTATTGCAGCACTATTCACAATAGCAAAGACTTGGAACCAACCCAAATGTCCATCAGTGATAGACTGGATAAAGAAAATGTGGCACATATACACAATGAAATACTATGCAGCCATAAAAACAAATGAGTCCATGTCCTTTGGAGGGACGTGGATGAAGCTGGAAACCATCATTCTCAGCAAACTAACACAAGAACAGAAAACCAAACACCACATGTTCTCACTCATAGGTGGGAGGTGAACAACGAGAACACATGGACACAGGGAGGGGAACATCACACACCAGGGCCTGTCAGGGGGTGGGGAGCTAGGGGAGGGATAACATTAGGAGAAATACTTAATGTAGATGGCAAGTTGATGGGTGCAGCAAACCACCATGGCATATGTATACCTATGTAAAAAACTTGCACGTTCTGCACATGTATCCCAGAATCTAAAGTATAATAAATAAAAAAAAGAACCAACTGATCTGACAGGCTTAAAAAAAAAATCCAAAAAAATTATCCAGGTGTGTTTGCGTGCCCCTATAGTCCCAGCTACTGAGGAGGCTCAGGTTGGAGGATCACCTGAGCCCAGGAAGTTGACGCTGCAGTGAGCCATGACTGCACCACTGCACTCCAGCCTGGGTAACAGAGTGAGAGATTGCCTCAATAGAAAGAAAGAAAAAAGTTGAGTTAGGGCTGAAACCCACACACTGGTTCCCATGTCTGTGCTCTTCACCACTGGCCATGTAGCTCCCTTGTGCATGTCCTGGCTTCAATGTTCAGCTTGCATGTTCCTATATGGCAGGGAGTTGTCTTGCCTGTTTTCATGTCCATTCCTTTAGTCTCTTCTTCCTCACTCAGCCTTGTTCTTGGTGTTTGGGAGACATTTGAAGCGTAATAAATATTTGCTGAATTGTTGAAAAAAAAAAATCTGGGGATTCCTAGAACCCAATATTCAAACTATATATCATATCAGTCAAGGTCCTTGTAAGAAATGGAAACCACGGAGGATCTTAAAAAAAAAACAGAGGAAATTGAATTTGGGGATTTGATTAAACAGTTAATAGAAGATCCTAGAAAGCAAAGAAGTAATCATGAGGGCAGAGCAAGAATCCACTACCATCCTGGGGCAGGAACCATTGCACAGGAAGACGAGTCATCAGAGCCCAGAAGGAGGTGGTAGGGCCAGGGCAAGGACTGCCATGTGGAAGCTGGGCATCATGAAAGGAAGCTGTCTCATGGGAGATGAGCCTCACCCAGCACAGGGCAAGAAAGGAAGAAATACTGACCTCTCCCTCCCTCCCTCCTCCCCTACAGTCTTCTGCCAGTGCCTCTCACTGGCCAAATCTATCTGGAATTCAACTGGACAAACCTATCCAAAAAATAAGTCCCCGTAATACAGAGCAGAGCAGGGAAAGGATGGGAAATGAATGTGAAAGAAAACAGACCAATAGCAGGCACATTGATCAACTCAGGGAGGAGTAGGAAATTCTTCCCCTTCACCCCCACGACCGCCCCCCAGCCTAACCATGCAGCTCCCAGCAAGTCTTTCTTGTCCATCTGATTCCATCTCTCTGGCCACACAATCTGAGGACACAGCTAGAGGGAGGATCCCTATCTGTAATCAGTGTGATGAATTTTGTATGGGAGCCAGCAAGTCTCTTCACAGGATCAAACAGCTCCCTTTTTATTGGTAAATGTGAGGATGACTACAGATGTCGAAGGAGGTCAAACTTAAAGCCAAGTCTACCCAACACCTAAGCAAAAGTTAGAAACTGTTTTCTTTTGCAACACGACACAATTGGAGAAACTGGTTATTTTAACAAGGCTTTGACTGGAATGGCATGCCTTCCTTTAAGGAATCAAACTTGACTTGTAAAGCCAATAAAAGCCTTTTGGGGAACTGGCCTCATACCTTGTTTCCACAGTTCCTGTACAGGGTTTCTGACCTACGGTAAGTAAAGAATGTCACTTTCAAACATGTCCAGGAGCCCCAAGTTATCTTGGGACCCCAAGAGGAGAGGAATTTACTCGACTCGTAGGTATTTGAGGGTTCAAACCTATGGTAGGGCTTGGCTCTAAAAAAGTATTATCTGGGATTCCTTATGGAACAGAGTTCTATCAAAGCCAATTAAAAAGTCATATGGCAAATAATTATTCTTTCTGCACTTTATACAAATAATCAGCCCAAGTATAATAAAGCAAATCAGTTTTACCATGATTTGTCTTTAGTAAAAATGGGAAACTGGAGAGAGAAAAATTATGTTTCAAAAACTATGGTACACTTGTTATTAAATTCTAGTCTCATCAGTTGTTTTTAATTTTGTTTCTGCTATTTAGGCTAACACAGCTTATTCCTGTGAACGAACCAGTGATCTCTGACTGCTATTCAGAAGAAAAAAGGGTAATGTAAAAATCTAAATCAGTATTCTAATTCTGGGTATGTACTGGAATCATCTAGCAATCCCATATCAGCTTGGTTCCAACAGTTGCCCAGTTCATGGAAGGCCTTCTAATTCAGTTTACTTGGAATAATTTTACTTATTTTGCTTTACTGTGATGGATACATTGCTGTTGTACTCCTTGTGTAGGAATAAGGATAAGCTTACCAAATGTTTTCTTAAATTGAATACTTATTAATATCTTCCAGATAGCACCTTTTGTCAAGGAATTATAAATGGCCCTCACCATACTGATGCTTTCTGACTGTGCTCCTCTCCTCACCAAATACAAGAGACCCTAATAGTTAGACAAGAATATCATTGCCCCAATACAGCCTGAAGAAGGTACAGAAGATGGATCTTCACCCTTCTGCAACCCTTAGGATTAAGGGTTCTCTTATAAAAGGGAGGGAGGAAATGTCAGAGGTGTGTGAACCAGAGCAATTCCATCTTAAATAGGAGCTGGGTAAAATGAGACTGAGACCTACTGGGCTGCATTCCCAGATGGTTAAGATATTCTAAGTCACAGAATGAGATAGAAGTTCAGCAAAAAATACAGGTCATAAAGACCTTGCTGATGAAACAGGTTGCAGTAAAGAAGCCAGTTAAAACCCACCAAAACCAAAATGGCCACAGGAGTCACCTCTGGTCACCCTGACTGCTACACTCCCACCAGCACCGTGACAGTTTACAAATGCCATGGCAACATCAGGAAGTTACCCTACATGGTCTAAAAAGGGGAGGCATGAATAATCCACTCCTTGTTTAGCATATCATCAAGAAATAACCATAACAATGGGTAACCAGCAGCCCTCAGGGCTTCTCTGTCTATGGAGTAGCCATTCTTTTATTCCTCTACATTTTTAATAAACTTGCTTTCACTTTGCTCTGTGGACTGACCCTGAATTCTTTCTTATGCAAAATCCAAGAACCCTCTCTTGGGGGGATCTGGATCAAGACCCCTTTCCTGTAATACCACCATGCCGAGCTAATTGTTTTATGTTTGTAAAGATGATGTTTTGCTATGTTGCCCAGGCTGGTCTCAAATTCCTGAGCTCAAATAATCCTCCTGCCTTGGCCTCCCAATGTGCTGGATTACAGGTGTGAGCCACTATACCCAGCCAATATTACCAAATAAAGAATGGACTCTCCTACTCTCTCTATTAGATTGTTTGCCTTCATCAGTAATTTAGATAACAGAAAGATATGTGTTCTAAGTGAAATCTATATATTAGGGTTCTGCACGTTTTGAAAAGGCTTTTAAAAAGTAAAAATTACACATGCACACACCCCAAAAATATATTTTAAGCCAGCTGACCTGTTGCCCAGGCTGCCATAAGAAAATGCCATAGACTGGATGGCTTTAACAATAGAAATTTATTTTCTCACAGTTCTCAAGGCTAGAATTCTCCAGACTTTCAGGTTGCCAGCATGGTTGGGTTATGGTGAGGACCCTCTTCCTGCCTTGCAGACATCACTCTATCCCTGTGTCCACACATGGCATAGTGAAAGCTCTCTCTCCTCTTCTCTTCCTTTTCTCATAATGGCACTAATTCTACCATGGGAGCCCCAAACTCATGAATTCATGTAATCCTAATTACCACCCAAAGGCCTATCTCCAAATACTATCACACTGCAGGCTAGGGGACACAAGTTAGTTTGTAGCATGACCATTAGAATAAAATCTAAATGCCTCAACATGGAACATAGAGCTGTAATGAGCTGGTCCCAGCCTATCTTTTCAGCCACATTCCTTCTCACCTCTAAACTCCCCTGGATTCCAGTCATACCAAACTCTCAGAAAATGATCTACCTTTTCCACACCTCTGTCTTTACAAATTTCCTTCTTTCTGCCTGGAATACTACTCCCTTTTTGTCTGCCTAACACCCTTCAAGATTCAGCTCAAAGGTCACTTTCTCATTGAAGCCTTCTCCATTCCATCCTAGGTGGAGGTAGGCACTTCTCTTTTTATGGTGTTAGGGCATTTAGCTCAGACCTTTGTAAGGGAGCTGCATAACTGTATTATTATGTACGCAATGTCTCTCTCCTCAACTGGATTGTATGCTCCTTAAATTCAGAGTCATATTATATTCACATCTGAATACCTGGCACCCACCTTTTATGTGCTCAACCAATATTTAGTGGGCAAACAAACAGATCAACCCTAGTCTTGGTACTCTGAATTCCTGGGTTCTAACCTCTGGAGAGTGAGATATAGAAAGAATATGATCTGTAAAAGAACTTGGAACCATGGGAGAACATAGTTACCCACATCTCTCAAGCCTGAATACAGGTAACAAGCCTAAAGAAACACCTTTTCGAAAGAAACGTCTTTCTTCACTGCTCTCCTCTGATGAGCTTTTTTCATTACCACATTCACCAGTACCCATGATTACTATATGAGGAGAACACCATAGCAATCTTTTTTAAAAAAAGAAAGCTCTGAAATTGCAGACATGCCACTGTGCTATGCATTTGCTCTTCTGTCACCTTATAAAGTGGTTTTAAATTATTTCTCTGATGAAATAAATGCCCATGGAGAGTTTTCTCTTTGCCTTGTGCAGTCAGAGAGGGAGAAGGCACAAGCAACTTTCTGCAATTGATGCCCTTCCTGGGAACCCATCTACATTTCCTTCTTTATAGCCCAGTAGCCATGACAACCTTCAGGGAGCCCCAGAAAGCTTTGAGACTGCATGTGTGCTCTTTGTTTCATTCCACAGGCCCCTACCCTCAAAATTTGGGACCTCCATCTGGCTGAGCCTCAGGGAAGAACACAAGCTTTCTTTCCTGAGGCCTATCTTTCCCCAACATGGCTGTCCTGGATCAGGGACTGCCATGGTTGCTGCAGACTTGTCTTTGACCCATGTTTGTTGTGGCCACTGGCTTCTGCTTCCTTTCTGGCTCCTGACAATGGTTCCAGCTTATTCCTCACTGCCCACTGAATTCACTAAACCCTTACTCAGATTGCTTTGTCTTGGATTCCCAGAGTCTACCATGACAATCAGTCCTGGCTTTACCTTGTCTCTGCAGAACTACTGCTACCCAGGCTTTCACCACATCCCATCCTTCTCCCCTTCACTTCCTTCCAACTCCCAACCATCCCATGTCTGGGCAAGTCACCTACCATGATCATAGATAGGTGAGAGGGAAGTTCACACGGCTTTGTCGATGGAACATAAGTGTCCCTGTTGAGACATTTCCACTGGCTGAGATTCCACCTCATCAACTCTATCAGGAGCACAGACTCATATGCTTGGTTCTAGACTTGATTCCTGCCTCCTGGATATGACCGTAGTAAATGGTAATGGAATGAGGACTACAAAGACCCTTGATCTCATAAGTCTCTGGGTGAAGCTGTCCCCACTTTATCAATGGAGGATTATTCAAAGCTTAAGACTTAAGATGGCAGATTCCATTCCAAGATGGCTGAATAGGAACAGCTCCGGTCTGCAGCTCCCAGGGTTATCAGCACAGAAGACACGTGATTTCTGCATTTCCAACTGAGGTAACAGGTTCATCTCATTGGGACTGGTTGGCAGTGGGTGCAGCCCACAGAGTGTGAACCGAAGCAGGGTGGGGCATCGCCTCACCCCAGAAGCACAAGGGGTCGTGGGATTTCCCTTCCCTAACCAAGAGAAGCTGTGAAAGATGGTACCTGGAAAAATGGGATACTCCTGCCCAAATACTGGGCTTTTCCAATGGTCTTAGCAAATGCACACCAGGATATTATATCCCATGCCTGGCTTGGCAGGTGCCACACCCACGGAGCCTTGCTCACTGCTAGCTCAGCAGTCTGAGATGGACCTGCCAGGCAGCAGCCTGGCAGGGGGAGGGGTGTCCGCCATTGCTGAGGTTTGAGTAGGTAAACAAAGCAGCCAGGGAAGCTCAAACTGGGTGGAGCCCCCCACCACAGCTCAGCTAGGCCTGCTGTCTCTGTAGTCTCCACCTCTGGGGGCAGAGCATAGCTGAACAAAAGTCAGCAGAAACTTCTGCAGACTTAAACATCCCTGTCTGACAGTGCTGAAGAGAGCAGTGGTACTCCCAGCACAGTGTTTGAGCTCTCAGAACGGACAGACTGCTTCCTCAAGTGGGTCCCTGACCCCTGTGTTACCTAACTGGGAGACATCTCCCAGTAGGGGCTGACTGACACCTCATACAGGTGGGCGCCCCTCTGGGATGAAGCTTCCAGAGGAAGGATCAGGCAGTAATATTTGCTGTTTTGCAATATTTGCCATTCTGCAATATTTGCCATTCTGCAGCCTCTGCTGGTGATACCCAGGAAAACAGGGTCTCAATTGGGCCTCCAGCAAACATCAACAGACCTGCAGCTGAGGGACCTGACTATTAGAAGGGAAAATTCTAAAAACCAGAAAGCCTCTTCTCCTCCAAAGTCTCACAGCTCCTCACCAGCAATGGAACAAAGCTGGATGGAGAATGACTTTGACAAGCTGACAAAGGTAGACTTCAGAAGATCAGTAATAACAAACTTCTCCAAGCTAAAGGAGGATGTTCGAACCCATCACAAAGAAGCTAAAAACCTTGAAAAAAGATTACGCAAATGGCTAACTAGAATAAACACTGTAGAGAAGACCTTCAATGATGTAATGGAGCTGAAAACCATGGCACAAGAACTACGTGATGCATGCACAAGCTTCAATAGCTGATTCGATCAAGGAGAAGAAAGGGTATCAGTGATTGAAGATAAAATTAATGAAATAAAGTGAGAGGAGAAGTTTAGAGAAAAAAGAGTAAAAAGAAATTAACAAAGCCTCCAAGAAATATGGGACTATGTGAAAAGCCCAAATCTACATTTGATTGGTGTACCTGAAAGTGACAGGGAGAATGGAACCAAGTTGGAAAACACTCTGCAGGATATTATCCAGGAGAACTTCCCCAACCTAGCAAGGCAGGCCATCATTCAAATTCAGGAAATACAGAGAACACCACAAAGATACTCCTCAAGAAGAGCAACCCCAAAACACATAATTGTCAGATTCACCAAGGTTGAAATGAAGGAAAAAGTGTTAAGAGCAGCCAGAGAGAAAGGTCAGGTTACCCACAAAGGGAAGCGCATCAGACTACAAGTAGATATCTCAGCAGAAACTCTACAAGGCAGGAGACAGTGGGGGCCGATATTCAACATTCTTAAAGAAAAGAATTTTCAACCAAGAATTTCATATCCAGCCAAACTAAGCTGCATAAGTGAAGGAGAAATAAAATCCTTTACAGAAAAGCAAATGCTGAGAAACTTTGTCACTACCAGGCCTCCCCTAAAAGAGCTCCTGAAGGAAGCACTAAACATGGAAAGGAACAACCAGTACCAGCCACTGAAAAAATGCCAAATTGTAAAGACTATCAATGCTAGGAAGAAACCGCATCAACTAACGAGCAAAATAACCAGCTAACATCATAATGACAGGATCAAATTCACACATAACAATATTAAGCTTAAATGTAAATGACCTAAATGCCCCCAATTAAAACACACAGACTGGCAAATTGGATAAAGAGTCAAGACTCATCTGTGTGCTATATTCAGGAGACCTATCTCATGTTCAAAGACACAAATATGCTCAAAATAAAGGGATTGAGGAAGATCTACCAAGCAAATGGAAAGCGAAAAAAAAGCAGGGGTTGCAATCCTAGTCTCTGATAAAACAGACTTTAAACCAACAAAGATCAAAAGAGACAAAGAAGGCCATTACAAAATGATAAAGGGATCAATTCAACAAAAAGAGCTAACCATCCTAAATATATATGCACCCAGTACAGGAGCACCTAGATTCATAAAGCAACTCTTAGAGACCTACAAAGAGACTTAGACTCCAACACAATAATAATGGGAGACTTTAACACCCACTGTCAATATTAGACAGATCAATGAGACAGAAGGTTAACAAGGATATCCAGGACTTGAACTCAGCTCTGCACCAAGTGGACCTAATAGATATCTACAGAACTCTCCACCCCAAATCAACAGAATATACATTCTTCTTAGCACCACATCGCACTTACTCCAAAATTGACCACATAGTTGGAAGTAAAGCTCTCCTCAGCAAATGTAAAAGAACAGAAATCACAACAAACTGTCTCTCAGACCACAGTGTATTCAAATTAGAACTCAGGATTAAGAAACTCACTCAAAACTGCACAACCACATGGAAACTGAACAACCTGCTCCTGAATGACTACTGGGTAAATAATAAAATGAAGGCAGAAATAAAGATGTTGTTTGAAACCAGTGACAACAAAGACACAACGTACCAGAATCTCTGGGACACATTTAAAGCAGTGTTTAGAGGGAAATTTATAGCACTAAATGCCCACTAGAGAAAGCAGAAAAGTTGTAAAATTGACACCCTAACATTACAATTAAAAGAGCTAGAGAAGATCGAACAAATTCAAAAGCTAGCAGAAGGCAAGAAATAACTAAGATCAGAGCAGAACTGAAGGAGATAGAGGCACAAAAACCCTTCAAAAAAATCAAAGAGTCCAGGACCTGGTTTTTTGAAAAGATCAACAAAATTGATAGACCACTAGCAAGACTAATAAAGAAGAAAAGAGAGAAGACTCAAATAGACGCAATAAAAAATGATAAAGGAGATATCACCACCGATCTCACAGAAATACAAGCTATCATCAGAAAATGCTATAAACACCTCGATGCAAATAAACTAGAAAATCTAGAAGAAATGGATAAATTCCTCAACACATACACCCTCCCAAGACTAAACCAGAAAGAGGTTGAATCTCTGAATAGACCAATAACAGGCTCCAAAATTGAGGCAATAATTAATAGCCTACCAACCAAAAAAAAGTCCAGGACCAGATGGATTCACAGCCAAATTCTACCAGAGGTACAAAGAGGAGCTGATACCATTCCACCTAAAACTATTCCAATTAGTAGAAAAAGAGGGAATCCTCCCTAACTCGCTTTATGAGGCCAACATCATCCTGATACCAAAGACTGGCAGAGACACAACAAAAAAAAAGAGCATTTTAGAACAATATCCCTGATGAACATCAATGGGAAAATCCTCAATAAAATGCTGGCAAACCGAATCCAGCAGCACATCAAAAAGCTTATCCACCGCAATTAAGTTGGCTTCATCCCTGGGATGCAAGGCTGGTTCAACATAGGCAAATCAATAAACATAATCCATCACATAAACAGAACCAATGACAAAAACCACATGATTATCTCAATAGATGCAGAAAAGACTTTTGACAGAATTCAACAGCCCTTCATGCTAAAAACTCTCAATAAAATAGGTATTGATGGAATGTATCTCAAAATAATAAGAGCTATCTGTGACAAACCCACAGCCAATATCATACTGAATGGGCAAAAACTGGAAGCATTCCCTTTGAAAACTGGCACAAGACAGGGATGCCCTCTCTCACTACTCCTATTCAACATAGTGTTGGAAGTTCTGGCCAGGGAAATCAGGCAGGAGAAGGAAATAAAGGGTATTCAATTAGGAAAAGAGAAAGTCAAATTGTCCCTGTTTGCAGATGACATGATTGTATATCTAGAAAACCCCATCGTCTCAGCACAAAATGTCCTTAAGCTGATAAGCAACTTTGGCAAAGTCTCAGGATACAAAATCAATGTGCAAAAATCACAAGCATTCCTATACACCAATAACTGACAAACAGAGGGCCAAATCATGAGTGAACTCCCATTCATGATTGCTTCAAAGAGAATAAAACACCTAGGAATCCAACTTACAAGGAATGTGAAGGATCTCTTCAAGGAGAACTACAAACCACTGCTCAACAAAATAAAAGAGGTCACAAACCAATGGAAGAACATTCCATGCTCATGGATGGGAGAATCGATATTGTGAAAATGGCCATGCTGCTCAAGGTAATTTATAGATTCAATGCCATCCTATTCAAGCTACCAATGACTGTCTTTATAGAACTGGGAAAAACTACTTTAAAGTTCATATGGAACCAAAAATGAGCCTGCATTGTCAAGACAATACTAAGCCAAAAGAACGAAGCTGGAGGCATCATGCTACCTGATTTCAAACTATACTACAAGGCTACAGTAACCAAAACAACATGGTACTGCTATCAAAACAGAGAGATAGACCAGTGGAACAGAATAGAGGCCTCAGAAATAACACCACACATCTACAATTATCTGATCTTTGACAAACCTGACAAAAACAAGCAATGGGGAAATGATTCCCTATTTAATAAATGGTGCTGGGAAAACTGGCTAGCCACATGTAGGAAGCTGAAAATGCATCCCTTCCTTACACCTTGTACAAAAATTAATTCAAGACAGATTAAAGCCTTAAATGTTAGACCTAAAACTATAGAACCCTAGAAGAAAACCTAGGCAATACCATTCAGGACATAGGCATGGGCAAGGACTTCATGACTAAAACACCAAAAGCAATGGTAAAAAAAGTCAAAATAGACAAATGGGATCTAATTAAACTAAAGAGCTTCTGCACAGCAAAAGAAACTACCATCAGAGTGAACAGGCAACCTACAGAATGAGAGAAAATTTTTGCAATCTGTCCATCTGACAAAGGGCTAATATCCAGAATCTACAAGGAACTTAAACAAATTTACAAGAAAAAAAAACCCCGTCAAAAATTGGGCAAAGGATATGAACAGACACTTCTCAAAAGAAGACATTTATGCAGCCAAGAGACGCAAGAAAAAATGCTCATCACCACTGGTCATCAGAGAAATGCAAATCAAAACCACAATGAGATACCATCTCACACCAGTTAGAATGGTGGTCATTAAAAAGTCAGGAAACAACAGATGCTGGAGAGGATGCAGAGAAATAGGAACACTTTTACATGGTTGGTGGGAGTGTAAACTAGTTCAACCATTGTGGAAGACAGTGTGGTGATTCCTCAAGGATCTAGAACTAGAAATACCATTTGACCCAGAGATCCCATTACTGGTTATATACCCAAGGGATTATAAATCATGCTACTATAAAGACACACGCACACGTATGTTTATTGTGGCACTATTCACAATAGCAAAGACTTGGAACCAACCCAAATGTCCATCAATGATAGATTGGATTAAGAAAATGTGGCACATATACACCATGGAATACTATGCAGCCATAAAAGGGATGAGTTCATGTCCTTTGTAGGGACGTGGATGCAGCTGGCAACCATCATTCTGAGCAAACTATCACAAGGACAGAAAACCAAATACCACATGTTCTCGCTTATAGGTAGGAATTGAACAATGAGAACACTTGGACACAGGGCGAGGAACATCACACCCCAGGGCCTGTTGTGGGGTGGGGGCATGGGGAGGGATAGCATTAGGAGAAATACCTAATGTAAATGACGAGTTAATGGGTGCAGCAAACCAATATGGCACATGTATACCTATGTAACAAACCTGCACATTGTGCACATGTACCCTAGAACTTAAAGTATAATTTGTAAAAGAACAAAGCAGGTATACATCATTGTGAATATTGATTCTGTATCAATATCATCAGTGAATATTGATTCTGCCACAAAGATAAAATAATCTTTGCTTTCAAGAAAAATATTCTGCCAAAAAAAAAAAAGTCTTAAGATCGCAGGACTGTGTGTCACTCATTTTTGTCTTTCCAAAGATGGCATAGTTCAAGCACATGATAAGCATCAAATGTTTGAAGGTTAATGAAAGGAAAAATGGAAGGGAGAGAGAAAGGAAAGGATGGAGACAGGCAGAGAGGGAGACAGAGAGAAGTTTTGTTCTGACAAAGACAAATTTGGGGCATATAATAGAGTCAAGTGGAGGTAGAGGTAGCACAGTTCCACAAGGATGAAAAATCACTGGACTAGTAGTCACCCAAGAGCCAGAAGCTCTAAACCTGACTCTGCCACCAACTTGCCACATGACCTTGAAATATATCTCCCCAAGTCTCTTTGTAGCCTCAAGATCTAAGAAATGGAATCCAGATTTCATCAAAGTAAGCTGGACCGATCTGTCTCTTCTGAGTTTCCTAAAGCTTAACTAACTTTAAATCACACTTGGTTTTCTCTGGACAGATCTGGGTCAATCAACTTCAGATATTTCTTCAGATTTGGGGCCTCTACTTGATCTTTCCTAAAGCACCTGGTCTTACAAATGTGATCCCAACTTGTTAAAAGCCAGTCAAGCCTCTTAGCAAGCTCAATGCCCAAGGAAACTAGTTCCTTTTTTAGATACCCCTTTCCCACTCCCAAACCCCAGAATCCCAGAGAGATCTGGAAACATGGCTCCAGAAGCCTCAAATCCACTGCAGATGGCCCCAGTCCTGAAAAACAGGAAATACTCAACTCTAGGCTCTTAGCCCCTGTTCTCTAAAGTGCCAAAAGATTAGGGCCAGAACGGATCAACCCACATGCCTTTACAGTCAGGGCCCTCTGCAGCAGCCCTGGGGTCCATACAGCTCCCACCTTACCCACAGGCAAGACCACAGGATCCAGTAAAGACTCTTCTTCCATCCCAAAACCCAGCTTCTGCCTTCTGTCTCCACTCCCAGAGCCCTAGCCCAGTCTTACCTAATCTCTGTGGCAGATCCTGTGCTTAGAATTCTATTGTTAGTGTTTACTAGCCTTACATTGAGATGACACGCCAGTTTTAAGAGTTTTTCTCCACAGCTTTATGTAAGCCACAGGCAGCAGGAAGGATAAAGAACTCCTCAGGGGGAGGCATGAGTTCATCGCAATGGTGTGAGGCTGGTGTGAGCAATGAAAGCTTTCATCTTCTCCAGAGCCTTTCATGTTGGGTCTCAGTGGAGGACCCTGTCTTTAAGATACTTCTGAAAGGAAACAATTCCTAAACCTTAGGTGGAAAAAAAATATGAGGATTCTGAAGCTTTTTTTCCACCTCACCATCTATTTGTTCCCTCTCTGGTGGCCCTAGGGGATGACCACCTAGGCACACAACAGGGTGACAGTACTGACTTTTACACTTACAGCAGTTAGCCCCTGCCCTCCACTCAGCTTTAGGAGGAGTCCTTGGGTATGCATGACTTTAGGCTGGGAGATGGGGGACTGCTCCATAGCCCATGACCATACCCAACCCTCAGAATAATATGGAAAGGAAACTTGCCAAAAGACTAAAGTCTCAATGATACAAGGCATATACAAATGGGCAATGGAGAAAATCACTTTGAATTCTTGTCAAAGATAAGTTCTGAAGTCCATCTTTGATCAGATCACCATCCTAAGTGAGTGAGGGAAAGGGAAAGGGTGAGACTTACCAATGATATAAGCAACCTTGGCCCCTGGCTAATGCCTTCCAGATCCCCAAACAGGGACTGTCAAATAAGGGGGCTCAACCCACATCTCCCCATAGCCAGAACCTTCTCCAGCCTCCCTGGGGCCCTTTCAGCTCCCTCCCTACCCACAGGCAAGACCACAGGGCCCAGTAAAGACTTTCTTCTTCCAACCCAAAACCCAGCTTCTGCCTTCTCTCCCCATTCCCAGAGCCCTAGCCCAGTCTTACCTAATCTCCATGGCAGATCCTTTGCTTCAGGCCCTGTCCTTCCTTCATTGCCAACCCCCTGTGGGCTTTATAACTGGACAGTTCTTGTCCAAAGGAACTGGACTGTGGAACCTGGACTGTCCCTCACGTAAGATGCTGTTTCCATTCCCCTTTGCTCCACAGCTACCAAAATGGATTAGCACCACTCCTACCTCAGCTCCAGAATCCCAGCCTCTGCCAGACCTCAGGACACCCACAGCCTGGGCAGGAAGGTGCATACTTCCTGTGCCCAAACACTAAATGCCTCGTGTCATCCCATCAGCCCCTCAGGACCTAAACTCTATCAGCCAAAACCTATGGGCTCAGGGTTCAAGGAAAACGTGCATTTTATTTTATTTTTTTTTTTTTTACTTATTTATTTATTTATTTATTTAGAGACTGAGTTTCACTCTTGTTGCCCAGGCTGGAGTGCAGTGATGCAACCTCCATCTCCCGGGTTCAAGCGATTCTTCTGCCTCAGCCTCCTGAGTAGCTGGGATTACAGGCGCCCACCACCGTGCCCAGCTAATTTTTGTATTTTTAGTAGAGACGGGGTTTCACCATGTTGGCCGGGCTGGTCTCAAACTCCTGACCTCAGGCAATCCACATGCCTCAGCCTCCCAAAGTACTGGGGTTACAGGCATGAGCCACCACGCCTGGCCAAAACCTGCTCTTTAACCCACTGTGTTGAAACTGGAATCTTCAAAATCCAGGGGTCTACAGAGGTACCTCGATTGTCACTCCAGAGGGAGTCACAGACAAGATGGGCGCTAGGCACCAGTCTCCCTTACCCAGAGCAGCTCTTCTTCGATGCCTTGTATCTTTGCCTTTCCCATATGATTTTGTTTGAAGGAAGAACTCCAAGTTTTTTAAACGTCCAATATACTACTTAAACTTCTGCATGTGAATAATTATAACCAATTTTATTATGACATGTTTCCTTACTTTTTTAATGTTATGGCTACTTTTCATTTTTTAATAGCCCAAAACGACTACTAAGCAGACATTTCTTGGACAGAATCTTCTCCTACACACCTCAAGTGCAAAGCCTGTTGTTTGGAATCATTGTTGAGTAGGATCAATCACCTCTGTTTTTTTTTTCCTTTTGCTAAGAAAAAAAGCTCATTTTCCCTCAGCAGGATCTCTTTAGAGTGTCCGTATTTACAACAACACAATTATAATCCATAAGTGATAAATTAAAATGTTAATGACTATTTTGCATGAGAAACATAAAGTCATTCAATGTTTATGAGTAAAATGTTATGAATATGATCTCAAAAAAGGACGCATTTTTTTATTATTATACTTTAAATTTTAGGGTACATGTGCACAATGTGCAGGTTAGTTAGATATGTATACATATGCCATGTTGGTGCACTGCACCCATCAACTCATCGTTTAACATTAGGCATATCTCCTAATGCTCTCCCTGCCCCCTCCCCCACCCACAACAGGCCCCGGTGTGTGATGGTCCCCTTCCAGTGTCCATGTGTTCTCATTGTTCAGTTCCCACCTGTGAGTGAGAACATGCAGTGTTTGGTTTTTGTCCTTGCGAGAGTTTGCTGAGAATGATGGTTTCCAGCTTCATCCATGTCCCTACAAAGGACATGAATTCATCGTTTTTTATGGCTGCATAGTATTCCATGGTGTATATGTGCCACATTTTCTTAACCAAGTCTATCATTGTTGGACATTTGGCTTGGTTCCAAGTCTTTGCTGTTGTGAACAGTGCCACAATAAACACACGTCTGCGTGTGTCTTTATAGCAGCATGATTTATAATCTTTTGGGTATATACCCAGTAATGGGATGGCTGGGTCAAATGGTGTTTCTAGTTCAAGATCCCTGAGGAATCGCCACACTGACTTCCACAGTGGTTGAACTAGTTTACAGTTCCACCAACAGTGTAAAAGTGTTCCTAGTTCTCCACATCCTCTCCAGCACCTGTTGTTTCCTAACTTTTTAATGATTGCCATTCTAACTGGTGTGAGATGGTATCTCATTGTGGTTTTGATTTGCATTTCTCTGATGGCCAGTGATGATGAGCATTTTTTCATGTGTCTTTTGGCTGCATAAATGTCTTCTTTTGAGAAGTGTCTGTTCATGTCCTTTGCCCACTTTCTGATGGGGTTGTTTGTTTTTTTCTTGTAAATTTGTTTGAGTTCATTGTAGATTCTGGATATTAGCCCTTTGTCAGATGAGTAGATTACAAAAATTTTCTCCCATTCTGTAGGTTGCCTGTTCACTCTGATGGTAGTTTCTTTTGCTGTGCAGAAGCTCTTTAGTTTGATTAGATCCCATTTGTCAATTTTGGCTTTTGTTGCCATTGCTTTTGGTGTTTTAGACATGAAGTCCTTGCCCATGCCTACATCCTGAATGGTATTGCCTAGGTATTCTTCTAGGGTTTTTATGGTTTTAGGTCCAATATTTAAGTCTTTAATCCATCTTGAGTTAATTTTTGTATAAGGTGTAAGGAAGGGATCCAGTTTCAGCTTTACATATGGCTAGCCAGTTTTCCCAGCACCATTTATTAAATAGGGAATTGTTTCCCCATTTCTTGTTTTTGTCAGGTTTGTCAAAGATCAGATGGTTGTAGATATGCAGCATTATTTCTGAGGGCTCTGTTCTGTTCCATTGGTCTATATCTCTGTTTTGGTACCAGTAACATGCTGTTTTGGTTACTGTAGCCTTGTAGTACAGTTTGAAGTCAGGTAGCCTGATGCCTCCAGCTTTGTTCTTTTGGCTTAGGATTGATTTGGCAATGAGGGCTCTTTTCTTGTTCCACATGAATTTTCAAGTAGTTTTTTCTAATTCTGTGAAGAAAGTCATTGGTAGCTTGATGGGGATGGCATTGAATCTATAAATTACCTTGGGCAGTATGGCCATTTTCACAATATTGATTCTTCCTACCCATGAGCGTGGAATATTCTTCCATTTGTTTGTATCCTCTTTTATTTCCTTGAGCAGTGGTTTGTAGTTCTCCTTGAAGAGGTCCTTCACATCCCTTATAAGTTGGATTCCTAGGTATTTTATTCTCTCTGAAGCAATTGTGAATGGGAGTTCACTCATGATTTGGCTCTCTGTTTGTCTGTTATTGGTGTATAGGAATGCTTGTGATTTTTGTACATTGATTTTGTATCCTGAGACTTTGCCGAAGTTGCTTATCAGCTTAAGGACATTTTGTGCTGAGACGATGGGGTTTTCTAGATATACAATCATGTCATCTGCAAACAGGGACAATTTGACTTTCTCTTTTCCTAATTGAATACCCTTTATTTCCTTCTCCTGCCTGATTTCCCTGGCCAGAACTTCCAACACTATGTTGAATAGGAGTGGTGGGAGAGGGCATCCCTGTCTTGTGCCAGTTTTCAAAGGGAATGCTTCCAGTTTTTGCCCATTCAGTATGATATTGGCTGTGGGTTTGTCATAAATAGCTCTTATTATTTTGAGATACATTCCATCAATATCCATTTTTTTGAGAGTTCTTAGCATGAAGCTTTGTTGAATTTTGTCAAAGGCCTTTTCTGCATCTATTGAGATAATCATATGGTTTCTGTCGTTGGTTCTGTTTATATGATGGATTACATTTATTGATTTGCGTATGTTGAACCAGCCTTGCATCCCAGGGATGAAGACCACTTGATCATGGTGGATAAGCTTCTTGGTGTGCTGCTGGATTCGTTTTGCCAGTACTTTATTGAGGATTTTTGCGTCGATGTTCATCAGGGATATTGGTCTAAAATGTTCTTTTTTTGTTGTGTCTCTGCCAGGCTTTGGTATCAGGATGATGCTGGCCTCATAAAACGAGTTAGGGAGGATTCTCTCATTTTCTATTGATTGGAATAGTTTCAGAAGGAATGGTACCAGCTCCTCCTTGTACCTCTGGTAGAATTCGGCCGTGAATCCATGTGGTCCTGGACTTTTTTTGGTTGGTAGGCTATTAATTATTGCCTCAATTTCAGAGCCTGTTATTGGTCTATTCAGAGATTCAACTTCTTCCTGGTTTAGTCTTGGGAGGGTGTATGTGTTGAGGAATTTATCCATTTCTTCTAGATTTTCTAGTTTATTTGCGTAGAGGTGTTTATAGTATTCTCTGATGATAGTTTGTATTTCTGTGGGATAGGTGGTGATATCCCCTTTATCATTTTTATTGAGTCTATTTGATTCTTCTCTCTTTTCTTCTTTATTAGTCTTGCTAGCAGTCTATCAATTTTGTTGATCTTTTCAAAAAACCAGCTCCTGGATTCATTGATTTTTTGAAGGGTTTTTTGTGTCTCTATTTCCTTCAGTTCTGTTCTGATCTTAGTTATTTCTTGCCTTCTGCTAGCTTTTGAATGTGTTTGCTCTTGCTTCTCTAGTTCTTTTAATTTTGATGTTAGGGTGTCAATTTTATATCTTTCTTGCTTTCTCTTGTGGGCATTTAGTGCTATAAATTTCCCTCTATACACTGCTTTAGATGTGTCCCAGAGATTCTGGTATGTTGTGTCTTTGTTCTCGTTGGTTTCAAGGTACATCTTTATTTCTGCCTTCATTTCATTATGTACCCAGTAGTCATTCAGGAACAGGTTGTTCAGTTTCCATGTAGTTGAGTGGTTTTGAGTGAGTTTCTTAATCCTGAGTTCTAGTTTGATTGCACTGTGGTCTGAGAGATAGTTTGTTATAATTTCTGTTCTTTTACATTTGCTGAGGAGTGCTTTACTTCCAACTATGTGGTCAATTTTGGAATAGATGTGGTGTGGTGCTGAAAAGAATGTATATTCTGTTGATTTGGGGTGGAGAGTTCTGTAGATGTCTATTAGGTCTGCTTGGTGCAGAGCTGAGTTCAATTCCTGGATATCCTTGTTAACTTTCTGTCTCATTGATCTGTCTAATGTTGACAGTGGGGTGTTAAAGTCTCCCATTATTATTGTGTGGGAGTCTAAGGCTCTTTGTAGGTCTCTAAGGACTTGCTTTATAAATCTGGGTGCTCCTGTATTGGGTGCATATATATTAAGGATAGTTAGCTCTTCTTGTTGAATTGATCCCTTTACCATTATGTAATGTCCTTCTTTGTCTCTTTTGATCTTTGTTTGTTTAAAGTCTGTTTTATCAGAGACTAGGATTTCAACCCCTGCCAAAAAGGATGCATTTAAATTTGGCATTGACCTCTGTAGCAATCAGCCCTGGCTTTCTCTCAGCTGAGAACAGTAATGCATGGTTAGTCACCTTTCAAAGGCAAATCTGTTAACCCCTTCTTTGTGTGCTACCCCTGAGCTGCCAATACAATCCTCATAAAAAGATGCCACCTCCTCCTCCTCACTAGTTAACACATCATCACAGAAGTAAGAGAAATGAATGTTCTTTTTTCTCCCATACAAACACAAGACACATGTTTTTCTGAAGGAAGCTCAGTAGGAAAGCACAAGCCCTGGTTTCTCAGAGCTGGCAGCTGGCAAGAGGCAAGAGAAACCCTTTCAGCTTCCAGGTTGCCTTGCACAGTTCTGTGTTTCACAGACCACATACCTCCTCAAGGGCCATTGTGAGGTGAGGGATTTCTTCAATTCTACACATTTGTGTGTGGTTTCCTTTCCTAAGTTCAGAGTTCATCATCCAAGGTTACCCACTTGCAAGAAAAGATGACACTTCCTCACCATGAATTAGGCCATGAAAACAAGCTCAAGCCAGCAGTGCTGGCTTCATTCGCTGCAGCCAGCTACAAAGCCACCCTCAGCCTGGAAAAAATGGTCTCTCCCCTGTCCGTGCAGCTTCCTTGCTGGTCTCCTCCAGGTTCTTTTCCAAATCCACCACCTCTACTGACTATTTTTCATGAGAACCAAAACTCATTCAGTGTTTATGAATAAAATGCTATGAAAGTGGATCTTTTTTAAAAAAAATTGCTTCTCCAAGCCCACGAGGTATTTCAGAACTTTTTAGTGGCTGATAAGACCAAACAACAAAATCTTCCCTTTGTAGAGTACTTATCCCTATCAAAGCATAAGCTATATATAAGGTAATCATTGACTTCTAGCCCATGTCTTCCCTCTTCGGGAATTCTTCAAAAGATAGTGTTATAATGCCTCCTCATTTTCCAACAATCACTGAAATATAAAACTAATGTTTTTCCTAGAAGTCGTATTTAATGTTTCTATAATATTGGACCACAAAATTATGACTTTATTCTTTAGGTGTTGAAACGGCACTTATCAGAGTCCCAGGATTCTGCAGAACTGGATGTCTGGAAGATTGGTGGTGTCTTCCACTCCCTCACCAAAGCGGCCCTTATGTTCATCTGAGTAACGCATTGGGACTGTGTGCCTGTGCCCTTAACTATTTGAAGGGCATCAAAGTACAACCATTTTCAGAAACAGAGCCCCTACAATTAGGTAATCACACATACACCAAGACTAGAAGCTGAGCAAAACAGCTCTTTAATTATCCCCTGGATCCTAAGTCTAGCAGGGGTGAGTGTCAAAGAAACCAGACTCTCTGGGCTCCCTCCCTCATCCTCTTCTCCCCAGGCCCCACTCATAGTCCCCTCCATCTTTTCAACACACTTCCCTCCCACCAGGATTCTACCTCTTCTCCCTGTCGCCCTGGCAAAGGGGGAGGGTGAGCTGGGGAGGAGACACTGCACATGCAGTCTTCCTGGGAGGAGAGAGGATAAAGAACAAAGAATTCTGCTTCCACTCTCAAAGTGAAATGTTCGCAAGATAAACCTCGGCTAACACCACTGATTCTTGTAGCAAGACTAAAAGCATTCTCAAGCCACCGGACACTCTAAATCTTTTATTTTTTCCTTTTTCCAAATAGTCTTTTCCATTATCCTAGTCTGGTATAGGCCAACATTCCAAGATGGAGATCTCATAAGGAAAGAGGATGAGGGAGAGGAAAACTGTGTGTGCCCTAGCACAGTTTGGACAACGAGTTCTGTTAAAAAAAAAAAAAAAAAAAGGAAAATAAAAGTAAGTTTGAGGTTCTTTTCCTTCTTCCAAGAGCCCAAGGGCTATTCCTTTACCCTGGACACCAAAATAAAGACACTTGAGCAGGGTCGCAAGCTAAGAGCTGTCTTTGACCCAGAGCTGGCACATTGGCAAAGTAGAGCATGTAACAAGAATTAGAGCTGTGTTCTCGTAATCTACTGAGATTTGGGGGTGTCCTCACTGCAGTATAACCTAGAGAAAACTGGAAGATACAGAAATATGCTGCTGCAATAATGACAAACAAACACTTAACATATGTGGCATTATGTCTGGGTTCAAGTGACAGATGGTGAAAAAAAGTGACATGTCCACCTCTAAGCAGAAGCTTGAAGTTCACTGCCTGAGTCCATCATTGCTCTTCTTCCTCCACCACAAGACCAAGTTGAGGTTGCCTCTCAGCCTAGATTCCAGACTGAAGAAGACATGAGCCCAGGCCACAGAGATGGCCACAACACAGACTCAGTGCATCCTCATCCATCATCATACCCAACACCAAATGGTTTTAAGCATGCCTGCCCTCAAAAAAGTTTGAAATGATACATTTATATATGTTTGTATCTGGAGGAGCAAAAAAGGGAGAATGAGAGATAAATAAATGGAAGGAGGGAAGAAGAAAATGTTTAGCATACCAACAAGAGAAACATTAAAGGAAATGGTATTTTTGGCATATTGTCTGTCACCATATGGACTCAAGCGAGGCCTAGATGGTAGATGGAGGGAGAAAATGGGAAAATCCCCATGGAAACTGGGCAGGCAGATCAATGCAGACACCCAGCGGCTGCCCAAGTCCTGATTTTTGTTCTGAAGAGGACATCACAGTGAAATAAGTGAAAAATCATCACACTCACACGACTTTTTTCAACAATGCCCCTAAATAAACGTCTTTCCTTCCCCTCCTACCCCACCAAAAATATAAGCACAACCTAATAATCCATATACTGGCAAAAGGACTCTGGAGAAGACTTCTTTTCCTATCAGTAAGGCACTGTGAAACCTTTCTAAATGGGAACTCATCAAGAAAAGTTGCAGTAAAAACTGGCATGTCCATTATAAACCCAGAATACCTCTCTCTCTGCTTATGGCTATGATGATAAATGAGAAATATTTAAACACCATCCTCAGATTGGGTGGTGGGTAGGGATGGAGAATGGAAGGAAGGCAGAGCCCATAGAAGGGGAAATTGTAGGACAATTTGCTCAGCCTAAAGGAGCCAGTGTCCTTCAGGAATGAGCAGTGTTGGGCAATCCCAGATGGGAAAAGGCAGAAAAGTCATTCTGGATTCCTCTTTCCTGCATAGCCCCAATTTTCAGCCAGTAACCAGTATCTACTAATTCTAACTCTGTAGCATGCAGCCCATCCATTCTAACTCCTCTTCCTTGCCCTGACAGTCCTGAGTTCATACCAATAGCTCTTCCTGGACCACTGCAATACTCTCATGCCATCCCTCTACTTCCCTTCTCCCCCACATGTCCCCACCTCCTCATCCATTCTACACAATGTTGATGGACTAATATTACTTCCTAAACTATGCTTCTTATAATATACTTACCACCTCCCTAATGTTATAGACTCCAAAATGCCCACCCTCGCTTCCAAACTCCTCCCCTAACCTGCCCCTCAATTCCCTTCACACACTTAGAAATCTGACAAAATTAAGGATTCAACCCTTTATACAACCATGGCTTTTTCCTTTCTTTCTTCTTCAAGGTGTTGCCTTCCCCTTTTATTTCAAATGTCTAAGTTTTACCTATCCTTCAGACCCCAGCCTCATTGCCACCTCCTCCTTGAAGGCTTCCAGAACCCTTCATTACAGTCATTACTCCCCACTCTAACTCACTTTTCTTATCACCTGTGCAATGATTTGACTGGGCTATTTCAAAAATTCAGGTGTTGCTAATGTGATGGTATTAAGAGGCCTTTAACAGGTGAGAAGGCCACAAGGGCCTCTTTCCTCATGAATGGACTAAGATCCTTGTAAAAGAGGCTTCATGCAACTTTCAGTCTCTTGCTCTTCCGTCTTTCACCATGTGAGAACACAGCATTCTTCCCCTCCAGTAGATGCAGCAACAAGGTGCTATCTTGGAAGCAGAGAGCAGCCCTCACCAGATGATCAAACCTGCCTTGATTTGGGGCTTCCTAGCCTGCAGAACTGAAAGAAAATAAATTTCTGTTTTTTATAAATTACCCACTCTCAGGTATTTTGTCGTAGCAGTGCAAAAAGCACTAAGACAATTTGAGTTTCCTCTAGGATACTTGTCACTCCCAGTTGAGGTCACTTGCATGCATGTTTTTCTCCCTCCTACAGCTTGCTGCAAGGTGGGGTCTGTGTTATTCTTCATACTATGGAAAGAAGGACAGGTAGGAGGACAGGGTGGTGGGGAGCAAAAGAAGGAAGGAAGGAGCCTGCCAGTAGCCTGACCCCTAAGTTGCCCAGAAGCCCTACGTAGTCAGTCCACCTTATAAACTTAGTTCCTGCCTTACTGCCTCCCAAACTTTCCATGTCTATCCAAAATGCTGTGCAATTATATTCTCTACCTTCTTCTGCACTTTTAAAACCACAAGCAGTCCCAGAATAGGTTGCAAATTCCTGAGCCTTCAGCACTAGGCCAAGAGTTTCTCGAAGGGAAGGAAGAGGAAGTACAGGAAATATGGAAGAAGCACTTAGAGGAGTCAGGCCAGGCCAGTGAAGGGAATGGGAAGCCCGCACAGTAGGTATAGCAATTTGGCTGGTAGTGTTGTGCCAGAACGACGAAGTAGTGGCATCAAATTAACTCAAATGGTTGCGTCAACTACTATCTCAAATGTAAAACCACCAGGTGTCCCTACTCTTTCCAAGGACAGAAGGACAAGGCTCTGAAATGAAGAGTCCTCCCCTGGCTCCAGAGGCATGTTACATTGTTCCAGGAGCATCCGTAGGGAACAGTCTGCTGTGTTCCAGGCCCTCTGCCAAGGGCTGTATGTGCATTGTTTAATTTAATCCTCAAGATGTCTGCCATTTTACAGGTGAAGAGGCTGAGGCTCTGCTCTGTGGCCCTGTCAGAGAGATCCAGGTGGCTGGAGCTGCCACATTTCACCCCCACAGCTTTGATGTGATGTGTAGGCAGTTCAGACGGCAGGAGGGCCCCTGCCTCCCCACCTCATTCTTCGCATCTTTCCACTCCATTCCGCCACCCCCGTTTCCCTGGGAAGGCCCTCCTGAGAGGTGAGTCTGTTTCAGCACAGCCAACTGCACGCAATATTTTATTCTGCCAACTGGCACTTCCAAAGCCCCAGCACTGATTGTAAAGCTCCCGTGTGACTTAATACATCTGATTAGTTTTGAGTGTGGGGACAATGGATGCTGCCTGTCTTGCATCTGCTGTCATCTTTTCTTCTGGCTTTGCCACACCTCCCTGATAACAGAGTGGCAACTTCAGCCAGCGAGTACTGGCTAGTCGCTGGTGTTAAGTTTAGGCAGCCTATAGCTCCACAAGAGCTGTCCTTTAACTCAACATCTGATTTCACACTGGTCACATATACTGTCCCTGAAGAACCAACCCTTCACTGACACCCACCCCCCAATATACAGTCTCTCTCCATTTATCCTACCTCCAGTTGCCGAATGCATCTTCCCAAAGAACTACTCCAAACACTCTCCTGCTCAACTCAACAACTTTCGGTGGCTCCTCCTTGTCTTTTTTTTTTTTTTTTTTGAGACAAAGTCTCACTCTGTCTCCCAGGCTGAAGTGTAGTGGTGCAATCTCGGCTCGCTACAACCTCTGCCTCCCGAGTTCAAGTGATTCTCCTGCCTCAGCCTCCCAAGTAATTGGGATTACAGGCATGCATCACCACACCTGGCTAATTTTTGTATTTTTAGTAGAGACAGGGTTTCACCATGTTGGCCAGGCTGGTCTCAAACTCCTGACCTCAAGTGATCCACCCACCTTGGCCTCCCAAAGTGCTGGGATTATAGGCATGAGCCACCATGACAGGCCTCTCCTTGTCTTAATAATTATGGGCAAGGGCTCTAGATAATGTTCCCAGCCCTTTTTGTTCCGGGATAAGCAGCCTTTCCAACCTCTCCTCCAGCCTCTCCCTTGCACATGCCCTGGACTCTAGCAGAACTCTCAGTCCTCTCCTCCAAACTCCGCAAACACTGACAGTATCCCTAAGCAACTTCAAGATGCAGCTAAAATGCTGAATCTTTTCAGAACTTCCTTCGTGAGCTCTCTCCTGACTCCCTATGCTGGATAAGATTTCTCCAATTGCTGTGGCTTCATATTGTTTGCAGCCTTTTATTTGCATTTACAACATTTGACTTTCCACTCTTGTTGCCTGTGTTGTTACCTAACTTCCTCTATGACAAGCTGTCAACTCAAGGGCAGACTTCTTCCCATGTATTCTTCCCTGTTCCACACACTCCCTCCACCACCACCACAACAGCAACTAACATGGGGCCTTTCACATCAAAATGCACAAAAACTGTTTATTGAATGACTTATATATCATTTAATTGGGTAAATACACTTGACAGAGCAGTTAAGTCACTCCTTTATTCTGGGGTTTTATTCTGAGATTTGTTGTTTTCCTTTTCCTCTTTGTTCATGCCGTCAAGTGTTTTGACTGCACATTCTGATCTGGAAACAATCCATAAGTTTTGTAAATACTACTTAGTATACAAGTAATTTAAATATTCTGGGAATTTCCAAACAAAGTTGTATGCATGTTATGAAGATAAAATGTAAAGCATTCTGGGAAAAGGCTTTTCTTTTCCTATCATGTCCCTTCCTAAATCAGAAGACCAAGGCAAAGCCTCAGATGAACCTCTTTTTATTTCAAAACTTGTCCTCTAAGATTCACACTTTTCTTGGGTTAGAAAAGTAATTAGGTACTTTTTGATCAAAAGGTCTCTGCTTGACTCTAGACTCCATGGGTATAGAAATACATAAAAAGAGATGAAACGAAGGACATTAAAATCTCCTCTGCTTAATTATACTAATAACTGGAAAACAAGGGACATCATCAAGACAAAGAAAGGTCAACACAGAGAACAGGAGGAAATATTTGCAAATTATATATCTGACAGGGCCTTGTATATAGAAAATACAAATAACTCTTACAACTCAATAATAAAAAGACAAGTAACTCAATTATAAGATAGGCAAAGAATCTGAATAGACATTTCTCCAAAACAGACTGACACACAGCCAACAAGCACATGGAAAGATGTCCGCATCATTAGTCACAGGGAAATTCAAATCAAAGCCACAATGAGATACCACTTCATACCCACTAGGATGACTAGAATCGAAAAAGTAAGATACTAACAAACGTTAGTGAGGATGTGGAGAAATTGGAGCCCTCATACACTGCTGGTAGGAATGTAAAATGGTGCAACCATTAAGAAAATAGTCCGGCAGTTCCTGAGAAGATTAAATATAAAGTTGCCATATGAGCCAGCAATTCCTCTCCTAAGCATATACCATGAGAAATGAAAATATATGTCCATACAAAAATATGAGCATGAATGCTTATGGCAGCATTATTTACAACAGCCAAAGGTGGAAACAAACCAGATGTTCAACAAATGAATGGAAAAATAAAATGTGGTATATCCATATGATGGAATATTATTTCATAATAAAAAGAAATAAGGCCGGACATGGTGGCTCATGCCTGTAATCCCAGCGTTTGGGAGGCCGAGGTGGGAGGGCCAGGAGTTCAAGATCAGTCTGGGAAACATAGTGAGAACCCTGTCTCTACAAAAACAAAATAAAAAATTAGCCAGACCTAGTGGCATGTGACTGTGGTCCCATACTTGGGATGCTGAGGCAGAAAGATCCCTTGAACCCAGGAGTTCAAGACTGCAGTGAGCTACGATCACTCTACTACACTCCAGCCTAGTTGAAAAAAAAAAAATCTACTTCCATAGACAGTCAATCAGGACTTGCATCTGTACAGCTCACAGTCCAAGAAGAAAGAAAGAGCATGTGTTTATCTCTCCAGGTTTTATGTGTGAAATTCCTAATTCCTGAGAAACATTTTGATTGGCCTGGCTCAGGTACGGGTCCATGACAGGCAAACTCACATGACCTGAGATTGGAGCCCCATGTGTGGCTGGGCAGGTTTGTGTTAGTTGCCAAGGGAGTGGAGGCCAGGCTTCCTGAACTACATATAATTAGGGGAGGAGCAGTTTCCTAAAAGAAAAGACACTGGAGGACCAGAACAACAAATGCCCATATACTGGACTTAAGGAATGTTAGAAAAGTTTTTACCCACCAGAAAATGTCACTTAGAATCTGTTCCTTAAACCAGCCAATGTTCTTATTTGAATGGAACAGAAATAAGGAGATTGACTTGGGGACAGAGAAATTTGCAGTACATTTCTAAAAATATAAACAGTGTGGCAATGTTTGCATCAGTAAATTTCATCATTATAGCATATCAAAGACACTTTCTAAATGTGGTACCTATACACAATGGAATGCTATGCAGCTATAACAAAAAAGAAATCATGGCCTTTGCAGTAACATGGATGGAGCTCGAGGCCATTATCCTAAGTGAATCAATGCAGGAACAGAAAACCAAATACTGAATATTCTCACTTATAAGTGGGAGCTACACATTGAGTATACATGAACACAAAGAAGGGGACAATAGACACTGGGGCCTATTAGAGGGTGGAGGGTGAGAGTGGGGTGAGGATTGAAAAACTACCTATTGAGTATTATGCTGATTACCTGGGTGACAAAATTATGTGTATACTAAACCCCCATAACGTGCAATTTACCATGTAACAAACCTGTACATCTACCCCTTGAACCTAAAACAAAACTTGGAAAGAAAAAAAAAGACAGTTTCCAGTATCAAGGGAAATGGGAAATTATGAGAAATTAGAATCTTGAGTGTCACATAAATTTTGCCAAGTTTGTGTGTGTGTGTGTGTGTGTGTATGTCTGTGTGTGTGTGTGTGTGCACCATACATTGGAAACTACAGTTGCCAGACACTAGTCTTGTGAGATACAGAAGTCAGATGGCTAGGAGAGAGGCCAGGAGCAGGGCAGTGAGCAACCTTAGTGAGAAGCCAGGAGGTTGCCCTAGCCCTCTAGGGCTCCTTTTAGCTGATGCTGTTGGTGCCCCTGAAGACTTCACATGCATCTCTTAATGGTTTTCTTCAGCAAACACCTTCATCTCATTGCCTGAAGACTATCTAGGAATATGTTCAGCACTCATGCAGGGCAAGCCCGAAGTGCTGGAGAGTTAATACCCCAGGACCAACTCTCAACAGTGAGGGTTGGGAGTTAGTGGATATCCCATCTTCCTCTCCCTTAAGCAGGACAATTCTGAGATGTGTTCCACACTGTCTCAGAGGGTCCTCAGTGGCATTAAATGCCAACTGCCCACCATGGAAACCCACTCCTTAACTCTCTTGGCTTCCACCACTTTGTCTGTCTCACTTTTCCACTCCCTCATTCTGCTTTCTTGCATAACCTCTCAAACCCAATCAAACACAGAGCCACATTTTGGGGTGTGCTTCTAGGAAAACTCAGATTAAGAGAGCAAGACAGGGAATGTAAGGTTGCAGGGCTGACAAGCTCTAGCAACAACCAAACTATAGAAAGGATCAGAAACCTCTACTGTGTAAACTATAAAGGTTTATGTGCCTCTTTGTTCTTTAAAGTTTATATATATATGTTCCTGTCTCGCTGTGTTAGGGAAAACTAAAGGAAAGGCCTTTGCTTAGGTGTGAGTCGGAGCCTTAAACCTAAACCGGAAGAGCCACAGAGATCAAGGGCTGCACGGTCAGACTATAGGCACAATTAAAATGAGAGAATGTCAGAGGCAAAAGAGGCTTACTCGATCCAGTCACCTCTTGACCAACATGTTCTCTACCTGGGGCTAAATCTTAGAGATTGTGGTTTTTGTCTTAATAAAGGAGATGTTCCCCAGAATTCCTGTCTCTCCTAACCCACCATTTTCCCTGTTCTCAGGCAAGTTTATTTTATATGCCATAGTGGCAATGAAAGTTATGCACAATGAGGTTGAGTGCAGTTTAGTCTATGAGTCAATAGAGATGCCTAAAATTATGAAATAAAACAGACTGTAGGATGAAAAATGTTTCTTCCACTGTGAACATATTAAGCCCAGTTGCTTCTTTATTCTTTAGTACATTGTTACAGCAGTGAAGGCAGCCATGGAGATGTTGTACTAATACAATATTTTTCTATGATGATTTACCATGTCATTAACATTTTAGCTCACTTGTTGCATCTTTCACATTGAGCCAAAATAGATGTGCACCTAAGTTTGTATTATTCACTTTTCTTCACATAATTATCCACATTGAGAATGGTCAGATACGCTTTCCTGCTGGGTTCAGTCATGTTTAATCCTTTGATCCATTTTTTCCATTGATGTTTCCTTTTATATGATACTTGCTAATTAAATTTAGTTCAGTCCCCACAGTATCTCTGAAGAAAGCAGCTCAGGGGAATACTTCATAATATAATCATATTATTCTCTCCATGTGACATTCATTATGATGTTATTAATGACTAGCTCAACTTCATAGAGGCATTGGCTTGTGGGATCTGAGTCAAGGTTTAGGGCCCAAGGCTGCAGGAAGACATGGTGAAATGTTTAGCCAGAATAACTGAAAACAATGTCATTAAGAATAAAAAGTAAAAATTGCGATCAAGAAAAAAAGCAGAAACCAGACCTAGAGAAGCAGTTGCAAACCTCAGGTTTTAGAAGAGATACATGTCTGAAGAAATAAGTAAGTTGAGAGGTCAAATGCCTGGGCTGTCAAGAACAGATCTGGGAGCAGAGGGTAAGATAGGTCAGCTGGGGGAGGAGCCAAGATGGCCGAATAGGAACAGCTCCGGTCTACAGCTCCCAGCGTGAGCGACGCAGAAGACGGGTGATTTCTGCATTTCCATCTGAGGTACCGGGTTTATCTCACTAGGGAGTGCCAGACAGTGGGCGCAGGTCAGTGGGTGCACGCACCGTTCGCGAGCCGAAGCAGGGCGAGGCATTGCCTCACTTGGGAAGCGCAAGGGGTCAGGGAGTTCCCTTTCTGAGTCAAAGAAAGGGGTGACGGGCGGCACCTGGAAAATCAGGTCACTCCCACCCGAGTACTGCGCTTTTCTGACAGGCTTAAAAAACGGTGCACCACGAGATTATATCCCACACCTGGCTCGGAGGGTCCTACGCCCACGGAGTCTCGCTGATTGCTAGCACAGCAGTCTGAGATCAAACTGCAAGGCGGCAGTGAGGCTGGGGGAGGGGCGCCCACCATTGCCCAGGCTTGCTTAGGTAAACAAAGCAGCCAGGAAGCTCCAACTGGGTGGAGCCCACCACAGCTCAAGGAGGCCTGCCTGCCTCTGTAGGCTCCACCTCTGGGGGCAGGGCACAGACAAACAAAAAGACAGCAGTAACCTCTGAAGACTTAAATGTCCCTGTCTGACAGCTTTGAAGAGAGCAGTGGTTCTCCCAGCACGCAGCTGGAGATCTGAGAACGGGCAGACTGCCTCCTCAAGTGGGTCCCTGAACCCTGACCCCGAAGCAGCCTAACTGGGAGGCACCCCCCAGCAGGGGCACACTGACACCTCACACGGAAGGGTACTCCAACAGACCTGCAGCTGAGGGTCCTCTCTGTTAGAAGGAAAACTAACAAACAGAAAGGACATCCACACCAAAAACCCATCTGTACATCACCATCATCAAAGACCAAAAGTAGATAAAACCACAAAGATGGGGAAAAAAACAGAACAGAAAAACTGGAAACTCTAAAAAGCAGAATGCCTCTCCTCCTCCAAAGGAACGCAGTTCCTCACCAGCAACGGAACAAAGCTGGATGGAGAATGACTTTGACAAGCTGAGAGAAGAAGGCTTCAGACGATCAAATTACTCTGAGCTACGGGAGGACATTCAAACCAAAGGCAAAGAAGTTGAAAACTTTGAAAAAAATTTAGAAGAATGTATAACTAGAATAACCAATACAGAGAAGTGCTTAAAGGAGCTGATGGACCTGAAAACCAAGGCTCGAGAATTACGTGAAGAATGCAGAAGCCTCAGGAGCTGACGCAATCAACTGGAAGAAAGGGTGTCAGCAATGGAAGATGAAATGAATGAAATGAAGCGAGAAGGGAAGTTTAGAGAAAAGAATAAAAAGAAATGAGCAAAGCCTCCAAGAAATATGGGACTATGTGAAAAGACCAAATCTACGTCTGATTGGTGTACCTGAAAGTGATGGGGAGAATGGAACCAAGTTGGAAAACACTCTGCAGGATATTATCCAGGAGAACTTCCCCAATCTAGCAAGGCAGGCCAATGTTCAGATTCAGGAAATACAGAGAACGCCACAAAGATACTCCTCGAGAAGAGCAACTCCAAGACACATAATTGTCAGATTCACCAAAGTTGAAATGAAGGAAAAAATGTTAAGGGCAGCCAGAGAGAAAGGTCGGGTTACCCTCAAAGGGAAGCCCATCAGACTAACAGTGGATCTCTCAGCAGAAACCCTACAAGCCAGAAGAGAGTGGGGGCCAATATACAACATTCTTAAAGAAAAGAATTTTCAACCCAGAATTTCATATCCAGCCAAACTAAGCTTCACAAGTGAAGGAGAAATAAAATACTTTACAGACAAGCAAATGCTGAGAGATTTTGTCACCACCAGGCCTGCCTTACAAGAGTTCCTGAAGGAAGCACTAAACATGGAAAGGAACAACTGGTACCAGCCACTGCAAAATCATGCCAAAATGTAAAGACCATCGAAACTAGGAAGAAACTGCATCAACTAACGAGCAAAATCACCAGCTAACATCATAATGACAGGATCAAATTCACACATAACAATATTAACTTTAAATGTAAATGGACTAAATGCTCCAATAAAAAGACACAGACTGGCAAATTGGATAAACAGTCAAGACACATCAGTGTGCTGTATTCAGGAAACCCATTTCATGTGCAGAGACACACATAGGCTCAAAATAAAAGGATGGAGGAAGATCTACCAAGCAAATGGAAAACAAAAAAAGGCAGGGGTTGCAATCCTAGTCTCTGATAAAACAGACTTTAAACAAACAAAGATCAAAAGAGACAAAGAAGGATATTACATAATGGTAAAGAGATCAATTCAACAAGAAGAGCTAACTATCCTAAATATATATGCACCCAATACAGGAGCACCCAGATTCATAAAGCAAGTCCTGAGTGACCTACAAAGAGACTTAGACTCCCACACAATAATAATGGGAGACTTTAACACCCCACTGTCAACATTAGACAGATCAATGAGACAGAAAGTCAACAAGGATACCCAGGAATTGAACTCAGCTCTGCACCAAGCAGACCTAATAGACATCTACAGAAACTCTCCACCCCAAATCAACAGAATATACATTTTTTTCAGCACCACACTACACCTATTCCAAAATTGACCACATAGTTGGAAGTAAAGCTCTCCTCAGCAAATGTAAAAGAACAGAAATTATAACAAACTATCTCTCAGACCACAGTGCAATCAAACTAGAACTCAGGATTAAGAGTCTCACTCAAAACCGCTCAACTACATGGAAACTGAACAACCTGCTCCTGAATGACTACTAGGTACATAACGAAATGAAGGCAGAAATAAAGATGTTCTTTGAAACCAACGAGAACGAAGAAAAAACATACCAGAATCTCTGGGATGCATTCAAAGCAGTGTGTAGAGGGAAATTTATAGCACTAAATGCCCACAAGAGAAAGCAGGAAAGATCCAAAATTGACACCCTAACATCACAATTAAAAGAACTAGAAAAGCAAGAGCAAACACATTCAAAAGCTAGCAGAAGGCAAGAAATAACTAAAATCAGAGCAGAACTGAAGGAAATAGAGACACAAAAAACCCTTCAAAAAATTAATGAATCCAGGAGCTGGTTTTTTGAAAGGATCAACAAAATTGATAGACCACTAGCAAGACTAATAAAGAAAAAAAGAGAGAAGAATCAAATAGACGCAATAAAAAATGATAAAGGGGATATCACCACCGATCCCACAGAAATACAAACTACCATCAGGGAATACTACAAACACCTCTACGCAAATAAACTAGAAAATCTAGAAGAAATGGATAAATTCCTGGACACATACACTCTCCCAAGACTAAACCACGGATAAATTGAATCTCTGAATAGACCAATAACAGGAGCTGAAATTGTGGCAATAATCAATAGCTTACCAACCAAAAAGAGTCCAGGACCAGATGGATTCACAGCCGAATTCTACCAGATGTACAAGGAGGAACTGGTACCATTCCTTCTGAAACTATTCCAATCAATAGAAAAAGAGGGAATCCTCCCTAACTCATTTTATGAGGCCAGCATCATTCTGATACCAAAGCCAGGCAGAGACACAACAAAAAAAGAGAATTTTAGACCAATATCCTTGATGAACATTGATGCAAAAATCCTCAGTAAAATACTGGCAAAACGAATCCAGCAGCACATCAAAAAGCTTATCCACCATGATCAAATTGGCTTCATCCCTGGGATGCAAGGCTGGTTCAATATATGCAAATCAATAAATGTAATCCAGCATATAAACAGAGCCAAAGACAAAAACCACATGATTATCTCAATAGATGCAGAAAAAGCCTTTGACAAAATTCAACAACCCTTCATGCTAAAAACTCTCAATAAATTAGGTATTGATGGGATGTATTTCAAAATAATAAGAGCTATCTATGACAAACCCACAGCCAATATCATACTGCATGGGCAAAAACTGGAAGCATTCCCTTTGAAAACTGGCACAAGACAGGGATGCCCTCTCTCACCACTCCTATTCAACATAGTGTTGGAAGTTCTGGCCAGGGCAATCAGGCAGGAGAAGGAAATAAAGGGTATTCAATTAGGAAAAGAGGATGTCAAATTGTCCCTGTTTGCAGATGACATGATTGTATATCTAGAAAACCCCATTGTCTCAGCCCAAAATCTCCTGAAGCTGATAAGCAACTTCAGCAAAGTCTCAGGATACAAAATCAATGTACAAAAATCACAAGCATTCTTATACACCAACAACAGACAAACAGAGAGCCAAATCATGAGTGAACTCCCATTCACAATTGCTTCAAAGAGAATAAAATACCTAGGAATCCAACTTACAAGGGATGTGAAGGACCTCTTCAAGGAGAACTACAAACCACTGCTCAAGGAAATAAAAGAGGATACAAACAAATGGAAGAACATTCCATGCTCATGGGTAGGAAGAATCATTATCATGAAAATGGCCATATTGCCCAAGGTAATTTACAGATTCAATGCCATCCCCATCAAGGTACCAATGACTTTCTTCACAGAATTGGAAAAAACTACTTTAAAGTTCATATGGAACCAAAAAGGAGCCCGCATCGCCAAGTCAATCCTAAGCCAAAAGAACAAAGCTGGAGGCATCACACTACCTGACTTCAAACTATACTACAAGGATACAGTAACCAAAACAGCATGGTACTGGTACCAAAACAGAGATATAGATCAATGGAACAGAAAAGAGCCCTCAGAAATAATGCTGCATATCTACAACTATCTGATCTTTGACAAACCTGAGAAAAACAAGCAATGGGGAAAGGATTCCCTATTTAATAAATGGTGCTGGGAAAACTGGCTAGCCATATGTAGAAAGCTGAAACTGGATCCCTTCCTTACACCTTATACAAAAATCAATTCAAGATGGATTAAAGAGTTAAACGTTAGACCTAAAACCATAAAAACCCTGGAAGAAAACCTAGGCATTACCATTCAGGACATAGGCATGGGCAAGGACTTCATGTCTAAAACACCAAAAGCAATGGCAACAAAAGCCAAAATTGACAAATGGGATCTCATTAAACTAAAGAGCTTCTGCACAGCAAAAGAAACTACCATCAGAGTGAACAGGCAACCTACAAAATGGGAGAAAATTTTCGCAACCTACTCATCTGACAAAGGGCTAATATCCAGAATCTACAATGAACACAAACAAATTTACAAGAAAAAAACAAACAACCCCATCAAAAAGTGGGCAAAGGACATGAACAGACACTTCTCAAAAGAAGACATTTATGCAGCCAAAAAACACATGAAAAAATGCTCATCATCACTGGCCATCAGAGAAATGCAAATCAAAACCACAATGAGATACCATCTCACACCAGTTAAAATGGCAATCATTAAAAAGTCAGGAAACAACAGGTGCTGGAGAGGATGGGGAGAAATAGGAACACTTTGACACTGTTGGTGGGACTGTAAACTAGTTCAACCATTGTGGAAGTGAGTGTGGCGATTCCTCAGGGATCTAGAACTGGAAATACCATTTGACCCAGCCATCCCATTACTGGGTATATACCCAAAGGACTATAAATCATGCTGCTATAAAGACACATGCACACGTATGTTTATTGCGGCATTATTCACAATAGCAAAGACTTGGAACCAAGCCAAATGTCCAACAATGATAGACTGGATTAAGAAAATGTGGCACATATACACCATGGAATACTATGCAGCCATAAAAAATGATGAGTTCATTTCCTTTGTAGGGACATGGATGAAATTGGAAATCATCGTTCTCAGTAAACTATCGCAAGAACAAAAAACCAAACACCGCATATTCTCACTCATAGGTGGGAATTGAACAATGAGAACACATGGACACAGGAAGGGGAACATCACACTCTGGGGACTGTTGTGGGGTGGGGGGAGGGGGGAGGGATAGCATCGGGAGATATACCTAATGCTAGATGATGAGTTAGTGGGTGCAGCGCACCAGCATGGCACATGTATACACATGTAACTAACCTGCACAATGTGCACATGTACCCTAAAACTTAAAGTATAATAAATAAATAAAAAAAAGATAGGTCAGCTGATGGATTTTGAACTAAGGCCGTGAACAATGCAAAGATCCAAGGGGCTCTTAGTACATTCAGACTGCTATAAAAAAAAATGCCTCAAATGGGATGGCCTGTAAACAACAGAAATTTATTTCTCACAGTTCTGGAGGCTGAGAAGCCCAAGATCAAGGTGCCAACAGATTCAGTGTCTGCTGAGGGACTGCTTTCTGGTTCATAAATAGTGCCTTCTCTATGTGTCCTCACATGGTGGAAGAGGCAAGGGGTTTCTCCAGGATCTCTTTTATAAGGGTACTAATCCTATTCATGAGGGTTTTGCCCTCATGACCTAATCACATCCCAATAGCCCTGCCTCCTAATACTATCACTTTGAAGTTGAGGATTTCAACATGTGAACTGGGGGAGAGGGGGACATAAACATTCAGTTCATTATGGCTAGTGTCATGGGTGTGGTAGTAATTATTTCACCAATTATATACCAGTCCTTTCTGGGTATCCCCATTTCTGGGAAAGTGTTAAATTGGACTTTCTGGCTCCTTTATGATTGGGTAGAGCCATGTCACTAATTCTGTCCCATGAGTTTTAAGCAGATATGGTACATATTATTTCCAGGTTAGAGCATTTAATTGCCATTGCCAAACCCACCAGAGCTCTCTTTTCCCTCCAACAGGATGATTAACAGCATTCAAGGTGGTGGCTACACATCACATCAGCCTGGATTCTCAAGTAGGAAGATATGCAACAGAGCATCCAGCTGACCTTCACTGGATATGTTGTATGAACAAGAAGTAAACTTCTCTTGTTAAAAGCCATTGAAATTTTGGAGTTGCCTTGTTACCACAGAGAATCTAGCCTAACCTGTATAATATAGTGACAAAGAGATAATTCTGCCAGGTTCAAGGAGATGAGTTTGCTGAATATTGCACACATTTACACAAGAAATATTTTTTATTTTTTTAATTGAAATATAAAAATTGGCCAGGCACAGTGGCTCATGCCTGTAACTCCCAACACTTTGGGAGATCAAAGTGGGAGGATCACATGAGCCCAAGATTTCAAGACCAGCCTAGGCAACATGGCAAGACCTTGTCTTTACCAAAAAAATTTAAAATTTTAAAAAAATTAAAAAAATAAAAAATGTACATATTTATGGGGTACATAGTGTTTCAATACATATAATGACTAGATCAGGGTAATTAGCATATCCATCATCTCAAACATTAATCATTCTTTTGTGTTGGGAACATTCAATATTCTCCTTCTAACAATTTGAAAATATTTATTATTGTTAACTGTAGTCATCCTACAGTGCGAGAGAACACTAGTATTTATTCCTTCTATCTAGTTGTAATTTTGTATCTGTAACAAATATCCATCTATCCTCCCTTTCCCCTACCCTTCTCAGCCTCTAGTATCCTCTGTTTTATTATTTACTTTTATGGGATCAACTTTTTTTAGCTTCTGTATATAAGTGAGAACATACAGGTTTACCTTTCTGTTCTTGGCTTATTTCATTTAACACAATGTCCTCCAGTTTCATCCATGTGGCCATCAATGACAGGATTTTATTATCTTTTATGACTGAAGAGTATTCCATTGTGCGTATATATATACCATATGTTCTTTCTTTATTTGTCTGTTGTTGTACCCCTAGGTTGATTCTATATCTTGGCTATTGTAAAGTGCTGCAATAAACATAGAGGTGCAGATATCTCTTTGATATACTGATTTACTCTACTTTGGATAACTATTCAGTAGTGGAATTACTGGATCATATAGTTCTATTTGTAGTTTTTTTGAGAAACCTCCACACTTGTTCTCCACAGTGGTTATCCTAGTTTACATTTCCACCAACTGTTGTAAGTTTCTTTTTGTCTGCATTTTCACCAGCATTTGTTATTTTTTGCCTTTTTTATGATAGCCATTCTAATTAGGATGAGATAATACCTCATTGTGGTTTTGACTTGCATTTTCCAGTTGATTAGTGATGCTGAGCATTTTTTAATAGTTGTTAGCCATTTGTAAGTTTTCTTTTGAGAAATATCTATTCAGATCATTTGCCCATATTTTCCTTGGATTGTTTGGATTTTTTGCTGTTGAGATGTTTGAGTTTCTTATATATTCTGGATATTAATCCCCGATGGAAAAATAGTTTGCAAATATTTTCTTCCTTTGCTTGTTTGTTTTGTTGTGCAGATTTTTAGTTTGATGTAATCTCATTTGTTCATTTTTGCTTTTGCTGCTTTTGCCTTTGAGGTCTTGTTCATAAAATCTTTTCCCAGACCAATGTCCTGAAGCATTTTCCATACATTTTCTTCTACTAGTCTTATAGCTTTAGGTCTTACTTTTAAGTATTTAACCCATTTTGGTTGATTTTTCTACAGGATGAGAAGTAGAGGTCTAGTTTTATTCTTCTGCATATAGATATCCAATTTTCCCAGCACCATTTCTTGAAGAGATTCTCCTCTCCCTAATGAGTAGTCTTAGTATCTTTCTCAAAAATCAATTTGCTGAAGATACATGAATTAATCTGGGGGCTCTCTATTATGTTCCATTGTTCCATGTTTCTGTTATTATGCCAGTACCAAACTCTTTTGGTTACAATAGCTTTGTACAATATTTTGAAGTTTGGTACTGTGATGCCTCCAGCTTTTTTCTTTTTGCTCAGGATTGCTTTGGCTATTTGGGATCTTTTGTGGTTCCATATAAATTTTAGGATTGTTTTTTCTATTTTTATGAAGAATGTCATTGGTATTTCAATAAGGATTGCATTGAATCTGTAGATTGCTTTGAGTAGTATGGTTAACAATAGTAATTATTCCAATACATGAGCATGGGAGATTTTTCAAATTTTTTGTATCTTCTTCTGTTTATTTCATCAGTGTTTTGTAGTTTCTCTTGTAGACATCTTTCACCTCCTTGATTAAATTTATCTCTAGGTATTTTTTTCTCATAGTTATTGTAAATGAGATTGCCTCCTTGACTTCTTTTTTATCTCATTCACTAATTGTATATAGAAACACTACTGATTTTTGCATGTTGATTTTGTATCCTACAACTTTACTAAATTCATTTACCAGTTCTGAGTTTTTTGGTAGAGTCTACAGTGTTTTCTGTATATTTAGATCATGTCATCTGCAAACAAACAGGACAATTTGACTTCCTCCTGTCCAATTTGGATGCCCTTAATTTTTTTCTCTTGTCTACTTGCTTTGGCTATGACTTCCAATACTATGTTGAATAAGAGTGGTGAAAGTAGGCAGCCTTGTGTTGCTCCAGTTCTTTGAAGAAAAGCTTTCAGCTTTTCCCCCATTCAGTATGATTTTAGATGTAGGTTTGTCATATATGGCCTTTATCGTGTTGAGGTACTTTCCTTCTTTACCTAATTTATTAAGTTTTTATCATAAAGGAATGTTTATCAAGTGCTTTTTCTACATCTAATAAGCTGATCATATAGTTTATGACCTTCATTCTGTTGATGTGATGAATCATGTTTATGTATTTGCATATGTGGGACCATCTTTGCATTCCTGGGATAATTCCCACTTGATCATGGTATATTTTCTTTTTGATGTGATGTTAAATTCAGTTTTTTCGTATTTTGTTGAGATTTCATCTTTGTTCATCAAGGATATTGCCTATAGTGGTATTTTTACTTTGTGTCCTTGTGTAGTTTTGGTATCAGGGTTGTGCTGCCCTTGTAAAGTTAAGTTTGGAAGATTCCTTCTGATGCCATTTTTTGAGAAGAACTGTATTAATTCTTTCTTAAATGGTAGAATTCATCAGTGAAGCCATTCAGTACTGGACTTTTCTTTGTTGGAAGATTTTTTTTTTTTTTTTTTTTTTTACTGATTCAATGTTGTTACTTGTATTTGGTCTGTTCGGGTCTTCTATTCCTTCTAGATTCAATCTCAGTAGATTGTACATGTCCAAGAATTTATCTATTTCTGTTCTGTTTTCAAGTTTATTGGTATATAGCTGTACATAGTAGTCTCATAATTTTTTGTATGTCTGTGGTACTCATTGTGACATCTCCTTTTCCATTTCTAATCTTATTCATTTGGCTCTTCTCCCCTTTTTTCTTAGTCTAGTTAATGGTATATTACTTTCGTTTATCTTTTACTTTAAAAAGTTTTGTTTAATTGATCTTTTGCATTTTTTCAGTCTCAATTTTGTTTCTTTCTGCTCTGTTGTATTTTTATTTCATTTATTGCATCTTCAGCTGTAGGATTTCTGTTTGATTCTTTTTCATGATATCTCTTTGTTGAATTTCTCATTCAAGTCATGAACTATTTTCCTAATTTTATTGAACTATCTATCTATGTTCTCTTGTATCTCACTGAGTTTCCCTAAGATTGTTATTTTTAATTCTTTTCCTGGAACTTTGTATATTTCTTTATGATTGGGATCTGTTACTAGAGAATTATTGCATTCCTTACTTGCTTTTTCACTTTTGATGTGTCCTGTTGTTGATTTCTATGCATCTGCTAGAAAAGTCACTTCTGACAATTGTATAGAGTAGGTTCTACCGGAAAAGACTCATTCATATAAATAGGTCTTGGGGTGTTGGTTCGGTGGGGTGCATTGGTTTTAGTTCTAGGCAAATGCAATAGTATAGTTTCTATGTAGTTTCTTCAGCTGTAATCCATACTAGTGACATTTGCAAGTATCTTAGTGGCCTAGGCTTAGAAAGTCTGTGGCAGCAGCGTGCAGCTTTGCCAGTGATGGGTTTGCCAGGTTGTTTCTCAGTTCAAGGACATATCCATGCCCATGGTGGGTTGGAGTTAGGGCTGGAGTTAGGGCCATGAGACTATTCACAGGCCAGGGACATGAGCCCCCAGCTACACAGCCAGCCTTGGGGACCTGTTTGCCAGGGGCAAGCCACGCAGATGTTTCTCAGGCCTGGGACGTAGCTGCACAACTTCTTGGCTGGTCTTTATGTGTGTCTGCTGAGGGCTGCTCACAGGGCTTTTTCTTAGGCCCGGTATGTAGGCATAAGGATGATTGGCTGGCCTAGGGGCATGTCTACTAGGCATCAGTTTATTTAACCTCTCCAACTGAACATCAGTGTCTTCATCTGAGCAGCAGATGAAGGGGTGTTTTTTAGGCTTAGGATCCAGGCACAAGGCTGCTTGGTCAGCCTGTGGATCTGTTTCTCAGGCCCTGGTTGCTGGCACAGGGCTATTGGGCAAGCCAGAAGCTTATCTGTGGAGGATGGGATAAAAGAGGGATGTTTCTCAGGTCCTGAGCTCAGGCATGTAGTTGTTCCACCAGCTAAGGAGTATGTCAGCTCAGGGGCCTCTCCCACTTAGGGGAAGGCATGCAACAGTTTGGCCAGCTCACGGGGGTATTCACCCTGACTGGGACTGCTAGACTGTTCCTCCAGCTGGAAATTAAGGCAACAATAGTTTGTTTCACTGATGTGCAGAACAGGAGTCAGCTCATCCTGGGCCCAAGCTCTGCACTACTGGAGTTGTGGCATTCAGCCACCCTTGTAGACTTGATGAAGTGAAGATGGAACCCCAGTGCTGGCAGGCTATAATGGCTACTGATCCCCTGAGCAGGGCACCCCAGAGCAGAGATTTCTCTGGTCTCAATATGGTACAAAACTGCAACAACTTGGTTCACGATGGATGGATGTGGGTGAGGAGTGCAAACCTTGTGCTCCTAATCGAGGACAATGCAGCTGTGTGAATTCCTGGCAGCTCTTCAAATCGGGCTCAGGACTTTCAAGAACTGTGAGATTCTCCTGTTGTAGGCACTGTAGTGTTTGCAATGGTAATGTGGACAGGTGGAGATCTTATTTTTCCCACAACAGGAAATCCCCAGTGACTCCAGGCAGATCTGATCCAAGCAGGGAAGACAAGGTTGCAGAGGTTGGATGCCTCCTTGTTGTCCTCCTGGACTTACAATTACCACAGGTATATCTCCATTCCCCCACTGCCCTCCAATTCTCTGCCTTCAACACACCACTCAATCTTAGCTGTTTATTCATTGCCTTAGTCCTTTCTTGTGGCAGAAGGATGAGTGCCAGGCATTTCTAGTCAATCATCTTGCTGACATCACTACAGTAAATTCTGTTTCAAGAAGTATCTTGATGTAGTGAAAAGAACGTTGGCTTAGTATGGTTGAATGAGTGAATAAATGGATGGGTACATACAAAGATATATAAGATGGCTAGACACTGACATTTGGATCGTGGAACTAGGAGTTGAGTCTAATCTTATCTCCTATTAACTGTGTCATCTTGAGCATCTGTTTATTTAACCTTTCCAATTGAACATCAATGTCTTCAACTGCACAACAGAAGTAAGAACATCTACCCAGCCTATCTCAAAAGACTGTGTGAATAATTGTGGCAGACAGACTCATTTGTGGACCTTTATGATCCTGGCCTCCTGGTGTCTATGCTTTTGTTTAATCTCCCCCCACTGAATGTGAGCAGAACTTGTGACTTTCTTCTAACCAAGAGATTATGGTGAAAGTTACAGAAGGTTACTCCCATAATTAGTTATAAAGATTCCATCTTGCTGGTAGACTTTCTCTGAAGACTCTTTGCTGGCTTGATGAAGTCAAAAGCCACGTTGAGAAAGCCCACATGCCAAGGTACTATAAGTGGCCACTGGAAACTGATGGCCGCCTCCAGGAAGTCATGCTAGCCAAGAAGCTAAAGGCTTAGTAGCTGAGGGCTCAACAAATCAGGGCTCTCAGCCCTCCAACCACAAGGAAATTAATTCTGCCAATAAACTGAATGAGCTTGAATGAAGGTTCTTTCCCAGTTGGTCTACCATATGGTAATGCAGCCTAGCTGACACCTTAATTACAACTTGTGAGACCCTAAGCAGAGGGCCCAGTTAAGTTGTTTTCAGACTCCCGACCCACAGAAACTGTGAGAAAATAATGTGTGTTATTTTAAACCACTGAGTTTATAGAAAACTAATAATAATCATAAAATGAGTTAAGATAGTGTCAAATCATTTTGTAAACTGAAAAGCCCTATATATGTGTTAGATGTTATCCTCAAAGTATACCAAATGCTTCATGGAGACTTTAAATGTTGCATAATCAAAAAAGTTACTTCTATGCTTTGAAGAGTCCACAAGTCATTTTTTAACCAAGTCTTTACATAAGCTTCCCCAATTTTCCTTAAAATTATAGCATCTCCTTTTTTATTCTGACCTTGAAGTTCTGACAGCTGTGTCACTGATTGCTTTTGGTCTGTGATATGCATAACTTCTATATTGCCACCAATAAAGACAAAATCTGGAATTTAACTGTTCCTCCTTAGAGAACTATGAAAATCCCAGACTGTTTTAACTATGGATCCAATTTAATAGGTATGCTTCAGCCCTCATTTCAATCGAATTGCCACTTTCATCATTTTTATTATTACCCTACATGTCGCTATAACTATTAAGAACATCAATGAGTGCTTGTACTTTATGTCCAAGTTTTTCATCTGGAGATTTTTAAATGGATGTTGGAGGAATGTTGTCCATGTCAATATGCCAAATATTATCTCAATTACAGGGTTATAAATAATACAGCCTCAATTTATGTCACCAATAATAACATTTCTTGCTTTCTATGGCAAATCTCCTTTCAAGAACCCCTAACAAGTGTGTAATCAGTTAGGGGGTCTTGTGGCTCTGGGATAGGGCAACATAGAACTTTTTCCTTAATCATTACAAATCTATAGCAGGATGATAATAATAATCAGAAACTGAGTACAATACCTAAGGGCCAGTCTCTTTACAGACATCTTATCTAATTCTCAAAACAACCTTACGAAGTAAATGCTTTCATTCTCGTTGTACAGATCTGGAAGCTCAGGCTTAGGAAAAATAATTTCCTTACCTGAGATCAGACATCTATAAGTCACTCAACCAAGACTTTCAATCAGGCATTCCAGATCCCGAACCCCACTTTCTTCCTTTCCACCCCTTCTGCCCCTCTAACACTGAAAATTGAGAACACAACATATACCAATTTAAAAATATTTCCCAATCTCCTTCCATTCATTAACATTCATTTAATGTTCTAGCCCTTTTTAGAAATAGAGTGGTGCCCATTTCTGTAAAAGGAAAAGGAAAGGATCTTATATTAGTTCAGATTATATTTGGCTGTGAGTGGTAAAAAGTACAAAATTACATTGGTTTAAATAAGATATGAGCTTATTTCTCTTTCATGTAGGCACTGTATGTATTTGGAGATAATTAAATCCAAGAACCAGCCTTCAGGAAATTTATAATCTAAAGGAAAAAGTAAATAACTGCTGATAATGTGAAACAAAATGAACAATTTGCTATAATAAGAGTAGAGCAAAAGTGCTGTAGAGCACAGAAGGAGAAGTTAGTTCTAATTGGTGGAACCCAAGATGGCTCTTTTCAGGAAGTGGCATTGAATAGAGCCTTGAAGGTGGGTAAAATATTAGTAGACAGTGAAGGAGTTAGGGGGAGTTATGTGAGAAGCAAGGGGAACAAAAGGACATGCCATGCTAAACAAATCACATGAAAAAAAGTAAAAACATAAAAGTGCCAGTCCATTTCCCACTTACAGAGAGGAGTCTCAACCTGAAAGTAACCCCCCTTGTGTTGTTCCCTCAATATACACACTTCGTTTTTTTCTTTTCTTTTTTTTTTTTTCATTATACTTTAAGTTCTGGGATACATGTGCAGAATGCACAGGTTTGTTACATAGGTATACATGTGCCATGGTTGTTTGCTGCACCCATCAACCCATCATCTACATTAGGTACTTCTCCTAATGCTATCCCTCCCCTAGTCTCCCACACCCTGATAGGCCCTGGTGTGTGGTGTTCCTCTCCCTGTGTCCATATGTTCTCATTGTTCAACTCCCACTTATCAGTGAGAACATGCGGTGTTTGGTTATCTGTTCTTGTGTTAGTTTGCTGAGAATGATGGTTTCCAGCTTCATCCATGTCCCTGCAAAGGACATGAACTCACTCTTTTTTATGGCTGCAGAGAATTACATGGTGTATACGTGCCACATTTTCTTTATCCAGTCAATCATTGATGGGCATTTGGGTTGGTTCCATGTCTTTGCTATCATGAATAGTGCTGCAATAAACATACATGTGCATGTATCTTTAGAGTAGAATGATTTATAATCCTTTGGGTATATACCCAGTAGTGGGATTGCTGAGTCAAATGATATTTCTGTTTCTAGATCCTTGAAGAATCGCCACACTGTCTTCCACAACCATTGAACTGATTTACACTCCCACCAACAGTGTAAAAGTGTTCATTTCTCCACATCCTCTCCAGCATCTGTTGTTTCCCGATTTTTTAATGATTGCCTTTCCAACGGGCATGAGATGGTATCTCATTGTGATTTTGATTTGTATTTCTCCAATGACCAGCAATGATGAGCTTTCTCTCATCTGTTTGTTGGCTGCATAAATGTCTTCTTTTGAGAAGTGTCTGTTCATATCCTTCGACCACTTTTTGATGGGGTTGTTTGCTTTTTTCTTGTAAATTTGTTTAAGTTCCTTGTAGATTCTGGATATTAGCTTATTTTCAGATGGATAGATTACAAAAAATTTCCCCTATTCTGTAGGTTGCTTATTCACTCTGATAGTTTCTTTTGCTGTGCAGAAGCTCTTTAGCTTAATTATATCCCATTGGTCTATTTTGGCTTTTGTTCCCATTGCTTTTGGTGTTGTAGTCATGAAGTCTTTGCCCATGCCTATGTCCTGAATGGTTTTGCCTAGGTTTTCTTCTAGGGTTTTTATGGTTTTAGGTTTTACATTTAAGTCTTTTATCCATCTTGAGTTGATTTTTGTATAAGGTGTAAGGAAGGGGTCCAGTTTCAGTTTTCTGCATATGGCTAGCCAGTTTTCCCAACACCATTTATTAAATAGGAGATCCTTTCTCCATTGCTTGTTTTTGTCAGGTTTGTCAAAGATCAGATGGTTGTGTATGTATGGCATTATTTCTGAGGCCTCTGTTCTGTTCCATTGGTCTATATATCTGTTTTGGTACCAGTACCATTACTGAAGCCTTGTAGTATAGTTTGAAGTCAGATAGCGTGATGCCTCCAGCTTTGTTCTTTTTGCTCAGGATTGCTTAGACAATTTTTTGCTTAGGATTGCTTAGACGATTGCTTAGACAGTCCTAAGCAACTCGGGCTCTTTTTTGGTTCTGTGTGAAATTTAAAGTAGTTTTTTCTGCTATGGGCTCCTTTTTTATTCTGTATGAAATTTAAAGTAGCTTTTCTGACTCTGAAGAAAGTCAATGGTAGCTTGATGAGGATAGCATTGACTCTATAAATTACTTTGGGCAGTATGGCCATTTTCATGATATTGGTTCTTCCTATCCATGAGCATGGAATGTTTTTCCATTTGTTTGTGTTCTCTCTTATTTCCTTGAGCAACGATTTGTAGGGGTTTTTCGTAATTGTCTTTCTAGCAATTGTGAATGAAAGTTCACTCATGATTTGGTTCTCTGTCTATAATTGGTGTATAGGAATGCTTGTGATTTTTGCACATTGATTTTGTATCCCGAGACTTTGCTGAAGTTGCTTATCAGCTTAAGGAGATTTTGGGCTGAGACAATGGGGTTTTCTAAATATACAATCATGTCATCTGCAACCAGAGACAATTTGACTTCCTCTCTTCCTATTTGGATACTCTTTATTTCTTTCTCTTGCCTGATTGCCCTGGCCAGAACTTCCAATACTATGTTGAATAGGAGTGGTGACAGAGGGCATCCTTGCCTTGTGCCAGTTTTCAAAGGGAATGCTTCCAGCTTTTGCCCATTCAGTATGATATTGGCTGTGGGTTTGTTATAAATAACTCTTATTATTTTTAGATATGTTCCATAGATATCTAGTTCATTGAGAGTTTTTATCATGAAGGACTGTTGCATTTTATTGAAGGCCTTTTCTGCATCTATGAGATAATCATGTGGTTTTTGTCATTGGTTCTGTTTATGTGATGGATTATGTTTACTGATTTGTGTATGTTGAACCAGCCTTGCATCCCAGGGATGAAGCCAATTTGATCATGGTGGATAAGCTTTTTGATGTGCTGCTGGATTCAGTTCACCAGTTTTTTATTGAGGATTTTCGCATCTATGTACAGCAGGGATATTGGCCTGAAATTTCCTTTTTTTGTTGTATCTCTGCCAGGTTTTGGTATCAGGATGATGCTGGCCTCCTAAAATGAGTTAGGGAGGAGTCCCTCTTTTTCTATTGTTTGGAATAGTTTCAGAAGGAAAGATAACAGCTCCTATTTGTACCTCTGTTAGAATTCATCTGTGAATCCGTCTGGTCCCACTATTATTGTATAGGAGTCTAAGTCTCTTTGCAGGTCTCTAAGAACTTGCTTTATGAATCTGGGTGCTCCTGTATTGGGTGCATATATATTTAGGATAGTTAGCTCTTCTTGTTGCATTGATCCCTTTACCATTATGCAATGCCCTTCTTTGTCTTTTTTGATCTCTGTTGATTTAAACTCTGTTTTATCAGAGACTAGAATTGCAACCCCTGCTTTTTTTTTTCCTTTCCTTTTGCTTGGTTATTCTTCCTCCATCCCTTTATTTTGAGCCAATGTGTGTCTTTGCACATGAGATGGATCTCCTGAATACAGCATACCAATGGGTCTTGACCCTTTATCCAATTTGCCAGTCTGTGTCTTTCAACTGGGGCATTTAGCTCATTTACATTTAAGGTTAATATTATTACGTGTGAATGATCCATAATTATGATGATAGCTTGTTATTTTGCCTGTTAGTTGATGCAGTTTCTTCATAGTGTCAATGATCTTTACAATTTGGTATGCTTTTGCAGTGGCTGGTACCAGTTTTTCCTTTCCATATTTACTGCTTCCTTCAGGAGTTCTTGTAAGGCAGACCTGGTGGAGACAAAATCCCTCAGCATTGGCTTGTCTGTAAAGGACTTTATTTCTCCTTAACTTAGGAAGTTCAATTTGGCTGGATATGAAATTCTGGGTTGAAAAATCTTTTCTTTAAGATTGTTGAATACCGGCCCTCACTCTCTTCTGGCTTGTAGGGTTTCTGCACAGAGATCTGCTGTTAGTCTGATGGGCTTCCCCTTGAGGGTAACCCAACCTTTCTCTCTGGCCACCCTTAACATTTTTTCCTTCATTTCAGCCTTGGTGAATCTGACGATTATGTGTCTTGAGGTTGCTCTTCTTGAGGAGTATCTTTGTGGTGTTCTCCGTATTTCCTGAATTTGAATGTTGGCCTGTCTTGCTAGGTTGGGGAAGTTCTCCTGGATAATATCCTGCAGAGTGTTTTCCACTTGATTCCATTCTCCCTGTCACTTTCCGGTACACCATTCAAACGTAGGTTTGGTCTTTTCACATAGTCCCATATTTCTTGGAGGCTTTGTTTGTTCCTTTTCATTCTTCTTTCTCTGATCTTGTCTTCACACTTTATTTCATTAACTTGACCTTCAATCTCCAATATCCTTTCTTCTGCTTGATTGATTTGGCTATTGATACTTATGTATGCTTCACAAAGTTCTTGTGCTGTGTTTTTCAGCTCCATAAGGTCATTTATGCTCTCTCTAAACTGGCTATTCTAGTTAGCAATTCCTCTAACCTTTTTTCAATGTTCTTACTTAGCTTCCTTGCATTGGATTAGAACATGCTCCTTTAGCTTGGAGGAGTTTGTTATTACCCACCTTCTAAAGCCTACTTCTGTCAATTCGTCAAATTCATTCTCCATCCAATTTTGTTCCCTTGCTGGCAAGGAGTTGTGATCCTTTGGAGGAGAGGAGGTAATCTGGTTTTTGGAATTTTCAGCCTTCTTGCACTTATTTTTCCTCATCTTCGTTTATTTATCTACTTTTGGTCTTTGATGTTGGTGACCTTCGGATGGGGTTTTGTGTGGATGTCCTTTTTGTTGATGTTGATGCTGTTCCTTTCTATTTGTTAATTTTCCTTCTAACAGTCAGGCCCGTTTGCTGCAGGTCTGCTGGAGTTTGCTGGAGGTGCACTCCAGTCCCTGTTTGCCTTGGTGTCACCAGCAGAGGCTGCAGAACAGCAAAGATTGCTGCCTGTTCCTTCCTCTGGAAGTTTCATAGCAGAGAGGCACCCACTCCAGATGTTAGCCAGAGCTCTCCTGTATAAGGTGTTTGTCAATCCCTGCTGGGAGGTATCTCCCATTCAGGAGGTGTGGGGGTCAGGGACCCACTCAAGGGGGCAGTCTGTCCCTTAGCAGAGCTCAAGCACTTTACTGGGAGATCTGTTGCTCTCTTCAGAGCTGGCAGGCAGGAACGTTTAAGGCTGCTGAAGCTGCACCCACATCCACCCCTTCCCCCAGATGCTCTGTCCTAGGGAGATAGGAGTTTTATCTATAAGCCCCTGACTGGGGCTGCTGCCTTTCTTTCAGAGATGCCCCGCCCAGAGAGGAGCAATCTAGAGAGGCAGTCTGGCTACCACAGCTTTGCCAAACTGCAATGTGTTCCACCCAGTTTGAACTTCCCCCTGGCTTTGTTTACACTGTGAGGGGAAAACTGCCTACCCAAGCCTCAGTAATGGTGGACAGCCCTCTCCCCACCAAGCTCAAGCACCCAGGTTGACTTCAGACTGCTGTACTGGCAGTGAAAATTTCAAGCCAGTGGCTCTTAGCTTGCTGGACTCCGTGGAGGTGGAATCTGCTGAGCTAGACCACTTGGCTCCCTGGCTTCAGTCCCCTCTCCAGGGAAGTGAACGGTTCTGTCTCACTGGCATTTCAGGTACCACTGGGATATGAAAAAAAACCTCCTGCAGCTAGCTCGGTGTCTGCCCAAATGGCTGTCCAGTTTTGTACTTGAAACCCAGGGCCCTGGTGGCATAGACACCTGAGGGAATCTCCTGATCTGCAGGTTGCGAAGATCATGGGAAAAGCGTAGTGTCTGGGCCAGAGTGCACCATTCCTCATGGCACGGTCCCTCACGGCTTCCCTTGGCCATGGGAGGGAGTTCCCTGACCCCTTGCACTTCCCTGGTGAGGCAACACCCCACCCTGCTTTGGCTTGCCCTCCATGGGCTGTACCCACTATCTAACCAGTCCCAATGAGATGAGCCAGGTACCTCAGTTGGAAATGCAGAAATCACCCACCTTCTGCATTGATCTCCCTGGGAGCTGCAGACCGGAGCTGTTCCTTTGAGACCATATTGACAGCCACCAACCGATCTCCTTTTCTTTCATAGCAGTAGTATTGCTAGTTAAGTACATGGCCACTCAAAATAAAGGCTACAATGCCTAGACTCCCCTATAGCCAGGTGGGAAACCTGACTAAAGTCTGATTAATGTCATGAGGCAGTTACTGAAAATCACTCTTAAGAAACCAGCTAACACCCCCTTGGCCTCTTCTTATTCTCTTTTTTTTCCTTCCTGAATGCTGGAATGTGGATATGATGGCTGAAGCTTGAGCAGCCATCTTGAGACTTGAGACTACCTTGATTATTGAGGTTCCAACATCCTTTATTCCATAAGACCTTTCCACAGGCAGGCCTAGATTGCCTTTTTATTTGGGAATGGAAGGTAGAGTGGGAATACTATGCCTACCCCTTAAGATCAACAATGAGAATATGGCCCTACTAAAGCCACAACTCCCAGAAAAATGGTAAAAGGAGACACAGAGTATCAAACAGACAGCAGTTCTAGGTTAACTCACATTCTAAGCTGTGCTTTTTAATATGTGAAGGAGGTAGATACCTATTTACAGCGGCACTAGTTTAAATTCTCTTTTCCCTCATATTACTTCCCAAATTTTCCTGAAATTTTCACCAAAAAACTCCTCATAGTAACTTTTACTCTCGTGCCATTTCTTCTTCTAGCCCTCTAAAGACCCCAGGCATGCAGCAATATGGTGGGGATGCATACTACAGCTGAGCTCTGGACAGGAGGTTTTCCATTTTATAAGAAACTCAAACCACCAAGAAAACCAGCTTATCCCACAAAATATTTTTACACTTCTCTAGAACTCAGTAAGAGGTAAGGTTTTCAATCTCAGTCTTTGATTCTAATCCCTGGATTTGTCACCATTTTATTAGAAAGGTATATTATTTGGGTTCTCCAGAGAAACAGAAAGAAAAAGATACAAAGACGTATGCAAAAGGAGATTTATTATAGGAACTGGCTCACATTGTTATGGAGGCTAAAAGTACCACTATCTGTCATCATGGAAGCTGGAGAACCAGGAAAGTCAGAGGTGTCTCTTAGTCTAAATTCCAGGGCTTGACAATGAGAGGGGCAATGGTATAAGTCCAAAGTGCCCCAAGAACCAGGGGCACTGATGTCCAAGGGAGGGAGAAGATGGATGTTTCAACTCAACCACAGACAGTGAATTCTCCCTTTCTCTGCCTTCTTGTTCTGTGCAGGCCCTCAATGGATTGGATGATGCCTGTCCACGGTCCACATCGGTGAGGGTGATTGTCTTTACTCAGCCTATTGATTCAAACACTAATCTCTTCTGGAAACACTCTCAGACTCACCCAGAAGTAATGTTTTGCCAGCCATCGGAGCATCCTCTGGCTTAGGCAAGTTAACACATAGAATTAACCATCACAGAAGGCAACAGAAAAACCTTTAAAGAATCAATAGAAAATATGTGCATCAGAAAATATTGCTGGCTTACCCAAAAGCTATTTCCCTTTTGTTCCTTACTAACAACCCTTACTTTGTTTATATTTGAGGAAGTAATGTACTCAAGGAAGTTTTGTCTCTAACCCAGCATTCAAGGATGCCAAGACAATCACGTTAATCCCATTTCCTCTACCAGTGATTGGTGTGGAGGTGGGCATATCACTGACTTCTAACCAAAAGGTCCTGAGGGGGACTTACTAAGAACTTTTCAGAAAGGTTTTTCTCCATGATTAAAAGAAAAATTTTAAAGGAAACATCCTCTTTCCTGTTTGAATTCACTTGTGTGAGGACGTGATGCTGGTATCTATGGCAACCATTCTGTAATCATGAGATGAAAGCTAAAAGAATCACAGAGAAGCTGACCCAAAACCCAGACAACAACTGCATTGCTGAATCAGCAAACCTCAGAACTACTTATTTCCAGATTTGTGTTGTATAAATAATGAATTCTTGTTTTTAGGCTCTAGTAAATATTCCATTTCTTAGAGCAAACAGCATTCTCACGGATAAAATATTTATGAATAACATCCATCTGTTTCCCTTTTATTCAATATTTGAAGGTTATTGAAATTATTATAAATAAAATCAATATTATTTTTAATCTACATTTTTATTTAGGTATAACTATAAATTAGGCATAACAATTGATAGCATCTGATAGACATGATTAGAGTTCATGGGAATATACAACTAAATCTTTACAAAGGTCATCATAGCAGGTCATTTTACAACGTCTAGAGTCTTTACCATCTCATTTATATTTTCTCATTTGACTGTAAACCTATTGACTGTCCAGCAAAAGAGAATGACAGCTGTGTAGCATGCCCATTGCGCATGAGCCATATTCATGGCACTTGGCCTGAGAGTGGGCTTATAGACGGCCCAAAGCCTTCCAACAGACTAAAAAGCCAGGTGGACAAACAAAGATCTGCACAGAAAGCAAAGGTATTTGTAAGACCCTTGTAGAAACATTTCAACTTTGACTTGGAAAATTTTAAACTGAGAAACTAACCACAGTGAGTCTGAACTGCCTTTTTCAAGCTAATGTAGAGTTTGTTCAAGTGTGGTAGGACACAGTATATGTTTATAGGCAGCCTTCTTCATAGTCATTTTTCATCATCATTAGATCTAGAATATAATGTACCCAGCTATGTAATGTACCTGCCTTAATGTGCAACACATTTATTTTAAAATGCCATTTGTAGATTATTTCTCTCAGGCCTGCAAAGGACATAATGAGATAATGTGGTGGAAAGCACTTTGTAAGGGGTGAAGTACTACAGAAATGTTGCTATTTTTATTACGACTTTAGTTTTTTCTTTATTTTAAAATGTTAAAGTAAGCAAGGGCTTTATGAAAATCCTGTCATGGTCCCAGAGAGGCTGCTACTAAGATTGGGTCACATACCTAGAAGAAGATTTGTGTTGACGGTTTCTATCATTTTAACAGGCTGAAATTCTGTCTAAGAAACAGAAACAATTCAGGAATCCTGCCTTCCTCTGTTTCTTAAGAAAAAATAAATAAATATGTTTGTTATGCACAATTTAATCATGGACAATCAAAACAAGATGAACTCCTAAATAGCCTGTAAGGTGAATGTAACACCTGATCCCTGTGTTCCCGTCTCACTATTCCCTATGTCAAGCACAGCATATCGTATGCAATGCAGCCAATGTTCAACAAATATTGTTAAGCTGAGCTGAATTCATGAGAGAGTATGTAATTCCTTGCTATTCAAGGTCTGGCCAATGGATGAGCTATATTGCCATCACTGGGAGCTTATCAGAAATGCAGAATCTTGGGTCCCACTCCAGACCTAACAAATCAGAATCTGTATTTTAATGAGACCTCCAAATGTCTGGTGTTCACTTCTGTATTAGTCCACTTTCACACTGCTGACAAAGACATGCCCAAGACTGGGCAATTTACAAAAGAAAGAGGTTTAATGGACTTACAGCTCCACTTGGCTGGGGAGGCCTCACAATCATGGTGGAAGGCAAAGGGGAGCAAGTCACATTTTACATGGATGGCAGCAGGCAAAGAGAGAGAGAGAACTTTCACAGGGAAATTCTTGTTTTTAAAACCATTAGATCTCGTGAGATTTATTCACTATCACAAGAACAGCATGGGAGAGACCCACCCCCATGATTCAATTATCTCTCACTAGGTCCCTCCCACATTCCACAACACGCTGGGATTATAGGAGCTGCAACATGAGATTTGGGTGGGGACACAGAGCCAAACCATATCACCTTAAAGTGTGAGATTACTGCTATGGTAGACATTGTCCGTATGTGTTCATGTCCCTTCTGTCCAACCCAGAGGTCCCTTGAGACAGTTCCCATGCATGCCCTGCTGCACAGTTCTGCCTAATGGCATGAAAACATGTCTGCTAGGCTGGTGTGTGCCAGACAGCCCAAAAGTGCCAAGAATTTAGTACCTTCACTGGGCAGTGAGTTGACATATTAGTATCACAGTTTCCTCGGCCTTCAATAGGAAAATTCTGAGACACATTCCACACAGTCTTTCAAAGGGTTTTCAGTGATACTGAGCTCCAGTTGCCCATATTGATAACCTACTATTGGCTTTCCTATATTCCTCCTTCCTTTTCTTACTTCTCCATACATGCCTCAACATTGCTCCTGGGAATCACCTGCCAAACAGACCGTTTTCATTCTAATCCCCATCTCAGGGTCTGCTTTTGGAAGAACTCAAACTAAGACAAGTTACTTTCTTCTTCTGATGGCCTATGGTCTATTCTAGGACCCTGTTTAGTCTGCTTGGGCTGCCATAACAAAATACCACAGATTAGATGGCTTTAACAACAGCAATGTATTCTTCACAGTTCTGGAATCTGGAAATCCAAGATCAATGTGCCAGCATTCTCAGTTTCTGGTGAGGGCTCACTTCCTGACTTGCAGATGGCTGCCTTCTCTCTGTGTCCTCACATGACAGACAGAGCGAAATAGATCCTTTTCTCTTTTTTTCCTTATAAAGCCACAGTTCTGATGGATTATGGCCCTATGCATATGACTTCATTTAACTTTAAGTACCTCCTCCATGCCCTATTTCCAAATACAGTCACAGTCACATTGGGAACTAGGGCTTCAACATATGAATTTGCAAGAAGGACATAACTCAGTCCATAGCTGTAAATATTTTAAAAGATGATAAATCTGAAACCTCAAAAAGTTAAATAAATAAACAACAAACAGTTCAATAAGATCATATAGAATAGAGCAAAGAGGAAATTCAGCCACCTGATATCTACTTCTGGTTCTACCACTAAGCTCCTGGCCTCTGCTCAATTGAACTATCAAGACATTAGACAAGGTGATCACTAAGGTACTGTAAGCCCAAGCCTAGGATGGGAGAACAGAACCACGAACCCAGATCTCCTGGCTCCAAGTCCAGGGTCCCTTCTAACACACCAAACTGCATCTCCTAACAGTGTTATTATTGGGTTTAAGCACAATAACAAAACCCAACAGATTATAACATTAAACTAAAAAACGTATCTCACTCTTTTGTTTCCCAAACCTAAATCACTTTGATTACAACCAATTCATGACAATTCACACTAATGAAAGAGAACATTGACATAAATAATTCAGAAACTCACTAATAATCAGCCCAGCTGTAAGATACTCCTGCCAAGGGAAACATCCCAGGAGGCCACCCAGGCTGGATAGGTGGCAAGCATGACTCCCAATGCATGCAGATGATCTGCAGTGTAGAAAATGGCCTGTTGCCAGCCTCAAGATTCAGGTTTAGGAAAGCATAGTCAGTTTCAGGCCCTTTAGTGGTGGGAGGAGAGGATGCTTTTAGTGCATGTGACTAAGAAGCCAACAGGGAGATTGTGGGTTTCCAAAAATTGACATAACACAGAAATCTGTGCAAATATTCTGCCTGTTCCTTAATCAGATCCTATCACTGCATTGCAGAAGCTTTTTCCATGGCTCCCTTCATTCCACGCTGCCTCTCTCGGCCTTGGATATTGCTGCAAGAACCTGATGAGCATGGTAAGAGCAAACACCATGAAACTCCAGCTAACCACTGGGCAATTTTACTCCCTTCAGTATTCTTATAATAAAAGGGGGTGGTGGTGTTCCAGAATCATCTGTGGACCATCTCCAAACAACACACACTCTCCCTCTTCTATCTCCTCCTGTTTCCCCTGGTCAAGAATATCATACAGTGGGAAATGTGATATAGGCCCAAGAAGATCTGATTAAATTTATCTTCATTATTGAAGCCATATATCTTTGCTTTGGACTCTTTTCTCAATTAGAGTTTAATTAAGCTCATTTCTACCTTCCCTGGCCCATAGAGGAGCATCTTTTATACCCCCACAGTCCTGAAAAATATCAGCAACCCCATGAGTATTACACCAAACATAGATCCATATCCACATATCCATGTTGAGTGCTAGCCACAGGAATGTCATTGGGCATTAGTTTAGATAAAGCACCGAGATATTTGTGTAATAATGTGAACTTGAGTCTATACACCAAGATTTGTGAATGATTGATAGAAGCACCCAAACCAAGACTGGGTCATTAATGTCCCATATGTGGTGTGACTTCTGCTCACCAACCCAGTCTTTAGGAAGCATTCTTCTGTTTGACTCTTATGTCATTGATTTATTAGAGCCACAGAACAAGATCATATCTGTATCTTGCACCTCTTCTGCCCCAGTTCACCTCCTCTGAGGCCACCTTTTTACTCCAGTCATTACTGAAGCAATCAACTGTACTCAGATGTAGCCTGACAGCACTTTAATTCCCCCAAAGATACTGCTTACCTTCAGCCCCTGGGCTTCTCTACCACTGCCTAACCATGTGAGGTATTTGCAAATGAGCCAATCTGGTCACACAAATGATTAGAAATGGAAGGGAATTAACACCAGGGAGCAAATCCTGACCAATGGGAGACAAGAGGTAATCAATTCTGAGATGTATTTTACATAGCTCCTCAATAGTTTCCTGGAAGGATCAAACCTCCGTGTTCCACACTGGAAACCATAACGCACCCTTGGATTGGCTTCCTCCATGTCCCACTTTTAAGCTTTCTAATTTAAACATCCTGATTACAAGCGCTTATCTCAGGCACTGTTTTCCAGGAGAATCTAGGCCAAGAGAGTTGCTATTGAAAGTGGCCCTACAAAACAGCTCCTCAGGATGATATTCTGGGACTAGATCTCTCATGGTCAGACAGAGATAAAGATCACATGGCTGTTGGTAAGTTGGGAGGTAAAGACCCCTGGCATGCATAGCATCACACGTATTAAGATGTTCTATGGTGGATTGATGTAAGGAGCAAATGGAAGGCAAATCAGGGACATATATGCTCCAGTGACACTTGAACAACGTGGGAGTCCATGATAATTACAATGGCTATGAAGTTGTCTAGTTTTACTTAATAGATTTATAAACTTTGACAAAAGAAATAATGGTCTCAGATTAGCTAACTAGAAATTCAAGGCATACTGTGAAAGAATGTTTCCCTTGTAAAGTTTATAAAGACCTTAAATGTTGCAGTCTGTGCTGAAAAACAGGTATGGGATTTAACTGTAAAAGTAGCAGAGCTGCAAAGAAAACTAAATGCAAAGCCTCCACAAGTATCCTATGCCAAAGACAAAGCCCTGGTATGGAGAGAGTGGAACCTTGAGACATAGAAAAGGCCCAGCACTGAGACATGGCAGGAAGCAAGAGTGGAAGGTGGGCCCCTTCCTGCCCCTGAGGACACAAGAGGCTGCACCAGAATACTTAGCAATAGCTTGGGAACACTGTGACTTTACCCATTGATATAATTTGGATGTTTGTCCCCTCCAAATCTCATGCTGAAATGTGACCTCCTGTGTTGGAAGTGGGGTCTAGTGGGAGGTATTTTGGTCATGGGGGTGGATCGTTCATGAATGACTTGGCGCCCTCTCTGCAATCAAGGTGGAAATTTTCAGGCCAGGCGCAGTGGCTGACACCTGTAATCCCAGCACTTTGGGAAGCCAAGGCGGGTGGATCATGAGGTCAGCAGTTCGAGACCAGCCTGACCAACATGGTGAAACCCTGTCTCTACTAAAAATACAAAAAATTAGCTGGGTGTGGTGGCAAGCGCCTGTAATCCCAGCTACTTGGGAGGCTGAGGCAGGAGAATCGCTTGGAACCAGAATGTGGAGGTTGCAGTGAGCCGAGATTGTGCCACTGCACTCTAGCCTGATCAATAAAAGCAAAACTCCATCAAAAAAAAAAATGGAAATTTTCTTAGTTTGAGGATAAAAGTAGCCAATTTTTCACTGAAGTGATAATACAGCAATTTCAATGTGGTTTATTTACATATAATATATGAATCAGTTAAACTCTTTCTCTAATAACAAAGATAGTACAGAAGATAAATTATATTAGAAACCTTTGAATGTTTGACAATATTTATAGCATTAAGCTGCTGAAGAATTTGGACTGTTAACAGTTTTTAATCATTACTGTCAAGGTTTCAAGGCCCCAAAATTGGCAGCAGTGTAATTTTACTCTTGAGTTTCAGTTCCATAGCATAATGTGAAGCAGAGATTTGGCTATTGTCCAGGAAATCTGATGCTGTAGACAGCTAAATAATCCAAAAATATCCACTTCTGCAGGTAAACCTATAGCAGCAGACTTTCAATTGGCCACTTCATCTTGAGTTTTTCTGGGCAATAATCATGCCCAGGAACATGGCTAAGAAGAATGCTTAGACTAACCAGGTACAAATAGTGAGAAAGGGTTGCACAAAGCCATCAGTTTTCTAACAGTTGCATAAAACGTTCAGAAATCTGTCAGAAGACAGAGATCTACAGGGGACTGAATCAATCTTCTCTGGTTTAGAGGCTCCCTTCAGAGAAGCCATCTGTAGAGCATTTCAGTAGGGTTTGATCCCTACTGAGAAAAGCCCTTCAAGAGCAAAGGCGCAATGCAACTGACAAGTCTCATCACTTACATGAATGAGTTTTGAGTATTTAAGAATCATCTTACATGAATATTTTCCCCATTTAAGAAAGACAGCACAAAGCACAAGTTATTTAAAAGCCAATATTGGTAGATTAGAAAAAAAAAATGACTGAACAAGTGATTATAAAATGTAAAACCTTTCCTTTTTTGTATGGAAAATATAGTGTCATTTATTTGTTCATTTCTTCATTCAGCATATTTATGGAAGGTATATTATGCACGTATAGACAAGTAAGAGCGGTGCTTGCCTTCCAGAACCTCATAGTCCAACTCTACCTAAAAACAAACTGATAAAATATTATAAAACTACCTACATATGTGAGCAGAATGTAGGAGTATTGGGGGGAACAGAAAGAGAGAGAACAAAGCTGTCAATTCCATTGATTTTTAATTGAAAAAAACTCTATATTTATGGTGTAAAACATGATGTTTTGATATATGTATACATTGTGGAATGGCTAAATCTAACATATGCATTACCTCACATACATCATTTTTTGTGGTAAGAACACTTAAAATCTCTCTTTGCAATTTCCAAGTATACAATAAATTATTAACTATAGTCACCATAATGTACGATAGATCTCTTGAACTTATTCATACTATCTAACTGAAATTTTGCATTCTTTGACCAACATTTTCCTTATCTCCCAACTCCCAGCCACTGGTAGCCACCACTCTACCTTCTGTTTCTATGAGTTCAAGTTTTTTTAGATTCCAGAGATCATGTAGTATTTGTCTTTAACATAATGTCCTCCAGGTTTATCCACGATGTCACAGTGCAGTTGATTTTTATACATAAAAGATGGGAAAAATAAAAGATACATACATTGGCCAAAGCCAAGAGGGCTTCTCAGAACACCTGAATTAGGAACGTTCTTAAATAAAATCTCAAACTGTATTGCTTTATTAGGTTAAGAGCTGTGGCATAATTATGGAGTTGCAAAAATATTTTTTAATTATTTTGAGAGAATTGAGCAAGTTGTCTAGTATGATACAAGAGTAGATAAAAAATTAGAGGCAGTTATTTCTATAGCAGTCATATTATTTAATTTGCATACTCTGACTCATTAATTGGACCAAGAAAGAATATTTGACCAAAATCCACCAATCAGGTTCTGCCTCCAGAGAATTTTGAATGGGGACCTAGCAATTATAGTTAGCCTAGTTTGTACTGTGGGGCCAGTTTTCATCATGTGCTTAGAGAAGCAAAATAAGCTGGCCAGCATAGAAAGAGAACAATAAATCAGAGAGGGAAAGTGAGTTGCTAGACTCAGCAACTCCAGGAAAACAGAGAGTGGTTTCCTTTGTTGCTGGCATGTTTCAAAGTCTTGGTTCCAGTCCTACCTGAGATCCCACTGTACTATCTGACTGTTTGGCAGGAAATAGCCTTGCACTTATCCCGTAATTTCCCCCTTTTAGCTTAAGCTAGGGTGGATGATTTGTAATAAATAAACCCTGACTGTAATACATCCTTTCAGCAAGACTGATCTGCTTGCTGACCCCAAAATGTCACTGGCATTTCTAAAAATACAAGTTTATCATATCCTTTCAAAGTCCCAACACCCCAGCCCACCTTACCGCCAACTCAAGTCCTTTACACTTAATAACATTTTCTCCAATCCCTGTAGCCAACATGCTTCAGTAACAATTATATGAACTCCTAGGAAGAGACTGAGGCTGGAAATGAGATTTTAAGTCTTTACACTACAGTCACCACTGCATCTCCCAAATGCACTACAGTGTGAAAAGTCTGAAATCCAGTATGTATGTTATACTTACAGCACATTATAGCCACATTTCACACTAGCCACATGCTCAATCTTGACATTTAGCTAGAAATTACCAAATTGGCCAGTGTAGCTCTAGGGTTTGAATCCATGTACTACTATGGACATCCTCATTGTCTGATGCTGGATAGACTATTTAACCCCTCATCCTCATAAAGTAGTTTTGAGGATTACATTATATATTACCTGCAAATCATTTAGCATAGTGCCTGGCACATAGAAATCCCTCAGTAAATATTAACCACTAATTTCATCACAGAATACCAGTGGTAAGCAGAAAGAAGAGTCAGGGAAAGCTCATGCTTCAGTGGCACTCAATAAGATATATTAAAAATAAGGAAACAAATGAATAAAAATCCCATTATGACTGCTAGAATTTCTATGTGTTTTGTGTTGGTTGAGAGCTGGTTTGGGATTCAAATCTTGATTCTGCCACTTCTTAGCTATGTGAAATTGACAAATTTATTTAACCACTTCACACCTAAGTGCCTTCATCTATCTATAAAATAAAAATAGTAATGTTATCTACTGTGTATGATTGTGGTGAGGATCAAATGAGTTTGTAAGTGCAAAGCACTTAGAACAGGGGCTAACAGTAAAGATAAGCAGTCGCTATCATTATCATCAACATTATTATTGTTATCATTGTCATTGCTACTGTTATTGTTATTTTGCCATGCCATATAGTTAATGGCGTTGTAATCACTGGGTCTTGGGTTCTCAGCCTCCACTAAATATATGCTGACTTCTAGTTGACTCAAAATCAAACAATCTATTTTAAATATCATCATGAATTTCTCTGTTCAATATGTAAAGCCACACAGGGCAAAATCGTGATTATAACACACTAGTTAGAAACAGTCGCTTGACAAACATCGCAATTCAATTCACAATTATAAGTGCTGAGAAATAGAACTAGGGTACTGGGGACTGTGCACATAAAATGAATAATCAGATAGCTAATAATCTATTGGCCCTCTATGCTGTTCCATTCCTTTCTCTGTTCTCCCTCACGGCTGGAATCTTGGGAACTTAATGTCACGTACTCAATTGCCAGCCAGGCACTGGATGTGGTTTATTTTACAACAATCAGATATGCATGCTCACACAAGACTTAGAAGGCAGAAAAGGGGTAGAATTACTCTTCTTCCTCTGCTAGCTTTAACAGATATGTGTGCTTCAGATACTTGGAGGGGCAGGGGGTCACTTACAGCTTCCATGTTCCCTTGAAATTCACCCTTTTAGAACTGCAGAGGAGCTATGAGGCCAGCAGGGGTCTCCTACTGGTTCCTGACCTCCCAGTGGTAATCAGTAGTGGTATCAGTATCTGGCTCCCTGGATGAACCCTAGCTGTAGTTGTCCTCTTGACTTTTGCTCCTTCAGTCCTCTCAGTGATATTTGTAGGCACCTTCTGCCCCTATTAAATCTTGTTCTGTTTGAAGTACCTAGAATGATTTATGTTTTCCTGATTGCACCCTGATTAATAATCCTGCTTTTCTCTGAAAATTGACCTTGATCCCTTAATCTAACCGATGCCTCTGAGAGATGCAGGTAGTAAAATATAAGGAGTTGACTTTAGAAATTTTAACTCATTGGCAAAGTTTAATTTCAACAATAGTAACAACAATGAAAAGCAGAAGTCTTTTTTTTTTTTTTTTTTTTTGATTGAGTTTCACTCTTGTTGCCCAGGCTGGAGTGCAATGGCACAATCTTGGCTCACTGTGACCTCCACCTCCCGGGGTCAAGTGATTCTCCTGCCTCACCCTCCCAAGGAGCTAGGATCACAGGCATGCACCACCACGCCCGGCTAATGTTGTTTTTTGTTTGTTTTTTTTTTAGTAGAGATGGGCTTTCTCCATGCTGGGCAGGCCAGTCTTGAACTCCTGACCTCAGATGACCTGCCCGCCTCAGCCTCCCAAAGTGCTGGAGTTACAGGCATGAGCCACCGCACCCAGCCATCACTGCTGTTTCTAAGTGGCAAAGTAAATAACTTTTTATAATAAGAGACCCTTTTTCCATGGATCTCTCCCTCTCTCTAGAGTCAACCTAAAACCATCTAACACAAAAATCCATGCCCTTAACCATGAGATTGTATCTACCACATTATAGTACTATTGAGAAACTCTGTGATCCATTGGGGAGCTAGCCTTGGGCCACGTCAATACCTGGGCTCAGACTCCAGCATCAGTGCCACTACTGTGGAGAGATGCCACAGCCCACATATACCCTATTGAAAATCTTGCTTCCTTGACCACAGAAGACATTAGTCGTGAGGTAATATGATCATTCCCATTTCTGGGAACAGAGAGGCTGGTGTTGAAAGAATCTATGTGCTGAAAATAAGGCTGAAAGGTTGATTCTAAGGTGGATCGACTTAGAGTGAAATGAACACGCATTAAGTGTAAATTCCCAGCAGTCATTTTGAAAAATGACACAGCACAGGAAGATTTTGTTTCCATCCAATTTAGCAAAGTTTACCTTAAAATAGCCAAAGATTCCCACTTACCCAGAAAAAAGTCCAGGGGTAGATCCCTTCTCTAGAGATCTGGGTGAGCAGAGATGCAACTCCTATCTCACTAGGCTCTTCTGCTAATGAGATACAACGCAGATGGATAAAGCAGCTGGGACTAGAACAGAGTGTTCTTTGAGGATTTGGGCTTTGTGTTTCCACAGCAACGTCATACCTGGAGGAAAACAGCCTTGTGATGAAGCCCAGCATGTCTGTCTCCATAACGACAAGATCATAGCAACTTGGCTGTGAATCCTCCCTCTACTCCTCATCAGTGACCACAGTAACAATGCCACACGCCTTTACTCCAGGCCCAGATGGTTTCACTGGAGAATTTTAACAAATGTTTAAAGCAAAATTAACACCAATGGTACACAATCTCTTGCAGTATATAGAAGAGGATTATAACTTCTCAATTCATTTTAGGAAGCATATACTACCCTGATACCAAAACCAGACAAAGACAGCACAAAGAAAACCTAGACATCAATATTCCTCATGAATACAGACACAATAATAACAAAATATTAGCAAATTGAATTCAGCACACATAAAAATAACTAAAGCTATGCTAAGTGGATTTTCTTTTAGATATACAAGACTGATCCAATATTTAAAACTCAAGTGATGTAATCCAATATATTAATAAGCTAAAGAAGAAAAATCTCATCATTATATCAATTCATGCATAAAAATTTGATGAAATTAAACAATTATTCATGATTTTTTAAAACTCCCCAAAAAATAGAGGGGAAATTCCCCTTAACTTGATAAAGAGCATCTACCTACAAAGGACCCTACACGAACCTTATACTTAAAAGTTGACAGACTAAATGCTTTCACTGAAGATCTCAGGAGCGAGTCAAGAATGTCACTCATGGAGAAAATTTTAAAAAGGGCAGATAGGAGCCAGTACTAACTTGCAGCTCTCACTTGAATGGACAGAGCAGTATGTGGACACTCACATCATGAAGATTTGCTCCAAGAACTACTGCAGAAACACATTAGGCAAGCCAAGCAAATCCACAGACCCTTTGAAGGAAGCAGCTTGCTGCTGCAGGCTCTGAGACAGCCAAAAAACTGTGAGTTCCCAAAGTGTGAAAAGAGGAAAAATCCACCCTCGAAGACACATCTTCACTGGGGACCCTGAAGGTTCAGATCATGGATGAAGGATTTGACCTTACCTGGAACTGAAATGAATTTAGAGAGTCAAACAAAATATGGGGATACAGGAAGCAGCGGAAAGAGCCCTCGTGGTCCCCAGAGAAGCCATTTCTGATTTCATCTCGCAGAGGGGTTTGGGGAGAGCTCCCAATGGAATTGAGGAAAGATCACAGGAAGAAGGAAACTTCCAGCTTAATTTTGTAACAATTTCAACTGAAAGTGAGGTTTCCTGGACAGAACTTGGGGAAGGGGTCAAACAGGGAGCACAGATAGAAGCACAGAAGCTGCAGCAGGCAGGGAGGCATGAAACCTGAAAGCCCTGCTTGCTTTCCCAGCAGGGAGGCTTGTAGCCTGGGGCAGGTTCTCAGCCTTGCTCCCCAGCTGCCTCAAAATAAGCTCGGTGCTGTTGGGGGTGCATGGTGGGAGTAAGACTTGCCTTTCGGGTGGCAAGAAAGCTGGGTGAGGCCTGTAACTGCTGGCTTTCCCCCACTTCCCTGATGACCCATATGACACAGCAGAGGCACCCATAATCCCCCTAGGAACGTAACTGCATTGGCCTGTGAACCACACCCCAATCCCCACCAGCAGCCACAGCAAGCCCTACCCAAAGAGAGTCTGAACTCAGACACACCTAAACTTGCCCCCATCTGATGGTCTTTCTCTACCCACACTGGTAGCAAAAGGCAAAGGACATAAGCTCTTGGGAGCTCTAGGGCCCCACCCACCATCTGAGAAACCCGAATACTTATCTAGGTGACCCTAGGGTAAGCTTGTATCCTCTCTATACTACTGCAACTGATGCTGTCTTGAAAGCACCACCTCCTGGCTGGAGGCCAACCAGAACAAGACCAGCACACTAACGAAAACTACAACCAAGGACCCTCACAGAGTCCACTTCACTCCCCTGGTACCTCCACCAGAATAGGTGCTGGTATCCATGGCTGAGAGACCTACAAATGGGTCACATCACAGGACTCTGTGCAGACACTTCCCAATACCAGCCTGGAGCCCAGTAGCTCAACTGGGTGGATAGACCCAGAAGAGAAATAACAATCACTGCAGTTCAGGTCTCAGGAAGCCTCATCCCCAGATGGAAGGGAGAGCACCACATAAAGGGAGCACCCCATGGGACCAAAAAATATGAACAGCAGCCAAATCCCAGGTCTTCCCTCTGACGTCCACCCAAATGAGAAAGAACCAGAAAAACAATTCTGGTAATATGACAAAACGAGGTTTTTTTAACACTTCCAAAAGATCACACTAGCTCACCAGCATTGGATCCAAACCAAGATGAAATATCTGGATTGCCAGAAAAAAGAATTCAGAAGGTCAATTATTAAGCTAATCAAGGAGGCACCAGAGAAAGGTGAAGTCCAACTTAATGAAATCAAAAAAACAATACAGGATATGAATGGAAAAATCTCCAGTGAAATAGCCTAAATAAAACACAATCACAACTTCTGGAAATGAAGGACACACTTAGAGAATTGCAAAATGCACTGGAAAGTCTCAGCAATAGAACCAAACAAGTAAAAGCAAGAACTTCAGATCTCAAAGACAGGGCTTTAGAATTAACCCAATCTGACAAAGACAAAGAAAAAAAGAATTTTAAAAATGAACAATGACTGCGGGAAGTTTGGGATTATGTTAAATGAATAAACCTAAGAATAATTAATGTTCCTGAGGAAGAAGAGAAATCTAAAAGTTTGGAGAACATATTTGAGGGAACAATCAAGGAAAACTCCCCTGGCCTTGCTAGAGATCTGGACATCCAAGTATAGGAAGCTCAAAGAACACCCGGGAAATTCATCGCAAAAAGATCATCATCTAGGCACATAGTCATCAAGTTATGTAAAGTCAAGACACAGGAAGGAATCTTAAGAGCTATGAGGCAAAAGCATCAGGCAAACTATAAAGGAAAACCTATCAGATTGACAGCAGATTTCTCAGCAGAAATCCTACAAGCTAGAAGAGATTGGGGTCCTATTGTTAGCTTCCTTAAACAAAACAATTATCAGCTGAGAATTTCGTATCCAGCAAAATTAAGCTTCATATATGAAGGAGCGATAAAGGTCTTTTGGATAAACAAATGCTGAGAGAATTCACCACCACCAAGCCAGCACTACAATAACTGCTAAAAGGAGCTCTAAATCTTGCAACAAATCCTTGAAAAAAACCAAAATAGAACCTCCTTAAAGCATAACTCTCACAGGACCTATAAAACAATAACATAATGAAAAAAGACAAGGTATTCAGGCAACAACTAGCACAGTGAATAAAACAGTACCTCACATCTCAATACTAACATTGAATGTAAATGGCCTAAATGTTCCACTTAAAAGATACAGAATGGCTGAATGGATAAGAATTTACCAACCAAGTATCTGCTGCCTTCAAGAGACTCACCTGACACATAAGGACTCATATAAAATTAATGTAATGGCATGGAAGAAGACATTCCATGGAAATGGACACCAAAAGTGAGGAGTAGTTATTCTTGTAAACTAAAAGTGAGGAGGAGTAGTTATTCTTGTAGACTTGAAAACAACAACAGTTTAAAAAGACAAACAGGAACATTATATAATGATAAAAGGACTAGTCCAACAGCAAAATATCATAATCCTAAATATATATGCATGTAACACTGGAGATCCCAAATATATAAAACATTATTACTAGATCTAAGAATAGAGAAAATAGCAACACAATAACAGTGGGGGACTTCAGTACTCCACTGACAACACTAGACGGGTCATCAAGACAGAAAGTCAACAAAGAAACAATGGACTTAAACTATACCATAGACAAATAGACTTAAATATTTACAGAACATTCTACCCAACAACTGCAGAATATACATTCTGTTCATCAGCACGTGGAACATTCTTCAAGATAGACCATATGATTGGTCACAAAACAACTCTTAATAAATTTTTAAAAATCAATATTATATAAACTACTCTCTCAGACCACAGTGGAATAAAATTGAAAATCAACTCCAAAAGGAACTCTTGAATCCATGCAAAAACATGGAAACTAAACAACCTGTTCCTGAATGATCATTGGGTCAATAATAAAATCAACATGGAAATTTAAAAAGTCTTTATACTGAATGATAATAGTGACACATCCCATCAAAACCTCTGGGATACAGCAAAGGCAGTGCTAAGAGGAAAGTTCATAGCATTAAATGCCTACATCAAAAAGTCTGAAAGATCACAAACAGACAATCTAAGGTCACACCTCATGGAACTAGAAAAACAAAAACAACTCAAACCCAAACCAGAAGAAGAAAAGAAATAACAAAGATCAGAGAAGAGCTAAATGAAATTGAAACAAAAAATAAAAATAAAAAAGGTAAATGAAACAAAAAACTGGTTCTTTGAAAAGATAAGCAAAATTGATAGACCACTAGGAAAATTAACTAAGAAAAGAAGAGAAAAAATTCAAATGAGCTCAATTAGAAACAAAATGGGAGATATTACAACCAATACAACAGAAATACAAAAGATTATTCAAGGCTACTATGAAAACCTTTACACACAAAAACTAGGAAACCTAGAGGAAATGAATAAATTCCTGGAAATATACAACTCTTCTAGATTAAACCAGGAAAAAATAGAAACTCTGAACAAACCAATAACGAGCAGTGAGACTGAAATGGTAATTTAAAAATTGCCAACAAAAAGTCCAGGACCAGATGGATTCAAAGCTGAATTCTATCCGACATTCAAAGAAGAATTGGTATCAATCCTACTGATACAAGACAGAGCAAGAGGGAATCTTTCCTAAATCATTCCATGAAGACAGTATCACCCTAATACCAAAACCGGAAAAGGACAAAACAAAAAAAGAAAACTACAGACCAATATCTCTGATGAACGTAGATGCAAAAATCCTCAACAAAATACTAGCTAGCTGAAATCAGCAGCATATCAAAAAGATAATGATCGAGTGGGTTTCATACCAAGGATGCAGGGATGGTTTAATATATGCAAGTCAATAAATGTGATACACCACATAAACAGAATTAAAAAGAAAAATCATATGATCATCTCAATAGATGCAGAAAAAGCATTTGACAAAATCTAGTATCTCCTTATGAATAAAATCCTCAGCAAAACACGCATAGAGGGACATACCTCAAGGTAATAAAAGCCATCTATGAAAAACAGCCAACATTATACTGAATGGGGAAAAGTTAAAAGCATTCCCCCTGACAACTGGAACAAGACAAGGATGCCCACTCTCATCACTTCTCTTCAACATAGTACTGGAAGTCTTACCCAGAGCAATCAGACAAGAGAAAGAAATAAAGGGCATCCAAACTGTAAAGAGGAAATCAAACTGTCGCTGTTTGCTGATCATATGATCATATAACCTAAAGAACTCCCTAAAAACTCCTCCAAAAAGCTCCTAGAACTGATAAATGAATTCAGTAAAGTTTCAGGATACAAAAATCAAGGTACACAAACCAGTAGCGCTGCTATACACCAACAGTGACCAAGCTGAGAATCAAATCAAGAACTCAACCCCTTTACAATAGCTCTGAAAAGAAAGTAAAATATTTAGGAATATACCTAACCAAGGAAGTGAAAGATCTCTACAAGGAAAACTACCAAACACTGCTCAAAGAAATCACAGATGACACAAACAAATAGAAACACATCTTATGCTCATGGATGGGTACAATCAATTTTGTGAAAATGACCATACTGCCAAAAGCAATCCACAAATTCAGTGCAATTCCTATCAAAATACCACCATCATTCTTCACAGAACTAGAAAAAACAATCCTAAAATTCATATGGAACCAAAAGAAGAACCCACATAGCCAAAGCAAGCCTAAGCAAAAAGAACAAATCTGGAGCCATCACATTACCTGACTTCAAACTATACTATAAGGCTATAATCACCAAAACAGCATGGTACTGGTATAAAAATAGGCACATAGACCAATGGCACAGGATAGAGAACCCAGAAATAAAGTCAAATACTTACAGGCGACTGATCTTCAACAAAGCAAACAAAAACATAAAGTGGGGAAAGGGCACCCTATTCAACAAATGATGCTGGGATAATTGGCAAGTCGAATGTAGAAAAATAAAACTGGATTCTCATTGCTCACCTTATACAAAAATCAACTCGAGATGGATCAAAGCCTTAAATCTAAGACCTGAAACCATAAATATTCTAGAAGATAACATCGGAAAAACCCTTGTAGACATTGGCTTAGGCAAAGACTTCATGACCAAGAACCCAAAAGCAAATGCAACAAAAGCAAAGATAAATAGATGGAACTTAGACTAAAAGCTTCTGCACAGCAAAAGAAATAATCAGCAGAGTAAACAGGCAACCTACAGAGTGGGAGAAAATCTGCAAACTCTGCATCCGACAAAGGACTAATATCCAGAATCTACAAGGAACTCAAACAAATCAGCAAGAAATAAACAAACGATCCCATCAAAAAGTGGGCTAAGGACATGAATAGACAATTCTTAAAAGAAGATATATAAATGGCCAACAAACATATGAAAACAATGCTCAACATCACTAATGATCAGGGAAATGCAAATCATAACCACAATGCGATACCACCTTACTCCTGCAAGAATGGCCATAATCAAAAAATCAAAAAAATAATAGATGTTGGCATGGATGTGGTGAAAAGGGAATACTTTTATTCTGCTAGTGGGAATGTAAACTAGTACAGCAGCTATGGAAAACAGGGTGGAGATTCCTTAAAGAACTAAAAGTAGAACTACCATTTGATCCAGCAATCCCACTACTGGGTATCTACCCAGAGGAAAAGAAGTCATTATATGAAAAAGATACTTGGAAACACGTTTATAGAAATGTAATTCACAATTGCAAAAATATGAGCAGCCCAAATGCCCATCAATCAATGAATGGATAAAAAAATTGTGAGAGAGAGAGAGAGAGATAGATAGATAGATGATAGATAGATAGATAGATAGATAGATAGATAGATAGATAGATGTATCTCCTAGAATACTACTCAGCCCTAAAAAAATGAATGAAAGAATGGCATTTGCAGCAACCTGGATGGAATTGGAGACCATTATGCTAAATGAAGTAACTCAGGAATGGAAAACCAAGTATCACATGTTCTCACTCATAAGTGGGAGCTAAGCTATGTGGACACAAGGGCATAAGAATGATACAATGGACTTTGGAGACTCAGAGGAAAGGGTGGGACAAGGTGAGGGATAACAGACTATGCATTGGGCACAGTGTACACTGCTTGGGTGATGGGTGCAACAAAACCTCAGAAATCCCCACTGAAGAACATATTCATGTAACCAAACATCACCTGTTCCCCCAAAAACCTATTGAAACTTAAAAATTGAAGAAAAAAAAAGAACTGCACACACTCAAGGACTCAGTAAGCAACCATGAAACATGAGCAAAATTTCCTTTCCTAAGGAATGGCTGCAACAATGATTCACTGTAGTTATTTCTCGAACTCATGGGTGGTAGCTTGTATAACAAAAAAAATAAACTATTGATGCTTGGGCCCCAGCCGAGAATCAGCATCTCTGGGGGGGAAAAAAGTCACTCATATTCAACATAGTGATAGAAGTTCTCATCAATGCAAGGAGGCAAGAAAAGGAACTACAGGCATGCACCACCATGCCTGACTAATTTTTCAATTTTTTTGTAGAGACAAGGAAAGAAAAGGAACTCAAAGGCATGCACATTGGAAAGGAGAAAAATAAAACTTTCTATTTGCAGATGATACAATTTGTTTATGTAAAAAAGTTCCAAGGAATCTAAAACAAACAAAAACAAAACCTGGCCAGGAACAGTGGCTCATACTTGCAATCCCAGCACTTTGAGAGCACTTTGAGTGGCTCATACCTGTAATCCCAGCACTTTGAGAGGCTGAGACAGGCAGCTCTCTAGAGCCCAGGAGTTTGAGACCAGGCAACATGGCAAAATCCTGTCTCTACAAAAAAATTGAAAAATTAGCCAGGCCTGTTGGTGCATGCCTGTAGTCCCAGCTACTTGGGGACTGAGGTAAGAGGATAGCTTGAGCCTTGGAGGTTGAGGCTGCGGTGAACTGTGATTGTGCCACGGCACTCTAGCCTGGGCTAGTGTTATGTAGCACTTCATTATAAAATTATAAGCTTTCATTATAGGCTTGGTGTTAGATAATTATGCCCAAATGTAGAGTAACATAAGTGTTCCGAGCAAGTAAAAGGTAAGCTAGGCTAAGCTATGATGTTTCGTAAGTTAAGAATATTAACTGCATTTTCAACATATTATATTTTCAATTTATGATGGGTTTATCAGGATATAACCCCATCGTAAGTTAAGGAGCAGCTGTACAATAAAGAAGACCTGAACAAATGTGGAGACATACCATATTGTTAGATTGGAAGACTCAACATAGTAAATTCTCCCCAAATAAATATACAAGTTTAATATAATTTGTATCAAAATCCCAGCAAAATCTTTTGTAGATAGACAAGATTATTATAATATTATACGGAGAAGCAAAGGAAGTAGAATAACTAAAAACAATTTTGAAAAGGAAAATGAGGAATCAGTCTACCTGATATTGATACCTATTATATAGCAACAGTGATCAAGAGTGTATAGTATTGGCAGAGGGATAGACATAGACCAATGCAACAGAACAAAGAATGCAGTAGATAATGTCTAACTGACTTTTTACAAAGGTGCAAAAGCAATTCAATAGAGGAAAGGCAGCATTTTCAACAAATGGTGCTGGAGCAATTGGACATTCATAGGCAAAATGTAAATCACAACGTAAGTCTTATATCTTTTTATGGTGGATGGGGGATGCCCAGACTGTCACCCAGACTGGAGTGCAGTTGTGCAATCTCACCTCACTGCAACCGCTGCCTTCAGGGCTCAAGCGATTCTCCCACCTCAGCCTCCTGAGACTACATGAGCATGCCATCACTCCCGGCTAATTTTTTTTTTTTTTTTTTTTTTTTTTTGAGAGGGGATTTTGTCATGTTGCCCAGGCTGATCTTGAACTCCTGGATTCAAGCAATCACCTCACCTTGGCCTCTCAAAGTGCTGAGATTACAGGCATGGGCCACCACTCATGTAAGTCTTATATCTTACACAAAAAAATAAATCACTGACTTAAATGTAAGACAAAACTAAAACTATAAAACTTTTAGGAAAAAAAAAGAGAAAATTCTTGCAAATCTAGGTTTAGACAACAAGTTCTTCAACTTGAAACTAAAAGCATAATTCATAAAAGGAAAAATTAGTAAATTGTAATTCATTAAAATTTAAAACTTTTGTTCTTGGGAAGACCTAATTAAGAATAAGAAAAGGCAAGCTACGGACTGGTAAAAAATATCTGCAAACAACGTATCTGATGAATGACTAGTTCCTAGAATATATAAAGAACACTCAAAATTCAACAATTTAAAAAATTCAACTAAAACATGTGCAAAAGACATGAAGGGACATTTCACCAAAGAATATATACAGAAAGCAAATAAATAGATGCAAAGATGTTCAACATCATTAGTCATCAGGAAAATACAAATTAAAACCACAACAAGTTATCACTATACACCTCAGAATGGCTAAAATAAAAAATTGTGAAAACATGAAATAAAACGGCAAGAATGAGTTCTAAATAATCATAGTTATAACAAATGTAAATTATACTCTTGGTTTGGATGATAAGAAGAAAAAATAAAATCCAACAATGTGTTGTTTACAAGACCCACAGAGGATCAGAAATTTGGCTGATGTGAGGAAAAAGTCCACACATTTGGAGTCAGAAGTGAATAAAAACAGCTCAGTAATTATAACTTTATTTTCAATTTCTGCAATTTATTTTCAATTTTAATTTTGTTTGCAGTGTGGTTCGGTCCACAAGACTACCCTCACTTCAGAGGCCAGTCATGAGTATTGGGTCTCCAGGTTACCCATATTTCTGTTCAACTTAATTTCAAATTCGGAGTCTCACATTTCCCTCCCCTACAGGTTTAATACTTTGTAGAACAGCTCATAAAACTCAGGAAAGCAGTTTACTCATGTTTACTGGTTTATTATAAAGGATACAAAGCAGAAGCAGCCAAGCAGAAGAGATTCATAAAGTATGGGGAAGCAGGGGTAGAACGGTTCCATGACCTCTTGAGAGCATCCTCCCCTAGCACCTTGATGTGTTCACCAACCCAAAGCTCTCCAAATCCCATTGTTTGGGATTTTTATGGAAGTTTTATTACTTAGACATGGTTGATTAAATCATGGGCTGTTGAAGATTAGTTCAATCTCCACCTTCTTCCCCCCACCCCGAGAAATTTGGGGGTGGGGCTTAAAGTTCCAACGATCCAATCATGCCATGGGCTTTCTGGCAATCAACCCTCAACCTGAAGCTATCTAGAGGCCTCTAGCCACCAGTCATTTCACTCAAATACAAAAGATACTCTTATTATTCCTAAGATTCTAAGGGTTTTAGAAACCGTGTGCCAGGAACCGTGGACAAAAACCAAACTGTTTTTATTCTACCGCAATTGCATATAGACTTTGGTATGCAACAAAAACAAATAGATTAGAGAGAGAGAGAGACAGAGAGAGAGAGATAATTGATAGATAGATGACAGTTAATAGAAAGATAGAAGATAGAGAGATAGATGATAGATGATAGATAGATAGATAATACAGGGCAAAACAAAATTTACTCAGGTTGAACATTTGCATAACATGTGACTTAGCAATTCCATGCCTAAGTGAATCTGCAAAAGAAACTCTTGCCCATGAACACTGGGAGACATGCACTGGAATGTTCATAGCAGCACTGTTTGTAACAGCAAAAAACTTAACACCTTTTGGTAAGATATTCAAATGGTTAAATATTTTATAGCAGTAAAAAGTGAATGAAATGCAGCTATTATAGTATGGATAAATCTTAGTAATAAATGCTGAATGATAAAATCAAATCTTCGAAGGCTACATGACTCTTTGAAGTTTAAAGACAGTCAATAATAAACAATGTATTGTTTTAGCACACATATATACACATATACATATATATACACAAACATATATACACACCTGTGTATATGTGTATATATATACATATATATATATATATAAACTATTTTTAAAAGCAAGGCAAACACAAAATTTAGGACAGCTATTATTTCCAAAGGCAAGCAGGGGAACAGGGTGAAGATAAGTACTTAGGTAGACGTAATTGTTATTGTTTTAGTTCTTGAGTCAGATGGTGAGTTAAAATTTAAAAGAAAAGCTATGCAAGAAAGGAATTAAGAAAGGTAAACTAGCTAGATATTAAACAGAAGAAATCAAGTATAGCAATTTTAATATTAGATTTAAAAAGAACAAATAAGATGTGAAACATCAAACGACAAATAGGGGTACGGTATACTAATATTAGAAATAATGGACCAAGAAGACTTAATGATCATGAACCAATATGCAGTGAACCATGCAGGCTTAAATATATATGGAACAATAACTGATAGAACATGGGGAGAAAAAAATTAGTCATTCTACTTGCAGATTTGTGATTGTTAATTAATTTATTGGTTTAATGGTAATTTCTTTTTAGAATAATGACTTTAAATTCTAGAGAACTTTTTAATTGAGGTATAATTTTTGTGCAAAATAATTCACAGATATTTTAAGTCTTATGGTTAGGTGGGCATTGACAGATGAATATATATCCACATAATCTCCATATTCAAGATATAAACTCTGTTATCTCAGAAAGTTTCTTTGTGTCTTTTTTTTTCTGCTAATTCTCATTTCCTTCCCCCTCCAGAGGGAAGCATTGCTCTGAATTCTTCTCGTTTTTTGAAGATTTTTTTTAATGTATTTACTTTTGATTGACAAACAATAATTGTACATATTCATGGGGTACTTGGTGATGTTTTAATACATACATTTTCTGATGTAACTACCTCTGAAGATCTACTTGGAGAGTTTTTAACTCACATTTTATCTTAGTCCATTCAGGCACTGTAACAAAAATGCCATAAACTGGGTGGCTTTTATAATTTATTTCTCACAGTTCTGGAGGCTGGGAAGTCCAAGGTCATGGTAACTCAACAGATTTGGTGTCTGGGGAAAATTCATTACTCATAGACTGCAGCTTCTCACTTCATATTCACATGCTGGAAGAGGCACAGCAGCTTTCTGTGGCTTTTATTATGGCACTAATCTCACTCATGAGGGCTCTACCCTCATGACTTAATAAGGTCCCAAAAGCCTCACCTCTTAATACTATCACTCTGGGGATTAGGTTTCAACATATATTTTTTTTTTATTTTTTTGAGATAGTCTCGCTCTGTCGCCCAGGCTGGAGTGCAGTGGCACGATCTCGGCTCACTGCAAGCTCCACCTCCCAGGTTCACGCCATTCTCCTGCCTCAGCCTCCCAAGGAGCTGGGACTACAGGTGTCTGTCACCACACCCGGCTTTTTTTTTTTTTTTTAAATTTCTTGGTAGACACGGGGTTTCACTGTGTTAGCCAGGATGGTCTCTATCTCCTAACCTCGTGATCCGCCCACCTCGGCCTCCCAAAGTGCTGGGATTACAGGCGTGAGCCACTGTGCCTGGCCTCAACATATAAATTTTAAGGGGACACAAACATTCAGATCCATAGCACCATTCTCAGAAACTGATTGCCCAAGTAGAGGAGGGAAAAACACATATAATATTTTAATCTCAAATTAATGAACATATAAACTCAAGCTAAGAAATCTACAGAATGTTATCCCACACTCAGAATATATACACCAAAATTGCCTATAGTATAGACTAACGAGTAAACCTATACATAAACACAAATAAGCATTTAGAAATTCTCAATACTATTATATTATCACACTGATTATACATGGATAATAATCAAAATACCTAATGTCTGAAACTAAAAAATATGCTACTAAGCATAGGTGCACAAATTATGTAACCCTTTCCAAACTGCACTTTAGGCTTTCTCAGAGCTGCCTCTTTCTTTTCATAAATTTTAGTGTTTAGCTCTGAAAAACTAGATGCTCTTCTAACTCTGGCATAAAGCCTTTGCAAAGTAAGGAGCAAAGATTCCTACTTCCCGCTGAAGCTGCCAGAAGCAAAGAATATTCTGCATCATAAAACTAACCTAACGTTAATCGAACAAAGATTGGTAAGACACTCAGACTTCAGAGACTGTTGTTATATCCTGGGGAAATAGTGTCTCATCTCTAAGAAGTTTATAATGCTGATTGGTTGTCTTATTATGTGTTGCCCTGGTAATAATATTTAAATTGGCATCTTTTTTTTCTTTTTTTTCTTTTATTATTATTATACTTTAAGTTTTAGGGTACATGTGCACAATGTGCAGGTTAGTTACATATGTATACATGTGCCATGCTGGTGTGCCGCACCCATTAACTCGTCATTTAGCATTAGATATATCTCCTAAAGCTATCCCTCCCCCCTCCCCTACTTGTTGACTTTCTTTGTTAAACCAGAAAGAGATTATTGGCACTTAACATGCCTAGCAAAGACAAGTAAGATGAGTTTTAGATTTCTATTTTACGCAGAGCCTGATTGAAAGTCTTTTCTTATTTAAATAAATGAATAACACATGGGTTAAACAAAATATCATGGGAAAAATTCTCAGCTACTTAGAACTGAATGACAATAATATATACTATATATTAAAACCTGTAAGATTCACCTAAATAGTACTTAGAGGGAAATTTAAGTCTTTGAATACATTGAAGGAAGATTAAAAAGAAATTAACTATTTCTCTTTCTCTTTCTCTCTCCTCCAATCTTTTTCCTTTCTTCCCTTCTCAAATAATTCAGCCCTTAATGTATTAAATGACCCCAACAGAAGTAGGCATCCATGCCATAGGAATGGGGAGAGGGTGAGCCATGGTGGCCCAGAGCATAGAGTTGGAGTCTGAGAAGCATAAGGGCAACCATGCCAAGGAGTGGCCCAACTTAGCCAAGTGGGGTAAGGAGGTGGAGGTTTCCTCCATCCCCATGGATCAGGATGTCAGAGCCTGAGTGAGGTGAGTAGGTCTATGCAAACCTAACTCTAAACACTGAGGGTGTTGAAAGGCCAAAGAAAGAGGTTGACAAATACAGTTTCTCTGAAAAAGAATCTTTAATAGGGAGTTATGAACAGAAATGAGGACTCAAGTGACCATCAAATGGTGGAGTCCCCCACCTGCCCTCCAGAAAATATCCTTTATATAGCAAGCTTATATATCCTTTACAGAACCAGCATGTGCAGCTGGTTACGCCTCTGACTTTTCTTGCAAAACTTGTGACTGCTAAGGTGGTTAGATAAGCATCTTACAAGGGGTTATCTGTTGTTTAAAGTTCTTGCTACAGAACATGTTGATATAGAGGGGTCAAACATCAGACACCATGGCAGTTTCAATTCAATATAGTGTCACTCTTGCCATGCAACAGTCTGTTTTCCTACACTTCACCCCTTAACATTGGCCCTTACAATCTCACATACCTGCCTCTTTCACAATAGTCCCTGCACCAAGAGGGAGGGTGCTTAATGTTATATAGCTTTAATAGTGGTGCATTGGCAATGGAAAACAGAGCAGGCTCAGCAGGACTCCAAATGAAGGAGATTCACATGCTTTGTTGAATCATCTCTAGTCTTTGGAATACCATGGTTCTGGTTTCCTTGGAAGAAGAAAAACAATGAGAGATACATAACACTAGTAATGTGAATAGCAGAAATAAAAAGCACACAAGGATTACAATCAAAGAGAGAAATTCTACGTCAGAATAGAAAGAAAGAAAACCTTATTCCATTAGGGAGCCAACTAAAAACATCATGAAGAAAATTAAAACCCGGTTCTTCTTTAGAGATTTATTGTAGCCAGGAAATAATCCAAGATTTAACCCAAATTGTAGATAAATAATAAAAACTTAAAAGCAATGGTCAGGGTTAAAATCTAATAAGCAGGTGTGCTTATTAGACGTGGTTTTGTTCTGAAACATAATTTTCCTCTCTTCAGTCCCCCTTTTCTACCAAAAAGAAATAGTAAGACCAATTTATTTGCAAAATAAATTTTAGGCTTATTATACTTGACCTGATAATTTGCATAAAGTGCAAGAATAGCAATTGGCCATATAGGCTCCTTTAAATTTGCCTTTGCTGGAACTTTTTCATAAGGATTTTGAGATTAAACTTTTAAAAGCCTCTAGATGTTTAGAAGCCAAGCCAAGGATGTGCCATCCTGTAATGCCTGTATAAATTGGATGAATTCCTTTCTTCTCAAGGTCTCAAAATATCTTGAGGTTCCTGGGCCTGTCAGAAAGTTAACACTCTTTACTTACCACGAGGTCAGGAATCTTGCAAGGTCAGGAATCTTGTAAGTGAAGCATATAGACAAGGTACCGGGCCAGTTTTTCCAAGGGGGTTCGTATTGGCTCTGTAAAGTCAACCTCAATTCCTCAAAACTGTTTGGTCATATCTGAAAATTACCAATGTTTCCAATGTGTCCTATTATAAAAGAAAACATTCTTTTTTATTATTATTATTATTATACTTTAAGTTTTAGGGTACATGTGCACAATGTGCAGCTTAGTTACATATGTATACATGTGCCATGCTGGTGTGCTGCACCCACTAACTCGTCATTTAGCATTAGGTATATCTCCTAATGCTATCCCTCCCCCCTTCCCCCACCCCACAACAGTCCCCAGAGTGTGATGTTCCCCTTCCTGTGTCCATGTGTTCTCCTTGTTCAATTCCCATCTATGAGTGAGAACATGCGGTGTTTGGTTTTTTGTCCTTGCGATAGTTTACTGAGAATGATGATTTCTAATTTCATCCATGTCCCTACAAAGAACATGAACTCATCATTTTTTATGGCTGCATAGTATTCCATGGTGTATATGTGCCACATTTTCTTAATCCAGTCTATCATTGATGGACATTTGGATTGGTTCCAAGTCTTTGCTATTGTGAATAGTGCCGCAATAAACATACGTGTGCATGTGTCTTTTTAGCAGCATGATTTATAGTCCTTTGGGTATATACCCAGTAATGGGATGGCTGGGTCAAATGGTATTTCTAGTTCTAGATCCCTGAGGAATCGCCACACTGACTTCCACAATGGTTGACAGTCCCACCAACAGTGTCAAAGTGTTCCTATTTCTCCACATCCTCTCCAGCACCTGTTGTTTCCTAACTTTTTAATGATTGCCATTCTAACTGGTGTGAGAGGGTATCTCATTGTGGTTTTGATTTGCATTTCTCTGATGGCCAGTGATGATGAGCATTTTTTCATGTGTCTTTTGGCTGCATAAATGTCTTCTTTTGAGAAGTGTCTGTTCATGTCCTTTGCCCACTTTTTGATGGGGTTGTTTGTTTTTTTCTTGTAAATTTGTTTGAGTTCATTGTAGATTCTGGATATTAGCCCTTTGTCAGATGAGTAGGTTGTGAAAATTTTCTCCCATTTTGTAGATTGCCTGTTCACTCTGACGGTAGTTTCTTTTGCTGTGCAGAAGCTCTTTAGTTTAATGAGATCCCATTTGTCAATTTTGGCTTTTGTACATTCTTATTGAAGTAATGCAAATAAATATATTGTTATAAAAATAATAATACTCTTGAATAGTTTAGAAATTTTGGAGAAATTAGGTACAGAGAAAGGTAAATGTTTCCATTTTGCTCATAAAAGTATAATTTACCCAATGGCTGTAAGCAACTTTTCTTTTCTTTTTTTACTGTAGGTAAACTTTTCTTTTGTTGTTATTGTTTGTTTTTTGTTTGTTTGTTTTGTTTTGTGTTGAGACGAGGTTTTACTCCTGTTGCCCAGTCTGGAGAGCAATGGTGTAATCTTGGCTTACTGCAACCTCCACCTCCTGGGCTCAAGCAATTCTCCTGCCTTAGCCTTCTGAGTAGCTGGGATTACAGGTGCATGCCACCCCGCCCAGCTGATTTTTGTATTTTCTGTAGTGACAGGTTTTTGCCATGTTGCCCAGGCTGGTCTCCAACTACTGAGCTTAAGCAATCCACCCACCTCCGCCTCCCAAAGTGCATGGATTACAGGCGTTAGCCACCACAACCAGCCATAAAGTTTTCTTGACTCTGGAAAACAGTATATAAAAAGAATCAGCAATGTTTCAAACAAAAAGTCATTTTTAAAAAATCATTTTTTAGTCTTTCATCAGTTCAGTTCCATGTAATTCTTGTTTTGCTTGATGCTGAGTTAGCAATTTCATGAACACATCAATTTTTTATTAGAATTCCAGAAATTTTTACCTAGTCCAATGGTATGATCTCCGAAGTTATCCTTAAAACCTGTATTCTTGATTAGTTGTCAGAGTCCTTCCCATTAATTTCCTTGAACACCAAACACTTTAGAATTTGCAAAAAGCTTTTAGAAAAAAAGCATCAGAATAAAACAATTTACTGCATATACCAAGACATATAAGATTTTAGGACTCTCACAATTTCAGAATACATATTAATAACATAGTCTTACAAATACAACTCAAGGAAGCTAAATATCATTTCTTATTTGACAATGTTTCCCATATAATTTTAACATACCAAATAAGCCAAATATGTCTCTGTTGGCCTTTCAGAGAGGGATTGGGGATTAAACTAAGACCAGAGGACCTAGGAGATCAAGTCATACAACTACTGGAAAGAAGAGCATGCGTGCCAAAGGAACAGCAAATGCCAACACTATCTGGCATGTTCTAGAAGCCATGAAGAGGTCGATGTGGCTGGGAGAAATAACAAGTGGGAGAGAAGGGAGCCAGGTAATGGGGCCAGATCATATAGGGCCTAGTAAGGAAAGAGAGAGGGAGAAAGAGAAGTTGGGGTGAAGAAAGGTTGGCCAACATTTTGGGGGAATAAGTTTATGTTAAAAACAGAAGAATATTGGCAATTTTCTCCTCTGTCCACATATCAAATAAATCTCTCAAAAAGCCTGATGGCTTCACTTGACATCTCAGAAAAAATTTACAGTAGCACACTTAGCAAAGCCTCCTGTTACCCTAGTTTTGTTTCTTCCATTTCATGAGGTGCTTAACAGCAGTGTGAGACATAAAACCCTGCCTGATTATGAACTAATAAATAAATAGCGTAAAACAAAATGAGAGCCTCGGAAACTCAGCAGCTTCTCTCTCAGTTGTAAATACTATTCTTCTTCATCATTTGTCTGTGTTCCTGCGTGGCATTAGGTTGCTGCTCCGGACTGGTCAGGGGAATGGGTAAGACACACTGAGTTTCTATCTACCACTTCCTAGACATGTGACCCTCTGCTACAACCCCAGTTAGAGTCACTCTAATCTTGTCCCTGGACTGCAACAGCATCTTAACTGGTTCTCCTGATTTTTTTGTTGTGTTGTTTTGTTTTGTTTTGTTTTGTTTTGTTTTAGTTAGAGTCTCTCTCTGTCTCCCAGGCTGGAGTGCAGTGGCGTGATCTCGGCTCATTGCATCCTCAACCTCCTGGGTTCAAGTGATTATCCCACCTCAGCCTCCTGAATACTGGGATTACAGGTGCCCACCATCATCCCTGGCTAATTTTTGTATTTTAAGTAGAGATGGGGTTTCACCATGTTGGCCAAGCTGGTCTCGAACTCTTGACCTCAAGTGATCCACCGACTTCGGCCTCCCAAAGTGCTGGGATTACAGGCATGAGCCACCGCACCCGGCCTGGTTCTTCTGTTTCTTGCCTCACTATAGGCTATTCTCCAGGTGTGAAATAATAAATATATATTTTGGTCTCCACCCCGGGTTCCTGATGTAGAGCTCCTAAAGCCATGGTAGATAGGGGTGCGAGAATCTTTTGTTCTAGTATTTGGTGTTTGACCACAGTTCCTGACGCAAAACTCCTAAGACCTTTGTAACTTCCTGAGTGATAAGAGACATAGAGTTCCTAAGTCACTTCGAATTTTCTGCACAATAGCAGCATTTTTTGAACTAACGAGGTGACTCTTGGTGGGCTCCTGGATAGCTTCAGGATGGGGCTGGTTGCCAAGGGAACCAATTGTGTGATAAAAGGAAGCCTCCATAAAAACCCCAAAGGACAGCTCAGAGAGCTTCCAGGTTGCTGGACATGTGGAGGTACATGGAGGTTAGCGTGCCCAGACAGGAAATGGAAGCTCCACACCATTCCTCACCCTATGCATCTCTTCAGCTGATCATTCATCTGTATGCCTTGTAATATCCTTTATAATAAACTAGTAAATGTGTTTCCTGTGTTCTGTGAGCCATCCTAGCAAATTAATCAAACCCAAAAAGGGGGTCATGAGAATTCCGATTTATAGCCAGTCAGTCAGAATTATAAGTAACAATCTACTACTTGCCACTTGGCATGTATAGTGTGAGGGCAGTCTTGTGGGACTGACTTACGGGATGTGACTTATGGGATGTGACTCTAACTCCAGGTAGCATCAGAATTGAATTGGAAGACACCCAGCTGGTGTCTGCTGGAGGATTTTGGTGACCAGAGGGGAATAGGGTTGTGTCAACTGTGTAAGAAAACCTGTTGTGTCTCTTACAGACCAGGTAACTACCAAAATGATATTTAAAGGTAAAATCAGATGAACTGTCTTTCTTAGAACTGTCCAGAGCTTCCCAATGACCAGAATAAACATCTACACTTCTTGACACGGCATTCCAAGATCTACGTGAATGGACCAGCTTTTAAACTCTCCAGCACGCCTTGTTCTACTCACACCCAGCACCATGCTCCAGCCACTCTGGCCTCTTTCTTTCTCCCTAAAGAAGCCACACTTGGTTCCATCTCGGGTGCTCTGCGTCTGCTGTTCTTTGTGCTTGGCATGCTCTGCGCCCCCCAGCCTGCCCCATCCCCCACGACAGCATGCTTCTCTCCTTCCCATTTTCAGTTCTCACCTCAGAAATGCCTGAGTGGACCACCCTAGCTAAAGCAACTGTCCCCAATCAGACCCTCTCCTTCACAATACTCTATCTTCTTTATACCACATATCACTGCTTTATTTCTGTGTGTATTATCTATCTCCTCCCATTAGAATACAAGTCCCTTAATAAAGGTAGGGACTTCATCTGACCTAATCACTGCTATATCCCCAAGCCTTGAACAGTGCTTGTCCATAGTAAATGTTCAATAAATATATGTGATGCATTAATTACCATTACTTTCTGAATACAATCCAAATTTCTTATCATGAAAATCAAGTACTACATCATCTTCTGTTGGCTTATGTCTTCAGGCTCATCTGCTGCTGCTCCACCCCGCTCCAGGAAGCAACTGGGAGCCACTGTAAAGTATTGATGGTCTGGTAAGTCTAAAAAGAGTAACTCTAAGTATATGAATGGTTTCTATAAAGTTTTTACCACAATCCAAATACTGAGAGGGAGGGAAGGCGGAAAGTGGAGAGGGAGGGAGGAAGGAAGGAAAGTGGGGAGGAAGGAAGGGAGGGAGGGAGGGAGAGAAGGGAAAAAGGAAGAGAAACAGACTCCCGTGTGTTGGACATGAGTCAGGGTGGGTAAAGGATATAAAAGCATCAAAATAAGAAGCTTACTTCTCATAGAGGGGGATTTGAATAAAGGGAAGAATTAGAATAAAGGATGGGGGGTTCTAAATGGAAAATTACAAAGATAGAAGATTTTACAAGTGTTATAAGTTGATATGGTTTGGCTTGTGTTTCCACCCAAATCTCATCTCGAATTGTAATCCCCACATGTTGAGCGAGAGAACTGGTGGGAGGAGATTGGATCGTGGGGGTGGATTCCCTCATGCTGTTATCATGATAGTGAGGGAGTTCTCATGAGATCTGATGGTTTAAAAGTGTTTGGCAGTTCCCACCTCATTCTTGCTCTCTGCTGCCACCACGTAAGATGTGCCTTGCTTCCCCTTCGCCTTCTGCTATGATTATAAATTTCCTGAGGCCTCTCCAGCCATGTGGAACTGTGAGTCAATTAAACCGCTTTTATTTATAAATTATCCAGTCTCAGGTAGCATCTTTATAGCACTGTGAAAATGGACTAATATATAAGTATAAGCAAGGAAAGTGTCATAAGACATTGGTAATTTGCTACAGAAGTTTACTTATGCATTTTAATTATTTAACTAGACAGGAATTACCTTTCTTCCTTTTGTGGAATCCCCAAAGCCTTGAGTACAGCATTCCTCATGCAGTGGACAGACAACAAATTCTTACTAAGCAAATAAATCAATGGATGAGAATTGAGGGTCTGTGGGGTAGAAAGGGATGAGAGATAGGTAGTTGACAGCAAGGAAAAGCTCATTCCTTCTATGACAAAATCAAGAATATCTCCATGGAGGTAATCCAAGGATCCATCCCAAGGTCGGGGTCAGACAGAGAATCATGCTTCAGCAATGGAAAAAAACATAGTGGAAAATTATTCCTGACAAGAGTGGATGTGAGCCTATAAGTGCACTCATCCATGTAGAGAAAAGGAAACCTATACCTGGCCCTCTAACTGGAGCTACTGTATGCTTTCAGGGCAAAGAGATAATTTTTAAGCATTTGAATAGAAAACATTAACAAAACCACCACTGAGAAGCACAATATCTCTTCTGTCCTCCCACTTCACTGCAAACAGGAAAATGGCTTCCAAGGTCAGCTGTAAGGGTAAGGTAAGATTGAACAGCAGCCAGAAGGAAAAGAGGGAATCTGCCTCTTTCAACATATTCTATGGAAATGCACTCCCAGAGCATCTGAAAAACAAAAACAAAAACAAAACAAAGAAACAAAAAAAACAGTGTGCTAAGTGTCTAGGAACAGCAGGCTGATGAGGACAGGCTGCCCTGACTTCCTGCTCTGCTTTCGGCATCTGAGCCACACTTTCCCTTGGGCATGTCAACAGCACTTATGTCCCTGCAGATGAGCAGCTAGTACAGATGTTTAAAGTAAAAGCATAGCCTCAATTTAAAAGCAAGAAGAGAGAGAAGATAAAGTTCTTCCTTTAAAAATAAGAAGAAAATCATTCCTGCCTACCTTCCTTCCTTCTTTTTTTTTTGTTTGTTTTTTGTATGTTTGTTTGTTTGTTTGTTTGTTTTACGTTAAGTTCTGGGATACAGGTGCAGAATTTGCAGGTTCATTTCATAGGTATACATGTGCCATGGTGGTTTATTGCACCTATCAACCCATCATCTATGTTTTAAGCCTCGCATGCATTAGGTACTTGTCCTAATGCTCTCCTTCGCCTTGCCTCCTATACCCCAACAGGACCCGGGGTGTGATGTTCCCCTCCCTGTGTGCATGTGTTCTCATTGTTCAACTTCCACTTATGAGTAAGAACATGCAGTGTTTGGTTTTCTTTTCCTGTGTTAGTTTGCTGAGAATGATGGTTTCCAGCTTCATCCATGTCCCTGCAAAGGACATGAACTCATTCGATTTTATGGCTGCATAGTATTCCATGGTGTATATGTGCCACATTTTCTTTATCCAGTCTATCATTGATGGGCATTTGGGTGGGTTCCAAGTCTTTGCTATTGTAAATAGTTCCACAGTAAACATACGTGTGCATGTGTCTTTAGGGTAGAATGATTTATAATCCGTTAGGTATATACCCAGTAATGAGATTGCTGGGTCAAATGGTATTTCTGGTTCTAGATCCTTGAGGAATCACCACACTGTCTTCCAAAATGGTTGAAGTAATTTACACTCCCACCAACGGTGTAAAAGCATTCCTATTTCTCCACACCCTTGCCAGCATCTGTTGTTTCCTGACTTTTTAATAATCACCATTCTGACTGACATGAGATGGTATCTCATTGTGGTTTTGATTTGCATTTCTCTAATGACCAGTGATCATGAGCTTTTTTTTCATATGTTTGTTGGCTGCATAAATGTCTTCTTTTGAGAAGTGTCTGTTCATATCCTTTGCCCACTTTTTGACGGAGTTGTTTGTCTTTTTCTTGTAAATTTGTTTAAGTTCTTTGTAGGTTCTGGATATTAGACCTTTGTCAGATGGGTAGACGGCAAAAATTTTCTCCCATTCTGTAGGTTGCCTGTTTACTCTGATGATAGTTTATTTTGCTGTGCAGAAGCTCTTTAGTTTAATTGATCCCACTTGTCAATTTTGGATTTTGTTGCAATTGCTTTTGGTATTTTAGTCATGAAGTCTTTGCCCAGGCCTGTGTCCTGAATGGTATTGCCTAGGTTTTCTTTTAGGTTTTTTATGGTTTTGGGTTTTACATTTAAGTCTTTAATCCAGCAATAAGACAAGCAGAGAGCCAAATCATGAGTGAACTCCCATTCACGATTGCTACAAAGAGAATAAAATACCTAAGAATACAACCTATAAGGAATGTGAAGATCCTCTTTAAGGAGAACTACAAACTGCTGCTCAAGGAAATAAGAGAGGACACAAACAAATGGAAAAAAATTCCATGCTCATGGATAGGAAGAATCAATATTGTGAAAATGGCCATAGTGCCCAAAGTAATTTATAGATTCAATGCTATTCCCATCAAGCTACAATTGACTTTCTTCACAGAATTAGAAAAAAACTACTTTAATTTTATATGGAACCAAAAAAAGAGCTCGCATAGCCAAGACAATCCTAAGCAAAAAGAACACAACTGGAGGCATCACTTCAACAAAACTTGAAGTCATCAAAAGGCTGACTTCAAACTATACTATAAGGCTACAGTATCCAAAATGGCATGATAGTGGTACCAAAACAGATATATAGGCCAATGGAACAGAACAGAGACCTCAGAAATAACACCACACATCTACAACCATCTGATCTTCAACAAAGCTGACAAAAACAAGCAATGGAGAAAGGATTCCCTATTTAACAAATGGTGTTGGGAAAACTGGCTAGCCATATGCAGAAAACAGAAACTGGACCCCTTCCTTACATCTTATACAAAAATTAACTCTAGATGGATTAAAGACATAAATGTAAAACCCTTCGTTTTTAAGGGAAAAGTTTCAAGCACTTTGTGAATATGAACTTATTAATACTCGTAACATCCCTATGATGTAGATGTTTTTAAACCTCCATTTTATAGATGAAGAAACTGGGGCATAAACAAGTTACATATTTTGTCCAGGGACACACAGCAAGGCCAGGATTCAAAATATGCAGACTGCTTCTGGAGGTCAGGCTATTAGCCAGTGCTGTTCCAACTCTCATGGTTATGATCTGCTTGTAATTACCCCAGAATCAAAGTCCTTAAATAAACTGTGAATGTTTTTATGGAAAATATCAAATACATAGAAATGTAGAGAAAATAGTATTATGGACCCCCTTATACTCATATCTCAGCTTCTACAATTATCAAATCATGGGCAATCTTGTTTTATCTAAAACTCTGATCTCCAATAATGAATTATTTTCAAGTAAATTTCAGGCATCATATAATTCCATCTAAAAACACTTTTTGAGTGCAACGTTAGCAGATCATTTTTAATAACAGCTTTATTGAGATATAACTCACATGAGAATGAGTTATATCATATATACCATAAAATTTACCCATTTTAAATTGTATAATTAAATGTTTCATGTATATATTTACAAAGTTACATAATTATTACCACAATCAATTAGAATATTTTTATCATCCCGAAAAGAAGCCCCATAAACATTAATGGTCACATCCCATCTCCTCCTCCTGCCAACTCCTGGCAACCACAAATTCACTTTCTGTCTCTATGGATTTGGCTATTATCTGAACATTTTATATAAACAGAATCATGCAATAATACATGGTCCTTTGTGACTGGCTTCTTTCACCAGTATATTGTTTTCAAGTTTCGTCCATGTCATAGCATGTATGAGTACTTCATTCCTTTTATGGCTGAATAATATTCCACTGTATGGGTATATCACATTTTGTTTTTCCTTTCCTCAATTGATGGACATTTAGGCTGTTTCAACTTTTTGGCTATTATAAGTAATGCTGCTATGAACATTCATACACAAGTTTTTGTGTGAACATATATTTCCATTTCTCTTGGGCATACACCTAGAAGTGGAATTCCTGGATCATATGCTAACTGTATGTTTAACCATTTTTGGAACTGCCAAACTGTTTTCCAAAGCAATAGCTCCATTTTACATTCCCACCATCAATATATGAAGTTTCCAATTTCTTCACATCCTTGCCAACACTTAATTATCTGTATTTTTGATACAAGCCATCCTACTGGGCATGAAGTGGTTTTGATTCTCATTTCCCTGATGGCTAATGATGTTGAGGACCTTTTTATGTGGCTAGCAGATTTAAGCCAACAGACTCTCTCACTTTAGGGTTCTCTTTGAAACACCTCCTTTAATTCTAAAATGTCTGTTCTCTCCCCTTCTACCAATAATTCATCCACTTTAGTACCCCATTTTTTGCCTCCTTCATCCTCTTCCCTATACTTTCAATCATTCCACAATTGGTGTCTAGCCAGAGACCCCATAAAAATATACTTTTTAAAAAGTAGATTTGGAAGTAGGTCTTTGAAATCTGGTGTGTACAAATAAAACCCCTCCATGTTTTATTTTCTTCATAGTAGCTATCACTGTCTGAGATAATCTTATTTGTTTACTTGTTTATAGTCTGTCTTCCCAAATGCACGCTAAAATATAAGACTCATGAGAGGAGAGACATTGCCTATTTGCTTACTATCTCCCTATTGCCTAGAAGAGAGTCATAGCGGAAGCTCAAGAAACATTTGGTATTTGAATTAAGAGTTCTCAGATTGTGGAGTTCTTATTTGATCTTGTTATGCTGCATTGCACACCAACCTTGCACATCTCTTTAAAATACGTTGCGTTTCCTAAGAATAATATCTGAAATACAGGCCATGCATTATGCACATCACCCTTCATCACAGCATATTTATAAAGGAAAAAACATCAGTTAACACTCTAAATGCTCAACATCTATACATTGAAATATTGTGCAAGGAATTTAAATGATGTTTACAGAGAGACTGTAGTATTACAGGGATATGTTTGCTCTATTATATGAAAAAAGCAGGTTACAATATGTATTACATTATGACCACAAACAAGGTTTTTTTTTTTTTTTTTTTTTTTTTTTTCTTTTTTATTGATCATTCTTGGGTGTTTCTCGCAGAGGGGGATTTGGCAGGGTCACAGGACAATAGTGGAGGGAAGGTCAGCAGATAAACAAGTGAACAAAGTTCTCTGGTTTTCCTAGGCAGAGGACCCTGCGGCCTTCCGCAGTGTTTGTGTCCCTGGGTACTTGAGATTAGGGAGTGGTGATGACTCTTAACGAACATGCTGCCTTCAAGCATCTGTTTAACAAAGCACATCTTGCACCGCCCTTAATCCATTCAACCCTGAGTGGATACAGCACATGTTTCAGAGAGCACAGGGTTGGGGGTAAGGTCACAGATCAACAGGATCCCAAGGCAGAAGAATTTTTCCCAGCACAGAACAAAATGAAAAGTCTCCCATGTCTACCTCTCTCTACACAGACACGGCAACCATCCGATCCCTCAATCCCTTCCCCACCCTTCCCCCCTTTCTATTCCACAAAACCGCCATTGTCCTCATGGCCCCTTCTCAATGAGCTGTTGAGTACACCTCCCAGATGGGGTGGTGGCCGGGCAGAGGAGCTCCTCACTTCCCAGTAGGGGCGGCCGGGCAGAAGCTCCCCTCACCTCCCGGACGGGGCGGCTGGCCGGGCGGGGGGCTGACCCCCCCCCACCTCCCTCCCGGATGGGGCGGCTGGCCGGGCGGGGGGCTGACCCCCCACCTCCCTCCTGGACAGGGCGGCTGGCCGGGCAGAGGGGCTCCTCACTTCCCAGTAGGGGCGGCCGGGCAGAGGCGCCCCTCACCTCCCGGACGGGGCGGCTGGCCAGGCGGGGGGCTAACCCCCCCACCTCCCTCCCGGACGGGGCGGCTGGCCGGGCGGGGGGCTGACCCCCCCACCTCCCTCCCAGACAGAGCGGCTGGCCGGGCAGAGGGGCTCCTCACTTCCCAGTAGGGGCGGCCGGGCAGAGGCGCCCCTCACCTCCCGGACGGGGCGGCTGGCCAGGCGGGGGGCTAACCCCCCCACCTCCCTCCCGGACGGGGCGGCTGGCCGGGCGGGGGGCTGACCCCCCCACCTCCCTCCCAGACAGAGCGGCTGGCCGGGCAGAGGGGCTCCTCACTTCCCAGTAGGGGCGGCCGGGCAGAGGCGCCCCCCACCTCCTGGACAGGGCAGCTGGCCGGGCGGGGGGCTGATCCCCCCACCTCCCTCCCGGATGGGGCGGCTGGCCAGGTGGGGGGCTGATCCCCCCACCTCCCTCCCGGATGGGGCGGCTGGCCGGGCGGGGGGCTGACCCCCCCACCTCCCTCCCGGATGGGGCGGCCAGGCGGGGGGCTGACCCCCCCACCTCCCTCCCGGACGGGGCGGCTGGCCGGGCAGAGGGGCTCCTCACTTCCCAGTAGGGGCGGCCGGGCAGAGGCACCCCTCGCCTCCCGGAGGGGGCGGCTGGCCGGGCAGGGGGCTGACCCCCCCACCTCCCTCCCGGACGAGGAGGGAGGACGCTCACTTCTCAGACGGGGTGGCTGCCGGGCGGAGGGGCTCCTCACTTCTCAGACGGGGCGGTTGCCAGGCAGAGGGTCTCCTCACTTCTCAGACAGGGCGGCCGGGCAGAGACGCTCCTCACATCCCGGACGGGGCGGCAGGGCAGAGGTGCTCCCCACATCTCAGACAATGGGCGGCCGGGCAGAGACACTCCTCACTTCCCAGATGTGATGGTGGCCGGGAAGAGGCGCTCCTCACTTCCTAGATGGGATGGCGGCCGGGCAGAGACGCTCCTCACTTTCCAGACTGGGCAGCCAGGCAGAGGGGCTCCTCACATCCCAGACGATGGGCGGTCAGGCGGAGACGCTCCTCACTTCCCAGACGGGGTGGCTGCCAGGCAGAGGCTGCAATCTCGGCACTTAGGGAGGCCAAGGCAGGCGGCTGGGAGGTGGTTGTAGCGAGCCGAGATCACGCCAGGGCACTCCAGCCTGGGCGCCATTGAGCACTGAGTTAACGAGACTCCGTCTGCAATCCCGGCACCTCGGGAGGCCGAGGCTGGCGGATCACTGGCGGTTAGGAGCTGGAGACCAGCCCAGCCGACACATCGAAACCCCGTCTCCACCAAAAAAATACGAAAACCAGTCAGGCGTGGCGGCGCGCGCCTGCAATCGCAGGCACTCGGCAGGCTGAGGCAGGAGAATCGGTCAGGGAGGTTGCAGTGAGCTGAGATGGCAGCAGTACCGTCCAGCTTCGGCTCGGCATCAGAGTGAGACCGTGGAAAGAGGGGAGAGGGGAGAGGGGGGAGGGGAGAGGGGAGAGGGGAGAGGGGAGAGGGAGCTCTATCTACCACACAGTCTTGGGTGCAAAGTCCTCGCTGAATCCTGAGTTCTATCACAAACAAGGTTTTTTAGATGTTTAGAATAGAGATTGTGAAGAAATAAATCAAAATGCTGACAGCGTTGTCTTTGGGTGGTACATTAAGGGCTACTAATTTTCTTTTACTTCTTTCTACTTTTCCACATTTTTAAATTTTCTATCATGAATATGTGTTACTCTTATAATAAGATATAAAAATGACTGTATTTTAAGAAAAGCTAACTGTAACTGCATAGTACTCTCACAATGACAAAGAAGTAGGCATTTTCACTGATTTTTATCCATTTTAAAGCAATAGTTTACAAAATGAAAACATAAGCCATCATTGTTGTTTACATTGCCAAGCTGATGAGGGAAATTTTCTCCTTATAGTAATGTTTCAGTCAATAAACAAAAAATGAATAACAGAATATCACCATTTTTCAAGTCCTAGTAATGGATCTAAGACAATGATCATCACTGGCGACCAGTCATTATGTGTTTCCTAATGAGAAAACACAACATAACCTGCAAGTTGTCTTAGCAAAAATATAACTTAAATTTGATCTGGAGCTTCTGGATCAAGCTACTTGTTCACAGGAAACACAGGAACTAGAAGAACACAGTAAATGATAGTACAGGAATGCAAAATCCAGAATGTGGAAAACTCTAGGACAAACAAAACAGTTCGCTAACAAATAAATAAAAGGGGAAAAAAAAGAGTAGGGAGGTAAGGAAGAATCCTATAGATTAAAATAAACATGAAACACATAGATTAATTGCAACAAATAGGCCTGCACTGTCCAACTCAGTAGCCACTACCCACATGTGGCTAGTCCAAATTGAAGTGTGCAAAATACACACCAGATTTCAAAGACTTAGTATGAAAAAATATATATAAAATATCTTATTAGAATATTTTAACTGATGTGTTGACATAATAATGATAATATTTTGGTACATTGGCTTAAAACAACAAATTAATTTCACTTTTACTTTTTAAATTAAAACTAAAAATTCACATGTGGCTTACATTGCATCTCTATGACAGTATTGCTATTAATATTATTTGGATTCTGATTTAAATACACAAATAATATATATATAAAATAGTTAATTACTTTAGGTTTGATAATGATATTCTGATTATGCTTTTAAAAAATTTTTAAATAGTCCTTATCTTTTATAGCTACATATGAAATATGTAGGGATGGAATGATATTATGAACAGGATTTGCTTTAAAATAATGTGATGGGGAAAAGTGGATAAGCATATAGATAAATAAGAGTGGTCATGAGGTGGTCATGTGGAAATAAATAGGAAATTCATTGTATTAGTCTCTCCACTTTTGCGTATGTTTGACATTTTCCATGATAAAAAGTTAGAAGGGAGTGGGTGAGGCTACAACTGTGGGCATACTTTTAAGAACCAGGAGCAAGACGGTAAGTAGTCTGCCACAGCAACAGACCCCAGACCTGGTATGCTTCACTGTAGACTCCTTATAGGCTACCCTATCCTTGATCTCAAACCCTTCTTCTGTGCTCAACCTCCTTTCTGTTATTTAGCTTTTACTTTGGAAATGCATCCTTGACTTAATTATCTTACCCCAGACCTTCTTTCTGGCTGATGGACCTTAACTCTGTGTGTATTATTTCTGGTAACAAATTCCCCCAAAACGTGGTGAATGAAAACAACAATCATTTTATTATTATTTCTTCTGATCCTGGGGGTTGACTAGGTTGAGCTGGGCAGTTCTCACTAGGAGTTTGTCATGTAGTTACAATCAGGAGGTGATTGAGGCTAGAGCCATCCAAAAGCTTCCTCACTCATAAGTCTGTCAGTTAATGCCAGCTGTTGGTTGGGATGTCAGTTCAGGCTGTCAGCCAGAACACCTATACATGGGTTTTCCGTGTGACACGGGCCTCCTCACCATATGGTGGCTAGGTTTCAAGAGCTCGCATCCCAATAGTAACCCAGGTAATAAGTCTATCACCTTTATGCCATAGTCTAGAAAACATCACTTCAACCATAGTCACCAACCCACCAACATTCAAGGGTAGAAAACATAGGTCCCACCTTTTGATGGAAGGAGTGCCAATATCACATTGGAGATGAGCGTGTGGAACAGAAATCTTGCTGCAGCCATCGTGGAAAATTCTGTCTGCCATACTTTGGATCCCCCTTGGTCTACACATTTATTTCTCTGGTTCTGACTAGTTTCCAATTATTAGGAAGCCAAACAGCACTTTTTCTGCTTAGGACTATCATCTATCTGATCCTGCTCAGCTTGCACATCATTCTAGCCACTGGTACTGCTTGCTCACAGACTTCTGCCTTTACCTCTTAACCCCCTCTATTCCTCCTTCATAATGTCTTGTCTGCTCCAAAATGTATAAGGACATAACATTAGAAAATAACATTGGCCATATACTCTTGAAAATACCCTACTTCTACAAACCTGACCCAAGAAATACAAACAGGCTGATATGAAATACAGTGAAAATAAACATGCTTAATTAAATTTTAAAACTAGTCAATGACTGTGCATTCTTAATGTTTGGTTTATGTCATTTATTATATAATGAACAATAAAAGTGTTCAATGTCAGTGCCCTGGATAAGGTCTTACTTTTAAGTACCAGGTAGAAAAAAAAATCATTCTACATAGAAGATCCCTATCACCAGAAACATTATGGCACCCTCTGCTGTCAGGAAACAACAGTTAAAGGTACCCTGTGTTCATTTTCCCTGCAGGATTCTCCAGCATCCTGTTCCCATAGGCTGCCAATCATCTTATCCAGATGTAAAAGCATAATTTGGAGAAGTACAGAAAAGAAGGGGCTTAATGCAGGCAAGATATTAAAGGTAAAGGTAAAAAATAAAAACACATCAGTGTATGTAGTTCAATGTAAATAAGTCTGAAAGAGGAAAAGAAGCTTTGTATAGAACCTCAAGAGGTAGCCCATCAAAAACATAATACAGCTATCCTTGTCTAAGCCCTTTATATAAGTAGTTAATCTTGACAAATTGCCCATGAAACATAGAAAGGTTAAATATAGCCCAAAGTCACACAGCAAGTAAATGGCAGAACCAAGATACAAACCCCAGAAATCTGTCTCTAGAGCCTGTATCTTTAACCACTCTGCTCTACTGCCTAATAAATAGCTATGACTACTAATGGGAAAAAAACTTCCTTAAGTATATCAAGAACTACTATTATCAAGAACTACTATTAGGTATTATTGCCATTACCTAAAATTGGCTGTCAGGAAAATTTTTTGCCCCGCGTAAAGCAGAGAAAAAGTAATCCAAGTCTCCCATCCACAATTAAGCCATTCTGAAGTTTAAGATTACTTTCCCTTCTAAATTTAGAAACAAATTTGTTCTTTGGAGAAATCAAAATGTATTACACTAACCTCAAAAGTAATTTCTCTCATCACAACCTCACTAAAATCTGTCAGCTGCTTTTACAGAGAATGGATTCCTCCTATAGCAGACTCAAAGCTTGCGCAAGCTGATTGTTTAATCCACCAACCAACTAGTCAACTGAGCAGTCACTCAGGATGTTCCAAATCCAAAGACTGGTTCACTAACCCAGTGAAACCTATAGTGGAGTAGGGAGCCTTTCCTAATGAAGGACAGAGCAACTAGTTATCTTCCTCCATAGAATAATGAGCCAAATAGTTCTGCACCAGAATGAGAGGGATGCTCAAAAGGTTGGAGAGCTCTGGGCTGCAGACTGAATGAAGCAGGACAAACTTCCTGGTATGGTGGTAGAAGAACATCACATTAGTGAGACTCTGTAGGCAGAGTAAGGATCAAGGCCATATCCACTCAAGGCCTTCTGTCCCTGGTCAGACTTCCAAGTCCCCCTTGCTCAGAAACCAGGTGATAACAGTAGGGCCTAGACTCTGTTCCAGTCACAGGAGACATGATGGAATTGGTACAGTACACTAGGAGCACACGTTGGAAACCACCTCAATGCTACAAACAGGAAGGGCATGAACCCTAATATCTATTGATGGTCCAGTCACTGTGCCACTGCAGGCACAGTCACTAGTGCTTCAGACTTTCCCTTATTTAAACCTCACAATTAAAAACCCCATGAGGCTGTGACCAATATCCCTATTTCACACAGAGGAAAGTGTCTAAGAAATTAAGAACTGACCCAAGGTTACACAGCAGTATGGACAGAATTTGAACTTCTGTCTCTTTCCATAGTCCAAGCCATTTCTATTATATCAAGCTGCCCATGCAACAATTAATGACATTGGGCAACTATGATAGTTGTTTCTGACTCCTCCCCTGAAATTTTAGACCGGCCTACAAGCCAAATGTTTGGACATAAAAATACACCTAGATTGTGATGCTATTGTAACACTAGGAAGTACAGCTTGGGAAGGATACCTCTCCTACTTACTCCAAGTTTTCTATTCTTCTCTCATATTCCTGTTTCCTGTTCCAATCCCAGATCATCTCTCTTGAGCTGTATGATTTGGGTAGGTGTTTCTCAAAGAAGACCACCCTACTTATGCCAGCCTCCAAGGTATTCATATACAGAACCTTAAAGGATAATGATACAGAAAATAAAGAGAAACTCTTCCTTTGCAGACCTTCTAAGAAAACTTGGACAAGTAAATTGAAGTTTGCTGGGCTTCAATTTGGCCAAGCAAAACCAGAGTGAGTTGGACTATATGATCTCTAATTCCCTTCCAGCTTTAGAGTCTGTAATTCTATTATTTTTAATTAAATCCACTAATCTTCACAATAAAATAACCACAAAGAAATATATCAACTTATAAAGAGGTCAAAAGAGACAGATTAATTCTGACAAATACTGCTTTGTGCCTAGGACATCAATGTGATTTTTTTTTAAGTGCACAGATTTACATTGGCTGGTATTATTTCATTCTTGAGATGACAGAGTGGAAGGCAGGCCTTGCCTGATGCCACAGCCAACTATCTCTGGAGGTCAGGTCAGTTTTAGAATCTATACCAGAAAGAGGTTATTTATCTCATGCTCCACAAGTTACCTTTGGCCCACAGGCTCTGATTACCTTCTATCCATAGGATGTCAGGGCAATACTAGGGCTGTCTCAGGGTCTTTGGAGTGAGGGATTTCTCCATTTTCTTGACTCAGCTAATTGAACAGAAAAGTCTTCCCCCTTTAGAAGTATTGGAAAGAAAGCCTCCCTCTTTCAGGGCTCCACCATTCATCCCACCCCATCAGACAAGAGAGTAACTTGGCAAGATTTGGGAGAAAAGGCATTGCATATGCATGGTCTAGGCCCCTTTCTAGGATCTAGCCTTTCCCCAGGCAGCTGCAGTGCTTAGACTCACTCCTCCCTTCCCCAGGGTAGATCCTACCCTGTGGGGAGGAAGGTCTTCAGTCAGCGACTATGTGGGTATGTTCAATTTAGAGCAAGGAAGAACAAACTCAGTTTGGCCTTGGTTCCAAGCCACAATCTCTTTTCCAGCTTTATCATCAATATCTGACTCTCATATCTACTTCACAATTGATTCAGAACTTGATTCAAAACTCCAGAAGAGGATTATACCCCTTTAAAACTTTAAGAGAAGGCACTGATCATATTGAGTTCAATTATCAGGCACTGTACTAAGTGCTCTAAAGTAATTCAGAATTCAACAAAGGAGATTAGTGTGTAAATAATCTAAGCAAGGCAGAATGTAATAAATCCCATCATAGATTCAAGCAGATGCTGCTGGGATGCCAAGTAGGAGGTGGGGAGAGAGGATGGGGAACAATAGTCCAGGACAATCAGGATAGGTTTCCAAAAGAAATTTTTTGATGTTGTAACCAGGCCCCGAGAGAAGACCCAGAACCGTACCTGCGTGTCAAGATTCTGCAGGCTCAGGCAGGCTCAGCTCCTCAGTGTCCCCATACATTTGTAAAATATGAAGTCAATGGCCAAGTCCCACCTAAGCCCATTCTACTGGCAATGGTTGGAATTACAGCAGCCTCTAGACAGGCTAAACTGTTTTTTGCCATTCTTAGCTCGTTCTGAATTCTCTGACTCTAGAAAAATAGAATATGTAAGATGAGGAAAAGGACAGAGTGAAAATGGGACAGAATAGTTGGAAGGAGGTGGGTGATTACAAGAAGTTTTGACTCCAATTTGAACATATGTTGTTTGCCTCAGGAAAAATAAAAGTGCAACCAGCCTGACACTTTGATTCTGATCAGAGGCTTACAAGATTAAACACTTGGCATGCCTAAAGGACAAAATCTGGTCAAGAACGATTGTATCACATATCACAGACTGGGCCTCTTTGCTAATTGACATCTACAGAAATTTAAGCTTGACCACTTATTCTAAAATACAGAATACATAAGTCACAGGTTTACACACCTCCCAAAGACTATACCTTTGCGGTAACTATGTGGCAGAACCAAGGCAAAAAGTTATCAACAGTCTATTTCTAAAAACCCCTTACTTATTGAGCCACTTAACATGGATGTTAGAAATCAGTCAATGCACTCCTCTAGCACTTTCTATCAGACACATCCACTTCTCCTAGTGCAGGAACAACTTGAGGTCACTCTATGTCTCATTTTTTAATTACCCAGCTCTGTACATAATTGGTGCAAAATAAATGTTTGTTAAATGAAATAAGGGAATCAAACAACCAGATTCCAGCATGACCTAATTAATCCCTGTGTGTCCTAGTTTTAGAAAGTGTGATACCATCACATTTCAATCAATATGTTCTAGATTAAACATTTCTGAATTTTTGTGCATGTGTGTACATACACTCACCCTTCTAATCACATCCTTACATATGGTGAAAACGTGGAACACATTATGCTTTATATCTCACTAGAAATTCAACAAATTCTTATTAGTATCTATAAAGCAAGGTACTACAAGAGATGAAGGCTCCATCACTGTCCTCAAAAAGTAATAGGCTCTTTTTCTCATCCCCACTCCCACTGGGTTAGTGTCCTTCCACAGCCCACCTTAGCTCTCATCACGCTGTTATCTCCTATGTTTGTCCTCCACAAGCCAACTGCCAGAGGGCTTTCAGGGTCACAACTGTAGCTCTGCCCTGCAGTTTTATCCAACGGTAAGCTTTATATAAATTGTTTTTATACATTGTTGAAATGAGGAGGGGAATGGCAAAAATTCAACCACAATAAAGGAAATGGTTAAGTCCTTTAAGACTGGTACAAAGTACTATAGAGTTTAGAAGAAAGAGAGGTTACAAAAGAATCTGGATATTAATTAACATTCATTATATAACATTCATTAACATTAACATTCCAAGCCACAGTCTCCTTTCACAATCAGGGATATAGGCCTGTAATTTTCTTTTCTTATAGTGTCCTTGTCTGGCTTCGGTATCAGGGTAATGTTGGCTTCATAAAATGAGTTTGGAAGTATTTCCTGTTCAACTTTTTGGAAGAGTTTGAGGATTGTTATTAGCTCTTCTTTAAATGTTTGGTAGAATTCCACTATGAAGTCATCTGTTCCTGGCTTTTCTTTGATGGGAGACTAATTAGATTCTATGTCCTTACTTGTTGGTCTGCTCAGATTTTCTATTTCTTCCTGATTCAGTCTTGAATCAAGACTTGGTAGGTTGTATGTTTCTAGGAATTTATCCATTCCTTCTAAGTTATCCAATTTGTAGGCACAGTTAGTAGTAGTTGATAGTAAAGAAAGTAAACCCTGAGCTGGTCCATGAAGAATAGGCAGGTTTCTGGCCAGGTGCGGTGGCTCATGCCTGTAATTCCAGCACTTTGGGAGGCTGAGGTGGGTGGATCACCTGAGGTCAGGAGTTCGAGACCAGCCTGGCCAACATGGTGAAACCCTGTCAAAAATACAAAAGTTAACCTGGTGTGGTGGCAGGTGCCTGTAATCTCAGCTACTCGCGAGTCTGAGACAGGACAATCACTTGAAATCGGAAGGCGGAGGTTGCAGTGAGCCGAGATTGCGCCACTGCACTCTAGCCTGTGCAATAGAGCAAAACTCTGTCTCAAAAAAAAAAAACACACACACACAAAGAATAGGCAGGTTTCTGACAACCTTTCCTTAAGAAAGGTTGCTCCATGAGGGAAACATATGTACCAAGGCAAGGTGCAAAAATTAAGAAGAGGCATGTTTAAGAAATATACACAAGGAAATAATGAAAAATAAAACTGAAAAGTTTGGAACAATATTTGTAAAAACTTAAAAATGAGGAATCTAGGCTTAGTCAGATACACAGCAGGGAAACTGTACATTATTTTGACCAAAACTGTAACACATTTAAGCTTAGGAAAAGTAATTTGGCAGGATGGATAATAAGGGAGAAAGTGAAGCTGAATGTAGGAAGACTAGGTTGGTATGAGAAAAAAAACAGATGTATAAGAACAAACAAAGGACAAAAGGCAGACCTGTCAATGTATTAACTGAACGTGAAGAAAACTTCACATGAAAATTACCATAGGAAAAAAGTTCACTTAGTAAGAAATAAATTCAGATGAATACAATGCAAACAGTAAACATTTTAAATACATTTAAACAGAGTTGATTACAGTAGCCCCTCTGTATCCATGGGTTCCGCATGTATGGATTCAACCAATCATGGATTAAAAAAAAACAACAACAAATCTACAAAGTTTCAAAAAGCAAAGCTTGAATTTACCATGTGCTAATACTATGTTAAATCCACACAAATGAAGTTATGTGTAGGCACTGTATTAGGTATTATAAGTAATCTAGAAATTATTTCAAGTATGCAGGAGGATGTCCATAGGTTATAGGCAAACACTACACCATTTTATATAAGAGACTTGAGCATTCACAGGTTTTGGTAACCTCAGAGGGTCCTGGAACCAATCCCCACAGATACCACAGGTCGACTGCATTTAAAGTGGCATAGGGTACTTTGAAAAATAAACAAAATTGATAAACCTTTATCCAGACTAAGAAAAAAAGAATGTTAAAATAAGTAAACTCAGAAATGAAAGTGGAGCCACTACAACTGATACTACAAAATGCCAAGGATCATAAGAGACTATTATTAAAAATTATACATCTACAAGTTGGATAACTCAGGAGAAACGGATAAATTCCTAGAAACAAACAATCTAGCAAGACTGAATCCAGAAGAAAACAGAAAACCTGAACAAAGAAGAAGATTGAATGAATAATAAAAATATCTCCCATCAAAGAGAAGCCCAAGATCAGATGGCTGCATGGCAGAATTCTACCAAACATTTAAAGAGGAACTAATACCAATCCTCAAACTCTTCCAAAATTTTGAAGGAGGAATACTTCCAAACTCACTTTATGAGACCAGAATTACCCTGAGATGAAAACCTAACAAGGACATTACAAAAAAAGAAAAATTACAGGCCAATATCCCTCATAAACATCAATGCAAAAATCTTCAACAAAATACCAGCAAACTAAATTCAACAGCATATTAAACAGATCATTCACCATGATCAAGTGGGATTTATCCCTGGGATGCAAGAATGGGCCAACATATGCAAATCAATAAATATAACATACCATATTAACAAGAGTGCAGCACAAAAACCATTTGATCATTTCAATAGATGCAGAAAAAGCATTTGAAAAATTCAACAGCATTTCACGGTAAAAACACTCAACAAATTAGGCATAGAGGGAACGTACCTCAACACAATTAAGGCCATATATGAAATGCCCACAGCTAACCTCATACTTAATAGTGAAAACCTGAAAGCTTATTTTTTTTTTTTGAGATGGAGTCTCGCTCTGTCACCCGGGCTAGAGTGCAATGGAGCAATCTTGGCTCACTGCAAGCTCCACCTCCCAGGTTCCGGCGATTCTCCTGCCTCAGCCTCCTGAGTAGCTGGGATTACAGGCGCCTGCCACCACGCCAGGCTAATTTTCGTATTTTTAGTAGAGACAGGGTTTCACCAAGTTGGCCAGGATGGTCTCGATCTCCTGACCTCATGATCCGCCCACCTCGGCCTCCCAAAGTGCTGGGATTACAGGCATGAGCCACAATGTCTGGCCCTAAAATTAGTAGCATTTATTTACACTGACAATGAACTATTGAAAAAGTAAGAAATCAATCTAATTCTCAATAGCATCAAAAAATACTTAGGAGTAAATTGAATCAAATAAGTGAAAGATCTGTATACTGAAAACTATAAAACACTGATGAAAGAAATAGTAGACAACACAAATAGATGTAAAGGTATCCTGTGTTCCTGGATTGGAAGAATATTGTTGTATTAGTCCTTTCTTGCATTGCTATAAAGAAATACCTGAAAATGGTTAATTTATAAAGAAAAAAGGTTTAATTGTCTCATGGTTCTGCAGGTTGTACAGGAAATATGATGCTGGCATCTGCTTCTTGGGAGACCTCAGGAAACTTTCAATCACAGCAGGAAGTGAAGGGGAGGCAAGCACATCTTACGTGGCTAGCACAGAAGGAGGGTGGGGAGGTGCCACACACTTTTAAATGACCAGATCTCGTGAGAGCTCTATCACAAGCACCAAAAGGGGAAATCCACCCCCATGATCCAATCACCTCCCACCAGGCCCAACCTCCACATTGAGGATTACAATAGAACATGAGATTTTGGTGGGGACACAGATCCGAACCATAGCCATTGTTAAAATGTCCATACTAGCCAAAACAATCTACAGGTTCAATCCAATCCCTGTAGTATGACAGGTCCCCCACAAGGTTGCTTAAGGGTGTATGTCCACTGCCCAAATCCTGAAGGCTGGGCGATGAGTCAACACCATGGTGTGGAGGCGAGGAGCACGTGTCCCTGAGAATCTAAATATTCTAGAGAGTATCTGAGAATGTACCAAGAAAAACAGTCTTATTGCTCAAACACAATAGGCAAAGAGCCAGGAAATTAGCTTAAAAGCAGTTTAGAGATGGGAGGTGGCACAGAGCTCTAGTGGTGTCCTGTTGCCATCCAAGACTCTCCTGTAATTAAGTCCTAATAAACTCATCTGCTCCTCAAGCTGGACTTGTCCCAGTCATTCTTTGGTCTCTCGGCTCCTTCCCACTTTGAGTTGGAACATTATAGTCCCAGGTTTTTCTCATAACAACCCCTATCAAAATTCCAACGTCATTTTTCACAAAAATAGAAATAACAATACCATAATTTGTATGGTACCAGAGAAGACCTGAATAGCCAAAGCAATCTTAAACATAAAGAACAAAGTTGGAGGCATCACACTACCTGACTTCAAAATCTATTATAAAACGATAGTAATCAAAACAGCATGATACTGGCATAAGAACAGATATGTTGACTAGTGGAACAGGAGAGCCCAGAAATAAACCAACACACCTATAGTCAATTGGCTTTCAATACATATGCCAACACTACACAATGAAGCCAGTCTCTTCAATAAATGGTGTTGGTAACACTGAATATACACATGCAGAAGAATGAAACTGGATCCTTATCTCACACCACATATAAAAATCAACTCAAAATGGTTTAAAGACTTAAACATAAGACCTGAAACTATAAAACTACATGAACAAAACATAGGGGAAATGCTCCATAACACTGGTATGGGCAAAGATTTCTCGGATATAACCCCAAGAACACAGACAACAAAAAATACATGGCGCTGCGTCAAACTAAAAAGCTTCTGCATAGTGAAGCGAATGATAGAATGAAGAGACAACCCATGAATTCGAAGAAAATATTTATAAATCATACATCTGTAAGGGGCTAATATCCAAAATACATAAGGTACTCAAGCCACTAATAAGAAAATGAACTCAATTAAAACATGGGCAAAGGATGTAAACAGATATTCCTAAAAAAGATACAAATGGCCAACAAATATATGAAAAGATGCTCATCATCACTAATCAGAAAAATGCAAATTAACACAAGGTATCACCTTACACCTGTTAGAATTACTATTATCAAAATGATAAAAGTGTTGACAGGGTGTGGAGAAAAGGGAACACTTGTGCACTGACATTGGGAATGTAAATTAAAACAGCCAGTATTAAAATCAGCATGGAGACAGAAAACTAAAAATAGAATTACCATATGATCCAGCAATCCCACTTCTGGACATATAGCTAAAGGAACTGAAGTCAGTGTGTCAAAGAGGTATCTGTACCACCACGTTCACTGCAGCATTATTCACAACAGCTAAGATATGGAAGCAATCTTAATGTCCATCATCATATGAATGAAAACAAAATGTGGCATATATACTCAATGGAATACTATTCAGCCCTATAAAAGAAAGAAATCCTGTCACTTGTGACAGGAACCTGGAAGACATTATACTAAATGAAATAACCCAGGCACAAAAAGGTAAATACTATGTGATCTCAGCTATCTGTGCAATCTAAAAAAAGGTGAATTCATAGAAGTAGAATGGTGGTTACCAGAGGCTGGGAGAGAGAAGTGGATGGGAAAAGGGGAGATGCTGATCAAAGGGTACAAAATATCAGTCAGACAAGAGGAATAAACTTTACTGATCTATTACACAGAATGGTGAGTATAATAAATAATGCATTGTACATTTCAAAAATATTAAGAGAGTAGATTTTAAGTGGTTTTTTAACCACAAAAAATGGTATGAGGCAATAAATTTATTACATTGATTTAATCATTCTACACTGTAAACATATATCAAAACATCACATTGTACTCCATATATATAATATACACAATCATCAATTAAAATTTTAATAACACAAAGGACAAAAGAAAAATAAAGTGGCATAGTTTTGAACAACTCCCATTTAAAATTAATTCATTTCAAATTAAACTATTCAACTAGTGAATACCTATTGCCAGGCACTTATAAAATAATGTTGGCTCTTTAGTACTTAGTAAATTTATTTTGATGCATAACCAAAATAAAAGGGAAATTTAACATGTATATCATATGAAAATAGGTTTTAGTGAAGAAATAAAAACTGAGTTTGATTTTAAAATCCATGACACTATAAACAAACTACTACTTCAAACATAAGCTAAAGTTAATTCATACAGAGTTCTATGTACTGGTTAAGAAGACCCCAGAAACTAAGAAATGAACAACTTGATATACACTCATTTTTTTTTGATACATACATCTTTAATGATAAAAGAAGCTGAGATGCTATGCACCAAAAAATTCATAAGAGTATTGTTATTTTACTTTTTTCAAAAATAATACAAATAAACTATAGACACAAATTCTGCGGCAGGGCAACCTAACTTATTTCAGGGACAGATAATTCTAGTGTACTTAAGATCTGTCTAAGTATTTAACATTCCTGTAAGCATTATAAAAAAGAATAGGAAAAGAATGAAGTTGTCTGTTAAAATGTTAACAGTAGTTCTCTCTGAAAGAAGGGATTGTTCAGAGTTTTTTACCTTCTTTCTTATAGAGGTATAACCTATACTTATGAAGTCAGAGAAAGAAAAAATATTTAAGGGTAAAGTTATGTATTTTAAGTTTTGCATACTGAATGGTAAGGGATGTGGATTTTATTCTGATTGTGAATGAGAATTGTTGAAGGATTTTAATCATCAAGTTGACGTGTCATGAACAAATACTTGAAGCAACCCTGGGTACCGAAGCCTAGAGACTTTAAGTACATTTGAAAATTGCTTTAAGTGCATGACTGGACAGCATAAACGAGTGATTGCATATGTACTCTGCATTATTTTGGACATGTTTGGATCCTAAGTTAAAGAAACAATCAGATTGTGAAATAAGACTTTCTAACTAGAGTCACCTAAAAAATGAAAGGTTAATCTATCAAATCATGAGCTCTTCAATGATATAGATGACTAGCTGTGAGGGGTATTTTAGCAAAATGGAAGTTTAGGTCAAAAGCAATGTGGTAAAAGTGGGTTTGGAGTCAGACTTGGATCTGATTCCCAACTCCAACATATAGTGTCTGTTATTTACCCCCAATGTGTCATTTTAACCTCTAAACCTCAGCTTTCTTGTCTATGAGGACAACACTTACCCCACAGAATCATTATAGTAATTAATGCTAATGCATGACCCAGCACAGATGTTGAAAACAGAAGAGCCTTATTATTATATACTCACTCCTATTTAAAGATCCAATGATTCAATGATTAAAAACAATAACATGATTGGTTTGGCAGAATAATACCAAACATAAAAAGTAATACATCTGGACCAAGCACAGTGGCTCATGCCTGTAATCCTAGCCCTTGGAAGGCTGAGGTAGGAGAAATGCTTGAGCCCAGGAGTTCAAGACCAGCCTGGACTTTGTTTCTACAAAACAATTAAAAATTAGCTGGGCATGGTGGCACACACCTGTAGTCCCAGCTACTCAGGAGGCTGAGGTGGAAGGATCAGTTCAGCCCAGGAAGTCAAGGCTGCAGTGAGCTACGATCACTTCACTACACTCTAGCCTAAATGACAGAGCAAAACCACTTCAAAAAAAAAGTATTAGATCTGGAAAACTAGTCTTTCCTTATCTGTATACTAATTGGTAATACCCAGGAACATCCTTTCCCAAATGAAGATCAGCACTGCTGCTCTGGCCAGGCCAAGGAAACAGATGAAGGGAAAGAACATAAGAAGAGTGGAATACAGAAGACAAGAAGGTGGGATAAAATAAAGATCTGAGTCCCAAACTGCTGCCTTTATCTAGGTGAATAAATTTCAACAAAAGAAGAAATAAATGTGCCAGAACTCTTAGGTTTTCTAGTTAAAAGGCTAACTTCCTTATTCAAAGAAGATTCAAATAGCTCAAAGTTGGAAATACAACTGGTGCTCAATAGGTACTTATCAACTGATAAATGTACATTTTACATCCTAGCCTAATGGTAAAGCTATTATGGAGATAATAGTGTCAAAGTCGGCTGGATCATCAAACATATTTGTTAACTTTGTTCCTGAAGTAAGAGGTATATTTAATTCCACTACATGAGCCCAAAAAAGTATTATGAAATCAGAGCTCTTGCCAGGAATATCCCATGCCCTTCCCACTCATCCATCCCCTATTTTCACACGCTTAGGGAAGAAATATTCTATTCATTTACAATAAGACATCCACTCCTTGCATAAAGAAAAATGAGGACATTGATCAAATATGATGAACACTAGAATGTACTGCTGTGAGGACAAGGACTTTTATCTTTATTGTTCACTGTTGTCTCTACAGCATCTAGAAACATATCTGCCACATAGCAGTTGCTCAATAAATACTTGCTAAATGAAGGAATGAATGACTCTTTGAAGAAATAATTTTGGGCAACCTAAAAAAAACTGTTTTCAATGTTGATGTTTTTATTAAGGCTTTGGAAGAGTCTTATTATTTTACATAATAATTTTCCCAACTACTTTTACGGAATACCTCAAAAGAAAGAAAATTTCTTTTACATTATAGAACTGATGATACTGCCCTAATTGAGCCAAACATAGAAAACTTTGGAAAAAACTTTCTATAAAACACTGTTTCAATATAATTTTATTAGCAGTTATTACATCAAAATTCACATTTAGAGGATCCAGAGGACTGTCTTAGAAAATTCTAAAGCATATTTAATTAGGTTTTAACAGTAAGGGAGAACTTAATATAACACAGCCCTTAAAAAGTCAAGACTACTACTGAAAATTAAGTGCAGTTCTATCAAGAACTAGAAATGAACTGCGTGCGTAGTGTCACTTAAAGCAAAGTTTCATGAAAATATAATACACTTCTATGAATGTATCAGTGGCAAACATCATTGGCTTCCAAAATACTGACACTAAAGGTATTTCCAATCAAAACACAAGCACAGTGGCTTTCATTCAATATAGAGCTATGATAAGTCTATCAAGAGACCCTGAATCCTTACGTACTTGCACTATGATTTTATGCTGTGACACTAGTACAAAACACATCAACTCTAATGCATAGATGACAACACATGATAACACGATACCAAGGAAAGCCTTTTTCTATATCAGAAAATGCCAAGTTCTCCAGTACTGCGTAGGCTCGTCATTGCTGATCCAGTGAAATTCTACGTCCTCCAGCTTGAGCAGTATTATAGGATTCACAAATCTTACATTTCATGCCTAATATATGAAACTGAACAGTGGATCGTCCATTACAGTCATTGCAGAGAATCTGAAAAGAGATTAATTCAAATTAAGTATTTTAAACCTTATAAATACAAGTAGCATTGTCTGCTCATAATCCCTTGAAAATCATATTAAAGATGTGAAAATACATACACAAGTCTAAAAATTTCCAAAAGTAGAAATTTCTTCTTATTTTTTCACTGAAAACTCTAAAAAGCTATTAAGGTGGCTCTGAATTCAGAAAATGAAAAGGCAGATTTGAGCAAAAAAAAAGCTTATTTTAAAATAGTTTCCAAATATTAAATAGTATAAATAGTACAAGCAAGAAAATTAACCTAGGCATAATCAGATGAATACCTGATACTTATAATTCAAAATAACAACATGATTTCATTATTTTTCAGTCAGAAATGTATCTCAATAAAACCAAAATTTTTACACAAATAATATTTTTGCTTATTTTTTAGGTTTAGTATACTGTTCCCTGTCTTCTCTGCCTTAGGAATGAATTAAATTCCAAAAAGAGTGTTCCTAAAATTGAGTAAACAGAGAGGCTCTTCGCTCATCCCTACAATAACAATAAGATGCCGTTTAAGAATTAATTTCTTCTAGTGCTAAGTAAGAACCTGAAAAATAACAAAGGTGTTAACCTGAAAATCAATAGATTACTATGCAAGAAAAGCACTAGTTTTTGAATAGTCACACTATAATAAGCAGAAAATTTCCAAATGTGCTCTACATTATAATTTGGAAAATAATTATTTAAAAAATATGATCTAAATGGAGAAAGTGGATTAGTGGTTGCCTAGGCCTGGGCGTTAGGGAATGACTGCTAATGGGTACGAGCGTTTCCTTTTTGGGATGATAAAAATGTTCTAAAATTGTGGTGATGTTTGCATAACTACATGAATATTTTAAAAAGCACCAAATTGTACAATTTAAATGAATGAACTGTATAATACGTGAATTGTATCTTAATGAAGCCATTATTTCAAAAAATTATCTACATGGAACATAGCACACTTCGGCCTCTAGTCAATCACATGATTATCGGTTAGTATTCCAAAAGTGATTTTTCATTGCCCTAACAATTATCCACATGAATTATGAAACACTCCAGTGTAAATAAAACAAAAAATAATTTTCATTTGGCTTTGCTACGTGGTTTTTATCCTCGTATGCTGAAGTATCTGAAGATGTTCAGAAAATGTGTAATATAACCAAAAATTATCTAGCCAGAAAACTAGGCTTTCCCATTCTAATCTAAAACTCAATACCATGTATGGCTGAGAAGAGACAGCAACACATCTTAATTAAAGGAAAAAAGATGATCACTCTTCATCAGCCAAAAGGCACAGAAACAACCTTTTATGCTTTAGGTTGCAAGCTAATTGCAACCAAATAAAGAAAGTCAAGACCCTCTGAATCTATTCTGGTTCAGGGCTGCCTGATTCACAAACTGTTTTATCAATTAAGTTCTGTTAAATTTAATTTGTGTAAGGTTTTGCTTCAAACAGCTGGCATCAGAAGTGGGATTTGAAGTACAGCTTTCAGTGACCACCAGGAGCACCAAGGGGACCCAGTAAGGTACCGTTAGGCCCTTTGTGTCCACTGCTCTCTTGCAGCCATTAGGAATCATGGTAAGTTCTCAGATTCTAAAGCTCTGCGTGTTTGTGTTTTGAGCTATCCAAGTTTCTTTGAACACATTTTCTATCTGAACTGAATTCAGAAGTTGCAACAAAAACTGGACTGGGTCCAGGATCCAACTGCCTTGGATCTAGCTGAAGACCTCTTATGCCTGACTGGGTCGGGCAGAAGCACAGTAAATGGCAAAACAGCAGGGGGTGGGGGTGCAAATTTTGGCTTTTGGAAATTCACAGGGTTTTTTGTGTCCTGCCCTCTTCAATTCTTCTTCTTGCACGTTTAAGTAGGGGAAAATCACTGGTTAAGTTTACCAAGGAAATATGAGAGCCAAAGCCAAGATTCAAGGTGAAAATGGGATCCTTAATTTCTGAAGAACTGAGCAATCTACCTTCTGGCTCTGCCTACATTTACAAGTGTAAGTATTAGGCCCCAGAAGCGGCACTTTTTAAACATTTTATAGAAGGATAAAATGCCATTTGCTTATAGAAATGGCAAAACCTTACTAAAGGTAATTTAAAATTATAATGGAACGTCCCAAATGAACACTTAAAACTACACTTTAAGAAGTGCATTTGATGATGGCCATAAGCTGTTAAAAACCAAACCAAAAAAAAAAGTGCATTTGAAAATGAGGGCTCCCAAATTAGACTCATCTAAGAATGCCTATTGAGTGAAGCTTCTAAAAATATTTCAATATTTTTATTGCCTTAAAAAAAAGATGTTTTAAAAGGCAAATAAAAAGCTTAACTAACTGATAAGAGAAATTAAATCTACTAGCCTTTTGGCTTAGTTACTATACTGCCCGGAAGGCTAAAAGAAAGCTAGCCTGGATAAAATGTTTATAAAATATAGGCCCTTAGGTAAAGCTGACTTGCCTCTTTTTCAGATCTATCCATACTGTGCCCAGGCATGGACGTGGACACTAAGATACTTCTGTTTAATTTCTGAGTAAACTGCAAACAATAAAAAAGAACGCTTTCTTTCCCCTACTGTCTTAGTGGGCTCCACCCTGAACTCAGTAATTTTAGCTAAGAAACAGTAGTTAAATTTTTAAAAACCATCTATGGAACTAAAGTATACCTTTCTGGCATTCAACTGGCTATATTGAAGGCTATCCTGAAACCCTTTTGGTAAAATCAATTTATATCTATAAAGGAAATTTCCATTTGTAAAGGTGTCTGTGTACATTAGGAACTCTTATCACTATTTTAAATTTATATAGTAAGTCATACCTTTGTTTAAGGTGACTGGCCATCTTGTCTTAACTTTTACTCACACCATTTTTTCCTTGGTTTGAGCAAATGATGGTACAATATTTATGTCTAAAGTCTTAGCTGTGTGCTTTTGAGATATACATTTTCTACCTTGTTTGACCTAAGAATTGGCCCTTTAGAAATGCATATTTAGGGCTGCCTAGCTAACAATTGCTTAGGGCAATGAAACAGGTTAATTGGTAAACTGATAGTCTGAATGGTGAATAGAAAAACTATTTAAAAGCCAGCAAATGAGAATCCTTTAGGAAAGCTCTAAGATCTGCTTCTGTCTGTGTCTGTATTCCTATAGGTGTTACGTGTATGTGATAACATTTGGTAAATAAAGCCAGTTTTTATATTGTTAGTAAATAGGAATGGCTTCAGAGGTGTCTGTTGAATATAATTCAACACTTGCTTGATTTGACTGTGAGCTTGTTTTGGGTTTTGAACCTCTAGATTCTCAAGTCTGGCTAGGTGAGACCTGGGTACATGTTCTCAGTGCCTAGACCTGTAGCTACAAAGCAGAATCAAGCCCACTAGAGCTTCTTCTTCCCTGTCTTAGCTTTGCCTCCTGGCTATTCTAGGAGGGGTTCCATCCTCCAAGCATCATCTTTACAGCTCTGTCTTCTGTTCAAAGCTCTGTAAGTGGTACGTAAATTCAGGACTCAGACAGGCTCTGCCCTTCATAGCCCTCCTGGTTGATAATGACTACTTGAGACTCAAGATGACTGAGAAAACATTCAGGAGGGTACATCTGTGTCCTAATTTCAAATTTTTTTTCAGCAATTTAAAACCTTATAGTCATATGTTTAAGTAAACAATCATAAAACTTTTAAGTCATTTATAAGTTAAAATGCTAAAACATTAATTATAAGTTTAAGTTTATATACTTTGGCATCTTATTTTTATATAGTATAGAAAAGCTAAATATATTTAGATATCTTAATAAATAATGATTTAAGGAAACATCCTTCCAAAAAATTAAAATGGCTTCCATCTATAAATACTGATACAAAACAGTTCAAAATTACTTCCTAGGGTTTTCACTGGAAATTAGGATTACTAAGAGTTAAAACTGTAGTTAATATATGTAATTAAAACTACTAGATGTAAGAAAAACAATTCCCTATATGGAGTGTAAAAACAAGCAAGATATACTTTTGGTAAGACAAGTTGCAAAGGCATGTGTTTAAAAAAATTCAGCTTTAGGAGGCCAAGGCGGATAGATCACAAGGTCAGGAGTTTGAGACCAGCCTGGCCAACACAGTGAAACCCCGTCTCTACTAAAAGTACAAAAATTAGCCAGGCGTAGTGGTGTGCGCTTGTAGTCCCAGCTACTCGGGAGGCTGAGGCAGAAGAATTGCTTAAACCCTGGAGGCAGAGGTTGCAGTGAGCCAAGATTGCTCCACTGCACTCCAGCCTGGGTGACAGAGAAAGACTCCGTCTAAAAAAAAAAAATTTTGGTCTAGTTTGAAGTTACTTAACGGTTGTTTCAAATTGAAGGAATAAAAAAGTGTAGATTAAAATACAGAACGTTCAAAAGAAAGAATTTTAAAAGTTTATAAGGGAATATAAAAGATTTATGGAAATCTTACGTGGTAAAAAACTGACAGATTGGATGGATTTGTTTACAAGGTCTTATTAAAATTAGCTTTAGTCCTAACAATACAAAAGTAAAATCTGGTTTTCTCTCTCGAACAAAGATTTCATGTAGTATTAATAGGACAGTTAAATATTTTTGTTTACTTTTTGGGTAAATTTCAAACAATAAAAAGAGGAGACAAGGGGAAACAGATTTTGTCTCACACTCTCTCAGGACTTTTGATTGTTTAGAAAACTGAGTTTCAAAGAGTAAAGGTTTTTGCTTTTTAAAACCTGTTAATTCTCATATTGGCTATATAAATGACTATATATAAAAATATATATATTTATATATATTTACATATATTTATATATATTTATATATAATTATATATTAATATGCGTATGTTAATATATAAATATATATATTAATATACGCATATTAATATATATGAATATATATTATATATTCATATATATAAATGTGATCCTATTTTGGTCAAGTATTTTAAATCTTCGACACACTTGACAAGCTTCCCAAAATCAAATTTCAACTTCAAAATTAAGTCTTTTTTTTTTACCTCTAACTTTGGCATGCTACAAAGGGCCCCTGCGATATTCAAAAGAGAAAAAAAGGATTATTTGATCTGTTAAATTACATAGGAAGCACTGTCAAATAAGAAATGATATTTAACCTTTGTGTTATATTTTTATTAAGATTTATTCCAAAATTATATGAGATTCTAAAATTCTTTATGTCGGGGTATGTGCTATCAGTCTTAATTATGGTTACTGTGTTATTGCAGGCCACAGAAATAACCAAATTTCCTTGTCAATCATGTCTTTAACTATAACCATTTTAAGTTGTTTCCACAGTTAACTGCTTAATTCTGATGCAGTTTCTCTGAAAACTAGACAAGCAAGCAAATTCCTACAGTACTGTGTCTTCAAGGAGGTTCATGAAAGGATGAAAAGGACCCTGACAAACTCTCTTAAATACAGACTTCTGACAACTTTAGGACTTGGACTGGATAACAATTCCTAGAACTCTAATGGAGAGACTGACTGGTTTATAAAACTGCCAACCCAAGCAGGATAAAAATTGATTGAATACCAAGAAAATACTTTGCCAGATTTTCACACTAAAGCAGCCAGTACTGAAATTGTTTAGATTTCAATCAACTCCACAATCCAACTCAAATTACCTATAATAACCCTTCAGTTATCAGTGGTAGGCACCTAACCTGGTATTTAAGAGGACACAAATCCAGTGTTAAGCATGGACTCATGGAGAACCTGGACAGCCACCTGACCCTTCCTAAATCCTTAAAGTTTCCATTATTAAAAGTTCTGCATTCCAGCCAGGCAAGGTGGCTCACACCTATAATCCCAGCACTTTGGGAGACCGAGGCGGGTGGATCACGAGGTCAGGAGTTCGAGACCAGCCTGGCCAACATGGCGAAACACCGACTCTACTAAAAATACAAGAATTAGCCAGGCGTGGTGGCGGGCACCTGTAATCCCAGCTACTCGGGAGGTTGAGGCAGGAGAATCGCTTGAACCCTGAAGGCAGAGGTTGCAGTGAGCCAAGATTGTGCCACTGCACTCCAGCCTGCACAACAAGAGCAAGACTCTGTCTAAAACAAACAAACAAAAAAAAGTCTGCATTCCATGGCTCATCATGGAAAAGATAAAATATTCCAAATTTTACATGTATATATAAAATTTATATATATTGCTAAATTGCTAAAATAATTTATGACCAATGTTTGCTTTGTCGAAACCATAATCCTGGGAAGACAATCAAAACTTCAAGTACATTTCTGCTACCTGATGGGCCATTTAAGTATTTATAGAGGGATTACATTCAATTGTCATTTTGAGTGCATGTTTTCTGGTTGTATAGAAGTATCCCATGCAAGAGGGTTAACTCTATTACAGTACCTAAAAGGTTATTATAAAATGTGTTTCTCTCATGGGACATTCCTAGAGAAATCTCCAGTGACAGAGGTACTTATTTCACTGGACAAGTTGTAAAATAGTTAAATAAGATATTACAGATACAATAGCATTAGGCAAAACTAACTGAATTGACTGGATTGCCTTGGTCAAAGATATTGCAGATTGATATTGAGGATTGATGGTAATCAGATCCCCTTGGAGTGGAAAACGTAAGTTGACCCCTTACGAAATAATCACTGGAAGGCCTGTATACCTAATAATAAATAGAACCTCATGTATCTTCCACTACCAAACTCTGATATGACTAAATGCCGCAAGGCTTTTATGCATTATGCCAAAGTATATTTTCACCAAGTAAAGAAAATTTTGATGGTCCAATGACTAAGAACAATCAAACCCTTCACAATCTAGAATCTGGAGATTGGGTCTCTGAGAACAACATCAGAGAAAGACTGCCTTTCCCACCTACACTAAAGCTTCTGGACTTTGAACTTTAGGTTCATTATCTCACAATTCAGAAGGGACCCTCCACACTCTTGGAAGTGGACACCCATGAGAGACCTTAAGACAAAGCTAACCAGGAAAGTTTCTCCCCAGAAGCAAGCAGCATTTTAGTGTGGACAGTTTTTTCCCAAGATCATGAATCAAGACTTCTCTGTAATTATGACTCTTATCTCTCAATTTGTTCCTTGCTTATGATTCTGTGAACAACAGAAGTGAAAAAGGGGTCTCCTGTGTGCACTCCATAAAAATAAGTCTAAGATGGAATAAAAAGGGTAATAAACACTAAAAACCAAAACGTAATCTCAAAAATCAGCAAATATGTTCTCCTGAAATAAAATGTAAAATAATTTAAAATAAAATGTACTTAAAAAGTCCCACCAGTGATCCAACCCTAGTCAGTTATATTACTGACTGACTCTGGCAAGTAATATGTAAACAATTCAGAATAAAGTTTTTGCCTGCCATCTAGTGTTGGGAAAAACTACATAAAGGTATTCTTAAGACTTTTTTTTTCCTGATCTGAGCTACTTAACTAAAATTTAAAAATCATTTTGTGCTTTCCATTAATCACCACATTAGCATCTGTGTCAAACCAGTATATGTATTTTTTTTTTGGCAAATTCAAGCAGGAGGGCAAAAATAAGAGTGCCAACAAGGAATCTACAAAGTTTTAAGTCTTGATTCTACTCACATCCACAGTCATGTTCTGATATTCTGATGGCATAGGAGTCTGTGCTACTTCATCATCCAGCTGTCTCCAATACCTGGTCATATCTAAAGCAGAGTGCATACATAATGGACATCTGTAGCCTCTGAAAGAGATAGAAAGGTTATTTTCCAAATATTAAACAAAGAATATATTAATTCAGGTATACAAGAAGATGCAAGCTAACTGCCACATGAACCATTCAAAACAGGCATTTTCCTCTATTTCAAGATAATCTCTTAGGAACCTGGGAACTTTCACACTATAAAACTTTTAAATTAATTCCTGTATACTTATTTAAAACTAAGTCTTTTTCCTCAGTACTCTAAAATGGAGAGGAATTAGTCCATATTCTTTGTAGAATACACTTCATATATTTTTATAAACTAATTAAGCTACTCCTTATCTAAACAACCTTAATTTCTTAATACACTCATGTAAAGAGACTGTATTTGTTTAAAATTATTCAGATATTATTTCCTTTCTAAAAATTTGAAAAAAAGAATGCTCTCTCTAGCTCTTCACATTTTTGCTCATCAATATGTAGGACCAAAATACAGTCTTCTCTTTTCAATTATTTTCATCTAATTTTAATATCTTTTCCATTAATAAAGTCTTAGCTTTAATGATCACTTCACCTACTTTCTTTTAGTTTACTATACTTGGCCAATATAACAACCTAACAAATTTTTGGCAATATTTTTCAGCATTTTTACAACACTATAACTGCATCTGGCAAAAACTGCACTTCCTGGTATATATGGCCAGAAAAAAAAGAGGTAACTACCTCAAATTGTGGGAGGAGACAAGATTTAAGAGAAACATATGGCAAAAGTGTAGTTCTATATCCAAGACACTTTGTCCTGTTTTAACAATATTCATCTACCCTACCCATTTCAATATAAATATTGCCATGCCCAATATGGTATAAGTAACAATGTTTGTCCACCTCCCCACACCACACACACAAAAAAATCAAACATCTTACAATTATTTTTAAAATCCCAAACACTCACTCTTTCAACATTTCTTCATAACACGTTCTGAAAGAAAATATAAGATTATTTTAGTAAAACAAAAACTGTCTCCACTATTTTCAAACATCATTGAGAAAAAGATGTTACTTTACCTATGTAAAAGATGTCCACATGGCAAGACATGAGCAACAACACGGGATGTGTGAATGTCCTGTAAATGAAATAAATGTTAGTGCTTGTATGAAGACAATATAAACATCCAAGTATTTTAAATTCAAGAGCTGAGACTTCCAAAGTAAAAAATATTTTAAGCCTACCTCCAAACATATTGGACAATTCTGTCGAGACACATTTTCAATACACTGTTTAAAAGAGAAATTCACATTAACAAAAGCTTAACTAGATTAAAATGTCAGGTATAACAATATTAATAAAAATTAACAAAACCAACTTACTAAAAATAATAGCTAACATTAATATATGCTTTTTATATGTCAGAAGAGTTTTTTAATAGTTATTTAAATCTCACACTATTTCAGGCTTGGCATATTATCTGATACAATGAAAATGTCAATAAACATTATTGAGATTACCTTCATTTCACAAATAAGGAAAGTGACTTAGGAATTCAAGACACTTACCCAAGATCCAAAGATAATAAGATTTGGAACCTTTGCATATTATGTATGTTTTACTCCAAAGCCAGTGACCTAAATTAGTAAGCTCAACTTACTAATAATATTGGTAATAATAGTTCATATTATTGAAATTTACTACATGCCATGTTCAGCACAGTACCTGTATAAGATCAATTAAATCTCACAATCCTAGATGAAATAGGCTATGATTGTTATACCATTTTACAGTTAAAGCAGTGGAGGCCTAGAGAAGCTAAGTAACTTCCAAAGTCACACATTAATAAGAGGCAGAATTAAACTGGAGCTCCAGCAGGCTAACTTCAGAGCCAGAGTTCTTAATTTGACAAGATGTAATGTCTGATTAAATCCAAGGAGGTAAGGGAAAGCATTGTGCCATGGAAGACTCCCAGGTTTTTAACGGAAGCACTTAATAGATGGCAGGATCACTTAGTAATATAGACAATAAAAGATAACTGAAAAACAACATAACAAAAAAACCGTAACAAAAAAATAGATGTAAGTTTTTGAAAGATGACAGTATAGTGGGGAGAAAAACCCTCAAAATAATAAGCTTAATAGTAAGTTTAAAAATCTAGACTGTAATCCTAGCTCTGCTATTTACCAGCCCTTGAGATTTTGGACTAGCCACCACTTTAGTCTTAACGTTTCTTATTTATAAAATAAAATTAATACATATTTCATTTGATTCTAAAGTGCACCTCACACATACATTTTAACATCCCCACAATTACAACATATCTGATCATCAATGGCATCTCTGAGTTGATGGAATGTAAATGCTGAGGTGAGGATGCAATGAATTAGTGTGTGCACACACACTACACATGCTTTGGAAACCAGAACATCATAGAAATGTAATCTATAAGATACTATTGACTCCTGGCTGTCTCCATTAGCATAGCTTGCCATCACCCCAAACTCAAGTTTAAAAACCAAACTCAATCTTTTATCTTCAAAAAATTTACTATCTACTAATCAAGTACCTTAAGCTGGGGCTGAAAATCTTCAGAGTCATCTTTACTCTGCCTCATTCTTTTTGCTTAATACCATTACCACATCATATATGTTCATTATTCATCTCAATTTTCCTCACCACTTTACTATTTAGGCCAAGTTCTAGCTAATATTATATTTCTGCAATAACTTCTTATTCTTATCTTCTATTGAACCTACTATACTGCTAAGTAAATGATTTCAAACAGTCTCTTTCCAATTAATGTCTGTCTCTCTCTCTCTCAACAGCTACAATGTTGCTACTTACACTTATCTGGAATTTCCTATACTTGAACAAGTACGATTTACACTTCACTTTACACCAATCCTCCATTCTCTTAATTAAATTCTTACAGTAGATAGAATCAGTACTATAATGTAATACTTTATTAGATTTTTTTTTAAATAATGAAAAAGGGCCTGGGATTGTGACATAATTCCTACATCCAGATTTAAAATATGTATGTCTTAATTACAAAAAGAAATAGTAAAATATTTTCTGAATTTTCTTAGAATGTTGTATTGTGCTAATTAGGTTACACCATTCAGTATTTCTCCTGTTTTAAAGTTATTCTTAAAAGCAGTACCAATGGTAAGAATCCATAAACTAACTTGGAAGTTGCCAACATTATGCTAGTAAGTGATATAAGCATTCTTACACTACAGAGAAGAAAAGGAACTGTAGGTCAGATATTCTGAGGTACATATTTTAAAATATCTACTTGTTAATACTGCTTTTCAAAAAAGCAATATAGTTGCACTTGGAAATACATGAAAATTAGCATGCTTCCAAAACATATTAGAAGTTAAGCTTGTTACAAAAACACTGTAATATTTTAAAAATTATACAAACTAAATTATATACCTTGTGTCTTCCTTGAAGATTCATAGCTAGGCATAAGTTACATTTCAAACAATGGAAAAAATCTTCCTTTGGACCAATCCTAGCAAAACACATGAAAGCCAAAAGATTAGATTATTTTTTACTACAGTCATGATTTGTTCATTATGTAAAACACAAGTTTAGTCTCTGTAAAAAAAATTGCCAGCCACAATGGAGAATATGGGATAAATCCCTATCTCCCCAACATCCCTCTCCAAATGTAAGCACTATACACAGAGTGGTATCTACCCTTCTAGGGCTTTTTTTTCTTTTTCTATAAAATTGCAAAAAGAGAGAAACACAGACACACACACACACTTCGGGTTTGATTTCTTATATTAATGGATTCTTTCTACAGATGCCATTCTGCAACTTTTTTTCACTTGATATATTCTGAGGATTTTATGTCTGTCTACACAGAACCACTTCATTCTTCTTAATAGCTACATTAATGGCATGGATGTATAATAATTTTTTTAAATATTCCCTCAGAAAGATCATAATTTATGATCTTTAGTTGCTACAATGATACAGTAAACATCCTTGTCCAGACATCACTTAGTTCACATGTTGATTATTTTTTACGAGATTCCTAGAAGTGAAACTACTGAGTCAGAAGATGTTGCAACATTAATTGCGATACTGCCAAACTGACCTCCAAATAGACAGTACCAATTTATACTTCCACCAACACTGCATGAGAGTAACCATGTTCCCCACACTTTGGGTAACATGGTTACTTGTATTATAGACAAACAAAAGATGTCATTTTAATTTGCATTTCACAAATAATGAGACAGGGACTGTACATTAATGTTTATGAACTACTTGGATTTCTCTGTGGATTGTCTGTTCATATGTTCTGTCCATTTTTCTACTGAAGTATTTGTTTTTAATCAATTTACTGGTAAAAATATATCATGAATATTAGTTTTTTATTTATATAATGAATATCAATGTTTTCATTCGCATGTATTATATTTATATATCACCAATATCAATTTTTTATTTGCATATTTTATATTTACTTTTCTGGTCTGTGATTTCTCTTAACTTTGTCATATAGCCATTTTTAATTACTATGTAGTAAAAAGTCATCAATATTTTCCTGTATAGCTTATGCTTTCTGCCTCTTGTTTAGGAAACTTTTGTAACCTATAGATCATAAACAGACTCTCCTATGTATACTTCTAGTACTTACAGCTTTTCATTTTTATATTTTTCTTTAATCCATTTGAAATTTGCTATATATGGCAAAGGTTAGATTGCTACTTGTCCCTAAATTTCTATTCTCCACTTCTTCTACAATGATAGGGTATTTAGCTAGGCACTGAGCTATTCAGAACTGTCCTGAATAAAGACTATTTTCCAACATACCTGGATGTCTGGAACAGAAGAGATACATGAAAATTCTGCATTGTGCCCTCAAGAGGAAAAATATGCCTTCCCTTCACCTAACTGTAGCCTTTCTACAGACCAGAATATGAGGCATTTTAGACTACAGAGACAAGAAAATATCTTATGGGTGACAAGGCAAAAAACAAGAAGAGCCTGAGTTCCTGTTTAGCTACACAACTCAGATTTATTTCCATGAGAAATGAACTTCTGCCTTTCTTGAACCACCATTACTTTGGGTTTCTGTCACAAGATGCTAAATCCATACTCTAATGAATACAGTTTGAAGAGTCAATTTTTGGTTTCCGAATGGATAATCAATTATCTTAATACTACCCTTTCCTGATTTGAAATGTCACTTTTGCCATAAATTCATATGTATAAATATTTGTCTGTGTATATACACACACACATATTTATCTATTCGTCTATTCCTGCACAAACAGCAAACTATTTGAATTACTATAGCTTTATCATGTTTTGATATGTGGAATGGCAATCCACTCTTCGTTGTCCTTCCTTCAAAATTTACTCAGCTATTGTGAATTTTCTCTTACAAATAAACTTTAGAATAGGCTGTCAAACTCCATAAGTAAAATTCTGCAGGGACGTTTCCACTACTGCCAAAGATAGAATAACGGAGATCAGACCTACCCTCCCATCTGAAAAAATAATGACAAAAGACAGAATATATGAAACAGCAGTTTCACTGAACATCAGGCAACAACACAGAGTGATCTGTGAGAGACAAGAAACAAAGTAAGTGAGCCCTAAAATTGCTCATTTATTGCCTAGAGAGTTTTGAGGCCAGGACAGGTTAGAAGAACTAAGGGTGAGCTAGGAAGACATCATGATTGAAATGATGAGCTGAGACAGTCTAGAGAAACCAACACAGATTCATAGGACAGAGCATCAGATAGGAGAGAGCTGCACAGAGAAACCTCTGAAATATTTAGTAGGATACCCATCAGCACATGGATGTAAGAAAACTACCCAAAGCCAGGGAAACAACCTTCTAAAGAATGAGAAGAACAGTACTACTCACACATGGCTAGGAACAGTGCCTGATCCCATCAAACAGACTGGGGAAACTCATAATTCACAGGCTCCGGGTGGAGTATTCAGAAGGATATTGCCTCAACAGTGGAGAATAGCCCTGGGATAAGCCCTTCTGTAGATCTACCTAACAAATTAGAAAAGTAAATCCCAGAAAGTCTAAACTGTTTCCAAGTAACTTAACTGCATCCCAAAACAAAGCTCAAGAAGATTTATAGGAATACAAAAATACCCAGCACTAAACATGATAAAAAGAAAAATCACATCTGATATCCAACCCACAATAACCAGGCAACAAAGAGGCAGAAAAACACAACCTAAAATGAGAAGAATAATCAATCAATCAACCCAGAACAGACACAGATGTTAGAATTAATACAGGGCATTAAAAGTTATTATAACTGTATACCATTACATTAAAAAAGTATTAAATATGAAAAATATGTTTAAAGACCCAGATCAAACTTCTAGACATAAAAACTACAATGTCTGAGATTTAAAAATACACTGATGAAACTAATGGCAAGTTTGATATTGCTAACAAAAAGGTTAGTCAACTTGAAGGCACAGTAACAGAAACTATCTGAAATGAAATAGGAAGAAAAGCGAATTTTTTTAAAACGACAGAGCATGAGTAAGCTGTGAGACAACTTCAAGCAACCTAACATACATGTGTTCAGTTGAGCCTAACGCTGCCTCCTACATATTTTAAGATCGTCCTAAAAGGCTTTGCTGTACATAGTTAACTGTAACCTAACTGGATGTGTTTACCTACAGTAACCTACTCTAGTACCAATCAATCACCAAGTTTCATCCAATCACAGGCAGTCCTCTGTTCAAACTGTGTTTAAATAAGGCAAATGCTGAGCTGTAACCAATCCAGCTGTTTCCATACCTTACTCATTTTCTGTCTGTCACTTTCCTTTGTCTGTCCATAAATCCTCTCTGACCACATGGCAGAGCCAAGGTTGGTCTGAACCTATTATCATTTTGGAGCTACCCACCTTGCAAATCATTCTTTGCTCAATTAAACTCTGTTAAGTTTAATTTAAACTCTGTTAAGTTTAATTTGTCTTAAGTTTTTCTTTTAACACATGCAATTGGAGATCCCTAAGGTAGGAAGCAGGGGAAGAAGAGGACCGAAAAAACATCTGAAATAGTAATAGCCAAAACTTTCCTGAAATTAATGAAAAAAACTATAAACCAATGGATTCAAAAAGCTCAACAAACCCTAAGCACAAGCAACATGAAGAAAACTATACAATGGAACGTCATAATCTAATTATCAAAACCAGAGACAAAGAAAAAAAATCTTAAAAGCAGCCATTTTGAAAGAAAGAAAAGAAAACGTGCACAGAAGAAAAATAAAGATGACTGGATTACCCCCGGGACAGACTTCACAAACTCAAAATTGGTAAAAGGAAAGAAATAATAAAGAGCAGAGCAGAAAAAAATGAGAGACTAAAAACACAATACAAAAGACCAATAAAACAAAAGCTGGTGTTTTTGAAAAGATAAAATCAAAAAAAATGTAATAGACTACAAAAAAAAAACCAGAAACAAAAGAGAAGACATAAGAACTCAGACCACAGAAATACGAAGATAGATACTATTACGAACAACTATTTAACTACAAATTGGAAAACCTAGAATAGATAAATTCCTGGACACATCCAACCTTCTGAGATTGAACCACGAAAAAACCTCAATAAGCCAGTAACAAGTAATGAGACTGAAGCCATGACAAAAAGTTTCACATCGAAGAAAAGCCCACAATCTGATGGCTTCACTGCTGAATTATAGCAAACATTTAAAGAAAGGAAGGAAGGAAGAGAAAGAAAATAAATCCTAAAATTTATATGGAGCCACAAAAGACCCTGAATAGTCAAAGCAATCCTGAGCAGAAAAAAAAAAAAACATAACTGGAGAGGCTTCACACTACCTAACTTCAAAATATACTACAAAGCTACTGTAATCAAATCAGCATGGTACTGGCATAAAAAGAGACAAATAGACCAATTATGCAGAACAGAGAACCCACATATAAATGTATGCATTTACGGCTAACTCATATTCAAGAAAGGTGCTAAAAATGTACAAAAGAAAAAGGACAATCTCTTCAATAAATGGTGCAGAAAAAAACAGGATACCATATGCAGAAGCATGAAACTAGATGCTTATCTCTCACCATACACAGAAATCAAATCAAAATGGATTAAAGACTTAAACCTAAGACCTGAAACTATAAAACTAATGAAAGAAAACACTGGGGAAACTCTCCAGGACACTGATCTTGGCAAAGATTTTTTTGTGTAAGATCTCAAAAGCACACACAACTGAAACAAAAACAGACGGAATTACATCAAGCTAAAAAGCTTCTGCACAGCACAGGGAAACAAACAAGTGAAGAGACAACCCACAGAATGAGAGAAACTATTTGCAAACTATCCACCTGACAAGGAATTAATAACCAAAATATATAAAGAGCTCAGACAACTTAATAACAAAAAAAAATGATTTAAAAATAGTCCAAAGACCTGTACAGTAATTTCTCAAAAGACAAACAAATGGCCAACAGGTATGTGAGAAAACACTCAACATCACTAATCATCAGACAAACAAATCAAAACCACAATGAGGTATCATCACATCCCAGTTAGAATGGCTTATATCATAAAAGACAGGGAATAACAGATGCTGGTGAGGATATAGAGAAAGTGGAACCCTTGTATACTACTTGTAGAAATATAAATTAATACAGCCACTGTGGCAATCTGTATGGAGAGTCCTCAAAAAGACTAAACATAGAGCTACCGTATGATCCAGCAAGTCCACTAAAAGTACATATCTAAGGGGAAATCAGTACATCAAAGGGTATCTGCACTCCCATGTTTACTGCAGCACTATTCACAATAGCCGAAATATGGAATCAACCTTAGTGTCCATCAGTGGATGAATGGATAAAGAAAATATGGTATATGTACACTACAGAGTATTACTCAGCCATTAAAAAGAATGAAATCCTGTAATTTACAGCAACATGGATAGGATGGAGGTCATTATGTTAAGCGAAACAAGCCAACCACAGAAAGACAAATATCACATGTTCTCAATCATATGTGGGAGCTAAAAACAGGATGTCATGAAGATAGAGAGTAGGCTGGAAGACACCAGAAGCCTACAAGGGTAGGGAGGATGGGGCAGGGGAGGGGATGAAGAAAAGTTGATTAATGGATACAAATATACACTTAGAAGAAATAAGCCCTGGTGTTTGAAAGATCAGTAGGGTGACTACGGTTTACATTAATTGATTATACATTTCAAACTAGCTAAAAGAGAATTAATTCAAATGTTTCTAGCATAAATATTTAAGCCTGGGCAACATGGGGAAACCCCATCTCCACAAAAAAATTAGCTGGGCATGGTGGCACATTCCTATAGTCCCAGCTACCCAGGAGGCTGAGGTGGGAGGATCACACAAACCTGGGAGGTCAAGGCTGCAGTGAGTCGTGATTGTGCGATTGCACTCCAGCCTGGGCAACAGAGCAAGACCCTTTCTCAAAAAACAACAAATATTTAAGGTAATGGATAACCCAATTAGCCTGATTTGATTATATGAATGCACTGAATTACCACATGTAGTCCAAAAATATGTACATCTAATACATGTCAATACAAATAAGGATAATCAGAACACAGCAACCACTTCTGCTATGCGACTCTGTCTTATAATAAGCTCTGGTGCTTATTTAATAACAATGAGAAACTGGTTACTTCCTCACTTTTTAAAAAGCTTATTCTTGTACATTACAGTAAGGATATATGTTCATTACCAAAAAATTAAGACCAGATGTTTGCCCTATTTACCGAAAACTGAAACCCCATCTTTAGGGCACATCAGTCTTTGAGAAATATAGCCACAGTCCAAAGATTATCTATAACTATAATGAAGCTATTTTAAAACATAAATCAGGAATAATACACTATTAAACTCTGTAAGAAGCACTTGATTTGCTTACAGTGATTCTTGCCTAAGGATGAACAGCAATTTTTCAAGCCCACACCTCCATATGAGAGTCAGATATATCTTAGATGAAGCAATCGCATCAAGAGTAGAAATTTCAGTAGGAGAGCTATACCAAGAAGACCTGTTCATCCTTGCCTTATAGATTTATTTAATGAACTAAAAGCAATGACAAACTTTCATGATATACCTAAGACAAAAATGTTTAATTCCCAAAAAAGACTTGGTGCAAAAGACTATCAAGAATGTGCAGCTCCAAAAAGACTGATTTTCAAACAAAAATACAGGAATTAATACATTCAAATAACATGATTTTTTTTAAAGTTATCATGAAAGGATAGTTTTCAACTCTAACCAGTTTCTCAAATATATATTTATAATTTTTATACATACTATATACAATAAAATATGTATATATTTTTAGACAGAGTTTTGCTCTTGTTGCCCAGGCTGGAGTGCAATGGCACGATTTTGGCTCACTGCAACCTCCGCCCACAGGTTCAAGCAATTCTCCTGCCTCAGCCCCCCGAATAGCTGGGATTACAGACATATACCACCACGCCTGGCTAATTTTGTATTTTTAGTAGAGACAGGGTTTCTCCATGTTGGTCAGGCTGGTCTCAAACTCCCAACCTCAGGTGATCTGCCCGCCTTGGCCTCCCAAAGTGCTAGGATTAGAGGCGTGAGCCACTGCACCCAGCTCTTTTAATATTTTTATTATCTAAAAAACAAGTCATTATTGATGATCATATGTCATTTGACTAAAGACAGTATTTGTCAAACTTAATAGATTTTGCTTCCAATATCTTTTGGCAGATTTTTTAAAAATCAAAAGAACTCAAAAATCCTCGAGGGTAGTTTTTCAGTATGCCATATGCACTCATTAAAAGCAACTGCAGAAAATAAACATTTCAAATATTTTTGAACAACGACAAAAGATAAAATGCCTCCTAAAATGCCTACTTGAAGTGAACATAATTATTTGTCTATAACGTGAGTCACATAATATTACAATACCCAATAACATAAAACAACTTTTCTATTTGAAAATTCTGTTATTCTATACATTAAACATCTCCTAATTATGTTCCACTGAACATGAAAAGGATTCTATAATCAAATACTGTTATTAGAAACTCAATATACTTGGATATTTGCACTGTACAATTAACAAGTTAAAAGTTCTGAAAAGGCTCGGTGCGGTGGCTCACGCCTATAATCCCAGCACTTTGGGAGGCCAAGGTGGGAGGATCACCTGAGGTAGGGAGTTCGAGACCAGCCTGACCAATATGGAGAAACCCCATCTCTACTAAAAATACAAAATTAGCCGGGCATGGTGGCCCATGCCTGTAATGCCAGCTACTCGGGAGGCTGAGGCAGGACTTGAACCCAGGAGGCAGAGGTTGCGGTGAGCCAAGACAGTGCCATTGTACTCCAGCCTGGGCAACAAGAGCGAAACTCTGTCTCAAAAAAAAAAAGTTCTGAGAAGGGATTTTGATTAAATTCAGCATTTAACAAAGCTTTTATGACTGCAAAAGCCTTTTTATACAATATTCACTCTGTACCCAGGTCTAGTTCTTTTTTTAATCAATTCTGTTTTAAAGATGAATATTTTGTGACATTTATTCTTTCTTTAGAAATCTTCCAAAGAAGGCCAGCTGCGGTGGCTCACACCTGTAATCCCAGCACTTTGGGAGGCCAAGGCGGGCGGATCACGAGGTCAGGAGATTGAGACCATGCTGGCTAACATGGTGAAACCCCGTCTCTACTAAAAATACAAAAAATTAGCCAGGCGTGGTGGCGGGCGCCTGTAGTCCCAGTTACTTGGGAGGCTGAGGCAGGAGAATGGCATGAACCCAGGAGGCAGAGCTTGCAGTGAGCCAAGATCGCGCCACTGCACTCCAGCCTGGGCGCCAGAGTGAGATTCCGTCTCAAAAAAAAAGAGAAAAGAAATCTTCTAAAGAAGAAAATCTACTTTTTCTTTAATAGAATAAACTCATTCTATTCTGTTTGCAATTATCATATGGGTCCATTGAACCCTTTCATAAATCTGATACATTATGGAATCTTAATCTCATTTTTCCTAATTTTGGTATTTCAGCATCCTAGGAATCCTTTCACATTAATTATCAATCATTCCCAACTATCCTAACAAAAAGACTAAAATGCAAAGCATGGAGAAAGACCTTTCATGTAGAAACATGAAAGAATGACATGAAATAATCACTAATGCATAATCCTTCGGTTTTCTTTCTGTACTGCTCAAAGTATTACATCATCTTTCCAGAAGGCATTAAAGAGTCCGCAGATACCTTCTTTGTAGTTTTCCTTGAACACAGTTGAGAAATCAGAATTTTTCATTTTTCACAAATACAAAAAAAAAAAGACAGGAAAATTTAGACAAAGTAGAAAATAAATGCAAAAAGGCAGATAACCATTCTAGACTGAAGGTTCTCCACCTAGGCAATATTTACATTTTGAACCAGATAATACTTTGTAGCAGGAAAGCGTCTTGCACATTATAGGATGTTTAGTAGCATCCCTGGTCTCTATCCAGTAGATGTCATTAGCATCCGCTACCCCTCACTCCCTGGTTACAACAGCTGAAAATGTCTCCAGGCATTGCCAAATATCACCTGGGAAAAAACTCTCCCCAGTTGAGAACCAGTGCTCTGGACTCTAATTATAATGATGGTGACATCAATCCTATAAGCAATAAATCAGATTATGATTTTCAGATGATGTACCATATGAATGGTCTCACTGAAAAAAAGGAATGAACAATATATTTCTAAGGACAAAAAGAAAATATGGTGGCCGGGCACAGTGGCTCACACCTGTAACTCCAGCATTTTGGGAGGCTGAGGTGGGCAGATCACGAGGTCAGGAGATCAAGACCATCCTGGCTAACAAAGTGAAACCTCATCTCTACTAAAAATACAAAAATTAGCCAGCTGTGGTGGCGAGTGCCTGTAATCCCAGCTACTAGGGAGGCTGAGGCAGAATTGCTTGAACCCAGGAGGCGGAGGTTGCAGTGAGCCGAGATCACGCCACTGCACTCCAGCCTGGGTGACAGAGCGGGACTCCGTCTCAAAAAAAAATTAATTTAAAAAAAAAGAAAATATGGTATCCTCACTTAGTCATTTATTAGGAAGGACTTCAAATTACATTATTTCACGACAAAAACCTGGACATCCTTAAAGAATGTGTGATAATATTCTTCCATCTTTTATGACGTTTGTACACCAAAATTTACTTAATATGGTTCATAAGTGGACAAACGTTGAAGGCAGGTACATATGTTAAAGTACTTAGAAGGAAACAGATGATGTAAAAATGAAAAAAATTCATTAAAATGTTTTGCAATTACAGAGCATGCAATTACGAAGAAAGGTCGTCTTTTCTTCAACCAAATTACGACTCTCAAAGTTCTCAAATGTATTTGAATTTGGTAATATGTGTACAGAAGTAATGATAAGCCAAGACTTATCAGTGGTGTATTTGAGATCTGGAATTAGTATTGCATTTTGATGATACAAATACAAAAAGAACCAGAAGTAATTACAAACTAGAACCTATTAGAAATGTATCTAAAATCTAGTATCAGTTATTTACACGATGCACATGTGCCAGATTCAAGCATGACAACTGACAAGTAAATACAGTTGACCCTTGAACAACATAAATTTGAAGTACACAGGTCTACTTATAAGCAGATTTTCTTCTACCTCTGCCACCCCTGAGATAGCAAAGCCAATCTCTCTTCTTCCTCCCTCTTTTCAGCCTACTCAACATGAAGAAGGATGAAGACCTCTATGATGATCCATTTCCACTTAATGAACAGTTAACATATTTTCTCCTTATGATTGTCCTAATATTTTTCTCTAGTTTATCCTAAGAATATAGTATATAATACATATAACATACAAAATATGTATTAATTGGCTATTTGTGTTATTGATAAGACTTCCAGTCAGTAGCAGGCTATTAAGTAGTTAAGTTGTGGGGAGTTGAAAGTTATACTCAGATTTTCAACTGAGCTGGCAGTTGGTGCCCTTAACCCCCAACATTGTTCAAGGGTCAAAAGCAGTTACAAAGGACACTGATATATTTGAGCACACATTATCTTCAACTTGGAATACATGGAATTAAAATTTGGGTTTGCAGTGTTCAAATTCTTAGTAAAATTTCCAGTGAAGTTAATTTTCACTATCCTTTATTCTTTCGTCTGCACATTATTCACAAAAGGGCTTTAAAATATTTTTTAAAGTAAAAAGAATCCATTATACTTAAATGGTAAATGGTAATGACTAATTTTTCTAGTATATTCAGGGTTATTATAATACTGAAAACACTGCCAAAGATATACTGCCTACACATTACTGTGCACCTACTGTATATATGGCAGTGGTCACCAACCTTTCTGGCACCAGGGACTGGTTTCATGGAAGACAATTTTTCCATGGACCGAGGTTGGGGGATGGTTTCGGGATGAAACTGTTCCACCTCAGATAATCAGGTATTAGATTCTCATAAGGAGTTCACAACCTAGATCCCTTGAATGCACAGTTCACAATAGGGTTTGTGCTCCTATGAGAATCTAATGCTACTACTGATGTGACAGGAGGCAGAGCTTAGACAGTAATGGTCGATCACCCACCACTCACCCTGCACTGGGCAGCTCAGTTCCTAACAGGCCATGCACCAGAATCCGCACCCCAAGCACTGGGGACCCTGATATAAGGCACTCCCAGGTATAGAAATTTAAAATATGAAAATACCGTGATCTCATGAAGTTTAATATTTACCATGTAGCATGAGATGTGTACTTTGCAGTAACAATAACTTGAATGTCAATAAATCAACCAATAAAAGAGGGTATGATTTTCTTGGTTGTGTGTGGTAATTAGAAGCTATGTGTAGATATGATATACAAAATAACACTACAAAAGTGAAAATGAATTAGAGTTAATCAAATAGGATGAATCTTAGAAACAGAGCTCAGTAAAAAAACAAAAAGAAAAAAAGGCCATATATATGATTTTTAAAATAAGCAAAATGAAACATATATTGTAACTTCTACTTCCACAATGACGAAATAGCTTCTATAGGACTAAAACTCCTACTGAGAACTAGAAAAACTCAATTTAAAGAAAACAAACAAGCTGTTTAAAAGTAGTAAAGAGCAACTGAGTGCTTGAAGGGCAAAGATCTCAGAGAGAAAGGAAATATACTGAGGCAAAGTCAATAGTCTCTACTTCTTTCTTCCTTGAGAGATTTTTAGACCCTAAACTGTGCTGTGACAAGCTAAGAAACTAAACAGAGAGCAACAGGTAAGAGCCTAAGAAACTAAGTAAACCCTCTGAAAGTACTCCTATGCTAGGGGACCAAAATTTGGAGTCCAGATTCCACCACGAAAGAGATGGGCCTGGTAAACAACCCTAGCTTTAAGTCAAGATCTCCAAGGGACTATGTCCTAGGAGCATAAGAATAAAGGGAGGAAAAAAAAAAATAGAACAGGACATACAAAAAAAAAACAAAAATTAGACTCTAATCATATCAATGCTAAATTGGATTAAGGTTATCCATCCCTACATTAACTGCCTTCTGAAAGAAAATTAAATTCTCTCTGAAAAAAAAATAGCATCGAGAGCTTAATAAATTTTTACATATTATGTCCAACAATCAACTAAAAAAAAAAATCAAGCACGTCAAAAGGCAGAACCAAACACCAAGGGAGAAAAAACAGAAAACAAAACTTACCCATAGATAATCAAGATATTGGAGTTATTAGGCACAGTCCTTTAAATTATCTGTGATCAATACATTCAAAGAAAAAAAAGGTAAAGAATTTCACCTGACAACTAGAAAATAACAAGAATGAAGATAAAATATAAATTTTATAACTTAAATAAATAGATAACTTGGTAGGCTTAAAAGCAAATTCAACGCAGCAGAAGAGAGACCTGGAAGTTAATCTGTGGAAAGTATCCAATTTAAGCATAAAGAAAATCAAAGTAGGAGAAATACAGGAAAAAAAAAAGAGATATGGGATGTAGTAAAAAGATCTATGGGATAGAGTCTCAGAAGAGGTGGGAAAACGGTACAGAAACATTATCTGAAGAGAAACTGGCCAAAAATATTTCAAAATTGACAGAAGACATCAAGCCACAGATTCAAGAAATGCTACAAACCCCAAGCCAGATAAATATTACACTCAATCAAACCTGGACACATGGAAAAAATACTAACAACCAATGACTTAAAAAACAGCGAGAGGAGGATAAAAGACATTTTAACTTCAAAGAAGCAATAATAATCCTGAGAAGTGATATTTTTAAACAGAAACCATGGAATCAGAATATCTTTAAAGTGTTGGGAGGTCAGGGGAACCAATACCTGCAAACTTAGAATTCTACACCCAGCAAAAATATTCAAAAATGGAGGCAAAAAAAGACATTTTTCAGAGACAAAAAAAAAACAAAAAAAAAAAACTGAGAGAATGTATCATCAGCAGGACCTCACTAAAAGAAACACTAAAGATAATTCTTTAAGCAGAAGAAAAGTAACTCCAAAGATAATGCTGGAGACCTACAGGAAAGAAGGGCAATAGAAACAGTAAATATATAACAACAATAGCATATAAAGACTCTTAGTGTTTAAGGTCCTAATATTGTCCAAGAAGTGATAAACGTATTATTCTAGTAAGTCAATGATGTATGTTATAATTTCTAGGATAACCACTAAGAAAATAATTGAAAAATGTATAACTAACAAGCCTATAGAGAATAAAAGCAAATAGGAAAGCAACAGATTAATCCAAAGAAGACAAGAAAGGAGAGGAAAAAAGACAAATACTAAGGCAATAGAAACTACCAAAACTGTAGATTGAAACACGAACATATCCTAACTACCTTAATAAAAAACGAACTACATACTCCAATTAAAAGACAGTTTTATCAAACTGGATTGAAAAATTAAAACTCAACTATATGCTGTTTTACAAGACACATGACTTAAATATAAGTATACAAAAATGTCTAAATGGAAAAGGATATACATGCAAAAACTCATCGAAAGAAAGCTGATATAGATATAGTAGAGCCTAAGGCAGGAAACATTACTAAAGATAAAAAGACACATTATATAATAATAAATGGGTCAATCATACAGGAAAATGTAATAATTTTAAGTATGTGACCGCTGAAAGACATGGCCTTAAAACATACAAAACAAAACACAAAAGAGCATATACTATATGATTCCATTTATTAAAAACTTCCAAAAGTCAGCATACTGGTTACCTTTGGGGAAGTGTATTAATATGGAGGGGGCACACAGGAAGCTATGAAGGTGCTATGAATGTTGTGTTTCTTGATCTGGGTAGTGGTTACAAAGGCATGTTCATTTGTTAAAATTCATAAAATCATTTGCTTATAATTTCTGTATCTTTTGGTAGGTTGGTTATCCTTCCTTAAAAACAAACTATATTTTAAAAAAACAAAAAAACAAAAAAAAAGCAAGAAAGTGATTTAAAATATTCAAGACAGTGATTACCTCCAGCAGGGACAAGAAGAAAGGACTGAATACGGAACACCTTGGGCTTTGACAGTATTGGTAACATTCCTTTCCTAAACTCGGTGGCTTATTCACTGTACTGTACTTTAGACACACTTTACATACATGCTTTAATATACATCTAAAATACTCGAGATTTTTAAGAAAGAAAATAATTCCTTATACACCGACATGTCAACAGTAGCTTGTCTGTGGTTAGGCTCTGGTTATTTTATTTTTATTATTTCTACTTTTCTGTTTTTTCCAATTTTTATAAAATCACCTGTATTTCTTGATAATTTTTTAAATACTAATTTTTACAAAGGAAAAATTTATCCCAATTCTCTACCTCAGTTGCCCATAAAACACTTTATATAAAACATATTTTATATTCCAAAGGTAAAATTCTAAATAGCTATACAATAATTGATGGGTAAATTAAATTATTAACAAATTATGAATAAACTTTTTAGAATGGATATGTTCTATAGCTTGATTGTGCTGATAGTAAAAGAGATATCGGTATTTATCAAAACTCACTGAATTGGACACTTAAAATGAATGTATCTTATCAGATGTAAATTATATCTTAATAAAGTTGATTTTAAAAACTATTATTGCATATACATTAGAAGCAATTAGATAAGAACACTTTACATACAGTACCTACAAATTCCACAGTTTTCACAGTGATACTGCTTCTTATCTTTGTCAAACAAATGGCATATATCGCAATAATATTCTCCAAACAATGTGCTACATTCTTCACAAGTCTGTTGGGCCTAAAAAAGACACATAATTAAAAACTGCAATAAACTAAACATTTTGAGTTACCATTTGAATATCTAGAACTTATGTTCAACTATATGCAGTTTATTTTTATAAGTTTTGAAACACCTAAACCAAAGATATTGCTTATTCTAGAAGTTAAAGAAATCTTATTTATGATACTTTTGATTAAATTTTTTCAAACCACCTTAATACAGCTTTTAAAAAGAAAATAGAAATGTCATAAAATCTTACATGTTGAATTTTTTCACAGTTTATGCACTGCACTTCCTTCACTTTAAAGCGATCTAGTTGATGATCTTCATTGTTATCATGACACAAGCGGCAAGTATAAAGCTTGTCACAGCAAGGTGCCTAACCCCCATGGAGAAAAAAGAGATATAGTAAGAAGCAAAAGAAACTAAGTGTGCAATACAAAAAGAAAATTTCTTCCTCCTCCTCCTGGATGGAACTGAAAGATTACACCCAACAGATCAGTTGCTAAACTGATCCTAAACATAACATTTCACTAGTTTCTTGGCATATTTTATGTTAATTCTTCCCTTCAACATCACTACGTCTGTATGAAGTTGAACACAACTTTAAAACAAAAGAATTATGAAGGAAATCCCTAGATTAGTATAATCCCACAACACCTGATATGCTTTGGCTGTGTTCCCACCCCAATCTCAACTTGAAATGTATCTCCCAGAATTCCCACGTGTTGTGGGAGGGACTCAGAAGGAGGTAACTGAATCATGGGGGCCAGACTCTCCCGTGCCATTCTCGTGGTAATGAATAAAATCTCATGAGATCTGATGAGTTTATCAGGAGTTTCCACTTTTGCTTCTTCCTCATTTTCTATTGCCACCACCATGTAAGAAGTGCCTTTTGTCTCCCGCCATGATTCTCAGGCCTCCCCAGCCATGTGGAACTGTAAGTCCAATTAAACCTCTTTTTCTTCCCAGTCTTGGGTATGTCTTTATCAGCAGTGTGAAAACAGACTAATATAACACCCCAATTTCATTCTGAGCCTAAACAGCAAACAGGCAACCTCTTCTTAGACATTTCCAGATAAATTCATTTACATTAAAAATAATAAAGATTATATTCTTATTTTACTAGCTTTTATTAATCATCAACCTCATATCTAATATTGCACAAAATGCAACAAATGTAAGAGACAGCCCTTGTTTTGAAGCACGGCAAAGACTGCCAGTTGTCCACCAAAATCTATCCTCTCCTTCCTGGGCACAATTGTTCAGCTATATCAGACAGATGGCCATATGCCCTAAAACATGACAAAATGATACAACAGAAAAATCTCATCCCTGGAGTGACCATGTGGAGCAAAGCCTCATCACCAACCTGCATCACTCGCCTTGGAATTGTTAAATGGAAAGAAATAAAACCTTTATTCTTTAATCTACATCACTGTTGGGTTTTTTCATTACAGCAACTTTACCACTACAAGTATATCAAGAGATTTCCAGGCCAGTGACTTTCCAATACACTGTGACCTTACAGATCCACTCATTTCTGAAGGCTTCCTATGCCTTGACTTACCATAACGTAGTTCATTCCTTAAAGATTTTAACACTGAACTGGCTTCCTTTTTCTGCAACTCTCAGTTCCTTGACTTTGTCATTTCCAATAACCTTGTCCTCCAACCCACTATTCTCATAGTTATACCGCAGAACAGTAGTTCTCAAATGGTTTGGTCTCAGGATCCCTTCACACTTTTTAAAATTACTGAGAATCCCAAAGAGCTTTGGTTTATGTGGATTTTATCTATTGACATATACCACATCATAAATTAAAAAGGATAGGTTTTTAAAATATTACTTCTTTTTAAAAGTAACAAACTCATTACTTGTTAACATAAATAACATGTTTTAATGAAAAATAACTATATTTTTCCCCCCAAACAGCTGAATTCTTCTATCTGCTTATGCATTCAAACAGTTGTGGCTGAAGTACAAAAAGAAACTCTGGCCTCACACAAATATGCACACTGGAAAAGAAAGGAGTATTTTAATAGCCTTTTTGGAGAATTATGGATATCATTCTCTGATATTACACTAGAACAACAACTCAAAGGGTAGTTGCAACATGAAATCTGAAATCGTATCAAGGAATACGATTGATACGATGCCTCTTTTCTTCCTTGGTTACATTAAAATCTATTGCTCTATCTTGCACTTCAAATGGATGTTTTACTCATGCATTGGTCATTTGGAGAATACCAGTTCAGTGAGTTATTTACATCTTCTAAATGTTCACACATTTAACATGCAATATCAAAAAATCATATTCGTTAAAAGTCTTTAGGTATTGAAGAAAATCTCACCAAAAAAAGTCTTTTAAAAAGCTTCCAACCTCACAAAAGCTAATAAAAGTTTTCCAAAATTCTAATTTTTGTGTGAAAGCTTGAATTTTATCACTGGCAACAAATACTGTCATTTTCATTTGTAGTGAGTCTCACTTTTCTCCTTTTTGAGAAAATGTCTGCCAACTACCCAAATGTGAATGACTACAATTTTTTCAAGTAAAAAATGCTGTTCCATGAAAAAAAGCAACTAGTTCACTTTACAATCCAATTGCACAAGAGCTTTTCCTCAAGACAACCCTCTAATTTCAGTTTGCAGAAGTGTTTGATCAAAACTTCCCATGTCATTGAACAGCATATTAAAAGATATATTCAAGGGTTGAGATTTGGTTAAAATTAACGATTTTACTGCTTTATCAACATTTTTAAGTGAAGCTGGCTTTTTAAAAAAACTATAGGTGTAATATAGTTCAGTGCCACTGTCTTGATTCAAGCTAAGATACTAGCAATACTAAACAGTGCTTTTCCACCATCAATGCGTGTGTCAACAGACTGAAAAAAAAAAAAAATCTTAGTGTTCATAGAAAGTAGTTTTGGCCTTGCAGAGCCCCTGAAAGGACTTCAGGAATCCCCAGGGTTCCATTCACCACACTTTGAAAACCAATGCTACAGAACAACGGCACCCTCTTTGCATCTCAATTCCAAGGATGAAATTCTCTAACCATTACCTCCTCCCTAACTTACTCCAAGTCTCCCCTTGCAACACCCTAGTTCCCTTCTCAGTTCCTCTACACTCATGGATAACAATCCCAATCCTGGTTGAATCCTATTTGACTTCTATCAGAAGCAGCTGAATATGGCTAGAGAAAAAGCATCACCGTCCTTGCTGGTTCATATGAAGTGGACACTTACTACCACGTTTCCCTAGTCAATTCTCTCATTCTTCCAGAGTCTAAGACCTAAGATTTAGATGATCATTTCACTTCTTCTCCTCTGGCTTTAAAACTCTAACAACTCTTCCTCCTTAACACTCTGCTGATGACCTTATTTCACTATAAAAACAGTAAACATACTTCCTGCTGACAGGCCTGAAAAGAACATCCTCCTATTATCTCTATTAACTTACTTGCAAATATACCTCATTCTCTGCCTTCCCTTAGGCAGAACTGACAGTCTGTGTTTCTAAGGCCAACTCCTTCACTTGTGCACTGGATTTCATCCCCTTTGGCTACTCAGGGACAATGCCCTTACAGTTTTCTCACTCTCTCCTGCATTATAAAACGTTCTCACTCTATTGTATCATTTCCTAGAATATACAAACATGCTGTAATACTTCCTCTCTTAAAGAGGAAAAAATATGGTGCCAGATCTCCCAGCAACCACATCTTTTTTTTTGCTCCCCTTTACAGCTAAACCCCAAGAATAGCCTGTAAGTGCTATTTTCAATTCCACTCCTCCCATTCTTTCCTAAATTCACTCTAATCCTGATCTCTCCACTAAAACTCCTCTTGTCAAGATCACCAGTGACCTCTTCCTTGCCAAATCCAAAGGGCAATTATCAGTTATCTTACTCAAACAGCTGCATTCGACCCAGCTGACCACATCCTCCTTGAAATACTTCACTTGGCCTCTGGTATTTAAGAGAGGGGGGTGGGGAAGGCAAAAACTGTTTGACACCTAGGGCGAAGTATCTTAGTGCTATGATACACAGATCTAATTGTGTGGTTTATGGGGGGCGCCAAGATGTTAAATTCCGTTTTAGACCTCAAGTTTGAAAGAATAATAATACATCTCAGTAGAAATTGAATCATAAGGATAGCATTCAATTTCCTTACACAACACTTGGTGGATGACCAACATTTTTAAGGAGCTTCATCCAGTTCAGTGGAGCAATGTTCGTTAAGCCATGACCTATAGGAAAGAGTTTAGGATGCAAGTACAGGCCTGAGACTTGAACTTGCTTCTAATAATGAGGCAGTGACCAGCAAGGCTGACTTGTGAAGTGAAAGAACAAAAAATAATAATACTCAGATTGACGATGATAGTAATAGTCATGGTGGTATATATTTACTACTCATTTACTTCAGGGAATGCACCCTGTTAAACACTATAGACGCCCTTTAGTATATAATCCTCATACACTTTTATGAAACAGGCGCTATCATCTCCATTTTACATACGGGGTAGAGAGGAGCTAGCTAAAATCAGTTATTAAAGAGGAGAGCTAAGATTTGGGGATAGGGTGGTTGAGGTTCCAAAGCTCAAGTTTTCTAAGCAAAATTTTTGTACTGTTTCTTGCAAGGAAAATCAGGAAACTTCAATTGAATACGTGCCAATTTAAAAAAAATACAGATTAAGAAGTTTTCTCAAAGTAACAATACATGCTTATTAGGCACTTTCCTATATATAATTTCCTATTTAATGGCAATTACATGATTGTCTTCTTTTTTGGGACACACGTTTTCTCCTACGTCTGAACATATGCACTGCCTTTAAAATGAAGCTGGCAGGCTATAAAACTTTACCACAGGAGCTGAAATCGTATTCGGGTTCTCCACTTGCTTATTTCCATTATCTCCACTTCCATTATTTCATCACACACCTGAACGGAAAACCCCAGTACAGGCCCGGGGCTGCCTCAGTCTACTTCGGCAGCAAAAGACGAATAAGCCCACTGGCAAAGAGACCACTGTGCAAGCCTAATCACTTCCCAAGAAGGGTTTTGCTTTAAAGGTACGAAGCAGGTAGGAAAGGTGGGGCTTATCGCCTTGCCAAAAACGTTTTCCTCAAGAAGAACCCAGTTCCAGGTGGAAAAGGTATCCTGAAAATCAGGTTAACCTCAAACTTAAATCCAAGCCTAACCGCCTGCCCAGCCCGCCCCAGCCCAACCTGACGGAAGCTTGTCAGGGAAGAGTCCATAGAAGGCGTCACCTTTAGGAGACATCCTCTGTCATAGTGCTCGCAGCCCCGCTGACCTCGCTCTTGACCGCCGGCGCCATCTTCCCGGGCCGTCGCCGCCATCTCCTCCACCTCCCCTCACATTCCACCGATCCTTCCCCCAGGATAAAAACCACGCCCAGAGAAGCTGCGCCTCTCTAGCACACCCCTCCCAGCCCCAGCGGCCACCAGCGACAATATGGCTCCTAAGCACGTGACCCGGGGCAGACGGATTTCCGGTTCCCGGGGCTACGAGGCGGAAGCGAAGGCAGACGCAGTCTCCGTTGTTGACGTTAGTCGCAGTCTTCGCTGCTAACGGTAATAACTCTTAGGTTGCCTGTTTTCCCCCAATCGCTACCCGCCCAAATCTCAGGGCGTAGTTCGGCGCGAGGTTGGCGGCAGCGGCGCGGAGACGCTGGTTGGCCCCAGAGGAAAGGACGCTCACTGGGCGCATCGTTACCTGTGACGGGTCCTCCCTCTCTCCCTCCGGTGGCGGGGAGCCTGGAGAAAGGGGCGGAGCTCGGCCCGGGCCCAGGGCTCAGCGGGTCCCGCGCGCTGCTCTTGGACGCCAGGGCACTCGCTGGCACCTCGAAGTGCTTCTTGCTTCCTCCCTTTCCCGTTTACTTGCTGTTCTTTCAAAATATATACTGACATTCACTATTGCCAGTCACCAGCTAAACCGTGAGGGCAAAAAGTAAGGAAAAATAGACACACTCCACCATGACCTCATGGAACTAACAAGACTGGTGGAGGAGGAAGACATTAATAAGAGCAATCACTGCAATAAATGTAAGATTACAACCTGGAGAAGTGCTAGGAAGAAGTGTGTGTCCTGTGAGAGCTAATATTAGAGCAGCTCTGACAATCTGAGTGTCAGTCAGGGAAGGCTTCCCTGGGGAAGCGATGCAAGCCGAGGGCTGAAAGATGGGTAGGAGTTAGTGTGCAAAAGGCTTTGTGGCACAAAGAACATGGTACCTGTCAGAAGGTGGAAGGGAAATGTACAAACCAACAAAATTGAAATCAGACTCGGGGTACATAGCTAAATGTGTTTCTCCTTATTAAAGAGTCAAGGCCCTGGAAAATGATGTAAGCAAAGCTGCAGGTGTTAGAAGAAGATATTTGTCTTTAGCTTTCTATCCTGATTTTGTGTTTCCTAAAACACCGGGAAAGGGAAAATATTCCTTCAGCTTTCCGGTTACTAACTCTTAACATTCTAATTTTCTTTCAGTTTTGTTATGAGTTGCTAAAATGGTGAAATGCTGCTCCGCCATTGGATGTGCTTCTCGCTGCTTGCCAAATTCGAAGTTAAAAGGACTGACATTTCACGTGTAAGATTTTGCGGTAGTTAAGCCAAATACTTTGGCCATGTTATAAAAAGCAAAAGACAGTTCTACTTAAGTCTTCAATTTTGAACTTTAGTTCCCGAGTCCTTTTTAAATAACCTTTTTGTTAAATTTGAAGTGACAATGTGATACCTTTACATGTTTATAATTTAGTTTAAAAGTTTTAAGATATCAGAGACTTTAAGATATCAGAGACTGGTTTACAAAAAATACCATAAGGCTAACTTTTGCTAATATTATTACTTTGTATTTTATCACACCGCCAAAGAAATTCAATGTTGTTTACATGTAGTTTACAATCTGAATGAAGGAGCTTTGCTCGAATATATTGCCCTCTCTATTTAGAAGTAGATCAAGCATAGGTTATAGAGAAAAAATACAAATTACAAGTTAAGACCAAGGGATCTTTAGCTGTGTTGCAAATAAATCAAAATGAGTTTAGTTTCATATTTTAGCCATTCTCTTGACAGCCATGAAGGAGTAAGTGAAGGAGTAATAAGATTTAATAGTTGTTCACTTGTTAAAGGTTTATTTTGCTGCTTTTGTGCCAGGCACTGTCCTATGTGTTAGAGAAAGATCTCCTAGCTATTTTGTTAGATATAATAAATCAAAACTGAGCATATATATCCTACCTTATTTTAGAAAAATTTGAACCAGCTTGAAAATTGAGTAAGATATGGCTATTAGGCCTTCATATCTCTCAAAATAGCTCTGATCTCCAGAACTCCACACTGCAGCTATTCTCTGCATTCATTCACTAAGCATCTGTAGACCTGCTATGTATTAAATGCTGTACTAAGCAATTTTCTGGTGCTGACAGAAGAATGGAATTACAAGGGGCCCTTTTTATCGAGGATAAATTCTGGATATCATTTCAGATAGGAAAAGGCCCAAGTGATAATTCTTTTATCATCTATAGATGAATAAATACCTTCAATTGTGGATCTTACTATAAGATGCTAAATATCCATTGAAACTTTTCTTCCTTATAATGTGAGAAAAATTGAAATGAGGGCCATATATCTGCAGCATGATTGGCAGAAAATCTGAATATTAAAACGGAAAGTAACAAAAGCATGAATTATGGTTTCCTAAATATTATAATTCTCAAGACTAATAAACTAGTTAACGAATCAATTTAGTCACAGTTGTATAAGGCAGCTTTAATTCAATTATATAGCAATAGTATTTGATTTTAAAATATTTTTTGTATTTTTTTTCTAGATTCCCCACAGATGAAAACATCAAAAGGAAATGGGTATTAGCAATGAAAAGACTTGATGTGAATGCAGCCGGCATTTGGGAGCCTAAAAAAGGAGATGTGTTGTGTTCGAGGCACTTTAAGAAGACAGATTTTGACAGAAGTGCTCCAAATATTAAACTGAAACCTGGAGTCATACCTTCTATCTTTGATTCTCCATATCACCTACAGGTTTGTTTATGAGATACTGTTTACCATCATTGCTCACTTTTTTTTTTTTTTTTTTTTTTGAGATAGAGTCTCGCTCTGTCACCAAGGCTGGAGTGCAGTGGCACGATCTCAGCTCACTGCAATCTCTGCCTCCAGGGTTTAAGCAATTCTCTGCCTCAGCCTCCCGAGAAGCTGGGATTACAGGCGCCTGCCACCACACCTGGCTAATTTTTGTATTTTTAGGAGAGATGGGGTTTCACCATCTTGGCCAGGCTGGTCTTGAACTCCTGACCTCGTGATCCACCCTCCTCGGTGTCCCAAAGTGCTGGGATTACAGGCATGAGCCACCGTGCCTGGCCATTGCTCACTTTTTATGATACTATTGAAGAACCTTCACCACTCTTGCTAACATTTTTATTGTTTGCTTATTCATTTGAAGTCTGTTCTTGAAGTTTTAAATTTGTAGACTGCATCTTCAACTTTTGTGTAGGAGTATTTTACCAGTAACCACTCATAAATATTTGTATATTACTAAGGTTTGATGAAGTGGGCTGACTTTAGGAATTAGCATAACTGAAGATTTTTGTCTAAAAATGGAAGTTAACATAAGAAGGTTGAACTGATGTTCCAAGTTGGCAGTCCTTAACACTGGGGCAGAAGTCAGGAGTAGAACCACTAACAGGACTAAAGTACTTGTAAGAGCCACATACATGCAAGCATAAAGTCTAGGTAGGATCAAAAGGAAGAAAACCAAAAAAGAGATCTAAGAACAGGAGAAGAAAAGGTCAGGAAAAGAAAGAACAGTCAAATGAGTAAACGCTAATTGAATTCCATGTTTTTTCTGGGTAATATTCCCATGGGTTGGCTGCCTCACCCTCAGTATCTCTCTTGACTTTGTATACCTGAAAGTGAATTTCTAGAACCTATAGACATTGATTGATTGATTCCAGTGTGGAAAATTCAGGGAGAGCCTCCATTGAAAGGGATCTCCTTCCTGGCAGCTAAAAACAAGAGAAGTAGCCAAAAGCGTACCCGCTCCCGTGCAGTCCTGGTCACTTTCTGCAGTTGGTCATATTGTAGAACCTGAGTGATCAGGTAGAGAATGCCTCACTTTCTTCGGTGCTAATAAATATACAGTATCTTGGGAAAGTTGGTCTAGGGCTTTTGGTTTTTTTCCTACCACCAAGGTGTCATCTAGCCGTAATGTTAAGGGGACCTTAAGAAATATGGGCATAATAAATCAAATAAACCATAAGTTACTAACTTTCAAAAACTATTGATTTTCTTATAACAAATAAATTTTTCATTTTAGAAAATAAGATTATAGGAGCAAAAATAAAATAATCACATAATCCATAGATAATACTGTGAACACTTTGATCTGTATCTTTGTAATTATCCGTAAATATGCATCTATACTTATATAGATAATCTTCTGGAAATAGAATTATACTGTATACCTTTTCCTTTATTTGCTTTATTGGGTTTTTTTAAATAGTGTGTACTATGTGCCAGGCACTATTCCAAGTACTTTACATGTCTATTAACTCAGTCCTTGAAAGAACCATGTCAGGTAAATACTATTATTATTTTCATTTTATCACTTGAGAAAACTGAGGCCCAGAGAACTAGAATGCCCTTCCCAGGGTCACACCTGTATTAAATGGCAGAGGCTAGATTTGATCCCAGGCATTTTGACTTCAGAGTCTACTATTAACTACTACTCTCCATGACATTAAATATTTTCCTACACCGTAGCTTTCAAACTTTAGTCTACATAAGGATTATCCAGTGAGTTTCTTTAAAATACAGAATCCTACATCTTCCAGAGAATTAGATTCAGTAAATTGGAGTGTACTTTCTAAAAAAGCATCCCAATCTGTTTGTGCTGCAGATCTATGGATCACATGTTTAAGAGAAACCTATGTAGAACATCACTTTTTTTTAACTAAACTTTATGTTGAAGTAAAATATATTTGTGGAAGACTGCTTGTAAGTGTACAAATCAATGAGTTTTCACAAAGTGGGTACACTCATGTCACTCCCCTCAGACCAAGATATAAAACATTGCAAGTGACCCAGAAGCCTCCCTCACATGCTTTCCCAGTCACTACTGTCTTGACTTTATCACTGTCAATTATATACATGGAGTCCTGTCTACAGTATGTACTCTGGCTTCTTTAGCTCAACATCTTGTATGATTCATCCACATTGTAGCATGAGATACTGGTCCATTAATTTTCTTTGCTGTATAGTATTGCATTGTACAATTTCTTCATTCTACTATTGATAAATGTTTGGGTGGTTTTTCACACTGGGGTTATTATAAATTGTGCAGCTCTGAACATTTTGGGGCACGTCTTTTTTTTTTTTTTAAATTATGCTTTAAGTTTTAGGGTACATGTGCACATTGTGCAGGTTAGTTACATATGTATACATGTGCCATGCTGGTGCGCTGCACCCAGTAACTCATCATCTAGCATTAGGTATATCTCCCAATGCTATCCCTCCCCCCTTCCCCCACCCCACCACAGTCCCCAGAGTGTGATATTCCCCTTCCTGTGTCCATGTGATCTCATTGTTCATTTCCCACCTGTGAGTGAGAATATGCGGTGTTTGGTTTTTTGTTCTTGCAATAGTTTACTGAGAATGATGATTTCCAATTTCATCCATGTCCCTACAAAGGACATGAACTCATCGTTTTTTATGGCTGCATAGTATTCCATGGTGTATATGTGCCACATTTTCTTAATCCAGTCTATCATTGTTGGACATTTGGCTTGGTTCCAAGTCTTTGCTATTGTGAATAATGCCGCAATAAACATACGTGTGCATGTGTCTTTATAGCAGCATGATTTATAGTCCTTTGGGTATATACCCAGTAATGGGATGGCTGGGTCAAATGGTATTTCTAGTTCTAGATCCCTGAGGAATCGCCACACTGACTTCCACAATGGTTGAACTAGTTTACAGTCCACCAACAGTGTCAAAGTGTTCCTATTTCTCCACATCCTCTCCAGCACCTGTTGTTTCCTGACTTTTTAATGATTGCCATTCTAACTGGTGTGAGAGGGTATCTCATTGTGGTTTTGATTTGCATTTCTCTGATGGCCAGTGATGATGAGCATTTTTTCATGTGTTTTTTGGCTGCATAAATGTCTTCTTTTGAGAAGTGTCTGTTCATGTCCTTTGCCCACTTTTTGATGGGGTTGTTTGTTTTTTTCTTGTAAATTTGTTTGAGTTCATTGTAGATTCTGGATATTAGCCCTTTGTCAGATGAGTAGGTTGCGAAAATTTTCTCCCATTTTGTAGGTTGCCGGGGCACATCTTTTGGTCCATTTATGTACACATTTCTATAGGGTATATATACGCTTCAATTAGAAGTGGGAATTACTGGTGATGTGGATGTTCAGCTTGGATACATATTGCCATAGCTTTCCAAAGTACTTTTGCAAATTTATAGTCTTACCATCAGCATATAAGAATTCCTTTGGTTCCATATCCTTGATAGTAGTTGGTGGTGTCAATTATATAGACGATTTTTTACTGACCATATAGTAGTTGATCCTACATATGAACAATAGTATGTGTAATCAGTCTTCAATATTGTGTATAGGCTGTCATCTTTCCTTATTTTAAACAGGACTAAAATGAACATTATTGTAGCTGGCTTATATCCTTATTTCCTTGAACTAAATTCTGCAAATAAAATTGTTGGATCAAAGACTATATACACTTTTTAAAGATTTGCTTTCGATAAAGATCATCCAAAGCCTCATTAGAAGGCTTGCACCAATCTATCCCCCTACTAGCTATGTGTAAGAATGTCTACCTACCCGAATCCTTGGTATAAGTTGTGTTTGTAAACTTTGCTAAAATTGATAGGCAAAATGTTATCTTATTGTTTTAATGTATCTATGAACACTCGTGCGTGTCTATGTTTTTTCATGTGTTTATTGGATATTTGTATTCTTTTGTGAGTTACTTATTCAGGTCCTCTTCTATTATCTTTTTCTATACTGTTTTGTAAAAACACTGGATATCGAGGATAGGAATCATTTAACTGCCATCTACATTGCAGTTCCTTTTTTTTCTCCCCTTTCTCCCACATTCCTTCCCAGTTACTTTTTATTGTTTGTCTTCAGTTCTAGTTACGGCATGGGTTTTTTTTGAAATTCAGGCTTTTTTCAATGTAGTCAATTCTATATTTTCTTGTGTTATATGACGTTAGCCTTCCTCACTTTAAGATTATATAAATATTCTTTATATTTTTTCCACCTCCTCATGGTTTTCTTTTTTATATAAAATTTCAGTACATGGAATTTCATTGTGGTTTATTATGTATAAAGGATACAACTGCTTTTCTTAATTAGTTGATTTTTACATGGTTTGTCGCCTTACTCTACTTATTTAGAATGCCACCTTTATCCTAAAGGCATCTATCTACTTGATGATCTATTTCTAGGTTTTTCTGTCTAGTCCTAACAAAAGAACACACTGTTTTAATTATTGTTATTGTATATTATATTTTTAATAGCTTGTAGGGTGTTTCCTTTTTAGGAAAATTTGTGTTTTCAGATAACCTTAGAGTTGATTTCAGAAAGTTCTTTTAAAATTATCTGGGTGGAATTTGCTGACTTTTAAAAGCAATTTCCATGAAAAGAAATGTGGTATTAACTTCACTATACAAAGTTAAGAAGGAATAAAAATTTAAGAAAGAATAAAAGTATCTCACTTGATGATTATTATTAACTACTCTTAACAGGGGAAAAGAGAAAAACTTCATTGTAGAAAAAACTTCACCCTCAAAACCGTTCCAGCCACTAACTACAATCACCATCTTGTTGGTGCTTCCTCATGTATTGAAGAATTCCAATCCCAGTTCATTTTTGTAAGTAAATTACTTGCTGAGCTCATGTTAATTCTTTTAAGATGAATATGTCCTCTCCATTACAATCAAATTTTTCAGAATCCTAGCAAAATCTAGGGGTTAATATGTAATATCTACAAATAATATTGCTTCCTAGAGTCATTGTAATTTATATATATGCAACAGCAAAATAGAGGTAGTTAATCCTTTGGTTACATATGTAGTTCACTGAAGAAAGCTTTTGCAAGGATATTTCTACCAAGGAAATAATTCTTCCCTCTAACTGCTATAATTTCCGTATGAAATATGTAATAAAAAATAGCTATTTAAGTTTTCTCAGTCATACACATACAGAGTATTCAAGCTTGCATTTATTTATTCATCTCATTGCTTATTCATGTTAGAGGCAGGCATGGAATCTAGATCTCTTTTACTATCTTGATTAATACAGGTTTATAATAATTTTTTCTATTTTTGTGGGTACATAGTAGGTATGTATATTTATAGGATACATGAGATTTATTTAGGTATACAATGCATGATAATCACATTAGGGTAAATAGGGTATCCATCACATTAAGCATTTATCTTTTATGTTACAAAAAATCCAATTATACTTTTAGTTATTTTTAAATATACAATAAATTATTGTTGGCTATCGTCACCCCATTGTACTATCAAATACTAGATCTTAGTCTGTCTAACTATATTTCTGTACCCATTAACCATCCCCACCTCCCCCCCATCCTGCTACCTTTCCCAACCTCTCGTAACCATCATTTTACTGTCCTATCCCTGTGGGTTCAATTGTTTTGATTTTTAGATCCTGCAAATAAGTGAGAATATGTAATGTTTGTCTTTCTTTGCCTGGCTTATTTCACTTAACATAATGTTCTCCATTTCTATCTGTGTTGTTACAAATGTCTAAATCTCATTTTTTTAATGGCTTAATAGTACTCCATGGTGTTTAAGCACCACATTTTCTTTATCCATTCATCTGTTGATGGACACTTAGGTTTTTTCCAAATATCGGCTATTGTGAACAGTCTGCAACAAACATGGGAGTGCAGATATCCCTTCGATGTACTGGTTTCCTTTCTTTGGAAAGGAAAGGGTGTATACCACACCCAGCAGTGGGATTGCTGGATCATACAGTAGCTCTATTTTAGTTTTTTAAGGAACTTCCAAACTGTTCTCCATAGCGGTTGTACTAATTTCCCCCGACAGTGTACAGGGTTCCTTTTTCTCCACATCCTTGCCAGCATTTGTTGTTGCCTGTTTTAGGTATAAAAGCCATTTTAACTGGCATGAGATATTTTCTTATTGTAGATTTGATTTGCATTTCTCTGATGATCAGTGATAATGCGTACCTTTTCATATGCCTGTTTGCCATTCCTATGTCTTCTTTTGAAAAAATGTGTATTCAGATGTTTTGCCCAGTATTTAATCGAATTTTTAGATTTCTTTCCTGTTGAGTTTTTTGAGCCCCTTATATATTCTGGTTATCAATCCCTTGTCAGATGGATAGTTTGCAAACATTTTGTCCCATTCTGTGGGTTGTCTCTTCACTTTGTTGATTGTTTCCTTTGCTGTGCAGAAGCTTTTTAACTTGATGTGATCCCATTTGTCCGTTTTGCTTTGGTTGCCTGTGCTTGTGGGATATTACTCAAGAAATCTTTAGGCCGGGTGTGATGGCTCATGCCTGTAATCCCAGCACTTTGGGAGGCCAAGGTGGATAGATTGCTTAAGCTCAGGAGTTCGAGACCAGCCTGGGAAACATGGTGAAACCCCATCTTTACCAAAAATACAAAAAGATTAGCTGGGGGTGGCGGTATATGCCTACCCAGCTGCTCAGGAGGCTGAGTGGGAGGATCGCTTGAGCCCTGGAGATCAAGGCTGCAGTGAGCTTGATCGCATTCACTGTACTCCAGCCTGGGCAACAAAGTGAGAACCTGTCTCAAAAAAAAAAAAAAAAGAAAAGAAAAGAAATCTTAGCCCAGACCAATGTCCTGGAGAGTTTCCCCAATGTTTTCTTGTAGTCGTTTCATAGTTTGAGGTCTTAGATTTAATTCTTTAATCCATTTTGATTTGATTTTTGTATATTGTAAGAAGTAGGGATCTAGTTTAGTTTTTCTGCATATGGATATCCAGTTTTACCAGCACCGTTTATTGAAGAGACTGTCTTTTCCCCAGTTTATGTTCTTGGCACCTTTGTCAAAAGTGAGTTCGCTGTAGGTGTGTGGATTTGTTTCTGAGTTCTCTTTTCTGTTCCATTGGTCTGTGTGTTTGTGTTTAAGTATATGGCATCTTTAACTTATCACAGGCTATGTTAAAGTGGTATTATTCCCCTTTATATACAAAAATCTTATAGTCGTATACTTTCGTTTTTCCTTTCTCAATCTTTGTGCTATTGCTGTCATGCATTTCACTTTTACATATGCTATAGACTCCACACCATTATTGTTATTATTTTTGTTTAAACAGTAAATTATTCTTTAAAGAGATTTAGATGATAAGAAAAAAATTGATATTATCCATATAGGTGCCATTTCCAGGGCTTTTCATTCCTTTGTGTCAGTCCATATTTCCACCTGTTATCATTTTGCCTACAGGACTTACTTTAACATTTCCTATAGTGCAACTATGCTGGTGATGAATTCTTTCAGTATTTCTGTTGCTTAAAAAGTTTAATCTTCACTTTTGAAAGATATTTTCACTAGGTAATCAAATTCTAGGTTAACAGTTTTGGGGGCGGGGGCAGTTGTTTTTGGTACTTTTTAAGACGTTGCCCTGCTGTATTCTTACATGCACCATTTCTAATGAAAAATTTAATTAATGTCATACTCACCTTTATTCTCTGTACCTAATACTTCTTTTTTTCTTTGCTTTTAAGAATTTTTCTCTTCTTTTAAATTTTTTATTTATTTATTTATTTTTGGAGACAGGGTTTCCCTCTGTCACCCATGCTAGAGTGCAGTGGCACACTCACAACTCACTGCAGCGTCAACCTCCCAGGCTCAAGCAATCCCTCCACCTCAGCCTCCTGAGTAGCTGGGACTTACAGACATGTGCCACCATGCCAAGCTAATTTTTGTTTGTTTTTGTAGAGACCAGATTTCTCCATGTTGCCCAGGCTGGTCTCAAACTCCTAAGCTCAGGCGATCCCCCTGCCTCGGCCTCCCTAAGTGCTGGGCCAGGCTTGAGCCACCGTGCTGGACAATAATTTTTGTTTTTTTCTACTGCTTTTGCCTAATCTGATGATGATATGCCTTGGTTTCATTTTCTTCATATTTCTTGTAATTAAGATTTGTTGAGCTTTTTTATTTAGCAGTTTATACTTTTTATCAAACTTGGAAAAATTTTGGCCATGATTTCTTCAAATATTTCTTTCTATCCCAATTTTTCCCCTCCTTCAGGAATTCTAATTATGTGTATATTAGGCTGTCTGAAATTGTGCAACGTGTTGCTGATGCTTTATTTTTTTTCTATCTCCTTTTCTCTCTGTAGTCCCTACTGGATAGTTCCTGTTGCTGTAACTTTACATTCACGAAATCTTTTCTTCTTCAAAAAATACACTGCCATTCTCTCCAGTGTATTTTTTTACCTCACACATCAGTTATCTGTAGATATTCTATTAGAGTCTTTTTTATATATTTTATGTGCTTAACTTTTTGAATATATAGAATACAATTTTAATAACTTTCTTAATTGTCTGCTAATTCTAACATTTGTGTCAGTTCCGGCTTGGTTTCCATTGATTGATTTATCTCTTATTATGACTAATGTTTTCCTGCTTATTTGCATGCCTGGTAAATTTTGCATGCCATGAATTTTGGGTTTTAATTTGCCAGATGCTAGATATTTTTGTATCATGTTTTCTTGAGCATTGTTCTGGAGTACAGTTAGTTAGAAACTGTTTGACCCTTTCAGATTTTACTTTGTTTGACAAGACTGTTTTGCATACTTAGTGTCCATGAATCTTGACATTTTCAAGTCTGGCTAGTGGGAATAGTGGCTATGCCCTGTGGGCACAGGGCACTCCTAATCTCTGGTTGTTCTTTCCTCAGCCTTGAGTAGTTTCCTCATGTGCATGTGCTGATCTTACTCCATGGAATACTCAAAGGGGAGCCTCTGAAGATCTTGAGTTTTTTCTGTGCAGCTCTCACCTGTCTAGTACTTTGTCCTGTGAACTGTAGCTACTTTGGTCTCCCTGGATGTTTTGCACTACCTCCTCAGCTCAGTCTGCTAAGCTCTGCCTGGGTTTCCCTTCCTTGCCCTGAGGCCGAGAAACTCTCAGGCAGTTAGCAGGAGCAGTCTTAGGTCTCACCTCTTTGTTTCCCATCTGTCCACAATAGCTGCTGTCCTTGCCAAATATCCATTATCTTAAGAGCTATTTTTTTCTGTCTTTTAGCCTTATGTTGGTTCTTGGAGGTAGGGGTCAATCCAGTCTCTGTTACTTCATCTTGGCTGGAAATAAAAGTCTTCTTTACTAATTTTAATATTAAATAATAGCTTTTCAAAATTATTTTATAGTACCTTTATAAGCTATGTCAGTGTTATTTTCCCTATTCCCAAATGAAAAAGGAATAAAAGCATACCCAGCAAATTTAAGCATAACCACAATAAACACCAAGAGGAGTTGTCTCTTGAAAATTCCAAGACCAGAGTCCTCTCTAAATCCCCAACACCGAGCCTGAGAACCTGCTGCAGTACTCCTTTCCTGTCATACCTTATCAAATGCAATAGCCATCCAATAAAGTAACCCAGTTAAAAACTTAATTTAAATTTGTTTGATAGGTAAAAATTAAACTTAGCAGCACCACACTGAATGAACAAAAGCTGTAGAGTCAATTCAAGTGTCATGCTATTCATAGAGATAAGTGCTTCCCATCCATAATATTCTGCAGTCTTTGTGTATGCCTGGCCTTAGTAAAAGGAGGGATGCCCTTAGCACCCTAAATATTGCTTCTACCCCCATCTTCTTCCTGTGTTCCTTAAACCTCTATCACCAACTTAAAAATGTTCTCCAGGCATTGTAAATGAAGAAACAGCTTAGACCTAGTTATAAGCTTTTATCCAACTACATATCTATCTGATTTAATAACTTGGTGTTTATGTTTTTAGGAACATAGCTACAGTGTAATGGACAGTCCAAAGAAACTTAAGCATAAATTAGATCATGTGATCGGCGAGCTAGAGGATACAAAGGAAAGTCTACGGAATGTTTTAGACCGAGAAAAACGTTTTCAGAAATCATTGAGGAAGACAATCAGGGAATTAAAGGATGAATGTCTGATCAGCCAAGAAACAGCAAATAGACTGGACGCTTTCTGTTGGGACTGTTGTCAGGAGAGCATAGAACAGGACTATATTTCATGAAATAATTTCATGTTACATTCCACCTAAAATTGTCATTGGTACAAATTTTTATAAAATCTCATTTACCATCACTAAATAATATCCATCATTTAAAGTGCTGCTTTGGATTCTCTGGAGCATTATGCATTATAGTTGTTATCCAAAGACTTTTTTGAAAATATGCAGAAATTTGTGGTAATTATGTATTTGTGTGACTTGTGACAATTATGTTTTATAGACCTACACTAGTGCCAGGTCACTATTGTAAGATGTTAAAATCTCAAGAAAATTTCACAGAGCTAAAGAAATGATGTCAAATTAGTCACATTAAGCTATAGTAGAAGGAATTGGACACTTCTCCAGATATTTGGCTTCAAAGGAGTACCTTTACTTACATGTGCTTTATGGTAAGTACATTGAATTTTACTTTAAATGCATTTTACTACAAAGCACAATTCAATTGTAATACATATCCATCTTGGATTCAATCCAAGGTGCTTTAGCTATCAGTAGTACCAAAGGATCTTTTTACAAGGCTTCCTGTGGTATTGACTCTGAGAATAACACATAGTGAAGATCTGTGGGCTTTTAAAATTGTTCACAGCCAATTTAAGAAGACCCCTCATGAAGTCTCAGTTTTCAGTACAGTACATCATTCCTCCTCACTAGGAGCACTTTGATGTAAACCAGGATAGCTTTAAAAAGACAAAAAGGATCATAGATCTGATTTTTAAATGGTTGGTTGCTCTGACAGATCTGAACACTTTGCTTCATGACTATTTTGTCATAAAGGTATATGTTTAAAATCTGAATGCCAGTACTAGCTCTATACTTTTAATACTGCTTTGTATTTTATATGTAAAGTAGTATTGCTGACATTTTAAAAAAATACAAAATACAAAAGAAACCATTAGAAATTAATAACTGTGGCTCTTCCAGTTGAAATAGGAATTGGAGAGAAAGGATTAGAATATTTTAATTAGGGGAGTAGATTATTGTCCAAAGGCTTTTATTTAGAGAAATGGGTAATTAAAACAGCAGCTTTAGAATAGCTTCTTACTGAATATGCAAAAGAATAATTCCTTGTTATTTCCTAATTGATCCAAGTCTCATAAATTTAGCTTTTGTCATAATTCCTTACCGAAAACAACTGAAATTGAGAGTCATAAATACTGTGGGTTAGAATAAAAACCATTTGCCAAAGCAACAGTCTACTTAGAAGCACATGTACATACATGGACCTCATTCAGAAGTCCATGTTGTAGCAGTTAGAATTTGAGTATCAGCCATTTCATTGTAGTAACAAAAATTGAATTGCATTCTGTGCTCAGTTGTTTATTGTAATTTTATTTTTGTTACATTAATATTAGTTAAGATATGGTCACTTGAATTTTTTGTATTTAAGAATTTTCTGTTTTAATGCATGTTACACTTTTATGTAGGATTCCAAACCTTCCCTCTAAATGGGATTTAACCCACATCTGCGAGATCAGCGTTATGCTAAGAGGAAATCACTGAGGCCATATCTTTTTACAATCTGAAAAAAAAGTAGTAAAAAGGTAGTTAAAAAAAAAAAAAAGGCCGGGTGGTGGCTCATACCTGTAATCCTAGCACTTTGGGAGGCCAAGGCAGGCAGATCACTTGAGGTCAGGGGTTCAAAACCAGCCTGGCCAAGATGGTGAAACCCCATCTCTGCTAAAAATACAAAAAAAAATTAGCCGGGCATGGTGGCACATGCCTGTAATCCCAGCTACTTGGGAGACTGAGGCAGGAGAATTGCTTGAACCCGGGAGGCGGAGATTGCAGTGAGCCAAGATCATGCCGTTGCACTCCAGCCTGAGCAACAGAGCAAGACTCCATCTCAAAAAAAAAAAAAAAACTACTTTCATTAATTACCCATTATTTATTTTAGTTACTTAATTTTGAGTTCATAAATGGCCACCCTAATGGAAAGTTTGGGTATGATCTTAGGTTTTATGGAGATGTTTTCAATAGAGATGATTTTTCCCTCACCCTATTTGTGAATATATAAATTAAAGTAAGACAATGGAGTAAGTAAGAGGGTAGATCCAAACACAGTATGTCTAAATTCTAGCACTCTACTGGCTGCTTAGAATACACCAAACCTGGAAGACCTTTACAAGAGTAAAATCCCAGTCTGCCACTATCAAAATTGCCACAGTCACTTTTACTACTTGTGTTCATAGTAGACTCAGCACTTCTTTTTCACTGGACCTAGTATAACTGAGAAATAAATAACTGTGTGCAAAATATTGGTATCATTAAGGACCCAGAGCTGCCCATTTTCTCTTTGTTCTGATAGGGAAGCAATTACTGATAGAAATGTGAGATTGAAAATAGGGTCCTCCCTGCTGCTCCAAACAAATGCCTAAACACACAGTATGTATCTCAGTCCTCTGTTCCCAGAGATTCCACCCTAGCCCAGGAAAGAACTGTCCTGTGTAAAGCAAAACCCAAGTCATCCGCCTCCAGAAATTTCTCTGGCCGCCAAGCCTGACCCTAAGGGTTCCACTTTGCTTTAAAAGCTAGGAGTGGCCTCTAGAGCCAGGAACACATTAATTCAACAGTTCAACCTCAGCACCAAGTCAGGTACGAAGCGCTTGATACGTGGAATTTTTCTCTATATCAAGTTTAAATTTCTGGAAATAGACTTTGGTTGCTAATGACAATTACAGTTATACCATAGTCTGTAATTTGAGAAAAGGTGAAATGTATTAAATATATATTTAGTTTTAATAAAAAGATAAAATTATTACAGAAATAATTGAGAGAGAGAAAATCTATTATTTATTTGAAAAATAAAACATTTTATCCGGTAATGTGTTATGTGGTTTTATACATTGAGTTATTCAATAAAATGGGCAGAGAAAAATGAAGAGTACGTACGTAGAGGTTTTGCTTTAATTTCTCCTCCACCAATAACTCTAATATGGGGTCTGCAAGGTTAGATGACCCACGTAGCAGGCCAGCTTTCAGCACAATATGGACCTATCATAGAGCCCTTTTCTGCATTGGCCCTCACTCAAAACTGTCAGATGTGATGTCACCCAGTATATAAAGGAGAGCAGCATTCCTAGGTGTGAAATATGCTGCCTTTAGAACCCAAAGAGGCCTGTCAGGCATTGTGCTTTCTTCTTCATAGTGGAACATACAGGTTGTAAATAACTTGTCTCTTACTTTAGAGGGGATGTCTTAGCATGCCGCAGATCACTGGATACTTCTCCCCCAAAATTTTACTGATGTTATAGGCCCCTGAATTTCATAAGTTTTATCTCACCATCTGGAGCACATGTGCTTTATCAAGGCCTCCAATTAACTAGTCCTCCCATTGGATTAACATAATCCATCAGTAGAGTGAACTAAGTGATTTTCCATAGAATGTCTGTCTGGTCTAGACTTCTTTCAATTATAACAGAAGCAAGATCATTAACATAACCTTGGGGACAAGACCATATATGTATACTGTGGTTTTTTCCATGTGAATGTGAGCTGTTTCTGATCCTTTAATAGGGATGGAAAACCATGCACCCAATGGTTGTATGGCATCTACCCATAGACATGTTAATCTGCTCTAACAAAGATGCCACATCTGGCACAGCAGCTGTAATCAGGGCTACTCGTTGGTTGAATTGTCCTTAGTCCAACTGTCATCTTGCAGGGTCTGTCTAAATTTTGCAGGGGACAGAATGGTGAATTAAATGAAGAGAGATGGTGGAGGCCACCATTCATGTCTATCTTGTATGTCTGTAAAGGTAGCACCTCAGTGAGCCCCACAGAAAACTCTGAAACTGGGGTCATACACAAAAATGAGTTAACATAGGCATGAAACTGCTATCCTTGGAAAGGCCTGCAAAGTTGCAAGGTTAGTTCTTGAGTGGCATCTGGAAATTTGGATTTGGGGAGGGCTTCCACCATTCCCTAACTGATAAGAGTAGCTCACTGTGCCAGACTGTTTGTACAGACAAGGTGGTTTATGCAGAACACCCAGTTTCCTTCTGGGAGTCTGGATTTGAGAATCTGTTAGGTAAAGGGGGGCTGTATGACCAGCCCCAAATAAAACCTTGAACATTGAATCTTTAATGAGCTTCCCTGGTAGACAACGTGTATTGTCACAGTTCAGCACTATAAGACTTAAATGTGTCCTGTGTGATTACACTGAGGAAGGACTCAGAAGCTACACCTGGTTTCCTCTAGACTTTGTACCATGTGCCTTTTCCCTTAGCTGATTGTGCTTCTTCTTTGTATCCTTTTGCTATAATCATAGCCGTGAGTACAACTATATGCCGAATTCTGTGAGTCCTTCTAGTGAATCATGAAACTTGTGTGTGTGCTCTTGGGGACCTCAACACAGATGACCTTCCAAACTTGTCCTGCGTTAGGGCAAAGAAGCTATATTAATCCGTTTTCACACTGCTGATAAAGACATACCGGAGACTGAGCACTTCATAAAAGAAAGAAGTTTAATGGACTTATAGTTCCACATGGCTGGGGAGGCCTCATAATCATGGCAGAAGGCAAGGAGGAGCAAGTCACATCTTACATGGATGACAGCAGGCAAAAAGAGCTTCTGCAGAGAAACTCCCCCCTTTTTTTTTTTTTTTTTCAAATCATTGGATCTCATGAGACCCATTCACTATTACCAGAATGGCATAGGAAAGACCCGCCCCCATGATTCAGTCATCTCCCACCGGGTCCCTCCCACAACACATGGGAATTATGGGAGCTACAAGATGAGATTTGGGTGGGGACACAGAGCCAAACCGTGTCATTCTGCCCCAGCCCCTCCCAAATCTCATATCTTCACATTTCAAAACCAATCATGCCTTTCCAACAGTCGCCCAAAGTCTCAATTCATTTCAGCATTAACTCTAAAGTCCACAGCCCAAAGTCTCATCTGAAACAGGGCAATTCCCTTCCGTCTATGAGCCTGTAAAATCAAAAGCAAGTTAGTTACTTCCTAGATACAATGAGGTATAGGCATTAGGTAAATACAGCCATTCAAAGGGGAGAAATTGGCCAAAACAAAGAGGCTACAGGCCCCATGCAAGTCTGAAGTCCAGCAGGGCAGGCAAATCTTAAGCTTCAAAATTATCTCCTTTGACTCCATGTCTCACATTCAGGTCATGCTAATGCAAGGCATAGGCTTCTATAGTCTTGGGCAGCTCCGTCCCTGTGGCTTTGCAGGGTACAGCCTCCCTCCTGGCTGCCTTTATGGGCTGGCATTGAATGTCTGTGACTTTTCCAGGCTCACAGTGCAAGCTGTTGGTGGATCTACCATTCTAGGGTCTGGAGGACGGTGGTCCTCTTCTCACAGCTCCACTAGGCAGTGCCCAGTAGGGACTCTGTGTGGGGGTTCCAACCCCACATTTGCCTTCTGCACTGCCCTAGCAGAGGTTCTCCATGAGGACCCTGGCCCTACAACAAACTTCTGCCTGGGCATCCAGGCATTTCCATACATCTGAAATCTAGGCGGAGATGCCCAAACCTCAGTTCTTGACTTCTGTGCACTCAAAGGCTCAACATCATATGGAAGCTGCCAAGGCTTGAGACTTGCACCCTCTGAAGCCACGCCCCAAGGTGTATGTTGGCTCCTTTCAGCCATGGCTGGAGTGGCTGGGACACAGGGCACCAAGTCCCTGGGCTGCACACAACACGGGGACCCTGGGCCTGGCCCACAAAACCATACTTTCTTCCTAGGCCTCCAGACCTGTGATGGAAGGGGCTGCCTTGAAGATCGCTGACATGCCCTGGAGACATTTTCCCCATTGTCTTGGGGATTAACATTCAGCTCCTCATTACTTACGCAAGTTTCTGCAGCTGGCTTGAATTTCTCTTCAGAAAATGGGATTTTCTTTTTATTGCAAGTTGGGCTGCAAATTTTCTGAACTTTTATGCTCTCCTTTCCTTATAAAACTGAATGCCTTTAACAGTCCCCAAGTCACCTCTTGAATGCTTTGCTGCTTAGAAATTGCTTCCACCAGATACCCTAAATCATCTCTCTCTCAAGTACAAAGTTCCACAGATCTCTAGGGCAGGGGCAAAATGCTGCCAGTTTCTTTACTTTTAAACATATTAAGAGTCACCTTTGGTCCAGTTCCCAACAAGTTCCTCATCTCCATCTGAGACCACCTCAGCCTGGATTTCATTGTCCATATTGTTATCAGCATTTTAGTCAAAGCCATTCAACAAGTCTCTAGGGAGTTCCAAACTTTCCCACATTTTCCTAACTTCTTCTGAGCCCTCTAAACTGTTCCAACCTCTGCCTGTTACCCAGTTCCAAAGTTGCTTCCACATTTTCAGGTATCTTTCCATCAGCACCCCACTCTCGGTACCAATTTGCTGTATTAGTCCATTTTCACAATGCTGATAAAGACATACCCGAGACTGGGCAATTTACAAAAGAAAGAAGTTAAATGGATTTACAGTTCCACATGGCTGGGGAGGCCTCACAATCATGGTGGAAGGCAAGGAGGAGCAAGTCACCTCTTACATGGATGGCAGCAGGCAAAAAGAGCTCGTGCAGAGAAACTCCTGTTGTTGTTTCTTTCCTTTTTTTCAAATTTTTTTTTTATTATACTTTAAGTTCTAGGGTACATGTGCACAACATGCAGGTTCCTTACATATGTATACATGTGCCATGTTGGTGTGCTGCATCCATTAACTCGTCATTTACATTATGTATATATCCTAATGCTATCCCTCCCCCTCCCCCCACCGCACAACAGGCCCCAGTGTGTGATGTTCCCCTTCCTGTGTCCAGGTGTTCTCATTGTTCAATTCCCACCTATGAGTGAGAACATGCAGTGTTTGGTTTTTTGTCCTTGCAATAGTTTGCTGAGAATGATGGGTTCCAGCTTCATCCATGTCCCTACAAAGGACATGAACTCATCCTTTTTCATGGCTGCATAGTATTCCATGGTGTATATGTGCCACATTTTCTTAATCCAGTCTATCATTGTTGGACATTTGGGTTGGTTCCAAGTCTTTGCTATTGTGAATAGTGCTGCAATAAACATACAATGGAACAGAACAGAGCCCTCAGAAATAATACCACACATCTACAACCATCTGATCTTTGACAAACCTGACAAAAACAAGAAATGGGGAAAGGTTTCCCTATTTAACAAATGGTGCTGGGAAAACTGGCTAGTCATATGTAGAAAGCTGAAACTGGATCCCTTCCTGACACCTTATACAAAAATTCATTCAAGATGGATTAAAGAGTTACATGTTAGACCTAAAACCATAAAAACCCTAGAAGAAAACCTAGGCAATACCATTCAGGACATAGGCATGGGTAGGGACTTCATGTCTAAAGCACCAAAAGCAATGGCAACAAAAACCAAAATTGACAAATGGGATCTAATGAAACTAAAGAGCTTCTGCACAGCAAAAGAAACTACCATCAGAGTGAACAGGCAACCTACAGAATGGGAGAAAATTTTTGCAATCTACTCATCTGACAAAGGGCTAATATCCAGAATCTACAAAGAACTCAAATAAATTTACAAGAAAAAAACAACCCCATCAACAAGTGGGCAAAGGATATGAACAGACACTTCTCAAAAGAAGACATTTATGCAGCCAACAGACACATGAAAAAAATGCTTATCATCACTGGCCATCAGAGAAATGCAAATCAAAACCACAATGAGATACCATCTCACACCAGTTAGAAGGGCGATCATTAAAAAGTCAGGAAACGACAGGTGCTGGAGAGGTTGTGGAGAAATAGGAACACTGTTGGTGGGACTGTCAACTAGTTCAACCATTGTGGAAGTCAGTGTGGTGATTCCTCAGGGATCTAGAACTAGAAATACCATTTGACCCAGCCATCCCATTACTGGGTATATACCCAAAGGATTATAAATCAGGCTGCTATAAAGACACATGCACACGTATGAGAAACTCCTGTTTTTTAAGAAACTATCAGATCTCATGAGACCCATTCACTATCATGAGAATAGCACAGGAAAGACCTGCCCCCATGGTTCATTCATCTCCAACTGGGTCCCTCCCACAACACATGGGGAACTACAAGATGAAATTTAGCTGGGGACACAGAGCCAAACCATATCAGAAGCTATGCCTTTATACACTTGTATCACCAGTTATTTGATGAGGGCTGCCCCATGAAGAGGGCATGCCATCCAGCAAGGCAGTTCAACTGAAGCAATTTCTGAAGAAGGCTGAGGTCTGTCTTCAGGAGCACTCCCAGCAGCTGGAGGAATAAGTCCTTTGTTCCTGAAGGGAGTTCTGTACCTCAGAGTTCATCATCTTTTTGAACTCCCTAGCATTCACTTCTTTCTATTCTGCTCTAACCCAGAGTTACTCTGTAATCTAATGCTCTCAGTAATGAAGAATTAGTGATATGTCAACCAACTTCAGAGTAAAACTGCTCTAGCAGGTCCCTCTAGTTATGAAAAGATGCATTTCCCAAAGATCTGTTGTATGTTGGAGACTTACTGTGGTATTAACCATAGTTAATATAATATGTTAACTTACTATGGTGCTTACTTAGTACTAAGTACTAAGGTACTTTTTGTACCTTTTGCATTAGATTCAGCATAAACTGGGTAAAGATGGAAAATCAGACATGAGCTGGTATAATACCAGGCAGTCTGCAAAACTATCCAGACATCTAAAACAATGCCTTTCTGTACATTGCAATCTACCTGGGTACCTACATCATAACTGACAAATTTCTCTGTCAGTTATTGATTGTATACCCTTAACATCTCTCAGATACAGCCCCTTTCCCACTCAATCTCTAGGACCATTTCCTTGGTTTAAGCTGTTATTTGTTAACTTGATTACTGCAAGAAAGTCTTTGGTCTCCCTGTTTCCAGTCTATCTCCAGAGGGGTTTTTCTAAAATGCATATATCAATAATTATATTAAACACAAGTGATGTAAAAATCCCAATTAAAAGGCAGGGATTGTGAGACTGGATTAAAAAGTAAAACCCAGACTGGGCACAGTGGTTCACGCCTGTAATCCCAGCACTTTGGGAGGCCGAGGCAGGCAGATCACCTGAGGTCGGGAGTTCAAGACCAGCCTGACCAACATGGAGAAACCCCATCTCTACTAAAAATACAAAATTAGCCAGGTGTGGTGGTGCATGCCTGTAATCCCAGCTACTCAGGAGGCTGAGGCAGGAAAATTGCTTGAACCTGGGAGGCGGAGGTTGCGGTGAGCTGAGATCACGCCATTGCACTGCAGCCTGGGCAACAAGAGCAAAACTCCATCTAAAAAAAAAGAGAGAGAGAAGCCCAATCATATGCTGGATACAGACAGTTACTTCATTTTTTAATTTATTTTATTTAGTTAGTTATTGAAACAGGGTCTCACTCTGTCTCCCAGACTGGTGCAGCGGCATGATCACGTCTCACTGCAACCTCCACCTACTGGGCTCAAGCGATCCTCCCACCTCAGCCTGCCGAGTACCTGGGACTACAGGTGTGCACCACTGTGCCTAGCTAATTTTTGTATTTTTTGTAGAGACAAGGTTTCACCATGTTGCCCAGGCTGGTCTTGAACTCCTGGGCTCACGCAGTCTGCCCACCTCAGCCTCCCGCAATCTGCCCACCTCGGCCTCCCAAAGTGCTGGGATTACAGGTGTGAGCCACTGCGCCTGGCCACAGCTAGTTTAAATACAAAGAATCCAGTAGGTTAAAGGATAGAAAAAGATATCCCTGTGATAACACTAATCAAAAGAAAGTTGGGGTAATAATAGACAAAATTGATTTCAGAGCAAAGTATATAAACAGGGAAAACGAGGGTTATTTCACAATGATGAAAGGGTCAATTAAGAGGATATACAGTCCTAATATTTATGCACCTAATTAGAAAGCTTAAAATTCATATGCAAAAACTTGCAGAACTGCAAGAAGAAATAGATAAATTTATACAAGAGTTGTCAAAAAAAAAAATATGAGTATGGGCAGAGCTGAAAACAGTCCTGGAGGGAGAAGAACGTGGTCTCAGAAGTCTAGGGGGGCACCAAAATTAACGGGGACTGTGAAAGAATAATGCCCCCTGCAAAGATGTCCAGGTCCTAATCCCTAGAACATGTGAATATCACTAATATGGTTTGGCTCAGTGTCCCCACCCAAATCTCATATTGAATTGTACTCCCATAATTCCCATGTGTTGTGGGAGGGGCCCGGTGGGAGATAATTGAATCATGAGAGTGGTTTCCCCCATACTGTTCTCATGGTAGTGAATAAGTCTCAAAAGATCTGATGGTTTGATAAGGGGAAATCCATTTTGCTTGGCTCTCATTCTCTCTCTTTGCCTGCCACCATCCTCTTAAGATGCGACTTTCTTCTCCTTGCATTCTGCCATGATTGTGAGGCCTCCCCCGCCACGTGGAACTGTGAGTCCAATTAAACTACTTTCTTTGGTAAATTGCCCAGTCTCAGGTATGTCTCTATCAGCAGTGTGAAAATGGACTAATACGATCACGTTTCTTACATGGTGAAAGAGAGCTTGCAGATTTGATTAAATTAAGGATCTAAAATATGGAAAGATTATCCTGGATTCTCCACCTGAGTCCTTACAAGAGACAGGCAGGAGAATCAGAGTCCGAGGAGATGTGACTATGGAAGCAAAGGTTGTGGTAATGAATAGCCATGAGCTAAGGAATGTGGACAGCCTCTAGAAGCTGGAAAAGGGAAGGAAATGAATTCTCCCAGAGAGCATCCAGAGGGAATGCAGCCCTGCTGTCCCATTTTAGATTTTGGACCTCCAGAACAACTGTAAGATAATTTGTGTTGTGTTTTACTCCACTAAGTTTGTGGTAATTTGTTACAATGGCAATAGGAAACTAATACTGGGCTAAGACAATATCAGAGAACCAAGCCAAGAAGTGGGAGCAACTGCAAAGTTAGTCAAATATAACAAGAGGCAAAGAGAGAATCTAAAGGAAAGACTGGTTCTAGCTTGTTATCATGAGCCAGGTAGGGCATGGCACATGAGTAGACAGCCCAGTTTGGGAGACAGCATTAAAAAATATCCTGAAACACTCAAAAAAGTGTCATATTCCTCTAGCAAGGGACTCTGGACATGCACATACAGTGCCCCAAAACAGGAAATTACGTACATGACCCAGATTGTAGGATTTGAGAGTCTCAAAAACAGATAAAGGTGAGCTGAACTAGGAAGCCCTGTGTTTCACAGCCTCAGTATTGTGGAAAAAAAAAAAAAAACAGGAACGTAAGAATGTCATTGGAGTGGGCCAGGGAAGCCTGGCTTGTGCCTGAGAAGATAAATTCTACTTGTAGAGGGCCTGATTCTCTGGCCAAAAGAAAAAATATTCTATCCCTAGGAAGATGAGAGGTATAATTGGCTCTTCCACTGGACTAATGGGAAGAGGGAAGCCAGGTTTCTAAAACCTAAAGGCAAGCCTGGGTAGCGCCTGAGCCATTGATGCCTCTTGTTGACTACCCTCTTCATAGGTCTCATTATTTTACTTTCACATTGCTGCCTCAAACTTCATTTAATATTTTAACAACTGTCACAGCTCCCTTTGGAGAACACGCTCAGGATAAACAACTGTCCCCCTGCTGCCACATCCCTCACCTTCCCGCTAGCTGTGCTTCTGATCATAGAATTGTGCCTGATGCAGAGCAGGAGCTGACAGAGATTGAAACGAATGAAGAAAATGTTAGATTAGGACCAGGAAACCCAAGAGCAGAAGACCTACAATTTGTAATCTAAGAACCACATGAGGGTCCATGATGAGCACTAGTCCAGCAGTTGAGGAAGAAATGCTGAGAACCTAGCACATTCAACATTTCCACACGTATTTTTCAGGAGCCAGGCACTGTATGCCAGGGAATATGCTAGGCATTGGAGAAACAACATAGATTCACTTCCTGTCTTCAAGGAGATTACATGCTAGTATGAAGTTCCAAAAGCCATACTCCAAGGATACCAGGGAGCGCAGCCATATATCTCAAGACAATGGGTTCTTGAATTCAGCCTAATGCCTTTCTCCTCATTGTGCACTACTTTATTGGACAACACACATGGCTCAATAGATTTATACCACAGCATCTTACAGTTTAAGTGTTTGGGTCTATCATTTTATATCTGTCTTCTCAGGTACATGAAGAAGTTTACAGACTAACATGTTTAGTATAATAACCCATCACATATACTGCTTTCGAAGCCCCATACGCTAGTGTGAGAGAACAACAGGAATAAGGTGAAGACATTCACAACCTACAGGGACATACAAGTACATAACACAAATACAGATAAGTGGGCAATATAGCAGGGTCTGTGGCAATTAAAGGTACTGAAACTATGAAATTAATGGAGCTTCAAAATTACAAAATAGAACATAAGTTTGTCAGTGTGGGCACTTTGAAAGTGCTGTCCCAGAACCTGGATTCTGTAAGCACCTTCCTGGGATGTGAGAGTAGGAGACCAAACCAGCTGGGGAGAACCAAACAGACTTGGGTTCAAGTTCCCAGCCTCCCACTTCATTATATATGGGAAGTGGGTCAACTTGCTGAACTTCTCTGAGCACTTACAAAGTAGACAATAGCACCTTACCCATTGGTGGTGAGAATTTTATTTAATTGTGTATAAAACGTAGACCATACAATGAGCCATCCACATACTGTTTTTCTTTCTTCTTTAAATTCCATCCCATCCCAGAAACACAGGAAAAGGAAACAAGAACAGGAAGAAGAACAAAAACCAAGAAGAGAGAAATGCATTTCATAGGGAATGGCAAGTGGACAGGCAACAGTGGTCAGGTAGGCTATTTGTGCCTTAAATAATCTTCCCTCTCTTGTGGCAGCTCAGAAGCAGGCAAGGAACATTGTATCACTGAAAGGGAAAATTTCAATCACCATCCTCCTCTTCATCCTCTGATTCCAATACTGACAAGCCATTTAATCTATCTTAGATATGTTTCGTTCATTCACCCATTCATTCAACTTTATAAAACATCTTGACAGTGTTACTTAGAATGTTCCCAGATCAGTGTATACAAATCAAGGCACTTGGAGCAGAATGTAGATCGACTGCATCACAAAGCACACCATTTAGCTCAGTCAATTTTTTTTTCAGTCAGAATGTTTTCTGAGCAAGACTTCCTTAGTGAATGAAATCATATGTTGATTTACATTCTGGAACAAGAGCTTTTTCTCATTCTGAACCAGTCAGAAAGAGTTCATAGGCTAGCTACTTTGTGTAGCAGTGTCTCAGAGTATCAAGTCACTTACTAAACAGATAATCCTTGAACTCACCTGAGCTCCATGTTCTGTGGTCAGTTAACAGCAGAGGAGTTCCTGACAGATTTGTGTCTGATAATAAACTTCTCAAATCCTTGTGGTACAGCTTGTGCAGTTGAAAGGTAATATCGCATCCGAATTTGCAGATTTGGGCCTTGTGCTTTTTAAAACAGAAGAATTTTATTAAATAGAGAGTGAAGTGTATGTGCTATGCAGGATGCTAACCACAGATACTAGTGATTAGTACCTTATGGAGACAAGCATTCAGCTACAGACTTGCCAGTAAAATGTACTCAACATAAAATTTCAATAAAAATAAGGATACTGGTGCTTATTAAACAGGTAGATTTTATAACGGTATAAAATGTTGCCAGGCTACACAGCTGAAAGAAATTACCTTTGAAATCCTGAGGATGTAAAAAAATTTTGGATTGTCACTCTTATTATAACACTTGTAGATGGGTCTTAAGAGTAGAGAATGTCTTGATTATTGAGATGTACAATTCAAGTTTCTATGGCCATCACCATCATCTGGACATATTTTGTTGAAAATCACATGGGAAAATGGTGTAACCAGAAACAAGACATGGCTATCCAAAGGATCAAACTCACCAGGACACCATAAAGACTGGTAAATTTTAGGATGAAATGCAAATGTATTCTATATATTAAAACTAAAAACCATTTTAGTAAGTTATTTTTAAATGTACCTGATAGCAAAGGGACTCTGTATGTGCCATGTGAGGGCTACGTGAGGACTGTTCATGAAAGCATAAAGTAGAAGGCAACCCAAATACCCATCAAGCAGTAAATGGATAAATAAAACCGTGGCGTGCCCATGGAATGAAACAATAAGTACCAATTCAAAAAGACATCAATCCATATTATCGCCATGGGAAGACAAGACCTTAACATGGATAAAAACAATATAAAGCACAACTCAAAATAGTATCTCACTTATATAAAATGTTTTGAAACCTACCTACAAAACAATTTATAAGTGTGTACGTGTGTGTGTGTGTGTGTGTGTGTGTGTGTAAGTATATAGAAAAAGAAAGAAAAGATATATGCAAACTGTTAAAGTGGTTACTTCTAGAGAGGGGGTTATATACTTCCTGGGAACAGAGACAGAGAGTGCACATGAAAGAAAGAGAGATGAAGGGAGGGAGGAAAGGAGAATAAAAGAAGGAAAGAAGGGAGGAAAAGAAAATTATAATAACAGCATTCTACAAATTTAAATCAAAACCAGCCGGGCACAGTGGCTCATGCCTGTAATCCAGTACTTTGGGAGGCCAAGGCAGGTGGATCACTTGAGGTCAGGAGTTCAAGACCAGCCTGGCCAACATGGCAAGACCTCGTCTCTACTAAAAATACAAACATTAGCTGGGCATGGTAGCAGGCACCTGTAATCACAGCTACTCAGGAGGCTGAGGCAGGAGAATCGCTTGAGCGCAGAGGGGCAGAGGTTTCAGTGAGCCAAGATTGCACCACTGTACTCCAGCCTGGGCAACAGAGCAAGACTGTCTCCAAAAAAAAAAAAAAGAAAATCAAAACCATTTCATCTCTGAAAAATGAGGTATTACTTGTTATCATTACCTTCATCATCCCCCTGGGACATTGGCTAAAGTTGGATGTAAGTCTTGAATTACTCGTATTTCCCGTGACACCTACATATTTCAAAGAAATCGCCCAAACCCCTGCCAGCCCAACTATTTGAGATTTAAGAAACCACTGTCTGGGTAGGTGTGTTTTAAAGATTTTAATTAGCTTGCCTGTGACTGGTCACCAGCAGAACCCTACAAATGACTGCCTCCATCCCTTGTTGAGAACCTCACAATACAGCTTTCCAACTGACCCAATACCTCAGAAAACTAAAGAACGTGACTTCAAAGTACTGATATCTGGGAAGTATTGCATGCTCTAATAGAGCTGATCGCAATTTTCATAAATCCTCGTATTTCTGCCTGTGTTTTGTTTCAGATATCCATGTTCAAGAGGAAATGTTTGTTCAAGGCAAAAAATTATTTCTCAGTAATCATCATAGCTAACATTTATAAGGTGCCAATCTTTATTCAAAGCACTTAAACTTTATTAACTCATTTAACTTCACAACAACCCTATAAGGTAGGTACTATTATTATTATTCTCATTTTACAGAAGAGGAAATTAAACAGAGAAAAGCTAGGTAATTTGCCCAAGGTTTCACAGCTGGTATAACGATGTCTTCATATCATTATATGAAGTCACGTTGTTGTTGGTTCTGATCTACAATGCAAGAGCCAGAGACTTTTGTTTTGTTTTGTTTTGTCTTGTCTTTTTTTATTTATTCTGGAGACCCAGAGACTTTGATTCACTCATTGTTGAATTGTTGCTGAACATTCACAATGTCTTAAAGGCCAGACTTCAGTCACTCCATTTGGAAGCTCCAGTTGGGGCATTTAGAGGCTGAAGGATAAAATGTGAACTCATCTTGTGTCTGAAGCTGAGGAAAGCCCATAGTTACTCATTACCACAATCTGGATCTGTCTGATGATACTGCCAAGCATAAACAGGGCAGATGCACACTCAGGATGAAGTCACCTTACCACATACACAGGCAAAACATTCAAATATCCACAGGTCTCACCAGCAAAGGAGTCTGTCTAGTCACCTGGTTTCTCTCAGCTCTCAGGAAGAATGCATGGAATGATAAAAGATTGGTCCTGATCTCTGCTAATGCTTTACTCAGCCACTGGAACTGACACAATTTTTTACTCTATGTCTACATCTCTAGTCTATAATCAAATACAAGAGCATAAAAAATTAATAGCTCTTCTTTCTCCATTTTAATACTAGGCTTAAGAATTTTCATTCTCTATGTGATTTGCTACTATAGTATATTAGTAATATTTTAGAACCAGGTTTAGCAAACCACTTGTGGCATACTGTGTATGGCTTCAGGTACAGCTGGATCTAGGAGTTCAAATGATGTTTTCAGAATCTGGAGTCTCTCAACTCTGCTTTATCAAGCAGCCTCTCCCTTCATGTAGGTATGTTCCTCACAACTTCAAGTCCAAAGACAAAATGTGTGCCTCCTTTCCAGTCATTCATATGACAGTCCCAGGACTAGTTCGGACTGAGTCTGATTGAAATGGCTTGAGTCAAATACTCAACCCTAAATAAATATCTGTGGCCATAGGAATGCTATGCTATGATTGGCAGGCATAGATTACAGCCGATTCCTGGAACCAAGAGAGTAGAGAAATGATGGTTTTCCAGAGGGAACTCAGGGTTAAGTCATCAGAAGAACTGGGTAGGTACTGGGCTGGGCAAGCCAAAATAATGGCAGTGGAGCAGAGAGAAGAGAGTAGGCTGGCTCTGTAGTGGTAGAGCATAGCTGCAGAGTGAAGATTTTTTGTTAGTAAATCACTTCGTGTACATTTGTTTACCAGAACAAGGGAAACAGCATAGAAGTATTCTATCCTTGTTATGGCCATGATAGACAATATAGGCACTATGGGTCGCCCCCCAGTAAATTACATTCTTGGAAGCTGACTCTTCTTAGCACTGTCCCATCCACTCCCTCCCTGTGGACTATTGCTCTTCCCACTAGCCATGAGGTAGGTCCATGTGACATTTTGACATTTCTCAGAGAGAATAAACCAAACATTTATATAGGGTGATTTTTTGAACACTTTTTATAATGGAAAGTTCCAAACAAAAGTAGAGAGTATAATATACTCTAATGCATCCATCACCCAGCTTCAACAGTTATAAAACATGGACAGTCTTGTTTTATCCACACCCTCACTCTCTCCCCTCCTCTGATTATTTTGAAGCACATCCCAAACAACATATAATCTGTAGCTATTTCAGCATGTATCTCTAAAAGATAAGGACTTTATTTTTTAATTTTTGTTTGTTTTTTAGAGACAGAGTCTCACTCCATCACCCAGGCTGGAGTGCAGTGGCGCAATCTCGGCTCATCACTCCGTCGCCCAGGCTGGAGTGCAGTGGCGCAATCTCGGCTCACTACAACCTCCGCCTCCCAAGTTCAAGTGATTCTCATGCTTCAGCCTCCTGATCAGCTGGGACTACAGGAGTGCACCACCATGCCCAGCTAATTTTTGTATTTTTTGGTAGAGACGGAGTTTCACCATGTTGGCCAGGCTGGTCTCAAACTTCTGGCTTCAAGTGATACCCCCCAACCTCGGCCTCCCAAAGTGCTAGGATTACAGGTGTGAGTCACCACCACCACATCTGGCCTAGGACTCTGTTTTTTTTTTTTTTAGACAAAGGTATATATCACTGTTTCATCTAAAAACATTTAACAATAATCTCCCTCCAAACATTGTAATGGGTTGATAGGTCTCTAAAGTCTCTTTTAATCTGTAGGTTCCCACTCCATTATTTATTTTACCTTGAAAAAAAATTAACCAAGTGTTTTGCCCTACAGAACCTGGGTGAATTTTAAGGATACTATCACAGGGCTCTCACTGCAATAGGACAACAGCCAGAGTCTCAAGAGCACACCTACTATAGAAATTAAAATCAAGAATTCTGGAGCCAAATTGCCTGGGTTCATAGCATGGCTCTGCCACTTCTTAGCCACAGGACAACCTCTCTGTGCCTCAGTTTTCTCATCTCTAAAATGGGGATGACAATAGTAACTACCTCATTGGGTTGTTTTAAGAATTACATGACTTAATGTATGTCCAATTCTTAGAACAGTGATGCTTAGGATATAGTAAATGATAACATAGATGAGGAAATTGAGAGGCAGGGAGGCTGACTAGTCCAAGGTCCTGCAGCTAAACAATGGCAGGGCAGAGAGCACAGCGCGGATTCACCCCACTGGTTTAATACTCTGTTTCAAACCATCGATGAATGCAGGCTCTTGTTGACGTGGGCATTACTCTGCCCCTCACCGGGATGTTACTGCCATTCTGTTGCTAAATCACCAGGATGAGGTTAGGAACCTTCTCCAGGCCTCAGGCTCCTGCTCTGCAAACTGAAGGAACTGGAGGTGTGGTTAAGGTGCCTGAACCCCCTTTTAGGAGAAATCCCAGCAGAAGATGCCTAAGCAAGCCTTGCAGGAAGTCATCTAGGCCACCTTCAAGTCAGTGCCAACCGCAGAATCTTTAGATCCCCCAAAAGAGCACCTGTCCCTTTGTGGTGCTTCTGACAGAGAACCCCAAGCAGCCCTAGACCTCCCTCAACCTGACTCAGGGGTGCCCACCACTCCCCATCCTCCCTGACACACATAATCCTGGCTGAGGCAGCCCAAATAGCAGCTTCCCCGGATTACTCACCGTGGCTCTGTGAGAAGAATGCCTCTCCCAGGCAGCGTCCGCAGTTGTGACCACAGATGGGAGACTAGCCTAATTGGACTTACCAGCAGCTCACCTTGGCTTCCTCAAGGCCCAGCAGCAGGACAGGGCCTTTCTCTGAGCAGAACTTGAATGATAAAAGAAGCAGGTGAAGCTGATCCAGCCTCAGACAGACCTCCAGTGGGCCCTTGAGGGTGTGAGAGGCAGCTCTGCGGGCCCACCCTAGAACTGCATGTGGACAGCTAGAAAGCCTAGCCTTTCTGACATTGCTGGCCTAAGAGGTTTCATCTTTAGGGTTTTTTTCCTTCTCAGGCTGCTAGCTTCCATCTCACTTAATATAGAAGGATGGTCTCAATTTAAGCATCTGAAACAAATTACTTAGCAAAAACCATTTTCGTTGTATCCAAACCCAGTGTCTTCAGTTTGAGCTCTCTGAAATTCCAAACACATGTTCAAACCACCAGGAAAGAGGGAAAGAGAGACTGAGAAGAGGGGGACTGAAGCAGGGAAGTCACTATGAGATTCTCCCCAAAATCCTGATGTTCAGCCTCTGGGTGAAGGACATTCCATCCTGAGACGGAGGGATTGCTCTCTTCACCAGCACCTTTCTGAAGTGTCTGTGTTAGAGGCAGTTCAGTGCTCACACAGCAGCCTGAAATTCTTAGTCCTCCCACACATCTCCAGTCAAGGAGCACTGTCCATGCCCCTTCATTGTCCATAAACACCCAAGCTCTTATTTAGAAGCAATTGATTTCTCAAATCTTTTCCTATGTATTTATTCACTAAACCTGTCAAGCAACACATTTAAGCATGACAGAGAAAGAATATGGGCATGTGTTAGGATTCCCTAGAGAAACAGAACCAATAGGATGAGTATATGGAGAGGAGAGGTTTAGTTTAAGGAAGTGCCTCATGCAGTTACGGAGGCTGGCAAGTCCAAAATCTGCAGGGTAGTCCAGGCAGGCTGAAGACTCAGAGAAGAGCCTATACTGCAGTTCCAGTCCAAAAGCTGTCTGCTGCACAGTTCCCTCTTACTCAGGGAAGCTCAGTCTTTGATTCCATTCCAGCCTTCAGTTGATCAGATGAGGCCCACCCACATTACAGAGGGCCATCCGTTTACTCAAAGCCCACTGATTTCAATATAAACCTCATCCCAAAACACCCTCCCAGAAACATCCAGAATAATGTTTGACCAACTATCTGGGTACTAAAGCCCAGCCAAGTTGGCACATCAAATTAATCATTGCAGGGTGTGAGCAGGAGAAAAAAGAAGAGATGAGATTGCCCTGAGCCCAAATCCAGAAAGCAGGGCACAACCAAGAGAGCTAAAGACCCCTGGGTAAAGCCACCTCCTGCCCCCAAGTCCTTCCCTGACACAGACTTGCTGGACAACCAGGTGCGTGAACATGCAGGTACAGGCGCAGACCCTTCTCCCTTCCCTCCTCCTCCATGCCTTTCACAACTATTTGCTGAGTGTCACTGTGCCAAGCCCTGGGGCTAAAACTAATCAAGATTTGGTTCCTCTGTACACTTAAAAGTGGTTAAAATGGTCAATTTTATGTTATGTATATTTTACCACAATTTAAAATAAATTTGAAAAAAAATTAAAAGACTCTGTTCTTGCCATCAAGGGTCCCAACGTCCAGAGAGGGAGGGCATACACAAAACACAATTTCGGTCTAAGTTCTCACTAACAGCGTTGATAGCAGTTTCTTGGAAACCGCGACTTTAAACGAAATAACTATAAAGAAACCAATTTTACCATAAGCTAATGGATAGAAACAGGAGTTAAGATTCTACCGCATATTTCTGGTCATAAAAATACTACCAAACCTTACTACATAAAGTAGTAAACATCAGAGCCAAAACACTTCCAATATTAAACATTGAAATAAATGTGAGCTCCACATACACTTAAGAAAGATTAATAAAAACGAGTAAGTTATTTATTCACCCAATGATTCCAGTTCAGGATTACCGGTGGCCGCAGCCTGTCCTGACAGCTCAGGGTTCAAGGTGGGAACCAGCCCTGGCCAGGACACCATCCCATTACAGGGCACGCTCCTTTACACAGCAAGACTCACTCACACTGGGACCACGTGGACACGCCGGTTCACCTAACCTGTACAGCTGTGGAAAGTGGGAGGAAACCAGAGCACCCGGAGAAGACCCATGCAGACCTGGGGGGATCACTCAGACTCCACACACAGCGGCCCGAGCCAGAAATCAACTTTTTTTCCCCCTCATCAACTTTATAACAAAACTTTGTTATTCAAGGGCCTGCTATTATAGGAGGTCACAGGTGGTAAAACAGGGCAAGCCAGAGAATGCAGAGCCCATGTGGGTCAACAGAAACTGTGCCTTACCCACCGGCTCATCTGCTCACCTCGTCCTTTCTCCCCCAACAAAGCTGCTCTGGACACAAGGCTCCTGGCACACTGCCAACCAGGCCTTCATGCCCAGATGTGGAAATCTCACTTCCCCATTGTTGACATTCCACAGCGCTCGCCCCTTATCCATCCTTCCACAGACGCTTTTTTTTTTTTTTTTTTTTTGAGACAGGGTCTCTGTCACCCAGGCTGGAGTGTGGTGGCACAATCATGGCTCACTGTAGCCTTGACCTCCACAGGCTCAAGCGATCCTCCCACCTCAGCCTCCCAAGTAGCTGAGACTACCAGCGCCACCACACCTAGCTAATTTTTATTTTATTATTTTTTTTAAGAGATGGGGTTTTGCCATGTGATTCAAGCTGATCTCAAACTCCTGGGCCTCCCAAAGTGCAGGGATCACGGGCGTGAACCACTGTGCCCAGCCCCCCTCCACACACTCTTTCAATAACTTGTTGTAAAATTTCTTAGTATTTACTCATTAAAGTGTCTAGGTATCTTCCAAAACAAGACATTTTTATTCTCCCAATTTTTTATTTATTAAAAAAAAAATAGGACCAGGCACAGTGGCTCACACCTGTAATCCTAACACTTTGGGAGACTGAGGCGGGTGGATCACCTGAGGTCAGCAGTTTGAAACCAGCCTGGCTGACATGGTGAAACCCTGTCTCTACTAAAAATACAAAAAAAAAGTTAGCCGGGTGTGGTGGCGCATGCCTTTAATCCCAGCTACTCGGGAGGCTGAGGCACGAGAATCGCTTGTACCCAGGAGGCGGAGGTTGCTGTGAGCCCAGATCATGCCGTTGCATTCCAGCCTGGGCAACAGAGCAAAACTCTGTCTCAAAAAAATAAATAAATAATAACTTTTTTTTAATTCAACCATAATCTCGTCATCTGAACACACCTAACTCCAGCGGTCAAATGCTCAGACCAAAAGCCATGGTATTATCTATGACTCCCCAGTGTCTCTCACACCCTTTTCCAGTTCATCAGGAAATCCTGTCAATTCTACCTTCAAAATATGCCCTGAATTTCCCCATTTCTCACACCTCCACCAGTACCATCCCAATCTGAGTCACATCATCTCCCCACAAAACTACTGCAGCTGTCTGCTATAACTGGACCGTCCTGCCCCCAGCCATCTCTACATAGTGACCAGAGTTGTCCTTTTTAAATGTAAGATCATGTTACACCTCTCTGAAAAACCCTCCAGTGGCTCCCATTTCACTCAGAATAATGATCTCCCCTCCCATTAATCCTTGACCTCTTCTATGCCTGTCCCCCTGACTCGCTCAGCCTCAGGTACAACAGTCTCCCTGCTGTCCTACGTTACATCCCAAGCCTACTTTGGTCTCAGGACCTTGGCACTGGTTGTACTCTCTGCCTGATACATTCTTCCTCCAGATATGCACATGGATAATTTACCCACCTCCCTCAAGTCCTTGTTGGAATACCTATTTTTTTCTTTCTTTTTTTTTTTTTTTTTTTTTGAGACAGGGTCTTACTCTGTCACCCAGGCTGATGTGCAGTGGTACCATCAGCTCACTGCAGCCTCGACCTCCCAGGCTCAAGTGATCCTTCCACCTCAGCCTCCCAAGTAGCTGGAACTACAAGTATGGGCCACCACACCTGGATAATTTTTGTATTTTCTGCAAAGATAGTGTTTTCCCATGTTGCCCAGGCCAATCTCGAACTCCTAATTCCTGGGATCAAATGATCTGCCCACCTCAGCCACCCAAAGTGCTGGGACTACAGGCATGAGCCACGGTGCCCACCAGAATATCATCTTCTAATTAAAATTCCAACTCCCCCACATTCCTTACCCTGATCATCTTTTATTTTTTTATAGCACCTATTTTGGAATATTCTAACATATTAACTAACTTACTCATGTGTTGTATTTATTGTTTATTCTCTGTCTCTACCACACTAGAATGTTAACTCCACTGGAACAGATATTTTTACCTGTATCCCAAGCCCCTGGAATAGTGTCTGGCAGATAGTGGGCACCCAATAAATAGTTGTTGAATGAACTAAGTGATGAGACAGCAAAGTTCAACTCCCTAAGCTACGCTCCCAGGTGCCAGAGGCCCTGCTTCTCTGGGCTCCAAACCTGTTGTGGAGGACATCAGGAACTTTCCCCTAAGAAGTTCAACAAAGCCTCCTTAGATTAGTATTCCTTCTGTGACAATATGTCCCACTACATATATTGGAAACTTTTTTTCAAGGTGACTTAGATACAGACACTGAACAGACAAACCAACGAATAATTCCGTCTTGGTTGACAATTGATTGGGACAAGTTCACATGCCAAGATGTCACTGAACCACAAGATCCTACAGTCACTGACAACTATTTCCTAACATTCTCCCCACAAGGAAGCATTACAGTATAAGTATTGTTTATAGCAATCCCAGGCTTTGGGTCATAAAAAGTTGTTCTCTTTTCTTTTTCACAGGAACGTTGATTGTCCTATACCTGTTATCCGGCATTCTGAGTAACACACACATACTGGGATCGATTGGGTGGGAAGGCCACTTGACGCTATAGGTGTACTACACACAAATCAGGGTAGCTCCTCGGCTGACATCCCCAGTGGCCCAGTCTCTGCTGTCCCCGCACTTCCTCTAGTAATGGACCCTTCCCGCCCTCCCCAGGCACAAGACCTAGGCTTGGCCAACCAGAGATATTCCCTGGGACTTTCCTAAGTGGTGCTGGCAGGAAAGAGCCTCCTTTCTCACAGGTTGTTAAGAAGAAGGATATAAAACAAAAGAGCCCATTAAAATAAGAACATAAATACACTAATGAATTACTGAGTAAATGAAAGAATGAATGAATGGATGTTTAAAACAAAGGGAATTCAGTCATGAATTGCTTAACAAAATGGATATTCTCTAAGAAATGCATCATTAGGCAATTTCATCGTTGTGCCAACATCATAGTAGGCATTACACAAACATAGTTGGTATAGCCTACTATGCACTTTGGCTATATGGTATAGGCCTATTATTCTTAGGCTACAAACCTGTAGAGCATGTTACTGTACTGAATACTGTAGGCAGTTGTAACACAATGATAAGTGTTTGTGTATCCAAACATAGAAAAGGAAGAGTAAAGATACCATATAAACGATTAAAAAAAAATACACCTGTAGGGTACTTCCCACGAATGGAGCTTGCGGGATGGGAAGTTGCTCTGGGTGGGGCAGTGAGTGAATGAGTGGTGTGTGAACGTGAAGGACATTACACTCCTGAAGACTTCATAAACACTGCACACTTAGGCTATACTAAATTTATGGAAATATTTTCTTCAATAATAAATTAACCTTATCCTACTATAACTATTTTACTTATAAATCTTTAAATTAAAAACATTAAATTTGGCCAGGTGTGGTGATTCACGTCTGTAATCTCAACACTTTGGGAGGCCAAGGCAGGTGGATCATCTGAGGTCAGGAGTTCGAGACCATTCTGACCAACATGGTGTAACCCCGTCTCTACTAAAAATACAAAAATTAGCTGGGCATGGTGTTGCATGCCTATAATCTCAGCTACTCCGGAGGCTGAGGCAGGAGAATTGTTTGAACCCAGGAGGTGGAAGTTGCAGTGTTGACCCGAGATTGTGCCATTGCACTCCAGCCTGGGCAAAAGAGTGAAACTCTGTCTGAAAAAATAAATAAATTTTATCTATTTAATTAATTTTATTTATTTAATTAATTTAATTTTTTTTTTTTTTTTTAAGACGGAGTCTTACTCTGTCACCCAGGCTGGAATGCAGTGGCCTGATCTCGGCTCACTGCAAGCTCCGCCTCCCTGATTCATGTCTTTCTTCTGCCTCAGCCTCCTCAGTAGCCGGGACTACAGGCACCCGCCACCCCGCCCGGCTAATTTTTTTGTATTCTTAATAGAGATGGGTTTTCACCATGTTAGCCAGGATGGTCTCGATCTCCTGGCCTCGTGATCCGCCTGCCTCAGCCTCCCAAAGTGCTAGGATTACAGGCGTAAGCCACCGCGCCCGGCCTAAATTAAAAATTTTTAACCTTTTGACCTTTTGTAATAACACTTAGCTTAAAATACAAACACATTGTACAGTAGTATAAACATACTTTCTTTGTATTCTTATTCTATAAGTTTTATTCTATTTCTAAAATTTTTATTTTTTTTTACTTTTAAAAAGTAAAAAAAGTAAAAAAAGTTTAAAACTTTTTTATTAAAAACTAAGACACAAACATATACATTAGCCTAGACCTACACAGGGTCAGGATCATCACTGTCACTGTCTTCCACCTCCACATCTTGTTCCACTGGAAGATCTTCAGGGGCAATAACATGCATAGAGCTGCCATCTGCTATGATAACCATGCCTTCTTCTGGAATACTTCCTGAAGGACCTGCCTGAAGCTATTTTAGAACAGACTTATTTTTTGTAAATAGAAGGAGTATAGTCTTAAGTAACAATGAAAAGTATAGTATAGTAAGTGCATAAACCAGTAATGTAGTCATTTATCATTACCAAGTATTATGTACTATGCATAACTGTAAGTGCTATACTTTTTTCATGACTAGCAGTGCAGCAGGTTTGTTTATACCAGGATCATCAGCACAAACATGTGAGCAATGTACTGTGCTATGACTTTATGGCATCTACAAAGTCACTAGGCAATAGGAATTTTTCAGTTCCATTATAATCTTATGGAACCACTGTCATATATGCAATCTGTCATTGACAAGAAGTCATTATACAGCATATGACTGTATATTTAATTAGAAGAAAAAACATAAATTTTGGAATCAGAAAAATCTCAGTTCTGACTCTCAATCTTACCACTTAATGTCTTTCAGTCTTGAGGAAAGAAATGTTAACTCCTCTCAATACCTCATAATTTCTCATTGTGACATACCTAACACAAACTGGCCTATGTACATGGGCTCTTCCCCTTAACACACTGGATTAACAACTGTGACTCAAAGCCATTTATAGCCTTCTTGACATTGGGAAACATACACATTAGAGTCTCATTGATCAGTCTGCAACTAAATGATTTGTGGATAATTAAAGTATATGACTAAAAAGATATTTTTACCAAAACTACTGCATTTGAAATAAGCTTTCAGAAATATTTTCATATTTTTAAGGTATGAGGATTTTGGCAAATGAATCTGATAACTTCACACCAGTTTCATTAATTTTACATGTTGGGAAACACTTGGCTCCACTCTATATATAACACACAAAGACATAAGATATGCCGAGACTTAGTTATTCTATACACTAATAACAAAGAAATGTTGGAATTTTCTGCTGGATAAGAATTTGATAAAATTTTTTTAAATTGTGTTCCTTGGCCAGGCGCGGTGGCACACACCTGTAATCCCAGCATTTTGGGAGGTCGAGGTGGGCAGATCACCTGAGGTCAGGCATTCGAGACCAGCCTAGCCAAAATGGCGAAATCCCGTCTCTACCAAAAATACAAAAAAATTAGCTGGGTGTGGTGGCGCACCCTCATGCCTCAGCCTCCTGAGTAGCCCTGTAATCCCAGCTACTCGGGAGGCTGAAGCAAGAGAATTGCTTGAGCCCAGGAAGCAGAGGTTGCCGTGAGCCAAGATGGTGCCACTGCACTCCAGCCTGGGCAACAGAATGAAACTCCATCTCAAAAGAAAAAAAAAAATGTTTTCCTTTTAAAATTTTGTTCCTTTATTTTATAAACTTCAGAACAACAGATGTGACTGAAAAAATAAGTTATTTTGCTTTTGTTATTTATTTTTATCAACATTTAAGATGAAAGCTCATTAGCACTCCAAAACAAAAAAGAAAGAGAATCAGAAGAAATAATAGAAATGTCCATCAGTTAAAAGTTTGGTTAAATAAACTACAGTAAATCTATAAAATGAAACACCAGGCAGTGGCTAAAGTTATTATGTGAATCTAATTCTATTGGCATTGTAGTGTATTTACAATGCAGGGGACAAAGTAGCATATGTGATACTGACCCATTGACGTAAAATTACAGACTGTGTTTGTCTGCTTCATTCTCCCATAGCCTTCAGTCCTTCCTCTCTCTTAGCACTCAAAACCCTTTATTGTTATTCCTGAGTTAATTTTTAATGTCTCCTAAACTATAAGTTCCATGAGAGCAGGAATCTTATCTTTAGCCCCAGCACCTTGACCAGTGTCTGACACTGAATAAATAAAAGTCAATACAGAATTATTGAATGAATGGGTAGTCTAAGGAACTCAATTTGTCTTGGATGTTTCCTGATTCCTTTTCAAACTGCTGACAAATCATCCATCTGATTATCTGTTCTGGAAGTTTGCCTAGGAGTAACATCAAGCCTGAGGAACTTTCCATTTTCTATCTGTGAGTGTTTGCATCCTTATTCATTTTGATTTTCAGTTTGCACAGCCTCTCTTGTTAGATTGTCAGTCCTTCAAAGACAGGGACCATGTTTAGTTTGTTCTTTTTTTTTTTTTTTTTTTTCATGATACCCAGGAAAACGTTCTGCTTAAAGTGGAGGTCTTTTCAGTGATTAACTGATTTGGCAAGTACAGCCTCCTAAGAGAATAAATTGTCAGTTGGGGTTATTATAATTTAATGACAATCACAAACACTCCCTTTCACAGGCCAGACACTGTGGTTGGAGCTGTATGTCAATTATCTCCTTGATATGAAACCAACTAAGTGGCCATCGACCAACGAGTGGATAAAGAAAATGTGGTAGAAATACACCATGGAATACTACTCAGCCATAAAAAATGAAATAATGTCTTTTGCAGCAACTTGGATGGAGCTGGAGGCCATTATTCCAAGTTAAGTAACTCAGGAATGGAAAACCAAATATCGTATGTTCTCACTTATACGTGGGAGCTGAGCTATGAGGACACAAAGACATACAGAATGATATAATGGACTTTAGAGGCTGGGGTGGGGGAGGTTGGGAAGGAGGTGAGGGATAAAAGACTACATATTGGGTGCAGTGTACACTGCTCGGGTGATGAGTGCACTAAAATCTCAGAGTTCGCCACCATAGAGTCCATCCATGTAACCAAAAACCACTCGTACCCCAAAAGATATTGAAATTTATAAAAAAAATTTTTTTTAAAGCATCTCCTTAATTCACAAATTCCTCTGAGGGTAGTACCACAATCCCATTTTACAGGTGAGGCCCCTGAGGCTTCAGCAAGTCTCAGGGACTCACCACAGTCACTCAGCTAGTAAGAAAAGGAACAAAGACTGGAATTTTACCTAACTCCAAGGTCCATGTTCTTAATCACCTGTGACAATCCCCTCTCATATATCCAGCAGCTGATGAAGTCTTTCTCTCAGGAAACCAACTGGACATAGACATGTCATGTCCATTTTCTATGCAATATGGTGAATCAGGAGGAGCCATGAAAGGACGACTCACTAAGTTACTCTCCCAAATGTTTATGTTTGTTTAGACAGTGACCATCATGACCACTAGGGAAGATCACTTTCTGATTCTGCTGCCCTCACCTCCTGGACAAAAGCAGAGGAGAGAAGCAGCACAAACCCTGGTTGGGGGCCTAAGAATGATCCCCAACTCTCCACTGCAAACCACTGGGGTCAGGAAGCCTCCGGGTAATGCCCTCTCCCTCTTGTTTCGCTTTTTAAGTAGGTAAGCTGCACAGAGAGAAGCACTGTTGCATATTTCTGGACAGCTTATTTCTCTTGCAGAGGAAGACTGATATACACAACTAAAAGGCACTAACATGGGAGAAGATTTGAGAGATTAGAAGGATGGTGAAGGCGCGGTTGTCCAAAATCCCCCTCTGGGGAGAGACGATTGATATCTGGCTGTCATTCCAAGAAGCTTCTGGTTGACAAATACTGTCTGGTATTTCCTTGCTGATTTCTTACCCTCACACCGCAAGCCCTGATCTCTGTGGTCCACTGTGCAAATGCAAATTACCTGAATCAGGCTGCTGGTGACTCACCAGCTCCCCTTTAAAGCAACATCAGGTTCAACACAGTGACTGCTCAGTAGAAGCCATGGCTCGCAGACACTGCTTCTCCTACTGGTTACTGGTATGCTGGTTGGTGGTAACTGTGGCAGAAGGTAAGGGTTTTGCTTTTATTCTACTGTGGGTCCACTAATTAATAAGTTGTAGGAAAAGACAAAACTGGCTCCATGATTATACGTTCCCATAAATTGGAAATATTTACCTCAGCTTCCATCAGCCTGTGTGGTTAAAGAGAAGGAAGTTGGATTTTGTCACCTGAAGACCTTGGTCCTCGTCTCAGCAATAGCTCTGTGACTTTAGACACACTTAACATCTCTGAGTATCAGATTCCTCATATGTGAAGTGACAACATTAACAATATCCATCGTTATGGGGTTTGCAAGGACCAAATGAGCTATCATCTGTGAAAAACTCTTCAAGCTAAAAACACTATACAAATACTAGTTATTATGGTTACAAAGCTAACAATTCCACTTTGAATTACAGCACTGTCCACTTTCTATCTCCAGCAGCATATTAATTTGCACATGGTGGGTATTTAGTCTTTGTTCATTGCTTTAATTAATCACATCTATTGAGCTGCATTTTGGTGCCACAGAGGTGGGCACAGGTTTCTTTCTTTAGGATTTTATTAGATTCCATTTCTCAACTGTTCCTATTCTCTTTCTTTGTTCCCACTACAAAATGTGTCCTGAGCCTTACAATTGGTTTGCAAACCCCTAGGAAAAGGAAAGAAAAGGCTGGGGAAGGGATGAAAAGAGGGAAATACAAGGGGAGGAAATCTTGGGGAGCCTAGATCTAACCTTTTCTTCAGTTTATTTTAATTCCAAAACTAGATGCTGTTTACGGAAGATGGACCTAGGAGTCAAACAGAGCACTTCACCCCTTTCACATGTCTTGGGGAGGGGGCTTTGCAGGGGCTCAGCCAAACCCTGCTCATCCCCAGACAGATTCCCCATTCCCATCCCTCAGAGCTCACAATAGACAGGAGAAGGGGAGAGACATAAGAGCTGGTTGTGGAACACTCAGAAACCCCCTGATCCAACCTCTGCACACACTCTGGCAATCAGGGGACAGGGCATAGATTATGAACAAAACCTGCCCCCATATCCCAAGGCAAGGCCCCCAAGCCTCACCTACTAAAAGTGACATCTAAAAGAAGCATCATAAAACAAAACTAGCCACCTGCCACTTTCTCTGCAAAAAGTGAACCGCTCTTCAGGAGGCTTTGTAAACACATAGCTAAACAAGTTATAATGAGATTAGAGATTTATTTTATTCACATCTTAAAAACACCCACTGAGGCTGGGTACAGTGGCTCACACCTGTAATCCCAGCATTTTGGGAGGCTGAGGCAGGCAGATCACCTGAGGTCGGGAGTTCAAAACCAGCCTGACCAACATGGAGAAACCCCATCTCTACAAAAAATACAAAATTAGCCAGGTGTGGTGGTGCATGCCTGTAATCCCAGCTACTCAGGAAGCTGAGGCAGGAGAATCGCTTGAACCCAGGAGGTGGAGGTTGCCATGAGCCAAGATCGTGCCATTGCACTCCAGCCTGGGGAACGAGAGTGAAACTCTGTCTCAAAAAACAAAACACCCATTGAAACACCAGATTTGATTTCCGAATTTGGCTCACTTTTCCCTACAATCCCTCGAAGTCCTTCAAATGTAGCTTCATTCTATCCCAGCAGCCCCTGCTTCCAGTTCATCGCTCATTCACACACACCCTGGGTCTGCCCGACAAGGTCATGTGTGGATCTCCGTACTCACCCTCTTCTCACTGATGCATGGCAGCAACCCCAGCTGCTCCCTCCACTTGCTTTCACCTCTGTTTGTTGCAGTTCTGCTTTAAGGCACAACATTTAAATGCCACTATGATTTTGCCTTGACAAAGTCTTTGTTAAGACATAATAATTTTAAAATTGCAGTTTCTCTTTCTGACACCTTTGAATTCTTACAGCTATTTGTGCATCACCTACGGCACGTATGGCATCTGCTCTCTGCTGCAGATCCCTGGCTTCATAGCATCTGCCCACTCCTTGAGCTCAGGCTCTTAATCTTAATCATCTCAGCGTTTGCCAGAGCCCCTAATGTAGTAAACTGTACCTGTTGAAACAACTTGACTCACAGCATAGAATTGAAAGGGGCCTGTCTGATACTTTCTGGGCTCTGATATTTTATCTGTGAAATTAGAGATTTGACCAAGATAGTCATTCTTTGAGTCTACAAAATAAATTGAGTTTTGCAGTTATTGTGAGTAAATCAATCATAGAACTTATTCTTTCTGGCTCAAGTCTGAAAGCACATGAGAATTAGTTTCTAAGACTCCATGCGCCATGTAAGGGAAGAACTGCACACTTAAACTTTAAGTAGAAAGCTGACTTCTCTTAAAATCAGTATAGTTCACTGCAAGTCAGCTTTGTCTGCCCAAATAACCACAGAGTATAGGTAATTATATAAAAAAAAGGTCTTTCATCATTACCTTTTTTAAAAAAAGTACTTGTTTTTAAAGTAGTTGTTGGTATGCTGTGAATTTCATGTCTAGACTATAATAAACCACCTTAAAACTGATATTCAAATTCCAAGCAATATTTTGCCTTGTTTCTTCTATTATACTCTAATTTTTTTGTTTGTTTGTTTGTATGTTTGTTTGAGACAGGGTCTCCCTCTGTTGCCCAGGCTGGAGTGTGCAGTGGCACTATCTCAGCTCACTGCAACCTCCGCCTCCTGGGTTCAAATGATTCTCCTGCCTCAGCCTCCAGAGTAGCTGGGATTACAAGTGTCTGCCACCACGCCCGGCTAATTTTTGTATTTTTAGTAGAGACGAGGTTTCACCATGTTGGCCAGGCTGGTCTTGAACTCCTGAGCTTAAGTAATCTGCCTGGCTCAGCCTCCCAAAGTGCTGGGATTATAAGTGTAAGCCACCACGCCCAGCCAATTTTTAATATAATTTATTATTGCAGATTTTCTGGGACTGAAATTAAATACTCACTGAACTCCACAAAATATACAGAGAGGAACATTCAAGGTCGGCCTGACCATTTAATTCATCAAGTATTTACTGAGCACCACTATAAGCCAGGGACTGACTATTCTAGGTGCTGGAGACACCGGCAGTGACCAAGAGTCACCAGTCCCTGTCATTGGGGAGGTCCTATTCTAGTAACGTGTGTCCCCAGTAGCCCTATCTTTAATGCACAAATTTTATGGGCCTAAGAAAATGGTGCTCCAGCTAACAGAATGTTTCCATAACATTCAAGATTAATAACCGTAGCTAACACTTATTAAGTGTGAACTGTACTTCCAGCAATGTTCTCAGCACTTTACACATTTTATTTCCGGTAACACTCACAAAGAGATGATGAGGTGGGTAGTATTCTTTTCTTCATTTTACAAAGGAGGAAAATGAGACTCAAGGAGGTTAAGGAATCTATCTGTGTTCACCCAGTTATGAAATGGCAGAGCTCAGGAAGCCTGGCTCTAGAGCCTATCCTTTTAAACACTTTGCTATTCTGCCTCTCAAAATGTTTTTAATCTACATTTAAATATTTGACCTACTTTGGTCTTATTAAGCTTGCAGAAGAGCTCTCATCTTTGACATCCAGTGCCTTTGATAGCATGTCAGTATGTTACATAAGGGGAAATATTTGCTTATTATTCAACACACTACTCCTGAGAAGTAGGAACTTGGTAACTTTGCAATTATAGAAACTGAGATTTCTCTCAATCAATTCAATTGTACTGGAGGCACCGTGCTAGGGATGAGGAGGCAGCAGTCTACAAGACGGTCACGTAGATCTTTCAGTGGAGCAGGCATATAGCCACTGAATAATAATCACACAGCTGATGAGTATGATGAAAGTGGACTCACAGGGTGCTAAGAAAGCATGTTGCAAAGGGTTTTAACCAAGCCTCTGGGTAGGAAAGGCCTCCCTGACAAAAAGAGAGAGAGAGAGAGACTTGAACAGGAGTTAGCCAGGCAAAGAGTGCTCTGGGCATCTGCAACCACCTTTTCAGAAGCCCAGGACAATTGATGACTTTTGCCAAAGTGGCTTTTGGAGAGGGAAGGAGGCAGGGTTAGATTCCAATGGATTAAATAGGGGGAGAAGTGGAATCAGTAGGTGTACAGACTTTAAAGAGAGAGGAGTAGGAACCAAAGAAGTTCATGGCAGATTACCTCAGCTTTCTCTCCGGAATATGAAGCTGATTAATCAACTTAGAAAGGTAGAGAGAGTTTCAAAGCAAATTCTTCAGATGAATGAAGAATGAAAATTTTGAGGAAAATTTGAGAAGATAGCAAAGGTTTAGAAGATAAGGAACAGAGAAGAACAAAGATAAAAGAATTAATGAGCAGTGTTAGATCAGCTGAAGTCACAGACCATAAATGGCATCAACCCACTTTCTCAGATGTGTGGCCCTAACTTTGTAAGATGTGACAGGTTCCCAAACCAATCACTATTGTTCCCACATTTTAGGACACTTGTGCTAGCTAACTAGCGACCCGATAGGATCACCATAGGTCTAGTTTGTTTGGAAGAATGTGGTTTTATGTGGTCCTGCCCACATTCCTGGGTAAGTGATTGAAGCAAGCTTATACCTTGATCTTGAACCCTTGAAAATTCCCAGAAAAAGAGAGCACTGAACACTACTGGACATCCCAGAGTCAGAGAAAACTTGCCTTGCAGGCTCTGAAACCCAATTGTTAGAGGAGGATTTAGAGAGTAGCTTCAGGTTTCTAGAAATGAGATGAGCACAAGAGGCGGGTGGGTGGGTGGTTTTTAACAGCTGGAGCACAGTTAACCTAGTGGCAGAGTTCAAGGCCTCGTTAAGCCTGAGCTGACAACAAAATGTCAAGATGGGGCTTAAAACAGAGGCTAGCTTGGCCGGGCGTGGTGGCCACGCCTGTAATCCCAGCACTTTGGGAGGCCGAGGCGGGCGGATCACGAGGTCAGGAGATCGAGACCAGCCTGGCTAACACGGTGAAACCCCGTCTCTACTAAAAGTATTTTAAAAAAAGAATTAGCCGGGCGTGGTGGCGGGCGCCTGTAGTCCCGGCTACTCGGGAGGCTGAGGCAGGAGAATGGCGTGAACCCGGGAGGCGGAGCTTGCAGTGAGCCGAGATCGCGCCACTGCACTCCAGCCTGGGCAACAGAGCGAAACTCAATCTCAAAAAAAAACAAAAACAAAAAACGAGACTAGCTTCTCTCCTAGTGACTAGATTCTTGGCAGAATGTCTTCTTCCTGTAAGGTTCAGAACTTAGCAGGAAAAAAGCGACTAATGTGGGATTTGGTCGTTTTCTGCAGTTTGAAGTGTCTCAATCTAGTTTCAGTTTTAGAATTTCAATGTACCCTGAGTAGCTGTGGGAGAAGGGGTTGGTATTTTGTTCAAGGAACAGACACCCATTCAAGCTAGCTTTAGAAACAAGTAGAGCTGGAGGTAGATTGATTATTATAAGGATATCTCCAAGAAACTTAAGAATAGCTAGGGCTCCCTGAAAAGCCAAAAACTGGCCGGCCATGGTGGCTCACGCCTATAACACCTGCACTTTGAGAGGCCCAAGGCAAGTGGATCACTTGAGGTCAGGAATTTGAGACCAGCCTGGCCAACATGGGGAAACCCCATCTCTACTAAAAATACAAAAATTAGCTAGGTGTGGTGGCGGGCACTTGTAATCCCAGCTACTCAAGAGGCTGAGGCAGGAGAATCACTTGAACCCAGGAGGTGGAGGCTGCAGTGAGCGGAGATCTCACCACTGCACTCAAGCCTGGGGAACAGATGGAGACTCCGTCAAAAACACACACACACACACACACACCAAGGCTGCTACTCCCAACATCACTCTGTTACCACAAGGCTTCTGGTCTCTTCCTCTGTCCCAGAAGCCTTCCCTATTTTGCTGCTTCTATGTGCAGACTGGCTTCTCTGCATTCTCAACATTCCACAGGACAAAACCTGACACTCCAGCCCCTGCCCTACACCTTCCACTGACGTCTTCCACTGTGGCTCAATTCTTAAGTGAGAATCTGATTGGTCACTGACCAGACAAGGAATGAGTTGAGTGTCTATCAGTGGTCCAATCAGCCATAGCCAGAAGGTGTGTAGGACTGACAACTGACATTTCCAGGGTTCATCGATGAAACAGAATATATGTATGAGGGACTGTGGACATAGGCAAATAACAAGCATATCCAATACAGCCAAGAAACCTGAATTCAACTGTCCCAAATGAGAGGGGAATCTAGTCCTTTATAAGTGCCTCAGCACTCTCAACTTCCTGTGGGAAGTTCTTTTTTTTTTTTTTTTTTTTTTTTTTGAGACGGAGTTTTGCTCTTGTTGCCCAGGCTGGAGTGCAATGGCGCAATCTCGGCTCACCGCAACCTCCGCCTCCCGGGTTCAAGCAATTCTCCTGCCTCAGCCTCCCGAGTAGCTGGGATTACGGGCATGCACCACCACGCCCGGCTAATTTTTGTATTTTTAGTAGAGACGGGGTTTCTCCATGTTGGTCAGGCTGGTCTCGAACTCCTGACCTCAGGTGATCCGCCTACCTCAGCCTCCCAAAGTGCTGGGATTACAGGGGAAGTTCATTTTATCATCATTCACACTGGCAGCCCTTTCCAGGCTGTATATGTAAGCCTCTAAGGGAGTGAAGGAACAATTTTCTAAAGAAAAGATTACTTTTTTGTAGCCAATTTGATTCAATGACACAGCCAAGGAAGACATGACACTTGGGTTTGATCCAAATTTCTTCTCAAAAAATAATTGTATCCTGGTTCTCAGTGCTCTTTCTCCTGCTGCTTGTAGATGGCCCCTCCCTTCCCCTAGGAAATTATTTCACTGCTTGGGCAGTTGAAGCAGAACTTTTGAATAGTTATTTTTATTTTCTTAACATTAATTAAGTTCTTTTTTTCAGCTGAATTTTCTTTATTTAGTTATAATTTACATGCAATAAAATCCACACATCCCTTTTTTTTTTTTTTTTTTTTTTTTTTTTTTGGAGACAGAGTCTCGCTCTGTCAGCCAGGTGGCACGATCTTCGGCTCACTGCAAGCTCCGCCTCCCGGGTTCACGCCATTCTCCTGCCTCAGCCTCCCAAGTAGCTGGGACTACAGGCGCCTGCCACCACACCTGGCTAATTTTTTTGTATTTTTAGTAGAGACGGGGTTTCACCATGTTAGCCAGGATGGTCTCGATCTCCTGACCTCGTGATCTGCCAGCCTCGGCCTCCCAAAGTTCTGGGATTACAGGCATGAGCCACAGCGCCCGGCCAAAATCCACACATCTTAAAGGTAAGGCTTGATTACATCTTACATATGGGTACATATAAATGTGTGTATGTGTATAAACATATGTATGTACATATATATGTGTTTATATACAAATTATATATGTGTGTGTACACCTGTGTGTGTATACATATAGATATATAGATAACCATATCTATGTAACAACCACCCAGATCAAGATATGAAACATTTCTAAAGAGTGGTCCCTGGCTACACTTTCTGCTAAAAAATACCTATCCTTTCCCTAAGCTGAATTATTATTTTGACTTTTTCTTAACTATAGATTAGTTTTGCTTGTTTTTGAACGTCATATAAAGGGAGTTGTACAGTATGTACACTTCTGTGTCTAACTTCTATTGCTCAACATTCATGGGATGTATCCATGTTGTGGGTATTAGTAGTTCTTCCTTTTTATCGCTGAGTACTATTTCATTGTATGAATATACACAGTTTCTTCATGCATTCTTCTGTTGATGGACACTTAGATTGTTTCCATTTAGGCTATTATGAATAAGGCTACTGTGAACACCCCTTAACAAGTCTTTTTATAGACATAAACATTCATTTCTCTTGGGTAAATTCCCCACAGTGGAAATGCTGGGTCATCCGGTGTGTCTGTGTCTCATTTCACTGAACGTTGGCAGTTCTTTCAAATATACATTGAGATTTCTCTAATTCTCTCTTCCCATCTTTCTCCTCTGCCACCACTCTAAACCACTCTTCTGCTTCTGTTACCAGACCTGTTTCCTGACTTGCGTTTTCCTCTCCACAGGACAGGAAGAGGTATTTACGCCTCCTGGAGATTCACAAAATAATGCAGATGCTACCGACTGCCAGATCTTTACACTCACCCCTCCACCTGCCCCGAGGAGTCCCGTCACAAGGGCCCAGCCCATCACAAAGACACCCAGGTGTCCCTTCCATTTTTTTCCACGAAGGCCCAGAATCCATTTTAGGTTTCCAAACAGACCTTTCCTCCCTTCAAGGTGTAACCACCGTTTTCCATTCCAGCCATTTTATTGGCCACACCGTCACCTTACTTATGGATATTTCCCCAGAAGAAGACTCCAGAGAGGAAGCTCATCTGAGGAAAGCTGAGAGGGAAGAGAAACCCAAACATACTGAAGCAAAAAAAAGCCTATCCTTCAGAAAAAAGCAACAAAAAGATTTCTGTTTTATCTTTCGAAACTAAAACTATTGGATTTGAAGATTAAGTATCCTAAACACCACTGACTAGAAACTGTTCTCTTTGTCAGCAGTGAAGATATTGGATCATAGGTTATTGATGTTTGCAAAATTGGACAATAACCACGTTATTTTTATCCTCAACCTCTTATGGTCACAGGATATTTATGCAAATACAATCTTTAAATGGGTGGCTCTAGTAATTCCTATCCATACTAAGATGCTGAGAGAATCCATCTCCTCCTCTAAATTAAACAGGATTTAAATAAATTGAGATCATTATAAACCACACGAAGAAACTGATGACACCGTTTTTATACTCATTGGAAAATGTACAGAGCAAGGTGCATTGACAAAGTAAACTTTAAAAGAAATTATAAAGCTTAAAGCAATTAAAAAGTTATGAGGAGTCTGACTGTAGCTAATACTTTAAAGATATAAACTGACTTGTCTAACCCAAATAATAATAATTATTATTATTTTCTTGGAGACAGAATTTCACTCTTGTTACCCAGGCTGGAGTGTAGTGGTGCTGTCTCAGCTCACTGCAACCTCTGCCTCCCGGGTTCAAGCAATTCTCTTGCCTCAGCCTCCTAAGTAGCTGGGATTATAGGTGCCCGCTACCAAGCCTGGCCAATTTTTTGTATTTTTAGTAGAGATGGGGTTTCACCATGTTGGCCAGGCTGGTCTCGAACTCCTGACCTCAGGTGATCCACCCACCTCGGCCTCCCAGAGTGCTGGGATTACAGGCATAAGTCACTGCGCCCAGCCCCAAATAATTACTTTTAAACTATAGTATCTAAATTTACTTTAATGTTGACTTCAACTGATGCAAATTAATTTGATAATTTTCTCACTGTTTCCCGTTATCATTACATAGATGCTGGCTAAAATAATATACTTCCTCTCAAACTTTTAACGTAATTCCAGGTTCAAAAAGCCTGATTAAACTGCTACAAGAATATTCTGGTACCTCTAGAACTCTACAGACATAAGTTCCCTCAACTTTTGGAACCTTGTATTCTCAGGGTGCAATATGAGAAACAAATCCCACAGATTGCATTCATTGGTTATTTGTTTTGGCCACTCTGTAAAACACATCTTCCTGTTTATGCCACTTATCTTGCCTGTAACATAAGAACTTTAGTTCTGAATATGTGGTCAGTAGTTTGCACTTTTTCCTCCCAAGATCTACATGCAAAAGTTGCTGTTACTGCTGCTGCTACAAAAACAGAAAAAAAAAATCAGGACGAAGACATGAAAGGACTTTGGGAATGGTTGCCCTAAAAAAGGAAAGAGAGATAAAATCATCATGCTATGTTTCTTTGCTTTATTAAAATGATCAAAAAAGAAAAAAACTATTTAATTCACATTCTAGAAAATATTCATTTTAAGAACAGATTTTTGCTTCAAATTTACAGGCTTCAATAAAAACCTACTTGAAAGTCTCTTCAGAAAAACAAAACAAAACTATATTTTGAAATAAACCCTACCTGCTCTCTTTTTTTTTTTTTTGGTTGATGGGGACATACCAGAAAAGGGCCAGCTTCAGGCAAACTTGAAGACAGATAAAGGTTTGTATTTGAAACCCACCTCCCCTTCTGACTCTCCTCCTTTATTCTGGCATGCTCACCACTCACCTAGGTACTCAGTGTCCTCATAGTGCCAGCAACTGCCAAAAACTAACCTACCGTTGACTGGGCTTTCTCTTCCCAAATGTTAGAACTTTTGCAATTCAAAATTTAATCGTTCTGAAATCTAGTCCTTGAAGGGCTTGCTAAGTAATATGCCAGCCTCAGGTAAACTAAGACAAACTAATGATGGATGAACAGCTTCGATGCATTAATCACTGCATTAATTATAGAAGGCAGGCTACTCCTACAGTGTTTCAGAGTAAGGGCCTTTCAACATAGCTCTAGGTAAAATTGCATTATTCCTCACCCTGGAACATGTATAGAATATGAGAAGCAGCCCACATCTGCTATTAAAAGTATAGGCCTAGGAGTGCAAAAGGCTTTTTTGGGGGAGGGAAGTATATGCTTTTGTGACTTAGAAAAATTTGCATCATTCCTTTGGATTCATAAATTCACTTTTTAAATACAGAGATTCCTAGCAGGTTTATTGAATTAGAAGGATAATGTGGAACCACTAATACCTCCATGTGAATTAGTTTCTCAAATTAGTTCCTTTCGACTAGCTGTTTTTGAAGCAATGGGAGTCTGTGGGATGGGTATAATAACTCTTCAACGCATTTTTTTCTTTTGAGGCAGGAATTACAACAATAGCATTGTAAGTCTGAAGTTCTAATTATGCCCAAAACACATAACCTGAATCTAATCATCAAAAAAAACTCAAATTGAGGAACATTTGCAAAACTGGCATCTTCAAAAATGTAGATGTCATGAAAGACAAAGATTAAAGGAGATTGAAGTGGGTGACAATTCAGTGCAATATGTGATCTCCGATTAGATCCTGGAGGTCAGAAGGGGAGGGACAGGACATTTTGGCATAACTGGGACAACTGGCAAATTTTAAATTTGGACCATGTATTGGATAATAGTATTCTGTCAATGTTAAACTTCCTGAATTTCATAATTCTGTAAGAGAACATTCCTGTTCTTAGGAAATAGATTTTGAAGCATTTGAGGGTAAGTAAGTATGATCTCTGCAACTAAATCTCAAAAGATTCAGGAAAAATATGCATAGATATGCAGATATGTGCATATATATGATAGATAGATACATAGATAGATATATAGATAGGCAGACAGATGGGAAGTAATAAACCACATGTGGCAAATGTTTTTCCAGTTGATGTATTTGACTAAAGGGTATATGGGAGTTGTTTGTACTATTCTTGCAGCTCTTCTAGAGTTCGATATTATTTCAAGAACAATATTTAAAAAGCATTATTGAAAACAACACAAAAATTAATCTCAAATGTATCCATGCCCTTGAAGATAAGTTAAAAATGAAATCCCATTCCCACCTTCCCACACTAACAACAGCCTTTCAGCGACTCACATTGGTTATAAGAGTGATGGGGCATGTAGACTGGCTGAGCTGAGACTCAGATGAGCACTATTATTTGGGGAAGGGCAGTTTTTAATTGGGGGAGGAAGAAAAAGTTTAGCTGGAAGTTTGGGTGCAAAGGAAGAAAGAGAAGAAATGAACTAGCATGTACCTCCCACGACCACCACCACCAGCCAGCCCCTTGGGTTGAATTTGAGCCTCCATAGTTGCAGTGAGCACCAGAAGCTGATGTCAGTGTTTTAAGAGACACTGGCGGCCTCTTAACATAACAGAGCTGATTTGGAGTGAAGATGACACAGTGTGGCACAGATTTGAGCAGGAGGCCATTATCTCCACCTCTGCACAGAACCCACTCCTGCTCTGGCACCCTGCAAAACAGCAGCAACTTTTGGACAATTAGGAAACAGCAACACCTTATATTGAACACCGGTCTCATCACAAAGGATACTGTCCACCTAAGCAGTGAGGAAGCGCCTTGCAGGGCTTTGTAGGCAGCACGTGTCAACAAGAGACAGCTTAGCCAGAAGGGTATGTAGGCTGTGTGGGGTCTGCTACTGAACAATTGGTTTGTGAACACATTTAAACCATGGTCAACAATGGACTTTGCTAGGTTCCTGATTAAAAATGAAAAATGTTAAAGAGGCTACTTATTCTATAAATGTTACCTCATGTCATTTGAAAAATTATTTGAGGAGGTCTACTAGCTTGCTAGGGCTCCCATAACAAAGTGTCAGACTGGGTGGCTTAAACAACAGAAATGTATTTCTGGAGGCTAGAAGTCTAAGATCAAAGTGCCATCAGGGTTGGTTTTGATGTAAGGCAGGTGAGCCCCAAAGTGGGGCTTAGCCTGTGAGGGTTCTTGGCTTTGCCTAGGAAAGAATTCAAGGGCAAGCCAGAAGTAGAAGGAAACAGCTTTATTGAAGAGGCAGTGTTACAGCTTTGTGACTGCTCCTACAGAGCAGGGCTACCCTGTAGGCAGAGAGTAGTACCCCAGGGCAGTTTTGCAGTCATATTTATACACACTTGTAAGTCCATGCAGATTAAGGGGTGACTTATGCAGGAAGTTTGTAGGGAAGGGGTAGTAAATTTTGGGTCATTGGGTCAGTGCCATGGAAAGGGGCAGTAACTCCTGGGTGTTGCCATGACAATGGTAAATTGACACAGCACACTGGTGGGTGGGTGTGTCTGATTGAAGGGTATTGAAGGGTGCTTCCTCCTCACTTTCCACCCCTGTTTTAGCTAGTCCTCAATCTGGTCTGATGTCTAAGCCCCGCCTCTGGAGTCCAGTCCTGCTTCCTACTTCGTTTCCTGTGAGGCCTCTCTCCCTGTCTTGCAGATGGCCACCCTCTTCCTCCTCTTCACATGGTCATTTCTCTGTGTACATGTGCTACTGGTGTCTCTCTTGTGTGATTAGATTTCTTCTTCTTATAAAGACACAAGTCAGATTGGATTAGGGCCCTTCCTAACAGCCTCATTTTAAATTAATCACCTCTTTGGCTGGGCACAGTGGCTCATGCCTGTAATCCCAGCACTTTGGGAGGCCGAGGCGGGCGGATCATGAGGTCAGGAGATCGAGACCATCCTGGCTAACAGGGTGAAATCCCGTCTCTACCAAAAATACAAAAAATTAGCCAGGCATGGTGATGGGCACCTGTAGTCCCAGCTACTCAGGAGGCTGAGGCAGGAGAATGGCGTGATCCTGGGAGGCAGAGCTTGCAGTGAGCCGAGATTGCACCACTGCACTCCAACCTGGGCGACAGAGCAAGACTCTGTCAAAAAAAAAAAAAAAAAGTAATCACCTCTTTAAAGGCTCCATCTCCAAACAGTCACATGGTGAAGTATTGAGGAGGCTAAGCCTTCAACATGTGAATTTGGGGGAACACACTTCAGTCCATAACAAGAAGTATCCAATTTTCATAGCAGTAACTACAAACTCCCAGAGCAGCTACATAATCTAGAGAAACCTGGCTCTGATTCTAAAGAAGACAGGGTTACAATGCTCAAGCACCTTTTTTTTTTTTTTTGAGATGGAGTTTCGCCCTTGTCACCCAGGCTGGATTGCAATGGTGCAATCTCGGCTCACTGCAACCTCCGCCTCCCAGGTTCAAGCAATTCTTCTGCCTCGGCCTCCCAAGTAGCTGGGACTACAGGTGTGCACCACCATGCCTGGCTAATTTTTGTATTTTTGGTAGAGACAGGGTTTCACCATGTTGACCAGGCTGGTCTGGAACTCCTGACCTCAAGCAATCCACCTGCCTCAGCCTCCCAAAGTGCTGGGATTACAGGTATGAGCCACCGCACCTGGCTCAAGCACTTTTTTACATAAGAAAAAATAGGCCAGGCCTGATGGCTTACACCTGTAATCCTGGCATTTTGGGAGGCCGAGGTGGGCAGACCATTTGAACCCAGGATTTGGAGACCAGCCTGGGCAGCATGGTGAAACTCCATCTCTACAAAAAAAATCCGAAAATAAAAAATTAGCTGGGAGTAGTGGCATGTGGCATGTGCCTGTAGTCTCAGCTACTCAGGAGACTAAGGTGGGAGGATTGCTTGAGCCCAGGAGGTCAAGGTTGCAGTGACCCATGACCACACCCCATTGCACTCCCACCTGGATGATGGAAGGAGACCCTGTCTCAAAATAACAACAACAATAATAATAATAAAAGAGAAAATAGGCCAGGCATGGTGACTCGCACTCATAATCCCAACACTTTGGGAGGCTGAGGCAGGCAGATTGCTCAAGTCCAGGAGTTTGAGACCAGCCTGGACAACACGGCAAAACCCAGTTTCTACAAAAAAAAAAAAAAAAAAAAAAAAAAAAAAAAATTAGCTGGGTGTGGTGGCGCATGCCTGTAGTCCCAGCCGCTTAGGAGGCTGCAGTGAGCTATGATCACACCACTGTACTCCAGCCTGGGCAACAGAGAGATACCCGGTCTCAAAAATAATAAGAATAATGAATACAGATAAAATTAAGAGAACTACCACTTTTTCAAGCACAGAGCATATTTTACTTAGTTTTACAATCAAACGTAAGTGGAGATCAGATTCCTATAGGAAGCTCCAGGTTTGTTCTAAACAGCAGAGAGACAAACCAACCAAGGGTGGGAGGTATGAAAGAGTAGACACAACTGAACAATGTGCATGAGGCAATCAGTTCTATAAACCTCAGCAACACATAGGGTCATCATCAAGTAAAACCACTGAAGTGGCCGGGCACAGTGGCCCATGCCTGTAATCCCAGCACTTTGGGAGGCCGAGGCAGGCGGATCACCTGAGGTCAGGGGTTTGAGAGCAGCCTGGCCAACATGGTGAAGCCCCATCTCTACTAAAAATACAAAAAATTAGCCAGGTGTGGTGGTGGGCACCGGTAATCTCAGCTACTTGGGAGGCAGGAGAATCACTTGAACCCAGGAGGCAGAAGTTGCAGTGAGCCGAGATGGCGCCACTGCACTCCAGCCTGGGCAACAAGAGTGAAACTGTGTCTCAAAAAGAAAAAAAAAAACAAACAAAAAACACTGAAGTGTGACAAAATAGCTCTAAACTGAAAACAACACAAACGTCCACCTGCAGTAGAATGGGTAAATCCATTGCTTTTGTTTCCTACGCCGAAATACTACACATCAATGAAAACCAACAGATTACTACTATTAATACATAGATGATTCTCACAGATTCCATACTGAGTGAAAGAAGTCAGTCACAAAAGGATACATAGAGTAAGATTCCATTTACATGAAATTCAGGAACAGGTAAAACTAATCCATGGTGATAGAGGCCAGAATAATGATGACCTTGGTTTGAGAAAGGGGCAAGAGAGAGCGTGGTAGGAGCTGGAAGTAGTCTGTATCTTGCTTGGTCTGGGTGGTGGTCACAGGGGTGTATACATTTATAAAAATTATCGTGTTATATATGTAAGATTTATGTATTTTACTAGATATAAGTTACATATTAATTGGAAAATTTTTAAATGCTACCATGTGGTGGCACACACCTGTAGTCCCAGCTACTCGGGAGGCTAAGACAGGAGAATCGCTTGTACCCGGGAGGCGGAGGTTGTAGTGAGCCGAGATCGCACCACTGCACTCCAGCCTGGGCAACGGAGCGAGACTCTGTCTCAAAAAACAAAAAATGCTGCAGTGTGCAGGAAATCAGTAAATGCACCCTAATTACAGTTGTAGCTTTCGTTTATCAAACAAGCATTTGAATATTCTGTGGACTGGCAGTTACCAAGGCCATATTAAGTAGGATTTCCCTGAATATTTTTTAGTACATATCAATAAATATTTGTCCCTCCCAGCTAGGGTATATTTAAACCAGAAATCTTTCAACAGTCTTAAATGTAACCCTAGCAGAGGTTACATTTGGCTAGCCAGACATCATACCGTTGGCTAGCCAGAGAACCACAAAAACAGATAGAGACACATTCCAAAGAGAAAACCTCTCTCTCAGATTCATCATTGGAAAAATGTAGATTGGAGAGTAGGAGTTCAATGATTTGTGTGGAAGGGGTCATCACAAACAAATAATCACCTCTGCAAGCTTTTGACACAGATGTCCAGATCTTTAGGGTGGCCTGCCGGACCTGGCCTACCCACTCCCCATCCCCACCCTCCTCCTCTCTGAACTCATCTCACACCACTCTCTTCCTTTCCCACTCCAGACACACTGTCCTCCTCGCTGTTTCCCAAACTAACCAAGCACACTCCCTCCTCAGGGTCTGTGCCCTTGCAGGTCTGTCTGCTCTTCCCCCAGATATCCACATGGCTCCTTCCCTTTCTTCAGGACATTCATAAAATTCTACCTCAGTTCCCTGGCCACCCTATCAAAATGTGCAGGCAGAGACCCACTTCCTCTCCCTGTTCCCAGCTTTATTTTTACACCCAGCATGTTTCACATTTAAGCATCCATAGGTATTCTTTGTTATCTTGTTTGTTATTTTTAGAGATTTTTGTCCATTTTGATCTTTTTTTTTGTTGTGTTTTTTTTGTTTGTTTGTTTGTTTGTTTTTGAGACAGGGTCTCGCTCTGTTTCCCAGACTGGAGTGCAGTGGCATGATCACAGCTCACGGCAGGCTCAGCCTCCCAAGCTCCACAGATCCTCTCACTTCAGCTGGGACAGGGACTACAGGCAGGCACCATGATGCCAGATCAATTTTTGTATTTTTTTGTGGAGATGGGGTTTTGTCATGTTGCCCAGGCTGTTCTTGAAATCCTGAGCTCAAGCAATCCACCCGCCTCAGCCTCCCAAAGTGCTGGAATTACAGGCGTGAGTCACCGCACCCGGCCTTTGTTCACTTCTTTATCCCCAGGACTTAAAACATGGTCTGCACTCAATAAATATTTGTTAAATAAATGAATTTTTAAGCATCCTGCTGTTTAACCCTATTTGCTTCTACGTATCAGTTCACATATATCAAGGGAAGCCTCAAGATTTTAAAATCTTCACCCAGAAAAAAAAGAACTATTGAGGAGAGAAAGATGAGGCACACATGTCTCTCCTGAATAGAATAGTTACTGGTCACCGATGTATGCTTTCAATCTCCTTTCAGGATTTTTTAAATGAATTTCTCTTTTAAAATGAATTATCTGTTTCACTGTAGATGCAATTTTCTCTCTTTCAGTAGTCTGTGGCAAGGTAGGTAGGAACGGCAATAAGAGATAGAGAAGGCTCCGATTCAATTACTGACTTAATTTTGTAATTCTCTCAAACTTCTATTAGCAGAATCTATCACTCTCTCTTTTTTAAACTGAGTCCAATCCTATTTCTAAAACCCCTCCTCCAGGGCCAGGTCAAGATACATAGGTTTCCTTGGAAGGCTAATTATTTGAGATGGCTCCTCAAACTGTTATTCTTCAAAGATCTGTTCAATAAGCACAGAGAAGTTGATTTTCTGCCAGCAAAATTTATTTACTTCCTGGCTTATGTTCTAAATTAAAAGATTATTACATGTTCTGCACATAATAAATTTTTTAACTTCTTTAGAAACATCTTTTACAATTTACTCCACCTGGATAATTAGATGCTCACCCTCACTCAGGATAGAGGTAGATTTCATAGAGTCATAGCAATAAAAATTTAAAGTTCTATTTCCGTATTGGCAATACATTTCTCCTTTTCTACAGTCCCTTTGCATTTTTCTTTGGTGATTCTGTTTTTCAAATCAACACGTTGAGAAGTGTATCAAGGGTTTAAATTTTAGACACAAAATACATGGCTTATTTTCCCGAAACAACATTATGCCCTGCACTTTTTCAGATTCGGAATTTGAGCGCACTGACGGCTAAATACACATATTAACCAACTGCTATAAAGGTTGGAAATGTGTCTGGGGTTGCACCATGCAAACTCCCTATGCTGTACTCCAAACATAATCAAGAAAGAAAGCCAGTGGCAGTGCAGACTTATCTTCAAGTTTCCAAGCATTATGAAGATTGACTTACATTTTGCCACTTACACAGATATCACAATTGAAAACCATGTTTCCAACTAATTCCAAAGATGTTCAGAACCCTTATTAGGCTGGCATCCTTGGAAGTGAAATTTTTCCTTCCACTCTGCCTTTACTTACCTGCCAACATTTCATTTTGTGAGGCAAATTTACTTTCATAATTCTCCAACTTGTTTTTCTTGTTCGGGATTCTCAGTGAAGTCCACAGCTCTTCCCCACCACCCCCATGCTCTCTCCAGCCTAGACCCCCCTCTAGCCACTAGTTCTGCCTTGCTGACCTCTGAGTTTACCGGCCACCTGCTGACATTAGGGAGGCCCTGACATAATCGCAGAGACTGAGCAGGTCAAGTGCATTGGATCTCTTCTGCTTCCTAAACACCTAGGAACCTGCACTACTAGTGTTTAACTAACAATGTCCACCCACCAGGGGGCGCCCCTCCACCAGCAGTGCCGTCTGATGGCCTGTCTTACAGTTCTCCCTGGCCACGCCTGTAGTTCAAATAGTTTGAGCGCTCCTTAACACTGCTCTTTAAAATGGAAAAAGAAGACCATTTATTGATTGCATGGACAAAAAGAAACAGATAATACCCCTCAGGTAAAATTCGTCACAGATTTTAGTATTTTTGCCCTTGGGAAAGCTATGGCTTGCAGTAAGAGGGGCTTTACTGCCACCTCCCGGATCACAGCTTGGCAGCACCAGGCAGTCCTCAACAGAGCCAAGGGAATAAGGTGTCATCCTAGTGAAATGGATGTGAGGTCAACGGCGCAATCCCAGAGCTCAGATCTTTCATAACTTTCCTTAAATAATTCCTGTCCATCCAAGCAGAACTGGCTTCTCCATCCCTCTGCCCCAGGAGGGAGACGTGTTAATCTCTCATTGACTTATTTCCTCCCAAAACCCAGAAGAAGAAAGGGGACCTATCGTACTTAAAACAAGTGTAATTTTAAAATATATTGTGGTCTGGCGCGGTGGCTCAAGCCTGTAATCCCAGCACTTTGAGAGACCGAGGTGTGCGGATCACCTGAGGTCAGGAGTTTGCGACCAACTCGGCCAACATGGAGAAACCCCATCTCTACTAAAAATACAAAAATTAGCCAGGCGTGGTGGTGCATGCCTGTAATCCCAACTACTCGGGAGGCTGAGGCAGGAGAATTTCTTGAACCTGGGAGGCGGAGGTTGCAGTGAGCCAAGATCGCTCCACTTTACTCCAGCCTGGGCAACAGCGGGAGACTCCGTCTCAAAAAAAAAAAAAAAAAAAAAAAAAGCATTCTTCTGGCTGGGTTGCATTTCTAAAAAATCATTTTTTATCCACAATATGTTTTGAGCCAAACCTTATTATCTGAATCTGGTTTCTCCCTTGTTGTCAGATATAGGAAAACCAACTATAGAGGGAAGCCTCCAATACTTAAACTAAAATCTGCCTTACCTTTTTTAAAGACCTTAATATTTTTTATTCACAGTAGGAATTCAAATGACATATATATATATATAAAATATATCAGAATATGTGTAACCTCAGTAGTAATCAAGAAAATGTAAACCAAAGCAAGATAAGTTTCACCCATCTATCTGGCCAAAATGGAAACTATTAATATCTAAAGTGAGAAAATTTTCTCATATACTGTTGGTAAGAATATAAATTAGTACAGTCTTTTTGAGGGACAATTTGGTAAAATCAATCCAAATCTAAAATAAAGCATCGCTTCTGCAGCTTCAAAAATGTCCATCTCTGGTTAGCACTGTGATCGTTTTTCCAATGTCCATTCTGTGCCTGCCCTGCTTTGTGGAAGCCATGTGGTTCCATGGGTGGGCTGCAATTGGCCTAAGCCAATCAGTATAATCCGGTTTCCCTTTGATCCCATTATTAATTCAAGGAAGGGAATTTAACAGAGGCCCAAGGTTCAAGCCCATCAGTGCTTGTCATTCACCTAGCTACTGTGATTGATTCAGGGATGAGCAGTATCCAAATTAGGCTCAATGACAGTGAAGTGTTGTTTAATGGCTGGGGAAACTCCTTGTCTTCTCCTCTAGAAGTAAATGAGGAAGCATGTAGCTCCAGGAGTCTAAGCTCTCAATGTTATATTATCTAAACAGATTTTAAAAATTAATTCCAGCTCTAAATAATCATAATCATATATTTATTTCAACACTCATGGCTCTATCATTTATTGAGTGACACTGAGTCAATTCCTTAAGTTTTCTAAGCCTATTATCTTGCCTATAAAACATGAATAACATTCCTACTTTCATAGGGTTATTACTGTGCTAGATGGTGTGGAGCAAAAATAGATAAATAAGGTTCCCCATCTTTATAGACACTGAAAATTTAGTGAGGCAGTGACACTGGGTATTGTTCTTGCCTGTGTGCCTTCAGAATCTAACCCTGACTCTTCTGGTGGGTTGAGGAGCAACTTAACTCCTTTCAATAAATGGCTTTTCTAGTTAAAGGGAAAAAAAAAATCAGGGGGGAGATAGGTATACATGTAAACAAAAAGAGTGAGAAGCCAAGGAACACAACTAAAAACAGGTTGAGGAAGCCAGGCATGGTGGCTCTTGCCTGTAATTCTAGCACTTTGGGAGGCCAAGGAAGGAGGATCGTTTGGGCACAGGAGTTAAAGACCAGCCTGGGCAACATAGTGAGACCCCGTCTCTATAAAAAATAATAATAATAAAATAAAATAATAAAACAGGTTAAGGAGGGAAGTGACCAATTAAAACATTATTTTGTGGTGGGGGGTGGGGGTGGTCAGGGGATACTTTTAAATCCTAGCAGCAAGATTAATGAAGATCACTTTCCAGGTCTAGAGCAGGTGGGATAGCTGGATGGAGGTAAACTGATATGAAAGCCTGTTCTCCAGACTGATAGGAGAACCTACCATAGCTTAGGGATAGGAAAACATGCTGAATTGAGATATGTTGTTTTCATTTCCCTGAACCTTTCTTATATGTTCGTATTAATTGACAATACATTTTCCAAAATGTTACCAGAAACTTCACTTCTACAGGAGATGGCCCTGAGTGCCAAACTAGAGAATACAGAAATTAAGAATGTGCAATGGGCAAAACTAAATTTTCACTGAAAACAAAGAAAAATGCTGTCTCGTGGATGGGTTTGGTTTTAAAGAAAATTTCTCAGAATATATTCAACATCAGATATCCACAAATATCTATAAACACAAAGCTCTAAATCACAAGTTACCCACGAGTGATAACATAAGGTACTTACTTCTCAGAGGGCATGTTAAGAAAAAAATATGCTGTATATTAATTACATTTTCTAGTTATTTCATGTCTGAAGCTGTCAAGAGAAAAAATAAGACCCTTGAGAAAACAATGTGAGAACATAATTTTTTATTCATATAGATAGAGGAGTGTTAAGCACCCTCTTCTAGTGCAAAAACATTTAATGCAAAAAACAACAGAGAAAAATCCATTCAGTCCAATTCACTAAGACTAGCCTAAAGCCTTAGGAGCAGTGCTCTGTTGCTTCTCTAATCCCCTGACCATGGTTCAGTTATATAGAGGAGGACTTAGAAAACAAATCGATCACATTTTTCAGTCTATTCTGATACATAGTGTATTACAGGTCCAGCCTTATATTGTAGCACAACTAAGATAAAGGAACCAATAATGAGAGTCACATAAGAAAACACATTTTCTATGTTCCATTTCAATGGGAAGTCAGATATTCTAAGCAAGCAAGGGATTCTCAGTAAGGAAAACCAGGTTCTGTCACAACTGTTACCAGTTAGTCTTTACAAGAAATGTTATTTTTATGACCATGCTGCTTATATCACCAGCTATACAAGAAAATTAGCTTGCCATCCCTACATCCAAAGTTTTCCAGAAGAATTAACAGATTTAAAACTTATTTGTTAAATGCCATACAGTAGTGTTTATATTATTTATAGCCTCTTAATTAAATAAATCTAAATTAAGACCATCTATGGAGCCCAGTAAGATAATATTTATTAATTTTAAAACATATATACACGCAGCAAGCCCACTGCTCCCCACCAGTACATACACATATTCCCTATTAGTGTGTGACTAAATCATATCCTTGCAAGAGAAACTAAACAACCTTAAACTTAAAAAAAGGATCATTTTGGTTCAATATCTATTATTGTTGATTATGTAATCTTGTTGATTACATCAACAAGAATCACTGAAACCAATTTGCAGAATCTTTTTCTAGTAGTTCTGCCACAGTTCTAATCAGATATGATCCTCAAATCATAACTTGGACTTATGGTAAATATTTTTTAGTCCCTTAATTCTAAAGTTCACAAGGTGTTTTAATAGGCAAAAGATATCAAAAGCTAGTATAAAAACTGCAAGGCAATTGATCCTAGAACCTCAACCATTGAGCTGATATTTTCACACTGATCTTTACATAAAAATAGTATTGAAATAAGCCGAAGCGCCATTTGGCTTTAAGTATTACCTGTTTGCCATGCTGCAGAATCTATCGGCAGTGTTTTTCAAAGTAAAAATAAAATAGTAACTTTTTAATATGCAGCCTATTAATGCTGAGACCCTAGTTTTTTCAGCATGTTATCCATACTAATGTTGTCAAACAGCTGGTCACAGATTAAAAGTAGAGCTTTTAAATCAAGACCAATTTTAATTTAACCACCACCTATAGATTTGTACATTGAAATCCCTTATTTGCCTCCTCTTGAATGTCCTACTCTTTTGAGGCTTAAATATGCAAGGTCAGAATTTCAATATTAAGCTCCTCAGAGTAATAAAGAAAAGTTCTAGTTAAATTCTTCAGCTAAGTTCTAGTCAATGGCTTTGGAAAAAAAGCAACACACTATTAACTGGTTAAGGCAAAAAAAAAAAAAAAAACCTCACAAATTCTGGTTCCCTAAATAACCATTCTCTAAAATGATAAATGCAGAGCATGTGTAGAAACCCAGAAATCAAGAACCTGTAGCCAACTTAGTTTATTCCTCCCACCTAAAAAGTTTTGGATCCATGCATTGGAAAAGATGTGTGGAATGCAGGTAAATGATTTTGCACCTTGGTGAAAAGCTTTTGAGATGGCCTGAGTGTTTGAGGCCACAAGGAGACAGGAACTTCTCTGGATTCTAGTATCACCCTTAAACTACCAGGGGACAAAAGTGGAGTCCATAATAATGAACGTTCTCTCCCCAAACCCTCTTCAGCTGGGTGGTTCAATAGCAATTGGTCCACAGAAAAGTAATCAGTCCTGATCAATTCTGTATGGAGCATTAGCACCAGAATCTTACAATACATAGAACTAACCAATGCCAGAGTTGTAGTAAGTCATTCGAAAGAGGTTTCTCTGTCAAGCTTGCATTAGTGTGGTTCTTAGAAGATCTGCAGGGACACCAGAGTCTCATAATACACTGATAGAATATCAACAATAATTACAGAAGTCAAAGATACACATCTACCCATGGACAGGAGTTATATATTCACTTAATATCTAGAAACGTGTAAGATTAAGTGTGTTTTCATAGTTAAATTCAGGTAAAGCAAACAGTTTCTCTTACTGATCCTAGTTTCTTCAATTTTCTTCAACTGATCCTAATTTTTATCACCTACCCCCACAAAACCCACTCCTAAATAAATGTACACATTTATACAGAAAACACACAAAGTTCAATGCATGAGTAACATGGCCTTTTATAGAATTTCTCTCTGTCCCCCTTTTTTACACACTTTTAATCATGGGTAACTTAAAATATACAATCTCCTAACAGTAAACACACATTCATGTAACAAGAACCATATCACTGTTATTCCACTGGATATGTCTTGAAATAGCATCGGTGGACGTGAAAGGTAATGGGATAACAGTTGGGGAGGGCCATTTGTTCAATCTTCCTTTGAAACATTTGGAAGTCTTTGTCTTTCCTTCTTCTAGAAGGCCTTCCTCAGAAAATGCAGGCAGTTCAGAAGGAAATGATCAAAACCATGAATCTCTCCTCTTGGGATATCAGCACTCTTGCTGCAAGAAGATGTCATCTCAAGTGCAAGAGCATCATCTAAAAGCACAGGAGGATATACCACCAACTATTTTACAAAAAATGTTTCTAAAAATTAATTTCTATCTCACTTGCTTTCTCACATTGTATATATTGATAACATTGGTGGGTACTATGTAGTTTAAGAAAACCTTAGATTTCAATTAGATGTATCAAAAGCAAATTTTTAAGACAATCTTTAGAATAATTACCAATCAAAACTATCTTGCATATGGCCGGGTGCAGTGGCTCACGCCTGTAATCCCAACACTTTGGGAGGCCGAGGCGGGCAGATCACCTGAGGTTGGGAGTTCAAGACCAGCCTGACCAACATGGAGAAACCCCATTCTACTAAAAATACAAAAAAATTAGCCGGGCATGGTGGCCCATGCTTGTAATCCCAGCTACTCAGGAGGCTGAGGCAGGAGAATCACTTGAACCCGGGAGGTGGAGGTTGCAGTGAGCAGAGATCGTGCCATTGCACTCCAGCCTGGGCAACAAGAGCGAAACTCCGTGTCAAAAAAAAAAAAAAAAAAACTATCATGTGTAACACACATCTCCTTTTATGCAAATAATGACTAATTTTGACAAAACGCATCCAAGTTTTGCAGACCCTGTAGTTTACACGGTTTGTATGAATTAGTTGTTCATTGCTCAACATGAATTAACTCAAATGAATGCATTGCAAAGACTCTCCCAGGGCCTTGAAAGGACCTGTGCAAATGAAAGATCAAAACTTAAGCTTTGTTCACTTCACAGTAAATTCACCTTTGATGTCACAGATGCTCAAAATGCTTTGTAAAGGTTAACAGATTAATTCCAATAATACAGTTAGGGGCTGGGCATGGTGACTCATGACTGTAATCCCAGCACTTTGTGAGGGCAAGGTGGGCAGATCACCTGAGGTCAGGAGGTCAAGACCAGCCTAGCCAACATAGTGAAACCCCATCTCTACTAAATATACAAAAATTAGCTGGGCATGGTGGCACACACCTGTGATCCCAGCTACTCAGGAGGCTGAGGCATGAGGATCACTTGGAGGTTGCAGTAAACTGAGATTGTGCCACTGCACTCCAGCCTGGGTGACAGAGCAAGACACCATCTCAAAAAAATAAATAAATACAGTTGTGATAATGTGGGAATTTATCATCATAATATTTTACATAGTTAATGAGATATTAAACATTGAATGACTTGCTTGAGCAAATAAATTATCATTCAAAATGGTCTGATTGGCCAGACATGGTGGCTCACACCTCTAATTCCAGCACTTAGGGAGGCCAAGACGGGCAGATCATTTGAGCTCAGGAGTTTGAGGCCACCCTGGGCAATATGGTGAAACCCCATCTCTACCAAAAATACAAAAAATTAGCCGGGCTTTGTGGCACACACCTGTGGCCCCAGCTACTCAGGAGGCTGGGGTAGGAGGATCGCTTCAGCCTAGGAGGCAGAGATTGCAGTGAGCCGAGATCACACCACTGCACTCCAGCCTGGACAATACAGTAAGATCCCCTCTCAAAAAAAAAAGTCTGATTTTGTTTTGGCTTTTTTAATACTAAAAAAGTTATATTTAAAAGGAAGTCAATAATTTGGTATAGCACTGATCTCTCTTTATTGGGAAAAATATTGCCAAGTATAACCATGCACTGTATAACAATGTTTAGGTCAACAATGAGCTGCATATACAATGGTAGTCCCATAGATTATCATGAAGCTGAAAATTCTTATTGCCTAGTGACATTGTAGCTAGTAACATCATAGTGCAATGCATTACCTTTTCTATGTTTTGATATATGAATATTTACCATTGTGTTACAATTGCTTACAGTATTCAGTACAGTAACATGCTGTACAGGCTTGTAGCCTAGGAGGAATAGGCTATACCATATAGCCTAGGAGTATAGTAGGTTATATCATCTAGGTTTGTGTAAGTAAACTATGATGTTAGCGTAACAGTGAAATCACCTAAGGATGCATCTTTCAGAACGTTAACCGAGGCATCACTATAATCAATCAATCTTGCTTTACAGGCCCACAGGGCAAATGACTGATAAGGAAGATAGGTATATATCTTTCTTGAGCACTTGTCACCCTAAATTAACGTTACTATATCCAATAAAATGCAGGAGATTAGTTTAAGAGCAAGAGATGTACGCTCTGCGAAAAGGGATTTCATCTCAGAGATAAATACTACTTCTGGTTTTCTAAGTGGCACAACTCTTTCTCTATCAGAAGTTCTCATGGAATCAATCACTGGAGACGGTTTCAGCTGAAAAATTGGTATTCAGCAAGCCACAAAATAGTACCTGTGAAAGGCTGCACAGCTTTAAGTATGGGAAATCACACCTACCCAGTTCAGAACCAAAATGGTTCTCAGTGCTGGTGTTCCATTTGAGGCAAATCAGCCCCTGAATCATCTGACAGGGGAGGTCCTGATACCTATAAATTAATAATAGAGCATCATAGGTTCTCAGTAATTGCAAAAGTTCCACTTCCCCAAAATTTCAATTCTATTTGTTCAAATATTAGATGTTTATAATTAACTATTCATAGCTCAAGTTGCCTACATGGAAAAGAATGAAGTAAGGGGACATTGTTCTTTTCCTTTTCTTTAGTCCCAAACATTACTGCTGAGTGGATGTTATTCTTTGATCTTAGTTTATGCATATGTTAAAAGATACTTCTGATCTGCCAAGGCAGTGTAAGCCCACTACAGCCCATCTCTTCTACTTATTACAAAAATACAAAAACAAAAACCTGTTGGAACCATCATATAAAGACTTTGAAGCAGCCCTTATAACTCTGCTACATGAAGTAAAGGAAAACATACTTGAAATGAATGAAGGTATAGGAATTCTTAGCAGAGAAATAGATGCTATAAAAGGGAGCCAAATGTATATTTTGGGACTAAAAAGCACAGTATCTGAAATTTTTAAATCTCACTGGATGGACTTAATAGCAGAATGAAGATGATAAAGTAAAAAGTCAGAGAACTTGAGGATAGATGAATAGAAGTGGCCCAATCTGAAGAACAGAAAGAAAAATGATTAAGAAAAAGTGAAGAGAGTCTCGGGAACCTATGAGAAAATACTAAATGGTCTACCATACATATCATTAGACTCTCAGAAGGAGAGGTGAGAGATTATGGCAGAAAAAAAAAATTTCAAAAAGCAATGACCAACAACTCCCCAAATCTGGTAAAATATATAAGTTTAAAGATTCAAGAAGGCTGGCAAACCCCAAACAGGACAAACTCAAAGAAAACTATGTCTAGATACATCATATTTAAGCTAATGAAAAGAAAAGATAAAAATTAAATCTTGAAAGCAGCTAGAGGAAAATGAAACATTACATATAGGGAAACAATTCAAATGCCTGAGAATTTCCCACCAGAAATTACAGAGATCAGAAGACAGAAGAATCCCATCTTTATAGTGCTGGGAGGAAAAACAAAAACAAAAATATGTCAACCCAAATTCCATATCCAATAAAATATACTTCAAGAATTAAAGTAAAATAAAGTCATTCTCAAACGAAGAAAAACTAAGAACATTTGTCACCGTCAGACCTGCTCTGCAAGAAATACTAACAAGAAGTTTTTCAGGCTGAAGGAAAATGATACCAGAGGAAAATCTAGGGAAGAAGAGAGACCGACAGAAATGGTAAAGAGCTAGGTAAATATAAAAGACAACTTTTCCTCATAAATTATTTAAACTATTTATGACTGTTTAAAACAAAACATATAACGTATTGGCGTTCTGGAGATATGTAAATGTAGTACATATGAAGTTCTAACTTAAAGTGCAAACTGGGGAGAAGGGAATATGTTAGCAATGTTCCTACTTTTTTTGTTGTTAATTATTTATCAAAAGAAACTATTTCTTAGACCACATATTCATGTTTCATAGCTCAGGAACACAGGTAAGTGACAAACTTCTAGGTAATTCAACCCAAAGAAATCTTTCGCATTCCAAAATCACTTTGTATTCTGAAAGATACCAGCCTTCCCCATCTCCTCCAAATCTTTCACAGAATCACAATTTCTGTAGAAATCTGCGTATGTCTTCTTTCTTGGTTCAGCCACAGCAATCTTACAGACAGCTGCAACCCTCAGGGATACAATAAAGGCTCCAACAATATGAAATTGCAGACATTTGGCCAGAAGACCACACATCTGAGGTTTTGCCAAAGTGGTGGAAGCCATGGTAGTTACTGTCCTTTATAGGTATGTCAACCTCAAAACCAACGTCTTTCCTGGATGATGGAGAAATGGATGGGCAATTCGTACTTTTTATTTCAAGGGGTACAATGTAGACTATGAAAAATTAGTGATGTATATTGTAATTCCTCGAGCAATCACTAAAAAAAAATAAAAAGATATTGCCGAAAAAATACTAAAACTATTCAAAAACAAAAGAAAACTGGAAAGGAAAAACAGAGGAGCAAACAGAAAACAAATAATAAAAAGATGGGACTAGATCCAAAAATATCAATTATCACATTAAATGTTAATGGTCTAAACATTCTGTGATCAGCAGGATTGTAAAGCTATGCCCTTACGATTCCTGTCCCTAGCTAGTTAATCAAACTAATTTCAGTACCGATATGAAGGGACTTTGTACATGGAATAAATGTTACTAATTAGCTGTTAATTGTTACTAATTAGCTGTTAAATGTTACTAATTAGGATAGATTATCTTCGTGGGCCCAGTGTAATCATGTGAGCTCTTAGCATCAGAGTAAGTCAGAGATGTGGCAGAAGGAGTGGTCAGAGAGATTCAAGTGTAAGAGAGATTTGACCACTGTTGCTGGTTTTGAAGGCAGAGGAAGTGGGCCATGAGCCAAGGAATGTGGGTGGCATCTAGAAGCTGAGAACAACCCCCAGCTGTTAGCCAGCAAGGAAATAGGGACTTCTGCCCTACAACCATATGGAACTAAATCAGCCCAACAACCCAAGTGAACCTGGAAATGGTTTCTCCCTGATGCCTCCAGAAAATAACGCAGCCCTGCAGACACCTTGATTTCCACCTGTGAGACTCATGCAGAGAAGCAGCTGTGCCCTAGCTCTTGACCCAGAAACTGTGAGAAAATAAATGGATATTAATTTAGTGTGTTAAGTAGTCCCCCCAATCCATGAGGGATATGTTCCAAGGCCCCCAGCGGATGCCTGAAACCTCAGATAGTACCAAGCCCTAAATATACAGTATTATGTTTTTTAAATCTGAAAGCCTAGACAGCTACTAAGCAATAAAAGGGTAGGTAGCATACATGTATACAGCATGGATACACGGGACAATGGGACAATTCATGTCCCGAGCAGAACAGAGCTAGACAGCTCAAGATTTCATCAGGCTATTCAAAATGGTGTGCAATTTAAAACTTAAGAACCGTTTATTTCTGGAACTTTCCACTAACATTTTCAGACCACAGTTGACCACAGGTAACTGAAAGTGCAGAAAGCAAAACTATAGATAAGGGGGGACTACCACATCTCTAAGGTAGCAGAAATAATAAACGAATACACATTCCAATTAAAAGGCAAAGACTGACAGAATGTATACAAAGGAAAAATCCTATTTATATGCTGTCTGTGAAAGAAACACTTTAAATATAAATATAAAAAACAGATAGGGTGAAATTAAATGAAATCAACAAGATTTACTATGCAAACATACGTATAAGAAGTTTGGAATGGCTATTTTAATATCAGATAAAATAGACTTCAAAGCACAGACCACTGCAGAGATAAAGAGAGGCATTTCATAATGAGAAAAGGTACAATGTATCAGAAAGACAAGACAATTATGTGCAAATAACTAATAATAGAGATTTAAAATACATAAAGCAGCCAGGCGTGGTGGCTCACTCCTGTAATCCCAGCTACTCAAGAGGCTCAGGAGGAGGTCAGGAGTTTGAGCAACATAGCAAGGACAGCCACAACATCAGAGCAAGACCCCATCTCTCAAAACAAAAAAGAAAAAAATTAGCTGGGTGTGGTGAGCTGTGCCTGTAGTCTTAGTTACTCAGGAGGTTGATGGGGGAAGATCGCTTGATCCTAGGAATTCAAGGTTGCAGTGAGCTATCATGCCACTGCACTCCAGCCTGGGCAACAGAGTGAGACCCCATTTCTAAAAAAATAATAATAAAATACATGGAGCAAAAATAAATAGATACAGGCCAGGTATGGTGGCTCATCCTGTAATGCCAGCACTTTGGGGGGCCGATGCGGGTGGATCACTTGAGTTCAGGAGGTCAAGACCAGCGTGGGCAACAAAGCGAGACTCTGTCTTGAAATAAATTAATTAATTAAATTAAATTAAAACAAACAGATATAAGAGAGAAATAGGCAATTCTACAACATAATAAAAGATTTTTACAGCACTCTTTCAAGAACTGATAGACCTAAACAAAAAAAATTAAGAGCATAGATGACCTGAAGAATACTGTACTATTAACCACCTTGATCTAATTTCACATTTATAGAACAATTCATCCAACAACAAAGAATATACATTTTTTCAAGGGAACGAAGTCAATCACCAAGATAGACTGTAGACCATAAAACATGTCTCATTGAATCTAAAAAAATCAAGATCACACTGAGTGTATTCTCTGACTACAATGGAATTAAATTACAAATTAATCAGTAATAAGATATCTAGGGAAACCTCAAATACCTGGCTATTAAACAACATTTCTAAATAATTCATAGGTCAGAGAAGAAATTACAAGGGAAATTAGAAAACGTTTGGACTAACCTTTCTTTTTTTTTTTTTTTAAGACGGAGTCTTGCTCTGTCACCCAGGCTGGAGTGCAGTGGCACCATCTTGGCTCACTGCAAGCTCTGCCTCCCAGGTTCACATCAATCTCCTGCCTCAGCCTCCCGAGTAGCTGGGACTACAGGCGCCTGCCACCACGCTCGGCTAATTTTTTTGTATTTTTAGTAGAGATGGGGTTTCACCATGTTAGCTAGCCAGGATGGTCTTGATCTCCTGACCTTGTGATCCGCCCGCCTCAGCCTCCCAAAGTGCTGGGATTACAGGCGTGAGCCACTGCACCCAGCCTGGACTAACCTTAATGTTAAAACATGACAAAGATATCTTTTTTAAAAAAAGGAAATTATAGTAGCAGTAATAAGAGGTTAGATATATACAAAATAATCAAATAAGTAAATATATTAAATTATACATAGAATAACATACAGCTAATTTTCTCACTCTCAAAGAAGAGGATAGTAAACTACACCAAACTCTGTGATGTTGGATTAGAATTAAAGGTATCTTTGTAGATTTCAGTAAGCATAGAAATGAAAATACAACATATCAAAAGCTGTGGGATGAAGGTAAAGCAGTGCTTAGAGGAAAATGTGTAGCTTTACATGCTTACATTACAAAACAAAACAAAACAAAAAACAAAAAACTAAGTGACCAAGTGATGGGTTTCCTTAAGAACCTAGAAAAATTGAGAGAATAAACCCAAAGTAAGTAAAAGGGGAAAACTAAGATGAGACATCAATAAAATAGGGAACTGACAGATAACAGAGGAAATTAACAATGCCAAAGGCTTGATTTTGTTGAAAAACACAACAAAATTGACAAACTCCTAACTATACTGATCAAGAAAAAGAAAGTGAACCTAATAAAGTAAAAATAAATAAGGAATAATCATCACAGTCCTTACAGATATTAAAAGGACAATAAGAGGCTGGGTGCAGTGGCTCACGCCTGTAATCCCAGCACTTTGGGAGGCTGAGGTGGATGTATCACTGGAGGTTAGAAGTTTGAGACCAGCCTGGCCAACATGGTGAAACCCCGTCTCTACTAAAAATACAAAAATTAGCCGAGTGTAGTGGCTCATGCCTGTAATCCCAGTAACTCGGGAGGCTGAGGCAGGAGAATCGCTTAATCCCAGGAGGTAGAAGTTGCAGCGAGTTGAGATTGTGCTACTGTACTCCAGTCTCAGTGACAGAGCAAGACTCCGTCTCAAAAGCAAAAACAAAACATAAGGACAATAAGAGAATGCTATGAACAACGTCATGCCAACAAATTTTAAAAATTGTATGACACGAACAAAAGGATTAAAAAATACAACCTACCAAAAGAGACACAAGAAGAAACAAAATCTGAATAGCACTGTATATTTTAAAGAAATTGAGAGGCCGGGCACAGTGGTTCACACTCCCAGCACTTTGGGAGGCCGAGACGGGCAGATCACGAGATCAGGAGATCAAGACCATTCTGGCTAACACGGTGAAACCCCATCTCTACTAAAAATACAAAAAAATTAGCCGGGCGTAGTGGCAGGTGCCTGTAGTCCCAGCTACTTGGGAGGCTGAGGCAGGAGGATGGCATGAACCTGGGAGGCAAAGCTTGCAGTGAGCCGAGATCGCGCCATTGCACTCCAGCCTGGGCGAAAGATCAAGACTCTGTCTCAAAAAAAAAAAAAAGAAACTGAAATCAGGCTGGGCGCGGTGGCTCACACCTGTAATCCCAGCACTTTGGGAGGCCGAGGCGGGCGGATCACCTGAGGTCGGGAGTTCAAGACCAGCCTGACCAACATGGAGAAACACCTTCTCTACTAAAAATACAAAATTAGCCGGGCTTGGTGGTGCACGCCTGTAATCCCAGCTACTCAGGAGGCTGAGGCAGGAGAATCACTTGAACCCAGGAGGCGGAGGTTGCCGTGAGCCGAGATCGCACCATTGCACTCCAGCCTGGGCAACAAGAGCAAAACTCAGTCTCAAAAAAAAAAAAAATTATCCAAAACTTTCCCCATAATAAAGCTCTTGGGACAGATGGCTTCACCAGTGAATTCCATTAATATTCAAGGAACAAATAACACCAACTTATTAAACTTTTTCAGGAAATAAAGAGAGACCACTGCTCAACTTGTTTTATGAAGCTAACAAAACCTTAATGTTAAAACATGACAAATATATCTTTTTTAAAAAAGGGAAATCATAGTAGCAGTAATAGGAGTTTAGATATATATAAAATAATTAATCAAATAAGTACAAATATTAAATTATACATGGAATAACATACAGCTAAATTTCTTACTGTTAAAGAAGAGAATAGTAAACCAGGCCAAACCTGGGTGTTGGATTCACAATTAGAGGTATCTTTGTAGATTTCAGTAACCATAGGTAGAAATAGAAATAAACTCATAGTAAATGTGTATGTATATACATATGTCTATGTACCTAGCTCTGTCCACTAAGAGGGCCTTGGAACAATGACTCCCCCCAAATCAGTGGACACACCTAGAGCCCAGATCTTAATTTCTAAATATGATTTTCTACTAAAGGAAATTAGGGATCCTTAGAGAGATGGCTGATTTCTGGCTGGTACAAATCCATCTGCATTATCTGTTGTGCCAGATAGCAAGGAATTCCTCAAAGAATGATGAGGACTTGTCAAAAGGAGACAGAAGCTACCTTGAAGGGGATCCCACTAGAAAAACTGGACTAATCTGAACATCAAAATAAATAATGACTCAAAAATGTGAAAACAAACAACCATTAAAAATGGGCAAAAGATTTGAGCAGATATTTCATCAAAGAAGATATACAGCTCTCTCATGTGCAAATAAGCACATGAAAAGATTCTCAACATCTTTGTCGTTAGGGAAATACAAATTAAAACCACAATGAGATGCCACTTCACACCTATTAGAATGGCTAAAATTAAATTGACAATACCAAGTATTGGTGGGGATAAGGCACAACTGAAATTATTATGCATTGCTGGTTGAAATACAAAATAGTGTAGTCATTTTGGAAAAATTTGATAGTTTCTTATAAAGTTAAACATATACTTACCAAGTGACCCAGCAAATCCATTTTCAGGTATTTACCAACTAAATGTGAAACTGTATATTCACACACAAAAAACACATTTACAAATGTTTATATAACACTTCACGTTTAATTGTCAAAAACTGCAAACAACTCAACTGTCCCTCAGCTGGAAAATAGATAAATAGACTCCATCTCTAAAAAAAAAATTGTGTTAGCTGGGCATGGTAGCCTGCACCTGTAGTCCCAGCTCCTTGGGAGACTGAGGTAGAAAGATGGCTTAAGCCCAGGAGTTCAAGGCTGCAGTGAGCTATGAGCATGCCACTGCACTCCAGCCTGGGCAACAGAGCAAGACCATGTGTCCAAAAAAAAAAAAAAGAGGCCAGGTACAGTGACTCATAGCCAGGTGTGTTGGTGCACTCCTGTGGTCCCAGCTACTCAGGAAGCTGAGGTGGGAAGATTGCCTAAGCCCAGGGGATCAAGGCTGTAGTGAGCCATGATGTTGCCACTGCACTCCAGCCTGGATGACACAGCAAAACCCTGTCTCAAAAAAAAGAAGTAAAGAAGTATATAAGAAATGTATTGATACTCTATGGTTCCTAAATGTGGAATCTGTGACAGTGATTATCTCTTCACATGACAGGAATTTGTTCAGTTTTAATTAAATGTTGCTATAGAAATTGTTGGCAAGAGATAAGGCAAAGCAATCACAGCAATAAACCCTTTCATCAGCATCTCTAGATAATTTGTTATCCTCACAGTAACACTACTCCTTTGTAGAGCTCTACAGAACTATTGAAGAGTTAACAGTGAGGCTGGGGGCAATGCCTCATGCCTATAATCCCAGCACTTCAGGAGGCTGAGGCAGGCAGATCACTTGAGGTCAGGAGTTCAAGACCAGCCTGGCCAACATGGTGAAACCCTGCCTCTAATAAAAATACAAAAATTAGCTGGGTGTGGTGGCGTGCACCTGTAATCCCAGCTGCTTGGGAGGCTGAGGCACAAGAATCACTTGAACCTGGGAGGCAAAGGTTGCAGTGAGCTGAGATTGTGCCACTGCACTCCAGCCTGGGTGACAGAGTGAGACTCTGTCTCAAAAAATAAAAATAAAAAAAGAGTTAACAGTGGAAAAAGCATCACCCATGGATAAAGAACAACATACAGGAAATCTCTATGAAATGGAAATGTGTTAATAATGAGGATGGAGAATTAATTCTAAAACAAAAGTTGCCTAGCTTCAAGCAAAGGTGAAAAATCTGTCTGAAGCAGTAAAAGGAAAGTACAATGTCCATAGCCAAAGTTTGTAGCTAGTTATGGTTGGCTCAGGAGATTTAAGTTTGCCAGTTTTTTCAGTGTAAAAATGAGTGATATGGCTGTTGATATAAAGGTTATAGAAACACATATATTCTGAAAAGTTAAGAGCAATGATAGAAAAAAATGACTATATTGAATAGCAAATCTTTAACATGGATAAAATGGATTGTCTTGGTGAAAATATGTCAAATAGATAATCTATTCTGGAAGAATAAAAACAATTCCAGAGTTTCTCCCTTTGAAAGGTAGGTTGTTTATTACTTTGGAGTTAATGTAGTGAAATACTACGAAATATAAAAAAATCCCAGTAGCTAACAAAAACTGTAGCTAGGCTGCATACCCAGACACACACATTTTTAACCTATAAAAAATGGATTACTGGCCAGGAGCCATAGCTCACATCTGTAATTCCAACACTTTGGGAAGCTAAAGCAGAAGGATCGCTTGAGGCCAGGAGTTTTGAGACCAGCCCAGGCAACATAGCAGGGCCTCATCTCTACAAAAAATTTAAAAATTAGTTAGATATGGTGGTGCATGCCTGTAATCTCAGCTACTTGGGAGGCTGAGGTAGTTGGATTGCTTAAGCTCAAGGGTTTGAGGCTGCAGTGAGCTGGGATCATGTTACTGCACTCCAGCCTGGGCACCAGAGTGAGACCATGTCTCTTAAAAAAGAAAGTATTATGGGAAGTTAGGAAATGTTTATGTAAATATATATGTAATAAAGGTACTAAGTGCAATGAATCAAACAAAATTTGCAAGCAAAATGTTATAGATCCCACCAATAAACCTGCACAATTCTTAAGAGCAAACTCTCCCTAAAATACTTTACTAGTAAGTAAGAGAGAGACCCGAGTTCTGTCCATCCTATAAGGAGTATTTCTGTACCTGATGTAATGTAATACTGGGGGTGTGCAGGTCAATAGCAGCCAGAGAAGGAATTCGAGATTCTGAAAGAATTTTGCTCTCTTTCTTTGTTAGCCTGGAATTTCGAGCTAGATAGAAATGACCATAAACACAGTGAAAATATTAGACATTTTGTTAGTTTTTAGTTTTTCACATTCTCTACTTGTTCCTCAGTATGTACTTATTATAACAGGTATTTACATACTTAAATATGTAAAGTTAGTATGAATTTTTATTTTTAAATTCTGTATAACATACATTTTAAATAATCTAAACAGACTATACAAAGTAAAAGCATTATCAACACACCTATGCCTCCCAGTGCTCTTAGTTCAGGGAGATGATTATAGTTTAGTTCAGGCAAACGGACATCTGTCCTGGAGTATTCTCTTCTTTTCTTACTTGCCCAAAAGAGGTTTTTTTCACTAGAGACCTAATATCATCAACATAGTCAACAAAAAAGAATTAGTTTCAAGGTTAGCTAGGCTTTCCTTCTTCTGTAACTCCTATGTTCATATCCTAAAATTTGTGAAATTGAAGGTCTATAATAAAAAATTTGAAGGACATTAATAATACAAAAAAATTTCATCCAATTATTTCAAATGTCTTCCTCATTAAATTCATTAAAATTGCTAACAAGTAGATAACTTGAGTGCTATGAGTTTCTCCTTCTCCCTTTGCCATATCAGTGTGTAAGTCCCAGCAAGTAGTAAAAGGTTAAAAGATGGGCATTGATGCCCTGGTTCTTCAGGCCAGCAAGGTCGGGCCTTACAACACTTTCTAGGCTTTTCAGCAAATAGTTGCTATTGTCTTCATAAATTTTGAACAGTTTATCTTCACATGTATATCATATCTCCCCCTAGCTTATTTTTCACTTTCCCAATATAATTTTGCTGTTCATTTTTCTATATATGTCCTTGTCTTGCTCCTCAGAATTAGAATATAATACTATCTTCCTAGCAATACAATTTATTAAGTAAAGAATTATAACTTCAATTATTTTCCTGATCTTTCTTAGTACTATTAATTCACAGTTGATAAAGTCAGAAAAAAATAGTGAGGAATAGCAGCAGCACTTCAATTCTGCATCCTTATGAATTTGACACTTTTCCAATATTTTTCATTCGAGAATCACAGAAAGCCTGTATTCATATGTATGTATAATGAGCTACATACACACAAACATATGTATAATGACATTAAGTTATGGAGGTTCCTTGATGCCTCAAACTTAATATTCTGTGAGTTATGCCATTCTGGCTACCAGAAAGTCTTCAAGAGTCCTGCAGTGAGCTTTTGAGTTTCTTTCTTTTGGATGTTTCTGCTTACTCTTTTCATAGAACAAGCGCTAAGGCTATTGGTTCAAGTTGGTTATAAAATAAAATAGTTAAAGAAAACTATATGCAAGTACAAAAAATAAAATTTAAAAATGAGTTTAAACTACCAGATTAACATATTCAAAGAGTGAAAATAAAACATATATAATATATAATATATTTATTCACACATCAGAATGAGGGCATAAAGCATGGGAGAGAGGTATTGATCTTTAACATACAAGTTGAAGAAAGTCTAGGCTTAGCTCTGCTTGCATTAATTTTCGTTAAGAAAAGACTCCACTGGGTCTTCACCCTCCTAATCTTCACCTCCTCTCTTGATTACCTCTTCCAAAGAAGAATAAATTACCTCTTCCAAAGAAGAATAAATCAGATCTAAAATTATCAGCCAGCATTGATTATGCAATACCTGAAAGCAGGTTGATATCAGTTCTGGCAAAATGGTATTGAACCAGCTATTTTGAAAAGCCTTCCTGATTAAAATAATCTTCCAAAGCAAATCAGGGTTTTAAAACACAAATATCCACAAAGAAACCAAAAAAGAAAGTACTATTGGCACAGAAATTATAAACTAAGAATAATTAAAAGAAAAACAAATACAGTGTCCAAATCATGAGAGAGATGAAAAGGCTGTATTTTTCAGCTCTGAAGATAGTGAGAGAAGTAGAGAGGGAAATTTGTCTCACACACACACAAACACACACACACAAGGAATATTCCTTTGGGAATACATCCATACCTCCCTTTGTTGTGAAAAGCAGTCATTCATTCAGTATGGAGTCTTTCCTTAATGAAAATTAATGCAAGCAGAGATAAGCCTAGACTTTCTTCAACTTGTAGGTTAAAGGACAATACCTCTCTCCCATGTTTTATACCCCCATTCTAAGGTGTGAATAAATGTATTATTATAAATATTTATTATGTGTTTTATTTTCACTCTTTGAATATATTAATCTGGTAGTTTGAACTCATTTTTAAATTTTAGGCCAGCCCTGGTGGCTCACGCCTGTAATCCCAGCATTTTGGTAGGCCAAGGTGGGCAGATCACCTGAGGTCAGGAGTTCGAAACCAGCCTGGCCGACATGGAGAAACCCCGCCTCTACTAAAAATACAAAAATTAGCTGGGTGTGGTGGCAGGTGCCTGTAATCCCAGCTACTCGGGAGGTTGAGGCAGGAGAATCGCTCAAATCTGGGAGGCGGAGGTTGCAGTGAGCCGAGATCACGCCACTGCACTCCAGCCTGGGCGACAGAGTGAGATTCTGACTCAAAAAAAAAAAAAAATATTTTTTCTACTTGCATAGGAAGGAAAAGTACAGTGAGGAAAACAAAAGCACAAATCTCTGCCTTGGAATCTTACGTTCTAGCTGGGGGAGACAGACAATATATAAATAAGAGTATATAGACGATGTCAGGTAAATGCAATGGAAAAAATATAAGCAAGGAGAAGGCATCGAACATAAAGGGAGGCATAATGAGTTACAAGACTTCACAATAAGGTTTCATGTGAGCTAAGAAGAGAAAAAGCAAATCCATTGGGTTATCTGGGGGAAGAATGTTCCAAAGCAAAAGAAATAGCAAGTGCAAAAGCCTAAAGGTGGGAGTATGTCTGACTATGTTCCAGGAATAACAAGGAAATCAGTGTGGTAGAACAGATTGATGGAGAAAGAGTAGGTGGAGATGGGATAGAGGGTTGGTTGGAGTCAATCCTGCAGGCACTTATAGACCCTATAAGGACTTTGGCCTTTCCTCAGAGATAAGAAGCTAATGGAGGAAGTTTAGCAGAAGAATGATGAGGGTTTCACCTAACTTCAAAAGAGAAACATTCTGGAGGCCATGCTGAGAATAATAATGGTCCTTCCTGTGCTCTGTCTAAATACAATATGATACTATGCTTTAATTTGCTGATCCTCTAGATCATGAAGTCCTTGAAAAGAAAGATTGACTTATTTATTTCCAGTGTCTCACACATAACGATTGATAAATATTTATTATATAAATAAATAGAATCGTATCTTCTTTTTTTTTTTTTTTTTTTTTGAGACAGGGTCTTGGTCTGTTACCCAGGCTGAGGTGCTGGGGCACAATTACAGCCACAGCTTACCACTGTAGCCTCAACTTTCCAGGCTCAAGCAACCCACCCATCTTAGCCTCCCAAGTAGCTAGGACTACAGTCATGTGCCACCATACCCAGCTAACTTTTTAAAAAATTTTTTGTAGAGACAGGATCTTGCTATGTTGCTCAAGCTTGTCTCAAACTCCTGGGCTCAAACTATCCTCCCACCTCGGCCTCCCAAAGTGCTGGGATTATAGATGTGTGCTACTGTCCCCAGCCAATAGAATACAGCCACCAAAAATCTGGTGTGGGTGAGATAAGACAATTTATCTTTTCATCTACTCTAAAAAAGAACTGACCAGCAATCATCAAGTTGAGAAAATTTACTATGTTACTAAAGAAAAAATAAAACAAGCCAGGCACAGATGGCTCACACCTGTAATCCCAGCACTTTGGGAGGCCAAGGCAGGTGGATCACGAGGTCAGGAGTTCAAGACCAGCCTGGCCAAGATGGTGAAACCCTGTCTCTACTAAAAATAAAAAATTAGCTGGGTGTGGTGGCAGGCACCTGTAATCCCAGCTACTCAGGAGGCTGAGGCAGGAGAATCACTTGAACCCAGGAGGTGGAGGTTACAGTGAGCCAAGATTGCACCACTGCACTGTAGCCTGGGTGACAGAGCAAGACTCCATGAAAAAAAAAAGCAAAGAAAAAGAAAGAGAGGAAGGAAGGAAGGAAAGAAGGAAGGAAGGAAGGAAGGAAGGAGTTTTCAGACTCATAAAACTTAATTAAACTTTCAGAATTTCACGTTTATGACTATGATGGGTTGGGATAATATATGCACAATTAAGGTTTCACTTTATGTGTATCCAAACAAAATTCTCAATTCTTCACTATCATATTTAATTTTAATAAAAGTCTAGAGCTGACTGGTGTTTGCTCTTCTACTACTGAGAACTGCTTACTTACTAATGTGGTCACATTAATGTTATAAATGCCTGATGGGGAATGTCTGTTCGGTTTAACAAATGGAATAGAACACTTCTTAGTTTTCTCATCCACTCTGTAACGACAAAAAAAAAAGTTTTTAAGTTAGAACCAGCAATAATTATTTTTTCAAGCACAAAACCAAATGACACAGTACCAACTAACAAGCAGTTTAACCAGAATGTAATGTCTATTCTCAAATATACAATGCACATAAATCTGGTGAAACATTCTATTCTTTAACACTACCCTCATGCCTCCCAGCAGCCCCCAACTCCTACCAAATACATTACCCTCCTTTCAGCAAAATTCCCAAATGGAGCTTCCTTATGCTACTATAGGCTCACAGTCACACCATGCAGCAGCAGCCACTCAAAAATTATCTCTTTTAGTATGACAACCTGCTTTCACATTATTAGACTATATAGCTGTAGATTCTCTTCACCTTAAGCAATAAAACCCTACTTTCTCAGGACTTTGGTGAATTGTTTTGGTCAAATGCTAATAATCTTCATCACCCAGCCAAAAAGTCTTTTGAAACAGCTACCTGACACGAATGAATAGCATCCAGAATTCTGAGAATAAAAACAATGTGGATGAATTGACAAACCCTTGCAACTTGCAAATATGTCCTTAAACACTTTTTTGATCTTATTTTGCTATTCATACCTGTAACCCTGAATTGGTATAGTCGCAGTCCCCATTCCAGAATTAATGCTGGGAGCAACTGCAGAAAGATTGTGTGTAAGTGGGGGAATTGCCACGCTTGGATTCCTTGTGTGGTCCACGCTGACATTGCTGCAGTCTTTGAGGCTTGTTGAAGGCACTATTTTGTTGTGGCTTGTCCTACTGTCATGGAGACAGCTGGCATTTGAAGCTCTATTGCCTTTTTCAGCTTTTTCTCCATCAATTTTTGAGCCTTTTATTTTAAATAGTTTACAATCCTTAATTTTGGGATCAGCATTGGTATCCTGATCATTAATAAAAATATTAATAAGGTTAATGATCTGAAGAGAATGAAAATTTACCTCTTCTTATAAAGTACTTGTCAACTAGAGCAGAATATCATAAGTATCACCTTTTTGAAACTGTTTTCTTTATTCTTCCTAGGGGATTAAAATTAAAGCCAGATTCTTATTCAGATAGTTATTGGGAAAATACAAAAAGAATGGAAATGCAATTCACACAGCTCACTCAGACACACACACACACATACACACACATCAGTGGAAAAACTCATGGAAGAGGAATCAAGAATTCCACTTTTGTTCTTACATATTCAGAGTCAGGGAACACAAAACTGATAACTCTTTCTTCTTTTGGTGTACTTGATATAAGTGGATTGGTGGTGGATTTGAATTACCTTATCAAGAACAGATCCTGGGTAGTTCACCAGGAAAAGCAAACCTAAGTTAAGTATCCGAATCTCACTTTTCAAATTTTTACTTCATATAAATTTCTACAGACAATATTTTTCACTCATATCCTTTAAGAAAGATAAGTGGAGTGAGGGTTGTTTGTTCCATGTGTCTGTGTGTATACGTGTGCATGAAAACACATATCTAGATGTTCTTGGATGAATGTGATTTAAGCACTGTTGCACAGTCTGGCACATAACAGGTACTCAAAACATGATATGTTAAGTTTTCTAAACAGGTAATATCTATTGAGAAGATACATTTTTACAACTAAACTAAAAGTTAACAATTTGCTCACTGCTCAGAAAACTTTTTTCAAAATCATATTTTTTTCAAAAAATTTAAAAAAATAAGTATATTAAATCTAAAATGTGAAACATGAACATTTACCTGTACCACAAGTGTTTTTCTTTCTTCAACTAAGGAATCATCTTTTTCTTTTTCCTTCTTTCTGTTTTGGGATTTTTTAGATAAAGAAACATTTCTGGCATCTTTCTGTACTTTTAACTGTAGTTCTTGGGAAAACCTACATAAAAATATAATAAAATAAAATTGTAAGACATGGATAAACCTACAAAAAAATTGACTTTCAAGATATTTATTTTTTAAAAATTGAATGTTAAACTAGTCTATGTTATTAAAAATGAGAAAAATCCTGGCCTAGATCAGCAGTTTGGAAAGGGTGGTGTGTAGATCTTTGGGGATCCCTAAGAACATTCAGAAGGTTCACAAAGTCAATGCTATTATTTTAACATAAAGATGTTTGTCTTTCTCACCAGGTTAACGTGAAAGCAGTGGTGGATAAAACTGCTGACACCTTACCAAGAAGAAAAGCAGCAAAACCAAAATGTACTAGCAGTCATTACTTTCTTGATAACCACACATTCTCAGTTGCTTTTTTTTTTTAAAAAAAAAAAAAGGCAGTCTTGCTTAAGAATGTCTCTGATGAATCAGCAAAAAGGTATTAACTTCATTAAAGCCAAACTCTTAAACGCATCCTTTTTTTTATGGTCTGTGTGACAAAATGAGAATATACGTAAAGCACCTCTGCTACAAACCAAAACACTATGGTTGTCTTAAGAAAAATGCTTGCATAATTATTTGTGATACAAACTAAACTAGATATTTTTACTTGAAAGAAAGACTGACAGAAAAACTATGGTTATTAAGACTTTGGGTCTATGGGAAACATTTTCTTTTAACAAATAAAGTGATCTTGTCACTTCAAGGAAAACAGAAATTATTGTGTTAATGATAAAATTCAAAATTTTATGCAAAAATTACAATTCTGTTAAACTTGTATCCACCACTGTGAGCTTAGCAGCTTCCCAAAACTCACAAACTTTTATGAGATAGAATGTAATTTTTGATGCTGTACAAGAAATATATCAATATTTTTAAGATCTGCTTAACTCAGCAAACTAATATTTTCCAAATGACTAAAGCATGATATTACAAAAGCATGCATGGGTAAAAGATCCATTAAAAAGGCAAGACAGAGGAATGGATTTTAATTTAACAAAGGAAGAAAAACTCAATGATATGGTTTCACATTCCACAATGCAACCAGTCTTTAAGAAACTACCACTGGGCCAGGCACGGTGGCTCATGCCTGTAATCCCAGCACTTTAGGAGGCCCAGGTGGGCAGATCACCTGAGGTCGGGAGTTCAAGACCAGCCTGACCAACACAGAGAAACCCCATCTCTACTAAAAATATAAAATTAGCCGGTTGTGGTGGCACATGCCTGTAATCCCAGCTACTCGGGAGGCTGAGGCAAGAGAATCGCTTGAACCAAGGAGGTAGAGGTTGCAGTGAGCCAAGATCGCACCACTGCACTCCAGCCTGGGCAACAAGAGCAAAACTCCATCCCAAAAAAAAAAAAAAGAAAGAAACTACCACTGTCAAGTTTTGCTATGGTATCAGAGTTTTGGTATAGAATCAAAGAATACCCACAATTATCCACTTACGTGAGGCCAGAGTTTCTTCATATACTTCCACAAAAACAACATATCACAACTAATTGAGTACAAAAGCAAATAGGAAAACCTAGCTACCTTTTATTAAGCTACGTGTTACTGCCACTCATCTCACTATTCTTTGTTTCGTCAGCTGCACTGTTGCCAGCAGCTTGAGCAGCACAGAAGACCATGCCAGCAACTCTGGCACCCACAGGTTTGGCATATCAAGGTCTCCAACACATCAGCAGTGTCAGCAGTATCAAAGGACTTGGTGTGATATGAGTTTGGCAGCAATAGGAGATGGCACTTTTGTAACTACATCAGTATCTAAGATGATGGCATCACACAGTTGGTAGCAACATAGAAATCAATGATCTGACTGGTAGATGTCACCACAGGGAGACAGAAAGAAGAGCATAAAATGACCGCTTCATGAAAACCAAGAGCACTAATTTAGTAAATGTAGGAGACCACCCCTAGGAACTGCAGTAATGCTAAGGGAATATGGGGGTAGAGTGGTAGATATCTGAGATCCTGCAAAGTAGGTGGGAACAGAAATAAGAGAAGTGCTATTTGTGACTATTGTGGAAGACTTACTTTAACCCTAGGTTAGTATGGCCTGAAAAACATGGGTAAGTACTATACCTCTCAGCAAATCCATCCATTTGAAAGAAATCATGGTGCAGGAGCTCAGCACAGAAGGGTCTTTTGTCGGGGTCAATATGTAAGCATTTCTGAAAAATTAAGAACACTTAGAGTTCATATCAAGAAAAACTACCTACATTTAAATTTATAAATATAGAAAAAAAATCCTCTTTATAGTCAACGATTTTTTTTTTTAAGACAGGGTCTCACTCTGTTGCCCAGGCTAGAGTGCAGTGGTGTGATCACTACTTAACCGCAGCCTTGACCTGTCTAGGCTCAGGTGATCCTTCCATCTCAGTCTCCTGAGTAGCTGGGACCACAGGTGCACACCACCACACCCAGCTAATTTTTGTATTTTTTGTAGAGACAGCGTTTCGCCATGTTGCCCAGGCTGGTCTCGAACTCTGAGCTCAAGCTATCCACCCTCCTCAGCTTTCCAAAATGCAGGGATTACCAGCGCGAGCCACCACACTTGCCCGCCAATGAATTTTACACATCTATAATCAAGGATAAAGAATAAAGCACAAATCTAGACAATGACCATCAGTGGTTGCTAGTATCACAAAAAGACCACCAAACATTCAGTGTCTCTATATGGAAATACAGAAACCTCCTATGAAGTAGTTTTGCCAAAGAATCAACCTGATTCTGATCGAGCTCTAGCTCTACTGTGAGTTTATAAGAAATACAGGACACAGAAGAACATGTATACTGCATTATGTAGAAAATTCTAAGGACAAACAACTTAGTTTCTTCAACAAATAAATTGCAAGGTTTAAACAAAAAAGAAAGAGATGAAGAGAAGCTTATAAATAAAGTTTTAAAAATATATCGACCAATTGCAATCTATAGTCTTCATTTAGATCCTAATTCAAACTATGAAATGAAATAAATTTTGTGAAAATTAATGAAACTTTAAACATCAATTAGATATTTTATGATAGTAAGAAATTATTTGGAATTTTTAAAACTTAAGGCTATTACAAAATGGAAAGGAAATGATTTATCCTGTGCTTATCACTATGCTAGATGCTTTACAAAGATTATTTTATTTTATTGCAAAGTCTTGTTCTGATTCATTAAAACCCCTAACATGCCAGTAAAAATAGAAGGGACTCAATAAGTAGCTTTAAATGAACAAGAAAAGTTCTCTGCATAACTGTGCTACTTATGAGTAAAATAATACGTCTGGGATTTGCTTCAAAATCCTCCAAAAAAAGTTAAAGAGTGTAGATAAATTAAACAAGATTATCAAAAGGTTGATAATTGTGGAAACTAGATGATAAGTACATGAAGGTTTGTTAAACAACTATTCTTTCTATTTTCTTTTCCGTTTGAAATTTTCCATAATAAAATGTTTTAGAAGTTTTATATGATTCTTTAAGGTATGATTAAGGTACACAAGTTGGACAATAGTTTTACCTTTATTCCCTTTATATCTCCTTACAGATAGATCACAAAGCTTGTACCAATTAAAAATATTTGCATCTGTTAGAAGATTATGTAAAAAACTGGAAATGTATTATTCTAAGAACTTGTTATAATTAGTTATAAGCTTATTAAACGTCATGAGTTAAAGAATTAAAAAACAAAAAAAATGGGTAAATCTTACAGCCTAGTGTTTTAGAGGTACCTATTTTATCAATATTTAAACAATCTTAACTGATGAGAACTTTTTGAGCTAAAAATTCCCCAAAAAGGTCAACTTTTAGAGTTGATTCTCACTTGATAGAATGAAAACCTCTCTAACATCTTCCTTAATCAAATACAACAAAAAAGTATTGGCCATTTGTAAACTGGCTGCAGCCAATACAGTGGCTAAGCAAAAACCCTTATGACAATATCATACAGATCATGATCCTATGCCCTACATTTTGTTTTTTGTTGTTGTTGTTGTTTGTTTGTTTTTTTGACATGGAGTCTCACTCTGTTGCCCAGGCTGGAGTGCAGTGGCGTAATCTCACCTCACTGAAACCTCCACCTCCCAGGTTCAAGCAATTCTCTGCCTCACCTTCCCGAGTAGCTGGGGTTACAGGCACGTGCCACCACGCCCAGCTAATTTTTGTATTTTTAGTAGAGATGGGGTTTCACCATCTTGGCCAGGATGGTCTTGAACTCCTGACCTCATGATCCACCTGCCTCGGCCTCCCAAACTGCTGGGATTACAGGCATGAGCCACCATGCCCGGCCATCCTATGCCCTACATTTTAATATTTTCCTACTTCTCTATCCTTTATTTATTTATTTATTTAAAGAGAGAGTTTCACTCTGTCACCCAGGATGGAGTGCAGTGGTGCAATCTCAGCTCACTGTAACCTCTGCCTCCTGGGTTCAAGTGATTCTCCTGTCTCAGCATCCCGAGTAGCTGGGATTACAGACATGCACCACCATGCCCAGCTAATTTTTTTGTATTTTTAATAGAGATGGGGTTTTGCCATGTCGGCCAAGCTGGTCTCCAACTCCTGACTTCAAGTGATCCACCGGCCTTAGCCTCCCAAAGTGCTGGGATTACAGGTGTGAGCCACCGTGCCCAGCCCCTTTTTATTTTCTTATCCTACTTTTATTTTCTTTTCCATTTAAACAAGGCTTGTATTTTAAATGTTAAACATTAAAATCATACAGTGTTTTTATGTTTTTAATGTGTTTTTCAATGAGGATGTTTTCACATTTACAAAATGCTAGATAACAATAAATGGTTTCTTAATGAGTTTTAAAACAGGTAAAATTTTCAGTCCTTTTTCTCTGAAGTTACCCCCATCAAATTATTTAAATTGTTTCTAAATGTACAAAAATTAAAATTATTAGAGGAAATTGTTGACCTAAAAGATCAACTAGAGGCCAGGGCTGGTGGCTCACGCCTATAATCCCAGCACTTTGGGAGGCCGAGGCGGGCAGATCACGAGATCAGGAGATGCAGACCATCCTGGCTAACACAGTGAAACCCCGTTTCTACTAAAAATACAAAAAATTAGCCAGGCATGGTGGCGAGCGCCTGTAGTCCCAGCTACTAGAGAGGTTGAGGCGGAAGAATGGCGAAGCTTGCAGTGAGCCGAGATCGCGCCACTGCACTCCAGCCTGTGACAGAGCAAGACTCCATCAAAAAAAAAAAAAGATCAACTAGACAAGAAAAAAAAAAAAAAGTCTTGATAGTGCATAAATTCCCTGTCATAAAGTGTAAGCAATAAGTATGATTACCTTTGCTAAATCTATCACCACTTCAGAGAGCTTAGGATAGCGTCTTTCAAGAGGTTCTCTTTCCTTGATTTCAGGCAACCTTACTCCAGCAAACACAGGATTTTTATAAAAAAGCTCCTGATGCCTTGGAATTAGATTACCTGGAAGTGAAAACAGCACATATCTCTGTTATTATACAACATGATAGAAATGGTGAAGAGACAGGTGGTGTGAAGTAGAGGAAATAGTGGAACACAGCTTATGGAGTTTGGGGCTCTCTCAACGTGCAAAATTGACCAAAGACAATGCTGTTACTGTGGTGGTATATGGCAGTCTTAAGGAGCATAGGAAAAGGACAGGTAAAAAATATTTTATAACTTTCCAGATATAAGTACCAGCACTTCGTTTCTAACTAGAAAGCATAAAGTGCTGAATAAAACAACAAATATATTAATAGTCATATGGACAGGATCTAATCTAGATAAATCAGTTCTCCCCATTAAGAATTTAATATTTGGTCAACTGATTTTGTGCTTATCTTAAAGTCAGATTTGAGCACTTTAATCTTTTTTCTCAACTTTAATATCTAGTTGAATGTAGAATATATCTGAAAATTCCACTGTAAGAAACTATTGTACTGCTTATTTAATTTCTAATCTGAAAACTTCAAATCAAATAGTTAAATTACCCCCAAGTATTTTCCCATTATTTCCATTTCTAAGCTCCATCTTCAAACATGAAGTTGATATTTCAACAAACGTAAGATTTTGATAGTCCAGCTTTGAAATTCTGTCAAAAGCACTAATAGCAGAAGTCCAAATCTGTGGCAAGATTAAATCAACCTTGGAAATCTCTGTGTCTCCCCTCTTGAATGTGAAAGTAAGGACAGTAGCCACATTACACCAAATGCTTACTGACTCAAGAATAATAAATGATCATTGCATCCTCTCTACATGTAATCAACGGTATGTAAAAGTACAGAGAAATGCACAACCTCTGCTCTTTTCCTCTCTCTTGAGGGGAAAGGGGATGTGAGCGTGATTAAGAACATGCACCAGGGCCGGGCACGGTGGCTCACACCTGCAATCCCAGCATTTTGGGAGGCCGAGGCAGGAGAATCGCTTGAACCTGGGAGTCAGAGGTTGCAGTGAGCCAAGATTGCCACTGCACCCCAGCCTGGTGACAGAACGAGACTCCATCTCAAAAAATAAAAAAAAACATGCATCAGATAGACCAATGCCAGACTGAAGGAAAAAATAAATTAAAACACACACGTGGCTGGGCGCGGTGGCTCACGCCTGTAATCCTAGCACTTTGGGAGGCCAAGGTGGGCAGATCACCTGAAGTCAGGAGTTCGAGTCCAGACTGACCAACATGGAGAAACGCCATCTCTACTAAAAATACGAAATTAGCTGGGCATGGTGGCACATGCCTGTAATCCCAGCTACTCGGGAGGCTGAGGCAGGAGAATCGCTTGAACCCAGGAGGCAGAGGTTGCAGTGAGCCGAGATTGCGCCATTGCACTCTAGCCTGGGCAAGGAGAGCGAAACTCCATCTCAAAACACACACACACACACACACACACACACACACAGAGTTTTCCTATATGCTCCCTACCTTCACTTAAAACATATATAATCTTTAATGCAACAGCTTAAAAAATCACAAACACACAGGCACAAACAAATATGCAGAAAAATGTCTAAAATTTAAAATGCAGATGTGTAACCTTACCTAAACACATCATAATATGATATAGCTGATCAATATCAGAATCTCCAGGAAATAGGGGTTCCCCCATGAACATTTCAGTTACCAGACAACCAATGGCCCACACATCAACAGCCCTGAAAGAAAAGCAATGTGATGTAAAATCTGGCATCCTAATATGCTCCAAAACCCAAAACTTTTTGAGCACTGAGGTGATGCTCAAAGGAAATGCCAACCAGAGCATTTCAGATTTCAGATTCACAGATTTGGCATGCTCCAATGGTATAATGCAAATATCTCAAAATCCAAAAAAAAAAAAAAAAACCCATCTGAAATCTGCAACACTTCTGGTCCCAAGCATTTAGGATAAGGAATACTCAACCTATAGTAAGCCTTAAATTACCCATGAAATGATTTTTCCCTATTAAAATTCTAACTCCCAATTTTACATAGTGAGCTTTCCAGAAACTTCAATCATGTGACATAAAAGGGAAATGCCTTCTGAAAAGCCAAAACAGTTATTATGTATACTTTATTCTGGAAATAAAACTCTCAGGCTCCATTTAGAGCCTATTCATTCTTTGTTTACGCATAACTCTAGCAAGCTTGACCAATCTATGCTATGCCATCATACACTGAAAACAGCATACCAGAAAGAGGAGGTGGCTGCTAAGGATAAATACAGTAACAATGAAGAGAACTGAGGGATGATAGGGATAAATTTTTTTTTTTTTTTTTTGAGACAGAATCTCACTCTGTCGCCCAGGCTGGAGTGCAGTCACGTAATCTCAGCTCACTGCAACCTCTGCCTCCCAGGTTCAAGCGATTCTCCTGCCCCAACCTCCCAAGTAGCTGGGATTACAGGTGCATGCCACCATGCCTGGCTAATTTTTGTATTTTTAGTAGAGATGGGGTTTCACCATGTTGGTCAGGCTGGTCTTGAACTCCTGACCTCATGATCCTCCCGCCTGGGCCTCCCAAAGTGCTGGGATTACAGGCATGAGCCGCTGCACCCAGCCTAGGGATAAAAATTTTGAAACTATCTTAAAAATCGTTACAAGAACTCAAAGAATATGCAAGCATCATTTGGCATAGGAACAACTACCTTAAAATGCTTAAGGTTATTGCTGAATTATAAAATGGCACAAAAATTATAACATGGTAGCAAAATAAGAACTCAGTAATCAAGAAAATAATAAATAATGTTTAGTGTGCTCTGACAACAGAACTTGTAGAAAATATTTTAGAAAGATTTCAATCAAAAGCAGTAAAAGTTACAACCCTTTCTTCTTTGAAGAATTCCCTTGTGAAGAAAATTTATGTTTTAAAAACATTTTACTTAATTATATTTCTGCCTCCACCCTTGCGTATTCCATCTTCTCCATTCCAACAATGTCACATTTAACCAATGTTCACCTCTCTTTACAAGTGATAAATATATCTATTTCCAACCCACTGTATAAAATAGACCACTTAATTTCCCCACCTCTAAAATAAGTATACTTGTTTCACAGGAATGTTTAAAGGGGAAGCACCAAAAATGATTACAAGTTACTTTATATAGCCCCTGAAACTCAAGCCTTCCTTTCAGTATTAGAGGGATCATTTACTATATCATAAACATATTCCACTATAGCAAGAAGCAAGAGTAAAAATCTACTCCTCCCCATTACTGATGTCTTACTTGCCATACTTGACATCACCAACCAATAGTTCTGGAGCTCTGTACCATCGGGTTGCCACATAATCAGTATAAACCTCCCCAGGAGCTGCCAATGTTCGCGCAAATCCAAAATCGCACAGCTTGACAACGCCAGACTGGGAGACTAATATATTCTCTGGTTTTATATCTCTGTGTATGATCTAGACAAGAAGCAGAGTGTGACGGATGTTAAATAAAATTAATTATTTTGGGGCACCTGCTATGTGCAGGGCATTGTATGTTGTCCCTATAAAGAATACAAACAAAAGCATAGAAAGTTGCTCCTAGCCCTAAACAACCTAGGACCTAGTTGGGCAAGAAAGAACATCTATACTTGAAATTTTATTTAAACAATCAAAAACATTGGATAAAATATATTTTTTCAAATTACTAAATCAACTGTTCAGTTAATGTACTGCTCTCAAGACTAAGAGAATAAAGCTATCATTGAAGCTGGGGCAGTCAGGGAAAATTTTTGTGAAAGGGGTGGGCTCTAACATAGGTCTTTAATACTAAGTATGACCTAGATAAATAAAGAGAAAGAAGGGCAGCCCAGGTGAATGTAACAAGGAGAGCAAGAATGGAAATGGGGATAGATAAGAGATTGTGGGGAAAAAAAATTTTTTTTGAGACGGAGTCTCGCTCTGTCACCCAGGATGGAGTGCAGTGGCGCGATCTCGGCTCACTGCAAGCTCCACCTCCCGGGTTCACGCCATTCTCCTGCCTCAGCCTCCCGAGTAGGTGGGACTACTGGCGCCTGCCACCACACCCAGCTAATTTTTTGTATTTTTAGTAGAGACGGCGTTTCACCGTGTTAGCCAGGATGGTCTCGATCTCCTGACCTCGTGATCTGCCCGCCTCGGCCTCCCAAAGTGCTGAGATTACAGGCGTGAGCCACCGCGCCCGGGCCAAAAACTTTTTTTTTTTTTTTTTTTTTTAGGTATCGTCTTGCTCTTGTTGCCCGGGCTGGAGTGCAATGGCGCGATTTCGGCTCACTGCAACCTCCGCCTCCTGGGTTCAAGCGATTCTCCTGTCTCAGCCTCCCGAGTAGCTGAGATTACAGGCGCCTGCCACCATGCCCAACTAATTTTTGTACTTTTAGTAGAGACGGGGTTTCACCATGTTGGCCAGGATGGTCTCAAACTCCTGACCTCAGGTGATCCACCTGCCTCGGCCTCCCAAAGTGCTAGGATTACAGGCGTGAGCCACCACGCCTGGCCAGAAAACGTTTTTTTCTAGAGTATAGGTTGTGTGAAGTGGAGGCGGAATATCTCAGCTGACATACTAGGAAGTGTGGCAAGACCCTGGGAACCCATGGAAGTGATAGACAATGTGGTGTTTAAAATTGATGTTGGCCATAAATGAGCTAAATCAGAGAGAAAGACGAGAGGCACGAAGAAGAGCAGTGGGACCAGTATGAGGTGATAAAGGCCTAACCTAGGTTGGTGCTCAGAGGAATGGGAAGGAGGAAATACAGTTTAGAAATACAATAAATCAAAAATCAATAGGCCACACGCAGTGGCTCAAGCCTGTAATCCCAGCACTTTGGGAGGCCGAGGCAGGCAGATCACTTGAGGTCAGGAGTTCAAGACCAGCCTGGCCAACTTGGTGAAACCTTGTCTCTACTAAAATACAAAAAAGTAGCTGGGCGTGCTGGCACGTGCTTGTAATCCCAGCTACTTGAGTGGTTGAGGCAGGAGAATTGCTTGTACCCGGGAGGTGGAGGTTGCAGTGAGCCAAGATCGCACCACTGTATTCCAGCCTGGGCAACTGAGCGAGACTCCATCTCAAAAAAAAAAAAAAAAAAGAAAAGAAAGAAATAGAATTTAGAAGAGTCGTAGATATTTTGTAGATATTTTGTTTGAACCTGAGAATTTAAAAGAATGGTGGTTTCATTTTCAAAATTAGAAAAGCCTAGAGAAAGTTAGTTTTAATGGAATAATTAGTTTAGTTTTAATCATTGGACTTTTGGGTGGAATGCTGAGCACCCAAGTATAGACATTCATCAGGCAATTAGAAATGTAAAGAGTAAACAAAAACATTAGTGATTAAAATTTCTAAAGGAGAGACTTTGTAAGAATAAAACAGGATGCTGATATTCAGATAATATTTAAAAATCTGGCCAGGTGCGGTGGCTCACGCCTGTAATCCCAGCACTTTGGGAGGTTGGGAGGTGGATCATGAGGCCAGGAGTTTGAGACCAGCCTGGCCAACATGGTGAAACCCAGTCCCTAGTCAAAATACAAAAATTAGCCAGGCACTATGGCAGGCACCTGTAATCCCAGCTACTTGGGAGGCTCAGGCAGGAGAATCTCTTGAACCTAGGAGGGGGAAGGTTGCAGTGAGCCGAGATTGCGCCATTGCACTCCAGCCTGGGCGACAGAGACTCCATCTCAAAAAATATATATATATAAAATATTATATAGATATATATCATATATGATATATATTAGATATATAAAATATATATATATTTAAAAATCTACAGCTAGGCAAAAGACATTATTAGGCCTAATTCTCTAATATAAGCAAATTGTATTTTGAAAACTAAAAAAGGTAGATTTGTTTTAACTCTTTCAGAAGACCAGCATCCTAAATGGCAATCTGCCATTGCTGAGCACGTTGTATAGGCTACCAACTTTATTACCCTAGATATCAGTGATGAGGACACAGGTCCAGTCTCAGACCACCTGTGCTGTGGTAGAAAGAGCTAAACTGGGGCCGGGTGCGGTGGCTCACACCTGTAATCCCAGCACTTTGGGAGACCGAGGCGGGTGGATCACGAGGTCAGGGGATCGAGACATCCTGGCTAATACAGTGAAACCCCGTCTCTACCAAAAATACAAAAAATTAGCCAGGCGTGGTGGCAGGCGCCTGTAGTCCCAGCTACTCGGGAGGCTGAGGCAGGGAGAATGGCGTGAACCTGGGAGGCGGAGCTTGCAGTGAGCCGAAATCGAGCCACTGCACTCCATCCTGGGCGACAGAGCGAGCCTCCATCTCAAAAAAAAAAGAAAAAGAAAAAAAGAAAGAGCTAAACTGGGAGTCGGGAGACCTGGGTCTAGTCCTTGGTTTTCAGTACAGCCATAGACAACTCAGTCTTTCTAAGTCTATCTTCTCGGCCCACAAATGAGAGGGCTAAAGTGCATGATCACCATGTTTCTTCCCAACTCTAATACCTTATAACTTGAGTAACACAATAGATTCTAAGTATAACCAAGATGATATGAGTTGAATTTTTCCTAAAATCCATCATTGCAGACTAGGGTGGCCAGAGAAAGTACTATGAAAAGGGTAGGCTCTGACATGGGTCTTTAATACTAGATATAACCTAAATAAACTATGATACCTAGTAATTTCAGTAAAAAAAGTCGTTTAGGGTTCTACAAACCTCATAATGTTCTGTACTATTTGGGCCAAACTTCAATGGGCAGCAATCTTAAATTTGTTTTTAAATATGTTATTCAGTCTGGCTCATAAAGGATTAAAATCATATTTATATTTTTAAAAATTCAAGTGCTCACATATATAGATACATTTAAAAATGAATAATATATTTGAGAATAAATGTTTTCATTTTCTTAAAGTCAAGCATCTCATCCTTATGTGTACATATATGTGTTTATATATATGTATGTATGTATGTATGTATATATTTGTGTGTTTTATTCCAGCCACTACCGTTATTATCTGTCTACATTAAAAAGAGAAATGTTAACTGCCCGGAAAACAAAACCTTAAAATATACCTTTAATAATAATGGTAATAATAGCTGACACTTGAATACTTATGTGTCAGGCACTATTCTAAATGTTTTTCATGTTTTAACTTATTTTATTCTCACAGTAACCCTAAGGACAGGTGCTATTATTATCTCCATTTAACTAGGGGCTGGGAGTAAGGATTGGAGAAAAGGTACTAGGGTTTGAGAAGAAAGAGGGTAAGAAATCACAATCTAGAAGAGTTTAAGAGTAAATGGAGGCTGGGCACAGTGGCACACGCCTGTAATCCCAGCACTTTGGGAGGCCGAGGTGGGCCGATCACTTGAGGCCAAAAGTTCAAGACCAGCCTGGCCAACATGGCGAAACCCCATCTCTACTAAAAATACAAAAATTAGCCAGGCATGGTGGTGCACACCGGTAATCCCAGCTACTTGAGAGGCTGAGGCAGGAGAACCGCTTGAACCCAGGAGGCAGAGGTTGCAGTGAGCCAAGATCGTGCCACTGCACTCTAGCATGGGTGACAGAGTGAGATTCTGTCTCAAAAAAAAAAAAAAGAGTAAATGGACTGGAAAAAAAGTAGTATGCCAGGCAACACTAATAACACTAATGCTCCCTTGAGACAAGTGTTCATAAATTAGAGTGAGATCAGTTCTCCACCCATAAAAATTCACATTTTCTATAGTTTAAAGAGATATGTAAGTGCTCTGAAGCTTAGCAGGGAACCACTTTTTTTTTTTTTTTTTGAGATGGAGTTTCGTTCTTGTTGCCCAGGCTGGAGTGCAATGGCACAATCTCGGCTTACCGCAACCTCTGCCTCCCAGGTTCAAGCAATTCTCCTGCCTCAGCCTTCCGAGTAGCTGGGATTACAGGCATGTGCCACCACGCCCAGCTAATTTTGTATTTTTAGTAGAGACGGGGTTTCACCATGTTGGCCAGGCTGGTCTCAAACTCCCGACCTCAGGTGATCCACCCGCCTCGGCCTCCCAAATTGCTGGAATTACAGGCGTGAGCCACCGTGCCTGGAGAAACACTAGATTTTAAAATCTTTTTTTTGTTGTTTTTGAGACAGAGTCTCGCCATGTTGCCCAGGCTGGAGGGCAGTGGCATGATCTCAGCTCACTGCAACCTCTGCCTCCTGGGTCCAAGCAATTCTCCTGCCTCAGCCTCCCAAGCAGCTGGGATTACAGGTGCCTGCCACCACGCCCGGCTAATTTTTTTATATTTTTAGTAGAGATGGGGTTTCACCACGTTGGCCAGGCTGGTTTCAAACTCCTGACCTCAAGTGATCAGACCACGTCGGCCCCACAAAGTGCTAGGATTACAGGCATGAGCCACCACACCAGGCCTAAAATCTCTTTCCTTAAACACAGAATGGCACTCATGCCAGCAGTACTTGACTCTAAACTGCCTGGATGTATCTGTACATCTAAAGGTAGAATGTGTTATATTAAACATGGGTTGATTCATCATGAAAGTGTAAAAATAAAGGGACACAGAAGCAATGTAGGCAGGACACATTCAAATGCGCTTCTAATGTGAGAGAGACAATGGTTCTTTTTGCTTACTGGTTCCACTGGCAAGCCTATCCTTAGTACAGAGATGAATGTAGGGCATTCAGCCACCTAACTCCAAATATTACAGGCCCATTGGGAAGATATCATCATTTTTATGAAGAAGGATGCATCAGTATCTTTTAAACTGATACATTAAGTATTTGATTCACTAACACCTCATGCTGATCTGATTTCCTGCAAATCCAACATTATTGTTATTCTACTTTATATATTTCACCCCGTAACAATTATCTCTCTTTGCAATTTACTAAACTGGCATTCAGTCTCCTGAGTTTGGTCAATGTGAGTCTGCCCTAAGAGACAGATAGTCTCAAAATTAGGTTTCTCAAAATAGATTTTCTGGGCCGGGAGCGGTGGCTCACGCCTGTAATCTCAGTACTTTGGGAGGCCAAGGCAGGCGGATCACGAGGTCAGAAGATCGAGATCATCCTGGCTAACAAGGTGAAACCCCGTCTCCACTAAAAATATTTAAAAAATCTCCGGGCGTGGTGGCGGGCGCCTGTAGTCCCAGCTACTCCGGAGGCTGAGGCCGGAGAATGGCGTGAGCCTGGGAGGCGGAGCTTGCCGTGAGCCGAGATCGCGCCACTGCACTCCAGCCTGGGCGATAGAGGGAGACTCCGTCTCAAAAAAAAAAAAAATAGATCTTCTGAGCCTGGATCATTCCAAAGTTGCCAGGAGGCCACTATGGAAGGCCTCCTAAAAAAGGGCAGTGTTTTTCCCAGTGGAAACTAGGTATCTGCCTCTACTGAGCAATTTTTTTATGTATGTAAACTTCACACTATAACTCAGTAACATAACAAAACTACACAATAAAAACAGTTAAAAAATTAGAGACAGTGAATAATAATAACCGAAAAGAAATATATCAATTTAGGTGGCAGGTATGTAAAATGATTTTTTCTTTCTTTTATAATTATCTTTAGTTTTAAATTTTTCTACCATTAATATTTATTACTCTTATAATCACACAAAAAATGTCATTTAAAATATTTTGTAAAACTGGCAAAATCTATGTGTTGAGCTATTCATTTATACTTTATAGGTATCACTCTTCTTGTAAGTGCTTTTATATGATACTCAAAGTATATAAAATTATTGTGATAGACTACAGGGTAAGGGTAGAAATTTTCATACATTCACACTTTGTAATTAGGCAAGAGAACACAAACTAACAAATACACAGACCCTTGGGTCTATACATTTCTCAAAATTCATCACTTAAAATTTGTGCATTTCACTTAGTAAATATTACCTTTAAAAAGAACAGAAAATAGGGCCAGGCACGGTGGCTCATGGCTGTAATCCCAGCACTTTGGGAGGCCAAGGCAGGCAGATCACCTGAGGTCAGGAGTTTTGAGACCAGCCTGGCCAACATGGTGAAACCCCATCTCTATTAAGAATACAAAAATTAGCAGGGCGTAGTGGTGCATGCCTGTAATCCCAGCTACTCAGGAGGCTGAGGCAAGAGAATCACTTGAACCTGGGGGGCAGAGGTTGCAGTGAGCTGAGATCTTGCCACTGCACTCCAGCCTGGGCGAAAGAGCAAGACTCTGTCTCGGAAAAAAACAAAACAAACAAACAAACAACTCAGAAAACAAATATTTAACTCCAATTAATAGATGCACAGATGAAGTATTTAGTGTTAAAGTATACTGATGTCTGCAACTTATTTTCAAATGCATAAATCAATAAGACAGATTAAAGGATTAATGAATAAATATGTGATAAAGCAAATTATTTAAACCCAATACTTACATTGTGACTGTGACAAAATCCAATTCCATTAATAATCTGAAACAAATACTTTTGAACTACTTGGTAGTCTAGTCCATTTGGAAAGAGCTCCAAGTCATCAAGAATTGTGTGGTCAACAAATTCAAAGACTAGGTACCATCGTTTTTTTTTCTTACACACTTCCAAGAGATTCACCAAGTTTTCATGCCTAAGTTGCTGTTATTAAAAAATACAAAATAGCTGTTATTTAAAATGCAAAATAGTTTATATAAACTAAGATCAAATTATTAGCAATTAATTATTTAAAATAGATCTCAGCATAAGAAAAATATATAAATAAAATGCATACACAGTGTAAATTGTAAAAGCATATTCTGGTTTTTAAACTACAATTGAGAGACTATATTGCTCCTTTCTCCTCTCAGAGAACAAAATAAAGCTAATAAGAAAAATAAGTGTAACTCCATCTTTGCTGAAACTAAGAGGGATCTATGACCCCCTACTCACAACAAATGAGATGGGACTACTAAATCTAATCAAGGTCAAACAGGAGTATAGGAAGACACCAAAAGATCATCTGTGGCTACAAAGCTGGCAGCGTAAAAGTTCTCTGAAGCCAGTGACATACCCTGAAAAGACAAAAAAGTCCTCCTTTAATATAATGGAAAACTATGTATACATATATATATTTTATATATATATATATATATATATATATGAAATAAGGCTCATAGACAGCAGTGAAAACATCCCTAGAACTGAATGGCACCAAGAAACAGCAGTGGGGAAGGGCTGGATAAGGAATCACACAGAAACACATTTGCTGGAAACAATCTCTCAGTGAGGCAGTGTAGAAGGCAAAACAATTCATTATGAACAAACCTGCAACTGCAAGTTTTAGAGAAATTAAACCTAATAGAATTAAATCCCACACTGAGGCATATGTGATAAGGAACACCATTGTGAATTATGGTAAATTCCTGCTAGCCTGGAACAAAGTCATGGCCTCTCCCCAGAACCTGCTACAAATAGTTCTCCAAAGACTCAGACTTTATTATAAGAAACAATCAAAAAGGAACCAATCAAGGATCTATTCAAAGATGTAAGAAATGGGGAAGAAAGGAGAAAGAAACACAAATGGTAGATTAACACTCACCAGAAAAAAATGTTGCCACCTTTAAAGGGAAAGAAACCAATGGAATGCAGAATACAGCTCTCAAAATCCTCAAGAAAATCCAAGTATGATCCAGGAACTTTATACCCAACCAAACTGTCATTCAAGTAAAAGCATGAATGAGCATTCAAGTAAAAACAACATGAGCATTGAATCCATTTAAGGCAGGACTAAATCTTATACAAATGTGGGCATCATGGTTATGAAACAGAAGGTGAACATTTTAAATGCAACAATGCACAAATGATATAGAAGATGTAAACAAGATAAAAGTGTATATATACACCAGGTGCAGTGGCTCACACCTGTAATCCCAGTGACTTGGGAGGACAAAGCAAGAGAATCACTTGAGGCCAGGAATTTGAGACCAGCCTGGGAATGGTGAGACCCCATCTCTACAAAAAATTTTAAAAATTAGCCTGGTGTGGTTGGGCACACCTCTAGTCCCAGCTACTTGGGAGGTTAATGTGGGAGAATCACTTGAGCCCACGAGTTGGAGGCTGCAATGAGTGTGGTGAGCCATGATCATGCCACTGCACTTCAGCTTGAGCAACAGAGCAAGACCTTATCTTGAAATAAAATGAAAAAACAAAACACTAAAGTAAATAAGATATTTTCTAAAATCAGATGGTAGGTGAGTGGGAGAGAAAATGAAATAGAAATACAATAATTAATTTACAAAGAAGTAACTATGTTATTTAACACTATAGTTATCAAGGTAAGCAATATGGCTAGGCATGGTAGCTTATGCCTGTAATCCCAGCGCTTTGGGAGGCTGAAGTGGAGGGATAGCTTGAGGCCAGGAATTGTAGGCTGCAATAAGCTATGATCATGCCACTGCATTCCAGCCTGGGTGACAGAGTGAGACTCTCTTAAAAAATTAAAAAATGAAAAAAGATTACCAAGGAAACATATCCAATATAAATATAAAAATAATATAAGGAATTCAGGGGCCGGGCACAGTGGCTCACACCTGTAATCCCAGCACTTTGGGAGGCTGAGGCAGGTAGATCACCTGAGGTCAGGAGTTCAAGACCAGCCTGGCCAACATGGCAAAACCCCATCTCTACCAAAAATACAAAAAAATTAGCCAGGCGTGGTGGCATGCCTGGCCACCACCATGAAGTAATGAAGTAATATCAGTGAAGTAATCCCAGTTTCTAAGGAGGCTGAGGCAGGAGAATCGCTTGAACCCAGGAGGCGGAAGTTGCAGTGAGCTAAGATTGCACCACTGCACTCCAGCCTGGGTGACAGAGCAAGACCCCATCTCCAAAAAAAAAAAAAAAAAAGGAATTCAGAGATCATATAGAAAAATATTTTTTAAAGAGTTATACATCATGGAATATTATGCAGCCATAAAAAAGAATGAGATCATGTCCTTTGCAGGGACATGGATGGAGCTAGAAGCCATTATCCTCAGCAAACTAATAGGAACAGAAAACCAAATACCACATGTTGTCACTTATAAGTGGGAGCTAAATGATGAGTGCACATAGAGGGGAACAACACACACTGGGGCCTACCGGAGGGCAAAGGGTGGGAGAAGGGAGAGGACCAGGAAAAATGACTGACAAATAATTCTTTAAACCCAAGACTTACATCATGACTGCGACAAAATCCAATTCCATTATTAATAATCTGAAACAAGTACTTTTGAACTACTTGGTAGTCTAGTCCATTTGGAAAGAGCTCCAAGTCATCAAACCCCATGACACATGTTTACCTATGTAACAAACCTGTACATCCTGCACATGTACCCCTGAACTTAAAAGTTAAAAAAAAAAAAAAACTTCTACCCTGCCTTCCCTTAAAACAGACATTTTACAATGTAAAAGAAGCGTTGCCAAGAAAAAAATAAAAGTTATAAAAGAGTACGATATTATACATAATAATAACTAATACTTACACAATGCTTACTATGTTCCAGGTACTATTCTAAGCACAAAAGCCTTATGAAATAGGTACAATTATTATCCTGCTTTATAGCTGAAGCAACTAACTCACACAGAGGTTAAGGAACTTGTCCAAGGTCACACAGCAATAACTGGTAGAGGCATGATTAAAACACCTTCTCAAAAAAACCAAAAAACTAAACAAACCAACAAAAATGCCCCAAAACCCACAAATTTCATATCCTAATGGAACTATAAATTCTGACAAGTTCAATTTTATCAAATTAAGAAATCTAAATAATACTAGAATGTCAGTTGTTCCATTGGGCTGTTTTGGCACATTTCTAATAGAAGAAAACATTACACTAAAACTTTTTACTCTTTAAAAATTCACACTATAGCACCAGATAATTTCTCTTTCTCTACTCTATGTCAAGTCCTTCTTGCAAAGATTTCCACAGTAGCTCCAACCCTGCAATCATAATTAAAACAGACTATCGGCCGGGCATGGTGGCTCATGCCTGTAATCCCAGCACTTTGGGATGCCAAGGCGGACGGATCACGAGGTCAGGAGTTCAAGATCAGCCTGGCCAAAATGGTGAATCCCTGTCTCTACTGAAAACACAAAAATTAGCCAGGCGTGGTGGCAGGTGCCTGTAGTCCCAGCTACTCAGGAGGCTGAGGCATGAGAATCGCTTGAACCCAGGAGGCGGAGGTTGCAGTGAGCCGAGATCGTGCCACTGCACTCCAACCTGGGCAACAGAGCGAGACTCCGTCTCAAAAAAAAAAAAAAAAAAAAAAAAAAAAAAAAGCACAGACTATCAGCTCCACAGGTTCTCTGTCTTTGTGCTTATATTTTTAATAGCAGATGGTTACCTTCTTTGGTAATGGCAGACTGAGTAACTCAGACCAGGCCTCCAATTGAAAATTCTTTTTTTTTTTTTTTTTTTTTTTTTTGAGACGGAGTTTCACTCTTGTTGCCCAGGCTGGAGTGCGATGGCGCGATCTCGGCTCATCGCAACCTCCTCCGCCTGCCAGGTTCAAGCAATTCTCCTGCCTCAGCCTCCCGAATAGCTGGGATTACAGACATGCGCCACCATGCCCAGCTAATTTTGTATTTTTTGTAGAGACGGGGTTTCTCCGTGTTGGTCAGGCTGGTCTGGAACTCCCAACCTTAGGTGATCCGCCCGCCTTGGCCTCCCAAAGTGCTGGGATTACAAGCGTGAGTTGCCGCGCCCAGCCATTGAAAATTCTTTAAAAGTTGGATTAATTTTCAAAAAATCTTCTTAAACATATAAAAGGCTAAAACGACAGTGAGGATTACTGGGCTAAAATCAAGAACATGAGAATCCAGAGAGTTAACCTCAGGACTCAAAGCTAATTTTGACATCAAGTAACAAATGTGGAAATGAGCTTTGATTTTTGTGGCTCCCCAGGGCTAAAAGGGAAAAGCCAAAGTCCAAAAGCCTTCTAAAGGTGGGATATCTGAGAAACCACCTCCAATTAAAGCTAGGACCCAAAAAACTACATCCTCCAGAGTGAAAATGAACAGAAATAAACGAGGCATCAGTAGACTTAATTTAACATCACGTTCAAGGATCTAAAAGCCTTGAACATGGATTCACATACTGGACTGGGAGCATCTCCATGTACCTGTCAGAAGCAAATGAATATCGCCTCTGGACAAAGAAAACCCTACCTTAGCCTCAAAATATTTCTACAAATAAAATTTCAAAAACAACATTCAATTCTAAAGGATAATGAGAAACACAAGATAAAAAGAGACTATAAGCAAGAACTTTGAACTTACTAAGGAGGTCCTGGGCTGGTAGTGTGCTTGTATCAGACAGAAACCAGAACTGGGAAAATTTTAATGTAAATATTTTTCATTACAAAGGGTAGTTAATTACTAAAGGGGGTAAAAGAAGACTGTAAGGGATATGTTTAAACTAGCTAATACAGGAAGCCCCACTTTTAGGGCTGAAGGAAAGTACATAGGGACAAGAAGGAACTAAAAATGTAGAAGAGCCCCCAATAACCACCAGACAAGTAGTCCTCATTGGAAATGGCCCAGCAGCCACAAAAATGTAAAGATTGCCAATAGTGAAAAAATTCACCAGAGCACACAGGCCAGAGATGGTTTGTAGAGTGGCCAGCAGTTGGTAGAGAAACTCACCAGAATGTGCAGGTAGGCCAGAACTGGTCCTTGAAAGATGCTGAAGTGAGCTAACAGACCTCCCACATGGTGATGGGCTCACAGCTGTATCAAAAAAAAAAAAAAAAAAAGCACACCAGAAGCTGGAAGAAAAGTCTCTTCCTCTTGCTAAGGACCGACAATATCTTTCCATGCCCTCTATCTGTTGACAAAACCTAAAATCAAATCAGCGGGCAATAAAAAAGAAATGTTTACAGAGTCCAGTTCTAATATCACAAAGTAGGTTAAAAAAAAAGGAGTGATTTGGAGTTGAGAGACAATAAATTGATTACTGGCACAGTGCCCATGAACATGGAAGAATGAAATAAAAATTGTCTGTGGAGAAAAATATTTTTACCTTAGCCTCAAATTATTTTTAAAAAATAATCTTTCAGGACAGGCGTGGTGGCTCCCGCCTATGATTCTAGCATTTGGGTAGGTTGAGGCAGAAAAATTGCTTGAGCTCAGTAGTTTGAGACTAGTCTGGGCAACATTCTGAGACCCTGTCTCCACAAAAAATAAAAAAAATTAGCTGGGCATGGTGGCACATGCCTGTAGTCCAAGCTTCAAAGCTACTTAGGAAGCTGAGGCAGGAGGACTGCTTGAGTCTGGAAGATTGAGGCTGAAGTGAGCCATAATTGCACCACTGCAATCCAGCCTGGGTGACAGAGCAAGACCCTGTCTAAAAAATAATAACAATGATAATAATAGTATTTCAAAGATAAGGTTCAGCACAAAATTGAAGATAAGCAGGCATACAATGAAATAAGACACCATAAGTAAGAAATACCAGAAAATATCGGCAATTGAAACAGATACAGAATGACTTCAGATATTGTAATTATCAGATATGGACTACTACTCTTTAAAAAAGAAAGCCAACCTCAAAAAATGGAGGGAACTTAAAACCATAAAAAGTAACATAACAGATGTGGACCCAAATAAAAATTCTAGGATAGAAAAGTATAATTACTTTTGTTCACAGTAACAGTAGACTAGGTAATTTGTAACAATTCTCCAACTGAATACAAGTAGAAAAGCTGGACAAAATATATAACATAACTACTTGGAGGAACGAAAAAGATAATGTAGTAAAAAATATCTGGGCTAGGAAGACAGAAACCCAGAAAAGTGAGCCAGGCAATTAGGGCCAAATTTTTTTTAACCCAAGAAACATATGCCACTTTAGAGGGAAGACTAAGAGGATCAGTAGCACTTTTCACCATTTTGCAGGCCTAAGGTAGCAGTGATTGATGTTCAGGGGCCGTGAAGGTGAAAAGAAGGAGTACAGTTCTGGTGAAATCCTTTCATTTGGGTTAGCCCTAAAAGTCCTCAAGCTATCAGTAGTAGCTGATATGAATCTTAGTATATGAAGCTGAATTCTTAAATGGGACAGTAGCAGTATGTGAAGCGACAATTATAGCTGAGCATTTTTTTTTTTTTGAGATGGAGTCTTACTCTGTTGCCGAGGCTGGAGTGCAGTGGCATGATCTTGGTTTACTTCAACCTCTGCCTGCCAGGTTCAAGAGATTCTCCTGCCTCAGCCTCCCGAGTAGCTGGGACTATAGGTGTGCACCACCATGCCCAGCTAATTTTTGTATTTTTAGTAGGGACAGGGTTTCACCACGTTGGCCAGGCTGGTCTCGAACCCCTGACCTCAAGTGATCCGCCCACCTTGGCCTCCCAAAGTGCTGAGATTAACAGACATGAGCCACCATGCCCAGCATCTTTTTAAAATGACAAATGACATTATTTGATAGAAGCAAGAGCCATAAAATTAACAGACAAAAAAAAAAAAAAACCCACACCTAGGCATATTATTGTAAACTCCTGAAAACCAAAGAGAAAACCTTAAAAGTATCTAGAAGAAAATGGTTATTAAGGAACACAGTAAGACTGATGTCTGATTTTTTCAATACAAGCAACGGAGCCCAGAACAGTAGGATTCTATCTTGAACATACTGAATGTAATTAACTGACAACCCTGAATGCTATATCCTGAGAAAACGGCCTTTTTTTCTTTTTTTTTTTTAAGCGATGAGATCTCACTACAGTGCCCAGGCTGGAGTGCAGTGGCTATTCACAGGCATGATCATCGTACACCACAGTCTCAAACTCCTGGGCTCAAGTGATCCTCCCACCTCAGCCTCCTGAATAGCAAAGACTATAGGCCCATGCTATCGCACCGAGCTTGAAATAGTATTTTAACACAAAGTAGAATACATACTTTTTTTTACACTAACAAAAATGAATAGAATTTCTTATCATCAGATTTGCTTTAAGGAAAATAAAGGAAGTGCTTTAAGCATAAGGAAATTGACCCCAGATGGAAACTCAGAAATGTAGGGAAAATTAAAGAGTAATAGAAAGGGTAATATTAGGTATATCCTAATAACTGCTGACTGTGAACAATTTTAAAAGGGATTTAACTATACACAGAATTTAACAATATTACATAGCAGCAATAACACATATATCTGATGGGTGGAGGGGAGAAAGGAAGGGGTAACTGAAGTTAAAATTTCTAAGATTTTTGCATGTAAAAGTACCTGTTTATCAATAAGTCAAGTTTGTATATTAAAATATCTAGAACAATCTCTAAAACACCAGCAAAAGAATGTTTAACAAAATAATTTTTAAAAAGAAAAAACCTAGATATATGGAAGGCAACTAGGAAGATAAGTATAAATCCAAATATGTAAGTTTTATATTAAATATAAATAGACTAAACACTCCAAGTAAAATACAAAGATTGTCAGACTGAATAAACAAAAGAAACAACTGTATCTGCTTATAAGAGATATACTTTACATCTAACGACACAGAAGGTTAATAGGAGAAAGGATTAAAAAGTATATATCATATAAATAATGATCAAAAGTGCAAACATACTAATGACAAAGTGTATGTTAAGACAAGAAGACTGGCCAGGCCTGGTGGCTCATGCCTGTAATCCCAACACTTTGGGAAGCCAAAGTGGCTGGATCACGAGGTCAGGAGTTTGAGACCAGCCTGGCCGACATGGTGAAACCCCGTCTCTACTAAAATACAAAAATTAGCCAGGTGTGGTGGCGGGCACCTGTAATCCCAGTTACTTGGGAGGCTGAGGCAGGAGAATTGCTTGAACCCAGGGGGTAGAAGTTGCAGCGAGACGAGATTGCACCACTGCACTCCAGCCTGGGTGACAGAGCAAGACTCCATCAAAAAAAAAAAAAAAAAAACAGACAAGAAGACCAAGAAACAAAAGGATTATACAATGTTCATGAACTGGATGCAATATTGTAAACACATCAATTCTCCACAAATTGATTATATAAATTCAATAAATTCCTAGAGTGTTTATGAACATTGGTAAATTGATTCTAAAATTTATATGGAAATGCAAACAGACAAAAATAGGGAAGATGGTCTTATAGAAGGATAAAACAGAAGGATTTATTCTACCAGATATAAAAACTTACAAACTAGGCCAGCTGCAGTGGCTCACACCTGTAATCCCAGCACTTTGGAAGGCTGAGGAGGGTGGATTGCTTGAGCCAAGCAGCTCAAGACTAGCCTGGGCAACATGGCAAAACCCTATCTTTACCCAAAAAAATACAAATATTAGCTAAGCATGGTGGCACACGCCTGTAGGCCTAGCTACTCAGAAGGCTGAAGTGGGAGAATCACTTGAGCCTGGGAGGCAGAGATTGCAATGAGTCAAGATCATGCCACTGCACTGCGCCCGGGTGATACAGCAAAACCCTGTCTCAAAAAAAAAAACCTACTAACTAGAATAAACATGATTGTGGGCTACTGGCGCAAGCTTAAACAAATAGACCAATGGGACAGAATAAAATCTTACCTATATAGGAGAACGTGTGGCAAAAGGAATATTCAGAACAGTGGGGAAAAAGATGGTATTTTCAATAAATGTTTCTGGGACAACTGGATAGCCATAAGGGAAAAGTCATAAGATTTGACTGTGTCAAACACCATTATTAAGATCAAGAACAAGTATTAGATAATTAGACCTTAACAAATCCCTAGTGTAACCACTAAAAGACAGAAACACAATGTATAATTTCCAAGTTATTAGAAAAAAAGGAATGATAAATGTAATCAATCCAAGTAACAAAAGACAAAGAAATAGAGAACTGGTAATACAAATAGCACATATTAAGGTGGTAGATATATATATTCAAAATACATCAGATATTATATTACAAGTAAATGGAATAAATGCTCCAATTAAAAGGGAAATATTATCAAACAGGAAAAAAGCAAAATATAACTATACGGTTTTCACAAGAGATACATCTAAACAAGAATTCAGAAAAATTAGGGGGCCAGGCGCGGTGGCTTACACCTGTAATCTCAGCACTTTGGAAGGCTGAGGCGGGGGGATAACCTGAGGTCAGGAGTTTGTGACCAGCCTGGCCAACATGGTGAAACCCCATCCCTACTAAAAATACAAAAATTAGCCAGGCGTGGTGGCGGGCGCCTATAGTACCAGCTACTCAGGAGGCTGAGGCAGGAGAATCGCTTGAACCCAGGAGGCAGAGGTTGCAGTGAGCCAAGATTACGCCACTGCACTCCAGCCTAGATGACAAGTGTGAAACTCCATCTCAAAAAAAAAAAAAGAATTCAGAAAAATTAGAAGTAAAAATATGGAAAAGATTTACTATGGAAACGCTAACCAAAATTAAGCTAATGCATGTACTCTTATTAATTTCAAATAAATTAGATCTTAAAACAAAATACTGGCCAGGTGTGGTGGCTCACACCTATAATCTGAACACTTTGAAAGGCCGAGGTAGGAGGATTACTTTAGCTCAGGAGTTAGAGACCAGCCTGAGCAACATAGTGAGACCTTATCTCTACTGAAAATAAAAAAATTAGCCAGGCATAGCGGCACACACCTGCAATCCCAGCTACTTGGGAGACTGAGGTGTAGGATTGCTTGAGCCCAGGAGTTCAAGGCTGCAGTGAGCCATGATCATGCCACTGCACTCCAGCCTGGAGGACAGAGCAAGACCCTGTCTCAAAAAAACAAAATGAAACGACTGGGTGTGGTGGCTCACACCTGTAATCCCAGCACTTTGGGAGGCTGAGGTGGGCGGATCATGAGGTCAGGAGATCGAGACCATCCCAATCAACATGGTGCAACTCCGTCTCTACTAAAATACAAAAAAAAAAAAAAAAATTAGCCAGGCATGGTGACGCACACCTGTAGTCCCAGCTGCTTGGGAGGCTGAGGCAGGGGAATCGCTTGAACCCAGGAGGAGGAGGTTGTAGTGAACTGAGATAGCACCATTGCACTCCAGCCTGGTAACAGAGTGAGACTCCGTCTCAAAAAAAACCAACGAAACAAAATATTACTATAATAAAAAGGGTTATTGCATAATAACAAAAGATTTAACTCAACAGCAAGATATAATAATTCTAAATATAACACACTAATAATACTGTTTCTGTTTATAAAAATAAACATTAACTGAACTACAATGAAAAGTAGAAAAATCAATAATCACAAAGGAAGACTTTAACATATTTCTTCTCAGTGTTGGATAAAACAAGCATGTAAGAAAAATAAATAAGAATTTGGAAGATTTGAACAACACAATTAACATGAACTAATGAACATATATGAAATACGTTTCAAGAACAAGAGGGTTTTTTTTAGTTGACTATATTCTGAACAAAAAGCAAATATCAAGAAATTTCAAAGAAATAAATTCTTATATGGTGTATACTCAGAACATAGGGCAGTTGTCTCACAAACAAATAACCAGGAAAGAATAACCTAGAAAATGTCCATGATTGGAAATACAGAAATATACTTTTAAATAACTCAGGGATTAAGAAAAATATAAGAGAAATGAGAAAATATTGTTAACAATCAAAATTTCCAGGATACATACCAAGCTGTTCCTACAGGAAAATGTATATCCTTAAATGCATATTTGAGGGGAAAAAAGTCTGGAAATTAGAGAAGCATCTATCTCAACAAATTAGGAAAAAGGGCTGCAAAATAAACCCATACAAATAAGTAGAAAAAATGAAATGATAAAGAACAAAAATTAATGGTATTCCTCCTAACAAGTCATCAAATCTGGGGTGGTCTTTGGGACTCCTAACACAGACTATAGATAAATGATTGATAAATACACAGAAAGATACAGAGAGAAGGAACAAACACTTTTAAAATCAGGTTTACATTCACCAGATAAATGAATTTGCATATCTAATCATTGTATTTCTTCTTATTGCCAAAAAAGAAACTTATACTCATATTTTTTCGATTCAATATATGCATTTACTCACCTTTAGTAACTTGATTTCTCGCATTGCAATCTTTTTAACCATTTTGTCATCGTCACTTTCTAAGAACTTCTTTATGGCCACAATTCTTCCAGTATCTTTATTCCTACACTTCATCACCATTCCATAACTCCCTTCTCCAACCAAACCCAGGTTTTCATATTTTTCCATTTTAATTTAAAGTCCGTAGAAACTTTTTGCTGTGAAAACCAAAACATAGATTTAACAACGTTGAGTACGTTAATTTCCTCCGCCTTCCCAGCAAATTAATTCTTCCCTGCTTGTTTTCCATATTAGTCACTGTGTTCATGGCTGTCCTGTATTAATTCACAATTTCCTAGTGTTTCTACATGTAAGCTATGTTTTCAAAATGGTCACACACATTAAGCTATGTTTTCAAAATGGTCACACACATTTCATAATAGACAACGCAAATGGAATTGAAGCCATTAACTTTAAATTACTAAATGTCATGTTAATGAAATTCCATATATTTTTAATTCCAATAAAGCAATACTTGAGCTATCACACATAACAATTACAACTCACTTTAAAAAGCACAATTCCAGGCCGGGCGCAGTGGCTCACGCCTGTAATCCCAACACTTTGGGAGGCCGAGGTGGGCGGATCACAAGGTCGGGAGATTGAGACCGACCTTGCTAACACGGTGAAACCCCGTCTCTACTAAAAATACAGAAAAATTAGCCGGACTTGGTGGCAGGCGCCTGTAGTCCCAGCTACTCCGGAGGCTGAGGCAGGAGAATGGCGTGAACCCGGGAGGCAGAGCTTGCAGTGAGCCAAGATCACACCACTGCACTCCAGCCTGGGCAACAGAGTGAGACTCCATCTCAAAAAAAAAAAAAGCACAATTCCAGCCTGGGCAACATAGTAAGACTCTGTCTCTACAAAAGACATTTTTAAATTAGCTGGGTGTGGTGGTGTATGCCTGTGGTCCCAGCTACTTGGGAGGCTGAGGCAGGAGAATTGCTTGAGCCAGGAGTTTGAGGCTGCAGTGAGCTGTGATGGCACTGCACACCAGCCTGAGCAACGGAGCAAGAATCTGTCTCAAAAACAAAACAAAACAAATAAACAAAATGCACAGGCCAGGTGCAGTGGCTCACACCTGTAATCCCAGCACTTTAGAAGGCGGAGGCGGGCAGATCACCTGAGGTCAGGAGTTTGAGACCAGCCTGGCCAACATGGTGAAACCCTGTCTCTACTAAAATACAAAAATTAGCCAGGCATGGTGGTGCACCCCTATAGTCCCAGCTACTCGGGAGGCTAAGGCAGGAGAATCCCTTGAACCCAGGAGGCGGAGGTTGCAGTGAGCCAAGATAGCACTATTGCACTCCAGCCTGGGTGACAGAGTGAGACTCTGTCTCAAAAAAAAAAAAAAAAAGCACAATTCCTTTTCACTCAAAGATGTATAACTGAATTTGGTGGAGGATTTTGTTTGTTTGGGACGGAGTCTTGCTCTGTTGCCCAGGCTGGAGTGCAGTGGTGAGATTTAGGCTCACTGCAACCTCCACCTCCTGGGTTTAAGCAATTCTCCTGCCTCAGCCTCTGAGTAGCTGGGATTATAGGCGTGAGCCACCACACCCGGGTAAGTTTTGTATTTTCATAGAGATGGGGTTTTGCCATGTTGCCCAGGCTGATCTCAAACTCCTGACCTCAAGCGATCCACCCACCTTGGCCTCCCGAAGTGCTGGGATTGCAGGCGTGAGCCAGAGCGCCCGGCCTGAATTTAGTTTTAATGAAGATCAACTTTTTTGTTACACTGGATTTAGATCAATGTTGGAAATACTTATGCACCTTCCACTTAATTGGAAAAAATATTTGATCACATAACAAATTAACACAGAGCATCTTTCATAAAATATTTTTCTTTACTTTTCTTTCTTTTTTTTTTTTTTTGAAACGGAGTCTCGTGCACTGGCGCGATCTCGGCTCACTGCAACCTCTGCCTCCCAGGTTCAAGCGATTCCCTGTTTCTGCCTCCCCAGTAGCTGGGGTTACAGGCACCGCTACCACGCCCAGCTAATTTTTGTACTTTTAGTAGAGACGGGGTTTCGCCATGTTACTGTTACTATATTGAACTTAGAAAATAAGAGTAATGACATCGGTATATAAGCAGATTTTTTAAATTAAATTAAATTTTATTAAATTTAATGTAATTATTAAATTAAATTAAATTTTATTAAATTTAATGTAATTATTAAATTAAATTAAACATTAGTAGTACCAAGTACAGTAAAAGTATTTCAAAAACCCTGTTAATGATTACTCACTATAAGTATAATTTGAATTTGTGTTTGAAATTTTTTTTTTTTTTTGAGACGGAGTCTTGCTCTGTCGCCCAGGCTGGAGTGCAGTGGCGCGATCTTGGCTCACTGCAAACTCCGCCTCCCGGGTTCACGCCATTCTCCTGCCTCAACCTCTCGAGTAGCTGGGACTACAGGCGCCTGCCACCACACCCAGCTAACTTTTTGTATTTTTAGTAGAGACGGGGTTTCACCGTGTTAGCCAGGATGGTATCGATCTCCTGACCTCGTGATCTGCCCGCCTCGGCCTCCGAAAGTTCTGGGATTACAGGCGTGAGCCACCGCGCCCGGCCTTGAAATTTTTTACTCATATTATATGACATTTTCTGAATAAAGGCAATCCTAAGAGAATCTTTCTTGTTTTACCAATGATTGATGAAGGTCCAGCAATCATTGGACAAAATGCTTTGGTACAGAAAAAAATTATTTCAGTCCAAATACAGATAGATTTTAACTATCTATTATTTCAGTAATAATAGATAAAAAAATTATTTCAGTCCAAATACAGATAGATTTTAACAAGAAATAATTCTTGCCTATTGTATTAATTGTATACTTACGGCAATCTAAAATTTACTCAGATCGTGAACTGTTTTTCCTATTTCTCTATTGGAACAGTGATGCAAAGACAAAACAAATATTCTCTTTGTTCTAGCAAACTATGCTAATCCAATGTATACAATACGTTTTCCACACTTGACATATAATAGTTTGAGATTTTATAATATACATATTTTTAATGTAGCTATATGTGGAGAACCAGAAGATTGATCTTGAGGGGTGGGAAATGAAAACAATACCAATGAACATCAACTTAAATTATTATTTTACTACCAGTTTTCATAGTAGATTCTACTACAAACTTTTTACAGAGTAGTGTCCCAGACACTAACTTTCCATGCATTTGACATTTTACTTTCTATTCCACTTCCATTAACCATTTTTTAATAAACTGTTTGTATTTGAAAAAAATATCTCCATATAATTCTATCCCTTCTTAATTTTTTTCTCTTCCATTAAGAGAGTATGTTTTATTAAGCACTAGGCTTTAGGTTTATCATACCAATGACAAAAATAGCTTGAATCTATAACCTGGATTATTTTAAAACATTTTGTAATTGATGTCCTCAATATTTGAAAGCACAAAGTGAACCAAAAAAAATGACTTTAAGCATGTCTGAGGTGTTCTGAAGCATATCCCAAGCTAACATTAATGCAAGTTGACTGCTTCAAGTTTATTCTCCCAACCAATTGCATATCTGGACACACCACATTGAACACACCTGCTTTTTCAAGTGGCACTGTCCACAAATACTTTAAAAGTATCACAGCCTACAAAGCCTCTTGTTTCCTGAAACAGTTACTCATAAACTATAACTTCTCATGCCTTCTACTCTTGAACGGAAAGGTAATACAAACGAAAAAGAAACCTGGCCAATGGGCAAGGTGTTATTTCTGGATGGTTCTAAAAGCAACAATTTTGATAAAAATATTTGGAGAATGCTAATTTTTTATTTTGTTTAAGACAGATTAAAGGGCCGGGAGCGGTGGCTCACGCCTGTAATCCCAACACTTTGGGAGGCCGAGGCGGGCGGATCACCTGAGGTTGCGAGTTCGAGACCAGCCTAACCAACATGGAGAAACCCTGTCTCTACTAAAAATACAAACTTAGCCGGGCGTGGTGGTGATGCCTGTAATCCTAGCTACTTGGGAGGCTGAGGCAGGATAATCGCTTGAACCCAGGAGGCAGAGGTTGCAGTGAGCCGAGACCGTGCCATTGCACTCCAGCCTGGGCAACAAGAGTGAAACTCCGTCTCAAAAAAAAAAAAAAAAAAAAAAAAAGATTGAAATATTTTATAGATCAAAGAACGAGATAATAGAAGCTTTAAAACGTACTATACTTACCGTTTCTTCAGTCCGTTCGCATAGAAAGACCCAAAGGTTTTCAACTTGGAAACAAATTTGAGGTGAAATGCATATGGCTCGCAGGTCCAAAAGATGCTGCCTAGCAAAGTAGCAATTCCAGCGCTGTTGTGATTTCTTCTGCGGACGCAGTCACGAGTCCAGGGCGAAGCAGGCAGGGAGGCAGGTGGGCCTCGGTCCGCCGCAAGCTCACACTTAGGAGGACCACGGGCCGCATGCTGTCGTCGTCAAGGCAACGACCTCACTCTGTCCCCAACCATAGGCACAAAGTCTTGGGAGACAGATAGGGCCCAGGTCAGAATGCGTTCACGGCAGGCACCAACACCCGTGAAGGCCAAGGGCTAGAGAGCAATTAGCTGGGTGAGAGGCACCACCTCCCAGCTCGTAAGGCGCCCAGTACCTGGAGCCTGGGAACCTGCACCGCTCCAACTACCCCTGGGCGAAGGCGTTGGCCGCGGAGCTGCAAGGGGGGGCGGTTTCTCACCCGCCCCGAGAGCGCCAGGCCTCCCTTCTTCTGATTGGCCGAGCAGAGTCGTCACGAGCCATGATTGGCTCAGGGCCAACCACCCCGCCCCTTCACCTAGGGCTCGGCCCAGGTTCTGCACCCTGACACGCAGAGGCCCTGCGTCCCCACACGCCTTGGTTCTCGTCAGGAGGCGCCTTTCTGCCTTCCCCAGGGGGAGGAGGCGATTGTGATGCCCACGCGAAGGGTACAGGTGGCGGTTATGTAGGACTGCGAAGACTATGCAAAATGCGATACGGTTTCCCTCATAGCATCGCCGCTGGGGCAGGGGCGGGCGCCGGGCGCCCTGAGTCGCGTAGGCGCGGCCTGACCGGGATTCCATGCTTCCTTTCTGTTCTGGGCGGTGGGGCCAGTGTGAGCCAGGTAGGAGATAACGGTGACAGTTTAGGAGGTGATGATTAGTAGGCGAGGCAAGGTGGAAGAAGGTAGGTGATGACAGACCTGACGTTAGGAGGGACCTTGGGAAGGCCAGTCTGGCCATTGAAAGTGAGGGAAAACACTGAGATGGAGGAAGGGGAAGAGAGGGCATGAGTGGAATGGGAAAGCGCTGGGATGGCTGGGGATCTGGAGGACACGCACAGCACCCGCATATGGCAGCCAAATGGGGTGGAGTTAGGGCTTGCGATAAAACTTGCCTTAAATGCAAAAATGCAGCTCAATCCATGACTGAGCAAGACTGGTAGGTCAGAATCATGCACAGGCTTAAATCACACAGGAACAGAGCTTACCCCATTTTCAAGGAATCTGAGGCAGCGAGGAGGCCATAAGGCCAGTAAAATAACACTTTCAATCATGATAACTAAATGTTCATGATCATTTTGGTCTCGAAACTACTTTGATTTAGGGAATAGAGTGTCCTGGATAGACAAATGTCTACCATATACCCTAGTCAATATTAAGGTATTAATCATTAATGTTAAGGTATTGATTCCTTCTTGTACATTAAGAAATAGACATTCTTTTTATAGTCTTTTGTGAGTTTGGTTAGTTTGCATTAATCTCCCAGTGGTTAATTACCTTGGCCAAACTGCTTAAAATCTAGTTCCTGAACCTGTAATATTGAGAACCAGACCTGAGGCCTAGTTATGGAAAGAATAGAATTATTTGGTCAATTCAAGATATGACTCTTAGTGTAGCAATTAGCTCTGTCCTTAGCTGTGTCCAAGTTGCGAGAAGCCCTGTCCCATTTGGTACCTCTATAGGCTATAAGAGAATCGGATGAACTTCTTTTATATGGGGGTAGATTCAGTTTTGTTGGGCCTGAAGCTTAAGAACAAGAGCGCAAAACTATTTTACTTTTGCAACTTTATAATCATATTCAACCATATAACATTTTAAGGCCCCTTCATGCAAGAGGCCTAGAAGCTTAAATAATCTATTTATATCTCACAGGGAACCAAAGGATAAAGACTGAAAATACTGGATTTGGCGAACAAGTGATGCTTTAGGAAACAATTTCAGCCAGATGCGGTGGCTCATGCCTGTAATCCTAGCACTTTGGGAGGCCAAGGCGGGCAGATCACCTGAGGTCAGGAGTTTGAGACCAGCCAGGCCAACGTGGTGAAACCCTGTCTCTACTAAAAATACAAAAATTAGCTGGGCATGGTTATGAACGCCTGTACTCCCAGCTACTTGGGAGGCTGAAAAAAAGAAAACAAACAAACCAAAAAAAACAATTTCAGTAAGAACTGAGTTTGAAAGCCAGTTGTAGAGGACAGAGGTTATTAAAGACTTACACATTCTGGCCATCTACAGGATTGTTAATAGAGAAGGTATTATGTAGAAACAGGATTGTGTTACTATTTTTTCTTTCTTTTTTTCTGAGGCGGAGTCTCACTCTGTTGCCCAGGCTGGAGTGCAGCAGCACGATCTTGGCTCACTGCAACCTCTGCTTCCTGGGTTCAAGCGATTCTCCTGTCTCAGCCTCCCGGGTAGCTGGGATTACAGGACCCCACCACCACGCCCGGCTAATTTTTTTCATTTTTTAGTAGAGGCAGGTTTTCGCCATGTTGGTCAGACTGGTCTCGAACTCCTGACCTCAGTTGATCCGCCCGCCTCAGCCTCCCAAAGTGCTGGGATTACAGGCGTGACCCACTGCACCCGGCCTATTTTTTCTTTTTAAAGAGGGAAATATTTATAGGGAAAAAGAGTGGAGAGAGACCTTAAAGGGGCAAGAAAATGAATAATTAATGAAAAACCAAGGAGAGGTACTGAAGAGTAGGTAATAATATATGAGAAGGGGTTAGGCTTGAAGAGGTTTAGAGAAAATGGAAAAAACTGAGAAAAGTGTAGGGCATACACTGTGGGCCCAGGCCATCTCAGTAAAAGAACTTTATTTTTGCATAAAAAGGTAATGGTGAGATAGAGGCTTAAGGATTTGAGAGCAGAAATACGTTAGAATAGTTAAGAAGTCATTTTGATATAAAAGGAACACAAAATAGTAAAAATGTGCTCACTTGAGCCTGGATACCATGAATTTACAGTGAACCAACTGACACTGTTGCCCAGAATTGGGCAGCCCCAAAGGAAAGAATGGAGAAAATAGATGGTATATAAGCCGCCTCTTTTAGAGAACTGGTAATGCAAAAAGATTAAACAAAGGAGTTAAGGAATTTCAGAACAAGGATCACTGAGAAAAAAAAAAGGAATCAAAGATGCTGAAGAAAATACCATTAAAATTGCTTGCCATGGGCTCTTGCTAAATAGGAAAATAAATTTTGACAGCAGTTAGCTAATAAACTGAAAACGGAGGCACTGAGGGTCTGGAAGTCATCATAGGCATGAATAATAAGTTTAAAGGAGCAATATAGGAGGAAAAAGTTATCAGAGAAAGCAGTTTGTGTATTCCAGATGTTGGAAATGGCACAGGATGATCAGTTCTAAAGGGTGGAGTATTTGGCTGTTCCTTGGGTAGCTGAAGTTGAGTGGAAAATGTCACTGAGTTCAAAGAAACTTGAGGTCACAGTATGAAAAGTTCATTAACATGAACTACCAAGTAGGACTATAGTGGAAGAGGCTGAGAAAGACATTAATCAGTGAAGAAAGTGAAAATGTTCTAAAAATCTAAAGAAAACAGTATGGGAGTGCATGAGGTAGATGTCAAGAGAGGACAGCTTGAGAGATGGCAATGGCAATGAAATAAATGTGAAATAGATTAAGGACCATATGACCCAGCAATTCCACTTCCAGGTATTATAAGAGAAATAAAAACATGTTCACATAAAAACTTACACACAAATGCTCACAACAGCATTATTAATAACCAAAAAAATAGAAAAAACTCAAATGTCTATCAGCTGAGGAATAAAATTTGGTGTATTCAATTTAATGGAATATTACTCAACCATAAAAGGAAGTGCTGATACATGATGGATGAATCTTGAAAACACTATGCCAAGGGAAAGAAGCCAGACACAAAAAGGCACATGTTATATAAAGTGTCCAGCCTAGGCAAATCCATAGAAACAGAAAGTACATTAGTGGTTACCAGGGGCTACCAGTGACTACTGGTAGGTATGAGGTTTCTTTTTGGGGTGATGAAAATGTTCTGGAATTAGGAAGTGGTGATGGTTATATAACCTTGTGAATATACTAAAAACCACTGAACTGTATGCTGGAAAAGGTGAATTTTATGTAATTTGTATCTCAACTTAAAAATAATAGACTAGAGGGGGATTAGAAATTAAAGCCTGCCCAGAAATATTTTTCAATGATTTTATATATTTTAGTTTAGAGTAGACCCATTCTTCCTCACATTAGCAATCATCTCTTAAATTACTCTCCACAACAATCATTTTCTACATATCTTGACATCCAAAAAACAATGTGCTTGGGCCCTTTTCTTGCCCGTCCACCACTAGTCCCCCCGGGCCCCATGAGATCCTGACTGATGAGGTTTTGGCATCACCTCAATTGAGTCACCAAGTGAAAGGGCCGTAAAATCTTTAGACTACAAAAGGTTCTTCATTATCAGTATATTATAGAACATGCAACTATGAATACATTTCCCCATTCTATTAAGAAAATGGACTGACTTATTTTGAAGTTCTAAGTTTTTTTGATGGGAGGACATTTGCTAAACCTAGTTTAATGACTTGATTACTACATTAAAAGATTATGAAGACAACTAGATTTGAAAACCTAAAGTATAATGTGCCACTTATTTTGCCAAGTTCAACATATATCACACCTTGCTGTATCAGCCACCAGCATCTATACCATAGTGGTTGTGAACATAGGAATCCATTCCTCAAATATTAAAAATACTATATATTCTTTCCTACTTAGATAACCATGGTAATAAATAAAATAGTATACCTTCTGTTTGTTTGCACTAGTAACATGCCTCTTATTACCCTCACTTACTTTTCATTTCCTTCTAGTTTCACCCCATTCCTCTGTTCATCCTTATAGCAAAACTACAGAAAAAGTTGGTGTTCATTAGTTCAATTTCCAATATCCAGTCCTCTCTTGGACTTCATCCTTATTACTTCATTGAAATAGTTCTTACCAAAGTCACTATGACCTACATCCTGCCAAAGACATCTGTAGTGGAGCTTACTAGCTACTCACAATAAGCTGATGTCTTTTTTGCCTGTATGCATGGCTTATTTTTTGCAACCTCCGTAGAAGTTGGGAATGGCTATGTGATTGAATTCAAGCCAATGGAATATGAGATGTGTACGTTCCCATTCCTGGCACATAAAAATCTAGCACTCATGATCCTCCATAATCTTTTTCCCTTTTAGTCGGCTATATTAGAGATGATTCCGTGATCTTGAAGCCACCTATTGAAGTTGGTAGAGCCTTCATTCACCTGTGTCCCTAAATAGCTACGCGGGGGGAGGGCCAGACCACTCGTCTTTTCACTGCCACTCTAATACTTTTTACAGGAAGCAGGGAAAAAAAAAACTATTGTATCTGAGCCATTAGACATTTTGGTATCTATTTATTATAGCAGTTAGCCCACTCTAATTCCCTTGCTATTTTATTTGAACTTTCAGCAGCATTTGACACAATTATCTATCCTTTCCTTCTGATAAACTCTTGAAACTTGGCTTTCCATGACACCAATACTTATCATATTTTGTCTCATTGTTTTCTTTGTATGCTCCTCTCCTGTACTATAACCCTAAGTTTTGGAAGTATCTGAGGTCTCATTCATCAGCCTCATCTCTTCTATACATACTCTTAAGTGATCTCATCTAATCCAAAGGCTGCAAAGATCTGTTTGCACCACTCACAGCACAGACTTCTCAGAACTCCAGAATCACACATTTAATTGCCTGACATTTCTTCTTGGATATCCAATTGGCATGTGAAACTTAACATGGCTAAAACAGAACTGTTGATTTCCCCTCCACAATCCACTTCTCCTCTTTCCCTATGTGAGTACCATAGCCTTCCATCCAAGCTGCCCCCAAATCCTATGAGTCATCCTTCAATCTTCCCTCCCTCACATTCAAAATCCAATCCCTAAGCAACTTTATAGGTTCTACCTTGAAAACATATCTTGTTAACTGACCACTAACCACCGTCTCCACTGCTACAACCCTTATCCAAGCTACCATCACCTGTCATCTGACAGCTCCTAATTCAGATCACATCAACGTTCAGATCCTTACCATCCCGAGTAAAATTCAGAATACAAGGCCACCCTCAATTTAGCTCTTCCTACCTCTTAATGTCTGCCTACCTCTTAATATCATCTGCATTATCATTAGAGCCATATTGGCCTTCTTATTGCCCTTTAAGATACCAAGCTCCTTCCAAAAACAGGGCCTCCAAATTTTCACTTGGAACACTTTACCCCTAGATTTACTCAAGTCTGCCTTCTCTTCAAATCTTAGGTATACCTCTTTTCATTACCATCCTGGGTAGAACAGCCCCATCTCCAGTCACTATTCTCCTGTACTAGTTCTACTCCAATTAGCCATGTGGTCTTGAACAAATAGCTAAACCTTTGTGCCTGAGTTAACCCTTCTGTAAATCATACTACTCTCATAGGATTACCATTAGGATTAAATAGGTTGTATTCTGCCCAGGACACATCAGAACTGATATTAACATGCTTGCTGCCTCTCTCTCTCAAAATGCAAATTTCCTAAAGGTAGGTTGTGTCTGCTGTACTTCCAGCCAGCATCTAGGCAAGTTTCTGGCACATATTCAGTGCCAATATTCATTGATGGCTATGCAAGTTCTACTCACATCTTTCACATATATGTGTTACTTTATTATTTAAGTTATTAAATAACCACTCTAAGTTATTCCAAGTCACCTTCCAATGAAATGTCTCACATCTGCTTTCTATTCCAAAAAGCTTGTCACTGTGTCAGGCAGTTTTTTGTTTGTTTGTTTTTAACCTCTCCAAGCTTTAGTTCACCTCTTAAAACACAAAAAGAGGGTTATCAGAATAAAAGGTATAATGTATATAAAATGACAGGTCATCAAAAAATATTCCCTTTTTTCAGTTCATAGACACAGTATTAAACATCTATTAACTTCTGTTCCAAGTCCCCACTCTGCCTTATTACTTAATGCTTTGCTTCCTCAATATAATTCCTGATTAAGGGATCCTTAATTTTAGGCCTGCTAGTGCTAGAGACTGAGTTTACAATTTTCTAAAATAAAGCAAGGATAAAAATGCATTCCATTCAAAGTTTACATTCCTGGTGTTTAAAACCCCTTTTCTAAAATTAAATAACTCATTCTGAGGTTGATTTTATAGCCCTTTAAGACAGGGTCACGCTCTGTTTCCCAGACTGGAGTGCAAGTGGTGTGAACGTGGCTCACTGCAGCCTTGATCTCCTGGGCTCAAGCAACCCTCCCACATCAGCCCCTGAGTAGCCGAGACTACAGGCATGTGCTAACATGCTTGGTTAATTTATTTTTTGTGGAGACTAGGTCTTGCCATGTTGCCCAGGCTGGTCTTGAATTCTTGGGCTCAAGTGATCTTCCTGCTTCAGCCTCCCAACGTGCTAAGATTACAGGTGTGAGCCTCCATGCCCAGCCTGTGTCACCCTTTAAAGCAGATCAACACTTTGATAATCCATCACTCAAATTGTCTCATACTATAGTATCCTAAGCCTCCGTATCTTTGGCTGTAAACAAGTACACCTAGCTTCTTTAGATCAGATGCTATTTCTCTCCCTCAGATGTAATAGACCTGGACTACAACAGCTTACCAGTTCTGCTTCCATTCTTGTGATTATAGCACCTATTTTCAGTAAAGCATATTTTATCACTCTGCTGCTTTCTACTTTAATGTCTTCCTATGGCAATTAGAAAAAAAATCTAAATAAACTCCTTACCCTGGCTTACAATCCTGAGAGAATCCTGTCTTCTACCTCACCTCTTACCACTTTGCCACTCCTTGACTCACTCCATCCAGCCTCTCCCAGTTACCCTCCAAGCTTTTCCAGTTTTACAGACTGCATTAGCTAGTCCTTTTGGTGGCGTGCCCCTGCATTAAATGTCAACTCTAGAATATGTGACTGGGTAACACCTGCCTCAAGTTCCCACTGAGAGGCTTTGTATTATCTTAATGTTGTACATCACATTTACAACTACTTCCCCATTACCAAGTAACTACTCTCTGGGAGACCAATGGCCTATTCATTCATGTATCTTTAACATCAAGAATAGGTCCTAGTGCACAGAGGTGCTTAATAAACATCATTCAGGCCGGGCGCAGTGGCTCACGCCTGTAATCCCAGCACTTTGGGAGGCCGAGGTGGGTGGATCACCTGAGGTCGGGAGTTTGAGACCAGCCTGACCAACATGGAGAAACCCTGTCTCCACTAAAAATACAAAATTAGCCGGGAGTGGTGGTGCATGCCTGTAATCCGAGCTACTCAGGAGCCTGAGGCAGGTGAATCACTTGAACCCGGGAGGCGGAGGTTGCGGTGAGCCAAGATCGCGCCATTGCACTCCAGCCTGGGCAACAAAGAGTGAAACTCCGTCTCAAAAAAATAAAATAAATAAATAAATAAATAAAAATAAACATTGTTCAGTGGTTGGTCTTCACTAAAACAATGAACTATATATAACAGAAATATCTGAAGAAAAAAATACGTATGCCAAGTCATTTATAGGAACCATGTATGGGCTGCATTATGGGAGCTCATTATTTTGGATCATCTGTATTTTCCATAATGTTCACAGCATGTATTTGTTTTTAATTGTGGTAAAATACACATATTTCATGTATTATTTTCAAAATAAAAAGAGCATAAGTCAAGGGAGCCAAACACAATGTACGAAGTTACAAACACTCCTAGCTAGACTGATCTTTTCAAGTCTTACATCAAAATCCCATAAAGCATTTCTCTAGCACTCCTGTCCCTCCTTTAAAGCTTTTTCCCCTCTTGTGTTCCTATCCTTCATATAACATTTTACTTCTCCAATTATACAAGTGAGGAACTTCAGATTCTTCAATACTACCCCTTTTCTCACCAAGACCTGGGCATATCACCTTCAAATCTTCCAAATGCATCAACTTTAGATTTCTAGCACTGCCACTCTAGTCTAAGCTATCATAGCTCTTGAAACCCTTTACCTGGTTTACTCCAATACATCATTATTGAACTCCTTCAATTTGTTTACTCTGTAGCAAGAGACATTTCAAAATAGAAATCCTGTCACTAATTACCTTCCCCCTACACCTACCTACCTGCCAAAAATCACTAACTTCCCCATTGCACTTAGTTGGAATAAAGACCAACCTCTGTTAGGCCAACTAGACTCTGTACTGTCTGACCCCTAGCTATCCTTCTAAATAGGCACCCACTCAATTTCCCCATAGAGCTTCTTCAGGAGCCTTTTTAACTTAAGAGTGGGAATCTTGTTTAATCATTTCCTTTTTTTTTTTTTCCTTTTTTGAGATGGAGTTTCACTCTTGTTGCCCAGACTGGAGTACAATGGCGCAATCTCGGCTCACTGTAACCTCCGCCTCCGGGTTCAAGCGATTCTTCTGCCTCAGCCTCCTGAGTAGCTGGGATTACAGGAATGCGCCACCATGCCTGGTTAATTTTTTGTATTTTTAGTAGAGACAGGGTTTCACCACGTTGGTCAGGATGGTCTCAAACTCCTGACCTCAGGTGATCTGCCCACCTTGGCCTCCCAGAGTGCTGGGATTACAGGAGTGAGCCACCGTGCCTGGCTTTAATCATTTCTTAGTAGTACCTAGAACAGTGCTTGGTATTTTGAAGTTCAATGGTTAATGAATGAACTGAATGAGCCAGTGGAAGTTAGAATAACATGAACAAGTCTTGTGGAAGGGAAAATGGACGATAAAGGAGGAGGAAGACAGAAAGTATTGAATGGAAAAGATGAGACTTCAAACATTTCTAGGCTGATTAAATCAGAAAAAGAGGTGTTCATCATTACAGAGCCAGGTATACACAGGTTAAGTTGCATAGGAAAAAAAAATACATTGTTTTGGACTTACCAATTTTGAATTATCAAAAGGGAACTAGCCAAAAGGATATTTAAAGACATGTTTGGAATGCAGGGTAGGTAGACAGTAGAAATGCAACTAAGTCAATAACAGCTAACACTGGCCAGGGGTGGTGGCTCACACCTATAATCCCAGCACTTTGGGAGGCCGAGGCGGGTGGATTACCTGAGGTCAGGAGTTCAAGACCAGCCTGGCCAACATGGTGAAACCCTGTCTCTACTAAAAATACAAAAATTAGCAGGGCATGGTGGCGGGCGCCTGTAATCTCAGCCACGCGGGAGGCTGAGGCAGAATTGCTGGAACCCGGGAGGCAGAGGTTGCAGTGAGCCGAGATTGTGCTATTGCACTCCAGCCTGGGGCAACAACAGCGAGACTCCATCTAAAAACAAAACAAAACAAAACAAAAACACAAAAAAAAACAGCTAACACCAGACATTTTAGGTGCTTTCCATGTTAACTCTGAGTCCTCATAATCACCCATCCCATTTCACAAATAAGGAAACAGGCACAGGAAAATGCTTAGATGGTGGAGCTGCCATGCAAGCCCAGGCTGTCTCCAAAGTTCTGCTCTTGACCATCATATAGTATATGGAATTTACTGAGTGGATAATATATTGAAGCCAGTGTAGTGCCTGGCCTAAATAAAACGATCCAGATAAATTTTGTGGGGAAAATAGACAAGGGACAGAAGGAACTAGTAGGGTATGGTGACAATAGAAAAACAGGAGCAGTGAGGCCGCATGCGGTGGCTCACGCCTGTAATCCCAGCACTTTGGAAGGCCGAGGCAGGTGGATCACGTGAGGTCGGGAGTTCGAGATCAGCCTGGCCAACATGGGAAAACCCCGTCTCTACTAAAAATACAAAATTAGCTGGGCGTGGTGGCACGCACCTGTAATCCCAGCCACTCGGGAAACTGAGGCAGGAGAATTGCTTGAACCTGGGAGACGGAGGTTGTGGTGAGCCAAGATCGAGCCACTGTACTCCAGCCTGGGCAATAAGAGCGAGACTCCATCTCAACAACAACAACAACAACAACAACAACAACAACAACAACAACCAGGAGCAGTTAAAATAATATTAATGTCACAAAAGTGAAAGCATTTCAAGGAGGCAGCCAGCTTCATCAAAATTTCAGAGGTCAGCCGGGCGCGGTGGCTCATGCCTGTAATCCCAGCACTTTAGGAGGCTGGGGCGGGGCGGGGGCAGATCATGACGTCAGGAGATCGAGACCATCCTGGCTAACATGGTGAAACCCTGTCTCTACTACAAGTACAAAAAGTTAGCCGGGCGTGGTGGCACATGCCTGTAGTCCCAGCTACTTGGGAGGCTGAGGCAGGAGAATTGCTTGAACCTGGGAGGTGGAGGTTGCAGTGAGTTGAGATCGCGCCACTGCACTCCAGCCTGGGCGACAGAGCAACACTCCATCTCAAAAAAAAAAAAAAAAACTTTAGAGGTCAAAGACAAAGATCAGTTAATTTGGCCATTAACAGAAAGCTAGTAATGTTTCTGTTATTACTTAATTCTGAATCTGCACTTACAGTATTTTGCCCAATATTTGATAATGCTAAAAAGACTTTTGAAAAATTTCGTAAATTCTAAACTTCTTATATTTCCGAAGCATATGAAACATAATGTGTACAGGTACTACATAGATTAAAAGATTTTATTCCTTATCAAAAACTGCCAGAAACTTCATTATTTAGGAATTGATAATGTTGCAAATTATTTTCTATGTGAACATATTTAAATCACAAATTTCTTTCGTGACTTGTTTATCCAGTAATTGTAAATAAATAAAGAGCACTGGCATCAAACTGATCAAAACAGTCTTCTAACTAGGAAGTCTTATAAACACAAAATTAAAAAAAATCAAGGGTCTCTATTGATCTGTAGCTAAAATATAAGTTATGATGAGCAACTCAACCTCGAGTGGCTAAGGTTTTCAAATACGTTGTTCATATAAATTCCCGGGACCAAGTAATAATTTGCTCTTTTAAATTTGAACCTATTTTCAACAGTGTGAGATACACATTTTATCCCCTTTAAAAAATGTTTTTCCATTGCCAGAGTTGGATAAATTACATTATAATTAGAAGTCAGTTTACAAAAGGTTTAAGTCTTCCTTCCCCCCTAAGATGAAGCAATGGTTATTCTGGTTTCTCCCCAGTACAAGTTTGTGAAGACTGATTTAGAAATCTTAGAGTGTTATTAATAGCAGGTAAAATTCAACTATATCATCCCCTTTTAGGAAGGAAAAGGTTCAAGTTCTGAAATTACACATGCCTTAGGACCTCATTTTTCATTGAAAGCATGACTAAATATGGCTAATGGTTACATCAATATTTTTGGAGAGCTTGATAAATTAGTTCCAATTTCTGAACTTGAGTCATGTCCATTAACTTCAGGTAACCTCAATCTTCTCATCCCTTCCCTTCTCCTTTCTTGTGAGATGCAAGGCAGAAAATACTTTAGAAAATCCAAGGTTGTAATCTGCTTTAGATCATTCTCATCATTCTTACTACTTATTATTCTAACATTCAACCTGTATACCAGCAGTCTAACTGGACTGGAATAGATCTCTTACAATGGTCAAGTGTTACTTAAATGTTTTACTTTTTTTATACATATCAAATTTCACAAATAAATTGTTTTAAAACCCAACTGCTTATTATTCCCACTTAGTTTGTATGAAATGCAACTGGGAGAAAACATTTGGGAACAATAAAAACTATAGATTAAATTAGGGACATACATAAATGCTGCAGACATCAGTAGTTTATTGTTTGTTTAGTCCAAACACATTCAATATGGAAACTCAAAGAATACTTTCCACCTGAAACAATTAAACTAGATTCTACTAGCATATAATGCTTAACACATTACAGCAATAAAGATGGTAATCCATTGTCTTCTATACCTACTAAAGCCAAGATGGTAAAGCCAATTTGGTTGCAATAGTGTCATAAGGATAGAATATTACCATCAAAAAATAAAACAAAATCAGCAAATAACAGTAATGGTAGATGAATATTTTTACTCTGTTTCACTGAGAAGAGGACAAAATGTTAAAAGTCCACAGTACTGCAGGTGAACAATCACCATGTAAACTTCTCCATATGATGTTTTAATGTTTTATTCATGGTATGTAAAGACTGAAGCTGAATGGCTCTTTGCTCTACTTTTCTATTATTACACTTAACATTTGTCATTACTTTTGGTGCCAGAACAGTTTTCATGGATGGCAGGGCAATATCCTGAATTGGAAATTACATATATATATATATATATATATATGGAAACAGAAATACAAGAAAATACGCTTGGGGGAAAAAAAACATTGACAATAAAACAACTGCTTCTTTAAAAGTAGTATTAATAAAGGCTTCAAAACTCCAAAGTAATTTTCTGGTAAGAATTTCAAGTACTATATCAGAAAGTATAAAACTGTTTCAAACAGAAAAAAAAAAAAATCCTTAAGCCCCCCAGAAATGGAAACTATGAAAATCTGTGTCCCCAAAATATATGCAATAGTGCAAGACTTTCCCTCAAACATGGAAGACCTCATTCAAAGGGGGAAAAAGGGACAGATTTTACTCATATTGCCCAGTACATGAAAAACAAAATACATGCATCATTTGCTAGTTTACTAAATAGCAAACAGTTGCATAATTCAGAACCAATTTGCTAGTATGTCAAGTGCATATCTTGTCTGTTTTACAAAGATAGAATGGAGAAGTCTTCCATGCTAACGAGCAGCTTTAAGTGGTCACACTTATTTACCCCACTCCTGCCTGAAACATCAGAAACTGGTATGTACTGACTGCTCCAAGCATAAAATTGGATAAGCTTTGCCATACTTGTGGTTTACTGGAACTTGCTATAAAGACAGACAATAATCCAGCAGCTACAAACTTTGCTCACAGAATTGTTTAAAGATTCATGTAAAAATAAAAGATGTCGTCCCAGACTTAAATTCAGGAGCCACTCGGGTGCTGACATCAGTTCAAGAATTGTGCAAAATGAATGACAGTTCCCTGCCCCCCAAATAGAAAATGCAAACACTTAAAGAGCTGCTGTTCTTTTCTCCGAAAATTGCAGTATCCTCACTTCAGGCTTACTTGCCATTTATAGAATCTGACTGCTTTTAAAATGTCACTAAAAATGTACGTCAAGTTGACTGACTTTTCCAAGCCCTGAAGTGATACGTTTCAACGTCCACATTCAGGCTAAGAGAAAAGTCAACCAGAGACTTACTCAAATAACTGACTTCCTCCTTCCCTCTCCCCACAAACACACAGGACTCCCTCCCTCCCACAGAGAACACAAAGTTGTTAACTGAAGAACAAGATAAATAATATGCTAGTCCATTTTACTGATTTTAAAGATACTGCAATTTTTATACATTTCGATGATTTTTCAACATTTTGCAGCTGTTTGGCTTTGCAGCACAGCAATTCATACACTATACTGTACAAAATTACCAGCAAGACTGGAATGATGTATTAATAGAAGGCACCATCATGCTTATTACATTACCAGAGAACAAAAATACAGTAAAGACAATTTTCACTGTACACAGCTTAAAGAAAGGAAAAAAGGGGAGGAGGAGTGTGTTGAGCAGCCAGCCATCCCTGTACTGAAGAGGGGCAGGTAGAAAAATCTTAGATATGGAGCTACTAAATCTGGTCTAATAGTCAAGACCATCGCATTTGAAGTTCTAATTTTTATTATTTAGTTCATAACTAAAATGATTTCCTTCTGGAATATACTTGTAGTCTTGTTAAGGTTTATGTGTACACACGCTGGTCACAGCAAGCAGATAAAATGCCCTCATCATTTCACAAACTATTTTCTACTGGAAAAGAAGATGAAAGATTTTTTCCCTGTTGCCTCCTGTTGCAGATGTCAATGTTAATGAGTTCAGAGTACCCATTAGTACATTTTGATGAGTGCATAACAAGTTTCTGTTGGTTTGTATTTTTGGGGGGAGCCAAGAAAAAAGGCAAGATTCTCCAATTGCACAAATTGCACTATTTGTGTTCCCAACATTAACAGGCAGAAACAGTAACACTTAAACAAAATGTGCAGCAGAAGATTTTTTTTTTACTCAAAGGACCTGAATTCAGTGGGCATGTCCTTTTAAGTTCACTTTGTCGTAGATAGTTTAAGATATGGTCATTTCTCAGTCCTTAATTCTCCAAGTCTAGATTTATAAATTAACAATGTGAATCCTGTTGTGAAATTGGGGAAATAATGTCCACCTCAATTTAACTGATAACCAAAGATGCTTTTCACATCAAAGAAATGATCAAAAAGGCTGTGTCACATTCCAAAGCCAAAAAAAAAAATTAACAAGAATGCAAACACGATGAATAATGTATCACTGCCAAGACTTTGCCAACAGTGGAGCTTCAGCGACGCTGTCCTGTGAAGCGGCCCTCCATTTGCCCGGTTCCTCTTCCAGAGCCAAGTTTCTGTGCCATGCCACCCCTTGGAGGAGGTCCTCTTCCATCACGATCACGCATCATTCCACCACCCACAATTCCACGTGGACCACCGGGACCTCGATCATTGCGCCTAATATCCCTGCGATCATCACCACCACCTCTGGTTTCTCGCTCTCTTGCAGCTCTTGTTTTTTTCTCTTCCACATTTAAACGTACTTCCCCTCGAAACATAATCGGCTTTATAAAAGAAAAGAAAAATATTTACATGGGCAGGTTAGACAGCAATAGAAATGATTACTCTGAACAGGTAAGTCAGATAAGCATAAGGAATAAAACACTTTTATAAGCCCCCCACCCCCAAGAGATAGGGTCTCTGCTGTCACCCAGGCTGGTGACAGCCAGTGGCACAAGCATGGCTCACTGCAGCCTTGACATCCTGGGCTCAAGTGATACTCCCACCTCAGCCTCCTGAGTAGCTGGGATTATAGGTGTCTACCACCATGGCCGGCTATTTTTCTTTTTTTGTAGAGACAATGTCTCACTGTTGCCCAGGCTGGTCTTGAACTCTCCTGGGCTCAAGCAATCCTTCTGCCTTAACTTCCCAAAGTGCTGGGATTACAAGTGTGAGCCACTATACCCAGCCAAAATTCTTAACATGCAATCTTTCCCACCTTCTTCAGCAAAGCAAGTAACAAAATTTAAAATGATCTGCAAACTAACAAATCTTTATTCTTTGCATAAATACCATTTAATAACTATTTTTAGCTTTATTATTAAAAGATTTTCTATGGTTTTTAAATACCCCAAATTAATATATACAACAGAAATAATAAAGTCTTGAATTATGCCCTTTAAATCACTTACTTTCGCAATTAAGATTCTCTGAACTGGTTCAGAGTCATCAAAAACCACAAAACCAAAATTTGGAAGCTTTCCCCCAACACCCTTGGTATTGATGCGAAGTTCCACAACGTTTCCAAAACCTGTGAAAATATACATTACATCAAGGGTTAAATATTTTTAACAGAATACCTTGATGGCTCTAATTGTTCAGGATGAATATCGTTATCTCCCCGATCGATTTTAAAATAAAACTCGCAAGCTTCTACACACAGTGATAGCCAAGGTACGTTTACTCAAGCAGGCAATCCCCTAAGATACCAAATAGCCTGCCCGCCTGCTGTGTTACCTTTCTGCATCTTTGGTAGTCCTTTCATAAGTAAAGTTAACTGCATAATTTTGGAAAGACAATGTATTTTCTCCTAATATATTGACCCGTTTGCCAAATGAATCCTTTATCTCTGAATTTATGACTGATTTATCCAGCTGTTTCTTCTAAACACTACTGAGCCAGGCCAAATCAACACTAAGCAGTCACTGAGAAACATGTGAGATAAGTCATCTATTCCCTTCTGCACAATTAAGGTGGGTCTGGTAGCTGGACACAGTATAAAGAGAGAAACATTTAAAAAAAATAGTTATTAAAAAAGCTCCATATGCCTCTTGCTTAATTTAAAATAATTTAAAAACTCCCACAGCAAAATAAATCACTTACTCATGAAGAATTCCTTTAGCTCATTTTCATCAATATCATGTGGCAAGTTACCAACAAAAAGTTGATGACTATCTGGATAGCGAATTATTCTACGGTTGTCAGAGTCATTCTGTTCCATATCTCCTCTGCCTGAGAATAGAAATAGAGCAGATACTAAAGTTTACAATATCATAAAAACTACTTCAAAGGAATGAATGTAAAAATCACTTAATATTGATATTCCTGTTTTAGTTTAATAAGACTAGGTGAGCTTCTTGAAAAAGAGGCAAAAGTACTTATTACTAGTAGGTTAGAAAACAGCATGACACTAAAATGTAAAGTGAGGACAATGACTAGGTTGCTAAAATAGCTTCTTCTAGATCTACTGGATTATACAAAAATCAAATATTAGTACTACACGTATTCCTCCTTAACCAAACTGTTGCCATCACCCAGGAACCAAGCAGATTTCAGATAGTGAGGTATAGCTCTACTAAATATTTGCTTAGTTTTTTGAAATTCAAAATTCTTTGGCTTTATGACATTACAGCAATCAGTAAATTTTAACAGCAATCATCACATTTATGCAGTCTATACATATTAGTGTGTATGTATATAGATATACATAAAATCTTGATTCTCCCAATAACACAAGGAACACAGTGAGGAAAACAGGCAATACAAGAATAATTTGTGTAATATTTGACATAAAAGAAGCTCAGAATTTAAGGGTCTCACTCAAGATCCCAAGTTTAATCACTGACAAATTTAGGACTTCTAGTTTGGTAACATATCACTTTAAAAATTCACATTGTAAATGTGATATATACTATCTCCATCTCTCCCATCTCCTCCCCAAAGCAATCTAAACATTCTTACAGAGTTCAAATAAAAGTATTACATGTGTAGCTAACAAGGTAAACAAGTCAAAAATCATGGCAACTTACTTAATACCTAAGAATCAAAATGGGCTTATTGTTTATCTGTGAAGAGATAAGAGTGCTAAGAGAGTAGGTTATTGGCAGCTTGGTTTTGAACTCTTAAAACCAGTGACTGGGCCGGGCGCAGTGGCTCATGCCTGTAATCCCAGCACTTTGGCAGGACGAGTAGGGCAGATCATGAGGTCAGCAGATCGAGACCATCTTGGCCAACATGGTGAAACCCTGTCTCTACTAAAATACAGAAAATTAGCTGGGCCTGGTGGCGCGTGCCTGTAATCCCAGCTACTTGGGAGGCTGAGGCAAGGGAATCATTTGAACCCGGGAGACAGAGGTTGCAGTGAGCTGAGATCACGCCACTGTACTCCAGCCTGGCGACAGAGCAAGACTCCGCCTCAAAAAAAAAAAAAAAAAAAAAACAAAAACAACAACAAAAAAAAACCGTGACAATAACCAAATAAGACTTAAGTCTTTTACACCTTCAAAATATGTCACCATGGCATGTCAACCAATCCTCCCTAAAAATTGGTTATTTGGCCCCAGACACTATTTAGCGGGTTGCTCACATCACATCTTTAAGCAATTTGAGACTATATGGGTCTGTGTATAGAACACATCATAGTTTTTTGTTTAAGTTCAGTCTTTTACAGCCTTACAAATGTTAAATGCTAAAGGCTATAAAGGAGCTGACTCACCTGGTCTTGGTCCTCTAGGAGGAAAACCAGGTCGTTCTCTAGGTCGTTGTTCACGCACACGAGGTGGCTGAGATTGAACTTCCGGTTTAGCTTCGACTCTTGGCTAAAATATAAAGAAAAAAAAAACATTATAAAAAACACTCCACTGGAGAAAAACCAACCAAAGCAACTAACGACAAGTCACTAGCAGACATAACAGTAGTTTTAAGTTTAGAATGTTTTTAACATAGTGTCCTATGTATGAGAAAAATAAATTTTTATCAAGATATTCTGTACCAATCTAGGACTGTAGGTAGCTTTTGTTTTCCCACTTAATGCTGTGTAACTCACAATAAGCTGCTTTTTACAGTCACATTTTTTCATTAAAGTTATATCAACACTGAAATAGCATAAAAGGTATTGCTACCAAAAAAAATCACAAAAATGCAAGATGAACCACTCCATGTAAATACATAAACCAAATTAAAAGCCATCTTCATCTTAGACAAGAATACATAACACATAATTTCTGAAAATCTAATTTGCTATCCTTCAAATGTAACAGTGCTCAGTAGTATTGCCTAAATCTCTGCCCATAATCTTAAAATCAGTATTTTTATAGTTCAAAGTATAAAAATTAGCTTGCTCTAACACCTGAAATTGCTACCTGTAAGGTTAAAATGCATGTTAAAAAAATGACAGAAACTTATAGGAACTTGTATGTAGCATCTCAAATAGTTAAAGTCCTTTAGCTCCCTACTGTTCTTCCTTATGAGAAAAATATGCATTTGAAGTATTGGTCCCAACGATTTTCCTTAACTAGGGGGCTGGGAGTAATAGGACAGTTTAAGATGCCTCCCAAAAGTTTCTGCCAACTGCTGAATTAAACATATAATTATTTTTAAAACAAAATTACATCGGCGTCTGCTATTACCTTTTCCTCAAGACAACAGCATTTTCAGTATTCCCAACCTCTTCAGACCTTCTACTACCCAAATATTTATGGTCCAAGGAGAGACAAATATATGAGCCTACAAAGGATGCTGAAAACACCCAACAGGATATGGAGAACATGTCCTCAACTCAGAAAGCTAGTAATTTCAGTCCCATCTTTAAAGATGGTCATCTCCATGTAATCCCAGCACTTTGGGAGGCCAAGCCGTGCGGATCACCTGAGGTCAGGAGTTTGAGACCAGCCTGCCCAATATAGCGAAACCCAGTCTCTACTAAAAATACAAAAAATTAGCTGGGTGTGGTGGCAGGCACCTGTAACCCCAGCTACTTGGGAGGCTGAGGCAGGAGAATCGCTTGAACCCAGAAGACGGAGGTTGCAGTGAGCCAAGATCACGCCACTGCACTCCAGCCTGGGCAACAAGAGTGAAACTCCTTCTCACAGAAATAAATAAGTAAATAAATAAAAAAGTGGTCATCTCTGAGGACCTCAGTCCATGCAGTGGCTCAAACTCTTTAATCATTTATATAACAGATATTGTAATTTACAAGGACAAATTCTGACACAAAAATGCTTCCTTCGGCCAGGCGCGGTAGCTCATGCCTGTCACCCCAGCACTTTGGGAGGCCGAGGCGGGCAGATCACCTGAGGTCGGGAGTTCGAGACCACTCTGACTAACATGGAGAAACCCTGTCTCTACTAAAAATACAAAATCAGCCGGGTGTGGTGGCACATGCCTGTAATCCCAGCTACTAGGGAGGCTGAGGCAGGAGAATCACTTGAACCTGGGAGGCGGAGGTTGCGGTGAGCAGATCATTGTACTCCAGCCTGGGCAACAAGAGAGAAACTCCGTCTCAAAAAAAAAAAAAAAGAAAAGCTTCTTTCAAAAATGACAATTTAATGTAAATGATTTCAGCCACTGTAACCAAAAGGAATATTAACTCCTATGCTAACAGTTTAACCAAGTTTGCCTGCCTCTTCCTAAATTCTGTTTTCCTCTGTCAATGTCCTATTCCCTCAAGATGAAGTTGCTTACCATATTCTAGAATTCTACTAGTTATATAACTCTCTCCAGGTTTTGTTGTTATTTATATGTATTTACTCCTATAAAGTCTGTATCTTTTATTTTTTTAGAGAGACACAGTCTTACTCTATTGCCCAGGCTGGAGTGCAGTGGCACAATCATAGCTCACTGTAACCTCAAATTCCTAGGCTCAAGTGATCCTCCTGCCTCAGCCTCCCAAGCAGCTGAGACTACAGGCACGCCAGTGCCCAAGGCCCATATCTTAACTTACTTTTACATCACCCAAAGAACCAAGCACAGTGCTATGAGACATAGATGTTCAGTAACTATTTGTTCATTTAAATTAAATTACATTTTTAGTTCTCTGACCCAAAACATGCAGGATAATGTTCTATGTCTGACAAAGATACGTAAGTGACAGCCCTGAGACCACCGCTATCTGTATTTGGGGTTTAATTCTATATAATAATTTGATGCAAAATGTGATGCTGAAAAAGGCAGTTATTTAGAAACTTCAACTAAGGGGGCCTAAAAGCATACTTCAGTATGAATATAAACAGAATTAGAGAATAAACGTACTCTGTCAAAGTTTAATAAAGTGAGTGTATTACTGGCAATTAATAAAAACACTAAATGCACCTTTATTACAAAATTTAAGAAAAACCTTAGACTCATTCAATCCAAATGTTATCAAAGAACTTGAGGCCCTGGTCTTGACTGATTTAAATTCTTTTCAAAACAGATTATCAAAACACGAGTAACTACAAGTAGCAAAATAAAGTTCTTCCTTATTCTTTAAGGATGAAAATTAAAAACAGATAAAGTTAAATATTAATAATTTCCAACATCTTACAAATAATTCATGCCATTGATTTAGGAATCTGACTTTAAGTAGATATCTGATGATGCCAGTTCAAGAAAAATACAAGAACAAAAAGCTAACACTGTCCCTTTCAGTAACTGATTGACATATGTTAACTAAGTCAGCTGCATACTTATAATTCTTCAGGTCTCCAGTTTCATGATTAAAACTAGTTTTTCTGAACAGATAAAATGGCCAATATGCCACACAGTAGAGGGCCTTAAAATTAATTCCATGCAACCAGAAAGTATGATCAAATGACAAACCCACAAATGAAGGTCAAACAGAATATGAAGTAAGTACAGAACCATCAAATCAAGTCAATAAAAGCAGGTATAACCACAAATAATAAGCCCTTCAACTAAACATAAGCTTTGTAGGTGAACTAGTCAATTTCCAGACAAAATCTTTTATTCAAGAAATTAACTTACCTACTTCTAAGTTAATGCCTACCAATACCCTGGAATTAACTTCCTTTTATCAATAATCTATGTTCAAAGTACAAGGAAATGAATACTACACAAAAGTAACAAACTAAAATTGAAGGATTATTAAATCAAGTAGAAATATCATGAATCCATTTTAAGTATAGCCTAAAGACATTAGAAAGTTCTTTTAAAGTTTAAATTCTAAACATTTAAAATTTTTGTTTTATTAAAGGGGTGGCATAGGAAATACAACTTCATTTCCTACAACTAACTTCAAAAATATATTTAAGGCAAACTACTTGAGATAAATATGAAGGTATTTTTCTGGGCAAGAGACTAGGATTTAATCAGGCACGTCTTAAGAGTCCTCTTTGATGCAAATACAGATAAGATACATGACTCTCCAGCAAGGTGCTGGAGAATTGCATAAGGTTTACATGAGGCTGGGCGCAGTGGCTCATGCCTGTAATCCCCACCATTTGGGAGGCCAATGCGGGTGGATCACTTGGGTCAGGAGTTTGAGACCAGCCTGGTCTACATGGTGAAACCCCGTCTCTACTAAATATACAAAAATTAGCCAGGCATGGTGGCGGGCACCTATAATCCCAGCTATTCAGGAGGCTGAGGCAGGAGAATCACTTGAGCTGGGGAGGTGGAGGTTGCAGTGAGCTAAGATAACGCCACTGCCACTGCCACTGCACTCCAGCCTGGGCGACAGAGCGAGACTCTGTCTCAAAAAAATAAACGTTTACATGAGCCACATATGGACTCATGTCCAACTGCATGACTTCAAAGCCCAACCCTACTATGTACATAAATGTCTGTGAGTTACTCTAGACCTCAATTTTTTGATCTCTAAAACAGAAACAATAGTACCCACCCTGACAGGGTGGTTGTGAGGATTCACTGAAAATGAACAAAAAGTGCTTCACACAATGCTTGGCGCATATCAAAGGCATAAGCACTAGCTATTTTAACTTTTAACTGTTTAAACTCTCTGAAATGAAATAATCCAAAGGTTCCAAATCCAAATCTGATAGGAAATGAAGATTCCAAAAGAAGGGCCAAAAGTTATTTATTGGGTCTTCATATGGGTAGAAAAGCACAAACAATACTGCACAAACTAATTTCCTTTGTTAAGATGGAACTCTGGGTGACCATCTTGCATAAGGGTAACCACGCATTTCCTGAATACCCAAATGAAAAAAAAAAAAAGTATCATGGGCGTATTCTACTTTTATGTAGCTGATTACGTGTCCCAACACCAAAAAACTAAAAATTACTACTTTTAAAACCTCAAAATTTCACTGCTTAGAACATATAAAAGATACATTTATATACTAACATTTCAAACATAAATTTTCTAGTGGAATGAAGTTTAATGCAAAATGTAGGGAAAAAATTGGACACCCTTTATATGCTGCTAAACTTAATTAGAATTTAGTTCATTCTAAACTAAATCTAACAAACTTCTTAGGTAGGCAGTGTCTTATTTTCACATTTTTGAAAGCTCTGAAATGGGTAAGATGACAAACAGACAAAAAGCAGAATACTAGAATGATCAGTTAAGGTGAACACTACAGTCATAAGTTGGTACAGGCTTCAATTAAGTGGTGTGAACCACTTACACACTGAGAGCTTAGGCAGCGTATGTTAAAAAGTTTCCTGGTTTTTTTTTTTTGCTTTTAAAAAAAAAAAAAAAAAACGCTTCTTTATTACTCCACACTACTTTGTGCCTCTCCGAATTTCTTACCTAAAATATTTTTGCTAAATAGAATTTGAAGTTTTTGAAAAAAGAACATTCTTTTTGTTATTTTAAGAAGCCTTTTAAATGACAATATTATATACTGGTAAAAACCAACTTAATCTGTATTTCACACACCCAAACCCCAAATACCACCTATGTAGATGATGAATGGAGATTTGACATTAAAATGGGTGCACTGACATATAATACAAGTTTTTTGTATATTTAATCCATAATTTCTGATTGACTCATTTTTAAAAGTATTTTAAAAATAAGCAATTGGCAATGTAACAAGGATACAATCCAATGTGTTCACAGATTGGTTACCTGTGAGACTGGTGCTTTAACATGGGGTGGAATTCCAGAGGAAGAAACAGTACCACTAGGAGGCAGGTTTTTACTGGTCACTGAAGCCCAGGAGAAAGCCTGCAGGAAATGCAACAAACCTAGACTACTAATCATGGAAAACCACCAACATTCCTATAGGGAAACTTCCAAATATATATTTTCTTTTCATTTCTAAACTATTGCTCTATATTGGAAGACTCCTAAAAGAAAGGCACACACACACATGCCAGTCTATGTGCCAGCTTTCAAAATCTCATTATGCAAGCTTATTTATAACTTTTGTCTGACTACTAAGTAAAACCATAAGCAAGTTCCTACGTACTCTAAGTAGATGAGCAAGTGGCAAACAAAACCACTAACAAACATGCTAGAAAAACCTGAACCTAATAGAAACAATTTATTTCCCCTTTGGGGGTAAGATAGGGTGTGTGATGGTGTTAACGGGAGAGGGAAGGATAGGAAAAAAGAGAGTATTAGCTGGAAACTCTGACATTCACAAATTGAACAAAGAATCTCCTCCTATCACCACTGAAATATACTTTAACCTTTGACTTTGAAGAAAGATAAAAGAAGTTTCAGGTAGGCTTACATGATACACTAAGGATGTCACTCATCTTTCCAAGATAGTTTAATTGGTGTAGAAAGGAAACTGATCCCATTTAAACCACAAACAACAGGTATCTCTTCTTTTAATTATAGACCAACTTGTTTAAGTTGGGAAACTGCATGATTCCTGGTGTATCTGTGCTCAGAGAATTTAATACAGAATGAAAGAACAACTGACAGCTCTATACATGGATCCAAATAATTTCATATAAGTTACTAAACAATGCATACAGACAAGGATTCATCTTAAGTTATAAGTTTCACTCTTAGAGGGGTATTTTGCAGGGCAGGGAAACAATAACATTTTCTCAGGTAACAAACCCCACAGCTTCTTTCATATACATAAAATAATTTACTAAACAATTTAACATAATAGAAAAAGGTCATACTTCATTAACAGCACCAAATTTGAACATGTGATGTTGTAAGTCTAAAGAGTTCTTTGATCTAACCTTTGGTGGTTCTTGTGGCAGAGAAACAGGTTCTGCCGGAGGAGGAGTAGTAGATTTCTCCTCTAGTTCTTCTAAGTTCTTCTCCTCCACTTGTGGTTTCAGCTCTTCAGTCTTTGTTTCAGATTCTGGCTCAGGTTCAGGTTCATGAGAGGATTCTTCCAAAGGCTCCTCTATGCCATTACTACAATAAAATATTTAGTTCACTTTTTAGTGGTAGTTCAAGTAAGAAAAAATTCAATTTCTCTCTAATCCAATGGGTGTAACTAGTTATATGCCAATAACTTGTTCTAGATCTACAAAGTATTCAAAGCAAAATTCCAAAAAGAGCTATAAGACAGAAGGAATAATACTCTCAAGTAGCAGTTCTTTAACCCCACCATTTCAAAACTGAATTACTAAGAATGTTTACTTTAGTGCTAACTATAAACCTTATCTTTTATAAAAATAAAATGCTTACTCTGTGTTGTCTTCAACACTCTACATAATCAGTAAGGAACCACTGTTTTGGTGCAAGCCATGTTCAATTTTTGTATTAAATAAAACCATTCTTTCCAAATTTCTTGCATATACACAATAGGTACTCAAATACTGACATAATAGGTGGTTTTATCAAGAATTTACTTTCAACAATAATTCTAGGAACAAAAACCACCTTGCTGACATAGTTCAGACCAAATTTAACCTTGCAAATAGTATGCTTACGTCACAGGGTGAGCCTCATAGTAACCACTGTTAGCATTTTCTTGCACAGGTTCAGGAGATGGTTGTCTTTCTTCTTGTTCCTCTTCTACTTCATCTTCTGATTCTGACAATACATAATACAGCACATCTTTTTTAAAGAGGCTTCACAATTTCTAACGGACATATTTTTAACATGTTTAAGGAAGTGGTATGATAGCAAAAAAGAAAATTTGACAATTTTCTTTCCTTTTTTTTTTTTTGAGATGGAGTCTTGCTCTGTTGCCCAGGCTGGAGTGCAGTGGTGTGATCTTGGCTCACTGCAACCTCCGCCTTCTGGGTTCAAACGATTCTCCTGCCTCAGCCTCTTGAGTAGCTGGGGTTATAGGTATGCACCATCATGCCCAGCTAATTTTTTTTTTTAAGTAGAGATGGGGTTTTCACTGCATTGGCCAGGCTGGTCCCGAACTCCTGGCCTCAAGTGATCCACCCGCCCTGGCCTCCCAAAACACTGGGATTCCGGGCATGAGCCACCGCGCTCGGCTCCCCCAATTTTTTTTTTTTTTTTAATAACAAAGGCATTCAACTACAATATCCCCTGTTCTCTCAAAAACTGGAGAGCAAGGATGAAGCTTAATATTTATTGTACTCTATTAGAAAAAAACAAATCTTTTAGTAAAAGGAAAAAAGTTATATTAAAGCCACAATTTAGCTTCCTTTGTCACATATATTTAATAGAGCAATAATGATAAACTAACCACTGTACATCAATGGAAGATCAATTAAATAATTATGGCATAGCCACAACATAGACAGCCAACAAAGACATATTACATTAAAAAAAAAGGAAGCTTTGAGTCAGTGTAATTCCACATTTATAAAAATACATGTTGCCAAGTATAGAATCCAAAAACCTTCTCCAATAGGCACCAAACTTGGTTATCTACAGAGGATGAGACTGAGGGGAACCTTTTTCCTTGACATCCAAATTTTGTATATTTTCAAACAATGGACATCTTTTTGTAACAACGACGACAACAACAAAACCATGAAAAAAGGATGTTTGACACAGTTACAATAAAGAAGCAAATTTCCGTAGATGTCATACTTATAGAAATTAGTCCATAAAGAGTACCAACAGAACCCTTCTATCTTCATATCTTCAAAGTAACCTCACCTTCATCAAGTTCAGGCTCAGAATCACCAAACACTTCATCTTCATAACGAAACATATCATTGTGAACATAAAATTTATTTGGAACAGATCCCTATAGGAAACAACATTTATTCCATAAATATCCAGAAATCTGGTATTATATAAAAGAGCAAATTACATGGCATACACAATTTCTCATTTTAATACTAGAGATCTTGACTCAATATAATTTTCCAATGCTGAACATGCTATGATGTTTATATAAAATAAAAAGGTCACTCAAAAAAACGTAATAGCAAAACTCGCAATTACTTTTGCACCAACCTAGTAGAACTCAAGAAACAGCTATTTAATAGAAAAGAAACCAAAAGAACTTTTCTATTTTGTTTTCAAATGTAACCTTTCAAATATACCAATATATTTTTTGTATTAATGTAATCTTAATCATCTATTTACAAACTTGTATCAGTATTTGATTTTTAATTCCAAATAGTCAAAGCACATGTACACACACGCACTCACTCAAACAACAGGTCAAACACAAACTCCCCAAAAATAACAATATGCAAATCTAAACCTATTAGAAGAAACCTCTGGACACTTCAACCAACTAGCAACCATATAAATGAAAACTAAGTGAAATGAGAAACTTACTTCAGGAGCCAGAACAAAGGTTTGCATAAACTTTCTTTCTGGTTGTCCACTGTTAGACAGCAAACCCATGACCTGGACAACTACTCCATCACTCAAGGTTGCATGAGCATCCACATGACGAATTTTAGTATGACATTCACTGAAGTTCAGAGATAATACTTTGTGGTGTATATCCTTTATTAGGGAGGGAGGGAAAAATATAAACTCTGTGATACTGCATTACCTACACAATAATATTACCTACCCTCATTGATTTCCTTACAACTCTGCAATATTAACTAATCTTCCTGAACTGAATCCAACGACCATGCTGTGCATCACTGCCAGAATGATGCTCCTAAAGAAGAAATCACAATAGCTCTCCAATATTGTGCAGTAATCTGGGCTTTATACAGCTTTCTCCCACTTTTCTGTAGTAAGTATTTGGTCATTCTCACAAATTGTGTTGACTGCTCCTTGAACTTACACATAATTTTACTGTGTGTTTGCTGATGCTATTTTTTGTCTACTTATAATTCCTTATTTGGTAAGGCCAAATCTTGTGGTCTCACATCCTCTACACAAAGTCTTCCTTCCCTGTTAGGCCATAGGAAACATACATTTCTGTGCATTCCTATAGCATAGGGTTTAGCTCAGATTTGTATAAACTTAATACACTGTCTCAACTATCTCATGTATAAAATACATCAATGATATAAAACATACCATTTTCTCCTTTGTAGCCATCGTAATATAACACCATGTTTCATACAAAAATGATGTTTAAGAACTCAAGCATGTTTGACAATTATTGTCAAACTGAGCAACTACTGACAATTTATGCTGACAATTACTGTCAAACATAAATTTCAGTTACCAATAACAATCATATTGGGAGAAAAAAAAAAAAGCCGGCCGGGCGCGGTGGCTCACGGCTGTAATCCCAGCACTTTGGGAGGCTGAGGCGGGCGGATCACCTGAGGTTGGGAGTTCGAGACCAGCCTCAACATAGAGAAACCCCGTCTCTACTAAAAATACAAAATTAGCCGGGTGTGGTGGTGCATGCCTGTAATCTCAGCTACTTGGGAGGCTGAGGCAGGAGAACTGCTTGAACCTGGGAGGCGGAGGTTGTGGTGAGCTGATATCGCACCACTGCACTCCAGCCTGGGCAACAAGAGCAAAACTCCGTCTCAAAAAAAAAAAAGAAAGAAAGAAAGAAAGAAAAAGCCATGGACACAAGAAGGCTATTTTTTAAAATCTCCATCTTAACACAAAATTTCTAAACTACATATGAAATTGATACTTACATTTTGGCCATAAACAGCTTCCTGGGGCTTTCCACTAGCATCTACTCCACCATGAACATAGGAAGAATTCCTGCCATAAAACCTGCAAAACCATAATTGATGATTAACACTGAATTGTCAAGAGAAGCCTAAGAAGCAGAATTCTGATGTCATAGACTAGGTTCCGGATACGGCTCTGTCACTAATTAGTTGCGTAATCTTGGACAGGTAAGTTACTTAAGGTCTTCAAGTTCAGCTTCCTTGGTTATAAAACTGGAACAGGAACTATTCCATATGGTTGTTGTAAGGATTAAATGACTAATGCACACAGAAGGCTTAGTTTATCTGGCACAGTAAGTAGACAATCATTAGATATTCACATCTATTTTTTGTTAAGTGGAAAAATCGGATATTTTTGATGATTTAGTACATTCTAAATACAGATGCTATAGTAATTGACCCTGTTTTTTTCTTCAGATACAAAGACTCAGCTACCTAGATTTGTTTGGGAATCAGAGTTTAATACTGTATCCAGATCTCCAAATGATTACTAATTCTAAAGGCTTAAACTGTTTAGATTTAAAATAACTGAAATAATTCAGAGACCAAGTCTAAAATCCAAAATTACGCCAGCATCTAATTTCTTTTTAATATTTTTGTACTGTTCTTAAGTATGTGTAAATTAGTCTTTTATTGGCATTATCCAAAGCAATTAGAATTAACATCTTTCTAAATTAAGCTCAAAGACGTGAAGCTAATTTTTTCACAATGAAAACACAACTCCTATAGTAATAAAACATGTAAGAGCTTCCTTTATGCTAAGCAATGTTTTTAGTGTATTATGTGTACTGATTCACTTAACTTTCTTAACAATCTCATGAAGTGCTATTATCTAAATAAACAAGCTGAGGTTCAGAAGAGGTTAAATTAACTCCCCTAAGGTAATATACCTATCAAGTGGGGCACCCAAGATAAGAACCTAGTCAGTCTAACTTGAGAGTCCATGCTTTTAACCACTACTCTTATCATTAAACTATTTTCTCTCATGTACTACTGGCAATGTTTTCTACAGAACAGTTTGGCTGTGTGTGTATACACATGAAAAGCCTCAGAATGATCATCTCTTTGATGCATTAATTCTTCCAGGAAAGTATCTAAGAAAATAACTAACTAGCAACGTGCACAAATAATGCATGTTTCAGGATATTCATTAGTGTTGCTTACCACAAGTGGAAAATTATAACAACCTGAATTTTCATTAAGAAAGAAATTGGTCAAATAAGCTAGGTCTAAAACAGAAGTCGGTTACTGTTTAAACATGATGGTGTAGGGCCTTATTGTTTTAAAATTTGTTCTTGGTCACTAAAGAAAACAAAAAACCCTGTATCATGAAAAGACCAAATTTCAGATATCAAAAGGCCCTATTAATTCTGTATCTTCCCCCAAACTCCCTCACATACATTGTCATAAAAAAATCTTTATTTTTACAATTAGAGAATGACATACAGTTATTCATTTTGCATTTATTTGAGGGGAAGATACATGTTAGTTACACTTTATATATACTACATTCTAATAGAATGGTTGGGGACACTACTCAAAACTGGGCCTGAATACTGGCTATGGTTAGCTTGTTTACTTACTGAGTGATCCTAGATGAATTACTAACCTCAACTGTCTAATAGGTAGAGAGCTAATAAAAGTAACTTCACTTTAAGACTGTCATAAGGAATACATAATATACATACGTAAAGTAATTACAAATAGAGCCAAGCAAACAGTAAATATAAAAATGCCTCAAGTAAAACAGATTACACATGTTCAACAGAGCAAGACAAATTGCTACTAAAATGCTAATTAAGATGACCTACAGATAAAGGAATTTAAGTCTTTTAAACAGCCTTTCTCACAGTAAGTGGCAATATATTTATCCTTAACCCATCTGGCCAGTGTGTTCTGCAATACTTACAAAGTCTAATTCTTGTAAGAGTTTCACCTATCTTCTACTTGCTAAGATACACCAAGAAGAACAAAAATTAAATACTACCCATAATATAAATCAATTTCACTTCAATCTCTGGAAAAAACAAGCCTACAGATGTCCACCTCTTGTTAAAACAGTAAGGTTATTACTGCTGTTTTACAAAGGAATACTATTTTACAGATTAGAAGAAATACAAATTTTCACAGTATAATCATTTAACTGATTCATCCCCCAACACTGTTTGGGAGAACTTTAAAAAAAAGATTTAAGCTGTTGATTTCAAACTGCATATTGGAACCCATTAGTTGGTCAAACCCAAGATATGGTCTTTTGAGACGAAGCCTCACTCTGTCACCCAGGCTGGAGTGCAGTGGCACGATCCTCGCTCACTGCAGCCTCCACCTCCCAGATTCAAGCAATTCTCCTGACTCAGCCTCCTAAGTAGATACAACTACAGGCGCCTGCCACACACCCGGCTAATTTTTGTATTTTTAGCAGAGACGAGGCTTCACCATGTTCGCCAGGCTGGTCTCAAACTCCTGACCCTCAAGTGATCCACCTGCCTCAGCCTCCCAAAGCGTTGGGATTACATGAGTGAGCGAGCCACTGTGTCCAGCCTCATGTAAACCTTATATAGTTCTCCAGCACCTGCCCCCAAAGTTTTTTTTTTTTTTTTTTTTTTTAATGAAATAAAGGTCGGGCTTGGTGGCTCATGCCTGTAATCCCAGTACTTTGGGCAGGCAAGCTGCAAGCTGGGAGATCGCTTGAGGCCAAAAGTTTGAGGCCACAGTGGGCTATGATCATATCACTGCACTCCAGCCTGAGTGACAGAGGAGACCATGACTCTAAAAATAAAATACTAGAGTACATATAAGAATAAGCGTGTGCATATATAGATATGAAAGTGTTATGTACCAGAATATGACATAAAATGTTTTTATTACTGTGAGTTGCAGTTAAAAACACTTTTTGCCATCAAATGAATAAAATATTGAATACAGTTTAGACATGTTTACAAAGATATTGTCAGATAATGAGGAGACAGGAAATGCAAAATATATATAGTCATACCCAAAAAAAAGTAGATAAAAATACCAAATTATTTGTTTAAAATTTACCTGTGTAAATATTCCGGAGCTTTATTCAGCAAAGTATAATATTGCCTCACAAACTCCCGCCCTACAAGCAGCGGACTGGGCTTCTCCATAACCATTTCTTTGCTGCACAATGTCAAATGCTGAGGGAGCAAACACAAGAATAACTATTAAAAAGTCATCTTAGTCATCAACCACCATGAAATAAATTTTCTTTTTAGCCAAATTTAGCCGTGGGGAGTTGTATACCAATTTTAGTGACACTAATGTTAATAAGTTCTGATAACCCACTACCATCAGACTAACCTGCAATAATTTTTTTTTTTTTTTTTTGAGACGGAGTTTCACTCTCCTTGCCCAGGCTGGAGTGCAATGGCGCAATCTCAGCTCACTGCAACCTCCGCCTCCCGGGTTCAAGCGATTCTCCTGCCTCAGCCTCCCGAGTAGCTGGGATTACAGGCATGCGCCACCACACCTGGCTAATTATGTATTTTTAGTAGAGACGGGGTTTCTCCATGTTGGTCAGGCTGGCCTCGAACTCCTGACCTCAGATGATCCGCCCGCCTCGGCCTCCCAAAGTGCTGGGATTACAGGCGTGAGCCACCGTGCCCGGCCTAACCTGAAATAAATTTTCTTAGTCATACAAATGGGAACAAAATTAATGCCACTATTAAAAAGCAACTTACAACAAATAGCAAAACAATACATTCCTAACTACTATCCATAAGGTAACCTCCAACATTTGTGTCTCCCTTTCTCTCTCTTTCTTGATTTCCCTACCCTTCAGTAAAGGGAAATAGCATCTTTGTTCAATTTCTTATCCCCAGGAGGTCCAATGCTGCCTCAGACTACGTACAAGTCCTTCTATTCACAGTGCCTTTTTCCTTTGGGGACCAAAATCTACTACATTCCTGGATTCCAGTGGTTTTATCCTAGGAAGCAAGACAGAGGGCACAAGTTAAGACTCAGAGATAACACTCATGGCAAAGCACCATGACTTGTGTTTGTATTCTCTTTCCTTCTGGGAATTAAGTTCACCATTTTCAAAATGGTAACAATGATTAATCACCAGCTATAACTTCAGTACTTAGAGAGAATCATTTTTTACCTTTGATATTATGTCTTTCTTTCCACTAATTAAGCATCTAACTACATGAGATACTGTTTATAATAAATGAAATACTCTGGTGAACAAGATAAGTCTCTAGCCCTCAAGGAGTTTATAGTCTGTCAAGAAATATAAACAAGCAAACTGGAAACTTAACAGAATGGGTTAGGTGCTATGATAATGTGCCTCAAAGTTAAAACCAACAAGAACAACTAACATGAAATAAATACAATTTCCTATTTTTGTCTTCTGAGACAGGGTCTCGCTCTGTCACCTAGGCTGGAGTTTAGTGGTGCAATCATGGCTCACTGCAGCCTCAACTGCCAGGCTCAGGCTCAGGCTCAGGCTCAAGCGATCCTCCCCGCTCAATCTCCTGAGTGGCTGGGACTATAAGCATGCACCTGGCTAATTTTTTAAAATTTTTTAATTTTTATTTTTAGCAGAGATGAGGTCTTGCTACAATCCCCTGACTGGTCTCAAACTCTTGGCCTCAAGTGATCCTCTCACTTCAGGTGTGAGCCACAAACAAAACTTATCATTTACTGTAGGAATATAATCCCCAGGGCCAGGTACGGTGGCTCACACCTGTAATCCCAGCACTTTGGGAGGCGAGGCGGGTGGATCACAAGGTCAGGAGTTCAAGACCAGCCTGGCCAAGATGGTGAAACCCCATCTCTACTAACAATAAAAAAATTAGCCAGGTGTGGTGGTGGGTGCCTGTAATCCCAGCCACTCCGGAGGCTGAGGCAGAGAATTGCTTGAACCCGGGAGGCGGAGGATGCAGTGAACCAAGATCGCGCCACTGCACTCCAGCCTGGGCGACAGAGCGAGACTCGTCTCAAAAAAACAAATAAAAAAAAAAGAATATAATCCCCAGAACAGTCAAAATTACAACATTAGAAATTGGAGATTAGGAGGAGAGAAAAATATGAAATATAACCTATTTTATTTTTGAGATGGAGTCTTGCTCTGTTGCCCAGGCTGGAGTCCAGTGGTACGATCTTGGCTCACTGCAACCTCTGCCTCCCGGCAGAGCAATTCTCTTGCCTCAGCCTCCCGAGTAGCTGGGACTACAGGCACGTTTCACCACATCTGGCTAATTTTTGTATTATTAGTAGAGACGGGGTTTCACCATGTTAGCCAGACTGGTCTTGAACTCCTGACCTCGTGATCCACCTGCCTCAGCCTCCCAAAGTGCTGGGATTACAGGCGTGAGCCACCGTGCCTAGCCACCTGTTTTATTTTAAAAAGACCTATTAAACTTAAAAGTACTAAAAAAAAAAAAAAAATCATAATTCCTAAGTGTGTATCTACTGGGTAAATCAGGATGCAGTTTAAATTCCTGCTTAGCCAGGTGCGGTGGCTGACGCCTGTAATCCCAGCACCTCAGGAGGCCAAGGTGGGCAGATCGCCTGAGGTCAGGAGTTCGAGACCAGCCTGGCCAAAATGGTAAAACCCCTTCTCTATTAAAATACAAAAATTAGCCAGGCGTGGTGGCTGGTGCCTGTAGTCCCAGCTACTTGGGAAGCTGAGGCAGGAGAATCGCTTGATCCCAGGAGGCAGAGTTTGTAGTGGGCCAAGATCATGCCTCTGCACTGCAGCCTGGGCAACAGAGTGAGGCTCCATCTCAATAAATAAATAAATAAAGTCCTGCTTAAACTTCAGGTTGAGCTGGGAGGATCATTTGAGATCAGGAGTTCGAGACCAGCCTGACCAAGATGGTGAAACCCCATCTCTAATAAAAATACAAATAATTAGCAGAGCTGATGGCACACACCTGTAATCTCAGCTACTCAGGAGACTGAGGCACAAAAAATCACTTTAACCTGGGGGACAAAGGTTGCAGTGAGCCGCGATCACACCACTGCACTCCAGCCTGGGCAACCGAGTAAGACTCTGTCTCAAAACAAACAAACAGACAAAAAAACACTGCAGGCTGGCACAGTGGATCATGCCTGTAATCCTAGCACTTTGGGAGGTGGAGGTGGCAGGAAAGCTTGAGGCCAGGAGTTCAAGACCAGCCTGGCCAACAGAGAGACCCCATCTCTATACAAAAAATTAAAAATAAAAAGTCAATTTCCATGTGTGTTTACTTTAAATAACTAAAACAATTTCAGAGACAGCCCCGCATAGGTCATTAAAATTGTGACGCTGTTTTTAATAAAAATCAAATACCAACTATAGTAGAGCTTACAGATAGAGTGTAGCTTTACATAATTCTAGTGACTCACAATTCAACTTTTACATTATGTTTTTTAGGTTCCTTGTTTCTTCCTTTCCAACAAACTATCCCTCCTCTAACTGTCCTTCTTAAACTCTCAAACTTGATTTACAAAAATCCCCAAATCTGTTTAAAATTTTTTATAATGCCTCACTTGCTTTCAAAAATAGTTAATTCACAAAGAGCAGATCCAAATACTGCCATTTCAGGTGTCATTGATTTTCCAGAAAACTTAAAACTCCCAATAAGGGTAACAACCCTAATGCAAAAAGGACTCACATATGCTACATTTAAAGTAACAAAGCACTGGGCTGTGGCTCACACCTGTAATCCCAGCACTTTGGGACGTCGAAGTGGGCAGACTGCTTGAGCTTAGGAGCTGAAGACCAGCCTGGGCAACAAGGCAAAACCCCATCTAAAATTAGCCAGACATGGTGGTGCACACCTGTAGTACCAGCTACTTGGGAGGATTGCTTGAGCCCAAGAGGTCTAGTGTGCAGTGAGCTTTAATCAGGATACTGCACCGCAGCCTGGGTGGCAGAACAAGACCCTATCTCAAACACACAAACAAACAAACACACACACACACACAGCTAAGCAACTAACATTTTTATTTTGAATAATGAGGGTGGGTAAAGAACAGTAGACTTACCTGGTAAAATTTAACAAGATAACTAAAACATGGAAATTATATGTATTTTAACACCATAAAAATTGATGGTAAAATAATACTAACACATGGGAAAATACTACATTACTCTCTGAACAAAATAACTATACACAAAATAGTTTTCTTTAAATTGATAGTGACAGAAATACTATTAGGAATTTCCGGGTTTGGGAATTGTTTTCTTCTCTCTGGATTTCCAGATTTTCTACAGGAACACTGTTGTCATTTATCCCAAATTTCCCATCATATTCATAGAGTACATACTGATCTATCATTTTTGTCACTTACATATTTGTTTCTCGAACCAAAATAAAATGGTACATAATACATATATAATATCACAGGTCAAAATGCTCTAAAGATTTGTTGTAACAAGGTTCAAAAAAAGCTTCAAATTGCCCACTATCTACATGGTCATTGAAGTATAATGGCCAACATACCATCAATTTAGAACAGAGAGACAGGGAAGGGCAGTAGAAGTAATATTTGATTAATCAATACTCAATAAATTAATACTTAGAACTATTGGAAGGCAGTAACTTGAAAAGTTAACTTCAAATGGTAAATAAGTAAAGCAATGCTAATCTGGTAAAATCTAAACAGGCATATAACAGGTTATATAGAAAGCTGAGCTTTTAAGGTGCAGAGGAGGCTCCCAAAGGAATGGTAAAACAAAATCAAGATTTACTGAGAGAACAGTGTTTCAACTAATTACATCAGTTACTTCTTTAACCATAACTCCGATTTGAAGTGACTCAGAATTTAGAGAGCCAAAATATAATTGATAGAAATCAACCAGAAAATGATTACTAGAGATCAACCATCAAACAACGTGGTTTGGGTATTGCAGGAAATAAGACTATGAAAATTGAGTAAGTAATATAAAGTTCGTATTTATAATTCATGCACAGTGTACGTAAGAAGGTTGAGAAAAAGGAAAAAACCAAATTACACTTTCAGAATAAAAGTGATTACAAGAAGAAAGAATTGTGCCATTTTTATTATTCATAGCAAATCACCTTATAGGTAATCCATTTCTAGATCTGGGACCTTCCATTTCTTAAAAAAAGTTAACAAAACGAAACAAAATTCTGAATATGGGAGTAAAAGGTTTCAACTATCTTATCCATGGCCATGAAAAACTCATGACCTTACTGGATCTCGATTTCCTAGTTAACAAATTGAGAAGAAATCCCTGGTCAAGCCTACAAGACTATACAGTTCTATAAAGATAGCCAAGAAGGCCTGGTGCAGTGGCTCACACCTGTAATCCCAATATTTTGGGAGGCCAAAGTGGGTGAATCGCTTGAGCTCAGGTGTTTGAGACCAGCCCAGGCAACATGGCAAAACCCCGTCTCTACTAAAAAATACAAAAAATTAGCGGGGCGTGGTAGTGTGCAAGCGTAGCTCCAGCTACTCGGGAAGCTGAGGTGGGAGGAATGCCTGAGCCCGGGAAGTCGAGGCTGCAGCGAGCCAAGGTGGCACCACCGCACTCAAACCTGGGTAACAGGAGTGAGACACTGTTTAAAAAAAAAAAAAAAAGATAGCCAAGATTAAAGGATACTTATACACAAAAAGAAATCTTTAGAAAGTTCTTAGATTAGCACCTTCAAAGATAACTACCATCTTCAATAAGGTGGTTGTTAGCCTCACCTAACAACCTTTTTAGAAAAAGTTAAATACAATATATCACACTCCACTTCTTCCAATGACACCTGAAAATGTGAAGAATCTCACACAGGAATGCACAATGTAAAATTTTCTCTGATACATTAGCTCTATACACAGTCAAAGCTCTCTCAGGAACAAATCCGTCTTTTACTTGTCAAATGAAAACATTATCCAAGGCCAGGCGCAGTGGCTCATGCCTACTTCCCAGCACTTTGGGAGGCAATGGCAGGCGGATCACAAGGTCAGGAGATCGAGACCATCCTGGCTAACACAGTGAAAGCCCGTCTCTACTAAAAATACAAAAAATTAGCCAGGCCTGGTGGCACGCGCCTATAGTCCCAGCTACTCAGGAGGCTAAGGCAGCAGAATTGCTTGAACTCAGAGGCAAAGGTTGCAGCAAGCTGAGATCACACCCTTGCACTTCAGCCTGGGCAACAAGAGCGAAACTCTGTCTCAAAAAACAAAAAACCGAAAACATTATCCAGTATAGTTTAGAGGCTTTTTACTCTCCAACTCTGCCTATCGCACCTAAAATCCCAGTGAATCTTCATCAGAATATTTTATTCATTCCTGTTTCTTAAAATGTTTCCTCTGCATTTGCCTAATTCCTGAAGCACATGCACTTCGGCTCTCACGGAAAATTGCTCTATATTTGTCACCATATTTTCTGAATCTATTAATTATACACATTGAGAGGGAGTGGAGTATTGGTAGATAATACACACTGAGAGGGAGTGGAGCATTGGTAGACATACATGCAGATTAGAAAAGAAAGTCACATTGAGCTTCATTATCCTACAATGAACTTATATTTCCTCAGTTTCAAAATAACGTAAAAACCAAAGTTATCACTCTCCTTTCCTCAAACTTTGACTAAAACGTCACCTTTTAGGTAAGAAACATTTAGGTTTTTTGTTTACCATTTAAAGTTCAGTGAATCACTAACTATAATGGGGCTGCCTCCAAAACAATCAATCTTAGGCTACATTAATTTAGATGTAATATCTAAAATGAGTTGAAAATGCTAATTGAATATAGTGAATGGAAATTATAAGAAGGTAGATTTGGGTTAAACATAACACAAGAATAACGCGAGTTGTCCAAATATCAAATAGAGCTACTTAACAAGTAGCCAGTCACTACAGGTATTCCAGAGACTAACTGAATGATTTGGCACAAACATAGTAGAGTCCATACATCCAAAAAAGTAAGATTAGGCCATTCCAACACTAAGATCCTAAAAGTCTGTTAACAAGAAGCAGGACTTTTGACTTCTCCTCCAATACTCATCTCACACCTTCCTATCTGCAATGATTGAAACCCTATGCATTTATCTGGGCCCAGCAGAAATCCTGTCCCCTTGAAAATCTTTCTACTCCCACTGAATTCCTCAACAGAATATAACTCTTCTCTATTAACTCTTAAAGTACTTTTGGCCTTTATCATAGCAGTTTATTGATCATGCTCTGCCCTAAGTTACTAACTGTACACCTGTCTTCATCTTCTATTCCCCTCTCAAATATTATAACTCAGCTCTCCTTTGAATGCAATTCTCTGGAAACATCACAATTCTTCTCAATAATCGAATGACTTCTCAATCCTCCACCCATCTGCATTATCAATGTTGACTACCTCCTCCTAACTCTTCTAGAGTTCTATAAGGCAAATTTTCCTTCTCATCCAAACGCAGAATTTCTCAAGGTTCTGTCTTCTAACCTGGCAATTTCAGCTTCTGGTCTCATGTCTACCTAAACGTGTATCTAGTCTATACCATAAGTTCAAATTTTACATTTGTCACCACATACTGAACACCTAGACATGACCCACATATGTCCCAATACACGCATGCACCAAAGAAAGCTATTTCCTTATTTCTGTTAAAAGTGTCATAATCTTCTCAACTTGAAAGCTCAGTCGTGACTTTCTCCCCTTTAGCTTTGCCACTTAAACTGTGAAATCCTTACAATTCAGAAGTTGGAATTTGTGCCCTCCTTTTCACTCCCTGTTCAGACCTTTTATTCTTCAAAAGTCTTTCAAGCCCCTGTATCACACGTGTAGTATATACTGTACTGAGTAAAATCCAAACACCTGCATTCAGTTTGGCATCTAAGGCCCTACACAGAAATCCAGTCTGACATTCAATGTCATAACCAACCTTTCAAATTTATCTCCTACTATACTTTCTCATCCCTGTATCAAATTCTATACAAATATTTTAATCACCTAATATTCTCTGCAATTTCATTCTCTGCGCCTTTGTGTTACTTCATTCATTCCCATCCACAAGCTGAGTCAATGGGTTATACAAAATAAATTCATTTCAACATTTATTTTATGGCTACTATGTATGTACCAGAAACTACAAAAGGAAAAAGAGGCCGGGTGCAGTGGCTCACGCCTGTAATTCTAGCACTTCGGGAGGCCGAGATGGGTGGATCACCTGAGGTCAGGAGTTCGAGACCAGCCTGACCAACATGGCAAAACCCATCTCTACTAAAAACACAAAAAAGTTAGCCGTGTGCAGTGGTGGGCGCCTGTAATCCCAGCTACTCAGGAGGCTGAAGCAGGAGAATCGCTTGAACCCGGGGGCGGAGGTTGCAGTGAGCTGAGTTGTACGTACTTGATATTAGTTATTATAAAAAGAATAAGACCTCTAGTAACAGGAGGCAGTTCTCTTTACCAGATACTGTTACCAAAGGTTATGTGGGTGCTAAGACACAGCTTATCTCCACTATAGGATACTTACCCCTTTCCCCTCTGGAGTCCCTCACTCATAGCTGGGCTCAAACTAGTCAGGTTTATTTATTTTAATTGAACCATGGACTATATCCATTTCCAACAGCTAAATGCATATTAATACTGGAACTTTCTGAAATTCCAGATGGTTTTTGTTTGAAGTAACTTAAACAATCTAAGGAACACTATACCTTTTTAAAGAAATGATCTTCAATCTTTTGTGGTACACCATTGAATGAAAGCTTCACAAAGAAGATCTAAGAATCATAGTGGTACAAATAAATAATAAAAGTAAGTTATGGATTAAATCTCTTATTCAGGCTCCAAAAGGTTTTTTTGTTTTCTGTCCTTCTCAGAAGTTGAGGGAGGCTAGTTTTAAAATTCAGAAGCTATTAAAAGTGACCAAGCAGTAAGAAATGGAAATGCTTGCTGTCCACAAAAATAAAGCATGTATTTATACTATGTTTTAAAGTTTAACAAGTAACCTACTATTTTCTTTTGTCTTTAAAATAGATAGGGCATTATCTTCATTTACAGAAAAGGATGTTTAGAGAGCCTAAGGAAAGGTGTTTGGGGTCCCTCAGTTACAGTAAAAAGAAAGAGGATTTGAAATCAGGTCTCCTGACTCCTGACTCAAGTGATGTTTTCATTACACTTTGGTTAGGAACAACCGCTTTGGAAGAGCAGCCAGCTCTTCCAACAATACAAAAAATTAATTTTAAACAAGCAATTGTTAGCTTATGTGAAACTGTTGAGAAGAGTGAAAAGCAAAGGAATACAGCAGGACAGCAACAGAAAATCCAAGAATAATTTTCAATATACCTATGGTTTCAAGATAGGGTAAAATACTTGGAAATTAGCAGATAAAAGTAAGCAGAAACACGACAGTCAAGAAACTAATTCTATTGCTTCTGAAGGTAGGCCAGGACCTTCCTGAAGGTGGGTGGACCAATTTATTCTATCGGATATAAAACAAGTGTCTACCAGTAGAGAGTAACTAGGTCATGTTTGTCCATTAAATTCTACTGAATTTAAGTTCAGACGCAACACTTTAGTTTGTGCCTTTCAAAATCAACATTGAAAAGGAGTCATTCACTGTCTCCATATTCACTCAAAATATGTGGAAAGTCTTTTTAAAGCAATCTAGGGGGAAAATGTTCAATCCTAATTATGCGTAATAAACAGCGATAATTTTGCAGGATAAGGAGGGAAGTTTTCAGAATCTAAAGACACAGTGCCAACACTTTCTTCAAACCAGGAGCTGCCTGCTGACAAATCAACTGCTCAGCTGCTAACTGAACAGTTAAGTTAGTTACTCTACGAAATGATCAAATAATGTGTTTTCTTCTTTACCTTCTAATTTTTATCCCCATCCATCCCACAAGCATTCTGGTTCACTCTTGATGTTTTTTCACTATTACTAATATTTCGACCCTGAATATCAATCTGAACTATGACAGCTCTTAGTAAGAAATTCATTCTAGGTCCTTATTATTCCTACAATTCCTTGACTGCTTTTCAGAATTAGTTTGTAAAGATTAAATCATAACATAAAGGCCCATAAGAGTAATCTTAAACATTTAAGAAAAATGTTACTGCCAAAGAAAGGATAATTCAATCCTGAGGTTCAAACTCATCGTACCGTTTATCTCCTAAGACCAGGAATCTTGGATTATCAAAAAGACCACTGGATGCTAACAGGGCCAAAAGTTTACTTAGAAACTTGGTTCACATGCCTAAGGCTATATTAACTGCCAAATATGGAGCTAGAGAAAAACTGCCATCATCTCCCACTCTAGTACACCGGGGCTCTCTTAACGACAGTAAATGTTTCCTAGATCCAGGTACCTGCAACACTAACGTTTGAAAGACCAGAACAAGGTACAGAGCCTTGAACCTAAAACCACAGTATTTAATCCAAGTTAATATCCCACAACAATCATACAGGGAGAACAGGACTTTACTATTCCAGCTAAAAGTGCACGTGCCTTTTTTTTGTTGTTGTTATGAAGGAAAAGGCACTCTCCTCCCACCCCCCAAATCCGTTAGAACATTAAGTATGTCTTGGGGAAAAAAGCTGATCTATGCAGGAAATTATAGACGAAAATCTATATTCGCCCCAAAGCGGCACAGGGCCATCTTAAGAAATCTGCTTTTAGAGACGCAGGAAAAATTCTATCAGATTCCACTAACAAAATCAACACAATCTAGGGAAGCTTATGTTCCTTTCTGTCTCCCTATCCCAACAAAAGCGGGAACCCATCCCCCAAAAGGCATTCCCGAGTCAATAAGGGATCGTCTGCATAAGAAGGGGACGAAGAAGGCGCACGTTACAGTTCCATTATCCGAACACGTTCGGATTAAACCCGCGGTGGCAGGGAGAAAGGGGTTGGTCAAACACGACGGAACACTAGGTACTGGGTAAGCGAAGCGGCGGCTGCCTTCAAACCCGGATTCTGTTTCCGTGCACAGAAATGGTGCCCGGAGGCCGCTACTTTCGCATCTGCGTCGCTTCTGCCTCCGCCGACACAACCTCTTTTCCCCTCCCCCCACGGGCGGGGTGGCGACGGCCTCTCCGCTCCGAAGGAACAAGGTACAAGAGCCGAAAACGATTCGGAAACAGGAACGGTGGGCTACCCACCCTAAAACATCCCCTCCAGAAAGCCAACTCCCACACTTCCTGTATTAAGCTTCCATCAGCGCGCCTTCGGGAGCTGCTGCGTGCCCCCCCCCCCCCACTTCGCCACCTCATCCCCAATAAACCTCAACCCCACCTGTGCACTCGGAGCCCTCTGCCCGCAAGACGCTCGCGAGTCACCTCCCTTCCCAGGCGGCCTCCCACCCCTCACCTAGAGGAAAGACTGGTCTTCTCTCACGCACACACGGCACCGTAGGGAGCCGGCAAGAACAATGTCTCTGCCGCTACACCTCCGGCTCCCGGGCTCACACACCGGACGATTGCCTCGCACCGCGGAGCGCGAATGGAATGTCCCTTTCCGACCACCACACCGACCTCCCCTCCCGGCGCCCGTACACACCTCCAGCCAACGGCGGCGGCGGGTACGTCGCGCGGAGGTCAGAAGAGTCGCTGAGGACCGGGTGCGGCGGGTTCTTATTGCTCGCCGCCCCCTTCCTCCGACAACTCGGAAGCCTCGGAAGCCGGAGAGCCGCGAGTTCGTCTGCCTCACAACCACCTCTTCCCGGGCGCCAGGCGCTGCGACGTGCGACAAGGACCACGGACGTCCCGCCCCCTTTGCCACCGCCCCCTCTTATTGTTTTACCCCTGCCGAAAGGGCCAGGGAACCCCCGAGCACAGCGTCAGCCAATCACGCATCTCCTCCAGAGCCGGACCCAACCTTCCCGTGTCCCTCTGCGGAGCACGCGCAGTACGCTGCCGCGCTCGCACACGCTCGCGCCCGGAAAGCCGGGGAACCGGAACCGGCCTAAAGCCAAGATAAGAGTCCGCTGATTTGACGTCACAAGCAGGCTGCCTTTCTCCGGTCCCGAGGCTCCAGCCTTGCCGCCCTTTTTCCTGATCGCGCAAGCGAGAGCTGGTTCGCAGCAACGCAGTGTCTTTTGTAGACTGATATTCTGGTCCTTTTTATTAATGGGAAGGAGGGAATTTAGTAATCTCTCTGAACTAGGTGTCTGCAGGTTGCTGCTGTAGACGAGCTTAAAATGCAGCCGGTGATTTCAGCTGTTTGCACACTAAACTCACCTACATTGTTTACTTAACCCATCCTAGGTTTTAAGCCCCATTAAGAGGCCCTGCAGTAAAGGAAGAACATGACGTGGGCTTTACAGAGGGGGAAAAGACTATTTCTTTGTGTCCTTGTTACGAATTTAGGCATGGCTAAATATCAGTAGATACTAAAGCATTTTACATACTAAAGCTAAAAGGCCTGAAATACAAGGATTACAGTCCTGTTCTAGCTCTAAGCCCAGACTTGCCCCCAGGGTGAGACACTGGTGACCTTGTTTCATGGAAAAAGCCAAGCCAAATCTTGTAGTCAAGGAAGCCACTTTGCATCTTAGGTCTGGCAGTGTTTTCAGAGAATACCGAGATAGCACAGGAATTTTGGAATGAAGGACTGAGGAAGTGTTCAAAGAAACGGAAAGGAAAAAATACATTAATGAATGCTTACGAACTAAACATGGTGGACGCAAGCATGTACATCTCATCAGTTTTCTTCGCAGTCCTGTAAGGGCAATTTTAAGGTATTTGGCATGTTAAGACAATACGTCAAATACCTTAAATATTGGCAGAGGCAATGCCAACATTAGGGCCTCCAAAGTCTACAATATCTTTACCTTTAGACTGCTTAAAGATACTGTTATATGCAAAATATTTGGGCAGACCATCACTTTAATGAAATGAAATCAACCTGATGTTTTTCCTTAAAGCATCAAAATACATTACATGCCGGCTGTCCTTTAATATACTGGGCTTATATACCAGGCATTCTTGTAATTATACAGCCTTCTGAGCCTCACAGTAACCCTATGAGCTAGTTGCTATATGTATGTACACACATATATATATATATATATATATATATATATATATATTTTTTTTTTTTTTTTTAAGATGGAGTCTCTCTGTGTCGCCCAGGCTGGAGTGCAATGGCACGGTCTTGGCTCACTGCAACCTCCGCCTCCCGGGTTCAAGCGGTTCTCCTGCCTCAGGCTCCCTAGTAGCTGGGACTACAGGCGCATGCCACCACACCCAACTAATTTTTATATTTTTAGTAGAGACGAGGTTTCACTATGTTAGCCAGGCTGGTCTCGAACACACCTGACCTCGTGATCCGCCCGCCTTGGCCTCCTAAAGTGTTGGGATTACAGGCGTGAGCCACCGCACCCGGCCAGTAGTTGCTATTTTTATGCCCATTTTACAGATGAGAAAACAGGCTTGGAGAGGTCAAGTAACTTACCCAGGACTACACTGCTACTATTCACTGGAGCTGGGATTCAAACACAGGCAATCTGCCTCCACAGTCCATACCCTCAGGCAAACTATAGAATACTCCCATTGTACTAATTGCCGCAATTCACTTATCTGCCCTACTGCTGACTAACCTTCAAGTGTTTCCGGTTTGGAGCTCTTCCGTGCAATGCTATTATAAATATTCTTCACCATGTATCCTGCAGAGGTGCAGAACTTTCTCTAGAGCAGTGGTTCTCAGACCTTAATGTGCACCGAAATCACCTGTAGGGCTTGTTAAAACAGATAGTTGGGCCCCACTCCCTAAGTTTCTGATTCAACAGAGGCCCGAGAATTTGCACTTCTAACAAGTTCTCAGCTGATGGTGCTACTGCTGCTCTAGGAGCCACATTTTAAAAACCACTGATATAGGCCGGGCGCGGCAGCTCACGACTGTAATCCCAGCACTTTGGGAGGCCGAGGGGGGCGGATCACCTGAGGTCAGGAGTTTGAGACCAGCCTGACCAACATGGAGAAACCCCGTCTCTACTAAAAATACAAAATTAGCCGGGCGTGGTGGCGCATGCCTGTAATCCCAGCTACTCGGGAGGCTGAGGCAGGAGAATCGCTTGAACCCGGGAGGCGGAGGTTGCGGTGAGCTGAGATCGCGCTATTGCACTCCACCCTGGGTGACAACAGTGAAAACTCCGTCTCAAAAAAAACAAACACCACTGATCTAGGGCAGAGGTAGGCAAACGGTTTGATAAGGGAAGGATTAGATAGTAAATATTTTTGGTTTTGAGCGCCACGTATGGTTTCTGTTGCATATTCCTCTCTCTCTCGCATCCTTTAAAAATTTAAGAAACATTTTTAGTTTAGCTCTAGGGCTATACAGAAACAGCCCTCAGGTAACCCTGCTTTTGAGTAGACACCAATAAGTGGAGTTAATGGGAAAAAAGATTCAGCGATCTTCAATGTTAAGTAAATATCTCTAACCTATTCTAACTGGCGATTTTTACCTCATAAACATATCTCTACACAAATAGCCCCTGCCCATAGCTCATTGCAGCCTCGACTTCTCAGCCTCCTGAGTAGCTGGGACCACAGGTGTGCACTACCGTGCCTAACTTGTGTGTGTGTGTGTGTGTGTGTGTGTGTGTGTACACAGGGTCTCATTATGTTGCCCAATCTGGTCTTGATTGCCTGGCCTCAGGCCATCCTCTTGCCTCAGGCTCCCGAAGTGTTGAGATTACGGGCATGAGCCACACCTGACCTGAAGGTATTTTGTTATAGCAGCCCAAATAGACTAAAACAAATGATAATGCTGTCAACAGCATAGTATTTAAAGAGTCTGGCTGGGCACAATGGGGTATGCTTGTTGTCCCCACTACTTGGGAAGCTGAAGCAGGAGGATCACTTGAACCCAGGAGTTTGAGTTCAGCCTGGGCAATATAGCAAGACCCCATTTCCAAAAAAAATAAAAAAGAGTCTGGGCTCCAGAACCACACTGCCTGGATTTGAATCCCAGCTTTATCTCATCACTTACTAGGTATATCACTATAGGCAGGATGTTTCACTTTTATGTGCCTCAGTGTTTCTCATCTGTAAAATGGGGACAATAATAATATCTACCTTATTAGGGTACAGTAAGGTTTCGACAATACATGTAAAACATTTTAACAGTGTCTGGCACATGGTAAGTGCTCAATAAACATCAGCACTTAATGTTCGGTTCTTGAAAAAGTATATGCACCAATTGCTTTCAACTGATTCCTTTTTCGCAGACTGCCCACTGCTTTGTTCTGAAGTAACAACTTACATTTGTATAGCATTTTACAGTTTTCAAAACACTTTCAAACACATTATCTCATTTCAATTTCACAAGCAATTCACAAAGCAGGCAAGCTGCACAAAGCTAAAAATGGCCAATTTAGAAAGAGAGCCCAGAGTCCCTCTGACTCATGCCACTACACCATGTCCTACTGCTAAATGATGAACTTTTATAGACTTTGAACAAGACTTACTGATTGAAAACATGTTACTTGAGAATCCCAGGGCTCTCTCTTGGTGCAACTGGATCCTTTACGAAGCTTTTTAATGCACAGAGAAACCTACTCCCATGAGTAGGATGAATCCATTCATTTTAGAGCAAGAGAGGAGAAAGCCTATTATGACCTAAAGAAAGAATCAAATGTTAATTTCTCCCTGCAATCTTTCCAGCCATTATCTGTTTGTGAGGCTGGGACAGGTTAGGGTATAAAGGAGTGTTTTCCTCTCCAATCATTGTGAGTGTGTAAAATATGTCTCACATCCAGAAAAGTGCATGAAATGGCCTGCCAATCTGTGTGATGAAGTACAAAATGTCACAATATGAATGACTGCTATAGGTGGTAGATTTTAGGTATGTAACTTGTTTTGATCATATCTATGAAAGTCTATAAGTAGGTGAGATTCTACATGCTACCTGAGTTTGAGAGAACAAAGGCTGCAAGTTCTAAGAAAGTCACTTCTTCAGAATTTAGAGGCAACAGTCTCATAAAAAAATCAACATACAAAAAATCAGATTATCGATTATGAAAATAACCCACCCTGAATTTGTGAATTCTAATGGATTCCATTTAACACTCTTGAAGCCATGATGCCAGCTAAAAGCACCTCAGGCTGAGTAAATGAGGTGCTTTTCAGAGATAAAATAATCCTGGAAAGCAGAACAACTAAAGATAACATAAATGAATGAGGAGGCATTTGCCCTGAATCCAGAAAATGACTTTGAAAAGAGGAAATATTTCACCAGTGTTTATCTCACACTGTCCAAGATAGACTATATTTGTCAGGCAGGAATATCCTAGCCCTCAGTGGGCTGCAGGGTGTGTTTAATTCTTCAAGCCTTACAGTCTGGATATGAGATGCCACAAGGTTATCCAATTCTCTCCTCACCAAGCACTGTGACACAGAGAAGGGGGCCTGATCAGCAGATATTCTATGTCTTTGGATGGCATATCCCTTTGTGAAATGGAACTCCTGTGGTTTGTTCATCAGTCTCTTATAGATTAAGTTAATATAAAAGAGTGTGTCAGAGACAGATTTCCTTCTGAGGGGGGATAGGAAGTTGTACTGAAAGAAGTCAGGGCTGAGAGCAAATCCTCCACTTAAATATAGAAGCATGAAACACATGGGATCAAATTGCATTTTCTTCACTAACTACTTCTGTGACACTAGTCAGGTTAGTTCATTCCTCTGACCTTGACTTTCCTCAGTGGATAAACAGCCTACTTACGATTGTTCTGAAGATTCTTTATGGCATTTAGCATACTTTCTGGCAAAGTGTGTATATGTGCATGATTCCTGTTATAAAACCGAGGCAAACCTTCAACATCAGGGGACCCCAACACAGTGCCACGCAACTTCATAGACAGCTAGCCAGGTTTCCCATCCATCCTTCCATTCCCCACTCTCCTCTTGGGACAAATACTTGGTTGTTTGGCAGTGTAAAGAAACTGTGGCCTAGCCAGGCGCAGTGGCTCACGCCTGTAATCCCAGCACTTTGGGAGGCTGAGGCGGGCGGATCGCGAGGTCAAGAAATCAAGACCATCCTGGCCAACATGGTGAAACCCCATCTCTACTAAAAATACAAAAATTAGCTGGGTGTGGTGGTGGCATGTGCCTGTAGTCCCAGCTACTCGGGAGGCCGAGGCAGGAGAACAGCTTGAACCCAGGAGGCAGAGGTTGCAGTGAGCTGAGATCATGCCGCTGCATTCCACCCTGGCGACAGAGCAAGACCCCGTCTCAAAAAATAAATAAAAAATTAAAAAAAAAAAGAGAAACCGTGGCCTAAGTCTTTCTCTTAAATATAGTCAAATTCAGCCAGGCGTGGTGGCTCATGCCTGTAACCCAGCACTTTGGGAGGCCAAGGTGGGTGGATCACCTGAGGTCAGGAGTTCAAGACCAGCCTGGCCAACCTGGTGAAACCCCGTCTCTATTAAAAATATAAAAATTTGCCGGGCGTGGTGGCATGCACCTGTAGTCCCAGCTACTCGGGAGGCTGAGGCAGAAGAATTGCTTGAACCCGGGAGGCAGAGGTTGCAGTGAGCCGAGATCGTGCCACTGCACTCCAGCCTGGGCGAAAGAGCGAGACTCCGTCTCAAAAATAAATAAATAAATATAGTCAAATTCAGAAGGAGGAGGAAAAGGATATATAGTAGTCCCCCCTTATCTGCAGAGGGTACATTCCAGGACCCTCAGTGGATGCCTGAAACACCAGACAATACCAAACCCTATATATACTATGTTTTTTCCTACACATACATACCTACGATAAAGTTTATACATTAGGCACAGTAAGAGATTAACAATTACTAATGATAAAATAGAAAAATTATAACAGGCCAGGCGTGGTGGCTCACCTGAGGTCAGGAGTTCGAGACCAGCCTGGCCAACATGGCAAACCCTGTCTCTACTAAAAATACAAAACTTAGCCGGGCGTGGTGGTGTGTGCCTGTAGTCCCAGCTACTCGGGAGGCTGAGGCAGGAGAATGGCTTGAACCCAGGAGGCGGAGGTTGCAGTGAGCCAAGATCGCACCACTGCACCCCAGTCTGGGCAACAGAGCAAGACTCCATCTCAAAAAAAAAAAAAAGAAAAATTATAACAATATGCCAGCATCACTACTCTTATACTTTGGGGCCATTATTAAGTAAAGTAAGGGTTACCTGAACACAAACACAGTGAAACTGGGATAGTTGATCTGATAACTGAGAAGGCTATGACATGACCAACCAGAGGGTAGAGCAGACAGCATGGATACACTGGACAAGAATGATTAACATCTTGGGTGGGATGACAGAGGAAGGTGCAATATTTCATCACACTACTCAGAATGGTGTGCACTTTCAAACTTATAAACTGTTGGCCAGGTGCGGTGGCTCATGCCTGTAATCCCAGCACTTTGGGAGGCCGAGGCAGGCGGATCACGAGGTCAAGAGCTCGAGACTATCCTAGCCAACATGGTGAAACCCCGTCTCTACTAAAAATACAAAAATTAGGTGGGTGTGGTGGCACATGCCTGTAGTCCCAGCTGCTCGGGAGGGCTGAGGCAGGAAAATCCCTTGAACCAGGGAGGCAGAGGTTGCAGTGAGCCAAGATTGTGCCACTGCACTCCGGCCTTGTGACAGAGCGAGACTCCGTCTCAAAAAAAAAAAAAAAAAAAAAAAAAATTATGAACTTTATTTCTGGAGTTTTCCATGTAATATTTTTGGATAGCAGTTGAACATGGGTAACTCGAAGGAGGAATAGTGTAGTATCTTTGAAAGCAAATGTGTTTTATTAATTTCTTTCAGCTCCCAGGTTATAAAACTATTCAGGGTAGTAAAAAATCAACTGTATGGAAAATACAGGGCTTTCATCAGCAGACAGAAAACTTGGTAGTTGTGAAACTTCTCATTGGGAAAAGATCTCCATAAAGAAATCATGCAGCTGGGCTGGGCACGGTTGCTCATGCCTGTAATCCCAGCACTTTGGGAGGCCAAGGCGGGCAGATCACGAGGTCAGGAGATCGAGACCATCCTGGCCAACACGGTGAAACCCCGTGTCTACTAAAAATACAAAAATTAGCTGGGCATGGTGGGTGACGTGTGCCTGTAATCCTAGCTACTTGGAAGGCTGAAGCAGGAGAATTGCTTGAACCCGGGAGGTGGAGGTTGCAGTGAGCTGAGATGGCGCCATTGCACTCCAGCCTGGTGACAGAGCGAGACTCCGTCTCAAAAAAAAAAAAAAAAAAGAAAGAAAGAAAGAAATCATGCAGCTGATAGACACAGCGCATTGTGACTTTCTTCTACCTTGGCCAGTCTGGAGCAGAACACAGCCAGTCCCTCATGCAGGGTCCGCATCAGCTCTCATTTTCCACCCACACATTTCTAGGTGTAACCACTTCCTTGTAGAGTCTAGACTAGCAAAACTGGGGGATCTGGCTCCATGGCAGCAAAATACTTCTCTCTGCTTTACCTCAGCAGGAAGCATACATGAGATTATAACTAGGGCAGGAATGGTCCTCAGAATAAAGATGTAGGCCGAGCACGGTAGCTCACACCTGTAATCCCAGCACTTTGGGAGGCCGAGGCGGGCAGATCACCTGAGGTCAGGAATTTGAGACCAGCCTGGCCAACATGGTGCGAAACCCTGTCTCTACTAAAAACACAAAAATTAGCTGGGCGTGGTGGCGTGTACCTGTAATCCCAGCTACTCAGGAGGCTGAGGCAGGAGAATCACTTGAACCTGGGAGGCGGAGGTTGCAGTGAGCCGAGATTGTGCCATTGCACTCCAGCCTGGACAACGAGCGAAATTCCATCTCAATTAAAAAAAAAAAAAGAATAAAGATGTAACCTGCACTTCTGGTTAGATCATAAGCCTGGCTTTTTAAACATCTATATCCTCCTGCTGGACTGCCACTCTGACTTATATGCCTCTGTTGACTCACTACCTAGGTGAATCCTGGTTGTGGAAGTAAATTACCTGGCTGCTAGTGTCTGGCTCAGAACTGACAGGAGCTCCCAGTTATCTCCCTTTTTCTAGCTGGGTATCAGTGATCCCTGCTGGGCCTGACCCCTAACTCCATAGCCATGCCGTAAAATACCCATGTTTATGGTGGTGACATGAAAAGGGAAAGAATACCAAAAGTTACTGACCAAAGGCCTTTTGTGCACAAGAAAGCAGTCCTAGATAAAATGTGTTTGTAAGGGCAATGTTGGAAGCAGAGGATTTTTTTTTTCTCTAAGCAACAAAGAGCTATGGAGAATCCAAGAGACTTTCAATGAGTAATTCAAGGAATAATAAGAAGGTTGGGAGTGGGTGCCAGAGGGAAGCTTTGCTATAAGCAGAACTGGAAAAAGATATTAAAAATCATAAATAGGCCGGGTGCGGTGGCTCATGCCTGTAATCCCAGCACTTTGGGAGGCCAAGGTGGGCGGATCACGAGGTCAAGCGTTTGAGACCAGCCTGGCCAATATGGTGAAACCCATCTCCACTAAAAATACAAAAAAATTAGCCAGGCATGGTGGCATGTGCCTGTAGTCCCAGCTACTCAGGAGGCTAAGGCAGAAGAATCGCTTGAACCCAGGAGGCAGAGGTTGCAGTGAACCAAGATCACACCACTGCACTCTGGCCTGGGCGACAGAGTTAGACTCTGTCAATAAATAAATAAATAAATAAATAAAAATAATAAAAATAAAAATCATAAATAAAAACATAAAAAATATAACAAGTTTCTGGATTTTTTAAAGTAAATGTATTTATTTAAATGTTGCTCTAAACTAGAAGTTTTTTGTTTTTGTTTTTGACGGAGTCTGGCTATGTTGCCCAGGCTGGAGTGCAGTGACTATTCAATCACAGGCATAATCATGGCAAAGCAAACTGCAGCCTCAAACTCCTCGGTTCAGGTGATCCTCCCACCTTAGCCTCCCTAGGAACATGCCACCATGCCCAGCTAAACCAGAGTTTTTAATCTGAAGCCTAAGCATATTTTGGAAGGGTGGATATAGGGAATGTTTGTGAAACCATGAACATTCTGTATACATGTATGTCTCTTTTTTTTTTTTTTTTTTGCTGAAAAGATCCATATTTCATTGTCTTCTAAAATGGGTCTATGTCCTAAAAGGTTAAAAACCAATTATCTAAACCATGCTCTTTTTCGATATATTTCCTGGTAATAAGTTATCAAAATAAAGGCTTTATAGTATAAAGAATACTATTTTTTATTAAAAAGTCATGTTACACTAAAATTCTGTTAATCAATGACCTCAGTTTGTCATAACTGTGAGATGCTGAACTATTTACTGATTTTGATCTTGTTCTGTAGTTATATAGGATACCAATATTGGCAGAGATGGGTGAAGGTTGCACAGAACCTCCCTGTACATTTCTTTGCAACTTCCTATTAATCTGTACATATTTTATTTTGAAAATAAACACTTTTTAAAAAGTTTATTAAAAAAAACACAAAACAAAAAAAAACAGGCCACGCATGGTGGCTCACGCCTGTAATCCCAGCACTTTGGGAGGCCGAGGCACGTGGATCACCTGAAGTCAGGAGTTTGACACCAGCCTGGCCAACATGGTGAAACCCCGTCTCTACTAAAAACACAAAAATTAACTGGGCATGGTGAGGCATGTCTGTAATCCCAGCTACTCAGGAGGCTGAGGCAGAAGAATCGCTTGAACCTGGGAGGTGGAGGTTGCAGTGAGCCGAGATCGCGTCACTGCACTCCAACCTGGGGGACAGAATGAGACTCTGTCTCAAAAAAAAAAAAAAACCAAAAACACAGATCCTGAAATTTGATGGTATTTGGTTCTTAATCCCAGCTCTGGATTTAAAACCTATATGATGCTAGGCAAGTTACTAAGTTCCCTCAGCTTCTTTCCTCATTGATAAAAAGGCACAATTGCAGTTAGAACTGTTGCATACACGGTTTTCAGCACAGGGCCCGACACACAAAGCACCATATAAATATAAACTATCGTGATTATTTTTAGACAGTATGGTCATAACCCAGACATCACTCTTCACTGGGTGACAGGTACATAGCTTCCAGACATGGTTCCTAAGTGGAAATAAACTGTCTCCTTTGGAGTAGTTTTGGAAACCAAATCTATAAAGTGACAGTAACTATCATAAACAAGGAACTGCCCTTTGAAAATTAGAAGAAAAGTGTCCAGTGTAACAGAATAATATGGAGTTAAGGAAGGAGAGAAGGAAGAAAGGAAGGGAAGTGTGTGCACATACACATGTGCACACACACATACACACAGAGCAAAAGCAGGGAATGAGACAATTTTTTTAAATGGGTATTCCAGTCCATATTTGCTCAGCACTAACAGTGTGCTTAAAGACTGAAAATTAGATAGAATCTTTATTTAAATGGTTTGTTCAATGGACAAATTAATGATAGTGTTCATTTCCCAAAGCTGCACATGTTTTCCATTAAGGATTATTTAACTAAACCTAAAATCTGGAAAAGGCCAGTAAAAGAAAAACAAAAAGATGGTCATATAGTTAATCATATTAATCATTTGCTTTCAAGGAGTGTATATGCTAATGGAAGAGACACAGGCAAAAAAGAATTTTAATATCACAGTAACACAATAAGGTTTCAGACAGATTTGTACAGGGTACAGTGAGAACAGAGGAAATGGGGAAATAATGTCAAACTACAGGTTCCAAATTCCTGGAGATGACACCTGAGCTGAGTCTTGAAGGTGGTGGGTGGTGTAAGAATGAGCCAGCGAAGGAAGTGCAGTGGTTGACATAGCTGTCCTGGCAGAAGGAACAGCAAGAGCAAAGGGTGGGTGGCGGGGGGTGGGGGTGGGGGGGGCGGGTGGCACAGCAGTAACATGTGCTGGCAACCACAAGCAATTCAGTATTACCACAAGATCAAGTCTAAAGTAGAGCATGGCTTACAATAGTGTGGTATCTCACAAAGGGGGGAAATGGCATTTAAAGAAATTTTTTCTTCAAGTTTTCCCACTGTATATAATAAACCCTAGAAAAAAATAAAATACATTCTAGCAAAAATATTTGTTCAAATAAGCACTTTCATCTTAGAATACCTATTTCTATGGTGAGCAAAGACATTAAGTTTTTGAAATCTGGGCTTAACTTCCATAAATAGTCTGCATTTCCTCCCTACTTTTCTCTGTAAACTGAGATTTAAAGCATTTAAAAGCAGTACTTTTGGCTGAGCATGGTGGCTCATGCCTGCAATCCCAGCACTTGAGGAGGCTGAGGCAGGAGGATTGCTTGAGACTAGGAGTTCCATGCCAGCCTAGCCGACATAGCAAGACCCCCATCTCTAAATACATGCATACATACATACCTACATACATAAAAGCAGTATTTTTTTTTTAACTGGCAGGAGTCTTGATATGGTTTGGCTCTGTGTCCCCACCCAAGTCTTATCTTATAGTTCCCATAATTCCTATGTGTTGTGGGAGGGACCCAGTTGGGAGATAACTGAATCATGGGGGTAGGTCTTTTCCATGCTATTCTCATGATAGTGAATAAGTCTCATAAGATCTGATGGTTTTAAAAACAGGAGTTTCCCTGCACAGGCTTTCTGTCTTTGCCCTCTGCCATCCATGTAAGACATGACTAGCTCCTCCTTGCCTTCCACCATGATTGTGAGACCTCCTCAGCCATGTGGAACTGTAAGTCCACTGAACCTCTTTTTCATCCCAGTCCCAGGTATGTCTTTACCAGCTGTGTGAAAACAAACTAATAGAGGTCTGATGACCTTTCCTATAAAATGTGAGATCTAAAAGAATCACAGCAGAAGCTGAGACAACACTTGTCATAGAAACCTGTAAAACTGATGAATGATTTGTAACTCTTTGCTTAGGAATACATTTTTCAAATCATTTTTGGAGAACTCAAATGTGAGGGCTAAACATCATTGCTAATTTTATGGGCACACATGTAGGCTAAACACTCCTAAAAGCAATAACTTAACCATGCCCTGAGAGTGACCCGTATGACAGATGCTCCTGAATGTGTGCTCTGAGCTAGGGAATCCAGGAGTGGCCAACTTGGAGATACACTTCTTGTCTATGATAAATAACTGAGCCCCTGGCCTGTCCTGTGGAACATGGGCCATACAAGGGTTTGAGGCCCTGAGTTTTGTGTTAAATGAAGGTGGCCAAGTGAAAGCTATTAGGAGGGTGTTAAGTTAAAAATGCTATATAAACTGCATAATGTTTGCAGGTGGCTGCAGTTTTCCTGCCCAGCCTGCTGCCACTGGGCTATGCAGTTACACTGTGCCGCCCATGGTCACTGAACTATAGGAAGGTGCATACTGCCACTGGACTCTCTCCCCTGTATGTAACCCCCTAATGAAACTCTACGTCTCATTTTGCTGGCTTATGGTCTCTTCTTTGGCTTCTTGAACCTGGTGCCTTCCTTCTTTTTTTTTTTAATAGAGAACAGAGAGTTTATTTTTAAATATTTTTCTTTCTTAGTAGAGATGGGGTTTTACCATGTTAACCTGGCTGGTCTCAAACTCGTGGTCTCAAGTGTTCTACCTGCCTCAGCCTCCCAAAGTGCTGGGATTACAGGCGTAAGCCACCACACCCGGCCCCCATTAAGATTGATAGAGGTTTGGCACAACATCAGGGAAGTAGTATCCAATGAAGGGAGCATATTTATGGCTATTTTGTTTGTTGTATGTATTTTAAATGTCACAGAGCCTCTGTTTTCAATGCTTTGAATGCTCTGTTTTCAATGTTCCAGTTGGCCTCGATCAAAGATATCAATCTCATAACCCAGTCACTCTGTGAGCAACTGAGACTTATTTTGGGGAAGAGGACACAGCACAAAACCTGCATCCCCTGCCCCTTTCCTTACCCTCTCCAAGGCACCTGAATGTTCAAATACATTAGGTAAGGCCTGATTCACAAAAATCCTCCTTGTCCTTTACTCTGAAGGGCAAAAACCTTGGATGATCCATAAAAAGAAATTCCATAGGGAACAGATTTCTGTAAAAACTACTTTGCCATGTTTAGCAAGAATTCCACTAGCTCGTTTGAGAATGATAAGTGTGCAGAGAGAAGAAATTGCTAAGGAAACGATGAGTAAATTATATGGTACTTGATAGTGTACTTCAAAAGCATGACAATCAATCCATGACTGCTGATATAAATAATTCAGAAGACATATTCTTACATTTCCTTGTAGGTGTAAAAACACTACTTCATCCCTAGCTATATGTTTACTCATTAGTCTTTCCTCCTATTAAACACTCCTAGGCAAGGAAAGGGGTTGTCCTATGGTATTGGATATAAGATGTGAAACAGAAAAAAAAAATAATGGGAGAAAAATTATAAGCAGTTTCCAAAGGCTGGGCGTGGTGGCTCACTCCTGTAATCCCAGCACTTTGGGAGGTGGGCGGATCACTTGAGGCCAGGAGTTCGAGACCACCCTTGCCAACATGGCAAAACCCCGTCTCTACTAAAAATATAAAAATTAGCCAGGCGTGGTGGCGCAACCTACTGGGGAGGCTGAGGCAGGAGAATCACTTGAACCCGGGAGGTGGAGGTTGCAGTGAGCCAAGATCCGCCACTGCACTCCAGCCTGGCAGACAGAGCAAGACTCAATCTCAAAAAAAAAAAAAAAAAAAAAAAAAAGTAGTTCCCAAATCATGCCAATGGAAAAATAATTCCAAGAAGACCCAGATAAGTAATTCAATCTCCTGTATTTGTCAAATGTTTATAATATACTGTGATTCTTAGTAAATCATTTTGAATTTAATACTGCTATTCTCTTTCTAAGAACTTCAAGTTTAATGACTTGTACAACTAGCTCTGCAAGAGAAAGATGCTACTACCATTTGTTCTCAATGATGCCAGTCCTCTGAATTTAAATTCCCAAACAAATCCTTCAGGATCAAATTATTTTTACACTGACCAAGGGAGGTGGCTTATTCAATAAATCATCTGAAGAATTTTAGTTTCAATAAACCTTTTCAAATAATTTGTTCTGAAGGAAATGGGGCAAATTTAATACCATCAAAGACTGTCTTGGCTACAGGCAATAATATGCATAAATCCTACAAACATAATGTTGAGTAAAAGACGCCAGACACAAAAGAAGATATATTTTACAATTACATGGGTATAAAGTTCAAAAGGAGCAAAACTGATTATTTTCAAAGTCAGAAGTGGGGCACAAGAGAAGCTTCTGGGGTGGCAATAAGGTTTGGTATCCTGATCTGTGTGCTGGTTACATGGGAGAGTTCAGTTTGCCAATTTTTATTAATCTGTAAACTTATGGTTTATGCTTTTTTCTGTAAATATATTTCAGTAAAAGTAAAAAATTAAAATCACAAAGGTCATCATGGGTCCTGCTTCAGTGAAGCGCCTGGGTTAAAAATCAACATTAGAGGACAGGCGCGGTGGCTCACACCTGTAATCCCAGCACTTTGGGAGACCAAGGCAGGCGGATCACCTGAGGTCAGGAGTTCGAAACCAGCCTGGCCAACATGGCAAAACCCTGTCTCTACTAAAAATACAAAAGCCGGGTGTGGTGGTGGGCACCTGTAGTCACAGCTGCTTGGGAGACTGAGACAGGAGAATAGCTTTTGAATCCGGAAGGCAGAGGTTGCAGTGAGCCAAGACCGTGCTATTGCACTCTAGCCTGGGCAACAAGAGCAAAACTCCGTCTCCAAAAAAAAAAAAAAAAAAAAAAGAAAAAACTCAACATTAGAGTCCAGAATAGGAAAACCTACAGTAGATTAGTTGTTGCTTAAGGGCTGGGGATGAGTGGGTGGAGGAATAACAGGACTGAGGGTTGAAAGGTATGGAGTTTCTTTCTGAAGTGACAAAAGTGTTCTTTTCTCACTCTGTCGCCCCCACTGGAATACAGTGGCGCCATCTCAGCTCACTGCAACCTCTGCCTCCCGGGGTCAAATTATCCTCCCACCTCAGCCTCTCGAGTACCTGGGACCACAGGTATGCGCCACCATGCATGGCAAATTTTTTGTAGAGACAGGGTTTCACCATGTTGGCCAGAGTAGTCTCAATCTCCTGGGCTCAAGCAATCCGCCTGCCTCGGCCTTCCAGAGAGCTGGGATTATAGGTGTGAGCCACCGTATCAGGGAGACAAAAATGTTCTAAAATTTAATGTGGTGATAGTAACACAACACGGAGAATATAGTATAAAAACCATTGAACTGTACACTTAAAAAACAAAAAAACAGGAAAACTATTATCTTATAATCTTAATGGCTCAGTGTCGTTCACTGGTCCCTCCTTTTTTATTCCCCTGACTCCCAGACTGGGTTATCAGTAGAATGAGTACAAATGTACATTTTGTTTCATTTATTCTTTTTTTTTTTTTTTTGAGACAGACTCTTGATCTGTCACCCAAGCTGGAGTGCAGTGGCACAATCTCTGCTCACTTCAACCTGTGCCTCCCAGGTTCAAGCGATTCTCCTGCCTCAGCCTCCAAAGTAGCTGGGATTACAGGTGTGCACCACCCTGCCCAGGTAATTTTTGTATTTTTAGTAGAGACAGCATTTTGCCATGTTGGCCAGGCTGGTCTCAAACTCCTGACCTCAGGTGATCTGCCCACCTCAGCCTCCCAAAGTGCTGGGATTACCAGTTGTGAGCCACTGCCTTCATTTATTCATTTTTTAGAGATGGGGTCTCACTATGTTTCCCAAAGTGCTGGGATTACAGGTCATGAGCCACTGCCTTCATTTATTCATTTTTTAGAGATGGGGTCTCACTATGCTGGCCAGACTGGTTTCAAACTCCTGGCCTCAAGCAATCCTCCCACCTCGGCCTCCCAAAGTACTGGGATTACAGGCGTGAGCCACTGTGCCCATCCCAAAGGTACATTTTCATTTGAAGACAAAGCTAATGAAAATCACATTACCTGAGTTTCATTCTGCCACCCCCACCCCCGACCTCCACCTATTTATTACTCACTGCTTACCTTCTCTGTATGAGCAGCGATCAACAGGAGTCTGGGATTGGGGGATGAATACAGTGATTCCCAAACTTGGTTGCACGTTGAAATCACCTGGGGAACTTTGAAAGCTACTGATGCCCGAGTCCTACCTCTACAGATTCTATTTAATTGGCTGGGGAGCAACATAGGTATACACATTTTTTTAAAGCTCTCCGGGAACCAAACTCCAGACACATTATATATTGATATAATACACTGATACATTACCTAAACACACACACACATACACACACATACTCCTCAGGTGATTCTAATATGCAGCCCAAATTGAAAGAATTTTTAGTGATTTTCCCAAAGAATTGAAAATCTAAATTCTCTGCCATTTATTAGTTCTGTGATGTGTAAAACTATTTAATCTCTCGGAACTTCAAGTATGACTTTGAGACATACCTAGGGCATATTAGGTTTTTAAAAAATGTTAGCTGCCTTTCCTTTTGTCTTTCCCTTCAAAAATTGGAGAATTTTATTTTTCAAAAAAGCAATTGTGTTGTCACTATTATGTTCCTTTCTGTTCTTCAGAGCCCTGTGCCTAGTGCTTGCTCTCTAATGTAAGTTAAGGAACCTCTTGTGCTCTGGCTTCCTGGAACCTTGGATTTGTAGATTGAGAATCTGATCTCTGCCTTGGCTGACCTCTCAGGATTTGGTAACCAGACCACCTGTCAGTTCTTTTTTTTTTAAGACAGAGTTTCGCTCTGTTGCCCAGGCTGGAGTGCAGTGGTGTGATCTTGGCTCACTGCAACTTTCGCCTCCCAGGTTCAAGCAATTCTCCTGCCTAAGCCTCCTGAGTAGCTGGGACTACAGGCGCGGGCCACCACACCCAGCTAATTTTTGTGTTTTTAGTAGAGACGCGGTTTCACCATATTGGAGAGGCTGGTCTTGAACTCCTGACCTTGTGATCCACCCACCTCGGCCTCCCAAAGTGCTGGGATTACAGGTGTGAGCCACTGCACCCAGCGTCAGTTCTTTTCTGATTCTGGTTTTCCCTGTTCATGCTGTCTTTACCGCTGCTGAAAAGCCAAGCATGCCATGTAACAGGCTTTCCATTTATCTTTATGAAGTAGGAATTCGTATTTAGATCAACAAGGAGAATGAAGTTGGGCAGTCTAGATAATGGGCTATGAAGAAAAAAAGGAAAAGTCATGAGAACACAAGGTGTCAAGCAACATGGAGGGTCTTGAAGGGGTTTCTAGAGAGCAGGGGTTGCAAACTGGCGGCCTGCAGGCCGCACCTAGCTCCAATGTTCTGTTTAGCCCTCACAGTGTTCAAAACGTTTCTGAACTGATTGCTGGCTTTTAAAATCGAGAAATTTCAGCCAGGCGCGGTGGCTCACTCCTGTAATCCCAGAACTTTGGGAGGCCAAGGCGGGTGGATCACGAGGTCAGGAATTTGAGACCGCCTGGCAAATATGGTGAAACCCTGTCTCTACTAAAAATACAAAAATTAGATGGGTGTGGTGGTACGCGCCTGTAGTCCCAGCCACTCAGGAGGCTGAGGCAGGAGAATCACTTGAACCTGGGAGGTGGAGGTTGCAGTGAGCCGAGAGCGTGCCACTTCACTCCAGCCTGGCTGACACAGTGCGACTCCCTCTCAAAATAAATAAATAAATAAATAAAATAAAACTGAGAAATTTCAACAAAAATCCAGATGTCTAGCTTCTCTCGAAAAAGACGACAGTCTGGCAACAATGGACTCACTGTTCCACATGGAACCAATGAGGACATCAGTAGCTGCTACTTCCTTGGGATGCGGTATCCTCTCTCCAGTTTTTTGCAGCTACCACCACCACCTGCTTCACTGTATTGACTGGCCAGCCTCTCCAGGTATCTGAGTTTTTTTTGTTTTTTTTTTTAAGAGTTGGAGTCTGCCAGGCGCGGTAGCTCACGCCTGTAATCCCAGCACTTTGGGAGGCCAAAGCTGGTGGATCACGAGGTTAGGAGTTCAAGACCAGCCTGGCCAGGTTGGTGAAACCCCATCTCTACTAAAAATACAACAATTAGCTGGGCGCGGTGGCAGGCACCTGTAATCCCAGCTACTCAGGAGGCTGAGGCAGGAGAATTGCTTGAACCCGGGAGGCAGAGTTTGCAGTGAGCCAAGATCGCACCACTGCACTCTAGCCTGGTGACAAAGCAAGACTCCGTCTCAAAAAAAAAAAAAAAAAAAAGAGCTGGACTGCAACCTCAAACTCCTGGGCTCAAGCAATCCTCAGGCCTTAGCCTCCCAAGTAACGAGGCCCACAAGCCTGCCACCACCAAGCCTGGCTAATTTTTTTTTTTTTAATTTTTGTACAGATGGGGTCTTACTATATTGTCTAGGGTGGTCTTGAACTCCTAGTCTCAAGCAATCTTCCTGCCTCGGTCTCCCAAAATGTTGGGATTACAGGTGTGAGACACTATGCCCAGCCATATCTGAGGTTTCAATCCCTGCTAAAGAGACAGGGCTTCCCTAAACTAGATGTTCAGTAACTATTTAGTAAATGAATGAATTAAAGTGGAAGAGACGGAGAAAAACGTGGAAGAAGAGGATGAGGAGAATCCCTCTACTAATAACACTCACAATAGTAGGTGTGGAAGGCCTCAAATAGCACATTGATAAGTATGGGCTGTGGCCTGAAGTACAAGGTACCTGAAGGTACTTTCCCATGCAACAACATGATCAGGACGAGTGTTTAAAAATATTTTAGGGTCGGACATGGTGGCTCACGCCTGGAATCCCAGCACTTTGGGAGGCCGAGGCGGGTGGATCACGAGGTCAGAAGATTGAGACCATCCTGGCTAACATGGTGAAACCCCGATCTCTACTAAAAATACAAAAAAAATTAGCCGGGCGTGGTGGCGGGCGCCTGTAGTCCCAGCTGTGCGGAAAGCTGAGGCAGGAGAATGGCGCGAACCCGGTAGGCGGAGCTTGCACTGAGCCGAGATCGCGCCACTGCACTCCAGCCTGGACGACAGGGCGAGACTCCGTCTCAGAAAAGGAGTCCTGAGACTCCTACTCGGGAGGGTGAGGTGGGAGAATCGCTTGAATCCGCGAGGCGGAGGTTGCAGTGAGCCAAGATGGCGCCATTGCACTCCAGCCTGGGCAACAAGAGCGAGACTCTGTCTCAAAAAACAAACAAACAAACAAACAAAAAACCACTATGTCTTTATACCTTACCAAGTTCCAGGAAGGATTTCAGATGGCACTAGCAGACAGGATGGGCTAAAGACTGCGACATCACATCCAGAAGTAACAGCCAAAGGGGTTTTCAGTAGATTTGGACAGGAAGTGATAAGGACATGAAGGAAACTGGAGCAGCAAGACAAGAGAGAAAGGCAGGACTGAGAAGAGGTAATCGTCAAGACCCGATGAATATCCGGGATAATGGCCCTGTGGCTCAAGAGCCAGTATCCAGAAGACTCAACCACTGTAGATAGGAACTCAGCACTGATGGGCTTGGGAAAAAACACAACAGGATTTGGTTGTCAGGGAAGAGACATGGTAAAACTAATCAACATTTCAGGGCCTAAACAAAAAAGGCATCAGACCTGGAGGGAGAGTGAAGTTACTGGGCAGTAATAACAGCAGCACCCAGGACCCAAGGAGGGAAGGCTGTGTGGCTGCAGCCACTCAGGTGCCCCCGGGTCCATTCAGGCCTGCCTGATTTGCAGCAATTAGACTCAATTCTAAGATCCACATAAGCTGTAATCCTTCTCAGTTGCTGCCATGATTGTCTCCTGCACTGGGCGGGTCTGTGCCTGGAGGTGACAGGTACAGGTGTCTAGGGTCTGAGGGTCAAGACAGAAGCTGGGCTAAGAAGTCTAAGGTAAGCAAAGTCAACCTGGACCTCCCCAGAAATTAGCCAAAAATGTGGGTATGGGACTCAGGAAAAAAGTTAGGCTTGAAATAGAGATTTGGGAGCAATCTCCCAAGAGCTGAAGCCAAGAAGAGAGTGCCAAGAGAAACACAGATGACTGTCAAAGCCTATAGAGGAGCCACATTTAAGGGAGGGAGGGAAAGGAGGCAGCTACTCTGGCAGTCAAAGACGTATACACAAAAGCCCAAAACACCTGAGGCCAGGCATGGTGGCTCACGCCTGTAATCCCAGCATTTTGGGAGGCCGAGGCGGGTGGATCACATGAGGTCAGGAGTTCAAGACCAACCTGGCCAACATGGTAAAACCCGTCTCTACTAAAAATACAAAAGTTAGCTGGGCATGGTGGTGGGCCCCTGTAATCCCAGCTATTCAGGAGGCTGAGGCAGGAGAATCGCTTGAACCTGGGAGGCAGAGGTTGCAGTGAGCCAAGATCACACCACTTCACTCCAGCCTGGGCCACAAGAGCAAAACTCTGTCTCAAAAAAAAAAAAAAAAAAAAAAAAAGTTAACAGAAAAGCACCTGAGATGAACAGAATCCTACAGCTTCACAGAAGCGAAGAAAATAAATTTAAAGAAGGGGGTGGTTAACAGCCACTTACTGAAGAAAGGACACGTAAGACAAAGACCAAAATAGACCAAAAGCAGGTAACCTTCAAAAGATTTTCAGAGAAAGGGGTGGAAACCAGACTGCAAGGGGTTAAGAGAGTAGGTGTTGAGGAAGTTAGAGAGGAGCCAGACAAACCCTAGTATTTATGGTAGTAAGGTTTGAGCTGTGTTTGTTTGGGCTGTGCAGTTGCTAGGTTATGACAAGCACACACTGAACTCCGGCTCTGCTGCCCTTTTTTATGTCTGGCATTCTCAGAAATCACCTGGATCACCTAGTCTTACCTAGTCCTAAGGAATAACTGAACTTGTTATATTTCTTCCTTTTCAAAGTGGAAGCCAGCGGCTCCCTAATGCACCCATGGTTGCCAACAGTCCTTCACCATGTGGAATGGGGTCAAAAAAGCATCATGGTGTCCATGGTTTTGGGAGTGTGGAAGGGTCACTGAGCATCAGGCTGCCTATGAAGAAAGGAGTTATGTTCTTCCCTTCTCTTTGTACATTTCTTTTTACTTCCCAGTGCCCAGTGGCCTTGGTAAAAAACATTAGATGTGTAAATGATGTGAGCATGGCAGACAACTGCCAGCTTTCTAGCAGTTGTTCCCAATCATCATTGTCGTCATGGAAAGAGGACTAAATCAGGAGTGTGGACACCAATGGGCAGCCTGCTAATTTTATAACTGTAATCCTTTTACACAACACAGGTCCATGTTCACATGCATGCAAGAGTAACATGAAGTTAAACTCAGCACTTTCCGCACAGTAGATGCCCTACTATACTCGAGTAAGCAGTTAAAGATGGTCATTCCTCATAAAGACAAGCTGAAGAAAATCTTCCCTTTTCTTCAACATATTCAGACTTTATTTTCATCCCCTTTAAAAAGACAAGTTGGACAGGCACTGTGGCTCATGCCTGTAATCCCAGCACTTTGGGAGGCCAAGGCAGGCGGATCACAAGGTCAGGAGATGAGACCATCCTGGCCAACATGGTGAAACCCCAACTGTACTAAAAATACAAAAATTAGCTGGGCGTGGTAGCGCGCGCCTGTAGTCCCAGCTACTCAGGAGGCTGAGGCAGGAGAATGGCGTGAACCTAGGAGGCAGAGCTTGCAGTGAGCCGAGATCATGCCACTACACTCCAGCCTGGGCGACAGAGTGAGACTCCGTCTCAAAAAAAAAAAAAAAAAAAAATCATGAAATTGAGGTGTTTTGTTGAAATACTTATGGATGATATGATGTCTGGGATTTATTTCAAAATAATAATATGGGGGAGTGGATAAAAGTATAGATAAAATAAGATTAGCCTTGTGTCGATAATTATTTAAGTTTGGTGATGGGTATGTGGAGATTTAATACACTATTCGACTTTTTTCCATGATATAGATTTTAAAAATTAATGTATTTATGTAAATTAGATAGTATCTTGTAAACAAGTGAAAGGCAAGCAATAAACTGGGCAAAATATGCAATATGCGTATTTCAATATGCAGCTAATAGAAAAAAATTTCATAAGTGGGTAATTCATAAAAGAAGAAATACAGGCCAGGTGCAGTGTCTCACGCCTGTAATCCCAGCACTTTGGGAGGCTGAGGTGGGCTGATCACTTGAGGTCAGGAGTTTGAGACAAGCCTGGCCAACATGGCAAAACCCAATCTCTACTAAAAATAGAAAAATTAGCTAGGCGCAGTGGCACACGCCTATGATCCCAGCTACTCAGGAGGCTGAGGCAGGAGAATCCCTTGAACCTGGGAGGCAGAGGCTTCAGTGAGCCAAGATCGTGCCACTGCACTCCAGCCTGGGTAACAGAGTGAAACTTCATCTCAAACAAACAAACAAAAAACACAAAAAAATATGAAATACAAACAACCACTTATACATTTTTATATATAAGTATAAATACACTCAACTTCACTAATTGTAGAAGACAGAATAATGGCCCTCCCAAAGGTGTCCATGTTCTAATCCACAGACCTGTGAATATGTTTCCTTACAGAACAAAAAGGGACTTTGCAGCTATGATTAAATTAAAAATCTTCAGATGGGGAGTTTATCCTGAAATATCTAGGGGAGCCCACTGTAATACGGAGAGTCCTCATAACAAGGAGACAAGAGTGTTAATGTTAGAGAGAAGGCTACGTGAGGAAGGAAGCAGCCAGTGAAGGAGATATAATGACATCATGTTGGTGGCTCTGAAGACGAAGGAAGGAGCCATGAGCCAAGAAATGCAGGTGGCTTCTAGAATCTGGGAAGGGCAAGGAAACCAATTCTTTCCTAGAGCCTTCAGAAGGAAGCAGCCCTGCTGACACCTAGAGGTTAGCCCAGTGACTATGCCCGGAAAACACTCAACATACCATCTGATCCCACTTTAAATTCTTGCCTACTGACTTCCAGTGGGCTGGAAGGGGTCCCTATCTCCGCCAACACTACAATAATGCAATATTTCCCACCAATTAACCCTCCTACTCTCCTAGACAGCTATTTTACAGCTTCTGAGCTTTCCTCAAATCTCCCAACTTCTCTTTTGGGTCATGCTGTTTGCTGGAGGGAGGGACTTCACCACATACTTACGAAGGGGTCATGAGCAACCAGAACTTCCTTTTTTGTTCATCTGCTACAGGGTTTCACTTTGTCACCCAAGCTGGAGTGCAGTGACATGATCACAGCTCACTGAAGCCTCAAACTCAAGCAATTCTCCTACCTCAGCCACCCAAGGCGCTAGGACCACAGCTGCATGCCACCACACCTGGCTAATTTTTAAATTTTTATAGAGATGGGGGTCTCACTATGTTGCCCAGGTTGGTGTCAAACTCCTGGGCTCAAGACATCCTCCCAAAGTGCTGGGAATACAGGCTTGAGCCACCACATCCTGCAACTGGCCCAGAACGTTGAAACTCTCCCACCTCTACTTATGTATGCCAGCATCTGTATCCACCTACTCCTCTATCCCACTTGTTACTTTCAATACACTGTGCTCCTGTCTAAAACCAATCCCTCCCCTCTCACCTCAAGAACATTGCTTCTGTAGTTCTCCATCATTGTGAAATTTTTCCTCTCCACTGGCTCATTTGTACCAGCATACAGACGTGATTTTAAAGCACCCAGTGTAAAAACAACAGAATTCCTCCTACAATATCCCTCTCTAGCAATCAGTCAGTTTCTCTGCTCCTTCTTAGAGCAAAGCTCCTAAAAAGAGATTTTTATACTTGCTGTCTCCAATTCCTCTTCTATCCTTTTTGAACCCACTTCAATGGGCTGTTAATCCATCCTCAGCACAGTTCTACCCAGTGGGAGTCATTATTTCCATTGTACAGAAGAAGAGCAGAGTCTCAGAGAGTTTGGGCAACTTATTCAAAATCACACTCAGCCTGACCCTAAAGCCTATGCCCTTTCTACTCACTGCTTCAGCCTGGCCCTCAAACTTTAGTTTCTTACTCACATGTAAACTGTACTGCCTAGCCAGACTCCTGTAACACTGGCCTTGTTACATGTCTTGTAAAGTGTTTATTAGATTTGATTCCAATTCATTTATGAACCATAACATATTGATTTTGAAACTAATATATTTCAGATCTTATCTGGTTGTGTCATGGCTCACACTGACATAATATTTTCTCTTATAGTTGTTGTTTTTCAGAAGGATTTCATTAATATTTCTTTAGGCATGAGGCTATATTATTATAATCCATATTATACTATTTATTCATAAATTTATTATTTTCATTTTAACACATGCTCAATATAAGAATGTAGGAAATGGGAAACAAAAAATATACTTACCATAATTACATCACCAAATACAAATACTGTTAGCACTTCTGTTTCCTTCTAGATTTTCATTTTTTTTAGTTCTAATCATCGCAAATGTAGAAAAGTAATCTTGCAATTATTGTTAAAATATGCAAAGAAATCAACATAAAATAAAAGCACCAGTACTCAAGGATATATGATATGAATTTTTTTTTTGAGACAGAGTCTCGCTCTGTCTCCAGGCTAGAGTACAGTGGCGTGATCTCAGCTCACTGCAACCTCTGACTCCCCGGTTCAAGCGATTCTCCTGCCTCAGACTCCCAAGTAGCTGGGATTACAGGCACGTGCCACCACACCCAGCTACTTTTTGTATTTTTAGTAGAGACGGGGTTTGACCATGTTGGCTAGGATGGTCTTGATCTCCTGACCTCTTGATCTGCCAGACTTGGCCTCCCAAAGTGCTGGGATTACAGGCGTGAGCCACCACGCCCAGCCCTGAATGCTTAATTTAGCATAGGAAAAAACCGAAATGAAAACATTAATAAAAACAGTGACATAATTTCTTTCTTTCTTTTTTTTTTTGAGACGAAGTCTTGCTCTGTCGCCCAGGCTGGAGTGCAGTGGTGCAATCTCGGCTCACTACAAGCTCTGCCTCCCAGGTTCACGCCATTCTCCTGCCTCAGCCTCCTGAGTAGCTGGGACTACAGGCGCCTGCCACCATGCCTAGCTAATTTTTTGTATTTTTTAACAGCGACAGGGTTTCACCGTGTTAGCCAGGATGGTCTTGATCTCCTAACCTCGTGATCCGCCTGCCTCAGCCTCCTAAAGTGCTGGGATTACAGGTGTGAGCCACCGCACTCAGCCTAACATAATTTCTTTTATCTTCTGTAAAGTAGAAATAATACTAGCACTTCATTGGATTGTTGTCAGAATTAAGTTAGATAATGTATGGAAGGCATATAGTATATTAAATGGCAAATAACTGACCTGTAAGCAGTTACAACAGATTATCTCCTCAACACTTTATTTTTTAAATTCAGCCCTTTCCAGCTCAGGTCAAAGTTCTCTAACCTGGCACTGCTCTTCTACAAACTTTTGTTATTCTTTCAATTTCTAGATTCAAATTAGATTAGTTATTCTGTCAACCCAACAGATACCAGTGAAATTTATTCCCATGTCCTCTCTCTCACAAAGATGAATGTTGCTGAATTATTTTGTGGGTACTGAATGTCTCTCTTATGGGCCTAAATCTTTTCTCCAGTTTCAGTTGCAATTTGCCAACTCTAATCTTTCAGGAGTTAGGGCTGCTCTGCTTACACCACTGGTTTTTAACCTTTCTCTTTTGATAGCTACATCATCAGTTTTTGTTCACTTCTCCCTTGGGGTACTTTGGTAGCAAGGTTTCCATATTTTTAACACAGTACTTAGTTTCCCTGTCCATCTTTGACATATCACAGAATCAGGTTTAACATAAAACTTCCAAATACAATAGCGCCTGGTACAAGAAATATTTGTTGAATGAATGAGACCATTTCTTTTCTTTCTTTTTTTTTTTTTTGAGATGGAGTCTCACTCTGTCGCCCAGGCTGGAGTGCAGTGGCGCGATCTTGGCTCACTGCAACCTCTTCTTACCAGGATCAAGTGATTCTCCTGCCTCAGCCTCCTGAGTAGCTGGGACTATAGGCGCGTGCCACCACACCCAGCTAATTTTTGTATTTTTAGTAGAGGCAGGGTTTCACCATGTTGGTCAGGCTGGTCTCAAACTCCTGACCTCGTGATCCGCCTGCCTTGGGCTTCCAAAGTGCTGGGATTACAGGCATGAGCCACTGCGCCCAGCTGAGACCATTTCATTTTATGGTTAAAAAAAAAAAGAAAAAGAAAAGGATGCTGAAAATACACTATTAGTATTTATTAAGATGACCCTTAAAAGGGAGAAAAGGATTAAACAAAATCAGACTAATAATTTTATTTTTTTGAGGTGGAGTTTCACTCTTGTTGACCAGGCTGGAATGCAATGGTGCGATCTCAGCTCACTGCAAACTCCACCTACTGGGTTCAAGCAATTCTCCTGCCTCAGCCTCCGGAGTAGCTGGGATTACAGGCATGCACTACCACACCTGCTATATATTTTTTTGTATATTTAATAGAGACAGGGTTTTACCATGTTGGTCAGGCTGGTTTCAAACTCCTGACCTCAGGTGATCCGCCCACTTCAGCCTCCCAAAGTGCTGGGATTACAGGCGTGAGCCACCACGCCCAGCCAGACTAATAATTTTAAACCATTTGGTTTAAATAAAATATTTTTCTTATCCCCCCCAATTTGCAAAAAGGAATCTTGTTGACTTGGGACAACACTGTCATCTGGACTCCGCAAATAATATTCTAGTTACTGCATTTATATTTGTTTTATATTTCATTTATTTCTTTTTGAGACACAGTCTCACTCTTGTTGCCCAGGCTGGAGTGCAGTGGCACTATCTAAGCTCAATGCAACCTCCGCCTCCTGAGTAGCTGGGATTACAGGCGTGTGCCACCACACCCGGCTAATTTTGTTTGTTTGTTTTCACATGGAGTTTCGCTCTTGTTGCCCAGACTGGAGGGCAATGGCACGGATCTTGGCTCGCAGCAACCTCCACCTCCCAGGTTCAAGAGATTCTCCTGCCTCAGCCTCCTGAGTAGCTGGGATTACAGGCATGCACCACCACGCCCGGCTAATTTTGTATTTTTAGTAGGGATGGGGTTTCACCATGTTGGCCAGGCTGATCTCTAACTCCTGACCTCAGGTGATCCGCCCACCTCAGCCTCCCAAAGTGCTGGGATTGCAGGCGTGACCTGCTGTGCCCAGCCTGTTTTATATTTTAGCTACTTGTTTGAAGGCTTTTGGACTCAAACACAAATACTGATACAATTTTGGAGAATAATTCTATCCACTTATATTCTACCCACTGGAATACTCTATAGATGAGAAAGATAGACCTTGAAGAGGTCCAGAATATGCCACTATGGCATAAAAACTATTTCAAGCAGAAGGTATTTGAGCTTCTGAGATCTTACCTATCTAAAAGCAGAGTCTCCCAGTATAATTCAATTGTTATCAATTCCCTCCCTGGGAGCAACCAGGGAAGACTGGCTCTTATCACAGAAGATGAGATGTCTCCATACCACACCTAAACAGATATTGTCACAGAACTACCATATCTCCCATGTATTCTTCTAAAGGCCCTTTTAAATCATTTATTTTCCTATAAGTGCCGTTCCCCCCTACCTTAAGATGGTATATAAACCCCCCAATTTTTTTTTTTTTTTTTTGAGACAGGGTCTGGCTCTGTTGCCCAGGCTGGAATGCAGTGACACAATCTTGGCTTACTGTAATTTCCATCTCCCAAGTAGCTGGGCTTACGGGCACACGCCATCACACCCGGCTAATTCTTATATTTTTTGTAGAGATGGGGTTTTGCCACGTTGCCTAGGCTGGTCTTGAACTCCTGAGCTCAAGCAACCCACCGCCTGGGTCTCCCAAAGTGCTGGGATTACAGGCGTGAGCCACCGCGCCTGGACCCCCGAATTCTAACCACCTCTTTGAGTTACATTGTTCTGTGAACTCCTGTAAATGCATTAACTAAGATGTACAATTGAATTTTGTCTTTTCTCTTGCTAGTCTATCTTTTGTCATAATTTGCAGGCCCCCAGGAATGGAAACTAAGAGGTTAAAGGAACAGTTTTTCTATACAGGTGCAGCTATAGAAGCAAGCATTATGCATGGTTACATTAGCATCACTATTTGTGATGAATCTATAGCAAGGCAATTACTGCCATGGATGTCCCTACCTATGCCATCAACCCTGGAATTTGGAAATAAGAAAGGCATCAGACACAGCAGAGATTTGGCAAGGGACATGAAAGAGACTTCCAAATGCTTCCATGAAGTAAACTGCACTATAACCAGACTGCAATGTAAATATATCAACAGAAGGAGTCAGTGAGACCCTAAAAGGATAAGAAGGAGCCCAGGGAACAGCTTTGGAGTGATTTCTGCATGCATTATCTGGGGCAAGGGCCACTTGGCCACTCCATTGGAATACTATGATCTCCATATCAGGGAGGAGTCGAGGCTCCTAAACTCCCTCAGCTGAAGGACACTCCTTAAAATCACCTACATTCTTTTGTTGCGATGCTAAGTAGGCACTCAGTAAACGCTTACTGAATGCATGAAGAAGGCTCCCCCAGGCAGCCTTCTGATTGTAATCTGGCTTCCCTGTAACTTCCTATGGGGAGAATGTGCGGACAGGAGGAGTCTCTTCCTTCAGACAGTTAACATTTCTTCTTACACATTAACAAATGATCAAACACGAGTGTGGTGCAAGGTTCAGATAGCAAAAGCAGATTTCACAGGGCTTAAACAGTGTCTGCACCAGTGATGAGAACCAGACAGCACTCCAGGACCAGACACTGCGGAGGCAGCAGCCAGCACCCCAGAACACTCCACCTCTCAAAAGTCCCCCAATCCACACCACTTACCCTTAGTCACGTATGCAACTTCTACTGGTTTCCCCCAACCCCTAGACCTTTAATTGAATAAATATTTACTAAATGTCTACAAAGGGCCAGTCCTAAAATGTATACGACTGTGAAATAGACAAACAGGGTTTTTAGCCAGTCCTAAAATGTATACGACTGTGAAATAGACAAACAGGGTTTTTAGCCTCTTGAGGATTGAGGTCCCCTCAGCTGGGGATACAAGATAGCAAGAGGTGAGTTTAAGACAATGGATAAAAGCAATGCTAGAGGCATATGGGAGCACCAGATTCTGACAGAGTGGGAGAGAAGTCTTCCAGACTGAAAACTGAAGAATAAGCAGGCACCAGGATGTGAATGGAAAATGATCCTGAGCTTACCTTTCATTCATAATTTCCTTCCTTCTTTGGCTATCTATTTGATTCATAAGATGTTTCCAAGGTCATTTCATTTTCTTATTATTAGAGTTTAATTAAATGATAATTTAACCTAAATATAATTTCATTTTACCACGATGTTTCTAGGGTATCTCAGAGTAAATGCTTCTTTTGATTGATAAATAAATTTTAGTTCTTAAGCAAAATGCATAGTCCTCTGTAATGTCTATGAAAGGTTTTTTTTTTTTTTCTTTTTTTTTTTTGAGACAGAGTCTCACTCTGTCGCCAGGCTGGAGTGCCGTGGTGTGGTCTTGGCTCACTGCAACCTCCGCCTCCTGGGTTCAAGGGATTCTCCCGCCTCAGCCTCCCAAGTAGCTGGGATTACAGGCACGCGCCACCATGCCCGGCTAATTTTTGTATTTTTAGTAGAGATGGGGTTTCACCATGTTGGCCAGGCTGGTCTTGAACTCCTGACCTCGTGATCTGCCCACCTCAGCCTCCCAAAGTGCTGGGATTACAGGCATGAGCCCCCGCCGGACCTGTTTGTTTGTTTTTTGTTTTGAGACAAAGTCTTGCTCTGTCACCCAGGCTAGAGTGCAGTGGTGCTATCATGGCTCACTGCAGCTTGGAACTCCTGGGCTCAAGTGATCCTCGGGCCTCAGCCTCCTGAGTAGCTGGGACCACAGGCTTGAGCCACCATGCCCAGGTAATTTTTAAAATTTTTTATAGAGACAGGGTCTCACTATGATGCCCAGTATGGTCTCGAACTCCTAGGCTCAAGTAATCCTCCCGCCTCGGCCTCCCAAAGTACTAGAATAGTAGGTGTGAGCCACTGTGACGGCCCAATATATTTTTTTAATTTAATTTAATTTTTTTGAGACAGAGCCTTGCTCTGTCACCCAGGCTGGAGTGCAGTGGCGCAATCTCGGCTAACGGCAATCTCCACCTCCTGGGTTCAAGCGATTCTTCTGCCTCAGCCTCCCAAATAGCTGGGATTACAGTTGTGTGTCATCATGCCCGGTTAATTTTTGTATTTTTAGTAGAGACGGGGTTTTGCCATGTTGGCCAGGCTGGTCTCAAACTCCTGACCTCAGGTGACCCACCCGCCTTGGCCTCCCAAAGTGCTAGGATTACAGGCATGAACCACCACACCCAGTCTTAATTTTTTATCTCTAGGCCTGCCCTGAGATTTAAGCCTGTTCAACCCACAACCCAGGACAGCTTTGAATGTGGCCACAAATTCATATGCTTTCTTAAAACATTGAGATTTTTTTTTTTTTAGTTCATCGGCTATCATTAGTGTATTTTATGTGTGACCCAGGGAAGCCAAAATATTGGACACCCCTGATCTAAACCCATTGCCATACTTGGGGAAAAACATGCCCAGAGGGGATAATCTTTCCCCTCCCCAGTGGAGGGCTCAGGTCCATTAAACTGCCTGACCTCCCAGCATTCGGGTTCCTCAGAGATGCAGATAGCCCATTTCAGAAAACAGAATGCCCACAAAAGCCTGGGCTGCGCCTACAGGCTACCTGGGAGGTACAGGCACACACAGAGAAACAAGAGGTGGCAACCTACAGTAAATCATGTTTTACCATTTCAACAGAAGTCTGGAATTATAGACCAGAGCCATATTAAGTCAAATTCCTACTTTCCAGTGGATTTTCCTGTGTATTGTCTCTAGTCGCTTCCCTGTGGTGATCAGATGTAAAGCTTATTTTGAAAAATAAAAGGCCTGCACAGGTCAGGGAGTGGGTTGGGAGAGCCAGAGAAGAGCACATTCCACCCTACAGGAGGCCTGGAGGAGGGAGGCCTTCCAGGAAAGATGGATGGCAGGGAAGGCAGGCTGGGAAGGAGAGTGAGGGACAAAGGCATCAGGGCTGAGTAGTGGAAAGGCCGTCCCTCCAGAAGTTCTGCCACAGCCACATTCAGGATCTCCTAAGTGAGCTAGGCGGGGGCCTTAAAAAGAATGGGTAGGAAGTTAACACACTTACTGTGGAAGTGGGCTATGAAGAAAGAACAGGTGTAACAGCCTCTCAACATCTATAGACCAGCAAATGCCATAAAATTTTACTGCCCTTAAAACTCATGCATAATAGTTATTTAGTGAGCATAGGAACAGTGACTGGAATAATGAATACTTGCTATGTGTCAGGCACTATTTCTAGTTCTTCCCATACACAATATATATACATATACATATATATGTATACACACACATAACATTATGTATGTCCCCACTCATTTAATCCTCTCAACAACCCTATTGTTACCAGAAAGGAGTGACACTATGAGGTTGGTTCTATTATTATTTCCATTTTACAGATGATGATATAGGCTCACAGAGGTTAAGTAACCAGATGTAACTCATAGGTGAGTGCTTTGGAAACTCACTATATTGTCCAGGCTATTCTTGAACTCCTGGGCTCAGGCAATCTTCCCACTCAGCTTCCCAAAGTGCTGGGATTACAGGCACAAGCCACTGTGCTTGGTGTGAGAACATTCTGGAATGCCTAGAGAGCAGGGAAACATTCAGCATGGCTCTAGAGAAGGGGTCAGGTGGGCCAGGGGCAGGCAGTGAGGTGGTCAGTGTCAGGGCTGCTTTGTGACAAACACTTGAACTTCAGCTATTCTTATAAACCTGGATATTGAGGCAGCATTGTGTTTTTGTTTTTGTTTTTCCTTTGGTAGATATAGGGCCTCACTATGTTGACCAGGCTGTCTTTAAGTCCTGGCCTCAAGTGATCCTCCCGCCTTGGCCTCCCAAAGTGCTGGGATTACTGGGCCATGCTGCTCTATTGTATTCTTGTATACTGTTATGGATTCTGGAGCTAGATTGGGCTTGAATCCTGAGCTCTGCCACTTAGCAGCTGTGGTGTGACATTAGCCGAATGAGCATAATGAAATCAGCCTGACCAACATGGAGAAACCCCATGTCTACTAAAAATACAAAATTAGCGGGGCGTGGTGGCGCATGCCTGTAATACCAGCTACTCAGGAGGCTGAGGTAGTAGAATCGCTTGAACCTAGGAGGCAGAGGTTGTGGTGAGCCGAGATCGTGCCATTGCACTCCAGGCTGGGCAACAAGAGCGAAACTCTATCTCAAAAAAAAAAAAAAAAAAAGAATGAGCATAATGATACTGCCTACTCTACAGGGTGGTTATGAAGATTATATTAGCTAATATATGCAAAGTTATTAGAACAATGTCTAGAATATGGTCAAAGTTGACCACCACTAAAGGTCTATGTTAAATGACAAGCAGCAAATCGGAGTGGAAAGGACTATTATGCACAGCAAGGGGAACTGCTAACAACCTTAACAGCAAAAGGGAAAAGAGTGGCCAGGCTTGGTGGCTCATGCCTATAATCCCAGCACTTTGAGAGGCTGAGGCGGGCGGATCACCTGAGGTCAGGAGTTCGAGAGCAGCCTGACCAACATGGAGAAACCCTGTCTCTACTAAAAATACAAAATTAGCTGGGCGTGGTGGCGCATGCCTGTAATCCCAGCTACTCGGGAGGCTGAGGCAGGGAGGTGGAAGTTGCGGTGAGCCAAGATCGCACCACTGCACTCCAGCCTGGGCAACAAGGGCAAAACTCCGTCTTGAAAAAAAAAAAAAAAAAACAGAAAACACGGAAAATAGTATAATAAAAGACAGGTATGTACAGGACATGTGACCCTCCAGCCCTCAAATAAAAACTAGACATTCACAACCAGGTTGGGATAAAGAAATTGACCTGAGATAATGTCTACAACACTTAAGACAATTATCGGCAGCGCCGTGGCTCACGCTTGTAATCCCAGCACTTTGGGAGGCCGAGGTGGGCGGATCACGAGGTCAGGAGATCAAGGCCACGGTGAAACCCCGTCTCTACTAAAAATACAAAAAACTAGCCGGGCATGGTGGCGGGCGCCTGTAGTCCCAGCTACTCGGAGAGGCTGAGGCAGGAGAATGGCGTGAACCCGGGAGGCGGAGCTTGTAGTGAGCCGAGACTGCGCCACTGCACTCCAGCCTGGGTGACAGAGCGAGACTCAAAAAAAAAAAAAAAAAAAAAAGACAATTATCAGTTTTTAAGTTTTTGCTATAAAGGATCATTAGTGGTTAGCTTAATTATAATCCGGTGGTTTAACAAATCAATGTAGAAAAATGTTGATTGGGCCTTAGTCCTGTCAAAGATAAATTTTATGAAATTAAAATGAACTTGCATTTTTCAAACTTTGTGGCATTTACTTAGAGCAGAACTGGATTTACTGAAAGCAGAATATATTATTCAATATTACATATTAATTTTCAGAATAAAAATGTAAACATTAATTTAATTAACTCATTGGGTTTTTTAAACTACTGTTACTACAAATGACCTGCTTTTCAGCCAATATATACATAAAATTGAGATTTATTTCATAGTAAATTCCATGTATATGTAATTAACAGACCCTCTATAACCAACTATGTGCATCGACAAAGTGTTACTTACTGTGCTGTGTGCTGAAATGGTTGCCCTCTGCTAGAGGGATAGGTATTGCCTTAGGGAAGTACCCCTTTCAATTTCAAACCAGAAAACTAGGAACTGTCAGGGAAGGTGTTAAGAAGGCTGTCAGGACCTTTTCCTTGCCCTGTTTCTTGGCCTAGTCTTGAGGAATCTAGGTGAATACCCTTCTCCCCCACTAGACTTGGCTCTTAGAAAGAACTTGGCAAACATGTTTTGTTCTACTCTAGCCCCTACCATCAAGCCTGGCTAATGATTCCTTGGATGCTGGGAGTAAAGAGGGCCCAGTATGCATGAATAGCCCAAGAACTAGGAAGACAGGGATCCCCGTGAGCTGCAGAGGGTAAACAAATTCTATAAGCCACATGATCTCGATTGACATCACTCTCACTCATATAATTTATTTCTCCTAGCAGCTAGAACCCAGCTCAGCTGTAGACTAGATAATAATTCACAGCAACTGGTCCGCAGCCTTAAAGGGGGAAGCAGTGCCTCGTAGAGGCAATTATGCTGGTGGAAGCAGTAATTTGTGAGACCTGAGGAGATGGTCCATACATCTTGGGGAATACAATAATGATAATATGGTCCGGTTGAACCTCTCCACTGGGATCTTCTCCATTAAGTTACAAAGTTTGGGCTGGGCATGGTGGCTCATGCCTGTAGTCCCAGCACTTTGGGAGGCCAAGGCAGGAGGATCGCTTGCACTGAGGAGTTTGAGATCAGCCTGGGCAGCAGAGTGAGACTCTCTACAAAAATAAAAAACAAAAATAGCTGGGTCCAGGCACAGTGGCTCATGCCTGTAATCCCAGTACTTTGGGAAGCCAAGGCAGGAGGACTGCTTGAGCCCAGGAATTCAAGAACAGCCTGGGCAACATGGTGAAACCCTGTCTATAAAAAATACAAAAAAATAGCCAGGCATGGTGGCGCGCACTTGTAGTTTCAGGTACTTGGGAGGCCGAGGTGGGAGAATAACCTGAGTCCAGGAGTTGGGGGCTAAAGTGAGTCATAACCGGTCACTGCACTCCAGCCTGGGTAACAGAGAGAACTTGTCTGAAACAATAACAACAACAAAACAACCAGCCAGGCCGGGCATGGTGGCTCACACCTGTAATCCCAGCACTTTGGGAGGTTGAGGCAGGGGGATCACAAGGTCAGGAGTTAGAGGCCAGCCCGGCCAAGATGGTGAAACCCTATCTCTACTAAAAATACTAAAATTAGCCAGGTGCGGTGGTTGGCCCCTGTAATCTCAGCTACTCGGGAGGCTGAGGAAGGAGAATCGCTTGAACCCTGGAGGCAGAGGTTGCAGTGAGCTGAGATTGCACCACCACACTCCAGCCTGGGCAACAGGGTGAGACTCCGTCTCAAAAAAAAAAAAAAAAAAAAAAAAAAAACCTACTATGAAAAAAACCGACCAGCCAGGTGTAGTAGCACATGCCTATAGTCTCAACTACTCTGTAGGCTGAGGTACAACGATTGCTGGAGCCCAGGAGGTAGAGGCTGTAGTGAGCCATGATCATGCCACTGCACTCCAGCCTGGGCAACAGAGCAAGACTCTATCTCAGAAAGAAAGAAAAAGGAAGGAAGGAAGGAAGGATTGATTTGTGGTTTCATTTTTATTTAAAGAATGCAGTTGTGTGTGTGTGGTGGGGCGGGTTTCAGAGATGGGGTTAGGGGGTCGTGTCTCATTATGTTGCCCAGGCTGGACTCTAACTCCTGGGCTCAAGGGATCCTTCCACCTCAGCCTCTGGAGTAGCTAGGACTACAGGCACACATCACTGCACCCAGCTCAAATAATGCTGTTTTTTACAGTGTCATCTATTCCAAGGGTTGCTAACCTATTCCCTTCAACTCCATCAACTCACTCTGGGTCCTCACTTGGGTAAGAATAGACCAGGTCTGATGGCCCTTGGCTTGAATTTATTGAAAGGGTATAGACTAAGGTCAGCTAATTCCATTTAATGGAAAAAAAAAAGCTTATTGAACATATGACCACATACTAGGTAATGTAATGTGCTAGGTACCAAGCTATTACTGAATGTTAATGATACCTTCTATAAATGACAAGGTGTGGGATGTGTTTGGACTGCTTTATTTTTATTTTTTCTAGGGACAGAGTCTCACTATGTTACCAAAGCTGGTCTTGAATTCCTGGGCTCAAGCAATCCTCCTGCCTTGACCTCCCAAAGTGCTGGGATTACGGATGTGAGTACCACACCCAGCCTGCTTCTCGAGTTGGTGGATGACGACATGAGAAACCAAGAGGACTGTCTCTCCTTGTCTCCATGTGCTCTGACAAGATTGCAGCTTTGTCACAGGCCAGAAACAACTGGGAAACACTTCCTCTGTAAGTAGGCCTCTGTAATCTATTGGTTACTTTTCCACATCTCATAAATTATGTACTTCCCCAAGTGAGCTAACTTAGCTGGGAAGTAAGCAAAATTGACCCTTTAACAATAGGGGTTTGAACTTTCTCCCACAAGAATACAAGCTCCACAAAAGCAAACATTTTTGTCTGTTTTAATCATTGCTAAATCCCCAGTGGCATAGTAGCTGCTCACTAGCCGCTTATTTATTTGTTGAATAAATAAATGATGAAGCCAGGATTCAAATTTAAGTCTGTCTGGCTTTATTTATTTATTTTTCAGGAACGGGGTCTCACTTTGTTGCCCAGGCTAGAGTGCAGTAGTGTAATATAGCTCACTACATCCTCAAACTGCTAGGCTCAAGCAATCCTCCTGTCTCAGCCTCCCACGTAGCTGGAACTACAGGTGCACACCACTAGGCCTGGATAATTTTTTTTTTTTTAAGAGATGGGGGTCTCACTATGTTGCCCAGGCTGGTCTTGAAATCCTAGCTTCAGGCAATCCTTCTGCCTTGGCCTCCCAAAGTGCTGGGATTATAAGCAGGAGACACCGTGCCTGGCCCTGTCTGGCTTTATTTTATCTTTTCTCACCATTCCTATTCAACCTGTCTGGCTTTAAAGAGTAATTTTCAGCCGGGTGCAGTGGCTCACGCCTGTAATCCTAGCACTTTGGGAGGCCAAGACGGACAGATCACCTGAGGTCAGGAGTTCAAGACCAGCCTGGCCAACATGGTGAAACCCCATCTCTACTAAAATACAAAAATTAGCTGGGCATGATGGCGGGTGCCTGTAATCCCAGCTACTTGGGAGGCTGAGGTGGGAGAATCTCTTGAACCCAGGAGACAGTGGTTGCAGTGAGCCAAGATTGTGCCACTGCACTCCAGCCTGGGCGGTTGAGTGAGACCCCGTCTCAAAGAAAAAAAAAAAAGAGTAATTTTCTTCCTACTGTCTGTCTCTCTTATAATTATTCTCATCACCTACCATATAGTGTGAGGAAAATAAAAAAAGAATAAAGGAAAGGGGCAGGGCATGGTGGCTCACGCCTATAATCCCAGCACTTTGGGAGGCCAAGGTGGGCGGATCACCTGAGGTCAGGAGTTTGAGACCAGCCTGGCCAACGTGGTGAAATCCTGCCTCTACTAAAAATACAAAAATTAGCTGGGCATGGTGGTGCGTGCCTGTAATCCCACCTACTCAGGAGGCTGAGGCAGGAGAACTGCTTGAATCCAGGAGGCGGAAGCTGCAGTGAGCCAAGATCATGCCATTTCACTCCAGCCTCTGCAACAACAGCAAAACTCCATCTCAAAAAATAAATAATATAATATAATATAAAGGAAAGGAAGAATGAAAGGGAAGGAGAAAGAGATGGTACCAAAGAGGATGGGATGAAATTCAGGCTCGGGCATCAGCTGCAACATGGAGCCCCTTGGGTCTCTCCTCCCTAGCAAACTAGTAGTTTTGTTGGGGTTCCAGATGACATTTCTCTTCCACAACTGCTTCTACTTAATTTGTTCCCTAAGTCTGTTGTTATTTGTGATTATAAAAAAGAAAAGCTGGAAATTATGGAACAATTGAAAGAAGAAATAATCACACAAAACCCTTCCATCAAAATACAACTACTGTTAGCAGATTTTGAATGTCCTCAACACAAAGAAATGATAACTGTTTGAGGTGATAGATACGCTAATTACCCTAATTTGATCATTATACATTGTATACATGTATTGAAATGTCATATTGTATCCCATAAATATGTATGATTATGTGCCAATTTAAACAATTTTATATATATATACATATACATATATATCTACTCTTAGTTTATATCTTACTACATTTCCTTCTAAGCTTCTTCCTGTGTAAATATTTTAAACTTAGCTGGGATCATTCAGTAATTTCATATCTTGATTTATTCCTTTTTTACCATCATTTTTAATTTCTGTCATATACTAACATTATTTTGAGGTACATGATCTCATCATACTCAATGTAAAATTCTCAGTTAAATAAAGTGAGATTTTACTGCCAACTGGTATTAAATTTTCATGTTTTTCACATTGATTCTGTGAGAAGAGAATGTTAAAATTCCAGTTCTTACAACTGACAAGAGGAAAGATTTTTACAGTTCTCTCTGTCAAATATTTTTTAAACTGCAAAGAATCAATACAACACATGATTGTGTTTCTTTATAAAGCTGAGCAAATGCCATTATTCTCTGAGTATTTTCCCCTCCTAGGTCCCTCTAGATTACGATCACTGGGAGAATAAATGAATAGCCATTAACCCCAAAAGTGAACAATTATCTTGAACTATAAGGGAGGTGAAAATATCCAAATAGAAAGAAATTTGAATCAGGCTTTTTACTTAATATACACATAATGTTGTCTTCATCTAGTATATAAGACCATTCCATAAAGAGTTCTGTAGATTAATACAGTATGGAAGTAGTCTTAGTTATATAGCTGAAGGGAGTGACAAAAGATTTAAGAGAATATAGAATTTCTAAAACCAGCAAAAGGAACTATAGTATAGTGACTAGACTAGAGTTGCAGATCTGTTATGCCATTTACTAGCTATGTGACCAAAAGTGATCAAAAAACAAAACAAAACAAATAAACAAAACCCTATTCCCATAGGTTAGAGGTGGGTATTTTTAAGTATCAATCATAATTCAATTTAATCCTTACACCAATGCTATTAGGTTGGCAAGTTGCTTACCTAGTTTTTATCCTCCCTTCTATTGAGAGAATATGTCCATATCAAAACAAAACAAGAAAATAATTCATTTCCCAGGCACTCTGGCAGCTAAGAATGGACACAGTTCTTAACAAAATAGGTGGAAGTTGAAAGATGGAGATTCCTGGAAAGCTTTTCATACAGGAGGCAGACTGGCAACTACCAATGATTCAGGCAAGAATATGAAAGGATGCTAAAATTGGAGAGTGAAAGTTTGATGAGACACAGGATATTTATACACTATTAAAGCATGTTCCCAAATGATACTTACTAATTACAAGGGGAAAAAATAGTAACTGTACAATGGAGAAGACTGGTAGACAGTACTTTAAACTATTAATCAAAAGTGATATCACTGGCAGGGAGTGGTGGATCCTGCCTGTAATCTTGGCACTTTGGGAGGCCAAGGTGGAGGATTGCTTTAGGCCAGGAGTTCAAGACCAGCCTGGGCAACACAGCGAGACTCTCAACAGAAATCAAAATAAAATAAAATACATTAGTCAGGCATGTTGACAAGTGCCTGTAGTCCTAGCGACTCAGGAGGCTGAAGCAGGAGGATCCCTTGAGCCCAGGAATTTGAAGTTACAGTGAGCTATGAATGGGGCACAATACTGCAGCCCAGGCGACACAGTAAGACCCCATCTCAAAAAACAAAAACAAACCAAAAAAGTGGTAACACTAATAATGGGAAAAATAGATGTCATATACTTTCTGAGAGGATATACTATGAGAAGGACAGCACTTCTGTGATATTCTAATTGTGAGGCAAGCTCAGACAAACCTAAATTGAGGGGCATTCTACAAAATAACTGACCAATACTGTACTCTCCAAAACATCAAGATTATGAAAGACACAGAAAGATGGAGTAACTATTACAGATTAAAGACAGCTAAAGAGACATGACATCTAAACACAACACATAATCCTGAATTGGATCCTAGACCAAAAGAAAAAAACTTTTTCCCCAAAAAGGAAATTAGTGGGACTACTGCCAAAATTTGAATAAGGCCTGTAGATTAATTAGATAATGGCAATGTATCAGTGTTCATTTCCTGGTTTTGATTATTAAAATCATTGAGAAAATACTTTTGTCTTTAGTAATTAGACACTGAAGTATTTAGGTGGTCAAGTGACATCATGCCTACAAATTCCTCTCACATATTCAGGGGGGAAATATATACATTTAAAGAAAAGAAATGATGCCGGGCACAGTGGCCCACGCCTGTAACCCCAGCACTTTGGAAGGCCAGGGCGGGCAGATCACGTGAGGTCAGGAGTTCGAGACTAGCCTGGCCAACATGGCGAAACCCCATCTCTACTAAAAATACAAAAAATTAACTGGGCGTGGTGGCGAGTGCCTGTAATTCCAGCTACTCAGGAGGCAGAGGCAGGAGAATCACTTGAACCCGGGAGGCGAAGGTTGCAGTGAGCAGAGATCGCACCACCGCACTCCAGCCTGGGCAACAAAAGTGAAACTCCATGTCAGAAAAAAAGAAAAGAAATGATAAAGCAAATGGGGTAAAAAGGTTCACCTTTTGCAATCTCTCTGCAATTCTGAAATTAGTTCAATATAAAAAGTTAAAAGGGTAGAAGAATGGGAAAGGCACACTCATTTGTAGATACTTTTTACCCTTCACCTTTGCCCCTTTTCTTGCCCAGAATAATAAATGTGATGCTGGAGATAGAACAGTCAGCCTGTAACCTCAGGCCAAGGATGCCTGCACAGAAAAATTCCAGCTTGCATCCAAGCTGGCATCCTACAGCCTCTGTTGTTAGTCCTGCACTGCCTACCTCCTAATTTATTCAAGACACTCTTTAGTTTGGTGTTCTATTGCAGCACGTGGTAATCCAATTGATACAGCAAAATTAAATAATTTGCCCAAGGTTACAGCAGTCCAAAAGTGGCAACATCTGTCTAGGTTTGCAAAGAAAACATGCTTTTCTGGTCTGTATCATGCTGAAGTCTAGGCTTCTCTCTCTGTGAAACAGGAATAAGAATTTCTAGCAGTCCAGAACGAAAAACACACAGGAGACTGCCTATGGTAGGGCCTGGCACAGAGGACAGAGGCTCAAATGTTTGCCGAATCAATAATTCAAGAAACCAAGCACATCTGTTTTCAGTATTCTGGTATACTGAGCTATTTTAAGTACTGAAGGAAAAAAAAAAAAACTGTATTTATGTGGGTGCAATACTCTAGCTGCTGCAGATATTAGTCAGCAATTTCATTCAGTTTCTTGGATCTCTCTCACATTCGATCCTCACTGTATCCTTCACAGAAATCCTTCTACCCTCTCTTTGTCCATCAGCTCCTGCAACTCATGTCCCCATCAAAGGGGCAGAGTATGGATCCCATGTGAAAAGCTCTCTGAACACAGTGGCTTACTCAGCTGGGGCAGGCAAGTGTTAGACCACAAGAAGGACCATCCTTCCCAGGTTGTCAGAAAAAAATCAAAACTGCTGCACCAGGAAGGCCTAGCCTCTGGCCAGAGCTAAGCAGCTATCCAGAGGCTGAGGCTCAAAAAGCTTCATGCAACAGAGTTAAAGGTGCAGGAAAGAAGACACTGAAAGCTAATCAACCCATCAGCCATGCCCCGGGGCTTTTCTGAAGTTGATAGCAATCACTAATATATGTTAAAATGAAATGTGTTAAATACTTCCTTTCACTGATTGGTTTTAAATGGGACAAATTACGAACTTTTTAAAAAACAAAGATCCTGGTATTTATTACACCATAAATACCAAAATACCAGTATAGTCATTTTTCTCTGACCCAGATACTAGAACGAGACCTAGATAGCAGCACCCTCACATGAAGGAGACCGGCTGCTGCAATAACCTATACAGACCTTAGATTCTGAGCTATTTAGGAGTCAATACTCACATACTTGGGAAAGAGAGAGCACATCTAGGACTAGGGTCTAGGTCACTTTGGGTCACAGACTTTGTGCCCCTGTCCTGAAAAGGTCATGTGTGTAGGTATTGGAGGTGGGGAGAGGGCAGTGGGAAGGGCAAGTTGGATCTTTTCTAGTTCTTTTTTTTCCCCTGGAGACACAGTATTGCTCTGTCACTCAGGCTGGAGTGCAGTGGTGCAATCTCAGCTCACTGCAACCTCCGCCTCACAGGTTCAAGAGATTCTTGTGTCTTGGCCTCCCAAGTAGCTAGGATTACAGGCACGTGCCATGATGCCCAGCCAGCTAATTTTTTCTATTTTTAGTAGAGATGAGGTTTCACCATGTTGGCCAGGCTAGTCTCAAACTCTTGAGCTCAGGTGATCTGCCCACCTCAGCCTCCCAAAGTGCTGGAATTACAGGCGTGAGCCACCACACCAGGCCCTCTTCTAGTTCTTGGGTTTTTTGTTTTGTTTTGTTTTTCTTTGTTTTGTTTTTGTTGTTGTTGTTGTTTTTGGAGACAGAGTTTCCCTCTTGTCACCCAGGCTGGAGTGCAGTGGCGCGATCTCGGCTCACCGCAACCTCCGCCTCCCAGGTTCAAGCGATTCTCCTGCCTCAGCCTCCCGAATAGCTGGGATTACAGGCATGCACCACCATGCCCAGCTAATTTTGTATTTTTAGTAGACACGGGGTTTCTCCATGTTGGTCAGGCTGGTCTCGAACTCCCAATCTCAGGTGATCCACCCGCCTTGGCCTCCCAAAGTGCTGGGATTACGGGCGTGAGCCACTGTGCCCAGCCTCTTCTAGTTCTTTATACCACCCACAACTAGTATGGCGTTTGTGTGATCCTGTAAGGAAGCATCAGGGGCAGAGGCCAAACAGAAGACTTCTCTTCTTTGCCTCTTTGTACTTACAATCTTCTCATCTTCCATCCCTCTGCCCATGGACTCCTAAGCTACTGGCAGAAAATTATGTCCACACCCAACTACCTCTCCTTTTCCCAAACCACCTGCCTATGCCAGTTCTGGACCCTCCACATAACATCTGCAGGTTACTGAGCCCATCCTGATTATCTCCCTAGTGTATCTGTCAATCACAGGCCATTGGCATCTTAAAGTCAACTTCATTAAAAAACTGGAATTATGGCCGGGCATGGTGACTTATGCCCGTAATCTCAGCACTTTGGGAGGCTGAGGCGGGTGGGTCTCCAGGAGTTTGAGAGCAGCCTGGGCAAGATGGTGAAACCCCATCTCTACAATAAAATAAAATAAAAATTAGCTGGGTGTGGTAGTGCACACCTGTAGTCCCAGCTACGCAGGAGGCTGAGATGGGAGGATCGCTTGAGCCTGGGAGAAGGGGGTTGCAGAGAGGGGACCTTGGAAGTGTGGGCTGACTTTGGAAAGTTTTGGTCCAGGTCAGCTACCATCTGCTGGCCTGGAGGCCCAGTCTGATCTCAAGAGACAACTCTGTCATTCCCTCCCGCCACAAATACTTGCTTGGGGCATAGCCTCAGGCAAATGACAGAGATCAGCTGCCAACTACTCTAAAATCATAGCTTGCTGGGAAGTTGGCAATGACTCCATTAAAATCATCTTAAGCTTACATGGAATCTTGGCATCACCCAATGCGAACTTCAAAAGCTTTGGTCTAGCTATCGAATGGGACAGTAAAGACTGCAACCCTACCCTGGCTATTCAGGACATACTTGTTCAGCTGGCTTGAGGTGTTGGGGGAGAGACAATGGTGTTGGGAGGTAACAGTCAAATTCTCCACAAGAAACAGTGCTAGGGCCTGGATCTGATAAACTTGTCCCTCGATAAACAGTTTTATAAAAAGTCCTTTGGCCAGGCATGGTGGCTCATGCCTGTAATCCCAGCACTTTGGGAGGCTGAGGCGGGTGGGTCACGAGGTAAGGAGATCAAGACCATCCTGGCCAACATGGTGAAACCCCGTCTCTACTAAAAATACAAAAATTAGCTGGGTGTGCTGGCACGCACCTATAATCCCAGCTACTTGGGAGGCTGAGGCAGAATAGCTTGAACCTGGGAGGCAGAGATTGTAGTGAGCCAAGATCGCATCACTGCACTCCAGCCTGGAGACAGAGTGAGACTCCGTCGCAAAAAAAAATTGCAAATAAAATAAATAAATAAATAAAAATAAAAAGTCCTTTGGAAATGAAAATGGGATTTCCTAATTTAGGTGTTTCTTCTTTCTTTCTATTTTTTTTTTTTTTTTAGGTGTTTCATAAGTAATTCTGCTTATTGTATTTTCTTAAAAATGGAAACACACCTGGGTTATACTTCCTTTAAAAAAAGGGTATAGATTTGCTTGCTGATTTAAGTACAATGCAATGTCAAATTACGTTTATTAAATAATGTAACATGATCTTTTGAATCTTTGCAGAGGCAGAACTTACGCTAGCATACACTAGTGATAATGCTGGAAAAATAATTTCAAAAAAAACTGGCAAGCAGTTTAAGTACGTTAGGGGATACAGTGAGCATGTATCGTTTTTCTTATCCTGATAAACATTCTCCTGGCATACTATTCCAGATTTCCTAGGAGAAATGTGAATGTCCCTGTTCCCCAGCTCCTATGCCATATGCTTTGAGATGAGATGAAGACTTCTACTCCTTGCTTTAGAGGTGGGAATGTGACTCAAGGCCAATCAGAACATCTCAAACCTTAAACTACAGGAATTAGCTCACCACATAGGCATGCGACCCAATCAGGTTCAATGAGTCACAAGGAGACTTTTGCTGGGACTCTTAGGAGAGAGGTTGGGAGTCTTTGATGAACTTGGGCCTAGGATACTAGGACTATAGGTCCTGGCAGCCATCTTGCCCCGCATGGAGCCAGAGAAAAAAAAACAAAAACAGTTAAGGAGAGCAGAGTCCAGAAATAGTGGAAACCCAGATCACAGGGAAATTGGCTTGATACCCCAGATTAAGCCTCATCTGAAGTAACAGACTTCTCAGTAACATGAGCTAGTAGGGCTGGAGTTGAAGACTTACAGGGTAATATCTTTAAACGTTCAGTTGTTAAGAAATTGATAATACCGAAGATGATCAGGGTCTCCACTCTAATCATTATTGAGTACTTACTATGTTTCAAGTACTAAGTAATATGAACGTTACAGATATTATCTAATAAAATCCCAAAAACAACGACAGGAGGCAACAATTACCATTCCTTTAAAAAAAAGTAAAGCAGGAACTCTGGGCTCTATAGCATGTGAGACACCTCAACTATTCCAAGTCCTTACCTTGGTCTCATTTCTTGAGACGGAGTTTCGCTCTTGTTGCGCAGGCTGGAGGGCAATGGCAAGATCCTGGCTCACTGCAACCTCCGCCTCCCAGTTTAAGCGATTCTCCTGCCTCAGCCTCCCGAGTAGCTAGGATTACAGGCATGCACCACCACGCTCGGCTAATTCTGTATTTTTAGTAGAGACGGGATTTCTCCATGTTGGTCAGGCTGGTCTCAAGCTCCCGACCTCAGGTGATACACCCGCCTCGGCCTCCCAAAGTGCTGGGATTACAAGGGTGAGTTACCGTGCCCGGCCTGGTCTCATTTCTTATCTCCTGAGAGAGGTAGCTGTCCAACATTTTAGCCTCTGAATCTTTTTGTTCAAGCGAAACAGGAAGTATAAACAAATGAAACCAATCAAATGGAGCAGGATGGGAGGGCCCAGAACCCTTTTTTTTTTTTTTTTTTTGAGAAAGGATCTCACTCCGTCACCTGGGCTGGAGTGCAGTGGCACAATCTTGACTCACTGCAACTTCAAGCAATTCTCATGCCTCAGCCTCCTGCGCATAGCTGGAATGATAGGCCACCACGCCCAGCTACCAAAACCTTCTTTCTTGGACTCTCCTCTCCCAAGGATTTCCTAAGGCTTTTAAAAATATTTTGAGGGGGCCGGGCGCGGTGGCTCATGCCTGTAATCCCAGCACTTTGGGAGGCCGAGGCGGGCGGATCACGAGATGAGGAGATCGAGACCATGGAGAAACTCCGTCTCTACCAAAAATACAAAAAATTAGCCGGGCGCGGTGGCGGGCGCCTGTAGTCCCAGCTACTCCAGAGGCTGAGGCAGGAGAATGGCGTGAACCCAGGAGGCGGAGCTTGCAGTGAGCTGAGATCGCGTCACTGCACTCTAGCCTGGGCGACAGAGCGAGACTCCGTCTCAAAAAAAAAAAAAAAAAATATTTTGAGGGCTAGGCGCGGTGGCTCACGCACTTTGAGAGGCTGAGGCAGGCGGATCATAAGGTCAGGAGATCGAGGCCATCCTAACTAACACGGTGAAAACCTGTCTCTACTAAAAATACAAAAAATTAGCCAGGCATGGTGGCATGTGCCTCTATTCCCAGCTACTTGGGAGGCTGAGGCAGGAGAATCGCTTGAACCCGGGAGGCCGAGGTTGCAGTGAGCCGAGATCGCGCCACTACACTCCAGCCTGGGTGACAGAGCGAGGCTCCATCTCAAAATAAATAAATAAATAAATAAATAAATAAATAAATAAAAATATTTTGAAGCCTGGGGCAGTTGGCTCACACCTGCAACCCCAGTATTTTGGGAGGCTGAGGCAGGAGAATAGCTTGAGGCCGGGAGTTTGACATCAGTCTGTGTAACATAGCAAGACTTCATCTCTACAAAAAAAAAAAATTAGCCAGGCATGATGGTGTGCACCTGTAGTCCTAGCTACTCAGGAGGCTGAGGCAGGAAGAGCTCTTGAACCCAGGAGTTCCAGGATGTATGTGCCACCACGCCGAGCTAATTTTGTATTTTTAGTAGACAACGGGGTTTCTCCATGTTGGTCAGGCTGGTCTGGAACTCCCAACTTCAGGTGATCCGTCCACCTCTGCCTCCCAAAGTGCTGGGATTACAGGCGTGAGCCACCTCGCCCAGCCTCAACTAGTCTTTTTTTTTTTTTTTTTTTTTTTTTGGGACAGGGTCTCACTCCATCCTCCCAGCTGGAATGCAGTGGCACAATCATGGCTCAATGCAGCCTCGATCTCCCAGGCTCCAGCGATCCTCCCACACCCTCCCAAGTAAGTGGGACTACTGGCTGGGAATACAGGCGCATGCCACCATGCTCAGCTAATATTTTATTTTTTGTAGAGACAGGGTTTTGCCACATTGCCCAGGCTGGTGTTGAACTCCTGAGCTTAAATGATCCTCCCACCTTGGCCTCCCAAAGTGCTGGGATTATAGCCATGAGCTACGTCTTTAAAAACCTATATATGATACTGAAGGGGCTTATAACCTAGCAAAATAATAAATAAATAAAAACCTATATATGATAGATTTCAAATACAAATGATCATTTATATTTATCCTCCCAAGCAGGCATAGACAACATTCCACCTTACTACCACCCCAACTAAAAAACAATCTTATGCAATTATATTTCGTTGTTTTTGCGAGTTTTCCACTAGAAAGTTAAGTGGGACACTGAAAAAAGCAATTTGAAAAAATGAATTTCAAACCAATGAATTTTGTTCGTTGATCTATTGTCAGGTTTGGTTTAGAAAAAGATCATTCTTAATTTTGATTATATGTATTTTAATGATTCATAGGACTCTTATCCTGAATGCTTAGATTTATGAAAGCCAGAAGTATTAACAGTGCAAGTCAGGCCGTCACAATTTGTTCAAGTTTTCTCTTCCTTTATTAACTCAGGTAGTTCCTGAGCATCTACCATATTAAAGGAATTATACTAGATGATTAAAGGATGCAAACAGGAATACAACACAGTCCCTGACTTTTCTCCCTCTACAAAATCAGTAGAAGTGGATTAATATGTAACTCTTCCTCTGAAATAAGGAGTCTATTTCATGGTTGTTCTGTAGTGACAATGCCTCAGGGATCCCACCTTCATCACCTTTGCACCCAACTGTCCATCACTCCTGTGCAGGGGATGCTGCTGGGGAAGAAAACAGGTCAAATGCAGGGAAAATTCATAGTAAGCTGTTACTACTACACTCACGAAAGTATAGTAACCTACTTTACTCACTGAAGTACAGTAACCTACTGTACCCACCAAAGTTTAAAACAAAACAGGACATTTGACAAGGCTGGTGCCTTTAAACAACTATGCTAAAATGTCAAGGCACTCTTTTTAATTATTAAATAAGAGGAGTAATAGACATTTGTGGCCCACTCCATCTATGAGCCTCATTCCTGATGATGGGGTAGAGTGAGGTTCAGGGACAAGGTGAAGTGAGGTTCAGGGAGGGGTGAGGCTTAGGGGCTTAAGTGAAGTTCTTTGCATGCATTTCTTAGTAACAAAAATGCTGAGTAACTTACTGGTTACTTTTTTTAGGCTGCAACAAAATGCTCCCATGGAAAATGTCTACGGTAAAATGTCAAGTGTATAGCTTTAAAGCAGAGGACAATGCTTAGCGCACAGTATTTTTGGCAGTATGACCCCACCATTCTCCAAGTTGCCCAGGCTTAAAACGTTGGCACTAGGAAACGCATAGCTTATGATGTCTTCCCTACAATTTCACTTTACAGATTAAAAAAAGGGAACCTCCTCTTAGTATAATATTCATATATTCTTTCAATAATTTATTCATTTATCCATCAATATCACCTTTTATGAGACAGTGGTAAGCAACAGAGATATAAAATGAATAACATAGTCCTGCCCTTAACAGTTTGGTTTAGCAAGCATTTATTCAATGTACACCATATACAGTATCAATAACTGCAAAGTGCTAACATATAGATGTGTACCTACATTTTAGGGAAAGCTTTCAAGAATGATGTCAGAGTTGAGTCTTAAGGAATTAGCAGGAGTTTGCTTGATGAAGAGAAAGGAAGGGAAGGGCATATCCAGGTCTGAGAAAAATGCCCAGAGTATGTGGGGGAGGCAGGAGCTGAAAAAGTAGGCAGGAGCTAAATCATAACAGGCCTGTATGACAAACTAAGGAGTTTGGACTTTATTCTGGACAGAATGGGGAACAACTGGAGGATTTTAAGAGGAGTGACATGAACAGATGTTTTGTTGTTGTTAGTCTCACCCAAGGATGGACTGGAGATTGGACTGGAAGGAAGCCAGGGCTGAATGCAGACAAACTAATTAGGAGGCTGTTGCTGTCATCTCAATGAGAAATGATGAGAAGAACATAATCTATGTCACAGGCACAGAGGATGGAGAGCAGAAGACCTATTTGAGAAATATTCTATAAATAGAAATGATAGGACATGACTATTGATTGGACATGTGTGGGTGGAAAGCCAGAGTCTAAGATTCTTCCCAGCTTCCTCTGTCTAGCTTAGGCAATTATTTGGACAGTGGTACTACTGAGCACGGCACGCACACAGTAGAAGCAGCATATTGACTTTTTTTCTTTAAGGGAGGCAGGGAAAGATGACGAGTTCAATTTTAAATGCTGAATCTGAGACCTGTGGGGAATCCAAGGGGAGAGGTGCATAAGTCAGTTAGCTAACTAGACCTGTGCTTTTTAGCCTCAAGAAATTTACAAGACTATTCCAGAAGCATGTGTACTGACAACCTCACTGCCAAAGGAACAGGCATACCAATTAGAGAAAATGACAATTTTTCATGTAAAAAAAAAAAACTGAAAACACAGGGGTTGAGAGTTAATAACGAAACATTATGTTACTCGCCAAACTGACACAGCAGAACAATGTATTTCTCTAGTAAGCTAAATGTAGGGTTTGATGGGTTTCCTCCTGACGACACTTGAAAATAGAGGTGTACCTGGTGTTTAGATCTAGGAATTCCTTTCAGCAGGTTTGAAGAGCAAGAGCTGAGAAATGCGCCCTCCAGTGGCAGTGGAATGAGGGGAGTCTAGTAACCCTTTTTACCACCAAACAAAGCCCTGTAAAGAAATGCAATTTACCGGGATCAGAAAGCCACAATGCTGGTACCAGTAAACCGTCAAACCAAGCGAACCCTCTCAGGTGCCAGGAAGCCTTACCTGTCACGTTGGCCAAAGGAAAATTTCACTTTCGACTCAACAAAATAAGACCTCAGATTTGATAGCTTGCAGTAAGTCCCGCTTGGCGACGATTAAACACCCTGCAAGTCGAAACGCGTAGTCTAATCAAATCCTCTCCAGCCTGCAGGGCCGGGCTTCCACCACGTGGGTGGCTGCGGCCAGCAGGATCAATCCGCGAAGGGTGGGGGTAGGAGGCGTGCCCCTGCGGCGGGAGGCGGGGCCTGCGCAGTGGGTGGGGCTTCGGCGGAACCTAGCTAAGAGGTTCCTCTCGCCTCCGCTCCCCTTTTGCCTTCAACCTTCGAGCCGCCACGTAATGCCACGTCTACGCGCATGCGCATCTTGGCCGCTGCTGGCGGCTGTTTCCGGGCTTAGAGGGCTGGAGTGGCCGCCGAGTTGGAGGCGGTGGTGGCAGCAGTAGGAGAGTGTAGAGTGCGGGATTGGGGGCCAGGCCCTGCGGAGGGCGGGGAAGTTGTCTTCTTTTTTTTCCGGAGGGGCCGGTAAACCTGGTGGCTGAACGGCAAGATGAATTTCCTCCGCGGGGTAATGGGGGGTCAGAGTGCCGGACCCCAGCACACAGAAGCCGAGACGGTGAGAGGAGCAGCGGGTCTGGGACTTGGGAAGGGGTCCGGGCAGGGACGGGGACGGAGCACTCGGAGACCCGAAGGTCACCTCCAGCGTCCCACCATGGAGGGGGGATCCACATGCCGCCTCCCCCTTTGCCCTCCTTCCGCTCCTGAAATCCCAGAGTTATTCAATCACGCCCCCAGCTCAGTCCCCATTGCTGCCGTTCGGCCGGACTGACGGCGGCCGCGCCCCGCAGCTCTGTAGGCCCTGAAGCTCGGGCTAGGAGAGTGGTCCGCAGGTGGTACCGCACGGGAAGGGACGGATGCGCGGCCGAGCTGGCCCGAACTGCCTCCCACGCCCCTCGGGGCCGTGGGCCCCTCCCTCTTTCTCTTTCGCCTGTGTCTGCACTGGCCGAGAGGAGCCTGAAGTCCTGCTCCCTCCCTCGCAGTCTGAAACTGGGGCGTTGGGGAAAACTGCGAGAAGGTTTAAAACCCAGCTGTTGGTGAGAGCATTTGGCTAAGAATAAAACGATATTCTTTGAAGGACAAATCCACCTGCTCCTGTCCCATCAACTGGAAGAGCGGTCGTTCTGCCTGGTGTTATTTGTTCAGATCCGGCTTTTCGGGCTCACCCAAATATATATCATTTGGCAAATGCTACCTTGAACGTAGTAGGGATCTTAAGCGCTCAAACTGCTTTGGGGACACGTCCACCGCTTTCTGCCTGAACTCCTAATGACATGATTTGCGGCGTTATTTAAAAAAAAAAAAATGGTTAGCCGCTGAAAACATTATTTAATAGTTGCTTAGATTCTAGGTTTAGAATACACTTATTTTGAAGTTTGGTTAGTGTTTAATGGAATCGAGGGTGTATGCCTTTTTGAAATAAACTTTTTATTTGAGAAGAATTTTAGATCTACATAAAAGAGACTAAGTATAACACTTTAATGGCTAACTTTGTTAATGGGATCCTGAGGGATAATATAGTAGCTTTCATTTGTCAACCTCTTACCTTGTGCTAGGTTCTGTGCTGAGCTCTTTATATTCCACATTATGCTTTAATCGTTAAGTACCCTGCAAGATAGGTGAGAGTATTCTCACCTTAAAAGTCAAAAAATGAGACTGAGAGGGGTGAAGTAGGCCGGACGCGGTGGCTCACGCCTCTAATCCCAGCACTTTGGGAGGCTGAGGCCGGCGGATCACCTGAGGTCGGGAGTTCGAGACCAGCCTGACCAACATGGAGAAACCCCGTCTCTACTAAAAATACAGAATTAGCCGGCTGTGGTGGCACATGCCTGTAATCCCAGCTACTCGGAAGGCTGAGGCAGGAGAATCGCTTGAACTCGGGAGGCGGAGGTTACGGTGAGCAGAGATCGTGCCATTGCACTCTAGCCTGGGCAACAAGAGCGAAACTCTGTCTCAAAAAAAAAAAAAAAAAAAAAAAAGGGGTGGGGGGGTGAAGTAACTTGACCAATGTCACACTGCTAGTAATAGAGCCAGGATTCAACCAAGAGGTACCTTACTTCAAAGCCTTCACTTTATTGCTCATGCCTGTATTTCAATACTTTTTGAGAACTTTATATAGTATTACTAAAATTAACTGCAGCTAGTCGCAGTGACACAGGCCTATAATCCCAGCTAAGGGGATGCTAAGCCAGGAGGATCGCTTGAGCCCAGGAGTTTGAGACTAGCCTGGGCAGCATGAAGAGACTCCATCTCAAAAAAAAAAAAAATAACTGCGCAGGTCTGGTTAGAATTGTTTAAAGCATAAGATGAAAGCTGGTAAATCTGTTTCTTTCATTTGAAAATCACTTTTCTGTCTCTCACTGTAACACACGCACACATTTGGCTTCACTCATCCATTCCCACTTGGCAACAAGGCAGCCTGAGCTACCCTACTAGATCATGTTCTGTCTAGATTACCAGAGTCATACCATAATCACAGCCCACCACTTTTTTGTCTGATATTTGTGTTTGTGGCACCAGGTTATGAAATATGGTTTATTACAGCTTGCTTTGTGGAGTTAGACTTTGATTTGAATCCTGGCTTTCCACCCCTGATTGGATTGGATGTGTAAGAGATAGCTAATACCCTCTAAGTAAAATGAGGAAAATGCCTGCTTTTTAGGATGTAATGAAGATTAAGTGAAATAAGTAGAAAGAGCCTGGCACTTAGTAGATGTATAATGAGAGGTAATTTTTACTATGTGTGGGTTGAACGAAGAATACCCTTTCCTGTTTTTGTTATTATTGGCCTTGTCACAGTGACTTCTGTAGAAAAGATGGAATAGAATTCACAGTGTATAGGATTTTAAAGCTAGAAAGTCCCAGATAGAGCCTCTTCATTTTATAGGCACAGAGCACTAAAGTAGCTTGCACAAGGTTGAAGAGTTGGAGCTAGAACATTTTGATCTTGCCACTGTGGATGGAACAACATAGTTTTTATATCACAATTTCAAAGTGAAACTTGAGTATCACTTGCGTATGTTGTATATATAAACTGAAAGGGTCCTTTCTTGTTCTTGCCTAACTTTGAGTATGTACATTTAAAATTGGAAAAGTAATTTGTCTTCTATTTTTTCTTTTTAATCACCTCCACAATAAAGCAATTTGCCTTCTGAAAATTATTATTCTGAGGTACAGTATGAATAAAATTTTTCACTATTTCGTTCCACCAGGAAGTACAACAGGTAAAAGGGGTCATGGATTACTAATTTAGAAGTATTTATAGAGCATCAGTGGAGTGTATATACAATTTTAGATGTTTTAATTGATGATTTAGTCTGGCCAGAATATTTGAGTTACCAGAGCTTGGAACCCCTAGCTTCTATATTATCATTTATTATTTTGTAGTTTTTTCCATTTCTGCAAAATTAAATTTTTTTCATGGTGGCTTTCCATCTTTCTTGCTTTTTCTAACATCTTTTTTCCAATGGAAGGGCTCTTTTCTTTGTCTGAATTAGACCTGTTATTTAAATTCATCATCAGCGCCTCCCCTAATCTGTACTTTCCCCTAGCACATTTCAGATGCTTTTTCCTTTCTGAGCTACCTTTACATTTTAACTACAGTGTGCATATATCTTATTCCTTCTAGACTCTTAAAGTGTCTTTAGGGCAGGGTTCATAATGTATTTTAATCTTTGTTTTTCCACAGTAGTAGATGCCCAGTAAATACTTGTGAAATGAATTAATTATAGTTTTATTTGAAAGAAATCACAGATCTGTAATTATAGCAACTTACGTTACTAGGTACTAAAACACTTTTTAAAGACTAGAAACTGAAGTTCTCAAATGAAGTTCATTGTGTCAAGCTTTTTACTTAAGGGATTTTTTCATATTTACTAAATGCTTTGACTGCTTTCTTGTTTTTTTTTTTTTTTCTTATTGAATTTACGTATCTTTTAAATGTGTGAGAGTTATGTGATTGATTGTATAGTATCTAGCTTTTCATACTCTTAGTTAAGAGTAACTTTGGACTGATATTAAGATGTTCTTCAGGCTGGGGGCTCACGCCTATAATCCCAGCACTTTGGGAGGCCAAGGCAGATGGAGCACTTGAGGTCAGGAGTTTGAGACCAGCCTGGCCAAACTCCTTTCTGGAGTCAAGCACATTTTTATGGTGAAACCCTGTCTCTACTAAAAATACAAAAATTAGCTGGGCATGGTGGCACATGCCTATAATCTCAGCTACTCAGGAGGCTGAGGCAGGAGAATCGAGGCGGAGGTTGGCAGTGAGCAACCACTGAGTGGTTAAGATTGTGCCACTGCATTCCAGCCTGGGCGAGAGAGCGAGACTGTCTCAAAAAGAAAGATGTTCTTCAGAACCTGTCAAGTAGTAAATATTTTATCATAGGATAGTCAATTCTATAAAGTACTGGATATTTTAAATTCAGAATTTCATCCACATTAAACTTTTTCTGTTTTAGAGTCATGTACTTTTGTTTTTGTTTTTGTTTTGTTTTGTTTTGTTTTGAGACAGAGACTCGCTCTGTGGCCCAGGCTGGAGTGCAGTGGCGCAATCTTGGCTCACTGCAAGCTCTGCCGCCCGGGTTCACGCCATTCTTCTGCCTCAGCCTCCCAAGTAGCTGGGACTACAGGTGTCTGCCACCGCACCGGCTAATTTTTGTATTTTTAGTGGAGATGGGGTTTCACCGTGTTAACCAGGATGGTCTCTATCTCCTGACTTCGTGATCCGCCTGCCTTGGCCTCCCAAAGTGCTGGAATTACAGGTGTGAGCCACCGCGCCTGGCCCCAGAGTCGTGTACTTTTACATTTCATTTCTCTTTTTTACTTGACACTGATTTCTGGTGATTGAAGCCTCTTTAGCCTTGACACAGTTTGCTGGGTGCACATTATTATAGTACAAATCCTACTCATGCTTTTGTTTTTTAGTTTTCTCTTTTTCCCTAACCACTAGACCACCAGGGACTTCATGCTTTTGAATGTAAGCTTATGTGTGCTTAGTGTTATATCTGCCTTCTATCTAGCACCTTTTTTTTGGGTAGGGGGGTGGGGTACGAAGTCTCGCTCTGTCGCCCAGGCTGGAGTGCAGTGACGTAATCTCGGCTCACTGCAGCCTCCGCCTCCTGGGTTCAAGCAGTTCTCCTGGCTCAGTCTCCTGAGCAGCTGGGACTACAGGCGCACGCCACCACGCCAGGCTAATTTTTTTGTATTTTAGTAGAGACAGGGTTGCACTGTGATGCCCAGGCTGGTCTTGAACTCCTGAGCTCAGGCAGTCTGCCCGCCTCGGCCTCTCTAAGTGCTAGGATTATAGGCGTGAGCCACTGCGCCCAGCCCCCAACTTGTACCTTTTTTAAAGCTAGTTTCTTGAAAATTCCAAGCAAGTGTTAACTACATTTGATGATGAATCATAGAGGCATTTTCTGTTCTCAAGTTGGACCCCGAGACATGAAAGTTGCTAATGTCCAGAAAAAGCATACAGAATTAGAACATTGTTATGGGGTCTCTTTCCAGATCAAACTTTCATCAGCTGTCTCAGAAAGCAGAAGGGCTAACAATATAAACACAGCCATATTTTCTTTTAATAAAAATTGTTATTAAAGAGTGTGGACTTAAATTTAGACATAGTTTTCGTTCAGTCAAGCACATTTTATAACATGTTACTATAAATGTGTAGTCTGAAATTCCTATTTGGGTTGATGTATTCTACATTAATAACCAGGTCAATGTCATAACTGGAATGTGTTTTCTCTCTTGGCCTGTTTTGCAATAACAATGTTGGAGAGAACTGTAATAATGATTTGTGTTTTGGTCATTTCTATATCGAAGCACTCTTTTTAAGTAGGGCCTATTGAATACTATATGGCTTTTTGGAAGGTTAATTTTGTAGATTATATAGGGTTCATTTAAAAGTTAGAATCATTTAAATTTTACATGCCGTAGCATTACCAAGGTATGCTTCAAAAAATTTGAATAGATGTCCATGAAAAAAATTTTGTCAGCAAAGAAGTGTGTGCAACGACCACTAACAAAGAAAAAACCTCTAATATTTATGCAAGGTTTTGTAAGCAGGCACTGTGTTATAGTTTCAGATATTTTAAAAATGTAGATAAAAAGTAAGCTGTTTGCCAAATTTATCTGACCAGACCTTTTTTTTTCCTCTAGGGAACTTTGTTATCTATTATTTTGAGAAGCATACTTAGGGAAAAATTGTCCAAGAGGATATATAATTCTGATGCCTTTTTCTTTATTTTCCTTTATTTCATTAAAAACATTACTCTTGAATCTGATTAGGAAAGAATATTAGAATTCCTTATATACATTTGTTGATACCAAATACTGTTCCTCTTTCTTTTTATGTATTTACCTTTTATTATTTATTAATATTACTGCTTTGTACTCTGCTTTTTGTCTGTTGTAGGTATAGTAAAGTTATGCTTATTATTTTTATACCTCAAGCAGAAGTGCCATAAACATTTTTTGTGTCAAAAGTTATTCACCATTAATTTGAAAACTTTTTTTTTTTTTTAAAGAGACAGGCTCACAATATGTTGCCCAGGCTGGTCTTGAACTCCTGGCCTCAAACAATCCTCCTGTCAGCTTCCCAAAGTGCTGGGATTACAGAAAAACTTTTGTGGTGTTAGATTTTGAGATGCTAGCATTTGTGATAGGTTATTTGGTAGACATGTTTCATTATGACCCCTTGCTTAAAAGGATGTCCCTTTGAAAAGCATAGTTCATTTATGGGAAAGAGCATGGAGAATAAATGAAGCAGTATATTACTTGGCTGACTAATGGAAATGGATTCATTGGATTTGTCTACAAAGAGACTTGTGTTTGATTTTTTAATGTTCCCACATCTCTTTTTATAGATTATAATAATTTAGGTCATATGAAGATAAGATTTGCTCTTGCTGTTTTAATAAAGTCTTCTCAGTAACAGAGTTAAATTTAAAACAAATTTCTGGGCCAGGCCTGGTGGCTCATGCCTGTAATCCCAGCACTTTGGTAGGCTGAGGCGGGTGGATCACCTGAGGTCAGGAGTTTGAGACCAGCCTGGCCAACATGACGAAACCCTGTCTCTGCTAAAAATACAAAAATTAGCTGGACATGGTGGCAGGTGCCTGTAATCCCAGCTACTAGGGAGGCTGAGGCAGGAGAATCACTTGAACCCAGAAGGTGGAGGTTACAATGAGCCAAGATCGCGCCACTGCACTCTAGCCTGGGCAATGGAGTGAGACTCCGTCTCAAAAAAAAAAAAAAAATGACTTTTGTAATCTAAAACAATAATATTTTTATTTTATCTAAAACATAAGTGAATTGACTATTAGCATGAATTATTTGTCTTACAGTTAGGGAAATTCTGTTTTAGGAAGGTACAACTATGTTTTAAATTTCAAGGTAAGATTATATCATAAAATTAAATCAATATTAGGTGCTTGACAAATATTTGTTGGATAAATGATTGATTGGTTAGAGTTAGCATTTTAATTGCCATTCCTGTTCTTTATTTTTTCCTGTCAGTTAAGTAGTTACTGAATACTTAAAAAAAAGAATTGTGAAAAAATACTGCAAGCTGTATTACACTAGTGTCCTTTAATTTTTTTGCTTTTATATTTTTATAAACGATTAAACGTAAATTAGTATTGTTTCATAAGCAAATGTGTTTATGAAAATAAACATTTCTCTAAACAATATTTTTCCCCATAACTTTAAAGTTTTAGAAGGTTACATGTGCAGGTTGTTACATGGGTAAATTGCCTGTTGCTAAGGTTTGATGTATAACCATCACCCAGGTAGTGAGGATGGTACCTGATGGGTAGTTTCTTAACTCTCGCCCCCTCTCCCACCTTCCCCCCGTTGTTGTCCCCAGTGTTGACTGCTCCCATCTTTAGGTCCGTGCTTACTCATTGTTTAGCTCCCACTTGTAAGTGAGGAAATGCAGTATTTGGTTTTCTGTTCCTATATTAATTCGCTTAGGATAATGGCTACCAGCTGCATCTATGTTGCTGCAAAGGGCATGATTTTATTCTTTTTCATGGCAACATAGTATTCCATGGCATATATGTACTGCATTTTCTTTATCCAGTCCACTATTGATGGACACCTAGGTTGACTCCACATCTTTGCAGTTGTGAATAGTGCTCCAGTGAATATGCAAGTGCATATGGCTTTTTGATAGAATGATTTATGTTTCTTTATTTTCCCTTATTTCATTAAAAACATTATAATTGAAATGACTATTAGCATGGATTATTTTAGTCTTACAATAAATAGTCATAGTTACTGGACGCAGTGGCTCAAGCCTGTAATCCCAGCACTTTGGGAGGCTGAGGCGGGCAGATCACGAGGTCAGGAGATCGAGACCATCCTGGCCAACATGGTGAAACCCCGTCTCTACTAAAAATACAAAAATTAGCTGGGCATGGTGGCACCTGTGCCTGTAATCCCAGCTACTTGGGAAGCTGAGGCAGGAGAATCACTTGAACCAGGGAGTTGGAGGTTGCAGTGAGCCAAGATCGCGCCACTGCACTCCAGCCTGGAGACAGAGCGAGATTCCATCTAAAAAAAAAAAAAAAAAAGTCATAGTTGGGGGAGTTCTGTTTTAGGAATGTTTTAAGCTTCATGAAGGTAAGGTTATATCATAAAATCATGTCTGTAGGGCCGGGTGCGGTGGCTCATGCCTATAATCTTAGCACTTTGGGAGGCCGAGGCGGGCAGATTACAAGGTCAGGAGTTCGAGACCAGCCTGGCCAATATGGTGAAACCCCGTCTCTACTACAAATACAAAAATTAGCCGGGCGTGGTGGCGGGCGCCTGTAGTCCCAGCTACTTGGGAGGCTGAGGCAGGAGAATAGCTTGAACCCAGGAGGCAGAGGTTGCAGTGAGCCGAGATCACGCCACTGCAGTCCAGCCTGGGCAACACAGTGAGACTCTGTCTCAAAAAAAAAATTAAAAAAAATAAATTAAGTCTGTATTAGCTGCATGACAAATATTTGTTGAAAAAATACAGTAGTGAGACTGCTGGGTCGAATGGTAGTTCTGTTTTAAGTTCTTTGAGAAATATCCCAACTGCTCTCTACAGTGACTGAACTAAAATTACATTCCCACCAACAGTATATAGCATTCCCTTTTCTCTATAACCTCTCTAACATCTGTTTTTTGTTTGTTTTGTCTTTTTAATAATAGTCATTCTGACTGGTGGGAGATGGTATTTCACTGTGGTTTTGACTTGCATTTGTCAGATGATTTAGTGGTGTGGAACATTTTTCCATATATTTCTTGCCTATGTATATGTATTGTTTGGAGAAGTGTCTGTTCATGTCCTTTGCCCATTTTTTAAGAGTTTTTGGTTTTTGCCTGTTGAATTAAGTTCCTTACAGATTCTGAATATTAGACCTTTGTCAGATGCATGGTTTGCAGATGTTTTCTCCCAGGTTATAAGTTGTTTGTTTACTCTGTTGATAGTTTATTTTGCTGTGCAGAAGCTCTTTAGTATAATTAGGTCCCACTTGTCAATTTTTGTTTTTGTCACAATTGCTTTTGGGCACTTAGTCATAAATTCTTTGCCAAGGCCAATGTCCAGGATGATATCTCCTAGATTTTCTTCGAGGATTTTTTTTTGTTTTTGAGTAGGAGTCTGGCCCTGTCACCCAGGCTGGAGTGAGTGCAATGGTGCAATCTTGGCTCACTGCAACCTCTGCCTCCCGGATTCAAGCGATTCTCCTGCTTCAGCCTCCCAAGTAGCTGGGACTACAGATGCACACCACCACACCCAGATAATTTTTGTATTTTTAGTAGAGACAGGGTTTCACCATGTTGGCCAGGATGGTCTCGATCTCCTGACCTCGTGATCCTCCCACCTTGACCTCCCAAAGTGCTGGGATTACACGCGTAAGCCACCATGCCCAGCCTCTTCTCGGTTTTTTATAGTTTTAGGTCTTATATTTATGTCTTTAATCCATCTTGAGTTAATTTTTGTATATGGTAAAAGGTAAGGGCCCAGTTTCATTCTTCTGCATAAGGCTATCCAGTTATCCCAGCACCATTTATTGGATAGGTAGTCCTTTCTCCATTGCTTGTTACTGTCAATTTTGTCAAAGATCAGATGGTTGTAGGTGTGTGGCTTTAGTTTTGGGTTCTCTATCCTGTTCCATTGCTCCATGTCTGTAATAGGCTGTTTTGGTTAGTGTAGCTTTGTAGTATAGTTTGAAGTGAGGTAGTGTGATTTTTCCAGCTTTGTTCTTTTCGCTTAGGATTGCTTTGGCTGTTCAGGCTCTTTTGGTTCCATATGAATTTTAGAATAGTTTGTTCTAATTCTGTGAAAAATGACATTGGTAGTTTGATAGGAATAGCGTTGAATCTGTAGATTGCTTTGGGCAGTATGGCTTTTTTTTTTTTTTTTTTTTTTTTTTTTTTTTGAATTAGAGCCTTGCTCTGTTGCCCAGGCTGGGGTGCAGTGGCACAATCTCAGCTCACTGCAACCTCTGTCTCCCGGGTTCAAGTGATTCTCCTGCCTCAGCCTCCCAAGTAGCTGGGATTACAGGCACCCACCACCACACCCAGCCAATTTTTGTATTTTTAGTAGAAACAGGGTTTCACCATATTGGCCAGGCTGGTTTCAAACTCCTTGCCTCAAGTGATCCACCCGCCTCAGCCTCCCAAAGTGCTGGGATTACAGACATAAGCCACCATACCTGGCCCCATTTTAACAATATTGATTCTTTGATCCATGAGCATGGGATGTTTTTCCAGTGGTTTGTATCACCTATTATTTCTTTCAGCAATGTTTTATAGTTCTCTTTGTAGAGACCTCCTTGGTTAGATGTATTCCAAGGTTTTGGGGGGGGTGTGTGTGTGTCTGTCTGTCTAGGGTAAATGGGATTGCATTCTTGATTTGGCTCTCAGCTTGAACGTTATTGATGTATAGAAATGCTACTGATTTTTGTACATTGATTTTGTATCCTGAAACATTACTGAAGTCGTTTATCAGCTCTAGGTGCCTTTTAGTGGAACCTGTTGGGTTTTCCAGGTTTAGAATCATATTATTAGCAAAGAGATAGTTTGTCATTTTTTCCTATTCGGATGTCAATTCTTTCTCTTGCCTGATTGCTCTGATTAGGACTTCCTCCTTTAAATTTTAAGTGTACTTTCACCATCCTAGTTCTATGCTGTCTTCTTTTTAATCTTTTGATAGTTTTTCTTTTTTTGGAAACAGGGTCTCACTCTGTTGAACAGGCTGGAGTGCAGTGGTGTGATCACGTCTCACTTCAGCCTCAACCTCCTATACTCAAGCAACCTTCCCACCTCAGCCTCCTAAGTAGCTGGGACTACAGGTACAAGGCACCACGCTTGGCTGATTTTTAATTTTCTTGTAGAGACAGGGTCTTGCTATGTTGCCCAGGCTGGTCTTGAATTCCTGGACTCAAGTGATCCTCTCAAAGTGCTGGGATTGCAGCCATGAGCCCCTGCACCCAGCCAGTAGTTTTTCATTTTCACATTCCTCATCTCAGTTTTTTCTTTCCTAGTCACTCCTGTTCCCATTGTGTCTTTTTTGGTCATCTTTGTGTAGCAATGAATATAAATAAATAGCCCTATTGGCTAGCAAAAAATGTTTTTTTTAATTGACCAGTTGTTAGACTATAATTCTGATTATGTCCAATTTACCAGTTGTTAAATGGATTGTTTGTCATTTTCATGTTTCCCTTGGTAAGTGAAATTGTGAACATCATGTAGCAGTTACCATTTTTTGATTTTACAAAATGGCAGACAAAATGAGTAAAGTTTAAGTTCTCTTTACTCCTGTCACCAATTTCAGTTCTCTTTCCAGAGATAACCACTATTACTAGTTTGGCATAAATCCTTCCAGACCTTTATACGTAATCATGCCTCTGTGTAATATACAAATATATATTTGTATTAGCATATTTATTCTTATTTACATAAATGGTATACTGTTTATTGTGTTCTACAGCTTACCTTTTTTTTTTTTTTTTTTTGAGACAAAGTCTCATTCTGTCACCCAGGCTGGCGCAATTTCAGCTCACTGGGTTCTCAGCTCACCTCCGCCTCCTGGGTTCAAGCAATTCTCTGCCTCCACCTCCCGAGTAGCTGGGATTACAGGCCTGGCTAATTTTTGTATTTTCAGTAGAGATGGGGTTTCACCATGTTGCCCAGGCTGATCTCGAACTCCTGACCTCATGTGATCCACCCACCTTGGCCTACCAAAGTTCTGGGACTACAGGCGTGGGCCACCGCGCCTGGCCAGCTTACCTTTTTCATTGATGTGTTTGGAGATCTTTCCATGTTAAAACATACAGAGGTACTTTAAAATACCAGATTTTCAGTTACTTTTGTTAATTACACTATAGTCTCTTCTAATAGACTGTAAAAGCTTCTTGATAATAGAATCCATGTCTTATTCATTATTATGTTTCTCAGAGCACCTAATACCTAGTTAGCATAATATAGATTAGTCAAACTTCTGTCTCTTTTTTCTACTGTCATTCCTTTCTGGTCCTTCTAAATAAAACAGTGGGCTAAATTGTACTCATATATGTTTCTTTTTCACTTTTTTTGTTAATATATAGTAGTCTGTTGTTTAACACAAGGGTCACAAATTCAAAGTCCAATTGGGGAGGTTCAATGTAGCTGGTCAGGTCATAGAGAAGGCAGAGGTTTGGGATGATACTCCAGCCTGCATATCCTGATTTGAGGATGTGGCTAGTGCTCAAATCCAGCCAGTTATTGCCTCATGAAATGTTGGCCCAGAGAACCAATTTAATATAGTGGGAAAGCACTCAAACTACTTGGCTGAATGCTATCCCACTACTTACTTTATAAATGTGGACAAGTTACTTAACCGCTGTGCCTCTGTTTCCTCATCTCTAAAATATAAATAGTAATATTGCCTATCTTACTGTTTTTGTGAAGACTAAATGAATTTCAAAATGTAAAACACATTAGGACAGAGTTAGCACATAGTAATTGGCATAGATACCACATTTTACCAATTCTGAGATGCACATTAGCATGTAAACCTCTTTGAAATCAGGATACATCTTGTAATTATAATTGGGGGTATTTCTTTTTTCTTCGTGATTTCATTAAAAAGATGGGGGGTCTTAAAATTGATGGCTTCTCAAATTGTACAAAATAAGAGTGTTAGCTACCATTAGCTGTCAGGCTGATGTTTTTCAAGAAAAGATACAAATTTGAAGCTGAGCTCTGTGTTGCATGCGTGTAGTCCCAGCTACTTGTTAGACTGAGGTGGGAAAATTGCTTGAGCCCAGGAGTTCAAGGATATAGTGAGCTATGAATAGTGCCACTGCACTCCAGCCTGTACAGCAGAGCAAGAAGATCCTGGCTCTAAAAAAAGAACAGTGAAGAAAACATAGAAATCTGGATTTTTAAATGCTGGCTTAAAATTTATTTTAAATGCTGTATGAGTCAAATAGATTTTTCAAATAATATAGTAAATATAATACATTATGATGATGATTATTGTTATTTTGAGTCGGAATCTTGCTCTGTCACCGAGGCTGGAGTGTAGTGGCGTGATCTCGGCTCACTGCAACCTCCACCTCCCAGGTTCAAGCGATTCTCCTGCCTTAGCCTCCTGAGTAGCTGGGATCACGGGCATGTGCCACCACACCCAGCCAATTTTTTACTTTTGTATTTTTAGTAGAGACAGAGTTTCACCATGTTGGCCAGGCTGGTCTCGAACTCCTGACCTCGTGATCTGCCTACCTTGGCCTCCCAGAGTGCTGGGATTACAGGTATGAGTCATTGGGCCTGGCTAATACACTATTATTTTTTAAAATTCTATAATATTAAGTTGGGGGCCAGGCACAGTAGGTCATGCCTGTAATCCCAGCACTTTGGGAGGCCAAAGCCAGTGGATCATCCAAGGTCAGGAGTTCAAGACCAGCCTGGCCAACATGGTCAAACCCCATCTCTACTAATAATATAAAAATTAGCTGGGCATGGTGGCACATGCATGTAAGCCTAGCTGCTTGGGAGGCTGAGGCAGGAGGATTGCTGGAACCTGGGAGGCGGAGGTTGCAGTGAGCCGAGATCACTCCATTGCACTCCAGCCTGGATGACAGAGTGAGACTTCGTCTCAAAAAAAAAAAATTAAGTCTTTTTTTGTTTGTTTGTTTTGAGACAGGATCTCACTCTGTCTTGCAGGTTGGAGTGCAGTGGCGTAAACATGGGTTACAGTGGCTTCAACCTCCTGGCTTTAAGCAATCCTCCCACGTCAGCCTCCTGAGTAGCTGTGACCACAGGTGTACAACACAATGCTTGGCTAATTTTTAAAAATTTTTAATGGAGATAGGGGTTTCGCCATGTTGCCCAGGCTGTTCTTGAACTCCTGGGCTCAAGCAATCTTCCTGGCTTAGGTCCCCAAAGTGTTGGGATTACAGGCGAGAGTCACTGTGCCGGGCCAAGTATATATATATTTTTTTATCCTTTAAATTCTGTCAGACCTGACTGGCCAAGTGTTTTTTTTGTTTGTTTGTTTTGTTTGGTTTATTTTTTTGGAGTCTCACCCTGTTGCCCAGGCTGGAGTGCAATGGCACAAACTGGGCTCACTGCAACCTCCACCTCCCACGTTCAAGCGATTCTCCTGCCTCAGCCTCCCGAGTAGCTGGGATTACAGGTGCCCGCCACCATGCCCAGCTAATTTTTTGTATCTTTAATAGAGACAGGGTTTCACCAGGTTCGCCAGGCTGGTCTCAAACTCCTGACCTCGTGATCCGCCCGCCTCGGCCTCCCAAAGTGCTGAGATACAGGCGTGAGCCACTGAGCCCAGCCAGGTTTTTTAAAGTGTTGTAAATTTTGAGCGTTAAGTAACCTTAGAGTTATTCTACTTTATCTTTCCATTTTGCAGATAATGAATTTTACTTAAAAAGATTATATTTAAGGGACAGTCCATCCTCATTATTTGTCAATTTCTTACTTGCAAATTCACCTACTCACTAAAATATATTTGTATCACACAAATCAGTACTTTGAGCACTTTATGGTTATTTGTAGATGGTACAGCAGTGAAAAATTTGATTCTCCCAACATACACATCTCCAATTGAGGTCAAAGAAGGTGATGCTTTGCCTTCTTGTTTCAGTTCTCATGCTGTAAGTGTGTCCTTTCATGGTCTGTTTAGTGTTATGCTTTTTGCATTTTTGTATTTTTTCTTTTTCTTTTTTTTTTTTTTTTTTTTTGAGACAGAGTCTGACTCTGTTGCCCAGGGTGGAGTGCAGTGGCGTGATCTCGGCTCACTGCAAGCTCTGCCTCCGCCTCCCGAGTTTAAGTGATTCTCCTGCCTCACCCTCCTGAGTAGCTGGGTTTACAGTCATGCTCCACCACACTCGGCTAGTTTTTGTATTTTTAGTAGAGACGGGGTTTCACCATGTTGGCCAGGCTGGTCTTGAACTCCTGACCTCAAGTGATCCACCTCAGCTTCCCAAAGTGCTGGGATTACAGGCGTGAGCCACCACGCCCAGCCTCATCTTTGTATTGTTTTGTTTGGGATTTCCCTATTAAAAATAGACCCCGTGTAGTGTTGTCTGGTGTTCCTAAGCACAAGAAGGCTGTGATGTTCCTTACAGAGGTGATATGTATATTACGTAAGCATCACTGAGGCATGTGTTATAGTGCTGTTGGCCATGAGATCAATATTAATGGTCAAGGATGTATATTAAATAAGATGTCTTTGGCCACATGCAGTAGCTCACACCTGTAATCCTAGCACTTTGGAAGACAGAGGCAGGAGGACCACTTGAGCTCATTAGTTCAAGATCAGCCTGGGCAACATAGTGACACCTCATCTCTAAAAAAATTTTAAAAATGTGTCTTTAAACAGAAATACACATAAAAGGTTTTATATTGATCAGTTGATGAAAATGTGATCAGAGGCTTGCGGGAAACTAACCCTGTATTTTCTCTAGGACCAGTGGGTTTTTTTTTTAGAGATGGAGTCTCACTCTGTTACCCAGTCTGGAGTTCAGTGGCACGACTGTGGCTCACTGCAGTCTCAAACTACTGGGCTCAAGTGATCCTCCTGCCTCAGCCTCCTGAGTAGCTAGGACTACAGGCACTCGCCAACATGCCTGGTTAATTTTTAAATTTCTTAATAAAGACAGGATCTAGCTGTGTTGCCCAGGCTGATCACAAATTCCTGGCTTCAAGCAGTCCTCCTTTTCGGCCTCCCAGAACTCTGAGATTACAGACATGAGCTACTGCGCCTGGCCTAGGAGCAGTGGTTTAGTATTCACTAATTCAGTTTTCATGGTAACTTTATAAAACATAGCTACTGCAAATAGCAACAAACAGTTATATTCATAAAGCAGATGAATAGTCAATCAGGTGGTATTTTAGAGTAGGTAATAAAAGCAAGATCTAATATGGAAATTTCTTTAATTTTTTTCTATTTATTTATTGAAGCAATAATGGAAATATGCTTGCTGTAAATAATCCAAATGAGTATGTAGTCTAAAATTGCCTCTTTCTTCCTTCACAATCTTACTTTGCATCACTCGAAGTAATCTCTAGTAAAGTTTGGTGTACATCCTTCTACAGTGTTGTCTTTTGTATTTACCAATATATATATTTACACAAATGAGTTTCTTTATAAAAATCTGTAACTGTGATCGTTCTTGGTAGCTCAGTGTTGGGGCTAAATTCTGAGAAATGCATTATTAGGCAGTTTTGTTGTGCAAACATCCTAGAGTGTACTTAAAGCAAACCTAGATAGTATAGCCTACTATTCACCTAGGCTGTATGGTGTAGCCTATTGCTCTTGGGCCATAAACCTATACAGCGTGTTACTGTAATGAATACTGTAGGCAATTATAACAATGGTAAATATTTGTGTATCTATGCATCTACAGTAAAATGTGGCATAAAAGATAGTAAATAGTATGCCTATATAGGTCGCTTAATCATGAATAGAGCTTGCAGGACCAGAAGTTGCTCTGGATGAGTCAAGTGAGTGAGTGGTGAATGAATGTGAAGACCAAGGACATTATGTAAAGTATACTTTATAAACACTATACACTTAAGGCTACACTAAATTCATTTTTTAAAATTTTCTTCAGTAATTGACCTTAGTTTACTATAACTTTTTAACTTCATAAAGTTTTAAACTTTTTTAAAGCTTTCTGTAATAATGCTTAGTTTAAAACACAAACACATTGTACGATATTTTTCTTCTATATCCTTCTTCTATAAGCTTTTTCCTATTTTAAAATTTTTACTTTGTAAACTTTTTTTTTTTTTTTTTGAGACAGTCTCGCTCTGTCAGCCAGGCTGAAGTGCAATGGTGCAATATCGGCTCACTGCAACCTCCGCCTCCCAAGCTCAAGTAATTCTCCCGCCTCAGCCTCTCGAGTAGCTGGGATTACAGGCACCTGCCATCATGCCTGGCTAATTTTTCCATTTTTGTAGAGATGGGGTTTCACCATGTTGGCCAGGCTGGTCTTGAACTCCTGACCTCAGGTGATTCGGCCTCCCAAAGTGCTGGGATTATAGGCGTGAGCTACCACACCCGGCCACTTTTTTGTTAAAAACTAAGACCCAAACACCTGTTAGCCTAGGCCTACACAGGGCAGGGTCATCAATATCACTGTCTTCTACCCTCATCTCTTGTTCCACTGGAAGGTCTTCAGGGGCAGTAACATGCAATAGAGCTGTCAACTCCTATAATATGCCTTCTTCTGGAATACTTCTTGAAGGACCTGCCTGAGGCTGTTTTACAGTTAACTTTTATTTTTTGTGAGTAGAAGTACACTCTAACATAACCATTGAAAGTATAATATAGTAAATACATAAACAAGTAACAGTCATTTGTTACTGTTATCAAGTATTATGTACTGTACACAATTGTCTGTGCCATACTTTCATAAGCCTGGCAGTGCAGTGGGTTTGTTTACACCAGCATCACCACAAACACATGAGTAATGTGTTGTGCTAAGGCTAGGACATCGGTAGGTGATAGGAATTTTGCATTTCCATTATCATCATATGGGACGTCTGTGCAGTAGTCCATTGTTGACTTGAATGTCATTATGTAGGCCATGCGTATTTTAAATTTTTTAACAGTGGGTATTGGAGATTTGTTTCAAACAAATAGGCTGAGGCATTTGTTTCTTAACACTTTTCTATTCTGTAATCTTACCTATCTTGACTGTATTTACATATGTGTTATTCAGATGGTGAAATTTTGGAAAAGTTACTTGTTTCGAGTACAGAATGGTTGAAATGTGTGCCTTGGTAGTATGCTGAGATAAGAAATACTTTGTTAAAAGGCCTAGGGGCAAACATTTCTGACTTTCTCATGAAAATAGAGTGGATCAATTTCTTCTGTGTTGTAACTCCCTCTTTTGATCACTAATAGCAACAAAGAGTTAATTGATAAGGTGCTAGATTACATTAAAATCTGATATCTAAATGTTTTACATCCTTCCCAACTTTCCTATCATGTATATGAGAGCGTTGAGAACTAAGATAAGAGTTTGTGACTTCAGATGACCAGTGAGTTTATGAATTTTGCTTAAAACTACTAATCGGCTTCTTTGGTCGGTTTCCAAGAGAATGAGGTTCCAGCAACAAAGCCTGCTTCAGGATCCCATCTGGGAAAGTGAATAAGCATATCTTTTTTTTTTTTTTTTTTTTTGAGACAGAGTCTCGCTCAGTTGCCCAGGCTGGAGTGCAGTGGCACAATCTCGGCTCACTGCAGGCTCCACCTCCCGGGTTCAAGCCATTCTCCTGCCTCAGCCTCCCGAGTGGCTGGGACTACAGGCACCCACCACCATGCCTGGCTAATTTTCTTGTATTTTTAGTAGAGACGGGGTTTCACCGTGTTAGCCAGGATGGTCACGATCTCCTGACCTCGTGATCCACCCGTGTCGGCCTCCCAAAGTGCTGGGATTACAAGCGTGAGCCACCATGCCTGGCCGAATAAGTGTTATCTTTTAACTGTACAATTAAATTGTTTTTCCTTCTGATGGTAACATACTCATTGAGTCAGTTTTCCTACTCTTGTTTTTGCTTCATTCTTGTTACCCTTACTCATACTTCCATCTGTATCCAAAATCGTGTTTCTCTAAGGCCCCTCTGCCTGGCTGTGCTGTCCAAAGTAGCACCTTCACTCAGTCACGGTCTCACTTCCCTCACTTTCTGTGTTTGTCTTACTTGTTTTTAATATATTCTGTCTCTTTGCCATTATAGTTTCATTAGAATAGGTACCTTCTGTACTGGTTCTCTGCTATTTCCCCAGCATAGACCAGTGCCTTGCAAAATGTTAAGTACTTGAACGGTGTTTCCCAGACTGTCTGTAGTGAAGGACCAGTTGATTTTTTAGTTTGTTTTTCAAATTTCGTCATAGGCCAGTAAATACATTTTGTTATAAAATACAATAAAAATCAATTACTAGAAAAAATGACATCACATACAAGCCCTTTTTTTTGAGACGGACTCTCGCTCTGTCACCCAGGCTGGAGTGCAGTGGCGCGATCTTGGCTCACTGCAAGCTCCGCCTCCTGGATTCACGCCATTCTCCTTCCTCAGCCTCCCAAGTAGCTGGGACTACAGGCGCCCGCCACCACGGCCGGCTAATTTTTTGTATTTTTAGTAGAGATGGGGTTTCACCGTGTTAGCCAGGATAGTCTGGATCTCCTGACCTCGTGATCCGCCCGCCATGGCCTCCCAAAGTGCTGGGATTACAGGCGTGAGCCACCGTGCCTCGCCCGTTTTTCTTTTTTTTATTAGATCCAACAGCCATAAAGGTATCCATTGTCTATAGAGATTTCTAAATGCTTAGTCTCTATTTCTGAAGTTAGTTTATTATAAACCACTGCTTCAGGTTGCAGTGATCTCGGCCCCCCCATAAGTGTGGCAGCACTCTAGTATTTGTTGAACAAATGAATGGATTACCAGCCTCAGGGTTACCACAATAAATTCTTCAGACTGTATTATTCCTTTGACCTTTAACTTTCCTAAACCCCAGAGTATATACTGAGATACGGAAGGATGATGGCTCATTCATGATATCAGACTTCAGCTGGCTTATTCACTGCTGTTTTTTGATTCGATAATAATTATTATTTTGAGACGGAGTCTCACTCTGTCTCCCAGGCCAGAGTGCAGTGGTGTGATCTTGGCTCACTGCAACCTCCGCCTCTCAGGTTCAAGCAATTCTCGTGCCTCAGACTCCCAAGTAGCTGAGATTACAGGCACCCACCATCACACCCAGCTCTTTTTTGTATTTTTAGTAGAGACGAGGTTTCACCATTTTGGGCAGGCTGGTCTTGAACTCCTGACCTCAGGTGATCTGCCTGCCTTGGCCTCCCAAAGTGCTGGGATTAGAGACGTAAGCCACCGCGCCCAGCCCCTATCCTTTTTTTTTTTTATTATAAAAGTAATATCTGAATACATGATTGTTTAAATAAATGCTGTGTAAGTGTATAAAATGAAAAGTAAAAGGCCCCCATGAATGGACATTAAGATACTTCCGATGTGTTTTGTTTTCTATTGCTGCAGTATTTGTTACTGTACTTGTGACGGTACATGTGCATATATTGCTCTAAAACAAATTTCTAGAAGTTGAATTCCAAACAGTGACTGTCCTAGATGCCTTATTTTTTAGGACCCCAAGCCTCTTAAATTCAGGTCTTTCCGTTATTCCCTTACCTTCTCCCTTATCCCTTCAAATCTTTGCCCACTGCCATCACATTAATGCCTTCTTTGACCTTATTTTATCTGTTATAGTAATGAGCTGCCCTGTTCTTTCTATCTTTAATCTCCCCACTCCACCTTGTCCTTATTATCTCAGCTAGTTTAATTCTTAAAAGTGAGTATATTAATCCTTGCAATCTTTCTTTTATATATATATATCTAGTACTGATATTTTTCAATTAGTAGCTTCTGATTATAACTTTCCCAAATTGAGGCTTTCATTTCCTTAGAACAAGGAACTGCCCTGGCTGGGCAGTTTAGTCAAAGGCTTGTCAGGGTGTTTAGTAGACAGTTGTGCAAATGGAGCTATTCACAGGGACTGTATTACTATGTTCCTTTGTTACTAAAAAAAAATTCTTGCAGTCCCTGTAGTTCGCAACAGATACTCTGACTCATATTTCTCTACATAGGAGAAAGAGTATGGACTTTGGAGTGATACATCTATAGCTCGGTTAGGATCTAGACTCTGCTCCCAAACTGGTAGTGTATTTTGGGGTGCACTGCTATGTTTCTGAGCCTTCATTTCTTCCTTATAAAGAGTTTATTAGTTTGTAGCCAGGAGCAGTGGCTCACACCTGTAATTCCAGCACTTTGGGAGGCTGAGGTTGGTGGATCACCTGAGGTCAGGAGTTCAAGACCAGCCTGGCCAACAGGGTGAAACCCCGTTTCTACTAAAATTACAAAAATTAGCCGGACGTAGTGGCACATGTTTGTAATCCCAGCTACTCAGGAGGCTGAGGTGAGAGAATCGCTTGAATCCAGGAGGCAGAGGTTGCAGTGAGCTGAAATTGTACCACTGCACTCCAGCCTAGGCGACAGAGTGAGACTCCGTGTCAAATAAAAAATAAAAAAAATAAAAAAAAAAACCAGTTTATTAGTTTGGGCATTGTTTCAGCCGCTGTAACACAGGCCAGGAAACAGAAGTCTAACCAAGATAAAAATTTATGTCTTTGTCTGATAAAAGTCCAAGCTAGTAGATAATCCCTATGGTATGTAGTTCTGTTCCTTAGGTGGTCCAGGGGACCAGGTGCTGCTTTTTATCTTATTCTGCCATCTTCCTGTCCCCTCCCTCTTGCTGTAGTTTGAATTGTTAAAGGCGCCTAATAACCACCAGCCTAAGTTCTAGGCCAAGGGAAGGAGAAAGAGCAATGAAGAACAAGTAGCTTCCTTTAGGGACGTGAACTTAAAGATACTCACAACTCATTGGCCAGAATGTATTATAGTTTCTGTCCATGCCTAGCTGCAAGGAAAGCCTGAAAATAGCATATAGGTGGACAGCCATGTGCCCAGCTAAAGCACAGAGACGTCTAGTAACTGAAAGGAAGAAGGATAGAATGGACAATGTGGCACAATTATACTGCACTGAGTTGGTTTTTCAAGTAGGAAATAAATGGAATAATAGTTTTGAGATCTACAATTTCTGAGTAGAAACTAAGCGTTCTTTTGTACAGAATTTTTGTTTGGTAAATATCAACAGAAAAATATAGACTTGTGTATAGACTAAAACATGACTAGGTCTTTGTAGGGTTTGGAACATAAGTAATATGTTTTCCTTTCATTTGGCTTCAGTTGTCTGTAAATAGCAAACATAATGCTTTCTTATAGAGAGATCACTTTTTCAGAAACTTCAACTATCTGGAATATTGTTAGGAGGTAATAAGGCCTCAAGGTAGCAAAAGTATAAGTTGCATAGTCCGTGTTCTCAATCTTGATTTCAAGCTTGAGTAATTTTGGGGTATAGACATATTACTATTCAACTTAATTATTTAGTACCTCACTCAGTAGCAAATTTAAATCTGCAATATTTGAATGGTCCATTAAAGGTATATATGATGGAAATGATAGCCAAAAGCCTGATAGGATAGAAGAATAATACAAGGAAGAAAAATACAAAGAAGTCATAAGCTTGGTAATAATAAAATTTGCTAACATTTATTGAAGATTCATAGGTGCCAGGTATTATATAAAGCCTTTTATATGTATTATTTCATTTAATATCTAAGACATCCTCTATATCATATAGGGGAGGATTTAGGTTTATATGCTAAGAAAGCTCATAATTACATTCTTCTTTGTTTATGAAGTTAGAGAAGCATGTAACTAATTTTAGATTACCATCAGAAATCATTAAAATGAAAAGGCCATTTTGGTGCTTGACAGAGGTATCTGAAAGAGCTCAGTCTAATGGTGCTAGGTAAATAAGTTGTTCTTTTTAAAATTATTATTATATTTTGAGGCAGGGTCTTGCTCTGTCATCCAGGCTGAAGTACAGTGACGCATCCACAGCCACACTCACTGTAGCCTCGGACTGCTCAAGCAGTCCTCCCACCTCAGCCTCTGGAGTAGCTAGGACTACAAACATACCACCACGCCCACTTAATTTTTTTATTTTCTGTAGAGATGGGATCTCACTATGTTGCCCAGGCTGGGCTTGAGTTCCTAGCCTCAAGCATTCCTCCCACTTCAGTATCCCAAAGTGTTGGGATTACAAGTGTGAGCCGCCATTCTCAGCCATAAGTTGTTCTTATATTCACCTTTGACTTTTTTTTTTTTTTTTTTTTTTTTGAGATGGAGTCTCACTCTGTGGCCCAGGCTGGAGTGCAGTGGCGCAATCTTGGCTCACTGCAAGCTCCGCCTCCTGGGTTCATGCCATTCTCCTGCCTCAGCGTCCTGAGTAGCTGGGACTACAGATGTCCGCCACCATACCCAGCTAATTTTTTGTATTTTTTTTTTTAGTAGAGATGGGGTTTCACTGTGTTAACCAAGATGGTCTCGATCTCCTGACCTCCTGATCTGCCCACCTCGGCCTCCCAGAGTGCTGAGCCACCTCACCTGGCCTTTTTTTTTTTTTTTTTTTGAGACAGAGTTTCACTCTTCTTGCCCAGGCTAGAGTGCAATGGTGCGATCTCGGCTCACCACAACCTCCGCCTCCTGGGTTCAAGCAATTCTCCTGCCTCAGCCTCCTGAGCAGCTGGGATTACAGGCATGTATCACCACGCCCAGCTAATTGTGTATTTTCAGTAGAGATGGGGTTTCTCTGTGTTGAGGCTGGTCTCGAACTCCTGACCTCAGGTGATCCGCCCCCTTCAGCCTCCCAAAGTGCTGGGATTACAGGCGTGAGCCATCGTGCCCAGCTGGTATTTCTTTTTTTTTTTTTTTTTTTTTTTTACAGGCTGGAGTGCAGTGGTGTTACTTTGGCTCACTGCAACCTCCACCTCCCAGGCTCAAGCAATTCTTGTGCCTCGGCCTTCTGAACAGCTGAGACTACAGGCGTGCATGACCATGCCTGGCTAATTTGTTGTAGTTTAGTAGGGACGGGGTTTTGCCACATTGCCTACACTGGTCTTGAACTCCTGAGCTCAGGCAATCCACCCCTCTCAGCCTCCCAAAGTGCTGGGATTACAGGCATGAGCCACCACGCCTGGCCATCCTCCAGTATTTCTAAAGCTAAGTTTCTCTACCAACATTGAACAGCTTTTATATTTCTGCGTTTAGCAAGTAATGATTGAAGAGCATCCAGACATGGAAATTTATATTTTGAGACAAGTAGCTCTATACACCAACCAAAGGTAAAGTTGAGGCTAGATTCAAGCCCTGCATGGTACTGGGACTAAGTACCTCAAGGTAGATAAGAATCCCAGATCTAGAACCAGTACTTGAGGTCTAAGACTAAGAAGAAGCAGAAAACGCCTGGAAAAAAAATTTACCATTCATAGTATCAACTATAAGCTACCTTAAAAAAATGAGCAAAAGATGTACAAGTCCTAAGTAAAGGCAATTGCAGTCTTGCTTTGGAAAACTATTTTGACTCAATAAATTCTTTAAGCTGAGAGTAATGAGGTTCATGTTTTTAAGAGATAACTAAGTAGTTTTTCTAAGTAGTAAAAAAAATATACATATACATATATGTGTATATATATGTATATATTAGGAAAAGTGTCAACCAGTTATATAATAAAGAGAAAATTATATCATTTCCATGAATGATTTTTAAATATGAACAGTTAGAATGAATAAAGAAAGAATGTAAATCTAGGCTTGGTTATCCTGCTATATCTGCTATATGAAGAAATGCAAATCAGCAATTGTAAAGACTCCTAGAAATCATGCAATGCACAAACCGAGTTAATTTCGTATAACCTTGTGTTTCCCACTTGTTCTGTGATCGTAGGGAATCTATTAATATCTTCTGGGACACTAGAAGTCTGCAAAACATAATTTGGGAAATGCTATATGTATTTGAACACCATTAATTCAGATATGTAGGGTGCAAACATTTGCATTGCCAAAATCTTAATGTACAGAATCTTTCAAGAATATAATAAACTTATACTTTCTTTTTTTTTTTAATGGAGAAACAAGGTCTCACTCTGTTGCTCAGGCTGGAGTGCAGTGGCGTGATCATAGCTTGCTGCAACCTCTAACTTCTGAGTTCAAGTGATCCACCTGCCTTAGCCTGCTGAGTAGCTATGACTACAGGCTCACACCATCATACCTAGCTAATTTTATTTTTTGTAGAGACATGGTCTCACTATGTTGCCCAGGCTGGTCTCAAACTCCTGGCCTAAAGTACATTCTTTAGTAAGTTAAAATACTTGCTTTTTTAATGATAGTCTTGAAAAAAAAAAAGTTAAAATACTAATTGGCCGAGCTAGAAAGGACCCAAGTGTTTTTTAAACTATGTTCTTTTTTTTTTTTTTCTCCCGAGACAGAGTCTTGCACTGTCGCCCAGGCTAGAGTGCAGTGGTGCGATCTCGGCTCACTGCAAGCTCCGCCTCTAGGTTCATGCCATTCTCCTGCCTCAGCCTCCTGAGTACCTGGGACTACAGGCACCCGTCACCATGCCCAGCTAATTTTTTTTGTATTTTTAGTAGAGACAGGGTTTCATCATGTTAGCCAGCATGGTCTCCATCTCCTGACCTCGTGATCCACCCACCTCAGCCTCCCAAAGTGCTAGGATTACAGGCGTGAGCCACCACGCCCGGCCTAAACTATGTTCTTTATCAGATGTTTTCCAAATATTTTCACCCAGTCTGTGGTTTACCTTTTCAGTCTCTTCATAGTGTCTTTTGAACAGCAGAAGTGGGGTTGGGTGCAGTGGCTCACACCTGTAATCCCAGCACTTTGGGAGGCCAACGTGGGAGAATCGCTTGAGCCCAGGAGTTTGAGAGCAGACTGAGCAATATAGTTAGACCCTGTCTCTAAAAATTACAAGAAAATTAGCCAGATGTAGTTGTGGTTGTGTGCCTGTGGGCCCAGCAACTCGAGAGGCTGAGGTGGGAGGATTGCTTGAGGACAGGAGGTTGAGGCTACAGGGAGCCATGATTGCACCACTGCACTTCAACCTAGGAGATAGAGCAAGACGCCATCTAAAAAAAAAAAAAGTGATGAAATCTAATTTATTACATTTTTCTTTTTTTAATTTTTATTTATTTATTTTTGAGACAGGGTCTCGCTCTGTCAACAGGCTGGAGTGTAGTGGTACGATCTTAGCTCGCTGCAACCTCTGCCTCCCGGGTTCAAGCGATTCTCCTGCCTCAGCTTCCCGAGTAGCTGGGGACTATAGGTGCGCGCCACCTCACCCAGCTAATTTTTGTATTTTTAGTAGAGACAGGGTTTCACCATGTTGGCCAGGATGGTCTCGATCTCTTGACTTTGTGATCCACCCACCTCGACCTCCCAAAGTGCTGAGATTACAGGTGTGAGCCACCGTGCCCATTCTACATTTTTCTTTTATGAATGTGGCATCTGAGAAGTCTTCGCCTAAACAAGGTCACGAGGATTTTCTCGTATGCTTTCTTCTAGAAGTTTTACAGTTTTAGGTTTCCAAATTCTTTTTTAATGTAATTTTATATGCACAGTCTGATACTTTTGCTTTACTGAATCCGTAGTTTAAATTTAGTTTTATAACTTGCTTTTTTTCATCTCATTATTATACCATGGTATTTTCATATCAGTAGTTAATTCTTTTGAATACCTACATGGCGTTCCATCAAAGAATGTATTACAATTGTTTAGCTTTCTTCTCATGTTGGATAGTTAAGTTGTTATCTGTTTTTTCCTATTATTAATAATGTTCCAAGATTTGTTTTAAAATTCAGTTGAAATTTTGGTTTCTATAAATTATTTTATTTTATTTTATTTTATTTTTATTTATTTATTTATTTGAAAGGGAGCCTCACTCTGTCACTCAGGCTGGAGTGCAGTGGTGCAATCTCGGCTCACTGCAACCTCCGCCTGCCAGGTTCAAGCAATTCTTCTGCCTCAGCCTCCCAAGTAGCTGGGACTACAGACACGTGCCACCATCCCTGGCTAATTTTTTGTATTTTTAGTAGAGACAGGGTTTCACCATATTTACCAGGCTGGTCTCGAACTCCTGATCTCAGGTGATCCACCCGCCTCGGCCTCCCAAAGTGCTGGGATTACAGGCATGAGCCACTGAGCCCGGCCAAGATTCATTTTAAAATTCAGTTTAAATTTTGGTTTTGGCCGGGCGCAGTGGCTCACACCTGTAATCCCAGCACTTTCGGAGGCCGAGGCGGGTGGATCACCTGAAGTCAGGAGCTCTAGACGAGCTTGGCCAATATGGTGAAACCCTGTCTCTACTAAAAATAATAAAATTAGCCGGGCATGGTGGCAGGTGCCTGTAATCCCATCTTTTCAGGGGGGCCGAGGCAGTAGAATCACTTGAACCCAGGAGGCGGAGGTTGCAGTGAGCTGAGATCGCATTGTCGCACTCCAGCCTGGGGGACAAGAGCGAGACTTCGTCTCAAAAAAAAAAAATTTTTTTTTGGTTTCTATAAATTATTTTATAATGAAGCGTTTCATCCTTGTGTATTTTGAGGCACACTTAAAAGTTTTGATATAAAGTTTTGACTTCTTCTTGTTCAGATATATGATGAAAATGTTAGGAAAAAGATGATGTAAACAATTACTATTTTAAAAATTTTAAATAACTTTCTGTCTTCTATCATAACCATATTGGATTATGCTCCCCTCCTGGTTCAAACAGTCATAATAGGCCTAATTAGAAAGCTCTGATTTTACCAATTATTTCTTTTAATTCCACTATTTATATGATTTATTTTGACTTCTCTTTCAGCCCCTCCCACTTTTTAAGTCTCTGCAAAACTATTTGATCTCTGTAATGAGATTATAATACTACCTAAATGCATAGTTAGATTTCTGAAAGACCATTTCTGTTACATCCCATGTGCTGATTTTTTTTTTAATTACATGGCATAAATTTAGGGGACAAAAATTTCACGGTTTTTTTTATTCTTTTAATGCCATTTTATTTTTTCATGACAGATTCAAAAGCTTTGTGACAGAGTAGCTTCATCTACTTTATTGGATGATCGAAGAAATGCTGTTCGTGCTCTCAAATCATTATCTAAGGTTTGTAACTTTGTAAATGTTTTAAGTTTCTTAAGTTGGATATTAGTTACTTTAGTAACATTTTTATTTTTTATGTGCAGAAATACCGCTTGGAAGTGGGTATACAAGCTATGGAACATCTTATTCATGTTTTACAAACAGATCGGTAAGTCTCTGTTTAATGATTTTTTTCCCTACTTTTTCTTGAACTTTTGTTTTAGAGTCAGCATCACTATTCCAAAAGATTGCTTTTTTTTGGTATTTTTTGGTAGAGATGGGGTTTGCCATGTTGCCCACGCTGGTCTCGAACTCCTGGGCTCAGGCGATCTGCCCACCTCGGCCTCCCAAAGTGCTGGGATTGCAGGTGTGAGCCACTGCGCCTGGCCCCAAAAGTTGTTGACATACTAAAGCTGTTAAGTTTTTACTTCAGATGTCATTTCGATAAAGATTTATTGGACAGAGTGCAAGCCACTGTGTTAAGCATAAAGCAGACATATAAAAATGGGATAAAGCAACTCTTTAATGCCTTGAGATTTTCAGTTTGAATTGGGCAAGTGGTATTCATTTACACTGGGCAAGTAGATATTCATTTACATATAATATACATATTTTGGTATTCAGACTTGCTTTTTTAAGAGAAATAAACTGCAGTAATAAGAGTTAAGTATTAAATATGAGCCTATCATAAGAGAAAGATTGCCAGATATGGTGGCTCAAGCTTGTAATTCCAGCACCTTGGAAGGCTGAGGTGGGAGGATTGCTTGAGCCCAGGAGTTCGATACTAGTCTGGGCAACATAAAAAATAAAAATTAGGCCAGGCATGGTGGCTCATGCCTGTAATCCCAGCACTTTGGGAAGCCGAGGCAGGTGGATTACTTGAGGTCAGGAGTTCGAGACCAGCCTGGTCAAATGGTGAAACCCGGTCTCTACTAAAAATAACAAAAATTAGCCAGGCCTGGTGGTGCATGCCTGTAATCCCAGCTACTTGGGAGTCTGAGGCGGGAGAAATCACTTGAACCCAGGAGATGGAGATTACAGTTAACCAAGATCACGCAACTGCACTTCAGCCTGGGCAACAGAGCAAGACTCTGTCTCAAAAAAACAAAAAAGATAAATAATAAAATAAAAATTAGCTGGGTGTGTTGTCACATACCTGTGGTCCCAGCTTCTCGGGAGGCTGAGGTGGGAAGATCACTCGAGCCCAGGAAGTCAAGGCTGCAGTGAGCCGTGATCATACCACTGTATTCCAACCTGGGCAGCAGAGTGAGACCTTGTCTTGACAAAATAAATATAAATTTAAAGAAAAGAAGCATCATTTAGCCCATTTTTAGCTCTTTCAATGTTTTTTTTTTTTTTTTTTTGAGATTAAGTCTCGCTCTGTCACCCAGGCTGGAGTGCAGTGCTGCGATCTCAGCTCACTGCAAGCTCTGCCTCCCGAGTTTATGCCATTCTCCTGCCTCAGCCTCCCAAGTAGCTGGGACCTGTTACAGGCGCCCACCACCACGCCTGGCTAATTTTTTGTATTTTTAGTAGAGACGGGGTTTTACCATGTTAGCCAGGATGGTCTCGATCTCCTGATCTCGTGATCCACCTGCCTCGGCCTCCCAAAGTGCTGGGATTACAGGCATGAGCCACCGCGCCCAGCCTTTTTTTTTTTTTTCAGATAGAGTTTTGCTCTCATTGCCCAGGCTGGAGTACAATGGTGCAGTCTAGGCTCACTGCAGCCTCCGCCTTCTGGGTTCAAGTGATTTCTCCTGCCTCAGCCTCCCGAGTACCTGGGATTACAGGCATGCGCCACCATGCCTGGCTAATTTTGTATGTTTAATAGAGATGGGGTTTCTCCATGTTGATCAGGCTGGTCTCGAACTCCTGAACTCAGGTGATCCGCCCACCTCAGCCTCCCAAAGTGCTGGGATTACAGGTGTGAGCCACCACACCTGGCCCTCAATTTCTTTTTAAGAGATTTTATCTCCATCTTTGGTTTTCATTAACTGTGCATGGATAGCTTCCAGATCTTAGCTACAGTTGAATGTGTCTTACAAGCTTTAGCTGTGCATTGTACATTTCTACTCTACCAAGTTCTCTCATAAGCCTCTCAAATTCAAAATGTTCAAAGTTAATTTATCTCTGGTCCTCCAATCCTTCTAGGCTTTCCATGCCCGCTTCGACCACTTTTACCCTAAGTTCATCTCAGTCATGAGCATCTTTCCATTCAAGCGAGAAACTGGAGGATTCTTAGGGAACTCATTCCTCTCCTGAACCCATCATGCCTACACAGGCCAAAAAACAGCTAGAGTCCATTATTTTCTTTCCGTTTCCTTTTTTGGCCTTAGTTCTGGCTCAGTGTCAATCACTTAAATAATTTCCACAGCCTCTGTGTTTGTTATCTTTGGCCGTGTAACAAATTACTTCAAAACTTAGTCATTCAAAATAAAATATTTATCACCTCATAGTTTCTGTGGATCAGGAATTGAGGAGCAACTTAGCTAAGTGGGCTCAGGGTCTCTCATGAGGTTGCCATGAAGCCATCAGCCAGGTCTGCAGTCATCTGAAGGCTTGACTGGGGCTGGAGGATCTGATTCCAAGATGTCTTACATTGCTATTGGCAAGAGGCCTCAGTTCCTCAACATGTTTCTCTCTTGGTAAGGCTGTTTGATATGGCAACTGCTCTCCCAGAGCAAACTATCCTAGAGAGAGAAAAATAGAAAGCCACAGTGCCTTTTATAACTCAATCTCCAGAGTCAGGTACTGGCAATCCCATCATATTCTAGTTGTTAGAAGCAGGTTAATAAGTACAGCCTATACTTAAGGAGAGGAGAATTAGGCTTCACTTTTTTGAAAAGAGATGAATCGAAAAGTTTTGGACATAGTTTAAAACAATCATCATCTCCAAAGTATTATTTTCCTCCAGTCTCTTTGTATTTCCATTCAGTCTATATGTTGCAAGAATTATCCTTCTGAAATGCTTTCACCAGTTCAGTGAAGTGTGAAGTTCATGTTTCTCAAACAAAGCTAAAGATACAAGCTTTTTAAAGATCTGTGTACTGCCTGTCTAATCTCATAGACTCGTTTTCAGTTATATTTCAGTTATGCCCAGCTGCTTGTCCATAACAGTTAGGACCTTTTTTCTTCTCCCCAGACAGTGTAACTCAAATTGACTACCTTTTCAAAGCCACTAAGTCTAATGCATTTGAATAAGCGAATTGGATGCATCAGGACTGTCTGTGTTATTAACATCACAGTAGGTAACTGTGGTAGACAGAATTATGGCCTCCCAAAGATATCTATATCCTAATCAACAAAACCTGTGAATTTTACCTTAGATAGTGAGAGAGACTTTCCAGATATGCTTAAGTTAAGGACTTTGAGATGAGAGGATTATTCTGGATTACCCTGGTGGACCCAGTGTTATCACAGGGTCCTTAGAAGTAGAACAGGAAAAGGCTGGGCGCAGTGGCTCATGCCTGTAATCCCAGCACTTTGGGAGGCCGAGGTGAGCGAATCCCAAGGTCAGGAGATCGAGACCATCCTGGCTAACATGGTGAAACCCCATCTCTACTAAAAATACAAAAAATTAGCCGGGAGTGGTGGCGGGCGCCTGTAGTCCCAGCTACTCGGGAGGCTGAGGCAGGAGAATGGCAAGAACCCAGGAGGGGGAGCTTGCAGTGAGTCAAGATCGCGCCACTGCACTCCAGCCTGGGCGACAGAACAAGACTCCGTCTCAAAAAAAAAAAAAAAAAAAGAAGTAAAACAGGAACGCAGAAGAGGAAGTCAGAGTGTAGTGATAGAAAAAAAGGACTCAACCTGCTCTTGGTGGCTTTGAAAATGGAGAGAAGGAGCCGTGAGCCAGAGAATGTGGGTGGCCTTTAGAAGAGCAGGAAAAAAGAAGCAGATTAGTGTGATGATTATACATACTTATAATCTTCTTTATTCTATGAGTGTTAAATCACACGCATATTTTATTACTGAGTCTTATAAAGTTAATGATGAAATGATTAACATCTCAATATGGAAAATAGAATGCATCTCTTATGTAAAGTGGTCTTTATTGTCTTTCATAATAATTTTTTTTTTTTTTTTGAGACGGAGTTTTGCTCTTGTTGCCCAGGCTAGAGTGCAGTGGCACAATCTCGGCTCACTGCAACCTCTGCCTCCCAGGTTCAAGCGATTCTCCTGCCTCAGCCTCCCGAGCAGCTGGGGTTACAGGCATGCACCACCACGCCCGGCTAATTTTGTATTTTTAATAGAGACGGGGTTTCTCCGTCTCTACTTTTGGTCAGGCTGGTCTCGAACTCCCAACCTCAGGTGATCCACCTGCCTCAGCCTCCCAAAGTGCTGGGATTACAGGCGTGAGCAACCGCATCGGGCACCATAAGATTTTTTTTTAAGAAAATAATATATAAAGAAGAAAAACACTCTAGTAGTTGAACTAGAGATAACAGTTACTTTTCTTTATATTTTTAAGTCTACTTTGTTCCTCTAGATATGAACAGTTAGATTTTTATGTATGTATACATATATATACATATGTAAACATACATAGACACACATAAAATTAACTGAGTCATGCTAGTTTTGCTGGTTTTAAAGTTGTACTTATTTTGTAAATTTATAATGTTTTAAAATATGCATAGATACAAACGTATACATATATATTTTACTAAATGGGATAACTGTGCATAAATTTTTATATTTTTCCACTTGCTATTATATCAAGAATTTTTAAAATTATCATGTCACTAAATATTCTTTGGAAATACATTTTTTAGCTTCTCAGGATTCAAAGTAAAAACACAAAATACATTTTTTAAATTGCCACCTTATATGTATGAATTTGCCATACTGTGTTTTTTTATTATTGAGCATTTAGGTTGCTTCTAAATTTTCACAATTAGAAATAAAACTACACATTTTTTACGGTTTGCACTCTGATATTTTCTTAGAGTATGCCTTTAGAAATGGAATTTTCTAAAATTGCTAAATAACTAAAAATGGTCATAACAGTTTATACTCTCATCAGCAGTGTATAAGTGTAATAATTTCTTTTTTCCAGTTCAGATTCTGAAATAATAGGTTATGCTTTGGACACACTATATAATATAATATCTAATGAAGAAGAAGAAGAAGTAGGTAAGTTTCCAGTTATTTTTACTGTGTTTTCTGTACATAAAACCAACTGGGTTGTGCTAATTTTGCTGGTTTTAAAGTTGGACTTGTTTTATAAATGTATAAGTTTTTTTACTTTTTTCATTAAAAAATTTAATAAACACATAGGCTTAGATCTAGAAAAGTGTCTTTAGGATGATTGCTTTGTGTGTAAGTCAGAACATTATAGTGAGATGGAATAAGATCCTTCTTTTTAAGTAATATTTTTGCCCGCTTGTGTTTGGTTTTAGTTAGGCAGTATGCATATTAGCCAGTTCTGGATTAAATAATTATTTATGGCTATTGATTGAAAATTTATATTATTATCTAGTGAGCAATATAAAATTAGAGAGTTTTTCCTAATAAATACTTAAACTTTTTACATAGGACTTATGTTAATTTATAAAGTGCAACAATTTTTTAAATTTAGATTTTTTTTCTTTACATTTTGTCTGTTTGGTGAACATTGCTATAAATCGGTTTGAAATCCACACATTTCTTTGGCACATTCATTTTCTTTTTTGTTTTAAAATATTTGCACACTTAACATAAAGTTATCTGTCTTATTTATTGTCACTGTGTGAAGCTTGATTGGAAGTCTGTATACATTTTGTCCTGTATACATTTTGTTCTATATGTTGCAAAACATACGCAGTAACATTTCACAATTCTGTTGAAGAGTGTATTTGTCATATCAAATTGGCTGTTACAGTAGGACATAGTAGATTTTTCATTATTCTGTAAAGTCAGAACAGTGAATATATTCATACATTTTATAAATCTAATTTAGACTGAAGTTATATGATCTCTCAAAATTCTGAGTAGACAAATAATAAAGAAGTATAGATACATACTGACCTTGCTCATATTTTATTAAAATTAAAAGTAGAGCAGGAATATATGTCAATATTAACTTCACAGAATACTAGTATTGAGAACATCTGAAACTGGATCATGTTGCATAGTCACAATTTCTTAGACATAAATATCCTTTTTAAAAAACTTTTATTTTGGCTGGGTGTTATGGCTCATGTCTGCAATCCCAGCACTTTGGGAGGCTGGGGTGGAAGGATTGCTTGAACCTAGGAGTTCGAGAGCAGCCTGGGCAACATAAGTGAGACCCCATCTCATTTAAAAAAATTTTTTTAAACAAATTTCTCCATGATATCTATCCTATAGCTTAACTTTATTAATTTCTTAAGGGTGAAAAATATTTAGTAAATGTAATTTGGTACCCATGGAAAAAGAGGTTGTCAGTCACATGACAATACATAGATACAATACACACAAGAATATTCTTTGAAGAAAAAGATACTTATTTTCCCTAGTTATTTCTACAATGAGAAAATTAGATGCAACGCAGTTGTTCAAATACATTTTTTAAAATGACATTCTTTTCTTTCCTTTTATCCCCCTTAGTTGTTTCAGATTAAAATTTTAGCTCTTTTTCTAGTTAATTTGCTGGGATAATTTTTTCTGTTCTTAAAAAAAATGTGTAGCAACAATATTTTTTAGTTAGGAGGTTTTTTTTTAATAAATTTATAATCATGTTTAGAGCCCACCTGTTGCATTTTTCTTTGTGTTTTTAGGCTCTTTAATTTAGCATCCAAAAATGATCCTTTGGATAAACAGTAATAGAATCACTTTTATTAAGGACCTTTTTTTTTTTTTTTTTTTCTGAAAATTTAGTCATCCTGAAAGAGTCAGTTAAAAAGTAGACATTGGGCTGGGCGCGGTGGCTCACGCCTGTAATCCCAGCACTTTGGGAGGCCGAGGTGGGTGGATCACTTGAGGTCAGGAGTTCGAGACCAGCCTGGCCAACATGGTGAAACCTTGTCTTTACTAAAAATACAAAAATTAGCTGGGCGTGGTTGCACACACCTGTAATCCCAGCTACTCAGGAAGCTGAGGCAGGAGAACTGCTTGAACCCAGGAGGTACAGGTTGGAGTGAGCCAAGATTGTGCCATTGCACTTCAGCCTGGGCACCAGAGTGAGACTCTGTCTCAAAAAAAAAAAAAAGAAAAGAAAGAAAGTAGACATTGGCTGGGCACAGTGGCTCACGCCTGTAATCCCAGTACTTCGGGACACCGAGACGGGCAGGTCACCTGAGGTCAGGAGTTCAAGACCAGCCTGGCCAACCTGGAGAAACCCCGTCTCTACTAAAAACACAAAAATTAGCCAGGCATGGTGTTGCACACCTGTAATCTCAGCTACTTGAGAGACTGAGGCAGGAGAATCACTTGAACCTGGGAGGCAGAGGTTGCAGTGAGCCAAGATTGTGCCACTGCACTCTCCAGCCTGGGCAACAGAACAAGACTCTGTCTTTAAAAAAAAAAAAAAAAAAAAAAAAGACCAGACATGGTGGCTCACGCCTGTAATTCCAGCACTTTGGGAGGCCAAGGTGGGTGGATCACCTGAGGTCAGGAGTTCGAGACCAGCCTCACCAACATGGTGAAACCCCATCTCTACTAAAAATACCAAAATTAGCCGGGCGTGGTGGTGCACACCTGTAATCCCAGCTACTCAGGAGGCTGAGGCAGTAGAATCGCTTGAACCCGGGAGGCAGAGGTTGCAGTGAGCGGAGATCGCACCATTGTACTCCAGCCTGGGTGACAGAGGGAGACTCTGTCTCAAAAATAAAATAAAATAAAAATAAAAATAGACATTGAGACATGTCCTTCAGTTCTGTTATTGATACTTTGCTTTTATTGCTTCGTGAAATGTAATTCTTAGCTGACACAATGAACTACATTTTAGAGTTCTTTAGGACTGTTTTACAACCCTCTGATGATAAATCTGTCTCGTAGTCCTAAAAATATAGCGTATGCTAAATCTCTTTTAGTATATCTGAGGTATTTGACCAAAGTACATGTGGATCTCTTCTTCCAAAGGATTATGTAGCTTATTAAACATTTTTAAGCTCCTATTTTACTGTGTATACTACTACATTAAAAAACTATTGTCTTTATCATCCACTTTTTATTTGTTTATTTTTATCTACCTTTTCAGATGATGTTGAAGGTAAAAGATTGCATTTACATCTGCATGATGCTTTTAGGCATAGTTTCTGATAATATAAAAGGACACTGTCAAGTACTGTTTCTTCTGGCTGGTAAAAAAAAAAAAATCTGAAATTTGTTTTACTATATAAGAATTCTTTAATTGAAGAGGAATATTTTAATAAACTTACATTACTATTATTTCTGCAGCTACTAAATCTGTTTACTGTCCAGAACACATAAAATATTCTAGTGCACCTTTAAATAAAATTGAAGGTTTTTCTGGCCAGGCGTGGTGGCTCACACTTGTAATCCCAGCACTTTGGGAGGCCAAGGCGGGCAGATCACTTGAGGTCGGGAGTTCAAGACCAGCCTAGCCAGCGTGGTGCAACCCTGTCTCTACTAAAAATACAAAAATTAGCCAGGTGTGGTGGCTGGTGCCTGTAATCCCAGTTACTTGGGAGGCTGAGGCAGGAGAATTGCTTGAACCCAGGAGACAGAGGTTGCAGTGAGCTAAGATTGTGCCACTGCACGATCCAGCCTGGGCGACAGAGTGAGACTTGTCTCAAAAAAAAAAATTAATAAATAAAAATTAAAGCTTTTTCTCTGGTAGGACAATTTATTCAAAATTACTTTGTGTGTATTTCCTGGAAAAAAGTTTTTAGACAGTTCATTTAAAAATACTTGCCAAGTGCAGTGGTGCATGCCTGTAGTGCCAACTACTTGGGAGACTAAAGTGGGAAAACCGCTTTAGCCCAGGAGTTCGAGGCTGCAGTGAGCAATGATTGCACCTGTGAATACCCACTGCACTCAAGGCTAGACAACATAGTGAAACCCTGCCTCTAAAAAACAAACAAACAAAAATCTATAAAAGTAATATTTCAATATGTATACATATATTTTTTACCTATATTCAGTAAGAACTGGAAGGTATTCTAGTTCAGAGAATGTATATTGATATTGTCCCTTTAAAATAATGCATACTCAGTAATGATGTTTTAGTTACTGACATTTCTTACCTTAACTCGTAGAACTCACTAGTTTTTTTTATTTTCTTCTCTCTAATCTCTTTTAAGTTTCATTTACTTTTAACATTGATACTTGTTTTCTTCATAACTAAAGTAACCAAGTTTTTTTGGTTTGTTTTGTTTTACCAATTTCCTTGAGGTGTGCTTAACTTTTTTAAATGAAGAAGGAAATATTCTTATCTAAAGCAGTGTTTAAAAGGTACATAACAAAGTTGCCTATATATAATAAAAATACTAACAAATAAACTAACTTATTAAAGTATGAAGCATTACCTTTTGTGACATTTGAATCTCTTGTTTGACATCAGATGATACCAGAGCATTGTGCCTTGACTCTTGTCAAGCTATTTCCTTGTTGGGTAGTAAAGATCAGTAGTTGTTTCTATTATTGTGATACTGTAGAGAGCTTTAAAATTTATCTTTCATGTTTATCTTATGTAATCCTCATAGCAGCCAGTGAGGTAGGTGGTATTTTTCTACTTTCTAAAGATGAGAAAATGGAAGCCCAGAGATGATGTAACTTATATGGTATCATTGAGTAAGTAGAAGAACAATTTTACTTTTTTTTTTTTTTTTTTTTTTTTTTGAGACAGAGTCTCACTCTGTTGCCAGGCTAGGGTGCAGTGGCACAGTCTCGGCTCACTGCAACCTCTGCCTCCTGTATTCAAGTGATTCTCGTGCCTCAGCCTCCCAAGTAGCTGGGATTAGTGTCACCACACCCAGCTAATTTTTGTATTTTTAGTAGAGACGGGGTTTCACTATATTGGCCAGGATGGTCTCGATCTCCAGACTTCATGATCCGCCCTTCTTGGCCTCCCAAAGTGTTGGGATTACAGGCATGAGCCACCACGCCCAGCCAGAACAATATCTTTAAATACATTTTTTCCTTCCTTTTTTTTTTTTTTTTAAGTATTTCTTAGATTTTTAATTCAATAAATTGTGGCCAATTTTTCTTTATTTTTCTGACTGGGTTCTTTATTAAATCATGTAATTCACAAAACTAGTTTATAGAATATTCAGATAAATGTTAAAAAGTATACATGTACCTGGCCAGGTACGGTGGCTCACGCCTGTAATGCCAGCACTTTGGGAGGCCGAGGCAGGCAGATCACAAGGTCAGGAGATCAAGACCATCCTGGCTAACATGGTGAAACCCCATCTCTACTAAAAATACAAAAAATTAGCCAGGCGTGGTGGCGGGCCCCTGTAGTCCCAGCTACTTGGGAGGCTGAGGCAGGAGAATGGCGTGAACCTGGGAGGCGGAGCTTGCAGTGAGCAGAGATCGCGCCACTGCACTCCAGACTGGGCGACAGTGCGAGACTCCGTCTCAAAACAAAAACAACAAAAAAAGTATACGTGTACCTGTTTAATTAACTACCAGTATAAACGAAGATTATTTGATATTTCTTCACTCTGAGGACTGATTTTATTAGGATATCTCCTTTTATAAAGCAATTTCTTTTCTTCATAATATAGATTGTGAACTTAGTATAGAATAGAATTCCAAAGAGAAGATCCAGAAATGTTTTTAAATATTGTTTACACCTCTGGAAAAAGTACTACTAGAAATACATTTGAAGAGTAAATATATCTATGCATGCGTACTTAAATGCCAGTCATATAAACAGGCCTGAAAACTATCCAGAGCTATACAGACAGATGATGGTTCAACTTCACGATTTTTTGATTTACGATGGTGTGAAAGCGATATACATTCAGTAGAATCTATACTTCGAATACCCATACAACCATTCTGTGTTTTCACCTTCAGTACAGTATTCAGTAAATTACATGAGATAATACTTTATTATAAAATATGATTTCTGTTATATTTTGCCTAGCTGTAGGATAATGTAAGTGTTCTGGGCACATTTAAAGTAGGTTAAACATATTAAATACATTTTCAACCTATGATATTTTCAGTTTTTGATGGGCTTATCAGGACATAACCCCATTGTAAATTGAGGAGCATCTGTGTAAGTACTTAGAACGGGCATTTTTTTATTTTACATTCCTATATTAAATTTATTTTTACTATGGTAACAAAGGGCCATTTCATTTTTATCTTATTTTTTTCATTTACCTTACAATAAATGGTGATTTACAGGTTATAAATACACAATATAATATATAAACTATAGGCTATAAAAAACTTAGCTATAAAGGTTGTAATCTAATGATTAATGATGAGAGAAGATGGTTTACTTGTTTCATGCCTTTGCTTACACGTATAATTGGTATAATTTCTCATGGTTCTAGTTTTTGTTCACAACTTTTAGATATTAGTGTAGTAGTTTATAGTAGTTTGTAGCTTAATTTACTGCCACACTTAAAGCTTTGTGTATTACCTTAATTGCTTAGCTAATTTGGGGATACTTCATTAAAGTTCAGAAGTGCTGTCTTATGACTGTAACTTAAAAGAAATGGCGTATATCTCACACTTTTTAAAATTGACAGTGTTAAACCAGAAGGAACCATTGTCCTTGGAATAGGACCATATTTTACTAGTTCAATTCAAAATGTAAATTTTAATTCTATACTGATAAGCTACAGCATATTATACAATATAGCTACAGAATAAATTAAAGATATTAACTCTACTTCTTCCTAAGTTATTTGCTTGTGCCCAGTGCAAACACTGAATTAAACTCTTTCTGGTATTAGACCTGACTTCCTTAAAGCATAGCACAGAAGTTCTAGAGAGTGTTCTGTATTAAAACAGGTTCATAGTTAAATAAACATAAATACTATATTCCCCTCTGAAGCTTCATAAAATTTACACTGGTGTAGTAAGTGCTGAGAAGCCTGCAGTGAAAAATCTTGTTCAACTTTGTTTAATCCAAATATATTTGTCCACAGGGGCTTAGTTCTGCCATGTACCTATTAACATGCCACGCTATCCTTTGTTTTGAAATATACTAACCAAGGCTTGGTTAGTTGTTTATGTTTACATATGTAAAAATATTTCAACATTTTAGGGGAAGAATCCATCAAGTCTATATGTGGTTTTTTTTCTTCCTTTTTAGATTAGTTTATAATTTTTAATGTTTTCCCAAATGTCAATAACTATAATTTTTAGCTTTTCTCACGAGGTCACAAACTTTTGGCCCAAGGGCATTGTCTATCTTGTAAGCAAGGCTGTTCGACCCACATAGTATTTTAAGTAAGGTGAATAAGTTGCCACTATTATAAATTGGGAGCTTGTGTCAACGTTTGTATTTTAGACTTCTTTTTGAAAAAACCTGAAGATTGACAATACCTGGATCTGCATTCCTACATGGCAACAGGCAGCTGGAGTTGAGTAACTGCTGTTTTCCTTAGACAGGGCATATACTCCCCATCCTCTAATGTTAGCCTGCTTCACTCACTCACATTACTGTCTTTTGTTTGTAGTCAAGTTTTCATTCTCTGCTATCTTCACACCACTGAGATAAAAAATAATTATGCTATAAATTACTTTCAAACGCATGATTTTTAAAGTTATATATCTCATTCAACAAATATGAATATATGCAAATGGAAACTAGCCCTACAAAGCACCCATGACTAAGTTAATATTGCTGTGATTTTAATTTCTTGAGGGAGACAATTCTGAGAAAATATTACTTGTCTTTTGAACATAGATTTCTCATGTATTTGGAGAATAATTTATTTGACATGCATTCCCAATGGGCCCTTTTTGTATAATTTCTTTATCTGCTTTTTTATCTATACAGTTTCACTAGAATTTGGCTAACATCTCCATGATTTGTTAGGGTTCTGGGGTGGCTTAAAAAACAAGGTAGGCTCATTAGCCCACCAGCTCCTGTGAGATTTTATTGGGTACGTAGCATTTACCATACTGTGGGAATCAGGACTTCTGTTCATAGCTGATTCTAAAGATGAAAGCTTTCAAAAGATTCTACCAGCTCCCAAGTTCCCATTATCTTTTCCAATTTTTTCACAGTCTCCTTTTCCATCATCCTGTCAGTTTGTAAATAAAATGGGAAGGGTGTGCAGTTCTTGCTATGTACCTGGTACCAGTTCTTTTTTTTTTTTTTTTTCCAACTCCATTCATAAGTTCACCTTTGAGCTTTGAAAATCACAATTTACCAAGCAAGGTTTTACCTTCAAGCGTGTGTAAGTAATTAGGACACAATTTTATCAGCTCACAAAGGAACAACAGGAAATCCTTTAAGCAGATCTGTAGCAGAGAATGTCCCTTGAATCCACTCTAGTTATGTTTGAGTATTAGGCTTCCTTATGATTATTATCAGGCCTTTGTAGCATCAATCCTCTGCCACCTTCACTTAATACCCTCAGTATATCTGTGATTATGTAGTAACATGATAGCTTTCAAGTGTACTTTTGGTGTTTGTTTTTTGTTTGTTTTTTATCCTTTATCCTCTCCTCTACCTGTTTTCCTGAAGTGGAAGTAGTGACTGCTTCCCGATATAATTCTTCTGAAGCCACCACTAACCTAAGATATAAAACTTTAATTAAAATACAGTGAGTTTACTTTTATTTAGAGTCCAATTATGAACTCAGTTACTTTTTTTGATAGGTTGCATATAACTTTTATGAGAAAGAGAGAAATATAAGGTAAAATATCAAGACTTACAGACAACTTTCTGGAAGTATAGGATATACTTTTTCTTATGTCTTTTGCATCTTGGTGATAATACTTAATTAATGATAACCTTATAAGAATCCAAAATTCTGAATCATCAAAGGAAGATTGTTAGATTCTGTTTCATTTGAAAACTTAGTAAATATATAGCTTATGTTATAAATCTTAGGACCATGGTTCTCAAGTGAGGGCAATTTACCCTCCTTTACCCCACTCCTAGTACATTCGGCAACGTCTGGAGACATTTTTGGTTGTCACAGTAAGAGGAAGTAAGAGAGTGCTACTGCGTCTAGTGGGTAAGGCCAGGGACAGTGCTAAACATCTTAAACTGCACGGGGAGGTCATACAACAAAGACGTACCTGGCCAGAAATGTCAGGAGTGCCAAGGTTGAGAAATCCTGTCTTGGGGATGATGATTTTGATGATGGTGATGATGACAGTGCTTCTATTTATTGAGCACATTATTTACAAAGCCCTATGCTAGATGTTTTACTTATTTTAAATCCTCACAGAAAACCCCATGTGAAGACATTATCTCCATTTTACAAATAAGGAAACTGAGACTTGACAGAGTTAGGCTACTTGCCCAAAGTAACATGGCTATTAAGTGGTTGAATATGAGTTTAACTGGTCTTACTCAAAAATCTTTGTGAGCTTCTTCCATTATACTGTACTGCTACTCAGGAAAGTATTTAACTACTCAACCCTAGTCATTTTGTAAATGATTGGAAATTACCTCTACCTGTGTTAGTAATGTACCTCATTTCTTGAAGTTCAGAGGGGATTCTACCTATCATTAGTATTTGATAGTCACTCCTTTCTCATTGAGTACTTTCTTCATTTGTTTGTCAGTCTGCGAAGTCTCCTGGCTTTCTTCCTTTTTCATTGGTTACTCTTTGTCTCCTTCGCAGTTTTCCTCCCCATCTCCCCAACCTCTTAATATTAGAATGCCACAGGGCACAGATTTCTTTCCTTCCCCCTTCCCTCCCTTGTTGATTTCATCTAGGCTTGTAACTTCAAATATAATTTATATGCTTGCCACTCAAATGTGCATGTCCAACCCAGACCTCTCCACTGAAGTTCATCATTGTATATTCAGATATTCACTCAATATCTTTACTTAGATACCCCCTAACACATACAGCTTTATTGACATCTAATTAATGTAAAATAATGAACATATGTAAATAAACAATTTGATGACTTTTGATACATGTATAAACATGCTTGGCTTTTTCTTTTAAAAGTTCGTAACTCTTGGCCGGGCATGGTGGCTCACGCCTGTAATCCCAGCACTTTGGGAGGCCAAGGCAGGCGGATCACAAGGTCAGGAGATGGAGACCATCCTGGCTAACACAGTGAAACCCCATCTATACTAAACGTAGAAAAAATTAGCCGGGCGTGGTAGCAGGCGTCTGAAGTCCCAGCTACTCGGGAGGCTGAGGCGAGCGGATCACGAGGTCAGGAGATCATCCATTTTGAGTTAATGGGTGTATTTTTGGTCTATTCTCTTCTATTGATCTATGCATGGCACATCATCTTGATTACTGTAGCTGTATAATAAATCTTGAAATTATGTAGTGTTAAGTCCTCTAACTGTTGCTCAGAATTGTTTTGACTGTTTTAGGTTTTTTGCATTTGCAAACCAATTTTAGAATCAGCTTGTGAATTTCTACAAAAAGGGTCAACTGAGAATTTGGGATTCTGTTGACTGTAGATCAATTTGTGAAAACCTGACATAAAAATATTGTACCTTCTAATACAAGAACACAGTATATCTCTATTTTTGCAGGTCTTCTTTAATTTCTTTTTTTTTCTTCTCCTTTTTTGGGACAGGGTCTTACTTTGTCACCCAGGCTAGAGTTCAGTGGTACAATCATAGCTCACTGCAGCCTCTAACTCCTGGGCTCAAGGGATCCTCCCACCTCAGCCTCCCGAGTAGCTGGGACTACAGGCATGCGCCACCAAGCCAGCCTAAATTTTTATTTTTTGTAGAGACAAGTTCTCACTATGTTGCCCAGGCTGGTCTTGAATTCCTGAGCTTAAACAATTCTGCCTCAGCCTCCCAAAATGCTAGGATTACAGGTGGGAGCCACTGTACCTGGCCTGTTCAATTTCTCTCAGCAGTGTTTTGGAGTTTTCAGAGTGTAAGTAGCACACACCTATTGTCAAATGTTTTTGTTGATGCTATTGAAAGTGGTACTGTTTTTTGAATTTTAATTTCTGATTGTCATTACTAGTATCTATTAATAGAAATACAATTAATTTTGTGTATGACCTTTTATCCTGCAACTTTCTAAGCTTACTTATTAGTTCTATTAGCTCTTTTGTAGATTCCATAGGATTTTCCTCATAGACAAACATGTCATCTGTAAATAAAGACAGTTTTACTTCTTTTCTAATCTGTATTCCTTTTCTTTTTCCTGCCTTATGGCACTGACTAGGATCTTCAGGTCAATGTTGACTAGAATTGATGAGATTGGACATTCTTGCCTCCTTCTGATCTTAAAGAGGAAAACATTCAGTCTTTCACCATTAAGTATGATGTTAGCTGTAAGGTTTTTGTAGTTGCACTTTGTCATCCAGTCTTGTGACTTTAAATATCATTTATATGTTTACCACTCTAATGTGTGTATCCACACAGACTTCTCCACTGATATCTATGTTAGTATTTATCCAGCTTCTTACTTGGTATATGCACTTGGATTTTTATAAGGTATCTCAAACTTAATATGTCCAAAACTAAACTTCTGATTCTCTGTATACTTCCAGCTTGCTTCTCCCACAGTGTTTCCAATCTCAGTAAATGGCAACCCTATCCTTCTAGTTCTTTAGGCCAAAAGCTTGGAATCACTCTTCCTTTTCTTTCCCCACACTCCTCTGTGCAACATGTCAACAAATCATAATCCTTTGTAATAAAAATTATGACATCTAAGGTCTAAGCCACCTTCATGTGACTCTTTTCTTGATTATGCCTCCTGACCTGTCTCCCTATTTTCCTTACTCACTGACAGTGTGTTCTCAGCATAGCAACCAGAGTAATCCTTTTAAAATGAAAGTATAAAGCAGTGAATTCTTTTACTGATATAAGAGATGATTAAGAGAAATATTTCTTGGAGTTTCTGAAGGATAAACCCAGCATATTTAGGTAATTAATCAACTGGAAAACATTTCATTTGTACTTTTGGTCTCTTCTTTTTCCTCTATAAACAATTAGATGGGATTATGACTGTCAATCTTGGATTGCTTTGCTTTTCCTGTCATCTGCTGGGTTTTTTCCCTCACATATAGAAAAGAATTTTCTGAGGGATAATGGGTTTGATCTTGACTTTCAGCTCCATTGGCTGATAATCACTTAGTGGAGTACTATATGGAAAAGTATTCTGACGCTCAGCCAATGCTGTGATTAATTAGCTGTGTCTGGTGTGAGTGAGAGAATGGGAAGTAGTATGTTTGCATCACTAATTTGAGTTTATAATATAGGCAGATCTTAAGTAGTTTGCTTTGGCAGTTGTTGCTTTCATTTTTAGTGATCCTTTACTTTTTTTTTTTTTTTTACATAGTACATTGAGACAACAAATACTTTAATTAAAAGACATTTAAACATTAAAGACAAATGTAAAATCCTTTAAACAATAAGTGAGAAATTAGATGTCAAATTCTGATTTTATTGCCAAAGAATTTTGTAGGATATGTATATGAAAAAGATACTGAGAAATCTGGAGTAGATTGGTTTAATTTCATAATTAAATTATTTAACCCAGTAACACTAACAGTCAGCAAGGACTATATGTTCAATATTGTTTTGGGGACAAGGGTTTTAAGATACAACTTATATACAATAAAATTTACTCTGAATTGTAGTCTGAGTTTGGGCAGAAGTATACAGAAGTGTCACCACTGCCACATTCTAGATAGACTATTTCTATCCCAAATTGTTTCCTTATGCCCTAATAGAAGAGTAACCTAAAAATGCCCTTGAGAAAATATGAATATTTAAATATCCTTTTTTTAGATATCATATTTAAACATTTAGCCAATAAAATGTATTTAAATGAATTTGAACATTATTTTAAGGATATAGCTTTACATAGTAATTGTGATATTGCTACCAGCCACACTGTTCCAGTGTTGAATTGTTTACCAGGAAAATTATCATTCACGCTTAACTCTTCAATGAAAGGATATTTTAAAATAACCTACTATTAAATTGAAATTCTTTATTTTTGAATACTACAGAAGAAAATTCCACAAGACAGAGTGAAGATTTGGGAAGCCAATTTACAGAAATTTTCATTAAGCAGCAGGAAAATGTCACTCTTCTGTTATCTTTATTGGAGGTAAATAGGGAACCTTGATGTTTTTGTCATCTTAATAAGCTGCTTTTGTTGCCTTTTGGATGTTATTGAGGAAGTAACATGTATATACCTTTAAAGGTAGTAAAGTTTATTGTATTATAGCAAGAGATCCACATGCATGTTTCAAGAACTATGTAATCACTTAAAGTATGCTAAACTTCCATGTTTTACTTGTAGTTTCTGGTAAAAGTTATTAGTGGAAAAAATGTTTTTCTCGAAAATGTGAATTACAGATGTTAAATATTTTGAATTCTTACATTGCAGGAGTTTGATTTCCATGTCCGCTGGCCTGGTGTGAAGCTTCTTACTTCTCTTTTAAAACAACTAGGGCCTCAGGTGCAACAAATTATTTTAGTCAGTCCTATGGGTAAGTGACTTATCTTTTTTATATTATTTTGATTAAAGCATGAGTATCATTTCCTAGAGAAAGGGACTGAAATGGTGTGTTAGTAAATTGTTAATAATTTGAGTCACTATTTGTATTTTTGGTCTGCCAGCATTTTTCACATGGTTGTATGTTCTAGGTGTTTCAAGATTGATGGACTTACTAGCGGATTCCAGGGAAGTTATACGTAATGATGTAAGTTAAATTTCGAAAAGAAATACAAAAATATGTGGCTTTTTTTTCTCTTGCAAATGAAATCCTTGTTGTTGAGTTTTAGGAAATTAGATTTAGAAAGTTGGAGTAATGACCTTTTTTAAAAAAATTAAAAATTAGTAAATAGAGATGGGGGTCTCTCTATGTTGCCCAGGTTGGTCTTGAATTTCTGGGCTCAAGCAATCCTCCTGTCTTGGTCTCCCAAGATGCTGGGATTACAGACATGAGCCACTGAGCGTGGCTGGAGTAATGACCTTTTAAAGTTGTACAAGGCCACATTGTTTCATTCTTTCCTGGCTATCCAGTATTTTGGGTTAGACAAACCATTTTGCCATTCAAATTTATTTCTTCCATTAGTTTAGGATTTCTTATACTATCTGCTGAAAAGTTGTATTTGACACCAAACTCTACCTCTGCAATTTCCTTTTCCTCATAAAGAGTAGCGGAGATACCTCCAGACATTGAACTGTGTAAACCCAACAAAGCATTATATTTGGAATCCTTGCCCTTATTTGATTGAGTGTGTATTTCTAAGGATTTGCCTTGTTAATCATGGAGCATGATTTGCTCTGGACTTATTTTCCATTCTGATTTATTTTATATTTGCATATAAGTTTGAATATTTTGTATTTGATGCTGTATATTTTGTTGCATAAGCATTTTTCTCTATTGTTACCTACAACTTGATAAAAATTCTGTAATATTTAAAATAGCAATTAGAAAAATTAAATTCTGGAGCTAGGAGATCATATCAAGCTAATTAAATCTCCATATTTATAGTGAAATGCCCAAGACCCATAGAAACCAAGTAAAGTTAAGTGTTCTTTGTTAGCCATGTCTTACTCATCTTTTTATTTATGGTATTGGCCCTGTGACTTTTTCATCCTAAGTTTTAGTAAATATCATTTGGATTGCTCTTAGCCTTATAACTGGTTAATGGCAAAGCAGAGACAAAACTGAAGCATTCTTAACTCCTAGTCTATGGATACAGTTTTTAAAATTTGTTGTACTTAAAATTTTGTAATATGTATATCAATTCAGTATTATAGGTAGTGAACTTAATACAGTATGTAACTTACAAGAAGGACATATTTTTTTGAGATGGAGTCTAGCTCTGTCACCCAGGCTGGAGTGCAGTGGCGTGATCTCGGCTCACTGCAACCTCTGCCTCCCGGATTGAAGCAATTCTTCTGCCTCAGCCTCTCGAGTAGCTGGGATTACAGGCATGTGACATCACCCCCAGCTAATTTTTTTGTATTTTTAGTAGAGACAGGGTTTCACCATATTGGCCAGGCTGGTCTCGAACTCCTGACCTTGTGATCCACCCACCTCGATCTCCCAAAGTGCTGGGATTACAGGCGTGAGCCACCGCGCCCGGCCGAGAAGTACATTTTTTATTCTTTAGTATTTAAATGTCATTTTTAAGAAATGTCTTATTTAACTAGGTATCTATCTATTAGAAATTTGGGGTATCTTTCCTTGACTAAAATATGACTATGTATCTTTAAAGCTTCTGTTCTATTCTTTCCATGTCCTGCAGTTTAAATAAGAGGATATCATGCAAATCATAAATTATATCTCCCCACATCTTTTAATTTCATTACCACTTATTTTCATTTTCAGATATAAAAGTGCTCTTAAAAAAAAAACTGCATTAGGCCAGGCGTGGTGGCTTATGTCTGTAATCCCAGCACTTTGGAAGGTCAAGATGGGTGGATCACCTGAGGTCAGGAGTTTGAGACCAGCCTGGTCAACAAGATGAAACCCTGTCTCTACTAAAAATACAAAAAATTAACTGGGTGTAGTGGCGGGCGCCTGTAATACCAGCTACTTGGGAGGCTGAGGCAGGAGAATCGCTTGAACCTGGGAGGCGGAGGTTGCAATGAGCTGAGACTGTGCCATTGCACTCCAGCCTGGGCAACAAGAAAGTAACTCTGTCTCAAAAAAATAATAATAATAATAACTGCATTAATTCTGGAATCTCCTGTTTTCCTTTAACTCTTTACCTTTTTATTCTGCTCCTAACCTTTTTTCAATTTTTATTTGAGACAGACAAATAAGTGTCTATTTATATTGGTTTTTGTTAATTTTATGATCACAGATTAAGTTCTGTTTTTGTTGTAATGTCTGGATTATTGGTTTTTACATGTTTTATAACCTTTTTTTATTTTAATAAACCTATTCAAGAGGATAAAGAGAAAAGAAACTAAAATATACTAAGACCTTGAAAGCTAGTGGGTTCTATAGAACTTACTTTGTCTCCTTTAGTCTTTATAAAAACCCTGTGACAAAGATATTACATGAGTATACTATAAGTTCATGTAATTTGCTTAAAGTTGGCACAACTAGTCAGTAGGGCAACCAATTTTTTATTTTTTTATTTCATTAGTTTTTGGGGAACAGTTTTTGGGGAACATTAGTTTTTGGGGAACAGTGTTTGGGCAACCAGTTTTTAAACCCACTTTATATAACTCAGAGCCTAAATATTTTCTCCACTGTATTTCTTCTTCTCTTTGTTAGTAGTTAAACTGAAGTTGGCAGCATTAAGTGGGAGAATTTGACATCCAAAAATAACTGTTTTCACCTTTTTCTCTCATATTAATGTTGAAAGTTGACAAGAAAATGAGTGGAATAAGCCCAATAAAGTCATAGGCATTTTTTGTCTTATATGAATACTTACCTACTCAGTACTGGTAGCCAACAGCTAGTTTGCCTCTATGGGACTTTTTACTACCTATTTGCTATTCCTCTTCCTCTACAATAATATCTGTGCTTTTTTTCGTAAAATATTTGTTGTCTCTTTTACCATCATGCTATTATTTAATACTTAGGGGCTCATAAATTGCATAATACCAAAATAAGCAAAAATGGGTAACAGTGAGTTTTTATTGAATGATAAAGATATTATAAAATATATAAACTGTATCCAGCTTACCAGGAGCTGAGAAAAACTGGAAGTCAGAGGCAATGGCTGCTGTGAATTGTCTTGTGTTGGACATGCCATTCACGAAGCATCAATTTTCATCTTCCTTTTTTATTTTGACTTAGAATCAAGTTTTGGGGATTTGAAGGCCAGATGTTTACAAGAATTTCTGAACTTTCTCTACTAGACTGTGGTGGTGTTCATTGATTTGTATTATTGAATTGCAAGTTTTTCATTATTACTCTTGTGAAGCTGGTACAGTGGCATTCCTGAGACAGATACTTTCATGCTCAACTCTTTAGCTGCAACGAAAGCTATGTAGTGGTTAATGAATATAAAGGAATTCTAGTATGTTTATATCATAAAGTTGAAAGATAACTGAACTAGGAATTGTTAGAAGAGGATTCTAGTCTAGTGTCTGTCTCTTTGAGGTTTATAACCTTAGGGAGACAAATTGCTTAACTACTCTGTTCTTGTTTTCCTTATGTATAAAGTAAAGGAGTTGGGCTTGCAAAATCCCTGCCAGTTCTAAAATTCTGTGATTTTTGAAGTAATTTAAAAATGTCTCATAAATTTTGTACTCCACTAAACATTATCTTTCTTCTCTATAGGGCGTCTTACTACTGCAGGCACTAACAAGAAGCAATGGTGCAATCCAGAAAATTGTTGCTTTTGAAAATGCTTTCGAGAGACTACTGGACATTATTTCAGAGGAGGGGAACAGTGATGGAGGTATAGTATGAAGAAATTATTTGAAGACATTCCTTTTGTACTCACTGACTTGTTAGGGTATAGGGAATACAGTTGGAGGGAGAAATGGGGACTCTTATTTATACTCTTTGTTTTTCTTTCACTATGGCATGTTGACTATCGGTTTCTCTTTATCCTGTTTCATATTTGTTAGGCTTTTACAATCTAGGTTGGTGTCTTTCCTTGTTTAGAAAATCTCACCTATATCTCTTCAAATACTGTATTGCTAGGTTTCTTTTATTTTTCTGAAGCTATAGATTATTATGCATGTCCTTTTGCAGATTTGGTGATAGGGAGTTGAGTTGAAGGCAGAATTATATACTGAGTGAATAGGGAGGACACAATTGAGAATTAATGGGAAAGGTTAGAAATAGTCTTTTGGAGAATAGGAGAGCTAGTTAATTATTGTAATTAGGAAGATTTTCAAAGTGATACGAACCCCAGCTGGGCTTGATGGCTCATACCTGTAATGCCAGCACTTTGGGAGGCTGAGGTGGGTGGATCACTTTAGGCCAGGAGTTCGAGACCAGTCGGGCCAACATGGCAAAACCTCATCTCTACTAAAAATACAAAAATTAGCTGGGCGTGGTGGTAAACACCTGTAATCCCAGCTACTTGGGAGGCTGAGAAACGAGAATCACTTGAACCCGGGAGGTGGAGATTGCAATGAGCTGAGATCACACCGCTGTACTCCAGCCTGGGTAACAGAATGAGACTCTGCCTCAAAAAAATAAAAAGGGGGATAAGGGCCCCATTAAGGGTATTCACCATGATTTTACAATAGCACCAACTACTTGAGTGTGTAATTTATTTTCTCCCCTAGCAGCACTCAGCTGCCTAGGTGCAAATATAGAAAAAAAACTCATAGTTTTTCACAGGGTTGGGCCTTTTCTGGGAAGGTGCTATGAAAAGACAGTAAGACAAGAGAACATAGTATATTCCTATTCCACTTCTGTAGAGTGGAAGAAACGAAAATGTCTATAATCTAAGCTAGATAGGGAAGGAAATAAAAACAAGGGGGTTTCTAAAAAAGGCATTTGGTTGGTGGGCCAAGAGACTCAAGGAAGCCATAGAACAAATGTGTTGAAAATACTTGAGCCACAAAAATAGGTTTTAGTAAGAGAGGATTATCGCCAAAGATGAGGCAAAAAAACTGAGTGGTCTAGGTATTAGACGGGTTGCTGTTGAAATTAAAATTAAGTAGACAGCAGAGCTTAGAGAAAGAAGACTTTGAGCAAGATGCCAATGATGTTTTCCGTGGACAAAGGATAGTGACTATGAATTTGTTATATATCTGCAACAAGAAGTCGTAAGAGATGGTACAGCCATATAGCCAAGCCTCAAGGGAACAGGAGATTTTATGAGAGTAGAGGAACTATGGTCTCTCAAAAGTACACTGGGCTGGGAGGGTCACAGCTTCAACATGCTGACTCTAAGGTACATGGGATTGAGAACATGAATTACTTTCACTTGAGAACAGTACAAGATAAAGCAGATTCTTTAAAGTAATGGAGCATTTCAAGATATAATTGGGTTACAGGGTGTTTTATTAACCAATATCTGAGAGTTGGCAATGGCATCATGAAAGGGTTTGAAAAGATTAAATGGGAGAGGGGAAATGCAAACTATTGTAAAATGAAAAACTGGGAAAGCAGAGATGACCAGAGAGGTGTGCATTTTTGGAGGCAATTGAAGAAAATAGGGTTTTAAGGAAAGATAGAATTTGCTAAGTTTTCCTAGTTGCTAAAACAAGTTTCAGTGGCTCTTTGTAAGTGATAGTGGCCATTAAGGCTCTAGGGTTCACTAAGGTGCATGCTGGAAAGAAGGCCTGCCAGTTGTAGTGAGGGCTTTTGACATGCTTTTTCCTTCAAAGCCTTCAGATGGTCCTAATGGCAGACCATATTTAATAGATATTTATGGTCCTACCTAAGAGGCAGATAGAGTGGTTCCTCCTCATAAGATGAGGATCCACATGGTTCCTCAGTAGGAGGTGAGGAAGCCTCTAATCTGGAGAGATTAGGTCTGGTTAAATCAGGAATTCTTGAAAAGCATTTAAAATGTGCACCTTAAGCATTTTAAAGTTAAATGTAATAAAATAAAGGTGTATATTTATGTACTAATCTTTGGAATAGGGCCAGAACTACTACCTTGAATATGGGTATGCTGATTAAAGTTTTTCATCATCTTCCTTGCATACATCACGCCTATAATATATCATGTAGGATTTGCATTTTGTTTTCTTTAAAATAGATTGCAGGATATATCTGGGTTTTTAAAATTACTTTTCTATCTTTTAGAATTGTATTATCCATATTTAACAGCTGTATTTTTAGTGACGTCCTTTCATTGAGTTTTGCCAAAGACTTAAGTTTAATTTTCAGCAAAATAACTGTTTTCACACATATTTTGGTAGTTTTATATAGTATTTAATTAATAACCAGTGCAAATAGCATGGTAGGTTTGTGAATGAAGCAATTGATTCTTAGATACAATACCAAAAGTGTGATCCATAGAAAAAAATTGATAAATGAGACTTCATTAAAGTTGAGAACTTGTGCCCTGCAAAAGATTCTGTTGAGAGAATGAAAAGATACTTCACAGATGAGAAGAAAATATTTGCAAAACACGTGTTTGAAAAGGGACTTGTATCTAAAATATATTTAGAACTCTTAAAACTGAAAAATAAGAAAACAATAAGCCAATTTAAAGATAGACAAATGATCTGAACAGACATCTCACCAAAAAGATATACAGATGGCAAATGACCATATGAAAAGATGCTCAACATTATATATCACTAGGGAACTGCAAATTAAAACAATGAGATATCACTACATACCTTTTAGAATGAGGAAAACTAAAGAAAACATTGACACCACCAAATGATGGCGAAGATGTGGAACAACAAAAACACATTTGTTGCTGATGGGAATGCAAAATGGTACAACTACTTTAGAAAACAGTTTGGTGGTTTCTCACAAAGCTAAACATAGTCTTATGACTCAACAATCACGCTCTTTGGTATTTACCCAAATTAGTTTAAGACATATTCACACAAACACCTGCACATGAATATTAAAACACCTTTGTTCATAATTGCCAAGACTTGGAAGCAACCAAGATGTCCTTTAGTAGTTGAATGGATAGATAAACTGTACTACATCTATACAATGGGATATTTAGCAATGAAAAGAAAAGAGTTATCAAACCATGAAAGGACATAAAGGAACCATAAAGGCATATTGCTAAGTGAAATAAACCAGTCTGAAAAAGCTACATAATATATTATTCCAGCTATAGTTGACCTTTGAATAACTTAGGATTTAGGGACACCAATGCCCCAGACAGTTGAAAATCTACTTTTTAACTTTTGGCTCCCCCAAAACTTAACCGCTAATAGACTATGTTTACCAGAAGCCTTACCAATAACATAAGCAGTGGATTAATACATTTTGTATGTTGTATGTATTATATACTCGATTTTTACAGTAAAATAAGGTAGAAAAAAGAAAACATTAAAATCAGAGGGAAGAGAAAATATATTTACTGTTCATTAAGTAAAGTGGATTATCATAAAGGTCTTCATCCTTGTCATCTTCATGTTGAGTAGGCTGAGGAGCAAAAGGAAGGATTGGTCTTGCTGTTTCAGGGATGGCAGAGAGGAAGAAAACATATATATAAGTGGACCCATGCAGTTCAAACCCAACTGTTGTTCAAGGGTCGGCTGTATATGACATTCTGGAAAAGGCAAGACTATGTGGACCATAAATATTTAGATCAGTGGTTGCCAGGGATTTGGGGATAGAGGAAGGAAGAGATGAATAGGTGAAGCTCAGGGTATTTTTTAGGGCCATGAAACTATTCTGTATGATACTGTAATGGTGGAGACAAGAGATTATACCTCTGTTAAAACCCATAGAACTTTATAGCACAGAGTGAACCTTAATGTAAACTGTGGACTTTAATTAATAATAGTGTATTAGTATTCATTTATGAATTGTATTGCAAGAAATGTACCACATTAATGCAATATATTAATGATGGGGGAACTGGAAAGTACAGGCATACATTATTTCATTGTATTTCCCAGGGAATATGTTTTTTACCAGCTGAAGGCTTGTGTCAACCCTGCATTGAATAAGTCTGTTGACTCCATTTATCCAACAGCACGCCCTCACTTCATGTCTCTGTCACAATTAATATTTCAAACGTTTCATTATTATATCTGTTATGGTGATGTGATCAGTGATTTTTGATGTTACTATTGTAATTGTTTTGGGGTACCACAAACAGTGCCCATATAAGAGGGCAAACTTAAGCAAAAATGTTTTATGCATTCTGACAGCTCCACAGACTGGCCCATCCTCTCTCTCTCCCACTCTGTCTTCCCCTCTTCCCCTCCCTCCCTCGGGCCTCCCTATTCCCTGAGACATAACAATATTGAAATCAGGCAAATTAATAACCCTACAGTGCCCTCTAAGTGTTCAAGTGAAAGAAGAGTTGTATATCTCTCACTTTTAATCAAAAGCTAGAAATGATTAAGCTTTCTCTGCTGAAGATACAGAGGAAGGCATGTTAAAAGCTGAGGCCAAAAGCTAGGCCCAATAGCCAAGTTGTGAATGCAAAGGAAACGTTCTTAAGAAAATTAAAAGTTCTACAGCAGTGAACACATGAATAATTAGAAAGCAAAACAGCCTTATTGCTGATATAGAGAAAGTTTTAGTTGTCCAGATTGAAAATGAAACCAGCCACAACACTTCATTAAGCCAAGCGTAATCCAGAGTGACGCCCTGACTCTTCAATTCTGTGAAGACTGAGAGAGGTGAACAAGCTGCACAAGGAAAGTTGGAAGAATGGATATTGTGCATGAAACTAGCAGATGTTGCTGCGTGAGATCTAAGGAAAGAAGCTGTCTCCCTAACAAAAGTACAAGGTGAAGCAGCAAGTGCTGATGTAGAAACTGCAGCAAGTTTATCCAGAAGATTTAGTTAAGATAATTGATGAATTATGCTAAATGTTCAGCATAGACAAAACAGCCTTCTATTGGAAGAAGATGCCATCTAGAACTTTTGTATCTAGAAAGAAGTCACCTCCTGGCTTCAGAGCCTCAAAGGACAAGCTGACTCTCTTGTTAAGGGCTAATGCACCGTTGACTTTAAGTTGACGCCAGTGCTCACTTACCATTCTGAAAATCCTAGGACCCTTAAGAAATATACTAAATCTACTCTGTCTGCCCTCTATAAATGGACAACAAAGCCTGGAAGACAGCACATCTATGTAATAGCATGATTTACTGAGCACACATTTACTGAACACACATCTCTTACACTTCTGTGTAAGAGCATGGTTTTCTAGGCCCAGTGCATTAGAAAAAACGATTTTCAAAATATTACTTCTCATTGACAATGCACCTGATCACGCAAGAGCTCTGATGGAGATGTAAAAAGAGAATAATACTGTTTTCTTTTTTTTTTGAGATGGAGTCTCGCACTGTCACTTGGGCTGGTGTGCAGTGGTGTGATCTCGGCTCACTGCCACCTCTGCCTCCTAGGTTCAAGCAATTCTCCTGCCTCAGCCTCCTGAGTAGCTAACATTACAGGCACCCACTACTGTGCCTGGCTAATTTTTTGTATTTTTTTTTTTTAGTAGAGATGGGGTTTCACTATGTTGGCCAGGCTGATCTCGAACTCCTGACCTCGTGATTCGCCCACGTGGCCTCCCAAAGTGCTGGGATTACAGACGTGAGCCACTGTGCCCAGCCAATAATATTGTTTTCATACTGTTAACACAACATGCATTTTGCAGCCCATGGATCAAGGATAAATTTTGATTTTTTTTTTTTTTTTTTTTTTTTGAGATGGAGTCTCACTCTGTCCCCCAGGCTGGAATGCAGTGGTACAATCTCGGCTCATTGCAGCCTCTGCCTCCCAGCTTCAAGCAATTCTCGTACCTCAGCCTCGTGAGTAGCTGGGATTACAGGCATGCAACACCATGCCCAGCTAATTTTTGTAATTTATTAGAGACAGGGTTTCACCATGTTGGCCAGGCTGGCCTTGAACTCCTGACCTCAAGTGATCCATCCACCTCAGCCTCCCAAAGTGCTGGGATTCAGGCGTGAGCCACTGCACCCAGCAATTTTGACTTTCAAGTCTTAATATTTAAGAAATACATTTCATAAGGCTATAGCTACATAGATAGTGATTTCTGTGACACATCTGGGCAAAGTAAATTGAAAACCTTCTGGAAACGATTTACCATTCTAGATACCATTAAGAACATTTGTAATTCATGGGAAGTCAAAATACCAAGATTTACAGGAGTTTGGAAGAAGTTGATTCCAGCAACCCTCATGGATGACTTGGAGGGGTTCAAGACTTTAGTGGAGGAACCAACTGAAGATGTGGTATAAATAACAGGAGAATTAGAAGTGGAGCCTGAAAATGTGATTGAATTTTTGCAATCTCATGATCAAACTTTAACAGATGAGGGGTTATTACTTATGGATGAGCAAAGAAAGTGGTGAAGATGCTGTGAACATTGGTGAAATGACAACAAAGGATTTAGAATATTACATCAACTTAGTTGATAAAGCAGTGTCAGGGTTTGAGAGAATTGACTCCAGTTTTGAAAGAATTTCTACTGGGAGTAAAATGACTCACTGAAGACTCAGGTGGTCATTAGCATTTTTTAGCAATGAAATATTTTTAAATTAAGTTATGTACATTCTTTGGACATGATGCTATTGCACACTTAATAAATTACATTATAGTGTAAACGTAACTTTTGTATACACTAAGAAACCAAAAAATTTGTGGGACTGACTTGATTGTGATACTTGCTTTATTGCAGAAGTCTAGAACCAATAAGTAGATGTCTGTGTAGAGAAACTCTATTTGTACTTACTTTTTCTATAAGCCTAAAACTGCTCTAAAAAATGATGTCTTTTTTTAAAAAAAATAATTTATTTTTGTCAACATACAGCTCAACTATTAGGAATAAAAGTGTTGATGTACCAGATGAGCTTACTCGTCGTTACGTACGGCATCCAGCATCAGTCAATATGTTTATCAGAAGAAACGGAGGCTATTGGTTAATCTATTAGTACTTGGTAAAGTAGAGATCAATTGGAGAGTTTTCACTGTGATAATAGTGAAAGCTGTAGTGTGGATGAAACTGCCCTGGAGAGTATATGCTGTAAACAAAGAAGAAAAAGGATAAAACCATGGAGGACAGAAACAATGAAAGATTGAGCACCTGCAGAGCTGTAAGGAAAACCAAGAGAGCATAATGTTTTAGAAATCAAGGGAAGTTTCAAGGAAGAGACAAACCGACAATGTTAAGAGCTTCTTAGAGATCAAATAAGATATGGTTGATTCATTCAACAAACGTTTAATAGTTAAGTACTGTGTATATACATGATATCATGTCTCTGTCTCTGCTAAAGATACAGAGGTAAGTAGACTGTTCACAAGCGTTTGTGAATTATAATCTAGTGGAGAAGACAAACACTACCTAATAATAAAAGGAGAAGGCTACTGTAAGAGCATGTAGCTGGTGACGCTAACCTAGTCCTGTAGTCTTGGTAATCATTCCTGAAGAAATGATGTTTAAGCTGGGATTTGAAGATAAACGATGAGTTACTAAGGCGATTGGTTACTTGACATAGAAGTCAAGAGATCTTTGGGGTACCTGAGAAAGAGCATGCAGGTTATGGCCTGTGGCCATCAGGTGTCAGAGCAGACTGTCTATCTGCCTGGCCATATTGAAGAGATGCTGAGCATGGAGATTTATCTTTTTAAAAATGTTTGGGAGTTTTGCGTCAGGTTTTACGAGCCTTAACGCTTGTGTTTTACATTATTTCCCCAGGTATAGTAGTTGAAGATTGTTTGATTTTGCTCCAAAACTTATTAAAAAACAACAACTCCAATCAAAATTTTTTTAAAGAAGGCTCATATATTCAACGTATGAAACCTTGGTTTGAAGTTGGAGATGAAAATTCTGGCTGGTCTGCACAGAAAGTGACCAATCTACATCTAATGCTACAGGTATACTATCCTTAGACATAAATGTGAGAATTTTGACAGTGATCTTTTCAAAGAGAAGAAAATTGCTTGTATTTGATAAATCCAGAATATTTGATGGATTTCAGGTTGGCTTAAAAAAACTGTAATATGGAAATTTGCAGTTATCCTCTAGCTAGAGATCTTGCCTACCCATTACTTAGCTTTGACAGTTATTAACATCTGGCAATTTTGTTTCATCGTTTATTCCTCTCTTTGCTGTATGATTTTAAAGCAAATTCAGACATACAGTTTCCTGATGGGTTTTACATTAAGGAATAATAGGTTAGATTGTTGATTTGAATTTTTAAAAACCTGCTTTCTTCACTTAGGGCTCTAATAGGATAAATTTTAATATTCAAACTATTAAGTTCAAATAAATTCATTCAGTAAGCATTTACTGAGAGCCAGGCACTGGATGCTAGGAAATAAATGATCATGTCCTGCCCCCAAAGATGATTAGTCTGAGTTTTAAGTCCAAAACATGTTAAATTGACAGACCACCTGTGATTTATTGATCCTTTATGGTGAAAGCTTAGTGGTAATAATAAAAGTGAGGACAGTAGGATCCCAAATTATTTCCTCATCAGAGAAAATGTTGAAGTTCTTTGAAGTAGTCTACTTACTTACTCCTTTATTGAATCCTCCTTCTCCAAACTCTTAAGTTTATACTAGTCTCCTTACTTATGAACTCATAATTCTTGTGGGCCTTTGAATGTCTCTGAATTATACCTGTGTTTCTCGGAAGTTGTGGACCTAACTAGATGGTTAGCTCCGCTAGTAATTAGAGGCTAAATGTTGTCCCATGCCGTGGGAGTTGCCTGCCTAGGACTGATAATTAGGGTAATCTGTGTCCCAGTTTGCCAGTACATTACTCGTTTTGTAATTACTAATAGCATCCTCTTTCACTTCAAAAGTGTCCTGGTTTGGATTATAAATTATGCAGTTACCCTAGTTAGAATATGCCTAAAAACTGTTACAAAAGTATTTTCGAGGAGAACTTAGTTACAGAGTCTATTTGTACTCCCAACTCATCATTTCTGTTTTCAAATGTTGGTATTATACATTTAAGAAGTTAATAGTTTTTTAATGTTTTAGAAACAGTGTCACCAAGTGGTAACCTTGATACCTTTGTTCAAAACTGCTTTATTTTGTTTTGTTTTGTTTAAGAGACACGTTCTTACTTAGTTGCCTAGGCTGAGTGCAGTGGTGTCTTCACAGCTTATTGCAGCCTCAACCTCCCTGGCTCAAGAAATCCCCCCACCTCAGCATCCTGAATAGCTGGGACTACAGGCGCAAGCCACCACACCTGACTGGATTTTTTATTTTTAGTAGACATGAGGTCTCACTGTATTGCCAGGCTGGTCAGGAATTCCTGAGCTCAAGCAATTCTCCTGCCTCAGCTTCCCAAAGTGCTGCTGTTATAGGTGTGAGCCACATGCCCGGCCTACACTGCTTTCTTAAATAAGGAAATTCCTCTAGAAAAGTAATTTCCAAAATGTGATTAGAGAGGGTGAGAGAATCTGATGATATAAAAAAGCATGTATTTCGTATCAAACAGTGAAAATTTAAATTGTTTGAGGAAGCTACACATGTTTTATGGTTTAGGGTACTATGTAAAGAATTATTCTGAAGGAAGTGTCACTGTTAAAAAGTAAAGTAGGTCAGGTGTGGTGACTCACACCTATGATCCCAGCACTTGGGGAGCCCAAGGCAGGTGGGGATCACTTGAGCTTAGGAGTTTGAGACCAACCTGGGCAACATGGTCTTTATCAGCCCGGTGTGGTGGTGTCCACCTATTGTCCCAACTACTCAGGAGGCTGAAGGGCAGGATCACTTAAGCCCAGGAGGTTGAGGCTGCATTGAACCATAATCACGCCACGCACTCCAGCCTGGGAACAGAGTGAGACTCTATCTCAGGAAAAAAAAAAAAAAAATTACCAAAAAATTATTAGAGTACAGCATGTAAACAGAAAAATACAGTATTCTCGTTATATAACAAGTTGATTCTTTAAGAATTCTTTACTTTTAAAAAGTGAATAAACTGACTTTCTGTAGCTTAGTAAAGCTTTTATCTCTTACACTTGTCGTGAAGACCGTAAACTCCAAAGCAGAGGAACTGAGTTTAATTCATTTTAATATATTCTCCACCTGCAATACTGAATAGTAGATTCACTCATGACTTTACAGGCCAGGAGTTATCTTCTGCTATTCTGTTAGAACCTGTTGGAATACTTTATGTATAACTTTATTTAGAGTTGCTTGGATTTTAAGTTCTCTATTATACACTAAATAAAAATGCATCATTGTTTTCCTGTTGGGACATACACATTCTGTGTTGGAACTATTCATCATCACAGTTATCATGATTGCATTCTGAGCTACTAAAAACAGAATTGATCTGCTTGCTGAGTTTTAATTCAAATGTTGCAGACTATATTTAGGGAAAACATCTTTTGAAAAGTTTTTTAGTTATAAAATATTTTATTTTTTTAAAAAATTATAGTTTTATGGCTAGTCTACTTTTTATCCCTGCAGGAGTCTCTTCTATGGCATTTTATTGGGAAGATACTGCCAATAGCTCCCAGAAAGTTCATAACCTTATAAGATAATCATTTTCATTCTAGGGTAGTTTTAATTATTAGAAACTTTATATATTAAGTCATAAACTGTCTTGATATGACTTCTGTAAATTTACTTTTGCTTTCTGGAATGACACATGTTCATTCCTTGTGAATATTTCATATATTTACATGTTGCTATTAGATCTCTTTTTATCCTCATAAATATTCCCTTTTTCTTTATTTACATCATCAGTAAAGACACTCAACTGCTATTAGAGGATAGTAGAAAATTACTGTTGATTTTGTCCGTTGTAATAATGGTATGATTATATTTCAAAAAATATCAAGTGGAGATGCATACAGAATTATTTGTGGTACAATTGACATATTGCGTAGTATTTGTTTTAAATACTCAAAAAAAGAAGGAAAAGAAGTAGTAAGGATAGGAGGGAAATAAATTAAGGGAGGAAAAAACACCAGAAATCTCACTAGAAAAGTCCAAGGACAGGAACCAATGTAATCCTGACCTTCTCTTTAGTGACATCAATTTATTAATGAACCCTCTTTGAGATGTCTGTTAAGCCAGACATGGAAACATCTAAATCTGTTTTGTCATTACTCACTGAGTTAACTACTGGTTGAAGTTTTTCTCTAATTCTAGTGATTTCTGGTTACCTTTTTATTCACCAACAATAAAAAGTACCACTTTTCAAACTTTTTTTTGCTTTAGTATTTAACTCCTCCCTCACAAAAAATCCCCTTTCTTAGTGGAGTCAATCCATAGATCACAATATGTGTCGGCTGTAGTAATACAAGTGTTTTAGTTTACTCTCTTAAATCATTGATTACTTCTGTGTATCTCCTATAAAATAATGGTTAATGTTTATATAGCACTTTGTTGTTAACAAGGTATTATCATAAATACCCCCATTTGATCTTGATTTAGAAGATTTTGCACATATATATACACATAACTCTAGTTTTAAAATGTGACACACATGTAAAATGAATTTGGAGACATAACTGTGTTAAATAGTTATTTGAGATGACTTTTTTCATGTTTCTGAAATTTTATGTTTACAGTCCAAGTAATCATAGAATCATAGGGATTTAATTGGCATTAGCAATCAATGGAGCCCACCCCATGCCTAATACATGAATCTTTTACCATCTCTCCAGTTGTGGTTTTAGCCTCTCTTTAAATATTTCCAGTTTAGGGGAGATTTATCACACATCAGGTCATTCTGTTTTCAGACCTGCTCTCTTACTAGGTAGTTCATTATTAACTTTGAAAAGAAATCTGCCACTCTGTAACTTATTCATTCATTTACTTATTAAATATGTACTGTTACAAGTACTATGCTTCTTTGGGAAACAAAAATGACCAAGGCAGTTTCTCTCTGGGAGTTCACAGTCACCTGAAGAAGACAACCTTAAGTTTAAGAGGCATAATGTAATATTACTATCACAGAACTTATTGCCATGGGAGCACGAAAGAAAGAGCACCTAAATGTAGCTAAGCAGCTAAGGGAGTACTTCATGCAGACTTTCTTGTTCACATAGATCAGATTTGCCTCAAGCCTTTTCACATCTTTAAAAGACAAATTTTGTTTTCTCTTTCTTTCACAGCTTGTTCGTGTATTGGTATCTCCCACCAACCCTCCTGGTGCTACCAGTAGCTGCCAGAAGGCTATGTTCCAGTGTGGGTTATTGCAGCAGCTTTGTACTATCCTAATGGCTACTGGGGTTCCTGCTGATATCCTGACTGAGGTAAAGCAAATGAAGTCAAAGCCAACTCTGTGGAAGTTGAAATCCTGAATCCTAGGAAGAATTAGATATTTGTTGAAGGAAAAACTACAATAGTTAACCATTTTTTAGGTTAAAATTTTTAATGATCTTACTAAAATATAATTCACATAATGATAAAAGTATTGATTCCAAAAGATATACTCATCCCTCAAGTTTTATAGTACATAAATAATAATGTTAAAGCTTTGCAGATCCATCTACAAAGATTTCTCATTAATTTTATTATATTCAACAGGAGTGCACAGTATGATTTCGTTTTTATTTTGAGAACAAAGTGACTTAGTCTTACTCAACCGGCAGATTCATTGAATAGTAAATTCTTTTCCCCTAATGTGTGGCATTCTCTGTTGCTTACCTATAAGAAAAAGAAGTTAGTTTGAAGAAAAAAAGTTTGTTTATATTTTTAAAATTTTTCTCAAATTAACACGTGCAATATCGAAAGTACAAATAATAAAAATTTTATAACAAAAATAACTACCTTCAGCCTCAATTGTCCTTACTGTAAGTCCCACTTTACTTCTTCATGTCACCTCATAATTATTTTATGGAATTTATATTTAAATCAGTAGTTGGGGTTTATATTTTTACAACTGTATTGATACCATTCCTGCTAAGCCAAATAGAGCCCTATATCCTTTTTTAAATATATATTTTTCTCATCCATGAGTTGTAATTGTGTTCTTCATTTTACTGTTACTCTATATATGCATAGGTATATATGCTTAATAATCATATACTTAACACTTTGTTTCCCACCACAGGCCACCTGCAGACCCTCCATTCTCCTACTCCAATCTGTGCTCTAATTCTTCCCCATGTCTCTTGTCCTGGGACTTTTTTTTGCCATCTTCCTAGGATTTCCTTTACTTGTCTCCTGACTTGGCTTCCTTGATTATCTGGATCCTATATCTTTATTTATTTATTTATTTATTTATTTTTATTTTTATTTTTTATTTTTTGTACAGAGTCTCAGTCTGTTGCCCAGGCTGTAGTACAGTGGCATGATCTCAGCTCACTGCAACCCCCGCCTTCCGGGTTCGAGCAATTCTCCTACCTCAGCCTCCTGAGTAGCTGGGATTACAGGCACCCGCCACCATGCCCGGCTAATTTTTGTAATTTTAGTAGAGACAGGGTCTCACCATGTTGGCCAAGCTGGTCTCGAACTCCTGACCTCAAATGATCCACCCATCTTGGCCTCCCGAAATGTTGGAATTACAGACAGGAGCCAATGCTCCTGGCCTGGATCACATATCTTTTTCCTCTATCCCTTGGTTCATTAACTTTATTTTTCTTAATTTTCTTTTCTTTCTTTCTTTTTTTTTTTTTTTTTTTTTGAGATGGAGTTTCGCTCTTGTTGCCCAGGCTGGAGTGCAATGGCATGATCTTGGCTCACTGCAACCTCCGCTTCCTGGGTTTGAGCAATTCTTCTGCCTCAGCCTCCAGAGTAGCTGGGATTACAGGCGACTGCCACCATGCCCAGCTAATTTTTTGTATTTTTAGTAGAGATGGGGTTCCACCACGTTGGCCAGGCTCTTGACCTCAAGTGATCCGCCCACCTCAGCCTCGTGAAGTGCTAGGATTACAGGCGTGAGCCACTGCACCCGGCCATTATTTGTCTTAATTTTCTAAAAAAAAGAATAAGTAATGAGAAATTTTTTTATTTTTTGCTCTTTCATGTCTGAAAATGTCATTTCTCTACTTTCAGAATTAATTTAATGTTTGGCTAGATATGGAATTCAGGGTTGGAAATCACTAATACTCAACTTTCCAAACATCATTCCAGTGTTGCTATTAGGAAGTTTGAAGTTTGAAGCCATTATAATCCTACTTTTTTTTTTTATTGTAATCTTTTTCTCTCTAGAAACTTTTGAGATCTGTTATTTTTGATTTTCTGAAATTTACTGATGATGTGCTGAACTGTGGACCTTTTCCCCACTCCCTTGCTCCCCAGTTATTATCATCATTCACTGAGCACTTTCAGCTGGAAATATACATCCTTCAGTTCTGAGGATGTTTTTGGCATTGCCTGATAATTTTCTCTTTTCTGTTTTGTGTTGCTGTTGTTGTTGTTGTTGTTTTGAGGCAGTCTTGCTCTATTTCCCAGGCTGGAGTGCAGTGGCACTATTTCGGCTTACTTCAACCTCCACCTTCTGGGTTCAAGCAATTCTCCTGCCTTAGCCTGACAAGTAATGGGGATTACAGGCACACCACCTTGCCCAGCTAATTTTGTATTTGTAGTAGAGACAGGGTTTCACCATGTTGGTCAGGCTGGTCTCAAACTCCTGACCCCAAGTGTTCCACCCACCTGGGCCTCCCAAAGTGCTGGGATTACAAGCATGAGTCACCACGCCTGGCCTCTTTTCTGTTCTCTTTCTGCAACTCCATTAGTAGACTTTCTGGGTAATTTGTCTTTTTAAAAATTAATTTTTAATTAACAAAAATGGTATATATTTATCTTGTATAACATGTTTTGAAATAGTCTTTTTATTTTTTAACTTTATCCTTAAATTGAATTTTTTAACCCTTTAAATTTGTTCTTTGATTATTATTTTAAAACCTTTTTCTGTTTTTATAAAATATTTTATCTCATAGAGAATAGTATAGTTTTTGAGATTTAAAATGCCTGTCAAGTGTTATTTTATTGGAGACCCATGCTTAATGCTTTAAAATTTTCCCTTGAGGAAGTGTTACAAGATTATAATGTTATCATTGATGTTTTTGTGCCTGAATTTTGGCACTTAAAAAGTGGGATATAAGATTTTTTTTCTATTGAAAACATGTTTTCCTTCTTGACTTAATTTCTCTAAATGTTCTTTTTCTTTCTTCCCCTTAACAGACCATAAATACTGTATCAGAAGTTATTCGAGGCTGCCAAGTAAACCAAGACTACTTTGCATCTGTAAATGCACCTTCAAACCCACCAAGGTAGAAAAAGGGAAATACTGAGATTACTCTGAGGAAGTAAAAACTTTGGGTTGTTAATGTATCTCATATACACATCTTACTCTTTTTAAAGAAGTTTAGTTGTATGTTTTGAAACTAGAAATTATCTGACAAGATAAATGATATTGATATTTTAAAAGAGTTGGTAGTCTTTGGAATTTAGATACTTAGATTCAGATATCATGTCGTCCACATCCTAGCTGTATGCCTTAAGCAAGCAGTCACTTCACTTCTGTCAGCTACAGTTTTCTGTGAAATAGAGATGGAAATACTTAACTTGCTGGTGTTCTGGTTATGATTCTTCAATCAACAAAAATGACTAGTTATTGACTTGTATACTTGGGTTGCAATGTTTCATTTTGTTCTTTTCTTTTTAAATGCAACAGACCGGCAATTGTAGTACTTCTCATGTCCATGGTTAATGAAAGGCAGCCATTTGTTTTGCGCTGTGCTGTTCTCTATTGTTTCCAGTGTTTCTTGTATAAAAACCAAAAAGGACAAGGAGAAATCGTGTCAACACTTTTACCTTCTACCATTGATGGTAAATAATTTAGTTCTAATTTTTATTTGAAAAAGTAAATCGTTGTCTTCCAAGCTTTTAATTGATTCTTTCTTTTTATGCTTTAGCCTAAAATACTTTGCATGCTTAGGAGAGAAAAAACAAAAACAAAAACACCTGAATTCCAAGGCCTGCAGGTAAATTTAGACAACAGGCTTTGGAGTCAGACCAGAGTTTGCATTGCAGAATTTTCACTTTTGCTGTATAACTTCTGCCATATAACTTTTTAACTTGAGCCTCACTGAGTTATGGGGGATAATAATACTCATCTCTATGTGGGGTTAATACCCCATTAGGAACATTGTGAGGATTAATGCAGTTACATGCATTACATTACATAAAGTACTCACGCCAAAACTTAGCATGTATAGATGCCAGTAAACAGAATCTATTGTTAATTATAATTGTCATTCTAAAGATGAATTTTGCCAGGTGCGGTGGCTCACGCCTGTAATCCCAACATTTTGGGAGGCCAAGGCGGGCAGATAACCTAAGACCAGGAGTTTGAGACCAGCCTAGCCAACATGGTGAAACCCCGTCTCTACTAAAAATACAAAAATTAGCTGGGCGTGGTGGCAGGTGCCTTTAATCCCAGCTACTCAGGAGGCTGAGGCAGGAGAATCGCTCAAATCCTAGAGGCAGAGGTTGCAGTGAGCTGAGATTGTGCCACTGCACTCCAGCCTGGGCAACAGAGAGAGACTCTGCCTCAAAAATAAAAATTAAGAAAAAGAAGATGAATTTTACCATTAAATCACATTTAACTTTCAGTCTGTTGTTCTAGTATAGGTTAGAGTCATTACCCTTTTTATGGGGTCTTTAAATATTTCATCTTACCTAAGATAAATTTTTTAAATGTTTACCTTTGTTAACTTTTAAACTTCAAGAGCAGTTTCATAAAGGTAATTGGAAACATCAATAAAACTCATTTTAATTACACACATTGAGGTTTTTTGTTAGAATTTAAGTCTGTTTAATTATATTTACCAAAAAAAATTTGGTAAAAAATTACCATAAAAAATTATTGATCATTAATGAAAATAAGACCCTGATGTAGTAGAATGATCAAAATGTGGCATTTCCTTAAGTTTGTTTTAGAAATGTTGTTTTTAATTAAGGTAATTTTTTGGAATGTTATCATCATCAGTTTAATGCCGAAAATACTGTAATACAAGTTGAGCATCCCAAATCTGAAATCTGAAATGCTTCTTTTTTTTTTTTTTAACATTCCTTCAAACATTTAGCCTTTGCGTTTCAAATAATCTAATTGTACTCATTAAGTAATTTTGAAATGTATACTTAAGCCAGGCGTGGTGGCTTACATCTGCAATTCCAGCATTTTGGGAGGCCAAGGCAGATATATTGCTTGAGTATAGGAGTTCAAGAACAGCTTGGGCAACATAGTGAAACCCCATCTCTACTAAAAATACAAAAATTTAGGCTGGGCTTGGTGGCTCACTCCTGTAATCCCAGCACTTTGGGAGGCCAAGGCGGGTGGATCACCTGAAGGTAGGAGTTCAAGACCAGCCTGGCGAACATGGTGAAAACCCATCTCTATTAAAAATACAAAAATTATCCGGGCATGGTGGTGCATGCCTGTAATCCCAGCTATGGGGGAGACTGAGGCAGGAGAATCGCTTGAACTTGGGAGGCGGAGGTTGCAGTGAACCGAGATCACGCCATTGCACTCCAGCCTGGGCAACAAGAGTGAGACTCTATCTCAAAAAAAATACTAGCCAGGCATGGTGGCACACACCAGTAGTCCTAGCTACATGGGAGGCTGAGGTGCGAGAATCACCTGAGCCTGGGAGGTTGAGGCTGCAGTGAACTGAAATTGCACCACTGCACTCCAGTCTGGGCAAACAGTGAGACCCTGTCTCCAAAAAAAAAAACAAAAAATAAAATATACACATTTTTTATTATAGTCAGCCTGTTGTGCAATCAAATGGTATATCTTATTCATTCTTTCTAACAATATTTTTGTACTCATTATCCCCATCTTCCCTCTAACTTCCCACTACCCTGCCCTGCCTCTGATAACCACCTTTCTAATCTCTGTGTCCATGAATTCCCACAAATTTTTAGATCCCACAAATAAAGGCAAATAAATTTTACCTTCTACCATTGATGGTAAATAATTTAGTTCTGATTTTTATTTGTTCTCACAAGTAAGTGAGAACAAATGTTAGTCTTTACATACCTGGCTTATTTCACTTAACATAATGATCTCCAGGTTCATCTGTGTTGTTGTAAATGACTAGATCTCATTGTTTTGTATGGCTGAATAGTACTCCATTGTGTGTATATACCACATTTTCTTTCTGAAATACTTCTGGTCCCAAGCATTTTGGATAAGGGATACTCAACCTATGTTTCTTTTCTCTCTATCCTTTTTTTTTTTTTTTTGAAGATAAGGTATCACTCTTGTCCAGGTTGGAGTGCAGTGGCGCAGTCCATAGCTCACTGCAGCCTCAAACTCCTGGGCTCAAGTGATCCTCAGGCCTTAGCCTCCCGAGTAGCTGGGACTGCAGGCATGCACCACCAACTCCTGGCCTCAAGGGATCCTCCCGCCTCAGCCTTCCAAAGTGCGAGAATTACAGGCGTGAGCCACCATGCCCAGCCTCCACCTGTGTTTCTTTGTTCTATTACTTTTCTTCCAAGATAACTTTCTCTCATTGTTCATTTTGCTTTGAAAAGCAGACTTTTATCATTTTGAAAGTATATTTAATACTACTCATTAATACATGTTTAATGATTATATTTAATGGTATTTCACACTATTTTATGTGTACAGAAAACAATTTATTTAAAATTTGGTTTATGTCAAAATCTAATATATTTTTATTGTCTGCCTGCCATCTTTGTAGCAACAGGTAATTCAGTTTCAGCTGGCCAGTTATTATGTGGAGGTTTGTTTTCTACTGATTCACTTTCAAACTGGTGTGCTGCTGTGGCCCTTGCCCATGCGTTGCAAGAAAATGCCACCCAGAAAGAACAGTTGCTCAGGGTTCAACTTGCTACAAGTATTGGCAACCCTCCAGTTTCTTTACTTCAACAGTGCACCAATATTCTTTCACAGGTAAAGTTTTGCATAAGGGAAAAAGTTCTATACATTTTGATGTCAGTGATACAGGATTTAAGGATGTCTTTAGAAGATGCAGATGAAAAAGGACAGAGAAGACTTATTCTGCTAATTAGTTCATCATAATCAAACAGTTTTGTGGAGAAAAAGCAATAAATACTCTTAGAGGAATAGTTTTGCTAAATAGTTATAAGGTCTGCATCGTGATGAAAATACATGTTCTGGGCAGAAAGGTATTTTGAGGGTTTTGTCTTGTTTTTAAATTATCCACAGTGTTCTTGCATGTCATTTTTCTCTTTCTTCTCAGTAACTGAATTCAGGTTAGTTTATGGGAGGGAGTAAAATAGTTCATAGCTGTGTATTTCCCTCTTTCTCTTCCCAAAGCAATTGATCATCTAGAAACAATGGAACAGTGGTCCCTTGTATGTATAGTTATACAGTATATCCCCTTGAAGTTTGTGAGTTCTTAAATCCTTAAGTCCCCGGTGCATATAATTTACCTAGTAAGATGGAGGAAAACATAACAAAAAATTTTTGCATATCTTAGACTCCTAATGAGAACAACAAAGCTTTATTGAAGTGTAGTTGCTAGGCATTTAGGAATGTCACTTTTTGTTACGTGATTTCCCCACATGTACCAGCCTTGCTATTGAACAGTTCAAGTTCATGCTTTAGCAAAACTCTAAAGTCATTGACGTTTAGAGTCACTCAGGGAAAGTAAAAATGTGACTAAATCTAAAATTGTTCTGTACACTGCTCTAGCAGTAGTTATCCTACCCACTCCCCATAATAATGTGGTTGTGTCCTTCTTTAGTTTTAATCCTGCCACACTCGTTGAATTTTTCCTTATTTTGAGCTTTTAAAGAAACATTAGCTCCATCCATAGAAATTATAAATGAAAGCTTAAAAAGTAACTATAGTGAAAAGGAAGTTGAAGTTTAAAATTAGTTTACTTTAATTGAAAGCTTATTTTGTCTTTATCACTTATCTCTTAGAGATTAAAAAAACTATCCCAAATTTTTATGTCTTTACTTATTACTTGGCATTCTCATGTTGCTATCTGTTAACAACAGTTTTATTTTAAAGCCAAACAGTAATTATCTCTCTCATCACCATCACCACAGACTTCACTTTAACATTGAAATTACAATGAATGCCTGATGAGAAGTGCTAAAGATGGTGGTGTCTTCCCCACTCTTAAGTAATCACAGTGCTATAAAATTATCCTTTATCTCCTAAAATATATAGCCTCTAAATGTATCCTCTAACTTTTTATTGTATAAAAGAAGTATCATTAGAACCATCCTGTCCCAAATTATTGGCTTGAGTTTGTAGAGAGACTATGAAAAAGTATTTGAGGGATTTTTCCAGATTTAGACTTTTCTAAAGTAGTAATATGTATGAATAATTTGTAATGTATAATTTGCAGGGTGATAAGATCGACAGACGGGTATGTATCACTTGATTAAGCTTAGGCATTTTCCTCTTATAGCAAAGCTTTTTCTCTGTCTTGGGTTTTGCTGATTGGTTTTTTTTTAACTGCTTGTTTGAAGTTACACTCTACTCACACTTTTGCGTGTCAGCCAATTTATTTCTATTGTAAATGGCTCTCCAGTTTTTCTCCATGGGATATTGTATTGGTGTTACTAAACACAGTGGGAATGAGAATCTGAATCTATACTTGTGCTTCTTCTGGGGATGCCTGCACTTTCTGGATTTCCTTGGTTTCGGTTTTTTGTGTTTTTTCTCCAACCTTGCCTATTTATTTCCTCTGAAGCCATTTCAAAGGAAGTAGAATTCAGGATTAAGAATTTTGTCTTTAATTAATCAGCATATGAAAGAATCTGATGATGATTTTTATACTAGATTATTTAAAATGTGCAATAGTAAGTATAATTTTATAATTTGAAATATTTTAAATGAAATATTATGGATTATTCTGAATATAATCCATATGCTACAGCTACCACTGAGGATTCGTTTTTGTTGTGTGTGGGGAAAGGGCTATTTTTGTTTTGTTTTGTTTTGTTTTGTGTGAGTATTTGGCAGAAAAGGAGTGTACCTTAATATCTATGTTTGGGCATGGGTTTCAGTTGAATAATGTGGGTAGTAATAAATGAGGTCCTGTTATGAATTGTATCTTTGTGTATCAGCATGATTTAACATGTGTCATTAACTTACACACACACATACATATTTTGCAGCTTTAGCCTGCAGAATTTTATATTAGGGAAAGTATTTTATAAGTATACATGTCAGTCATTTGAAAGGGAATTTTTTTTTTGAGGTATTAATTTATATACAATAAAATGCACAGACCTTCTGTGTTTCATGTGATGATTTTTGGTGTTTGAGTGTATCTCTGTAACCACAACCCAAAACTAGATGTAGAACGTTTTCATAATCCCAGAAAGTTCCATCATGCTCTTTTTTTTTTTTTTTTTTTTTGAGACGGAGTCTCACTCCGTTGCCCAGACTGGAGTGCAATGGCACGATCTTGGCTCACCGCAACCTCTGCCTTCCGGGTTCAAGCGATTCTCCTGCCTCAGCCTCCTGAGTAGCTGGGATTACAGGTGCGCACCACCACGCCCAGCTAATTTTTGTATTTTTAGTAGAGACAGGGTTTCATCATGTTGGCCAGGCTGGTCTCGAACTCCTGATGATCTCAGGTGATCCACCCACCTGGCCTCCCAAAGTGCTGGGATTACAGGTGTGAGACACCGCACCCAGCCCGCAGCTTCAAATATTTTGTTTGTAGTTCTCTTTTATCGTGTAAAATCTGTGGTTTATAATTACCCCCGAGAATGCTCTCAAATTACAGTTTTAGCCTCCATTTGTTTTCTCAAATCTCCTCAATGGTTCACACACTCTAGGGGCTCTGAAAAGAGGTGTGTACTTTTCCTTTTATTTATATCCTCTGCCCATTTTATATTAACGTACTTAACCCTTGTTTTTAATATGAGTTACAGATTTTTTTTTTTCTGGTATGTCATTGGTCTTTTGACCTTGGTGTTTTGTTATGGATTTTTTTTTTCTCAGACTTATCTTTTATGGCTTCTGCATTTTAAGTCATACTTAGAAAAGGCCTTTCCATGTTCAGATTTTAAGGAATTTACTAGGCCAGGCATGGTAGCTCACACCTGTATGTTAACACTTTGGAAGCTGAGGTGGGGGCATCGCTTGAGCTTTGGAGTTCAAGGCTGCAGTGAGCTATGATTGCTGCACTCCAGCCTGATAGACAGAGCGAGACCCGGTCTCCACTCCCCCCAAAAAAGACTTTGTAAGGAATTATACTTCAATGTTTATCTTATACTTTCTGGTTTCTTTTTTTTTGCATTTAATTCTTTGTTCTGTTTTTCTCAGCGAACTGTATGAGATACAAATCCACTGATCTTTTTCTAGATAGCTATCCAGTTGTCCCAAAATCTTTTAAGTCTATTTGTAACTCAACTGATAATTGTATGCTACTTTTTCATATACTAAATTCTCATTTGTATATGGGCCCATTTTTCTGGATTTTTGTATTCTGTCTCTTGATTCCTGCTTGTTCATGATCCATTATTCTCTTTCTTTTTTCTTTTTTTTTTACAGTGTCCCTAGTTAATCTCACTTTTTTCATATGATCTTCAGAATCATGTTGTTTTGTTCCAGAAGCAAAAAAAAAAAAAAAAAAAGCCTTTTAGTAATTTTTATTTGAATCACATTAATTTTATTCATTTATTTATTTTTAATTTATTTTACAATTATTTTTTTTTTTGAAATGGAGTCTCACTCTGTCACCCAGACTGGAGTGCAGTGTTGTGATCTCGGCTCACTGCAACCTCTACGTCCCAGATTCAAGTGATTCGCCTGCCTCAGCCTCCTGAGTAGCTGGGACTACAGGCGCGTGCCACCTCGCCTGGCTAATTTTTGTATTTTTAGTAGAGACAGTGTTTCACCATGTTCGTCAGGCTGGTCTCGAACTCTGGACCTCAGGTGATCCAACCCACCTCAGCCTCCCAAAGTGCTGGGATTACAGGCACATTAATTTTATAAATTAACTTAGAATTAATACCTTTGTGATGTTGAGTCTCCTATCTAAGAACATGGTGGCTTTCTATTGGTTTATGTCCACTTTTGTGCTCTTTAGGAGTGTTTTAAAATTTTCCTTGGTTAGATTTTATACCATTTTGATTAGGTTCACTCCTGAGTACTTTATCTTTTTTTGTCTCTGTAATAAATGGAGTGTTTCATTCTGTCTTTTAACTGGTTATATTTGACTTTGCTCTTCTTATCCTTCAATTAGACCCCAAAAGCCATGCTTTTAGAAAGATTCTGATTTAAATCTTATTCTGTTTTTTTTTACTCATACATCAGCCAGTGATTTGATAGGATGTTCTTATATATACAATGTTGGTATATTTGGTACCTGCAAATGGTTATGCTAAGTAATAATGAACTTATATATAACCAGGTAGATGAACAAAACATTTGCATTTGTAACTCGAGTAGTTGTAAGTTTTCTGTGGCACATAGTTGAGAGTGACTGGTTTTTAACTTTCCAATTTACATGGATGACTTGAAGATATATTGTGGGCATGGTAATGACGTAGAGGCAAGGAAACAGTAAAAATAATGCATCATGTAAAAACTAAATTTGTATCAGTGCCTACCTGGCAAATCATTTGAAGAGGTCCTGTTTGAACTTAATTCAATATTAAATATACCTAAAAATAGATTATAGAAGAGTCAAGATATTGGCATCAAGGTTTGTGAAATTAGAATAGTCTGGGTGGTAGAAATTTTTCGGAACACAGTGATGATTACTTTAAATTCATTCCTTGTCTAGATCTTTGAATTATATTTCGGACATTTTATGAGACTTTCCCCAAAGTGATGCATTACTATTCTGATTTTCATTATTTTATTTCAAACAAGTTTTGTTTTGTTTTGTTTTTTTAAAAAAAGATACAGGTTATAGGAATATAAATATGGGCACTGTCAATATTGTGAACTAAGAGAATATTCTACCTAGGAGATGTAAATGTGTTGTATTAAAATTTTGAAAACTAATTTTGCTGGATATGCTAATTTTCATTATTAACTATACTTGGCAGCTGTTAATGGTTTGGGGGCACTTGGCTAATTTAAATCTTCCTCTTGATTATGTTTGTGATTTCTCATCTGGTGTGTGATGACTGAATTTGTAGTATGGTTTATTTATTGTTAGAGAATATATTCTCTCATGGAATTTGACTAAATGATTCAGGGGATTATTTTTTGTATTTTTCTTGATTTTTTTGTTTTTTTTTTTTTTTTTTTGAAGGAAGTAGAATTTTCCTTTTATCAGGAACTTGTTTTTAAACTTCTGACAGAAATATCATAAATTTGCTTGGCAAATTTATTGTAAAGGGTCTTGGGATTAATAGATTATTTTAAAGCCTCCACACTGATTTTTTTCCTTAGCAGACAAGGTTTTTAAACTAATCATATTTTAAATAACCCAGTATATGCCTCTGAACATGAATCAGTTCTAATTTCTGCACTCTGTTCATTTTAGGAAGTGCAGCCTGTGGTGCATACAATAATTTATTCTCTTGTTTAGTTTTTTAAAACTGGATTTCTGGCTCATCTCTTGTAAGATGTTAAAGTTCTTTTCATGCAAATGGAAGGGATCTTAGGGCAACTTTAAGTTTGAAAAATATAAAATGAATGGAAAGATTTCTACCAATTTATCTGTTGCAGGGAAGCAAAATACAAACAAGAGTTGGATTATTAATGTTGCTTTGTACCTGGCTAAGCAATTGTCCCATTGCAGTAACGCATTTTCTTCACAATTCAGCCAATGTTCCATTCGTATCCTTTATGTTTTAGTAACGTACATGTAAGTATTTATATCTTTTTTAGTTTTTCTCCTCAGTTAGAAGTAGCTCTATGCCCAAAATATTTGAATTCTCCACTATCTTATCTGTGTTGCAACTTTTTAAACTGTTAAAGTTGTTATGATGCTTGTTTAAGTTGTGTGTGTGTGGTTTGTTTTATGCTGGGTTGGAATATATATATGAAATTTCTTTTTTTTTTTTTTTTTTTTTGAAATGAAGTCTTGCTCTGTCGCCCAGGCTGGAGTGTAGTGGCGCGATCTCGGCTCACTGCAACTTCCGCCTCCCAGGTTCAAGCAATTCTCCTGCCTCACTCAGCCTCCTGAGTAGCTAGGATTACAGGTGTGCGCAACCACAATCCGGCTAATTTTGTGTTTTTAGTAGAGACATGTTGGCCAGGCTGGTCTCAAACTCCTGACCTCAGGTGATCCACCCACCTTGGCCTCCCAAAGTGCTGAGATTACAGGCATGAGCCACCACACCTAGCCTATATATGGAATTTCTTATGGGAACTCTTATGTGAAGTATTAATGTATGTCAAATTCAAATTGCAAAATATACTAGATATTTTCAATCCTTAGCCTCCTTAACAAAGATTTCAGCTTACAGGACAAATTGCAGAAAATCTTGGAGAAGAAGAGCAGTTGGTCCAAGGCTTATGTGCCCTTTTGTTGGGCATTTCGATTTATTTCAATGATAACTCACTTGAGAGCTACATGAAGTAAGTAAGGGGAAGATGGTTTTCTAATGGCATCAAGAGATAATGATGCTTTTTTTTTTTGCCAAAGCATTATGTAGACCAAGCTTTTATGTTTTGTTTTGATTTTATTTTTTTAAAGCATCTCAATATGCTTATCTCCGTAGAGAGAAGCTAAAACAACTGATTGAGAAGAGGATTGGCAAAGAGAATTTCATAGAGAAACTAGGATTTATCAGCAAACATGAGTTGTATTCCAGAGCATCTCAGAAACCCCAGCCAAACTTTCCCAGTCCAGAATACATGATATTTGATCATGAGTTTACGAAGCTGGTAAAAGAACTTGAAGGTAAGACTGAAGATTTATATTGATATTTGATGGAAAGTAATTATATTTATATTGTACATGTATATTCTGGATGCATACAGGTTATATGATAACTCTAAAGGTATATTTTCTTCCTAGCTCTTGATCTGTAGCCCATTGAAGGACATTTGGCTTTCAGTAGGATTGAAAAGATTATTTCTTACCTATCATGGAGTTAGGTTATATGTTTTTACTAAGTCTTAGTAGTAAAATAGTATTTAAAACAAATTTTAAATAAGCTTCCTTTTATAGGTGTTATAACTAAGGCTATTTATAAGTCCAGTGAAGAAGATAAAAAAGAAGAAGAGGTGAAAAAAACATTAGAACAGCATGACAATATTGTGACTCACTACAAAAATATGATTCGAGAGCAAGTAAGTACTAATGAACTGTATATACCCTCTGATTACCAGTAGTCACTTTCTGCTTTAAGGAAGCCTTTTTTTCTGACATTTCAAATGAAAGAGGATATAGAAAGCAAAACCCATCATTTTTCAAAGCATCTGAGTATTCAACAAACAGAGTGCTTAATATGTGCTAAGCACCATGCAGCTGATTTATTAGATAATGATGAGTGGATAAAGATGAAACTACAATTGCGGAATCATCAGTTGACATTTTCTTTCCAGGATACCAGTGAACTTTCATTACTTGCATTGTGTTGAGTACCCTAAACCTTCATTATATTCCTTCAGAATGTTTTCTTGACTTTTACTCTCATTTAATTTCTTATGATATTTACCTTGATTGGAATTCTAGAAAGTGCTGAAAAATGAGGTTATTAATATTGTTAAAATTCCAGTGTCATAAAAAAATACAATAGTGGCAGACCCTGTGGGACAGATTCATCCCCTTCCCTCTACTGCTCTCCACACCTGTCTACTAATTGTGCACAGTTTATGGCAGGTGTGGCAAGTAAAAGCATAGATAGAACCCTTTAAATTGACAACTGTTTATATCTTATTTTCTTCCTCACAATCTACATTACTGAGATTAGTTTGTTTTTTGTTTAGACAGAGTCTTGCTCTTGTTTCCCAGGCTGGAGTGCAGTGGCGCAGTCTCGGCTCACTGCAACCTCCGCCTCCCAGGTTCAAGCAATTCTCTTGCCTCAGCCTCGCAAGTAGCTGGGATTATAGGCGTGTGCCACCACGCTGCCTAATTTTTATATTTTTAGTAGAGATGAGGTTTCACCATGTTGGCTGGTGTTGATCTCCTGACCTCGGGTGATCCCTTCCCTTCCCTGCCTCAGCCTTCCGAAATGCTGGGATTATAGGCATAAGCCAGCGCGCCCAGCCTACTGAGATTAAAATTTTAAGAAAGAATGAAAATATTGTGGTATATTTAGCATTCATTCTAAGCTTTTCAGTTTAAAAGTAAATCAATCAATAAATTATAATCTTAGAATGGTAAAATTTGAATCATCAAACTACCTATGGTTATTAGGATTTTTCATCTATATCTGGGTACAAAGATGGAGTCATTTCCAGTTGCTAAAATGTAATAATATCTTTGGAACAGTGAAAAAAACAAATAGTTGGAATGTGATATAGAGTCTATACTTGGGGCTGCAAATACAGTTGATTTGGCAAAAGAAAAGAGTGATTGACACAATTACTCTAATGACTCTTCCTTAGAAATGTTCATTTTAAATATTCTTACCATTTAGAATGCTATTTGGCATTAGTCCACAAGCATCTAGAACTATAAAATGTTTATATCCTTTGAATGACATTTGATAATTCATCCTAAGGGAATTCTCCAAAATTCAGGAAAACAATTATATGGACTAAAATATATGATGTAATGAAATTTGTCACTTTGAAAAATGGAAAGCAATATTAAGTAGGTGCAATACAATTTATATTCAGTGTTTTTGATGCTGAGGTTGCTTTCCATTTTTCTTTTTCTTTTCTTTTTTTTTTTTTTTTTTTTTTTTTTTTTTTTTTTTTTGAGACAGTTTCGCTCTTGTTGCCCAGGCTGGAGTGCAGTGGCTGAGCACGGTGCCTCATGCCTGTAATCCCAGCACTTTGGGAGGCCGAGGTGGGCAGATTACCTGAGGTCGGGAGTTCGAGACCAATCTGACCAACATGGAGAAACCCTGTCTCTACTAAAAATAGAAAAAATTAGCTGGGGATGGTGGCACATGCCTGTAATCCCAGCTACTCAGGAGGATGAGGTAGGAGAATCGCTTGAACAACCTGGGAGGTGGAGGTTACAGTGAGCCGAGATCGCACCATTGCACTCCAGCCTGGGCAACAAAAGCAAAACTCTGTCTCAAAAAAAAAAAAAACCCAAGAAAAAAAGAAAGAAAGAAAAGAAAAAAAATGGAAAGCAACCTTAGCATCAAAAACATTGAATATAAATTGTATTGCATCTACTTAATTAGATAGGATTAAAAATTATGGTTTGAAAACTATGTAGCAATATGGGGAAATTATGATAGAATGTTAAGTAGATTAAAGGCTACATAATTATATATATACCTATTATGACAAATTTTAAACCATGGATTGGGAAAAAATTAGAAGAAAATAAAGAAATACATCAAATTCCGGCCGGGCACGGTGGCTCACGCCTGTAATCCCAGCACTTTGGGAGGCTGAGACCGGTGGATCACCTGAGGTCAGGAGTTTGAGACCAGCCTGGCCAACATGGTGAAACCCCGTCTCTACTAAAAATACAAAAACATTAGCTGGGCATGGCAGCAGGCGCCTGTAATCCCAGCTACTCAGGAGGCTGACGCAGGAGAATTGCTTGAACCTTGGAGGCAGAGGTTGCAGTGAGCTGGATTGCGCCACTGCACTCCAGCCTGGGCGATAAGAGCGAAACTCCGTCTCAAAAAAAAAAAAGAAAAAAAATACATCAAATACCAACTATAGTTTTATTATGATGGTAAAAGTTGGAAGCTCTTTTTTCAATTTCCTTTATTTGTTTTCTCATTGGCTTTTAATATTAAAAATAATATAGAAGCATATGTATACATACATATACTAAATTTCTTAAATAGTTTGATGTAAATTTTTAAATGGTTTTATGACCATAAAATGGAGTTTTTTCATTTTATTTCCCACTATAATTGCAGGCTATGCCATGATGTTTATTAATGGAGCCTTCTTTGAAATCTTGTAGTTCTGCTGCATGTTAATTGGCCTTGATGGATATATTAACACACCAAGTTGCTTAATTACTGAATGATTTTGGAAGTGTTAAGCACTTTAGCATACTGTCCCAATATGACCTCTAATTTTTAAAATGTGTTCACCTTCTTAATGCTAACTAGTATGACTTTAAAACACATGAATTATGTTTTGTTTCACAGGATCTCCAACTTGAGGAATTAAGGCAGCAGGTTTCTACATTAAAATGTCAAAATGAACAGCTCCAGACGGCAGTCACACAGCAAGTATCACAGATCCAGCAGCACAAAGACCAGTATAATCTTCTTAAAATACAGCTAGGTAAGCATAGCTAAGCCATCACTATGATAGCACTCAGGTCATTCTTTCCTCAAGAGCTAGACAAAGTAAAAGATTCTTTCTGTGGACTAGTATTTTTCTAACCTTAATCATGGTGACAAAAATGTAAATCGGAGTTTAAAGCAAAATAGCATGATAGTTAAGAGCAGTTAAGACTGGACCTTTAGAGATTGAAGTCCAAGCTTCTTGCTACCTGTTTATCTGGCCCATTGATTCTCAACCCTGGCTGTATATTAGAATCTCCTGAGATGCTTTTATTAAAAAAAAAAACCAATGCTGATACCACAATAGCGTTTCTGATTTAATAAATCTGGGATTAGGTCCAGGGATCAGTAACTAGTATAAGCCCACCAGGTGATTCTAATGTATAGCTGATTAAGAATGACCGCTGTAATCTTTCAGTTTCCTCTTCTGCAAAATGAAGATAGTAATAACATTTGAGAACTAAATGATATAATAAATGAAAAATTTAAGTTGTGCCTGGAAAATGGCAAGAGCTCCACTGCTTTTAAATAGTATTATCCTACGGTGCTTGTGAAGATTTTTTAAAAGGATTTTATTTTCTCATATTCAATTGACAGAATTGGAATTAAAATTACTGTAATTCTTAATCATAGATCACCAGACCATGCAGTTTAGTCAAGGCTGTGCTGTTTTTTCTCCCAGAAATCTGGAAAATACTATCAGTTCACTATTTTTATCAATATACCATTCTGCAAAGATGAAATGTGATTGCAAAAGTGCTGCCAAAGTAATTGAATGAAGAAAATTACATATTTGAATCTTCTACTTCAAAAATGAAAAACTGAAGTTTCCCGTTGGCTTTTAAAATGTTATGTCTGTCTAACAGGAAAAGACAATCAGCATCAAGGTTCTTACAGTGAGGGGGCTCAGATGAATGGCATTCAGCCAGAAGAAATTGGTAGATTGCGAGAAGAGATAGAAGAATTAAAACGTAATCAGGAACTTTTACAAAGCCAGCTGACTGAAAAGGACTCTGTGATTGAAAATATGGTAAGTAAATGTTTAAAAAGTTAAAATAAGAGTTCAAGAGTGGTTCTCATTATCCTGCCTTTTTTTTTTCCCCTTGGATCTCTTAAACCAGAATATCGTATGTTAAGATTTTACAGGATGGGCCAGGCACAGTGGCTTACACCTGTAATCCTAGCACTTTGGGAGGCTGAGGTGGGCGGATCACCTGAGGTCAGGAGTTCAAGACTAGCCTGGCCAACATGGCGAAACCCTGTCTCTACTAAAAATACAAAAATTAGCCGGGCATGGTGGCAGGCACCTGTAGTCCCAGCTACGCAGGAGGCTGAGGCAGGAGAATCTCTTAAACCCAGGAGGTGGAGGTTGCAGTGAGCCGAGATCACCCCACTTCACCTCATTGCCTGTGCGACAGAGGGAGACTTTCCATCTAAAAAAAAAAAAAAAAAAGATTTTACAGGATGAGCTTTAGAGTCAAACTGTTTAAGCTTCAATGGCTCATTGAATTTAAGCAATTTAGTTAACCTCTTTAAACTTGTTTCCTGATCTATAAAATGGTAGTGGTAATGTCTAGTTCATTGTTGTGAGATTTAATTTACTCTTCTAATAGGTGGAAATTATTTAATAAATGTCTGCTTTGTCTGCTTTTATGCTCTTTCTCCATATGAACGCAGGTAAATGCTTAGATTTAATAAATTGCTCGGTAAAATAAAAATTTTATTTTTTTTTCTTTAGAGACAGAGTCTCGCTCTGTTAGCCCAGTCTGGAGCGCAGTGGCACAATCTCGGCTCACTGCAACCTCCACCTCCCAGGTTCTAGCAGTTCTCCTGCCTCAGCCTCCCGAGTAGCTGGGATTATAGGTGCACGCTGCCACGTCCGGCTAATTTTTTGTATTTTAGTAGCGACTGGGTTTCACCGTGTTGCCCAGGCTGATCTTGCATTCCTGAGCTCAAGCAATCCACTGGCCTTGGCCTCCCAAAGTGCTGGGATTACAGGCATGAGCCACCGCACCCAGCCTACAAATGGATTTTTAGCCATGAAAAAGTTGTAGACAATATGTGCTGTGTTGGAATTTTATCTTGGGCATAAAAATTAAAAGGTTGGTGTGAATTTTTTGGTAAGCACATATGATATAGTTTATATGTGTACAGTTCTGTTTTTTTTTTCTCATCTCTTTAGACTGAATATATTTTATAGTTTATTTCTGTGCTATTTGCAGAAATCTTCCCAAACATCTGGCACAAATGAACAGTCTTCAGCAATAGTTTCAGCTAGAGATTCTGAACAAGTTGCAGAATTAAAACAGGTAATTTTCCACTTTGATCCAATTCTACTTTGTCATGTTTTAATTATAATAGAATAACAGCCCTATAGTTTCACAAATCTAGAACTGTATTAGCAATTGTAAGTAAAATTTAAGTTAAGACAGCCATTTGAAAATCCAGAAGCTGTTTCTATTTATATGGTAATAGTGCTTTACTTTTTATTGTGTTTTTATTTTTCAGAGGTATTCCTTTTAAAAAATCTCAGCATCTCACCCATGTTATTTATAGATTATCAGTGAACTAACAAGGAAAAATTTAAATTTATAACTTGCAAATATGAAAATGTAAAATCTTATGCCTAATTTTAATATACTATGATAATTGCTTGACTAAATGTATGGGGTTTTTAAACTGTTTTGTCTAGAAAATATAGAATTTAGAATTGGAAAAGAGAAGAAAGGTAAACTTACCTATATCTCAATTAAATGACTCCAGCTAAAAAGCAAAATAAACTTTTTCTGTGGTAATTTATAACATCTAGAAAAGCAAGTTAAACTTTTTTTACTTGCTTATAGTATTTATAAATTCCTGTTAAACTAGATCATACAGATTTACCTTTATCCAATGAAAAAATTTAAATGTATTGTTCAAGAAAAGAATCAAAAGAGAGAAATGAACTCTGTATACTTACAATTAAATAATGTAGCAATTGGAAGAAAACTCTAGAGTATATTATCCCTAAACAGGTTCTGGGGTTGTTTTTCTTTCCTCCTCTCTTTTCTTCTCTCTCTTTTCTTCTTTCCCTCCTTTCTTTCTTATTATAAAAGAAATGCATACTTCTTTTTTTTTTTTAATCCAAGCAATACTAAAAAATGACCATCCTCACTAACCTAGGACTAACTGTCTTCCTTCTCTCTCCACTAAGCAACTGGCCCTAGTCCACTGACATGGCTGCTTTGAAAGAGAAATGACTGAACATAGAGAAATTTTGTCTTATTTTGATAATGTCCATGTACCTCAGAGTAGATTCTAAATATCTGACCTTTTTTTAAAAAAAGAATCACTTATCATTTGAGGATTTTCAGGTCTCCAATATTTGTTCACAATGTTTTATTTGTGTGGGAAGATTAATATGCTCTTGGTTTTATTAAGTGTACCTATACTAGAACTGTATTAAAATTAAAGGGAATTAAGTTACTAATATATAGCCTTAGTTTGTAAATTCTAAGTAAAAATAAGCCATTTAATTATGTTTCCCAGTGAAACTTTAATTAGATATTTTTATAAAAAGAGAATTGCCTTTTAGTTTTTTTACTTTCTCCAGTTTATTTACTTTTATAAACTTTAGATTGTTAAAATATATGTATTTTTAAGTGATAGTTTTGTTTTTTATAATATATAGTAAAGTACTATATATAGAAAACTATAACTCATTTTAATAACTAAACAAAATAAATTAGAAAAGCCACAAATGTACATGATAGAAATTTTAAAGAGAACCAAAAGAAAAGAGCCTTTTACTTGCCATTGTCCCACCACTTACTCAGTGTCTCCAGACATTACCAAATGTCCTCGGGGATGGGGGGATATGGGGAGAAATCACTCCTGCTGAGAGCCATTGTTATAATTGCCTTTCTTTTCCTGTACTTTTTTTGGGGGAGGAGAAGGTGAGAAGTTTGGAAATTCAACATTAATAAAAACTTTCAATTAATACCCTGGTTTTCATTATAGTACTACTGCTTTCATCTGTGTTTGGTGGTCCCTAGTCTAAAGATGTCCTGTTTTGCCCAGCCACATAATAAACCTCAAGTCTTCATCCAGGAAAGGAGGAACGGTTGCCTGATGCCTAAGATTGAGACAGGGATCTGATGATCTATTTCTTAAATAGTCTTTTAACCAGGCCTGCAGTTTTTAACCTCATTTTTATCTGTACTTCCAGAGGTATCTAATGATACCAGTTCCTAACCTTTCTGGTAGTTAATGCATTCATTGTAAGTCAGGTACTATCTTAACTTTCTCAGTGGTCATCCTAGCTTTCAGCTTTCTCAGGTGTGCTGAGTTAGTTATCACTGTTACTTGCTTTCTCAAAATTCCCCAATTGCGCTCTTCTCTTACTGTTCTTGTTTTTGTGGGTTTCTTCCTCTCTCCCTCCCATCCTTCCTTTCTTTCTTCCTTCTCCCCTCCCTTCCTGTCTTTTATGATTTTTTTTTTTTTTTTGCATGGGATTTCAGGAGGGAGCAGAGGTAAATGAATGTGTTGAATTTTCCATCTTGAACCCAAAGTTCAAGAATAGTTCTTTAGAGTTAGATTTTAAAACTAGGAGGTTGTAAATCATTTTTTTAAATGTCTCCCTGTAAATATTTCCTTGATGAAATTAATACCATTTAATGTTATGACTCAACTATTTTTGTCTCTTAGGAACTGGCAACTTTAAAGTCTCAGTTAAACTCACAATCTGTGGAGATCACCAAACTACAGACAGAAAAGCAGGAACTGTTACAGAAAACAGAAGCGTTTGTAAGTATTTTCTCTTTTTTCTCTGGAAGGTAATAAAGACAAGGTTGATGTATTATTTCTTAGCCACAATTAAAAAGAAACAAATTCATCAGATAGCACCTTCTCTTTAGATTACTTACTAGCCGGTATTCTAGTAACATAGGCTTCATGTTCATGGTGACAGTCGTTTTATAGTCAGTCTCACCAGATTAGTTTATTCAGTTACTTAATAGTTTATTTTGCTGGTATTACATTCTATTTCTGTCCCTTCAGTCCAAGCTGGCAGTTTTTCTGCTATCATAAAATATTCAGAAACCGTTGTTGTTTTCTCCAGAACATTCCTTCTCATACTTTTGCAATATAGGTAGACTGAGAATTTTCCAAATCTTCTAATTCTGATTCTTTTTTGCTTAGCAATTTCTTCTTCAATTTATCTCTCTTCTCTCACATTTAACTTTAAGCAACAAGGAGAAACCAGGCTGCACTCCAGCACTTTGCTTAGAAACCTCAGTAAAATATCCAAATTCATTATTTACAAGTTCTGCTGTCCACAAAACACTGCAACACTATTTGGCCAAGTTATTTGCCACTTTATAACAAGGATTGCCTTTCCTCCGATTCCCAGTAACATGTTCCTAGTTTTCATCTGAGACCTCACCAAAAGCACCTTTAACATTCATATTTCTGCCAGCATTCTTCTTCTCACTATGACCATGAAGCTTCTCTCCAACTCCGCTCTTTTCTTTCTGAGCTCTCACCAGAATCACTTAATGTCCATATCTCTAGCAACAGTCTCATCAAGGTAATGCAGGCTTTGTCTACCATGCACCTCTCTTACAGCCTCTACTCATTACACAGTTCCAAAGCTACTTCCACATTTTTAGATATTTGTTGTGTCACCACCCGACTTCCTAGTATTTTAGAAAAAAGACAAGGAAAGACTGAAAAACTGTTATTCAGGAGTGTCTCCTCTAGCACTTGAGAAAAGATTTGCATTTCACTAATAATGATATTTGGCTCAATTTATCTACCTATCTAAGGTGGTAGTATGGACTTATAGGAAATTTATGAAGGAAAGGCTTTGAAAAATATTCTGTGTTTATTAAATGCTGGGTTACAGTTACATTAGAGCTGCCTTGCTGATTACTTTTCTGGGCTTACCTACCTTGAGGCACCTTAGTCCAGCCTTCCTCGTACTCTTATGAGATTTGATGCTCTTCCATGTGGGAACAGCTCATCTGACAGTGGAGAGCACTTTGTTGCACATAAATACATAAGGAATTATATCTTCTGTTAGTGAAAGTAAAATATCAAAATGGCAAAAAAATTAAATAACCCTTTGGGAGTTCATATTGATTGTAATGTTTAAGAGACATCTTTTTTTCCAATTTCTAATTTCAGGCAAAATCAGTTGAGGTACAAGGAGAGACCGAGACTATAATAGCCACCAAAACTACTGATGTAGAAGGAAGACTGTCAGCATTATTACAAGAGACCAAAGAGTTAAAGGTTTGTTTTTGGTGCAACGTTTATTTACTGCATATAATATGAAATGAACTCTAGGAAATTTTATATATCTTTCAAATTCTTAGATTTATGAAGAAAGCTAATGATGTGTAATTTTATCTCACAACATTTTCACTCCTATATTGATGATTTAAGATGGCACAAATGAAGATTTTTTTTGTTGTGGGTTTTTTTGTTTTGTTTTGTTTTTTTGAGATGGAGTTTCGCTCTGTCACCAGACTGGAGTACAGTGGCGCGATCTCGGCTCACCACAACCTCTGCCTCCCAGGTTCAAGCAATTCTCCCGCCTCAACCTACTGAGTAGCTGGGACTACAGGCGTGCACCACCACACCCAGCTAATTTTTGTATTTTTAGTACAGACAGGGTTTCACCACGTTGGCCAGGATGGTCTCCATCTCTTGACCTCGTGATCCACCTGCCTTGGCCTCCGAAAGTGCTGGAATGCTGGAATTACAGGCGTGAGCTGCCGCACCCAGCCACAAATGAAGCTTTTAAAATACTATTTCAAATAATGATAATATGTAAGATAAGCATACATATGCATGTACTATAAAAGTAAAATTTATTGAAAATATTTTTGTTTTCTTTCTTTCTTTTTTTTTTGAGACGGAGTCTCAATTTTGTGTTCCAGGCTGGATGGAGTGCAGTGGCATGATCTCAGCTCACTGCAGCCTCCACCTCCCAGGTTCAAGCGATTCTCCTGCCTCAGCCTCCTGAGTAGCTGGGATTTCAGGCACCTGCCAACATGCTCAGCTAATTTTTGTACTTTTAGTAGAGACGAGGATTCGCCATGTTGGCCAGGCTGGTCTCAAACTCCTGACCTCAGGTGATCTGCCCGCGTTGGCCCCCCGCAAAGTGCTGGGATTACAGGCGTGAGCCACCACTCCCGGCCTGTGTTTTCTTTTTAAGATCAACATCTAATCACAATAACAAAACAAGGAGTACAAATTTAGCTAATACACAAGCCACATGTAGGCTTTCCATAAGCCGTGGAACACAGGCACATTAAATCCTGTCAGCATATTATTGTGTGACAGAGACATCAGAATAAATAGCATGAAGAAAGGAATGAGGTCACATTAAGGAAAATAAGGAAAATAATGTATAATTGTGCTTTTTGGATTGTGGCCAAATTATTTTATTTTTAAACCATAGATTTTTATTTGAAGTTATTTTCATTTAATTGTATGCTTGAAGTTGGGATAAAAAAATTTTTTTTAACTTGAGCTTTGAGTTCTAAAATTCTGGTACTAATCAGACTTGTTCTGTAAAATGCTTTGTGTTTCTGTTTACTCCTTTGATTATCTGAAATGGTACTGTTTTTTTTAAGTCTCTTAAAGGTGTTTTCAGGGATAGCTAACTAAAACTATTTTTTGGATGTTAAACTATTTTTTGGCAATAACCATTTTTGATGAACAGTCTAATAAATTCATGTTAGTGTGTGTGTTAAACCTCCTGTACCCTTAACCTCCACCCCTAAATTCCTTAGGTTGAACAGGTACAGTGATTTGTCATAGAAAGAAACTATTTATTAAAAACTCTAGGAAAGTGAGTGCTAATTTTAGATTCCTGCCTTTCACCTTTCTTTTCCTAGAATGAAATTAAAGCTCTGTCTGAGGAAAGAACTGCCATTAAAGAGCAGCTGGATTCATCTAATAGTACCATTGCCATTTTACAAACTGAGAAAGACAAACTAGAGTTGGAAATTACAGATTCTAAAAAAGAACAAGATGATCTCTTGGTGCTCTTGGCCGATCAAGATCAGAAAATACTGTCATTGAAGAATAAACTCAAGGATCTTGGTCATCCAGTAAGATTAAAATGTCTCCAAAAATGATTTGTATTATGTTTTAGTATAATGCATTTAAAAGATTTTTAATGTAACATGGAAAAGTTGTGCCTGTATTATAGGAATGGATATGTGGGTTCATGAATATGGTACCATCTATACTGTTTTCACTGTTTTTATTGAATTTACTTAATACACAGATTAGGTTCAGTTTTCAGTACTTATAGACTATTTTCTTTTGGACCGTAAGCCTAGAAAGTGAATTGATTTGATTGGTAACAAGACTGTAGTCACCCAAGCATGTCATTATCTTTTGCCATGTTTGTTTCAGATTTGTGTGTAAAGAGGTGTAGCCATTTATCAGCAAAGTTAACTGATATATCTCATTCATATTAGAAATGACAGAGAGCCTTGGCATCAAATCAAAGAAATCAGATGGCTTATATTCTACTATAGTTACTAGAATACAAAATTTGTCTGGGCACAGTGCTCACACCTGTAATCCTAGCACTTTGGGGGGCTGAGGTGGGCAGATCACCTGAGGTCAGGGGTTCGAGACCAGCCTGGCCAACATGGTGAAACCCCATCTCTACTAAAAATACAAAAATTAGCAGGGCGCTTGGTGGCAGGCACCTGTAATCCCAGCTACTCGGGAGGCTGAGACAGGAGAATCGCTTGAACCTGGCAGGCAGAGGTTGCAGTGAGCCAAGATCGCACCATTGCACTCCAGCCTGGGTAACGAGCAAAACTCCATCTCAGAAAAAAAAAAATTATCAGTAGTATATATTGTTAAATGTTGAATGTGACATGAACAGATTGTCACAATATTAAATACGTCTTTTTCCTCTAGGTTGAAGAAGAGGATGAACTTGAATCTGGAGACCAAGAGGATGAGGATGATGAAAGTGAAGATCCTGGCAAGGATCTAGATCATATCTAGTTTTCAAATCTCTAGGAACAATAGAGATTATATCATTACTCTGAAGATGGACTCTAAACTTTGGTTTACCTCCACGGAAAATAAAGATTTAGAAACCAGGTGGAAAACATTCACTATTAAGACTATTGATATATTTTTGTAATGTTGCCATCCATGTTGAAAACCTTAAAACTGAATTTATGTAGAACACACATCTTTTATTTAAATCCATCTGAACTGTCCCAAAATGTAATTTGCAAAGAGCTTCAAACACCAAAAATATACCATTTTAAGGCATGTGGTGACAATGCTATTTGCCTTAGTTCATTGGTTGTTTACTTTGCAAAATTTGTGACTTTTAAGTACTAACACATTTGATTGAATGTGTATTGAATTGGAATTATTATTGCTAAATTCAGCATTTGAGTCCTTAGTTGATGATTTTCTTTTAAAGAAATTAGTTTATTTAAAAGCAAGATAGCCTGGGCTGGGAGTTAGTGCATATCATCAGCCCTCCATCTAATGTGATTGCTAAGATGTGCAGGATAGGATAGCTTAGAATGAGTGCCTTGACACCTACATATGGCTGCATTCCATACCTCAGTGAAGAAGCCGAAGGATGCTGACACACAGTGATGTGGAGGGCATTCCGGAGAAACTTTTGCAACAGTGTATTAATGTGATTGGTTTTCTTTTTGTTTTAAGCTAAACATCTAAAACAAATTTCAAGTTAACAGTTCATACAACTCAGATTTAGTATTATTGTTTATCATAAAACATATTATGTTCCTAGTTTTAAAAAGACCCAAAGTATGATTAATATAATTTATTGGCATTTTTGCTGAATAGGTTTAAGTCAGATAATAGATTTTAAAAAAGCAAATGAGGCAATGTGTCAAAATTTAATGTTTCATAATAAAAATAGATACGTTCACTTAATCCTTGGTCATGGTTCCCTTTTTTTACATCTTAAAAGTATTTTATTCTTAATAAAAGATGAGGCAAGTGAAAATGATGAGGCGACTTTTCTTATTAGGGGTACACAACTATAACTGAATGTTAAAAACAATCTTCTTTAAAACCAATGATTATGATTCCCTAAGATTGGAGGGGGTTAGAAGTACAGAAGAAGAAGAGGTTGGAAAAGGGTCTGGACGTTTTTAAATTCAGCACTGGAGTTCTTGGCAATGATTTCCTGTTAAAGAAGTGGGTTTACTTAAAGACAAGATAGCCTGGGCTAGAAAATAACGTATTTATCTGCCTTCTGGGGTCAGGAATAGGACACAACTTTTGAAAGAGAAGGAAGGTCACTGTCTTGATGAAGGAGACAGCTGTGTGTTACAGAGCACTCGTGAATGCTGCACTGTGCCCATGTTCCACCACTACTGCCATCCTAAGGTGGCACTTGCCATCAGAGAAAGAACTGTATTACCGTCACCAGACCAGCTCAGATAGGTGAGGTCTTCCTAAAGTTGACACCACATAATGAACCATGAGTTAATGACTACCTTTCAGGCTAACGTACGGTTAAAGAAAAATGGATCAGGAGTGAGAATTTGTAAATACAGAACACCAAGATCTTCATTAAGAAACATCAGCAGAATCAGTGCTGCTGTGCTGAACTCAGTCACTCAGGATGGCTTGTAGTAGAGAAGACAGGAGGCCTCATAGCTGCACAGTTCAGCCCAGAGCCAAAGGGACATCTTCCCAACCCCAGCTGTAATTTTTTGCTGGTGAGCATCCTAAACTGGTCTCTGTCTCCAGTCCGGTTGTTACCTCTCCGACCCCACACTCCCACCATTCTCCATCTTCACCACAGTGAGCTATGGCAGGTGCCTACGGTTTGGAGTCCTTAGTACAGTAGATAAGATTCTTACCCCTAAGGTGTTGGTATTGGGAAATGGAGCCCTTGGAAGACAATACAGTCTTGGGGACAGCGGTCTCAATAATGGGATTAGTGCCCTTATGAAAGAGGCCCTGAAGAGACACCTTGCCCTTCCGCCATGTGCGAGTAGAGTGAGAAGATGTGTCTATGAGGAAGTGGGCCTTGACCAGACAGCACAACTGCCAATGCCTTGATCTTGGACTTCCCAACCTCCAGAATTGGGATAAGTACATTTCTGTTGTTTATAAACCACCTGATCTATGGTATTTTGTTACAGCATTCCAAACAGACATGACAGATGACATAAATTCTGCTTTCTCCTTTCTCACTTTGCTTTAGCACATGCTCTTTCCTCTGGGACAGCCCAGGGCTACAGTAGTGGAGCAATAATCATAAAGCATGAAACCATATTTGTCCTTACGATTTGAAACTTATTCAAGTGTAGTTTATACCTCTAGCACCTCCAAAAGAAAAGAGTACCCAAAGTTACTAAAAGAGGTAAAGTGACAGCTCACATTTTAATGGGTTGAGTTACTGGTCTGAAATTATGCTGATAGAAAAAGCAAACCCTTATGTTTCATAGTTTTGTTACAACCAGTTAAGGGTCTCATGATGCTCATCAGAACTAGTAATCTTCACTGGTATAGCAAAACGTATTAAATCATTCAACTATAGGCATTGGGAATATAACGGTGAAAAAGACAAAGTCCCTTTCCTCATATAACTTACATTCTAGAGTGTAAACAAGCAAGAATAAATCTAATAAAAATTCTACACCTTTACCTTGTTTCCCCCCACCTTTTTTTTGTTTTGTTTTGTTTTTTTGAGACAGAGTCTTGCTCTGTCACCCAGACTAGAGTGCAGTGGGGCATTCTCGGCTCACTGCAACCTCCGCTTCCTGGGTTCAAGCAATTCTCCTGCCTCAGCCTCCCCGAGTAGCTGGGACTACGGGTGCCTGCCACCCCGTCCAGCTAAGTTTTGTATTTTTAGTAAAGACAGGGTTTCTCCACGTTGGCCAGTCTGGTCTCAAACTCCTGACCTCAGGTGATCCGCCTGCCTCAGCCTCCCAGTGCTGGGATTATAGGCGTGAGCCACCGCACCCAGCCCTCCCCCCACTTTTTAACCTATTGTTTATATCTTACTGTACTGTCTATGTCTTGGAAAGTTGTAGTTACTATTTTTGATAGGTTCATCATTTAGTCTTCCTACTTAGAATAAGAGTGGTTTATACACCACAATTACAGTGTTATAATATTCTGTGTTTTTCTGTGTACTAACCTTCAGGTGGTTACTTACTGCTCATGAACATCCTTTTCTTTCTGACTGAAGTACTCCCTTTAGCATTTCTTGTAGGACAGATCTGGTGTTGATGAAATCCCTCAGCTTTTGTCTTGGAAATTATTTTCCTTTCATGTCTGAGGGATATTTTCACTGGATTTACTATTCTAGAGCAAAAGGCTTTTTTCCTTCAGCATTTCAGAAGGTGGTATGTCATGTCACTCTCGGTCACAGGCCACAATCAAGGTATCAGCCAGGTTGTGTACTCATCTGCAGAGCCAACTGGGAGAGAATCTGCTCCACAAACTCACTGAGGTTGTTAGCAAAATTCATTTTCTTATAACTGTAAAACTGAGGGCTTCAGTTTTTTTGCTGGCTGTTGATTGAAGTGTGCCTTCAGCTACTAATGGCCCTAGAACCCCTAGTTCTTTGCCTAATGGGCTTCTTCAACATGCTCACTTGCTTCATGAAGGCAGCAAGACTGAGTCTCATATAATGTAACATGATCACGGGGGTGACATCCATCACCTTGCCATATGATGTAACACAATCATGGGAGAGATTGCCCATCACTTTTGCCATGTTTTATTGGTTAGAAGCCAGTCAGGTCCTACCCACCGTCAGGATAGGGCATCACACAAAGGCATGACTACCAGAATATAGAGATCATTAAGTTGCCACATACTTTTATTTTCTTGAACCTAATTGTTAGTCTCAAGATGTTTTCAAAATAACATAGGGGTAGGGGGAACTGGGGAGGTACAGTTGGAAGGGGATAATACGTTTAACAGCAAAGGTTTGTGTGAAACCCCACCCACCTTATTTAGTTTCAGACTGAGATCTTTGCAAATGGACAACTAAATAGGTCAAAGTACCTATCACATTAGTCAATAAGAAATGTAACAATGGCCAGGTGTGGTTGCTCAGACCTGTAATCCCAGCACTTTGGGAGGCCAATGCGGGCGGATCACTTGAGGTCAGGAGTTTGAGACCAGCCTGGCCAACATAGTGAAACCCTATCTCTACTAAAAATACAAAAATCAGCCAGGTATAGTGGCGTGCACCTGTAGTCCCAGCCACTGGGGAGGCTGAGATACAAGAATTGCTTGAACCCGGGAGATGGAGGTTGCAGTGAGCCAAGATCACGCCACTGCATCCTGCCTGAGCAACAGAGCAAGACTCTGTCTTTAAAAACAAAAAGCAAAAAACAAAAAAAAAAAAAAGAGAAATGTAACAGTATAAAGAGAGAGATGTAATAGTGTAAAGCTGTCAACCACGATCTAGATATTAGTCTCTTACAAATTTGTATGTTCAGGTCAGTTCTCTGACCTTCATTTCCACTTGTTGTCTCTAGTGTCTCAGACATCTCACATGTATGTTAAAAATCAAACTCATGTTCCTCTCCTCCCCATATCTGGTCCTCTCTTATGCATATCTCAGTAATTTGGCACCATCTTTTATCCAATTGCACAAACAGGACAGCTCAGACTCATCTTTAATAACTACCTCAGTTTTGGTCTGAATGCCTAAAAAGTTCTCATATTTGTCCATCTTCTTCCATCTGCCTGGTATTCTCTCCTGGCTCTTAAGCACTTGCTCTAACTGAAAGGGCCACTTGGCAAGAAACTGGGGCAGCCTCCCACCGACAGTCAGCAAGGAACTGAGGCCCTCAGTCCAGCCGCTCAGAAAGAACTCAACCTGCTCAACAACCACTAACTGAGCTTGGAAGTGGTTCCTGCCCCAGCAGAACATGAGCTGACTGTAGACCTGGCTGACACCTTGATTGTAGTTTTATGAGAGACCCTGAAGCAGAGGGCCTAGCAAAGCCATGCCAGATTTCTGACCCACAGACATTGGGAGATGGTAAGTGTGTATTGTTTTAAGCCACTTAGTTTGGGGATAATTTATTCTGCAGCAATGAATAACAAATATATAGGAGGTGGTAGTACATAGTACCTAGTTATCTTCTTTTTTAATTGTTTTTATTTTTTATTTTTAGAGACAGGGGTCTCATATGTTGCCCACGCTGGTCTCAAACTCCTGGGCTCAAGCAATCCACCTGCTTCAGCCTCCCAAAGTGTTGGAAGGCAGTGAGCCACTGCACCCTGCCCCCTTTCTTTTTAATGTCTCTTTCACAATTTTGATAGTTTTTACCACTACAAATTTCTACCTTATGTGTTGGGATGAAATCTGCTTTCCTGTTGTTGATTGTAGTTTGCTTCGTTATGATCCTGCAGTCTTAAGCAGCAAGTAGGTACCCCCGTGCCTGCTCTCTAGGCAATCTTCCCTGCTTTTTCAAGTGTTCCTTGGTGGTTCCTTGAATAAACTCTGTCTGTGTACACTGTACCCAGATTGAGCAGAAAAGACAATCACCTCCATGTTTTGAATACTTTCCTTGTCTGAAAGCCACTTACTCCATGTGAAGCAAGGCTGGTAAGGTGCTCAGTAAATGTTGGCTGTTAAAATCATGTTCTCAGGCCGGGTGCGGTGGCTCATGCCTGTAATCCCAGCATTTTGGGAGGCCGAGGCGAGTGGATCACCTGAGGTCAGGAGTTTGAGACCAGCCTGGCCAACATGGAAACCCCGCCTCTACTAAAAATCTAAAAATTAGCTGGGTGTGGTGGCGTGCACCTGTAATCCCAGCTACTCAGGAGGCTGAGGCAGGAGAATCACTTGAACTCAGGAAGTGGAGGTTGCAGTGAGCCGCGATGGCGCCATTGCACTCCAGCCTGGGTGACAAGAGCAAAACTCCACCTCAAAAAAAAAAAAAAATCATGTTCTCAATGTAGTCCAACATTTTAGTAGCTTTTTAGGAGACACTGTAGCATTGCAGACTTGTTGCCTGCTTATTTTCCACAAGTGCTGTTGTTAAGCAGTTTTGTATTTGAGCAGCTGTTCTTTTTGACTCCCAAGGACGCTCCAGTTTAAATTTCAACTTGTAAAGTTCCCTACATTGCTGCAGCCTTTCAGGCTCTTTTTTATATTCTGATTTTTATCATAAACACTTCATATTCTCCATCTCTAAAGAAAAAAACTGGTGGAGGAATTGTTTTACCCTGCGGACCTCACCATGTTACTGCCACAATTCAATATGCTCATGCAGTGGAAAACTCATAAAATTTCGGGTTTATTTTTTTATTTAAGATCAGTTATAACACATTATATAATTGAGATTGCTTATGGATTAGAAGTGCTATTAGATATCTAATAAAGATACAGAATAAACATATAATAAAGATAATAGGATTCTGAACCTCATTTAATATATCTAAATAACTTTAAAATTTTCTAATCTTATATAATTGGTATTTTTCTTGTTAATAAATACAAAGCATCTAGTGTTGAAAAAGTACACAAAGTACTTTTGCAAAGTACATTGCAAAAGTAAGACATTCATTTGTCTTAAATCATAATCTCTCAAAACTTTCATACTAAGGCAAGTAAATGAATACATTATGACAAAAATTATGTAGATATTGAATTCAAAGCAGTATCTTCCTTGTTCAAGTTTCGATATGAGCATATCTTTATTCTGTTTGGTCATTTTTGAAGGGTGTTAACAATATGCTGCCATTTCAGTGACAAATTTCTCATATCAAAGCACTCTTTCTCCCAATTTAATAATCTTGAGTCATAGTAACAATCAGTATTCAAAGGAAAAAAGTTTTGAGTTAAAAGATTTTAATATTTAAGGTAACTTGGGTTATAAGTAACAGAGAACCTAATTCAGAATAAGTGAGACTAGAATATTTGGAAATGAGCATAGAAAACTCCCGTGAGATATCTTGCTGTCATAGAGAGTTGAGAAATGAGCCAATAATTGGAGTAGGATGTGGGGTCAACAGGGAGACATATTTTAAAATAGGAAATACTAAAGGAAATACACTGATGGAAATGTTTGGCTAGAAAAGAGGAGGTGTTTACAGTGCTAGAGTCGTCCTTGGGGAAAAGGTCTAAAGCACAGTGGCAAGGGAAACCTTGGATTGGTTTATAAACAATATATCTGTAGTAACAGGAGAGAAGGTGGAGAATATGGATTAAAAAGGAAAGTGATGGGTCTGTGGTGGTGGGAATGTGTCAAAATTTTATCTCATTGCTTCCATTTTCTAATTTAAACAGGAAGCAAGATACCCATTGAAAGTAAGAACTGGGGAAGAAATTTGATGAAAGTGGAGATATTATAAAGATAGATGTCTTAGAGTGGAGTGTGGGAAACTGAATGGGCCAGGAAAATGTAGTTCCAAGCATCAACTTCAGACACAAAAATGTCCAGAGGAGTGAGACTTTATTGTCTGTGTCTCTTTTTGAGGGCCTGGAAATCTTTTCTTGAAGCTTCCAGCCGACTGCCTATCAGTAAGGGTTAACATCTCTGAACATGTTTAGGTCTACCTGGGAAGGTGACCTTGGGTCTGCCTTCTCACAGCACTGTTCCCTTGGCAACTACCAAGTTAAGCTAGTTGAGGAATGCTTTGTGCTAGGAACTGACTACCTGCCTTGTTTGCTGTGAAATCCCCTATCTGTGGATCTCCACGTGAACTGGGAGAGCTATGAGTTGGCACCCAGACAGACAACTGATGAGAGACCTACCAAGTGAAGCCGGGCACTTCAATCTTCCTCAGGAGCTATACACACCCTAGAAAGGTGATGGAGGCCAAGAAAATGATACATAGTAGCCTCTGAGCCTCCAGATGACATGAAGATACTATGCACTCCGTATTCCTGTATTGTATCACTCAATAAAGTTAAAAAATGAAGTATTAGAATGAAGCCTGTTATATCATATGAGTTTAACTGGCAACCAAAACCTGTGACTGGTGCTGATAGGGACAGAATTGTATTTGAAGCAGGATTGGTATTCAGATCCTCAATTTGTATCTTCCTGTTTTATGGTCATAATTGGCTCACAGACCCATTTACTGGCAAACCTATTACTGTCAAAGGGAATGAAACCACCATGATTGCCTTGACTAATTGCAGTTAGTCACTCACGTTCCTGGTGTGTAGTAGGTGAGTGGGCAGCACCTCTTAAAGCACACTTCTCAGGGTGTGTGATAGATACATAAACAAAACAAGGGTTATGTTAGGAAGAAGGAAACCTAAACTCTTGCTCCTACACTTTTAAATTTCTGAGCGAATTACAAAACCTCTAAGAATCTTAGTTTCTTCCTGGAGCTAATTATACCTACCTAATAGGGTTATTGTGAAGATTAAAATTATTAAACTTCTTTTTTCTTTTTTTTTTTTGAGACGGAAGCTCTGTTGCCCAGGCTGGAGTGCAGTGGCACGATCTCAGCTCACTGCAAGCTCCGCCTCCCAGGTTCACGCCATTCTCCTGCCTCAGCCTCCCGAGTAGCTGGGACTACAGGCGCCGGCCACCACGCCTGGCTAATTTTTTGTATTTTTAGTAGAGATGGGGTTTCACCATGTTAACCAGGATGGTTTCGATCTCCTGACCTCGTGATCTGCCCGCCTCAGCCTCCCAAAGTGCTGGGATTACAGGCGTGAGCCACCACGTCTGGCCTGAGAGTGGGTTTCACCATGTTGGCCAGGTTGGTCTCGAACTCCTGACCTCAAGTGATCCACCTGCCTCAGCCTCCCGAAGGGCTGGGATTACAGGCATGAGCCACCACGCCCAGCCTTAAACTTTTAATACACACATAAAAGTCTGCTTAGGCTGAGTTATGCTGTAGAAACAAACAAGTCTTAAATTTCAGTGGCTTACCCAAAGGTACTTCTTGTACACATTCATATCTTTGGCATGCCAGCTGTGGCTCTGCTCCAAATCTTCATTTCAAGACCAACACTGAAGAAGCAGCTTCTGGCTGGGTATAGTGCCTCATGCCTGTAATCCCAGCACTTTGGGAAGGTGAGGCAGGTGTATCGCTTGAGCCCAGGAATTGGAGACCAGCCTGGCCAACATGGCAAAACCCCCATCTCTACAAAAAAAAAAAATACAAAAATTAGCCAGGAGTGGTGGCACATGCCGATAGTCCCAGCTACTCAGGAGGCTAAGGTGGGAGGATCGCTTGGTACCAGGAGGCAGAGATTGCAATGAGCAGAGATCGTGCCGTTACATTCCAGCCCGGGCAACAGAGTGAAACCCTGTCTCAAAAAAAAGCAGCAACTTCTCTCTGGGAAAGGCAGGTCTTGTGACAGAGGCAAACGAGAGATGGCAGAATCTCACAGTGGCATTTATAACTTCTGCTTTGAAGTGGCAACATTTCCATTCACATGTCATTGGCCAAAGCAAGTCATGTCCAAACTAATATCAATGCAAAGCATAATCCCATAAGGACACATCTGATATAGAGGGGCAGTGAAAATGTCAACAATAATATAATCTATGAGAGGATACAGAAGCATAACCAGTAAATGTTAGTGTCCTTCCCTTTCCTCTTTTCCCTTACTGGGTCCCCCTGAGAAACACAAGTGTACAGCATGGAGAGGCTGTGTGATGTCATAATTAAGAGTGTAGATTCTGAGAACAGACTGCCTGAGTTCAAATCCTAACTCTGCCATTTCCCAGCTGTGTGGCTTTGGGCAAGTTATTTAACCTCTCTATGCCTCAACTTCTTCATGTAAAATGGCAGTAATAATAATACGAATGCCACAGAGCTGTGGATGAAATGAGCCCATGTAAGTAAAGTGCATAGTACATGGTAAGCCCTATATGAAAGTGTTAACTTTGTTACTGCTCTTGTCATTATTGAAGGAAACCTGGTGGGAAGTCAAAAGACCTAATATAAAATCTCAACATTATAATTCTTTTTTTTTTTTTTTAAGATGGAGTCTTGCTCTGTCGCCCAGGCTGAAGTGCAATGGCGTGATCTAGGCTCACTGCAACCTCCTGCTGGGTTCAAGCGATTCTCCTGCCTCAGCCTCCAGAGTAGCTGGGATTACAGGTGCGCGCCACCATGCCCAGCTAATTTTTTTTGTATTTTTAGTAGAGATGGGATTTCACCATGTTGGTCAGGCTGGTCTCGAGCTCCTGACCTTGTGATCCGCCCACCTTGGCCTCCCAAAGTGCTGGGATTACAGGCGTGAGCCAGCGTGCCCGGCTGCATTATAATTCTAATAGTGACTTTGAGCAAGTTACATAATTTCTGCAAACCGCTTATTCCTTCGTCTGTAAAATTAGAATAACACTCATTTCTGGAGAGGCCACTTAGGACAATGGTTAAAAGCATGGACTGTGGAGCTGGAATACCTTGAATCAAATTCCAACTTCACCACTTTCAAACTGTGTGACTTTGGGCAAATTACTTCAATTTTATTATCCATAACACACGGACAATCATCATACCTTACCTTCATAGGAATAGTATGAGAATTAAGTGGATTAACAGTTGACATGCAACATTGTTAGAATAGTGCCTGGTGCTTAACAAAGGTTCATTAACTGTTTGGCATATAGAGGAAGTGCTTCATAAGTGTTAACTATTCTCACAGGCTATGAGGGGATTGGCTGTATGAACAGGCATGAAAATGCTTTATGAAAAGCAGTGGTCAAACACGGAGACTCAGGAATCTGCAGTATAGAAGTCTATGGCTATGTCGTTAGGCTTAACCAGGCTTAGCATGTCCAGCCAGTGGCAAGCACTTTCTTCTGGAAGCCTGTCCGGTGCAGAGGGACCTCCTTAACTGCTTCCTTTCATGGGGATGGGCCCTGGCTGCTGTGCTTGTACCTTATAACTTGTAGAAGCAAAAGCTGATACTTCACCCTGTTTCCAACATGATTGAGCACTTTACAAATCAAATTCAGGACAAACAAAGCTTTGCACCCTGAGATAAACCAAAACCACCCCGACTAGTTCTGATCTCTAAAATAAGAAAACCTTGACTTATTTCTTGTAAAACTAAACTCCCTAACCAAAATAATTTTACCTCTGATTTTTGCTAAGGAATGTCTGAAGACACATCATAACCTTTGTGACAATGCTAATCATGTGGGAATGGTGCTGTTTCCCCACCACAAGCTGGCCAATGTAACTATTATAATCTTGGTAACTTTGAGGGGCTTTTTTTCCTTTAAATGTTTGTTTGGGGCCGGTCATGGTGACTCATGCCTGTAATCCCAGCACTTTGGGAGGCCAAGGCAGGTTGATCACTTGAGGTCAGGAGTTCAAGACCAGCCTGGCCAACATGGCAAAACCCTGTCTCCACTAACAGTACAAAAATTAGCCAGGTGTGGTGGGGCATGCCTGTAGTCTCAGCTACTTAGGAGGCTGAGGCAAGAGGATTGCTTGAGCCCAGGATTTTGAGGTTACAGTGAGCCATGGTCATGTCACTGCACTCCAGCCTGGAAAACAGTGTGAGACCTTGTCTAAAAAATATATATCGATATATAGATATATATATTATATATATAATATATATCGATATATATAATATATATTGATATATAATATATATCTATATATTATATATAATATAATATATATACTATATATAATATATTATATATTATATATATCTATATATACACACACATATATAATATATACATATACAATATATGTTTTTGTTTTCTAATTTGAAAAGTCTGTTTTTCCAAAGTCTAACTCCCTCTTTCTTTGTAAGTAAACTCTATCTTTTGTTTTCTAAAATGTTTCTATCTTGGCTATAGTTGACTAGACTAGGGGAATTCATATCTGTATTCTTTTTCAGTCCGGTCTGGCTTCTTTAACCAGGAAGATGTGAGCTGAGAGCTGTGGAGTAGATGTCTTCACCAGATGAGTACACAGAGAAGTAGAGAATGTGTATCTGCAGAGTAGGATGAAGCAGAGACAAGGTGGGATGGGAGAGAGACAGGGGCTGCAGGACAACCCTACCATCAATACACCCAACAGTCGCCATCCTACCCCCACTTATTTATTCACTTAGTAACACTAATTACTCTCTAAAAATACTTGGCTATTTATTTATTTGTGTATCTACACCCACAGGAATGGATGTAAGTGCTATGAGGGCAGGAAGATTGTTTTTCCTACCACTGAATTCCCAGGACCTCAATCAATGCTTGGTATATAGTGGGCACTCCATAAACATTGGCCGAATAAATGAATTCTATTTACTTGTTCACAATTGTAGGGGAGGAAAAAATTATGTTCCTTCTATCCATCTTAAATTCATTGGCTGAGGCCCCAGTAAATTAGACTGAATAAAGATAGACTAATAAAAGTATGCAAATTGATTTAATACAAAATTTACATGTTGTGGGAGCCTTCATAAGGAAATGGAGACCCAAATAAATGGTGAAACTCGAGCTCGATGAAGAGTGGAAAATCGTGGGAAAATGTGATAGGACAAAAAAGGGGTATGAGCTAAGAGTGGTAAACTGGGGCAAGGCACATTCATTCGGGTTCCTCTCAGCAGTCTTCCGTCTTTGGAGATAAGGATGCTCCTTTTCTGCAGATATAGGGAGGACACCTCTCACATGAGGGTCTTGTAAGCTGTTTCAAAGGAAGCTCAGAGAGTCCTTCCAGCACCTGCCATTTCTCAAATCCCTCAGCTTAAAATATTCAGTATGCCAGTGTGCCATATTTTGGGGTAATATATTCTGAACCCTCCATAATCAAATTAAAATTTTGAGAGCTTCTGTCCTATTGTTTCAAAGATCTTGTTACCTGCTTTGAGTTATGAGAATTTAACAGAATTAGGGATATGAAGTCTGAGACTTTAAAAATGATGAGACTTTACTACATGGAATGAGTTTTAGTGGAGCAACCCTTCAAGACAGCTAATAATGTGTGAAACCTCACCAACCATCATGCAGAATGATCTAGGATGATTTCTCCCAACCACTCCCATGGATTATAATGAGGAGCCCTCAACAAAAGGAGAGGGGGCTGTCATGGTTTGTTCCTGTCTTTGTTATGAAATCCAAAGGCACATGATTGCTTGGTTTTATGTGTGACTTTTATGGAACATTATTTATCCAGAAGAAGTTCCCTTCAAATTGCCTTTACCTTCCAAAATAGTCAAAGGAATGCCCTTTATAAGCAGGCAATTAACATGGGCATTTTGTGCAATTTATAGTAATAGACTAAAATGTTTCTCATATTATCCACCAAGTTCCTGTTCTTGATAAATCTGTTTTGATCACAATAAATATTTTTTCTTTTTTTTTTTTTTTTTTTGTTGTTGTTGTTTTTGAAATGGAGTTTCACTCTTGTTGCCCAGGTTGGAGTGCAATGGCACGATCTCAGTTCACCACAACCTCCACCTCCCAGGTTCAAACGATTCTCCTGCCTCAGCCTCCCCAGTAGCTGGGATTACAGGCATGCGCCACCACGCCCAGCTAGTTTTGTAGAGACGGGGTTTCTCCATGTTGGCCAGGCTGGTCTTGAACACCTGACCTCAGGTGATCCGCCCGCCTCGGCCTCCCAGAGTGCTGGGATTATAGGCCTGAGCCACCATGCCCAGCCAAATATTTTTTTCTAGTTAGGTATTTAATCTTTGTTAATATGGAGATAAGCAATTTCCCATTTTAATTAAGGAGTAATGTGGATCTGTATGGCTCATTTTTGTTTGCTCTCCTCTAAATGAGAAATTTTTCTATGGGCTAAAATACCATTTAGTGAATTTAAGCACTCATCAAAATTTTAAAATAAATGTATTTATTGTGCCCATTTGTTTCCAGAGTTTCCTTGTTTTTGAGTTCTTTTTTCCCATGTGTGTGTGCATGTGTGTTAAAGATACAAATAAACCATTTGTGAAGATACCATTGCTTTTAAAGAACTCATTTTCAAATGATGCAGCAGTATCTTCAACAATGTTTTATAAGCCCTTCCGATCTATATTTAGCTTTGTAGAAAATGTGTTCATAATGAGGAAGGCTCAAGGTGCAGAATATGGGGGGGCAGTGGTAGCTGGGTCCTGTCTTCACTACAAAACCAAGGATCCTTGGTTTAAGTGTTCCACTGTATTTACATTTATTTGGGCAGAGAAATATTTGCCATGGCCAGGCATGGTGGCTCATGCCTGTAATCCAAACATTTCAGGAGGCCGAAGTGGGAGGATCACTTGAGCCTAGGAGTTTGAGTCTAGCCTGGGTAACATAGTAAGATCCTGTCTCTTACAAAAAAAAAAAAATTAGCTAGCTAGGTGTGGTGACTCACCTGTAGTCCTAGCTACTTGGGAGGCTGAGGTAGGAGGATCACTTGAGCTCAAGAGTTTGAGGCTGAAGTGAGCTATGATTGAGCCACTGTACTCCAGCCTGGACAACACAGACCCAGGCCCTATCTTTAAAAAAAAAAAAAAAAGTATATATATATATTTTAAAAATAGAAACATTTTCCTTAGTTCCTCTTTTATGTAAATTACTTTGAGTTGTGCTCTCCATACCTTTTCTTTATTCTGTTGGGACTCAGAGAACACTACTCCAAAATGAAGGCCTCAGAAGTAGCTTCAGAAGCAAAAAGTTTTATCTGACCTTCTGCCTTCCTGTCTCTCAGTCCCGTTATCCCCCAAAGCTAGTGCTAGAAACTAGAATCCCTCTTTCCCAAGGCAAGTCATAGAAACCAGAACACCTTTTCACTCTTAACTTTCCCTTTGCCTGTCTGTGTAAAACCTAGCCGTAAAGAAATTATCTGGCCAGGTGCGGTGGCTGGCACCTATAATCCCAGCACTTTGGGAGGCTGAGGTGGGTGGATCACCTGAGGTCAGGAGTTCGAGACCAGCCTGGCCAATATGGCGAAACCCCGTCTCTACTAAAAATACAAAACATTAGCCAGGCATGGTGGGTGCCTGTAATCCCAGCTACTCGGGAGGCTGAGGCAAGAGAATCGCTTGAACCAGGGAGGCGGAGGTTGCAGTGAGCCAAGATTGTGCCATTGCACTCCAGCCTGGGCAACAAGAACGAAACTCCACCTCAAAAAAAAAAAAAAGAAAAGAAATTATCTGACCTACTTCGTTTGACTGTAGGTCACAAGACCCCCATTCCAGAGAGGGTTCTGCCCCGTACCCAGAAGGAAGGAAAAGTAGGAATTCTGCTCAGAGAAGCCAAGAAGAATCTAGACAGACAGCCCTTGCTGAGTTTCCGCTCAGTCTAGTAGCATGCTCTTTTGTCCAATCATATTTCTACACATTGTTCCACACTTTGTTGAATGTAAGCATAAAAATGGACACTGTCCCCTGTATCTTTGGGTCTTCGTTCTGAAGGCTCTTGTGCACATGTTAATAATAAATTTATATGCCTTTTCTATTAATCTGGCTCTTGTCCATGACTTTTTCAGAGAACCTCCAGAGGGTAAAGGGGAAATTTTCCCTCGGCCCTGACAGGTCTCCTAACTTTCAGTAGTTTTGTATAATGCCTACACTTCTGTGATAGTTTTGTATTTTTTTCTTGTTTTGGTTAAGAAAGGCAGTTACTTTTATTCAAATTGATTTGAAAGCAATATAAGAAGTGATTTGTGGAACCTTGGATGAAAATGGACCCATTGTGAGTCACTGTTTTTGAATGTTTTAGTACAGCCTGTTACATAATAATTGAGTCATCATTCCACCAATCTGATTCTTTATCATTCTTTGTGTTTTAAAAACGGGGCTTTGGTCTTCATTTTCTATCTTTCCTACTTTATATAATTGAAATTGCTCAGACTGATTAAATTAATATTATCAAGTGAGAGAACTGTATGTCTACATGAGTAAAAAGTCTTAGTCATTGTCAAAAGAATGTTAGAATAGACAATGATCTTGGAAAATTGTTGTATTATAGATATCTGCACATCGAACTCTATTCCTCTTATTAAGGAAGTACAGATGGAGAAGTTTATCTATTCGGTGTTTATTACTGCATTAAAGTCTCACCAAGTACCTATTGACTACATCTAAATTATAGTAATTTTTTTAAAAGGCATGAAATATAAATGTCTCCACTTGGGCACAAGCACATCCAATTGCCTTTAATAGAGATAAAATAACCATTAGGATCTTTTCCAAGCCCTTGAGCATTAGATGGAAATTTTTATAATTAGAGTGTGTAGCAATGGCTTTTAGTTTTGAAGTCTTTGCAGCCATATATTTGACTTTATTTACTTATTGATTGTGAGACAAGGTCTCACTCTGATAAGAACAGATACTACACTTGATCTTAGCCAAAAGGCGAAGAAGCGATAGAGTCTCACTCTGTCACTGGGAGTGCAGTGGCACAATCACAGCTCACTGCAGCCTCAACCTCTGGGCTCAGGTGATCCTCCCACCTCAGCCTCCCAAGTAGCTGGGACTACATGCACACCGCACCAAGCGCAGTCAATTTTTCTATTTTTTTGTAGAAATGGGTTTTTTTTCATGTTGCTCAGTCTGGTCTCGAACTCATGAGTTCAAGCAATTCTTCTGCCTTGGCCTCCCAAAGTGCTAGGATTACAAGCATGAGCCACTGCACCAGACATATTTATATTTGTTATATATTAAAAAACTTTTTTTGTAGAGATGGGAGTCTCACTCACTATGTTGCCCAGGCTGGTCCTGAACTCCTGGGCTCAACAACCCTCCTGCTTCAGCCTCCCAAAGTCATTTGACTTTAAACAGCCAATCACTTTCTTGAGTGGTAGATTAGATCATTTCAGTGTGTTTCTGGTAACACTATGAAGTTTTTGCTTGGTTTTTAGCAGAATTCATTTATTCTAGGTCTTTTTGACGACTTGCCTTGGCCAGGATTGGCTAGCAGATTTTACCTGTATGACAGCTTGGTGCACTGGTGCAATTTGGTTGAGATTATGAGACCACATTTTGCTCAGTGGGGCAAGATGTCCTGCTCCCTTAGTGATGTCTGCCATGGGAAAGAGAATGGATATTGGTGATGGGTTGTACATCTGCCATCAAGTAAGCACAGTGAAGCCTTTAGGCAACCTTTGAAAGCCATTGAGTTACTTTTAATGCTCTCTCATTTTTCGGATGAATTTAAGTGAATAATGATGCCAAAGCATCTCAAGGAAAAAAAAACATGAATAAAAAGCATTGCTCTAAATGTAACGTTATCAAAATCACTGGTTAAAGCAACATATAGCACTCTTGTTTTTGATACCAGTCTTGTGAATAAGGTATTCAGGAAGCACAGCTGTCTTTTGTTCCTGAAGCCGTATCAGGATTCAGCAGGAAAGAGCACCAAGATCACTTGGCAATGTTTATCCTGATCAAGCACGGGCACTGATGGCAGGTATGCCACCTATTTTGACATAAATTCTAGATATATGGTAGACCTGTACTATGTCATATCTATGTCTATGTTTATATCTATATCTATACAATGTCTATAACTATCTATCCGTTTGGAAAGAGCAAGAATTGGTTCTTTTCGGGGTTCTCTCCTATATCCCATACAATCAAACAATAAATATGTGTTGAATAAATCACTTGTGCAAATTCTAAAATTCACATATGACCCTGTATTTTATCATATCTCCCATAGAATAGGTGAGAACCAGAGAAAAATATTGTTAAGCCCAGGAGCCCAAGCTATATGATCAACTGGAAAGACTCAGTAGGTAATTTGTTCCTAGAAAGCAGCCTATGGCAACAAATGATTGAAATTTCCACCTTGATAAAATGACAAATTACTACATGTCAGAGATTTCTAGTTTGCTTGTAAATAATGAAAGCTGTGATGATAAATCCCAGATTTTCACCCTGAGGTACCCTATCAGCAAAACAGTAAATACCATTCATTCTTCTGGAGGCCTCGCCAAAATAAGTCATGGCCTAACTAAAAAATATGCTGGAGTCTCACATTTCGTCTTAAAATTTCATGTGAATTTTGGATTTTATGCCACAATACATATTTATTATAATATTAACATTAAATTACCAGTTAAATTTCTTAAATTTTTCTTAAAAATTTTGAAAAAGCTGATAGTCCCAGAAGATGTATCATGTTTAGCTTGTGTCTTGGCATATCATCAAGTCCAAGGAGCACGTGACAGATGAGAAAGGTGAGTGTAATCCATGGAACTTGGTCAATGCAGTAGGTTGAATTGTGTCCCCCCAAAAGATATGCACAAGCTCAGCCGGGCGTGGTGGCTCACACCTGTAATCCCAGCACTGTGGGAGGCCAAGGCAGGCAGATCACCGGAGGTCAGGAGTTTGAGACTAGGCTGGCCAACATGGTGAAATCCCATCTCTACTAAAAGTACAAAAATTAGCCAGGCGTGATGGCAGGTGCCCGTAATCCCAGCTACTCAGGAGGCTGAGGCAGGAGAATTGCTTGAACCTGGGAGGCAGAGGTTGCAGTGAGACAAGATTGCACCACTGCACTATAGCCTGGGTGACAGAGCAAGACTCTGCCTCAAAAAAAAAAAAAAGATATGCATAAGCTCTAGCTACCCCACTCCTTTTTCTGTGAATGTGACCTTATTTGGATATAGGGGTCTTTGCAGATATAATTAAGTTGAGGATCTCAAAATGAGATAATGCTGGATTTAATCCAATGAGAGAGATCTGAGACCCAAAGAAACAGGGGAGACAGTCATATGAAGAAGGAGGCTGCTATGGTTTGGATGTGGTTTGTCCCCACTAAAACTCCCGTTGAAATTTGATCCCCAGTGTGGCAGTATTGGGAGATGGGAAGTGTTTGGGTCATGGGAGCAGGTCTCTCATGAACAGGTTAATGCCCTCCCAGTGGAGAGTGTTCTCATTCTTGTGGGACTGGATTAATTACTGAAGAGCAGGTTGTTATACCAGTGAGTTCAGCCTCCTAGACTCTCTCTCTTGCTTCCTCTCTCACCATGTGATCTTTTGGCACACACCCGCTTCCCCTTCCTCTTTCTTCCATGAGTTGAAGTGGTGTGGGCCCCTGACCAGTTGCAGCTACCCAATCTTGAATTTCCCAGCCTACAGAACTGTGAGCTAAATAAGCCTCTTTTCTTTATAAATTACCCAGTCTAAAGTGTTCTGTTATAGCAACAAAAATAATGGACTAACAAAATGGTAGGAGATGCCCTGGCTTGGTGGCTCACGCCTGTAATCCCAGCACTTTGGGAGGCCAAGGCAGGCGGATCACCTGAGGTCAGGAGTTCGAGACCAGCCTGACCAACATGGTGAAGCCCCATCTCTACTAAAAATACAAAAATTAGCCGGGCTTGGTGGCACGCACCTATAATCTCAGCTCCTTGGGAGGCTGAGGCAGGAGAATTTCTTGAACCCAGGAGGCAGAGGTTGCAATGAGCTGAGATTCTGCCACTGCACTCCAGCCTGGGTGACAGAGCAAGACTCTATCTGGAAAAAAAAAAAAAAGTGAAAATGGCAGGGGTTGAAGTTATGATCCCACAAGCCAAGGAGCTTTAAGAGCCACCAGAAGCAGAAAGGATTCTCCTTGCAGCTTCTGGTGGCTGGAAGGATTCTCCCCTAGAGCCTTCGGAGGGATCATGGCCCTGCTGACACCTTGATTTCTGAATTGTGGCCTCTGAAAGTACAAAACAATCATCTTTCGTTTTAAGCCACCAAGTTTGTGGTTACTTCAGCCCTGGAAAATCAATATACTTAGGAATTGCAAAAATTACAATTCCAAAGATAATACTTCCAATACTTGAATCCTGCTCTGGCCATATAGTTCAAAGTCATTTTTAACCATTGCTCTCAGACAAAGTGGCAAAGCTACAACTAATCCTAAATCCAATGTCTGATCAGCTTTGCTAACTACCCTCACAGTAGCTTGGCAATTAAACCTTTATCTTGAGACCATTAGCATTTTTACTAGATTCAGGTGACATAAAAATGTACAAATTTGGATAAATACCAAGGAAAATAACTTTGTCTAAAAAAATTCAATTATTTGTGCCTCAAAGTATTAATACTTTGGTCTGAACTTCAGTTCTCTAACTGGCCTCACTGAACATTGGTCTGTAATGTTCACCTCTTGTCTATTGCCATTTTGTAAAAGTATCTAGAAGGTTTAAAAAAAAATATTTGTGAAGAAAGATTGCCAGAAGATATATTTTAATATTTTGTAAAGTATTTTTAAATAACTTACAGGCACGAACTCATCTGGTATTGGCAACTGTGACTTGGAAAATAAATTCAGCATATTTTTACACCATACTACTAGACAATTTGGTCACATCCATCTATATAATTAGAAGAGCAGGAAAATGGGGCACTCTCACAGTATATATTAAAAATTGTGAAAAATGTTTCACAAAATGCTAGGAAATTCAAAGCCATTTTATACATGACTGACAAGAGAAAATTGATTAGAAAACAAAACCAAAATAAACAATGTTTCTTTTTTTTCTTTTACTTTGAGAGGATCTCACTATGTTGCACAGACTGGAGTACGGTGGCATGATCTCAGCTCACTGCAACCTCCACCTCCCAGGCTCAAGCCATCATCCTCCCACCTCAGCCTCTCAAGTAGCTGGGACTAGAGGCACCTGCCACATGCCCAGCTAATTTTTGTATTTTTTGTAGAGACAAGAGTTTGCTATATTGCCTAGGCTGTTCTTGAACTCCAAGCTCAAGCTATCCACCCTCCCTGGCTTCCCGAAGTGCTGGGATTGCAGGCATGAGCCACCACACCCAGCCACCAGCAGTGTTTACGATGCCAAAAGTGACATTAATTTCTGGCCGTATAAATATTAAAAACATTATTATGTCACTTAGTAGATTCAGAGCTTGGTTTCCCATGACTTTCAGTTAGGTAATCTTTTAAATTTGGTCCATCATTGTTTGAGAGAATAGATCAAGCTTTCTTTGAATGTGAGAATATCTTTGCCTAAAATTACTCCCACTTCTGAATCTCACAATACATTAAAAAACAAAATATCAGTGAATTTAATTTAAGGAACTAACTGACATGTGTTAGCAATTCATGAATCAGGCAGCATCCTGTTTATAAACTAGAGGGAGCTCCCTTGGGCATGGCAGAACAGTTGGTTTTTATAAGATAGCTTGAGCAAGAACAAGGAAACAGCATAGGGCAAAAAGTGACATTAGGTTACTACTTCAGGTTACTTTCCTTGATGGGTTAAAGCAGAGGGGGCTTCCTTATCATGTCTGCTCAGGTTAACTGGGTCCTTTACAAGTGGTTGCTGTGAATCTCTTTGGTTTTTGGGAAAACTACCTATTTGGAAATTGTTCTGTTTTTTAAAGTTTCAGTTTGATTGTGTGGTGCTTGATGTGAGTGACTCCATTTTGGTTTGGTCTGTTGGGGCCAAGTGCAGGAGCTCAGTCAAAAACAGTGGGCTCCCTTAAATTTTATTTACCAGTGAATTCAATCCTTTCTATTTTACTCTCTTTCAAGTATCTTCTTCTAAATTTCCTAAAAGGGTGGAGGAGTTTATAAAGTTGCTATCCCCTAAGTACAGAGAAGGAAACTGTATTAAAAATGGCTCCAACAATGGGGCACTTCTCAAATCACAAGGCATCTCCTACTTCAGAATTTTTGTTTCACAACTAAAAAGGATTGTTTTACCCCGATTACTCATGTACTCTTGCTACATTGTTCTTCAAGCAAAAGCTCTGAATTAGAGGTTGCTGCCCTTGAGTGTCTTCTTTAGCCCAATGACTTATGTTTACTGGGTAAATAAAATAGAATTTTAGGAATCTGTTCTTACGATATACCAAACAAATTCTAAAGTGCTACTTTTCCTAATAGCAAACAGCAGCTACAGTTTCAGGTTAAACAAAATTGCATTGTTTAAGCCAAGCACCATTACAAGGTTTGTGGAGCAAGGAACAGATTCAAGTTGTTATTTAAATTATAAAGATAGATGCAAATAGAAATGTGTTTCTGATTGTAGGAAAAGACATTCTATTAGAATTTCATAAAGGAAGTTGACACCATTAACCCATTTGTTTTTACCAGGATGTCAATGTTGAAAAGCAGGTTATTTAATTCTGCTATTTAAAAGTGGCTACGGACCAGGCGTGGTGGCTCACGCCTGTAATCCCAGCACTTTGGGAGGCTGAGGCAGGCGGATCACCTGAGGTCGGGAGTTCGAGACCAGCCTGACCAACATGGAGAAACCCCATCTCTCTACTAAAAATACAAAATTAGCTGGGCGTGGTGGCACATGCCTGTAATCCCAGTTACTCGGGGGGCTGAGGCAGGAGAATCGCTTGAGCCCGGGAGGCGGAGGTTGCAGTGAGCCGAGATTGCGCCACTGCACTCCAGCCTGGGCAACAAGAGTGAAACTCCATCTCGAAAAAGAATTAATTAAAATAATGATAGGCTGTGGAAAAGGAAGGATTTACAAGAACTGTAAGTCTTTTTTCACCTCTATTCCCTAGGACTCTAGTTTTCCCGTGAATTCATTTTTTTTCTTCTTTACAAAACTATAGATATGCAGAGGCCAAGGGAAAACTTCCCCTTTACCCTCTGAAGGTTCACTGAAAATCACTGACAAGAGGCAGATTAATAGGAGAAAAGGCATACAAATTTACACAGAAGTCTTCAGAGTGAAGACCCAAAGATAAAGAGGACATTGTCCATTTTTATGCTTAGGTTCAACAAAGTATGGACAGCTGTGTAGAAATCTGATTGAACAAAAAGGGTAGATCCAATGCCAATAGACTGAGTGGGGAAATGTAAGGCCTGTCTGTTCAGATTCTTCTTGGCCTCTGTGTGCATACATTCCTTCCTGCTGGGGATGGGGCAGAACCCTCTCTGGAATGGGGGTCTTATGACCTACAGTCAAACAAGGTAGGTCAGATCATTTCTTTATGGTCAGGTTTCACACAGAAAGATGGAGGCGCCGGGCTGCGGTGGCCCACGCCTGTAATCCCAGCACTTTGGGAGGCTGAGGCGGGTGGATCACAAGGTCAGGAGTTTGAGACCAGCCTGGCCAATATGGTGAAACCTCGTTTCTACTAAAAATACAAAAATTAGCTGGGCATGGTGGCACACGCCTGTAGTCCCAGCTACTCGGGAGGCTGAGGCAGGAGAATCACTTGAACCCAGGATGTGGAGGTTGCACTGCACTGAGCTGAGATCACACCACTGCACTCCAGCCTGGTGACAGGGCGAGACTCCTTCTCAAAAAAAAAAAAAAAAAAAAAAAAAAAAGATGGAGGGAAAGTTAGATGTTATTTTAAGTTTTATGACTGGCTTTCGGGAAACAGGGTTCTGGTTTCTATGACCTGCCTTGGGAACAATGGGACTGAGAGACAGGAGGACAGGAGAAGGTCAGAGGAAAACTCGCTTCTGAGGCCTTTGTTTGGGGATATTGTCTTCTGAGTCCCAACAGATAGTTATACAAATTTCAAACTACTCAGAGCATCTCATTCTCATGTGAAAGAAAAATAAATCTTTTTTTTTTTTTTTTTTTTGAGATGGAGTCTTGCTCTGTTGCCCAGGCTGGAGTGCAGTGGCGCGAACTCGGCTCACTGCAAGCTCCGGCTCCTGGGTTCACGTCATTCTCCTGCCTCAGCCTCCCCAGTAGCTGGGACTACAGGCACCCGCTACCACACCCGGCTAATTTTTTGTACTTTTAATAGAGACGGGGTTTCACCGTGTTAGCCAGGATGGTCTGGATCTCCTGATTTCGTGATCCGCCCGCCTCAGCCTCCCAAAGTGCTGGGATTACAGGCGTGAGCCACCGCGACCGGCCCTGAAAAATAAATCTTAAGACCCCAAAATCACTAAGCCAAAGGGAAAAGTCAAGCTGGGAACTGCGTCAGGCAAACCTGCCTTTTATTTTATTCCTAAATAAGATAGGTACAAAGAATTTAAAAAGCTACATACCTTCATCACAATTTGCCCATTAGGAAATTTCTTGTGGGCCCCAAGATCTTTACCCTAAAATTGTTCTGTTGAATTTTACTCTGGCAAGGTAAATTGACAGCCTATCTTCACAGATGCAGGACAAAGGACAGAACTCTTAAGTCATCCCTGTGCTCACCTGAGACAAATGCATGTCTGATTGCTTCCACTGATGTAAAAATGCAGATTTGCTGAGTTAGACGAAGATGTAAGTAACTTTCCTCTATGGCCCTCTCACGTGTAAATTGTGTATTCGGTGATGGCCAAAGGCTCAAAAGAATGCAAATGTTTGTCTCTTATCTACCCACATCTTTTAAAATTTATTTCTCTTTCCCCAATATCTGTCCTTTCCCCTTTAAATATTGAAGCCCTTAAAATCATCTTTGGAGAAGGCACAGACCTGGCCCCTGGGCATGCATTCTTAATCTTGACAAAATAAATTTTCTAAAATTTCTTTTTTTTTTTTTCCCCAGGTGGGGTCTTACTGTGTCACCCAGGCTGGAGCGCAGTGGTGCAATCTCAGCTTACTGCACCCTCCACCTCCTGGGTTCAAGTGATTCTCCTGCCTCAGCCTCCTGAGTAGCTGGGATTGCAGGCACCTGCCACCACACCTGGATAATTTTGTAGAGACGGGGTTTCACCATGTTGGCCAGGCTGGTCTTAAACTCCTGACCTCAAGTGATCTGCCTGCCTTGGCCTTCCACAGTGCTGAGATTACAGGCATGGGCCACAGTGTCCAGCCAAATTTTCTAAGTTGATTGAGGCCTGTCTCAGATACTTTTTGGTTCACAGATTGGCAACCATGAAGGAAGTCAGGTGGAGATGCCCTTGACCTTTGGCAAGTCTCCTATCTGGCCGGAGCTATCTTTATTGCTCAAACTAATAGGTCAATTTGCTTAGGCGTGGGAGCTGCCCCCTCCAGAGAATCCCTGATCTCCCAAAATTTGGTTGAAATCTAAGGTTTATTTTGCTGTACAACTCCTTTTCTGGAGTTTTACTCACTTTCAACAAGGAAAGTGAGCTTTTCCTGCTTCCATAATGATGGAGAGCAGGCAACTCCTTTCTGGAGTTTCAACTTGCTTTGAACAGGTAAGGCGAGTTTGAGGTTTTTTTTCTGCTTCTAGGATGGCAGAGAGCAGTCTTCAGCCTGAGCCCCATTCCTAGGTAAGTAGCTGAATTGGGGTTTTGTTTTGGAAATTCTCCTTAATGGCTAAAGATTAACAACCAGCTGGTCTTAATTTCTTCTTACCATTAGAGCACTCAGAAATCTAATCTAATATAAATTATAAATCTAATATATTAGATTTATTTTGGGTTTGACCAACTCTATCTGACTTGATCAAATCCAAAGGAAGGTTCCAAATTATGGGGAATAAGGCCTCTGAATTGGCTACATTCCTGCAGCTGAAAATAAGGAAAGAAAAAAGGGAAAAAGTAAAAGCAGCCAGGCCGGGCATGGTGGCTCAAACTTGTAATCCCAGCACTTTGGGAGGCCAAGGCAGGCAGCCTAGGAATTCGAGACCAGCCTGGGCAACATAGTGAGACCCCATCTCTACAAAAAATACAAAAATTAGTTGGGAATGGTGGCATGCGCCTATAATCCCAGCTACTCAGGAGGCTGAGGTGGGAGGATTGCTTGAGCAGGAGGAGGGTGTGGGGGAGGGTGGGGAGGTGAAGGCTGCAGTGAGCCAAGATGGAACCACTGCATTCCTGCCTGTCAACAAAACAGCAACAACAACAACAACAAGAAAATAACAAGAAAAATAAATAAAGCATGTCAAACAAATATGTCTCTTATTGGGGCGGGGGAAGGAGAAGTATAAATGTGACAAAGTGGCCAGGAATTCTCAAAGTCAAGTTTTAATCCATAATCATTTTAAGCGATTTTGATAAAAGCATTAACATTTTGCCAAGCTCTGTTTTCTCTCTACTTCATGGAAGAGCTAATTCTAAATTTATCTCCCAGGTAAAGATTAGTTTAGGAAATTTCCTTGTATAGTTGAAACTGTTTTTATTTCAAAATTCAAAGCACCCAGCTGGTATTTGGTGAGCGTTGCCTGTGTGAGGCACACCAAACCCCTTTGCCCTCCAGGTCCTTCCCGGGACAAGTCAGCAGTACACAAGTTCCTAAGGTGGCCGTTGGCCCTGACACCAAGGAGTAAATTTGATCGGGTCTGCCTGCCTTTCTTGCTTTCGGGCACTTGCTTTTTGTTATGTGTTTTCCTTTTTCCATGAAGCTGAAAGCCAAGGTAGCTGAAGGCCTTGCCACTGAATGCTGAAACTTAACCTTCACTACTTTGTAGACAGTGTTCGTAGGTCACCATGGTAATGGGAGCAAAAAGATGGTTGTTTCTCAGGAATTTGGGCCAGCTCCTGTCTAGTTCAAACTGGTGGAAACCACCAATGCTTCAACTGGGCCTGCACTAGTGCTCAAGAGGTGGCCTTTTGATGTGAGAAGGCCAAAAACTCCACCCTCAGATCATGCTAACACCACCATTTTCTGTACATATGTCCTATGAAATGCCATGAGCCCTGACTATACTTGTGCAGAACAAACCTGTTAACGTCTTTTTTCCCCCAGTGCCAATCACCTTTCCCCATGCCTTAGACCATCCCACTTCCCTAATGCATAAATATCCCTAAGCTTTATCTTCGGTCAGGTGGATTTGAGAGCTGTTCTCCTGTCTTAGTGCTGGGGCTTTGTGAATAAATCTTCCCTCTTTTGCAAAACCCGTGTTACAGTGATTGATTTACTGCACGTGGGCAGAATGGACCTGGACCTGGCCAATACTAGCCCTTGGTTCTGTGCTCTTACATAAGGGCAAATTCTCATTCTCAGGGTGACCATAATTCCAGTGGTTAAAACTGCTGCTTAGCTTTGACACAAGAGTTTTCATTTTGCTGGGCCGGGAGCGGTGGCTCATGCCTGCAATCCCAGCACTTTGGGAGGCCGAGGCAGGCGGATCACCTGAGGTCAGGAGTCTGAGATCAGTCTGGCCAACATGGTGAAACCCCATCCCTACTAAAAATACAAAAATTAGCTGGGCGTGGTGGTAGGCACCTGTAATCCCAGCTACTTGGGAGGCTGATGCAGAAGAATCGCTTGAATCCAGGAGGCGGAGGTTGCAAGTGAGCTGAGATTGCGCCATTGCACTCCAACCTGGGGGACAAGAGTGAGACGTCGTCTCAAAAAAAAAAAAAAGGAGTTTTCATTTTGTAATAAAAACTGTGGCGTCTGGTGGCTGGGCGCAGTGGTTCACGCCTGTAATCCCAGCACTTTGAGAGGCCGAGGCAGGTGGATCACCTGAGGTCAGGAGTTCAAGACAAGCCTGGCCAAGATGGTGAAACCCCGTCTCTACTAAAAACACAAAACTTAGCTTGGCGTGGTGGCGTGCACCTGTAGTCCCATCTACTCGGGAGGCTGAGGCAGAGAATTGCTTGAACCCAGGAGGTGGAGGTTGCAGTGAGCTGAGATCACGCCACTGCACTCCAGCCTAAGCAACAGAGTGAGACTCCGTCTCAAAACAAACAAGCAAACAAACAAACAAAAACAAAACCATGGCATCTTATGATGTTTTGTGATGATTATAGCTGTGGCCTCTTTGTCTCCAACTATAATTTTTGTCCTGATTAAGTGGGGGGAAATTTTTCTAAGTTAGAGATTTACAATGTGACTGTATATTAGATTTACTTTTTTTGGTTATTTTGTTTGTTTGTTTTATTTTTTTGAGATAGAGTCTTGCTCTGTTGCCCAGGCTAGAAAATGGTGTGACCTCGGCTCACTGCAACCTCTGCCTCCCGGGTTCAAGAGATTCTCCTGCCTCAGCCTCCCAAGTAGCTGGGATTGCAGGCACCTGCCACTATTCCTGGCTAATTTTTGTATTTTTTAGTAGAGATGGGGTTTCACCATATTTGCCAGGCTGGTCTCAAACTCTTGACCTGAAGTGATCTGCCCATCTCGGCCTCCCAAAGTGCTAGGATAATAGGCTTGAGCCACCATGCCTGGCCTTGTTAGACTTACTTTTTAAAATAATTGTTGATGCCTGGGTCCCACCCTCAGACATTTTGATTCACTTGATCTGGGATGGGACCAAGGCATCAATATTTTTTTAAAAAACACTCACCTCCCTAGACCATTCTAGTGTGGAGAAATACTGTTCTAAGGGACTTGAACCCTGGAGTCCATATCCTTTCATCTTTGAGTTTTGAGACCCCTGAGAGTTTCTGCTACTGGTTTCTAGGGTACCTTACTATTTGCGGGGCCAGCAGCAGGCACTTTGGTCTCTGCAATATGGTTCGCTGTAAGAATGGGAAAGTTGACAGGACATCTTGCTCTTTTGAGTGCAGTTAAGGATGGTCCAGTGATCTTATACTTACTCCTAAAAGCTCAGGAAATGAACACATTACTGCAGGGCTACTGCAGACTCCTCTGAGGAAAGATGAAGAATGACAGCCCAAAGTCTAAACTTGCATCAACATCCGGTACAGAAAACCGCTGTTAGCAAATAAACTCATTAGCATCCTATTTGAGCTCTCTTGAGGGGAATAATCTCTCACTAGCCTGAGAAACACTTTGAGAACTCTTGTTTTACATGTGATGTTGGCTGTGCAGCTCACACAGCATGGTTGAGAGCTCTCAGCTCTATTTTCAGCGGCTGTTGGTAGCAGTGACAACTAAACAAAGAAGACTAGAATTTCAACAATGCTGTCTGTCCCAACTCAACAGGCACGACAAAGCAGTTTTCGATATACTGTATCAGTAAAGATGGTAAATACACAGGGAAATGTTTGAAATAGGAATAGCCTACCCACTCCCAGGGTGTAAGGAAGACAGGCATCCTGTGGCAAAACAAATGCTCCCTATTTAGGCTGGAGGGCCTGTCTTTAGCCAGAACACGAAACATAAATGGGAAGGCAAGGACTACACTGATGTAGTAAGCATTTACTTGGGAGACTTGACCTGAAAAAAGGAGCAGTCAAAACAGGAAAAAGTCAAGGACCTCTCAGATAACATCCTATTTGCCTATAGAGAGAGACAGCCCTAATTTGATAGAAAGGGCTACTACCCAAGGTCAAGGTGTTGTCTGCAGGTGACTAAGATTTGCATTTGGCCTGGACACAGTACCATGTACTGTTACCATGGGGATCACAGAGACAAGGAATATAGAATGCCTATGTAAACTGTAAAGTGTAATACCAATTTGATGGTGGTGGTTCATTACCTAGAGGACCTTGCTACTCAAAGTGTAGTCTTTAACCAGCATCATCAGCCTAACCTAGGAAGTTGCTAGAAATGCTATTGAATGTGCTTTTTATTTTTTTTAATTGTAGTAAAATGTACATAATAAAATTTACTGTTTTAACCACTTTTAAGTACAGTTCTGTGGCTTTAGGTACATTCACATTATCGTACAACCTCATTACTCCATCTCCAGAACTTTTTTTATCATCTGAAACTGAAACTCTGTACCTTGAATGTGCTTTTTTTTTTTTAGTTTCTTTCTTTTTTTGAGATGGAGTCTCGCTCTGTCTCCCAGGCTGGAGTGCAGTGGTGCAATTTCGGCTCATTGCAACCTCCACCTCCCAGGTTCAAGTGATTCTCCTGCCTCAGCCTCCCAAGTAGCTGGGATTACAGGCATACGCCACAACACCCCAGATAAATTTTGTATTTTTAGTAGAGATGGGGTTTTTCCATGTTGGCCAGGCTGGTCTCGAACTCTTGATCTCAAGTGATCCACCTGCCTCAGCCTCCCAAAGTGTTGGGATTCCAGGCATGAACCACCATGCCCGGCCCCACATGTACTTTTAAACAGGATCTCCAGGTGGTTCATATGCACAGTAAAGCTGGGAAGCACTGTTCTAGGAGACTTCTCACCATGGTAAACCTAATAGCATACTGTGTGGTAGACCCTGTACTAAGTATTCTGCATGTCTTATCTCATCTAATCCTCTCAGCAACCTGATGAAGTAGATACTATCATGAACTCACTGTACAGATAGGGAAACATGTAAGCATTTGTACTCAAAGTTGTACAATTTGAAGGGATGGAGCTGGGTCTGTGATTCCAGAGTGTGTGCTTTACTCCCTCTGAACTTTTTCTCTTTTTTTTTTGAGACGGAGTCTTGCTCTGTCGCCTAGGCTGGAGTGCAGTGGCGCGATCTTGGCTCACCACAACCACTGCCTCCAACGTTCAAGCAATTCTCCTGCCTCAGCCTCCTGAGTAGCTGGGATTACAGGCGTGTGCCACCACGCCCGGCTAATTTTTTTTGTATTTTTAGTAGAGACGGGGTTTCACCATATTGGCCAGGCTGGTCTCAAACTCCTGACCTTGTGATCCGCCCGCCTTGGCCTCCCAAAGTGCTGGGCTTAGAGGCGTGAGCCACTGCGCCCAGCCCTTTTTCTTCTTTTTGAGACAGGGTCTCACTCTGTCACCCAAGCCAGAGTGCAGTGATGCAAACCCAGCTCACTGCAGCCTCAGCTTCTTGGGCTCAAGTGATCTTCCTGCCTCAGACTCCCATGTAGCTGGGACCACAGGCATGTGCCACCATGTCTGGCTAATTTTTGTATTTTTTGTAGAGCGGGAGTCTCACCATCTTGCCCAGGCTCCCTCCAGACCTTTTCTGTGCCCAGAAATATCCCAGCAGGTGTCTTGCATTTGAGAATGTGCATTGAGGAAGAAAGATGCCTGAATATGGAGAGGGAAGAAGTAAAATAAGATCCCCACTGCAAATAAATCTTTTATCTGTAGTTTTACACAGCTCTGGCATCCAGTAAAGAGATCTGGAGAATCTGGGACTGTGCTTTCACAGCATTATTTCATTTTGTCTCCCCAGAAACTTGAGTCTCCTAATCAAGATTTTCTTTCCTTTCTTAGGCATTTCAGCTGCTCCTATTTCTTTCTTTTTGGACTCTTCTGGAAAAACAGAGAAATCAAACAGGAAGCTGCTGCTGGGGAGTTCTGTGTTGGATAGGATAGTGTGGCCAGGCTCACTGTTCTACTACCTCAAACCCCAAGGTTTCAGCATGACTCAGGGGGTGCAAACTCCAAAAGGTCTAACTTGGAATGTGACTTAGGAACTCTGGCCAGTCACCCTTGCTCAGATCTGAAACTGGGAAAATTTCAAAACCCAAAACCTTGCATAATCAGAAAGAATAAATCCCTATAAGGAAGAGAAACACAATGGAAAATTCCACTGGAGATATCTGAAATTGCCTGACTCTTTGTGTCAGCAATTGGGAGGTCAGATGGGGTCAGATGGCCACAAAGAGTACACAGTTGGACAAGATCTATCCTTCTAGGAAATGAATTCCTGGAGGGTACTTCTGGTCATTAAAAGTTGCTTGAAAACTGTAGAAACTAAGACCCAGTGTTGTGTTTGTGTGTGTATGTGCAGTGGCGCAATCATAGCTCACTGTCACCTATTATTCCTGGGCTCAAGCGATCCTTTTGCCTCAGCCTCTGGAATAGTTAGGACTACAGGTGCACTGCCACCACCACACCCAGTTAACTTTTTTAATTTCCTTGTAGAAACAGAGTCTCTGTGTTGCCCAGACTGGTGTTGAACTCCTGGCCTCAGCCTCCTGAAGTGCTGGGATTACCGGCATGAGCCACTGTTCCCAGTCCTGGTCTTCTTAATGATTGTTTCAGAACTACTCATGATCAAAGATCAGTTAGGCAAATGGTTCTCAATCCTGGCTAAGGCTAGAATCGATCACCTGTAAAATTTCTTTAAGAATCCGGATGCCCAGGACCCATTCCCAGAGATTTGGATTTAATTGGTCTGGAGTGACACCCAGGCCCAGGTATTTTCCAATGTGTCCAATGTTGAGAAACACTGAATTAGACAAAGTAGGGCAAAACTGTCATTTATTTTTGTAGTTGCTATGCCTAACACAGTATCTGTCCCTTAGTTAGGTATTCCATAAGAGTTCATGGAATATGTATGTGAATAAATGAACTAGTGTCATCACATAAACAACTTTTAGCACTTAGGTTGCACTTTATGGGTTTCAAAATACTTTTGTATGTGCTGCTCTCATTTTAGTCTGTTAAAAAGGTAAACTGAGGCACAATAAAAATTATTTTTAAAGTTTATTTGAGCAAACAATGAATCATGAATCACACAGCTCCAAACCAGGAGCAGTTTAGGGGCTCCATTAAGGAAGTATGAAAGAGGGACAGCTCTTTTATTTTATTTATTTATTTATTTTTTGAGATGGAGTTTCACTCTTTGCCCAGGCTAGAGTGCAGTGGCACGATCTCAGTTCACTGCAACCTCCGCCTCCCGGGTTCAAGTGATTCTCCTGCCTCAACCTCCTGAGTAGCTGGGATTACAGGCAACCGCCACCATGCCTGGCCAATTTTTGTATTTTTAGTAGAGACGGAGTTTCACCATTTTGGTCAGGCTGGTCTCGAACTCCTGACCTCAGGTGATCCATCCACCTCCACCTCCCAAAGTGCAGGGATTACAGGCGTGAGCCACCATGCCCAGCCCTAGGAACAGGCTTTTATACCATGAATACCTAAGTAACACATAGGAAAGATTTGATTTGTTACAGCTATAAAGTTGCCTTATTTGGTCTATACTACTGGAAAGTCCCTACTTAGATAAGTTTGTTGGCTACTTCTGATAGGTGGAGCTTAAGTTCTGTTTTTCTTTAACACAGACATTTACAAGAAATAAGTTTTTCTTATGTTTGCAAATCAAGCGAGGTTAAGATCACCTATGAGGCCTAGCTGGCTTTGTCTGCTCAATGATTCTTCAGGCCTGGTCTCCATTTTAATTTACTTTAATAGATCTCATGTTCTCTGAAAAATATCATTGTATGATGCCCATCTTACAGATGGGGAAGCCGAGGCTTAAAGAGATTAGGTGATTTCCACCTCCACCCCAAATCCAACAAAACTAATAAATGGAACTCTTGTTTATTTAACTCTTTTCCACTCATAAGGTTTAATGACTAAGGATGGTTCTCATCTGGCTCCAGTCATGCCCTGAGAAAGTTTGTTTGCCTTGGCAAGTATGTCATTTATTCTTCCCACCTTGAGGTCTGAAAACTGCTTATTATAGAAAAATTCAAACAAAAAAGGTTAGAAAATAGTATAATTAACCTTCATGTAATCATCACCCAGCTTCAACAGCGATCAACTCAGGGCCAGCCTCATTTTGTTCACACCCCTGCCTCTATTTTGAAACAAATCCCAGTAACTATGTCAGTATGTATCTCTAAGAATTTTTAAAAAATAACCTCTGGCCAGGCGCAGTGGCTCACGCCTGTAATCCCAGCACTTTGGGAGGCTGAGGGGGGTGGATCACCTGAGGTCAAGAGTTCGAGATCAGCCTGGCCAACATGGTGAAACTTCCTCTCTGCTAAAAATACAAAAATTAGCCGGGCATGGTGGTGGGCACCTGTACTCCCAGCTACTAATAGGCTGAGGCAGGAGAATCGCTTGAACCCAGGAAGCAGAGGTTGTAGTGAGACGAGATCATGCCACTGCACTCCAGCCTGGGCAACAAGAGCGAAACTCCGTCTCAAAAGAACAAAAACAAAAACAATTAGCCCAGTGTAGTGGTGCATGCTTGTAATCCAGGCTACTTGAAAGGCTGACGCAGGAGAATCATTTGAACCCAGGAGGTGGAGGTTGCAGTGAGTCGATATTATGCCACTGCACTGCAGCCTGGGCGACAGACTGAGACACTGTCTCAAAAATAAATAAATAAATAAATAAATAAACAAACAAACAAACAAACAGTTTCTTTGTTTGCTGTACATTTTATCAGAAAAAGAAATTAAAAAACAAACAGCTTCTTTGATTAGGGATCCAAGTAAGTTCTACACATTGCAATTGGTTGATATGTCTCATAAGTCTCTTTTAATCTATAGGTTTCCCTTCATTTCTCTCTGTTTGCCTCCTTTTAGTTTATTTGTTGAAGAAACCATTTGTCTTGCCAAGTCCCCACAGTCTGGATTTCGCTGACCACAGCCTCCTGGCATCATTTAACACATTCCTCTGGGCCTTGTAGCTCCTATAATTTAATAGGTAGATCCAGAAGCTTGATTCGATTTGGGTTAATTTTTTTTCTTTTTCTTTCCTTTTTTTTTTTTTTTTTTTTTTTGAGACAGAGTCTCGCTCTGTCCTCCAGGCTAGAGTGCTCACTGCAACCTCTGTCTCCGGGCTCAAGTGGTCCTCCTGCCTCAGCTGGGACTACAGACGTGTGCCACCATGCCCAGCTGATTTTTGTAATTTTGTAGAGAAGGGGTTTCACAATGTTGGCCAGGCTGGTCTCAAGCTCCTGAGCTCAAGTGATCCACCCACTTCTGGCTCCTAAAGTGCTGGAAATACAGGTGTGAGCCACTACTCCTGGCCAATTTTTTTTTTCTCAAAACTTCCTAGGTGCTTGTAAGGTCTTACATAAAGGGACAAATTTTGGTAACAAAACCAATTGTGAAGGCTAGGCAGCTAATACACATAAAATCATGGCCCAGAATTAAGGAGGGACCTGCGTAATTGTGACCATGAAGTGCCCAGTTTAGGCTGGGAGGACCCCTTTTCTAACTCTGGGTCCAAGTTTAGCCCTGCACACCCCCATCAGACGTCCCGGCCCCTTCAGCTCTGTGTGTTTGCTCCTCTCCTTTCCTGATTTCTACCATTTGGTGCCAGCATAGGCAGGCATTCTATGGGGACTCTTCCTTGGGAGTCAGCGTTTTCCTGTGACCTGGTAACATTGCTATTTCTAGCTAGTTGGTGATAAGGGATCAGCATTTTCTAGCAGCTACTGTTGCCACACAGAGCATTTGCTCAGAGCGACATCTAGTGGCTCTTAAAAAAATAATGTAGTGAGGTGTAGTGGCCCTTTTTTTTTTTTAGACGGAGTCTTGCTCTGTCTCCCAGGCTGGAGTGCAATGGCGCAATCTCGGCTTACTGCAACCTCCGCCTCCCCGGGGGTTCAAGCGATTCTCCTAAGATTACAGGCGCCTGTCACCGTGCCCAGCTAACTTTTGTATTTTTTAGTAGAAATGGGGTTTTGCCATGTTGGTCAGGCTGATCTCGAACTCCTGACGTCAGGTGATCCACCCGCCTTGGCCTCTCAAAGTGCTGAGATTACAGGCATGAGCCACCATGCCTGGCCATGGCCCTTTTCTAAAGAGACATCAAACTAGTTTCATTTTAAAATATGTATTTTATCGTAATTTTTAATTACAAAAGTAACTCATCATCATAAGAAAAACCCCAAAAGATACTGAATAGTAATAGCCTTGGCAATCAGATTGGCTTCCGAAATTTCATTCAAGTCTTTCCTGGTGCACCATTGAATGCAAAATGAAAATCCCACCAGATCTCAAGCCCCAAGAGTACCCACAGTGAATCATAGATCATGCTTCCTAGTGGCCGCATAGTATTTCCTGGAACATAGGGATGGGGATAATTGCTCACCTCATCTCTTATTAGTGGACTTTATGGGTAGATTTCGGGGCTTTTGCTTTTACAAACAATGTTTCCAGGAAGTCTTGGTACATATGGCCTTTGCATTCTTGAGAGTGTTTCTGTCAACAGTCATATAGAAAATGGAATTCTGAGTCAAAGAGAATGAGCATTTTTTGCTCTGATTTACACCTCTACCAATAATGTGCCTGTTTCTCCGTGTGCTCACAACCCCAGAATATTATCACTTAAATAAAAACGTTTGTGCATGTTGGCTTTTAATCTTTCTGTTTAAAAGAAAAAATGAATTTTTGGTGTTGTGGTGACTAGGTTGGGTTCTGTGTGATGCAATTTTTTTCTGACCATTATCTTCCTAGAGACATTTCATACTGAATTTGTAACTGGTGGTGGATTCCAACATAGAAACAAGGATATTTGGACCCTTATTAATATTTGTGAACTCAAATTATATTTATGGAGTGCCTACTGTGTGCCCACGCAGACACATGAAACCTGCCCTGTCTTCTGAGGGAACTCGCAGAGCAGTGGAGGCCGCCGGCATGCACACCAGTCACTGCAATGAGTGGGTGATTCAGGCTCTACCTTGAGCAACATAAGGCAAGCTGGTGCCTGAGAGGAGGCAGTGAGGAGGAAGCAGTCAAGGGAAGGCTGCACAGAGGGGAGGGCGTTGAAGCTGGGTCTTGAAGAATAAAGGCCAGGCCCACAGGAAGGAGGGCAAGTCAGGGAGGGGAAACAGAATGTGAGAGGAGTGGTGTGTGTGCAGGCTGCAGGAAGATCCAAGTGTCTAGAAAGAGTTTTGAGACTGCACATATGGCACAGGCTGGGTCACAGAGTTTGTACTTTATCTGCAAGACAAAGAGATTTTCAAACTCTAGATAATTTTATTTTAAAAGAAAACACGGCCGGGCTCAGTGGCTTACGCCTGTAATCCCAGCACTTTTGGAGGCTGAGGTGGGCGGATCGCTTGAGGTCTGGAGTTCGAGACCAGCCTCAACATAGCGAAACCCTGTCTCTACTAAAAATACTGAAATTAGCCAGGTGTGATGGCACACGCCTGTAATCTCAGCTACTCAGGAGGCTGAGGCAGGAGAATCGCTTGAACCCGGGAGGCGGAGGTTGCAGTGAGCTGAGATCACACCACTGCACTCCAGCCTGGGAAACAGATTGAGACTCCGTCCTCCATCTCAAAAAAAAAAAAAAAAAAAAGATAGTATTACCTCAATACTGTACTAGAGAAATCAATATCATTTGCCATAAATAGAACCATAAAAATTAGTTTACAGAACAGAAAAAAAAACCGAGTGTGTTTAAAACAGTTCAAAAATTAAAATGAAATCTAGGCCGGGTGCAGTGGCTCACGCCTGTAATCCCTGCACTTTGGGAGGCCGAGGTGGGCGGATCACCTGAGGTGAGGAGTTCGAGACCAGTCTGGCCAACATGGTGAAACTCCATCTGTACTAAAAATACAAAAATTAGCCAGGCGTGGTGGCAGGCGCCTGTAATCCCAGCTACTCAGGAGCTCTGAACCCGGGAGGCGGAGGCTGCAGTAGGCTGAGTTTGCACCATTGCACTCCAGCCTGGGGGACAAGAGCGAGACTTTGTCTTTAAGAAAAAAGTTAAAAAAATTAAAATGAAATCTAATAACTAATCTGTTTACAAAAAAATCATGTCTAAAATTATCTTCATCTGTGAGAAAAATAAACCAGTTTATGATCAATCAATAGTAATAAAGAGATTCAGCTCTGTATCATTTAGTTTAAGACTAAGATGAGGGTTATGGCAATGACAATTCTGTGTCTTTTTGTGTATGTTAATTAGCATCTCCCCCACCCATCCCCCCACGCCCCCAGAAATCTCGACACACTGATGTAGGTAGGTAGAGCTTCTCCCTGCTCCTGAAAAGCAGAGTCGCAGAAGCTCAGGGTGGCCACTGTAGCTCAGATAACCTAGATCCTACAGCCAGGAACTGAAATCCAAATCTTCTGACTCCACATTCTTATACCAGGCCGATGCCTGGTATAAAAGTTAAAAGAAAAAAAACTTTCTAATTCATATATCTCTCCACATACAGAACTAGGCTGCCTGTAGGAGCAGTGACCTCTACCCTGGAGCATTTCCACAAAGCCTGGAGGACACCTGTATCTTTCGAGGTTTTTCTCCAGAGAAATGCTTTAGAGGTTGTACTTAATATCTGAAATTCCTTATAATTCTTAACAGTCTCTGAGTCTGTGACTGAGAAATATTTCAAGACACTAACACAGGGATTAAAAACTTTATCCCTTTGTTTTAATAATTAAAATGCAGACTAAAGGAGGTTTTGATTTCTATAGAAATAAACACTCAAATTTAAAATAATGGTCTTTATGGCTGAACGCAGTAGCTCATGCCTGTAATCCCAGCACTTTGGGAGGCTGAGGCGGGTAGATCATCTGACGTCAGGAATTCGAGACCGGCCTGGCCAACATGGTGAAACCCCATCCCTACTAAAAGTACAAATAAAGTAGCTGGGTGTGGTGGTGTGTACCTGTAATCTCAGCTAGTCAGGAAGCTGAGGCAGGAGAATCGCTTGAACCCGGTAGGCAGAGGTTGCAGTGAGCTGAGACTGTGCCATTGCACTCCAGCCTGGGTGACAGAGCAAAACTCTATCTCAAATAAATAAGTAAATAAAATAAAATAATGGTCTTTAGAGATTTATGAAACCCTAATTATGTCTGCATGTGAGTTCTATGTCCAGCATTAGTAATAATTTTTTTTAAAAAAAACAAAACAAGGCCGGGCACGGTGGCTCACACCTGTAATCCCAGCACTTTGGGATGCGAAGGCGGGTGGATCAGCTGAGGTTGGGAGTTCGAGACCAGCCTGACCAACATGGAGAAACCCCGTCTCTATTAAAAATACAAAATTAGCTGGGCATGGTGACACATGCCTGTAATCCCAGTCACTCGGGAGGCTGAGGCAGGAGGGAGAATCGCTTGAACCCGGGAGGTGGAGGTTGCGGTGAGCTGAGATCGGGCCATTGCACTCCAGCCTGGGCAAAAAGAGTGAAAACTGTCTCAATAAATAAATAAATTAATTAATTAATTAAATAAATAACCAAAACCTAAAACACTTATTTACAACTTGAAGACATGTCAAAAATGCTAAAACAGAGAAATTCTTTTATGACTATTAGCATTTTCTCAGAAAAGATCGTTTCTGGGAATTATGTGCCCTTCCTGAAATTATCCTTCTATTTTGATTAATACAACTAAACTTTAATTCCTTGGATTGTCAATGTTTTGAGTTATCTACTGCTACATAACAAATACCTCAAAAGCTAGTGGTTTAAAACAACAATAACCATCTATGATATTTCACAATTCTGTGAGTTAACTGGGGTGATTCTTCTGCTCCATGTGTTATCAGCTGGCCTCCCAAAGTGCTGGGATTACAGACATGAGTCACTATGCCTTGCCATTCTCAGTTTTAATTTCTAATACAGTAAATATCAATAGATATAAGCCACATCAGCAAAAGTTCTTTGGGATCGTCAGTACTTTTTGGGAGTATAAAAGGATCCTGAGATGAAAACATTTGAGAAGCACTTCAATAGAGGCAAAAGAAGCATTGGAGACACTGGCGAGAAATAGTATGGACTAATAAATAACTGGACTAATGATTTTAAGGTGGTAGCAATGGGGAGTAAAAATGGCTCAATTTTAGATGTGTTTTGAAGGGAAAGTCAACAAGATCGATCAGATGTGGGAAATGAGGAGAGAAGTCAAGTATTATTCCAAGGGTTTTGTTTTAGTTTTTGCTTTGTCTTTCACCTGAGTGAACTGGTAGGATGGCATTGATATTTAATTAGAAAAGACCAGGGAGGAAGAGATGTAGGGGAAATATAGTGAACTTATTTGGGGAATGTTAAGTTTGAGATGTTCATTAAATATTTAAGTGTTAGGGGAGTTGTCTCGGGTGGAGATACAACCTTCAGAGTCTTAACCATATGGATTGCATTTAGAACAATGAGACTGAATGAGATCAGCCAGGTGTGTTGGCTCATGCCTGTCATCCCAGCACTTTGGGAGGCCGAGGTGGGCGGATCACGAGGTCAGCAGATCGAGACCATCGTGGCTAACACGGTGAAACCCCGTCTCTACTAAAAACACAAAAAATTAGCTAGGCGTGGTGACGGTCACCTGTAATCCCAGCTACTCGGGAGGCTGAGGCAGGAGAATGGCTTGAACCCGGGAGGCGGAGCTTGCAATGAGCCGAGATTGCATCACTGCACTCCAGCCTGGGCGACAGAGCGAGACTCAGTCTCAAAAAAAAAAAAAAAGAGACTGGATGAGATCAACAAAGGAATGAATGAAGATAGAAGAAAAAAGAGGTTGAAAAACAGCCTGGCAGGGCGCGGTGACTCATGTCTGTAATTCCAGCACTTTGGGAGGCCAAGGTCGGTGGATCATCTGAGGTCGGGAGTTCAAGACTAGCCTAGTCAACATGGTGAAACCTCGTCTCTACTAAAAATACAAAAATTAGCTGGGCACAGTGGCACGCATCTGTAATCCCAGCTACTCAGGAGGCAGAGGCAGGAGAATCGCTTGAACCTGGGAGGTGGAAGTTGCAGTGAGCTGAGACTGAGAAAGCTGTCAGGTAGTTAAAAAAAAAAAAAGAGAATGGTAATTTGAACTGTCAAATGCTACTGATAGGTCAAGTAAGATAAAGAGAAATAGATCATTGGTATCTGAGGGACTGTGTGCCAGAGAGGGGAATAATGTGAGCAAAAAGCCCAAATCAGGAGCAGTGTGTTGTGCTAGAGCATAAGGGGCAGGGATGAGATGGGAGGGCAGGCAGGAGTCAGCCTGTGAAGGGCCTGGCATTCCATATTAAAGACTTAGACTTTATGCTGTGGGTTTGGGGAAGCCACTTAGAGGATTTAGGCTGAAAAGTGACACAGTCCAATTTGCATTTTAGATAGATCATTCTGGATGCTTGGGAAGGGTGGGGAGGATAGAGGATGGGACTGAACCAAACCGAGCAAGGGGCTCAAGGAAGTGGAGGCTGTAACAGGAGAGGGCCAGAGACAGTGAAGGTGTGCATTTCAGCCATGGATGTGGGGATGGAGAAGAGAGAGTTGATCAGGAATATTTAGGAAGCAGAATTCTCAAAACTTGGAAACCGTTGCGACTGGGGGAGTGAGAGAGGTAGAGGAATTAAGCCTGGGTAACAGACTGCATAGAAAGTGGGGTACCAACCTGAAATACAGAAATTAGGAGCCAAAACGGTTTGGGGGTGAAGAGATTGTCACATTTGAACATGTTATATTTGAGATGTTCATGAGAGATGTAGGTGGAGATGTCTAGAAAGCAGTTGGATATTCAGGCGTAAAAACCAAGGGAGAAGATCTTTAGAGTGGTACTAATGTAAAGTCTCAACTGGTTTATATGTCCCAGCTTTCTAAAGAAAAACTAATGATAGTAAATTTCCAGTTTAAAAAATTAATAATTCTTGGATAACTTTGTATGTTTTAATCTGTTTTCATCAAGAGTTCTTGGGTCTGTTAATATAATTTGAGGGTATTTAGCAGTTTAGTCATCTAAATCTGAAAAGGTTTGGTTTCTGAATTGACTTCTCATATTGATGGTTATACCAGTGCAGATAGCAGTAGGATAGTCTTACCAAATAATCACCCTTTATTATTGCAGGGTAAACCAATTCGATGAACGGTACTAAGCCTGGCTGCACATTAGCACCACCTGGGGAGTATTTCAAACATACCAATAAACGTCTCTAATAATCAGAAAAATGCAAAGTAAAACCACAAGGAGTTATCACCTCACTCATGTTACATTGGCTGTTATCAAATAGATGAGTGACAACAAGTATTGGCTGGGATGTGTAGAAAATAGAACCTTTCCTGGGTGTGGTGGTTCATGCCTGTAATCCCAGCACTTTGTTAGGCCAAGGCAGGTGGATCTCTTGAGCTCAAGAGTTTGAGACCAGCCTAAAGTAGAAATTTTGTCATTTGTGACAATATGGATGAACCTAGAATACATTATGCTAAATGAAATAAACCAGGCACAGAAAGATAAATACCACATAATCTCACTTATATGTGAAATCTTAAAAAGTCTAACTCATAGAAATAGAGAGTAGAATGATGGTTACCACAGGCTAGAGACAGGGGGATAGATGGGAAAAGGGGAGACATTGGGTCAAAGGGTACAACGTTTCAGTTAGACGAGAGAAATAAGTTCCGGTGTGCCATGTACAACATGGTGACTATAACTGTTAATAGTGTTTTGTAGATTTCGAAACAGCTAAAAGAGATTATTTTCAATGTTCTTACCAAAATAAATTATAAACATTTGAAGTGATGGATATGTTAATTAGGGTTAATTAGGCTGATTCGATCATTCCATAATGTCTGCATGTAAGGAAACAGTACATTGTACTCCATAAATGTATATAATCATTATTTGTCGGTCTGGTGTGGTGGTTCACACCTTTAATCCCACACTTTGGGAGACAAAGGAGGGAGGATTGCTTGAGCCCAGGTGTTTGAGACCTGCCTGGCAATGTAGCGTGACCTTGTCTCTACAAATTTTTCTTTAAAACTTAGCCAAGCATTGTGGTACACACTTGTAGTCCTAGCTACTCAAGCGGCTGAAGCAGGAGGATCATCTGAGCCCAGGAATTTGAGGCTGCAGTGAGCTGTGAGCTATGATCACACCACTGCACCCCATCCTGAGTGACAGAGTGAGATCCTATCTCTAATAATAATAATAATAATAATAATAATAGTCAATTAAAAATAAAGCAAAACTCAAACGTACCAACATACCAGTGGCATGACGTCTCACAAAGAGATTTTGGTTTGATTGGTCTGGAGGGGGCCATAGGCATTCTAGGTTTGAAAAGTTCTTCCTGATGATTTTAATTAGCAGTCAAGGGTAAATCACTGGATTAGAGGTATGATTTTGCTATGTTTTTCTAGCACAATTAAAAAATTCATTTTAGATTAAAACTCCCTTGAAGCAAACCCCTATTAATTCACTGTGTTAACTGACTAAGGAAATTTTTTGTGAGCCTTGCATATGTGCACAGGACATGTGGGATACTGAGGCTGAAGAGTATAAGACAGCAAGTAGTGAGGGCCCCTGAAGAAGGAACCGGAACAACAGCTTCGCAGAAAACCCATCAGAATAAGCAGAACAGCCTGATGTGAATTGGTGACTATGCTATCTAGACTCAAGAAAGGATCTCAGGGTTCAGCAAGCCCCCCATCAACCTCCACTATCAACAAATCCTGAATTGACAAACCAAAGACTCATTTAGACTGACCAATCACTTTACCTTATGTAGCTTTGTGGCTTCTGTCTTGATAAGCCCCTTGCCCTTGGTGGAGAGAGATGGACTTCCTGGGCTATTCTCCCTCTTGTATCTCTCTATATGAGTAAACCCCCAGGGCTTTACCCCATTGTCTCTGAATTATTCTTTTGATGTCTTAGAGCATTTGCTTACTTTTAATCACAATAAATCACAATCTCAAATAAATAAGCACTTTGTTGAATTTGAGCTGTTTGCACAAGATAGGACAGACAGATGCAGACATGCGTTTGCAACCAATACTTTGCCTCTCAGTTACTAAGTCAGGCAAGATAAACCCACGGTCGTAAGTATTCACTGAAATGCCTTACCAAAAATGACCTTGACGCTTCTCTGGATTCTACCCACTGATGAAAATTCAGATTTTCCTGAATAGTGGAATAAGAAAATAGGACGTTTTCTGGGAAGCAAGGTGTATATATATATATATATATATTTTTTTTTTTTTTTTTTTTTTTTTTCTGAGACAGGGTCTCACTGTGTTGCCCAGGATGGAGTGCAATGGCACCATCTTGATTCACTGCAACCTCTGCTTCCCAGGTTCAAGCGAGCCTCTCACCTCAGCTTCCTGAGTAGCTAGGACTACAGGCATGTGCCACCATGCCCAGCTAATTTTTGTGTTTTTAGTAGAGATGAAGTTTCACCATGTTGGCCAGGCTGGTCTTGAACTCCTGACCTCAAGTGATCCATGTGCCTCGGCCTCCCAAAGTGCTGGGATTACAGGCGTGAGCCACCGCGCCTGGTGGCAAGGTATATTTTCTATGCTGTGGAACAAATTACCACAAACTTAGTGGATAAAGAAGCTGAGCATGGCTTTACTGGATCCTCTACTTAGGGTCTCACAAGCTTTATTCAAGGTGTTGGCCAGACTGCATTCTCATTTGGAGGCTCAACTAAGGAAGAACCTGCTTCCAAACTAACACAACTTATTTGAGAATGTATTTCCTTGTGAATATATTTTTGAAGACCCCAGCTTTTTGTAGCCATTTGTCGGAGGCTGTTGGCAGATCCTACAGGGCACCCATCATTCCTTATGTGAGTTTCCTTAACATAGCTCCTAGCTTGTCCAGCCAGCAAGGAAAATCTCTCTTTCTTCAGTCTACTAACATGGAATTTTATATAATGTAATATAATCACAAGAGTAACACCCCATCACCTGTGTCATAGTTTCTTGGTTAGAAGCAAGTCACAGGTCCCACCTACACTCATGGGGAGATCACACAAAGGCACAAACACCATGAGGTGGAAAATCACTGGGGTTGGGGGTCACTATAGGGATAGGGTCTGCTTGTCACACAAGAAAGAGCCATAGATTGTATATAGACAATCCAAACAGATAATACAGTCATGGGTATAACTGGAAAGAATCCTAGGTGGCAGCAGAAATCATGGGCTCCAGTCCTGGCTGTGTTAGTAACTTAGATCACATATACACAGCAAGTTCTCTAAACCTCAATTTCCTTAGTTTATAAATAAAATAAGGTTGTGGAGACAGCTTTGGATTGCCAAGACCAGCTTGGCTGGGGAGACCCTAACCCAGCAGCGCTAGAGGAATTGAAGACACACACACAGAAATATAGAGGTGTGAAGTGGGAAATCAGGGGTCTCACAGCCTTTAGAGCTGAGAGCCCTGAACAGAGATTTACCCAGATATTTATTAACAGCAAGCCAGTCATTAGCATTGTTTCTATAGATATTAAATTAACGAAAAGTATCCCTTATGGGAAATGAAGGGATGGGCCAAATTAAAGGAATAGGTTGGGCTAGTTAACTGTAGCAGGAGTGTGTCCTTAAGGCACAGATCGCTCATGCAATTGTTTGCGGCTTAAGAATGCCTTTAAGCGGTTTTCTGCCCTGGGCGGGCCAGATGTTCCTTGCCCTCATTCTGGAAAGCCCACCACCTTCCAGCATGGGCGTTATGGCCATGATGAACACGTCACAGTGCTGCAGAGATTTTGTTTATGGCCAGTTTTGTGGCCAGTTTATGTCCAGATTTTGGGGGGCTTGTTCCCAACATTGGATGTTAATTACATAAATGCATAGTAAAATATCATGGAAGCACTATCATTCACCTTTTGCATAAGTTAGAAATGATCCCACTAAAAGCTTATGAGTTTATGGTAGAATTGATATGCCCAGTTCTGAAGAGCAACCTGGCAATACGTATCATGCCATTAAAATGTTCATACCTGTGATGGTTAACTTTACGTGTCAACTTGATTGAGCCACAGGATATTTAGATATTTGGTTAAATATTATATGTGGGTGTGTCTGTAAAGATGTTTCTGGATGAGATATGACATTTGAATCTGTAGGCTGAGTAAAGGAGATTGTCCTTGCCAAGGTGAGTGGACGTCATCCAATCTGTTGAAAGCCTGAATATAATAAAAGGCTGAATAAGAAAGAGTTATTTTTCTCTGTCTCACTGCCTTTGAGCAGGGACATTGGTTTTTTCCTGCCTACTCAAACATGAACTGGAACTGACTCCATTGGCTCTTCTGAGTCTCAGGCCTTTGGACTTAGACTGTAACTGACACCATTGGCTCTCCTGGTTCTCCAGCTTGTCAGCTGCAGATCTCAGGACTTTTCAGCCTCCATAATCATGTAAGCCAATTCTTAATAGTAAATACTTATGTAAATTTCATATTGGTTCTGTTTCTCTGAAGCACCTAGACTAATACAACATCCTTTGTCAAAGTAATCCCATTCCTGGGATTTTATACCACTAAAATGTAAAATTCAAAAGATTTGTGTAAAATAAGCTGTATGCACTATGTTATTAACTACAGTGTTGTTTTTTTTTATTTTACTTTAAGTTCTTGGCTACATGTGCTGAACATGCAGGTTTGTTACACATATGTATACACATAGGTATACATGTGCCATGGTGGTTCGCTGCACCTATCAACCTGTCATCTAGGTTTTTTTTTTTTTTTTGAGATGGAATCTCGCTCTGTCACCCAGGCTGGAGTGCAGTGGCGCGATCTCAAGCTCCGCCTCCCGGGTTCACGCCATTTTCCTGCCTCAGCCTCCCGAGTAGCTGGAACTACAGGCACCCGCCCGGCTAATTTTTTGTATTTTTTTAGTAGAGACGGGGTTTCGCCGTGTTAGCCAGGATGGTCTCGATCTCCTGACCTCGTGATCCGCCCGCCTCAGCCTCCTAAAGTGCTGGGATTACAGGCGTGAGCCACCGCGCTCGGCTGTTATCTAGGTTTTAAGCCCCGCATGCATTAGGTATTTGTCCTAACACTCTCCCTAGTGTTATTTCTAATAATGAAAAAGTGGAAATAATACACATGTTTAACAATTGGAGAAGGGCTGCATAGATTATAGCACATTCACTTCAAAGAAAATTATGCAAGCATTAAACTAATTATCATGAAGAATACAGAATCACAAGGGAAGCACATGGGAAAGGGTTTACAATTAGACATTAATTTACTTTTTTAAAAGTAGAACATAAAATTATATAAACACTACAGTAACAAGTAAGAAAAAGTAAATAATGAAGAAAATCCATATGCTTGGGTCATGGAATTACAATACAATTTTTAAAAATAACTTTCCTTTACCAATAGACATTGTTAAAGACAATAAATAAAAAATATAAAATAGGCTGGGTGCGGTGGCTCATGCCTGTAATCCCAGCATTTTGGGAGGCTGAGGAGGGTAGATCACCTGAGGTTGGGAGTTCAAGACCAGCCTGACCAACATGGAGAAACCCTGTCTCTACTAAAAATACAAAATTAGCCTGGTGTGGTGGTGCATGCCTGTAATCCCAGCTACTCAGGAGGCTGAGGCAGGAGAATCGCCTGGGAGGCGGACTTTGCGGTGAGCCGAGATCGCGCCAATGCACTCCAGCCTGGGCAACAAGAGAGAAACTCCATCTCAAAAAAAAGCATAAAATAAAAACAATGAGAGAGTTACATTGTCAGTGGTTCTTAACTGAAGTGGACTTTAGAATTTGAAAACACTATACCTAAGTTCTACTTTGTGAAGATTGTGAGGTGGGGTTGGGGCACTCATATACTTAAAACACATACATACACAACACCCCAACCCACCGCTCCACACTGAAATACACAGGTGATTCTGATGCATATGGATAGGTAAATTTTCAGCATAAAGTTTCACATGGAGAATAAGGGAGATAGTCTAGTGAGAAGCTGAGCATTGCCTATGAGGCACTTTGGGTGATGAAGACCAGGCTGTTCTTAGTGTGCACCTGGACTGCTGCAGCCACTGTCCTTAGCATTTGTAGCTTGTGGGCATTCTGAGGCATCGCCCTCTGGGCAGGATTTCTCCACAAGGCGGAAGGCCTCCAGGAACTCATTGATATCAATGTGGCCATCTTTGTTGAAATCAATGCTCCGAGCAAGGTCACAGATGCAGTCATCTGTAATGTCGATATTCATGTGAGAGCTGAACAGCTTCCAGGTCTGCCTGAACTCGTCCAGTGAGATGAACCCTTATCAGAGGGAGGAAATCACTTCAGTGAGTTAGTCTAGTTTTTAATGTTCATTTTCTCTGACATTCTTACAAGGACACCTGCTCCCTACTGCTAAACAGAGAGACACACAAATCCTAGTATCTAATTTAAACTCCCAAGAGGATCACACAAACCCACTGGCTCACCAGTGATTTTCAGCTGGGAGTAATTTTGCTCCCCTCCCTCCAGGGGACATTTGGCAATGTCTGGAGACATTGTTGTTTGTTATGACTAAGATGGAGGTGAGGTGCTACTGGCATCTAATAAAGAAAGGCCAGACATGCTGCCAAACATCTTATAATGCACAAGATGGACCCTAAAACAAAGAATTATCAACAGTACCACTGTTGAGAAACCCTGCATTTAATCATCTCAAACATATCCTAATTTATTCTGGCCATTAAAATCCTTTGGACCCCACACATCTATAGTCAACTGATTTTTTTACAAGGGTCCCAACATCATTTAATGGGGAAATAATAGTTTTTTTCAACAATGATGGGGGACAAGCAGATATTCACATGCAAAAAGAGTAAAGCTAGATACCTACCTAACACTATATAAAAAAAACTAACTCTATATGGATCAAAGACCTAAATGTAAGCGCTAAAACTCTAAAACTCTTACAAGCAAACATAAGTGTAAATCTTTGTGATCTTAGGTTATGCAACAGTTTTTTTTTTTTTTTTTTTGAGAGGGAGTCTCGCTCTGTCACCCAGGCTGGAGTGCAGTGGCACAATCTCAACTCACTACAAGCTCTGCCTCCTGGGTTCACACCATTCTCCTGCCTCAGCCTCCCGAGTAGCTGGGACTACAGGCACCCGCCACCACTCCCGGCTAATTTTTTGTATTTTTAGTAGAGACGGGGTTTCACCATGTTAGCCAAGATGGTCTCGATCTCCTGACCTCGTGATCCACCTACCTCGGCCTCCCAAAGTGCTGGGATTACAGGCGTGAGCCACCGTGACCGGCCTATGCAACAGTTTTATAGCTAAAAAAAGCTATAACACCAAAAGCATAAACAACAAAAGAAAAAATAAATTGGACTTTTTCAAAATTAAAAACTTTTGGGTATCAGGCTGGTCGCAGTGGCTCACGCCTGTAATCCCAGCACTTTGGGAGGCAGAGGTGGGCGGATCACAAGGTCAGGAGTTTAAGACCAGTCTGGCCAATATGGTGAAACCCCGTCTCTACTAAAAATACAAAAATTAGCTGGGCATGGTGGCAGGTGCCTGTAGTCCCAGCTACTCAGCAGGCTGAGGCAGAAGAATTGCTTGAACCCAGGAGGCGGAGGTTGCAGTGAGCCAAGATCGTACCACTGCACTCCAGCCTAGGTGACAGAGCGAGACTCCATCTCAAAAAAAAAAAAAAAAACTTTCGGGCATCAAAGGACACTACCAAGAAAGTGAAAAGACAATCCACAAAATCAGAAAAAAAATTTGCAAGGCATATGTCTGATACTATCCTAGTACCCAGAATATATGAATAACTCTTACAACTCAAATAAAAAGACAAATAGCCCAATTTAAAAATGGACAAAGGATTTGAATAGACATTTCTCCAAAAGAGATATACAAATGGCCAATAAGCACATGAAAATGTTCAACATCATTAGTTATTAAGGAAATGAAAGTCAAAACTGCAGAATGGGTATAATAAAAACTAAAAAAAAACCCCACAAAAAACAAAAATGGAAAATAACAAGCATTGGTGAGGATGTAGAGAAACTGGAACCCTCATACATTGTTGGTGGCAATATAAATATGTACAGCTACTGTGAGAAATGATTTGGTAATTCCTCAAAAAGTTAAACATAGAATCACCATATGACCAGGCAATTACACTCCTAGATATAAACCCAAGAAAACTGAAAACACATATTGACACAAAAAGTCACACATGAATGTTCATAGCAGCATTGTTCATAATAGCCAAAAGTAGAAACAATCCAAAGTCAATCAACTAATGACTGGATAAATAAAAGTTCTGTCCACACAGTGGAATATTATTCAGTCATAAAAAAGGAATGAAAAACTGATACTGCTGCAACATGGATGAATCTTGAACACAGGCTAGGTGACATAATCCAGACACCAAAGGCCATATTTTGACTCCATTTATATCAAATGTCCAGAACAGGCAAATCCATAGAGACAGAAAGTAGATTAGTGGTTGCCAGGGACTCGTGGAGGAGGGATAGGGAATGAGGAGTAATTGCTAATAGGTATGAGATTTCTTTCTGGGGTGATTAAAATGTTCTAGGCCAGGTGCAGTGGTTCACGCCTGTAATCCCAGCACTTTGGGAGATCTAGGTAGGTGAATCACGAGGTCAGGAGATCGAGACCATCTTGGCTAACATGGTGAAATCCTGTCTCTACTAAAAATACAAAAAAAAAAAAAAATAGCCAGGTGTGGTGGCACACGCCTGTAGTCCTAGCTACTCAGGAGGCTGAGGCAGGAGAATCACTTGAACCCGGGAGGTGGAGGTTGCAGTGATCCGAGATTGTGCCACTGCACTCCAGCCTGGGTGACAGAGGGAGACTCCGTCTCAAAAAAAAAAAAAAAAAAAAAGTTCTAAAATTAGATAGTGGTGATGGTTACACAATCTTGTGACTATACTGAGAACCACTAAGTTGCATACTTCATACAGGTGAATTATATGGTTTGTGAATTATGCCTTAAAAGAAACCAATAATAACATTGAAAAAAGCCTTTGGACCATTGCGGGAACAGGATGAGGATGTACAGGACCTCACCATATTTTTTTTGTAACTTCCTGTGAATCTATAATTATTTCGAAATTTAAAGTTAAAAAAACATTTTGGGAGTGAGGTTGCAAACGCCTTTCTATTCTAAGCACTTTTCATTACTCTGTGGCTATCTTCGATGGTAATATAAAGGATATCACATCTTTCTTTCTTTCTTCTTTTTTTTTTCCGCGGCAGAGTCTCACTCTGTCGCCGGGGCTGGAGTCCAGTGGCACGACCTCGGCTCACTGCAACCTCCGCCTCCCGGGTACAAGCAATTCTCCTGCCTCAGCCTCCCAAGTACCTGGGATTACGGACATGTGCCACCACGCCTGCCTAATTTTTGTACTTTTAGTAGAGACTAGGTTTCTTCATGTTGGCCAGACTGGTCTCGAACTCCTGACTTCAGGTGATTCACCTGCCTCAGCCTCCCAAAGTGCTGGGATTAAGGCAGGAGCCACCATGTCCAGAGGATATCACATCTTCTAATAATTATTCTTCCTATAAGAAGCTCTCATTCAGTTTGTCTTCATTCTTCTCTGCCCCACTTCTTTCTCTATGGGCTGCTTATACTACTCAAGTACTTTCCTAGTTTCTGTCATTTATAAGCACTAATCTTCTTACCTTGCTCTCCAAATGCCTGAGTGGAGATGAATGAGGATGAATCAGGAAGGAGATTAAGGGTTTAAGGTAAAATACTTGCAGTGCTTCAAAAGTGATAGAATAATGAGTGCCTTTACCTGAATGATCACTGTCTATGATCCTAAAAATGGTCTCTAGGTTGGATCGGTTTCGATACAATGTTTCCAGCAAACTTGATTGTATGTTCTGCAAGAAAAAATTCATTTTCCTTCTTTGTCATATGCTTAGGCTTGTTCCAATATATAATTAACACACAATCAACCCTGACAATCACACATTCTTGAAAAAACCTGAAAATATTTTGCCATCCCTCCATTCCCTCTACCCAGTTCAGCCCACCAAATAATCTAGTGGTTTAAGAAGCACCTCACCCATGATGAAAATCTTCTAAAATTGACTGGTGATGGTTGCACATACAGGTTGTGTATGCCTTGTCTGAAATGCTTGGGACCAGAAATGTTTTGAATTTTGGATTTTTTCGGACATTGTAATATTTACATGTACATAATGAGATATCTTGGGTATGGGACCCAAGTTTAAACATAAAATTAATTTTTGTTTCATATACACCTTATACATCTAGCCTGAATGTAATTTTTGTTTGTTTGTTTTGAGATGGAGTTTCACTCTTGTTGTCCAGGCTGGAGTGCAATGGCCCAATCTCAGCTCACTGCAACCTCCGCCTCCTGGGTTCAAGCGATTCTCCTGTCTTGGCCTCCCAAGTAGCTGGGATTACAGACATGCACCACCACGCCCGGCTAATTTTTGTATTTTTAGTAGAGACGGGGTTTCGCCATTTTGGTCAGGCTAGTCTCGAACTTCCGACCTCAGGTGATCTGCCCGCCTCGGTCTCCCAAAGTGCTGGGATTACAAGCATGAGCCACCGTGCCTGGTTGCCTGAAGGTAATTTTATAAAATATTCTTAATAATTCTGTGCATGAAACAAACTTTGCATACATTGAACCATCAGAAAGCAAAGGTGTTAGATGTGGAATTTTTCACTTGTGGCATCGTGTTGGCACTCAAAAAGTTTTGGACTTTGGAGCCTTTCAGATTTGTTTTTTTAAACAGAGTCTTGCTGTGTTGCCCAGGCTGGAGTGCAGTGGCATGGTCTTGGCTCACTGCAACCTCTGCCTCCTGGGTTCAAGCAATTCTCCCACCTCGCCTCCCAATAGCTGGGTCTACAGGCATATGCCACCACACCCAGCTAATTTTTGTATTTTTAGAAGAGATGGGGTTTCATCGTGTTGGCCAGGCTGGTCTCGAACTCCTGGCCTCAAGTGATCCACCCTCCTCAGCCTCCCAAAGTGCTAGGATTACAGGAGTGAGCCACCGCACCCAGCCAAATTATACACTTTAAATGGATGAATTGCATGGTATGTAAATTATATTGCAGTAACACTGTTAAAAGAAGTACCTAGCCCAAGGTTGCACATACGTTACATATTTTATAAGCAGTTATTGAATAAATACTTTTTAAGTAGGGTAAGCACCATGGTGTTGAAGAAAGAAAATGGGCCTTGAGGTAAGACAGACCTTGGCTTGAGTCCCAACTTAGTCGTTCTATGACCTCAGGCAAGTTGCTAACCTCTGTGGGCAGTGTCCTCATACGTGTAATGGTGCTGATAATACGTACTTCTTGGAGTGGTTTTGAGGATTAACTGAGGCAATGTATGAAAACCACTTAACACAAAAGCCTGACACATAGAAACTCAAGAAATAGTTATTCCCCTTTCTCACCCATCCAGCTTTCTGGGTTATTACTAGTTGGTTGTTTCTGAATCAAGTTCTCTCTAACGAGTATCGTAGTCCACATGTGCTCTCATCCACCATTACCACACCGTTACCTCGCGACTCAGTTGTTCCTTGGCCAAGTTCTTCAGCCAAGACTTGTACTCCAGCATGTTGTCTGCTGAGCTGTTCACCAGCTGTGGCCTCAGCATCCGCCATGGCAGTCCTAGATGCAACACAGACTCCACCGCTGCTGCCCAGTCACTCAAGGTGATTAAACCTACAGGTGAGAGCTAACTTGTTGCCTTGTCACCTAGAAGTCTAGTTTCCTGCCCAATGGTGTGTATATTTTTATCCTGACATCCTTCTTACTATCTACAGGTAATAGAAATAATGGGCACTGTCACTATTTTTGTTGATAGTAGCAGAGTTGGCTGGAAGCTAGGCTTGCCAGATAAAATACAAGATGTCCAGTTAAATTTTAATTGAAGACAGACAGTAAAGTATATAAAAGTGCCAAATATTGCATAAAAATTATTTGTTGTCTGTTTGTCTGTAATTCAAACTTAATTAGGCATTTTACATTTTTGTTTACTAAATCTGGCAATACTTCTGCAAGCCACATAAAAGTCTTGTAAATGATATCATAAAATATTATATATCTACAGCATTGGTTATTTAAAAAAATTAAACCACCTAAATTCCTTAGAATATATCCACTGAAACTCTTGGAAGGCTACAGTATGTGTATGTGAAAAGATATTACTATGAATTCATAAATGTTACTGCTGTTTTTAAATAGGGATATATTTTGTCAATGTCCATTAGAAATTCCATTAGTTGAGCAGACAACATTTTTAGCTTGGATAATAAATCATGAAATACCTAGGTAAACACAGACTCAGCTTCAACAAGTCAAGTCATTCATCTTTTGCCAGTCTTATACTCTTATAACTTCTCCCACTTGTTCTTTGCTTGGTTCTGGCCATGTTATCCTTCCGTGACTCTATTTCTTTTCACCCTCTCTATTTGGCTAAGTTCATACTTTGTTAAAAGCTTACAATTTTAAAATTTAGTTAGAATAAATGAGACATTAAGTTGAATAAAATGGAGGATATAGCCAAAGGGAACTTTGGTCACTCATTAAAGCAACAAATATTTATTTGCTAACTAGTGTAAGACAGAGATTTTCTGGCTAGCTTCCTTCCTCTGTGAATCTTTAACTTGATCATTCTTACCGACTTTATCTGCATCATGCTTCTTAAATTCACTGAGAAGATCTGAAGAATGAGCAAACAGCTTCTCCCTCAGAGCTCTCAGAGCCGACTCCTCCACTCTGCTAATCCTGGGACAGGAGATGAAAAGCGACATTTTAACACACTGGTATAGAAAAAATACTTAGAGATTTTACTATATTTCCACTCTCTCTTTCTTAACATATCAGTCTCCCAAGAGCTCAGTTTTTGAGGGAGAGCTCCTTTACTCTTCCCTGTTGTACACAAACAGGATGAGTATGGGGAATGCCGCTGTCCTTCCTGGTATGGGACAGTGGTTAGAGAAGAAGTTCTGGAGAAGGATCACCTCTGTGGTAAAGTTATCTAATCATCCTGTGCTTCAGTTTTCCCACCCGTAAAACAGTGATTAAAATGGTACCTGTCTCCACTTCACAGGATTATTGTGAAGATTACAATGAGTAATTTCATGTACAGCACTTAGAAGAAAGCCTGGCACATAGAAAGCACTCACCAAATAGTATCTATTATCACAATTGTTGTGCATTTCTTGTAATTTATTATCATGTGAAACAGAAGGCAAAATTTATGAATAACAAAATAACACTAGTTTAGTTTTTTCATTCTTATTGGGTCAATAGAGTAATGCTGGGCACAGTACTTGGCCCAAAGTAAGTGCTCAATAAATATCTGTAGTTGAATGAACAAGAATATAAAAAGAGGCTTGGCGTGGTGGCTCATGCCTGTAATCCCAGCACTCTGGGAGGCCAAGGTGGGTGGATTCCTTGAGCCCAGGAATTCGAGACCAGCCTTGGCAACATGGCAAAACCCCCCTCTCTACTCAAAGTACAAAAAAAAAAAATTAGCCAGGCGTGGTGGCGTGTCCCTGTAGTCCCAGATGCTTGTGGGGCTGAGGTGGGAGGATCACTTGAACCCAGGAGGTAGAGGCTGCAGTGAGCCAAGATCACACCACTGCACTCCAGCCTGGGTGAAAAAGTAAGACCCTGTCTCAAAAAAAAAAAAAAAAAAAAAGAATATAAAAAGAGATAAAAGGTAAGCATACGTTACTTGTAATGTCTTATTGAGGAACCAATCATTCTATAAATAATGACCAGATAACCTATCTTTTCCCGTGTTAAAAGTTAAAAAAAATTAAATCATGTTTGATGAAAATCTTACTGCAATTGAAGGCATTTAACATGACAGTCTTTAAGTGGGCTACATAGATCCTTAGAAGAGTGTGAACCTAGCCTGGCATGGTGGCACGTGCCTATGGTCCCAGCTACTTGGGAAGCTAAGGTGGGGAAATCACCTGAGCCTGGGAGGTCGAGGCTGCAGTGAGCCAAGATCGTGCCACTGCACTCCAGCCTGGACAACCAGAGTGAGACCCTGTCTCAAAAAACACAAAAAATTGTGAACCAGTTAGGCATGGTGGCTCATGCCTATAATCCCAGCACTTTGGGAGGCTGAAGCGGGAGGATCACTTGAGGCCAGGAGCTCAAGACCACCCTGGGCAACACAGCTAGGCTGGGTTTCTTTACAAAAAAAACTTTTAAAAATTAGCCAGGCATGGTGGTGCATGCCTGTAATCTCAGTTACTTGGGAGACTATGGCAGGAGGATTGCTTGAGCCCAGGAGTTCGAGGTTACAGTAAGCTATCTATGATCATGCTACTATACCCTGGCCTTGGTGACAGAGCAAGGCCCTGTCTCTACAAAAGGAAAAGAAAGTGTGAACCACCTAAAATTCACCCCAAATTTCACAGGTATGTGAGCATATGTGAATTTTTTGTAGACAGTTTGTTGTTTTATCAGAGGCTAACAGAAGTATGGGACTCCTAAAAAGTTTAAGAACCACTAGTTAGACAAAGCATTTAAGCTGCTCCTGGTAATCTGTAGTCATGGAGAGTTATGCAGGGATGGAGTAGGGCAATGCCCTTGAAAGCTATCTGGATGTACAAGGCTTTCCTGTCCCTACGTCAAGTAACACTTAGTAAGCACTTACTAAATGCAGAGCTCTACATGGATTATCTCATTAAATCCCTCAACACTCATTGAAGAAAGAACGATAACATGAAGTCCATTATGCCCATTACAGACAGAGATAGTAATTAGGTCGAGGTCACATAGCTACCAAGGAGTGAGGCCAGATACCTATCTGGCTATGCTGGCTCCAAGCTGGCTCTCTATTATTGTGAGAAGTGGATTGAAACAAAAAGTAAATGGACTCTGACTGAGGATTCCTCTAAGAAGAGCATGTTATCAGGCCAGGCATGGTGGCTCATACCTGTAATCCTAGCACTTTGGGAGGCCAAGGCAGGAGGATCGCTTGAGCTCAGGAGTTTGAGACCAGCCTGGGCAGAATAATGAGACTTCGTCTCTACAAAAAATTTTAAAAATTAGCTGGGCATGGTGGTGCACGCCTGTAGTACCAGGTGTGAAGTAGCTGAGTTGGGAGGATCTCTTAAGACTAGCATGTCGAGGCTGCAGTGACCTGTCATCATGCCACTGTACTACAGCCTGGGTGACACAGCGAGACCCTGTCTCACAAAAAAAGAAAAAAAAAGAAAAAAGAAAAACAAGGATGTTATCTTCGGTTTATGGACATTGAGACATCATCAATTATGGCTGCTCAGAGACATTTCCCTCCTTTTTTCTAAGTTCTCCATTATGCTTCATACAGTTGAAGTCACTGGATAAGTGATTTCTGGGTAAATCAGGTGATGTTGTACTTATTTAATGCAATCAATGAAGGTTTCAAAGAGTTGAATGCTTTTTGACTATCTTATTGAAACACACTATTCACTGTAGGGAATCCTACATTACTATTACATTACTACATTACATTACTACATTACATTACTACATTACTATTACTACTATTACTACTGCAGGGAATCCTACACTATTCACTGTAGGATTCACTGTAGGGAATCCTAGAGTGACTCTTTGCAGTGACAACCCCTAAATCCTATGGGATCATAGTTCTGCACTCCAGGTACCAGGGCTCACCCCTGGAGATTCTAATTTGGTAGGGTTGGATGAGGCTCAAATGGCTGATTTTTTATAAAGCTCCACAGATGATTTTGCTGCACAGTAGGTCTGACATTCACTTGGTAGGTTTATATTTTTACATAATTCTTCTTTTTAAGTGAGGCTGGCCTATATTTAATAACTTGAGAATGATTTAAAATAATGCACTTTTACAGCACTCACACAAGGGTAAATGCTAAATACTAACATGTTCTCTATCCACCTGATTTATGCTAGCTTTGCCGATCTTAATTTCTAACTCTGTTAGGCTGAATACTTAAAGAAGCATGTTCAATAGCACTAAAACTGTATCTGTTAGCGTCTTATATACTCTGAGGCCATCTTCGTTGTAGGAGGCAATATTGCATAGACATTAAAAGTGTGGGTTCTGAAATAGAATTGCCTCGGTCAAGGACTACCTTCACTCAAGGACTAGCTGTGTAACCACAGGTCAGATGATTTAACGTCGGTTCTTTAATAATCTCTTCTACAAAACTGAAATTAATAACAATATCTGTTGCATAAATTTACTGTGAGACTGTCCATATAAATTCTTTATAACATTTTGTGGTTGTAATCTCTCAACTAAGAACTCAGAATCATCTCAAAAGCTACCATTTATTTATGTATTTATTTATTTATTTTTATTTTACTTTATTCTATTTTATTTTTGAGATGGAGTCTTGCTCTGTTGCCCAGGCTGGAGTGCAGTGGTGCGATCTCGGCTTACTGCAACCTCCACCTCCTGGGTTCCAGCAATTCTCCTGCCTCAGCTTCCCATGTAGCTGGGATTACAGGCGTGTACCACCACGCCTGGCTAATTTTTTTGTATTTTTAGTAGAGACAGGGTTTCACCATGTTGGCCAGGCTGGTCTCAAACTCCTGACCTCCAATGATCCACCCGCCTCGGCCTCCCAAAGTGCTGGGATTACAGGCGTGAGCCACCGCGCCCGGCCAAAATCTACCATTCGAATAGTATTATATGCTTCCTTCCAGAAAGAAAGGGGCCTCATTAACAAATCTGTGCACTGAATTTCACCTGCAAAATCTCCAGACAGTGAAAGAACCTCTGGCTGTGGCTTGTAGGGGTAACACAAACCCGTTAAAGATGAGAGAAAATAGAAGAGTAACTTCAGAAAGACTTAGTGGTTTAGTAAGCAGACTTTACCCAAGACGCAGCCATGGAGAATAATTTCTTCTTCTTCTTCTTTTTTTTTTTTTTTTTTTTTTTTTTGTTTTTTTGTTTTTTTGAGACAGTCTTGCTCTGTTACCCAGGCTGGAGGGCAGTGGCACAATCTTGGCTCACTGCAAACTCTACCTCCCAAGCTCAAGCCATCCTCCCACCTCAGCCTCCCAAGTAGCTGGGACTACAAGAGTACGCCACCACATCAGGCTAATTTTTGAATTTTTTGTAGAGATGGGGTTTTGCCATGTTGCCCAGGCTGGTCTGGAATTCCTGGGCTCAAACTATCCTCCTGCCTTAGTCTCCCAGAGTGCTGGGATTACAGGCATGAGCCACTGTGCCCCACTGAGAATAATTTCTGCAGAAAACAAATGTGTTTCTCCCATTAATGATGGGTAGATAGAGCTATTAGGAGTGTGTGGAGGAGAAGGAAGAGACTCCTACTCTAATGTCTATTGTATTAATAGAACTTCATGCTGACATAGCCAAATTCTGAATTCTCATGTAGAATTTGCATAAATATAACGTTTGACACTTCATTCAAAGATTCTATGAACACTATAATTTTTTTTTTTTCTGAAAATCACTCATTGAAAAGTCTTGCCTTTGCCTCATGGTGAGTGTGTGCGTCACCTTGTTAGCTTGATACTGCACGATATGTGGGGTCAGGGCTGGCCCCAGTTTGACATAGGCCCCTCTGTTGCTGCCAACTTCATAGTAGTTGGAGGCAGAAAAGATCGTTAATACCTACATCAAAACAGAAGAGAGACAGGCGTTCACATTCACTGAAGAAACCTTCACCCTCAATCCTATGTGGCCCAACTCAACTGCAGAAGCTGCTGTTTTTCCTAGTGCTCATCTGGGAATCCTTTTCTTTCTTTCTTTCTTTCTTTTTTTTTTTCTAAAGTCATCAATGCTAATAGGGCAAGAGTTGTGACTCAAGTCATAGAAATTTGAATTCCGATAGTTTCACAATGTATCTTCTTCACATTTTTATCCCAAGTGAAAATAGCAAGGGTCATAGAAAACACCATATTTGCTTCAACTTAGAGGCAAGCTGGGTATGATAAACCAGGATGGCCACTGCAATGAGCAAGAAGATGAGTTCTGAGAGCTGATGTGGTGCCTTAAAGCAGTTTTCTACGGAATGTTGTGGCTCCTCAGATGGTGTATGAAAGAAGTTTTCACAGTCAATACGTTGGGAAATGCTAGATACTGTATCTCTTCCTGAAGATTTACAGTGGTAGGAAACTAAAGGTACTCAGAAGTCCTGCAATAAAGAAACTTGTACAGTATAACCAGTGGTATTAGGTGAGACAAATATTGTAGGATTTGGAGATGTCCAAAGATTAGTCAGGATGTTAATTGTGCTCCTGAGAAGACAAATGATCCTGAATCCCTGCCTGGGGAGCGACCTGAAGAATAGAGGTGTGGCTGAGAAAACACTGGCCTTATATTTCCATTCATAAAATGGGACCATGTCAGTCAGGGCATTGGTGGACAGTGGCCTTAATCAAACTTTGGGTTTTAAAGAGGACATAAGAGTCAAGGATAAATGACTGTAAAGGACCTAGTTGCTTTGAGCAAGTAGGTAACAAATACAAGGTCTGTAGGTTGTTAGAAACTGAGAGCCTTTGCTCATCCAGGCCTGAGCCCTTCGGACTACTTTGGTGACACACAAGCCTGTACTGCTGCAGAGGGAGCACCCACCTTGCGGTTGTGACAGAATTCATAGCCTTCAGGTTTGCATTCGTGTGAACGGATCACGAATTGCAGGTTGTATTTTTGTAGCAACTGTTGTGTCACATCAGGCCCAAAATAACAGCCTCCTCCTCGAATAGTGTTGGCCTTGCAGCCCTCTTGAGCCATGGGATCACTCCACAGGATATCTACAACCTGAGAAGACCAAGAGATGATTTCCTTCCCAAAAACTAGATACATATTCATCCACAGTCATTCAAATGAAAGGAAGAGGAGGAGGAAAATATTTGAATAAAAATAAGTGAATAAATGTCCATGCAAGCAATATTTGACATACATTTATATTTTGGACCTCTAAGGTTCCAGAATTTCTTATTACTCACAAAATGAATGTGTGCATGCCTACATATTTGTCGACAAGCATATACCCACTTTCTTGAAAATAAATCTGATATGAAAGCTCAGTATGTAAAACAGATGAAGTTGTCCTGCTAGAAGCTTTGATCATGGCCAGTAGTCGTCAGTCAGTGCCAATGCTCCAGGCTACTGGACATTTGCCCTAAAGAGAAGGCGCAAGTCCTGGGACTGGCAAGAGAGTCTCTTGCATATTCACAAGACCCCAGACGTGGTCCTGGAAAAATGCAATTGACATTTTATTTCTTAAAGTAGTTTAAGAATTTTTTTTTTTTTTACAAATTGCAGAAGAGGCCAGGCATGGTGGCTCACACCTGTAATCCCAGTACTTTGGGAGGCTGAGGTAGGTGGACCATTTGAGGTCAGGAGTTCAAGACCAGCCTGGTCAACATGTGAAATCCCGTCTTTACTAAAAATACAAAAAAATGAGCCAGGCATGGAGGCGCACACCTGTAATCCCAACTATTCAGGAGGCTGAGGCAGGAGAATCACTGTAACCCGGGAGAGGGAGGTTGCAGTGAGCCGAGATCGTGCCACTGCACTCCAGCCTGAGTGACAGAGCAGGACTCCACCTCAAACAAACAAACAAACAAATAAATAATTGCAGAAGAGTTGAGAAATTTTTCTAGCATTTCAGTTTCTACTCTATTATTAATACTCAGGAAAACAATAACTGCCAGTCATACAATACTCAGATGAAATAACTGAATAATTTTGGTCATTGTCATTTAATACTTTCTTTTCTTTTGTTTTTTTTTTTGAGACAGAGTCTCACTCTGTTGCCCAGGCTGGAGTGCAGTGGTGCAATCTCGGCTTACTGCAACCTCCACCTCCCAGGTTCAAGCGATTCTCCTGCCTCAGTCTCTCGAGTAGCTGAGATTACAGGCGTGTGCCACCATGCCCAGCTAATTTTTGTATTTTTTAGTAGAGACAGGATTTCACCATGTTAACCAGAGGCTGTTCTCGAATTCCTAACCTCAGATGATCCTCCCACCTCAGCCTTCCAAAGTGCTGGGATTACAGGCGTGAGCCACCACACTTAGCCAACATTTAATGCTTTCTAAAAGTACTTTTGAAAAGAAAAACTTCATTCGATTTGTAAATATCAAGACATTAACACTGAGTCAGTTTGCAAAAGGAAAGACCTATACTTTATAATTTCAATTCTAAATTGGTGTTGAAGCCCAGATCAATAACTGACAGAACATTAACTAAACTCACCATCTCTTTCTCCGAGGCTTCTAGACTCAGAGTCAGCTGCAACTTCTCTTTCTCACTACCCTCCATCCAATCAATCAGCAAGTTCTGCTAATTTTAGCTCTTAAATAATTCTGAATTTCTTTCTTTCTTTTTTTTTTTTTTTTTTTTGAGACGGAGTCTCGCTCTGTCGCCCAGGATGGAGTGCAGTGGCACGATCTCGGCTCACTGCAAGCTCTGCCTCCTGGGTGCATGACATTCTCCTGCCTCAGCCTCCCGAATAGCTGGGACTACAGGCACCCACCACCATGCCTGGCTAATTTTTTTTTGTATTTTTAGTAGAGACGGGGTTTCACCGTGTTAGCCAGGATGGTCTCTATCTCCTGACCTCGTGATCCACCTGTCTTAGCCTCCCAAAGTGCTGGGATTATAGGCATGAGCCACTGCGCCCGGCTGAATTCATTTATTTATTGGGTGAACTGTACGAGATTGCCATTCTTATGGGTCAGAAATGGTTGAATACCAGCAAGTTCCTATAATTCTGTTAACACTACTACAGGCCAGGCACAGCAGCTCAGGCTGGGTGCAGTGGCTCACGTCTGTAATCCCAGCACTTTGGGAGGCCAAGGTGGGTGATTGCTTGAGCCTCAGGAGTTCAAGACCAGCCTGGGCAACATGGTGAAATGCTATCTCTTCAAAAAATACAAAAATTAGCCAGGCATGGTGGTGCACACCGGTAGTCCCAGCTACTGGGGAGGCTGAGGTAGGAGGATCATCTGAGCCTGGGAAGTACAGGCTGCAGTGAGTCATGATCATGCCACTGTACTCCAGCCTGGGCAACTGGAGTGACATTGTCTCAAAGAAAAACAAAAACAAAAACAAAACAAGCTCACAATAATCATCTCCCACCTGGACAGCTACAACAGCCTTTTCAGGGCTCTCTCTGCCATAGTCATCATCGGAGAAGTCGGCTGCCTAAGCCATCTATTTTGGCAAGTAATGTTAGCGCCTACTCAATGTCCATTCTCCTCTTCCTTCTTCCGTACTGACAGAACTGCGGGTTTGGGGTGGCAGGGTGCCTCGCTGCATACTACTTACTCTCCAAGTCTCCCCTGCAGCTAGGGGTGGCCATGTGACACAGTTCTAGAGATCTGGGGACAGCTCTTGCCTGGTAACAGAGGAAAGAAGCGGCTGCCTAGCCCTTTTGGCCTTGAACTATGGCAGCTATATTACTGACACATTAAAAAAAAATAGCACACAATAGCATCCAACAAATCGTAGCTTATCTTCTTACCCTACTAGTGCTCAATCACTAACCCAAGTATTATCAGGCAATAGAGCCTAACAGCCACACAACCCCATCTTTTATAAAACTCTAAAACATATGAGTCATTAGGCAAATACTAGTGTCCTTCTGGGGTGTTGTTACCCCAGAAAGAGAGAGAAAGAGGGGCCTCAAAACATACCCTGAGTTTCCATGGAAGGGAGAGGTTTGACCTGTTGGCAGCCACATGGTAGGAAGCAGCGCCTGGCCACGCTCACCTGCCTCCACTCCTCCTGAGTGGGCTTCCGCAGCTCTCCGGCTTCAGAGTCTGCTTCTGAGGCTGAGCGGAAGGGCTCCTCTTTCTCTCCGGTCACCAGGAGGCCTGCTTGCTGCCGGCACCGCTCTAGCTCCAGTTCCACGGAGCTCCGCACCTGCCGGGAGAGCTCCCGCCCGTCCAGGGAACCGCTGCAGGGGATGCTGGAGGACCTGCTGGTTTTCTGGGCCTTGTAGGAGCCAAGCCGAAGGGGCGAAGAGGGAAGAGAGCGGCTTTCGGGGAGAAACCATGGGATGGGTCCCTGTGCAGAGCTCTTCTGGTTGGCTTTTCTCTTCTCCTCCATCTGCTTCTCACTCTTCTGTCTCGTTTTGCACCTCATGGTGGAAACTATCTAAACACGTCCAGAAAGAGATACAGATGCTGGAATGAAACTGTAGGCCCAGACAGGTGTGGTGGCCCACTCCTGTAATCCTAGAACTTTGGGAGACTGAGCCCAGCAGAACACTCAAGCCCAGGAGTTCAAGACCAGCCTGAGCAACATGGCAAGACCCTGTCTCTACAAAAAATACAAAAAAATGAGCTGGTCATGGCGGCACATGCCTGTAGTCCCAGCTACTAGGGAGGCTGAGGTGGGAGGATCACTTGAGCCCAGAAGGTCAAGGCTGCAGTAAACTGAGATTGAACCACTGCACTCCAGCCTGAGCAACAGAGGGAGACCCTGAAAAAAGAAAGAAAGAAAGAAAAGAAACAGAGAAGCCAGGTGCGGTGGCTCACGCCTGTAATCCCAGCACATTGGGAGCCCGAGGCAGGCTGATCACCTGAGGTTGGGAGTTCGAGACCAGCCTGACCAACATGGAGAAACCCCATCTCTACTAAAAATACAAAATTAGCTGGACGTGGTGGTGCATGCCTTTAATCCCAGCTACTTGGGAGGCTGAGGCAGGAGAATTGCTTGAACCCGGGAGGTGGAGGTTGCGGTGAGCCAAGATTGCACCATTGCACTCCAGCCTGGGCAACAAGAGTGAAACTCCATCTCAAAAAAAAATAAACAATAAAAAAGAGAGAGAGAAAGAAAGAGAAAGAAAAAAGAAAGAGAAAGAAAGAAGAGGAAGAAAAAGAAAGAAAGAGAGAAAGGAAGGAAAGAAGGGAAGGAAGGAAGGAACTGTAGGTCCTTTGAGAGTACCACTTTGACACCCAGGTCAGTCCTAAACACTGGTGCCCACAGACACGTGCTGGTCGGTTCACTGTTCCTGGCCTGGGACAAGGTAAGTACAGCCCTTGAGAGTAAGTCTGAGAAACATTTATAGCAATATGATATTGTCATGACAGTCAAGCACATGATCAGTGGGCTTGTATCTTTTGTTTGTATTTCCTTTTTCTTTTTTTTTTTTAACTTTTATTTTAGGTTTGGGGGTATATGTGAAGGTTTGTTACATAGGTACACACATGTCACGGGGGGTTGTTTTACATATTATTTCATCATTTTTCTAATAATTCATATTTATTGTATTTTACGAAAGTATTGATCTGCAACAAATTGGAAGTTTATAAAACCTGGTCCTTCACATATAATTCGAGAAACACTAACCTAGTTCATCGTTTCTGTCTGGGAGACCAGTGATTTTTTTAGACAAGGATAGGAAAGGGCAACTCTGTCTCAGGCCAGTCCTCATTGACTTTCCTGTCATTCCACAGATGCTAAAACAAAGAAAAAGAATCAAAGTATATAGGTGAGAAATAGGAAGAGGAAAAACTTGACTCTTGCTGCAGAGGAGGCAGCACTTAATGGTACTTTAGAGGAAGTGCTCTTGTACCCATTATCTTGCCTGTTGGGGAAGGACAGGGGAGGGGAGGGAGCTCCTCTTTTCAGCCTGGACCTAATCAGAAAGACACTCCTTGCCACAGGGAATTGAATAGAGTCCCTCTCACTTGCGGTCATCATGGCACTGGGACTGGGCTGAGGACATAAGTGGCACGAATTCTGATCAGGGGTCAGGCCACAGAGCAGATTGTAGCAGCGAGCAAAAAGAGAGAGCAGCCATTCCTGCTGTGCCTCAGTGCTATGGTGAACCCCGAGGGGGAAGACTTCCATGGTATATCCACAATAAAGGGCTTGTTCACAAAAGGAACTCTGTGTGAGCACATAATCAAAGAACGAGAACTTTCTGCAAATAGATCTAAGGACTGTGATACAAGAAAGCCATGTCCCAGCTTGGACTGGCTTAGGGCAAGAACAAAGAAGGACACCCAGAGAGGGGCAGCAGAGCTGACTGATGTTTGAAGGACAGTCCAGAGTGAAGAGAATAGAACAGAGCTTATTATCTGACATTGGACAAGCGTTAATCACTTTCTAGGCAGTTCCAATCTTGGGCATAGAGAGTGCAAAGCCACAAAATGTAAACCAACTCATAACAACCTTCTTGCTCCTTGTTGGCACACAGTGAGGGCCAGTCCACCAGTCCCACCTCTTCCGATTCTCAGGTATTTTATTATTATATTTTTTTAGATGGAGTCTCGCTCTGTCACCAGGCTGGAGTGCAGTGGTGCGATCTCAGCTCACCAAAACCTCTGCTTTATATTCCCAAGCAATTCATATTGACTCAAACTCATGTTCTTAATTCAAAAGAAAATCTCTGCAAATAAGCAGACCCTCCTTGTTAGAAGATGGTTTATTTAATGGTACTGGAGAAAGCCCTGATGACTAGCAAATGATTCCTCCCATTCACACACATTCCTCTCCTGGTAAGAAGTCCTATTAATGACTGTTTTCCCCATCTTATGTTTCCAGTGATTTTTAACATCCACTGTAGACTGATGTCCCACACCTTAACCTAGTGGAGGGGAGGCTCCAGTACACGAGGGATTGTAACTGGCCCTGCTAGGGTCACCTGCAGCCTGCAGATAGGTCTTGCTTGCCTTGCAATGTTCATAAAATTTTTAAAATGGTATTTTGACATTTGAAATTTGGAGGATTTTATATTAAGGTCTAGATTTTGCTTTAAAAGTCTCCTGAAAAATCTTCTAATACTGGCTCATAAGTGAGTAGCTGCTTCCTACTTTAACATGGGCAAAATCTGTCCAGTTCTCATCTAGGTTTGCAACCCGGCATTGTTCTGTCCCATCTTTGCTTCAACAAAAATGTAGCTCATTTACTATTTATAATAATCAGGCAGAAAAAATATTGTGCCTTCTGCTTTCAATACTATCTCTGCAATAAGGAGAAATTAACATTTATCCTTATCTTACATATGGAAAACTTAGTAACTGTAGAGTTTTTTTGTCAGATTCTTCTGGGTATTTTCTTTCTTATAATAAAAATTAGAAGCACTGGTAAGGAACAATCAGAACTGATATTCTTTTTCTATCTTTGTTAGGAGACTTACATGGCCAATTGGATGACTTAATATTTATATTTTATAAGGTATGAATGTTCAAATTAAGTTGCTTTCTTGCTCTGAGGCTTAATTTAGAAGCTCAAATTCAGTATCAATTGAACAAATGCTTAAATATTACTTGAATTTTTAAAACGTTATTATTTACTTTTATTTTTTTTTTGAGATAGGGGTCTCACTCTCACTTAGGCTGGAGTGCAGTGGTGCAATCTCGGCTCGCTCAATCTCCGCCTCCCAGATTCAAGCAATTCTCCTGCCTCAGCCTCCCGAGTAGCTGGGAGTATAGGTGCGCATCACCACGTCCAGCTAATTTTTGTACTTTTAGTAAAGACGGGGGTTTCACCATGTTGGCCAGGATGGTCTCCATCTCTTGACCTCGTGATCCACCCGCCTCGGCCTCCCAAAATGCTGGGATTACAGGCGTGAGCCACTGTGCCCGGCCCAGGTAATTTTATTTTAAGGATGTTGTTATCTGCTCCAAGCAGCATCCCTAACTTGAGGAGATTAATAGTGTTAATATGTATTGAGCCTTTTCCAAATAGGCGCTGTTCTGGGCATTTTCTATAAATTAGTTGATTAACCACCATACCACTCCTATAAGATAGCATCTTTTATAGTACAGATAAGAAAACTGAGGCACAAAATACTAAGACTCTTCCAGGACTGAATCCAGATAGTCTGACTCTGGAGCCCATACCTCTCTGTACTTCTCTCTCAAGTAGTCCTTGGACTGTATCATTTGCTACATCACCCTCTCTCCAGAGCTTTGCAAACCAAACATTGGGAAGTTAGTTTTTTGCTAAGCCACAGAAAATAAACTTTTCGTTAGCATTCTTTCCCAGAGTTCCTTCTTCTATGTTTACATAATTAAATATGATTCTTCCCATGAGATAATTTGCTCTACTGTGGCTTGCTGTCTCTGCCTCCAGACATACATGCAGCTGGACAGAATGTTTGAGTTGAAAGTTTGTGAGAAAATCAAGATACAACTGATGGCTAGGTGTGGTCACTTATGCCTATAATCCCAACACTTTGGGAGGCCAAAGTGGGAGAATTACTTGAGCCCAGGAATTCAAGACCAGCCTGGGCAACATAGTGAGACCCCATCCCTATAAATACTTTTTTTTTTTTTTGGAGACAGAGTCTCACTCTGTCGCCAGGGTGGAGTGCAGTGGCACAATCTTGGCTCACTGCAGTCTCTGTCTCCTGGGTTCAAGTGATTCTCCTACCTCAGCCTTCTGAGTAGCTGGGACTACAGGCGCACGCTGCCATGCCTGGCTAATTTTTTTGTATTTTTAGTAGAGACGGGGTTTCATCATGTTGGCCAGGATGGTCTTGATCTCCTGACCTCGTGATCCACCCATCTCAGCCTCCCAAAGTGCTGGGATCACAGGCATGAGCCACCGCATCCAGCATAATTTTTTTTTTTTTTTTGACACGGAGTCTCGCTGTGTCACTCAGGCTGGAGTGCAGTGGCACGAGCTCAGCTCACCAAAACCTCTGCCTCCCAGGTTCAAGCGATTCTCCTGCCTCAGCCTCCTGAGTAGCTGGGATTACAGGTGTGCACCACCACACCTGGCTAATTTTTGTATTTTTAGTAGAGAAGGGGTTTCACCATGTTGGTCAGGCTGGTCTCGAACTCCTTACCTCATGATCCACTGGCCTCCGACTCTCAGAGTGCTGGGATTACAGGTGTGAGCCATCACGCCCGGCCCTCTACAAATAATTTTTTAAAAATTAGCCAAGCATGATTGTGTGTGACTGTAGTCCCAGCTACTCGGGAGGCTGAGGCTGGAGGATTGCCTCAGCCCAGGAGGTCAAGGCTGCAGTGAGCCGTGATCGTGGTACCACACTCCAGTCTGGATGACAGAGTGAGACCTTGTCTCAAAAACAAACAAACAAAAAAAGATAAAACAGATGTGTAAGTGAAAACCCTGAGTTTGGGTGTACAGGGACACAGCAATTTCTAGTTACCAAACCACAAGGAGTCATGTCCTTACTTTCTAAATGGTAGCTAAGTCTAGAAACCACTCATTAGGGGTGGCAGAGTAACAAGAAACCTGGGTCTCTGGACAACTTCATAGAACCAAACTGCCATTTCAGCCAACAATTGCCTATTCCAGGGTTCAAACCCAGGTCTGTCTCACTCTAAAGCTGTATTCTTTCATTTCATGTATGTCTCATATACACAGACTTTCATATCCATATCCATTAGAATTGCCCAAAGTTGAAGTAGACTGATTGTTCCCTGTCTTTGGAACTTCCCAGGAAAATGTTGTCATGGATGTTGTAGCAGCATTTCCTGTGTGGGATGAGTCAAGTTTAAGAGTTAAGTGTAAGAAAATAGAACCTTTGCTTCCTAGCTTTCCATTTCCAAAATGAAATGGAAAATAGAAATCTATTGTTATTGGTAAATCATACATTCTGTCTCGTACTCTTCCACCTCCAACCCCAACACATTCTGGTTATTTTGTGTTCCTTTAGGGCAGGCACCATCTCTGTTTCATCTTTTTACCTCTGTAACACTTTCTTTGCACATAGTAAGCACTCAAAGCATATTTGTTGAGTTTAACTGAAATTGATCTTCATCTTTTTTTTCTGCCAACTAGCACGCTCTCTGAATGTAGTAGTAGGCACTAAATACATATTTCTTGACTTTAATTGAAGGTAATATGAATTATTTGGGAAACGTAGGCTCTTTAGGTGGCAATAATTGAGAGGTAGTATTTAGAATTATCTAGATCCAATGGCAGATAACACGGCACTGGTTGCTACTCCCCACTGGCATGTACATGGTAGACATGACTAAGTGACTACAGCACAGTTGCCCCCTAGCCCAACTGCAGATTCTCAATCTTTTTTGTTTTAGAAACACGTTCTCACTGTGTCCCTGCAAGATGGAGTGCAATGGCAATCAGAGCTCACTGCAGCCTCCCAAGTAGATAAGACTACAGGCCCATGCCACCACTCCCAGCTAAGTTTTTAATTTTTTTGTAGAGACAGAGTTTTGCTATGTTGCCCAGACTGGTCTCAAACTCCTGGTCTCAAGCAATCTTCCTGTCTTCTAAAGTGCTGAGATTATAGGTGTGAGACACTGTGCCCAGCCTCCATACTCTTAATGGCCTCCACACTCTTAACAGCCATAATCAGTTGACTGCAGTCAGCATGTAAGATGACATTTATATTGGCAATGAAACTGGGCATTATGGTGAAATTTGTATTATTTCATTAACCACTACCTTGCTCCTCTCTATTTTGTCCAAAAGCTCCAGATCAGTTATGTCTGACACCCCACCATGAAGAATTAGAACTTTCTCATCTATCAGAGTGGCCAGTGGAAGCCAACAGAAAACATCTTGCAGGGTTCTTAGTATTTCCTTCCCGTGTACCTGGAAAAAATGATATAAACAAAATGTTATCAAATAATTCACTCAACTTATCTGAACTGAGAGAAACTTTTGTCTTTAAAGGCAGCGCACCTTGTATTTATTCATCACTTCCTTGGTGAAGCCATATCTAGATTTAGAAGCACAAATAGATATTAGAGTAAACTGGGTGACAATAATCAGGGCATAATCACATTTTTAGAAGAATGCATATTCTGGGTATATGTACTTAAATACATAGAAAAGAGACTGAGGAATAATCACCAAAATGTTTACAATTATATCATTATCCCTGGGTAGAGAAATTATGGGATATTTTAATTTTCTTCCTTTTACTTATCTGTATTTCCTGCTTTACTATCATGACTCTCTATCATTTATATGATAGAGTATGTGTATGCAAAAACAAATTCAATGGTTTCATTGGAATAGTAAAATAATGTGTAAATTTAAAAAAAAATCTGGGCTGGGCATGGTGGCTCACGCCTGTAGTCCCAGCACTTTGGGAGGCCGAGATGGGTGGATCGCGAGGTCAGGAGATCGAGACCATCCTGACTAACACGGTGAAACCCCGTCTCTACTACAAATACAAAAAATTAGCCGGGTGTGGTGGCAGGCTCCTGTAGTCCCAGCTACTCAGGATGCTGAGGCAGGAGAATGGTGTGAACCCAGGAGGCAGAGCTTGCAGTGAGCCGAGATCGCACCACTGCACTCCAGCCTGGGCGACCAAGCGAGACTCCGTCACAAAAAAAAAAAAAAAAAAAAAAAAAAAAAAAAAAATCTGGGCTGGACGCGGTGGCTCATGCGTGTTATCCCAGCACTTCGGGAGGCTGGGACAGGTGTATCACCTGAGGTCAGAAGTTCGAGACCAGCCTGGCCAACATGGTGAAACCCGTCTCTACTAAAAATACAAAAAAAAAATTAGCCGGGAGTGGTGGCAGGTGCCTGTAATCCCAGCTACTTGGGAGGCAGAGGCAGGAGAATCGCTTGAAACTGGGAGGTGGAGGTTGCAGTGTGCCAAGATTGTGCCATTGCACAGCCTGGGCAACAAGAGTGAAACTCCATCTCAAAAAAAAGAAAATCTGGCTGTGTGCGGTGGCTCACGTCTGTAAATCCCAGCACTTTGGGAGGCCAAGGCGGTGCAGATCACTTGAGGTCAGGAGTTTGAGACCAGCCTGGCCAACATGGTGAAGCCCTGTCTCTAATAATAATACAAAAATTAGCTGGGCATGGTGGTGCGTGCCTGTAATCCCGGCTACTCGGGAAGCTGAGGCAGGAGAATCACTTAAACCCAGGAGGCAGAGGTTGCAGTGAGCCAAGATTGCACCTGCACTCTAGCCTAGGCGACCGAGTGAGACTCTGTCTCCAAAAAAAAAAAAATTTTTTTTTGAATGTTATATACTGTGTATTCTGCTTTTTAAAAAAATTGGAAAACTAGTTTTAAAGGCATTTAACAAATAAGAAGTTCTGGAGAAATAACGTTTTACATACAACAAACAAACATCAAATACTCAAGCATGTTTTGACTTGTACCGTAAGTTCACCATATGGTCCTCATGGTTTCCTCTGTTAAGATGGAACTCTTTGGGGTAAACCAGCATGAAGGCAAAAAGAATCATCAGGATCTCTACTGAATCCTTGCCTCGATCCACAAAGTCACCGTTGAACACATATGACCGTTCTGGCGACGGGAGGCCATTCTTTTCAACAAGGAGACCAGTGAAAGAATGAATGAGAGGAAGGAAATAGGAAATCAGGTTAAAACCAGTAGGCATTTGACAATCACATCATGTCTAACACCAATTCTGTGCTTTCTAGGTCTCCTCCAAGCATGAAATGTCAGTAAATGATGGAAGTATCTTCTATTGGTCTTATATTTCCTTTCCAGAGAGGCTAAGGTTAGGAGATGCTCCTTTAGACAAAGCCTGAGTGTTGCCATGTGGTGTGGAGCAAAGGGCACCAAACTTGTGATCCAAAGGCCAGTTTTAAGTCCTGGCCACACTATCTTTAACTAGAAATAATAATACCTGCCATAGATTTCTCAGGATTAAACAAGATAATGCATGGGAAAATGCTTTGGGAAATGTAGTATGTGTAGAAAGTAATATTCCATTAAAAAATATTATACTCATCTCCCTTGTTATATGTTCTACACATTATAACTAAAATATATATGAAAATAGCTTTTGGTTGTTTTGATAATAATCAGTTTTCTTTATGTGAAAGAAAGAAAATCAATTGCTAAATATTTATTTATTTATTTATGTTTTAAGAGACAGGGCCTCACTATGTTGCCCAGGCTGACCTCAAACTCCTGGCCTCAAGTGATCCTCCCACTTTGGCCTCCCAAATGCTGGGATTACAGGCATGAGCCACTGCATCTGGCCCCTTCTAGTTATTAACCAAACATTTTAAGTTTGTTAAATAGTTTGCAAAAATGTACTAGAATATAATGCAATGCTGACTTTTCTATTATTTATTTGCTGCAACAGAGTAGCAAATATTATTAAAAATAATATCTTAGGCTGGGCACAGTGGCTCACGCCTGTAATACCAACACTTTGGGAGCTGAGGTGAGTGGATCACTTGAGTTCAGGGGTTCGAGACCAGCCTGGCCAACATGGCCAAACCCCGTCTCTATAAAAAATATTAAAAATTAGGCCATCGTAGGCCAGGCGCGGTGGCTCACACCGGTAATCCCAGCACTTTGGGAGGCTGAGGCAGGTGGATCATGAGGTCAGGAGTTCGAGACCAGCCCGGCCAAGATGGTGAAACCCTGTCTCTACTAAAAATACAAAAATTAGCCGGGCGTGGTGGTGCACGCCTGTAGTCCCAGCTACTTGGGAGGCCGAGGCAGGAGAATCGCTTGAACCTGGGACGCGGAGGTTGCAGTGAGCCGAGATCGTGCCATTGCATTCCAGCCTGGGTGACAAGAGCGAAACTCTGTCTTAAAAAAAAAAAAATTAGGCCATCATGAGACAGGTTAGTTTTACCCTACTGATGATCTGTTGTTGCCATGGTAATCCTGCTCAGTACCAACCTGCAGGTTCAGACATTTGGTGTATGTGCTTGGCTAAGGAGCCAATGGAGCAAAGCTACCCTCTGTGGGATTTTGACTGAATGCCTCTAAGTCAGAATCCCGCCCAGGCTGAACCACAGGGCAGCGCTGCAGGGCCTCAGTTGGCCTCGGATAGCCAGTCTCCCAGTGGCCTGGGATAGCCAGTCTCCGGCCATCCCCGCCGGCCGGCAGTTCGGCTCAGCAAGCGCGCAGGTACCCGAGGCCGGTGCGGAGAGTCCCTCCTCCTGGGAAACCGGGTGCAGCCGGAAAGGCGGCCGCCCCCTCACCCGTCATGCAACGGCACGTTCGTGGGGAACCTGACATTAAACTGTTCGTAGATGACCTGCTTCTGGGTCAGGATTTCGCACTGAGCAAAGCAGCTCCCTCGCTGTGATCTACTGAAAGTCAGCCCTCGACACAAGGGTTTGAAAAAGAAAAATTGAAAAAAATAAAGAAATTAGGGCATGTTGGCATGCACTAGTGGTCCCAGCTACTCGGGAGGCTGAGGTGGGAGGATTGCTTGAACCTGGGAGGCAGAGGTTGCAGTGAGCCTAGATCGCACCACTGCACTCCAGCCTAGGTGACAGATTGAGACCCCCATCTCAAAAAAATAAAAATAAATAATAATATTTTAAAACTTCAAGTAATATTTAAGCATTTGTTCAATTGATACTGAATTTGAGCTTCTAAATTAAGCTTCAGAGCAAGAAAGCAACTTAATTTGAACATTCATACCTTATAAAATATAAAGATTAAGTCATCCAATTGGCCATGTAAGTCTCCTAACAAAGATAGAAAAAGAATATCAATGCTGATTGTTCCTTACCAGTGCTTCTGATTTTTATTATAAGAAAGAAAATACCCAGAAGAATCTGACAGAAAAAACCCTACAAAGTTTTCCATATGTAAGATAAGGATAAATATTAATTTCTCCTTATTGCAGAGATAGTATTGAAAGCAGAAGGCATCATATTTTTTCTGCCGGATTATTATAAATAGTAAATGAGCTACATTTTTATTGAAGCAAAGATGCGATAGAACAGTGCAGGGTTGCAAACCTAGATGAGAACTGGAGAGATTTTGCCCACGTTAAACTAGAAAGCAGCTACTCACTTATGAGCCAGTGTTAAAAGATTTTTCAGGAGACTTTTAAAGCAAAATCTAGATCATAATATAAAATCCTCCAAATTTCCAATGTTGAAATACCATTTTTAAAAGTTTATGGGCCGGGCGGGTGGCTCACGCCTGTAATCCCAGCACTTTGGGAGGCTGAGACGGGCGGATCACGAGGTCAGGAGATAAAGACCATCTCGCCTAACACGGTGAAACCCCATCTCTACTAAAAATACAAAAAATTAGCCGGGCGTGGTGGCGGGCGCCTGTAGTCCCAGCTACTCAGGAGGCTGAGGCAGGAGAATGGTGTGAACCCGGGAGGCGGAGCTTGCAGTGAGCCGAGATTGCACCACTGCCCTCCAGCCTGGGCGACAGAGCGGGACTGTGTCTCAAAAAAAAAAAAAACAAAAAAAAACTTTATGAACATTGCAAGGCAAGCAAGACCATCTGCAGGCTGCAGGTGACCCTAGCAGGGCCAGTTACAATCCCTCCTGCACTGGAGCCTCCACTAGGTTAAGGTGTGGGATGTCTGTCTACAGTGGATGTTAAAAATCACTGGAAACATAAGATGGGGAAAACAGTCATTAACAGGACTTCTTTCCAGGAGAGGAATGTGTGTGGATGGGAGGAATAATTTGCTAGTCATCGGGGCTTTCTCAAGTACCATTAAATAAACCATCTTTTAACAAGGAGGGTCTGGTTATTTGCAGAGATTTTGTTTTGAATGAAGAACATGAGTTTGAGTCAGTAGGAATTGCTTGGGAAAATAAAGCAGAGGCTGGGCCCTGAGGTCCATGATCCCCTTCGCTGCACCACCACCTCTTTTTTAGGTAAATGTGGAGTGAATATGCAAATCGTGGATCTGAAGGGGTTAAATTTGGCTTATCATCACATCTCCCTGCAGCCCGCCACTCCTCTTGCATCCCCACACAGGTAGAGCGTTCTTCTTTGTGTCCAGCATGGAAAGCCGTTTCTGACCAGCTCTTACCACACACTGTGATCTCCTCGCTGTAACAGGTTGAGACCCGGTTGATGTTTGGCAGCTGTACCAGATGTTTCTTGGTTTCATACAAAAGGTTCAAGACGTAGCGAGCATGGAGCTGCTACTGGGAGGAAGAGGAGGGAAGGAAGAAAACAACACTGATATTCGTGAGGGAAAATGGTCCTTACCTTTACTGCTTAACAACCCCCATCACCTAAGACCCCAAAAGTAACCCCAGTAAACTGCTCCTGGGACTATGCACGGATTCTTTCTTTATCACTCAACTTCTGCCCTTGTTTCTGCTTCTCATCATTCCCACTTGTCCCCCCTGCAAATATTGAGCTACTTTTCTCTTTCCTCTCTACTCTATTAAATGCTTCCTTGCCTTTAGCATGGGAAGACTATGTGATTGTTTCAGTAAAGTATGACTAAGTGCAGGTGTGTTGATGGTACTTAGTGATCCTGTCATTACTGGAATATATCAGCTCAGCTCCTCCTGCAATGAGTTACATTCATGTGGAAGAGGGGAAGGATTGAATTCTGATATAGAGCCAGAAGCTGACTATCTCGCTACCTCTACCCTACCATCAGAGTTCCAAGCCACTGTCATCTTTCGCTTGGACGATTGCAGTAGTCTCTTGACTGGTCACCCTACTTTGGCCCTTGCCGCCTACACTGTCTTAATACAGCAACCAGAATGATTATTTTAAAAAACAAGTCAGGGCTTGGTATGATGGCTCACGCCTGTAATCCCAGCACTTTGGGAGGCCGAGGTAGGCAGATCATGAGGTCAGGAGATTGAGACCATCCTGGCTAACATGGTGAAACTCCATCTCTACTAAAAATATAAAAAAATTAGCCGGGTGTGGTGGCGGGTGCCTGCAGTCGCAGCTACTCAGGAGGCTGAGGCAGGAGAGTCACTTGAACCCAGGAGGCAGAGGTTGCAGTGAGCTGAGATCGCGCCACTGTACTCCAGCCTGGATGACAGAGCGAGACTCTGTCTCAAAAAAACAAAACAAAAAAACAAGTCAGATTATGTCATTCCTATGTCTGCTGTCTCCCTGACTCTTTCGGAAGAATAAAAGTCCACCCCCTCACCTCCATTACTCTTCCCCTGGCTCCCTCTTCTCCAGCCACAGTGGCCTCCTGAGGTTCGTGAACAGTCCAGGCAAGTTTCTGCTTCAGGGCTTTTCCATGTGTTCCTCCCTTTACCTGGAACGCTCTTTCTCCGGCGCATTCCTCACCACCTTAGATCTTTGCTCAGAAATCACCTTCCCAGACAACTCTATAAAATTGCTATTTCTTCCATCCGTAACTTAGTTTATTCTTTTCCATAGCTCTCATCGCCTTCTAATATACTGCATAATTGTCTTATTTATTGTTATTTATTGTTCATTGTCTGCCTCCCCGATTGAATGCCAGCCCCATAAGGGCAGAGATTTTATCTGTTTTGTTCACTGCTGTATCCTCAGTGCCCAGAGCAATGTGGGGCACAAAGCAGTGCTCAGTAGTTATGTGTGGGATGAATGAACAATGAGAGATTATGTGATTAGGAAGAAAAGCTGTCAATCATCAGTACCGGCTGATTGACTGCAAGGTCCTGGCTAAGCACAGCAGGGGTAGAATCTCTCTAGTGGACACATGACATGAACACCCTAAATCTGGGGCCATTCTTTCTGTGCTGGGTTTGGTCTCCCTTCACACATTTCATGGAGTTGGTAGTGACCCAGGTTCCCCAGGTGAGCTTACTTGTTTCAGTCTGAATGCTTCTACCAGGGCAGTTGCATGGTCAGGCAGGAGTGGGAAGGAGAGGCGTGGCCCCGTGTAACTGTCGGGTACCTCTATGGACTCATAGTCACTGCATTTCTCCATCTCGGAGTCCTGGGAGAATCTGTCCTCAGTGAATATGCGGGTCAGGAAGTCCCCTAGTCCAGATAGAAAAGGGGGATCAGCTTATGATCATCTGATCATGCAGTCTGTGGGCACTATAGAATAGTCCTTGGCTGGGCACGGTGGCTCTCTAATCCCAGAAATTTGCGGGGCCAAGGAGGGAGGATTGCTTGAGCCCAGGAGTTTGAGAACAGCCTAGGCAACATAGGGAAACCTTGCCTCTACAAAAAAAATTTAAAAATTTAGCCAGCCATGGTGTCGCACACCTGTAGTTCCAGCTACTCAAGAGGCTGAGATGGGAGGATCACATAAGCCTGGGATGCAGAGGTTTCAATGAGCAGAGATGATACTACTGCACTCCAGCCTGAACGATGGAGTGAGACCCTGTCTCAAAAAAAAAAAAAAAAAAAAAGTCCTTCCCTGGACTATTGAAGCAGGACATGGTTAATCTGGCTTCAGCTTCAGCTCCAGCACAGAAGAGGAAAAAGGAAGGAGAAAGTGACAACAGTCTAGGATGGGCAGGAGGAAAAAGTCATGCTTTCTACTTTTATTCTAAAAGATCAAGATTTGTCAGACTTAGAGAGTACAGAAATTTAGGGACCTGGATTTGCAAGCAGAAGGAAAGGGGAAAGCCAGTGTGGAAAAATCACAGGTATTTATGTTGCATTTAGTGAGTGGAACAGGTGCATCAGACCTGGCAGTGCCTTCCAGCAGCTTCCAGCTGCCAGCATTGGCATCTCCAGACTGAGGACTTATTTCCTGGATCCGGATGGCAGGCCAGAAATGCTATGGAATTAACAACCTCCTGGCTTGGCTCAGTGGTTCACGCTTGTAATGCCAGCACTTTGGGAGGCCGAGGCAGGTGGATCGCTTGAGGCCAGGAGTTCAAGACCAGCCTGGTTAACATGGTGAAAGCCCATCTCTACTAAACATATAAAAAATTAGCTAGGTGTGTTGGTGCACACCTGTAATCCCAGCTACTTGGGTATCTGAGGTTCAATCACTTGAACCCGGGAGGTAGAGGTTGCAGTGAGCCAAGATCATGCCACTGCACTCCAGCCTGGGTCACAGAACGAGACTCTGTCTCAAAAAAAAAAAAAAAGAAAGAAAAGAAAAAGCCTCCTTCCTATACTTCTCTCCCACCTCCCCAGCCGCTTTCAACCAATGACTCCTGGAGTTGACACAGAAAAACTCCAGTTCCCTTTGCCTGCAGGGGGTATAATTCTGAGGCTTGCGTTTTGCACTATTTCCTAGGCACACTGAGTTGCTGGACTGGCTGTGATTCCTTTCCTGAATCCCTTCCCCACTCCCTCCCACCCCCAGGGTTTCTTGAACTTAATAAATGAATTCCTTGCGTCCAAACTCTTGTCTCCAGCTGTGTGTTCAGGAGAACCTGGCATAAAACCCCAGTCTGCCATTTACTCGTCAGCCCCTTGCTTATTCCCTGGCTGTCGCCAGATTCACGGTTTCACTCCCTGTGCATCCCCCACCTCACCGTGTAATCTATGGCCTTGCGACAGGAGGACATGACATGTGGCAGTTCATACTCACTGTCGTTGTGGCTGCTGGGGATGAAGTGATCCATGAGATAGCTGAAGAAGTCATGGAGCTGCAGAAGAACCCAAGGAGACGTGGCTTTAGAGGTGAGCGAAAAGAGAACCCACAAGTAGTCCAGTTGGCCTCACTTTAGGAGCACCTGAGCCCTGCTGCCCAAGGGAGAGCAGGAGGCGGCTCCGTCCCACATTTCATTGTACCTTGACTTGGTCTTGCTGCCCAGCATATTCTATAGACTGGAAGATGCTCCAGGTGCAACGCCGCCTCATCTCCAGGCGGGCCACGTAGCGCCGGTACCATCTCTGGATCAGGGCTGCTGCCTTGAAGGCTATGACACCGATGGAGAAGCAAGCCTGTGAGCTCGGACTCCCTGGGCCAGGGGTTTGGGGGTAGGGAGAGGAAGCTGCTCAGCCCTCTCCCACTGTATATGTGAGGACAAGATGGAGCAGAAGCACTACCCATTGACGCCCATAGGAAGTATTTCCCTTTCTGCTGGCAATAGTGCTTTTCCCCATTTCCTGCCCCTCCCCTTCATTCCTGCCTGATGGTTATACTCATATCACTGTAGGTTGATTAGAATTCCCATGTATTGATGAAAACATTTCTGTATAGGGATGAAAAGGTTGGACTGCCAGGATTCCGAGAAGGAGATGTCAACTCATGAGATTGCAAGGATGCAGCATCCCTGACAGGTTATAATGCGGGGGTGGGGTGGACATTTTGATATTGTGACAATAGACTGGATGTCAGGACACCTGGGATCTAGACCTAGAACTGCCCTGACAAGCTCTGTGGTTTCAGACAAGTCATCTGGGGCCTCAATGTCCTCATCTGGAAAAGGGGCGGGGCCAGATGAAGACTAGGAAAAACAAACAATAAACGAATACTCAAATGAATGCATCATACGATGTCAGGGGGTAGCAACTGTGTCCCAGCTCCCATGCTTGCCATCCCCAGTTCCATGATATCCCTACAGGCTTTAAGCACCCCCGTCATAAGATAGACAGCACTGACCATGCAGTCCCCCACATGGCCACTGGGCCTCTCATTTTTGCCAGGACCTGTGCTAGGTGACCAGGTAGGGCAGGTTAGGGTGTGGAGTTTCATTCTTTATATAAGGTTTAGGACCTGTGGTCAAGTATTGTTGCCAGAGAAGGGAACAGCTGTCCACATAACTAGATTCTTTTTAAGCTCCAAGGCTTAGGTACACTGCTGGTGATGAATGGACTATTTGTGGATAAAGCTGGATTAGAAATCCTGCAGGCTGACTCAGGTCAACCTCATAAAGAGTAGACAGATTGATTTAATATGTTTAGTTTGCATTAGACAGATAATAGAATTCTTGCTGATTTCCCTAAGAGGAAAGATGATGGTGACATGGGAAAAGAGAAGCTGGGAGGAACTTAAACAAAGATAAATTTGATTTCCTATGAAAAAAATTCATACTACTAGTATTTCTCAAAGGCACTCACTAAATAGTAAGCGATGAGGTTGAACCCCACTGACTGACTTCTGTAAAACCATGTTCAGAATAGTGAATGAGGCTGGGCATGGTGGCTCACACCTATAATCCTAACACTTTGGGAGGCTGAGGCTGGTGGATCACCTGAGGTGAGGAGTTCAAGACCAGCCTGGCCAACATGGTGAAACCTCATCTCTACTAAAAATACAAAAATTAGCTGGGCGTGGTGGCAGGCATCTGTAATCCCAGCTACTTGGGAGCCTGAGGTAGGAGAATCATTTGAACCTGGGAGGCAGAGGTTGCAGTGAGCCGAGATCGTACCACTGCACTTTAGCCTGGGCTAGAGACTCTGACACACACACACACACACACTCACACACAAAAGAGAATAGTGAATGAAAGGTCCAGGGCTGGTGCTACAGATTCTTTAGAGATTCCTGGTAAACATGCAGGTTGCTACACCTCACCCTGGACCTGTAACATCAGAATCTCTACTGGTGGAATCCAGGAAGGAATCTGAAGGTTTAACAAGCTCCACACATAATTCTTACCTGCGCTAAAGTTTAAGGACCACTGAAGAAGATCATGGGCATCAATGTTGTCTGCTAACACCTTGCCCTGAGCATTCTATGGCCAGTGCTGCCAATGATGAGACATACGTATTACATCCTCAGTCTTGCTTTGGCTACTCAGGCAGCAGAAGTGGGCAACACCTTTCATTCTCCCTCTTTTTTTCTTCCTCCCGGTTGACTATCTGGTAGGGTGTGGTGGGGAGCTGGCTTGCTTTCAATTGAGATGGGCTCTGGAAAGTGCAGGATCTTTTAAGATCCTTTATCCCACCATGTATTTTTAATAGCACAATGCAAAAATGTATAGGCCCCTCTTACTTGGGCCATGTGTAAACTAAATTATTAGGGTACAAGTTACAAATACACCTGGGCTGTAAAAACTCTACATATAACAACACTGTGAGAAAATTGTGAACCAAGGCAATGCACAGTAGGGTGTGGGAGAATAGGTAAATTATTTAAGAAAGATAGAACACAGAATTTTTTTGATGGTTACCCTCTTATTTTTATTATCTTTGTCAAGAATATTTATGTCTCTATATACAACACTGATTTAAAGGAAAAAAATGATGCCTCTAGGAAGAAGTACCTTTCTGTAATGGAAGTATAAGCTTGCCAAAAGGTGCAATAAAAACTTAATGAATTATGACATCCCTTTAAGGAAAATAGAGAGCCTAATATCGACTTCCAATAAGAAATGGCATGCTTAAGCAGATGTAGGACTCCCTCACACTCCAACACATTAAAAAAAGCTGCATAAAATAAGCTAAATTTCTTTTTAACCAATAGTTGAAATCAAAAGCATTGAAGGGAGATCTCCGGGTGCCAGAAATGATGACGGAACCCATAGCCAAAGGCAGTTAGAGGCACTGAAGTCAGGCAGGCCCCAGGGGAATCTCAACCAGACACATGTCTCAGGAGCTGGGGTTTAACACCTGTATGGGGATGAGAGTGAGTTCCTGGGTTCTGTGCATGGCAGGGAGTGGTAACTGGACTGTCTGTGAAAAGGCAGGAGCTGGGGAAGTTTCTGTACCTTGCGTGATCTAATAAATCTCTGCCTACCAGCCCCTGTGGTAGCAGGAGCTGAGCTGACCCAGAATTCAGTGAGATAGGAAGTCTCAGCCTGTGGCGTGTGTGGGTTGAATTCGTGTTATTCACAAGATAAGGAAACCCTGAGCTGAAGCTAATTCCAAAATTGGTCCAAACAAGTGACAAACTGGGAAAAAATATTTGCAATTTATATCACAGTTGATATCCCTACCATATTAGAAATGATTTCACTCGGTCACCCAGGCTGGAGGGCAGTGGCATGATCATAGCTCACTGTAGGCTTGAACTCCTGTGCTCAAGCAATCCTCCCACCTCAGGCTCCCGAGTGTCTAGGACTACAGGTGCTCGCCACCACACCCAGCTAATTCATTTTTTTTTTTTTTTTTTTTTGCTGGGCATGGTGGCTCACTCCTGTAATCCCAGCACTTTGGGAGGCCGAGGCGGGCAGATCACCTGAGGTCAGGAGTTCGAGACCAGCCTGGTCAACATGGCGAAGCCCCGTCTCTACTAAAAATTCAAAAAATTAGCCGGGCATGGTGGCACCCGCCTGTAATCCCAGCTACTTGGGAGGCTGAGGCAGGAGAATCGCTTGAACCCAGGAGGTGGAGGTTGCAGTGAGCTGAGATTGTGCCATTGCAATCCAGCCTGGGCCACAGAGGGAAACTCGGTCTCAAAAACAAAAAAAATTTTTTTAGGTTGGGCACGGTGGCTCACGCCTGTAATCCCAGCACTTTGGGAAGCCGAGGCAGGCGGATCACCTGAAGTGAGAGTTCAAGACAAGCCTGGTCAACATGGTGAAACCCGGTCTCTACTAAAAACACAAAAATTAGCCAGGCGTGGTCGCGGGCGCCTGAAATCCCAGCTACTTGGGAGGCTGAGGCAGGAGAATCGCTTGAACCCAGGAGGCAGAGTTTGCAGTGAGTAGAGATCGTGCCACTGCACTCCAGCCTGGGCGACAGAGCAAGACTCCGTCTCAAAAAAAAAATTTTTTTTTTTGTAGAGATAGGATCCTTGCTCTGTCGCCCAGGCTGGTTTCAAACTCCTGGGCCCAGGTGAGATTCTCTCATCTCAGCCTTCTAATATGCTGGGATTACAGGTGTGACCCACAACTCCTGGCCTATTGTTTTAAAAAAATTGTTAGATTGGCCACTAGAGGGAGCTCATGCTTCCTTCTTCCCACCTCATGACCTTTGGACGTGCTCTACCCTCTGCCTGGAATGTGTTTCATCCCCTCTTTTCCCAACCTTATTTCATTCATTTGTACCTGGGTAGTTTGGGATCAACCCCAATGGACAACACTAACTTCCTGAGCGAATGTTAATTCTGTCAAATATACTTCAACTGGACATTTTGGTGGGCATGTCACAAGGAGGAGAAGCTGACCTCTAAGAGTTGGCCTGAGGAGAAATTTAAGGGTTTTTCTGCTTCTACCCTCAGAACCCCCAACCCTCTCCATGCAATATGGGCTTTGTGGTACCCACAGCTGGTTTGGAAAGTGGGAAACACGTACCTCTCTCTGCATTCTGGAAAGCAAAATGATGTTGGGTGGAGGTGCCGCTTCCCATAGTTTAAGCGCAATGCTCCTGCAGGATGCAGCAGATCCAGAGGACAGTGAGCTGTTTGCTGACAAAATGAAGAGAGAATCTGTAATACGAGATTCAGGCAGAGTATTAAATCGGGTGGGCCAAATTGTCTATGAATCATGTGAGAGTATCCTCCCCACCTCTCCAGTCTAAGTGCACAAGATGTTCCTCCCCTGAGAGTTCCCTCCATTTGTCATTCCCTAGGTCTCCCGTTTTCAACCTTTCCACTGCCTTTTCCTTTCAGTCTAGAAACATACTGAAATCTCTTATTTTGCATTCTCAAAGCAATTCATCCGCCACCTCCTCCTCCCTTGACCTCCTATATTCCTCTAACTGTCACCCAACCTCTCTTGTCTTCTCATCCAGATTTATCTCAAGGGTAGACTACAGTTTTCTCTTTACTTCCTCTCATAATCACCTTTTTCATCCTCACTATTGATCAAAGCCTTTCCTGATGCCTCTAATGTCTTCATCTTTTCAGTCCTTACCTTGCCAGAACAGCAAGGCCATCTGTCTCCATAGGCCACACCTTTCTTTCTTTCTTTCTTTCTTTTTTGAGACAGAGTCTTTCTCTGTCACCCAGGCTGGAGTAGTGCAGTGGCACAATCTTGGCTCACTGTGAGCTCCGCCTCCTGGGTTCATGCCATTCTCACCCCCTCAGCCTCCCGGTTAATTTTGTTTTTGCATTTTTAGTAGAGACGAGGTTTCGCCATGTTAGCCAGGATGGTCTCTATCTCCTGACCTTGTGATCCGCTTGCCTTGGCCTCCCAAAGTGCTGGGATTACAGGCGTGAGCCACTGCGCCTGGCCAGGCCACATCTTTATTTCAATTCTACACCTTGAGCTTCTGTGATACTAAACTCTTATGTTTGCTCCCATCTTCCTGACTACTTACTGTCTCTGCTTCTTGAGCTCATTTTCCTCTGTCTGTCCCTTAAATGTTGATTTTTATTTGCATTCTAGTCTCAAATATCTGTTGATCTCACGTGGTATATGCTCCCTGGCTGGTTTAATTAACTCTCACATTTTCAGCTATCACTTCCTACCTCTTAGATCTGTCTCCATCCCAGATGATCCCTAAACTTCAGCCCCACATACTCAGCTCCCTGCTAAACACTTTGATTGGGGTGTCTCAGACTCCAAACAGAACCCATCTTCCAGGCCATGTGCAGTGGCTCATGTCTGTAATCCCAGCACTTTGGGAGGCCAAGGCGGGCTGATCACTTGAGACCAGCCTGGCCAACATGGTGAAACCTCATCTCTACTAAAAATACAAAAAAATTAGCTGGGTGTGGTGGTGCACACTTGTAATCCCAGCTACTTGGGAGGCTGAGGCAGGAGAATGGCTTGAACCTGGGAGGCAGAGGTTGCAGTGAGCCAAGATGTGTAACCACTGCAGTCCAGCCTGGGCGACAGAGCAAGACTCTGCCTAAAACAACAACAACAACAACAACAACAAATCTTCCCCAAAAGCCTCGTCTGCCGAGACCAGCTCAGTCAGGGAGACCCTAACCCAGCGGTGCTAGAGGAATTAAAGACACACACACAGAAATATAGAGGTATGAAGTGGGAAATCAGGAGTCTCACAGCCTTCAGAGCTGAGAGCCCTGAACAGAGATTTACCCACGTATTTATTAACAGCAAGCCAGTCATTAGCATTGTTTCTGTATATATTCGATTAACTAAATGGGCCGAATTAAAGGAATAGGTTGGGCTAGTTAACTGCAGCAGGAGCATGTCCTTAAGGCACAGATCACTCAAGCTATTGTTTGTGGCCTAAGAATGCCTTTAAGCGGTTTTCCGCCCTGGGCAGGCCAGATGTTCCTTGCCCTCATTCCAGTAAGCCCACCACCTTCCAGCATGGGCGTTATGGCCATGATGAACATGTCACAGTGCTGCAGAGATTTTGTTTATGGCCAGTTTTGGGGCCAGTTTATGGCCAGATTTTGGGGGGCTTGTTCCCAACACTCGTCTCTCTTCTCTCCTTTCTTCAAACTCTGTGATTTAACTACCATGACCTCTGTGTTTCTGCTCTTACCTGGAATGTTCTTTCTATCCCACTTCTCTTAAGCTGGCTAACTTTATTCATTGCTAAAGGCTCACTTTAAGTATCACCTTCCTTAAAGAAGCCAGCTTGACCTGCTCCTCCTCTGAGCTCCTGAATATCCTGTTCACATTTCCATCACTGCAATACCATATTACAGTCTTTAATCTTGTATCTCTCTACTATTAGACTGTGAGTTCCTTCAGAGAAAGACTGTAAGAAAATTCATCATTTTATCCCCAGGATTTAGCACAGTGCCTGACATGTAGTAGGGATTCCATAAATATTAACTGAATAAACTTTATGCCTTATTTATTTTTTACTGACACATAATAATTATACATATTTATGGGATACAAATGTGATATTCTGATACATGTATACATTGTGTGATCAAAGCATGGTAACTGGCATATCCATCACCTTAAACATTTATTATTTCTTTGTTATTAGGACATTCAAAATTCTCTCTTCTAGCTATTTGAAATATACAATGCATTATTGTTAGATATAGTCACCCTACTGTACAATGGAGTGCCGGAACTTATTCCTTCTATCTAACGGTAACATTGTATCTGTTAATCAACTTTCCCCATCTCCTGCTTCCTTCTATTTTCCCCAGTCTCTAGTAATCATTACTCTATGCTCAACTTCCATGATCTCAATTTTTTTAGCTCCCACATATGAGTGAGATCACGCAGTATTTGTCTTTCTGTGCCTGGCTTATTTCACTTAACATAATGTCCTCCAGATTCATCCATATTGTCACACAGAACAGGATTTCATCCTTTTTATGGCTGAATAGTATTCCACTGTACATATATACTACATTTTCTTCATCCATTCATCCACTGATGGGCATACAGGTTGATTCTATGTCTTGGCTATTGTGAATAATGTTACAATAAACATGAGCATGCAATTGTCTCTTCAAAATACTGATTTTGCTTCCTTTGGATATACACCCAAAGTGTAGTGGGATTGCTGGATCATTATGCCATATTTCTTTTTATACAACAAAGATGACACTTTCTCTAGTTCTTCTTCAGGAGGTAATGTGAGAGGTACTGACTTAACATCAAGAGTGAATCCCACTTCTTTTACTCTTTTCTCTACCTCATTTCTACCCCACTCTCCTCCGCTATTTTTGAAGGTTGTGATAGTGGGGATTATCAAAGAGTTGTTGTCTTTTTCTCTGAAAATCAAAATTAAAGTCTTACCTTGCTTATGTTGGCTAATTTATTTTGAATAAACAACCAGAGGAAAAAAGACTGTGATCTCTTTTTGTGTGCAAAATGGTTCCTAGTTCTATGAGATGTCATGAAACCAGAATCTGAGTTTGGGGTAAAGTGAGAAGCCATCATGTCCAAACCAACAAAACTGCTCCTAAATATTTGCACAGTTTTAGAACTAGAAGGGACTTCAGCAATGATTCTGCTTATCAATGACTCACAAGTTGCTTTGATACATTGGTAACTTGCCTGCATAGCCAAGTTGTGTATTTAAGAGTGTTTGATGTGGGTGAGAATTTTTGTTCACCTTCTCACTCAATTTTGGGCACTTAAGCTCTCAGAGACTCAGTTTTCTCATCTATGTATCTTCAAGGATCATAAATAATATATTTAAAGTGCTTTGTATACAATAAAACCTCAATATATGTTGATGGACTGAATCTGATGTCATATTTATTTTAAAATATCAACAACCGAAAACATGTTCTTGGAGGCAGTAAAAGGCATACTATTTCAATGCTGCATGAATCAGCAGGATGGATACTGATTATTGCTGGGTCAAAGATTTTTATTAAATAAATCCTCTTTTGCCCTTAGGCAACTTTTTTTCTCATGAATTTATAAATTCAAAAATGGTGGCAGAATAAGATGACCTACAAAGAATTTATTGGAGATAGAAATATAGCATTGCCTAGAGTAAGGAAGTTGATATCTATCATGGGCCAATAAACTATTTAGAACAACCACAAGAGATGAAAGAAATGAAGTCTCCCATCAGGTAGTTGTAACTAACTCTTGGTGACCTTTTGTCACCAAGGACAAAAAGGATATGTTTTCCTATGTCATGTGGAAGGGGAAAAGGGGTACCTAGCTACCATTATAACAGCAAAGGCACATGTGATCCCTGCCTTGGGGCTCCATGGTCTCATCTGTTTCTCTGTTATTTATGGATAATGGTAACGTCATTACAGTGTTGTTAGGAGTGTGAAGTGAGGTTATATATGAGGAGTACTTTGCAAATGTTTGTCATCGTCATGAAAAACATAGATAAGGAATTTTCTTAAATGACATCCTCAAAAATCTCTTAAAGTTCTTCTCCTCCTCAAATAAAAACCACCTTAAATAATTACCAGTAAAGAATCAACAAAATACATCATGATGCTTTAAAAACAATGGAATGTATTCCACCATGACAAAGAACAAGGCAAGTCGATATGTAATCATATGAAAACGGCCCCAAGATATATTGTTACATGAAGAAAAGCAAATTCCAGAAGAGTACGCCTAGTGTGATATCATCTATATTAAAAAAGTCAGTAAGTATATAAAAATGAAAGACTATACACCAAGCTATTAACAGTAATTACCTCTGGAGAAAGAGGTTGGGTGAGAGATTTCCATTTTTAACTTATATACTTCTATTACAGCTTTTGAAATTAAAAATCAATAAATGATATTTTTTCTAAAATTTTTACACATAAGAAAAATTAGAAAGTGGCTCTGACTAAATAGGTATCCCATATGGCTGCTTAAGAGAAGAAGATGGAGTCATCTACAGACAAGCAGAGAACATTGTAGAAATCAATAAGAAAAATGGCCGGGTGCCGTGGCTCATGCCTGTAATCCCAGCACTTTGGGAGGCTGAGGCGGGTGGATACCCTGAGCTCAGGAGTTCGAGACCAGCCTAGCCAAGATGGTGAAACCCTATCTCTACTAAAAATACAAAAATTAGCTGGGCATGGTGGCACATGCCTATAATCCCAGCTACACTATTTGGGAGGCTGAGGCAGGAGAATCGCTTGAACCTGGGAGGTGGAAGTTGTAGTGAGCCAAGATCTCGCCACTACACTCCAGCCTGGGTGACAGAGCGAGACTCCATCTCAAAAAAAAAAGGAAATGAACAGAAAGGGGAAGTAGAATAATTCTCAAGGGAAAAACTAAAAATGTGAAAACTTCATAAGGTCAGCCACAGAAAACGAGCTTGAGGGAGCCCGAGATTGTTGAATCAGCACCTTTGGTAATCACCAGCTGTCTTCTCCCCCTGATGATTTCCCAAGCTGAGCCATCTCTCCAGGTGATTAGTACATCCACCCCACGTGGGTGAGACCCCCTCTCCTTCTAGAATTTGACTTAGCATCATCAATGCCTCACATTATCATGAAAAACAAAAATTAGCTAGGGGTGGTGGTGCGGCATGCCTGTGGTTCCAGCTACTCAGGAGGCTGAAGTGAGAAGACTGCTTGAGCCCAGGAGTTCGAGGCTGTAGTGTGCTATGATTGCACTTATGAACAGCCACTGCACTCCAGTCTGGGCAACATAGTGAGACTCTGTCTCTTAGGCGGGAAAAAAAAGTGTTTATCTGTCCACTAAGTGAGCCCAAGAAATCCAGGGCAGAATGGTCACCCAGCACTTGAAGATCTCATCACACAGATAGCAAAGACCCCATCTGGATGAGTTGATAGATAACAGAGGAGCTGTCTTTGACCTTTGTCTCAAAACAACTCTGTATTTATTTCCTAGGTAAAAACATAAGTTTGTCGCCCTCCTGTTCTCACCCATTTCTACTTTAGGCTAGACAGAAAGTTCTTACCTTCTTTGCTGGGTTTTTTATTTACCATGAGACACAACAAGGCAGAAATCTCTTTAACAGGCAGGCGTGATCCCCGTCCTCTCTTCAGAGTTGGCTGAGGGATCCCAGGCTGATCTGATTTCTTTCAGACCTACAGAGCCCATAAAGAAGGTGCAGCCCTAGTCTGCCATGTCTCCTTCCTGAAAAGCAATGGTGACATTCACAGCCCTGGCCAAGTATTCACAGTGACAGGAAGGAAAGTTCAGGCTTCTTGCCTCGAAGCAGTAGGCACCCCCTGACGTCAGTCAGATCAGGCCCCCAAGGAGGATTTGAAGGGGGCGACTGCATAGTCGGGGTATCTCCCATATACCCAAGGAGATGGGTTTCTCTAACAGCACCCACGTCAGTCCTAAATCTTCTTACTCTCCTGGATTAGAAGACTGTGTTTCCCAGGCCACATCTGAGAAGCCTGAGCTCCTTAGCCCTGAAATAGCAGAGTGCTGACAAGACACAGGGGCCTAGGGGCTCTGGAGTCCAAGGGGAGTCCTCAGCGGAAGACACATAGGAGGCATTCTTTGTTGGGGCTGGCTTTTCTGTTTGCAAAGCCTGCTTGAAATATCCTGCCCTTTCTATGGACACTTTCCTTAGGATATAACCTAATCTGTGGTTAATCACTATTCTTGGACAACTTACTTTTTCAGTTAATCTAAGATGCTCGTGTGTGTGTTCTGGCAGGTACTAAATGCACCATGGAAATTCTCAAAGAAAGTGATATTCTGTTTGTCTATATCTAGTAGGTCAAGTTTGTTAATTATTATTATTATTATTATTTTGAGACAGTCTTGCTCTGTCGCCCAGACTGGAGTGCAGTGGCACAATCTCAGCTCACTGTAACCTCTGTCTCCTGGGTTCAGGCAATTCTCATGCCTCAGCCTCCCGAGTAGCTGGGATTACAGGCACCCCCACTGCCATGGCCAGCTAATCTTTCTATTTTTAGTAGAGACAGGGTTTCTCCATGTTGGCCAGGCTGGTCTCCAACTCCTGGCCTCAAGTGATCTGCCCACCTCAGCCTCCCAAAGTGCTGGGATTACAGGCGTGAGCCTCCACACCCGGCCTAAATTTGTTAATTATATTAATTCAGATCCTCTTTATCTTTGTTTATTCTTCCTGATCTGACCATCTTTGAAAGAGGTATTTTGAAGATTTCTATGACAAGTACAGATTTAGCAAATTCTCCTTGTATTTGAGTCTTTGCATTACACGTTTTGAAGCTATATAATTAGATATTAAATGTAAACCATGTAAAATTGCCATCGGCAACTGTGTAATTACACATGAAGCCTTATTGTCATTTAACTGTCTTGGTAGAGGGTGACATAAAAATTAAATATCACTCTGCCTTTTAAAATTCTTTTTGCATTTGATTCTCTTTTGTCTGATATTAACATTGTCTGATATTAGCTTAGTTTTTGTTAGTGGCTGACTGCTAACATTCTTTCTCCAAGTTGACTAAAAGACTGATAAAATCCTGTATTACTGAGAGTATGAGAAAAAGGACCCTCTCCATATACTACTGCTGGGATCGTTAAAATGTTTCATTTTTGGGGAATTAAATTAAATTTTAATTGTAATTTATTAAATTACATACTTAAAATATGTAAATCCTTTAATCTAGAAATTATACTTCTAAGTATCTTACAGAATTATACACCCATGCAAAAATCTACATAAGGATTTTTATTACTGTATAATTTGTGATTAGGAAAAGTTGGAAAATAACCTAAGAGATTTTTTTATGTGGTATTACCCATATTTTCTAGTTTCCATATTGATGCTTTGACATTTTGGGGCCTTGTTGACCAGGGAGAGACTACACCTCCCGGGATTAGCTGATCCCTGAGATGCAAACTAACCAATCTAGAGCCCTACCACCAAATCCCTCCTTTTTTGGACTTTCATACTCAAGGCCATTATCTCTCTACCCTAATCACCCTGACATCATATATCAGACAACTCAGTGCAGTCTACAGTCAGGAGTCAGCTGACACTATTCCGACTAGCTAGTCCTCCACCTGCTTAGCCGCCTTACCCTGCCTCACCCATTCCTTCCCTCGAAAACCACAGTTCTCCTGTCCTCTGCCTGTGACCAACCTCAGTGTTCTCTCCCATGGCTGTGCAGGTGTAACCTCTCCTCTTGGGAACGAGGAGTAATAAGCTATCTTTTAAATGGCAATTGTCCCCTGATCTGTTGGCCTTATCATACCTGAATAAAAATAGAATCTACATTTTAAAACGTTTATGCATTTTTAAATGTCTTAATGAGTACAGATGGCAGTTATCACTAGGGGTACTCATGGGGAGAGTGCCATCCACAAGTGGGGAAGAGAGGCAGAGGATCACATTATGTACTGTTTGATTTATTTTTATATTAGAAATCTGTTACTTGTGTTCTTCTTATTATTTTTTTTTTTGAGACAGAGTTTCGCTCTTGTTGCCCAGGCTGGAGTGCAATGGCGCAATCTCGGCTTACTGCAACCTCTGCCTCCTGGGTTCAAGTGATTCTCCTGCCTCAGCTTCCTGAGTAGCTGGGATTACAGGCATGTGCCACCATACCTGGCTAATTTTGTATTTTTAGTGGACACAGGGTTTCTCCATGTTGGTCAGGCTGGTCTTGAACTCCCGACCTCAGGTGACCCGCCAGCCTCAGCCTCCCAAAGTGCTGGTATTACAGGCGTGAGCCACCATGCCCAGTCACTTGTGTACTTTTTAAAAACAGAATATTTTGAAAACCAGCTCTCTCCATCTGCCATGCAAGCTCTGTAGGCCAAGCCATTTTTATTTAAAAAAATATATATATATATTTTGAGAACGGGTCTTACTTGCCCAGGCTGGTATTTGCAGTGGCACAATCACAGCTCACTGCTGCCTTGACCTTCCCGGACTCAGGACTCAGGCAATCCTCTTGCCTCAGCCTCCCAAGTAGCTGGGACCACAGGCATGTACCACCATACCCGCCTAATTTTTGTATTTTTTGTAGAGATGGGGTTTTGCTATGTTGTCTAGATTGGTCTTGAGCTCATGCAATCCACCTGTCTCGGCCTCCCAAAGTGCTGGGATTACAGGTGTGAGCTGCTGCGCCCAGCCAAAATTTTTTAAACAAAATTTTCAATTTTATTTATTTATTTATTTATTTATTTTAGGCCAGGGGTGGTGGCTCATGCTTGTAATCTCAGCACTTGAAAGGCCGAGGTGGGTGGATCACTTGAGGTCAGGAGTTCAAGACCAGCCAGGCCAACACGGCAAAAGCCTGTCTCTACAAAAAATACAAAAAATTAGCAGGGGATGGTGGTATGTGTCTGTAGTCCCAGCTACTGGGGAGGTGGAGTTTGCAGTGAGCTGAGATCACACCACTGCACTCTGGCCTGGGCAACTGAGTGAGATGCTGTCTCAAAATAAAAAAATAAATTTTAACTTTTTAATTAAAAAATTTTATTGCCTCTTGTTTTTAAAATTTATTTTATTTTGGTAAGAACACAACATGAAATCTACCCTTTTAACAGATTTTCTTCTTTTTTTGAGACAGGATCCCACTCTGCCACCCAGGGTAGAATGCAATGGCATGACCACAGTTCATTGCAGCCTCGACCTCCCAGGCTCAAGGGATCCTCCCACCTCTGCCTCTTAAGTACTTGGGACTACAGGCACACATCACCACTCTCAGCTAATATTTTTATTTTTGTAGAGGCAGAGGTCTCACTATGTTGCCCAAGCTGGTCTCAAAGTCATAGACCCAGGCAATCTTCCTGATATGAACAGGAGACGGGGAAATACTGGAAAGTTATTTATTTTGTTTGATTTATTTACCTGCCAAAAGCCCCACCCTAAAGCCTGGAAACCCGAGGCCCCAAATGGGAACAGGCATTCCTGTTTTCGTGCCCAAATGTTGCATCTTGGCCCGCCACACCCCACATCCTGTACCCATATAAACCCCGAATCCCTGGGTCCATGAGGAGATGAGCAGAAGAGCCAAAGAACTGAAGAACGGCATGGCAGAGAAGGAGCATCTGAATATCTAGAGGAGTCCAGCTGGGGACAGTTGGAGAGGAGTTCTGCCACAGGACTGCTGAACTCCAAGGGAAGATCATCTTTCCACTCCGTCCCCCTTCCAGCTCCCCATCCATCCCGCTGAGAGCCACCTCCACCACTCAATAAAACCCCCATATTCACCACTCTTCAAGTCTGTGTGTAACCTGATTCTTTCTGGGTGCTGGACAAGGGCCCGGGTACAAAGGGGACACTGAGCTGGTTAACACTTAAGCCATCTGTGGATGGCAGAGTTAAAAGAGCACTGTAGCATGCCTACTGGGGCTTCAGGAGTCAAAGCACCACCCCTAGAAGCTGCCCTGGGGCCAGAGCCCAAAAGCGCTCACTCTGGTTCCTGCACCTGCCTGTCTGTATCCTCCCGCTCCTATAAGGGGTTTGAGCTTGTGGCAGCTGAACAGAGATCAACACCCCTGTTGAGTGTCCTGCAAGGGGAGCCAGGGAACTCTCCTGTTTCACCCCCACCTCAGCCTCCTAAAGTGCTGTGATTATAAGATAAACCACCATGCCTGGCCTCTTAACAGATTTTTAAGTGTACAATAGGCACGACGTACAGATCTCTAGAAGTTATTCACCTTATATAAATGAAACTTTACACCAGTTGAATGGCAACTTCCTATTTCCCCAGCCCCTTAGCCTTTGACAACCACTCTCTACTTCTTGCTTCTATGAGTTTGACTATTTTAGATACCTCACATAAATGGAATTATTCCAGTAAGCACTGTGATTGACTTATTTCATTTAAGATAATGTCCTCCAGGTTGTCATATTGCAGTGAAGAAAACCAAAATATGTCACCCCAAAATACACCTCTTTGAAATAAGAATTATTTTGAGCTAGGCTGGGTGCAGTGGCTCATGCCTGTAATCCCAGCACTTTGGGAGGCAGAGGTGGGCAGATCACGAGGTCTGGAGATAGAGACCATCCTGGCTAAGATGGTGGAACCCTGTCTCTAACAAAAATTAAAAAAATTAGCCGGGCGTGGTGGCGGGCTCTTGTAGTCCCAGCTACTCGGGAGGCTGAGGCAGAAGAATGGCGTGAACCCGGGAGGCGGAGCTTGCAGTGAACCGAGATCGCGCCACTGCACTCCAGCCTGGGCAACAGAGCAAGACTCTGTCTCCTAAAAAAAAAAAAAAATTATTTTGAGCTAAAGGCAATTAAAAAGCAGCAAACAGGCTGGGCATGGCGGCTCACGCCTGTAATCCCAGCACTTTGGGAGGCCGAGGTGGGTGGATCACCTGACATCAGGAGTTCAAAACTAGCCTGGCCAATACGGTAAGGCCCCGTCTCTACTAAATATACAAAAATTAGCCGGGCATGGTGGCGGGAACCTGTAATCCCAGCTACTTGGGAGGCTGAGGCAGGAGAATCGCTTGAACCCAGGAGGTGGAGGTTGCAGTGAGCAGAGATCATGCCATTGCACTCCAGCCTGGGCAACAAGAGCGAGACTCTGTCTCAAAAAAAGAAAAAAAAAAGCAGCAAAGAGTATGCAGTGGCTCATGCCTATAATACCAGTGATTTGGGAGGCCAAGGCAGGTGGATTTCTTGAGCTCAGGAGTTTGAGAACATCCTGGCCAACATGGCAAAACCCGGTCTCTACTAAAAATTCAAAAAAAAAAAAAAAAATTAGCCAGGCCTGGTGGTACACGCCTATAATCCCAGCTACTCAGGAGGCTGAGGCACAAGACTTGCTTGAACCCGGGAGGCAGAGGCTGTGGTGAGTGGAAATCATGCCACTGCCCTCCAGCCTGGGCAACAGAGCGAGACTCTACTGCACTCCAGCCTGGACAACAGAGCAAGACTCTGTAGTCCCAGCTACTTGGGAGGCTGAGGTGGTAGGATTGCTTGAGTGCAGGAGTTTGAGGTTGCAGTGAGCTATGATTATGCCACTGCACTCCAGCCTGAGCAACAGAGTGAGACCTCGGCTTTAAAAAAATAAAAAAGAAGATAGTCTTGCTCCTCTTCTTCCTCTTTCAGGAAGGACAAAGGCTAATCCCCAGAGACAATTCTAGATCCTTATTGGCCTGGACATGGCACCAGAGAAATCTACATACCAAACTGTACAAACTAGCGTTTATCTACTGTTTAAGTCAAATAAAATATAGAGACAAATTTAACATTTTTGGGGGGAAGCAAGAATTGCAGTTCCAGGTCGTCCACAGAGACAGGGTGATCTTCGGTACGTTCAAAGAACAAAGAGAAGATTGGAAGTTTTATAAAAAGGAGAAATGTTACATATTGTTTTGAAAGAATGTTCATCAGCACTAGTAAAGTTTTGGGGAGGGGGCAAACTCTGATTGGTGAGTGGCTGCAGTGGGTAAAATTAATCTTACAGTCTTAGCAGCTGTTTCAGTAGCTACTAGATAAAACTGGTTTCAGGTTTTAACGACGGTTTCAGCAGTCAAGCTTGCCAAGAATTGCATTCTTGGAGCAATGTTTTGTGCCCTGTGTGCTTTTTCTTCCTGTCCTCTAAATGCCCTTTTATAATTAAAAAAAAATTTTTAGAGACAAGATATCCTGTCGCCCAGGCTGGAGTGCAGTGGTGCAATCATAGCTTAACTTCAGCCTTGACTTCCTGGGCTCTAGCAATTGTCTCGAGTAGCTGGGACTACAAGTATGATCCACCACACTGGCTAATTTTTTTGTTTGTTTTTTGTAGAGACAAGAGTCTCCTTACATTGCCCAAGCTCCTAGTCTCAAGCAATCCTCCTGCCTCAGCCTCCCAAAGCGCTGAGATACCGCACCTGGTCTTGACTTTTTTAGTTGGTCATGACAAGAATGACCCAATTCATATAATTAACTTTTTTTTTTTTTTTTTGAGACAGAGTCTCGATCTTGTTGCCCAGGCTGGAGTGCAATGGTGTGACCTCGGCTCACCTTCACCTCCACCTCCCAGGTTCAAGTGATTCTCCTGCCTTAGCCTCCCAAGTAGCTGGGATTACAGGTCCCCGCCACCATGCCCAGCTAATGTTTTTGTATTTTTAGAAGAGATGGGGTTTCACCATGTTGGCCAGGCTGGTATCAAACTCCTGACCTCAGGTGATCTGCCCGCTTCAGCCCCACAAAGTCCTGGGATTACAAGTGTGAGCCACCACACCCAGCCAATTAACTTTCATCTATCTTTTGTTACTATATGTTTTCCTTCCCACAATTTGCTGCCCCGAGAGACTCAAGGTCCTTTTCCTTTGTCTTGTCACTTCTCTAAAAATTTATAGTTCCTTTGCTAAGATGCCATATAAAAACAAGTTCAAAACAAACCTTTGAGTTACTCTTCTCTGGGTACTCCATATTGCGTATTCTGTACACATGTTAATCAACTTCTATTTGTTTTTTCAATTGTTAATCTTTTTTGTTGTTATGTATCTGTCTTTTGTCAGTCTAATTTACAAGGCCCCAGCTGAGGACATAAGATGGGTAGAGGAATTGATTTTTCCTCCCCCACAGCGAGACCATCTTTTTTAATTTTTAGAGTCAAGTTCTCACTCTGTTGCTCAGGCTGCAGTGCCGTGGCATGATCATAGCTCACTGCAGCCTTAAACTCCTGGGCTCAGGTGATCCTCCCACCTCAGCCTCCCATGTAGCTGGGACTACAGGTGCACACCCCCATTCCCAGCAAAGTTTAAACAAATTTTTTTTTTTTTTTTTGAGACAGAGTCTCACTCTGTCGCCCAGGCTGGAGTGCAGTGGCGTGATCTCAGCTCACTGCAACCTCCACCTTCCTGGTTCAAGCAATTCTCCTGCCTCAGCCTTCCAAGTAGCTGGGACTACAGGTGCGTGCCCAGCTAATTTTTGTATTTTTAGTAGAGACAGGGTTTCACCATATTGGCCAGGTTGGTCTCGAACTTCTGACCTTGTGATCCACCTGCCTCGGCCTCCCAAAGTGCTGGGATTATAGGCGTGAGCCACCACGCCCAGCCTTAAACAAAATTTTTTTTAGAGACAAGGTCTTGCTATGTTGGCCAGGCTAGTCTCAAACTCCTGGGCTTAAGCACTCCTCAGCCTCCCGAGTAACTGGGATTACAGATGTGAGCAACTGTGCCTGTCTGTCTTCTTTTTAAAGGATGAATAATATTCCACAGTGTGTACATACCACATTTTCTTTATCCATTCATGCCTAGATGGATATTTAGATTGTTGATAAGAGTGTTACTTTCCTCCTGATATTGGAAGGACATCTTCCAAATGGAGATTTTATCTCTTGTTTTCAGGAAGAAAATGGGGAGGGTCAGAGTGAATTTCTTTTCCCTGCTGGTTTTGTAAGTGCCTTTAGCTCAAAATAGTCCTTATACCAAAGTGGCATATTTGGGGTAGTGTGTTCTGAGCTCCTTCAGCATACTTAAAGTTCAGGAGAAAAGACACAAGAGAATGTAGGTGAGCAATTCTGAGATAGCTGACTATTTTCCAAAATTGAACAAAAGACACAAATTTGAAATTTGGGGAGCACAACAAATCCCAAGCAGGCTTAAACAAAATTCAATATCTGGACACATTGTAGTTAAACCACGTGACACTGTTATCACTGTCACATACATCTGTGTGAAGAGACCACCAAATAGGCTTCATGTGAGCAATAAAGCTTTTTAATCACCTGGGTGCAGGTGGGCTGAGTCCAAAAAAGGAGTCAGCAAAGGGTGGTGGGATTATCATTAGTTCTTATAGGTTTGGGATAGACGGTGGAGTTCGGAGCAATTTTTTGCAGGCAGGAAGTGGATCTTACAAAGTACATTCTCAAGGGTGGAGAGGATATTACAAAGTACCTTCTCAAGGGTGGGGAGGGTGTATCGTACAAAGTACATTCACAAGGGTGGGGGAATATCACAAAGTACATTATTGCAAGGGTGGGGAGGGTGTCTTGTCACAAAGTCAATTGATCAGTTAGGGTGGGGCAGGAACAAATCACAATGGTGAAATGTCATCAGTTAAGGCAGGAACTGGCTATTTTCTCTTCTTTTGTGGATCTTCAGTTGCTTCAGGCCATCTGGATGTATACGTGCAGGTCACAGGGGATATGATGGCTTAGCTTGGGCTCAGAGGCCTGACAATCACCTGATGGGTTCTTCTTGCTCACTGCACAGACAAAACCAATTCACTGAGATCATACTATTGCAGTAGAGAAAGAGTTCAATTAACAGTCCTAGCAGGAGCATGGGTGTTATTACTCAAATCAGTCTCTCCAAGAACTCAGAGGCTAGGGTTTTAATGGATAATTTGGTGAGCTGGGGGCTAAGGAAGGGGGTTGCTGATTGGGGATGAAATTACAGGGGTATGGAAAACAGTCTTTATGCACTGAGTATGCCCTTTGGGTGAGGGCCACAGGACTAGCTGACTCATGGTCACAGGTCCTGGTGGGGTCCAGTGGTTGCCAGAATGCAAAAGTCTGAAAAACATCTCAAAAGACCAATCTTAGGTGCTATAGTAGTGATGTTCTCTACAGGAACAATTGGGGAAGTCACAAATCTTTGACTTCTAGCCACATGACTCCTAAGCAGTAAGGGATTATAGAAACTACGCCTACATTTAGCAGAATTCGGGTTCTTCCCATAATCGTAATCTCATAGCCTTCCATTAGTTTTACAAAGGTGGCTTTACTACCTAGCAGGGCAGAGGTTAGTCTGAGGGTGGGGTTATTATCATCCTTTCTTTAAAGTTAAACTCTAAACTAAATTCCTCCCACGATTAGCTTGGTCTGTGCCCAGGAACGAGCAAGGACAGCCAGCCTGTGAGGCTAGAAGGAAGATGGAGTCAGCCATGCTAGACTTCTCTCACTGTCATCATCTTTGCAAAGGCGGTTTCAACAAAAAGCACAAATATCTGAAAAGCAACTAGAGTGTTGGATTACTTAAATCATTTTCCTGAGGAACAGCCCTCAATGCCTTGGCTTTGCCTGGTTAAAATTAGGGTATTCCCCAAATTTCCGAAGATCATGGTATATTTTCAAGAAAACAAAAATGGAATAAGACTAATAAGTAGAAATTTAGCCTGGCCAGGCTGGGCGCGGTGGCTCACGCCTGTAATCCCAGCACTTTGGGAGGCCAAGGAGGGCAGATCACGAGGTCAGGAGTTCGAGACCAGCCTGACCAACGTGGTGAAACCCTGTCTCTACTAAAAACACCAAAAATTAGCCGGGCATGGTGGCGCACGCCTGTAATCCCAGCTACTCAGGAGGCTGAGGCAGTAGAATCGCTTGAACCCGGGAGGCGGAGGTTGCAGTGAGCTGAGATCGTGCCATCGCACTCCAGCCTGGGCGACAGAGGGAGACTCTGTCTGAAAAACAAAACAAAACAAAAATAAAGAAATTTAGCCTGGCCAACATGGCAAAAGCCCATTTCTACTAAAAATACAGAATAAGCTGGGCATAGTGGCACATGCCGGTAATCTCAGCTACTCAGGAGGCTGAGGCACAAGAATCGCTTGAACCCTGGAGGCAGAGGTTGCAGTGGGCCGAGATTGCACCACTGCACTCCAGTTTGGGTGGTGGAACAAGACCCTGTCTCAAAAAAAAAAAAGACTAATGAGTAGAAATTTCTAGTTTCAATGGCTGTGTGATGTGTGATACAGCTGGCATGAGTAAACTACTTCTCATATTTGATTTTTAAAAGGGCATTGGATGATGAAAATTAAACGGTATTTATACGACACTGTCCAAGAAGAAACATGAATATTCTGGGCCACTAGAGAGGTCTGCAGTATGTCAGGGGAGCGATGTTCTGTACCTGGATAACACTTCCTTCTAGACATTCTACTTACTATGCCAAAGGAAAAGTTAAGCCTGGGAACCGAGACACTCCAAAACTGCCTTCCTTTTGTTCCCAAACATAGCTGTAATTTCACACGGTTGCTTTATCTTATGTAAAATGTAGATTTACTGAGCACGAGACAAATGCATCATTGACTTTCCCTCCATTCCCTTGTTTTCATGTGCTAAATGTAGATTCACTGAGCACCAATAATAAGAGCTCACAAGAATGTAACCATTTGCCTCACTGTCTACCCTCTTTTTATCCCCCCCTCCTGCTTGCTCTTTCCCCTTTAAATACCGAAGTTCCTCAAACCCTCTTTGGGAAAAGCACAGGACAGGTCCTCCTGTGACTGGTGTTTCTTTTTCCCGGGCACGTCCTTAGCCTTGGCAAAATAACCCTCTCATGGACTGAGTGCTGCTTCAGGCACATTTTCTTTTACACTTTTAACCTTTTCTGACTTCATCCTCAAGGACATTTCTTTCACGCACATGTGAAAAATCAAACTCTACCAAGCAGCTGTTCATTCCCTTGAATCCTGACACTTAAATAACATCACAACTAAGAGAGTTGCTTTCTCAGGACAGCCGTTCAGAACCATAAGACTTCGGAGGTAAAGAAAGCAGCGAGAGCATAACGCTAAGTTGCTTGGAAATTTTTTTATTCTCCTTGCCAACATTTCTTTTGACATTTTATTACTTATGTGACATTAAGAAATAATTTGGTTGCATATTATTTTCAAAAAGCAGTAAGAAAGTAGCTATTGAGAAAGAAGGAGGGCCATAGGTTTTTCAATAAAACGTTAGAAACATTATAAAAAACGAGACTCCCATTACATGGAAACACATGATCAAAGATCAGACTAACACACATTCAAACAGGCTTGGTTCGAAATAGAGTTCTCCATTTCTTTCAGATGAGCCTTTTTTCTTAGGCTCTTTCAGAAGCACTTCACAATGAACAGAGGTCTTGCCAGCTCATTTCATTAGCGGAGAAGCAAAGGTATGATGGCAGAATCATGAGAAGATGGAAATAAGGCCTGAGGATATGGCTTGATCTCTGAGACCAATTATCTTTGAGTTATTCAGGCCAGGATAGAAGCTTAGAGAGGATCGAGGCAAACCATGAAGGGAAGGGAATGCAGGACAATGCCCATTACTGGCTTTACCACAAACTCCAAATCTCCTGGACCCACTTCGCAAGGTTGTAAAGTTAAATGAGGAAGGAGCCTGCATTGTTTGTAACATAATACAATACTTTCACTTTGTCTTATTTTTTAAGGTGCAGCTCTTCAAGAATTTCATTTTTAAAAAAATCATCTGTAAGGGAAGAAAAAAATGCATTTAATTCAAAGACTGATTTTTTTTTTTTTTTTAATGGAGTCTCACTCTGTTTCCCAGGCTGGAGTGCAGTGGTGTGATCTCAGCTCACTACAAACTCCACCTCCCGAGTTCAAGTGATTCTCCTACCTCAGCTCCTGAGTAGCCGGGATTTTGGGTACCCACCACCACACCTGGCTAACAGTTTTTTTGTAGTTTTAGTAGAGATGGGGTTTCACCATGTTGGCCAGGCTGGTCTTGAACTCCTGACCTCAAGTGATCTGCCTGCCTCTGCCTCTCAAAGTGCTGAAATTACAGTCATGAGCCATCACGCCCCGCCGAAGATTGGTTTTCATACAAACAATTCCAAATAAAATATCTAATGATGACAATCTGACACAAATGACAATGCTAGATGCTTGTCAGAAAATATTATATATGTATACATTTTAAGGATGTTACCACCCTCTGTAAGAAATACCAGCACACACCCACCTCACCCCCTCTCCACAAAACAGTAACAACAAACCTTTCACAGCACGGGTGAACTCGCTCTTCTGCTGACTTACTTTCTACTCGGGTTTCTGATCCTAGTCATGTACTTGTCTGGGCTACCGGCGCTCATTACCGTAGTATAAATTGTGAGGCTGAAAATTATGAGGAAATTTTATGTACACATCATTTTCTCTAATATGCCAGAAAGGGAAGAAAATGACCAAGTGCTTCCCTAACACTTGAGATCTGGGACAAGGCCCTTTATGCCAGAATATTTTAAATCTATGAATCAAGAGGTCAAAGTGCACTTTCCTCCTATTTTGACAACACTGTGGAAGGCCAAGTTGGAACTTAAAATTCTCAGACTTAATTAGCCGGGTGTGGTGGTGCCTGAAATCCCAGCTACTCGGGAGGCTGAGGCAGGAGAATTGCTTAAACTTGGGAGGCGGAGGTTGCACTGAGCTGAGATTGCGCCACTGCACTCCAGCCTGGGCAACAGAGTGAGACTCTGTCTCATAAAAAATAAATAAATAAAATCTCAAGACTCCTCAGAGCTCTACCCCAAGGCAGTGGGGGAGACGAAGCCTTGGCCCTCACCCTGGCTCTGTCCTACCCACAAGGGCCTTACTTGCACACATGTGACATCACCGCCTTCACATTCCCCAGCAAGCACCTGCCCCTGTGCTCTCTCTCAGTGGCCGTGCACCACCATCAGGAGAATACCACCCAGGGAAGAGGAAAACACAAACCCTGGAAGTGGAGGTGGGGCTGTTCAGGCTGACAATTACAGGGTCCTGGGAACTTGGGCAGACTCCAGGTGGGCAAATGCCCTTGGTCCAGCAGATTCCTTACACCATGCTTTGGGGGGGTGGTATCACAACTAGAGGAATTCCAGAGGAGGGCCTCTAAAGCTCCAGGATCAAGGCACCTGCCCCGCCTCTCCACCTTGCCCAGATCTAAGGATGAAAAGTATAGTGTCATTGATTACACATTCCGTATAACAAGAGACCTAAACAACTTGAGCACATGTGCCCACATGCACACACATTTGTCTTGGAATCCAGTTGAGGTGCATGTGCAAAATATCGGAGCTGGGTTGTTCAGAAACAGGCAGAATTAGTAGCACTGGGTCCACAGCTAAATCATACACCCAGTTAAAGACAGCACTGTAAGCAAGTGCAGAGCTCGTCCAAGGGTAATGGAGGTTCCCTGAACAGGACCTTAATTGCTCGTTTACTTTAGTCATAGTTCTACTCTCCATTACTGTTTTAGTATTTTCTCTACTGATGAGCCACAGCAGAGGATGGAGATGTATTGCAGGTGGGTGTAATTTTGCAGCATGGCACAAGGGGGCAGCATAGAGCCAACTGCCTTTGTTCAGACTACTTTGTTGTTGTTTTTCTTTTTCTTTTTTTCAGATACAGCTACACTTATTTCTATTAACCTAATACAACTGAACAGCCTCAGTTGAGGTTAATCATTACATGTAAAGGGCCTGAGAGTCAAAAGTCTGTGTTAATTCTGGCTCCATGGTGATTGTCACTTAAAAGCAGTTTCTCTTGAATTTTCAAGTATACAACAGAGAAAAACACTACTTGGTAAACTGTTTATGATTTCTAACAATTTTATTTTGACCAAACCATTTCAGAAACCATTTAAACATTCATAACTGTTAACTCAGTAATCCTACTTCTGGGAATTCAGCCAAGGGAAATAATCTGAAAGTAAGCAGGGGAGAGGCAAACGAATATGTTTATTTCAGAGTTTTAATAGAGGAAAATCTAACAACTGGAGAATGCTTAACTCAATTATAATACAGCCAACTGGCCACTGCCACCATGTAAAATTATGAGGGCTGTTCAAAGCAGAGAAAATGCTTTGTTTTATTAAAATAAATGTAACTATTTTATTATAATACTAATTTTTAAAAGATATATTCATCACTTCTTTTTTTTTTTTTTTTTAAGACGGAGTCTCCCTCTGTCGCCCAGGCTGGAGTGCAATCTCAGCTCACTGAAACCTCTGTCTCCCGGATTCGAGTGATTCTCCTGCCTCCATCTCCCAAGTAGCTGGGATTACAGGCACGTGCCATGACGCCTGGCTAATTTTTGTATTTTTAGTAGAGATGAGGTTTCACCATGTTGGCCAGGCTGGTCTCGAACTCCTGACCTCAAGTGATCCACCCGCCTCGGCTTCCCAAAGTACTAGGATTACAGGTGTGAGCCACCGTGCCCAGCCAGATATATTCATCACTTCTATAATTACCTAAAAAAACTATAAGAACACAAAAGTAGTTTATTAACCCCCATTTAAAAAATGACTATTAAAAGGGCAACATTGTGCCCCGCTATGAAGGGTACAGTCAATAGTGCATTGGAGCTAGCTCCTACAGTCTGGTGAGGGCCAATTATTAAATATGCAGGAAGTGTATGAGCCAACTATAAGCCTGAAATCAGCCATGTGGGAGTATTCACACCATGGAAGTCAACAAATGCTACAAATTTGGGAATTTTTTCATTTGTCCCTTCCCACACAAAGAGCTGGTTTACTAGCAGACCACTGGGTATGCTTTGTTACCCAAATAGCTCATTTGTTTGAGTAGCAGAATACTGACTAATTAGTTTTCTTTTCTTTTTTTTGAGACAGAGTCTCGCTCTGTTGCCCAGGCTAGACTGCCATGGCATGATCTCAGCTCACTTGCAGCCTCGACTTCCCAGGTTCAAGTGATTCTCCAGCCGCTGCCTCCCAAGTAGCTGTGATAACAGGCGTGCACCGTCATGCCTGGCTGATTTTTGTATTTTTAGTAGAGACGAGGTTTCACCATGTTGGCCAGGCTGGTCTCGAACTCCTGACCTCAAGTGATCCACCCGCCTTGGCCTCCCAAAGGGCTGGGATTACAGGCGTGAGCCACCACACCTAGCCTGCTTTCACTTAAAAAAAAAAAAAAAAAGAAAGAAAAAGAAATTAAAAAGAATGTGAGTAAAATCCTAGGCTATACACTAGAGGAACCATTGCTCACAGAATGCTGCTATCAAGGGTACAGGCTAAAAAAGAACATTAACTAAGCGAATTGTCAGTGGAACAAGGAACAGCTTCGGAGAGAGTGGAAATTCCTCCGGAGGATAAAAGAAAACCAAAGGTATTCAGAATTTATTTCTAAGGAGCTCCTAACAGGTGAAGGCTGTCCACAGCTACCTGACTGAGTTAGGATGAACACCTCACTGCCAGAATATTTCAAATGTAGGAATCAAGAGGTCAGCCAGTCAAAGTGTTTTTCCTTCTAGTTTGACAACACTATGGAAGGCCAAGTTTGAATTTAAAATTCCCAGAGCTGGCCGGGCGCAGTGGCTCACGCCTGTAATCCCAGCAATTTGGGAGGCCGAGGTGGGCGGATCATGAGGTCAGGAGATCAAGGCCATCCTGGCTAAAACGGTGAAACCCTGTCCCTACTTAAAAAATACAAAAAATCAGCTGGGCGTGGTGGCACGAGCCTGTAGTCCCAGCTACTTGGGAGGCTGAGGCAGGAGAATGGTGTGAACCTGGGAGGCAGAGCTTGCAGTGAGCCGAGATTGCGCCACTGCACTCCAGTCTGGGTGACAGAGCGAGACTCTGGCTCAAGAAAAAAAAAAAATTCCCAGAGCCTCCTTCAGGGTCACTCTATTCTTTTTACCTTTGGATTTCTTCATGGACTTCTCACCTGATTTATATTTGTTTATCACTACCACCCCTACCCCACCCATATTAGTCCCATGAGAGCAGAGACTTTGTTTTGCTTGCAGCTGTACCCACAGGAGTGCCCCCACAGGAGTGCCCCTACAGCCTGGTTACAGGAGCCCTCAGATCCTTGCTGAGCCAAACAGTACGTGAGTGAGTTCACTGTTCTGGAGTGATGTGTGAACAGACATGTTTAACAAGTCACTTACTTGTTATAAACTGGAACCACCGACAAAACCTGCATAGGAAAAAGTCATATTATAGAGAAGATTACATGGTAGAAGAAATACACATAGAATATCTATGGAGGGCCGGGTGCAGTGGCTCAGGCCTGTAATCCCAGCACTTTGGGAAGCCGACGTGGGAGGATTACTCAAGCCCAGGAGTTCAAGACCAGCCTGGGCAACATAGAGAGACCCTGTCTTTACTAAAAAAGAAAAAAAAAGAATGTCTGGAGAAAGAACATAACCACTCTTTAGTGTATCTTGAGGTGATATAGACTTTTTTTTTGAGACAGTCTTGCTGTGTCACCTGGGCTAGAATGCAGTGGCATGATGTTGGTTCATTGCAACCTCTGCCTCCCAGGGTCAACCGATTCTCCTGCCTCGGCCTCCCAAGTAGCTGGGATTACAGGCACACACCACCAAGCCTGGCTAATTTATATATTTTTAGTAGAGACGGGGTTTCACCATGTTGGCCAGGCTGGTCTCGAAGTCCTGACCTCAAGTGATCCTCCTGCCTTGACCTCCCAAAGTGCTGGGATTATAGGTGTGAGCCACCGCATCTGGCCTGACTTTTTAATTCTTTCTCTTTTTTTCTTTTAAACAATGAACATATATTACAACTATGCCTTTTTTTTTTAATATAAAGAAAAACTTTGGTGAAGATGGACATTTTAACTTATATAAAAGCAAGTTGAGAAAATGTCATATACTTTTTTTTTTTTTTGAGACGGAGTCTCGCTCTGTCAGGCTGGAGTGCAGTGGCGCAATCTCGGCTCACTGCAAGCTCCGCCTTCCGGGTACATGCCATTCTCCTGCCTCAGCCTCCGCAGTAGCTTGGACTACAGGCGCCTGCCACTACGCCTGGCTAATTTTTTGTATTTTTAGTAGAGACGGGGTTTCACTGTGTTAGCCAGGATTGTCTCGATCTCCTGACCTCGTGATCCGCCTGCCTAGGCCTCCCAAAGTGCTGGGATTACAGGTGTGAGCCACCACTTTTAATAAATGATTTCAACCAAATAAAACTTTTACCCTAACGTTTTCATCTACCAGAAGATTTCACGGAGTTTTTCATATTCACTATTAACAAAACACCAAACATCCTAGGTATGCAGGACACTGTGACACAAGTTACCTGGAAAAGTGCCTCCAGGCTGAGGTTTGCTTGTCCTGTAGCATTAAGGGCCTTGATGGCAGATGTTCTGTAAGGACAAAGGTCGAAGTTCACTTGGCATTTCAACAAGCACTGAAGCCCATCAGCTGTCATTTTTGGGAGGCAGAATGCAAGCTCCAGTCTCATTATCTCCCTTTCTCCAAAACAGATTCTGGCCCCAAGCCTGTTTCCTGCTGAGGCCCAGCCCACCACAGTGGAATTCATCCAGCAGCTGGGACGGTTGGCACCATCTGCTCCAGAAAGCTGGGATGATGAAAATGTGTGGCTGCAGAACTGAACAGTGGCCAAACTTGTGGGGTAGTAAAGCCAAGGCAACGTATATAGCTACCTGCACTTTGGAACTGTGCTGACTTATAATTATAGAATGTTTACAACTTGAAGGGACAATAAAAACCCTTGACTGGTTTATTTATTATTTAAATAAGGGAAATAATTTCCTTCTAAAAATATCTTGCCTAGAAGACCGTGAACCTGGCCCTTTGCTTTCATTTTACAGACTGGTAAACAGAGGCCCGAGAGCCACCCAGTGAGTCACTAGCAGAGCTGGTGGTGGGCTCTAGGGCTCCTGACCCTGACAGCCTCCCAACACCCGCCCAGCTGCTGAGAGGCTCTGCCCATTGCTCTCCTCCACACAACACTCCCTTCCCGGCCAAGGCACTGGCGAAGGGGCTCAGGTACATTTTCTGGGAGAGGATAGCACCCATAGGTCTTGCCAGTTCCTGTGACAGAATGGGCATATTCTCCTGACCACAAGAAAACACTGCAAACCAGAAAGCACGTAGCAGCCTACCTCCGGTCATCTTCCTTGGGTGCTGGCTTCCAGTGGTCGTAATTTGTCTCAACTCGGAACCACCTATAACAGAGCACATCATCTTGTCTTGTCCAAGGCAATTTATGACATAGCAAAGGAGACATATGAACAAATTTAAAATACCCCTCATTTCACCAATTAAAAAAATGATTATTTGATACAAAATGACCAGAGCTTTCAATTCTACTTACGCTCCATTCAAAGGATCTAGAGGCCAAATGTCTGCTGGGCCATCTCTGTTCCTTGTGATGACCACCCCCTCCCGGGGGGACGTGCCACCAACAATGTAATAAACATCAGCAATAAGGGGAGTCTTGGCCAACTTGCCAACAGCTGCTTCGAAGTTTTCCGACTCATTCAGGGTCTGAACAAAAAGATGAACTTGCGTGAGCAACCCCACCTGCAGTTGGGTCCACACCAGATGATGCAAAAATGATCCAAAGCACATTCTCCTGGTATGTTATGTCATGACTATCACCTTGATCTGCTCTGACCTTATCCTCTTGTTATCAGGGCTCCTAAGATGGAAGAAATTTCAGCTTCAAAGGGGAGCCAGGAGCAGCAGGAAATTCTGACAGGAGGAGAGAACTGTTGACAAGCCCTAGGCCTGGCTCAGCAAACACGGGCTGTGTGCTCTCCAGGCAGATCACCCTCACAAAGGACTTTTTGTGCTTCTTCATTCATTTATTATTTCAACAGGGTTTTCTTGAATATCTACACTGTGCCAGGCACTGTGCTGGTGGGGGATAGAGCAGTGAATGAGTCGCCTGGTCCTACTCTCCCCAAGCCTCTGAGGAAGACAGAAAAGTCAACAACCAATGGTGACACAGTGTAATGAGAGTTCACATAGGAGAATAAGATGCTATGGACGTCACAGTAGGGGTCCCATCCTCACCAAGGGCAGTGGAGGAGGTACTGCTGGGAAGCATCGCATTAATTGAAGCTAAAGAGACAAACACAAGTGAGTGGTGAAAGTGGTGGTTGCAGGGTGAGGAGTGGCAGTGGGGAGGAGGGTTCTAGTTCGATGGACTAGACTGGCAATGGCTTGGGGATGAAAGAGCATGCGCTACATTAGCGCCCTGAGCTTAATTGGTGTTCAGACACCCCGAGGGCCCATGAAGACTTCCAAAGGCCTGTGGCAAGGATACTTAAGGGGATCACTCCCCAAATCTTCAGATTCCATATGGGCTCCTTCCTAGAGCGGATCTGCTCAAGAATATCCTTCAGTGGAGGGCCTGTTCTTCCTGTCTCCACCTTCCCAACCACTCTGCTGCCATGTTTTAAAGGAAGTACACTGTATGCTCACCCATCCTGGATATTGCCAGGGCACATTGTCAAGGGTGGAGGTGGTGATAGGGTCAAACAAAAGAACAATTCAAGGTATTGGTGTCTGCAAAGGCTCCGTCATTCAGCACCATAAACCTTAACAGCAATAACTATAAGGCAAGAAAACTCTACAAAACCCATGGCAGGGCTTTGTAGAGTTTTCCTGCCTTATACTTAGCTACTCAGGGAGGCTGAGGTGGGAGAATTGCTTGAACCCAGGAGATGAAGGTTGCAGTGAGCCGAGATCATGCCACTGCACTCCAGCCTGGGTGACAGAGTGAGACCCTGTCTCAAAAAAAAAAAAAAGAAATGATCTGTCCTAACTTGTTTGACTGTAGGTCATATGATCCCCTTTCCAGAGAGGATCCTGCCCTGTACCTGGAAGAAGGGAATGTATGGTCAGAGAGGCCAAGAAGAATCTAGACACACAGGCCTAGCTGGGTTTCCCCACTCCATCTATTAGCACTGGATCTACCTTTTTGTCCAATCATATTTCTACATGGCATTCCATACTTTGTTAAACCTAAGCATAAAAATGGACAATGTCCCCTGTATCTTTGGGTCTTCATTCTGAAGACTCCTATGTCATGTACATGTTAAATAAATTTGTATGCCTTTTCTCCAATTAATCTGCCTTTTGTGAGTTGACTTTTCAGTGAACCATCAGAAGGCAAAGAAGAAATTTTCCCTTGGCCTTTGCAGAGGTAATAGGAGTGATGAAATATTTGTTTGCTTATGTTGCCTATACCATCCCCCAACTACTATCAAATTCATTTTCTCTAACCTGTGACAGTAAAGCAAAAGAACATCCATAAAAAATACTGAAGGCACTGGTGACTTATTTTACCCAGGCGACAAAGTCAGGGAGTGCAAATGCCTCATCTATCTCAGGAAATGGAGGAAATGGGCAGTGACTGCTAATAGACATGGACTTTCTTTCTTCTTCCTTTTTTTTTTTTTTTTTAGTCTAGGTCCCAGAGTTTCTTTTGTTATTTCATTTATTTACTTCTTTTCAGACATGGGGTCTCAATGTTGTCTGTTGGACCTGAACTCCTGGGCAGAAGGGATCCTCCCGCCTCAGCCTCCTGAGTGTCTGGGACTGCAGGCGAGCACCATCACACCCAGCAGATTCGTCCTTACCAGAGAACATAGCAACCTCAGCATATGGATTTTTTTTCTTTCCTTATCAAATCAAGAACTTTCACCTTTTTGATACAGGAGATAGAAAGAAATTAGGCAGATAGTGAGGGTAAAAGAGTCCTTGGCAAGGCTTCCTTTCTAACAAAAAGTAGCCCAAGAAGTTATTCTTTTCTAACAAAGAGCAGCCTGAAAAATCGAGCTGCAAACATAGACAAGCAAGCTGGAAGCTTGCACGGGTGAATGCCAGCAGCTGTGCCAACAGAAAAGGGCTACCTGGGAGCCAGGTATGTTCAAAACGGAGGCTCCATCTTCCCTTCTTTTTTCTTTTTTTTTTTTTGAGACAGAGTCTTGCTGTGTCTCCCAGGCTGGAGTGCAGTGGTGTGATCTCGGCTCACTGCAACCTCTGCCTCCTGAATTCAAGCGATTCTCCTGCCTCAGCCACCCAAGGGGCTGGGATTACAGACACCCGTCACTACACCTGGCTAATTTTTGTATTTTTAGTAGAGATGGGGTTTCACCATGTTGGCCAGGCTAGTCTCGAACTCCTGACCTCCTCACTTCTCTGCCTCGGCCTCCCAAAGTGCTGGGATTACAGGTGTGAGCCACCGCGCCTGGCCCATCTTCCCTTTTCTTTGTCACCATGTGTACAGTAAAGAAGCAGGCAACATGGCACCAGCCAGGTAGAGAATCCATCGGCATAATAAAAGATTAGGGTGGGGGCAGACAGCTTTTCATGCCCTATGCAAATGGTACACCTGGTCCAACCAATCTTTGCTGCCCTATGTAAATCAGATACCACCTCCTCAAGCTCATCCATAAAACCTCCTTCATTTCACCACAGAAGCAGCAACTCATTTTTTTGGGACTCCTCTTTGCTCTTCTCTTTCTTTCGCCTGTTAAACTTCCAGTCTTAACCTCACACTGGTGTGTCCGCATTCTAGTTTTCTGTGGCCCTGAGACAACAAATCTAAGGTATCACCCCAGACAAATGAGGCCGTTTCATTTTCACTTAAAGGAAACACCTTACAGCTTCTTTTTGTCATACCCAAGTTGCTGGCATCTCTATTCTTGCACTTTGTGGCAAATTATTAAGTACGATAAGCGCTCCTTGAACACAAGCACTGAGATGCGTAACAGTCTGATAATTGAGACAGTTACTAGGTGACTGATTTCATCCCACTATTCAGAATATTGTGCAATTTAAAACCGATGAATTATTTCTGGAATTTTCCATTTCATATTTCTGGACCACAGTTGACTGTGGGTAACAGAAACCAAGAATAAGGGGAGACTACTGTAGATGTGGCCTGGAACCCAGCACATTCTAATAGGTTCTTGTAGAGCAGATGTTCCTTTTGTTGTGTGCACAGCTGCCTTCTAATGTGTTTGCTTTGCTAGTTTGGATATTTGCAAATGGACATTTTAAAAGGAGAGTACATCTGTCTCTGTAGAAGAGCATAATATTATCTCCTATCTCAATCAGCTATTGTGGAAAACTCTAGCCTATGACAAGATTCTCTCCTTAACCAAACTCTAGCCAGGCTCCTCTGAGACCTCTTCTCTATTAGACCTTGACCCTGGCTTATAAAGACTCGAACAAATACTAATAGTTTCTAACAGCTCAAGGCCACGTCTCTCAGATGACTAGTCCCCCTTTAAGTGCCTGTCTGAGAAAACTCCAGGCTGTCAAAAGAATTTGCCATTTGTTCCAGCCAATACTGAAGGTAGGGCCCCTGTCTCCCTGTCTCTGTAGGAGGGTAGGAGCATAACTTCATTTTTTTTTTTTTTTTTTTTTGAGACGGAGTTTTGCTCTTATTGACCAGGCTGGAGTTCAGTGGCACCATCTCGGCTCAATGCAAGCTCCGCCTCCCAGGTTCACACCATTCTCCTACCTCAGCCTCCCGCTCCGCCTCCCGGGTTCACGCCATTCTCCTGCCTTAGCCTCCCGAGTAGCTGGGATTACAGGCACATGCCACCACACCCAGCTAATTTTTTGTATTTTAAGTAAAGACAGGGTTTCACTGTGTTAGCCAGGATGGTCTCAATCTCCTGACCTCGAGATCCACCCTCCTTGGCCTCCCAAAGTGCTGGGATTACAGGCGTGAGCCACTGCGCCCTGCCTGGAGCATAACTTCTAAGTTCCAGTTCGCAAACTCAAATTGGTTTCACATGAACCGATCCCGCCTTTCCACTTTTCACTTCTCTGACTATCCTAAGCTCCTTGTTCCCTCACCTTTTAAAATACCCATCACCTCTGCACAAACCGAAGTTGAGCTCAGTTCACACTGGACTCTTCCTTACTCCAATAGCATATACTGATTACAATCTGTCCTTACCATTTTAACTAGTGTCTGGCTTTATCTTTGACATTTATCAAAAAGATTTATATGCACTTTGCAGACATTTAGATGCTTATTCTTTTAAGGAGCTCCTTACATTAAAAGCAACATTGTTAAATGACACAGAACAGTTTAGAAGGTGGAGGTGGAGTTAAGGAGGGCTCCACATTAAATATACTCACAGCGCGGATCAGCCAGCTGACGGGAATGTGTCTCCGAAACAGGGCAGCGATAGCATTCTCCCACCACCAGCCTTTATCTGCCAAGTTGAGTATATATGTTATATATGTGTGTGTATATATGTACACACATGAAACAGATATGTTATTTTAGCAAGGAAATATAGAGAGATATTCACTCAAGTTTTGAAAGCAGAATCTTTTGTACCAGGATACAATGATAGTTATGTCAAAGGAAATAATTCTATTAATTATGCCAGGCAAAATAAAATTATGTAGTCATCAAGGGAAGTGTCTTAATAAATATTAGGAAGAACATAGAGAACTTGAATCTTCCACACCTGTGATTTGTGCTCACATTTTAAAAAAATACAAATTTGCAATCATTTCCCAAAATTACTTTTGGACAACTTTTAAAAGTCTGTTAGGGGATTCATTGCCAAACAAAAGTTTTCATTCAAGGCTAAGTAATGGCAATATAAGAAAAAAATGGACAAATTGAATTTCACAAAAATTTTTAAAATTCTGCGCATTAAAAGACAGTATTAGCCAGGCGCGGTGACTCATGCCTGTAATCCCAGCACTTTGGGAGGCCGAGGTGGGCGGATCCCCTGAGGTCAGGAGTTCGACACTAGCCTCGCCAACATGGTGAAACCCTGTCTCTATTAAAAATATAAAAATTAGCTGAGCGTGGTGGCGGGCACCTGTAATCCCAGCTACTTGGGAGGCTGAGGGAGGAGAATTGCTTGAACCTGGGAGGCGGAGGTTGCAGTGAGCCAAGATCAGGCCACTGCACTCCAACCTGGGTGACAGAGAGAGACTCTGTCTCAAAAAAAAAAAAAAAAAGATGGTATCAACAGAGTAAAAGGCAATTCACAGATTGAGAGAAAATATTTGCATTAATAAGAGATTAATATCCAGAGTATTTAGAGAACTCCTAAAACTCAACAACAACAAAACAAACATTCCAATTTAAAAATGGGCAAAGGGCCAGATGTGCTGGCTCAAGCCTGTAATCCCAACACTTTGGGAGGCCCAGGTGGGAGGAGTGCTTGAGCCCAGGAGTTTTAGACCAGCCTGGGGAAAATAGTGAAACCCCATCTCTACAAAAAATTTAAAAACTACCAGTCATAGTGGCACATGCCTGTAGTCCCAGCTTCTGGGGAGGCTGAGGCAAGAGGATTGCTTGAGCGCTGTTGGTCAAGGCTGCAGTGAGCTGTGATTGAGTCACTGCACTCCAGCCTGAGTGACAGAGTGAGACTCTGTCTCAAAACAAAAAAAAAATGGGGAAAGGACCTGAATAGACATTTCTCCAAAGAAGATATACAAATGGCCAGTAAGCACATGAAAAGATATTCCATATCATTAATCATTAGAGAAATGCAAATCAAAACTACAATGAGATGCCACCTCACACCCATTAAGATGGCTACTATTGGCCAGGTATAGTGGCTCATGCCTGTAATCCCAGCACTTTGGGAGACCAAAGTGGGTGGATCACTTGTGCCCAGGAGTTTTAGACCAGCCTGGGCAACATGGCAAAACCCTACCTCTACAAAAGTTAGCCAGGCATGATGGCACATGCCTGTAGTCCCAGCTACTCAGAAGGCTGAGGTAGGAGGATAACTTGAGCCTAGGAGATTGAGGCTGCAGTGAGCCAAGATCCCGCCACTGTACTCCAGCCTGGGCAACAGAGTAAGACTCTGTCTTAAGAAAACAGAAAGAAGAGAAAAAGAAAAAAAACAGGCCTTGTGCAGTGGCTCACTCCTGTAATCCCAGCACTTTGGGAAGAAGCCGAGGCAGGAGGACTGCGTGAGCTCAGGAGTTTGAGACCAGCCTGGGTAATATAGTGAGACCTTGTTTCTACTAAAAAAAAAAATTAAAAAAAAAATTTTTAATGCCCCCCCTGCCAAAAAAAATAGCTAGAATTTGAATGTTTCTAGTGTAAAGAAAAGACAAATATTTAAGGTAACATATCACAATTAGATTGTGCGCACATGATCGTGCATTTATGAATGTGTGATTTGAGACAGAAAGACTCTGTCTCAAAACAAACAAAAAAAAATGGGCAAAGGACTTGAATAGATATTTCTCCAAAGAAGATATACAAATGGGCAGTAAGCACATGAAAAGATACTCCATATCATTAATCATTAAGAGAAATAAAAATGTGATTTGCATTTCTCTGATGTGATTATATGAATGTAACACATCACATGTGCTCCCAAAATATGCACATGTAATGTGTATCAATAACAAAATTAATTTTTAAAAACCCACTCTAGCAATTTTGAAATACATAATACATGATTGTTAACTGTACTTACCTTGCTGTGTGGATCACCAGACCTTATTCCTCCTGTCTAATTGAAACTTTGTACCCTTTGACCATTTCCCTTTTTCCTCAGTGCATAGCAACCACTATTCTACTCTCTGCTTCTATGAGTTCAAACTTGGAGATTCCACATATAAGTGAAATCATGCAATATCTGTCACAGTAGGTTTTAAGCAGGGGAACAACCTGACCATTCTAGTTGCTGGGTAGGGGAAGAATTATAAGAAAGTAAAAATAGTAGCAAGGAGATCAGGTGGACTGATCAGGCAGTACAGGTGTGATGGGGGCTAGCTCAGCAGTGGAGGTAGAATGGACAGGTACAGTCTAGTTCTGCTGTCAGAGCTGATAAGACTTAGGGAGGGAGGGGTCAGTGATGATTTCTGGTAGCAATTGGTTGGGTAGAGGTGCCATTTTCTGAGACATGGGAAACGAGGAGAGGGACAGATTTGAGTAGAGGCAGAGTTGGGTAGAAAATAGGGAAAAGAAAAAAGCAAGAGATCTGCTTAGGCATGTTAAGTGTAAGATGCCTAGTAGACGTTAGAGTGGAGATGCTGAGAAGATGGCTGGATGCTCCAGTCTAGGACTCAGAGGAGGCCAGGCCTGGAGATGCAACAACAACAAAAACACTTCTGTGGCCCTTGCTCTGTGCCAGGGACTGCTGTATTTCATATTCGTTAATTCATTTCATCCTCATAGCAGCTATTATCATCCCTGCTTTTTTTTTTTTTCTTTTTTTTTTAGATGGAGTCTCGCTCTGTCGCCCATGCTGGAGTGCAGTGGCGCGATCTCGGCTCACTGCAAGCTCCACCTCCCGGGTTCACACCATTCTCCTGCCTCAGCCTCACGCCTAGATGGGACTACAGGCACCCGCCACCACGCCCGGCTAAATTTGTATTTTTTTTTTTAGTAGAGACGGGGTTTCACTGTGTTAGCCAGGATGGTCTCAATCTCCTGACCTCGTGATCCACCCACCTCGGCCTCCCAAAGTGCTGGGATTACAGGCATGAGCCACCGCGCCCGGCCCATCCCTGCTTTCGAGATGAGGAAACTGAAGCACCGACAGGTTAAACTCCTTGATCGTGGTCACCCAGCTACAGCAATAAGATTTAAACCCAGGCAGGCTGGCCCTGGAGTCTTGAGGTGTTACCCACCAGGTGTTTTGTTAAGCCTCCCCATGCCCTGTGGCATTCATTAGTCCTCCTCATATCTTTATCCTTTCCTAGGGTGGCTTTGAGGCATTGCTGGCACCCCCCATAATGTCCAGAGACTTAATATCACAGCTCATTGCAGCCTGTAACTCCTGGGCCCAAGCCATCCTCCCATTTCAGCCTCCCACGTAGCTGGGACTACAGGCAGGTGCCACCATGCCTGGCTAAAAGCAGTTTGACAGTATTTCATTAAATGCGTATGTTGTAGACTAACTTGGTTATTTTTAACTGCTCATACCTTAGATTCTACTAGTCAAGTTTGGTAAACAACTTGAGTTGCAAAATGAAAGCCAGTCATTTTTAATAAATATACATGTAATTATAGGCATTCTATTAAAAACCTTAGTAATTGTCATGCTGTGGTTTGGGTACCACAGGTTGAGAACCAGTACTATACATAGCTGACATATGAGAAAATGTGGAAGAAATACATTAGGATAAAGAACTGCTTACTGTGGACACTGATATATACTCAATCACCATCTTCCTGGTAAAGCCTTATGTAAAAAGATAAGAATAAACAATAACACTGGCCGGGCATGGTGGTTCACGCCTGTAATCTCAGCACTTTGGGAGGCCGAGGTGGGTGGATCACCTGAGGTTCGGAGTTCGAGACCAGCCTGGCCAACAGGGTGAAAACCCATCTCTACCAAAAATATAAAAATTAGCCGGGTGTGGTGGCACCTCCTGTAATCCCAGCTACTCAGGAAGCTGAGGCATGAGAATCGGCTGAGCCCGGGAGGCAGAGGTTGCAGTGAGCTGAAATCGCCCACTGCACTCTAGCCTGGGCAACAGGGCGAGACTGTCTCAAAAAAACAAAAACAAACAAACAAAACAAAACAAAAACCCCAAAAAAACAACACCATGAAGTCAATCAGGGTTCATCAGACGAGGAACACTAAACTTCAAGATACTCCTTGTATATATCCTTCTCCTTGATTCAGCTGCACGCTGAGGACAGACACAGAGCTCACTTATTTCTAGATTTCCCACATACTGTGGAACTAAATGGTGTGCCCTGAGATCTGGGGAATGGCAGTGGGGATGTCAATGAACAGAGCAATTGGGTCAGGACCCAGGAGAGCAATCTGAGAACTTCCTCTCCCACTACTAGCTGTCATTTCATCTCACAGCCTATTTCTTTCTCTGCCTAACGAATGGAGTTAAAAATAACAGCCCTGCCTAACAGGACTGTTGTGAGGGTCTAAGAAGAAGACATGTGAGGATGTACATGGTAAACCAGAAAGTGCTTTACAAATGTTGCTTGTATAACAGCATCCTATATCCCCTAGATTATCACAGTAGTTTCCAAATGGTCTTCTGCTTCCATCTTAACCTAACACAACCCAATCTCTACAGAGCAGCAAAAGTAATAGTTAAAAATATAAATCACATCTGTTCACTCCCTGGCCTACAATCCCCCTACAGCTTCCATTATGCTTAAAAACCAAACTCTTCATTGTGGCCCTGCACCATGGCCTCAGCCTCTTCTTCACTTCTAATGTCACTACCCACTTACTCCCATGCCATAACCACACTGACTTTCTTTGGCTTCTGAAATCCACCAAGCTTATTATTACTACCTACGGCCTTCATCCTTGCAGTAAGACCACCAGAAATGGTCTTCCCCTGGCTTCTGCAGAACTAGCTCCTGGATCACATGGGTCAGGCCTTCTCTGACCCTCTGACCTGTACTAACCACCCCACCTCCTCCTTCACTCTCTATCACAGCTTCCTATTTTGCTTTCTTTGCAGCACTTATTGCTACCTGAAATCTTCATTGCTTCCACGCATACTGTCCACTTTCTCCCCCTGGGATGGAAGTGTCTGCCACATAGTGGGTGTTCTGTATATTCTGTTGGGTGAGTGAAGGAAGTGCTTGGATAGAACTGAACAATAATGTAGCTAAAATTACACAGGGGTTTGTTTTGATTACCTCGTTCATCACCAGAAACTGTAAACTTGTGTGGGCTCTGGCCAGTCCATAATCCTACATAGCCAATAAAAGTAGTTCCTGTGAATGCAATCTGAAATCAAGAGATAACATGGATCATTTCACCATTCCAATCAAATACACTGAAATCACCTGTTCTGCCCCACAATTTTCTGGATTTTTTTCTTATAAATTCCAACATAATAGAATAAAACTCTGAAATAGTCTTCTAAGACAGAGGTTCTTAACCTTAAGCTGGGGTGGGTGGGGGTGTGGTCCACAGATAGATTTTAGTAGATTTGTGACCTTGGATGGGAAAAAAAAAAAGATGCATCTTTATTTTCACTAACCTCTAACTGAAATTTAACTCCTTCTATAATGAATGCATGCAACAAATCACACAATCATAGTGGTGCCTATAATTTTGCCACTAGTAGAAATCACAGATATTTTCACATACACAATGTTGGCTGCAGATATTTTGAAACACTATCCATAATTTACTACTTTGAAATCATGGTAGTTATTAGACCCCCTGCTAAACCTTACTATTTAATGTGTTAAGAAAAAGTGTAACATTGAAATGGCTGTTTTCAACACAACTGATTTTTTTTGTAATCCTACGTATTTTATTTTATGTATTTATAAAACAGTATTCACCAAAGGGGTGCACAAAGCAGGTTAAGAAGCCCCATCCTAGAAGTAGCAAGTGGAGTCTTACTTTAAAACTTGTTTTGAAGCCAGGAGCAGTGGCTCATGCCTGTAATCCTAGCACTTTGGGAGGCCAAGGTGGGCAGAACACCTGAGGTCGGGAGTTCAAGACCAGCCTGACCAACGTGGAGAAACCTGGATTCTACTAAAAATACAAAATTAGCCGGGCGTGGTGGCACATGCCTGTAATCCCAGCTACTAGGGAGGCTGAGGCAGGAGAATCACTTGAACCCGGGAGGCGGAGGTTGCAGTGAACCGAGATAGTGCCATCGCACTCCAGCCTGGGCAACAAGAGCGAAACTCTGTCTCAAAAATAAAATAAAATAAAATAAAACTTGCTTTGATTTGATTATAAGAGATGAATATCACATATTTTATAAGCTCTGTGAAGTTAGAAGGTCAAAGTGGGACTGTTCACCAATAATAATCACATTTAAATTTTAAATATTTAAAAATCCTTTAACGAAGCTCTTTCATTTAATCCTCACAACTATCCCATGAATTATAGGCATCACTCCTACTTTAAATTAAGGTCACAAGCTCCAGTGATTGCAAGATACCACTATGTAACCTGCAGGAGAAAAATCAAACTCTGTATGTCACCGAGGCTGGAGTGCAATGGTACAGTCATGACTCACTGCAGCCTCGACCTCCTGGGCTCAAGCAATCCTCCCACCTCAGTTTTCCAAGTAGCTGGGACCACAGGTGCATGCCACCAAACCTGACTGATATATAAATATATACATAATTTTTTTTTGCTTTTCCTAAAGACAGGGTCTCCCTATGTGGCCCAGGCTCGTCTCAAACTCCTGGGCTCAAGCAATCCTTCGGTCTTGGCTTCTCAAAGTGCTGGGATTACAGGTGTGAGCCACCACAGCTAGCCTTTATCAGTTATTTCTGATACCAAATTTTATTTTCAAAGAAGTACTTTGGCAAGGCATGGTGGCTCACACCTGTAATCCCAGCACTTTGGGAGGCCAAGGCAGGCAGATCACTTGAGGCCAGGAATTTGAGACCAGCCTGGCCAACACGGTGAAACTCCATCTCTACCAAAAATACAAAAATTAGCTGGGTGTGGTGGCATGCACCTGTGGTCCCAGCTACTCGGGAGGCTAAGGCAGGAGAATCGCTTGAACCCAGGAGGTAGAGAGGTTGCCGTGAGCCAAGATTGCACCATTGCACTCCAGCCTGTGACAGAACAAGACTCTGTCTCAAAAAAAAAAAAAAAAGTACTTAAAACAGTATCTGACTCATACTGTTCAATAAAAGTTAACTAATACCATTATGTTTTAAGAAATAGATAGTCCTAGATTGATATTTTCCTTAGAAAAATTAGGTCAGTAATGTTTTTCATTTAATTATTTATTTTTACCTTATCTGCTTGTAAAAATAATTTAAGGTGGCTGAATTACAAGGGAGAATGCAGTGTCCTTAGTTTTATAAATGACCTCAGCCCTCAGACTTACTGAGGACTTCCATGAATGTCTCATCTCCACGCATGGTGGTAAAGCAGAAATAAGTCTTCCTTACTACTCAAATGTAATTATATGGAAAATAAAAAGTAATTATATGGCCACCTCATTTGCGTGACACCGTGATCGTCAGGGTCACTCTTGGAGGGCTGAGAAAATTGAAGTTATGAGATCAAAAGTCACATCGTAGTTTTCAATTACGATACATAATTATAAATAATTTTGAGATATAATTTGTAAGATATTTTATCTTGCAGCTCTGAAAATCTGTCTTTACTTCTGTTTGTACTTCCCAGTTGTTTCTGCCTAGTCAGTTAACATAAACAAACCCTTAGCAGGGAATTTTAAGTTACAGCCTGGTGCCTGGTGCGGTGGCTCAAACCTGTAATCCCAGCACTTTGGGAGGCCGAGGTGGGTGGATTATCTGAGCTCAGGAGTTCAAGACCAGCCAACATAGTGAAACCCCATCTCTGCTAAAAATACAAAAATTAGCCGGGTGTGGTGGCACCCTCCTATAGTCCCAGCTACTTGGGAGGCTGAGGCAGGAGAATTGCTTGAACCTGGGAGGCAGAGGTTGCAGTGAGCCGAGATCATGCCACTGCACTCCAGCCTGGGTGATAGAGCGAGACTCTGTCTCAAAAATAAAAACAATAGTAGTAGTAGTAATAATAATAATAATAATAATAGTAATAATTTCCAGCCTAATTAAGGCTGTAAACAAAAACTATCAGTAGGCCTAACGCCTGGGTTCTGGCCCTACTTCTGCCATGTCTCTAGAGGCCTTGTGATTCGGGGCAAGTCAGTCTCTGTGAAGCTGGGCCCCCTCATCTAGAAAGTAAAGATTAAAATGTTGACTTATGCCTGCTTCACAGGGCTGCTGGGGGGATCGAATGAGGTCCTGTGTATGATAATACTTTTGTTGTTGTTGTTGAGATGGAGTCTCACTCTGTCACTGGGCTAGAGTGCAGTGGTGCGATCTCAACTCACTGCAACCTCCGCCTCCCAGGTTCAAGCGATTCCCCTGCCTCAGCCTCCCAAGTAGCTGGGATTACAGACACCCACCCACACGCCCAGCTAATTTCTTTTTTTTTTTTTGTAGTTTTAGTAGAGACGGGGTTTCACCACATTGGCCAGGCTGGTCTTGAACTCCTGACCTCGTGATTCGCCTGCCTCGGCCTCCCAAAGTGTTGGGATTACAGGCGTGAGCCACCGCGCCCAGCCAAAAATACTTTTAAGATTACAAACACTAGACAAGAATGAGAGATGAATTATTTTGTGGATAACCTGTTCTTAATTTCATAAAACAATTTCTTGGCCATGAGTCCTCCATAGAAAAGCAATACCCAAGTGTAAACTGTCTATATTCAGTAACAGTCACCTGAGTACTGAGAGTAAAACTACCTCTACAGACTATTTCTCTATAGATTATTTCATGGGAACTCCAGGAAAAACAAAAACAAATGAAGCAACAACTATTAGAGTGAGTTTCAGAGCAGCTGAAATAATTTATTTTCATTGCATTTATTCCTTTGTCTCTTTATAAGAGTATTAGCTCATTATAGAACAATGGAGAAAAAACATGAATAAATAACAAATAATATTATCCTTCATTCAGTAATAACTTAATATTTAGCAGATTTCCTTTGAGAATTTATTATGCATTTATATTATCGTTACCACTTAAAATCATTTTTAAAGTAATTCAGCTAGAAATCAAATTGTTAATAGTGGCGAAGTAAAGAAATGGGACTGGAAAGGAGAAACTTTTACTTTAAATATTTCTGTACTGTTTGAATTTTTTATGAAAAAAAGTGTTTGTAAAAGCAGATGACTGAGTAGTTAGTAAATGAGTTTTTAGTATTTGTGAATCAACCCCTAAATGCAAAGAACAAAGGGAATATAGTCCTTGTCCTTACAGCCAAAATCTGGCTTTTGCACTCTGTATTCTGTTTTACAGCAAAACATGCTTTGCGTACTCAATGAACATTGATTAATTCTGTCTCTCTAAAAGTTTACACAGTTGACAACAGCACACACTAGATTATAGTTTTAAAGGGACCATGCTATAAACAAAAAATCTAAGTATAATTTTTTAAAGATCATACACAAGAAAGTGGTGTGGGTCAATCACACTTGCAGAATGAAGGACCATTTATTATTTGGCTACAACTTTACATAGACTACTTCATTTAACATTTATAACTATCGCAGTAAAGTAGTTATGAGCCTCCATGAGCTGTAGTCTGCAAAATTAGGGAATGAGTAATTTCTCAGGTTCACAAAGGAAGTACAGTAATTGATAGAATCAAGATTTAAACCTGGGACTGTCAGATCCCAAAGTTGGGTGTTTCTAGTTATTGCACTACCCAGCCCCTCCATATTCCAGAAGCAGCCTGGGCATGGGAAAGCAGAGGAAAGAGCTGACTCTGCATAAGTGGATGATTGATCACTCTCTAAAAGAGATTTCCCTATGGAAAACTGGGTGACCTCTTTAAGTAGACACTCAATAATAAATAATAAATGACCGTCTTTCCTATAAGCATAATTGATGCAAACCTCTCTTCTGGCTTTGTTTTTCCAGGGGTGTGATTTTTTTGTGTCTTATACTGATAACACACTTAAGTTAGCAGGCCATCCAAATGACTGCTAACTTGAGTTTGCAAATCTTTCTGATTTTTTATCTTATATGGTACGGATTATACCTGCCCATTCTTTAAGAATTGCACATCCACTGTCAGCTTGCGTAAGATATTCCCAAAAGGATAATCCAAATTCCGACCATGGTAAATGTGGCCTCTGGAGTCTTGAGCCACAATACTGGTGCAGAATCTGAGAAAAGGGAAAAGTCCAACATGAACGAATAAGACAAATAAGAAAAAAAAGGAAAAGGAGTTTTTCATTTGTAAAACAAATCCTCAAAGTAAAAGTTTTTCTTCCTTATAACTGATATATGTGCTATAATGCTTGTATAAGAATATAGATTAACAATTCAAGATGAAAAACACAACTGGATACAACTCATCTGTGTTCATTCAGTGTTTCTAGGATCTTTACCCTTAGCACACATGGAGGGCATCATAAGCATAGTAAGTGAGAATTTCATCCTCAGTCTAAATCTGAAGTGAAACTAACCCATCCTGGGCTCAGGACACCTCTGAACTCTGCTTTTTCCTCTGCATGGCAGCATGTATTCTATTTAACACATGATTCAAAGCCAGCTCAAGCTCACCTCTCCATATATGAATTCCTCAGAGCAAATAAAGTAACACTAAACCATTGTTTCACAAATGTTTCATTTTGTCCCCTTGGGAAAATGGCTGGCTCTTAAGGGACTTGGCATTTTTCCTTTCTCTCTCCAGCTCCTTGCACAGAGATCATAATTTTAAAAAAGGGGGAATCTCTATGAACAGAAGTATTGTGAGAAAAAGAGGAGGAGGCTTGTTAAGTATCTATCCATATTCTCTGAGAATATTTAACTGTACATGAAAAAATATTTATATACAGTATGTCCAATACCAGAGGAAAAAATATGTATATCCACATGAACAAAACTGAGAGAAAATATCCTGAAGGGTTTTTCTGGTCATTTGTAAAATAACAGGATGGTGGTTAGCTTTGTTTTTTTACTTTTCTACATTTACTGATTTTCTACAATGATTACATGTTACTTTTATAATTGGGGAAAAAAGTGTTACTTTTTGTTTGTTTGTTTAAAGATGGAAACTTGGGCTGGGCAAGGGCACAGTGCCTCATGCCTGTAATCCCAGCACTTTGGGAGGCCAAGGTGGGTGAATCATGAGGTCAGGAGTTTGAGACCAGCCTGGCCAACATAGTGAAACCTCATCTCTACTAAAAATACAAAAATTAGCCGGGCATGGTGGCGCACACCTGTAGTCCCAGCTATCTGGGGGGCTGAGGCAGGAAAATCGCTTGAACCAGGGAGGCGGAGGTTGCGATGAGCCAAGATCGTGCCACTACACTCCAGCCTGAGTAACAGAGTGAGACTCCGTCTCAAACATAAATAAATAAAATAAAATAAAGACGGAAACTTGGTCAGTTTTAATTCCCTCCAAGGTTTCTGTTATTTATTTATTTATTTATTTATTTATTTTGAGTCTCTGTCACCCAGGCTGGAGTGCAGTGGTGCAATGTCGGCTCACTGCAGCCGTGACTTCCCGGGCTGAGGCGATCCTCCCACTTCAGCCTCCTGAGTATCTGGGACCACAGGCGCAAGCCTCCACGTCCGGCTAATTTTGTGGTATTTTTTGTAGAGACAAGGTTTTACCATGTTGCCCAGGCTGGTCTCGAACTCCTGGGCTCAAGAGATCCATCCACTTCAGCCTCCCAAAATGCTGGGAATGCAGGCGTGAGCCACTGTGGCCGGCCTCCCTCCAAGGTTTCTGAGCTTAACTTCAAAGAGTTCAGGTCAGGGAGGGGACTGGTAAGACATGGGAAGTACTAAAGCAAAGTTTGTGGGATCTCTCTCAAAGGCGATTTTTCAAAATTGGCAAGATAACAATACTTCCATCTCAGGCCCAAATGTTGTAGTGTGATGCAGCAGTGCACAAGCACGGGAGACAAATGAGGAAACAGGCTCTGCTTTGAAAGGCACTGCAGCGAACTGGAGATTCCCATGCTTTTAGCACTCACCAGCCACCTGACTTCCAGCAAGGTGGCCCCACTGAGGCTTGGTTTCCACATCACAAAACAGATGATACCATCTTCCCCACGGGGCTGTGTTCATGAAGTGCCTGGCACCCAGTAGGCTCAATAAAGGGTAGCTAGTATTATTCTAATTCAAGAAGGCTTACTTCCAACATGAGAAGAAAGCATTTCCTTTGTTAATGCTAGTGAATTGAATGGTGCTATTAGGCAATTCAATAAATACCTTAGTATCAAATCCAAAAGTTAGAATGTTTTTACTAGAACTTTTGCTTTAATCTGTTTGAATATGGTGACTCCAACAGATGAGGGTAAAAATGATTCGTGATTTTTCATTGAGAAAGCTGTAAGTTAAAAATAGGAAAAAGTTGGAGGTAGGAGAGGGAGGTGGTAAAATTATAATAACTTAGTTCAACTGAAAAGCATGTTATTTAGCAGACCTGTGTCTTTTCTGTGCCTGAAAGCATTTCCTGAAGAGGAAGGCAGTCCCAGTGCTTTTTAGCTTACTCTGCCTAGGTGTTCTGGGAAAATGCCTGGGCCAGTAAGTTTCATTATTCCAAGATCTTTTCTACCCCCATCATCTTTAGGCAGCAAGAAGCTCTAAGTATGTACAAGAGGTTACGAGATGAAGCTAGTCTGCTGGCAAAACAATAAGTATTGAAGGAAGAAACCAAGTCAAAACCTCTCTTTATTCCAGGGCCTATTACTGAGCCCATAAACCTTTAGTGGTCCCCTGCACTTTGCCTGGGATCAACCACACACTCCATGTTGCTTTCACTTCTGGGTGCACTTTTTTTCTTTGATATGGAATCTCGCTTTGTCGCCCAGGCTGGAGAGTGCAATGGTGCCATCTCGGCTCACTGCAACCTCTGCCTCCTGGGTTCAAGTGATTCTCCTGCCTCGGCCTCCCAAGTAGCTGGGATTCACAGGTGCCCGCCACCAGGCCCTGGTAATTTTTTTGTATTATTAGTAGAGACGGGGTTTCACCATGTTGGCCAGGCTAGTCTTGAACTCCTGACCTCAGGTGATTCACCCGCCTCGGCCTCCCTAAGTGCTGGGATTACAGGCGTGAGCCACCGCGCCCAGCCTGGATGCACATTTTATCATGCCCACTTCCCGGTCCAAACACTGGCTGGCCCTATTAGAGCAGTGTTCCCTGTCGCCCCAGCCCTGGTGGACACACACTTCAGCCACGACACACATGAAAGGATAAATGCAGGGCGACAAATAAGGGCAGAGATGAGCCACTGTCAGTATAGAGCTGGAAGGCCACTGAGTTAACTAAAGGGTCCAGATGAGAGGAGGCTTAGTTTCAAAAACTTTCTGGAAAAGTACGTTTTGAGCAGAATTTTTTTTTTTTTTTTTTTTTTTTTTTTTTTTTTTTTGAGACAGAGTCTCGCACTGTCGCCAGGGCTGGTGTGCAGTGGCGCGATCGCGGCTCGCTGCAACCTCCGCCTCCCGGGTTCCAGTGATTCTCCTGCCTCAACCTCCTAAGTAGCTGGGATTACAGGCGCCCACCACCACGCCTGGCTAATTTTTTGTGTTTTTCGTAGAGACGGGGTTTCACTATGTTGGCCAGGCTGGTCTCAAACTCCTAACCTCGTGATCTGCCCACCTTGGCCTCCCAAAGTGCTGGGATTACAGGTGTGAGCCAACGCGCCCGGCCTTTGAGCAGAATTTTAAAAGTACGCTACCTGGATTGGGGAAGAGAAAACCCGGGGCTACACGTAGAGGGAAAGTTTAGTGTTGAATCGGAGAATCTGCTTTCCCTCTCGAAGCCTACGATGTGCAGCTCAGATTTACCCAGAGAGGCAAAGAGGAAGCGCTGGAGGTTTCTGGGCAAGCAGGCACCTCCCTGTTTTTATCACACGGAAAATATGTCTCCTCCCGCTAGTCTGTGTCGGAGGACCCCGCAAGCTCCGCGTTACTCCGCGCCGGCTTGGGGCACTCACGCGGAGGACTCGTAGGCCAGGTTGACCAGAAGGCAGTCCGCCAGGCTGAGGTTCATGAAGTCACACATGCCGCGGATCTCGCCGGTGAAGGGCTGGGGCAGGAAGCGCTCCAGCTCCAGGACCACTTTTCCGATTAACACGTGCACCCACTTGGGGACTCGGTCCCTAGAAACAAAAAGCACAAGGGCGTCTGACCCGCTCAGAGGTCGGCGGCGTGCGACCGCGTGTGCACTGCGAGCGGGGCTACAACCTTAGGGCGTGAGGTCTCAGGGCCACGGCTCCCCAGTCAGTGGAACGCCCAGGCGCGGCGTCACTCAATCTGCAGCCTCCCGGGAGTGGGGGGAAGGGGGCGGGGGGAAGGCGGCGGGTAAGAAAACTCGGAATGGGGAGGGCGAGTGAGGCTGGTCCCAAAGGGGCAAGCTTGGAAGGCCCGCGAGGCCCGCAAGGAAGGCGCGGGTTGCCCCTCCTCGGTAGCTATGCAGCCCGGGCGACAACTCGCGCGCCACGCTGACCCGGAATGGCTCAAGGACTGGCGTGCCACGGGTGACACCGAACTTGAAAGCCGAACCTGCCGCGCTGGATTCTCCCCAACCCCGACGCTGCTCAGGGCGGCAGCCAAAACCAGTTCTCCAAGGGTGGCGGGGAGTAAAGCGTCCCCGTTTAAAGCACTCTGAGCAGCGCGCGTTTGACTTCGACCCGCAGGGCCGGTGTCCCCGCAGACCCCGTCCAGGGCCCCAGCTCACCCGATGACTTGCGCCATCGCGGCGCGCACCAAGTCCAAGTCGTAGTGCCGCAGCACGGGCAGCCAGCGCAGCTCGGGGGCCGAGTCCAGGCTCACGTTGAAGCGCGGCGCTGCTGGGGGCGAGGCGGCTGACAGCCCGGCCCCGGCCAGCAGCAGCAGCAGGGACAGAAGCCCCGGCCGCGCCTCCCGGTCCGCGGTCCGCATGGCTCGGGCTCCAGCGGCCGCAACTTAGAGACCTGCAGCCGCTGTCGGAGCCGGGGTAAGCCGTGGAGGAGGAGGAGCTGGGGCTGGGCCGCGATCGCTGGAGGTGGGGCTCGCGCACGACCCGCCCGCCCCTGTCACCGGCAAGCCGGAGCGGCGACACCTCCCGTCCCCGCCGCGCATCCACTAGCCCGCCCCGACTCTCCATTGGGCCTGGAGGTCCCTGACCGCGGGGCCGCTAAGGGCTGGGGCTGCCGGCAGCCGGCTTCTCACCAACTCCCGGTTCCAACGCACCTGCTTGGGCCGAAGGAGTGTAGGCTGCGGCCGGGAGGGCTGTAAGATTTTCAGTAGCGAAAAGGTGTCAGGAAAGACTTTTCAGTTAAACTTTGTTTGCTTGTTTGTTTGTTTGCGATGTAGTCTCACTCTATTGGCCAGGCTGGAGTGCGGCGGCGAGATATCGGCTCACTGCCAACTCCGCCTCCTGGGTTCAAGCGATTCTCCTGCCTCAGCCTCTCAAGTAGCTGGGATTGCGGGCGTCCACCACCATACCTGGCTAATTTTTGTATTTTTGGTAGGGACAGGGTTTCACCATGTTGGCCAGACTAGTCTCGAATTCCTGACCTAAGGTGATCCACCGGCTTCGGCCTCCCAAAGTGCTGGGATTACAGGCGTGAGCCACCGCGACTGGCTGGTAAAACATTTTTTAAAAGCTCAAACTTTAGTGAACATTTATCTGCTAAATATTTTTTGCGGACATTATCTCATTTAATCATCAAAACAAGCCAACAGGTAGGTTCCACTAATCCTCGCTTTACTGATGAGGAGCGTGAGGCTTGGAGAGGTGAAGCCATGTACCCGAGGTCACTCTGCTGGTGTGTCTCTGCACTGGCCTCCAAGTAAGGAGGTCTGAATCCACAATCCACCTTCACACCTAAGTTTCCTCACCTTTGAGTTCCCAATGTCTGGGAGACAAACTTAGGAAAATCTTAGTAAGGCTGGGACATTCTTAACGGTTAGCACAGTTGTCTGTGGGTAAAACAGGGTACATGTGTACATGAATAGTAGAAACTAAATGAAAGGGCCAGGCATGGTGGCTTAGGCTTGTAATTCCAGCAGTTTGGGGGGCTGAGGCGGGTGGATCACCTGAGGTCAGAAGTTTGAGACCAGCCTGGCCAACATGGTGAAACCCTGTCTCTACTAAAAATGCAAAAATTAGCCGGGCGTGATGGTGTAATCCCAGCTACTTGGGAGGCTGAGACAGGAGAATCTCTTGAACCTGGGAGGCAGAGGTTGCAGTGAGCCGAGATTGTGCCAATGCACTCTAGCCTGAGTGACAAGAGCAAAACTTTGTCTCAAAAAAAAAAAAAAAACAACTAAATGGATAGTAGAAACTAAACACATTTTTTTTATTTTTTACCAATTTTAGGATGAAGAAATACAACTTTTATAATCAATCACTTGTTTTTAAGGATAAAACTTAAAGGAATTACAAAATTTCTTGCCAGACATGGTGGTTCATGCCTGTCATCCCAGCACGTTGGCTGGCTGATCATCTGAGGTCACTTGGTTTAATGAATAGAATCAGAATTGCTGGTGGTTGACTTCCGAGACTAGGTCACAAAAGACACTGTGGGTTTCTCCTTGCTCTCTTGAATTGCTCACTATAGGAAGCCCATTGTCATGTCCTGAGGAAGCCCTATGAAAATGTCCCTTTGTGGCTGGACACAAATCTCAGCACTTGGAGAGTCAGGCAGGAGGACTGCTTGAGCCCAGGAGTTGGAGACCAGCCTGGGCAACAGTGAGACCCCATCTGTACAAACAAATAAAAATAAATTAGCCGGGCATGGTGGCACGTATCTCTAGTCTCAGCTACTTGGTAGGCTGAGGTAGGAGGATTACTTGAGCCCAGGAATTTGAGGCTGCAGTGAGCTATGATCACGCCACTGTACTCCAGCCTAAGTGACAAAGTGAGACCCTGTCTCCAAAAAAGAAGTAAATAAAATTGAAAAACAAGAAAAAAGAAAGTCCCTTTGTTGAGGAACTGAGCTTCTACCAAGAGCCAGAGAGGAACTGAGGCTTCTTGTCAAGCCATCTGAGTGAGCCATAGTGGAAGTGGACCTTCCTGCCTCAGCTAAGCCACCCCCAAATTCCTAACCCATAGAAACTGTGAAGCAGGCCGGGCACGGTGTCTCACATCTGTAATCCCAGCACTTTGGGAGGCTGAGGCGGGCAGATCACTGGAGGTCAGGAGTTTGAGACCAGCCTGGCCAACATGGTGAAACTCCGTCTCTACTAAAAATATAAAAATTAGCTGGGCATGGTGGGGGGTGCCTGTAATCCTAGCTACTCGGGAGGCTGAGGCAGGAGAATTGCTTGAACCCAGGAGATGGAGGTTGCAGTGAGCCCAGATCGCACCACTGTACTCCAGCCTGGGTGACAGTGAGACTGTACCCCTCCCCCCCAAAAAAAAGAAACTGTGAAATAATGTTTATCGCCTTATGCCACTAAGTTTTGAGGTAAGTTGGTATGTGACAAATAGATCATCAATATAGATTTGTTTGGGAACGTAAGTGTAGTGCTACCATAACACATGCCTAAAAATGTATTGCTTTGGAACTGGTAGTAGGGAGAAACTGTAATAATTTTGAGCAGAATGTTAATGAGAGCCTAAAGTTCCTAACAGACTGATGATTAGTAGAAGTCTGATGATTAGTAGAAATCCCTTGAGAAACAAACCATCCTAAGAAAGAAACAGTCTGATGGTCTTGAAGGAGACTGCCAGCACTAGCCACTTCAGAAGTGAGAATGTTATTGGAAACTGGAAGTAAGAGGTTCCTTTGTTATGTAGTGCCAGAATGTTTAACATGATCACCTAGAGGAATGCGGAACACAGAAAAATGTACCTAAGGAACTAGGTACTCTAGCTAGATCTCCAAGCAAAATGTCAAAGTTGCTACCTGGCTTCTTGCTGCTTATAGTCAAATATGAGAGGAAAGAGAGAAGCTAGAGCAAGGACTGTTAAAAAGGATCCAGAAATGGTTTTGAAAATCCTAGGCCCAAAGTATACATGGGAACTTAGTTTATCATAGATATCGCATTGTTTATCTGTGGAGATATCTGCAACACAGGTAATTGATAAAGAATTAGTATCTAGAATACGTAAAGATCTCCTATGTTTTTATTACTAAAAAAAAAAAGGAAAACAAAAGGCTATAAAAAGAGGAAAACCCAAATGAACATAAAAATGTGAAGTTATTTCAACCTCTCTAGTAATCAATGAAATGCAAATTAAACCATGATACCATTTCATAAACAAAGGGTTGTCTTAAGTTTCAAAGTCTAATAACATCTTGTTGACATGGATGTAGTAAGATACAAACTTACATGAGTTACTGACGAGAATATAGTGTAATTCAATATTGCCTAGTAAAGTTGAAGAATTGCAGACCCTACAAACCCAGTGATTTCATTTTCAGTTTTCTGGATTTCTTTTTTCTTTTTTTTTTTGAGACAAAATCTTGCTCTGTCGCCCAGGATGGAGTGCCGTAGCGTGATCTCAGCTCACTCAACCTCTGCCTCCCAAGTTCAAGCAATTCTCCTGCCTCAGCCTCCTGAGTAGCTGGGATTACAGATGCACACCACCACACCTGGCTAATGTTTTTGCATTTTTAATAGAGACAGGGTTTCACCATGTTGGCCAGGCTGGTCTCAAACTCCTGATCTCAAGTGATCCGCCTGCCTTGGCCTCCCAAAGTGCTGGGATTATAGGCGTGAGCCACTGTGCCCAGCCCATTTTTAGTTTTCTATCTAAACTTTGTTTAAAGAAAAAACTCTAAGACCATGAACCCTAGAAGACATGTTCAAAGATGCTTACTGCAGCAAGGTTTTAATTAAATTAATTAATCAGTTAATTTTTTTGAGAGGGAGTCTCACTCTGTCACCCAGGCTGGAGTGCAGTGGTGCGATCTCAGCTCACTGCAACCTCCCCCTCCTGCCTTCAAGTGATTCTCCTGCCTCAGCCTCCCAAGTATCTGGGATGTGCCACCATGCCTAGTTAATTTTTGTATTTCTTAGTAGAGCAGGGTTTCACCATGTTGGCCAGCCTGATCTCAAACTCTTGACCTCAGGTGATCTGCCTGCCTCAGCCTCCCAAAGTGTTGGGATATAGGCGTGAGCCACTGTGCCCAGCCTGCAAGGTTTTTAAATAGCAAAAAAAGTGGAAAACAACCTAACTGCTTTTTGGTAGAATGATAAATTGTGGATGTATGAATAAACAATGGAAACTACACAACAATTAAAATGAATCTTCATCTATCAAGAATCTAATGTTGAGTTACATAGCAAAAGAATTTATACAATGATACTGCTTATGTAAAAATTTATATATACATACAAATATACAAGGGAAAGAAAAAATAACTACAGGAATGACAGGCATCAACCTCTGGATGAGGATTATCCCTGAGAAGGGGGTGGGAAATGGCTGAGTGGGACATAGTTATACTCTTAATGCTCATCAACTTCTAGATAAGGGTTATCCCTGAGAAGAGGCGGGGAAATGGCTGAGACATAATTATACTCTTAATGTTCTAGTTTTTAATTTTTTAAAAAAGCAAAATATTAACACTGAATAAAACTTGGAGATGAACAAGTTTCATTATTTTCTATATGTATGTTTTTTAAAAATCACAAAATGATAAAATGTTTAAAAGATTTAAAAAGATTTAAGTATCCTTAAAACAAGATGTTCTGTTGAATATCATTTATTCTTAGTTTCCATGTAATTCTTTTAAACTTCCCCTTTTGTAACATTTCCCAGAATTAGGGTTTCCATTTTGTTCTTAATTTTCTTTTCCTCCTTGGCCAAATTTCTTTTAAAAACACCTCTGATGGTAACATAGATATTAGGAATAGCAAGTACAACAAAATTGGATCTTACGAAGATGGAACTAGAAGTATTTTAGATTAAAAAAATTTTTAGTAGAAATGTTTGATAAGCAACATTACAAAATATTTAAAATGTAAAGGAGTTCATGGCCATGAGCTGTAAAAAAAATTTTTTTAATGTAAAGGAAAAAATCCAATCAGTTATATTCCCATCACCCAAACCTAGAACTACTTTCATATGCATATTTATGAAATTGTAGTTATACGAAGCACCATTATTTTATGTATCTTGAAGAAAAATTCACTGCCATTTAAACTATGATACGCTGTCTTACTAGAATTTAAAAATGTGTATGTATTGGAAGAGTTTTCTTAAGTTTTTTGTCAAAATTATTTGAAAATCACATATCTACTCTTCTATGTTTTTAAAAAGTGAAATAAATTAAGGTATTGCTTAAGCTTCTTTGCATTCAGAATTAGATTCTCCTGAATCACCATTTGACTACAGATACCCGTGTTTTTCCACACCACACCACTTTTCTGTGCCATTAAGAATCTTGGCTGGATGTGGTGGCTCACACCTGTAATCCCAGCACTTTGGGAGGCCGAGGACGGTGGATCACTAGAGGTGGTCAGGAGTTCGAGACTAGCCTGGCCAACATGGTGAAACCGTCTCTACTAAAAATACAAAAAATTAGCCGGGCATGGTGGTGTGCGCCTGTAATCCCAGTGACCCGAGATCGTGTCACTGCATTCCAGCCTGGGTGACAGAGTGAGACTCCGTCTCAAAAAAAAAAAAAAAAGAAAAAAAAAAGAATCTTAGTGCTGGCCAGACATGGTGGCTCCCACCTGTAATCCCTGCACTTTGGGAGGCCAAGGTGGGAGGATCACTTGAGGTCAGAAATTTGAGACCAACCTAGGCAACATCGCGAGACCCTGTCTCTATTAAAAATAAATTTTAAAAAATGATTAATAGCCAGGCATACTGGCCTGGGCCTGTGGAGGATCTCTGGAGCCCAGGAGTTCAAGGCTGCAGTGGGTTCTGATTGCACCACTGCACTCTGGCCTAGGTGACAGAGCAAGACCCAGTCTCTGAAAGAAAAAATAAAAGTCTTAGTGATGCCTCATTTCTTAAAAGTTCTCCACTCACGAAGGAGGTTTCAAGGTGTTTGTAATGTTTCTTAATCTGAGTGCTGGTTACAGGAATGTATTCAGCTTGTGAAAATTCATTGAGTTTAAGTACACTTGATGGTACTTGTACTCTTCTTTATATGTCGATAAAGAGTTTGGAATTTTTTTAAAATTCCAGTTTTTTTCTGGAATTTTCATAGAGGCTACTAATTCCCATTCTGCAAATTTTGACGTTGGTCCCTGCTTCATGTTAGCAGATGTCAAGTGAAAATAGCAGACCAGGTTTGTGAATGTGCAGGCAATGACAACTACATCAAGACTGTTGTCTGGCTGCAAACATTTTTAAACATCTCAATTTCAGAGATTAAAAGTGTAAAGAAATTGTCTTAAAACCACTTGATCATTTTATTTATTTAGAGACAGGGTCTCGCTCCAGGCTAAACTACAGAGGCTTGAACTTTACTCACTGCAGCCTTGACCTCCGGCGCTCAAACGATCCTCCTGCTTCAGCCTCCTGAGTAGCTGGTATGGCAAGCATGCACCATCACACCTGGCTAATTTTTACAAGGTCTCACCATGTTGCCCAGGCTTCTTTATCATTTTATACTCTGCTTTTGAAAATAATAGTGGCCAGGTACAGTGGCTCACGCCTATAATCCCAGCACTTTGGGAGGCTGAGAAAGGTGGATCACTTGAGGTCAGGAGTTCGAGACCAGCTTGGCCAACATGGTGAAACCCTGTCTCTACTAAAAATACAAAAATCAGCTGGGTGTGGTGGCGGGCACCTGTAATCCCAGCTACTCAGGAGGCTGAGGCAGGAGAATCGCTTGAACCCGGGAGGCAGAGGTTGCAGTGAGCTGAGATTGTTCCAGTGCTCTCCAGCCTGGGCTGGAAAAGAACAAGGTGATCTGCCTGCCTTGGCAGAAAAGAACACGAACAGCCTGTTTTGAAAAGAACAAAAGACATTGTAAACACTGGAAATGTTTACAATGGGAAATGCTTATTATAATAATGGCTGCATAATACTCTATCATGTGGATAAATGATAGTTTTATTCAACCATCTTCACACTGGGATTGGACTGACAAAACATGAAAGCAGAATCTACAGAAGGAAATAAGTTTACTACCTAAGAAATGGTCTATACAAATATAAGCTTATGCTATTTAAGCAGTACAGAATTAGCTGTGTTCTCTGCTTTTATTTGCATTTGTAAACACGTGCAGACCAAAGACTCTGCTAGGATCGGAAAGGTTCTTTCTAGAGCCTTGACCTTGTAAGAGAAAAGGCTACAAGTCATTGTCCTATATTTTTATTCATATTTAAGATCTTTTTAAAAATCTCGTAAAGTACATTTCAAAAGAACATAAGCAATTGATGAAAGACTGTCACTTGGTAGAACTATATTATCTATATATGGTTTTAAAATGTGTTATCTAAAATAGTTTAAAGAACAGAATATTCTGAGTAAACATTCTAGTTGAAATGGAGTTGCAATGCAAGTCTATACAGAGTAAATTTTCAAAGGATTAGACTATGAAGAAATAACATTTATATTAACCATGGTCACTTGCTGAGATCATATAGCTAATATATCAGCATTCTGGATTTATATACCACTTTTATATATTATGAGCCTGGACAAAGTTAAGTTCATCCCTGAATGGCTTCATTCTCTATGTTGACAAAATTTGAGACTAAATAGCTCATGTTCAGACACTGATGACTTCTTCAAAGTAGAATTCACCTTGCAAGCTCACCTACCCTCTACTGAAGCATTCACCCTTCTGAGAATCTCATCTTCAAATGGATAGCAAACAAAATATTCTCAAGAGAAGATTTGGAAAACAATAAAAGGAATCAGATAGAAATAAGATACTATGGGATTAAAGAAATAAAAGTTCAGAATATGCATTTATAAACCACATACGGTATCTTTCTGTCTTGCATGTAAGAAAGGCTAGTTAAGAAGAGGGTGAGGGCACAGTAGAAGAACAGAAGTCAGAACACAGAATGGACTTTGGTCTCTTGGTATCTGAGTGGGAAAATCTAGAGGAAGGATGAAACTTCCAGGCGCCATCACAATTCACACAATAAAGCTATAAAAACTTGTTGCTATTTTTGAATTGAATTTTTTTCACTTTCTGGATCCAGACACGGGAGGAGACACCCAGTTCAAAAATGCGGAAAAAAAAAAAAAAAAAAAGGAGCAGTTTCAGGTCTAAAATATACAAATTTGCATCGAACACTTCCTGTAAAGCACTGTAGTTGCTGGGGCTTGACTCTGGTGACTTGACTAATCCCCCAACAGCAATCTGGGGCATTTTAGGGAAAGTCTCTAAGTCTCATTGAAATAAAACTGAAGTTGAATGTAGAAAGTGAACAGAAGAAACTGGAAAGGAAATAAGAACACTGGTTTTAGAAATTGCTTTCTAGGCCAGGCGCAGTGGCTCACGCCTGTAATCCCAGCACTCTGGGATCACCTCACATCGGGAGAAAGCCCGTCTCTACTAAAACAAAAATACAAAATTAGCCGGGCGTGGTGGCGCATGCCTATAATCCCAGCTACTTGGGAGGCTGAGGCAGGAGAATCGCTTGAACCCGGGAGGCGGAGGTTGTGGTGAGCCAAGATCGTGCCATTGCACTCCAGCCTTGGCAACAAGAGTGAACTTCGTTTCAAAAAAAAAAAAAAACAAATAAATAAATAAAAAAGAAAATGCTTTCTGAGTGCAGAAAATTGCTCTTTACTCTAACTTGAGGTAACATCTACCACAACATTATCTGAGAAAGCTGAAGCAAAAGGCACCAAACTATTTCCAAATGCAAAAAATTGCATGCAAACAGACTGTCCCCTGAAATGGATGTAGCACGCCTGTGGAACGTAGAACACCACACACCACTCCACATACAAAGGTACGTATTTGGCATTAGAAACCTTTTATTGAGACAAGGTAAACAGTGAGCTAAAAATATTACAGGCTGAAGGAAGGCTGAGGAAACCAGTATGAAGGCAGCTCAAATGATGAACTAAATATATTCCAAAGGTACTATTTATACTTAAGGCAGTTTTAAAAGTGAGGTCTTAACCAAAAAGCCTTTACATGGCATTCAAAAAAAAAAAAAAAAACCACACAGGGGGTCACTTAAATCTCTTGGATTGACTAAAAGAGCTAAATTATGTACCCAAAATCTGTACAGCAGGGGCCTGTTTTCAGCAGGAAAGCCTATGTACAAGTAAGAACCTCTTACTCTTGTAACATTGTCCTGTTTTGTTTTGTTTTATAAGAATATATAACTCCTATCCTCACAGAGTTAGTCCATAAGGCCTCAGTGACCTCACAGAAATATGGAGTTAACCTCTACTACAGAACTATTTACACTGCACTGTAAATACACATATGTGTGTCCACCCTCACAGCTAAGCTGTGAATGCCTTGAGTGAAGGGGTTACAGCTCATTCGTTTTACATCTACAGTGACAATGAATAGGCACTCAATACATACTTTTTTTTGCATGAATGATAAATGAAATGATTTTACATTACCACCATTTACATTAACATTCCTACCATTAGCCGTCTCCAAAATAAAAACACAAAATTGCTGCCACATGTTCAGCAGTTTTCACAATACAGTGTGTCTGGACTTTTTAATGTAAACAAACATGCTTGATTTACCAATTTTCAGAGCAATGACACAAACTTAGCATTCTTCTAGGAATGGAAAACTTGCCAGGAAGTTACTTCATTCTTTTTCTCTTTTTCAAAAGTGCATCTCGTAGTGCCAACTGTAAGATAAAAAAGTATTGAAACATGATAACTCTTGGGTACCCTATTATACGAATTTGGTTACATGAAAGTTTACTAAAAAGGAATCACCAAGTCAATACACCATCCTGAAAAACTATAAATGATAAAATATTCCAAAACAGATCACATCTGAATCGAGGATGGGGCATATTACTGCTAGGAAATATGCAAAACTCTTGACTGCTGTTCCCAACTCATGGAGGCATAAGCTCAAAACAGGAGCAGCTATGGAATGCAGAGACTACTATTTATTATCCCTGTCTCCAGGGATAATAAATAATACTTATTTGGTCTATGTGGCTCTCAATATTTTGGAGTTGTGGATGGAATACATTGTCTAAATTAAAAGTAACAGGAAAACAGATTTTTCTTCATAATCAATCACCTTTCCCAATATCACATATATTCCACTAAATATGGCATGTATGGATCACTCAAAGACTTTAAAATGGCATTCAGCACTTGTGTAGATTTATGATAACTCTATCAATATAAAATCTGAAACAAAGAAAAGTGATACCTTACTAAGAAAATGTTCTAAGTATATGCTAACACTAACCCTTTATAATGGCTCAAACATGAAGATATTAACTCAGAAATTGAAGCCCTGACAATTGTAGCTTATGGCAAAATATTTATTCTAGTTAATACAGGCTCTAATTTTTAACTTGTTTAATTATTTTGTGTTGGAAGTATGTAAAGTGAACATAAAGAATGAAAACAGTGAATTGTATATCATAATGAGACTCAGTCTAGGCTTTCATCTCCTGGGGTTTGTCTCTAACCAGAGGCTGGGTTCTTCAAGATCCCCAGGGTAGAACTGGAAGGTGAAGAATTTAACATCTACAGAAAAAGAAGACTGAAGGATCAGTGTCTGAAGCAAACCTACAAAAGCCCTTATAAAGTTTTACATGTCAAAAGAAAGCAAACATAGTATTAAAGATGATCAAAAATAAACCAAAATTAAAGTTAACTAAGACCAATGTATACATCTTAAGTTTGTGATGGATACTATTCCATTAATTCCCAAGCACTATTCTTTGTCCTAGAAACTTTTAAAAATCTCTAGCTTTTATTTAATTTTTATTTTAAAATTCTAGCTTAAATTTTAACAAGATACACCTAAAACAGTTTCGGGGTAGAAGTTACCTGGCTCTACATACAAATGTTCAAACTTTTTGGATTTTATGATTTCCAGTTGACTCTTTGCCTTTAACTCACACCTGGGTCTTGGTATGTCTTTCCAGAAAAGCAGAAGAGCTGGGATACTTAAGGCAGAACAAAAATCTGTAAGTTCATTTCAACTTAATTTGGCTAAGGAGGTATTTTCCAGATTCATCTAATTCTATCTTATTTTCCTCATCTGCAAAATTGGTTTAATCACAGTAACTGCACATACTGTTTTTTACTGATTAAACAAGTTAATAAATGGAAAGCCCTGGAATAGTGAAGTCTCATGCTAAGAACTAAATGTGTTAGCTAATGTTGGTTATGGGAATTTACTCCCACTCATTAAGCTTTGTAGCAAAGCACAGCCTACTCTCACACATATTTCAGTTCCTTCCCCTTCAAATGCCACCAATTAAAGAAAAGGAACAGGTATATCCCCCTTTTCTTCTTTTATCTTTCTACAGGCTTTACTGCAAGATCCTCCTCTCCTTCCCTATCCTATGCTTTACTTCCCTCTTCTAGTCTCATCCCAGTCACCTCTTCATATTCTAACAATTTACAGTAAGACCTCACGTACACTTTCAAGCCAGGTAAGATCCCTTTATTTAAGACACTGAAATATCACCAAAGGGTAGGGGAGGGTGTGAAGTGTGATGCTCCTTTCTCACAGGGCCTTTGGGGTCACAGGGCAGTTTGGGGATGCTCTGTAACTGTTCTGTCCAATAGGGTAGCCACTAACTACATGTGACTACTGAGCATTTGAAATGTGGCTAGTCCAAATTGAGATGTGCTGCAGTGTTAACGACATGCTGATTTCAATTAGCTCAAAAACAAAAATGTACAATATTTCACTCATAATTTTTATATGTTGAACTACATGTTGAAACGATACTATTTTAGATATACTGGGTTAAATAAGATATATTGTTACAATTTCCTCTTTTTTTACTTGTTTATTTTTAAGTGATATATGTGGTTCACATCATATTTCTATTGAACAGTACTGGTCTAAAGGGGAGAACAGAGAAAATCAGGAACTTAGAAGTTTATGTTTATAATGAAGAGATCTTGAAGAAAATACAGGGCAAAGAGACACACATAGAAATTCTGATTAATATCAGGTTCCAAATGACAAGAAAATTGGAGAACAAGAAAAAACATTCTTGAACCAACAAGTGCATATGTCCAATGAAATCTTAATTTACTCTCAAAAAGATTCTTCAATCTTTGAGAGTTATTTTATGACTCGAGGTGCTTGCAAGGAGCAAAGCTGGGCTTTCCCTTCATGCCAGAAAAGGCATGCTAAAAAACAAAGGAAGTAGGGGTGGGGGGAGCCCTAACTAAAATATAACAAGCTCACAGAAACCTCATAATGAAACAAGGCCTACCAACAGGGTAATTAATACTTCCTCAACCCTGAAATGTTAGTAAGGGCCAGTGAAGGACAGACTAATGGATTTAAGTCAATCCTATTATAATTTTAGGAGAATGTGGCAAAATTTAGAGTACTTAAAATCCTAAGTGGCACCTTTCCTTTCACCTCAGTTTCAACAGCTTCTATTAAAAATGCTGTCATTATTTAAATGATGTTGTTGAACACAGTTTAGAACTAGAAAGAGTCAACAGGGAGAGCTAAATGGTACCTTAATTCAGTGAATACTGACTTGGAACCCACAGACACAGCACTGCCCTAGAGGGCTGGCCGTTACATTCAGTGCTGGCAGGCTGATCCTTGGCTAGCTATTTAGGAACACTGATTCACAATATGAGACTGTTTAACCCAGAGCTGATATCCTGGCAATTCTTCAGAATGATATTTGGATACACTGCTACACCACAAGGAGAGAAAGATACAAAAGCATAAACTTGTTTTATCACAATGAATAACTGAAATAAACGAGCTGCCTAAGTAGCATGGGATTACCATTCAAAGGCCATGAATGGATAAAATGTAATCCCAAAGCCTGTAAACATCAGGGCTTTCAAAAGGGCACATACAGGAAGGATCATGCCAACACACTATTTATTTTGCATTGCTTTTCTGAAACTGTTTCTGAGATATCACCGCACAAAATTATTGGTTTTTGAAAAGTACCCACGCCTGGGGCCAGGCGCGGTAGTAGCTCACGCCTGTAATCCCAGCACTTTGGGAGGCCGAGGCAGGCAGATCACGAGGTCAGGAGATCAAGACCATCCTGGCTAACATGGTGAAACTCCGTCTCTACTAAAAATACAAAAAAATTAGCCAGGCGTGGTGGCGGGCACCTGTAGTCCCAGCTACTTGGGAGGTGGAGGCAGGAGAATGCCGTGAACCCGGGAGGCAGAGCTTGCAGTGAGCTGAGATTGCGCCACTGCACTCCAGCCTGGGTGACAGAGCGAGACTCTGTCTCAAAAAAAAAAAAAAAAGAGAAAAGTACCCACACCTATAATCCTAGCGCTATGGGAGGCTGAGGTGGACAGACTGCTTGAGTCCAGCAGTTCGAAACCAGACTGGGCAACATGGCAAAACCCCATCTCTACAAAAAATACAAAAATTAGCCGGGTGTGGTGGCAGACGCCTGTAGTCCCAGCTACTTGGAGGGCTGATGTGGGAGGATCACTTGTAGGGAGACCCCCTGAATCTATTGCTACAGAATAAAAGATGAAATGCTCCTGATTATTGTAAATACAAAATTGCATGCAAGATTGTGTAAAAACAATGCCAGGTTGGGCTGCCAGAATGAGCCAACAGCACATGATGTGCTTCCCCCTGCAGAGAGCCTATGAACGGACGTGCAGTCAGGGAGGTTTCACATCACCAAGATTCCTATCCCAGAAAAGCAGATGTTCATAGCTCTGGGAATGGAATGTGACCCTTGTGGAGAGCCTATAAATGGATGCATGAGGGGCGCCTGTCCATATGGATAAGATAGGGTTATAAACGCCCTTATCTTGCCACGGCTCTTGTAGGTCTCTTCAAGAGTAAGGCATACTACCTTCTGAGAATTTGTGGTCTAACCAGTTGTCTAGCTTCACGTCCTGTTTCTATTGATTGTTTACAACCAGTTTTTGCTGCAACTGTTACTGCTGATTAATATCTTGCTAAACGTAGGTTATGGATAGACTGTGTTTCTGTTTTAAGGCTCTGTTAGAAATTGCTGATGCACACACTATATTGTAAATTCTTATCTCTGTATACTGTACTTCTGCATACCAATGTTATGTTAAAGAATTACTTCATCCCCATGTGACCATCTCACCTCATAATCAAACGACCCTAAATCCCTCACTAACCTACGCCCACTCTCACTAAACTTAATAATAAATGGTGGTATATCCAGTGCATTGGCAGCATCGCAGGACCAGAAGGCAGTGACCACCCCTGGACCCAACTTTCACTATCTTGTTTGTGTCTTTTATTTCTCGACCTGCCTTTCCACTTGGGAATAAAGAAAGAGCCCCGTTGCATTGCGGGCTGCTGGCCAGATCCCGCAATAATCACTGGAGCCTGGGAGGTCGAGGCTGCAGTGAGCCATGAGGCTGCAGTGAGTTGTGACTGCACCACTGCACTCCAGCCTGGATAGCAGAGTGAGACCCTGTCTCAAAAAACCAGGCATAAAATTGGCACTAAAAAGTTATTCAATTAATTTTGATATTATATTTCACAGGTCAAATGTCAGAGAATTTTAGCATGGGAAGGAACCTCATGGATGATCTAGCTTGCATTCCTTTACTTATACTGGAGGAAAATGGATTCCCCTCTGGTCCCACAGCTGAGTCTCAATCAAGTCAGGTCTGGGATTTACATACCCTGAATCCTTCTCACCTCTCCATGCTCTCCAACAATGCTCCCATTAATGGGAACTCTCCAACAATGCTCTCCAACAATGCTCCCAAGACACACACAATAATGCCCAGTCTTCAGAAGCCGCAAGTCCGTCTCAAATGTAAAGCTGTCTTGGAATTACAGTGCTGTTCTTGCCACCCAAGCTTCAAGTGGAACTCACCTGTTTTTCTCGGAAGGAACGCTTATTTTTTGACCGGACATTCTGGCTATACCGCATCATCATAAAGTTCTTCTGTTTTTTCTTCTCTTTATTTGTCGAACTGGAAAATGGATTTGTTTTGGTTTTCTTCCTCACAAATTCTTTTCGGTCTGTCTTTCCAGCCTACCAGAACAAAAAGTTTGATATTTCTTCTTCAACAACATACTTTAGGAGTCATCTAATCAACATTAATGTCTCCTCTGTGTCAGAAGCCAAGGGCACAAAATGGACAGGACACAGTCTTTGCTCCTTGGGACCAAGAAATGGCCATACAGTATTATAACAGAGCAAGGGGAGCTCGGTGGAAGAAAAGTCATAATTTAGCCTGGTGAGGTCAGGGGAACTTCCTAGAAAGGGAGACAGGTAGACTGTTTTTTGTTTTTTTTTTGTTTTTTTGCAGGATGAAGGCATTCATGGTAAGGGAAAGGAGGGGAAAGACAGAGCATTTCCGGAAGAAGGGACAGTGCACACAAAGGTGTGGAGGAGAAAGGACACATGGAAGACAGAGGATGAGGTGGAACTAGGAGGGGACAGTGTCTCAAACAAGTGGAGATACAGAAAATGATGTTGGAAATGTAGGCAGGACACAGACATGAGCAGCCACAGCACTAGCCACAGGCAGACTCCAACTGGCTCTGGCTTTTCACTGGTGACTGTAAACACATTCCTACTTTTCTCTTAGCTTTGATAAATATAGTGGCTTCCCGACAATACAGACATGTAATACTGCCTTCCTGTGCTCTCTACCTTGTTTTGAGTGGTGGTTACATGGCTATATACAGTTGTCAAAACTCATCTAACCGGCTGGGCGCAATGGCTCATGCCTATACTCCCAGCACTTTGGGAGGCTGAGGCGGGTGGATCGCATGAGGCCAGGAGTTTGAGACCAGCCTGGCCAACATGGCGAAACCTTGACTCTACTAAAAATACAAAAATTAGCTGGGCGTGGTAGCAGACACCTGTTACCCCAGCTACTTAGGAGGCTGAAGCAGGAGAATCGCTTGAACCTAGGAGGCAGAGGTTGCAGTGAGCTGAGATTGTGCCACTGCACTACAGCCTGGGTGACAGAGAGAGACTGTCGCAAAAAACAAACAAACAAACATACTAACAAAAGCAAACCCAAACAAAACCCCTCCTCTAACTGAACATCTAATATCTGTGCATTTTAATTTCTGTGTTAATTATACCTTTATTTAAAACATTTTTAAAAATTGCCATTCTGTGGCTATACAAGTTCTGGCTTATGTTTCATTTTATTTGCTTTCTGTTTAAAAAACTAGGAATGATATGCTCACTCACCATTGCAGTTGCTAGTCTTGTCTCTTTGTCAGACTTTGGCTTTTTATGAAGGCGTTCAATGTCCCGAAGAGAAAGTAATTCACCCCTGGGGTGAGGGAAAAATAACACATGAAACAAGAATGGAATTCTGTTTCCTGATGCTTTCATTACCACATGAGCTGACTGAAGTACTAAAGTGGATGTGCCATTTTACCTGGGCTCTTCATCACTGTCTATTTCAATGTATTTCCTCTTCTGGGATTTCCCGGGGGCAGCATCAAGTTCTTTTCTCATTTGGGCCATGCGGATTTTCTGGAAGTCTTCCTGAGTTAAAACTCGGCTAGTGCTGATGGCTGCAGCTTTGGCCTTCCGCTCCTCCATGGGCATGCTGTTCAGCTTCTTGGACTTGAAACCACACAAGGGCTTAAATGGCTACCAGCTCAAGTGAGAGCTCAGCCATTTAAATTGTAGCCTCCCAACAAGGCCCAGAATAAATTACGTCTTAATAAACACCAGGTTATAAGATGAAATTTTCAGACTTACGATTTCTTGCTGTTCTTCATCGGAAGAGTGTTGCACATCAATCCATTCACCATCAGCATCCTCCTCCTCACTGAGACTAGTACTTTCCCATCCATCTGCGTGAAAAAAGCAAACCCACTACTGCCATTTTATGTTGCACATTCAACATAAAGTTGAGATGAAGCAAGCAACAGAAAAGTAATGAACCTTGAACAGATACATTATTAACCAAGAACTGAGCAATATTTATTGTTAAATAAGCAATGTGCCTTTAGTTAATCTAAGGAATAGGAAATAGGCACTGATCAAGTATCTACCATGAGTCAAAACCTTACAAATCACTCTCTCTAACCCTCATAACTCCAAAGAAAAGGAACAGATGCTCAGAGTTAAGTAATGTGCCCCAAGCCACACCGCTAAAAAGGCATCCTACACTGAAATCATGAAAATCATGTCTACCTTTAGGGTCATGTTCTTTCAACTAAACCAACTGTGTCCATCAAAACTGCACTTGTACATTTATCCTGGCCACGCAGCAAGCATCTAATTTGTCCTATGCGTGTTACCCATGTATGAGAATCTAGTTAGTCATTCAGACAACTGAGGTAGAATATTTGGGATGTTAAAGAATCCTGAAGACACCTCAATAAAAAGGTATCAGGCTTCTTAATGGAGCCACCACAGTTTAAATTTTCTAAATCACAGACACTGCAATCTTTCCATGACTCCCTATGATCTTTAAGAGAACGTGCCAGCTCTTTTGTCTGGCATATACATAACCAAGTATGAAAAGGTCTCCAAACTCTATCTCAAGCCTCCTGTCTTTCTATGTCCCATCTTGTATCCTACATTCTAATAGTTAGTTCCCTAAATCCTTCAAGACTTTGCTCACACTTTGCCTGGAAAGTCTCTGCTATTCTAGCATTCCTTGCCAAATACCTGGCTCATCAGTCACCATCTCTCCAAAGCCCTTTAAAAAAAAAAAAAAAAAGGCTGGGCGCAGTGGCTCACGCCTGTAATCCCAGCACTTTGGGAGGCTGAGGCGGGCGGATCACAAGGTCAGGAGATTGAGACCATCCTGGCTAAAACGGTGAAACCCCGTCTCTACTAAAAAATACAAAAAATTAGCTGGGTGTGGTGGCGGGTGCCTGTAGTCCCAGCTATTCGGGAGGCTGAGGCAGGAGAATGGCGTGAACCCAGGAGGCGGAGCTTGCCGTGAGCCGAGATCACGCCACTGTACTCCAGCCTGGGCGACAGAGCAAGACTCTGTCTCAAAAAAAAAAAAAAAAAAAAAAAAAAAAACTAAAAAAAAAACTTCCGAGGTGGACCTGACTGCTCTCCTGCCCTTATGCCCCCACCCACTCCAATCATAAATCCTGTTAACACTTCATTCTTCAGCCCTTTGGAAGCCCTCTAGAGCAGAAATAATACCATTCATCTTTGCATTGGCAGTGGCTGGCTCACAGCAAATGCTTAAGAGGGCTTTGATCAAATAGGCTGGGTGCACTGGCTCACGCCTGCAATCCCAGCACTTTGGGAGGCCAAAATGGGAGGATCACCTGAGGTTAGGGGTTCAAGACCAGCCTGGCCAACATGGTGAAACCCTATCTCTACTAAAAATAAAAAAATAAGTCAGGCATGGCTGTACACGCTTGTAATCCCAGCTACTCAAGATGCTGAGGCAGGAGGATCGCTTGAACCTGGGAGATGGAGGTTGCAGTGAGCTGAGATCGTACCACTGCACTCCAGCCTGGGCAAGAGCGAGACTCCAACGTGGGGGAAAAAAAAAAAGATTTGCTGAATAATGAATGAATGGACAGGAAGAATACACGACTCTGGAAATTAGAATGGAGTTCCTCGAGTATTTGCCCACAAATTCAACATGCATTCTCCTTCAACAAGGAGAATTTTGGGGGATTCCTCTAAGGGCTAACCCCCGTAATTTTTTCTAGGCAACAAACACAAGATCATTGTCTTTCTCAAGCACCAAACAGCATGCCCTTGGATGAGCGGCAGCCACCCCGAAGGTCATGAAAAGGCATTTCCTATGCTAGAACATAAGTTCCGCAAGAGGAGGAACCATGCTCAATTGATCCCCCATACTTCTAACAGTGTGTGGCACATAGTCATTGCTCAATAAATATCTGCTGAATGAATGTTCAAATAGTATACAATTTAAAGGTCTGCACAGATACTGCAGGAGTGTTTTGCCCAAAATAAGGGTGAAATAAAAATCAACCTTCATCATTTTCAGCATTCTCTTCTTTCTCAACTTCCAGAACTTCTGCTCCTGGAATGTAATCTTTAGCATCTAATTCTCCATATTCTTGTACTCTTGCTTCTATGGAGGCCTCTGTAGGCTTACCCTAAAGGAAAAGAAATTGTTTGTAATAAGTTGCTTAGCTCATAAAACCTTAATCATGAAAGGTAGTCTCTGAAATTATGAATTTATTTTATTTATTTATTTGAAGACAGGGTCTTGCTCTGTTGCCCAGACTGGAGTGCAGTGGTACAATCTCAGCTCACTACAACCTCCGCCTCCTGGGCTCAAGGGATCCACCCACCTCAGCCTCCCTAGTAGTTGGGACTACAGGCACGCACCACCACACCCAGCTAACAAAATTATGAATTTAAAAGGGAGCACTATAAAAAATGCTGGTAACCAAATGACAGAAACAGTTTGCTTATGTCTCAGGTCAAAATAAATCCCCAGCCAGCAATCTGTCCGCTATTTTCTTGTTGTGTTTTGATCTAGATCAAGACACTGGTAGTTATTAGAGAGTAACTGCTCTAATTTTTTAAGTCTTGAAAAACGTCATCTCTCTTTCTGTTACATACATGCATCCCTCCTCCCTTCCAACTTGAAAGAGGTAATATCTGGCTGTGCAATAGCCTGTTCACAAAACTGGCATCAGCTACTGACTGATCTTTGAGATTCCGATCTGTTAATAACATTAAAAGCTTTCAAGCTGAAACAGCCTGATAGGTCTTCAAGACACAGTCATCATCAATGAATATGTGCCAACTATAAAATATTCAGGGCCATGGTATTTGATTCCAAGCTTAAAGAATACAACCGTGTGCATCATAACCATGTAATCATAACAGAAGCATCATAAGTACTAAAATCCTAATTGTAGGAAATTTCTCTCAGTTTGTGAGACCATAACCTTTAGACCAACATAAGTGTGCTTTACCTACCCGGAATTTCTTCTGCAGCATCTGAGGATTCAGTGTTCGGAAGAGGTGAATCAAAGTTCTAGCAGACATCATTACATCTGTAAAATAATACTTTTAATTAGAAATTCTGGCCCATAGAGTACAATGAGGTAAAAAGGAGTCACACTGTACTCTTTGGTGTGTAGAGAGTAACATGCAGCTTACTCTTATCCTTGTGTGTTTTATACTGAGCCAGGTCTTGGAGAAGTTCTTCAGTCATGGCCAGAGGACATCGAGCTGTTATCTCCTTTATAGCATTGATTCTAGAAAAAGAAAAACAAAGTTTAAAAGAGCCCGAATAGCAATTTTTTCATGATTCAACACAGGAAGACTTCCTAAAAAGATTAACTCAAAAGGAAAACACGTTGGGTTTTATATAGCTTAGGTCTCCAAAACTGCAGCATGTTAGAGAATGTGAGGTAGGCAGCCTTAGAGGGCTTTTATTCCAGTTACTGCCATTTCCTCTACTGGTGGAATAAGGAACAGTGTCCGGCACACTAAATCAGAGAAGCATTTACTTGCCAACTGTAAGAAGAGATGGGACTAGCTCAAATAAGAAAGGTTAAAGTCTTTAGGGCTATTATCCTGCAATATTTTCCAAGGAAAATAAAAAGCTGCTGTTCAGCATATCACTTACTTATCAGGACAGATTAGACAATCCTTAAACCAGTGATTATACTCATTAAGAAGTGTTTTTTAATCAACCAAAAGGGCTACTAAATTGCCCTAGGAAAAAAGAGTGCTTCAATAATAAATCACTTGTTCCAGGGTTCTATGGTTTGAATGTTCCCTCCAAAACTCATGTCGAAACTTAATTGCCACTGTAATGGTTTAAAGAGGAGAGACTTTTTTTTCACTGTTTTATTATTATTATGCTTTAAGTTATAGGGTACATGTGCACAACGTGCAGGTTTGTTACATATGTATACATGTGTCATGTTGGTGTGCTGCACCCATTAACTCGTCATTAACATTGGGTATATCTCCTAATGCTATCCCTCCCCGCTACCCCCACCCCACGACAGGCCCCGGTGTGTGATGTTCCCCATCCTGTGTCCAAGTGTTCTCATTGTTCAATTCCCACCTGTGAGTGAGAACATGTGGTGTCTGGTTTTCTGTCCTTGCGATAGTTTGCTAAGAATGATGGTTTTCAGCTTCATCCATGTCCCTGCAAAGGACATGAGCTCATCCTTTTTTATGGCTGCATAGTATTCCATAGCATATATGTGCCACATTTTCTTAATCCAGTCTATCATTGTTGGACATTTGGGTTGGTTCCAAGTCTTTGCTATTGTGAACAGTGCTGCAATAAACATACGTGTGCATATGTCTTTACATCAGCATGATTTATAATCCTTCGGGTATATACCCAGTTATGGGATGGCTGGGTCAAATGGTATTTCTAGTTCTAGATCCTTGAGGAATAACCACACTGTCTTCCACAATGGTTGAACTAGTTTACAGTCCCACCAACAGTGTCAAAGTGTTCCTATTTCTCCACATCCTCTCCAGCACCTATTGTTTCCTGACTTTTTAATGATCGCCATTCTAACTGGTATGAGATGGTATCTCATTGTGGTTTTGATTTGCATTTCTCTGATGGCCAGTGATGATAAGCATTTTTTAATGTGTCTTTAGGCTGCATAAATGTCTTCTTTTGAGAAGCATCTGTTCATATCCTTTGCCCACTTGTTGATGGGGTTGATTTTTTCTTGTAAATTTGTTTAAGGTCTTTGTAGATTCTGGATATTAGCCCTTTGTCAGATGGGTAGATTGCAAAAATTTTCTCCCATTCTGTAGGTTGCCTGTTCACTCTGATGGTAGTTTCTTTTGCTGTGCAGAAGCTCTTTAGTTTAACCAGATCCCACCTGTCAATTTTGGCTTTGGTTGCCATTGCTTTTGGTGTTTTAGATATGAAGTCCTTGTCCATGCCTATGTCCTGAATGGTATTGCCTAGGTTTTCTTCTAGGGTTTTTATGGTTTTAGGCCTAACATTTAAGTCTTTAATCCATCTTGAATTAATTTTTGTATAAGGTGTCAGGAAGGGATCCAGTTTCAGCTTTCTGCATATGCTAGCCAGTTTTCCCAGCACCATTTATTAAATAGGGAATCCTTTCCCGATTTCTTGTTTTTGTCAGGTTTGTCAAAGATCAGATGGTTATAGATGTGTGGTATTATATCTGAGGGCTCTGTTCTGTTCCATTGGTCTCTATCTCTGTTTTGGTACCAGTACCATGCTGTTTTGGTTACTGTAGCCTTGTAGTATAGTTTGAAGTCAGGTAGCGTGATGCCTCCAGCTTTGTTCTTTTGGCTTAGGATTGTCTTGGCAATGTGGGCTCTTTTTTGGTTCCATATGAACTTTAAAGTAGTTTTTTTCCAATTCTGTTAAGAAAGCCACTGGTAGCTTGATGGGGATGGCATTGAATCTATAAATTACCTTGGGCAGTATGGCCATTTTCATGATATTGATTCTTCCCATCCATGAGCATGGAATGTTCTTCCATTTGTTGGTATCCTCTTTTATTTCGTTGAGCAGTGGTTTGTAGTTCAAAGAGGAGAGACTCTTAAGAGGTGATTAGGCCTAATGTTGTTATCTTGGGAGAAGGTCCCTTATCACCAGTGAGTTATAAAAAAGTGAGTTTGGCCCTCTGTTGGCTCTTGGGCTCTCTTCCCCTTGTGCCTTCTGCCAATGATGCAGCAACGAGGCCCCCACCAGGTGCCAGACAGACACCAATGCCATGCCCTTGGACTTCCCAGCTCCAGAACTAGGAGCCAAATATTTATTTTATTAGCAGTACAAAGTTCAGGGTGGGAGATCAGAGGAAAAGCACTTAGTTTGCTAATCAATTATTCATCTGTAAAAGTAAAACTGCTAAAAAACAAAAATGCTAATTAGAAGGACAAGTATCTTTTCTCTGGCTCCCTTCTCAAAATTCTGACCAATAAAAATATTATCAAGCCTCCCAAAAAGACTGAAATATATTTTAAACCAATTTTATAGAGGTGATACTACCAGCTACAATCTTACATCTTGGTAACTTATAGCAAATCTAGTCCATAAAACAATGTATCTTCTGCCTCCAACCAGATTCTACATACCCTACTGTCATGACTTCTCCAGAGTTCTTGTCGGTAACAAAATTGTTTGCCACAGTCATAAGCAATGATTGAATAATCTGAATTGGAAACAAAAAAGAGATGGGTGCTGATTAAATGTCTGCATACACAAACACTTAAGAATGAAAGGACAATAGATTATTCATAGTGGAAAACCCAGCCTTCCACCTTCAGTTTAGGAATTGGAAGTAATCAAGATTAAGGAAGACAGAAGAAAACACTCCACTTAGGAATTCAGTGTTTTTCTTGGCTATCCTCAGACTAAACCAAAGAAAGGAATTACTCTATAAATTTACTAATATTCTTGACCTCCCCTAGTTATACAAAATTTGCTTATTAAAGAAAATCAGAATTCTAAACAACTTGTCTGAAGGAAACTTCACTTTTTATGAGATGTACAACTGAACTTCTGTGTAGATCCCCTTAAGAGTTAGTGTCTCTTCTATCTATTAAAAGAAGAAAACGGTGAGGGAAGGGGGGACAGTAACCCTTGTGGGAAAAATGACCCTTGTTGTGGGAAGTCAGAGACCCCGAATGGAGGAACCAGCTGAGGCCATGGCAGAAGAACATAAATTGTGAAGATTTCATGGACATTTATTAGTTCCCAAAATTAATAATTTCTTATGCCTGTCTTTGCTGCAATCTCTGAACATAAATTGTGAAGATTTCATAGACATGTATCACTTCCCCAATCAATACTCTTGTGATTTCCTATGCCTGTCTTTAATCTCTAAATCCCGTCATCTTCATAAACTGAGGATGTATGTAGCCTCAGGACCCTGTGATGATTGTGTTAACTGCACAAATTGTTTAAACAATATGAAATCTTGAAAAAAGAACTGGGTAACAGCGATGTTCAGGGAACAAGGGAGATAACCATTAGGTCTGGCTGCCTGAGAGCCAGGCAGAACAGAGCCATATTTCTCTTCTTTCAAAAGCAAATAGGAGAAATATTGCTGAATTATTTTTCTAAGCAAGGAACAGCCCTGAGAAAGAGAATGTGTTCCTAGAGGTAGGTCTCTGAAATGGCCGCTCTAGGGACATCTGTCTTTTAAGGTTGTAGATAAGGGATGAAATAAGCCCCGGTCTCCCGTGGCACTCCCAGGCTTATTAGGATGAGGAAATTCCCGCCTAATAAATTTTGGTCAGACTGGCTGTCTGCTCTCAAACCCTGTCTCCTGACAAGATGTTATCAATGACAATGCGTGCCCGAAACTTCATTAGCAATTTTAATTTCGCCCTGGTCCTGTGATCTCGTCCTGCCTCCATTTGCCTTGTAATATTTTATTACCTTGTGAAGCATGTGATCTCTGTGACCCACACCCTATTCTTACACTCCCTCCCCTTTTGAAAATCACTAATAAAACCTTGCTGGTTTTGCAGCTTGTGGGGCATCACAGAACCTGCCGACATGTGATGTCTCCCCTGGACGCCCAGCTTTAAAATTTTTCTCTTTTGTACTCTTTCCCTTCATTTCTCAGACCATCCGACAAGAAATAGAAAAAAACCCACGTTGAATTATCGGGGGCAGGTTCCCCCGATAGATCCTGAAGTACCTAACAGTAACACTGTCATCCATGCCCTAGGTCCAGAAGTCAGGTTACAGGTTCTCACCTCTGGGGGTACTAGGTGATGAGATGCTTGTGCAGCAAACAGAAGGATCTTTGTTACTTCTGAAAACATAAGAGAACAGAAAGGTCACGGTCAGTGTATCACCCTGCCTCTGAGGACCACAGCAAACATGGCAAGCTCATTCTGGTCTAAATGGTATTGCTGCTTATTCCACCTGGAACACTCAATCCCCAGATATCTGCTTGGCTTACCCCCTCACTTTCTTCAGGTCCCTGCTCAATAGCTGCCTTATCAAAAAGTCTCTCCTGACCACACAATGTAAAACAGAACCCATCCCGACACTCCCTATTGTCCTTATCCTGCTTCCTTTTCCTTCAAAACACTTATCTTTATCTGGACATATTATATATAGCACATCTACATCTGCCTCCAGATGTAAGCCATGAGGGTAAGGACCTTGTTTTACGTTTACTATGGAATTCGTACTGTCTTAATGCAGTGCCTGGCATAAAAATCATTAAATACTTGCTGAATGAATGCATACACACACACACACACACACACACACACACACAGTCTCTTTTCAAAGGGGCAGCATAGCATAGGTAACAAGGCCACTGGCAAAAGAAGTGAGGTGAATCCTGATTTTCCATTTATTTGCTGAGTGACTCTAGTCTTTTTTTTCCCTCTCTTTGTATACCTCACAAGATTAATGTGAGGATTAGAAAAAATGACGTACGTAAGGCACTTAGCACAGTGCTTGGTCCATGTTAGATACTGAATAAATGTTAGTTTCCTTCCTACTTTGGTTCAGGTTCAAAGACAAGAACAATCATCTCTTCTTTCCTGCTTTTGTGTTGTTTTTCACTGAGAATGCATGCGAGGTCAATGTGAGCAGTAAGATCAAATCTTAAATGAAGATGCAATAAAACGTCAATTTTTTAAAAAAGAATTTTCCATGAGTATTTACAGTATTACAAGAAGACTTGCTTTGAGAAACCAATTTGTTGTTGTTGTTTTCTTTTTTTTTCTTTTTGAGACAGAGTTTTGCTCTGTCACCCAGGCTGGAGTGCAAGGGCACAATCTTGGCTCACAGCAACCTTCGCCTCCTGGGTTCAAGCGATTCTCCTGTCTCAGCCTCCTGAGTAGCTGGGATTACAGGTGCCTGCCACCACATCCGGCTAATTTTTGTATTTTTAGTACAGATGAAGTTTCACCATGTTGGCCAGGCTGGTCTTGAACTCCTGACCTCAGGTAATCCACCCACCTTGGCCTCCCAAAGTGCTGGGATTACAGGCCTGAGCCACTGTGCCCGGCAGTTGTTGTTGTTTTAAAAAAACAATGGTTTCTTAAAGTTGAGGATAACGACAAACCCATAGCAAACTCTAGAAAGAAAACAAGGGCTTCTCTTCACATCTCTAATGTAGAGCACACTGCACTCCTGTCTTTAGTGATTCCAGAACAAAAGACTTTGCATGTTTATTCTATTACCAAGGCCACCAAAGAAACATGGCAAGTGGCAGCTTACCTCTTTGGTGGGGCTGCAGAAACCTTTGCAAAAAGGGATAGAAATTGAAGAGGAAAAGCTGTGGAGAGAAAACCGACTTTAATACTGATGCAGCTGACACTATGGAGTTCCATTTCTTCTCAATGCAAACATATCACCAAGCTCAACTAACTGCGGAACACTTTCGTTTTTTTCTCAGTAAGCAATCATGCCCTAGGATGATTCAATATGCTATATTAACCAAGGCTAGGAATTCTCTCAAATGAGGCTATGCTGCTATCCTCATTATGTAAAGGAGGAAGCAAGTACATGCAGAATGAACTAGAGGAAGGAAAGGTAAACAAAATGTACATTCTTCTACTCTTAAAACTGGTGTGGCTGCAGAAACTAACTTTTTAGTGTTCTAAGGAGAGGGGATTATAGGAAAGAACAGCATTGATACCAAGGCTCCAAAACAACAGACAAGATCGGAATTCAAATCTGAATAGCACCGAGTATAATTTAATCAGCAAAGCTCACTCCTGGTTATATTCTTGTATACCAGTCCAACCACGTGGAAGGAGTTGGGTCCAACCACACGGAAGGAGTTACTCTGTGCACCATAATTCAGAGGGAAAACGTTAACACTCTGAAGTCCACCTAAACAAAGGTGACCAGGGTTATTAAGGAAATGGTAATGTTTAACTTCAAGAAGAGAAACTGGAAATAAACTGGTCTTTTCCAAGGTATATCAGTTAGGTGGGAATAAACTAATTTTTTCTATTTTAGCCACAGAGCAAAAGTAGGATGGGCCACTGAGAAGTTGCAGGGAAGACTTTGGTTGAACATAATGATGGATGTTCAATTGTAGTCAGTTGTGAAACTCCAGTATCATTTCCCTCAAACCACGCTTAAATCACAAATCACTTTTTCTTTCCTGTAGAGCTCCAACTCAGTCTGAATGAAATTGCTGCACAAATGTAACAAGAATTGATCCTACACTGGGACTACAGCCATGGAGAAAAAGCAATGTAGTCAGCAAAATGTTAACAGGTTTTTCTCAGAGAAAGGGAACAATTACTTTCACTCATGTGTACTTTCATTTTCAACTTGATATATGTCTATATTGTTTGAAAAGTGCTTTTCTTTTCTTTTCTTTTTGTTTTTTTAAATGTATGTTCAGAGCAGCACCAGTCACGAGATCAAAATGATAAGGAAAAACCTTAATGGTCATTTCTTCATGGCTTAAATTTCTGGGTATCTCTTTTTCTACAATGGCATCTAGTCTAACAGTATGTGTAAAGTTCCCATATATATACCACTGAGGAGCTCTTGCAACTAACATTTGTAAACATGACAATTTCCTACTAGAGGGATCTGGAAGTCAGGAAAGCCAAGAAGGGTTAAACAAACAGTGAGATGTAGTAAGTCAATTAAAATATGTGCATTATATTGGCTCAAGAAAATGTGTATGCGTAACAAAGTGAACAAAAAGAAAGTAAAAAAGCAGAACAGGCCAGGTGCGGTGGCTCACGCCTATAATCCCAGCACTTTGGGAGGCCAAGGTGGTCAGATCATGAGGTCAGGAGTTCGAGACCAGCCTGACCAATATGGTGAAACCCCGTCTCTACTAAAAATACAAAAAAACTAGCCAGGTGTGGTGGCATGCGCCTGTGTCCCAGCTACTTGGGAGGCTGAGGCAGGAGACTCACTTGAACCCAGGAGGTGGAGGTTGCAGTGAGCCGAGATTGCACCACTGCACTCCAGCCTGGGCAATAGAGGGAGACTCTGTCTCAAAAAAAAAAAAAAAAAAAAAGCAGAGAATAAAATAGCCTGTCCATAAATGGAATATATGTACAAATTAACGTCCACATTACTGCAAAGAAAATGAAGTGATAAAAATAGTTATTTTCAGAGATGTTACTCTTCTGTAAATTTTATGTGTTTAAATGTATGAGGGATAAAATTAAGCCACTGCTCTACCTAATGGCTTTTCTTTTACCACGGTAAATTCTACTTCAAATATTCACCAAGAGAAACATAATATAATTCAAACCTCATGAATTCCCACCAATCTGGAGATAAGGTTCATGAGCATCATCTTCACTTCAAACCTCTCCTTACAGCACTCAAGCTGCTTTAGTAGTTTTTCTGCAAAATCTGGCAAGGAGAGGATGAAAGAAGTACATTGTGAGTCTATGGTCTATGTGACATTTATGTAACAGGCGTAGGAAAAGACAGTAGTTAGATCAGTGAATAGACTGACAAACAGGTGAATATGTCAATATATGTAATGGTGCCCAAAGTTAAGTCTTAATAATTCCCAAGTTTTTTAGCATCAACATCTAGAGTGACTGTTTGACAGGTGCTCGCTTCACTTAATAGCTCTCGAGATCCTTGCTTCTTAAAGGGGTAGTCCACAGACCCAGCAGCTGCTGGTCCACCGGGGAGGCTTATTGGAAATGCAGAAGCTCAGGCCCCACCTCCCCAGGTGATCTGTATCTACATGCAAGTTTGAGAAACACTGATCTAGAGCAGGGGTCAGCAAATCTTGCCATACATTAGAGTACTGAGAGCCCCAATGCCCAGCTACACCCCATACGAACTAAATTAGATTCTCTGGAGATAACAGGACCCAAGCATCAGTACAGTTTTTATAAATTCACCAGGTGAGACCAATGTGTGGCCTAGTTTGAGAACTTGTGTTCTCGAACAAGGTTTCCCAGATTTTTGGTTTCCACAGACTAGGTTTTTTTTTTTTTTAAAAAAAGGACCAACAAAAGACTGCCAGTTTATTTGGTCAAGTATAATGGCCTATTACAATTGTGTTGTTAAAAACATGAATCTCAGAAAGATCCGTTTTTCCATATTTTTCTTGTTCTGCGATAGACTGGGAATCACTGCTTTAGATGACAATTTTGTAGGTTACAACCAACTAGTAACAACTAAGCATTTATTGACTATCTACTAAATGCCAGGGATCTTATATTCCCTGAAAACCCCAAAGGCAGGAAATAAAATAGGCAGAGATAAGGCCAACAAGGAACTCGGACGTCATAATTACGTACCTTGGGGATCGTGAATCAAGTGAATGGCTGAAAAGTTAAACACCTCTGGTTTTTTCTTCTTTTTTTGTTTCTGAAAGGGAGAGGAAAAACATTTTCAGTCTGAGTTACAGTGATGACGCTCTTAGAACTTAATGTGCTAATAAGGCTGTTATAAGTCCATTAGACTCTTTAAAAAGAAAAAAAACTTTGTTCTAAAAACCTTTTCAACTAGAAGAATTAAAGTTGGTTTTTGCCTTTTAAGATTAAATGTGGGGAATGTGTTCCAACCATTAGCACCTATGAGACTTACAGGAATTTGGAAATGCAAACATTAATAATATGGTTTGGCTCTGTGTCCCCACCCAAATTTCATCTCGAACTGTAATCCCTGCATGTCGAGGGAAGGACCTGGAGGGAGGGACCTGGTGGGAAGTTATTGGCTCATAGGGGCAGTTTTCCCCATGCTATTCTCGTGATAGTGAGTTCTCACAAGATCTGATGGTTTAAAAGTGTTTGGCAGATCTCCTGTAGTGCTCTCTCTCTCCTGCCACCATGTAAGACATGCCTTGCCTCCCCTTTGCCTTTCCCCATGATTTTAAGTTTCCTGAGGCCTCCCCCACCATGCAGAACTGTGAGTCAATGAAATCTCTTTCCTTTATAAATTACCCAGCCTCAGGTTGTTCTTTATAGCAGTGTGAAAACAAACTAATACAATTAATAAACACACAAGGGCCAAATTAATGACTTTCAAAATAATCATTACAAAAATATGAAATGTACTGCATTTATGTACTCTTCTGACAAAACATGTCTAGCAAAGATACCATAATACAAGCCACCTTGATCAGAACAAGTAAAAAGTGAATTTAATTAAACTAATTTATCCAAGTCACTGATTTTGCTAGAGCTGAATACATTTATTCATCTAAAATATTAGTGCTTAAAAATTTATCTAACATTTCTAAGTATTCTGAAAATGGTACTCTGATTTTAAATTCTTAAAAGCTCTGGCTAACGACAACATATTCTTCACTCTAATCACTCCTATCTCATTTTCCAGATACAAGTCCCACCTTGAGCACTTTCATTGCCTTTTCCAACTTTTTCTTGTTTTTGGAACTTTTCTTCCCTGTAGCATATTGTACTAGCAGGTCTCTTGCTGTTGGTCCATCATCCTAAAGAAGAAATTACTTTGTAAAATTGTAAACAAGGAAAATCTGCATAGAATGAAAGAGTAAACCTTTCAGCCACTTCTTCGTTCTTATACTCTTTGCACACAGCTATTAAAAATGAATACTACTTTTAGACTGGGCGCAGTGGCTCACGTCTGTAATCCCAGCGCTTTGGTAGGCCAAGGTGGGTAGATCACTTGAGGCCAGGAGCTTGAGACCAGCCTGGCCAACATAGCAAAACTGTGTCTCTACTAAAAATACAAATACTTAGCTGGGCTTGGTGGTGCACAACTGTAATCCCAGCTACTCAGGAGGCTGAGGCAGGAGCATCACTTGAGCCCAGAAGGGGGAAGTTACAGTGAGCTGAGATCACGCCACTGCACTCCAGCCTGTCTCAAAAAACAGGAAAAAAGAAAATTAGGTGGAAAAAATATGCCCACGTGTGCACAAACAGGTACATACAAAGATTTTCACTGTAGCACTATTTTTTTTTTTTTTGAGATGGAGTCTCACTCTGGCACCCAGGCTGGAGAGTTATGGCACAATCTCAGCTCACTACAACCTCCACCTTCCAGGTTAAAGTGATTCTCCCACCTCAGCCTCCCAAGTAGCTGGGATTACAGGCACACGCCACCATGTCTGGCTAATTCTTGTATTTTTAGTAGAGATGGGTTTTGCCATGTTGGACAGGATGGTTTTGAACTACTGACCTCAAGTGATCTGCCCGCCTTGGCCTCCCAAAGTGCTGGGATTACAGGTGTGAGCCACTGCACCCAGCCCTCATTTTTCCTTTAAAAACTGTTGTTGACAACCCGCTTGGGTCCCCTTCCATGCTGTGGAAGCTTTGTTCTTTCGTTCTTCACAGTAAACCTTGCTACTGCTCACTCTTTAGGTCCGTGCCATCTTTAAGAGCTGTAATACTCACAGTGAAGGTCCGCGGCTCCAAAAAAAAAACCACACAAACAAAGACCGTTGTCTTCCTTTACAAATATGTACATAGTTTACTATGGCATATGTATTCCCACTGCCCTATTCTGAAATAAGTATCATTTGCTTTTAGAGAGTTTCTCTCTTTTTGTTATTTAGGTTGCCATTTACAATAAAATGTATTAGTCATATACTGTTTAAAAGACGTTATCACATATTCCAGTACTTTGGTTACCAAAACACTAAAATGGGGAAGGATAATTTTTTTTTTTTTTTTAGAAATTCTTATTTTAATATTTTATGCCATCATGAATCTTGATTTTTTTTTTTCCTCAAAAACATGCTGGTGATGGCCAGCACTTTGGGAGGCCGAGGCGGGTGGATCGTGAGGTCAGGAGATCAAGACCATCCTGGCTAACACGGTGAAACCCCATCTCTACCAAAAATAGAAAAAATTAGCCAGGCGTGGTGGCGGGTGCCTGTAGTCCCAGCTACTCGGGAGGCTGAGGCAGGAGAACGGCATGAACCCGCGAGGCAGAGCTTGCAGTGAGCTGAGACCACGTCACTGCCCTCCAGCCTGGGCAACAGAGCGAGACTCCGTCTTAAAAAAAAAAAAATGTTGGTGACAATTTTCATCCTAAATTTACATAGTGAGATATAGGTATAACTTTAAAACTAAGATCAAGGTTGAATAAATCTGTTTTATTAATTATATAACCAATCTTACTGAATACAAGTGACAAATTCCAAGTAGAGTAAAATAGCATGGCAGAATTCAATAAAAGGGCAAAGGTGTCATCTAAGTTTCTTTCTAACTTCAGCAGTCATAGACTTTACAATGTGTACTCAGGGCAATAATAAAAGGTAAGATTCAGAAGCAGCTATGATTAAACTAACCTCAGATTCGGAGTCACTGTCCTGTTTTTCATCTTCATCTTTCCCAAGAAAGAATGTCAAAGCGGCAACTAATATCTAAAGACCAATGAGAAAAAAGTCAGCTACTTGATTCAGCTTAAAATAAAGAATAAATCCTTTTGAGCATGCTTTATACATGTGCATGAACTAAGATCTGAAGAACAAATTCAAAGAGTGGTGGGATTTTTGTTCACTTTTTCTTAATTAAAAATTGTTTTATGTTATTTCTCTAATAAATAATTTTAAAAACTAGATAAAAACTGCTAGGCTCTATATAGTTATCCTTCAAGACTGTCGAGAATTTCTACATCCCCTATAAGAAAAGTGACATTGCAGTTCTTCTAACAGACAAAAGTCAAACATTGACCTTAAATTTCTTTTAGCAGTGCCGAAGCCCAACAGAAGTCAAGAATCACAGGAGAAAACATTAAAAAACCACTGAGGCTATCATTTATTACATAGCAATTTAAAAACTCATAATTCTATTGACTCTTTTAAAGTTCAGATGACCCAGGAAAGCAGTATAGGAACAAAGAAAGCATCACTTAACATAAACTGCATGCCTGCACATCACTGCATGCCCGGTGTGCAGGCATGCAGCTTATGCTGAGTGATGCTTACTTCTAACTGCATGCCTGGTGTGCAGGCATGCAGTTTATGCTGAGTGATGCTTTCTTCTAACTGCATGCAGAAGCAGACCATCCACAGACAGAGCTTACACACAGCCCTACAGGTGCTCACCTTGGTGACCTTAGAGAAACATGCAGTTGTGATAACATTGACAGTTTTGGCATCATTCCTGGGGGAAGACAATGAATGCTTTGAAGTAAATTTTCATTCTACTGTATTTCATAGCACAGACAATGGCACAAAATAAATGATATAACAAATGTTTGTGACGTACTAGAATTCCCAATTGTAATATTTTAAAAAGATATGAGTTGCTAAATTACTCAACCACAGGTAAAACATTTCATCAGATTTTAGCCCAGACTTACGACAAAATTTGCAGCCATTAAGACGGACTATTTAAAGAATTTTTAATGACATAGGAAGCTAGTCAAGCGCAAAAAAAAAAAAAAAAAAAAAAACAACTGAGAAGATCGGGGACAGTGGCTCATTCCTGTAATCCCAGCACTTTGGAGGGCCAAGGCAGGCAGATCACTGGAGGCCAAGAGTTCGGGTCCAGCCTGATCAACATAGTGAAACCCCATCTCTACACAAAATACAAAAAATTAGCTGGGCATGTGCCTGTAATTCCAGCTACTTGGGAGGCTGAGGCACGAGAACTGCTTGAACCCAGGAGGCGGAGGTTGCAGTGAGCCAAGATCACACCATTGCACTCCAGCCTGGGCAACAGAGCAAGACTTTGTCTCAAAAAAACAAACAAACAAAAATAATCGAGAATTTAAAAACTATAATATATAGGCCGGGCGCAGTGGCTCACGCCTGTAATCCCAGCACTTTGGGAGGCCGAGGCGGGTGGATCACGAGGTCAGGAGATTGAGACCATCCTGGCCAACATGGTGAAACCCCGTCTCTACTAAAATACAAAAAAAATTAGCCGAGCATGGTGGTGCATGCCTGTAGTCCCAGCTACTCGGGAGGCTGAGGCAGGGGAATCGCTTGAACCCAGGAGACAGAGGTTGCAGTGAGCCAAGATCATGCCACTGCACTCCAGCCTGGTGACAGAGCAAGACTTTCTCAAAAAAAATTAATAAATAAATAAAAATTAAAAAAAATAAAAACTGTAATACAGAAAAATTTCAACCATATTTAAAAATTCACATTAAACAAAAAAGACTGGGTGGAAATACCATAAATACTAACAGTAATTGATTAAAACCACTTTTTAAATTTCTCCAAATTTTCTGCTGTAATGAATATTACTTTTATAGTAAAAAAATGTTAGTCAATAAGAAAAGCAAAAGAAATGAGTTAGGGACACTGTATCAACAAACTGAAGTATACGAAGCATGATATTTTATATAAATAGGATGAATTGACTTGAAAATCTTCAGAGCGGCAGAAGAGAGAGCACAGATTTTGGAGTCAGTTAGATCTGGGTCTGAATTTCAGCTCTGCCTCTTAATAGCTAAACTTTTACTAACTCTAAGAACTTCCATGTCATTACTTATAAAATGGGGATAATTCCAGATAAGCTACATCTTCTGTTCTCAAGTTGTTCTAAGTGAGGTCATGTCAAAGTGCCCGACCTCAGTAGCTGCTCAAGAAATGATAACCAATGTCATTAGTCATTTGAATTGCCTCTATTTTTACTTCCAACTTAAATCTATGACATAAATATATTAAAGAGCTCAAGCTCAAGAAAAGTATTTGTATATGTGCTCTGTATTAATTACAAATGAAAAAAGAGTCTACTTCTCAAGAGACAAATATATATACACTACCAGATGTTCCTTCTGTAGAGTTCAATCATTACATCTAAAGACATCTTGGCTGCGGTTGCATTGCTATCTCTTAACATGGTGTACATGAAATTTTGCAATACCTGCAGAAAAGGAGGAGAAAGAAGACTTAATACACTGATGGTACAATGCTGCAAACATGGAAGACAGAAGAGTACTTACTACATTCACTTTATTGTTCTTGTGTTTTGCATTTATATTCTTGATATCAGTCACAATATGTGTGTATAAAGTCTGAGGAAAAGAAACAAAAATATATACATTAAACCTAACCAACATTTTTAACCTTGCTAAATTTGGAGAACAGTATGAATGTACAGGATGACTTAATTTTACCTATTTTTCATTCTATCCCAAAAGAAACCCAAACCAAGCAAACAAACAAAAAAGCAACTACAAAGCAAAGCAAAGTTGTCCTCAAGAAGTTAAACATGGAGTTTAATGTAATACGGCACAATTCTCCTAGGTATATATCCAAGAAAATGAAAACATCAGTGTTCACACAAACATTCATAGCAGCCTTATTCATAGTGGCCAAAAAGTGGAAATAACTTAAATTTCCACTAACTGATGAATGGATAAACAAAATGTGGTATATCCATACAATGGAATATTATTTGGCAACAAAAAGGAATAAAGTACTGATACGTGCTACAACACGAATGAATCTTGGAAACATTATGCTAAGTGAAAGAATCTAGTCACTAAAGACCACATATTGTTATGATTCCACTTATATAAAATTTCCAAAACACACAAATCTATAGTGACCCAAAGTAGACTGGTGATTACCTAGAGCTAAAAGGGATGAGGAACAGGATTAACTACTAATTGGAATAGAGTTTCTTTTGGGGGTGACAAAATGTTCAAAAATTGATTGCAGTGATGGTTGTACCATGCTGTGAATACACTAAAAAACACTGAATTGTACACTTTAAGTGGATGAATTTTACATAAATTATATCTCAATAAAAGTGTTATTAAAAAAAAATGCTCCAATTTACCAAGCACCTAACTGCATGCAGGAAAATACTGTGAATGCATATATCACTGGTGCCCACACCATGCTCCCATGGACCACTTTTATTCCACAAATTAGACCAAGAAGTACAATTGCTAAAATCAAACAGTGGTAGTCTCTTAATACTTTGAAAAAAATTTTAAATTAATGAATGTAAACTTAAATTTTTCTTTCCTTTTTTTCTTTAAATACAGCAGTGGTCTTGCTGTGTTGCCCAGGCTGGTCTCAAACTCCTGGCCTCAAGTGATCCTCCCACTTCAGCCTCCCAAAATGCTGGTATTGTAGGTGTGAGCCACAGTGCCCAGCCAAGTTTTTCCATCTTAAATTTCTTTCATAAATCTTCAGCTTCTAATCTTATATAAGCAAATGAAAAATCATGGGAAAATGTTAATAACAACAAAAAAGTTTTTTGTGGGGGAGTGGGTCAGTTATAGCTGTGAGTACCAATGTCCTGATTTAGCCAGCCAGTATGGTGCAGTAGTAAAAGGCTTGGGTTCTGGAACCAGAGCCTGGGCTTATATCCAATCCCACCACTAAGAAGCAGTGTGAGAGTGGGCAAGTTACTCTATCTCTCTTTAACCTCAGCCCTTTCATCTGCAAAGTAAGAATAATAATAATGAGGATCCCTCTCTCATAGGGCTTTGTGAGTAAATGAGTAAATACACAAAGCTCTGAGAATGGTGCCTGGCACAAAGTACGCACTCAATAAATATGGCTATTAACACCATATAGCATGCACACAATGGTTGCTTTTTCCTGTTAAAGTTATTATTAACAATGTAAAGCATCGATAATTCAAGAGACAACAAAATTTTATGTCGCCTCAAGGAAGATGCAGGGAAATATTTGTTTTGCCCTTTACCTTTCGCAGAAGTTTATCATGGCAACGAAAAAGTTCAAAGAAGAGTTCTAGCAGGCTTGATGGATTGATGAGATTCTTATTTCTCAGCAAGATCAAAGCTTTGCAAAATGTCTCGGGAAGGAAAAAAACATACCATAAGACAATGGTAAAGTTAACAAGGTGAGAAAATAGAGCGTATATGTCCCAAGACCTTAATGTCTTTTACTAACTAGACACTATTGTAGGATTCAGAATAGTCAGTCTCTGCCTTCATGGAGCTTACACTGGGGATAGAGCAGAACAGAGGTCAGACAAGCCAAGTAAGCATATAAAAAGGAGGATCTAAGAAAAGAGGTGTCATGAAGGAAGTAAAACAGGGTTATGTAATTGATCAACAGTGACTGAGGGAGGGCCACAGGGAGGTCAAGTAAGGTCTCTTTGTAGTGTCACCATATGGCAAAACCCTGAATCCATAAAGACAGGTGGGATAACAACATAATACACTAAATTGGAATAATCAATGAGAGTTTATGACCTTACAAGGCATTCTGCTGAAGTACCATCAGCACTAAGAATGGCTCAACAGCAGTTGTTGCATGCCTGCCCCCCCGCCTTTTTTTTTTTTTTTTTTTTGAGACGGGTCTCGCTATATTGCCTAGGCTAGTCTTGAACTCTTGAGCTCAAGCGATCCTGCTTCAGCCTCCTGATTAGCCAGGACTGTAGGTACCCAGCTATTATTTTTTTTTTTTTCCATTTTTAAGAGATAGAGTCTCATTATGTTGCCTAGGCTGGTTTCAAGCTCCTGGAAACTTCTCAAATGATGCTCCTACTTCAGCCTCCTAAGTAGCTGGGATTACAGGCATGAGCTGATGCGCCTAGCAGCTGTGGCACTCTTGCTTACCACCAACTCTTACATGTAGCCCTATCACCCAAATTTTGTGTTATCCTTCATTAGATGAAATACAATCCTTGAAGAATAGTTGATTCCAAGTCTTGGGGCAGGAAAAACGGTAAGAATGAATTTGGAACTATTTCTGCCAGAATTCAAGGATGCTTTCAAAAACAAGGGCAAGGCTGGGCATGGTGGCCCACACCCATAATCTCAGCACTTTGGGAGGCTGAGGTGGGAGAATCACTTGAGGCCAGGAGTTCAAGACCAGCCTGGGCAATGTAGTGAGACCTTGTCTCTACAAAAAAAAAAAAAAAATCAGCTGGGTGTGGTGGCACACACCTTGTGGTCCTAGCTACTTGGTACGCTGAGGTGGGAGGACTGCTTGAGCCCAGAAGCTTGAGGCTGCAGTGAGCTAAGATCGTACCACTGTACTCCAGCCTGGGCAGCTGAGTGACAGACCCTGTCTCAAAAAAAAAAAAAAAAAAAAAAAAAAAATTCAGGGAAATTGCTAAAAGGACTAAGAAGCTTCCCCTGGCAAGGTGGTGACAATCTGAACATAAAGTAATTAAAATAATAATACTAAAAAAAAGTTTTAAAGTACATAAAAAGATAGTTATAATGTCAATGAAATACATATAACTTGACTTTTATTGATTTGACTAAGTAGGTAAGAATTACTATATATGGATATTTTATTTCTTCCAAAAAAAATACAATGTTTCTATCTGTGTAAGCAGGACAGAGTGAACAAAATCTTGGGAATGATTCAAAAAGTCTTGGAAAAATAGCAAATACACCAGGTAGAAAGATAGCCCAGTGGCTGATAAGAATTGTTGGTTATCCCAATAACCAATTAAAAAGAGCTTCTTCCAGTGTGTTCAATGCTTCCTCTAAAGAGCAATGCTAACTATACAGACGCAATCCTTTATCTCCTAGTAAAGGAAATCTCTATTATTATTATTTTTTTTTTTTTTTGAGACAGAGGTTGGAGTGCAATGGCGCGATCTCGGCTCACTGCAACCTCCGCCTCCCAGGTTCAAGCAATTCTCCTGCCTGAGCCTCCCAAGTAGCTGGGATTACAGGCACGCACCACCATGCCTGGCTTATTTTGTATTTTTAGTAGAGACAGGGTTTCTCCATGTAGGTCAGGCTGGTCTCGAACTCCCGACCTCAGGTGATCCTCCTGCCTCGGCCTCCCAAAGTGCTGGGATTACAGGCGTGAGCCACCGCGCCTGGCGGAAATCTCTATTATTTTTTAAAAACCTACTAATCATCATAAAGCACTATAAAGAAATATACATACACATTTTTTTCCATTTAAAAAAAAATTTAGAGGTGGGGTCTTGCTATGTTGCCTAGGCTGCAGTGTAGTGGCTATTCACAGGCATGCTCATACCACACCTCAGCCTCAAACTCCTGACCTCAAGCAATCCTCCTGCCTCAGCCTCCCAAGAAGCAGGGACTACAGGTGCACCTGGCATATATATTAATTTAATAATGCCCACAGACCAGTTTGGTGGGGTACTGCCAGGAAAATAAAACTTAAAGAAATCCTAATTACTTGGAAAGCCATTAAGTCTCTATACTCAAAATATCAAATCTCTATGACCTACAAGGACTTCAAGAGTAACATGACATAGGTAAAAGCCTTTAGACTAGGGGTTCAAGTTTGGAGTCCCTTGGGCTATACTGCCAGGTCCCATGTACCAGCTGAGTATCAATCAGTTGACAACCCAGGGCCTGAAACCTTGGCTTGTCTGAGACAGTATTCTTTTTCTTTTTGGCCTAATCAAATTACTAAAATCCTAAAGTAGTATAAAAATGATAGAAATACAAAAAACCTGAGAAAGTCTAAAAGAAAACAAATATTCATCTAAAGAATTGGCATTTCTACAAGTTGTGCTATAGGATATTAGTAAGTTTTGTGATCATATTTGCGTACTTATCTGCTGTAAACAGGTTTGAAAAGCAGATGTATTAAATTTGGAAATGTCTTAGTCCCTAGAAGCAGAGACTGATTTATTACAAGTGATTTGTTGGGGGTATGATCTCAGAAAGGAAGTGAAGGAAGGAGGATAGTGCAGAGACACGCAAAGCAAAGCAAGGATGTGTCCTTGACTGGAGACTAGCTTTAGTCCCAACACAGGAAAACACTGGAGCACATCCTGCATTGGAGTCAGAGCCACCCTGAGGTAATGGGCTGGGCTTTTGTACCACATGATAATGGGCTGTGGGCTACTAGGGTAGGAGGACACCTCCCAGGCACTAGGACTCCGATTTAGCTGAGGACAATGTTCCAGAGAAAGGGCAGCTGAGGGCCACCAGCAGCTGACATTCACAACAAGTGGGGCAAACAGGTACACGGGCCTCATGAAGGGAATGTCAGCCAGGACTCAACCCCAACCACTAAAAGGACAATGATGAAATGCTCAAACTGACTGTCTAATGGGTAAGTTTACTAATTTAAGGCATTATAAAAATGACAAGTTGTGATTAGGATTCTACATGCATATGAGATTTGAATGACTAGAAGAAATCATCTCAAAAGGTTAAAGAGCATCCTGTAGGGTTAGTGTGCTGGAAGAATAGAAAGATCACAGTGTAGCTGAAAACGATATGATATCAGAAACACAGGCAGGAAGCAGATCATGCAGGCACTTTTGAGCCAGGTTATTAAGTTTCTGTTTTACTCTAAGTATAAATGAGAAGCCATAGAAGGATTTTTAGGAAAGGATAATACATTATAATTTACGTTTTCCGAAGATAATTAGCTTAGAGGCTGTTCTCATTTAAATACATATGAACGCAGCACACATGAACACAGCACAATTTATTCATCCAACTACTGGTCCTACCATTCGCAGATCTGGATCCAATACGGTATGATTGCAGGAGAGAAGATCTTTCACCTCTTGAGGAAAATTACTTAGGTACTCTGGGTAGCAGTGACTAATCTGTAACAAAGCAAAGGCTCTTCTGAAGTTGCTCTCTTTCTCTCCTATAATTCAGATGCATACATTTAGGATGTTCTGCAAAACGAGAGTAAAAGGCTATGTTTCATAGAAGTAGATGGTTCCAAACAACCTTCTTTTCCTTCTACATGTTAATTTCTCCAACATTTATCATGGGTTCTCTAGTCTTAGTAATATTTATGGCATGATTTAGTACCTGCTTTTATGATGAATTTGAAGAAAAAAAAATAGTCTTAAAGTTTTGTCCTGGTTAGTTATGCAAAAAGATCTAGTGACATTCTCTAACTCATGATAGGGAGAAAATAAAATTTGCAAAAAGGGAAAGTTAGAAAAATATTTTAATTAAGTTCCCATTCCAGAGTGGAATAAGGTTGAGTATTAGTGAAAAAACATTCGGCAAACTGTGTGTTAATACCGGTCTTTATTTAAGCAATTATATTCTTACCTGTGCCATAAACATCACCAGCTCTGCTAGTTCTTTGCTGGGTTTATTTGGTTGCAATTTGAAAATCTCCACATTGGATTTGTAGTGATTATACTGCTGTAGAAACTATAGAAAAATAAAATTTAAGTTTGTCACATTGTATTACATGACTTTCTCAGTACAGACATTCAGTAGAGAAATTCTTAGTAGAAACTGTTGACGATCACATGGAGAAAAAGGTAATGCAAAAGTATATAAAAACACTCCTTTTGCCTTATCTGCATTCTTCAAAGTGCGCTTTTTAAAGACCTGAGCACATCACAGATAATCTAAAGAACTTTTCCTTGGAATTATCACTACAAGTTTAGGCAGCATGGTGTAAGAACAGAGAAGCATGAATCCCAAATTCAGATTGTAGCCCTGTTCTGCCAGTTACTATCTAAATGATCCCGACTGCTGGGTGTAGTGGCTCACACCTGTAATCCCAGCACTTTGGGAGGCCAAAGTGGGAGGATCACTTGAGCCCAGGAGTTCGAGACCAAACTGGGTAACACAGGGAGACCTTGTCTCTACAAAAAATGCAAAAATTAGCAGGGTGTGGTGGCGTGCACCTGTAATCCCAGCTACTCAACAGGCTGAAATGGGATGATCACTTGAGCCCAGGGAGGTCGAGACTGCAGTGAGCTATGATCATGCCACTGCACTCCAGCCTAGGCAACACGGAGGCCCTGTCTCACAAAATAAAAATAAAAATAAATGACCCCTACTACCATATCCATGTATGCAGAGCACTCAAATCAGCAGAAAAATAACAGGTCAGAAATATAAATTATACCTCAAGTACATGAAGCTCTCCAGTCAAAATCCCACCCCCCCACTGCCACCCCTTTTTAAAAATTATACTTTTAAGTTCTGGGATACATGTGCAGAACGTGCAGGTTTGTTACACAGGTATACATGTGCCATGGTGGTTTGCTGCACCCATCAACCTGTCATCCACATTAGGTATTTCTCCTAATGCTATCCCTCCCCTAGCCCCTCACCCCAACAGGCCCCAATGTGTGATGTTCCCCTTCCTGTATCCATGTGTCCTCACTGTTCAACTCCCACTTATGAGTGAGAACATGCAGTGTTTGGTTTTCTGTCCTTGTGATAGTTTTCTGAAAATGATGGTTTCCAGCTTCATCCATGTCCCTGCAAAGGACATGAACTCATCCTTTTTTATGGCTGCATAGTATTCCATGGTATATATGTGCCATATTTTCTTTATCTAGTCTATCATTGATGGGCATTTGGGTTGGTTCAAAGTCTTTGCTATTGTGAATAGTGCTGCAATAAACATATGTGTACATGTGTATTTACAGTAGAATGATTTATAATCCTTTGGGTATATACCCAGTAATGGGATGGCTGGGTCAAATGGTATTTCTGGTTCCAGATCCTTGAGGAATTGCCACACTGTCTTCCACAATGGTTAAACTAATTTACACTCCCACCAACAGTGTAAAAGAGTTCCTATTTCTCCACATCCTCTCCAGCATCTGCTGTTTCCTGACTTTTTAATGATTGCCATTCTAACTGGCGTGAGATGGTATCTCATTGTAGTTTTGATTTGCATTTCTCTAATGACCAGTGCTGATGAGCTTTTTTTCACTGTTTGTTGGCTGCATAAATGTCTTCTTTTGAGAAATGTCTGTTCATATCCTTCGCCCACTTTTTGATGGGTTTTTTTTTTTCTTGTAAATTTGTTTAAGTTCCTTGTAGATTCTGGCTATTAGCCCTTTGTCAGATGGATAGATTGCAAAAATTTTCTCCCATTCTGTAGGTTGCTTATTCACTCTGATGATAGCTTCTTTTGCTGTGCAGAAGCTCTTTAGTTTAATTAGATCCCATTTGTCAATTTTGGCTTTTGTTGCCATTGCTTTTGGTGTTTTAGTCATTCAGTCTTGCCCGGGCCTATGTCCTGAATGGTATTGCCTAGGTTTTCTTCTAGGGTTTTTATGGTTTTAGGACTTTTGTTTAAGTCTTTAATCCATCTTGATTTAATTTTTGTACAAGGTGTAAGGAAGGGGTCCAGTTTCAGCTTTCTGCATATGGCTAGCCAGTTTTCCCAACACGTTTTATTAAATAGGGAATCCTTTCCCCATTGCTTGTTTTTGTCAGGTTTGTCAAAGATCAGGTGGTTGTAGATGTGTGGCGTTATTTCTGAAGCCTCTGTTCTATTCTATTGGTCTATATATCTGTTTTGGTACCTTAAAAAAAAAAACTAAAAAAAAACTAGGTCTCCCTCTGTCACCCAAGCTGGACTGCAGTGGCACAATCATAGCTCACTGCCACCTCAAACTCCTGGGCTCAAGAGGTCCTCCTGCCTCAGCCTCCTAAGTAGCTGGGACCACAGACGTTCACCACCATGCCCAGCTGATTTTTCATTTTTATTTTTTGTAGAGACGGGATCTCTTTATGTTGCCCAGGCTGGACTCAAACGCCTGGCCTCAAGTGATCCTCTCACCCTGGCCTCCCAAAGTGCTGGGATTACAGGTGTGAGCCATAGCACCTGGCTCCCCTCTTCTTTTACCTCTTCTTTTAAGTATCAGTAACTTTATGCTAGAGCTCTAGACAGGATGTGTTAACAGCCAATAGCAGTAGACACATGGAAATAATAATAGCTTCCACTTATTCAGCACTTGTTATGTACTAAGCTCCTTATGCACATCAACTCACTTACTTATGTTTAGTTGTAACAGCCACCTGATAATCAAATGTTGGAATTCACCAGGCCTCAATTCCACAGTTCCATGCCTTACAGCTAACTACTCTCCACCCATACATAGTCTATGTCTTTAAATTATGTGACATACACACACACACACACAAACACACACACACACACACACACACACACTCTTTCTCATCATCCCTACCTGGTCCAGTGAACTCCCAATTCACATATCCAGTCACCTGTCTGACATCTCTGTTTAGGTGTCTAAACAGATATCGTAAACTTAGCATGGTCAAAAAACACAACTTGATTTCCTCAACAAAACTGCCAGGCTTTTTCTAAGAACAGAAGTCAAGTCCCTACATGCTTCAGATAGAACCACTTCTCTCTTGACCCGACACCTCCACTGAATAGGAGTGAGGAGAGGGCTACACAACTCTTTATGCTACTGACAAAATCCTCACCCCATTTCTTCCCTCACCCCACCCATGGCCCAGCTAACACTATTTACCCGCCTTGAGATGATCAGGACTAATCTCATTACACCCTTTATGTGCATCAGTCACCACAAGAGCCCAGTATTCCCTGGCCATCCCTCATCCTCCTCACTGTAATCCTCATTCCACTAGAATCCTGAAACTCTTGGGGTGGGGCCAAGGCATCTAAATCTCTTTTAAACAGCCCAGTCATTCAGATGCTCTATGGGAACAGTGGTTTTCTCCTGACACACTGCTACATCGTTTCTTTCTCCCAGCATGGATGAGTCAGTAGGCATCCTCCTTTTTCATCAATGCTACTTCCAGAGCACTCATATCCCTCCAGATTAATATCCTTTCTCCTCAACTGTCCTCACCCCCAGCTTTGAATCTTATGCCACAAGACCCACTATTCCTCCTTGTAGTCATCTAAAGACTAGGGTTATCCTCACATTCCTTCAACATTTCAGCTCTTTGCTCACTGTCTTCTCACCCTCTATCTCAATTCCTGTTATAATACTTGGTGATTTCGTATCCACATGGAGGGTCTTCCCAATACACTGGCCCCTCATTACCCTGACTTCTCCTCCTCTAATCATCTTGAACTTACTGTATCTTAGCACTCACTTCCATGGTCACACCCTAAATGTTGTCATTACCAATAACTATATTACAACTCCATAATCTCAACTAGAGGTATATTCCTCTCCAACCACATCTCCTATTTTCCAAACTCCAATGATCCTTCAATCTCATCAGAATCCACAGTCTACTAAGCCTACTACCTTTCCACTGCACCTAAGTAACCCCCACGCCAACTTCCCTTCTCATCCAGCTTCAATTCCATGATCAATCATTATAATCACCTCCATGCATATACTTCAACTCACTTGCCCATTTCTCTTATCATTATACCCATTTGGTAAAATGCCCACCCTGTGCTTTCCTTCTCTACAGCTACACTCCCAGAGCTGAACATGGTTGGAGAAAATCGGCTAATTGGTGTCATTTTATTTTTTTCATTTTAATTTTTTTTAGAGCCAAGGTCCTGCTCTGTCGCCCAGGTTTCCGTGCAGTGGTGCTATCATGGCTCACTGCAGCATCAAACTCCTGGGTTTAATCAATCCAACTGCCCTAGCCTCCCAATTAGCTGGGACTATAGGCACAAATTCATAACTACAAACCTCAATTAAGCCCTGCGTGTACTCCAGCAATCTCATTACATTTCTCTCTAGTCCCTTCACTTTCCCACTTTTCTGGACAACCATTTCATACTCTGCATTCTGTCCTCAAACCTCACTTTTTCCCTGTCCCCATTCTCAGCAGATGATCTTATCTCCAATTTCACTAGGAATATAAGCAATCTGAGGATAATTTCCATTTAACCACCTATCTTCTCCTGTGCCCATTTACTTTACCTTCTCTCCTATTACAAAAGCTATCAGGCCACCATCTAAGGCTAGCCCCTCCAGTTATGCATTAGATTCTAAACCCTGTAATGTCACTCAATCAAGGTCTTTGCTTCACTAGTCCCCACCTCCCATTTCCTGCCTCAACAGGTTCTGCCCCATCAGTATATAGACATGCTGTTCTTTCTGCCATCTTAAAAACAAAACAAAACAAAACAAAAAACACCTTTCTTGGTTGGGCATGGTGGCTCATGCCTGTAATTCCAGCACTTTGGGAGGCTGAGGCAGAAAGATTGCATGGTTTCAGCTTGGAGACCAGCCTGGGCAACTAGCAAGACCTCATCTCTACAAAAAAATCAACTGGGAATGGTGGTTGCACACTTGTGGTCCCAGCTACCCTGGAGGCTGAGGCGGGAGGATTGCTTGAGCCCAGGAGGTTGAGGCTGCAGTGAGCCGTGATCACACCACTGAACTCTGGCCTGGGCAACAGAGCAAGACTGTGTCTTAAAAAAAAAAAATCCTTTCTTGATTCCACTTTACTCTGTACCTTCTACTCTATTTCTCTCTTCAGAAAAAGTCCTTTAAAGAGTTGTCCATATGTTACCTAATTGCCCTCCTTTTTCAAAAAATCCTTTAAATTGAGATATAATTCATATACCATAAAATTTACCCTTTGAAAGTATACAGTTCGGTTCTTCAGTATATCCACCAAGTTGTACAACCATAGCTTTTTCATCATCACCAAAAGAAACCCCAATCCATTAGCAGTTATTTCCTATACCCCTTACCCTCAGCTCTGGCAACCACTAGTCTACTTTCCATCCATATAGATGCACCTATTCTGGACATATTCTATTCATATACATTTCATATACATAGAATCATACTCCAATTGTTTTTAAACCTTCTGTAATCAGATTTTTGCACCCATTCCTCTTCCCAAACTGCTCAATGAATCAGGGTAGCCAATGACATCCATGTCGCTAATTTTTTTTTGTTTTGTTTTTCTGAGATGGAGTTTCATCTTGCTGCCCAGGCTAGGGTGCAGTGGCGCGATCTCGGCTCACTGCAACCTCTGCCTCCCAGGTTCAAGCAATTCTCCTGCCTCAGCCTCTGGAGTAGCTGGGATCACAGGTGCCTGCCACCACACCTGGCTAATTTTTCTATTTTTAGTAGAGATGGGGTTTCACCATGTTGGTCAGGCTGGTCTTGAACTCCTGACCTCAGGTGATTCACCCACCTTGGCCTCCCAAAGTGCTGAGACTACAGGTGTGAGCCACCGTGCTCGACCCCATGTTGCTAAATTTAATGGTGGTCAACTTTTGGTATTCATCTTATTTGACTCATCAGCATCTGATGTGCTTGGGTTCTCCCTCCCTTGGGAACATCTTCTATACTTGGCTTCCAGAACACCTCCTGGTTTTCCTCGAAACTTCACTGGCTGCTTTCTCAGTCCCTTTTTCCAGTTACTTAGAAACTCACTGGCCTTTAAATGTTGGGAATCCCCAGGGCTTTCTCTACCTACCCAATCCAGGATCTAATCACCCTTCTTACTACTTCCTGTTACCATCCTAGCACCACTCAACCCAGCATCATCTCTTGCTGTGGATAATTCCAATAGCTTCTTATGTGGTGTCTCTGCTTCTATCTTTGCCCTCCTACATACAGTCTATCCTCAAGTAACGGTGATCTTATTCTCATATAGGGTGGTTCATGTATTCTTCTGCTCAAAACCCTGTAAAGGCTTCCATCTCATTGGGAGGTAGAATCCCAAATTCACCCCCTTTCCTCATTCCCCATTTGGAGCCACACTGGCCTCTATGTTCCTGAAATCTACCAGGCATACCTACCCCAGGGTCTTTATACCTTCTGTTCCTTCTGCCTAGATCATTCTTCCTAAACATATGCACAGCTCTCCCTCATGTCCTTCAGGTTTTCACTCAAAGATTACTATCTCAAGAGGACCTTCCCTAACTATCCAATTTAAAACTGCAATACCCATCTCACCCCCAACATACATAAGTACTTTCCTATTGTCTTTTTTTCACAGCACTTTTCATTATTTAACATACTATATTATTTGTTATTGTATATCACCCCCTACTAGAATGTCATTTAATGAGCATAGAATTTTTATCGGTACAGCTCAATATTATGTAGTCCCAGGGCCCAGCATTGTGCCTTACATATAGCAGGTAATCAACAGTATTTGTCAAATGAATGAACTTCAGGAAATGGCACTATCATCTACCTAGACACATAAATAAAAAACCTGGGTGATCCTTCATTCCTTCTTTTTTCCTTATCCCCCACATCCACTCCACCAGAAATCCCAAGGCTCTACTAGCTCTACCTCCATGTAGAACAGCACGAATCTTTGCCCATAATTCCAATGACACCACAATCCCTTGCTTGGTTATTCTGAGATCCATTATATTAGTTACCCTGCTTCCAGTGTTGCTCCTCTACAAGCCATTCCACATGTAACTTCCAGAGTAAATTCTTAAAAAAATATGTCAGATCATGTCACTCTCCTGCTTAAAACTCTTCAATCACTCCCCGAGGCGCTCAGAGTGAAATCTAAACTCGTTAACAGGGCCTAAGAGGCTCTGAATAAGCTGACCCCTGCCTGCATTTCCTACATCATCTTCCACTGCCCTCTTCTACGCTGACTACACTTTAGCTACACTGGCTTCTTCTCTGCTTTTTTTCCACCAGTAGCTTCTGCACTTTCTATTCCTTGTACCTAAAATGTTGTTTACCTGCCTGGCTCAATATCATCATTGCAGAGCCACCTTCCCTGTTTACGGGGTCTAAATCAGAAGCCTCCAATTCTAACTTATTCCCATCCAGTTTTATTTTCTTCATAATCTCTACCATAATAAGTCTACACTCACTTGAATGTAAGTCCAAGAGAAGAATGCTTTCTTATCTGTCTTATTCATTACTGTACCCCAACGCCTACCTAGAATAACAACACACAGTAGTTATATGTGATTTTGCATATATACTTAAGTGAATTAAAGAAGTAGTTATTACCCCCTTCTTACATATTAAAATACCCACATAGGCTCAGCGATTAACCTGCTTCGGTTACACAACTGGTTAACAACAGTCAGCAGCAGGAGTTATCTAACGGAATTATATAGACTCTCAACTTACCACTTTCTTTGCGAATGGCTATACAATGCTTTAAGCATCTCAAAGCCTTGCCTATGTTACTTAACTTCTTGTACTTGTTTCCTACTCTTTATTTCCACTACCTTGATCCTTGGAGAGGCTTTCTCTACTGGCGACCTAAGCCACTGAGATTGCCATGTGTTAAAAAGCACTCATAAAATACATATATGTGAAAATTTAGGGGAGGAGGGAAGTGAGAAGGGCAATGAAAAAAATAAGTAATTGTGTTAGCCACTGAACAAATCACAATCTGGTAGAAGCACAAACATGTAATTGCAGCAAATGCCTAGCAGAGATACCTGTTTAATGCCTGTCTGATAAATGAGTGTCTGAAGGAAGCACCTGTCAGATTAATATATCAAAAACCACTTTCGTTTTGTCGGTACTTGGTTCAAACACCCCTAATGTTCACAACTTATATGAGGTCAGTACACAAAGCCCATCACAATGAGGGCCTAATTTTTCAACCTAATCTTTTCCCGAAGCAAATTCTGACATCCGAGTCATGCCAGTCTCCGGTAAGTTTGAATCCTGGCTTAACGAAATATACTAAGCTCCGGAGTCTGTCCATTGTGCTTGAGAAACCGCCCCCCTTTCCTGGCACAGTCCAGGGTACACAGCCTGCTCTCAGAAACGGACGTCAATCGAAAGCATTCTAACATACGATTCATCAAAGGTTACCGACTAATTCAAGTTTGGGATTTCTGAAAAGAGGCTGAGAAACCCGCGTGGAAGTTGGTGGCTGGGTGCGGCCCATTTCTCTCTCTCTCCACCTCCGTGCGGTCGAAGAAAAATATCTTAAAACAAAATGAGGTTTTAAAGGTGTTTCAGCGACAGCAGGGCAGGTAGAAAATCCAAAGGGGCAACAGATTTTCAAGAGGTGGGGAACGAACCCTAAGGCATGTCCCTTCCCCAACCCCTTCTCTCCTCTGGAGGGACCCCTGAACCTAACAGAAAAATAGGCGGCGAGCCTGGATCCCAGCCCCACTCCATGCTTTCCCGCACCGGCGTCTCAACCATCCACTACCCGGCCTCTAGCGTCTGCCGCGCCGCACTCCCACCTCCTCGATGTAGGCCGGCGGGTCTCGCTTGATTAGATTCTGTAACTGCGGCAGGTTGCTGGGCAGCTTGTTGTTGTTTCTGTTGGACATTTTGGCTGCAGACAGACTTCGCAGCGAGCAGTTTTAAAAAAACTCAGACGGCCGGCACCCTGCAATCCCCGCCAGCTGCAGCTTGTACTCGTGTTTCCGGGTATGACCGGAAACAGCGCATGGGACTCTAGGCAAGCGACACCTTAGCGGTGCTTAGAGAGAGCTATGCTACGGAAGCCTCAGTGTGTCAAAATTACTCTCGTTGCCAAAATAACTCTGTGGTGTATTGGAGAGCCAGCCACCGCCGACCCGCCCCTCGCCCTTGGGCATATGCTACTACTTAATACTGCCTTGCGTTTCTGAAAGGATCTAAAATGTAAATTTTTTCACGTGTGTTAGCATTTGTCGTCATCCCGACACCGATACGAAGCACATAAATGAGGATTAATTGTTTATTTTTAATCCCGCAGTCTAAAATTAGAAACTGACGTCTGTAATCCCAGCACTTTGGGAGGCCAAGGCGGGCCTGAGGTCGGGAGTTCGAGACCGGCCTGATCCACATGGAGAAACCCCGTCTCTACTAAAATTACAAAATTAGTCTAGCGTGGTGGCGCATGCCTGTAATCCCAGCTACTAGGGAGGCTGAGGCAGGAGAATCGCTTGAACACAGGAGGCGGAGATTGTGGTAAGCCGAGATTGCGCCATTTCACTCCAGCCTGGGCAACAAGAGCCAAACTCCGTATAAAAAACAAAACAAAACTGAAAAGAACCGTGGCGCTAGATAGCACTATTCCCTCTTAGGAGGAAAAAAGAGCAACGAGGGTCATATAAGTTAATGTGTATGATTTTAGATATGTTTTTATTTTGGTTTTGGTTGTTTCAACTTAGCGTGACCCATACAAGGGAAAAGAGGGCTGGATAAAATGTGATCATGTTGACCATTAAGAAATGCAATTAATCGTTAAAATTCAACCATCGTTATAAGCTTTGTAAGCACTCCTCAGTCAGAGTTTTTAATTCAGATCCTGGTAATTCGAAGAGGAGAATACATTTCTACAATCTCAAGGTGTAAAAAATCAATAAGGGTTGAATGAATGAGGTAGGGTGTTGTGAATTAGAGAGAGAGAAAAAAACACCTAATTACCCACCCTGTGCCAGGCACTATTCCAAGCACTTGTATTAACTTATTTAATCCTCAGAACAACCCTCTAAAATAGGTGCTATTGTTATCTCCATTTTACAGAAGAGGAAACAAGCTCAGGGAAGTTGACTGCCTCAATTCATAGCCTGTGAGGAAGATGAGATTTCAATCTAGACAGTCTTGATTGTAACTACATGAGAAAAAACATAGCCTAACAGCTGGTAGCTGGTTGCTGGTCTGGCAAAATAGCCAGACAATAGGGTTCTGCTTAACCAAAGCAATTTTATAGAACGCCAACCTCATCTGTGACGTTGATAAAATGAGCCCCAAACAAAACAACTCTGTAATCACACCTGCGCACAAAATAAAGAATGCTCCACAAACCATGTTATTCAGCTGCTTTTGGAGAATGACTTATTTATTAATTATCAAGTCAGTTACCTGTGAAGTTAAGAAATAAATGTAAGAAATAAATCTTTTTTAAAAAGAATAGATTTAAATTAAAATTTTTTGGCTAGGTTGTTTTAGTGAGGGCAAAAAAAGTATTCTCAAAACAAAATCTGGCTAAGTGTGGTAGCTCAAGCCTGTAATCCCAGAACTTTGGGAAGCCAAGGTGGGAGAACCACTTGAGCTGGGTAGTTCAAGACTAGCCTGGGCAATATAGTGAGACCCCATCTCTACCAAAAAATTGAAAAATCAGCCAGGCATGGTGGCACAGGCTTGTGGTCCAAGCTACTCAGGAGGCTGAAGCAAAAGGGTTGCTTGAGCCCAGAAGGTTAAGGTCACAGTGAAGCACTGCACGCCAGCCTGGGCAATACAGTGAGACCCTGTCTCAAAAAAAAAAAAAAGAAAAAGAAAAGAAAAAAGACTGTATACAGGTACTTGAAAATGTCTGGTATATTGAAACAATAGCCATAAGTTTGGTGTGACTAAAGGCTGGGAAGGCAGGGTGCAGCAGGGAAAGAGCCGAGAAGGTTATATTGTCCTGATATGAAAGGCTTTAATTGCTATTCTAAGGAGGGCATATAGGTCAGTTCATTTTACCTCCAGCAGCATGGAAGGCAGGATTTGTTTTTGATAAATGAGAACTCTAAGACTAAGAGTGGCTAACTGAATATATATTTTTCAGATGTTAAATAATTTGGGTATCTAAGGCCAACATCTCTGCTTTCATGTGAAATTCCATCCTTTATTTTTAAAGTTATAATGTATTTATTTTATAGCTTTATTAAGATATAATTGAGGTACAGCAAACTACCCAGTGAACAATTTGATGAGTTTTGACATATGTCTGTACCCATAAAACCATCATCACAATCAAAATAGTGACTATATCCATCATCCCCAAAGGTTCCTTGTGCCTCACCATCCCCAGACAAACACACATCTGCTTTCTGTCACCAAAGATATGTCTGTGTTTGCTGGAATTGTATACAAATGGAATCATACGGTACCTATTATTTGAGGTCAAGGTTCTTTCACTTAGCATAATTATTTTGAAATGTATCCATGGTGTTGTATGTATCAATAGTTCACTCCTTTTATTCCTGAGTAGTATTCCATCATATAGACATATTGCAATTTGTTTGTCCATTCACTAGTTGCTGGATATTTGGGTTGTTTCCAGTTTTGGCTGTGAACATTCATGTTCAAGTCTCTTTTTAAGAGATAGGGTGTTGCTCTGTCACCAAGGTTGGAGTGCAGTGGCATGATCATAGCTCACTGCAGCCTTGAACTGCTAAACTCAGCCTCCCTAGTAGCTGGGACTACAGGTGGTGTGCCACCATGCCCAGCTAATTTAAAAAAATATATTTTTGGCTGGGCTCAGTGGCTCACGCCTGTAATCCCAGCACTTTGGGAGGCCGAGGCAGGCGGGTCACGAGGTCAGGAGATCGAGATCATCCTGGCCAACATGGTGAAACTCCGTCTCTGCTAAAAAATACAAAAAATTAGCCGGGCGTGGTGGCGCACACCTGTAGTCCCAGCTACTCAGGAGGCTGAGGCAGGGGAGTCGCTTGAACCCAGGAGGTGGAGGTTGCAGTGAGCCGAGATCGCGCCACTGCACTCCAACCTTGGTGACAGAGTAAGACTCCGTCTCAAAAAAAAAAAAATATATATATATATATATGTATAAAAGACAGGGTCTCACTATGTTGTCCAGGCTGGTCTTGAATTCCTGGCCTCAAGTGATCCTCCCCCCTTGGCCTCTCAAAGTGTTGGGATTACAGGCTTAAGCCACCATGTCGTGCCATCAAGTCTCTACGTGGACATAAATATCTTGGTAAATGTCTAGGAATAGAATGACTGGACCAATATGGTAGGTTTACGTGTAACTTTTAAGAAACTGCCAGTCAATCTTTTGCTTCTACCATTCCACTGAAACTGTTTTTTATCAAGATCACCAATCACATCAATTTTCATTATTTAACTTAACCTGCAGCATTGGACACAGTTGGTCTCTCCCTTCTCCTGGAAACACACTTGGTAATTGACCTTTAACTGGTCTCTCTGCATTTTCCCCTACCCTCTTACACTGTATTTCCGTGTAGTGGTCAGAGAGAGCCTTAAATGGATCAGGTTATTCTTCCAACTTCCCTTCTCACTCAGAGTAAAAGCTGAAGTTCTTCAGTGGCATAGAAGGCTGTTATGAACTGCATGATTGTGTCCTGCCAAATTCATATGTTGAAACCCTAACGCCCAATGGGATGGTATTAGGAGGTAATTAGTTCATGAAGGTGGGGTCCTCATGATGAGATTATCATCCTTATAAGAAGAGACACAAGAAAGCGTACCTCCTTTCTCTCTGATCTCTGCCATGTGAGGATACGAGAAAACATCTGTTTGCAAATCAAGAAGAGTGCCTCATCAAATACAAAGATACTAGATCTGCTGGCACCTAGATTTTGGACTTGCCAGCCTCCAGAACTGTGAGGAATAAATGTTTGTTGTTGAAGTCATCGAGTCTGTGGTAATTTGTTATAGCAGCCCACAACCTTATATGATCTGACCCCACACTATCTCACTGGGCTCCTCTCCCATCACTCTCCCCTTTGCTTGCTCTGCACCCCTTCAACCCTGCAATGATCCCCTAGCTGCCTTAAATGTGTCAAGCTTCAGGCCTTCACACTTGCTGTTTCCTCTGATTCAAGTGCCACAAGCCTTGCTCTCTCATTGTCTTCAAGTCTCTGCTCAAATGACAACTTATTAGAGATGTCTTCCCTGACCTCACAGCCCTCTGCTCACCCCACACTCCCTTCCCCTGCTTCATTTTCTCCATAACCCTTATCCGTCTCTGATATATCGTATACTTACTAGTTTAGTTGTTTATTGCCTGTCTTTATGCACTAGAATATGAGCTTAATGATGACTGTTTTGTTCATTGTCTATCCTGTACACTTGGAGCAATGCATGCATATAATAGGTAATCAGTTAATATTTGTTGAATGAATGAATGAATGCATGGATAATCTCTAATGACTCTTCCAATTCTTCAACTGTGTGATTTATTAAAGCAGGAACTTAAAATATGTTGGACACACGCAGATAAAATTTACCTGAAAATCAGTAAGTGACTAACGTGTGAATCCTTGTTATTACCTTTCTCATTAGAAACCAGTGATATTGACTGTGTTCGGAAAAGCCAGTCATGTCTTCATCCTTTTCTGATTAAAATATATTGTTTTATTATTATTATTATTTGAGACAGGGTCTTGCTGTGTCACTCAGGCTGGAAGTTCAGTGGCACAATCATGGCTTACTGTAACCTCAACCTCCTGGTTCAAACTATCCTCCTGCTTCAGCCTCCCAAGTGGCTGGGACTATAGGTGTGCACCACCATGCCTGGTTAATTTTTAAATTTTTTTGTAGAAATGAGGGACCGGGTGGGTGGGTCTGGCTATGTTGCCCGGGCTGGTCTCAAACTTCTGGGCTCAAGTGATCCTCCCGCCTCAGCCTCTCAAAATGTTGGGATTACAGGTGTGAGCTGCGATGTTTGGCCTATTGTTTAAAAAAACTGTTAGATTAGCCACTAGAGGGAGCTCATGCTTTTCTTGTTAACGGGAAAGTTACATGATTTGACATGCCCACAAACTCAACAGAAATCTCATAGAGAATTATAGTCCTTAAAGCTAATTTAATTTTTGATTGCATTTTCTTTCTTTCTTTCTTTCTTTTTTTAGACGGAGTCTCACTCTGTTGCCACGCTGGAGTGCAGTGGCACGATCTCGGCTCACTGCAACCTCCGACTCTCTGGTTCAAGCAGTTCTCCTGCCTCAGCCTCCTGAATAGCTAGGATTACAGGCATGCGCCACCACGCCCAGCTAATTTTTCTAGTTTTAGTAAAGACGGGGTTTCACCATGTTGGCCAGGATGGTCTCGATCTCCTGACCTCGTGATCCGTCCGCCTTGGCCTCCCCAAGTGCTGAGATTACAGGCGTGAGCCACCGCACCCGGCCTTTTATTGTACTTTGTTCCTCCTCTCTCTCTTTTACAGCTTTGTTATGAGTTTTCCCCACAAGCCCATGTATTTCTTTGCTCCTGTGGGCAGTGAAAACTTTTGGCCTTGCCTCTGGACAAATCTATCAGGGCTGATAGATTTTGTCATTGGTACAGGCCCTCGCTTCTCATCCACCTCCACTGCCTCTCTTTTTGCTGATCCAAGGTCCCCAACATTCTCCCTAGCTGCCAGAGATCATTCCTGTTTCCCCATTATTCAGAGAAATTTAGCTTAGTTTTGCTTTAACTTCCATACCATCAAAAGTCCTAGGCCCATCTCTCCCTAATCAAAGGCTCCATACAAAAGAGACATCTGCCCTGAGGTAAATTCTGAGGCTTTCGGTATTGCAGAAGTGATTGCTGGCATTTCTTTTTCTAAGCAACACATTTTTTCCCTCTCTGTTATATAGTTTATTTTGACATGTATCCTCTTACCTAATAGATTGTGATTTTTAGTTCTTCATTCCAGAGGAAATGCAGGTTGTCTACTCCAATGGTTAAAGAAAGCTGGTGGTAGATGGCTGTACCTACTTGGTCCTATACTCTACCAGAAGGCAGAGGCCAAGATTTAGTTTTCTGGAGATGGAGATACCAGCAAGTCCTTCCTTCTTTTTTTCTTTGAGCAAAACAAATTCTTTATTAAAACAGTTGACTTGAAACAGTATATTATATCTAAAGGAAGAGTTTTTTTTTTAATCTGTATAGCAGACTTTTAAAGAAAGCAACTAGTTATGTATAACTTGATACCTTTCCCTCTAATCTTTTGTCAGTTTGCCCCAGTTCATAATCTTATTAATGGACTTAGATTAGACTGTTCCTTTGTGATTTATTCATCTCCTTAAAATGTAGGGTCCAAAGTTGAAAGTTCCCTCCTGAGAACTTTAAACCAATGTGGGTATCAAAATGCCTCAAGTGACTTCTTGGCTTCTGATGACTTGGGAGCTAATTCCACTCCCTATTAAGAAGTGTTGCCTGTTTTTCTTTCTCATTTAATTTCATCTCCTCTCTATATAGGCCAAAAACGAGACAGCACCTAAAGTATCTGTGATTGTAGTCTCTCTTTATCTTCCTTTCCAATAAGAAGGCAACTTTCCAGTTTCCCAGTAAGGATAAAACAACTACAGATAGCTTCCTCCCAGTTAACTGACCTAGAGATCGCTAGCATTTATTTATTTATTTATTTATTTAATTTATTTTGAGACAGAGTCTCACTCTGTTGCCCAGGCTGGAGAGCAGTGGCACGATCTCAGCTCACTGCAACCTCCGCCTCCTGGGTTCAAACGATTCTTGTGCCTCAGCCTCTCAAGTAGTGGAGATTACTGGCGTGTGCCACCACGCCCAGCTAATTTTTGTATTTTGAGTAGAGACAGGGTTTCACCATGTTGGCCGGGCTGGTCTCAAACTCCTGACCCCAAGTGATCCAGCCACCTTGGCTGGGATTACAGGCGTGAGCCATGGTACCTGGCCACTAGCATTTAAATTCATAAGAATAGTTTACAGATTAAATACGTCTGAGTCTTTTATCCATTGCTCTAATGTATAAAATTTGTTCAGGCACAGACTGCTTTCTAGTATAGCAAAATAACTGAAGATTTTAATCATAGAACAATCCTTACTAGTTAAAGTCATTTTATGACAGGGCATGGAGGTGGATATCAGTGTGGCCAGGAGGATTCTGGGATGGAGTCATGGGAAAAGTGGGACTTGAATCATGTGTAGGTGGGAGTCAGATGAGTTGGAAAGTAGGACAGGGCGAATAAAAGAATGAGCAATGCTGAGGGGCAGAAATGAGCATGAGATGAACATGACAAGAGTAGTTGAAATTGATTTGGAAAAGGCCTAAAATGAAAATTTAGGGTGAAGTATATGTCAATCAACTAAAAAATACATATTAGGAGCTTCCTAAGTGCCAGGCACTGCTCTAGGCATGCAGTAGTGGGGAAGACAAAGTTTCCATGGTCGAGGAACCTAAATTTGTACATGTGGTAGGGTAGGAGGGAAGATATAAGTACACACATTATTTTAAAAGGTAATTTTAGATTGTGATGGTTTGATCATTATATCTAATCATGATAAAAGAAAATGAAACAGACTCTAGCCACCGGATTTTTAAAATTGTGTACCCTTCTAGTTAAAATTAGAACAGCCATCCCATCTATGTATGTTTTGTTCTCTTGTTAGTTTATATTAGCATTATTAATATGATCTTCCACAGGAATTTCTTAGCAGGAGTCTTTTAGAGCCACTTGCCCATTTTGTGAAGGTTGGCTTAGTGAGCACTCTGTCTTGTAATCCTTAAATCCCCTTAACTACATGCACATAAATGGAAACTCATGTTGCAATCTGCAGAAGGTGAATGACTGAGTGAGGGCACATGCCAGCCCCTCAGTTGTGGCGATCTCACCTTTTCCTCAGGAAATTAGCACATGACAAATGATTTACAGTCAATTTTCAGTTTTTTCTTGTTTTTTAGACAAAAATGTAAGTTCTAAATATTTTCATCAACTCCATAAGGTACACACACTGGAACCACTACCACTACCAGAGAGAGAGTCTGGGGAAAGAGTGGTTATTTTACTAAGGGTCATAAGAGAAGGGGACTCTGTGAAGTGACATTTAAACTGAGACTTAAGTGATGAGGCAAGAACCGCCATGCAAAGAAGTGTGTGTAGGCCCAGGTGTTTCAGGGAAGCAGAGCCACTATGAGTATTATGAGGATAAAAATTTACTATAGGATTCAGATCTCACAGATGAGGAAGGATCTCAGGGAGTGAACATCTAGAAGGGAGAGCCAGGGGATCAGAGGAAGAATCAGTGACTGGTCCATCAGAAGCACTGGGACAGTTGGACAAATAGAGCTTGTGTGAAAAATCCAAGAAGTTAAGCCTGTTCAGCGCCAAATTGGGGCTGCTAGGGTCTATGGGAGCTGTTGCTTCTGTGTAACTACCGCCTCTGTGGGTCCACTGCCAAATATCTGGGTGGGGGGCCTGGGACCATCACTGATCATGAGGCCAGCAGTCCTGAGCATAAGCTGAACGTGGAGGAAAAGAGCAAGGACAAGCTGGGATCCACTGGCTACCAGTGTGTCTGTCAATATGTCTAATCAAGATTAAGGGTCACTCCTTCACTTTTGATTCCCAAATCTCACATGAGTTCTTCTTTGGCTAACTATAACCTAGAACCACACAGGGAAGGAGATTCTGGGAAATGTAGTTGTAAGACTAACCAAGTTGATATAGTACAACCCAGAACCACAGGGAACAAAAACCCCAGAAGGCAATGAATTCAGTTTGCTCAAGAGACATACAGAAAAAAGGTGATGCTGAGGCTCAACAAAGGAGGAGAGGGTAGAGGGAGCATGATCAGAGAAGCAGGCAGATCCCAGCTTATGTTAGGCCAGCTCATGGTATGTTTTGACTTAATGCTAAGCTGCAGGATTTTAAGCAAGGTGGCAGCATTCTGTAAGTTATTTTTTAAAAAGATTATTCTGGTTGTCATAGAAGTTAGGGAAGCAAGAGAAATGTTGAGAAGAAGAGCCAACAGGGAAAACAGCAGGCTACTGAGGTAGCTCAGGAAAGAGACGATGGCCTGGACTAGGATTATAAAATACAGATATTGAGAACTGGTCAGGAAGCCTTTTAGTCTCATTTCTCCAACATGTTTTTTCAGTGCTGGAAACATTTCTCTCTCTATGAGATGTAGGATCCATCTGCTGCAAGGAAGATGCAGCAGAGGTAAGTGGTTAGGGAGGATCTGGGACAAACATTGAGGACTTTCTCTGCACCAAGACCTATGCTGAACCTGCTCCTCACAACAATCTGGAATGAGGAAAATGATGCACTGGGAGGTTAAATATTATACTTTAACCAGGGTCACACAGTTAATAAGTAGTGGGCCCCTGATTCTAACCAGGATATCTCAGAATCCAGGATCTTAGCTCCTTCCAGAGTCCTGTTGCCTCTCAGGTGAAGGCCCTTGTGAGGATTCATGTCTACCATTAGCAGCTGTTATCTGCCCGAATATTACACCCGTCTGGCCTCTAAAGTGTACATCAAGTGTACAGGCTGATGCTCTTCGTCTCACTCTCAACCTTCTTAGAGACTCCACGCTGCGTAATGCCTCCAGCCCAAGTTTCCTGGACCCTTAAATAATTCCTTCAGTGTTTAGGTCTCCATCATAACTACTTGAGGCTTTACAATATTTAAACATATACAATTTTAGGGATAGAAAAGATGACGTGTTGGCTTCCTGGGTACACACCTCATTGGAATAGTGTTACTCTTGAGGATTAGGAAATACATTGAATTCTACATAATGCTTTTTTTTTTTTTTTTTGACAAGAGTCTCACTCTGTCACCCAGGCTGGAGTGCAGTGGCATGATCTTGCCTCACTGCAACCTCCACCTCCCGAGTTCAAGTGATTCTCCTGCCTCAGCCTCCCAAGTAACTGGGACTATAGGCGCATGCCACCATGCCCAGCTAATTTTTGTAATTTTAGTAGAGATGGGCTCTCACCATATTGGCCAGGCTGGTCTCGAATTCCTGACCTCAAGTGATCCGCCCACTTCGGCCTCCCAAAGTGCTGGGATTATAGGCGTGAGCCACTGCGCCCAGCCTCACATAACTCTTAAATCAATGTTGTTGTAAGGCAGTGTTGTCATATCTTCCATAGGTTGTTTTTTTCTCCTGTTCCCAATCGACCCTTTAAAGAGCTTTCATGTGTTATCTCAACTAGTGTTACACTTTATTTGAGAGAAAGCTGAAAAGTAAATAAGGACATATGAGATTTACTATTAAACATTCAATAGTTGAAGGGTACATTCAAGACAAAAAAAATCAAGATCTGTTTTCTGATTAATGGTCTATTTATTGATACCATTCTATTTTAACAAAGATAATATTTCGAATTACAAGGTATACAAGTCAATACTGTTTTGAAGTGAAAAATCATTTGCTTTGAGAATGTGTGTATGTATATATATGATAAATGATTATAACGTGTGTGTCAGTGACAATAGTCTTTGGTTGTTAGTTATATACTGTCTACCTGTGAGATGCAAGGTAAGTGGGTCACAGACTCTCAAATTTATGAAACACTTAGATTTTTCAGGGAAGTTACATGAAGGAACTAGGGAGTTTCATGATTAGATAAGACGTTCGGGTGGGATCTCCACCGGACAGCACTCTAAATCATCAGCAGTGTGAGCGGTGATTCAATTTGGGAAAGTGAGTATAGGTTTAAATTCTGGCCACAGACAACCTCTCCTACACAATTCACTGAACCTCCCCTGGAAGGAGGTTTCCACGTCCTGCAGAGGCTAACTGGGCACCAATCATGCTTCCACTAACCGACTTGACTGCTTCCTCTAGCGCTTAGTACTTCACCGCTCCCTTTCTTCATGGGAGATGGTGTGGTAACTGATAATCACAATACAAACTCTGAAACAAGTAAACGGACAATAAAACTCATATTTGCCTAAAATAAGTTTTGATAAGGATCTCGGTGGCTATCTTGTTAGATCTTAGAAAGCTGAGGCTTATTGAGAAAGCCCTTTTCCTTCGGGAAAAGGAATTTTTGTGTGGTTGGGAAAAGGTTGGTCACTGGCTGATCTATAAAGTCCTTTTCATTGTAAGATTATATGATTTTCGGTAAACTGTATATTTTTTAAAAACAGTCCAGAATATCCACAAGTGTTTTACCACATGCTTCTTATTGTTGGAGAAGCTGAGCAAACATCCTGTCATAAAAAGACAAGGATGTTGCATCATCCCTGGTCCCTGTAGTGAGTGTCCTGAAGATAATAAGTAAGAGGTTACCAGAGGCTAGCCAACATGGAGTAGCCAGGAAAGAGCCAGCACCTGCTCTGAGACAACGGTCTGGTTGCCATCCTGCCCATAACAACATCAATTAAAAAATTATTAAAACCTAGTTCCACAGTATTATTAGGCACTGTGGAAGAAACAGGGAAATATACTGTGGCTCTTGCCCTCAAGGAGCTGACAATCTGGTTGGAGAGATAGGATAAACACCCAAGAATTAGTTAACCATTGAGTGTTCACCCATGTGGTACTGAACCAAGTGAAACAGGAGTTTTAAGATAATTTGTGTGTCCAAAAAGGTTTATTTAAGAGGCAGGACTTGAACTAAGCTGGACTGAGTGAGGATGAATTGGGAGAAGAAAGCATTTCTGTGGGGTGTTGGGGACAAGATGAGAAAGGAGTTGACTCAGATAAATCAGAGCATATGACAGGTGCACTGGAGAGGAGAAAGGCACTGAATTGTGGTAGGATGGAGAAGAGCTGACTTGAATGAAGCAAAGGGGAACAAAAAGAAATAAAGTGGTCAGCCTGAGCGGGCAAGATGGAATCACATGGCTTCCAAAGCCAGAAAGGAGGCTCTGAAAGCCACACACTGGTGATCTCCAGTGGTGATACCCAATAACAATCAGCATGAATCTCTCAGACACATTGTGTGTGAGGCCTGTAGGCTGATTCAAATACAGAGGTTGATGGCCACAGCAGCTTGATGAGGTCCAGCTCAATTTCAAACTGCTTGGCTCACCAGCATGCTAACAGGCTTAGGACTTGCTGACATGTGCCTCAGATACTCTCTGGAGGCTGCAGTACATGGAAGCCTAGGGCTGCTCTTCCAGGCAGCTGTTGTGAGTGGGATGTGGTTGGGTGAACATCTGTGTAGACATGGGTATTACTAAAATCACGGCCTTAAGCATGATGAAATTCAACTGGTGGGTGGTAGAAGAACAAAGACAATCATAGCCTTTAACAATTCTTAACGTTTGGATTCTTAAAATCAACTTTCTAACTTTAGTTACAATTTCAGAGTAATGTTTTAAATTTTCTAGTCAAATTAATAAGCCTTTGTATTATATGCCATCCTCCTTTGGAATGATAGCGGTATAATTAAAATAGAACATTTTTAACACAGAATACTTATTGGTGAAGTGGTCTCTTATGTAGTCTTCTTTTGACGAGAACGTTGAGATTTTCGAACTTTCAGAACTTTCTTTTTTTGATGTTTTTTCCCATTCTTTTGCTTTTTCTTTTGGCTGACCTGTGAGAAGAAGGGGAAAAAGGGCAATGTTTCTGAATCTTACCATTTTTACTTCCTTTTATTTGGACTCTCCTGATCATCGTCTCATACCCACATAGTCTCAAAACCACATTAAAGTCACTTCACTCTCAGAGGGGCTCCCTTAGATTCTCTCTACTTTGCTCACTTTGAGGAGGAGGCAACAGCCTTCAAACTGGCTGTCTTTTGTCTATTCTTCCGGCTTATTACATTCTCCTGGCAACCTTGCTTACCACTCACCTGCCCCAGCTACAACCCTCTGAAGTTGGCACTATTATCATCCACGTTTTACATAGGAGGAGGCTGAGTTCTGGAGAGGGTGACTTTCCCAAATCTAGACAGCTAGTATGTGGCAGAACCTCCAGTCTGTGAGACTCCAGAACCCAATCTCCCACCCACATATTCTGTGGCTCTCTTCAAATCCAACTCCTTAGTATGCCATGCAGGATTCCTCCCGCTTTGTCCTGATCTACTTTTCTGCCTCAGTCCCTTCACTCTCTTCACACAAACTCCAGCCACATTAATGGAGGCTCCCTGAACACAGCAGGTTCTCTCATGATTCTACTCTTCTGCTCATGCCGTCCTTACCTTCCTGGCAAATTATTTATCCTTCAAGACCCAAATCAAATATCACCTGACATGAGAAATCTTCCTTAACACTTTCTTCTGCCCCATTCCCCCAGCAAAGTTAAGTACTCCCTCCTCTATGTCATCAAGATTCTTGTGCATACTTTTATATTTCTCACATTGTACCATAATTATTAGCATATGCGCTACAACAGGAAGGGACTATACCTTATTATCTTTGTATCCTGTGTCTACCATTCAATTCATTACATATTTATTGTATTAAATAAGGACAAGCTCTGTACCCCCAAGGAACACACATTCTTCCAGTGGGAGACAGAGAGGGGATACTATATGTAGGAACCTAATTTTGTCCTAGGAACAAAGTAGAAGCACCATAATATGAATGAAAAATGTATTCTTAAAAGTTATGTATTCTTATAGTGTTAATGAAAAAGCAGATTCTTTGTCTTCTAAAGTTAATTTCTAAAAGAAAGAAAATTTTGATCTTCCTTTTCACCAACCTGTTTCTCCCACTTTTTAATCAGTTCCTTCACATCTGCTGAATCTGGGTTTAGACATGTTTGAACTCCATTCTTCAGTGTAGCACTGCCAAAGAAATAGCAATGAGATAGTTTTTTCTCATTAATAATTTAAATGCTTCTTCTCAGAAATAATGAAAATCAGTATGAATTGTGCTGAATTTTCTAATGAAACTACTTAAAATTATTTCCTAGGACAAGATGAGTCACTGGTTGAATTTTTTTTTTTTTCTTTTTTTGAGACAGAATTTCGCTCTGTTGCCAGGCTGGAGTACAGTGGTGCGATCTCAGCTTGCTGCAACTTCCAACTCCTGGATTCAAGCGATTCTCCTGCCTCAGCCTCCCGAATAGCTGGGACTACAGGCATGCGCCACCACGCGCAGCTAATTTTTGTATTTTTAGTAGAGACGGGGTTTTACCACATTGGCCAGGATGGTCTCAATCTCTTGGCCTCATGATCTGCCCACCTCAGCCTCCCAAAGTGCTGGGATTACAGGTATGAGCCACTGCACCCGGCCCTGGTTAAATTTTAAAAATTACTTACAGTAGACTGTCTGGAAATAATTTAAATATTCCTTTAATTTTTCTGTATAGTCTGAGAATAAGAGTAGTCAAGGATGACTTATAAAGACAAAATATGCACACATCCTTCAACCTAGCAATCCTAATCTCTAGAAAGGAAAGAATTACAGGCACAATACTGCCACAGTAAGTTTTATTTCAGCAGTAAAAATTTGGAAATAATCTATATTTCCAACAATAACCCTGGTCATATAAATTATGGTTTATCCATATGATGAAATACACTTTGGCCATTAAAAATGACATTAAGTAAAAATGACATTATTAGAGATTTACTGACACGAGAAAATGTTCATGATATAGTGTTAATGAAAAAGTAGATTACAAAACAGTGTATAGTATATGATTTAATTTTTGCGCTTATATATGTGTATGTAAAAACATATCTATGTTATGTGCACACGAAGCAAGTAAGGAAGATTTAGAAAACTGTATACTAAGGGGTTAACAGTATTTGTCACTGAAGGGTAGAATTATGAGTGATTTTTATTTTCTTCTATTGTGTTACCTGCATTAAACATTTTGTACAATAAACATGTGTCATTCTTGGGGCCTAATCTACCAGAAATTCCTTGCATTTTTAAGGAGAAGAAAAGAAAGGAGCTACCCAAATTTATGAAGGGGGTAACCATCTGATTTTTAAGTGTTTGTATGGGCAAGCACTCCAAGGGTAAAACTCATGCTAAATTTAATGTTCTTGCCAATATGGTGCATGCATGTTAGCTGGGTTGTTACTTACATGATTTCAATTTTCTCGCAGGAAGGGCTTGGGGCAAATTGTTTAAGGTCTTTCAAGGATTGTAGGTGGATAGTCCCTTGGTTGGTGCTGATGCAGGAACAGCGACCCTTTCTCACTACTGGGGTTCCTGAGGGAAAGAAAAAGATAGAACACATCAGTATAGGCCAATGTTTCAGTTTAGATGATCTATCAAAATGATACACTTGACTGAGTCATGATTATTGCTATCATTTACCGAGTGCCTAAAAATAATCACCACAAACCTTTGAAGGAGGTATCATCTCTATTTTATACATAAGGAAACTAAGGTTCAGAAAGATTAAGAACAAAGTCATACAGCTTTTAGGGAGCAGGGGCAGGGTTTTAGCCCAGATCTCTCTGAGTCCAAAGGCGTTGCTCTTAACTACCACACCGTAAGTCCGTGGGAGAAAAAGAGACTTTCACAATATTTAATAAATGCCTATCACAAGACAAACAGATAACTAATTCATGTATGCTATGCTGATCACAGTTTCTTAAGCAACTCCTAAACCATCTATTATTTATTATCTGACCTTAAGGAATGGAACTGGTGTTGGTGTTGAATAGAAAGCACTCCTTTGTAACCAATCACCACTTTCATCCTCATCCTCTCTCCTCCCCACTGCCTTGCTTTTCAATAGTGTTTTAAATTTTTGAAAACCCCTTAAAATACATTATCTTAATTCTTAAATTCATATATTTACTTGGTACTTATTGTACTATATGCCATACATTGTGTAGCAGTCAGAAAAGGTATAACTACAAAGTTCTGTTTTACAGATGATGAGGAAACTGAGGTCTAGAAAGATTAAGTAATTTGTCCAAGGTAACAAAGATAGTAAATAGATTAGGGACAAATTCTCTGATTATTGGTTGGATCCTTAATTGGTTAGCCACAGATATACTTAGCAAAAAACAGTATCAGGGAGAAGAAAATAATTTAGGAGGTAGAGTTCTCATTATTACCCAGTTCAATGAACATTTATTGAACACTTACTAGGAATTCATACACCTAGACTACAAAGACTTGTGTTTGACTTGGCAGATCGAAGTTATGAACTTTGGATAACTGGTCATGTCACTGAGAAGCTTTTATGACTGACCAAATATTACTCTTCAATGCAGGCAGAACATTCACCTTTATCTGGCTAATCAAGATTCTTTTACAGTGAATCACTTCTCTTACTTTACAACCTAACTCAGAACCCCTTACCTTGCACTCCAATCAGAACCAGCAAGATGATGCCCAAGAGGAAAAGAACACCACTTTTCTTCATAGTGATAGAATGGAGTTCCAAGTCACTCCTGTATTGGATTTTGAGCCTGAGAAATTCTTTAGAGAACACATTTTGGGGATCATATTTATTTAGGATATTCATTTCTCTCCTAAACTCTGATTGGCTAGTATCTTTAGCTGAGCTAACTAAATTAACCACAAACTTGATTGTGCTGGGGGAAACCCTAGTCTCAGATCCAAGGGAATTTCTGCATGTTTTTATTTCCATTTCACATAAATGGGTGGTTTATAGTAAGGGATGTGAAACCAGCAACACTGATAGCCTTTGGCACATTCACAGCTGCTCACCTGTGTGAAGAATAGGTTATATAATGAATATACTAATGTTATACAACAAAGGTTGGAGATGTGGTTTCCAGATGGGAAATATTAAAGTCCAGATAAATAATATACTTTTCAAATTCCCTTACTATTTATGGCATATCCTTCTGTATAATAGATGGCTACATTGATATTTTCTTATATTGCCCACTTAACTTAAAGCACCTTAATTTCCTCTGGGACCAGGTCATTTTCTACTAGTGGTAAGCTCATTCTGTATCATTCCTGCTACAGTATTATTTTTTAAATTAATAGATTGGTTAGAATAAGGGGTCAGTTGCATGTAAGAGACCCGAATTAACAGTGGCTAAGAAATGCAATAAAAATGAAGATAAATAGCTGGGACCTAATTAAATTAAAGAGCTTTTGCACAGCAAAAGGAACAGTCAGCGAGTAAACAGACAACCCACAGAGTAGGAGAAAATCTTCACAATCTATATACCTGACAAAGGACTAATATCCAGAATCTAGAATGAATTCAAACAAATCATTAAGTAAAAAACAAACAATCCCATTAAAAAGTGGGCTAAGGACATCAATATACAATTCTCAAAAGAAGATACATGAATAGCCAACAAACATATGAAAAAATGCTCATCACTAATGATCAGGGAAATGCAAATCAAAACCACGGCGTGATACCACCTTACACCTGCAAGAATGGCCATAATCAAAAAATCAAAAAACAGCAGATGTTGGTGTGGACTTGGTGATCAAGGAACACTTCTACACTGCTGGTGGGAATGTAAACTAGCACAGCCGCTATGGAAAACAGTGTGGAGATTCCTTAAAGAACTAAAAAGCAGAACTACCATTTGATCCAGCAATCCCACTACTGGGTATCTACCCAGAGGAAAAGAAGTCATTATTTGAAAAATGTACTTGCACATGCATGTTTATAGCAGCACAATTCACAATTGCAAAATCATGGAACCAACCCAAATGCCCATCAATCAATGAGTGAATAAAGAAACTGTGGTTTATATATACACGATCGAATACTACTTAGCCACAAAAAGGAATGAATTAACGGCATTAGCAGTGACCTGGATGAGATTGGAGACTATTATTCTAAGTGAAGTAACTCAGGAATGGAAAACCAATCATCATCTGTTCTCACTGGTATGTGGGAGTTAAGCTATGAGGACACAAAGGCATAAGAATGATACAATGGAGTTTGGGGACTTGTGGAGAAGAGTGGGAGCGGGGTGAGGGATAAAAGACTACAAATAGGGTGCAGTGTATACTGCTTGGGTGATGGGTGAACCGAAATCTCACAAATCACCACTAAGGAACTTATTCGTGTAATCAAATACCACCTGTACCCCAATAACTTATGGAAAAATAAAAAAAAAAAAACCAGAAAACAGTGGCTAAGATAGAAGCTTATTTCTCCCTGAGAGATGTAGGTGGATTAGCACTTGGATAGTGGCTCTTTCCCATGAGGTCTTCCAGGCTTCTCCTTTCTTGTGTTGTCACCATCTCTAGATTGCTGCCCTCATGCACATGGCCAAAGGTGGCTTGCCACCATGTCCAATTTCCAGGTATAGGATGATGAGAAGGCAGAAAAAGGGCATGTCCCTCCTTTTTAGACATCCTAGAAGTTGCACCCATCATTTTCTATCACCTCCCATGGAGGCAGGCCTTAATCACATGGCTACACCTAGTTGTAGGGGAAGTTAAGAAACATGATCTTTATTTTGGTTGACTAGCTAAAGATTGGAGATTTCCTTATTGTAAAACAATGTTTCTCAACGTTTTTTTTCATTATGGACTCAGCACTGCATGCGTGTGTGCGCGCATGTGCACCCACACACACACACACATTTCACCTTGCTCTGAGAAAAAATAAAATGAACTGAAAACTAAATTTAATTTCTTCCTAAAGAGAGAAATCAAATGCTAAGAAATAAGATTTTGTTGGGTAGGGTTGAACCTTGGTAGGCCACTAGTCATTGCAATATCTAAAACTTTTTAGCTCTCCAAGAACCAATTTTTGTCCCCCTTGGGAGCAATTTACCCCTCTTCCCATTGACAATGCATGCTGTAGAATTGGAGGAAAATGGATATTAGCATTTCATGTCACATGGTGCACATTTTTTGACTGACTTCTATACAGATTATTAATACTTAAATGGAATTACAGAATTCTTTTTGAAGAAAACACGTGGTGACCATTGATACAGCTTATCCATTTGCTCATGCTTAATTTTGGTACTGACTGTGGCAATGCATAGAGTGTAAATAGGTTCACGTTCCTGCTTTACCACTTAATGACTGTGTGCAAAATACTTAATTTTTGTGAGCTTCATCTCCCTCATTTAAGAAAATTATTAGACCTCACAGGGTGTTAAGATTAATGCCAAGGACGGATTGTCAACTGCAAAGCATCACAGGGCTAGTGGCTGTTCTTTCCAGCAAAGAAAGGAGGATGGAAATTTCTTAGGATAAGAACTAAGGCCCAGCACTGTTGGTGCTACCCACCTTTCTAGCCTCTTCTTGCACAGCTCTCTGCTCCCATCACTTTGTCTTCTTTCAGTTTTCTTTTCTTTTCTCCTTCTCCTTCCCCTCCCCTCTTCTTTTCTTTCTTTTTGAGACCGAGTTTTGTTTTTTTTTTTTTGCCCAGGCTAGAGTGCAATGGTGCAATCTCAGCTCACGGCAACTTTCGTCTCCCAGGCTCAAGCGATTCTCCTGCCTCAGCCTCCCAAGTAGCTGGGATTACAGGCATCCACCACCATGCTGGGCTAATTTCTGTACTTTTAGTAGAGACCGGGTTTCACCACGTTGCCCAGGCCGGTCTCGAACTCCTGACCTCAAGTGATCTGCCCGCCCTCCCAAAGTGCTGCAATTGCAGGCGTGAGCCACTGCACCCGGCCCTTCTCTCAGTTTTCAAAGGGGACAATGCTCCTTCCCATGGCACTGTTTTTGCTCATGCCATTCTTCTGCCTGGAGTGACTGTGCATGCTCCTCATTCCTGCCCTCCTGCATAGTAGTTACTCACCATAGTTACCCAGGCCAGCATCATTTCCCTGGGAAGACTTCCCTGAACCCCAGAGGGGCTCTCACCGCACACTTGCAGAGGCCTTGCTGAGCCCGTGTCCGCGGCAACGCTACGTTTCCCTGCAACCCTATGGTTAACATTTCCTTCCACCACTAGGCAAGGAAGGCTGCGACGCTCCCCGTCTGAGCATGGTGCTGAACACAGTGCCTAGCACCCAGTAAGCGCACACGCATGAGGGAAGGAGCTGGGAGCTGGCTCGGCAGGTCTGGAAGTTGGACAGGGTCTGCAAAGGGCTGCCTGGCTCCAGGGGCCTCCCACGCAGCGACCTCAGCCGGGCCCAAGGTGCGTGTACTGCGCATGCCCAGCCAACTGGTCTTCCAGAACCTTCTTCAGTGAGGAGGTTATACCCGGAGGTCTCAACGCTAGCTCGTGCTGCTCGTGTTGCCGCTGGGTACCTTTGCTGCCAGTGCTGATCCAGCCGGAGGCGAAGAGAAGCACTTTGGGGGCAAAAGGTAGTGGTTGTGCCTTCAGGATCTCTCCTCTCTTGTCCCCTGAGCGGCCCGCAGCCTCCCCAGCCGAGATGGCCGTGCTTTTGGGGATGGGTGGGAAGGTTCTCAGCGGCGGTGGCCATGAGCGAAGAGGCCCGTTTTGCAGGTTTCACACGAGGCTTGGGTGAGGCCAGCAGGGAACGACGGCCCCAGAAGGGCCAGGGCACTGGGCTTAGGGGTAACCCTGGGCCGTGGGCTTCAGTGACTGGGAAAGAGGCCCTTCGGATAAGAGAAAGGCGGTATTGGGGTCAGTTGGGAGTCACTGAGGCCAGATCGTATTTGTTACCCAAAAAGGGGCTAATTTTCTGAGATAGCAAGCGGAATGGGAGGGCTTCTCTCGCCTGACCCTGCTTCGCGGTGAAACTGTTCTGCCATGGTAGGGTAGGGCCCCGCCCCTCTGAGCAGGCTGGGGCCGCTGCGCCCAGCTCAGGCCTGTCCAGACACTGGTTTCCTGGGCTTCGTTTAGGAACTTGTCATGCAAAGTCTGAGAGCAACCACATTCTCTCAGGAAGCAGGCAGCGGGAAGGAGAAAATCCCATTGATCGTTGCATTTATGGCTAGACAAGGCTTTTAGGAGAAACAGAAACCTGATGAGAGGATGTTGCAGGCGTTTCTCACAGCCCTGGGAATGGAGCCAAGGATGATCTAGAGTTGAAATCAACAGTTACCAATTCCTTTTTGGACAAGAATTTTAACTTCCTGTGCCTTGAAAAATTCCAGTTCTGTGTCCGTAGGGGATCCAAATGCTAATGTAACCCCAAAGAACTTTACAAAGCGGAATTCTTAGTTTTCACAAGTGTGGCCCAGCCTCCCTCTTGAATCTTTTTGGTTGTGGAATCGAGGTGTTCTGTTTAATTATCCAGTGTGACTGACTCTGTGGCAGGGACGGTAAGAGCCTTCCCTTTTTACTTGTGAGAGGAGAAGTTTCTCTCATAAAGAAACCTCCAGGCCTGTTTGAATTTCTCACAGTGTGGACTTCCCCTCCTCTCGGCAGCTGTTGTTAGTATTAAACTGACTAGAAAGGGGTTTATTTCTTGAAAGTCTTAGAAGCCCCAAGAGAATATTCTGATTTTTCTTTTTCCCTCTCCTCTCCCCACGCAGGGAGTCATTCCTTCCTTCCTAAATACAACATGGTGAGTTACATGCAGGCAAATCCTAGCTGTGGGAGGTTTTATATCCTGTCTGCATGTAAGTCACTAAGAGAAAGGATCAAGTTCTTCCTTTGCTAATCTTATTATCTGGCTTCTTGGTTTATATTTCTCATGTAAAAGTTAAGGACTGGGTTAGGTTTGTGAATAAACAGTTTTGAGAGAGCATGTTAAGGACATGATGTAAAGGACAACTTTTGCAAAATGTTGACAATAGCAACATTTTTGTTTGGTGACTTTAGGCAAGTCAGCTTGTAGTCTGATGATATGTAACAATAGCTACTAAGAAGCTGCTGACTAACTTGAAGAAAAATTATCCTGAAAAGAAAACATGTTTATACTTAAAATATCCATATTTATTTAAAATGTCACTTTAAAATTGCCTATGTAAGTAATTTTACAAGAAAAAAATCCACATTCTTAAAAATCTTCATTTACTGTTTATCATTCATTTCATCCACCAAACTTTTATTCTTATGGTTCTAGACTCTGAGGTCACATATGTGAACAATGATTTCCTCAGAGAGTTCACAGTTCAGTGGGGGAAAACAGCATGTACATTAACACTTATTATAGAAGAAGTGGTATGATAAAGGATTGTACAGAATAATTGGAGGTACAGAGAAGTGCACAACCCTGGCTGATGGGTTCAGACGCAGCTGTCTGAGTTAGGTCTGAAAAGGAGAATTGGCTGGAATTTGTTACAAGAAGAAGTTGGGGGAATATTCTAAGCAAGAGGCGGGAGAAGGTATGCCAAATTTGAGAAGCTGCAAGTACTTTAGCAAGGGTGGACGGTAGAGTGAATAATGGAGTGGTGAGAAATTGGTCTAGAAATGTGGCAGGAACAAGACGATGAAGTGCCTTGTGAATCTCTATGTGGGGAGGAGACACTGCAGAATTTTAACTAAGGGAATAACATGAGATTTATACACACACACACACACACACACACACACCTTTATATATATCTGCCCCTTGTCACCAGTCTTTAATCTTATTTTACTTGAACATTTCCTTGTGTCTACATAGTTCATATATTTGTAAAATGTTCTCATATTTCTAGCCTCTTCATTCTCAGTTCTGCGTATTTGAGTTGTTTCCAATAATGTCTCAGTAATACAACAGTGATCTTACTATTTTAAAAAAGATTTTACTCTCTTGGGGTATTTCCCATCTTTGGAACTGTAGGGACAAAGGTTAAAAAACGTTCCTGTATCTTCTGTAACATTTTGACAGATTGCTTGCCAGAAAGATTGGGCTATCAGTATGTAGATGTATCTGTTTCACAATCCTCTTGTCATTTTATTTACTTTTGTTCATTTAGCATGCGAAAATTGGCACTAGAGACTAGTGTTAATTCCATTTTCTTTACAAATTGATATTTTACTTTGTATTGGTTTAACATCTGCATTTCCTACCTTTTTAAGACCACTTGTCAAGTAGAGTCAGAGTTTTGACCTTGTAAATATCTATCAATTCTTTACATATTTTGATTAGGAAGCTCTAATGCATTTTTAGTGAAAATATTTGCTTTTTCCATTTTGTTAAATTCATTTCCTTCATAATTAAAAAAAAGAAAACACAAGTTAGGGGCTGAATTGTGTTCCCCCACCAAATGCTTATGTTGAAAACCTAATTGCCAGTACCTCAGAAGGTGACTGTATTTAGAGATAGGGTTTTCACAGAGGTAATTAAGTTAAGGTGAGGTCCCTGAGGAAGCACAGTCTTTGGACTTACTAGACCAAGATATTAAATCAGCTGTCTTAAATATACTCAAAGAACTAAAGGAAATCATGTACAAAAAAACAAAAGGAAACCAGACAAAATGAGAATATTAATAAAGGGATAGAAATTATAAAAAAGGAAACAAATAGAAATGATGGAGTGGAAAAGTGCAAAACTGAAGTGAAAAAATTTAGTAGATGGGTTCAACAGCAGTTTTGAGCCAGCAGAAGAAAGAATCTGCAAATCTGAAGACAGGACAATTGAAATTTTCAAGGCTGAGAAGTAGAAAGAAAAAAGAATGAAGAAAAGTGAACAAAGCCTAAGAGACCTATGAGACACCATCAAGTGGACCAATATATGCTTAATATGAGTTTCGGAAGGAGAAGAGAGAGAAAGGGACAGAAGACTATTCGCAGAAATAATGACTGAAAACTAACGAAATCCAATGAAACGTATGAATCTGCGTGAATCCAAGAAGCTCAGTGAACTCCAAGCAAGTTAAACTCAAAAAGATCCACACTGAGATACATAATAGTCAAACTGCTAAAACTCAAGAGACAGAGAATCTTGAAAGCAACAAGTGAAGTGATTCATCATATACATCCAAGGGATCCTAGATAACATTAACAGCTGATTTCTTATCAGAAACCAAGGAAGCAAGAGAGCAGTGAAACAACATGTTTAAAGTGCTGAAAGAAAAAAAAAATCTGTCAATGAAGAATTCCATATCTGGCAAAACTACCCTTCAAGAATGAAAAAGAAATGAAGACATTTTTAAATAGACTGAAGCTAGGGAGAGTTTATTACTAGTAGACTTGCTCTACACAACATATTGAAGGCAGTCCTGCAGGCTGAAATGAAAGGATACTAACTCCAAGCCATATAAAGGAATAATACTGGTAAAGGTAACTATGTAGGTAATATAAAAACCAGTATTATTGCACTTTTGGTTTGTACCTTCTCATTTTTCCTATGTGAATTAAAAAATGCATAAAACCATAATTATAAATATGTATTAATGAGCACACAGTGCTGTAATCTGTGACAATAACAATTGTCAAAGGGGAGGGATGCAGATGTATAGGAGCAGAGTGTGTTTGTTTACTGTTGAAACTAAGGTGGTATTCAAACTAGGATGTTACAAGTTTAGGATGTTAATTATAATCCCCAAAGTAACCAGTAAGAGAATAACTAAAAATATACAGAAAAGAAAAGAGGGGACTCAAAATAGTACACTCTAAAAATTCAACTACTTACCAAAAAAGGAAGTAATGGAGAAATTGAGGAACCAAAAAATAAGACACTTAAAAAATTCGATAGCTGAAAGGCAAAGTAAAACCTTCCTTATCAGTAATAACTTTTAATGTAAATGAATTAAGCTCTGGCCTAATGAGCTTATATGTATAAAAGGTTTGATTTGCTTTGGTTTGTTGAGACAGGGCCTCACTCTGTTGCCTAGGCTTGAGTGCAATGGCATGATTGTGGTTCACTACAGCCTCAACCTGGCTCAAACAATCCTCCCACCTCAGCCTCTCGAGTAGCTGGGACCATAGGCATGCGCCACCATGCCCAGCTAATTTTTGTATTTTTTGTAGAGATGGGTTTTTGCCATGTTGGTCAGTCTAGTCTGGAACTCCTGGGCTCAAGCGATCCTCTGGCCTTGGCCTCCTAGAGTGCTGGGACTATAGGCACAAGCCTGGCCTGGGATTATAGGCACAATGCCTGGCCTAGGTTTGTTAGTATTTTATTGAGGATTTTTGCATCAATATTCATGAGAGATATTGGCCTGTTGTTTTCTTTTTTGATGTGTCTTTGATTTTGGTATCAGGGTAATACTGGCCTTATAGAATGAGTTTGGAAAGTCTTTATTTCTCCTTCATGTTTAAAGGATATTTTCACTGGATATTCTATTCTAGGTTAAACATGTTTTTTCTTCAGCACTTTAAATGTGTTATGCCATTCTATCCTGGCCTGTAAGGTTTCCACTGAAAAGTTTGCTGCTAGACATATTTCCAGGTATTTGAAGATATTTGAGTGTTGCTATCTAAGCCATATTTGCGTTAGGAATACCCCAAGCCCAGTAATACTGTAGTTTTTGCAGACTCAAAGAGATACCGCCTTGGTGGTCTTAGATAAGATTTGGAAGAATTCTCTGGATTACCAGGCTGACTCTTGTTCTCTTCCCTTAGTTTCTCCTAAACAAATGAAGTCTCTCTCTCTGTGCTGAGCTGCTTGGGGTTGGGGGTGGGGTGACACCAAGCACACCTGTGGCCACCACCACTGACGTTGTGCTGAGTCAGACCTGAAGCCAGCACAGCACTGGGTCTCACCCAAGGCATGTCACTGTAACCACTACCTGGCTACCATCTGTGTTTGCTCAAGGCCCTACAGCTCTACCATCAGCATGTGGAAAAGTCAGCCAGGCTTATATCCTTCCCTGCAAGCAGCAAGTTTTCCCAGGTACCAGATGGGCCCAGAGATGCTGTCTGGGAGCCAGGGACTGGAGTCAAAAACCTTAGATATCTCCCTGGTGCTCTATTCTGTTGCGGCTAAGCTGGCACTCAAACTATGAGACAAAGTCTTTCCCATTCCTCCCTCCCCTTTCCAGAGGCAGAGGAGCCTTTTACTCATGCCCATCACCACAGACCCATGGGATGCACAGACAGGCTACCTAACACCAATGTTCACTTAAGGCCCAAGGGCTCTTCAGTCTGCTTATGGTGAATGCTGCCCAGCCTGGGACTCACGTTTCAGGGCAGTGGGCTCCCCTCTGGGCCAGGGCAGGTCCAGAAATGCCATCTAAGCCCAGGCTGGAATTGGGGACCCAAGAGCCCACTTGGTGCTCTACCTCACTGTGGCCGAGCTGATACCTGTGGTTCAAGAAAAAGTCTCCTTTACTTTTCCTTCTGCTTTTCTCAAGCAGAAGGAATCTCTCACTATGACCACCACAGTAGGGAATGTGCTGGGTCTCACCTAAAGCCAGCATATCTGAGTCTCACCCAAGGCCCACTGTGTACTACCTGGGTATTGGCTGCTGGTTATTCAGTGCCCAAGGGCTCTTCAGTCAGCAGGTGATGAATCCTACGAGCAGTGGGTCCTTCCCTTCAAGGCAGCAGGTTCCCTTCTGGCCCAGGGCATGTCTAGAAATGTCATCCAGGATCTAGGGCCTGGAATAGGGGCCTCATGACTGTCTGCCCAGCACTCTATCCTACTGTGGCTGAACTGGTATCCAAGTTGCAAGACAAAGTCCTCTTTATTCTTACCTCTCCTCAAGCAGAAGGAAGGAGTTGCTTTTATTGCTGTGAGCTGTGTTGCCTGGGGTTGAGAAGAGTGGTGCAAGCACTCTCTTTGCTGCCCTGGTTGGTGTCTCATTAGGTCATGTTCCCCCAACTAGGTTGTGCACTCCCCAAGTCCACTGGCTCTTCAGCACAGCACTAAGACTGCCTAGGACTTGCAATCCTTGTGGCCTAGACTGCCTTTCAGATTTATTTAGGACCCCAGAGCACTTTAGCCAGCAGAGGCAAGACTTGCCAAAACTCAACTTCTAACCACTAGGATGGGTGATTCCCCTTTGCCTGGGGATGGTCTAAATGCTCCCTCCGTGGGCATCCACTGAGTTCAGCCCAATTTTGCTTTCCACTGTGACAGAGCATTACTGGGTTCCCCCAAGTGCACAGATTATCTTTCTATGCCACAAGGCCACTGCCAGGGGAAGGGAGAGGGGTGGCATTGGCCATTCAAGACCATCTTTCCTACCTGGTTTTAACTTTGTATCACTGAAAGAGGTACTGATTAGTTCAGCCACTGTGAGAAGCAGCTTGGAGATTTCTCAAAGAACTTCAAATAGAACTACCATTCAACCCAGCAATCCCATAACTGGGTATATACCCAAACAAGTGTAAATCATTCTACCATAAAGACACGTGCACATGTATGTCATCACAGCCCTATTCACTATAGCAAAGACATGGAACCAACCTAGATGCCCATCAACGGTGGACTTCATAAAGAAAATGTGGTACATATACACCATGGAATACTAAAAAAGAACAAAATCATGTCCTTTGCAGCAACACAGATGAAGCTGGAGGCCATTATCCTAAACAAATTAACACAGGAACAGAAAACCAAATACTGCATGTTCTCACTTATAAGTGGGAACTAAACATTGAGTACCCATGGACACAAAGAAGGCAACAATAGATACTGGGACCTACTTGGCAGTGGGGGTAGGGAGGAAGATGAAGATTCAAAAACTACCTATCTGGTACTATGCTCATTACCTGCGTGATGAAATAATCTATACACCATACCCCCACAACACACGATTTACCCATGTAACAAACCTGCATGTGTACTCCCTAAACCTAAAATAAAAGTTGGAAAGAAAAAAAATTCAAGAAATATTAAATACAAAGTAATATGCCCTGAAAAGTCTCCCTGTGCTATGAATGGAATACCAAGTTTACTGTATTTTACATTGCCATATAAAAGTGAATCTAAACAAAGCAAATGAAGAACATATGCCAGAGCTGAGCATGGTGGCTCATGCCTATAACCCCAGCATTTTGAGAGGCCGAGGTGGGTGGATAGCCTGAGCTCAGAAGTTTGAGACCAGCCTGGGCAACATGGTGAAGCCTCATATTTGTATTATCTACCAAAAATACCAAAAAAAATTTAGCTGGCATGGTGGCACATGCCTGTGGTCCTAGCTACATGGGAGGCAGAGGTGGGAGGATTGCTTGAGCCTGGGAGGTGGGGGTTGGAGTGAGCCGAGATCACACCATTTGCACTCCAGCCTGGGTGACAGAGTGAGACCCCATCTCAAGGAAAAAAAAAAAAAAAAGAACATATGCCAGAAAGGAAGTAATCCAATGAAGTCATGGGAATTGGGAATTTGAACATAATAAGATTCTTTGTGAAAAAAATGGCCCCACCAAAAGATGAAAAATATCAAAAAGATTAGAACTAAGTGTGTTTTTGCAATACTCAGGAAAGGAGTAAAAAAGAAAAGTAGAATAATTACAGAGACTAAAAGCAGTACTATTCTGGTGATGGCTTGTATTGGCTAGGGAGAGCTAATGGTTAGATTTTCATGAATTATGTGAGTTTTAAAATACAGTCATTATTAAAAAATAAACTGCGTATTTGCAATTGAATGAACTATGTTAAAATTATACTACAACGATTTTATTGTTTCTTTCTAGGAAGATCAGTGTACTGCACACTGAAGCTTGTTAAATAAAAAAAATTCAATCTGATAAAAAAGCAATTCTTGGCTGGGCACCCTGTAATCCCAGTTGAGATCGCGCCACTCCACTCCAGCATGGGCAACAGAGCGAGACCCTGTCTCAAAAAAAAAAAAAAAAAAAAAAAGCAATGCTGCTATCACTTTATTATTATTATTATTATTATTATTATTATTATTTTTGAGACGGAGTCTTGCTGTGTCGCTCAGGCAGGAGTGCAGTGGCGCAATCTCGGCTTACTGCAAGCTCTGCCTCCTGGGTTCACCCCATTCTCCTGCTTCAGCCTCCCGAGTAGCTGGGACTACAGGCGCCCGCCACTACGCCTGGCTAATTTTTTTGTATTTTTAGTAGAGACGGGGTTTCACCGTGTTAGCCAGGATGGTCTCAATCTCCTGACCTCGTGATCCACCCGTCTCGGCCTCCCAAAGTGCTGGGATTACAGGTGTGAGCCACCGCACCCGGCCATATCACATTCTGATGTATGTCCTATGCAAGAATATCTGTGGTATATACATAGTAGTAGAATTGCTGGAACATGGGGTATGCCAGTGTTTAGCTTTGTGAGATAATGCCAAACTGTTTTCCAGAGTAGTCATAGCTATTTTTTCTTTCATCAGCAGTGGAAGAGCGTTCCTCATTGCCTTGCATCCTTGGCAATGGTTGATGTTATCAAACTTTAAAAGTTTTGCCAGTTTAGTGGTGTGAAATGTTATTTCACAATGATTTGAATGTACATTTCCTTGATTACAAATGAGGTTGAACATCTTTGTATGTTAGGGGCTTATGGTTCTTACTTCTGTGAAATTCTTACTCACTTCTGTTTCCTTTTTTTTTTTTCTTCTTTTTTTTTCTTTTAGAGATGAGGTCTCACTCTGTTGCCCAAGCTGGAGTGCAGTGGTGCAGTCATAGCTCACTGTAACCCCAGACTCCTGGGCTCAGGTGATCCTCCTGCCTCAGCCTCCTGAGTAGCTAAAAAAAATTGTTTTTTTTGGTAGAGACAGGGTCTCACTGTGTTTCCAGGCTGGTCTCAAACTCCTGAGCTGAAGAAATCCTCCTGCCTTGGCTTCCCAAAGTGCTGAGATTACAGGCATGAACCACCACACCCAGCCTTGTCTTTTCCTTTTTGATCTATGGGAATTCTTTACATATTCTAGATGCTAATAATTTGCCAACTAAACGTATTGTGAAGATCTTCTTAGTAAGTAATTGGATGTGGGAGGAAAGGAAGAAGTAGTATAGAATTACTCCCAGGTTTCTGGTTTGGGAAACTGATTGGATGATGGTGCAATTAAACGTCCTCAGATCTCAGGGTGAGGAGAATTAGTTTATTTTGGAGTTTAAACTAAAGTTCCTATGGGATATTCAAGTGGATATGTCTTAGAGAAATTTGGCCATAGGGCTGGATGTGGTGGCTTGCACCTGTAATCCCAGCTTCTCTGGAGGCTGAGGTCAAAGGATTACTTGAGCCCAGGAGTTCGAGGCTGCAGTGAGCTATGATTGCACCACTGCAGTCCGGCTTGGGTGACAGAGGAAGACCCTGTGTCTAAAAAAATAAGAGATTAAAAAAAAAAAAGAAATTTGGCTATAGGGATTTGGAGATTAGGCCAAGCTCTGTTATGCTACATTAGTTCTGTAGGATCTTATATGATGGGCCTTTCAGGAGATTACAGTTGGAAGGAGAGAGAGTGGTAATTCTCTAACTCATTTGTCTTCTGCCCATGCCACCTTCTTCTCCAGGCCATAGATTCTCCAATCTAAGTTTCTTATGAAATAAATATCCCAACCAAGTGACACACAAGACATTTCATCTTAGTTATAATTACTTTATTAACATTTTTGTCTTTCAACATTTAGATAGTCTTTCTTAATATTTCCAGGAGAGTACCTCATTTTTATTTTGAAAACCATTCAGCACATTTATCTTATGTAACATGCAGAGCATATATCTATCTGTATTTTTAAAATTTTCCTGTTACTCGTTGATACATAGTACTTAATTACATGTTATTCCATGTACACTGAAAACAATATAGGAAATATGTACATCTAAGACTTCTACTTTGTACAGTCTTTCATTAAATAAGAATACTTTCACATACATTTTCAGATATTTCTACCTTCCTGTATGTGTTTGGAATTGTATGTAGGTAGCCACTGAAAGAATTTGGGCCCCTTGGGAGGATGGCAGTGGAAGTCCATGAAGTAAAGAGCATTCTTTAAAAAGCAGATTTGATTGCATACCTTTTAGTTATTTGAGATTCTGAGAATTCTGATAAACCCCAAAGCAGAAAGATTCCTTAGTACCCTTGGAAGATGGGAAAGGTGAGGGAAATACTGGAAGCAGGGTCAGAACATCCACTAAGAACATAGCACCTCAGTAGAGCTTACATTATAGTGCCAGGGTAGAGTTATTACTGAATAGCTTAGGATGATGAACATTAACCTTCCTACAGGAGTAGTAGCAGCTGATTTGGTGACCATGATTGGTCACCTTTTAGTGTAACTGCAAACTAAGAACAATTATGGCTTGACATATACTCCATGTAGGGAAGTGATGGGAGAGGCAGCCTCTGTGTGGTCCATCCTTGGAAGCACTGCATCGATTTTGCTCCCCTCTGGTTTTAAGGAGATCTTTTAGACCTGTAAGAAGAGAAAGGGGATATAAAAGTGTGATACTCTGACTCTGGCTTCAGATTGGGTTCTGTTTGGAAAGTACTGAGTTCATAGATAACTGAGTTTTCCTGCTGCTATGCATTCATTATGGATTACAGGGGTTGCTTTTTTCAACCATGGAAGACTTGGGGAAAATGTTGTCAGTTTTGCTTAGATAGTTATAGCTGTACTTCAAGGTTGACAGGTAATCAGGGTAACTTCTGATACTTATCACACAAGATGGTGCCTCAGCATTTAAATAAATGGAGGTAGGGGAGGGCGTGGTGGTAACATATTTTTAAACCAGTGATTGCACAGCAAACCACAATGCAAGTATTTCTGACTCCCAAGATTGCCGTTTCCTAAAGAGCAATTCTGCAAGCAACGGCAAACCTACCTTTCCTTGCTAACTGCTTTCAGTAAATTCTTGATGGCCTTCGATTCTGGATTCAGACATCTCTTCTCACCCTTCTTTTTCATTGTAGCACTGTAGAAATAAATAGGGATGAAAATATTTAAAACTGTGTTGGGTCAATAAAACAGATGGCATACGCAGTTCTGAAGTCAGACATTTAAGTTTCACTCTGCATGTTTTTGTTTGCTGTACATTAGTTTTAGAATCATCACAAACCCTTTACTGATCCTTTTTTATTATCATTACATATTTAATACAGTATATAATTACAACCAGGGAAGTGATAATCAGATGGGATTTCACTCACATGATCTCAACACGTGGACAAAATTGACTTGCAGGAATAATTTCAAGTTTTTCTAAAGACCTTGGATTAACAGGTTGATTACTAATGCTGATGCAGGTACAGCGTACAGTTCTAGAGAGAGGTACTCCTGTAGGAAAAGAGGAACAGCAGAGAAGGTTAGCACAGTGTTCATTTTAGGCATTTAATGTAGACTGGTGGTATTTAGCAGAACCTATATCCCCATATCAGCAAATAGTCACTTAATCTGAGGAGGAATGGATCACATCATAACACAACTGTAAATGATTAAATAGTTGATTATCTGGAAGAAAAGAATTGCAGCTTGTTGATTATAAAGTCAAACCCTTAAGCACAGTTCATGTGGTTCATTGAGCTTAGTTAGGTAAGAAAGTATCTGTATCTCATCTCTGTCCGCATTCCCTCACATTTTCTCTCTCTATCCTCCCTCTTCCCCATCTCTTCTGTCCTCCTTTCCTTTTTCCTTCTCTTTCTCTTACTCTATTTGTTTCTCTCACTTCAATTCATATAAGTTTTATGATCTGAGGGAATCTCTATTTCCCTCTTATTTATAAGCATGCAGTGAAACTTTTACAAATACATTATTTCTGTATTTTTAGAATTTATACCTATTCCTATTTCTCGTTTTACAAATTAAGTATCCTTTGATGTTCCTTACCTTGAATGCCACTTAGAAAGATAAGGCAGCAAATCAGAATGGCAGTTTGGTTCATGGTGCTGAGACTGGAGGTTCCTCTGCTGTAGGCTCAGAATATGTCTAAGCAATTGAGGAATGTCTCAGAAAACGTGGGGCTAGTGTGCCGTATTTATCTGCAAAGCCATTTTCCCTCCCTAATTCTGATTGGATAAAGGCATTACAGTTGACTTAGCAAAACCTGCTGGCTGTTCCTGGGGAAGTCCCATGTTGCAGACTCGAAGATATTATTTATTGTAGCCTCCAAGTTACGGAATTTCCCTCTGCTCCTCTTTTTTTGGTAATAGTGAATTAGGTTTCACTTTCCAAAACATGAACTGTTTCTTGAAAAAAAGAACTTCATTGCATATAGAAAAAAACAAAGGTTGCAATCCATTCTAACTATAATGCTTTTTCTCAACACAAACTTTTACAGTTACTTTCAGAGGTTATTTTTCAAAATATCCCCAGTAATAGAAATTTTTCATCCTTTATAGGTAAACCTAATTTTTTGGTAACAGCAAGTTGTGCCTGATTATTAGAACAGTGATTTACCTGGACAGTGCTCCTTGATCAAATACTATAAAGTAATAGGACTGGCCTGCTTTGACAGGGTCAAAGATCTGGAACTGGCAAGTTTTAAATAATTCAATAAATGCTTTGATCATTCATAACACCATTAGATTAAGTAAATAGCCTCCAACATAACTATTTTGAGGGAAAACACTGCTCATTTGGGTATCTGATTTGTGGTGTGTTAAAACAAGTTTCACGTCTTATAGCAGTCCCTGAATGAAAACATCATAAGATGGTATCTAGAATGGTGTGAGAAAAGGATTCATAGCTATCCTAGGGTTATTGTAAAAAACAAAGGGTGCTTTTTGAGGAAATGAATTTAAAAGCGGGGGGCGCATGCATAGAGACAGACCTTGGGAAAGTAGCTTGAGACAGAAGGGAAACAGGTTGATTTACGATGGGGTTCAGCTCCAAGACACTGTTAAATGCAAAGAAAAAGAAAAAAAAAGTGTCGGCCATTGAGCTAGTAATAGTGATTACTGAAATTGGCACAATTTTAACTGGATGATGAATCGTGGCAAAACTTAATTTCACAGCATTCAATAGTACTTGACTGATCATTCATAGTAGCTAGCAGTAGAAAGCACATGATACTCACATAATGGAACACATGTTGAACCTGAGAGTGGAAATTTAGCAGTATCCATGGATATAGTGGTCCTTGGTTGTGTTCTTTGCAAATGATTAGTAACAGGGAATCCAAGATGAAATACTGTTTCAAAAGCAGGCACCACCCTGCAATGAGAGATCTGAGGCAAGTGATATTTAGAACCTAGGAAAATATATGGGAGTTCTTTTCATAGTCAGCTGGGCTGCAACAATGCAGGGATTGGTCAGGGAATGGAAAAGCTTCCATCCTAGGATCAGGCTACTGTACCAGGCAGATACTGTCTCAGAACCTGGTATCAGGGGCCAAGAATAAAGCCTGTATCTGCAAACTGGGTGCACATAAAACTTGGATCCTCAAATGTAGGAACTCCATCATTAAAGCAGAGAGTGAGTTGCTTGGGGTAAATGGAATTTGCTAGAGAGCTGAATCCCATGTTAATCTGTTCTAGGAACTGGAATAGAGCTAAGCTTTCAAGTGAATAAGTCAGTGGAATTAGCTGTGGGAAACCGGGAAGGCAAAAGAGAGGGAGGTGAGGTAGAGACTGACAGAACCCAAAAGACTTTCACCTAACAAAGAGGCGTTCGTTCTGATGAGGGAAAGTCTTATGAGAAATAGTGACATGGAGGGATCCTTCCATACCTATTTGTGCAGAACAAACATTTTACTGTGAATAGAATGCCAACAAATTTCAGAGAAATGTCTGACATCATGAATGGAAGAGGCCTAGAAAAGTTCAACATTAAACAATCAAAATGAGAGATGGTGACAGTTTTATTTTAGTTGGTATCTAAGTTGTCAGCTAAAATGTCTCTATATAGAAGACAATGTAAAAAGGAGATACTTGATAAATGGACTAAAAATCTGTTATTAGGGATAAAATATTTGATTTTTACTAAACATTGTATTACATTAACTGTGTGCCAGGCATTGTTTGAACTGCTTTGTGAATATTGACCATATTGACTCATTTTATTCTTATAATAACTTCTACCTCTGACCCAGCCACTCTTCTATTTTTTTCACCATAGATTATTTTTGCCTGTTCTAGAACTTCATATAAATGGAACCACTTGAGTATATACTCTTTTGTGCAAGACATCTTTTGCTCAGTATAATGTTTCTTAGATTCATCGATGTAGTTGCATGAATTAGTAATTTGTTTCTCTTTATTGATGGGTAGTAATCCATTGCACAAACATATCAGTTTGTTTCTTGTTGATGGACACCTTGACTGTGTTCAGATTTTAGTTATTACATATAAAGCTGCTACGAAGATTTTTTTATAATTTTTTTTCTGGGCATATGCTTTCATTTTGTGGGGTACATATGTAGCAGTGGAACATGATCGCTTACTTTTTTTATTTTAAAAATGTAAGTGATCATGTCACTCTTCTGCTTAAGACCTCAAACAACTTCCAGTTAGAATAAAATCCAAATTTCTAATTAAGCTGCTTTACTAAATCCTCTATGATCTGGCTGCTACCTATTTGTCCAACCTCATATCATTCCTTCTCAACCACTACAATCCAGTCAGTGGCCCATACACTGGCAGTTTTCTCCATCTGGTATGCTTTTTCTCCTGTTCGTCACATAGAGTTCCTTCTGGACATTTAAATTTTAGCTGGCTTGTACCTTCTCTTGTCACACAATCTGAAGCAGACATGACTTTAATTCTCTACATGGCATTTCATACTATCTGATATTCAGTTCATTCATTTTTTTAAATTAGTGTAATGTCTGTTTCTCCATGCTAAAATGTATGCCCCAGGAGAACAGGGAACTAAAATGCATATGAGAGGCATTTGGTAAATATTGGATAGAAGGATGGTTGAATGAATCTTTACAGACTTTAAGTAACAGCATACCAGGATTGTATTTCAAGAAGTATTTCCATTTGTTCATCAGATTTCTGAATCTGGACATGAGTATTATTGTTTTCCTTAGCTTTAAGAACCAAGTTTAATTTAAGAAGACTATAATTTCCCCAGAAGTTAGTTTAGATTTAAGTAGGTCAAATCAATATAGATATTCTCAGCTAGCTATAGGACAGACTCTTCATTCCGGAACTCTGGTAAATGTAGAGTGGTACCCCTAAAAGCTTCTTAGTTATTTGCTGTTTTTTATCTGTAATTAAGCATTGAATGAATGAATGCAGGAATGCAAATATCCTCAGTGCATATCACGTATATGGCCATGGATGGTGTTAGAAGAAGGAGAAGTAGGCTCGTTCTCATTATTTTCTGTGCACTTTGTGTAGGGAACTAAGCTAATCTCAGGGAGTACTAGAAGGGATAAGATCCAATATTTATCCTTGATGGGTTTACATTCTAATTGGGAAGACCAGAAACTATGAAACAATAAATATCCATAAGAGAAACTTTATGGGCCGGGCAAGGTGGCTCATGCCTGTAATCCCAGCACTTTGGGAGGCCGAGGCGGGTGGATCACCTTAGGTCAGGAGTTCTAGAACAGCCTGGCCAACATCGTGAAACCCTGTCTCTATTAAAAATACAAAAAATGAGCTGGGCGTGGTGTTGGGCGACTGTAATCCCAGCTACACGGGAGGCTGAGGCAGGAGAATCACTTGAACCCTGGAGACGGAGGTTGCAGTGAGCCGAGATCACGCCATTGCACTCTAGCCTGGGCAACAAGAGCGAAACTCCGTTTCAAAAAAAAGAAAAGAATAAAAGAAACTTTATGATCAGTACCAAATGAGTGGTATAGAAAATAAATAATGTGGAGGTTCACAGGAGACTGTACTCATTAAGGTCAGAAGTTTTCAGAAGATCCTTCAGAAAAAAAGACCTCAGATGAGCCATAAAGTATGAATGTTACTTAAATAAGTGGCCAGGAGAGGAAAGCTTGTGCAATTACAGATAAATGTCATCAAAAAATGGTAAAGGGGGAAGCCAACCAACCAGTGAGGAAGATTGGTAGACTCATAGAGGTGATAATGCCGTGTTAGGATTCTATAAAATCTGGTCCTCAGTTTTTCCAGTCCAGAAATTCTCATTTTTTCCTAATCATCCACGGTAAGCATATTCTCAGAGAGTTAACTCTGCTAACCAAATCTAAAACAGACTAAGATGAAAATTAAAAGACAGTGTATCCATTTTCAATGAGAACCTTTTCAGTGACTAGGATGATTGGTTTTGGTATCCAAGTCACCCCTTTCCCGGGATCAGATTGCCTAGGAAATTGAATTAGTATCAGAACAGTACCTGGTGAGCAGAGTCAAACGAAGGACCCTTCTCTTCTTGTTTTAAATGAGGGGTCTGCTCAGGGTAGAAACCTGACAAATGTGGTCAACATGGAAAATCATTTAGAAAAAAAAAATCAAACTTTTAGAGACAGTAGCAAGCCCACTATTACTTATTTCACCCAAAGCCAAGACTGCATGTGTCATTTGAATAAAAATCTAAATGATAACTCTTTTTATATATTTCTCTCAATTTTTGCAACGTTTATGGTATAATCACTTTCCTAGAATTCACTGATCTGAGGATAATTTTGAAAGAAAATGAAAGTTAAGGAAGTATCCTGCTTTAGTTTCCGTTTCAGTTGCTATTGATTTATCTTTAAGCCTGTGATTATGGCATCAGGCCAAAAAAGACAACAATGAAAAAAGGAACAGTCTGCCCTGACAGACTAATGAGCACAGACGAAGGCAAAAATGCTTTCCCGGAAACTGTTATGCTTAGAAGAAATTTTCTAAAAAGTGAGCAGGAGGACATCAGTGATTTCTGTGGACTGGGAATCCCCTCAGCTGGTGCAGAATATGCCTTGGAAAGTATGGGAGAGCAGGGCAAAGCTTCCCCTTCACAGTTTTCACTCTGAGCTCTCAAAAGATTCCCTGAGCTCACAGTGTTTGGTAATACTGGTTACATACTTTTCAATTACCCATGTGTCTCATCCTTCATAGCCAGCCTAAGCAGAGGGCAAACTGAGTGCTGGCAAAGTGGGTGGTAGACCCTAACAATCATCATGGCATTGGAGGAGGCAGAGGCTCAGAATAGCTTCTGTTTGGATACATTTTAGGCTATGCAGTGTTTCTGAACTCGTGCACTTGAGAGGACTTTTACAAATATGGCAGATTTCATCATTTGGAGGAAGAGACAAAATTGGAGGACATTATAATAAAGTAAATGTGTTTGGGGGAAGTATGGTGCATTTCTTTCTCCTTCCCATAAATAAGATATTTCAACAAAATAAATTAGAATTTTGTGATACTTTGTTCCATTTTTAATCAAAATCTTTAGAAAGTGTCTAGTTTTAATTTTAATTGATTCATCATTGGTTGTCTTTTGAGAAGAGGAATCTTGAGATATGATATAGTTCAGTAGTGCCTGTTATTCCATATTTTAGATTATCATTCAGTTTTCTTCAACTTCTTATTGACAGTTTGTCTTTGTGAACAATTTGAAGAAGAATGCTAAGTCAGGATTTATTATATGGAGTCTATAATTCACGTTAGGGCATTTCCAATTTAGTAGCAGTTTATTGAGCAGCACTAAGGAACTATGAATACATCTGTACTTACGGTGCCAGGATTTTTAGGACGTATTCTTCTTAGGTACTTAAGTGAAACTATGGTTTCAGTGTCATGTGATAATCTCAGACTTGCTCAATTTCATTACCAGTGTCTGGTTAATAAAATTTGCAGACAAGGCAAGAAGAAGCAACTAAAATTGCCTCATTCACCCCTTCTCCAAAAAAAACCCTAACAGTTTTTTTTGTGTGTGTACTACTTATAATCCACAGAATGTGCTGACCATATCATAAAGATTTATAATTGTTGGCTATGAAAATCTTTTCGGAAACAGATACAAAGAGGTATATTAATTCCATGTGGGCATATTAGGTCCTGTACTCAGTAGCCAAAAATAATTAAGTATAATCTTTCCTTTTCTAATAGCATTATCCAAAACTACTCCATTTGTTTGAAAGCTCTTCTTGGCTAATTAGAGGAAACAGTCCTGAAATTTTAAGTCACTGTGAGTGTTTGGCATCTTAAGTTCCATGTATTTAAAATCGAATCTGCAGTTTTTTCTGCTAAACTACATCTTCCCCCTCATATCCCTATTTCTGTTAGTGACAGAACTATTCTTTCAGACCTCAGAAGTTCAACCTTTTTTCCTTGTCTCTTCTCTGCTTTAAATTTAGATTCAAATCCTTAACATGTTCTTTGTTTCTTTTTTGCATCTTCAACTTTCTTTTTCTGAGATGGAGTCTCGCTCTATGTAGCCCAGGCTGGAGTGCAATGACGCGATCTCGGCTCACTGCAACCTCCACCTCCCGGGTTCAAGCGATTCTCCTGCCTCAGCCTCCCAAGTAGCTGGGATTACAGGCATGCACCACCACGCCCAGCTAATTTTTTGTATCTTTAGTAGAGACGAGGTTTCACCATGTTGGCCAGGCCGGTCTCGAACTGCTGACCTCGTGATCACCCGCCTCGGCCTCCCAAAGTGCTGGGATTACAGGCGTGAGCCACCGTGTCTGGCCTCAGCTTCAACTTTCACATCCAATCTATCACTGTCTTGATTCTTTTTGTACGGTGTACTTGTCATTATATTTCTACTCTTACCAATACCACCTTAGTGTAGCCCTTCTTCTTTTTATGATAGTAAAATACAAATAACATAAAATTTACCATTTTAACCATTTAAAAGAGTACAATTCAGTGGAGTTAAGTACTTTCACAGTGCTGTGAAGCCATCACCATAATTTAGTTCCAGAACATTTTCATCACCCAGAAACCCCATACTCATTAAGTAGTTACTCCTCATTAACACCTCCCCCAAACCCCAGTCAGCTAATTTGCTTTTTGTTTTTATGGTTTTGCCTACTCTAGATGTTTCCTATAAAATGGAATCATACAATATGTGGTCCCTTGTGTCTGGCTTTTTTTACTTAGCATATTTTCAAGGTTCATCCATGTTGTAGCATGTATCAGTACTTCATTCCTTTTTATGGCCGAATAATCTATTGTGTGTGTATACCACATTTTATCCATTCACTTGTTGATGGATATTTGGGTTGTTTCTGCTTTCTGGCTGTTGTGTATAATGCTGCTATGAACATTTGTGTACCAGTTTTTGTTTAAAGAGCTGTTTCAGTTCTTTTGGGTATATACCTAGGAATGGAATTGCTGGATTATATAGTAATATATAATTACTATAATTATGTTTAACTTATTGCAGAGCCAGCCCCATTACTTTTCACACCAGTGTTTCCCAAAGTGTGGGACACTACCATGTACATTGATAATAACGTTTAGTATCAGTGAATTATTCTCTTCTTAACTTCAAACCCTCTGATTAATTAAATCAGGGGGAATATTAGTATTTTTTCATTGTATTTTGTTTTATCATTACATTTTATTTCCATGGCATGTATTACCGATTTTACATGTACAGTAGTGAAAGTTTACTTTTCATGTAAATGTACGTAAAATAAAGTGGTATACAGAGTTTCTAAAAATATAATGAAGATCAAACAGAGAAATGTTAAAAAAAATTGTAAAGATGATATGAGAATGCCTTGAAGTTTTGGAAATACAGACCTGAGATATTGCAGCTATTGCAGCAAATCCCAACTGATTTTCCTCCTCCACTCTTTCCCACTTTCAATCAACCATTCATGCAATTCCCAGAATATTTTCCAATGACTTTGATAGGGTCACTCTCTTCTTCACAAACATTTATTGAATCCCCATTTTGTACAGAGTAAAATTCAAGGTTGTTTATTTACAGTTTCATGTCCTTCATCCTTCCAACCAAACGAATCTAATTATGATTCCTAAAAATCACTTTATACTTCCTACTACTGTACATTCCCTTGTGTCATTCCTCTGCTGTAAATTCCTTTTCCCTTAGTTTATATTGCCATTCAATAGGGTCTGATATGCACCAGAAACTGTACTGTTGGCCTGGGCTACAGCGGCTTTCTTTTACACTTATGAGAGAGCAGGTATTAGGCACAGGAATCATTCATTAATTACAATTGCAGTAAGTAGTATGATGGAAAAATAGAGAGTGTTATGGAAATAAATAAATAGGACACCTAATCTAGTTGAAGCTGAAGTGGTGGTTTCAAAGGCTTCTTGGAGAAAAAGTCATTTAAGCTGAGACCTAAGCAATTAGTAGGCATTAGCTTAGTGAAGAAATGGGCAGAGAGAATAGTATGTGCAAAGGTACCAAGGTGGGGAGGATCTTGGCTCAAATATGTTAATTATTAATATTTCATATATTTATTTTGCTATGAAGAACTTTAGGTATGTGTTTTCTTCTCAATAATAATGTACTGGCCTATAATATTTAATATACTTCTTACAAATACCAATTTATCATGCAGCCTTAACTCTGTGATTTTTTTTTTTTTGAGGCAGGCTTTTGCCCAGGCTGGAGTGCAGTGGTGTGATCACAGCTGACTGCAGCCTCAACCTCCCAGACCCAAGTGATCCGTCCACCTCAGCTTCCCAAGTAGCTGAGGTTACAGGCATGTGCCACCATACCCAGCTAATTTTCATATTTTTTATAGAGATGAATTTTCGCTATGTTGCCCAAGCTGGTCTTGAACTCCTGGGCTTAAGCCATTCACCTATGTCGGTCTCCCAAAGTGCTCAGATTATAGGTGTGAGCCACCATGCCCAGCTGACTATGTGAATTTTTATTTTTAAAGAGACTTAAAAAAAAATCACTGTAAGTAGTCAAAGATTAGATTCAAGTCTTTTTTTTTTTTTTTGAGGTGGAGTTTCACTCTTGTTGCCCAAGCTGGAATGCAATGGCATGATCTCAGCTCACTGCAACCTCTGCCTCCCGGGTTCAAGCGATTCTCCTGCCTCAGCTTCCTGAGTAGCTGGGATTACAGGCACATGCCAGCACACTCGGCTAATTTTTTGCATTTTAAGTAGAAATGGGGTTTCACCATGTTAGCCATGCTGGTCTTGAACTCCTGACCTCAGGTGATCCGCCCGCTTCGGCCTCCCAAAGTGCTGGGATTACAGATGTGAGCCATCGCACCCAGCCAGATTCAGGTCTTAAAACTATCCAGGGAATTTATATGGAAGTCGCATCTCTATATAGATATTTATATAGATTTATATAACAATTTATTATAAATCTATATTGTATCTATAACCTATATAATAATGCAATATAGATATATCTGATTATAATCCTATAATAAATATTTTTATTTTTCAAATGTATGGGTGCCTATATAGAGAGTACTGCTATCAGTCAAGGCTTTTGGTTACATGCAGAGAAACCAACTCTGGCTATCTTAAGGAGAAAAAGAATTTAGTTGGAGGTTGAAGAATCCACAGGACAATGGAGAATAAGTCTTGGAAAATGGACAAAGACCTAAGGGAACTAGGTGATAGGAAGGACTAGCCGGAGTCATGCTACAGGAACACACATTGGGAAGACACTACTGTAAGACTTTCATTGTTTCTCCTGCTGCTGCCAGGCTTGAAATAATTTTCTTACTAATAGTATCTTTGTGATGCCAGCTGGAGTTCAAAGTCTAGGGTAGAAACAGCATGGCTGAGTCCTTGTTGTGGCTACAGGAGAGGATTTCCTGTCTTTGGCTTCTCTCTTTTGGCCTCCCACCAACACTCACATAAGGGATTTTCTCCAAGTAAGAAGGGGGTTTGGACTATCAAGACCCCCCAACGCCGACAAAAGAAACAACTGTCTTTCCCACCTACCCATTAAAATATATTTCTAAACAGTTTTTCATGATGACGGATAGGTGTATGTTTCTGAAATATAAGGCAAAATTGTTAAAGGCATCTCAAATGTCCTGGAAAGTATATAGATCTTTTTTTAAAAAAGAAAGGTTGTGAGGTTGTGGTAGTTTATTAGAGAAAAAAATGACTTTGATTCTTTAAACTAGTCTTGAGTATACCTAAATTTTATAGTATATAGGCATGAACAAAGAAATTGATTAGATTATGTATTTTTCTAAGAGACAGAATTACAAAAAGTAAAAGTGATTGCTAGATATACATTTGCTTATTTTTCAACATTTTTCTTTGGTAGACAAAAACATTTTGTATTTCAAATGTGTCCAAGATATTGCTATCATTTATACAAACGGATAAAAACAAAAAGTACAGTAAACACACATATCCTAATTGCTTCAAAACATCTCAATGAATAAAAGTTGAAAAACATCAAATTAAGACAGGTGCTACTAATTTGGTTATGAAATATGTGCACTTTTGCCAGTATCCCATAGCGTATAATTTTTTCATAGTACATTTTATGAATTACATTTAATGAATTGGTTATAAAACAAACCAAATGATGCATAAGAATGTTTCCCTACATATTGATGTGCTACATGATATTTGGGGAAAGAAGTGTGTATTTGCATGAAAAAATGTTTGAGGAATGTTTTACTACACATAGATGCTTTTGACTTATAAGGGCTTGACTCCAGTAATAATGTCAATGTCTCCACTGTAACCACAGATAGTAATATAGCATAAAGATCAATACAGACAGATGACTTCTAGAGACAGAAATGTTCTCATAGTCACAACAGAATAGTTGTAAGCATCAAATCTAGAAGGTTCTCTAGCCTAGAAATGCATGAATGTATAATGCAACAAGTAAGAATGTGAAAGCACTTTGTAAACTCCGATGGTAACCAGCCTTTCTTAAGGTAGCTTTTCCTAGAAATCCATTTAATTGTTGGACTCCTTTGGGCAGTGGAATTCTGATTGTCATTCATTCAGGAAGACTGTGTTTCTGTTTTTGGTCCTTTCACCCACCTTTCATCCTTCACATAACTGTACAAAAGTTGAAAGTCACAAAACCATAGAAAAGTCTCAGTTTCCTACTGTAGAATTCTTGTCATTTCAGTAGTCACAGTTAAACTTGTTCTAGGTTTTTCAGATGCTCTTTTCCAGGACTTCATATGTTTTGATATTTTTAAAAATTCTTTCTTTCAACTTTCTGGAATAAGAAAACAAGAGTTTTATTTACTTGGGCTGTTCTTGTTTCCCCCAGGACATCTAAAAACATGTAGTAAGAAGGGGAAGCTGTTACAACCAAGGACCCCTTAACAGAATATTTCACACAGGATCATAGCAGAATCTTTCTGTAGTTGTCCACATTATTTTCTTTTTCAAAAGATCTGTCTTGGATAAAACAGATTATAACATGGGAGTACTCTGGTAACTTACTTTGATTATAAGCCTTGCTTGCTTCGATTTGGGATTTAGGCATCGTTGTCCTTTATTTTCTTTCAGGGTAATACTGTTAAAAGAACATACATAAGAGTCTTAAAGTTTAGATGCAAATACATAAACAAAAAAGCCTGCACCATTGTCATCTTCAGCAAGTTCATTACTTACATCACTTCTATTTTGTCACAGTTGTTACTTGGGTACATTATGGAGGCTTTCTCAATATCTGCCACTTTCACTGCTTTTACCCCAGGGCCTATGCAAAGACAGCGTCCTCTTTTGAACATGGGGAAGCCTAGAATAGATCATAGCATTAGTTAGTAATGCATCTGATTGCAACAGATGGCTGTGGTTTATAGCTGGTGGTGAACGTGAGCAGAATTTTCATTAAGGGTAAAGATAGTAATTTGTCAAATAGCACTTAACACAACTGTTACTGGGAAAAGTTAAGTAAGATGTTGATTATTTTCTCACTAAATTAGTAAGCAAATCGCTAACAAATGGGAAGCATGAAGGAAGTTTATTGGAGGTGAAGCTTGTTTTGCCCCCTTGATTTTATCCTCAAATATTTTCCCGGGAAGCTTGTTAACATGATCGCTATATAAAATCTTCTTAACAGACATTTAAAACTGTTGCTAAAGGCTTTTGCCAGATATTCTAGCCAAATCAAAAATTCCATGAAGTTCATAATTTCTAGTTTCAATAATCATCTCTAGTATCTTAAACATGTCCACCATTTCTGTGCTAAAGCTGTAGTAACTTCTAATCTGTGAGATTAAATAAAACTTTATCATGTCTTTTAGGATAAAAGTGGAAGAAAAGACATTTGAAACATTAGAAAAGGAACTTATAGGTTGAGAAATAAAAAGTACTGCATACCTTGAACAACTGTAGCACACAATATCACAGCCAAGGCTATAGCCATGCCCTTCACACTCATGTTTGTTTTTTGCTGTTGCTGCTGGTGCTGCTGCTGCTACTTCAGCTTTGCTGCTCTTCTTGGAAGGAGTAGAAATGCTGAACATGAAAGGAAATTGATAATTGGCGTATATAGAGCATTTTATACACCAGCAATCCTTTTATGGCACAGGAATTTCCCTCTTTGAGTCATGCACCTTTCCTGCTTCCAAGAGTTTCTGTTTTGTTCTCTTCTAAATGTTACTGTCCCTTCCTATTTGCAGTAGTGTTGAAAGTGATAAGAATGTGAAAGCACTGTGAAAACCCAGATGGTAACCAGCCTTCTTAAGGTAGCTTTTCCTAGAAATCCATTTAATTGTCGGACTACTTTGGGCAGCGGAATTCTGATTGTCATTCATTCAGGAAGACTGTGTTTCTGTTTTTGGTCCTTTCACCCACCCTTCATCCTTCACATATCTATACAAAATAATATTCTGAAAAGCTTTTTTTTATTATCTCACTTTTGCTTTTCAGTCCAAACTCTTATAATAGGTAAGGCCTATATTATTTGACACCAGATGACCTTTATTCAATTTCATATTTTTACCTGTAAATGAGTGCCTAAAGAAGTTTCCCTGTATTTCTGTATTTATGTCCATATTGTTTTGCATTTTCAACAATTTTTACTTTATATATTTTATTTTGTTTTGCTTTATTTTATTTTTAAATTTAATTTAATTTTATTACTTTATTTTATATTTATTTTATTCTGCAAAGCTTTCATTATAGGCAGATGGCAGGGGGCTCAGTCCTTCTTGGCAGCTACTTTCCTCATGGCAGCCAGGACGTTGCTCAGCTCCTCCTGCCTTCTCTTGGCGCAGATGTTTGTCCCTACCCTTTTCTTGATGAATTTGAGGGCCTGTTTGACCTTGGAGACCTTCAGTAACTCCATGCCACACCACTCGTTAGGGGTGAAGCCACACACCTCTGGAATCATGTCCCACACAAATTTAGTGAGTTTGGTCAGGCGCCCACAGTGGCTGTGCCTGGGCTTGCTCACATTCTTGGTCACCTTGTGGCCCTTGTTGAGGCCCACAGCTATAGGGTAGTGCAGTGTCATGGCTGCTGCCCTCCAATGGTGGCCATGGTGGAAAGCTACTTTATATATATTTTAGCACTGTTACTTAGTACATGAAGTTGTATGAGTTGTATTAGGGATCATAAAAAAAAGTGATCCTCTTTGCTCATGTGATAGTTTTACCTCTGAGATTCTACTTTGATGTAATTACTATTTTTTTGTCTTTATCTTTTCCTCTTAAGCTTCCTAAATCTTTGTTTTAAGTGTGTCACTTGTAGATGTTTAAGAAAATCATATCAAAGGAGCTTTCTAATGGGTAAGCTTAATAAAATATATTTACTGTATTTTATATTTTATAACTGGTAATCTGTAATTTTTAAATATATATAAAATATATAAAATATATATAAAATATATAAAATATATTTTATATTTTATAACTGGTAATCTGTAATTTTTAAAATGCTTCCTTGCTGATTCTTTATGTTTTCTTTGATTTCTTTCTAACTTTAAATATATTTTATTTAACTTTTTGAAGCCATTTTTGTTTTTTTTAATGAGATGGGTCTCACTTTGTCACCATTCTGGAGTCGAGTGGCACAATCATAGCTCACTGCAGCCATGAACTCCAGGCCTCAAGCAATCCTCCTGCCTTGGTCTCCCAAAGTGCTAGGATTACGGGGATGAGCCACGGTGCTTGGCCTTCCTTAAGTAATTTGAAAGGAATACATTGTTTTACATTTTGATATTCTTAAAATTCTTTAAAAAGATTTTTACCTGAATTTTTCTAATTATTTACATCAACCGTCAATAATATTTTTTTAGCTCCTGTCTTTGTAACATGAGAAAATCACTGTAACTTTCTTTCAAGAATTTTCTCCTATTTCCTAGTTTTACCAATAAAAGTTGGTATAATTGGGGAATTTATAGCCAGTTTATTACTTTTAGATTATTATTTTATCTTATTCAACTTCTTTTTTTGAGAATTATCATTTGCATTTTATCTTGAAATTATATATTTATTTAGATATAATCCTGCATTTAAATTCTTTAACAACCATGACTAGTCTTTAAAACCTTTGAAAGTTTTTACAGTAGTCCCCCATTAAATGAGAAATTCTAGAAATAATTCATAAGTTTTAAATTGTGCACTTTTCTGAGTAGCATGATGAAATCTCACATCATCTTGCTCCATCACTTCATCCCATCACATAGACATTTTATCATTTCACAGCATCACTAGAAAAGTGAGTATAGTACAATAAGATATTTGAAGAGAGAGAGACTACACAGTCACTTAACTTTTATTACAGAATATTGTTGTAATTGTTCTATATATTAATGTTGATGCTCTTACTGTGGCTAATTTATAAATCAAACTTTTTTATAGGTATATATGTACAGGAAAAAATACAATATATACAGGGCTCAGTACTATCTGCAGTTTCAGGCACTCATTGGGGGTCTTGGAACATATCCCCCAAGGATAAGGTGAGGGGGCTACTGTATTTTAATTAATTTCCAAGTAGCTGGAATATTCTTTCCTTCTTTTCCATTAATTCATTTAACATATGTAGAGAAAGACTAATTTTCCCTCAGGAATATGGGTAAAGTAAAAGGAATGTGTTCTTGGAGCTCGTAAATCCTTATCTGTTATTATTTTTTAATGTTGCTTTTCATTTTCTCAGCATTAGAAACACAGTAGAGCATAGTTGTTAATAGGGAAGGCTCTAGAGTCAGCCTGTGTTCAAATCCACCCTTGATTGATTATTTATTTATTTATTTATTTATTTATTTATTTATTTATTTATCTTTGAGATGGATTCTTGCTCTGTAGCCCAGGCTGGAGTGCAGTGGTGTGATCTCGACTCACCACAGCCTCTGCCTCCTGGATTCAAGCGATTTGCCTGCCTCAGCCTCCCAAGTAGCTGGGATTACAGGTGCGCGCCTACATGCCTGGGTAATTTTTATAGTTTTAGTAGAGATGGTGTTTAGCCATGTTGGCCAAGCTGGTCTTGAACTCCTAACCTCAGGTGATCCTGCCGCCTTGGCCTCCCAAAGTGCTGGGATTACAGGCGTGAGCCACTGTGCCCAGCCCACATTCAGTTATTTATGAACAAGTTATCTCAACTTTTTTAGGCTATTTTCTCATCTATAGACTGAGGATAATAATAGTACTTTTTTTTTTTTTGAGATGGAGTCTCTCTGTGTCACCCAGGCTGGAGTGCAGTGGCATGATCTCGGCTTACTGCAACCTCCGCCTCCTGGGTTCAAGCGATTTTCTTGCCTCAGCCTCCCAAGTAGCTGGGATTACAGGCATGTGTTACCACGCCCAGCCAATTTTTGTATTTTTAGTAGAGATGGGGTTTCACCATGTTGGCCAGGCTGGTCTCAAACCCCTTTTTCATAGGGCTGTTATAAACTAGGTATTAAAAGAGGTAATGCATATTAATCATTTAGAAAAATATGTAGCACTCAAAATGTATTAACTGCTATTATTATTATCAGTGTCCTTTCCTGAATTGGCATACCACATCTAGCTTGTTTTCAGCTGTTTTTCAGCATTAACACAAACACAACCACTTAATAAAAGATTAGTTGACATTGTTATAGCATATAAAAATATTTTAAATTATAATAACCATGAATATAAAAATAGCATACTAATCATAAAAATCACTTACAGAAAGTGCATGAATGCAACAGCATAGTTCAAATAATATAGACAAACAATAGTGAATATTTCTGCTTACTAGCTAAAGTGTTGTCATATAGCTTTGGTGTAAGACAATTTCTTAAATAGGGATTCTTAATTTTTTAAAAAAGACCCTGGAAATTGATATTATTAAACATATTTTTACATTATACTATTTTAAATAGAAAATAGACATAATTCAAATTTACATAAAACAAGACTAAACTCTTCCTTTTGCCTTCATGTGTGAATTACTACTTAGCTGTGTAGAAAAACTGTGGATCACAATTTTCTCCTTCAGTACTCTGCTGGGAGTCTTGGAATGTATCCCCCAAGGATAACAAGGGGACTACTGTATTTTATTTTCTATTGTTTTATTTTCTTCCTTACTGCAAAAGTAATATCTGATATTTTAAAAAAACATTAGAGCTGGGCATGGTGGCTCATGCCTGTAATCCCAGCAGTTTGGGAGACCGAGGCAGGCAGATCACTTGAGGTCAGGAGTTCGAGACCAGCCTGGCCAACATGGTGAAACTCTGTCTCTACTAAAAATACAAAAATTAGCCGGGTATGGTGGCTTATGCCTGTAATTCCAGCTACTTGCGAGGTTGAGGCTGGAGAATCACTTGAACCCAGGAGGCGGAAGTTGCAGCGAGCCAAGATCACGTCACTGCACTCCAGCCTGGGTGACCCAGAGAGACTCCGTCTCAAAAAAACAAAAAACCAAACATTAGAAAATGTGTAATAAGAACCTTACCACCAGAGATGACCACTGCTTTAGTTTTCTTCCCTCTGGATGGATACGCACATACACTGGATACACACACACACACACACGCACACACACACACACATTTCGCCTAACAAGTTCTATATCAGACTATATCAGGTTCTCCCCCCCGCCCCCACCATGTGTCAGGGACTATGTAGATACTTCAGAAGGAGACAGAGGAGAAGACAGGGAGAAAAAAAAATTCTTCCTTTTTCTCTGTGAAGAAGACTACTGCATAATCTTCCTCACAGAGGCTGCTGCTTGTGTATGACCCTAGAGGAGGGGGCTATCCCTCCCCCGTGTAGACACATCTTTGTCTGCTTTTCCTCAGAGCTAAATCACAGTTTGAAAACTGAGGGAGGTTTATTTAGTTCTTCACTTCTTCAGGTGATAGATCCAAAATTATGCAGAGTAAGGAGAGGGATTGGTTTTGTGCTGTAACCTTTTCACTTCATCTCCTTGAACCACAAAATAAGCCTAATTAGGCTTTAGCAGGTGCTAATATGGATGCTCTCTCCTTCTATAACACTCTCTCCCTCTTTACTGCTCTTCCTCCCAGTGTTCCTGCCTTAGAGTGTCCTGGAAAGCACTACCCTTTTCTATAGTAGTTCATTTATTCATTTACTCATTCATTCAGCAAATGTTTATTTTAGATGTCTGTCACATGTCTGGCACTCTTTTGGGTATTAGAGATAGAACAGTGAACAAAACTCACCAAGTCCTTTCCGTGTGTTCCAAATTTCAAACTTTCTGCCTTATTGTAGAAGTTAGTCTGCCTGATTTCTGCTGGCTTTGTAGATGTGTGGGGTCAGACGTGTCTTCAGGATTGTGACTTGTTCTGGCTCTATACTCTCTGACATCACATGAGGAAGATTACCTTCTTTCACAGCATCCCCTCATCTGGTGAGCCTGAGAGATCCCTATTTTTTATATTTGTATAATATGGTTTTTCTAGCATGAAAATGCACTTTCCTCTCCTCTTTTGAATCCTTTCCTTCCTTTAAGTCTTGATGTCTTCATGAAGCCTTTTTCATTATATCGTGGTATCTTCTTGTCCTTTATACTTTGTAGAACTTACTGTCTTTTCTAACTTTATCCAGTAGAAATACAGTGCAAGGCATGGACATAATTTTAAATATTCCAATAGCCACATTTAGAAAGTAAAAAGAAACAGATGAAATTAATTTAAATATATTTTCTTTAATTAAGCATGAAAATATATTATCATTTCAATGTGTAATCAATGTGGATATAAAAATGTTAAATGAAATATTTTACCTTTTATTACTAAGTCTTCAAATTGAACTAGCTACATTTCAAATGCTTGATAATAACATGTGTTTAGTGGCTACCATATTGGACAGTGAAGGTCTAGTTATTCATTTGGCATGTATTATATACTGACTCCATACTTATTTTAAACTAAAGCTGAGGTTGGAGAGGCAGAGAGATAACTGTCAAACTCCTGTAAATTTCCCTAGTTGTTTTCTTCTTTCTCTAAGTCATTATATCTCATTGCTCTTTTTCTTTGATTAAATGCAAAAAAGATCAGATACATTCTCTGTGTTCTTAGCAGTGTTGGCCTTTTTTATTGTTTCCAGAATTGGACTACTTTATTTTATTTTCCCAGGTTCACCCACTTAAATAAGTTTTGCTTTTAATTTAAAGACATAGGAGCATCCCAGGAAATGATGGAATCTAGTTTCCATAAGTAATCACCCTTTCAGCTTAAAAAATCTGTAATCTGTGCTTCATCTGAAATTTTATTAATGCTGCTAAGTTAGCCAATTAATGTAGAATTTTAAAATGTTTCCAAGTTAAAAGAGATTAATGTAAGCTATTTAAAAATAATTTCCAACTCAGCATTCACCAGGTCTCTGAATAATATATTGCCTGACAAAAGAAAAAAGGTAGTATCAAGGATATTTTATTCAGTTAAGTTAGTGAAAAGTGGGTTAGAAATGGAAACTAATGTTTCCATTTATTATAAATAAGTATGACTTAAAAGAATCCTGTTTTGAGTGTTAGAAGACAGATGACTCACTCCTAGGGAAGAGGTTGCCAGGCATGTAATAGACACCTGAAATAATATAGATAGACAGAACAGATTAATGTAGAATCCTAAACTCTTAAAAGTGTGTCCGGAATTGGTGGGTTCTTGGTCTCGCTGACTTCAAGAATGAAGCCACGGACCCTCGCGGTGAGTGTTACAGCTCTTAAGGTGGCGCCTCTGGAGTTTGTTCCTTCTGATGTTTGGATGTGTTCGGAGTTTGTTCCTTCTGGTGGGTTCGTGGTCTCGCTGGCTGAGGAGTGAAGCTGCAGACTTTCGCGGTGAGTGTTACAGCTCATAAAAGCAGTGTGGACCCAAAGAGTGAGCAGCAGCAAGATTTATTGCAAAGAGTGAAAGAACAAAGCTTCCACAGTGTGGAAGGGGACCTGAGCGGGTTGCCACTGCTGGCTCGGGCAGCCTGCTTTTATTCTCTTATCTGGCCCCACCCACGTCCTGCTGATTGGTAGAGCCGAGTGGTCTGTTTTGACAGGGCGTGATTGGTGCGTTTACAATCCCTGAGCTAGACACAAAGGTTCTCCACATCCCCACCAGATTAGCTAGATACAGAGTGTCGACACAGAGGTTCTCCAGGGCCCCACCAGAATAGCTAGATACAGAGTGTCGATTGGTGCATTCACAAACCCTGAGCTAGACACAGGGTGCTGACTGGTGTATTTACAAACCTTGAGCTAGATACAGAGGGCCGATTGGTGTATTTACAATCCCTGAGCTAGACATAAAGGTTCTCCACGTCCCCACCAGACTCAGGAGCCCAGCTGGCTTCACGCAGTGGATCCCGCACCAGGGCTGCAGGTGGAGCTGCCTGCCAGTCCTGGTGCCGTGTGCCCACACTCCTCAGCCCTTGGGTGGTCGATGGGACTGGGCACCGTGGAGCAGGGGGTGGCACTCGTCAGGGAGGCTCGGGCCACACAGGAGCCCATGGAGGGGGTGGGAGGCTCAGGCATGGCAGGCTGCAGGTCCCGAGCCCTGCCCTGTAGGAAGGCAGCTAAGGCCTGATGAGAAATCGAGTGCAGTGCCAGCCCACTGGGGGACCCAGTACACCCTCCGCAGCTGCTGGCCTGGGTGCTAAGCCCCTCATTGCCCAGGGCCGGCAGGGCTGGCCGGCTGTTCCGAGTGTGGGGCCCACCAAGCCCACGCCCACCCAGAACCCCAGCTGGCCCCCAAGCGCCATGTGCAGCCCTGGTTCCCACTGGCGCCTGTCCCTCCACACCTCCCTGCAAGCTGAGGGAGCCGGTTCCGGCCTTGGCCAGCCCAGAAAGGGGCTCCCACAGTGCAGCGGTGGGCTGAAGGGCTCCTCAAGTGCCACCAAAGTGGGAGCCCAGGCAGAGGAGGTGCCGAGAGCAAGCGAGGGCTGTGAGGACTGCCAGCACACTGTCACCTCTCAATCCCCCCTCTAAACAGGACACCCCAACTGCTGTTGGGAATTTGGCCGATGACCACTCTAGCTACTTCCTGCTGGATAGGGGTGAAGAAGGGGCCCTGCAGTTGTAGTGTCCTTCAGAGGGGAACTCTCTAGGCCAGGGGTAGTGCCAGCAGGTCGGTCCAGGGGTCCTTGGTAGAAGTTGTTAGTTGAACTCATTTGGGGTTCCATTTGTAAGACCATCTGTAGCTTGATGGCCTCGATTCTAGAGGAAACAAATTTGACAGGAAGGTTAAAAATACAGGGCCCAAAAGCGAGTAACAGCAAGATGGCTGCCATGGGACCTAGAAAGGGGAGAAGCCATGTTGCCCAATTCCAGAGATTGGTATAAGAATTTGAAAGGTGTTGTCTGATTTCAGAAGCCTTTTCCTGTAAATGCTGGGCGGCATCTCATACTATCCCCGACTGGTTAGTGTGAAAACAACATTCTTCCCCTAAGAAGGTGCAGAGTCCTCCTTTCTCAGCAGTGAGGAGGTCTAGGCCTTGGCGTTTTTGGAGAGTCACTGCTGCCAAAGAGTCTATTTGGGATTGTAAAGTAAGAATAGATTTCGTTATTTCTTGCAAACTGTCTGAGAGGCAGATATGGGTTGAAGATCCACATAAGTAGAATATGCCTTGGCTAGGAAGACAGAAATTTACCCTGGCTTTTAAAGGAAAAGGGTACACTGTTTTTTCTTTACTACTTCCATCTCTCTCTTTCTCTCTTCGACTTCTTTGTCTCTTCCTCTCTTTTTAACTCTCTCTTTGACTTTCTGTGTCTGTCCCTCTTTCTGACTCCTTTTCTTTGTCTCTGTTTCTGACACCCTCTTTAACGTTCTGTCTCTCTGTCTCTTCCTCTCTGTCTCTTTCTCTGACTTTCTCTTTCTCTCTTTCCTCCTTGCTGGTCTTTCCCTACCTCTGCCAGCCGCTCATGCTGCTGTTCTCCCCTCTCCTTCCCATTTTGATGGCTTTGGTAGTGTAAGACTCCCACCTCTTTGGGTTCCTGCACCATGTGCAATAACTCCATAACTTCCCTGTGGCATCCAGCGGGGGTTCCCAGAGGTTAGGAACTCCCATTCTTTCCATATTGCAGCATGGGCATGTAGGATTAGATAAGCATACTTGTTATCTGTATACACATTTATTCTTCTTCCCTTTCCCAGTTCTAAGGCTCGGGTAAGTGCCACTAGTTCTGCTAACTGGGCACTGGTCCCTGGGGGAAGAGGCTTGCTTTCAAGTGTGGTTACATCACTATGGCGTAACCTGCCCTTCGTATCCCATTCTCCACAAATGAACTTCCATCGGTATATAGGTTAAGGTCAGGATTAGTTAAGGGGACTTCTAAGAGATCATCTCGGGCGGCATAAGTCTGGACTATAATTTGTTGGCAGTCATGCTCAATTGGTTCCCCATCCTCTGGGAGAAAAGTGGCAGGGTTGAGGGCCACGCACGTGCGTATTTTAAGCACCAGTCCCTCAAGGAGTAGTGCCTGGCATCTAAGAGGCGGTTGTCTGATAGCCATAAACTTCCTTTGGCACCTAGTATGCCATTTACATCATGAGTAGTCCAGACAGTGAGATCCTTTCCTTGTATTATTTTGATAGCCTCTGACGCTAAGATGGCCGCTGCTGCAACTACCCTTAAACAGTGAGGCCAGCCTTTTGCTACTACATCAATTTCCTTACTTAGGTATGCCACTGGTTGTGGGGTTGTCCCACGAGTCTAAGGACTCCAAGAGCTATCTTGGCTCTCTCTGTGACGTATAAAGAGAAGTTCTGTCCTGTGGGAAGGCTTAAAGCTGGAGCTTGTACTAGAGCCTGCTTTAAGCTTTTGAAGGCTGTTTCTGCCTCTGGTTCCCTTTCAACTAGATGAGTATTTGCCCTCTGGGTTTCCTTGATTAGAGTATAGAGGGGCCTGGCTATCTCGCTGTATCTGGAGATCCATAGTCAGCAAAAGCCAGTAATTCCAAGGAATCCCCGCAACTGTTTTAATGTCTTAGGGTGAGGATAAGCCAGTATAGGCTGTATTCATTCCTTGCTGAGGGCCCTGGTCCCTTTGGCTAAGATTAGGCTTAGATATTTAACCTGCTGTAGGCAAAGCTGGGCCTTTGACCTAGACACCTTGTACCCTTGATTAGCCAGAAAGTTCAAGAGATCCAGAGTAGCCTGCTGGCACGAGGCTTCCAAACTGGCAGCCAAAAGTAAATCATCCACATATTGAAGGACCAGAGTGCCTGGACTTGAGAAGTGGCCTAGATCTTGGGCCAGTGCCTGACCAAACAGATGAGGGCTATCCCTAAACCCTTGGGGCAAGACCATCCATGTAAGTTGGGACATGTGGTCTGTGGGATCCTCAAAAGCAAAGAGAAACTGGGAGTCAGAGTGCAGGGGAATAAAGAAGAAGGCATCCTTGAGGTCCAGAACCGTGAACCATTCTGCTTCCCCTGGTATTTGAGAGAGCAGGGTATAGGGGTTGGGTACAACTGGATATAGAGGAATTACTGCCTCATTAATGAGTCTAAGATCTTGCACTAGTCTCCACTGACTGTTCGGTTTTTGTACTCCTAGAACTGGGGTGTTGCAGGGACTGCTGCATTTCCTCACTAAGCCTTGAGCTTTTAAATGTTTAACAATATTCTGTAATCCTTTATGAGCTTCAGGCCTTAAGGGATATTGCCTTTGATACGGAAAAGTGGTGGGATCTTTTAACCTGATTTGGACTGGGCAGGCATTTTTTGCCCTTCCAAATTGTCCTTCCAATGCCCAGACTTCAGGGTTGATTCCCTCCTCAAGTAGGGGACAGCAAATGGGTAACTTTTTCCCCATATTCATGTAGATAATAGCTCCAGCTTTGGCTAATATATCCCTCCTTAATAAGGGTGTGGGACTTTCAGGAATAACAAAAAAGGCATGTGAAAAGAGCAAAGTCTCTCAATTACAACTGAGGATGTGGGAGAAATACCTGGTTACAGGCTGTCCCAGGATTCCTCGGGTGGTAACGGACCTTGAGGATAGTCATCCAGGACAGGAGATTAACCCTGAGAAGGCCGCGCCAGTGTCCAGGAGGAAGGCAATTTCCTGGCCCTCAATAGTTAAACATACCCGGGGCTCAGTGAGGGTGATGACATGAGCTGGCACTTGCCCCGGGCACCCTCAGTCCTGTTGTTGCATCATCTGGTTGGGGGCTTCTGACCCAGGGAACCTTCATCCTCTGGGGCAGTGCACCTTCCAGTGATTGCCTCAGCATAGTGGACATGGACGAGGGGGCAGCTTGTTTCTCATTGGACAATCTTTTTTAAAGTGTCCTAGTAAACCACACTGATAACAAGCCCTACCAGGTGATTGGCCTGCTCCATTTTCTGTCCTCTCTGAACCACCAAGGCTTGTTTGTCTGAGGGCCATGACTAAGGCTCTGGCCTTTCTCTGATCTTGCTTTTCCTTTTGGGCCTGTTCCTCTTGGTCCCTATTATAGGACACCGAGGTTGCCAGGTTTAATAATGCCTCTTGATTTTGTTCAGGGCCCAGGGCTTGCTTTTGGAGCTTTCTCCTGATATCTGCGGCTGATTGGGTAATAAACTTATCTTTTAGAATCAATTGACCCCCGAGTGATTCAGGTGACAGGGGAGTATATTTTCTTAAGGCCTCTCATAGCCGCTCGGGGAAGGCAGAAGGATTTTCTTCCTTTCCCTGAGTTATGGCGGATATCATTGAATAATTCATGGGCTTTTTTCTAATTCTCCTTAGTCCTTCTAGAACACAGGTCAACAGATGTTTATGACTCCAGTCCCCATGATCTGAGTCAAGGTCCCAGTGGGGATCCATACTGGGGATGGCTTGCTGACTGGTAGGGAATTTGTCCCTTTCTTCAGCTGTCATTCTATCATTTACTTGACTAAGATACCGGGTATCTCCAAACTCTCGGGCTGCAGCTAAAGCCACATTCTTTTCATTAAAGGCCAGGGTTTGATCTAACAGTGGCATGACATCTCTCCAAGCGAGGTCAAAGGTTTGCCCTAGACCCTGTAGGACATCTATGTAGGTACATCTGTGTACCTATCAGGATCATCTGAAAACTTCCCCAGGTCTGCCTTGATCTGTTTTGAATCAGAGAGGGAGAAGGGGACAGGTACCCGGGTTGGGCCAAATTCCCCTCCCCCTACAGCTTGAAGGGGACATAACCTATAGCCCGGGCGTTTTTATGGTCGTTTGGAGATTTCTTTGCTTATTTCCTTCTGGGCAGGGGAGATTAGAGGAGGATTATCACTAATAGGAAGGGGAGCTATAGGGAGGCTAGGATATGGGGGTAAGCTGAGAGGTCCTCCTGTAGGATGTAAATTGTAAGCTTTGCATAGTTGTGTATTCTCCCTCAATGAAAAGAAAGCTTGGACATAAGGTATTTCACTCCATTTCCCTTCCCTCTTACAGAAAAGATCAAGCTGCAGGATAGTATTATAATTTGTACTTCCCTCAGGTGGCCATTTTTCCCCATCAGAGAGAGAATATTGGGGCCAAGCCATAGTGTAGAAAAAAATGAGCCACCTCTTTTTCAGGGTTAGTGGGTCAAATTGGTCCCAATGGCTTAGGATGCATTTCAGGGGTGAGCCTGTTGATGCATGAGTGTTTCCCATCTGAAAGACAAAACCACCCGTGGTTTTGGTTTATTTTGTTTCTCCCCCTGCCCAAGAACCCACAACGGTCCCTGGACCCTGCTGATTGGAATAGTTGCGCTCACCGATGCAGCAGCAGAAACAACCCCTGCCCAAGAACCCGCAACAGTCTCTGGACCCTGCTGATCAGAACAGTTGTGCTCACTGACGCAGCAGCGGAAACACTAGTTTTCCTCCCAGACCACATGGAGGACTGAGGAAGGTCGGATTTAGTGGTCCTTACCAATGCATTCTCGAAAACCTGCACCCTTGCCTGTCTTCCTAGACCACAAGGAGGACCGACCACGAAAAATCAGATTTAGTGGCCCTTACTGATGCATTCTCAAAAACCTGTTAGAGTCCTAAGCATTCTCCTGTTAGTATTGGGACTTTACCCCTGCCCTATAAAGATGTTATGCCCCAAAAATGAAGTGGAGGGCCATACCCTGAGGGAGGGAAGGGATCTTCAGGGTTGGAAGAGTGACACCTTTTTCCTCACTTATATGAATAGGAAGGATACAATTTCTGAGGCTCCCCATATCCTAGCTTCAGGAATAGCTTTTGTTAGGCCTGTTAGTCTCAGGAGGGATCCTAAAATTCCAGGTAGTCCCCACTATGACGGGGCTTTGGGCAAAAATCATGTCTTTCTGATTGGTGAGCCTGGGTGCCTAAAGAAGGTAACAGAGTCCTGGAGTTTATACTATAAATCATTCTTATAGGAGAAACTAGAAAAGCACCAGGGACAGGTAGCAATTTTTAGAAGTGGGTCTAACCTCAGAGAAGACAGGCGAGAGGAAGTTTGTCTGGCAGGCATTAGGACCCAGGTGGCAAGGGTGAGGATAGATAGGATAGATGGGTGAGTCTTGCTTGGGCGACATGCTTTTGAGAGTGCCGCTCATGGCCGCAGGGTCAGCCAACATGTTTTCGGGACCCTGGAGCTGCATGGCTTTCCTCTCTGTCGACCCTCGGCTCAGCCCAGAAGTACAGGAAAAGCGGAAGCTGGTTCTAGGCAAACCAACGGTCCCAACTCCAAAGAGTCAGGGGTTGTTAGAGAGCCCTTTCCCAGACAGCCTGACACCCGTGTCTTTAGTCCGGCAGCCACACTAGTCTCTTTTAACTGGCCAACAGGTGCCCGGTATTTAGCCCCCGAATTCTAAGGAAAAATAGGACAGAATAGCAAGCGAAAGGGGTCTGATGGTACTCACTGCTTGGCGATAGGCGATTGTCTCACCGCTCGGCGATAGGCAATGGTCTTACCGCTCGGCGATAGGCGAAAGTCCCTTCGTGGTTGCCAAGATGTGTCCGGAATTGGTGGGTTCTTGGTCTCGCTGACTTCAAGAATGAAGCCGCGGACCCTCACGGTGAGTGTTACAGCTCTTAAGGTGGCGCGTCTGGAGTTTGTTCCTTCTGATGTTTGGATGTGTTCGGAGTTTGTTCCTTCTGGTGGGTTCGTGGTCTCACTGGCTCAGGAGTGAAGCTGCAGACCTTCGCGGTGAGTGTTACAGCTCTTAAGGCGGCACGTCTGGAGTTGTTCGTTCCTCCCAATGGCCTTATGGTCTCACTGGCTCAGGAGTGAAGCTGCAGACTTTTGCGGTGAGTGTTACAGCTCATAAAAGCAGTGTGGACCCAAAGAGTGAGCAGCAGCAAGATTTATTGCAAAGAGTGAAAGAACAAAGCTTCCACAGTGTGGAAGGGGACCTGAGCGGGTTGCCACTGCTGGCTCGGGCAGCCTGCTTTTATTCTCTTATCTGGCCCCACCCACGTCCTGCTAATTGGTAGAGCTGAGTGGTCTGTTTTGACAGGGCGCTGATTGGTGGGTTTACAATCCCTGAGCTAGACACAAAGGTTCTCCACATCCCCACCAGATTAGCTAGATCCAGAGTGTCGACACAAAGGTTCTCCAGGGCCCCACCAGAATAGCTAGATACAGAGTGTCAATTGGTGCATTCACAAACCCTGAGCTAGACACAGGGTGCTGACTGGTGTATTTACAAACCTTGAGCTAGATACAGAGGGCCGATTGGTGTATTTGCAATCCCTGAGATAGACATAAAAGTTCTCCATGTCCCCACCAGACTCAGGAGCCCAGCTGGCTTCACGCAGTGGATCCCGCACCAGGGCTGCAGGTGGAGCTGCCTGCCAGTCCCGGTGCTGTGTGCCCGCACTCCTCAGCCCTTGGGTGGTCGATGGGACTGGGCGCCGTGGAGCAGGGGGTGGCACTTGTCGTGGAGGCTCGGGCCACACAGGAGCCCATGGAGGGGGTGGGAGGCTCAGGCATGGCGGGCTGCAGGTCCTGAGCCCTGCCCCGCAGGAAGGCAGCTAAGGCCCGATGAGAAATGGAGCGCAGTGCCAGTGGGCTGGCACTGCTGGGGGACCCAGTACACCCTCCGCAGCTGCTAGCCCGGGTGCTAAGCCCCTCATTGCCTGGGGCCGGCAGGGCTGGCGGGCTGCTCCGAGTGCGGGGCCCGCCAAGCCCACGCCCACCCGGAACCCCAGCTGGCCTGCAAGCCCATGCGCAGCCCTGGTTCCCACTGGCGCCTGTCCCTCCACACCTCCCTGCAAGCTGAGGGAGCCGGCTCCGGCCTTGGCCAGCCCAGAAAGGGGCTCCCACAGTGCAGCGGTGGGCTGAAGGGCTCCTCAAGTGCCGCCAAAGTGGGAGCCCAGGCAGAGGAGGTGCCGAGAGCAAGTGAGGGCTGTGAGGACTGCCAGCACACTGTCACCTCTCAAAAGTACAGTAGTATAGTACCTGATGCTCTTTTATAAAGGGATTTAGGCATGCCAATGACTTTAAGGAGCTGCCAGTGGATTTTTTTTAAGAGCTCTTAGTAGAATACTACTGTGAGTTTCTTATAATATTATTAAAATACCCGTCCCAGAAATGAGACAGATTCTGCAGGCTATATTCAAGGTAGCCATTAGGCACTGGGTAAGGCTCTTTTTCCTCAAAACTTGGAGTAAATTGTATAAATAACATTAAAATCATTAAGACGTTGAGGAATAGTGCATGTTTTAATGCCATTGAAAAGAGTTCCAAAGTGATGATGAATTTTTTGTTTGTTTTAGACCTGCTCTATCACCCAGGCTGGAGTGCAATGGCGCGATCTCGGCTGACCGCAGTATCTGCCTCCCGGGCACAAACCATCTTCCCACCTCAGCCTCCTGAGTAGCTGGGACTATGGGCACACACGTCCACAGCCAGCTAATGTTTTTGTATTTTTGGTAGAGTTGGGGTTTCGCCATGTTGCCCAGGCTGGTCTCGAATTCCTGGGCCCAAGTGGTCTTCCCACCTCAGCCTCTCAAAGTGCTGGGATTACTGGCATAAGCCATTGTACCTGGCTGACAATGAATTTTAAATAAGGATGTTTCTGAGTTTAGGTTGTATCTCTCTCTTTTTTTTTTTTTTTTTTTTGAGACAGAGTTTCGCTCTTGCTGCCCAGGCTGGAGTGGAGTGCAATGGCGCAATCTCAGCTCACTGCAACCTCTGCCCCTGAGTTCAAGCCTTTCTCCAGCCTCAGCCTGCTGAGTAGCCTGGATTACGGTCGCCTGCCACCACGCCCAGCTAATTTTTTTTGTATTTTTATTAGAGACGGGGTTTCGCCATGCTCACGCCTGTAATCCCAGCACTTTGGGAGGCTGAGGTGGGCAGATCACCTGAAGTCAGGATTTTGAGACCTGCCTGGTCAATATGCTTTATCTCTTTCTGGGACTTTGACATAAGAAGAGATTTCCAAAGGTTGTATTCTGCTAATGCAGTCTGGTATTTGAGAATGAGATATACCAGTGCTCACATTTTATAAGGATGACTTCATCCTTGATATGTGCTACCCCAAACATTGCAGTCGCAAGTGCATGCACAAAATAAGGGCCAGTTTTCAGTGACTACCCTATCACCATACGGACCTTCTCATGCTTGAGAGAGCCACTGGTAGCCATCTACCTTTCCTTTCCTTGTCAGTATAAATTTGGGGGATACAAATATAATTTTGTTACATGGATATATTGCATAGTGGTGAAATTAGGGCTTTTAGTGTATCCATCACCAGAATAATGTACATGGTACCCATTAAGTAGTTTCTCATCATCCACCGCCCCCAACCCTTCCAAGTCTCCACTGTCTATCCTTCCATACTCTATGTCTATGTGTACACATTATTTAGCTCCCACTTGTAAGTGAGAACATGCGTGTACCCAATTTCTTTTTTCTTTTTCTTTTTTTTTTTTTAAGACAGAGTCTCGCTCTGTCACCCAGGCTGGAGTGCACGGGCACGATCTCGGCTTGCTGCAACCCCTGCCTCCCAGATTCAAGCAAACAGATTCAAGCAATTCTCGTGCCTCAGCCTCCCAAGTTGCTAGGATTACAGGCCTGTGCCACCGCACCAGGCTAATTTTTGTATTTTTAGTAGAGACGGGGTTTCACCATGTTGGCAAGGCTGGTCTCAAACTCCTGGTCTTAAGCCATCCACCTGCCTCAGCCTCCCAAAATGCTGGGATTATAAGCATGAGCCCCTGCACCCAGCTGGTGTGTACCAAATTTCTGACTTTAAAGGAAGGGCAGTTATTTGTTCCCTGAAAGTTGAGCACAAAAAGAAGAAATAAGCTTTAGTTTCCAGTGATTAGGGATTTGAAAAATAGTTACTGGTAGTTCAATTTACTTTGTTTTTTAACTATGCCTGTTCATGCTGATCACATACAGGTTATCTCTATCTTGTTACTGGAATTGGATTGTTTCTCATTGGCTTAATTAAATTTATTGCACAGGAAGAATCTTCCTGGAACATTTAAGCTATACCTGATTTATTAACTACAGCTCTGTCATTTTCTTATAAATTAATTAAGAGTTTGATCTACCATTCCTCTTCTGAAAAGAAAACAGTGTTTCTCTACCTTTTTGGTAGAAGAGTTACTAAAAAAAACCAGCTATTATTTGTCTCTTTTTTCAACCTGGCAAAGCACAGTATATAAATATTGTTTGTTTTATCTATAACCAAATTTAATTACCTTGGAATATTACTTTTTGCCAAGTCTACTGCCAAGTTAATTTTATTAGGGTATAATTAACAGTCGTCAAAGAAAAGCTACTTAATTTATTTCCACAGGAATTCAGAAGAAAAAAAGAATATGGGTTTAAAACCAATTACTTTCCTTTAAAATTGTAGGTAAAATTCAAAGTCGCATATGTTAAAGTTTAGAACACAGAAGTAGAAATGATCAAGTTCTGCCAGCTCATTGAATAGACTAACCCTCTTTTCCATGTCCTCTGTACCTCTGTCAGAATGTTTGCTGTCATTTGTATGTATTTGAGCCAGGAACAGTGGGTTGTACAAAACAACTTCAGCATCACCATAAACTTCAGAGAAATCATGTTTCTCACAACAAAGCAGCTCTGTGCATGGCCTTTAGTTGGCTGCCTGGAAAATGACTGCACTCGACAACTGCCAGGTCAATGTAGACGTTCATGTTAATTTTTCCAGTTGGGAAACAACATGCCTATTGTTAGGGGATAGAAACGTGAGAGATTAAGCAATGAGCAACTTTACAAGCAACTAACTGAAGGAAGCTTGATTCAGTAAGAAGGGAGAAATAGTAGCTTCACTTACCATTATTAGTTTATTGCTTCTGCTACTCAGAGAAGCTGGAGGAGAGGAGAAAATAGATCTGGTCGATATTATTTCAGGGCTAGTTGGAAAGAGAATAAATGCACAAAGGAGCTTGCTTGGAGAGATGACCCCTGCATGTGAATGTTAGAAGAGCTATGTCTGCAAGGTATGAAGCTTCATTGGATTTATTTGTATTTTTAAAAAATAGAATATAGTAAAATGACCATTTATAAGGAGTATTTCAGGACACATCATTTGCCAGTTTGAACTAAGTGTTATTAAACTTAATGTTTTAAATAGATATAGTTGAGAGTGCAAATATAAAAAAAAATAAGACAGGAAAGATGTTTTTTGTTCTAGCTATTTTATTTCTTGTATAATCTTGATACTTAAATTACTTTCTTTTGGATTCAAAACAAAAATAATACTTTTAAAATATTTAGGCTGGGCTTAGTTGCTCATGCCTGCAATCCCAACACTTTGGGAAGCTGAAACAGGAGGATCACTTGAGCTTGGAAGTTTGAGACCAGCCTAAGCAACATAGTGAGACCCCATCTCTACTAAAAATTTAAAAAATTAGCTGATTGTGCTGGTGTGCACCTGTAATCCCACCTATTTGGGAGGCTGAGGCTGGAGGATCACTTGAGCCCAGGAGATCAAGGCTGCAATGAGCTATGATCATCCACTGCACTCCAGGCTAGGCTACAGAGTGAAACCCTGTCTCAAAATAAATAAATAAATATTTAGGCTATGTTTTCTAAAATTTTATACATTGTGCTGAATGCTATTTTCTTTGTAATGAAAAGCCAATAAAACATTTCTGTCAATTTTCTTGTTTTCTTTCTTTTTTTAGAGACAGTCTTGTTATGTTGCTCAGGCTGGACTCAAACTCCTGGCCTCAAGCAAGTCTCCTGCTTTGGCCTCCCAAAATGCTGAGATTACAGGCGTGAGCCACAATGCCTGGCCTCTTGTCATTTTTCTAAGACTTTTCTAACATCCTGGTTTCACCTTTGAATCTACAACCTAGCTTACTTTCTGTGTTTCTTACTTCCCTGTTCTTACTTTCAGTATGAGCAGTAAAAGGTGTAGTCAGAGAAATGTGGCTCACTCTTCAGCTCTGAGTGTCTACCTCTCACCTTGTATTTGTGCAGTTGGTGGCTGGGTATGTGGTGGTAACTGGATGAGTGATGGAGTCCAGAATAATTGCCATCATTTGTTAAATGTCTCCCATGTGGCACGTAATGTACATAGTGTCTCACTAGTCCTCACAATAATTCTATAAGAAGGGGCACTGTAAAAAGGACATTAGTGGCAATTTAGAGAAGAAGAAAGTGGGCCTTTAAGAGTTTATATAACTCCCCCAAATCACTTAACACATTTAGTTAAGAAGCGGGGTCAGGGGACAGCAGCAATGAAAAACACAAGAATTCCTTTCTGAGATGAAACGGGAGTGAAAGGCATCTCAAAGGTCTGACAATGTAATTCCCAGACCCAAGCCTCCCTGGAAAATAGAAAATGCAAAAGAAGATTAGAGCAGAAGACTAAATGTGGAACAATTTGGGATAAATAAAATCTGAGGGTCCTGGTGAGAAAGGAATTAAGAAAGCTGGCGAAGGTGTCTAGAGCCCATTTAATTTATATTTCATTGAATAAGAGGAGAATGATTATGTGAGACTTGTTAAAACTTGCATTTTGTTGGTAAAGTTTATCCTCTACTTCCCCATTGTGATTTGTAGTGGTAACCCTTAGAAAATTTCAGAACAGCCAATGTTTATTCCAGGGACTGGGTAAAAAGAGAGAAGCCTGTGTTCTTTTCTGCATTTAGCTGTGAGGAACAGAATCTCTGATCTGAGGCAGTAACTGATGTCAGTGCAATAGGTAGCCAGCAGGTCAACTCCTGTCCCTAAGGATTTATACCAGATGAAGGTCTTGTGACCTTCCAGAGGAAACAGAAAGGACAGAGAAGGAGGCAACGAAACTACTTTAAGACTTCGGTGACAGTGCTGCTCCCTCAGTGCCATCCCTCTACCCCACTACCTTTCTCCTTCTTTAGCTTTTGTTCTAAATTATTTCTCAGAGTCCCAGTAACCCTAGGTGTTATCTCTCTGCTCATTCTAGGTCCCTTTCCTTCCAGAACCCTTGCAGTTTGAGTTTACATTTTTGGAAGGGTGCCAGGGATTAGCCCAGTTAGTAGATCAAGCTTCTAAGGGTTAAACTAGTGGAGGGAGACTTTTTACCTCTACTTGTGGGGTCTTCCCAAAATCTGATGAATATGCAGAGCCCGAAACTGAGTCTGGAAAGCCAGAGAGGCCTTTGAACATATTCTAAAACTAAGGACTCTAAAAATAGGTCTTAAAAGCCAGGAATCAAGGGTTAGGGGAAGAGAAAAAGAGTTGCAGGTTTAGAGTAAGGGGGCAGCGGGCCTGGAAATTGCCAAGAACCGGCATTATAGTTTAATAGCACCAGAGTAATGGGAGGATGGGTTGGGGGTGGACAGTGTGTGTGAAGAGACCAGGAAAGGCGCAAAGTTCCTGTTGCCCATCAGGCTGAGGAGGAGAAAGAAATGTATTCCTGGCATCTCACATTGAGATTTAGAATACCTTTCTCCCTAGGAAAAAAAATACATACTAGATTAGATTTCTAGGCTAGCCTGCTAAAATAGTTTCCTCATAATGAACTTGAAATACAGATTCTAAGTATCATGAGAAAAATCTTGGTAGAAAACAGTGGGTTATCAAATGAACTTTTGAATTAGGTTCCACTAATAAGAGGGGAATCACCTGTAAATTAGAATTAAAGAAGAGTTAGCCATACTTTAGTAGTTTATCATGGCTTACACATATTCATTAAGATTATTTACTATTAATTCTTTAAAAAGTTTAAAAAATAATAGTGACACTTTTGAAGAGTATTGATTAGTTGTTTTATCAAATATCCCTCAGTTTGTCTTATCTGATATTTTCTCATAATTGGAATGAGGTTTTGTATTTTTGGCATGAAAACTACAAAATTATGTTTTCTTTTCAGTATGTTGTATCAGGGTTCATAATATTGATATGTGTTATTATTAGTGATGTTTACCTTGATTATTTTATTAAATTTGCCATCTACTAGGAAATACCTTACAGGTTGGAGGAGACTTAAGAGAAATAACTAAATGCAATGTGGGTTCTGACAGGAACCTAGGAAAAGGATATTAGTGGCAAAATTGGTGAAATTAAAAGAAGGTCTGAAGTTTAGTTAACAATATTCCAATGTTCCAATTGGTTCCAAGTACCAACGCTCATTTCCTCTTCTAGATAATTGTACTATGGTCATAAAAGATGTTAATATTAGGGGAAGAGGAGTGAAGGAAATAAGGGTACTCTCTGTACTATCTTCTGTAAATCTAATATTAACTCAAAATAAAAAGTTAAAAAATAATGCTATCTAACACTTATATAGTGCTTCCTATTTGCCACATGTACTCTGCATCTATTAACTCTGGCTCTTTTCAACAACCCTGTGAGGGGAACTGCTATTATCCCTATTTGACATATGAGGAGACCTAGATACAGAGAGGTTAGAAGCATGTCCAGTGTCACATGGCTGTGAATTGGTCACATAGCTAGAAAGTGGCTGAGTTGGAATTTGAACTGAGGCACTTTGGATCCAGAAATCAATTACAGCATACTGGCTTTCAATGTGCTATATATGCACATAGTTTAAAAAGATTCAGTTATACTCTTCTGTGAAGCAATCTCTGTTACAAGTTTTTTGGCTTTTCTTTTAATCCTTCAAAGAATAATTTACTTTCGAACATTGATAGGAAAGCAACTCACTTTGGTTTTTATTTGTAATATTCAAAGCTATGCTATGACCATGTTTTAGTCTCTCTTCAGAATCTTCTGATGGCATGCTAACAATTGTAGATGGCAACTGTGTTGGAAACTAGGGGATCCCATCTGAGTTGGTCAAAGTCTGTGAGTAAAGTGCTAATTGCTCATAATTACTATGTTATGATTAAGTACCATATGATTAAGTAGACTCAAACTTCATTCAGAATTTAACCAAATTCTGCAGTTGCTCTCATGAGTACTTTGGTTAGTATGAATGCCTTTTTCATTTTACTATTGAAATTACATTTTTTAAACTCAAAAACTGTCAGCTATTGTAACAATGACTTTGTTTGTAGTCTTTAAAATTGAAGAAAGAGTACAACATGAATTACTATACATTAGACCTTTGACAGTCTGAATGAATTGCTTGAGTTTGGTCTGATTAGTGTACCTAATGCAGAGACTGAGCTTCCTTAAATTGCCAGAGGTGTAAAGTTTCACAAGGTACTGGTTGCTGTAAAGGAAGAATGACTTTGAGTTAAATAGAGAGTTGATTAAATGCATATATTGACAGTTACTGACTCAGTAAGCTTCATAATTCTAGGAATCAATCACTGCTGATTCATATGTTTAGATATATTCATTTCTATCTTTCTGTTTCTTAGGCCAAAAAGAAAAAGAAAACCAATATTTAAGAGGTGAGAAAAGTATTTAAGAGGTGTGAAAAGTAACAGGAATTTCCTATCTATTTATACACATACACACAAACACAACAAGCCTGTAGTCTTTGCTGCAGAAGCAGCTTGTTTTTCATTCCATAGGGTATTTATTTTTTCTGTGCATTGAATTAAAATTTGTAAACAGCAGGAATTGTGGCTTGTTAAAAGAAAAACCTTAGACAAATTAAATTTAGCAGAGCTTAATTGAGCAAAGAATGATTTGTGAATTGGGTAGCCCCTCAACCAGAATAGAGAGGTTCCAGAGCTCTGTGTGGTGAAAGAAGATTATGGATAGAAAAAGGAAAGTGATGTAGAGAAAATGGAAGTGAGGTACGGAAACAGCTGGATTGATTACAGCTTGAAGTTTGCCTTATCTGAGCATAGTTTGAAGAGCTGGCTGCCCTTGATTGGCTGAAACTTGGTGATTGGCACAAGAGTAGATTACAGTCTGTTTACACATCCAGTTAGGTTACAGTTCACTGTGTATGGAGAAACCTTTAGGTTATAGTTCACAATGTATGGAGAAACCTTTAGACTGAACTTAAAATATGTAAAGAGACAGCTTTAGGCTAAACTTAATTTAACAGACTTTTTGGTTGCCTTTGGATTGGTGGGGCAGGGGAAGAATCTAATAGCAGATATTTGCTTTGCAAGGTCCAAAGATCAATTTTGTTTTCTTGCTGTCTTCTCGTTATTTTCTCTTGTTTTTTTTTTCCTTTTTTTTTTTCCTAAGCTATATTTGCATCTCCAGTCCTTTTCTCTATCCTTACTTTTTAATTGACTATAATATGGAATTGAATTTTTAAAAAAAAATCTGTTAAATTTATTTTTAAAAGTTTATTTCTTGGTCTTGCATTTAAAAGGCTGTGAATTGAACCTTTCTTCTTTCTTTAACTAAAAAAACTGTAATTAAGTGGCTCTTTGCTTAAATATGTTCTCAACTAATTTTTCTCCTTGTAGGTAGCTTAAAGGAAAAAGAAATGTCCTTTCAGTACTCTCATTACATATTCAGGCAATCCCAATTTGTATGGACACCTAAATTAAAGTAACGAGTGACTCTGACAATTTAGAGAAATGAATTAGTAAAGTTTAGTAGCATTAAGCACAGGAGGATTTACTTAAGAGAAAAAGCAGGCAAACTTTATAAACACAAGTTGGAGAACTATCAAGTTTGTACATGTCTGACAGAGATGAAGACTACAGAATAAACCACTGGCCAAATATAAGTTAGATATGTAACACTAACACATAGAATTAGCAAAGAAGATGTGGTGGGTTTATATGGAAGAAATCTGTTTGTGAGTCACTGGCTAGGAAATCAGAACCTACTTTCCTATAGATGTCAAATGGTGAGGGTGATTGTTCAGCCTGAGAGGTCCCTCCAGGGCAAGGAACCTTGTCTGATTTATCTTCCATCTCATCCTGTTGCCTTGCATGGAGTCAGGTCTTAAAAAACTCATTTCCGTAGTTCCTGGTTTATAAAGTCTAATTAACATATAAGATACCCCAAATTCAAGCCTTTGTCCTATTTTCTTCTTAACCTACTGATGTTAGATGTTTTTCTATTTTGGAACATAATACTGTTGTAGAATATTGTGGAATCATAAGTTACTGATATCATAAGTACATTGGTAATATATAACCAAGCCCAAAGAACCCTTTTTATTTCATATCAGTTTGATTTATTTTGGCCTGTGACAATCAACTGTTTTCTCTCTCATGAAAATCTCTTTTCTTGAGGCTTCTTATTCTCCTTCTCAATCTCCTTCTTGAAATCTTGTCTCTCTCTGCACCTAAATGCTAGTGTTCTCTAGGGTATTATGCTCTCTATCTGCAAGCCTACACACCTATTGGCTAACATGGTAGGCAGAATAATTATTCCCCAAAGATTTCCATGCCCTAATTCCTGGAATCTGTGAATATGTTATATTACATGGCAAAAGGAACACTGGACTTATAGTTATGGACCTCAAAATACATATATACATTGGGTGGACCCACTGTAATAACATGGGCACTTAAAAGTGGAAGAGGAAGACAGAGCAGTCAGTTAGAGAGATGCAGTGGAAGAGGCAGGAGGTATTTGATTATGAGAGAGATTCCACTTGCTGTTATTGGCTTTGAAGATGGAGAAAGTGGACCACAAACCAAGGAATGTGGGTGGCCTCTGGAGTCTGTGAATAGCCCTCAGCTGACAGTCAACAAGGAAACACAGGTCTCAATCTTAAGTCTTCAAGGAACTGCATTCTGCTAACAACCTGAATGAGCAAAGAAATTGATTCTCTTTTAGACTCTCAGAAAGTAACTTAGCCCTGCCAACACTTTGATTTTAGCCTACAGAGATCTATGTTAGGCTTCTGATCTAGGAACTTTAAGATAAGAAATGTGTATTATTTTAAGCCACTAAGTCATGATAGTTTGCACAGCAACAGTAACAAACTACTGCAGCTAATGACTCTCAAATTTAAATGACTATCTCAGATCTTTCTCTGAACTAGTCAGTTGCCTATTGGATAGCTTCTCTACAGTATCTGGCTGGAACCTCAAACTCATTACATTGAGATAAAACTCTTTTCCCTAAAACCTGCTCATATTTTTTATCTTGATGTTGCTCCTAACCATTCAGACTCCTTAGCCAGAAATCTGGGGGTCAGTTTAAACTCCTTTTCTCAAAATACACTATTTCTCTACACATCCCTACGCTATATAATTGATACCAAATCATTTTGATTTGGGGTTTATTACCACTGATTTAGGTCAAGCTCCCACCACTTCTCACTTGGATTTCTCAGGTAATCTCCCAACACATCTTCCTGCCTCTCGTTAAAATGTCTTGGTAATTTATTCTTCTGTTCTATGAAAGTGACCTTTTCAATCAGATTATGTTTCTCCTCTACTTCATGGTTTCCCATTGCCATTTCAGTAAAGTTCCAATTTCTAAGCATTACACACAAGGCTCTTTATGATCTGATTCCTCTTTCCTCCCCAACTTTTTAACTCTTTGTGTTCCATAAAACATATCATGCTGTCCAGCTGTATTAAATGGCTTGCATTTTCTTGAACATGTGCTATGTATGCCATCAGTGCCTTGTACATACTTTTTTATCTGACTGGAAGGCCCTCCTTTCTTTGTTTCCCTAACTCCTACTTCTTTAGTCTTCAACTGAATTGTCACTTTAGTTAGGGGCTCAGTAAATGTTGGTTTAAAGAGTAAATGAGAAGAATGCCAAAGAATAAGGATTCTGAACCACTGAAGTGGATTTTTACACGAATTTCTAGAGTCTCTTTCCCTAAAGGACAATTTTAGATGGCAATGTTTCTGGAATAGTTTGAAGGTACCTTTTGTTAGTTTTATGTAAATGCTAAGAAGAGAGCATTTGAGTTTGGTATTTGGAGTAGGAATAGACAGGAACTCACTAAAGAATTACTTCAGAAGAGAAAGTCATTATGGATGATGGTCTCATGTAAGAAAGCTACCAGACCTACTCATGTAATCATCCACTGTTCTTATCTGCAAGAGGGATTACCCCTTTTAGTTTTGCTTCCTATTTTTTAAAAGCTAAGATATCCTGTTCCAGAGAGAGTAAGCTTACATTAAAAAGCATTAAGTATCTTTAGTTTTCTTTTAAATTTGACTTATGTTCTAATGATAGTGACTTCATGGGGGTTTCCAACCTTGGGAAAAAAGTTAATAACTATTTTTTTAGGTTTATTATGAGAACTATACAGTTTAGTCAATATAAAATATACAGTGCCTTGTGTGTAATTAAGTAGTTAATAAAGGCTAGCTATTGTTATAAATTATCATTATTGCTAAGCATTTAAAAATGATCCACCATTTTGCAGAGATTTAAGCATCTCAGAGCATCTCATCCTTATGTGAAAGAAAAATAAATCTTTTTTTTTTTTTTTTTGAGACAGAGTCTCGCTCTGTTGCCCAGACTGGAGTGCAGTGGTGCGATCTCGGCTCTCGGCAAGCTCCGCCTCTCGGGTTCACGCCATTCTTCTGCCTCAGCCTCCCGAGTAGCTGGGACTACAGGTGCCTGCCACCATGCCTGGCTAATTTTTTGTATTTTTAGTAGAGATGGGGTTTCATTGTGTTAGCCAGGATGGTCTTGATCTCCTGACCTCGTGATCCGCCCACCTCAGCCTCCCAAAGTGCTGGGATTACAGGCGTGAGCCACCGAGCCCGGCCCCAAGTCACATTCAAATGCTCAGTAGCTACATGTGGTGGCTAGTGGCCATTGAACAATACACTTCTAGCTATTCTCTCTGTAAGGAATGCTTTCCTACAGCTAATCACTTATTTAAGTCCCTTACCTCCTTCAGGTCTTTGCTAAATTTCACTCTCTCAGTGAGGCCTACCTTGACCACTCTATTTAATACTATAGTGTGCCCCAACTCCCCACACTTCACACTTCTTCATTCTTTATCTCTTTCACTGCGTAATTACTAATTTCTGATTTTCATTGTTTATTGCCTTCCTTCTTTTTCTCTACTACTTCATGGACGGAAGCTTCCTGGAGGCAGGGATTTTTATTTTGTTCACTGACAACATCCCAACACCTAGAATAGTGCTTAGCCTATAGTAGGTGCTCAGTAAACATTTGTAGATTAAATGTAATGAAGGAATGAGTCATTGCAAAAACTTGTTACAATTATAAATAAGCATATACTAGATTCAAGACATAATTCAGAAAGAGTTAAAAGCATCACTGACCAAATCTCTCTTAACTAGGTCTTGAATATATTCTCTGTACCTTATACCATTTTAAGCTGGGAGTAATGGGGAGAGAAATGAGGAGTTTAAAATGAGATTAAAAGAAGCTTATAATCTGTAGTTAGGAAGACAAGATTCACAAAAAGAAACTAGGAAAAAATCCTGAATTTTGTTGAAAAAATTAGAAAACGGACTTACAATAAGGTCTCTCCGGTTGTGCCATATATATTCCTTTGATGAGAATTTCCCAATAGGTATTTAAGTAGTCATGTATTTATATATCATTATTTGACAGAGACTCGGAGAACATAAAAACAAGAAAGCTAAAAGTAATATAAAGCCTGCACTTGAAAATTAGTTTAAAACAATGATAGTGAAAAATAGAATAATTTTGGCATTAAACATTGAATTTATACAAATCTTTTAGAGTTTCATGTATTATACAAAGTTCTGAGGAAAAAATTATTTTGAACCTAGAATTATATACTAGCCAACTGTTCATCAGATTCACATTTCAAAAATGAAAGCACTGAAAATGTTTATCTTCCATGCATCTTTTTTAAGGAAATAATTTCAGAATATATTCCTACAAAACAAAGATAAATATGAAGCAAAAAGCTGTAGATGCAGTAGCATGAGACAAAAAATAAATTAAAAAAATAAGACCACTGTAGAGTACAAGAAATGGAAAAAGTACCCAGGGATTCAATTGAAAGATTTTCTAGTCTCCTAGTTGTTGGCCTGGAGAGCAGTTTGTCCAGGTTAGAACTGGTCTTCAAGAATAAGAACAAAATGGATTCCAAGCAATAGAATTGGAAATAGAAGCACATTAGGTACACGATGGAGACAAATACTACTTTTCCCAACAACCACCACGATCACCACTACCATCACCACCAAAAAAGGCACTCAGAAACTAAAGGAAAAATAAAAAATTTTAGTGATCTAAATATGAAAGAGACAAAAGTGGGGCATGATTTTAAGGGATTAGTGGAGTATGGGAAAGGAATATTCATTTGATCTTGACATAAAAATGTTTTGTTTTGAGTGTGAATAGTGATCATGACATTGAAACAGCAGAGATGGAAATAAAATTCTAACTTGTGTCTTGTCTTTATACTAAAGAGTATATAGCTGGTTGCAATAAACTTGCAGTAAACTATACTTTTGATTTTTAATTTTAGAATAGACCTTTACTTAAAGCATGGCTACAGAACAAAAAGCAAATGTTATTACATTTTGACAACATAAAGATAAAAGAACTACTGATGGAAGCTGGGAGGTGAAAGGCAGAAAGGAGGTGAAGGGAAGGGTAACAGTGCTAACGTCCTCTTATTACAAAATGAGTACCAAAAAGAGAATATTGAAAGTGGATGCTTTAAAATATACTAACAATATTGCTTCAATTATCAGTGTTGGTAGAAAGATGGGAGTTGGAATACTGAGTAAATTTTTTTTTTTTTTTGAGACAGGGTCTCACTGTGTCACCCAGGCTGGAGTGCAGTGGCAAGATCATGGGTCACAGCAACCTCCACCTTCCAGGTTCAAGCGATTCTCCTGCCTCAGCGTCCTGAGTAGCTGGGATTACAGGCACCTGCCACCATGCCTGGCTAATTTTTGTATTTTTAGTAGAGACGGGGTTTCACCATGTTGGCCAGGCTGGTCTCGAACTCCTGAGCTCAAGTGATCTGCCCACCTTGGCCTCCCAAAGTGCTGGGATTACAGGCGTGAGTAATGGTAGCCATAGTGGTGGTGAGTTCAATCAAGGAGGAAGTGTTTGCAAAGCAAAAATTGTGAGGCACACCGCTTACCACCACAAAGTTCAAAAACAAACAATTACAAATATGGCGAGCTCACTGAGTGCTTTTGTACTGAATCATTTAATCTTGTGCATTTGTATTATTATTGTATACTTTTGGAATTTTTATTTTACAATAATTGGTGTTCATTCATTCATTTCCAAACCTGTTCACTTAACATGACGATCTTTGGGATGTGGGAGGAAACCAGAGTCCCTGGAGAAACCCACACAGACATGGGGAGAATGTACAAACTCCACACAGACAGTGGTCCTGGCTGAGAATCAGTTTTTTTTCTCATTAATGGTATAATGAAATGGCCTTATTCAAGGACCTCCTGAACCTCCCACACTCTGATATAACCCTCCAACACACACACACACACACACACACACACACACACACACACTCGTTGAAATCATTACCATAGAGACTCCTTGTCCTTGATAAGAATGTGTCTCTCTCACTGAAATAGGGGGAAAGAAAGTTGAGAATTAAAGCCTAGAGGCCTAAAATCTACCAATAGGATGTGTCCACAAATATAATATTACATTATAATAATATATACATATATGAATATGTTGTATTATATAACATCAATATATTAAATATAATAAAGCAATCTAATCATTATATATTGAATGGTGTAGGGATAATACGCATTATTTTGAAAATACTAAATAGATATGTGTTTCATTCCCTTTATAAAGTCTGTCTGTACTCCGTAACCTTTAAGATTATCCTTAGTAGTCTGAAGGAAGGAAAAGGTTGATAATGCCAGAATAAGAAGTACATAGGATAAAGGTGAAAGAAATAGCACATAGGAAGTATGCCTAACAGGAATTGGGAGTGGAAGACCTGATTCTAGAACAGAGAAAAGGAGAAAAGAGAATTCAGACTCCTGTGGCTCCTCTGGACTGAAACCCTAGAAAGCATTGATGTAGGGGTTTAGAAACACCCTAGTAATTTTCAGGGAATCTTTTAGCAGCAGAGATTTTTTTCTTTTCATACTTCTCCTTGTGTTATAGGATCTTTGGGGTGTTGATTTTCTTCCCCTGTAAACCTCTGTTGCCAGTGGGGCCTTTGCCACATTTCTTGTCCTGCGTCCAGGAAGAATGAGGTATGCAGACAAATGAAGGGTGAGGAAGAAGAAGAGGAGATTTATTTAGTGCTATAACTGCTCAGAAGGAGACCCACAGTGGGTAGCTCCCCTCTGTGGGCAGGCAGGTCGTCTGTCAAGTGTTCAGCTCTCAACAGAGAGGAGGCCCTGGAGATGGCAGCTCCTCTCTGCTCGCTGGTCATCCTGAGGTCTGCTTTTCTCTGCAGGCAGGTCATTCGGCAGTCTCTGCAGATCTCTGAAGCTATTAGCAGAGAGCGTAATTAGCAGAGAGGGTAGCTCCTCTCTGCTGCTGGTCATCCCATCGTCTGCTCAGCTCTGGCTGAGCCCGGCTATTTATGGGCCTCAGAAGGGAGGAAGTGCACACTGGTTGGCCCATGGGTGGTCATGGGCAGGCCTGGAAAAGGCACCAGTGTCCACTCCAGTCAGTGGAACTGGCAGCCTGGGCCCCAGCCTTCAGGCCCTCCCTGACCTGACAGAAGGACCTTACTGGAGACCCACCCCCTTCCACCTGGGACTCTGCCTCCCACTGCTCATGACACCCAGGCTCAGCCTGACTTTGCTCCAAGATTGGAGCAGGAGCCAACAGCAGGGAGAAGCCAAGCAGTGGGAGCAGGCACTTTTAAGCTTGTGAGGGCAGGGGGGCCTTCCCAGGCCCCCAAGAGTGCAGGGATACCTGAGTCTGCTGCCATAGTTTGGGCGGTTGCACCCCTGCCCAGGAGGGCAGGGCTCCTGCCTGCTCTGTGGAACAGGCAGCCCTGGCCACACCTTCCTGCCACAGCTGGGATGATGGCAGGCCAACTGGAGTGGCTGCCACCATCACTTGGGCAAACTGGAGAATTTTTAAGGTCTCTTAGAAAAAGCATTATATTTAACAAGTTGAACATAACAAAGTAGCAGAATGAGTTGGGAAAGGACAAAAGATTCCAGTTTTCTAAAATCAAAGTTGTCATGATAGAATTCCTAGGTTTCCCTTTGGGCTTAGGGAAGGTAACTGGGGTACAAACCAGTTTATGATCTTCTTTAAGAAGATGCCCGCCAAGGGCAAAGGAGTGCATCTTGAGTTTGTGGGAGGCCCACCGAACAGGGTGAAAGGACATAGAAATTGTTTGTCTTTAGAATGCCCAATGCCAGGAGGCTATGATGGGGGAATTTAGCAAACAGTTTCCCAAAATCTATAAAAAAACACTAAATTACTGAGCTAGCAATTAAATGTCACCATTGCTGGAGACCAGACTAACAGCTAGAACTAACAGAGAACAGAGAACAAACTACAATTTTTCCCAGTGTCAGTATGTCATAGTGTGAGGAATCATGTGCAAAAAGGAATATGTATTTCTCTTTATTGGAAATCAATGTAGTTCACAAACCCCCATGTAAAACACTAATCTTGTCAGTTAAAATTTGGTAACAGTAAAAACACTTAATCTTGTCAATTAAAATTTAGTCACTTCAAAGTTGAAAGTTTTCTTTGAATAAATATTGAAATTCAGAGTTCTTTTTCTTCCTAAGAGCAGTGGCCTGCCATTGAAGAAATATCTTGTTCTGGTGCTGACCTCTAGCGGTCATTGGCCTTCCCCGAGGTATCTGATCCTGCTTGGTCTTTGGCTGATAGAAATTTGCACTCACCACTGCAATGTCCTGCCTTGGCATCCAGTCTCTAAGATATAAATACCTCGTATTTATCTTACCACAACCCTAGGCTCCTTTGACTCACCTAGTTCTCTTTCCTCATCTTTCATGGGCCATTGCATTACAGATACTTTACTGTGGTAGTTTTCAAATTGGGATACATATATATCTGGGGGTACACAAATTTCAGGGAGTATGTAGGCAAGATAGTTTTTGTTGTTGTTTGTTAAAATTTGCCTTATTTAGGTATGATTTATGTAAATAAAATTCACAAATTTGAAGTGTACAGTTCTGTGACTTTTGACAAATGTATATCATCATGTAACATCTACTACAATCATGATATAAAACATTTCATCACCCAAAAAATGTGTTCCCTCATGCCCATATTGTGGCATGTATTAATAGTTTATTCTTTTTCAAAGCATGTTTATTGAGATATAATTCACATACAATACCATTCATTAAGGAAGACTGGATAAAGAAAATGTGGTACATATACACCATGTAATACTATGCAGCCATAAAAAAGAATGAGATTATGTCCTCTACAGGAACATGGATGAAGCTAGAGGCCATTATCCTTAGCAAACTAATGCGGGAACAGAAAACCAAATATCACATGTTCTCACTTGTAAGTGGAAGCCAAATCATGAGAACACATGGACACAAAGCGGGGACCAACAGGCAGTGGGGCCTACTTGAGGGTGGAGGGTGGGAAGGGGAAGAGGATAGAGGATCAAAAAAAAATAACTGTTGTGTACTAGGCTTAGTACTTGGGTGATGAAGTAATCGGTACAACAAACCCCTCTGACACGAGTTTACCTATATAACAAACCTACACATGTACCCTTGAGCCTAAAATAAAAGTTTAAAAGAAAAAAAATTCATTCATGTAAAGTATTCACTTGTATGGGTTTTGTTTTTGTTTTTGTTTTTAAGAAATGAGGTCTCACTGTGTTGCCCCAGTGGCATTGAACTCCTAGGCTCAAGTGATCCTCCTTTAGCTACTCCAACCACTGTGCATGGCTTAAATAGTTTTTATTGTGTGTACAGATTTGTGCAACCATCACTGCAATCATTTTTAGAACTACTGATACATGCAACAACATTGATAGATTTCATAGTGTTATGCTAAGAAGTTAGTCATAAAAAATTACATACTGACTGTATGATAATAGTTAACATGTCATGCTGGGAAAGGCAAAACTGGTGACAGGAAGAAGATCAGTGACTTCCAGAGCCTTGGGTGAAGGGAGGAGATTGACTACAAAGGACATGTGGTGACTTTTTTGGGGAGATGAAATGTTTTCATTACTCTAAAAAGAAGCCTAGCACGCATTAACAGTCTTCCTCATTTCCCCATTATACGTCCAGCCCTAAAAAAATCATTAATCTACTTTCTGTCTGTATAGATCTGTCTACTCTGGACATTTCATGTAAATGTATCAGTACTTAATTCCTTTTTTTTTTGAGACAGAGTCTGTCTCTATCACCCAGGCTGGAGTGCGGTGGCACTATCTCAGCTCACTGCAACCTTCACCTTCCGGGTTCAAGCGATTTTCCTGCCTCAGACTCCCTAATGGCTGGGATTACAGGCACGCGCCACCACACTTGGCTAATTTTTGTATTTTTAGTAGATACAGGGTTTCACCATGTTAGCCAGGCCAGTCTCGAACTCCTGATCTCAAGTGATCCGCCTGCCTCGGCCTCCCAAAGTCCTGGGATTACAGGCATGAGCCACTGCATCCAGCCTTAATTCCTTTTTATTGTGGAATAATATTCCAGTGTGTGGGTATATCACAGTTTGTATATCCATTTACTAGTTGGTGGACATTTGGCTTGAAATCTAGACCACATTTGACTATTATATTTATAGATATATTTATATTTATATTATATTATAGATAATACTGCTATGAACATTTGTGCACAAGTGATTGCGTGCACATATAACATACCTAAGATGTAGGCCTCAGAGTGGAATTTCTGGATCTTGGGCATATACCCAAGATATATGCCTAGGAGTGGAATTTCTGGATCATGTAGTAACCCTATGTTTTAACATTTTGAGGACATTTGTTCCTTTTTATTGCTGAGTGTTATTTCATTTGTTTATCCATTTACCAGTTGATGACATTTGGGTTGTTTCTACCTTTTGACTGTTATGAATCAACCTGCTGTGAACATTTGACAGGTGTGAACATACACTTTAATAATTTCTTTTAAGTATAATGAATTCCTGTAAGTAGAATTACTGGGTCATATGGTAAATATATAAGTTTAACTTTATGAAAACTGCCAAATTGTTTAAAAAATAGCTGTATCATCTTGCATTCCCATCAGTAATGTATGAAAGTTTCAGTAGCTCCATATTCTCATCAACATTTTATGTTGTTAGTCTTTAATTTTAGCCATTCTAGTGGATGTATAGTGGTTTTAATTTGCATTTACCTGATGCTAATAATGTTGAACATTGTTTTCTACTTGTTTGTCATTTATATATCTTCCTTTGTGAAGTGTCAGTTCAGATCTTTTGCCCATAATCATTCAATAAAATAATCATTTTATCCTTGCTTGAAAAAGCTACAGTCTTTATTCAATCCAATTTAGCTTAGTCTGCATCTACCATGGAACTGAATGTAGCTGGAGAAAAATACAACCATCTTAAGTGATTTCATTTTAAATTCAAGTAGTCCCTTAATGCAGCCCAGCAATCATAAGGCATTCACTCTTCTCCTTTTCTAGATGACTATTTCATTCTTTCTCCAATTTCTTCAAATCTCTGTCACTTAAACCATCATCTTTTGTTACTACTTTTTTGAGAAAATTGAAGCAAGTAGAAAAGAATTTTTATTGCAACCCACTTCTTTCCAGCATCTGCCAATATACTGTGCCTTTCCTCCTGTTCATATTAGATGAACCTCTCCTGCTCTTATCTAAGGCCACCTCATCTGCTTGTATGCTATGTCTCATCCCCTTTTGCCTACTCAAGAAGATTGACCCAATCATTCTACCATCTCTTTGCTATATTATTAGTTTTTTCCTCTATCTACTAGATCATATCCAACATGCTGGTTTTTTTCTGTCTTTAAAAATATTTCTGACCAAGCACAGTGGCTCATGCCTATAATCTCAGCACTTTGGAAGGCCAAGGCAGGCGGATCATTTGAGGCCAAGAATTCAAGACCAGCCTGGCCAACATGGTGAAACCCCGTCTCTACTAAAAATACAAAAATTAACCAGGCTTGGTAGTGGGCAGCTACTCTGGAGTCTGAGGCAGGAGAATCGCTTGAACTGGGGAGGCAGAGGCTGCAGTGAGCCGAGATAGGGAGGCGGAGGCTGCAGTGAGCTGAGATCGTGCCACTGCACTCCAGCCTGTGTGACAGAGCGAGACTCCATCTCAAAAAAAAAAAAAAAAAAAATTCTTGGACTCTCTTCTTTACCTTTTCCCTGGTCCCATCATCAAGCTATACTGCCTCATTCCTTTTATGTCCTTTATAGAAAAACTCCTTGAAAGAGTTGAAGATATTAACCATCTCCAATTCCTCTTTTCATTCTTTCTTAGGCCATTCTAACCAGGCTTTCATCTCCACTGTTCTATCAGACCTGCTCTTAATCAAAACTTTCAATATCCTCCACATTGCTAAATCCAATGGTCAGTTCTCAGTCCTCATCTTACTTGACCTATCAGAAGCTTTTAACACATTTGATCTTTCCTTTCTTTTGTAAATATTTTCTTCACTTGAGTTCCAGGATACTTTTTCCACACATGATCTTCTCCATGTCAATCAATGACAACTCCATCCTTCCAGCTATTCAAGCTAAAAATCTTGGAACTATTCTTTACTCCCCTCTTTTTCTTGCAGCCCACATCTAGTTTGTCAGTACATCCTGTTGCCTCAATCTTCAAATTATATCCTGCATTTAAGTCTAAACATTTTTTTTTGTTTTTGTTTTTGAGACAGGGTCTTACTCTGTTGACCAGGCTGGGGTGCAGTGGCACCATCATAGCTCACTGTAATCTGGAACTCCTGGGCTCAAGAGATCTTCCTGTCTTAGCCTCCCAAGTAGCTAGGACTACCGACATGTGCCACTGCACCTGGCTAATTTTTAAAATTTTTTTGTAGAGACAAGGTCTCCCTGTGTTGCCCAGGCCAGGACTCCTGGCTTCAAGCCATCCTCCTGCCCTGGCTTCCAAATCTCTGAGATTACAAGCACTTTAACTGTATAATAAATTGATATCTTTATAGATCATTTCCATTTACTTTTTTGTGAGTTATTACATTTTTGAAAATACAGTAGACTTTTAGAACCCACAAATGCTTTTTCTTATCGTATCAGGAAATACTGTGTCTTATCTACAAAAGTCGGATTTTTAACAGGCTCAAATAAAAATGGCCTGTTTCTAACAACCAAAGAAACAACAAAGCAACAACATAAACATACACTCAGACATCCACTTCATACCACCTCAGCAACAGCAACAACACACATACACACACATCTACTTCTCATTACGTTTAATGCTGCCTTCCTGATTCAAGCCACCATAATCTCTGCTGGCATTATTATAATAACCTGTCATTTAGTCTTCTTACATTCACGCTACAGACCATTCTCAGCATAACAGCCAGAGTGATCCTCTTAAAAAATAAATCAGATCATCTTATACCTCTTTTTAAAACCTGTGATTTGCTCCTTTTCTCTTAGAGTGAAAGCCAGTGTTCTTACAGTGGCCTACAAAGATTGACATGGTCTTCCCACCACCCCCTTACATCTCTGACCTTATCTTGTATGTTCCAACCATATTGGCCTGCTTACTATTCCTCAAACAAAAGTAGGCATTCTCTTGTCTCAGGGCTTTAGTAGGTGCTATTCACTGTGTTTGACTGCCACAGTCTTCATGGCTGATCTCTTTCAAGTCTTTGCTCAAATACCACCTTTCAGTGAGTCTTCCCTAACAATCCAATTTAAATTGCAAACACTCCATGCGCTCCTAGTCTCCTTTGTGCTACTTATAAACAAAAGCCAAAACCATAGCACTCACTACATTGTAACATACTTGCATAATTTACGTACTTATTTTAGTTATTTGACTACCTTCTCTCACAAGAATATAAACTTCACAAAGGCAAGATATTTATCCATTTTGTTCACTGGTATACCTCTAGTACCTAAAACAGTTCCTAGCACATTGTAAGGACTCAAATATTTGTTCAATGAATGAATGAAAGAAATTTAGTTAAAAACTGGAACAAAACAGGAATGGAGGCCAGCGACAGGAGAACTTCTCTACCTCATTTCCTGTAGGCCTACATGCTTGGAACTTAAAAGCAGGTTGTTGTGAGCCTAAGGCTTGAAAACATGCAAACTTTCTCTTTTCTTTCTAACCAAACTCCTGCTTTTTAAAAAATCATATTATTTCTGGGAGTGAGTCTGTGCTGTGTATTTAATCTTGGATTGCCAAGCCAGTGAGGTGGGAAAAGGTTGGAACGTATCTCGATTCTAAAGAGTAGAGTTGGATTTTGTAAATATAGGTGTATTTCATGATAATTTAAAATGTTTTCTTGAAGTAATATATGTGTGTACAAAAAAATACACATATCATAAGTATATAGCTCACTGAATTTTCACAAACTGAATTTGTCAATGTAATTGGCATCCATAGCAAAAAGCAGAACCCAGCTAACATCTGAGATGCTCCTCTGTGCCCTTTCCAGTTACTAGCTACTACCCAGGGTGACCACTATTCTGACTTCTCATGCCTTGGAAGTGTTTTGCCTAATTTTGTTCTTGATATAAATTAAATCATACAGTATAAACATGCTTGTATCTCTTTTTTTACTCAAAATTTTGTTTGTGAGATTTATCCACATTGTTATATATGGTCAGAGTTTGTTCGTTTTCATTGCTATATAAAATTTCACTTACAGTTTAACCATTCTACTGTTGATGGACATTTGGTTTCCAGTTTGGGGGTTATGATGAATAGTGCTACTATCAACATTCTATTAATGTATTTTGGTGTATGTATGTGTGAATTTCCTTGGACATTTTTGTGTTTTTTAAATCCACAGTCAGTGAACCCTAAGTGTTCCTCAGCATTGCAGTCAGTATATTTACCATGTATGCGTTACTCAAATGACAGCTGTAGTGGCAGGCATTACCAAATCCTTCCCTCCTTAATGTTATCACTGGACTTTGTCTATACTTGGGATTCTTAACATGTTGTATTTTGGTTAAGTATGCGTATTCATGTTTTTTATTAGATTTTGAGTGCTTTTTAGTACTTTGTTTTACTTGCTTATGTATCCCGACTCCTGACAAGGTACCTGAAATATAGTAAGCTAGTTGAGCGAATGGTGATAGCTGTCACCATTGCCAGTGATTAACAAAGCAAGTTTCCCTAGTTATGTGAATCACTTAGCCTAGAGTAAAATCCATGCTTTAGTTTGATATCTCAGTGTCAAAGGATTAGGAATGGGAAGTCATTTCTCTCTGAGAGAAGCCCAGAACTGTGGGCTCAGAACTGAATGTGCTGTGTGGCTAAAGGGAATTGCTATGGCTTTACAAGCCTCTTGGAGATTTAAAGTGTTAACAGCAGTGATTCCAAGGCATAGTGTGGGGGGGCCAGATATAAATAGCAGAACACAAGTAGCGTAATGTGCCACTGCCAAGCCACTGCTGGGGGTGTTTATAAAAAGAAAAGCATTCCTGTCTCAGCTCTCACTGTCAACAACATCCCATCCTGAAGACTCGCTTACCACAACTGAGAGTGGGGAGTCAGTTTGAGGCCTAGCATCACTTAAACTTCCTCCAAAGGCACAAAAGCCAGGTAAACCTTTTGACTTATTTACACTCAGACTAAAGAAATGAACAATTTTTAGGAAAATCCTGATCAAAGCTTGCTTAAAACATATTGCCTTGTGACAGATATCTATCATCTTATATTCAAATCTTTTTTGGAAAGAGAAGTTTAACGCAAAGTAGCATGTTGGTACTATATTTTAGTATTTTTAGTGAAAACAAAACAAAACTGCTTCTGAAGAAATATGGGAAATTGAGGCCAAAATGATCTATAAAAGGGAAGACTTTCTCCCTTCCCCTGTGCTGTTCATTCTCATTTTTAGAATCCAGAATATGGTGATTGGTAGGATAAAATAGAAGCTTCATTTGAGTTACATTATCATAAATACTGGGATGAATATTAGGCATTCGGCCAATAGTTGTATAATCTTAGAATTGCTGCCTACCCAGTTCCTACTTATTCTTGTTCCCGCCTTCAGAAAGTTATGTAAGACACTTATTTTACCCTCAGGCTTCTCTTGATTGTATTTGGGGGAAGGGGGCCATCTCTGACAATCCACTGCTTTGTACCACTACTGACCTCATCATCTCCTCTGTCCCACTCAAAAGGGCATGACAATGTGCAAAGAGGATAGAAGAATGGATAATGTGCATGGACATATTCCTGGGGAATTCTTAGAAACTGGGAGCTAGGGGACCAATTTGAGACTGCTGTTTTTTAGTCTGATTGTGTTATTTCCTGTGCATGCTGAGGGGAGATTTAGAGATGGGAAGAAAATATGACTCCCAGTGACTGTGGTGGGAGAGATGACATGTCTGGAGGAGTATGGAAATGCACAGACTTAATCTTGAGCAAATCACTGAAATTCTAAGGCGTTTTTGATTCCTCGTCTGTAGAATGAGAGCATTAGACCACTAGATAAAGCCTAATGGCTCTTGTAGCCCGTTAGGAATTTATTGATAATCACTTCCTGACCATGATGCTATCCACTCACATTCTAAATGAAAAAATACACATCATCCTATTCTACTTCCCTACACCTCTTTTTTGAGTCTACTGAATTGAAATTTCTTTATTTTAATTTAGAAAAATGAAGACGGGACATTTTGAAATAGTCACCATGCTGCTGGCAACCATGATTCTAGTGGACATTTTCCAGGTAATGTTGGGAATGGGAAGCATGTGGTCATTGGAATGGAAATTCGTTTTTTTTTTTTTTTTTGAGACGGAGTCTCTCTCTGTCGCCCAGGCTGGAGTGCAGTGGCGCGATCTAGGCTCACTGCAAGCTGCGCCTCCCAGGTTCACGCCATTTTCCTGCCTCAGCCTCCCCAGTAGCTGGGACTACAGGCGCCTGCCACCACGCCCGGCTAATTTTTTGTATTTTTGGTAGAGACGAGTTTTCACCATGTTAGCCAGGATGGTCTCGATACCCTGACCTCGTGATCCGCCCACCTCGGCCTCCCAAAGTGCTGGGATTACAGGCGTGAGCCACCGCGCCTGGCCTGGAATGGAAATTCTTGATATAACATTACCTGAGGCATCTGTGTGTCTTGATGGTGGAAATGAAAGTAGGTAGGATAGGTAAATTAATTTATTATAAGTAGCTCTTTTCATTTTAAATATGTGACAGATTAACTGTAAAAAGTTGAAAAAATTAAAATTAAGCAAAAAGAGGAAAGTAAAGATTATTCATAATTCCTCCACTCAGAGGGAATGATTCCCAACCTGTTGGTGTATACAGGCTTCTTGGCTTTTTTCTATGTGTATACTGTTTTTAATTTACAAAAATGGGTTCACACTGTACATAGAATTTTTTCTTTGCATTTTAAGTTAATACTATGCTGCATGTCACGCATGTCATCAGATATTCTGAATATATGTTTTTCTCCAAATAAGATAATGCTGCATTGTTTGATTACATGTTTTTTAATTAATGACCATTTTCCCACATTTTTTTTTCTGGCAGAACTTTTATGATTTTATTTGCAAATGACTCTTTAAGTATCCTGTAACATATTTTTATGTAAAATATAATATTTCACTTGATTTTTTTTCCCCACGTTGTTAGCTGCCACATTACTTGTGGGTATTTGTGCACCATTTTAGATGCCTTTTTAAAAATACCTTAAATTCTTAAACTGTTATCCTTTTTTGAATTTAATATTCTAATCCATTTTCTATAGAATCATTGTGTATCCTGTTGCCTGTGTTGCAGTATGTTTTTTATTGAAATATAATTTACATACCATAAAAATTCACCATTTTTAGCTGTATACCTCAGTGGTTTCAGTATATTCATTATGTTCTGCAACCATCACCACTATCTGATTGCAAAACATTTCCGTCAGCCCAAAAAGAAACCCTGTACTTATTAGCAGTCAGCCCCAATTTTCTCCATCCCTCATTCCCTGGCAACCACTGTCTACTTTCTGTGTCTATGGTTTTGCCTATTCTGGATATTTCGCCTAAATGGAATCATACAATATGTGACCTTTTGTGTCTGGCTTCTTTCACTTAGCATAATGTTCTCAGGAGTCCTATCAGTACTTCATTCTTTCTTATAGCCGAGTAATATTCTATTTCATGGCCGTACCGCATCTTGTTTATCCATTTATCAGCTGATGGACATTTGGGTTGTTTCCACTTTATGGCTATTACGAATAGTGGTGTTGTGAACATTTATGTACAAGTTTTTATGTGAACATGTGTTTTATTTTTCTTTTTAAAACATTTTCTAATCATATAGTCTTGACATATTGAGATACTACAAACACTATTTGGTTATTTGGTAGCATTACAGAGTAAAGTTTACTTATATATAGGAAATATATATGTAAGAATGAATTTGGGGGTTATGATTTATGATTCATAGCAAAATTGCCTATTGTTGTGAACATGTTTCACTTCTCTTGGATGTACACCTAGTAGTGGAATTGCTAGGTTGTATGGTAATTTTATGTTAACTTTTTTAGGAACTGCCAAACTTTTTCACACTAGCTGCATGGTATTACAATCCCACCAGCAGTATATTAGGGTTCTAATATCTCTGCATCCTTGTGTTACATGTTACTTGGTTTTTCATCATTTATAGCCATCATAGAGGATATGAAGTGGTATTTCATTGTGGTTTTGATTTGGTTTTCAATATACTCTTGCAACATAATTTAAGTGTATTTGTTCTATAATTGTTTCATGATTTGCTTAGCCAATTTCTCTCCTTGACCTTTAGGTCATTTCCATATTTTTGTAAGAAATTTTTGGTAATTGAATTTCATCAGTATGGGCTTTTTTTCTCAGTGGTTATATCAGAGAAATATAATCACCTTGTTCACCTAGCCTTTTGTACCTGTTTTTTAGTACCTGTTCAGTTGTCCCTGAATAGTGGTGGCATTTATGAACTTTGTCACTGCTCAAGGCACGCACCATACAAAATACACAATCAGCTATGGTGTCTGGCCAGAAAGACTTGATGTCTAAAATTAGACATTTGGAGACTGGTTAGAGGCATAGGGAAAAGACAGGAACATAGTAGATCAACTCTGATATAATGTAAGGAATGTGGGAGGTGTTTTCAGGGTCTGGTGTCTTATACGGTGTTGAAGTCTTGAAGATAAATCAGGCATTGGCACCCAAGCTGCACTCTGGTACATTCTGTGCTGTGGAGGAAAGTGCATTTCTTGGCTATGAGATGGCAGTGATTTGATCTCCTGAAGCTCAAATTCCCATGTCAGGAAACTGACCTACAAACCCAGGACTACGGGGGTCTTAATGACTTCCATGGCAGAATTCTCTGTGGCTAGTAATCAAGATAGTTTCTGAAGCTGGCACAATTCCCTCGTTTGTAAAATGGTGTTATTTTTTGTTTAACCTTTTATAAATGTTGTAATGAAGACAGAATTACACTGTTTTTCAAGTGCTACATAAATGTCCATGGTCTTCATAATTGGAAACATTCTGATTCTTTAGAGGCAACAGAACAGTTTGGTTAAGAGGACAAGACGGCCGGGCACGGTGGCTTACGCCTGTAATCCCAGCACTTTGGGAGGCCGAGAAAGGCAGATCACGAGGTCGGGAGATCGAGACCATCCTGGCTAACATGGTGAAACCCCGTCTCTACTAAAAATACAGAAAAATTAGCCGGGCGTGGTGGCGGGCGTCTGTAGTCCCAGCTACTGGGGAGGCTGAGGCGGGAGAATAGCGTGAACCCGGGAGGCGGAGCTTGCAGTGAGCCGAAATAGTGCCACTGCACTCCAGCCTGGGCGGCAGAGCGAGACTCCGTCTAAAAAAAAAGAACAAGACTCTGGAATTAGACTGCCTGAGTTCAAATTCCAATTCCATGTAAGTCTCAATCTCTTAGTTTCCTCATCTTTGTTAAAAAAAAAAAAAAAAGGCGGGGGGCTAATAATAGTACCTACCTCACAAGGTTGCCGAACACTTAGTGCCTGGCATATAGAAAGAACTCTGGAGATGTTTGTTAAACTTAGTGATAGAGTGTCCACACAGTGTGTCTGAGAAGGAAATATGTAGGAAAAGTTCGCAAATGAAAAATGGTTTTAAATAAGAACCAGGTCGTTGTGGCTGTACGATTGTAAGTTTCGTCTTAGACATGTTAACGTTTGAAGGGTCTTTGAACATTCAAGTGGAGGTGTTAAGTAGGCAGATAAATTTGATATATAGGACTGGCACTTACAGGATAGATCAGATATATTTAGATCATAATTGAAACTGTAAGCATGTATATAACTGCCTGGGGAGCGTAGAGTTGAGAGTTAGAAAATACGTAGCCTTGAGGAGCGCCAACATTTAATGGCTAACTGGAATATGTTGGGTCTGCAAAAGAGTCTAAGAAGAAATGCCCCCTTAAGTGAGAGCTGTTTGGGTGGAGAAATGGGTGGGAAGCCATAATGGTGAGGGTTGAGCTATACGTGGGAAATGAAGTGGAGATGGCAAGGACAGACATCTCTTTCAAGATGTTTGTTCGTGAGGGAGAGAAGAGAGATGGGAAAGGAGATACCTAGAGCAGGATATGGAAGCAAGTTTTGTTTTGCTTTTACAAGTTAGTATCTCTGTCTCTCTCTGTCTCTCTGTCTCTCTCTCTTTCACTCTCTCTCTCTCACACACACACACAGAGAGAGAGAGAGTTTTTAAGTATCATTCACATGGAACCTGTAACTTTTTTTTTTGAATCTGTAACTTTAACAGCTTCTGGCTAAATATGTCTATAAAGTCTCCAACTGAGGTCCCTAAGCAGACTTATGCAACTGTGCACCATACAAGTATAGAATAATGGAAGAGGCATTATCCTTTTATTTGTAGAAACTCATAAATGGTATTCCTGGGGAGATTTGATCATCTTATTTTTTGATCCATAAGCCAGAGTACAGGGTTCTAATGTAGTTCACTTGAATATTTTGCCAGGTTCTGTGCTAGGTGTGTAGGATTCAAAGATAAAAATGATACAGATCCTACCCTTAAGGAACTAACAGTATAATACATATATTCCTAGCATGAAATAATACAAAAAAAACACATCACACTGGAGAAAGACCTTATGAAAAAATAATAATAACCACGGCATGTTAAAGACTTGATATGTGCCAGGCATGGGGCAGAGGGCTTTGCATATGTTCATCACGTAATTTAATTCTCACAGCCATCCCACAGTTAAATACTATATCCTCCACTTTATCTTCATTTTTTAATTTATTTTTTATTTTTTGAGATGGAGTTTTGCTCTTTTGCCCAGGCTGGAGTGCCGTGGTGCAGTCTCCGCTCCCTGCAACCTCCGCCTTCTGGTTTCAAGCGATTCTCCTGCCTCAGCTTCCTAAGTAGCTGGGATTACAGGTGCCTGCCACTACGCTCAGCTAATTTTTGTATTTTTAGTAGAGATGGGGTTTCATCATGTTAGCCAGGCTGGTCTTGAACTCGTGACCTCATGATCTGCCCGCCTCGGCCTCCCAGAGTGCTGGGATTACAGACATGAGCCACTGCACCCGGCCTTTTATCCTCATTTTTTTTAAAATTGAAAACTTGAGGATTAGAAATGTCAAGTAACTTTCCCATACCTAGTTAGTAACAAATGGGATTTGAACTCGGATCTGCCTGGCTTCAAAGTGGTGTTAATTACATTACACCACCCTGCTTCTTATGGTATGTGAACATATGTATATGTATAATTTAGTTGTATGTGGTATTATGCCTCTTCAGTTGTATGTGACTGAAATACAGTTCAAACTAGCTGAAGCAAACAGGGAATTTATTGATTCTTACAACTGGTGAAGAGTACAGTTAGGCCCAGTGTCTAAAGTATGTTTTCGGGGCCTCATCTCTACCTCTCAGCTCAGCAAGCCTTATTTGTTGCTTTATTTTAAGACAGAATTCTCCATGGGACTAAAGAATAACTGTTGGAAGCCCTAGGTCAATATTATCCTTAGAGCTTACAGCTTTAGAGGAAGAAAGATCCATTTTTTTCCTCTGGGAGCTCTGATTGCTAGACTTTAGATCACCTGCTTATCCAGGAGGTGCAAAATCATTTCTACCCAGGCCATATGGACAAGGGAGGGGGCAACTCCAAAGGAAAAGGGTAATGTTTGTCATTATGTGTTATAGATCATGAATAATATTTTGCATATGATACTTCAAATTCCCAACAGCCTTGAAGGGTCGAAGAAATCTAGCTAAGATGTTCAAAGCCAGGACTGCCACCCATTTCTTTAGCTTCACATCCATTGTTCTTTGCTCTGTGCCATAATGTCCAGATAAATGAGCTACAGGCACAATCTCACCCATACCTCTCACCCACTGACATTTACTCTTTCACACAAATATGTCACAGCTGAGAAAAGTTATCAATAGCGACGGAATATACTTCCTGCATAAAAACCTACCCAAAATTGGTTATAAGTCAGGCGAGAATTTTGGCAAGGGATGAGAAGGTGGGGGTAATAATGTGAGAGAAAATGATATTCACTAAATTTCTTATTTCAAGAGTATTAATTTCTTTTTCCTTTGAAGGTGAAGGCTGAAGTGTTAGACATGGCAGATAATGCATTTGATGATGAATACCTGAAATGTACAGACAGGATGGAAATTAAATACGTTCCCCAACTGCTAAAGGAGGAAAAAGCAAGCCACCAGCAATTAGATACTGTGTGGGAAAATGGAAAAGCCAAATGGGCAGCCCGAAAGACTCAAATCTTTCTCCCTGTGAATTTTAAGGATAACCATGGAATAGCCCTGATGGCATATATTTCTGAAGCTCAAGAGCAAACTCCCTTTTACCATCTGTTCAGTGAAGCTGTGAAGATGGCTGGCCAATCTCGAGAAGATTATATCTATGGCTTCCAGTTCAAAGCTTTCCACTTTTACCTCACAAGAGCCCTGCAGTTGCTGAGAAGACCTTGTGAGGCCAGTTCCAAAAATGTGGTATATAGAACAAGCCAGGGCACTTCATTTACATTTGGAGGGCTAAACCAAGCCAGGTTTGGCCATTTTACCTTGGCATATTCAGCCAAACCTCAGGCTGCTAATGATGAGCTCACTGTGTTATCCATCTACACATGCCTTGGAGTTGACATTGAAAATTTTCTTGATAAAGAAAGTGAAAGAATTACTTTAATACCTCTGAATGAGGTTTTTCAAGTGTCACAGGAAGGGGCTGGCAATAACCTTATCCTTCAAAGCATAAACAAGACCTGCAGCCATTATGAGTGTGCATTTCTAGGTGGTAAGTGTCTGCTCTGTCTGTGCTTGGCTGGGAGGGAAGGAGTGGGATTCTTAGGCTTAGGGAAAGGTCAGTGAAAGGAGAGTGAGAGGTGTTTGAAAGGTGAAATGACATTCCATCTAGCTTCTTTCATACTATCTCTTTACCCATAGTTAATTTTATGAAAATTGTACATTTACAGTATTATTAAAAGTTAAAAAAAAATTAGCACTATAAGGCAGTGGTTCTTAACCAAAGGCAGTTTTGCCCTGCAGGGTCATTTGGCAATGGTCAGAAACATTTTTGGTTGTCACAGTTGGGGAAAAGGGGGATTGCTACTGACATCTAATGGGTAGAGGCCAGAAACACTGATAGACAATGCATAGGACAGCCCCACACAACAAAGAATTATATGGCCCAAAATGTTGGTAGTGCTGATGTTGAGAGACCCTACTATAAGGCTTACAATAAATAAATAGTGCAGCCTGGGCAACATAGGGAGACCACCATTTCTACTAAAATAAAAATAAATTAAAAATTAGCCAGGCATGGTGGCACATGCCTGTGGTCCCAGCTGCATGGGAGGCTGAAGTGGGAGGATTGCTTGAGCCCAAGAGGTCCAGGCTGTAGTGAGCTGTAATCACACCACTGCACTGCAGTCTTGCAGCAGAGCAAGACCCTGTCTCAAAAAAGAAGAAAAAGAAAAATAGCAGTCGCCAGCCCCACCTTTCCTCAATTTCCACTCCTCAGTGGCATCCAGTTTTCATTCTTTTAGCTATTTCTTCAGGTGCTTACTGTCATGTTTCCAAGTAAATAACATGCTTCAACATGTTATTTCTTGGTTTTTAAATCTTTAGACATCATGTATTGACTTCCTACTACAGAGAATGATTATGTAACCCTCATCTACGTGTATTAGTTAAGAATTTTTTATGTGTTCCGCTGTAAATAACAGAAAACCTGACTGAGCTTTCATTTAATAAGTCTTAGAGGCAGGCTGTTCAGAGTCAGCGCAGTGGCTCATCCATGTCATGTCACTCATGCTCTTTCTTTCTGTTCCACCATCCTTACCATGTTTTGTTTGTTGATTCATGTTTGCACTTGTGACTGTTGCAGCTCTAGGCATCAATCCATGTCCAAGACAAAAAGAAAGGAAAGGGGATGACAGCCAAATCTACTTGTTCAGTAAGGAAAGTAAAAGCTTTCCCAGAAACCCTTACTAAACTCCTGATTACAGGTCATTGACTTGAACAGTTTCTTGGTCACCCATAGCTACCAGAGAAGCTTGGGAAGGGGGTAATTAGCCTTTCTCCAGCCAAGGGAATATAGTGTGTGGGGGAGACAAAGGAAAAGGGAATTAGAAATGGCTGTTAGATCAGTAAACCAAAAGTTTCTGAAAGCCAACACCCTCCTTCCCAATGTACGTCCATTTCCCCCTTCCCATTCTCCCAGCATAGTAAAGACAAGTCATAGCTGAGTTAGAGTGGTTTTTCTGTGCTTAAATCCCTCTTTTACCCCAGGGTTGTTCTATGATTTTTTTGTTTGTTTCCTTAGTTTTTTTAATATCCAATCAGTAATTCACCTCCAAATCCTTTGACAGAAATATAAATTTCTTCTTTCCCCTGGATAATTCCCTCATCATACTGCTCTATGATAAGCTCTTTAGGCCTGCTGAACATCCTGAAATCTCTCATTACCATTCTGAGATATTGCTTCTTCCCTATGAGAGATCTCCTATTTCTTGGATTTGCAACTCTTTCTTGGATTACTACTTTGTTTGGTGTGGTGGGGATGGGGGTTCTGCAGAAGTTTCGGAGAAATGGTCCACTAAAGAAAATTTTCTAAGTCTCTGCATCTCTGAGAGATCTGCCTTTAAGCTTGATTAATAGTTTATGTAGATTTGCATTTCTATTTTAGAAACTATTTTTCCTTGGAATTTTGAAGATATTCCTCCAGTGACTTCTAGGTTCTGTAGCTGTTGTTGAAAGGTATGAAGCCATTCTAATTACTAAAACTTTGAATAAGACTTTTTAAAAACAAAAATCTGGAAGGTTTTAGGTTGTTTTCTTTATTCCCAACATTCTGAAATTTTATGGTGTTGTGCCTTAGTGTGTGTGAGCAAAGGGTTAGTAAACTCCTTCTCCTGTCTTCTGTGAAAATGGCCTCCTGGTGATCTTCCAGCACTCTTTCTCTGCAATCTATGAAAGGTGGAATGACAGCTGTGTGACCTTACAGCATTGCCTGTGGTAAACATAACCCTTGATTGGTAAAGTGCATCTGAGCTGGGAGGATTGTGAATGAACTATAAATACTTGAGGAGAAGCCACAGCTTTGGGCTTTCCTGAATGTGGTGTGACATACCCAGGTGTTCTTCTTGTTGAGTCCTGGAAGGACAGCAGTACTCTCGTACCAATCCTGCATAGGTTCAAAATATATTGTATTTTATATGTGGCATGAGGCTACTAAACTAGAGAGGCTCCTACACCCACCTGTGTAATCTTGTTTCCTTGAACCTGAGCTGTAATTTGGAGGCAAAAGAACAGCCCTGGACTCCTGTGAAGACTTGCATTAAAGGAACACATCTGATGCTGCTCTGCTGCTAGACAGTATGCTTTATTCACTGCTGTATATTCTTCTGCAAAACTGAGTAAACTGGTGAGGGGTTGGCCTTTTTGGGTCTTGAAGGTGTGATTGCCTAACTGAACCAAAAACCATCGCTGCTGGGTCAAGTAAAGTGTGCAGTAGGCCTCAAAGTGGGATAGACTTTTAGATCTTGACTAAATGTAGCCAAGGTACTATGAGATAAAAAAGGCTGGGTGGTAGAGAAGTGCTAATGAGACATTGATGTCTGGGTAGGGACAGATCCACTTATGATTGGATGGCAGAAGCTGTGTGGCTATTGAGGTGCCTAGGGTGAAAATTTTAAGGAAGTCCTCACTCTTAGGGCTGTACCTGCACTTGTATATTCCTGAGAGTGCCTCCTTAAATTTTCTCTAGGCACCTTATTTGCCTCACCCTAGTCCTGCATCTGAGTTGCACCTGAGAAGAACGATTCTAGTTAGAGCAGATGAAAGCTGAAATGAGTAAATTTGGTTGAAAGAAAAAGTGTTTATCAAAAAGATAGGGGAAAAAAGACAAAAGACGAGATGAGAAATGCTGGCTAGGGTTTGGAGAAGAGGGAACCCTGGAACACTGTTGGTAGGAAGGTAGATTGGTGCAGCCATTATGGAAAACAGTATGGAGGTTTCTATCTTTAAATAGAAATTAAAAATAGAACTACTGGTCAGGCACAGTGGCTCACGCCTGTAATCCCAGCGCTTTGGGAGGCCGAGGCGGGCAGATCACCTGAGGTCAGGAGTTCGAGACCAGATTGGCCAACATGGTGAAATACCATCTCTACTAAAAATACAAAAATTAGCCAGGCGTGGTGCCACGTGCCTGTAATCACAGCTACTTAGGAGGCTGAGACAGGAGAATTGCTTGAACCCAGGAAGAGGAGGTTGCAGTGAGCTGAGACTGCACAACTACACTCCAGCCTGGTCAACAAGAGTCCCCCCTCCGCTCCCTCCCCCCAGAAAAACAGAACTACCATATGACCCAGTAATCCCTTTCTTGGGTATACACCCCAAAGAGTTGAAATCACTGCCTCATAAAGATATCTGCACTCTCATGTTCACTGCAGCATTATTCACGGTAACCAAGATATAGAAACAACCTAAATGTCCACCAGCAGACAAGGGGGTAAGGAAAATGAGGTATATATACAATAGGATATTATTCAGTCTTAAAAAAAGAGAGAGATTCTGCCATTTGCCACAACATGGATGGACCTGGAGGACAGTAGGCTAAGTGAAATAAGCCAGACACGGAAAGCTATTGCATCATCTCAGTTATATGTGGAATATATATGAGATCAAAAACGAGAGAGAATGAAACAGTAGTTACCACAGGTGTGGGGAGAGGAACTGAAGAGATGTAGATCAAAGGATACCAAATAGCAGACAGGTAGGATGAACAGATTTGGAGATCTAATGTGTAACATGAGGACTAAAGTCAGTAAAATTGTATTTTACTTAAATAAGGATTTTAGCTCTCTTGCTACATATACAAAAATATGTGAGATGATAGCTATGTTAATTTGCTTCACTATAGTAACCATTTTACTATCCATATGTATTTCATGGTATCATGTAAACCTTAAATATACACAATAAAATTCAGTTTTTAAAAAAGGAAAAGTGCTCATTCTCACCAACCATACATTGGACCTGACCCAAAACCAAGCCAGCTGGGGCCAGTTTAGACGAGCTCATGGGAACTGATCGTGGGTATGCATGTCTTCTTTCCTGCTCCCCCTACGTGACAGTAGCCTGAAGTTGGGCATAGTTTAGAGTTATACCATGGAAATCAGAAAACACTACAAACCAGGGTCTCCCTCCCTCCCTACACCAATCTTGTGAAACTTTATCAGCATAGCACAGCCAAAACCCGGCTGCAGCTGGGCTGACAGAAATGGTACCGCTTTTGGTGTTTTTGATGCCTTTGGCCAGATGCCGTTTGTGGAACCGTTAGTTATATCAAAGCCCTGGCTGCAGTGGCTACAAGCTAAATGTAGCACAGGGGTCTGGTTGATGGGCTGAGGTGGGCAATGGAGCCCACAGACTCCATGTTTCTGAGTGGGATTATGAAAGAACCAAAGAGGTTCTATTGGATTGATTCTGAAAATGCCAGAGTTCAGACCCGCGTGGAGAAGTGCAGGTCATTGTGGAGGCGCACGTGTACCATGTGTTTAGGGAGCTATGACAGTCAGCCATTGTACTCGAGTGTGTTGATTTAACCCTGGGCTGGAGTCCTCTGCCGCCATCTAGAGATGGAAAGTCAGGATCAAAAACTCCCTGGAGTAACCTTTAAAGACAGGCAGTTTGAAACAGTGTGAAGAACAATGGCCAAGTGTTTTAAGAGCCCTAGCTAAGGAGGATGTAGTGAGAATCTTGTTCCATTGTGACTGGATATAACTGAGCCTTTGGATTAAAAAAAGACAATGTTTCTAAAAGGGGTAAAAAAAATTTTTACTGCATTACGTTTAGTGTGCTAAACACAGTCCCACAATGTTTTAAACTTGCCTGTGATTTCCAAGATAAAAATATATTGTGAGTTTTTCAAAAACTAGTTAGCTGAAAACTTTGTTCGTTAGGAAGCAGAGAGAATATCAACATCTCTTTAGATAATATAGTTCCTGGTGGTCATAGGCATTAATCTTGGTATTAATCCAAGCTGATGTGAGTGAAAAGGAGTTACAGAAACCCTTCTCCTTCCTCAATAGAAAATTAGCCCAGGTTAACTAACTTTTATGCTATTTTTCTAGAAAATGCGATAAAGTTGAAATGTTAGCTGTATAATCAAGCTACATCCATTATCATTTAAAATTACTCCATTGGGGCTGGGTGCAGTGGTGTGTGCCTGTAGACCCAACTACTGGGGAGGCTGAGGCAAGAGGATCCCTTGACCCGAGGAATTCAAGTGCAGCCTGAGCAACATAATGAGACACCCATCTCTTAAAAAAATTACTCCATTGGAAAATTATACCTCAATTGGGAGGACGGTGAATGAATTATAAATACCTGGTGGGAAGCCATGGCTTTGGGGCTCCCTGCACCCTGCAGGGCAAATATACCAGGTTTATAGGAAGAAAATTTATATGCAGAGAAATAGTAGAGCACATATCATCCCCTGAACTCTCTCTTTTTTCTTTTTTACTGAACAGAGTAGGCAGAGATTATCTGGCATTTTGGTCAATGTTTCCATAGAGAGAAGCGTGCCTGTATAATGCTCTACATAATTTATAGAGTAAGAGGGCCAGGGAATATTGTTCCCTGGCTGGAAAGTAGCCTTGATAGAAAGGAGGAGCCTGTAGACTCCAGTGGCTAGTAGTATTATTTTGTAGAATTTACTGAGACCTGTTGAGCCAGCTCTCTGCTAAGCCATCAAAAGGGGGAAAGAAGGTGAGCCTACAGGACTATCCAGATTTATTTGTTATAAATCTACCCCAGCCCTTGTGTGCTTATTAAATGTTAAGTATCTCCATTGGTTCTGATTGGCACCTTTCTTTAGCATTTCCTGGGAGTAGCAAAGTTTCTGTACTGTTGTCTGGGATTGTCTAGGATTGAGACATCAATAAGATCCATGTCTCTAGGCCTAATAGGAAGTGACATATCCAACACCATAAGAAATTCGTACTTCTAAACAGTGGCTGAAATGTCCCTGAATGCTATAGCAAATTCACCAGGCTACCAAGGAATATTTTTAAATTTCAAAACAGACACCGCCATACTTGATATTTGTCAGACACTGGGTGAACTACTAGCTTGAGGTGGAACTCAGTTTCAAAGTTACATGTTATATCATAGTACATTCTGTTTGATGACATCATAAATTTGCAAAGCTGGATCTTTTTAGCAATTGTTGTAATGAAACCAAGTATATGTGAAAATCAATGTGGCATTTATCAATACCCCAAATTAATAAATATTTATATCTTAACACCTTAGTAAACATTTGAAAAAATAGCACATACTTTTTAAAAGTACTATTATTTTATTCTTAACAATAATTACTTGCTAATGGGATGTGTTTGCTTTTTGGACATTCACAGCTTCTCAGACCCTGGAATCAGATTGTGTACTATCTCATTTCCTGTTCCACACTGATTTTCACATATACTTGCTTTTTGCGACAACAATTGCTAAAAAGACCTACCTTGCAAATGATATGGTTTGGATCTGTGTTCCTACTCAAATCTCATGTTCAATTGTAATCTCCAATGTTGGAGGTGGGGCCTGGAAGGAGGTGATTGGATCATGGGGGCTGTTTCTAATTATTTAGCACCATCCCCTTTGTGCTGTTATCATGATAGAGTTCTCACAACATCTGGTTGTTTAAAAGTGTGTAGCATCTTCCCCCTCTCCCTCTTCCTCTTGCTCTGGCCATGTAAGACGAGTCTGCTTCCCCTTCACCTTATGCCATGAGTGTAAGTTTCCTGAGGCCTCCCCTGCCATGCTTCCTGTACAGCCTGCCGAATCATGAGCCAATCAAAACTCCTTTCTTTATAAATTACCCAGTCTCAGATATTTCTTTATAGCAGTGGGAGAACAGATATATGTCATCAAACAGTTTGTAACATGATATAACGTGTAGCTTTAAAACTGAGTTCTACCTCAAGCTAATAGTTCACACGGTGTCTGACAGATATCAAGCCTGGCTGTGTTTTTCTTGAAATTTAAAATATTCTTTGGAGGCTGGGCGCGGTGGCTCACGTCTGTAATCCCAGCACTTTGGGAGGCCGAGGCGGGCAGATCACGGGGTCAGGTGTTCGAGACCAGCCTGGCCAACATGGTGAAACCCCGTCTCTACTAAAAATACAAAAATTAGCCAGGCATGGTGGTGGGTACCTGTAGTCCCAGCTACTCGGGAGGCTGAGGCAGGAGAATCACTTGAACCTGGGAGGCAGAGGTTGCAGTGAGCTGAGTTTGCGCCATTGCACTCCAGCCTGGGCGGCAGGAGTGAAACTCCATCTTAAAATAAATAAATAAATAAAAATATTCTTTGGTAGCCCTGTGAACACCTCAGCCACTGTTTAGAAAAACCACAGATCTAATGGCAGGTCAGCCACATGTTTGTGAAAGTGGATTAGGTTTTAGGAGCCAGGTTTGGCCCTTTATTGGAGGTAAGATTTCCATATGACAGTGGAGCTTTCGAGAGTTCGTCCAGCCTTATGGGAATTTAGTTCAGAGAGAACGTATTGCATAATAAGATACTGGTTTAGTGAATCATGACTTTTCTTTCGATAAGACAGTCTGTCTCGATTAGGCCCAGTTAACAGGCTAGCAGTAGCAGCCCTGCAGAAAGAGGAAGTCCTCGTGACCTACAAATTCTGACGTAGCCTTGTTGCCAGAGATTCTAATCAGCTGTGAGTATAGTCATAGACATTTGTAATTTCTTTGGATCTGAAAGAGATAGGGAACTTGTGGGAGGGCTTTATTTACTCTTGTCCAGACTGCGTCTAATGTTTCTTACTGTAGACTTCTCTGCTAACATGACAGCCATGTAATCTCCAGTATTTAACAAGTCAGGGATGTGGAGGGCTTCTTTTGGTAGGGAACTAGAGACCAGATCCAAAACCTAGTCCTGTCCTGTTCATCCCATCCTCATAATTAAGAAAAAAAAATTAAATAGCTTTACTGAGTTATAATTGATATGCAATAAACTGCACATAAAGTAAAATTTAGTAAGTTTTGATATATGTATATGCCAATGAAATCATCACTACAGTCAAGACAATGAGCATTTTACATTTGTTGCTTACAAAAGTTTCATTCCTCTTTGCAATTCCTTTCTCCTCCCTTTCCCTGTTTCCCAGTCCCCCCAGGCATCTACTAATGTACTTTCTGTCACTACAGATTAGTTGGCACTGTCTAGAGTTTCATTCAAATCTTATCATACAGTATGTTCTCTCTTTTGCCTGGCTTCTTTCACTCGGCATAATTGTTTTGAGATTCATCTGTGTTGTTGCATGTATCAATAGTTTATTTATGCTGTTGTAGAATAGTGGATATAACACAGTTTACTTGTCTATTCACCTGTTGATGAGTACGTGGGTTGTTTCCAGTCCTTGGCTATTACAAATAAAACTTCTGTGAACATGTATATACAAGTCTTTGTATGGACATATGCTTTCATTACACTTGAGTAAATGCCTAGGAATGCATTGGCTGGATTATATGATAGGTATATGTGTAACTTTGAAAGAAGCTGCCAAATGGTTTTCCAGAGTACCTGTACCATTTTACATTCTCACCAGGAGTGTATAAGAGTTCTAGCTATACCACATTCTTGCCGACACTTGATAGATGTCTTTTTAACAGTTCTAAATAGATATGTGGTGGTATTTTATTGTAGTTTTAATTTGCATGTTCCTAATGAGTAATAATGTTGAGCATCTTTTCACATACTTATTTGCCATTTGTATATATCTACTGAAACACCTGCTCAAAGATTTTTGTCCATTTTTAATGAGGTTGTTTTCTTATCTTTTGAGAATTATTTATGTATTGTAGGTACAAGGTTTTTGTCTGATATGTGATTTGCAAATATTTTCTCTGAATTTGTAGCTTATCTTGTTTTTTTTTTTTTTTTTTTTTTTTGAGACAGAGTCTCGCTCTGTCACCCAGGCTAGAGTACAGTGGCACAATTTTGGCTCACTGCAACCTCTGCTTCCTGGGTTCAAGCAATTCTCCTGCCTCAGTCTCCCAAGTACCTGGGACTACAGGCATGTGCCATCACGCCTGGCTAATTTTTTGTATTTTTAGTAGAGACAGGGTTTCACCATGTTGGCCAGGCTGGCCTTGAACTCCTGACCTGAAGTGATCCACCTGCCTCAGCCTCCCAAAGTGCTGGGATTATAGGTGTGAGCCACTGTGCCTGGTGATTTATCTTTATTCCAGTATCATATATTGATCATTATAGCTATATAATAAACCTCAAAACCAGGTAGTGTTCATTGTATTCTTTTCTTGCAAAGTTGTTTTGGTGATTATATGTTCTTTATGCTTCCATATGAATTTTAGAATCACCTTGTCAATTTCTACAATTTCTGCTTGGATTTTGATTAAGCTTGCCTTGCATTTATAGATCAATATGAGAAGAGTTTAAAAAAATATACTTTTCCAACTCATGAACACAGCATAAAATCTCCATTTATTTAGGTCTTAATTTCTGTCAGCTGTATCCAAATAGTGTTCAGTGTGTAAGGCTTTTCCATCTTTCGTCAGATTTACCTTTAAGTGTTGTATGTATGAAAAGTTTATTTCACCTTCAGTTTTGAAAGCTGTTTTCACTGGGTATAGAATTCTAGATTGATCTTTTTTTTGTCTTTTAGTAGTTTACAAATTTACTGTTCCTCTGTTGTTTTACTTAAATTGCTTCTGACAAAAAAATCTGCTGTGCTCCTCATTTCTGCTCCTCTTTATTTAGCTCCCCTGCTCCCCACTGGCTGCTTTTAAGACTTTGTATTTATCATACTTATTTGGACCAATTTGATTATGATGTAACTTAGTGTCATTTTTTTTTTCATGTATCTTGTGCTTGGAGTTCATTGAACTTATGGATTTGTAGGTTCATAGTTTTCATCATATTTGGAAAGTTGTGACTACTGTTTGTGCAAATATTTTTTCACCCCCTCTTCTTCCTTTAGGGATTCTGTTTATATGTATATTAAACTGCTTGAGGTTGTCCCCAGCTCAATGAAACTCTAATGTTTCTTGTTATTAGTATTTTTCTCGGTTTCATTTTTAGATGTTTTCTATTGTTTTGTATATTTCAGTACTTCATTGCTGCCATAACAAATTACCACAAATTTAATGGTTTAAAACAACACATCTAGATTTATTATCATAAAATTCTGTATTTCAGAAGCCTGACATAAGTCTTGCTGAGCTGAAATTAAGGTGTTGGTAGGGCTGCATTCCTTCCCAGGAGCTTAGGCAAGAATCTGTTTTCTTGCTTTTTCCAGCTTCCAGAGGTTACCCGCATTCCTTGGTTTGTGGCCTCCTTCATCCATCTTCAGTCAGAAACAGCATGTTGATGGCCAGGTGTGGTGGCTCATGCCTGTAATCTCAGCACTTTGGGAGGCCGAGGCAGGAGGATCACTTGAGCTCAGGAGTTTGAGACCAGCCTGGGCAACATAGCGAGACCCTGTCTCTACAAAAAATAAAATAAAAAAAGTATCCAGGCATGGTGGCATGCATCTGTAGTTCCAGCTGCCTGTGATGGGCTGAGATGGGAGGATTGCTTGAGCCCAAGAGTTGATGTTGCAGTGAGCCACGACCGCGCCACTGTGCACTCCAGCCTAAGTGACAGAGGGAGACCCTGAGACCCCATCTCAAAAAAGAAAGAAACAGCATGTTGAGTCCTCCGCACCTCGCATCTCTCTGATCATCTCTTCTACTTCTTGTTTTTTCCACTTTTAAGAATTTATGTTATTAGATTGAGCTCACCTGGAAAATCCAAGATAATTGCCCCACCTGAAGGCCAGCTAATTAGCAACATTATTTGCATCTTCAACCATTGTTCTCTTTTGCCATGTAAAATAACATATTCACAGGTTCTGGGGATAGGATGTAGACCTCTTTAAGAAGGGTATTATTCTGCATACCACAATATGTCAAGTTTGCTAATCTTTTTTCTTCAGTGTCTAGTTTGTCAGTAATTCTATCTGGTGTATTTTTCATCTCAGAATTTTTATCTCTAGAAATTCAATTTGGGTCTTTTTATATTTTCCACGTCTCTACTTAACACCTGTTAGTAGTAATGACATACACTACTGAATGTATCCCCCTCAAAATTCATATGTTGAAGCCCTAATCCTCACTGTGATGGTATTTGGAGGTAGGGCCTTTAAGAAGTAATTAGGTTTAGATTAGGTTTTGATTAGGTCATGAGGGCTGGGAGTACCCATGATGGGGCTAATGTCCTTATAAGAAGAGGAAAGGAGACCATAGCTTTGTTCTTTCTCTGACATATGAGGATATAGTGAGAAGGTGGCTATCTGCAAGCCAAGAAGAAAGCCTTTACCAGAAATTGAACCTGCCATTACCTTGATCTTGAATTTCCCAGCTCTGGAATTATGAGAAATAAAAATCTGTTGTTTAAGCCATCCAGTCAGGGTATTTTGTGTGGCAGCTGGAGGTAAGACAACACCTTTAACTATTTTTTGGACACATGGAATACAGTTGTAATGACTACTTTAATTTACTTTTCTGATAACACTAACATTTGTGTCAGCTCTGGGTTAGTTTCATTAGATTGAGTTCTCTTGTCATGATGAATTGTATTTTCCTGCTTCTTTGCTGGTAGTTTTTGATTGGGTGCCAGATGCTGTGAATTTTACCTTGTTGTGTGCATGGTAATTTTATATTTCTAAAAATATTCTTGAGCTTTGTTCTGGTACATAGTTAATTTACTTTAGAACAGTTTGATTGTTTTAGGGCTTATTCTTCAGATTTTCTAGGCAGAACCAGAGACACTTTAATCCAGGCCTCATTATTTCTCACTGCTGAGGCTGTACCCTTCTCAATACTCTACCTAATGCCTGTGAATTATAAGGTTTTCCAGCCTGGTTGATGGGAATAGACACTATTCTTGACCTTGTGGGTTTTTTCTCTGGCCTTGGGTAGTTTTCTAACACATATAATCTGATCAGCACTCCACTGAATACTTGAGGGAAACCCTTTGCAGATCTCTGGAGTTCTCTGTTTGTGCCACTCCCTTCTCTCTGGTACTCTGTCTATAAAAATTGAATTGATCTTGGTATATTCTTTCTGGAAAAATTTTAAACTACTTAAGGGTTGGTAAGTTAAATTTTTCTGGGAATTTGTCCATTTGCCTTTGTATTTCAAATTAGTAGGCATAAAGCTGTTCATAATATTCTCATATCTTTTTACATCTGCTGAATCTGTTGTTAGGTTTCCTTTTTCATTCCTTATATATTTATGCCTCTTCTTTTATTTCTGGACCAATTCTCTTATCCATTTTTAACCCTGCTATTTCTTTAGAAACTCAAAATAGTTTGATTACTGCTATTGAAAATGCTAAACAGAAGATTAAATCCAGAGTTTAAATAGGGAGGAGAAATGCAATCTTAACAAAATGACTCTGTGTTAAACATTAAAGAGGCCAGTACAGTGGCTCATGCTTGTAATCTCAGCACTTTAGGAGGATGAGGCAGGTGGATCATCCGAGGTCAGGAGTTCAAGACCAGCCTCGCCAACATGGTGAAACCCTGCCTCTATTAAAAATACAAAAATTAGCTGGGTGTGGTGGTGGGTGCCTGTAATTTCAGCTACTTAGGAGGCTGAGGCAGGAGAATTGCTTGAACCCAGGAGGCGGAGGTTGCAGTGAGCCGAGATCGTGCCACTGCACTCCAGCCTGGGTGACAGAGTGAGACTCCATCTCAAAAAGAAAAAATAATAATAAGTAAAGATACCCATTCTTTTCTATTCAGGAGGCCTTCAAAAATTTTGTGCATAAAAATCACTTGGAGTGCTTATTTAAAATGCAGATCACAAGGCATCCCCCTCTAGAAAGTATGTAGCAATAATAGTCCTGGCTATGGTCCTGGAATTTGCCTTTTTAATAAGCACCCAGGTGATTCTGAAGTATGTGGCTGGAAAACTACACTTTGAGAAACATGCTCTAACTTGTGCGACAGACAAAAGGCTTTTAAAATCCCCCTGGTGCCTGGTCCCCAGGCTGCACCTTTCAACTTACATCTGTAGCCTTCTTATCCACAATTCCCCTCACCTTCACCTTACCCTCAAATAAGCCCTCTGGATGAGGCTTGTACTCACTCATCTCCTGCTGAGACAACATTTTTTTTTTTCTTTTGAGACAGAGTTTTGCTCTTGTCACCCAGGCTGGAGTGCAGTGGCGCAATCTTGGCTCACTGCAAACTCTGCCTCCCATGTTCAAGTGATTCTCCAGCCTCAGCCTCCCGACTAGCTGGGATTATAGGCACGCACCATCACGCTGGACTAATTTTTGTATTTTTAGTGGAGACGGGGTTTCACCATGTTGGCCAGGCTGGTGTCTAACTCCTGACCTCAGGTGATCCACCCGCCCTTGGTCTCCCAAAGTGCTGAGATTACAGGTGTGAGCCACCACACCCTGAGACAACATTTTGTAATAATCTCTAGAACCAATTTTTAAATTTCTAGTTTAGTCAAATGCCTGAGTTTAGCCTCAGGGCACTGTCCAGATTCTAACACATCTGTTATTTTCTGGACCAGTAGAAAGTGGACCAAATCACCTGGGTTTTTGGTTCAGACACTCACAACAAATGGAGCAGGACTTGAGAGCAGATTATAGAAGTATATATCTTTTTTAGGAGCCAAGCCTCTCTAGGGATTCTCCTATTGTAGGTAAAGAGGCTCCTCCTCAGGTAGCTGAACTTCCAGATTAGATTAGTGTGTTCATCAGGTATGAAGTAGAGACCACGAGGCATCTGGACCTTTGTTATGCATTCTGGTAGGCCTTCCGTATGGCTCATACTGCACCAAATCGTATACTGTCTCACTAACCTTCTTACCTTAGTGCTGTTGGCTGGTAGATTCCCCTTTCTGTCAAGTCTCAGGGGAATCACTGCAGTGCTGACAACTTTTTCTAGGGCATCACCAGTGAGAGCATCTAGGGCCTTTCAAAAAGTACTGTCAGATGCCACGTTCTGTTCTCCAAATATTGTGGATTTCCTCATATACAAATGAATATTCTGGGGCATGCCAACCCGTTTTCTTTATATGAATGTGAAGGATCTTTGTTCAAATGTTAAAGGATGTTGAAGGTCTGATTGAGATTCTTCTTCTTCAAAGGATAGGAATTGTTGTAGTAGAGGGATAGGTTTGCTGTTGAGGACGTTTAGTATCTGAAGAGAGGATTAATTGGACAGGTAAATTTTCTCCTAAATTTTGCCGACTAAGTATAGAATAGAATGATAAAGTATTAGCCCTGGATGGGCCCTTGAAAGTCATTTGAAGCAGTCTCCTAGTAAAAGATACAGATAAGAAAACTGAATTCCGGAAAGCTTAGGTGTTTTGTCAGAGGTCATATGGCTGTTTGGTGGCTGTACTATAAATACTAAAATATAATTGTTCTGCAATTTTTTTAAATAATTGAGATAGGGTCTCACTCTGTCGCCCAGGCTGGAGTGTAGTAGCATGATCACAGCTCACTGCAGCTTCAACCTCCTGGGCTCAAGCGATCCTCCCACCTGACCCTCCTGAGTAGCTGGGACTACAGGTGTGTGCCACCATGCCTGGCTAATTTTAAAAAAAAAATTGTAGAAATGGGGTCTCCCTATGTTGCCCAGGCTGGTCTCGAACTCCTGGGCTGAAGAGATCCTCCTGTGTCAGCCTTTCGAAATGCTGGGGTTACAGGCATGAGCCAACATGCCCAGCCTGATATTTGCATCTTACTAATTATGAGTCTGATAAACCAGGAGCTGACAGATTAGGTTACCAATAGCCATAGATTAATTGAAATATTTACTAGGGTAGATTATGTCTAACTAATAAAGCTTTATCTTTGTGTTTCAGGACTAAAAACCGAAAACTGTATTGAGAACCTAGGTAAGATACGCTTTAAAGTCTTATCCCTATAATAGGAATTTTATCAGTTACTTCTCATAGCTATGGGTCAGAGCCACCCCACCACTGTACTGTCGTTCTGTCAAACATCATTTTCTCAAGGCTAAATTGTGCTACTACTGCTAGTACCTTTTCAGGTGGAGAGCCTAGGAGCCTTTGCTGCCAGTCCCCACTGCCACCCTCATCCCCACCCCAAGACTTGCCTGTGGCTCTTCTCTCAGACACTGCATTGGCCTGGGCATGAAGGGAACACGCCACTGTCATCTGAGCCTGACCTTATAGGAGTTTAAGGACTCCTTAATTCCCCTACATCTTCAGCCATTTCCCACTTGACTCCTATGCAAAGAGCTAGCTCCTGTTCCTATATTTTGTTATCTTAGGAAATAACATTTGGGAGACCAATGAAGGAATGGCATGAATATAGGTCAAGGAAGGAGGAGAATGGGATGACAGAAGGGTAATGCGGTAGATTTTAACTTCCTCGGGGAAAAATAAGAGGATGTGACCAAAAAAAAAAAATCTTTCTTAGAGGACTATGGGAAAGATTTGGGAAGGCAGACAGAAAATTCTAAGAGTATTAAGGAACAGCATTATCAAAGAGGCCTAATAAATTTGAATTAAAGATACCAAAAATGCCTTTGGATTAAGACATGCTCTGGGTGGATCCTTTTGAAGATTTCCTCATTAAAAAGTTTAAAAACATACCAAAGGTATCAGAAGAGAGAGAAAAAAAGTTCAAAAGCAAGGTTCTGTTTCTAGCTGTTTTTCTGGCTAGCTTTCCTGTGAATTTTTTTTTCGTGTAACTTAAATGAATCCACATCCAGAGGCTGAGGCGGGTGGATTGCTTAAGGTCAGGAGTTTGAGGCCAGCCTGGGCAACATGTGAAACTGGCTCTACTAAAAATACGAAAATTAGCCAGGTGTGGTGGCAGGCGCCTGTAATCCTAGCTACTTGGGCGGCTGAAGCAAGAGAATTGCTTGAAACCCGGGAGGCAGAGGTTGCAGTGAGCCGGGATTGTGCCACTGCACTCCAGCCTGGGCGACAAAGGAAGACTCTTGTCTCAAAAAAATAAAAGTGAATTCATATCCATTTGTCTTTGAATTGAAATTTTATATCTCTTATAGTAACTGTATTTTTATGTTTCTTAAATATAAGCCAACACAATCTTTATTTTTAATGAACATTTAGAAATAGACTGATCCTGACATTCACATCTGAGCATAGTACCGTGTAATGAAAACATGTCTGTATTTCAGAATATTTTCAGCCCATCTATGTCTACAACCCTGGTGAGTATGTTCTAATTTTTAAAAAATAATCTTGGTTGGGCATGGTGGCTCACGTCTGTAATCCCAGCACTTTGGAAGGCCGAGGTGAGTGGATCACTTGAGCCCAGGAGTTTGAGACCAGCCTGGGCAACATGGCGGAACCCCATCTCTACAAAAAATACAAAACTTAGCCAGGCATGGTGGTGTGCACCTGTAGTCCCAGCTACTTGGGAGGCTGAGGCAGGAGGATCACTTGAGTCTGGGAGGCAGAGGTTGCAGTGAGCCAAGATTGCACCCACTGCACTCCAGCCTGGGTGACAGGGTGAAACTCTGTCTCCAAAGTTAATAATAATAGTCCTTACCTGGATGTTTAATAGCTCTTTCTTGTTTAGCAAATGTATTTCTTAGCTGAAGAAAATTTGCAGATATAAAGCAGTGACTTGGCCTATATGAGAGGAAAAAAATAAAGAACCTATTCTAGGGAAATATACCTTCCTCAAATAAGAGAATTGGCTTCGTGGAGATCTGAACAATATGGAAATTTTCTGGGGAATACGGGTGGTGAGAATGAAGAGCTAGAGTCATTCTTGACCAGTTATGAGGGCTTCTTAGGTATAGCTCTGTATTCAGTCATTGAAATGAACCTGTGTGACTCCAAATACTCAGACAAAAATACAAAACTCAGCATGTTTGCATCTCTCAAATATGCAGACGCTTGATGTTTACTATGATTTAACTAAAATATGTAGGTGATTAGATGCTCTTAAAGTTTCCACTGAAGGATATATGGCCCAAATCATTTCTTTGCACATAGGTTCCTTATCATGTGTTTGGCTCATGTGGCTACAATAAATTTTTCTTTGTTGAAAAGAGAAGAGGTTCCAGCCTTTTTAAAACATGCAATTTATTTCATGTTTGGGGAAATACTTCCTGTCCTGATAGAAGTGAAACACTTTATGCCTTGAAGACTTGCTTAGCAGCCCTTCTTTTTATTGTTCCGTTGCAGTCACAGGTTCTACTGATCACTTCACAGGGACTTTAGCTGACTCTTCAACAAAGACATTTTCTCGGCTCCTTGAGATCCCTGGTAGACAAGCTATTTGTAATGACTTTTCTTAATAGTGGGGGCAGAGAATGTTCCAGCTCATTAGCCAAGGTACATTTAGACTCTGACCGACAACTTAAGTTTAGTAGGGTAGTTTCCTGGACATATCAAATGGTTCTTTATAGTCATATTTCCTGAAAATAATTTTGCTGTAGCAATAGTAACTGCCAGTTCTTTTGTTCCATTGTTAAAACTGATGAACTTCTTTTTTGTGACTCAGGTGAGAAAAACCAGAAGCTTGAAGACCATAGTAAGACATTTTTATAAATTCTGGGGGCTTGGCCAGGCATGGTGGCTTATGCCTGTAATCCCAGCACTTTGGGAGGCCGAGGCGGGAGGATCATGAGGTCAGGAGATTGAGACCATCCTGGCCAACATAGTAAAACCCCATCTTTACTAAAAATACAAAACTTAGCTGGGCGTGGTGGCACATGCCTGTAGTCCCAGCTACTCGGGAGGCTGAGGCAGGAGAATCCCTTGAACCAGGGAGCTGGAGGTTGCAGTGAGCTGAGATCGTGCCACAGCACTGTAGCCTGGAAACAGAGCGAGGCTCCGTCTCAAAAAAAAAAAAAAAAAATTCTGGGGGCTTGCATTTTGCAAGATACCTCCCTTTACAGGTGGGAATATTTTCATATTTCTTGCAAATAATTTTGCTGTAGCTGTAGTAACTGCCAATTCTTTTGTTCCTTCGTTAAAACTGATGAGCTTCTTTTTGTGACTCAGGTGAGAAAAACTGGAAGCTTGAAGACCATGGTAAGACATTTTTTATAAATTCTGGGGGCTTACATTTTACAAGATACCTCCCTTTACAGGTGGGAATATTTTCATATTTACTGAAAATAATTTTGCTGTAGCTATAGTAACTGCCAATTCTTTTGTTCCATTGTTAAAACTGATAAGCTTCTTTTTGTAACTCAGGTGAGAAAAACCAGAAGCTTGAAGACCATGGTAAGACATTTATGTAAATTCTGGGGGCTTACATTTTACAATATATCTCCCTTTACATGTGGGAACAGGGAAGAATGTCGTGGTAAGAGAAGTGGGAGGAAGGCAGAGCTCACCTTAGCTTACTAGTTTGGTATATTAGAGACTCTCCTGGGTTTCAGGTAGAATTCTTTAGAAAAATGACATAGCAGCTCTGTTTCTCCTGTCTAACAATCTTTAGGTCATCCCACCAAATAGAGGAAGGTGTGACTAATTATTCCCCACATTCTTGTGACCTCTAGGATATTGGGCAGGGCATAACAAATAGTGTTGTTTTTTCTAAATTAAAATGACTATTCTTTGTATTTATTTCTGTCACCAGCAATCTGATTAATATATGCCATTAGCTATATCCATTTGATTATTTAGTACATTCCAAGTGTAACTTATCCTCAAGTATTTGTTTTTGTTTTATTTTTAATATTACTCAAATGGCCGGGCGGGGTGGCTCACGCCTATAATCTCAGCACTTTGGGAGGCCAAAGTGGGCGGATCACGAGATCAGCCTGGCCAACATAGTGAAACCCCATCTCCACTAAAAATACAAAAATTAGCCGGGCATGGTGGCACACGCCTGTAGTCCCAGCTACTCAGGAGGCTGAGTCAGGAGAATCACTTGAACCTGGGAGGTGGAGGTTGCAGTGAGCCGAGATCGCGCCACTGCACTCTAGCCTGGGTGACAGAGTGAGACTCCATCTTGGAAAAAAAAAAAATTACTCAGATGTCCTCAAGGATACCGGGACAGGAACAGTCTCATAAATTACTGGTGAGATTATAAATTGGAACTTTTTTGGAGAGCAATTTAGTAGTATGTATTACTAGTCTTAAAAATGTTTGTACCTTTTGACTCGGTTATAACACTTTTGGATATTTGTCCCAAGGAAATTAGAGATGAACACAAAGATTTGTGTACAAAAATGCCTATCACAGTGTTATGGTAGTGTCAAAAGACAAAATTACAACAAATTTAAAGAGATCAATTGGCTTTATTTGAGATTCTAGAATTGGGCAACACTTTATTCCATAGAATAAGCGTTCATTGAGCTGAGCACAGAAGTTTGGCTTTAAAGACAGAGAAGAGCCAAAGAAAGTGGAAGCAAAGAACAGAGTATATTAATTACTTTTAGACAGAACAGTAGAAAAATAACTGATTAGTTAACATCAGTTTATTTCAGGCTACCTTTTTTGTGTGTAAGGATTGAAGCATCGGGAACTTCATTTATCAAGCTGATTGAAGATTTTAAAATGGCCAATTTGGGAAATTCTGTTATTTCTTTCTCCTGATTTCTTAGAAGGTCAGACAACTTAGTTTAGGTGATGTGGAACTTTAGCATGGGTGACTCCGTTTCGATTTTTAGTCTGGTCTGTTGGGGCCTACTGCAGAAACTTAGTCTGAAGCAATGGCCTCCTATAATTTTTATTTGACAGTAGCAAAAATTTAGAAACAACCTGTGTCCAGCCATTGGGTATTGTTAAATAAAATACTATCTATATTATGAAACACTAAGCAACTTAAAAATCATGTTTTCAAAACCATCTAAAGATAGAAGAAAGTACTCTTTATACAATGGTAAATAATTGGATATAAAACTGCATATAGAGTATAATATTAACTTTTAAAAATGTATATGTATATATATGTATGCATAGCAAAATGATTGAAATACACCAAAAATGTTAAGAATGAGTAGAGTATTTCCGAGATCTGCAGTTTTAAGAGAACTTTAATTTTTAATAATTTTCTGTATTTTTCCAAATTATCTATAACGTATTATATAGTTAGGAAGCATATTTTATATATTACATACAATGCCAATTTTGGGTCAAGGTCTTTGGGTTGAATTTTTAAAAAACGAACAAGAGGTGCTTAACCTAGGAGAGATTCTGGGTCACTAGCCTTAGTTCTTATCATCAGTTAGGCTCCAGTGGGTTAAATCTCTTCTTTTTGTTACCTTGTCCTCTGCCATTTCTCAAAGCGTTCTGAGTTTTCTACTACGGAAGTCAAGTATAAGGTCAAATTAATTTTCAAGCTGATTGCATTTTTTTACTAAATAGTTCTTATTCTCATCCTTAGGAATAAAAAGCCAGAGGCTCACTGTTTCACCTGGTAAATAATCTATTTACTGAAACTAGCTACATGGTTAGGAGACAATAAGGATTCCTAGGATTAAGAACATTGTGAAAAGCCAGCACAGTGGCTCACACCTATAATCCCAGCTCTTTGGGAGGCATAGGCAGGAGAATCATAGTGAGTTATGATCGTGTCATTGTACCCCACCACAGCCTGAGCGACACAGCGAGACCCTGTCTCTCAAAAAAGAAAAAAAAATATTACTGAGCCTGGAGAGTTTGAGGAATGAGTTAGACAAGAACAAAGGGACTTCATTTATTGAGTACCTTTTTTCGCTCCGTGCAGTGTACCAAGCACTTTTATGCAGTCTTTCCTTCAATCTTCACTAACTACAAACCTAAGAGGTAAATATTTCTCTTGCAAAGTGAGAAACTGAAGTTAGGAGGGATTAAGTAGTCTGCCCAAAGTCACAGAGCTAATAACTATAATTACGATAGAGCTAAACCAAGCAGAAATGTAAAACCAGTAGTGTTTCATCCAAAAACTGATATATTGGGACTGCCTTCTGAAGATAAAGTTGGAGAGACGGGTTAGATTGTGGAAGTTCTTGAAGTCCAGGCTAAGGAGTTTGGACTCTGTCACATGGAGAATGAAGAGCCATTGAAAGGTGTTTTTGTTGTTGCTGTTTCTTTTTTCTTTCCCCCTGCCTTTTTTTTTTTTTTTTGAAAGTTGGAAATGGAGGAAATATAGACAAAAGAAGAGTATTAACAGTATAAGATAACTGATTAATACAAACCAATATTTATTTCTGCCTTTAGGTGTGAAAATCCTTGAACCCACCCAAATACCTGGTAAGACAGCTTTCTATTTACTCCCTGAGCCCAAGAATGAGTTGAGCAGGATTCCCAGGCATTTAAGAGAATACTGTCATGAGACTATTATTCATGAATATTTCCCTTATACCTACCTGCCAGTCATCTACAAATATTTAGCTGGGGAAGCGTAGAGAAGTCTCTTTCCTCCTGTGCATTCATGTGCTCCTGGAGCATTGTCTCTGGGGCAGGAAAGTTAGTTCTGCTCTGGATGTGGCTGAGGGAAAGGGTCCTGGGATCTGGATGCATCAGTCCAACACCTTCCAGGTTCTACAGCTAAAGTTATTCAATAGAAACCTACCTTTACGCACAAGTTGACTGTTAGTCTTGGCTAACATCTCATTGCCTGTATCTCCAGGTAACAAAACACGATATTCTCCTGGCATAAACATGCTCAGTGAAGTGCTATGGCAGAAGACTCCTCTAATCTTGGTGTGGATTTGTATAATAAGGGTTTACATAAGCAGAACTTTTAAATAAAAAGCTAGAAACTATAGTGCATTGGGGCCTTGGGTGCTTGCATCTCTTAAGCTCAACAGACAAGAGTTTGAAAATTATACTCAGTGGAGCAAACTGTAAGTCATTGAAAACTTCCTTCTCATTTAGGAATGAAAATTCCAGAACCTTTTCCACTACCTGGTAAGCAACTGATAGGCATGCCAGAGGGGAACATGCCAGTTTGGGGAGTACAGTCACCATTAGATATGCATGGGACTTTCTATGCCTCATAATTGTCATCTATCAAATGTAGCCATCAGTAGTCACATGTACATGACAGGAATATTTGTAAGGACTATAAAACCATGGAATCTCAGGGTGCAAGCCACTGTCCAATGCATAAATCCCTTTCTCCTGAGTTCATGTAGTACTTTGAAATATTTTTTTGCAGGTTATGTTATTATGGAAATGATGATCTGTTAAGGAAATTAGATATTTGGCATCTTAAAAACTATATCCAGCCACACAGTGCTGAACTTCACGTAACGCTGCTGTCAATGGAAGCTGCGTGCTGTATAAAGAAACAACGTTTTCCATTAGTTAAATAAAGGCTCAGAGAACATAGGCTCAGAGAAAACGGTCCAGGACCTCTTTTATATTGACCCAAATTTGCACTGTTGGATTTATTTGGCCACAACTTTGAAGTGAACCTCTAGTGACACTGATGACACACCTTGTGCGTCTACATCTCTTCAGCTCGCTAGTCCTGAGTTTGCACAGTGCCATCATTGGGATCTTGCTCATCTGGCTATCTGAAAGGCAGCCACCGAGCATGGTGGGAGATGAACATGAGCTGTGTAGACAGATAGACCTGGCTTCAGGAAGTCTCTGCCACTTTCCTCTGAGTAGCTTTATATAAGTTACTTCACTTTCTATGCCCCTGCTTTCACATCTGTAAAATGAGGAAAGCTTCTGTCTTGCAGGACTGATGAGATAAAGTACCTAGCAAAGTACCTAGCAAAATGAATGGTGGTAACATAGTAGTAAATGGTAGCTGCCTTTGTTATTATCTGAAAACCTCTTTCTTGTTTAGGAATAAAAATGATACAACTGAATGAAAAACCTGGTAATATATTCTTTATTGGGGGTGGAGGCACCATGGATTCTAAGTCCTTTACCATAATCATTCAGTTAGTTCAGTCTTATGGGGTCTGGGGAAGACATCTGGGCTGTACACTTTCTGATATCCCAGTCTGCAAGCCAGACAGAGAAAGTGTTGAGAATTTCTTTCAGTGTGAGCAGCAGGCTGCTATTACGGTTCTCTGGGCCAAACATCAAAAAAGGCACTTGATCTTAAACTGGAACAGTTGGCTTCCAGCTGGGCCTGTCTATTCCAGAATGAGGCAGGCTTCTCAGGGTGAAGGAATCTGTAGACATAGAAATAGCATCATCCAAGAACTGTGAATGAGGACTGTGCAGCATGCCAATACTGGGACCAGCCATTCTGTGCTCCTCACCACACTCTATATCGTCCAATAGGCCACTAGATTTTGTTGGGACTACAGTGTATTGTGCCCTCTCCCGGAAAGCTATGTGTAGCTTTTTAAAAGGTGATGTGAAAACAGTACACAGGAGCTCATTTAATCCAATAAGATAAATATTATTGACACTTCAGAGATGGGAACATGGAACATAAGAAGGCTAACAAATTTATAATAGGCTAGAGACAACCAGGACTCAAACTTTTCAAGCTTTGTTCACTTTTTGCTACACTTGTCTTCCAAACAGATTTAGTTATCCACTTCTATCCTGGGCACCTAGAATTGGTATTTGGCTTCAAAGCTGTTAAAATATGGTAATATCATAATATTTCTATGCTAGGCACACATTGGTAGTACAGATGGTCTCCAAGTTACAATGGTCAGTCTGTAAGAAACACGAAAACGTGGCTTGCCAGTTAGGACAGATTTATTTTAGAAAAAACAAACTTGAGAGGCGCCTTCTGGCCGAGTTAGGTTAGAAGCCCACTTTTTTACAGACTAAGAGTTTTTAAGGATTTAGGGTGGGAGAGTTTATCAGAGGCTTGGACTGCTTCTGTGTCTCTTTGTTGTGCTTATCTGGGAGGGAGCGTTGTGTGTCTGTTCCCATACATCATTCTGCAGCTGCAGGCATATTCCCCAAGTCTGCTTTTAGCTTCCCTAACTTAGTGCACCTGAAGAGAAAGGAATGTGCTTATTAAGGCCCACTGTTTTACTGGGGCCCACTGTATGAGGGCGAAGTTTGGGAGTTACTCAAGAGACTTTCCCCCCACCTCCCTTTGTGCCCGAGCTGTTTTATCTGTGTTTTACTGTTTGCTCCTTCTGGCTGCTTGTAGTTAGAAGAGGTGATTTCCTTGAAATGCATGAGGCTAGAAAGGGAGCTCGGATTTAAAGTGGTGATGTTTGTCCAAGATGACGGTGCTCCTGCTCTGTCAGGTTCAACTTGGGATTTTTAGATTTTGCAATGGTCTGAAAGCCATACACATTCAGTAAAAACCATACTTCAAGTACCCATACCATTCTCTTTTTCACTTTCTGTACAATATTCAGTAGATTACATGAGACATTCAATATTTTATTATAAAATAAGCTTTATCTTAGCTGATTTCGCCCAACTGCAGGCTCACGTAAGTGTTCTGAGCACGTTTAAGGTAGGCTAGGTTAAGCCATGATGTTCTGTAGGTTGGGTGAGTTAAATGCATTTTTGACTTATGGTATTTTCAGCTTACATTGGATTTATTGAGACACAACCCCACCATAAGTCGAGAAGCATCTGTATAGCATAGTAATTCAGAGCAAATTTGAAATTAGATATTTCTAGCACCAATTACCCCCGTGATTTTATGCATGGCATTCCTCAAAACATTTCATAAATGTTTTAAGGAATATCTGTGAAATATGGATAATTATACCTGGCTAATAAGACTAAGAAGTAAAGGTGACAGTGTACATAAAGCATTTGCACAATGCATGGCACATAGTGAACACTCAATAGTAGGTATTAATGTACTTGGGAATCTAAGTTCAATATGTAGAAAATACTTTTTGTGAATAAAATTTTAACTTTTATTTTTATGTAAACACATATTGATGGGAAAAAAAATTCAAAGAGCACAGATGAGAACAAATTAAACCCTTCCCCTAACCCCACACATACCCGTAAACCTATTACCCTGCCCCTCAGACCCACTCACAGAGATAACCAAGTTTGCTTAATTTTTAATCAGATCTTTCTTTTCTGGATAAACAGATATACAATATAACTAACTCAAAATCTCTTTATATTTTAGAAGATAAAAGTCAAGGAAATATCAACAATCCTAGTAAGAAATATCTCATTTCCTCAGTTGATAAATGCCTGCTTCTGTAATATAGAAAAAGTGAGAAATTTATTTTTCCTCAATAAAGGGAACAAAGTTGCAAGGGTTTAAGGCATCTTAATAACAGAGTATAATGTCATATCCAAAAGCTTGTGTGTGCATGTGTGTGTTGGGGACAATATAGCTTTGTTTTTTCGATAATCGTTTTCCATTGTATCTAGAGTTTCTACTCTTAGAACAGTGGTTCTTACCAGTCTGAAGACTGGGAGCAAAATATAAAAATAAAAAAGAAAATATATATTAAAAAAAAAAGAACAGTGGTTCTCAACCCAATTCTCCCTTTATAACAAGTATTTTATAAAGTCCTTATATTATCCAGAAAGAAGATCCATAGATGAGATGCATTTGTACCCATAAAAATCAACATCATGTCTAAAGTAGACAGATGTTTACATTTATGCAAATAAATTTGGGTTGAAGAGAAGATTGAAAGCTATTCTATACAGGAAGTATAAGAAAATGGAGTGAAGAAACAGAGTAGATACTAAATAAAAACTGATGTTTAATGTTTATCAAAACTATTAAAAATATACATAAAACTGCTTTAGGTTCTGAGTTTGATTATTTTAAATAGGTTTTAACTTACATGTATGTCTAGCAGTACATTTGAAAGTTGTGCAGGAAGTTGGTCAATTTTTCATGGTCCAGAACTAGAGCACTGCAGGATATCTAGCCCTCTACCTCCACTCCGCTGTTAGCAATGATAAAAAAAAAAAAAACAAAAAACTCTTGACAATCATCCAAACTGCCTCTTGGGGCAGTAATGCCCCCCTGAGAACCACTGGTCTGTGGTAACATACAGTCATGCATTGCTTAACGATGGGGATATGTTCTGATTAATGTGTTAAGTGATTTTGTCGTTGTGCAAACATCATAGTGTGTACTTACCCAACCCTAGATGGTATACCCTGCTACACATGTAGGCTACATGGTATAGCCTACTGCTCCTAGGCTGTAAACCTTTACAGCATGTTATTGTGTTGAGTACTGTAGGCAGCGGTAACACAATGGTAAGTATTTGTGTATCTAAACATAGAAAAGTTATGGTAAAAATATAAAAGATAAAAAATGGTACAGGTGTATAGGGCACTTAACATGAATGGAGCTTGTAGGCCCAGAAGTTGCTCTGGGTGGTGTTGAGCGAATGTGAAGGCCTGGGACACTACTGTACACTCCCGTAGACTTTATACATACTATACAGAGGCTACACTAAATTCATAACAAATTTTCCTTCTTCAATAGTAAATTAACCGTAGCTTAATGTAACTGTTTTACTTTATAAACTTAATTTTAATCTGACTCTTTTGTAATAACACTTAGCTTAAAACACACATTGTACAGTAGTACAAAAATATTTTTTCTTTATATCCTATTCTATAAAGCTTTTTTATCACCTTTTTTTAAACTTTTTAAACTTTTGTTAACAACTAAGACACAAACATTTACATTAGCCTAGGCCTATACAGGGTCAGGATCATCAATATCACTGTCTTGCACCTCCACATCTTGTTCCACTGGAAGGTCTTCAGAGGCAGTAACGTGCATGGAACTGTCACCTCCTATGATAATGCCTTCTGGAGTAGCTCCTGAAGGACCTGCCTCAGGCTGTTTTATAGTTAACGTTTTTTAATAAGTTGAAGGAGTACAGTCTAAAATAATGATTAAAAGTATAGTAAGTACATAAAACAGTAACATAGTTGTTTATTATCAAATGTTATGTATTATATATAATTGTATGTGCTATACAGTTATACAACTGGCAGTGCAGTAGGTTTATTTACACCATCATCACCCCAAACACGTAATATGTTACAACGGCTACGATGTTGCTAGGCAGTAGGAAATTTTCAGCTCTATTATAATTATAATCTTATGGGATCTCTGTCATACATGTGGTCTGTCATTGATGGAAACATCATTATGCGTTGCACGACTGTACTAATGCATGTGTGCATCTGCCTATCCATTTCTCTGTGTGTATACATCTAACTGCATGTTTATAACTATGGCAAGTACATTGATAATATGAGGGCTTTTACAAATCTGACTGGCTATTTTTCTTGGTTTTATTTATGAAATCTGAGTGGTGATCCCATTTGGATACTTCCAGTCAACGCTTCCCCGTAGTTCAAACAAAAAGAGTTTAGGTCAGCATGAAACAGTTTATCCTGTGGATGGACTCCACTGCTCCTCTCCACTAGTTCAAATGAAAGGGAAAGAGTTTCTCCAGCAGTGTATATATGGAGGGAAAAACATTTATTTTTTTTATCATCTTGCAGAGATTAGTGTTTAAAAAACAATGCAGCTATAGTTAGCCCTCTGTATCCTCTGGGATTCAACCAACTGTGGATCGAAAATATTTGTGGGAAAAAATAATACAAATTTAAAAACCCATACAGTACAACAACTACTTGCATATCATTTACATTGTATTAGGTATTATAAGAAATCTAGAGATAGTATAAGGTATACAGGAGGATGTGTGTAGGTGTATGCAAATACTGTGTATGCTATTTTATTTATTTATGTATGCTATTTTATATAAGGGACTTGAGCATCTGTGGATTTTGGTATCCTCAGGGGTTCTAGAACCAGTCCCCAAAGGATACTGAGGGATGACTGTATATCCAGTTGTATGTTGGTGGTTATCTTGTTTGAAATAGAAGACACACAGAGTTAAACTTTACCTTGCATGTATATACAGAAAATGGAAATAGAAAAATTGCTAAAAAAAATGCTAGAGAACTTGAACAACAGAAAATCATTATATTGGCTATATAGAAATGTAAAAGCATGTGAAATCCTACATAAAACCTAGCGTAGCAGATCTTGATGATATATAGTCGACCCTTGAACAACACAGGTTTGAACTGCATGGGTCCACTTATACATGGATTTTTTTTAAATAAATATATTGGAAATCTTTTTGGATATTTGCATCAATTTGAAGAAACGTGCAGACAAACTGCATGACCTAGAAATATATATATATAAAAAGAAAGTATGTCATGAATGCATAAAATGTATGTAGATGCTAGTCTATTTTTATCATTTACTACCATAAAACATACACAAATCTATTGTAAAACGTTAGTATTTATCCAAATTTGTGCACACAGACCATATGTGGCACCATTCAAAATCAAAAGAAACGTAAATGTAAAGATGCGGTATTAAAACTTAACTGCATAAAATTAACTATAATACATACTGTATCATTGTAATCATTTCATGGCCACCTCCTGTTGCTATTGCAGTGAGTTCAGGTGTTTCGAGTATCCTCTTAAAACACCATGTGTTGCTAAACATCTCTGAGGAGTTCATCTCCAGTAAATTGCACATCACAGCAAAAAGTGATCTCTCACAGTTCTCCTGTATTTTTTGTCATGTTTGGTGCAATACCAAAAACCTTGAATAACACCATAGGACTCAAAGGAAGTGCCACTAGCGAGGCCGGAAGTCTCACAAGCAGAGAGAAGCCATGACATTACAAGAAAAAGTTGAATTGCTTGATATATAGATTCAGGTCTGCAGCTGCAGTTGCCAGCCATTTCAGACAGATAATTCATCTTATAAACAGATGATGTAAACTTTGGGTATTAGTAAATACAGTACAGTACTGTAAATGTGTTTTCTCTTCCTTATGATTTTAATATTTTTTCTCTATTTTATTGTAAAAATACAGTTTATTTATTTATTTATTTGAGCTGGAGTCTCGCGCTATCACCCAGGATGGAGTGCAGTGGTGCAATCTCTGCTCACTGCAAGCTCTGCCTCCCAGGTTCACACCATTCTCCTGCCTCAGCCTCCTGAGTAGCTGGGACTACAGGCGCCCGCCACCACGCCCGGCTAATTTTGTATATTTAGTAGAGACGGGGTTTTGCCATGTTAGCCAGGATGGTCTCAATCTCCTGACCTCATGATGTGCCTGCCTCCGCCTCCCACAGTGCTGGGATTACAGGTGTGAGCCACCACGCCCAGCCAAAATACAGTATATAATACATTTACAAAATGTGCTAATCAATTATTTTTATCTTTTTAAAAATAGAGATGGGGTCTCGCTATGTTGCCCAGGCTCAAACTCCTGGTCTCAAGTGGTCCTCCTGCCTTGGCCTCCTAAAATGCTGGAATTACAGGTGTGAGCCACCATGCCCCAACCAGAATACAGTATATAATACATATAACATATAAAATATGTTAATCAACAATTTCTATTATCAGTAAGGCTTCCAGTTAATGGTAGGCTATTAGTAGTTAAGTTTTTGGGAATCAGGTTACATGTAGGTTTTCATTGTGTGGGGGTTGGCACCCCAACGCCCATATTAAGGGTCAACTGTATATGGAAATATAGCCTGAAATCTGTAATGAATTACACTTATTTGAAAATTGCTTTTGGCTGGAAGTATTTCAGGTAAGTTTCTACTTCAACTTTAGTGTCATTGTTTACATATTCAGGATATATTTTATAGGTGGATGATACTTGACATAAAAAATGATGTGTCAGTGACTGTGTATTCTTGTTAACAGCTCCAGGTCCAGTTCCTGTTCCAGGTCCCAAAAGCCATCCTTCTGCATCCTCGGGCAAACTGCTGCTTCCACAGTTTGGGATGGTCATCATTTTAATCAGTGTTTCTGCTATAAATCTCTTTGTTGCTCTGTAGTTTGATGCATTGTTTATCTTTCTTATTCTTTACTTGAAATAACTATAGGGATCCACAGGAGATCAAAAGGAATGATGTATTTTTTAACGTGTTGGCCAAAGTCACTGGATAAAATGAGAATTGTATATTTGTTATTCATTTTGCAAATTCAGAAAGTTGGTCCAGATATATGTCACAGAACTTTTCACTTGTATACTACTCTTACAATGGAAAAAAATCCCAAAAACTGTATACTTCTGATTAAATTCAATAAAAGATTTTGATTAGATATTTCAGAATTGCCAGTATGCTCAATACTGTTAGTGTTTAACATCAATTTAATATCTGAATTAGAACTTTAAGGATAGTCTACTCATCTCTTTGTCTTAATCTGTTTGGGTTGCTGTAACAGACCACTGTAGACTAGGTAACTTGTAAGCAACAGACATTTATTTCTCACAGTTCCAGAGGCTGGGAAGTCCAAGATCAAGGTGCCAGCAGACTTAGTTTCTGGTGAGTGCCCTCTTCCTTGTCCTTTCCTCACCATCTCACATGGCAGAAGGGACAAGAGAGAGCACTAATCCCATTCATGAAGGCTCCACCCTCATCATGACCTCCCAAAAGCCATACCTCCTAAAATCACCATATTGAGTGTTACGATTTCAAGATGAATTTTTTGAGGACACAAACTACTCAGTCTGTAACACTTGCTTCGATAACTGAGTCTAGTTATCTAACCAGTTATATGCTCAAGGACCACAGGCCTGCCTTATATATGCAGTCACCAGTGGGATAGAAACCCAACAGGATGACTGGGCCTGCCTTTTTAAAAGGCTGACCTTAGGCCCTGTCTGGTATATTTATCTGGTTGAACTAGCAACCAGCAATATTAGAACATGAAAAATCAAAGGCTAGAGAAGCGACCATGGTATGCATGATGAGTGATCCATCCGCTAGATTATATAGCTCAGTGAGTAACAATTCTCATCAATTAGACCAACAACTCTTCCTACTATAAGGGGGTGTGCAGAGGGACAAAAACTCCTATACTTGGCTACATGGGTAAGAATGATGGACATGCAGATCTTCTGGGCCACGGAGAAAATGTGGACAAGGCGAGAAATTCCTGTCCCAACACTGTTGGTATTGCAATATAATGGGTAGGAAAGAATGATGAGAGGGTAGTAGAGTAGTGTAACAAATTTACACACCATAAACTTGGCAAAAGTAGCTGCATACTTCTGGCAGTCAATTTGGAAAGAAACAATCAGTTTTAAAGTTCCTAGTCTTGGCCAGGCATGGAGGTTCAGGCCTGTAATCCTAGCACTTTGGCAGGCCAAGGCAGGAGGATTGCTGGAGTCTAGGAGTTCAAGACTAGCCTGGGCAACATAACAAGACCCCATCTCTACACAAAATAAAAAATATTAGCCAGTTGTGGTGGTGCATGCCTGTAGTCCCAGCTACTCAAGAGTCTGAGGTGGGAGGACTGCTTAAACCCAGGAGGTCAAGGCTGCAGTGAGTCGTGATTGTGCCACTGTACCCCAGCCTGGGTGACAGAGAGACTTGTCTCAAAAAAAAAAAAAAAACAAAAAAAACCCCACAAAAAATCCTAGTCTACACAACTGTAACCTATACAACTGAGGAGAAATCTCTTCAGTGGATTCTCAGAGGATGGACTCCAGATATACAGTGCATCACACTCTTCACCATCCCCATAGTAAATACAATAGCAAGATTCATGGGCCTGTTTCTTCTAACACCTGTCAATACAAGCCAAAGCATCACAGAGAAGTGCAAAGTTAAAGCATCTCAAAAGCGGCCAACATGATGCAGCCCAAATATATAGTGTAGTCAGAAATACTGTTTAAAATGATCCACTGGTTAAAGACCCACTATTTAACACTACTTAATCTGTTTAACTCAGATTTTCTAGTATTTCGAATACTAATGACATTATTAGGGAATTCTTAATACTAGATGATATCTGAAGTAAGTTTTACTTGCCATACCCTAATCAAAATACATCAGCACTGACAAAAATCCCTAGGAGGCAAAAATAAGACTTAAGACTAAAATTCCTGACTTGTGATTATGAATTTAGTACCTGTGTGGACAAAAAATGGTCATTCCTCAAAAGCCAAATAAAGCACCAGACAGAATTATATAAAAGTAATTACAAATTAAGTATTTATTTGTAAGTTTTCATCTTTTTAGAAATAAAAAGGCTTAAAAAACAAAATGGTTGCAAAAATGGTTAAGTAATTTTGTTATATCCTAATTGCTTAGGTGTGCTCTGTAAATTCCAAATAAGTAAAATAATATAAAAATACATTTTCATATCTTTATAGAACAAAAACAAAACATTAAATGCTTTTGGATTTTCTTTACTCCTCCCACAGATGAGTTCACAAATACAAAAACTGGTGTACATTTATACTCAAGTACAAATCTCCAACAGCCAAGTAATTATAGTTTCTTCTGTTATGTGCAAAGTAGATTATTTCATATTTACTTGGTATGGAAAGCAGAGTACAGGCTCAATGGACAATAATCATTAAACACAGATTATGTTTAAGAAAATGCTGTTGTAAAAATGTACAATAGTACATACAATTTTGGTAATTATGCACTTCTTTTAAAGTAAATACAGCTTTTAGATATAAATCTTTCAAAGGTTTTCTTTGAAGAGCTGTGAGGTGACTATTTCAGATTTGATGAACAGTAATTTGTCAGTAAACTTCTCAAAAAACCAAGCCAAGAAAGAATTGTTTTCTTTTTCCCTCCATGTGGTCGGTTTCATTCTTAAGGAAGGTCTGATGCAGTAAGAAGATGCATTTCACAAACCTTTACACAAGTTTGTGAACTGTCAACTAAAGACACCACCTCTGATGTGGATGGTTTCATTCAATCCATGTTCGACCAGCTTTATATCTTCTAGATCATCTTTAATGATGCTAATCAAATGGCTAAGGCCTTCCTGTTGTTGTTTCAAATGCTAGAACAAATTAAGAAACAACATATTAATGTATTAATTTCTTAAAACTGCAAGCTAGTCACAGGAAAAAAGACTCCACTTTGACTGTTTTACTAGCAACACAGTACCTAGTAAGTGCTCTAAATATAGAGGGCATGCATATTTAAACATTTGTACTACATCTTTTGCTAACAGTGAAAGACAAACTCTAAAGAACAATAAAATCAAACAAATATATAATGAACAATATCTTCCAACAAAAATGTTTTTTTTACCAACTTTTGATAAAGGCATGATAATAAAACAGAACTCAAAGGAGGTATTCAAATATAGATGACTAGCAAAATAACATTCTGAAAACTGAGAATATTCATGTTTTGAAGTACAAAGTACATAGTGATAATGGTGGTGATGACTACAGATGCTAACATTTTTTTAAGACTCCTCATGGGTTAAGGTGCTGTTTTAACAGTACTGGTATTCACTCACTTAACTCATTTAAAATCCTTTTGAGCCCCCTTTGGGGTACCATTATCATCTCGACAGTTAAAGAAACTACAGGTAAATAACCTGCCCAAGGTCATAAAGTAGATGGTGAACCATGATTCAATCCCAAAACAATACACTGCTCATAATTTTAAAAAAGACAGGTGTTTAAATTATTCCCAGTTTTATTGCATATATCAACTCTATTTAATACAACTATTTATTTCAATATACTGGAACCTGTTAATTTATTGCAAATACTTAAAACAATGGAATATAATTGGTTATGTGTGTAATATCCAAGAACCTGGAAGCCAAAGTAGTTTTTGGTTGCATAAAACCAGCCATATCCATTCTAACATAATAAAATTGGATTTGTTGATGACATTTATAACCTTTATCTAAAATCCTCAGGGCCATGCCAACAGTCACTAGCTACCTAGTATGTTCCACAAAGTTAATCATCTTCATATATTTTCTTTAGATGCAACTGTTCATTTTCATTAAACCAATCTGCATTTATACTAATGAAAATACGCCAAAGCAGTGTTTCCCAACTTTTTCACACAATGTGAAAACCCTAGAAAAGTGGTTGGAGGTTCTGGCCACCTCAACCTACCTCCATCCAGATCTCCTGAGGGCTTAGGGGATAGATCAATAACCAAATGTTTATAACTTACATGCGACATATAGGCAGGGAAGGTATTATCTAGAGCAGTTGCTTCTCAAACTTTAAAGTGCATACAAATCATTCTATGATCTTGATAAAATGCAGATTGAGTACGTCTGGAGTAAGGACTGAAATTTTGCATTTCTAATGACCTTCCAGGTGCGGCTACTACCTACACTTTAAGGAGCAAGGTCTAGGAAACTTTAGTGTCTCTACTACCTCTAAATTCATCTTTTTGGCGAGGAGAGGGATAATTCACTTTTTTAAACAGTGGCAAAACAGGCATACCATAAAATTTTGCCTGTAACTATTTTTAAGTATACAGTTCAGTGGCATTAGGTACATTTAGGCTGTTGTGCAATAATCAACACTATCCACTTTGTTTAGAACTTTTCATCTTCTCAAGTTGAAATTCTGTACCAGTTAAGTTCCTCCCATCCCCTCCTCCCCTCACACCCTGGCAACCACCTTTCTACTCTCTATTAATTGGACTACTAGGTACTTTTCATAAGTGAAATCATAAATATTTCCCTTTTATGAGTGGCTTATTTCATGAAGCATAACTTCTTCAAGGTCAAATTGCATTGTAGCATGTGTCAGAATTTCATTCTTTTTTCAAGGCTGAATAATATTCCATTGTGTGTATATATACTACATTTTGTTTCTCTATTCCTTGATTGATTCTTGGGTTATCTCCACATTTTGACTATTTTGAATAAAGATGCTATGAACATGGGTGTACAAATATGTTTTGAGTCCCTGCTTCCAACGTACTTGGGTATATATCCAGAAGTAGACCTGCTAGATCATATCGTAATTCTATCTTTAATTTTTTGAGTAAACACTACACTGTTTTCCATAGAGGCTGAACCATTTTACATTCCCCCAACAGTGCAAGAAAGTTCCAATTTCTCCACATTCTCACTAACACTTTTCTTATTAGGATAACAGCCATCCTAATAGGTGTGAAGTGGTGAGCTCACACTTTAAATAATGCAGCCTCATGTAACACTTACCTGCTTGATTTCTCGTAACAGATCTGCATCTATGTAATACCTTTCTTCAGATCTGACTGCTCCAAAATGATTCTGCATCCTGATTTGAGACATCAATTCATTTAGTCGGCCCTAAAAGTTAAGACTGAGTCAAATTACAACTGCCGACGAAGACTTGTAAAAGACAATGTTTTCTTCTGAAAGGATGGTTTCAAAACCATCTATTAAAAATTTCTATTTCTCTCTCTGTACATTATATTTGAAACACTAATACTAGCCAAAAGAACCATGACTGAGTTTACTTTAGAAAGGAAGTTCTAATTGGAGATAAGAAACACAAGTATACAAAATTCCTGCTTGAAGATTACATAACTTTTTGTCTGCAGATCCACCTGAAACAAATTTTAGAATTATGGTCTTAGAAGTGGTTACCTTGAACTGAGTAGGTGCATTTAGTTCACCCTGAATCGTATCCAGCTGAACTCGCAACTGCTCTTCATCAGCCTGAATGGCATAACCACTCTTCCTTTGAATTTCCTGTTTGATTAGGACCTATACAAATAAAAACCACCAATAACAACAGAATCATCTCTTTTTAGTTATGCAAGTAGTAGTAGTACAATTAGTTGCTGAAAGAAATCAGCTGAAAATCAAACAACAGTAGGGTTCAACAGTTCAGGATTTGAATTATGTTTCTGTCCATTTTAACTAGGCAAAAGTTATCACATAAATACACTGATATAGACTTAATTGTTTTTTTTGAGACAGGGTCTTGCTCTGTCTCCCAGGCTGAAGTGCAGTGGCGTAAACACAGCTCACTCCTTGACCTCTGTGGCTCAAGTGATCCTCCTGCCTCAGCTCCTGAGTAGCTGGGACCACAGGTGTGCACCACCGCACCTGGTTACATTTTTTAATTTTTTTTGTGGCGGGGTGGGGGGGGGTCTCACTATGTGGCCCAGGCTGGTCTTGAACTCCTGGGCTTAATTAAGTGATCCTCCAGCCTTGGCCTCCCAGAGTGCTGGGTTTACACTTTGCCAAGCCAACAATTTTAAAACTATGGTATGGCTTGGCCGGGCGCGGTGGCTCACACCTGTAATCCCAGCACTTTGGGAGGACAAGGCGGGTGGATCAAGAGGTCAGGAGATTGAGACCATCCTGGCTAACACGATGAAACCCCGTCTCTACTAAAAATACATAAAATTAGCCGGACGTTGATGGTGCACGCCTGTAGTCCCAGCTACTCGGGAGGCTGAGGCAGGAGAATGGCGGAAAACCCGGGAGGCAGAGCTTGCAGTGAGCCTAGATCGCGCCACTGCACTCCAGCCTGGGCAACAGAGCGAGACTCTCTCACAAAAAACAGACAAAAACTATGGTATGGCTTAAAAGCAGTACAAAAAAATAGACAACATAATACCAGTTTCAGACATTTACTCACAGCCTTTCCAAATAAAGTGTTCTTTAAAGATGAGTTTATAATATTTAGGTCTAAAAATTATTTCTTGGATTTTTTTTGAGATTACAAAAGCAAAATGTACTTGTTAAGAAACAATACGAGAATGTAAAAGACAAATTTTCTCTCATACCCCCAAGACAAATAGTGCTAACTGATGTTCATTCCCCTGTACCTTTCTCCTTGCTCATCATACAGAGAGAGCACACACACACAGATCCAAAATAAAACTAAACTGTATATATCACTCTGTGACATGGTTCCTTTTTTTGGTTGTTGTTTTTGTTTTTCTGAGACGACCTTGCTTTCTTGCCCAGGCTGGAGGGCAGCTCAATGCAGCATCGATCTCCTAGGCTCAAGCAATCCTCCCACCTCAGCCTCCCAAGTAGCTGGAATTACAGGTGCTCACCGCCATGCCTGGCTAATTTTTTTTCTTTTTCTTTTTTAGTAGAGATGAGGTCTCCCGATGTTGCCCAGGCTGGTCTCAAACTCCTAAACTCAAATGCTCCTTCTGCCTTGGCCTCTTAAAGTGCTGGGATTACAGGCGTGGGCCACTGTGCCAGGCCGGTCTCAAACTCCTAAACTCAAATGATCCTTCTGCCTCGGCCTCTTAAAGTGCTGGGATTACAGGCGTGGGCCACTGTGCCAGGCCGCTTCTCTTTCTTTCCAATTTAACAATGCATCGGGGGAAAGGGTCTAAAGCAGCGGCCTCTAAAGGCAGACTCTTGGTTTGCTGCTACTCTCCAAGCCCAGCTTACTCTGTTAAAAACAGTGCAAATCCTTCCATACTCTCATCCATGCTCCTATAACCATATCTTTTTCATAAACACACACATAGACCGACTGCTTTTTACTCATCTAAGTTTTTAAAAATGGATTATATATAATTAACAAAATTAATTTTATTATCAATATTAACCATTAAATTTTATAATTAAAATAATTTTATTATCAAAATCTCATGAAATGCCTTAAGAAGTATAGCTCTAATTTGTTATTTTTAATGGCTGTATGCTTTTTAAATGTTATTAACCAATAATCAATAATTACTGTCTTGATGGATATACATTTTGTTTTCACACTACAATGCCATAATAAACATTTTTGTAGCTTTGACTCTATAAACAATGCTGTAATAAATTTTTTAGCTTTGACACTACAATGCTATAATAAACATTTCTGTGCATATATCTATTTAACTGGTATAGATCTTTAACAATGAGGCTGAGTTTTAAAGTATGTACGTTTTCAGTTCTAAAGCTGTTAGATTGCTTTCTCAAAAGATCCTAATGATTTAGATCCATAGGCCACACATCAGAATACTCTTTCCCCACATTCCTGTCAAGAACAGGTGGTGGTTGTTTAAATTTTTCCCAACCGCATGAGTGTAAAGGGATCTCTTTTTTTTTTTTTTTTTTTTTTTTCCCAGATGGAGTTTCACTCTGTCACCCAAGCTGGAGTGCAGTGCCGTGATCTTGGCTCACGGCAACCTCCACCTCCCAGGTTCAAGCAATTCTCTGCCTCAGCCTCCCAAGTAGCTGGGATTACAGGCGCCCGCCACCATGCCCAGCTAATTTTTGTATTTTTAGTAGAGTTGGGGTTTCACCATCTTCGCCAGGCTGGTCTTGAACTCCTGACCTCGTGATCCACCCGCCTCGGCCTCCCAGAGTGCTGGGATTACAGGCGTGAGCCACTGCGCCCGGCCAGGATCTCATTTTTTTTCTTTAATCTGCAATTCCCAGATTCCTAGTAAATTAAAGGGACCATCTTTTAATGACTAAGAACTATTTTGCATTTGCTTTTTCTATGAACTGCCTTTACACATCTTTTGCCCAAATTTCAATTGGGTTTTACTGTCAAATTATAGGATCTCTTTGTATAATATGAATATGAACACTAAATCTAAAATGAATGCTGTTTGCAAAATTTCCTTTTCCTAAACTCTATCACATGACTATTGACAAATGGCTTCTGGTATCTTTTGCTACACAATTTTTTATGTGGCCAATGTTGGTTTATAGTTTCTAGCTTTTTGATCAATGTCTCTCAAATCCCAGGCTGTACATACAGCTTTGAAAGTTTCTTAGAGTCTTTAGTCCACTTTATTTTTATACAATGCAATGGTCTAATTTTCTTTTCTTCCTTATGGATAGTTATACTCCAGCATTATTTATTAAATAAACCCACTGAATTGAAATACCACCTTTCTCATATATTAAATTTTCAGCACACTTGCATCTATTTGTAAATTCCCTACTCTGTTCCATGCATTGTTCTGTCCAATCCCATGCAGACACTATATTGATTCAATTATAAGAGGTTTAAAATAGGTTCTGAAATCTGGTAAAGAAGTCCCCTTCACTATTTCTTTTTTGTTCCTGAACAAGCTAGTCTCAAACACTTATCCTTCTTTATAAACTTAAAGAAATTTTAATCAAAATTTTTTTAGAGACAGGGTCTCCCTATGTTGCCCAGGCAACAGAGTGCAGTGGCTATTCATAGGCACAATCATAGCTCACTAGAGCCTCAAACTCCTGGGCTCAGGTGCTTCTCCTGCCTCAGCCTTCTGAGTAGCTGTGACTATAGGTGCCATGTCATCACACCCAGCTTAATCAATTTTTAAAAAGCTGTAATTCATTTTTAATTTTGTAAAGTGGGTATTAAGTATTCTCATCTAAGAATATAGTTTATCTATTTGTAAATACCTATACTTTCCTCAGAAATATATTCCTATTTTACAGTTTTGTCACCATAGTGAATGGAACATTTTCCTATTTCCAGATAGTAAAAAGGAAAGTTGATTTTTGTACTTTTATATCTAGCCAGCTTACTACATTAATTCTATGGTTTATTCCCTTGGGTTTTCCAGATATACAATCATATCAGCAAAAATAGATCACTTAATCATCTTCCCAATGTTTATATTATTTCTTTGCTTGTTTTATTTATGAAAACCTCCAAGATAGCAACAAATAATGATGATAATATTGGGTGTCCGTTGTCTAGTTTCTAAATGCGATTTTAGTGTTCTGCCTTTTTGAGTATTTGCTATTCATTTTTGGTTACAGTTTCTATTATATATTTTCCTTTAATGTGTTGCTATAATAAGTCATGTTGATAGATGTCCTGTTATTAAAACCAACCTTGCATTCCTGAAATAAACTTTACTTGGTCATAGTATATTTTTTAAGAAATTGATAAATAGCTGGATTCTCTTTGCTTATACTTCATTTAGAATGTGGTTTTTTGGTCCGATTTGAGGTATACTCTACATACGACAATTCACCTGTTTTAGGTGTTCAGTTCTATGAATCTGGCAAATACATACAGTCGTGTAACCACCACAGTGATTAAGATACAGAATATTTCCATCACCCCAAGCCCCTTGTAGTCACACTTCTCTCTTCATCTACAGTCCCTGGCAACTACTAATCTGTTATCTGTCCCTAATTTTCTTTTGTATAATGTTATATAAATAGAATCATGCCTTACACAGCCTTTAAGTCTGGCTTTTTTCACTTAGCATAATTTGCATCTCTTTAAAATAGCTGTTTATAATTTCTTTTTTTGAGATGCTACAAACAGAAATGTAAAATGGTACAGTTGCTTTGGAAAACAGTTTACGTAGTTCCTCAAAAAGTTAAACATAGTGTGCATATGACACAGCAATTTCACTCCTAGGTTTATACCCAAGAGAAATAGAAGTATATGTCCAAACAAACACTTGTAAATAAATTTTAATAGCAATATTATTCATAATAGCCAAAAAGTAGAACCACCAAAATGTCCATCAATTGAGTAAAATGTGGTATAGCCATATGATGGAATATTCAGCAATAAATGAATAATAATCATTTATTAGTACCTGAAGTACTATTACATGGTACAACACAGTTGAACTTTGAAAACATTATGCTAAGTAAAAGCCAGTCACAAAAGACCATATATCGTTATGATTCCATTTATATGAGGTTTCCAGAACAGGCAAACCCATATAGGCAAAACCGGTTGCATAGGACTGACAGATTTGCAGTGAAACGGGGAAGTGACTGACAATGGGTATGGGATTTGTCTGTAGGGTGATAGAAATGTTCTAAAATTGATTGTGGTAATAACGGTTATACAAGTCTCTGAATATACTAAAAGCCATTGAATTGTACACTTTAAATGAGTAAATAGTATGGTATGCGAATTATCTTAAGCTGTGAAAAAAGAACAAATGAAGCTGTATACATTATTCCTCAATTGTCTAGAATAATTAAAATAACACTGGAATTAGCTCTTTTGTGGTTAGACAAAATTTGGCAATGAAACTATCTGTCCCTGAGGCCTTTTTCATGTTTCATCTTTCATTTTTCCAACTGTTTCTGTGGTATTTGTTTTCTTACTTCTCTGTAGATTAATTTTGGTAATTTTCATTTTCATAGAAAAATCAAAATAAAACTTCCTCTGAGTTCCAAATCTGTTACCCTAAAGTACATGCAGCATCTTCTTTTTTTTTTCTCCTTTTTTCTGAGATGGAGTCTTGCTCTGTAGCCTAGGCTGGAGTGCAGTGGCGTGATCTCAGCTCACTGCAACCTCTGCCTCCCAGGTTCAAGCAATTCTCGTGCCTCAGCCTCCCAAGTAACTGGAACTACAGGCGCAAGCAACCATGCCTGGCTGATTTTTTTGTATTTTAGTAGAGATGGGGTTTCACCGTGTTGCCCAGGCTGGTCTTGAACTCCTGAGCTCAGGCAATCCACTCACCTTGGCCTCCCAAAGTTCTAGGATTACAAGAGTGAGACACCGTGCCCGGCCCATGCAGTATCTTCTTATTCTGTTTTGTATATCTATGGTGATGCCTCTTTTCCCACTACTAATTTTGTATATTTTACTCTGTTTTTCCCTTCTTCCAGCTGATGAGATGCTTAGTAATTTTAATGGTCTTTTCAAAGAAATAGTTTTTTAATTTATTCTTTCCACTATTACATTTTTTAGTCTTTCACTAATTTCACATTTATCTTTCTTTTTAGTTTCTTTTGGCTTATCTTGATATTCCTTTTCTAATTTAACATGAGTACTAAGTTCCTTTATTTTTCACATTTGATTTTTTTAAATGAGAATTTTTTATGGCTGTAAGTTTTCCTCTGAGTACAGATTTTGCTGTTTCCCACTGGTTCTGGTATGTAATATTTCTGTTTTCATGATAGTTTATAATTTCAGTTATTATTCTTTTAATTCCTCCTGTTAATTTGGAAATTCTATTGTTTTTCGACCATTATGGTTACACTCCTTTTTCTAGCACTCAAAAAATTTTCTGAACTATTTTATGAAACTATTTTATGAAATTTATGAGACATCAATAATCTCACAGAAGCTTCCCTTGCACTAAGATGCTTTATTTCTTCACTGCTTTCCCTCAAACTGTCACTAAAATATAAACTTTAGGATATTTTTATTCTCCTCACTCAAACCTATGAGACTTGTTTTCCAATTTCAAAGTTTTACTGAAAGAATTCGGTACTTGTAATTTCACATTATTCTTTCATTTTAGTATTTTTTTTTCTATTTTAAAAATCTATATTTAGTACATTATTTCACACACATAGTCTTATAAACACTGGGGGGGAAAATCCAAATTACTACCTGTAAAGTTCTATGGGAAAGATCCATGAGTTTCCTCTTGTATTGTGCAATTTTGGCTACAGATGTAGTTTGATTCTTTTGTAGCTCACTAATATCTTCAGATATGATCTGTTTAAAAAAAAATTGGGGGGGAGGGTTAATCAAATATCACAACTATTTATCAGTTACACCTGTGTGGAAATTCTAATCTTGGGATAAGCCTGAGATTCATCTCTCAAAATATAAACTCTTTCCCTATAAATCTGTGCTTTATATTTCTTCCCTTTTTACATACCTAAAATTTTTTTAAAAGAATCATGCAAAGATATCTTTAGAGCTCTAGGAAATTTAGCAATGAGGCAATACATAGAAAAAATAAGCTAGGCGTGGTGGCTCACACCTGTAATCCCACCACTTTGGGAGGATGAGGCGGGCAAATTACTTAAGGTCAGGAGTTCAAGACCAGCCTGGCCAACATAGTGAAACTCCGTCTCTACTAAAAATACAAAGAAGTAGCTGGGTGTGGTGGCATGCACCTGTAATCCCAGCTACTTGGAAGGCTGATGCAGGAGAATCACTTAAACCTGGGGGATGGAGCCGAGATCGTGACACTGCACTCCAGCCTGGGCAACAGAGTGAAACTCCATCTCACAGAAACAAAAAACAAAAAACAGAGTGAGACTCCATCACACACACACACACACACACACACACACACACACACACACACGGCTGGGCACAGTGGGTCACTCCTGTAAGCCTAGCACTTTGGGAGGCCAAGGCAAGAGGAGTGCTTGAGACCAGGATTTTGAGACAAGCTTGGGCAAAATGGCAAGACCTTGTGTCTACAAAAAATATAAAAAATTAACCAGGTGTAGTGCTACATGCCTGTAATCCCAGCTCCTTAGGAGGCTGAGGTGGGAGGATCACTTGAGCCCAGGAGTTTGGGGTTGCAGTGAGCCGTGATCATGCCACTGCACTCCAGCATGGGCAAGAGGGAGAGGGAGAGAGGGAGAGAGGGAGAGAGGGAGAGAGGGAGAGAGGGAGAGAGGGAGAGAGGGAGAGAGGGAGAGGGGGAGAGGGGGAGAGGGAGAAGAGGGAGAAGAGGGAGAAGAGGGAGAAGAGGGAGAAGAGGGAGAGGGGGAGAGAGAGGGAGAAGAGGGAGAGAGGGAGAGAGGGAGAGAGGGGGAGAGAGGGAGAGGGAGAGGGAGAAGAGGGAGAAAGGGGGAGAGAGGGAGAGAGAGAGAGAGGGAGAGAGGGGGAGGGAGAGAGAGAGAGAGAGACAGAGAGAGAGGGAGAGACCTATCTCAAAAGGAAAAAAAGACAACACATACTTCAGAAATAATTAAGGAATCTGAAGTAACATGGAATACAGCCAACAACCAGGTCTGAGTGGAAAAAGTTAAGATGTGTAAGATGATATCTAGGGGGTGTCTTAATAGACAATTAGCCCTGTATCTAACTACTGACAGCAAGTACAGTACATTTCAACATTAACTGTTACAGAATACTTGGAGGGAGTAATCAAGAGTGCAGAGGAAAAGGAATGATATTAATTATGCAGCAGGATACATTTTTATGCCTCTGGATCTTTGACTTGCTGTTTTACCTGACTGAAATCCCACTATTCTGCCTTAGGAAGTCTTAACCTTACAGGGTAGGTTAAAATCTCACTATTTTATTAAAGCATCCCAATCAGAATTAATCCCATAATTGTCTCTATCATAATTAATCATTCTATGCCACTGGCTTACATTAACATGTTACAAGAAAGAGGTTAAGATTGTGCAAGACATATTTTAGCACATCCACCTGCACACATCACCTTTTAAAGAAACTTTCCAATGCCAGGCCATGCTGAAAGGACAAAATTAGGTGGCCATGTTTTATATTACAAAACCTAGGCAATCTCCCCATCCCAATTTTGAAAAATCACCAGGGTTTTTAGATACAAGAGTACTTACAACATTATTTTCTACCAGTAATAACTAAAAAAATTAGACATGTTATCAGCCACAGTATTTATTAACAAATACTAAAACCATCTAGGAATTGATCCAAGAAAGAACGCATAAGATTTTAAAAGGGAATATTTAAAAATTATTTTAAAGGACATAAAAGACTACAAGGATTAAAGAGACATACCACATTCATGGATGAAATGATTTAATATTAAAATTCAATTCCCACAAATTAGTCTTTGCATTTAATGCAATTCCAACCATAATTCTAGCATTCTGACAAATTGATTCTAAAGTTTTTATGGAAGAATAAAGACCCATAAAGACCCAGAAAACTTTGAAAAGAAGAACCAAGATTAGAGATTCATGCTACTAGATATTAAGATACACTACAAAGCCATAAGACTAAAAAAATGTGGAATGGGTGGGTATAAGAACAGACCAACTGGCCAATGAAACATAAGAGAGGGTCTAGAAATAGATCACATATATATATGCAAACAGTGTAATTTAAATTCTTTGATAATCATTGAGGAATATCACATTTTTATAGGCAATATTAAAAATATAGGGCCGGGTGCAGTGGCTCACGCCTGTAATCCCAGCACTTTGGGAGGCCAAGATGGGTGGATCACGAGGTCAGGAGATCGAGACCATCCTGGCTAACACGGTGAAACCCCATTTCTACTAAAAATACAAAAAATTAGCCAGGCGTGGTGGTGGGCGCCTGTAGTCCCAGCTACTTGGGAGGCTGAGGCAGAACAATGGCGTGAACCCAGGAGGTGGAGCTTGCAGTGAGCCGAGATTGCGCCACTGCACTCCAGCCTGGGCGACAGAACGAGACCCCCATCTCAAAAAAAAAAAAAAAAAAAAAAAAAAAAAAATGGACCCACTATTTAGAGAAAAATAAATCTGAGTTCATACCACATATTTTATATAAAGGTAAACTTCATGATGACAACAAAAGACTCAAATGTGAAAGGTTAAACTCTAAATTTTTTTTAATGTAGGATACTCTCAGACTTTGGGATGAAAAATTATTTAAGCAAATTCCCAAAAAGAAAATACAAGGCAAACATTTAATGGATATCATTACATTAAAATTAAGGATTTCTCTTCAACTACAGACACCAAAGACAGAATTAACAAAGAGATGAGAAACTAGAAGATATTTACAATGTTATAAACAGAGACTACAATCTAGAGTAAATGATTACTGAAGTTCAATAAAGAAAAAATAGGAAGCCCAGTGGAAACACTGGCCAAAGATATGAATGATTTCAGTTCTGGACAAGATGGACTAAGCATATGCAACCCCAATCTCTCCCATTTAATATAGCTATAAAACTTGGATGGAATACATGGGGGAGCTATTTGGGAACTCTGGCAGGAAGATCAGGTAAGATAGGAATTTAAAGTACCATTAAACTTGTGGTGAGTTTACCCATTTTTCCCCTCAGGCGTCCCTAGTCTGGTTTCAACCCAGCCTCAAACCTGGAAATGAGCATAAATGCTGAAAGGGAGCTCCAAGGGAAGTCTGCTAGTTCTAGTGGGAGGAGATACATCGTATTACCTAGAGAAAGGTTTCTCAACTTCAGCACTATTAATCTTGGGTAATTCCTTGTTGTGGGAGTACTGTTCTGTACACTGCAGAATGTGTGCAGCATCTGGGCCTCTACACATTAGACGCCTGTAGTACTCCCCAACCAAGAGTCTCCAGATATTGCCAAATGTGCTCTGGGAGACAAAATCACCACCACCACCACAAGCCACTACTAAGAAGTACTGCTCTAAGACTTGAAATAATAGATTAAAAGGAAATGCTGAAAAAAAAAAAAAGTCCAAATAACCCAAAAGAAAGCAGAAAAGTAGAAACAGGAATGAAAAACAGAGGCTACAAACACAAAACAAATAAATGGTAGGACTAAATCCAAACTTTTTGCTGTCTACAAGAATCTCGCTTCAAATATAACAATATAGGTAGGTTAAAAGCAAAAAGGTGGACAAAGGTATGCCATACAAACACTTTTTATCAAAAGAAAGGTAGCGTGGCTATGTTAACACCAGACAAAGACTTCAGAGTGTCTTGAGTAAGTGTCCATGAACAGATGAATGGATAAAGAAAACATGGTGTGTATGTGTACACATATATACACACACAATAGAATACTATTTAATCATGAAAAAGAATGAAGTGCTACCATTTGCAGCAACATAGATGAACTTGGAAGACATTTTGTTAAGTAAATAAGCCACGTGCAGAAAGATAAATTCTGCATGTTCTCACTCATATGTGGAAGCTAAAAAAAGTTGATTTAGTAGAAGAAAAGAGTAGAATAGTGGCTACTAGAGGTGGAGAAAGAGTAGGAGTAGGGAACTGCCAAAGGTTGCTTAACAGATACAAAAGTACAGCTGGATAGGAGGATTAAGTTCCAGTGTTCTATAGCACTATAGGTAACTATAATTCACAACCATTTATTGTGTTTCAAATAGCTATAGGAGTGAATTTCCCATGATACCAACAAATGATAAATGTATGGGGTAATGGATATGCTAATTACTTTATTTGATCATTACACACTGTATCCATGTATTGAATTATCACACTATGCCCCATAAATATGTAGTTATGTATCGATTAAAAACAATAAAAGAAAAGGCCATTAGAGAAGATTTAAAACTTACCGAGGATTAAGAGGGATATGATATAATAATAAAAGGTAAATTTGCCAAGAAAACACAACAATCCTATATAACAACAGCCCTTCAAACTATTAATACATGAAGCAAAAACTGAGAAATGAAAGGAGAAAAACACAAATCCGTAAGTGTTGCTGTAGATTTCAAATCTCTTCTCAAACTAGCAGACAGAAAAAACAACAAGAATACAGAACTGAACAATACTATCAACCAACTGGATCTCACTGACATTAATAGAAAACTTCACCCAAGGACTGCAGAATACACATTATTTTCATAGGCTCCTGGGTTATAAAACCTCAGCAAAGTTGGCCGGGCGCAGTGGCTCACGCCTGTAACCCTAGCACTTTCGGGAGGCCGAGATGGGTGGATCACGAGGTCAGGAGATCGAGACCATCCTGGTTAACACGGTGAAACCCCGTCTCCACTAAAAATACAAAAAATTAGCCGGGCGTGGTGGCAGGCGCCTGTAGTCCCAGCTACTCCGGAGGCTGAGGAAGGAGAATGGCGTGAACTCAGGAGGTGGAGCTTGCAGTGAGCCTAGATTGCGCCACTGTGCTCCAGCCTGGGCGACAGAGCGAGAGACGTCTCAAAAAAAAAAAAAACAAAAAAAACAAAAAAAAAAACCTTAGCAAAGTTAAAAGAATTGAAATCATAGAAATTTCTCTGACCTTTAAGAATCTTTAAGTATTTAATTATGAAAGTTTTTTTTTTTTTTTTTTTTTGAGGAGTCTCACTCTGTCGCCCAGGCTGGAGTGCAGTGGCACGATTTCTGTTCACTGCAACCTCTGCCTCCCGGGTTCAAACAATTCTCATGCCTCAGCCTCCCAAGTTGCTGGCATTACAGGCATGCACCACGACATCCAGCTAATTTTTGAATTTTTTAGTACAGACCAGGTTTTGCCATGTCAGCCAGGCTTGTCTTGAACTCCTGATCTCAAGTGATCCACCCATCCTGGTCTCCTAAAAAAGTCTACTTTATGAAATAAAATATTAAGTATATTTAAGCATTAATTTTAAATTTGCTTCATCAACATACAATAATATACCAAGACAATTATATGTCAACATAAAATAATCATTACTATAACCTTCATTTTCATAAGGCCCCATAAATAATAATATGCAATCCCTGGCTGAAACTGGAAATGACAGTCTAATTAATCCACTAAGACAAGAATTCTAAATTCATTATTATATCAAATCAGATTCATGTGATTTGGGGACTTCTATCATAAAGAAGGTAGTTGTATAAAACTATTAAATTGCAGTGTATGCTACATTGTTTCCTGATTAAGATAAAACAGTAGCACATATACTAAAAAGAATTAAATGTCTATAATCCCTTTCCCTACTTCCAGGGCCAGGGAATAAAAAGCTAAATGCTTACATCTAATCTGGTTTGATGCTGCTTAGTCATCTGATCTTGAACCTTCAGTCTTCGGAGAAGTTCCTTAAAACCCACCATTGGTACAGGAATTAACCTGAAGAAACGCAGTGAACAATTTTCAGACCTTAAGCCTATTACTACAAAATACAAGAAGTGAAGGTTTTAGTAACACTCATGTAATTTTACATCAACTTTCTAGGGCTCTAAGGCAGATCTATGACTATGAGATAACCATGTTATGCCAAAGAGATTTTATTCAACCTCTCTATTTTACAAATGAGGAAATACAGTTCAGTCAAAACATTACATTATTAAATGAAAATGCAAATAGGATTTTCCGCTCCTAGTTAGTTCTCACTATGCTATCCTGCCTTACCATAATTTTTTTTTCTTATTTTTTTTTTGTTTTGGCTGAAGCTTTAGCTGGACAATAATCAATATTTTTTAAAGGCCAGGACAATGAAAATAAACTTGCCTCATATGTAAGAATTATAATTAATAGCTCCCATGTTTGCTTTCCTAGCAGCAAATATTAGTTCTTAAATGAAACAAGATGAAGACATACTTACTTTTCAGAATCAGGGTTATCTACCTTGGCCTGTTCCCAGATAATAGGATCAACACCTACCACAAATAAAAAATATTTTTTCTAAAACAATTTTCTATTTTTATAATATGTGTATGACAAAGGCTTTCCTAAAACAAGACCCTAAACCCAGAAGCTATAATGAAAAGTGACTGTCAAATATGATCATGGTAAAAATACAAATTTTTGCAGAATAAATAAAGTTCAAAAAAAGCACAGATTGAAAGGAACTATCTATAACCTATAGGATAATAGATTAACCTCCAGAATATAGAAAGAGTTCCTATACATCAAAAAGGAAGACAAAAAAATCTAGAAAATGGGCAAAGGACACAAATAGGTAACTCACAAAAAATATAAATGTAGCTAATAAACATATTAAGTATTAATTTTTAAATTAATTATTTTGCCATCAGTGGCCAGAAAAATAACATTCCTGTTATGAATATAAACGGTAGAACTTTCCCTGGAGGGCAATTTGGCAATATCTAACATACATAATATTGACTCAAAAATTTCATTACCAGAGATCTATTCTAAAGAAATATATACCAATGTGTTCTAAGACATGTTTACAAGGATATTGTTAATTACTGTACAGTTTATAATAGTAAAAAGAAAACAACTTAGAGGTGTTAAGTAAAGGTGTATCCATGGAATACTATGCAATGTTTAAATACAGTAAGATTTATCTTCATGTATTGACATGAAAAGTGCTAAGAAATACTGTAAAAAGGCAAGCTGAAGGTGTATATGGAGAATCCTTTTTTAAAAGATCTACATGTAAATATGCTTACATTTCAAATCACAGATAAAGGATTAAACATAGTACCATAAATTGACAGTAGTTACTTCCGGGGAAAGGAACTAAAGGTAATCTATCACATAGTCAATCTAGTTATGCCATCCAGAATATTTTACAGTTAGAATACATTCAGGTTTTACTTGAATATTCAGTTAAAATGAGATAAGCTAGAAAAAAATAAGCCAAAATTTTACTAGTAAATTACCTTTGGGTAGATGGATTATGGACTATTTTTCTTCAGTTCACTATTTCTCAAAATTTCTATTTTAACATATACATATTAGCTATATAATAAAAAACTAAATGAATACAAATATTCAAAACTATTTCCCAAATAAGTAGATATGTGATAAGATGATACTAATTTTATTAGCATTAATAACCAACCAACACCTCTGAAATACGGGGAGTGTTTAGTTCTAAATCTTTCTTTTTTTTTGAACTCTGTGATTCTAGAAACATACCAGCAGGAGGATTCTGTAAAAGCTGTTTGATCTGTGCAGGAGAAAGTTCTGTTCTAGTCATAGAAAGGGTTACACCAAGTTGCTGCAATTGTGTTTTTATATTGGCTTGTTCAAAATGGGCATATAGCGTTGTAGCTGGAACTCTTCTTGAAGTACCATTTGGCGAACGCTCAACAACATAAATAACAACTTCTGTCCTGAAGGAAGAATAACCAATTTATAAAATATGGAGCACAAAACTCATAGCGACAAACCTCAGCATATCATAGCATGTGATTTCAGAAGGGTTTAAGTTGAATTCAGAAATGGTTGTTTTAGGAGGCAATTAAAATGTTTCCTTTTTTTTTTTTTTTGAGCAAGGTTTGCTCTGTTGCCCAGGCTGGAGTGCAGTGGTATCATCACTGCAGCCTCAATGTCCCAGGCTTAAGCAATTCTCCCACCTCAGCCTCCAAGTAACTGAGAGTACAGTTGCACACCCGCTACGTTTAGCTTACGTGTGTGTGTGTGTGTATACATAAATATATATGATATATATATATATTTTTTTTTTTTTTAATTTTTTTGAGAGACGGACACTCGCTATGTTGCCTAGGCTAGTCTCAAACTCCTGGTCTCAAACAATCCTCCCACCTTGACCTCCCAAAGTTCTGGGATTACAGGTATGATGAGCTGCTGTGCCCAACTGTTTTCTTCTTAAATCTTGGAAAATAAGAAAGTTTTACTTCATGTAATGTTCATTTACAAATCAACCTAAATGAAAGTTAAAAAGAACCAGGTAAATAAGATAGTATTTTTTTTTTTTTTGAGACGGAGTCTCTCTCTGTCCCTCAGGCTGGAGTTCAGTGGCGCGATCTTGGCTCACTGCAAGCTCCGCCTCCCGGGTTCATGCCATTCTCCTGCCTCAGCCTCCCTCGTAGCTGGGACTACAGGCACCTGCCACCACGCCCGGCTGATTTTTTTTGTATTTTTAGTAGAGACAGGGTTTCACCGTGTCAGCCAGGATGGCCTCGATCTCCTGACCTCATGATCCGCCCGTCTCGGCCTCCCAAAGTGCTGGGATTACAGGCGTGAGCCACCGTGCCCGGCCAATAAGATAATATTTATAAAGGGGTTTGCTTAGTTGCAAAATCCTATGTAAATGTTATTTACTATAGGAAATTCTGGTGAAATTTATGGGTTGCTTCTCTGCAATTACAACCACAAGTAAAATCTGATTCAATTATTGCATCTCATTAATAATCATTCCTCCAAATATCCTAAAATAAATGTCTTGCCACTAACACTGAGAATTATACTTAGGTCAAGGGAAGTAAAGCAATAATATTTATTCATGAATGAACATGAACAGTAATGAGTTAATAACATTTTCCAATAACATCTTTATGGCCCTCAATTTGCACGCATCTATGACAAATGGTCCCTTCCTCGCCTGAATGAAAATCTAGAAAATTATTAGCATCTAGTAAGTTAAAAAATCCAAAATTTTAAAAAAACTTTTAAATAAATGTTTTTATCAATACTGAATAATCACTAGCTGAGAAAAGGCATTCTGCTCTGAGAATTAATTTGTGCTTTAGCAACAAAAACATTATTGATCACTCCCTTAGGACCAGAAATAAATATACAGAAATAAACAGTATATTTATGTATACTTACTGATCATCTGGCAATGTTTTAGTGCCCTCTACATTTACAGTAAGGGTCTGGTTTCCTCCCAAAACTTTATGCAATGATTCTACCAACTGTTGTTGTTGGCTTCGAATCTCTGTTTCTTTTTTGTTGAAAACTAAAACCACTAGCCCATCTTCATCTTTATTACTGGGCATGCAACTATAACCTACTGCCTGTGGAATGACAAAATAAACAATATAAAAAATATGTACAGATCTTAAATCAGGTGTTTAATATTAATAGCTTAATATCTGCTAAAATGGGAAAAACAACTTAATGTCTGGTAATTAAGGGAATAATGATTCTTCCCACCATTTTGTGCCCTAGGAGGTCACAAAATTATAAAGAAAAACTATTTTACCCAGGAATAACATTAACCTATAGAGTAAGATTAACATTTCCTCTTTGAGAGAGTAACTAAACAGCTTTCTCCCCTAAAAAATTTTGATATTCATTATTGTTGGTTGTTTCTGAACCATCTGCAAGTCATTATAAAAGTGACTGCAAAAATCACCAACTAATTATAATTTATTTCACTATACAGATTGTTCTCAACTTATGATTTTTCCATTTTATAGGGTGTAAAAGCAATACGCATTCATATATACATACATGTAAACCATACATGGAATTCTGATCTTTTAGTTTTTATTATAAAATTATTATTATTATAAGATGGACTTGATGTTAGATTATTCTGCCCAATTGTACACTAATGTAAGTGTTCTGAGCATGTTTAAAGTAGGCTAGGCTAGGCTATGATGCTTGGTAGGTTAGGTGTATTAAATGCATTTCTGAATTACAATATTTTCAATTATGATGGGTTTATTGGGATGTAACCCATAATAAGTTGAGGAGTATCTGTATATCTGATTCATGGAATCTTAAAACTAAGTTTTAAATATATAAAGAAGTAATTTATAAATAAATACTTTTAAATCACAGTAATGACAGTCAACTTACAAATACTATAAAGAATGTCTGTATCACTTTATTGGTTTATATAATACAAAACTTTATGAAACAGGGTTGTTGCTTTTTTACATATTAATATGACCAATTATACTTTTCTAAATAATTGCTCTTTTAGATAGAAGCCTTTTATCCCTTTTCACCACTCATCTGCAACTTTTAAAAAAGAATTTAAATTAACTCAAGTGTACATTATGCATTTTACCATGTTATACACCAACTTTATTGTTATATTCAACTTATGTCTATTATTGAATACCTCTTAGCGACTAAATACATGTATCAAAATTTCAACTATATGCACTCAATATACTTTTTGTTAGTGATGACACAAAGAGATGTTCTGTAATAAGACAGGCTGACCACTTTATTCAAGGATCTGATCCTCAGCCTTACAGCTCCAAACACAGGGTTATGTACATATTGATTAGGTTTAAGAGACCAACGTAGGCCAATATAACTCCTAAGAGGCTGAGGTATAAACTGGATTGCAATACATAATTTGTTATGGAAAATGCATTACCAAATGGACCTAAATACTCTCACTGGCTGATAAAGAGATTTTCTGAAGAGACAAATGAGAAGGTTGTTTGGTAGGCAGGGAATAAGAACACAGAAAATGGGCAATATTGTTTTAATAGCTTTGGGGTTATACATGCCAAGGGGAATTCCTGTCTGCTGGTTAGGGTATACTCTCCTGGCCAATGTTAAATGAATACCACTAAATTGTAGTTTGGTGTCTCCCCTTTACAGGTGCCAGGCAAACCATTCTCCTGTTTACATTTTTTTTCTTCAGTTATAAATCACATTCCAGTCACATCTTCCTTCATTCATATTCTGGTCACCTTCAACCACACATATGTATGAAATCACTTCAATTTTATAATTTCTATATTTTCAAAATAAAAGTATAATCATACCATGTTCAAGGAGTAAAGATCCAAGCAATTGTTATCTTGATATTAATCTAAATATATTTTCTGTTATACAAAATCTTCAACTGAAGATAAAAATAGTATTAATAATACCTTAAATCGGCAAAAGGGATTTTCTTGTGTGAATTCCACTGGCGGAATATTATTGTTGAAATACCCTTTTCCTGTTCCCCAAAAGGCCTGCAGTTGATTCCATTTTGCCAAAATAGCATCTCTCTCATCTCCCAACAGCGTTGGAGCAGAAAGAGCACTCGCAGTATTTATCAGCTGGTTGGACTGGGTAGGAGCTTGTGTAGGCTGACTGAAGAGACCACCTAATGCTAAAAATGTACCCAAAATTAGTATTTAAAAACAAAACAAAACAAAACTTAATCCAGATCCTAGGCGTGGTAGGCAAAATAATGGCCCCCTCCAAGATGCCCATATCCTAATCTACAGAACCTATAAATATGTTATCTTACATAGCAAAAGGGCCTTTGTAGATGTGATTAAATTAAGCATGTTGAGATAGAGGGTTATCCTGGATTATCAGGAGGGACTCAACGTAATCATAAGATCCTCAAAAGTGGAAGAGTGAGCTCAGAGTCAAACAGATCTGAAGATGCTATGCTGTTGGCATATGGCAAGATGGAAGAGCCGCGAGCCAAGAAATGCAGGAAGACTCTAAAAACTGGAAAATGCAAGAGAATGGATTCCCCCTTAGTGCCTCTAGAAATAACACAGTACTGCCAGGACCTTCATTTTAGCACAGTGAAACCCACTTCTGGACTTCTAATCTACAGAAACTATAAAATAATAAAATTTTATTGTCTTAAGCCACTAAGTTTGTGGTAATTTGGTATGGCAGCAATAGGAAACTAACACACTAGGCCAAACCTTATAACGTTAAATTTGTTTTTCTAATAATATTTTTTTGAGACAGGGTCTTACTTTGTTGCCTAGACTGGAGTGCAGTGGCAAGATCATGGCTCACTGCAGCCTCAACCTTCTGGGCTCAAGCAATCCTCCTGCTTCATCATCCTGAGTCGCTGGGACTACAGGAGTGCACCAATGTGCACCTGGTTAATTTTTTTTAATTATTTTTTGTAGAGACAGGGTCTTACTATGTTTCCCATGCTGGTCTCAAAACTTCTGAGCCCAAGCGACTCTCCTGCCTCAGCTTCCCAAAGTGCTGGGATTATAGGCATGAGCAACTGTGCCCAGCCCTAATGATGTTATCCAAATTAATTCCATTACCAGAACACAGATTGGGTCCACAATATTAAACCTACACATGAAAGAATGGAGGGAGGGAGGAAGGGATGCATGTGGATAAAAAAAAGTTTGTAAAGATGTAGGACTTTTTAAAATAACCTTTATTGCTGTTATATTTATATAATAAATACAAATTGGGGGATACAAAGTCTAAAAATCATTGTTATATCAAATACCAGCTTACTAAACATTTTCCTTTCTCTCATTATTAAAAAATATATATAGTAATAACAAATGGATTAACCATCAGTATTCTAGGCTAAAACTTTAGATGGCTGTGTAACTTTGGGCAAATCACTTAACCTCTCTGGGATACCAGTTTCTCTAATGGAAAGAAGGGCCAAGTTCTTAGGGCAGATAAATATGCCCCAAAGTGTGAGATAAGTATGTCATCTTTCAACAAAGGGAGGAGCAAGTCTAAGGCTCAGAGCTTAAGGCAAAGTTATCTACCTAGAATTTATTTACACTATATTTTCTTTGTACTTAATTTCAATTACCTTTTCCTTAGAGCAAATGATACTAATTTTCCACTTATAGCAGCAATAAATTTTACTTTAAAATAACTGTATTTCGTGTTTCAAAGTAAACTGATTTAAAGAAAATTCTTAAATAGTAATACAAATGGTATGTAGATAAGGAGAAAATGTGAATACCAAAATGACCTGAGTTTTAAAACACTGTATTAGATATTGTTTAAGTTCTCTTTCCGCTCTAAACATTGAAAGTACCACAAGGTCCACGGAGCTTCTACAGAGCTAGAGAGAGGCTCTTTTACTCTCCAGAAACGTATTAATTCCCAAATTAGTATATATAAACATTGGCAAGAACTGGACTAGACTTCAGAACACTTGAATCCTGGTTTATTATAAGGTCGCTTTCTATCCTTGAGCAAGAAATTCCTGGGCTTTATCTTCCTCAACTTTTAAATGAGATGAATCAACTGTGATCTCTATATCGAGACATATGCAGTCAGCCTCCCATGCTGTTGATTATTCCTTTGGCCCCCAAAGAAAATCTTCACCTTCTGTTGAATACACATCCTCCTTGAAAGCCCTTCTCCCTTAAATTTCCTGACAACACAGTCTCTCTTGGTTTTTTATAAACACATTCATTCATTCATTCACCATTAATTCATACAACAAATACTTACTGAGTACCTACTAAGTGCTCAGAGCCAAATACTAAAGACACAGTGGTAAACAAGGTAGACAAGGTGCATTAAACAAACTAAACACATCAAACAAATATTAACAACTGTGATAAGTCCTTCAGAGAAGTACAGAGGTTCTGGGAGTACTAAATAAGGGAGCTGATCAAGCCTGAGAGAGGGGTCAAGAGAAGACAGTTCCATTAGCACTTCAGTTAGGGCCTAAAGGAAGGAGTCAGCTAAGCCATGGGGTAGAGGTAAAGGCCAACAGTATGTGTAACATCTCTGTAGAGACAGAGAGAGGAAGATGAGTGGACAAAAGCAATAAGGAGGACTTAACAATGAGGTAGGAAAAAACTAGACTGGAGTGTCACAGAAGTTAAGGTCTCCCACTGGCCAAATGCAACAACTGAAACATATTTATTAAAGCCCATGCATTCAAAATGGTAATTTTATAAAGTAAAGATCAAATTTTTTTAAAATCCTAACTCCTTGGATACCATTAAAAATAATGAGACCACCAACTCCTTTTTACAAAAATTGTCCATTGAAAAGAAAAAAAATTATCTTGCCTTTACTATACAAACTGTACATCAGGGTGATCAAGCAGTCTTGGAGGATGAAGAAAAAGTTCCTTTTACAGAAGAAATTTCAGTGTGATAGGGAGGAAATTAGAAAATCACCATTTTGCAACTCCTAATAAGATAACTGATTGAGGCAATGATCATCAAGGAATGAAACCATTAGGTTAAAGTAGTAAGATAAAGATACGCTGTCACCATCTGAACCTACTGATCAATCTTAGCATCACCAAAAGTGAGATAGCCTCTCAATGTGATGTGATATGAAGCACACAGCACCACTTGCAAAATGTTCTTACCAAAAAAGCAAACGTCAAGTCCCTAAAGCAAACTTTATTTACCACAATTATGAGAGATAAAGTTAAATAATATTACAAGGAAGCAGAAGAAAAATACAGAATGGGGGGCATTTAACAAGACAACTGGAAAATTCATGAGGGAAAAAACAGAATGGGGAATTCTCTACACTAAAAAGAACTTAAGGGACATGACAAGAAAATGAATGTGTGGTCCTTGTTTGGATCATGATTCAAACAAACCAAATAAGAAAACGCTTTTGAGACAAATAGGGAACTCTGGTTATAGATGCGGTATTACATAGTACCAAGGAATTATTGTGGGTTGGAATGAGGTACACATTTTTAAAGAGAGAAGTATAGTAAAGTAAGCATGAAATGACATGCTTGGGATTTGCTCTCAAATACATCAGTGATTTAAAAAAAGGAAAAAGGAGATGGACAATAACAAGTTCTGACTTTTGATGACTCCAGCTAGTAGGGTTCACATCACTTCTTTTTTTCTTTGTTAGCATTTTTCATAAAGAACAGTAAGTGTTCACTGGATTTACTGAGATGATTAATGACCTTAACTTATTTGATAAAATAAAGAAAACAGAAACCAGATTGGCAAATAGTTTGTAAAGGGGAGGAGAGTGGTAGCTGAAGTGAAATGTGGGATTAAAGTAGTTTTGTTGTTGTTGTTATTACTGTTTCAAGAAAAAATAAACTTTGAGTTACTTAAATGTGGATGAGAAGGTGAAGACTGCGGAACGGAGTACAGCTAGAATAATCAACAGCACATGCGCCCTGAAAAGGCAGGAGGTTATAAGATCCTGAGTCAGGTAAAAAGAGGAAAAGGTGGATAGAGGGAGAAAAAAAATAGATTTGGTGGAGGGAAGTTGAAGGAATTGCAATAAGGGATTTTATTTTCTCTTTGGTTTTTTTTTTTTCTGAGACAGAGTCTTGCTCTGTCACCCAGGCTGGAGTCCAGTGGTGCGATCTCAGCTCACTGCAACCTCTGCCTATGGGGTTCAAGCAATTCTCATGTCTCAGCCTCCCGAGTAACTGGGACTACAGGTGTGCACTACCACACCCGTCTAATTTTTGTATTTTTAGTGGAGATGGGTTTCACCATGTTGGCCAGGCTGGTCTCTGACCTCAGGTGATCCGCCCACCTCAGCCTCCCAAAGTGCTGGGATTACAGATGTGAGCCACTGCGCTCAGCCCTTTTTTGTCTTTGAAGTAGCAGTCAAGGCCATCTGCTAAAAGTAAGAACAGATAAATTTGAGATTCGAAGAGAATAAAGGTTTAAAATTACTGCTATAGAAAGCGGGAGAATAAGTTGAAAGTAGAAATTTCACAGGATTACCAGGCAACATTGAGACCTGAGGTTGGTGACCAAGAATTTAGAGAGGTATTATCCCCTCTTCCATAATGTGTGATCTTTCTCAAGCAATATCTACACAGACAGTTGGGCTTACAAAGGCTTGGGGTTTTTTCAGGCAAATGTGACACAAAAACAAGGAAGTTTAGCATATTGGCAAGAGATATAGAAATGGAAGGCCATGGAATCTAAGCTAGTTAGAGTAGTGAAGACAGAAAGAGCTAACAGAGCAGAAAGTATCAGTTGTCGAAAGATCCAACAGTCTTCTGAAGGATCCTCGATAATCCATGCTTTGGCTTGGAAAGGACTTCTGGCGGTTGTCAGAAAGTCAAATGTGACTTTTCCCCTTGATTCACAGGTATTGCCAATTGAGATAGGAATAGCTGTGATTAGTAAAAGGGAGCTAATAAGTATGAGGAATACATGGACGGGCATCTCTATACTGAGATAGGACAAGCAGTGGTCCTAACAATGCTGCTCGCTAATTTATGGTCAAAATCCTACTTGGCTTGGGGGTAGGAGATGGCAGCATTTAAGTGTTAGTGTTTCTAAGAGTTTTGTTCTAGTACTCTCCTCTTACTCTGGAATCAGGTCTCCTAAATTACATCATCCATATCTACCACTTTAAATACTACTTATGTTCTGATGGCTTTCATAAATATATACAACTACCCAAGGGACACCTCAAACTCATTATCTACCCACAAACATCTGCTCTTGCTTTAGTATTCTGGATCTTAGTGAAGAGCAAGGGATCCTTCAGTTACGCCACCCAGAAGCCCAAGATACCTTTATCCAGTCATTCGCTTTTATTGATTCTACAAGTTAAATCTCTCTCAAATTCACATCCTGTTTTTTCTCTCCATTCTTAACTGTCACTGCCTTAATTCAGGTCTTCACTATATCTTGCTCAGATTTTGGCAACAGCTTCACCAGATCTCTGCCTCCATTCCAACCCACCTATAATCTATCTTTGTATTTCTCTAAGAGATACTTCTAAAAATCTGATTATTTTCCTGTCTAGCTTAATCCTACAACAGTTTAGAATTGCTTAAAGGACAGCTCCTTAGTAAAACATATAAGGCACGCTAATAATCCAATTCATATCTATCTCTCCAACTCTCATCACTGACCCTGAGGTCATTTATGCATTAAAAAAAACTGCACTGATCTAGTTATACTGGTCCCAAAGGCATTATACTCTGCCATAAACCATGCCATGTTATTTCCTCTGCGTGGATACCCTAGAATCTCCTTGACTATAAGCAAGGATTGTGGTCTTCAACCTTGTACACCCAATGCCTGACATACGATATATACAATAAATGGATATTACATAACAAAATGAGCCCCTTTCAATTTTAAAATAGCACCAGATTCAAATTCCCATTTTCCTAAAAAAACCAAATGTAACTACAGTTACTCATAGTTGGAGAGACTTTATTTCAAGAAACAAAGGAAACACTTCACTTTTGCTGTTCTTTCCTTAACTACTTAAATATTTCATCAAATTTTGTATTTTTGCAGGATTGTAGAAAAGACGAATGACTGGAATACTTGAAAGAATAATTCTGAGAATACTATTCTATTATCTTCATCCTACTGTTAGGCAATCCTTGAAATTCATGTTTAATAAGTTAATAACTAATCTTCAATGACTGAGTAGGATGAATTTTAGCTAGTCAATCAAGTTACTTAAAAAAATGAAACAGAAGTAATTTTAAGAGGCATCAGATTGGAAAAGTGAAAAGAGCACTAGAATGAGTAGTTGAATTTACATCCCTGTACTTCTTCTAGAGAGGTATACAGGTAAGTCACAATCTCTCAGGTTCCTCTCTTCACCCATAAAATGGGGATAACAAAAGTATTATTTCACAGGGTTCTTGTGAGAATAAGTTAATCCATACAGAACAACCCCTGGAACCTACTGCCATACCACCTAGTAAGGATGGTTAGTAAGGAAGCCATCAAAGACTAATAACCAGACTGTCTCAAAGGGACTTGGGAGCCAACTTGAAAAGGCTTGCACTGGCCAAAGATGTAACAATTTAAGCATCAATAAGAATGGTAACTGCAATGGATTAAAAAATAGTAACTAGTTTAAAGGCTGCAGTTTCTGACATTAAAAAAAAATTGGTCATCTTTGGAGAATGCTAGATAACCAACTCTTTATTCTGAAAACCAGTAATAAAGAGAAAGAATCAACCAAACAGATGAAGTCAAGTTTCTCCTCACAGAAGTATTTCAACAAATAAATGAATCCAGGTGGAATGGCACTATTTGTAACCCCTAATGAATTAATGGATCTAGGTAATGATCACCAATGGCTCAATGGCTGATCACTCAAAAAAAAAAAGATATTATATGTCTTCTGATAAAAAATAGGCCTATAAAATAGTCTTGCAAACAAACAACAACAAAACAACAAAATATATATATGTACGCCCCAGATCTAACCCAATCATCAAGAAATACAGAGAACAAAGGAATGTGTTAAACTATACCATAGGCGTGCAATCAGAAAAGTCTTGACTAAAAAACTCTATAGGATAAATGATCTGTTTTCTTCAACAAATTAAAAAATAAAAAAGAGAGGCCAGGCGCGGTGGCGCACGCCTGTAATCCCAGCACTTTGGGAGGCCGAGGCAGGCAGATCACGAGGTCAGGAGTTCCAGACCAGCCTGGCCAATATGGTAAAACTCCGTCTCTACTAAAAATACAAAAATTAGCTGGGTGTGGTGGTGTGCGCCTGTAGTCCCAGCTACTCAGGAGGCTGAGGCAGAAGTATCGCTTGAACCTGGGAGGCGGAGGTTGCAGTGAGCCGAGGTCGTGCCACTGCACTCCAGCCTGGGCGACAGAGCAAGACTCCATCTCAAAAAATAAAAAATAAATAAAAAAGAGAGATAAAAGTGGAGCCTATGGAGATTTAAGACAGGCAAAACCAAATACTGTTTACATACTTGAATGACAAAATATAAAGTAAGAAAATGATCACCATAAAAGCCAAGACTGCAGGTCCTCTGATGGGGAAGCAATTGGTAGGGAAATGTGGTAGGCTTCTGAACTGGCTGGCCAGGAACCATCTCCTGACATGGGCAGTGATTACAAGGGTGTTAACCTTTGTAAACTTATATATAATTCATTAAGCTGTACTTTTGTGCAGTTTCTCTATTTGTTATTTTTAACAACAAAAATTTAAATGGAATGATCCTAAACACAGGGACCTTATAATCCTAACTGTGCCAATCAGTGTTCTCCCCAGTTGCTATCATATTTAAACATGAAAAGTAACATTCCTAATCCTTTGGAATATATTAATAATTCTTATAAAAAGTCCACTAAAGTATTCTGAATGCACTCAATAATGTCAGCTAGTATCATTACGGTTTTGTATTTGAAGCTGAAAACCTCATACTTACTAGTTTGCTGCTGCTGCTGTTGTGTATTAAATCCTCCAAATCCCAGTCCAGTTCCCAAACCAGTACCTAAACCAGTACTAGTTCCCGTTGTTGTGCCAAAACCAGTACCAAATCCAAAACCTTTGTTCTGAGTACCACCAAAGAGTCCTTTGAATGAAAAATTGGAACTTCGTAAGTTAAAAAAAAAAAAAATCTGACCTCTACTTCATTTACTTCTACGAATGACTTAACATGGCCTCTTACCAGTAGTGCCTGTGTTAGTTGGGGCAGAAAAGCTGAACGCAGAACCTGCAGTTGTAGATGTTGTCCCAAATCCTCCAAACCCACCTAATTAAAAAAGAACAAAAATAGAAAGGAAGAATCTTTTGTATATATAAAGGCAACTTCTTTTTAAAATTATTTTATAATTGCTACATATAAAATCAAAATATATTGATCTAATTTTTCCTTTCTCTACTTTCAAGATCAATTTTTTAAAAAACTATACTACCAATCAAGAAGTCAAAATGTTACAAGAAATGAACTAAGCATTTAAAATAGAAATATCACAATGTAATATATACCCTTCAATTAAAGGGGTGGTTAACAGTTACAGCTGAGAAAACACATTAAGCCTACTGCCATAATTCTAAAATGACTATGTCTGTACTTTTAGAGGAGGTGTTGCATATTCATATGCCTAGAAGATTTAGACTGATAACAGTAAAGAGTAAAGTAGACTATGTGTTTACTGATAGGTGGAACTGTTTAAAATGAATAGTTTTTTAGATCAGCAGTTCCTAAATTCCAGCAGATACAAGAAAGGTAGTTTAGCAGTGTCACATATTCCCATTTTTTACCCCAAGAGAAACAGGAAATCTGGATTTTCTATGTAAAATTTATTGGTTTTTGGCTGGGCGCAGTGGCTCATGCCTGTAATCCCAGCACTTTGGGAGGCCGAGGGGGGTGGATCACAAGGTCAGGAGATTGAGACCATCCTGGCTAACATGGTGAAACCCCGTCTCTACTAAAAATACAAAAAATTAGCCGGGCGTGGCGGCGGGCGCCTGTAGTCCCAGCTACTCAGGAGGCTGAGGCAGGAGAATGGCGTGGACCCGGGAGGTGGAGCTTGCAGTGAGCCAAGATCTTGCCACTGTACTCCAGCCTGGACGACAGGGTGAGACTCCGTCTCAAAAAAAAAAAAAAAAAAAATTTATTGGTTTTTAAACCCTAATTCAACTACTTTTTTTTGCAAGGAATTCAAATGTTTTGAAAACAGCATGCCAAACATATCACATTGGCAGACTTGTTGCCAGTTAGCAACCTTGGTTTTGGTGAATTAATTTATGTCTAAATTAACTTATATTTCTACTTAGTCTCTGTCAAGACTAAGTAACTTTTCAAAGGAAGCATACCAATATACTTACCTCCAAACAACAAGAATGTGTTTCTTGAAGGAAGAGATTTGACAGATAAATGGAATGCTAGCCAATCTAAAATTGTTTTGTTATTTTTGTAACTTATTGTCAGTCTTCAGCTGATTACCAATGTGGTATCAAAAAGCCTTTCAAGACAAATGTTTGAACCATTAGTGTCGAATTATATTGCAGATTTTTTGGAATCTTCCTTTAATCTCATTTATTTCTGGTATACAACACAGATTCATCAATATTGCAATATAGAAAATACAAGAAGAAAAACATGCAACCATTTTATATTAATCACCTCATTCTGATTTGGAAAACTACTCAAGAGTAAGCTGCATGTTGCATGCAGGCACAACTAAATATTCTATTTACTTGTAGGTTCTACTGCAGTACTGCAAACTATAAACATTTTCATAAAAGTCACCTAAAGTACTAAGCACTGTTGTAATTTCTTTTCATTATTCTTCACTTCCATAGAATAACTATGATATAATCTGAATTGGCTACACAATAGAAACACTAGTCAGTTTCTCATCATGCTCCACAACATCAAAAATGTTTTAGTAACAGCAGATCTGCAAGTATACAAAATAAAAAGTAAACAAGAAAGTCTATCAGCCTTTTGCTGAAGGTTAACACATATAAAAGTAGTTAAAACATGTTACATTATCATAACTCAAAACTTAACAGTGATAACTCCAAATGAACATGAAATCAAGCAAATACCAACAAGTTTATTTATTGTTGTTGAATTATGAGCTGGGTGGCTTTATTCGGAAACACAAATTTCAAAGTAAGATTTCTGTTTTACCCAGTGCCAATTTTAAGCAAACAAGGAAAAGTAAACACATCAAAGGACAGTGATATGTGATTACTTCGAATACATCTTAATTAAAATGCATCATCTTGTCTTTGAAGTTTTCAAATATTCTTCGAACTGTTTTCAACTCAGATGCTAGGGTGATAATCACATTGCAGTAACCAGTGAATGAACAAAATAACAAACTTCCCAATTAACTTTTAGGGAGTAAATAATGTTTATCAAATGCATATAATTGGCATGGGCACAAGAGGCATAACGTAAGAGACTATGGACGATAAATTCATATACGAGCAGCTGAAGAACAAGTTTTTTTCTACAGTGTCACTATGTAAAGTACACATAAACCTATTTTAAATGTATATATCATTATTGTTTTGCAAAATTTCTAATGAGCTGCAAACAACCCACGTGCATATGAAAATCTTCATAATTATCTTTTTGAATGCAAAGACGTCTAGCTTACCTTTTAGAATTCGATGCTATATGACATAAAACTAAACTGCTCTCTTTGAGCATTTCCCAAAATTCCAGCAAAGAACTGGGGATTCTTTCTATAATTACAAATCTTATAGAAATTACACATCTTATAGTATCCTAATCTGCTGAGTTGACCAAAGAAATACATTATTATCATTATAACACAAGTTAAAAAACAAAACAGGTTACTGCTGTTCGTATAAGACTTGTTTCTCTTTGGAAACACAAGGACAATAAAATGAAATCTCAATGAAAGATGCAGAAAAAATGAAAAATGACTGCAGGAGTCCAAGAATCCCAGGATGGGCTTGACTGGTGGTGAGTTTATACTTTGGAAGTCTTACCTAATAATTTTAAAGATATATTCTATTCAAAATTATAATCCAAATGCTTATCATTTGGAACATAAGTGCACATTTAATAAGGGAACATTGTAACTTGCAAAACTTTCCTAAACCACATCTTTTAAGGCAGTAAAAACTTGATACAGATGTTTTTGATTCGAGATAAGGAAATAAATTTCCTTTCCCTATTAGACAAGTAACTGTTCTTTCCCAAACTCCAGGAACCACAATATTCTTGGACTCCAGCTCCCAACACTGGTTACACATACAACCCGCAGTATCTACCTGCACTTGCCAGACTGTTACCAAAATTGAACGGAGTCGCCGAGGTAGTAGAAACACCGAAATTCCCAATATTAAAGTTCACTGCAGGATTAGCAGTTAATCCGAAACCCCCAAAATTAAACCCACTGGCGGTGGAGTTGGCAGTCTCAAGCCCACCAAATCCTGATAGGCGTGTAGGCAAAGAAACAAAATTTTAAAAAGGGGGAGAGGGAAAAAGAAAAGAAAGCAAGATAAGGATTAGAAGAATCAGCAGGAGGTTTCACAGAAGTGAACAAACCTGGTTTTGCTCCAAACAGTTTAAGAAAGCAGAGTGGGGGTGGGGTGGGGCAGATGGAAGAAGCATGACGGATAAACCCCACAGCGAGGACCACAGGGGGCCGGGGGTGGAACTAAGGGAGTCAATGGGCAGTGCCGGTGGATCCCCAGCCCTATCCTCGCCGAGTCCGGCAGCGGGAACCACGCAAGCGTTCCCGCCCATCCAGGAGGCTGAGGTGCAGAGGGGAGGGAGGTTCTCGGGCAAGGGGAGAGGGAAGCAACCTCCAATTTCTCTGAGTAGGACTCCCCGGCAGCGGGAAGCGAACCGCTCAAGCCAGGGCCCTGTGGAAACTCACGCGCGGCAAGCGAGCTTCTAGTGGGACCCCGAGTACCCCCGTGGCCTCCTCGGGTGCCGCCTCGGCCCACTCTGCCGCCGCCCGCCCTTTTCCAATGCCTCTAAAGTCTCCGCGTCGGCGGGAGATTCCAGGATCCCCAGGTCGGAGAGTCTCGGACAGAGGGGGCGGACCAGACCCTTCCCCTTCTTCCCGGGTGAAGGTCTAGGGGGATCACTCACCCGCGGGGGCCGCGGTGGCTGCAGCGGTACCGGAGGTGCCAGAGGGAGCCCCAAAATTGAAGGCCATGTCGCGAAAGCAGGAGACCAAGTAGGTTACTCCTGCGACGCGCAGCGCGCTCCCCTTCTCAGTCCGGCCGGGAAACCGCCAGCCAGATCACCGAGTTCCGCCTCCTTTCTGACCTAGCCTAAGAGGCCGGAAGGCGCCAAGGGCGTAGGAGGTGGGTGGTTGTGAGGGAACGCCCCCAGCCAGCTCACTTCCGGTGGGCTTCACAAGCTGTGGGGTGTCACTGTTAAGGTAAAATGCTGGGACGCTCGCGAGGGTGTGCCGCCTGAGAGTCCTTTAAAAACTGCCGTAGGGAGGTTCTTTGGGAAAGGTGTGCAGAGGCTGAAGTTGTTACTGTAGGGATACGCGGTAGACAGCTAGAATTTGTATGTGGTAGGGTTGAAGTTGCTGCCTCATCAACTAGCAGGCCTGGGAGGTCGGGCAGCAGGGCCGGGGTTGAGAACCCCCGCAACACCCACGAGGAGGTGGTATTTGAACCCAGTGCTGAAGGATGAGTAGACGGAGCAGAAGCAGTAAAGAGGATGCACGTTGGAAGAAATGAAAGAGAATGGAATTGTAGCAAACACGTTGCGTTTACTATGTGCCAGGCACTCTTCTAGACATTTTACATAATTTAATCAGCTATCTTATGAGGTGGGTTGCTGCTATCTCCAATTTATAAAAGAGGAAACAGGTACCAAAGGGTCAGGCTGTTTCCAGAGTAAATACTCCTAACCACAGCTCTAAGGGGAGCACTGAAAAAGAGGGGAAGAGTGGCCCCCCTCTATTGTACTTGTAATATAATTTAATCCTCAGAATAAATAAATAGAGAAGATTCTGTAACTGTATTTTGCAGGTGAGATGAGAGAATTGAGGTTTGGAGTTGTTAAGCAGCTTGCCCAAAGTCACCTTGCAGGTAGGTTCTGGAGTCTAGTTTTGGACTCATGTTTCTCCACTCCAGAGTCCCAATTTGTAAGAATTACCATTATATTATATTGCCTTGTAAATTATGGTAAGGATTTCAGACTATTTCTTGAGGGTAATGGGAAACCTTTAAGGGGTTTTAGGCAGAGGACTAGTATGACTAGAATTTTGTTTTTAGAAGATCCCTCTGGCTGCCGTGGAGAATGGATTGGAAGGAGCCAGAATGCCTGAGGAAGATAGAGCTTTTAGGAGTCTGTTGTAGTTGCACAGGTAGGAGATGATAATGACTTGGATTATATCTGGCAGTGGAATTAGGAGAATAAATTTGAGAGATACTTAAGAAATAGCATATATGAGCCTTGTAGTATTTGGACATGGGAAGTAAGGATTCAAGGACAACCTCCTGCTTTCTGGCTTGGGCAAGTTGGTGAATGGTGGACCAGTGTCTGACTCCTACAAACTGAGTATGCTCTCATACCCACTGCACTGCCTTCTTTCACTGTTTGTCACAGATAACTTATCAATCTAATTTTTCCTTACAATAGTATATATTCCATAAGTGCAAGAACCATGTCCCTCTTGTTCCATGCCCATCACAAGTGCCTGGCATATAACAGGGGGAAATAAATAATGAATGAATGACAGATAGGTGGAAACCAGATCCTGAAAGACCTTCCTTAGCATGTTAAGGAGCTTTGATTTACCAGCAGTTTGTCCAGCCTGCGGCCCACAGGCCACATGTGGCTCATGGCTCAGGATGGCTTTGAATGCAACCCAACACAAATTCGTAAACTTTATTGAAACATTGTGAGGTTTTTTGCGATTTTTTTAAAGCTCATCAGCTATTGTTGGTGTATTTTATGTGTGGCCCAAGACAATTCTTCTTCTTCCAGTGTGGCCCAAGGAAGCCAAAAGATTGGACACCCCTGATTTGGCACATAGCCTAACGCTTAAGTACTTAGCTTACCTTAAAAAAACAAACAACCATTCTTCTTCTTCCAGTGTGGCCCAGGGAAGCCAAAAGATTGGACACCCCTGATTTAGCACATTGTCTAATGGCTAAGTACTCAGCTTACCTTAAAAAAACAAACAGCCCCCCAATCTAGCAGAAAGGAAAACCAATGATTAATTTATGGAATCTGCCAGAAGCTCAGGAATTGGAGATATCACGTATCTTCATAAGTTGGGGTAAAGGGTAGTTAAAATGAGAGGAACTGGTTGAAAGTCTATTTAAGAAGCAGTTAGAGCTCCCCAAATCCTCTTCTGACCCAGTGCAGCCAAGTGAATGCTTCTTCCCCACTCTAGAAAAATAATGGAGGATTCTTCTCTACAGTGATTAAAATAGTATTTGCCAGGCACAGTGGCACCAGCCTATAGTCCCATCTACTCGGAAAGCTGATGTGGGAGGATTGCTTGAGCCTAGGAGTTCAGCCAGCCTGGGCAACACAGTGGGGACTCCCCCCCACCCCCCGTCAGTGTCAAAAAAAATAAAATAGTAGTGTCTCTGGACTTGGGGGCACCAGACATTATTGAGAGTGGGTAGTGCCCTACTGAATGGTGGAAGACTGAGTGGAAATGCATGCCTATACACACCTTCCCCTACTGCTCCCAGAACATTGGCAGCCAGGCCTTCACCCTCCAGGAAGATATAGGAGAATTTTTTATGGGTGAAATGACCAGTATCAAAGAAAAGACAATCATCTGACATCAGAAATCTCTAAATAAATGATTTAGCCACATCACATTATAGCAGTGGTTCTCAACTGGTGCCAGTTTTCTACTTCTCCCATCCCCTGGCACATCTGGCAGTGTCTACAGACAGTTTTGGTGGTTGCAATTGGGAAGATCTTACAGGCATCTATTGAGTAGAAGTTGAAGATGCTGCAAAATACTCTAGGACAGACTCCCTTCCTACCCAAACAAAAAATTACCTGGCCCCAAATACCACTATTACAGAGTTTGAGAAATCCTGCTTTATAATAAAGCTCACGCTTTGCAAGCCTCACTAAGGCACTCAGAACTTCCATTCAGCTTTTAAGTCCCACTCTTATATATGAGTAAACCAGCAAGGATTACCAAGCTGAGGAGCGCCTTTAACACAGTGTATAGAGGTCAAAACAAATAGAGCAGCAAAAGCAGCTTGGAGGAAACTAACTGCAAGGAGAATAAAACTTTTAAAAAGTGAACATATCCGCAGAGAGATAGGAAGAGATATTGTAACCATGAAATAATATCAGGATGTTATTATTTTCAAAGAAAGGTATTCTTAGCAGAACAAAAGAGAGCTATTGGAATTTTAAAGCTATTACCAGAAATGAAAAACCCAGTAGAAGTGTCAGAAGATAAAGGTGAAGAAATCTCTCAGAAAGAAAAACAAAAAGACCAAGGATGGAAAATTGAGGAGAAACTAAAACTAGAGGACTAGTTCAAAAAGTCCTCTATCACACACACTGTTATATCATGCACACTAATACAATAATTTCAGAAAGAGTATAGAGAAAAATCTGTCCTTTAAAGTCCTTCAAGATTTGGTCTCTTCCTATTATTCGTTCATTCAGAGTTTATTGAGTCCTACTATGTACTTGGTACTATTCTGAGTGCTAAACAAAAAAGGTATGGTTTGTGCCTTTGAGAACTTACAGTTGAGTGAGGGAAAACCAGATATTGAGTTAATAGTACACTTGTGGGCCAAGTGCAGTGGCTCATACTTGTAATCCCAGCACTTTGGGGGACCAAGGCAGCAGAGTCACTGAGCTGGGGAGATTGAGACCAGCCTGGGTAATATAGGGAGACCCCATCTCTACCAAAAAAAAAAATAGACCAAATTAGCCAGGTGTGGCACACGCCAATAGCCCCAGAGGTTGACGCTGCAGTGAGCAGCGATCACGCCACTGCACTCCAGCCTGGGTGACGGAGTGAAACATTGTCTCAAAAATAAAGAAAAAAAAAAATAGTATACTTGTGACTGTTCAAGAAGGCAGCACAGGTGAGGAAATTATTAAATAATTCAAGAAAATTTATCATAATTGAAAGACACTGCTGGGTTGAAAATGGTTCACCAAATGCTCATTACAATTAATGAAAATAGACTCACACTAAGGCACGTTCCAAAATAACAGAACCATGATGGCAAAGAAGTTTCCAGAGAGTAAAAGAGGTCACACACACAAAAACAAGAATCAAAATGGCATCAGACTTCTCAATGGTAACACTAGCTAGAAGGCAGTTGAGAAATGCCTTTGAATTTCTGAATACAAATTATTTCCAGCTACAATTCTATTCCCAGCCAAGTTATAGATCAACTATGAAGGGAGAATAATAGCATTTTTAGACAAAAAAAAACTATTAAAAAACAAAATACCTCCTATTTCTTAGGCGGTTAGTTACTAGAGGATGTTTGCCGCCAAGATGGAGCCAATGCTGAAAGAGGAAGACATTAGGAGCTCCAACACAGATGGCAGGAATCCTCAGGATGACTTGGAGAGCAACCAGTCCAGACTGTAGCAAGTCAGGTTCTGGGGAAGGCTACTTCATAAGGATGAACAATTTGAGAGAGACTTAGACAATCAGCAACAAGGTTGGGGTTGAATTGGTAATAAATACATGAAAACTAAGCCAGTGGGACAGTTAATATTAGATGAGAAAGGAAAAGTGTTGAAATGTTACTACATGGCTCAATTGTGCAGTTTCCACATAATCCCAATAATGTGAATTGAATATTGAGCTAGACAAAATTATGGCATAACTATACTGGAAAGATGGGGGAATGAAAAGAATATTTGTGTGCATAGAAAAGAGCTAAGCCCTCATCCTCCATGGTGGGGAGTCAGTGGGTAATGCTGAAACAAAATTCACCAAGCAGCATATCATTTATCTGGAGACAAGGGGGTAAATTAAAAAAAAAAAAAAAAAAAAAAGGCTAAAAGAGGTGCCTGCAAGCACTCTGAGAGTAGTATCTGCTTTTCTTATCTTTTTTAAAAATAACAATTGTAGAATTGTTTGATTCTTACTATGTGCTTATATGTATAACTTTAATAAAAATGAAAACAAACAATAACAAAAAGCCTTTGTACTTATTAAAATTACTAATGTCATTTGACCCAGCAATGCTACTTCTAGGAATTTATCTTATAAATGATTTGGCAAAATAATGGAATACAAGGTAATTCATTACAACACCATCCATAATAATGATTGGAAACAAACCAGGGTTTGGGTAAATAAATTGTTGCTTTTATACAAAGGAATACTATTCCGCTATGAACTGGGAACAAAAAAGCCCTTTATGTACTGAAAAGAAAGACCTCAAAGATAAATTACATGTGGAATGTTCATCCTTGGAGTTGAAAAAACAAAATTACATGAAAAATGCACAATTCAGAACACTGTATGTATGCTACAATTTGGGTTTAAAAAAAAAAGAGGGCTAGAATATATAAATACACATAATTTGTACAAAATATTCCTGGAAAAATACATTTGAAAAACCAAATAATATTGGTTGCATGTGGGAAGATGTATTGGGTGGCTAGGAAATGGGTAGAGGAAGACTTTTACCCTAAACCCGTTATGGTGACAGACTCTGTCTCAAAAAACAAAACACACATACAAAAAACCGTAAGTAATGCTAATTGTTGCGGGAAGTCAGGGACCCCAAACGGAGGGACCGGCTGAAGCCATGGCAGAAGAACGTGGATCGTGAAGATTTTATGGACATTTATTAGTTCCCCAAATTAATACTTTTATAATTTCTTATGCCTGTCTTTACTGCAATCTCTGAACATAAATTGTAAAGATTTCATGGACACTTATCACTTCCCCAATCAATACCCTTGTGATTTCCTATGCCTGTCTTTACTTTAATCTCTTAATCCTGTCAGCTGAGGAGGATGTATATTGCCTCAGGACCCTGTAATAATTGCATTAACTGCACAAATTGTACAGCATGTGTGTTTGAGCAATATGAGATGTGGGCACCTTGAAAAAAGAACAGGATAACAGCAATTGTTCAGGGAATAAGAGAGATAACCTTAAACTCTGACCGCTGGTGAGCTGGGCGGAACAGAGCCATATTTCTCTTCTTTCAAAAGCAAATGGGAGAAATATTGCTGAATTCTTTTTCTCAGCATGGAACATCCCTGAGAAAGAGAATGTGCGCCTGTGGGTAGGTCTCTGAACTGACCCCCCTGGGCTTAGCCGTCTCTTACGGTCAAGGCTGCAGAGATGAAATAAACTCCAGTCTCCCATAGCACTCCCAGGCTTATTAGGAAGAGGAAATTCCCGCCTAATAAATTTTGGTCAGACTGGTTGATCTCAAAACCCTGTCTCCTGATAAGATGTTATTAATGACAATGGTGCCCAAAACTTCATTAGCAATTTTAATTTTGCCTCGGTCCTGTGGTCCTGTGACCTCGCCCTGCCTCCACTTACCTTGTGATATTCTATTACCCTGTTAAGTACTTGATGTCTGTCACCCACACTATTCGCACACTCCCTCCCCTTTTGAAACTCCCTAATAAAAACTTGCTGGTTTTTGTGGCTTGTGGGGCATCACGGATCCTACCAATGTGTTATGTCTCCCCCCGACGCCCAGCTTTAAAATTTCTCTCTTTTGTACTCTGTGCCTTTATTTCTCAAGCCGGCCAACGCTTAGGAAAAATAGAAAAAAACCTACGTGATTATCGGGGCAGGTTCCCTGATATCTGGCGCCCACGTGGTCTTTCTTTTGCAGGATTCCTAGTGACAGTGCAGATGTGCAGGTGAGGACAGCAGGAATGAAGACTGATGGGTGATTGCTTAATTGATTGTATGTGGAGGGGAGGGAAAGGAGGAGTCTAGCATGAGTCCCTGATTTCTGGCTATACAGTGAGATATGATTGTGATGCTATTTTCTAGTAATGGGAATTTGGGAAGAAAAGAAAAATGAGTTCCTTTACTTACTGCATTTGAGGCATCCTGGCTAAGGATATCCAGTGGGTGTCTGGATATGTGAGGCTGAAGCTGAACAGTAAATCCCATTTACTTCCTAGACTTCAATTACAACCCAAACACAAACCAACCTGTATTGTGAAAAGAAAGACCTCAAAGATAAATTACATGTGGAATGTTCATCCTTGGAGTTGAAAAAAAAAAAATACATGAAAAATGCACAATTCAGAACACAACCCAACCTGTGTTTTGGTTGTAATTGAAGTCTGGGAGGTAAATGGGATTGTCAGGGAGAGAGTATCAAGTGAGAAGAGGTTGTAGCTGAGCACTAGTATTAAGAAGAGAGCAGAGAGCCCTCAAGGGAGCCTGAGATACAGGGGCCAAATCCAGCCCACTGCTGATTTTTGTAAAATACTCTTTTGTTGGAACATAGAGACATCATTTATGTGTTGTCTTTAGCTGCTTTCATGCTGTTAAGAACAGAATTGAGTAGTTGTGACAGGGCACCTGGCTTGCAAAGCAAAACGATTTTCTGTATGGCCCTTTGGAGAAGTTTTTCAAACCCCACCTAGACTACTGCAGCAGCTCCCGTAGCACAATGAGCAAGACTTGTCTATGACCTTGGCAGTTCATTCTTGGTTGCCTGCAGAATAAGTTAGCTGTGGCTGGGGTTTCCTCCTTCTAGGGAAAAGGCTGCACCCAAGCTCAGGTTCCCATGGGACTGGTGCCTTCTTCATCACAGGAGTGGAGATTTTTAACATTCCATGGACAGCTGGCATTTCCAGACAACTCCTGTAAACCATTGGCATTCCAAATCCAAACCACCTGTTGCTCAGCACCTTGTGTATTCCCCCGTTGACGAGACTGCTTCTTCAAGCTTGCCCTATTAAAGGGGAGACTAGTAGGATGTGCTCTTCTGAAACCAAACAGCGTTGTGGGCCTTGGCTCACCTCTCCATGGGATAACATGAGGATGGTACCTTCTTTTTTCCTGGCCCTGTAAATTTGTATTCCCTCCAATGAAGCTCATTCCTTAACCCATGCTATGTAGCTTTGTGGATTCACCCTGAAGGGTGGTGTATGACAGCTGATGACCCAGAAGACCCATCTTGCATGCCAATGGAGACCTAGCACAACAGCTCCTAATTGATCTCTCTGCATCCATGTGGATTCTCTTCAATTGTAGTCTTCATCTTGCAGCTAGAATGGGTCTTTCTAAACAGACTTGCCCACCTTCCTCCCACAACCCAATTGAAAACACAATAGCTCCCCATTGGTCTTAAGACATACCAAAATACCCAAATCTTTAATATGGTTTAATGAGACTCAAGATGATCTGGCCTCTGCCTTTTTCTCCAGCCTTATTTCCCACCGTTCATCCCTCTCTGGACTGCAGTCAAATATTTTCTCAGTCACTTGTAGTAAACACGTTTCCTCCTGCCCTTGACCATGTCCTGTTCCTTTTGTCTGAAATACCTTGCTTTGCTTAATTAACTCCAGCTCCTAGTCATGTTCCCAAAACAATGAACTCAGTTGAAATTTTACATTTATCTGTATGTAAAATCTGTATTTGGTTACTGTTTTCCACACTAGACCATAAGATCCATAGATCTCTTTTAAACCAGTAGCCTAGTTTATATTCAAAGTGCCTAGCATAAAGTGAGTGCTTAATGAAATTAGTTGAACACATTTTTAGGTATAATGTAGAAAGAAGCCAGGATCCAAATACCACATACTGTATGATTATATAAAATGTCTCGAGAAGGGAAATCTATAAAGACCGACAGATGATTAGTGGTTTGCCAGGGGCTAGGGTTGGCAACACTGAGTGGCTATAAACTGGCATGAGGAATTTTATTGAGGTTATGGAAATGTTCTAAAACTGCACAACTCAGTAAATTTACTAAAAATCATTGTATTGTACATTTAAAATGGGTGACTTTTATGGTATGTAAATTATACCTCAATAAAGGTGTTTAAAAACTTGACTAAATGAAAAAATATAGTTATTGGAAATGAGATCTTTATCTTGTGCTGAATGTGTATACGTTTTTATACTTTGTATTCTATACCACTCATCCTATACTATTTTCTTATTGCTAATGGATATATGTTTTAACATACCTTATTGTTTTAAAATTTTTTTTTCTGGATTTTTCTTACTCCCTGATTTGAAATAACTAGGCTTGGCATGTTACAAAGTTCCAGGTGTCTCTAACTACCTTGAGTAAGAAGAAATAGGTACAAGGAGCTTCCCTGTGACATAAACCAGCTGCAGAGTTAGGATTCCTAGGAAGTATGTATCTTAGGGATCAAGTGTCCTTGATACATGACATTTGTAACACTGAGCCAGATATTTTAAGACTGATCTAGATTTGCTGATTTCAAAAATAAGTTGCAATATTGGGATGAGAAAGGTTTTAAAGGTAATCTGAATTTTAGAACTAATAACTTTAGTACCCTAGATAGTACCATAGATAAATATCCCTAGAAACAAAAGCCTCAGCACTTTGGGAGGCTGAGGCGGGCAGATTGCTTGAGCCCAGGAGTTCAAGACCAGCCTGGGCAACATGGCAAAACCTTGTCTCAACAAAATAAACAAAAATTATCCAGGTGTGGTGGTGCACACCTGTAGTCCCAGCCACTAGGGAGGCTGAGGTAGGATAATAACTTGAGTCCAAGAGGTCGAGACTGCAGTGAGCCGTGATTGCACGACTGCACTCCAGCCTGGGCGACAGAGCAAGACTCTCTCAAAAAAAGAAAAGAAAAAAAAAAAAAAAACCAGTGCCTCTCCAATAGCTCTTGGATCCTCCTGAGCCCTTTCGGGTGGACTTATCTGCATTTTGGTTGGGTTTACCTGGAAGCAGACCTAAGATAAGGATGTTAGGACAGGTGGATGATTTGGGAAGCAGCATTGAAGGGCTGGGCGATTAAGACAGGGAATAAAGAAACACTGATAGAAAGTAGTTACCACTGTGGGCAACCCTAATTGAGGACCCATGTGGAATAAGCCTGAGAATTGGTCCTCTGAGGATTGAAACATCTATCAGCTGACTGACTCCTGCCCCATTTAGTTGAGGGTTGCCTTGGGTTATTAACTCCCTGATACTCCTATGGTGCTTTGAGGGCTCTTGAGAAAGACTTAAGACAGAAAAGCAGAATGTGGGACTGCTTGGAGTGAAACTTGTCAGGCTGATTGTAACTGTCCACTACAGCGAAGCTGAAATCAGACATGGCCCAAGTGTGTGACTCAGGGCTGCATCTGTCAAGGAACATCTTTCCAGTGAAACTCCATAAACAACAGGACATCCAATGACATATGACTTCTAGAGCAATTTTATATAAAGTGGTTTTTTATTAATGAAACATTTCATTGCATTAAGGGTAGAAATAAACATGTCAAGAACCGCATGAAGTGAACCAACTGTATAAGCTACATGAAGAGCATTCTGGTCAGTATTCTTGTTAACAGGCACAAGCAATTTAGTGATAATGCCCAGAGGGCCAAGGATGCGGACCACCTTTTGCAGAACTCATATCTCAAGCAGTTTAAATTAAAAATTAGCCTCCCTTAAGTTAAAAACCCCAATAGGGGTTAGTCGTGTAGTGCTTGTTCCACTTGACCATTAGTGATCTTTCTAGAACATGAGGAAATCAAGTCTGGTTGGAAAAGCCTGGAGCTAAAAGTGGCAAAGCCCATTTCCTGTCCTGTGCTCAACTCCTAATTTTCCCTGAGAGAAGTGAGTTAAGCTCTCTGTCTTGGTTTCTTCCTAAGTTGAGGATCATGGTACCAGAAGCTTGCATTCTGTGATCATGACAGTGCTTACAATCACAAAGCCTTTGGGGGTCTTTCTAAGATAACTGCCGCAAGAAAATGAGCATGAGAAATAATTTATCTTCAACTTAAAGCCAAATAGGTGCATTCATTCCTCTTAATCTATAATTTTGACTGTAGTTTGTAGATCTGTCTCAGACTTTTCAGAAGGATAGTATCAAATGTGATTTAAACCAAGTAACTATTAAGAATCATAAAACAGGCCAGGCCCGGTGGCTTACGCCTGTAATCCCAGCACTTTGGGAGGCTGAGGTGGGCAGATCGCAGGGTCAGGAGATTGAGACCATCCTGGCCAACATGGTGAAACCCCGTCTCCACTAAAAATACAAAATTTAGCTGGGCGTGGTGGCACGCACCTGTAGTCCCAGCTACTTGGGTGGCTGAGGCAGGAGAATTGCTTGAACCCGGGAGGCAGAGGTTGCAGTGAGCCGAGATCACACCACTGTACTCCAGCCTGGCGACAGAGTGAGACTCTCTCAAAAAAAAAAGAATCATGACACAAGTATGGAAGTAATATGTTTTTGGTCTCCCTGCCAGTGTGCAACTCAGTCTAAATGTGTATATCATTAACTGTTATCATTTACAGTATTTAAAATATCCTCCTCGCAGATGATTATATCCTGATAATAGGACTAAACCAATAAGTATGCACTAGCATTGTCAATTTTATTAGTATGGATAAGTATATGCATAAATAAGACATGCCCAATTATCTAGTTAAATGTTGATAAATTCTAAAAATGTAGACATTTAGCATTATTGAAGACCAAATATTTTTGTTAGTTTTTTTACATTTTGGTGAGTTGGAGTATCTAAAGGTTCTATCTTGATTCTATAGAAAATTTGAGAGTTTAATGAATTGCCTCTTCAAGAGGGGAAATATATCACATATTGTTTTAGTGTAGAAAAAGGAAAAATTGTCAGTAAAACAATTTATTACCTCAATACAGGGATAAGAAGCTATGGAAATGAAATCTATATTTTTTTCTTCATTTGCTTACATTGAAATCCAGTTTTAAACAAAAAAAAATCCTTTTGAATGGTTCAGTTGTTAAGAAATTCTATAAGCACTTTGTCAGCTAAATGTATAGGCTTCTCAATTCAAAATGAATGCTGAACTTTGAGAATCAAAGAAAATGCCCTTAAATATGCTTGAATTCTGAACACTGTGACATATGATGGCTCCCAATTCCCTGTCTTAGGTTATGCTGAAACCAAGAAGTCCTTTGAAAAGTGGTGTCTCTGCTTCTGGTCCTAACAGACCTTTCTTTAAAGTACTTTCTGCAATATTTTAAACATCCATCATTCTGTCAGCAAAATGATTGTCACAGGAAGTATAGGGCACACGTTTCTCTATTCAGTGAGTGACAGTGAGCTACAAAACACTGGAAAGAACTGAATCTGAGGAAGGAACTTGTAAAAAGAACTTCAAAATTACCAAGAAGAAGGCTGTCCCAGAAGAACTATCTCTTTAGTCTAATCAGACTTTCTGAAACTTATGTGTAACTTAGGCTGTAGATAGATGGATTTCCCATATTCATAATTTTACAAATAATCACTCAATATTAGATTAATTAATACAGTAACATATTTGGCAAGGGCGACTCAGGAAGAAAAATCAGTTACTCATTACATTCTCTCAGAAGCATCTTTTCGTAGCACGATCATTTTGACTAAAAAAAAACAGTTAACTATCCACCAGCATCATAACTAGCATTTAATTCTACATGAAATATCTGTACTTTATCCTCACCAACATTATTTATGCATTCTCTTCGTTCACAAAAGTACAAGTTAAAAATCCTTAGGAGCTTATCACTATCAACTCATGGGTATTGCCCCACCCAACCCCTTTCCCATTTGATTCTACCCAGTATTTTATTGTAGTTGGAAGACTGAGTTTTCCTGGAGGAATTATGAACTGAAGATCAGCATAAAATGTAATATGTTTTAGAAATCAGATGCATTTGAATGATATATTGGATGAAGCTACCATTTTACCCTGGGTCCCGAACTCTTATTTACTTCTGTTTTGCAAGTGAAATGGAGGAATACAACATAAAATGGTATATACGCATTTTGAGCACAAAGTTCGGTGAATGAAGCATACTGAATGAAGTTAGACCAAGTAGCATTAACAAGTGATGCAGAGACATTTTACCCACAACAGTGGTCACAAAATTCTGGAGCTACCAGCACCCAACAACAACAAAATTACTATACAAGGGTTTATTAAATACTTGCTAGACACATAAAAGAACAATTTCAGAGCCCACATGATTTTATAAAGCTTAATGGCCAGCCATGTCAGCCTGCTCTTTAACCTCTGGCCAGAATGTTCCTATCACTTGCCAGCGCCGTGTCTTTTTCCTTCTTTCAACAGGCAACAAGCCTGCAAGGAGGTGGAGGGTTTCCCCACGTCATCGTCCAGGTCAGGACAGCTCACACAGTTTCTTCACCAAGCAAAGGCAATGTTTAGGTTCGAATGAGGGGTGCTCTTTCATCCGCTGTTCCCTGAAACACAGAAGAGAGAAAACAAGTTAGATGTTCATGTCAGAAACTTCTCCCCAGTGTGAAAAGTTTGGGTGGGGAGTGGGGGCATGGAAGGAGGAGAGACCTATAGGAAGGTGGCTCATCTCACTCACCTCCCCTCTCGGGCTGCTGCTTGTTCTTGAAGATTCAGGCCTAACCTTTCCAGGAGGCCTTCTCTGACCACTCCCACCCTCAATACCAAAGCAGTACCCTTCTCTGTGTTGATCTGGATTATAAAACTTAGACTCTATTCAACTTGCCTCCTTCCTGGTTTGAAACCTACTAAGGAGTAGTGTCTCAGAGGTATTAGTTCTCAATAATTCCTTGCTTGTTGAATATATGAGGAAGGTTAATTGTAGGAGCAGTAATTAACATTTCCATGAGGTTTCATTTGTGCTTAAGACAATTTCAATGACTGCATAAAGTCACACTGGAAGATCCACACATAGAAATGGCAAAATAGTTTGCCTCACAGCTAATTCAGGCTAAAGTGACTGGCAGGGGATAAGAGAAATAATGGAAGAATATGGAAGTCAGGGAAATTCAGCTAATTTTACTCAGATGGTTTCATGTATTTATTTTCTACTTCACATTTGCCTTGGACACTTAGTTGAGGAAACTGGAGGAAAAAAGGCCTCTGTTGTAAAAAAAAAAAAAAAAAAAGGAAGCTGCAGAAAATTTAAGAAGGGCTTCTACAGAAAAGGCTCATTGGAGGTATTCAGGTTCCTGGTTGGGCTGCTGGTCACTTGGAAAGGCGAACCCAACTCTTTATCCTAGCCTTCCAGGAAAGTAACTACACCCATGTTCCAAACATTTATTATGCAGTGATACCTAAATCATAGGTATCTTCGGATACATCAGGGATTCTTTCCAAGCAGGACCCTGGCTGTCTTGCTTTATAATCTTGGAGCTGTTTTATCATATTTAATAATACTTAAACCTTTATTGAGCTCTTACTATATGCTAACACTGGGCCAAGTCCTTTAAGTCTACTATATCATCTAATCCTCATGAAAAACTCATAAGGGAGGCTTTTATTATCCCATTTTACAGATGAAGAAACTGAAGCACAGTTTCTAGGGTCGTATAGCTGTTAAGTGGCAGAACTGGGATTTGAACTCAGGCAGTCTGACACCAAAGATCAGATGTGTAACTGTTATATATTCTTCCTTTTCTTTCAGGTTATTGTTTTCAAAGACATAAAGTTAACTCCCAGGGGATACATCCAAAGAGATTCTATTCCCCAAATATTAGATGGTACATTCTATCCCTCCACCTTCTTTGACACACTTCCTTTGCTTCCCATTTGGTCCAACAGTAAAATAAGCATGAAATCACTATGCCCAGCATAAAATCCCAGAATTCATCCTAATAAGCCAGCTGACAGCCCTTCAGTGAAGTACAGTTGAATTCCTCAGGTAAAGTTATCCAGTAAGGAAGAAGTTCCTTCAGCCAGTTCTCACCTCATCCATGGATCCCTGTCCTTTGCATGCAAGCCAGGTAAAAACCAAACCAAAGAACACACCCAGCGCCATGATGATGTAGGGTATGTTGGTGATAATCAAAGTAGTGTTAATCATAGACTTCAGTCGACTCGCCGTCTCTTTATCAATGTGAACACTCTGGAGAGGCAAGAAAATAGTATTCTTGATGACTAAACATCCAGTGTGTAACTGTTTTTTGCTATATCTTTCCTTTATTTAATACAATTTGGGAATGTCCTCCTGTTAGCAAACCAAACATACTGAAAATCCATTTATAAGTCAGAGTAATCAGAAGGGACATTTATTCATTAATATCTTGTCTTCTCCTGAAGACATTTTTTTTACTCTTAAAATAGATTGGAAAAAGGAGGTAAAATGTATTCAGAAATATTGAGACAGTATCACCTTTTGTTTTATGTCAGATAATTCCAATTCATCCTTAAAAATCCAGCTCAGCATCACTTCCTTCCAAAAGTTTTCTCTGGCTACCTCAGGCCTAGTCAAAGGCCTCCTCCCTAAGTTTCCATCTCACTCTCTACTTCCATCATTGTCCTTGCACTCTGCATTGTAACTGTTTGTCTTGCAATGGCTGTGAAGTCCCTGAAGGCAAGACTTAACCTCAGTCACCTCCACACTGGGTATAGCACCCAGCACACAGTAGGTGCTTGATTAATGCTGGCTGATTAAATGAATAAATAAATGAAACACTGCAAAAATGGTATGTGGAAAGTATAATTTCTTTCTTGGTTACATCTATAGTAATCAGGACCACAGCCCTCTACAGAAAGTGCTCAGCAAAGTTGTGGGCTAACTAGAATTCCAGAGACTGCTGATAGAAGGAAATGTACTAGAATAACACTTAGTGTATGCAGAGCAGAGGAATTACCACCTAGTGTAATGAGTGAGGTATCTGAAGAGCTTAATTCCATAGAAATTATGAGCAACAATTCTGGCCTAGTTTAGGCTTAATTTGCATTGGAAGCCTGGCATAGTTGCACACGCCTGTAATCCCAGCACTTTGGGAGGCCAAGGCAGGCGGATTGCTTGAGCTCAAAAGTTTGAGACCAGCCTGAGCAATGTGGTGAAACCACCTCTCTACAAAAAATACAAAAATTAGCTGGGGCTGGGCATGGTGGCTCATGACTGTAATCCCAGCATTTTGGGAGGCCAAGGTGGGCAGATCACTTAAGGTCATGAGTTTCAACATGGTGAAACCTCATCTCTGCTAAAAATACAAAAATTAGCCAGGGGTGGTGGCGGGCGCCTGTAGTCCCAGCTACTTGGGAGGCCGAGGCACAAGAATTGCTTGAACCCAGGAGGCAGAGGTTGCAGTGAGCTGAGATTGGGCCACTGCACTCCAGCCTGGGCAACAGAGCAAGACTCCATCTCAGGAAAAAAAAAAAAAAATTAGCCGGGCATGGTGGCACACACCTGTAGTTCCAGCTACTTGGAAGGCAGAGGTGGGAGGATCACTTGAGCCCGGGAAGTCGAGGCTGCAGTGAGCCAAAATCGCACCACTGTACAGGGTGAGAGTGAGACCTTGTCTCAAAAAAAAAAAAAAAAAAAAAAAGAAAAGAAAGCATTTTTTTTCATTGGACCGAGTCAGTGGATTGGGTTCTAAGACATTTTTTTCTAATAACTGGATAGAGTTTCCTCCTCAGTAAAAAGGTGGTGTGGCAACAGTCTCCAATGTCACTTCCAGACTTCCAGGTCTAATATTTTATTTTTCTAGAGAAGAGAATAATCACGCTCTTCCTAGGAGGCAGCAAAAATACAAGGTTCCACTCCACACACCTGGACTTAATCTAGTCTTTCACAAAAAAGCAAATTAGAAGTTGGGGGTGGAGGGACTTCAAATATGCCACTACTGAACAGAAGTTGGCAGAAAAGGGCCCTTCTGCATTTTCAAAAAGATCTACTTTCATGCCCCTGCCCACAAACAGGAACATGGATGATCAGGAGCAATTGCAAAGAGATCCTATAAATTGGTAAATATTGCCTGAATTTTTCCTATGAAACGATAAAAACCTCATCTTAGAATTGTAATCACAAACCCTTAAAAGTTTGTAAATGTGAATACCAATATAATGCTAAATGGAGAAAAAAGATATAAAATTGTATCTATCGTATGATTTCAACTATGTAATATCAAGACCAGAAAATATCAGGAGTTGACATCTGAACTGCACCTGCCTCTGAGAGAGAGAGACTTATCAGTAATTTACTTTTTAAATCAATTTTTTAAAAAATTTCTAAGAATTCTATAAAGAGCACATGTTTTATAAAATGTAAAACATTAGATTACCTTTTAAAGTTGTTATTGGAAAAAATTGTACAACACATTGAGTAAAATAAAATAAAAATATTATCAGGCTGACACAGATTTTGTGAATAGTGATTTTAATTTTTCTTTTTCTTGCTAATCTCTGTTATTCAATATTCTACAAACAGCAAGTATTTTTAGGAAACACAAAAATAATAAAAAGGAGAGGTGTGCCAATCAAGAATTTATTGAAGAAAAAAACCTGCGTTTTTTTTTTTTTTCCCTCAAACTGGGCGGAAGCAGGAGAAACTGAGGAGATATAACTACAGTAAATGTGATATGTGATTCAGAAAAGAATTTATCACAGGTGTCTTAAACCAGCATGGTTTCAAAGAAGGGGGAGACAAAGGGCTAGCTGGCATCTATCTGAGTGTGAGCTATTTCCCTGCTTCAACAATGTCTGCCAATGGCTCCTTTTACCTGTTTCTGTTTCCTACGTGAGCAGCTCCCCAGAAGGGAGTTTTGCCCAAATAGTGTTCTTGAGAAGGAAAATTTCTTTCCATCATTTCTCCAAATCAGCTCTCAGACACAGGCAGATTCATGTGAACATTTAAGTGAAATTTTCTGAGGAATAACAGGTTTAAAAATCTTTTGCCCTTCTGTCATAACTTACATGTAACTACAACAGTAGACATCATAATGGATTTTTTCTGAGTCTGAAAACACCCGTGGCTCCCTCCGTCTCAGGACTTACCTCATTGAGGTACATCACTGGGAAAACCATGGTTCTAATGTCTCCCGTTTCACTACAAAGACAAAGGATGAGATTGTTTCAGAAACATCCTCATCACAATGGCACACTTTCCCAGACACACACATTTATATGAAGATTCTAATACACTTATTTCTTAAATTACCCAGAATTTGCTGATTTCTTAGTTATCTTTGCAAACATGTACCCCAAAAGTTAGATTCCAGTCTGTCTAGCAATTCCATGTGCTGTACGTTTATCAAAACACAAGATACTGAAGGCAGATTCCTTAAAATGATGACTATTCTCCTTAGAGTCATCAGGGAAGGCTCCAGTCGACAGAACAAAACTGTCACTCCTCAGAGTGTTTTGTAACTAGGCCACTGAAGTACTGTCTTTGCAACAAGAGCCAACTGAGCACATACCACGTGCCAGCTCTGTGCTGGGTGTTTTTGGGATATTATCTCATTCAATTCCTAGAGTAGTCACCTACAGTAGGTATTACTGTCCCAGGTTTACAGATGAGAAAATTATGACTCAGAGAGGCCTAGGATCACCACAAGTAAGTGATGGGGCCACAAATGTAATTCCACTTTGATTCTAAGATTCCAGCTCTTAACTACTAAATTATACTGCCTCAGAAATAGATATGCAGATGACAAAATGCATTCTTGTAAACCACCTACTTCTTAGAAAGAGCCATGACACCTGGTATTAAATCTGGCAAATTCAATGAGGTAAACAAGCCAAGTTTTATAGATAAATATATTATGCATAGTTTTGCATCCTGTTTATTTCACTCAACATTATATCATAATTTTCTCATATCTAAAAAATTCCCATTGAAAAGTCTGAGCAGGAGATTATACTTTGGAATCCAAATTAAGCTGCAGCATGGGGAAGTAAGGCTAGACTCAAGAGATTATAACTATACAAATGAGAGCTATGGCTGGCCCCAAGTGGGATCAGTGGGAATAGAAAGAGAGGAAGAGGAAGAGACTCTGTCTCAAGTCTCTGAGTGATATAGTTTGGATACTTGTTCCCCCAAATCTCAGGGTGAAATGTAATCCCCAGTGTTGGAGGTGGGGCTTGGTAGGCAGTGACTGGATCATGGGGGTGGATTTCTCATGAATGGTTTAGCACCATTCCCTTGGTGCTGTCCTTGTGATAGTGAGTTATCATGAGATCTGTTATTTAAAAGTGTGTGGCACCTCCCCTCCTCTCTCTCTTGCTCCTGCTCACCCCATGTGATGTGCTTTATTCCTGCTTCTCCTTCTGCCATGAGCAAAAGCTCCCTGAGGCATCCCTAGAAACTGAGCAGATGCCAGCACCATGCTTCCTGTACAGCCTACAGAACTGTAAGCCAATTAAATCTCTTTATAAATTAACCAATCTCAGGTATTTCCTTTCCTTTCCCTCCCTCCCTCCCCCCCCCCCCCCCCTTTTTTTTTTTCCTGAGACACAGTCTTGCTCTGTCACCAGACTGGAGTGCAGTGCCACCATCTTGGCTCACTGTGACCTCCGACTCCCTGGTTCAAGCGATTCTCCTGCCTCAGCCTCCCGAATAGCTGGGATTACAGGCACCCACCACCATGCCCAGCTAATTTTTGTATTTTTAGTAGAGACGAGGTTTCACCATGTTGGCCAGGATGGTCTTGATCTCCTGACCTTGTGATCCACCCACCTTGGCCTCCCAAAGTGCTGGATTACAGGCATGAGCCACTGTACCCAGCCAGGTATTTCTTTATAGCAACACAAGAACAGTCTAATACACCAAGAGAGTCAAGGTGCATGAGGGAAAGGCTTAGTGGAGTGGATAAAACTTGACTAGATAGTAAGGCTTAGCCAAGTTACCTAACCACTCTGCTTCTGTTTCCTCATCTGTAAAATGGGGATAATACAAGGTTATATGTGAATCCACATAAGGTGCTGAGAACAATACCTGATCCATGGGAAGTACTCTGTAAGTGTATGATTAAATAAAACAAGTAAATTCCAAGACCAAGGCACCCATGAAAATGCTGATCATGCCCCATCCCTGAAGGGCAGGGGTGAGCAGGCTCAGATGAAGTAGGCTGTACTCCTCCTGACATCAACCCCACCAGACGGGCAATGGAGCAAAACTGCTGTCCCCTCCATAGAAAGAAGCAAAACTTACACAAAGTCATCTAATTTTTTGACATAAATGTTGATTTGGAACCTCTTGGCTGCTTTTAGGATTATTCCAGTCAACTGCAAATCAGAGAAGTGAAAAGGAAACATTAGGATTTATTAAACTGCAAACAACTTTTTCAATAGAGCACCATTTCTGTGTAGTCCTCATAAACAAGGTGACCATTACCATGTGTGACAGGCAGAGTGGAAACAAGTAAAAGTGATCCCCAGAACAGAATGAGAACCATGGGTTGTATTAGGTGGCTGATAGACCAATGTGTCTCAAACATGAGTATGAATGTAGGTCCTTGGGAATCCTGTTAAAATGCAGGCTCTGATTCAGTAGACTGGCCATTTCTAACAAGCTCCCAGGATGCTGCCACTCTGAATAGCACAGCCTTAGAAGGGATCCAACAGGAAGGAGGCCTAAAAGATAGCCTGTTAGGTCTGGATTTCCAGGCAGTTGTCCAGAGAGCTAAGAAGAGGGTGGTGGTCACTGCCAGAGAGTGGCATCCTAGTATAGGGCCCACCTAGCATAGCCATGGGGCACAGCTGCAGCACTTGTCATCCTTAGGGCAGCTCCATCTTTGCACTAAGGTTATAAGACTGTGTTCGTCCCTTGGTGACAAGCACTGCTAACAGTTTGGCTGATCCAAGGGAACTGATCAGCTGACGGCTAAGAGAAAAGGGAGAAAACCACACACGATTGTATTCACCAGAGCATAAGATCACTGGTTTCTCAGATACAAATGCAATGTATGCAGCTAAGAGTGTGAAGTACCCATAAAATACTGTGCTAAAAGAATGTTCTTGCTTTTTTTTTTTATTGGTCCATAATGTTCAAATTCCAAAAATGAAGACATGGTTAGCATGGTTTTTGTTTTTCTCGTCTATGAATACAGGATTAAATGTGTATTATACACACACACACACACACACACACACACACACACATATATGTATGTCTCCTCTATGTATATCTGATACCTTTACAATTAATAATATAATAAACTCTCAAATAACCTGTAGAAAGAAGTTTGCCAAAAGTGACTGAGGTTAATATACATATTCATATTTCAACCAAAATATTCCTGGCAGTGAGGAAGCAAAGGGACATCTTTAACCTTATTGATCTGTGTCCCAAGGGGAGAAATAAATATATGTTGAGGTTCAAGGCTAGCATCAGAAGATTGACCGGGTTACATGGGTACATCAGTAGTTTCCAATAACTGAGTTTTCACTGTTGCTTTTTGTTAAAGGCAGGTTTGCTCGTATTTCTGCTATTCAACCCACAAAATTCAGCCTTCTAATTACAGGGCTATGAGACAATGCCTCCACCAGCACTGAGCTGAATTTCTCCCACTTGAATATGTATATGAAAGTAAGGATATTTTTAAAGAAGGCTCAGGACTAAGCTGGTGAACAATGTATAGACAGAATAAAACATATGCTGTTTTACCAGGAGGAAGTATGTACTCACAGGATTAATGTCCACAAATGTCTCATGGTCTTCCTTATTTGGGTGCATGCCTTCTATGGCAGAAACAAACCTCTCATCTGCCTGGTAAAAGTGTGGGAAAGACATAATGATGGGTGCACCTGCATTTGAAGGAAAACAGAAATGAATGATGCTGTTTTTAAAATCTAAGCTGAATATAAAAGTTCCTGGCCACAGCCTGGTTCCTAAAGAAAAACAAAAAAGCTACATATAAATTAACTTGGGTAGGCTAAAACACCATTCTTTACCTCCTAGTTCAGGATTTATACTTCATTTTCTGACATCTCATTTACCCCCAATTTTTTATTCCACATTAGATATTGAAGTTCAGGCTAAATTATTTATTCTTCAACAAATATTTACTGAAGTTAAAGTGATTTTAATTTTTCTTTTTCTTGCTAATCTCTGTTATTCAATATTCTACAAACAGCAAGTATTTTTAGGAAACACAAAAATAATAAAAAGGAGAAGTGTGCCAATCAAGAATTTATTGAAGAAAAAAACCTGCGTTTTGTTTTGACCAAAGATAGGCATAATCTCAGCTCACTGCAGCCTCCGCCTCCCAGGTTCAAGCAATTCTGCTGCCTCAGCCTCCCAAGTAGCTGGGACTACAGGCATGCACCACCACACCCGGATAATTTTTTTGTATTTTTAGTAGAGACAGCATTTCGCCATGTTGGCCAGGCTGGTCTCAAACTCCTTACCTCAAGTGATCTGCCCGCCTCAGCCTCCCAAAGTGCTGAGATTACAGGCTTGAGCCACCACACCTGGCCTATAGAATTTTTTAAGAGTTAGCCTGGTTGTGCTATACACCCAGCCTCTAACTAGATCACAAAGATTCTGGGATTTTTTCCTTTCCTATTCATTTTAAGAACCAAATAAGTGCTTATGTAAATTTAAATATATATATATATATATATATATATATATATATATATATATATCCAAATAGGGAAACAAGGTACTAAAGGAAACCTATTCTAGATCTGGCTATTGAAAAGAAGAGAGGGGCCCAATAATTGCTGCCAGGGAAATACATTTTTGGAGAAAGGAGCTTGTCGGCAAGTTATTTAAATTTGCTTACATATTCACCAGCCCATGGCTTAAGGAACTCATCCCTCGTCTCTCACATGCACATGCATTTTGCTGTTTACTGCTGAATAGTTCCACAAAGGCAAGACTTCCTTCTTTGTGACCTATAATCATCTCGAAAATGTATTTCTTAAATCTGTTGAGGGCTTAATAGGGGCTACTGTCCTGAGTGTTTTATATATATTATTTCTAACTCTCACACAACCTCAAGAAGCTATAACCACCTCCATTTTATTAATGAGAAAACTGATGTCTGGAACCCTCCTTAATAAACTTTGGCCAATTTACTAACAAATAGAATAGGACTCAAACCCAATCTGCCTGACTCCAGAACACTCATCCTGCTATCCAAAATGTTTCCCTGGAGAATTCAAAACACTGGAGGATAATCCTGGAGAGTTTCACTTCAGTCCAAATTCGGGAATACGTAAGAGGGAAGAGGAAAAGGATTGTAGCAAGAAGTTTAAATGTGTAAAGTAGAATACTTCCGTTGATTCTGGCATCAGCTTCTTGAGGAAACAGAATTTAATAAAAACAGCAAGAGAAAATATATCTACATTTTTGCTTTGAGCCAGATGCACACCAGATGAGGGGGCAGGGACACTGTTTCAGGACTATTACCAGTAAGGCAATGGGGGAGATCACAACCAGGAACTTGTTCCCATTCAACCTTGGTCTTTATCTCCAGGTAAAGGGTACCATGTTCCCTTGCACAATGGTCCCCAAATACCTAGACGCCATCTTTATGGAAATCAGCTGGAGTACTTGTTAAAAGTGTAGATTCTGGGGCCCTGGTATATCCAACATGGGACCCTGGGACATACATGCACGTGTGTGCACCATGAGTGTGTGTGCACACTTGTGCACGTGTGTGTGTATACCTATATATATACTATATACATATATATTAAAATACAGTAAATATAAGTATATGCAAATATATGCATATTTATATATAACTATATAAAATTTGTTAATATACTCATATATTAACAAATATATTAACATATACATACATAAATATATACATGTGGCTGTTAAAACTAGTCTTCAAGATGAAAAATACTTTTGTCAGTTATATATATATGTATATATACACATATATATGATATACATATATATAAACAATTTTTTATATATATATAATGTTTTTGTTTTTTGAGACCAGGTCTCACTCTGTTGCCCAGGCTGGAGTGCAGTGTTGCAATCATAGCTCACTGCAGCCTTGAATTCCTACGCTCCAGCCTCAGCCTCCTGGGTATCTGGAACTATAGGTGTATGCTACTATGCCCAGCTAATTTTTAAATTTTTTGTTCAGATGGGGTCTCCCTGTTGCCCAAGCAGGTCTAAATTCCTGGCCTCAAGTGAGCCTCCTGCTTCAGCCTCCTAAAGTGTTAGGATTACAGGCATGATCCACCATGCCTCACCAATATATTTTTAATAACTCTCCAGATAATTCTGATGTAAAGCCAGGTGTGGGGGTCACTGCCCTGTCAGACAAGGATCAGGAGGTATACTGCTGACTTCAGACTTATTCCAAAATGATATCTTATTCTTTTTTTTTTCTTTTTTAAAAGATGGAGTCTCGCTATGTTGCCCAGGCTAGAATCAAACTGGGCTCAAATGACCCTTCCACCATAGCCTCCTGAGTAGCTGGGTCTACAGGCACACGCCACCATGCCAGGCCTGAAAGGAGATTTTAAAATGAGTTAGATAAGGGAGCAAAAGTGAGCACATTACTTTATTCAGGAGAAAGGGACTACACAGAGAGCTCTCCAGAGAAATTTTAAAGAGGAATTACAGCCCAAGAGGGAATCACAGGGCAAATATGAGAAGACCCTGAGTTCCGCCAGGGATCTGCTCAGAGGGAGGAGTCGCATCAAAATCACGTTCCCTCTCTGCGCCCTAGTTTCCCCAATTATAAAAACAGGCCGCTGAATGTCTACTATCTAGTAAGTTCATTGTGAATAATTCTGCAACATGTGGCTGTTAAAACTACTCTTCAAGATGAAGAAAATAGTTTTGTCAGTTGTGCCACTGATAATTCTGCCTCATTCATGGAAAGGAGCAGAGTAGCTCTGACATTAAGAAACACTGGGACATTTGTGTCAGGGTTTAAAACTAACTCTGCTTCAAAATCACTGAGAATCTTTGCCATGATACGTACTTTCTTAAAACTGAGTTGTCCACTTTTTCTTTTAGCTTTTTTTTTTTTTTTGGTGGGGAGGTGCGGAATCACTCTATTGCCCAGGCTGGAGTGCAGTAGCACAATCATAGCACACTGCAACCTTGAACTCCTGGGTTCAAGCAATCTCTCTGCCTCAGCCTCCTGAGCAGCTGTAACTACAGGTGTGTGCCGCCACACCCAGCTAATTTTTTAATTTTTTTTTTTTTTTGTAGAGACAGGGTCTTGCTATGTTGCCCAGGCTGATCTTGAACCCCTGGCCTCAAGCAATCCTCACATCTCGGCCTCTCAAAGTGCTGGGAATACAAGCATGAGCCACCGTGCCCAGCCTTAGCATTGTTTTGAACATGAAATCAGTTAATGTTTTGCATGCATTAACTACATGTAAATATGTAAAGCACTTAGGACAGTGACTGGCATACATCAGGTGCTTAGTAAACATGAGCTATTATTACTGTTAAGACTTCTAAACCACTGTCCAGAAAAAAAAACACAACATGGCATTCTAGAAATAAAAAGCATCACAGAAAAGCCATGATTTTTTTTTACCATTCAATAGCCATGTTATGAAACATTGTTCTTGAAAGAAACTGATCTTTCTATTGGGCTGACAATATATTCTTTTTTGTTTGTTTTGTTTTTTAGAGACAGTGGTCTCGCCATGTTGCCCAGGATGGACTTGAGAACTCCTGGGCTCAAGTGATCATCCCACCTCAGCATCCTTAGTAGCTGGGACTGTAGGTGTGCGCCACTATGCCCAGCTACATATTCTTTGTTGAACTCCAATCCTTCTGCATTCTTGACACCCCTATCATGTCCCCTCTCTGAGTTCTTACCATTCTTGCAGATGCTGACATTCAGAACTCCTGAGCCCAGGCAGTTTCCCTCAGGTATACAAAAGCCGGCATTGTCTGACGTATTGGCTAATATTTCTGCAGGAACTTTATACCGAAAGGCAGGCAGTCCCTGTACACTCTCATAGTCACTGAAAGTAATATACACTGACCTGTTAGGATGTAAGAATAAAAAGTGAATGTGGACTCTGGTCAGTGTAATCTGCCCGAAATCCGCAAGTTAGCAACAGTTCTCAGGTACAACATGGCCAAAAGCTCATAGGGTAAGTAGAAAAGAATGTTTGGAAGGCATTCTGTCAACTCAACGTGTAATAAAGCAGAAGATGAATTGTAGTGGAAGGTGTTTATGGTAGCAACGGTGATATCATCCAAACAAGAAAAAACAATATGTGGTACAAAATTAAGATGATAACATTTAGAATGGAGACTCACATAAAAAAGAAATAAGAGGCCTCTCTAGACCTGCATGGACATATGCCAGTGTGGATGGGCCACCGGCAAAGCCAGGGAAGCCAGGGCACGGCAGAGCCAAAGCTAAGGTAGAACAGGCAGCGATGGCCGTGGCCTCGTAGGGTCTTAGGCACTTGAAAAGTGTCACATTGGACAGATACTTTATTGGAATACACACTTTGATACTCAATCCCCCCCTCCAAGAAAAATCAGATTCCATATTTTGCCCCAGTCATTTATTTAAATGGAGTTCAACGTAATTCTGCCTTTCATTCTTACTGATTTCAAACATAGTCCCATGTAATATGACCACTGCTTACACTGCACAGTGCCTAACCACTTTGATGTACACAGTCACCACTGAGCCTTCAGCCCTTCCTTTGAAGGCTGGCCGGAAGAGCCTTCTGGGCCTCACTTTTTCATCTCTGAACCAGAGCTGTTGATACATCTCTCGCAAGGTTGTGACTAACATAGGTGGTTTCACTGCACAAACCAAACCACCCCTACAGCATTTTTTAATGAAAAATTTTAGGCACCAGAAAGAGATAAAATATTCTAACAAATACCTTTGTATCTGCCACTTAGACAAATAAAAATTATATTATGGATATAACTGAACCTGTCTATGTAATGCTCTTGATTCCATTCCTTCTCTGCCTCCCCTGAGGAAACCACTCTGCTGAAATATGGACAACAGTATCTTTTATTTGGCTTCCATGTAGAGACTACCTATTGACTGGAAGTAGACCAGGTCAGTTTATGCTTGACAGAGCATATCATAGTAACTAAGAGCCAACACTTAATATTGGTTACTGTGTGATGGGCCCTGGGCTAAGTATTTTACTAATACTAACTCATTTGTCCTCATAACAACCTCTAACATAGTTAATAATTTCTATCTTTGTTTTACAAATAAGGAAAGTGAGGTACAGAGTGGTTAAGTAATTTGCCCAAGGTCACACAGCTATAAGTGGTAGAGCCAAGATTCAAACCAACAGTCAGAAGTCTGTGCTGTGAACCAGTACACTATACTATCTCGATGTGCCATCAGCATTTATCACTGATTATGCATAAATATCCATGCATAATAAGTGTGTCTGCATATATTCCTCATGCTTTTGGTGGTCTTGCAGTGAAAGACCTTATTTTTGAAAAAGAACTTATCTTTAAAGCTTTTACCTGCAAAAGTCAGATGGGAAGACATAAAGGACCTCATCTTTGGTTATTAGTGGGTGAAAAGAATCTCCATCTGTTCCATTAATCATATTGCACTTGTCTGTTATCCACCAGTCAAGTGACCTATAATTGATAAGCACAAGAAAGAGTAAAGATGATCACATTTGAGTTTAGATTCTCTTAAATGGTCAGGACTTTGCAAGATTTAACTGGAGCTGTCTATCCACAGTATCTTATTCATACACAGACACAACAGTTTTAATTAGATCAAGGGGGAGAAAAAGTAGGTCCCTGGCCCAAATCAGTTTTCATAGAGGCAATGGCCAAATAGCCCAAAACATGTGGTGGTTTGAAAAGTATTTGTGCTGTAGCTACTACACATCACTCAATGACTACTAAGCAAGAGTGGGACTTCTCACTGGCCTGTAATTCATGCCTGGCCATGATAAATCTACAAATCACTAATATTTAATCTGTAAGATGTTTTACCACCATCTTGATTTGTAGAATAATAATTACAAGACTATTTACATGTTTTTATATTTTTCATCCAAAAAAGGCTAAACACATTTTTAAGCAATGTAGAAGTAGACATGTAGTTTAAATGAAAACTGAAAAAATAATTCCACTGATAAATCATTTGACTTACGTTTTCCCATTCCATTCCACAATTTTTGTAAAGTTAAGGTAACTGTCTTCTCCAGTTAGAAAAACATAGTCTCCATCATTAGTCCCATTTTTCTGAAAATATGTGAATATGATCATTTAAAGTAACTGTGATAATTTTATGACAACTTGGCTAGACTATGGTGCCCAGTTGTTTGGTCAAACACTAGCCCAGATGGTGTGGTGAAGGTATTTTGTAGGTGTGATTAATATCTACAATCCGTTAACTTTAAGGGAGGTTACCCTCAATAATGAGTGGCTGGGCCCCATCCAATCTGTTCAAAGCCTTACAAGCAAAAACAGAGGTTTCCTAGAGGAGGAATTCTCCTCAAGACTGCGACATCGAAATTCTGCCTGGATTTCCAGGTTGCAGCCCACCCTACAGATTTCAAACTCAAGACCACATCATCAACTTTTACCTGAGTTTCCAGCTGCTGGCCTGCCCTATGGATTTCAGACTTACCAGCTCCCATAATCACATAAGCCAATTCCATAATATAAATTTCTTTCTCTCCCTCTTTCTCATCTCTACATATACACCCTCTTGATTCAGTTTCTCTGGCAACCCTAACTAATACAGTAACTAAAAAATTTAATCTTCATCTAACTGTCCTACTAGGGCCTAACTGCTACACAAGACTGAACCAGGACCAGAAAATAGTGACTATTTTGCTAAATACTATATTAACCATATTATTATTTTATGGTTTTAAAAAGTAGGAGCTCAATTTTAAAATGGGCAAAGGATTTGAAGAGACATTTCTGAAAAGAAAATATACTAATGGCCAGAGAGCACATAAAAACATGTTCAGCATCATTAGTCATTAGGGAAATGCAAATCAAAACCACAATGAGATACCACTTCACACCCACTAGGAGGGCAATTAAAAAAAAAAAAAAAGAAAAATAGTAAGCGTTGGTGAGGATGTGGAGAAATTGGAACCTTTATACATTGCTAGCAGGAATATAAAAATGTTGCAGTCACTGCAGAAAACAGTTTGTCAGTTCTTAACAAAGTTAAACAGAATTCATAGGACTCCAAAATTCCACACCTATGTATATACTCAAGAGAATTCCACTTCAAGGTATATACCCAATGTTCATATAAAAGCTTGTATGAACAAATATTCATAGCAGCACTTCTAATAATAGCCAAGAAGGAACACAACCCAAATGTCCATCAACTGATAAATGGATAAGCAAAATGTGGTATATCTACACAACGGAATATTCCTCAGTTATAAAAAGGAATGGAACACTGATACATGCTACAACATGGATGAACCCTGACAACATTACACTAAATTTAAAAAGCAGACACAGAAGGGCATATATTATATGATTCCATTTATATGAGATGTCCAGAATATGCAAATTCACAGAGCCAAAAAGTAGATTAGTGGTTGCCAGGGCCTGGGAGAGTAAGACAGGAATAGGAGTGACTGCTAAGAGAGTATGCAGTTTCTTTTTTGGGATAATGAAAATGTTCTGGAATTAGCAGTAATGGTTGCACAACCTTGTGACTATACTAAGGACTACTGAATTGTACATTTTAAAATGGTAAATTTTATAGTAAGTGAATTATTTCTCAATAATAACAAATTTAAAAGCCTAAGTCCAGGACCAGGACCAATTATACCAGAATAGCTACACTGGAAGAAGACGGTATTAATATAGCCCTATTTTCAACTAAGGTTTCTTCAATTGTATATTCTCTCCAAGTTATACTTCTTAAGGGCACATACAGACACTACATTCCTAAAATTCTTTATTTGGGCATGTAGCTATGATTTCTCAGAAATAGCACAGGTAGTAGCTCCTCTATAATAATAGGAGTGAACAATTGTTGAGTATAATATTCCTGGCTCTTCTAAAATTTTTGCATGAATCATCTCATGAAATCCTCACGACCACATAAGATAGTGTGGCTATCAGTCTGGTGAATTCAATGATGTAAAAACAAAAAAAGTGAGTTATATAATGCAAATTATCTGAGAAACAGTGAGATATTAGCAACAAGATCTACTTGGCTGATGGATTGAAGCCACTGGGACCAAAAGGGCCTCGAGGGAACCTTTGCATAATATCTCTCAGTAGGAGGCTCTCCTGAAATTATTTCTAGAAGGGAGGTTCAGTCAGGGCTTGACAGGAAATCTGTGCTTCCTCTGGTCCTGTGAAGCTGTATTCCTCTGAGACAGGACCCTCTAGGGAACTCCTGCCTGGTCTGCTTCTCCCGAATGATGCATTCAGAGTTGGTGAGGCCCTACTTTTAGGACTCCTGTCTCTCACACATATAATTTTTTAAAACTTGCTCACAATTCTATTTTAACAATTTCTACGTTTTATATAACCTTGAAGGCCCAGGGACACAATTATTGCTGTTTGCCATAAAAACTGGAATGCTACAGGATTACATGAAGAGGGTAAGACTCTTGAACAGGCAGAGCCAGAAAACAGCTACAAATTTAAAGCTGAGGAGACTCATCACAATCCCAGAGCACACCCCTAATCTAATCCTCTTCCTGGGGTTATTTTATCTTTTACCAACTTCCCAACTATCCACTGCACTCCAGGGTTTTTGTTTTTGTTTTTTTGTTTTTTTGTTTTTTTTGGCTTTTTTAGACAGAGTCTTGCTCTGTCACCCTGGCTGGAGTACAGTGGTGTAATTTCAGCTCACTGCAACCTCTGCCTCCTGGGTTCATGCAACGTACCTGCCTCAGTCTCCTGAGTAGGTGAGATTACAGGTGTATATCACCACAGCTGGCTAATTTTTGTATTTTTAGTAGAGATAGAGTTTTGCCATGTTGGCCAGGCTGGTCTCAAAGTCTTAACCTCAAGTGATCCACCCACCTCGGTCTCCCAAAGTCCTGGAATTACAGGCATTAGCCACCGCACCCGGCCTCAAGTTTTTTTTCTTTCCAAAAAACACTCCATTTTTCACACACTCTACAAGATATCTTAACTCTAGGCAATTTCTAGAAGAAACTCAAAGTTAATCTGGCTTGGGGTGCCCCAACCCACTGTCAGCTAAAAAAAGAGGTTCTGAAAAGAAAAATCTACTTACCTCATAGAATAGGCCAAAATAGGGAGAGATATCGGGCCTGAAAACATGGATAAGGGACAAGATTTCATCTTTGTAGCCCCAGAGCAATTCGTCAACTGTGTGAGTCACAAAGAGCTTCTGCTGATAGGCTTTCAACATGGCCTCGATGATCTCCCTGAGGAAGCGCACCTGGGACCACTCTATGACAGTCTGCGGAGCAGAGGTATATTAAGACAGCAGCATCCCCTCCAAAGCACCTCCATCCACTCTCTCCTAATACCCCTTGGCAAAGGGGGTTGGAAATATAAATGTAAAGGCTGAGATTAAATAGCTGAAAAATCAGGCAGTGAGCTCCTTTCTGGCTGCATATGGAAGACAAAGCCTCTTCTCTGTCCTTTCCCAGTACTGCATTTTGTAAGTGTAATGTTTACAAAGAGACCATTTGCAGGCTCTGAGTTATCCAGACACCACAAAAGGGGAAAAGCTCTTGTAAACATGTGGGCATCTTTGGCCACAAGGTGGCGCTACCTTCCGCCTAAGCAGGGCCAGAGGCTCATTATAAACCCGACCTACACCCCTGGGACTAGGCGGCAGGGACCTCATACTGTCTAGGTCCTGGGTCCATCATCAGTGTCCAGCTGCATATGGAGCGGTCACCTAGGGGTTAGGGTGGGAGAGTCGGCAGGGGTTGGTGTAGGTGAATTAGAATGTTTACTGGGCCAGCCCAGGCACAGTGGTTCACGCCTGGAGTCCCTGGCCGACACAGGAGGATCCCTGGAGCCCAGGAGGTAGAAGCTTCAGTGAGCTGTGATGGAGCCACTGACTGCACTCCAGCCTGGGCGACAGAGCAAGACCCTGTCTCAAAAAAAATTAATAATAAATAAATTAATTTAATTAAAAAAAAAAGAAAGTCTCATGGGTCTCAGTATAGAATAGATGTAGAATAGGTGTCGTTATTAGGTAGAATTACCATTATAAACAGAGCCCACTGAAATCACAGTAGGCTGCCAGTCTATTGATTTCTGGTGTCAATTTATGAATTTTGAGAGTATAAAATCCAACATAAAAATCTGAAGTAAGAAATGTATACAAATTTCATTGATAGAATTTCTGAATGAAAACAAGGGGCAAATAAACATTTTTAAAATTATTAGCTACCAAAAAATCCTAGGGGCATATTTATTTGCACAATTGCTAATCCTGAACACCCAGGAAGAAATTATGAAAACAAATCCTAAAATCCGAATTTTGTCATCATTTGAAAAGACCTTATTTGATACATCTTAGAAAAAAGTCCAAGATGTACTTTAAAGAAAAGAAAAAAAGTATTTTTCTTTTTATATATGTATATTTCAACATAACTTAATGGCTCCTAAATGTAAAATCATAAAGAGCATTAACTTAGCTTTTTCCTTTCTTCCAAAATCCAACTTAATGGTATTAAAATGCCTACTTACCAATACAGGAATATTTAATGTTCTAATTAAGTCAATTTTAGGGTCTCCAACAGATTGGTCTCGTTCAAAAACATAGGCCTTGTTGCTAACAGCAGATATTGTTGTTCCATTATCTCCAAATTGAATATTTGCTTTGTTTCTGAGTTCCCTAAAAGAAAGAAAAGGGTTTTATTTGAAAATAGACACCACTTTAATAAGCAAGACTTTTCCTTTCTTTCAGCATCCAAGTTATATTTTCAATATAACATTCCCAGTATAACATTATATAGAGACTGCAGCTACTAAGCCTTAAAAAGCTGGAGATCAAAGCTATAATGTGGGAAGGAAACGAGGCCTAGGATAGAGTCTTCTCAAAAACTTTGTTTTCCTTCTTTTCTTCCCTGATTAGGGAAGTGCAATAGTTGAGGGTCACCTTGACCGGGAATCAAAGCCGATGAACTCTCTCCTGGGTTATGGTTTGGTCCTGAAGTATTTTCAAAATTTTCAGTTTGGTTCACAGATTTAGTTTGAATTTCAATTTGTTTACCAATGTCTTCTTGTTTCTACATTGAATTAAATTGAAATTTTATTTAAAAAAATAATGCCCAAGGCTTAGTAAATTACAGGAGTTCACTCCTGTTTCTTTTTTTCAGATAGGGTCTCGCTCTGTTGCCCAGGCTGGAGTGCAGTGGCATGACTACAGCTCACTGCAGCCTCAGCCTCCTGGGCTCAAACAATCCTCCCACCTCAGCCTCCCAAGTAGCCAGAAGTACAGAAGCATGCCACCACACCCAGCTAATTGTTTTATTTTTTTGTAGAGATGAGGTCTTACTATGCTACCCAGGCTGGTCTTGAACTCCTGGACTCAAGTGATCCTCCTGCCTCGACCTTCCAAATTGCTAGCATTACAGGCATGAGCTACCACACCCGGTCTCTGTTTCTGATATACAGCACAGTTTGGTTCAAGTTAGAGCCCCCAAATGAAGCATTAGAAAGTTCTTAGAAAGCGCCTGGTGCCAGGGCTGGGCCTAGAGTCAGTGTGAGTGATGTAAGAGGTGCCTAAACAAGTAGTAATCAAGATAAATAGTTTAATGCACTATTTATTAAAACCAAAATTTATGCCAAAAATTTATGATGAACAAAATTTTAAATAAAAACAGGATCTGATCTTTTGTTCATCAAATGCCTCACACTAGCCCTAGCCCTAGCCCTGCCTGGTACATAGTAGGCATTCAATAAATTCCAGTGACTTTTGTTTCTTTCCCTTTGCTTATCTTTCCTTCTTCCTAAACCAGCTAGGGTTATTATGTCTGACATGGTAGCCACTAGTCACATGTGACTACTGAGTACTTAAACTGTGGCTAACTGGAATTGAGATTTGCTGTAAGTGTAAAATATATACAGAATTTCAAAAACAGTGCCAACCTTTTTTTATATTGATTACATATTGAAATGATGCTATTTCAGTTATAATGGGTAAAATTAAAATATATTATCAAAATTAATTTTACCTGCTTCCTTCTACTTTTTAAAAAATGTGGCTACTAGAAAATCTTAAAATCTTAAATTACACATGTGGTTCATGTAATATTTCTATTGAACAGAGCTAATTTAAGAGCACAGGTTAGGAAGGCATTGGCCAGCTGGGCTACCCACACCTCCTCTGAGGCCTTTTCCAACCATAGCAGCACAGGGATTTTTCTCACCCACCTGTGGATGTCCGTACATGTCTTTAGCATTCAATTAGAAACTTCTGAGTGACATCATTTAGATTGTGAAATTATCATGTAGCCTCAGGTAGACTGCAAGCAAGCTGAAGGCTGAAACTTGTACGTAAAAATGCTCCTCGGTGATGATGGAGTTATGTCCCAGTAAACCCATCATAAGTTGAAAACATCATAAGTTGAAAGTTTGTTTTTGATTCAACAACTTAATATCTTTCCAATTTACGATGGCTTTATCTGGATGTAACTCTATCGTCATTGGAGGGGCATGCCGAATACATATCACTTTCACACAATCGCGAAGTCAAAAAAATCATTCAAGTTGAACCATCATAAGTCAAGGACCGTCTGTATATTGTATCTCTTTATACCTCTTAAATCCCTTCTAGACTTTAAAATAAAAACAGATGAGAAAATAAATGCATTCATATAGATGCATACAAATAGATGAGTCTTTGTATCTTCTCCAGTAGAAAAAACAAACCATTTTTTTCTGTGCTCTCATACTGTAACAACTTACACAGAAGACTTCTGAGACTTCTGGTCACCAAGAAGTGTGTGGCGTTTTCTCTGCGCCAATAATTCTGCAGTGTCCTCCAATTCAATTCAATTCTGATACTTTCTACTTGGACATAGCATCAGATTCTACAGGTTGAGACTGCCTTCCACCTCCTATGCCAATCAAAAGCCCCAGGCTGTTTTACCTGTGCTTCCGAACTAATGGCTATAAATTGGGGTTCCCATCCCCCTGTGCTTGGGCTCAATTAATTTGCTAGAACAGCCCAGAGTACTCAGGGAAACACTTACATTTTATTATAAAGGATATTACAAAGTATACAGATGAAGAGATGCACTGGGCAAGGTGTAGGGGAAGGAGCTCAGAACTTCCATGCCCTCTGCAGGCTCGCTACTCTCCAGGAACCTCCCCATGTTTGGCTCTCTGGAAACTCTCCAAATTCAGTCCTTTTGGTTTTTTATGGAAGCTACATTACATAGGCATGACTGATTAAATCACTGGCCATTTGTGATCAACCCAACTTTCAGCCCCTCTCCCCTCCTGGGAGGTTGGGGGGTGGGGCTGAAAGTCCCAACCCTCTAATCCTGTCCTCTTCCTTCAGGACCAGCTCCCATCCAGGAGCCATAGAGGCTGCCAGTCATCAGTCAATTCACTAGCATACAAAAAGACACTTATCACTTAAGCAATTCCAAGGATCTTAGGAGCTGTATGCCAGGAAATGGAGGAAGACTAAATATATATTTCATCATATCACATGTCTATATCCTATACTCTGTCAAGTGTATAGAAGGAAGCATACTTCATATCACATATACACATATCACACATCATATCACACTAAGCACCAAGCTATGCCCACTAATCCTATAAACAGCTGACCCTTGCATAGCTCTTCAAAGAGTTTAACCCACATTATTTTATTTCATTTAATCCTTACAAGTATGTAGTACAAATACAGCATGTAGTATTGCCCCACTTCACAGTTGGGGACACAGAGCACAGGCAGAAGAGTGAGAACTTGATCCCAAGTCTTTCTCATTAGCACAAGGTGCTCCTCTCTCTGTATGAGACAACCTCTCCTAACAGGTACCTAAGAAACGCCTGTAGGATGAAACCAGCTAATGCCTCTAACAAATGCCTCTAACCAAAGCCAAATCTAATGATAAGTTACACGCCCTTCCAGTTTACAAAGAATATATTTAAAAATTTGATAGACACTTCCGTGTTAAACCACTTACACAGCTTGAAGTTCAGTGTTTGCAGTGGACTTTTCGTTTGTTAGACAACCATTCCGCTTTCTGCTGGTAATAGCCCTGATTTGCCTTCCTCTCTTGTATTGTACAGCTGTGTAAGACGATCAGTCAAGGGTGCTATGGGACCTGAGCTCAACCAATTCCTTTCCTCTGGCCTCTGAATCCTGAGCACAGTGCCTCAAGATAGAAAACACAGTAAAAGAACCAGGCGTGGTGACATGTACCTGTAGTGTCAGCTACTTGGGAGGCTAAGGTGGGAGGATGGCTTGAGCCCAGGAGTTTGACGTTACAGTGAGCTATGATCATGCCACTGCATTCCAGCATGGGCAACAGAGCAAGACTTTGTCTCTACCAAAAAAAATTTTTTTAAATTTAAAAACAAGAAAACTCAGTAAAAGACAGGATTCATCCCAGTGGCAGACACATGATGTGATGATCAATACACTCTCATGACCTGGATCTTTAAAGCTGCCCTGCATCCTGCTTTTGTCTTCCAAGCTGCTTTCCTTGATTCTGTTAACCTACTTTATAGCCTTCAAATAGATTCCCCTTTTACTTAAATTAGCCAGAGGTAGTTTATTTTGCTTATAACCAAAGACCCTTCACTTAGAAATCATTAACTCCACCTTTTTATAGATAAGGATATGTGGATTCAGGACCAATCGAAAGTGTCAGGGCCAGGTTTAGAATCCTGGTGACCTCACCTCTCATTCAGGGTATTCCTTGATTTTACACAGAGGTTAATTCACAGTAATTTATTGGAATATGGAGGAGGAGAGGAAATTTCAAAGCCAAACTTTTGTGTAAGCCAAGGCTGGTGCCTGCAGAGAGGGGCATATTGATCAGTTACTGTCCTACAAGATCAAAGAAGACCAAATGAACTTTCAGAAATACAAACAGGAGTTTGAAAAAACAAAACAAAAACAACAACAAAAAACAAATCAAATTTTCAGCCTAGGCAATTAATCAAGGAACTATACTTAAAAGTGCCCGGCATGGTCCCTGGTATTTAGTAGATGCTAATGAATCTCAGACTATAGTATAACATTTGTGCATTACTATGATGGTCCTTGTCATTAAGACAAGGTTCAGTTATGCTCCATGAACTATTTAATCAGGCAGGAAAATTCATGGTTGGTTTTAGAAATAATTTTAGAAACAATAGACTGAGATAAGGAGTGGAAATCAAAAGGAATAATTTTAATTAGGTGGAAAATTAACATCGGTATATCTAATTCCTCAGAGGTGTTTGATAAATTGGATGCGTATAATACCATCATAGAATCGTTATCTTTCAGTCATATTGGTTCCTTCATTCACCTAATCCTCTGTTGAGAATTACTATTAAGAAGTGATTGGGCATACACTGGATACAAACTAGACTGAGATCTGGCTGGTAGGGTTGACATTCAACCCCGGTTTCATCTTACTCACTGCTTCTGCGCCTCAGTTTCCTCATCTGTAAAATGGAGGTAATAACGTACTCACCTTGTAGGGTTGTTGTGAGAATGAAATCCACATAAATCCAGTTAGAACACTACCTGGCACACCTGCTGCTTAGGAGGGATTAGCTACTGATACCATGTGCAACGGCTTGTGCTAAGCTCTTGAGATGGTGCGACATTAAGTCCTGGTTCTGGTCCTCCAAGAATCCACAGTAGAGCATGGGAGACTGCCTTCAGAGGCCACCTCCTTCACAGTAAACGCACTGTGGGCATACAGAGGAGGGAGGGATGGCAACTGGAAGGACACTCCTGCAAAAGACACTTTTGCTTGATTCTGGAAAGAGTGGGCTTCTGCAGGTGGGAGGGTGCTGCCCAACAGAGGCAGCAGTGGGGCGAGGGTGGGCAGCAAGCATGAAAGCATTCCCATGTGGGGAGTGAGAAAGCTGTGGTCCTGGAGGAGGACACGCTTTAAAAGACCATCACAGATCCAGGCGAGGCTGGGGTGATGAACACATCAACGTGAAAGGAGTACTGAAGTCCTAGGGTGACCACAGAGAAGAGGGAAAGCAAGGGGAGCCAGCCAAAGGCACAGGCTGAGGAGCCTCTACCCTTAACTTTGAGTACACTGCCCGCTCAGGTAACTGAAGGCAGCAACCTGTAGATACAAAGCAGGATACTGAGAAGAAGTGGTAAGAGCAGGGTCGGGAGAAGACTCACCCGCTTGTTGACAGTGTGCAAGAAACAGTTTCACTCCTTAAGATGGAAATATCTCCCTGGTCTCCCTGTCCCCAGGCAGTGACCCATAGGCTCACGTAGGCAATTCACCTAATGTACCACGTGCATTTAAAACTCACACATACCTGGTCACAACCTTTTGTGCATGATAAGATGGTGTGAGAGATCTTTTTCTATTTTTTTTTACTTCTGAGCAGTTTAAGGATTTTTTTTTCAAAATCTGTTTCTATTTTGGCAAAACAAATACAGTTTTAGCTACCAATCTAAAAACACTATCAGAGAAAAGCGAGGCAAGTTTAGAAAAAAGGAGAAAGCATTCTCCTATAATAATGGAAACAATGATCACGGTGTTCCTAAATTTTTTGTTGTCTCTTTATGTTAAAAAAATTTCTTATACAGCTTGGCTCAGACACGGTTAAAGAACTAAAGGGTTAATAGGACAGAATTAGACAGTATAAACAAAATTCCTGCCTTTGCTAAATTGCAAGGAAGACACTTAGATCCTGAAGAAATTAAATGTGGAAAAATAGAACTATAAGAAAATTGACTTGAACATCAAACCATTGAAGGGAGTAAGACTTTTAAAGCTCAGACATGATAGAAATGTTGAAAAAGAATAGACTTGACTACAACACATTTTAAAAATTGACAAGGTAAACAATGGAAAAGCAGTTGCCCCAAATGAAACATAAAAGGTTCACAGAGTGCCATGAACACTGCAGAACCCAGATAAGCAAATGGACAAAGGACAAGAACTAAAAGTGTGGAAACACAACTGGCTGGCAAACATGAGGAGAACATTCAACCCACGAGGTAACCAGAGGAGAAAATGAAAATGGATCTACATGTTCAGGAAAGGAACAGTTAAGTGTAGTAATACATTTACTCTATTAAATATAATCATCATTAAAATTCATTTGTATGAAGACCAAAATATAACACTGAAAAATCCTATGCTATAACATTAGGTGAATAAAAAATATGTATATTTTGTATATGTACATGCATATGTACATAGTATGATAACCATCTAAAACTCATCCATGGAATAATGGCCAAGAAGATATCCACTAAAATGTTAGTTAGCATTGGTTATTTTTGAGACAGTGAAGCCATGGATTAGTAGTTTTTGTTCAAAACTTTACTGCATTTTCAAGTTGATCTTTAGTGATTATATATATGGAACACATATATATGTGTAATTTTTATAATATAAAATATAGTTTACACTCTTAAAGATAATGCTGTATATATTATGTATGTTGATTATATTTGAAAATCCAGTATTACTTGATATCAATGAATAATAAAATAACTTAAGATCTAGCCCTTACATCTTTTTAAATAATACAAGCCTAAAATAGAAATGAATAATCCAAACAGCAAAACTAAGAAACCCCAAAATAAGATATTTCACGGGATACTGTAAATTTAGTAAATACCTCTTAGAAATACGCGAATTAATTGGAAGTGCCCTTAGACAAATTGTTTTCTTTTTTAATTCTTGAAATGTTAAATGGTAGGCAAAATAGAAAAAGGTATCTGACAAGATAAAAAATAAACCTCAAAAAGGCTGCAGAAGCCATGGGATACCACAACTTTGATACAAATTTTATACAAATATGTCCCTGAGCAAAAGGATCATGAGGCCAATGAGCCTTGTATTCACAGACCCATTCCAGGGCTGCTCAATCTGCAGCTTTACAAAAATGTAAATAATACACTTCATTCCTTAAACCAGACTGACTGGCTGTTATCAACATTTGGAATGCCCATCATCTTTTTCCAAAAACATTACTATTCTGAACTCCCCAGTATGTGAAAGGTTTGGGAAATGTGCCACTGTAAATCCTGTGTCAGATGAGTTAGGCCCTCCACAGCCTTGCTTGGCCCTTCCCCATCTCAGAGGTTTCCCACCACCACACCAATCCATACTAACTGGCGAAAGGGGCTACATGCCCTCCCCTTCCTTTGCCCCAGGCCCCCTGGCATACAACTGATGGAGTCAGCTGACTCAGTTGGGAGAAAACACTGGAGCAGAAGCTTCTGGAATGTTCTGTCTTATCCAGCCTAAACAATAGCATCATAAAGCCACAAGTGACAGAAATCAAATCCAGTGAATGACCGCAAAAGGCACATGTAGAGACTAGCAGGCCCCATAGAAGGTTTGGACAGCTCCCTAAAAAGCCATGTTTTTCTACAAATCCCAGATCTCACGACCCACTCAGCCCTGTAAGGAGCTCTTAGCAGCCTGCACTGCACATATGCATATTCCTAACAAATCCATTCATTTTCAGGGCCTGATTCCCCTTTCTTGAACCTATATTTGGGTTTCCTGAACTAAGTCCTATGGTTCCGGCTATTAGGTGGGTGCAAAGTAACTGCGTTTTTTGTCATTACTTTTAAATACTTTTTAATAATTGTGTCCTATAGTGTTAGTTTTTCCATGTGTCCTATGAATTTAAACCACAGTTGAAGATGTTTAATTCACATATTCCACAAATATTCATTAAATAGTAGACAGTCAGAGACGAAAGGACTTGGTCACTGCACCCCATGGAGCTTCCAGTACCTTGGGAAGAAAGACAGATACCTAAGCCAATTATTAAAATGCAATTAGTCACTGTCATAATGGATGCACATATTTATTAGTCTGTTCTCATGCTGCTAATAAGGACATACCTGAGACTGAGTCATTTATAAAGGAAAGAGGTTTAATTGACTCACAGCTCAGCAAGGCTGGGGAGGCCTCAGGAAACTTACAGTCATGGCAGAAGGGGACACAAACACGTCCTTTTTCACATGGCAGCAGCAAGGAGAAGTGCCCAGCAAAAGGGTTTTTGTTTGTTTGTTTGTTGTTGTTGTTGTTGTTGTTGTTTGAGACAAAGTCTTGCTCGGTTGCCCAGGCTGGCATTCGGTGGCGTGATCTCAGCTCACTGCAACCTCTGCCTCCGGGGTTCAAGTGATTCTCCTGCCTTAGCCGGTGTGTGCCACCACACCCAGCTAATTTTTTTTTCTTTTTGTATTTTTAGTAGAGACAGGGTTTCATTATGTTGGCCACACTGGTCTTAAACTCCTGACCTCAAGTGATCTGCCTACCTTGACTTCCCAAAGCACTGGGAATATAGGCATCAGCCACCACACCCAACCAAAAGGGTTTTTAAAAAAGTCCCTTATAAAACCATCAGATCTCGTGAGAACTAACTCAGTATCAAGAGAACAGCATGAGGGTAGCTGCCCCCATGATTAAATTACCCCCCCGGGTCCCTCCCATGACATGTGGGGATTATGGAAACTACAATTCAAGCTGAGATTTGGCTGGTGGGGACACAACCAAACCACATCAACATACCACTTTACAAGTGCTATAAAGTGGTATACTTGACACTTTTTTTTTTTTTTTTTTTGAGATGGGGGTCTTACCCTGTTACCCAGGCTGGAGTGCAGTGGTGCAATCTCAGCTCACTGCAACCTCCACCTCCCAGGCTCAAGCGATGCTCCCACCTCAGCCTCCCACGGAGCTGGGGCCACAGGCACATGCCACCACGCCTGGCTAATTTTTTGTATTTTTGTTAAAGATGGAGTTTTGCTATGTTGCCCAGCCTAGTCTCGAACTCCGCCTCAACCCCCCAAAATGCTGGGATTATAGGTGTGAGCCACCGTGCCCAGTCTACTTGACATTTTAAATAAGATGTAACAGGGAGAGTATCCGAAGTCAGGCAAGTCTCAGGAGGAGACAGCATTTGCACTAAGTAAGATGTGAAGGTCAAGAGAGGTAGCGCTGAGGAATTCATTCTTGACTGAAGCAACAGCATGAATACTGGCAAGGCAGTGTGTCTGGGGAGCTTATAAATCATGGGAGTGGCCAAGCATGGTGGCTCACGCCTGTAGTCCCAGCACTTTGGGAGGCCAAGGCGGGTGGATCACTTGAGATCAGGAGTTCGAGACCAGCCTGGTCAACATGGTGAAACCTTGTCTCTACTAAAAATACAAAAAATTAGCCAGGCGTGGTGGCCGTGCCTGTAATCCCAGCTACGGGGGAGGCTGAGGCAGAAGAATCACTTGAACCTGGGAGACAAAGGTTGCAGTGAGCCAAGATCGTGCCACTGCACTCCAGCCTGGGAGACAGAATGAGACTCTGTCTCAAAAACAAACAAACAAACAAAAAATCATGGGAGTATGGTTGGAATTATGCTGTCTAAAGGGTAGCCACTAGACACATGTGGCTATTGCACATTCAAAATGTGGCTAGTCTGAAATGAAATGTTCTATAAGTGTAAAATGCACACAGGATTTCAAAGACAGTATAAAAAAAGATTGTAAAGTATCTCATTAATAATTCTAAATATTGCTAACATGTTGGAATGACACTATTTTGGATAGTTTGCAGAGTCTCCATCACATCTTAAGGAATTTCATTTAAAAATAACAACAACAACAAACAATGGGACACTTAGATACTGATCCTGGTTCAACTTCTAATTATTGCCAGTGGGAGAGCTTAAAATACAAACTTTCTCTACCCAGTACACAATGTTTCATCAGGCATAGAACACATACAAAATGGCTTTTTAAAATGAGGACCCAAGTATTTTCTTAGATTTCTTCATATAGCAACAGGGTTCATCTTTATAATTCTACATATTGACTTGTACAGACTAAAACAATTAATCCACGAAGACCAATAATACAGTTTTGGTGTCCCCTCAAAATCTCATGTTGAAATATGATCCCCAATGTTGTAGGTGGGGCCTGGTAGGTGTTTGGGTCATGGGAAGGATTCCTCATGGCTTAGTGCTGTCCTCGAGATAGTGAGTTCTCACGAGATCTGGCTGTTGTAAAGTGTGGCACCTCTCCCCTCTCTTGCTCCTGCTCTGGCCATGTGACGTGCCTGCTCCCCCTCTCTTACTTCCACCATGATTATAAGTTTCCTGAGGCCTCCCCAGAAGCCAAGCAGATGCCAGCATCATGCTTCTTGTAGAACCTGTGGAACTATAGGCCAATTAAACCTCTTTTTTAAGTAAACTACCCAGTCTCAGGTCTCTCTCTCTTTCTTTTCTTTCTTCTCTCTCTCTCTTTCTCTCTCTCTCCCCTCCCTCCCTCCCTCCCTCTCTCTCTCTCTTTCTTTCTTCCTTTTTTTTGAGACAGGGCCTTGCTCTGTCACCCAGGCTGGAGTATAGTGGCATGTTCTCGGCTCACTGCAACCTCTGCCTCCCAGGTTCAAGCAATTCTCCTGCCTTAGCCTCCTGACTAGCTGGGAATACAGGTGGGCACCACCATGCCAGGCTAATCTTTGTATGTTTAGTAGAGGTGGGGTTTTGCTGTGTTAGCCAGACTGGTCCCAAACTCCTGACCTCAAGTGATCCACCCACCTTGGCCTCCCAAAGTGCTAGGATTACAGGTATGAGCCACCATGCCCAGCCAGGTTATTTCTTTATAGCAATGTAAGAACAACCTAATTTAGAAAATTGGTACTGAGAGTCAAATATTGCTATAAAGATAGCTGGAAAATGTGGAAGCAGCTTTGGAACTGGGTAATGGGCAAAGAAGGGAAGAGTTTGGAGGGCTCAGAAGAAGACAAGAAGATGAGGGAAAGTTTGCAATGTCTCAGAGACTGATTAAATGATCGTGACCAAATTGCTGACAGTGACATGGACAGTGAAGTTCAGGCTGAAAAGGTCTCAGATGGAAATGAGGAACTTGTTGGGACTGGAGCAAAGTTCACATGTGTTATGCCTTAGCAAAGATCTTGGCTGCATTGTGTTCACGCCCCAGGGATCTGTGGAAGTTTGAACTTGAGAGTGATGATTTAGGATATCTGGCAGAAATTTCTAGGCAGCAAAGCATTCAAGATGTCGCCTGGCTGCTTCTAACAGCCTACACTCAGATGTGGGAGTAAAAAAATGACTTAAAGTTGGACCTTATTTTTAAAAGGGAAGCAGAACATAGAGGTTTGGAAAATTTGCAACCTGGCCATGTGGCAGAGAAAGAAAAAGCATTTCCGCAGCCTGGGCAACATAGGGAGACTCTGTCTCAAAAAAAAAAAGTTAAAAATTAGCCAGGCATGGTGGCACTTGCCTGTAGTCCTAGATACTTGGGAGGCTGAGGCAGGGGGATCCCTTGAGCCCAGGAGGTCAAGGCTGCAGTGAGCCATGATCATGCCACCGCACTCTAGCCTGGCAACAGAGACCCTGTCTCAAAAACAAAACAAAACAAAACAAAATATTTTTGTGGGGAGATAAATTCAAGCAGGCTGTACAGCAACCATTGCTAAAACGATTTGCATAACTAAAAAGAAGCCAAGTGCTGAGAGTCAAGACAATGGGGAAAAGGCCTTGAAAACATTTCAGAGATCTCTGAGACAGCCCCTTCCATCACAGGCCCTGAGACCTAGGAGGACTGAGTGGTTTCAGGGACCAGGCCAGGGGCACTACTTCCCTGTGCTGTTTCCCACATCCCAGCCACTCCAGCTCCAGCCATGGCTCAAAGGGGCTCAGGTACAGTTCAGGCCACTCCTCTGGAGGGTGCAAGCCATAAGCTTTGGCAGCTTCCATGTGATGTTAAGCCTGAAGGAACACAGAGTGCAAGGGTGAAGGAAGCTTGGCATCCTCCACCTAGATTTCAGATGATGTATGAGAAAGCCTAAGTGCCCCAGCAGAAGCCTGCTCCAAGGGCAGAGCCCTCAAGAGAAACTCTACTAGGGCAGTGAGGAGGGGAAATGCGGAGCTGAAGGCTCCACACAGAGTCCCCACTGAGGCATTGCCTAGTGGAGCTGTGGGAAGAAGGCCACCGTCCTTGAGACACCAGAATGGTAGAGCCACCATCAGCTTGCAATCTCAGCATAAAAAAGCTACTGAGGCAGAGCTGCCTAAGGCCTTGGGAGCCCACCCCTTGCACCAGTGTGCTCTGGATGTGAGACACGGAGTCAAAGAAGATGATTTTGGAGCTTTATGATTTAATAACTGCCCTGTTGGGTTTCAGACTTGCTTGGGGCCTGTAGCCCCTTTCTTATGGCCAATTTCTCCCTTCTCAAATGGGAATGTTTGCCCAATGCTGATACACCCATTGTATCTTGAAAGGAAATAACTTGTTTGATTTTACAGGCTTATAGGTAGAAGGAATTCATTTCTAGATGAGACCTGGGACTTAGGACTTTTGAGTTAATGCTGGAATGAGTTAAGACTTTGGGGGACTATTGAGAAGGGATGATTATATTTTGACATGTGAGAAGGACATGAAATTTGGAGGCCAGGGGTGGAATGATATAGTTTGGATGTCCCCTCCAAATCTCATGTTGAACTGTAATCTTCAGTGTTGGAGGTAGGGCCAGGTGGGAGCTGTTTGGGTCATAGGGGAGGATCCCTCAAGGTTTGGTGCTGTCCTCACAACAGTGGGTGAGTTCTCACGAGATCTTGTTGTTGTAAAAGTGTGGCACCTCCTCACCCCTTGCTCCTGCTTTCACCATGTAATGTGCCTGCTCCTGCTTTGCCTTCTGCCATGAGTAAAAGCTCCTTGAGGCTTCTCCAGAAGCCGAGCAGAGCCAGTGTGCCATGTGTGTACAGCCTGCAGAACCATGAGCCAATTAAACCTCTTTTCTTTATAAATTACCCAGTCTCAGGTATTTCTTCATAGCAATGCAAAAATAGCCTAATCCAACTAATAGTAAGAGCAAACACTTAAGTATCACTAATTATGTGCGAGGCACTAGTCTAAGCACTTTATACATAATGACTCATTGACTCAATCTTCGTAACAACCACGTGGAGGAGGTCCTATTTTTATCCCCATTTTATAGATAAGGAAATGGAAGCACAGAGAACTAGTAAGTTGCAGAGGCGGGAATCAAAATGGGTCATCTGACTCGAGTCAGAGCGTGAGCACCCAAGGCAGGAACTAGGATTTTTATCTCTGAATTCCCACCACTGAGAATAGTACTGATTCATAGCACATGAATCAGTCAGCAATAATTTATTGAGCAATCGATTACAACAGAATTGTCAGGCATTTTTATCATTCAGCAGTTTTGAAAAAGAAAGATCTTGTTGTCTGCTTCCTCTATTAATTTGTTTTCTAACCTGGTAAGGAGAGACTTTATTGGAAAGATTATTGTATGGGAGAGGGAGGAGGTATTGTAATAGGGAAAAGGGGAGATTGCAACAGAGAAAATGCTCTGATTCAAGCGTCTCCCTCTACTAATCGTTTAAAAATGATTAAAGGGATCCTGATTCCCCAGTGTTTAGAACTGGTGGTCACCAGCAAAGACTCTAACAGCCTCTGCTACTTGCTTATTGCTTATACCCAGGATAGGTGGAGAAAAGGAGCGGGTAAGAAACAGAAAGATCTGTCCCAGACAAAAGTAAATTCTGGAACTGCTTTAAAACTAGTTATGTGGGGAATGGAAATGGAGGGAGGCCCTAAAAGTCACTTAAGAATATCAAGCAGTAGCCGGGCATGGTGGTGCTCACGCCTGTAATCCCAACACTGTGGGAGGCTGAGGCGGGAGAATCACCTGAGCCCAGGAGTTCAAGACCAGCCTGGGCAATATAGCAAGACCTCATCTCTACAAAAAAAATTATCTGGGTGTGGTGGTGAACACTTGTAATCCTAGCTACTAGGGAGGTTGAGGCAGGAGGATCACTTGAGCCCAGGAGTTGGAGGTGACAGTGAGCTATGACTGCTCTACTGCACTCCAGCCTGGGCAACAAAGCCAGATCTTGTCTCTTAAAAAAATAAAATAAAATAAGAATATCAAGGAGCAACCTTAAAAGGGTCAGGGTAAGGAGTAACTCTTCATGGTTTAATAATCACAGTCTGCCAACTCAGGAGGAAACCGCTGCACTTCAAAACACAACACGCTGAGACTTGGCCCAGTCCACAAAGCCATTCTCTGCTGAGGTTTCACACACACATACAAAACATCAGCAGCGTTTCAGACAATGAAATCAGAAAGTGTGCTCCCACACAGCCCTGGAGCCTTGCTCTTGGGAAGAGGCAAGGACTCAGGCCATATTGGGGTCACTCTGTATTTCTTTCAAGACAGGAGGTGGTCAAGACTTACCTGTAGGTGTATGGCCCCACTTCTTCCACCCGAGGGGTCTCCCCTCTGAGGATCTCCTCTGGATTGGTGACATTGAAGAAATAGAACTGAGTATACACAGGCAGAGGGGGCTTCTCCCAGGAGTCAAATGCCTCAGTACCATTCCTTAACACAATTTTCTAGGAAGAAACCAAAAGGAGATTTACAAAAATGTAAGGCAGTAGTTGGCTTTAAACCCAAGAAGCAGAGGAAGGGACGCCCCCTATTCTGACCTCCTAGATCACTATTTTAATCATTTCACAGGCATTCAACTGCAGTCTCCTGAGAACAGGGCCATATCTTACACCAATAGAGCCCACAGTTCTAATAAGTCAGAGAAGGCCTTCGATAAATATTTGTAAAGGGGCCGGGCCCAGTGGCCCAACACTCTGGGAGGCCAAGGCGGGCAGATCACTTGAGGTCAAGAGTTCGTGCTTGGTCAACATGGTGAAACCCTGTCTCTACTAAAAATACAAAAATCAGCCAGGTGTGGTGGTGCGTGCCTGTAATTCTGGCTAGTCGGGAGGCTGAGGCAGTAGACTTGCTTGAACCTGGGAGGTGGAGGTTGCAGTGAGCCAAGATCGTGCCACTGCACTCCAGCCTGGGTTACAGAGCAAGACTCTGTCTCAAAATAAATTAACTAGTTAATTAATTAATAATTGTAAAGGAAGGGTACTAAAGACAGCACATGGGCAGAAGCATGAAGCATAGTGTTTCCAAAACCTAGGGCACAGATTGAGTGCCTAAAGGGCCTGCTGGCTTTGTTATTTTTGAAGATTCCATGGATAGTGTATCTTCTGTAGAAGTTAAGCAATTCTGAAAAGCACCATACACTCCCAGTTTGCCCAGATGAGAGAATAACAAGCGTAAGGGCCCAAGAAGGCCAGTTTTGGTCCTTTTTCAAGTCAAAACACATCCATCCCTACCGCCTCCACCACCAGAGGCTTTAAATGTATTTTCTTATTGGATCCCCAAAAACCCTAAAATGGAACTGCCTATCCCCGTTTCAAAAACCAGGAGGCCTAGCCTCACTGAGGTTAGCTGACAATGGAGACTGCACTCTGCACACAATCCCTCCTGCACTTTCCACCCCTGTTCTGTGTTACAGGATGAATAATGCCCCCCATACTCTAAATTCCTAAGCTGAAGTCCTAACCCCCAATACCTCACAATGTGCCTGTATTTGGAGTCGGGGTCTTTAAAGAGCTGATGAAGGTTAAATGAGGTCATGAGGGTAGGCCCTGCTAATAGGACTGGTGTCCTAACTGGAGGAGGAAACTGGGACACAGACAAGCACAGAGGGAAGGCCACGTGAAAACACGCAGAACTGACAGCCCTCTACAAGCCAAGAAGACAGGCCTCAGAAGAAACCAACTCTGCCAATACCTTGATCTCAGACTTCTAGCATCCAGAACTATGAGACAAATTTCTGTTGCTTAAGCCACCCAGTCTGTTGTATTCATTCGGGAAGCCCTAGCAAATTAATACACCATGACTCCCCTAAGGGTGAAGTATTCTCCCTGCCTCACTGACTTCAGGCTAGGCCAAGTGACTAGATTTGGCCAACAGGATGTGGGTGGAATGGCAATGTATCAATTTGGAGCTAAGGCCTTAAGATGCATGGCAAGTTTCTATCTGCCATCTTGAAGTTGCCACCCTTGGAAAAGAGAAGAGCAGGCCACAGGTAGCTGCTGATCCTTCAGCCTAGGTTCTAAAATGGAGATGTGTAGACTAGTCCTAAAGTGGACCAGAAGCCTGGAGTCCAGCCTCGTTCCACTGAGCCAGCTGAGCTCAAACTGCAACCAGCCTGCACACCCACATATTATTGTTATAAGCAACGAGACTGGGGAGTTACTTGTTACTCACCGTGGCAGTAGAGGCCTGATAAATACAGCGCCTGAGGTTAACAGAAACCTAACACCTGGTATTCCCAACAGTCCTCTATCTGTTAATGGAGAAAAGCCTTGTATTTTTACTGTAAAAATGGCTGAAATACAAAAATAATATAAAAGCACAGACTGCAAATAAACAAACCAAAATGTGAACTTTGAGTGTCGAGAATTTGTATCAGTTATAATTCAGGTCCGGATTAGGAGGAGTCTTCCATTCACTGTTGCTTTTGTTTGGATTTTTACACCAGAAATAAATTACTTCTGTAAGCAGAAAAAAAAAATGTTCCCTTATCTTTTTTTTTTAAGTGAAAATCTAAGAAACTCAGATTCTATAGCATGTTATGGATAGACCCTAAGGCAAGGAGAAGGAATGGACACAAAGAGAACTCACTTCATCTTGGCTTTCCTCTGTTCTAGCAAAACAAAAGCGAGCCTGATGCTGCCTCAGCTGCGGTCTGCTCTGCTGCAAAGGCCCAGGAGCAGCCGCCCCCACTCTCGGCTCCACCGCACTTTTCTTCCTATTACTGTCAGGACAGTTGAGTGAGCACTCTGTATTCCTGCCTAATTTTTCCTGACAAGCATCATAGTGTGTGAAGTTTCCAGTGAGAAAGGACTTGAGATCTCATTTATTTGTTCATGTGAAGAAAATCACCTCAGAATTAGGAACCCTGAAAGAATCAGCAAACATAAATGAACAGATGGCTAACCTCCCGGGTTTATCTTGCTGGGCTGGCATCCAGCTTTTAGGCAACCATAAATCCAAAGACAAGTGGAAGGGTTTCCAGAAAGAAGGGCTTACCAGAAAGAAGGGTAAACCTGGCTGTTCTGACATGCGTAAACAGTGTGACTTGAACTTGTTCCTCCAACTTTCAGGATAGAAATAAACATTTAGTACATTTGACTTCTTAATGAAACAAAGCAAATGAAAAACTAACAAGAACAATAAAAACTGTCCTTGGCAGCATGCCAGAGTCATAACCAACCCAGACCATGTTACAGCTGGGGCTTCTCCTCTGTCTCCCTCCACCCCCACGGCCCTTCTCTGCCTGGCCACTTCTTAGTTGAGTCACCAGCACTCAGACAAATCCTCATAGCCCCTTTTACTCCATTCAAATCTTGCCCTCAAGAGTGGTGGCTTTTCCTGCTGCTTTCATATGTCTCTTTTCCTCCACCTTACAAGTTGGATGTTTGTCAGGAAACCCTCTGTCAATCCCAGAGTAGATCACGTGCTGGAGAGAGAGAGAGAGAGAGAGAGAGAGAGTGTGTGTGTGTGTGTGTGTGCTCGCGCGAATGCACTAAGTAGGAAGAGAGATGGGGAATGAGAGAACAGAGGGAAGTTGTAAATACAGCTGCCAACATTTCTAAAACAGTGTGTCTTTATTTTTATTTTCTCACTTTCAGCTCAGAGAATGGCAGTTCCTATTCAGTTACCATTACTGCCACGCCAGCTGCAATTTACTGTGAGTCTGCTAAAGTCAGGTGCTATGCTAGGGGCTTTATAATGTACCTTATCTCTGAGTTTTACACTGACACTACAAAATAAAAATCCCCATTTTGCAGACAAAGAAATGGTGGCACTGGCTGTCCCAAGTCACAAAGCCAGTAAATGAAATCAAATCTGACCAAGTCCAGGAGTGCAGATCTACTCACCCATCCAGCAGCTGCCACCCCATGGCACCCTGAGGGTAGAGTTGCCAGATTTAGCAAATAAAACCTGGGATACCCAGTTAAATTTGAATTTCAGATAAACAACAAATAATTTTATAATATAATTATGTCCCAAATATTGCATGGGCTACGTCAAAAATGTTTTTATTCATAGGAGATGCATGCTGAAGGATTTAGGAACAAAGTGTGTGATATCTACAACTTACTTCAAATAATTCAAGAAAAAGTGCATCAGAGAGATAAATATGGCAGGATGTTAACAACTGATACATCGGACTGAACCGAAATATCACACGAGACAGACTCATACTAAAATGTTATTTGTCATCTGAAATTCAAATTTAACTGGGTGTCCTGTATTTTATTTTATTTGGCAACTCTAGCCCAGAGGGACAGTGAAACTATGGAGAAGCCATAAGTTGGACTCTGAACTCTCAGGGTTTCCTCGAGTGTTACCCGTGCCATCTGGAGGAAAGGAAACTAGGGCAGCTGCGTGAGGTCACTGTCAGCTCCTAGTAAGGAGCCCACAGGTGAGGAACCGAAAAAGGGAGAGTTCAACTCTAGAGTTTCCAGGCAGCCGCGCAGCCCCAGTATGCTAATGTGTCCAAAGAAAGCACCTCAACCTCCTGCCACAAGATGGCCCAGAGAGGGCTCTGTTTTGACTTAAACTTTTAATTTCTGCCCCTTCTATTTCTGATCCTCAGGGCATTCAAGTGTGCACTCCCAGGAGCTTGCTCGGCAAAGGAAGGCCTGAGAAACTAACAAATAATAACCTCAGCCTCAAGACCGCGGACTGTCTGGCACAGGAAGTTATTCATTCCGCCAGATACAACGAGCTAGTGTCCCCCTCAAAGGCGCCCTTTGCCAGTCTGAACAGAAAGCCATGGCTTGGGAACAACTGATCCTCCTCACCGAGGGTTCTGCTGTGGTGGTGACAGCCACCAGACAAACCTTGTAATCAGCTGAGTCTTCTTAGTTACACTAAATGAAAAAGCAACATAAGGCCTTACATCAGTTTTACAGTGTGACTCTGGATATTAAGAGTGGCACTGTGGAGTCACAATATAACTGTTGCTTATTAATTTTAACCAAGACGAACATAATGAATTTTTCCACGCACAATACTGTGGCACTACCACTAAAACAAAATACTGGAAAATTATCAAGTTCTATGGTGAATTCACAGTGTCAACAGCTAAATTAATAATTGGACTAAAAAACATACTTTTCAGTTAATCACCCAATATGTACCTACTGAGAGCTTTCTATGTGCCCGGACTATGCCCTGCAAACAGGCATAGGCCCTGTCTGTAAGAAGAAATTTAGCTAAGGACACAAAACCAACATGCATGTAACAGGGAGTGAAAAATTATGTGCAAGACTCAGTAATTCAGCCTAACAAACAGCTTATGCCTGAAATTATTTAGATCCTTCCAGTAGCATGGATCTGTGATAAAATTCCCCCATCTAAACATTTCACAGGCTGCTCCAAGACAACATGACCAAAATGGACTCATGATTTTCTCCCCTAGTTGATCACTAAGTCCTGCTGATTTCACCTCCTCCTCTTCCCCATTTCTACCCCAAGGCACATTTCATCATTGGCTTGGACTGTGACAACACTGTATGTAGGCTCCTAACTGGTCTCCCTCTCTCCAGCCTTTTTCCTTTCAAATGCTTCATCCATCTCAGCCTTCAGAGAAGCCTGTCAAAAGTGCCTAAGGGAACAGATACTCTACCCCTGCTCAAAGGATAAAGTCCACAGTCCTTGACCTGTTGTGATCTGATGCAACTGCGTCACCTGTCGCTGTCTTTTCCTGGTAGGCACTTTATGCACCAGTAACATGCAACCATCTACTGTTACCTAGCACCCACCACACAAGTTCTCAGCCAGTGCCTTGGCCTGAGTCACTCACTGCCCTTCACCCAGAAGTCTCTGCAGGGCCCTTATCACCTGGTTCACTTCTACTTGGGCTTCAGGGCTCAATTCAGAAGTGCCATCTCTCAGAAGGCCCCTCTGAACTATGTGTTTTCTCTCTGCTTTCATGAAACTTCACAAGTTTTATAAGGAAAATGTGTTCATTAGTCTTTAGTATCAGATTGGGTCTGATATTAAGAACTGTATCTTCTTCATGGATCCCCAGCACATAACATGGTTTCTGGCACAGAAGGGACACAATAAATAATTAATGAAGAAACAGATGATACCGCAGCGTAGAGCACAATGCTGTGCCAGGCATTCATCTTCTGCTGTTTACCCAGTTCTTCTTGGTAAAATCTTCAATGTGGCAAAATGCCGCATATTCTAAATAATATGTAAGAAAGGCGATCTGAATAAATAAAAAGTCTGAATTTCAGTACTGCAGAATCAAGAAGAGACAGTAACTTTCTTAGCTGCAAATATTATTTTTCAAGGAGACATTTTGGCCTCCTTTCATAAATGGTTAAGACTAGTTTGGAATTAGCAGGGTCTATTTTTATGCATAATTAATATGCCAAAGGCACACAAACATTAGTTCTAAGTCTGTTAGATCTGTCTTTAGCAATTTTGGTTTTATTGAATTTTTTATAACATCCTTTTTCATAGCAAGTATAGCATAGGATTTTCACAACCTTAAAACTGATGGAACTCTTTCATTCTTTCCACAAATATTAACTTAGCAATTCCTTTGTGCCAGCCACTGTTCTAGGTATTGGAGATATAATGGTAGACAAGATCTCCTACCTTCTCATTTTATTGGTGAATTCTAAAAACTCCTTGATATAACAAGGAACAAACTAGACTTGTAAGCAATAAAATATCACATTTATCTAAGGGAAAAATACCTAGATATTATGATAAATTAACAATCTACAGAAATTTCTATATTCATATTAGAAGAGATGTTTAAAGTAGCAGATAACATTACTACAAATGTGCAGAAAAAGTCATGTGTTGCCTCCAATTTCTATTCACAAATGAGGCTACTGATTGTTGTTACTTTATTTTTTATTTATTCAGTTACTTATTTATTTTTTGAGAGGGAGTCTCACTCTGTTGCCCAGGCTGGAGTGCAGTGGCATGACTCGGCTCACCACAACCTCCACCTCCTGGGTTCAAGCGATTCTCCTGCCTCAGCCTCTCGAGTAGCTGGGATTACAGGCACACACGACCACACCCGGCTAATTTTGTATTTTTAGTAGAGAAAGGGCTTCACCATGTTAGTCAGGCTGATCTTGAACTCCTGATCTCAGGTGACCTGCCCACCTCAGCCTCCCAAAGTGTCGAGATTACAGGTGTTGAGCCACCGTGCCCAGCCTGTTGTTACTTTAAATCAGGTAAACGCTACTCCATCCATTCCCTACCCATTCCATCATATTTGTCACAGAAAATTTGGACAATGAAGAAAGTAAAAGGAAGAAAATTTAAATCCCCTGTAATCCACATTATCGCTGTTAACATATGGGTTTATTTCCCTCTGGTCTAGTCATACATATGTGTATTTTAAACAAAATTGAGATCATATGTATTGTATCATTTTTTCGCTCATCTTTTATAAATGATTATCCTTGTTATTGAATAGGTTTTGAAACTGTTATTTTAATGTCTGTATACTAATCCACTGTATTAGTATATTTTAAAAAATATACTAAATCAGTTTATTTAATCATTCTTTTACTATAGGACATTTGTGTTGTTTTCATGCTGAAGTAAATGTTCTTGAATATATTTGTCCAAATTAGTGAATAATTTTTTTTTCTTTTTTTGAGACAGAGTCTCACTCTTGTCACTCAGGCTGGAGTGCAGTGGTGCAATCTTGGCTCACTGCAACTTGTGACTGTCATGCCTCAGCCACTGGAGTAGCTGGGATTACAGGTGCACACCACTACACCCAGCTACTTTTTGTATTTTTAGTAGAGATGGGGTTTAACCATGTGGGCCAGGCTGGTCTCTAACTCCTGGCCTCAAGTGATCCACCTACCTCGGCCTCCCAAAGTGCTGGGACTACAGGCATGAGGCACCACACCTAGCCCAAATCAGTGAATAATTTCTTAGAATAAACTCCTAGATTGGGATTATTGGGTCTAGAGACAAAAAGTTTTCATGAACTCATGAGCCTTTAAATATCAACAAGTTGCTCCAGAAAGCAGTGTATGAGCAACCATTTCAGCATATCCATCCCAATATTGGTGTTTAAGGTTTTCAGAAATCTTTGCTTCTTTAGTAGTGGCAAAATAGCATCTTCTTGTTTGAACTTGCATTTCTTGAATTACTGGAGAAGCATAACAGTTTTTACCATGTATGAAGTGAGACTGTTTTAAAACAAAAGTAAAAGAATCTTCAACCAGCATAAGCTTCCATTTGGGTACACAGAAGGCTGGTCAGAGACAGAACTGAGAACAACCTCTCTGAGCTGTGTGTAGTGAACATGGAGTCGCTGGCCAGGCTGACACCTGACCTGCAGATGAAGGAACAGATGCAGGCTGGATTAGCTTGACTGCTGAACACTGACATGACTTAATACAGCCACAACCCAAGTCAGCCTGACAGCAATCTTTTGGGAAGGCAACACCATGAGAGTGGTTAAACCAGCTGTCCTGATATAAGCCACTTCCAAGTGATAAAAATAAGCACTCAGGGAATCCATTAGGCTTTCACGGGAATCAGTAATACTTTTAAGGAAAGTTTCAGGATTCAAGAGCACTACTGGTTGTTCTTTAAGGTCAGTAAAGTGCTGCTTCATAATTAAACACAACTTAAGCATCCATGTTGCCATCTGCACAGTCTAAATTCATCCAGAGATAATGCAGACCAACTTGGAGAACTTGGCCTAATTGTGTATGGTATATTGGCCTAATTGTATACCGGACTCCAGATTAATAAAACTCATCAAATGGCAAAACACTAATTGATTTGCTTTGTTTTTTAAAATTGCTCCCTGAAACGAAACAAACCCAACCCAGACTCGTGCAGTAATTTAAGTAATTTCCACTGTTTACATAAAAGAAATAAACTGCCATTAACATTGTACTCTTATTCCCTGACCTTATTTTAACTCAGTAAAAATGTATTGGCATTCATTTATTTATGTCACTGTTGCTTAACTCATTTTGATTTTGCAACTGTCATAATTTTAACTAATGAGCTCTGATAGTTCAGATTCAAATGTAGCTCATGGGTGAACTGTACTTTGTTTATAAATTACATACAGGACAATATGGTGGAATGACAATCCCAAAAAACCTCCTGCTACAAAATACCCACTAACTTATTTTTGAAAGTTTCTAGGTGATTACAAATGTACAGCCAAGTTTGAGAACGGATGACCTAAAGGGAAAAAAAGCAGCTACCGGATAGAAACTTAAACATAGAACCAGGTGAAAATTGGGAGCGGGAGGGGAATATATATATACATATATGGGGAGTGGGGAGGGGGGTGAGAAAGAGGAGTTTCAGATGTGAATAAATAAGAAATAAGGCCACGGAAACAAGGCCCACATTCTGTGTGTAACTTGCACAGCCAGTCTCATTATTTTTCAACCCGTTTGGTTGTGATTATATCTCTCAAAATTGAAATAAGTAATATTTTCATTACCTACCTATTTCTATGTCTCCTCTTCCATTACTGTTGATTATCAGAAGCACAGTGTTAAAAGAAAATATCCTTAAAATGGGAATTGTGGGCGCTGGGAGGACTGGTGAGATGTTAGTCAAAGGACACAAAATTTCAGTTTGATATAAACAAATTCAAGAGATCTAATGTACATCATGGTGATCACAGTGGATAACAATATATTGGGCCAGGCACAGTGGCTCATGCCTGTAATCCCAGCACTTTAGGAGGCAAAGGTGGGAGGATTGCTTAAGCTCAGGAATTTGAGACCAGCCTGGGCAACACAGCAAGACCCCATCTCTACAAAAAAAATATTTAAAAATTAGCCTGGCATGGTGCACACCTGTAGTTCCAGCAACTTTAGAGTTTAAGGCAGGAGGATGGCTTGAACCCAGGAGGTCAAGGCTGCAGTGAGCCATGGTAGTGGCACTGTACTCCAGCCTGGGTGATAGAGAGAAGCCCTATCTCAAAACAAAAACAAAAACAAAAACAAAAATAAAATTTAAAAAACCCCCAAAATATTGTATATTTGAAAAATGCTGAGATTAGATTTTGTGTTCTTACCACAAAACAAAGATAAGTAATTGAGGTAAGGTGTATGTTAAACAGCTTGATTTAGCCATTTCACTATGTATATCTATCTATATGTATATCTCTCTCAAAACATCATGTTGCATGCCCTAAATATGTACAATTTTGACTTGTCAATTAAAAAATGAATTTAAAAAAATGGGACTTGTGATGAGTGATTACATTAGTGTAACAATGGCACTCTGCCTCACACTGTCTCTGGAAAGTGTGTAAAATTCAGATGCTGAAGGGGCCAGATGGCTAGGGCAAATGAGTGACACAGGCCGTGGGTTTGTACATTTGTTTGCATGTCAAACCCCAGCAACAATATTCATTTCTACAGAGAAACATGCCCTCCCCCATTTCTGTTAAACACATGATCCTCTCAAGCTATCTTTCATTTTCCTTCTTTTGGTAAGGATGTCAGATATAGAGAAACATTTCTCTACTCTAAGAAACACAACAGCACATGCACAACAACGGATACCTTCACTGGGCCTTGGGAGCCAATAAGGGCGCAAAGGACGGTGGGTGCTGTGGTCTGAATGTTTATGTCCCCTCAAAACTCCTTTGTCGATATCCTTACCCCCAAGGTGGTGAGATTAGGAGGTGGGGCCTTTGGAGGTGATTAGGTCATGAGCGTAGAACCCTCTCGAATGGGATTAGTTCTCATAAAAGGTACCCCAGAGAGCTCATTTGCCATGTGAGGTTAGAGTGAGAAGACCATAATCTATGAGGCAGTGGACCCTCACCATACCCCAAATCTGCCGGGGCCTTGATCTTGGACTTCCTAGCCTCCAGAACTGTAAGAAATAAATTTCTGTTGTTTATAAGCCACCCAGTCTATGCTATTTTGTGACAGCAGCCTGAATGGACTAAGACAGTGGGAAACAGGGAAGGCAGGTCTCTTCTTAGGGTCAGCCTCTTTTCTGCCGAGACAGCTACCACACAGAACTTGGTATGACGAGTACCAAAGAACATCCACATGTTTCAAGAGAAGCTGGAAATCTGGACCAATATGTGAAGTTTCCAGATTTTAAAGGTATAAATCATTCATGAGTCAAACATGTGACCACTGGCCTACAGAGTGAGGCAAAATGTGAGACTAAACAACAAAATGCAAACAAAATCATTTCCAAAGAAATTATTTTCTCTACTCATCCAAGTAACACTTACTGACCATCTATTTTGAATAAGACATTGCATTTGGCGGTAAGAAAAGACACAAAACTAAATACGACAGGACATCTACCTTCAAAGAGAGCTTTCATACTAGATTAAAATACCAAATTACGTCATATGGGTTGAAAATCCCTGCAGGGCTGAGGCCAGAAGGGAATTATTGAGTAATTCAATTATGGAGATATGAATGCTCTTGTCTACTTTGATCAGCACTCGGGGAAAGACAAGAGATTGTGGAACTGGAATTACTGATGGCCCAAACTCCTGTTTTTAACACTGGACTCACAGGAAAGCCAAAAGGACACAGTAAATCAAAGACACACCAAGCAAAATCCTGGTTGTTTGAAAATGTTAACAAGATAGCTTCCAAACTGGCCTTACAGGAATATAAAACAGGGATATTATGTATTTTAAAAAATATTCTAAAAAAATAATTAAATGAAAACTAGATCAACAGTTCTCAAAGTGTGATCTCAGGACCCCTGGGGAGCCCCAAGACCTTCTTAGGAGGCGCCCACAAGGTCAAAACTATTTTAATACTAAGGTATCATTTGCGTTTTTAATTCTATTATTTCTCTGAGTGTAGAGTGGAGTTTTCCAGAGGTTACGCGATATATAATGATGTCATATTGGAAAATGTGCTTGTGTAGTCTTCTGTTTTAAACATTTCTCAAAAATACATATCAGTTTCAATTTCTAATATTGTAAATATCAATAGGTATGGAAACATAAGTTCTTTGGGGTCCTCAATAATTTTTAAGAATATGAGGGGCCCAGGAGTTTAAATTGGATTATAAAATCTGCAAGGGTAGAGACTGCCTCTTGTTTAGTGTTATATCTATAGCTCTTAGCACACTGCCTTGCAAATGGTACACACTCAGTAAATATTTGTCAAATAAAAGAATGACTGCCAAAGCATGTACCCAAAAGTGCATTTAGATATAGAAAGCAAACACCTAAAGTGGTCTTTATTTTCCCTTGGTTGTTTTTTCCAGTCACCAGCTTGGATTAAAAATGGTCCCTTCCTTAGTGTATAGTGTATAGATCTAGTGCATATCTTGATGATACGGCCAGGAATGTCTAGTAACTTGGCCAACATCCTATGTTTTCATTAATGAGCTTATAATTCCACCTCCTGATTCTTCCTGGGAAACAAGCAAATGTCTGGCAGAACAGATGGCTCCTCTGCTGTGGCCTGACAGAATGAAATCTTGGATTTATTTAACAATAAAGCAAAGTAGTTTCCACAGGCAGGAACCTTCCCCTCCTCACCAAATAATATTTCCTTTAATGTAAACTTGCAGATTAATAGTAATTATAAGTAGTAATCTCCTCAATCAGAATTACCATCTTAAGGAATGAAGACATGGTCTAAAATAATCACTATACAAATATAAACACCTTTTTTAAAAATGCATATTCCCAAAATTGCAGATTACGATCCCACAGCAACCTGCCTCCAGTAATGGATTTTATGATAAGCACTTTAACCTGAGTTCTGTTCCTAATGAGTCTGATTCAGCAAGTCTGGGATGGGGTCTGGTATTTTCTAAATCTTTGTAAGTGATTTAGATGCATCTCCTAGAGTCTAGGGGCTATGCTGACAACTGTTAGCCTACTATATTGTCTTAATCATTAATAACGAATGCACTCATAGTCAACATGAATTAGTAAGACACTAAAATAAACTTAATATGATTTTGATATCACAAGATCGTGTTTCTAAAAGCCAGGAAAGAATTTGGATAATTTTGCTTAGGAGTTAGAGAATCTTGCAAGGAAATTAATGACACTGCCTCTGTTTACAGTGCTATAGTTTCTTCCTGTGCTGAGCCAATCACATTGCTCCGTTATAAACTTGGAAAAGAGAAACTAGGAGATGAAGCACGTCTATGAGAGGTCAACAGCTGGAAAGTCACACTGAGGTGGGGCTGAGCAAGCCCGGATGAGTACAGAGCCAGGCTGAGTAAACAGAGGAAGCCTGTTGGTGGAGAAAGCAGAGGAAAAAGTGGGAGGCAGAGTGTGCCTGCTTCCTGCTGACTTTCCACTTTCGGTTGTCCTCTCAGGAGGCCTTACTGTGCCATGGTTCTTGCCCTTTGATTTCTATGAGCTTCCCCTTCCAGATTTACAGAAAGAAAAAAAAAAGAATCCTATCTTGCCAGAGCTAGTTTGAGTAGGCCTCAACTCCTTAAGAGAGCCAAGAAGCGGGATACATTGTGGTCTGTAAGGACAATGTAGCATGAGAGGTGACGGATGGCCATAGAATTTATTGTCCAAAGCAGAAATCTTTTGGAGGAAAGGGGGTGTTAGTGATTACACCAGCACAACAGGTACACAGAAACCATGTAGGACTATTCCAGGCAAATGGGATGTACGGTCATCCTTGAGATGGGAAAAGTGGGTTCAGGATCAGAAGGCTAGCTGGCACGCTCTCTCCTTCCCTCTCCATTTGACTTTAGGTAAGTCACTTCTATTCCAAGAGCCTCAATTTCCTTGACCGTAAGATAACAGATTTAAGATATCTTTACAGGTTTTTTCTGATCAAGAAAAATCTCAGACTAAGATAAGTCTTCTTTGAATAGAGGCAACTCAGGAGATGAGGTAGATATGCAAGAAGGAGCCTTTTAAAATGATATATAGCTGAATGCCTTTACATACACATCAATAAAGATGTTTTGCTGATTTGACTTTAAAAAACAAGATCCCATATAGTCACCAATCAAAGCAATCTGGTTATCAGTGATTACATTTTACTTCTTTTTCTATTTTTATTTTTATTTTTTTTGAGACAGAGTCTTGCTCTGTCGCCCAGGCTGGAGTTCAAGGGAGCCATCTTGGCTCACTGCAACCTCCGCCTCCCGGATTCAAGCGATTCTCCTGCCTCAGCCTCCCGAGTAGCTGGGACTACAGGCACCTGCCACCACGCCTAGCTAATTTCTGTATTTTTAGTAGAGACAGGGTTTCACCATATTGGCCAGGCTGGTCTCGAACTCCCGACCTTGTGATCCACCCGATTCAGCCTCCCAAAGTGTTAGGATAACAGGCATGAGCCACCACGCCTGGCCTATATTTTACTTCTTGAGGCATCGGTAGAACAGCTCCAGAGTTTCTATGGCTCCCAAAAGAAACCAGCTGGTACTGACTTGCCCAGAGCCTCAGGTCCAGATGAAGGGGAAGTGTATTTGTCCTGTTCATTGCATCTGAGAGACCTAATGCTACAGTCCTGCCTTGACCTGTGAAGAGGAAGTCAAAGGTGTAAACAGTCTCCCACTGGTTCCCTTGCCAGCCCATCCCTTGTTGGCCAGCCCTGACTGTGGCCAGTTCTGCATCCCTATTACTGGGAGACAGTCAACCTGCCAGCACGTCTGCAGAGATTAGGAGCGCAAACTTCATATTCTGAACTGCATAGCTGCTCTTAAAGGTCATGGGATCTCAGAAGTTTGGAGCTAAGAGGAACCATAGCTTGTATAATAAGTTTCAATTCACAGATGACAAATATAGCTAAAGACATAACAACTGTTAACATTCAGGCATTGTGCGAGGCATTGTGCTGGGTGCTTTATAGAAATCATATTATTTCATTCTTGTGACAACTCTATGAGTTAAGTATTCTTATCCTTATTATTCCTATTTTCAAAATGAGGATCCTTAGGTTTTGAGGGATTAAATAACTTGCCACTGTGCTTGTTCAGCTTAGTCCAAGAAATCCTTACGGACAGAAAAAAAATGTTTGATTCAGTTCTGCTGATTCTCAGGACACTCTTCTTTCTATTAAAATGATCACAGGCGAGTGAAGAGGCATTTAATATGTATCTCAGGCACTGTGCTAGGTGTCAAGGCAGTTCACTGGGATATCAGATGAAATGTAACATAAACTCCTGCCTTTCCAGGCCTAAGGGAGGAAAAGGAACTGCTGGGTCTCTGCAAAGCTCTCTTCATGAAGGCCCAAACGCTTGTAAGGAAATGCCTTATTAATGCTCATAATATCCCCTAGGAAGAGGGTGTGGGAAAAAGAGAAGTACTATTATGCCTCTCTTGCAAATGAGAAAATTGAAGCAGTAACAATTACAGGCCTTGCCCAATACGAGGCAGTCACCACTGAGGCCAAAAATGAAACAAAATTGTCTTGGTTCCTTCCACGATATTCACTGGCCAAAATTAAAAGTCTCCCTTCAGTTACCTCTGGTCACTGCAGGGTTCAAGGACAATTATCATTTGAGACAACTTTTTGGATAGGAATTATCTTACTAAGCTTCCCACACCTACTCATTTGAATTTCATCCCTTTTCCCTTTTCCCTTTTTAACGTAGACAAGTCGGGGCATAGACAATCTTCAAATGAAAAAACAAAGAACTGGAAATATCAGAGTAGATTATATTATAACTACATTAGAATCAAGTTATGAATGAATTCTCCCATAGTAATACTAGTGGCAATAAAGATGACTGCCATATATTGATTACCTATTCTGTGCCTGATACTATGCTAAGTGCTTTATACTTGGTCCTACAATAATACACATGCAGAGACAAATCCAGGTTTTGTGGGTCCTGAAGCTTATACAATTTGAAGGGTCCTTCTTAAGAAAAAAGAAAATTTGGGATACAGAATGAGGTACAGGGCTTCGCAAGGGTCTGTGCAAGTGAGGGACCCAAAGCTTAACTTTGCGAGTTTCATGGTAAATGCATCACTGTGCCCAAGTTAGCTAACAGCTCGTATCCCCAGTTTTACAAGCAATAAAATTGAGGACCAGGTAAGTTAAGTAACTTGACGTAAGTCATAAAGCTTATACTGGCAAGGATAGGATTTGAACATATGGAATCTGACTCCAAATCTCACGTATTTTCTTTGTGTGGCTTCTAATAAAAATAAAGTTGCTATCACTTATTAAACACTAACTATATCCCAGAAAGATCACACCTTAAGGTTATAAGAATTATTTGACAAAGCAGATGTGATCATTAGTCCTTATTATCCCTATTTACAGATGGGGAAAACATGAATCAAGTAAGATTAAACAGCCCACGGTCACCCAGCTGGGACATAGTGGAAGCTAGGTTTCATGCCCAGGAGTGTAACATCCTCAATCTTTCCCACTGTCCCATGCTACCTACCACCCTACAGGTAATACAGGAAAAAGCAGAATAGCGATGTGTGACTTACCTCTAATGACAACAGTATTTCCACACCTGCCCACTGAAACTAGCCCTGTCCTTTAGTTTCATACAATACACCGTGCAGTCCTCCTTAGCTGGGATTGAGCAGCTCTGAAAGTCCACTTCCCTATACTATTACTTATCAGAACAGAGTCCATTCCTCATGGAGAAAACCACTTGGAAATACCAACACAAACTCAGGCCCCAGCCAAGTTGCCTTACAGCCACCCCCTCACCCAGAGAAATGGAGACACACAGAGACTCTAAGGGCTGGCTATATGGGAACCACGGGGAAGATCACTCATCCTATAGGGCTCCTTGAAACAGCCTTTCAAAGCCATATAAGAAAACTCACATATTTACTATAATTGGATTGCTTTACTCTAGTCACCCAAAGCAAGAGTTTACATCCTCAAACACAGCTCACCATGGATTTGGACATGGACAGGAGTGGAGAAAGGATTCAGTTTCTTTTTTCCTTGAACATGATTGCTCAGAGGAAACTGACCCTCGAGACGCTCAGACAGTGGGCCTTGTCTTCCCTCGGCAATGTGAACTTTAAAAATTACATTATGCTTTGCCATGGTGCTTTTTGAAAAACTGCCTTTAACTGCCAGATTTCAGGTACTCACTTAATTCCTTTTGGAAACTCAGTTAAAGGAAGATATCCATTGCCACCTGGAATAAAACAGCTTTACTGACTGGAGAGTGCAGTGATTCAAAGTAGACTAGGCCTGGGCTTTTTTATCTGGCCGCAGCAAGTGCAGACCAGTGGGAGAAATGAAGCGTGCAGTTATGGATGCTAACAAGAAAGGCTGCTGCTCCAGTGATTTTTTTTTTCTTTTTTAAGGAAAAAATGATCCCAGTAACTCTCTCTTGTTCCTCTTTTGACACAGCTTGGTGGATGTGGGGGAAAGGGCAGATGAAATGACCAGTGAAATCAAAAGATGAAGTCTTCTTAAAGGACTGGCTCTCCAGCCCAATCATCTAGAGGAAGAGACAAGTTCAGATTCTTGTAGGGTATCTAAATGCATCTGTGCCTGAAAATTATGGCCGTTTGAGAAAAACAAGAATTCATGGTGAGACAAAGCAACACAGACTGTTGGTACAAGATACAAAGCCACTAAGTCAGCGTTCAGCAAAGACTGATGGATGAATTGTCACCCAGCCTAAAGGACTGGCCCAGCTACCAACTGCCCCTGCCCAGCCCAAGAGGGCAAGAACACAATAGACCGCACACCCACGTCTCATCCCCAGGCGCACACCACTTCAAAGGCTACAGCAAGCAGACAACATAACCTGCCTCTTCTGCGGTGTCTTTCATTCAGTTCTGTTTCTTCATGAAGTGGGAAGGAAACAAGTTTGGGCCCACCTGAGATTGGGGTGTAGACGGAAGGAGTGGGGAGAGATGCAAACGACAGAACACAACCGAAGGCCTTTTTAAAAGTCAGGATCCATAGCCTTACTTATCACTGTAAAGGGAACAGAGTCGGCTCCATCCTTCCCTATCCTTCTTTAACCCTCGCCTACCAAGCCCTGGAAGACAGGGACGCAAGAAGAGCTCTAGCGCGGAGGGCCTGCCTGAGTGCAGGTCTTTCCCATACAAGATGCAGCAGCAGGGATGGGAGGGTGGGCTGGACGACTCCACAACACACACACAGCCCGCCCCGCCTCACCTTCTCGATACTCTGGTCTACAGCCTTCTGGAAGACCCGGGCCACCAGCAGCGTGACGCTGGTCACCAGCAGGAGCAGGGACAACGTCCCCGCCGTGTAGAAGCAGCACCGGCCCATTCTGTGCGCCGCTCACGGGCCGGGCCGAGCCGCACCCGCCAGGGATCCAACTGCAAGGAGGGAGGAGCCGCCGCAGAGGCGTCGAAGACCCGGGACCCTTCGGCGCCACGCCCTCCCGGCGCCCGGTTCGTGCGCGCAGCTCTGGGCTCCGCGGCCTGGCGAGCGCGGCCCCGGGTGCACGGGGCGGATGGGGCCGCGGAGGGACGGGCCCGGACTCGGTTTCGGTTTCCTTCGCCGGGCAGCCGTGGCGCCCGCCTAGCGCAGCTCGGGAGAGTGCAGGGAGTGCGCAGGGACGTGACGTTCGCGGGCCGGGCTCGCCGCAACCCCGCGAGGCAACCGCCGGCGACTGCGCTGGGAGGCGGGCGGGGGCGGAGGCCGCAGTCATGTGCCCTGCGGCGGCGGCAGTGATTCGGCCCGCGCCCTCCCCGGCCGGTCCCCGGTGGCCCTGAGTGGCTGCGGCGCCTGAGCCAGGCCCGGCCTGGCCGCTCCCAGCGCCCTGCACCGCAGGCCCAGCGCTCGCCCCACCGAAATCGCCGAACCTGGTTCACACACTCATTTACTCATTCCGCAGATAGGTCTGAGGGCCTCCCATGGGCCACGCGCTGGGGATTCAAGGTGGCTGGGACATTCCCCTGCTCTAGAGGCGCTCGCAAGTTAGCGGGGACACCGTTACCGCAATTACAACACAATGTAGCAAGTGCTTCTACCAGGTGCCTGCTGAGATCATGCCAGCAAGCATGTTCTGCCTGGATGACCTAGGGCCCCACATTGAACTGGGGCCTGGGGGATGCATAAGTTTGTCACGTAAGGGGCATGTGCAAGAAAGGAAGATGTGCAAAAAAGGGAGGAGGAGGCATTTCACGGAGAAGGAAACGGTGAGCAAAGGCATTGGGGGTGAAAGAGCAAAACCTGTAGGAAGCAAGAAGGAAGTTCCTTTTGACTGTAGGCTCAGGTGTTCAGGGGGTGGAGTCGGAGGTGTTGAGGCCCCAAGAGGTCAGACTTTGAAGGGCTCTTGGTATCCTGTTAAAGATGTGGAAGTTGGGAAGGAGCTTAAAGCAGGCATCGCTGGTGTTCTTGCCTGCTTTGCTCACTATGGTGTCCCAGACACCCAGGACCAAGACCTGCACACAGCCAGGACTCAAGAAGTGTTCGTTAAATGAGTGTTTCTTCTATGCCAGCCCTTTACTAGTTTCTTTGCACAGTTCTACTCATTTAATACCCTTGGCAGTCCTATGAATAGGAGGTTGTGTTTGTCCCAGTCCTCCAGAAACAGTTCCAGATGGGGGTACTATGCAAGAGAGTTTTGAGGGAAAACAGGGAGCTGGACCTGGGATGCAGGTGTGATCCTTGTGAAGGAAAGAGGCAAGCAAGGAAGGAAGGTTGGGTGGAAGGAAGCATTTGATATATATACAGTTCATGTATAAAAAGTTCAGCAAGGCCATTGGGGTGGGGAATCCTTTAGCCAAATGGGCTTGTCCCAGAAGTCTGGCATCTCCCAGAAAGAGGCCTGCCTTAGTATCCCTGCTGTGCTCAGTCATGAGCTGGGAGCAGCCTTAGGAAGCTGGCCTTTGCAGCAACCTAGGGATAAATATCAGGGTATGGATTTCAGCAGAGCTCAGCAGTTGAGGCGGAGCCATTGGTCAGTTGTGCTATCTACACTGCAAGATCCAAGAAGTACATTTTCTTGGCAACTATAGTGTATTATCCTCATTTTACACTCAAGAACACTGGGGCTCTGAGTTAAGTAACCTAACAAGCTCAACCGGTTGCTGAGTGGTGGATCCTGCTTGAACCAGGATGTAGGGCTGGCTGTTGGCTTCCAAAACCCTCACTTTTTCTACTCTGCGCATTGCTGCATCCCAATCTGTCACTAATGAGAATCTGAGGACAGCAAATCAGTTAGGAGGCTTTGTTGAAGACTTGGTGAGATAGCATGATGGTTTAAAAATGGTGGCAAATTATTTGTTACTCCTTTCGTTGAGAGGTGGGGTCTATACTTTCTCGCTTTGAATTTGGGCAGGTTTTAGCAATTTGTTAAACCAATAGAATACAGTGGAAATGACCATATCCTGGAACTTCTGAAGCTGGATCATAAATGCCTTGCAACTTCTGCCGGGGCCTTTGGAAATTCTTGCTCTTGGAGCCTCAAGTCACCCCTAAGTTCAGCTACCCGGAGACTGCTGCAGAGAACATGGGAAAGACTGTGGGGAGAAGCCCTGAGTCTGTAGGAAGAGAAATGTCCCACCAGTCCCCAGCTGTCCCTAGCCTTTTGAGTCACAGGCCCTAGACATTATAGAGCAGAGGTGAGTGGTCCCTGCTGAGCCCTGCTCAAAATGCAAAATAAAGGATTGTTGTTGTTTAAGCCACTGAGTGTTGGTGTGGTAGGTTACTCAGTAGATAACTGGAGCAGATGGTAAGGGCAGAACTGAGGCTGGGACATCTTGTAGCTACCAAAGCTCTTCAAGCAGCAGCCCCAGAGGACCAGTCCTGTGTTCAAATAGAACCTGGTGGGGTCCTGAATGATTCAACTGTCCCCAGCCTGATGGGTGGGTGGTCTCCAGTCCTCAGGTGTCCACAATCGGCAGCCTTTCTCTTCCCCTAATCCTGCCTCTTCTCTGCTGTTAAGTTTCAGTTAGCTACATTAACTCTGCTCTGTGCCCCAGTTTGCTTAAGGAGTAATGGTAGCCCACTAACCCTCACATGTCCCCTACCTAGGCATTGGTTGAAGTCCTCCTGTCATCTATATGTCCTCTCCTTCCCTAACTAGAAAATATTTGGTAACTTGCCTGCCTAGGTACTTTGGCACTCAGAAGTTCATGCTCACATTGAACTTCCACCCCCTACTCTCTGACTGCTACAATCAGATTTTCTGTTTGCGGGCTCCATTCTGGAGGGCAAACTCCATAGGTACCCACTCCTCCCACCCCTGGACCACCAATCCCAGGGTACTCTTCCTTTTCATTGTTCATTGAGGTCCCTTCTTGTCTCTTGTCTGGGCCACCAGGACAGTAACAGACTGTGGGGATGGAGAGATGGAGACAAATTTGATAAATGTATCTCAGTGTGGGAGAGTTTCTAAACAAGGGTTTACAGCTCAAGTTGCCCTCAGTTTACCTGCTCTCTGAGGATCTCACTCTGTTTCCACTATGTCAGGCGGTTAGTAAGCCACTTCCCCTTTAAAACTCTGGACAAGCCGAATGAAAACCTCTTTCTTGGTTCTTCTTAACACAACTGACCAGGCTAGCATTTTTAAATATGTTAACATAAGACAGAACAAAAAGGACCTAATTACAGAAAATATAAACAGCTTTTAAGAAAATAATGTATGTTCCCAAAATAGCAGTCTGTGATCCCACAGTAATCTCTGTCTTATCACCGAGGCTGGCACAACTTTTTAGCAGCTGGCCTGGCTGTCTTTCTGTTCAGTTCCATCTTCTCTACCCACAGCTATGTTCAGAAGCTTTTGACACAAAGCCCCAAAATCCAGATTTAAGTTTCTCAATGCCCTTTGGGACTTCCTCCTCATTTCTGATCTATAGGACATGTCTGCACCGCTAATTGGCATTGTTAGTTTATTGCCACAGGATCGTCTCACCCTATGAGAGACTTTGCCCTCTCATCCAGGGAGTAGCCCCTGCTTGCCAGCCACTAATAACCCTGAACACACTCTGGAGGGGCAGACAGCTTGGGAAGGGGTTACTGCTCCCAGAGTTTAGATGAGGAGGCTGATGCCAGGGCAGGGAGACAATCAGGAATCTTCCTGGTGACTTCTCTGCCTCAGTTTGGATTTGTGTTCCCTCCAAATCTCATGTTGAAATTTGATCCCCAGTGTTGGAGGTGGGGCCTAATGGGAGGTGTTTGGGTCCTGAGGAGAGATTGTTCATGAATAGATTAATGCCTCCCTCAGGCATGAGTGAGTTGTCAGAGAGCGGGTTGTTGAAAAGAGCTGGCACCTCCTCCTTCTCTCTCTAGCTTCCTTTCTGCCCATGTGCCTCACACAGGTGTGCTCCCTTTCTGCCTTCCCAGGAGTGGAAGCAGCCTGAGGCCCTCATCCAATGCAGATGTCTGTGCCGCGCGTCTTGTCCAGCCTGCAGAACCATGAGCCAAATAAACCTCTTTTCACTACCCAATCTCAGGTATTGTTATAGCAACACAAACAGACGAGGGCGGAAAATGAGGAGACTGATGCTGTGGCAAGGAGATACGGTGATCTCTCTATACCTAAAATCAGAAGACTTTATCTGAGAAGAACAAGTACACTTAATGAATGATTGCTGGTGCCTGTTGAAATTAGGCAATCATTCGGGACTTAGAAAAAGAGCTTTCTTCACAGACTCTAAGGGCTATCGAGGGGAAGCAAGAGGGCTCTTTGGGCTTTACCTTAAATTTAGAATGTTGATACTATACTCAAATGAGTTTAATGATGTAGTCATTGTATACTTTTATGTTCAAAGTGTTAATGTGTTAAATATAAACATTTAAAATACACCACAGGCCGGGCCAGGTGGCTCATGCCTGTAATCCCAGCATTTTGGGAAGCCAAGGCAGGAGAATCACTTGATCCCAGGAGTTTGAGATCAGCCTGGGTAATGTAGCAAGACTTCGTCTCTACAAAAAAATAAAAAAATTAGCAAGGCATGGTTGCACCTGCTTATGGTCCCAGCTACTCAAGAAGCTGAGGTGGGAAGATCACTTGAGCCCAGAAGGTCAACGCTGCAGTGAGCAGTGATTGTGTCACTGCACTCCAGCCTGGGTGACAGAGTGAGACCCTATCTCAATAAAATAAAACAAAAAATACACCACAATGTCTATAACCCTGTATGGTAGATAATCTCCAAATAAGACTACCAACAATTCTTCCTGTTTTTGTAGGCTCATGCTGCTCCTCACGTCAAAGGTGGAGACTGTTTCCTCCCTTTAATCTGGGCTGGCCTTGTGACCTGCTTTGACCAGTAGAAAATGACAGAACCCATATGTGCCAGTGCCAGGTTTAGATCTGGCAGCTTCTTCGTTTGCCTTCTTGGGACCTAACTGCCATGTCAGAAGCTCAGATTAGACTACTGAATGATAAGAGACCATGTGGGGAGGGATACTGAAGAATGAGAGGCCACATGGATGTCACAACTCCAACCAAGTTTCCAGATGAATACAAGCTCATGCCCCACAGAACAGAGATAGTGAGCTGTCCCTGCTGAGTCCTGTCCAAATTGCAGAATTGTGAGCAAATGAATGGCTGCATATCAAGCTACTAAGTTTTGGGGTGGTTTGTTATGCCATGATAAATAACAGAAACAGTACTTTTATCACTTATTAATCCTTTTAATGCTCCAGGTGCCTAAAAATGAATGGAAATGGCCCTAGGCCTTGCCTACTTTGGGACAGATCAGGCTCCAAGATACTTCTAAAAGTCTTGGCTTTCTTCTTATTGAAGGTGATCTATAAAATGTACCATCACACCCTAGTGATTTGACATATGTTATTCCTAAATGTTTGTGGGGCATCCTAAATCCTGAGCAATACAGGCTCCATAAGAAAAAATTACTCTCTCCTCCCTCCTCCCCTACCCATCATTCCAAAGTTCTTACATTACAGAACTGCTTTATGCAGATAGGCTTACATATCCCAGAGGAGAGCTCATATACCATTTATATTATATCACATGCACCTGTGCCAGGCCACAGGGACTCTGTGAAGTTACCCATGTCCCTGTCTACTGCCTCCTCCGATCAAGAAGACCTCATGGCTTCCTCATTATCATCTTTGCACCCCCAACTAGGGGAATCTTTTCCAGTTTGTTTTGGTTTGGTTTGGTTTTTATTTTGTTTGGGGTTATGGGAAAATGAGAATTCCCCTCTTCAAATTCTTATTTTCCTTTTTGTTCCCCTAATAATGCAGACTTATTGAAACACGGAACTAGGAGGAGATATCCTATTCACCTTTTTCTCTTCCCTTTCCTGAAAACACAAGCGTAGTGTTGTCTAACTAATAGAATGTGTGGTTGGAGGGCGAGGAGTCAGGAGATCAAAGAGGAGAAAAATATAGTGGGCAAAAAGGGTGAATATGTCAGCAATATTATCTGCTACTTGTACATAGTACTTGTACGAGCACTATGCTAGACAGTGGGCTTGCATTACTTCATTTACTCCTTACAATGCCCTATGATGTAGACATTCTATTTTAAGGATAAGGAAACTGAGGCACACAGAGATTGACTAAGTAGTCCAATGTTACTGGCCAGTAGGAAGCAAAGGTATTACTAAATCCCAGTCAGTCAGATGCTTTAGCCAGGCTCTTAACCCCTTAGCCACTGCTTGGGACTTCTGGCCTCATGCTTATTGAGAGTAAAAGGAAAGCAGTGAAAATTGCAAAAAATAAAAATAAAAATAAGCAATGGCACTGGAATACTCATGGTGACCTGGGCATCCAGGAGGGGCACAGGTTGGAATTAGTGTGTGTGGGAGACAATGCCTCTGCCTGAACCTGATGTTGAACTAGAATGGAGAGCCAGGAAGGAGTTGCCAGTCCGGTGGCCAAAATTATACTTTGCAATATATCTAAGGTATATTCTGACGTGAAATGTATTCTAATGTGTTCTCACTTGAGGTACTTTGATGGTACTTTCTAGAAGCAAATGAAGCTTGGGTTGGGTTTAAACTCACTGTGGCAAAGCCAGCATATTGTGAAATATCAAGGCTGTCTGATTTCCTGCATGTTGTGAAATCAGGGCTAAATAAACAACACGAGAGGTCACAGTTATTCTTTAATGATGTGTTCCATGGGGAGAAGCTGTATAAACGAGAAAGCCAGGTTTACTCAGCATCTCTTTCTGAGGGGAGAAAGGGGGGATGGAGAGTGAAGAGGGGACTGTCTGAGGGTAGAGGCAGACTTTGTCAGCCTGGAGTGGTGGGGAGAAGATATTTGGCCAGAGATAGGGGTGCAGTAGTGGAATGGGGAATGGGGGGCTTAGATATTAGACTATGGAAAGGGTAAAAATAAGCCCCGCCCCTCACCACTAACCTGGTCCCCGCATGACTTCTAACCACTGCACCCACCACATATCCTGAGACTCTGAAATGATTACCTAGAAGCCTCCTATACTCATCAAACCTCAGAGAAGACTGCTATTCAGTTAACTTTACAACAGTTGTAAGCATTTCCAGTTCTTTCATAAATAAATACTATTTCTTTTTAGTGTCAATGAAAAACGTTTCAGAATATTAATGAGTAGTGTTTGCTTCAATTGCACTGTAAGCTATCTTAAGCAGAACTGTTTCCTCCATTTTGAATCAAACCAGAGGAGACAGAGATGCAAATCACAGTTCTTTAAAAAGTTAAACAGAATTATCATATGACCTAGCAACTCTCTTCCTAGGTATATAACCCCCAAAATTGAAGACAGGTACTCAAACAAATACTTGTAAACCAGTGTTCATAGCAGCATTGTTCACAATAGTCAAAAGGTGGAACCGACCCAAATGTCATCAGACAATAATAGATACACAAAATATGTTATAGACATACAGTGGAAAATACTATTCAGCTATAAAAAGGAAAGAAATAGGCTGGGTGTGGTGGCTCATACCTGTAATACCAGTATTTTGGGAGACTGAGGCAGGAGGATTGCTTGGGACCAGGAGTTCAAGACTAGCCTGGGCATCATAGCAAGACCCTATCTCTACAGAAAAATTAAAAATTAGATGGGCACAGTGGCATGCACCTATAGTCCCAGCTTACTTATGAGGTGAGATAGGAGGATTCCTCGAGTCCAGGAGTTCAAGGCTGCAGTGAGCTGATTGTGCCACTGTACTCCAGCCTGTGACAGAGCTAGATCCTGTCTCTTAAAGAAAGAATGAAGTCCTGATACATGCTACTACAGTGCAGACTTCTTTTCTTTTCTTTCTCATCTGCCATTTCTGATGTGAGTAATGGTCCCTCATAGAATATGATCTTTTTAAAAATCAGTGATGGGAAAAGAATTCTAGAAAGTTCTGGCAGTTTTTTACCCAGGGAGAAATAAAAGGGATAACCAGTCATAGGTACATTTTCTGTTACATAAGAAGCAAGATTGTACAAGAATGCTTCCAGGTGCTCACCTGGGATCAGCTGGGACCACAGGGGTTTCTTCATTCTCTCAGCGGAGTCAGTACACACACTCAGCTTCCCCTGGGGATGGCAGCTTCCTCCTGGTCCTCTTTATTTCCCCATGGGAAACTGTACAACTCATAGGCCCCAAGGTCCCTCACTGATTCCTAATCAACTCCTGTAAAGAGTCAGCTCCCTAAGTCCAGACTGCCTGGCACCATGCAATCTGTATATTCCCTTATGAACAAGGCCACTTTCCCATACCTGCCCACAGGAAGAAAAACCCATTGTGGCAGGGGAAGGGGACAGGCTTTCTCCTCTGGAACAGAATCATACAGCCCAGCAGCCTTCACCTGCTTCACTAATGGTAAGCTTGGGCGACCACTGCCTCACTGGTCCTGGCCTGGGGAGTTTTTCTTTTCCCCACTAAAGCCTATTCCCCATTACTCCTCTTTTGTTTGGCATGGGGGAGATGAAGTTTTGCTCTTGTTGCTCAGGATGGAGTGCAGTGGTGCAATCTCAGCTCACTGCAACCTCTGCCTCCTGGGTTCAAGCGGTTCTCCTGCCTCAGCCTCCCGAGTAGCTGGGATTACAGGCACCTGGTACCACGTCTGCCTAATTTTTTGTATTTTTAGCAGAGACGGGATTTCATCACATTGGCCAGGCTGGTCTTGAACTCCTGACCTCAGGTGATCCATCCGCCTTGGCTTCCTAAAGTGCTGGGATTACAGGCATGAGCCACCGCACCCGGCCTATTCCCCATTATTTCAAGCGAACTACTGCAAAAACAGAGAACAAAATACCGCATGTTATCACTTATTAGCTAAAGAGCTAAGCATCAAACACAAACGGACACAAAGATGGGAACAATTGACACTGGAGACTACTTGAAGGAGGACGTGGGTGAGGAGTATAGGTTGAAAACCTACCTATTGGGTATCATGCTCACTACCTGCGTGACAGGATCCTTCGCACACCAAACCTCAGCGACACCCAGTTTACCTGTGTAACAAACATGCACATGTACCACCTGAACCTAAAATAAAAATCAAAGGAAAAAAATGCATATTCCTTAATCTATGCCACATGATGTTGTGGAATTCATCCCAAACTCTTTAACAATAGGTGACTACCATGAAGGGATCCACCTGGTATACTAATATCTCTATATGAAACAACAAAAAGAAACTGCACATTTAAGAATGAGGCCTACACAGAATTTCAGGGAGGCTGGGCAGGCCCAATCCTTTATCTGAAGAAAAATCTCAATATTCAGTGGTACAAAATACTACTTTTAAATTCAGTCTCCAATCCTTCCAGTGTCCAATTCATGAACATCTGGGCATCATCTTTCCTATCTTCTTTTTTTTTGAGACCGAATCTCACTCTGTTGCCCAGGCTGGAGTGCAGTGGCATGATCTCAGCTCACTGCAACCTTGGCCTTCTGGGTTCAAGCAATCCTCGTGCCTTGGCCTCCCCAGTAGCTGGGACTATAGGCGTGAGCCACCATGCCCAGCTAATTTTTGTATTTTTTAGTACAGACGGGGTTTCACCATGTTGGCCAGGCCAGTCTCAAACTCCTGACTTCAGGTGATCCACCTGCCTCGGCCTTCCAAAGTGCTGGGATTACAGGCATGAGCCACCATGCCCGGCCTTTTTCCTATCTTCTCCTTAGTCCTTAACTCTCCGCTGCCTCCACCAGCCCTGTCCTAGAGGAGCCTCTCAAGTTCCGGGTAATCATCAGAGGAGGGTTTTGGTCCTTCACATTCTTTCAGAGTCAACAGCACAAACCCATCCTTTGCTTGTCACTGTTGAAGTTCTCTCAAACTCTATTTACTATGTCTGAGCAAAAGGTAAATATTACTTGCTATATGCCAAGCTCTGTTCTAAGGACTTCACATCTATTAATTTTTCAAAGGTCTGGGTAGGGGAAGAAGACCCTGGTCATGGATATTTCTACTATGGAGGACTAGTAAGCCCCAGCTGAGCGCCTAGTTTAAGTCTTGGTCAGGCAAGAGTTCCAAGCTGAAGCTCAGAAGAAAGGCAGGGGGGAAGAGGCCCAGGTGAAGCCTCGTGCATGGGAATCGACCATGTAGGTGTAAGAATTCTCTGGCAGGATCAGACCTTGACAGGTGGATGCATCAGACTAATGATAATTTCACACCCCTTCAAAGCCATATTTTCGTTCAATATCAAAGGTAAGGCTTTGTGGGGGCTGGTAGCAGATGTCAACCTCTTGTCAATCCAGCTCTGGGGGCATGTTTGTACACCATTCAGTAAAACAGTCCTCCAGGTGTTAATGAAAACTACCTTCCTTGGAATTACTTTATTTTAACCTCAGCTCATTTCTGCAAGTGGCTTAACCAAGTGTTCCCTCCAAACACATACAGTGCTTGGCCTGTGAAAGGCTTTGGGAGACAGAATTGTCTCCTTCTTGGTAGATTTCCAGTGAGATTTGGGTAATCTGCATCCTGGGGAGTGGTACAGTAGCCCACCCCTTATTGGGTCCTACTTAGCCAGAAGTCTAACTTTGAGAATTCATCAAAATTTGGCTGGGTACTGTGAGAAGATAGCAGAATCCTGTATAATCCAGAATCAGAATCAGAATGTGATGTGCATCACAATATTATCACAGTTGTCTTTATTATCACCGCTCTCTTCCTCTAATCCCTTGCTACTCAAAGTGTGATCCCCAGACGTTGCATTGGAACCACCTAGGAGCTTGTTAGAAATAGAGACTCTCAGGCCCTGGTCTGGGCCAACTAAACAAAATTTGCATTTGAAAAAGAACAACCTATGACCCATGAGTAAAGTGTGAGAAGCATAGCAGGTTAGTCCATAGTCCCTCAAGGCCCAGTCACAAGTGTGCTTTTCCATAACCCTTCTTCAAGGGACCTCAAAACTGGTATTTGGACTCTCCACTCTCACTCCACCTCACTAAAAGGAGAGTGTCCCTGGCCTGCTTTCCACCCTCAGAGTCTCCCTGGACTATTGAAGATCAGTATGTCTTGGGACATTCAGGCTTGATCTTTGGGCTGCTACCCTATCCCTGAGCGATGTGTGACACAGTCATGCCGTCTTCCCAGGTTCTGATGATGTTGGGGGAATGTAATTACAAATAAAATCTCCTGCCAAACCAGGAGACCTCCCCACAAACACAGAAGGGAAAGACAATTTATTATTGAATAGGTATTAAACCAGAATGTGATGTGCATCACAGGCAATCTGCTGAAGAGATTGCAGATTGCAAAGTCAGAAAGGAATCTCACCCTTTCCTATATCTAGGCAGATACAGTCCATTACATACATGTTTTCAGGTAGAGGACTTGACAGCACCATTGTCACACATAGTTCATCCAAAATTCACTGGATAATTGGGCTGGCCGTCTGTGTTAATTGCCTTTATCCGAAGGAAAAATAAAACTTCTCATATCTTTATGACAGGAGGTAGTTTTGCAACTTAGAGCCAGGCACCTTAGAGTTAGGCTCCTGCCCTCCCACAGAAATGGAGAGAGGAGGGGCTGTCTTTCTTGATGATTACACTTCAAAGGGTTCACTCCCAAGTCCTTAAGAAAAACATTCCTGTGTTGTAAAGGTGGCAGGAGACTTTTTTAAAGCTTTTAAGAAGATTTACATACATCTTAAAAGGGCAGAGAAAGAATAAACAATTATAACTTTTTAAAAAATCCTTTTTATTTTATTGAGACAGGATCTCACTCTGTCACTCAGGCAGAGCGCAGTGGCATGATCTCGGTTCACTGCAACCTCTGCCTCCCAGACTCAAGCAATTCTCCCAGGTCAGTCTTCCAAGTAACTGGGACTACAGATGCAAGCCACTAGGCCCAGCTAATTTTTGTTATTTTATTTTATTTATATATTTTTAATTTCAGAAGTTTTTGGGGAGCAGGTGGTGTTTGGTTGCATGGAAAAGTTCTTTAGTGGAGATTTCTGAGATTTTGGTGCACACATCACCCAAGCAGTAAACACGGTATCCAATGTGTAGTCTTTTATCCCTCACCCGCCTCCTACCCTTCCCCCCAAGTCCCCAGAGTCCATTATATCATTCTTATGCCTTTGCATCCTCATAGCTTAGCTCCCACGTGTGAGAACATACAATGTTTGGTTTTCTATTCCTGAGTTACTTCACTTAGAATAATGGTCTCCAACTCCACCCAGGTTGCTGCAAATGCTATTATTTTGCTCCTTTTTATGGCTGAGTAGTATTCCATAGTAAATATATATACCACATTTTCTTTATCCACTTGCACTTGTTGGCATTTGAGCTGGTTCCATATTTTTTCAGTTGCGTATTGTGCTGCTATGAAGACACGTGTGCAAGTGTCTTTTTCATATGATTTCTTTTCCTCTGGGTAGATAGAGTCTTCAGCATTTTCTAGGTATATGATCATATCATCAGCGAACAGTGACAGTTTGACTTCTTTACCGATTTGGATGCCTTTCCTTCCCTTGTCTGACTCCTCTGGCTGGGACTTCTAGTACAATGTTGAATAGCAGTGATGAAAATGGGCATCCTTGTCTTGTTCCAGTTCTTAGGGAAATGCTTTCAACTTTTCCCCATTCATTATAATGTTGGCTGTGGGTTTGTCATAGATGGCTTTTATTACCTTAATGCCCCTTCTATGCCGATTTTACCAGGGGTTTTAATCATAAAGCAATGCTGGATTTTCTCAAATGCTTTTTCTGCATCTATTGAGATGATCAAATGATCTTTGTTTTTAATTCTGTTGATGTGATGTATCACACTTATTGACTTGCGTAAGTTAAACCACCCCTGTATCCCTGGTATGAAACTCACTTGATCATGGCATATTATCTTTTTGATATGCTGTTGGATCCAGTTAGCTAGTATTTTGTTGTAGATTTTTGTTTCCAAGTTCATCAGGGATATTAGTCTGTAATTGTTTTTGTTGTTGTTATGTCTTTTCCTGGTTTCGGTATTAGGGTGATACTGGCTTCATGGAATGACTTAGGGAGGATTTCCTCATTCTCTATCATTGGAATAGTTTCAGTGAAATTGGTACCAATTCATCTTTGAATGTCTGATATAATTTAGCTGTGAATCCATCCGGTCCTGGACTTCTTTTTGTTGGCAATATTTTTTATTACTGTTTGTTGGGGTGATCAGACTCAACACCAGGTCGTGGTGGCTATGAAGTCCAACGGAGTCAAAGGAATGAGACAAGACAAGTTAAGAGTACATACGGTGGGTCCAGGGAGCCAACGCTAGTATGGAGGCTGTGAAGGCCCTGAGCTCTGGGAGCCCATACTATTTACTGGTAATCAAACAAAGAAGCAGGTGGTGAGGACGTGTGGACATGGGGGTAAACAGGTGAGGACATGAGGACATTGAGGGTAGAAAGGCAGTGGTGCATCAAGTGTAGCTGTCACGGTTTAGCATATGCTCTGCTACTTGAGATAATGGAGAACAGGTTCTTCTAATTCAAGATACAATCAATTTATGATTTTGGGAGAGCAAGGAGCAAGGGGCCAGTGAGTCTGGACACATTCCAGAGGCTAGGAGGGGTTTTATGCCCTGAGCCCTGGATTCCATCCAAGCCACAAGGGGTTTTATGCCCTGGGTTTAGATTGTAGTGCTGTGGGGCAGCCTTCCACTCTTTGGCACAGAGCTTGGTGTTCCATAGGCCACAAGGGGTTTTGGACCCTGGACCCAGGACATGTTCCAAGACTCTTCTACATTATGTCAGACAAACAAGCCCTGCCTCAGCCCTTCTACCAATACTGTTTAAGTCTCACTGCTTGTTACTGGTCTGTTCAGAGTTTCCATTTCTTCCTGATTTAATCAGGAGTGTTGTATATTTCCAGGAATTTATTCATCTTCTCTAGATTTTCTAGTTTGTGTGACTAAAAGGTGTTCATAGTAACCTTAAATGATCTTTTGTATTTCTGTGATATTGGTTGTAATAGCTCCCATTTCACTGCTAATTGAGCTTTTTTGAATCTTCTCTCTTCTTTTCTTGGTTAATCTCACTAATGGTCTATCAATTTTGTTTATCATTTCAAAGAACCAAGTTTTTTTTCATTTGTCTTTCGAATTTTGTTTGTTTGTTTGTTTCAATTTCATCTAGGTCCGCCCTGACCTTTGTTATTTCTTTTCTTCTGCTGGGTTTGGGTTTGGTTTGTTCTTGTTTCTCTAGTTTCTTGAGGTGTGACCTTAGAGTGTCTATTTGTGCTCTTTCAGACTTTTTGATGTAGTCAAAAGTTTGATGAACTTTCCTCTTAGCACCACTTTTGCTGTGTGCCACAGGGTTTGATAAGTTGTGTCACTATTATCGTTCAAAGAATTTTTTAAATTTCCATTTTGATTTCATTGTTGTTCCAAAGATCATTTAATGTCCAAAGATCATTCAGGAGTAGATTATTTAATGTCCATTATTTGTACAGTTTTGAGGGTTCCTTTTGGAGTTAATTTTCAGTTTTATTTCACTGTGGTTTGAGAGGGTACTTGATATAATTTTGACTTTTTAAAATTTATTGAGACCTGTTTTGTGGCCTATCATATGGTCTATCTTGGAGAATGTTCCATGGGCTGATGACAAAAATGAATATTCTGCAGTCGTTGGGTATAATGTTCTGTAAATATCTATCTGGGGTATAGTTTCAGTCCATTGTTTCTTTGTTGACTTTCTGTCTTGATGATCTGTCTAATGCAGTCAGTGGAGTATTGAAGTCCCCACTATTATTGTGTTGCCATCTATCTCATTTCTTAGGTCTAGTAATACATGTTTTATAAATTTGGGAGCTCCAGTGTTAGGTGAGTATATACTTAGGATTGTGATATTTTCCTGTTGGACTGATCCTCTTGTCACTATATAATGTGCCACCTCTTTGTCTTTTCTAACTGTTGTTGCTTTAAAGTCTGTTTTGTCTGATATAAGAATAGCTATGCCTGCTTGCTTTTGGTGTTCATTTGCCTAGAATATCTTTTTCTAGCCCATTACATTAAGTTTACGTGATTTCTTATGCATTAGGTGAGTCTCTTGAAGACAGCAGATACCTGGTTACTTGATTTTTATCTATTCTGCCATTCTGTATCTTTTAAGTGGAACATTTAGGCCATTTACATTCAACTTCAGTATTGAGATGTAAGGTACTTTTTTATTCCTTGTGCTAGTTGGTGCCTGAATACCTTTTTTTTTCATTGTGTTGTTGTTTTATAGGCCCTGCAAGATTTATGCTTTAAGGAGGTTCTATTTTTGCCTATTCTGAGGTTTTATTTCAAGATTTAGAATCCCAGCTGGGCGCAGTGGCTCACACCTGTAATCCCAGCACTTGGGGAGGCTGAGGGGGGTGCAGATCATTTGAGATCAGGAGTTAGAGACCAGCCTGGCCAACATGGTGAAACCCCATCTCTACTAAAATACAAAAATTAGCTGGGTGTGGTAGTGCATGCCTGTAATCCCAGCTACTCGGGAGGCAGAGGCAGGAGAATCACTTGAACCCGGAAGGTGAAGGTTACAGCGAGCTGAGATTGTGCCACTGCACTCCAGCCTGGGCGATGGAGTAAGCCTCCATCTTAAAAAAAAAAAAAAAGAAAAAGAAAGAAAAAAAATTTAGAATTCCTTTTAGCATTTCTTGTAGTGCTGGCTTGTGGCAAATTCTCTCAGCATTTGTTTCTCTGAAAAATACTTTATCTCTTATTTATTTATGAAGCTTAGTTTTGCTGGATAAACTATTCTTGGCTGCCAATTATTTTGCTTAAGGAGGCTAAAGATAGTACCCCAATCCTTTCTGGCTTGTAGAGATTCTGTTGAGAAACCTGCTATTAATCTGATAGATTTTCCTTTATAGGTTACGTGATGCTTTTGCCTCATAGCTCTTAAGATTCTTTCCTTCATCTTGATGTTAGATAACTTGATGACTATGTGCCCAGGTAATGATCTTTTTGTGATGAATTTCCTGGGTGTTCTTTGAGCTTCTTGTATTTGGATATCTAGATCTCCAGCAAGGCCAGGAAATCCCTCAAATAAATTTCCCAAACTTTTAAATTTCTCTTCTTCCACAGGAACACCAATTATTCTTAGGGTTGGCTGTTTAACATAATCCCTAATTTCATGGACGCTTTATTCATTTTTTTAATTACTTTGTCTTTGTCAGATTGGGTTAATTCAAAAGCCTTGTTTTCAAGCTCTGAAATTCTTTCTTCTACTTGTTCTATTGTTGACTTTATATTTTTCTAAGTGTGCACTTTATATTTTTCTAAGTGTGTCTTTGATTTCCAGAAGTTGTGATTGTTTTTTCTTTATGATGTCTGTTTCTCTGGAAAATTGTTCATCCATGTCTTGTATTGTTTTTTAAATTGCTTTACGTTGGTTTTCACTTTTCTCTGGTATCTCCTTGAGTAGCCTTAATAATCAACCTTCTGAATTCTTCATGTGGCAGTTCAGACATGTTTTTCTTGGTTTGAATCCATTGCTAGGGAGCTAGTGTGGTTTTGTGGGGTGTTATAGAACCTTGTTTTGTCATATTACCAGAATTACTTTTCTGATTCCTTCTCATTTGGGTAGACTGTTTCAGTGGAAAAAGCTGGAACTCAAGGCCGCTGTTCAGATTCTTTTGTCCTATAGGGTGATCCCTTGATGTGGTATGCTCTCCCTTTCCCTAGGGATGTGGCTTTCTGGGAGCTGAACTGAATGATTATTATTGCTCTTCTGGGTCCAGCCACCCAGTGCAGCTACCAGGCTCCAGGCTGGTGCTGAGAAATACCTGATTCCTGTGATGTGATCCATCTTCAGGTTTCCCAGCTGTGCATACCAGCACCTGCTCTGATGGAGGTATCAGGGGAGTGAAGTAGACTCTGTGAGAGTCCTTGGTTGTAGATATGCTTAGTGTGCTGGCTTTCTTGGATGCTGGTTATGCTAGCAGTGAAGTTTTTATGTGGACAGACCCAGGCCCTCTGGTTAGCCACGATGTTGCAGGCAGTGAAATTAGGTGTTGTTTTCTCCTCCCTTGGAGCAGGGTTATTCTGTCATTAATTGCTATTATGTCCTGAGGTGGATGATCTCCAGCCAGGAGGTGGTGCTTTCAAGAGAGCACCAGCTACGATAGTAGAATGGGGATATAAGCTTACCCTAAGTTGGCCAGGATACATATTTGGGTTTCTCAGGTAATGGTCAGGGCCATGAAGCTCCCAAAAGTTTCTGTCTTTTGTGACTGGCTATTGGGATGGGTAGAGAAAAACCATGAGGTGGGTGCAGGGTTAGACAAGTCTGAGCTCAGACTCTCCTTGGGCAGAGCTTGCTATGGCCACTGTAGGGGATGCTGGGTGGTTCTTGGGCTAACGGGGTTATGTTCCAGAGGGGATTATGGCCACCTCTGTCACTAAGAAAGTGGGGGAAAGCCAGTAATAGGCCTAACTCAACTCCCACACAGTTGGTGAGGCTGGTCTTGCTCGCTCTGTGCCCTCCTAACAGTGGCAAATTAATCTCCAGGAAGCCCAGGGAGAACTCAGACCTTGCCCCAGGCTATAAGCTTCCCTGCTGAGAAAGCAAGCATCACTTTCAGGCCTCACCTGCCCCTCCCTGTCTGCCCACATGGTGGGCCATGGCTCCTGTGCTCCTTTCTGCAGCAGTTCCTGTTCAACACCTGGATTCTCCTCAAGAGAGTTTATGCCCAATAAAATTATTATAAAGTTCAGTTGGAAGCTTCCCTTCTCTTCCTAGCAGATATCTGGGGTATGTGAGAGAGAGAGGAAAGAGCGTCCTCTTTCCCTCTTCTGTCCTTCCATCCCCGAGTCCAGGCGACCTTGGCAGTCACCACCATGGGTGTTAAAATGACTTACACTCATGAAGCAGGGGGTTTAGGGGGTGAAAATCTGCCACTCTTACCCACATATGCCCTATCTCCCTTATTGTCAGTAGCCTTGAATTCCCTAGACCTCATTTATGCCATGGACACTAACGTGGCCTTTATCCATGAAACAGGAAGCTTGGGCGTGGCTTAATTGGCAGGAATCAGCCACGATCACCTGTGCTGTGCCTTTTAACCTCTCTTGTTGTCTACCTCTGGATCCCTTAGATCCAGTTTTCTTTCCTAGGGCTTTGACCCAAAGCTTGGAATTGAGTTTGGAACAAAAATGTGTCTCAGGGGAGTTGCATGGACTCCCTATCATAAGCTGAATGCTAAGGTGAAACCGTAGAACTGAGTCCTCCTCCAATAAGGGAGAGGAAAGGATGTCTTGTGACACACCTAGATGACTGATAGCTATAGTTATGCTTGCTAAGATTTGGGTGCATGATGCTTGGCTTTTGTTAGCTCCCTTGGTCTTATTTTCCCAAAGGAAATGTCCAAGTGATGGGCATCCTATTCATTCCCATCACCTGGCAGGGTTTTCAGGATAATTCCTCAGAACTAGAATGTTGATCCAGATTTTCACATTACCCATCCCTCTTGTTCTTTCTGAGCTGCAGCTGGAGACTGCTGGTTGGTTCACAGGAACAAGTAGGATTAGTCTTAAAATGTAGGTAAAAACTTAAAAACAACTAGTGAGTTTAGAATTTAATGACAAATATATGATAGGTTTTGAAACATGATTTCTCACTCGCCAGTCCTCATTTTTGTTAAAAACAAACAAACAAATCATGATAGGACTGAGTTGTTCGCAAAATAGACTTTACATTTTTATACTTGGCCTGATTATTTGCATAAAGTACAGCAAGAATTATTATTTCCGCAAAGGCCTTTCGGATTGGCTTTGATGGAAGTTTGTTCCACAAGGAATCAGATAAGACCTTTTAAAGCTGAGCCCAGGCATGGGTTTATCCTCAAATACCTGTGAGTTTGGTGATCCTCTCCTCTTAAGGTTCCAAGATAAACTTGGAGTTCCTGGACCTGTTAAAAGTGGCATTCTTTACTGACCATAGGAACCCTGTGCAGGGACTGTGTAAACAAGGGTATGAGGCCAGTTTCCCCACTGGGATTTTATTGGTGCTGCAAGTCAAGATTGACTCCTTAAAGGAAAGCATACCCTTCCAGTCAAAGACTTGGTAAAGTAACCAGTTTTTCCAATTGTGTCCTGTTGCAAGAGAGAAGTGGATTCCTATTGCACTGATGTAAACAACTATATTGCCATAAGTTATGAATACTCACAGATAGTTTTCAAATTTTAGAGGAACCAGGCAGAGAGAAACAAACATGCTTCAAATTTTGATTACAGAAGTATACCTTGCTTAATTATTAAAGGCCATAAATAGTTCAAAATAAGTTTCCTTGACTCTGAGAAACAAAACAAGGATGAGCAATATTCCAAGCAAAAGTCAAAAAGATTGCTTTAGTTTTCTGAGTTCAGTCCATTTAGTTAATTCTTGCTTTGGTTGATATTCGTGAACATTTCAGCTCTTCATGAGTCCTGTACATTTTCCTTTATTCCAATGTCACAATCTCCAAAGTTATCAGAAGCCTGTATTTGAGAGCACCTGTTACAGTTCTACGGCTTATTCTAAATCATCTCTTGAAAAGGATTAAAACAAGACAACAATTGTCTCTGAATAGCAAAAATGTCCAGGGTAGTTACACTTGGAAACACAATTGACAAAGGAGTTTGGTTTTCTCTGTGGTTTACAAAAAGTTAACATAACAACCTTAATTATGATTGGTAGCATAACTTAGACATTAGAATTTTAGAAAATCCCATACGGTTTTGGAACATGTATTAATATTACTCACAAAAATATAACCTAAACAAGATTGAACATCATTATGACAATTTCATTTACCTAGACATGTCAAATCATCTCGTTTGCCTCTCTTTTCTGGATGTTTCAGGGGCCCTCTGGACTATCTAAAAGCCAGGTATCAGGAAAGACAATTATGAAACTTAAGTTTGATTTTTGGAAGGCTGTTAAATATGTTTAAAACATTTGATATTATGAAATAGTGTTCCAGATTACTATAAACAATTTTGCCAAAATGATGACTCAGAAATTTTAAAGCAGCAAAAACCTTTAATAACCCTTTTGAATTTAGTTAACATGGTCACAGAGAACCTCTTCTGCAAGATTAATTTCCATAATTCTTGCACCAGTTGTTTGAACCTTCAGCTTTTCCTATCTAACTCAAAACAATCCTTTAACCCTAGGCAAAAATTTACATTTCCATGCTTCCTTATAACCTTTTACTAAAAAACCACATTTTACCGTTCTTACACACCTTGCATGTAAATCTATTTCCAGTAGTCTCAATTACACGTTGTAATGGTAACTCCTAGAATTTTTAACGTTAATTTAAAACCTGGTAAGTTGTTCTAATTGTGTGCTAACTGCAGCCAAGTTTTGCCTTCTTAATTAAGGGTGTGGTTAGTTCCATGTGTCCCCAGGCCTTACCAGCTGTGAAGCCAGCAAGTCATATTTCTCAAAACCCAAAAAGCAGTTTGTAACCTTAAAACATTTAGCAAACCTTGCATCTGACCTGCATTATGCAGCCCACCTATTTACATTTTAATGACATCTGTTTTTACCAATAATCTTTAAGGTTGCTTTTATTTCTCAAAGATTAAAGTCGCGTGAACTGAAAGGCATCACAGCTTTTATCTTCTCTTAAAAAAACATTAGATCTGAGCACTTGTCTTTCTTTAGGCCAAATTAATTAGAGCTCTTTTTACAGACATCACACACACACACATATATAACTGACAAGCATATAACACACACATCTAACAGCCAGGCAGGAGAAAACCCAGTCCCCGGGTGGGGTTCTTTAAGAGACAGGGCTAGGAAAACATCCAGATATCAACCACAGCAGGCTCATCCCCTAAGGCAGGATTGCTGAACAAAGCCCTATCAAGCAGTTACAGGCAGTGCCCCCAATATGTAAAACCAGATGAAGGCTTCATTTCAGAACCAAAACTTTGCAGATAATACAAACAGAGATAGTTGGTTGGGGGGCCTTGGTTTAGTAAAGCATCTTCTAAAAGGAAAAGAACTTTAAAAGTTACTACTGATGGGGTGAAGAAGAGGAAAGAAAAAAAGTTTAAAAAATGCCTGGGGAAGAACCTCTTATTCTTATTCAAGTGGTTCCTTCACCAGGGAGACAAGTTTAATTGCTGCGGGTCAGAGCTGGCCTTTCAGGCCCCGGGTGTGTGGCAGAAAACACCAGCCAGCTGCCCGCGGCACCTTGGGCCATGTGTCTCAGCCCAGGCAGGGAGGGGAGGGTGGAGGGGAGCCGCTGCTCACTGGTCCATCCCGAAAAAGGAAAGAAAAGGCCATGAAAAGGCTGGGGAGCAATGCGGAGGTGTGGGCATGATTTCCCCCACTCTCAGAAGTCTGAGGATGAAAAGGCTTAGGAGCAACAGTGAGAGGTTTTGAGTCATTTCACTCACCGCTTCTTGAGCCCCATGTTGGGGGTCAAAAATGTTGCAGGACTTTTCCTTCGTGAAGCTAAAGATGGCATTCTTTGTCCCATGGCCACAAAAATTCAGGCTTGCAGACAATTTGAATGGTAAGACAGAATTTTATTGGGTGAAAAGGAAGAAAAGGAAGAAACAGGGACTCTTGCTAGGCCAGAGTCCCTGCTAGAATGCTTCCTGCTTTACGGTTGGAATCCTAGGTTCCACACAGGAAGTGAGGGGGCCAGGCTCCTCCCCGCTGCAAACAGCGTGAACTTCCCGAGACTCCACCCCAGGGCGCAGGTTGGTTGGAGTTTTTCCGGGGACCCCCTCCCACCTGGCTGTCTCACCAGCACTTTGGCAGGCCAAGTTGAGAGGATCACTTAAAGCCAGGAATTCAAGACCTGATCGGGCAATATAGTGACACCTTTATCTCTATGGAAGGAAAAAAAATGTTAGCCGGGCATGGCGGTGTGTTCCTGTAGTTCTAGGTACTCCAGACACTCAGGTGGGAAGAGAAGTTGAGCCCAGGAGTTTGAGGCTGCAGTGATGCAGCCAGCTAGGATTGTGCCACTGCATTCTAGCCTGGGCAATAGAGCAAGACTCTGTGTCTCAAAAAAATTTTTTCTTTGCCTGATTTAAATAGTAAAATTAGAGTAAAATAGTAGGGACAGGGTGGGTACCAGCAGCCATCCTGCCTCCTGAAAAATAAACATAAAAATAAACATAAAAATAAATTGGCCGGGCGCGGGGGCTCACGCCTGTAATCCCTGCACTCTGGGAGGCCGAGGCGGGCAGATCACGAGGTCAGGAGATCGAGACCATCATGGCTAACACGGTGAAACCCCGTCCCTATTAAAAAATACAAAAAATTAGCCGGGCGTGGTGGCGGGCTTCTGTAGTCCCAGGTACTCGGGAGACTGAGGCAGGAGAATAGCGTGACCCCGGGAGGCGGAGCTTGCAGTGAGCCGAGATCGCACCGCTGCACTCCAGCCTCGACGACAGAGTGAGACTCCGTCTCAAAAAAAAAAAAAAATAAAAATAAATAAATAAATAAATAAAATAGAAATAAGATAAGTTTAATTTTGGGAAATATATTTTAAAATATAATTCTAAGCTACCTGTCCTCACTAAAATTAAGGTGTGGATTAGAAGGAGTTAGGAAGAGAAGCCTCCTATGCCAGGGACAGCAGTAGGCACTCTCCATATTTTACCTCCTTTACAACTGTGGGAGGTAGGAATTATTATCCCCATTTTACATTTGAAAAAAAACCTGGAAAAATCTCAGATAATAATTAACTTGTCCAAGATCATGAAGCTAGGAACTAAGCACAGATAGGGATTCCCAGTTAAGGGCTCAAGGGAGATCAACCTGTTAAAGAGAAGAGAAGGTGTTTTTCATTTTCATATTACCACCATATGCTGCTGTTTCACAAAGGAGACTCACAAATTCATTGATTAGTTCTAGATCCATTCCCCATTTCAGAAATCCTCTGCATTGTAACGCTAATATTTACTGGGAGCTTAACTACATGCTAGGCATGTTCTAAGCAGTTTATATGTGATAATCAATTTAATCCTCACACAATCTGATGAGGTAAGTGCTATTATTATCCTCATTTTAGCAGATGGGACACCAAGGCACAGAGAAGTTAGATAACTTTCCCAAGGTTGCGTAGCTAGTAAACAGTAGAGCCAGGATTCGTTCCTGGCAGACTGGTGCCAATGTTATGCTCTTACCTGTCTTTTATAACTCTGGCACCAGAGCAAAGTATAACAACTGGTTTGAATTTTTTACATATCAAAAGTGGCTTGGAGAGATTAAAGAATATTTTTTGTGTTTTTTTTTAGTTGTCCCCACCCAACAGAAACCTGTCAAACTGGTTATTCAGGTTTAAGTCACTTTATAGTTCTCACAGGAGTGTTAAAGGAAAATAATGAAAACAAACAGATGTTAAATGATTCACTCCAGTATAAGCTCAATTATCTAGGTTCCTTTGCTTTTGTAGCAATCAAGATGTCTTTGGACTTTGACCAAGTCTGAAACTTTTTCATATTGTATTTATTTCAAATAATGAGATGATCAAAGGTGATCTGTGAAAAACACAGGATAGAAACTGCAGCACCCTAATAGAACCCACATCTGGGTTGTTGATGAAAAGAGTCAAACTCTGTAGAATATTTGAAGAGATTTATTCTGAGCCAAATATGAGTGACGGTGGCCTGTAACTCAGCCCTCAGGAGATCCTGAGAACATGTGCCCAAGGTGGTTGGGGTGCAGCTTAGAACATTTTAGGGAGACATTTACACATTAGAGAGACATGAGACTTCAATCAAATACATTTAAGAAATACATTGGTTTGGTCCAGAAAGGTAAGACAACTGAAAGTGGTGGGGTAGGGTGGTGGGGGGTGGGATGGGGGTCAGGGGCTTCTTATAGGTGGGTTTAAAAATTTTCTGGTTGACAATTGGTTGAATTTAAAGACCTGGGATCAGCAGAAAGGAAATGTCTGGGTTAAGACAAAGGATTGTGGAGACTAAAGTTCTTATTTGCAGAGGAAGCCTTCAGGTAGTAGGCTTCAGAGAGAATAGGTTGTAAAATATGTTTCTTTTCTTTCTTTCTTTCTTTCTTTTTTTTTTTTTTGAGATAGAGTCTCACTCTGTCACCCAGGCTGGAGTGCAGTGGCATGATCTCGGCTCACTTCAAGCTCCGTCTCCCAGGTTCATGCCATTCTCCTGCCTCAGCCTCCTGAGTAGCTGGGACTACAGGCGCCTGTCACCACGCCCGGCTAATTTTTTGTATTTTTAGTAGAGACGAGGTTTTACCGTGTTAGCCAGGATGGTCTCGATCTCCTGACCTCGTGATCCACCCGCCCCAGCCTCCCAAAGTGCTGGGCTTACAGGTGTGAGCCACCGCGCCCGGCCGTAAAATGTTTCTTATCAGATTTAAAGTCTGTGTTGATGTTAATGCTGGAAAGGTATAATGAGGTATGCCCAACCCCACTTCCCATCATGCCTCAGGTTTAATTTTAAAAGTGCCCTGGCTGAGAAAGTCCATTCAGATGGTTGAGGGGCCTTAGAGTTTTTTTTTTTTTTTTTGGTTTACAAGGTAAAAGTTGGCTTGAGATAGTATGAAAAACAGTGAAGGTATATAGGACTCAGAGTTAATTTTAGTCCTTTTGATGTCTGTCTGTCCCAATCCAGCTCCATGTATCATGAGTATCACAGAGCGTAAAGTACAGTCATTCTGAGGACAAACCAAGGAGTTTGGACCCTGTGTTAGTCCATTCTCACATTGCTATAAAGAAATAACTGATACTGAGTAATTTCTAAAGAAAAGAGGTTTAATGGCTCATGGTTCCACAGGCTGCACAGGAAGCATGATGCTGGCATCTGCTTAGCTTCTGGGGAGGCCTCAGGAAACTCACAATCATGACAGAAGGTGAAGGGGGAGCAGGCACATCACATGGCCAGAGCAGGAGCAAGAGAGAGGAAGGGGAGAGGTGATACACACTTTTAAACAACTAGATCTCAGAAGAACTCACTCACTATAACAGGAACTGCACCAAGGGGCTGGTGCTAAATCATTCCTGAGAAATCCACCCCCATGATCCAATCACCTCCCATCAGGCCCCACCTCCAACACAGGGGATTACAATTCAACATGAGATTTGGGCGGAGACATTTGTCCAAACTATATCAGACCCATAGTTGAGTTTGCAGTGTAGCCCTGGAATGATATAGAGAGGAGAAGGATTGGGAAATAAGGGAAGATAGGTGAGCAGGCCAGACCCGGGAGGCTTTGAATACCAGCTTGAAGAATCTGAATTTATTCTGTATCTAATGGGGAGCCATGATCCATAAGGAAGGCTATGGAATTATCAGGTCTCTTCCTGCCAAGACTCTAAATATTCCTTTGTATCACGGTTGACCCAGGTCAGGCTGAATGTTCCCAGGTTACTTTGGGTTAGCCTGGCGTTTCCAAGTCTGGTTCACAGTCTTCAGGAGCTAGGAACAGGGTTTTCTCTACCTCGGCTTCCCTGTTGAATTTTGATCTAGCTCAGGGAATCTGTTTGTCCCTTTCTAAAAATAGAGTGTGTAGTTTCCAAGACAAATGGGCAACAACTGCTCTGTGGGCTGGCTGAAGGATCCTGCCAGGGTGCTGGTGAGTTTGTTTCCTCATACTACATTTATCTTTAGCACAGCAACTAGCAGTAGGCAGAATTCCTAGCTCAGCCCAGTGATCATCAAGAAGTAGGCAGGTAAAGGCAACTATGAGTCCAACAAGGAGCGGACTTAAAGGGGGCAATCAAATGAAACTATTGCACCTGCTTAGGTTCAGATGCCCAAGATAATCTAGGAGAGATGTGATGGGAAGGAGAATAGGAGGGTGCTTAGTCATGTTACGTACAGAGACAACATTTAAAAAAACTTTATTGTTTATTTACCACAATTTTTCATTGTGGTAAAACATACATAACATAAAATTTACCATCTTAATCATTTTTAAGTGTACAGTAGAGTGGCATTAAGTACAATCATATTGTTGTGCTGCCATCACCACTACCCATCTCCAGAAGTCTTTCCATCTTGCAAAACTGTATTCATTAAGCAATAACTCCCATTCTTCCCTCTGCTCAGCCCCAGGCAACCACCATTTGACTACTCTAAGTACCTCATATAAGTGGAATAATACAGTATTTGCCTTTTTGTCATTGTCTCATTTCACTTAACATAATGTCCTCAAGATTCATCCATGTTATACCATATATCAAAATTTCCTTCCTATTTAAGGCGGAATAATATGCCATTGTATGTGTTTACCACATTTTGCTTATTCAGTCATCCACCAATAGTCACTTGGTCTGCTTCCACATTTTAACTACTGTGAATAATGCTGCTATAAACACAGATGTACAGATATCTCTTTGATACTGCTATCACTTCTTTTGTGTATATATTCAGCAGTGGAAATGCTGGGTCATATGGTAATTCTACTTTTAGTTTTTAAAGAACCACCATTTTACACTGGTGGTGCCCTTTTACATTCCCACCAACAGTGCATAAGGGTTCCAATTTCTCCACATCCTTGCCGACACTTATAATAATTATTATTTTTTAAATAGTAGCCATCCTAATAAGGGTGGGGTGGTATCTCATTGTTGTTTTGATCTGTATTTCCCTAATTATTCATGATGTTGAGCATCATTTCATGTACTTACTGGCCATTTGTATATCTTCTTGGAGAAATGTCTATTCAAGTCCTTTGCTCATTTTAAAATCATGTTGTTTTTTGTTGTTGTTGAGTTTTAGGAGTTTTCTCTATATTCTGGATATTAATCCCTTATTAGAGATGATTTTCAAATATTTTCTCCCATTCTGTGGGTTGCCTTTTTTACTCTGTTAATAGTACTTTTGATGCACAAAATTTTAAAATTGTAATACAATCCAATTTGTGTTCTTTTGTTGTTGTTGTTGCCTGTACTTGTGATGTTATATCCAAGAAATTATTGCCCATTCTAATGTTGTGAACTTTTGCCCTATGCTTTCTTCTATGAGTTTTATAGTTTTAGTTCTTACATTAGGTTATGGATCTAGTCTGCATTAATTTAATGTAAATGGTATCAGGTAAGGGTCCAACTGTATTCTTTTGTATGTGGCAATTTTCCCAGCACCATTTGTCAAAAAGATCATCTTTTCCCCATTGGATAATCTTAGCACCCTTGTGCTAAGAGGGTTTATTTCTGGACTGTGTTCTATTCCATTGGTCTATATGTCTGTCTTTGTGCCAGTACCACACTGTTTTGATCGCTGTTAACTTTGTGGTAAGTTTTGAAACAAAGAAGTGTGAATCCTCCAGCTTTTGAAGTGCGGATTTGCTGGATATAGGATTCTTAGTTGATAGTTTCTTTCTTTTAGCACTTTATATCAGCCTACTGCTTTCTGGCCTCTGAAGTTTCTGATGAGAAATCTGCAGATAATCTTATTGAGGATTCCTTATATGTGATGATCACTTCTCTCTTGCGGCTTTCAAAATTTTCTGTCTTCGGCTTTTAATAGTTTGATGGTAATACTTTTGGTGTGTCTTTGAATTTATCCTACTTGGAGTTCATTGAGCTTTTTGGATATTTATATTCATGTCTTTCATTAAATTTGGCAAGTTTTTGGTCATAATTTCTTTGAATAATCTCTTTGCCTCTTTCTCTCTCTTACTTCTCCTCAAGGACTCCCCACAAAGCATGTGTGGGGCTGTTTGACGATGTCCTACAGGTCCTTTAGGCTCTGTTTTCTTCAATTTTTTTCTTTATATTCCTCAGATTCAATAATTTTCCTTGTCCTTTCTTCAAGTTTGTTGATTTTTGTGCTTGCTCAAATCTGCCATTGAATCTCTCTAGCAAGTTTTTTTAAATTTCAGCTATTGTACTTTTCAGTTCCAGAAAATTTCTGGAAACCAATTTCTTTTTGGTTTCTTTTTAGGTTTTCTCTCTTTTTATTGATATTTCCATTTTGTTCATACATCATTTTCTTGACATTTTCCACATCTTCCTTTAGTTCTTTGGGTAACTTTAAGACAGTTGTTTTAAAGTCTTTGTCTAATAGATCCTCCATCAGATCCTTTTCAAGGACAGTTTCTGTTGGTTTATTTTTTCCTTTGAATGGGCCATATTTGCTTGTTTCTTTGTATCTCTTGTGTTTTTGTTTTTGTTGTTGTTGTTGTTGTTGAAAACTAGACTTTTGAATCTAATAATCTGGTAATTCTGAAAATCAGATTATTTTCCTTCCCCAGGGTTTACTAGCTTTTTATTTTTTATTGTTATAGGCTGTCTCTGTGCTGAGGATTAGCCTGAAATATAAGCTTACAGTCTTCTTGGGTCTTTTCTGAGCCTGTCCCTGGGCACGCACAGTGACTTTCTAATATCTTCTGTAACAAGTGTATACACAGTTGTTTTGAATGTCATAGCCTTCAATGTCTGGCTTCCAAAAATGGAGAAAAAGAGAAAAATGAAGGGCAGAAAAAGGCTCTAATCGTTTAAATCCCCTGGAAGTTGCTTCAGCCAGAGGAGGTGGAGTTTGCCACAATGGGGGGGAAGGTGCAACAACAAAACAATGGCTGTCATTTCTTCTTCTGCACCTTTGTAAAGCAACAATCAGCAATCAGAGCCCTAATATTTGGAGGACAGTTTTTTTTTTTTCAACCTTGATTCCAGCAAGTTGTGTGCAAACTGCTCCAGGAACACATACACAGCTGCCTGACACAGGGCTGAGGAGTAGGGTTTGGCTACTATTGGCTATTACTGTGCTGAAATTCACTGAAATTAACTGCAGCTTACTGTCCAACTTTTCCCCTAGAAGTTGCTAGCTTTCAATAGACCCCAAAGTTTTAAAATAGTTATGTCAGACAGATGCTGCTAGAACAGTTGTTTAGGTGGGAAGTCGGATTCCTGGTGCTTTCTACTCTGCCATTTTCCCAGAATCCTCTCTCTAGTTTTAAAGACATAAGAATTTATAATATACTTTTAACTCCAGTGGTAATAACAGCACATTAAATATCTACTCATCCAAATAAAATTTGTTCATTAGTACAAAAATCCAGTGAAATCCTTTATAGAAGCTACACTCTTCACGTTGGTTCTTGGCAGGAAAGTCCCTCATCTGAGCAGCTTGAGGGCTAACAGGTATCTTCTCATATCAGAAGGAAAAAGGGGGAACATCTTATTTCCTGGAGAAAAAAGAACAAGAATAGCTGAAATGGAGGAAGTATGTGGCTTACATGTGATTTCAAGCTTGTGTTGCCAACAGATCTTTTCTATGCTTATAATAGGGTAAGGAATACAGGAAACTTATGGATAAATTTAGTGATATGGTTTGGATATTTGTCCCCTCCAAATCTCATGTTAAAATGTAATCCCCAGTGTTGGAGGTAGGGCCTTGTGGGAGGTATTTTGTCATGGGGGTGGATCTCTCATAAATAGCTTGGTGCTGTCCTTGCAATAGTGAGTGGTTTCTCGCAAGTTCTGGTTGTTTAAAAATGTGTGGCACCTCCTCCCTCTTTCTCTTGCTCCCACTGTCACCAAGTGAGATGCCTGTGCCCCTTTCATCTTCTACCATGACTGTAAGCTTCCTGAGGCCCTTACCAGAAGCAGTTGCCATTACCAAGCTTCCTCTATGGTCTACAGAACTGTGAGTCAAACAAACCACTTTATAAATTACCCAGCCTCAGTATTTCTTTAGAGCAATGTAAAAATGACCTAATACACCTAAGGAATGTGTTTGAGCCAATATTCCTTGAGTGCCTCTTTGTGCTAGGCACTTGGCTAAATACTTATTATTTCTATTGTCTAATATGGTTGCTACCAGCCTCATGTGGCAAATGAATACTTGAAATGTGGCTTGTCAGAATTAAGATGTGCTGAAAGTAAAATACACACCAAACTCTAAAGATTTAGTATGAAAAAGAATGTAAAATATCTCAGTAATATTTTATGTTGATTACATGTTAAAATCATATTTTTTATGTGGAGCTAAATAAGACATATTATTATAATTAATTTATCTGTTTCTCTTTACTTTTAAAAATGACTACTAGAAAATGTATACTTATGTGGCTCACATTTGTGGATTGCATTATACTTCTATTGGAGAGTGTAGCTTTACATTATTCCCATATTGCATCCCATAACAATCTTATAACATAGACTGCTGTTAGGTCTATTTTACTGAAGGAGAAACGCTGAGATGTAGACTGCAGTGAGTTGCCCAGCATTAGTAATGTACCCCAGAGGGTTCTCTTGTCCTATTTTCTGCCATGTAAGAACACAGCAAGAAGTAGTCAGTCTGCATCTGGGAAGAGGGTCCTCACCAGAACCCGACCATGCTGGCATCCTGATCTCAGACTTCCATTCTCCAGAACTGTTTCTGTTGCTTATATAGCACTCAGTCTATGGCATTTTGTTATAGTAGCCTGGACTGACTAAAACACATATTAAGCCACAAGACACCAAATCATAATCTCTGCTCATGTCTGATATAGCTGGCAAATAAATCAGCAAGGTTCACATAAAATTGCCATGGAATTTTGACAACACCTCCTGCTTTATCTAGTACCTGATACTAGCTCTGGGTCTTGTTTCACTATCTCTCCCAAGATTTTGTTCCTATTACTGCAAACTAACTTGGATTTGGGGCAGGTATTATTTTAGTATTTCATAACCCACAAAGCATTCTTTGAATTGTATCTCATTGCCACCAAGTAACTATTTTTCTGGCAACTTTTTTTTCTACTTCAGGTGCAGAGCATTGCTTAATCTTAAATTCATGGCACTCCACTATCAATTATATGCAAGACCCTCTCTTATTCATTCATTCATTTTCATCCCTATTCTCCACTTCTGTTCCTCTGCCCTCTCCATAGGCAGTCATTCTTTTTATGTTTTTTTGTTTTAAGTATTTTTAAAGTTGTATGTCTTTTTAAGTTTTAGGTTTGTCTAAGTTCTGGGGTACATGTGCAGAACGTGCAGGTTTGTTACATAGGTATACATGTGCCATGGTGGTTTGCTGCACCCATCAACCCATCACCTACATCAGGTATTTCTCCTAATGCTATCCCTCTCCTAGCCCCATAACCCCTGACAGGCCCCGGTATGTGTTGTTCTCCTCCCTGTGTCCATATGTTCTCATTGTTCAACTCCCACTTATGAGTGAGAATATGTGGTGTTTGGTTTTCTGTTCTTGTGATAGTTTGCTGAGAATGATAGTTTCCAGCTTCATCCATGTCCCTGCAAATGACATGAATTCATCCTTTTTTATGGCTGCATAGTATTCCGTGGTGTATATGTACCACATTTTCTTAATCCAGTCTATCATTGATGGACATTTGGGTAGTTCCAAGTCTTTGCTATTGTGAATAGTGCCACAATAAACATACGTGTGCATGTGTCTTTATAGTAGTATGATTTATAATCCTTTGGGTACATACCCAGTAATGAGATCACTGGGTCAAATGGTATTTCTAGTTCTAGATCCTTGAGAAATCACCACACTGTCTTCCACAATGGTCGAACTAATTTACACTCCCACCAACAGTGTAAAAGCATACCTATTTCTCTATATCCTCTCCAGCATCTGTTGTTTCCTGACTTTTTAATGATCATCATTCTAACTGGCCTGAGATGGTACCTCACTGTGGTTTTGATTTGCATTTCTCTAATGACCAGTGATGAGCATTTTTTCATATGTTTGTTTGCAGGCATTCTTCTTTTTTTTTTTTTTTTTTGAGACAGAGTCTCACTCTGTTGCCCAGGCTGGAGTGTAGTGGCGTGATCTCAGCTCACTGCAACCTCCACCCACCGAGTTCAAGTGATTCTCCTGCCTCAGCCTCCTGAGTAGCTGGGATTACAGGCACCTGCCACTGTGCCCAGCTAATTTTTGTATTTTAGTAGAGATGGGGTTTCACCATCTTGGCAGGCTGGTCTTGAATTCCTGGCCTCGTGATCCACCTACCTCGGCCTCCCAAAGTGTTGGGATTACAGGCGTGAGCCACTGCGCCTGGCCTGTCATTAAGTGTTGACATATGTCTTCTCTCAGAATTCTTATAAGAGGTACATTTTTGTTTTTTATGCACAGTTTTATATAAACCACATTGTAGTAAAAGTTTCATTCTGTTTTTCTTCATTCAGCAATATATTTTTAAAAGTCTAACCATGTTGCTGAGTATCTATCTAGACTATTGCTTCTAATGATGCCTAATTATCCATCCATTTTATCCACTCATTTCACAGAAATGGACATGCACATTGCCCCCAACTCACCAACACTAGTAACGATGCTGCAGCAACATCCTCATACATCTTGCCTTGTGTGTGAGAATTCCTCTGGATTCCTATACTTAGCAGTGGAAATACTGAGTCATAAGTAACATACGTATCAGAGTAAAACCAGGAAAACAGAAGCCACTCTAAGTGTGTAAAACTAAGATTTTAATGCAGGGAATAGTTACAGAGGTGATGAAAGAGCTGAGAGCCAAACAGGGGACATAGGTAATCTAGAGACTGGCAATAATAGGAAGCCCCTACTACACCTAAACTGCACGAATTGCTTGGAACCAAGAGTTTGAGTCATGTGACAAAAGCCGGAGTCATAGCGCCTGGTGGGAGCTCCAAGAGAAGGAAGAAATATGGATGCCTCTATAAATAGGAGAGAGATGGAGAGAGAAAAATAGCCTGACTGTTCCCTTCCTCCATCCCCAATCTCCTATTAGTGCTTTCCACTAGCTGAACCCAGCCCCCAATGCAGCTTGCTGACGCCAGGGCAGAGCAGGCAGGGGCAGTGAAGAACAAATCAGCCAGCAGGTACCATATACTTGGTTTGACTAAGTCCTTTCAGATTGTTCTCCTAATAACTGTTCTAGCCACACTCCCACCAGCAATGTATCCCTACATCCCATCTACTCTTCATGGCCCACTGTTCAACAAAGAGTGGAGGTACAGATCTCCACTATCTTCCTTTAAGTGTGTCTAGCCTATTGCAGATGCCTCAGGCATCTCCTCAAATCTAGCAGCCTGACCGAACTAAAGGACCCATCCATCCACTTAACCATAACCTCCTGAGGGCAGGAACCTTGTCAATTTTATCTGTAATCCCCTATCTGCCATCATGCTCAATGCTACTGACCAAGCGAGAAATGCTCCTGTTGACTATTGGTGTCATGCCTTTACCCCCATTGTTATTTGGTTTGCAGGTGTAGTCTACACTGAGGGCAGTTTTCAAGAAGCCACTTAAAACACTATGCAGGAAAATCTCTAGGGGGATTCTGTGGGTGAGGGAGAAGGTTGACAGTAAGCTGGTAAGCAAGGTTTAGGACTATAATGGTTGTCAAAACACTGTGTTGGTTGGTAAGTAGCCACTGCTCTGAGCAATTCTGAGTGACTGCTGTGCTTTGATGGCTCCAGCCACTCTCTGCAAGATCAGCAACTAAAGGAAGGTATTGCCATTATGATTAGGGGACTCTAGGACTCCGTTGTTGCAGTCTGGCTGTCCATCTTCCTGATTGGTTAGTGTATATGCTTTACTGGTTGTTAAATATTTTAAATATCCTTCCCCTGGATGAGTACCACAAAATAAGGAATGTTTAGGGGAAAGTCTGCAGACTTTAGGGTGCCCTAGGGCTCCCAGGAAGCTTGTTTCTTTATGTGATAATGGGGGAGAGATTTCTCTAGGATTATTTTCCTGATGGAAAATGCTGCATTTTTTGCTTTTTCTTAATGAATAACTTATATAGTAAAATGCACAAATCTGATGTATATAGCTCATTAAAATTTTACATATATACTAACATATCCACCAACTAGATCAAGATGTAGAAGATTTGCATCTTCCTAGCAGACTCCCTCATGCCTTCTCTTTGTCAGTTACCCGCCAAGTAACCACAATTCTGACATTTATCATTATAAATTAATTTTGCCTGTTTTAAAACTTCATGTTAATAGGAACACAGTGTATACTCTTGACGTCTGGCTTCTTTTGCTCAACATTAAAAACATACTTCTTTTGGGATTTATTTGACTATCTTTCCAATTTGTTAAGTTGGATTCTTAGCTCATTAATTTTCAAATTTCCTTCTTTTTTTGGTATTTTTTACAACTTTAAAAGATTGTGTCAAAATATATGTAACATGAAATTTGTAACTTTAACCATTCTTTTAAAATTTATAATTTGGTGGCATTAATTACATTTACGATATTATGCAATCATTATCACTATTTCAAAATTTTTTCATCATCCTCCAAAAAAACCTCTGTATCCATTATGCACTAACTCCTCATTTCTTCCTTCTCCCAGTCCCTAAAAATCTCTAATTTACTTTCTGTTTCATGAGTTTGCCTATTCTAGATATTTCATATAATGGAGTTATACACTATATGTCCTTTTGCATTTGACTTCTTTCACTTAGCATGTTTTCAGGGTTAATCCATGTTATAACTTATCAAAATTTCATTCTTTTTATGAATAATTTTCCATGTATGTATATGCCACATTTTGTTTATTAATTCGTCTGTTGGTGGACACTTGGGTTCTTATCACTTTTTGGCTATTGTGAATAATGCTGCCATAAACATTGATGTACAAATATCTCAGTTCCTGTTGTTAATTCTTTTAGGTATATACCTAAGAGTGGAATTGATGTGTCATATGGTAAACCTTTGCTTAGCTTTTTGAGGACTGCCAAACTATTTTCCACAGCAATTGCAAGATATTATATTCCCACCAGCAATGCATGAGTGTCCTAATTTCTCCACATCCTCACCAACACTTGTTATTTTCTATTCGTTTGTTTTTATTATTATAACCATCCTAATTGGTGTGAAGTAGTATCTCATTGTGGTTTTGATTTGCATTTCCTTAATGACTAATGATGTTGAACATCTTTTGATGTGATTTTTGGCCATTTGTATATCTTCTTTAGGGAAATATCTATTCAAATATTTTGTCTATTTTTTAATTGGGTTGTTTGTCTTTTTGTCGTTGAGTGGTGGGAGTTTTTAAATATATTACGGATATTAAACTCTTATCAGGTATATGATGTGCAAAGATTTTCTCCTGTGGGTTATCTTTACACTCTCTCTGTCTTTTTTTTTTTTTTTTTTTTTTTGAGACAGAGTCTTGCTCTATCACCCAGGCTGGAGTGCAGTGGCGCAATCTCAGCTCACTGCAAGCTCCGCCTCCTGGGTCGACGCCATTTTCCTGCCTCAGCCTCCCAAGTAGCTGGGACTACAGGCGCCCACCACCACGCCCGGCTAAATTTTTGTATTTTTAGTAGAGACGGGGTCTCACCATGTTAGCCAGGATGGTCTCGATCTCCTGACATCGTGATCCGCCCATCTCAGCCTCCCAAAGTGCTGGGATTACAGGCATGAGCCACCGCGCCTGGCCTCTTTTCACTCTCTTGATCATGTTTTTCGATATACAGAAGTTTTTTATTTTAATGAAGTCCAATTTATCTATTTTTTCTTTTGTTGCTTTGGCTTTTGGTATCATTTTAAGAAGCCATTGCCGAATTCAAAATTGTGCAGATTTGCCCCTATGTTTTCTTCTAAGAAGTTTGTAGTTTTAGCTCTTAAATTTAGGTCTCTAAGCTGTTTTGAGTTGATTTTTGTATATAGTATAAGATAAGGGCCCAACTTCATTATTTTGCATGTAGGTAGGATTTCTCCAAGACTTAGGGTAGGGATCTTGTCCATCTTGTTCCTAGTACTGTGCCTGACACACATTATATACTCATTCAACAACTATTGATTTGTTATATACCATACTAGGCACTGGAGATGCAATGGAGAAGAAAACAGACCTGATCCTCGTCACCTTGGTACTTTGTTGCTAGTGTTTGCTGAATAAATAAATAAGAAACCATCTATTTTCATGACATCTGCATCATCACAAGTTGATAATTGCTCTATATGGTAATTTTGACTCCATACATTGCATACCATAATTGTAGTCATTACTTAGAGAATCTCTCAGTCTCTCTCTCTCTCTCAACTCAAAGGTGAAATGTATTAAATACAGTAATCAAGTGAGTATATGTTATTTAAGAATGAGGTTGGTGATTTTCCAGGTGTTTATTTCTAGACTTTTTGCCAGGTAAGCTGGCCATTTCATTCCCAAAAGGATTATTCAAATATATAAAATAGTATTTTCAAACACTATTATATATTCCAGAAAAACAAGCATTTGAATAACAAAAACAATAGAACTTAGCAAACATGGTGAAACTCCCATCTGTATTAAAAATACAAAAATTAGCCCGGCATGGTGGTACGTGCCTGTAATCCTAGCTACTCGGGAAGCTGAGGCAGGAGGATCGCTTGAACCCAGGAGGTGGAGGTTGCAGTAAGCTGAGATCACACCACTGCACACCAGCCTAGGCAACAGAGTGAGACTCCATCTCAAAAAAGAAAACAAAACAAAACAAAAAAATAGAACTTGAAGATGAGAAATGGGAAAGCAGTCCTGAATTGGTAGAAACCCTAGGCATCTGGACAAATCGTTTATTTATTATTTGTTTGTTTATTTAAGAGTGATAATTTGCCAACATATTATTTTGCTAAATATTTTTAAAAGGATTATTGCAGCTGTAGAAAATATATAGAAAGCCATCTTAGGAAACTCTACCTCTTGCTTGCTGATATATAAATTGTAGTCAGCTTTTTCTTCTTTTTGTCACAACCTTTGGAGATTCCGGTAAAATGCCTCCTTCAGAATATTTCTGGGCATCCGTTATTTGTTTTTTTTTTTTTTTTGGTTACATGAATAAGTTCTCCAGTGGCAATTTCTGAGATTTTGGTGCACCCATCACCCAAGCAGTGTACACTGTACCCAATGTGTAGTCTTGTATCTCTTATCCCTGTCCTATCCTTCCCTCCAAGTTCCCAAAGTCCATTTTATCATTCTTACACCTTTGCATCCTCATAGCTTAGCTCCTACTTATAAGTGAGAATGTACAATGTTTGGTTTTCCATTCCTTAGTTACTTCAGTTAGAATAATGGTCTCCAGTTCCATCCAAGTTGCTACTAATGCCATTATTTCATTCCTTTTTATGGCTGAATGTTATTCCATTATATATATGTGTCTATATACACATATATACCACAATTTCTCTATCCACTCATCGATTGATGGGCATTTGGGCTGGTTCCATAGTTTTGCAACTGCAAATTGTGCTGCTATAAACATGTGTGTACAAGTATCTTTTTTGTATAATGACTTCTCTTCCTCTGGGTAGATACCCAGTAGTGGGACTGCTGGATCAAATGGTAGATCCACTTTTAGTTCTTTAAGGAATCTCCACACTGTTTTCCATAGTGATTTTACTAGTTTACATTCCCACCAGCAGCGTAAAAGTGTTCTCTTTTCACCACATCCACACCAACATCTAATTTTTTTTTATTTTTTGATTATGGCCAGTTTTGCTGGAGTAAGGTGGTATTACATTGTGGTTTTGATTTGCATTTCCCTTATAATTAGTGATATCTAGCCTTTTTTCATATGTTTGTTCACTATTTTTATATCTTCTTTTGAGAATTGTCTATTCATGTCCTTAGCCCATTTGTTGATGGGATTGCTTGTTTTTTTCTTGCTGGCTTGTTTGAGTTCCTTGTAGATTCTGAATATTAGTCCTTTGTTGGATATATAGATTGCAAAGATTTTTCCCGCTCTGTGGGCTGTTTACTCTGCTGATTATTTCTTTTGCTGTGTAGAAGCTTTTTAGTTTAATCAAGCATTGTTTGGACAAATTGTTACAAATCATTCCTGCAGGACTCCATTCAGCCTAGATAACCATACCTTTGGCCCAGTTCTCACAGAATTTCTACAGAAACCCTACCTCCTCAAAGTAATAAAAAGTTTATTATTTTGCTGCTGGGAAATATCTGCTGGGAAGATGAACACGCTTTCCCAGCAGAGTAATAAAAAATTACAATCTGACTAATATCAAAGAAAATAAAAATAACAATTGGGCTAATTATAATGATTACCTACATAGCTTTCTCCATTAACTAACTCACAACAGCTCTGTTAAGTAGGCAGGACAAATATTACCACCCCCGGTTCACAGCTGGAATAATAGTACTTGCATAATAATAATTCTTGAGGGATTCTTAAATGCTGGCACTGTGTTAATTTCTTTATATTCATCGAATATCCCCAATAACCCTACAGGTAGATACTATTATTTTCCCCATTTTCAGGCCAGGTAATTAATGAAGCTTAAAAATGTAAGTACCCTGCCCCCAGGAGTGCATAATTATTAAGTAGCAGAACCAATGCTTATATTTAAATCAGAAACACTCAGAAGTAGCATGAGAATTCAGTAAAAACGAAACACACCCTCATGCAATCCGTATTATGTGGCCACGTGCCTACCAGGGTCAGCTGGATGGTACTTGTCTGCTAGAAGTGAGTCGAGGCAGAAGAATCAACACAGGAGCTGGAAGGGCCTCTGGAAATCAGCTGGGGACTAGAGACAGGTGTGCAGCCCTCGGTTTACAGAGGCTGTGAGACCAAGAGAGTTCCGAGACCTCCAGAAAAACATCTCCCTGCTAAAAGGCTTTCCCAATCTTTAGAAATCTATTCATTTCCCCCACTTTCCATCCTCTTTCTCTTGCTATCTCTTTATCGCTCCTCCTGCCTTCTTCCTTTCTTTCCTTCAGTAAACGTTTTTTGAAACGATGATGAGCAAAAAAGGCCTGATCCAGTCTATGGCGCGTTTCGGTGGGAAGATGAACACGCCTTCCCAGCAGAGTAAAACGTGATTACACCAAGGACCGGTACCCTCTCCCTTCCCTCGGCCAGGTCCACGTCCCCAGGCGTCGGAGAAGGGGTTGGACCGCGCAGCGGGGCGTCAGAGTTGCCAGGCGCCCGGGGCAAATACTGGCAGCGGTGGTTGTGCGGTGTCCTAGCGACGGGGCGGCAGCAGGGCACACACACCGCCCAAGCCCGGACGGTGGCCGCGAAGCTAGGGCCACCATGGCGGACCGCAGGCGGCGGCTCCGGCTGGGGCCGTTGGCCCCGGTGCGCGAGGGCGTGAACTGCAGGTCCAGGTAAACACTCAGCGCCCGGGCCGAGGGCGCATCCCACGCGGGCCGCGCGGGGGCGCCTGGAGACCCGCGCTTGCTGGGGCCGGGGCGGGGGGAGAGGTCCAGCCTGCCTTCCCTCGTCAATGCTTCCTGTACGTACAACATAATACGCTGAGATAACCAGCGCTTGGCGCTGCTCTTTGCAAAGGATTTTTCCTGCTGTCATCCTCACAACCCCCGCCTCCCACGCCCCCAGGGATGTAGACTAATATCCCCATTTCTGATGGGAAAGTGATGGCCGCAGAGTCCGCTGCGGAGGCTGGTGCCCTCCTGCTAGCCACCCACCCTTCTCCGGCCTAGCCAACCAACTGTTCGCCAGATGCCCCGGGGCGCCTGGAGCCCTGTATCCGATGTTAGGCATCTGCTGTCCCTGGAGCCTTTGGTATCCAGATGGCGGCTGTGGCCAAGTGGAGCCCAGGGTTGGGGGAGCGCCTGGGGTGCTAGGGAGGTCTGCTAACATTTTGTACGGTTGTGGTAGCCTCAGAGCAGGAACAAGAAGGTTTTTGCTTTTACCGACTCCTTGACAATCTTTTGAGAATGGAATTCGTCTCTCTTCGAGACAGCACGATGTGGTGGTGAAGATTCCAAAGTCTAGAATCAGAAAGGCTTGAGTTGAAGGCTAGTTCTCCTCTTGTTTGCCTGGTGACCTTAGGCAAGTTGGTTGCTCCTTCTGGGCTCACTTTCCTAACTATAAAATGGGGCAATAACTTAGGAATCAGCTTTCTAAGATTGTCGTGAGGATTAATGGAGATAGCACATGTAAACTTGTCACTGGCACGTAGAACGTATCGTGTACATGTTAGCAATTATTCAAAGTTGTTTCTAGCAGTTATTCATAAGAGCTTCTTTGGGAAGCTTCTCCCCCCCATTTAAAAATTTTGTTTTGAAGTAACTGTAGGCTCACAAGAAGTTGCAGAAATAGTACAGAGGTCCCATGTACCCTTCCCCTAGCTGCTTACAGTGGTACCATTTTACATAACGATAGCACATTGCCAAACCAGGAAACGTCATTGGCAGAATATGCTAATTGAACTAGAGACCTTACTTGGATTTTATCAGCTCTTACTTGCGCTCAGGTGTGTGAGTTCTGTAACATTTGGTCATATGTATACATAAAGATACAAAACTATTCCTTCCCCACAGAGGAACTCTTAGTATTACCCCTTTGCTGTCACTTCTTTTCCCACCCCAGCCTTGTCAATCGCTAAGCTGTTCTCCATATCTGTAAGTTAGTTCTTTTGAGAATGTTAGATAAACAGAATAATACAGTATGTAACTGTTTGAGACTGGCTCTTTTTCACTCATCATAAAGCCCCTGAGATCCATCCAAGTTGTGTGTATCAATAGTTCATTTTTGTTGCTGAGTCGTGTTCCTTGGTGTGGATGTACCACAGTTTGTTTATCCATTCACTTGTTGAAGGACATTCAGGTTGTTTTGGACATTCCAGTTTTGGGGCTATTATGTAGAAAGCTGCTATCGACATTTGTATATAGAATTTTCTGAGAACATACTTTTTCATTTCTTTAGGATACATGTCCAGTATCCTTTTGCAATTCTTAAAGAGGGAAATATCCATATATCATGTACTAGTGTCTGTGAAAACAGTAAATATTTAGAAAAATTGTTTTCAGTTTTATTTTATGGGCCAAGCGAGATTTTTCCTGAACCTAACATAATGCAGAGTGGTAAGCTTATTAACTATGAGAGGCCATGTGGGGGAGAGGAAAGCCCTCCCTTTACACTGGTTGCCTTACTCTCCTTTTGGAACTTAGTTTCCTTATTGAAAAGAGGAAAGCGGTAGCCAGGCATGGTGGCACATGCCTGTAGTCCCAGCTACTCAAGAGGCTGAGGTGGAGGGATCACTTGAGTCTGAGAGGCAGAGGTTGCAGTGAGCCAAGATTACACCATTGCACTCCAGCCTGGGTAACAGAGTGGAACCCTGTCTCGAATTAAAAAAAAAAAAAAGAAAGGAAAGAAATGAGGAAAGTGGCTCACACCTGTAATCCCAACACTTTGGGAAGCGGAGGCAGGAGGATCACTTGAACCCAAGGTTTGAGACCAGCCTGGGCAACATAGCAAGACCCTGTCTCCTCTCTCTACAAAAACAATTTAAAAATTTAGCTAGGCATGGTGCCGCACACCTGTAGTCCCAACTACTTGGGGGACTGAGATTGGAGGATCCCTTGAACCCAGGTGTTTGAGGCTGCAGTGAGCTATTGAGCTATAATTGCCACTGCATGCTAGCCTGAGCAACGGAGTGAGACCCTGTCTTGAAAAAAAAAAAAACCAGAAAAAGAAAAGTGAAGAAAGTAGACTGGATTTCTTTTAGGATCTCTGCCAGTTCTAACATTCTATGAAGTTTCAGCTCACTGCCACGTACATTCCCCGTTTTGAGTTGTATGGCTGTACTTAAACAAAAATATTTGTTCTCAGATTTGATTTCATGAAGTGCTTGGATGCATGAGTTAGTTGTAAACGTGCATATAATGAACTTTGTAAAGACATTTAATATGGAGGGTTACTTACTAATAGGTAATGCTGAATGGGTCATTAATCTTATGATTAGATGTAATTTCAGCATCTTTCTGCCATTTAGCTATTTAAGAGTGATCTGTTAAATGCAGAGAGTAACTTTTTGTTAAGTTCATCTTTTTGTGTCCTTTCATCTAGATCTTCACAGTAGAGTTGGGTTAAGCCCTTAAAACAACACATACACATCTATGCAACAAGTAAGAAGTTTCTAGGACTCACTAGAAAAGAATTGGGGTCAGGCCGGAATCTCTTAAAAAAACTTTGTAGCAATGGGTGTAGCAAGGATTAGATTTGGTGTAAAAAGACATTATAGATAAAAGGGGTCTGAAGGTGGAAGAGGCTTCAGGGAAGGACACAAAGACTCTAGAATTACCTAACTAAGGCACTGTAATATGTGAGGATAATGAGACGCTCAGATTGCAAGTCGTGGCTTTGGTGTTCGCTGGTTGTGTTAGGTTATTCAGGAGCTTGTTCTATTTTCCTTCCTGTTTGCCCATCTGTCTCTTCCATCTCATCTATATGCCCTAACTACTCAATGCTAACAGGGGGCTGGTGGATAAAGAGGCTGAGTGAAGCAGCTATATATATGGCGGTGGGAGAGGTGGAGGTTGTGAATGAGAGAGCAGATGATTTGTCTCCAGTGGGCAACCAATATACCAATTGGGGCTCCTTGGATAAATGGACCCACTTTTCACAGATCTTGAAAAATCTGGCTTTTCAAGAGGAGCTATTTTTCCCGATTATTTATGTGAACATTTTTATTTATCATAAACTCCAGTAGAGTGATTAAGCACCTTTTTCTGGAGCTGCCTACCTGGGTTAAACTCCCAGCTCTACCATTTATTAGCTGTGTGACCTTTGACAAGTGTTTTGTTTTTTAACTTCTTTGTGCTCAATTTTCTTATCTGTAAATGGGAATAATACTCGTGCCTAATTCATAGGGTTGTTATGAGATTTAAATATGCTCGTATGTGTAAAGCACTTAGAGCAGTAGAACAGTGTCTGTTATACTGAAAATTCTCAATTTATGTTAGCTATTATGATTCTTATTAAAACACAAGGAGGACCAAATGACAGGTTTGTTGGCCCAATGTAGCCCATGGACAGCCATTTTGCAGCCTTTGATCCCCAGAGTTTAGGGGGAACCCACAGAGGTTACATGAAGAGCCAACGCCATTCAGCTAGTTAGGGGCTGAGTTGTCAGTGGGATCCAGGTTCTTCCCGCCCAACTGCACTCTGTCCCTTTTAGTGAAGAGAGAGAGTCCTTGGGAAAGGCAACAACTTGAGTGTCCTTCACAAAGCGAATGGAGAGATGAAATGTGGTGGCGGCAGTTGGAATAATGAACTAGATTTATATAGAGTGACATGGAAGGGTCTTTAAAATATAGTGCTGGGTAAACAAGAAGCCGAATAGTGCCATTTACGTAAATTAAGAGTGCATGCACACATAAGGATGCTTCAGAATTTCAAGGATGTGTACAAACAAAGGATATATTCCAAATCCACTAGGGCAATTTTGCTTTTGCAAGGGAGACCAGTGAGAGTCGGATGTGGGGATAAAATAGACAAGAAAGCAAGAGAGGGGCCTTGTACAGAGCAGCGATTCTGTGCTATGAACTAGGAATATGATTAACTCCAGCTTCTCCAGTGAATCCCTCTTCCCCTACGCCCCACCCTAAAAGCTGGAGACCAGCCTTTTTACTACCTCCTTCTCCCACCCAAGTCCTGTGGTTAATATGAACAGGCATGTGGTATTCTAGGTACAAAGAGAATCTATCTACCTTCCAGATGTTTCACAAAGCACAAGAACGGGCTGAAGTTCCCCACCTCTCTGCACAGCCGGCAGTTGGTATTTCCAAGAAAGGGGCTGGACGACTTCAGGAAGGGCTGCCCGCCTTGCACTGGTCTGGTGACTCAGGTCCCTGTGGAGAGCTTTCTGCCCCAGATTTATCACAGAGCTCCCCAACTGGCCCCAAAGAAGAGGCAGATCAAGCTGCTCAAGGAAGCAGACCTGCTTTCCAAGCTCTCGCCAGCCCAGCAGGCTCGGAAGGCATTCCTGGAGGACGTGGAGGCCCACCTGACCCCACATCCCTTAGCGCTCTACCCGAATCTGGAAGAAGCTATGCCCATAGAGGTGATGTGTCCTAGGGTTTGTGGGAGGGGCTTCACTGGGGCCTTGCAAATAATTCTATCTAAATGTCTAGGAAGTCCCCATGAGAGGGTGACATATTTATAAGAGGAGCGATGAATGTCTCCCCCAGGGTGCGAGTTCTTGTGGGCCTCAGAGCAGCCTTCTGTCCTCTGTTCCCAGAAAACACAATCAGCAGCAACATGCACACTGCTCTCTTTGCTTCCTGTGAAGCCCTTCAATTTACAAAGATGCCACAAACCAGAAACATATGACTTCTATTCCCCATAATTTCTACCCATCTACTGTACTTTGTGTTGTGACTTTTTGGGGAGAGGAGGAAACAATGAGAGGGAATTGTCTAGTCTTATTTTTGTCACTTTAGCCTGGTATTAGGAGGTGCCCTTAAATACTTACTAATGGGTGGAAAGAATGAGACCAGAAAGGTCGTGGGGAAAATCCTCCTAATGGTCCAGACTAGGGCTGGACAGCAGCAGCTCTGTGATGTCACCAATGTCCCAGGCCTCTCCTGACTTTAGCTCTATATCCTTAGTATGCATCTCTTGTCTTTGTATCTCAAAGTGGCTTCCATGCTTCCAGGCATTGAGTCTGTATTTCAGACAAGAAGACTGAAGGGACAAAGGTTAAAGGGTGCATGCCAGCTGACTCTGTCTTTTAATTAGGCAAATAATAGCTTTCCCAGTAAACATCTCTTTCATCTGACTACTCCTAGTTGCTAGGGAGTCTAGCAAATGGAGTTTCAGAGTTGGGCATTGAACCTGAGCAAAACCCAGGTTCTATTAGGTTTAAAGAGAAAACGTAGAATGGATATTGGGCAGGGAGCTAGCAGTGACTGCAACTCCATCCGCATCGCTGCAGCCTGTATTCTACACAGAGAGCGAGACAATGGTTCAGAAAGGCAAATCTCTGCTCAGAGCCTTCCAGTGTCCCCTTCTCTCTCAGAGAAAGCCAGAGTTCTTGCTGGGATCTGAAAGGCCTTGGCATTCTGCTTTCCACAGTACCCCTGTTCTGCTCCCTCTCCAACTTCAGCCCTGCTCCTGCCACTCCAACCACTCTGGCCTCCTGGCTGCTCCATCAACATTATGAGCATGTCCAATTCAGCTCTCTGTTCTGGTGCCTGGAACACTTGCTCCAGACGGCTGCTTGGCTTACTCCTTCACTCCCTTTAGATCAATGCTCAAATGTCTCCTGATGGGAGAGGCCTGTATAAAATAGCACTTCCCTTCCACCCTCACATCTACTCCTTACCGTGCCCTACTTTTCACTGTAGCACTTGCCACCACTGAGCTCCTCCCACAATGAAAGCTTATAAGGGCAGGGACTTTATTTGTGTCTTTCACTGTGTACCACCAATACCTGTCCTATGGCAGACACTCAATAAATAATTTTGAATGAATGAATAAATAAATGATCAGTGAGAGAGAAGTCTACAGAAAGGACAGCTAGAATCGCTGATCGGTTAATCTCTCTCTGGGGCTTTCCCTCACTGCCTCCTGCAGGCCAGAACTTCTGAGTCCATGACAAAGAGATTGATTATTTCCACACCTCAGACGGCACATGAGCATGGCTTGGGATTGTGGTGCTTATTTCCATGTGTGACTTCTGCAAATAGGTGTGTTGGCTTCCTGCTGAAGCAGGATCTCTTATGGTGCTAAGGTGGCCATCAGAAGATCCAAGTTTAAGCCCTACCCACTTAGCAACCCCAGCAGAAAGAGAACGCACCTTTTTGCATGATCCCAGAAAACTTCCATAGCCTAATTATCATGGATCCAACTTTGATCATGTGTCTATTTCAAAGTCAGTCACTGTGGTTCTGATTGTTTGGTCTGCCTTAGGAGTGAGGATGGGGTCAGGCTAATTTAGACCATGCAGGTTGAGAGTGGAGAGAGAGGTGGTTCTCCAAGGAAAAATCCAGATATTCATGAGAGGGAAAGTAGATAGCGGGCAGTCAAAAACCACAGAAATCCTTTAGAGGCGCTTCACTCAGTGGGGCGTTTGGGGACAGGGGTAGGCCCAGAGACATATTCCATTCTAGAGGAAGTAGAACTTTAGTAAAAGACTGTGTACCCAGTGTCCAGGTGATGGGAGGTTTATCCAAGTGGTGCTGATTATAATCCCAAAAGACATAGTCCCAAACATCATAATCGTGAATGTTGAGATCCCCAAAGTCTAAAATCCCACAAATCACAATCCTGAAAGATTGAATTCCTGAATGTTGAAATCCTGAAAGCCAAATTCTGGGGAAGGGATTAGTGTGTTTTTGGTTGTATGCAGGATAGTTGCATCGTGGTAGGTGGACCTATTACCTTGCTATTGTCCTTATTTGGAAATTAAATATGGTTTAAGGAGATGAGTATGAGTGTCAACCTGACAAGAGGTGGACTTGTGGACTTAATTTTAGGTGTCAGTTTGACTGGATTAAGGAATTTCCAGAAACATGGTAAAGTGTTATTTTGGATGTGTCTGAGAGGGTGTCCCCAGAGGAGATTAGTATGTGAGTCTGAGTGGAGCAGGCCAGAAAGATCTACCCTCAGTGTTTCTGTGCTTCAGAGATCACAGAGTAAGTGAAAATGCAGGTGAAAAATACAAGAGATCTCCTCTGCCAAATTATTCAATTGTGTACAATTTATGCCTCTTCACATATAACACCGTGGTTGCCTTTGAGCATGTGACACTGTCAGAGAATTAAAAGAATTTGACAAGCTCAGCAACCTTCTGAACGAGACATTTGCTGATATTGAGATTCCTCCAGTGTCATAACCACATAAAATGGTGAACTACTCTTGGTTAAAGATTTGACTGTCAAGAAAGATAGACTTCTTATATTTACCACTAAATCTAACATAGAAAAACTAGTGCATGTTTCGCTTTGGCTATTGGATGGGACTTTCAAGACTGTCCCTACTTTTTAAAATCAATGATATACAATTCATGCCCCTGTTGGATCTGGAAATTCTAAAACTTATCTACTTCTTTATATATTAATGACTGGAAACAAATGAAGTATTTTATAATCACTTATTTGAAGATGTGGTGGACTGTGCAGAAGAAAATGGATTTCTTGGAACTCCCAAACCAAAATGACAGGTTTGGAATTAAGTGTAATCAAAGCTTCTAAAAGTGAACCTGAAAGAGTTATCAATAAAAATTTTTCTTCATGTAGTTTAACACATGTGGCAGAAATTCAGATGAATGGATTGGTCATGAGATTTGGCAATGACAGAAACTTGAGTTTAAAAATGAATCATTTCATGATCCTACACCCAGAAAACCTTGAAGATTCATCCAAAAGACTCCTAGACCTGATAAACGACTTCAGTAAAGTTTCAGGATATGAAATTAATGTTCAAAAATCAGTTGTGTCTCTATACATTATCATTGCTGAAGCTGAGAACCAAATCAAGAACTCAATATCATTTACAATTGCCACAAAAAACTAAAATACCTAGGAATGCATTTAATGAAGGAAGTGAAAGACCTCCACAAGGGGAACTACAAAACACTGATGAAAGAAATCATAAATGATGCTAATAAATATAAAAACATTCCATGTTCATGTAAAGGAAGAATCAATATTGTTAAAATGACCATACTATCCAAAGCAATCTACAGATTCAATGCCATTCCTATAAAATTACCGACATAATTTTTCAAATAATTAGAAAAAACAATTCTAAAATTCATACAGAATCAAAAAAGTGTCTGATTAGCCAAAGTAATCCTAAGCAAAAAGAACAAAGCTGGGGTCATCATGTTACCCAACTTCAAACTATACTGCAAGGCTACAGTAACCAAAACAGCATAGTATGGGTACAAAAATATGCCTATAGATTAATGGAACAGAATAGAGAACCCAGAAATAAAGCCACACACCTACAACCAGCTGATCTTTGACAAACTTGACAAAAATAAACAATGGAAAAAGGGCACCCTATTCAATAAATGATGCTGGGAAAACTGGTTAGCTATATGCAGAAGAGTGAAACTGTGTCCCCATCTCTCACCATATACAAAAATTAACACAAGGTGGACTAAAGACTTAAATGTAAGACCTGAAACTATACAAATTGTAGAAGAAAACCTACAAAAAACTCTTCCAGACATTGGCTGAGGCAAAGAATTTATGACTAAGACCTCAAAAGCAAATGCAACAAAAACAAAAATAGACAAATGAAAGTTAAGCTAAAGAACTTTGAACTGCAAAAGAAACTATCAACAGAGTAAACAAACAGCCTGCAGAATGGGAGAAACTATTTGCAAACTATACACGTGACAAAGGATTAATGTCTAGAATTTATAAGGAACTTAATTCAACAAGAAAAAACAATTCCATTAAAAAGTAGGCAAAGCCATGAAGTCTCCCCAGGAGGTTAAGGCTGCAGTGATTGCACCATTGCACTTCAACCTGGGTGACAGAGTGTGAGACCCTGTCTCAAAAAAAAAAAAAAAAAAGTGTACAAAGGACATGAACAGCCACTTCTCAAAAGAAGACATACAAGCAGCCAACAAACATATGAAGAAATACTCAACATCAGTAATCATCAGAGAAAAGCCGATTAAAACCACAATGAGATACCAGATACCATCTCATATCAGTCAGAATAGCTATTATTGAATTTAAAAAAATAACAGATATTGGCAAGGATGCAGAGAAAAGAGGATGCTTATACACTGTTGATGAGACTGTAAGTTAGCTCAACCTCTGTGGAAAACAAGATGGAGATTTCTCAAAGAACTAAAAATAGAACTGCCATTCAACCCAGCAATTCCACTACTGGGTATCTACCCAAAGGAAAAGAAATTGTTTTATCAAAAAGACACCTTCACTTATATGTTTATCACAACACTATCACAATAGCAAAGTCATGAAATCAACCTAAGTGTCCATCAATGATGGATTGGGTAAAGATAATGTGGTATGTATATACCATGAAATACTATGCAGCCATAAAAAGAATGAAATCATGTCTATCGTAGCGACATGGATGGAACTGGAGGCCATTATCCTAAGTGAAATAACTCAGAATCGGAAAATCAAATACCATGTGTTCTTGCTTATAAGTGGGAGCTTAACAATGGGTATACATGGTCATAAAGATGGAGATAATAGACACTGGGGCCTCCTAAAAGGGGGGTTAGGAGGGTGTTGAGGATTCAAAAACTACCTATGGGGTACTATGTTCACTATTTGAGTGATGGGTTCACTAGAAATCCAAACCCCAGTATTACACAACATACTCATGTAACACACCTGCACATGTACCCCCGAATCTACAATAAAAAATTAAAAGGTAAAATAAAAAGTTTTTTTTAAGGAAAGAAAGAAACATGAAAACAAGTGTCATTTGTTCGCATTAGCATTCCTTACAGCTGCTGAAATTCCAGGAGCTTTTAATAAATTAAAGCTGCATCTGCCTGAAGAGATCAGTGCTATTACTGACTGGTTCAAAAATAATTATAGGATAAGTAAGATAAGAAGATGGTGTTGCTATTGGATCACCAGTATTGTTTCTGCCAACTTTGGGGTCTGTATATGAGTATATGTGGAATGGATTTCCCTATACCCAGAACAACATAGAAGTATGGCACAGAAGAGGGGAAAATGTAATAGGGAGTACTCACGTGAGTGTATATTGAATCACAGAAGAATTTTAAAAAGAGCAGTGCATGTAGAAAATGAATATGAACGTATTCTCCAAGGAGAGCCCTAAAAGAAAAAAAGCTACTATTTACTATGATGCAAGACTTCAAAATATAGTTAACAATCATAAATGCCTGCCAGTTCTTATGGAATACCTCTGTGTTATTGCCCATAATCTATCTCTCTTATACATTTTTTAACATGTTGAATTTTCTTCTTAGCTTTTTTTTAGTGCCCCCCACACTATTTTAAATTGTAAGTGTTATTTTTTTACAATTCACTATGTTATGTGTTTCATCTTTGCATCATTTCTAATGCTGGAGATGTACATTGTGTAAAGACTTTTATAGAGCTCTAATTCATTTCATGCCTTTTTTGCAAATTCGACTTCATGAAAATGCATTGTCACTAAACTAACTTTGTGTGTAAGCGTTGTGGATTTACATAAAAACATTGAAACTTCATCAATGAATGAAGAGATGTCCTTTTTTGTTCATCTGTATTTGTGAAAGATAACATTTCTTGATATCTTGGTTCTTTGGGTAACTGCACATAGAGTGGTGTCCCATCATGATTGTTTTTTGTTTGTTTTTTTGAGACAGGTTCTCATTCTGTCACCTAAGCTGGAGTGTAGTGGTGCAATTATAGTTCACTGTTACCTCAAACTCCTGGGCTCAAGGGATCCTCTCACCTTAGCCTCCAAGTATCTAGGACTACAGGAGCGCACCACCATGCCTGGCTAATTTAAAAAAAATTTTTAAATAGAAACAGAGGTCTTGCTATGTTGCCCAGGCTGGTCTCAAACTCCTGGCCTCATACCATCTTCCTCCGTAAGCTTCCCAAAGCACTGAGATTATATGCCTTAGCCACTGTGCCTGGCTCCATTGTGCTTTTTGATTGATTTTGTCAAAAGGCTTAGGTTGTACATCACTGTGTTTCAGATGACTGAAATTATAAAGCAGAGTGCACACAATTGCCAAACATAGTGATATGCGTTTATACATATCACTTTTTGAGCTATTTCTTCATGAATATGGTTTCCCTGCTCATATTATACCCATGTGACTGCTAGTACACCTGACTGTTTATGCTTGCAAAACTATGTATATTGTTATTGCCTAATTCGTTGTGTAAAATGGCCAATGAAGTGTTCTCTCATTTTTACATTTCTCAAATAAATCTCCATCTAAAAATTTAAGTGCCTTTAAAATACTTTTTTTGCAATTTTTTTTCATAATTATAGTTTTGGGATTTTAATTTTGGGGATTGTGATTTTGAGGATTTTAGACTTTAGGGATTATGATCTTTCAGGATTTTAACATTTGGGATTATGTCTTTTGGGATATGGTCCAAATCTATCCATAGCACCCAGCATAATACTTGGCACAGAAGTTGGTGAACAGCACTGATGGACTGAAAAGGAAAAGTGAAGGGCAAGTTGGTCTGTTTTGTTGTAGAATGGGGACTCCCTTCTTCAGCATGTTTTTCTTTTCCTCTAAGACTATTTTCTGTTTGTAGCTCTTATCAAAGGTGCTGGAAGTGCTTGATCCTGACCAGAAACTGGAGGACACATGGGCTTATTGTCAGGACACCAGGAAAGGAATGAAGGAACCCACAAAGCTTTTAAAAAAACATTCTACCCAAGTCTACCTGGGACCGTGAGTATTGTTCTTAACCCTTCGATCATTGCTGTCACCTGATGAAACATTCTAGGAATTACCTTCTTAAAACTTCTCATCTTTAGAATACTTCTAATGAAGCAAATGTAACTAAGTTCCCAAGGAAGAGGGAAAGGAGTCCTAGGTCCCGCTCTAAATAGTGCTTATTTCTTCAATGGATGTGATTTATCCAGCGACGACGCAGACACAGGTGTCTATAAGGAAATTCCAGAGAGAGTCCCTCCCTATGCTTGAGGGGTAGAAACAGTGAAGGTTAGAAAATCATTGATTTTGAGGCAGCTTCTAAGGCTTTCCAATTGCCTTTAATTCAAAAGTGCTCAGCATGCCAAAGCACCATACTTTTGGGGTATCATCCTTTGTGCCCCAAGAAATGTCAAGGCTGGAGGGCAGTGAAGAGATCACAACTCACTGCAGCCTTGAGTTCTGGACTCAAATGATCCTCCTGCCTCAGCCTCCTGAGCAGCTGGGACTTCAGGTATGTACCACCATGCCTGACCTAAGCCTTTTTTCTGAGTATAGGTCTACTGCTTGGAGTTTCCACCCATCTTTTTTGCATAAACCATACCTGTAATACTACCTTCATTGACCCTTCTCAAAGCATTAAGCTTAACGAAAGCACCTCCCTTTTGTAACACATTCTTGATTTCCCAGTCAACATAATATTTAATTAAATAACATAAACGCAGTGATAAGTTTACTGGACACAAATGGATTTGGGATACACATTTTTTGTTTGTTTGTTTGTTTTTGAGACAGAGTTTCGCTCTGTCTCCCAGGCTGGAGAGCAGTGGCACAATCTTGGCTCACTGCAACCTCTACCTCCTGGGTTCCAGTGATTCTTATGCGTCAGCCTCCCATGTAACTGGTACTGTAGGTGCCCACCACCACACCTGGCTAATCTTTGTACTTTTGGTAGAGGCAAAGTTTCGCCATGTTGGCCAGCCTAGTCTTGAACTCCAGGCCTCAAGTGATCTGCCCACCTCTGCCTTCCAAAGTGTGGAGATTAGAGGCATGAGCCACTGGGCCGGGCCTACATTTGACTTTTGAAATTAAAGACCTCACTGATGGGTGCTGAAGAGTATGGTGAACTAGAGAGTAGCCTATCCACAGTACCCAGACACTTAGAGGAGTGTGGACTGTGGTCAGTGTGTTTGGTGGGGGCCATGTAGATCTTGTTGGTCACACACATTACCTACATGGAGGTGGATTTAGAGGGAATCTACTGCATTACATTATATATGTTTTTTAGGGTAAGACACAAGGTGAGAGGAACTCTAGTCTTAGGACATTTCTGACTCTTCAGTCCACCTCCTGGTAAATGTAGGAAGGGTAACTGGACGTGCTTGTCTCAGTTCTGCCTTTCTTCCATGAGGAGCAAGATGGCCCATGGGAAGCACAATTTCTCCTTGCTTCCCCATTCTAGAGGGGAGGACTGTCCTGGTCCAGCCCTGCAGGGGACTGGGTGGAAGGGTCTGCCAATTTCTGAGTGTCAGTTAGCAAGTCCTCTTGGACCTAAAGCCATGTCGTCTATCACGGCTGCTGTTAGCAGTGAAGGGGATATTTTGGCTATTGTCTTTGCTCTCTGTATTGTGTTTCAAGTTGCTCAGAACTTGGGTGAGGGAGCGAGAGGAGTGTTATATGTAGGGATCTGTGATATAATAAATATATTTGGTCTTTGTCCCCAGTTACTGACACAGGGCTCCTAAAACCCTTGGGATTTCCTGAGTGACAGGAATGCTTTTTGTTATTCATAAGGAGCCCCTTTTAGTCACTGGTGAGTTTATGCTAATGAGGCGCTCAGGTTGAGGCCCCTAGATTGTCTTAGAATGTGGCTGGTCATTAGAAAGACCAAGTGATTAGAGGGTTAGAATGTTCAGTCCCACTCAGTGTGACCTCTCAGAGGGGACAGAGAGGGGCGTGGCTGAAGATTAAAAACTCTTGAACACATATATCTGATGAACCTCCGGGTTGATGGACACATCCAGGTGCTGGCAGGGTGCAAGCGACACCAACTCCCACTCACCAGATAATCTGTCCTTTCCTTTAGAGCAAAATTTTTTGAAAGAGGCATTCATACTCACTTAGTCTTTTTCTCTCCAAACAACAATCAGGCTCTTATCTCCACCACTCCACTGACCTGACCTTAGTCAAGGTCTCCTTTGACCTCTATGTTAACTAAATCAGCTCTCGGGGATCACCATACTTGTTGTATACATAGTAGCAATTGACATAATTGATCATGTCCTCTTTCTCATAACACTTTCTTTACTTGGCTTCTGGAACATCCCTCTTTCATGGACCTCTCCGTAGTCATCTTTTACTGGCCGCTCTTTACCTTCTAGCCTTGAAGTACTTTGGTCTTTGACGTCTTTTCAGCACGTTTACTCACAACCAAGTGACCTCCTCTGGTCCATCTGTATATGGTTAATTCAGTATTTGTCCTTAGTTGTATAATTGGCATCTCAGACTAGACAAACCCAAAACTGAACTCTTGTTTTCTCCCCCAAACTTATTCCTCCTTCTGTCTTCCCCAGTTCAGTAAATGGGAACCCCATCTTTCCAGTTTTTTTCTGGAACAATAGTTGCAATCTGCCAGCAAATGGTAATGGCTTTACTTTTGAAATGTATCCAGAATCTCACCTTCTCCACTACTACCAGTCTATTCCAAGATTCCATCACCTCTTGCCTGGATTGTTGCAATAGCTTACTAACTGGTCTCATGGCCTCCACCCAAGCTCCCCTCTCTCAAGTCTATTTGTCACACAGTAGCTGACATAATCCTTTTAAAAATGTAAGTCAAGTCGTGTCATTCCAGTGCTTGAGATTCTCCAATTGCTTATTTTTCTGAGTAAAATCCAAAGTCCTTACAACTGCCTTCAGAGTACTGTATGATTAGGTCCCTGTCACCTCTCAAGCCTCATCCTCTACTATTCTACTCTTTAATTACTTCGCTCCACGGGACTTTGTGTTCTTTGGACATGCTCAGCACACTCCCAGCTCAGGTCTTTGCACATGCCATTCTTTTCTGTCTGTTATCTGCATGACTTGACATTTACATGGTTTGACCCCTTTCTTCTTTTGGGTCTTTGGTCAAATATTACTTTAATAGAGACAACTTCTCTGTATAAATAAAATGCTCCCTACCATCACTCTCCATCCCTCCTGTCCTATTTTACTTTCTCTATATAACTTATAATCACCTGGCATATGTTTGTTTACTATCTATCTCTCCTATTCAGTTGTATACTCTATGAGGCCAGGGGCTTAACTTTATTTACAGTTCAATTCTAATGCCTGGCACATAGTCGGTGCTTACTGAATATTTGTTGAATGAATGGGTGGATAAATTAATATGAGTGTTATGAATAAAAGGTACAGGGGCTATGAATAAAGAGTAGGTTCAGGGGACAGCTTGTGGGGATGCCTCCCCGAGGAAGGCACATGTATGTTGAGATGTGAAGGAGATAAGGAAATGGTGACAGCATTGCAGTCAGATGCAACAGCTCAAGCAAAGGCCCAATGGCTGGAAGGAGCAGCATGAATTCACAGAACTGAGAGAAGGCCAATTGGCTGGAGCTCAGAGAGTAAAAAAGGGTGGTGGGTCCCAAAGAACTGGAGAGCCAGGCCATGCAGAGCCCTGGAGGTTGTGTCAAGATTTAAGTCTTTATTGGAGGAATAGCAAGAGGCTATTGAACACAAAAGCTTGTTCATGAATATCCATAGCAGCATTGTCCTTAACAGGCATAAAGTGGCAACAGCCCAAAAGTCCATCACCTGGATATGTTTGTGAATGGATAAACAAAAAGTGGTCTATGTAGACAATGGAATATTGGCCATAAAAAGGAGTAAACTACTAATACATGCTACAACATGGATGAGCCTTGAAAACATTATGCTAATTAAGAGAAGCCAGACACAAAAGCCTGCATATTGCATGGTTCCATTCAGATGAAATATCCAGAATAGGCAAATCTACAGAGACAGAAAAGTAGGTTAGTTGTTGCCAGGAGCGAGGGAAATGGGGAAATGGTGAGTGATGATTAATGGCTGTGGGGTTTCTTTCGGGGTAATAAAAATATTCTGGAATAAGATAGTGGTGGTGGTTGCACAACTTTGTGAATATATAAAGGGTACTCTCATACACTTTTGAAGTGGTAAATTTTATGAATTTCGTGGTGGATGAATTATATCTCAATTTTTATAAAGAAGCTATTGATGGTGACGAAGCGTGGCTGCATTTGATATGTCCAGAGTTACATTTTGAAATGACTGCTTGGGCTGCAGTGTAGGGAATGGATTGGGGGTTGGAGGTTGGGGGAGCCATAGGAGTTGATGATGCAGAGACACTAGCATTTTGCAGCAGTCTGGAGAAGGAGACAGTTACAATCAGCCAGACTTTAACTGAGCTGGATTTTAAGAATGATAGAGAAGTCAAAGATGACTCCTACTTGTCAAGGTTGCCTGAGGCTTTGGTAGACTTCAAGCACAGTAATTTGGGCTTTTACCCAGTACATGTTTTAATAAATGGTACTCAAAATTAAAAAAAATCAACTTATAATGGTAAATGCTATGTAAGTTTTAATTATTATAACTAATCATGATATACTTGTCTTTATGATATTCGTAATGAGAATGTGCTCTTTGAAAAATTAAAATACAATTTGTATGTGAGCTTGCAAGAGACTGTTAGAAATACTTGCTTTATGATTTCCTTTTGCCTCTAAAACTGTTTGAAATCCATTTGGATTCATTGTGTCTCATATTGTAATTCTTTAATGATCTTATTATCTTTAGTTCCAAGAAGACATCTGTGTCAAACACAGGCCAATGGCTTTATGAAGAAAAGCCACATAAAATGGATTTGCTCCATGAAAATGGTCCTCGTCCTGGTCTTCATGAAAATGTATGCAAAGCAGTTAGTGACTTCTGCAAGTGGGTTACTACTTTTGTAAGTTAGTGGTAATACTTAAACCTACTTTTAAATGTCAAGCTCAAAGTTGCTTTTATTAAAAAACAGTATTGGATAAAATCTAAGTCAAATCCTCAAAGTCATAAAGGAATCATTTTCTTCTATTATGTATAAATAGAAATATTTCTGGTAGATGAAATTTCTGGAAAGTTTGCAAACTTGCTGCTAATTTGAATGTTTATGTTTACATCTCACATCATTGCAGCTGTTTCATATTTTTATTTTCCATTTTAATGTTAGGACTTTCTTTTCTCTCTTTCACTCCTTCAACTCATTTTTCTCAGTTAGGTTTACCTAGAAGTACTCTGGCAGGTACTCCTTGATTATAATCTTCACACAAAAATGTTCTGACATGCCAGGCGCAGTGGCTCATGCCTGTAATCCCAGCACTTTTGGAGACTGAGGCGGGCGGATCACTTGAGTTCAAGAGTTCAAGACCAGCCTGGGCAATATAGCAAAACCTTGTCTCTCTTGTATTTTTGTAAAAAATATAAAAATTAGGCCGGGTACAGTGGTTCATGCCTGTAATCCTAGCACTTTGGGAGGCCAAGGTGGGTGGATCACGAGGTCAGGAGTTTGAGATCAGCCTGACCAACATGGTGAAACCCTGTCTCTACTAAAAATATTAAAAAATTAGCCGGGTGTGGTGGTGTGCACCTGTAATCCCAGCTACTTAGGAGGCTGAGGCAGGAGAATTGCTTGAACCTGGAGGCAGAGGTTGCAGTGAGCAGAGATTGCGCCACTGCACTCCAGCCTGGGTGACAGGGAGAGACTCCGTCTTAAAAAAATATAAATAAATAAATAAATAAAAATTAGCTGGGCATGATGGTGTGCCCCTTCCCACACAGGAGGCTGAGGTGAGAGGATTGCTTGAGCCTGGGAAATCGAGGCTGCAGTGATCGGTCATCATGCCACTGCACTCCAGCATGGGCAACAAAGCAAGACCCTGTCTGAAAAAAAAAAAAAAATCTGACATAAAGAGACTTTTGACTCAGTTATCAAGGTCTTCCCTTGTGCTCCTTCCAAGAACCTATATAGTTGCCTATTCCTGTTCCTGAGTCTCTGTAGATGTCTAAATACCTGATGCTTTTCTTGGATTTAAGGTCTTTAGGATTTGCATTCCATGCCCCCACCCCATCTTTTGAGTGTTAGTTTTAGTCAATGTATTTTTTTTAGTACTTTAAACATCAAGCTACTTACTTCATTGGCAAGTGACTTAAATATAATTCAGATTGGTTTAAGAGAGAAAAGGTAAGCATCCAGATATAGTAGGAACTTCAGGCACAGCTGGATCCAGGTGCTGAAATATTTTTAGATGTTGTTCCTATCTTTTGGCTGTGCAACTTGGACTTCATTCTCAATCAATATTTCCCCAAGAAATGGCAAAAGTAGCCACTAAAATTTCCAAGCTTATATCCTACCAGCGAGCAACCTAAGTGTGAAGACAGCAAAGCTTTTCCATTAGGGAAAAGTCGAGGAATTACTCTCACTGGACTAACTTGGGGCACATGCTTTTGCTTGAATTAACCATTATGATTAAGGAGATGGAATATCCTTATTGGCTAGGCCATGACACACACCTAACCCTGAAGCCAAGAGTGGGGGTGTCCAGCCCAGCTGCAACAGAGTGAGAGTGAGGGACAGAGACTCCTCAGAGGGTGATTGAAGCGGGGATGCTGGATGAAGCAGACGACGCCCACTATGTCTAGTATCCAAACTACTGCTTGTCCATAATCTGTTCCGATTGGATTGCCTGATTTCCAGCATCCACTTCTCCCATTCCTGCTGCTGGAGGCGATTCGTCTCTCAAGGCAGGAAACTGAAGGAACCTTAGAATAGGAGTTGAGCTTCTCTGGTAACTGCCTTTAGTTTCAGACCCTGTGACCAAGCTCCCATCTTTACTGACATCCCACAAGCTGGGTCCCTGTCTCACCACCCTGTGGGATTTTCTTCACAGCACTAGCTTGTGCTTTTCCTTCCATGCTGTTTGTTTATTTTTCACCTCATTGATTCTGCTTGCTTTATTTCTGCTTCATTATTACTTTAGCCTCGTTTTGCCTGTACTTGTCCCTTTATGTCCCTGATTCTGTTTCATGACTCCTCTCTATAAATTTTACTCCAGCCACAATGCCAGCTGCTGGTGACTTCATTCTCTCTTTGTTTTCCAGTTTCTGTTTTCCAGTGTGAGATTCTATTGAGTCTAAGATATAGCCTTGAGCCATATCATAGGTAAATGCTCAGCATACAGATTAGCTGCTCTTAATGTGCCCATCTCTACTCCCACCAGCTGTAGCTGAGGGAAGGAAATGGTGAAGGTTGTTCTGTGTACAGAATGCGGATGACTAAAACCGCCTCCTTCAGCAGGAGCTGTGAACCTGGCAGCTTCCATTATACAGAGTTATGGGCAGAGAAAACACTGCCATATCTACACAAGTCTGGAAAATACTTCTAGAGATGGCACCACTATAAAGTGCTGGAGAGGTTTGCTATGGATCAAACTGAATTTCCCTCAGGCTCATGATTTCCCTCACTGCTTCTTGCAAAGTCCTAAGCTATCTCTTAATGACAAAGCCCTCCAAACCCCAAACACTTCTTGTCTTCAATGAATGCTGACTGAGCATTTTCTACCTCCCCCCAAACTACCTCTTTCCTCAGCAATGGCCAACTACCTCCCTTAGATTAAAGAAGAAAGCAAAGAGCATTTCACCGATTGCCCTCAATTCATGCAATGTGATATTCTTCCAGGGAATTTCGGACATCGATGAAGAGTTCATCTTGAAACAGTTTGACATTGACTATGAGACCAAACCAAGCCATGATGCGCTCCACACGATGAAGCTAAATCAGGTTCCTCTGGAGCTAAAGCGTAGTGTGGGGCTCAGTAAACTGCAGGAGCCAGAGTTGTTCCAGAAACTAGGCTATGAGAGGAAACTCCAGAAACCACAGGTAATTGCAGAAGGGGACCAGACCGAAAATCAAAGAAAATTAAGTTGTATTGAAGTCTTAAAGTTCTTGAATTCTGGTGTGTCATGGGTACTGGTTTTTCAAAGTAGAATTCTGGAATTTTTTTCATGATTAATATTTGTTAAATAAATGCATGTATAATACCTATAACAAAGTCAGTTATACAAATGAGGCATGTCATTTGGGATTATTTTTAATACCTGAATAGTCATTTTCAGAGATAATTTGTTAGGTGTTTTATATGTTGGAATACTAAAAGTCAGTAGAAATATACATGAATGGTTATTATTGCAAGAGCAAAATGCTGCAATTAATTATTGTGAATGCTGTTAATATTATGTCCAAAGAATTCTTGAATTTTTGCTGGAGTCTTATTGACCACAAACCATCATTCTTGACCACATGCTTGCCTAATGATTAACAAGTTTCCTCAGCACCAAGTTTCTGTAAAGATGGAAGAACAAGGTAACAGAAAGGAGAAATAACATGCCATGTTCCAAAGGGAAGTACTGTGGGCCCCTAAAGTACTATTTACTTTTCTACAGTGTGTCACTGCAAATATATATACACAAGTCAAGTTATTTGAGTCAACAACAGATTTAAGTGCCTAAGTTGGAGGGGAGAGCCCTTCCCTGAAAATGAAAAACAATATTTTATCTCTAATTGTCTTCTGCCTTTTACACATAATCTTTGATATTATACTTCAATATTTGGGACATATTAATTTTGTCCTTTACAGTTGAACACATTTGCCAACCTATTTTGACACACATTATGTTTCTATCCTTGACTCCACTGCATAAGGTTTATGAAAACTACGCATTTCATCATAAATATCAGCACTTTTATTTTTCCATTCTCCTTTCATCTTTCTAAAAGGTAAAATGCAAAATGGTATTAGACAGGAAAATTATGTCCATCACACCTGAGGCCTGAACCACTGCTTGTCCTGATTCTGGGCTGAATAAAATTGCTCAATTCCCTGTATTTAGAAATAGTTATGCAAACACTGCTTTATAAACCATGGAAATTATTGCCAAAATTGAGCTTTTGACTGGCAAATGGAGGGTCACTATACAAAAGTTGAAAATATATTTCCACATAATATCTCTTCTCTTCTGACTAGAAGACCTCTTTTGACATTTCTTCCAGTGTGGATCTGCTGGTGATGAATTCTTTCAGCTTTTGTATGTCTGAAGACAACTTGTTCTGCCTCATTTAAAAAGATTCAGTAGTCGCCTGTTATCTGTTACCTGTAGGGGTTATGTTCCAAGATCCTCCAGTGGATGCTGAAACTTTGGATAGTACTAACTCCTATATATACTGCGTTTTTTGATATGATAACAGGCGGTTACTCAGTGACTAAGGGTGGGTAGTGTGTACAGTGTGGATACTCTGGACAAAGAGATGATCATATCCCTGGAGGAATGGAACAAGGATGGCTTGAGATTTCATCATGCTACTGAGAATGGCTCATGATTTAATACTTATGAGTTGTTTATTTCTAGAATTTTCCATTTAATACTTCAGACCATGGTTGACCACAGGTAAATGAAAATGCAGAGAGCAAAAACATGGATAAGGGGGAATTTTGTATTTTGTGGGAAAAGAATTCTAGTTCAAAGTTAATTCACAGTTTTAAAAATTTCACTAAAGGTCTTGCCTTCTTGTCTTCTTGGTTGTACTGTTTCTAGGAGAAATCTTATATCATCCTCATCTTCTTTTTGGGGGATGTGCTTTTTCCTTGGATGCTTTTAATATTTTCTCTTTGTCACTGGTTTTGAGCATTTTGATTATCATAAACCTTGGTGTATCTTTCTTCATGTCTCATGTACTTGTGGCTTGTTGAGCCTTTTGGATTTGTGGGCTTATAGTTTTCATTAATTTTGGAAAATTTTGGACTATATTTCTTCAAACTTTTTTTTTGTTGTTTTTCAATCCCTTCCCAGAACTCTAATTAACTGCAATTAGGCCGCTTGAAGTTGTTTTACAGCTCACCACTGCTCTGGTCAGCTTTTTAAATTCTCTTTTCTTTTTGTGTTTCTATGGCTATGTCTTTAAATTCTCTATTTTTTTCCTGCAATGTCTAATCTTCTGTTAATCCCATCTAGTATTTTTTAGAATCTCCTATGTTATAATTTTTATCTCTAAAAGTTTAACTTAGGTCTTTTTAATTTATATCTTCCATGTCTCAACTTCACCTTTTGCGCATAAAAAACATAGTTATAACAATTGCTGTGATGGCATTGTTTACTGATTCTAACATCTGCATCAGTTCTGTGTCAGTTTCCACTAGGTGATTTGTCTCCTCATTATGGGTCATACTTTCCTGAATCTCTGTGTGGCTGGTAATCTTTGATGGATGCTAGGCAGTGTTAACTTTATCTTACTGGGTGTTGACTATTTGTATTCCTATAAATATTCTTGAACTTTGTTCTGGGATGCAACCAAGTTACTTGGAAGTTTGATCCTTTTGAGTTTTGCTTTTAAGATTTGTTGGGGTTGGGTGTGGTGGCTTATGCCTGTAATCCCAGCATTTGGGGAGGCCAAGGCAGAAGTATCACTTGAAGCCAGAAGTTCAAGATCAGTTCGGGCAACATAGTGAGACCCCAGTCTGTACAAAAAAAAAATTTTAGAAAAGAAATTAGCTGGATGTGGTGGCATGTACATGTAGTCCCAGCTACTTGGGAGGCCGAGGCAGGAGGATTGCTTAAGCCTAGGAGTTCAAGGCTATAGTGAGCTATGATTGTGCCACTGTACTCCAGTCTGGGTAACAGAGTGAGACTTTGTCTCTATTAAAAAAAATTTGTTGGGAAAGACCAAAGTAATGTGGGGTAATTATTCCCTGCTATTGAGGCAAGACCCTTCTGTGTGTTCTGCCTAGTGTCCTGTGGATCTTTAGGTTTTCCAGGAGGAAGAAGGCAGTGTTCCTGGCCCTGTGTAAGTGCTGGACACTGCCCTCTTTTCCTTTTGGTTCTTTCCCTGACCATGGGTAGTTTCCTCCCACACATGCACAAAGGGTACCCCCTGAAATCTCCTGGAGTTCTCTCTCTGTGCAGCTTTTTCTTTTCTGATACTCTGTGCTGCAAACTTTCTCTGCCTTGATCTGTCTGGACTCTTGGTCCTGTCATCTCAATTCAGAGAGTCCATTGGGCTCCTCCTGGGCTCTCCCTGAAGGCAGCGAGCTAGGGCAGTCGTGGGGCTTATCTTGTTTGTCACTCAAGGATCACTATCCTTGGTTACCCAATGTCTTGTGTCTTGCATAGTATTAATTCATGTATTTTTTCTTGTTTTTTGATTGTTGAAGGTGGCAGGGTAAATCTGGTCCCCATTCTGGAAGTCCCTGTCTTTGTTTTCTGGGCATCCCTGTCTTTATTTTCTGACTCCACATACCCTCAGGCCTGCTAAACTGTGGTCTTTGGTGTATGAGCTTTCCTGCCACCTTAGCCTTGCTCATAGTATTCTCGCTGCCTGGAGTGCCCCTCCTCTCCATGTCCATAGGTTCTATCTTCCTTTAGACACAGGAAATATGCTGATTTCTCCATGGAGCTCTTCTAGGTCGCTTGGTTGACATTAATTTGTTCTTACTTCTAATCTCTCACAGCAATCTGTGCCTCTATTTTATATATCTTTCTTTGCCGTCTATATTAATTCATCAATTTGTGTATGCATTTATTCAAAAACAGTAGTAGGTTTTTGAGCACCGACCACTATGTGTCCAAAAGTGCTGGGAACAAATGAAGCAAAAATGGAGGACTGTTTCCTGCACTTCTGGAGATTACAGCCTAGTGGGGTCAACAGGTAAATGATTAACTATAGTGAAATGATGTCATGGTTTGTGCAGGACATAGGAAGAGGTAATCAATTCCATCAAGCACGGGGTGAGGGCATGTTTACAAAGGCATCACAGAAGGAATTATGTTTATCTTGAGTCTGGAAAGATCACCAGTTACCCAACAACATAACATATTCCAGAATTCAAGTTCTTCAGTGTGGCAGTAATGTAGATTCCATTCCTCTGCTTCTCCCCTTTCTTCCCCAATCTGTTTCCTTCCCTTTTTCATTTCAGTGGTTCGCATCTGAGGGCAATTTGCCCCCCTTCCTCCACCTCAGGGATATTTGGCAATATCTAAAGATGACATTTTTGGTTGTCACCACTTGGGGGATGCTATTAGAATCTAGTGGGTAAAAGCCAGGAATGCTGCTAAACATCCTATTATGCATGGGACAGACAGACAGACACACACACACACACACACCCCTCCCCTACATACAAATAGTTCTCCAGTACCAAATGTCAATAGTGCCAAAGTTAAGAGACCTGACTTTCATTCAACAAATACTTATTAAGCACCCATTATGTCCTAAGTATTTTTCTAGATGCTAGGGAGATGTAGCTGGGAATAATTTCCGAAGCTTATATTTTAGAGAATGAGAAGAGAGACAGACAAACGATCAGGAAATATATAGCATAGAAATGGTGATGAGGGTCATTAAGAAAAGTGAAGCAGAGAAAGAAGGCAAAGACTGTTGGGAGGGGGTTACTTTTTGTTTTTTCTTTTTTGTTTTTTTTTGTTTTTTTGTTTTTTTTTGGGAGACAGCGTCTCACTCTGTCGCCCAGGCTGGAGTGCGGTGGCGTGATCCCAGCTCACTGCAACCTCCACCTCCCGGGTTCAAGCGATTCTCCTGCCTCAGCCTCCCGAGTAGCTGGGACTACAGGCATGCGCCACCATGCCCAGCTAATTTTGTATATTTAGTAGAGACAGGGTTTCACCAGGCTGATCTCGAATTCCCAACCTCAGGTGATCTGCCCACCTTGGCCTCCCAAAGTGCTGCGCCCGGCCCAGGGTTACCATTTTTTAAATTGGATGGCCAGGGAAGATGCCACTGAAAAGATGACATGAAATAGGTAAAGAGCAAGCCATGTGTGTGTCTTGGGGAAAAACATTACAGTAGAGGGAACAGTGTGTGTAGAGGCACTGAGGCAGAAGCATGACAAGGGTGCTCTGGAAATAGCAAGGCAGTCTGTATGCTCGGAACAGAGAGATCACAATGCTGAATCCAGCTCTGGAAGAGATTTCCCTCCTGTCTCCTCTGTCCCATTCTCTCTTTCTTGGAGCGTATCTGGCTCGACTCTAGAATGACCCACACATTCTGCCACATAGTTTAAATGTGCATGAGAGGAGACAGGGACAGAATCTTTGTGGTTTCATGTTTCTGACACTCAAGAGTTAGACTCCCTTTTGTGATGAGACAGTGTGGGTATTGCATTCACAGTATCAGTCTATGAACCAACAACAGGTTCTCCTAACATCCTCGATGTGCTACTGAGGAATCGGGGAAAGAAGGGAATGAGATATGTTCATCATCCTCTTTCTCTCTTCCAGTTATAAAGGCAAGAGCTTGGCTGGGCGCAGTGGCTCAGGCCTGTAATCTCAGCACTTTGGGAGGCCGAGGTGGGCGGATCACGAGGTCAGGAGATGAAGACCATCCTGGCTAACATGGTGAAACCCCGTCTCTACAAAAAAATACAAAAAAAATTAGCCGGGCATGGTGGTGGGCGCCTGTAGTCCCAGCTACTTGGGAGGCTGAGGCAGGAGAATGGTGTGAACCTGTGAGGTGGAGCTTGCAGTGAGCTGAGATCGCGCCACTCACTGCACCCCAGCCTGGGCGACAGAGCGAGACTCCGTCTCAAAAAAAAAGAAAGAAAAAGAAAAAAAAAAAGGCAAAAGCCTGGTGTTAGCGGTTTGATAAAAAAAATATTGTAGCATGTGCAAGCCTGAGCACCGTGCTGGGCTCACACTGTCTAATAACTTACTATTTTGGTTGACTGAATATTGTTCAAGGTCTTTACCCTAGGGGGAAATATGTGATTTTTACGTGATTCCTAGCTGCTTTGCATACATTCTCTCCTTTAATCTTCACAACAGCCCTGTGGGGATGTATACTATTGTTATCTCCATTTTACAGATGAAGAATTTATGTAACTTGATCATGGACTCCACCTACTAAGTTGGGGAAAGCTGGATTTGAACCCTGGTCTGTCAAAATCCAAAGGCCATGTTATTAACCACTGTATTATTTTTAAATCATGAACTTTAATGTTTACTTTGTAAAATCAAAGCATGCTGAAACTTCACAAAATACTTTGGCAAGGACCAACCTAAATTCCAAAGTAATGATCCTGCTCTCCTAAGCTAAGCTTTAGATTTTTGAAATGACAAACAAACAAAAAATCAATGGCACTGGGAATTATGTTACTTTCCACAGAATCCTTATAAGCCAAAGTGGGTGAAGATGAGGTATGGAGCATGGTATTTGAACCCCAAGTTGTGGAAAAAGCAAAGAGTAGACGAGCCTCTGGTTGACCCTGAGGTCTCACATAAGGCTCAAGAGGAGAATTTTAAAAAGGAGCTGCAGGAACAGGTATGTATTTATACTGAGATTTGATCATCTGAGCTTAAGATGATCACAGTGCATCTGCCACCCTCATACTGAACCAGACTCTGTGGCGTAATACAAAGGCTCCTGAAAGCCCTCCACCTTGCATATTGAATTCAGCAAGGAGAAAGCTAAGTAATGTTAAGGAGAATGTGTAATATGCAAGACTTGGAATCTCCTGGCTTTGTGGTAGACATGACATCTCTAAAGATTGGACAGCTACTCATGCTATTCCACAATTCTTGGAACAATTTATTCCAAGGATAATTGTTCAAAGGGTGGTGTGACTTGGTACGACCACCTCAGTGCCCAGAATAGATGTGATGTCATGAGTTATCTTTGGCTAACAAAATGTGAAGCTTGTTTCCTATCAGCTATTGGTGAATGTCAAAAAATTCAAAATTTCAACCAGGAAATTTCTTTTAAGCAATTCATTTGAGTTGCAGGATCTGTCTGAGAGGAAAGGGACAAAGGTTAAGCACTGTTTGATATTGCAAAGCAACAAACACTCGCAACAAGGGTGTGCTCTAATTTTACTACACATAAACTCTGCCTGCTCATTGCTTGTGTAAAAGTAGCTAGTGGAAAGAAGATACTCATTATGGCCCTGGAAATTTGGAAATATTGATGCAACACTTGCATAGTACTCTAATGAGGGTATTTGCAAACCTCTTCTCTTTTTCAACAGACCCCAAACTTCTCCCAGATAACAGACGTGAAAACACTTCGAGAAAGTAAAATACAATACAAATTAGACTTATTATTCTTCAGTAATTACTCATCAATTGTCTTCTTCAGATTGGAAAGCTAAGACAGGAAGGAAGGTCATTTTAATCTTTTCCAGTACTGAATATAAATTCTTATTTTCAGGTGTGAGGTATGATACAAATTTATGAGCACCCCATGTTTATATAAGTCCCAAAATTATGTAAATAATGTTTGGCAGAATTTCTTAGTATGGTTTTTGGAAAGCCTAAGTTTATGTGAATTTAATATATAACATAAAGCTATTCCAGTTGCACTTTTATTATAAAAGGTAACATCATTTTCTCAAATTAAATATTTAAAAAGAAAAATAGCTACAAACTTTTGCTTTAAGGTATCTAGAGTTCTCTTTTTAAAAGCATATTCTTAATTACTAATTCTTAAAGACTTCAAAAGTTTTACAAAACATATTTCATTTTGATGACAAATGCTATAAAGATGTTTGCCAAAATGGTTACAGTGAGCTAATAAAGTAGCATTATTTAAATATAATTGATATAACTTGTATAATAAAAGATTGTTTATCAGGCAGTTTAGACACAGGGAGGATTCATAACAATGGAATTGTTCTACAATAATTTTTATAAATCACACCTTTTTAATACCTGAGGAATGATTTACCTTATCGACTATAGGTGGTACCACTAGGCTGTGGCACCCCAGTTTACAAGACACATGCACTGTGGGGTACTGGTAAGAGACAGTAACTATGACAACATGACTGTCTTTCTGGGAACTCGTGAGTTTTGACTATTCTTGATAGATTTGTTTTGGAAGGTGAAATGGTTTTAAAGTACTGAATTGAAATTATGTAAACTTATGCATCCAATTTTTAAATTAAAATAAATGTAAAGAAAAACTAAAAAGATGCATAAATATTGTAGATGTTGGGACTGATCAAATCATTTTTGATTGTTCTGTCCTTTGAAGTTAAGATCTATGATTTGTGGACATACTGTTAATCTTAACTAGGTTAGATTCCAGACATCATAGGTCAATAATTGTCTAATTGCTAAAATGTGTTGCCCATCCTTAATATGGGGATAAGGAAAAGGCTAGGGGAAGGAGAGAAAGCTGGACATCTTTAAAAGCCTTCATATTCATCAACTCATGAACATTACACACATATTCAAAAACAAGAAGGATATGGGTTAAAATGAGATACTTTATAAAGAACTAAATGCTTTTAATGAGAACAAATATGAAATCAAGCTTCTGATGGCTGACCCCTTTCTTCAAATGTGGGTACTCTTTTAGGAGGAGTTACTTGCAGACCTTCACGGAACAGTTGCCTTTAAGGATTTCATTCTAAGCAGGGGCTACAGGATGCCACGTGTGAGTAAAGGGTCCTTTCAGAAGGCCCTGCTGAGGGGCTTCATGGCTCACAGTTGTTGACGGGAAGAGGTTATGACCCTGACAAACCCAAATAGTTCTCTTACAGGCACATACCAAGACAGGCCCCTGGAAGAAAGGGCGTGCTTCTCCCCAGACGGGGACTCAGAGATAGGATATGGCATTTTGCCCTTTTTATTCTGCCTATTTGGTTTCTGCTACTATCAGAGATACTATTTCCCTGCTGATCTTTGACTCATCTTCCTTGGATTTGGCCTCAATAGGAGGTCTATGTACAGGGCATGGGCCTTGCAAATTCCAACTGTTACTCAACACCCTGAATTCTCTAGGATGTTTTCAAGTCTCCTTTACATCCCGGTCTAAGGACAAAGAGCTGTGGCTTGGGTTAGGACAAAATAGCGTTGGGATTTGCAATTTCATCATTGCACTATTAGCTCTGCCTCAAGTAGAAACAGGCTAAGGCAAAAGTTCACTTCCTGGGGGGCCTGGCCAGTGTCTTCTGTCTTTTTTCCCTTTCTTCGTTTCTGCCTCCTGGTTTCCCCTCACTAACTTGTAAAGCTGGCCCCAGCATCTCCACACAATGTGGTCCCCCTTTGGACAATCACTTGTAACAGGGTTGGGGTGGGAGGTTGGCAGAAGGGAATATGGAGTGGGAGGGCCTGCTGCCTCGAGCAGTGTGCCCATATCAGCCCTGTCACTGCAGCAGGAGACTAGATAGGCATCTGGGGCTGAAGTCATAGCTGATAATGTCAAGCATTTGTCCACTGTCCTCTGTGTGCACGTACCTTGCGGTCTTTAGGGGACAGTGCAACTGAGATGGTCAGAAGTTTCTGGAAATGGGAGATTTGATTTCTGTTTTTCCAAGAGTGATAGAACTAACAATAGCTGATACTGCTAACAAATAAATGTAGGACGAAGTTCAGAATCAGACTGGTTTCAAAGTTAAATCAGGCAACTCTAGAGCATGAGATGGAGATTTGAGACTGGGAAACTCCATTATAGAACTGGTTTGGAGGAACTCCTTTAGCTTTGAACATCAATACTAGGTCTGCTAGATATATTTAATATACAAATAACTGCCTAATCTGTATATAAGGTTTGCATAACTATATTTATATATAATATATAAAATATAAAATATGCATCTATAGCTTTAATATTACATAATTATGTGTTTATGAGTCCATATTAGATATGTAAAGATGTACTTCTGTGGTATATGTGTGTGTATATATAAATCCTTATTTGCCATTGATATTATTGTGGCTCATTTTTGTATCTTAACATTTTTAGTGGCAAAACACACTTCTTTTTTTCATTTTGATGTGTTCCCTATTGATTTAATCCATGCTGTTCATGAACATTTAGTTCAGTTTTGGGCAAAAGGAGGCATGCCTGACACACTGGCTATTGCAGGATCTGGCCAGCAGCCCGCAATGCAACGGGGCTCTCTCTTTGTTCCCAGGCGGATTGGCAGGTTGAGACATAATAGACACACACAAGATAGTGAAAGCTGGGTCCAGGGGTGTCACCGCCTTCTGGTCCCACGGTGCCAGCAATGCACTGGATATACCAGCATTTATTATTAAGTTTAGTGAGGGTGGGGTTAGGTTAGTGAGAGATTTAGGGTCATTTGATTGTGAGGTGAGATGGTCACATGGGGATGAAGTAATTCTTTAACATAACATTTGTATGTAGAAGTACAGTATACAGAGATAAGAATTTACAATATAGTGTGTGCGTCAATAATTTCTAACAGAACCTTAAAATAGAAACACAATCTTTCCATAATCTATGATTAGCAAGATATTAATCAGCAGTAACAGTTGCCACAAAAGCTGGTTACAAACAATCCATGGAAAGAGGAGGTGAAGCTAGACAACCGGTTAGACCAGAAATTCTCAGAAGGGAGTATGCCTTAACCCTAAAGAGGCCTAGAAGAGCCGCGGCAAGATGAGGGCATTTATAGCCCTATCTTATCCATATGGACAGGCGCCCCCCATGCGTCCGTTTATAGGCTTTCCACAAGGGTCACATTCCATTCCCAGAGCTATGAACATCTGCTTTTCTGGGATAGGAATCTTGGTGATGTGCAACCTCCCTGACTGCACGTCCGTTCATAGGCTCTCTGCAGGGGGAAGCACATCATGCGCTGTTGGCTCGTTCTGGCAGCCCAACCTGGCATTGTCTTTACACAATCCTGCATGCAATTTTGTATTTACAATAATCAGGAGCATTTCATCTTTTATTCCGTAGCAATAGTTTCAGGGGGTCTCCCTACATCTGGCTGTCCTCTTTTCAGTCACATTGACTAGAGAAATGATGCCCCTGGTCACAACAGAGTCCTCTGAGAACACCTGTCACTCAAAACCCTACAATATTTTGTCCCTTTATTCTTACATCCTATATTCTTATTTTATCAATAAGATTTCAACTGAAGGAGAGAAGGGGCTCTATCACAGGGAATAAGATATATATGCATATACACACACAGAGTATATAAATATATGTGTGTGTACATGTGGGTGTGTGTATACACAGTTATTATTTACTTAAATCTATATGTGAACATTCATTCTTTTTTTTAACCTCCTGTGTACATTCACATATGTTATGTGAACATATGCACTTACCTACACATTCCAGTATCTGCTGCTGGATTAACTACTTGATGCATCACCCACAGCCTCATTCCCTCTGCTGCACGGATGGATCCCAAGCCTTAGTAGCAGGGATGGGCAGCACAAGGCTATGTTGAGCTGGGCTGGGCCAGACTTGGGCACAGAACAAGTGTGAATTCCATCTGAGTGTTTCTGATACTGTGTGACTACCTTCCAAAGACCAACATCTATCATGGTCAGATTATTAACATGTGATTTTGCATAGTGTAAGGATATATATTAGAGTGTGAAATTTTGAGTTAGGTATGGTAGTGGTTGTGGGGAGGACTGTACTGTGCAAGTTTTGTTTGTCAATCTAATGAAGGTTCTCTCATTTTTTTTTAGTTCCTTGAGAATATGTATATCGGGAAGGAATGTAAACATGCATGTAATAAGACTCCTATAAAACGAACTCAAGCATAGAAGAATCGTAGGAGAATTATTAGGCAGATTTTATTACTATGTACTTGGCTATTTCTCTGTCTCCTTTTAAAGATTAAACAGAATTTATGATGAGTGTCCCACTGTGGATGTTCAACTTTGACTTGGCAACATCTGTAAATGTAATACCTGATGGTTATAAGCATTTCTCAATGGATTTCTGCTTCAGTTAATCAACATTTTGTATACTTTATCACCCATGAGATCAATATTCACATGTAATCTTCTCATATTTTTGTGGCACGTGAATATTATATAGGTATATCAACTATTGGTAAAAATAAATAAAGGCATAAATAAAAACAGACTTACTCTATTGCCTTTTTCCCAGGTTTTTCCCCTGGTATTGAATGAGTACCTCCTTTCCTCTTCCTTTACAATATTATTTTCTTTCATTTTGAATTAAATTTACTGAGATATTTTTTCCTTTTGTCCGCATTGCCATGGGTGGATATGGTCTGTTTGGCCCCGCTAAATCTTATGTTGCAGCTTGATCCCCAGTGTTGGACGTGGGGGCTGGTTTGAGATGTTTGAGTCATGGGGGTGGATCCCTCGTGAATGGCTTGGTGCCATTCTCACAGGAGTGAGTGAATTCTCACTCTTAGTTCCTGTGAGAACTGGTTATTTTAAAGAGCCTGGCTCCTCCTCCTCTCTCTTGCTTGTTCTCTCACCATGTGATGTCTGCACATGCTAGCTCCCTTTTGCCTTTTGCCACGAGTGGAAGAATCCTGAAGCCCTCACCAGAAGCAGATGCTGGCACCATGCTTCTTGTACACCATGTAGAGCTATGAGCCAAATAAATTTCTTTTCTTAAAAATTACCCAGCCTCAGGTATTCCTTTGTAGCAACACAAATGGACTAAGACGGGCATGTTAGTGTTGATAATAAATGTGTATCTATAACATAAGGTCATAGGTCAGAAGGTTTAATGGAAACTCAAGATGACATGTATTTTAATTACCTTTTAAAATTATATTTTATTTTAAAATGTTAATACTGTCTGGGTGTGACCACTCACTCCTATAATCCCAGTGCTTTGGGAGGTCAAGTCAGGAGGATGGCTTGAATCCAGTAGTTCAAGGCTGCAGTGAGCTATAATCATACCAGTGCATGATTATATCTTCAGCCTAGGTGACAGAGTGAGATCCTGTCTCTAAAAAAAAGTTAATGCTCATATTAGGAAAATCAGAAAACATAGACTAGCAAAAAGAACATAGAAAATACTAATTCTTCCTATAGAGTTAGCAGTAACTGCTCTTTGCTCACTGGAATGTATCCTAGATTTTTTTCTATGAAACATATAGGGAATAATTTAATCAAAAAAGGATTTATTGAAAGGAAATTATTTATTAAAAACATATTCTGTCCACAGAGTATCTTTTTTTTTAACTTTTACTTTAAGTTCCGGGATACATGTGCAGAATGTTCAGGTTTGTTACATTAGGTATACATGTGTCATGGTGGTTTGCTGCACCTATCAACCTGTCATCTAGGTTTTAAGCCCTGCATGCATTAGGTATTTGTCCTAATGCCCTCCCTCCCCTTGCCCTCCACCCTCTGGCTGGCCCCTGTGTATGATGTTCCCCTCCCTGTGTCCATGTGTTCTCATTGTTCAACTCCCACTCATGAGTGAGAACATGTGGTGTTTGGTTTTCTGTTCCTGTGTTAGTTTGCTGAGGATGATGGTTTCCAGCTTCATCCATGTCCCTGCAAAGGATGTGAACTCATTCTTTTTTATGCTGCATAGTATATGTGCCACATTTTCTTTAATCCAGTCTATCATTGATGGGCATTTGGGTTGGTTTCAAGTCTTTGCTATTGTAAATAGTGTTTCAACAAACATACATGTGCTAGAATGATTTATAGTCCTTTGGGTGTATACCCAGTAATAGGATTGCTGGGTCAAATGGTACTTCTGGTTCTAGATCCTTGAGGAATCACCACACTGTCTTCCACAATGGTTGAACTAATTTACACTCCCATCAACAGTGTAAAAGCATTCCTATTTCTCCACATCCTCTCCAGCATCTGTTGTTTCCAGACTTTTTAATGATTGCCATTTTAACTGGCATGAGATGGTATCTCATTGTGGTTTTGATTTGCATTTCTCTAATGACCAGTGATGATGAGCTTTTTTTCATATGTTTGTTGGCCACATAAATGTTTTCTTTTGAGAAATGTCTGATCATATCCTATACCCACTTTTTGATGGGGTTGTTTGTGTTTTATTTTGTAAATTTGTTTAAGTTCCTTGTAGATTCTGGATATTAGGCCTTTGTCAGATGGATAGATTGCAAAAATTTTCTCCCATTCTGTAGGTTACCTGTTCATGCTGATGATAGTTTCCTTTGCTGAGCAGAAGCGCTTTAGTTTAATTAGATCACATTTGTCAATTTTGGCTTTTGTTGCAATTGCTTTTGGTGTTTTAGTCATGAAGTCTTTGCCCATGCCTATGTTCTGAATGGTATTGCCTAGGTTTTCTTCTAGAGTTTTTATGGTTTTAGGTTTTATGTTTAAGTCTTTAATCCATCTTGAGTTAATTTTTATATAAGGTGTAAAGAAGAGGTCCAGTTTCTGTTTTCTGCATATGGCTAGCCCATTTTCCTAGCACCGTTTATTAAATAGGGAATCCTTTCCCCATTGCTTGTTTTTGTCAGGTTTGTCAAAGATCAGATGGTTGTAGATGTGTGATGTTATTTCTGAGGCCTCTGTCCTGTTCCATTGGTCTATCTGTCTTTTTGGTACCAGTACCATGCTGTTTTGTTTACTGTAGCCTTGAAGTATAGTTTGAAGTCAGGTAGCATGATCCCTCCAGCTTTGTTCTTTTTGCTTAAGATTATCTTGGCTATATGGGCTCTTTTTTGGTTCCATATGAAATTTAAAGTAGCTTTTTCTAGTTCTATGAAGAAAGTCAATGATAGCTTGATGGGAATAGCATTGAATCTATAAATTGCTTTGGACAGTTATGGCCATTTTCACAATATTGATTCTTTCTCTCCATGAGCATGGAATGCTTTTCCATTTGTTTGTGTCCTCTCTTATTTCCTTGAGCAGTGGTTTGTAGTTCTCCTTGAAGAGTTCCTTCACGTCCCTTGTAAGCTGTATTCCTAGGTGTTTTATTCTCTTTGTAGCAACTGTGAATGGGAGTTCACTCATGATTTGGCTCTCTGCTTGTCTATTATTTGTGTATAGGAATGCTTGTGATTTTTGCACATTGATTTTGTATCCTGAGACTTTGATGAAGTTGCTTATCAGCTTAAGGAGATTTTGGGGCTGAGGCGATGGGGTTTTCTAAATATACAATCATGTTGTCTGCAAACAGAGACAATTTGACTTCCTCTCTTCCTAATTTAATATTTCTTTCTTTCTCTTGCCTGATTGCCCTGGCCAGAACTTCCAATACTATGTTGAATAGGAGTGGTGAGAGAGGATACCCTTGTCTTGTGCCAGTTTTCAAAGGGAATGCTTCCAGCTCTTGCCCATTCGATATGATATTGGCTATGTGTTTGTCCTAAATAGCTCTTATTATTTTGTTCCATCAGTACCTAGTTTATTGAGAGTTTTTATCATGAAGGGGTGTCGAATTTTATTGAGGGCCTTTTCTGCATCTATTAAGATAATCATATGGTTTTTGTCATTTGTTCTGTTTATGTGGTGGATTATGTTTATTGATTCGTGCATATTGAACCAGCCTTGGATCTCAGGGATGAAGCCGACTTGACTGCAGTGGATAAGCTTTTTTATGTGCTGCTGGATTCGGGTTGCCAGTATTTTACTAAGGATTTTTGCATTGATGGGCCTTTTTTGGTTGGTAGGCTGTTAATTACTGCCTCAATTTCAGAACTTGTTATTGGTCTATTCAGGGATTCGACTTCTTCCTGGTTTAGTCTTGGGAGGGTGTATGTGTCCGGGTATTTATTCATTTCTTCTAGATGTTCTAGTTTGAGTAGAGTTGTTTATAGTATTATTTGATGGTAGATTGTATTTCTGTGGGATCAGTGGTGATATCCCCTTCATCATTTTTTATTGTGTCTATTTAATTCTTCTCTCTTTTCTTCTTTATTAGTCTGGCTAACAGTCTATCTATTTTGCTAATCTTTTAAGAAAACCAGCTTCTGGATTGTTTGATTTTTTGAAGGGTTTTTCTTGTCTCTATCTCCTTCAGTTCTGCTCTGATCTTAGTTATTTCTTGTCTTCTGCTAGCTTTTGAATTTGTTTGGTCTTGCTTTTCTGATTCTTTAAATTGTGATGTTAGTGTGTCGATTTTAGACCTTTCCTGCTTTCTGATGTGGGCATTTAGTGCTACAAATTTCCCCTGAACACTGCTTTAGCTGTGTCCTGGAGATTCTGGTACGTTGTATCTTTGTTCTCACTGGTTTCAAAGAACTTCGTTATTTCTGCCTTAATTTTGTCATTTACCAGTAGTCATTCAGGAGCAGGTTGTTCAGTTTCCATGTAGACATGCAGTTTTGAGTGAGTTTCTTAATCCTGAGTTCTGATTTGATTGCACTGTGGTCTGAGTGGATGTTTGTTATGATTCTTCTCCTTTTGCATTTGCTGAGGAGTGTTTTACTTCCAATTATGTGGTCTATTTTAGAGTAAGTGCTATGTGGTGCTGAGATGAATGTACATTCTGTTGATTTGGGGTGGAGAGTTCTGTAGATAGGTCTGTTTAGTCCAGAGTTGAGTTCAAGTCCTGAATATCCTTGTTAATTTTCTATCTCGTGGATCTAATATTGACAGTGAGGTGTTAAAGTCTCCCACTATTATTGTGTGGGAGTGTAAGTCTCTTTGTAGGTCTCTAAGAACTGTTTTTATGAATCTGGGTGCTCCTGTATTGGGTGCATATGTATTTAGGAGAATTAGCTCTTCTTGTTGCATTGATCCCTTTACCATTATGTAATGCCCTTCTTTGTCTTTTTTGATCTTTGTTGGTTTAAAGTCTATTTTATCAGAAACTAGGATTGCAACCCCTGCTTTTTTTTTTTTTTTTTTTTTTTGCTTTCCATTTGCTTGGTTAATATTCCCCCATCCCTTTATTTTCAGCTTATATGTATCTTTGCATGTGAGATGGGTCTCCTGAATATAGCACACTGATTGGTCTTGACTGTATCCAATTTGCCAGTCATGTCTTTTATCTGGGGCATTTAGCCCATTTACATTTAAGGTTAATATTGTTATGTGTGAATTTGATCCTGTCATCATGATGTTAGCTGGTTATTTTGCACATTAGTTGATGCAGTTTCTTCATAGTATCACTGGTCTTTATATTTTGGTGTGTTTTTGCAGTGGCTGGTAGCAGTTTTTCCTTTCTATGTTTAGTGCTTCCTTCTGGAGCTCTTGTAAGGCAGGCCTGGTGGCAACAAAATCCCTCAGCGTTTGCTTGTCTGTAAACGATTTTATTTCTCCTTCACTTATGAAACTTAGTTTGGCTGGATATGAAATTCTAGGTTGAAAATTCTTTTCTTTAAGAATGTGGAATATTGGCCCCCACTCTCTTCTGGCTTGTAGGGTTTCTGCAGACAGATCCACTGTTAGTCTGATGGGCTTCCCTTTGTAGGTAACCCGACCTTTGTCTCTGGCTGCCCTTAACATTTTTCCCTTTGTTTCAACCTTGGTGAATCTGACGATTATATGTCTTGGGGTTGCTCTTCTCGAGAGTATCTTAGTGGTGTTCTCTGTATTTCCTGAATTTGAATGTTGGCCTGTCTTGCTAGGTTGGGGAAGTTCTCCTGGATAATATTCTGAAGTGTATTTTCCAACTTGTTTCCATTCTCCCCATCACTTTCAGGGACCCCAATCAATCATAGGTTTGGTCTTTTCACATAGTCTCATATTTTGTGGAAGCTTTGCTCATTCCTTTGCATTCTTTTTTCTCTAATCTTGTCTTCATGCTTTATTTCATTAAGCTGGTCTTCAATCTCTGATATCTTTTCTTCTGCTTGATCGATTCGGCTATTGATACTTGTGTATGCTTCACGAAGTTCTCATGCTGTGTTTCTCAGCTCCATCAGGTCATTTATGTTCTTCTCTAAACTTGTTATTCTAGTTAGCAGTTCCTGTAACCTTATGTCAAGGTTCTTAACTTCCTTGCATTGGGATAGAACATGCTCCTTTAGCTCAGGGGCGTTTGTCATTAGCTACTTTCTGAAACCTCCTTCTGTCAATTCGTCAACCTCATTCTCTGTCCAGTTTTATGCACTTGCTGGAGAGGAGTTGCGATCATTTGGAGAAGAAGAGGCATTCTGGTTTTTGGAATTTTCAGCCTTTTTGCACTGTTTTTTCCTCATCTTCGTGGATTTATCTATGTTTGATCTTTGAGGCTGATGACCTTTGAATGAGGTTTCTTGTGTGGGTGTCCTTTTTGTTGATGTTGGTGTTACTGCTTTCTGTTTGCTACTTTTTCTTCTAACAGTCAGGCCCCTCTGCTGCAGGTCTGCTGGAGTTTGCTGGAGGTCCACTCCAGACCCTATTTGCCTGGGTATCACCAGTGGAGACTGCAGAACAGCAAAGATTGCTGCCTGCTCCTTCTTCTGGAAGCTTCATCTCGGAGGGCCCCCAGCCTGATGCCAGCCAGAGCTCTCCTGTATGAGGTGCCTGTTAACCCTCGTTGGGAATTTTCTCCCAGTCACGAGGCACAGGGATCAGGGACCCACTTGAGGAGGCAGTCTGTCCCTTAGCAGAGCTTGAGTGCCATGCTGGGAGAATCCTCCTTGTCAGGATCCACTGCTGTCTTCATAGCAGGCAGGCAGGCAGGAACATTTAAGTCCGCTGAAGCTCGCCCACAGCTGCCCCTTCCCCCAGGTGCTCTGTCCCAGGGAGATGGGAGTTTTATTTATAAGCCCCTGACTGGGGCTGCTGTCTTTCTTTCAGAGATGCCCTGCCCAGTGAAGAGGAATCTAGTGAGGGAGTCTGGCCACAGTCACTTTGCTTTGCTTTGTTTGGTTCTACCCAGTCCTTAGCATGGTCAGGGGAAAAGCCACCTACTCAAGCCTCAGTAATGGTGGATGCCCCTACCCCCACCAAGCTTGAGTGTCCCAGGTTGACTTCAGACTGCTGTGCTGGCAGCGAGAATTTTAAGCCAGTGGTTCTTAGCTTGCTGGGCTCCATAGGAGTGGGACCTGCTGAGTGAGACCACTTGGCTCCCTGGCTTCAGTCCTCTTTCCAGGAGAGTGAACAGTTCTGTCTCACTGGGGTTCCAGGTGCCACTGGGGTACGAAAAAAAAAAGTCCTGCAGCTAGCTTGGTGTCTGCCCAAATAGCCGGCCAGTTTTGTGCTTGAAACCCAGGGTCCAGGTGGTGTAGGCACACAAGGGAATCCCCTGGTCTGCAGATTACAAAAACTGTGGGAGAAGCGTAGTATCTGGGCCGGATAGCACAGTCCCTCATGGCTTCCCTTGGCTTGGGGAGGGAGGTCTCCAGCCCCTTGCACTTCCTGGGTGAGGCGAGGCTTCACCCTGCTTCTGTTCACCCTCCATGGGCCACATCCACTGCCTAACTAGTCCCAATGACACGAACAGGGTACCTCAGTTGGAAATGGAGACATCACCCACCTTCTGCGTTGTTCTTGCTGGTAGCTGCAGATAGGAGCTGTTCCTATTCATCTTCCGAGATCCCCTGCTTTTCATCTTGATCCACAGAATATCTTTATGGACAGAGGCTCGGATTTGAGTCTGCCCTCCCAGGAACAATACCCGAATTCATGCCTCAAAACTGAGCTGGTGAACACATCTCTATTGATGCCCTTGGCATAGACATGGCAACCAGCACAGAAGTCACCATCATCGGATGCTGGAGTTACCCCCAGGGCCACCGCCACTGCTGTCTTTGAACATAGATGCAACACCAGTGCCAGCACCTTACCCAGCAGCAGCATCCATGCCCAGTGTGGGTTCTGCCTACTCATCTCAGGGCCTCTGATGAGGCACTTGACTGGCGGAGCCAGATCCATGCCTATGAGTGAAGTAGGCAAAGAAAAGTAGTATATGGCATTTCTAGCTCCTACAGTGTAAGGGGACTCTGCCCCCATAGGTCAGGGGGTTCAGGTGCCTCTTAGAATATGGAGTTCAGATGACTAGACTCTTGAATGCCCAATATCAATATCTACTTTTTTCATAAAGAAAAAAGCATAAGAAACAAACAAAAAAAAACACCTTTTTTCTAATTAATACAACCATCCCTCCTGCAGAAGAGGACACAATCATGTTCTCAAAAGTGATGAGATCAAAGTTGTATCCATTACTGCATTTGCCTTCAAATACAAAATCCCTGGGGGCTGGCATTTCATCCTCTGGGTCTGTGATGACCTCATCTCAGTAATCTGTATGCTGAACTGACTACATAGTAAATTTGATCACCAATAACACACCCTTTGTGGAGAAAGAGACAAGAGGAAGAAACTTAAAAAAATGGCATATACATGACATAGCAAGGAAGAAAATGCAGATAGATGCAACAGTATTCATTTCTACAACTGGTCAAGAAACCATAGTTCCTATATATAACTTCCCTTCTCCACTTCCCATTTCACATTCTTTTCACCTTTGGCCAGTCCCTTAACTGTTACAAAATATTTACTTAAGAGAGTGACCTAAACTTTTATTCACAAAGCGCCTGAGTCTTGCTGGTCCTGACCAGCCAGGACATTTTTATTAGTAGACATGACAACACTAGGTGCAACTCCAAGGGGTCCTTTGATTTCCATGACTCTACTGTCAATCAGTTTTCACTTGCTGTTGATGATTCATATAGTTCTCTCCTTTTCTTGTTCTTCAGGGATCATGAGGAGTCCATACAATGACCAGGTGGCAGTCTCAGATTCTAATTCAATGGAACTATTATTTTTTTTTCTACTGATAGACACCTTGTCTCAAGCTTCTAAATCACCAGAGCCCAGTTCATGGGGCTAAGAAGTAACAGTTTTGCAAGTGGTTCTGAAGGAGGTGCTCCTCCTGATGCTACACCCATGTATGCTGAATATGGGAAAAACAGCATATATTGGTTGCTGGTGCAGAATAAATAATGAATGTTGGTGTGGGCAGAAATTTGTTAGGCAGGGTCAGCAAATCCCAATCCAGAATAAGTTACTATTCCAGTAAAGATAAATTTCTGCCCCTTTCATGATAATGGAAGAGGTCTGGGACATTCTTTGAACCCACTCATTCAACGACCATTATGACCTCCTTCTAGCTTGCCTTCCTACTGTAGAGGCTGGAAAACTAATGGCTGCATTTCCCAAACTCTCTTAATGTTTCAGCTCATTAAAGTGCCCACATGTTTGGAAGTCCAAGGGAGCACCAAGGGGAGAGCTGATCCTCTGCAAGCCAGTCTGGCTTTCAGGTGCTGAGCAGCAGAGGCTACTGGAAGTGGTAGTCTGGAGGGAATCCACTTCGCTCCCCAGGCACATTGTTCCTAGCTTTGTTCCATTCAAACCTAATTCACATCAGGGATTTTAGTTTTATTTCCTGGACAAATAAATATTTAACAGAAGCAGTGGCCAGATCAGGTTTGATGAGGGAAATCCAAGTTGCTGAACCCCCGTGTAGCCTGTGATTCTGCTACTATGCCTTCTTCGCTCATTGGGCAACACTGGAGTGCCTGCAGAAAGGAGAGAGTTGGCATGCAGGGGCCAGGTCAACCTCTTCTCTTGACTATTGAGCACTTCCTCTCCAGTGGAGGCCTTTGGGTGGCATTCACAAAGAACCAAATATCCTCATACTCTGGATTCATTCTCAGAGATCCCATAGATACCTCTTCCTCTGAACATCTTTGTCACCAGACTTGCATTCTTGATCCTTCCATGTCTTGGCTGCTGAGCTACACTGTCAGCTAATGACCATTAACTGGTGATATCTGCACCTCATTTCCCCTTTCAGACAAAGTGGTCAGCAAGATAAAATGCTTAAAATTCTGCCTCCTGGAAGATTCCCCTTTGTTGATCCTCAGGGTCACCCTCAAGTTGGCCTGTAATGTTGCTGTAGTCCACTTGTGGCTGGTGCTGTCATATTGTGCTGGTTGCTGTCTAGTCAGTTGGACTTAGAGAACATACCATGAAGTCAGAGGTGTAGGCTGAGGAAAAAATGGTAATGTGGTAGGAGTGGGAACACCATGCAATTTGTTGTGTCTTCAATTTCTGCTCAAGCCCAATCTTATGTAGGAAACTTTCACTTGATCATAAGAAGCAATACAATTTGGTAATTTAATATGTGTACTTTGAAGCCAGGGAGCCTATGTTCTAACCAAGTCCTGCCACTTATTAGATATATGACTATGGTCAAATTGCTTTTATCCTCTCTCTGCTTCAATTTTCTCATCTAAAATAGGGATGATTACAATAACAGTACTATTTCCCAGAAATGTGGTGAGGATTAAAGGAAATGTTACAAGTAAAGTACTTAGAGCAGAGCTTGGCACACTGTGCACACACACTAAATGTCAGCTGACTTTATGGCGTGGTGAATCAGATAGTCCCCAGCTTATGATGAGCGCTAGCCATGAGATTAGGCTGCTGTATTTACCCGTGCTCAGCAACAAGCCAAGATCTGTTTCTCAAAAGGAGAAAAGTTACATGCCACAGAATCCGTGGCTTGGCTGCAAAACTCTCAGGCCTATGCTGGATGTTCCAAAGCTCCATTCAGCAGCCCTGTCTGCCACAGGCATTTCAATAACATTGGATCCACTGGATCAGAAGACAGAGCTTCCTGGACCAGTGAGAAAGCATACTCTTGCTTCAGGCTGCGCTAAAAATTGGCAACCTCTCAGATTATTAAAAAAACTAGCTGAAACAGCATGTCTAAATCTGGTCTCCAAAATTCAAAGACACACCATTATAGAGTATTTCCAACACCCAGTTATAATACATATAAATAATCTGAGCAGCATAGATAATAATAAAAAGCTGTCAACTAGGAAGTGATGAGTTTGTAATTATCTTTGTTTTTCACATCATTTATTTAACTGTAAGTATATATAATTTGTTTTAATAATGGTTGTGTTTAGCAATCAGCTCACTAAATTCTTGAAAATTTGTCAGTTGACCTTTGTGAGTTGGTACAACCTGTCTCTAGCACCTTATTGACTGTAGAATTCAAGGCAATGAGGGATGTTAGGAGCAAAGAATGAAGAGAATTGTTTTCCCCTACCTCCAGTAAGGTTACTCCCACAAAGAATGACATCACAGAGTCTTCATGAAAGATGAAAAAAGCCTCATCATGAAGGGAGATTTTCTCTGACGAGGAAGGCTGCATTAATTCAGGTGTGCCAAGAAGCAGATGGCAAGATGGGAATAGATGTTCTTGAGCTTTACTGAAGGAAGGAATGGGAAAAGATAGAGAGAGCTTTAGACTGTGATGCCTGTCTGATGCCTGTGGAAGGAATAAGGGAAGGAAAGAAGATTGGTGTAAGAAGAATCTTGGACTGCAGCACAATTCAAATAAAGGTTTCGCCAGTCCAGCAGGAAGTCCTCAAGTTGAAGTTGCCTAGAGGAGGAGTTTCACTTCTTGCCAGAATGGGACTACCTTGGTGCTTCTGGCATGCTCAGTCATTGGTTAGGGGTAGCCCATGAGAAGCGTGGCCCCAGTGTGAGGGTGGAGGATCCAGGGAGGCAGCAATTTGGTCCACCAGCCAATGATGCTCTCTGCAGCAGATGATCTGAGTAGCATATTTTCATAGGGTTGGGAGTTTAGGGTACTTGGAGCCCACCGTATCTTCCCATATGTTCCCATTTCAGGATTCAGGGTCTCACTTTTTCCAAACAATGTTCTGTCTTCACATAAGGTATCCTAAAAACCTGTGAATTCAAATGATATCTTAACTTAGCAAACTAAACAGTCAATTATCTCTCTCTCCCCCAGTTCAACAGTTTCAAGACATATTTCTTTAGAAAATTCCAAAGAGCCCCTGATTTGGGGATTTGTGTTTGTTTTAAAATATGTCCACAAATTGGCTGGGCCGGTGGCTCACGCCTGTAATCCCAGCACTTTGGTGTGCCAAAGGCGGGTGGATCATGAGGTCAGGAGATCAAGACCATCCTGGCTAACACGGTGAAACCCCATCTCTACTAAAAAATACAAAAAATTAGCTGGGTGTGGTGGCAGGCAACTGTAGTCCCAGCTACTCGGGAGGCTGAGGCAGGAGAATGTCCTGAACCCAGGAGGCAGAGCTTGCAGTGAGCCGAGATCACACCACTGCACTCCAGCCTGGGCGACAGAGCAAGACTGTTTAAAAAAAAAAAAAAAAGTCCACAAATTATTTGATACTTTTTCAAAATGTGGTGTCTAATTCCCTCCACTCAAGTGTAGTTAGTGACTATAGTTAGTGGGCTGTACTTAGCAACTTGCTTCTAATGAAGACAATGTGGGAAAGGTGATGATGCCTGATTTCTGAGTCCCAATCACATCAGGTGAAATTGTGGCTTCCTTCTTGTTCTCTTGGATCATCTGCTCTGGGAGTGTCTAACTGCCATGTTGTGAGGACACTAAAGTTGTCTATGGAGAGGCCCACATAGCAAGGAACTAAAGCCTTCTTCTAGCAGCCATGGGGCAAGCCACCTAGGAAGTGGATCCTCCACTCCCTAGTAAGTCTTCAGATGAGACTGCAACCCCTGCTGACATCCTGACTGTAGTCTTACAGGAGGTCCTGAGCCAGAACCACAAAGTTGCTCTTGAATTCTTGAATCACAAAAACCACTATAATGTTTGTTGTTTTAAGCCATTAAGCTTAAGATTTACTTGTTAAGCAGTAATAGGTAACTAATATAGATTTTGTTACCTGGAAGTGGAGTGCTGCTATAACAAGAACCTGAAGTGTGGGAGGGAGAAGAACTGGGTAGTGGGGTGGAAGCTGGAAAATTTTGAGAAGACTGTTAGTAAAAGCTTCAAGGGCCTTAAAAACACTGTTAGTAGAAGCCTTTGAGGAGGTGATAGCTTGTAGGAAAATGAGGTAATGTTATTGGAAAGTGGGAGAAACAGTCTCCTTGTTATGAAATAGCAAAAAGTTTAGCCCACATGGAATGTAGAAAAGGCAGCTGATGAGCTGGATGATCTAACGAAGGAGATTTTCATACAGAATGTTGAAGATACTGCCTGGTTTTCATTTGCTGCTTACAGCAAAATGCAAGAAGAAATAGATAAGCTAAAGCAGGACAGCTTAAAAAGAGGAACCAGGATTTTATGGTTTTGAAATGTCTAGCCTCTTGGATATCAGATAATGTTTAAATTAAGGAATGATTTGGGGCAAAGACAAAATCCAGGACATTGCCAGGAAAATATGGTCTAAAGAAGACTCCAAGGATGTAAGGATGTAACTGTTAAATCCTTTGTTAAGACCTCAGAAAGATAAAAGGTGTTGCCTCAGCGTACTGTTCAACTAGACAAAAGGCTCCCTAAAATTTTCTTAAGTGTGCTACAGTTTCTTTTGATCAAACAAATAAAGCTTCTAAGAAGCTGAAGATGTTGTTCTTCACCAGAAGCCCATGGTAGAGAAGGGCTTATCTTGAATTGATTTGTAGATTTGGCTTTTGAAAAATGGCATGGACCCAATAAGAGTCACAGGAAATCTGTAAAGTTTTTCAAAGAATTGTATTGGCATAAAAACTGCCAGCTTGGACTAAAAGGGACAAAGACAGTATGAAATGAAAAGAGGCCTCTGGATCTCCATAGTTCTACTGGCAGAAAGCAGACTGAGAGAACTTCTCAGCTACACATATGCGCTTCCATTATAGAACAGATGACTCAGAGGACATAACCAAGAAAGTGGAAACAAAGGCCATGCAGAATTATTCCTAGTTGAACAAAGTTCTAATTGAGGACCTTCTACAATTTCCTTGGCTGCTTTACAGAATTGCCATGGAGCAGTGACTCCTGTATGCCTCTATTTTTCTCCTATTTTTGGAATATGATTGTATATGGTGATTATATTGTGTCTGTTCTACTATTATATGTTGGGTGGTGTTACTGAGGGTGGGGGTGGGAGGGATAGGCATATAACTTTCTGTCTTCAGATTGAAAGGAAATGCATTAGAATAATTGTACTTAGGAAGTACATCTAAGCAGTTTCATCTGTACCTGGGCCTGATTCAGATTCTAACATTCTGGATTCCAAACTGATGCTGTAAAGGGGTTATGGGAGGATTTTGTAAGGGTGGGGCTATGGGGGTAAGTATATTTTGCATATGAAAAGAATGTAAGTAATTTGTGGCTAGAGAACAGATTGGTCTTGTCTTAAAATATGTTCACAAATTCTGTGATACTCTTTCCTTCAAAAGATGAAGCTTGATTCTGCTTTTCTTGAGTGTGGGCTGTGCTTAGTGGCTTATTTCTAAAGAATAGAATGTAGCAGAAGTAGCAATGTGTGATTCCAAAACTAGACTGTAAAAGGCATTGTGTTCCCTCTTTGCTTTCCCTGAGATCACATGCTCTGGTGCAGATTTTCTCAGCCCAGGCAATATTGATGTTTTGGATAGAATTTTTCTTATTATTCTTTGTTGTGAGGGGCTGTTCTGTGCTTTGTAGAATATTTAGTATCACCTCTGGCCTCTACTCACCCAAAATTCCCAGAAGTTGAATTGCTATGTCAAAGGATATATATACATGCAGCTACACACACACACACACACACACACACACACACACACACACACACACATGCACTCACATAGTTGTTTATTCTGTCTTGTTCTTTAAGGTTTTTGGATATAGAGTGTTAAGTTGCCTCCAAAAAGGTTGAATTTTTTCCCTATTAAAATATATTGTTTATATTTGAATTTATTTTTATCATTGGTGAACATTTTTAAAAATGAACATTTAAAAAATGACTTTGGTCTATTGCATTTCTTTGTGACTTAGCCCAATTTTCTCCTGGGGCATGAGCAATGGTGTGCTCACAGGGCCTGCTTTCACTGTGGGCAGAATAGGCAGTATTACACATTCTGGTTAGAAGAGGTGGGGAAGCCCTGCTTTCCCCCATCACCCTCCAAGGTAGGTGTGCAGGGTATAAAATTCTTACATTAGAAATGCATTATTTGCCCACTTTTTAATGGGATTATTAGTTCTTTTGCTGTTGAGTTACTTGTATATTTTGGATATTTGTCCCTTGTTGGATGAATAGTTTACAAATACATAATGAAATCTAAGTTGGCTATAGAATGAAATCTTGTCATTTGCAACAACATAGATGAAACTGGAGGATATTATATTACGTGAAATAAGCCAAGCACAGGAAGACAAATATTGCATGTTCTCATTCATATCCGGGAGCTAAAAAAGTTGACCTCGTGGAGGTAGAGGGCCAAATGATAGTTACCAGAGGCAGGGAAGGGTGTGTAGGGGGTGGGGGAGGAATAAAGAGAGAAGTTGGTTGGTTAATACAGACAGTTAGATAGAAGGAATTAATTGTAATATTTGACACCAGAGTAGCAAAGTACTATATATTTCAAAATACCTAGAAGAGAGGACTTGAAATGTTCCCAACACATAGAATGACGGATATTCTAAATACCCTGACTTGATCATTACACATTCTGTGCATGTAACAAATACCACCTGTACCCCATAAAAATGTACAAATATGACATATCAATAAAAAATGCATTATTTTAGTTTGTCCTCCCTCTAAACTGATTTTAAAATATCAAACAAGTTCACTGTAAGATACTGGTGACACATCAACTTTCTTTTTGACAAATGTTCACAGATAACAATATTTACAGTTCCGTGGTTGGGTGGATGGGTGGAATCAGAAAGCAGTTAAAGAATAATACTGAGGCCAGGTGCAGTGGCTCACACCTGTAATCCCAGCACTTTGGGAAGCTGAGGCGGGCGGGTCACAAGGTCAGGAGTTCGAGACAAGCCTGACCAACATGGTGAAACCCCGTCTCTACTAAAAATACAAAAATTAGCCAGGCGTGGTGGCACATGCCTGTAATCCCAGCTACTCAGGAGGCTGAAGCAGGAGAATCACTTGAACCCAGAAGGCGGAGGTTGCAGTGAGCCGAGATTGTGCCAACCACACTCCAGTGTGGGCAACAGAGTGAGACTCTGTCTTACAAAAAAAAAAAAAAAAGAATAATACCAAAAAGAGGAAGAAGACAAGAAACGAGATAAAGGGACACCCCAAACTTTGCCCTCATGGTGGTTTTGCTAGATCTGTCCTGGTCTAATCTACCTCATTCTCTCCCAAGAAGATAACTGTCAATGCTTTTAAAAAAATCTCTTGGACATTTACATCCTATATTTTGGTGGTACATGCTAGTGCTTGACCATTCTTGATATTCATTTATTCATTCACTCAATAAATACATATTTTGAGCCTCTACCGTGTAGGACACTAGGCACCCTATAGGTCACTGGGAGAAACCTATAAATTCCCTGCCCTTGTGAGCTTACAATCCAGTGAGGGAAACACACCTTTAATCAAAGAAGATAATATGGAGAGTGACAAGGGCAATTAATGGGGTGCAGGGATGGAGAATAGCAGAGGGCAAGCCTGCAGAAGTGAGGGCGAGGGCCAACTTTGGTTGGGGAGGATCTCTCTGAGGAGAAATTTGGCTTATATTCTCTCTAGTAACAGTGTGCACCTGGTGGGAATTGGGAGTCTTTCACTCATGATTACAATTATTTGAATTGTATCTAATGGTGTGAGGAGCTGGAGTGCATGGCGTGGTCCGGCAGGTCTGACTGGAGGAAGCAGAGATTGCCAATGGCACCCATGGGCTCTTCCCTTTTCTGTGTGCCGGGCCCGCTGCCCCTGCCCTGGACTCTCCCTGACTCCACCCTTCAAAACTTGCCTGTTCTCCTCTTCCTTCCTCCCTCATATTTCCCTCCATTCTTCCTCACTTCCTCTTTAAGCCTGCAAGGTTTGAGTTCACCTTACTCCTTAGTCTCCTTGCTACTTACAGTGAGGCCAACAGACCAGTATCAACTGGCAGCTTGTTAGGAAAGCAGAATCCAGACCCCACCCTGGACCTCTTTATTTATTTATTCATTCTCCTTTTATCCCAACTCCTATTCCTGTGCTTTTGCCCACCAAAGCCACTTCCTTTAATGTGTTAAGAATTGTCCCTAAATATGCATGTATCTTTGAAGCCTCAGTAGTGCTATTTTGAGTGTTTATGTATTTTCAACTTGCATAAATATTATTGTACTGTAAGTCATTGTTTCTTGCCTTTCTAGTCACCGTTATGTATTTAAGATTTAATTACGTTATGTGTAGATCTTGTTCATTGTTCTAACTACTGCATAGTATTTCATAGGCATCTATCGCATTTTATTTAGTTATTACCCTATGATGAACAGCCAGGGGTCTTGAACTTGCCGTTGGCCCAAGTAACACTGTATGTCCCTTATAGTCTTGTGCACATTTTTCCCTGGGCCTACGTGTTGAGGAGTGGGATTGCACAGCCATTGGCTATGTGCATACTTAGCTTCACAACACTCTTCCAGAGTGTTTGTACCTGTTGGCTCTCCCAACAGCAGCACCACACAACTTCTTTCTAATATTTGTCTCTCTGATGGATGTAAAATGGCATATCATTGTTTTAATTTGCATTTGTCTGACTATCAATGAGTTTAAGCATTTTTTGTGTCTAATTTTATTCAGCCAAAAATTATTGTGCCTATTATGTTCCAGTCATTGTTCTGGGCACTGAGGAAAGAGCGTCCCTCGTCCATTTTTATATTGGATCTTGCGTCTTTTTCTTGCCAATTTGTAAGAGTTCATTGTAGAGCTAGGTATTAATCTCATGTCAGTTTTAGACAACACAAATATCTTCTCCCAGTTTGGCTCTATCTGGTAACTGTTTATGGCACCCTTCATTGACCAGATAGCATCATTTTAATGAAGTCAAAATGTTTTTGGCCTCCTATGTTAGGCAATGTCACATTGCCAGTTTCCTGGATTTTGTTCTATTCATAGTTTTACCATTTACATTTAGGACTTTATTTCATCTGGAGTTCAGCATTTATGTGGTACAAAGTAGTAATCCAGCTTTATTTTTCTGTAAGATAGTGAGCTAGTTGTCTAACACAGATCTCCCTTTTCTAAAGTTTTAATGACTTAGCATGACTGATGTCAGCCTTGAGTCTATTCTGGAACTAAGATGAGTCAGAGGTTTGCAAACAGTTTCAGTTAGAAAATGTCTCTGTGAAACCTGAAACTGGGCAGCTCCAATGTGACTGCTTTGCAGAGAGGTTGTACTTGTGGTTAATGTTATGTGGCTCCCCAGGAGCCAGAGGTCTGACAGCAATGGACAGGTGCTGAGGGTGATAAGTGCATTCCCTCATGGAGAGAGGGGTTGCAGAGTTATTACAGATCAAGAACAAGTCTGAGAGTCACCACAAACACTGAAACACTCCCATAAGGGTTCTCTAGTATAACACATCCAAATTTGCACACTCACTTCTAAAATCTATGCTTTGAAATTTGAACATAGTTTAAGAATCATCAGACTTCAGTGTAGCTAGGGTTTCAGAGCAGGTCCTGGGGGTCAGAACACCGGGTTCAAATCCTAGCTCAGTCACTCATTAACTGTATGACCTTGACCAGATTACTTCCCTCCAAGCATTCCATTTATAAGGATGAGATAATCTTTATAAAGCACTTAGCCTGGTGCCTGCATATTTTAGTTATTCAATAAACAAAAACAATAAAAAGAAGGCCTATTAGATGGTAGCCTTGACATTCCAGGGAATAGAAAGATGTCCAAGCTGTGACCAGCAAGGGATTTAGGATCTAAACTGGGGATGAGACAAACCTCAAAAATACTGATACCATGAGAGAAAACCTGGTGTGATCGAAAGGATCCCATTAGGAATAACAAATCCCAAGGGTTCTTCGCTCTCTGTGCCAGCAACAAAAGGACAAGACCAAATCTCTTTCTTATTATACCCCACTGTGGAGAGGCAACAGGACTATGCAGAGACAGCTCTTCTACTGGCCATGTCTTCTCCCAGTGGTCATTATCTACTTTCTCTGCTTTTCTTAAAACTCCAGCCGGATTTTCTTTCTCCCACTCAGCTGATAACCTCATTGACTACTTCCTTTGTGGCACAAAATGTCCCTTATTTTCATTCTTTTCTTTTTTTCATGCCCTTCTCCTCTCTTTCCTTCATTGAAGGCCAATTCTTCCACTGGCATTCCTGACCCATCTCCCTCTTGTGCCTTATGAAAGTCCAATGAAAAAATATTTCCTCTGCTTCTCATGTCTTCAAGCTCAGTCTTCACTGGCTCTTTCCTGCACCCAATCGTGCTTAAATCTCTCTTGGTTTATAGGAAGTGCCCTGAGTCCTGGTCTATTTCTTTTCTTTTTTTTTTTTTTTTTGGGGGGGGGTTGGTGGAAGGTGGGGGGGGGTCTCCCTGTGTTGCCCAGGTTGGTCTCGAACTCCTGTCCTCAAGAGATCCTCCCACCTCGGCCTCCCAAAGTGCTGGGTATCCTGTTCTATTCTTAAGCAACCCTTCAATTTCTCTCCAACCTATTGCCTCCACATTTCTCAAGAGAGAGATAACTCAATGCTGGACTTCTTATCCTTTCACAACATTTATATCTTAGCATTCTGAAATCCAACTTCCACCCCCACAAACACTCCAGAGCTACTGATGGCCTCTTATGTGCCAAATGCAACCATTTTCCCTTCAGTTCTCTATCAGCTTCAGTTCTGCAGAGCAATGCCTCCATTCCCTCTCCCCGCCACCTTCTTGAACTGCTTTTCTTATCTGATTTTGGTTCTCCTTCTTCTCTGGCTCTTCCTTCCCACAGTCTTTAGTCTCTTCGACTTTGCAAACAGAGTTGCTTTTCATTGTTCTGTCCTCATCCCTCTAAGCCAGGATTGAGCAATCTTTTCTTGCATAAGTTTAAAGGAAAAAATATATAATAAAATAAACTTTAAAATATCCATCTATATCTATTCATACTTTATTAAATAGAATAATATCAATTAGAAAACGGGTTCTACATTATGGCCCATAAAATATAATCTCAAGACAGAATTGCAATATAAATAGCAACATGGAGGCAACTTCCCAATCTTTCTTCTTGCAATTGTGCCAAGGGCTCATCCATCCTTCATTTCTCTTTATAACATTAATCTTTACTATGGATTTAATTACCACATCTCTATGCAGAATTTCCAACATCTCCAGCCTTGATCCTCTTCTTAAACTAAAGAAACCGAGTTCCAACTTCCTGCTCGTGCCTCCAATTTAACACGTCCCAGCAGAACCCATCATCTTCCTCCTTTGTCCGCACAAACGTTCTTGCCTTTTTTGCTCCCTGACAACACTATCTTCCTAGGCACTCACAGTTTTCTATATGGACGCAAACATGATTGTTTTGCAAGTGTATAGCGATAAGCACGGGTATCATCAGTGCGGCAAGAATGTTTTTAGGATATGTGGCTATGAACCTTTAATATAAACATATGACTATGATTGGAGCATTTTTTAAAAGAGCAGCAACACAGAAATTAATGAGCCAGCACTTAAGTTTGGAAAAGCCAAAAGGAAGGCCAAATAATGTTCTTTAAAAATGTTGCATTAGCTTCTTGGGATTCCCAAAGAAAAAAGTAAATTAAAAAAAATGTTGCATGATCAATACGATACAATGTAAAAATAATTCTGATGGGTTGAGAAAATAATTTTTGGTATTATTTTAAATAAATGAATGGACATTTATGACAACAATAAATATTAAGAGCCTTTTAGGTATTATAAGTGAATAGTGGGGCTTACATCTGAAGGATTTTACAGATTCTCTGGGATTTTTATCCCTTAGACAGGAGTCCCCAGACCTTGGTCTGAGGCCTGTTAGGAAGCAGGCTGCACAGTAGGAGGTGAGTGGTGGGCAAGTGAACATTACTGCCTGAGCTGCACCTCCTATCAGATCAGTAGCGGCATTAGACTCTCATAGGAGCACAAACCCTATGTGAACCGTGCATGCAAGGGATCTTTTATTTTTATCAGATTTTTTGAGACAGTCTCCCTCTGTCACCCAGGCTGGAGTGCAGTGGCATGATCATGGCTCACTGCAGCCTCCACCTCCCAGGCTTAAGTGATCCTCAGCCTCCTGAGTAGCTGGGACTATAGGCGCCACTGCCTTGCCCAACTCATTTTCGTATTTTTCCATAGAGACAGGGTTTTGCTATGCTGCCCAGGCTGAAAGAATCTTATTTTATACAGTGACATTCATTCTCTTAAAAATATAGCTTTACGGTTACTTTTTATTATACATAAAATGAATTTCAAGGAAAGGTAATATCCACATGGGCTAAAAATGCATATGGAATCTACGTAAGAAAAATGCCAATAATGCTCTAGGGTGAAATTACCTGGGGCTTTTAATTCATTCATTCAACCTGTACTTCTAAGCGCTCACTCCGGAAAGGTTACAGGTGCTAAGAATTCAGCAGAGAACAAAGGACAATCATCCCTGCTGTCATTTACACTCTGAAGGGAGGAAAGAGAAATTAAACCACAGACACACAGATTATAGAGTGTATTAGAAATGACGCCCTAAGTGCTAATGAGAACGATGGGGCAGGGGAAGGATATCGGGAGTAGGATTGTAATTAAAACTGGGATTGTCAAGGAAGGGCTGGGCAGGGGAGGGGCCAGTGGGGATGCAGATGACACTTGTGCCAAGACCTAAAGGGGATGAGAGAGAGAGGATGTCTGCAGGAAGGATGATTCTAGGCAAGGAAGCCAGTGTGGCTGAAGGTGGCAAGACGGAGATGAGTGCACAGTGGTCATGGGGAACAGATCCTGTAGGGTCTTAAAGGTTCTTCCGTGTGATCTGGAGCAACTGGAGGGTCTTGAGCAGAGAACTGGGGTGTTTTAACAGGATCATGCTGACTGGTGGTTTGAAAGTGGCCTGTGGGAGCTTGCTGTGTTTTGTTTTGCAGCAATGGGAAGGATGTGGTTGCCACTTCCTGAGATGGGGAAGGTGGGGAGAGTAGTAGGTTTGGGGAGTTAGGTGGGGAGTTCAGGTCTGGATGAGTTGGGTTTGAGATGTCTATTAGACATCCACGAGGAGATGCCCAGTAGGCAGTCTTCGCCCTCACCTCTCCTCTACCTCCTCTCTTATGATTACAGAAGTTGTGGCCTGCATCAAGGCGTGCATCAGCCTTCCAGTAACCCCACTGGCAGAACCTTGCACCCCGTTAAGGGCTACTGTCCATTCGGAGCAAGGGGCACATTAGATAATTTGCCCTACCAGAGAGAGCAATTATAGCAATTACTCCAAGGCAGGTGTTTGGCATCTGTGGCCTTTAGCAGTTGAATGTCGGAGTCCAAGGGAAAGGTGTGAGCTGCAGACATAGACGTGGGGACCATCAGCTTGAAGCTGTTGTGCAAAGTCATCAGATCAGCAGAGGAAAGGATTTACAAAGAAATATATATAACACCGCACAGGGTTGTTGTCTTGTGAGGATTAAATTAAATACACACTTAAAACATCCGGAATACAGACAGTGCTTAATAAAGAGCTGCTGTTTTTATTAACAAACTTATCTGTAGGAGCTCGTCCATGGACAACATCCAGTTCATACAGATGGGCGCGCATTTCGCAGCAGCCATACACGCCCAAAGAGGACGAGACTGGATGTGGTTGAGCTGACTGGCATCTTTAGATGGATGGTCCTCAGTCCAGTCCTTTCATTTTACAGGCGAGGAGGCGGAGGCTTGGGGAGGCTAAGCGCGCTGAGCTGGCGGCGGAGCGGAGCTTCCACTAGGGCTCCCAGTTTACCCGCACCGCGCCCGCCGTCCTCCGGGCCACCCATCCCACCCGAACGCGCCACCGCTCTAGCCCGCGCTCCAGCCCGCGCGTCACCGACGCCCGCGGCCTCTCCCACCTCTAAGTTCCAGGAAGCTCTCGGCCTCTAGCTGACCGCGTTGCTGCTGAGCTTCCCTGGGGAGGAGGCGCCGAGGTGCCCGGTGCGGGCCGAGGCAGGGCTGGGCCTCGCGGGCAGCAGGCGGAAGAAGGAAGGGCGGTGGGGCAGGTCCCGGCTGCGCGGGGCAGTTGTGCGCACTTGGGTTCTTCACGCGGGACACACGTGGAACGCCGACCCCTGCGCCCCTGGCCGCTGGCAACTAGCAAGGCCGGGAACAGAAAGTGTAGGGACAGAAGAGCGCTGGAGTCTTCCCCGGGAGGGAGCCCGGGGCTGCAGCCCAGGGGCGGGGAGCGGGGCGGGGCTGGGAAAGTTGAGTACTGGTCGCGCAGGGCCGGGCTCCGCCGGAGTGCCCGGCGCAGAAACCGTAAAAGGCTGGAGCGGGCGGGGTAGGTGTGGCTCTGTGTGCGTGACCTGAGCCCCGGTCCTAGTCCCTGTAGTCTCCTGCGGCCGCGGCCTCTCAGCCATGGGCGCCGTCTGGTCCGCCCTGCTGGTTGGAGGGGGTCTGGCCGGAGCACTTTTCGTTTGGCTGCTGCGGGGCGGCCCTGGCGACACCGGGAAGGACGGGGATGCGGAGCAGGAGAAAGACGCCCCTCTTGGGGGAGCTGCGATTCCGGGAGGCCATCAGAGTGGCAGCAGCGGACTGAGCCCTGGACCTTCCGGGCAGGAGCTGGTCACCAAACCAGGTATTCTTCCCCCCGTGACTCCAGGGCACATCTGCCAGAGCTTTGAAGTTCATCGAGGAAGGGAGCAAAGAGACAAACCCACCTGGAGCTTTCCTAGGGGCCCATTCCTGCGGACGGGCTCTCCTAAGGGTACTGGGCCATCCCCACGCCCCTCGGTTTCCCAGGCTGGTGGGTACGCGCAGGCAGGTTTCTTGTCTGGTCCTCCAAGGGCCGCGCCCTTGCCGAGTCCCTCAGCGCCCGCGCCTGAGGACTTGGTCCTGCCCCTCCGGCGGGGATGAGCTCCTCCACTTGGCGGCGCTTGGTGCAGTGCGGGCGGCTGCAGTGGCGGCGCCCCTTCCTGGCCTTTGGAAAGGGGGCTTAGGTTTAGGGGATCCTACAAGCCTCTTCGATCTCTGCCCAAGCAGGGACATTTTCTAAGTCCCAATCCGGGTAGTCTGACATCCTCCCATCGCACAGCCCATGAAGAGCTGGGTTTGGGAACACCCGAACTGCGGGCGCCTCCTGCTATCTGGACGCTTCTTTAGGAAGGCAAAGTTCAGGTTGGACTCTGGCCATGAAGGCTGTGGCTGAGGCCCTGGGGCTGTGCCTTGGTCACCCCTTTCAGCACTGTCGGCAGTCCCCCCCACGCTGCCCCAGAATAGGGCCGGATAGTCATCCCTAGGAAGGGACTACTTAAATAGGGGACCCAACCCTGATGAGTAGAATTGACATCTGGGTTTAAATTTCTGTATTTTAGGGACCGTTTGCTAAGCAGAGAGCGAACACTGGCAGAAAAGCTTACCGTCCAGTGCCCTCCCTTGGCAAGCTGCCCATGCCTGGACAGAAGCCTAATGGTGAAAATGACATCTGTGAACTTTATTTTTAGCCCAGTGGTGTTCATGTGCAGCCATATGAAAATCTGCCCGTGTGCCTTTACTGTGATTGGTCTGGGATGCCTAGACAGTTCACTTATCTTTTTTCTGAAGACCAATCTCATGCTTTAGGTTGAAAAGTTGGGAATCCAGAATAATATTTGTTCATTCTCACTTCCAACTCCCACCATCACCGAGGCGGGCAAATCACAAGGTCAGGAGTTCGAGACCAGCCTGGCCAATATGGTGAAACCCTGTCTCTACTAAAAATACAAAAATTAGCTGGGCGTGGTAGCAGGCGCCGGTAGTCCCAGCTGCTTGGGAGGCTAAAGCAGGAGAATCGCTTGAACCCGGGAGACAGAGGTTGCAGTGAACCGAGATCGTACCACTGCACTCACTCCAGCCTGGGTGACAGAGCGAGACTCCATCTCAAAAAAAAAAAAAAAAAAAAAAAGGGATAAAATGAAACAAGACTGTTGTCCCCATACCACCACCACCCCCACACCACATAAAACCACAGCTGTGCTGATTGTATGTATGATTTGGAGATTTCAATCTTGTAGGGAGCTATTTGGACTACCAATGGCATGGCCAAGAAGGAAACTGCATTTTTAGAGGACTTGGATTTTGTATTTTTAAGAACATTTTTTAAAAAGTGCTTACAATGGAAGGGGATACAAAACACCGTTTTGTTGAGGAGGTTCCTAATGCATATGGGATTGGCAAGGAGAAACCAGCCCCTTCCCCCAATTCTCCCTCCACTCCTGCCCAGGGAAGCACTGCTGTTCTCCGTATCTCCCCAAGGTGACGGCTCCTGCTGATCTGCCCGCAGGTCCGCGAGAGCCAATCCCTGCCCTGCACGCCTCCCCTGGGAGAACAAGTGTACTCTTCTGGTTTGTAACGTAGCCACGCAGCCCTTTGCCCCACAGCCTGGACAACATTCTTTGATGATAGGAGCCAAGCAACTTAACTTGGCTGCATGCCAGTATGGCCTGGACTGTGGAGACTGGGGACCATGGGGGGGTTACACGTCTGCCTCTACAGCTTACCACTTCATTTACACTTGTGCTGGCACACTGATACCCCTGGATGTCCCTTTTGTTGTCAGATATACATGTGTATTCTTAGAGCACAGTGTTGGGAGCATACTGGTTAATTAAGTAGTACCTGATTTTAATAGAGGGGGACTTTGTGAATTGCAGATTGATTAGTAGTAAAGCTTTCAGTAACTAAATCTATTTTCTCAGCCTGACTTTTTTCTTAAATGAACTACCCGACTCTATTACATTTTTCCTTTGATTTCTTAGAGCATCTTCAAGAAAGCAATGGACATTTGATTTCTAAGACCAAAGACCTTGGTAACCTGCAAGCAGCATCATGGAGATTGCAGAATCCTTCCAGGGAAGTCTGTGACAATTCAAGAGAACATGTTCTTTCTGGACAGTTTCCAGACACAGAAGCTCCAGCTACCTCTGAGACCAGTAACTCTAGGAGTCACTCTGAAGTTTCAAGAAATGAAAGCCTTGAATCTCCTATGGGAGAATGGGGATTCCAAAAAGGACAAGAGATATCTGCTAAAGCAGCTACATGTTTTGCAGAGAAGTTGCCTTCTAGCAACCTGCTCAAGAACAGAGCTAAAGAAGAAATGAGCCTCTCTCATTTGAACAGTCAGGACCGGGTTGACCACGAGGAGTGGGAAATGGTGTCTAGGCACTCATCTTGGGGGGATGTTGGTGTGGGTGGCAGTCTTAAGGCTCCAGTGTTAAACCTAAACCAGGGAATGGACAATGGAAGAAGCACTCTGGTGGAAGCAAGAGGTCAGCAAGTGCATGGGAAAATGGAAAGGGTAGCAGTGATGCCTGCAGGGTCTCAGCAAGTTAGTGTCAGGTTCCAGGTCCATTATGTCACAAGCACTGATGTGCAATTCATTGCAGTAACTGGAGACCATGAATGTCTTGGGAGATGGAACACTTACATCCCACTCCACTGTAACAAGGATGGGTTCTGGTCTCATTCCATTTTCCTGCCTGCAGATACAGTGGTGGAGTGGAAGTTTGTGTTGGTAGAGAATGGGGGAGTTACCCGCTGGGAAGAATGCAGCAATAGATTCCTAGAAACTGGCCATGAGGATAAAGTGGTTCACGCATGGTGGGGGATTCACTGATTCAGTTTGCAAAGTAATGGAGAAGCTGTAGAACAATGTGGAAGAGGCTGAGGTTGTGGAACACACTGAATAAAATAAAGGCAGTGTGACTCCAAATTCAGCCATCTGAATTGTTTCAAATTTGCTAGTGGATTTTGTCTACTGTGCAGAAATATATATGTCTAATGTGCAGAAATATATATGTGTGTATATATATGCACACACACACAGATAATGCTTCCAGTGAATGTGAACTTCTTTTCCCTGTGGCACTGATTGACAGACTTGTGCTGATCCATTATTACTTTAGGGCTTGATTCTCTTGGGGAGTGACTTGGCTAAGCTTCAGGTGTGAACTGTGGTCATGGAGCAAAAACATTAACCAGCTGCCCAGGGTTCAAGCTTGAGTCTTTAGGTGATCTTAAACTATGGTAGTAAAATAAGCCTCACTCAAACATAGCTGACTTCCTATTGGTACAGCTTGAAAAGCACTTTTTACTACATACACATTTTATGCTTAAAAAGTTAACATGATATGAAACTGTGATTAGAAAATATCTGGTCTGGATGTGATTAGTAAGGATACAAGATAATGCTCTAAGACTGCCTAATGCTTTTTGTTTGATTTTCATCTGCCAGGCGTTGTTATGTGCTATGAGGGTAGCAAGTACGTCTTTGTCTTAATGATCTAAGGCTGGTGTAGAAACAAGGGGCCTAATGAGAACCAATCATCATGGAAGTCAGTTGTGGGGGCAGCCCATAAGGAAAGGGAACGTGAGTGGGGTTGGGCATAGGCTGAGTGAGGTGGCCTGAATGACACCTCTTAGAGGACTGTGAAGTACAGGCACAGCCCGACTGCAGGGAGGGACGCACCCATCATTTACCCATGAGAGCATCTGTAGGACCATCTCTCTCCCACTTCTTCTCCCCTCCCCCACCGCATCTGGACAGATGGACTGTCCTACAGCAATCGTTTCCATCTGTCACCCTCTTCCCTCTCCTTTCATACCAGTCACCATCTTGGGTAACAAATTTATACAGGACAGTGGTACAGAAATACATCTTTGCTCTGAGAATACAGCAAATATTAACTTTAAATTATTATAACTGAACAAATAATAAAACCTGAATTTTAATATCTTCATTTGATGTCTGAATTATTTGTCTAAATTTTAGTATCACAATAGCCTAGATGTAAAATAAAATACAAATATTTTCCTCCACTAATAAGAGACATATACAGAAAAGCAAACATCAAAAGGTACAGAAGACATGAAGATTCTGTTTTTCTCCTCCCTTTGGAGAAAAAGTTGACAATATTTATTCTCAAAGTTCACCTTTGACTGGAGGGAAATTCAGCACGCCTGTACTTGAAAATGAATTCTTACATGTTAAAATAACTTTTAATAAGTTTAACATCTATCAGTGAAATAATGTTTAATCCTTTTAAACAGATGGTCTTTGCTGAAAAGAATAAACCCAACTGAAAATAGCATTAGAAAGTGCTTAAAAGAACTATGTTTGACAGTTTTTGGCTCATAGCACTTTTATGTTAAATTCATGTGTACTGTTTACAGACTTCATAATGAATTTTATATTGTACCAGTAAGCTCTGCAGAAGGCATTCACCATTACTGCATGGAATGCCCAAACATGCCCATGAGGAAAATTAAAGGTAAAACAATTTAAGTAAAAGTCTCTCTAGAATTCTATTACTGGCTATTTTATCACTACCTGGTAAAATTAAAATTAATCTTTCAGTAAAGCCAACTGATCTAAGAGAGAAATATTACACTTTATATTTTAAAAATTCACTTAAAATTGGATGTGCTTACAGTTCTAACATTGTCCTTGAGAGCAGAAGCATGAGGATCTTCTGGTGAGAGCATGCATGCCCTACTCCATTTGTTGTCTGCATAGGTTAGGGCTGCTGCTAGCTGCTGTAATAGACACCATCCATTTAAGAAGGCTGCAGCACCAGAGGCCGATTTCTTGCTCATGTAACTGTCAGCAGTGAGTCTTCCTGGCAGGAGGGCAGCTCCCCTCCTTGCAGAGATTCAGTTACCCAGACTCCCTTCTGCCCTGTGGCTCTGCCATCCCCTATAATAACCCTCATGTCCTCTGCATCCAGCCCATGGAGAGGAAAATAAAGTTAGGAAGAACACCCATGCATGTTAACACTTTGACCTGAAAGTGCCACATATTGCTCTGTCCACATTCTGTTAATGAGAACCCTCAGGCCACACCCATATACAAGGGGAGGCAGGATTGGGAAATAGAGACTCTTGCTGGGCAGCTGTTTCTCAGTGACAATTCCAGGTTATACAACAGGAACATAAGATTCATGTTGGACAGCTAGCCATCTGCCACATTGTCCCTGATGTTTTGACACAACTGATACATTTTTGTATTTGTTCTTCTCTCATTTTATTTAGTTCACATATAAACCCCCCTAATTTATTAAAATTTAATTAAAGCAGACTGAATAGATATAATCTAGAAGTTACCAACTTGCTAAAGAGTAACAAAATCATTTTCTTTCTTTACTATTATTAATATGCAAAAAAGGGAAACTTTTGTAAAAGTTTTGACTGGGGGCCCTGATGTTAGGTTATCTGATTACCCTCACTGATATTGACAGAACAGTGAGTTCATAGTCACAAAATGAGTCCCTGTTAGTATGCTGAAATTTGTCCTCTGTCCTTGGTATTACACCACATCTTTCACTTTCATGTGAAAGTAGTTCTTCCCCCAGATTTTTTTTGAAGCTAAATTAGATTGAATAAAACATTTAAATTAAATTAAAATTTAAGTAGAATAAAATAAAATAAAATAGATTCTATTGTCTTGGGACCAGTAACAATAAAAAACCACAATTATTCCAATATATTAGAATAAGCACAAATTATATCTTATAATTAATCACCTTATAAGGTAATTATACCTTATTATGTATGAATACTTTATAGGTATTAATTGTTACAATGTATGAATACTAGCTAGTAGATATTTGAAGTTTTACTGTGAGGGATTCAAGAATAGTTTATTTCAAAATAGAGTTTACAAGACAGGGTATCTTTTATTAAATTTTCACATAAAAAGAAAAAGTACACAGGGCACTAATTACAAGTAACACCACAATTAATTGGGCCTCATTCCTCTGTAAAGAATAGGCAAGCAACGAGTCATTTTAGTAACATTTTTTCCTGGTCTTTTACTTTCTGTATCCTCTTTTCTTGATTTCTGATCATTGAAGACATTGCTGAAAATGTTGATAAACAGTTAGAATAACAAAATCTACTTAGGTTTTAATTCTACTATGTGCTACTTAAAAGATCAGCTTGATAGTATAGAATAGACATGTTCTGAGCTCAAGACATTCTTAAAAATTGTGATGTAGCATATTTTGAAAAGGTTGGTGTTATGGAAGAGAGCTAAGGGTAAATCTGTAGTGTTTCAGGTGTTTTATTTACTTATTTATTTTGTAGAGACAGGGTCTCTCTATGTTGCCCAGGGTGGTCTAAGACTCCTGGCCTCAAGCAATCCTCCTGCCTCGGTCTCCCAAAGTGTCAGGATTACAGACATAAGCCACTGTGCCCAGCCTCAGTTGTTTTAAATGGGCATGATAATTGTAAAAGTAATACTAATTGTAAATAATTCAAACACCTCAGAAGGACACAAAGATAGATGAAGGTCAGTCTTTGTCTCTGCTCCCTCAATCTGCTGGAATCTGCCTCCACCCGAGAGGTCATTACCATAAGCAATTTGGTGAATATCTGCACATATACATGAATGTGCACATGTTTTATTCTTTACACAAACGAAAACATATGCTATAGACTGTTCTGTAGCTTCTTTTTCATATAACAAAACGTCAATAAGTTTCCAGTTCAGCTTATGTTTTGTTGTAACTGCATAGTATTTACTAATATTTCATTATACAAATGTATTAGAATTTAGTAAACAGACTAAAAAAGGTTACATCCTTTTTCTAAACATCCTTTTCTTTCTTTCTTTCTTTCTTGCTATAATAAACACTTTTGTATAAACACTTCTGTGCATTTGTACAATCATTTCTTATAGAATAAATTGCTAGAAGTGAAATTTCTGGGTCAAAGCGTAAATGCACTTCAAGTTTTGACAGTCCTCCCAGAATTCCCCCTAAAAATATTTGTTTTAGAATTTTCAAGAGGCGTCCCATCCAGACACTGCATTCAGCAAAAAGGTCTTTTTATTTTGTAAATAAATATATGTCTTCCATGTGGATTATTATTTGGTGGCATACATCAGATAAATTCAGAAACATATGCCATGGTGTGAGTAAAAATAGGATCAATAAGATAATGCATCTTCCTTCAAAAAACTCACAATAGATGTGCAGAGGAAGATGGCAGATAGGAGACAGGGCTAACGTGCAGCTCCAACTTGGATGGACAGAGCAACATGTGGAGACTCACACTGTTGACTTTTGCTCCAAGAGCCACTGCAGGAACATACTGGGAAAACCAAAAGAATTTACAGATCCTTTGAAAAAAGCGGCATGCCACTGCAAATTCCACAAGATAGGTAAAAAACTGTGAGTTCCCAAAGTGTGGAGGGGGAAATCCTGCCTCTCAACAAATACCCCCATTGGGGAACCTGAAAATCCAGATTACGGGAGAAGGATTTAACCTTACCTAGAGCTGGAACAAATTTAGCGCAAAATATAAAAGTAGAAGGAGCAGTGGGAAGAGCCTTGGAGGCACTCCCATTCTCCAGCTCGAGCCCAGGGAAGCCATCCCTGACTATATCTCACAGGGGCCCTCGGGAAAGGTGGCTGGCAGAATTTGGGAGTGGTCACAGGGTGAAAGAAGCTTCCAACTGAACTCTGTAATAATTTCAACTGGGCACAAACTCTTTTGAGCGGAATCTGGGTGGTGAATGGGAAATGCTACAGAAAGGAGCACAGAAGCCACTACTGACAGTGTGGGCAGACAGGAAGGGGCAGGTGAGACCTGAAAGCCATACTTGCTTTGTCAGTGGGGAAGTTTATAGCACGGGCAAGGTCTGATCTGCCCGCCACCCCCAACCACCACCCTGCACTGGCTGCCTGGAGACACTGGCGCTGTTAGCAGGGCATGGTAGGAGCAAGACTGGCCTTGCCAACTGTGTGGGAGCTAGGTAAGGCCTATCGCACAGGCTTTCCCCAACTTCCTTGGCAACAGAGGCAGCCAAAATCACCTCTGGAACATAACTCCACTGGCCCAAGAACCACCCTGCGTACCCCACAGTGGCCACGGCAGGCCCTACACAAGGAGAGTCTGAGCTCAGACCCACCTAACTCTGCCCCAACCTGATGGTATTTTTTTCCCTGCCCTGGTAGCTGATCACAAAACACACAAACTATTGAGAGCTTGATGGCCCTGCACATCACCTGATAAACCCAAATACTTATCCTGGCCAACTTAGGGCAAGCTTACATTCCCCTGTCTACTATCATAGCTTGTGCTGTCTTGAAGGTGCCACCCCCTGGCTGGAGGCCAACCAACTCAGGACATTACAGTAACTCATGATAGAAATGATAGAATAACCCTGTACCAAGGAAGAAGAAAACAGCAGCTAATTCCACTGCCTGCAACATTCTGGCTAACCAGAGGTACTAAGTCTGTCCATGTGAAAATATCACTGCTAGCATAATCAGTATTTGATTAAGCCAGGACACTAAACATATCTATAACCAAGGACTCTCATAGAGTGTACTTTACTCCCCTACGTCCTCTACCAGAGGAGGTGCTGGTATCCACGGCTGGGAGACCTGAAGATGAATCACATCACAGGACTCTTTGCAGAAATTTCCCAGCACCAGCCCCGAGCCTGGTAGCCCTACTGAGTGGCTAGATGTGCAAGAACAATAATGATCATTGCAGTCCAGCTCTCAGGAAGGCCCATCCCTTGGGGGAGGGGGAGGACACCACATCAAGGGGTCACCCTGTGGGACAAAAGAATCTGAACCTTGAGTTCCGGGCTTTTCCACTGAAATAGTTTACCCAAATCAGAAGGAATCAGAAAAGCGATTCTGGAAATATGACAAAACAAGGTTTGATAACATCCCCAAAAGGCCACACTAGCTTGCCAGCAATGCAGTTAAACCAAGAAGAAATCTTTGAATTGCCAGATGAAGAATTCAGAAGGTTGATTAAGCTACTCATGGAGATACCAGAGAAAGGTAAAAACCAACTTAAAGAAATCTAAGAAACAATACAGAATATGGATGAAAAATTCTCCACAGAAATAGATATAAAGAAAAACAATCACAATTTCTGGAAATGAAAGACACACTTATAGAAATACAAAATGCACTGGAAAGTGTCAACAATAGACTAGAACAAGTAGAAGAGAGACCTTCAGAACTTGAAGACAAGGCTTTCAAATTAGCCCAATCAGACAAAGACAAAGAAAAAAGAATTTAATAAAATTGAACAAAGCCTCCAAGAAGTCTGGGATTATGTTAAACAGCCAAACCAAAGAATAATTGGTGTTCATAAGGAAGAAGAGGAATCTAAAAGTCTAGAAAACTTATTTAAGGGAACAATTGAGGAAAATTTCCCTAGACTCACTAGTGATCTAGACATTCAAATACAAGAAGCTCAAAGAATACCCATGAAATTCACTGCAAAAAGATCTCCACCTAGGCACACGGTCATCAGGTTATCTAATGTCAAGATGATGGAAAGAATCTTAAGAGCTGCAAAGTAAAAGTATCAGGTAAGCTATAAAGGAAAACCGATCAGATTAACAGCAGATTTCTCAGCAGAAACCCTACAAGCCAGAAGGAACTGGGGTCATATTTTTAGCCTCCTCAAACAAAATAATTGCCAGCCAAGAATTTTGTATCCAGCAAAACTAAGCTTCATGAATGAAGGACAGATAAAGTCTTTTGCAGACCAAAAAAAAAAAAAAAAAAAAAAAAATGCTGAGAGAATTCACCAGTACCAAACCATCACTAAGAAATGCTAAAAGGAATTCTAAATCTTGAAATAAAACCTCAAAACACACTAAAATTGAACCATCTTAAAGCATAAATCTCACAGGGCCTATAAAACAATAACACAATGAAAAAAAAACCCAAGGTATTCAGGCACCAACTAGTAGGATGAACAAAACAGTATCTCGTATTTCAATACTAACATTGAATGTAAATGACCTAAATGTGCCACTTAAAAGATACGGAATGGCAGAAAGGATAAAAATCTACCAACCAAGTATCTGCTGTCTTCAAGAGACTCACCTAATGCACAAGGACTCACATAAACTTAAGGTAAAGGGATGGAAAAAGATATTCCATGCAAATGGATACCACAAACGAACAGGGGTAGCTAGTCTTATATCACACAAAACCCACTTTAAAGCAACAACAGTTCAGAAAGACAAAGAGGGATATTATATAGTGATAAAGGATCAGTCCAACAGTAAAATATCACAATCCTAAATATATATGCACTTAACACTGGAGCTCCCAAATTTATAAAATGATTACTACTAGACCTAAGAAATGCAATAGATGCTAATACAATAATAGTGGAGGACTTCAATATTCCACTGATACCACTAGACAGGTCATCAAGACAGAAAGTCAACAACAAAAAAAACAATGCACCTACACAATGCAATGAACTTAAACTATATCCTAGAACAAACAGACTTAACAGATATTTACAGAACATTCTACCCAACAACTGCAGAATATACATTCTTTTCATTAGCCCATGGAACATTCTCCAAGGTAAACCAAATGATAGGCCACAAAACAAGTCTCAATAAATTTAAGAAAATCAAAATGATATCAAGTACTCTCTCAGACCACAGTGGAATAAAACTGGAAATTAACTCCAAAAGGAACCCTCAAAACTATATAAATACATGGAAATTGAATAATCTACTCTGGAATCATCTTTGGATCAATAATGAAATCAAGATGAAAATTTAAAAATTCTTCGAACTGAATGAAACTAGTGACACAATTTATCATACCCTCTAGGATACAGCAAAAGTGGTGCTAAAAGGAAAGTTAATAGCCTTAAATGCCTACATAAAAAAGTCTGAAAGAGCACAAATAGACACTCTAAGGTCACACCTCAAGGAACTAGAGAAACAAGAACAAACTAAACCCAAACCCAGCAGAAGAAAAGAAATAACAAAGATCAGAACAGAATTAAATGAAATTGAAGTAAACAAATAAAAAACAATACAAAAGACAAATGAAACAAAAAGCTTGTTCTTTAAAAAGATAAAATTATTAGACCATTAGTGAGATTAACCAAGAAAAGAAGATAGAAGACCCAAATAAGCTCAATTAGAAATGAAATGAGAGATTTTACAACTTATACCACAGAAATACAAAAGATCATTTAGGGCTACTATGAACACCTTTATGTGCACAAACTAGAGAATCTAGAGGAGATGGAAAATTCCTGGAGATATACAACCCTCCTGATTAAGCTAGGAAAAAAAACAGAAACTCTGAAGAGACTAATAACAAGTAGTGAGATTGAAACAGTAATTTAAAAAATGCCAACAAAAAGAAGTCCAAGACCAGATGGATTCACAGCTGAATTCTATCAGGCATTAAAAAAGGATTGGTACCCATCTTAATGAAACTGTTTCAAACATAAGAAATAGGGAATCTTCCCTAAATCATTCTGTGAAGTCAGTATCACCCTAATACTAAAAGCAGGAAAGGACATAACAAAAAAAGAAAACTACAGAGCAATATCCATGATGAACATAGATGCAAAAATCCACATATTCTATGAAGTCAGTATCATCCTAATACTAAAACCAGGAAAGGACATAACAAAAAAAGAAAACTACAGACCAATATCCATGATGATGCTGGGTGCAGTGGCTCACACCTGCAATACCAGCACTTTGGGAGGCCAAGGTGGGCAGATCACGAGGTCAAGAGTTCGAGACCAGCCTGGCCAACATGGTGAAACCCCATCTCTACTAAGAATACAAAAATTAGCTGGGAGTGGCCAGGTGCGGTGGCTTACACCTGTAATCCCAGCACTTTGGGAGGCTGGGGTGGGCGGATCACGAGGTCAGGAGATGAAGACCATCCTGGCTAACACAGTGAAACCCTGTCTCTATTAAAAATACAAAAAATTTGCCGGGCGTGGTGGTGGGCACCTGTAGTCCCATCTACTTGGGAGGCTGAGGCAGGAGAATGGTGTGAACCCGGGAGGCAGAGCTGGCAGTGAGCTGAGATCGTGCCACTGCACTCTAGCCTGGGCAACAGAGCAAGACTCCACCTTAAAAAAAAAAATTAGCTAGGCATGGTGGCATGTGCCTGTAATCCCAGCTACTCAGGAGGCTGAGGCAGGAGAATCACTTGAACCCGACAGGTGGAGGTTGCAGTGAGCCGAGATCATGCCACTGCACTCCAGCCTGGGCGACAGACCAAGACTCCGTATCGAAAAAAAAAAAAAATATATATATATATATATATATATATCCATGATGAACATAGATGCAAAAATCCACAACAAAATATTAGCTAACTGAATCCAACACCATATCAAAAAGATAATACACCATGATCAAGTGGGTTTCATATCAGGGATGCAGGGATGGTTTAACCTACTCAAGTTGATAAATGTGATACATCACACAAACAGAATTGAAAACAATAATCATATGATCATCTCAAAAAATGAAGAAAAAGCATTTGACAAAATCCAGCATCCCTTTATAATGAAAACCCTCGGCAAAATCGGCACAGATGGGACATACCTCAAGGTAACCAAAACCATCTACGACAAACTCATAGCCAACATTATACTGAAAGGGGAAAAATTGAAAGCATTTTCCGAGAGAACTTGTACAAAACGAGGATGCGCACTTTCACCACTGCTATTCAACATTGTACTGGAAGTCCTAGTCAGAGCACTCAGATAAGAGAAAGAAATAAAGGGCATCCAAATGGGTAAAGAGGAAGTCAAACTATTGCTGTTTGCTGATGATATGATCCTATGCCTAGAAAACCTTAAAGACTCATCCACAAAGCTCCTAGATCTGATAAATGAATTCAGTAAAGTTTCAGGATACAAAATCAAGGTACACAAATCAGTACCATTGCTATACACCAACAATGACAAGCTTAGTATCAATTCAAGAACCCAGCCCCTTTTATAACAGCTGCAAGAAAAATAAAATACTTGGGAATATATCTAACCAAGGAGATGAACAATTGCTACAGGAAAAACTACAAATGCTGCTGAAGGAAATCATAGACAACACACACAAATGGAAACACATTTCATGCTCATGGATGGGTAGAATCAGTATTGTGGAAATGATCATACTGCCAAAAGCAATCTACAAATTCAATGCAATTCCCATCAAAATACCATCATCATTCTTCACAGAACTGGAAAAAACATTCCTAAAATTCATAAGGAACAAAAAAAAGATCCCACATAGCCAAAGCAAGACTATGCAAAAGAACAAATCTGGAGGCATCACATTACTTGACTTCAAACTATACTACAAGGCTAACATCACCAAAACAGCATGGTACTGGTATAAAAATAGGCACATAGACCAATGGAACAGAATAGAGAACCCAGGAAGAAAGCCAAATATTTACAGCCAACTGATTTTCGACAATGCAAACAAAAACATAAAGTGGGGAAAGGACACCCTATTTAACAAATGGTGCTGGAATAATTGGCAAGTGGAATGTAGAAGAATGAAACTTCAACTCAAGATGGGTCAAAGACCTAAACTTAAGACCTGAAACCACAAAAATTCTAGAAGATAACATCAGAAAAACTCTTGTAGACATTGGGTTAGACAAGAGTTCATGACCAAGAACCCAAAAGCAAATGCAACAAACACAAAGATAAATAGATGGGACCTAGTTAAATTAAAAAGCTTCTGCATAGCAAAAGAAATAAGCAGCAGAGTAAACAGACAACCCACAGAGTGGAAGAAAATATTTGCAAACTGTGCATCTGACAAAGGACTAATATCCAGAATCTACAAGGAACTCAATCGAATCAGCAAGAAAAAAACAAATAATCCCATTAAAAAGTCGGCTAAGGACATGAACAGAGAATTCTCAAAAGAAGATACACAAATGGTCAACAAACAGATGAAGAAATGCTCAACATCACTAATGATCAGGGAAATGCAAATCAAAACAACAGTATGATACTACCTTACTCCTGCAAGAATGGCCATAATTTAAAAATATGACATAAGTTAAAAATATGACCAACAGATGTTGGTGTGGATGTGGTAAAAAGGGAACACTTTTACACTGTAAACTAGTACAACAACTACGGAAAGCAGTACAGAGATTTCTTAAACAACTAAAAGTAGAACTACCATTTGATTCAGTAATCCCACTACTGGAGGAAAAGAAGTCATTATATGTAAAGGACACTTGCACACGCATGTTTATAGCAGCAAAATTCACAATCGCAAAAATATGGAACCAGCCTAAATGCTCACCAACCAACTAGTGGATAAAGAAAATTATATCTATCTATCTATCTATATATAGAGAGAGACTATTACATGGTGTATATATATATAGTATTATATTATATATATATGCACACACCTCACCCACCTCCCATTCTTCCCCCATATATATACCATGTATATTTATATATATATATATTTACATGGTGTGTGTATATATATATATGATATATTTACATGGTGTGTATATATATATATATATATACACACCATGTAAATATATATATATTTTATATATATATAGTATATATGTGTATATATACAATATATATATGTATATATATACACACCATGTAATACTACTCAGCCATAAAAAGGAATAAAATAATGGCATTTGTAGCAACCTGCATGGAGTTGGAGACCATTATTCTAAGTGAAGTAACTCAGGAAAAGAAAAACAAACATTGTATGTTCTCATTATACGTGGGAGCTAAGCTATGAGGACGCAAAGGCATAAGAATAATACGATGGACGTTGAGGACTTGGGGGAAGGGTGGGAGGTGGGTGAGGGAAAAAAGATACATCATATACTGCTTGGGTGATGGGTGCACCAAAATCTCAGAAATCACCACTAAAGAACTTTTCCCTGTAACTAAACACCACACGTTCCCCACAAACTATTGAAATTTTTAAAAAAATGCTAAAACCCCACAAATTCACAATAAACTTAAAACCAAATGTTTTTCCTAATGTTCATATACATAGGGGTCTTGGGTTATCACGGGGACTTGGAATTTTCTTCAACAACAATTTGCTAAAGCCTTACTATATTAAAAACATGTGGATTTTGGAGTCAGAAATTGCAGAGGCCAAGTCCCCGATCTACTCTTCACTGTGACTTGGAATTTATTGACTGTTCTTTTATCTTCAGTTTCCTCATTTTCAAATGCTGTAATAACAGTACCCATTTCCCAATGTTGTTGTGAAAATCACATGAAGAAAACGTAAGTGAAGCTCTGAGTACAAGGCCTGGCCCACAGTTGGGAAGTGCTCAATTAAGTGTTAATAGCAACTATTATTATTAATAAGGTTAAGTTTATTTTATGAAGATTCGTTCTTAGAATAGTATTTTCCTTTACCCAGCAATTTATTGTTTTCTAGGGATAGAAAAGATGGCATAAAAAATGTACTTCAAAATTCATTTCTCTCTGATAAAGGCTCCTGGATTCATGAAGGCGGGTTATAAAAGCATGAACCATGAGGGCTCCCCCATATTCATGGTACTTAGAACTTATGCCCAAAAAGCTGCTGGTCATCTGCAGATTAGAACAGTTTCTTATTCTAATAGTTTTAGCATTTTTAGAAGTGGATTCTTTTTATTTTGTGATTCGTTGGGTGGCATAGTGTCTTATAGTGCTATGCTAATTTAAATCCTGTGTAAAGATAAATACCATTATTTTGCTTTCTTGCTATTGACTATACTCTTTTCTTGGCTATTATTGTATAAATGCTTATCTACAGACATAATAGCAACAAGAAAGACGGTGTGTGGGAAAGTCCCATGTGAAAAACCACTCAGAACCTCAAAACCACTCCTCCTGAGGGATGGCCAGCAGGATTGTCATCGCCATTAGATAAGAGAGTATAGCAGGGCAAGAGCGACCTGCCCATGGTCACACAATTAATCCAGGGGCTATTAATGGTTAAGACCCTTATATTTAGACTTCAGTTTACAGTTGTTAATTCAATACCCTTTCAGCAGGTCTATAGACAGGAGGCTTAATCTGTAAAGAAGGTGAACATTCTCATGAGCGAGGAAGATCTCTCCAAAAACGTACACTGTACCTTGGTTCTTCAGCTGTAAATCTTCTACCAGAGTTTGCAAGCTTTCTAGTCTGTTCTGAAGCTTCCTGCATGTTTTTCCTGTTGTTTCTATTGGCGGAGACTGTGAATCTATTAGAAAATTGCTTAGATGTGATATTAAAAGTCTACTCCACATTTCCTTTTAGAAATCTTTGAATTAAAGGCTAAACAATTTTTCTTTAAAGTAAAGGGAACTTTTTTTCATGACAAATTCTAAAAGAGCTATAACACTTAAAGGAAACTCTAAAACATGATTTTAAAAGAGAGATAAATGAGTTTTATCTAAATATTGCAATGCTAGCCTATTTGATTTTGTTCAAACCAATCCGATGTATCATTATTTAACTACATAATATTAAATAAGATGGGTGAAAAGAACACTTCAAGTTTAATGATGCATTCTGCATTATAAATGACAGCTTTTCGTACCAAGCCTGAGTAGTTCGATTAACTTGGGGTTTGAGGGAGTATGATCTAATATAGAAACTGCACCATTTTCAAGGTATGTGAGGCCAGTGCCCACGTTAGTTCTGTCACCTAACGAGAATGTTATTGTATGATGGCAGAGGGTGGCATGGATGCCAACATGATCACACTGAACCTAGAACAAATGTGGCAGTGGCAACTAAAGAAGGCCTAGGAGCATGTAAGCTATTCTCTTACCAGTATGCTGTTTTGTCAACCTCTAAAAGTACTTAATTGACAATCTGAAGATTTAAATTTTGATCTTAATCCCTGCCTAGCTGTATAAATTTGACAATATTTTTAATGGTTAATTTTCTTATCAAAAAATACCCTTTTCATTACAGCATTCAAGGCAATTATCTAGGAATTACTTCAGTTTAAGAGAATGAGAAACAATTTCTTGGAGAGTTTCTTTTTTTTTTTTTTTTTTTGAGACAGAATTGTTGCCCAGGCTGGAGTGCAATCGCAGGATCTCAGCTCATTGCAACCTCTGCCTCCCGGGTTCAAGCGATTCTCCTGCCTCAGCCTCCTGAGTAGCTGGGATTACAGGCATATGCCACCACGCCTGGCTAATTTTGTATTTTTAATAGAGATGGGGTTTCTCCATGTTGGTTAGGCTGGTCTTGAACTCCTGACCTCAGGTGATTCACCCACCTCAGCCTTCCCAAGTGTTGGGATTACAGACATGAGCCACAGCGCCCAGCCAGAAGTTTTTAACATAAATAATATAAAATATAGGTTTGATGAGTATCTGACAATAAGCGGGGGGTTGGGGGTGAGAAGAAAATGCTATGCCTTTATGTAACAAAAATTAATAATAAAGTGTCAAGCAGCATTGCTCTATTCCTGCAATAACCACAGCTTTAAAAGGTAACATGGAGGCCGAAGCAACTCCATCTTGGATGCTAATCTGCCAAGTTGACTTCTGATTAATCCCAGTTCCAGGAAGGCATCCAAGATTTCCAGTTTCCTTGTACGGTAGGTAGCAAGTACCTGCCATAAATTCTACCCTTAAGCAATTGTCCTGTTCATCCTTTCTGAGGCATGTATACCCTTTACTTATGGTATAGAGGCCCTGCGTCTGCGGGGATAGTGGTACAAGGATCCACCACCTTGTTTCACTGCTGCAGAGACACAGACATGGCTCCAATCTTAAGTCCCTATTAAATGTTTCTTTCTGAGAAATTGGATTTGTCAGTCTCTTTCTTCAGCCTCTCAGCTTCCTCAGTCTTTGTGGGTAGGTTTGCACACACTTGCCCACCACAGAACAGGAAAGTAATTTCACAGTTAAAATTGAAGAAGATAGTAAACGAATAGCTTAGAAACATAAGAGATGAAAGAGGACACAAGTACAGAAAAAAAGATGTAAAAAATGTACTAACATGTGATTAGGTATTTTTTAGGATCTAGAAATGTGTAAGCTATAGAATTTCAAAAGACTAAGAAATAACTTGATGATAATACAACTTTGTCTAGTTTATCTCTTACAAAAGGGAATGATGTCATAGAACACTGGAGTTGTTTGGTCACTGTCATACATGATGAGAAATACTTCAAGTTCATTCAACACATAATATTTAACTCTCACTTATTTACCAGGCATTTATTCTAAATCAAACATTTTTTTCTCATTTGTCTTATCAAATAACAAACTAACTTAAAATATTAAAAATGAGAAAATTTTGAAAAGTTTGTATGGTACGCACTTATACTCACTAAGGCAGAGACTGAATAAGAGCTATGATTTCAAAGAATGTAAATAAGAAAGAAAAGTAGTTCACAGCATTTAAAAGAGGATCCAAAATCTTTTAATAAAATAGAGGCAAAAATGTTTATTATTCATTTAGAGAAATAGAGAGATAATGTTTACATATAATATCTATGTACATTTACTAAGGCTTGCATGGTACACAATAGCTGTTCTATTTAAATAAGACCTGTTTAAATTACACAGAATCAGTTAGAGCTTACACATGAGAGCAGCATGCAAAACCTTAATTCTGAGTAAAAAGAACTTACAGTTCAGCAGTGTAGGAAATCAATTAATCACATCAATGATATCAGATCTTTCTTACCTTTAACAGAATCAGATGAATGAATAGGTTTGGCAGATCTATATTGTGATGTGGAACCTATTGAACCTTCAACTGAACTAGTTAGGAGTGAGTGCACTGGAGACTTCTTAGGAGAAGAATTGAATGAACGAGAAGCTGAGTTTTTCACAGATGGACTTGCTAAAAGTTTGCAAGAATAAAAGTAAAAGGACAGAATTAATTAAAAATAGTACACTGCACCTCTCAAAAAGTCAAGCTTTCATGAGAAAATGTTCCCAATGGTGGAGGGACAGGTGGACATTCTTCTAAATACCCAAGATTTGGGGTTGGAACTGAAAAGGGTTACACCTTAGGAATAAGGGTGAACAGAAACTAGACCTGCCCTTGGGATCCTGAGGTCTAGCTTCAAATCCTCTTTCTAATGTGATTAAATTGACCTGGATGCCTTAGTTGTCTACCAAATGCAAGCATGAATGCTTGCTAGAGGAAGGTAATCTCATTCATAGCATGAAATCATCTGTACAACTTTTCATATATAATATGTCATACAATAAAAATAACCAGGCATATAAGGAGACAAGATGATATGGCAGAAAATCAAGAAAAAAAAATATAAATAATGACATAGATCTATAGGGTCCAGATAATGGGCTTATCAGGCATAGACTTCCATAGATTCAAGCAGCATTACTTCAAACTCCAAGTGAATTCTTCTTATCTGCATAAAGAAATCATATCTGCACAAATGAATAAAAACTGCTAAAACAAACCAATCAAAAACAAAAACAATCTTAAAGCAAAAGGGGAAAAAAGGAACAGACTATATTTAAATAAGCAATAATTAAACTTACAGCTGACTTCTTAGTAGAAACAATGAAAGCTAGAAAACAATGGAAAGTGATATCTTCAAAGTGAAGAAAAAAATGCCAATCTAGAATTCTATACTCAGCAAAAATATTCTTCAAAAATTGGGATGAAATAAACACAATTTCAGAAAAACAAAAATGGAGAGAATTTATCACCAGCAGATTTACATTAAAAGAAGCTTTAAAGGCATAAGTAAAATGATACCAGAAAGTTAAGTGTAAATATGTGGGTATTCTAAATGAATATTAACCGTACAAAACAATACAAATAATTAAATGTGGTATTCATATTTTTATAATTCATATTTTTAATTAGAATATATGACAATTGTATGAAAGTTGGAAGGATAGTGAATGCAGTTAATATATTCTAAGGTACTGCCAATGTATGAGAAAAGGTAAAAGCATTCATTTATATCAATATAATAAGGCAAGGATAAATGTTTTACTGTCCTGAGTAATCACTGAAACAATAGTAAAAAACATATAAACGAAGTAAACCTGAAGGAATTAACTTCACATAAATGTTCTTTTCTTCAAAATATTAGTTCCTGAAAGATCTTCCCCAAGCCAAAGATTATTTAAAAATTAAGAGTTTGCAATTATTTTATTTAAGAATATTACATTTTGATTATAAATATAGCTACAATTAACAATGGGGATATGTTCTGAGAATTGCGTTGTTAGTTAATTTTGTCATTGTGCGACCATCATAGAGTATACTTTCACAAACCTAGATAGTATACAGGCTATATAGCTTATTGCTTCTAGGCTACAAATCTGTAGAGCATGTTACTGTACTGAATACTGTAGGCAACTGTAACATAATGGTAAGTATTTATTTATCTAAATATGTCCAAATATAGAAAAGGTAACACACTGTGGTATGACATTATGATAGCTACAACATCACCAGGTATCAGGAATTTTTCAGCTCTATTATAATCTTATGGGACCTCTGTTGTATATGACATGGTCATTGACCAAAACATTATGCAGCACATGACTGTATATTGACACTAAGAAAAACAATGAAAATTTATCTTTCTCCCATCTCTTTTTACCTTACCTCAATTTTCTCTATTTACAATTTACAGTCCAGATTTATAACTACATTTTTGTTGAATAATCATCATCACAGTTTCATTCTTTCTCATTTATTTTGTTCTCTTCCATAGGAAGACCAATTACGTGTCTGTTGGTTTGCCTTTGCCTTCCAAATCTAACATATTCTGTATAATTATTTTTGGTCCTTATTTTTAAAAATTCCTTTTGTGTAATTTTCTCCATGGCTATAATTTCAGTCACATCTATTTTATTTTTCATTTTCTAAAGCTTTTTCCTGTGATGTTTTTAATCTTTCTCTTCCATTTCTAGTCTGAGTTATGCCACTTTGCTTATCAACAAATTGTGTTGACTTTCAATCTCTTCTTTCTGGAGCTTTTTAATTTTTAATGGAGATCATCTTATCTATAATTCTTTGGAAATTTTATGGAGAGCTGTCCATCTTGATTCTTCTGCTTTTCCTTTTGTCTATTCAATAAATATTTATTCAGCACCTGCTATGTGCCAGGAAGGCTCCAGGCACCTGGGATATATCCAGTAACCAAAGGGCTAAAGACATCTGCCCTTGCACAGCTCTTGTCTCACAGGGGTGACACAGTATGTGAGAAGATGCTAAGAGTAACTGATAAAAGGAAGAAGGAGCACTGGAAGTGTGGGAAAATCGTGATTTTTATTTTATTTTAATTTACTTTTAGAGACAGGGTTTCGCCATGTTGCCCAGACTGGTCTTGAACTCCTAGGCTCAAGCAATCCACTCACCTTGGCTTCCCAAAGTGCTGGAATAACAGGCATGAGCCATCACACCTGGCTGGTTGTGATCTTTAAATGAGGTGATGACAATTAAGTCCCACTGGGAAAGTGACACCTGGGCAAAGGTTTTAAAGGAGCTGAGGTTTTAGCAACATAAGGGAACAGGGCATAAAAGCCCTAACATGGAAGCTGTCTGACATGTTCAAGGAACAGTTTGAGAGTGGATAAAACAGAATGCATGAAAGAGGGAGTAGCAGGAAATGAGGCCAGAGAGTTAAAAAGGACTTGGAAGATACTGCAATGACTTTGGCTTTTACCCTCGTGGAAATGGGGAGACATTGTAGGGCCTATTTCTGTGCTTTCATTGGAAACTCACCTGCAGATGTGAATGTGAAGCAACCAGAGGGATCTTCCATGTCTCCTGCGTGTAATGTGACTGGCTCTCTGGAAGCATAAGAATGGTAATGCAAGCATTCCATTTCACAAACACAGTACTAAGATTCATAGATAGAAGCAAGTGAACACAGGCAAATGTGATGGTTTAAAATATAACCTCAAGATGGCAATCATAACCCTAAAGTCCTAAAATACTCTAAGAGGTAGGTTCAAAGTTGCATTATCTTTTTGTATTCAGAATCCATGAACATTTTACAGAATGAAAATATATAATCTTCATTAGAAAATCCATTTTTGCGTACTAATAGCTATAAAATCCACGTCATCTGTTCATGGATTCTAAGAGATGCAATCTTAATGACTCATTTAAAAATAAAGAAATTAGGTCGGGTGTGGTGGCTCACCCCTGTAATCCCAGCACTTTCGGAGGCTGAGGCGGGTGGATCATGAGGTCAAGAGATAGAGACCATTTGGCCAACATGGTGAAACCCCGTCTCTACTAAAAATACAAAAAATTAGCCGGGCGAGGTGGCGGGAACCTGTAGTCCCAGCTACTCAGGAGGCTGAGGCAGGAGAATGGCGTGAACCTAGGAGGCAGAGCTTGCAGTGAGCCGAGATCACGCCATTGCACTCCAGCCTGGGTGACAGGGAGAGACTCTGTCTCAAATAAATAAATAAATGACAATGACAACAACAACTCATAACATTAGTAGTATCAGTGTACAAAACTATAAGACATATAAGTTGAAGTAAACTACATAGTTCTCTGTGAGTTGGGTACCAATATGAGAATATTATGGCAGCAGTTCTCAAAGTGGTTCCCTTTCAGGAGGTTTGTGAGGTCAAAACTACTTTCATTATGATATCAGGTTGTTATTTGCTTTATAACTTTCAGTCTCTCACAAGTGTACAGTGGAGTTCTCCAGAAGCTCCATGATAGTTGATACGCATTTAATCACAACAGATTAAATGCATACGCAGATATGAGAATCTAGCTGTATTTTCTTAACCCAGTTACTGAAATGTAAAACATGTTTTCTCAATGACGTTTTGGAGCATATAGTTGTTTTTCATAATAAAGAAAAAGTTATTTTTCATAATTTCAGAATAAAGAAGTATTACAGTACTTTCATTGCTGAAAGAAGCAGATTTTTCTAGTCATGAAGAAACTCTACTGCAGAGCTTTAATTATCTCAGGGAAGTAGCTTCTATTTGTCCCATGCCTAGGACTGGGCTCCAACCCCAGTAGCTCAGTGTGGGTACTCAGAGGCAGTAAGCAGTGGTCATAAACACGGGCTCAGGAGCCAGCTAAACCTGAGTTCAAACCTGAGCTCCACTGTTTTCAAGCAGTATGACTTTGACAAGTTGCTATGCAATCTGAGTCTTCATTTCTAAGGGAAAATAATGTTTCCCTCATACATGAGATTAGACTAATGAGACAAGTCTAAATCAACTGGAAAATAAGAATTTTTATTAAGAATAAAAATATAAGAATAAAACATATGGAGTTGATAGTTGTGGTTATTAATAGGTATGATGTAGTATCATATACCCAGGTGAGAAGGAAATAAAAACAACATTTCTTTTAGGCTACAAGAAAGATTTACACTTGGCTAGTCTGCATCCATGGGTTCTGCAATCACAGATTCAACCAAATGTGAATTGAAAATACTTGGGGAAAAAAAAGATGGTTGCATCTATACTGAACATGTACAGGCCTTTTTTCTTGTCATTATTCCCTAAACTATACAATATAACAACTATTTACATAGCATTTACATCATATTAGGTATTATAAGTAATCTAAGAATGGTTTAAAGAATATGGGAAGATGTGTGTAGGTCATATGCAAATACTATGCCATTTTATATAAGGGACTTGAGCATCTGTAAATTTTAGTCTCTGCAGGGGTCCTGGAACAAATCCCCCATGGATACCAAGGGACAACTGTGTTTAGAAAGATTCAAATTCACTGTATTTTGATCAGGCAGCAGAGACAGTATGAAAATATTTATAATACTATCTTAATCCATTCACTAAACAAATATTTACTGAATGGCTACTAGGTGGCAGTCATTATGATTGGTACTGAAGATACAGCAATGAATTAGCCCCTATTCTAACTAGATCTTAACAGTAGAATTCACATTCATAATTGTTAATATATAGAGAGGGCTCGGATATCTCTATTTAGGTGGTGAAAACAGAAAAGACAAAAATAAGTTTTTCCAGGCAGTCTGTCAAAAGACAGACTTCACGATTGTAAGCAACTTGAGGACAGAGCCCATATCTGTCTTGCTCACTATATTCTAAGGGTCTACTGCAGTGCATGGCACATTACAGACAGGTAAAGATCTTTTGAATTAATAATGAACAGTTGTAAAAGGGACATTTTGAAAATGGGGGCTGGTATTTCCTACCTACTAAGAGTTTCACTTGATTTGCTTCCTTCAGTGGAGTCCCTCAACGAGTTGTTGCTTCTGTTGGTAGAGGGATGGGAGGAATCACAGTTTAAATAATGTTATTTCCTTACCAATATAACAAAAGTTTGTGAGAAAAATAATGTATTCTTATGTAGGGTGAAATGATATCATCTGACAGCTGGATAAATAAATCATAAACATTAACTTAATGATAAAATTGCTTCTCTCAACATTACTTTTAGATAGATATGGATTCAAAAGAGTGAGAATGGGTCATTGGCTCTTCCAGGTGGAGGAAACAGAATGGAGAAAAAGCTTGAAGACAAAAATAAATGAACTTTTGGGAATCAGGAGGAGTCTGGTTTGATTAGAGGATAATACAGGAGTGAAAGCAGAGTGGTCACAAGAGAGATTCGTGTGACCACTCTGGGAGATTCTTCAATGTCAGACTGAGGGACATGTACTTAATGCAGTAGGCAGTGAGGAGCTACTGAAGATTTTCAAGTAATAGCTATAGTGTGTTAAAGTACGATAAATAATGAATTAACATTAGCCTTTTTTCTTTTTTGGCTAAAGTCAATTTTTGAAAGCTGTCTTTGATTATGGTCTTATTTGGAGTTATGGATTTCATTTCTTTGCACTTTTAAAATTTTTCATTTAAGAATTCAGCTATTCAATTATTGATGAAAATAGGATGGTTTTCAGTAAGGTGCTTATAGTCCTAAATTGAAGTTTTTACAGTTTCCTTCTGAATCATCCTTTTCTCAAAAGTTATGTAAGCCATTGTAAATATGTGTAAATGTAGAAAAAGTCTTCCATTTTTGATATGGCATACCATAATAATAGCTTCATATGGATAAACATCAGCAAATTTTAAAGAAAAAATGTCTATTGAGTTGATTTCTAGAAACTAAATTACTTCAGTACATTTCACTGAAATCTTTCTTAAAGTCAGTTAAACAACGAACCCAATATGCCCATTAAGTGTCACGTAAACTTATGTCCAAACAGACTTCTCAAATTACAAGGCCACATATAAAATATTTGGACAATTAATTTGATTCAGAATCTCAGATTCTTCTTACCTATGGCACATGTCTGATCTCAGGCTGGATTCAGTAATGCAATCTCTTACCCTATCCTCTCTGCATAGAAAATATAACTCTCAGTTAATCATATAAAGCACAATTTCATCCATGTCTTTTTTAGACTAATCAATTGCTTACATATATTCAATTTTTCTTTTAGTGACAGCTGTAGATTTTAGGCCTCCAAGCAAATTTTGCAAAGGGCTCTGGAGTTCATCGACAGAGAAATGCTTTCCTCCCATGAATTCTTAAAAGCTTTACGCTGAGTTTAGGCTTTAGTGACAAGGTCATTTATAGGATTATAGCAAATTAACATAAACTCTCTAAAGGTAGGGATCAAATATATTCACGTTCAATACAGTCCAATAGCGTCCAAGCCCATCATTAGTGGCTGGAGTGGTGGAAGCTGATCAGGGAAGTCCTGGTAATCCCTCAGAATAATCAGTGCTGGGAGCAAGGGTCTGTAACTTTTACTTCTGGCTTTTCCTCTGCTTCATAGGAGGAGGCATGTCAATCTACGCCTAAGTTTACAAATCTGTCAAATAAGTGTAATAATACTGCCCTGGTTTGGAAGGCATATTATAGTTATGACAAAAATGAAAGTGCTCTGAAAATGAAAATGTTCGTTGGAGTGGCTAGTGGGACATTTCTGACATTATGTGCTTCAGATAATGTAATGTTATGCTAAGGTAACTGGACTGTTACTAATGTTTTACTATTATTACTAATAATTAACAATTAGATAAACTCAGCTAATATTTTGCTACCTCAGGTAAATACGAATTGGACATCATAAGAAACTGGAGATTATTTATATATAGGTATTATTTCAGGAAGTATTACTTTTAGGTATTTGTCATATAATCGGAAAATGAATATTACAATAATGGGCTATTATAACACTAAAATATATATACCATATTAAAATGCTTTAAGCTAAGCTAAGCTAAATGATAACACAAAAAAGTAAAACCCACTCTCTGAAAGAATAGGAGACTCCCATTAAATGTCTGTAGCTATGTGCAAAGAAGGGCTGGTGAACTGGCTGAATTCTTTCTGGATCTAATCTTTTACTAATATGATATAATCAAATCAAGTCATTGGCATGAATACAGAGAAAACGAAGTATTTTCTATTATCTCCTACTTGGAGAGTATATAGTTCTCAAGGTTCTAGTTTTATCTCCACCATTGAACTTGTGGCTGCAGACACGTCGACCTTTTGAGATGTGTTTTTCCCATTTACAAAATGGGATAAATAAACCCTGCTCTGCCTTGTCTCAATCAATAAGACTATGGATATAAAGTCTTTTGAGAATTAAAATTTACAAACATAACTTTGGGTGACACCTTGCACTGGGTATTTTCTGAATAGAATGACTGTATTGTTTTCTCTTAGTGTCAAGTTGTTTTACATTTGCTTAACTCCTCCATTTTCATATTATTTTCTGTGGTAGTAACTTCAGATACCTTTTAAAGTCATTTAAACCTCACCCTCCCAGAGAGTAACATGTGAATAACTCAATGGCAAACCATTCAAGAGATGAGCTTTCCCATTCTGTGTGCACACAGCCTTACACAGCCACATACAAGGCTCCCAGAGATGTTCTTCCATCTTCCTCTGTCTTGCTCAGAGACACAGCTGGCTCCTCATTGATCATGCTTCTCAACTCTTGGAGAAGCTGTTTCAGGTCCCTTGTTGGATCTTCCTTCAGTGTGTTAGCTTTTGTAGAGTGCTGAGTTAAAACAATTTACAAAGACACTTATTTTTTCAGATTTCTATGCTATCTCCTATCACAAAATTAATGCAACTGGTAAACAGAAATTATGGAAAAGCAAGAAGAGGAAAACAAAAAAATCACCCACAAGCTTATTACACAGAGATAATCAATAATAACCAGGAAATAATCAATAGAGTACTATATCTAATTTATATGTGCATGGACACATATACACATATGGGGCCAAACTAATTACATTTATTTTTAAACTACTTTTGTTTTAAAATTTTAACAATGTAGTATGAACATCCTTACTATGTCATTAAATATTTTCAAGTACACCTGGACAAAATAACTTTCAATACTTTGTTTAAAGCTAAACTAATTTGATAAAGCAACAAAACCTGAGAATTAAGGAGCTCTTTAGAGATGAGTTAATCTACTCCCCACATCTTACTGATGAGGAAAGAAACATCCAATATTTTCAAACTGTGTTAGTTGGTGTTTAAGAATAACATGAGATTTTCAGATTGATAGTGTACCCCAATAAATATTTATAATATAATAAGGAATACTGACATTTTCAATAGGCACATCAAGAGGGGAAACCAAATGATCAGAGTGCACTGGTGAGCAGGTAGACTCAGGCTATTCTTGAGCTATTCTAGCTGAAGGAGTCCATCTCACTGAAAAGTTACACCTGTCACACAGATTGGCTGCTGAGGGATGAACACTGCAGATTTTTTATTCATTGGGCTTTAATTTTCTAGGGTTTATGCCAACGAAGAGCTGATGTTACTGGTATAATATAATCCTGATATTCTCCTCTTCTCAACTCCACTAATAAACCAATATAATATCCAGCTGAAGATATGAGAGTTCCAACTCACTGAATGTGTGCTAAGTATGTCTTTCCAGTTTACTGATGGCTATCTTACCTGGAAATTGTCATGATGAGTCAGTCTAAAGTTTCATAAATTAGACTCCACTCAATTATTAAATTTGACTTCATTTGCTTAAAAATATAAGGATGTGAATCACTTTGTCAATTGTGAATAAAAACATTTGTCTCTAAAAAGATGATCCAATTTTACGAAACACTGGTTTTGTTCTTGCCCTCACGCTAATATGCATAATACCCAATATGGAATAAAACCTCATAAAGTTAATAAAGAAAAACTTATTCTATGGCAATATTCACTCACCTTAGTTATAACCTGGACTTCTTATCTTCCCATCTTCTGCCCACCAGAAAGTTTATCAAATAAGCTTTGGCAATTATTGTTAAAATTTTTGAGCCATTGACATTTATTATAAATGAGCAATGTAAAACCCATAAACATATATAAATATGTTGTTCTCCCCTGTCATTGTGGCACCTAGGTTCTTTGAGAGTGACTGATGCTGTACAATACATAAGGTTTTTTTGTTTTGTTTTGTTTTTTGAGACAGAGTCCCACTCTGTCACCTAGGCTGGAGTGCAGTGACATGATCTCAGTTTACCGCAACTTCCATCTCCCAGTCTCAAGCAATCCTCCTGCCTCAGCACCCCCGTAGCTGAGGACTACAGGCCTGCACCAGCATGACCAGCTAACTTTTTTGTAGAATGGAGTTTTGCCATGTTGCCCTGGATGATCTCAAACTCCTAGACTCAGGTGATCCACGCATCTTGGTTTCCCAAAGTGCTGGGATTACAGGCGTGAGCCACTGTGCTGGCCGACATGAGGTTTGAAAAAGCATTCAATTGGCAGGGCACGGTGGCTCACACCTGTAATCCCAGCACTTTGGGAGGCCAAGGCGGGCAGATCACGAGGTCAGGAGATTGAGACCATCCTGGCTAACATGGTGAAACCCCATCTCTACTAAAAATACAAAAAATTAGCCGGGCATGGTGGCAGGCACCTGTAGTCCCAGCTACTTGGGAGGCTGAGGCAGGAGAATGGCATGAACCCGGGAGGCGGAGCTTGCAGTGAGCCGAGATTGTGCCATTGCACTCCAGCCTGGTGGACAGAGTGAGACTCTGTCTCAAAAAAAAAAAAAAAAAAAAAAAACATTCAATTTACCATTCACTTAGAAATTAATTATAATCAGTCCTATGACATTCTTTTATTGACTTTATCCCAATACTTACCTTTCAAACTTCTATGTGTGTTGCTCCTCCAATGAAAATGTAAGCTCCACAGAGGCAAGGACTTGATTTGATCATCATTGTCTTTATATATTCCATTACATATAAGCCATACTTTGCTTGGGTATAAAACCACAAAAATATCAAGGCTGGAGGCGTTCTGAAAATCATTTGGTTCTAGTCCAACTCCCATATCAAAAGTGATGAAGAATTCTCTCTATGGCATTCTAGTAATATGCTTATCTGGCCTTTGCTTGATCACCAAAGATCAAGGAAGGCAGTTTAATTTTTGTATAGCTTCAAATCTTTTAAAGAAAAGCTTCCCTGCATACCCATACGCCTTCCAACCCTGGTCACAGTTCTAACACCTAGGGTCATAAGAAACAAGCATAACATAACCTTGTAAAAATGATACTTATTTTATCCTACACTCATATACCCCCTCCTTACTTCCCGACACACACCTCAAGCTAAATGTTCTCAGGAAAATTCTGAGCAGAGCAGAGAACTGTCCCCCTTGCTTGATCCAGATGCTATCGTTGAAACCTTTTTTGGTTGCCACACAATAACGCCGACTGAGACTGAGCAGGCAGTCAACTGAGAATCCTTATGTCTTTTCCAGAAGTTCTTAATAAGCTTCCTCTTCTGTGTCCTATACCTTGTATTTTTGGGTATTCACTACAACAATAGAAATGTCTTTTTTTTTCCTCTGAGACAGAGTCTCATTCTTTCACCCAAACTGGAGTGCAGTGATGCGGTCACGGATCACTGCCGCCTTGACCTCTCAGGCTCAATTGATCATTCTGCCTCAGTCTCCTGAGTAGCTGGGACTATAGGTGCACGTCACCACACCTGGCTATTTTTGGGTTTTTTTGTATTTTTTGGAGAGATGGGGTTTTGCCATGTTGGCCAGGCTGGTGTCCAATTCCTGGGCTCAAGCAATCTGCCCGCCTTGGCCTCCCAAAGTGCTCCCATGTGAACCACCATGCCTGGCCGATTTAAATTTTATTTAGTCAAAATTATCAATCTTTCTTTTTAATGTTTGCATAGCTTATAATGATTTTATTAATTCATGTTAAATACTTCATTGGTTAATTCATAGGAAATATACCTTGATTTATAAAATGAGCAAAATACACTCTTTAAAATTAGAAAATAGCACTGCTGGGTGTGGTGGCTCATGCCTGTAGTCCTAGCACTCCGGGAGGCCAAGGCGGGTGGATCACCTAGGTCAGGAGCTCGAGACCAGCCTGGCCAACATGGTGAAACCCCGTCTTTACTAAAAATACAAACAATTAGCTGGATGTGGTAGTGCACGCCTGTAATCCCAGCTACTTAGGAGGCTGAAGCAGGAGAATCGCTTGAACCTGGGAGGCAGAGGTTGCAGTGAGCCGAGATCGTGCCATGGCACTCCAGCCTGGGCAACAAGAGCAAAACTCCATCTCAAGGAAAAAAAAAAAGAAGAAAATAGCTAGGAAATGGTTCTAAAATATAGTTTCATATAACTCTTATCAGGCTTGTAAAGAAATAAACACATGCTCTTCCTGAAGTTAGCAGAGCCCAACAAAGGATCCTGCTCTCCCCTACCCCAGTCCTTTGATCCTTAGAACAAGGGTCCCCAAACCCTGGACCGGTACTGGCCCATGGTCTGTGAGGAATGGGGCCACACAGCAGGAGGTGAGTGATGGGAGAGTGAGTGAAGCTTCATCTGTCTTTATAGCTGCTCCCCATCACTCACATTACCACCTGAGCTCCGCCTCCTGTCAGATCAGGGGTGGCATTAGATTCTCATAGGAGTGCGAACCCTCTTGTGAACTGCATATGCAGGAGATCTAGGTTGCACACTCCTTATGGGAATCTAATGCCTGATGATCTGAGGTGGAGCTAAGGCAGTGATGCTAGTGCTGGGGAGTGGCTGCAAATACAGATTAACATTAGCAAAAGCCGGGCGCAGTGGCTCACGCCTGTAATCCCAGCACTTTGGGAGGCCAAGGTGGGCAGATCATGAGGTCAGGAGTTTGAGACCAGCCTGGCCAACATAGCAAAACCCTGTCTCTACTAAAAATACAAAAATTAGCTGGGCATGGTAGCATGTATGCCTGTAGTCCCAGCTACTCGGGGGCCTGAGGCAGAAGAATCGCTTGAACCTGGGAGGCAGAGGTTGTGGTGGGCCAAGATCGTGCCACCGCATTCCAGCCTGAGCAACAGAGAGAGACTCTGTCTCAAAAAAACAAAAACAAAATGAAAAACATTAGCAGAGAGGGTTGACTGCACAAAGACCATAATAAATCAATTACTCACAGACTTATCAAAACCCTATCAGTATGTGGCAAGTAACAATTAAGCTGCATCTGGTGGCTGGTTTTATAGTGGTAAGTGAGTTGATGTACTTCAACTGTACAGCTGCACCTGGTGGCAGGGTTTAAGTCAGAACTAGACACTGATTTTTGTCCATGTGTGTCCTGCCCATTATTTGATTTACCACTTTGCCTGTACCTCTTTCCTGCACTGCACACTTGTCTCAGTCAGTTTTGGTAAGCCCACAAGAGAACCCTAGCCAAAATGGATAAAAACAATCATCACTGGAAAGCTTCTTTGAAAAGGGGGAAAGACCCAATGATGAGACAGCAGAAGGCTCTAAGACTGCCAAAGAAAAGAAAGCTGCATTGAAAAGAAAGCTGCATTTAAAAGAAAATACCAAGAGTCCTACTTAAATTACCGGTTCATTGCAATAGACGATTCAAATTTTCGAGGCCCTCTTTTTATAATATGTGGTGACCAGCTATCCAATGAAACCATGAAACCTTCAAAACTGCTTTGTCACATGGAGACAAAGGACCATGCATTAAAAGACAAGCCTTTGGAGTTTTTCAAAAGAAAAAAAACCGTGAACATGAAGAACAGAAGCAATTATTGAATGCCACCATTTCGCCAAATATGTCTGCACCGAGAGCATCATTCTTAGTGGCTAACTGTATTGAGAAAGTGAAGAAGCCCCTTACTATTGGTGAAGAGCTGATCCTGCCTGCTGCTACATACATTTGTCGTGAACTTTTAGGAGAAGCTGCAGTTCAAAAGGTGACATGTGTTCCTCTTTCAGCTAGCACCATAACTAGACATACAGATGAAATAGCAGAGAATAGTGAGGCACAATTGTTAGAGAGGGTTAATGAATCACCATGGTACACAATCCAAATTGACAAGTCTATTGATGTTAACAACAAGGCAACAATGCTTGTTTTGTGCTGTATATTTTTCAGGAGGATGTGCAGGAGCACATGTTATGTGTGCTTTTACTGCCAACCAACACCACAGCTGCAGAACTATTCAAGTCTTTGAATGTTTACATATCAGGGAAACTGGTCATTTTGTGTTGGTATATGCATGGACAGAGCGGTTGCCATGACTGGACAGCTTTCTGGTTTCACTGCTCTGGTCAAAGAGGTCGATTTTGAATGTGAGTTTATGCACTGTGTCTTCCATAGAGAGATGCTGGCTAGCTGAAAAATGTCACCTGAACTTAACAATGTTTTGCAGGATGTGATTAAAATTATTAACCACACTAAAGTACATGCCTTTAACTCATCTTTTCACACAGCTCTGCGAGGAGATACACCCACAGCATACACGTCTTCTCTTATACACAGAAGTGAGATGGCTTTCTAAAGGTAGATCACTGACCAGAGTTTTTGGGTTATGAGAGCCACTCCAGAGATTTCTTTTAGAAAAAGTCACCACTGGCAGCACATTTCAGTGACACAGAGTGGGTCACAAAACTTGCTTACTTGTGTGACATATTCAACTTGCTCAACAAACTCAATCTATCACTTCAGGGGAGAACAACAACTATGTTCAAGTTGGCAGATAAAGGGGCTGCATTCAAAGTCAAACTGGAATTATGGGAGCAATGAGTTAACATTGGGATTTCTGACATGTGTCAAAATTATCAGAGATTTTGAAAGAGGCTGTGCCAGGGCCTCCTTTCTCCCAGCTAGTGCATGATCACCTATCTCAGCTTTCAAAAGAGTTTAAGCATTACTTCCCAACCACAAAAGGCCCCCAAACTGGGAAGGAATGGATCCGTCACCCATTTGTGAATAAACCAGGTGCACTGGCTTTGTCCATGCTAGAAGAGGATCAGCTTCTTGAGATTGCAAATGACAGTGGCCTTAAAAGTATGTTTGAGACAACTTCAAATCTCCCTATATTCTGGATTAAAGTCAAGGCAGAATATCCTGAGATTGCCACAAAAGCATGGAAAAGCCTGCTTCCATTTCCAACATCCTATCTTTGTGAAGCAGTGTTTTCTGCAGTGACAGCAACCAGATGAGATTAGGGAGTAGACTGGACATAAGCAACACCCTTCGGGTGTCACTGTCTCCCATCACCTCCAGATGGGACCATCTAGTTGCAGGAAAACAAGCTCAGGGACCCCACTGATTCCACAATATGGTGAGTTGTATAATTATTTCATTATATATTACAGTGTAATAATAATAGAAATAAAGTGCACAATAAATGTAATGCACTTAAATCATCCCCAAATCATCCCCCGCCTCAACCTGTTCCATGGAAAAACTGTCTTTCATGAAACTGGTCACTGGTGCCAAAAAGGTTGGGAACTGCTGCCTTAGGAGACACATTAAGGCTATTTCTAGGGCACATATATTTGCAGGGTAAAACTTGTACAGCTTTTTGTGCTATAGGAAGAATACAAGCATATACATTAAGTTGTTAAGCTTAAGGTTTATTTTGTGGTTTGGTTAGTTTCCTATTACATTGTGACTCTGAAAACATTGACTCTGAAATCATTTTATGTTAGACTTGTTTTTAAAATTTTTCATAAATTATATCTTTAATGTACTTCTATCTTCTCCAATACTGTTTTTTCTAATGGCCTTAAGTCTATTACAGGCAAACTTATGAGTCATCAGTCATGATGTAAGATAAGTGAGGCCTAGGGAGAGTGTACTCCTCAACCAGTTCTGTCTCCATTCTCCAAAGATAGAAGATAAATGAAAAAGCTAAAAATAACAGCTTGATCTCATTCGGCTTGAATTCAACCATTCTATTTTGAGAATGTCTGCCCCAAACTCATCTCTTATATTTATATTCCTTTTAGAACATTGTAATAAAAATGGAATATAAGTATACCATTTACATAATATATTAGGAATAGATGGACAGGAAACAGGAAAAAAGTTATGAAGCATTGCTAAAAATCTTGCCCACATCATGTATATTTCATTGGCAAAGATCAAGCACAGCAGTAACAAATTGTAGTGCATAGGAATAGAATCTGATACACAACCAAAATCAATTCTATCATCCTAGATATATTTTATTTCTTATGTTAAAATAGCCAGTATTTGAAATATTAATCTAAAATGCTCCTATATCAAACTATCAGTTATATATATGTGTATATGTATGTATATGTGTACGTGTGTACACACACAAAGATACAGTAATAACATGTTCTAGGTGTTTGAGTTTGGGCCAAATCACATAACATTACTTTTCTGGTTTTCCTACTTTCTTACTTTTAACACAAGAAAATCACCTGGATAATTTCAACTGCCTTTGAATCTTTAAAACTCTATGATCCTCATTCACAAAGACTAATGAAATACAATAATCGTTCATATAGGGTATCTATTTACATCATCAACTTAAAATTATTTTTATAAACATCAATCAGCTGTATAATGTAGAGAAACAGTACAGTATAATAATTAAGGACATAAGTTCTGGACTCAGGCTGTCTGGATAAGTCTTGCCGAAATTATTACTATTATTATTATTTTTTTTTTGAGAGAGAGAGAGTCCTACTCTGCTGCCCAGGCACTGCAACCTTGTACTCATGGATTCAAGCAATCCTTCTGCCTCGGCCTCCTGACTAGGACTACAAGCAAATGCCAACATGTCTGAATAATTTTTTTTATTTTTTGTAGAGACGAGGTCTCACTACTGTGCCCAGACTGGTCTCAAACTCCTGGTCTCAAGCAACCCTCCAGCCTCAGTCCCTACAAAGTGTTGGAATTTCAAGCATTAACCACAGTGCCCAGACTCAAGTGTCTTTTTGCTGCGTAAACCATGTGTAAGTCACTTAGCTTCTTCAAGCCTCATTTCCCCTGTCTGTAAAACAGGTATAGTAATAGCACTTACCTCATGTTAAGTAGTTGTGGGAAATGAACTAATCTCCAAAGTACTTTGCACTGTGCTTGGCAAAGGAGTTTTCAGTAAATCTAAGCTATTATTAGAATTGTAAAATAAAGAGACTAAAATAAAGATAAATAATAAATGAAGGGGCAATGTAGAACAATGTAAACAGTAATATTCTGCTTATAAACTTGGCATTAATTTCTGTACTATCCTAAGCCCCACTAAAATGACACTAAAGGAATTAAGAAGGGTAAAGAGGAAAGGACAGATAATAATAGATTAGTAATGCTAACAAAATTTTGGGAGATGGCAAGCATATGGATAATTCATAATTAATTTAGCAAAATGAAGTTAAAACTTACAGTACCTGCACAGAAGCTGCCAATGTGAAGCAAGCTACCATGCCTCTGAGTATTCCAGGAAGGCTCACGAATTGGAAGTCTCATGTATTTCAAAGTCCAGGGTAAGAAACAGGGCAGCAAAATTGGAGGATTGGCTAAGTCTATAGGAGAAGCTGTTAGAATCCCAGAAGCTGTCTCCATATACTCAGGTGATCACTCATTCTTTCCCCCTAAATGAATTTAGAGGCTTAATCTTTGGGTAAGGTTGAACCAAAGGACTTTGGACTCCATAGAGATATCTATCTTGTATAGCCGGAGTAAGGTTGCAAATGTTAAATATGAGTATTAAGTGAGACTACATAGATATATGTTAATAGTTACCCTAGACTTCCTCTCCCACTCACGTCACAGAATTCTGACAGATTTATACCTATAAGTCAGGAATAAGAGATCCCTCTTTAGGGAAACTGATCAGCCCAAGAATAAAGACCTATAGAAAATTTTTGGGTCCTTCAATAAAAAAGCAATACCTAACCATCTACCAGTTGAAAAGCCCTGACAACCTTACATAAAGCTTTGGATAGCTTTTTAGGGCCTCAGTCTTAAATATGAATGGACATCCAAGGGTCACCAAGCATTAAAAGAAAGTCTCTACAAAAACAAAACAATGAATTCCAAGAAACATTAATAATTCAGGTAACACAAAAAATTATTTAAAAACCAAAGTTAATATCCTTAAAGAGAAACAAGAAAGTATTGGCTGGACATGGTGGCTCAAGCTTGTAATCCAAATAGTTTGGGAGGCCGAGGCAGGCGGATCACTTGAGACCAGCCTGGCCAACATGGCAAAACCCCATCTCTACTAAAAATACAAAAATTAGCCAGGTGTGGTGGCGGGTGCCTGTAATCCCAGCTACTCAGGAGACTGAGGCATGAGAATTGCTTGAACCCAGGAGACAGAGGTCACAGTGAGCCGAGATCACGCAACTGCACTCCAGCCTGGGTGACAGAGTGAGACTCCATCTCAAAAAACAAAACAAACAAACAAACAAACCAAGAAAGTGTTGTATCCATGAAAGAACGGAAAGCTACATAAAGAGAAGACTTTAGAAAACAACAAAAAATATGGGCAAAAGCTGGAAGCATTCCCTTTGAAAACTGGCACAAGACAAGGATGCCCTCTCTCACCACTCCTATTCAACATAGTATTGGAAGTTCTGGCCAGGGCAATCAGGCAAGAGAAAGAAATAAAGGATATTCAAATAGGAAGAGAAGAAGTGAAATTGTCTCTGTTTGCAGATGACATGATTGTATATTTAGAAAACCCTATCGCCTCAGCCCAAAATCTCCTTAAGCTGATAAGTAACTTCAGCAAAGTCTCAGGATACAAAATCAATGGACAAAAATCACAAGCATTCCTATACACCAGTAATAGACAAGCAGAGAGCCAAATCATGAGTGAACTCTCATTCATAATTGCTACAAAGAGAATAAATTACCTAGGAATACAACTAACAAGGGATGTGAGGGACCTCTCCAAGGAAAACTACAAACCACTGCTCGAGGAAATAAGGGAGGACACGAACATGTAAGCCATTAAATCTTTTGAAGAGGTAGCTTTGCTGGTGGTATTGTCTTGTGCCACAGTGAGTCGTAAGTGAAATTTGGACCAAAAGTGAGTTTATGAAGACTGGTGGGCAGGAGCTCAAGAGCTGCAGGCTTGTCCTGCAGCCAGTGCCTGATGTGCCCCAGCTGGGAAGCTGATGAATAGCTGACATCTGTATCTCTGGACCTGAATGTTGATCCCTCGCTTCAGGTTGACATACCTGATGTGCTCAGTGAGAGAGATAAAGTCAAATTTACAGTGCACACAAAGACCACATTGCCCATGTTTCAGAGCCCAGAGTTTTCTGTTACAAGGCAACATGAAGACTTTGTGTGGCTATATGACACTCTTATTGAAACAACAGACTACGCTGGGCTTATTATTCCACCTGCTGCTATGAAGCCCGACTTCAATGGTCCTCGAGAGAAGATGCAGAAACCGGGAGAGGGTGAAGGGTCTATGACCAAAGAAGAATTTGCCAAGATGAAACAAGAACTGGAAGCCTAAGTGTTAGGTGGAAAAATACTAAAGAAATGTTTGGTGGCTTCTTCAAAAGTGTGGTGAAAAGTGCTGAAGAAGTCCTTTTTACTGGAGTTAGGGAGGTAGATGACTTCTTTGAGCAAGAGAAGAACTTACTTACTAACTATTACAATAGGATCAACGATTCTTGTGTGAAAGCTGACAAAATGACCAGATCTCATAAAAATTGTTGCCGATGTCTATATCCACACTGCAGCCTGCTTACATTGCCTGGCTTTAGAAGAGCCCACAGTCATCAAAAAGTACCTATTGAAGGTTGCTGTGCTATTTGACAAACTTAGGAAAGTAGAGGGTCAGGTTTCATCAGATGAAGATCTGAAGCTAACAGAGCTCCTCCGATACTACATGCTCAACATCGAAGCTGCTAAGGATCTCTTATACAGACACACCAAAGCCCTCATTGATTATGAGAACTCAAACAAAGCTCTGGATAAGGCCTGGTTAAAGAGCAAAGACGTCGAATTGGCTGAGGCACACCAGCAGGAGTGCTGCCCGAAATCTGAACAGCTTTCCAAATCTGCAAAAGAAGAAGTGATAAATTTCAAACCGAAGAGAGTGGCAGCATTTAGAAAGATTCTCATTGAAATGTCTGAACTGGAAATAAAACATGCCAGGAACAATGACTCCCTTTTGCAGAGCTGTATTGACTTGTTCAAGAATAACTGATATGCCTTCACTCAGAAGAAAAGAAATGAATGTGAAAGAAAGCCAAGCATCACTTGCACTTAAATCATTACCATGGAAGATTTATTAGCTTTAACTTTAGTTTAAAATTATGTGAATAAATATTTTGATTTCTACAAATCTTAAAAAAGAGGACACAAACAAATGGAAAAATATTTGATGCTCATGGATAGGAAGAATCAATATCGTGAAAATGGCCATACTGTCCAAAGTAATTGGTAGATTCAATGATATCCCCATCAAGCTACCATTGACTTTCTTCAAAAAATTAGAAAAAACTACTTTAAATTTCATATGGAACCAAAAAAGAGCCCATATGGTCAAAACAATCCTAAACAAAAAGAACAAAGCTGGAGGCATCATGCTACCTGACTTCAACAATATAACAAGGCTACAGTAACCAAAACAGCATGGTACTGGTACCAAAACAGATATATAGACCACTGGAACAGAACAGAGGCTTCAGAAATAATGCCACACATCTACAACCATCTGATCTTTGACAAACCCAACAAAAACAAGAAATGGGGAAAGGATTCCCTATTTAATAAATGGTGTTGGGAAAACTGGTTAGCCATATACAAAAAACTGAAACTGTTTCCTTACACCTTATACAAAAATTAACTCAAGATGGATTAAAGACTTAAACGTAAGACCTAAAACCATAAAATCCCTAGAAGAGAACCTAGGCAATACCATTCAGGACATAGGCATGGGCAAAGACTTCATGACTAAAACACCAAAAGCAATGACAACAAAAGCCAAAATTGACAAATGGGATCTAATTAAACTAAAGAGCTTCTTCACAGCAAAATAAACTAGGCTGATGCAGTGGCTCACGCCTGTAATCCCAACGCTTTGGGAGGCCAAGCTGGGTGGATCACAAGGTCAAGAGATTGAGACCATCCGGGCCAACTTGGTGAAACCGTGTTTCTACTAAAAATACAAAAAATAGCTGGGCATGGTGGCACGTGCCTGTAGTCCCAGCTACTCAGGAGGCTGAGGCAGGAGAATCACTTGAACCCGGGAGGCGGAGGTTGCAGTGGGCAGAGATTATGTCACTGCACTCTAGACTGGTGACAGAACAAGACTCCGTCTCAAAAAAAAAAAAAAAAAAAAAAGAAACTATCATCAGAGTGAACAGGCAACATACAGAATGAGAGAAAATTTTTGCAATCTATCTATCTGACAAAGGGCTAATATCCAGAATCTACAAAAAACTTCAACAAATTTACAAGAAAAAAACAAACAATTCCATCAAAAAGTGGGTGAAGGCTATGAACAGACACTTCTCAGAAGAAGATATTTATGAGGCCAACCAACATGAAAAAAAGCTCATCATCACTGGTCATTAGAGAAATGCAAATCAAAACCAAAATGAGATACCATCTCATGCCAGTTAGAATGGCGATCTTAAAAAGTCAGGAAAAAACAAACGCTGGAGAGGATGTAGAGAAATAGGAAGGCTTTTACACTGTTGGTGGAAGTGTAAATTAGTTCAACCATTGTGGAAGACAGTGTGGCAATTCCTCAAGGATCTAGAACCAGAAACACCATTTGACCTAGCAATCCCATTACTGGGTATATACCCAAAGGATCATAAATCATTCTGCTATAAAGACACATGCACATGTATGTTTATTGCGGCACTATTCACAATAGCAAAGACTTGGAACCAACCTAAATGCCCAGCAATGATAGACTGGATAATGTGCCTGGATAGACTTTATCCAGTCTATCCAGGCACATGGCACATACACACCGTGGAATACTATGCAGCCATAAAAAAGGATGAGTTTATGTCCTTTGCAGGGACATGAATGAAGCTGGAAACCATCATTCTCAGCAAACTAACACAAGAACAGAAAACCAAACACCGCATGTTCTCACTCATAAGTGGGAGTTGAACAATGGGAACACATGGACACAGGGAGGGGAACATTACACAATAGGGCCTGTCAGGGGGTGAGGGGCTAGGGGAGGGATAGCATTAGGAGAAATACCTAATGTAGATGACGGGTTGATCGGTGCAGCAAACCACCATGGCACATGTATACCTATGTAACAAACCTGCACGTTCTGCACATGTATCCCAGAAGTTAAAGTATAATTTTTAAAAATTAAAAAAAGAAACAAAATCGCCTAGAACCCAAAATTATCTCTGTAATTTTTTCACATACAGTGTCCAGACTCAATTATTTAAAGAGGAAGCAAAGAGACCAAACAACAAAGTGACTAGAAACCAACGGAAAAAATCGACACAGGCTCGGAGGGGATTCAAATCATATAATTATCATGTGCCAATTTTTAAAACAGTTATTTTCTTACTCTGTTTGGGTTGTTATAGGAAAATATCTTAGAGTGGGCAATTTATCAACAACAGAAATTTATTGTTCACAGTTCAGGCTGGGAAGTGCAAGATCAAGATGCCAGCAGATTCAGCATTTGGTGAGGAGCTCTTCCTCATAGATGGCACCTTCTATGTGTCCTCACATGGGAGAAGGGGCAAACAAGCTCTCTCAAGCCTGTTTTATAAAAGGGCACTAATGCTGGGCGCGGTGGCTCAGGCCTGTAATCCCAGCACTTTGGGAGGCTGAGGTGGGCGGATCCTGAGGTCAGGAGATCGAGACCATCCTGGCTAACACAGTGAAACCCCGTCTCTACTAAATATACCAAAAAAAAAAAAAAAAAAAAAATTAGCCAGGCGAGGTGGTGGGCACCTGTAGTCCCAGCTACTCGGGAGGCGGAGGCAGGAGAATGGCGTGAACCCGGAAGGTGGAGCTTGTGGTGAGCTGAGATTGTGCCACTGCACCCCAGCCTGGGCAACAGAGCAATACTCTGTCTCAAAAAAAAAAAAAAAAAAAAAAAAAAAGGGCACTAATACCATTTGTAAGGGCAGAGCCCTTATGACCCAATCACCTCCCATTGGTTCCACCTCGGGGTTTAGGTTTCAACATATGAATCTAAGGGAAAATACAAACACATGGACCATAACATATACTTAACAATACAAAAAAGTAAAAGATAATATTGAGAATTTCTGTAAAGAACTTGTTAAAAAACATGAATTAAATGGAAATCTAGTACTAAATACCACAATTTCTAAAATGAAGAACTTAATTGATGGGTTTAATAGATTAGACTCAGGTGAAGGGAGAATTAATTATCTGGAAAATAGGCCAGGAAAGCACAGAGAGACAAAAGGATGGGCAAAAGTGTAAAGATATAAAGACATATAAGGCATGATGAAAAAACAATTAATACATGTGTTAGAGTCCCAGAGGGAAAAAAGAAAATAGAGAAAACAAACTGAGTAGATAAGGGATGAAAATTTTCTCAAATTGATGAAGATTTCAATCCATGCATCAGGAAGACCACTATCGTTAAGAAAGATAGATATAAAGATCAGCACATCTAGGCACATGATAGGCAAACTGTTATACACCAAAACAAAGAGAAAATCTTGAAAACAGTCAGAGAAAAAACTACCTCCAAAACAGCAACAACAAGATTTACAATTGACTTATCAGTGGAAGTAATGGAGACCTGAAGACAATGTTCTACAGTGAATTCATTCATCTATGAGATAAATATTTATTGAATATATGCTAGACACTGTTATAGGTACTTGGGAAACATCAGTGAACAAAACAAAGAATGAATATTACTTTTATTGTGTAAAATTATATAATAAACATTTTTAAGAGAAGGAATTAATTGTATAAAGCATGTCTGACAGTATATTTTAAAAATCTAGTTCATTTTTGCTGTTAGAATTATTATTTAAAAACTTAAGCTGAGGCCAAGAGCAGTGGCTCACACCTGTAATCTCAGCACTTTGGGAGGCCAAGGTGGGAGGATTGCTTGAGCCCAGGAGTTTGAGACAAGCCTGGGCAACATAGTGAAACTCTGTTTCTATAAAAAATACAAAAATTAGCCAGGCGTGGTGGCACGCACCTTTAGTCCCAGTTACTAGGGAGGCTAAGGTAGGAGGATTGCTTGATTCTGGCTGGTTCAAGCTGCAGTGAACATGACTGCACCATTGCACTCCAGCCTCAGTGACAGAGCAAGACTCTGTCTCAGGAAAAAATAAATAAATAAACAAATAAATACTTAAGTTAAAATTTAAAGTTAAACAAGCTAATGACTAGTACTTTTTCAGTGATGGATGCCATTCTTAATAATCAAGTACAATCTATATATTAAGCTGCTAGGAAAAATCTAATAGATTTTGGGTAATTAAAAATCACAGAATTTCAGAGCTAATCTTTCTTGGTGACCCTAGAGGTCATCTTGTCCAGACTACTCGTTAGAGAGGAAAAGAACAAGGTGCAATATATTTAACTGACTCTCCCAAGGTCACACAAAGAGTTAAAAATATGGTTCCAATGACTCCTGGTCAAATGTTCTTTGTTGTTGCTTGATGTGCAAAATTACTTTTGGAAAGGGGAGGGTAATTTAATTTTTATCAATGGAACATGTACATATTTTTAAAAATAAAATGATTTCATAACACTTAAAAAGCAGCAGTCTCCTGCCCTTCCCCTGTGCATCTCTGAATTTCAGTGTCCAGAGGGAAACATGCTTAACTTCTAACACTAATATTATTATTCTATTGTTTGATAGACTACTCTTTGTTGTATGATAGCTTATGTTTCAGCGCACACATATTAAGTGTGTGAGAGGATTCCATTTTAGTCATTTAAACAGTACATAATTTTCATTTAAATGGTACAGGTGAAACAACAGATTACTGGTGATCCTGTTGCCATATGTAAGATAGGACTTTTAACTAATTTAATTGATTTTCATGTGTGATTTATGGAATGCCTTATTTCTTTACAGTTGAATACTGGTTGCAAGGGATTTGTGGTTTCATAAATACATATTTTCAGAGAAAACAAACTTGAATTTTACATTGCACATATTTTTTTCTGAGCATTAAAAGTATAAAAGATTAAACTAAAAAATTTCCAAAGTTTCTAATATTTTAAAGGGAATAAAAGTGTCTTATAATTAATAAAATTCTGTTATAAATAAGTTAACAAAGAAACCACATATAGCAAATAATTTTCATTGTGGTAGACTATTAAATATACCACCAACTTGCCTTTGCCTTTTGAAGTGATGTTTATTTTAGCCATCTCACTATTTGCTTTGTAATCTGGAAATTCTTGTGATGGAAATAACCAAAGAATTGAAGATAAGAAAACACCAAATAGTGAAGAAAATATTTTTATTCACCTGGACTCCATTGAATTTATAGGAAAATGTATAAATCTAAAATCTAGTAATTGAAAATGCTATGGATATAGAGATATTATTTTTTAATGTAATTCTTTCCAATTTAAAATTACTTACATATATGTCATTTGCGTAATGGATCATAAGACTGGTTACTTACATGAGACAGGAAGCTGGCTGTAGACTGCGAAGATGGTACATTAGAATGAGAACGAGTAACAGATGCTGGCTGGAGAAGGCGTGGTTTCAATGAAGAATTTGAGGTGTATCCAGGGCCCTGAAGTTCCTGGAAAACAATATAGAGGTAAGCAAAATAACTGCCAGCCTACAATTATAAAGAAATGTGAAATCAAAATGTATTTTTTGATTTCACAGGCAAAATCCATTATTGAGATTTTAAAATATGTCTGTAGCTTTAAAGTACACTTCTTAAAATAGACATATATTTCAGTGTAAAATGTACGATTTAAAAAAAAAATGTTTTGTCATGTAGATTACATCACTTTTGCTATTCCCCAAACAAGCAAATATATTTGCACTTAGGGTTTTGTACTCGCTTGACTCCTGAGCATGGAAAACTCTTGCTTTGGGTATTCCCATGCAGGTACTCGTAAACTTCACTAGTACCTTCACTCACCTATTTTAAACTCACCTATTCTAAACTCACCTATTTTAAACTAAGGATAGTGGTGCTTCTATTTGTTACCATATATGAAAAGGATAGGTATAGTATATAACAATGTACAGATCTTATCATTGCTATTAATAGTATCAAGTAATGTTGAAATATACTTGAATGTGTACCTAGGGTACACAAGAAAATATAAAAGCATATCAAAGAATGGCATTATTTTTGCTTAAACTACTATTTATGATGACCTTACTTTTATATCCAACGTGTGTTGAAGTTTTAAGCGCACTGATTCTTGCTCCTGACGCTGTATTATATCTTGACATTCTGCAAACTGCAAAGATGCCTACAGATGGAGCAATCATAAATGGTTTATCTTGCATTCTTTATGCACTTATATTTTATTAACCTATGAATGCAGAGCTGCCATCTCTTCAAAAAATCTTCCTGCCCTTCTACCAAACTATATTACAATGATCTATTTATCTGTTTTATTTAGTGAACTGTGAGCAACTGGAGGCCATGTTTTTATCCTCTATACCCCCAGCAAATACGTAGCTTTTAGTATGTGAAGGGCAAACAATGAATGAACTAAGGATGGAATGAGCAAACAGCTTTACCAAAGTATAAAAATTTATATTAAAATAACCATAACTGGCTGGGCATGGTGGCTCACATCTGTAATCCCAGCACTTTGGGAGGCCGAGGCGGGCGGATCACGAGGTCAAGAGATGGAGACCATCCATCCTGGCCAACATGGCGAAACCCCGTCTCTACTAAAAATACAAAAATTAACTGGGCATGGTGGTGCACAACTGTAGTCCCAGCTACTCGGGAGGCTGACGCAGGAGAATCGTTTGAACCCGGGAGGCGGAGGTTGCAGTGAGCCGAGATCGTGCCACTGCACTCCAGCCTGGCGACAGAGCGAGACTCCGTCTCAAAAAAATAAAATAAAATAAAATAAAATTTAAAAAATAACCACAACTGAAATTCACAGAGTCAATATAGCATGTTTTAAGAAACAAAGGTAGCAGAGATGAGATCCCAGATTATTGTATCTAACCATAAAGGCACTGTTTTCTTAGCAATCAAGGATGGTTTTGGTACAATTTTAGGCTTCCAGAGTTTCTAGGTGACAGGAAGGGAGATTTATTTCTCTACAATAAACGGCAATGACAAAAAGTATCACTGATCCTTCTCATTCTTTAAGCTATGTTTCCTACATGCACTTTCTGGACCCCACAAAGTGCCAGCCATTAGCATTACTTTATCATTTTATTGACATTATTAAGAGACTGTATTCTACCAAGTACCCAAGTCACTTTTTGGTGGTAAATCAGGTGCTCATGGAGACCTTTTTACTTATTCATGTCACTATGGATATCAGGAACATCTTACATCTTTGATCTTACTGCTCCTGTGACTATGTTAGCCTGAAAAAGAAAACTTGGCAAAAAGTATGCATTATGACCACATTTTAAAATTCAGAAACGCCTTCTCTAATAGGATAGGGTTTTCCTTTGTGCTAGGTGATTGGGATACAACACAAATTGATACATTCAGTTCCTGTCTACATAGAGCTTTTGTTCAGAACAATTCTATTTGGTTAAAAACTATTTAGTTGATAATTACTTCATATGTTTAGTTAATAATTACCTTATCCAGAGCAACTTCCATATTAGTAACCTTTTCTTTCAAACGGCGTTCCTGAGATCGCAGAACTTCCAACTCCCCAGCCATCTTGTTTTTTTCTGTGGCAACAGTACTCAATTCCTGACTGAGTTTACTTTTCTCTTCTTTCAGAAAATGTTTCTCCTACAATTATATGAGAGAAAAATATCAGAAATAACCTGTTGATGTAGATGCTGAAAGGTAATGGAAATATAAAATTCTTGTTTAAAGGACCCTGAACTAGGTAAGTTTAATTTATATGCCATTTAATTGCTTCTGAGTTGTGGTTGGGAGCTGCTGGGAGTATGTTATTATGTACTCTCTCCTATTTTAATCATTGCTGGTATTATTACTTCTTTCTAGTCTTAATAAATCTTTGATAAAATCTACAAAATATGAAATAACTATATTGTCATAAAAAGACAGTGTTTTAGTGAATTGGGATCAAATAATCGTATATCAAATTTTACTAAAATTTATTTTAAACAACAGAGATTTTTAAAAGATGCATTACTTGAAAGTTTTATGGATTTCTATTTTGTTTCAAGGTTGAATATTCATTTCACAAATTCCTACTGCATACCTGCGACAGAAAAACAAATGGGACATATAGTTCCTGCACTCAAGTCACTTAACAGCCCAGTGATGACAGTGAGCTTACTGATACAATAGTCTCTGCTATTAAACAACATTTCATTAAAATTAGTTCATCCCTCCAAAAAAGCGCCATGGAATATGTATACAAAAATAATAAATGTATAGTTGTCAAGTTAAAATACATCAGTGCATTGAGTCTACATTTCTTTATGTATTTTTTCATAGTGAAAAACATTTATTGTAAATAAGGTAGAAGGTGTTGCTACTGTAAAATGCAAAAAAGTTTTCCTTTTCTGAGTAGATTAGGCAGAAAAGACTTCAGAAGGAAAGAGGAATTAATTGTATAGGCTTTCTCCTTTTTGTTTGGAGGGACTATCTTAGAGCTACGATGAATATTTTCCTTTAGGCAAGGCAGGCATCTTTGTTGACAGCAGGCAGTAACCTCTTAAAGCCATAAGTGCCATCAGGAAGGATAAGCACTGCTTTAGGTTCCCAAAGGCAAAAAAAAAAAAAAAAAAAAGGAGAAAGAAAAAAGTGAATTCAGGATAAGAGAAAGGAAGGGAAGAAAAAATTGGAAAGAAGAAATAAGTCTATATGATAAGGGGTATGCACAAATGCAGGTTTATACTTGTTAATATTTAGCTGCAAATACTCTGAAGTATTTTGGCAGCTCATCATGGATAGTAAGTTAGCAATTACTTTGGTTGCACTTATTTTCTACTTGTCATTTACTTTTTCACCTCTATTATGGTCAGTTCTGTTATAAATCTTCTTCTGAAATAGACGCTTTTTCCAAAGTAATGGATATACCAGAGAATATTTGAGCATTAGGCAAACTTCATGGTTGCTTATTCGTGAATGAGTCTCATTCATGGGAACCACTAGGTCAAGGCAGAAAACTCAATCCAGCTAAACACAGCTGCATAGGAATACACAAGAAGCATACATGCACACTCCTCAAACACCCACCTACCGGCTACCTCAGTTTTACCATGTGTTATGAACCACATCCATCCACATCCGGTGTTACAGGAAACTCTCCTCCTACTCCTCCACAATAACATACAAGCTGCATATATACTTAAGAAAACTTCAGGTCATTTTCAAGACAAAGAGCTATACTTATTGTTGTATTTATATATTTCTTAACAATTTAGTATGTGTAAAACTGCTATTGTTTTTATTAGGTTCCTATTATTTTATGTGTCACTAATAAAATTTGTTAGTGTGGTGCTCCTGATCCCATTGTTCCCATAAGCCCTGTGGTTTTTATTACACAATTTTGCATAGCACAGCGATTTTTACGAACATGTATGTCACATTATAATGGAACTCACTGTATTTTATTTATAATCATTCCTTGCCTCTACCAAGAATGTTCTTTTTCCCATTTCCCACGTTTAAGCTGTCTTTCAACATCCTGCTCAAATGCTTTTCTAGGAACTTTTCCCTTGTTCTCTCACCTAGAAATAAGCTTTCCTTTTCCCCTTGCACTTGCATCTCTGCTTCATCTTATTCTGCCTTGTGGTCTGCCTGTGAGTGAACACGTTGGTTTCCCCACTCTGAGGACAGCAACCCACCTTATTTGCATTTGTCATTGCCTCTTCCAAAAACTGTATCTTGCTCTGAAGGGCATCTATCTGACCTCTTTTGGCTGTGATTTGCTTTTGCATCCCCATTGCCACTTTCATAGCTGGAAAAAAAAAAAAAAGAGGCAAACTATGCCTTAGGTTCTTAAGTTTGAGAGACTATGGTAATTTGATGGTTAAACTTTATGAGAAGGTGACAAGTAAGATCCTCCAAGGTATCTGGGCAGTTTCAAGGAAAAGATCATGGACGAATGTCTTTGGTTTTTATAATGTTGGAATATAATAACTTTTAACTACTACTAGAGATTTTTAGCTGGGAAACATACATATAATCATGTTTTGTAGGGTTTTTGCCACTGAGATTAATTTCATTGACCATGATACGTTGCCAGCTTTCCAGTAATAACAATAACATTGACTAAACTCATACTTACCCATGTAGGGAAATATATAATATATAATATATGTACTTGTGTGTGTGTGTGTGTGTGTGTGTGTGTAGACATGGGGGGTGTCACATAAATAATAATATATATTGTATTATTACTAAAGTGATTTTTCAAGAACCTCATACTTAAAATACTGCACAAGACATCTAGTGTATCTTTTAAAGGGTCCAGTGATATCACAAACCCTTCAATTTTTATTCTCATGATTGTTGTCATGTGCTTGGAACTCACTACCATCTCAGTAGCCAAACTGCCAGCATAAGCATATCTGATTTTTTTTCTTATAGTCAGCTGAGGAAAAAGGATTGAAAATGCCACAGCTTTGAGTCCAGTCTGGCTATAACTTAGAGGTTAAAAAGAAAAATGAAAATATACCATTCGTTATAAACAAGCTATCAGAATGAAAGGTCTGACTTCTCATTAACAAGATATAGTTCTTCTATCTAAACTGTCAAAACAGGGTTAAACTGACACTGTATATTGATTTATTAATAGGGTAAAAGTCTGACATCATTTGCTCACCACTTTGAAGAATTATGGTCTGATTAAGTGGATCATGGTTGGCCTTGAAAGGAAATTTTCTAAAACGAATGTTTTTTTTTTTTATTTTAAGCTGATTTAATAAATAGAAACAAGAATTTGAATGAGAACACAAGGGTTCTCTAGGTAACTTAATAATTGTAATGTCCCTGGGGTGGTTGTGAAGATGCCCAACAGTGAGGCTGGGTTGCTGTCTGGGGAGCAGGGGCAGCAGACCCCAAAAGACCTCTCGAGTGACTTCTCCAAACCCAACAAGTTTATCTGTGTTAACCAGCAAAGGGCCAAACCACACAAAATATGAAACACATCAAGAATTTGTGGTCGTCCTTGCACAGAGACTATGGTAATCTTCTTTATATCGTTCTAATTTTAGTATAAGTGCGGCCAAAGCGAGCACAAAAATAAATCTTCTGACATTAAAAAATATTGAGAAATGGAAAAGTATATACTTTAATTAGATAAATATTAATTTTTATGGTCAGCTAATATGGTCATGTCAACAATTATATGAATAACATGAACTGGAAGATAACCTTTTTATCTCTCTGCATTAGTATGGGCAGCAAGGTAAAAGGGGAATAAATCTGGGTGGTGAGAAGGTCCCCTCACCTAACAATTCAATTTCCAGGATTCCTTCCCATTTTTATCACAGTGAAGCAATCAAGAACTGCCAACTAGCCAGGGACCTACAGTTTATATAGTGTACATGTTGAAAAATAAAGGGTTGAATGGAAATTACAGGTAACTTGTATTTATAGCCTTAAAAATAATTACTTGACATTAATAGATACTGAGATCTGTTAGAAATTACTGAAATAGCCACTAGAAAGGAAAGATTCAGATAGTTTAGGGATTAAATTAACTCCATGGCAATTTCCTAAAAACAATTAACTACTGCTACATAACCTCCGTCATTAATACCTACTATTGTATATTTCTCACATCATTTAGCACTGTGAAGAGGTGGTAGGTAATGTATTTGAGTTTCTGTTTTAACAAATTTAGTCCATTAAATTAAAAACAGAAGAAAAAATTTTAAATCTAACAGAGCATACCATGACCATCAGATCCTTCCATTGACTTTAATGTATTTCTTGTCTGTTCTAGTTCAGACTGTGCAGATTTTAATTGCATTTTCAACTTATTTGTAGTCATTTCCATTTCTTCACTTTTGTTTCGGAAATTCCTTTTTAAGACTTCATACTCCTCTATACAATGTGATAATCAATAATAGATGGTTACTTTTTTCTATCCCATTGTTAATTAAGTATATTTTATTTGTAATTAATGATCACAGAATTTTAGAACTGGAAGAGAAGTCATTTAATTACATCTTCCTTTGTTACAGAAATGAGATGTACATACACAATTCCAGGGATATGACCCTTTCTTTTTAATCTGCTTGGGTGGATCCTATTCCTCCTCTACCCACTTATTACTCATTGTTTTTTCCCAAACATTATAATTAGTTTGCAGTTATCTCATCTTAAACCTTCTTCTTGGATGACCGTGTTCACTAGAGTAGATTTAACCACCATCTTCTGGTAGATGAATCTCCATGACACTATAAGTAACCTGAGGCTGCCATCTGTCTTATCTGACTTATCTCCAGTATCTGTGAAAATACTTGGCACAAACTCATCATTTGATATACTACAATACACACATGTGTGCACACACACATACACACACACATATTTATTTATATGTATCTATTTATATGATTAGATTTATATAGAAAAGGATCAAAGCTCCAGCTCCATTTGTCCAGACATCTCCATGTAGATGTCCTCGTGCCACCTGAAACCAACTGCCTCACAGTGACTACATCTCATCCTCCAGCCCTCAAGCCTGCCTTTCCTTCTGGTTCCCTCTCCCAGTTGCTTACATTGCTTTTCCAATACCACAAACTAAAATCCTGAAACCTACACTTAATCCCTCCAACCACTAAGTTCTGTTGATTTAACCTCCAAAAATATTCTTAATTCTTTCCTTCCATTCTCACTGCCACTGCCTTAATTCAAGTCCTCATTCTATTTATCTGGGATGACTGCAAAAATCCTCCTTAACTGCTTGGTCTGCTTTTCTTTTCTCTAATTTACTTACTAACACAGTCCATCTAAAATCTGACAAAAAATCTCCTACTTAATATCTTTTGTGGGCTCCACATTACTGGGCTCTACCTATCTATTCTGCCTTATTTCTTAGCCCTCATTCGTTTCACTTTTGCTCCAGCTAATACTTCTGAGGTCACATTTTGATATTTCATGGCTTCATGCATTTGCCCATAATGTTCTCTCTGCCTGGAATGTCCCTTGCACCCCTTTTTCACCTGCTGAATTCCTTTTCCTCTTTCAAACCCAGTACAGATGTCACTTCCTACTGTAAATTCTGTATCCTCTGTGCTATCTTTGTACTCAATACACTTTCACTGTGCCTCACACACTGGTTATTCACCCATTTCTATCTAGGTTTATCTCCCTACTAGACTGTGAGCTTCATTGTGGGGTTTCCAGGTTCTACCACAGTGTCTTGCATAGTAAATGCTCAGTAACTTCTGACTTTATGAAGTACATGATACTTCATACCATACTAATATGCTTTGGCTCTGTGTTCTGACCCAAATCGCATGTCCTGTTGTAATTCTTAGTGTTGGAGGAGGGGCTTCGTGGGAGGTGATTGGATCATGGGGAAGGATTTCCCCCTTGCTGTTCTTGTGACAGTGTGTGAGTTCTCATGAGATCTGGTTGTTTGAAAGTGTGTAGCACCTCCCTCTTCTCTCTCTCTCTCTCTCTCCTGCTACCATGTGAAGATGTGCTTGTTTCCCCTTCACCTTCCACCATGATTATGTTTTCTGAGACCTCCCAGCCATGCTTCCTGTGCAGCCTGCAGAACTGTGAGTCAATTAAACCTCTTTTCTTCACAAATTACTCATTCTCAGGTAGTTCTTTATAGCAATGCAAAAATGAACTAATACAGAAAAATGGTACCAGAGAGGTAGGATACTGCTCTACAGATACCTGAAAATATGAAAGCAGCTTTGCAAGTGGGTAACAGATACAGGTTGTAACAGTTTGGAGAGATCAGAAGAAGACAGGAAGATGTGGGAAAGTTTGGAACTTCCTAGAAACTTGTTAAATTGTTGTGACCAGAATGCTGACAGTGATATGAACAATGAAGTCCAGGCTGAAGAAGTCTCAGATGGAGATGAGGAACTTACTGGGAAATGAAGTAAAGATCATTCTTGCTATGCTTTAGCAAAGAAGCTGGCAGCATTGTGCCCCTGCTCTAGGAATCTGTGGAACTTTGAACTTGAGAGAGATGATTTAGGGTATCTGGCAGAAGAAATTTCTAAGCAGCAAAGTGTTCAAGATGTGGCCTGGCTGCTCCTAAAAGCCTGTGCTCATTTGCATTAAAAAAGAAATAACCTGAAGCTAGAATTTATATTTAAAAGGGAAGTAGAGCATAAAAGTTTGGAAAATTTGCATCCCAACCATGCAGTTGAAAAGAAAAATCCATTTTCCAGGGAGAAATTCAAGGCTGCAGAAATTTGCTAAGTAAAGAGGAGCCAAATGTTCATAGCGAAGACAATGGGGAAAATGTCTCCAGGTCATTTCAGAGACCTTCTCAGAAGCCACTCCCCTCACTGGCCTGGAGGCCTAGAAGGGAAAAATGGTTTAGTGAACCAGATCCAGAGCCCTGCTGCACTGTGCAGCCTTGGGACATGGTGCCCTGCATTTCAGCTGCTCCAGTTCCAACTCTGGTTAACAGGGGCCAAGGTACAGCTCAGGCTGTTGCTTCAGAGTGCAAGCCCCAAGCCTTGGCAGCTTCCATGTGGTGTTGGGGCTGTGGGTGCACAGAGGGCAAGAGTTGAGGCTTGGGAGCCTCCACTTAGATTTCAGAGGATATATGGAAATGCCTGGATGTCCAGGCAGAAGTCTGCTGCAGGAGCAGAGCCCTCATGGAGAACCTCTACTAGGGTAGTGCAGAGGGGAAATGTGGGGTTGGGGCCCCCACACAGAGTCTGCACTGGAGCACTGCCCAGTGGAGCTGTGAGAAGAGGGCCACTGTCCTCCAGACCCCAGAATGGTAGATCCACTGACAGCTTGCACTATGTGCCTGGAAAAGTCATAGGCACTCAGTGCCAGCCCATGAAAGCAGCCATGGGGGCTGTACCCTGCAGAGTCACAGAGGCAGAGCTGCCCAAGGTTTTGGAAGCCCACCCCTTACATCAGCATGCCCTGAATGTGAGACATGGAGTCAAAGGAGATTATTTCAAAGCTTAGAAATTTAATGACTTCCCTGCTGGGTTTCAGACTTGCATGGGCCCTGTAGCCTCTTTGCTTTGGCCAATTTATCTCTTTTGGAACAGGAACATCTACCCAGTGCCTGTACCCTCAATGTATCTTGGAAGTAATTAACTTGTTTTTTATTTTACAGGCTCATAGGTAGAAGTGATTTGCCTTGTCTCAGATGAGACTTTGGACTTGAACTTTTGAGTTAATGCTGGAATGAGTTAAGACTTTGGGGGACCATTGGGAAGGCATGATTGTGTTTTGAAATGTAAGAAGGACATAAGATTTGGGACGGCCCAGGGGCAGAATGATATGGTTTGGCTCAGTGTCCCAACTCAAATCTCATGTCCTGTTGTAATTCCCAGTGTTGGAGGAGGGGCCTTGTGGAAGGTGACTGGATCATGGGGGCGGATTTCCCCTTTGCTGTTCTCATGACAGTGAGTGAGTTCTCATGCGATCTGGTTGTTTCAAAGTGTGTAGCACCTCCCCCTTTGTGTGCTCTCTCTCTGTCTCTCTCTCTCCTGTTGCCATGTGAATATGTGCTTGCTTCTCCTTCATCTTCCACGATTTTAAGTTTCCTGAGGCCTCCAAGCCATGCTTTCTGTACAGCCTGCAGAACTGTGAGTCAATTAAACCTCTTTTCTTTATCAATTACCCAGTCTGGGCTGGGTGGGGTGGCTCATGCCTATAATCCCAGCACTTTGGGAGGCTGAGGCAGGTGGATCACGAGGTCAGGAGATCGAGACCATCCTGGCTAACACAGTGAAACCCTATCTCTACTAAAAATACAAAAAATTAGCCAGGCGTGGTGGTGGGCGCCTGTAGTCCCAGCTACTTGGGAGGCTGAGGCAGGAGAATGGCATGAACCCGGGAGGCGGAGCTTGTAGTGAGCTGAGATCACGCCACTGCACTCCAACCTGGTGGACAGAGTGAGACTATGTCTCAAAAATAAATAAATAAAATAAATTATCCAGTCTGAGGTAGTTCTTTACAGCAATGCAAGAAGGGACTAATACACATACCAACCATAAACTGGAGTGTTTCACTGTTTAATATAAGGCCATGGATTTTTCCTGTCAATAAATTCACATGTCTATTTTCACATGTCACTTCATTAGTAAACTTCTAATCAAGCTATTTGACTCCAAGGACTCAAGGTTTCCACTTTGATAAACACAAAACTGTGCAGACAATGTGATTTATGTGAACACCTGTTTTCCTTTTGGAAGCCTGAACTCTGGACACCTCACACTTCTCTTAGAAATTCAGTACAGAATTTCCAGTACACTGAGGGCTGACTAAAGTTAAGGTCAGTAAGTGTAAGATGTGGGAACTCTTCATGAAAACTATGAGATTTCATGCTATGAATAACTCCATGGGGGCAGCATAACTATTCATGTTTGTCATGTGAGTGAGACACCCTTCTTTTGCAATTGTGCTAGGGTCTACATTGGCTTCACTGCTAAGACTCTTATTTTTTAGTAGGATTTGTGCTGAAGCAACATACCTGAAAGATTGTTTAATTCACTCCTACTTGTTTTCACCTCATTTAATAATTGGTCTCTCTCTTGTTTGATGTCCTTCACTGCACGGAGCCGCTCAGAGCCTGCATTCACCAGCTTCACCTTTTCCAGCTCCAAGTCACTCACTCTGGCCTCAAGCTCCCGGATCTTTGCATCTTTTTTATCTTTTAATATCTAAATATATGGATAAATACAAAGGATAGATAGAGAAGTAAAAAATATGTACATGTATAGTTATAATTGATAGCTGCTAACACAGTCCTAAAATCTGACAACAGTCTCCTACTTAATATCCTTTTCTGCCCCCTATCTGTATTCCATCTATATTTATTATCTTTTCATTACTTCCCAGGACACTAAATTTGTATTTTATTATAAAGCATCAATAGAAAGTGGGAAAATATTTCACTTTCTTTTAACCTTAGATGTCAATTCCTAGTATTGCTTGCAACAACCCTTCATTATTCCTATTCTATCTCCATTCACTCAAAAAATACATATTAAGAACCTTCTTTGTGGCAGGAACTATTTTACAAGCAAGGGATATAGAAGCAGGGCTATGACTAGGGTAATGCAAGTGAAGCAGCTAGGTGAAGGCCTCTAACCTGGGCACCTCAGTTACCTCACCCTAGTCCTGGCCCTGGATAGCAATAAACAAAACAATGTCTTTGTCTTCATGTCCTCCTCTAGTAAGAAGAGAAGAAAACAAACATTTAATATGTCAGGTAAGAGAAGTGGCAAGAATAATAATAAAAGCAGGTGAGGGGTACAGAATGAATGCAAGGGAGGGGTTGCTACTTGAGGTAAGCTGATGTGCAGAAAGAGTTCACATAGCAGGTTTGGGTGCTCTCCTCAAAAAGGCCACTTACAAGGTTGGCCCTTGACTGTCGTCTGGGAACTTGGATTTTGGGAGGGTTCCCACCACCCTAATAAGAGTGGCTCAGTGTGCCTAAACTGTTTGTGCAAACAATGTGTTCATGCTGAACCCCTGCTTTCCTTCTGGGAACCTGGAATCTGGATACCTGCCAGGTAGAGGGGCCTATGGGACCAAACTCCAATATAAAAACCCGGGCACTGAGGCTTTAATGAGCTTCTCTGGTTAGCAACACTTGACAGGTGTTGTCACGGTGTCTTGCTGGGGCAGGGGGTGGAGTAGGAAGTAAGCATGTCCTGCATAACTCTACTCGGAGAAGGCTCTTGGAAGCTCATGCCTGGCTTTCTCTGGATTTTGCCCCATGTGCCTTTTCCTTTTGCTGATTTTGCTTTGTATCCTTTCACTGTAATAAATCCTAGCCTTGTGTATGATTATATGCTGAGTCTGGCGAGTCCTCCTAGGGAATCATCAAACCTGGGGTCGGTCTTGGGGACCCTGCCACAGTTGGCAAGGAAAGGCCTCTCTGATGATGTAACATCTAAGCAGATGCTCCTTGTGCTCCTGAGCATAAGGACAAGACACGTGGACAGTCTGGGAAGAGCTCTGTGTACAGGTAACGTGTCTGGGGAAGAGCAGGGACATCAGTAGGGCTGGAGTGAAGTGAGCTTGGGGTAAGCAGGAGATGAAGTCAGAGAGGGGCCAAGGGAATGATCAGGTTGCTCAGAGGCAATGTAAGAACTTGAGCATGCATTGTGAGTGAGTCAGGAAGTCATTGGACAGTTTTGAGTATGAGAGTGATGTAGTGTAACAATTTAAAAATACAACTCTGGCTCTGGTATGAAGGAAAACAGTGGTTGGCGTGGGGGTAGGGGGAGAAGCATGGAGACCAGTGAGAAGGCAACTGGAAGAGCAAATGAGAGAGGTGGGAGCTTAGACTGGGGTGGTTTGTGGTGGTGAAAGTATCTGGTCCTTTGACTAGGGTAGGGAATGTGAATATGGCAACTCTAATTCGGCGTTTCCAACTAACTGTCAGAAACCCCCAGCATGGCATGCTTCTGCAAACTCTGACTCAAACATTCCTATTCCTTCTTCACAGAGGGCCTTCCCCTACAATCCTTTCTGACTCTTCTCTGTTAGAGGCACTACCATGTTGCCAGTCTAAGTTTGAACTCACAAAGTCACCATGTCTTTCCCTGTCCCTCGCCCCCATACCCAATTGTTGATCAAATCCTGCCCAACCTGCAGGTCTGGACTGCCATCACTTCGCATATGGATTGCCACAGTGCCTCGTAACTGGTCTCTATCTGTGTTGGTAAGGCTTCCTAGGAGGACCCCTCTCTTCCCAGGGTGTAGGTCTGTGTCGTCTAACACAATACCTGCACATGACTCTGGAGCACCTGGAATGTGGCCAATCTAAGTTATGTGCTGTAAGTGTGAAATACACACCATATTTCAAAGACTTTGTATAAAAATAGAATATAAAATATCTTGGTGATCTGTTGTATTGATTATAATATTAAAAACACTATATTTTGAATATGAGTTAAATAAAATGTTATTAAAATTAATTTCACATTTCTTTTTATGTGTCTACTAGAAAACTTAAAATTATATATGTCACTTACACTGTATTTCTGGTGGGCAGAATTGACCTAGATCCTTCCAAATAAGTGACATTTGAAAAAAATATTGACTTTCTTTGGTCATCAGATTGTTTCCCCAAATTATCGCCCTACTGGCCTTAGTATCCTGGCAGATGCAATTTGACTGCTATAGCAGCAGTTTAACTGTGGAGACCAACGATACATCTGAAATATAGCCACATGACAAGCTTTTGGCTGTTCAAAAAGGATTGGTGGGGAGCCCCAGGCTTGTCTCACTGCCCGCCTGTGATGGGTTTGGGCAGTAAAGGCCCTAATCTGGGCTATCTGATCTCTGCCTAGCCACTCCTGGCAACTGTCACACTAAATCCAGCTGGCCTCATGCAGTAAGGGACGGGGAGGGCTTTCCCTGGGACAACCTGAGGCATCACAACACACATAGGACGAGTGCTGCTCCTGTTCCACCTCTTGAGGCCAGCTGATAGAATTCAGTCCTTTCTTAGTCTTACTATTTATTTGTTTTTAAGAAAGGTCTAGCTCTGGGGACCCACAGTTATTGAAATAAAAGTCACTCTGCTTCTCTGCTGTCAATGTGTGCAGTACCCACTCTGAAGAGGGGACAGAAACCAGGAGAGAAACCATACCTTCTACAGCTATGATTCCCCCACCTTTTTTTCTTATCAGATCACACAGGGAAGTGGATGTGGCATTAGGACTTGAGTTTTAAACTTATGTTCTTTGTGTCTGTGTGAAACTCTAATTACCTAGGAAATTATTCCCTGAAGCTGCTCCAGCTCCATATTTAGGAACTGAAAATTAGTTTTACTCTCTCCAAGCCACTTCTGCATACTGATGCCAGATTAATCCACTTCCAACACTGTCTTCTTCATGTTACCCCCTCCTTCCTACCCCTAAACCTTTAATGTCTCCCACACCATCTCTAGGCTAAATTACAGACTAGGCTTCTTCCCGGGCTTGGAATGCCATCCTTCCTTCTCTTTGCCTAGTTTTTGCCCATTTCAGGTTCCCAGCTCTCTCTGAAGCTTTCACTGGCCCTCTAGTCAGGAGCTCCACATTCCTTTGAGGCACTAACACAGATCCTGATGGATGCTCTCAGGACCAGCAGTATCCACGTCATCTGGCAACTTGTTCAGAAACACCAAATCTCACACCCCATCCTAGACCTACTGAATCAGAAACTCTGGGAGCAGGCCAGCAGTCTGTGCTTTAAAAAGCCCTCCAGGTGATTCCGGTTCTCACTGAGAACCACTGCACAGTAACATCTACTTAGGCTGCCTAGGTTCAAACCACAAGGTAGTGCTGCTCTCCAGCAAGTTAAACTCTCTGTGTCTCAGTTTCCTCAGCTGTAAAATGGGATAATAATAGTGCCTCCCTCATAAGGTTTTGTGAGGATTAAATTGATTTAAGTTTTAGAGTATAAGAGTGGGATTCTCCTGTTTAGAACCTTAACACACTAGCAATCCACTAGTGATCTTCCTAAGCAAGGTAGAACAACCATCCTTTCTCCTCTGATATGCTCTGCCCTGCATCACACCTGTTCTAAGGGTTTCATTGTAGGGCTGGCCATTGAGAATCCTTTCTATGTCCCTTTTCATGGTGAGTTTGGCCATTTAAAAATGTATATAATCAGGTAAAAACTTAAGCAATAGAAAATTCTATTTTTAATGCAATGAACTTGTTTATTTCCATAAGATGGATAATTATCTATTGCTGGCCCTATTTTTAGAAGGAGGAAACTGAAGCATCTACAGTATATGTGATTTGTCTCCTACTACTCACCAAGTCAGAGATAAAGGTGACATTAATCCTTTGAAATCAATTTTTTTAAAAAACCCATTAAATTGTGTTAAATTTTGATAAGTATTTATCGAGCACCTTCTGGGTGCAAGGCACAAAAATATGGGGCAGGAGGTACAAAGGCTAATAAGATGTGTACCCTGGTTGAAGAAGTCTACAATCTTGTAGGGAAAAGGAGACACTGCTACATAAACACACACACACACACACACACACACACATACACACACGGCAATATAGAATGTGAACCAGGTTTTAACAGGTACAAATAAAGTATGAGAAAGTTCAGAAGGAGACCAAAACAGGGGAAAGAAACTAATATTTATTAAATTTTAAATTATTAAGTTATTTAAATTTTAAATTATTAAATAGCCAGAAACTATTAATAGGCTCATTCCTTGATATATACTTTCTGATTTAAGCCTCACAGTAACCCAACAGGTTGTTGGGAGTTTTTTGTTTTGTTTACTTTTTGGTTTGGTTTTGTTTATCAGATATCGAAGCCAAGATTCAGCAAACAGTCCAATGTTTCACCGTAACTAAGTAGTGAGAGACGGGGTTCAAATTTAGGTCTGTCTGAAGAGGGAGAAAATACTTTCCTGTGGTATCAGGAAAGACTTCATAGATTTTCTGATCTTTTTTCTTTTGTACCCGTGATTTTGAGCCATTTTCGAGTCATCCATTCCTTCTGTAATCTGATAAAAGTATTTATCCTTTCTCACAAAAACACACATATACACATAGAAACAAACACCTTCCAACAGTTTCAGAGTGTCCACAGATACCAAGAACCACTTTTCAGTATAGGTCATACCTGCTAATAAATGATATTTCAGAAGTTAAATCACAAAAAAACTCTACGGACCTTAAGTTCCTTTAGTTCCATCCGCCTATCATTGATTTCTTTCTCCAGTTGAGCTTTTTCTACTTGCATAGCTCCAGCAGTTCGTCCATGCTGGCCCACCAGCTGTGTCATGTTCTCAATCTGCTGTCGCAGAATCTCGATCACCTTGTCCTTCTCTGTCATCTGCAGTCTCAGGGCCTCGCATTCTGTCTGCACATTTCTGAGATGATCCCCTTCATTTTTCAAGTGTTGCAGCTCCTGCAATTTCAAGTCCACCCGGGAGCGGAGCTTTGTGATCTCTGCATTGGTAGCCTCGATGGCTCTCTCTTTTTCCTGGAGAGAAGTTGTCAGGTCCGATATTGTCCTCTCTGAGCTCTCCAGAGTCATTTTCTTGGCTGTCAACTCTTCTACTACTTTGCGCAGCATCTCTTTGGTGGATTCAAGCTGAGCAGTCAAGGAGGATACTTTTTCTAGACTTTCATTCTTTCCTTGAATTGCTGCCATCTGATTGTTAAAGAAAAGAGAATTTCATAGATTTGGGAGGATAGGTATAGGCAACCTCAAGAGATACAAGTTAACTTAAAAGCATGAAATCATGAATTAGGCAATGTTTAGTAAGATCTTTTTTTTTTTTTTAAGAGATGGGGGTCTCACTGTGTTCCCTAGGTTGGTCTTCTCAAATTCCCAGCCTCAAATGATCTCCTGCTTCGGCCTCCCAAAGTGCTGGGATTTCAGGGATGAGCCACTGTACCCAGCCATGTCTAGTTAAATTAACTCAATCATTTTGCTGTCAGAACTCTAGCTCTTATAACATATGTAAGACTGACATATGCTAATTAGACCAAGGTGGAGAGGGCTTAATTAAATAATAACGCTCCTCCACAACGGTGTTCTAGAGTGCAGTCTTGGGAAGTTTCCTCTGTGGATGTTTTCTGTACTGATTTAGATTAAGATAACCCTGGCAATGGGGGAAAGGGTGGTGGAATTTACAATAACTACCCCTTATTTTTAATTTCCCTCCAACTTTACCTTTAATTCTACCTCTGAGGAAAAAAATGAATAATGGCTTTTATCCACACACACATTCATATTCTCTGATCCTTGTTTGGAAAAGCTGAAAATTCTAACTTCCAGTTGGTCCTTTCATCTTTCTTCTTGCCCAGGTTAAGCCAGAGAGTAGGTTAATGGCTTTGCCTGGGTCTAAGCCAAGACCAGTCCCTTGGTTTGCTTTCACATTCTGAGAAGCTTACACTTTTGTGGGATGCTTTTTATGTCCCTGTGGCAGTAACTGGCATTAGAACCATGTCTTCCTAGCACAGAAAGTATACTGCTATTAAGAAGGCAGTCCACGTTTTGCTATTGGAGGGTGCACCGGAATGGAATGCACTCATCAGTCTCAATCAGTGATGAGACTTGGGGAAAGAGAGGCAAGTCTCTTTTGGGAGAAAAATAAAGCAAAAAAATCTGTTAGAAACCTTCAACCCTGTTGCTCCTCGGGCTGCCCAATAATTTGATGCTTCTCTGCAGCAGAAATAAGCAATTATTAGGTTACCAATTTTTAGGTAAACGTGAAAAGGCAATGGGATAGGAGTTTAGTTCTTCAGCAATGTACAAGTGAGATAAAGCTTGACACATTTAGTTTAATTAGTGTCTATATATAGGCCGGGCGCAGTGGCTCACGCCTGTAATCTCAGCACCTTGGGAGGCCGAGGTGGGCAGATCATGAGGTCATGAGATCGAGACCATCCTGGCTAACATGGTGAAACCCCATCTCTACTAAAACTACAAAAAATTAGCTGGGCATGGTGGCACACGCCTGTAATCCCAGCTACTTGAGAGGCTGAGGTAGGAGAATTGCTTGAATCCGGGAGGTGGAGGTTGCAGTGAGCCAAGATCGCACCACTGCACTCCAGCCTGGGTGACAGAGGGAGACGCCATCTAAAAATAAATAAATAAATAAATAAATAAACAAAAAAATGAAATAAAATGAAAAATAAGTATCAGGTTTTCATAAATTGCTCACAGAATCCATAGCTTTATTTTAGGAGCCATTTTAGGTCCATATATGTTAAAAATAAAAAGCTCTATTTAGACATAAAATATTTATTTCCCCAGAGGAGATTGTTTGGCGATGGCACAGCCTGTGCAGGCACTGACCTGCCGCTCCATCTGGCCCTGACACTCGCTCTTCAAGGCCTTCAGCAGGGCTTCCAGGCGCTGCACCTCCATGTTCCGGTTGTCCAGTTCCCGCCGCAGGTGGTCAATGGTGATGCTGTTGCCTGTGTCTCGGTCCCACAGACGCTTATTCTGCTCCTTCTCCAGACTCAGCTCCTTCTCCCTTTTGTGTAGATCAGCCTAAAAAGAGAGAGGAATGCTTTTTTCCTCCCTGCTATTAAATAATTAAGATAAAACATATTGTCTTTATATCATATTTGGAGTTTTTATGTGATTTCAGACACCTTTGATTTTGGAATCTGATTCCTTTTTAATGGCTTAAGAGCAATTATTTCCAAGAAAAATAAGTTAACATTTTGCTTAAAATTTCTAGCATTACTAGTCTATCTCGAGGGACTAGACCTCAAATAATATACAATGAAAAGGAAAATACAGTAGATTTTAAAAGTCATCCTGTTTTTAAGTCTTGCATTTTCTAAGAAAGACATTATGTCTCACATCAAGTATGCTCCTATAATAAAGAAATGCTCAAAAGCATAAAGGAAAAATGATAAGTAAAGGAAAAATGATAAGTAAAGGAGAGATGGCAGAATAGTGGCTGGTACTGGAATTGGAGTAGCATCTGGGCTGTGAATAGAATTACCTCCCTTTTCAGTCACTTAAAAAATACATAGTGTTGAATAGGAGCAAAAACTCTAGTCAGACTAGTAAAAACAAAGATATATCTACACTCAAATGACTTAGGATCCAAGAGAAAGTTAAGACATAGACATAAGTAACTGGAAGTGGTTTTTCATTAAAGTGACAAAGATAAGGAATAGCAGACAGAATCTCACTAAAGGGATCAAAATGCTTCAGGATAGTATTTGAGTTAGACCTGAAGATGTAGAGATTAGGAAGAAGGGACAGGAAAGGGGCCTGTGTGTTTGCTTGGTGCACTGGGTCCGGGTAGAGAGAAAGGATTGGAAAGGTTAGCAGGGTGATGGATCATGAACAGTATTGAAAGGGAGGGTGTCTGACTTTATGGAGAAAGTAATTTTGAGTTGAACAGTGACATCATCGAAGCTATATTTTAGAGAGATGCATGTGGCAGCCCTTTACAGGAAGGAGTGAAGAGGAGAAAAACTGGAGTTGGGAACATCAGTAAGGAGACTGCCATGCTTCAGGCAATGAGTAATGAGGGGTTGAACGAGAGGTGGTGATGGTAAGAATGAAAAGGGAGGCCAGGTTTGAGGATCTTTCAGACATTCAGTCTCCAAGATTTTCAAATTAGATAGGAGAACACTGAAAAACATGCAAATGTTAGGTAAAGAACTGAAGAATTATGCCAAGATTAAGAGCTTCTCTACACAGCTCTCAGTTCTATCCTTACCTCAGCTCATCAAACCCTTGTCAGCCTGCAAAGGATGGCTTTAACAGCAAAGAGCACCATTCCCTGGAATGGGGTTTGGTAAGCCGAGAAATTTATTCTGTTATACCACTAATACCGCAAAAGGGGATTCCAAACATTTCCTTTCCTAAATTTCTCATCCTATAGTTCCTCTAACAGAGGACAGAGTTGCTTCATTATGAGCACAATCATACTGTCCTTTTCTTTTAAAACAACTTCACCTAACCGTCCATTCCAAATTTCTATATACACAATTTTTATGTGTTTTGAATGTTATTTGGCTTTAAAATGAACGTGTAACACTACTTCAATTTAATGGAATATGGTATCTACTTGAAAGACTATGGCTATGTCAAGATCTCCTTCACCTAATACTGTAATAGCTCTGCTTAAGAAAAAAGTTAAGTATACAGAATATCATTTTATATGCAAAACTTGAATTGTGTCTAAAATAATCTATTGCATGTATGCACAAATATTTTGTAAATTTGTAATTTTATAAAGGAAACGAGTTTTGTGATATATTTTGGTGAAAAACTTCCCAGAATTAGTCTTATTCATATTTTAAAGCATAATCTTACCAACAGCTTTTGAAGTTGATCATCTAAATTTCCAGATTCCTGACTGAATTGATCACGCTCTGTCCGGGCTTCAGTTAGCTCTGAGTTGGCAAGGACTAACTGCTTTTCCAGCTCTTCTGTCTGAAAGGAAAGTACAAATTGAACAGTGTCTGATTATGACAGTGGGTAATATAAAATAAATATAGACTTTGGAAAACAAATGGTATTATTTTGAGAACAAAAATAAAAGTTCGTTGTGAGGCTGGGTGCAGTGGCTCATGCCTGTAATCCCAGCACTTTGGGAGGCCGAGGCGGGTGGATCACCTGAGGTCAGGATTTTGAGACCAGCCTGGCCAACATGGCAAAACCCCGTCTCTACTAAAAATACAAAAATTGGCCAGGCGTGGTAGTGGGCGCCTGTAATCCCAGCTACTTGGGAGGCTGAGACAAGAGAATCGCTTGGACCCGGGAGGCAGAGGTTGCAGTGAGTCAAGATCGTGCCATTGCACTTCAGCCTGGGTGACAAAACTGAAACTACATCTCCAAAAAAAAAAAACAAAAAAAACAAAAAAAGTGTACTGTGATGTGTCTTGTAAAGTTTTTTGTTTTTTTTTTTTTTAAAGAAAATCTATGCTGAGTTTAGCCAGGGAAATTAGACAAAATGAAATATTTAGTACTGTTGAATTTGGGAATTGCCTGTAATACATCTGTCTCCTGTTTTCATACTATTCAAGATTTATCTTCTGTGAAGACATGTTCTATAATTTGGTATTTAAGAAAGCTTGAGGGTTGGCACAATGGCCCATGCCTGTAATCCTTTGGGAGGCCAAGGCAGGAGGACCCCTTGAGCCCAGGAGTTCAAGACCAACCTAGGCAACACAGGGAGACCCCATCACTACAAAAAATATTTTTTTAAAGGTTAGCTGGCCATGGTGGTGCACACCTGGGGTCCCAGCTACTTGGGAGGCTGAAGTGGGAAGACTGCTTGAGACTGGGTGGTTAAGGCTGCAGTGAGCCATGATTGCGTCCCTGCACTCCAGCCTGGGTGACAGAGCAAAACTGTTTCAAAAAAAGGAAGCTTGATATGGCATAAATAACATGTTGCAGAGCCTAAATAAATGAACTGTATTGTACTTAGAAGAGCTATTTTGCTTCAGAATATCAAAGTTTCGGTAATAAAAGGCATTGAATATAAAAGAATGAATGGTAACAAGTTATTAGCTATTGTCATTATTTTATAGCCACTACTTTTTTAAAGGATGAATTTATATATATTTATATTTACAGTAGGACAATTTATTTAACCATTCTAACCCTCATTTTGTTCAACTATTAATATAAAATGGGAATAAAAGTACCAATTTTAGAGGATGTTAAAGTGCATTTTATTCTGACAAGGCAGCTGTTTGATCTGTTTGAATATGCATTTCTATGACACATGCCATAAAGTGTATCACTGTTAATAGCGTTTCTATAGTTCTTTTTTTTTTTTTTTGAAATGGAATCTTGCCCTGTCGCCCAGGCTGGAGTGCAATGGCACGATCTCGGCTCACTGCAACCTCCGCCTCCTGGGTTCAAATGATTCTCCTGCCTCAGCCTCCCAAGTAGCTGGGATTATAGGTGCCCGCCACCATGGCCAGCTAATTTTTGTATTTTTAGTAGAGATGGGGTTTCGCCATGTTGGCCAGGCTGGTCTCGAACTCCTGACCTCAGGTGATCCACCCGCCTCAGCCTCCCAAAGTGCTGGGATTACAGGCGTGAGCCACCGTGCCCGGCCTCTATAGTTCTTTATGTCTAGGTTCAGCGTATGCTAAGAGGCTAGGATCTCAGACTGTGGAGACTAAGGGTTTAGATTTTAGCTGAGCCACACAATATCATAACTTAAATAATAAGATATTAAAACAATGAGAACGTGTTGATACTTAGTTATATGGTGATATCTTAACTTAAGTAGGTATCTACATTACTATTTTATCATCTACTTTCTAGTAATAGGAAATCTTTCATGTCTGCATAAATGCTGCATATTCCTTCTTAGCTTTAAGGTGGCTATTTAGTAGGTTTCCAATCTACTGTCAATAATAAAACCTGGTTTGGATGATGTACTATGATAAAACTTTCTTAACTAGAGAACATATGACTAAGACTAACTTTTTCTTGAGAACTTTCTAGTTTTACTATTTAATATTTATTTTTAAAGATCTTCACTTATTCAACACATATTGAATTATATTATCTATACATACATACACACGTCTCTCTTTAATAATAATCATAAGGAATAGAAGTTATATATATATCCACATATACATATATGACTAAGAAAGTACTAATATAGGACTATCAGTTTCCCATTTACCTACAGAAATCAGAGTATAGACTTTAATATTTATATTAGCTATATTCCTAAACTGACTTTGTATCTGGCTGCATGCTATGTATAAAAAGTATTTCACCAGAATTAAGTACACGTAAAATATTAGATCACTGTCTAAAATGTATTCCTAGACTCTATTAATCTAATAAAGAAGTACTTTCCAGGAGACTGAGGTGGGAGGATCACTTGAGGCCAGGAGTTCAAGACCAGCCTGGGCAGCATAGTGAGACTCCATCTCTACAAAAATAAAAATAAAATTAGCCTGGCATGGTGATGCATGCCTGTAGTTTTGGCTAGTCAGGAGGCTGAGGTGGGAGGATCGCTTGAGCCTGGGAGTTTGAAGCTGTAATGAGTCATGATCGTGCCACTGCACTCCAGCCTTGGCAACAGAGTGAGACACTCTCTTAAAAAAAACAAAAAAGTACTTCTTGTGCTCCTTTTGGGGCATGTACAGGAAAAGAAATGAAAAAGTCCCATAAAAATTCAAGCTCTGTAACACAGGTTACTTCCTAAGAAAAATGAATGAACAATATCAATTGATAAAATCTCTTCACTTTTGTTATTATCAGGAAAGACTAAATCAGTACACACTTAGTAAATACAGTAAGGGGAAGAAACACAAACTTCACTGTTACACAATTATGTTTGCCTGGCAAGGAATGGGTACATGAACATGATCCGAGAGGCAATATGATCAGGCGAAGAGCCAAACACCTTAGGTTCTTGTCTAGTTTCTGTTACATAACTTCCCTGTGTTTCCATTTTTTTCATCTGTAATTGGAAAGAGTATTCTAGATGATCTCTCATGTTCCTTTCAATTCTAATACTTTATTCCACAAGAACAGTATTAATAAAGCTGAAACAATTTATTCTCCACCTGTCTTTTGAGCTATAAATTTAACAAGAACATTTCCAATTTGAATTAATCATATGATTAAAATAAATGTTTTCTACTCCTAGCCTGGCATAAACCATTTCTATCCTTGAGCGAAGAAAATAATTTGTATATATGCTTTAAAAGCTTAAATTAAGATTTTCTCTTTTGTCTGCTTTCACTTAAAAAAAAAAACTTCTGGATAATCATTTCATAACATCAAACTTGACATGAGACCAAATTAAAAAAAGAAAGAAAAAGAAACGAGCCAAGTCTTATCTTTCCATCTGTCTATTAAGTGTAAGAAGTTCCTCCAGCCCCCTGCAGGAACATTTGTTTTGTAGTTGTCAGTACTGACTCAGCTGCTATAGGTCTGCTTTTACCTTTCACTTTTTAGAGTAAAAACATTTATATTAATCAATCAAAAAGATAAATAGAGAGTGAAAGGGAAAACCACTGAAGTAGCAGCTGAGTTGATATAAACAGCTGTAAAAAACACTATAAAGAAAAGCCTTTTAAAATATCCAGAATAAATATTGACATCTGAGATGTATTAAAGATTTTTTCTTTTTCTTTTATTTTTACGTAGTAGCACTGGTTTTCCCTTTCACCATCTATGAATGCACTTTTTGGTTTGGATCACTGGACAAATGAGTATTGGGATTTCATTCTAATCTCACATTGATTTTAGAGATATTGCCAATCATATCAAATCACAGGAGGTTTGGTTTGTCTGTTGGTGGTGGTGTTTTCTGTTTTTCTGTGCTCAAAAAGACACAGCTATGGAATAATAAGGGATGCTACAGGCCAGCATGGCGGTGCATTAGCAGAACTATGCAGAGGTTTGCACAGAATCTTCCTGCACAGTATATAGCTCCAGCCAGTGCTACTAAATCATCACTTTTTTAATACAAAATTCAGCCCCAACTGCTTTCAAAGTAGTAAAAATAAACGCTGAATCAACATCATGAGATATTTTTGTTGTCAAAAAGCGAAAGTTAAGAGTAAAGCCAAATCTACAGAGCCAATAGTGACAGCTTCTACTGGTCCAAATTCGTAAAGGGGAATTCTGGAGGTTCTCCTAAAATGGAAAGAGAAGAATAGAAAACAGCATTACAGTAAAACACTTTTGTAAGCTACGAAAGCTACATCTCACATTTTTTTGAAGTACAATTTCTATGTTCACCAGCATAAAATAACTGTGTTAATCTGAAGAGAAATATTAACTTCCAAAACAAGTTTTCTCTTAATTTATGCATTCTAGCTGGAAAAGTTTTGTTTAGACCTGTCATGTCATCAATTTTTAAAAATGAAAACACTTTTTAAAATGAAGAAATCTGACCTTGGGAGAAAATACTGCCCCTCATAAAACATGTTGATGTTTAATATCAACACACCTTTATTAGTTTCCTTTCACACAAATCTCACTTTTTTTTTTTTTTTCTGAGACAGGGTCACCCTCTATTGCCCAGGCTAAAGTGAGTGGTGTGATCATGGCTCATTGCAGCCTCAATCTCTCAGCCTCAAGCTATCCTCCCATCTTAGCCTTTCTAGTAGCGAGAACTACAGGCGCACGCTACCATGACCAGCTAACTTTTTATTTTTGTTTTTATTTTTATAGAGACAGAGTCCCACTATGTTGCCCAGGCTTGTCTCAAGCTCCTAGGCTCAAGTAATCCTTCTGTCTCAGCCTTCGAAAGTGCTGGGATTATGGGTGTAAGCCACTGCACCTGGCCATGAATCTCACTTTTAATCACAGCTTTTATGTATTATGTCCTTTGATATTTTTCCTTGTTGTTATTTGAATGGTATATACTGAAATATGCACTGAAGCAACAGAGAAAAAATAGATTTTAAGGTTTTAATAGGCTTTAGCAATGCCAAGTCATATGAAAATGAAAAATAAAGCAGAATAATTTGTGTTTTTAGATTTTATATTCAATTCATTATAACAAAAACATTTTATAACAATACAATTTTTTATGATCCCAAGTGAAATCCTTGTTATTAACTTGTTTGATTTTCCTTGCTCAGCTACACCATGTAATTAATGTCACCTTAGGCCAGAGTGTACTTAGCTATATTTACATGGCAGTCATCTCTCAGTGCTCCCTGACCAAACCAAAGGGAGTTACTGTTAAGACAGTCTAGTTAACCATCAACTAGGTGCCAACTCTATTTAGGGTCACTGTGGTGTATTATAAATCTCAGTGATTTATTAAAACTAATGAAGCTGATATGCCCTCTTTATTTCCGTTAGCTATTTACTATTTAAGACTGTCAAAATTCTTGCTCAGCCACTATTTACATTAGAGCAAAATAAGAGAATGATTCTAATATCATGTTTGTATCTATATGACCCCAAAACATTCATGTAAAAAGCTTGCAGTCATTCATCTGGATCTCGTGCTTCTACAATGCCAAAGATTTAAATGCTTATAAAAACTTAGAAATTCTTTTTATACATTTTAGATGGATATTTCAGTATTTGTGAAAAAATTTCCCAATATGTCCAAATCAGCATGATACTGTATATTGGACCAAATGCAAATTAGCAAACAATGGGTGAGGCTTCTGAAAGGATAATTTTTCCAAACAATAGTATAATGGAAAGCTATAGCAGTTACCAATCATGTAAGAAACCACAGGTGAGTTGAGCTTTATTTAGTACTTTGCGGCTTTTCAAAAATTTTGTCAATAGACAATGAGTACTTAATCTTTCCAAAATGATTTGTGATTATTCATGAATATGCATTATTATATTGGACTGTGACACAACAGCTCTCTTATTTCCTCTCTCATTGTCAGATTGTCAGCTCTCACTTCTGCCAGAGTGCCTACCTCCACTAGACCCAAGTGAAAAAGCACCCTCCCACCTCATGGTGCACTAAAATCAGCCCCTCCTGCTGTTGTCTGCAGGGTGCGGTCATGGCCTTTTGGTATAGGCTTGGTCTGCCCAGACTGGGGTGGACATTCCTGCTATAAATCATCAGGGGAAAAGCTTGTCCCGAGAAAAGAAACTAGAACATAAAAAGCAGGCTTCAGAGAGGCAGAGAAAAGCGTGTGTTCCTCTCTGACCTTTTGTTTGTTGAGTGTACCCTTTAAGCAGTCTAAGGTCGCTTAAGGTTGCTCAGAGGTGGCACTGGTTGAAATAACATTGCCACAAGGATTTAGGTTAAGGGTTATGCAAGGAGGTTTACAAAAGGAGGCAGTGTTATTCAAACGCAACCCCCCAATAAATTATGAAATCAATTTAGTGAGCTTCAAATAAGCATCTGAAGAGAACAGAAAATAGCTGGCATCACATGTAATAGGAGTAAATATTGTTTTATGAATCTTGCTTCAGTTGCATGTGTGTTGGATCATAAGATGAACTATATTTCTTACTGTGAGTAGCAATGGAAAATATTTGGAAGACACTGCTGTAAAGGACCCACATCTATAACTGAGATTATACAGTTTCATGTTACTCTCTATGGCTTAGACCTTAGTAAAGTCCTGTCTAAATTCCATCCTTATCTTAGCTTTGATAAATGTTGAGGTATCTTATTTCCATGCGCGAACCAAGTAGAAACAGCCCCCTCCTGTGGCCGGCTGGAGTGATAGCGGTAATTAAAATGGGGTGCCCAAAGAAGGGCAAATGTCTGGAAGAATTCGTGCTGCAATATATGGAGCTTTCCTCCATGTACTGTTACCCTATAGAATTGGTTTCATTTTATAAAGGGAGTATGGCAGCTTCCTTATACTCTATTTCTTCTAACCTACTGCTCCAAATAGCTAAGGTGTGAGAAACTGACTACAAGTGACAGAACTGTAAGTAAATTGTTTCTGCTTGGTTGTCTAAGGGTCTCTTATAGGTAGGATGACTAAATACAGACTTTATCTTCCAAATGGGGACACTATGGAGATGAGAGGTAGCATTCATAAAACAGGACACTGGGCTAGCGGGTGTAAACCGAGACTGTCCCAGGCAAGCCGCCTTGGGTGATCACCCTTCTCACAGGGAATGAAGACCACCACTCCTCTTAATGGCAGCTCCTTGTTTGTTTTTTAGGGTCTTACTGTTTTACAAATGGTTGAAATGAACAAAAGTCTAAACTCTGGATAAACAGATGACAATGATACTGAATAGCTTCTCTTTAGCTATGGAAAGTGAAAGAAAAAAAACAGAATATCAAATATTAATGTGGTTTTAAAAGGAATTACATGATGATGAGAGATGACTTATCCTCCTAATTAATTTTTATGTAATTAATTCATTTAATTAATCTTAACATTAATTCAGTTTGGTAGCTTCACAATGATTAGGAGTTAGGAGTTGAAGTAAGAGAGGAGGTAGGCCCCAAAAATATTGAGTAGCAGGGGGATCTGGCTGGTATGGAAGTATTTGCTAAAGTTTAGCTAAGTAAAAATAATTAAGATGGTCTCATTTTTTAATGCATTTTTTAGAAACTCACTTGAACTTGCAAAAAATGTTTTGCTAAGAATGAATCAGAGTATACAATTTAAATAAAAATAGTTTATAAATAGTTTAAAATATAATTTAGCATGCTCTTACTCCAGCTTATAAACTGCTTTTAATTTGAAATTACTTTGATTCCTTATTTTCAAATAAACTATTACTAATATAATATTGATTCTGGATATTAAAGTCTCTAGAAACAGAACAGCAAAACCTAAACTCACCTTGTCTTCATACATCCTTTTGGCTTCCCTTAATTCAGAACGTAGCTGAGAAACAGTAGATTCCAGATCGCTGAGCTGACGCATATACATAGAGTTTTGGTTTCTTGCTTGCTCTCTAAGAAGAGTTTAGAAGGGGAATAAGTGCAAATAGCAAACTAAGAATAAGAGTAACACCTGAGTATTCTAGCTTTTTGACACTACCACTAGTTATTTTATATGGCATTATTAAGCCAATAGTCTTTTATTTTCCAAAACTGACTCTCAAAAGTTTCACCTCAAATATATTGTAAACTGCTGAAGCTGGGTGACAGCTGTATGGGAGTGCATTACACTGTTTTCTCTCTACTTTTGTATATGATAGAAAATGTCCATATAAAAAGTTTTAACATACAACTCAAATAAAATTATTTCTACACATATGCATATATTTTACTTATATATATTCATATATATTACACACACACACACACACACACACACGGTTTGGCTCTGTGTCCCCACCCAAATCTCATGTCAAATTGTAATCCCCACATGACAGGGGAGGGACCTGGTGGGAGGTGATTGGACTGTGGGGGCAGATTTCCCCCATACTGTTCTCATGATAGTGAGTTCTCACAACATCTGATGGTTTAAAAGTATGGCACTTCCCCCCTTTCCTGCTCCGCCATGGTAAGATGTGTTTGCTTTCCCCATGATTGTAAGTTTCCTGAGGCCTCCTAGTCATGATTTGTTAAGCCTGTGGAACTGTGAGTCAACTAAACTTCTTTTCTTTATAAATTACCCAGTCTTGGGTAGTTCTTTATAGTAGTGTAAGAATGGATTAATACAGAAAACTGGTACCAGGAGAGTGGGGCACTGCTATAAAGATATCTGAAAATGTGAAAATGAATTTGGAACTAGGTAACAGGCAGAGGTTGGAACAGTTTGGAGGGATCAGAAGAAGACAGAAAGACGAGGGAAAGTCTGGAACTTCCTAGAGACTTGTTGAATGGTTGTGACCAAAATGCTGATAGTGATATGGACAAAGAGTCCAGGCTGAGGTGGTCTCAGATGGAGATGAGGAACTTCTTGGGAACTGGAGTAAAGATCACTCTCACTATGCTTTAGCAAAGAGACTGGTAGCATTTTGCCCCTGCCCTAAAGATCTGTGGAACTTTGATCTAGACAGAGATGATTCAGGGTGTCTGGCAGAAGAAATTTCTAAGCAGCAAAGCATTCAAGATGTCACCTGACTGTTTCTGAAAGCATACAGTCATATGTATTCACAAAGAGATGGTGTGAAATTGCAACTTCTATTTAAAAGGGAAGCACAGTGTAAAAGTTTGGAAAATTTGCAGCCTGACCATGTGGTAGAAAAGAAAAACCCATTTCCTGGGGAGAAATTCAAGCTGCCGGTTGCAGAAATTTGCATAAGTAAAGAAGAGGTGCAAGACAATGGGGAAAATGTCTCCGGGGCATGTCAGAGATCTTTAGGCAGCTCCTTCCATCACAGGCCTTGTGACTTAGGAGGAAGAAATGGTTTTGTAAGCCAGGGCCCTCTCTACCGCTCTGTGCATCCTTGGTACATGGCACCCTGTGTCCCAGCTGCTCCAGCTCCAGCCATGGCTAAAATGGGCCAAGGTACAGCTCGGGCTGTTGCTTCAAGGGGTGCAAGCCCCAAGACTAGGCAGCTTCCATGTGGTGTTGAGCCTGGAGGTGTACAGAAAGCAAGAGTTGAGGTTTGGAAACCTCTGCCTAGATTTCATAGCATGTATGGAAATGCCTGGATGTCCAGGCAGACATCTGCTGTAGGAGTAGAGCCCTCATGGGGAACCTCTACTAGGGTAATGTGGAGGGGAAATGTGGGGTTGGAACCCCCACACAGAGTCCCCACTGGGGCACTGCTTAGTGGAACTGTGAGAAGAGGGCCACTACCCTCCAGACCCCAGAATGGTAGATCTACAGGCAGCTTGCACTATGCACGTGGAAAAGCTACAGGCACTCAGTGTAGCCTGTGAAAGCAGCTGCGGAGGCTGTACAATGCAGAGCAACAAGGGCAGAGCTGCCCAACACCTTGGGAGCCCTGCCTTGCATCAGTGTGCCCTGGAAGTGAGACATGGAGTCAAAGGAGATTATTTCAGAGCTTTAAGATTTAATGACTGCACAGCTGGATTTTGGACTTGCATGGGGCCTGCAGCCCCTTTGTTTTGGCCTATTTTTCTCATTTGGAATAGGAGCATTTACCCAATGCCTGTAACCCAGTTGTATCTTGGAAATAACAAACTTGTTTTTTATTTTACAGGCTTATAGGTGGAACGGACTTACTTTGTCTCAGATGAGACTTTGGACTGGATTTCTGAGTTAATGCTTAAATGAGTTAAGACTGGGGGACTGTTGAGAAGGGATAATTATATTTTTTTTATTTTTGAGATGGAGTCTTGCTCTGTTGCCCAGGTTGGAGTGCAGTGGCGTGATCTTGGCTCACTGCAAGCTCTGCCTCCCGGGTTCATGCCATTCTCCTGCCTCAGCCTCCTGAGTAGCTGGGACTACAGGTGCCCACCACCATGCCCAGCTAATTTTTTGTATTTTTAGTGGAGACAGGGTTTCACCATGTTAGCCAGGATGCTCTCGATCTCCTGACCTCGTGATCTGCCCGCCTCAGCCTCCCAAAGTGCTGGGAATACAGGCGTAAGCCACCACGCCCAGCCAATAATTGTATTTTAAAATGTGAGAAAGACATGATATTTGGGAGATTACAAATCTGAATCGTAATCACCATGTGTCAGGGGAGGGGCCTTGTGGGAGGTAACTGGATCATGGGGACAGATTTCCCCCATGCTTTTCCCGTGATAGCGAGTGGGTTCTCACAAGATCTGATGGTTTAAAAGTGTGGCACATCCCCATTCTCTCTCTCTCTTGCTTTGCCATGGTATGATGTGCTTGCTTCCCCTTTGTTTTCTGTCATAATTGTAAGTTTCCTGAGGCCTCCCACTCACGACTCCTGTTAAGCCTGTGGAACTAGGAGTCAATTAAATCTCTTTTCTTCATAAATTACCCAGTCTTGGTTAGTTCTTTATAGCAGTGTAAGAATTGACAAATATGAATACTTAAAACAGCCAATCCCAGGAGCCCCAAATACTTGCAAAAATACTTCTTATATGGTCAGATAATATTACCTATGTTACATAATACTTCCTGTTCATTTAAATGTTAGAAAAATGTCTCACTTTCTTATGAAATCTTACTAAGCAAGTTCTGAAAGATTATAGAACAGAAAGTTAATGAAAATAATATCTTTAAAATGAAGATGAATGACTAACAGTTTCAAACCACATACTGAATGATTTCCATTTGACTCTGGATACTATTGGCTTGGCTTCGAGCACTGCTAGCTTTCTCAGTAAGTCCTGTTATTTCAACTTCATGTTCACTTATTAACTGCTCAATCCTATAAAAAGAATGTGGTGATTGTTATTTGATACAGAAGATTTTCCTGACTATGAATTATTTTAAAAATAATGATTTTCAATACTCTCAAATTTAGTATTTTGCTTTGCTTTTATATATGCTACTCTTTTAATAACAAGTGTCTACAACAAGTCCAAAACCCTTTATCCAAATCTTTTGGGAGTCAGATAGTTTTGGAATTCAGAATTTTTTTTTATTTTACAATGGTAATAAATTGCAAGTAGTAAATATTATATGACACCCCCAATGAGATCTAGGGAAGTGTCCCATTAACCAAACATATCATGAATGCAATAATTTATAAGTATTCACACTAAATTGTAGACTGTGGAAAGGTTTACATTAGCTCTAGTCAGGTTTTTCCAACAAATGAGTGACAAAAACTCTCTCCTTCACCAAACTTTAGTCAGGCTCTTCTGAGGCCTCTTTTCAACTATGCCTCAACCTTTGGCCTGCCTAGCCCAGACCTAGCAAGAATCTTGGCAAGTCAGTTTAGTCCTCCCACCCTCAATATCTGATCAAGTTCTTCATCCCCTGCCTTTGATATCTAAGCCCTTGGCCTGCATTTAGCAAGAATCCCCCTACTCTTGATGCCTTTTCTCAGTAATTTTCCATCCACAGACCCCCTCACCATGCCCCCTGGCTATAAATCCCCATTTGGCCTTGTATTGGGAGCTGAGCTTAATCTCTCTCTCTCTCTCTCCTATAGCAATACTCCTATTGTAATCATCTCAAATGACATCTTCCTTACGATTTTATAACCAGGGTCAGGAAAACAAAATGTTAACATGAGTTTCCTATAAACCTATAAAAAAACTTATGTGTTTCAGAGCTGTTTAGATTTTGGAATTGTGGCCGAAACACTGTAAAACTGTGGTTTAGTTTCACTAGGCTTTTCCAAACCTCAGTCAGAAACCTACCTATCTTGGTGTTGTTGCAGAAGTAGTTCTATTTTGTTCTGTGATTCAGATTTCAGTGCTTCAAGTTGATCCTCTACCTGGTTTTTAAAAAGAGACACTGATTTAGTTACTGGTAAATATAAGGCTTGGAAAATCTGGAGATTTTCAACTAAAGGAATGCTTTAAATGCAAGTAAAAATAATACTAAAATCAGATACATTCTATCCCCATATTTTATTAGATCTTTTACTTTGTCTATACTCTCATGAAGCTATACGGTAAACCAAGCTAGTTCCTATTATGAGAGATTACTGTGGAAGTAACTTCTGTTATTTCAGAAAAATGAGAACTTGGCTTATTTTAAGAATTTTAAAAATTATACATCTAATGCTATTCTCTTAATGCATTTTAATATAAAATTATTTAAGTAGCATTCTCACCACTTACTGGAAATATCCTCCCTTTAAGATAAGAAATCTCTGTGTCTAATTCTCTTAGGATTTTACTAATAGCTGAGCCCAAGCTGCGGAAGTGCAGAGTAGACATGCTGTCGTGTTCACATATTTTTTTGCCTGAGGCTTCTTCAAAGTCAACTAGGATTGACCGGATTTCTTGAAGCACTCCCTCATGACTAAGCATCATTTTTCGTAGTTGCTCTATCTGTGTGTTGCTGTCTTTCAGCATGTCCTCTTTAAGGCATTTGGCAGCTTCAAGTTCATGAACTGTATTTTGAAGCTGATTTCTTAAATCCTCCTGGGACTGACTCTCCCTTCGTCTATGAAATAAATGAAAGAAAATAAATAACATTGATAAAACTCATTCACACAAGTAGTTTTACTACAAACAGTAAAACTTTAAAATAATTTCACATAATGAAAATATATGACTTTAAAATAATTTCACAAATCCCAACCTGATGTCAGCCATAGCATCTCTCTCCATTTGCATCTCCTGAAGTTTTGTTTGCAAATCAATGACTGACTGCCTCAAATAAAACTTTTGTTTCTCATGCAATTCATTGCTCTGAAAAAAAAAAGCCATGCAAATTAATCTTCATTAGAGAAACACATTTCCTTATAGCTAGTAACTTCCAAAGATCTATATATATTTTCAATTCATTTTTATGTCTACTTCCTTCCCTCACTGCTGCAGTTCAAAGTCTAATTAATAATTTCTCGCTTAGATTATGAGAATACCTTAACCAGTCTCCCTGTATCAAGCTTGACCCCTTTTAATCCATTCTCTACAACCAACACTCTGCTTCTAAAACAAATCTTACTTCCAGCTCAACATGGAGATAGGAATATATTTGTTACATGAAAACATGAGAATTGGTTGAAATTCTGTACATAAAAAAGTCAATCCCTACCTCCTACCCACTTAAAATACCTGGCAGCAAACACCACCATCCAAAACTCCAGGTGTCCTACTACAGAGAAATACACAAAGATTTCTAAGATCAGGCACTGAGGGATCTCCCAGAATAGGAGATGCTGTAGGAGATGCTCCCGTACATAGTTGATGCCGTACCTAATCCTCCCAAAGCAAAGCCATCAAATTCTGCCCATGAATAGAAAGTTTGCCATCAGATTTTTTATTGCCTAATTGTAGAATATAAACAGAAAACCAAAAACCACTGAACACTTGAAGAAAAATCCCAAAGTAATAAATAGATCAAGATCAAATAAACAAGCAAACACCCAGAAAAAAAAGAACCAGAGGAACTAAAGAAAGATAATGCAAGGAAAAGAAGAACGCTTCAAAAACTTGTATTTACAGAGAAATTCAAGAGACATTATCAGCATAAAGCAAGAATAAGATGCTATGCCAAATAAGTGATCAGGGGAGAAAGGGTCACGAAAATTAAAAATATGGTTGTAAACAAAAAAGTTCAATTCAATAGAAATGTTGCAAGTCAAGAAATTTCCTCCAAAGGTAGAAAAAGTAGACAAATTTTTGAAACAAAAAGTAAGAGATGTAGAGATTTAACCGAGGTGAAAATATGTTTCCAACAGGAACTTTGGAAAGACAGAACTGAAAAAACAGAAGAAAGGAAACGGCCAAAGAAAAAAACGCAACTGAATTCCTCCAAACTGAAAGGCACACATCTACAGACGAACAGGTCTACTGAGTCCCTAGCAAGGTGAATGAAAAAAAACAAAAATTCATACCTAAGTACATTATGGTGGCATTTCAGAGACAAAGAAAAGATGTTAAAGATGAAATTCAAGTAAGTAAAAAATAAAAAATCATCTACAAAGGAACAAGAACCAGACAGACATCTTCTCAGTAGCGATACTGAATGCAAAAGCACAGTATCTTCAAAAGATTGAGAGAAATTACTTTCAACTTTACCGAGCCAATTATCAATGAAGTATGAGTGTAAAATAGAGTCATTCTCAGACATGCAAAGATTCATAAAATGTATCTCTTTCTTAAGAATTTAACAAAGATGTGTTTTGACTAAATGAAGAAGCAGATCGAGAAAGAAGACAGGAGAGGCTGGAGGCAGAGCAAGATGGTGGAATAGAAGCCTACACCATTCATTCCCTAACCCCTGCCACCCTCGATGAGAACACCAAATTTTAAAAACTATCTGCACACAGAAGAGCACCATCATAAGAACACGAAAGTCAAGTGAAAAATAGTGAGGCAGGAAAATAGGGTCTGGAGGCAGGGAACATAAGGCTGATTCACACTTCAGCTGTGACAGGAAATATCCTCTCCTTAGGGTGTAGGCTGTAAATGACTTTGTAACTTTATTTCATTCTCCCCATTTACATAGGGCATACCCCCAAGTAACCAATGGAATCCTCTAGGGAGTATTTAAACTCCCAAAAATTCAGTAATGGGGCTTTTGAGTTCCTATGCTCAGGCCTGCTCCCACACTGTGTAGTGTACTTTCATTTTCAATAAATCCCTTCATTCCTTCCTTGCTTTGTTTGTGTGTTTTGTCCAATTCTTTGTTCAAGATGCCAAGAACCTGGACACCCTCCACCATTAAAAATATTATCTGGTTTTAATTCATATGGTGGAAAGAGGCATTGAGGAGGGCAGGAGAGACAGTCTTGAATCTCCAATGCCACCTCTTCCACCATCCCCCAGCAGTGGCTGTGCAGAGAATCTGCATAGGGCAGGGAGAGCACAGCAACTGGGGGGTTTTATATTTAACTCAGTGCTGCCCCGTCAGAGGGGAGAATCAAGCCATGCTGAGCTTAGAGGGAGCATTTGGACCAGCCCTAGCCAGAGGGGAATCGTCCATTTCAGTGGTCAGAACTCGAGTTTCTCAGCAAGCCTCACCACCACATGCTGAAATGCGCTGGGGTCCTAGGTAAACTTGAAAGGCAGCCTAGGACACAAGGACTGCAATTCTTAGGCAATTCCTAGTGCTAGGCTGGGCTTAGAGCCAGTAAACTAGGGTGGCATGTGACCTAAGGAGACCCAAGCTGGTGTGGCTAAGGGAGTGCTTGCACCATCCCTTTCCCAACCCCAGACGGTGCAGCTTGCAACAACAAAAGTGCCTCCTTCCTTCTGTTTGACGAGGGGAGAGCAAAGCGTAAAAAGGACTTTGTCTTGCATGTTAGGTACCAGTTCAGCCACAGTAGGGTAGGGCAGTGGGCAGAGTCATGAGGCCCCCATTCCAAGCCCTACCTCCCAGACAATAATTCAAGATACACCCTGGGCCAAAAGGGAACCCATTTCCTTGAAGGGAAGAACACAGTCCTGGAATGGTTCATTACCTGCTGACTAAAGAGTCCTTGGGGACCAGGCATGGTGGCTCATGCCTGTAATTCCAGCATTTTGAGAAGCTGAGGTAGGCAGATCATTTGAGCTCAGGAGTTTGAGACCACCCTGACCAACATGGTGAAACCCTGTCTCTACTAAAAATACAAAAAAAATAGGCTGGGTGCGGTAGCTCACGCCGTAGTCCCAGCACTTTGGGAGGCTGAAGTGGGTGGATCATGAGGTCAGGAGTTCGAGACCAGCCTGACCAAGATGGTGAAACCCCATCTCTACTAAAAATACAAAAATTAGCCGGGCGTGGTGGCGCGCGCCTGTAATCCCAGCTACTCAGGAGGCTGAGGCAGGAGAATCATTTGCACCTGGGAGGCAGAGGTTGTAGTGAGCTGAGATCGCACCACTGCACTCCAGCCTGGGCGACAGAGACAGACTCCAACTAAAAAAAAAAAAAAAAAAAAAAAAAAATCAAACCAAAACAAAACAAAAAAATTAGCCAGGCATGGTGGCACATGCCTGTAGTCCCAGCTACTTAGGGGGCTGAGGCAGGAGAATCATTTGAACCCAGGAGGGAGAGGTTGCAGTGAGCTGAGATGGCACCACTGCACTCCAGCCTGGGTGACAGAACATAACTCCATCTCAAAAAATAATAAAAGTAAAAATAATAAAAATAAAGAGCTCTTGGGCCCTGAATAACCAGCAGTGATACCCTGAGAGTATGCTTTGGGCCTTGGGCTCTGAGATGTGCTGGCTTCCGGGGTGACCTAGCACATTCCCAGCTATGGTGGCTACAGTGAAAGACTCCTTCTGTTTGAGAAAAGCAGAGGGAAAAGTAAAGAAGACTTTGTCTTACACCCTAGGTACCAGCTCAGCCACAGTGGGGTAGAGCAACAAGCAGGCTCTTGGAGTCTCTAAGTCCAGGACTATGCATTGGGACCTGGGCAGGGCAGCATTTCTGGACCTGCCCTGTGTCAGAAGGGAACCCAGTGCCCTAAAGGGTGAGTTCCAGGCCTGGCAACATTCACCACAAGCTGATCAAAGAGCCCTTGGCTTTAAGTGAACATCAGTGGTGGCCTGGCAGAAACCCCATGGACTAGTGGTGGTAGCCACAGGGAGAAGCTCCTCTGCCTTTGGAAAGGGGAGGAAAGAATGCGACAGACTTTGTATTGTGGTTTGAGTCAGCTTAGCTGCAGTAGAATAGAACATAAGGTAAACTCCTAAGGTATTTGGCTCCAATCCCTGGCTCCTGGACAGCATGTCCGGACATGCACAGGGCCTAGGGGATCTTACCACCCTGAAGGGAAGGACCTTGGACAAGACTCAGGGCAGTGCTGACTTCAGGTCTGACCCATCACATTCCCAGTGGTGGCAGCCACAGGAGTGCTTGCATAACCACACCCCCAGTTCCATGTGGCTCAGCACAGAGAGAGAGAGAGAGACTCCATATGTTTGAGAGAAAGGTAAGGGAAAAGAACAAGAGTGTCTGCCTGGTAATCCAGAGAATTCTTCCAGATCTTATCCAAGACCACCAAGGCAGTATCCCTATGAGTCTGCAAAAACCATAGCATTATTGGGCTTGGGGTTTTGAATACCTGGAAAGCCTTCCCGAGAAGAACAGGCACAAATAAGCTCAACTGTGAAGACTACCACAAATAACTAACTTCAATGCCCAGACACCAAAGTACATCTACAAGCATCAACACCATCCAGGAAAACATGACCTCACTAAATGAACTAAGTAAGGTACCAGGGACCAATTATGAAAAAACAGAGATATATGACTTTTCAGACAGATAATTCAAAATATCTGTTTTGAGGAAATTCAAGGAAATTAAAGACAACTCAGAGAAAGAATTCAGAATTCTATCAGATAAATTTAACAAAGAGATTAAAATAATTAGAAAGAATCAAGCAGAAATATTAGAATTGAAAAATGCAATTGCTGTATTGAAGAATGCATCAGATTCTCTTAATATCAGAAATGATCAAGCAGAAGAATTAGTGAGAAGACAGGGTATTTGAAAATATACAGTCAGAGGAAACAAAAGAAAAAAGAAAAGAAAACAATGAAGCACACCTAAAGCTCTAGAAAATAGCCTCAAAAGGGCAAATCTAAGTTACTGGCCTTAAAAGGGAGTTAGAGAAGGAGATAGGGGTAGAAAGTTTATTCAAAGGGAAAATATCAGAGAACTTCCCAAACCTAGAGAAAAATACCAACATTCAACTACAAGAAGGTTACAGAACATCAGCAGATTTAACTCAAAGAAGACTATCTCAAGGCAATTAATAATCAAACTCCCAAAGGCCAAGGATAAAGGATCCTGAAAGCAGCAAGAGAAAAGAAACAAATAACATACAATGGAGCTCCAATACATCTGGCAGCAGGCTTTTCAGTGGAAACCTTACAGGCCAGGAGAGAGTGGCATGACATATTTAAAGTGCTGAAAGAAAAAAACCATCTACTGTAGAATAGTATATCTGGTGAAAATATCCTTCAAACATGAAGGAAAAATAAACACTTTTCTAGAAAACAAAAGATGAGGAATTTCATCAACACCAGACCAGACCCATCCTACAAGAAATGCTAAAGGGAGTTCTTCATTCTGAAAGAGAAGGATATTAATAAGCAAGAATAAATCATCCAAAGGTACAAAACTCATTGGTAATAGTAAGCACACAGAACAATATAACACTGTAATTGTGGTGTGTAAACTTCTCTTAAGTAGAAAGGCTAAATGATAAACCAATCAAAAGTAATAATAACTTTTCAAGCCATAGATATTACAATAAGATTCAAAGAGAAACAACTAAAAGTTAAATCGTGGGGGCACAAAGTCAAAGTGTAGAGTTTGTATTAGTTTGGTTTTCGTACATTTGTTTGTTTATGCAATCAGTGTTAAACTGTCATCACTTAAAAAGTGATGGTTTTAAAATAATGGCTCATAAGAGAGTATTGCAAGCCTCATGGTAACCTCAAAGGTAAAAAAACATACAACAGATATGCAGAAAATAAAAGCAAGAAATCAAAGCATGGTAGTGGGTTATCAGAACTTATTAACATTAGTGTCACTAGACTTGGTATAAAACCAACTGCTAAATTTGACTGGCTTAAAAATAAAGAAATCAGAGCATACCACCAGAGAAAAATCACCTTCACTAGGAGGAATACAGGAAGGAAAAAAAGAAGGAAGTGAAGACCACAAAACAACCAGAAAACAAATAACAAAAATGGCAGGAGTAAGTCCTTAGTCATCAATAATAACATTGAACATAAATGGACTAAATTGTCTAATCAAAAGACATAGAGTGGTTGAATGGATTAAAAAACAAGACTCAATGATCTGTTGCCAACAAGAAACACACTACACCTACAAAGACACACATAGCCTGAAAATAAAGGGATGGAAAAAGATATTCTATGCCAAAGGAAACCAAAAAAGAGCAGATGTAGCTATACTTATATCAGACAAAATAGATTGGAAGACAAAAACCATAAGAAGAGACAAAGAAGTCACAATATAATGATAAATGGGTCAATTCAGTAAGAGGATGTAACAATTTAAAATACATATGGAGCCATGACTGCAGCACCCAGATATATAAAGCAAATATTATCAGAAATAAAAGAGAGACAAGCCTCAATACAACAATAGCTAGAGACATCAACACCTCCCTTTCAGGACTGGATAGATCGTTCAGACAGAAAAATCAACAAAGAAACATAAAACCTAATCTGTACTATAGACCAAATGGAGCCAATAGATATTTACAGAACATTTCATCCAAAGGCTGAAGAATACACAGCCTTGTATACACACAGGAATAGACACAGGAATGTTCTGGACAGAATACATTCCTCAGCACATGGATGATTCTCAAGGAGAGACCATACATTAGGTCATAAAACAAGTCTTAAAACATTCAAGAAAACCTGAAATAATATCAACCATCTTCTCTGACAACAATGGAATAAAACTACAAATCAATAACAAGGGGAATTTTGGAAACCATACAAATACACAGAAATTAAACAATATGCTCCTAAATGACCAGTGAGTCAATGAAGAGATTAAGAAGGAAATTTAAAATTGTATTGAAACATATGATAATGGAAACACAACATCCCAAAACCTATGGTATACAGTGAAAGCAGTACCAAGAGGGAAATATATAGCTATTAAGTGCCTACTTCAAAAAAGAAGAAAAACTGCAAACAAACAATTTAAATGACATATTTTAAAGAACTAGAAAAGCAAGAGCAAACTGAACCCAAAATTAGTACAAGAAAAGAAATAATAAAGATCAGAGCAGAAATAAAATGAAAAAAATACAAAAGATCAATGAAACAAAATGTTGGTTTTTTGAGAAGATAAACAAAATTGACAAACCTTTAGCAAGACTAAGAAAAAAAGAGAGAAGACCCAAATAAATAAAATCAGAGACAAAAAAGGATACATTACAACTGATACTGCATAAATTCAAAGGATAATTCGTGGCTACTATGAGTGATTACATGCCAATGAACTGGAAACATCTAGAAGAAAAGGACAAATTCCTAGACACATTCAACTTACCAGGATTGAACCCTGAAGAAATCTAAAACCTGAACAAGTCCCAGTAAAGAAAAGCCCAGGACCTGATGGCTTCATTGCTGAATACCAAACGTTTAAAGAACTAACACCAATTATACTCAACTGTTCCAAAAAAATAGAGGAAGAAGAACTTCTTCCAGACTCATTCTATGATGGCAGTTATTACCCTGATACCAAAACCAGACAAAGACACATCAAAAAAAGAAAACTACAGGTCAGTATCTCTGATGAATACTGACGCAGAAATCCTTAACAAAATACTAGCAAGCTGAATTCAGCAATACATTAAAAAGATCATATATCATGACTAAGTGGGATTTATCCCTGGGATGCAAGGATGGTTAAACATATGTAAATCAATCAATGTGATACATCATATCAACAGAATGAAAAACAAAAACCATATGATTATTTCAATTGAGGCTGAAAAAGCATTTGATAAAGTTAAACATCTTTTCAGGACAAAACTCTCAAAAAAATGGATATAGAATAGAAAATAATGAAGCACACTTACAAGATCAACGTAATAAAAGTCATATATGACAGAACCACAGCTAGTATCATACTGAAGGGAGAAAAACTGAAAGTCTTTCCTGTAAGATCTGGAACATGACAAAGATACCCACTTTCACCATTGTTATTCAACATAGTACTGGAAGTCCTAGCTTGAGCAATCACATAGAGAAAGAAAGAAAGGACATCCAAATTGGAATGGAAGAAGTCAAAATATCCTTGTTTCCAGATGATATAATCTTATATTTGGAAAAACCTAAAGACTCCACCAAAAAAAATGTTAGAACTAATAAGCAAATTCAGTCAAGTTGCAGGATACAAAGTTAACATATAAAAATCAATAGCATTTCTATATGCCAACAGTGAGCAATCTGAAAAAGAAATCAAAAAAGTAATCCCATTACAAGTTCCACAAATAAAATGAAATAACTAGGTATTAACCAAAGAAGTGAAAGACCTCAACAATGAAAACTATAAAATGCTGATGAAAGAAATGGAAGAGGACACTAAAAATCAGAAAGATATCCCATGTTCATTGATTAGAAAAATCAATATTGTTAAAATGTCCATACAATCCAAAGCAATCTACGGATTCAATGCAATCCCTATAAAAATACTAATGACATTCTTCACAGAAATAGAAAAAACAATCTTAAAATTCATATGGAATCACAAAAGACACAGAATGGCCAAAGCTACCCTGAACAAAAAGAATAAAACTGGGGGAATCACATTACCTGACTTCAAATTATACTACAGAGCTACAGTAACCAGAACAGCATGGTACTGGCATAAAAACAAACACATAGAACAATAGAATAGAATAGAGAACCCAGAAATGAATCCACTCACATACAGCGAATTCATTTTCAACAAAGGTGCCAAGAACATATATTAGGGAAAAGACAGTCTTTTCAATAAATGGTACTGGGAAAACTGGATATCCATATGCAGAGGAATGAAACTAGATCCCTATCTCTCACCATATTTAAAAATTAAATCAAAATGGGTTAAAGACTTATATCTAAGACCTCAAACTATGAAACTCTATGAGAAAACATTGGGGTAAACTTCTCAGGCACTGGTCTGGGCAAAAATTTCTTGAGTAATACCCTACATGCACAAGCAACCAATGCAAAAATGGACAAATGGGATCACAAGTTAGAAAGCTTCTACACAACAAAGGAAACAATCAACAAAGTGAAGAGAAAACCCACAGAATGGGAAGAAATACTTGCAAACTACTCATTTGACAAGGGATTAATAACCAGAATATATAAGGAGCTCAAACAACTCTATAGGAAAAAATCTAGTAATCTGATTAAAAATAGGCAAATGATTTGAATAGACATTTCTCAAAAGAAGAAATACAAATGGCATATAGGCATATGAGAAAGTGCTCAACATCACTGATCATTAGAGAAATGCAAATCTGAACTACAATGAGATATCAACTCACCCCAGTTAAAATGGTTTTTATCCAAAAGTTAGGCAATAACGAATGCTGGCAAGGATATGGAGAAAAAGGAACCCTTGTACACTATTGGTGGGAATGCGAATTAGTACAACCACTATAAAGAACAGTTTGGAGGTCCCTCAAAAAACTAAAAATAGAGCTACCGTATGATCCAGCAATCCCACTGTTGGGTATATACTCCCCAAAAAGGAAATCAATATACCAAAGAGGTATCTGCACTCCCATGTTGTTGCAGACTGTTCACAATAGCCAAGATTTGGAAGCAACCTAAGTGTCCATCCACAGATGAATGGATATAGAAAATGTGGTACTTATAAACAGTGGAGTACTGTTTGCCATAATAAAGAATGACATACTGTCATTTACAACAACATGGATGGAACTGGAGGTCATTATGTTAAGTGAAATAAGCCAGGCACAGAAAGGCAGACATCACATGTTCTTGCTTATTTGTGGGATCTAAAAATCAAAACAATTGAACTCATGGAGATAGAGAGTAGAGGGATGGTTACCAGAGGGTGGGAAGGGTAGTGGGGGAGTGAAGGAGAAGTGGGGATGGTTAATGGGTACAAAAAAAAATACAACGAATAAGACCTAGTATTTGATAGCACAACAGGGTGACTATAGTCAATTATAATTTAATTGTACATTTTCAAATAACTAAAAGAATATAATTGGATTGTTTGTAACATGAAGTATAAATGCTTGAGAGGATGGACACCCAATTTTTCATTATGTGATTTTTTTACACATTGCATGCCTGTACCAAAATAGCTCATGTACTCCATAAATATATATACCTTTTTGTTTAATTAAAAAAAGAAAGAAGATAGAAAACAGTGATTCCTGGAAACCATGGATCCAACCTGGAAAGTAGTGGCAGGAGTCTTTGGAAAAGAGTTATACAAGATACCTAAGAGAAACTAATCTAGACTGGGCAAAAGGTCAGAAGACACTTGGAGTGTCCTGGGTCAAAGGAGGATATAGAAAATCTATATGATATGTTTTTTTCTAATAAGGAGATGTAAAGGCAAATAGTGTAAGGAAAAAGGCAATTAGGAACCCCAGTAAAAACAAAAACCTACACAAGAAGGGAAATTTACTGATTTAACACTTATTTATTGAAGGCCAATTAAGTGTCATATACTCTGTTAGGGGATAAACATAGAAAACAAATTAAGACACTGTTTCTTCTCCTCATTAGTGCCTCTGTGCTTCGTTTGTCTATATATACAACTTCATTAGTGTATTTATCATAGGTAATGCCACTGTTTATATGACAAGCTCCCCTCCCAGACTATGAATTCCTTGTAAGTCCTACCTTATTCATTTTTGTATCCCTGTGCATACTGGGGTACATAATTTTCAACACTTAATAAAATTGTAGATTTTTTTTTCCTAAAAGTGCTCACACAATCTGATGAGGTAGAACAATGTGGTAATGAGTAAAATTAGATGTACTAAATACTGCAATAAATGTGCACAAATGGCAGTAACTGTACAGAGAAGAGCACACCTAATGTCATCTAGAGGAAAGGCTTCAGAGAAGAAAATGCATGGGCTGAGTCTTGGTGCATAATAAGAGTTTGCCAGGCAGACAAGGTAGAGAAGAGAAAATGGCCTGGGCAAAGGCATGCAGGTCTGGAATAGCGCAGTATATCTAGGGAAGAGCAAGTGGCCTGATACTACCAGAATAGAGGTACCAATGGAGAATGGGTAGCATATGAGGCTAAAATGTACCAGGGAGAGGTTAGAGCATGAAGAGCTTTGTATGTGGCAGTAATGAGTTTGACTTTTAGACTATTAACTACTGGGACCAAATATGCAATTGTAAAGCCAGTTTGATTCTACGTAATGTCCACTTGAAATTTTTAGCAAATAACTTCTAGATGCTATTTAGCTATAATATATACACACATATCTAAAAACCTACCCTCTACCATTGCTTTGTAAAGAGAAATCAGGTATCATGATAGCAGGACAGCAGGTCTATACCAATTATTAACTATAAATGCAGACAAATGCTACTTATTATAATTTTGAGTTATTCAAGTTTCATTAAAATTTATATCATGAAACCAATATGTTTTGAATAATTATTTAAAAAAGAAAAATAAATATGTAGACTTTTCATTAGCCCAATTTTAATACCGAAAATAGAAGGCACAGGTCAAATTAACAAATTTAACCAATAAACCCATTTGTTAGTTTTTTCTTCCAGGAAGTTGTATAACTGGCTTTACAACTACATACTGGGTCTCACTGTTGTCCCCCAAATAGCATCAGGTGCTAGAAGAGAAGGCAACTCACTTCATTTAGTCTTCTCTGTAAATCTTTGACTTGATGTGAATATTCTTCCAAAACACGTTCAAAGTGTTCCTTTCCAGGAGATGGGATGATTTTTCTAGGAGAATCAAGTTCCACTTCATATTTAGGGAAAAAAGGAACCTGTGTCAAAGTCCCAGCTGAAGATGTGTTTTCAATTATTGTACCACGAATAGATGACACAAAAAACGAACTTGAAGAACCTAAATATTAAAGAATTCATTAATTAACTTTTTGTTTTTTTTGAGAAGGAGTTTCACTGTTATTGCCCAGGCTGGAGTGCAATGGCGCGATCTTGCTCACTGCAACCTCTGCCTCCCGGGTTCAAGCAATTCTCCTGCCTCAGCCTCCTGAGTAGCTGGGATTACAGGAGCGTGCCACCATGCCCGGCTAATTTTTTGTATTTTTAGTAGAAACGGGGTTTCACCATGTTAGCCATGGTGAAACCATGATCTGGTCTCGTACTCCTGACCTCCTGACCTCAGGTGAGCTGCCCGCCTCGGCCTCCCAAAGTGCTGGGATTACAGGCATGAGCCACCACGCCTGGCCCATTAATTAACTTTTTCATAAAATAATTTTGTGCACACTTTATGCTAACTGATTCCCTTATTGAACCCCGAAGAAGCTCAAGGTCTCAAGGGGAAAATATGCATGTGAAGGGATAAAGCAATTTTGGCCTTAAGCTGATGCTGTAGCAGGATGAGACTGTTGGGGGCCTTCTTGGGAGAAGGTGAATGTAATTTGCATGTGAGTGAAATGTAAATAATTTGTGATGGGGGCAAACTGGTGGTGGTTTTAAAATATGTCCAAAAATTCTTCGATATTCTTCCCTTGAGGAGGTAGAGGTTAATTTCCCTCCTCTTTGTAAGAAAGGGGAAGGAAGAGTGTATGTGTTTATGTGTGTTTGTGGCATTTGCTTAATTTTGGAAAAAAAAAAAACCCACCTGGAAGAATAAAACAGAAACTCATAAATGCAGTTATCTATGGGGTATAGGGATAGGTGGAAACAGAGTGGTGCAGATAGGGATGGGAGCAAGACTCTATTTAGAGCACACAGTTTACAAAGTTTTTATTTCTGAGCCATATAAATGTTAGATGTATTCAAAAATAAAATTAAAAACAAAATGAAAATAAATACTAACAGAAACAAGTAAACCTAAGTAAATAAGGAAACTAATAACCACCTCACAGAGAAAAGAAGATTGTTCCTTCAAATAATATTAGAACACAGTGTTAACATTAGAACACTGTACAGCCAGCCAGCCTTAGTTACTTAGTAAGTTGTTAATGTTGGTAGTATTGTTATAATTCTGAAACTAGTTCATGTGTATTGTAGAAGAGAGAAAATGAATAAATGTACTGAAGTCTTTGGAAATTAGTGTTTTCACTGTAGGAAAGACACAAATATGAATGATAAGGAAGAACTCTATGGTATTGGATTTGAATTTGAGTTATCAGTACTTCTAACTTATGATTTTTAAAAATCGACTTCCAAGCTTTAGCCACTGAAAGGTCCTAGACACAATGGCACCTCAGTAGCAATATGCATGCCAGACCTTGATTTCTAAATATGATTCCCTCCTAAAAGGAACAAGGGCTTCCTAGCAAAATAGTTGAATCCAGGTCTGAGGGAACAGGCAAAATACAAGGTGAGCCTGAAACGTTTTGATGTGTCAGAAAGCAAAAAATTGGGGCCATGCCTTTAAAAAGACACAGGAGCCAGTTTAAGGAGCTGGTCAAATTTCATACAACTGAGAATCAAAAACAGTAGTGACAGCAATGCATCATAGCACTTTGAATTAAAAAAACAAAAGATGGTTCTATAATGATAATAGGGAAAGCTGTTTTATTCCTGAAGAATGTCAGCTAATAACTATGATAAAATTAGAAAATCATCAATGTAACAATTGATTTAGGCACAGATCTTTAGTTGATGCTAAAGCCACTGGATGAAGGATTATTTAGTAGCAGGATATTCACAAGGTTTCAAAAGATACACTATAGATTACATATTAATAATAAAGGGGGAAATGTAACTTTCAATTAGTGGGATGTGGCATTATGTGTTCCCTGGTGTAGGCTGTAAAAGTATATATCACTTGGCCGGGCGTGGTGGCTCATGGCTGTAATCCTAGTACTTTGGGAGGCCAAGGCAGGTGGACTGCCTGAGCTCAGGAGTTCAAGACCAGCCTGGGCAACACAATGAAATCCCATCTCTACTGAAAATACAAAAAATTAGCCAGGTGTGGTGGTGTGTGCCTGTAATCCAGCTACTTGGGAGACTGAGGCATGAGAATCATTTGAACCCGGAAAGCGGAGGTGGCAGTGAGCTGAGATCATGCCAATGCACTCCAGCCTGGGCAACAAAGCGAGACTCTGTCTCAAAAAAAAAAAAAAAAGTATACATAACTTATGTAAAACTCTTGTCAAATGAGTATAATCTAAATCTGAACATGAGAAACAATTTTTAAAATTCTAGAATGGGGACATTCTATGATACATTCTATAATAACTGGTCTGAACTCTTAAAGCCAATGCCATGAGAAACATACAGAGAGAGAGAGAGAGCGAATGGTTATAAATTTAAAGAGAATAAGGAGATCAAACAACCAAATACAATTCATGATCTTTGATTTGCTCCTAGATTAGTAAAAATACCTAAGACTTTTTGGGAGGGCAACTGGAGAAATTTAAATATGAACACATTAGATGATACTGTATTGACAGTATTTATCTTAGATATAATAATGTGATTTGAGAAAATCATCCTTATTCTTAGGAGATGCACATTCAGGTTTTAAAGCAAGAATCATGATGCTTTCAACTAATTTTCAAATGGTCTGGCAAAATAAGATACATATTATGGGTATAGAGATAAAGCAAATATGACAAAATGTGGACAGCTGGTGAATCCAGCTGGAGGGTATATAAGATGTTCATTGTATTGTTCTTTCCATTTTTCTACAACTTCAGAAAATTTCAAATAAAAAGCTGGGAGGGGAACAAAACACACTGGGGCCTATTGGGGTGCAGAAGGAGGGAGAGCATCAGGATACATGGCTAATGCGTATGGGCTTAATACCTAGGTGATGGGTTGATAGGTGCGGCAAACCACGATGGCACACATTTACCTATGCAACACACCTGCATATCCTGCACATGCATCCCAGAACTTAAAATTAAATTAAATTAAATTAAAAAATAAATAAATAAAAAGCTGTTCATTGGACTTAGCAGAGGGGGAATCTGGCTACATTGGCCAGAGTGATTTCATTGGAATACTGGGAGCAAAAGCTGTAAGATAGTAGCTTGTAGAGTGAATGGATGGTGAGAAAACATAGCTAGGGAATACAGATTTTTCTTTCAGAAGGCACAGCTATGAAGGAGAGATCAGGAAGGGATAGTTTGGGGAAAAGGGTTTTTGTCATTTTGCTTTGTGTGTTATATGTATTTGTTAGTGTTTTCAGATTGGGAGAGACTTGGCATGTTTTTATTGATGGAAAGGTGCAAACGGAGAGAAAAAGGCTGAAGATATGAATGAGCAGGGTGATTTCTGAGCCAGATCTCTGAAGGGGCAGAGGAGTTGACAGTGGGGGGCAAGAAGAAATGCATGGGCAATGAATTAAGAAGCTGACTCTTCCATTGAGCTATGGGAGAAGGAGGCATGGACTGTGAAAAATAGTGGGCCTTCAGCATAGGATATGAGGAGAAAAGAGAGGACCAGCATAGGGCTTCTATTTTCTCTAGAAATTAGGAAATAATGTTATCTGAGAGTGAGACAGAAGACAGGGGAAAGGAGTTAAGAATGGTGTGATTTTCGTATGTTTATTGCGGCACTATTCACAATAGCAAAGACTTGGAACCAACCCAAATATCCATCAATGATAGACTGGATTAAGAAAATGTGGCACATATACACCATGGAATACTATGCAGCCATAAAAAAGGATGAGTTCATGTCTTTTGTAGAGACATGGATGAAGCTGGAAACCATTATTCTGAGCAAACTATCGCAAGGACAGAAAACCAAACACCGCATGTTCTCACTCGTAGATGGGAATTGAACAACGAGAACACTTGGACACGGGGTGGGGAACATCACATACTGGGGCCTGTTGTGGGGTGGGGGGAGGGTTGGAGGGATAGCATTAGGAGATATACCTAATGTAAATGACGAGTTAATGGGTGCAGCACACCAACATGGCACATGTATACATATGTAACAAACCTGCACGGTGTGCACATGTACCCTAGAACTTAAAGTATAATAGTAAAAAAAAAAACTCATACTCCTTCCTCTGCACTACCCACCCACCACCCCCCCCAAAAAAGAATGGTGTGATTTTGAAATAAGTATTATGGAAAACTGGAAAGATATCTGGCTAAGATCATGAGAAAGATTTCTTAGCAGCATCCAATTGAGATAAGAGACTGACTTTGAAGTGGAAAATCCACATTTGTGTATTTTCCTTAGCAAATTCAAAATCTTGCAGCAGCCCATTGAATAACAGGGAAGGCAGTCAGCCTGATAAGGATTTGGTTTTTCTTGTAAGAGTGCAAGAGAATAATAAAGGGGAAAGGAAGTTGAGAATACTGGCAAGTGACTGGCTGAAATAAGGAATGATACAAAAGAAAGTGAAGATAGAAAGAGGTTGAAAATTTTGGAGAAAATGGCAGAACCTAAAGCAGTTGTTCCCAACCTTTGTTATAAATCAGGATCACCTGGGGAGCTTTAAAAAAAACCCAGCGGTTCCTGAGCTGCACTCTAGACCTACTGAATCAGAGTCTCAAGGTGTGGATCTAAGCCATTTAACTGTTTAAAATCTCAAAAAGTGATTTTTGATATGGGTACACTATCTTCATGTGCAGAAAATAGGTGTACTCTAGGAATAAGGGAGTGAGATGGTTGAAAAGATAGGAGGTTAAAAGAAAAACAAACTTCTTCACCAGTAGCACTCCCACAAGCATGGTGAATGTTCCCAAAAACCCATCAGACTTTCTATAAAAAGTGTGGCAAGCACCAACTCCACAAAGTGACACAGTACAAGAAGGGCAAGGATTCTCTGTATGCCCAGAGAAAGCAGCATGATGACAGGAAGCAGAGTGGCTATGGTAGGCAGACTAAGTCAATTTTCTGGAAAAAGACTAAAACGATCAAGATTGTGCTGAGGCCTTGAGTGCATTGAACCCAGCTGCAGATCTAAGAGAACGCTGGCAACTAAGAGATGCAAGCCTCTTGAACTGGCTTGAGATATGAAGAGAAACGGTCAAGCAATCCAGTTATCAGTGTCATCTTTTGTTTTATTATGAAGACAATAAAATCTTGAGTTTATGTTAAAAAATAAAAGACAGGAGGTAGAATTTCAGAAGTCTATCAGTTCTTGGTAATAAGATCCAAAATAAGGGAGTGGGTAACTAGAGTAAAGGTTAAAATAATAAGAATTTAAGAGGTCAAAAAGCTGTAAGTCTAAGATCTCAGATGGGTCACCTATGAGGACAGTATTACAGGATGACGATGCACCTAAGCACGGAGGGACAACCCGTGATCTAAGTGCCAGTGCCAATAATGAGTATGAGGATGTGGCTATGTAGGAAGTGAGCAAGTGGAGGTGGGCAGGGGAGATGGGTGTGGTAAGGTGGAGATGACAATGGCATTTTAGGATGTATGAGCATAGTGAGAAGCAGAAATGTTTATACAATAATGGTGCTGAAAGAAACGTTTTTAAGCAGACCAGTAAAACAACAGATCAGTAACTGAGAATAACCTCTGCATGCACTAAAAGAATGAGTTACATCTGTGATTATCCTATTCTGAACCTGAATTTCTACTAGAAAAAACTTATATGAATCTGGCTTCTGAGATAGACCATTAAATTGAAAAGAAAAAAAGAATGAGGAGAGACGGGCAAGGAAGGGAAAGTGCAGGTCATTTGCCTGATTGCCCTTGAATGCATTCTCTGTCCTTCCCCTTCTCTGTTGAGTGTTGTAGGTTCCCTTTCTAGTTCTCTTCCACATAGGTTTGCAATGGGAAGAGCTCGCAGAAGAGCTGGAGGCAGCAGAAGAGGGGAAGCCAAGGTCATGGTCCTCTCACTGTCTCAGATGAGGATCTGGTAGTTGGTGGTGGCTTCAGCTCCTTCCAGGCAGCCCTCTCCGTGGTTCTACCTCTAGCTTCCACGCCCTTGCAACAGCTGCTTTTCTCATTGTCCTTCTAGCCAAAGGCATGGTTGGTAGCAGCTTCTTGCAGTTGGTAATTTCTGTGTTGTTTCATCCCTTTAGGCTTTGCAGCTCTTTCAACACCTATTTAACCATTCCTTGTATTAAATTCCAACTATTTATTCCATCTGTGTCTGCTTTCCTGACATAGGAATCACCTTTGATTGAAATAATTTGGATCAGAGGTGATGGGGGCCTGAACCAGAACACCAGTAATGGAAATGGAGAGGGAAAAAATGGATTCAAGAGACATTTCAAAGGTAAAATCAGCAGGGCCTCAGTACCTGACTGGATGTAGCAGCAGGTGAGGAAAAAGAAATGAAATGATACAAAATTATGACTTAGGGCAGACCAAGGAAGGCAGACTAGGAAGACACAGGAGGAAGAGAAGGCATTAGGGAGGCATGGGGCATGTTGAGGCTGAAGTACCTCAATGTAGAAACATTTTTAAAACAAAAAATTCCTTAAAAGACAAAGGAATCTCTTCTTCAAAAAGTAGAATTATAAACAATATGGTAGACATTCATGATCATGGTCTATAACCCACATGGTTAAAAACAAAACATACTAGAAACAGCAGCTTGAATGAATATCATGGTTAATTCTATTTTTTCCCCATTTTGTTTTATAAACAGCACATACCTCCATTAGATGTGACACCACTACTTGATAAAAGATCATTACTTGATTCACAAGCTTTTGATTCCATATTAAATATTGCTACTTCTTCTTACAGATCTTGAAGTATGAATGGTTCCCTCTTTGGTTCTTTTGGTTCCTGTCTATGAAAGACAGAGATTCAATCTTTATTAACAAGGTACTATGTGAAAAAAGTTCATAGAAGAACAGGAACTGACTTTTTAACATTGAAATTTAGTAATAATTTCTTCTCCAGAAAAATAATTATTTATACAGAAATACATTATATTACATAAAATTAATAAGTGAATACAATCTTATGGTGAAAATTATTGATTTTAATAGCCAAGTACATTATTAAAGACAACCTGAAAATAAGAAACTAATTATTGTAGAGGTTTCTCATAAGGTTACACCATCAAATAATGGAAGAAAATATCTCCTAGCAAAAACCACAAATCATCAAAATGGAAGTCACTAATAAAAGTTGAAGAACTTCTCTGATGTCAAATAGTGCTCACAATTTTCATTTAAGCTAAGAGGAGAATTCTAAATGTGGAGAACAATGGTGGTGGTCTGATTCAAATCTTCCTCACATCTTCCCAAATAACCATAAAATCAACCAGGCACTCCACACCCCTAGCATCACTGGAAGACAGAGAGTACCACAACCTTCAAATAATCTGCAAGTACAGGGAAATCTTTTTCCAAAACAATTCCCGCAGCCCACCTACCAACACTACAAGCCTAGGGGTACAGAAAATGGGAGGGAAGAGGTAAGCAGAAGACAGAAAAAGTACAGATAAATTCATCCCCAGAGGTGAAAAAGTAAAGGCCAAAATATTAAGCACAGGTTGGAACTTGATAGTCCATAGCCCTGACAATGGGGTAAGGGTTTGAAGAAGTAGCGGCCTCAGAGAAGCAGGGTTTCTTGGGGTGAATGAGATACAGAGAGAAAAAATGGTCTCCCCTAGGGACATGGCAGTCAAGGGAAAGAAGGAAATGAGAGAGGAACACCAAGGAACCAGCAGAAGCAAAACACAAGCTAGATATACCACCCTTCTTCCATCCTTCCCACCCAACACCACTACCCATAAAGAAACTGCATGGCAGAAGGCAGTCTCAAAGTAGGACCCTTGTCCACAAAATGAATAGGAATAGATAAAAGCAGACTATATCTACTGCAAAATGTCAGAAAACATGAATACAATCTTTTCTGCTGATGAAAAGTCTCTCCCACAAACAACAAACATGAAGCCAAAGAAAACTGAAACATAATACTCCAAACTGAACCCAGTAGGCTCAAACAAGAATTTAGGGTATGAAAAATCACCCCTGAATTAGAAATGTAAAGCCAAAGAATAAAAATGGACAAGAAACAAAACAAGCAAACAAACAAACAGGAAGAGATGAAATGAGAGTTGATTAAAGTTAGGAAAGACAGAGAAATAAAAAACAAAACTATATCAGAAATAAAGACTGAATCACAAAGTACACAAGCAATGACAGGTTGTAATAAAAATTTAATAAAGGCACTGAAGAAAATCAGGAAAGCCACCATGAGAATAAAAAATAAAATAAAGAAGTAAAAAGGGTGAGAGCTGGGTGTAGTGGCTCACACCTGTAATCCCAGCACTTAGAGATGCAGAAGCAGGAGGATAGCTTGAACCCCGGAGTTCAAGACCTGCCTGGGCAACAGGGCAAGACCCCATTCTCCACAAAAAGGAAGAAAAGAAGACAAAAAAAAAGAGTGAGAGAGGACTGAAATTGAAGACAGGTAAATGAGGTTGAATATAATATAACTGGGTTTCCTAAAGGAAAAACATGAAACAGAACTATTATTTAAAACTATAATCCAAGAAAATTTTCTAGAAATAAAGACCTGAATCTACACATTTTCCATATCAGGGAAAAGTGATTAAGAATGATAAACTCTGAGACATACACTAGTAATACAATATTAAGACTTTAAAGATAATGAAAAAATCCTCAGTGTGTCCAGGCAAAAAAGATGAAATAATTTACAAAGGCAAGAAGATTAGACTGGCACCAGGTTATTAAAAAACAATACACACAGTAAGGCAAGAGTGTAGTAGTACTTTCAAGAAGGGAAAGAAAGGACAAACCAAGGATATTACAGCCAGCCAAGATGTCCCTCAAAAGGTTTGAAGCCACAAAAAAGCAGTTTTGACTGTACCGGGACACTGTGCCGTGTGCCTCTGCTGAGGATTCTACTAGAGAAGATGAGCCTCATTCATCCAAAAGACCACTGTAAAATGTGGCAGTGTCTACAACTGGTGAAGATCTTCAAGGTTTTGTGTAGGTTCTAAATTTTTAAAAGTAAATTTGGAAAAAAAGGATAAAGACAAACATTTAAAAAACAAGACCGGGAAAACTGCAAGGGGACTGATGGTGAATATTTACATACTCAATTATAGAGTTGAGAAAAACAAAGGTGAGGTAATGGCACTGAATAGTGATATAAATATTATGTGCATGACAAAGGAGAATAAATGTAACTAAAAACGGAAGGAAGAGGGAGAAAAGTGGAAAGTAAAAGACCATTGACTTAAAATGGAATAGACAGCAGTCAAAGGACACCACTTAAAACTGAGAAAAAGTAAAAGGTCAAGTAAGAAAAAGCAGGTTTAAAAGTGCACTATAAAAAGCATAAGTACAAAAGTAACCACTAGAGTAAAAATACAAACCTTCTTAAATGACAAAGAATTTTAAATGGAAACATAAAGAAGAAACACCAAATAAAGAAACTCTAGCAAATATAACGCATTCAGTAATTACACCCACAAGATAATAGAATGATGTGAAAAAAATACCACAGAATTTAGACCAAACAGTCATGTTGATTAATGTAAGAGGACTTAACTTGCCTATTGGAAGAAAAGGATTTTCAAATTGACTTTAAAAAAAACAACTCTGCTATGTACAAAAAAGTATGCCTAAAAACACATGCAGAGATTCAAAAAGACTAAAAATAAAAGGATGAACAAAAATTGCCAGGCAAATGAAAACAACAAGAAAGCACGGGTTAAAATCCTAATACCAGACTAAGTTGTCTTCAAGCCAGAGAGCATTAACTAAAACAAATTGCAGTGCACTTGAAGTTAAAAGCCACATTGCACAATAAAGATATGTACCATATAACACAGCAATCACTTGGATAAAGCATAAATCCACAGAAGATACGGTAAGAACTGCAAATGCAGTAATAATGGGAGGCTTTAACAGACAATTAGTATGAGATAGGCCAAGTGGACAAAAAATAAGTAGAGATATAAAAGATTTAGAAGAACTAATCACTAAGGTAGACCTTTTGGCTATATATTAAACACTATACTTTGATAACAGACAATATACTTTCCTCTCCAAGGGCACATGAAACATTCACAAAAATCAGTCATATTCTAGGGCACAAATCAGTAGGTTCCATAAAGTAGGTTTCCATAGAGTAGAAATGTTACAAACAACACCTTCTGGTCACAGTATAATAAAGCTAAAAATTAAAATCAAAATCTCCCAGTTAAAAAGGTCTTTCTACCTGGAAATTAAAAGGCCTTCTATTAAACAACTCTTGTGTGATAAGGGAAATCCAAGCTGAAATTAAATAATTTCTGAAAAATAATAATGAAAATAGTACATATCAATCTGTGACATACATTAAAATAGTAAAAAGATGAAAATTCCCAGCCCTGGACACCTACATCAATAAAAATGAAATAATAAAAGTAAATTAATTAAGTGTCTAACACAAAAACATAGAAAAATGGGTGAATTAAAAGAAAGCACAAGTAGGAAATAATAAATGCAAAAGCAGAAATTAAGATAGAAAAAAGAAAAACAATTAGTCAAATTCATGAATCAAAATCTTGATTCTCTAAAAAACAAAACAAAATAGATGTGGGTGAGGACCACTAAAGTGATGGGAAGAGGAAGATCATGTAACACGCCGCTTAACATTTTTACATTAATTCATGATTGTAAGCATAAAGTCTTTAAAAATTTTTAAAAACCCTGAGCTTAACAGTTTTTATTAAATGGAATTCATTTTTATTTCACTCACATTTTCTTCCTTTTGATTACTGAGATGCCACCTGTCAAAACTACAATTAACGATAGAACGTATCTACCTTAATATGCTTCGTGCTATCGTTTTTTAGGAAGTAAGTAGTAGGTAGGGAGATATTCCATAAAGAATTATAACAAATAGAATGTTAGTCAAGATTGCTAGGCAATTTAAATGTTCTAAATAGAAGAGACTGCTACTTGAGGAAAAAAAAACCTTGCCTATTGAAAGAAAAGGATTTTCAAATTGGCTTATAAAAAACGACTCTATGCTGTGTACAAGAAGGATGCCTTCTCATTTAAACCAGTTTCATTGTGAATGTTTGTCATATAACTTTACTGATACACTAACATGATACATTTTGGGATTCTTCAGGGTAATGAATGACACTAAGAAACTTCAAATTGCTGAGTAATGTTATCATGAATTAGAGATCAATCAGAAGCATAAAGGAATGAGTAGGACAGGTATAGAACCACAACCAAATACTGGCAAATCATATAGTAATTCACTATCAAAGACTTTAGTATTAAGCAGGAAACAGAATCTAAGATCAAGGTAAGCAGAACTGAAACTAGGAGTTAGAGAGTAGAGAAAAGAAGAAAGAGGAAGGTTTGGCTTTAGAATATTCTGATGCGGAAACCGCACTTGTCTACTTCGACGTAAGATGATGAATGCTTGCGTTATTCATCATAACTCATTATGAATGCTTGTGTTATTCATAACAGGCTGTTGGAAAGCAGCAGTCCTTCAAAGGGGAATTTTTTTCTTAGAAAATTAGTAGCTTACAGAAGACAGCATAGGTTTATTCACTTAAACAAGAGTTTTTTGTTTTTTTAAATTTTTAATTAAAAATTTTTTTATTATTATTTTTTACTGCTCCTTGTGCAGCAGGGCTACCCCATAAGGAGTGTGCCCAGAGTAGTCAGGAGTTTCACTTCTTTATATACATATATATATATATATTTTTTTTTAAATTATACTTTAAGTTCTAGCATACATGTGCACAACGTGCAGGTTTGTTACATATGTACACATGTGCTATGTTGGTGAGCTGCACCCATTAACTTGTCATTTACATTAGGTATATCTCCTAATGCTATCCCTCCCCGCTCCCCCCACCCCACAACAGGCCCCGGTGTGTGATGTTCCCCTTCCTGTGTCCATGTGTTCTCATTGTTCAATCCCCACCTATGAGTGAGAACATGCGGTGTTTGGTTTTTTGTCCTTGTGATAGTTTGCTGAGAATGATGGTTTCCAAATTCATCCATGTCCCTACAAAGTACATGAACTCATCATTTTTTATGGCTGCACAGTATTCCATGGTGTATATGTGCCACATTTTCTTAATCCAGTCTATCATTGTTGGACATGTGGGTTGGTTCCAAGTCTTTGCTATTGTGAATAGTGCTGCAATAAAAACACGTGTGCATGTGTCTTTATAGCCGCATGATTTATAATCCTTTGGGTACATACCCAGTAATGGGATGGCTGGGTCAAATGGTGTTTCTAGATCTAGATCTCTGAGGAATTGCCACACTGTCTTCCACAATGGCTGAACTAGTTTACAGTCCCACCAACAGTGTAAAAGTGTTCCTATTTCTCCACATCCTCTCCAGCACCTGTTGTTTCCTGACTTTTTAATGATCGCCATTCTAACTGGTGTGAGATGGTATCTCATTGTGGTTTTGATTTGCATTTCTGATGGCCAGTGATGATGAGCATTTTTTCATGTGTCTTTTGGCTGAATAAATGTCTTCTTTTGAGAAGTGTCTGTTCATATCCTTTGCCCACTTTTTGATGGGGTTTAAACAAGAATTTTAAAACAACTGTTTATTTGTAAAGAGGATGCTTAGTATCTCTGTTGCCAATGCTGGTAGTTATTTTGTGTGTGTATTTTAGAGTAATGAAAATCTGCATTTAAATAATATTTGTAATTCATTTTCACTATTTTAGACTGACCATATATCCTGAATTTGGTCAAGTCATCAGTGTTTCTCTACTTTCGTGACACTATAGGAATTGAAATATTTTTCCTATTTTCAGGCATAAAGCTTATGAAATGATTAAAGATTTCTAGAAAAAGCAAGGTTTTTTTACTTCAATAAATCATAAAATTGTTAAAAAAAAAACTCTGCACTTGGTTGAATTGGGGATCATAATATGAACTTACATGTGTTTATGTTAAATCTCTGAGTAAAATACAGAGGTGAGATCTTGGCCTCTTCTGATATGCCGAAGGTCTATTATGAACAGTTCTGCCTGATTTAAAATTATGAACAGGTTCACATTAAAAGGAGCCTTACATTTCTAAAAAGTAGTATCTAGGCCGGGAGCAGTGGCTTACACCTGTAATCCCAGCACTGTGGGAGGCCGAGGCGGGCAGATCATGCGGTCAGGAGATAGAGACCATCCTGGCTAACATGGTGAAACCTTGTCTCTACTAAAAATACAAAAAATTAGCCAGGTGTGGTGGCGGGCGCCTGTATTCCCAGCTATTCGGGAGGCTGAGGCAGGAGAATGGCGTGAACCCGGGAGGTGGAGCTTGCAGTGAGCGGAGATCACGCCACTGCACTCCAGCCTGGGTGACAGAGCGAGACTCTGTCTCAAAAAATAAATAAATAAAAATAAAAAGTAATATCTATGTAACTATTCTACTCTAGTTATTTGATTGGAATGTTGCCAAAAAAAAAAAAAAGGTCTAAGAAACCACAGACCACAAAGAGGGGACTTTTGGAGGAAAATTCCCTAAAGCCTTAGGCTTTGTTATATAGCTGAGATAAAGCATTTAAAAGTACCTCCTGGGTTCTGACTCCTGCTCCTTGGATTCGAAAGGCCCTGGTGGATGTGCACTTATACTTTTCCTAGTGTGAATAATCCTCACCTTGATTTCTTTTTGTATGGCTACTACTTAAGGTGGACCTCTCCTGTGACTATCATAGAATGAATAACTGATTTAGAATCCCTTTTTTTTTTTTTTTTTTTTGAGGCAGAGTCTTGCTCTGTCGCCCAGGCTGGAGTGCAGTGGCACGATCTCGGCTCACTGCAACCTCCACCTCCCATGTTCAAGCAATTCTCCCACCTCAGCCTCCTGAGTAGCTGGGATTACAGGCGTGTGGTGTGGCACCATGCCCAACTAATTTTTGTCTTTTTAGTAGAGATGGGGTTTCACCATGTTGGCCAGGCTGGTCTTGAACTCCTGGCCTCAAGTGATCCACCCACCTCAGCCTCCCAAAGTGCTGGGATTATAGGCGTGAGCCACCACGCCTGGCCCAAGTTCTATTTTGATTGCGTACAGATGACTGATGATGTATGTTCTATTTAGATTCCTGGATTCTTCAACTGACTCAAGCTCCTAGGTTGATGAACCAGCCTACCTTCCACAGAAACCTGAGAAGTCTCAGGGGATCTTACAGAACTGATCTGTATTCTTCTAGAACCAGTCTGCAGGTATGTTTTCCTTGGGAAATTCTGAGGTACCTCGGGACTGATTCAAATAAACATACTGGGCTGGTACAATCTCAGAAACACAATAAGGAGAACCATTCATGTTGAACAGTATTGTACTACCTGAATTGCTGTTAGCTGCTTATTAACTTCACATGCTCTCAGTGTCTGTTTTCTCAATCACACTCTTTCAAGTCTCTGGATGTTGTAATCCTAGCTCTGTGATCTACTAGCTGTGCCACCTTGAGAACAATATTTAACCTCTGTATGACTATACGAGGGAGATAAAAAGTATACAGCTTAAAAGGTAAAAGAGTGTATACCTCAAAAGAATAAGAGTTAACTGAGATAACTCACGTGCAGGCCTTCCTACATAGTAACTGCGGCCTTCCTACATAGTAACTGCCTCAACACATACAAGGTACCAGATAATTGGATAGCAATAACATGAATAACAATACTATCTGGCAGGGCACAGTGGCTCACGCCTGTAATCTCAACACTTTGGGAAGCCAAGGTGGGCGGATCACTTGAGCCCAGGAGTTAGAGACCAGCCTGGTCAACAGAGTGAGACTCTGTCTTTACAAAAAATGAAAAAATTAGCCGGGCATGGTGGTACTTGCCTGTAGTCCCAGCTACGTGGAAGGGTGAGGTGGGAGGATCCCTTGAGCCCAAGAGTTCAAGGCTGTAATGAGCCATGATCACCACTGCACTCCAGCCTGGGTGACAGAGCAAGACTCCATCTCAAAAAAACAGAAACCAAAAAAAGCACCCCAAAATCCCAATACTATCTTTATAACTTAAGCAGTGTATGTAAACTAACTCATTTTCCCATAATAAAGAGCAATATTAAGTTTCATATAGGCCCACTAACAAAAGAAAGTGGGTTTAATCTGCATTGACTAAACACAGGGACTATTATAATGTAATACGGAATTAAGCTACTTACGATCACATTTCACCCATACATAATACCATCTAGCAGGGAGGCAATATGGAAGATGCACAGAACTTAGAATCAGGAAACTTAATTCTGTCATCAGTTAACTGTGAGAGCATGGGCAGACCTTTTCATATCTCTGAGTCTCAATTTCCATCCTGACTAAATGAAATTACAGTTGTGTTTTTCAAACCCTTCTTAAGCAGTGGAAATGTTTCTTTAAATCTTCTAAGCGCCACACACCCTCCTCTCTGCCCCAGAGACACATCTATGGAACACAGAGGGCTCCACTGAACATAGTCTGAAAACCACAAAGATAAAGCTCTTGCAGCTTTTATATTGTAGGCCTACGATATATTTATATTCTGGCCTAGGCATCCATCAAGTTCAAGGCTTCAGGTTTTCTAAAATAAATCAGATATAGATACAGATAAAATAGTGTTATCAGTTGTATATGTTCACAATTCTTAAATATAACTAGAAGTAAAACAAAAGTTACCTTAACTTCTGGATATTCTTATTTTCACTTATTCTATTAACATCTGAAAAAACAAAATATTTAAAATCTGCTCATTTATATATATTTCATTAACTGAAATTTATTATTTCAAAAGTTCAATTTACAAATTCATGTTCATCACTTAAGACCTTGACAATATGTAAAACACACATATAACAATGGCAACAAGAAGTGTTATTTTTTCCTTTTATGTGAAAGTACATTTTAATAGCCTAGAGCAGGCCAGGCATGGTGGCTAATACCTGTAATCCCAACACTTTGGGAGGCTGAGGTAGGAAGACTGCTTGAGGCCAGGAGTTTGAGATCAGCCTAGGCCACATAGTAAGACCTTGCCTCTACAAAAAATTTTTTATAAAATAGCCTATAGTGGCCGGGCATGGTGGCTCATGACTGTTATCCCAGTATTTTGGGAAGCTGAGGTGGGCGCATCACTTGAGGCCAGGAATTCGAGACCAACATGGGGAAACCCCGTCTCTACTAAAAATACAAAAATTAGCTGGGCATGGTGGCATGTGCCTGTAATCCCAGCTACTTGGGAGGCTGAGGCAGGAGAATTGCTTGAACATGGGAGGCAGATATTGCAGTGAGCCAAGATCATGCCACTACACTCCAGCCTGGATGACAGAACGAGACTCCATCTCAAAGAAAAGAAAAAAACAGCCTATAGCACCTATCTAAATTATGTTTTTACAACAAAATGTGTTTAATTATATGCTGTCTATTGGCCCAATTTTAATTTTACTGGCACAGATCTCATTGGCACTATCAAGATAATGTAGCAAGTAAACCTACAGGCACATATGACCTAATATCAATATTCTCAGACCTGACCTTTCTCCAGGTACAGTCCAAACTGACTTAAATAGACCAGCTAAATATCTTCTGACCATTTTAACTGCTCTTCACTGTTTGGAAATGCTCTTGACCAGGCAACATCACTTGTGCTTGGTTAGAGAAGTAATTGGGTAGAGAAACTTCTGTCTGGTGAGTCAAAACAGGTCTATATATTTTAAGCAGGTATACCGAAATGATAAACAACCAAGATTTTTGGAATATCTCGGTGGAATGTAAGCAGTTTTTCCACATTTAAAAAAATGAATGAGCCTGTAATCCCAGCACTTTGGGAGGCCAAGGAGGGATAATTGCTTGAGCTCAGGAGTTTGAGACCAGCCTGGACAATATAGTGAGATCCTGTCTCTACAAAAAATTTTAAAAATTAGCTGGGTATGGAGGTCCATACCTGTAGTCCCAGCTCCTCAGGAGGCCGAGGTGGGAGTATAACCTCAGCCCAGGAGGTTGAGGCTGCAGTGAGCCGTGATCACACCACTGCACTCCAGCTTGGGCAACAGAGTGAGACCTTGTCTCAAAAAAAAAAAAAAAAAAGGAAAAGAAAAAAATGAATATATTCTATGTGCAGAATTCAGACTAATGAATGGAAGTAAAGAGAGACAGAGTTTAGTTCAAGGTGGAGATGGATTTTCTAAAGACTAGAGCACCCTGAATATATATGTGGAGGGCTTCCTTGAGAGGTGTTGAAGATAAGAATGGGTGAGCACTTGTTGAAATGGCAACTGCCACTGGTATTCTTTCTTGGGTAGAGTGTTGGACTAGAAAAATCTCTAAAATCTTCTCCAGTTTGGACATTCTATGATTTCCCATGGAAAACATCCAACAAAAAGCTGACCTAAAATATGATGACTTCTCACAGATGATATCAGTCAACAGCAAAGCCAGATAGGAACAATTCTACTGCTTCCAGCAAGTTTCATGCTATTTTGTTAAAAATGTTTGGCTCTAGATAAATTAGAATAAAGTTTTTACTTTTCTTTTTTCTTTCTTTTTTTTGAGACAGGATCTCACTTTGTCACCCAGGTGGCTGTGCAGTGGTGGCTCAAGTGATCCTTCCACCTCAGTCCCCCAAGTAGCTGGGACTACAGCTGCACACCACCATGCCTGGCTAATTTTTGTATTTTTAGTAGAGACGGGGTTTTGCCATGTTGCGCAGGCTGGTCTTGAACTCCTGAACTCCAGGGATCTGTCTGTCCCAGCCTCCCAAAGTGCTAGGACAGGGATAAGCCACCATTCCCAGCTAAGTTTTTTTCCTTTAACATTTCTGCATATATATTTACAGTCGTATTAAATTCATCTTATCCCAAATCTGCTCTTTTCATCTCCTCACTAAACCTTCTTTCTTGGGTGTTTCAAATATCTTCATCAATTCAAATTCCATATCCAATTAATCACCATATTCTGTTAAGTTTAAAATCAAGACCAATCAAGTTTCCACCCTCATGAATTTATATTCCAATGGGGAAAGAAAGGCATTAAGGGGAAAAAATCACAAATATAATTTTGGAGAGTTGTCAAGTACAATAAAGAAAATAACAAAGGATAGTGGTATAAAGAGAGATGGAGTTGAGACTCCTGATATGGTTTGGCTGTGTCCCCACCCAAATCTCAACTTGAACAGTATCTCCCAGAATTCCCACGTGCGTGGGAGGGACCCAGGATGAGGTAACTGAATCATGGAGGCCGGTCTTTCCTGTGCTATTCTTGTGATAGTGAATAAGTTTCATGAGATCTGATGGGGTTGTAAGGGTTTTCCGCTTTTGCTTCTTTTCTCTTGCTGCTGCCAAGTAAGAAGTGCCTTTCGCCTCCGCCATGATTCTGAAACCTCCCCAGCCATGTGGAACTGTAAGTCCAATTAAACCTCTTTTTCTTCTTCTCAGTATGTCTTTAACAGCAGCGTGAAAACAGACTAATACAGTAAATTGGTACCAGTAGTGTGGGGCATTGCTGAAAAGATACCAGAAAATGTGGACGCGACTTTGCAACTGGGTAACAGGCAGAGGTTGGAACAGTTTGGAGGGCTTAGATGAAGACAGGAAAATGTGAACTTCCTAGAGAATTGTTGAATGGCTTTGCCCAAGATGCCAATAACAATATGGACAATAAGGTCCAGGCTGAGGTGGTCTCAGATGGAGATGAGGAACTTGTTGGGAACTAGAGTAAAGTTCTTGCTATGTAAGAACTTTAAGCATAGTAAACTCTTGCTATGCTTTAGCAAAGAGACTGGTAGCATTTTGCCCCTTCTCTAAAGATCTGTGGAACTTTGATCTTGAGAGAGATGATTTAGGGTATCTGGCAGGATAAATTTCTAAGCAGCAAACCATTAGAGAGGTGACCCGGGTACTGTTAAAGCCATTCAGTTTTATAAGGGAAGCAGAGCATAAAAGTTTGGAAAATTTGCAGCCTGACTATGTGATAGAAAAGGAAAATCCATTTTCTGGGGAGAAATTCAAGCTGGCTGCAGAAATTTGCATAAGTAGCAAGGAGTCTGTGGGCAGCAAGCCATCCAGGTGCCAAGGAAAGAGACCGAGGGCATGAGCTGTTCCAGTATAATAAAATATATAAAATAATAAGAATAGTTATACTAGATATAGATCTTAGATATGATTATATATGAATATCATTAATCATTAGCTTGTAGCAATTATTCTTTATTCCAATATTATAATAATCCTCACTCTACAATCATAACCTAGGAAAAACCAGGCCATACAGAGATAGGAGCTGAGGGGACATAGTGAGAAGTGACCAGAAGATGAGTTCAAGCCTTCTGTTATGCCTGGACAGGGCCACCAAAGGGCTCCTTGGTCTAACGGTAATGCCAGTGTCTGGGAAGACGCCCATTGCCAAGTGGACTGTGGTCTAGTGGTAGCGTCAGTGTCAAGGAAAAATACCCGCTACTTAGCAGACCGGGAAAGGGAGTCTCAATTTCCCTGGGGGAGTTTAGAGAAGACTCTACTCCTCCACCTCTTGTGGAGGGCCTGACAGGCCCGCCTGCAGTTATCCAGAGGCCTAACCGTCTACCTGTGATGCTGTCCTTCAGTGGTCATGCTCCTAGTCCGACTTCATCTTCCATCCTGTTCACCTGGCTCTGCCTTTTAGATAGCAGTAGCAAATTAGTGAAAGTACTAAAAGTCTCTGATAAGCAGAAATAATGGTGTAAGCTGTCTCTCTCTCTCTCTCCTCTCTCTCTCTCCCTTGGCTGCCAGGCAGGGAACGGCCCCCTGTCCAGTGGACATGGGACCCACGTGACCTTACCTATCATTGGAGATGGCTCACACTCCTTACCCTGCCCCTTTTCTTGTATCCAATAAATATCAGCACAGCCTGGCATTTGGGGCCACTACTGGTCTCTGCGTCTTGGTGGTAGTGGTCCCCCGGGCCCAGCTGTCTTTTATCTCTTTGTTTTGTGTCTTTATTTCTACACTCTCTCATCTCCGCACACGGGGAGAAAACCCACCGACCCTGTGGGGCTGGACCCTACAGAGTCTAATGTTAATTCCCAAGACCATGGGAAAATGTCTCCAGGCCATGTCAGAGACCTTCATGGCAGCCCACCCCAACACAGGCCCAGAGGCCCAGGAGAAAAAAGTGGTTGCGTGGGCTGAGCCCAGGGTCCCTGTGCTGTGTGCAGCCTAGGGACTTCGTGCCCTGTGTCCCAGCTGCTCCAGTCATGGCTGAAAGGGGCCAATGTGCAGCTCAGGCTGTGGCTTCAGAGACTGGAAACTCCAAGCCTTGGCAGCTTCCATGTGGTGTTAAGCCTGAAGGTGCATAGGCCTCAAGAATTGAGGTTTGGGAACCTCTGCCTAGATTTCAGATGTATGGAAACGCCTGGATGCCCAGGCAAAAGTTTGCTGTAGGGATGGGACCGTTATGGAGAACCTCTGCTAGCGCAGTGCTGAAGGGAAATGTGGGGTTGGAACCCCCACACAGAGTCCCTACTGGGGCACTGCCTAATGGAGTTGTTAAGAAGAGGGCCACCATCCTCCAGACCCCAGAATGGTAGATCCACCAACACCTTGCACCGTGCACCTGAAAAGCTGCAGACACTCAACACCAGCCCATGAAAGCATCTGGGAGAGAGGCTGTATCCTGCAAAGCCACAGGGGTTGGAGCTGCCCAAGACCATGGGAACCCATCTCTCGCATCAGCGTGACCTTGATGTGAGACCTGGAGTCAAAGGAGATCATTTTGTAGCTTTAAAATTTGACTGCCCTGCTGGATTTTGGATTTGCATGGGCCCTGTAACTCCTTTGTTTTGGCCAATTTCTCCTATTTAGAATGGCTGTATGTACCCAATACCTGTACCCTCATTGTATCTAGGAAGTAACTAGCTTGCTTTTGATTTTACAGGCTCATAGCCAGAAGGGACTTGGCTCGTCTCAGATGAGACTTTGGACTGAAGACTTTTGCGTTAATGCTGAAATGAGTTAAGACTTTGGGGGACTACTGGTAAGGCATGATTGGTTTTGAAATGTAAGGACATGAGATTTGGAGGGGCCAGGGGTGGAATGATATGGTTTGCCTGTGTCCCCACCCAAATCTCAACTTGAACTGTATATCCCAGAATTCCCATGTGTCATGGGAGGGACCCAGGGAGAGGTAATTTTCTCTTGCTGCCGCCATGTAAGAAGTGCCTTTTGCCTCCCACCATGATTCTGAGGCCTTCCCAGCCATGTGGAACTGTAAGTCCAATTAAACCTCTTTTTCTTCCCACTCTCGGGTATGTCTTAGCAGCGTGAAAACAGACTAACACAGCTCCTCTAGTTAGGGTAGGTGAGGGAAGGCCTTTCTAAGGAGGTGGCATTGAACTGAATGACAGAAAGGGGTCAGCCTCACAGTGGCCAGGGGTAACTTCTTAAAAGAAATGCCACCACAAAGGCCCAAAAATGAGAAGAGCTCAGTGTTCACTGACTCCCAATGAAGAAGGCTAATGAGGCTGCAGGGTAGCTAAGTGGGGATGAGAGGGCTTCTAATGGAGGCCAACTATGTGTCATGCCAAAAGGAACACTGTGCTTATCACTTCCTTTCCTACGCTATCCTGAGAAGATGTCAGTGAGGTTGGCGGAGGTAAAGCTCATGGGGCCTTGAAAAGGTCACATACTGAAGACTTTGGGGCTTATTCTAAATGCAACGCAAAGCACTGGAGGATTTTAATCAAGGGCATATGATCCTCCAGCGACTGAGTAGAGAATACACTAGGAGAAGCTGGGGCTAGCTATAAAGCCATTGGAGCAGTCCAACAAAGGGACTAAAACCCAACTCTGAAGTAGGCCAGTCATTAAAAGTAGATGGTGCTAGGGTTGCGAATGGGGATTGACTACAGAAGGGTACAAGGGATCATTTTTGGATGACAAAAATGTTCTAAAACTGAATTGTGTGCTGATTGTACAATTCAGTAAGTTTATTAAAAATCACTGGACTGTCCACTTAAAACAGGTGAATTTTATGGTATGTAAATTATACCTTATAAAGCAGTTTGAAAAAAAAGCAGATGTGGGGAGTGTATTAGTCTGTTTTCATGCTGCTGATAAAGACATTCCCAAGACTGGGTAATTTATAAAGAAAAAAGAGGTTTAATGGACTCACAGTTTCACATGGCTGGGGAGGCCTCACAATCATGGAGGAAGAGCAAGGGAAGTCTTATGTGGCGGCAGGCAAGAGAGAGCTTGTGCAGGGGGAGCTCCCCTTTATAAAACCATCAGATCTTGTGAGGCTTATTCACTATCACGAGAACAGCACAGGAAAGACCTGCCCCCATGATTCAATTACCTTCCACTGGGTCCCTCCCACAACACATGGGAATTATGGGAGCTACAATCCAAGATGAGATTTGGGTGGGGATACAGCCAAACCATATCAAGGAAAGTGGGAAGTGTAAATCAGCTGCCTGGGTCCCAGAAGTGAATCGTTAAACTTGAACACTGAATTTTCCTGTATCCTGAAAACTCCAAAGTGTCTTAATTCCAGATGACTAGCGGTTGCTTTTAGCCATATTTTAACACATGGAAGCACTTCTGCATTCCCTCTTTTCCCCAGGCCTGGACCTCAATCCCCAGGTGTCTGCAACTCTTACTTGATATACACACGATGGATAATCAATAATGATTCAGCTAAGGTAAGGACAAAGCCTTTGCCACTTTTTACCTTTATTCTTTTTAGCCAGAGCAAATAGTGATATATGAATAGGAATACTCTTAAAAAATTGCTTTAAATGCCAGACTACCTCCTTCATATGCACCACTTAAATTTCTTTTCTTACCAAATTCCCTATTCAAATCCTTTCTTTAGGATTTACAGGATTCAGATAAATATACAGTGATCTCCACTACTGTACCCCACTATTGCCCCAGCTGAAGACCTGTAAACTATTCATCAGTACAGCATGCTATGTGATTTATGAGCACGCTCATATGTATTAGTTCCCTACAGTTTCCATAACAAATTATCAAAACTCGGTAGCTTAAAACAATAGCAACTTATTCTTTCATAATTCTGGAGGCCAGGAATCCAAAATCAGTCTCATGGGGAAGAAAGCATGGTGTTGGCAGGGCTCCCTCCCTCCCTCTGGAGGCTCTGCAAGAGAATCAGTTCCTTGCCTCTTCTAGCTCTGCTGGTTGCCAGGCATTTGGTGACTTGTGGCCACATCACTCCAATATCTGCCTCTGTGGTCATATTGCCTTCTCTTCGGCCTATATCAAATCTGCTTCTCTCTCTCTTAGGACCTTTGCGTTTGCATTTAGGACCCACCTAGATAATTCACGATAATCTCTCCATTTCAAGCTACTTAATCACGTATGCAAAGGCACTTTTCCCTTATAAGGTAACATTTACAGGTTTCAGGGATTAGGACCTGACATATTTGAGTGGCCACTGCTCAGCCTACCATATAATTTGGGGCCATCTAGCTGGGGGACGGGTGGATCACAAGAGGCCCTGTTTAATAAATGGTGGAGGTCTAAAGTGGCTCACTCATAGCATACTAGATAACACTAAGTCCTCATTGTAAATGCACAACAACAGTAAGGGCTTTGCATACATACAAATAAATTGCTGTCCTCAATTTGTTTTGGGAGTATAATATTAACTCTATGGCATGGAAACCATTTCACCCACAACACAAGTAAGATAACCGCACTAAGATTAAAAGCAATGAGCGCAGTACAGAGATAGGAGGACCACATCTCTCTCAGCACTCCTGCACCCTTACCTGATGAGCTTCCGCACAAACAGTCCTACCTAGCATGTCTCTGGGATATGTGGAAGCCCTGGTCCTTTCCCCACACACCCCCCCCGGCTCCACCCGGCCACAACTCCTTAATGTCCTGCTGAGAGAAGCAGCAAGAACTGGTTGCCAGTCAAAAAACCTGGGCAACAGCCAACCTCACTTCTACTTTCCCCTGACGTTGGAGTTCAGCATGAGGCACAAACAAAACCTGGAGCAGCCCGAGTGGGGCCTGGAGCAGAGTGCTGTGGAAAAGGATGGAGACTTTGCAGAACTCATTGTGCTGCTGATTGATGCTGATAATGAGGGAAAGCTCTGACCCCCACATGTGGTTTAAAGACAGGGCTCAAGCTGAAAGGGCCCTTGCGCCGGCGTTTAACACCATTCCGTCTTGGATGCGAGGCTGTCCTCTCTACCACCAAGTCTTCCCCATCTCCTCCCCCTGTTCGCGGCAGCGCGGTAGACACAGAGTCAGCAGTCACGTTGGGGCAGCTTACTCGGTGATTCTCTTCCCCACAAATCAAATCACTTTGCGCAGGTCCAGGTTTCAGCGCCACCGTCCCCAGGGGTCTTGCAATCCCCGAAAACAACAGCAGCTCATTCCAGTAAAGAAACAATTTATTGGGCATCTTCCATGTGCAGAACAAACACGAGGCACTGGAAGATTCCAGAAATGAACACGAGTCGCTCCGGGTCCTCAGAAGAACCCCACTCACACCCCACCATCCTCGTCTCCCGGGCCGCGCCCCGCTTGTACCTGCAACCAACACCTAATCCTAAGACACCGGCCACATCTCCGCGGGGCGCCGGCGGGCGCAGCGGCCCCACCTACGTCGACCTGGCGGCTGGGACGGGGCGGCTCCCCACTCTCCGCCCCTAGGCCCCGCGGAGGCTGCGGGGCGGCTCCTCCTCCTCGGCTGCGGCGCCGGAAGCTGCCCGCGCCCGTCACTCCTCGCGGCTGTGGTGCTCGGGGCGCTGCCCAGTCCGCGCGAGCCGCGTGGGTGACGGTTAGGACGCTCTGCGAGGCTTCGTAGTGGGGGGAGGGGAGGAGGGGGGTGCTCGGCAGCTGCCCGGCGGGGACCCCTCCCGCGCCTGCGACTCCGCCCGCCGGACGCCGTCGCCGGGGCATCCGAGCGTCGAAGTCCCCACCACCGCCCGGGCGCCCTAAGGAGTGGGGGTGTACCCAGCCCGGAGTCAAATCCTGGAGCCCTGCCCCAGAAACTACCCTGGGTTCGGACCTGCACCCGGCGCCCTCTGCCGCTTCTCCCACAGCCTCCTAACTGGTCTCCGGCCCTACTCTTGCCCCCACCCGAGCGCCTCGGGCCACTCTCGTAGCTGTCCCCACCGTGGTCTTCCCAGATAACTCACTGACCCGCACCAGTCTGATCTCTTACCTGCCAAAGAGTCAAGCCCAATCTGGAGTTGCCCGCCGGGCCTCCTACTCTGACACCCCCACCCGGCCCCACCTCACCCCCACCTCCCATTCCCACTCCTGGCATTCCCATTTGACCATTTCAAGTTAACAGAATTCACATTTTGCAGCTCTGTTTTCTCTGTCCCCGAATGTTTTTCAAGTTCAAACGTGTTCTCGGCATAGCTGACCCTTCTGCCTCTGGAGACTTGTTCCCTCCGCTGTGCTACAGTTACCCTCTGTCGTTATCTCTAATATAGAATTTATCAGATTTTTGCTGCCCAAATTATCGATCAAATGGAACGCGTCCAGAAAGGCCAGTGTCTGATAGATGCAGCCTGAGGCATTTAATTCTACTAGCAATCACATTGTGCAGACATCTACAGCAAATAACTTTTTATGTATAAGTTGATTAGAAATATTAGTAAGTCTTACATTAAATAATGTAGCTACAAATTTTAATAAAAATAGATTAAATGCCATTAAAGATTGTTTATCATATCGTTGTAGTTAATCCATTTATTGGCTTATAGAGATCTAGGATTAGCTATAGAATCGAGCATTTTTAACAGGAAGTGAAACCATAAGTATTACATAGAAAGGTAAATAATTTAGGTTTTGTGGTTGGACAAAAAGCAATTTCTAATTTTTTCTTTTTTCTATCAAAACATGAGTGTTCCAATGACATAAAAATATTTTCCATACCTAATACATGGTTTCCATTGGTGTCTCATTTTGTGCTTGTACCCTGGACACACATAAAAAGGTTTTTTTTTCTTTTCAACATCTTTAATTAAAAGATGTGTGTTAATTAGTGTAGCATGAAATTATCTACACCCACATATATGTACGAAAAGTTATGTGCCCCTGATTTTACTATAAAAGTCATCACATTTTGAAGTGTCCTGCGGTTTTACAACATTTTTTAAATATTGTATTAAAAACAGCTTCTTAGCTTTTTAAATAAAGAATTAAAAGATCGAGAAAGGGATCCAAAGTCCTTTTCCATTCATTCATTCATTCCACCCATATTTATAGGGCACCTACAACATGCTATGTGTAGGTTGTGAAAATAAAGCTGGGAACAAATACAGTCCCTACCCTAGTAGTGCTTACATTCTTGTAGAGGAAGATGAGCAATGCACAAATAGACAAGTTCAAATATGCCAGATGGGGATAAGTGTTGTGGAGACAGAGGTAGGAGTTTAGGGAGTGTGGGGTTGCTGTTTCATAGTGAGGTCTTGAAAAGTCCTCATTGATAAAGTGACATTCAAAAGAGACTTGTAGGGCTGGGGGAAGGGATCTGTGTGGTTATTGTGGGACAGAGCTTTTCAGGCATTTGGTTGGTGTGTTTGAAAAAACCCAGAGGCTAGTGAGGACTGAGCAGAGTGAATGAACAAGCAGAGGTTGGGGCGTTGTGGTCATTTAGGGCCCAAGTCACCAAGAGCTCTTTAGTAAGAGTCCATGCATAGGTCCAAGGTTGTTGTGTCTCCCTTCACTGGTTCTTACTCTGCACTAGACCCTGTGCTGGGTACTGGGGAGATGCAAAGAAGCTCCAGTTTCTGCCCTCAAGGAACCTGTGTCCCTCCTAATGTCAATCCAAATGGTGGCTGGGGTTTGTGAGGATGCAGTTAAGACTCAGGAACATGGAACCCAGGCCTGATCTGAGCTTTGGCACTAGCTTGGGCAAGCCATTTGAACTTTCAAAGTGTTAGTATTTTCATCTGCAAAATGTGAGATGTAGAAATATCAGAAGGGGCTTTTCTAACTGAAGAAAAAAAACAAGAAAAAGCCCTATGATTCTATAAAATCAAAGCATAGAACTTTATCTTAATACAAAAACTTTTGTTAAAATTGTGTCAGAAAAGTACTTCAGATATAATATACATGATGCATATACAGGGTCACTTAAAATTTAATTCACAATTTGCTAAGTTCAAAAAAAATCTTGGTTCAGCCAACACAACGAGCTTTGTAAACAGGTGGTACTTAGGAAAAAAAACACATTTTAATTTAGCATATGGTATAGATTATATGAAATTACTTTAACCATTGTGTTTCCTTTATGATTTAGACCTTGAAATTTTCTTTGGCCAAAGATCTTCAAAACTAAATACAGTGTTAAAGCAGAGTTACAGAGCAGCCTGGATTAGGGGGATAGATATTTTCCTTTCCTGACTATGGTTTAAAACTTTCTGTTGTACATTTTATTGGGCAACTACTTTTCCCCAGTGCCCAGTACAGAGCTGGACATATAGAAGTCATCAATATATATTGTGGTGGAGGGGATAAGTGGCAAGTCATCTCTAATACATAGTATTAGTATGCAAGTACATAGAGCATAAAATATTAAAAGACCATGTAGTTAATGTTCTGACATTCTTCTCTCCACCAGCGACACAAGGAGAGAAATATATCTAATTAGAAAGCTTGAGTTCAATAAACAAATATTTATTGAGCACCAACTGTGTATCAGGAACATCAGTGAACAAAACGGACCCAAACCCTGCCCTCATGGAACTTACGTTTCAGTGGTGGGGGACAGATCATAAATAATCACCATGACAGAATTAATGTACTAGAAGGTGGTAAATGCCATGGGGACAAAGGAAGCAGGGAAGGAGAAGAGGAAGTGTGGGATGGATTGTGACTGAGTCCAAACTTGTTCTTCTTGCCACATCACGTCAATAAGTCAAGAGACAAGGAGGTGGAGGAAGGAAAGCGACTTTATTTTGGGGAGCCAGGAAACCAAGAAGAAGCAGACCAATGTCCTAAAGAACCATCTTAGAATTATGCGAGCTTTGCCTTGTCTTTTATGTTTAAGTGACAGGGAACCGCAGACATCTGGGCACCAACAAGGGTCCAGGGGAAGTCTGTGAAACTTCTTTGTCCTTGGGTAACGTTCTCTCATGTAACAATAGCCAAACCCCCTTGTTCCTGTAAATCTTTAACAAAACATAGTTGTTTATATACTTCTTCTTTAATCCTAGGGTTAGTTTCCAAGACTACATGATTGCAGTTTTTGCATTGTATCTTAGTGCTCTAAAATTATCCTAACCGATGTGCAGGAATGGGTATCCCCTTAAATAAAAAATGGAATTAGTTATGTTAGTTCTTTTACTGTTTCGCTGTTGCAGTATGGAAATAGAGCAGAGAAGAGCCCCTCCAGGTGTGAGCAGAACCTTGAAGGAGACAGGGAGCAGCCAGCCATGTGGCTCTCAGAGCATTTCCAGGAGGAATTGTGATTGTATTTCTGGGAACACATCTTGGCAGGGTAAGTAATTTCTAATTTGGGACTACTTTTGAATTAGTTTTAAAAGGAAACTTTTCATATGACATCTTAATTTAAAGAGTAGAAATGTTTGTATTATTTGGAGCTGATTGAGGTTTTAAAAATCAACTTTTTTGAGTTATACTTCATTTCCAATACAATTTTTTTTTTTTGAGACTGAGTCTCTCTCTGTTGCCCAGGCTGGAGTGCAGTGGCGCGATCTTGGCTCACTGCAAGCCCTGCCTCCCGGGTTCATGCCATTCTCCTGCCTCAGTTTCCCGAGTAGCTGGGACTACAGGCGCCCGCCACCATGCCCGGCTATTTTTTTTTTTTTTTTTTTTTTTTTTACTTTTATTAGAGACAGATTTTCACCATATTAGCCAGGATGGTCTCAATCTCCTGACCTCGTGATCCGCCCGCCTCAGCCTCCCAAAGTGCTGGGATTACAGGCATGAGCCACTGCGCCCGGCCAATTGATTCATTTTAAGTGTGCTTTTTGTGTGTGGAAGTCATAAAAATCAAAGTTTTTTTCTTGTCGATATGATGACAAAATATTTAATAGAATGCTAAAGATCAACAATCTTGGCCGGGCCTAGTGGCTCACATCTGTAATCCCAACACTTTGGGAGGCTGAAGCGGGAGGATTGCTTGAGGCTAGGAGTTTGAGACCAGCTCAGGCAACATAGAGAGACTCTGTCTCTATTTTCTTTTAAAAATAAAAATTTAAAAGAAGAATAACAGGCTGGGCACAGTGGCTCACGCCTGTAATCCCAGCACTTTGGGAGGCTAAGGCAGGTGGATCACTTGAGGTCAGGAGCTCCAGACCAGCCTGGCCAACATGGTGAAACCCCACCTCTATCAAAAATACAAAAAATAAGCTGGGCGTGGTGGCGTGTGCCTGTAATCCCAGCTATTCAGGCAGGAGAATCGCTTGAACCCAGTAGGTGGAGGTTGCAGTGAGCCAAAATTGTGCCACTGCACTCCAGCTTGGGTGTCAGAGTGAGACTCTGTCTCAAAATAAATAAATAATAACAATCTTTAATTAAATCATTTATATTGTTATCACAATGGTATAGTTTACAATCCTAGATAAAACCACCAAATGCCTTTTTAGATATGGGCTTAGAAAATGGAAGTAGTGTAAGATAAACCATTTATTTTCTATGAAGGGAAAATATTCAAATTGGCAGCATATAAATTTTGATTCACAGATTGTTTTAGAATGCTTAAATAAAGATAACATTAGCAGAGGTATAAACATGATGGAAACCTTCAATAGCAAACAAAATACATGTTTTATAACAAGAAAATCAATGAGTAAACAACCAAAAAATAAACAGATGAATAAAGCAAGAAAACATATGTAAGTTCTTTCTTTGTGTTGTATTAGTGTGTAATTATTTTTACTGTCCTGTCTATAATTCATTGGGCTTTTTGAATCTGTAGTTTGTTTCTTTCAAAGGTCTGAAAAACCCTCAATTTTATGTATATATAAATTGAGAGAGAGAGAGACAGAGGTGGGGGTATTTATTACAGAGTGGGGAGAGAGAGAAAAAGACACAGAGAGAGACAGATAGATGGGGAAGGGGGATTTATTATAGGAATTGGCTCACACAATTTTGGAGGCTAAATTCCATGACATGCCCTCTACAAGCTGATGACCCAGGAAAGCTGGTGTTGTAATTTAGTCTAAATTTAAAGGCCTGAGAACCAGGGGAGACACTGTCCCAGGGCAGGAGAAGATGATATCCCAGCCTGAGAGAGAATTTAAGTGTGCTTTTAAGTGATGAGTTTTGAGAAATGTGTATACCCAGTAACGAAACACTTCGGTCAAGATTTCTGTCTCCCCAGAAAGTTCCTTGTGTTCCTTGGCAGTCATTCTCTCCCACAACACTGATATGGGTTTTTAAAAATACAAGTCTTTTTTTTTTTTGATTGACAAACTCTTTCACAGACTGATGAAAAAAGGGGATAGAAGTAGCAGATGGAAGTCAGATAGCTAATAAAGGGAGATTGCCTGTTCTCCTCTAGGCCTTGTTTCTGCCTTTGAGATCATTGTCATTAGCATCTTTGAAGCCAACTAATCCTTTATCATAACCATCTTTTGTTTAAGATCTCAGTACCATTGTTTTTGCTGAGATATATTCTTTCTTTCTTTTTTTTGACAGTTTCACTCTTGTCACCCAGGCTGGAGTGCAATGGCACCATTTTGGCTCACTGCAACCTCCGCCTCCCAGGTTCAAGTGATTCTCCTGCCTCAGCCTCCCGAAGTAGCTGGGATTACAGGTGCCCGCCACCATATTCTTATTAAGATCTTTTACTTCTATTTAGGAAGAAATAATGTAAGTTTGCGGATATATTTCTACCAGTTTTTAAATAATAATCTACTACAGTGACTTCTATAACAGTTGTGACTTCTGTCAGGGATCTAATATCAAGTATGTGCCATCAGATATTATTATTATTTGGATCTTTATGCATCTGGCAGTTTTCTGACTTTTCACTACAACCATGCTTACCAAGATTAAGTGATGAATAATGATCTAATTAATCATAGTGTCATGTTTTACATTTCTTTACCTTTTATAAGCACTTTTTAAACTTACTGTGGTAAAATATACATAGGATAAAATTTATCTTTTTAACTATTTTCAATCGTACAATTCCATGGCATTCACATAGGCATATTGTTATGTAACCATTACCACCATCCATCTCCAGAACTTTTTCATTTTTCCAGACTGAAACTCTGTACCCATTAAACACTAACTCCTTATTGCCTCGTCTCTCATCCCCTGAAAGCACCATACTACTTTCGCTTTCTGTCAGTTTGACTACTCTAGGTATCTCATATAAATGGAATCATACAATATTCGTCCTTTTGTGTCTGGCTTATTTAACATAGTGTCTTCAGGGTTCATCTATGTTGCAGCATATATCAGAATTTCATTCATTTTTTTAAATAAAAAAGGATTTAGATCACAGATTTCATTCATTTTTAAGTCTGGAAAGTATTTCATTGCATGTATATTCTACATTTGGGCTATCTATTCATTTGTCCATGAAGTCCTTCAGTTGTTTAAAAACTAATTTCATTGAGCTATAATTTCCATTCAATAAACTGTATACATTTAAAGTGTACCATGTGATGAGTTTCAGCATACATATATGCACCTGTGAAACTACTGCTTCAAGCAAGACATGGAGCATTTAGATCATTCCCAAATAATTTGAGTTGATTGTGTTTTGATAGTTCTGCCACCAACTTATGATATTTGGTGAAGCAAATGCTGTAAATTGCATATTCAGCATCTATCCCCACTTCCTCCTTTCTCAAGAACCCCAGTGTTGAACACAACATTCTACAGAGCCCTGTGCTTCAGGGGAAGTTCTAGTAGGTGGATCTTGATTAGTTTAAATCTAATCTTTGTGCTTTCATTCCTCTTCCAAGTGACTGTTTTCAGAGGAAGCATTTAATCTACTTCATGGCATTGAGAAATGAGGGAAGATCAGCTGGGAAAGTTTTCCTCAATCTTTCTTTTCTTTTCTTTTCTTTTTTCTTTGAGACAGAGTCTCACTCTGTCACCCAGGCTTGAGTGCAGTGGCGCCATCTCCCTCACTGCAACCTCTGTCTCCCAGGTTCAAGCGATTCTGCTTCAGCCTCTCGAGTAGCTGGGACTACAGGCATGCACCACCCCACCCGGCTAATATTTTTTGTATTTTTAGTAGAGACAGGTTTTCACCATGTTGGCCAGGCTGGTCTCAAACTCCTGACTTCAGGAGTCACCCACTTCAGCCTCCCAAAGTGCTGAGATTACAAGTGTGAGCCACCGTGCCCGGCGATTTTTGTTTTGTTTTGTTTTAAATCAGCTGACATCACGCTTTGATCCCCAATCTTAAGGAGACACATGAAGACATGATTCTTTTTGCCTGTGAAAGGCTGCCTAGAGAGATTGCACAAACTTTAAAATAAGATTGATTTTTGTCTATTTAGGATTGTTCTGAGGCCTTCTAAGAAAGACTAAATAAACTTCCAAACTTATAATTTAACAATTTATTAGGCTGGGCGCGGTGGCTCACGCCTGTAATCCTAGCACTTTGGGAGGCCGAGGCGGGTGGATTGCCTGAGCTGAGGAGGTCAAGACCAGCCTGGGCTGGTCTCAACCAAAAAGCTTGAGAATTGCCAGACTGGGTGAAACCCCGTCTCTACTAAAATACAAAAAAAAAGTAGTCAGGTGTGGCAGTGTGTGCCTGTAATCCCAGCTACTCGAGAGGCTGTGACAGGAGAATCACTTGAACCCGGGAGGCAGAGGTTGCAGTGAGCTGAGCCGAGATCGCCATTGCACTCCAGCCTGGGTGACAAAGTGAGACTCTGTCTCAAAAAAAAAACAAACCCTATTTATTGTCTACAGTTAATTTACTTTACCGATTAGTGAGCCAGAATAGCCAGTAGATGTCGCTCTGATTTCATTTTCAGAGATAACCTACTGACTTTTCAATCTCTTAAATATTCCATCTAGAAGCATTTTTAAAAATCCAATAAGTTGACAATCACATTAAAAGTTTTAGCAAAAAATAAAGAGAAAAACATTAGGGCATACTAAGAAAAATTAAAATCAAGAAATGGGAATTTTCAAAAGATCAACTTAATTTTTCCTTCAGTGCTGTTAGCAAATACAATGATGTGTGATTGCTAAAAAGTGAAAACAGTGATTAGGAAGATGACATTTAACAGACTGATTGGTGTAGGGAGGCAAAACAAGTAGTAGAGTCAATATGACTGATATATTTTTCTGTTCTGGGGCCATATTCACAATGACAGCAATATGAGCTCAATAACTCACAGTGGGAATTTTTCGTATAGAGACAGAAAATAAAGTTGTAAGCTACATTGGATCTATTTGTCATGAAGGGATGAATCTGATCAAGAAAACAGGGGTAATTCTAAGTTAGAGGCAGAAGGAAGGAGAGAAGTAATAGAAAAACACAATGTGAAGCTTCATTTTTGGTACCGTGCTAAGCTTCTCTAAACTTTCTCCCAAACCAGGAAAAACCACGAAAGGGTTTCCTTGTGTATTACTCTGAACTCTTTCAGTTGCAAGAAGCAGAAACTCAACCCCCGCTGGATTAAGGAAAAAATAAACAGGTACCTATGGGGTCATAAAACTGGTAATTGTAGGAGTGGGGTGGCTTTAGGCCTGGCTGCGTCTGCTTATGGTGGCCTAAAGCCACCCCACTCCTACAATTACCAGTTTTATGATCCCATAGGAACTTGGAAAGTTAAGGGTCTTCAGGGTCAAAACTGCTTTTGTAATAATACTAAGACATTGTGTACCTTTTCCACTTGCTCTCTCAAAAATGTATAGGGGAATCTTCCAGTGGCTATATGCCATGTGATATTGAACAAATTGAATACAGAAGCAGATGGTAGAATCCAACCATCTTTTACTAACCTGGCCATTAAAGAGAGTTGCAAATATGTGAAACAGTGCCACTCTTCTTGGTAATATTTTTTGTTTGAGACAATGTAATTATTTTTCATAAAAATATTAATATGTTACTTTAACATATAAAGATTTATTATTTTTAAATGAATTAATACATAAGTATTTTAAAATGTTCTTTTCTATTTTCTAATATAGTAAATATTGATCAATACAAAACACATAAAATTTCTCTGGAGTCTTCAATAATTTTTAAGCATGTAAGGGTTCCTGAAACCAAAAAGCTTGAGAATTGCCAGCTTCAGTAAGGTACAATTGGGCACAAGGCTCAATGGTATCACCAGAACTGTCTCCTACTTATCATAGACTGCTTTTCTCAGAGCTGGTTTCCTTCTCAGGCGTGTGATATCAAAGATGACTTCCAGCTGGGGCGTGGCAGCTCACACTTGTAATCTCAGCACATTGGGAGGCTGAGGCGGAAGGATCACTTGAGCCCAGGAGTTTGAGATCAGCCTGGGCAACAGAGTGAGACCCTGTCTGTACAAAACAATTTTTAAAATTGGCCAGGCATGGTGACATGCACCTGTAGTCTCAGCTACTTGCGAGGCTGAGGTGGGAGCACTGCTTGAGCCTGGGAGATTGAGGCTACAGTAGGCCACCATCACACCCTGCATTCCAGCCTGGGCGACAAAGCTAGACTCTGTCTCAATTAAAAAAAAAAAAAAAAAAAAAAAGACTTCCAGCAACTCGAAAATTTTATCTACCAACCTAGCAAACCATAGGAGAAAATGCCATTTTTTGACAGCACTAGTAAAATTTCTAGTTATAACATTGGTCACACTTAAGTCTCATGCCCATCCACATATCAATCATTTGAGCCAGGGGTTGGTTGATTCCTGGGTCATTACGTCCACCCTGGAGCCGGGGACAGGGGCAGCCCACCAGCACCACAGGATCGAGGAAGAAGTGGTTCCCTAGAAAGATGATGAATGGGGCATAAAAGAAGTCCTCTATTAGAAAGCCTGAGTCCTATGCTGTTCTCAGTTAGAATCCTAACCTTTCTTTCCACTGTCAGCACCTTGAGACAATAGAGTTGCCTTTCTCTTCTTGGGGAGAAGAGTCTGATTGCATTCTGTAATTAAGAGTTTGCATCCAAATCACATATCCTAACAGAAGTTCTTCTTATGAATTAGCAGTGCTATACCAAAAGAAAGTTGTCTTTTCACCGTAAACTATGCAGAACACCTGACTTAAGCTAGGATTTCATTCCTAAACGTCTGAAGATTTAAATTTCATGCCTGCCTGTGTTGCTTGCAGGATTACTCTGGTCAGATCATTTAACCTTCTGGTGGCCTCTGTGTCCTTACCTCTAAAATCAAGGGCGTGGGAGGATTGTCTCTTGCAGCTTTAACATTCTTTGAATCTGATCAACAGAAGATGGAGGAAAAAAGTTCTTCCAAACCTGGTCTATCAACTGCTATAGTGAAGGTCCACAAAATGAAGTTTTACATTTTTTTTTCAGATTACATATCAATTTCGGTTCTATGTTTGTTTCTTCAATATTTTTGGTGATAATCTAAAATGGAGATTTCATCAGTCTGCAAGCACTGGGTTCATATTATCTTTTCCTTATTTCCTTTGCCTTTAGCTTCATTACTTTTTTTGTTTATTATTTTTTAAATTGACAACTAAAAATTATATATACTTATGGTGTACCACATGATGTTTTGATATAAGTATACATTGTAAAATGGCTAAATCAAGGAATTAACCTATTACCTCACATACTAATTTTTTTTGTGGTGAGAGCACTTAAAATCTAATCTTAGCAATTTCCAAATATACAATACATTGTTATAACTATGGTCATCATGCTGTACAATAGATCTCTTGAGCTTATGCCTCCTAACTGAAATTTTGTATAGCTGTGTTACTTTTAATATTAAATGTGGATTCTGTAAAATCCCAGTTTTTACAAAATGTATTAGGAGTAACATAATAAGAGCCTCATAAATTAATTTTTTCAGAAAGAAAGCTGTTCATTTACTTAGGACTTTTATTTAAAATACATATGTTCTTTGAAATGAAAGAAAAGCTAATGTTTCTCCATTTATTCTAACTTACGAATTAAGCTGTAAAAGAAAACCACAATAGAAATTGCGTAAATTACCCTTAAGAATCAGCCAATTTTTACCACATACTTTCATTTGGTACACCTTAGGTTTCCTTATGTTTCCATTCACATACTACCATTACATAAGGTTTTACTTTTTTTTTTTTTTGTCTTTGAGCCCTTCAAGTGAAGTTACCATTGAAAATCAAACAATATCTGTCCAGTGTTGTAAATTAAATATCGTGTAGTTTGATATCATATACCTGCCTTTCCATATCAGCCTTTCATTAATTATAAGTACAAACACCAAAATAATTGTTATCAAGCCCCACAGTAGTTTTTAACTTCAGTTTTCAACTTAATTCTCATTATCCCATACTTTTAAACAGAAAAAAGTTTTAGTACATATATTACCTGGAAGTAATTCTAATCTGTTCCAATAACTAAATAGCTGAGGCTTCTGGGTTAGATATGGTTATCTTCTACTGTTCCAATTTTTAATACAAAGTATGAATGTTAAATTTGTATATAACATTATTACAAAATGACACTGGTAACATGAAATCAGAACAACATTCTTTCCCGAGTACCTAGTACTTACCCACAAGGCATTGTAGATTTCTTTTCATTTAAAGAGTGGATAACAATCTTGGAGTAGATAACAATGAAAACCTAGAAAAAAAAACCCACCTCCTGTTTTTATTGAGTCAAACAAGCAGAACTTTGATTGGAAAGTCCCATTTCATATATTACACTTGGTAGTATTTTCTTCTAACGAAAAAAAAAAAGCCCTTGTGCCACCACCTTGACATGTACTTAAACGTTTACCCAAATCACTTAGGCATTGCTTCTCAAACTTGGCTGCACAGCAGAATTGCCTGGAGGGTTTTTAAAAACACAAATGCCTATGTCTCACTCCCTGAAATTCTCCTTTAATTGGTACGAGGCGGGGCTATTCTAGGAACTATTTTCTATCCCTTGGCAATTAGCCATCTGTATAGTATTTTTAACTTTCTACGTGTTATTAACTGTAAGACTGTTTGAATTGTCAGGTCTTTGTGGTGAGCTGAATTCTGCATGGCAGTGCTTACTGTGCAGAAAGGTTGCAATGCCTCACTTTGCCTTAATCCATGTTCCTCTGACTTCCTTACTCTTTCTCTCAAGAGGAGGCAAGTGGCTGTGGCGGCCGCAGCAGTGGCTGATCATCACTGAAAATACCAAAGAAAAGAACTGAGCTGCCTCCTTCATATTTTTTCCATTGAGGATTAATTTACCGTGCTTTTTCATTTTCTCTACATCCTGCAAAAGCTTTTTTTCTCTCCTAAGAAACAAACTATGAACTGATTGTTGAAAAAAAGAAGTAAAAAGTTTTAGCACAACTTCTCTGTCTCTTCGGGACAAGTTAGAAAATTCTGAAGTGAGCCGAAGCATAGTAAGTGCTTTCTTTCTTTTTAAGCTACTTCTGGAGAGGGAGGAGGCTATTGTAATGGTAAATTTCACTCCGAGAGGAAGAAAGGGTTGATAATCAATCAAAAATGAGGTATTCCTTTGAGTATTTGTGATTTTCTTACTATATTGTAAGAAGCTTTTAATTTTCTCTGTAAAATAGGCAGAAATGGTTTTAGTGTGTGTATGTGTGAAATAAAAGCTCAGAAAAGCAATCTTCAGAGCGCCACTGAAGGAAGTTTTGACGAACGGAGTAGAGATGTATACCACTTGGGGGCTTCAGTGAGAACCCAGAATTCCTGGAGGAGGATTTACATTCAGAAATGTTGAAGTGAAAATTCCTTCTGGTTCAGCATCTTGGAGTTCAGCTTGGAAGAACATTTTACGTATGGAAGAATTTGCTTCTCCAAACCTCTCTTTTGGCCATTGTGTGTCCTGAAGGATGGGACAACTTGTGCTGTAGAAGCACTGCTTGCCTGAGTTTGCTTCAGGCATTTTAAATTTAACTTGAGGGATCATGTGTTTGGCATGATGAGGACCACTGAAAACTTCCACAAGCCTAGTGCCACATTAAACTCTAACACGGCCACCAAGGGAAGGTACATTTATCTGGAGGCATTCCTGGAGGGAGGAGCTCCCTGGGGTTTTACTCTAAAAGGTGGCCTGGAGCACGGAGAACCATTAATCATCTCTAAGGTATGTTTCTTTTTCCAATATTGCCTTTATTCAAATTGTTTTTTTCAACTTGTCAGATTTGTCAAAAATGCAAAATAATGAGAACTGCCTTAATATAACTTAATTTGCTGTTTCATGCCTTTCTGATTATCTAGAAATATTTTGGATAGCCTGGTATTTGAAAGAAAAATGTGTCTAGCTCATTTATTCTATGAAATCCGAAGAAAAATATGCCTGTTTGATGGATAATCTTCTCTTTTTGTGAATGAAATTGCATACAATCAGTTACCACATGAGCTTTTCAGTTATAAATCAGATTAAAGATTAATAACATGGTTAAGATGGTGGCATGGTATATATTTGTGCATTCAGAAATATCTGCTTTTTCTCTCTTTAACTGAAAATAGCATCTAAAAATATTTTAAATTTGCTTATAATTCTGGATAATAGATTGCATAAATACCATGTGTTGCTTTTTTCCCCCACACTCAGAAAGGAGAATTAAATCAGCTTTCAGCATAACTCAAGATCAAAACATTTCTGCCTCTCCTATTTATCTGTATATTTGAATCCCTTTTTAAACCTTAGTCATCCTGCAGCATACCTCAATTCTTCATTTATCTTTTGGTGTGGGTAGTCATACCAATGAAATATTTATGTACTGGGGTTAATATTTCTATTTTTCTCTTAAACTACAGATTAACATTACTTGTTATAATATTGCTTTTAAATTTTTAGAATATTTAATAGTCTGATACAATAGATCATAATGGCTTTTCACACATGTGCATTCATCAAGAAACATTTGTAATTAAGGGAGAAAAAATTTTTAGTTTGAGGGTGGGAAGAAGGTAATATGGATTGCATTTGAGCTCTGTTATCGGTTCAGGTTACTTTTCATATCCCCAGAAATAATTCCAAAAGGTTATTTTTCAAATTACTGAAGTAATTCTTACTGTGGATGAGCCAGGGAGAACTGGGTTTCACAGTGATAAGCCACGAGTGCACGGGACACCATTATAAGTTGTATGACTTTTCCTTAACTTTCTTAAGTAAAACAAAAGGATGTGCATACGTGTGTGTCAGTTAGGAAGGCTTCCCCCTGTGAAAAAAATTCAAAACCGAGTTTATAGTGGCTCTCAGTAAATTGGGGTTTGTTTTTCTCATATTACAAGAAGTTTGGAGGTAGATTTTCCAGGCAAGGGGAGCAGCAGCTCAATAATGTGATCAAGGACCCCACTTATCTCTCCACTCTGCCATTCTTATGATGTTGGCTTTGTCTTCATGGTTGCATGATGGATCCCACAACTCCAGCATTGATTGCATCTTCATTCCAGACAGGTTTTTGGCTTTTTGTTTCTCATTAGACCTTTGCTTACATCTCATTAACCAGAACTGTACCCTATGCCTGTCTTTAGGCCAATCACTGGTAAGAAATGCCAGTGATTAATACAGACTGATTAGGATTTCTTTCACAGGTTTCTACAATAAGGACCTACTCTTCCTGAAGTCAAGGAATCATTGCCCACTGTTTGAATGATTTGAGGTTCTTTTTGCAGGAAGAAAGAGGGCATGGTTGCTGAATAACGACAGATAATTCTGCAATGAACATAAATATTGTCTCGGCATTTAAAAAGTCTAGTTGTACACAATTTGCCTGTCCCTTAATGATAAAATATTCTGTATCTATACACGACAGTATCTGACAGTTTGCTGACAGAAAGGTCTAATCCTCCCACTAATGAGCCAGCTTCTCTAAGCCTCCATTTTACCTGCAGAATGGGGCTATCCTACTATCTACTTTAATGGGTTGTGTTTAAATGCAACCATGCATTTAGGTTAGTGTCTAGTACACAGAAGGAGCAAAGATTATGATTATTGCTTTTCATTATTCTAGCAGACATGTGTAGTAGGAGACAGGTCTGGCTGCTGTAAAAAGATCCAAAATAACAATAATATAGGAATTTATTTCTCTGACATAACATTTATTTCTCTGAGCATAAGCCAAACCAAAAGATGGCTCTATGATGTCAGGGACCCAAGTTCCTTCTATTTTCTTACTTCCATCCTGGAGTGATATCTCATCTTCATGGTCCAAGTGACTTGCCACCACATCTGCTTTCCAGTCAGTAAGAAGCAGGGAAGAGGGAAAAGAGAAGGCAATCTCCTTTCTTTCAAGGATCCAATTTGGTCCAATGTGCTCTGTCCAATATGGTGGCCCACAGTCACATGTGACTATTTCTATTTCAATTAAAGGTAACTAAAATGAAGTAAAAAATTTTAAACTCTGTTTAAATGTTCCTCATTTGCACTTGTTGCATTCCAAGAGTCGCATTGTTCCGAAGCTCTTGAACATCTTTCCCCATGTTGTCTGTCTGGCAAACTCTTTAAAGCTCCATTTCTTCTTCTCTCTGAGGTTTTCCTGATGTCACCCAAGTTGAGTTCCGTGGTCTCCCTTCTACACTTCCATATTATGCATGTATTACATTGAATCATAAAATTTTATTTCGTTGATTGCCTTCTCAGAAGTCTGTGAGCCTTTTTAGGGCAGGGACTATTTTTTTTTCTCATCTCTATCACATCTAAATCAGAGCCTAGGTACACAAATGTTTGTTGAGTAAATGAAAGGGCATGGCTGTGTCTTACTCATTTTGCATTTTCAGGATCTAGCACAGTGCCTGGCACAGAGTAGGCACTCAATAACTTTTACTGAATTAATAAGCAAAAGACCAAACAGAACCGATGAGGATGCCAGGCAGACCTCCATGTGGGGCATGTATTCGTTTCCTATTGCTGCTGTAACAAATTACTACAAACTTATGGCTTAAAAACAACACAACTTACAGTTCTGTAGGTGACACACCTCACACAGATCTCACTGAGCTAAAGTCAGTGTGTCAGCAGGGCTGTGTTCCTTGCTGGAGGCTCTAGGGGAAGATGTGTTTTCTTGCCCTGTCTAGCTTCTAGAGGCTGCCCACATTCCCTGGCTCATGGTCCCCTTCCTCCATCTTCAAAGTCTGCAACAGCAGGTTGAGTCCTTCTCACCCTGCAGCTGACCTCTGACTGCCTCTCTCTTTCACTTTTAAGGCCTCTTGTGAGTACCTTGGACCTACCAGGATAATCCTGGATAATCTCCCTATTTTAAAATCAGCTGGTTAATAGCCTTAATTGTATTTGCAACCTTAATTCACCCTTACTAAATAACCTGACATATTCACAGGTTTCAGGGATTAGAATGCAGACGTCTTAGGGGAGACAGGGCATTATTTTGCCTACCACCAGGCATTTGAGCATTGGTAGAAGTCTATGTAATTAAGGCAGTACCAGGGATGAGACTAAAGTGAAATGTGGTGGCTGATCATGCGTATACTAGATCTTCTCTCTAAGACAATGAAAGAAAATGCACATTAGCTCATACACTGCTAACCAGATGTCTACTATTCTCCCAAGTTAGGGTGACCCTCCATTGTAGGGGAAGGGAAGGGATAGTACACATTGAGTCACACATATGAAAGGCACATACACATTATACAAGGCAGCTATAAACTGCCAGGTTATGGATGGCAATATAATAAATGAAGTATCATTTTTCTTTAGATATAAATGAGGCAGGAGAATGAATGGCCGTAAAGGATCTACAAAGGGTAACAATAGAATAAATCATTTTTGAATTGCTTTCTTTGGGATTTAATATCCTTGGAAAGGAAAGGTGGGGTTGTGGAAAGCGCCTCTGTAATTTGTGAACTTCAAAAAGAAAGGGTAACTTTTAAAAAATTGTCATTGTAAGTGGATGCTCAGGTAATTCAATAGTCCAGGAAGTTGGTGGCATGATTTTATTATGATTCACTTACTCTGTATTGTGGCTCAGAAAAGCAGTTCCACCTGCAGAAGAGATGCACCTGCTCCCAGGGCTCATAAGCCAAGTAACAACAATAAACAACAACAGCAGCAACTGCCGGTACTTATTTAGTGTTTGTGATGTTCCAGGCTCTATTCCAAGAGATCTACGTGTTCACCCATTTAATTTCCACAACTTCACAGAGAGGGTAACACTCTTATCCCAATGTTATATGTGGGACACGCACCCAGAATTAATTTGAGTAACTTGCTGAAGCTCTCATAGCTACTAAGTGATGCACTCAGGATTTGAACTCATGCATTCTGGTTCCAGAGTCCATGCGCCTCACACCCTATGCCATTCAGTCTCCATTGCCTACTGAACATTTGGCTCTCTCTAGATTCTAGAGCTATTATCTGAGTGAAATATGGGATTGATATTTCATTATATAAGTTTTTAAATCTATTCAGGGGAATTTAAAAAAATACATAGTCCAATAAGATTCCATAAAATAGGTCTGAGTACTGCTCAGTCAACTGCTTTAAGTAGTTCAAGACCCATAAAATAAGGGGACACCTGCTGTTCTTGGCAAATATGTTCATGGTGTCTCCACCTGTAGAGGCATTTCTTTGTGCTTTTCAAACATGGACTTCAGAATTTAAAGGTAGGCCACTGCCCTGGTCTCTTTTGTCTCTTACATCATCAACACTCAGCAATGTGCTGGTCAAAGCACTCCTCCAACAGTGCTTATATTTCTGATTTCTACTCCCCTGGAAGGTATCTGTGCTCTAGCTGGACTATCTCTATGCCATCTCATTATAAATCTTGCTGGTTCCATCTTCCACACTGTCACCTCTCCTTCTCCAAAACTGCTTCCTCCACCTGTAATATTACCACCTTTTTTCTATCAATCCAAATCTTAGCCTCCTTGTCCACCAAGACTTGACTCACTGACTCTATTTCATCAACAGCTTTCCATTCTTTATCTATGGAGGTGAGGGGGAGGTGCTTAAGGCTCATTTTACCAGTTCTTCAGCCACAGTCCTGAGTTCAATTTGGTTTTTTTGTTTTTTTGTTTTTTTGAGACAGAGTCTCACTCTGTCGCCCAGGCTGGAGTGCAGTGCAGTGGCGCGATCTCGGCTCACTGCAAGCTCCGCCTCCTGGGTTCACGCCATTCTCCTGCCTCAGCCTCCCAAGTAGCTGGGACTACAGGCGCCTGCCACACGCCTGGCTAATTTTTTGTATTTTTAGTAGAGACAGGGTTTCACCATAGTAGCCAGGATGGTCTCGATCTCCTGACCTCGTGATCCACCCACCTCGGCCTCCCAAAGTGTTGGGATTACAGGCGTGAGCCACCGCGCCCAGCCCCTGAGTTCAATTTGAAATGGATTTTTAGGCAGTTCCCCAAGACCTGGATCTGGTTGAGGACCCAAAGTCATCTTTTTCGTCTCCTTCCAACTACCACATTAGATCAGCTTGTTATTCTGACCTTTTAAAATAGCCAATCCTTTCTGACTTTTTCCCTTTCTTGCTTTTTCCTTTAACATCCTTTGCCCTTCCTACTAGGGTAGCCTCATCTCTCTGCTGCTCTTCAGCTAGTTTGTTTCTTCCCTTATCGTTCAATCTATCTTTGTCCTGCCTTTGCATTCATTCTTCTTTCCTCTTATCTCCCCAGTGGCTTTATTTTTTATTTTAATTATTATTTTTTGTTTTTGAGATAGAGTTTCGCTCTTGTTGCCCAGGCTGGAGTGCAATGGCACGATCTTGGCTCACTGCAACCTCTGCCTCCTGGGTTCAAGCGATTCTCCCGCCTCAGCCTCCCAAGTAGCTGGGATTACAGGCATGCGCCACCACACCCAGTTAATTTTGTATTTTTAGTAGAGACGGGGTTTCTCTATGTTGGTGAGGCTGGTCTCAAGCTCCCAACCTCGAGTGATGTACCTACCTCAGCCTCCCAAAATTCCGAGATTACAGGCGTGAGCCACCCCACTCGGCTTCCCAGTGGCTTTTTATTATACAGGTATATAAAGGTCCTATAAAGGTAGTTGTTTGCATTTGGCGTCCTGCCAATAAATTGTACTCATTAAGGCCAGATGGGTTTTACTCATGCTGTATATATTTCTTCTCTTAGCAAAATCTTTCTCATTTACACATAGCAAATGCTTAATAAATGTTAAATGACTTACAGGATTGTACAGCTATAGGAAAATTAGCAATCATGTAATAACTTTCTTCGTACACAGAGAGAAAACTGAGATGCAAAAAAAGTTGCCAAGATGGTTTCAGTCTTAGCAAATTGAGAGTATGTGTGTATCTGTGTGTATGTAAAGCCCCAGCTAGTAAGGAAGTAATTGCTTTCTCTGATTGTGCCCTTTATAGTTTTTTTTTTTTTTTTTTTTTGGAGACAGAGTCTTGCTCTGTTGCCCAGGCTGGAGTGCAGTGGTGCGATCTCGGGTCACTGTAAGCTCCACCTCCCGGGTTCACGCCATTCTCCTGCCTCAGCCTCCTGAGTAGCAGGGACTATAGGCGTCCGCCACCACGCACGGCTAATTTTTTGTATTTTTAGTAGAGACAGGGTTTCACCGTGTTAGCCAGGATGGTCTCGATCTCCTTACCTTGTGATCCGCCCACCTCGGCCTCCCAAAGTGCTGGGATTACAGGCGTGAGTCACCGTGCCCGGCCCCACCCTTTATACTTTTCTATGAACCCTAGCTCCCCTGTTAGACTGTTACCTTCCAGAAGCTAAAGACCCTTCATTGATTCCTTTTCTCTCTCTCTCTCCCCTTCCCTTCTTTCCTTCCTCCTTTTCTTTTTATTATTCATGGTGCTTAAACTATACGTAACAATTATGAAAATGAAAATGAAAATGTGAATGAATAAAGAGGAAGATAAGTATTAGAGAGGATATTCTTAAAAATCTTTGTTAGAAGCTACCTAGGCCAGTGTGCACACAGGTTACTAGAAAAACCTGTTTAAAAACTAAGGCAAGCAGGTTAAGTTGGGCTCAGTCTGACCATGTCTTTCACATGCACATATGTAATGTTTGGTAAATGTCTGTTGAATTGAATTAGATTGAGAAAAAAGGGAAACTCATGTTTTTCTTTAACTTTTAAACCTTTAAAAATTATTATTTTAAAGTCTTACGCATTTTTTAGCACAAATTAATTTTGATATTTCCTATCATTGTTGTTGGAAATAACTTTTATTCAAGTAGCATGCTGACATGCTGTACCAAATGGGTCTTAGCATCAGTAAGAACTCTGCTTTCTTTCACAGCTAATAGATTCCCAAGGCTTTGCCTTCTATGCAGGGGACACAATTTATTTTAAGAAATATTCATCTCATTTTAGTGAGCCCACAGTGTGATTGGAGAGGCATAATGAGAGACTTTCTATCAATTTTTGAAAAAACAAAACCTCAAAGGACATGCTGGATCTTAACTAATCCATAGACAGACTCTTCCACATCTCTCCCTTTGATGTAGTTCCAAACAGTGAACATCTTATCCAAAGGGCCACAGTGCAGAGTCCTTGTTCTCCCACTTGGTTCATCCCAGGAGTCCATCCATCTCTTGTGCTCTGACATCCCAGGCACTTTTCAATGAAACAAAATGAGGCGAAGATTCTCTACTAAATCTAAGCACTGTTTCTCCCCCTCTTCTAATGACTTTCTCCACAAAGGCTACATGGGTACGCTGTGGATCTTGGTTTGTAGAATGGAAGTGATTCTTTTCTGCCTTCAGAGGAAGCTTTCCTGATTTGGCAGACCGATGTACAGAACACTCTGTCCTGGGCATCTGAACCTGAATTTGCACTTATGTCAACTACATTTTTTCATTCCTCAATATCTATTTGTTTTCTTCTCCATTTTCAGCAGTATTTTTTTCTTGGAGATGTATGAGATTATTTATTTATTTTGAGACAAGACTTCATTCTGTCACCCAGGCTACAGTGCAGTGGCATGATCACAGCTCATTGCAAACTTGACCTCCCTGAGCTGAGGTGATCTTCTCACCTCAGCCTCCCAAGTAGCTGGGATTAAAGGTGGACACCACCACACCCGGCTAATTTTTGTAGAGGTGGGGTTTTGCTAAGTTTCCCAGGCTGGTCTCAAACTCCTCAGCTCAAGTGATCTGCCCACCTCAACCTCCCTTAGTGCTGAGATTGCGGGAGTGATCCACCACGCCTGGCCTAAACCTTTATTTTTGAATGCCCTTTGGTGCATGTATATTAATTTATATTTGTAATTTCTATGTTATATATATGCATATATATATATTTTTTTCATTTTAAGTGAGGTTTTCCAGCATAGAAAAAAGCTTACATCCCAGACAATATAGGGCTCTGAGTGGGAATAAACAAGTTTTATTTCTACCCTAGCTTTTACTGGCTATGTGACCACGGCAAGTAACAGCCTTCTTGAACCTCAGTTTCCAGTTTCCTCATCTTTCTTTCTTTTTTTTTTTTTTTTTTTTTTTGAGACGGAGTCTTGCTCTGTCGCCCAGGCTGGAGTGCAGTGACACGATGATCTTGGCTCACTGCAACCTCCACCTCCCGGGTTCAAGCGATTCTTCTGCCTTAGCCTCCCAAGTAGCTGGGACTACAGGCATGGGCCACCATGCCTGGCTAATTTTTGTATTTTTAGTAGAGATGGGGTTTCAGCATATTGGTCAGGCTGGTCTTGAACTCCTGACTTCGTGATCCGCCCGCTTCGGCCTCCCAAAGTACTGGGATTACAGGCATGAGCCACCGCGCCCAGCCAGTTTTCTCATCTTTCAAAGGCACCAGGCATGGTGGCTCACACCTGTAATCCTAGCACTTTGGGAGGATGAGTCAGGTGGATCATTTGAGTCCAGGAGTTCAAAACCAGCTTGGGCAACATGCCAAAACCCTGTCTCTACAAAAAATACAAAAATTTGCCAGGCATGGTGGTGCATGCCTGTGGTCCCAGCTACTCAGGAGGCTGAGGTGGGAGGATCGCTTGAGCCCAGGAGGTGGAGATTACAGTGAGCCAAGATTGTGCTACTGCACTGTAGCCAGGTGACAGAGCCAGACATTGTCTCAAAAAAAAAAAAAAAAAAGGAACATTCTTACCTAATGAAGTTGTTATAAGTATCCAACATAGTATAAGCTATGCAATAGTGCTTTGTAGGTATCCAGCATAGGTAGGCAACTCATATGCCAAAGATGATACTTGGCTGATTTTCTGTATCATGGCCAGCAGTTGCTACCTCACACTGAAACACTGAACAGATTATTCCCTGCCATCATAGAGCTTATATTCCAACAGAAGGGGACTGGCAATAAACATGTTTGTATATGCTAATTGCAGGGTGTGGTAAGTATTATTAAAAAAAAAACCCCAATACGATATGTTCCAGAGTGATAGTGTCTGTGAGGTAGAGGTATGCCACATGGTGATTAGAGAAGGGTTTTCTGAGGAGATGACATTTCAGCCAAGACCTAATAAGAAATGAGAAGCCAGACATGCAAAGAGGTTTATAAGTTGGGCTGAGGTAGGAGAGTCTTAGAAAGTTCTAGAAACAAAAAGAAAGTCAGTGTTATTGGAGTACAGTAAACGAGAGAGTAGTATGAGAAATGGAAAGGTAGGCTGAGGTCAGATCACATAAGGCCTTGCAGGCTGTGGGAAGGACCTTGGACTGGATCTAAATGCAGGGTGTGAGGGTAGATCGCACCAAGAGTCTTTCTCTATTCATGGTGAAATGGACAGACCCATGGCAGGTACTTAAACCCTGGGAGGTTTTTCGTACTGGCTCTTAAAGCCACCTTCTTCCTCCCTCTCATGTACATTTCTAAGGCACTTCCTGGGTCTACAACAGGACAGGGCTTTCCAAAAGACAACTGTTAACCAAAAGACAACTGTCAACATCATAGTAACTTAGGGAATGATGCACAAAGAAACAGTAAATACTCTCTTTGCTGTTGGGAGAGTTTTCCCCCTCCACCCCATAACTCTTGATCTCTTGGGTTATTTTTCACTCTCAATTGACAAGACTTCCTGGGTTGCTTTTATCACCGTGCTGTAAGTAACTTGACTGAGGTCCTGCTCTGTAACAGGCATGCTAGCTCATGTAAGCATTACAAAACTCTGGGAAGTCCTATAGATGGAGAGACTGGACTCTTGCTGAAGGTCATAAAACTACTAAGGTACACATCTAAGACCTTTTTAACTTTCAGCCTGAAAAATTTCTTTCAAAGTAAAAACTGCATTGTCACTTTGTGATCCCAAAGAACCCTTCCATCTATGTTACCCCATATCTTGATAAACTGGTAAAAAAAAAAAAAAAAAAGTGGAATGCATGAACTGTGTGCAACAGTCAGTCAACTTGGTGGCATCCTTAAGGTGCCCTGCTCGGTGAAATGGCAGGGGGGTTGCACATCTACTTCTATTAACAATGGGAGTTCAACTGGGCTCTCTGCATCTTCCCAGGTGCTGCTTCCTGCTGCTTTTTACTTCTGCTAGACTCTGACCACTCTGATTGTTTGGATGGGGTATATCCCATCACATGGATAGGCCATGAAAAAACCCCCAAGGCCTGGTACTCAAGGAGAAATACTAGACAAACATTAGATGGTTTAAAGCTAACAGGGACTGAAACCAGTTAAAAGAGGGAATCAGACATAAGTTGCAAACTGATAGAACAATGATCTGCTGGGGCACATTAGGTTCATGCCTCCCGACATGCTGATGAGCCCCGGTTATGAGCTGGGCACCACAACTGATGGTCTTTTATGAAGGAGTGCTCATTACACCAAACTTTATCTCATTTTGTTTGTCCCTTTCTAGCCCTTGCTTAGTTCAAAATGTAGTACATCTGCTGTGCTCATCCAGCTTCATCTACTGCTGAGTTGGCTGTGTCCACGCTCAATCTGTCTGCTCTGGTTTCATGATGGTCACTAGCATTCACTTTCCCTGCAAGGCCTACTCTCCGGCTTTCCTAATAGTATACTCTCTTGGCACGATCCTGGGAACTTCACGTACAGTTGTTACCCTCAAAGCCATTGCTACCTGCTAGGGTCTTGGCTCAATTGGCCTCATCTCTCACTCATTCTTGGTTCCTGGAAACCTGGTACAGACAGATCCTAGTATTCTAAAGATCTCAAAATTTAAAAATCATTGTGACATGAATTTGAAGTCAAAACCCAGGCAATTTAAGTGGAAATAAGCATTCTTCAGGTTAGTCAAAGTGCTTAGCACTTTGTATATTAAAGTGTATCCTGAGCCACACATTTGCTAGAAGGTAAGAAGAAAAATTGGACTCTAGAATCAATTGCCTTTCTCTTTTCCTTTGAAAAGTTAAAATTTTTAATGAAAGAAGTTGTGTGTGTACAATGTAAGCTTTTATCATCTTGCATGTGTCCTCTGAGAGGTTCACATTTTTGAGGCCTTGTCTCATGGAAACTGGGAAATGAGCTTCTGGAATTCAGACCCAGGATCTGGCTGCATTCCAGAAATAAATATACATGTTGGGCGTTGAGATAGACAATTAAAAGAATAGGAGAGTGTGCAAACTTTTGAGAATGAGAAGGCAGAAAATAGACTCTTTTCTCTCATGCTTTGCTTTTGCTTTTGTTTATTTTTTATATTTTTACTTTTGAGTATCAGCTAGTGAGTAGCAGGGCAAAAACAAGGCAGCCATTGATCTAAGTGTAAGGCAGCAGGAGGAAGGTTAAGAGAATGAGTGTTATTCTTTAGGACTACATTCATAGTTGCATGGTGGTGCTCTTGGCTCAAAGTCTACAATTAAATCAGTTGTTGGCGCTCCCTTGAAAGCGTTACTATCACAGTTTCCCCTGCATATGTAAGTCAATAAATTTGACCTTTAAGAAGGACAGTTGGTGTAGACCCCCTCCAGTGGGCCAACACATATTGCAAATTTCTGAACTCAGGCCCTGCAAAGTACTACTGCCACCTTGCTTCTTTAACAGAGAAGGCAAAATAAACAGAGGAGGATTCCATGGTATAAAAAAGAAAAAAATACATTATTTATATTTAAATAAATAAAATTATTTATAGAGCATTATTTATATGTGTCAGTCTCTGCCGTGGGTCAGGTACTATGTTAGATTCTTTTATTTATTATTTTGTGGAATGAGATTTGTTTTTATATATGAGGAAAGAGGTTTTTCATAAAAGATGGAGCCAAGATTTAAAGCTAACTCATTTCATTCATTAGTTATCATATTTAGTCAACACATCATTTATTGAGTGCCTAAAATCTGACAGCACTGGGAAACAACAGAAGATGAGGTCACTGCACCCTAAAGGAGCATGTTCTCCTTTTTTCTTCTTATACCACTGCAACTGACCCGTCCACATTTCCTCACCTTCATTTCTGTGTGCATTGGCTGGACTTCCAGCTGTCAGCATCTGCAATTCTTTGCTTGGAAGCCCTTTGCCACAGTAATGACACCAAGAGCAACCCTCCATGACCAACTGGAGTTGGTACGTAAGCAGCTTAGTTCTTTCATCTCTCAGATGGGATGACTCTAAGGTGTATGTTTTCCACTAGCACCTAGAATTTCTTCAGAATCCAACTCCAGTTGCCCACAGTTGTAGCTGGCTTGATCAAACATCTATGTCAGCTGCCTTCCCTTTTCTACCTCATGTTCCCACTTCCTTGTCAGCTTTCTTTACCCCCAGGTAAACTACTTGCATTTGAAGTTTTGTCTCAGGGTCTGTTTCTGAGGAAATCCAAACTAAGATGACCACCATTTAGAGAATGCTTACTAAGGGATAGCCAGACCCTAAAGACTAATGTAGATTTATCTGTTTCCAAAATCTGTGATCTTTGGAGCATTGCACTGTACTATGGAATTCAAGCGGAAGGAATCCCATAGAATCTTACACCTAATCTTTTCTTGGGTGCTAAGGAAAGTGGAAATCCATCCCTAGACAGGATATTTTGTAGTTCTCTCTTTTGGCCTTCACCCTCTCATGGGATGGGTGTGTCTTCTCTTTTCTCCACAGAATTGACTGAAAAGTCTCATTATGCTTTTATCATCACTTCATTTCTCTGAATGAATCAAGCATCTCTGAATGAAATCAAGATTTTCTCCCTCCCGTCTGAGAGTAGGATCCACTCTCTTGTTCTATATGTTCTCTTTTGTTCTATAGGTTAAGGGTTAAGGAAAATGTGACCCCCTTGAACAGGATAGAGAAAATTATTCATTTGGGGATCTCTGAGGAGAGAAATTCTTTTCTAGAATTTTATTTATATTGCTTCTTTTCTTACTCAATTTATACTACAACATAGACTAAAAAGAAAAGTGGATACATAACTGTTTTTTTTAAGTCCAGAATATTTGACAATATAATGTGGTAGTGGTGTGAAGTTTTGCACCTAAGCAGGCAATAGAATATGACATAGTTTCCGACCTACCCTGCCCTTGAAATAACAGAATAACTTTTTAACACTAACATGCATTTCCTTGAATAACTTGTACCACTGCCAAATTCCACACAAGAAGCTTCTTTTCTTCAGGGGCTGCTTCCCCACAATGTGAATATTCTTTGACTCACTATGTTGTCCATTTCCAATTTCCTTGTTTTTTGCTTGAGTTCACTGAAGACTGACAAACAGTAGCTTCATGTGACAGCCATTAGTCTGCTTTAAACCTCAGCTTGATCTTGAATGGATAGAATAATGAATAGATTTTGTGTCATATAATTCATGTTGTCAGTTATATGAAATTGGCAGTTAAAGAGAAACTAAATATGCTTCCAGTCCTCTCTTTTCTAAATTCATATTTGAATATAATAATGTGAAAGGCATTATTCCTTCTTTTAGTTGAAGCATTTTTGTAGCAGTCTGAACTGTGAATAATAGAGAAACTTATGCTCTATTAAAAAATAGAAGGTGAGGAAGATAAGTGTTTTACTCTTTGTATTGAGAATTAACAAGTGGTTTTAAAAATTAAGCTTGTATGTGTGTGTGAGCACAGGGAGGGGTATTTCATCATAATGAGGGAGGCCTTGGCAACTTAGTGTTCATTTTAACTCCATTGATTGCTGAACACATTCATGCCTACTCTAGCTCCAGGGAGGCTGTGGAACAGGAAATAAGAGATTCAAAAAGCAGCACAGAAGAAAATCATCTCCTCTCCTTCCATCTCCCAAGCAGAGAAAAATATGCTTTCTTTTTGGTCAAAATTGCTTGGTTTGTCCTATTTATGCTGTCATTTCAGAGAGATTAAAAGTACAGTTTTTCATACATTGCAAGTGGGAATGTAAAATGGTGCAGCCACTTTGGAGAAACAGATGGCCATTTCTTAAAATATTAAACATAGAGTTACCATATCACCCAACAGTTCTACTCTGAAGTATATACCCAGCAGAAATAAAAACATATATCTGTACAGAGACTCATACTCAAATGTTCATAGCCTCATTGTTCACAATTTTTCATAAATAGAAAAAATCCAAATGCCCATCAACTGAATAAACAAAATGTGGTATAGCAATATAATGGAATACTATTTGGCAATAAGAAGGAACTGAGTTACAACATGTATGAACTTTGAAAATATTATGCTCAGTGAAAGACACCAGACACAAAGGAACATATTTAACTCCACATATATGAGATACCCAGAAAAGGCAATTCTAAAGGGACAGAAAGTAGATGAAAGATTGCCTAAGGCTATGGATAGGAATAGAGAGTGACTATAAATGGGTACAAGGTTTCTTTTTGAGATAATGGAAATGTTCTGAAACTAGGTGTTCTGAAAGTAGATAGTTGCCAACTCTGTAAATACAGTAAAAATCAATGAATCATAAAGAAAAACACTACTTCTATTCTGGTAACAAAAATTAGAAGAACAAAAAAAGACAGAAATTATAGTAAACCACAAAGTAAATTATTACCCACCATGTTAACCATTTAGTATTGATTTTTTTTTTTTTTTTTTGAGATGGAGTTTCGATCTTTTGCACAGGCTGGAGTGAAGTGGCACAATCTTGGCTCACTGCAACCTCTGTCCCTGGGTTCACGCCATTCTCCTGCCTCAGCCTCCTGAGTAGCTGGGATTACAGGCACCTGCCACCATGCCTGGCTAATTTTTGTATTTTTAGTAAAGATGGGGCTTCGCCATGTTGGCCAGACTGGTCTTGAACTCCTGACCTCAGGTGATCCACCTGCCTCAGCCTCCCAAAGTGCTGGGATTACAGATGTGAGCCACTGCACTCAGCCAGTATTGATTTAATTAACTGAAATTTAATATAGTAGAGGAAAATAACCAAAATGAAGCTCTAAAGCATGTCACAGAGTCCTAATTATTCAAAGAATCATAAAGATGTGATTTACACCATTCAATAAACTGCAAAAAATTTGTGCAGAATCAAAGAAAGCAGGTACAACAACGTATATTCTTAATTATTTCATTTATGTAAATTTTTAAAACCAGTCATTAGTGAAAGAAATCAGACCAATCATTGCCTCTGTGGTTGGAGACTGACTAGGGCACAAGGGATGATGTGCGCTAGTGCCCTTTTGATGCATGAAAGTTTTAAATTTCTGGGATGATGGAAATGTTCTATATCTTAATAGTGATATGTGCTATGTGGATATATGCATTTGTCAAAAACTCATTGAACTGTTTCCTTAAGATCTGCACATTTTACTGCACGTAAGTTATACCTTAAATAAAATCTGATACCTTAAATAAAGTGAGAGACAGGAAGAAATTGGCCATTGGAAGCACAAAACAAAATTGAAAGTTTAGAAATGGACCCATTAGATATATAATAATTTAGTATAGGATGAAAGAAGAATTTTTAAAGGTTTTTTTTAGAAACAGAGTCTCACTATGTTGCCCAGGCTAGAGTACAGAGGTTATTCCCAGGCACAATAATGATACACTGCAGCCTTGAACTCTTGGGCTCAAGCCATCCTCCTGCCTCAGCCTCCGAGTAGCTGGGACTATAGGCATGCACCACCATGTCTAGCAGAAATTTTAAATCAGTGAGGGCAAAAAAGGATTTTTAAATAACAATACTGGGATCAGGAAAGATAAAAGCTGGAGTCATTTCATTCCTAACACCAAAATTAGGTCAGATGAATAAAAGATTCAGATAGAAAAAGTGAAATAAGTTTACTTCATATATTTATGTATTGTTTGGAGACTTTTATAGCAAATACATTTTAAACTTTTTGTGGTAAAATATACATAACATAAAATTAACCATTTTAGCCATTTTTAAGTGTACAGTTCAGTGGCATCAAGTACATTCACACTGTGTGCACTTAACACCACCATCCACCTCCAGAACGTTTTCATCTTCCCAAACTGAAACTCTGTACCCATTAAAAACCAATTCTCCATTCCTTCCAGTCCCTAGCCCTTCGCCCCTGGCAACTGCCATTCTACTTTCTGTCTTCATAAACTTGATTACTCTAGGTGCTTCATATAAGTGGAATCATACAATATTTGTTCTTTTGAGACTGGCCTATTTTACTTAGCACAGTGTTTTCAAGATTCATTCACGTTGTAGCGTGTGTCAGAACTTCATTTATTTTAAGGGTGAATAATATTCCATTGTATACCATATGTTGTTTATTCATTTATCCATTGATGGATATGTAGGTTATTTCTGCCTTTTAGCTATTGTGAATAGTGAGCTATGTACATTTGAGTTTAAGTCTTTGTATAGATATGTTTTTGTTTTTGAGACAGAGTTTCACTCTTGTCATCCAGGCTGGAGTGCAATGGCATGATCTCAGCTCACTGCAACCTCCGCCTCCCGGGTTCAAGCAATTCTCCTGCCTCAGCCTCCCAAGTAACTGGGATTACAGGTGCCTGCCACCATGCCGAGCTAATTTTTGTATTTTTAGTAGAGACAAGTTTTCACCATGTTGGCCAGGCTGGTCTCAAACTCTTGACCTCAGGTGACCCACCTGCCTCAGCCTCCCAGAGTGCTGGGATTACAGGCGTGAGCCACCGTGCCCAGCCTAGATATATGTTTTTAATAAGAACTTGTGTGTACAGATATTTTGGTGAGTTCCTTCTTTCAATTCCATGGGATCTATACCTAGAAGTGGCATTGAAGAATCATATGGTAATTCTAAGTTTAATTTTATAAAGACCTACCTTACTGTTTTCCACAGTAGCTGCACCATTTTACTTTCCCACCAGCAATGTGCAAGGGTTCTAATTTATACACATCCTTGCAAATGCTTGATATTTTCTATCTTAATTTTTCTCTAATTAATTTTCTTCTTTTTTTTTTTAAGAGACAGGGTCTTGCTCTGTTGTCCAGGCTAGAGTGGTGTCACATGACCATGGTTCATTGTAGTCTCGACCTCCTGGGCTCAAGTGATCCTCCTGCCTCGGCCTCCAGAGTATCTGGGACTACAGATGCATGCCACAACACCTGGCTATTTTTTTTCATTTTTCGTAGTGATGGGGTCTCACTATATTGCCCAGGCTGGTCTCGAACTCCTGGCTTTAAGTAATCCTCCCAAAGTGCTGGGATGAGCCACTGTGCCCAATCAATGATAGCATTCTTAATAGGTATGATGTGGTATCTCATTTTGTGATTTTGACTTGCATTTCCCTAATATTTAGTGTTGCTGAGTATCTTTTCTTGTGCTTATTGGCCATCAATACATCTTCTTTGGTGAAATGTCTGTTCCAGCCCTTTGTTCATTTTTTAAATTGGAATATTTGCTTTTGGTTGTTGTATTGTAGTTTTTTATGTATCCTTGATATTAACCCCCTATCAGATGTGTGATTTGCAAATATTCTCTCCCATTCTGTGGACTGCCTTTTTACTCTGCGGATAGTGTCTTTTGATGCATAAAAGTTTTAAATTTGGATAAAGCACACTACTTTTTCTTTTGTTGTCTATGCTTTTGATGTTAGATTCGAGAAATCATTGCCAAGTCCAATGTCATGAAACTTTCCTCTATTTTTTTCTAAGAGTTTTCTAGTTTTAGCTTTGACATTTAGGACTTTGGTCTAGTTTTAATTTTTGTGTTTGTGTGTTTTCTTTATGAGATGGAGTTTTGCTCTTGTTGCTCAGGCTGGAGTGCAGTGGCGCCGTCTCAGCTCACTGCAACCTCCGCCTCCTGGGTTCAAGCAATTCTCCTGCCTCAGCCTCCTGAGTGGCTGGGATTATAGGCGTCTACCACCACACCTGACTAATTTTTGTATTTTTAGTAGAGACAGGGTTTCACCATATTGGCCACGCTGGTCTCGGACTTCTGACCTCAGATGATCCACCCGCCTTGGCCTCACAAAGTGCTGGGATTACAGGTGTGAGCCACTGCACCCAGCCTAATTTTCTTATATGGTATAAGGTAAGGGTCCAACTTTATTATTTGGTATGTGAATATCCAGTTTTTTCAACACATATTTCCTACTGAATGATCTTGGCACTCTTGTAGAAAATTATTTAGCCATTTATAGCCAGAGTTGATTTCTGGACTCTCTCTATTCTATTGTATTGGTCTAAATGTCTGTCTGTATGCCGTTATAACTGTTTTGATTACTGTAGCTTTGTACTAAGTAAATTTTGAAACAAGGAAGTGTGAAACCTACACATTTGTCTTCTTAAAGTTTTTTTTCTTAGTACTTGGGGTCCTTTAAGATTCCACCTGAATTTTAAGATAGGATTTTTTTATTTCTGCAGTAAATGTCATTGGGATTTTGATGGAGATTACATTGAATCTGTAGATTGTTTTGGTTACTAGTGATATCTTAACAATATTGTCTTCTAATCCATAAATGCAGAGTGCCTTTCAGTTTGTGTCTGCTTTCTTTCAGCAATGATTTACAGTTTTCATGCATGCTTTTTGCCTCCTTGGTTAAGTTTATTACTAAGCATTTTATTCTTTTTGATGCTATTGTATATGGAATTTTTTAATTTCTTTTTTGAATTGTTCATTGTTAGTGTATAGAAATGCTAATTTTTGTGTGTTGATTTCGCATCTTGCAACATCACTGAATTTGTTTATTAATTCTAACAGCTTTTTTTGGTGGACTCTTTGGAGGTTTCTACATGTAAAATAATGTCAATGGAGATAATTTTACTTCTTCCTTTCCAGTTTGGATGACTTTTATTTCTTTTTGTTGCCAATTGCTCTGACTAGAACTTTCAGTTCTATGTTGAATACAAGTGGTAAAAGTGGATATCCTTGTCTTATTCCTGATTTCAAAGGAAAAGCTTTTAGTTTTTGGCCATTGACTCTGATAATAGGTGTGGAATTTTTTATATATGATCTCTATTATGTCACACTTTAAAAAAATCTATGAAAGTATCAAAAGATGGATAAATATTTACGTATTTATAGATAAATATAAATAAACATTTATATCATTTGGGGGAAAAGAATCTTAATAACCAAAGCCAAAAATTATAAGGGAAAGAAAAAGATGATAGATTTAATTCTGTACAAAATTGAAAATATCTACATAGCAAAAACTTCATTAATTAAAATGATATAATAAATAGGGATAAGATCCTTAATACTGTATAAAAAGAACTCTTATATATACATAAGGAAAAATCCACACACAAAAGCTACATTGGCAAAGGACATGAGCATGAAATTCACCAAAAAGAATAACCAAGGGTCAAAGAATATATAGGAAAAGAGTTTATCTTCTCTAGTGATTACAAAGAAAAATGAAATTAGATTTTTTTTAACCTGTAAGACTGAAAAAGATGAGGAAGAGTGATAATATTCACTCAATGTAGTAATTTCATATCCTTTCAGTAGGAATAAAAATTGGTTGAGTCTTTTTTGGAAGGCACCAAGTATTAACTCTTGAAAATGTGCATCCCCAGCAACTGTAGTTGTCCCTCAGTATCAGTGAGGAATTGGTTCCATTTGGTACCCCACAGGTACCAAAACCCACGGATGCTTAAGTCTCTTATATAAAATGGTATAGTATTTGCATATAATCTACACATATCCTTTTGTACACTTTACTTTTTATTTTTTAATTTTTTTTGAGACAGAGTCTCACTCTGTCAGCAGGCTGGAGTACAGTGGTGCAATCTCAGCTCACTGCAACCTCCAACTCCCTGGTTCAAGCGATTCTCCTGCCTCAGCCTCCTGAGTAGATGGAATTATAGGCATGTGTCACCACGCCTGGCTAATTTTTGTATTTTTAGTAGAGAACAGGTTTCACCATGTTGGCCAGGATGGTCTTGATCTCCTGACCTCATGATCCACCTGCCTCGGCCTCCCAAAGTGTTAGGATTACAGGCATAAGCCACTGCGCCCAGCCCTTTTGTATACTTTACATCATCTCTAGATTACTCATGATACTAATACAATGCACACGCATCACTTCATTTGCATGGATTCAACATAGTACTTGTACACATAGTACACACAGCAAATTCAAGTTTTGCTTTTCAGAGATTTGTGGAATTTTTTTCTGAATATTTTTGATTTGAGGTTGGTTGAATCCATGGATGCAGGACTGGTGCACATGACGAACATACTGTGTATACCTCTGGGTTTATGCTAAGGAAATAATTGCGCAATAGATATGTACAAGTATGTTTAGCTATATATCTAAAAGAGCAAAAACTTCGAAAAATCTATCAACTGTATATCAACTATGGGGCCACTGAAAATAATGATGCAGATTATCGATTTATAGATATACATGTCATATGGTTTGTTTCATGCGCGTCCGTGTAAAGAGACCACCAAATAGGCTTTGGGTGAGCAATAAAGCTTTTAATCACCTGGGTGCAGGCGGGCTGAGTCTGAAAAGAGAGTCAGCAAAGGGTGGTGGAATATCGTTAGTTCTTATAGGTTTTGGGATAGGCGGTGAAGTTAAGAGCAATGTTTTGCAGGCAGGGGTGGATCTCACAAAGTACATTCTCAAGGGTGGGGAGAATTACAAAGAACCTTCTTAAGGGTGGCGGAGATTACAAAGTACATTGATCAGTTAGGGTGGGGCAGAAACAAATCACAATGGTGGAATGTCATCAGTTAAGGCTATTTTTACTTCTTTTGTGGATCTTCAGTTACTTCAGGCCATCTGGGTGTATACGTGCAAATCACAGGGGATGCGATGGCTTGGCTTGGGCTCAGAGGCCTGACAGTTTGGATCTGTGTCCCCACCAAGTTTCATGTCAAATTGTATTCTCCACTGTTGGAAGTGGAGGGAGGTGGTTAGATCGCAGGAATGGATTTCTCATGAATGGTTTAGCACCATTACCTTGGTGCTGTTCTCATGATAGCGAGTGAGTGAGCTCTCGTGAGATCTGGTTGTTTAAAAGTGTGCAGCACCTTCTCCCTCACTCTCTCCTTCTCCTGCTCCTTCCATGTAAGATGCCTCATTCCCCCTTTGCTTTCCACCATGATTAGAAGCTTCCTGAGGCCTCTGCAGAAGCAAAAGCTGCTATGCTTCCTGTACAGCCTGCAGAACCGTGAGTCAACTAAACCTCTTTTCTTTATAATTTTTTTTTTTTGAGATGGAGTCTCGCTCTGTCTCCAGGCTGGAGTGCAGTGGCACGATCTCGACTCACTGAAACCTCTGCCTCCTGGGTTCAAGCGATTCTCCTGCCTCAGCCTCCCGAGTAGCTGGGATTACAGGCACGCACCACCACGCCCAGCTAATTTTTGTAGTTTTAGTAGAGACGGGGTTTCACCATGTTGGCCAGGATGGCCTCGATCTCCTGACCTCAGGATCTGCCCGCCTTGGCCTCCCAAAGTGCTAGGATAACAGGCGTGAGCCACCGAGCCTGGCTTTTCTTTTCTTTTCTTTTTTTTTTTTTGAGACGGAGTCTCACTCTGTCGCCCATGCTGGAGTGCAGTGGCCTGATCTCGGCTCACTGCAAGCTCCGCCTCCCAGGTTCACGCCATTCTCCTGCCTCGGCCTCCCAAAGTGCTGGGATTACAGGTGCCCACCACCGTGCCTGGCCATTTTTTGAATTTTTAGTAGAGACAGGGTTTCATGTGTTAGCCAGGATGGTCTCGATCTCCTGACCTCATGATCTGCATGCCTGGGCCTCCCCAGGTGCTGGGATTACAGGCATGAGCCACCACGCCTGGCTGCACCCGGCTTTTCTTTATAAGTTACTCAGTCTCTGGCATTTCTTCCTAGCAGTGCAAGAACGGACTAATACAACATGGAAAGACATTATATATTCATATTCATATATTTTTGAGTAAGAGAAGTAGGTTGCCAAGTAACATGCCTAGTACAATCCCAGTTTTATTTACTTACATGTTTAAATATTTATTTTTGACAAAATTTGGGAGAATATGTATATAAAAGTATTAAAACTGATTGTGTCTTTGTAGTGGGATTTTAAGTGATTCATATTTTCCTCTTTTGTATCTTTTTCTGAAGTCTCTACAATGAACATGTAATCTTGTTAGAGTAATGGTTTTGTTAAATGATAATATTACTTTTTCAGTAGCGTTGAGTACATTGTTGTGCAACCATCACCACTATCTGGTTCCGGAACTTTTTCATCTTCCCATACTGAAACTCTGCACTCATTAAACAGTAATTCCCCTTTGCCCCTCCTCTAGTGATAATAGCTTTAAATCAAGAAAATTCTACATTTAATAATTTTATCTTTTTTCCCCCTTCCCAACTACACATACACTTTTAAGAAAAGAACAGTTTTATTGAGATATAAATCAAATGCCATACGATTATCCTGTCACACACATACTTTGGAAGTTCTGTGACCCTCTTTGTAGTTTGTTTGTTTGTTTGATGGAAGCATTTTTACCAGGCAGAAAGTACAACGTTGGAAGTGAATGTTCTTGAATTTATTGGAGACAAATTATAGAGGAATAATGATATGTGAATTTTACCTACCATAAACCTGCATCCTGTATTTGGACAGGAGCTCTGTGTACCTTCAAAAACTGTTCAAAACTGGTTTTAGGTCCAGCTCCCTGTGAAAGTTGAGTTAAGCTAAAGAGCAGGAATCTATTAACAGGTCAACAGCAGCAGGGGGGCGGGGATTGGAAAGGGCCTGGAGCAGCTGCGGTTCATTTGGGAGTTTAAAATTGGCTTTTCTTTTATTCTCTTATTCCTGCTACCTCCATAGAATCCAGGAAGAATAGGGATGTTTTTTCCTACATTTGATTATAACAGGCCCAAATCTCTTTGAACATAACCAGTAAAGGAAAGAAGCATCCGTGGCCATCAAACTGGGTAAAATGGTAACATAATCTCTGATGTGTAGTTTGAATCCTATTAATTATAATTGTGTAGAATTGTACAGTGAGAATGCTTTGGGAGTTTTTAACGCTAGGTTTTTCAAAGACTACATTCCTCATTAGACCTTCCCCATTAAGGCATGCTTGAGTGATGCTACACAGCCGAATAGTTGGGATTTTTTCCCCCTCTTGTCATAGTCTGAAGACAAAGGATTCTTCCGCTTGCCAAAGTTCCAGGGAGCCTAGGTTGAGCCGCTGTGACAGCACTTCGGCAGGGAGCTTTTTATTCAGTCTTCGATTTGCCGTCAGGCCTCATTCACGAAACAGGATCAAGTTGGAGCAGTACACGGAGAAAAAAAAATCAACAGAGGAAAATCTCGCACAGCCAGATATGGCGCCATGGGTCACTTTTTCCTTTCACTAATGCTGAGTCATGATGGAGTCTAGGCTAAGGCACAGAAAACTGTACATTTCTGGTCCTAACTGCATTGTTGTCCCTCAGGATTCTCGGTGCCTTTGCTAAAGTAATGTTACAACAGTCCAGAAAATGCTAGCATTAGTATTGCAGCTTACTTGACTTCTCTGAGAAGCAGCGAGAGTGGCACAAAAGAGCTGGGAGCCCTGCAGTTGATACCAAAATAACCTGCCAATGGCCTTACAACCTTGCTACTTCTCAGTTTTTCCTAGCCTCAGTTTCCTCGTCTACAAAGTATGGATAATGTGCTGCTGCTTCTTATTTACAAGGTTCTTGTGAGGATCAAACAGAGGTAATGCATATGAAAATGTTTGTTACATTACCCAGGAATGATTCTTATTATCATCAGAATTTTTATATTTGAATGTAGAAGTTGTATGTATGTGATCGCTTCTGGATTATGTGTGTGTGAACTTCACACATTATCAAAAGAGATTACTTTTTTAATATTGTTTGCCCAAGGGAAAGTGTTGAGGGCTACATAAGTTTAAAAGTGACTTTAACTTAGGCATTAGATATAAAATGGTCTCCCCATTTGCCTTCAATTCAGTAAAAACAGCATATTTGTGATTGGCTACATCAACAGGCATCCTTCCCTCTTATGTATAATCTGGTATAGCATAGTGATTAAAAGCACAAGCTGTAGAGCCAGATGCACAAACACAACATTTTTGTGTTGACAAAAGACAAAGACACTACCACCGTTGCGACCTTTATGTATCTTACTATCTAAGGTTTTTAAATCCATATTACATCTTTACACCATCGGTTGTTTATTAGTTTATTAGAGCTGGCAAAACAAAATGCCGCAGACTGGGTAGCTTAAACAACAGAATATTTTTTTCACAGTTCTGGAGGCTAGAAGTCCAGAATCAAGGTGTGAGCAGGTTTGGTTTCTCCTGAGGACTTTGTCCTAAGTTTGCAGAGGCTGCCTTCTTACTGTATCCTAGCAGGTCTTTCCTCTGTGCCCCCACATCTCTGGTGTCTCTCTGTATATCCAAATTTCCTCTTAGAAGAGGCCACTAGTGGTAGCTCACACCTGTAATCCCAGCACCTTGGGAGGCTGAGGCTGGTGGATAGTTTTAAGTCCAGGAGTCAAGACCAGCCTGGGTAACACAGTGAAAGCCCGTATTTACAAAAAAAAAAAAAAAAAATTAGCCAGGCATGGTAGTATGCACCTGTAGTCCCAGTTACTTGAGAGCTGAGGTAGGAGAATCACCTGATTCTGGGAAGTCAAGGCAGTAGTGAGCCATAATCACACCACCACTGCACTCCAGCCTGGGTGTTGGAGTGAGACCCTGTTTCGAAAAAATACAAATAAAAAAATTTTTAAAAAAAGAAGAAAAAGCAATTAGATTGCATTAGGGCACATCATAATGGCTTTATTTTAACTTAATCACCTCTTTAAAAGCCCTATCTCTAAAAAGTCACATCTGAGACACTGGGATTTAGGGCTTCAACATAGGAATTTTGGGAGAACATAGTTCAACCCCTAACATAATGCTCTCTACTCCACAGATAATGCAAAATTAGCCAAGGGACCAGGATTGACTCTAGTATCATACAAAAGAGTCAAAGGCAATTGTGAGTCTAGTAGTAAAATTTATTTGAATATCTCATGTGGTACTCACATCAATCATATAAAAGACATCTGACTTTTATGGAGAAACTCAGACTTTCATGGAAAATCATAGATATTTGGCAATAATTTTTGGCTTAGTCAATAAAGAGTTTGGAAATTAGAATTTGGGGTTGTGTCAGAATATGGAAACAGAATTCACACTAGTTGTTTCAGCAGAGGAAATTTAATACAGAGAATAAGTATAAAGATCTTTACTACTACCTGCTTACCAGATGCAATTTTGCATGATATTCTAACTGAAGCAGACACATGATAGTTTGTGGCATGTCAAGATGATCAAGAATATGACAGTGCAGGAGTTGACATAGTTCTGAGACAGCAGTGTGAAGGTATGCTGTTGTCCTCATTAGGTGAAAGCAAAAGGCTTATGGTAATTCTTGAGAATTTTTTGAAGGGGAAAAAATGTTAAGATCAATAGCTAAGTACTACATGCGAGATACTTGTATTGCTTTGCTCAAGTTATCACATCTGGAACAGCAGTTGCAATTGGCATTACTTGATTAAGTTTACAAAAATCCATATTCACTGTCCAAGATGAATAAATCTGCACAGGCCAAATTAAATGGGAATGTTAGGAATCACACCTGTATCTTTTAAGTCTTTGGTGGTGGCATTAATCTTGACAGTTCTTCCAAGGGTGTGATAATTGCTTTTAGTTTACCATTAGGATAGGACAAAAGGAGTTCCAAGGGCTTCCACTTGGCCCTCCTACAGTATTAGCTCTTTCTCTACATCCCAGTGTGGAAATTAGATCATTTTTAAAGCATGTTGGCTGGGCACAGTGGCTCACACCTGTAATCTCAGCACCTTGGGAGGCGAAGATGGGCAGATCACTTGAGGTCAGAAGTTCAAGACCAGCCTGGCCAACATGGTGAAACCCTGTCTCTACTAAACATACAAAAATGCACGCCTGTAGTCCCAGCTACTTGGGAGGCTGAGGTAGGAGAATCGCTTGAACCCAGGAGGCAGAGGTTGGAGTGAGCTGAGATCATGCTGCTGCACTCTAGCCTGGGTGACAGAGTGAGACTCAGTCTCAAAAAAAAAAGCATGTCTACATATAGTCTACATATAGGATACATTAAAACTACAGAAATAACTATAGGGTAGATCCTATAAGATAGACTTTAGCCCAAACTTCATTTACCACTTGATATGGTTTGGATTTGTGTCCCCACCCAAATCTCATGTTGAAGTGTAATCCCCAATATTGGGGGAGGGACTGGTTATGGGTGACTGGATTATGGGGGTGGATTTTCCCCTTGCTGTTCTCATGATAGTGAGTGAGTGCTCATGAGATCTGGTTGTTTGAAAGTGTAGCACTTCCTTCTTTGTTCTCTCTCTCCCTCTCCCTCTCCCTCTCTCTCTCCCTTTCCCTCTCCCTTTCCCTCTCCATCTCCATCTCCCTCTCCCTCTCCCTCTCTCCCTCTCCTGCTCTGCCATGGTAAGACATGCTTGCTTCCCTTTTGCCTTCCACCATGATTTTAAATTTCCTGAGGCCGCCCAGCCATGCTTCCCATGTAGCCTGTGGAACTGTGGATCAATTAAACCTCTTCTTTTCATAAATTACCCAGACTCAGGTAGTTCTTTATAGCAGTGCGAGAATGGACTAATATAGAAAATTGGTAGAGAAGGGGGGCATTGCTATAAAGATGCCTGAAAGTGTGGCATCGTCTTTGGAACTTGGTAATGGGCATAGGATGGAACAGTTTTTAGGGCTCAAAAGATAGTAAGATGAGAGAAAGTTTGGAACTTCCTAGAGACTTAGTGAATGGTTTTGACCAAAATGCTGATAGTGATATGTGATATGGACAATGAAGTCCAGCCTGAGGAGGTCTCAGATGGAAATGAGCAACTTATTGGGAACTGAAGTAAAGGTCACTCTTGTGATGCTTTAGCAAAGAGGCTGGTGGCATTGTGCCCCTGCTCTAGAGATCTGTGGAACTCTTAACTTGAGAGAGATGATTTAGGGTATCTGGTGAAGAAATTTCTAAGCAGCAAAGCATTCAGGAAGTGGCCTGGCTGCTTCTAACAGCTTAGGCTCATAAGTGTTCACAAAGAGATGGTCTGAAATTAGAACTTATATTTAAAATGGAAGCAGAGCATAAAAGATTGGAAAATTTGCAACCTGATCATGTGGTAGAAAAGAAAAACCCATTTTCTGGGAAGGAATTGAAGCCAGCTATGGAAATTTGCATAAGTAAGGAGGAGCCCAATGCTAATAGCCAAGACAATGGGGAAAATGTCTCCAAGACATTTGAGAGACCTTTGTATCAGCCCTTCTTATCACAGGCCTAGAGGCCTAGAAGGAGAAAATGGTTTCATGGACCAGGTCCAAAGCCCCACTGCTCTTTGAAGCCTTGGGACCTGGCACCTTGCACTGTGGCTGCTCCAGCTCCAGCCAAGGCTAAATGGGGTCAGGGTACAGCTCAGGCCATTATTTCAGAGACTGCAAGCCCCAAACCTTGGCAGTTTCTACATGGTGTTTGGCCTGTGGGTGCACAGAGGGTAAGTGTTAACGCTTGAAAGCTTCTACCTAGAGTTCAGAGTGTGTATGGAAATTCCTGGATGTCCAGGTAGACGTCTGCTGCAGGGGCGGAGCCCTTATGGAGAATCTCTACTAGGGCAGTGCAGAAGGGAAATGCGGCATCAGAGTCCCCACACAGAGTCCTCACTTGTGCACTGCCCAGCAGAGCTGTGAGAAGAAAGTCACTGTCCTCCATACCTCAGAATGGTAGATCCACTAACAGCCTGCACTGTGCACCCGGAAATGCCACAGTCACTCAACACCAGCCTGTGAAAGCAGCTGTGGGGGCCATAACCTGCAGAGCCACAGGGGTGGAGCCACCTAAGGCCTTGAGAGTTCACCTCTTGCATCAGCATGACTTGGATGTGATACACGGAGTCAAAGGAGATTATTTTGGGGCTTTAAGATTTAATGACTGCCCTGCTGGGTTTCGCACTTGCATGGGACCTGTAGCTTCTTTGTTTTGGCCAATTTCTCCAATTTGGAAAGGGAGAATTTACCCAATGCCTGTACCCCATTGTATCTTGGAAGTAACTAATTTTTTTTTTTTTTTAATTTTATAGGCTCATAGGCAGAAGGGACTTCCTAGTCTCAGATGAGACTTTGGACTTGGACTTTTGAGTTAATGCTGGAATGAGTTAAAACTCGGGGGGACTGTTGGGAAGGCATAATTATGTTTTAATGTGAGAAGGACATGAGATTTTGGAGGGGGCAGGGTGGAATGATATTGTTTGGATTTGTGTCCCCACCCAAATCTCATGTCCTATTGTAATCCCCAATGTTGGGGGATGAACCTGATGGGAGGTGATTGGATCATGGGGGCGGATTTCTCCCTTGCTATTCTCATGATAGTGAGTGAGTTCTCATGAGATCTGGTTGTTTGAAAGTGTGTAGCACTTCCCTCTTTACCTTCTCTCTCTCTCCTGCTCCACCATGGTAAGATGTGCTTGCTTTCCCTTCACCTTTTGCCATGATTGTAAGTTTCCTAAGGCCTTCCAGCTGTGCTTCCTGTACAGCCTGCAGGACTGTGAGTCAATTAAACCTCTTCATAAATTACCCAGTCTCAGGTAGTTCTTTATAGCAGTGTGAAAATGGACTAATACATCACCTGAACACCATAAATGTTCTCTTTGGCTACTGATCCCCAGTGGTGTTTTGAGTGCCTGAACTAGCATTCATTCACAACCATTATATAGAATTCTTCAAGGATATATAGAATCTTTAATTTCTCTCAATAAAAAGGTCAAACTTCACTTGAATCATATTAGCAAGTTTAATCCACATTATTTGTTTATCTGGAGAGCTAGCGTATGTCTACATATGTATGTATGCATACCTATTTATTCCAAAACTGATTTAAAGTGTGCACTTATCTAAGAAGTTGTAGTAGCCAAGGTGGTACACTGCTCAGATGTTACTTCAGGAGAAACTGCTTCAAGGAACATAATTGTCAGACAGTTTCCAGCTGTTACACCTTTGGATCTGCTGCAGTGTTTATGCCAAGGCCATGCTCACCCCAGGCTGCTACTAGCCAATAGCTGAACATATTGGGGTATGAAAGCCGTGCCATTCTGCCTGATGCCTCTTACAGTAGGCAATCTTTGCTCCAGGACTTCCCATCAGCCTGGCCAAGACTTTCTCAGAATCACACTGCAGGCCGAAGCTCCTTTTCCTCAGTCCTCCTGCCTTCCCTCCTGGCTTTCTCTCTCCCCTTTCACGGGTGTCAGATCCACATTGTGTTCAAAGAGCTCTCTTCTCCTATTTCTGATACCTCACTTGTTTATCCTCCGTAGGTGTTTCTCCTAATACATCTCTTGCACATCTGGTTCCACCTTGGCATCTGTATCTTTGAGGACCTAAACAGACATAGAAATCAAGTAACAATGCAAAAAGCCTGACGCTCACTGACTATTAGATTGTTGACAAATATAAGATTGCTGGGCCTTGGGAAAGCATAATTTCACTTGTTCCTAATAACTGAAAATGCTTTTTGAAAAACTAAATATGCCATGCATAAAGGGCCTAAGATTTAGGTTTTCCTGTAGAAAAACATCTGTGCCCTAGTGGGAAAGTGTCACTTTTAAATATAAAATTTTAAAGTGAATCCAGGGAAGACGTTAAATTCCCAGGATTGAGGACAATAACCAAGAACCTGAACAGCATTTACGTGTTTGTTGGTCTCTGCTTTCTTTATCTTGCCCTCTTTGCTTCCTGCTTTATGTTATAAAGTGTTAATGTGTCAAAAATGAAAAATGTAGGGTTGGTGTGATGTTCTCAACAGGCTTCTTCAAAAATATTTTTTTCATCTTTCAAGAATCAGCTAAAATTGAATTTGGCATTGTTTGCCCTTTGTTGCCTAGGCATTGGGGTCAGACTCTTGTCTGACCTAAGTGAAGCCATGATGGACAGTTCTGTAGAGGGCATTATCACAGCCTAATCAGATAAACTGAAAGCAAAATTGTTTTTCTCTCTCCCACAGAATCTGCTCCTCCATTTTCTTCCTCTTTTATATTCTTTTCTAACTTGCCCTGTGAATTTTCAAGACATAGTAAGATTTTATTGTTATTACTGAGATAGGTTGGTTGCAGAAACTGTTGTATGAACCAAATGTCTTCTGCCTTGTAGATAGACTTCCTCAGGAACTAAGAGCAGTGTCTGTACGCCTCAGGTAACAAGTCACTGCCAACTCTGTAATACGTTTTAACCTGATGCAGAAGTAGGGGCCCTGCTGTTTTCTGGATTCTTTAGCCTTTTGTTCAATGTAATAATGCATTTAATCACGGGAGAATTTAAAACATTTACCTTGTAATAGTAGCAATAAGTCTAAGCCCCAAATCAATAGAAACCTGGCAAAAAATACTCAGACTAAACAAAATTACCAAGAACAACGACAAAAACCAAATCCTAAGAGCCATAAAGGAATCCCTTTTTTGTACATGTTTAATTTTACATTTTAGCAAAAATAAAAAATAAGGAAGGAATAAGTTTAGGTTTGGGCTGAAGATGCAATGAAAATATAGGCTTATGAGAAAGTAAAATACTAATAAAATAGTATTTTGCTTCTCTGCTGGGGGAGTAAGTGAAGGAAACTAATATTTCTTGCATTTATGCTATGTGCCAACCCTTGTGCTGGATGCTTTTTATATATATTATCTTGGCCCTCCCCAGAACCCAGAAAAGTTTTTTTTTTTTTTTAGACAGGGTCTCACTCTGTCACCCAGGCCGGAGTGTGGTGACTCAATCACGACTCACTGCAGCCTCAACCCTCTGGGCTCAAGTGATCCTCCCACCTCAGCCTCCCGAGTAGCTGGGATTTCAGGTACATGTTATCAGACCCAGTTAATTTTTTAAAAAATTTTTGGTAGAGATGGGGTTTCACCATGTTGCCCAGGCTGCTCTTGAACTCCTGGGCTCAAGCCATCTGCCTGCCTCTGCTTCCTAAAGTGCTGAGATTACAGGCATGAGCCACCATAGCCAGCTCCTATGTCATCATTTTATCAGTGAGTAAACTGAGGCTTAGATAAGTTAAATAAGCTGCCTGAAATCGCATGTGTTTGTGGTCCCTCTGGGATTCAAACCCAGTCCTGTCTGACTTTAAGTTGTGGATAAAGAATGATTTTGGAACTGTGAAGGATAAGCAAATACTGGTGAGAGGGACTAACTCACACATGAGACAGCTAAATAATGAAGTACATACAGTCTAGAGCAAGCAAAGACCCAGGCTAGTGGTAATCACTCCCTATGTATTTTGCCAGTCCTAACCAGAGTCTGAGAGCCCCTTACAAGTGAAGTCACTGCAACTGCAATTGGTGATCTTTCAGGAACTAAGTGAGGAAAAGGAGGAAGCATGGAAAGACTTCAGATGAAGATAAGTAGTCCCAACTTTCACAAACCCGGGTATAACTTCAATAATTTCTGTTGCCTTTGAGACATGTTGAGCCCTCAGTTGCCTGGGCTTGAGGGAAGTTAGTACCAGAACTCAGAGAAAGGACTTGGTTATAAGGCTGATTCCAAGGAGTGCATAAAACTTTCTAATAGCTGATACTGGAAATGGGAATGAAGAGTTCAGTCTTGATTTAAACTAGCTCCATTATTCTAGGAGGTGGGACATAAGGAAATATAGACAGCAGATGACATTTGAATTAACATAAGGGACATAGAATGGCAAGCAGCCTGTTGGGAGCCAGACCAGTTAAGAGTTAGAAGACAAGATTCAGCCCACTGGGAAAGTGTGCTGTTAACTACAAGTCAGAGTAATAGGACTTCATCAGAAGGGCTGGAACTAATTTTTGCCTATCCTCTTGACCAAGATTTGACAAGAGTGAGGGAGGAGGAAACATTCTACATATAGGGGACATTCCTACATATTGCTAGTAGAAATGTAAATTAATACAGTACCTACAGAGAGAGTATCTTGGCAGTATCTGTTGGAATTACAAATTCACATTTTCTTTAACCCAACACGACCACTTTTAGGTTTTGAACTTGTAGAAATACTCAATGTACACAGTCATGTATATACAAAGACATTACTGCAGGATTCTTGAAAAGGGCAAACAAATTATAGAATTCCTTGTCTCTTGACTAGGATTTTTGTATAGGTTTTATAATTCCCTCTTAGGGCTTTCAGTAGTTACCACTTAGCTATTATTTTGATAATAAATGAGTTTATTTTTAAATTATTATGTTAATTCATAATTATTATGATAATTAAAGCCAAAAATTGTATTATATATAAATATATATACATATATCTAAATATTTACACATTAGTTTAAGCAAGATTATGTTGTTAAAGCTATTTTCAGTTTAATGTGATACAGTGTTTTGTTTGTTAATAGTGATTCAGTTAAGGCAGATAGCCATATCAAAAGCATTTGATGGCCTGGCGCGGTAGCTCACACCTGTAATTCCAGCACTTTGGGAGGCCAAGGCAGGTGGATCACCAGAGGTCAGGAGTTTGATACCTGCCTGGCCAACATGGTGAAACCCCATCTCTACTAAAAATACAAAAAAAAAATTAGCCAGGTGTGGTGGCAGGTGACTGTAGTCCCAGCTACTCGGGAGGCTGAAGCAGGAGAATGGCATGAACCTGGGAGGTGCAGCTTGCAGTGAGCTGAGATGGTGCCACTGCACTCCAGCCTGGGCGACAGAGCGAGACTCCATCTCCAAAAAAAAAAAAAAAAAAAAAAAATTAGATGGACATGGTGGTGTACACTTGTAATCCCAGCTACTCAGGAGGCCGAGGCAGGAGAATTACTTGAACCTGGGAGGCGGAATTGCAGTGAACCAAGATCACACCACTGCACTCCAGCCTAGGCCACAGAGTGAGACTCCATCTCAAAAAAAAAAAAGAGCATTTAATAAGCATTTCAATTTTTAAAATTAAGGAAATTTTGGTTTTGACTATAGGTCCTAGTCAAGTCTTTCCAGAACTGATATGGCCAACCTCTGTTGAGCAATGTGGGTGTTAGAAGATGGGGAGCCAGTGAGGGACTGCAGGTTAAGGGATGTGTAGTAAGCTGTTAGGAGCAAGGCCACCTAAGTCCCCCCACTTAAATTCCCAGTCGTTTCATTTCCCTTTTTTTCTTTTTGTCCCCAATTGTCTTTTTTTTTTGAGACAGAGTCTCACTGTGTTGTGCAGGCTGGAGTACAGTGGCGCAATCTCAGCTCACTGCAACCTCTGCCTCCCAGGTTCAAGCAATTCTCCTGCCTCAGCCTCCTGAGTAGCTGGGACGTCAGGTGCATGCTGCCACACCCAGCTAATTTTTTGTATTTTAGTAGAGACCGGGTTTCACTGGGTTGCCCAGGCTGGTCGCAAACTCCTGAGCTCAGGCAATCGACCTGCCTCGGCCTCCCAAAGTGCTGGGATTACAGGCGTGAGCCACCAGGCCCAGCTCCCAGTGTCTTAATGTAGTACTCTAGGTGGATGAGAGGATTGGGGTCAGGAAAAAAGTCTGGTAAGTCAAAGAATAGAGCTGGGTTTGATTTGAAAAGACAAGATAATGGACAGTTTTTAAGAGATAGAGCTTTATAGGAAGGAAGATTGAGATTTAAGACGAAATATGTCAAGAATGGGTCAGTTAAGTTCTACCTGGTATATCAGATCTCCTTCTTTAAAGCTTCACTCTTCATTGACATACACAGACAGATTTAAACAATTTAAACAAAAATTATAGCTAACTCTTAATAAGTACTTAATATGTGCCCAAGCTTAATGCTTTATATGCATTAACTCATTGATTTCTTACACCTCTATCAAGTAGGTCCTATTATAATCCCCATTTAACATAAAGTTGAGGAAAGAGGCCTATACACTAAGTGATTTGACCCCAGACCCATAGCTATTCACTATACTGTGTCTCTCTGTCTACCTCATAGGGTTTCTGTGAGAATCAAGTGAGTTTTGTGTGTGAAAGTACTTTGAAAACCACAAAGCATTTGATACTTGAAAACCAGTTCTCGAGAGATAGAAAATGTTATTCACTCTACTCTGTGGAACAATTCTTTAAAAACAGGACTTGGAAAGCAAGCTACTGTCAAAACTAAAATAAAATTAACCTCAAATTAGAGGAGCACTTTTAGATGACAAAATAAGTACTAAGAAAATACAACAATAAAAAGAAAAAATGACATACAATCAAGATACAAGACTAATTGTAATTTTTAAAATGGCCTTTTTTGATGGGGTGAGAGTTTTTCACAGAGCTGAAAGCTGTGATTGCATTGCCACATTTTACAAAACAGTCTCTGGAACAGGATTGACCTGGCTATCAAAGGATAATTACATGGCCTAATAGACTGTCCCTACCTTCAACTGCTAATGAAGCCCTTGGAAAATGTATCCCCACTTAACGAATGAGGCTGAAAATGCCAAGAAGCCTTTTGCCAAGGATGTGTTCTCTAGGCTCAGGCTGAATTCATTATTTTGTTAGAGTATTACCACCAAGCCAACCATGGGCAATTTAGCATGCCACATTTCAAGCAGAATTTAATTCATCTCTGTGTGCCATAAATGAGACAAATACCCTGTGATCAGGTGACAGCTGTCAGTAATGCCATAAACAGAAAGTATTAATGCAAATGGTGAATTCCTCTTAATCATACCCCCATTAAAAGCTGGTACAAAAATTAGGGGGGGTGTGTGTGTGAGAGAGAGATTGTGAGGAAAGGCATGCATAAAATAGTCTGATTACTTTACGATACTCAACTCCACTTTTGTTATAAAACCTCACTTATTTTCATACCAAAAAAAAAACAGGTAAATTTCTTGATGAAAGAAAGTACCTCTGAGTTACCCTTTGTCTGAAAATGTATGTCTTTTTATGGAATTGCCTAGCTCTGAAGATAGCTATTGCTTATAAAGACTAGTTTGTTCTTTCTTTCTTTCTTTTTTTTTTTTTTTGATATGGAGTCTCACTCTGTCGCCCAGGCTGGAGTGCAGTGGTGTGATCTTGGCTCACTACAACCTTTGCCTCCCGACTTCAAGTGATTCTCCTGCCTCAGCCTCCTGAGTAGCTGGGACTACAGGTGCACACCACCACGCCTGGCTAATTTTTTGATTTTTAGTAGAGATGGGTTTTCACCATGTTAGCCAGGATGGTCTCGATCTCCTGACCTTGTGATCCACCCGCCTTGGCCTCCCAAAGTGCTGGGATTACAGGCATGAGCCACCGCGCCCAGCCAGTTTGTTCTTTCTTTAAGACCACATGCTTTCCTTAATGTAGCAAATCTAAAAGCAGGGACATTTGGAATGTTACTCAAAGTAGGAGGGAGTCCTACCACCCAGGGAGCCTGACATCCCAGTCAGAAAGTGACATATGAATGTATTAAGAATGCGCCCAACATCTAACAATAAAAAAAATGGGTTACCTTAAACACCATTTTTTGAACACTTACTGCTCCCAGGCTCTGAACATCTGAAGAAACATCTGAGAGACACCAAGGATGCAGTGAGAATCTTTTTTTCTCATTAGATGTAAGAGCAGCTCTCAGTTCTTTTGGGCATCAGAGTTACCTAGGAAGAGTTCGGGGTTGTATTTTGCAGGCTCTGGAGTCAGACTACCTGGTTTTACATCCTGTCTCTGCTGTTTGTTAGTTGCATGATCAAGGGTGTTACTTACCCTCAGTAAGTCTAGTGCTTCTGTTTGTAAAAATGAAAGGGGGAATGGATAAAAATAGACCTATCTTATTAAGTAAAGATGGACTGATATAATGCCTGGTGCAGTTTCAGGCATATGGTGAGCATGCAATAAATAAATATTAGCTCATTTATTATTAGTAGTAGTATTATGTTTCTTCTCCTACCCAGAGTGAGACATTAATTGATCAAAATGTGTCATATACCTCATGTGGATTGGGGCAAAACAAAAACCAAAAGAGAAACACAGTTTCGTGCAATAATTTAAATCTCTTAAATAAAAAATGTAGAGAAGTTGCTGTTAGTAAAATGTACTGACTTTTCATTCTTTATTAATTCAATGATATTTGTTATCAAATATTATAATAAATGCTATTTGAGCCCAAATATAAATCTGATTTGTGACTTGCCTTCAAGAACCACAGTCTTGTCATGGAGAGGAGAGGATGTTATGATTGGGAAGCAGTGGTGGGGCACTGGAAGGGGTGGGTCTTCTGGAGATCTGACAAAATTCCATTTCTTGACCTGGGTGGCAGTTCTATAATAATAAAGTTATGCATCTATATTATATGTACTTTTTGGTGTATGTGTTATAGTCACAATAAAAATGTCTTTAATTGTGGTATGTGAGTGATTTGTATCTCAGTTTAAAAAAATTATATGGGATATTCCTGAATAAACCTTGGGGAATGTTTCTTTCTTTCTTTTTTTTTTTTGTGACAGAGTATCCATCTGTTGCCCACGCTGGAGTGCAGTGGCGTGATCTCAGCTCACTGCAACCTCCGTGTCCTGGGTTCAAGTGATTATTCTGCCTCAGCGTCCCAAGTAGCTGGGACTACAGACATGCGCCACCATGTCCAGCTAATTTTTGTATTTTTAGTAGAGACGGAGTTTCACCATATTGGCCAGACTGGTCTCAAACTCCTGACCTTGTGATCCACCCACCGTGGCTTCCCAAAGTGTTGGGATTACAGGTGTGAGCCACCACGCCCGGCCAGGAATATTTCTTAGACAAAGCATCAAAAGCACAAGCAACCAGCATATGTTAATTAGCTTGATTTAGCCATTCTGCAATGTATACAAATTGAAAGCAACAAGTTGTACAATATATACGATTTTTATTTATCAGTAAGAAAAAAAGCACAAGCAATGAAAGTTAAAATAGACAAATTGGACTTTATTAAAATTAAAGACTTGTGCTTCAAAGGATACTATTGAGAAAGTAAAAATATAACCTATAGAATGGAAGAAAATATTTGCAAATTTTCTATCTGATAAGAGTCTGGTATCTAGACTATATGAAGAATTATTATGACTCAACAATGAAAAGACAAGGCTGGGTGTGGTGGCTCATGCCTTTAATCCCAGTGCTTTGGGAGACTGAGATGGAAGGATTGCTTGAGGCCAGGAGTTTGAGACCAGCCTGGGCAACATAGTGAGACCCCATCTCTATGAAAAATTTTAAAAATTAGCTGGACATGGTGGCATGTACCTGTAGTCCTAACTACTCTGGAAGCTGAGGTGAGAGGATTGCTTAAGCCCAGCAGTTTAAAGTTGCAGTGAGCTATGATTATGCCACTGCACTCCAGCCTGGGCAACAGAGCAAGACTCTGTCTCAAAAAAAGAAAAAAAAAGACAACCCCATTTTAAAATGGGCAAGAGGTTTGAACAGATATTTTTCCAAAAAAGATATATAAATGGTCAATAAGCACATGAAAAGATGCTCAATATCCTTAATCACCAGGGAAATGCAAATCAAAAATACAATGAAGTATCACGTTATACCCTCTAGGATGGCTGTACTCAAAAGGACAGACAATAAAAAGTGTTGGCCGGGATGTGAAGAAATTAGAACTCTCATACATTGCTGGTGTGAATGTAAAATGGTATAGCCGCTTTGGAAAACGACTGGCTATTTCCTCAAAAAGTTAAACATAGAATTACCATGTGTCCTAGCAATTCCATTTCTATCCAGGAAAAATTAAAACATAAGTCCACACAAAAAACTTGTACATGAATGTTTATAGCAATAACAAAAAAGTAGAAAAAATTTTTCATCAACTGATGGAAAAATAAAATATGGTGTACTCATTGATGAAATATTATTCAGTCATATAAAGGAATGAAGTACTGATTCATGCTACAGCACAGAGGAACATTAAAACATTATGCTATGTGAAAGAAGCCATAAAGGCCACACATTGTATAATTCCATTTATAAGAAATGTTCAGAATAGGCAAATCCATAAACACAGAGAGTGTATTAGTGGTTGTCAGGGACTATGGGGGAGGAGGGATGGGAGAGCGACTACTAGAGGGTACAGGACTTAATTTTAGTGTAATAAAAAATGTTATGAAATTAGATAGTGGTAAGGTTGTAAGACTGAATATGTTAAAAACCACTGACTTGTATACTTTAAAAAGCTGAATATTCTGGTAAGTGAATTATCATCTCAATAAAATAAATAAAATACAAAGTATGGGATAGTTCCATGCTTTGTAATGGTTATATTTGACTAAATTATAGATTGTACAAAGAGAGTAATGGGAAATAAATTTTAAAATATAAATTGAAATCAAATTATAAAAGGCTTTATTAGTGAGAAGCTGTCAGTAGAGAACCATTAAAGATTTCTGAGGCCAGGCATGGTGGCTCACACCTGTAATCCCAGCACTTTGGGAGGCTGAGGCAGGTGGATCAACTGAGGTTGGGAGTTTAAGACCAGTCTGGTCAACATGGTAAAACCCGTCTCTACTAAAAATACAAAAAACAACAACAACAAAAAGCCAGACGTGGTGATACATGCCTGTAATCCCAGCTACTTGAGAGGCTGAGGCAGGAGAATTGCTTGAACCTGGGAGGTGGAGGTTGCAGTGAGCTGAGATCGCGCCACTGCACTCCTGCCTGGGTGACAGATTGAGACTCTGGCTCAAAAAAAAAAAAAAAAATTTTTTTTGAGAAAGTGAGGAATGTGATTAGAGCGTAGTTCAAGAAATGTAGTCTAGCATCATTTTGATTCATCTCTGCGTCTTTCCTAGCCTTTGTACTAGAGAGGACAGTGATTATGTACTTTGTAGCTTAGTTTTGTCTTAGTGAATACATATGATTTTAGAAATTTTTCAAAGGACTGGATCATATTAGCCTGGTAAATTGAATTATATGTCCTTTTGTAATAATACAATGTATATGAATATATACAAGCATTACCTCATTTCATAGGAAAGAGGTGACAGATAAAATGAGAAAAAGCGAGATTTTGGTTGTGTTTACTAATACATATTCCTGATTTGGAGAACTGGGAAGGGAAAACATAACTGTATTAGTCTAAGTCTCAACGGGTTGCTATATTAGAATAATTCACTAAGGGTTGTCAAGGACTGTGAAGGATCTGAGAATTGACCTTACCAGCAAGCTAACAAATTAACCTGCCATAGTTTCATGAATGCTGGCAGAAGACACAAGACTTTTGGGTCAGAGATAAAGGACTTTTGCATTTTATCATAGTTGATTTCAACTTTAGTTAATGGAAGAGTTAACTAGTTATACAATTTTTAGAAATGTAATCAAATTAGTACTTGAAAGCCCCAATATATTTATTGTAAAATAAAATATTCAATGCAGAAGTTGCATAAAACCTGTTTCTCACATTGCTTTTTGAATACATGCTTAAGGGACATTTGAGAGTCTATGGCAAATGTTGGCTCTTTGGATTGGAAACCACAAGCTAAAAAAGAATATTAAGGAAATCCAAAGCAAATCACTTGATTTATACCAAGCACTCAATTTTCTCAACACAGTTCTTCAGAAGACAGTTTCAGTAAATTGTGTTAATCACAGATTCATTGTTTACAATAGCTTTCATTAATGTAACATTCCACAGTAGGGAAAAAAATTTTACAATGAGTGAGAAAACACTCTGTAATTAATTCTCCTAGTGTTTTCTACAATATTCCAAGAGATCTGTGTGGATCACAAAACAATACTGTTTTTTAAAAAAATTCTGTTCTAGAAATCACATGAAACAATCCTACCTGTAACTGCAATTGTATTTTATTTTATTTAAATCTGATGAACTGCATGGGCATACAACACAATGTGAGGGCAATTGTGCCAGCAGAATATGTCTATGATCAGGCAGTATGCTGAGAACCAGCAGGTGGGGGAAAATGAGACTTGGGGGACTACAGGGAATGAATCTGGAGGCAGCAGCAATTTTTTAGAATAATCTGAAAACCCTTTGTTTTGAAGGATTTGGTTACCTAATTAGGTTAGAGAAGCTTGTGTGCTTTGTACACAAGGAGAGATGATCTCTGTGCTTTTCCTAGACTCTCAAAGCCATTTGTGTTAATTATATGACCTCCACTAAGCACTCAAGGTCTGGCCTATGATATGTTTTCTGTACTCTTCCAAATGCTCATACATTCATTATTAAGAAACTTGGCTTCAGAGCATCAGATTACTGCATTTCTTGTAAACCAGCTTAGTGGCAACAAAATCCAATTCATCTCTAGACATTGGGTTTTCTTAGATGAGCTCTTCTATTTTTCTGTCCCTTGGTTAAAGAAGAGCTGCAAATAGGTCTGCGGAGCTACTTGGTTATCAGTTTTACTTACTATCAAAAGATCTGACTGTATAACCTTTGTTCTTAGATATTTGCTGCGTGTAATTTATTTTATTTTTTGTCTACTAAAACATTTTCCTTTTTCTTAAGCAGAAATAGCACATGACTAAGAATTAGAATATGCAGTCTCTCCTTTCATCTCTTAATCCCTCACATATAACCTGATGCATTAAGATAATGCTTTTGGGAATGTGCTCTGGGTTTCAACAACATGTGTGACTGCTAATGAGCTGGGATAGGCTTGGCTATGATTTCTCTAAGGCTGGAGTTCCTACGAGTGTGGAGAAATACATATTAAAGGATTAAAGATGTAAGAGAATGTTCATGAACTATATCTTAACTAGTTCTTTTATTTATTTATTTATTTTTTGAGACGGAGTCTCACTCTGTTGCCCAGGCTGGAGTGCAGCGGCGTCATCTCGGCTCACTGCAAGCTCCGCCTCCTGGGTTCACGCCATTCTCCTGCCTCAGCCTCCCAAGTAGCTGGGACTACAGGTGCCCGCCACCACGCCCGGCTAATTTTTAATATTTTTAGTAGAGATGGGGTTTCACCGTGTTAGCCAGGATGGTCTCGATCTTCTGACCTCGTGATCCACCCCCGCCTCGGCCTCCCAAAGTGCTAGGATTATGGGCGTGAGCCACCACGCCCGGCCTATCTTAACTAGTTCTTATGGCTGAAATAAGACAGAGAGACTGGGAACATTTCCTAACCAAAATAGGATTTGGTTAAACTTTGTATGCGGTAAGAGGAAAGGACAGACCCTCTTAGAAAACTCAGACCATTGCCCCTTGCCTCAAGACTGCATATAATATAATCCTCTTTCTGTTTTTGCCTGAATTGCCCAGATGCTCAAAGCCATTCATAATGTTCACAGTGACTATATTAATTTTTAAATTTTGGAATTATTCTCATGATTTTTTATCATACATACATATATATTGTTTGTATAGGTGGTATATGTGTGTGCATATATATAGAAAATATATACATTTACCTATAATTGCTTTTGGAAACAAGTGAGATATCAAGAACATGTTAAAGAACAGATGATGTGATTTTGTGGCTGGCAAGATGGCCAAATAGGAACAGCTCCGGTCTGCAGCTCCCAGTGAGATCAATGCAGAAGGCAGGTCATTTCTGCATTTCCAGCTGAGGTACCCAGCTCATCTCATTGGGACTGGTTAGACAGTGGGTGCAGCCCATGGAGGGTGAGCAGAAGCATGGTGGGGCATCGCCTCACCTGGGAAGTGCAAGGGGTTGGGGAACTCCCTCCCCTAGCCAAGGGAAGTCATGAGGGACTGTGCTGTGAGGAATGGTGCATTCTGGCCCAGACACTATGCTTTTCCCATGGTCTTTGCAACCCACAGACCAGGAGACTCTCTTGGGTGCCTACACCACCAGGGTCCTGGGTTTCAAGCACAAAACTGGGCGGTTGTTTGGGCAGACACCGAGCTAGCTGCAGGAGTTTATTTTTCATACCCCAGTGGTGCCTGGAATGCCAGCAAGACAGAACCGTTCACTCCCCTGGAAGGGGGCTGAAGCCAGGGAGCCAAGTAGTCTAGTTCAGCGGATCCCACCCCCATGGAGCCCAGCAAGCTAAGATCCACTGGCTTGAAATTCTCGCTGCTAGCATAGCAGTCGGAGCTCCACCTGGGACACTCAAGTTTGGTGGGGGGAGGGGCGTCCGCCATTACTGAGGCTTGAGTAGGCAGTTTTCCCCTCACAGTGTAAACAAAGCCACTGGGAAGTTTGAACTGGGCAGAGCCCACTGCAGCTTCACAAAACCACTGTAGCCAGACTGCCTCTCTAGATTCTGCCTCTCTAGGCAGGACATTTCTGAAAGAAAGGCAGAAGCCCCAGGCAGGGGCTGATAAATAAAAGTCCCATCTCCCTGGGACAGAGCACCTGGGGGAAGGGGCAGCTATGAGTGCAGCTTCAGCAAGCTTAAACATTCCTGCTTGCCAGCTCTGAAGAGAGCAGCGGATCTCCCAGCACGGTGCTCGAGCTATGCTAAGGGACAGATTGCCTCCTCAAGTGGGTTCATGACCCCCTTGCCTCCTGACTGGGAGACACCTCCTAGTAGGGGATGACAGACACCTCATATAGGAGAGCTCCGGCTGGCATCTGACAGGTGCCCCTCTGGGATGAAGCTTCCAGAGGAAGGAACAGGCAGCAATATTTGCTGTTCTGCAGACTCCGCTGGTGATACCCAGGCAAACAGGGTCTTGAGTGGACCTTCAGCAAACTCTAGCAGACCTGCAGCAGAGGGGCCAGACTGTTAGAAGGAAAACTAATAAACAGAAAGGAGTAACATCAACATCAACAAAAAGGACGTCCACTCAGAAACCCCATCTGAAGGTCACCAACATCAAAGACCAAAGGTAGATAAATCCACGAAGATGAGAAAAAAACAGCTCGAAAAGGCTGAAAATTCCAAAAACCAGAATGCCTCTTCTTCTCCAAAGGATCACAACTCCTCGCCAACAAGGGAACGAAACTGGATGGAGAATGAGTTTGACAAATTGACAGAAGTAGGGTACAGAAGGTATGTAATAAACTCCTCTGAGCTAAAAGAGCATGTGCTAACCAAATGCAAGGAAGCTAAGAACCTTGAAAAAAGGTTAGAGGAATTGCTAACTAGAACACCCAGTTTAGAGAAGAACATAAATGACCTGATGGAGCTGAAAAACACAGCACAAGAATGTTGTGAAGCATATACACAAGTATCAATAGCTGAATCCATCAAGCAGAAGAAAGGATATCAGAGATTGAAGATCAGCTTAATGAAATAAAGCATGAAGACAAGATTAGAGAAAAAAGAATGAAAAGGAATGAACAAAGCCTCCAAAAAATATGGGACTATGTGGAAAGACCAAACCTACATTTGATTGGTGTACCTGAAAGTGACAAGGAGATGGAATCAAGTTGGAAAACACTCTTCAGGATATTATCCAGGAGAACTTCCCCAACCTAGCAAGACAGGCCAACATTCAAATTCAGGAAATACAGAGAATACCATAAAGATACTCCTCAAGAAGAAAACCCCAAGACACATAATTGTCAGATTCACCAAGGTTGAAATGAAGGAAAATATGTTAAGGGCAGCCAGAAAGAAAGGTCGGGTTACCCACAAAGGAGAGCCCATCAGGCTAACAGTGGATCTCTCTGCAGAGACCCTACAAGCCAGAAGAGAGTGGGGGCCAATATTCAACATTCTTAAAAGAATTTTCAACCCAGAATTTCATATCCAGCCAAACTAAGTTTCACAAGCTAAGGAGAAATAAAATCCTTTACAGACGAGCAACTGCTGAGAGATTTTGTCACCACCAGGCCTGCCTTACAAGAGCTTCTGAAGGAAGCACTAAATATGGAAAGGAAAACCCAGTACGAGCCACTGCAAAAACATACCAAATTGTAAAGGCCATTGACACTATGAAGAAACTGCATCAACTAACAGGCAAAATAACCAGATAGCATCATACTGACAGGATCAAATTCACACATAACAATATTAACCTTAAATGTAAATGGGCTAAATGCCCCTTAATAGACTGATTAAAAGACACAGACTGGCAAATTGGATAAAGAGTGAAGACCCATCGGTGTGCTGTATTCAGGAGACCCATCTCATGTGCAAAGACACACATAAGCTCAAAATAAAGAGATGGAGGAAGATTTACCAAGCAAATGGAAAGCAAAAAAGGAAAAGCAGGGTTGCAATCCTAGTCTCTGATAAAACAAACTTCAAACCAACAAAGATCAAAAAAGACAAAGGCATTACATAATGGTAAAGGGATCAATGCAATAAGAAGAGCTAACTATCCTAAATACATATGCACCCAATACAGGAGCACCCAGATTCATAAAGCAAGTTCTTAGAGACCTACAAAGAGACTTAGACTCACACACAATAATAGTGGGAGACTTTAACACCCCACTGTCAATATTAGATCAGTGAGACAGAAAATTAACAAGGATATTCAAGACTTGAACTCAGCTCTGGAGCAAGCTGACCTAATAGACATCTACAGAACTCTCCATCCCAAATCAACAGAATATACATTCTTCTCGCACCACATCACACTTACTCTAAAATTAACTACATAATTGGAAGTAAAACACTCCTCAGCAAATGCAAAAGAACGGAAATCATAACAAACAATCTCTCAGACCATAGTGCAATCAAACTAGAACTCGGGATTAAGAAACTCACTCAAAACCGAACAGCTACATGGAAACTGAACAACCTGCTCCTGAATGACTACTGGGTAAATAACGAAATTAAGGTAGAAATAATGAAGTTCTTTGAAACCAATGAGAGCAAAGATACAATGTACCAGAATCTCTGGGACACAGCTAAAGCCGTGTTTAGAGGGAAATTTATAGCACTAAATGCCCACAAAAGAAAGCAGGAAAGATTTAAGATAGACACCCTAACATCACAATTAAAGGAACTAGAGAAGCAAGAGCAAACAAATTCAAAAGCTAGCAGAAGACAAGAAATAACTAAGATCATAGCAGAACTGAAGGAGATAGAGATACGAAAAACCCTTCAAAAAATCAATTAATCCAGAAGCTGGTTTTTTGAAAACATTAACAAAATAGACTGCTAGCCAGACTAATAAAGAAGAAAAGAGGGAAGCATCAAATAGATACAATAAAAAACGATAAAGGGGATATCACCAGTGATCCCACGGAAATGCAAACTACCATCAGAGAATACTATAAACACCTCTACACAAATAAACTAGAAAATCTAAAAGAAATGGATAAATTCCTGGACACATATACCCTCCCAAGACTAAACCAGGGAGAAGTTGAATCCCTTAATAGACCAGTAACAAGTTCTGAAATTGAGGCAATAATTAATAGCCTGCCAACCAGGTAGGCTATTAAAAAAAAAAAGCCCAGGACCAGATTCACAGCCAAATTCTACCAGAGGCACAAAGAGGAGCTGTACCATTCCTTCTGAAACTATTCCAAACAATAGAAAAAGAGGGACTCCTCCCTAACTCATGTTTAACTCATTTTACTCCTCCCAGCATCATCCTGATACCAAAGTCTGGCAGAGACACAACAAAAAATGCAAATTTCAGGCCAATATTCCTGATGAACATTGATGCAAAATCCTTAATAAAATACTGACAAACCCCAAATCCAGTGGCACATCAAAAAGCTTATCCACGACAATCAAGTCAGCTTCATCCCTGGGATGCAAGGCTGGTTCAACATGCACAAATCAATAAACGTAGTCCATCACAGAAACAGAACCAATGACAAAAACCACATGATTATCTCAATAGATACAGAAAATGCCTTCAATAAAATTCAACACCCCTTCATGCTAAAAACTCTCAATAAACTAGGTATTGATGGAACATAGCTCAAAATATTAAGAGATATTTATGACAGACCCACAGCCAATATCATACTGAATGGGCAAAAGCTGGAAGCATTCCCTTTGAAAACTGGCATAAGACAAGGATACCCACTCTCACCACTCCTATTCAACATAGTATTGGAAGCTCTGGCCAGGGCAATCAGGCAAGAGAAAGAAATAAAGGGTATTCAAATAAGAAGAGAGGAAGTCAAATTGTCTCCGTTTGCAGATGACATGATTGTATATTTAGAAAACCCCATCATCTCAACCCAAAATTTCCTTAAGCTGATAAGCAACTTCAGCAAAGTCCCAAGATACAAAATCAATGCAGAAAAATCACAAGCATTCCTATATACCAATAATAGACAAACAGAGAGCCAAATCATGAGCCAAATCCCATTCACAATTGCTACAAAGAGAATAAAATACCTAGGAATCCAACTTACAAGGGATGTGAAGGACCTCTTCAAGGAGAACTACAAACCACTGCTCAAGGAAATAAGAGAGGACAAATGGAAAAACATTCCATGTTTATGGATAGGAAGAATGAATATCGTGAAAATGGCCATACTGCCCAAAGTAATTTATAGATCCAATGCTATCCCCATCAATCTACCATTGACTTTATTCACAGAACTAGAAAAAACTACTTTAAATTTCATATGGAACCAAAAAAGAGCCCACATAGCCAAGACAATCCTAAGCAAAAAGAACAAAGCTGGAGGCATCATGCTACCTAACTTCAAACTATACTATAAGGCTACAGTAACCAAAACAGCATATTACTGGTACCAAAACAGATACATAGACCAATGGAACAGAACAGAGGCCTCAGAAATAATGCCACACATCCACAACCATCTGATCTTTGACAAACCTGACAAAGACAAGAATTGGGAAAGGATTCCCTATTTAATAAATGGTGTTGGGAAAACTGGCTAGCCATATGCAGAAAACTGAAACTGGACCCCTTCCTTACACCTTATACAAAAATTAACTCAAGATGGATTAAAGACTTAAATGTAAAACCTGAAAGTATAAAAATCCTAAAAGAAAACCTAGGCAATACCATTCAGGACATAGGCATGGGCAAGGACTTCATGAATAAAACACCAAAAGCAATGGCAACAAAAGCCAAAATTGACAAATGGGATTTAATTAAACTAAAGAGCTTCTGCACAGCAAAAGAAATTATCGTCAGAGTGAACAGGCAACCTACAGAATGAGAGAAAATTTTTGCAATCTATTTATCTGACAAAGGGTTAATATCCAGAATATACAAAGAACTTAAACAAATTTATAAGAAAAAAACAACCCCATCAAAAAGTGAGCAAAGCATATGAACAGACCTTTCTCAAAAGAAGACATTTACGTGGCCAACAAACATATGAAAAAAAGCTCATCATCACTGGTCATTAGAGAAATGCAAATCAAAACCACAATGAGATACCATGTCATGCCAGTTAGAATGGTGATCATTAAAAAGTCAGGAAACAACAGGTGCTGGAGAGGATGTGGAGAAATAGGAACACTTTTACACTGTTGGTGGGAGTGTAAATTAGTTCAACCATTTTAGAAGACAGTGTGGTGATTCCTCAAGATCTAGAACCAGAAATACCATTTGACCTAGCAATCCTATTACTGGGTATATACCCAAAGGATTATAAATCATTCTATAAAGACACACGCACATGTATGTTTATTACAGCACTATTCACAATAGCAAAGACTTGGAACTGACTCAAATACCCATCAATGACAGACTGGATAAAAAAATATGGCACATATATACCATGGAATAATATACAGCCATAAAAAAGGATGAGTTAATGTCCTTTGCAGGGGCATGGATGAAGCTAGAAACCATCATTCTCAGCAAACTAACACAGGAACAGAAAACCAAACACTGCATGTTCTCATTCATAAGTGGGAGTTGAACAGTGAGAACACGTGGACACAGGGAGGGGAATATTACTTACTGGGGCCTGTGGTGGGGTGGGGGGCTAGGGGAGGGATAGCTTTAGGAGAAATACCTAATGTAGATGACGGGTTGATGGGTGCAGCAAACCACCATGGAACATGTATGTCTATGTAACAAACCTGCATGTTCTGCACATGTATCCCAGAACTTAAAGTATAATAATAATAAAAAGAACAGATGATGTATCCAGAAAGATTTTTTTTTCTGTCTATAACCTTTAGTTAGCAATTTCTATCAAGGCAATGTTAAACTCATTATGAACAGGAAATATAGAAAGATGATACAAAACAAAGCAAATTAAAAAATAGGTCTGGGCCAGGTGTAGTGGTTCATGCCTGTCATCCCCGCACTTTGAGAGGCTGAAGGGGGAGGATTGCTTGAGGCCAGGAGTTTGAGATCAGCCTGGGCAACACAGTGAGACCTCATCTCTTAAAAAAAAAAAAAAAAAATTGGCCAGGCATGGTGTCTTACACCTGTAGTCCCAGCTACTTGGGAGGCTGAGCTGGGAGGATCGTTTGAGCCCAGGAGTTGGAGAGTATAGTGAGCTATGGTTTCACCACTGCACTCTAGCCTGGGCTACAGCCTGAGATCCTGACTCTAAAACAAACAAACAAACAAACAAAAGGTCTTAGGAGAGCTGATTACAGTTTAGCGGAAGCAGCCGTTTGACTTTCCCTTCTTTTAATACCAGGGATTTTACTTAGATTGCAAAACTGTGGATGTTTTGTGGCAACTTGGAGTCTCAACATCTATTAGCAAAAAAGTAAGAGGATTGTAATTACAGTCTAAGCTTCGGAGCTGGTTGGGCCTGACATTTGAGAAAATGGATAAGGCCAGCCCTTTGTCTCCCTCTGCCCCCACCCGCTTCCCTCTCTGGGACCCAAGCTCTCTTGCTGCCCAGCCAAGCCTGTCGTCTTGAGAAGGCACTGAAGCTGCTGACCCTTTCTGCTCTGCCCACCAAAATATAACCACCCACAGTCTCTGTTCGGAGATGGAATCCAGTGAGATACCTATAATACATTCACAGTAGATGTCAGGTAATAGAAGAACTCACTCTTCTCATATCACATGGGAAACACACTGTTGTCGCCTTTCCATCCTGTTTCAACAATTCAGATTATCTCAAGATTCAGAAGCTGCGATGTTAAATTAGGGGTCAACTGTCCCTTGCCCCCCTCCCTTGTGACCTCACTTTCCTGTCTCTCATTGATACTTGCTGTCTGCAAATAACCTGGACTCTGGGTACTTTTTTCATGTGAAAGGAAGGATTTTGAGCTCTTTTTGGCTAAAGTTGATAAGAAGCATTGGAAAGTAGCTTAGTTCCTAATTGAGGTTCTCTCCCTGTCTCTAAATATAAATAGAAAAACTCATGGAACATTTGTGAGAGAAGAGTTATATGTTTAGTTGCTTAGAACATTTTATTTTAGAAATAAATATTTAGGGATACAGCCATTCATGATGTTTTCATGAACTTATCCCTTATGAATGTATATGATATGTTCATTCACCTCTTTGTAGAAGCTTTGATTGTTTTGCACAAAACAGGAAGTAGTAGTAGTGGCAGTATGGATTTGGGAGGGTGAAGTTAGCTTTGGCCAGGTGATCTCTGCATATCAGACTATTAAAGGCAGCGCCTTTACAGAATGTTGGCTGGGCTGTGACTCATGCTTTGCTTTGCACTCCCTAAAGAGGCTTTATGTATCGCCTCTTTGTCCTTTCCCAAGTCATTTGAAAATAAATAGAAGAGAGAATAATGTGATCAGGGGCTCTAATTGTATTTATTGCTTATGTAGGGTTGTAGTAGGTACAGGGATGTTTCCTTATTCTTTATGTCTTGCACATCTGAAATGTGTCATAATAAATGATATTTTAAAAAACTAAACAGAACAAATAGTTTTGGGAATTTGTCCTACATAGTCATATGACTCATCTGCATAGATCCTAATATGATCATAGCTTGGCCATTTCCATTTTTTCTGTTTTTCTCCTTCTTAAACACAAGTGGAATTTTTATTTTATTTATTTATTTATTTTTTGCGTTTTTCAATCTTGGATAGGACTAGTTGCTTCCCACCTTTTCTGAGGTACAGAAAAAAATAAGTGCGTGCTGCCATTTGCTTAAAGATCAGCAGTTTCCATCTCTGCAGGTCAGAAAGGAAGTGAATACAATGTATTGGATCAATAAGCACAGATATTTGCAATGCTAACTGTACCAATTTCAAAAACACAGTAAGTTGTATATTTAATTGAAAGTTCAGAAAGGACAAACAGTAGATGACAGCTAATACAGTTTGAAAAGAATGTTTAAAATGTGCAGACAAAAGATTATTTGCCTATAAACAAGATTGATAATTTATAATCATGTGATGGATTGAATCTCTTTCATAAATATTTGAATAAGATGGGATCAAGGCAGTAAAGTTGATCATGAAGCTTTACCTTGTCAATCCTCATGAGTGTTGACGATACCTGTTGGGAATAAACCCTGTAGCCTGGCTGACCAACTGATATCTATATCCCAATCCACTGGCACATCAATAATTTTTGTAAAGTAAAAAGAAAAAGAGGGAGAGGGAACTGTTTGTTTGATGGTGGATGGAGAAAGTGTCCCAGGAAAGAAAGCTACATGCTGGTGTCTTAGTGGCAGCCAGGACCACCCTGTGTGGACATGTAGTTTGTACTCTGCATGACTCCTGGGGGCATCATTCACATAGATTCCTAAAGGAATGACGCTCTCTATGGTTGTACGATCTCAGCCCTAGTGGTAATCATTTATTTGGCAATCTGGAAATGTTTCCAGAAGTATCCCTTGTGAAGGACAAAGGTCTACTGTGTATCTTGCATATTTCATTATTAACCCTGTCACTTGTGCTAAGTAACTGCTTAATATCTATTCAGTGCTAAAATAAGAGAAAGGCAACTTTAAAAAAAAAACCTTTTTGAGACATAATTCACATATTATAAAATTCACCTGCCTATAGTATACAATGATTTTTAGTATATTCATGGAGTAGTGCAACTATCACCACGATCAATTTTGAAACATGTCATCACCACCCCACCCCCAGAAAAATAAACCTCATGCCCATTAACAGTCATTCTCTGTTCCTCTCTTGCCCCAGCTCCTGGCAACCACTTATCTACTTTCTGTCCCTACAGATTTGCTGATTCTGGACATTTCATATAAATAGAACCATATACTGTGTGGCTTTTGGTGGCAAGTTTCTTGCACTTAACATAGTGTTTTCAAGGTTTATCCATGTTGAAGTAGCATATATCAGTACTTTATTTCTTTTTTATTGCCAAGTTATATTCCACTGTATGGCTATACCACATTTTATTTATCCATTCTTTAGTTGGTGGACATCTGAGTTGCTTCTACTTTTTTGGCTATTATGAATAGTGCTGTTGTGAATATTCATGTACATTTTGTTTGTGTGGACATAAGCTTTTAATTCTCTTGGGCATGTATCTAGGAGTGAAATTGCTGGAGAGAAAGGCAATTTTAATTTAGAAATCTCTACATTATTTGCTTTTATATTTAAAGTCATCTTATTAATGGTATGTATCTGGCTTGGCTGGTAATTCTGGGTCCTGTATCAAACCTCCGCCTTACAATCCCCATCCATGTTGTGAGCCGGTAGGTGAACCACAGAAAATTGAAATGTACTACTGGGTTAGTCTCTTTGAACAGGGTCATACTTACATTGAATTCACTCTGATTTATTATTTTGCTACTGCACTTGGAACACAGACAGTATTCACTAAGAATTGGAACTATAGACTAGAAACAGAGGTTCCCTGTTTTCATTAGTCAACTCTCAAAGGATGGAAGCAGCCAATTTCAGACTATTCTAGGGCTCTTGCTCTCTTAGTTACTTGCCATCCTTCTTTCTTTTGGCCTTTTTGCATTTCATTAGTGTCACTTACAGAACTAAGAGAACACAGATAATTCATCCAAAGAATTCTTATAGTCTTTAGGTGAAAAGAACTTTTAATATGTGTGTCATCTTGGTTTCTATGTCCCTTGTAAATTATGTTGTTTACCCTGAAACTATGAAGAAGCTGCAGTTGACTTACTTCAACCTCATCTTAGCTTCTAGTATTGTGCTATTGGAGTTATTATTGAGGATGATAAAAAGAGTGTATAGTATTGAAGGCAAATTGTTTAAGTGTGTAAATTATAATTTATTTTTTTAAAGGGGGTTCACTAACAGACTAAGGACCATCAGAAAGATTTTTTTAAATAGACCATATTTTTAGCAACGTTACACATAGTTGTAGTGGTTATGACTTTGCAAAATAAACATCGTCTTAGAATTGAGGTCCTAGAATTAATGGACTTAAGTCTGATTTTTAATGGGCCAAAGCTATTTAAACTGTACATGCATTAACAATTTTCTTAGTGGCATGTATACTTGAGTAGGAGGTTATAAAGAGTAGACAATGAGAATGATGCTGTTTGACTTTTAAAGGGAACATTGTTTCATTGGAGAGGAATAAAATATGGACTTCTCTTTAAGCAAGGCAGTTTGCATTTCTGTTGGCCAGATTTCTTGAGAATGTGATAAAGCATTAGCCCCACCATTTCCAGCATCCTCCATTTAATTCTTCTTAGACTCTTTTCCACAGAATGAAATTGATTGATTCATGGCTGAGGGTTTGAAAAGAGAGCTTTGGGGAAAATTTTAAGAAGTGTTCCAGGAGGCCATAAAGACTGTTGACAGGTGGCCAAGCCCAGGAAAAAAAGTATTAGTAATAACAACAGCTCACCCTACATAGCTCTTAATCATATGTCAGGCATTGCACTAAACACGTTACATGTACTAACTCATGTGATTCTCACAACAATCCTATGAGGTCAACTTGTTTTTATCCCCAATTTAGATGAAGGAATTAGGGCACAAATAGGTTAAGGCAATTGTTCAAGGTCACACAGCCACAATGTGAGCCCAGGTGGTCTAGTTCCAGAGTCAGTACTAACCACTAAGTGTGCAGATTACTAGAAACTTGGAGACACTCCAACTCCTGAATATGGTGCCTAGCCAGGGCTCTGGAGGAAGCAGGCAGGGCAGGGCCCAGGTCCCTGCCAGCACTTTGCCAAAATGAACTGGTGAACTGAGGCACTGTCATGACCTTTGCTGCTTGAATAATTTCAGACGGCAAAAGAAGCCCAGTCATGTAAAATTCCTTTGTGGCTAGAAGATGTCAACAGGCACAGATCTAGCTCATCTTTCAAGATATGCAATTTTTTTTCTTAACAGAATGAATGCTCCTGTATATAATATTGTCCTTTATGGTGGCTGGTTCATAGAAACTGACAAAGAAGTCAAATTAAGGGCAGTTAAAAGTTAAAGATGTAAAAGTTAAGTCACAAGACCCAAGTAGAGTGAGAAGAAGGTAATTTGTGTGTCTGTTTAATCCCTGGCATGACCTTTAATCTCTGCTACTTAAAAATTACAGATGCAATCTTAACTATGGCATAATGAAACAAAGACCACCACTTCTTTTTTCTTTCTGCTTTTTGAAGTTGCGCAGATGTCAGAGGAAGATAAATAAATACTGTTAACAGCTTCTGGAAGCATAATGTGCTTTGAAAGAGTGAGTCAAAGCTCGAGCCAGGGTTTATGGCCTCAGCAAGTCGAGGTTTTCCTGATGACAAAATGAGGCCTTGGGGTTTTGGAGGAAGCTTTCTTGAAGAATGAGCACAGCCAAGAATGGTGCTACACTTGGGACTCTCCTTTGTCAATAGAAAAAGACAAAGGACCCGTTTATAAAATGGATATCAAGTAGCAGATTAGAGGGACATAGTTGTGTCACCGGTATGATGGTTGTAACTGCAAGTTGTCCAGGTTCTTGGTGTTTTGAACAAAGAGTTGGACAAAACGCCCAGCAAAGCAAAGAAAGAATGAGGCAACAAAAGAACAAAAGCAGGGATTTATTGAAAACGAAAGTACACTCCACAGCGTGGGAGCGGGCTGAGCAGCAGCTCAAGGGCCTGGATATAGAATCTTCTTGGGTCCAAATACTCCCTAGAAGTTTCCCATTGGCCACTTCATGCTCACTTCATGTAAATGAAGTGGTAGCCTGCAATCAGTCTGATTGGTTGCAGAAAGCCAACCAGAGGCTGAAGTGAAGTTACAAAGGTCACACTCCTGTGCAAACATCTGGTTGGTTGCAAAAAGCAACCAATCAGAGGCTAGAGTGAAGTTACAAAGTTATACTTCTATGAAAAGGAAGACTTAGCCGGCAATCAGTCTGATTGGTTGTGGACAGCAACCATTCATAGGCTGGAGTGGAGTTACAAAATTACAAATGAAGACTTGACCGGCAATCAGTCTGATTTGTTGTGGACAGCCAGTTTCCCATCTGACATGCAGAAAAGGCAGGGGGTTTGCAAAGGGAGTAGCTTCTGGTCCTTTTGTATTTTTTTTTTCTTTTTTTTAGTAGAGACAGGAGTTTTCACCATGTTAGCCAGGATGGTCTCAATCTCCTGACCTTGTGATCTGCCTGTCTCGGCCTGTCAAAGTGCTGGAATTACAGGTGTGAGCCACCGCACCCAGCTGCTTCTGGTCCTTTTATTACTTAGGCATGAAAAGTTAGGGTTTTCCTTTCAATTTAGTCCTAGGAAGTTGGCGTGAAACAGCCTTAGGTTCCCTGCCTCCAGACCCTATTCTCCTGCCTCAGTTGAATTGTATTTCAGCAATTGAAATCAGCTAATTGAGGACAGACACCTCATATATGTTACCCACCTACTCTCCCTAATATGTAGAATGCCTATATATAAAAATAATAGCAAGAAACAATAATTACAACTTATTGACACCATGTGTGCCCTGTACTAGCATCACCTCCATTTTATGTGGGAAAGAACTGTGTTGGAGGGTGAAGTCACTAGCCCAATATTACACAAGTCTTTTAACTACAGAGTCAGCTTTCTTAACCACTGTAGCCCACTGGGGTTGGAATAAGGCTTTGGAATATCTTCTGGGGTTAACGGGGGAATTCTTGAAAGTTTTCTCAACAGGAAAGTCACGAAAAAGTGGTATTGCTGCTGGAAGGCAGGATGGTTTGGCAACTTTTGAACTGTGGTCTGACTGTGAAGTGATAAGAGTCTGAATTAATATGCTCAATTAGAGTCAAAAGGAGAGGCAAGATGGAAGACTCCCTGAGAAGGAATGGGTGATCCTTGAGACATGGGCACTGACCAGATGTGGGAATTAGGGAAAGGAGGGAGTCAAAGATGAATCCAAGATCTCCAGAGTAGTGTTAGAATGCTTGTGCCATGAATAGAAATGGGGAAATAGGAGATTAAGCCAATTTGGAAAGACTTCTTGGCCTGTGTTGGTGGCAGGGCACTGCCCCACAAAGCATACTGGTTAGTGGGAAATGTGGCAGCTCTTTCTTCATTGTCAGAGCCTTTGTTTTACTACACAGAAGCTTAAAACGCTGGATGCTTGCTTTCCTAGACTCCCTTGCATGTGACTGAGATCCAGTCATGAGGCACAGGTGGATACTTATTGGAAAGATTTTTCTCTCTGATAATAAAAAGTCTAGCAAGAAAAACCTCTTCCTGCTTTGGGTTTCAAATGCAAGGATACCATGATGTCATGCGGGGAGCTGCTGCAGCCATTTTGCAGTCTTGAGGGACAGACCAAGAAAATTAGGGGAAGCTGACTCAGAGCCCTGACACTGGGGAGCCCCTGAAACAACACCAGGACTGTCTGCCTCTCTTATGTGAAAAAAGCACCCCCCAACCCTGGTCAAGCCATTTTTAGATGAGTTATTTTGTGATTTGCAGCCAGAGCATCCAAATTGATGCAGACTTTGTGCAGGTCACAGATCACCTTGATCTAAGCTTTGCTGTGTTTTCTATTTTGGATATTAATTTTGGAAAGACACCATGTGGGAAATGATCATCACAATTGCCCACTGAAGCCTCCAAAATAGTAAGAGTTCCAGAAAGAGAGAGAGAGAATGCACTTTGGATACCATTTCTAGAAAATGAGGGCTTTTTAACAAAAGTCTGTAAAGGCCAAACAGCCTGGCCCAGATCTTAGGCCCGCTTTGCTGCTAGGTGAGAGCCTCTGTTAGGTTTCAATAGTGCAATGTGCTTCTCAAATGACAAGGGGCCCATTAGTAAATTAAACATTCCCATAGCCCCTAGATACAAACTGGGCGAAAGAAGTATTTTCCGTTTTCAGAACTGCTGCTCTTTTCATTTGCTTCTTCCCACCTTCCTTGACATTTGCTGGTGTCTGCTGCCAGGAAGGCATGTTTAGCTCAGTGATGGATGTGCACTAATGAGAATTAGCCTGCTTTGTGGAGCTTTTGAATCAGAGCAAGTATGCTGTTCTGAAGGGCTGAATGACTGGTTGATTGAAAAGTAATTGATTGCAGAATTTCAAAATGAGATTCAAAAGGTACATTACAAACTAGATTTCACAAAAGCCAACTTTCTTTGTCATGTTCTTCTTTTCGGTCATTTTATCCTTTTTAAGTTTACAAAATTATTTTAGAATTTAGTACCAACTTCACCATCTGATTCCTGAAGCTTGGGGTATTATATACATATAAAGTTTATGATAAATTCTCATGATAAGGAAAAAAACCCTATGCTACATAGATTCTAGTCCTGACTCCGCATTAATAACTGCCCCTCAGGGAAAATTGTTTAACTTTTCTGAGCTCCCATTGTTGTTGACAAAAATGTTTGAATAAATCATGCATGAGATCCTATACATGTGAACTTAGACTTTCTATGGTAAGACACAGATTCTCATATTCTACATGGTGTTGGGCTGGGGGTCTTCCCTATGCTCCTCTCTGAGAAAACACTCCTGCAGACAGAGAGCAGGCAAAGAAGCCTCTTGCTAGAGGCGTAATCTCAACAAAATTTGGTTTTGATCGTGGGATTCTGGGTGGAGATGCTAGATAAAAGATGATGCAGCTGGGCACGGTGGCTCACGTCTATAATCCTAGCACTTTGGGAGGCCAAGGCGGGTGAATCACCTGAGGTCAGGAGTTTGACACCAACCTGACCAGCATGGTGAAACCCCATCTCTACTAAAAATACAAAAATTAGCTGGCCATGTTGGTGGGTGTCTGTAATCTCAGCTACTCGGGAGGCTGAGGCAGGAGAATTGCTTGAACTCGAGAGGCGGCGGTTGCAGTGAGCCAAGATCGTACCACTGCACTCCAGCCTGGGCAGCAACAAGAGTGAAACTCCATCTCAAAAAAAAAAAAAAAAAAAAAAAAGCCTAGTTACATTTGAATTTCAGATAAACAAGGATTTTATTTTTAGTATAAGTATGTCCCAAACATTGCATGTGGTATATTTATACTAAAACATTATTCATTGTCTAGTTGAAATTTGAATTTAGCTGGGAGTCCTGTATTTGTATTGGCTAACTCTGGCAACCCTGATTCTGAGAGGAATAATTGATGGTAATGGCCTGAGCCTAAATTGCTCAAAATAAGCAAAGGAGGAGCTGCAGAGGATTCTTAGGTCTTGGTAGATATGGTGTCCTGGGAGGGGCTGAGTAAGTTCGGCTAAAGGTGAGGGGAGTGAAGGGACTGAGATACCTATTAGGAGCCTGGCTAGGATGAGAACCCTCCCTCCTTTCTTCCTCACCCATTCTTAAGTATCTCCTCTACCCACTTTCCTTTTATAAACCTTAATTAGCTTTAACGTAAAGTGAAAATATTGGCTGGGTGTGGTGGCTCATGCCTATAATCCCAACATTTTGGGAGGCCAAGGTGGGCGGATCACAAGGTCAGGAGTTCGAGACCAGCCTGGCCAACATGGTGAAAGCCTGTCTCTACTAAAAATACAAAAATTAGCCGGGCATGGTGGTGGCCACCTGTAATCCCAGCTACTCAGGAGACTGAGGCAGGAGAATCGCTTGAAACCGGAAGGCAGAGGTTGCAGTGAGCTGAGATTATGCCACTGCACTCCAGCTTGGGCAACAAGAGCGAAACTCCATCTCAAAATAAATAAATAAAGTGAAAATATTAACTTTCTATGATAGGCTGTCGTTTTGGCATCCTTTTTACGGTCCTTGTTCCTAATTTTGAAATGAGTAGGTGGGCCTTATTTTTCTCATTCTCCCTGCTCACGGCCCCCTCCCTAATTCAATTAATATCTGCTGGTGTGTGCCCCAGATTGATTTTTTTTTTTTTTTTTGCCCTCTGTGGACTAGTTATTTCTCAACAGAAAAATGATTGCCAAATTTCTGAAATTCTTTTCTAAACTTCTGAACCTTTTCAGGTGTTATTTATGCTCATCATTCAGTTGTTTGTACATTCTTCACTCACATAGCAAATCTTTAGGAAGTAAAAGAATTGCACTAGGGTTTTACCCTGGTATGTAGCTGTGTGGAGCACTTCAGAGGCAGAATTAACATTGTGCGCTACTAGTTTTGTTCCTGTTTGTCAAACAAGATCACTTAACACCTCTGCATTGGGTAACCATGCTTTCCCATGAAGCGAGAGGACTGCTGAGCTTGAGCAATGGCGGGGACCTCTCCCAGATGGTAAGTGTTTTAGGGCACAAGGTCATTATATTAAAAGTAGCAAGAGAATGAACGGGAATCAGGCGGAACATACTGATACTGACACATGTGTGGCACAAGAAATTGCTAAGGTAGGTGCCTGATTGTAAGGGGATGTCCCCTCCAAATATTGGCACTTGAAAGCAGCCACAAAACCTGGTATTTTAGTTATTTATCCTGAGGGTGAGTAGTGGGAGGGACCTTTCGTGGTACCCTCTGTGTGGTGCTTGCTGTGGTCCTTGTGTTGTAGCCTTTGATGTCCAATGTGCAAGATACAGAATTTGGCAAATAGAGGTTGTTTGTCAAGGTTGGTTCTAAAGGGGCTGCCTAAGTTTGTCATCTATGCAACATAATTCAAAGGCCTGTTCTGTTAAAAAACAAACAAACAAACTCTTAACTACCTCAGAACCACGAGTGAATGCAGAACATTTATTCAGAACAGCTTTTTTCTATTTAGGCACCAAGGCAACTAAAAAGAAAATGATGGCCCCACCATCTGGGAGCTTACAAAATTAAGCAGATGGTTAAAACGCGGTGTAACAAGAGGTGTGGTGATAGATCACACTGGGTTAGGAGCCTGCTGGAGGCGCGCAGTACACTGAGGACTTCCGCAAAGAGAGATGCCTGTAGACGCAGGAGATTGTAAGCGTGGACACTGTAAAAGCTGCTATTGGTGCCATGCCCAGGTCCCCTTAACTGGATGGGTATCCCCAGCTGTAAGCTGTTGTATTGGCTGCTGAGGCTCACAGCTGCACTCTCTTGTGGAAAATTGTGTTCTGCTGAAAGGAGCAAAAAAATGAGGTTACGTACCTTCCCCCCAGGGATGGCCTAGAACCAATGACTGATCAATAAGAAAGTACAAAAATCTGGCCTTCTTGCATCAAAGCAGACAACTCTGTGTGCCCTTCCTGCTCCAGAGATCTGATGCGATCAGGCTGAGAACAGACTTCAGCTGGAACCACATTTTCACTTCCATGCCTTTCTGCTTCCTTCATTGCCCTATAGGATTCTCCCAAGAACATCCCTCAGTACATTGCTTGTAATGAATCCCTGTCTCTGACTCTGCTCCTAGGAAACCCCTGATAGCAGAGAAGCAGAAGTTGAGCTCTTCTGGTGTTGAGGGCTCATTTTTCCTGATGTGGGGAGAGGGAATAGACGAAGTGGTTGGGAACATTGGTGAAGGTCTGATGTGAGGCATGTGAGCAACGTGGAGAATGGGAGCAGTGTCTGATATCAACTTAGGTGAGAGACTACCATATGTGTATGGCACCAGTCTGTATTGTGGTATCATTTTCTTCAGCACTCAGCAGCCTGGGGTATAAAAACACAGACATAGATGACACAAGGTTGTAGTTCTGGCAGGTGGATGCCATAGGAAGTCAAGGAACCAGGCACGACAAGAAAGGACTTGAAGATAGGAAGGAATGACTAGTTTGAGAGAAAATGGAGGTGTCAGTGGACCAAAGCTGTTCATACAAGGGAAGGATATGTGTGATGACCAAAACAGGTAACACGTGTCAAGATTAGGAGGTTAGGCTAGTGTGTTGAGAGTTTGGAACAGGAGAACTTAAGGTTTGAAGGTTTAAGCATTTCTGCCTAATGACATGACTAGGATATGCCACAGCACAGGTGTGTGAGTGAATTGGAGGGTGTGCTTCTGGGGTGAGGAGGGCAGGGCACTGCAGTGTTAGGGAGCTGGATGGTCCATCCTCTTGGACACTGCCAGCACTGAGCCCCAGTAGTGGCCCAAGGAATTCACACTGCACATGCAGCTGTTACCTGCCCCAAGTCCCAGAGATGCCATCACTTCCTGTGTCAGGCCTTCGTGGAGCAGGTGTCCCTAATGAAGGCAGTGGGCAAAGACAAATGACTTGGAGGTATGGAATTTCCCAAGGAGACCCTTTTGTGGTGGTATGGAAACCAAACCACTTGTTAACAGGTTACATATTTCCCATCTTTCTGTTTTCATGCTGACATAGGTGTTCTTGGACTCATTGACCCTCCTGGTAAATCTCCCAGTCAGGAGAGATCCACCCTTATTGGACCTCATTCCATTATCCTCCTATGTATTTCGACTTGCTGTCCTTGTCTCCTAATCATCTCAATGACCCAGGCATTGAAGAATGAAGAGCGCCATGATATTGTAAGAGAAGCAGTTTGATGTAGTAGACAGGGTCATGCTTTTCCTTCTGCCTGGATTGTTCCCTATTCCCTTCCTCATTCAGTCAATTCTTACTCATCCTTTCCTTTTGGCTTAAATGTCTCTCTTCTCCCCAGAGTATTTCAGAGTCCACTTCTGTATTATATACTCTCAAAGCACCTTATTCCCCTTTGTGACTCTTATCACAATTGTAATTAAACAAACAAAAAGATTATTTCATTACTTAAGGTCTATCTGACTTGATGGCATGTAACCTCTATAAGGATAAGGCTGTCTGTGTTATCCCTAGCTGCTAGCATGGTGCCTTACATAAAGAATGTGCTTAATAAATATTTGTAGAACAAATAAGAGACGTATATGGAACTGAGAGTCCATTTCTGTTTTAAGGCATGTTCCTATTTAGCTGTGTGATCTTGGACAAGTCACTTCAGCTCTCTGAGCAAAATAACTTCTTACTCACTTTGACATTGTATGATTTCTGATTTCACAGTCTATCAGCCAAACACCTTAACAACTCTTAACCCCAACAGTATGTCTGGGCTAACTAAAAGCATTCATCTGGAACTTCTTAAAGTAGCTTTTTCCTAGAGAAACTATTTTTCCTTGTGTTTCAGTAATCTCTTTCTAAGTAAAAAAAATTCCCACATTTAGTGGCTTAAAACAATAATTTGCTCTCTCAAGTAAACAAGAAAAAAGTAATAATAAAGATCAGAGTGGAAATCAATAAAATAGAAAAATAAAAACAGAGGAACATGACATAGAGACTGTGCAATGTTTGGGGAAAGAATATCCAAGGCAGAGGTACTGCTAATCCACAGGTCCTACAGCAAGGCATGCCTGACATGTTTTTTAAAATCAGAAAAGAGGGCTGGGTGCAGTGGCTCATGCCTGTAATCCCAGCACTTTGGGAGGCTGAGGTGGGCAGATCACCTGAGGTCAGGAATTCGAGACCAGCCTGGCCAACATGGTGAAACCCTGTCTCTACTAAAAATACAAAAATTATCTGGGCGTGGTGGCAGGCACCTTTAATCCCAGCTACTTGGGAAGCTGAGGCAGGAGAATCGCTTGAACCTGGGAGATGGAGGTTGCAGTGAGCCGAGATTGCGCCACTGCACTCTAGCGTGGGCAACAGAGCAAGACTCCGTCTCAAAAATAAATACATAAATAAAATAATAAAAAGATAAAATAAAATAAAAATCAGGAAAGAGGTCGTGCATGGCTGGAGCAGAGCACCCAAAGTGTATTGAGCCCCTGGTCAATGTGAGGACTTCGGCTTTTCCTTTGAGTATGATGGGAAACCCCTGGATGGTTTTAGCAGGGCAGCAATGCAATTTGAAGTCCTCAGCTCTCTCCTTCTGTGTCAATTATAGTTTGTTCTCTTGCCTCTAGTCATACAAAGTTGTATTTCCCTGGATTGTGAGACAGAAAAATCTAATTCTATATGATCAGAGATAGGCTGTTGCTTTGGGCAGGTTTTTATTTCATGTTTATAGATTAAGAGTTTGCACTTTCAGTTCCCAGGGAGTTCACACAGATGGGGTGACTGCTTTGTCTTAATTGCAATTGTCATGATGTATGCGTACTTTCCTAGAACTGGACTGAGGCTCAGATGGATAGATAGTTCAAGGAAGATAGATTAACAGAGAGAGGGAGGGAGAAAGAAAGAGAGAGAGAATAGATTAAATGGATGGATGGATGGATGGATGGTTAGATTAACAGACAGACAAAATAAATGGATGATGATAGGAGGAGGAGAGAGCTCGTCCTCTTTGAGGCAGTGTATAAGGAGGACTGGTTGACTTTTTCTTTCTTTGTGAATCACAAACAGAGTTTAGAAGTGGCATGGTTTCATTAATGCTACCTTAATTAATATCCCCTTAATCATCAAGTATATTCCATTTTGACAAAATAGAAACTGAATTCCTTCTTATCTCCCAAAGGCAATGGAAAGGCTAGAGAGAGCTGGCACTGTGCTATTACAAGCAGATGAGCGGCATATTTGCTGAATAACGAGAGTAGCTAACAGTACTGAACTTTGCCCTTTTGGTGTGGGACTCTTTCTTTCCTGAATGTTCAATAATGTCTGGCTCTTTTCCTTTGTGTTCTGGTTTTATGCAAACACAAATTACACTCTTGTTGACTTCACTGTAACCCATGAAATTAAAGAAGGGGAAATTGGAGTCCTATAGAAGGCAGTTTCACCAGTCCTGCCTCTTGGATTTGTGCGATGGAAACTGAGAACAGCTGTATTTTTCTAACCAATTTTATGAGAAAAGAAGTGTCTCCAGCAGTAATCAGCACAGGCACATGATAGGAACAGACAGAGATGCTGCTTTAAAATCATATATTCTAGAGCTGAAAGCCATCTAAGAGAGCATCCAATTCTCCCTCATTGTATAAATGAAGAAAGTAACTAAAGCTCGGAGGTACTTGTTCACACTTCTTGAGTATATACTAATTATGGGAAGCAACGTGGCATCACAGAAATACCACAGGCCTTGTGGAAGTCTGTGTGGGAATCATAGCTCTGCCACTTCCTAGCTGCTGTGGCCGTTGGGCAAATTATATTATCTCTTTGAGCCTTCTCTCATCTGTCCCTACTTCATGGGCTGGTTGTAAGAATCACATGACATAAAATATAAAGCCCTGGCACAAAGTAGATAGTTAATAAATAGTAGTTATGATTAGCTCGCTTTTGTTGCCAGTGACAATACAGAGTAAAAACCATCTCAGCAAATACTTAGTATAACAATAGGATTTTAAAATGTCAACCAATGGCAAACTTGTTTGAAGTAAATTTCAATATACTGAAATTCCAATATAATTCAGGGAAACAAACATTTTTATATAAAATATTGTGCTATATACTAGAGTTAGTTCAAAAATAAGAACAAGGTCTGGGTTCTGCTTTTAAGGAAATGAGAGTAGACATGCACGCTTGGCTGCCTTTCAGTGAGGGCTGTGGGACGGGCCACTGGGGAGGAGGGGACATGGGTCTCTGGGTGCACAGAAGAGGTTCTTCCTGGACAAGGAGCTCAGGGAAGTCTTCACAGAGAAAGTAACATTCGAGAGGTTTTTAGAAGGGTCTAGAAAAACAGATTGAGGGACATTCTTATTGAAGGGGGCCCCATAATTACAAATACAAAGTATATTTAGATTTAACCAACTCCTCTGTTTAAATAAGCATAGAATATGTGAAGGGCAAAGCTTAAAATAAAAATGATAGCTACCACTTACGGAATTCACTCATGTATTCACTCTTTTGCTCGTTGTGCAACTCTGTGAGGTAGATTATTATCTCCATTTTGCCAAAGAGGAGACAGGCATGGGCAGGTTAAATGTGTTGCCTAAAGGCCTCACAGCTGGTAAGCAGTACCAAACTTGAATTCAGGTCATCTGACTTCAGAGTCCATGCTCCAGTTCGGACATTAGACAGTGAGCTTGACTTTTTCTGCTAGCCGCTCCAGATCTATACCCTCCTCTTCTCCCTGCTGCTCGGGGACCCAGGGAGCTGAGCTGTGTGGGCTCTGTCAGCATGCTCCCTTGGCCCTGGTTTCCCGTCATAATAATGGAGGGAAATGGGAGATGGGGCCTCAGGTTTGCCAGGGCTGTATCCCTTTGTTAGAGGACACAGCTCCTGTTGGCCAGCCGCTCCTGCAGCTACAGGTCTCCCTGTGTTGAAAAACTCTTCTGTCTCCTTGTCCCAGGACAGCTAATGCTAGCCTCAGAACACTTCACCATCTCATGTTGGTTCCTTTAACCCTGTCCCTGTCTCAGTGAAGATCGGAATTTGGGGGTTATAGGATAATCTCCTGTTCAGCTTTAGTGGATACTACCAAATAGTTTCCCAAAGTGGTTATACCATTTTTTTTCCTACTAGCAGTGTAGGAAAGTTTTAGTTGCTTCCCCCTTTTGCCAACTCTTGGTATTTTCTGTCCTTTTCATTTTAGCCATTCTAGTGGGTATACAGTAGTATCTCATTTGTGATTTCAGTTTTCATTTCTCTGAGAACTACGGAAGTTGGATACCTTTTCATGCGTTCATTGGCCATTTGAATATCTTTGGTAAAGTATCTAAATCTTTTACCCTTTTTCTTTTCTTTTTTTTCTCTTTCTTCTCCCTCTCTCTCTTTTTTTGTTTTTGAGACAGTGTCTCTCTATTGCCCAGGCTGGAATGCAGTGGAGTGATCCCAGCTCACTGTAACTTCAAACTCCTTGGCTCAAGAGATCCTCCCACCTCAGCCTCCATAGTAGTTGGGACTACAAGCGCACACCACCACACTTGGCTAATTTTTAAAATTATTTTGTAGAGATGGGGGGTGGTGAGTCTTGCTATTTGCTCAGGCTAATCTTGAGCTCCTGGCCCTCAAGAAATCATCCTGCCTCAGCCTCCCAAAGTGCTGAGATTATAGGTGTGAGCCACTGTGCATGGCCTTTTTGCCCATTTTTAAATTAGATTGTCTTTTCTTTTGGATTATGAAGTTATTTATAGATTATGAGTAAAGTCCTCTGGCAGAGATATGTATTACAAATATCTTCACTCTGAGGCTTGCCTTTTCGTTCTCTTAAGCATATATCTTTTGATGAAGAGATGTTTTTAATTTTAATATACTCTATACATTTTGTTTCTTTATGTTACTATTTGTAAAAATAATAAGAAATACACATATTGCTCTCGGCCCACAGTCCCTGATACAGAGATCTTAAAACCCTTGTAATTTCCTAAGCAATAAGGATGCTAGGAGAACCTTTTGTTCTAATATTCGAACTTTTACTCTGGTTCCTGACTTTTAAAGTCCTTAGGAATTTTAGAGCTTTTAAAGTTCTTAGGAATTTCCTGGGCGGCAGGAGCATCGTTTAATAAGGTAGCTCTTGGTGGACTCCTGGATGGGAGCTGGTCACCATAAAGACTAAGCCATAATTATAAGCTGGGGTCTTTCAGCCCTAACCCACCAACTTGCCACAATTCTCCAGAGAAGGGAAAGGGGCTAGAAATAAAGTTAATCACTGATCATGTCTACATGATAAAGCCTCCATAAAAATTCCTAAACTATGGGATTCAGAGAGCTTCTGGGTTGACAAACACATCTGCATGCCAGCAGGGTGGTATACCCCAACTTCATGGGCATAGGAGAGCCTGCACATGGGACCCTTTCAGACCTCGCCCTATGTATCTTTTCATCTGGCCAGTCATCTGTATCCTTTATTATATCCTATAAACATAAGTAAAGTATTTCCCTGATGCTGTGGTTTGAATGTTTATCCCCTCCAAGCTCATATTAAAGCTTAATCCCCAATGTGGCAGTATTGAGAAGTGGGGTCTTTAAGAGGTCTCGAGGGCTCTACCCTCATGAATGAATTAATCCATTGATGGATTAATGGGTTATTACGGTACTGGAACTGGTGGCTTTATAACAAGAGGAAGAGAGACTCAGCTCTCTGGCATGTGATGCCCTGTGCCGTCTCGGGACTCTCCAGAGTCCCCGCCATCAAGAAAGCCCTCACCGGATGCAGCCCCTACACCGTGGGCTCCTTAGCTTCCATAACTGTAAGAAATAATTTCCTTTTCTTTATAAATTATGCAGTTTCAGATATTCTAAGCAACAGAAAATGCACTAAGACACCTGAGTTCTGTGAGACACTCTAGCAAATTAATCAAACCAAAGTGGAGGTCATGGGAATCCGATGGATAGCTGGTCATTCAGAAGCAGAGGCCACATTCTGTGCTTGTGACTGGCATCTGAAGGGGGGTGGGGGCAGTCTTGTGGGACTGAACCCTCAACTTGTGGGACCTGACACTATCTCCAGGCAGATAGTGACAGAATTCAATTGAATTAGAGGATACTTAGCTCATGTCCACTGTAGAATCTGCCAGAGAATTGCTTGGTGTGTGGGGAAAACCCCCCACCCTCTGGCATCAGAAGTGTTGAATGATTTCGTGAGAGTAGAGAGATTCAAAGAACCATTGGTTTTACCTATATCCTGACATGGCTTTGTATGGTTTTTAAAAAGGCATGTTTGCTACTACAATATCACAAGAATGTTTTCCTGTGCTTTATTCTAAAAGCTTTCTGGTTTTATCTTTCATATTTGGATCTGCAATTCATTTGGAATTGATTTTTGTGTGTGATGTGAGATTAGAGTCCTGACACGTTTTTTCTCTCATATGGCTATCCAGTGAACCTAGAACCTTTTATTTAAAAGATTCTCTTTTCCATCAGTTCACTGCAATGTCATACTTTTCATGAATCAGGTGACTGTATACATATGGTTGTTTTCTTGTATGCTATGTTCTATCCCACTGGTCTATCTTCTTGTCTATCCTCGTGCCTATATTATACAATCTTGATTATTATGGCTTTATAATGACTCTTGATAACTGGAAGTGGAAGTCTTCCAGCTTTGTTCTTGAAGATTGCCTCAGCTATTCTTGGTCCTTTGCATTTTCATATGTATTTTAGAAATAGTTTGTCAACTTCCACACACACACACACACACACACACACACACACACACACACACATGCCTAGAGTTTGGTGAAGATTGTGATGAATCTATAAATTCATAGAAAATTGACATCTAAACATTTCAATTCATGAACGTTATGTTTAGGTCTTCTTTAATTTTCCCAGTAATATTTTGTGGTTATCAGTGTAAAGTTCTTATACATATTTCATTAGATTTATTCCTATGTGTTTGATTTGCTATAGTAAATAGTATTCTTTTTAAAATGTTGTCTTTTGTTTGTTGCTATTATATATATATTTTTTGAGACAGGGTCTCACTTTGTCACCCAGGCTGGAGTACAGTGGCGTGATCTCAGCTCACTGTAACCTCTGCCTCCCAGCTTCAAACAATTCTCATGCCTCAGCCTCCCAGGTAGCTGGGATTACAGACGTGGACCACCATGCCCAGCTAATTTTTGTGTCTTTAGTGGAGACAGGGTTTCACCACGTTGGCCAGGCTGGTCTCAAACTCCCGAATTGAGGTAATCCACATACCTCGGTCTCCCAAAGTGCTGGGATTACAGGTGTAATCCTGTACGGTGATTGGCCATATAATTGATTTTTGTATATTCACCCTTTGTCTAGTGATCTTGTAAACTCAGCAAAGTATATCTGTGGAAGGCATTTGGTAGATATCCTTTATTGGTTTAAGAAAATTATCTTCTATTCTGTTTTTCTACACTTTTGTTTAAAACGATGAATGTGTGCTGACTTTTATTAAAGACTTTTCCATCTCTTAAGATGTCCAACCCTGTTTTGACTCAGCTCTAGGACCCAATTCTATAGCCCTTTCCCTGGTCTTGGCTTTATCCCCACAGTCACAAAAACTCCATGAACAAAAAGGGACAAACAAGGACCTGAACCGAAGAAGTGCCAGTAAACATGGAAAGGAAGAGACAACTGTAAGAGATTTTGATGCTCTGCAATATAAATGTTTTGTACAGTCCCAGATGTGTTGAGAGAGAAGCCGACTTCTCAAAAAAAATTTTTTTTTTTGAAACGGAGTTTTACACTTGTTGCCCAGGCTGGAGTGTAATGGCACGATCTCGGCTCACTGCAACCTGCACCTCCCAGGTACAAGCAATTCTCCTGTCTCAGCCTCCCAAGTAGCTTGGATTACAGGCATGCGCCACCATGCCTGGCTAATTTTTTTGTATTTAGTGGAGACAGTGTTTCACCACGTTAGTCAGGCTGGTAGTGAACACCTGACCTCAGGTTATCCACCTGCCTCGGCCTCCCAAAGTGCTGGAATTACAGGCGTGCGCCAAAATGCCCGGCCGACTTATCAATTTTTTAAACTCCTGCCTCCTTTTGATAAACATAAAAAATCCACATCAAACTTTTGTTTAATGTATGTATTATGGAAACAATAAGCTATTTTCCAAATATAAATTTTAATATGATTAAGCTTCTTGAACTTTTAAATATAGATTGCCCTTATTAGAGATTAATAATATAGTATGTGTAAAAGCAAATTACACATTCTATAATCCCCCGTCCCTAAAGTCCGATACATCCTCCCTAAAAGGGTACTCTTCTCCCTCACTTTCTCCTAATTGAAACTCATTGAAATAGCATCTACATACAACATCACTGCATTGTGGAGGGGCAGATAAGCTGGTTAAGCAATCTATCATTACTATCATCTGGATGTCCCAGGATGGTTGGGGTAAGTAGAAATGTATGAAGACTCTAACTGGCAATGGGATTTTATCATTGAAAAGTGCAGAGCTGGCCAATTCAGACCCAAGTTGCAGGTGTACCTGGGAGAATACACACTTGTGGGTTTTCAAATTTACTAATATTTAAGCAGTTTGATTCTCTACAATTACTTCAACATTTGACTATTGGGCTTGAATTTAATGAATCCTGGTGCCCTCTTGTGGACATGAGAGAATGTACAAAGAGTATAGCTTTGAGTTCTTTTCATTTTAAGGATTACTTTGTGTACCCATGTCCCATTAACCTAAGATAACTCAATAGGTAGAAGATCTCAAGTCACACAGCCAGGCATAATGTTGCCAATTATAAGCCCTGTGAACTTAAGATTCCTTATCTGATAAATGGCAGTAACAATAGTACCCACCTTACTAAGGTTCTTGAGAAGATTAAAGATTTAAGGAAATTCCCTTCCATTCCTACTTTCCTAAGATTTTGTTTGAAACCATGAATAGGTATTGACTTTTATCATATGTTTTTTCTGCATTTTTAAAGATGTACACTTCTGTTTTGACTCAGCTCTGGGACCCAACACTACAACCCTTCTCCAGGCATGGCTGTACCCCTACTTTATACATCCATACATACAATTGGCCTTCTGTATCTGTGGGTTCTGCATCTATGGATTCAACCAACCACAAATTGAAAATATTTGGGAAAAAAATAATAAATAATAATACAACAATAAAAATAATACAAATTTTAAAATAATATAGTATAACAACTATTTACAAGCATTTACCTTGTATTAGGTATTGTGACTTTTTTTTTTTTTTGAAACAGGGTCTAGCTCTGTTGCCCAGGCTGGAGTGCAGTGGCATGATCATAGCTCACTGCAACCTTGAACTCTTGGGCTCAAATAATCCTCCCACCTCAGTCTTCCAAAGAGACTACAGGTTCATGCTACTATGCCTGGCTAATTTATTATTATTATTAGTTTTTGTAGAGATAGGGTCTCACTATGTCTCCAACTCCTGGCCTCAAGTGATCCTTCTGCCTCCTCCTCCCAAAGTGCTTGGGATTACAGGTGTGAGCCACCATGCTCAGCCTAGAGATGATTTAAAGTATATGGAAGGATGTCATCAATGATAGACTGGATAAAAAAATGTGGCACATATACACCATAGAATACTATGTAGCCATAAAAAAGGATGAGTTCATGTCCTTTGCAGGGACATGGATGAAGCTGGAAACCATCATTCTCAGCAAACTAACACAAGAACAGAAAACCAAACACTGCATGTTCTCACTCATAAGTGGGAGTTGAACAACGAGAACACATGGACACGGGTTGGGGGGAGGGCATCACACACCAGGGCCTGTCAGGTAGTGGGGGGCTGGGGGAGGGATAGCATTAGGAGAAATACCTAATATAGATGATGGGTTGATGGGTGCAGCAAACCACCATAGCACGTGCATACCTATGTAACAAACCTGCACGTTCTGCACATGTAGCCCAGGACTTAAAGTATGATAAAAAACAAAAAGTATAAAAATAAAGTATATGGAAGGATGTGTGTGTGTCATATGCAAATACTATACCATTTTATATAAGGGACTTGAGCATCCATGGATTTTGGTGTCTGTGGATGAGGGGGCCTGGAACCAATCCCTCACAGATACTGCAGGATGTATCTTAGCCTGGCACATAGTGGGCTCTCAATAATGTTATCTGTGTTTAGTATCAATCATCTTAATCAATTATCAATCCCTTAAAGGAAAGGGAAGGGTATGAAGGATATAGTATCCCAAAACAGAGTGGCTACAGATACTAGTACCCTCTCCTCCCCAGTCCCATCCTACCTCATTCCTGATTCCCTGCAGCAACTACTCAACTCTCAACTATTTCTTTTTATATTTATCATCATATTTTTAATAACATGTTTTATGGATTTTCTTCATTTTTTTGTCCATATGTAGGTATTATCTATTGACTTTCTATTATGGAAGATGAACGTTTAACTCTCTTATAGCACTCCCTCCATACTTCCTTTCCCCCATTTATGATCCCATGTATGTAAAAATAATGTACTCTATTTTATATATTTGGTCCTCTCCATAATAATCAAAAATATGGACCAAGGCACAAAAGGTGAATACTAAAAAACGGAACCTTGTTTCACATTATTAATGTCAAATAAGCCTGAACTCTTCTTAAATGAAGCAAAGAAAGAATTTATAATGAAAAAGATTATAATTTACAATGATAATGGAGTTATCATATAACTTTATGCAACAAGGAAGAAGAAATAAAAGGAGAAGGTTTTAATCACCTTTGTTGGTCCATGTCTGATCAAGCAGAGGAAAACTAAAAAGGACATAAAATATCTAAACAATTTAATAAATAAATCCAAATGTGATTCCAGATAGACTCATATGACCAAATAACACATGCAAATATTGGCCTTATATGAGGTTATAGAGAAAACTGTTTTCCAAAGCAGCTGCACCATTTCACACTCTAATCAGCAGGGCCAATTTCTCTACATCTTCACCAATACTTGTTATTATGTCTTTTTGATCATAGCTGCCTTAGTGGGTATGAAGTGGTATCTTATTGTGATTTTGACTTGCACTTATTTAATAGTTAAAGATATTGAGCATCTTTTCATGCACTTTTGGTCATTTGTATCTCTTTTTTTTTTTTTTTTTTTTTTGAGATGGAGTCTCACTCTGTTGCCCAGGCTCGAGTGCAGTGGCGTGATCTCGGCTCACTGCAAGCTCCACCTCCCAGGTTCATGCCATTCTCCTGCCTCAGCCCCTCCCGAGTAGCTGGGACTACAGGCACCCGCCACCACGCCTGGCTAATTTTTTTTGTATTTTTAGTAGAGTCAGGGTTTCACCATGTTAGCCAGGATGGTCTCGATCTCCTGACCTCGTGATCTGCCAGCCTCGGCCTCCCAAAGTGCTGAGATTACAGGAGTGAGCCACCACGCCTGGCTGGTCATTTGTATATCTTCTTATCGGAAATGTCTATATAAATCCTTTGCTCATTTTAAAAATTGAATTGTCTTTTTATTGTTGAATTATTATTGAATTCTAAGACTTGTATTCTAGATGCAAGCCCCTATCAGATATATGCTTTACAACTATTTTCTCCCATTGTCAGGGTTGTTTTTATATTCTCTTTATGTTGTCATTTGAAACACAGTTTTAAATTTTGATGATGTCCAATTTATTTTTTTCTTTTATTACTTGTGCTTTTGTAATCATATTCAAGAAACCATTGTCTGATTCCAGGTCATGAAGATTTATGCCAATGTTTTCTTCTGTAAGTTTATAGCTTTAGCTCTTACATTCAGGTTTTTTTGATATTTTAACTTTTTGTCTGTGGTATGAGCTAAGGGTCCAGCTTTTTCTTTGATCTGTGGATATCCAGCTGGCCTAACGTCATTTGTTGAAAACATTATTCTTTTCCCCATTTAATTTTCTTGGTTCCCTTGTTGAAAATCAGTTGACCATAAGTATGAGGGTTTATTTCTGAACTCACAATTCTATTATATTCTATTTATGTCTGTTCTTCTGCCAGTACCATGCTGTCTTGATTACTGTGGCTTTGTAGTAAGTTTTGAATTTGAAAGTATGTCTTCCAACTTCTTTCTTCTTTTTCAAGATTGTTTGGATATTCTGGGTCCCTTGAGTTTCCATGTGAATTTTAAAATCAGCTTTTCAGTTGCTGCAAAGAAGCCAAGTGAGATTTTAATAGGGATTACATTTAATCTGTAGATCAAATTGGGGAATATTGCCATCTTAACAATATAAAGCCTTCCAATCAATGAACGTGGGATGTCCTTCATTTATTTAGGTCTTTTAAATTTTCTTTCAACAGTGTTTCATGGTTTTCAGTGTATATGTGTCATGGTACATTTTTGCTGCCATAACAAAATAGCTTAGACCAAGTAATTTGTAAACAGCATAAATTTGTTGCTCATAGTTATGGAGTCTGGGAAGTCCAGGATCAGAGCACCAGCAGATTCAGTATCTGGTGAGGGCTTGCCTTCTTCTTCCAAAATGGCACCTTGTTGCTTGACTTTACCTGGTGGAAGGTGGAAGGACAAAGGAATAGAGCTCTTCCTTCAACTTCTTTCATGACAGCGCTAATCCCATTCATGAGGTTGGAGTGTTCATGACTTAATCACTTCCCAAAAGACACACCTCTTAATACTATCATACTGACTATTAGATCCTAACATGAATTTTGGAGGGACACATACATTCAAACCATAGCAATATGTTTTACATTTCTTTTGTTCAATTTATTTCTAAGTATGTTCTTCTTTTTGAAGCTATGATAAATGGAATTTTTTTAAAATTTCATTTTCAGATTGTTCATTGCCTGTGTATACATATGCCCCCCACAATCCAGCATCCACAATCTTTTTAATAATGATAGGATCCAGTTAGTTTTTGTAGTACAGCTGGCCTTTTGGCCTCTGGTGTAGGGTTTGGAGTAGCTGTGCAGGTACCTGGGGCCTTACTGAAATGCTTATGTATTTCTTGGTCCTTGTGAGGATGAAAGAGCAGGACAATGCTTAGACTTTGGGGGCATCCAGGTCAGGACCTTGCCCTCCAATTATGATCCCCACAACCATTCATTTTGTGTTCTTGGCCAGGAAACTTCATTTTCTTGATCATCTGGCCTGTTGCTGCCACTCATGAATATCCTCTACAGCACAACTTGGTTGAAGGTGGAGTTGGTTCCTCTGGCCAGAAACATGTACCGCTTGACCAACAGCTTTAGATCAATTTCCTGGCTCTTGAGTTTCTGGCACTGGGTTCCTTGTGGCAGGTGTGGACTCCCATGATGGTGCCTCCTACTCAGCCATGTCCAAAAAAGTGAGCACTCTCAGACTCTTTAAATACTTTATTTGGAATTTTTGGACATTTACCCAATTTTTACCTAATTTTTTCCATATAGAATTACACATATTCAGAAGTGAGCTAAGAGTCTTTTTCTTATTTGATCATTTAGGTTACCTTAGGTCTGAAATTCTCAGATATGTATTGCTCTCATCTACTAGATCCTTGAAATTTGCCAAAATTTATATTATTTTTGGCAAAATTGAGCAAATATGAACACTTCCAATGTCAGTGAGGAAGTGTTAAAGTGAGTACTTCCATATACTATTGGTGGGACTGTGAAATGGTGCGGGCACTCTGAAAATAAGTTTGCCAATACCAAAATCCTCAGTAAAGATTGTAATTTTAGACCCCGTACTTTTCCTTCTATAAATCTATCATTAAAATACTGAGATCCAGACCAAGATTTATATATAAGACCTCCTCAGTATTATTTTATAGTACAAACGTGTTGAAATCAATTTTGATGTGCCATAAAAATATTTATCTATGCATTAAAAAAGGCTGAAAGGAAATATATCAAATTGTAATAATGTTATCTCTGAAGAATGGGATGAGGTAAAGTCAGTATAATCAGTAATAAAAATGGGGCAAGAGCACAGATTGTACTAGTTACAGACTTGAGTTTGAGTTCTCTCTCTGCCAGATGTAGCTGAATGACTTTGGGCAAGTTACTTAACCTCTCTAAGCCTCAATTTCCTTAAATATAAGATGGCGATAATAATAGTTATTGCCTTATAGGGTTACTGAAAGAATTGAGTGAGATATACATAAAGTGCTTAGCACAGTAGTTGATCCACAGTGAGTGCTAAGTGTTAGCTCTCGTTGTCATTGGTCACCTGGCCTTGTCATATACAACTGCACAATTCCTTGGAAATGTTTCCACTGAATGAGACACATATGGATTTGGACAGACTGGCTTTTTCTGCCATGTACTTCAATGGCCTTAGTTGTTGAGGACTTGATATGTGCGTGTGATGTGAGTGTGATTGACCAGAGAGGTAGTGTGGCACAGGGGAAAGAACAAGGAGACTTTGGTCCCAATCTAGGTCTTGGTTCCCTCATCAGTGAAGTGAAGGGAGCTGGACTGGAGAATTTCTAAGATCTCTTCTGGCTCTAAAATGTTCATTTCTCACCAGGCACGGTGGCTCACACCTGTAATCCCAGCACTTTGGGAGGCCGAGGCAGGTGGATCACCTGAGGTCAGGAGTTCAAGACCAGCCTGGCCAACATGGTGAAACCCCGTCTGTACTAAAAATACAAAAAATTAGCCAAGTGTGGTGGTTGGCGCCTGTAATCTCAGCTACTCGGTAGGCTGAGGCAGGAGAATCGCTTGAACCTGGGAGGTGGAGATTGCAGTGAGCCGAGATCACGCCACTGCACTCCAGCCTGGGCAACAAGAGGGAAACTCCATCTCAAAAAAAAATAATAATAAATAATAATAATCAATGCCACAGCAATTGTGAATTTAGCCTTTTGTCTCCTAAACACAAGGTGGCAGCAAAAGACAAGGCTCTTGGCTGCCATTTGCCAAAACCAGTAGGATAAGATGGTATTATTTAATTTACACTATGTTATAAAGTAAAAGATCTAGGTGGCTTAAGATCACTACCTGCTCTTAGAGGTTTCTATGAGGCCCAGGTTTAATGTCCCTAGAATTATGCTTTTATCGCTATAATCGGAATTCCCCTACTCTCAATATATCCACTGAAGCCACCACTTAACAACACCTCTGCCTACAATTTCTCTAAGGCTTTTTCTCTCACTTCTACTGCTTCTTGGAAAAATGCCCTTCAAGTTTTCACCTGTGATAAGCAGGGGTCTTGCTGGCAGAATGGCAGCTATGTGCTTTACAAGATAAAAACAACTTCTGTCTTCCAGGATCGGGGAGGATTTGCAGTATGGGGGCTTGGTAGTGCTCTCCCAGGGAATAAATTTCAAATAAAACACCCATGTGTTGCCAGTCTATTCAAATATGTTCCAGTTATAAACAATAGTAGGAAATCTTGATGATCTGTGGGTTGGGTCTCTGTGTTCCTTGATTGGAGCTGGTCACTCCTGGCCAGGTGGGGCTGGAAAAGGATGGTGAGAAAGTGGGAGACAGACCATGAAGTGAGATGGGAAACCCCATTGCAGAAACGGAGTGAGGGGTCTGTCCTCAGGATCTAAAGAAGGTTGTTCTGAAGATCCCTAGGGAAGAGGCCAGGGGCCTAGTTGAGACACAGGTGAGGTGACTCTCAGGAGAAGATTTTCAACCTGAGGTCCGAGGGAGTGGGCCTGAGGCCTAAATAGAAAGATCCTCTTTCTTCAGGGACCTTGGGGATTTCCAGGCAGAAGTTGACCTAAGTGAGGCAGTGGGAGTAGAATGGAAGGGCTAAAAAGATAGGGCCAACGGTCAAATTAAAGGATTGACATGTAGACTAGAAGGAAATTGACACAAGTACCAGGAAGAAGTTGTTTAATGGTTCTGATAGATGCCACATGACTTAAGCAACTGGAAACTGACCTTGCAACCCCTACAATGGCATTGGGCTCATATCCTGAGATTCCAAAGCAGAGGGGATCTCCAGAGGAGAGGAAGGAGGGCAGGTTATAAACAGAGCCTTTTTTTTCAGAGAGGATCCTCTTCCTTCTTTTATTTTCTTCCTGCTAAGTGGTAAGAGCAGAAAATCATTAAGGAAAGCAGCAGAAGAAACTGGGAGATCTGGAATGTGGGCCATTTTCTCACCACAATGTGGGCTTCTTCACTTCCGCAGGATTCTACCTGCTTTAGGGGTCACACCCTCTGCACTTGGGGATCGAGGGACAAGGAGGGAAAATGTTTTAACCTTTAAACTGGTGGCCTTTTTGGTGGTTACTATCTAAATTACCTCCAAAATGATTGGGGGTGGGAAGGGGAAAGAAAACCTAACCTGGACCTAAGGGACTTGTGGTAGGGATCGGATACTGCAATGAGCGTGGAATCATACATTTCTCTTTCAACTTGATGAGGTGCTCCCACGGAGGGACAGTTAGCAGAAAATTTGGTAAAGGCCTTATCACAGACCAGAGATATGACCAACTGGGGTGAGCTTTAAGGAGGAACTAGGGTAGAAAATGGTTAATGTTTTGCTGAAATACAGGGAAGAAACAAGGTGGATTGGATCATAACTAACTTCTTTCACAATGTCATAAAAGTACCCAAACTGTGGAGTGCACCCACATCTACATGAGCAAGTCTTGTGAATTGCTTTGATGCTTGCACCGTGCCATCTCAGGCCTGCCATGGTGCTAAGTTACCCTCCACGGATGCAGGGCTTCCAGCTTCCATCTGAGAGCAGGAGCAGCAGGTTAACTTTGTGTCAAAGACTCATCCTTCCTTTCCTTTGACTTTAAAGGTCCCTTGGTGGAACTTTCTACTGTCGGGTCTTTCATGATTCCCTATCAGAGGTTTTACATGTATGCTTTCGACTCTGAAAGGGAGACAATGCCAGCTAAACACAAGGAAAGCTGTTCAGGCTGAGTGTGGGAGAAGGGGAAGCTGGTTGCTGATTCTAATTCTGATGTTTGAGGGGAAAATAATATGTTTTTTTTTTGAGACAGAGTCTTGCTCTGTTACCCAGGCCGGCATGATATTGGCTCACTGCAACCTCTGCCTCCCAGGTTTAAGTGATTCTCATGCCTCAGCCTCCCGCGTAGCTGGGACTACAGGCACCTGCCACCACGCCCAGCTAATTTTTGTATTTTTAGTAGAGATGGGGTTTTACCATGTTGGTCAGGCTGGTCTCGAACTCCTGACCTCAGGTGATCCGCCCACCTCAGCCTCCCAAAGCACTGGGATTACAGGCATGAGCCACCGTGCCTGGCTGGAAAATAATACTTCTATCTCACTGATCACATTTACCGGTAGTATGCTTTAAGCAGGAAACAAGAACTGGGCAATTGCGGCAGAAAAGCCTTTAAAAGAAAATGACTTCATTGGCATTAGCAAACACCTACAGAGATAATATCTCTGACCTTAGCTGGCAGGCACTGAGAAAATTCTGAGGAATAGAGGAGGAGTCTGGAAGACTTGGGACTTTGATTTTTCTTATCTGGGTCAGACATTGATCTTTAAAAAATGACATACGTTTTATAGTCATTAACTTATCACTTAAAATGTTCTGCTGCTACAGTTCCTGGAGTAGGGGTAGAACCCTTCATTTTATTGAGGACCAAAGACCTACATTAAAAGTAAATCAAAGCCTAAAGGGAAGCAAAAAGCAACTTAATTGACTTCAAAAATTTTTAAGCCGTTCACTGGTTTAAGTAAAAAATATGAAGCATAGTAACAATTTTCAGCCACTCTGGAAAACAGTTTGGAAGTTTCTCAAAAAGTTAAACATGGACTTACCATATGGCCAGGAATTGCACTGCTAGGTAAATACTCAAGAAAAATGAAAACATACATCCAAACAAATGTTCATAGTAGCATTATTCATGATAGCCAAAAAGTGGAGAAACCCACATTTTTGTTAACTGATGGTGAATACATTAAATGTGGTATATCAATATAATGGAATATTATTTAGCCATAAAAAGAATGATATACTGATACATGCTGCAATGTGGAGAAACCTTAAAAAACATTATGCTCACTGAAAGAAGGCAGACACCAAAGGCCACATATTGCATGATTCCATTCATATGAAATGCCCAGAACAGGCAAATCCATAGAAATATAAAGTAGATCAGTGGCTGCCAGGGGCTGGTTTGGTATAGGGGAGAATGGAGTAGGACTGCAAGTGGATATGAGGTCTCTTTTGGGATGACGAAAATGTTCTGAAATTAGATAGTGGTCCTAGTTGCACAACTCTGTAAATACACTATAAGCCAATAAACTGTTCAATGAAAAAGGGTGAATTTTATAGTATGTGGATTTAATTTTATGATATGTGAATTACATCTCAATAATATATGAAGCATGAAACTTTATTCAATAAATATATTAAACATTAAAAATATATCAATTAAAATTAAAAATGAAGTATAGGGAAGGAGAAGAAGACAATGAGGAAAGATGGAAGAGAAAATACTTGGCTCAGGAAAGAAAATGAGCTGGGTGCAGTGGCTCACATCTGTAATACCAGCACATTGGAAGGCCAAGGAGTTCAAGACCAGCCTGGGAAACATAGTGAGACCCATTTGTTAAAAAAGTTCAGATGTGGTGGCTCACACCTGTAATTCCAACACTTTGGGAGGCCAAGGTGGGTGGATCGCTTGAGGTCAGGAGTTCGAGACCAGTCTGGCCAATGTGGTGAAACCCCGTCTCTACTACAAATACAAAAATTAGCTGGGCATGGTGCTGGAAGCCTGTAATCCCAGCTACTCGGGAGGCTGAGGCAGGAGAATTGCTTGAACCCAAGAGGTAGAAGTTGCAGTGAGCTGAGATCACGCCTCTGCACTCCAGCCTGGGTGACAGAGCAAGACTCTGTCTAAAAAAAAAAAAAAAAAAATTAGCTGGATGTTGTGGCATGTGCCTGTAGTCCTAACTACTCAGGAGCCTGCGGCAGAAGGATCAGTTGAGTCCAGGAGGTTGAGGCTACAGTGAGCCAAGATGGTGCCACTGCACTCCAGCCTGGATGACATAATTAGAACTTGTCTGAAAAAAAAAAAAAAAAAGAAGAAGGAAGGAAGAAAATGAAAACCAAACAAGAGAAGAGAGGCTGATTCCATGATTTTCAACACAATAGAAATTTCCATTGTTCTCTGAGGTTCCCTTGGGCTCTGGTCTTCAGAATGTTATTGTTATTATTATTATTTCCTTTAGAACTTCTAATGAACACATTGACCATTGCTTCCAGGTTTTCTGATTGTCGTTTGCCCTTAAACTCCACAGTGGCTTGGGTTTTATTCCAATAGAGCAGAGGATATGAAATATTTCTTGGTTAATGTTTCTGGGTTTGCAGTATCAGTCAGTGACCAGAGTTGGATTTTACATCTAAAAACCATATAAACTCAAGCCGAGACTTGTCTGGGTATAGACTTCCCATTGCCAAATTTAATTTTATTATTTAAAGTCATGTTGAGAAGTCAAGTAGGTGGTCTTTCTTCTAAGCTAGGACAGACTTATCAGTCTCACTTGCCTGGTACTATTTTATGAGGTAAATAATTGATTTGAGATATTAGGCATAAGCTGGTCTTGATCTGTTCTCAAACTCCTGGTGGGTAGAAAGCTCAACTGTGGACACAGGGCCTGGCATGGGAAATGATTACATGGGAAGCCATGTCTAATAACCAGAAATGATACTTCATAATAACACAAAGATAATGAGAGAGATTGGGAGTCAGGTTAGTGTGTGAAACTAGCAGTAGACCTAGAGGGAAAGTGGGTTGTGGTCCTTCTTTGAAGTCACCACAGAGCCTTTCTGCTCCTTCCCCCACTATGGTTAGTGAATCACCAAGGATACTGACTTTACCTCCTGCTACTACTCAAATGTATATCTCTTCACCATCATTTCTCCTGTTCAGTTCCTCTTCCTCTCTAGCCTGGTCAATTGCAATATCTTTGTAACATGTTTTCTGGACTGTAATATTGCCCCTATTATCCATCCTTCCAACTAGGAAAGTAATATTCCTGAAGTCCAAATCATGCCATGTCCCTACTTTATTAGTTCTCTGTGTTGAGATCAGATGAAGCTATAGGCAGAGATGCTCTTATGGCATGAAGGACTGGGGTTCCCTTGTAAGACCATCAGAATTTGCCTTATCTGAGCCCCTACTCAGGAGCCTAGAGGAATCCCTGAACTGAACGGTCTGAGTCAGCTGATACTCTCAGATAACAGCACTTTGCTCATAATATATGAAAACAGGAGCATGATTTAAAAAAAAAAAAAGGAACCAAAATCACCAGCTAATAGATATTATGCAATAAGCACATTACAGAAACACAAAGTCCTGGTGTACATCACCAGGGCAGTCCCTGAGGACAGTCTAGCCAATAACTACACTTAAGTTTGGTCTCCAGATCTGATTTTCTAAGTTTCTGATCCTGGATCCTTTCATAAATTATAGCTGCTACCTCCAATCCCACCCCAAGTCTCATGAACAGGAAATCTGTGAAAAAGTTTTACAGGGAGGTTTGAGAACTCCCTCTGAGCTAGCCAATCCAGAGTCTTGCTTTCAGCCAAGCTTCCATCATACCCAGATTTTAATGATGAGTTATTTATGTTCTCACTTAAGGAAATCCTTCCTACCCTTTGGAACTTCTATTTATCTTGTTATTAAAACTGTCTTCAAATAGATTTCCTGCTGCAATACAACACACTTGGTGACTTTCTCAGTCTTACAATGGGATTAGATATTTAGTGCTGAAAGGATCATTGCAAGGAGAGCAATCAGGTTTCTTTTCAGTGACAACTGCTTGGTCTTCTTTGCTGTAAAAGAACTTTGCTTTGAGCTTTGATACATGGAAAATGTCTGCCAGAGGCCCTGGTGAGAAAGAGTCCATGTGTCTGCCCATCTTGGGTCATACCCTTGTCATCCAGGAACTAACAAGTCACCCCAGTTTACATGCAGTTGGCATTGGATGGGTGTAGGCAAATCACCTGGACTATCAAAGATACAGTGTCTAAAAAAGGCTCACTTCCTCCCTATCCCAGGTGGTAACGCTGCATTGCAAGTACAGGGCATCCCAAATACAGAACATCCCTAACCCTGCATGCCCAGGGCACTGTTCTCAGCTCTGCTGGTCTGACCAGGTAGTTTCACAGAATTCTTGCTTGATTAACTTGTAGTTTTTTGACATGATGTGCTAGATAGGTAAGATTTAGGATTCTTATCCATGTAAATGAAACTTAAAAAGAATTTCTCCTGATTGAGTTGCTTAGGGTTTTTGTTTGTTTGTTTGGTATATATATATAAAGGGGATGTTAGGGCTGTAGTCAGTGGCTGCTTATTTGAAAATTTCTTCAACAACATGGGTTCTGTTCTGCTAATTCTCAGACCAATGAGGGCCTGTGTATGCTAGCAGAGAGAGGAAAAGACTAGGGTTTTCAGATTAGGACTCTGGGCCAGAATTTGTTACCATGTGACCTTGGACCACTCATTTAACCAAAGCTTCCCAGCCATTCCCCGTGGAAAGGAAGTGGATTGAATGACCTCCCGGTAGCCTCACCGGGATATTGTGGCTGCAGCAGAACAAGGGCTGCATATAGAAGAGGAACATGAAGACTTTTTCCTTACACAGTAAATGATATGAATTGACTGTGGTAAAGTTTCTAATTCAGATTTTTTTTAGTCCAGAGGGACAGCTTTTAAAATGAGAGATTTATTTAAGTTATAAGGAAATATCTGTCAACCCTCAGAAATTGCAAGATGATTATTTTGGTTGTGTGTGTGTCTGTGTGTGTGTATTCCTAGTGGAGGGTGAGAGCTTGACTCTTAAGAATCATATGAAATATCAAATTATCTCAACTTCTGATAAATAGGGGGAAAGACAGACATTTTGGGGAGGTTCAAACCTCTATAATTCTTTAGGCATTTAACCCCCCAAGAGCAGGGACTACATTTATTCATTCGTAGTGTCCTCCACTCCATATCAGCATCTGGCACCTAATATGCACTCCATAAATCTTTGTTGTGGTTGAATGAGATCATTTTCCCCATGTCTTTGAAAGACAGAGGCAAAAACAGAGTGTTTTCATTAATGGACAGGGTTTTATTTCATTTTCTTTCCCCTCCCCCCTCCTTCCTTTTTGCCTGCCTGCCTGCCTGCCTGCCTGCCTGCCTGCCTGCCTTCCTTCCTTCCTTCCTTCCTTCCTTCCTTCCTTCCTTCCTTCTTCCTTCCTTCCTTCCTTCCTACCTTCCTTCCTTCCTTCTTTCTTCCTTCCTTCCTTCTTGCCTGCCTGCCTGCCTGTGTTAAATAATCTGAATGATTTCAAAGAATCAAAAATGGCTGTTCACATTTGGTAGGGTTCTACGGAGCTTATCTAACATATTTCTAAATGAGTACTGTAACACATCTGGGGCCAGGCACCCAAGCCTGTTCCTGTGTACTCTCTCATTTGCCTAGAAAACATAAATACTGATACAGGTCAGGGAAGCAAACACTTGAGGGCTGTATTAAAATTCTTTTTATTGCAAATGATGTAAACTCAATGAAGCAAAAAGAAGATATTTATTGAACCAGTACAAAAAGGGCAAGGGCATAGAGATTACATACCCTAGAGATCACTGGAAGTGGAACAAGAATGGAGCTAGGAGTCTCCTTCTCCTAACACTGCCTCTCTCTGCTTGTTTTCTTCATTCACACCACAGTCTGGGTACACAGCTGGTGAAGCCTCAAGATGCGGCATAGCCTTGCCCTTGGAAGAGAACTGAGAGCTACTCTCTGGTTGTAAGTGAAGAAATCCCAGCAAAGGCTTCTGGTTGGCTAGGCTTAGGCCACATGCCCACCTGGGTGGCCAGTGAAACACTATGGTTGGGAACACCTTAGAATCACTGACTGTAGACGGGAGGGCTATTCCCTTAAAGGAGGGATGCCTTTCCTAGAAAGGAGGGTGCTGGATAAACAAAGTGCATCTCTAGGGGTCAGGGAGTAGTCATAGAAACTATGGACCAAAAGATAGCATTTGCTGACCAAGAGGCCCCAGTTTACTCCTAAATGTTCAGAGGGTGCATTTAACTTCAGTGACTTCAATCAATTCTGTAAATTTTGGTAAACAGAAAAAAGCAGAAGAAATAGACAAAACAGAAAAATAACAATATAAATTATGCAATCAATTCAGCCTGATAGTCTACTCACTGAGTATATGTCCTAAAGCAAGAATCAGGAAGATAATGAATCGCAGTTGGTCTCATTTCCCCCCAGAACAAACATCTTTTCCTTTATCTAGTACTGAACCAGAAAAGTAGAGGGCCGTTCCAGTGCTGGAGGGAAACTGCTGGGCTTATGAAGAGGCAGGTGCCAAAATAGTGCCTTCCTAGAAGATTTTTCAGGACAGTCTTGACTATATGTGATTTTCACTGTATACACTGATGAATTTTAGAATTTAAACATCCATAAAACACGGTGCCTTTTAGGCTTTTTGTATGTGCATCTGGGTGTATTATTCAGAATGAAATCTCTTTACTGAATCTTTCCTATTTATGAGAATTGGGTGGAAATGAGCAGGACAACTAATGAGTGGATTTGTGAGGTGTGAGGTGTCACAATATTGTAACGGAAGATTTTGCGTTGAGCTTCTTGTGTTTTAATCATTTCTTGAAATTCTGCTTGATGCTTTAATGGATGTATTTGATTATAGACACACAAGACTAGCTTCTTTTAGGTCATCTAATTCCATTGTCCAGCTAATCCTTACAACCCAAAATATTATCCAGAGTGGAACTGAATACTCCAGTAATCAGGGACACCTCCCATTCAAAGCAAGCCTTTGATCTTCAGATAACTCTGACCATTAAAATGATGTCCCCTGTACATTAAGCCCAAATTTGAATTCCTATAATTTATACTCTTTGATATTATATCTCTTTCCAGGGTCAAAGAGAAATCATCTAATCCCTCTGCCTCTTGGCAGCATTTCAAGACTTTGAAGAGACCAGTCATGTCCCAACAAGTCTCTCTGTTATCTTCCCTTGCTTTATTTTCACCAACTGTTGATGATGATGATGATAACAACACTAGTAATAACAATTAACAATAATTGGGTGCATGTTATGTGCCAGGTGTTCTAAGCTATATATATATATACTCATACAAATCTCATAAAAATCCTAGAAGGTATTATCCCCATTTTACAGATAAGGAAACTGAGGCCCAGAAAGGTTGCATAATGTGGCTCAGAGAGGCGCAGAGAGATTAGATAATGTGCTCAAAGTTATACAGCTAGTGAGTAACAAAGCCTAACTTTGAGCTCAGGCAATTGGGCTCCTGGGCCTTCCTTTGCTAGGTGACACTACTCTGAGTGTGATCCAGGTTGTCCCCATTTCTCTTAGAATAATGTCCAGAAGTGGATACAATCCTACAGGATCTGTCTGCCATGAACTATTAATGCTACTCAAGTTTTCATCAGCCACATGCTACACCTCCTTCTAAACATTGACGCAAAGAGGAGCTCATCCACTTCCTTAACAAATGTGGTTATACCTATGCTATTTTCAGTGTGTGGAGTTAATTCACCTCAAGCCAATCAGATCAATCACCACAGCTTTTTCTCCAATATTTGGGCAGCTAAAGCTAGGGACCGCTATCATAGCAGAGAATTCTCACTGTGTATGAGAATCATAGTCTTCTGTTGTGGTAACGAGGGAATACTATTTCCATCTTTGGCTGTGGAATAGCTTTCTGTGGCTGCTGCTAAGCTCAGGAGAGTTAGCAAATCATATGCCTTCATTACTATTTGGTTCTGTAACAGGAGTCTTTTTTTTTTAATCATTCATGACCTAATCTCTAATATTCCCTTTAAGGGTTTGATTAAAGTTGAGTACCTTTGAAAAAACACTGATGTGATTAAATATGGTGGACAGAAATCTATTTACAGTCAATAAGCTAATAAGGCCTGGGGTTTCAAGAGATGTGAAGCCTGTGTGTATGTATATGTGTGTGTGTGTGCACACATGTGTGTTGAAAGATAAATAGACAATTTTCAGAATTATTTTATGATGTTGCTATTACAAACCTATTAGCTAACTCTGGAAACTGGTCTAAATTGCTGGGACCTAAATAAAACATCTTAGAAGAAAATTATGGCATTCAAGTCAGTAAGACATAATTTGCTTTGTTTTCAATTGTTCTATACAGTCATCCTGATAACAATATTCCAAAGCTGTTAAGCTCACATTGCATTCTATGCAAGCCAATACCACTCTACTTGCACAATAGTTTCACATTTTCACACAGAAAAATAACATTGTAGAAGTGGCGATGGCAAAGTCATTGTGCCCCAGTGATGCCCATGATTAATAAAAGGTGACGTAGGTGATTAATCAGAAGTTGTACATGTTGCCAAATTTACAGACTTGTGGGTTTCAGTATAGATCACTGTACTTTATAAATCTCTCATTCATTCATTCAATAAACTTTTAAATGTTCACAGGCCCATTAAGTACTGGGAATACAAAAAAACATAATCCTCTACTTTCACCATGTAATCAACTTAATATTACCAATAATGGGGATTGGTAAGCAAGTCAGTGTCATAATGTGCCTCCTGATATGATGCACTGGCAAGGACATGATATCATCTTGTGGTTCCTGCCAAACATGCTTAACCTCAATCTAATCGTGAGGAAACAATCGGACAAATCCAAATTTGGGGGCAACATATTAAACAATTAAACTCTTTTAAAATGTCAATGTCTTGAAAGGAAAAATAAGAAAAAAAGGCAGGGAACTGTTGGAGGGTAGAAACATGATAATTAAATACAGTGAATGATCCCTGATTGGATCTTGTTTTTTTTTTTTTTAAATGTCATTATTAGGACAACGGAGAAGTTTGAATATCTAGTCTATATTATATATGAATAAGTACTTTATTATATGCTATATATTATATACTTATGATATTAAGTATATATTATATACTAATAAATATTATATACTAAAAAGTACCAGTGTAGCTTTTTTTAGTGTGATAATGATATAATTATATGAGAATATCTTTATTCTTAGGAGATACATAATAAGGCATTAAGAGGTAAAATGTCATGCCTAAAGCTTACTTTTAAATGGTTCTTTTGGCCGGAACAGTGCCTAGGGCACTGTACTCAGCTCTGCTGGTCTAAGCTCTGACCAGGTTGCTTCTCAGAATTCTTGTTTGGGGCAGTGGCTCACACCTGTAGTCCCAGCACTTTGGGAGCCTGAGGCAGGCCATTCACCTGAGGTCAGGAGTTCAAGACCAGCCTGGCCAGCATGGTGAAATCCCATCTCTACTAAAAATACAAAAAATTAGCCAGGTGTTGTGCCTGTAATCCCAGCTACTCAGGAGGCTGAGACAGGAGAATTGCTTGAACCTGGGAGGCAGAGGTTGCAGTGAGCTAATATCGTGCCATTGCACTCCAGCCGGGGCAACAAAGTGAGACTCTGTCTCAAATAAAAATAAAAGTAAATGCTTTAGTAAAAAAGAGATTATATATGGCTATAGTAATAGCTATATTAACATATCTTTTATATTTCACATTATACATACATTTTCTATTAATGTCTATATGAACATCTATATTGTGTGTCTATTATATCTCACTATATATGGCTATACTATTAATTTCCTAGGGCTACCAGAACACATTCTCACAAACCAGGTAGCTAAAAACAAAAGAAGTTATTCTCTCACAGTTCTGGAGGCTTGAAGTCTGAAATCAGGGTGGTGGCAGGGCCATGCTCCCTGCAAAGCCTGTAGGAGAGGACCTTCCCCAGTATCCTCCAGCTTCTGGTAGTTGCCAGCACTCCTTGTCATTCCTCGGCTTGTAGTTGCATCACTTCAAGCTTTGCCTCCATCTTCATGGGACATTCTCTCTGTGTGTCTCTGTCTAAACTTCTTTCTTTTTATAAGGACCCCACTTACTGGATTAAGGCCCATCCGAGTTATATATGACCTCATCTTAACTTGATTGTATCTGCAAAGACCCAATTTCCAAGTAAGGCTGTATTCCCAGGTACTGAGTAGACCTGAATTTGGGGGACACTGTTCAACCCAGTAAGGTATATAAAGATATTACAGAGGGAGAGGGAGGGTGTATAGGATGGGAGCATGTACAATGTAGCAAAATATTAATAGATGATGGATTTTGGTGAAAGGTAGATGACTGTTCATTTTGCCCTTCTTTCAATGATTCTAAAGTTTGAAATATTTCCAAATAAAATTAAAATTTGGGGAAAATATACTATATCAAAAAAAGACATTGCCTTTGTTCTTCAGGCTATGTCGAAGTTATGGAGGACACTGGAACAAATGCCTCATGATGATAGCACTGCAGGGCCCTGCAGGAACAGGGAAGACAGCAGACAGTGCCAACTGTGCTTGGGAACGTTAGGAAGCGTTTCCATGAGCAGTGACAGCCGGTTGAACAGAGTTTTGAAGGATAATGTCAGAGTCAGCAGCAGGGATGAAGGTGCATCTGGGGAGCTGCCAGTTGGCTAGAATAGTTGGAACAAGGGGCGTGTGTGTGACAATGGTGGTGCCGAGGCTGGAGAGAGGCAGGAAGCCTGTCATCCAGGACGCTGCACCATGAAGACTGGGGGAGCTGTGGCAGAACTTTAAGCAAGGTGTAACCTGAGCAAAGTTTTGTGTGAGGGCTGGGGCTATGAAGAAGCCTGAAGACAAACTAATTGGAAGACTGGTGGGACAAGGGGACAAGCCAGAGGAGAAACAAGGCAAAGAAGAGTAGAAAGAGAGTGCAATAGTTAGCAGGAGGTAGAGGGTCCGGGCAAATGTTTGTTTTTATAAGAAGAGAGAAACGTAAGCATGTGTATATGCCGAGGAAGAAGAGTCAGCAGATGGGGCAGATTGCAGATCCAGGAGAGCAGAGATGATGAAGGAAGCAAGTCCTGGGACATGGGACCCAGAGCACAATGGGAAAGAGCCCTGTTTCTACTGAGATGTTGAGGCAGGGGACTGGGGAGAGGGGAGGCGTAGGCCTCAGATCTTCTCAGGACCTCATGAAGAACAAGGGAGAGGGGAACAGTGACCAGGCAGGGGCAGAACCGTGGAAGACTGACTGGGGTGGACAGGAGAAAGGAAGAGAGTGAGCCCAAAGGAGGCGAAAACAGGGTTACTGGTGAGGGAATTGGGAAGCAAAATGATGAGTCTTGGTTCGAATGTTATCGACTCAGGGATCAGTATCCTGCCTTAATTAACAAAACAGGGTTTCTCCCTGCTGCATCCTCCAGGCACACCTGGATGGGGCATGTTAGGTTTCACCATCAACCCTTACAAGGGCTGCTTCAATAGATTTGTGCCCAGGATTCCCAGAAAACAGGTTTCCATGAATGCCACTGATACAGAGAGTTGGGTTAGTGGGTACCCCTTCACCCTGCCCCCAAGAGCTTTTTATGTTAGTTTGTTTATGAAAGGGAAGGACGTCCATCATGCCATTCCATTTAACTGTTAACTATCCAGGGGTTATGGTAACACACAAAGCTGATGAGATGTGTAGGCTCAAAAACAGAGCAGGCCAAAGGTAGGCATGCCAGGACCTAGGGCTGAAATGATTTCCTCTATCATGTGGACATAAGTTTCCATTTTTCTGGAATAAATGCCCAGGAGAGTGCAATTGCTAGATCATATGTTTTGAAAGAAACTACCAAACTATCTTCCAGAGTGTCTATAACATTTTACATTCCCACCAGCAATGTATGAGAGATCAAGTTTCTCCATATCTTGCTAGCATTTGGTATTTGTATAAGGCTGTTCTTATGCTGCTCTAAAGAACTGCCCAAGACTGGGTAATTTATAAAGAAAAGAGGTTTAATTGACTCACAGTTCCAAATTGCTGGGGAGGCCTCAGGAAACTTACAGTTATGGTAGAAGGCAAAGGAGAAGCAGGCACCTTCTTCACAGGGTGACAGGACAGAGTGAGTGCAAGCAAGGGAAATGCCAGACACTTATAAAACCATCAGATCTCGTGAGACTCACTCACTGTCATGAGAACATCATGGGGGAAACCACCCCCATAATCTAGTTATCTCCACCTGGTCCCACCCTTGACACATCGGGATTATGGGGATTACAATTCAAAATGAGATTTTGGGTGGGGACACAGCCAAACCATATCAGTATTATTACTATTTCTTTTAATCTTAGTTGTTCTAACAGGTATGTAATGACATCTCAATGTGGTGTTAATATGCATTTCCCTAATGGCTAGTGATGCTGAACATCATTTCATGCACTTATTTACCATGATGTAACCTCTGCAGTTGGATGTCTCCTCATGTTTTTGCCCATTTTCAAATTAGATTGTTTTTTTCTTAATGCAGAGATTTTTAAAGACTTTTAGTAACATTCTTAGAGGCTTTTAAAAATCATTCTTCCAAGTACAGAATATATTTCAATTCAGCTCTCAGTAGCAGGGTGTTAACTCTAAACCCATCATTGCCTCAGCATGGATGCAGGATCCAATCCTCTGTTATTCAGCACAGGCATTTTCCCCACATGTCACATTCAAAAAACACTGCTACATCCTCATCTCTTTCCCAGCCATTACCTGAACTTTACCCCTGAGCTAGAATCTCCAGAGAAGCTTGAACTTTAGCTTCTAGAGTTGCTCCTGATCTCATAATTTGCTATTGCACCACTAAGCTGAAACCAAGAGTTGAAACCAAACTTTGGGAATTATACCTCTTTTTCTGGATCCACATGCCCTATGATATAAAAATAAATGTCGGCCAGGTGCGGTGGCTCACGCCTGTAATCCCAGCATTTTGGGAGGCCAAGGCAGGTGGATCACCTGAGGTCAAGATTCAAGACCAGCCTGGCCAAGATGGTGAAACCCCATCTCTACTAAAAATACAAAAATTAGCCGGGCGTGGTGGCAGGTGCCTGTAATCCCAGCTACTCTGGAGGCTGAGGCAGGAGAATCGCTTGAACCTGGCAGGTAGAGGTTGCCATGAGCTGAGATCGTGCACTGCACTCCAGCCTGGGCAACAGAGTGAGACTCCATCTCAAAAGAAAAAAATAAAAAATAAATGTCAGTGTGTTCCTTTGCACTTGTTCCCCTGTGTGCCAGCCAGTTTGTAATTTGTCTCCTAACCCAAAAGGCAAAGAGTAAATGGGAAAGAGTAGGAACTTGAAAATGTGACTCCCTAAAGACAGTGGGTCCCCTTTGAACATCATTAATTTGCAGGCATAGGAAGGAAATAAAAGAATGTGGAAGAGAACGTCTACAGGAGGAAGTCTTGGGTACACTGTACACCACATGCGACATAGCCTTCCCTAACGTACTCAGAGTCTCTGGCAGGTTATTTTTAACTGCCACATTGTCAAGTAAATGTTTGCACTTTGATAAGTGTCCTATCCACTGGCTTGTTCTAAACTCTGGTCTGGGAGCTTACCAGAAGAGCCTAGGAGTGGTATGCAAGAGAGAGAGCCTGGATGAGTGAAATATAATAATTGTTTAGCTGCCAGCCCTGATGTCTATGACAGATCAAACAATCCACTTGCATTGTGTTTCACTGCTTGCATCACCTGGTCATGAGTTTTCAGTGGAATTTGTGGAATGGATTGTTCTCACGGAGTCACCCAATATCCCTGAACAATGGTAGCATACATTCTTAGTTTTATATAAGAGCTAATAAGGAATGTTCCAGCCACCCGATCGGAGGCAGAGAGCTGTTGCTGATGCTTGCCTACTTGCTTTCTTTCTTTCACACTCTCCCTTTCTCCTTCTCCTATCTGAAGGAAGAAAGTAGGGGGCAGGCAGGGAAGGAAAAAAGATCCATTATGTAGAGGTCACTAGAAGAGTGACACCACAGGTTGGAGGGAAGATAAATATGAAATATGGAAAATAAGGGGTACTCTGTGGTTTTTCCCTTCATAAAATTTGGTTTTATTTATTTATTGGTTCTTCCTCGGTGAATAACCTTCTAGAAAAAGGCATCAGGCTGGGCGCGGTGGCTCATGCCTGTAATCCCAGCACTTTGAGAGGCCAAGGCGGCCGGATTGCCTGAGGTCAGGAGTTTGAGACCAGCCTGGCCAACATGGTGAAACCCCGTCTCTACTAAAAATACAAAAATTAGTTTGGCGTGGTGGCGCATGCCTGTAATCCCAGCTACTCGGGAGGCTGAGGTGGGAGAATTGCTTGAACCCGGGAGGTAGAGATTGCAGTAAGCCGAGATCGTGCCACTGCACTCCAGCCTGTAACGTTTCAGGAGTGCTTTTTGTTGCATGTAACAGAAAACTAACTCCAACTGGGTAAAACAAAAAAAGAGATTGATTAATTAAGCACTGCAAAATTTAGAAGTAGTGGTTTCGGTGTTGGTTTGATTTAGTAACTTGTCATTTTTTCTTTACCTTTTATGGTGTCCATTTCGAAGGAAGGCTGGCTCCATGCTTCAGGGTTCGTTTCCAAAAACAGGCAAGTCCTTTTCACAACTCGTGGAGACTTGTTCTTAATACTGGATGGATCGCCCATGACCAGCCCTGCTGGCCAGGGAAATGTCACGTGCGGATTGGCTGGGGCTTGGCTTTCCTGAACCAATCCCCACAGCTGGTGGTGGAAGGGCCCTGTTGATTTAGACGCCAAGGTTCTTCACAAGGGAGGGTGAATGGATATTGGGGCAACAACTGCAATGCTTACTACTACATCTTCTTAAAAAGTTATTCTAATTTCTGCACTGATGATTAAAATCCTTTAAGAGAGCATCAAGCCTCTCATTCTGAAACTTGAGATAAAATGGAAATAGTAACAGTGAATTAATTTACACTGAGACATGTTGCAGGAATAAATTTTTACAATCACATTTGTTAAGTGAGCCAAGAAGTAATTTTATTTCTCTATAATTGAATTAGATTAACTTATTATCCCCAATTTCTACTTGGTAATAGAAAACTATATCTTTCTAATTCAAGATAAATCCAATTACTTCTTGTTTAGAACTCAGTCAACTTAGTCTTTCTTTCTTTCCTTCTTCTTCTTCTTTTTTTTTTTTTTTTTTGAGACAGGGTCTTCCTATGTCCTATGTTGCCCAGGATGTACTTGAACTCTTGGGCTCAAGCAAATCATCCTGCCTCAGCTTCCTAAGTAGCTTGGGACTATAGGCTTGCTCATGCTCAGCAAAAGCCAGTCTTTCTTCAGTAAATTCTTAGTCAATATAGGACTTCTCTCCTTTATCTTTCTTTTTTTTTTTTTTTTTTTTTTTTGAGGCGGAGTTTTACTCTTGTTGCCCAGGCTGGAGTGCAATGGCACAATCCCGGCTCACTGCAACCTCTACCTTCTACCTCCCGGGTTCAAGCGATCCTCCTGCCTCAGTTTCCCCAGTAGCTGGGATTACAGGCATGCGCCACCACGCCTAGCTAATTTTTGTATTTATTAGTAGAGATGGGGTTTCACCATGTTGGCCAGGTTCGTCTTGAACTCCTGACCTCAGGTGATCCACCCACCTTGGCCTCCCAAAGTGCTGGGATTACAGGTGTGGGCCACTGTGCCCGGTCTTCCTCTCCCTTTTCTTCAAATCTTCACTTGAAGAATGATCTTGGTTCCTGTGGTTCCTACATATGATCTTGACATTAATGGGTGGGCAACTGTGACGTCTTCCTTGTGAGGAGGCCTCCTCTGAGATGGCTTTGGCTTTAGGTATCTATCCTCACTGCCATCTGCCGCTGATGTTCACAGTCTAAACTTGCCCCGGTCTATGCAACCATAAGGACATTCCCAGTCCATTGGATTTCTCTCAGCCAAACTATTGTTGGAGCTCATGGGGAAGGATGTCGGGGAAACCATGGGAAAAATTCAGATGCCCTTCTGCGCTACTAGGATGTTTCTGGAAACATGGAGGTGGAGATGGTGGGTCTCTCTTAGATAGTTTCTCTGGCTGGACCTGCCCTGTGGCCATTGCTACTCTACTGTAGTCACTTATGTTGGCTTAGGGCTCTCCATGAGAATATCTTTTTGTAGGATTCTTTTTTTTTTTTCTGAGACAGAGTCTCGCTCTGTTGCCCAGGCTGGAGTGCAGTGGTGCCATCTCGGCTCACTGCAAGCTCCACCTCCCGAGTTCACACCGTTCTCCTGCCTCAGCCTCCCGAATAGCTGGGACTACAGGTTCCCGCCACCGCACCCAGCTAATTTTTTGTGTATATATATATATATATATATATATATATTTTTTAGTAGACACGGGGTTTCACCATGTTAGCCAGGATGGTCTCGATCTCCTGACCTCGTGATCCACCTGCCTCGGCCTCCCAAAGTGCTGGGATTACAGGCATGAGCCACCGCGCCCAGCCTGTAGGATTTTTGATGGGGAGTGGAGGCATAGACCCTCCTGCTCCAAGATCCCCAAACCCATCTGAGGTTTCTATTACCCCTACGTACAGGACTGGACTTTCCAAGAGCTACCCTGACTTATTCTCTTGCTCTATTTCCCACTTCTCCTGCTTTGCTTCCAGTCCAGCGAAGATTTTTAAAAAATCTTCACTGTCTAGTCTGGGGAGGGGAGCTTATATAATTTTGCATTCTTTTGAATCTCTTAGTTATGGCATAAATCCTGCTATTTAGTAGTTTTGTTCTAGGGCTGGACTCCAGTCATGTGATTTGGAGTGGTTTTCTCAGCTTTAGCAATACAGAAATTGAATAGCATGGTATGTTCAAGCTTTACTTCTTATTAATTTTGTTTGTAAAAATACACTGGGCACAATTTGTGCTGGGGGTCCTGATCTAGTTCTCTTGAAGTGTTCAGTAATATGCGGAAATCTACTATTCACTTTTCTTCAGAGATTCTCATTTTTAACATTGAAAAGAAATGGTCTTGTCTGAAAAGCTTTTGCTTGCCACGCATATGGAAAGGCATTTAGGAATAAATGACTACTGCTTCTGCTGTTTCGGCAATGGGTTATTGTGATAACACAGAGATTAACAACATGTTGGATAAACATTGGTAAAGCCCAGCTGTATACTTTTAGGGCGTGGTTTTGGAACTTCATGTTCATTTCTCTTTTTCTGTGGGGTATCTGCTTCATGAAGTGATACCTACAAGTTTAGAGCTTGTAGAACAAAGCCTTGATCAGCTGCTGTGATGGCTATGTCACAGACACAGCTTCATTTTTCATCCTCCAGGGTCTTGTTAATCTCCTTCAGTGCTTAACCGAGAGTAATTCCATTGAAATGGGTTGGAGTTCCCTTAGGATTAAAACTCTTATGTGTATCGGTCTGCTATCTTTAGTCTATTTCATTGCCTTTCCTCTTTTCTGAGCAGATATTGGATCTAAGGTTCTAGGTGAAGAAGCAATGAACACTCATAAGATGAAAAGTATAACTTGGAGGAAGAAACCCCAGGGAAAGGTTTTGTCTCCAGGTAAATGGACAGATCACATGAGATCTTTAATTCCCGTGCCTGTACAAGCTTCCATAAATGGAACATGTAGCAGAGAGGACCAGATTGACAAGAAGCACTCAGAAGAGAAGCCTGTGCCTCCATCCTGTGGCTGGCTGGGACCATCACACACGGGAGGCTGTGTGCTGAGGAGTGGGTGTTTGGAGGAATATCCTCCTAACCAGCTTTTCAGTGGACTCAGATGTATAAAAAGAAAAAGTTGCCAAGGACTGTACTTTCTTTCCCAGATTGTCCTAGGGTACATTGCATTAGCCTAAAATGGCAACTCTCTATCTTCCTAGTGTAATAATAATAGCAGTGCTGTTTGCTTGGCTCTGTGATTTCTACCCTTAAAACCCTTCCACTCAGTGTACATATAGCAGAACCTTCTTACAGTATAACCAGTAAGATTATAGGATTTCTATTAATACATTAGTCAAATGGTAACCCTAAAAGCACTGAACATTGAAAATACAATCCAATAGGATAACCCAGTAACGTGAGCATTTGTCCTGTGTCCCAACACCAGCATCACAAAGCAACTCAGCCATAGTCACTCTCCAAATAAAAACAAATATAAATTCATCCTGTGGAGCTGTGCGTGAGAATTTTACAACATTACACAAACTGATGGTGCCCCTCAGTATAAAGAGCACAGTCTTTGTAGACACAGCCTTGGGTTTAGCCTCACACTGGTGACTTTCTTAACCCTGGCAAGGTAATTAACCCTATCCAAACCAGAGCTTTCCATCCAGTGCACCACGAAGGGCTTACAGATGTGCTGAGAGACTGGTCCTCTCAGTTCTTGAGGAGGTACTTGCTGTGATGTGAAAAAGACTAGAAACATCGTCATCATCTCAGTTTCTTCATCTGTCAGTCATAATTGTATTTTTCTCATGGGGTTGCTATAAGGAATAAATATTGATCTCTGCAAGGTGTTCAGTACAGCACTTAGTAAGTGATTACCAAATGACAGCATGTCTAGTCTATACAGTCCTCGGCCAACCAGTCACTTTAGCCAGCATTTGGAAAATGTCTGAAAGATAATTAATTCCAAACTATTGCACAAAGAGAATCCTGAAAGTCGTGAGCAAGGTCATCAAACAAGTAATTCCACTCCAGAAAAGTCAGGCCATCCTAGATTTAATATAATGATGGCCATTGGAACAAATTCTAGCTTTGCCTGCCAAGTTGCTCTTTTTTTTTTTTTTTTAATACTTTAAGTTCTAGGGTACATGTGCACAACGTGCAGGTTTGTTACATATGTATACATGTGCCATGTTGGTGTGCTACACCCATTAACTCGTCATTTACATTAGGTATATCTCCTAATGCTATCCCTCCACCCTCCCCCAACCCCATGACAGGCCCTGGTGTCTGATGTTCCCCTTCCTGTGACCAAGTGTTCTCATTGTTCAATTCCCACCTATGAGTGAGAACATGCGGTGTTTGGTTTTTTGTCCCTGCGATAGTTTGCTGAGAATGATGGTTTCCAGCTTCATCCATGTCCCTAAAAATATGGAACGCTTCACGAATTTGTGTGTCATCCTTGTGTGGGGGCCGTGTTATCTTCTCTGTAACATTCCAATTTTAGTATATGTGCTGCTGAAGCGAGCACCAAGTTGCTCTTTAAGGCATCCTTCTTTCACAGTAAGTAGCTAGAAAAGTATGAACGCTTCGATTCCCTATTCCACTGAAAATAAAATGATTTCCTCAAATTTGAGAGCTGTTACAATTGTTTCCAATATACAGTGGTACCCCTGATCCACAGGGGAGACATTCCAAGACCCCCATTTGGTGCCAGAAACCATGGACAGTACCGAATCCAATTGTCATCAGTTGGAACACATTTCTGTTCGTGTCTTTCACCCACAAACTCAATGCCTTTTCCATCTTAACTGAGCACTTATCACACACTGTGGCCATAACTTTTGCAGTTTGAGGTGTGATAGCAAAACTAGCATAAATCTGTTTTTCCATCTTCCCAATTTCATGGATAGATTTATTCTTACTGTAGATTTTAGCAACCTCAGCGTACATTCTTTTTCCTAAAGTCAAGAACTTCCACTTTTTTACTTCACCATACTTTGTGTACGGTTTCTCTCTGGTGTATCTGAGAGCATCACCAACGCTCTGGTGATTGCCAGCATCACTACTCCTACACTTTAGAACCATTATTAAGTAAAATAAGGGGTACTTGAACACAAGCACTGTGATACTGCAACAGTCAATCCGATAACTGTGACAGCTGCTGACTAATGGACAGGTGGCGTCTATAGTGTGGATACACTGGACAAAGGGAGGATTCACTTCCCTGGGCCCAGTGGAGTTGCACAGTGCAAGATTTCATAATTCTACTCAGAACAGTGCAGAATTTAAACCTGATGCATTGTTTATTTCTGGAATTTTCCATTGAATATTTTTGGACCATGGTTGACCGAGGATGATTAAAACTACAGAATGCAAAACCATTAATAAGGGGGAATCAGGGCCCAGATTATTATTTGTCCTCATATAGCTGGGTCTTGATGAGCTATCATTTTATTTTGTTTTACCTCTGGGTGCCCTGGGCACAGTTCCCTATTCTGTGCCTACTCTGGGGACACATATATTAGGATCAGAGGTGGCAAGACTATCTGTAAAAGGAAATTGAAAAGACATTTAAAAACCTAAAGGAAGATTAGTGATTTCCCAGAGAAACTCAATGGCAGATGTCACTGGAATCAAGAACCATTGCTCTCATGCCTGGAAAACCTGTTTCCAAAATGTTCCCTTTTGCTGCCAAGGGATCAGCTGCTCCAGTAGCTCAGCATCTTGGCAATTGTGGGAAGAGGACAGAGGTGAAGAGTCTCTGGGCTTATTAGACATGACCTTAGAGAACACTGATGTGGGAAAGCAGAGAATGAACTTACAATGAGTGCAGGATGTTTGAAATCAATATACTATGAAAATGTTTCATATTTTAAAAACTAAGTAATAAGCATGTAAAACACTATCTTCTCTCCTAAACCAAATCAGCTGTTTGGATGTAAAAAATAATAACCAAATAGTAAATGCACTTAATTTTTTAAAAGGAGTTTGCTGGGAAGCTATTAATGAAATAGAAATTGAGGAAGTCTTACTCAAGCTGTGTTTTGTTTTTGAAACTGCAGAACACCCTCCCGTGTCTGGAGTAGTGCCTGAGAACACAGAAATGGGAATCTGAATACTGGGTTTCCAATAACTGCTTTGCAAATATTTAGCTCTATGACCCTGGGTAGGACAAAGACAATCTTGATGCATCATTCCACACCTGTAAAATTATTTATAAGGTTCAAGAGTCTATGGCATGAAATTCAGAGACTCAGGGGTCCAATAAAGAGATTATGTATGAAAAGACCTGGCCCAGTGCCTGGTATGCAGTAGGCATGCCATGAGGTAGCCTTCTGGTGTGTGTGTAAAGCACAAAGCCCCAAGATTTCAGGGCTGAGTGGAGCCTTATGGGTTATTCCATATTTTCTATTTGTCTTTGTATGTTTCCATTCTGACCCATTGTGCATTGATTTTAAAGATTAAACTATCATAAAACGACCTCATGTTCTGCATTTCTAAGCTATTGGGGGCAGATGGGACCTTCATTGAAACCCCCAAGTCCAAACATATGTGTTTACCATGGTCACAGCCTACTATGTGGCAGATAAATTGTCTGTTTAGTTGTCTATGTCCCTTGACCAAGAATTTCTTGACATACAGGGACTCCCACTTTTTGAGCTCTGTACAACATCTGATGCAAAGCAGTTGCTCGATATATGTTTATTGTTGTCATTGACCATTAAACATACAAAAAAATGTAGTCTGATTGAATTGAATTTAGACGTACGTGAAGAAATAATAAGTTACCAGAAGAGTGGTGTCCTGGTTGAAATGGGACACATAAGGGCAAGCACTTGCCATTGTCACCCAGCCCTTCAGGGTAAGCAGCATCCTTAGCCCACAGTTTCTCATCATGATCACAAGAGAAATGCAATCTCTGATGGGTACTCTACCCATTGTCCTGGGCCTACCTATCCACAAATCTATTCCTGCACCTTTCCCAGAAGGCTAACCCCTGCAGGCTATACTCAGTCTCCCTAGTCAACTGACTTCAAAAAGGAGAAATTGGCACTTAACATGACACACGCTCTGCTGTCCTCTTTTTGACTTCCTCCTTAAGGACCATGGAAAAGATTTACTCCCCAGATCCATTTTTGTATGATAATTAAAGGGCCCTTGTAGCAAATGGACTAAGAGCTTCCCAGGTCCAGCTCAATACCCCTTCCTTCCAAAAGATCATCCTATTCCTGCCTGGCCTCAGTGGTTACTCTCTGGTCTGAACACACATAGCACTTCCAGTTTCTAATTCATGTTTAATACTTGAAATCTACTACCTTGCATTGCTATTTATCTTTTTTGTAGGCCTTTCCTTTTCAACTAGACTATAAGAGAGTAGACTCCATTAACTACATGTTTTGTATCCGCTAGGCCTAGCACACAGTAGGTACTGAAAATACCAGTTTTTTATAATGGTACTGATGAAGAAAAGTACCATTCCCACTGGATGTTGTTAGCCATTGGGAGGGCTGTGCCTAATGGACTTTGAAGTTCACCTGAGCCTGAATTCTGATTCTTCCCCCATATTTGATATTTAACTTGGGGCAAATTATTTCCATTCCTCTTTGAAAATGGGAGCAATTCTCTCTTAGGATTATTTGGATAAAATTTATTAACTTTAGACTGATTAGCACCAGGGAAACAATCCCAACTGGAAGTTATGGTGATCTTGATGACAATAATAATACTTAAGGGGCTGCTGCATAATATCCTGACCAACATTTCATCCCAAATTTCCACTGTAGGAAGTAGAAACCAGATGTGCCAAAACATTTTAAAACAGCTATTTTATTGAAGTAATTTCATGTTTATAGAAAACCAGCCTGCAATAGAAATCAGCCCCTCACTTATGGTTCGCGGTCACTTGATGAATGGCCCATCGTCATAAAATAAGCAGGGAGTTTGGCTGGGAGCCATGCCACAACCATTTTATTGGAATGACTTCATTGTCACTGCATCCCCACACTCATCTCTCTCCTACAGCACAGTTTTGAGTGACTGAAGTTAGTTTGGGCAAGAATTCCAGACAGGGAAAAGCAAATAAGTGTGTCAGGAGGTCAAAAGAGAAGAATAAGCCAGAGGCGGAGGAAGAAATGCGGAGCTGATAATTGAAAGATAATGGATGTAGGGGTGGGTTACAGCAACACAGTGGGAGGGGGATCCAGACCCCGCGCTTTCTCAGGCATCTGAGCAAGACCCAGGGTTACAACTCATCTTACAAGATCTATGAAGCATGGATTTCAAAATATTTGGGCCACCCAGTATGGAATTTGGGCAAATGGCACTATTGAATAAAGCCATTGACAAATTACTTTCCTTTCATTTCCTTCACTGGCAGGATCTTCTGTTTATGCCTCCTGAGATGCAAAACTGGAAGGAGTAAATTTGCTGACAAGTATCCATGTGCAGGGACACTTGATGGAATTTTTATCATGCAAAAATAGTCTTGGATGATGGGTTGAGAGATTGCCAGGAATCTCTGGAATCTAACCCTCAGTTGAGCATATAGAGGTTTCATTTTAAGGTGGTATCAAGGTGAAGAACTTATAAAACTAAGCTGTATTGATTTTTTTTCTTTGCAAATATTTGAATTTTGTAATAGGCATTCATTCCCAGCGTAATCTTAACTAAATAGGAGGCTGGAAATCTGTGACGTAGTGGACCAAGGTTAGGTTTTAAAGGTAGGATTTTTTAATCAGATAGCTAACTCTAGAAGTTTATACAAGATCATAACTTTAATCCCTCCATGCCCCTGTTGTCTTATCTGTAAAATAAATATAATAATCATCATCCCAAAGGTTATAAGAATTAAAGCAAATTATAAAGGAAGTAGCCCCTGGCCTTAGGAGACCCTCAAAGTTTAAATGTCCTTTTTCTTTTCACTTCTCTCTCTTATTTTAACTCCTTCCTATCCAGCTCCAGCAATTTTCTCTGATTTTCTGTGTATCTGATGGAAACAGCTTTGCTGAACTTATAAATAATGCAGGCAAGGCTGGGCGTGATGGCTCACACCTGTAATCCCAGCACTTTGGGAGGCTGAGGTGGGCAGATCACCTGAGGTCAGGAGTTTGAGACCAGCCTGGCAAACACGGTGAAACCCCATCTGTACTAAAAATACAAAAATTACCCAGGTGTGGTGGCAGGAGCCTGTAATCCCAGCTACTCGGGAGGCTGAGGCAGGAGAATCACTTGAACCCGAGAGGCAGAGGTTGCAGTGAGCCGAGATCGCACCACTGTACTCCAGCCTGGGTGACAGAGCGAGACTCCATCTCAAAATAATAATAATAATGCAAGCAACATGAAAGAGAAAAGGGAGTGAGCCATGTAGCTACTGAGAGGGAGGTATTTCAAAGAAAGAGCTCATCAAGTGCAAAGACCACACAGTAGATGTGTACATGGACATTTCAGAAAATCTCAAGGAAGCCAGAGTAGCTGAAGTAGACCAATCCCGAGGAAGTATGGTAGGAGAAGAGGTCTAGGAGATCCAGAGGGGCAGAGTGTATGATTGCCTAGGGCCTTGAAGGCCAGTAAAAGTACTTGAGCTTTTACTCTAAGTGGGTTGGGGAGCTGCTAGATGGTTCTAAGCTGAGGAGTGATGTGTTTTGAAATGATTCTCCTGACTGCTATGTTGAGAATATGTTATAGGGCAAAGATGTGGAATGAGGAGGAGAGGGACACATAGGCAGAACAGGGACACCAGTTAGGATCCCACTAAATAACCCAGGCAGGAGGTCAGAGTAGGTCAGTAGCAGTGTAGGTCATGAGAAGTCATTAGAAAATGTAGAGCAATTTAGGCTTTGCTGATGGGTTCAATATATAATGTGAGAGAGATCCCTTTAAGATTTTTGGTGTTTATGAAGGTGCTTTTTAGTGTAGGTAGTTGTTAAATTGGTGCCCTCACAGGGGGCATTGGGGGATGATGGGTGGAGCCTTCTATTCTGCCGCCTTGCTCCACCCCAAGTCAGTAGTGTTTTTTTAGGGCATGATAAATTGAATATTCTAAAGGTGATTATGGTGATGGTTCTACAACTCTGTGAATATACTAAAAACCATTTAATTGTACATTTTATCTTATTTTATTTTTGAGACGGAGTCTCCCTCTGTTGCCCAGGCTGGAGTGCAGTGGCATGATCTCTGGTCACTGCAACCTCTGCCTCCCAGATTCAAGCAATTTTCCTGCCTCAGCCTCCTGAGTAGTTGGGATTACAGGCATGCACCACCACTCCCAGCTAATTTTCATATTTTTAGTAGAGACAGGGTTTCACCAGGCTGGTCTCGAACTCCTGACCTCAGGTGATCTGCCCGCCTGAGCCTCCCAAAGTGCTGGGATTACAGGCGTGAGCCACTGCAACCAGCCTGAATTGTACATTTTAAAAGGGGAAACTTTATGGTATGTAAATTACATCTCAATAAAGCTGTTGGAAAAAAAGAAAAGGAGGAGGTGGTCAGAGACTGAGATGCTTAAAATTGAGATTAGGGAAGACTTCCACATTGGCAATAACAAGAGCTAGAGTCTGACCATGGAAGTTGAGTAGCCAAGATGGCTTGGAGGAGGAGTCAAGGAAGACAGAGGCCCAAGTACTGGAAGAACATCTGTGAGGATATGGGTGTCACTAAGAATGGTGGCAAAAGTCATGTTGGTGAGAGGTCTGACAGTGAGCTGGGGGGAAAATCTTCACCAAGTCAGGAGTGACCTGAGGGTTTGCAGATGACTACAACAAGGAAGCATGGCAGGTAGGAATCTGATAGCAGGATGTTCCAACTGGGTGTGGGTAGAAAAAATGTTCTGGAATTTGAATATTGGTGAAGGACTTAAAAAAAACTTCAAGTATTAAGGGCCTACTATGCTTTTCCTTTATTAATTAATTCATTCATGCAACATGTATTTGTTCTTTTGGGGACACCATTATCTACTCATTTGGCCATATCTGCAGATGCTCCCAAACATGGTGGAGCTGGCTTTTGATGGCCAGAATCCCAGATTCTGTTATAATAATCTCCTTTCAGTGAGTTCCCCAAGGACCTATTACCCACTAGTATAGTGGAGGGCTGTTCTGATCAGTATGCAGCCTTTCCTTGATCACTGTCATCATATTGGCCATCATTGTTTAGTTACACTAATATAGTATATGGCTTTATGTTTCTTAGGCCGTAGGGAGCTGCCTGTTTTAGAATTAGATGGAAGAAGTTGTGATAAGCTTTGCCTTTGGACAGATCTGGGTTTAAATCTTAGCTCTGCTATTTATAACTTCATAACTTTGGGAAACTTAATATTGCTGAGTCTTAGTTTCTTGTCTACAAAATATCTACCTCATAAGTGTTGGTGAGAATTAAATAACATGTGTGTGTCAAACTCCAAACAGATAGTAGGCATAACCAGAGATGTTAGTTCTCTTTCCTTTCCCTTGTTTTCCTTCCTTCACCTTTATGTTAATGTTGCTTCTGCTATTTTATTTCTAGCTTCTATCATGTCCAGGGTCTGGGTTCTGATCAGAAGGCTTCCTCTAGGGATGGTTGAAATTATCAAGCCAACTTCCAGATTGGCATAGAGTCACTCTGATTGTTTACTTTAGTGTGCCATGTTATGCTTCTCAAGGTGTTTTATAAAATGTTTCTAATCTTACTCTTTAATACTGTGAGGTATATAAGTGAGGCATTAGTATTCCTAATTTATGGAAGAGAATATAAGATACTGAAAGTAGCTAACATTTATTGGGCATTTATTAAATATCATTTTTCTAAATGTTTTACATACATTAACTAACTCAATCCTCGCAGCAATTCTATGAAATAGGTATTATTAACTTTATCTCACAGGAAGGGAAGCAGGCACAGAGAGGTCAAATAATGTGTTGAAGGTCACATAACTTCTAAGCCTGGGAGCCAGATTTGAACCCAGGCAGTCTGGTTACAAAACTTAACCAATATATGGCCTCTAATGTAAGACAAGTAAACAAATTGTGTGGGGCTTGCAAGTGAAGAAATCCTTTTACCAGTTACTGCTCAGGTATCTTTCTGGCCTCTGAGATGGAGTTTCGCTCTTTCACCCAGGCTGGAGTGCAGTGGTGCGATGTCAGCTCACTGCAACCTCCACCTTCCGGGTTCAAGCCATTCTTCTGCCTCAGCCTTCCGAGTAGCTGGTATTACAGGGGTGCGGCACCATGCCCGGCTAATTTTCGTATTTTTAGCTGAGACAGGGTTTCGCCATGTTGGCCTGGCTGGTCTTGAACTCCTGACCTGAGGTGATCCACCCACTTCAGACTCCCAAAATGCTGGGATTACAGGCGTGAGCCACAGCACCCAGCCTGGCCTCTGGAATCTGATGGAGATGGAAAATGTTGGTAGCTCACTGTGGTCACTAATAGAACACTATTGTTATCTTCAACAGGAGGGAGGCATTCCATACCTCCTGCATGAGTTTTATTACCCTGTTTCCTTCTAGCTCAGCCACCCTTGAGAATTCTTTTGCTGAGACAAACAAGACAATCCCTCTGAGATCGTAGCAATAATTGCCACCCTTGTCCTATTTTAGTTCTGCTTGTTGCAAGCCAAGTTCTAATATTAAAGCCAGTACTAAAAAATCATAAACTTTCTCAATATCATAAGTCTAAACACGTAGGGGGAGCTTTGGAAAACTTTAGGAAACAAATAATTCACGAGGTCAAAATCAATCTCATAATGATTAAGTAGATTTTTTTCTTTGGAAGCGGAAGAATATCTGGCCTAAGATCGAACCATTGGACACTCATGAAACTTATCTTAGAACAGTGAAACTATCTAGTCAGTCACATTGTGGATTATTTACTAAGTGCTAGAAATCTCATAGTTAAAGCATTTCATCAGGAGTAGATGATCAAATATTTAAAATATCAAGAGATTTGTTATTTTTCTTCTTGCTGGCACTGATTTAGTTTCTAACCACTAGAATTTCTCCCAGACCAGAAGTAGGGAAAAAAAGAGAAGAGAAAACTAAAGCCTAACTATTTTAGTATGTTAATAACTTTGATATGAATCTGATGAAGAAAGAGTTGAAAATTATTAGCTAAAATGAGATAGGGCATGTGTGTGCCTATATGTATATTTAACTATTGCCCTGTGAGCCCTATTCTATTTGAATTGACAATAAAAAGTGGACTTACCTTATATACTTGTAAAATGCATGAAATACATATGCAATTTGTTGACATTTATTTTCTAAAGACTCAGTCTCTCCACTGATGTAGTTACTGAAAAGAAGTTCTCTTTTCCTTATTTGCAAAATGTTTTACATATACATCCCCTATATGTATGTTATAATAGATGTTCTACACAGGTATGCATATTGCATATACATATTATGTTTCCATGAATAAATACAGCAGAATTTCAGTCTAAGGAATGAAAAGATTATGACTTAAACATAAACCAACTGGAGCAATTCAAAGGGTCTTTCTTAAGAACATGGAATAAACGTGCTAACTAAGATGGCTGAAATTATTTAAAGAATTAGGTAAAATATACATAAATTCCTTTAAATTTAAAGAAAAATTTTAAAATTAAATAAAATATAAATGAATGCCTCAGTCTTTGATCTGAATGCAGCAGAAAAAGGGGATTGAGGCATGGCTGGGGGCCAGCTAGCCTTGGCCTCTTGCTCTCTGAATGGCCCTGGTCCATCCCCTCTTTGAAGCTGAGTAGAGTTCACTGGGCTGAGGCATACAATAACGGCAGGGGCTCGGGGAATTCATAAGAGGGAAAAAGGTCACACTGCACTTTCTGAGAAGGCCGGGATTCACATATGTGGGCACACACACACACACACACACCAGGAAATGGAGAGTATTGCCCTTGTCACAGAATAGGCATTCTTATGGCCCCTCCACACATTTCAAGAGACTTTGAGAAACTAGTTTGGGGCTGGAACTGTCTCCCATGCCCTTTCTAAGATCTGAGAGCCCAGTGCCCAATTTAGGAGAGTTCAAACACCAGGAACACAAAAGACTCAATTTGGAGTGCAGCGGCCTCTTGTCTGTCAATCCTGTTTGCTGAACCTGCTCCTCCTTCAGGGTACTAAAACGGGATGGAGCAGAGGAAGGACTGGGATCAAGGATAGGAGTCCTCTATGATGGTGCTCATTCTCCTTCCATAAGGAGCAGATGTTACTTCTCTTGAGGATGTGTTATTTCATTTCCTACCTCCCCCTACAAACAATTGTGATGAGGAGGAGGAGGAGGATGGTGATAAAGGCCAACAGCATTTATTGATCCCTGACTGTTGAGTATTATGCTAAGCTTTACATTCATCACCACAGTCTACTTTCATTCCCTCAATAATTCCCAGCAGTAGGTGCCAATATCCTCACCATAGTCTACTTTCATTCTCTCAATATTCCCCAGCAGTAGGTGCCATTATCCTCACCTTCCCTGTTTCTCTGGAAAATAAACTGAGGCTTAGAGGAAAGAATTAACTTGCTTAAGGTCACACAGCTAATAAGTGGTTATGGTAGGTAGAATAATCTCCAGAGATGTCCACCTCCTAGTCCATGTGACTATGTTGTGTTACGTGCCATGGGAAATAAAGGTTGCAGATGGAATTAAGGTTGTTAATCAGCTGACCTCTAGATTGGGGAGATTCTCCTAGATTATCTTATTGGGCCAAATATAATCACAAAGATCCTCATAAATGAAAGAAGCAGGAGAGTCAGTGTCAAAATGGTGCAGAGTGAGAGAGACTTGATGGCCATTGCTGGCTTTGAAGATGAAAGAAGCTGTAAGTTAGGTCTGTGGAAGGCTCTGGAAGCTAGAAAAGGAAAGGAAACCAATTCTACCCTGGAATCTCCAGAAAAGAACACAGCTAGCTGACACCTTGGTTTTAGGCTAGTGAGTCCCATTTTGGACTTCTGACCTCCAGAACTGTAAAATACTAAATTTGTGTTGCTTTAAGCCAGTAAGTTTGCAGTGATTTGTTACAGCAACCAGAGGAAACTAATACAGTGGTAAAGCTGAAGCCTGAAGTCTGGCCCTAGACCTTCTGGTGCAGAGCTGTGCCTTGCTCCTTATAGTGCAGGCCTTGGTAGAAAGGAATAGACCACTCTGCTGAACAGCTCCACCAGACAGGCCCAAAGGCCTAAGAGACACAAAACAGATCATGAACACTCCAGGAATGGCAGACATTCTGTCCCCATCCAGCCAGCGAATGGTGGGGTGGGGTGAGCAAGTTCTCTTCAAAACACTGAATCCCTGGGACCATGGCATTTCCCCACTGATCACATTCATTCTGTCTGGTCCTTCAAGGAGGTAACAGACTAGTGGGGGGCACAGTCAAGGTAAACAGATAAGTACCTTTCCATGGGATAGTGCTATGATAGAGTTTATGGAAAAGCATAGAAAAGGCATGCTACCAGTTTCAGGGGCTTCAGGAGGGCTCCCTAGGGAAGGTGATCACTGAACTGAGTCTTGAAAGGTGAGTTAGGGGGTTGTGAGGCTGAGGGTGGTAGAGGAGGAAGCTGCACCTGGAAAGTCCTGGAAATATACGAGAGTGTGGAAAGTCCTGGAGGTATACAAGCGTGTGGCTTACCCAAAAGCTGCACATGGATTTGACAGGACTAATTGAGTTTTTATTTGTTTGTTTCATCCTATCACTGGTAAGACAATATTTGTATCAGTCAGAAGATACCAGGTTAGGCTACAGTAACAAACAACCCCAAATCTCGTGGCTTAAACCACAGGTTTATTTCATGCTCATTCTACATGTCCATGATGTGTCTGCAGGGCAGCAGCTCGTTTTAGTTTCCCAGTGACCCTAGCTTACAGAGTAGTCATCATCTCAAACATTATCAGTCACCATGCCAGAGGGAAAGGAAACTCTGAAGGATCTCTGCCTGGAGATGACACGTGTTTTTTCTGCTCAAAATATGCTGACAAGAAATGTTTCATGGCTCTACCCAACTGCAAGTGGCCCAGCCTAGAACTCAATGAAAAAAAGCATTTCCTCTGCAGCCAAGGTGGAGAGCCAGGAATACTTGTTGAACAGAATTAATGACCAACACTGTGTTTGTTAGCCATTTTGTGTGTGACACTGTTCAACCAAACACCAAGCAATTTAGAAAGACTGGTATTTACCTTCTTAGACTTCTTATTAGCCACTAGTGCCCTAAGTCTTCTCTAATTGTGGATTTCAATACCATTATCCTCACTGTTCCACAACAACTTCCTGTTTTTATATTATGCACCCATGACTTTTCTAAGAAAGCATGTTTCTAGTTTGCTTTTGCCATCAAGAATCTTAGAGCCAAATTTTCACTATAGTACGTTCCAGGTAGCCCTTATTATCTGCAAACAGTTGGTACCAGAAAAAGTCTGTCTAAGGGAATCCACTGTAAAACAGGGAGCAAAATATGATGTTAGATTATGCAGAGTTGAAAAACAAAACAAATGAGTATGAAAATAAATTTACTTAATTTTACTTTTAAAACACTTATATCACATTGCAACCACGTGCTAATTCTCAGCATGAAAAATTAACCATGTTGACTTTTTGGGTCCCACTTTCCTCAAAAAATTTTAAGATAGCTCAATGGCTTTTTTTTTTTTTTTTTTTTTTTTTTTTGATGCAGAGTCTCACTCTGTGGCCCAGGCTGGGGTATAGTGGCACAATCTTCGGCTCACTGCAGCCTCCAGCTCCCAGGTTCAAGTGATCCTCCTGCCTCAGCCTCCTGGCTTTTTTTTTTTTTTTTTTTTTTTTTTTGTATTTTTAGTAAAGATAGGGTTTCGCCATGTTGGCCAGGCTGGTGTTGAACTTCTGGCCTAAAGTGATCTGCCCACCTCAGCCTCCCAAAGTGCTGGGATTACAGGCGTGAGCCACCGCACCTGGCTGGTTTATTCTTTATATATTGCCTCTTTTGAGAGATATTCTAGTTAACTATGCAATGGATTTGCATTCTATTTGCTAGTTGTATTGGTTGTTTGCAATCCCACAGCATAGACGTTGATGGAACAGCAGGAAATTGGAGCTGGTGCTAAACTGCAGAATCTGTTAGAGCGGGGCCTTCTTTTACAGCTGGTCTCTTCACTAGTGAATATTTCTGAATTAGGAAGACTTTGCCTCCCTATGAAACCCTGTAACTGTGGAGACCTGGATAATAAATACCTAGATAGAGAATGAGAATCCCCATGTGTGGAATGCATTTCTTGGAATTAATCTTGTCCTTGGCTTTTATTTTATCACTTTTTTCCTTTTTGTTCAGATTCCCTCTACTATTTTCTTTTTTTCTCTTTTTTTTCTTTTTTTGTATTTTTAAGGAGTTGCCTCAGATCTTTTCTAACAGGAGGCAGGGTATAAACCAACAATGGACATAAATATTGACTACCCAACTTTTTAATTATCCCCAAACTTGTTTTTTCAGAATTGGCCACCTTGGGGTAGATGGGGTCTGTGAACTTTTCTTAAGGCACTGAGCAGAGTTGAGTGGCTGAAGATGCTTCAGTGAAGCTTGATGTTTATCCTACCCTTGTGGTCAGCTCCTTCCTCCCAGGGAGCTGTAAATCAAGAACTGTGGGTGTTTCTTGATTTTCCGGTGCTGCAGCTCATTTGGATGGTCCATAGGGTGTCACTGGGTAACTTCCTGCTCTGGGACCTCTCTCTGAAATAGAAACTTCCCTCCAAAGGAGAGACTGTCTCCTATTTCATTTATAAATCAAGTTAACTCTGGTTCTTTGACTTTAAGAAAATAACCTATCTCCTCCTCTCAGCAAATTTCTTCCTCTTGGTCTCATGCATGCAGTTGCTAACACATGTATTCTTGTGGTGGAAACAGTAGAAAAGTATTAAACCTTTAAAATAAAACCACAAAACCCTGCAATTCATGAAACAAACCTCTATGGAGTCTTTGCTCTTTGTAAGGGACTTTCCATGTGTTTATTCATGCAATCCTTACACCAACCCTATGTGGTTAGTCTTATTGTTCCCATATTAGGTGTAGGAGATGGATGCTCGAAGAAGGTGCAAATTTCGCCCAAGATCACCTAGTATTGGAAGTGGGATTTATACCTATGTTGGTCTGACTGCAGAGCTGCCCATCTTTATACACCTCACCACTGTCTCACCTCTTTTCTTATGCTTCCCAGCCAGGTTATAAAACTTGGAAAAGAATAGCATACCTCCTATCTAAAAAATAACAAAAGAAAGTCATTCTGTAATTTCTAAATAATACTAAGTGTTACATATGTATTTTAATTTAAATAAAACTATGGAATTTTCCCTGATGGTCATCTTAAGTGTGAGAAACACACATTTTCACTTGTCAGGGTGGTCTTATTATAATGCAGAGCAAACAACATTATCTATATTCTATAGATGAGAGGCCCATCCAGGGTCCTGCAGATAAAAGGGCCAGAGTTGGGATTAGAGCACAGGATTCCTTACTCCTAACCCAGTTTACTTTCTTCTACTACAATATACCCCATTTACGACCCCAAATAGGAATGTTCAACAGTATAAATGTAATGATTTAGGATGAGATGAGAGGTAGATGGGAAGAACAGGAGGAATCACCTCTGTACCCTGTGGCACTCATTGCAACCCATGGAAATGTTTCTGTTTTAAAGTCCAGCATTTACTTCTGGTTCCAAAACAATGCTGAGTAATTTCATAGAACCTGAGAACCAGAGAAGGATCCTGGGAGGAACTTTTTGTTTATTTGACTTTATTTCATTGCCCTCACTTTATGTTCTTTTCAAAACCAAGAATGCCCACTGGGTTGTGAGTAATGACAATTTCCAGACAATAGAAAATAATGCCCAAACAGCTTTGTTTGAGAGATTCTTGACGTCTTTTGTTATCCACTTACCTTTTTATCTCTTTACATTTTGCTCATTGCTTCCATACAATTATCGCACTTATAGAGAGCATATTTTTCCTCAAACCGCCAACTTCACAAAACAGCAAATGATTTGTAGGTTATGTTGCATTAACTGTGAGTGACTGAAGTGCCCCTCAATCCCATACCCCTGCCTTTATCTTCATCCAGGAATGAAAGTAGCCAGGAAAGGCAAAGAAATCATTCAAGAATTTAAACATAAAAAGCTGGCGAAATTCTGCTGTGGTAGACTTCTACCGGATGAGTTTAATGTTAATTAAAACTCCAAGTGGAGTTGTTTGTAAATGAATCATTCCCTGTTCAGTTTGATGTAGCAAGGTCAGCTTCCTGCTCCACCGGCAGTGCGTGCCAGCTCTTTTTCTCATGTGTAAGCTGTGAATGCTGTTAAGCCTGTAAACCACTATAATAGGTTCAGAGATTTTAGGATCCCTGAAAGAGAAGGATCAGAACACAGCAGTGTTGAGTGTCAGGTTTCTTGGGCACTTGAAGGATTAGGCAGGACAAGTGAAGTGTTACTTTAGGGACAAATGTCTGGGCGATTCTCAGAGGCAGCAGGCTGGAGAATGTGGGCTCTGAGGTTAGTCTTGAATTCTAATCCCAGCTCTATTGTTTTACTGACTGTGCAACATGGAGCAAGTCATTGCCTTCTTCTGAGCCTTGGTATTCTCATTTCTATAAAAATACAATTATAATAACCTTATTGTGTTGTTGTGACAATTTGATGCGATAAAGTTACTGGAACACAAGAAGCCCTCAACAACTGGTTGCAATCATGATGATAATTAATTTATCTATGCAATAAATAGTGGGCACTGCTATGTGCTCCATGCTGTTCTGGGCATCGGGGATACAGCAGTAAACAAGACAGACACAAATCCCTGCCTTCGTGGGGCTGACATTCCAGTAGAGGACAGACAATAAGCAAGATATGTAAGTAAAAAATAGAGTTCATGGCCAGGCGCGGTGGCTCATGCCTGTAATCCCTGCACTTTGGGAGGCTGAGGTGGGTGGATCACTTGAGGTCAGAAGTTCGAGATCAGCCTGGCCAACATGGTGAAACCTTGTCTCTACTAAAGATACAAAAATTAACTGGGTGTGGTAGCGTGCGCCTATAGTCCCAGCTACTCGAGACACTGAGGCAGGAGAATCACTTGAACCCAGGAGGCAGAGGTTGCAGTGAGCCGAGATTGCATCACTGCACTCCAGCCTGGGTGACAGTGCAAGGCCCTGTCTCAAAACACACACACACACACACACACACACGCGTCATGAATTAAGTGTTAATGAGAAAATAACAATGCGGAGGAAGATAAGTAGTATTAGGGGAGGCTGAAATTTTAAAGCGGTAGCTAGGAAAGGCCCCCCCTGGAAGCCGAATTTGTGTAAGACCTGGAGGAGGTAAGGGAAAAAGTCAAATGGTTCCCTGGGGGAAAAGCATTCCAGGCTGAGGGAACAGCAAGTCTAAGGCCCCTGAAGGAAGACAGTGCCTGCCATGCTCCCTGTGCCGCTGGAAGGCCAGGGGCTGGTATTGAGTGATCCAGTGGAGAACACTAAGAAGTGAAGCAGCAGGGAGGTCAAATCCAGCACGGCAGGGCCTTTGGTACAGAGGGAGGACTGCGGTTTCTCTTCTAAGTGTGATGAGGAGGGTCACAGGGAGGGCACAAACCCTGGAGAAGCACAACACAGGACCAATCCCCATAACAGCAGCTCCACCCTTTCTCACTTAGACTGGGCTAGAGTGGTTAAGCATGAGGAAAAGAGATGGGCCTGGCTTTCTGTGCCTCAAAGCACCACGTCAAGCTGTGACATAGGCATCCACCACTCTTCCTTTGTGCCTACACCTGTATTTTTGAATGTACTCTCGTCACAGTGTATATCACCGTGCTGTTCTTCAAAGTCAGTTTCCCCAGTATTTGTTCAATAAATGTTTACCGATCACTCATTACGTGCAGGCACTATGTTAGGTGCTAAATAGTACAGTGACATAAAAGGCTGTAAACAATTCAAAAATCAACGCCTCTTATGTCAGAAAAGTAACACTGTGTCATCAAAGCAAAATCGACTTCTCCTATAGGTGTGGGTATATTTAGGATTTCAGAAGGGAAAAAGTGTGCTTAGCTTCCGGGCTCCAATGTGCGGATACACACCCTCTCCTTAGCTTGTTAGCTTAGGGATTTCCCACCCAGTTGCACACAGTGTGTTATCTGAAGTCATTTAACCTGTTGACAGTCGCATTCTTGGAATAAGTAAGTTCCATGCAGGTGAACTTGGACAAACAATGCCAGTAACCTTTTTAGCTGCTGAAGTAATTGGTCCAAAAGTTTAAAATAATAAGCTTCATTTTCCACTGAATCTTGTTGACAGAGAGTATCAGCAGGGCTTGGAGTTAGAAGAGTCTAAATCCCTGATGAATAGTTCAAAAAAATTACTGTTAAACTTTTTGTAAACAAGGTTTTTTTAGTCATAATAATGGTTTTAAGATAAATTGTGTGGATAATTGGTACAAACTTACGATGTATGCATTTAGTTAGCCTCAGTACAATCAAATGTGTTGTTACCAGTGCATCAACAAATGCACCTCAATATCTTAATTTATCATTCATGATAATAAATGGAGACAACACCATAGATTAAGGTAATTCACAGCCTTGTTCTAGCCAATGGCTTCAACTTTCTTTCCTTTTTTTTTTTGAGACGGCGTCTCGCTCTGTTGCCCGGGCTGGAGTGCAGTGGCGCGATCTCGGCTCACTGCAACCTGTGCCTCCTGGGTTCAAATGATTCTTCTACCTCAGCCTCCTGAGTAGCTAGGATTACAGGCGCGTGCCACCATACCCGCCTAATTTTTGTAATTTTAGTAGAGACTAAAACATGGTTTCACCATGTTGGTCAGGCTGGTCTCGAACTCCTGACCTTGTGATCTGCCTGCCTTGGCCTCCCAAAGTGCTGGGATTATAGGTGTGAGCCACTGCGCCCGGCAGTGGCTTCAACTTTCTTGGCAACCAAGTTTATTGTAGGAGTGGCCAACAAATATCACATCCACTGACACTGATGCTACCAAATAGAAAGGTCAGGAAAGGGCCAGCAGCAACAAAGAGGGAGGAGGGGAATGTGAGGGTCCTAAGGAATCCACAGGCTGATGCAGCATCCCTTAATCCAGTTAACTGAAATGAGTTAGACTAAGAGTCTACACTTGGCCCCCAGCTGGCTCAATTCAAGTCCTCCCTTGGACCCACTGGGACTCCACCTTTAGGAGTGGATCCTCTGGAGGAATCCCGGCACCACGCAAACTTCCCAGGGCTCCTTTGACTTGCTGGAAATTGGCTGACCTCTGAGGGAGTGTTGTTTCAATGGATCAATTTAAGCACAGAAAGAATCCAGCCTAATTTTTTGTGTGTGCGTTTTAATTTTTTTTATCAGTATAGGCTCTCTGACATGTCCCAGTGAATGTGCATGTTTTTTAAGTACAATGATATGAAATATATTAAAAGTATACTAAAATATAAACTCTGGGAAAGGAGAGAACACCGTGTTTCCTTTGTTGATATTTTCCCAGCCCTAGAATTATGCCTGCCAATGATAGATGCTTAAAAAATACTTGTGAGATGAATGAAAGAATGAATGTGTTCACCAAGTTTCTGACCTCAAAGAGTTTAGGACCTAGAAGAGCAGATAGGGCATGGTCAGAAATACCTATGACAAAGGTAGTGACTGAGGCTTGTCTTAAGACAGAAACCATTAAGAGGAGAGGATGAAATAGATTCTGCCTGGGTTGATAAGGAGACATTTCATAATGGAGGAGTATTTGGAGGAAAAAAGGAGGAAAAGGAAACTAGAAATGTGGGATGGGCCTTCTACAAAAGATCACTGTTGAAGAAAGCTTCTAAAAATCTTCTTTGGTAATAATTAAAACCCCAAGACAGCACGAATCCCTGAGAGACAGTATGGAGAGATGTGAGAATCAAAACGTGAAGTAGGGGCCCATGAAATGTTTGACAAATAAGTGCCATTTCAAAAACATCATCCCATGGCCAGGTGCAGTGGCTTTCATCTGTAATCCCAGAACTTTGGGAGGCTGAAGCGGGAGGCTTGCTTGAGTTCGGGAGTTCAAGACCAGCCTAGGCAATATAGTGAGACCTGTCTCCACAAAAAATAAAAAAATTTCCCCAGGCATGGTGGCACATGCCTGTGGTCCCAGCTAGTGAGGAGGCTGAGGTGGGAGGATTGCTTGGGTCCAGGAGTTTGAGGCTACAGTGAGTTGAGATCACACCACTGCACTCCAGCTTGAGCAGCAGAGAGAGAACCCTCACTTGGGGGCTAGGATGAATTTTTTTTCGAGACAGGGTCTCCCTCTGTTGCCCAGACTGGAATGAAATGGTGCAATCTTGGCTCACTGCAACCTCAACCTCCTGGGCCCAAGCGATCCTCCCACCTCAGCCTCCTGCATAGCTGAGACCACAGGCATGTGCCACCACATCTGGCTAATTCTAAAAGTGCAGTGCAAAACGAAGAGATTGTGAGGAACTCTGTAAATACAAAAGGTTATAGAAATAGTTTATAAGAACAGTGAACAACAATGAAACTCTTTATGACAGTCTTCCCTGTAATGTTTGCTTTCACATCAAATCAGTCATGAGGACATGATATAAACTATACAAATGAGCTTTCTTGACTTCCTTTTTTAATATAAGAAATTGATTGTTTCCTAGGTCTCATTTCGTTGAAATTGTTGGCAAATAATACTGAGGGGATGCAATTTCACAAACTGCAACATGAGCAAGACCGTATCTACAGTGTTCATCACTGTACTCGCAGCTTTTAGCACCATAGCTGAACACAGTAGTGGCTGTTCGTAAATATTTATTGAATGAACGAACCAATATTTTCTGAGTAGGTCCTGTGTGCAAAGCTCTGGAGAAGCATGCTGGGGGAGGAAAGGATGGAGTCATGATTTCTCATGAAGTCTCTTCAATGACTTCACAGTCCAAGGTGGGGAGGGGTGGGACTGTGAGTGGGGAACAGACATAGACATAAATAGCTTTGCTGAAATTCAGGGGTGTGTAACCACAGCAGCAAGTTCAAGCAGTATAAAAATAATAAACTATTAGATGTCACTTTACATTTATATATTATTTTGTCCACTTGATTATCTGAAAATGGGAAAAAGAAGAATTATTATTATTATTTTTCTTTGAGACAGAGTCTTGCTCTGTCACCCAGGCTGGAGTGCAGTGGTGTGATCTCTGCTCACTGCAAGCTCTGCCTCCTGGGTTCACGCCATTCTCCTGCCTCAGCCTCCCGAGTAGCTGGGACTACAGGCGCCCACCACCACGCGCGGCTAGTTTTTTATATTTTTTACTATAGATGGGGTTTCACCGTGTTAGCCAGGATGGTCTCGATCTCCTGACCTTGTGATCCGCCCGCCTCGGCCCCCCTAAATTGCTGGGATTACAGGCATGAGCCACTGCGCCTGGCCTAAATTTTTAATTGTTATTTATAAAATAAAAGCTATTTTATATATATTAAAATAATATATATTGGCCAGGCACAGTGGCTCATGCCTGTAATCTCACCACTTTGGGAGGCCAAAGTGGGAGGATCACTTGAGCCCAGAAGTTCAAGACCAGCCCAGGCAACACAGCAAAAGCCCATCTCTACAAAAAATACAAAAATTAGCCAGACCTGTTGGCACACGCCTATAGTCCTAGCTACTCAAAAGGCTGAGATGGGAGAATTGCTTGAACCCAGGAGGCTGAGGTTGCAGTGAGCCAAGACTGTGCCACTGCACTCCAGCCTGTGCACCAGAGCAAGAGTCTGTCTCCCAAAATAGCTATATATGTATATAGATATATCAATTATATATGTATATAGACATACCAAGCAATTATATATGTATATACATATATCTATATACATATACATTCCTCATTATGTTTGCTATATACATATACATATATATAGATATCTATATATGTATGTAGCTATATCTGCATATAATTTGTATATGTAATATATGTATATATATAATTGCTTGGTCTATTTTATGTATCTTGAGACCTATTGAAGGTTTTTGAACATGTGGGCAATTCTGGAGAGTAATTACTAAAAAAAGAGAAAATATGGGTGAGGTTTTGTTTACTCAGGTTTTGTTTTTGTTTTCCCCTTTACTTCCCTTTCATTGTTATTGACGTCTATAAGTATCCATTGGCATGTGACCCAGATTGAGCCTTATTTTCCTGTTTCCAAAGCATGTGATTAATTTCTAACATACTACATTACTTACTTGTTTATTATGTTTATTGTTTGCTTCCCCTCCTCTGCCCATTAACCTAAGCATCAGAAGATCAAAAGGTTTTTGTCTATTTTGTCCACTTTTATAGCCCAAGCACTTGGAAAAATTTCTGATGTAAAGCAGGTGTTGAATAACTTTGTTGACTGAATAATAGTGCAGGACATTTTTGTTTTGTTTTGTTTTGTTTTGAGACAGAGTCTCACTCTGTCGCCTAGGCTGGACTGGAGTGGAGAGCAGTGATGCAATCTCGGCCCACTGCACCTCCACCTCCTGGTTTCTTTTCTTTTCCCTTTTATTTATTTATTTATTTTTTGAGACGGGGTCTCGCTCTATCACCCAGGCTGAAGTGCAGTGGCATGATCTCTGCTCACTGCAACCTCCACCTCCCAGGTTCAAATGATTTCCCTGCCTCAGCTTCCCGAGTAGCTGGGATTACAGGCATGCACCACCACACTCAGCTAATTTTTGTGTTTTTAGTAGAGACGGGGTTTCACCATGTTGGCCAGGCTGGTCTCGAACTCCTGACCTCAGGTGATCCACCCACCCCGGCCTCCCAAAGTGCTAGGATTACAGGCATGAGCCACCGCACGAGGCCCACCTCGTGGTTTCAAGCGATTCTCCCACTTCAGCCTCCCAACTAGCTGGGATTACAGGTGTGTGCCACCACACCCGTCTAATTTTTGTATTTTTAGTAGAGACAGGGTTTCACCACATTGCACAGGGTGGTCTTGGACTCCTGAGCTCAGGCAATCCAAATCCACCTGCCTCAGCCTCCCAAAGTGCTGGGATTACAGGCGTGAGCCACTGTGCCCAGCCAGTGTAATTATTTTTTAAGAGCAATATTAGGTTCATAAAAAAAAAATGAATGGAAGGTGCAGATATTTCCCATGTATCTGCTGCCCACACATACACATAGCCTCCCCACTATCAAAATCCTGCACCAGAGTGGTACATTTATTACAACTGATGAACCTACATGGACATCTCCTGTCACCCATAGTTTATAGTAGGTTCACTCTTGGCGCTGTACATTCTATGGGTTTTGACAAATGTACAAGGCATGTGTCCACCACTACAATATCGTATCGAATGGTTTCACTGCCCTAAAATATTCTGTGCCACCATATTCATCCTACCCTTCCCTTTAACCTCAGCCACTGCTGATCTTTTTACTGCCTCCCTAGTTTTGCCTTTCCTACAATGTCATACACTTGAAATTGTGCGGTGTGTAGCCTTTTCAGACTGGCTTCTTTCACTTAGAAATATGCATTTAAGTTTCCTTCATGTTGTTTCATGGTTTGATAGCTCATTTCTTTTCAGTGCTGAATAATATTCCATTGTCTGAATGTACTACTTTATGTATCCAATGAATTATAATTTTAGAACAAAAAGTAAGGTAAGAGGAACTCAACTTTTTTTTGTTGTTTTTTGTTTGTGTTTTTTTTTCTTTTGAGACGGAGTCTCACTCTGTCACCCAGGCTGGAGTGCAGTGGCGTGATCTCAGCTCACTGCAAGCTCCGGCTCTTGGGTTCATGCCATTTTCCTGCCTCAGCCTCCTGAGTAGCTGGGACTACAGGTGCCTGCCACCATGCCTGGCTAATTTTTTTGTATTTTTAGTAGAGATGGGGTTTCACCGTGTTAGACAGGATGGTCTCGATCTCCTGACCCTGTGATCTGCCAGCCTTAGCTTCCCAAAGTGCTGGGATTACAGGCATGAGCCACCGTACCCGGCCAGAGGAACTCAACTTCTAATGTAACCCGTCCCCAACCCCCAGGCCACGGACCATTACAGTGGTCTGTTAGCAACCAGGCCGCACAGTAGGAGTGGATGAGTAAGTGAAGCTTCATTTGTATTTACAGCTGCTCCCCATTGCCCACATAACCACCCGAGCTCTGCCTCCTGTAAGATCAGTGGCAGCATTAGATTCTCACAGGAGCCCGAACCCTATTGTGAACAACACATGCGAGGGATCTAGGTAGCACACTCCTTATGAGAATCTAATGCCTGAAGATCTGTCACTGTCTCTCATCGCCCCCAGTGGGACCATCTAGTTGCGGGAAACAAGCTCAGGGCTCCGCTGATTCTATGTTATGCTGAGTTGTATAATTATTTCATTATATGTTATAATGAAAAAATAATAAAGTGCACAATAAATGCAACACACTCGAACCACGCCAAAACCATCCGCCCACACCCCATCCGTGGAAAAATTGTCTTCCACAAAACTGGTCCCTGGTGCCAAAAAGTTTGGGGACTGCTCTTCTAAAGGGATAAAATAGTTGCCCTGAGTGGACTTTTTGAAGATGTAAAGCAAGGGCTGGGGAGATGTCCTGAGCACCGTGGGATAATGGCCTTTGGATGGAAACTGAGTTCTGTCGTTCATTCATCTGATGTTTATGAGCGCCCTCCCTGGGCAGGCAGGGTGCTGGTTCTTGAGGGTGTGGACACCCAGAGCCAGTCCCTGCGCTCTCACAGTTTTCCCTCTGGCTGCAAGCGCTGGGGTGTGGCCCTAGCTGGTCCGTTGGGCTCTGCAGGAGTCTAAGCTGGGCTCAGGATAGCTGGACAGACCCCAGGCCAGGGGAAAGCTCACTCGTGGCTGTCGCATCTCTCCCTCCAAGCAGGTCGAAGAAGGGGGCAAAGCAGACACCCTGAGCTCCAAACTGCAGGCCGGGGATGAGGTTGTGCACATCAATGAGGTGACTCTGAGCAGCTCCAGAAAGGAGGCAGTTTCCCTGGTGAAAGGATCCTACAAGACCCTCAGGCTGGTAGTGCGCAGGTAGGTGGCAGACCCCCACCCTGTCCCTCCTACCACCTCACCCCACCTCTCTCCCTACCCTACCCCACCTCTGGGAAAAGAGCTCGGGGTTGGTAGCTTGGCTTTAAACCTCCATGTATGGATCCTGCCTTTTTTTCTTTTTTCTTTCCTATCTTGTGGGATGTGGGGAGGAAGTGGGGTGAAGACATTTCAGACACTGCTGTCTTTCAAAACACTCATTTCCCAGTAGGTACTGGTTTGTCAGGGATAGACCTCACTGGACTACCTAAATTTTGGGGCCTGATGAAAAGTGACACTCATCCCAGATGTGGTCAGAGCTCTAATAAGCTTTTTGTCTGGTGGGACTAGAGAAAGAAATTGGCTTGGAGCTTTCAGTGGCATTTTGGGAACCACACCTACATCACAGGGTTCTTCAAAACAGGCAAATTCCCTCATTGGTTGTTTTGTTTTCTGGTCTCAATAGTGGTGATTCCTCTGTTGGGGAAGTGTTGGGTTGTGTTTGATTTTAATGCCTTAGCATCAGAAGCTTTGTACTCCCGGGAACCAACCCTTCGTGGAGGAAATTATTTATGGAAAGGGGATGGGAATTGAATTATTTTTTTGATCTCTATTAGTAAGCACTGCTTGAGACATTTTACACATCTTAGCTCATTTAATCTGCACATGAACCCCATGAGATAGCTAATCACTATCCCCATTTTACAGGCAAGAGGTTAAATAGGTTACTGGAGGTAGCCAAGCTGATAAGTTGAAAAGCCAGAATAGAATCCAGATTGCCTGATTCTATTTCATGCCACTTGAGCATCATTATCTTGACCTGCTAAGCGCTAGGCCCAAATATTTTGCATATTTGAATATTTCTTCCTTAGATTTCAGCTGCCTCACATAGCAGCTAATGTTACAGTATTTAAGAATGTTCTAGTTGGCTGAGACTTCAGGAGTCATCAATGAAGCCCCACCATTTTCAGGCTGTAGAAAGTAAGCTGGTCTTCCATCATGCCACAGATGGCCTCTTAAAGACCTGCATTAATTCATTTCTCAAATGTTTCCTAAGTGAGCCCATGCTCAGGGGAACAGCAGCTCCTCCCAGCCACAAAAAACACAGCGATGACTGTGGTCCCACTGTGTCTCCAGGCTCTAGTGACTCTCCCTAGTGTGCTGGGCTGTGTCTGGTCTGTCTACAGGGCCATCAACCAGCAATTGCTTCTCTGGTGGTCAGTGATGCAGAGTGGCTCAAAGCATAGGCACCGGATTCAGACAGACCCTGGTTCAAATTCCAGGGCTGTCACCTGTTAGCTGTGTGAGCTTGGCCAAATTACTTAACCTCACTGAAAATTCAATATCCTCATCTTTAAATGAGGATTTAAATATATGTATTTATGCCAAAATATGGCAACAATCTAAGTATCCATGGAGGGACAAACCAAAGAAAATGTGGTGTATATATGTATATGTTTATGTACACACACACACACACACACACACACACACACACACACACACACACGAGGAATATTATCCAGCCATAAAAAAAGAAGGAAATCTTGCCATTTGCAACAATGTAGATGAACCTGGAGGACATTTTGTTAAGTGAAAGAAGCCAGTCACAGAACCGTAAAAACTGTATCTTCTCACTTATACATGGTGTATAAAAAAGTCAAACTCACAGAAACAGAGAGTAGAATGGTGTTTGCCAGGGACTGGGGCACAGGGGAAATGGGGAGATGTTGGTCAAGGGGTACAAACTTTTAGTTATAAGATGAATAAGTTCTGGGGACCTAAGGTAAAACATGGTGACTACAGTTAGTAATACTGTATTGTTTACTTAAAATTTGCTATGAGAATAGATCTTAAGTGTCCTCACTATACACACACACAGGTAACTGTGTGTTGATTAATTTGATTTTTGATTGTGGTAATCATGACACAGTGTGTACATATATCAAATCATCACGTTGTACACTTTGAATATATGCAATTTTTGGCAATTATACTTGGGCAATCCAACATACTTTACAAAGTGATTGGAAAGATTAGATGAAACACTCTGAGGTAACAAGAGATGCTGCTGCTATTATTTCTATTATTATTGGCCAACTCTAGGCATAGGCTCATTCCTTGCAGATCCAGATTTCAGTAAAGTAAGCAGTCATCTCAAACATGGGGCTGATGTTTCAAACAGATGGGTAGACAAGCTCAGAACCATGGGGCCATTCCTTGTGTCCAGAGAGTGCTGAAGGTTTTGAACTCACCTTGGCATTGGAACCCAGGAGCCCAGTTTGGAAACACTGGGCATTGATCTGTTGGGTACTAATGGCAGAATCCACACTCCTGATGTGTTTCAACATGACTGTGGTGATAGATTGGCCTCTGGAAAGGGCTGCTCTGTTTCCTGCTATGAAGAATAATCATGGTAGCTTCTGGTAGGCCTTCTAATAGATGGTGATATAAGATTTGAATTACTTCTTCTAGTAGAACCTTTGGAAACAGACAGATATGGGGTTGAAATCTGGTCTGGTTATTTGCAAATTGTGTGACTTTGGGCTCTCTAAGCCCCAGTTTCCTCATTTGTGAAATGGAAATAATCATTCTTACCTTGAAAGGGCATTAGTGAAGTAAGTGTAAGTACACAGTGGATATGCAATATTTGATTATTATTATTCTGGATTAGGCTAGAGAGAGACACATGCTAATATGGAGAAGTATTGCCATAATACCATATATGCTGGTTCCCTGGTTATCTGGAGGCCCCCCCTTTCATTCTCTTAGTGAGTTTACAACCATTTAAGGGCTAGTACCCAGCTTACAGGTCCAGAATTGGTCATGACTGTCTCAGACCTTGTGGAATTTAGGAGTGTTAATTCACAGTATCCAAACTCACAAGAAACTGAAGGATATAAACCAGAATGCTACTACACTGACTCATTTTGAAAAAGACAACTATAAGTGAAAAGTATGCCATATGGACCAAAAACCAGTATATAGTACTTTATCCCTACAAGAAAACTAAATGGGAAGTCTAATTATGGTCAGGAGTTTGCATAGTGATTTCCAACTCCAAGTGAAGAGAATAGTTCTGTAGGCACCAGTATTTGCTAGGATCCACTCTGATGGCCAGATGGTCCATCTTCCTAATAGGGGCTTGGCTGCCAGGCGGCCAGAGATTCACATCCAGAAGCAAGGGCCCTTTCCCCTCTGGGCCCCAGGGAATCATGCTGCCAACGTTCTCCTCTCCATTTTCATTCTCGTCAACACCAAATCCTCTTCCTGATTGACACATTCTTTCTTTACGTATGCTAATGCAATTGATAAGGTTACTGAGCAGTTCTTGCACTTTCTGCTTCTGGTGTGGGAAACATTTTGTCCCTAAGATGCCTTTTGAATATGTCTTATCTCATCTATTATGTGTTGATTTTTATAGTTGAACTTTCAAAGGAAAAGGAGGCTGCCTTTACATCTGACACATGCTTATAGATGGGGATTATCAACACGCCTCCAGAGGCATGGATGGACATTCCTCCCCTACCTTGCAGAGATCCGGGTAGAAGCCTCTTTGCGCTGGATTAATCTGGCTTTGTATTTCGTAGTGCCGTCACTTTCCTGAGAAGTCTTACCTTTATACCTTGGCACACGTCATCGTCCTGAGATTCTGTTTCCTTTGATTTATTGATGCCAGAGTGACTAAGGACATTTCATTTATTAACTTTCTTTTTTTCTATGTGATCTCTATACTTTAAAAAAGACTGGGGTGACTTCCTGGAAACATAATAGGAAGGAGTGTCTGTTTCATGAATAAATCATTTGTGTAGTCAAAATGTATATTTTGGCAGCCATGTACCTGCCTCTTTTTCTCTTAAAGTTATTTTGGCTGGGCGAGGGCAGCACCTCATGTCAGGCTTTCACATCCATCATAAAAATGCCAAGAACACAGAGCAGGGTAATAGTGTTTATATAAGTTTTGGGATTGTCTTACCCAGTGACCAAAAACAATAAAAAGTAGAAACACCTTCTTAAAAGGCTACAGTGACAAGAAAAATGCAAAGCCTCAAGTAAGTTGTGGGTCAAAGACTTTCAAAGATCTGCTGACCCATAAAGAAGGCAGAGTTTAGCCCTCTCTGGGAGGAGGGCGTGAAGGAGGCGCTGTGGACGCTGCAACAACAGAGCATGTGTCTGCTGCTTGATACACGAAAGAGTGAAGGTTAACAGCTAGTAGTGGATAAATGGAGAAGAAATGATAAAATAATAAGTGGGTCAGAGAAAAAACATTCCCAAAGGAAAATAAACAGCTCCCAGTTGCAGAAAACCCTTGTGGAATGCAAGGACAGTGCAAAGGATGTTAATTAGGAAAGCAGACATGGACACGAATGAGAGTCATACTCCAAATCCTCCCTGAAATCAACAGAGACTTTATCTGGTAGATACGTGTAAAATAGTTGTCCAGGGATCGGGTAACCTTTAAAATGGAAACTGACAAAGGAAAGGGTCTTCAGGTTTAATTTATCATCCCTGAGGGTAATGGAAGTTGCGTTTAGTATAAGGAATGCTCACTGCTATTTGTAGATAAACTAAAACTTGAATTTAAAAAATAGGAAGCTATATTTGACCTCCAGAACAGATTGCTGGGGTTAATTGCTGTGTATTCATATAAATACATATTTTTACCCTGAGTTCAGACTCAGACTCCTATCCTGAATTGGATTATCAGAATGGCCTTAGAATCAATGAATCCTTAATCCCAATTCTGATCTTTTCTCCATTTTCCTTGGCAAATCTAACCTTCCAACCTTCTGCATTAAGGTGCTGTTTATTTTGTTTATTTACTTATTAATCCTTCATTAATCAAAAGAAAGCTGGAGGTGCTATTTTTGCCAAATACTATCCTACTCCTAAATTTGTTATAAGTGAATTTTTTGTGTTTTTACTTGTAGTTGGCAAAGAAAAACTTGAGTATATTTCATTTCAAATATTTCATACTTTTTTATAATGCTATGCAAGCCAGGCAAAAGTCAGAGAGGATACCTGAGATAGCGGTGTCCAGCACTACCAGATTTGAGACTGCCTGGGTTTGAAGTCTGATGGCATAGGCACTAGCTTTGTGACCTTGGGCAAGTAATTTAATCTGTCTGATTTTTGCCTCACAAAATTGTTGTGAGGATTAAATAAGAATCATGTGGGTATGGTATTTAGTACAGTTATTAAATCATGAATCTACTGAAAACAAGTTGCATATTTGTTAAGTAAATTATCTCTTTGACAAGTCCCACCTTAATCTCTAGAACATAGCATATGAAGTCCTAGTTAATGGGAAGACTTTGGTGGGGAAATTATCTTTCTGGGCATCAAAGAGAGCAGAGGGTAGGGAAAATTGAGCCCCTTTTCAAAATGGAATCTTCCTCCCAAACCTTTCCATCACCTCTGCAAGTTTGATGTAACCTTTCCCCTTCCCATCAATTTGTTCTATGAGTTGATGTGTTGGAAGGAAACAATTCTTTTTTATTTGGCTGAATATACGTGTTTAGTAGTAGTAGTAGTAGTAGTATCAGTGGTAGATCACATTTTGCTGGGAAAAGAGAGATTGAGGAGAAAGCAGCACTGAAAAAGTAAAAAACAATAAACATCTCCCTAAAATATGTATATGCCAGGCTATATGACTTGCCCATGTAGAGGTGGCTAGCGTGAGAATCTAGGCTAGAGTGAGAATCTAGGTCTTAAGACTTTCAGCCCTTGAGCCTCTGCCTGGAGGTAGAAATGAGGGAAATGCATCCAAAAATAGGTAAGGACTTGTCCAAGGCCACATACTAGTGGCCAAAATAAGAGTCTAGTTCTTCGAGGATGTAAGTCTTAGGGACTTTTGGCCCCTCAAGCAGTGAAATCATGAACTAGTGCTTTCTATTCCACTGCCTCCTCCTTTTAGAAATATCTGTGATGCTAAAAAAAAAAAAAAAAAAAAAAAAGAGAGACAAAAGACAAGGCCGGGCATGGTGGCTCACGTCTGTAATCCCAGCACTTTGGAAGGCCAAGGCAGGCAGGTCACCTGAGGTCAGGAGTTCGAGACCAGCCTGGCTAACATGGTGAAACCCCGTTTCTATTAAAAATACAAAAAATTGGCCAGGAGAGGTGGCGTGCCCCTGTAATCCCAGCTACTCGGGAGGCTGAAGCAGGAGAATCGCTTGAACCTGGGAGGCGGAGGTTACGGTGAGCCAAGATCCCGCCATTGCACTCCAGCTTGGGCAACAAGAGCGAAACTCTGTCTCAAAAAACAAAACAAGAAAACCCCTCAAAACAATAAAAAAACAAAGAAGCTTATGTTTGATTCATCTAAGAAAACATTTTGAATGAAGAGGTGATTCCCCATTGACCTTGAACTTCCTTTGGGAAGGAAATGCACCGGACTACTTTGGATGCCCAGCAGACTTGAGTCTCTGCAGCAGCCTCTGGAAATGAAACTCTGGGCTGCATTAGTGGCTGCTTCCTCCCTCCTAACAAAAATGGTGATGAAATTAAGTTCACCAAGACCCTTGGGCCCACACTCCCCCGAATTCACCGTCCCACGTTTCTGAGGGTTAACAGAATAGTTTCATTTTATAAACTAGTGAGATGACATTATTAGAATGGAATGGGATGGTTGGCTGACACACTTGCTACCTCAGTGTCAGATTTCTGTGACCTTATATTTCTAGATTGAATTGCAAGACTGTAACTCACCCAGGATTTGCAAGTCAATGATCTTAAAAGAAATACTTTGTAATGAACTTTTTTAAGTCCTCTGAAAGGATACAAAATTAACTCTATTAGCTATTAATAAAAAGGGTTGTGCAAATCAGTGCCTTTTCCAGCTCATGGTTACAGTTTATAAAAGAAAATAATTTCTTGGAATATTTTCACTACCACCTCCTCACTTCCTTCACACTGTTTTGCCACCTCTCCACCCCCTCACCTGCCTGACTCTATTTCCTGAAAAAGCATCTACATTCTTAAAGCAGTTTGAGATTAACCACCTGATGTCTCTTTCTGACTCTTTTAAAGCAGTTTAAAGAAGCAATTTATTAAAAGCTTTAAAAGCAAATGGAACAGAACTCCCTATTTTTAAGGCAATAAAGTTGACAGGAAGGGTTGAAACTTTTCTAGAACATAAAAAGCATATTTTTTTCTTATAAATTGACAATCTGCAAGCCAGATTGTGTAGCACGAAGGTGCCAATTCTCAGATATGAAATTGCAAACAGCATGAGGAAGACATTATATCATCTGGATTCCAGTCTCAGTTCTGCTGTGGTCTGGCCATCATACCACGGTGCTACTCAATCTCTCTAAGACTAAATTTCTTCTTAAAATGGAGGAGAACAATTCCATACTGAGTTGCTATAAGGATGAAATAAGATAGTATATATAAAATGTTTCATCATAGTAAAATATTAATCTTTATTTCATAAGGAGCTTCTATTGTACAGTCTCATGAAAGGTTACCTGACCACATTCTCTGATGATTGCTCTATTTAATGGCACTGATTTGACTCATTTTTGTAAATGAGAACACATAGGTTTTAAAGCTTCTGATTATAACCTTTCTGCTAAGAGGAAATGTGGCTTTAAAGGACAGTACCAACTAGGCCCAAGTTCAGAATGGGATTTTGTAAAAAAGGCCATATTCTCTGGCGAACTTAAGTTGAAAGAGTTCTAACTTTGAACCATGTTGAAGCTCATTGGTGGAAGGTTGAGCTCCAGGAGAGGAAGCTCGGATTGCAGGAAGGGGCTCTCTACGCAAGTGTATTTGCACCATCTGGTGTTTTTTTGTTCCAAGGACTGGTCAGGTTATATAGGCACATGTGACCCAGGCTGAGCAATTTGAAAACATAATGTTCTTTAGACAGCACAATATGCTGCCTCTGGGAAAGTTATGACATCAAAAGATAACTATCAAGTGGGCAGGCAGTGGGAGGTGAGGACAAACAGAAAAGGTGCAGTGACCTTTTTATAGGCAATTGCAAAACTGGTCTTGAAGCTCAAGGAACTCACCTCTGTGCATAAAAGTGTGGCTTCCTCTACCTCTCCTGGACACAGAAGACAAATGAGAAATATTTCTGTGCCATGGTAAGTTCCAAGAACTGACTTTCAAGACACAAAAAAAGGCCCGATGCTGTGCTCTGTGGTTAACTCCTGTATGAAGGGGCAGGAAGGCAGTGTGTCCCCACCACGTGCCACAGGAGGAAAGCACAGGAGCTGAAGTGGCAGCCAGCATGGCAGGCAGTACCACTCTATGGTTCTGTGTTAGGAGCGTCTCATGTCTGAAGTGTTACCTCTCACCTCCACATGTCTCCTGAAGAGCTGTGACCACCCTCCCATGCCCTGCTCTGCTCTCCCTTCATTACTTCACTCATCCTGGTCATCTGCTCTTTGAAGTTCTTAATTTGGGCAAAGGGCTGGCAGATGCCTGGGACGTGAGTACAAATCCCAAACTGCACTTCCGTTTGCACCCAGGATGAGACTTCCCTAGAGGGGAGATCAGTATAACTGAGAACTGTGGTAACTTACCCTTCTAAACATTTTTTCCACTTGAGCAAGTGGTTGAGAGGAGAGGAAGGAGGCAGCTGCAGTGGCCTCTGACCCCCAGAAACTTTTCCAAGAGGCCTGGCATCATGGGAATTTGCTCAGTATGCTTTGAGGAGGTATTTCAATCCTGCTGGGACCATTCTCAGAGCAGTTTTCGGCTTCTTTGGCGTTCTAGGCTTGAATGTCACTGTATAGAACTATAGTATTTTATTTCCTAACCAGTTGTTCCTTCCCATGGAAAATTCATGTAACACATTATTAGGTTTCCTGAGAGGTATGCAATAAGACTCCCTTACTGTAATGAGGAAGGGGACATCTTTTTCCCCCGTAGCACATAATGATAACTACTATTTTTATTCAATGGGTTACATATGCTTACTGGCTATGCACTAAACACTAGCTTCATACAAAGGAATGTTCTATTGTTCCTAGTGAAGGAGGTTTGATGATAAAAGACCACATTTCATTCTTGGGCTAGCACAGCTTTACTTCAGACAAATGTATTCCAGACAGGAGCCAACCTTCTATACCATTAAAGAATTAATGACTGCACCATTAAAGAATGGCACTCAAGGCTGGGTGCGGTGGCTCATGCCTGTAATCCCAGCACTTTGGGAGGCTGAGGCTGGCAGATTATGAGGTCAGGAGTTCGAGACCAGCCTGGCCAACATAGTGAAACCCCATCTCTACTAAAGATACAAAAAATTAGCCGGGTGTGGTGGTGGGTGCCTGTAATCCCAGCTATTAGGGAGGCTGAGGCAGGAGAATCGCTTGAACCCAGGAGGCGGAGGTTGCAGTGAGCTGAGATTGCACCATTGCACTCCAGCCTGGGTGACAGGGCGAGACTCCATTTCAAAAAAAAAAAAAAAAAAAAAAAGAATGGCACTCAAATATCTGTCTGAGCCTTTAGGATATGAGGTCTGAGTTCTGAGATCAAATAAAAGTTATGGTGGAATCTTTCCCCCCAGTTTTAAATTTGGATGCATCAGCTAGAACAGGTAAGTTTGGATGAGTCCCATTTAGAAGATGAACCAAATATTTGGAACTCTGAATACTTGAATCAAAATGGCTTAAAGCTACTCCTTCTTAAATTGGGCTACACATTGGAATTACCAAGGGAGTTTTAAAACAGCAATAACAACAACAAACTAATTCCTGGCTCCTACCTCCAGAAATTCTAATTTATTTTATTTTACTTGTTTTTTGAGACAAGATCTTACTCTGTTGCCCAGGCTGGAGTGCAGTGGCATGAACACAGCCTTGACCTTCTGGGATCAAGTGATCCTCCTACTTCAGCCTCCGGAGTAGCTGGGACTACAGGTGCACACCACCACACCCAGATAATTTTTTTATTTTTTGTAGACAGAGTCTCGCTTTGTTGCCCAGACTGGTCTCAAATGATTCCCACCTTGGACCTCCCAAAGTATTGGGATTACAGGCGTGAACCTCCAAGTCCAGCCTCAGAGAGTCTAATTTAATAGATGTGGGGGTGTAGCCCTGTACTGGAAACTTTAAAAGCGCCTCAAGAAAAAGGCTGGGTGCAGTAATCCCTGTAATCCCAGCACTTTGGAAGGCCGAGGCAGGAGGATCCCTTGAGTCCAGGTCTGCCTCCAGACCAGCCTGGGCAACATTGCAAGACCCTGTCTCTACAAAAACTAGCCGGGCATGGTGGTGCGTGCCTGTAGTCCCAGCTACTCAAGAGGCTGAGGCAGAAGGACTGCTTGAGCCAGGAGATTGAAGCTGCAGTGAGCCATGATCGGGCCACTGCACTCTAGCCTGGGAGACAGAGCAAAACCCTGTCTCAAAAAAAAAAAAAAAAAAAAAAAAATCAAGAAAAAACAATGGATGGTTGCATCTGTACTAAAAATGTACAGCCTTTTTTTCTTGTCATTCTTCCCTAAACAATACAACAGTGATTCACGTAGCATTTACATTATGTTAGGTAGGATAAGTAATCCAGAGATGATTTAAAGTATACAGGAGGATGTGTATAGGTTATATGCAAATACAACATCATTTTATACAAGGGACTTAAGAATCCATGGATTTTGATACCTATGAGGGGGTCCTGGAACCAATCCCCCATGAATGCAGAGCTACAACTGTATTCATTTATTTCATCAGCCCCCATGTTTCAAAAACCACACTTTGTATAGCCTTAGCATAAATCCCCCATTTCTTGAGAATGAGGGGTAGAGAAATGGTTTCCATAAAGGATTGTTAAATACCACCCCCTCCACATATCCTTAATGGAAAATCAGATCTTCGAAGGTCCTGGCAAGCTTTGTCCTGTTCTGTTTTTCTGTTTTATTTAATTTAACTGCTCTAAGATCACAAGTGTCCCATGAAGGTCCTGGAGAAGAATCTTAAAGTATAGGTTTGTGGGTTACTGAGAGTAGTAGTAGGCTCTTAGACTTCATTAGGCAAAGAGAAACACCTGGTTCCATCTGACTTGAGATGAACTGTGGGTTCTTTTTCCTTTGATCATTGTTTATTAAGATGGCTACCTCAAGTATGTATTTGTTACCACCTGTCTCCTCATGGTTCTGTTGCTTTGGGCATCTTCGCATGTGGCAGCTCTGAAGAGCCTCATTAGTCGTTGGCAAAATTAGGTCTCTAAGACTAGCGTCTTTGTGCTTTTGCCAGTAGCTAAAATGTCTGTTTAATTGTATTACCTAGTCTAGAGGCCCGTGCCGCTGTCTGTAGACCAGCTGCCAGATTGCTTAGTACAGTTTGTCAGTGCATTTGAAAAACGCAATTTTTCTACTCCCCTCTTATTCTGCTGTCAAACTCTAGTCTGATGCTGCGTTTGCTTAGTGGGTGGGATGTGTAAAATTATACATGTGGGGACAGTTGCTTGGTTAGTGTGTTTATTGTTTACGTAGGAAGGTTGCTATGTTGTTTTCATGAAGACTGTGATTCTAAGGAGCATTTTTAAAAGATTCTTTGGGTGCCAGGCGCGGTTGCTCATGCTTGTAATTCCAGCACTTTGGGAGACCGAGGTGGGTGGATCATTTGAGGTCAGGAGTTCGAGACCAGCCTGGCCAACATGGTGAAACCCCATCTCAGCCGGGTGCGGTGGCTCATGCCTGTAATCCCAGCACTTCGGGAGTCCAAGGCGGGTGAATCATGAGGTCAGGAGATCGAGACCATCCTGGCTAACACGATAAAACCCTGTCTCTATTAAAAATACAAAAAATTAGCCGGGCGTCGTGGTGAGCGCCTGTAGTCCCAGCTACTTAGGAGGCTGAGGCAGGAGAATGGCGTGAACCCGGAAGGCAGAGGTTGCAGTGAGCTGAGATCGTGCCACTGCACTCCAGCCTGGGCAACAGAGCGAGACTCCATCTCAAAAAAATTAATAAATAACTAAAAAGATTCTTTGGAATGTTTCTTTAAAGGTGTCTCTTAGGGATGAGCCACTATTATTTTTTGATTGTAAATAAGTAGGGGCCCACAAGCCCTGGACACCTAAAACAATCTTTCATGGAATTTTCTCAGGAGACATTTTGTATGTCCTTCACCCTCATAACTTAAATAAGCAAACAATTAAAGAGACCCATTGTTTTTTACTGGTGGTTACATGGTACTGAAGGTTTTTTTTTTTTTTAACTAAATTAAAAATTTCCTCAATTATCCCCTCTGACTTGCTCCCTCACTTCCTTCAGGTATTTGCTCAAATGTCAGCATCCCCTGCACAGTTCATTTTACATCGCAGTCCCCTTTCTTCTGTATCCTCACACCCTTCTAATCTTTATTCTTTACCTGTCTCTCTGTCACACATACTAGAATATAAGTTCTTCGATGGCAGGGATTTTGTTTGGTGTGGTATCTGCAGTGCTTGGAATGGTTCCTGGCACACAAATGTGCTCACTGAATATTGGTGAGCCAGCTCCAAGCCAGGCTGCCTGACATTGCCTCTCAGCTTTACAACATTTACTACTGAGGGCCCTTGGACAAGTTAATTGCCCTGTGCCATGGTTTCATGACTTGTAAAGTGGGGATAGTAACAGTTTCCCCTTCACGGGTGTAATAAATTGCTGTCTAAATCTTGGCTGTTTTTAATTACATCATCAAATAGCGTTAGTTATTTTTCCTGCATTAAGAGCTGCTGGACAGGCAGTCTGCACTTATCTTCACTATCTTTCTATTCCCTATGGAATATGGTCAATAGTTTCATCACTTAACTGACCACACTTTTCTCCTGTATCCCCCACCAAAGAAGGATCATATTCGAAGTTCGTTTTCCCCTCTGTGAAATGAGATCTACCTAAGTTCCTCCTGCCTTAATGCCCCTGTGTATCTTCTTAGTAAGGTAGCCTGTCCCCAGCCCTTGTTCGGGAGTGAGGTCCCCAGGAGCCTGGCTTCAGGGGTGCTTCTTGTAGCAGGACCCACCCTTCTCTCTGTCCTCAGCTTCCTCAAGTCTCACTGGAATAGGTACTCTTTGCAGTCACCTTGTTATTTGGAGGTTTGGATTTGTTTCTAGTACTCCCACCTCCTACCCCTCAGGGAGCAGTGCTGTGCAGTGGTTAGGAGCACTGGCTTTAAATCTGATAGAATTTGGTTTACAACCCTGCCCGTTCTGTGAGATCTTGGCCAATGACTTCACCTCTCACTTTTTTATCTGGGAAGTAAAGACAACCATCCACACTTCATATGGAGGTTGTAGCCATAAAGACAACCTGTGTATAGAAAAAAAACTCAGCCTTGGGTTTGGCACACTGTTATCAATCATTTCATTCATAAGTTCAACCATAGTTATTGAGCAGGTGCTGGCACCAGTTCTCAGCATATATGTGCCGAATGGAGGCATTTCTATTTTTCACTAAGTAGTTTTCTATACTGTTAGCTGTTTTATGAGTAAAAGAACAGATCCAACCAAGGAGGGTTTGGGGCTTACGTTTCTCACCAGTGAAAGTTAAACTAAAATTAGACCGAAATCCAATTTGTCAGGGGGGGAAAAAAAAGCAATGGGAAAAGGTGACTTGCTAATAACGATGGATATAAAACTTTAGTACGGGGTGGATGGGTGAGAGGTCACTGGCAAGGCTCCTCTCCTGACCTCCAGAGGGGTCATTTTGGAGAAACTGCTGCCTGCTTTATGAAGGTCAAAGCACCCAGAAATGAAAGGACTTAGCCTCAGGTCACAGGTCTAGTAAACCACAGAATGAGGAAGAGAAGTCAGGTTTTCTAGCACCAGCCAAGCCTGCTCTCTCAGGGCATACATAAAAATATAAAACTCCAAAAGCCAGAGCTCCTTTTTGCTTTAATCTTATATTTTCTTTCTTACTGGTGGTAGGAAATGGATAATTTGGGATGTTCATGTTTTGTTAGATGATTCTCCCTTCTCTCCCTCACGCATCTTTCCAGTTTTCCTAGTTTTCCAGTTTTCTTCCTATGACAGTTTTTTTTTCCCCTCAAAGTGTGGTCTTTAGACAACTTGCATCAAAACGGCTGTGGTGTCTATTTAACTCGCAAATCCTTTGTACCTCTTCCTACATAAGACTGTCTTGAGGGAGGCCTGCCTTTTAACAGATGCCAACACCCACTGAAACTTGCAGCCTCTAACCCTAAGGGAGTGGACATGCTCTTCTCTGGCTGGGTGAGGTCAACTCCATGAATCTTTCCTGCCTCATTGGCCCATGTAAGAGACAAAAGGATGAGATCAGTGTCCATTTGAGCAACTCTGTGGTTATTCTTCAAAGTCTCTAGCATTGTGCCTTTTCTTGGCCTTGATATATAGGTAAAGTTCAAAATTCAAATTTTCTACTTCAGATAAAGTTTGGGGATGGTTTTTATTTCCGTGAACTCCTTCAGAAACATTTTAGAACACAACCCAAATGCTCAGAAATGTTAAAACACACACACACACATACACATACACACACACACACACACGCACACACCAGTACTTCTCAGCCTGCCACCTTTCCAAGGGCAGAGCAACCTGCAGCAGTTTCTAAAAATAGACCTTTCTGCTACAGGTCACTAAGCAGGAATGGCCTCCATGTCACTCTGTTTACAGTTTCACATCTGACACCTTCATAACAACTGTGCTGACTTGATGAGGCATGAGGACCAACATCAGTCTGTGGGAACTCCTGAGAAAATGCAACCTGGGGCTGCGGCTGGTGTGCATTCGGTGGCATCCCCACAAAATCCAGCCGTGTTTGGATTCAAGGCCCTTTCAACCTTTGTTTGCCATTCCTCGTCACCTTTCCATCACTGTCTCAAAGTCAGGGGCAGAGGTCAAAAACTCCGAGTCACTGCATGAGGTAGCAATGAATATAAACATGAGCTCATGTTCAGGAATTTAAGACTCACCGTGTTTTCTTTCGTTTTGTTTAATCTGTCTTGCATTTCTCCTCTTTGCAAACTTGTGGGTTTACAATGCAAATTTAATTTTAGGCTCTTTCAAGAAAATGCTCAGAAAAGGCGAACTTATCTTTGCTATATTCAGGACAGCCCTGCAACAGTGAGAGGTCTTTTCCTTTTGTGTAATAATTCATGCACATTCCCGTCCCAGTCCCTAAGTGTGCAGACTACGTGGGTGGTATTAGAATTAAAATTTCTTGGGATTAACATTCTAAAATTAAGAAATGGGGTCAAAGAATGGGGGCACTTGACACTAAATGTACATGAGCTGATTGGACTGGATTACTGGGCATTCACAGTCATAGGATTCCTAGTAAGTTCTGAAGAAGTGGACCAATTGGTATCAGTTTAGGATCCTACTTACAGGAATCATTTTTGATTTGCAAACTTAGCCTGCTATCTTTAAATAAATAATTCTAGTAAGCTCTCAAAATGTTAGCTTTGGGTGGGTGTCTAAGCATTTTCATTCTTTGATTTATTTCTCACAACACCAGTAATAGGGATTATTACTACTCTATTTTACAGACGAGGAGATAGACTTGCAAGAGGGCAGTCTTATCAAGGGGATACATGTGTTAAGTGTGGATTTAAACTCCAGTCTATCTGATACAAAAGCCCAAGCTTTTACATCAGTAAAAACTAGTTCAGTTGAGCTGGTTTTCAGTGATTGCTGAAATCCCTGAACCAATATGGGTTCTTCAGCCTCTGGGAGAAGAGGAGTTGGGCTTGGCCAATGCTTTTATTTGCTTTGCTTTAAAGAAAGCACACACTGGGCCCTTTTGTTTTCCCAGCAGTGTTGATTCACGTTCGCTAAATAAATTAGCCTTCCCGTCTTGTCTCACTCATTTGACATTAGCAAGTTTACATGCCAATAAAAATAGAAATGGGAGAAACAATACTGCAAGAAGAGAGAAGTGGCAGAGGCATTAGAGTGCACCAAGACATGAACACAAGCTCATCATTTTCTACACTCCTTTCAAAACAAAACAAAGCAAAACCCCACAGCTTGATTCCAATCACAGTTTGTTCTGTGATTTTATGTGGTTGAAATGCCTGATTAATACTGAAATGTTGTAACATTCATTATTTTGTAAGAGAATAGTTGAGACTTCCAATAAGATTTTATCATTTCTCTTCCAAATAGTGGAAGGCTGATAAATGATGTTAGGATTCTGTACTAGTCTTACTAGTACTTATTCATAGATCTAGAAGTCTCTGTGTCCATTGTGAGATGGGCTGTACGTGGGTCAAATACAGCTTCTGAAGAAGTTGAGATTTGTCTTTGTGCTCTGCTATTAACAGCATCCTAATGAAGCACTCAAGCTACTCCCATCTTCTCTCTGCTTCCTCCATACTGCGCCCCCCAGCCCAATCTCCCTAAAATCTTTCCTTCCTGAGAATTGTTCCTCCGTATCTGCCTCTTTCCTGGATCCTCATCCAAACTTGCCTTTGCATTTCTTACTCCCTCAGAGCCTTGCTAGGAGATGATTTGCTAATCTTTGACATGGCTAAGAATAGTAAATGTCCTTTGAGAACAATACAATCTTACACTAACATACAACGGGAATAATAAAGTTACTATTCATATTTTAAAGGGCAATTTTGCAGGTTGTCAACACCTTACCCTAAAAGAGTGAGTTCCCAATGGTGTAATCTCAGTGACAAACTGTATACCGTGATAGGTGACAGGACCTTCAGGTCATGGGCAGAAAGTGATCTTAATAAAGGCTGACCTTGGCCACTGCAGCCTGCATGTTCTGGGGCATCCTGAGGTCTCCCTGTGTGACTGACACTTCCCCTGAGGACTATTCCCAGTGCAGTCAGTAGGAAACCTTAGTGGTCAATGATGGTGGGCCAGGGAGGTGAGGGACAGAGGATATGTCAGATATCCTAATAGTATATACAGTTTAAAGACTCATTTCATAATTTTGGGAGTTGTTTTCTAGGGATATTGTGATCGTTCAAATGTAAATATCTGCATCTTGAATATACTGGAAAAAAGTGATTGGCATGTTTTAGGGGCAGCTCTAGCAGTATAACAGTGTACGGGTTTGCCCCTTTATGGTTTGTGGGTAGGAAGAGATTTATTCTGAACTAGTTTTCTCTGCTACCCAACTGCTTATGAAATATGAACACAGGCTGGGTTCAGTGGCTCAAGCCTGTAATCCCAGCGCTTTGGGAGGCCAAAGCAGGTGGATCACTTGAGGTCAGGAGTTCGAGACCAGCCTGGTCAACACGGTTAAACCCTGTCTCTACTAAAAATACAAAAGATTAGCCAGGTGTGGTAGCACACGCCTGTAGTCCCAGCTGCTTGGGAGGCTGAGGCAGGAGAATTGCTTGAACCCAAGAGGAGAGGTTGCAGTGAGCTGAGATTGCACCACTGCACTCCAGCCTGGGTGACAGAGCTAGACACTGTCTCAAAAAAAAAAATAAAAAATAAAAAAAGAAAGAAAGAAATATGAACACAATCTTGAAACTCAATAAAATTGAGATTTAGATCTGTCACTTGCCCTCAACAGGCACAACAAGGTAAGGTGCCCAGATTTAACAATTAAAAATACAGATGTCCTATTAAATTTGAATTTCTGATAATCATTGAATTTATTTTAGTCAAAGTAGGTACCCAATTTTATCTACCAAACCTAGTCACATGACAATTTAGATGTATAGAAAAAAATGTAGGTTCCTTGTCTTCCTTACGAACCCACTTCTGCTGGTTGGCAATAATAATAATAATAATAATAATAATAATAATAATAATAATTTTTATTCCTAGCCAAGTTAAAAGCTCACCTGGTCCAATCAATTTGAATAGTCCCTTAAGGGGCTCAGTCTGAAATAAAATCCTCCCTTGCTCAGATGTCATCTTTTTTCTCCACTGCCCAGCTGTCTTGCTAAACAGTGTCTGGGGATTTGGAGAAGTGGTGAGCGCAGGTCTTTGGCACCATCTCGCCTGGTCCCTTGGCTCTGTCCATAGCCTTCCCAGCCACTGCTGGCCTCCAACGCTGAATCCTGCAGCTGGTAAATCCATGGTCAGCCATGGCCTGGGCAATGCCCCTGGGATTGCTGGCAACCCCACACTTACAGATTCAGTCTCTGCTCAGCTCCCCTTAGCTTCAGACAACTTAGCATCTGCCAAACTCTCATCGCAGCAACTCCTGACCCAGGGCCCATCCTAGGATCATCTCACCCCACCATAGTTGCCTCCTTGCAAGTCTGCTGGTTGCCGTCTGATGTCTGAGATTCTTCCTTCTGTCTGGACCTCTAGAGACCTCGAAATTGAGCCAGGCCAGACCTACTCCAGTGACCTTCTCCTAGGGTCTCAAATGGTGCAGTGGAGCCAGGGTTCCCTGAGCCCTTTAACATTCTCCTCACTTAGCTCACACACTTTCCCTCTCCTCCCTGAGGCTAGAAGAGAAATCAGAACTTGGTCCTCACAGCTTGACTTGCCACCATCTTTTCCCTCATTTCCACAAGTTGCTGGGATCTTGAGGGCTGGGTTTTCTCACTATTTCTCACTCTTCTCTGTGCTTCCCTACTTCTATAACTTCAAGCTTCTTGTCTTAGTTGGGAGGGGTATCTTCTTTGCACGATGGGACAATTTTGGCAATTAGAATCCTCTAGGCCTCACCCTGGATAGGTTACAATGGTTGTCAAAAGTGTGATCATGCCCAGGAACTTCTGGAAAATACAAATTCCCAGGCCCTGCTCTAAGCCTAATGAATTGGGAACTCTGGAGTTTGAGCCTAGCAATCTGATTTACCAAGTCTTCCCTATGATTCTGATGCACCCTAAAGAACCATGGCATTAAATATTTCAGCAAATTCTCTCTCTCCCTCTCTACCAACGCCTTTCTTACCATTTTTCATGCCTAAACTCTTATTAGACAGACCGGATACTCCCTCTTAATCTAACTGATTGATTAGCTACATAAACTCAAATCATTTTATGATTAAAAAAAGAAATGTATAGCCTTAAAAGCAAAGGAAATTCTGATATATGCTACAACATGGATGAACCCTAAGGACATTATGCTAAGTGAAATAAGCCAGTCACAAAAAGACAAATACTGTAAATGATTCCACTTGTATAAGGTACCCAGGGTAGTCAAATTCATACACAAAAAATGTAGAATGGCAGTTGCCACAGGTTGGGGGAGGGGAGATTAGGGAGTTTTGTTGAGTAGGTACAGAGTTTCAGTTCTGCGAGATGAAAAGAGTTCTGGACATTGGATCTACAAAAATGGGAATATACTTAATGCCACTGAAGTGTACCCTTAAAAAATGGGTATACCAGCAAACCAAATTCAATAGTACACCAACAAGATCATTCATCACAACCAAGCGGGATTTATCTCTGGGATGCAAGGATGGCTCAACATATACAAATCAATCAATACTATATATCTTCTCAATAGAATGAAGAACAAAACCAGATGATCATTTCAAGTGAAGCTGAAAAAGCATTTGATCCTTTCATGATAAACATCCCTTCATGATAAAAGTCCTTCAAAAAACTGGGTATAGGAGAAACATACTTCAACATAATAAAAGCCATAGATGACAGACCCACAACTAGTATCATACTGAATGGGAAAAAAATGGAAAGCCTTTCCTCTAAGATCTGAAGCACAACAAGGCTACCCACTTTCACTACTGGTATTCAACATAGTACTGGAAGTCCTAGCTAGAGCAATTAGACAAGAGAAAGAAAAGGCATCCAAATTGAAAAGGAAGAAAGCAAATTATTTTTATTTGCAGATAAGATGATCTTATATTTGGAAAAACCTAAAGACTCCACCAAAAAAACTAGTAGAATTGATAAACAAATTCAGTCAAGTCACAGGATACAAAATCAACATACCAAAATCAGTAGCATTTCTATTAGGTTGGTGCAAAAGTGATTGCAGTGTTTGCCAATAAAAGTAATGACAAAAACTGCAGTTACTTTTGCACCAGCCCAATATATGCCAACAGTGAACAATCTGAACAAGAAATTTAAAAAGTAATCCCATTTACAATAGCCACAAATAAAATTAAATACCCAGGAATTAACCAAATAAGTGAAAGATCTCTATAATAAAAACTATTAATATAATACACTGATGAAAGGAGTTGAAGAAGATACAAAAAATGGAAAGATATTCCATGTTCACAAATTGCAAGAATCAATATTGTTAAACTTCTCAAAAGAAGACATATAAATGGCAAACAGATATATGAAAATGTGCTCAACATCATTGATTATTAGAGAAACGCAAATCTAAACTACAATGAGATATTATATCATCCCCCCCGTTAAAATGGCTTATATCCAAAAGACAGGCAGTAACAAATGCTAGTGAGGATGTGGAGAAAAGGGAACCCTCGTACAGTGTTGGTAGGAATGCAAATTAGTACAACCACTACGGAGAACAGTTCAAGGTTTCTCAAAAACCTAAAAAGAAAGCTACCATATGATCCAGCAATCCCACTATGGGGTATATACCCCAAAGAAAGGAAATCAGTACCTCAAAGAGGTATCTGGACTCCTGTGTTTGTTGCAACATTCTTTACAATAGCTAAGATTTGGAAGCAACTTAAGTGTCCATCAACAGATGAATGGGTAAAGAAAATGTGGTACTTACACACAATGGAATATTATTCAGCCATTTAAAAAAATGAGATCCTGTCATTTGCAACAACATAGATCAAACTGGAGATCACTATGTCAAGTGAATTGAGCCAGGCACAGAAAGACAAACTTTGCATATTCTCACTTGTTTGTGGGATCTAAAAATCAAAACAATGGAACTCATGGACACAGAGAGTAGAAGGATGGTTACAGAGGCTGGGAAGGGTAGTAGGAGGCTGGTGGGGAGGTAGGGATGGTTAATGCATACAAAAAGGTAGGATAACTAATACCTACTCTTTGATAGCACAACAAGGTGACTATAGTCCATAATAATGTAATTGTACATTTAAAAATAACTAAAATCGTGTAGTTGGGTAGTTTGTAACACAAAAGATAATGGCTTGAGGAGATGGATACCCCATTCTTCATGATGTGATTATTATGTGTTGCATGCCTGTATCAAAACATCTCACGTACCCCATAAATGTATACACCTACTTTATAACCACAAAAATTAAAAATTAAAATGTTAAAATAAAAAATGGGTAAGATGGTAAATTTTGTTATAAATATTTTTAATTTTTAAATTAAATTTTTAAAAATAAAAATAAAGGACTTTGGTGATTAAAGCAAAAATAAAAACTGGGTTAAAAACAGTTTAAGCAATAGGTATTGATTTGGTGAATGGTGACATGGCCAACTCAGCTGATTATTCATTGAACGTAATCCTGGAGGTTAGGGTTCAGAACTGAATACTGGAACAAATGCTCCTGGTAAACATGAGTATTTCACCAAACCTTAATTGAATTTCTGATCTACCTAAAGTATAAGAAGGAGCTGGTCAAATAGATCTGACTCTAGCGTTCCAAAAGGGTAATTGGTGTCAGTGTGTCTGTTGAGATAAAAGATAATCTATACTTGAAATTTTTGCATATCACAGGCTAAAAAGCCCTCTGTGTAAATTAATTCCTAGTGGTCTATATCTTTCTACATTAAAAATATGGGCAAATCAAATTTCCCCATCCACCAAAGGGACGAGGCGCTGGAGAAGGTCTGATTGTTTACTCTTTACTGTGTACTGTTGTCAGCAGTACATTGGTTAACTAGGAATTATTCTAAGTCCCTTCATTGCCCTGTTCTTCCAATCATTTGGCATCAGGTGAATGGTTCCAGCCTCCCTAGAGGCAGCAATAAAGGACAGGGACTGGTATTGGAAGATGGTGGGGCTGTAGACCAATACCTCTGCCTCCTGTATTATTTGTCTACCCAATAAAATAATATTCTTTAATATAACAATTCATGTTTATCAATCTTGTTAAAGGATGAATTAAAGAATCTTTAGAAAAATGCCCCAGTCTAGGTAAAATCTGAACTTATTATGCGTAACACAGCTTCAAGACAAGTCCCCTATAACTCCTTCACAATCCAGTTGCTAACATTTAGCCCCTCTTAGAAATTCTGCAGCCACCACTGTTCTAACTCCATTTCCATGCTGCATACATTTTCTGAGAGGGAGAAGAATCTTTAAACATCAAATTCTGCCATCTGTCTCAAAACTATATTCATATAAGACAATGTTTCCATAAGCCCCAGGAAATTGGTTTAGGTAAATAAAGGTAGATAATATCTATGTTAATAAAAGATAGTGATATATTTTCTCTCTCTTCTTTTTACTGTGTTCATTGTTTTTTTTTAAGTACCTAGGTAATGTCATCTTTTAATAACCCACACCTCCACCAATCCTTATAATGTAAATCATTCAGAATTTAGATTCTAAATTAAATAAGGTTTATTATGCTCCTGGTTAAGAAAAGAAGGTTATCATAGTTTTGTGGAAGAGCTAAGAAAACACACCCCTAATTTTATGGGGAGGCTATGGAGTGCAATGGAAAAGTACTTGAACTTTGGAGTAGCCCTGACTTTGAATCTGGACTTTTCACTTATTGGCTGTGTGAATCTAGCTGCATAACCTATTACAAACTCAGTTTCCTTTAGCTATACAGTTGGAGGAAACTTTATCTAAATTTGTATCTCAGGGGGTTTTTGTGGTACTTAAATGAGATCCTCTATGCAGAAGCAGGGTGACAAGCAAGTACTTGGCATATGGTAACCGCACAGGAGATGGTAGTTATCAGAAAGAAGAGGTGTGTGAAAGCAGTAATCACCAGAGCTCTTGGCTAACTTTGTGAACTGCATGGGGTTGTTGAGTTTACCATCATTCTTTTTGGTTGTACCTTACTTATTTGAACACAGTTTTATTTCTTTCAGACTTGATGCAACTATATCTGTTATCAGTTTCTCATGGCTAAGATGTGAACGAGACAACAATAGGCAAAGCTCATTTATGATGTAGACCCAAGGTGGGCTGGAAAGTCTGGAATAAGCTGGAAAGGTCTTGATGGAACCTTTTGTGGGTGTTAGAAATGTTCTATATCATTTTTACCCTTTACATAGATTAGTACACTTTATCCATTCTGTGTATGTTACACTTTAATAAACATTTTTAAATGATTTGATAAGGATCACAAGACCCACCCATACCAAATCCACTATTAAAGCAAGTTGATTTTATTTTTAATAAGCCTCGCTGAATTTAACAAAGTTTTTTGTGCGAATTTAAAAATGACATCTGGCTGGGCATGGCGGCTCATGCCTGTAATCCCAGCAATCTGGGAGTTTGAGACCAGCCCTGGCAACATGATGAGACCCTGACTTTACAAAAAATTTAAAAAAATAAAAAAAAAAAATTAGCTGGGTGTGGTGGTGCTTGCCTATGGTCCCAGCTACTCAGGAAGTTGAGGTGGGAGGATCGCTTGAGCCCGGGAGGTCAAGGATGCATGAGTCGAGGTTGTGCCACTGCTCTCCAGCCTGGGCGACAGAGTGTCTCAAAAAATAAATAAACAGGCTGGGCGTGGTGGCTCACGCCTGTAATCCCAGCACTTTGGGAGGCCAAGGCGGGCAGATCACGAGGTCAAGAAATCGAGACCATCCTGGCTAACACGGTGAAACCCTGTCTCTACTAAAAATGCAAAAAATTAGCTGGGCGTGGTGGCAGGCGCCTGTAGTCCCAGCTACTCGGGAGGCTGAGGCAGGAGAATGGTGTGAACCCGGGAGACTGAGCTTGCAGTGAGCCGAGATCGTGACACTGCACTCCAGCCTGGGCAACAGAGTGAGACTCTGTCTCAAAAATAATAATAAACAAACAAACAAACAAACTTACACAAGTACTTGGTCTACAGATGTTTGTTTAATCCACATTAAAAATCTGGGAGTTTTGCATAATCTGGATTTCTGGCTTGTGGAGAAGTCAGACGATCTGGCAGCAGTGGGCTGGAGCTGCATGCTTCCACGTCTAATGAGGCATTCCCTCTCCAGTTTGCCTTGGGGCCCCACTGTTTCCTGTGATCCTACACCTGTTGCTTTGCTCATTTACTCCACCTGCCTGGTCTAGTCAGCATTTGAGTTTGCCAGCCTTGTAACACAAACACTGGTTGGCCAGTTATCTTCTTCATCTCCAGCCAACTGACAAAGTTATCTTTTCCACTGAAGAACTGGTTGATGATTTTTAATCCTAAACCGGGGAAGAGAATCGTTGTGTCTTACTCTTTGATCTCTCCAGTCCACGGCAAGCATTCATGAAATGCTTGTTGAGTGAATGAAAAACCCCACATCATGTGCTGACAGCTTGTTTGTACGTATCTCCTGTCACATTTCTTTTCATGGCACATGGGTTTGTTAGTCCCACTGTGATTCAAACCGTCCTTTTCTACCATAGCACAAGATGCCGGGTTAGGAAAGCGAAAGGAAAAATGTTCTCTTCACTGTCAGTTTAAATCATGATTTGAAGCAGGTTTTATTATACCAAATTATCATCAGGCTAATTGCTTGACAACCTCTCTTGTTACTGCTGGCTGGCGCCATTCAACTGATCCCCTCTGCTGATATCTGGCTGGGGGAGGCGTGGCATATCCTCACTAAGGAGAATTCTGCTACCTGGAAAAATACCCAAAGCTGCTAAGCATCATACATGCCATCTATGTCCCATTCCGAAGTTGCCGTAAATCCAATATGTGCAGTAGTGTTTAAGAGCATATGACTTGAAATCAGGTTACCTGGCTTCAAATCCTATTACTACCACTTGTTTTGTGACCTTGGGCAAGTTCTTTTTTTTTTTTTTTTTTGAGATGGAGTTTCGCTCTTGTTGTCCAGGCTGGAGTGTAACGGCGTGATCTTGGCTCACTGCAGCTTCTGCCTCAGCCTCCCGAGTAGCTGGGAATACAGGCATGCGCCACCACACCTGGCTAATTTTGTATTTTTAGTAGAGACGGGGTTTCTCCATGTTGGTCAGGCTGGTCTCGAACACCTGACCTCAGGTGATCTGCCGGCCTCGGCCTCCCAAAGTGCTGGGATTACAGGCGTGAGCCACTGTACCCCGCCAACTTTGGGCAAGTTTTTAATCTCTCTGTGCTTGAGATTCTCCAGCTGGGAAATGGTGATAATAACAGTACCTCCCTAGTGGAGTGGTTGAGAGAGTTAAAACAAAATATGTAAAGTATTTAATATCCTGCCTGATGCCTAGTAAACACTCTACTAAGTACATATGTAAGTATATAAATGTAACTGATATGTGCTTCTACCTTTCCACCTTATTCTTTTTTTTTATTATACTTTAAGTTTTAGGGTACATGTGCACAACGTGCCTTATTTATTCTTTATATTACCTGTGGAATTGTCCCAGAGATTGAAATGGATCATTAATAATGCTAGTTTGTGTTCCACAATGATTTTTCTCCAAGAGGCTTTTTTTTTCATTCCTAAGAATAAATTGTGAACCCAAATGTAACTCTTTTACCTGCTATTCTTAGCACTAAATGGTAACTTGGCTTTCCCTGTCTGGGATGTTGGGACTTTGAAGGGATGATTGAGTTCAATGCCTTTAATTGCTACCTTCTGGCCAGTAACATTCTTGTGAAGAAATACCTTGGTTTCCCCAAAGAATTAAAGAATGTGGAAAGAGAGAAAAAAGAACAGGGGGATATGATTACTTTAGGCCAGTAGAAAAGAAGCAAAATTTAATTGAAAAAATGTGTTGATTCTCATCTGTAATTCCAGTCATTTTCATTTGTGTGCCTTTCGATTGCTGTATCATAAGTGGTTTATGTCCTACAGTTATTATACTGGACAGGCATTGTATAATAATACTTTGGACTTAACTGACATCTTTTATGATACTAAGAAGCCTGGAGCCATTATCTCATCAAAATTGTTAAAGTTACGGTGTCATCAGCCTGGGATAAAAAATGATTGCCTGAGTGTAAAATGAGCATTGGGTTCAGCTGCTGTGTGTCTGCTTCCCTTACAGCATTTTCAAGGATCTGACTCTTTCAGACATACTTGGAGTTCAACAAATACAATTTCCCAGGAAATTAAATGAAAATGGGCTATAAGGGAGAAACTAAGCTTACTGAGTTTCTATCTAGGCTCACTGCCCAGTTTTCTTTCAACCTGAAACCTATATGTGGGAATTTGCAGAGTTGGGCTAAACTAATCGTGAACACCACGAAGTTCATTTACTGTCTAACACATCATCATCATCTTGGACCTGGTCTCTACCCTCACCATTGAGATTTATTCTACAATCACTCTTCCTTCTAAAGATGCAGTGTGACTTCCAAAAGTGAGATGTACAGGACACCTGTTCTACCTGAATCTTTTGCATATTTTGTAAAGTTTATTTATTAAGCACCTAATAAATGCCAGCCATTGCTCTAGGTGTTTGGAACTCAGCCATGATAAAAATCAAAAACCTCTGTCTCATGGAGCTGACATTCTTGTGAGCAGAAGCAATAAATAACAAACACAATACATATGTAAATGAAACAGTGTGTTAGAAGTTGGTGAGTGCTCTCAGAAAAGAAAACCAGACCAAGAGTTCAAGAGGCTGTTTCTAGCTCCCCCATTCATAAATTTCCTAAGTTCCTCCTGGGAGTTTAAATGGCTATGCCCTACAGGCATTTAAACCTACCTTACACAGAAAATCAATCTACCTTACAACACCTAGAGAATAGTTTAACTGTTATGGACAGACCCAGAAATTAAAAAAAAAAAAAAATGAGCAAAGAAACCACAGTCTTCATTATTTTGTGCAGCTTTCCCACCATAGACCTTCATCTCTAATCCCAAACAAGCACCTCACAAGGCCATGTGCAAATCATTAAGGAAAAATACCAGCGGAAATCTGGTGTTCAGAAATCAAGGCTATTTATCTTGGTCTGCAGTTCATCAACAGAGTAACATAAAACTCTCCTGCCCTGGGCTTATAAAATGGCAATTAGGAGAAAACAGGATGTGCTTGAGTAGATGAGCTACTAGCTTTGAGAGAAAAAAATGAAAGCACCATATTCAAACACTCATCTAGTTTATTCCTTTTTATCCTCTCTTCACCACAAATATTAGGACTAGGAAGACACTGAGTGATGTTCTAGACCAGAGGCCTCCTCCAAGGATGAGGAACAGAGCCTTAGACAATAAGTAACGTGTTCAAGGTCACGTGCTAATCAGTGGCAGAGCCAGAAGGGAAAGCAATGTCCCCTCCCTTCTGGTCCAGTGTGCAGCGGGGTCCACAGCACTGCTTCCAGATTAGATCATCATTACTTCTTCCAACAAGAATGGCCTAACCCTCTGCAAGTGATTGCCAAAGAATCTGGGCAGGTAGAAAGTGAGAAGTCAAGATGTTTGTGAGAGCATTCCACATGAGGAACAGATGCGTTTGTTTTTGATCACAGCTGAGTCTGAACGCTCTCTAGAACTCAGATGTAGAGAAAGGAGGAAATACAAGATGGGGCTGTGGGCAGGTCTTACCTGGGCTGGGGGAGCAGCGTGGTGTGGATGGTCTTCCTTCTAAATGAGGGGAGCTGGTGCACATTCCAGTGTAAAGAACATCCTATGCACCAGAGTTGTCTGCATTGACTCAGGACGGCATCATCTCCAGACTTGAGGACCCCCGAGCTCACCATTCTTCTGTCCATGAGTGGCCACCCAACCACCCAAGGGTGAAAGGTCGTGCTCTATGCTCTCACCTCAGGTCATGATGAAGGTAGGAAGAGCGACCATCCAGCCCATACCACCACAACTGGGTAACATTAGAGCTCTTCCTGTAGACCAAGCACTATGCTAAGTGCTTTTCCATAGCATCACCTTCAGTCCTCACATCAGATAGGTACCCATTTCAGAGGAGAGAAAACTGACGCTTGGAAAAGCTGAATAATTTGCCTGCAATCAAAGCTGGTGAATGCAAAGCCTTTATCTCAGAGGGTGGTGGTTCAGAACATGGGCTCTGTGGTCAGATTGCTTAGGTGTGCATTCCAGATCTGCTGCTTGCTGGCTGTAAAATGTTCAACAAGTTACTTCTCGAAGCCTCAGTTTCCACATCTGTAAAGTTGGAGTAATAATTATAATATTTACCTTATAGAATTGTGGTGATGATTAGAGAATGTAACATAGTAACTACCGACACGTAGTAACTACTAACTATGGGTCAACTGTAGGTTGGAACCACATGAAATTTCTATTGTAGTGGACCAAAAATTATCAAATATTGGCAATTTCATATGGTTCAATCTAGTATTACTAATAGGCATCCATTCTTTGTAAATATCAATGCTTTCCTTATTCATCTCATAATTTGTGAAAGGACAGGTTATTTAATTGCTTTTAACTTTTCCTTGTTTTAGTTTCCCTAAAGAGTGACATAGAGGCTGGGTACGGCGGCTCACGCCTATAATCCCAGCACTTTGGGAGGCTGAGGCGGGCAGATCACCTGAGGTCAGGAGTTCAAAACCAGTCTGGCCAACACGGTGAAACCCCATCTCTACTAAAAAAAAATAAAAAATTAGCCAGGCGTGGTGGCACATGCCTGTAATCCCAGCTACTTGGGAGGCTGAGGCAGGAGAATCTCTTGTATCCGGGAGGCAGAGGTTGCAGTGAGCTGAGATTGCACCACTGCACGCCAGCCTGGCGACAGAGCAAGACTGCATCTCAAAAAAAAAAAAAAAAAAAGAGTCACATAGATTTCTTTTACTGTAACAACATAACATCCATGAGGACTGTGTATGCAATATACACAGTTCCCTGAGCCAACACAACCTGTTGAGGATGTTGTCACAGAGAATCTGGAGCAGAGTGGATCTGAAGTGAGCTTAAATTGGACAGAGCTGGACTATGAGGAAGTGACTGGTGACACAAATGAGTCCACTCCTGGCTCCTTTAAACTACTGTGAATGTTCTGGTCTTTTCAGGAATGGCGTTCCCATACTAGCCGGCTGATTGTGATAAACAAACATCAAACATGACCATTCGTCATTCCGCATAGTGGAGATGAGCTCTGGTCTGCAGCAGGAGGTTGTTAAATTTGACATATTCAAAATGAATTGCACGGCCTGGCTGCTCTTGAACTCTGGCTTGCTGGGAGTAGCCTATGATGGAAGGAAATTCCACTCTGTGGTGGTGTTTTGGGGAGGTTGCATGGTGGGGAGAGGAAAACATAAAGCTGGGATAAGAACAGTGCTTTCCTAAGAAAAAAGGAGGCTACTTTTGAACGAATGCATCTATGATGCCAGATCTAGTGGGAGGCTTCTCTTCTTTTGAAAGATGATTCTGTGCCCCACCCCATTCCTATCCCACATTTGCCTCAATTTCATTTCCTTAGATTTCACATTATAGAGATATAAATAACTCTGGAATTCAAGTGGAACATTCTAGAGAGACAGACATTCTAGTTAATACAGGAACAATCTTTCAATAAAATTAGTATCACCTTTGAAATGCAATGATACTTTGAGGATGCTTCAGACTTTGTTGGTGTTTGGAATGATTACTACTGCTGGTAGAAAATAATGCCACTGTGAATTCAAAATTCTGTGTGTGTGGGCAGGGGGGCATGCTCCCTTTCTCTCTTCTTTCTGTGCCTAAAAATAACCTGCAAATCTTGTTCAAATTCTTTTGCAAGGAAATTTATAAATTGTCTGTGTATTCTATAATTATTTTCCCATCATGATGGCTCTAAGGAAAATACATTTACATACCCATAAACTCAGACACTCTTGGAGTCCCATTTTCTTTCTGTGTGTGCTGTTCCTTTTCTCTTTCTCTCTCTCTTTGTGTCTATGGTTACTGTTAAGCTGACCCCTACAGTCTGGGGCAAATACCAAACTTGAATCAAGCACTACTTATCCATACAGCTGCGAAGGACTGCGGTTTCAGGGCCTCAGATGATAGATTTAAGTAAAGTCTGTAACTGGATGGAGTTTAGGAAACCTGTTATGATTTCATCTACAAAGGCGGGCTGCATCGCACCCCACTGTGCTGAATTTTAAGATGCAATGTGGTGTTGTTGTTTTGTCTTTTTTTAGGAGCAGCATCTTTATTATAAATGATCTATTTTTATGTCTGTGGTGATTTTTATAATACTGAATTTCATTGTTGAGAACAATGACTGTAGAAAGATCTTTCTTTATTGTTCCTGCCTCTTCTCCCAGTGTCTGGAAGAAACTGTTGCTTGCAAAAAACATAGCTAATTAAAAATTGAACTTAATTAGCTACAAAGAAGCCCGACTCGCCAGGGCTGGGAGGAAGGGCAGATAAAGCTGCCGACGCTGTGTTCTTCTTTACCTTCGCTTTAATGGTCTTCACAGCACGTCGTGTTTATGAGTCAGAGGACCCTAGAGCGACACTTGTTGGGGACGGGCAGGACACCACAGCACGACAGGCAGCTCCTGCAAGTGGCGGCGGGAATGCACGCCGGAGTCGGCGTGCCAGCGCGGTGGAAACCGGTTCTCAGGTTCTGGCCGAGTGGACTTCCCCTTACATCAGCGGGCCAGCTCCTGTCAGGCAGGCGGCCGGCGATTGGCCGGGAGGAGGCAGTCATTCAAACTGCCTTTTGTGTTTGGCTAATCAGGGCAGCCCAGGTTCCCAGCGGAGGTGCGTCTGTGGTGTCAGACACCTGTGTCTCAGCTCTGTCTTCCTCGGGCTAGCTCCTGCGGATCCTTCCTGGGCAGAACCGTGCCTCTAGGCCACCTCCCCCAAGCCACCAAGCCCCCGCGGTGGGCCAGCCTTGGCCCAGTGTCACGCAGGACAGAAATGACCAACAGATAACTGAGGACAATGGACCTGCCTGGGCATAGACTTCCTTAAGGTAAGTCCATTTTAAACCAACGATTTCTCGATGACATTATTTCTCCGTCGATGTTGGCAGAAATGCCAGCATTGGGAAGGTAAACTAAAGAGAGGTAGGGAAGTTGTTCAAGTTAGGCCTTTGCGATGAAATCACCAAGGTTTTGGGCTGTCAGATATGCTGACAAAATAATATAAAAGAATAAAGAAACATGTACATGGGGAGGAGAGAGCTTGACAAATGACTCTAGTCCTCTCAGGCAACGGGCACTTTTTCCTATTTGATGAGAAGCTCAAGTGATAACAGAGTAAAGTAACTTTTAGTTAAGGCCAACAAATATATATGCTAACTTGTGTAATAAGACCAAGTCAGCCTGAACATCTTGGCTCCCTCCAATCATGCAACCTCAGGATTTACAGCCTAATTTTAATTATAACTTATTTTTAAAGCTATCTTTAACTTTCTTATTTGGGATATGAAGGCAGCTTTTGTTTTTTAGGTCTGTTCAACATGGGTGAATCAATGAATTGCACTTCAACAGCAAAATTGGATTGTATTGATTGGTTGGCTCACTCTTCTCATCCTTTATGTTTCAGAGAAGGTCGGATTATAAATGCAAGCACCTACATTTAAGCAACAGTTGAGATGCTTAAGAACGTGCTTCTGTGTGATTCTGATTAATCCTTAACTATGCTCTGATTTCATTTTACTTGTAAATCAATTGACACATACTTCAGGGACCATCCTGTCTTTTCTCTGGGGTTGCTGTCACCGTATTTGTAACTTGAGGATTTAATAATTGAAGATTGATAAAAAAGACTGGTGGTTTGGGACTAGTGTTTTCACCCTGTCTGTTTTGTTGTGATAGGAAGGAAAGTAATTTTCCCTTGGATTTAAATTTTTTTCATTGAAAACATTCTGAAAATGGGTAAAGTTCTCTTTATAAATCTAAAGAGGTTCTGAGACTACTTTTCCCATCTCATTAATTTCAAGGATGTAAACACCTTCATGAAAGGAAGGTGTTTACCCGTTCTCAATGATTCTGTTCAAGTGATAAACAGCAATAGGGCAAACAGGTCATTCAAAATCTGTGCTAATCATCCTCAAGTGTGTTTTTTCTTCCAATGATTACAGCCAGTTGGAGTTTTCCATTTTTTTCAGCAGTTAGCTAAAGTGTCTTTATAAAAACATTTTCCTATAATAAAATAACACATTAGTGACATTTAATATAAACATAAAAATTACTGCTTTGGTGAATAAAAGCACCAGAAATGGCATTACCCATCAGATGAAATATGATCATCACACAAGTCTACAGCAATCACTTAAAAATATAGTGTATATGCAAGTGATTTTAAAATATGGATCCATAGGTAGGTAGACACAAAGTGAATTTATAAATGTTGAAATAGTTAAAGAGAAATGAACATTGGAAAGCTAAATAGATATTGAACATTTTTATATTTCAAAAATCTACCTTCGCTTATGAATTACAACCTAGAGAATATATAAATCAAAGGTAATTTCCTGAGTTAAGTATAAGTCATTTTTTGTATGGAGAGGGATAAATACCCTCATCTTATTCCCTAATCTTAGCCCTAATCATTGTCTTCCATAAAAACCCCAGTATCCTAAAAAGGTACAGAAAGGAAGAGGAGAGAGCTGGTTGAAAAACTTCTTAACAATACTTAAAAGTAAACAAAGTCACAAACCCCACGTTTTATATTAAGAGTGTAGAAAGCCCTTGTTCAGGTCTGCAGAGTACCAGCGCACTCCAAATATGTAATTTAACACATTCATTAATAACTATGATAAATAGATATTTTATTCCAAGAACAATATCATTAGAGAGTTAGATTGGAGGGCAAGGGGATTAAGTATCTTAAGTTTATTGTTTCCCGAGTGACCATTTTTAAAAGCCTCCTTCCAGGAACTGTGGAATGCCTGCCAGGCTCCCTGACTGCTGTCTGGTGAGGGTCCCTACTGGTGCTGTGGACAGCACAATACACAATGGGGCACAAGAAAGCCACGCAGCCTCCCCCTCCTAGACACATGCTGTGCACCCCCTTGGCTCTGCTTGGAAGGTTCAGCTCTGCAAATGGAAGGTTGCAAACATCAGACACCTTCCTCTCTCTGTTTCTGTCTCTCTCCCCTTCTTCTCCCCACAGTGTCCAGCCTTGGCCCCTGACTTTTCCTGGGGTTGGGGAGGCCTGTAGGTTCAGAAGCTGAGCAGCTGGGTGAAGATCTCCCTTAGCTCAATGTGCTCTGGCCATAGGGAGCAGACAAGCAAGCTGAGTTTGGGTAGCCCTAGACACATGGAAAAAGAAACAGCTTCCTCACCTCCACCCCTCCATAGATGACTTCATTAAAATGTCGCTGGTTAAGAGGGAAAACGTAGCACTCCCTGTTAGGCCAAACCCCTAAAAGGCATGTTTTTTAGAAAACAAAAAATAAACAAAAAAAATCCCCAGCAGCCTTAATGATCACATTTTGGTGACGGGTGGGAAGGTATACTTTCATACAAATGGATGATTTTGGAAGGCATGAACCTAAGCTGTCTCACACAATTTTGCTTCTTAGTTGGACTGACTGGTTTAAAAAATGAAGCCCAAATGATAGCCGCAGAGCGGTATGGGTGGCATATCATCTGATCCCATTGAGATAAAAGCTCTCAACAAACTTGTGTGAACCAAAACTGATAGAATGAGTGATGTTCCACAAGTGATCAAGAGACTCCTAGCTGGGTGCGGTGGCTGACGCCTGTAATCCCAGCACTTTGGGAGGCCAAGGTGGGCAGATCACCTGAGGTCGGGAGTTTGAGACCAGCCTGACCAACATGGAGAAACCCTGTCTCTACTGAAAATACAAAATTAGCCAGGCTTGGTGGCGCATGCCTGTAATCCCAGCTACTCGGGAGGCTGAGGCAGGAGAATCGCTTGAACCCAGAAGGCGGAGGTTGCAGTGAGCTGAGATTGTGCTATTGCACTCCAGCCTGGGTGATAAGAGTGAAACTCTGTCTCATAAAAAAAAAAAAGAAAGAAAAAAGACTCCTGGCATCAGTCACTGAAGGAGGACTTTGCTTCTGCACTGGAAGCCTGGCTTTAAAGCAAAAACTCTGGTGTTGGAATGTAAATGAGCCCCACCCTGGGAAGCTATGGCTGCTCAGAAACACTTGGTTTTTTCCAAGTACCAAAGCTCCCTAGTAAGCAGTACAGCTACCAGTAGACTCCACCCACTAAAACATGTGTTCCACATTGCCCATCAGCCCTCCAGGGGCGGGGGTCCCAGCAATCAGCCTCTGAAGGGAATCTCCAAGTTCTTCCCTTATCTTTACTCTCACAGCAGTGGAGGCACGGTCTCAGTGACCTGATACTTATGCATTTATTTCTCAGTTGTTTATTAATCGTGGATCATTAGTTCTTCCATCTGAGGTAGGTCATATATCATTATCCTAGTGTGGAAGAGAGAGAGAAAAAGAATGAAATGGAAGAATTTGTCCAACACTACCAAGAAGTTAGTGAGAAATTAGAACCTCAAATACCATGCGGTTCTCCTTCCCTTTTTGTCTTTCTGTCAAAACGGAAATCAGGGATCCTTAAACCTTTCCCTGAGCAGTTCTCTCTGGGCACTAAAATGCTTCAGGCCAAAAATATGCTGGTTCTCTTAACTAGATCACTCTGTGACTGAAAGAGAGAGCATTAAAACAATGAAATGAATTGGGTGTGTGCTCACCTGAACAACTCAAAACCCTAGCGGGTTGCTGGTAAAGTTTTCCTGAAGCCTAAATTGAGGACAGCACCCTCTCTCCTCTGGCTTTTTCCTAGAAAGACCTGATCATTTAGTTTATAACAAATTTCAACCCTGGCCCCTTGACCAGGGAGGCCAGTTGCGGGTGAGCCGTCTGAAGGTGGCTGGCCTGCATTGCCTCCGAAGGTATTTCAGGAATGTTAATGGTATGCCTGAGTGGAGGCCTCAGAGCTCCGAGCTCAGGCCTGAGAACTGTTCTTGTGGCCATCTGTTGTGGCCCAGGAAGTCTCATAGCAACAGCTTCTCAAGAATGGTGCTTTTTTTTTTTTTTAAATTAAAATTAACTCACACAAAACCAAAAAACTGCTCCACTGCTCAAGAAGAATCAGGACAGCATTCAGATTTTTTCTACACAGTGATGAGCTTTTAAGGAAGAAAAGCCCCCGCATCCTACATTCCTGTTCTTTAAATGAGCAATTTGTACTTGGTGTTGAGGTCTTAATTTTTTTTTTTCTCCCCCGGGGTAGAATTCTTTCTTTGGAAAAGAATGGAGGTGAAAACAAGTTTCCAAGGCTGTGGAGAAAATAGTCAGCAAAAATATGGTTAGGAAAAAAGTGGTCAGTTTTTTTGAGATTTTCTTGGTATTTGTTGTTCTTAGCGATCCTGTCAGCAGCTGCATTTTTTCCCCCTCTGTAATAATGTGAGCTTTATATGCCTGGCTATTTAGTTAGTGAAATGAACTTCAGACAAAGACACTAATTTTACCATGATGATGTATGCCCTCCGGTATGAATCTCGAATCTGTGCAACAGCTGACCTCAGAAAAAGAGGTAGGGAAAGTAATAATTATAGTTCTATATTTTTTCATTGATGAGACATTAAGTTAGTCATTTACAAAAACTGAGGTTTTTCCTCAGGATAGAAGATACTGTAAAATGATAAATACGTGAAGCCTGGGCAGGCATGCCAGACAGAGACAAAAGAATTCTATTCTGTTCCGCATTGTACCCCTTACCAGGCTATTTCAGGAAGGCACACGGCCTGTCAGAGCACAGTGCCTCATCTGCAAATCTGATTCCTGCATTGTTAAGGAGGTTAAATATAATCACCTAAAAGGAACTTGGGAAAAGATCCTTGAATCTGAATGGTGTCTATAAAGAAGTATTATACACTGTCATTCTTGCTGTGGCACAACCCTGGGAAAACATTTTCATGAGAACTTTTAGATCTCCTTCACTTTTTAGTTTGGCACATTTCCCTCAAGTTTTGTGACATAAAATTTCCCAGAAGAGTCGCAAAATATTCCAAGTGATTTTTGACTATTATTACATAATTCCTGAATATGCAACACACTTGGAATACTTCTCCATATTCTTGATTGGTAGTGTGTATTGCTACTTATATATTATTCAGATGTAATACATTGCCCTTAGTAATGGCGCCAACCTCTACTTACGTGTTATTTAGATCTATTACATTGCCCTTAGTAATGGCGCCAACCTACCCGGAAAGGGATATGTACTTCAAGTTTTGTTGCTGAAACACAGGTTCCTAATGACCTTTCTTTCTATAAAGGCCTGACTTATACCCTCTTTGTGCATATTGCCTCCTATATAAAATATAACCACCACATATTTAGGAAGTGTCTACCATGTATCAGCTGGGTTTCTAGGTACCGAGTTTGGAGCTGTGAATAAAAGTAGACAAAAATTCTGGCACACATTCTAGTCAAGTGACACAGGTAACAAGTCAGATAACACAAAAATAAGTCAATTGTATTATAGGCTAGAAAATGATAACTGCTATGGAAAATACATAAAGCAGAGAAGTACATCATATAATGGCAGAGAGGGTATTGCAATTTTCTAGGGAGTGGTGGAAGGACCTGCTAAGAAGATGATATTTAAAAGAAAACTTGAAAGAGGGGAAAAAATGAGCCTTGAAGGTTACCTAGGGAGCATTGCTGACAGAGAGAAGAGAATATGCAAAGGCCCTGGGGCAAACGTGTTTGGGAAAGAGCTGGGAGGCCAGTGTGGGTGGAGCAGAATGTGGCGGGGCAGAGAGACAGTGGGTCACTGGGAGGCAGTTAGCTTTTACTCTGAAAAAATCCTAGGAGAACTTGCTTCACAGAGCAGTTGTGAGCATTAAATGAAATAATTTGTGTAAAGCCTTCTATAGAGTGCCTAGCACACAGAAAATCTTCTGTACTTTTTAGCTGTCATCCATTTGCTTATTATTACCACTACGTAGTCTAGGATTTAAGGATGGAATGATGTGAGCACACAGCACAGAGCTTTGTTCTGATCAAAGTTAATTGTTTCTATGAGAATTAAACTCCCAACCTTGGCCTCTTAAATATTAAATTCTATCAGCTAAGAAGGTTCCAAGTCTATATTGTCACACATACAGAGAAAAAAAGCTTGCTTTTAAAAAATTGGCCCTGACTAAGCTAAATCGTTGTTTCCATTTTGAAAGTACCAAGTCCATGCTCTCTAGGGACAGGTGTATTTTGAGACATTTGCTTCCAATTTCAGCTACAAAAGTCTTATTGAATTCCACTGAATTCGCATGATCTCACAACATACTCATGTTTGAGTTCTGATATCAATTCCCTTTTCTAGGCAGCAGGATTCGAGGTAGGGAGGAGCATATTGCAGATATAATGAAAATAAGGAGTCAATGTGCTTTTCTTCTCCCCACAGTCCAGAAGCAAGATTACCTTTTGAGGCACTTCAGGGACCCTTTCTTAAAATGATCTTCCTGGACACCCCTTTGAATGTCTAGATTATGCTGATCTCCTTTGAACCTGAGGGACTTGGGTCATAACTTATGTCGAGTGATGACTAGCTCAGGAAATTAGAACAAGACAGGGAATCCTTTTCTCCAAGCATATGAAGACCATCATTTAGAGTCAGGGATATTCTTGCTCTAGAACCACCATAAGTGATTTGGGAGCAACAAAAGGAATTATTGATGATAACTAGAGATGCTGAATGAATGAAAAGATCTGTCTAAAAATGTGCACCTTCATCACTGGAAATGCTTCAGGAGAGGCTGATTAATCAATCAATAGTCAGAGGGGTTTGAGTTTATCCACACGACATACTAAAAGAACCCCTTTGGGGTTAAGAAATAACCCCTAGAGGATTTGGCATCCTACCAGAGATCATGTAATTAATGACCCAGAAAGGTACCATGTTTTTACCTCTTCAACCCAAAGACAGTAAAGAACACAGATGATATAATTTAATATAAATCTGAAAGAATGATAAAACCACCCACGATGACTGGCCCTGTTATTTATTTAGTTGGTCAAGTTCTAATATTTTGGCTTCACAAGTTCCACTATTTTTGATGACATGTGTTGTATATTTTTAGTTGTAAATCAGTAATCTTTATGGCATTCCTCTAATTACTAAGCAATGTAAACTCTTTTTAAAAATTTGGGTGAGAGCTTGACTTCTAAGATCCCTTCCAAATTTGTGCTTCTGCTTCATCCTTCCAAGATCTGCTTATTAAAAACCAAATTCTTCAGGAAAAGTCACCTTAAATTCTCTTTAACTGACGCCTTAGTTTAGGAATTCTGAGAGCCAGAAGCAACTGATTGTAGAAGCTCTATTTCACTTAGGGGCAGTGGCTAGTGGAGTCATCTTCTTGCAGTGTCACCCTGGTCCTGGTGCCCGGAACCCCAGTTCCCAACACCGATGATGCTGTGTTCCTGTTTGCAGTTTCCAATGTTGTCACATCGCTACTGCTGGCTGCCAGGTTGCTCGGTTATGATCAGTGGGCAGAGTGGACTGGAGCTGTTTTTTCCTTTGGAAAAACATTTCTGCAGTACTTATTACATTCTCAGTGATTTGCAAAAATGCTCTCTCTCTTAACCCAATGACAGAGCTACAGTTTTTGTTCCCATTTAACAGGTTAAACAATTGAGATACAGGGAACTAATCCAAAGTCTCACAGTGACAGGGACTTGAACCCAGGTCATCTGTCAACAGAGTCTGTGCTCTTAGCTGCTACATTGGATTTCTCATCCACAAAATGTCTAATCCTATGTGCTCTTTTTATTTGTTGTAGCTCTCCTGTTGATTCAGGGGGAAAACTGATATGGCATATTATTACACTTTATTGCCCTCTGTGAGGGCAGAGAACATAACCTATTGATACCAGTGCCTAGTGTAGCGCCTGGTGCATGCAGATACTCAAATATTTGTTGACTGAGTGAGGGAGTGAGGGTGTGACATGAATAAACAATAGTAAGGCCATAGAAATGCCATCCTAGTCTCAAGAGTCACAGAGATGTATGTAATCGCAGGATGTCACTTACATAAAAACTTTAACTTTGAAAAGTTAAAAAACATAAAATTAGAGGTGAGGACATCATGGGACAATTACAGTGTTTGAACCAGTGTCAACAATTTCATCCCTTGTTAGGTACTCATTCATAGTTTAATTAATAAATCACATTGCATTGGAAGTGTAGCTCCAAAGGACCCTGATGTCAGACTAACACCTGCTATGTGACAATTGGGGAGGGAACAGGGAACCATTGGAACGCCATGAATTCCACTAAATCAGTGCAAATCTGGATTTGGTGCATTTAACAAATGGACATTGAGACTCACAGATTTGTTATGGAGCAGAGAAAGGAAGCCTGAATCTTGACAATGCCAGTATCTGAGGGAACATTTGGGTGTATTGAACATAAACCCACTAAGACCAACTCAAATAAAAAGAGATGAAGATATCAAGATACGAAGGAAGCTTGTGAAATCCAACTATAGGAAGCCAGGAACACCTCAACATTAACTTAGTGGTGAAAAGCTCTTAGAGTCAGAAGGCCTGCGTGTGAGTTCCAACCTTGGCATTGCTGAATTTGTGACCTTGGATAAGTTACCTCATATTTCTGAACCTCATTTACTTGTCTAAAAAGAAGGAATAATCAAAGTTTCTACCTTGTTGTGTTGTTGTGTAGTTTCAGTGAGATAATACATATAAAGCACTTGGAACACTGCCTGACACGTAATAGGAACTCAGTAACCATTAACTCTTATTATTATTTAGAAAGTAGGCAGCTATTCACTTTCTTTTTGGATTGCATAGTTGTTCATTTCAGCTGACTTTGAATGTTAGTTCCATTGCTCTGTCTGCAGACTGGCTTTCTGACAGACATGGTGCCAGGGTTAATTTAATGGCATGGTGATGTCATCAAAGCTCCAGGTTTGTCTGTATTTTCATTCTGCCACCCTTAGCATGATGATTTTCTTCCTTACATTTGTTCCTCATGGTTGCAAGGTGTTTGCTGCAGCTCCAGGCATCATGTCCTCACAGAGTCTTGTCCAAACAAGGGAAGGAGTTCTAGTTTTGTGTATTTCATCAAGAATGAGAAATACTTTTTCAAAAATCCTCCTGCAAACTCTCTTTTTTTAGGAGTCAGATCTCATTAATTAGGCTTATGTCCTATATCCTTGCCTACACTAGTAACTGGCAGGGAGTGATTACCAAGAATAGTATAGACCAGGCATGGTTAATCCCTTAGGGTGATGAAGGAGCTGCCTTTCTGAGCACATCATTATCTGATGCTGCAATGGAATCAAAATTATACTTGTGGAGTAAAACAGGGGACAGTAACCATTGAGTAAACAATTATGAGGGCCTGTTTTCGATAAGCAAGTGTCTAAGCCAGGCAAATCAGAGTGTTTCTTTGTAATTTTATCTTTTTGTACATGGAGTCTAAGAGGAGGCAGAACTCTTGCAGTTGTTAATCTGGGATAAGGTAAACCTAAAGTTCTCTGCTCTGTGGTTGTTTTCTGTGTACTTTACCCCTGCATGCACACACACTGAATCCTATTGCAAAGATAAAAGTGAGGTCTTTTTTTTCACCTTGCTCTCTCTGTCTATATACTGTCATGCACCCCATAATAATTTGGGTCAATGATGGACCCCATGCATGGCAGTGGTTCCATAAACTGATAATGGAGCATACACAGAAGTGATATACAGTACTTGATATTATCCCTGCAGATCAAGTAGGGGAAATGTTTGATATTCAGTAATGTGCTGGGACATTTTCATATGAAAAAATAGAGAGCCAGGTGTGGTGGTGGCTTGTGCCTATGATCCCAGCTGCTTGGGAGTTAGAGGCAAGAGGATGGCTGGAGCCTGGGAGGTAGAGGCTACAGTGAGCTGTGATCACACCACCGTACTCCAGCCTGGGCAACAGAGCAAGACCCTGTCTCTAAAAAGAAAAGCAAAAGATGTTGTGTATAACATCTAGGTTTGTGTAAATACTGTCTATGATGTTTGTATGATGAAATTGCCTAATCAGGCATTTCTGGTCACATATCCCCATCATTCAGCAATGCATGACTGTGTCTAGATGTATAGGTAGGTAGATAGGTACAGAGAAACACACACACACACACACACACACACACTCCAACAGATGCTGCCTCTCCCAAGGAAGAACCTGACAATAATTTCCAGTCCCTGAGGCCATCTCCATCCCTGGCCTTCTCAAGAAATTCCCATTTTTGCTTGATTTTCTCTGTGGGTTCAGTGTTACTGTGTCATTTGCAACAACAATAACAAAATCCCATCAGAAGCATTCTCCTAAGCTTCTGGGATTCTGTCCCCCACATCTACTAGTGTGTGGCCCTGGCTCACCCCGGAGCCATCACTGGGCTCTACCCCATGTGCCCCACAGCTCTAGAGCCTTATCACCTGACACTCTCAGCCTCGCCCCAGCACCAGGTCGCACCAGCCGCAATGTGAACAGCTCTGCCTATAGCTGAGGAAGAGCTGGTCTAGCCTCACCCCTTCAACTGGGGCTTGATCAGGACCTGTTCTCCTAGAATAGATGGCAACAGAGAGACAGTAACCTCTGTCTCTGATAAAAGGGTGTAATATCTGCCAAGTCTTTCCTAAAGAGACTCAGCAAAAGAGACCATCCTACTGACAAGTACATGTTTCATAAATAAAATGACTTTATTTCAGATATACAAGTGCCTTTGACAGGGAGTTTAAATCTGGTGGCTGTATTCCTTTTGGCCTGACTTAAATAGGAGAAGAGAATTGTGGTTTCCTATCAGTGGGAAATTAGTAAAGGATTCGAGGAGTGAGTGACTAGGAGAGTAGAGTGAAGTCATAGACAAAATCAATGTGGCTATCGGGGCAGGCCAATTGGACTCATGAGAAAAATCCCTTGGAAGGTGGAAATATGAGACATTGAGACTGTCATTCAGGAAGTATGGATAGATCTTTTTTTAATGTTTATTTTTACTATTTTGTTATGAAAGTGGCATAAACATTTATGAGAGTAGAGGGTCCCACAAATTCCCACGCACCCACCCTCCAGCTGGATGGCTCTTGTTAAGTAGAACAAGACAGGGAGGAGGAGAAGATGAAAGAAAGGAGCAGGAGCCAGTAAAGGACAAAACGTTCAGTGACAGATCTATTAGTGAACTTGTCAAGAGAAGACAGGAAGCTGAAATCCAAGATGTTTATTCTTCTTAATCATAGGTTAATGAAATAATTGCTAAATGAGATCTGGCTTCTAGCGATCTGAGTAGGGATTATGTAACTTGAGGAAGCAGATCCCGTGTTGTAATCTCCAAATTGCTGAGTGTGGGAGAACCAAAAGGCTCCCATCTAACACGGTGACAAGGCTAAGACAGCAAGAGTCAGTGTTTATTTGTTTGGCATTTAGCAATTATTTTTCTACAATCTCCCAGGCACTGTGCTAGGCTTTGTGAGCATGCAAATCTGAAGGACCAGGTTCTTGCTTTCAGAGAATGCAGCATCTACTGGTGAAAGTAGATGAGAAAAATCTATGACTTTTTTTTTTTTTTTTTTTTTGAGATGGAGTCTCGCTCTGTTGCCCAGGCTGGGGTGCAGTGGCACGATCTCTGCTCACTGCAAGCTCCGCCTCCTGGGTTCATGGGCATTCTCCTGCCTTAGCCTACCGAGTAGCTGGGACTACAGGCGCCTGCCACCACGCCTGGCTAATTTTTTGTATTTTTAGTAGAGACGGGGTTTCACCGTGTTAGCCAGGATGGTCTCGATCTCCTGACCTCGTGATCAGCCCACCTCGGCCTCCGAAAGTCCTGGGATTACAGGCGTGAGCCACCACACCTGACCGAAAAATCTATTATTATAACAGTCATGCTATGATGAAGCTTTTCTGGCAGCATAGAAAAGATGAAAGCTTCTTGTAGGAGGATGATTGTCTTGATCTTTGGAAAGATGAACAGGCATTTGGTAGATGGATTTAGTGAGTGAAGACATTCTAGCTAGACAAAGTAGCTTACACAAAGACAGAGAGGTACTCAAAGAGAACCTTAAGTCAGGGCTGCAGGGCTGATGGCACACTTGTGACCTGCTAAAAGACAAGGTGGAGATGGGGTAGAGGTGGCCAGGAAGTGGGGAGCAGGGGCTAAAATTCAGCCCGTGCTTCGCCCCCTGGTGCAGCTGTATCCACCTGGAGGAGGTGTCTTTTTCTGGTTTGACAAGGGGCCACGTGGGCAGGGGGTAGCCCTGTCTGAGTGTATTTAGTATTCTTTGACTAAAGAGTGTATGTGAGGATGCTCATGAGTTTGAACAGAACCCAGAAAGGTGATGGGACATTAATAAATAATTAAAAGGCAGAGTAGTGACAAAATCAGACTTGTGCTTACGAAAGACCATTCTGGCTGCATTTTGGGAGGTGGTTTTCAAGATGTTAAGTCTGAAGGAAAAGAAACTAGTGAGAAAAGGCTGCTCCAGGTGAAAAATAATGGGGGCCTGAATGACAGCTGTGGGAGGGGAAGGAAAGGAAGTGGTGCATTGAATATCCAGAAGGTACAGCAGGTAGACTTGGTGACGGGCTGGCTGCTTGGGTGCAGGGGTGCAAGGCAAGGAGGATGACTCCTAGGGTTTTAGCTTTAGCAGCTCAGTGGGAGATTATCACATCCCTGTAAAGATCAATAAACCCAAGAACTTTGCCATAGTGTGTGCTGAGGTGTTACCTGTTGAATAATAACAATAAAAGCGTTCTTTATATAATCACGGTGGTTAAAGATTAAGAGGAGGACTTCAGTAGTAGCTTTTGAGACAGAGGAAAAACACCTTGATCCTTAGTTGTGTCCCTTCAGAGAATGAGCAATTGATATGAAAGGAAACTGTAGGATCTTTTGCGTTGTGATCCCATTCAAGCACAGCAAAATCCCCTGTAGTGGATAATCTGCCCATTCAAGATAGGTCAGAGAGTAATGCCCAGCTGCAGAAAGCTAGTTCATCTCCTTTATTCTTTCTTTCAAGATGAAAATAATGTAAATCTAGGGTATCTTAAACCCTTTCTCATTGTTTTTGGAGAAAGCAGTTTTTTGTTTTGTTTCTGATGGTGGACATGGCAGCAGCATTCTTTCTGTCTCCCTGTGCTTATCATGACGGTGTCCTAGCACAGGCTTTGAAGTTGAATGGTCCTGGGTTTGAATTCCTAGTTCATCACCATCTGTCACTTTGGGCAGAATACTTATCTCTGTGAACCTCATCTGTAAAATGTAGGGAAATACAGTTTCCTCATGGAGCTGTTATGAGGGTTAAGGGACAAGGGAAGTGGAGTGCTTGGCATAGGACCTGCAGGCCACATGCTGGTCACAAGTGGTGGCTGTGGAAATGGACTTTGTTGGTGCTACTGTACTTGTTGTTAATGCCAGTGTTCAGATATCAAGAAAAGATATGGCACCTGGAATCCCAGCACTTTGGGAGGCCGAGGTGGGAGGATTGCTTGAGCCCAGGACAACATAGCGGACCCTATTTCTAAAAAAACATTTTTAAAAAAATTAGCCAGGTGTGGTGGCACAAGCCTGTTAGTCCCAGCTACTCAGGAGGCTGAGGTGGGAAGATGGCTTGAGCCCAGGAGGTCAAGGCTGCAGTGAGCCATGATTGTGCCACTATACTCCAGCCTGGGTGACAGAGTGAGACCCTGTCTCCAAACAAACAAACAAAAACCCAAAAAATAAACAACCAACTTGCTTTTGCAGCCTTTGATTATTCCTTGGGCCTGCATCTATTAGATGCTGATTGTATATCACGTTGCCTTCTTTATGGGTTAACCTGAGGAGAAAGAGTTCCATGCCACGTGAGTCAAAGAGTAGGTTATATACATGGCTTGCTCCTTCCTGATGTGTCTTGAGATACTGTGCTGATTATGCTTGGGACAGAGAAGCATACCATTAGACTATTGAAATCACTGGAAAGAAAGCAGAAAACTGTGGTACTTTCAGCTTTCACATGATCAAGGTGTTTTCCTAGGATACAATAGGCCACTGAAGCTACACTTGATATTACATTAATAATTCAATAAAGCACATTAATTAACTACCAGTCCATGGCTTCAGCAGCTAATAGCACCTAAAGAAAATGTACTTCAACTTTCTTATCAAGAAATGGTCTTGATAAGAGACCGGGTGACTGTAACTTTGGTCATTGCTCTGGAATGTTCCTGATGGTGCTGCCAGTTTTCATTGCCCATAGGTGCAATATGGAAATTTTTATAAATGCTCTCATTTGATGCTTTTACAGATTAACAACGTTTTTATATTGTATTGTAACTGAAAACAAACGAGTATTTTTCTTATCTCACCTGTAGAAAAGGGAGTGGTGAGAATTCAGGAGTTAATATTGTAAAAATACCTGAGATAAGAAATACATGTTTAAGTATTACTGGTTTTGATTGCCACTGAATCCTCATGAAGCAACCACAAAAATCAAACAGAATCAGGGACTAGGAAAAGTGGAAAGTCTGTATTTTTATACTACTCTAAAATCTATTAGGTTGGTGCAAAAGTAATTACAGTTTTCGCAATTACTTTAACGGCAAAAGCCACAATTACTTCTGCACCATCCCATGCCTTTGAGAAGGAAGATAAGTTTTCAGAGTGTTTAAAATTAGCCACCTGTAGTTTGCTGTAAAACAGAAATAAAATTTGGTGACAGTTAAAAATTTACATCTCAGCTAGAGGCGATTTCCCTCCAGGGGACATTTAACAATATCTGGAGACATTTTTAGTAGTCACAACTGTGTGTGGGGAGGGGGTCGTGCTACTGGCATCTAGTGGGTAGAGGTCAGGGATGCTGCCAAAATCCTGCAATGCACAGGAAAGGCCCCCCAGTAGAGAATTACCTGGCCCCAATTGTCAGTAGTGCCAAGGCTGAGAAACACTGAGTTAAATAACAGCTGTTGGGAGCTTCTACCACTGGACTGTCTCTTTCAGCAAGAAATTAGCCATCCTGTTAATTGAAATTATTTTCCTCAGGTTACGTAAGGAAAATGTACTCCTTTGCTTTTCTTTTTTATTTATTTATCGCCCAGGCTGCAGTGCAGTGGCGTGATCTCAGCTCACTGCAACCTCCGCCTCCCAGGTTCAAGCGATTCTCCTGCGTCAGCCTCCCGAGTAGCAGGGACTACAGGTGCGCCACCAAGCCCAGCTAATTTTTTGTATTTTTAGTAGAGACAGGATTTCACTATGTTGGTGGCCAGGCTGGTCTCGAACTCCTGACCTCAGGTGATCCATCCACCTTGGCCTCCCAAAGTGCTGGGATTACAGGTGTGAGCCACGGCGCCCAGCCTTACTCCTCTACTTTCTTATAGGTTTAGTCTGGACCATCTTCTTTATATATAGCTCTCAAATTGTCAGACAATTCAGTCCCCAAAGTCCTCAGGCCAGATGCTTGAAAGATTGTGACTGCAAAAAAACAACAACCAGGTTGATTCAAGGGTTCACTTCTCAGCTGATTGGTTCAGCACTCTGTGGACACACAGCTGTTTTGTGGTGATAAAGAGAGCAGAAGAACGAAGTTGGTTGAGGAAATGCCTTCACATTTCAACACTCCCCTTCAAGAAAAGGGAAAGCTGGCTTTTCAAATACTTGCCAAGTGTGAAGCCATCCAGGAGCAATTACAGAACGTTCCTTTCAATCTTTCTCCTCTGTTTTCCTTGACTTATTTTATGAACTATTTATTGAATACTTACCATCCCAATCCCTATGATAAGTACTGCTCCTAATACAAAGAAAACTCAAATGATTTTAAGAATAACTAAAAAAAAATTACAAAGTCCTGTAGGTCATCACCTACAGGAAAAAGAAATGTCGGACAAAGGATTTCTCTCCTAGATTTTATGTATTTATATCTTACAACATATAAAGTTAAGTCCACATTTTTCTATGCATTTGTCTATTGAAAACTGTTAAAATACAGAAATTTATAATAAATGATACAGCCATATGTTAATTTTCTTGATTTTTTTTTTTCGTTAGAATTCTTTTGCTTTATCTTGAAAGATTACCCAGTTCTGGGGCTTACTAGTGGCAATATATTGATATATAGTAGGCAAAATTAAATTTAATTACAATAAATAAACTTCATTATATGAAATAGGTTGGTGTTAAATTGGATCTCTCTTGGTCCAGCCCTAGGAAAACAAATTACTTTTCATTATGATAAATGTTAATGTATCTCCAGATACTTCAGTGGAACTCACTGTATAAATACGACAGAAGAGTTAGGAAGGTGGACCCTGGAGCCAGACTGCCTGGATTAAAATCCTGGCTCTGCCACTGACACTCTGTGACCGTGCAACCTTAGACAGATCACTTTCCTCCTGGTGCCTCAGTTTCCTTATCTTCAAAATGAGGATAACAGTCATAGTATTTTTCTTAGAAGGTGATTATAAGAATTGAATGAGTTATGCATGTAACTAGCACATAGTAAATGCTCAAGATACAGTATTTTTATTGTCATCATTATTGTTGCATTGTATTTTATTTTTCTGTATTTGTACTAAAGATGAACTGATCGATAGACCCATTGCAGCTTTCCCAAGTGTAATGTGGTATAAAGGCACTTAATTCTGATTCCACATGTTCCTGGAGATAGTTATCTTTTAAAAACACATACTTGGCTGGGCGTGGTGGCTCACACCTGTAATCCCAGCACTTTGGAAGGCCGAGGAGAACGGATCATGAGGTCAGGAGATCGAAACCATCCTGGCTAACACGGTGAAACCCTGTCTCTCCTAAAAGTACAAAAAATTAGCTGGGTGTGGTCGCACGCACCTGTAGTCCCAGCTACTTGGGAGGCTGAGGCAGGAGAATCACTTGAACCCGGGAGGTGGAGGTTGCAGTGAGCCAAGATTGGGCCACTGCACTCCAGCCTGGGCAAGAGAACGAGACTCTGTCTCAAAACAAAAACAAACAAACAAACAAAAACCCACAAACAAAAAAAAACCGTACTTTGCAACTAACAGGACATCTATTGATTGATTTATGATCAAAGCCTCTGACTTTCTATATAGTATGACCATATAAAGTAATGGAATAAGACCACCATCTTGTATTCTTTCTTTTCTTCTTCTTTTTTTAAATATTTTAAGTTCTAGGGCACATGTGCCCACATGCAGGTTTGTTACATAGGTATACATGTGCCATGTTGGTTTGCTGCACCCATCAACTCGTTATTTACATTAGGTATTTCTCCTAACACTATCCCTCCCTCAGCCCCCAACCCTGCAAAAGGTCCTGGTGTGTGATGTTCCCCTCCCTGTGTCCATGTGTTCTCATTGTTCGACTCCCCTTATGAGTGAGAACAAGCATCTTGTATTCTTTTTTTTTTTTGCACTGTCTCCCAGGCTGGAGTGCAGTGGCGCGATATCAGCTCACTGCAACCTCTGCCCCCCTGGCTCAAGTAATTCTCCTGCCTCAGCCTCCCGAGTAGTTGGGATTACAAGCATCTGCCACCCCATCTCTTAGTAGAGATGGGGTTTCACTATGTTGGCCACGCTGGTCTCAAACTCCTGACCTCATGATCCACCCACCTTGGCCTCCCAAAGTGCTGGGATTACAGGCGTGAGCCACTGCGCCTGGCTGCATCTTGTATTCTTAAGCCTCTAGAGCATCTCAGTCTTCAGGCAGCCAAGGACATTTATTAGAATTGGAGCCTCTGGCTGCCTTGGAAGAGGATGCTTTCAACACTTTTAGCCTGTTGTAATACTTCGGGCTACTGGCTGATTGTGCTTTAAAGGATGTTGATATCAAATATGGTCTGGCTATATTTATGCCAAGTTGCTGACATGTTGTATAATATTTATTGTTCCTAATGTATGATAGGATCAAAATGCTGTACACAAACAGGTAAAGATGGTTTTGCAGCTTTGGGTTTTCAATTTATTTTCTAGAACGTGTCTCACTTGCTCTCCTACATAAAGACACATGATTGCTTTTGAGCTTAACTAAATTTAGTGTGGTATCTAAGTTGTCTGTGTGTTATTCTGGTGAGCAAAGGCACTTGATCAAAATGATCTCTTGAAAGTTGGAATGCCCTCATTAAAATGTTCAAATGGTAACCGTCCACCTGAAGGATGCCATGAAAATATTAGAAATCCTTGTTTTTTAAGCATTGATGTTGATAATTGTTAGACAATGTCTGAAACTTTTGAAATCACAACCATCTAAGGCAGTATAGGAAACAGAAATAGCAGGGATGTTGAAACACTAAAATAGTAAGTTTCGTAAGACAAAAGTGACCTTGCGTTCAAAATAAGATTTCTAGGAATTTATTCTGTTGATTTTAGATTGAATTTGTAGTAAGTAAACAATTAGCTGACTATATAAGGCTAAGGAGTTACTTATCTATGAAACCAAAAATGTGAACTAGTTTATCTCTAGGGTCCATTTTGTCTCTAAAATGCCAAAAATCTATCTAATATATTTCCCTGGATTGAATTCCTCAAGGGTCAAGGTGCATGCACCTTTGATATAGTGCTGAATGAAGCATTACTAATAAACATTAAACTGATTTGGATTTAAATACCTCTTACACAGCTCAAATGCAGGCTTGAAAAGTAATGTCCCCATGGCGGTAAAAGCATCAGTATGAGTGTACGTGTGGAAAGATTTGTTGTAGGAAGATCAGTCAGCCCTATTTCATGATGACTTCAATGTTGTCGGTGCAGTAGTGGAGTCATGGCCATGACAGCATCATCAGAGTGAACTTTAATTAAAAACAAGTGGAGAAATCAACAGCTAGGATTTGCCCGGGAAATACCTAAATGACATACAGCCCGGAAGAGGATTTCGAGGCACCATTTTATTGCATTCTAGTGGGAGAGAACAGTTCTCATTATAAAAATTCTAAGAAAAGTTGGAAAAATAATGAGCACCATAAATTAGATTTGAACTTGGCATGCCTTGTAGCCTCAACACATCCCATTTTGTATCCCCTTAAACTGTCAGAGAACAGGCAGGTATGACTCATTCCTCTAACTTGGGTAAGCAGAAATTAAAATAATCCTATTTAAGAAATAAATAGCAAAAAGAAAACTATAAATAAATGGTCAAATAGAATTGCTTAGTTGTTGAGAGAACTATGTAACTCAGCTAAGTGACAACAAAGGGAAAAAACCTAATTAAGTTGCTGAAGAGGGGGAAAATATTTTTTCAGTGGCATAAATCCCAGAGCAAAAACAAAAACAGAAAAAATGAAAAGATGTATGCTTTTAAATAGATGGAAAAAATCCTTGTTTTCTAAAATGTAACCTTAAAGACCCTTGGTAGAAATTCTAATAGCTACCGTTCAATTTCATTCTATAACACCTTTGATACAGAATCACTCTTTATCATTTCATAGTTCCAAAAATGTATTAAAGGCACAATTTTCTCTCTCTCTCTCTCTATATACACACATATATATACATATATATACACATACACACACACACACATATATATATATATATATATATATTTTTTTTTTTTTTTTTTTTTTTTTTGAGACGGAGTCTCACTCTGTTGCCAGGCTGGAGTGCAGTGGTGCAATCTCGGCTCACCGCAACCTCCACCTCCCGGATTCCAGCGATTCTCCTGCCTCAGCCTCCTAAGTAGCTGGTATTACAGGCGCCTGCCACCACGCCTAGCTAATTTTTGTATTTTTAGTAGAGACAGGGTTTCACCAAGTTGGCCAGGATGGTCTCAATCTCTTGACCTTGTGATCTGCCCGCCTTGGCCTCCCAAAGTGCTGGGATTACAGGTGTGAGCCACCAAATACTATATATTTTAAACAAACAAATACTTTTAAGTGCTTACTACCGACTGCTGCTTACCAGTGTGGTGCATGTTAGCTACTCTGAATGTCGGTTTTTTATCTGTAAAATGATAGTAAAGGCTGGGTGCAGTGGCTCACACCTGTAATCCCAGCACTTTGGGAGGCGGGTGGATCATTTGAGGTCAGGAGTTCGAGACCAGCCTGACCAATATAGTGAAACCCCATCTCTACTAAAATACAAAAATTAGCCAGGCCTGGTGGCAGGTGCCTGTAATCTCAGCTACTTGAGAGGCTGAGGCAGGACAATCACTTGAACCCTGGAGGCAGAGGTTGTAGTGAGCTGAGATCACACCACTCCACTCCAGCCTGGGCAACAGAGCGGGACTCCCTCTCAAAAAATAAATACATACATACGTACTTACGTACATAAATAAATAAAATGGGAGTAAAAACCTTTACCTCTAGAGTTCCTGGGAGTATAAATTACATGCATTATACATTAAATTACATACATAGTATTGTACTGGGTAGCTGGCAGGAGTCCAAAAAATGCTGTAGCAGCTTGTAGAAAGTGGTCTTGGTATGCTAAACTCTACTCTGACTCTGACAATTTCCAATTTTTTACCAAATCAGCTTACTGTGCCTCAATTTCAAAATCTTCAAAAATGGCAGTGTGTTCAAAAACTGTGTGTGTGTGCACGTGTGTGTGTGTGTGTAATATTTATATGTATGTGTGTGTGTGTGAAACATTTGAGATTTGCAGTGTGCTGAGGAATATAAAGCATCTTGGGAAAAAAGATGCCATTCAAATACAAACAAATACTCATCATTTCCTCCAGTTTTATTGACTAAAAGCATCAGTTGCAACATCTCAAAATCTGATCTATTTCTGTTTTATGGAATTAAAGCTTGATTTAGTACATGTTTTGTGGTCCTTCTGGGTCTAGGAGATGAACAGACTGAACTGGAAATAAACAAAGCCAAGAATCTTAAGCTAGAGGGTAGAGACCTATTCACTCCCACACCCTGAGGAATTTATGACCAGTAAGTTGCTCTCTAATGAGCACAGAACAAGAGCATTGCATCTTCTCTTAATTAGTTTGACAGATATTCATTTAAATTTGAAAAGATTCCCAGACTTGGGATAGCAAAGGAAAGTCTTGAATTCCTTTTGCATCTTAATTCTGTTTTTGTTATGGTGGCTCTGGGGAATGTCAATATCTGAAGACAAATAAAAACTCATGTCTTCATCCAGGGACCTCCGCATTTTCTATTTATTACTGGCCACAAACCACCAGGTTTCAGTTTGCAGCTGTAAAGTCTAACACAAAAGCAACAGGTTCTGCAATAATGCTGTTGGGCCCGGTTTCTATGAGGGGTGCATTTTTTTTTTCTCGTGGTTAATAAAGGACAGGGTTTCAAGGCAGGCTTTAAATAGCCATCTTTACATCAAAATAGGTCACCACGTGGGCATCATGAAACCATGAATTGTTTTTACCCATAGGGCATAGTTACCACTAGCCCTTGGTAATCCATGGAAATGAGTAATTGAGAGACCTTATATACTCCCAAGCCATTTTAATCAATAGTAACATTAACCTTTATGAAGGTTGTTAAAATATAGCAAGGGTGCTGATGACTTACTTCACTTTATCATGCTTTAACCTCTAGCTGTGCAGGCTGTTCACTCCAAAACAGTGCCCAGTTAGGTAGCACCAGGGGCTTGCAACCCACCCCTACTTCACTGGCCTGGCCAGGCATCTGTGAGGCTGACTATATAGGCTGAGGGATGCCTTCTCCTCCTGCAAACAAAGAAAAGCCTCATATGGGCTGGTTGTGGACTTGACTGAATAGAGCTGCTATTGAGGAAATGTCCAAGCATACACAACCTTGGGAAGAAGGCACAACACTTGCCTAATCTACCAAAGCACAGTTTTTAGCTCTCGAGGGAGCGCATTCGTTCATCAGTGAGACTGGTCCAGCTTCACTTTGGCAAGTGCCCCCCACCCTGTCTCTCTCCCCTCACTACCATTTTCACCATTACCTTAGAGCAGATTCCTTTTACTAATCAACTCATCTTAATGAAGCCAGAATGCAACATTCAAGGAAAGTTCTGATTTAAAGAAAAAGAGGCAGAGCTTGCAAAGCATCACCTGTTGTTCTCTCAGTCCATTGGCCTTGTCATTAGATTATACTCTCTGGAAAGCTGATTTGATTGATTGGACAGAGATGGCATAGCATAGCATAGCATAGCATAGCACAGCACAGCACAGCACAGCACAGCACAGCACAGCACAGCACAGCACAGCATAGCATAGCATAGCATAGCATTGGACAGAGATGGTATAGCATAGCATAGCATAGCATAGCATAGCATAGCATAGCATAGCATAGCATAGCATAGCATAGCAAAGCATAGCACAGCACAGTGTCAGGTTAGAAGGCCTGGGGAAAACCCCTGCTTTACCACTTAGTGGAATAACCTTGAGCAAGTTACTTCATCTCTTTGAGAATCCATTTCTCCCTCAGTAAAACAAGAATGATAATATGAGACTTGGGTGAGTTAATACATGTAAAGTGCTGAACACTTGCTATGGAAAGCAGTGGTTCTCAAATCTTGGGCCCTGGACCAGCAGCATTACCTGGGAACTTGTTAGAAATGCAAATCTCAGGTCCCAAATAAAACTTAGGGGTATAGGAGAAAATACTTGCAAATAATATGTCTGACAAGGTGTTAATATCCAGAATATTTAAAGAACCCCAGAACTCAACAACAACAACAAAACAAGCAACCCAATTAAAAAATGGGCAAAGGACTTGAGCTGACATTTTTCTGAAGGAGATATACAAATGGCCAATAAGCACATGAAAAGATGCTCAACGTCACTAATCATCAGGGAAATTTAAATCAAAACCACTATCAAAAACACAGAAAATAATAAGTGTTGACAAGGATATGGAGAAATTGGAATGTTTCTACACTGTTGGTAGGAATATAAAATGGTGCAACAGTAGGAAAAACAGTATGAGTATTACTCAGAAAATTAAAGGTAGGATTACCATATGATCCAGGATTCTATTTCTAGGTATACACCCAAAAAAACTGAAAGTAGAGTCTCAAAGAGACATTATGTCCACCTGTGTTCATAATGTTATTCACAATAGCCAAATGACAAAAGCAGCCCCAGTGTCCATCAGTGGATGAATGGATAAACAAAATGTGGCACATATATACAATGGAATATTACTTAGCCCTAATAAGGAGTGAAATTCTGACACATGCTACATGACACAAGGTTCATAAACGAACCTTGAGGACATGATACTAAGTGAAATAAGCCAGTTCCACATGCATATAACTAACTATGTGATTCCATTTACAAGAGGTACTTAGAGTAGTCAAACTCATAGAGACAGAAAGTAGAATGGTGGTTGCCAGGGGCAAGGGGTTTGGAGAAATGGGGAGTTATTTTTTAATGGGTACAGAATTTCAGTTTTACAAGATGGAAAGAGTTCTGTGGATGAATAGTTGCGATGGTTGTATAACAATGTGAATGTACATAACACTACTGAACTGTACACTTAAAAATAGTTCAGATGATCATTCTTATATGTATTTGACCAATTTTAAACAGAAACTCAGTGGTGGGGACTAGCAATCTGACAATCTGAGTTGTAATAGTTCCTCTAGGTAGTTCTTTTTTTCTTTTTGAGATGGAGTCTCACGCTGTTGCCCAAGCTAGGGCGCAGTGGCATAATCTTGGCTCACTGCAACCTCTGGCTTGCAAGTTCAAGCAATTCTCTTGCCTCAGCTTCCCAAGTAGCTGGGATTACAGGTGTGTGCCACCATGTCCAGCTAATTTTTTTTTTTTTTTGGCATTTTTTTAGTAAAGACGGGCTTTTGCCATGTTGGCCAGGCTGGTCTCGAACTCCTGACCTCAGGTGATCCACTTGCCTCAGCCTCTCAAACTGCTGGGATTACAGCCGTGAGCCACTGTGCTGGGCCCCTCTAGGTAGTTCTGATGCTTGCTCAAAATTGAGAAATAATAATGTAGAGCAAGTGTTTAATAAATGGTGGCTGATATCGGCCAGGCACTGTGGCTCACTCCTGTAATCCCAGTGCTTTGGAAGGCCGAGGTAGGCAGACCATCTGAGGTCAGGAGTTCAAGACCAGCCTGGCCAACATGGTGAGACCCCGTCTTTACTAAAAATACAAAAATTAGTCGGGTGTGTTAGTGGGCGTCTGTAATCCCAGCTACTCGGGAGGCTGAGGCAGGAGAATCACTTGAACACGGGAGTTGGAGGTTGCAGTGAGCCAAGATCATGCCATTGCACTCCAGCCTGGGAGACAAGAGCGAAACTCCATCTCAAAAACTAACTAACTAACTAACTAACTAACTAACTAACTAACTAACTAAATAAGTGGTGGCTGATACTATTATAATAGCAATTATTATTATTAAGTATTATCAGTAACATATAAATAGTGCTCAATATAGTTTGATTTCTAGTATATTTCCTAATATTCTAATTTTGAAAATTAGTGAGTCATATCTGGAAAATTTTACTAAGTGAATTAGGATATACAATTAACAAGAACACTTCTCTAACCATTCAACATTTAGGAAAGCTTGTATATGTTTATAATTTCCTGATAACTGAATGGAGAAGTGCAGTTATTTCATTTCTGGAGTATACATTGAACCTTGCAAATTCAAGTAATCCTTTGTCCAGGCCTCTAGTACATCATAGTCCATATAGACAATCTGTTTTGGTTTGTTTGTTTGTTTGTTTGTTTTGGAGACAGGATCTTGCTCTGTCAGCCAGGCTGGAACACAGATCACAGCTCATTGTAACCTCAAACTCCTGGGCTCAAGCAATCCTCTTGCTTCAGCCTCCTGAGTAGCTAAGACTACAGGTTTATGCCACCATGCCCAGCTAATTTTTGTTTTTGTTTTGGAGAGATAGGGTCTTACTATGTTGCCTAGGCTGGCCTCATGAGATTCTCCTGCCTCAGCCTCCCAAACTGTTGGGATTACAGGCGTGAGCCATTGCAACTGGCCCTCAGAATCTGTATCTGACCATGTTTCTCTTCAGGATCAGAAGTCTTTAAAAAAGAAATGTGAAAAACCAAATTATGTTGTAAACTCTTAGTTTCCTTTCAAATGACCCCAGTCTATCAGAATAGACTAGATGTTAAGAGCAGTGTTAGCAGGCAATTAAGTCTTTTGTGCCCATCCACCACTTCCTAACATTTACCTAAATAGAGAGTCTAGAATATCATGTTTACACCATTATGTATTCTGTCTGGAGGTAACAATATAAAAGATAACATTAATTTACTTTTTTTCAGTAGATGCTACTGAACTGTGAACATCTTATTAGGCTCGAGTTTAGATTTTCAAACTTGTCTCAGGAAGCTGTTGCTACCTGGTACCCATTTTGTTTTATTTTTATTTATCTTTTGGAGGACAAGGAGAGAATGACTTTGAAAAATCTCCTGGGCAAGAAAGGGGAAGACTTTTCTGCAAGGAAAATGGATCGTACTTTGTTTTCCTTCATAAAGGGTAATGAGGATATAATCTCAAAGCTACGCTTGACCATCATCTGTCAAACCAAAGCAAATAAGCCAGTGCCTGTCTTTCCTTATTGTAAAACTAAAAGAGAAGATAACCACCATGTGGCAGTTGTCTAGCCAAAGAAAATCACCCTCATTTCAGAAAATGTTTACTTTTTCACTCTCATTGAGTGATATGCCATCGAGGTATGAGTTAGATGTTGGCATTTTGTGGAAAGGTTTTCTTTGTTTAGCAAAACCACAGCTGTTCATTTCTGGTAATTTTGAATTTCCTAAAAAGTGGCCATAGCTTCAGAATTTGATTTTTAGTAACCTTTAGCAGACTGAGAGTTTTTCTGGTTTGAAGATTATATTGAAACACCAAAAAAAAGTAGAGTGGTTTGTGTTTTACTTTATGTATTAATGTGAAATTTGGAGATGAAGTATCTTGTTGCTGAAATAACTGCATCCCCTCGTTTTCCGCTGTCCACTTTTATATATTTCCTAAATATCCACAAATCTTGATACACTCTTGTAGTGATTTGATTCTTGTTTTGTTCATATGTGTGTTTTTTCCACTAATGTACACCTTTGGGAATCCACCCCCAGCCTTTCCATGATTTCTTCTGTAATTTGGGTTTTATTTTTAAATGCTATTGGCATCCGTGTAGAGGGATCCTGCCGTTACCCCTCTCCAGATCTTAAGGTTATCTCCCTATTCTGTTGATTGAGAGATCCAAAGTCAAAGGTGAGTCAGGGATTTGGTGTGCAGGTTCTTACTGATGAACATGTTTTCTCCAGACCCAGCTGGGGGGTTAAGATTCAGGCAATTGGTGACGAGAGGGGCTGCTTTCCTCCAAATTCAGTAGCCCTCCCTCAAATGAGAAACTATTTCACAACAATCTCAACCCATTTGTCCTCCACTGTGGATAGGGATGGGGGAGGGACTTGCTTGAAGAGTTCTAAGGTGATTTTTTTCCCATTAAAAAAATTGCAGTAAAGTATACATAACATTAAATTGACCATTTTAACCATTTTAAGTGTATAATTTGGTGGCATTAAGCACCTTCACATTGTTGTGCGACCATCACCACTACCAATCTTTAAGTGAGTTGAAGATGATTTTTTTAAAGTTACTTCTTGCCTCAGATCCCAAATTCCAGTTGACTTTGTGCGCCCTCTCTCTGTGTCTCTCTCTCTCTCTCTCTTAAAGTCTGCGTTCTCATTCTGATTATTTAACTTGGAGAGTGTGAAGGATTTTTTTTTTTAACACTGCATGATGAATTGGTCTCAGTGGAATTCAAACGATCTCGTTGTTTTGGTTATTTCTTATCGGGAATGCTGGATTTTTTTCTAAGAGCCATGGCAGGGGTGAAGGGGCACAAGGGAGCCACCTCCTTTTGAGTCAATTTAGCAAAAGTGAGAAAACGGTGGGGTGATAGGAAGTCATTCCTGGATGCTAAAGGGGCATCCTGGCTCCCTGAAGAAACTGAGACTCCCAGTTTTTACGTAGTGAACTTTCTGGCTGTACTTTACGGCAAACTCCTTACTGTTTTTATATTTGCCGTCCATTGATAAGAACTTCTTAAGGTCACAGTGTCCTTGGGTAATGAAGCCAGGCAGAGGAAAGTTCTTTAATATTTACCTAGTGTGCACGCCATACCAGGAACTCTACAAGGAAACACACGGAACATGCTCAGCCTCTGGATCAGCCTGACTTGGGAAGACTGCCCATCAGGCACACCCTGTGCTGGCTCCAGCTTCTGGAGTTTCTGGGGAATCATACCTGAAAGGATTATCATCTTCACCCAGTGTCCGGATCATCGGCCATGGAAGTTTGTTTGTTCAACACAGGCTGAATCAGTTCCATGTTGAATAAGACACATTTTCCTTCTTGAAATATTCTTAGAACAATGTTTTCATTTTCTCCAAGGAAAAACTTGCTCAGACACAGTTCTTTCTGATCCAAACCCCCTGCTCACCTCTGCCTCCTCTCATTGTTGTAAAACCCAAGTGTTTCTATTCCTCTACTCTAAACCTGCTCAGAGGGAATTCTGCCTTTTGATTTGGAGGTATATTTTTCCATCCACATATGGCAGTATCCAGTAATAATATTATACATCTAAAGGAAGGAGCAAAATTTTAATCTGTGTGCAGCTGCATGTATCCTGCTTCTCTCCTATGGCAGGATTTTCTAGTTAAACCTCTGGCTAGTTGGAAGATGATATTAGTTATAGAACTAGTTTGTTTAGCCAAAAAATATATAAGTGGAAGCAGTGCTCATGATATAGAAATACTTAAAACTTTGGAGAGACAATCTGAAGCCTTAACTGGTGTGTTAGTCAGTAAGTTTTAACTCCCTTTAGATTGAGAATGAATCCCAGGGCCCAATATTATGAGATGCTAAGTAGCTTCTAAAGGGATTACTGTCAGACTTAAAAGTGTTTTCTTTTGGCCAGAGCTTTAGTGGTCTTCATATAAAATATCAGCTGCTATTATTATTAAACTTTCTATACTGAAAAATAATTTAGTATAATAATGATATTATTTCAGGCAAGATTTAGTTGCATGTTACAAATACTTTAAAAAGTAGGCTGGGCATGGTGGCTCACACCTGTAATCCCAGCACTTTGGAACACTGAAGTAGGAGGATCCATTCAGCCCGGTAGTTTGAGAACAGCTTGGGCAACATAGCAAGACCCCATCTCAATCAATCAATCAATCAAGAAGCCGGATGTGGTGGCATGCTCCTGTAATCCCAGCTACTTGGGAGGCAGAGGCAGAAGGATCACTTGAAGCCAGGAGTCTGAGTTTGCAGTGAGCTATATGATTGCACCACTGCACTCTAACCTGGGGGACAGAACAAGACCCTGTCTCTAAAGAAAAAATAAAAGTAGACACTATTGAATAGCCAACTAAGTTAGAGTTGAATCCATGTAATATCAGTCTATCCCAGCATCTTATGAGGTGGGTAAACACCAAGTCAGTCAACTTCTATGTTATAAAAACAAAACAAAACAAAACAGAGGCAGAAGGGAGAATTCCCAGCATAACGAGTTGGTGGGGGCATTGTAGGATAGGTAGGTGGTTCACCGTTCCTCCTCAAATATCCCTAACTCCCACCTCACCACTGGGTCCAGTGCAGGGAACTCTTCTACAGTATTTCTGCTTACCCAGCCTCTCCTTGCATGGTTTCCCACTACTGGACAAGTCAGTTCATTTCTTATCTGCATGGCTCTAATTGTTAGAAAGTTGAAATTGTGAGTCCTCGACACTCCACCTTCAATAATTGCTGTCCATACTTATAGCCAAGACAAGCTGTTATTTTATGCTGTCAAGTTTTAGAACACATGCAGAGCTCACATAAAGCATTTACCATGGATTGTTAGTGTTTTAGCAGAGTTGCAAGGAGTCAAGTACCAACAGTACATGAGAAATATCTTATCCGTCTCATTAACACCTCCTTTGCTTTGATAAAAAGTCCTCAAGTGGTCTTGGGAACATACTACAGATGTGCAGCTCGGCATGGAAATTGGAAAACTCAGATAGGGCTTCGATGGAAGTCACCCATTCAAACCTGTCTTCAACTTCCATTCGACTCCTCTTGTTATAATGTTGATAGCAAGGAAGAGAGGGCCATACCTAGGTTCAAGTAGTGGGCATATCTGAGAAGAGGGCTGGGGGATAGCTGGTCACTCAGCTACAGCTTTTTATTGGCCATGCTGCATGCTCAACTTCACTCCTGAGGAAATGGGATCAAGAACAACACAATATCACTTTTGCTCAGCAAGCCACTATATCATATAATCACAGAGCTAGAAGGTCAACCCCCGTATTTTACAGATTGTAAAACAGATTTAATAGCCTTTGACAGAAGGTTTGTAAACCTAAATGGCTACAGGACCAAGAAAGAAACACAAATGAATGAAATGTTCCAGGCGCAAAATCTAAATGGCCCCTTTTTCGTTTTTTGTTTTGTTTGTTTGTTTGTTTGAGACAGAGTCTCTCTCTGTTGCCCAGGCTGGAGTGCAGTGCAGTGGCGAGATCTCGGCTCACTGCAAGCTCCACCTCCCGGGTTCACACCTTCTCCCGCTTCAGCCTCCCGAGTAGCTGGGACTACAGGCGCCTGCCACCATGCCCGGCTAATTTTTTGTATTTTTAGTAGAGACAGGGTTTCACCATGTTAGCCAGGATGCTCTCGATCTGCTTATCTAGTGATCTGCCTGCCTTGGCCTCCCAAAGTGCTGGGATTACAGGCGTGAGCCACTGCACCCGGTCCTAAATGGCCCTTTTTTCAAGAACACAATGAGGAGTGGTGAGGACTGGGGCAAATGGAGGACTCGTGCCCCATCTAAAGGAGTCAGCTGCTTCTCAACTCTAATAGGTTATTTTTATTTTTATTTATTTTTTATTTTACTTTAAATTTTGGGATACATGTGCAGAATGTGCAGGTTTGTTACATAGGTATATATGTGCCATGGTGGTTTGCTGCACCCATCAACCTGTCATCTAGGTTTTAAGCCCTGCATGCATTAGGTATTTGTCCTAATGCTCTCCCTCCCTTTGCTCCCCACCCACTAACAGGCCCTGATGTGTGGTGTTCCTCAATAGGTTCTTATGATGAAGGAATGCAGACCCAGTGTTGCCAGAAATCTGGATTTTTAAGTGAACCATCACAAATGACTCAATTTGAAATTTTAAAGCATTATGTGGAATAACATGGTATAGGCCAACCAAAACAAGCCTGGGAGTCAAATGCCATTTCCAGATGCTGGCCTAGGGTCAGAGAGGCTCATGGAAGGGTTGTGTCCTGAATAAGGGCATTTGAGATGGGACTATGAATGAGTCCAGATGGTTTTCTACAATAGGCCTTTGCCAATCCCTTCCCTCTTCTCCAGAAAAAAATTGAGCTATGATTTGTGCCATTCTGGGAAAAATGCCTGTTGCCCTCTGAGATCAAGGAGCTTATCAGGGTGCAGAGGAGGAAGCTAGCTGAGAATGGGAGTGTGGAGCATGGATACAAAAGCAGCAAGGACAGAGCATGAACACAGGAGGCACAGAGTTCTAGCACATTTGAAGACACGCCTAAACTCTTGCCATTAGAACCTTCAACATTTTTCCCCCTTTCCCAAAATCATCCCTTTGCTTACTACATATTGTCAGTACCGCCTTCAACCAAAAGCATAGTTAACGGATTTGATATCAACGCTCTCAAGTCTTAATACACCGTGTTACCTGTGACTTCGACTGACATATCCTTTCCAGAGGATCAGATGGGAAGGGTGCCTGGCAGGAACACTGGAGAATTTCAGTCCTGATTTGAAATGAATGATTTAAGCCAACTGATGCCGAAACGTGGTGTGTTCAGAGGACCCGCTGGAGGAATGCAGCGTTGTGCCTCTCCCCATTTATCATAGTGTTTACAAATCCTGTTGGAAGTTGAAAGTAAATTATCATCCTGCTCTTAATGACTGTTTTTTAGCTAAGAATTTTAGAGGTGATTGAGCATGAACCCATCACTGTAGTCATGTGAAGGAGTGGAGGGAAAGGAGTGGGGGAGGCACCCAGGGCATGCATAATACTTGATCTAGGAGAGGTGCTCATGGCCAGGTCTGGAAAGTCAGAAGCACCTCTCCTTCAGATCATTCCTGTCTCAGTTGGATGGCTTATAAAATGTGGGGTGTTTCACATTCACATTCACTGGGATTTGAGTTTTGATCAGGAGACAGGATCAAAGAATCCTCAGTTTCAGATATGTGTACAAATGTGAGTGGTGCATCAAGTGAGGAAGACAACACCTTCGCTTCAAGGAACTCCACGCTAATCTCCTCGGCTTCTCAGTCATCATATCTGAGAATATTTATCTTAGAGGAGAGAAGACTCAGAGGGGTTGTGTCTGCCTTCTGATACTTGAAAAGACCAGTATGGGAAAGCAGGATTAGACTCCAGAGGGCAGAATTAGGACCAGTGGGTTAAAGTTAAGGGAAGCAGAAGTCAGTTTGACATTAGGTTTGACATTAGATTCTTTGAAAATAAAAAAGGCCTGGGGTTGGACAACACCTTGGTAGCAGATGTTCTAAAAAAAACATTGCAGCATCATACGGGGATTAGGTAAGACGAAGTTCCTGTTCTCATTTAACCTTGAGATTCTGTAATTCGAATCTGGTTTGGAATCTTGAATGGACCAACCCTCATGCATTTTCTGCCTCCTGGATCATAAATAATGTTTTTAAAACAATCATCTGGAAACAAATTACATAAACAATAATCTGATTTGTACACACATGTTCATAGCAGCATTATTCACAACAGCCAAAAGGTGGAAGCAACCAAGTGTTCATTGATAGATGAATGGATAAACAAAATATAGTGTATCCATTCATATGCATACACACACACACACACACAATGAAATATCATTCAGCCTTAAAAAAATGAAATTCTGACTCATGCTATCCCATGGATGAAACTTGAGGATGTTATACTAAGTGAAATAAGCCAGTCACAAAAAGACAAATACTATCTGATTCCGATTATCTGAGGTACCTAGAGTAGTCAAACTCATTGAGAGAAAAAGTAGAATGGTGGCTGTCAGGGACTGGGTAAGTGGGGAAAGGGAGAGCTGTTGCTTAATGGTGACTTTCAGTTTTGCAAGATGAGAAGCATCCTGTGGATGGATAGTGGTGATGGGATGCAGCAATATGTTTGCGCTTAACACTATGAACTGTACCCCAAAAAATGGCTCAGATAGTAAATTGCATGTGTATTCTACCACAATTTAAAAATACCTAAAGAAATAACAGTAATTGGTCTACCAATTGGACTTCCCTCCTGCAGAAGTTAACATGGAACAGATAGTGAAGTTAAACACACAATAAAAGAGATACAAAATGTGAGCAAATCTCAGAAGTCAAAATTAAATGAATGTGTATTTAAAAATCAACCTACTTTGCATTTGAAAGGTGAAGTAGCACTGTATTTTAACTGGATGAGTATTACCCGCAGTGGTGAAGAGCATAGGCTCCAGAGCCAGAATCCTGGGTTCAAGTCCTGGCTCTGTCTTAGACTAGACCTTGGGAAAATTACTTAATCTTTCTGTGCCTCAGTTTCATTATCTGCAGAAATAGAGTTATTTGTGGGACAAGTAAGAGGATGTATGAAACATTTAGAACTGAGCATGGCAGATCATAGATTAATAATGCTAGCTGCTGTTGTTGTTATAAGGCAGAATGAAAGGCTGTGTTTAGAGTTGACCTGATGTATTAACTTTTACTCATTTTTTCCCCTAAAGAATTTATTTAATTCAAATAATAATCATGTTGGTGTTTGAATGATATATAATACTTTAACTGAATATTTTTCTGTCCCAGTGGGTGACATTATGAAAATTATGAGAATGATGATACATTAATACAAAGAAGTTTTTGTAATCTAAGGAAATTTACTTTTGACCACAGTCAGATATTTTTCAGGCTTCAACTTTGTAGACTTATGCTAAGATGTATGACTACTTCATTGCATTACAGAAATGTAATTTAATCATCTAAGGGTTTTTGGTTTGTTATTAAAGTTTTAATTCTCTAAGGTATAGTGTGAGGCTAATAGTGTTTTCTGAGTTCTAGGAATTGACCTATATTTATTGTATTTTTTAACCAATAATTAACACATAGAATATTAATTAAAATATGAAAACTAAATTTAAGGTACCTGGATAGTCCTGTAAAATCTAAAATTTTTTTAACACTAAAATATTAACTGTTAGAATGAGAATTTGAAACTCGTAAACACAGAAGGTGTTTGTTTACTGTATATTAGGTTTGAAAATTATGTATACATCTATCTCCACATTAGTATAATTTGAGCTGAGCTTAGAAACAAGATGCTGGCAAGCATGAAAAGTTGAACATCATGAATATAAGTGTGGCTGGGCGCAGTGGCTCACGCCTGTAATCCCAACACTTTGGGAGTCCAAGGCAGGAGGACTGCTTGAGGCCAGGAGTTTGAAACCAGCTTGGGCAACACAGGGAGACTCCATATCTAAAAATGAAAATTAAAATAATTAGCTGGGCATGGTGGCATGTGCCTATAGGCCTAGCTACTTGGGGAGGCTGAGGTGGAAGGATCACTTGAGTCCAGGTGTTCAAGGCTGCAGTGAGCTATGATCATGCCATTAAACTCCAGCCTGGATAACAGAGGGAGACTGTCTCTAAAAAAAAGTAATTAATTTTGTTAAAACCACAACTGTTACATAAGCAGTTACTATATTAAAGATGTATGCAATGACTTCATTCCTCAAATATTTTTTGATTCCTTGTTATGTGACGGGCTACCCTGCTTACCAATAATACAGATTGAGGACTTAATTTTTTAAATCTTTAAACTTTTTATTTGAAAATAATTTCAAACTTAACAGGAAAGTTACAAGAGTAAGAACAGTACACAAAGCACTCATTTACCTTTTATCCAGTTTCACCTATTGCCCCCATTTGCTTTATCACATAGCCTATGTACTATAATATTTTTTGAACCACTGAAGATAAGTTAGAGTATGGCCCTTTTATGCCTCAGTATTGCAATGCATATTTCCTAAGAACATGGATATTCTCTTTTATAGCTACAGTACAATTGTCAACTCTAGTAATTTTAACATTGATGTAATACTGTATTTTCTGAATTTCTGTTTTGTTAGTTGACACAATAATGTCCTTTATAGCTTATTTTTTCCTTCCAGTACAGGATCCATTCCCAGGCCTGGTACTGTATTTAGTTCTCATGTCTTTTTAGTTGATTTTTTCTTGAGACGAAGTCTCACTCTGTTGCCCAGGCTGCAACCTCTGCCTCCCAGGTTCAAGTGATTCTACTGCCTCAGCCTCCCGAGTAGCTGGGATAATAGGCACCTGCCACCATGCCCGGCTAATTTTTGTATTTTTAGTAGAGACGGGGTTTCACAGTGTTGGTTAGGCTGGTCTCAAACTCCTGACCTTAAATGATCCACCTGCCTTAGCCTCTCAAAGTGCTGGGATTACAGGCATGAGCCACTGTGCCCAGGCTTCTTTTTCACTTCTTTTAATCTGGAACATGTGCCAGGCTTTCTTTAATGAATTGTAATTTTTGAAGAATATAATCCTCCTTGTTTTCAATAAAGGACAAAGAACACTTAATTTGACTTTCTGACCCATATTGTGTTTGAATGAAAAATGACTTACTCTGCTGGATTCTCTGTGGAGCCCCGTGATCACAGTGCTGAGTCCCTGTGTCATGGTACTTCAGCTTGGAATATGAGGTTTCTAAATGGACCAATCCAGTCTTGGGAGAGCAGCCTGCTCTTAAACAGGGTTATTGACCAAATGTCTTCACATTGTAGTGAAATTTATAAACATACAAGCATTTGCCTAAAAATTTCTGAAATACTGAGTAATCCCATGGTCTTTTATTCAATTATTTTCATAGAAGTGTGAAAGCAAGCAGTAAAAGAGCTGAGGGGTGTATCCAGAAGTTCAGTGGAAACATGGGGATACAGACTTACTATCTAATGAGAGGTGAGCTACTGTTTTTATTGTAAGAGACAGAGCTGTAATGGTTTAGAGGAAAAGTGGTGAAGATTTGAATTAGGGGATTGTCGTAGAATGAAGTAGAGGGGACAGTCACACAAACCCAGAGGGCTTTAAGAAACAATAGGATTGGCCAGGCGTGGTGGCTCATGCCTCTAATCCTAACATTCTGGGAGGCCGAGGCGGGTGGATCACCTGAGGTCAGGAGTTCGAGACCAGCCTGGCCAACATGGCAAAACCCTGTCTCTACTAAAAATACAAAAATTACCCAGGAGTGGTGGCTGATGCCTGTAATCCCACCTACTCGGGAGGCTGAGGCAGGAGAATTACTTGAACCTGGTGGAGGGGAGAGGCGGGAGTTGCAGTGAGCCGAGATGACGCCACTGCACTCCAGCCTGGGCAACAGAACAGGAATCCATCTCAAAAAAAAAAAAAAAAAAAGAAGAAGAAGAAGAAAAGAAAAAGAAACAATAGGATTTGATCACTAATTGTTTGTGAGGGATGTTTGAAGCTCATCGACTTGTGGAATTGTGAGGTTGTTAGTAGAAATGGGCAATTTGGGAAGACAGTCTGGGACTTTTTTGTTTGTTCTGGGAAAAGGTGATGATTTTGGTCTTGGAGAGGTCTTGGGCTCTGCTGATGAAGGTGTCCAACAGGCAGTTGGAAATGTAGAATAAAGCCAAGGAGAGCATCCAAAGACATATTAGAGATACGGGAATTATCTACATAGAGGGTGACCATTAAAGATGGGAATGAATGGGATCCCCGAGGGTGAGAGCAGAAGTGTCCAGGAAAGGAGGGCTGGTACCTTGGTACTTACAGGAAGAAGTAAACCTAGCACAAGTGACAGGTGGAGGACTAATAAGAACACATTGTTTCAGAGGCCAAGGGAAGAAAGTTTTAGACGGAGGGAATGGTTGGCAATGCCAACAGCAAGGGAGTGTGTGGACACTGAGAAGAGGCAGGCAGATTTGGCAATTGAGGTGGAGTCGTTTGGACAAACTTGAAAGCCCGACTACAGGGGATTAATAAATGTGAGTGGAGAACGGTGAGGCAGAGGCGGAAAGGGCAGGGGGCTGTGTGGCAATGTTCAGCTCTAGAGGCAGTGAAAAGATGGGAATTTAGGGTCACCAGGCTGAGGAACCCGATGACCATCTTCCTGTGTAATGTTCAGTCTTTCATTGTAGTGAGGAGGCATTTCTCCACTCTTTAATGACTCTTTTAAATCATTCAACAGTCACTTCTACCCAGAAGCAGATGAAAGGATGAAGGGGCACTTTTCCCTGGGTCAGCAGGAGAACAGCACCTTATCAGCACCATTATGTGATCTGAAGGGACTAGGATTAAAACCCTTAAGCATCCTGCCCTCCAGGGAAATGTGGAAACCTGAAGCAGCCCCTTATAACAGAAAGACTCTAGAAAAGTAAAGCTGGTTTCAGTGGGATTTCTGTGGTTTTCTCCATTGATTTTTCATTTCCACCTCCAAGAGCCTTTTATTGCCAAGTATTTAAAAAAAAAAAAAAAAAAAACTTCCTGTCAGTCAAGGGCAGAGTCTCAGCACTGCAGAGAGCCTCACACTGGGCTAACACCTGTCCCAGGAAGTTACCGAATGACAAGCTAAGGTGATCATCAGACTGTTCCAGAAACCCTATCAGGAGCTGCAGAGTCACCTGGTACATTAGCCCAGCAGGCCCAACATGTCCCTTCAGAGAGGCTGGACTAACGCTGATTAAGAGAAAACACAAACAGTACAAAGAAGGATTGCTAATAGGAATTATTTTACACACCTTTCTAGTTCACAAACCACCACCTTTGCACCAAAGCAAACTTGGGCTATTGAGCCTTGGAGGTTATTTATTTGTATGTGCAGGGCAGTGGTTTGGGTGAAGCTTGATTTTCTCACCATCATTCTTTCTTTTTCCTTCCACCTTAGGGAACAAACAGACCCTCTGTCACATTTTTATAAAGAGTAGTTGTCCTGGTGTTTTCAAAGTTGGGTTGTGCCTCAGAACAAAACAGAAATTACAAAGAAGTGTGTGAAATGAATCAGTGTGTTAACATCTGAACTAATATGGAGTAAGTGTTTATGCTGCTTGTTTCAGAACTGCATATTCGGCATGAGATACAGGTCCCAGTTGCCTAAATAACATAGTTCCAGCGTTTTCTTTAGGTCTGAGACAGTTTGAATGTTCTTTTTTTTTTTTTTGAGACAGAGTCTCGCTCTGTTACCCAGGCTGGAGTGCAATGATGCAATCTCCGGCTCACTGCAACCTCCACCTCCCGGGTTCAAGCAATTCTCCTGCCTCAGCTTCCCAAGTATCTGGGATTACAGGCACCTGCTACCACGCCTGGCTAATTTTTTTTTTTTTTTTTTTTTTTTTTTTTTTTTTTGAGACGGAGTCTCGCTCTGTCGCCCAGGCTGGAGTGCAGTGGCGCGATCTCGGCTCACTGCAAGCTCCGCCTCCCGGGTTCACGCCATTCTCCTGCCTCAGCCTCCCGAGTAGCTGGGACTACAGGCGCCCGCTACCACGCCCGGCTAATTTTTTGTATTTTTAGTAGAGACGGGGTTTCACCGTGTTAGCCAGGATGGTCTCGATCTCCTGACCTCGTGATCCGCCCGCCTCGGCCTCCCAAAGTGCTGGGATTACAGGCGTGAGCCACCGCGCCCGGCCTAATTTTTATATTTTTAGTAGAGTCGGGGTTTCACCATGCTGGGCAGGCTGGTCTTGAACTCCTTACCTCAGGCGATCCACCCACCTCGGCCTCCCAAAGTGCTGGGATTGCGCACGGCTGAATGTTCTTCCATTCTTTATATCCCATTTAGTTTTGGGAAATTGGACGACTAGACCTAGTCGTGCTAGGGGCACTCCTATGCTTGATGTCAGAATTACTCATTTTCCCCCAGGCACTTTTTCTTTGTGAATTTATCTTTAAAGGACAGCCTCATCAGAATGGACTCATCTGGTACAATACTAGTTTGTAGAACCATAGCTCTTGTATTCACTCTTACCTTCTTTTCCTGGAACCAAATCTTTTACTTGAATGTCAATAAAATGGCCCTTCTCAGCAACGGAACATTCTTGACTCCTGAGGCAGGGAAGGAAGCCAGGCACTTGTACATTTGTTTTCAAACGAACTGGTTCTTATGTTGTAAATATTTAACCATTCACCATAGTATTTCTACCAAAGTTTCCATTTGGTTTTCAGTTAATTCCATTTCTCACAAGCAGATAAAGGCTCTTTCACTTTCCAGAACCCTCTTTTAAGCAAATATAGATTATATTTTTGGCTCAAGAAGGAACAAAAAATGGAATTTGGAAGGCATATTTTTTCCTTGGTTGAAGAAAGGAGGCCACGGGGAAGTAATTCAACCAAGAAAGCATAATGGGTGTTATGGTAAGTCTTCATGATGGCCATGAATATTTTTATTGTTCCCTACCCTGTCTTTGCTTAAATTGCTAGAGCTGTGGCTAAAAGCAAAGCTGGGTTTTTTCTTCTCAGGTTTATAGCTTTGAGAGTCAGGAGGGAGGGACATTAAGTGTAAAAGCTACTGAAGAGGGCCAGGTGATCTTATCTCTTTAATGAAAATGACTGCAGACAGCTTCCTTCCAACTTTTGAGTTATCTGGGTTCCTGAGCGTCCATTTCTCACTGGTGTTTGCTCTTAGGATGAAACTTTAGGAATGCATTAGGCAAAAGATTATGATTTACAGCATACCGCTGTTTACTGTTTTAGTAATATATTTGTTTTAGGGAAAAGACCTCCTTATAACACATTTCATGCTTTTGACTTAAGTTGTGACTCCTCTTTCAAGTTTGGGATATTTTGCTTCCAGGAGATGCATTTTGGTCTTTTCCTTTTCTTTTCTCTTCCTTTCTTCCTTCTTCCCTATAACAGGTATCTCCTGCTGCACCAAGTCTGTGGGCAACAATGCAAAAAGTCAACCAAAATCCAAAAGTCTAAGCTGATCCCTCAGTATACCAGTTTTAAGAATGTCTGGTGTCACTTGGACTACAAATGACTTTTAAGGTCAAAGACCATAAGCATGAGTCAAATTGGAAACATTACCTTGTAGAGCCAGTCTGTCTGCCTGGTCACTTAACAGTTTATAAAACTTGATTCCTAGCTAGAAAGTTAATTGCCAGAGGTTCCAAGGAAAGCACTGGACTACCACTCGGAATCCTCCATTTACTGCATAGGCCAAATGATCTGGCTCTTTTCAAGGAGTTAGCATGAACATTCTACATTTTTCTTATCCAATATGCACAAATATTTCTTTGAGGGAAGATGACATTTTAAAGGTTCTTATTCAATTAAAACTTCCTAAAGCACTTTTTTTCCCCATTAACTGACAAACATGATACAGAACTATTTTCTTTCAAGATTATTATGCCTCTAAATCTTTTTCTGTCTCTTTCCTATTTAGCTTTGGATTTGCACAAAACACCCAAGCATTTTTCAGCAGTGTGAGCTGAGAATGTGGAATTGAATGAACACGCCTGGGATTTGAAATGAGAGATCTGGGCAGGGGAAGGGGAGAAATATATTCCTTGCATACTCAGATACGCCATAACTGAGGATTCTACATTTTCTTTCTAAAGCATACAGTGGAGATGGTTTATTTCTGAGAGAAATTCTATTTGAGTTTTGTTTTGCTTTTAACCACTAGCATGTTTGTATTTGTCATTCTTGTACATGGATTTTAAATTTAGGTTATTTTAATTTTTCTAACCAAATATTTTTCAAATATCCACTTATGTTGGAGAGAAAAGGACATTCCAAAAGAGTTACCTATAGTGTTTTTAACACATAATTAAAATGATCATAAAACCTTCACATGTGCTTTTTATTTCTCATTAAATGCCAGAGGGAAAGGCAATTGCAGGCGTGTAGTATTCCGACATTTTAGCGTGCTGCACTCCTGTCCTTCCGTCGTCTGAGGCCACATCTGTGATCACTGTCTTGTGCTTGCCAATAGAGGTTTTCTTCTGGATGCTGTGTCTGCTCTTGGTCTTGTGGCTTTAACACCGAAGAGCTGTTGTCTGCAAAAGACAGTACATTAGAGCTCCAGAGTTCACTCAGCTGCCTGCTTTGCTCCCGTGGTGACTTCATTCTTGGGAAGTTTTTAGGTTTCCTGGGAGATGAAGCATGAGCAACATTTGCTCCAGCCTGAGTAATTTCAGAAGGCCTTGAGTCCTGTTTTGTTATTCGGGTTTCCAAGGGTGGGTGAGGGGCATGAGAATTCCCAGCAGTTACCACTACACGTGAATACTGGTATCCCGCGACTCTCTGTTACATTTTTAAAAAGAGTGGTTATCGTGGTGTTTTTAAAGTGGGACTGTGCCTCAGAAGCCAAACAGAAATTATAAAGAGGTGTCTGAAATGAATCAATGTGTTAACATCTGTACTAATGCGAGTGTATATGTTGCATATTCCAGAGCTGCCTCAAATTCTTTTAGGATTTAATAATATTGAACATTGGAAAGATTGAATTAAAGCCAGATAAGACTTGCTATATTTACAAAATTTTTTGATGTGGTCTACAATGGATTTTAGTATTTTTCTGAGTTAAAAAGAATAATAGCGTATGCTTTATAATTTTTGCCTTTATGACCTATTGTTTCTTCATTAACCTCAGTACAATGATATTATATTATTATTGGAATTGAAAAGGTTCCTGTGTAAGCCTTGCTTGGTAATTCAAGTACCCTTGAATTGTATAAGGAGAGCGCAGATATTTTAATGCCAGACTCCTAGTTTGTGCAGTACTTTTGGGCTGTAGTTCCCATGTTAAATGAGATGATCAGCCAAATCTTTGCTTTGCCAGGAACCAAAATCATTTCCAAACTACAATAGCAGTATGGTTACAGTTTCAGCTTCATCAGCCCCAAAGTAAATTCTAATAGGTGCTATTGAACATAGTTTAAAATATCCTGGTGAGAAACTATAGGCCTTAAATATTCTGTTTTCAAATTTTTTACCTAACCCCAAATAGCTAGCTTCTTAGTTTTATACAGCTATGCCAAAATAAAATACAACAGAACATTCTTCTTTTGGGGATATGAAATAAATCTTTTCATTTTCAACAGTGATAACCAATCTCCTGTCTCCCTCCCTCTCCCTCAACCCCTCACTTCCCTCCCTCTCCTTCTCCCTCTTTAGTCCCTCCTCCCACCCAGCCTCTCCCTCTGTCTGTCTTTTCTTGCATTACCTAAAGCCCTCATTGCTCCACATCTCATCAAGATAAAGTCAAGATTTACACACAATATAGGAGGTGTTTCTCTCCAGCCTCATACCTGACCACAGCATCCTTCCTTTCCTAGTTCACACTCCAATCACCGAGAACCATGTCCAGTTCCTGAGCATACCATACTTTCTCTCTCTTCCTATGTGTTACTTCTCTAACTAGAAGGCTCATCCTCCCCTCTCTAAAGGCTGGCAAATATTCTCATGACATCATGTCTTTGTCTACCCCTATAACTAACCATATTGTATTTAAACTTCTCTCTTCCTCTTTAGACTCTAAGCAACTTGTGAGCAAGGACTGTTTCCATCTCGCTCACTATTATACTTAGAGCCTAGCACACTGCCTGGCATACAGTAGCTATACAGCACATATTTGATGAAGGCTCAATTGAGTCTAGTTGTCACTCAGTTTGCTTTAAACATAGAGAACTCTCCTTAACTTTTAGTTTATTGTTGGAGGGAAGAGAGCAGAGGGCAGAATGTGCCCTGTGGTGGTTTATAACTCTGCAGGAAGCAGCTCTTTATAGCATTATATAGATTTAAAATTGAAGCACAAAATGGTTGTGATGAGGAAGCACGTACGTAGGGCTGCTTCAACAGGCGAACCCTAATTCATGTAAAATTCAATGCTGGGAAATCAAAAGAAAGGAAAATCACTCTCTCCAAGTGGTAGAAATGATAGTGGGATTTTTTTTTATCTCTAGGTAGAGATAGTTTTAAAATTTGCCTCCAGTCTGCTACATTAATTCTATTTGCCTGAATATTAATTGTGGGTATTTAAATAAGACAAGTTGAGTTTCACAAATGCTGCTTGCTGCTACATTTCCACCAAAAAGACAGCTTAAAACTGTTATTTCTTAAACTATTCCTTCTTAAATACATACCCATTGTCTATCTCAAACACTGCTTACCATTCATCCCCAAGTTGTACTAATAAGAAAAATTTCAGATAACCATGATTGCAGTTATGAAATTGCTGGGATTATGAAACATAATCTTAAGTTTAACATGCATGGGTAGAATTACCTGAAGTAGCTGCCATTTATTCAGAGTCAATGCCAGGCATTTTATTTGCATCATCTCTGATCATCTCAACAACCCTGATAGGTGGGTGGTATTGTCCCTCTTTACAGAGGAAGGAATTGAGGCTCAGAGAGGTGAAACACCTTGGCCAAGATCACCTAGTAAGTGGCAAATCTAGGATATGAAACTTGGTCTCTTGGTCCAAAAGCTTCCTTTCTTTATAGCATATTTCTCTTCCTCAATTAAAGCACTATTGTTTTCTCAGGCATTGGATGTTTGTACAGGTCATTTTAGAATACTTTTCTTTGTGTATACCATGATGACATCATGGCTAATGGGCTACCAACAACAGCCTTCTTGAATTCACGCCCACAGACAGCATTGACAGAACTTTAGGATTTTAATCCAAGCTGTTGGGAGTCTTCCTACGTCCAAATGATTAGGAATTGCCAAACAGATGAGTCTACAATTGTGTTTCCCAGATTCTACAGCCATATTATAGTATATAGATCGTGTGTGGCTATGTCAAATTATTTGCTTCTGTTAGGATCACAGCACTTTGGGGGATGTGAGTAGGGGCTTTTTCTCTGAATATTCTTCTCAGATTTTTCTCCCAACTTCCAGACTCAGGAGGTTAACACGTGAACTTCTGGAGAGCAGCCTGCAGGGGGAGATCCTAGGGTTCACGTAAAGCTTACAAAATAGCCTAAAACTTGTGTCCCAAGTCAGATGCTTCAGAACTGTGGTTTTATTTCTGGAATAACATACAACCCAACAGCCATGTCTTTAGAGACTTGTGGCTGAATTAGTTCTGATATTTTAAGAAAATTAAGTTTCAGGTCTTGTAGATGTGCCAGTAAGATGTCCACTAGGTAGAGATTTTACCCAATATTGTGTTCTCTATTGTTTATATTCTGTACATGATGGTAGTGACAAGGATTTAGGGAGAATGCCTATTTTAAGCTCTCTGGAAGTCAACTGCCAAGAAAGTCAGCAACCTGTCTTCCTAAAATTATCCACAAAGCCTATGATTATCATAGGTTTAAAGGCATACATATTCCTCTGTTTTGCAAAAGTCTTTTTTTTTTTTTTTTTTTTTTTTTTTTTTAGAAATGGGGTCTTGCTATGTTGCCCAGAATGGAAGGTAGTGGCTATTCATAGGCATGATCATCATGCACTGCAGCCTTGAACTCCTGGTCTCAAATGATCCTCCTGCCTCAGCCTCCCCAGTAGCTGGGACTACGGGTGTGTGCCACCATGTCCAGCCCAAAAGTCTTACTACTAACTTTTATTCACGAAGGTAATTCAAAAGATAGGGCATTGATTCCAACTTATAGAAGTTATAAATATTAGCCCCAAGTTAGTTCCTATAATTCAACATTGGCAACCTCCCCTTCGATGAGAATGTCCTTTCAGGTGCTTCTTCTTCCTTTCTCTATCCTGGATTACCATGTAGGCCTTTTGAAAATAGACACCTACTTTATGACAGTTTGGACAGACTAACAGGTCTGTATGAAAAGGCATTGAAAATATAGGCATGATTTCCCCAAAAGAAACCTAGAAATGGCTTTAAAAAGTTTTAGAAAGTGAGATATAAAAAAATTATAGAGTTAACATTGATGTTAGGAAAGTAGTCCAGGAAGGGATCTTAGATCTTACGTTAGAATGATATTTGGCTACTTCTTTCACTATTAGCAAATTAATTTATATAGATCACTAGATTTTTCCCTGTTTCTGAAATCCTTGGTTCACTGGGGAAATAGCCTTAAATTCAAAGAGAGCAAGGTGTATCATTATTTGTCTCTGTGGTTCAGTGAGCAGGTTGTATCTCTCATGTGTTTCTTGATATGAGGATGGGATCAACCAAGAGAAAATGTGAACAATGCTTAGTGAACCTTAAACAAATTAATGCTTTTCCAGGAAGTGAATGCAGTGGGGCACAGACGTTGGGATTACTCCTAACCTGCAGTGATACTCGTCCTTTACTTCACTCAACAAATACTTATTGTGTCTTTGTGCCAGGGATAAAACATGCCAAAATCCCTGCCTTAGTTGAGATTATATACAGGGTTAGGTATAGATAATAAATGTTAAACATGACTATTTTATAAAAAGTAATTTACATGAATCTATAACTACTTTATAAAGAATATTTGAAGGGCATTTAAAAATTATAAGTATCAAAATAAGGAAATAATATTCAAAGATTAGTGCATGGGAAAAAATGGAGAAGAGGATCAGGAGTTCTAGGGTAGGAAAAAGGGGGACAGGTTGAATTTTTTTTTTTTTGATACAGGGTCTCGCTTTGTCACCCAGCCTGGAATGCAGTGGTGCGATCTTGACTCACTGCAGCTTGGATCTCCTGGGCTCAAGCGATTCTCCCGTCTCAGCCTCCCGAATAGCTGGGACTACAGGTGTGTGCCACCATTACCCAGCTAAGTTTTTTCTGTATTTTTTATAGAGATGGGGTTTTGCCTTGTTGCCCAGGCTGGTCTCTAACTCCTGAGCTCAAGGGATCTGCCCACCTTGGCCTCCAAAATTGCTGGAATTACAGGTGTGAACCACCACGCCCAGCTGGTTGTAATTTTAAATAAGGAAGTGAGGGTAAGCCTCAATGCCAAAGCAACATTTGAAGGAGATGAAGATGGTAGCTATGGTGACACCTAGTAAAGGGAATTGTCTGTGCAAAGACTCTAAGGCCAAGACCATGCCTAGTCTGTTTGAAAAAGAGCAAGAAGGCCACTATGGCTGGGGCAGAGTGAGTGAGGGAGGATAGTACCAGATCAGGTCAAAGAGGTAACGGGTATGTGGGGAGGAGTGGATCATATGGGGACTTGCAGCCTGTTGTAAGGACTTGCTTTTATTCTGGTGAAATGATGAAAGGTTGCAGGGTTTTGAGCAGAGAATCAACATACTTTGGCTTATATTTTAGAATAATCACTCTGGCTATGAAGACTGGAGGTGAGCAGATAAGGGCAAGGCAAGGATTCCAGTGAGGAGGCTGTGGCACGGATCCAGGACAGAGATGCTGGTGACTTGGACCTGGATCATAGCGAGGGAGATGGGAGATGTGGTTGGATTCTGTATTTATTTTGAAGGTCAAAACAACAGTATCTACTGGAATGCTCAATGTGGGGTGAGAGAAAGAGAGAAGTCAAGCTTTTAGACTTGAGTACCAGGTGGCTGGAACTGCCATCAACTGAGATGGAAAAGATAAGAAGTGAAACAGGCAAGAAAGGTTTTAAACATTGTAAATTGTGTATAACTACTAAAATTGGGTGCAGATGTTAATGAGGCAGATTGGTGTAAGAATCTGGTATTTAGGAGTGGAAACTGGGCTGGATATGTGAATTTTGGAGTCTTCAGCCTATATATGAACCATGAAATTTCCATGGGAAGTTGCTAATTCCTGAAAGTCCCGTCTCTAGAAGTTGCAGCCAATGACACAGGACTCAGTCTAGTCCTCTGGCCAAGTTGATCTTGACTTTTATTGTCTTTTAACTACAGTAGCACTGCACCGATCATAACCAGCTACACTTGTTAGTTTCATTGTTTTGTATTTACTGGTTCACCATATTTTCATACCATGTACAGCTTGAACTAGGGGTCATCTACTAAAATCCACTCGTTTTACAGATAAAGAGGCTAGGCTCAGAGGAGTTAAATGACTTGCCCAAAATTACACGAAATGGTTACAGCGGGACCAGGAGTGCCTACCTTTCAGCTCTTTCCTCTTCCTTACACCAGCTAGAGCACTTGCAGCTTCATTAGATGGAGCAGGAAAGGTGATAACAGAGAGATAAAGTCAGAGATCATTTCTGCCACCAATTGTTTCCTTCAAAGCAAAACTCCAGGTAGTAGAGCTCTCTTATGCATTAACTTTGGTGGCACTTGCATCCTGTATAGTAAAAAGCCACAGGCGAAGTCTAGCAGACCTGCCCTTTGAAGGGAGAGTCGGAGAGAGCCTTCTGAGTTGCTCAGGCCAGGTTTTGGATAAATCAGGGGGTGACCATTGGATTATAGGAAGCTGGGACATGGGGAAATCATTTTTTTTCCATTCAATCAGTCACAAAAAAGTGATTCTTTTCCTGTTAGACTAGGAAACTTAAGGAAGAAGGATAAGAAAGAGAATGTAGGCGACTCTGCCACGAGCTTTTGATGATTCTTAATGATAAATTGGAGAAGCCTGGAAAGAGCTAAAGGAATATAGAATTGAACGTACTTTTTATTTGACTGTGGATTACAGTCAGAGATATATTCCACTTGAATTTACCCCAAGTGCCAGCACTTTCTTAGCTATTGTGAATTATGTGGATGGGCTACTGAGTTCCAATGGGTCATTATGTATAATTTGTAAACTGCTGTTCCACTTAGAGAGAATTAACTCATTGAACAGATATTCATGGGTTGCAGGCATGGGAATTGTAGGATGAATAAGATAGATGAGGTATTTTTTTCATAGAATTTACAGTCTTATAGGGGTATACAGACAACAAACAAATAAGCAAAGAAGGTAAGTTCAGACAGTAATAAGTACTATGAAGAAAATGAAACAGGGTCTTGGGATAGAGAGAGATTGAGTGAGGTGCTTTAATAGGAGGGTCAGAGAAAGACAGGTGACTTTTTTTTTAATCTTTTTTTTTTTGAGATGGAGTCTTGCTCTGTTGCACCCAGGCTGGAGTGTAGTGGTGCAATCTTGGCTCACTGAAACCTCTACCTCTGGGTTCAAGTAATTATCCTGCCTCAGTCTCCTAAGTAGCTGAGATTACAGGTGCCTGCCACCACGCCCAGCTAATTTTTTGTATTTTTTTTTAGTAGAGATGGGGTTTCACCATATTGGCCAGGCTGGTCTTGAACTCCCAACCTCAGGTGATCCACCCACCTCAGCCTCCCAAAGTGCTGGGATTACAGACATGAGCCACCACACCTGGCCACAAGGTGACTTTTGAACTGAAACCTAAACCATAGGAAAGAACCAGCCACATGGAGATGTGGGCTATTCCAGGCAGAGAGAAAAATCCCAAGAGCAAGGGCCTTGACGTGGGAACAATCTTAGCAGTATGACAGAAGCACAGCGAGCAGGGTTGGGACCACATCACGTAGGGCCTCATAGGCCATAGTAAGAATTGTATTCTAAGTATAGCACGAGGCTACTGGAGCATTTTAAGCAAAGGAAAAATTATTATCAACTTTATTTCTTGAAATCACACTGAGATTCCTTTTTTTGAGGAAATAGAGTCAATGAGGGAAAAAGTCGAAGCAGAGAGGGAGACCAGTTATGAAATTATTACACCAATCTAAGGAGATGGTGGTAGCTTAGGGTGGTAGCAGTGAAGATAGCTGAAGTGATGAAATTTGGGACTGATTTGCAATCATCTGACTTGCAGATGATTGAATAAAAGGATTAAGGGAAGAAACAATGGAGGAGACACTGGGTTTTATCTGAATAATTGGGATGGTAATGGGATCATGAGTCAAGATGGGGAAAACTGGAGAATAGCAAGTTTGTAGAGTAGAGATTGAGGGGTTGGGAACAGCAGAATTCAGAGTTCTATTTTAGATTTATTATGTTGGATAGACCAATCTGACATCCGGGCAGGTAATTGTACAAAAGAGTTTGGAATCTGAGGGAGAGAGAGAGCCAGAGAGAGAAAGTTGAGAATTACCAACTTTGTATAAATAATATTTAAGTTCAAAGGACTGGAATCCCTCATCCTAGGAAAGAATGTAGATAGAGATATGAAGACCAAGCCCTGGGACATATCAACCTCATGAGGAGATGGACCCAGCAAAGGCTACTTAAAAGAAACAGTGAGTTGGGGACAAGGAGAAAAACTCAGTAGGGTGTGGAGGTGTGGAAGTCAAGAAAAGAAAGTGTTTAAGGAGGCAATAGTGAGCTGTGATGAATGCTGCTGAGGAGTCCATGACATAAACACAAATCATTGACTTGGCAAGAGGTGACTTTGACAGAGCAATTACTGGGGATGGAGGGGAAGAAGGCTGAACTGCAGTGGGTTGAAGGGAGAATGGGAAATGACAAAATGAAGACAAGTACAGACAATTTATGTTTGGAGTTTCTATCACCATTTTAGCTAGTGATACGGTAATGAGGCAGGACTACAAGCAGTATTGCTAGAAAAACTCCCAATTATTAGGCTTTAAAAAGGCGAATTAAAACTAATACATATTCCTAGGAAATTTGATCTGCTGTGTCTACTTGGGGGGATTAAGTTTTCATGGAGACACCTTGATGAGTCTCCATGTTGCCCTTACCAATCTTGAATACTAATTTCTTGGATCTGTTTCCTGCAGCTCTACCCTCAAATAGAACAAAAAGCAATAATAAGAAAAACCCAGTATTTATAGAGCACATAGTGTGCAGTTTAAAGGTGTTTTTGCTCATCTTATCCTCACAATTCCTCAGGAGGTAGGAGCTGTTATAATCCCTTTTTGATAAGGTCACACGACTATTCTAAACTCCGGGTGATCAATTGACAATTGAAATCTTGCAGCCAAGCGCGGTGGCTCATGCCTGTAATCCCAGCACTTTGGAAGGCTGAGGCGGGGGAATCTCTTGAGGCCAGGAGTTTGAGACCATCCTGGCTAACTTGGTGAGTCTCTATGTGGTGGCACACATCTGTAGTCCCAGCTACTCAGGAGGCTGAGGCATGAGAATCGCTTGAATCTGGGAAGTGGAGGTTGCAGTGGAAGGCCACTGCACTCCAGCCTGGGGGACAGAGTAAGACTCAGTCTCAAAAAAAAAAAAAAAAAAAAAAAGAAAAAGAAAAAGGAAAAGAAATCTTGTTAACTGGCCGGGCGTGGTGGCTCACGCCTGTAATCCCAGCCGAGGCAGGTGGATCACGAGGTCAGGAGATCAAGACCATTCTGACTAACACGGTGAAAGCCCGTCTCTACTAAAAATACAAAAAATTAGCCGGGTGTGGTGGCGGGCGCCTGTAAGTCCCAGCTATGCGGGAGGCTGAGGCAGGAGAATGGCGTGAACCCAGGAGGCAGAGCTTGCAGTGAGCCGAGATTGCGCCACTGCACTCCAGCCTGGGTGGCAGAGCGAGACTCCGTCTCAAAAAAAGAAAAGAAAAGAAAAGAAATTCTGCAACACACCTTGTACTTGAGTTGGGTAGTGCCTTTGTTTCAGCAAAAAATCTTCATTTTCTCTCTCCTTCTCACCCAAATACCCAATAGTATGTTTAAATAATAGCATTGGGATTGGAACCCAGGCAGTCTGGGAGCTCCAGGCCCCTAGTCTCAACCAATATGCTATCCTTTAATACCAGGCAAATGGAAGGGAGACTCCGGAAAGGAAAAGCAGATGACATTTTATCAAATCAGTATTGGTATAGAATGACATAGATGTTATAATGCATTGAGCTAGAATGGAAAATTTTATCCTGGAGACCCCTTCTTAATGGTGTTTTTAAATCTGTGTGCCAGTAGAGCCCATACTAATGGAGTGCTAGTCCTCAATATTCTCCCCTAACACCCATTCTCACTCTGCTAATAAACTGTCCCTCAAAATCAAAATGAAAGTGTCACGTATGTCCACTTTCCTTTTGGAAAGCATTTTGGTATTTTTTTACCTGACAGCTAGGAAAACAGATAATTGATTGATTTGTTGCCTTTATTGTTTTTAAGTGCCTCTTACATCGTGCGTAGAATTAGGGGCATTTCCTGAGGAGTAATAAGCCCTCAGGAGGAGACCTTATCCTCCAAGGTATAGAAAGTCCTAGCAGACGTTGGTGGCCAGGAAGTACCCTAGACTGGAATTATTTTTGTTGTTCTAATCTGAAAATGACAACATAGAACACAGCCAACAGCATGCAGCATTTTATTATGGTGATGCAGCTTTAATTGGTATGTAGAGGGCATGCCTGTGAAATTAGTCCTTAGTGTATTGGCCAATCAGATCACTTTCAACGTTTCCCAATGTTTAGTTTCATCTTATAATTAAGTAATAATGATCATTTCCTGGCAGCTAATGACTAGCTAGAGGAGTTAGAAGCCTCATTAGGTTTATAATTTATCAAACTCTAAGCTTTTCATCAGTAGTGTTGCAAAAAGAGAAAGCATCTTCAAATTCCAAAATGATTCAAAACAATCTCTAACCGTATTTCATATATGTATTCACTTGTTCTTTGAAGGGTGACTTTATTTTTAAACTTTTAAAAATAACTGTATTTTATTATATAAGCAGGAAAAAATGTTTGTGTGACTTAGAGGAAGAAGGAAAGAGATGTATTGAACTCTGTTAGCACATACACACACTCTAAAAGCAGGATTGATAGACCGTGTTTCCTTTAAGAATCTTTTTGTGACAATTCCACACCCTTTCCTGAAGCCGGCTTGACTATCCATTAATTCCAGCAATAGCATCATTGTATTTACTCCACAGATATTTATTGAGCACCTACTGTGTGTTGGGCATTATGCTGACGATACTGCAGGGGCCAGAAGAGAACGGGGGGAGATGGGAACAAAACCTCCTGTCTTTATTAAGCTGATATTATCATCTTAAAGTTTCTGTCTTCAAAATTACCCTGGAAGACTGCAATTAGATATGTTCAAAGAGGCCAAGCTAAAGGTAGAGGAGGACCCTCACTGAACCATGTGGACACCTTGCCTCTGACTGTCTCCTCATCCATATGGCCATTACATAGTAGCTCCAGCTTCTGCTAACTCAAGGGTCACTCACTGATCAACCATATTTGGAGGATTACAATCCTCCTTTTGGTGAGAGAAAGTGTAAATCTCTTCTCCTAGTTTGAGACCTGCCCTCCTCTTCGTTTTGGGACCTGACATGAGCTGGTCATAAAAGAAAAAACCAGAACCAAAAAACAGTGTCTTCTAATTCCAACTCGTTTCCCCTTGAGTTCCTAATGGTTGGGGTATTTATTAAATAAGTACAGCCTGATGGAGGGACAGCCAGACCTACCATTCAGGTTGTAGAATTCTAGAAATGTGGAACTCAGGGACTCTTCCAAAGAAATTCTGTCCTGCCTAAATCAGGTCTGAAAGGCCTCTGGAGAAATGGAACAACAGCCTATGTGTACTCACTCTCTTGGTCTTTCATTGAAGTCACTCCTGGGAATCCCTCAAAGATATTTTCTGTCCACACACTCATGAGTTCCTTGAAGCAGAGTAATCTTAGGTGCTCAGAGAAACTCTGTAGTTCCTTCACCATAGGAGCCACTCGAGATGTGAGGTCCTCTGGATCATCAGGGTTGGCAAAAGCATGCAGCAGAACTCCAGGGAAACTGCTGGCATTTGGTTTGTGCTGTCAGATCAATCCTAGGATTTCAACATCAGAAATACCCATTATTGTCCTCTCTGAAATCTGTGGGCATTAGCCCTGGTGCCTCATGTAAAAGTTAGCCTTCTGGTTTCCAAACCAATTCTCTTCATGGTAGACTCTTCATGACCAAGAATTGGGACTTCCCAGCTCTCATGTTACCAAGTCCAGTTCTCCAAGATGGTTCCTGGGAATGCTTCTTCACGTCTGAGTACCTTGTCCTGAGCATGTTTCATAAATGGGTAAAATGTGTGATTGATATATCTTGTATTTTATTGAAAGCTTGTTTTCTTCTGTAGCAGTTCTGAAATTTCAAGATGTTCTTCATTACTTTGTTTTAATTGCCATGTGACAAATATTTCAAGAAACACCCAGCTATTTTAAAATTTTTGACAGACTTCATGATGGAAAGACATACACACAGCCCTACTTGTTTAATAAATACTCCAACCATTAGGAACTCTAAGGGAAAGAAGTTGGTAATTATTTAATGAACCTTCTGTGTAGTCACTTTCACATAAAGTATAGCTAAGGACTCAGAAGCAGCCTTTTACTTCAGCCCTGAAATTACTACTATTAGTAATTTAAAATCACTTTTCCTAATGTGCCTAGCAGTCTCATTTACCTATACCACAGGTCCTCAAATAACATTGTTTTGTTCAACACTGTTTCACTATAAATTGATGAGGAAAAAAATTGATTTCCAGCTGGGGTCACTATCTGTGTAGAATTTGCACTTTCTTCCCATGTCTGTGTGGGTTTTCCCCAGGGACTCTGTTTTCCCCCACATCCCAGGGATATGCATGTTAGATGAGTTGGCGTGTCTACAGAGTCCCAGTCTGAATGAGCATGGGTTTGTGTGTGAGTGCGCCCTGTAATGGGATGACATCCTGGCTAGGGTTGGTAACCACCTTTCACCCTGAGCTGCTGAGACAGGCCATGGCCAACCAAAGCACTGAACTGGAAGAAGTAGGTAAATAAATATCTTACTTGTTTTTATTAATCTTTCTTAAATGCATACATAGTTCACATTTATTTCAATGATTAATATTAGAAGTTCTTTGGTCTTTATTTAGAAGTTTGGTGATGTTTTTGTGGCCAGAAATACACCATAGGAATTTAACTCTTGTTTCTATCAATTAGCCTATGGTAGAATTGGTTTAACTAGAAATCATTTTGCTTAAAGTCATAGTTTTTAAGAACCTACCAATGACATTAACTGAGGACTTACTGTAATTGTCCAAGAATTATAGCCTTTGAATTCATTCCTGGATGAGAGAAAAGATATTTCTATGATATATACTCCTATTTAAGAAATCAGGGGTTTTCCAAAGAAAGAAAATATCAGTGCTTCTCTGTATGAGCCCACTGTATCAAGAAAAGATGGACCCACAGAGGTTGAACCAAAACTCTTGCAGATGCAATAGGCACAGCTTCTCTGTTTCCCATTGTTTTTCTAGGGCTAATGAAAATGTGAAGACTGAGGGCTTGGCCTCACCCTGGTAATATGATCAAGAACGGAACTGTGGTAGTAAAAATGAGAACGTTAGAAGAATCATTATATTCAGGGAAAAGAAAGGCCTCAAAAGGGAAGATTACTCTGAATAATTCATGCTCCTTTTCTCTTTTTTCCTGTGTGAAATTCAGTGTTTCCTTTATAATGTTTTGAGAAGAAGGCTATGCTCAGGATCTTTAGAAGCTGGTGGTAACTTCGCAGTCACTGGCTCCATCAGGCAATGAGAGACTTGCTGAAGGAGAAACAAACTGTGAAGGTAAAAAATTCTACCCAGAATGGCAACTCTGTGTGCTTTAAGAATGAATCCAAGTTTTGGAAGTTGTGGGAATGTGTTCAGTCGAAACTTTTCAATTGCTTGCACTGGGGAAACCACCCTCATCACTAGGCCTGGGGATTATGAACCAAAACCAAGGACTCCAGTCTCTGAGTCAGGGCGAGTGCCTTGGGAGGGAGGATGCAGGGAACTGGGCTCAGTGCCTCTCCTAAAATACCTTTCCCCTCCTAGAGGTCAGGTCTGGCAGGGTTTAATGACTCAATTCGTGTACTGAGTGGCATCTTGGTAGCTCCGGGGAAGTAGTCAACACCACCCAACACAAACTGGGATTGGAGGTTGGGTGGGGTGACTATGAGCTGGACACCTAAGAGGTTATCTTCTTGGAGAGGTCAAAGAAAGCTTTTGCCAAACCTGTTAGATGAGTCAACAGATAGAGACTTCCATCTCTGCTTTCGTTCATCCTAATTTTTTAATAGCACCAAATGTGTAGAAAATCCAGAAATGAATTATCTGATGTTGTATATTTATAACAGATGTTAGATGGTTGGTTGATTAGTGTTAGCTATTTCCAATGCATGGGTTGCCTCTGACATAAGTATTGAATTAAATCAAAAATATGTTTATATATACCTACTATGTACCCAAAAAAATTAAAAGTAAAAATATAAAATATTTTGAGTAAGCAGCATAGCAAGACCGTTTCAACAAAAAAATAAAAAATCAGCCAGATGTGGTGGTGCACATCTGTAGTTCTAGCTACTCAGGAGGCTGAGGCAGGAGGATCGCTTGAGCCTAGGAGTTCAAGGCTGTAGTAAGCTATGATCATACTGCTGCACTATGCCTGAGTGACAGAGTGAGACCTTATGTCTTTACAAAAAGTTTTCTTTTTTAGTCAAAATATTCTTTCAAAAGGATCTAGTTAAAGGTTAATTTTCTGGCATACAAAGCTAGCAGACCAAATGGGTTCAAAACTTTAAATAGCATAATTCATCCAGGAAGACCATTCCCTTTTATTTTTTCCTGTGCCTTTATCTGCAAAGCTCTAAAATGGCCTTCAGGAATAAGGCAAGGTAGCTAATATTTTTCAAGCAAATTCAAGAGCAAGATAGAAATGAAATGATCCCATCTTATCTTTTCCTTCCTCCGATACCTCTGCAGTCTGACCCTAGGGAATGAGTGCTATGCGGATCAGATCAAGAGAGGTGATTTGTTTACTACTTCTGAAGAGCCTAAAACTTTTGCTAACCCTAAAAGTGACCTAACCTCTTGGGAAGGGAGGGGCATTCAGTCTTGAATGACATAGACCAACCAAGAACTCCTATGGACCTGTAAGCCCTTAACCGTGTAGATACCGAAGTGAGCTTTGGGGAGAGAGAGAATTGCTATCCCCCAGACGTGGTAAGGCAGTCCCCTTGAGGCAGTCACAAGTCAACTGCTTAATCTTTGGCTAGTGTCCCTCAGCAGACTCCCTGCTACCTACTGTTGAGGTAGATAGCCTCTGAAGAGCCTCTGGATTCACAAAAGCCACCCTGAAATGAATATTTCTCCAAAAAGTGCTTGGGGTTTCTTCCACATCCCACATCCCAGCTCCCTTCCCTTTCATGCCCACAGCAAGGTCTATTGCTGAAAATTGGTGGTGAGGCAAGTTGGCTGGGAGGTGCACCTACACGGGGGAGTTCTATTGTTTTTATAACCAGTGCCAGCTCTGAGTGCGTGGTGAGTAAGAGCCTCTTCCTCTTCCCTCTGGGCTGCCCTCCTCTCCCATGCCAATCTCATTGCTGGCCTGTTGTGGATATGGTGGTAAGCAAGGGCGGCTGCCTGGCTCTGATGCTTCCCAGACTTGGGACCCAAAACTCAAGAAGACAACGAAACATGTAAGTGAGGGCTTCATGGGCCTGTGTTTCCTATTAGCCAGTATTCCTGGGTAAAGTTTTCTGGGGAGAAGGGGCAAATGTGAAGACACCACTACAGCATTACTCTTCCTTCCCCCGTTAAGTAAATGGGAAGTTCTTACTTGGCACACAAGAGTAAAATGAATGTTGACTGCCTCTTCCAGTCACCTTTGGGCTGATTTTAGGTTAGACGACATTTTCCCTAAAGGAATCTTATTTCTGCAAACTTCTTTTTTAAAACTCAAAATAATGTCTGCTTGTTCACTTTTATGTTAGAAAGTTATAATACGAGAGTAATTATGGTTACTCTTGTAAGCATAATTTTGCTTATACATTGGTTTTGCTATTTTCCTTTCTGAATGGTGTTTATTTTAGATTTTAGATCCTCTCTTGTGTTATGTTGCTAACATTTTTGTCAGCTGCCAGATTATTACAAGCAGATAAAGGGGGAGTTTTCTTCTAGAGAGACCCCCATAGTTCACGCTCAAAGAATTTGTTTTGTATACCCTGTGAGGGGGTGAGGGAAATAATTCATTGGTGTCTTTGTGTGTGTGTCTATGTGTGTCGTTAGCTGTAATCTGCAAAGATTTCTGCATCTTTAAGCATAAAGATCGCTTTCTCATTTTGTAACGTGATTTCTTTTCAAACTTGTCATGTAATTGAATCCAGCTTTGAGTGACACTTTAAAATATGCTCTCCCGCGTCAGAAGTGCTTCTTTAAGCCAGGTGCTCTTCACGCTCACCTGCTGGCGTGTTTGATTACCAGCCAGCCACAACCAGGTGCCAAATCCATTCTAAATATGGGAGCCTGTGCTTGAGAAGACTAGTCATACTAATTATTCAGACCTCCTCCTTGGAAGTAATGTGGCAAAATCACAGAAGCAGAAAAGCCAGAAACAGTATGAGACTTGCTATTGAGGGACCATAAAATCAGAATTTTGCCTCATAATATTGTTTTGTTCTTGGGTACATCCTTTCCAGCTATGAGCTCACCAGCCCTTGCTCTGTCTCTGAGCTGGTTGGCATCATTGCCGTTCTACAGATGGAGAATGGGAGACACAGCTGTGCAAGCCAAAATGCCCAAAAGCTGGATGATCTCGCTGAAACTGGGAGCCAGCACCCCAGGTGTCTCTCTAGCTCCTTGCTGCCGGTGAATCTGCAGCTTAAAAAAGGAGAGCGGCAGGCTAAGTTGGAACCACCTAGAGTTGCCTGCAAGCAATCTGTATTTGAATTGCCTGTCAGAGGCCAGGTGAAACCAAGCAGTGGGTCAAACCAAAGGGGCTGCATGCATACATAAATGGGAAGAAGGTTAAAAGTGAGGAAATGAGGGATCGAAGTCCAGGAATGTAGGGAATATGCTGGAATATCCTTTTTATGCAGGCCATCCCTCTTTTAACTGTGGGCTGAAATATACTGGATAGTATCTGTTGTACCGAAAGTACAATGTCACACTGGTAGGAAATATTTAAAGTAAAGCCAATGTATTAATTTAAATCATTAATGCAGGAAATATTTATTGAGGCTTTCCCATGAGCCAAGTCCCATAATATTCAGCTTTGTAACTTGAGTGCCTATCATTCAGTGGATGGACAGGAAGGATGCCTTGATGAATGGATAAACACATATTGTTCATGAGATTTTAGTTTAAGGACTCTTCATCTTCTCCTTGCTCATCCTCCCTTGGGACAGCCCATTCAATCCCACAGAGACACCTGTTTCACCCCTCCCAGAACCACCCACCCACAGGAAGGAGAATTTCCTTAATGAAGGCAAGTAAACACAGGCCTGTATGCCCATAGGAAGGAAGCCTTTGTGTACTTTTACCCAGATTGAATCAGGGAAAACCATGTCAGGAAGAAGGGCACACCCTAGCCGATGCACGGAAGTAACATTTGCATGTCACAGGCTTCAACCCAGCAATCCAACACACAGGTGCGTAATCTCTGGGCCAGGCAACCAGAGCAAATTTACCTTCATGGTCTTCGGAGCTCCACCTTCCTTCATTCATCATCTCTTGAGCTTGCTTCTGAAGGTCCCAGCTTCATCTTGGACATAAGCAGCCAGGATCTAGGAAAGGCTCACCAAACACCATTATCTATTGAATGCCCTCAATGCATTGGCCTCAAACCAAATGCAGAATTAGATTACTGTCCCCGACCAGTTGGTTCACATTTTAAACAAATAAATAGGCAGGTAGAGGTGAACTAAATAGAAAGGAAGATGGAAATATACTCCAGGGAGAGGCAGGTGCTGGGGAGGGGAAACTGGTCAGAGCCTGTCATTTTTAGAGCTTAAGTAGGACAGCATCTCAAAATATTTCAGATCCAGCTCCATGTTTTTGATCAGCCAGGAAGGCAAATTTGGTTGAGAGCAGGAAAGATGAGACACACACTTCATGCCCGCAATGTTGGCTCATTCTTTCCTGATTGTTTCTATCTTTGGGCCCCTATTGTGTCTTATATGTGCTTCTGATATAGGATATGGCCAATGTACTTTGTTACAAAGTAACAAAGCAATTATTTGTTTACTCCCTATCTCTTGTAATGGATCATGAGCTCAGTGAGGGCAAGGACTCTTTGTCTTCCTCATTTCTAAATGTCTAAAGCCTGATCAATAAATGCTTGTTGAATATACATATGATACCCTCAACCCCCAAAGCCATGTAACAGGGTAAGGATGACTGCGATTGGGTCTCAAATTAGAACAAGGGCCAGGATTTGAGGTGTTCAAGGAATTCAAAATAGATGTGATTGGATTTGAATGGTTGACAGCTTTCTTGAATATGCAGTATGACGCCACTGGGATTTTGAGATGATGGAATTAAGCATGTTGGGAGGAGGCCAGTCACTGGAGGCAAAGGCTCAGGATTAGGAATGCTCTTGTGGTTCTTGGGGAATAGTGAATGGACCATAGTGGCAGGATGAGGCCAATGTGTGAAGGGACAAACAAAGTTGTTTGAAATTTAAACTTTTGGCAATGGGAAACCACTGAAGCCATTTAAGCCGAACTGTAAAGAGATAAAAGGAAAATTCAAAAGAACTGAATCTAGGTAATAGGTTAGAGCATGAGGTGCCAGGAACAAGGGCTCTATGAAGGAATGGAAGCCAATACCCATGAGTGTGTGATAAAATGCTGATCTGGGTGGGGGAGGAGGGTAGTGGGAATAAATGTTAGGATTCTGGAGTATTTGTGGGGGAGGGGAGATTTGAGATTAATGTATCATTTGTATCCAGAGTTTTCTCTCTAAATGAGGTTAAAAGAATGGGCCAGGAGCAATGGCTCATGCCTGTAATCCCAGCACTTTGGGAGGCCGAGGCGGGCAGATCACCTGAGGTAGGGAGTTCAAGACCAGCCTGACCAACATAAAGAAACCCCCATCTCTATTAGAAATACAAAATTAGCCGGCCATAGTGGTGCATGCCTTTAATCCCAGCTACTCGGGATTACAGTAGCTGAGGCAGGAGAATTGCTTGAACCTGGGAGATGGAGCTTGTGGTGAGCCGAGATTGCACCATTGCACTCCATCGTGCCATTTTTTGAGACGCTGTCTCAAAAAAAAAGAATGATGGCTAAACTCTTTATTAGGTGTTTGTTAAATGCCAGTCACTGTTCTAGGCATTTTACAAACAGTAGCTCAATTCATCCGCAGAACACCCCTTTGTAGTATTATTATTGGCCCCACTTGACAGATAAACTGAGGCACAGAGCAATTAAAGCACTTGCCCAAGGTCATACAGTTATAAGACAGAGAGACAGGATTCAGACCAGGATGTAAGTCTGCCAAGGCCCAAATATTAACCACAAATGCCTGCTTCAGCAGGTTCATGGGAAGATTTAAGGTATGATGAAAGGGGTTCTAAACAGTGATGTTTGTTATCATTTTGAAAGGAGACCAGAGAAGCATTTCCTGCATCCATTTTCCTATCATCATTAATTGCCTACTCACACACAGTTTAAGGTTATCAGTATATAGTAAAATTTAAAATCTGTAATAGGATAATGTTTCTTATTTTGCCTTTTAAACACTGATTTTTCTCATTTAAAAATTAGTATTTGTTATAAAAATTCAAATCTTACAGAAATAACAGATATACAGTGAATATCCCATGAAATCTTAATTATCCTCCTACCCCCAAATCATTATTTACTGTTGGGTAGAAATTCTTCCAGCTCTTTTCTTTTTTTTAATCTGAGACGGAGTTTTGCTCTTGTTGCCCAGGCTGGAGCGTAATGGCGCGTTCTCAGCTCACTGCAACCTCGATTTCCTGGGTTCAAGCCATTCTCCTGCCTCGGCCTCCAAAGTAGCTGGTATTACAGGCATGTGCCACCACGCCTGGCTAATTTTGTATTTTTAGTAGAGACAGGGTTTCACCATGTTGGTCAGGCTGGTCTCAAACTCCTGACCTCAGGTGATCCACCCGCCTCAGCCTCCCAAAGTGCTGGGATTATAGGCATGAGCCACCACACCCAGCCCACCTCTTTTCTTTTATATACATAGGCTGCTGTATTACCATCATTTATGTCAATAGTAATCCTTTTTTCCAAAAGGTGATCATACTGTTTTGTAACATGCTTTTTCTTTTTTTTTCTTTTCTTTTTTTGGCAGAGTTTTTGCTCTTGTTGCCCAGGCTGGAGTGCAATGGCATCATCTCAGCTCACCACAACCTCTCTCCCGGATTCAAGCAATTCTCCTGCCTCAGCCTCCCGAGTAGCTGGGATAACAGGCATGCACCACCATGTCTGGCTAATTTTTTGTATTTTTAGTAGAGACAGGGTTTCTCTATGTTGGTCAGGCTGTTCTCGAACTCCTGACCTCAGGTGATCCACCCACCTCGGCCTCCCGTAACAAGCTTTTTAATTTAATAAATAGGACAGCTTTCCATGTCAGGACATATGGGTTTTTTTTTTTAACTTTTATTTTATTTTTAATTGAAACATAATAATTACATGTATTTAAGGGATACAATGCGATGATTTGATACATGTATACATTGTGTAATAATCAAATCAGGGTAATTAGCAAGGATATACACTTTTATATTATTTCCTTTAAAAGTTATATAGGATTCACTTTCACTTTCAGCATCATTTCATCTGGATTCACGTTCTTTTGCAATTACCAGAGCAACAGATCTGATGTGACCTAGATTCTTACCTCAATGCCATTTTTGTTCCTTTTGTGTCTTGGACAGGACTTAAGGAGAAGCAAGTTCAAATGGGGTTCAGTTTTCTGTTTCTGTGAAAACAATAAAAGCTAGTACTTATGTAGTACTTATGTAGCACTTATGAGCCAGCAACTATTCCTAGCTCCATTGTACAGATAAGGAGACTGAGGCCTAGAGAGATTAAGTAATTTACTTGCTCAAGGTCATACAGTTAGAAAGTCAGAACTTGAACCTTGGCTCTTTGACTCCAAAGCCTGTATATTTACACCACACTGTCTCTTTATCTCTTTTACAAGTCTTTTACCTAAACTAATTAATATGAAGTGGCTTCCATAGCATTATGCAGTCAACCATGGTGTAAAAGTCAATAAAGATAAGCCCTACCACTTATCTCTGTGGCTCAACTAGCAACAGAAAGCAGGGAGTTGTCTGAAGGAGCAGCTTCATTTCGGCTGTTTCTCTCTCCAGCCTCTCCCCACCTGTCACTGTTAGCCTCGAGTTTGACCCTCAACATCCCCAGAGGATGCCTCCTAGGACTCGAACCTCATTTAGTGTCTCTACTGCCGATGGACGCCATGAGTGGAGCTGTCGACCACCTTGGGTGAAGTGGTGGTCTCCACGTCCCAACTGCGCAGCACGATGGCCACAGAAAGGTTGTATCTACCCCACCCAGCACAACACATGCAGAAATTTCAAAAGAGCCTATTTAAGTAGATGAGCATAGATAGATAATTCTGGGAGAACATCCTTAAAAGGAGTTTGTTTTTTTGTTTGCTTTGTGTGGGTTTTTGTCTAAATAAACTAGACTGCTTTAATATACTGCCTCTTTTAATGAAATAAAGTAATTGTCTCCTTAGCTGTGTGCTAGGAAAGCCAATACAAAGACATATAAGAAAAACCCCACAGACCTAGATTCCTAAAACCATTCATATTTGATCCCATTCTCAAGATATCTCATTATATACATGCAAATAGTCCAAAATCTGGAAAAATCCCAAATCCAAAACACTTCTTCTTCCAAGAATTTCAGATAAGGGTTACTTAGCCTGCCTCATGCTCCCCAAAATAGGCATCTTCATAGAACTTTAAGGTGAGAAGGGGACTGAAGATTTAAGAAGTTCCATTTCTTCTCTGATACGTTTTCCAACAGTCCCCCAAAGTGGGCAACTAGCTTCCATCTGAACACAGTCAAGGAAAGTGAACTCACTAAGTAGGAAAGCAGACTATTTCATTTTCAGAACCCGTTGAGGGAGGGGGAAGGGATAGCATTAGGAGATATACCTAATGTAAATGATGAGTTAACGGGTGCAGCACACCAACATGGCACATGTATACATATGTAACGAACCTGCATGTTGTGCACATGTACCCTAGAACTTAAAGTATAATATATATATATATATATATAATTTAAAAAAAGAACCTGTTGAATTGCAACAGTGTTCTTCTTTATGGTAACTCCATATCTGCTGTCCCAAAACTTCAATTCTTTCATCCTTCTTGGACCAAACAGAAAACATCGAATAGTTTTTATACTTTACCACCTTCCAATCTTTAAGAATAGTCACCATTTCCTTGCCAAATTGTTTCTTTTCCAGGTTAAGGTCTTTAATTCAATCTTCACCTATTATTCCCATGTCATGATCTAGCATTTTGGACTGTTAAGGTCCCTCTTCTTTATATGCCCTAAATTGTCCATGTTGCTCTCAGACTGTGACAGTTATCACATAACATGGTACTTCAGGGAAGACTAGATAAGGACAGCCACTTACCTTGCTCTTGATGGTCTACTTCTATTAGATGTGCTAAGGTTAAGATTTCATCCAGTTCTTTAAAAGCAGGGGAAATTAAGGAACTTTATTCTGGAAAGTTTGTAAAGAAATCAACCAGTCATGGAATGGCAATTATGAAAAGCACAAAAAATAACACATGTTGGTAAGTATGCAGAGAAAAGGCAACTCTTATACACTGTTGGTGGGAGCGTAAATTAGTCCAGCCACTGTGGAAAATAGTATGGCAATTTCTCGAAAAACTGAAAATAGAACTACCCTTTGAGCCAGCAATCCCACTACTGGGTATCTATCCAAAGGAAAAGAAATCAGTATATCAAAGGGATACCTGCACTCACATTTTGAGCGCTATTCACAATAGCAAGATATGGAATCCTAAGTGTTCATCAGCAGACAAAAGGATAAAGAAAATGTATATATACATAGTGGAATACTGTTTGGCCATAAAAAAGAATGAAATCATGTCATTTGCAGCAACATGGGTGGAACTAGAGGTTCTTAACATTAAGTGAAATAAGCCAGGTAGAGAAAGACAAATATCATCATATGTTTTCACTCATATGTGGGGGCTAAAAAAGTTGATCCCATGGAGGTAGAGAGTCGAGTGTTAGATATTAAAGGCTGGGAAGGGTAAGTGGGTGAGTGGTGGTGATGAAGAGACGTTGGTTAATGGGTACAAACTTACAGTTAAAGGAATACGCTCTAATGTTCGACAGCAGAGTGGGGTGACTATAGTTCAAAACAATGTATTGTGTATTTCACAGTAGCTAGAAAAGAGACTTGAAAAACTCCCAACACGTAGAAATGATGAATACTCCAGGTGATAGATACCGTAAATACTCCAACTTAATCATTATACATTCTATGCATGTAACAAAATATCACATGTATCCCATAACTATGTACATATATTATGTATTAATAAAAATAAATAGAAATCAACTGGTCAATTTATTTTTCTTCAAACAATAATACAGGAAGCCAGGCAGAGTGGATCATACCTGTAATCCCAGCACTTTGAGAGGCCAAGGCAGGCAGATCGCTTGAGCCCAGGAATTCAAGACCAGCCTGGGCAACATGGTGAAACCCCATCTCTACAGAAAAATACAAAAATTAGCTGGATGTGGTGATGTGCACCTGTAGTCCTAGCTACTTGGAAGGCTGAGGTGGGAGGATTGCTTGAGCCCTGGAGGTTGAGTCTGTGGTGAGCAGTGATCATGTACAAGCTGCACCCCAGCCTGGGAGACACAACTAGACTCTGTCTCAAATAATAATAATAATACAGAAAAAAACTATGGACCTAGATATTTTATTTTATGTATCGTAGTATCTTTCTTACATATCAGTTTTTGTAACAATATTTATCCACGATACCATCTGTAAGACAGGAATTGTGTAAAAATAACAATGCTGGCTGTGCACAGTGACTCATACCTGTGGTCCCAGCACTTTGGGAGGCTAAGACAGGAGGCTCACTTGAGACCAGGAGTTCAAGACCACCCTGAGCAACATAGTGAGACCCTGTCTCTGCAAAAAATTAAAAAATTACCCAGGCATGGTGGTGTGTACCTGTGGTCCCAGCCACTAAGGAGGCTGGGATGGGAGGATTGCTTGAGTCCAGGAAGCTAAGGCTGCAGTGAACTATGAGTGCACCACTGCACTCTAGCCTTGGTGACGGAGTGGTATCTTATCTTTAAAAAAAGAAAGAAAGAAAAACAAAAAACCAATGCTTAAGTTTTCATAAGTGTCTGAGTAACAATCCCTGTGGTACCAAATATTGTGGCCTGTTGAAAGTAAGAGATGAACTATTGTAGAGTATTTCTTTATGCCAGTGATTCTTTGAAATGGATGGCTAGGCTGTTAAAGACCTGCATTTTTTTTTTTAGCAGCCACCTCCTCATCCCACCCTTTACTGCCATCTTGATGGAGTCATGTTTATATGAATTTGTTCAGATCGCTTTGAAAGAGCTCACTACTTCCCTCCTCCACTGAGGATTTAGGTACCCACTCCAGATCCAGATTTGGTTTTGTATCACTAGAAAAAATGTAATAGAGTAGATCTATCTGGAAAGGCTTTCTTTGATTAGAAACTGTGACCATGTAGATGTAAGATTTGATTATAACTTTAGACTTAACTGGAGAAGTTACTGCTAGAATATACAAGGCAACATGTGGTGGTGGATATATGAAGGTGGAAAAATACATTAGATGTCCTTATATCATTTTCTAAAAAGCATATGATGGGGGGAGCTGTATAGGAGAGTATCACAGAAAATTATCACATATAGGAAACTATCGTCAAAATTAACAGTGCCCCTCAGCCATTGACTAAATAAAAAAAGGAGGACAAAATTTTTTAAGACAAATGAACTTTAAATAAAGGCCACTAATTATAGCAGAGAATGTGTTGGATAAGAGTAGGTATATGTAATTATATAGTAATTATGCTGAAAATGTAATCACATGCCACCAGCTAGCTAGTTAACCATTTTGCTGGGGGATGAATCCACCCCCAGCAACCATCTCCTTCTGATCTCAGAGACCCAAATTGACTTTGTTAGAATGTGTGATATGGTTTCTTCTTAGAAGGGTGACCTTTTCCTGGCCAATTAAAAGGTACTGCTTTGAGGATATTGGAACCCATACTCAAAGGGATAAAAGGAAATTGAAACTTCTATTAAAAGGAGCTAATGATGCCTGGAGCAGTGGGGATTAAAAAAGAACAAAGTCAGTCTTAAAAAGATCCCCCAAATCAAAGAGCTGCTTCTCTCATCAAATACCAGAAGAAAGCGAAATGATTTTTAATGAAAAGTGGGGCAATGGATTCAGCCTTTTCCCTGGATCCTGGGGCTTCAATCAAAACCAGTGAGTAGTTTTAAGCAAAATTCTTTGAACATTTGGGATAATTATGCTACATAAATTTGACATGGTGTTGTAAAAGGTAAACTAGCTTTTCTTCCAAATTAGATAAATAATCAAGAAAAATATCAGAAGGATAACTCTAAAAAATCATACAGATAAGAGTGCTTTATAACTGATTCCCCATCTGATACAAAATAATTCCTGGGTTAAAATCTAGGATTTTGATGATAAAAGTATAGGAAATCACTGTCAAAATTGTCCTGTGGTGGACAATTGTTAGGTGATTGCTGTGATTGTAATTAGCACAACCTTGGTAGGTTGTACATTCCTTAATACACTTTCTTATCACCATCTGCATTAGTCTACTTGGGCAGCCATAACAAAATACCACAGACCATGTGGCTTAAGCAACAGAAATGTATTTTTGACAGCTCTGGTGGCTGTAAAGTCCAAGATCAAGGTGCTTGCAGAATTCAATTTCTGGTGAGGGCATTCTTCCTGGCTCGCAGGTGGCTTCCTTCTCCTTATGTCCTTACATAGCTTTTCCTAGGTGGATGTGCTTGGAGAGAGTTAAAAAATGAGCTCTCCAATGTCTCTACTTATAAGGATATTAATCCTATCTGATCAGGGCCCTACCTTTAAGACCTTATTTCCAAATACGGCCACAGTGAAAGTTAGGGCTTCAACATGAGAATTTGGGGAGTACATAAACATTTAGTCCAGCAACTCAAAACTACAATGAGATATCTCACCCAAGTTAAAATGGCTGATATTCAAAAGACAGGCAATGACAAATGCTGGTGAGAGCGTAGAGAAAAGGGAACCCTCATACACTGTTAATGGGAATGTAAATTAGCACAACCACTATGGAGAACAGTTTGGAGCTTTCTCAACAAACTAAAAAGAGATCTACTATATAATCTAGCAATCCCACTGCAGGGTATATACCTCAAAGAGAGGAAATCAGTGTATCAAAGAGGTATCTGCACTTCTGTGTTTGTTGCAACATTCTTTTTTTTAAGTATATTTATTTATTTATTTATTTATTTATTTATTTATTTATTTGATGGAGTCTTGCTCTGTCACCCAGGCTGGAGTGCAGCGGTACGATCGCTCACTGCAACCTCTGCTGCCTGGGTTCAAGCGATTCTCCTGCCTCAGCCTCCCAAGTAGCTGGGATTACAGGCGCGTGCCACCACGCCCGGCTAATTTTTGTGTTTTTAGTAGAGATGGGGTTTCAGCAACTTGGCCAGGCTGATCTTGAACTCCTGACCTCGTGATCCACCCATCTCAGTCTCCCAAAGTGCTGGGATTATAGGCATGAGCCACCGCGCCAGCCTCAACGTTCTTTACAATAGCTAAGATTTGGAAGCAACTTAAATGTCCATCAACAGATGAATGGATAAAGAAAATGTGGTACTTATACACAATGGAGTACTATTTAGCCATAAAAAAGAATAGAACCAGTCATTTGCAACAACATGAATGGAACTGGAGATCACTATGTTAGGAAATAAGCCAGGCACAGAAAGACAAACATTGCATGTTCTCACTTATTTGTGGGATTTAAAAATCAAAACAATTGAGCTCATAAACATAGAGAGTAGAAGGATGTTACCATAGGCTGGGAAGGGTAGTGGTGGGCTGGGTGGGGAGGTAAGGATGGTTAATGGGTAAAAACAAAATGGAAAGAATAAATAAGACCTACTATTTGAAAGCACAACAGGGTGACTATAGTCAATAATAACTTAATCGCGTATTTTAAAATCACCTAAAGAGTGTAATTGGATTATTTGTAATTCAAAGGAAAGATGCTTGAGGGGGATGGATACCCCATTCTCCATGATGTGGTTATTTCACATTGCATGCCTGTATTAACACATCTCATGTAACCCATAAATAAATAAATATATATATATATATATATATACCTACTATGTACCCACAAAAAATAAAAGTAAAAGTATTTTTTTAAAAAACCACTTAGTCCATACCACCATCCAACAATAAGCAAGAAGTCAGGGAATCTCTGGGCTTGTCAAGTAGCTGGGTTTCCTGCCACACTTGGATATCAATGGCTAATGTCTTTACCACTTAAAGAATAGTTGGGAGGGTGGCTGGCAAGCAGTCAGGAAACCTAAAAGCCAGCTAGTGCTGCATTTTCTATTTGTTTAAATTATAAATGAATTAATTGTCCAAGCCAAAGAGCATAACCAGTAGAAGCCTCCTCCTTACAAATTTGCTTGAACTCCCAAAAGATATGTTTAATGGCAATGTAACCAATCGGGAAATTCTCTGTCATAAACCATCAGTTTTGAATATGAGTCATCTATACAGCAAATCGGGGTATTGGCAAAGGAAGCTTCACAGTGTCCAGCTTTACTGCCCCTGCACTTCAGCCTGCCATGGTTTTAATGGTGGCTAAAATCATTATTTTACAATTGAAAATCTTTTCTAGAAAGCTGGTCATTCCTATTTATACTTGGACTCAAAGCTACCTAAGGGGCCCAGGATGCCTCATCTCAGCTTGGAAATTCTAGAATTAATTATGTGTTCTAGGATGAATTAAGTGTTAAATTCAATTCCAAAAAAGGACACAACCATTTCTGTGCTCATATGTATTAGGCTGAGGCAAACTTACCTGGTGTTGGCAGTTGGTTTTGGCAGTTTAATAATTTGAGCTAGATAAAGAAAAAGGAGGTTGTTGAGACAAGAAAGATGGCTCTTCTCAAAAGTAAAAGACATCTGGACTGATAAGAGGGCAACTGAGAGAGAAGCTAAAGATAACCAAGAGAAACTGATCATAAATTTGCCTCAAGGTTCAGACAGGGGGTCATGCAGTTGAATTATAGGCAGGGGTCATGGTGGTGGCTTTAGAACTTGTGTCCTGATTCTGATGCCTCTAGGCAGCCTCAGTCATGCACCCATCTCCAAACATTGGGAGGTTGAATATGCATGTATGAAAAGAATTGCCCAGTATAAACATGTATTATAGGTTACACATAGTTGATGGGACTGTGAAGTCCCTGAGAAGTAGCTCAGCCTGTGTCCCATATCACAGGCTCCTGCCTTAACTGTGCTATGTCGAATGGCCAATAAAACTCATGCAACAGCATAAAAGTTTTAATTTTTACATTTCCTTATGTTCCCAGGGAGACCAGGCCTTCCTGGAGAGGGTATTCCAGGTTATGAGTTCATGCAAAGTAAGAGATGTAAGAGATACACTTGAGTCTCCCTCTCTCTCTCTCTCTCTGTGATGTATGTGTGTGGTGTGTATAAGTGTGTGTGTGTATATATATACATATACACACACATATATAAAACATATATATATAACTCAAAAAATACTAGCTGGTGAGCTAATATATGTTTACCCTCATGATCCAGGCATTCTACTTGGTTGTTGAGGGATGTAGACCTGGAGCAGATATATCATGGTGTGGTGAGACAAGAGATGGGAGGAGAGGGCCATGCATCATATTCCATTGATCCTCAGTAGGACTTTTGCTATATTTACAGTCTGACTTCAAAGCTAGAACTGATCTCCCTTAAGTCTGAGGCTATGAAATGAGCTCATATTATGAAGAATTGCTCAGTAAACTTAAAGAAGTATACCATACAATTATATGGTTTATATCAAGTATGATGATCATTTCTGCCACTTGTACCACTAAGTGGTCAGGGTTAGGAATCCTATATTGAATTCTTCCATGTGCCAGACCTTGTTCTAGATCAGGATTTTTCAGCCTTGGTGCTGTTACTGTTTGGGGTTGGATAGTTCTTTGTTGTTGGGGTCTGCCCTGGCCATTGAAGGATGCTTAGTAGCATCCCTGGCCTTTACCCAATAAATGGTAGAAGCATAGCCCCCTCCCCCAATTGTGACAACCCAGGTGTCTCCAGACATTGCAGGATGTCCTCTGGGAGCAAAATTGCCCCTGGTTGAGAACCAGCGTTCTAGATACATGACATATGGTATGACATGTGGTATATGCAAAAAGCATGAACTGCAGAGTCACATTCTTGTCTTCATTTCTTCATTCATTTTATTTAACTAATTAATTTTTTTGAGACAGAGTCTCACTTTGTCACTCAGGCTGGAGTACAGTGGCACCATCTCAGCTCACTGCAACCTCCGCCTCCTGGGCTTGAAGGATCCTCCCACCTCAGCCTTCTGAGTAGCTGGGACTACAGGGCCATGCCACCACACCTGGCTAATTTTTGTATTTTCAGTAGGGACAGGGTTTTTCCATGTTGCACAGGCTGGTCTCAGACTCCCAGACTCAAGTGATCTGCCCACCTCAGCTTCCCAAAGTGCTGGGCCTATGGCTTAGCTGAGCCACCATGCTCAGCTCGTTCATTTTATTTATTGAGCCTTTGCAACATGCCATGAACTGTGCTAGGTTATGGGGATACAAAGATGAGTAAGGCATGGTTTTTGCCTTAAATAGAAGACTCTAGTAATGGAGAAAAACTCATATATAGATAAATTACCAATCAATGTGGTAAATGTAACAAAATAGACATGATAACAGGCTTGGGTAGAGAGTTCCTAACCCAGCTGGGCAGTAGAAGCTGGAGGCATCAAGAAAAGCTTTCTCGAGTTGTCTGGCCTGAACTGAGTCTTAGATAAGTGGGTAGAGGAGGTGAGGATACTGAAGCAGAGGCATAATTGAGTGTTGCAGTTAACGTCGAAGCGTAAGATAAGACACAGGTGAAAAAGCCTGGTGTGTGTTGAGTGTTGGGAAGGGAACGTTAAAAGTCTGCCGAGGTAGACAGGTGACCTTGTCTGGTATTCTGAGAGTTTGTACTTTATTCTAAGAGGTGGGGAGCCATTGAGAGCCTTCAAGTAAGGAAGTGACATGTTTTTGTTTAAACCAGTTGTTTTGGCAACCTCTACTGGCTGGACTCAAGGGATCCTCCCACCTCAGCCTCCCAAGTAGCTGGGACTACAGGTGTGTGCCACCATGCCCAGCTAATTTTTGTGTTTTTTTTGTAGAGATGGGGTTTCACCATGTTGCCCAGGCTGCCATGCAGAAAATGGATTAAAGGAGCACAAGAGTGAAAGCAGGGAGACAATTTAGATTTGCCAAGAGGTAATGAGGGCTTGACCTAGGGCAATGGGAAATAGGGGACAGGATTTGGGAAATATTTTGGAGATAAAACAGTATGATTTAGTGACTCTTTTGATACAGGAGATGAGGAGGAGGGGGAGGGTTCAAGGATTATTGCCTCTCACGGTTGGGGTGCCACCATCATTGCCTATCCTATAGGAAATATATAGTGATGGTAATTGTTGTATTATGCTATTATATTAACTTATTATCCCCAGTTTGCAAATGATAAAATTAAGGCTCAAAGGAGAAAGTTGCTTAGCCCAAAGTCACACAGCTATTGAGTAGAGAAGCCAGGATTTGAGATCTATTTGACTATCTGACTTCCAGCCTATCATACTATGTGGCTTTGGCTAAGTATGGATTAAAGTGGTGAAAATGAATCATTCAGAAAGTAGTCAGCTTGGTTACTGCTGGCCTTTATGCTTGGCCAGTGCTCAGTATTTGTTGAAGAAAGGAATGATTTTAATGAAAATTATACTAATATATTTACATATCATTTTCATGTATTTCAAATTAGAATGCATGAGGGGAAAAATAAATAGCTTATCCAATATTATATGCAAATATCCCCCACCTGAGCTGCAGCTTTAGTCTCTTCTCAGGTTCCTGCAGCTACAAGTGAAGTCTTGAGGTCCCCTAGTCCATTGTTCTGCCTCTTTGTTTAATCACTCACCATGTTCTCTTTAGACACAGTGCTAAGGACAGAGGTATAGCAAATACTTGTTAAATGATTCAGTCATTTACATATTTTTAGCATCACCATTACATTCTGGGCCAATAAGAGGACCTTCAGTCCTATTGTCTTTTCTATCCAAAAATATTAAATGTGACCACGACCAAGAAAGACTGTTGGGCAGGAAAAAAGGGAAAAATGTCACTGGGCTAAAAGTGGAAAGTTATGGATATTGTTAAGATAAACACAAAGAAATTCCTGTGTTACTTTTCTCTAGGGTTGCTCACTTAACCTTTCCGTCTCCAAGTCCAGACTTCAAAGCTCCAAGAAAAAACAAGATACAACACTGTAGGATTAGCTGCCCAATTTACTTATATTTTAAGAAAGTGTCCAAAAAGGCCAGTTAAGCCTGTCTGACAGCAGTGACAGGTCTCATCGTCAGAAATGTCAAGAATGATTATAGCCTGTGACCTGTGATGGCTCCAAAGGCCATAGGAATTGCCAGGGGATGTCACTGGTATTTATCTCTCAGGATCACCTTCCTTCTCTCTGCTGGGGGAGTCAGTTCTGGACCTGGATGGAAAAGGATTCCCAGTACCCAGTTACATAGCTGCTTACATCTGTTATCTGTGCATGTGAGGTTTTATACTAGACCGGAAAATAGAGAGACAGTCACAGTTTTGTATTCATGAAATTAGAGACTCGTGGAGACCGTTCTGCTGTGGCCCATTCTTACCCTGCTGTATCAGAGATTCCTTGGTCTGGAGTCAGGGACTCAGGCATGGTGAGGGCGCCAGGAGAGCTGGCAGGGAGTTCCTCATTTCTTATTCCTGCTGCTCCTGCTTCATTTCCAACTATAAGGAAACTCATGGAAGTATTTTTGGTGTATTTGTGGTACCAGAGCCCCTCACCATTCCCAAGACAAGGCTTGACTTTCCATCCCATAGTATGTAAGCAGAGTCTCGTACTACGGTTCCTCTTAGGAATTACTGCTGGGCAGTAGGTTATTAATAGTAACAGCTCACACCCAGTCCAATTTAAAAGAAACAGATTGTTCCTTTAAAAAATCTTCTCTGAATTTAAATTACAGGTATTTATAATATTTCTCCACTTCTTACCTAGACACTGGATATTCCTCCAGGTTAAATGCCCTTGGACTATATTTTTCTTTGCCTGCTGGATTTTATTCACTCTTTATATCTCAGTGTCATAGGCCCTTTCTAACCCTCACTGAGTTGCATGGCACCTGGAAAAAGCCCTTCTTACTCGACTGTAATATAATTGTCAGTGAAAGACCTTAACATTTCTTTGGGAGCAGAGATGGTTTGCATTTATTGTAGTATCTCCAATAAGGCACATGCAGTGGGATTTGGATGTCAAAGAAGGCTTGAACTGAATAGGAGCACATCCTAATTTGCAGGCCAGTAGATGTGGATCTGTACCAATGTCTGTCTCTTACCAGCTGCATAATGGAAACATTACTTACTCTTGCTGAACCCACATGAAACATGGAAATAATCATTTTACCTTCAAGAGTTGTGAAAAATCAAACATAGTTCCTGGCAGAAAGTAGGTGCTGAATAAATACACATATTCACCAGGCACGGTTGCTCATGCCTGTAATCCCAGCACTTTGGGAGGCTGAGGTGGGTGGATCACCTGAGGTCAGGAGTTCGAGACCAGCCTAGCCAACATAGTGAAACCACCGTCTGTACTAAAAATACAAAAAATTAGATGGGCGTGGTGGCAGGTGCCTGTAATCCCAGCTACTCGGAGGGCTGAGGCAGGAGAATTGCTTGAACCCAAGAGATGAAGGTTGCAGTGAGCCGAGATCATGCCATTGCACTCCAGCCTGGGCAACAAGAGCGAAACTCTCTCTCTCTCTCTCTCTCTCTCTCTCTATATATATATATATATACACACATATTCATTTGATCATTATACTAGGTTGAGGATTAAGTTCTTTCCAAAACATTTATGTAAGGCCATTGATAGATGGTGAGAAGTCTTAATCTAAGTATCAACGTATTTTCTAAAATAATTTTGGAACATTGTGAGAGGCAGAGTGAAACAAACACAGTATTTGAAGTCAAAAGACTTGGTTTGATTCATTTTGTGACTTTTCCTCCTGGTAAATGACATATACACTCATTTATAGCCATTCATGATGTTCAAAGCTATCTGCCTTAACTTGTCCCTGAATATGCCTGCTCATTACTAGCGCTAACATTTTTAAATGGAATATCTGTTACTCATTTATAATTGCTTTCTTTTGGTTCAAAGTGTGCTCTGCTCTCCTAATGTTCCCAAATAGTGAGGGTGCTGCTGTTTGGGGGTGGGGGGGTCCCCTTGGAGTTTAGATTCTGTTTCTGTGGTGCAACAGTGACATCCATTGGCCTGTTATGCTAATTATAGAAGAAACCTGCTTCTCTGCTCTGTGACTGTTGGATTTTCTGATATAAAGATACAAAGAGAACAAACTGTCTCCGGGCCCAAGTAAGACAAGCTAGTGGTCAACACCTGGTCCCCTGTAGACTGGGCTGGTTTCAGGACCCTTCCCAAGGATACATATTCTAAGATCAGTGCCAGCTGGGTGTTCCCTTCTGGTCAAGTGGAGACAGTCCTGGAACTGGTCCTCTCCATGGAGTTCAGCACGTTCATTGGGCTGTTGGGAAACCATTGGTTTGGGCTCCAGCATAAGCCAGGGCAAATCACTTTGCCTCTGGACTTTTCCACATTGATAAAATGAAGTCGATAGCAATACCTGCTTTGTAGTTACCAAAGTGCTCTTCCATGCATTTTATAATAACTTCTCACAATCCCACAACAATTGTGAAAATTAGGAAAGCATAGATCAGATCAGCTTAGCATCCACCGACTGTGAGGATGTGAAGCTGAACACCAAATTACAGGGTTTCAAACCTCAAGCCTTGGTGACTTATGTTTGCTGCCTTAGTTGGAATTAATGAAATCATTACAGAAATTCCTGCTTCATTTCTGGAAGAGCCCTCAGGGGAGGTTCTAAAAATGGAAAATCAAAGGAAAGGCTATGTGGCTGGATGTGAGAGATTGAGCAATGAGTCAGTATCTTTAAGTAGAAAAAGATTTACATTGCTGGTTTCCATCTCCATAAAGAACATAACAGGAAATAGCAAGACTAAAAATATTTATTTTTGCCTAGTATGTGTCAGATACTCTGTTAAGCATTAAGAATGGAGGATAAACTAGACAAACTGTTTCATACCATCCAGAACCTCACTGTCAAGTGAGCAATACAGAGCAGGAACAGTGAACTATATATAATAGTGTGGTAAATGTTACATCAAGCATTCCTGCAGGATGCTACCCTTCCAAACCCCCTCCCATGTGTGTATGTGTGTGTGTGTTTGTGTGCGTGTGCACATGCCCGCATGTGTGCTTGGTAGGATCCAACTAGTGACTAACATAGGTACCTTTGGATGGATAAACAGATGAATAGTGTCAATTCAACTGGAAGCCAAAACATCAAACATTTTTCAATATCAAAACCAAGCAGATTGCAAAACTGACACATCAGATACATACCACACACAAAAACAAAACCCAAGGATTCAATTGCACTTTGTGTCATTTCATAGTAAATCTTTTTTTGGAAACAATTAGGGAATGTGTAACTAATTTGTGGTGGACTTAGCGAAACCCACCACTGACTCACTGGTAAAGCCTTTTCAAAACACTGTTATGATTAAACAAACCAAAAAAAAAAAAAAAAGCTCATCTAAAAATGGACCTCATTCAGATCCCATTCTTCCTTCTCGGTTGGTCCCCTAGCATGAAAAGCTTGGTTCTGGTGTCCCCTCTGATTAAATTGTCTCATTGGAACCCTCATTGTGAATACTCAAGGCCCATCCTTCAGCCACCTCTCCTCTCCCTCAAAGCACTTCCCGATGTGAACTGACTCTTCCTCACTAGAGAGCCTCAAGTGGATGGATCACTCCCTACTTGCAGGTGGAACTTTCTGAGGACAGAAGCCAACAGCAGACCCCAGGCACCTTGCCAAGAGGCCAGGCCCCATGACTGAGTTCTTTACTCCCCCACCATCTAGCCATCTGGGCTCCTTTGGAAAAAGTACAGCCCATAGTTTAAAACATTACTTTTCATATTGGTCATTTGGGTTTAGAGCCATATGTTAGACAAACTGAGATTTTAGCCTACAGTTGTTGGCTCTCTTTGCAATTCTTACGTATATGTAACAAGCACCAAAGTATATATCAGAAATCCAGTGAAGTTGCTGTGGGCTTTCAGAAGCATTTATTTATTTATTTATGAGCTAGAGTCTCGCTCTGTTGCCCAGGCTGAAGTGCTGTGGCATGACCTTGGCTCACTGCAACCTCTGCCTCCCAGGTTCAAGCGATTCTCCTGCCTCAGTCTCCAAAGTAGCTGGGACTACAGGTGTGCGCCACCACACCCAGCTAATTTTTGTATTTTTAGTAGAGATGGGGTTTTGCCATGTTGGCCAAGCTGGTCTTGAACTCCTGACATCAGGTGATCCACCCTTCTTGGCCTCCCAAAGTGCTGGGATTACAGGCGTGAGCCACCGCACCCAGCCTGAGAAAACTTTTTTACAAAACAAGAAAAGATGGGTTCATTTTGACTGAAGCAACCCATCTAAAACATGCATATGCTGAATAAACCAAGAATGAAGCTGCGCAGGGGTATTCCCAGAGGCTGTGCTCAGATGCTGGGTATCACACGGAGGCCACCAGACTTGAGAGTGTGAAGCTCACTGCCCTTCCCCACCTCACACGCACCTCTCTCACCCACGTCAGGGCACTGCCACCCGCCTCTGTGCACCCCAGCCCCCTCCAGAGCTCTTCTTGCTTGGGAAGCTCCAGCACCATCAGCATCTTCACCATTCATCTTTTAGCAATTTGCACTTGGGCATAGAATAAACCCACAAGGAGCCCTTTGCAGGACTATCTGATTAAGTGCATAGAGTGATTTGAGGTCCTCTCTAGAGGTCTCACTGCCCAAAAATCTTTCACCCAGCTGCTTAGGGTCCCATATCCCTCTATGAGGGGCTCATTCATTTGAGTTAACTCTTACCCTGTCTGTTTTTAAATAGCTACCCCTAGGAGAGAGTCATCAACACCTCAGCGATAACTAGTCTATCACATATTGGTTGCATTATTTTTTATATTTATTTTAATTAATTTTTTTTGAGATGGAGTCTTGCTCTGTTGCCTGGGCTAGAGTGCAGTGGAGCAATCTTGGCTCACTGCAACCTCCGCCTCCCAGATTCAAATGATTCGTCTGCCTCAGCCTCCCGAGTAGCTGGGATTACAGGCACCTGCCACTACACCCAGCTAATTTTTGTATTTTTAGTAGAGACGGGGTTTCACCATGTTGGTCAGGCTGGTCTCAAACTCCTGACCTCAGGTAATCCACCTGCCTCAGCCTCCCAAAGTGCTGGGATTATAGACATGAGCCACTGTGCCTGGCCTGATGAATCATTTTTTTTCATTTGTGGGTGGTTATTTTGTTTTTTGAGACACAGTCTCACTCTGTCACCCAGGCTGAAGTGCAGGAGCACAATCATAGCTCACTGCAGCCCTGAACTGGTCTCAAGTAATCCTCCCACCCTAGCTTCCTGAGTAAATGGGACTACCGGCATGTACCACCATGCCGGCTTAATTTTTTATGTTTTGTAAAGACAGGGTCTCACTGTTACCCAAGCTTGTCTTGAACTCCTGGCCTCAAGTGATCCTCCTGCCTCAGCCTCCCAAAGTGCTAGGATTACAGGTGTGAGCCACTGTACCTGGCTTAATTTGTTTTTAATGATATTTTTATTGAGAGATAATTTATATAAAATGTGTGACTCTTGAGTATTCCAGTTCCATGAATCCTGACAAATGTATTCACTTGTGTAATCCACATCCCTATCAAACTATAATCCATTTTCTTTTTTTTTTTTTTGAGACGGAGTCTCGCTCTGTCGCCCAGGCTGGAGTGCAATGGCACGATCTCGGCTCACGCAAGCTCCACCTCCTGGGTTCACGCCATTCTCCTGCCTCAGCCTACCAAGTAGCTGGGAATACAGGCGCCCGCCACCACGCCCGGCTAATTTTTTTGTATTTTTAGTAGAGACGGGGTTTCACCACGTTAGCCAGGATGGTCTCGATCTCCTGACCTCATGATCCGCCCACCTCGGCCTCCCAAAGCGCTGGGTGGGATTACAGGCGTGAGCCACTGCGCCTGGCAAATATAGTCCATTTTTATCACCAGATAAAGTTTCTTTGTGCCCCTTTCCAGTCTGCTCTGCACCTCCAGGCACCTACTGTTCTGATTTATTTCACCATAGATTAGTTTTTTCTATCCTAGAAATTCGTTAAATGAAATAACACAGTATATACTCTTTTTTGTTGATATTTGTCACTCAATATAAGGTTTCTGAACTTTATCTGTGTTGTTGCTTGTATTAATAGTTCATTGTTTATCCATTCTCCTACTGATGGACATTTGGATTGTGTCTAGTTTGGGGCTATTATGAATAAAGCTGCTACAGATATTACTGTACAAGTATTTTTGTAGACATGTGTTTTCATTTTTCTTGGGTAAATACCTAAGAGTAAAATGCTACCTCATAAGGTGGATGTGTGTTTGATTTTCCATACCATTTTCCAAAGTGTGGTACCATTTTGTTCCATAACCTTCCCAACATGTGGTACTGGCAGTTGTGTTAGTTTTCTATTGCTGCATAAGAAATTATTACAAATGAAGTGTCTTGAAGCAGCACTTATTTATTAGCTCACAATACTCTAGGTCACGGCTGTGCATGGCATCATTGGGTTCTCTACCTAAGACCTCACAAAGCTGAAATCAAGGTGTAGACTGAGCTGGGCTCTTATCTGGAGGCTCTAGGGGATTCTACTTCGAAGTTCCTTCTTGTTGTTGGTTGAATTCAGCTCCTTCTTCTTGTTGTTTGAATTCAGTTTCTTGTGGTTGTAGGATGAAGTCCCCATTTCCTTAATGGCTCTCACCCAGAGCTGCTCTCTCTGCTCCCAGAGGCAGCCTGCATTTCTTCTCACATGGAACCCCACACACCCATCTTCAAGCCTGCAAGACGCATTGAATCCCCCTCGTGCTTTGTATCTCTCTGCCTTCCTCTTCTACTGCCAGGCAGAGAATAAAAATTCTGCTTTTTAAAAGACTCACCTGCCTGGGCCAAACCTACCTGGATAATCTCCTGTATCTTAAGATTCATTGACTTGGGACTTCAATTGCATCTGCAATTTCCCTTCACAATCGATGTTTGAATAACTAGGGGACAGGAATCTTGGGACATCTTCAGAATTCTGCCTACCATAGCAGTCCATGATGAAGTCCTAAAATCAGGATCACTTTTCATTATCCAGTTGCTTAAGAATCCACATATACTTTCCTTCTAAAGAAGCATGCCTACTGTAGGTTCAATAATTGCAATCCTGTGGTTCGAGCTACTTGAGAGGCTGAGGCAGGAAGATTGCTTGAGCCTAGGAGTTCGAGGCTGCAGTAGGCTGTGATTGCGACAGTGTGCTCCAGCCTGGGCAACAAAGCAAGACCCTATCTGAGGGAGAGGGAGAGAGAGAGGGAGAGGGAGAGGGAGAGGAAGGGAGAGGGAGAGGGAGGGAGAGAGGGAGAGAGAGAGATTCACAGAGTTGGTTACTGAGAGCCATGTCTCTAGATTCCTAGCCTAGAACATTGTCTACTACACTCTAATCACTTCTTGCTTCTAGACAGAGTCTGATCCTATAAGGGGACTTTGCGGTTTGGTAATTTAAATCACCATAAAAGTCTCTGGAAATCTAGAAAACATTTATTGAAAATCATGCATAGATAGTTCCAAATCAAAATTTTTAAACTGGCTAAATCTATTCCAAGAAAAGTTATACTTTGTCAGCTTGAAACAAACTGGGTAGGGAAGGAGCCATTGGGTCTGGCATGTTCATGCCTAGGTGTTAAGATCTTAGGATTTCTCGGTTGTGTGTTTGAAATCTCACTCAATCCGGGGACCCTGCATTTTTCCCTAATAGAGAATAAGTAATCATAGGCCTGGCATTCAAGATACTCTCATAAGCCTTTTATTTTTCAAGATAGATTCCAGAGAAGTTGGTTGTAAAGCTACACAACTTGCTAAGTCAAGGCTAGAATCCAGGTCTCCCTGTCGCTATACACCAGAGGTAATAACCAGCAGCAAAGAAGCCCAATCTCTCGTGAAGCTGTGCTTTGTTTGGCCCATAGATTGTTGTTCTTGTTGATTTAGAGATGGAGCCTCACTATGTTGCTCAGGCTGAACTCCTGGGCTAAAGTGATCTTCCTCCCTCAGCCTCCTGGGTAGTTGGGATTATAGGTGCACACTGCTGCGCACAGCTTTGGTTTTTAATTGGATTAATTTCCAATATTTAAAACTTGGAAAACTTTACATAAACATCCAGATGTCCAGGATTTTTCTGAAAAGTTGGGAACTCAGGTAACAGTGGACCCACTTTCTGCAGTGTAACAGTTGGGTTAGAGTGGTCCTTTAAACAGGACACGAGGCCTTCAGTGGCCACAGTTCCAACTGGTTCACTTTCCCCATTTACCCTCTTGGTCTCTGTAGGAACTTGAGTCATGACACCTGCCTCACCCCAAGCTGCAGTTCTGAGACACCTTGTCTGACTATTCAAACAATTTCTTATCTGGCCTATATATACCAAGTATGTTTGGCTCTCATTTCCTGGCAGTTGAAAATAATAAACCAGATTTTCAAAGTGGGTGAACTACTTGCTGGCTGTAAGTCTGGCTTCATTGAAAGAATACTTTCTCTGTAGGCCCATAGTCAGTTACCACATGGGATCCTCCTGGCTGTCAGCATTCATGTAATTTCAAAAAGTATCCCTTTCCTTATGTGCTAGCTTACTCCTCAGAAAGTTCTGACTTTCAGTGAATAAAACATCTGATATTTGTGAAGTCAAAGAGTTTGCCTAGAAAAGCCACTTTCTCATCTAAAGGGCTTACTGAACCTAACTTCTTTGGAGAACATCTGTGTAGCCATATGAAATTAATGCAGGCAGTTGTTAATTGATCATTCTTCTTGAGTTTATGCAGCCAGAATCTTTCATTGATTAATAGTTGTGATTCTCAATCTTAGCTGCACATGACAATGATCTTGACAGCTTTTAAAAATAATGATGCCTGTGCTACAATTAAAATAGTCGTGATGATGATGATGCCTGCCATTCATCCCCAGAAATTCTGATTCAGTTGGTTTGAGGTTGGTCCTGGGCCTCTGGGTCTTTATGCTTTTGTTACTGTTGTATCGTTTTATTGTGGCAAACACACACACACATACACACATACATTAAATTTGTCATCTTAACCAGTTTTAAGTGTATAGGTCAATAATGTTAAGTGTATAGTTCAATAAGTTTATCAAAGTTATTGTGCAATGGAGCTTGATAACTTTTTTATCCTGCAAAACTGAAACTCTATACACACTAAAAACTCCATTTCCCTCTTCCACAGCCTCTGGTTGCGCCTTGGTTTTAAAGGCTTCCAGGTGGTTGAGTACAGTGGCTTTTGCCTGTAATCCTAGCACTTTGGTAGGCCAAGGTGGGCAGATCACTTGAGCCCAGGAGTTTGAGACCAGCCTGGGCAACACAGTGAGACCACATCTCAAAAATATATATATTAACAAAATAAAGGCTTCCAGGTGATTCAGATGTGCCTCCAACCTTGACTTGGAGGGAAGGATTCCCACCTCAAAGGGGTTCTAAGGATTTTACAGTTCTTACCAGGGTTTCCACAGCTGCCAATACCATCTACAAATAGGTAGGATGGGTTTTTTGTGTACACAGTAGTACCAGGACTTCTGATGAACTTGAGTACAGTTAGCCTCTGCCTCAGGCCTCCAACTTTGGAACCACCTCCACTTGGCTGCAGCTTTACCTATGAAGTACTCATTCATGCCATGTGGCCTGGCTGGGATCCATGGGGTTTTTTTAATCTCCTATCTCTCTGCCATTTATAGCTTGTGTTTGATTTCTTGACCCACCCTTAATACCAGTTGAGGGTGGGGCACCTGGGAAGGTGTACCAGGAAGCTGTGGCATTCCAAGAGTTCTTTGGACTTGGACTGTCAGAAGAACCAGTCATCTGGAAGAGAGCCCAGATCCATATGGACTTCCTGCACCAGCAGTGGTGAAATTCAAGGCTTTGCCTGGAGTCCTGGACTGTTCTATGGATTTGGCTGCTTTTTGTCACATCTACAATAATTAAAATGGTGTTTTGTGATGTTTGTGGCTGTTTAAGCTTACCTATTTTATTAACTTGATTCCTGGCACTTTCATCTGTCTCTCATGATCCCAATAGAATAGAAACATTGCCCTGTTCTGGTATTTTCCATGAGCTGCCTGTTGTGTTCATCTGTGGAAAACAGTTGTTTTGAGAAACAGATTCAAGTTGATGGAGCTAGGACCTGGCTTGCATCCTTTTTTTGTAGCATAAAATTCAAAACCTCTCTCTCCTGTTTGCTGGTGTATGTCTAATCTTTCTCTCTGCCATCAGGCGTGACATCCTGACCCCACGCCATACCTTCATTCCCTGATAAGCGCTGCCCTGGTAAGTTCCACTGCATCAGTGCTGACCTACCTGACCTGGCATACTACAGAAATCTTTAAGTGCATTAGGACGTTCCAGCTGAACACTTTTATCACAAAAGCAAACAAGGCTGGGTCATCTTTAGGACCCCTATGGATTACTGGGAAAAAAAGGAAATTTTATGAGGAAAATTTGGGCCTAAAGTGTTGTTGACTTACGGTGGTACCTCTAAAGTCCTTTAAAAAAGAGTAATTTTCTGCATTGTCGGTCTAGTGTTTAAGAAAAGTCCAGTGATACCCCAGTGTCAAAGCTGCAGAAAGTTCTGGCCTCACTCATTGCAGCTGGAGCTTTGCAGTTTTAATCTTGGACTTGTTCATGTGATTACTTCTATTCAGATGCATCAGTGGATTACAGCCTGCCTGGTGTAATCACGGCTCACTGCAGCCTCTACCTCCAGGTCTCAAATGATCCTCCCACCTCAGTCCCCTGAGTAGGTGGGACTACAGGCATACACCATTATGCCCAACTAATTTTTAAATTATTTTTTGTAGAAACAAAGTCTCACTCTGTTGCCTTAGCTAATCTAATCTTGAACTCGTGGGCTCAAATGATCCTCCCTCCTCAGCCTCTCAAAGTGCTGGGATTACAGGCATAAGCGATCATGCCCGGCCTGTTATGTAGTCTTTACAACATTTTTTTAAAAAGAGGAAATGCTAAGCAAATAGATGTTATTAAAATTGTAGTGCAAACCAAAACGAGAATGTGGGAAGATGTTATAAGATGTATGATAAAGATCTTTCAATTCTTATATCTTAATTTCTTAAAAGGAAATACAGAGCAAGCAGGGACTCAGAGCTATCTGCATACCCACGTTCATAGCAGCATCACTGATGGTAGACAAAGGGTAGAGGCAACCCAAGTGTCCATGGAGGGAAGAATAAATAAACAAACTGTGGTATAAACATTCAATGGCCTATTATTCTGCCTTAAAAAGGAATGAAATCCTGTTACAGAATATGGCATAGGTGAACTTTGGGAATGTTATGCTAAGTGAAGTAAGTCAGTCACAAAAGGAAAAATACAGTGTAATTCCACTTATACAAGTTACCTAGAATAGTCAAATTCATAGAAACAGAATGTAGAATGGTGGTTGGCAGGGGCTGGGGAATGGGAGGATTGGACAATTATTGTTTAGTGCGTACAAAGTTTCAGTTTTACAACTTTGTAAAACTGAAGAGTAAAAGAGTTCTGAGTACAAGAGTAAAAGAGTTCTGTAGATGAATGCTGGTGATGGTTGCACAACAGCATGAATATACTTAATGCCCCTGGACTGTACACTTACATGTGGTTAAGATGGTTCACTTTACATTATGTAGGCTGTTTTTTCTTTTGTTTTGTTTCCTTTTTTTTAGACAGGTTCTCGCTCTGTCACCCATGCTGGATGCAGTGATGTGATCACGGCTTACTGCAGCCTCAAATCTCCAGGGCTCAGGCGATCCTCCCACCTCAGCCCCAAGTAGCCGGGACTACAGGCATGTGCCATCATACCCAGCTAATTTTTAAATTATTTTTTGTAGAAACAAGGTCTCACTCTGTTGCTGGTCTTCAACTCATGGGCTCAAGCAATCCTTCCTCCTCAGCCTCCCAAAGTACTGGGATTACAGGCATGAGCCATCATGCCCAGTCTGTTATGTATTCTTTAGAACAATTTGTTTAAAGGGGAAATGCTAAGCAAATAGAAGATGTTATTAAAATTGTTGGCTGGGCGCGGTGGCTCATGCCTGTAATCCCAACACTTTGGGAGGCTGAGGCGGGCGGATCATGAGGTCAGGAGATCGAGACCTTCCTGGCCACAAGCTGAAACCCCGCCTCTACTAAAACACAAAAAAATGAGCTGGGCGTGGTGGCGCCCGCCTGTAGTCCTAGCTACTGGGGAGGCTGAAGCAGGAGAATTGCTTGAACCTGGGAGGCGGAGGTTGCAGTGAGCCAAAGTGTGCCACTGCACTCCAGCCTGGGCGACAGAAGGAGACTCTCTCTCTCAAAAAAAAAAAAAAAAAAAAAAGTTGTTCTGCAGGTGCACGCAGGGTGCGGGGAGGGAGCACATAATGTCACGCCCCCTCTCCCTTGTCCATCGCTGCAGCCTCCTCCTGCAGCTCCTGGTGCTGCTTGTGTGCTCCTTTGGTGAGGACCTGGTACCTCTTCTATGAAGCGGCAGCTGAGGAGACTCCGGCGCTCGCCATGGCCGGCGAAAAGCCCAAGGAAGGAGTCAAGACTGAGAACAACGATCATATTAGTTTGAAGGTGGCGGGGCAGGATGGTTCTGTGGTGCAGTTTGATTAAAAGGCATATGTCGGGCGCGGTGGCTCACACCTGTAATCCTAGCACTTTGGGAGGCCGAGGCAGGCAGATCACCTGAGGTCAGGAGTTCGAGACCAGACTGGCCAAAATGGTGAAACCCCGTCTCTACTAAAAATACAACAACAACAACAAAAATTAGCCGGACGTAGTGGCACATGCTTGTAATCCTAGCTACTCAGGAGGCTGAGGTAGGAGAATTGCTTGAACCAAGGAGGCGGAGGTTGCAGTGGGCTGAGATTGTGCCATTGCACTCCAGCTGGGGCGACAAGAGCAAAACTCCGTCTCAAACAAACAAACAAACAAACGAAAAAAACTAAGAGGCATACATCACTTAGTAAACTAATAAAAGCGTATTGTGAATGATAGGGATTGTCAATGAGGCAGATGAGATTCCGATTTGACAGGCAACAAATCAATGAAACAGACAGACCTGCAAAGTTTGAAATAGAGGATGAAGATACAATTGATGTGTTCCAACAGCAGAGGGGAGGTGTCTACTGAGAAGGGAACCTGCTTCGTTACTCCAGGACTGTTTTCTTTTCAGACCAACATGACATTCTCAATTAGAAAACTGCAATTTGGTTCTACCACATCCTGACTACTACAGTATAGTTTTCTCTATTATTTAATTTCCCCCTTCCCCATTCCTTTATTGCACATAAAGTAACTGGTATATGTGCACAAGCATATTGCATTTTTTTAACTAAACAGCCAATGGTATGTTTTGATTGACATCACATGGAGATGGGATAGAGAAAAATACTGATTGTGTGAAAATGCCCCCTTTCTCCTTTAGTGGCATGCTCACTCAGCTCTTATCTTTCTATTCTAGTAAGTTATTTTGCTTTTACTGTTTTAACAAAACAACAACATAAAAATCCTTGTATACCTTGTTCAATTGGAGAATTTTAATGTTTTTCATTTATCCTTGTTAAACCAAGGACGGTTTTATAACTCTTTTGTATGTAGCTGTTACGTGTAGGGGAATCTGTCTTTAAGTAGGGATAAATTACTCTAAAACAAACAAAAAAAGTAATCCTATGGCTGGACTCAGTGGCTCACACCTGTAATCCTAGCAGTTTGGGAGGCCGAGGCAGGCAGATCACTTGAGGTCAGGAGTTCAAAACCAGCCTGGCCAACATGGTAAAACCCTGTCTCTACTAAAAATTCAAAAAGAATTAGCTGGGTGTGCCTGTAATCTCAGCTACTTGGGAAGCTGAGGTGGGAGAATCACTTGAACCCGGGAGGTAGAGGTTGCAGTGAGCCGAGATCGGGCCACTGCACTGCTACAGAGCAAAACTCTGTCTCAAAAAAAAAAAAAAAAAGAATCCTAGATACTTTTCTCTTCACATATCTTGTTTAAATAAACTTTTTGCTTAAAATTAAAAATAATAATAATAATTGTTGTGCAAACCAAAACGAGTCTGTGGGATGTTACATGAACTTCTCTTTGGTCAGATTTATATAGAGGTGAGCCTAAGTCACAGAGAATTGCTTTTATTATGCCTGAGAAATGCATCTTAAACATGGGACATGCTGCTCAAAAACGGGCCTAACTTTGTTAGATGTTTTAAGGAAACTAAGGTTCCACATCCATGTGCCTACCTGCCAGCTGGGCACACCCACACCATATCTCATAGGCACTTGCCCCAGACTGAGGTAATCTTTCTCATCAAAACTGCTCTCTTTCTAGTCTCCCCCATTTCTGTGAATTAGGTATCATCACTCATCAGTTGCCAAGCTTGAAATCTGGGCATCTTCCTTGCCCCCTTCATTTATCTCACAACCTCCCACATCTAATAAAAATTAACAAGGCCTCTGTCCGTCCACTCCAAGACTTTTACACAAATGTTCAAAGCAGAATTATTCATCATAGACCAAATGTGGGAATAATCCAAGTGTTCATCAACTTGTAAATGGATAAATGAAATGTTGTATTTCTATACAATAGAATACTATTCTACAATAAACAGGAATTAACTATTGAAACATGCTACGACACGGACGGACCTCAAAAACATTATGCTAAGTAAAGGAAGCCAGACACAAAAGATTACATATTGTGATTCAAGTTATTTGAAATATCTAGAAAAGGAAAATCTATAGAGACAAAAAGGAGATCAGTGATGCCTGGGTTAGTGGGTGGGAGCAGGGATTGGGCATGAGGGAATTTTGGGGGTGATGAAAATGTCCTAAACCTGGATTATAGTGATGGTTAAAAAACTCTATCCATTTACTAAAAATCATTGAATTGTATACTTTTTTTTTTAAAAAAAGGCATTTTATTTGAAAAATAACTTAGATATTTTATATTGAATCAAACAGATTTATTATAGAAAGAAAAGCAAAGGGCATAACTGTACAAATCAAGAAAGAGATTTTGGCTAGGTGCAGTGGCACATGCCTGTAATCCTAGCACTTTGGGAGGCCAAGGTGGGTGGATCACTTGAGCTCAGGAACTTAGACCACCCTGGGCAATATGGCAAAACCCTCTCTCTACTAAAAATACAAAAATTAGCCGGGCATGGTGGTGCATGCCTGTGGTCTCAGATACTTGGGAGATTGAAGTGGGAGGATCACTTGAGCCTGGGAGGTCACAGTGAGCTGAGATCATGCCACTGCACCCCAGGCTGGGTGCAGAGTAAGACCCTGTTTCAAAAATAAACAAATAAATAAAAATAAAAGAGTTCAAGAAAGATTAACAAGACCTATCCACTCCACTTTCTAATTTGTCTCCCTATCCTCACCTCTCTTTTAATCCCCTCTGCTATTACCCTAGTTTAGCCTATTTATTTGTTTGTTCAACAAACATTTGACCACCTACTATGTGCCAGCCACTTTCCTAGATGCTTGAGGTATAGTAAACAAACCAAGCAGGCCCCTGGCCTCATGGAGCTTACATGTTGGCAATAGAGGGGCCAGCATCACCTCCAGGTGTACTCCCACTACTGTGCCCTAACTGTTCTCCCTACCTCTGGCCTTGCCCCACTCCATCAGTGTCCACTACAACCATAGTGATCCTTCAAGAATGCAGATCTGATCCTGTCCCTCTGCTTAAAAACTTCCAATGGCTTCCAGTTGCCTTTTGGATAAACTTCAAACTCCTAACCAGGACTTGACTGTAGCTGTGTATCTGAAGCCGGCCGGGCCTTTGTGCCCAGGCTGTGTGTGCCAGCTGTAGCCACTTCCTCCTTTGTGCTCTCCTCCATCCATACTGGCATCTTCCCTTTCCTGGGTCTGCCAGCCCTCTTCATTCTCTTTGCTAACTTAACTCCCATTTAATCTCTATATCTCTGTTTAGAATCCTTTTGCAATCCCTCAGTTCCAGTTTAGGGGGCCTTCCTATAGTTCCCCAGCCTACCAGACAGATTTCATCACACAGTTCCCATGGAAAAGAGATGCACAATAAAACATGTTAATAAAACACGTTAGGTGAATGAACACCCAGAAAGAAACATCTAGAGAGAGACAGGTTGAGCCGATACAGGTTAAGTATCTCTTATCCTACATGCTTGGAACCAGAAGTGTTTTGGATTTCAGATTTTTAAAAATTTTTTTTGGATTTTGATATTTTTGCATTATATATTTACCAGCTGAGCATCCCTAATCCAAAAATCCAAAATCCACAGTGCTCCAGTGAAGATTTCCTTTGGGCATCACGTCAGTGCTCAAAAAGTTTCAGATCTTGGGGCAGTTTGGATTTCAGATTTTTGGATTAGGGATACTCAACATATATTGACTTTTGTTACTTATGTGATACCATGGCCCCCACATTTAAGGGAAAGGGTGTTTTTCAGAGTTAGGAAACAGGAGCTTTATATACAATTTCCATGAAGGACACAGTGAGAAAGAAAGTCAAGATGATTTATCCCTCTAAAAAAAATGAACATAGCAAGATTTTCCGTTCTAATTCTGTAAATGAGATTAACAATGAAGTGATATGCATACAAAGTGCTAAGGTCATTTGGTTAAAAGAAACTAAGGTAATATTTTCGGAGAGAAAAGAAAACCAGAGAATAATTCTATCCCTATTGTTGGCATTGAGGATATTGCTTCAGCAGGCATATATCTTAAATGTTTTAATTAAATTCTTTTTACTGGAACTTACTCTGTTACTTCAAATTAGGGACCAAAAAAAAAAAAAAAAAAAGAAAGAATACCATTTCTCTCTGCTCACCAGCTTCTTTTGATAGGGACAGTAAGCTCAAACTATGTGACAAGTTGACTTGAAACTTAGTTACTCCCCAAAGAAAAGCTACTAATATGTCACCATTTTGTAAAGGATACATGCTTTTTTTTTTTTTTTTTTTTTTAGACTGAGTCTCGCTCTGTCACCCAGGCTAGAGTGCAGTGGCGTGATCTCAGCTCACTGCTAGCTCCGCCTCCCGGGTTCACACCATTCTCCTGCCTCAACCTCCCGAGTAGTTGGGACTACAGGCGCCCGCCACCACACCCGGCTAATTTTTTGTATTTTTAGTAGAGACAGGGTTTCACCGTGTTAGCCAGGATGGTCTCATCTCCTGACCTCGTGATCCACCTGCCTCGGCCTCCCAAAGTGCTGGGATTACAGGGTATGGTGGCTCATGCCCAGCCAGATACATGCATTTTAATTTGGTGAAAAAATATTACTTGCATTAAGGGGATTCTGCCTCATTGCCCTTAAAAAAGTTCTCTTCCCTACAAATTTCCAAACTAAAGGGAGCATACATCAAAACAACATTTGCTGTTTGTCGCTTTGATCAAGAAACACCCATTTCAAAAACAAACTCAAAACTAGGCCAGATTTTTTGAAAAGTCCCTTCCCAAATTAAATCAGTCAATATAAACAGCTTAGCCTCCCCACTGGATAAGAAAGAAAAAGTGGGATGGGGTGAGGGTGGGTAGGTAGCCCAGGTAATAAGTATTGAGTTGGGTTCCTTAAGCTTCTCATTTTGCCTGTCGCCATGACTGTCTTCAACGGTTAGCTCTATGAATCTCTATCAGACTTGAGTTGGAATCACACTGTGTGATTAGGGACTTAATATAGTCTTATTTGGGTCTTCAAAAGCTTCTTTTGCCATTATATATTATACCAAGGTAATTTTAAAAATAATCTTATTGGCCAATGGTTTAGAAAGAAAGATTTTTTTTTTCTGAAGAAGATCCACAGTTCTCCTCTCTGTTTCTGTAAAGTCTTATATTTTTCTATTTTTTGTCCTTTTTGTCTACATAAAGAGAAAGGATGTTAAAGATTAACTGCTAGGCAGCTTGCTGAGAGAAAAAAGCCAAGGGTGGAGGAGTAGGGTGGGGTTTAAATAGCAGCCAAATTGAGCAATAGTGTATTTTCCTCTTCAGAATGAATTAGGCTATTTTCTTCTTTTTCATACTTGTTCTTTACTGTGTTTTTGTTAAAAAAAATTTTTAATTGTGATGAAAAATACATAACATAAAATTTACCACCTTCACCACTTATAAGCGTGCAATTCAGGAGTATTAAGTATATTCACATTGTGGTACAACAGATCTCCTGAACTTTTTCATCTTGCAAAACTGAAACTCTATATCCATTAAACAACCCCCGTGTCCCCACTTTACTGTTGTGTTTTAAAAATATTTATTTATTTGTTTATTTTGAGACAGGGTTTCACTTTGTTGCCTAAGCTAGAGTGCAGTGGCGCAATCGTAGCTCACTGTAACATTGAACTCCTGGGGTCAAGTGATCCTCCTGCCTCAGACTCCCAAGTAGCTAGGATTACAGGTATGTGCCACCACACCCAACTACTTTTTTTTTCTTTTGTAGAGACAGGGGTCTTGCTATGTTGACCAGGCTGGTCTGGAACTCCTGGCCTCAAGCGATCCTCCCACCTCTACTTCCCAAAGTGCTAGGATTACAGGCATGAGCCACCATGCCCAGCCTTACTGTTGTTTTTAAATTAGAGTTAAAAAGTTGGACTTTTCTGATTCTGTATAATGTTTTCATCAATTCATATGTCGAGAAGTCAAAATTTTAAAGTATTTTTAATATAAGAGATACCTGTTTTCTATGAACAGTGTTCCTATATTTCTACAGGTTATTTATCTTTTCTTCTCTCCTACACATTTTCAGGTAGGTGAGAGAGGAACTCATTCACATCCTTGAACCTTTAGCCACCTCTCTTACTCCTCATAACGTGAGGATCGAGGCTGAGTTGTCCTCTAATAGCAGGAAGCAGAATAATCCTTTTTTCCTAGATCATATGTCAAATTTATTTTCTTCTCTCTCTTTCTCTTTCTTTTCTCTTTCTTTCTTTCCTTCCTTCCTTCCTTTTTTTGTTTTTGTTTTAACACAAGGTCTTGCTCCATTGCCCAGGCTGCCACAATCTCAGCTCACTGCAACCGCCGCCTCCCCAGGCTCAAGTGATCCTCCCACCTCAGCCTCCGAAGTAGCTGGGACTACAGGCACACATCACCATGCCCCGCTAATTTTTGCATTTTTTGTAGAGCCAGGGTTTCTCCATGTTGCCCAGGCTGGTCTTGAACTTCTGGGCTCAAGTGATCCGCCTGCCTCGGCCTCCCAAAGTGCTGGGATTACAGGCGTGAGCCACCACACCCGGCCATGTCAAGTTTCTAGAAGCCATTTCTTACCTTCTCCCCACTCATCCTCCCCATTACCCCCACTCCTCAGCAACTGTGGCATACTAGTCTCTGGTCTTAGGGTTCATACCGGCTGCCAGGGGTCCTTCTTGGGTTGGCTCCAGTTTTCTGAAATCTGGCAGTTAGTTAATAAGAAAACGAGGGATATCAATAATGGGCTTAGACAGTTTCCTCTGGGTATGCTTTTAGGTTCTGTCAGATTTATTCATTCCTACACATGAGGAAGAGACCAATGTTCCCTTCAGACATGAATATGAACATAGACCAGAGATAAACAAGGTGGGGTGTGTGTAGGGAGTGGGAGGGAAGCTCAAAGTCCAGATGCTTATTAGCACCGGTGAAAACACACCCATTTATGAAGAACAGGGATCTCATGCTGGATAAGGGGACAAAAAGCAGAATTCTTAACCTGGCAACTACCATACTGACAGAAGCAGGGTTCTCACTCATTAATTCATGATATTGAAGTACCACTGGTATTTCTAAAAACAGTTTTCAAAGCATTATTTGTTTTGTGATCTCAGTAGTTTGAAAACTCCAAAGGAATGTTTATTGGAGATCTATTATCTACCATGCCTTGTACTAGACACTGTAGGTACCCAGAAGAGTAAGAAAGATGTAGTCCCTTCCCCAAGAATCTTACTGTCTAGTTGTCAAAATCCTGGAGTATATTATAAGTAGAGGCCAGGCGTGATGGCTGATGCCCATAATCCCAGCACTTTGGAAGGCCAAGATGGGAGAATCACTTGAGGCCAGGAGTTCAAGACCAGCCTAGGCAACATAGAGGCCCCATTTTTATAAAAAATTTAAAGATAATCTGATCATGATGATGTGTGCCTGTAGTCTCACTTACTCAGGAGTCTGAGGCAGAAGAATCCCTTAAGCCCAGGGATCCCTTTGAGGCTGCAGTGAGCTGCGATCATGCCACTGTAATCCAGCCTGGGTGACAGAGTGAGACCCTGTCATCAATCAATCATTAGATACGTAGTTAGAGGATGGATAGTTAGGTAGGTAAGTAGATAGATGATAGCAGAGAAGGCTGAGAGCTGATACAGCCTGAGGAACAAAGTCAGGGGACCCTAAAGTTATTCAAGGGATTAAACAGGATAAGGAAAATAAAGCACTCAGCAGACTTCCTGAGACACTGATCAATAAATGGAAGTTGTTGTCAGTAGCAAGAATAATATTCAGATAAATTAGCTCCAGGAGTAGATCTCGTTGGGAATACAGGGCATACGCATATGCTTCTCAGCAGTTTTATGACAAGTACCAAAAATTTGGTTCATAAATTCAGGGAAAAAATGGCTGGAGCAACTGAGAAAAGATCTTGGAAGAATGGGACTTACAAAAACGAAGGGGGACAAGGAGGATAGCCTAGCCTTATAAAAATGAGATGGTGGGCATGTGTCTAGTGTTTTAGGAACATGAATTCAACCATATCTGTGTGTGCTATTCACCATGTGGCATCAGAGATGAATGAGGCAGAATCCCTGCTCCTAAAACACTTTTCATCTAGGAGGAAGATTTTTGTTTTAATGCTATCAATAGCTTTATTAAAGTTAAAACGTGATAAAGGCTATAGTAGATGATTGAATGATGCAGTTTTGAACACGTAGAAGAGAGAGAAGTTGCTTTTGGATGAGGATCAGAGGCATTTCATTGAGAAAGGAATATATTTTGCAGGTCCTGGGAGGTTGGCTAGAATTTCCATAGCAGAGATTGGCGTTAAGGAAAGGATCGAAACCCAGACAAAGGAAAATGGAGGAGGGAAACCAGGGCATGCTTGTAAAATGGTAATTATTCGACTTATTAAAGGTCGTTAGAAAAACTCTGACCCTTGGAGAGCGAGACCATCCTGGCTAACACAGTGAAACCCTGTCTCTACTAAAAATACAAAAAATTAGCCGGACATGATGGCCGGCGCCTGTAGTCCCAGCTACTCGGGAGGCTGAGGCAGGAGAATGGCGTGAACCCGGGAGGCGGAGCTTGCAGTGAGCCGAGATGGCGCCACTGCACTCCAGCCTGGGAGACAGAGAGAGACTCCGTCTCACAAAAAAAAAAAAAAGAAAAAGAAAAAGAAAAAAGAAAAACTCTGACCGTTATACCTTAGCCAGTTAGGATGAAATCAGGCAAAGTTATGTGAAAAGGTACAATTTTTAAGGAAAATTTGAATAAATTCCCATTTACTGAGGAAAAATCATTCTAGAGACATCTGGGGCTTTGTCCATCCCCCATTAGACTTACGAAGTAAAAAGGTTTATAAGTAGCTTGGTTTTTCTTAGTGCCCTGAATAGGAATAAAGTATTTGCCTGTACAGAATGAATGTGTCCGCTTTCCTTTACCTTCTAGGAGATAGCAAACTTTGTCCTCTTATTAAAATAGTTTAACCTACAGCACATCTTGGTTATCCAGGGTGGTGTGAGAGAAAAGCATGGGCTTTGGGGTTGGGCAGACTTCTCTGAGTCTTCATTCTCTCCCTTCTTTACTGTTGGACCTTGGGAAGTTACTTAAAAGCTGAACTTCGTTTTCTCTTCTATAAAACAGGACTGATAATAGCTACCTGAAGGTATTATTGTAAAAATTAGAAAAAAAAGTATATAAATAACCAGGCGAGGTGAATGACCAGGCGGCACAAAATACATGGTGGCTGCTTCTCTTACCAATAGACAATGGCGCAACTCTTTGTGGGCAAGTGCGTCTGTCTGTATTGCCATGATTTTTGGTCTACCATCAAGAAATGGCAGCCAAGAGCCCGCTAGAATCTGCTCAGGACTCTGTTATCTTCTTGCCTTTGACCAATACAAGCACATGTTGGACACCGCCCAAATGTGCCGACCATAAGAATTTTAAAAGTATATTTTTCCCCCATCTTATCTTCTCGTTTCTAGGCAAGAGCGCTAAAGTATGTGGCATAATACTCACATCCGGCTTGGAGTAGAACAGTTTCCTGAACACCTACGGGGAGAAAGTTGTACTTAAAAGCAAATAAACTGGAAAGTCAAGAAAAATTTTCCTCTTGCTTGAATCTGCTTGTGAAAGTCTAAAATAAAATGTGTGATTTGAGGCAAATGAAAGAGATCCTAGAAAATTAAGTACTCTGAAGAGTTATCATGGTGGTTACTGGCTAGAATCCCTCTTAGAAGCACATTGTTTGTAGGTTTTTAAAAAATAAGAGAGGTGAATTAGCTTTTTTAAGTCAACAATTAAAGTGAGACTGCCAAAAAAAGTAAACAGGAGCTACATTTAATTTCTGTTTTTCCTTTGAGAGCCAAGGAGGCCAGCACTTCAAGTCCAGTGAAACTGCCAACTAGCTAATGGAAAATTTTTCTTTTCAAACATAAACATTAAGGTTTACAAGTAAAGATAAGGGTTTTTTTGTTGACATAGAGCACCAAATAAGACTTAGCCCCTTTTAGAAAATTTGTGGACATTCAATATCATATTGTCTGGACCTCAGTAGGAGTAAATCATCAAAGGAAGTCATTTGCATTTCAGGAACCCCAATTAGTTTTACCCTAGCAACTTTTCTTGCTTTTATCTCTTGAAGTTTATTTTTCATAGCACTTTGGGTTTTCTTAAAGCAGTGTATGGCAATGTTGATGACCTTTAAATATTTATATGTAGTCAAGACTTTATATACCAAACTCTTAAGAAGACAACTGAGTCAGTCAGATGGGTGTTTTGATGCTATGAATAAAATTGAAAGGCCCAAAATTCTGATACGACGCAAAGACATGAAGTGCCAAATCAATAAGCAATTTTATTTTTTATTTTTTTTTTGAGACGAAGTCTTGCTTTTGTTCCTCAGGCTGGAGTGCAATGGTGCGATCCTGGCTCACAGCAACCTCCGCCTCCCAGGTTCAAGCAATTCTCCTGCCTCAGCCTCCCGAGTAGCTGGGATTACAGGTGCCTGCCACCATGCCCGGCTAATTTTTTGTATTTTAAGTAGAGGCGGGGTTTCACCATGTTGGCCAGACTGGTCTCAAACTCCTGACCTCAGGTGATCCGCCTGCCTCGGCCTCCCAAAATGCTGGGATTACAGGCGTGAGCCACCGCACCCAGCCGAGCAATTTTTTTAAAAAGTAATTTTAGTTTTGTTGTTGATGTTTTTTATTGTTATGAAGAAATCATTGGTGTATTTGATGATTCTCTTGGTCAGCGAAGCTGCTCTTAACAATAAATAAGTGATAAGTTTGTAGCAATGGAAAAACATGATTCTACCAGCCATTAAAACAGATTTCTACAAGTCATTTGTTCAACTTGCATGCCAGTTTATGACAGTGTCACCTTTCTCTATTTGTAGTTCTCCTGTCTCCTTACTTATCACATAAGATTAGAGTCAGATACCTCAACCTAGTCTTAAAATCCCCCACCCACTGCCCTCCAGGCACGCTAGTGTCTTCCATCCCAGGTCTACTCTTGGCCTAGTCTTTCTTCCTTTTCATCTCGTTATCTCCTACACTGTTTCCCTGGCTCTTTTTCCCCACCCAGTCATCAGGCAGCTTCTCAGACAGGGAAGCAGTATTTGTTAAAATACAAATTGTAAGCCAAGGATAGGAACTGTACCAAATTCCATGCTTAAATCTTCTATGCTTCCCCTTCCTCATAGCTCCCCCAAGCCTTTACTTATCTTCATCTATGTCGTTAAAACATGAATATTTTTCTAGAAGAAAAAAAAAAGCTTCCATTAGAACATATGGGATTATGCCCCAGAAAAGATTCAGTCCTCAAGTCTTGTGCTTTTTGGACATCATCAATTAAAATACTCACTTGTCTCAACAGAAAATAATATTCTCACTTCTGCTCAGGCAAAGGTTAGGTTCTGAATGCCATCCAGCTCAGCCTGTCCATCCTGCACATAACCACCTCCCCACGCTCCCCAGGCACATTCTCCTCGGTGACAAGGACCTACCAGTATTTGAATGCACTCCAGTTGAACCCATGCTGTTAAGGACCTGTCACTTGTGGAGTTTTACCTTTCAGGATTCTGGGCCATCAGTACTCATTGTCACCTAGATCACATGTCTTTTTCAAAGAGTCAAATGCCCTTCACATACCAAGCACACTTCACTTTCTTCCAGAAGGTTGTTGCCACTAACAGGATGTGGCAGCTGTTAGTAATTCACATCAACCCTGTTGAGAGCTTCAAGGTTGAAAAGGAAAAACACTTTCTCCAGCACAAACAACCAGAATCAGTTTTAAGCTGGTGAGGTTTTGTTGTTTGGATTGCAGCTTGACCTATACCTTTTTTTTTTTTTTGAGACGGAGTCTTGCTCTGTTGCCCAGACTGGAGTACAGTGGCGCAATCTCTTCTCACTGCAAGCTCCGCCTCCTGGGTTCACGCCATTCTCCTGCCTCAGCCTACCGAGTAGCTGGGACTGCAGGCGCCCACCACCACGCCCGGCTAATTTTTTGTATTTTAGTAGACACGGGGTTTCACTGTGTTAGCCAGGATGGTCTTGATTTCCTGACCTCACAATCTGCCCGCCTCGGCCTCCCAAAGTGCTGGGATTGCAGGCGTAAGCCACTGTACCTGGCCCAACCTATACCTTTTACAAGTGAATTTACAAAGTGGATTTTCTTCTCTGAAATTTTGCTTGGGGACCAAAATTTAAATAAATACCATAAGTGAAAGACATTACCCTATTTCTCCCACGTAATCATCACTCACCCCTATACATGTTAAGTGCTGCCTGATTAATAAGAGCTAAAATTCAATAAGCACTTCCTTTATAGCAGGGACTATCCTAAGTGCTTCATATAAAGTATTACATCTAGAACTTCAGCAACTCTATGATTCAGATTCAATGTTTAGCTACCATTTTATAGGTGAGAAACTGCTTCATGGGGTAAGTGGTCATCATAAGATCACATCATAAGCGCTGCAGCCAGGACTCAAATTTACCTATTCTGCTTCAGAGACTACACTTTTAACCATTAATTCCATGATGCAATGCTGTCTCAACTGAAATGGGATTCCACCTTGGTGGCAAAGTCATTATGATCAAAATCAATGAGGCCGGCACCTCCCATTCAATATCCTCCCCATGCTGTCAGCATGACTTCTTGAACAGTGCAGATCTGATCATGACACTGGTATAAAAGTTTTAGTGATTTCTCTTTGCCTACAATATAAAGTATAGATCTTGAAGATGGCCTAAAGGGCCATTATCTTCCATCATCTGCCTCTCCATCTATATCAACTGCCACCTGCCCATGCCCTAGTGATGTCACTTGCAGTTCCACAACTGGCCTGTGCTGTTTGATGCTTTGAGATCTTCAAACTTTCTGCCCTGAACTATTCCTCCCCTCCTCTTAGTTAGCAAGTTCATGCACATCCTTCAGAACCTCTCCCAAGCATGTCCTGTGCATCCTTCCCTGACATAAATATCCTCTCCTCTGTTTGCTACCAACACATAGAACTATTTATCAAAATTATCATAGCCACTATTTTCAGCTCTCATGTGCCAGGCATAGTATTGAACACTTAGCATGTTTGCTGGGTACAAATATTGAACCACAGACAAAATTAAGGGAGAAATGTAACTGTTTCTTTAAAAAAAAAAAACTGACCATAATTTCTATTTTGAGACCTCATTCAGCTGGGAGACAGAAACTTAGTATCAGCCAATTCAGGATCCCCTCTAGCTCCTGGGGTTGCAGCTAAGTTGTAAGAAGCTTAGGCAGAGTCTAGGGGGTGTGTGTGTGTGTGTGTGTGTATGTGTATGTGTCTGGATGAGATTGAACCTTTGGTATCCTTGTCACCATTCCCCATGCTAGTGTCTGGTTGGTGTCTGGTGTCGGGATGTTGGTATCTGCAGCCTTTTCAGATGGATTAGGAATCTGTGCCCTCTTGGATTACCAGAAACAATTGGCCTCTCCTGAAACACTTTGGACTGGAAAGATTGGTGGAAGGTATAATACTCTCTCCAGCCCAGGTGTACCACACAGACATTTCTTTCATTCCCACTCCATGCTGGGCTCGCAGGGACTCTGGGACTGAGTCAGTTCTCCGGAGTCCTGCCTGGGACCAGGGCCCACATCCTTTGTGCCCTCAACTCTCTCTGCCTCTCTGGAGCTTTCATCTTGCCCCACATAACACTCCTAACTCCCCTCCACTTTCCCTCTGGCTCTCCTTGCCTTTCTTTGTCAGTCCTAGAAAGCTGTAATGTCTGCTGGGAAGAAAAACTGGCTCTCATTGAGTATTCTTGCACATCTTAAGTCGGGCACATGCATTCCTTTGTTCTATGAGTTCTGTTGTGTTCCCTTGTTTTTCTTTGGTCAGTGAATGACACTGACTGGGAAGAAAGATGAAGGTTACTGGAAAAGTCAATGTTATGAGTAAGCAGTTAATATCTCACTGTTACCTTGGCCCCAAACACACACACTCAATGATTATCCCATATTAATTTTTATAAAAACCTTCTGTGGAAGATGTAATTACCATTTTCACAGAGGAAAAACTGAGGCTTAGTGAGATCAACTGACGTCACCCCCAGCAGGCAAGATCTTGAATTCAGTCCACACTTTTGACCACCACACTCCACCATCCTTAGCACATGGGACTGAAATAATTTCTTTAGATACCTGGGTTTTCCACTACACTATGAGTTCCTTGAAGTTAGGGTTGGACCTCATCCATCTTGATATCCCTATCCCTGGCATATAACAGGTTCTCAGTAGGTGGCAGTTGAATTGAAATGGGTCAAGGAGAGAGAAAGGAAGGTAAGAAGGAAAAAAAAAAGGAGAATGAGAAAATTCCCTTATCTTAAGCTATTTGGAAACTTCCTGAATGATACTCTGCCAGCTAAAATATAAGTGGAATGAAAAGTTTGATGATTATCTAAGTCACGTCTAGCACTGAGCTCTCCTTATATTATGCTGTCAAATTATTCTAGCCATAGAAATTAATTCCTTGTCTCCAGGAAAGAAAAGGGTATAATGTGGTTGGTGACATAGCAATGACAAGTGAGGAAAATGTGCATATGTGAGCAGTGACCAGTGTGGACAGTTTTTACCAGTCAATGCAGTAATAGCTGATTTTTATTTACTTTTCTAGACAGTACCATCCAAGATGCTGGTGGCATATAAATCTGATAACTTGTGGAATTTCACAGCTTTCCATTAAAATTTTATCTGAAAGCCCTTGTTTTACCACATTACATAAAAGCCTCTGATAACAAGTATCATATTTATTTGCCCATGAATGTAGGTGAAGGGTAGAAGTTTTAGGCTGTGACATGCCCAAGTTACAGTCAACGTAGTTTTGCTGAATAGTTTTTTTTTTCATAATCATCTATTATTTTTTTAAAAAATTTTATTTGATGTTGTAACAGATAACTAGAACACAACATAAATGAAACCGTAAAGTTAATCATTTCCCTGCCCCACCTTTCCCAGGTAACTTATATTAACAGCCTGGGGTGTGTTCTTCCTTGGTCATGTAATGTTTGTGTTCTCGCACAAATTCTCATTCATAGAAGTTTGCTTTTTCTCCTTATAGTGTTTCTCCTGACCTCCTTCCTTGCCTTTACCCTCCAGCGAATTTCCCTTATTCTTTCCCCCTTTCTCTTCCCCATTCCTCCTCCATCTCTTTTCTCTCTCTCTTTCTTCCCCTTCTCTATTTTTCATTTTCTACCTTTTCTTCTTTCTTTCTCTGTTAGCCTTGGAGGACCCAGGCTCTTGGAAAATTGCATTTATCTTCAAGGTGTGACAGTTCAGTCGAATTTTGACTCTGACCATTTTTCTTGGGTTGTCTTATGCCTCAGCATAAGAAAGGAATACAAAAGGGTAGGCAGAAAAGTCAAATATTCAGTTAATCAAGATTAACTTATTTGATGGAACTACTTTAGAACCCAGGATGCTTTTTAAAGTTATTAAAATGTTTATTATACAAATGTAATTCAAAGAGTAAATCATGGTTCTTGTTTTTAAAAAATCCTCAAAGTCTATAGAAGTGTTTAAAACAAATGATAAATTTTTATTTATCTGCCAGAATTCTTCTCCCTGCAATGCCACTCTCCAAGAAGAGTTTAGCTTTCCTTCATGAAGTTTTTCTGGATATTTATAAAACATGTAACAAATATTGTATGTACTGGTGGATGTAGACAGCAAATGGGAAGCTTTTTCACTAGATAATGTGGACATCTCTCCATGTCAGCACATATAGGACCCCCTTCTTTCACTTTAAATGCTGCATAATATCCTTTGCAATTAATTTAACTATTTTCTACATGAACATTTAGGTTGCTTCCAATTTACAGGATGCATTTCTAATCTTTCAACCAAGACTTCCCAAAAAGAATGCTGTCAATTCTTGTCTCCTTAATGACTTGGGGCTGCTGACCTGAGTGACTGTTATTTAACCAGTGACCCCCATAGCCTTGACAGGGTCCTTTGTGTTCCGTGTCTCCATAAGGACAAGAACTTGCTGGCTACCTTCACCCTCTGAGGCTATCTCTGTAGGTCTCATTCTGCTAGTATTGTTGCTCTGTTCTTTCCTAACCTTTCTGCCTCTGTTTAAGCCTATACAGGTTTGATACAGGCTCCATGCGCATTGTAGTTGACTGCTGTGCTAACATACTTTGGTAGCACAGATAGTGAATAACTCTCATCTACCTAGTCCTCCTCTCTCTTTTCTTTGGGTTCTCACCTGTGCAAGATAGCTTTCGGGATAACAGCCAGGATGCATTAAGGCCTTTACTTGGGACCCCGGGGCTATAAAGAACAACAGAAAACCTGGAGGTGCTTTGGTCACTGTGAAACAGCTGCCACACAAAGAGACCTTATCCAGAGAAAGGGTGAGGCCAGTATCAACTCAGAGGATCTGGGGGCTCACTGGCCTATTTACGGGAAAAGACTGTGATAGAGATGTTAAAAGGTATTTGAAAAGACAAAGTAACTCTGAGACGCTGAAAGAAATTATAGAGTTTTCCTCCTTCATGTTCACTACATGAAATAGATCATTTCTAAGGGGTTGGCATGGCCTTAAATGCATTTCCCTAAAGTTTCCATTTTAACATCTTCTTCTAGGACACCTAGGATGGTTGTTCACTTGTTTTTCATTTTGTTGTGAGTGGTTCCAAAAAATCAAAATATTTATGAAAGTGAATATTATGCTAGAAGTCATATATTGTTCACAGTAAACCCCAACACCCATTTGAGAAAGCAGCACATCATTTGTTCCTCCTAATATTTTCTCTCCTAAGCAAACAATCTATGTTTCAAGTGTGTTCTTTCTTTGTAGTGTGTTGTTTATATTGGTCATTAAACAGTTCCTAAAACTGACTTTCAACTTATATATAAGTTGTTTCTCTAAGGTGTCAACATTGAAAAGAACAGTATAGAGCAGGGGTGTCCAATCTTTTGGCTTCCCTGGGACACACTGGAAGAAGAAGAATTGTCTTGGGCCACACATAAAATACACTAACGATAGCTGATGAGCTAAAAAACAAAAAACAAATCACACAGAAAAATCCCATAATGTTTTAAGAAAGTTCATGAATTTGTGCTGGACCACATTCAAAGCTATCCTGGGCCACATGCGGCCTGTAAGCTGAGGGTTGGACAAGCTTGGTATAGATGAACCAGGGAATTTATTGTATGACTGTGCCAAGAAAGAGTTAATAATTATTTAGCAAAGATTCCTACATTTCAAATAATTGTTTTTCACATCAAAGCTTTAGTTGTAATAATAGAAGGAATGTCAAACTGAATTGGTAAGAAATAATGGTAGACTATTTCTAAGTAAAATTTAGTAATATTTTAAAGTATAGGCTGGGCACGGTGGCTCACGCCTATAATCCCAGCACTTTGGGAGGCTGACACGGGCAGATCACTTGAGGTCAGGAGTTCGAGACCAGCCTGGCCAACATGGTGAAACCCATCTCTACTAAAAGTACAAAAATTAGCCAGGCATTGTGGTATGCACCTGTAATCCCAGCTACTCGGGAGGCAGGAGAATCGCTTGAACAAGGGAGGCAGAGGTTGCAGTGAGCTGAGATTGCACCACTGCACTCCAGCCTGGGTGACAGAGCGAGACTCCATCTCAAAATAAAATAAAAGAAAGTATAGAAGTAAGTAATGATAGCCTTTTTTTTTTAGAGGCAGCATCTTGCTCTGTTGCTCACACTGGAGTGCAGTGACACGACCCTAGCTCACTGCAGCTTCAAACTCCTAGGCACAAATGATCCTCCTGCCTCAGCCTCCCTATTATTAATAGCTAGGACCACAGGTGCATGCCACCACGCCTGGCTAATTTTTTTATTTTTATTTTTTGTAGAGATGGCGTCCCCCTATGTTGCCCAGGCTGGTCTTGAGCGATCCTCCCACCTCAGCCTCCCAAAGTGCTGGGATTATAGGTATGAGCCCAGCCTCATAGACTATTTCTAAGTGAAATTTAGTTGAATATTTTAAAGTATAACATATGTTACAAAACCAAATTGCCATAATAGATATAAAAAAAGCTAAACTTGTGAATAAATTGAGAACCCAAATAATGTATGATTTCTAGATATAGTCTTTTTAAATATACAATTAATTAAATGTATTAGACTTAAATTGAAAATGTATTAGACTTTAAATTAAGATGAAATAATTCAAAGAATAAGTGCTGAATCTAGAATTTTGAGATGTATGACAATAATCTGAAATTTCTAGAGCTTTTTGTCTGAAAAAAGATACTCATTCTCACAGGTCCCTCCCAACTAATCAACTGTAGTAAAAAAACAAACTTCTCAATATCTATATGTATACAATATGAATCAGACCCTCTGAATATACTAGATCCTCAATAAGCATACTCTGATGTGATTTTAAATATTTCTTACAGGTTATTATATTTATCTTTCACTGACATTTGGATTTGTAGGTTGAAATGTTTAAGAGAGAAGGGAGGAAACTGACTTGGCATAAATGCACACAGTGCTGTTCTGGCTGCCAGTGTTGTGGGTTCTGTCGCTGACTCCCTGGTTTTGACTCAGGACCACCTGCGGGACCTTGCACACCTCAATCTGGTGTACCTCTGTGCCGGTAGGTGCTGTGCTGCTCTAGGACCATGTTGGGGACTTATTCCAGTCTCTCTGGTCTTTCCTTCCCACAACACACTCCAGCACCAGAGGTGGCTTTGGCGAAGGAAAGGGAGCAAAAAATGATAACCTATTTAAAAACGTCTTTTGAAAAGTGTAAATTTTAATGGCATGTGAATCATCTGTCCATTAAAATGTTTAAAATAAAAACTTTTAAACAAAAGAAAAAATGTACAAATTACAAGTTCCAGACTGGCCATGCACACCCTTTCTAAGACAGGCTGTGCACTTTTTTCCTATGTGTAACTTTCTCACAAAATATTTTCGCATTTTTAAAGCTTTATTTCTTCATTAATATATTTGATTTTAATAAAAAGTAAAATGCTTTCGATTCTAATGTGATGCATTATTTCTGAAAGCAGTCTTAAGACAGGAACTAAAGGGCAGTGTGATTTTACAGAGAACATCTTTAATAGCGGCTGGGAGTTTACACATACACACACTTGATATGTGTAACTATTTCAGGTCATTCTTTCGTCTTGTGGAGGAAGGGACAGACAAGGAGAACTGAGGTACCAGTTGAGGAAACTAACCCCCAGCTCATGCAGAGAGACATTAGCATAATTTTGTATTGTTGCTGAAATTTCTTCATGTCTTACTTTTGATCCCATGAGACAAGTTGTTTGCTTCCATCTAAAAATATCGGATGATGCCTCTACATTGCAGATACAAGTTAAAAGTGTTTTTCCAGAATCTATGTTACAAAGGAAGCCCAGGGACCTCTGGTCATAGTGATGAATTTCACTGGTGTAACATCCATGCTGTGTGGGAGGTGAGATTTGGACCCAAACTGTGTTTTTAATCACCAATTTACAGTGATGTTTCACACAGAAGTAGAGGGATCTGTTCCACCCTTATGAGATTTCACCTGACCCAGAGCACTTAGAAAACAAGATAAAGCAGCAGCAGGAGAGGAGGCCTTATCTGTTCTGCCCACAGAGCTCCTGGCTGTGTTCTCCAGCTAATACTTCTTACTCCCCCCCACGCGCAATGGCAGCGGCAATGTGCGTTATAAACTGCAAGGGCTGACCACTTCTTCAAAGCTTAAGTTCTGGACATCACCTCCCTCTCCCCCAAACAAGATTGCCACAGGACACGAGGACACAGACCAAACCATATTAACCTCTCTGCTTCCAATGCCTAGCAACAATGTTTGTGGTTACCCCATGACTGTGTGACAGCTGTGTATGTGTTGATACCTGCTTGTGATACCATAGATAAAACAAAATACAATTTTAAGGAGGATAATACTTTATGGCAGGGAGGAGCCTGTCCATGAAGGTTTCAGTAAAGAGGTTTATTCAGTGGTTGCCGTGGCTGCTAATGCTCCTGCATTCTGTCAGGATATAAGAGCACAGACAAGTAAAGGCAAATGTGGTATCAGCTGTTTGGTAAGGGAGGTTTCTATTTCCTACCTAGTGAGGTCTTCTCTGTGTCTATATGCATATTTATTACCTTAAATATAGAACCTGGACATTTAACAACAGGGATTCTGCTTGAATTAGAATAAAGCCAATTTCAAACCTTACTGTTACTTTCATCTCTGGAGGTGACACGTGAGAGCAATTAAGAGAGGACTCTGAGGGGAAAAAATTCCTACCTCCGTTGAAAGAGGCTGGAAGAACCTTTGAAGAAAGATGAAACTTAAACTAGCACCATCCCTTCCTTTAGAATATTAACTGGACGCCTATATCATAAATGCAAAACAAATGCAAATGGATATATTTTCTAAAATTCCAAAGTTTGCAAAGCTGAATGCAAAATCTCTCGAAATTACAGTCATGACGACCGAAAGAATCACGTCTCTTGTCTAATCAGAGACGATGCTTATGGAAACAAAAACAGGCCCGGAAGGAAGGCTTCAGCGGCATTCACCACCACCTGCATCTCTGCTGTGACTTACGCTGAGAAGAGGGCATGCTGAGAAAAAGGATGGTTATTTTCCTTGTAATGCGAGCTTTTTTTTTTTTTTTTTAGCTGTGAACTTTTTACCTTGCTTCATTCATGCTTCATTTGATCAATTACTAACTGTATAGCCTCTGAAAAGCGAGCGCGGGCTTCTTAAAGTTGATATTTTGCTTTTGGATTCCTCTGCATTTTACAACGGGGGGAGGTTAATTAAGGCACCTTTCTGATTGAATGGGCAGAGGGACTGAGGGTGTGTGCTTCGGTCCGGTCCCCTTAATACCGTAAGGACCCAAGGACCGCGGAGGGGCGAGTGGAGCGCGACGCTTCCACCCCAGAATCCGTTTTCAAACCTTAGGGAGCCTTCTTTGCCATTGAAATGCAAATCCGGTCCTGAGCTCCCGGGCCAATCCGGGAGGCTTCCTGTGGGATTACCTGGTGGCGAGCGAGCGCCGAGCCAGCGCCGAGCCAGCGCGGCCCCTCGGGTGCGGCGGGCGCGGGGTGGACTGTGCGGGCCAGGGCGGGACGAGAGGTGGGCGAGCGCCCCGCACCCTCGGCGCGCCGCGCGGGATCAGCGTCCTCCAGCCGCGCTGCCCCGGCCCACCGTGCAGCTGTAGCCGCGGCGCGGTGGCGCGGTGGCGCGGTGGCGCAGGGCGCTGCTGGGCCGCCCATTGTTGAGTGCGTTGGGCCCCGCCGGCGATGCCCCGCGCCGCCTCCTCGGAGCGGCGGCGAAGTTTGAACTTGGCGTCGGCCTGGAGCCCCGAGCAGCCCGGGGGCGGCGGCCGCGAGGCGAGCGGCGATGGTGAGTGAGGAGGGCGGCTGGGCACTGAGAGGGAGGCGGGGGCCAGCCGGCTGCTTTCTGGAGCGCGTCTATTTCGGGCTCTGCGGCGACTCTGGAAAGCCCTGTCTCGAGGATGGCTCCCAGGGGCTTTCACGGCCAGCACCCCGGCTGATGGGGGCAGGTGGCGTGCTCCGAGGGTCTCCTGACACTCCTAGGCCTTGGCTTTTTATCAGAGAGGCAGTAGCTGCCACTCCAAGAGGAAAATAATTGTTGATTATTGACAGCATGAACACTTTTCGGAAGAAATGATCTGTGAAATATTTTAATTTTGATAAATTGCTTCCCACCAGGGCCCCTGCTGAGTTGAGAACTCCTTGCCTTTCTTAATTTTACTGGATTTGTTTCTGTAGGAAAGGCTCCTGAAGTGCGTTGAGGGGCACGCCTACCCCCAACCCCCACTTGCTCCAGATCTTAAGACAGTTACTTAAATAGTGTGTTCCTTGTGCTGCAGCAACACTTAAATCATGAAAATGAAATTCTACCTGACGCTCGCTTTACTCCGAATTGCCAGAGGAATAAAACTTTTGCTGGTGGGGGAGGGGAGTGGTTACAAAATTTCAACACCTGGAGCACTCTCTGGGGGTGGGATGTATTTCTCTTCCTCTAGGATGTATTTTGGCATTACCTTTTTCCCCTCTCCCTTTAAATAGTAGTGTTGTTGTGGCGCACTGTGTGCACGGGAGCTTCTGCACTGGGAGCAAATGGGTGCCCTGCATGCGGGTCATCTCCATGGAGAGATTGCTGTGATATCGGGGGTGCAACAGGAAGTCCTAGCACAGAGGCTTCCAGAGAGAGTTCTGTGCATTTTCTGTTTTTAATTAGTTGTTTTAAAGCCTAGTTAAATGTCCGTTTCCAGTTAAAAGCACCCTGGTCGGATATATGGCTAGATCTTTCCCCCAAATAATTTCACCAGAAGTTGGTTTACATTTTAAATTTATTTTGATGGTTACCTTTTTTTTCTGGTTATAAAAATATTACACAATCGTTGCAGAAAAGGTGTAATTTACAGAGAAAGAAATAAACTCTTATAACAACATCTATGTTTTGTTTGCTAAGACCTAGTTTTTCACAGAATCCTAGTCATTTGAAAACTTTTCAGCTATGGACTTTTTTTTTTTTCTCCATTGCTAACAATCCTGGTTTAGGAACTAAAGCTAGGAATTGACAAGGAAATAAACTTACTTAAAAAAAGTTATAACCAACAATAACTTATTCACATTGCCCATGAGTTGGAACAGAATTTATTGTGGCAATTTCTCTTGAATCAACTTCCCACATCTGCTCCCAGCAAATGGTTTCTGTTTGTACAGCCTATTTTGTAAATACATCTCTCTACCATTAAGGCGAGGTGCCCAAACACATACCCCTTTCCAGTGCTTGTGGCTTGGCTCATATGGTTAATATGTTTATTGGCTTCTGCATCAGAACTTCCTCACCATACATTTGATAAAACCCTGGAGAAGGTTACCAAGGGATGTTGTAGAGAATTCACTTCCCTGGAGATTTTAAGAATAGGATAAACATCCATCTGCCTAGGATGGCTTCAGTGCAGTACTGTCTGGATAAAGGAAGACTAGGTCACTACTCTGAACCTCAAAATTGAGGAATTCTAAAATTTGTTTAGAATTCCTCAATTTTGACCTGGGACCAGGTCCTCTGTGACCTGGGACCAAAGCAAATTAAGGTTGCCAAAAGTACCTGAGCCCAGTAGGAGGTGGAGCCCTGTTTTGATTTATGTGAAACAAAGGTCTTCTTTTGGTAACAGATATGTTAAATTATTCTTAGGAGTTACCAATCCTTTTCTATTATGGATAGAAAATCAACAATGATTTAACTGCTTTCTGGGAAGGTATAGGTGAATTACAGTATAAATTCTGTGATTTTAAAGTAAATGAACTGATTCATGGGAATTAAAAGTTTTGCCTGAAAGGTGGGCAGGGTGTGTGTGAAGAGTGTGCCTGAGTTTTCTCCACTTTTAACCTAGTGTTATTTTTAGAATCCTGTCTTATGTGTTAAATCTGGTTACATTTTTAAAACATCAACATTCTACTGTCTCTTCAATGTTTATTCTTGCTTTCCCTTTTCATGCAGAACCCATACAGACCTTTGACCAAAATCAATTATTCTTGTAAGTTCTGTTCGAGGATGTTTCCCTGGAGTCCCGCAGTGCTGAGGTTTTGCTGGTGACTTCCAGAAGGTCAGGATTTCATGGGTTGCCGCTTCTTCTGACTTTCTGTTTGACAGAAGTATCCTGTAATTCTAACCACTGTGTGACCTCAATTGCCTTGACACCTTCCTCCCCTTCTGTAGTATCACTTGAACAGGAGCTGTTTCGTCCTGCAGGATCACTGAGAGGGGTTCACTTTCTAGGGAAGGTCATGTCAGAAAGAAGATTGGGAGGTAGAGCCTGGTGGCTGGGCAGTCTTCACCTTGCCTGAATGAGCAATGCCTCCATTTCACAGCCTTCAGCTTGTGGGATTTCTTCATGCATGTCAGAAACTAGTTTTCTTATGCTGTTGTAACACCCAAAGAAGGAATAGGGGCATGAACAATGGTCATTCATTTATTCAGCAATCATTTACTGTGTGGGAGGCATCCCAGGAACTGGCGATGGGTTCCCTGCCCTCAGGAACTCGTCTTATAAGAGGCAAAATAAAACATGTTAATAAGCTGGTGCCATTCTGAAGGTGTAGAGTACAGGGGTTAAGAAATTAAGTTTGTTGTAAAGTTAAACATACACCAACCTATGACCCAACATTTCCACGCCTAGGTATTTACCCAAGATAGGTGAAAACAAATGTCCACCAATGACTTGTACAGAATGTTCATAGCAACCTTATTTATAACGACCAATACCTGGAAACAACCCTACATCCATCAACAGGAAAATGGGTAAAGAAACAGTGGCACATCCATACAATGGAATACCACTCAGCAATCAATGGGAATGAACTCTTGATACAAAAACCTGGATGAGTCTCAAGAGCACGTTAACTGAAAGCAGCCAGATACAAAATAATAATAAGCAATTCTATTCATGAAGTGCTAGAATAGGCAAAACTAATCTATGACAGAAGTCAGTGGTTGCCAGTGGGTAGGGACTGACTAGAAAGAGATAAGAAGGGATTTTCTGGAATGATGGAAATGTTTTATGTTTTGTTTTTCGTGATGGTTTCATAGGTATACACAATTATCCACACCCATCGAACTGAACACCTAAGACCTGTGCATTTTATTGTATGCAAAGCATTACCTGAATTAGAAGAAAAACTTAGGTTCTAGAGTTACACAAGAGTACACATCCCACATCTGCCTCTAGGCATATATTACCCTGGACAAGATATTAAATAAATACCTCTGAGCTGCAAGACATTGGACAATAATAGAACATCTTCATAGGGTTGTTGCAAAGATTGAGTTAATGACTGAAGGTACTTAGCTTAGTAAGAACTCAATAAATGTCAACTACTATTTCCAGGCACTGTGATAAATATAATATGTGATTTTGGAGTTGATGAAAAAGTATTTACACTTTTGTGGAAGCCATATCATTTAAGATTATCAAGGATCTTATATTAACTGGTATCCTTATCATTATTACTATGCATACCTTCATTTTGATAAGTTTTTTTTTTTAAAGCAACAAGACAGAGTCTTGCTGTGTTGCCCAGGCTGGAGTGCAGTGGCACAATCTTGGCTCACTGCAGCCTCCACCTCCCGGGTTCAAGCGATTCTCCTGCCTCAGCCTCCCAAGTAGCTGGGACTACAGGCACATGCCACTATACCCAGCTAATTTTTTTTGTATTTTTAGTAGAGACCGGGTTTCACCATGTTGGCCAGGATGGTCTCAATCTCTTGACCTCGTGATCTGCCCGCCCCAGCCTCCCAAAGTGCTGGGATTACAGGCGTGAGCCACTGCACCTGGCCCTTGATGAGTCATTTTTTAAGGTTGTGGGGATTTAAAATGTGAAGTTCTTGTGTACGTGATCAAAATACTACTGGGGTTTGGTTTTGCCAGCAGAAGTAAACTCCAAAGAGAGGAACTACGCACTAGGTAAACTCCTTTTTTTTTTTTTTCCTGAGGACTGATCTGAGGACTGATTTAATGATGATTGTCGAAGCTGAGCTCCCAGATGAGGCTCACAACATCTTCTGGGAATCCAAATGAAAGGTTAACATACTATATTCTCTTCCCAAAGATGTAGGTAGAAAAAAAAAACAAAACTCGATCTCTCTATCAAAATTAACGTCATGCTTTTCAGTAAAATGCTTTGGACAGAGTGGTAAATTTATAATAGTTTATTTAATCTATTAAGCTTCAATGATTTAATTTAAGTTCAACAAAGCATTTGGGAAAGATGTTATATATTTTGCCAACTCCAAGTGAGGCATTTTGTTGTTGGGTTGGTTTAATTCATTCAGTAAACATTTGTCAAACATTTACTGAGAACGCATTAGCCTCTGGGAATTCAATGATGAATAATAAGACATTGTACCCTCAAGGGTTCATAGACACTCCAGCCACAAGTGTGAATGTGTACACATTTCTTTTGGAATTTTTCTCAGAGCAGAGAGGTCTGTCTCAGGCTAGTCTTTTTGTTTGTTTTTTTGTGTTTTGTTGTTTGTTTTAAAAGCTCCTGCTTACAGTGGAGGTTTAAAATCCTGGTTCTTTTAATTGATGTTATTTTCTTAAACATTGGCATTTCTCATTAAGGCTTCACTTGTTATTCCTTACTAAAAATAGCAAAAACAAAATGGTCTTATATAAAGGCAGTTGAGTACAGTGGAAAGGTCAGAGACTGTGCAAGTAGAATGACCTACGTTTGAATCTGAGCTCTGCTACACTAGTAATTTGGAGAGTCCTTTAAGCAGCTGTTTCCTCATCTGCAAGATGGTGATAATGATACCTTAAGAGAGGTATTAATATTTATTAGGTTAAGGCTGTTATAAGGATTAAGTGACAGAATACATGTAAATATAACTAGGATGGCACCTGATAGGTGTTAATTCCTAACATTTATTGAGTACTTACTAGGAGTCAAGCACTGTCTAATACTTTTTGTGCTGGCTGATTTTATCTTCCTCACACTCCTATGAGGCAGGCACTGTTACTATCCCCTTTTAAAGGTGAGGAAACCAAAATCATAGGTTAAATAACTTGCTGAGGGCATGGAGGTGCCAGGGTTAGTACCCAATACCATCCTGTCAATTAATGGATGAGGTCCGTAATAGATGTCAACTATCTTTCCCTTTTAGATATGATTGTTTTATACCAATAAGTGGAACTAACTAGTGGCCTGCTTATGGCTGCATGCAGATTAATACTGGTGGTGGGGGATGGTTGACTCCTTGAATATGTTCTTAAATGGTTAATGGGTCTACCACCTTTGGGGGTTTGTGGGATGCTTGTAGGAAAGGCTCTAATGAACATGTCTTTTCTTTTCCCAGCCCCTCACAAGTCCACCTGTGAGGTGGTCCTCTCTGACATTGTCCGTTGCTCCTTACCCCCAATGACTCCAATTAGGAAGTCAGTCGATTTATTTGTGAACAAAAAATTGGAGAATCATGGCTGCCTATTAGAATTTGACCTATGCTTTGTGAGGTCTATGTAGGGATGGACATAGATGCAATATTTTCTTGGTCTCCAAAAAAATAGCAAGGTAAGAAATGTGCCCCAGAGCACTGTTACAGTAAGAAGAAAAGTCTACCATTGATCCTGGATATTTCATATTTCCTATTTCCATTGGCATTTTCTCAACTCCCAGATGCTGGAGAACCTTGAGCTAAAACTTAAATAAAAATAAGTTCCAAATGGTACGTTGAAAACGCTACTGATTTAATGAAGACGAAGTCACCTTGACCAATTCATTAAAATAATGTATAGATGCCCAGGGGAAAATGTAATTAAATAAATATGGATCCTAGTATCTGTTCCTATATGAGCCTTTTCACTTAGTTTCTCCCCCAGAGTCCTGAGTGTCGTGGAAGATACTCTGGATTATTGGTCCTGACATCAAAGCCTCTCCATTGCAGTGTGGAGTTAGCTAGGCAGCCAGAATCTCAGGACCATTTCCTCAACCACTCAAGTGGTGCCACGTTGGTCTATTTCCAGACCCATCGAAGAAGCCCCTCAGCATGCAGAGACCTTTGGAGACACTGGACTGAAACCAGATGGTGCAGAAAGAAGCCCCTAAGCAAAGTGTTGCTTGCAGCCCTGTATTTGAAGGAGTGCCACTGTGTACCAATTATGTCCATCCAAATAAGCCGTATTATTTTGGGGCAAAATGACTGGGAAATGAAATTTTTAGGACTCTGCTCTCTGATGGGGAAAAAATAAATCTGGAAGAAGAACCTACAAGGATCTTAGCTGTCTGCTTGTCTCTGACACTCTCGAGGCCTTGTGCCAGGCTGCTTTGCTGTGCAAAAGCTCCACTTCAGTCTTTTAGTCTGACTCACAATAGCCGCACATGGTTGAAGTTAGGAGAATTGCAGGACTGTCACTTGAAGTCCCTCTCAGCCTCTTCACCATTGCCCCCAGCCTCTTTCCCTCTAACATTAAGCCCTTTGTGTCGGTTCCCATGGTTACCTCCTCACTACTGGCAGCTGGAATGTGATAGTGAGAGGAGGCTGCCTCCCCTACTGAGCCAGGTCTGGCTGGGGCGGAGGCCATTGATCCGCAGCTGGATTTGTGAAATGGGGTCACAGTCCAGTACCTTCTCTTTGTCGTGGGTTCTGTACCTTTCCCAGGCTTGACATATCAGGGTTGCAGTGGGAGGGGACATGGTGGGTGATGGACTGCTTACAGGACATGTCCTGTCATAGGGTGGCCTGGCCTGGCTGTCCCTGACCTGCCAAACTCCTCCCTGAGGTCACCCTTCCATGTGTGAATGCCCATTGAGGGGGAAGGGGCTGCTCTGCTTGGTCAAATAAAAATGATGACTCACTTCCCTACCTGCTTTCTGCTCAGATTCTGTTCCCAATACCATCTGTTCTTAAGTTAGTCAACATTAACAAGGGTGGGCTCCAGTCTGGAAAGAATTTGCATCAAAGGCATGTTTTCACATCCAGCTTGGAAGACCAGGCAGGCTCTGGGAACTGGGGGATAGCATAGGGATTCAAGGTTCAAGACGAAAACAAAACTAGCCGAGAGGTTTTTGTTGTTGTTTTTATAGGAGACAGGGTCTTGTTCTGTTGCCCAAGTGGGGTGCAGTGGTGCAATCATATCTCACCGCAACCTGGAACTCCTGGGCTCAAACAATCCTCCCACCTCAGCTTCCTGAGTAACTAGGACCACAGGCACATGCCACCGCACCCAGCTAATTAATTTTTTTTTTTTGGTAAGAGATGAGGTCTCACTGTGTTGCCCAGGCTGGTCTCAAATTCCTGGCCTCAAGTGATCCTCCCACCTTGGCCTCCCAAAACACTGGGATTAAGGTGTCAGCCACTGTACTCTGCCCCGAGAGCTTGTCTTGAAGTTATTTCCTGACATACTATTTGGAGGCTTCTTAAATTCCTTCTCATTTAGAGTCTGGTGGGCCCCAGAGTTGAGGCAGGACTTGGAATTACAGGTGGAAATTAAGCAGCCGTGGTGGTGAGGGTGAGGGGAGGTAGTTTCTAGTAGAAAGCACCAAAAATCAACACTCCTGAGGAATTCAATACTGGAAGAATTGTTATGCTCTTCTTGGAACAAGGCAAATCTGTTTTCAGAGATCTTTCAGCCCTGTAGGTATCTAACTAAGCACTTAAGTGATGCGATTGTGGGAGAAGGCAGTTAAGGGCACACTCTGGAGCCTTATAATAGGTTGGGTCCAAGCTTTACCATTTCCTTTGTGATCTTGAGCAGGTTATTTAAGTTACGTTTGCTTCAGTTTCTTTTTCTGTGAAATGAGGACAGCATTTCAGAGGGTTGCTGTAAAGATTAAATTTGTTATGTAAAAATACTTTGCATGTTGTACAGCCAGCACAGGTGCCAATTGTAATGTTTTTAAATGTTTTGAGAATGTCATGCTAAACTGAGGACATAGATTTTATCAGTCCTACTTTGTGGTATGTATGTCAGTGGGTCCAGAATTCCCCTGGAGAGCACAGGAAAGTGCTGGGGTGAGCAGGAACATACAGGATGAGGAAAAAAAGAATTCAAGTGTTTATGACACTACCCTATAGTAACTAAGAGAAAGGAAAAATGAAGGGGATAAGTAGAAAATCAGCCCATGGAACTATAGTCACAAACACTTAGAAAAGGTCTACTGTAAGCTGTAAACCATTACTTTTCCACAAATGGGCTGCAGTTTGGTACCTTGATGTCCATGTAAATTGTGCTCCCAAAGAATATAAAGTAACCACTGGGAAAAGCTGAGTCCCCCTTTGGGTGATAGCAAAGGTTGGAAACATTTCGGTTTGATATTTGGAGGCATTTAAATAGCATGGAATGTCTATTATATACCCTAAAAAGCAGAACGAATCTTGGATATTATGGACACAAATGCATTTGGCACGAGCTTAAAAAAAGTGCATGTGAGCTTCTTTCTAAGACCCAATAATCCTCTTGGGCAAAGTAAGGATTAGGCCTCCCTCACAAACAAGGCAGGGAGTTCATTTTTGCTAAGATTCCTCAGCTGATGCCAAATTTAGCAAGGGACCCATTTTTTCCCAATGAATGACAATCTCCATTTACATTTTTAATGTCCACTCCTTTAGGCAGGTCTAGGGCTGGAGCAACTTATTTGCATATGGATGGGAGACAGGACCCTGGCTCCTACAGACTACATTGGGACCCTCAGAGACCTTCCTGAGCCAGAGTCCCTTTACCTCACTCACTTACAAAAGGGGAGGGGTCTCCTACCCCAGAGCCTGAAGTAGGAAGGACTCAGGGGCTGAAAAAAGCTGGGGCCAAACTCATTCTGTTTTAAAGACAGCCTTGAAGATGCATTCACCAACAGCCATCCCTGCCTAGTGCCTGCGACTCCTGCCAGTGAGAGGTGGCCTCTAGGCAGCTCCTCTAGGTTAATTCTGTCATCCTTGACCTTGAGGAGCCCTTTCTTTCACACCACTCACTGGGTCCTCTATATCTATTCCCAAGGAGCTCAGGTAATGCCCTATATTTCCTGTTCTTATCTGCAAAAAAACCCCTCCACTTTGGATTTAAATATTTATATTCCTCCCCAAATGTTTTGGACAATTTGTAGTTGCCCTTTTTAAGGAATTAACCCATCAAGACACCACCATCCTGTCACCCTCCCCATGGTGACTTTCCACATCCATCTCCCTTATGCAGGCCATGTTGATTGAACAATGATAGCACCTGTCTTGCAGTGGTTATTAAGCCACAGGGTAGATAATACTTTGTCCCCTTTTTACAGATGAGGTCCTGAGGTTCAGAGAGAATAGTGGCCAGGAACTGGCAGAGATCAGATTAGAACCCAGGTTGATCCAGCTACAAATCCTTTGTGTGCCTCCCCAACAAGACTGGAGGTCAGAAGCTGTCTTTTATTCTACACCAATTCCAACTCGGAGCCTGCATGTAGAACATGCTCATCCCTTGTTGATGTAGGTACGCAGATCATGTTTTCTCACTTGGGATTTGCCAGGTAGGCCCTCCCCCTGCTTTTTACCTTTGGTTCATCAACTGTTAAAGGTAAAGGGACCCCCAGGCTCATCTGTACTAACCTCCTCATTTTACACATGAGAAAATAGTAGCCCAGAACATGAAAATGACTTGCTCATAGCAATTACAGAGACGGCCTTGTGCAGGTGTCCTGGCTGCAGGTCCAGTAATGTTTCCTGCTATAATAGGGTATGTATATATGGCCTTTTAGAGGGTCTACTTAACCATCCGTGCTCCCTTCCCTGATGTTTTGTGGGAACAGGGAAGAAGGATTACCAAATCGACTTTCCTGCTTTACTTCCACCATGCTTGTTGCATGTTCTCTTTCTTGCTCCTTTCCACAAGTAGCTCCTTTCCAAAGTGCTTTTCTGGAGATGATTAATGGTACTACACCATGCAGCATAGTCTAGGAGAGGCATGTCAGAGGTATTTGGACTGGGATGTGTTCTATGTGACCCCAGCTTTACCCTTTGATGAGACTCCCCTGATGCAGGATGTTAGCCCTTTGTGGCTTCAGCTGAGGGTCTGAGCGTTGGCTGAGTTATATTCACACTGATGTAGTCCAAGCAGAATATCAGCAACAGAGCTGTACTCTGGGAAGACAGTAATTCCCATTCGAATGAGACAGGATAGATAACTGCAGGGAACCCATCAGGAAGCTGGCCTCGTGTCCACTCGGCATATTTTTATTAACCAAATACTCATTGGGCATCATCCAAGGAAGAGAACCATATGGGGCCAAGGAAGAAAGGAGAATCTCAAGTAAGATTAAGACTATGACATCATAGTTAAGAGCATAGACTTTGTCATCAGCCAGATCTGGAGTCAAATTCTTTTTTCACCAGCATTTGGACAAACTTCCTGCACTTCTTTGAGTCTGTTTCCTCATGAATAAAGTAGGGACTAATAGCAGAAAGTCACCTGCCTTCAAGGTTGGCTGTAAGGATGGTAAGAAGCTGTGCAGAAACAGTTTGGCCCCCAGCCTGGCTCAGAGCACTCCATAAGGTAATGGCAACTTTGAGGACTGATGCTTGGATACCTGCCCTCCCTGGGGCATGCGACTGGGGGAAGCAAGTGTCTACACAGACTGTGTAAAAGTGAATGACAAGGAGAGGGAGGCATGCTGAGTGTGGGCTGCTCTCATGGTCTCTTTTCCCAGGACTTATGGCGTGTATGTATATATTTATTCAGTTAATTTTGCCTTTCTTCCCATTAATTTATAATTCCACAAAGGGAAGGATCGTGTCTGTTTTGCCACGAGTCCAGTGCCTAATCCAATGTGTGGCCTGTGGTTAGCCCTTAGCAATAGTTGATTGAATGAATGGATGATTGGGCTAGGTATAGATGTGACTAGGCTCTGGGTTTCAGCATGAAATATCTTTTTTCTTTCTTTCTTTCTTTCTTTCTTTTATTTATTTCTTTATTTTTGAGACAGAGTCTCACTCTGTCACCCAGGCTGGAGTGCAGTGGCATGATCTCAGCTCGTTGCAACCTTCCTCCACCTCCTGGGTTCAAGTGGTTCTCATGCCTCAGCCTCCTGAGTAGCTGGGATTACAGGTGTGAGCCACCACAACCAGCTAGTTTTTGTATTTTTAATAGAGATAGTGTTTCACCATGTTGACCAGGTTGGTCTCAAACTCCTGACCTCAAGTGATCTGCCTGCTTCGGCCTCCCAAAGTGCTGGGATTAGAGGCGTGAGCCACTGCACCTGGCCTTGAAATATCTATCTTAATATATCCTGCATCATTTCAGCAGTGTGACCGGCGCTAGAAAGTTCTTCTAGGGGCAGGAATGCTGTCTGGGTGTCAGGGGTAGGGACTTCATCATTTCTCTAGATCTAGGGACAGTTGGACTTGAGAGAGGGGTCTCATCTGAATTTCAGTCAGTCTACTTTCTTCTTCTGAAGCTTTCCCTTTAAAGAGGCTTTTGGTATTAAATGTTTGCTACTGTATCAATGGACTTTTAGGATCACAGAATCCAAAGGCAGTATGGAACAAGAGAGCTTAAAAATTAGAGTATGGGACCCTGCTGTGCCAGTCGTGTGGCTTACAAGTCCTGGCCTTGAGCGAATAACTGTCCCTCTATGAGGCTGTCTCTGCATCTGTTAAATGGGGATAAATAATACTTGCTTTACTTGCCTTTTAGGATTATTGAGGGCCAAATGAAATAATGTTTGGGAAGTGCTTTATAAGCTATAATCTGGTATTAAAGTAATGAATAATGGTTCGCTGTAGAGATTTGCATTGTTCTCTGGGAACACTAGTCTGTTACTGTAGGCTAATGATAGAGGATAGGGAAAGAAAGGCCTAGACTGAATTTTTCCAGGAGGTATTTGTCTCTCTCTACTGATACTAGTTTCACAGGAACCCTGCTTCTTCCTCCACTGGCTATTTTCAGCAGTTATTGGAGTTCCCAAAGTAATCCCCTTCACCAACTAGTGTGGAGTCTTTCTGCTGCCCACATATGCTCTCAGGATAGGCACTTCCATTTCCTAGAGAAGACGTTCCTTTAAAAATGTAGAAAATTTAGACCCTTAGACTCATTCTATTAAGAAAAAATAAGGCTAATTTTACTATTTTCTGATAATTAAAATAATAAACATTAATTGTAAACAATTTGCAAGACATAGAAAAGAGAGAAGAAAAATAGTACCCATAATCCTGTCACCCAGTAGTAACATTTTGGAATACTTGCTGGTGTTTTGTTTTTATGCATATGTTTTATCTCATATGAATAACAAAAGAGTGATGTGGAAAAATGACAGGCATACATGGTTTGATATGTGGTAGATACCTACCAAAGTATACAAAGCCCAGTAATCCTAAAAGGAATCTAATGGGGTAGGTAGTGGAGAGGGTGAGGCCTTTAGCCATAGCTCTTTCTACTTTTTAATTTAATTTTTCTTTTCTTCTTTACAATAAGGATGATTATTGCCTCAAATGATAAGAAGATTAACTGAATTACTGTTTTTAAAGCACAAAGAATCTGGTACATACCATGTGCCCAGTAAATGTAAGTTTCAGTTCTACGGGTAAAAATTTAATAATTATTGCCAGGCACTGTTCTGATTGCTTTATACATATTAATTCATTCAAGCCTCACATCTACCCTTTGATGAAGGTGCTATTAGTATTCTTATTTTATAGGGGAAGAAACAGGCATAAGAGGTTAAGTGACCTGCTCAAACACCTTCCTAGGTGACAGAGCCAGAACAGGACCCCAGGCAGCTGGCTCCGGAATCCACATCGTCCATATACATTACACAGCCTGCTGCTTGTTGGAGCTGTCTTAAGATCTAGGCTCTGAGTGCTTGTAGCTAGGGGCACACCGCTTCCATGAAGATATCATCTGTTCACTATAAAGCCCTTGTGAGAGCCCTTGGTTTTCTTATGCACTTGTCCTGGGCTACTAGCTGTGTCAAAGGGCTCAGTGGGTAGAGGGACTGATGTCAGCAGTAAACTGAAGCAGATTAATATTTATTAGGCAGGTTAAAAGATCTGGCAGGTCATTTGGCCTTTTCTCCTATCCACCCTTTCCTCATCTTTCTGCAAGGTTGACATAGAGGTCATTGGCTAAGATCTGGAGATAATTAAGCTTATGGTTTCAGAAAGAGTCAGAAATATGCTGAATGTTACTGGGGTATATTGTACACCTGGATTTGTTTGGCAAGTTTCAGGGGGAAATCAAGTGAAAAAAAGCAGCAGCCAGAGCAGGAGGTGCAAATGGACAGAGGTTTGAGACATACAAAGTGCATCTCTGCAGAGCTGAAGGGTTATGTGTGGCCCTCCTGTAATAAAACAAGCTGTAGACCAGGGTAGGTAAGCAGAAAGACAGGAGGAGGCTTTAAGTACAAATGAATGGCATGCCTATGACTAAAACACTAGATAGGATACAGGCCTGAGGGCATGCAGAGGGAGCTTCCTAGATGGTAAATAATGACTTAAAAAGGAAAAAAGATGAGTAATGAGAGGACAGGACCCAGAAGGTTAAGACTTAAATGTGTAAGTTACAAAAGGTCAGTAACAGGAACAAGGGGGCCTTTTAAAGAAAGGGTAATTCATTGAGATGTCTGTGAAACGGCTGATCAATGGTCAGTTATCAGAAAATGAAGAGCACCTATGTTTGGCTAAGAACAGAAATCTGTGCCTGAGGGCATCACTTCTTAAAATCTTCTTCAGACACTGAAAAAGCTTCTAATCCAAGGCCTTTTCAGCCTCCTGGAGACTCAAGAGAAAAAGTGCTGAGAAACCTACAACTATGGCATTAGAGACCTGCAAACCCAGGAGAAGGGGGATGACAGGATAGAGATGCAATAGTAAGGCTAACTTCATGGATGAAGGACACAGAGTAGAAGGAAAACTTGAAAACCAAGAACGTGGCTTTAAATAAGACAAATTGCCACATGAATGAGGGTACACACCCAACATAAATCAAAAGGAATTTCTCCAAAGGATTCTGAGGACAAACTTAGCCCTGTATAAATGCATCCTGTCTACTTAATCACAAAAAGCATTCTGATTGCCTCCAAACATAAGGCAACAAAATTGCACTGAGCCATACCAGCTGTTTGTCGAAGGGGCTCTGCCACAGTCTCCCAACTCCCAACTTTTCTTGTCTGTCCCAAGAAAGCCTGCCGCTAATGAGATGGATCAAAAGTTAGGGCTAGATTCTATTTTCAAGAAGAAATCAACTCAGAGCCTGATCTAGAAAGTAACTAGAAGAAAAGAAGATCCCACATTTCCCAAAATAGATATTATGAACAGTTTAATGCCCTTATGGATTTAAGGACATAGAACTTTGTTTTGGATGCATTACAATTATTTCCTTTACAGGTTCCTATGATTCACTCAACAAATATGCATTGTGTGCCTACCATGAGACACTCACTGTGCTAGGCCTTGGGTGTGTAGAAGTTTCAAAAAACAAGGCCGAAGAAAAGCCAGAGGTGGACCCTGACCTGGCTGAGCTTATGTCTTAACAACGAAGCAGACAATGCACAAGTGAACAATTTCATGTGGTTATAAGTGCAGTAAAGGGAAAGATCGGGTGCCAGGAAAGAGTATTTGCATTAGATAAGGCAGTCTCCGAGGAGGTGATGTTCCAGTTGGGAGCAGAAACTAAGGAGTGGTCAGCCAAGAAATGAATTGGGAAGAATATTCCAGGCTTAGAGAACAGCATGTGCAAAAAGCAAAGAGCTTGGCAAGTTTGGGGAACCTAAGGAAGGCCAGTGAGGTCAGAATGCAGTAAGGGGAAAGGTTGAAGGAGGGGCAGGAGCCACGTCACCAGAGACCTCGCAGGCCAAGTAGGGGAACCTGGATTTTATCCAAAATGCATAAGGAAGCTACAGGATTTCATTAGGGAATGACATCATCCATTTACATTTTTTGAAAGGCTGCTGGGTAGACACCGGATTGGAGGGGACAGAAGTGGAAGGGGGAGGCCAGTGAGGAAGCATTCCCTCCTGGATGAAACATAACAAAAAAGGAGGAAATGGCTGATTCTAACAGACAAAACCAAGCACTTCCCTAAGGTTGTAACAGACCATGCCAAGGAGACACGATTCCTCCATCTCACCCTCCCCTTTAAGGATAAAATAGAAAAATGCAAACTCAATAGAAACCAGGAAGCAAAGGGACCTGGAGAGACCATGCCTAATGGCTCAGTTCCGTGTCTTTTACTCCAGTTTCCCCAGCCTTCCCTAATTTGTACAGTGTTCAAGAGAGCCCTAAGGAACGGAATGATCTGGAACCCTTTCTTTTGTATTGGCTGAAACTCAGTTCAGAAAGCAGTTAATGGGTACTATTAAAATACCAAATAGGTTGGGCATGGTGACTCATGCCTGTAATCCCAACACTTTGGGAGGCCAAGGTGGGTGGATCACTTGAGCCCAGGAGTTTAAGACCAGCTCAGGCAATGTAGTGAGACTCCGTCTCTACAAACAACAACAACAACAAAACATTAAAAATCAGCCTGACATGGTGGTGCATGCCTGTGATCCCAGATACTTGGGAGGCTGAGGTGGGAGGATCACTTGAGCCTGGGAGGTCGAGGCTGCAGTGAGCCAAGATTGTGCCACTGCACTCCAGCCTGGGTGACAAAGCAAGACCCTGTCTCAAAAACGAAACAAAACAAAAAGCAAATAAGAAAGCAGTCAGTATATATTCTGGAGTTATGAATATTGGGTGGCAGGCAGAGCAAATATGAATGTCCTCATCATGGGAAGTAGAAGAAATATGTGGGTGGCTGGCCTGGCTTTCTTGTTTAACTGTCTGGAAGAAGAAAGATCATACTACAGTATATTTTTTTAGCCTCTGCTAAACTTTCTCAGGTCAGCTTTGATTCCTAGCTCTTCACTCGTAGTGGTAATATTGAGATATAGATACTGGAGAACAGCAAGAAACATAAACATAAAACAGCTCCAAGAAATGTCTTGTTAGTTTTGCCAACAAGTTAACTTGTGAGTTAAAAGGATATAGGAGGAAAGAAAGGCTGCAGATCTGTTGAACATTTAGCAGTACAGTCGACCCTTGAACAACACAGGGGGATTGGGGATGCTAACTCCCTAGAGTCAAAAATCCATTTACAACTCTTGACTACCCTAAAACCTAACTACCAATAGCCTACTGTTGACTGGAAGCCTTACAGTTGATTAACATATTTTGTGTGTTGATTAACATATTTTGTATGTCATATGCATTACGTACTGTATTCTTTCAACAAAGTATGCTAGAGAAAAGAATGGTTTTTGTTTTGTTTTGTTTTGTTTGTTTTTGAGACGGAGTCTCCGTCTGTTGCCAAGCTGGAGTGCAGTAGCGCCAGCTCAGCTCACTGCAACCTCCACTTCCCGGGTTCAAGTGATTCTCCTACCTTAGTCTCCCGAGTGGCTGGGGTTACAGGCATGTACCACCACGCCCAGCTAATTTTTGTATTTTTAGTAGAGATGGGGTTTCACCACATTGACCAGGCTGGTCTCGATCGCTTGACCTCATGATCCACCCACCTCGGCCTCCCAAAGTGCTGGGATTACAGGCGTGAGCCACTGTGCCCGGCCGAAAAGAATGTTATTATGCTAAGAAAATCATAAGGAAGAGAAAATACGTTTACTATTCATTAATCAAAAGTGGATCATCACAAAGGTCTTCATTCTCATTGTCTTCATGTTGACTAGGCTGAGGAGGAGTAAGAGGATGGGTTGGTCTTGCTGTCTTGGGTGGCAGAGATGGACGAAGAGGTGGAAGGGAAGACAGGAGAGGTGGATACAGTTGTTTGAAAAAAATCTGCATATAAGAGGACCCACGTAGTTCAAACTTCTGTTGTTCAAGGGTCATCTGTACTTTATTCATTCAACAAATATTTATTGAGCAACTCTCTGTTCCAGGCACTAAGCTGAGCTGGTTTATCTTTGTTGACCTGTGGAAGAGAGGGACCAGCAAGCAGGCAACTAGCAGCCAGTGTGAATTGCACTTTGAGGTGTACATCTACAGCCAGTGTGCTGCACTGCTAGCACACAAGGGGCCACCTCACCCCGACTTCCACAGTTCCTCTGGGTAGCCAGCAGAGGAAATGATGTCGAAATTGAAACCTGAAGGATGAGTGTGGGTAAGCCAGGAGAGGATCCTTTAGGGATCTGGAAGTAGCCCAATAGGCCTGGAGAGTGTATAGTTTATCCCAGTATGTTTCACTTGAACTGGATTCATTGATTTCCAGGCTTCTACAATGTATCGTTGGTTATCTTTAAGTGAGACATTGTACCTTTTAGTATCTTTTAAGTAAAAATGGGCTTATTTGGTAATATGTTTAGTTAATGGCTCTACCATCACCATTCCCTACCAAATCTGGGTTAGTAATTGTAATGCCTACAAAATCTGTGGCATAAATTGAACATTTTTGAAACCTGCCAAACTGAAAGGAAGGAGAGTGAGTGGTTGACAGTCCAAAGGGAATATGATTCCATGTGTGGTTTGAGCAAATTTACATAACTTCTCTGTATCTCAGGTTGTCAGTCTGTAAAATGGGACTTAAACCCTCATTCATTCTCTCCTTCATAAAAAAGTTGTGGGAATAATATCTGGCACATGGGAAAGCACACTTTTTTTTTTTAAGAAAGACTTGGCATAATTTGCCTGAGTCGTGTATAACCGTCGGCGCACCAGTGGGGCACCATTCCCCGATAAGATCAAAGCACATTGCAGACTTTGTCTATGGCAGTCTGTTTTGAGGCTAAGTAGCAACTTGAGGTGGGTAAGAAAATGTGCATTCTAGAGACAGCATGAGTTCAATGTACAGGTAAGGTGTTCAATGTACAGGTAAGTTATTCAATGTACAGGTAAGGCAGAAGGAAGGAAGGGCAAAGAAACAATTCCAGGGCCCTGGATTTTGGGATGACAGGCTTCCCAACACTCATGCCAGGACTATTTTCCACCTCGGTTCACTATGGGTTTTTTTTCTTTTTTTTTAATATAATGAATTTTTAAAATGTGTGTTTGTTGCCCAGATTATTCCAGAAAGAGTTGAAGGGAGGAAAGGTGTGCTTGGTGTGCTGGTGATTCTAGCACTGTCTCCAGCCTGATTTCTAGTTTGTGTGGTGCATCCAGACAGCTCACCCAGGTGCCCAGGCTCTTTCTGGCATCCAGAGCCAACCCATCCAGGGCAGGAGGGTGAAGATTAGGAGGGGCAAAGATTAGCCTGGAGGTTGCAATTAACAAGAATCAAAATGGGTTTCAGGATTCTCACACCCAGTTGCTAATTTCAGCTAGTCCTCTAGAGGTGACAAGTAGTAGGACAACATGGTTTTGGGGGCAGTGCTGGGGTGCTGGTCTCTGCTTTTCTAGGGTAGAAAGGAATCATGCATTGAAAATGCTTAAATCGATGGAATGATTTTATGTTCCTCATGCTTCCATCTCTTTCTGGTCTGCCTGCTCTTCCTGCCAGCCCTTCACTGTGACAGTCACCACTCCTAGACCTCTGTCTCTAGGCATCTCCCAGGAAGGAGAAGTGGAAAGGAAAGAGAAAAGAGCTCAGTCTCTGGTGCCGAAGACATTGTGCAAAAAAAAAGATGGAGTCGAAAACTTTGGTTTACACAAAAAATTAGGAAGTTATTAAGTACTACAAAGGTTTTATGAAAGCTCAGGCCTGGTCTTGATTGTTTTCCCCCAACAAACAAAGTTAGGGTCTAAAGGGGTCCTGAAAAGGAAAAGTCCCTCCCCTGGTTGTACCAATGGGTGGTCTTGGAGTGTGCTGTTTACACTCATATAATCTTTACAGTCAGGTATTGGATGGCGAGGTATCTTTCAATCTACTTTCTAGTCACCGATTGTTCCTATGCATGCATTATATAGATGACAGAACTGAGGTACAGAGAAGACAAAGTCACAGAGCTGCTCAGTGGGTAGAGCCAGGACTCAGACTCCAGAGTCATGCTCCTAAAACCATGGTACACTGCCTCATGGTTTCACTTTACCGTGGATGAGGAGCCTGAGACTCAGAATTTACTTGACCAATTTATTCAGTTCATTATTGACATAACCTCAACCAATTTTCAAACTTCAAGTCTAGCACTGTATTGAATATATCCAAAGTCAAGAATCCTAAATTCGGTGAGAAAAGTAATGTACAGAAGGAGGTGGTGGTACTTAGATATAACTAAGGTAAACATGAAAACTTGAGCTTAGAAATGGAAACTCCCTGTTGGCCTCCTGGCCATCTCCCCCATGCTGTAGAATAAAAAGAGATCCTTTCATTTGCCTTAGGATTTAGGAAAGAAAGCTCTTTCACTTCCGTTCTGTGTTCCAGGAAATAGAAGGCCAGATGGACGGGGCTTATTCTTAACAGCTGTTCAGTAATCCCTTCCCGTCTCAGCCATGGCCTGTGCAGAGGAGGCACGGCCTCATTTGTACCTTCTCCAGATTCTGTTTATGGGCCCACCAGTCAGATCTCAGAGGCTTAGAAAAATCCTTGAAGACAAAATTGAAAATAAACCACTGGTTCCCCACAAACAGAGATGATGACAAAACTTCAAAGCCTGGTGCAGGGGACAGTCTGATGAGACATCAAGAGCACAGTCAGGATGCTTAGAAATTCATGACCTGTCACTGTCCTAAGGAGAAGAAATGTTCCTGTTCCCATGGCGGAACACATTGGCCATGTAGGGCTTAAAATTTTTCTCTGACTCCCTGGGAGTATGGAGGAAGAGAGTTATGGGAATGGTGTTAGGGACTGGGGGTGGGAGGGTGGATTTAAATGGACACACAAAAGGCTTGCCTCCCAGTGCAGTGGAATCTAAACAATCTGAAATAGCTCAAGCTCAAGAGTTGGCATGTGCTTCTGAGCTGCCACCCACTGAACAGAGCAAGGCCTGTTACACTTGGAGATCCCGCTCCTTAAAGAGAACTTGAGAAGCGAGGTGGCAGAGGCTTGGTTTCAAACCACCTCGTTTGACAGTTTGCTTCAGTGAATCCAGTTTTTCCCTTATTACCAAAACCAAATTACAGGGGAGTTTGTCTTTATAACAGTTAATATAACTTTCTTCCTTTTTGCTTAGAAAATCTGGGTTTTCTGAGATTGGGAAATAATGCTTTATTGCTTCACAGGAACATGGATAAAAAAGGAAGACACGACACTCAGTAGTGGATTCGCCTTCGTAGGGCAGAGAACTTTGTTAGGTGCAGGCTTAGAACCCTGCACTTAGCTGTGCTGCTTTGCTCTGGCTCCAGGGTTCGTTTTCATGTGCTTTTTCGGTTTTTAAGATTCATTTGTGCTCCTGTCCATGAACACCATCATGCTCAGCTTCTTCTTTTCCCATTGTTGACAGAGATGTGTGCACAGACCCAGGCCATGCAGATACTAGTGCCTCTAACTTCGTCAGCCCAGAACACCTCACCTCTGGCCCCCAGCACAGGAAAGCAGCGTGGTCAGGAGGGGTTAAACTTCGGCTGAAGCACAGGTAAGACGCACGGAAGTTGGTGCTGGCAGTTCAGAAAAAGAACTCAGTCCAAAAAGCCACTCAGCTGCTGGGAGAGGAGTTGGGGGCAAGGATGGTCAGGATACAGGCTGTTGAGAGAGAGGTAAGAGGCAGAACAAGGAGGCGAGATAGAAGCTCAGAGTTTAGAAGGATACTGATCTTATTAATGGTAGTTTACGCACAAGGTTCTAAAGAACTGTAAAGTTCCTGGGAGGTCATTCCAGGGTCCCACAGATAGTTTGATTCAAATATCATTTCAAAAATACATTTATAATTATTTGTAAAACTACAATTTAAAACATCAAAAGTGATACACTTATGTTTTATACCTTGGAAATGATCGGTGTGCCAAATTGTACAGCAAGACCAATTCATCTTTGAACTAATCTTCATTTAAAATTTCTCGGAGGAATGTCCCAAGATTCCAATGTAAGCCTAACAAAGATTTGTAGCTACTTACCCATGTGGGTCAGATTTTGAGAGTGAATGAACCTGAGTGCTTCCCATGTGCTAGGTGTCCTGGCTTTGCACGGGCTATCTCATTAAATTCTCACACCAGCCCTGTGAGGTTTGCTCTTGTAGAATAGCATTCAGCTAGGAGGCAGTGGATTCAAATTCAGCCTCTACACCAATGCCTCAGCATCAGCACAACAGTGCCTACTTCATAGGACAACTGTAGGATTCAACGAGATATGGTATTCAAAGCACTCAGCACACAGCCCACTCAGAGAGAACAAAAAATAAATGTTAGGTGGTGGTATAATGCTGTGTGAATATAATTATCCTCATCATTCTCATCATTATCACAAAAGTCTGTATGATATCATGAATGGTAGTATGATACGGGGAGTAAGATGGGGTTTGTGCAATGTCAGACTACCTAAAATTCAAGCCTAGATTCTGCCACTTACCATAGACCCTCAGGCTTGTTATAGAAGCTCTCTCTACTTCCAACTGTAAAATAAGTTTAATAACTGATCCGCCTCCTAGGGATGCTGAAAGGACTGAAAGAGCCGATACATGTCAAGCACTAGGGCTGTGCCTACTATGTCATGAGTGCAACAAATGTTATCATAGTAACCAATTATCTTGATTTCAGTTTGGGAAGTTCTTTCATATAGACATGTCGACTTGCATTATAAATAAGTAGGCTGGGCTCAGTGGCTCATGCCTGTAAGCCCAGAGATTCAAGACCAGCCTGGGCAAAATGGCAAAACCCTGTCTCTACAAAAAATATAAAAATTAGCTGGGCATACTGGCACACACCTGTGGTCCCAAGTACTCTGGAGGCTGAGGTAGGAGGATTGCTTGAACCTGGGAGGTCGAGGCTACAGTGAGCCATGATTGAGTCACTGCGCTCTAGCCTGGGAGACAGAGCTTCAAACAAACAATATAATTTGGATTTATGCAAATCCATATTGGCATCTTTAGACTATCCATGTTCAATAATACAGAAATATACATAAAAGAATTTCTTAATGTTATATAATAAAACAACACTTGTATTGGGGTGTTTAAGGTTCTTTGTTAGATTTCATTTGGAAAAAAAAAAAAGATTTAAAAGAAGTTTAAACATACCAAAGGTCTAGGGAGGCCAACTGGCTGGTGTCTGAGAGTCAGGCCAAGAACAGGGTGAGATTCGCCAAGACCTCTGACTCAAGAGATCCAGCCGGCAAGGTTGCTCCCAGAGACATCCTAAGAAGCAGAAGCTCCGAGGTTATCACTCTTTCCTTTAGCCTGCTAGGATCTTTAAAATATAGAGAATCAAAATTTTCTCTTTAACAAGGAGGTGTCCACAGGGCCCGATAGGCTAATCTAATGTCAGTGCCAAAGCTCAAGGCCAGAAAGTAGTAGTTAGGGAGTTTCTGCTCCAGCCTGGAAAGAAAATGATCAAGACCTGAACTGAATCAATGGTGATGGGACAAGAGATGAGACAGATTTGAGATAAATTTAGGGAGGCAGAATAAATAGCAGATGAGGGTAGGATAAAGGAGAGAAAAACTAAAGAGTGACTGCTGAGTTGCTGGTATGAGGCACTTGGGGATATCTGCAGGGCCATTAGGACAGGGAAGGCAGGAATCACAGAAACTGACTGGGGGTTAAGAATATCAGCAGTAGAATCACATAGACCTGGGTTTGAGCTAGAAACAATTAAAATATTTTATAAAACAATCCCTGAAAGTTGAGTGGAACAAACAAATGTATATCTACTTACTATCTTAAACATAAATAAATCATCTTTATAACAAGCTGGGATTGTTCTCATCAGTGTGGTCAAAGCTGGCCGATGGCGCTATGTCTGTATGGAGAACATAAGCGACAAGCAATTTCCTTTGTAAAAAGTCATGAGCTAGATGGTGCAGACATCACTCCTGCTCTTGGCTGGAATTTTTACTCTTCATACACTAAGAATTTTACATGTATGTGTCATATCTCTACAAATACAGTCACGTATTGCTTAATGACAGGGATACATTCTGAGCAATGTGTCATTAGGTGATTTTATTGTTGCTGAACATACTAGAGTGCACTTACACAAACCTAGATGGTGTGACCTACACACCTGGGCCATTTGGTATAGCCTAGACTATGGTGTAGCTCTTAGACTATGAACCTGGACAGCATGTTGCTGTACTGAATTCTGTAGGCAATTGTCACACAATGGTAAGGATTTGCTTGTCTAAACAGACAAAAATACAATGTAAAAGATAAAAAGGATACACCTACATAGGGCACTCACCATGAAGGGAGCCTGCAGGAATGGCAGTTGCTCTGGGAGAGTCAGCGAGTGAGTGGTGAGTGAACGTGAAGGCCGGTACTGTGCACTGCTTTACTGTACACTGAGGCTACGCCAAATTTATTTAAAATTTTTTCTTCTATAATTAACGTTAGCTTACTGTAACTTTATAAACTTTTAAACTTTTAAAAATATTTGACTCTTTTGTATTAACACTTAGTTTAGAACACAGACACATTGTATAGCTATACAAATATTTTCTTTTTTATATCCTTATCCTAAAAGCTTTTTTTCATTGAATTTTTTTTTCTTTTAAACATTTTTGTTAAAAACTGAGACACAAACACACACTCTAGCCTAGGCCAAACAGAGCAGGATCATCAATACCACTGGCTTCTACCTTTAAGTCTTGTCCCTCTGGAAGGTCTGCAGGGGCAGTGCATGGAGCTGAACTCTCCTGGATAACACTGCCTTATTCAGGAACACCTCCTGTAGAACCTGCCTGAGGCTATTTCACAGTTAGCTTCTTTTTTTAATAAGTGGGAATACAGAATAAAATAATGATTAAAAGTATAATATAGTAAATACATAAGCCAGTAACACACATTTATTATAAAGTATTATGTACTGTACATGATTGTATGTACTGTACTTTTAGAGGACTGGCAAGTGCAGTAGGTTTATGCCAGCATCAAAACCACGTGAGTGATGGCTACAGCTTCACCAGGCGATAGGAATTTTTCAGCTCCATTATAATCTTATGGAACCACCGTCATAATGTGCACTCCATTGTTGGCTGAAATGTCATTATGTGGCACATGACTGTAAATTGTAAGCCCTATGTTAGTGTACCTCCTAATTTTCCTGTCCCCCAAGAAGTCTCTCTGCAACCCAACTGTTACTGATATGGGACTAACCTAGGAAATCAGAGTCATTCTCATCTAGTTACGCTCAGATCCTACATCCTGTTTGTTTTGCTTTTTACTTTTTTGTTTTGAAATCATTGTAGACTCACAGAAAAGTTGTAAAAATAGTACAGAGATTTCCTGTATACCTGTCACCCAGCTTTCTCTAGTGTTAACACCCTTTATAACCGTAGTACAAATATCAAAACTAAGAAATCAGCGCTGGTGTAATACTATTAGCTAACAGACTTAACTTTATATAAACTATAAACTTTACTCAGATCTCACCATTCTTTCCCATTAATGTCCTGTTTCTGTTCTAGGATCCCACATTGTGTTCCCTTAGCCTCCTCTGATCTGTGATATTTCCTCAGTCTTTCCTTGGCTTTTGTGACCTTGACACTTTTGAAGAGCTCTGGGCAGATATTTTGTAGAATGCTTACTATTTGGGTGTGTCTGATGTGTTCTCATGGTTACGTTGAGGTGATGGCTTTTGACAATACCACAGAAGTGATGTTGTTTTCTTCTGTCTCATGTAAGGGTTACATGATGTCAATATGTCTCATTACTGGTGATGATTAACCTTGATTACTTGGTTATGGTGAAGTCCGCCAGGTTTTTCTATTTTAAAGTTACTATTTGTCCCTTTGTAATTAATAAATAACCTTGGAAAGATAATTTTCAGGCTATGGAAATATCCTGTTTCTCCTCAAACTTTCTTCACTGATCTTGGCATCTATCAGTGTTGCCTGTGACAACTATTACTATAATGTTCTAAATTTGATTCTTTATTTCTTTCATTTTTTCTACATTTATTAATTAGAATTCTTTTTTAAAAAGCCTATTTCTCTCCTCTACTTATTTATTCATTATTCATTCATGTCAGTAAGGACTCTTTCATATTTATTTTATCGTGTGGGTTATAATTCAGTACTACTGTTATTTATTTTGTTGTTCAAATGGATCTAGTTTTGGCCATCGAGAGCTCTTTTGAGCTGGCTCTGGTCTAAGTCCTGTTTGGAAATGTGGAAAAGGATGAGGTAGTGATGCCTTGTCCTTACACAAAAGACTGCAGACCATGATGTGCTATCATCTTCTTAGGAGTCTTATAAATGTTGAAGTGGGAGGTTGATGGTGGGCATGGAGCAGTTCTAATTTGTGACATGTCACAGAGGCCTATACTGATTTTGGAATTGGAAAGTGCTGTGGTCACCTCATGAGCTAGTTCCAAGTCCATGAGTAACAGGTATATATATATTCATAGCTCCTTCATTGTGGAGAAAATAGCCAGGAAGGATCTTCTCACTTATCTATAAGAAAAAAGAAAAGCCAGAAGCTCATTTCCCAGGTATATATAGGAGCCAGTGAAACAACCAAGTTAAACAGAGAGAGACACTTTTAGTGGTCCAGGGCTTAATATTCTCACAGATCCAATCCCACCCTTCCTTTCCCGCTTAGATCCCTGCATTCTCTCTTATCTATCAATAGGAATTCTTATGATCTAACTTATCTTGGCAGAAACTTCTCTCTAAAATCTATCAAGCCTTGGGCTAGGGTAATGAGTCGGTAAAGGAGACAAAATGTTCTAGCTTGAAACTGAAGATTTTCCAAGCCGATGCTTTTCTCCATAAGCTTCTCATTCCTTCCTCACCTTCTCCCACAAGTCATTATAAAAATAGTCTGATGTAATTATTAAGCATTTACCCTTATATGGGGATCTCGGATCACCATGCTTCATAAAGTAAATCAAGATGAATGGATAATAGAAGCTCAGAATCTGACTCCTCTAATTCATTCTCAATTGAACAGCAAGGTTAGTTCTGCGGTGCTGTCCCTTGGCAGTGAGTTCTGTCCCTGTGCTGCTGACTTAGTGTTTTCATGACAGTACGTCTTAGGAAGATGTGGTGAGATGTTGTTATAGAACCACTGCTTCAGTTGACTCCCTAACTATGGGAGGCTTAAAGCAACTAGCACTTTTGTAGACAGTGGCATTTTTGCATATGGAGGAGGGCATGTGTTTAGCAGAGAAGATCATTTAAGGAGACTTCCTGATTTCAGTTTGATGCATTCTATCATCAGATGATTTTCCTTGCTTCCCTCCTCCTCTTGCCCACAAAAATAGAATTCCAGCATTTCTAAGCTATAAGCTATTGTTCAAGATGCCAGCTCTTCTCAGGGAGTCATTAAGGGTCACCTTCTCTTCTTCCCTCTTACAGAGCAGGAATTGAATTTTAATTGGCCAATTTACAGAGGGGACTGGCATTGAGAGTCCCTCCCACTTGCGCTGAGCTGGGCAAGTTCAAGGCGATTCAGGCCGTCCAACTGGAGGCACATGTAGTACTTGTGAGGCTTTTACCACGCTGTGGGGAGCAGAAAGAGCAGTAGCAGGGCAGAATGGCTTTTTATTCCATGCCTGAATATGACATCCAATTGGCCAGAGGGTTGCTATCTGGGATGTTTCTATTTGCCACAAGGTAAGTTCAGTATTGTGTTAGAATGCGATTCAGAATCTTTCATTGCAGGATCCACCAATGACAAGCCTTTAACAGCTGTCTTTTTGATATTGTGCTATATCTGTTTATAAAGAAAAATAACCAACTGCCTGTTAGGTTTAAACCTGTTTCTCTAAATTGTTATGAATATTCTCATTATTTGAATATCTCACATGATTTGGTGTAGTATTAATATTTCTGTTCGGGAATTCTCATTCTCCTATGTATAAATACAGTCGCCCTATTTTTTATGATGTGTGTATCTTGACTGGCTTTTTATCCCATTCAAATTAACAAGTGCTTTGTGCTGTGTACTTCACGGTTTTGCTTCCTCATTTCCCTGGGGAATTTCAGAGTAACCATTGCTGTTTCTTATGGGAATGGTTATATATCTATGTACTAGTAGCCAAGTTCTCTATTCTCATTGCCAACATTTGTATAAAGAAAGGGAAGTTTTTATTTTATTTGACTTTCACTTATTCCTTCTCTGATGCACTTCCTTTTTTTACACAGATCTAAGTTTCTGATCTATATCATTTTCCTTTTCTCTAAAGAACTTTTAATATTTCTTGCAAGGCAAGTCTATTGGCAACAAATTCCCTCAATTTTTGTTTACCTGAGAAAGACTTTACTTCTTTCAACACTTTTGAAGAATAATTTCACAGGATCCAGAATCTATGTTGGTGTTTTTTGTTTGTTTGTTTTTCCTTTCAACACTTTCAATCTTTTACTCCACTCTCTTCTTTCTTGCATGGTTTCTGAGGAGAAGTCAGATGTAATTCTCATCTTTGCTCCCCTATAGGTGAGGTGTTTTTCCCATCTGGCTTCTTTCAGGCTGTTTGGCTTTATCTTTGGTTTTCTGTAGTTTGAAACTGACATACCTAGGTGTAGTTTTTCTGGTATTTATCTTGCTTCATGTTCTTGGAGCTTCCTGGATCTGTGGTTTGGTGTCTGACATTAATCTGGGGAGATTCTCAGTCATTATTGTTTCAAGAATTTCTTTTCTTCCTTTCCCTCTTTCTTTTCATTCTGGTATTTCCATTACGTCTATGTTACACCTTTTGTAGTTGTCTCTCAGTTCTTGGATATTCTGTTCTGGAATTTTCCGTCTTTTTTTCTCCTTGCCTTTCAGTTTTGAAGGTTTTTTATTCAGATATCCTCAGGCACAAAGATTCTTTCCTTGGCCCTGTCCAGCATGCATGTGTGGGGCAGGGGTATGGGCAAGGAAATCTCTGTACCTTCCACTCAGCTTTGATGTGAACCTAAAACTGCTCTAAAAAATTTTTTTTAAGTCTATTTTTTAAAAAAAGAAGACAAAAGGAACCCATGTGTATATTCTAAATTTCAAAGAAAAGGTATAGTCTTCTTATTCAACTTTGAGATTATAGTCATATATGAAAAGAAGTATTGATTGAGATTGCCAATTGTACATTATTTAACTCCATCACAATTGAAGATTTAAATACTTCATTATATTCTCTTATAATTCAAATTCAACTTTTATCCATATATAATCTTGATTTGAAATTTTCCTCCAGAATTATGCTAAATGCCAGCGCTTGCTTCTAGAGATGCCTTTACTTAAAATAGGACATGGAAAAAAACAGGTGGATGCAACAGTCGTGGTAATGTTCTAGCTCTCTAGCTGATTTGAGTATTTATTTTATTATTACAGGCATTCATTTTATTATTACACCATGTAAAAGATAAAAAAGACAACATGAACTGCTTATATTATCAAATTTGCTCATCTATATATAGAGAGATTACAGGGCTGGTTTTTCCAGTTTTATTTGGCATTCTTTCATCTGAAAGTGAGTAAGAGAGAACGTTCTTTTGATTTTTATTCTCCCAAAGTGTCAGCTTCTGTTTGAGCGGTGGTAGTTAAACTCTTCTCTATTGTAAAATTTCTTGTGGAAATGTTGGTAGGTAGGAATTGAGCTGGAGCAAGTGTTAAAGTCTTTTACATTTTCAGCTGCTCTGCCTTAAAACCTTCACTATTCTTTTTATTTCAGTTCCAGTAACATTTGGAAACTTTATTTTAATGAAATTTCTTTGCCAGTCTGAGTTGAAAATATAGATTCTTTTGAGCATTATTTAACATTTTTCACTAAAATTAATGTCTTCTGTCTTTTCCTTTGTTTTCTTATTGCCTCTAATTTCTTACTTATGGCCTTTTCCTTTAAATGAAGAGGAAGACAGTGAAATAGAGAAGTGAAAAATATAACACAAGGCATCAGACTTACTCCAAAAGAGAATTCAGTTTGTTTGGTGTTAGAGGTTTGGGAGGGATTTGTTTTTGTTTAATGGAGTGGTGTTTAGAATAAATCACCACCAAAAGGTAAGGCTTCTGCCTCACACACACAAATGCAAAAAACACAACCCTTTCTTCATTTGTTTTGAGGAGTGCAATTTAATTTATTCTTGGCCTTGTATAAAAATTAGCTTAATTTTGAAATATGTTGGTTGGTATTTGGACTCCTTTAAACTCTCAAAGGCAATCTTTTATGGGTTTCTCATTAAGGAGGAAGGTTTCCTGCTTAGGGGTAGCCTTCTCCGGGCACTCAGCCTCACCATCTGCTGGATAGAGGGGAGAAGCTCTACACCTTTTACTGCACCCTGCTGAGCTGCTCCTCATTTGTCTGCCAGCAGAAGTCCTCTGGGAAAGCTCCCAGACATCTTCTCCCTAAAAAGCTATAGTAAGTCAGGGGCACACACAACATTTCTAGCCCTCTGCAGCTATCTGAGCCTCTCTGAGATCCATGACAGTCTTGGGGGTGTTTGCATGTGCCTGTCTGTGGAAAATAACACACCACCATGGAAGTGATTTCTCCTAAGTTTTAGCAACATATGCTATGGCACAGAGAAACAGTATGGAAGAAAATTCTAAAATCATAATATCTGATATCTGGAGAAATTGGTAGAAACCATCCTTCTTTCCTCCAACAAATAAAATGCCCAGTTCCAAATGAGAGTTGAGAAACAGAAATTATTTATTGGTAATTAGAAGTTGTGCTATTCTATTTATGCTGTGCTATTCTTTTGTAATTGAGTTTGTAAGTTAATAAAAGGCAAAGATGAATGCTATTACACATCATAGATATTACAATGTTTGCATCAAATTCTGCTTGATTTTTATGCAGATGTTGACATGTAGGAAGGACAGTTGAATATTCTGATTCTCTGTGTGTGTCATTGCTGACAAAGGGGATATAAAGAGGGGAATATTGGGGAAAAAAACATTTCAATTTGTTACCCCCCAGCAATTGAATGAAAAACACTCACCCCTGTTGCTAGTCCCTCTCTTTTATAGTAGTGTTTTCATGCAGTAATCAATAAAATTTAATCTTCAAAAACTGTTTCAGAATGGAGGATGGGGAGGAGATAACTAGTAGTGAAGGGGATATTGGGACAGGCATGGTAGAATGGGGTAAAGTAGGATACGAGAAAAGGGGCTGTATCTTTTATGCCAGTTTTGGTGTTACAGTGTTATGACTGCACATTAGCAGACTTCACACTTACTGGTGCTTCAGCTGTCAAAACCAAAAGTCCCCAGGACATATTATCAGGATGTGACATTTAAAAACAACTTTTCTTTCCAGAAGGGACTGTGTGTTGCTATGAGATGGTATTACCTAATGCATACCTTTCTACCTACTGAACCACTTTTTAAAGACACAGATATTAATGAGGGAATTATGAAAAGCCTTGGAAAAGTGTTTTTTAGGTTTTTTTTTTTTTTTTTTTTTGTGAATCCAAAAGGTCTGAGGGATAGTCTTGAGGAGCCTGGAAGTAGTTATAGAAACAAGGAGTTGGCCGGGTACAGTGGTTCAGGCCTGTAATCCCAGCACTTTGGAAGGCCAAGGCAGGCAGATCACGAGGTCAGGAGTTCAAGACCAGCCTGACCAACATGGTGAAACCCCATCTCTACTATAAATACAAAAATTAGCTGGGCATGGTGGTGCACACCTGTAATCCCAGCTACTCAGGAGGCTGAGGCAGGAGAATCGCTTGAACCCGGGAGGCAGAGGTTGCAGTGAGCCGAGATCGCACCATTGCACTCCAGCCTTGGCGACAGAGCGAGACTCTGTCTCAAAAACAAAAAAAAAAAAAAAGAAAAGAAAAGAAACAAGGGGTTAGGGATGCTGTTGAGGGCTAAAGGAGTTCTCAAAAATAATGTCTTTGCTAGTAGAGTGTTGAAGGACAATGGCCACCTTTTTTTGTGTTTTGAAAGATTCTTGTTTGTTTCAAATCTTTTAAAAATGCTTCAGACCTTTTCTGTCTCCTGTGAACATATTATAAACATCTAAACACCATCTGGATCTATGAATGAAACAATGTTATGAGTGCAGCTCAGTGTTTTTTGACTTGGTCCCAGTTTTCCATTGCTATATGTTTTTATCATTAGTATTTGGGGCCTATCATTTTCCTATAAACAGGAAATGCCTAAAAAGGGATGTTGTTCAAATATGCATCATCTATTATTCTATACTAAAGAAGATATAATCTCTCCCTGAATTCTTTCTTTTTTTTTTTTTTTTTGAGGCAGAGTCTCGTTCTGTTGCCCAGGCTGGAGTGCAGTGGTGCAATCTCAGCTCATTGCAACCTCGCCTCCCGGAGTCAAGCGATTGTCCTGCCTCAGCCTTCTGAGTAGCTAGGATTACAGGCACGCACCACCACACCCCGCTAATTTTTGTATTTTTACTAGAGATGGGGTTTCACCATGTTGGTCAGGCTGGTCTTGAACTCCTGACCTCGTGGTCCGCCCACCTCGGCCTCCCAAAGTGCTGAGATTACAGGCCTGAGTCACCACGCCCGGCCTCCCCCCGAATTATTTCTACAGTGACATTTAATTGTTCATATTGAGTTTATTTCCTTTTTAAAATGTGAAAGGGGGCAATTTAGCAGTAATTATCAAAATTGCAAGTGCATTTACCCTTTGAGCCAGCAACTCCACTTTTAAGAATTTCTGCAGACATTTCAACATACATAGAAAACACTATGTGGACATGGTTATTCATTGCAGCATTATTTGTAATAGCAAAAGACTAGACATGAAAAAGTGTCTACAAAAGGGGTCTGGTTAAACAAATATATGCATACAGTGGAGTACTAGGTAGCTGAAAGGAAATAAAGGTATGAGGAAGCTCTGTAAATACTGGTATGGAATGATCTTCAATATGTTTGAGGGCTTTTATTTGAGAAGGGGGTCTCAGTTTTGCCCAGGCTGATCATAAACTCCTGAGCTCAAGCAATTCTACCACCTCAGACTTTCAAGTAGCTGGGACTACAGGCGTGAGCCACCATGCCCAGCTGAATATGTATTGCTGAGTAAAAAAGCAAGGGATAGAACAGGCCATGAAGTTTCTTTTGGGAAAGGAGTGAAATGAGATTATATGTTCATGTTTGCCTGTATTTGCATAACAGAACACTGGAAAAGATACTTAAGAAATTAACTACAGTGGTTAGCTTGTAGGGGCAAGAGAAATGGGTGTGGTGGAGGAGGAATACCAGAAGTAAATATGGGGAAAATATGAAGACTTTATAAACTTTATAAATTTCGATGATGCATACATGGTTATTTATATTAATCCAGATACATTTATATATGTTTAAAATGTTTCATAAGCTAGGCATAGGGGTACGTGCTATAGTCCTAGCTACTTAGGAGGCTGTGATGGGAGGATTGTTTGAGCCCAGGAGTTCAAGGCTGCAGTACGCTATGATCATGCCACTGCACTCCAGCTTGGGTGACAGAGTGAGACCCTGCCTCAAAAAACGATTTCATAATTTTAAAAATACATGAGGAAAAATGGGGAAAAACAGCAGTGGCATGTAAAAAGAATCTTTAAAAACAATGCTTTACTATTCACAATAGCAAAGACATGGAATCATCCTAAAGGGCCATCAGTGACAGATTGGATAAAGAAAATGTGCTACCTATACACCATGGAATACTATGCAGCCATAAAAAAGAATGAGATCATGTCTTTTGCAGGAACATGGATGGAGCTGGAGGCCATTATCCTTAGCAAACTAATGCAGGAACAGAAGACCAAATTCTGCATGTTCTCATAAGTGGGAGCTAAATGATGAGAACGCATGGACATATGGAAGGGAACAACACACACTGGGGCCTACTTGAGGGTGAAGGGTAGAAGGAGAGAGACGATCAGAAAACATAACTATTGGGTACTAGGCTTAGTGCCTGGGTGATGGAATAATCTATATAACACCCCCAGTCCATGACACAAGCTTACCTATATAACAAACCTGCACGTGTACCCCTAAAATAAAAGTAAAAAAAAAAACCAGTGCTTTATCCCCAGCTAAGCACAGTGTTCAATAAGAATATGATGAAGAGCTACAATTCAAATATTTGAAATTTTAATTTAATAGACCTAATTTGCAGAATATATTGATGTATTTTGTTTCTTTTTTGGGGGATATGGGAGTGTTTGATTAGAACTTTCTTATGATGGACTTTGTCTCATAGTATTGCGCACTAAACAATAATGGATGGAGAGGTTGATGGGTTAGTAAGGGGTTTAAGAAATATGGTAACTTTTATTTTGTGGTGCTGGTAGTCTGAGTATATTTTGTATTCTTATACACTTGACTCGGGTCCAGTTGATAACTGGCAGAGTTTTATAACACTGCACCGAGAAGAGCCCATGCAACATGTGTCATAACAGTTCGTTAAAGAACAGCATCAACAAAAAAATTAGTTCTTAGAATTTTTTATTTTCCAATTAATAGTTGTCACTTTCTCCATTTATCCAAAGCATACCAATCTTTCAAGGTCATCTGAAGTCCCACTGTACTACTAAGCCTTCTGGCTGACTTCAGACCCCATTCATGTGAGCTTTTGGTGCTTGTATCCAAAATGCCTCTACAGCCTCGGTGGCCCAATATGATCTGAATTTTATACCATCTGCTCTTCACTCACAAGGTTCTGGCTATACTCTCTTGTATTCTTTAAAAACCCAAACTCATTCCTCCTCTCAAGGATTTTGCATTCATTTTTCCTTTGGAGCTATATATTCTTCTCCTAGCTCTTTGCATGGTTAATTATTTCTTATCATTTAGGTCTTGGTTTGAATGTCACTTGCTCATAGGGGCTGTCTCTGACTTAAATGGGGACTTTCCATCACACTCTCACATTACCCAGTTTTATTTCCTTCAGAACCCTTATAACTATATGAGAATATCTTGTTTGATTTGCTTACTTGCTTACTCCCTGTCTCCCTCCTCTGCCTCTCCCACCTCATTGCACAGTGCTCCTTACTTGCAAATTAAAAGCACAGGCTCTGGAGAGAGATGCCTGGGTTTAGTAGCTGTGCTGCTCACTACATTTGTGACAGTGAACACATTGTTTATTCTGTATTTACCTCACTTTCCTCATTAATAGTCCTATATCATAAAGATAATATAAAGGCTAAGTGAGAAAATACTCGTCAAGTGCCTAGAATGGTGGTTGGCACTCAGTAGGCACTCAAAATATTTTTTGAGTGAATGAATGATGCTCTGACTTTGTTTAATAGTTTTTCTTGCATCTGAGCCTCCCCAGCAAGATTATAAACTCTTAGGCCTTCCATGACCTTGCAGAGCTCCAACTATAATTTAACAAGGTTGAAGGCACATAGGTGATTAGTGAATACTGCTTAAAATACTGAACTTACTGTAGATTTCTCAGAAACTTGTTTTGCATTCCTGAATCTCTCTGTGTTAGGGTAAAATCATCTAAGAAGGACATCATGTCACTTGCGAATTCCAGTTTCATCAGCCTACCCATCCCACGCAGTTAAGCTTCCTTGTTTGTGGTTAGGAATGCAACAAAAGGGCTTTGTTTGAATTACACCCACACACAAAACTTAGTTTGCTAAATTTTAAAATTAAACCATCTTCTGACTTACTGATATGCTCATGATGTGATGTACTTTAGGAAAATATTTCTTTAAGTTCTTAAAGATCAAAGTGATCCCAAAATGTAAAATTAGTATGCCATGCTCTTTAGGAATGCTTATTAAATGTTTCACATCATTGAGAAAGTCAGCTGTTTAACTGAAAAAATAGCTGTTTAACTTTTTTTTTTAACTCTCAAGCTACAGTGAATTATATTTTCAAAATGAAAGACTATTTTAAAAATACTTTGCTTTTCAATAGGTAATACATGCGTATAGTATAAAATTTGAAAAGTTACAAAATGAAATACAGTGAAAATAAGTTTTCCTTCCCAGAGGCAGTCATTGTATCTAGTTTCTTAAGTGTCCTTCCAAAACTACTCTTTACATTAATATACACACATGTGATTTTCCCCACATACTGTAGCAGACTGTACATGTAATTCTGCATCTTTCTAGTGTAACAATATATTTGGAGATATTTCCATATCAGTATGTATACAGATACTTCATCCTTTTTAACAGCCATTATATGGATATACCACACTGAGTTAACTAGTCAGCTGCTAATGGGCATTTAGGTTGTCTTCCAATCTTTTGATGGGTATGTTATTTTAAAAATCATTTGCTAGATGTTGTCAAACTGGCCTTCATTCAGGTTGTACTGATATACACTGGTGGGCTATTTTTGGTCATCCTTTTCAATTCTTCCCTTATTTCATCACTTACCTCCTATCTGTATGGTATGGAAGAATCTTATAAAACAAAGATTTATCTCAGAAGCCCTCTCCCAACATATCTTCTGCATCTAAAAGAAAAGTTTTTTTTTGTTTTTTTTTTCCTCATGTTTTTGTTTTTTTCAGGGCCTTTTGATTTGCTTCCCCCTCCCCACCCCGACCGCCAAAATCATCTTGTCATCTTGTTCTTAATCTATTAGAACTGTGATGAAACCTGATACTCTACCCAGGGCAAATAAATAGTTACCTCTCCAACCTCCTCCAAAGAAAAAGCTCCAAAGTTGAGTTTGCTGTCTTTGTATTGCAGGTATTGGGCCTACTTTCTAAAGCACTTATTTTATCTGTACTGTAGGAATTATTTCATTTGGTCTTTCCTGCAGAATGTAAGCTCCTTAAAGGCAGAGACAATATCTTAGTCATTATTTCTTTAAAATATCTCTTTAAAATTTGTTTTTTATTTTCTTAAATGGACATTTAATTGTACATATTTATGGGTTACATAATGATGTTTCAATACAAATAATGTATAGTGATGAGATAAGGATAATAAAATATTTTTAAATATCAGTTTCAACTCTTCTAGTCCTCATGTACCACGTCCCTGGAGCCTGATCCCGTGTGTCACCTCCCTCACTTCTCCCTCTTCCAGGTTAGGTTCATCATGAAAACAGAGGACATTGGGTACAAGGTCCCCTCAACTTTTCGTGCTACCTACTTGCTTTCACATTTGCCAGCATCCGCCTTTCTTCTATCTCAACAGCACTGGCTTTCCTCCTCCATAAGCTCATACCCTTCACCTGAGTGTTTGAATCCCATCCCTTCCTGAGTCTTTAAGGAGTCCTCCTCCTGTGTCCTGTGTCTTCAGATGGGCCTCTGCACGCTCTCTGCCTTATAGACACTTGCTTGAACTTCTCATTTAAAACAAAAACAGCATGAACAAAATCTTTTCACTCCCTGGATCCCTTCAGTCTTCTAGCTACCACCCTCTTCTCCCCTTTAGAAACAGGTTTTTGAAGGAATCATCTGCCCATACTGCCTGTCTTATCCCTTGTTCACCTTTAGCCCCATCCTAAACCATGCCATTGCAAGGACTTGCTAGTTGCCAAATCCAGTGGCCATGCATCTACCCTCATCACACTAACCTCTTTACAGCATTGCAGTGGTTGACAGTTTTCTCCTCCTCCTCACTCTCCCCACTAGAAATCTGTGAGACTCCCATACTTAACTTGTTTTCCTCCTCCTTCTGTGGAAGCTCCTCTTGGGCTTTTTCCCAGGCTCCCTCTCCCCTAAATTTTGATCATTCTCAGAGACTCATCCTTAAACCATTTCCTTTGTCTCCCTGTTCATTCTCCCCAAGTCGCTTATCTTCTCTCAAAGGCCCTGTGTTTTGTGACTTGTAAATTTCTATATGCAGCCCAGCTCTCAGTCCTCTAGTCCCTCTCCACTGAAAGTCCCACAGGCACTCATTCGCATGCCCCAGAATGAGCCATCAGCATCCTGCTTATTTCCTCTTCTCTCTCTCCACTCCCATCCCCTCCATCTAAAAAAAAAAAAAAAAATTTAAGAGACTCTCTCTGGAAGCTGCAGTGCAGTGGCACACAGTCATTGCTCGCTACAGCTTCGAACTCCTGGGTTAAAGTGATTCTCCTGCTTCAGCCTCTGAGTAGTGGGGACTACAGGTGGATGCCACCACACCCAGCTAATTAAAAAAAAAATTGAGCCCCCTGCCTCAGCCTCCCAAGTAACTCAGCTTATAGGCACAAGCAAACTAGAGGGCCTATCTGGAACCCCTGAAGTTATTAGTAAACATTGTCTCACACCTCATCTCCTTGACAGGAAGACATCTTTTTTCCTGTGGAGCCTGTGGAATTTATCACTTTCTATTTCTCTTGGGTGGGAAAATCTTCTCGGCATCTAGCTAGGCATGGACAGATACTGTTGGTTGATGACGCCACTGAAGAGCCATCCTTAGTGTCAGGTGGTGCTGGTCTGAGGTCACGGTCCATTGGTGTCCATTGGCTTCTCAAGGCCAATACCCAGTCCCGGGGCTAATTTCTACTATTGAGAGTGATTCTGCCAACTCCCTTCACTAAGTAGTGGGAATGAGCAGTAGGAAGATGACAGTTTGTTCTTTCTCTTCTTTCTTCTAATGTATTTTGGGCCCACTGGGGTCTAAAATGGTACATACATGAAGCACCTCTAGGTATCTCATGCAAAAGAGACTTTATTTTTTCATCGAGGCTGGGCTTTTGCTATGTGATTAAGCAGTGGCATTTGTTGAGTACCTGAAGTCACATATAACTGGGTTTAAACCCTTACTCCCAGACTTACTAGCTGTGTGATTTGGGCCAGCCCCTGAAGGGTTTAGAGCACTAGGAAGGATTTCTAATCATTGGATGGAACAAGGTGATAAACCAGGAATCTAAGTCAGTGAGGCAGCCTACCTTCAAGGAACTGGTTGAAGATGCAGCAGCCTAATTTCTGGGGACTTTGGTGTCCAAAATTAGAGAAGGACTAGCAGTAAGAATGCTGAACTGCTAAGATGCTGAGCCATGAACCCTCAGGCTCCCGGCCTACCTGCACTGAGAAAAAGGTTGATTCGGCCGGGCACGGTGGCTCATGCCTGTAATTCCAGCACCTTGGGACGCCAAAGTGGGCAGATCACAAGGTCAGGAGTTCAAGACCAGCCTGGCCAATATGGTGAAAGCCTGTCTCTACCAAAAATACAAAAAGTTAGCCAGGCATGGTGGCACAGCCTGTAATCCCAGCTACTCGGGAGGCTGAGGCAGGAGAACTGCTTGAACCCAGGAGGTGGAAGTTGCAGTGAGCCAAGATTGTGCCACTGCACTCCAGCCTGGGCGATAGAGCAAGACTCCATCTCAAAAAAAAAAAAAAAAAAAAAAAAAGGTTGATTCAACTTTAGAGGGCCAAGGCGGGTGGATCACTTGAGGCCAGGAGTTTGAGACCAGCCTGGCCGACATGTTGAAACCCCATCTCTACCAAAAAAAAAGAAATACAAAAAAAAAAAAAAAAAATTAGCCAGTCATGGTGGCATGTGCCTGTAGTCCCAGCCTCCTACTCAGGTTGCTGAGGTACAAGAATCACTTGCACCTGGGAGGCAGAGGTTGCAGTGAGCCAAGATTGCGCCACTGCACTCCAACCTGGGCAGCAGTGCTGAACTTCAAGGTTTAGTGGTTACATGGGACCTGTTATTGAAGATTAGAGAGGTATGGTGATATGGTTTGGCTGTGTCCCCAACAAAATCTCATCTTTAATTCCCACGTGTTGTGGGAGGGACCCGGTGGGAGGTAATTGAATGATGGAGGCAAGTCTTTCCCATGCCGTTCTCATGATAGTGAATAAGTCTCATGAGATCTAGGTTTTAAAAAGAGGAGTTCCCCTGCAAATGCTCTCTCTCTCTTTGCCTGCTTCCATCCATGTAAGATGTGACTTGCTGCTCCTTGCCTTCTGCCATGATTGTGAGGCCTCTCCCTAGCCATGTGGAAGTGTGAGTCCATTAAACCTCTTTCTTTTGTAAAGTGCCCAGTCTCAGGTATGTCTTTATCAGCAGCGTGAGAATGAACTAATACATGTGGGGACAAGGAGGCAAACAAATTGTCATATGTTGGTTCTGCTGTTGATGTCTTGATTTTGCATCTACTTCATCTCCTTAGCCCAAGCTGTGCACCTGCTCCCTTTTGTTCCTTTATAGTTTCCAGGTGGGTGAGGTCTGTTTCTTTTTGGCCTATGTTTACCCCCGTGATTTCAGGTCACAGCCACTGCTCTGATGGCTCCCTTCCTCACCACCATGGCCAGGGTCTGAAAGGCTGTGACCATGGTAAGTCTCAGGCCAGGCTCTGCCATAATTATTGACTCAATACCTCACTGGGGAGCTCGGGGCTGGGCGCCTCATCAGTACCAGCAGTTCCTGCCCATTCTTGTCTCCCTCATCATTTACCATCCTTCCTTTTAAAGATCTCTGAAGGCTTGTCTCCCTACCCTGTCTACTATTCATCAACTTATTAGTAATGAATGATGGTAATAAGACTTAACATTTATTGAGCTCTTACTATGGGCCAGGTGTGTTTTCTCATTTTTAATCTCACAAAACCCCGTGAATAGGTTCTACTATAATCTGCCTTTTATAGATAAGGAAACTCAGGGTGATTACAAAATTTACCTGAGATCTAAAAGCTAAAACCAGTGGTATTCAGTTTAAATCTGGATTAGAACCCAGGTTTGTCTTATCTCAGAGCTGATACCCTTAGCTACATTCCAGCCTCTCTCCCTCTCTTGAGAGGGAGTTGAATTTTTCTCACTTTTCCTGACCTATTTGGCAACTCAAGCATTAGTCCACCTGACTACAGGCTCCTTCTATTCAGTAAATCTTTGTTGACTGACTGTTTGAAAAAAAAAATTTGTGTATTTGTTTCCCTTGCTTCACACAAGAACATTTTCCTATCACCCTAATCTCTAAGGATTTGAAGTATATGTGTGTGGTTTTTTTTGTTTTTAAGTCATCATCTATTTGGGGAAGCTCTTCAGTGTCTGCTATATTTTTAAAGTTATTTTAGATTAAGATGCAGTTAATCCAGCCTCTGATTAATCTTCTCACTTTCTAGATGAGCAAAGGCTTAGCTAAGAAGGGGAAGTAACTCACATAAGGTCAGACAGCAAGTTAATAACGAAGTCAGGGCAAGAGCCCAGGTCTCCTGACACCTGGTCTAGTATTTTTCTGATGTCCTAATACATTAAATTTTATTAGCTTCAGGGGAATTATTTTTCATTTATATTACAAAAACTAATTTATTTTTTCACAGAAAAGAGATAGGTGCATTTTTAGCTATAAGGCCAAGTACAATGAGTTGGAATAATTTACAGCTATTATTTTCACCATATCCAGATGGATTCCTGGATCCCATAAAAGTGTTTCTAAACTGCAGAAAAATCCCCCTACAGTCTTACAGTTCAAGAATTTTCAGCATGAAATGCCTGATAGATTACCTGACTTTTTTTGCCAAAAATAAGGCACAGCAGCTCTCTCCTGACTCTGACTTTCTATAGTCCTTACTGAATTATAGTCCTTACTGAATTCATTCTTCAGTGTTGCAGTCTGAAGGACACCCACATTTTCTCTTTGTCTTTGTCAATTCTTTGTGTTGTAAGGGCAGGATGTTTAAAAGTTGAAGTCATTGACTTGCAAAATGAGAAATTTTAGAGAGCATTTTGTTCTCTAGACCATGTAGCTTAGAGCAGTGTTCACACTGAGGTTGCTGCTAATGTTTCTGCAGTTCTTACCAAGAAATTAATAGTATCATTTATCCAGCAACAGGATATGATAGAGGACTTCAAAAACCCCAGAAAATGTTTTGCCATATATCCAAAGCCCTTTGGGAAATGGAAAGGAATTGCGGGCTCCCATTTTTATATATGGATAGATAGAGACCAAGAAAGACCAAGGCAACTCCATGTGCTTTACATTAATAAAGTATAAAATGTTAACATGTAGGAAGCCTAGGCGAAGTTTATGTGAGAATTCTTTACACTAATTTTGCAACATTTTAATGCAAGTCTGAAATTATGTCAAAATAAGTAAAAATTTTTACAAGTTAAGCAGAGAATAACAATGATTAGTCAGAGAAATAAGTAGCAAAATCTTCTCAGTATTGACTTGGTTGCTTTTCAATCTCTGAGGACACAGCAGTCTTTGCTTCCAAATCCACAAGTCACATCGGTGAGGAGACTCAGCTGAGACTTTGGCTAATGTTGGGGGGTCCCTCCTGTGTCTCCCCAGGCGCAGTGAGCCTGCAGGCCGACCTCACTCGTGGCACACAACTAAATCTGGGGAGAAGCAACCCGATGCCAGCATGATGCAGATATCTCAGGGTATGATCGGCCCTCCTTGGCACCAAAGCTACCATTCCAGGTAAGTGGCTATAGCTGAGACTGAAGGGTTTCTTTCTTTCTAATGTCATGTTCCCAGAAAAGAATGTTTTCTTCTCTGTTTTGAGAATGTTTTTTCTTATACTCACACTAAATATTAAATCTCTATCCGCTGCTTTTCTCATCCTCTTATAGTGCTTGACGTGTATATGAGTTACCTTTATATGCTTGGCTAGATCAACTTGAAGATCAGAATTATTTGAAGCACTGGCTGGCCATTTGAGATATTTATGGGGTCCATCAATTCTCAGACATTTCTCCACTGATAGCACTATATTAGAAAAATTGAGATTTTTCTTCCTTCAGTGCTTAAGTGTGCTTTCTGCCTTAGTCAAAACCTTATCCATTTTTATTCATGTGTTTGAACTCCCCATTTGGTTTTGCTCTTTCAATTAAGGTAATTTGTCCATCTTAGCTCCAATGGCACAACAACTAATGTACTGAGGACCACTCAGTGTATACATTATCTCATGTAGTGACTCACAGACTTCTTTAAAAGAGATACAGCAGTATTAACCCCATTTTGCAGAATAGGAAATTGAAGCTTGCGGCTGGGTGCAGTGGCTTATGCCTGTAATCCCAGCACTTTGGGAGGCCGAGGAGGGCGGATCACCTGAGGTCAGGAGTTCAAGACCAGCCTGGCCAACACGGTGAAACCCTGTCTCTACTAAAAATACAAAAATTAGCCAGGTGTGGTGGCATGAAGCTGTAATCCCAGCTACTCGGGAGGCTGAGGCAGAAGAATCGCTTGAACCCGGGAGGTGGAGGTTGCAGTGAGCTCAGATCACGCCACTGCACTCCAGCCTGGGTGACAGAGTAAGACTTCATCTCAAAAAAAAAAAAAAAAAAAGAAATTTAAGCTTGGAAAGATTAGTTTGTCCAAGCTCAAACAACTGATCAGTACCCAAGTCAAGACAAATCCAAGCCAGGTTTCAAAGCTGCTGCATGTAATCAGTAGGTTATACTTCCTCTGCTTTTCTCGCTACTGTTTGTTGTATGGGTCAAGGTTTGGTCAGGAAGAAGGAGAGCCCTCACAAGTGGTTTAGGAGAGGGGTTATAGAACGAGGGAGCACAGCCTGACCACCATCACACATTAGAGAGAGAACTAAGCCAGGACTCCCCTCCACTTCAGACTTGGAACCCCTACAAACTGGAATCTATCTTCTGATCCCAGGGAGTTAGACTCCGTAGCTTATCACTTTTGGGAAATGCTTAGATAGCGCTAATGTAGCGAGGTCAGGAAAATAAGGGTCACTTAGTCCTTACATACAAAGGAGACGCAAGTGTTGGTATGTGTGTGCATGTGTGTTGGGGGGAGGAGGGGAGGCTGGAAGCTTCTGGAAGGATTACTTAATGAACAGATGGTAGCTATGCATTTGGCAAGGCCAGAACTCAATCACAGCCCTTAATACTCATGTCTGGTCAAGTCAAGGGCCAAATCCTAGACCTCTCACTGATGAACAGTAGCTCATGGAATTGAACAGGACAAACCTCTCTCAGCATATCAGGGTAGGCTTCAGGCCACAGGAAGAGATAATGTCCTGGTTCCTTCCTGGTTACAGATGCTCCTCTCCCTTGCCCATGTCCTTCCCAATCACCCTGAAAGAAATTATTCTCACCGTCTGAGCCATCTGTTCTCAGAGAGCAGGTTTCCTAGCAGTGTCTCCTGACCCTTGACAAAGCCAGACTGCTTTTGCTTTACAGGCATGGAGGTGTTGAGGGCCTTTAGAAGGTAAGGTGTGTGGAGCCTAACAATGAAGGAAGAATAGCATAGTGGTAAGGGACTGGGCCTTTAAGTCAGACCTAGGTTTAAATCTCCCCTTACCCCTACGGTGTAAGCTTGAGCAAATCATTTAACCTTTGATCTTGGCTTCCTTTTCTGTAAAATAACTAGTACCCACGTCATTGGATTGTTGTGAGGATTATATAAAATAGCATATGTGCAATTCTTAGTACATAGTAAGCACTCAATGAATGATGACTGATTATAATAATTAAGCTGAAGACTTCAGGACACCATGAAACCTGGTACTGAACTTGAGGGTGAATGGCCAGCACACACTTATAAATGCAGGTGGGTATGTATTAACAGAGTGCCCTTCAACAGTGGGGTCCTTTGAGCATCCTTACTCCTAACCTTCTTATGAAGCTCTAAATCCAAAGCCATACTGTGACTTAAAAAATGTGCTGGCCCTTCAGCAGAGATAAGCACTGCAATCAGTACCTAGAATGACTGCTTACAGTAACTATGGTGAGCTCCAGTAGGCCTCAGGGGAATGGGGCCGTCAGCACCGGAAGTACAGTATTTTCAAGGCTTTGCTTCTGCACCTCCTCCTTCCTCCTCTGCATCCCAGCCTCCAGAGGGGCTTAGGCAGGTGGATCTGCCCTTGTGCTGTATCTACCACTCTGTCTCTCTGATTGAAGCTTCAAAAGTGTTCCTCCTGACATAAGGACCATCAGCACAAAAGCACTGCATGGGAACAAAAGGAGAAAGGAAAGTTCAAATAACCCAAAACATTACAGACGTGTGCATTCTCTCCTGCTGCAGCACAAACCACCCTGTGGTGCAGCACAAACAAACCATGCCTGAGGCTTGCAGCTTTGGCAGAGGGCTTGACCCCCATGCTGAGTTCCACCTGTGGGATCTGATCTTGGCAGCTGCAGGTGGAGAGGTGCCCCAGGTGTGTTTCTGAGGAGCACAGTGGCATCTAGTGGTCCAGTGTGCCACATCAGTTGGCTGGTATCTTTCTGACAGCCTTAGTTTAAGTTCCAGAAACCAATCTCAGTCCTGAATTTATGGATCTGTTTCTTGTTAAGAAGCAGGCGTATGAGGGGGTGAGAGGATGAGGGAGAGACAGGAGTGAGGTGAGAGAGAGAGAGAAAGAGAAGTATGGAGAGACTGAAGATGTGTAATTTAACTGTGAGCTAGGTTGGATTTGGAATTTCACTGAAATTGTATTTCAGCTGCTTTCTATCAGACCCTTGACACTCTGTTTTTGCTGCCCTGTGGAAATCTCACCCAGTGGTTCTAAAGTACTAAAGTACTTTAGAAGAGACTGAAAAGTTATGTAGTCTAGCCCCCTGACAAGAGGCTGAAATAGCAGTATCAAATCAGTGATTCATTCATTCAACAAATCTGTATGAGCATCCACTATGTCTCAGATGCTTTGTAGGTATTGGGAGTACAATGGTGAACAAGACATAAAAAGCCCCCTACACCACAATATTTGTTTCCCAAAATGTGTTCCGTGGAATAACAATCCACTAGATACTTCTTAGAAAAAAAAAGTTTCTGAGATCAAGTAAGTTTAGAAAACATCTCTTAGTATTATATATTTCTCTTTTAGAACAACACATGAAAAATGGTTTGGGAGAACAATAGTTTATAAAAGACTCAGAAATCTTGCAGTAAATAAAATTGTTTAGCTTATTTAGCTCAATATTTTCCAAACATACTTAATCATCTAAGGAATTAGTGTTCTGTGAGCACACTTTAGGAAATGTTTTCATACACTTATTTTGTGCTCTATGTTTTAAATATTTTAAAAATACTTTTTTTTTTTTTTGAGATGGGTCTCACTGTGTTGCCCAGGCTGGGGTGCAGTGATGCGATCAAGGCTAACTCCAACATTGACATTCTGGGCTCAAGCGATCCTCCCGCCTCAGTCTCCCAAAGTGCTGGGATTACAGGCGTGAGCCACCGTACCTGGTAGATACCTGTGTTTAAAAGTATTTTAAACACACAAAATAGAATGATATTATAAAAATACATACATCTACCACAGAATTAAAAAGCATTTTATGTGCGCTTCAGTTCTTTAAATATTATAGATACAGTCAAAGTCTCTTTCACATAACCAAAGGGATATGATATAATGTCAAGTAGTGGTAAGTGCTGTGAAGAAAATAAAGCAGGGTAACAGGCATAAAGGAGAGAAGAGATACTCTTTAGTTAGTTCCAGGAGGTCCTCTCTGAATGAAGTAAGAGGGAATAAGCCAGGTGAAGAGCACTCCGGGTGGTGGGAGCAGTGAGTACAAAGACTCTGAGACCCTGAGATGGGAATAAATTTCCTGGGTTTGAGTTTCAACAGGGAAACTATTATGCTGGAGTGCAGGGAGCAAGAAGAAGAGCAATAGAAAATGAGGCTGGAGAAGTAGCCAGACCATGGTAAGAACTTTGATCCACTCAAGATCCACCCCTCTTGAGAGTAAGGCTGGCTTTATGTGAGTTGGAATTGTTGCAGGATTGAAAACCTTCATTCCAAGTTTTCTTACCCATCATTAAAAGTGCCATTTTGGTGGCATCAATGGCAAAGGTAATAAAAATGAGTACTTCCAGACAGCAGTGGAAGAACTTGTCCTAGTGAGTGATATCAGTGCCTGTATTCCCCAGGCAGCTTGGGAATGGTAATTCTGAAGGGACAGAACCCTCTCTGGGCAGGAGGGAAAATACCTAACAGAGGCCTCCCATGACCTTTCTACCTTAGGTTTGCTACAGGAAGGAACCCACTATACCCTTGCACTGGTCTGATTAGAGATATGTGTAACAGGGATTTCATATTTATAGATACCATCTATATTTTAAGATATGTTAGGCTGGGCACGGTGGCTCACGCCTGTAATCCCAGCACTTTGGGAGGCCAAGGAGGGTGGATCATTTGAGGTCAGGAGTTTGAGACGTGCCTGGCCAACATGGTGAAACCCCGTCTCTACTAAAAATACAAAAATTAGCTGGGCATGGTGGTACATGCCTGTAATCCCAGCTACTCGGGAGGCTGAGGCAGGAGAATTGCTTGAACCCGGGAGGCGGTGGTTGCAGTGAGCCAAGATTGCGCCACTGCACTCCATCCTGGGCAACAGACCGAGACTCTATCTTAAAAATAAATAAATAAATAAAATAAATAAATATATATATATATATATTTTAGTGATGGTATCTTCCCCACTCGATAGTGTTTCAGTTAACCATCAGTTTATTTACTTTGATTTGTTGTGTGTGTTCCTATGTTAGATTTGAATTATCCTTTCAATGAAAGACTGCTAAAATTCTCAGCAGTTGGGAGGAGGATTACCTAATGTCTCCTACCTTCATAGAAATGGTGACTGAAACGGCCCTTATGGGGTTCCATTTCCCCTGGAAGTATTAGCTCTAAAAAGGAAGCAGACTGGGTCATACAGGATTATCCACAAGGCTGTCTAGTGCTTCTTTAGTGGGACCTCTTTATTTAGAGGGGAATGAAGAAATTCAGGGTAGGGGGTAAAATCTTTGACATATGCTATGCCATTGAGTGCCGGGTCTGATTTCCCTGATCTGGCTGACTTGGGAGCTATTTCCTTCCTTTCTGCCTTGAATTTATACCTATCCGTCCCGAAGTAAGATGCGCCATTCAGTCAACTGACTTTCTCTGATAGAGAAAAATTACATTCTTGAGGAGAGCTGCTGAAAGTGTAGTCTCCTTTTCCTTAAATTCCAGCCAAGTTTTGACTCCGAATATGGTTTTTCTAGTCTCAACATATTATCTGGAGATATTCCAGCCATAAAGCATTATCACATACTTGACCAATAAGACACTACATTTATTTACATGTGATCTAGAAATATAAGAATACATCATGAATTTTAATAGTGTTGAAACGCCTATCCATTTAAAAATAGAAAATCTTCGGCAAGAACTTCTAGTGATTTACCCTTCTTTAGAGAACAGTGAGTCACAAACATTTAAACCACTTATTCCTTCATATATGCCCTCCCCGTGTGTGTATATATAGAGAGACAGAGACAGACATTTTTTAGAGCAGTTTTAGTTTCATAGTGAAATTGAACAGAAAGTCCAGAGATTTCCCATATAGTCCCTGTCCCCATACATGCACAGCCTCCTCCATTTTCAGCAACCCCCACCAGAGTAGTACATTTGTTACAACTGATAAACCTACATTGACACATCATAATCACCCAAAGTCCATAGTTTATATTAGGGTTCACTGTAGGTGTTGTGCATTTTGTAGGTTTGGACAAATGTATAATGACATGTATCCACCATTATAGTATCATACAGAATAGTTTCACTGTCCTAAAAATCCTCTGTGCTCACCCATTCCTCCTTGCATCGCCCCTAAGACCTGGCAACCACTGATCTTTTTATTGTGTCCATTGTTCTGCCTTTTCCAGAATGTCAGTCATGTAGTTGGAATCATATGGTTTGTAGCCTATTCAGACTGGCTTTTTTCATCTAGTGAACTGCATTTTAGTTTCTTTCATATTTTTTTCATGGCTTGACAGCTCTTTTTTTTTTTTTTAAGTAATGAATAACATTCCATTGTGTAGATATACCACAGTTTATTCGCCTACTGCAGAACAGCCTTGTTGCTTCCATGTTTTGGCAATTATGAATAAAACTGCTGTAAACATCCATGTGTGGGTTTTTGTGTGGACGTGAGTTTTCAGTTCCAGTGGATAAATGCCAGGGAATGTGATCACTGGATCTTATGGTAAGAGTATGTTTAATTTTGTAAGAAACTGCCAAACTTCTTTTAAAAGTGGCTGTGCCATTTTGCATTACCACCTGCAATGAATGAGAGTTTCTCTTGCTCCACATCCTCACCAGCATTTGGTATTGTCAGTGTTCTGGATTTTGGCCGTTCTAATAGGTGTGTAGTGGTATCTTGGTTTTGTTTGGTTGTTTTTTGTTTTTGCCTATGACAGAGCCCTCAGGAGGTCCTGAGAACATGTTCCCTAGTATCTTGTTGTTTTAATTTGTAATTTCCTAGTGACTTATGATGACAGCCTTTTCATTTGCTTTTTCGCCATCTGTATATCTTCTTAGGATGTCTTTGGCCAGTTTTTAAATCAGGTTGTTTTCTTATTGTTGAGTTTTAAGTGATTTTTTAAAAACACATATATTTTGAGTTTCTAAGTAATTTTATTTTGAGACAGCTTTCTGGAGTTTACAGTGCCATGATTGATAGTCTTTTTCCTCTTCTCCAGACGGGCTCTGAAAACCATCTGGAGGAGCTTGTAAATGAGAAAATCTTGCCCTCCTAAATGTATGAGGAGGCTTTGCTTTGGCTTTTGGAAGTCATCCACAGGTGTTGGAATCCCAGCACCGAAGAGCCCCTGTGATTAAGCCTTCTCATAAAGCTTCCCTCTCCTTCCTTCTTTCCCCTTTGCTCTGCCTCTCATGAGCTTTTTCTGACTCTAATTTCTCTCATTCAATTTTGTGTTTAGCTTTCCCACCACAAACAAATTGTTTCTAGTGCAGTTAAGATTCCAGGAAGATTGCCAGGGTGTATCCTTCAATTCCATAAAAAGGAAAGATATTAACTAAAAACATATACATGTGCACACAAAGTCTCCTTCACCCGTGCCTATTCTCTTATTAACTTTTTCCCCTCTTCCCACAAACAGCCCCAGTAGACACACAGTTTCAGTCTCAATCACTCTTCTACCTCTCTCATTTCTTGGCACATGCAAAATGTCATTTCCAGCATGCAGCAAATCACATCAAAGTGCTGCCTGTGCCCAAAGGCCACGTGGCTTCCTCTGAGCTCCTCATTCCTCTCCTTGCTAGCCTGGGTGATTAATTAGAGGCAGATAGGTTAGAGTGTTGGGCAGTTACTCCTAGCGATGACACAGAAGGAGGCTGAGCAAGGCCCAAATATGGCCCTTTTTACCCACCCTTCCAAACACCAAACCTCTTGCACAAGAGAACATTTATAAGCTGGGTCCTCTGCCTGTAAGCCTACTAAATGATAACAGCTCAGTGGTACTGACTGCTTTGTCTTTCTTCCAGCTCCTCTACTAGTGACCTCTCCAACTATGACCATGCTTATCTAAGGCGGAGCCCTGACCAGTGCAGCTCCCAGGGGAGCATGGAGAGCCTGGAGCCCAGTGGGGCATACCCACCCTGTCATCTTTCCCCTGCCAAGTCCACCGGCAGCATTGACCAGCTCAGCCACTTCCATAACAAGAGAGACTCGGCTTACAGCTCTTTCTCCACCAGTTCTAGCATCCTAGAGTATCCACACCCTGGCATCTCTGCCCGGGAGCGTTCAGGCTCCATGGACAATACTTCTGCTCGAGGTGGCCTCCTCGAAGGGATGAGGCAGGCAGATATTCGCTATGTCAAGACAGTCTATGACACCCGGAGGGGAGTCTCAGCAGAGTATGAGGTGAACTCTTCAGCCCTGCTGCTTCAAGGTAGGGAGGCCCGAGCCTCAGCAAATGGTCAGGGCTATGATAAATGGTCTAATATTCCTCGGGGCAAGGGAGTGCCACCCCCATCCTGGAGCCAGCAGTGCCCCAGTTCCTTGGAGACTGCCACGGACCACCTTCCTCCTAAGGTGGGTGCACCCCTGCCTCCAGCTCGGAGTGACAGTTACGCAGCATTTCGGCACCGTGAGCGGCCCAGCTCCTGGTCTAGCCTTGATCAGAAACGGCTCTGCCGGCCTCAGGCAAACTCTTTAGGCTCCCTGAAGTCTCCATTCATAGAGGAGCAGCTGCATACTGTGCTGGAGAAGAGTCCAGAGAACAGCCCCCCAGTGAAGCCCAAGCATAACTATACCCAGAAGGCCCAACCTGGCCAACCTCTGCTGCCGACCAGCATCTACCCGGTACCTTCCCTGGAGCCACACTTTGCCCAGGTGCCTCAGCCTTCTGTGAGTAGCAACGGTATGCTCTACCCTGCACTGGCCAAGGAGAGTGGATACATAGCCCCTCAGGGAGCATGCAACAAGATGGCTACCATTGATGAGAATGGGAACCAGAATGGATCTAGCAGGCCTGGGTTTGCCTTCTGCCAGCCCTTAGAACATGACTTGCTGTCCCCGGTGGAGAAGAAACCAGAAGCTACAGCCAAGTATGTCCCCTCCAAAGTCCATTTCTGTTCAGTGCCTGAAAATGAGGAGGATGCCTCCCTGAAAAGACATCTCACACCTCCCCAAGGCAACAGCCCACATTCCAACGAGAGAAAGAGCACCCACAGTAACAAACCATCTTCTCATCTCCACAGCCTCAAATGCCCTCAGGCTCAGGCCTGGCAAGCGGGTGAAGACAAGAGATCTTCCAGGCTCTCAGAGCCCCGGGAGGGCGATTTCCAGGAAGACCACAATGCCAACCTCTGGAGGAGGCTGGAGAGAGAAGGCCTAGGCCAGAGCCTGTCAGGCAACTTTGGCAAGACCAAGTCAGCCTTCTCATCTCTCCAGAACATTCCTGAGAGTCTGAGAAGACACAGCAGCCTGGAGCTAGGCCGGGGAGCCCAGGAGGGTTACCCCGGGGGCAGGCCCACCTGTGCAGTCAACACCAAGGCAGAAGACCCTGGGAGGAAAGCTGCTCCTGACCTCGGGAGCCATCTGGACCGGCAGGTTTCCTACCCGCGGCCCGAGGGGAGGACCGGTGCCTCGGCTTCTTTCAACAGCACAGACCCAAGTCCCGAAGAGCCGCCTGCCCCCTCGCACCCGCACACATCCAGTCTGGGCCGGAGGGGGCCCGGCCCAGGCAGCGCCTCGGCTCTTCAGGGCTTTCAGTACGGGAAGCCCCACTGCTCGGTGCTGGAGAAGGTCTCCAAATTCGAGCAGCGAGAGCAAGGGAGCCAGAGACCAAGTGTGGGCGGCTCTGGTTTTGGCCATAACTATAGGCCCCACAGGACCGTCTCAACTTCCAGTACTTCTGGGAATGACTTCGAGGAGACAAAAGCACACATCCGTTTCTCTGAGTCAGCTGAACCCCTAGGCAACGGGGAGCAGCACTTCAAAAACGGGGAGCTGAAGTTGGAAGAGGCTTCCCGGCAGCCCTGCGGTCAGCAGCTGAGCGGAGGAGCGTCGGACAGCGGCCGTGGCCCCCAGAGGCCGGACGCTCGGCTCCTCCGTAGCCAGAGCACCTTCCAGCTCTCCAGCGAGCCAGAGACGGAGCCCGAGTGGCAGGACAGGCCCGGCTCGCCCGAGTCGCCCCTGCTGGATGCCCCCTTCAGCCGCGCCTACCGGAACAGCATCAAGGACGCACAGTCCCGTGTCTTGGGGGCCACCTCCTTTCGACGTCGAGACCTGGAGCTGGGGGCGCCCGTGGCGTCGAGGTCCTGGCGGCCGCGGCCTTCCTCGGCCCACGTGGGGCTGCGGAGCCCCGAGGCATCGGCCTCCGCCTCCCCGCACACGCCCCGGGAGCGGCACAGCGTGACCCCTGCTGAGGGCGACCTGGCCAGGCCCGTGCCCCCTGCCGCCCGGAGAGGTGCTCGCCGGCGCCTGACTCCCGAGCAGAAGAAGCGCTCCTACTCGGAGCCCGAGAAGATGAACGAGGTGGGGATCGTGGAGGAGGCCGAACCGGCACCCCTGGGCCCGCAGAGAAATGGGATGCGTTTCCCGGAGAGCAGCGTGGCCGACCGGCGCCGTCTCTTCGAGCGCGACGGCAAGGCCTGCTCCACGCTCAGCCTGTCGGGGCCCGAGCTGAAGCAGTTCCAGCAGAGCGCCCTGGCGGACTACATCCAGCGCAAGACCGGCAAGCGGCCTACCTCTGCCGCCGGCTGCAGCCTCCAGGAGCCCGGGCCACTGCGTGAGCGCGCCCAGAGTGCCTACCTCCAGCCCGGTCCCGCGGCGCTCGAAAGCTCCGGCCTCGCCTCGGCCTCCAGCTTGAGCTCACTGCGGGAGCCCAGCCTGCAGCCCCGCAGGGAGGCCACGCTCCTGCCGGCCACAGTTGCAGAAACCCAGCAGGCTCCCCGAGATCGCAGCAGCTCCTTCGCCGGTGGCCGCCGCCTCGGGGAACGGCGACGCGGGGACCTGCTTAGCGGAGCAAACGGTGGAACAAGGGGCACCCAGAGAGGGGATGAGACCCCCAGGGAGCCATCCTCCTGGGGGGCCAGGGCCGGGAAGTCCATGTCGGCCGAGGACCTGCTGGAACGCTCGGACGTCCTTGCGGGCCCTGTCCACGTGAGGTCCAGGTCATCTCCCGCCACCGCAGACAAGCGCCAGGTACGTGCAACCAGCAAGTCCTGGCCTCGAACTGTCCCTTCCTCCCTAGAAGCTTTAGTGGGGCTCCCCAACCCCCCACACTCTCACCCGCTCTCCCAGTTCAGTTTTCCTTGTGATTACAGAAAAGTAGCATTTGTTTTCATGAGTTGAGTTTCTCAAGTGTCCCTTACCTGGTTTCCTTACAAAGATATAGGTATCTAGATTACGTATATTGTTATACAGATTCTCTATCTATCTGTCTACCTCCATTTTAGGAAGTCACCACCTCTCAATGGAAAAATGCAAGGTTAGGAAAAATTAGGGATTATCTTTTTTGTTTTTTGCTTTTTTTTTTAAAATGGATTAGAGTCTGGGTCTGAGTATTTTAAAAGTTTTAGCTTTGCACCCTTTCTGTTTCTATTGGACTTTGCATCTACAAAATAGCTAGAATGATTGACATTGATAGTCATCGGTTATTGAATTCCTGGCCCTCAGCTAAGTGTGTGGCAGGTCCTGAGCTAAGTGTAATCTACATTTATTATTTCATTTAACCCTCATGATAATCCTGTGCAGCAGAGTATATTATACATGTCAGACCCCTGTCTCTCGGACTCCCACCTCAGCTCTTTCTGTGCATTATCCTGGTGAGGAGAGAAAATAAGAAACTCAAAATCTCACATAAAAGGATTTTCTAATAAAGGCACCAAATGCTGCAAGGATTATAAAGTACTTTCCCCTGAAAATTTTAAGCAGTGCTAGGAATAGAAGCTGAGCATTCTGACTCCTAGGAGCCTGTTAATTTCCCTAATTCTTAGCCTATCCTCAGGCTTCACTACCACTGCAGACCAGTGGCCTGCCTCATGCTTCCCTTCCCACCAAAGACAATAATAGGAATCACATACCTGTTAACAGGGGAGGAAGAACTCCGCTCCACTCTCCCCTCTCGGATTCTGCTGTTTTCCCTTTCAGAGAAGTCAGCCATTCAGCAAGCATCTGTAGAGCATGTGTTGTATGAAAAATGCTGTGTTACAGCATCAAAGGATACACAAAAGAAAAAAAATAAGGCTCATGCCTTTCTGGAGTTCACAATTAAGCAAGGAATATGACCTTATATGTATAAATCTAATATGACTAGTGAATGCTTTGGGAATGGTGATCAATAATATGCTATGGAAAGGAAAGTGATTAATTCTGAGGTGATCTGAAAGTGCTTCTCCTGAAGGGAAATGGGATTTTGGGCCAGGATGTAAAAGATGGGCATGATGACAAGAGATTAGGGGAGAGGGGATGCATTGATGGGAAGAAACCAGTTCAGACAAAGAAAGATTCAGCAGTTCTGGCTGAGAAGTTTGCTGCACTCTATCACACGCATACAGCAACAAATGCTACTTGCTCCTACCAGTCAGATGCTGACAGGGCAGGATTTTACAAGTTTTTGACAAGGATTTAGCTCTTTTTCAAAATTCTCATTAGGGAGGCCTTTCTGCCTCCAAAAACAAAGTCATCATGGAAATCAGTTCCTCTGTATGTGACAATTGATCCATCTCTGGCCTGAAATAATGACTGCAGGAGGCTACCATTTTGAACTACTTGTAGCCTGAGACCTTCTCATATATTTGGCAGGTCTGGCCTCTCCTCAGCCAGCTTGAAATCCTCTCTGAAACATGCAACCTTCTATTTTCTTCTCCTTTAATTCCTCTTCATTGCAGAACAAATAGATATTAGTGATGGAGCTTAAGTGCACATCAGACTCTTGCCTGTTTCCACTTTCTTTCTGTGAGACCTTGGAAAAGTTAACCTGTTAAAAGTGGGTAGGACCTGCAAAGCTACAGAAAGATAGCCAACATTTCTGCCTTAGAGACAGAAATGTATATCTGTTCATTGCATAGATTTAAAATATAGTAGAGACTATAAAGAGAAACCCTTGGAGAAATAAGATTACTGGTGGGGATATTTCCCCTGGATGCTAAGTTAGAGACTTCTCTGGTTCTCACAGTATTTTCAGGGAACTTCATGTCTGATGTGTAACATAATCACTATGAGATGGTGTGACAAACATTACTGAATTGCTGAGGAAATTGCTCAATGCATGGAACCACAGTATTGGATATAGGCTTGATTCTGTGGAATGCAACTCATAAGTCTTTTTTAGCACCTTTCCACAAGCACGCATTTAAGCTTATACAAAATAGAATTGACTTTCCACAAAATGTGAAGATACAAATAGCTAACAATAATCACATTTTTGCTGTGTGCCAGTCATTGTACTGTGTTTTATAAGTATAAAATTAGTCTTGGCTGGGTGCAGTGGTGCACACCTGTAATCCCAGCACCTTGGGAGGCCAAGGTGGCTAGATTGCTTGAGGCCAAGAGTTCGAGATCAGCCTGGCCAACATGGCAAAAACCCATCTCTACTAAAAATACAAAAATTAGCTAGGCATGGTGGTGTGCATCTGTAGTCCCAGCTACTTGGGAGACTGAGGCACGAGAATCGCTTGAACTCACGAGGCAGAGGTTGCAGTGAGCTGAGATAGTGCCACTTCCCTCCAGCCTGGGCAACAGAGCAAGACTCTGTCTCAAAAAATAAAATAAAATAAAATAATTCCTCACATCTGTGCAATGAGGTAAATACTATTATTATCTCTAAGTTACAGAAGAATGAACCAAGTCACCAAGAGGGTACAAAATTTGCCCAAGGTAGTAGAGTGAGGTCTTCACCCCATACTGTCTGACTGCAGAGTCTTTAAGTCACTATACCATGCCATCTCCTGAATAAAAAGAGGCTGGGAATGGGGAAACAGAGGCAAGAGTTAAATGTTCTATATCTGAAAATATCATCCAATGAATTTATTTCATTTTAACATTTATTGATTACTATTTCAGTCATGCATCATATAATGGTCAAGGATGGACCACATATGTGACAGTGGTCCCATAAGATTATAATACCATACTTTTACTGTATCTTCTCCATGTTTAGATACAAAAATACATACCATTGTATTGCAACTGCCTACAGTATTCAGTACAGTAATATGCTGTAACAGGTTTGTAGCCTAGGAGCAATAGGCCTATACCATATAGCCTAGGGATGTAGTAGTCTATGTCATCTAGTTTCTGTAAGCACACTCTATAATGTTTGCACAAGGACAAAATTGCCTAATGATGCAGTTCTCAGAACATATCCCTGTTGTTAAGTGACATATGACTATTTTTCACATCAGATTTTTCATAAGGATTTCTAGTTATTTTTAGTAGTTACTTGAAATATTCTAAAGTAGGTGAATATTGTCTTCACATTTCATCAGTGACAGAGATATTGAGATAACTTGGAACCCAAAACAAGAGGACTGAGATTCAGTAGACTTTAGATTTACATTATTATTATTATTATTATTATTTTGAGACGGAGTCTCGCTCAGTCACCCAGGCTGGAGTGCACTGGCGCAATGTCAGCTCACTGCAAGCTTTGCCTCCCGGGTTCACGCCATTCTCCTGCCTCAGCCTCCCGAGTAGCTCGGACTACAGGCGCCCGCCACCAGGCCCGGGTAATTTTTTTTGTACTTTTGGTAGAGACAGGGTTTCACCACGTTAGCCAGGAGGATCTCCTGACCTCATGATCTGCCTGTCTCTGCCTCCCAAAGTGCTGGGATCACAGGCGTGAGCCACCGCGCCCAACCGATTTACATTATTAAGTATGCTAAGAACTGGTGTATTTTTAAGTCAATTTTGAGATAATTAACAAAAATAAATCAGACACTTAACAAGTTGGTATAATTCTATGCCTAGTATTTTTCCCATAGCCACTGTTTTTTTTTCCTGTAATTGCCATAATAAGTACTTTGTACTTCTTACCAATTTATAGAAAATTAAGTCTTGACAGTGAATATATGCTCAAAGCAAGAAATGCAACAGGAATTTATCTTCCTTGGGCTTGTATCAGATTGGGAAGATATTTTCCTTTGTCAAGTGGTATTTTGATTGATAGAAGATTCAGAGAATTCTCTCAATAGTTTATTACTGGGTCTAATTCCTTTATTTTATCCACATCCACATAAATAGTTTAAGCTCGATATTCTAGGGGCCAAATCATGTGAATACAGAAGTTATATTCATTGTCAAAACGAAATGCAAAGGATGTAATAGGATATGAATACATATTTATACTTTACTGGGTTAGGCGCTCACATGGGACCTAGGCTTTTCCAATTAATTATTGGCAAAGTAGCACATTCTTGTCAACATAGGGAAAAATGGTGGGAAAAGACTTTTAAAGGACCATAAATTTCATGGAGAGCAGGAATTCTCATTCCCTACAATGATATTTGAGTGAATCAGAACACATGGAATTCATTTTTCTCAAGCCATTCAAGTCTGATTACATCCAGCCCAGCTGCCATTCAACCTATAAAGATTCCATGGCAAGACCTTGGGCTTTGAAGAGATCATGGCTTGAATCATAGTTTCTCCACTTACTTAACTGTGGGCAAGATATGTCACCTCGCTGAGCTGCAATTACATACCCTGCTTCCAATTGTTATAAAGATTAAGTTACAAAAAAAAAAGTCAAGTGCCTAATATTCCAGGCATATAATTTGTTGGTGCAAGGTACTTAGCAGAGTGTCTGGCACACAGTAAATACCCAGTACCGGTAGCTGCAATTATTAATAATGTTCAGGGGTTTGTTTCTTCTGCCTGCTCCCACCTTTGACCCTTTCTATTGCTTATTAGTTTCTCAACCACTAAACAAAAACAATGAGGAACGGGGTGAAGAGCAGTTAACCCATTGGGCAGGGTTAAATGGCAAAATAAATTACTGAAATTAAGTTAGAGATTATATATGGATTTTTCTGGTTTTTGCCTGTCTCCTGTCATAAATTGGGAGTTGAATATATTATCATTAATGGCAACATCATCATCTTCATTATGGACCTGATCACAGGGACCAAACTGTATACTATCAAAAACTGACAACCCTTTCAGGACTCCAGTATATACCCTCATTAAAACAAAAACAACTACCCCTGAAAAGGCCCCAGAGTTATTGATCTCACATGTGAGTGAACTTTTTCCTAGAATTTATTGCACCCGATTACAATCCAAATTCATATCTTCACTAATTGTAACTAAGAACATTTGAGATTTTTGCAAAATGTAATAGACTATCCTTTCCTGTCATCTCTCATATTTCCCTATTGCCATTTGAAAAGTTTGGCACATTGAATTCATTGTCTTCGTTATCCTATTTCAAGTTTAGCAGTTGTTTTGAACTCCAGAGATAATCGTTAGGAGACTTCTCTTAGTTAGGAAACATCCTTGTTAGAGGAGGCACCTGGTGAGACAGACTGAAGTTCAAATTCTGACTCTGCTTTTTTTTTTTTTTTTTTTTTTTAAGTCTTCGGCTTATCTCCTGCATCGATGCCATGGGATTATGTAAGAGTGCCACCACGTGGCCTGACAATAGTAGGTTGCCAGTAAATAGGTGTTCCTTCTCCTTTTTACCTCCACCCTCTTGGTAAATTTAAACACCCGTTTATTGGCAGTAATGCTGTGCCTTTCTTGTGTTTCAAGGATGTGCTTTTGGGGCAAGACAGTGGCTTTGGTCTTGTGAAGGATCCATGTTATTTGGCTGGTCCTGGATCTAGGTATGTACATGTATTTATGATGCTCTCTGCATATGAATGCTGCTGGTGTTAAACTACTCTTGTTCCTTTCTACAAGAAATTGAAATGTGATGTCATATAGTGTCACATGCTTTTTTGATTTGTCTAGGCCACGGATAACTTTTTTTTTTTTAGTTTTATTATTATACTTTAAGTTTTAGGGTACATGTGCACAACGTGCAGGTTTGTTACATATGTATACATGTGCCATGTTGGTGTGCTGCACCCATTAACTCATCATTTAGCATGGAGAACTTTTTATTTTCCATTTAGAAATGATTTTCTTTAAGAATGACACTTGTTAAAAATAGGTTTTGAACATGTGCTATTGAGGACAAGGTTGATTTGGCTAACCAGTTTGACAACAGAATAATTAATGGAGGTGCTTTTCTTGAGCGTGCCCCATGGCTTTCACAAATGGGGCCTCCTGTATGGCTGATCTCATCCAGCTCTGTGTGCAGAGCATCACAGCTGGTGACCACAGTGCTAGGGAAGAGCAGGCATTTCATGAACAGCTTCACAGAGGAAGGCAAACTGTAAGCATCGGAGGTGAAAAATAAAGCTCAAAATCATAACTTTATACATGTGGGGATGGAAAACAGAGGAAAGTGGTTTTTTTAAAATGCCATCAAAATCATATATCCTGGGTAGAAAAGTAAAATGAGCACTTTTTTAGAATTTAAAATTTTGAACTGTTCACATGGGACTTAATAAGTAGAAATTTTCAGAAAGGGTATTCTCTGAACCATGTACTCTGTATGTAGTTTTAATGCAGCATTACAGAGTTATCTACTATAATCTATTATTACTAATGATAATACACCTACACCCTACCTACTCCTTTCTATGTTTTTAAGCCATTTCCTTAATTTTTCTTACATTTCATTCAATCATTGTTTCTACATTCACCTTCTTAATAACACAACCTAATTCTGTCAAGTAGAAGCAGCCAACATGGTCAGGAAGTAGGTATTAATTACCTGCTTTCTAGCCAAGATCAGCCTTCTACATTTATATGCTCTTGCTCCTATAGCTGTGTTGACAAGGAAGAAAGTATTCAAGGTGAGGTTGAGGACTTTGGTGAGTTTGGGTGCATTAATTAAAAGCTAGAGACAAGGGAAAACTAACAATAAACTAGAGTACTGCTAAAGAAAATTGGTCTGAAATCAAAGATGGGACTAAACAACAAACAATCAAATAACCCTATTTAAAAATGGGCAAAGGTAAAAAAAAAGATCAAGATCATGTCCTTTGCAGCAACATGGATGGAACTGAAGGCCATTATCCTAAGCAAATGAACACAGAAACAAAAAAACAAATACTGCACATTCTCACTTACAAGTGGAAGCTAAACATTAAGTACACATGGACACAAAGAAGGGAACAATAGACACTGGTGCCTATTTGAGGGTGGAGGGTGGGAGGAAGGTGAGGATTGAAAAAACTACCTATCAGGTACTATGCTTACCTGGGCGACAAAATCATCTTTACATCAAACCCCAGCGTCGTGCAATTTACCCGTGTAACAAACCTGTACATGTACTCCTTGAACCTAAAATAAAAGTTGGAAAGGAAAACAATAATTGAAGGTGACAGGTGAGGGGGGCTGCTGGTTGGCTCAGTGGCAATATCAACAATCTGAGAAACACAGGTAGCAATTTTGTGGGGAGGGGGAAATCTTCCTCAACAAAATTAGTTCTGTGTTAAAAAAAAAAAAAAAAAAACTTTCTGAGCTGTAAAAATGCCAAAAGAATAAATATGACAAGCATCGCATACCACTGAATAACTGAAATGCTTGTCCTGTTCTTCAGCAATTGACATTAGCATAGGTGCAGCTGCATGCCTAGTGCTTGCTGAAAAGGATATTGATAATTTCAGCACATGTAATTCTCAGCTGTCCTGGGGAAAAGCATAGGCATGGAAAGTGCAGCCGACAGGAAAACATGGGAGGGACTTGATCACAGATCCTGTGCTATGAATTTTGAGTACTAAAAATTCTGCTTGCAGTATATTTTTCTGACCATCACAACCAAGAAGACACAAAAAAGTATAACATTCTTTTTTTTCTAAAGGCTTGCATGGTCTTTTATCATAGTCACTCTGTTAATCATAGTACGAAGACAAGAGTCACATCAACTGGACAATATTGAAATGTCAAAATAATTTGGAAGGTGGAATTTGGAGGAATGTGCCCTCTGTTCTCCATGGATGCTTATTAGGATCAGTCAGTTTTCCTCCATGCTGACATAATTCTCCCTGAATACATGAAATTCAGACTTTACATTAGTGCTTTTTAAAAAACATAAAATGTTCTAATTTATAGAAAAATAGAGATTTTGCACTGTTCAAGTTTTATGAGAGTTTGATGCCTTCATGGGTCACAAAGAGACAATAGTTGTCATTATTATATACTTCTTTCCTGTTTTCAAACATTCTCCACTCTTTTTATCTCCATTTTAAAGAAAAACACTAGAGGATACCAATCCAACTAAATTCAGACATTCACTTGTTAATTTCAAACATAAAAATTTACTTGTCTATATAAAAATGGGCAAAAGACTTAAACAGACATTTATCCAAAGATGGCAGACACATGGCCAACAAGCATTGAAAAGATGCTCAACACCACTAATCATCAGAGAACTCAAAACCACAATGAGATGTTTACCTCACACACATTAGAATGGCTGCAATTAAAAAAACGAAAAACAACAAGTGTTGGTGAGGATATGGGGAAATTAGAAACCTTGCACACTGTTAGTGGGAATGTAAAATGGTGCAGCCGTATGAAAAACAGCATGGAGATCTCAGAACATTAAAAATAGAACTACCATATGATCTGGCAATGCCACTTCGGAGTATGTGTCCAAAAAAATTGAAAGCAGGGTCTCCAAGACCCATGTTCACACCCATGTTCATAGCAGCAGTATTTACTATTCACAATAGCCAAGAGGTGGAAACAACCCAAATGTCTACTCATGACAGATGATTGGATAAACAAAATGTGGTATAGCCATACAATGGAATATTACTCAGCCTTAAAAAGGAAATTCTGCCACATGCTTCAACATGACATTACGTGAAGTGAAATATAAGCCAGTCACAAAAAGACATACTGTATAATTTCACTTGTATGAAGTACTTAAAGTAAAGTAGTCAAATTCACACAAAACACAAAATAGTGATTTCCAGGGGTTAGTAGGAGGGGGAAATGGGGAGTTATTATTTAGTGGGTACATAGTTTTAGGTTTCCAAGTTGTGAAAGTTCTGGAGATCTGTTTCACAACAGTGTGAACATATTAACACTACTGAACTTAAAAATGGTTAAGATGAAATTTTATGTTGTTTTTTCTAACCACAATTTTTTAAAAATGCTTTTTCTTTTTTTTTTTTAAAGCAAAACAAAACAAAGGTGAGACTAATTGCTTTCAAAATCCATTCTTGAATAGTAGGATTCCTGGATACATATCAGCAGACTCTGGGTGACCCTCTCACACTCTATTATAAAAGGGACTTGAACAAAGTCTTTTTTTATCCCAAACTTCATTCCTAAAAACACAAAATAATCACCACGGAGAAGCATTCTCAACCAAGCTAAGCATTTACCACTGATATTATCTTCAAAAAGAAAATGCCACTTTAGTATAGTTTGTGTAAACTAAGGTCACACAAACTAAAAACATCATATAAAAGTCTATTGGGCTGGATCTTTAAAGGATAAGTGCTATATTATTGTATGTTTTAGTGATGTCTCCCCCTTTAGAAAAGCCTCAAGATATAATAAATAAAATAAAGGCATCTGAATTAGTCGTTAAAACATCAGATTTCAACTGACTCCACATCCTGTTAAAGGATGCTGGGTTTAAAAACAGTTTGTATGCTACAGTCTGGAGAGCAGGTGGGCAAAGGAGACGTCACTGTTCAACAGACATTTGCTGAGGGGGTACTTGGTGGCAGGTACTGGGGATGCCAGGATGGATGAGACAGAAGTGAAGAGCATCCCCAGCGGGAAGCCACCAGGAAGTGCAGAGTGGCTACACTTCTCTATGGAGAGGTTCCTAGTAAAGAAACCATGTCTGAATGAAAGGGACCGGTCATGGGAAGGGAGGGGTTGCATCAGAGAGAGAGGTGGGCCCTTTATTCCATCATCTGCATCTATGTATAATAAAGGAAAAATAAAGGCATGAGAAGAGCTAATTTGGTTCTTTGCCATCTTCTTCCACCACATGCTGCATTCTGTTTGCCTGGCACGTGGATGATCTTGTGGCAAGCCCTGTGTTATTGCTCTGATGTGGGACTGAGTCACCACTCCCTCAGAGGAGTCAGATCTGTGAGATGACATGTGCCATCTGCACTCCAGATTCACTCACATAGCCAGTCAGGGAACTGCAGACAAGGAATGTACAAATCACGGTGGGTTTGCTGGAGAGCTTTTTATCCTCACATTAACTCTTGCATAGCAGGTAGTGCCACAGACTCTTTTTTCTTTGTTTTGTTTTGTGGATTTTTCTCCTTTAGAACACAATAACAAAAGTTTTGCGAATTGTTGGGTTTTTCCTCGGAGTCTAGCGTACAGTTGTTTAAATCACCATGTACTATATTTGCTTATTATTGCCAGCCTCTTTCTCCAGAGGTAACTGTTTATTAGCTCCTTAGGTGAGACTCTCCCCCTCCTTTTTATTTTTCATCAGATGAAATGAAAACACTAGGAGAGTAAGCAAAAGTTGTAAATAAAACCTTCAAATTCAGCAGCCCATGCAAATGCTTTCAAAACAGACCTCCCCCGTGGGGATCGCACTGGGAGAGAAGAAGGCAGCATTATTTTTCCCCAGAGCTGGGAGCTATTTCCTGAAGTAGTCCTAAAAGGGGCTGAAGAAATGCACTGTTTGTTTTTATAGCCTGAAGCCTGTCCTCAAAAGCTGCCTTATGTTGCATGGTGTGTACAGGATGTGGGGGCGGTGAGAGGGTTAATAAAAGAAAATGCCTTGTGAACCCAGTCATTCCATGTGACATTTTCCTGTAGGAATTTATGCCTGCCTAGTACTGGTTTAACTTGGGTCTTCCTGTGAGCAGCCAGGGAAGACAGTGTGCAGTTTCTGGGGGAAGGAAAAGAGGTCCTCCTTCCTCTTAAATGCTTTTCTCATCTATGTAAGGAGCACTGGGCTGCATGTTTGCCCCTTTCTTCAGAGCTGTAACCCTCCTGTCTGTGTGCCATTCCAGGTCACTCAGTTGTTCAGAAAGAGGCCAAGAAGAGATGCTGCTGCTCTTCCACCATCTCACCCCTCGTTGGGGTGGTTCAGGCTGCAAAGCCATTGGTGATTCCTCTGTTCCTAGTGAATGTCCTGGAACCCTGGACCATCAGAGGCAAGCCAGTAGGACACCCTGCCCCAGGCCACCACTGGCAGGAACTCAAGGGCAGCTCACAGACACCAGGGCTGCACCCCTGACCCCAATTGGCACCCCTCTGCCTTCAGCCATTCCCTCTGGCTACTGCTCACAGGACGGTCAGACAGGGCGACAGCCTCTCCCGCCCTACACCCCTGCCATGACCCACAGAAGCAATGGTCACACCCTGACCCAGCCTCCCGGTCCAAGAGGCTGTGAGGGTGATGGCCCAGAGCATGGGGTAGAAGAGGGAACGAGGAAGAGGGTCTCGCTGCCTCAGTGGCCACCTCCTTCTCGAGCAAAGTGGGCCCACGCAGCCAGAGAGGACAGCCTTCCTGAGGAATCCTCAGCCCCTGATTTTGCAAACCTGAAGCACTATCAAAAACAGCAGAGTCTTCCAAGTTTATGCGGCACTTCTGACCCAGACACACCTCTTGGGGCCCCGAGCACTCCAGGGAGGATCTCCCTCCGAATATCTGAGTCTGTCCTGCGGGACTCCCCGCCACCTCATGAGGATTATGAAGACGAAGTGTTTGTGAGGGATCTGCACCCCAAGGCCACGTCCAGCCCCACATTTGAACCTCCTTCCCCACCCCCACCTCCTCCACCGAGTCAAGAAACCCCGGTGTATAGCATGGATGACTTCCCTCCACCTCCTCCCCACACTGTGTGTGAGGCGCAGCTGGACAGTGAGGATCCCGAGGGGCCGTGCCCCAGGTGAGTGAGCAGACTGGGCAGCTTTCCCCCACTAACAGGAGAGTGTCATGCCCCAGGTGGCCCAGGTCCTTCTGCTGGCCACAGAAGAGCCCTGGCATGGAGATGTTTCTATACAGCTCAGCTCAGGACACTGTTCATCTGTTTGCCTCAGGAGGTAGTTGGACCAGTGTCATTGGGTACTGAGGAGTCAGGGTGGCAGAAATGAAAGCTGGGACCCAAGGGGCACATTTCACTTCTGGGGACAGGATAGGCTTAGGCGGTCCAAGTAAATCCCTCCTCCCTGGCTGAGTTCTGAATCAGTTAGGAAATAAGACAAAAGAGGAGGGCATATAGAAGACAAAAACATCACTTGTATTACTGACAGAGCTAACATTAAAGAACATGGCTTCAGATTGTAAGTGGGTCTCTTGATACTGAACCCCCAAGTTAAACAGGTTTACCTACCTCATCAAAGGTCATGCTAGACACACAAATACACATAGATATTAATATATACAGCCTTGAGGCAGCCTCAGTCTCAAAAGAGAAGAGAGAGACTGGGATGTGAATGCTCAGCTTCTCTTTCCAAAATCACTCCATGTCCATAGGGAGGAATAAAGAGTAGGGCTCAAGGTCAGTAATGTTTAGGGAAAACCTCTTGGAAGCTAGAAGAATGAGAGAAGCATTCCCCAACACATAGTCCCTAGAACAAGTAATCTCTCAAAACACCAAAAAAAACACATTGCCTGACAGCACCTTTTGAGTGGCTTTCTTTAAACACCACAAGAGTGACTTACTACCACTACCCCCGTTAACCTAGACCTTTCAGAAATCTCTGGAATCTAACAGCAACATTCACCAGAACTGAATTCCTAGTCCATCTTCCTCAGGAGATGACAACCTCCTGACCAGCTGCTGGGCTCAGGAGCCCCTTTAGAGTGCTGTTGTTTTCTAAAGAAGGGGTTGATCTCAGAAATGTGACTATCTCACCCTACTCCTATGTATATATCTATGTATGTTTGTGTGTCTAGCATGACCTGTGACTAGGTAGGTAAATGTTTTTAGTTTCGGGGTTCAGTATCAGGAGACCCACTTATAATCAGAAGCCATATTCTTTAACATTAGCTCTGTCAGTAACATGTGGAAGATGTGGAAAGCTACAGCCCTGATGATGTGGAAAGCTTCTCCCTCAGTCTTTCTCCACCCTCTTATCATCACCCTTCTCTTATCATTCTCTCTTTTTTTTTTTTTTTTTAAATATCCCTGGCAGCTCCAACAAACTTTCTAAAGTGACAATTGCAAGGGAAAGGCACATGCCTGGTGCAGCCCATGTGGTAGGTAGTCAGACACTGGCTTCCAGACTCCAAACTTCTATCAAGGGTTCAGAGGCTGAGTCCACACCACCCTCCTTCATGAGCGTTCACGCCCAACTTGCTGGGTCTCTTGGTGGGCAGCCAGCACCCATCCAGACTCAAAGTCTCAGCCATGATCCAGTCAATGGAACTCAGGGTTTAGAAAAGAAAGTCAGTTCTGATCCTCAGAAGAGTTCAGAAGACATCAGAACAGAGGCTTTGGCCAAGGAAATTGTCCACCAAGACAAATCTCTAGCAGACATTTTGGATCCAGACTCCAGGCTCAAGACAACAATGGACCTGATGGAAGGTTTGTTTCCCCGAGATGTGAACTTGCTGAAGGAAAACAGTGTAAAGAGGAAGGCCATACAGAGAACTGTCAGCTCTTCAGGATGTGAAGGCAAGAGGTAAGTCCCTGGTGATGTCCTCAGAGAGACTTACAATCACACTTCTTCCATGGGGATGATGATAAGTCTAGGACTAGTTGCCTGATGTTCTCCTACTGCCACAGCTCCTGAACCAAGAGTGACATTTTATCTCAGTCTTGGAGGAATGGCTCTGGCAGTAAGGATGTGGGACAGATATGCAACAACAAAGAAAGTAATAGTAATAATTATAATAATTGCCATTAGTACCCATTGTTAATGTTGTGTGTCAAACATTGTATTGATTTATTTATATCAACATTATTTAATTTTCACAAGAACTTTCTGAGGTGGCTACCGATTTTACCTCCATTTACAAATGAGGAAACTGAAGTACAGAGGAATTAAGACCATGCTCACCAAGGTCATTGAACATGTGAGTGATGGCACCTGGATTTGATCACAGCCCCATGACTGTGCCTGTCTCCAGCAATTACACAGTGCCCCCAGCTCAGCAAAGGTGTACTTGCCCGTTCTGTATCAGAGCTGCTCTGGCAGAGAGGCCCTCAGAGCTCGGTGCTGGGAAAGGAGCAAGTGGAAGTGGTGAGCGTGGCCAACGTCTTGCCAAGACTGAGAGGGGAAGGGCTTTGTAAGGAGGAGAGCCTAGAGAAATAGATTCATGTACTACACTGACCCTTACCTCTGAGGCATTAAGGTGGGTGTTGGCGCAAATCCTGAAAATCAGGAAAGGTCTGAGTAGGAGCGCACTGTCTGGTTTGGCCCAGTCCGTGAGCCTCTGCTTCTGAAGCTCCTTGAGCCAGCCATGTAACACGTGTCCCAGTGTGCAGTCTGTGCTTTTGATGCTTTTCATTTCTCTGGGTTACTGCAGTATTTTCTTGCATGTTTTATTTCCTTAAAAGACTACTATGAGAAAGACTGAGTAGCTTTCATTTTCTCTTAAATTTTCAGTGAAATCTTTGTGGATTGACAGTCTGGGACTCAGCAGTTAGTGGCTTCCAGACTAAATAAAAACAGAACATTTTATCCAAATTTGGGATTGCATTTTAAAAATTTCCAACTGATCCTAACTAAATTACTAACAGGAACACCACGTTTCATTTTATGGGGGAGAGAGAAAGGAAAGAGCTATGTGATACTTACAAGCTATTTGTCACGTTGTCAGAGGCTCTTCTGATTCAAGGCCTTAACTGTCACCTTGTCCATTTCCCCGCTTTTATTTTCAGATTTGGGAAACAGACTAATTGAGGTGAAGTGATTTATCCAGGGCCATGTCTTTAGCAAACACATACTGAGCACCTACAATGTGCAAGGCAATCCACTGGGTACTATGTGGACCCCAAAGATAAGATTTTTGTGGGTGTGCCAGTCAGTTCACCATGGGTGGTTGCAGTATGGTCATTCTGTTCTCTGACCACTGGCTGAAGGACCAAAGTAACATCCTTAGCAAAGTATTTCCTAGCATTACCACTGGAAATATATGTTTGCTCCGTCAGTTTAGAAGCAGAATGGTCATGGAGCTTTTGCAGCACTGAGACCTTCCTGGGGATTAAAAAAAAAAAAAAAAGGCATGCGCCATCTCCTGGTGGAAATAAGCATTGTCCTCTTGGGCATGAGATGGCCAGTAGCCATTGTGAGGGTTGGTCAGATGCCAGAGAATCCCATTTGTAATGCGGTGGACATATCTGAAAACAAGAACAAAAAAATGTATCAGAAAATCTTTTCCCTGTCTTTCAGTTAACTGGATTAAATGTGGTCATTGTTGCTTACTGGGACAGTTATCAAGCAGGAAACTAGTAAAGATGATTTTTTGTGTGTGTGGTTCCTAATTTCATAGTAAAATGATGGGCTAGATGTTAAACAATATCACAAGATTGAATAAAGTTCCTCTCCAAGAGAATCGTACTTCCATAGAGTCATTTATTCAGTGGGTAGGATATGAATTATAGGCTGAAAGGCAACTCAAATGTGGTAAAACAGAGAACACTAGATAGCAGGTTTCTCAATTCTGAGTTTTTTCTTCAGCCTTAAAACATCCCTATTATATTATCAATGAGTAGATTTTATATCTTGTATTAGTTCACTGCGGACCAGCAAACTGCAGATTTCCCAGGATTATATAGGATAGCAGGCACACTTGAGAAGAAAAATTTTGTATGTTCAAGCAACAATGCATAGTAGGCACTAGAAAGATTACATGTCACCAAAGGAGTATAGGAAATAATTGACCTAAAACCTGAGGTTTGTGCAGCACCTTGAAAATACTTTCACATTGATTGAGTCATGGTTCCACACTGCCTTTCTCTGAAATAAGGAGTCAGTGTCGTTCTTATATGAATCACAAAAGCAGAGAGGTTAAATGTCTTCTCCAGAGTCAGCTGGCGAGGCCATAGCCTTGACTCCCGCTGTCATCCCTAATGCTGCTTTTGGTGGTTTTCCATCCCAAGTTTGCCTGGCTTCAACAGCCCTGTACATAGTAATCACTCATTAGTTAACAGTTACTAGTTTATCCTAATTTCTGGGAAAGAAATTAAATAGAATTGTTACGCGCTTCTGAATGGACTGACGTCTGCAGTGAAACAAAGCCTCTGGTGTGATCTGTGTGGCTATACTTTGTGCTCTTTTTGGCCCAGGAATGAAGACAAGGAAGCAGTGAGCATGTTGGTTAACTGCCCTGCCTACTACAGTGTGTCTGCTCCCAAGGCTGAGCTACTGAACAAAATCAAAGAGATGCCAGCAGAAGTGAATGAGGAAGAGGAACAGGCAGATGTCAATGAAAAGAAGGTAAATAAAGAATGGGATGCCCTTGTTCTGCTTTCCTCAGAAAAATTGACAAGGTCCATGTAATCAGCGTGGTGACTGGGCCTCTTGAGGCAGGTGGGGAAAGGACCTGTCGCATCACCAGATTGCACCAAAATCATTAGACTTTGGATTTACATGGCACTTTAACTAATTTCCTCTTAGCTTTTCTGTGAGTAGGCAGGGCAGGTAAGCTACTGTCCTTTTCGTTTTTACAAATAACAGAAGTGAAGCTTAGAGGGATTATTAGAAGTCTCATAGCCAGGACCTGAACCCAAGTCCCTAGCCTCCTAATCCAGCACCAGGACCCTGACACTGTTCTCAGCTGCTGGTTGGCCAGTGCCAATGGTGTGTGTAATTTTCTTGTTTCATGGTCAAAAGGAAAATTTAAAAATCTAGAAACTTTTTTTAGGGAAGGAGGCCAATTGTTAAATGACACTTCTGAGAAAAAGTAATATTAACCTTTATATCTTCCCCAGCCCTCTTTGCGGGACTTCCGTGAATAGCTTGAAAGTGCAGTGCTGGAATCTAGTTGTTAGCATTTGATACTCCTACAGACATTTCAAATGTTAAGACACTTAAAAAATGACCGTGATGCTGCTGCTGTCTTCCCACATGCCATGGAGATCTAAACTGGGCTGTGTCTGCAGGGGAGAAAGTTCTCACCTTCCACTTTCTCTATAGCACCAGAGGGGCTGCCTTCTGCTGTGCTTGCAGCTCTCTATGCAGCTCAGGCACGCGTGCTGCAAAGGAAAGCTTGCTTGCTTCTTGCTGAGCCTGGAATGTAAGTGGTTTTCAGTGATCCTGATTCCAGGAGAAACTTTCTAGGGTGATTTTATTTCATTTGATCTACAATGTGTCCCAAGCTGTCTTGTCTGTTGGAATGAAACCACAGGATATAGACCCTAGGAGCAGAGGGTAATTGGACAGGAGGGATCTTTGCAGCACCTCTGGGTCATGGCTAACATGCTGATGCAACCATTGTAGTAGCAAGCTCCCTGCTAGCCCAAAGTTTTCCTATGTACATACTTGTCATTGTATACCCCTGATATATACCTACCCCAGCACTGCCGAGCACTTCATTTAACGGGTCCCCTGATTAGCAAATAAGACCACTTGGCTTTTGGTCTGTCTATATTTATCCCAAAGAGAGAGCTATGTATACACCCTTACATGTACCACGTTGCCATGGCATCTTTAACTGAACGTTTTACACAATTTTTTTGTTATTTTGTTTTCTGCCTGTGGGCATACCTGCTTTACAGTTGCAGTGTGGCAAATACTCATTGCTTTTCCTCCCTATCTTAATTTTTAAGTGTTTTTTTTTCTAAGTTTTATTTTAGAATCGGGGCATAGGCAGGTTTGTTACAAAGGTATATTGCATGATCCTGAGGCTTGCTGTATGATTGTATGCATCAACCAGGTAGCGAGCATAGTACCCAATAGGTAGTTTTTTAACCTTTGTCCCCTTTCCTTCCAACCCCCTCTTTTATTCCCCAGTGTCTGCTGTTCCCATATTTATGTCCATGTGTACCCAATTAACTGTTTTCCCATCACTTTCAATTATCACCCTCTCACTCGAAGCATTATGTGGCAAAAAGTATTTTTAGACTGAGAATATGAAGAAATAGAGAATTAATTCATCCTCACGGGAAACAACATTAGGTAGCATGTATTTCATTCCAAGTGTGGGCTATGTATTTGATTTTCTTTTCAACACAATGCTGTACTATCTTACTTGCACAAAACTCCTCTGACACTTGTACTACCACATTTTATGCTAATCAGAATTAGAGAATTTAAGGGCTGGGGTCACACAGTTAATAGATGCTAAAGTCAGATTTAACCTTATGTCTTTCTGACCCCAAAGCCTGCTAAAAATTGCTCCCAGGTCAGCTGCCTTTAAACCTTGCTGCCCTGGGAACTGAGCTAAACTGGAGGTTCTCTGGGTATAACTAACCAGAGCTAGAGTTTGAGATTAAAACCAGTTAAAACCCATTTTAAACCAAAAATATGAGAACAGCAGTGTCCGTGACTTGAGGACTGAGGAGTTTCGAGTCATTTGGAGTGCCTTTTGAGGGAGTCACGGGCTTAGGAAGACAAAACCCCACTCAGGGTGAAAGAGATCTTAGGGAGAGGAAATGTCACAGCCACATAACCAGGGCCTGGCACCTAGCACGTGCTCAATAAACATTTGTTTCATGAAGTTACAAAGTGCAAAACTCCCAAGTTGGAGTTTACCGTTTAACTGAAGAAAAACATCCAGAAGGCCACTGTGGAAAGTTACAGGATTCGAGTCTATGGCCTTGCTATCCTCAACACATTTGATCTCAGAAGCTGACCAGGGTCAGGCCTGGTTAGCACTTGGATGGGAGATCATGGTATTAGAATTCAGAAGAAAAAAAAAATCTGGAAGTTAAGCAACTAGTTTGTCCTTTCTTGACCCTTTTTTCTTTATAAAATGGAAGTGGTAATGATCTCTCACATAATAGTTGTGGGGTCAAATTAACTGACGTATATGAATGTGCTTTTTGAGCTGCAGGGTGTAAGAGCATATAATATCTTAACAGAGAAGTGTTTAAGGCAATGTCATGTAAGTATGCAAATGTTGATGGCATCTGGTATCTTTCATGTTAAGATGTTCAGTGAGAAGGTGCCTTATTGCCAACAAGGCTAGGCACTTTCCTAAATCAGACTCTTAAGAGGAAAAACAGCTCACATTTGTTTTCTCTCTTCACTGTGGAAAATGTTGCCCACAGCACCAGGGGGATGATACCCACTTGCCCTGTGGGCTTATCTGGCTCTTCAGGGATAAAGAAAGATGAGAAAAGGCTATTTAGTTAATGAGGCCTCCACATCCAGTTAGAATTTCCTTCGGTTCCTTCTTCCCTCAATCCTTTCTTCTAGGGCTGTAAGTGGCCTGAGGGTTTGCATCACTTTGTGAGTGTAAAATGTTAGGCTCATAAACGCTTAGTGAGAACACACCTTCTCTGTTTCAGACACTGTGCTCTGCCTTGGGCATACAAACATGAATAAGACCCTGTGTCTGCTTTCCTGGAACTTTAGACTGGCAAGAGAGGTGGATTATTTCAGCACTACATTATTGGTCTTCTGATAGACACATGGACTGTACTGGGGGAGCCCAAAGGAGCAGTTCCTGACTCAAGAGAGTAGAGTCAGATTTTACCTCCTCCAGGAAGATAAAACCTGAGATCAGCATTGAAGAATGTATTGGTGGGAGTCAGGAGCATTCGAGACAAAAGGAAAAGCATAAGGAGAAACCAAAAGATAAGAAAAAGCATGGAATGTGTATGATAAAGAAGGGTGCTTCAAGTAGTTTGATATTTTGGAATGTAACAAAGGCTCATGATTGATTAAATAAAAAATCACCAAGCTTAAGCCAGGCACAGTGGCTCACACCTGTAATCCCAGCACTTTGGGAGGCCAAGGCAGGAGGATTGCTGGAGCCCAGGAGTTCGAGACCAGCCTGAGCAATATAGTGAAACCCTATCTCTACCAAAAATATAAAAAATTAGCCAGGTGTGTTGGCGCACAACTGTAATCCCAGCTACTCAGAAGGCTGAGGCAGGAAAATTGCTTGAACCCAGGAGGCAGAGGTTGCAGTGAGCTGAGATCGTGCCACTGCACTCCAGCCTGGGCGACAAAGCGAGACTCCATCTCAAAAAAAAAAAAATTAAAAAACTAAAAAATTAGCTGAGCATGGTGGCACACACCTGTGTTCTGAGCTACTTGGGAGGCTGAGGTGGGAGTATCACTTGAGCCCGACAGGCAGAGGCTGCAGTGAACCAAGATCGTGCCACTCCAATCCAGCCTGAGTGACAGAGTGAGACCCTGTCTCAAAAAAGAAAAAAAAATTACCAAATTTAGAAAATAACAAAGGAAGGCCACAAACAGTGGGAGATGAGGCTGGAAGGGTTCACAAGAGCCAGTAGGTCATCAGGTCATGTAGGGCTTTGTGTGAAATGCTGAAGTTCGGATTTTATCATATGACAATGGAGAACCCTTTGAGATTTTAGTTTGTTGTAATGAACTACAAGTTTATAAATGTGTAATCGAATTTTCATTGGTATCACTTACATTTACATATCTGATTTGGAAACACAAAGTTTTAAATAAGTGATGTTGTTGAAAACATCTTTAATATATTCAGCAAAATGCAGTTTTCTTCCTGAAATACAACAAGCTTTTCTAATGATGGTTTAGAAAAATGATACTTGGTCAATATCCATTTTTAGAAAAATGATACTTGGTCAATATCCATTCTCCAATATTGTTTTGAGGTAGAATGTAGCCTTTGACCAACTTTTGCAAAGTAATAATTTGTTATTTAATATTTAAAGTTATTAATAACCTAAGATATATATCTAGGCTAGGAACTAGAGTCTTGGTTTACTAATAACTATTTTATAAATTAAAAATAACACTTTAGTTTCACTTTGATATTTCTATTTATATATCCTAGATGATGAATAATATTCCAAGTAAATGTAAGTATCAGTTAAAATATGAAACTTCCATTGTCTGAACTTTTGATATACGTAAAACTAAAGACAGTGTAAATAATCAGAGCTGTCAATTTTTTGGCTAAAGCCTGCCTTATTATTAAGCAAAATTCTACTTAAACCAATCACATAATTCCCTATTCTGAAGGCCAACAGGCTTTGGCTTCAGAAACTTAGAGGAATATTTCAAAAGGCAAAAGGAATCTATTGTTCCTCTGAGTCAGCTTTTCTCAGGAGATCACTGGTTCTCAGCTGCCCATTCCCGCTGCTCTTCCTTCATTCCTGAAGTTCCAGCTCTCCCTCTGGTCTTACTTCCTTTCAGTATTTATTTTAGAATAGGTCTGCTGATAACACATTCTTTTAGTTTTCTCCATCTAGGAATGTCTTTATTCCACTGTCACCCTTGAAGGGCATTTTCACTGGATTTGGGATTCTGGGTTGAGTTGACTCTTTTCTTTCAGTACTTAACAAATGTTCACTTTCCTCTTGCTTCCATGGTTTCTAATGAGAAATGCACAGTCCTTTAAATATTGGCTCCTCCTGTATGCAATGTGTTGTTTTCCTCTGGCCACTCTCTTTAGTCTTTAGCATTTTGATTATGATTTGGATGGACTTAGTTTTCTTTGAGTTGATCATATTTGGGGTTTGCTGAGCCTCTTGATTCTGTAAATTTATGTCTTTCACCAAATTCTGGAAGTTTTCAGCCATTCTGTCTTCAAATATTCTTAATGCATTAATCTTCTCCCTCCAGGACTTTAGTGACTAGTGATACAGTATTTCAATGACAGTTCATATTGTCCCACAAGCTCCATTCATTTTTTTTTTAATCTGTTTTCTTTCAGTCCTTCAGATTGGATAATTTCTATTGGTCTGTTTTCAAGTTCACTGGCTTTCCTATCTCCATTCTGCCAGTGATTTTTTTTTAATTTCAAATATTATAGTTTTCAGTTCTAAAATTTACATTTAAAAAATAGTTTCTATTTCTTTGCTGAGAAGGTCTCTTTTTAAAGTTGTTTTAAAGACTCTTGTAGAGTCTGGGCACAGTGGCTCATGCCTGTAACCCAGCACTTAGGGAGGCCGAGGCAGGCGGATCTCTTGAGTCTAAGAGTTCAAGACCAGCCTGGCCAACATGGTGAAACCCCATCTCTACAAAAAAAAAAAAAAAAAAAAAAATTAGCCAGGTGTGGTAGTGCGTGCCTGTAATCCCAGCTACCTGGGACGCTGAGGTGGGAGGATCACCTGAGCCTGGGGGGTTGAGGCTGCAGTGAGCTGTGATTATGCCAGCAATGCCTATATGCTAGAAATGGCTTTATCCAGTCCTAGTTTTTACAAGCTAAGCTGAATTCCGCTCTATTCCTAAATCCCAACCACTTGGCTAGTAGTCCTGAATTACTCTTAAGACGGAGACACACAGAGGCCAACTGTGTGTGTAGAGTGACGTTATTGGTGATGTGGTCTTGTCAGGGGAAGGAGTATTCCCCCTACAGACATCTATCTAATATGAGCGGTGTGTCATCTTCAAATTGTTGTCTAATCTTACGACTGCACAAAAAATATAATTAGAATGTGTATAATACTTTCATATTTTCCAAAGTGATTGCACCAGCCTTCAACTCTTCAAATTTCTGGCCTCCATTTCAACATTCATGACTTGAGAAGTCGAATTTCTAGAAAATGCTTTTGAAAAACTCAACAGTGGAAAGAAACAAGGCTTTTCTTTTCATCCTCATGGTTTTCGTTATTTCTGTTATGACTTCTTTTGAAACTAATATCATATGTTGTGATTTCCGCCAGCCTCATTTGAGCCTCATAGTATTCTTATGAGCTATTTTAATAAAGTGATGAAAGTCTGAAGCCAGATGATCTGCGTTTAAGCCTGGCTCTGTCACGTACCAGCTGCATGGCCTTGAACAAGTTAACCTCTATCCTCCTCACTTTCCTCATCAGTAAATGGGGATAATAATAATACCTCTCTCACTGGGTTGTTGCAAGTAGTAATTGAATAGTAAAACACTTAAATGGTGTCTGGCACAGAGAAAGAGCTGAATAATTAGACATTATTATTAGTTTTCGGCAGGTGTTATTGTCTTCTCGCTGTGGATAACTGAGAAACAGAAGGTCAAGTGACTTGCCTGATGCCGAATGTTATGTCAGAGCCTCCTGCCTCCTTGTCCAGTGTTCATCCTGCTGTAGGCAGGAAGTGGGGAAGGGTCCAGAGGACATTTCTGCAGAGGATGAGGTGGGAGGGAGGGTCTGTGAGGCTATGTTTGGAGGAAGAACTCGTATAAACAGCATCTCACACAGGGTGAGCTAACAGTTTATGCCAGATGAGAAGTGGATAAATGATTTCACAAATTAAGTAGCTCCTGAGAGACTAGTGTGTTATTTAAAACCAAACACACCTCTTCTCCCTCCCCCGGTGAGTTATTCTGGTAGACATTGGTAGGTTTTTTGGAAGAGATCTGCCTGGCAAAGAAATGGCTATTTAGTATAGCCAGCTTTCTCTTGCTGCTGTCAGTTTCTTAAATCCCTCTTAACTGCATTTTAAAATTCAAATTATCATATTTTAAGGGGCTCGTTAGGGCTTTTAAAAAATTCAAATGCCACCTAACTGAGGAACATTCAGCCAGGAGTGACTGACGTGACCACTCAGTAATTCTGGCCTTAGCATCTGTGGCTGAGCCATGAGATATCACATTAGAGCCCAGCAAATATTAATAACTTTCCAAAATCAGAATGCCACAAAATGTATATTGGTTCTTTCCACAGAAGCCTCCCAGCATCACTTCTGTACATTTTCATCTCATTCCGTTCTTTCTTGTACCGTGAAGCCTGGGGTACACACATGCTCCTGTGACAGATTTATTTATGGTTCTGCCCAGCACTGATGTCTCTGAAAACCAAAACAGGGTCTGGGAAGGAAAGATGGGGTTGATTGGATGGTTGTGTTTGAAGCCTGATTGCAGTTTGGCTGGGTCAAGTTATTTTGACCCTTCCAGTCCACTGAACCATGCTCACCTCAGGGCCACCCCTGCAGTGTTGCTGATCTGCTTAGGTGCCGGAGAGAGCTGTTGAGCTGAGTTCAGCAGAAAATTTGAAAGGATGAGTTCTCTCCTCTCATCACTCACCACCACATGTGAGAGCAAACTACTTATCCTTGGTTTCTGCCCATTTGCAAATTGATAAGCATCACACACGTCCTTTAAAATACCAGCCTCTGGCTGGGCGCGGTGGCTCACACCTGTAATCCCAGCACTTTGGGAGTCCAAGGCAGGTGAATAACTGAGGTCAGGAGTTCGAGACCAGCCTGACCAACATGGTGAAACCCCATCTCTACTAAAAATACAAAATTAGCTGGGCGTGGTGGCGGGTGCCAGTAATCCCAGCTACTCAGGAGGCTGAGGCAGGAGAATCACTTGAACCCAGGAGGCAAGAGTTTGCAGTGAGCCGAGATCACGCCATTGCACTCCAGCCTGGGCAACAAGAGCGAAACTCCATCTCAAAAAAACAAAACAACAAAAAAAAGCAGCCTCTAAGAGCCGCAGGAGGATTTTTAAACACAATGAGGCCACATGAAATAATAGTTTAATAAGGGTTTTAGTTCCTTCCAGAAATGACAACACACCATACTAGTTTCAAAAAAAGTCATTAATAGAAATAATGAAAAACAGGCTGAAAAAAACCACCTTGTTTCTTTCCACTATTTGGTTTTTAAAAAGCATTTTCTAGACATTCTAGAAATTCTGCTTCTCAGGACATGAGGTTGAAATGGACGCCTGAAATTTGAATGAGCTGAAGGCCTTTTCCTGAGGGTGGAGTGATAATGTTTTGCCCCAGTAACTATTCTCTTTCAATTTGGTATAACCCAGTGGTCTTTAAGTGTCTTCCAGTAACATCTAGAGCAACAAGCCTAGGAAATGTACCCTATGAGTTAAAAATTCCTGGGCTGACTTCACATAGATGACATTCTCTCCCATTATCTGTCTGAAAAACAGGAATGATGACATTTGACTTGTCTTAACCCAGTCCAGCAGGAATGCTGGGAGACACAACAGCATGCAGTGTTTATTTTTCCTGCCGCTTTGCATTCCAGTATCCTTGCCATTTTCTCCATATGTGCTGATATCACAGTGAAAGATCATCACACCCTGCCAGGCATTTTGCTGGAGGTATATAACATGTTATCTTGCAGGTAAATTTCATAGCTTCCAGCCAGAATTGCTTTTTTGGAAAATGAAATTTTTCCAGGCGAAGATAAGAAAACTTAAATAATTAATATTAAGCAATTTTAACAGCTTGAGGAAAACCAAAGATTATAACCTGCGATGAGATGGTGCAGCAGATGTGATTTTTGAGACAGAGTCTCATTCGGTTACCCAGGCTGGAGTGCAGTGGTGTGATCTAGGCTCACTGCAAACTCCACCTCTCAGGTTCAAGCGATTCTCCTGCCTCAGCCTCCTAGTAGCTGGGGATTACAGACGCCCACCATCAGTCCTGGCTAATTTTTGTATTTTTTTCAGTAGAGACGGGCTTTCACCATTTTGGCCAGGTTTGTCTCAAACTCCTGACCACAGGTGATCCGCCCACCTCAGCCTCCCAAAGTGCTGGGATTACAGGCATGAGCCACTGCGCCCAGCCTGGATGTGAATTTTTTAGCCACCTGCCGCCTCTAGGATTAGGCAGATTGAGAAAACAACAAGATGTCACCATTAAAGCCAGAACTTAGACATTTCAAGGAATTATGAACCTCACTCGTGAAGTACCTCTGATGGTCCAACTCCAAGATAGGCAGATTGTGGAGAAATAAATATTTCCTTAGTCATTGTGATTACATTCCAAATGGACCTTCTCTGGTGCTGATACTGAAATAGTACAAAAAGTTGTCAGTACCTTTCAATTCTGTTGGTCAAAAATATGTTTTTCCTTTTTTTGTGTGTTTTTTTTTTCCTTTAAAATGAACATATACTTCCAACATAGAAGTTGTAACCTTTATATTTAACCAAGTTTCCAGTTGAAGCCAGTTTGGGGTGTGCATGTGTGTGCGTGTGTCTGTATATGCGTGTGTGTGTATATACACACACACCAATAATATATATATATATATATATATATATATAGTATGCATGTGTGTATGTACATACAGAGAATTTTTGAGCTGGGGCCTTTTTAGCAGTAAAAAAAAAAAAAGTAAGTTTTAACTAAAAAAGATTGTCTTCTTTCCATCTAGCTATTTTAGGCTAAGAGAAAAATGAAAGACTAATTACAAAAACCGTGGAGTTTAATTTCTGTTGTGCAAAAGAAGCAGTAGACAATATAAATGAATTCAAACTAGAAGCCACTAAGACATTTACTTCCTTCCTTCAGTTAAATATATTGGGTATTTGCTTCACTGTTTTATAAGTATGGAAATATGTGATTAAGGTGTCAAATTGCACAGCTCTGGTAACTGGAGACAGGGGAGGTAGAACAAGGGGCTGACTTTCTGATAAAGGTCTTGGTGTCAATTTCTAATGATTGTACAAGGGTGGCCCCTAAAGTGAGGCTGACTTGAGTTCACTTCACCTCACAATGTCTTAGTTTCCTCCCTTATTATAGGTAGATAAAACAGTATCTACTATAAGATTGCTGGGAAGACTAAGTAACATAATCAATGTAGAGTTTCTCCATATGTATGGCACATATCAACTGCTCTACAAATGGTAGCTACAATTAATATTCAACTCAGCTCTAAGACCTTGGGCCAATCCCTTAATTCCTCTGACTCTTGGCCTATTTGCAAAATAAGAATACTGTTTACTCTACCTGCCTACTTACCCATAGTATTGTCATGAGGATCAAATGAGAACATGTCTTAAAAGGACTTTTAAAAATGAGTAATTGGCCAGGCACAGTGGCTTATGCCTATAATCCCAGCACTTTGAGAAGCTGAGGCTGGTGGATCACTTGAGGTTAGGAGTTCGAGACCAGCCTGGCCAACATGATGAAACCCCATCTCTACTAAAAATACAAAAATTAGCCAGGCGTGGTGGCGGGCACCTGTAATCCCAGCTACTCAGGAGGCTGAGGCAGGAGAATCGCTTGAACCCAGGAGGCAGAGGATTGCAGTGAGCCGAGATTGAACCATTGTACTCCAACCTGGGTGACAAGAGCAAAACTCCATCTCAAAAAAAAAAAAAAAAAAACAGAAGACAAAGCTGTACATAGCATGACACAATGGAAAACATTACAAGGTTGTGTGTAATCAAGTGTTGGTGTGTGAGGTTTAGAGAAAGGCAATGGTAGACCCTTAGGGAAAGAAGGCTATTATGGCATAATATTGGGGGACACTCCATATAGAGAAGGGGGAGGATATTCAGCTGAGCCTTGAAGATGACAGAAGGTGGCTGGGGGAGGTGACTTCTGCTTCCACTGGCACCTCCTGTTGGCTGATCTTTGCGGTCTCATCTGTCATTTCAGGCTGAGCTCATTGGAAGTCTCACCCACAAGCTGGAGACCCTCCAGGAGGCGAAGGGGAGCCTGCTCACAGACATCAAGCTCAACAACGCCCTGGGAGAAGAGGTGGAGGCTCTGATCAGCGAGCTCTGCAAGCCCAATGAGTTTGACAAGTATAGGATGTTCATAGGGGATTTGGACAAGGTGGTCAACCTGCTGCTCTCCCTCTCAGGGCGTCTAGCCCGTGTTGAGAATGTCCTTAGCGGCCTTGGTGAAGATGCCAGTAATGAAGAAAAGGTAGGTGGCCTAGTGATGCAGTTCAACAAGTTCTCCCTCAAAGCCCACATACATAGAGAGGCGCCATTAGACGCCATCCTTTCTCTCAGGAAGATTTGTGGCAATCTCTTTGGGGCAGGGAGAGAATACATGTATAGGTAACCAAGAAACAGAGAAGGCATTTCCTGCGTCGAGATATAATGCTGGCCAGGCATGGTGGCTCATACCTGTAATTCCAGCATTTTGGGAGCCCAAGGCAGGCGGATCACCTGAGGTCAGGAGTTCAAGACCAGCCTGGCCAACATGGTGAACCAACATGGTGAAACCCCGTCTCTACTAAAAATACAAAAATTAGCCAGGCACCATGGTGCGTGCTTGTAATCCCGGCTACTCGAGAGGCTGAGGCAGGAGAATTGCTTGAACCCGGGAGGCAGAGGTTGCAGTGAGCCGAGATCACGCCACTGCACTCCAGCCTGGGCGACCACATCAAAAAAAAAAAAAGATGTATTGCTGTACTGCTGACACTTAAGGCTCACGGAATTCTTGGGAAAGTAAGAACCACAGGCACCAGAGTTTCTTTCCTCCCAACTGTCTTCCTTCCTTTCTTTCCCAAAAAGATAAAAACATCATGAATACATTAAAACAGGGAGGGGGCAGGAACATAGGCTTAAGGCTCCAGGGCATCTCACATGAGGGGCCACAGGCACTCAGTGAGGACGCACCAGGGTGTCTCCACTGCACCCCCTCCTCGAAGGGAGGGTACAGGGGGACAGGTAACAGTGCTGACCCCACTGGAGACAATTCACCAAGAGCTTCCACCTGTCAGGCACTGTGAGCTTATGTGCAGTCTCATGGAATCCTCACAACAGCCCAGTGAGGGAGCTAGGATAGGAGGAGTCCTACTGCAGACTCCAAGTTGTATCACCGCATTGAACAGAATTCCAGAGCTATAGAGCATTCTTCATCCACTCCTCTGTACGGCAAATAGTTACTGGGGGTCTAGCGTGTGTCACTTAGTGGTCTAGGCACATGGGATACATTTGTGAGCAAAGCAGATAGAACCTACCCTCCTGATACTGAACAACAAAGAGTAGACACAATTATTTTATATATATGTGCACACAGTATGTGTGTGTATGTGTACATACATGCTAGAAGATGGAAACTACTCCAGCCGTGAAGAGGGGCTCCTTTTCTTGCCTATGCTACCATCTTTCTTTTTCTTTTTCTTTTTTTTTTTTTTTTGAGACAGAGTCTCACTCCGTCACCCAGGCTTGAGTGCAGTGGCACAATCTAAGCTCACTGCAACCTCTGGCTCCCGTATTCATGCCATTCTCATGCCTCGGCCTCCCGAGTAGCTGAGATTACAGGTGCGCACCACCATGCCCAGCTAATTTTTGTATTTTTAGTAGAGATGGGGTTTTACCATATTGGCCAGGCTGGTCTCGAACTCCTGACCTCAGGTGATCCACCTGCCTTGGCCTCGCAAAGTGCTGGGATTACAGGCGTGAGCCACCATGCCCAGCCTACCATACCATCTTTCTTTTTCATTGCTCTCATGAATTCTCCAATAATTTCTCCTAATACATTGCATTAAAAGGAAAGATGTCCTTTTTCAAATAGATTTTAAAAGGATTAGAAAAAGTCTGGATCCTAAACATTTAGGAAAGTGACTCAGCATTTAGGAACTCTGCAGCGCCACTCTCAGCATCTTCCTGTGTAAATGTGCTGAGTCAGCTTCCTTATCTAGAAATAGTCTGATACTACCTAACTCAGAAGTGTGTCCTGTCCTCCTTTCTTCCACTCGACAAACAGCTAACAGTAGCCTGTCAAATATGAGGTGCTGTGTCTGCTGGGGACAAATGCTGACTAAAACACAGGCCCTGCTCTCCAGGAACTCACAACTTATGGAGGAAAGCAGTATGCAGGAGCAATTGTGTGCTGGTGCTGAGCATAATGAGAAACTCAGCCACCAAACACTTCTCAGGTGGGGGAGCGTAAGGCAGGAAGGACTTCACACAGTGACACATGAATACAGTTTAGAAGAACCTCTTAATTCTAAGAGGACTGAGAGGGGAAGGGCCTCACCATTTAGAAGAAATACCATAGACAAAGTCAAGAAAGAGATGCCATGTTTAAGAATTGATTTGCATGTGGTTTGGTATGTCTAGAACATACAGTGATTGCTTGGTTTTGTTTTTAAAAATAGTGAACTAAGGCTGGGTGTGGTGGCTCACACCTGTAATCCCAGCACTTTGGGAGGCCAAGGTGGGCAGATCATGAGGTCAGGAGTTCAAGACCAGCCTGGCCAACATGGCAAAACCTCCTCTCTGCTAAAAATACAAAAATTAACCGGGTGTGTGGCGGGTGCCTGTAATCCCAGCTACTGAGGAGGCTGAGGCAGGAGAATTGCTTGAACCCGGGAAGCGGAGGTTGCAGTGAGCCGAGATCACACCACTGCACTCCAGCCCGGGTGACAGAGCAAGACTGTCTCAGGAAAAAAAAAAAAAAAAAAAAGAGCTATGGGAATATTAGAAACTGACAGAAAGTACATGGCCCCATCAAAAGAGATAAAGAAGAAAGTTCAAAGAAGGTGTGGGAAGGATTAAGGGGGAAACCAGGAGGGGGTAATGAGGGCTCGCCCCTTGTCCCTCACCCAGAGCTATAGCATCAGCAGCAAAGCCATTATGGGACTCTTTCTGAAGGGACAAGGAGAAGGGAGCCCTGATCAGAACCATAGCTGCAGCTGCCCTGTAGCACTGAGGCCCTGGTAAAAGAATGCAACTGCCACCAACTCGAAGCCTGGCACAGAGGCAGCCAGGGATACATGCCACAATTTCTTTTCGCACTCTCCAGTCTCTTTTCCATCACTCCCCTTGGTCAAACCCAGACAGCAAGGGAGCCCAGTGGATGCAACCCCTAGAGTTCAGCTTCCTTCAGCACAGGGCAGAGAAGAGTGGACCTGGAGAGGCAGACACAATATCCAGCACAGAAAATCATCACAAAGACCTTACCACAGTCATACACTAGACTTTAGACTTCAGCCTATAGGTAGGGAAGAGTCATGAACTAACTTCATGACTTACTCAGCCTGGGGAGGGGCAAGATTGATGTTAAAATAACAGTTGGGAGGCTCATTTTAATAGTCTAAACAAGGAGGGTTTATGCTGTTGATGTAGGCAATTGTCCTGGGGGTAGAGAAGAGGGGATAAATTAGAGAATGAATTTGTATTAGCAAGGGGCATGTTAGATGAGGGGAAGGGTAGAGCAGAAAATAATTCCAAGTTTCCTATTGGGCCACCTGGATGAATGCTCTAGATATCTGAGACAAGAAAGACTGGAGCAGTTCTAGTTAGGGCAAGATAAATTGTTTTAGAACCGAATTAAATTCAACACTTACATATATGCCTGCACTCTTAAATACAAGTAAGTTTGCTCACCCAAAAAATACTACAGCAGTATTGTTTTTTTATCATGATTGGTCTTTGTTAAGAAACTAAAACTATAAGTAGAAATGAGAAACGGAAGAAAAATAGTTACCAAATGGGGAGTAGTGAAGACCAGGATTGGGGAGGAGTATCTATAAGGCTTTAACTGAATCTCTAAAAAAAAATTTTCTAATCTGCAGCCAATATGAAAAAAGTGTTCATATTAAGATTTGGCACCATTAATGATAGGTACACAGAGTGATTCTTTATACATTACTGATGTCTAAAATATTTTATATATTTTTTAAGGTAGGTGATGAAAAAATTCTCAATTTTTTAACTTATATCTCAATGATACTTTGAAAGGCATCTCCATTCAAATTCAGTCCCTCAGGGTTTTTTTTTGTTTTTTTTTTAAGGTATGTTTTTCTGCTTAGGGAAAGGAAACTTATGCCAATAAGCCTGTAATTCTTCACTTTTCCCCCAGGCATTATTATGTAAGATGTGACAGGCTAGTTTAGGGGGATTTAGGGCAAAGACACATGAGTCTTTGATAACCCTACATAAGATATTTTGTATTGAGGTATACTTAAGTGATCTTATTTCTTGATTGATTTTCATTTTAATTTTCCACAATCACTTTTTTTTAATTTCAATAGGTTTTTGGGGAACAGGTGGTGTTTTGTTACATTGATAAATTCTTAGTGGTGATTTCTGTGATTTTGGTGCCTCCATCACCCGAGCACTGTACACTGTACCCAATGTGTAGTCTTTTATCCTTCACCCACCTCCCACCCTTCCCGCTGAGTCCCCGAAGTCCTTTGTATCCTTCTTATGCCTTTGCATCCTCAATAGCTTAGCATCCACTTAAAACTGAGAACATACAACGTTTGGTTTTCCATTCCTGAGTCACTTCACTTAGAATAATGGTCTCCAACTCCATCCAGGTTGCTGTAAATGCCATTATTTTGTTCTTTTTTATGGCTGAGTAGTAGTCCATGGGGGGTGTGTGTGTGTGTGTGTGTGTGTGTGTGTGTATAAACCACAATGTGATACCACCTTACTCCTGCAAGAATGGCAATAAAAAAATATACATGTTGGCATGGATGTGGTGAAAAGGGAACACTTTTACACTGCTGGTGGGAATGTAAACTAGTACAACCACTATGGAAAACAGTATGGAGATTCCTTAAAGAACTAAAAGTACATCTATCATTTGATCCAGCAGTCCCACTACTGGGTATCTATCCAGAGGAAAGAAGTAATTATATGGAAAAGACACTTGCACACTCATATTTATAGCAGTACAATTTGCAACTGCAAAAAAGGGAACCAGCCCAAATGCCCATCAATTAACAAGTGAATAAAGAAAATGTGTGTGTATATATACATAACATATTTATATATGTGTATATGCACATATACACATACTATATATATACACACACACCATATGTGTACATACACATATATACACATTATATATATACACACATACTATATATATACACACACGCACACATACATATATACACACATACCACATTTTCTTTATCCACTTGTTAATTGATGGGCATTTGGGCTGGTTCCCTTTTTTTGCAGTTGCAAATTGTGCTGCTATAAACATGGGTGTGCAAGTTTCTTTTCCATATAATTACTTCTTTCCTCTGGATAGATAGATACCCAGTAGTGGGATTGCAGGATCAAATGATAGATGTACTTTTCATTCTTTAAGGAATCTCCATACTGTTTTCCATAGTGGTTGTGCTAGTTTACATCCCCACCAGCAATGTAAAAGTGTTCCCTTTTCACCATATCCATGCCAACATATATTAGTTTTTGATTATGGCCATTCTTGCAGGAGTAAGGTGGTATTGCATTGTGGTTTTGATTTGCATTTCCCTGATAGAAATGTTGAGCAGTTTTTCACATGTTTGTTGACCATTTGTCCATCTTCTTTTGAGAATTGTCTATTAATGTCCTTTGCCCACTTTTTGATGGGATTTTTTCTTGCTGATTTATTTGTAGATTCTGGATATTCGTTCTTTGTTGGATACATAGTTTGCAAAGATTTTCTCCCACTCTGTGGGTTGTCTGTTTACTCTGCTGTTTTTATTTTGCTGTGCAAAAGCTCTTTAGTTTAATTAAGTCCCATCTACTTATCTTTGTTTTTGTTGCATTCCCTTTTGGATTCTTTGTCATGAACTCTTTGCCGAAGCCAATGCCTAGAAGATTGTCTTCTTTCCATCTAGCTATTTTAGGCTAAGAGAAAAATGAAAGACTAATTACAAAAACCATGGAGTTTAATTTCTGTTGTGCAAAAGAAGCAGTAGACGCTTAATATAAATGAATTCAAACTAGAAGCCACTAAGACATGTACTTCCTTCCTTCAGTTAAATATATCTTCTAGAATTTTTATGGCTTTAGGTCTTAGATTTAAGTCCTTGATCCATCTTGAATAGATTTTTGTATAAGGTGAGAGATGAGGATCTACTTTCATTCTTCTACATGTGGCTTGCCAATGATTCCAGCACCATTTGTTGAATAGGGTGTCCTTTCTTCACTTTGTTTTTGTTTGCTTTCTCGAAGATCAGTTGGCTGTAAGTATTTGGCTTTATTTCTGGGTTCTCTGTTCTGTTCCATTGCTCTATATGCCTGTTTTTACACTAATACCATGCTGTTTTGGTGACTATGGCCTTGTAGTATAGTTTGAAGTTGGGTAACGTGATGCCTCCAGATTTGTTCTTTTTGCTTAGTCTTGCTTTGGCTATGCGGGCTCTTTTTTGGTTCCATATGAATTTTAGGATTGTTTTTTCTAGTTCTGTGAAGAATGATGGCGGTATTTTGATGGGAATTGCATTGAATTTGTAGATTGCTTTTGACAGTATGGTCATTTTCACAATATTGACTCTACCCATCCATGAGCACAGGATATGTTTCCATTTGTGTGTGTCATCTATGATTTCTTTCAGCAGTGTTTTATAGTTTTCCTTGCAGAGGTCTTTAACCTCCTTGATTAGGTATATTCCTAAGTATTTTATTTTTTTGCAGCTATTGTGAAAGTGGTTGAGTTCTTGCTTTTATTCTCAGCTTGGTCGCTGTTGGTGTATAGCAGTGCTACTTATTTGTGTACATTGATTTTGTATCCTGAGACTTTACTGAATTCATTTATTAGATCTAGGAGCTTTTTGGATAGTCTTCAGGGTTTTCTAGGTATAGGATCATATCATTGGCAAACAGCAACAGTTTGGCTTCCTCTTTACCAATTTGGATGCCCTTTCTTTCTTTCTCTTGTCTGACTGCTCTGGCTAGACCTTTTAGTACAATGTTGAATAGCAGTGCTGAAAGTGAGCATCCTTGTCTTGTTCCAGTTCTCAGGGGGAATGCTTTCAACTTTTCCTTGTTCAGTATAATGTTGGCTGTGGGTTTGTCTCCTCAATTACTTTGCCTAAAATGTCTGAATGGTTAAATATAATTTTTTTAATTTAAAAATGATCATGTTGGAGAGAAAACCACATTAAAGATAACATATGCTACAATATCATAGAAAAGCGTAAGAAACTCTTAGAATATGACATTGCCGTCATTGTTGAACAGAATTTCTCTCATTTTGGATCAGAGGCCTGCAAAAAAGAACTGAAAAAATGGAAACTGACTTCTTTAGAGATGGGAAATATGATGATCTCATTGCTATTATGGATTAGGGAGAGGTTCTCAAACTTTAGCCGCAAAAGAATCATCTGGAAGGCTTGTTAAAACAGGTTGCTGGGCCTCACCCTCCAGAGTTTTTTATTCAGGAGGTGGAAGAGGGCCTGAACCCTTGCATTTCTAACAATTTCCCAGGTGATGCCACTGCTGCTGGTCCAGCAACCACACCTTGAGAACCACTGTATTCGTGTATATACTCAAGGTACCTTGATGATTTATTTTTATTTATTTTTATTTTATTTTTTTTTTGAGACAAGAATCTCACTCTGTCATCCAGGCTGGAGTGCAGTGGCACATCTCGGCTCACTGCAACCTCTGCCTCCTGGGTTCAAGCAATTCTCATGCCTCAGCCTCCCGAGTAGCTGGTATTACAGGCATGCATCACCATGCCTGGGTGATTTTTGTATTTTTAGTAGAGACGGGGTTTCACCATGTTGGCCAGGCTGGGTTTGAACTCCTGGCCTCAAGTGATCCATCCATCCCGGCCTCCCAAAGTGCTGGAATTATAGGCGTGAGCCACCAAGCCCAGCTGATGATTGGTTTTTAAAGTCAAGAATCTGAAAGCAATTTTATCTCCAGCCAATTTAATGTAACAACTCTCAAACTGAAGCTATCCTATGATGTTACAATTTAGAGAATGCTGTAATATGTAATATAAGGATGATAAGCTGATTTTCAAAAAGTTAGCCTCCTTACTTAGGAGTGACAATAGGAATAGAGCTTAGATATTTCCCAGTCCTGTCAGAGGTGTCCTTGCAGGGAGTCTGGCTCTTTTCTCCCTTTCCCTGGCCTTCATTGATCTGTCCGATTTTCCCTGGCAGAGCTCTCTTTACGAGAAAAGGAAGATCCTGGCTGGTCAGCATGAGGATGCCCGGGAGCTGAAGGAGAACCTGGATCGCAGGGAGCGGGTAGTGCTGGGCATCTTGGCCAATTACCTTTCAGAGGAGCAGCTCCAGGACTACCAGCACTTTGTGAAAATGAAGTCCACGCTCCTCATTGAGCAACGGAAGCTGGATGACAAGATCAAGCTGGGCCAGGAGCAGGTCAAGTGTCTGCTGGAGAGCCTGCCCTCAGATTTCATTCCCAAGGCTGGGGCCCTGGCTCTGCCCCCAAACCTCACGAGTGAGCCCACTCCTGCTGGGGGCTGTACTTTCAGTGGTATTTTCCCAACATTAACCTCTCCACTTTAACCTCTTCTAAAATACCCAACCAAAAGATCACTGTTTCTCTCAACACTATTTAATCTGAAAAATGTTTCAGTACAAACCACTGTTTGAACTATCTGGGTTATTGGTGTTTGTTCCTGATGAAAGGAAAAAAATTCTCTCCAGGAGGAAGCCTTTTTCCTTCTTGCCCTTCCTGATTGATCTTCTGAGAGCTCGAATGCTGCTGGACACGTACCCCTTTCTATTATTACTTTGTAGTAGAAAGAAAGTTAATGAAACTGAGAACTGATTGGAGGGTGTTTGATCATTTAGTTTTTAACAGGCTGAGGCAACATGGATCAGTGTGTGTCCCCCTCAGGAATGTATCCACAGTGGCCTTCCTTGCTGGTGGGCAGTGTATCCTGATGGCAGGGTACAAGTACCATTAATGAAGGGTCTGCAACATAAAGCCTTAAAAAGACACACACTAAGAAAACTGTAAAACCTTGAACATTGTTATTTATATTTTTTAAAATGGAAAAGATTATGTTTGTTGTGCTAACCACTTATTTGATTCTGTTTTGTGGTGGACATAGATGATTACGTTTGAGCTTTGTATTTTGTGAAAACCTTAATGAAATGAATTCCAAAGATAGTCACGTTGAGCGTGAAGACTTTTTTTCTTACATTCCTGTCTTATTTTTACCAACACGAGCAGGCATTCTGCACTTCCACTGGACTGAGTATGGGGGAGTCCTGCTCCCCTCCTGTCTCACACCTTCCCCAGGAAGAAGGCCTCATGCACTGCGGTTATTGCATCATTTCCTAGTGCTTCATGTCATTATCACTGGTGGGGAAACAAAGCTAAATTTTATTAACAAAGACAACTCTCAGACCTATATAATAGGAGGAGGACGTCCAGAATCCAACAAAATTCAAACGGAGCCCATGCTGTTCTCCTGAACAAGATTTGGGCTAAATACGGCCTGTTTATTGAGGCTGTTTTAATGATGCTTTAAAAAAAAAAATGTTTTCTAAAATGTCAAACCTGTTGACCACACTTTGATTAAAAACTGCCTCCTTAACCTCTGAAGACTGATTTTGCTTTATCATGTTTCAATAAAAACATTTCAGAGGTTACTCTGTAGCCCCAGTTGTAAGCTTATAAAAACAAACTGGAAGGCTGAGGAGGTTATGGGCTGGCAGCCAGGCTATGTTTACAGCTGCTGGAGATGGCAGTAGCCTTATACTTTGAGCAGGTAGTACATCCCAGGCTGTGCTAGAGGTAGATTTGTTTTTTCACGTTTGATCTGTGGCTGGTGGCCACCTTTGTTGATTTGGGCTTACGAGTTTCATAGTAGCCAGTCTTAGAAAATTGGGGGAGTAAAATTTTGAAGTTAAAAAAAAAAAAAATGACAAGGGAACCAAATGCTCCTTCTCCCCTTAGTACATTTTCATTACTTAATGAAGTTTTATCTCCTATGTAAGAATATCAAAATTGTAGTTTGGGTCTCCAGTAGAGATGTCTTTTGATTAACTTATAAACAACTGGCCACCCAGAAGTTTCCTTTGCATAGTCAACCAAAGCTATGGCTTTGTTCTTTGGAGCTTATATACTGCATGACTCCATTGATACAAATAAGACAGCACCTTGGTTTCCCAGGGATGTTTTCATTCAGAGGTCCTGTCTCCCAGGGAAGCAGTAGAACCAGTGACAGCATTCAACAGCCACACTGCATGGTCATCAGTCTTAGGCCAACATGGGAGCCTGAAATTAACTCCATCAGTAACTACCTGTGTGTCTTGCTGATACTGAATGAGCCCTCACAAGCCAAGCCAGGTGGAAGACAGCCAGCAAACGTCTACAGTTATTCTTAGTGAAATTCCTCAGAGGAATCCAGGGGGCTCCCAGTTCCCAACACTCTTCGAGATGACGATTTTTCGGGATTTGACTGGGGAACATTTTACATATTCAGTCTTTCTCAAAAACTTTTATTTATTTTCTTGAGAAAGGGTCTTACTATGTTGCCCAGGCTGGAGTGCAGAGTGGTGCGATCACAGCTCATTGCAGTCTGAACCTCTGAGGCTCAAGCCATCCTCCCATCTCAGCCTCCCAAGTAGCTGGGACCACAGGTGTGCACCACTATGCTTGGCTAATTTTTTGATTTTTTATAGAGACGGGGGTCTCGCTATGTTGCCCAGGCTGGTTTCAAACTCCTGGGCTCAAGGGATCCTTCCGCTTTGGTCCCAGAAGTGCTGGGATTACAGGCCTGAGCCACTTCCCCCAGCCACTTTTCTAATTTATAGACATAAAAGTAATTGACTCCCACAGCACAGTAACAGGCAATGCTGCTTGGCATGCCACAAACATCTGAAAGCTTGTGACACTCCTAGGATTGTGTCCATTCTTTCATTATGTGGAAACTTTGTTCTGTTATGTGAAATGGGTAAGGCACCAAGTGAGACTTTGAAATCTCATTTTTAGGTGGATGTGATATTTATTGTAATAGGACTTGACCTCTGTACTTTAAAGAAATCACTAACCAAATTTTCAAAGTTTCCTTTTAAATGCGTTTAGCTAGAAATCTATGTATTTATCCCTTTCCTATTTTGCATTCTTCTCCCACTATTTTTAAAAACTCATTTACAGTAGAAACCATCCTTCTTTCTCCCAACAGTATCCTTTGCCAAGACCATGAGAACAGTAAGGAGCATGTTGTTGATCAGGGTTTCAGAATACGTGTGATGTCACTGAGAATGTTTGCTCACAGTCAATAATTGTCTTTGTGGATGTGATAATTTTGGAGATACACTTCTGGTCAGAACTCAGGTGAGATAATCTTGCAATACTCCAAATGCAGATACTCCAGCCACCCGCAAGGTTCCAGGAAAGGACAATGTCCTGCGAGAAAATCAGGAGACCTCCACTTCCTGGGCCACTTGAGAAGTTCCTGGGCATGTCACTACATGTTGGTTGACTCAGCCATTTCTCATGCTGTTCTGTTTCTTGCGGTGGCCACTTAACCCCAAAGAATGAAGGGAGGATCCACAGTGAAAGTGCCTGAGTTTCTCTACGAGACCAGATGCTGTCGAAACCAAACATCTTTTCCTTTGCTCTATGGGAACATTTTAGGGTTTGTTTTGCACAGCTGGTTTCCAGACTAGAAGATTAACAAGTTTGGGTCCACCCCTAAGAATCAGTGGCTGTCTTTTAAGGTGAGGAGTGTGGGCTTAACTGAGGTCCTTTGAGGGAGCTATAAAGGAGAAACAACCTGGGACATCCCAGTTTTCCTATTCCTCCACTGTTAATATCTCATCTAAAATAATTCATGAGTTTAAATGGTAAATATATGCTTTAAGCTCTACCTTTAAACTTGTATGTTATTCAGGCATCTCTTATTAAGATACTGGGTCTCTGGATACCCAAGGAAATGTTGGCTTTTTATTCTTATGTGGTTCCAAATTTACTTCTCTTCAGTTTAATTGTCCATGGTAGTGCTGGCTTCATTGTTAGGTTGGAGTTATTATTTTCCTTTTAGAACAACATGAATTTTATTCACCTTACTATTAGAAAAAGGAATAACTACAGCCAGAAATAACTTCATTTCCTACAAGGTATAAAAAGTGGTCAAGTGAATGTGAAGGGGCTTTTCTACACAGGAATATATTATTGGGAACAAAGTATTTCCTGCTGCCTTAACTCTTTGGGATGCATAGGATAAAATGATAAAGACCATTTTAATATCAGAAAGGGTTGTCTTATTAATTTTTAAATAAAACTTCACATTTCTTAATGGGGAGCTCATTCAGAAACTAAATAATGGTTTCTCAAAGTGTGGTCAGGATACGATCTGCATCAGAATCCTTGGAATGCTTGTTAAAAATACCAATTGCTATGACATAACCAAGTCTGCTGGAATCTGCATTTCAGCAGGTTTCCCATGTTATTCTGATGTATTTTAACATTTGAGAGCCACTACCAATCATCTGTACAGTTCCTACTGTTATGATCACAATAAGACTAACATGAATTTAATAATCTGAATAATTTTTAAAATTTAAATAAACAGAAATTGAAGTTAAATTTAAAAATAAAAATAACCTCAGAAGTTGAAAGTCCTGTCATATTTATTCTATTAGCTATATAAGTTTATACTGTCTCCACTACTTTTATATAATCCCCAAGGTTGTGATACAGATTTTGTTCCCTGTTTACTCTTTTTTAGATCTGTTTTAAACAAGTTATGCACTTATTCAGATTTAATTGCACTAATTATTTTTCCTCAAAAGGAATCAGTTTTATCACACATTGCCAGTAATTTTAAGTTCTGCCCTGACTGAAATTAATCAACTGGCCTTTTCAGTGGGAACTTTACTGATTCAGTGGGAATCAGATTCCTGTTGCTTCATCACAAATGTTATCCTACATATGAGTTAGAACCTCTCCTTGGTGTGGATTTGACAATTTAGCTAATGAAACAAGACTGTGTTCATTTTCTTTGAGAAATGAAAGCAGCTGTCACCCAATTTTGAAACTCTAAAATCAAAATTAGGCAAGAAGAAAGTTGTGAATGAAAAAACTGGCTCATTGATTCCTAGTTCATTCTATAAATTATTCTCTAGGTGGAAAGGCAGCTGTATTTCTTGCTTAAACACTGGTATTGCTATTGCTTTACAGTAGGTTGAACAGGGGAAATATTTATATAAAGAGTTATTAAATTCTGATAAATGAGTGACTATAGGACATAAGGAAATTCTCTCTGGTACCCTAGAGCTAAGGAAGAGTACTCAAGGAAAGACAAACTGGGAAAGAGTCCCAAGCCTGAGGTTCAGACCTCCTTGGAGAACTGAACTCGACCCACATAGCAGGGAAGTTAGCTGGTTTGCCCAGGCTGGAACTGGTCTGCAGTCCCTGAGCGCATAGGAAGCAACCCTCCAGAGTGCAGGCTGGGTCAGTCCACCAGCAACCAACAGCCTGGCTGTGCACAGAGTGGGGGCCTGCAGCAGGCGTGGCTGCCCAGTGGGAACCCTCCAGGTCACAGGTGATCCGCACAGGATCTTCAGAGAGTGAGAAGCCAGTGTTGGCGGAAGGCCTTCCGGGCACTGATGCAGCAGGAATCTTTCAGGGCTCAAGTTTGTAATCCACAGGCCCAGGAGAAGGTTATGGCCAGAATGAGGCTTCAAGGTCCCAAGGCACCACCAATTGTAGGCAGTGGTTGGAAGAGAACTCCATCAGATGTCCTCACACCCATACCACTGACCCATAAGGCAGCAGCCACAAAGGGCCCCAACAGCACCCCCTATGGAGAGAGCTTAACATCGTGCTGACTGTAAAAGATGCTTAAAAGGACCCTGCCCATTACACAGACACTTGATTGAAGGGTTATTCCAGAGCTGAGCCAATAAATTGATAGCCGTCACAGACACATTGTTCTACATATATACCCTGGCATTATCTTCTGATATCACATGTAATTTTATAGTTGCTGATTCTGTAAGAACCATTTCTCAGATAATAAAACAGTGCCTATAAAATGGCCAACATATCTCTTGAAGGAGGTGTCAAAAGGAAAGCAGTTTCTCATTTATGTTTTCTTTAAACATGCTCCATACACCTATATTACTCAAAGTATCTAAATCAATAGATTTAGATTCAGGCCGATTTAAGAGCATGTCTAAGGTTTGTTTCTGTTGAGGTCTCTCTCTGCCTAGCTCTGCCTCTGTATACCTCTGTATGTGTCTACGTCTCTCTTGGTGTGTCTCCACATATGTTTTTCTCTATCTCAACATCTGCAACTGTCATACTTTCCTGTTCATTTATTCCCAAAATGATTCATATTTATACATTAAGTTCAGTGGTGCAATCATAGCTCACCACAGCCTCGAACTCCCAGGCTCAGGCAATCCTCCTGCTTCAGCCTCCCAAGTAGCTGGGACCACAGGCATGAGCCACCACACCTGGCTAATTTTTTAAAATATTTTTGGCAGAGATGGGGTCTCCCTATGTTGCCCAGGCTGGTCTCAAACTCCTGGGCTGAAGCAATCCTCCTGCCTCAGCCTCCCAAAGTGCTGGGATTACAGGCATGAGCCACCATGCCCAGGTGTTTTGTTTGTTTGTTTTAATTTGAAAGAAAAATTAAGAATCTCACCTCATTTTAAATTTTAATAAATATAAAGAAGATATTGCAATATTGTTTAAATATATGTAAGAGTGAATGAGAACTATTCCTCATCTCTAATTAGAACAGAATATAGGAATTGGCTTTATTTTGTAGTAATAAAAATTGATTTGATAAAAAGGAACAATTCAAAGGCAGCTCATGGATACGAAAATGAGAATTTTAAAAGCCCATCTTCCCTCAAAGATTAAAAGAAAAAAAAGAAATAGAATACCTAACCGTGTATGCAATGGTTTAGAGCAGATTTATTAAAAGGCAGGGAGGTAGTCTGATGTCTCCTTCCAGTGAAAGTAGATAGGCAGAAAAGGAACTTAAGCTTAGGATATAAACAACAAACAACATCTTCCAAGTTGCCTCAAAAGGTCAACCTCAGTTTGATACTGTATCACTCAATGTGTTTTTTGTTTTTTTGTTTTGGTTTTGTTTTGGTTTTTTGAGACAGTGAGCCCGTAATCCCAGCCCTTTGGGAGGCTGAGGTGGGTGCATTATTTGAGGTCAGGAGATCGAGACCAGCCTGGCCAACATGCTGAAACCCCGTCTCTACTGAAAAAAAAAAAAAATTAGCCAGGTGTGGTGGTGCATGCCTGTGGTCCTAGCTACTCTGGAGGCCAAGGCAGGAGAACTGCTTGAACCCAGCAGGCGGAGGGTGCAGTGAGATGAGATCGCACCACTGCACTCCAGCCTGGGCAACAGAGTGAGACTCTGTCTCAAACAAACAAACAAACAAAACAAATTGCAAGTCCTTCTTGCAAATGTTGGTTAAAAGCTAACTAAGGAGTAATGTGCTTAGGAAGAAGAAACTAAAAATCAAAATCAATTTACGGTGTGGTTAAGTAATGTGCCTCTACAGGTAGATGAGAGAGATGCATGTGTAGGAAGGGAGGTACAGCAGGAAAACTGCGTGTTCATCATGACTCTGGATGATTAAATATGTGCATTCACACAGGTAATTGAGAAGATATATGGTATGTCTGCTAACAAAAGTAGAACTACAGCTCTTCAGATCATATTGATCAGAAATCAGTAGAAAGTACCAAATAAAGACTTCTATCTACAGGAGATTCATGGCATTGAGCAAGATGGCCAACTGGAAGCCCCTGGTGCTCGTCTCTCTCACAATGACAACCAGAACAATGAATAAACAACTACATTTTAACAAAAATAAGTGAGGGACAGTGCCACAGTGCATCAGAGAAGTAACAGAAACCCCAGTGAGCAGAGAAATTCAGGATGGCCAAAGAGAATGGAAGGAAATCCTGGGCTTCTATTGCCCTGTCCCCAAACTGGGACTAGCTGGGAACCAGGAAGAACTTCTTCTTATGGTGAGGAGGTAAGAGGATTCCATAAATCCCCATCAGCACCTTGGATATCTACAAACCTCACCACTGGAGTCCCCTGCAGTCCTCACAGTTACTCAACCCAGCTGGGGGAGCTGCCTGGAGTCCACATAGCGTGCTCCTCCCAGAGAAGGAGCCAACACCATGCTGTGCCCCACAGCCCACGTGGCTGCTGTGCTATACCATCTTGGAACTAAAACTACAGCTGGAGTGTGTCTTGCTCCAGGGGTGCATAGCCACGGCTCCCTTTCATCCCTGAGGCTAAGCTGCCACTAAACCACCCCATCCCAGTGGCCTGACATCCCCAAGCTGAGCTGCAAGTAGCTGTTACAGCCTTCCCACAGGGCCAAGCAGAGGTGGAGTCACTCCACCTACCCCTACCCCTGCCCTTTCAGGCCGGAGCTGAAGTGGCACCCTGCCTCCCAGCAACAGTACCTAAGCCGTTCAGAGCAGCCACTCTTCCCCTATGCCTAAGTTGAAGCAGCACTCTGCATCCCAAGAAATGATGCCTTGGCTGCCACTCAGAGCAGCCATGCACCCTAGGACTTATGCTGATGCAGGGCCCTGCAACTGAGGGAAATGGTCCCTGAGCCACCCAGAACAGTCATGCCTCCCAGTCCTGAAGCAGCACAGCCCCTGGGGAATCAGTGCCTTGGCCAGGCTGAGCAGCTGTGATTCCAGGGCTGAGCTGATGTAGTACCCCATATCCCAGGGAAATAGAGCAGTGGTTGAGGTGAGACACTCTGCCCTACAGGCCAAACAACTCCAGTACCCTGTGCTTCCTTGGGGCTGGACTAGCTCCCTCAAGTACAAACTGCTGAGATGCCCCTCTTCTTGGGAAGTGAAGATATCACTTGCTGTTCCCTGCCCCACCAAGGCCCAAATGAGAGATGTGCTCCACCATTCTGGGATACTTGCTGCCACCGCACCTGGCCTCTCACTCTGGGACACTGCCGGGTCCCACCATCCCACGGTCTAGAGGAGGGGTATCCAATCATTTGGTTTCCCTGGGCCACAATGGAAGAAAAATTGTCTTGGGCCACACGTAAAATGCACTAACACTAACGAAAGGTGACAATAGCTGACAAGCTTAAAAAAAAAACTCAATGTTTTAAGAAAGTTTATGAATTTGTGTTGGGCCACATACAAAGTCATCTGAACCACATGTGGTCACACACCATAAGTTAGACAAGCTTAGTTTAGAGTCACTACTACACGGTCACCTTATGGGACCTGAGTTGCCACTGAGCCCTATTGGCTCAAGTTCCCAGATTGCAGGGATCTCCTGCTCCCCAGGCCCAAACCTCCAGAGCACCCTTGTTCTTCCTGAGTCTGGCCAGTGGTGTGCCTGCATCCAGTGGAAGAACCATCACCACAACCCTGCCTGAGCTACAAGGGATGACTCAGAGTTACCGATTCTGGCAGTGTGGGCAACCTACATCCAACCCTGCCACAGAGAGCAAATCTACACCCCAAGACCCAAGTGCCACAATGGGTTTGTAAGACTCTGAGCCCTACAGCTGCTCTGAGCACCTGCACCTCAAACCCAGTGCTGATGCAGCTGCTTGTAGACCATGTCATACCTGACACCAAGAGGAATCCCTTTAACTCCCCCAATCGACTTGAATACAATAATAGAAGAAGACTTCAACACCCCACTGTCAGCACTGGACAAATTATCAAGACAGAAAATTAACAAAGAAACATTGGATTTAAACTGCCCTTTAGGTCAAATGAACCTAACAGACATTTACAAAACATTTCATCCAACAGCTGCACAATACGTATTCTTTTTATCAGCAGATGGGATACTCTCCAGGATAAACCCCATGTCAGGCCACAAAACAAGTCTTGAAAATTTTTAAATAATTAAAATTATGTCAAGTATCTTTTCTGACCACAATAGAATAAAAATAGAAATCAATAAGAAGAACTTTACAAATATGGAAATTAAACAACATGTTCCTGAATGAAGAAGTCAAGAAGGAAATTAGCCAGGCACAGTGGCTCATGTTTATAATCCCATCCATTGGGAAGGCTGAGGCAGGAGGATTGCTTGAGCCCAGGAGTTTGAGACAAGCCTCAGTAATATAGCAAGAGTCTATATCTACAAAATATTTTTTTAAAAAATTAGCCAGGCATAGTGGCAGTCTCCTATAGTCCTTGCTACTCAGGAGGCTGGGACAGGAGGATTGCTTGAGCTGAGGTGTTCAAGGCTGCAATGAGCTATGACTGCACCACTGCATTCCAGCCTGGGGAACAGAGCAAGATCCTGTCTCTAAAAAAATGAAATAAAAAAGGAAAAACTTTTAAAATTTTTTGAAACAAATGAAAATAGAAACAACATACTAAAACCTATGGAATACAACAAAAGCAGTATTAAGAAGAACATTTATGGCAATAAACACCTACATCAAAAAAATTTAAAGGTTTCAAATAAACAGTGTAACAATGTGTCTCAAGAAACTAGAAAAGCAAGAATAAACCAAACCCAAAATTAGAAGGAAAGAAATACTAAAGATCAGAGCAGAAAGAAACAAAATTCGGACTAAAAACAAATACAATTTTAAAAAAATCAGTGAAATGAAAAGTTGGTTTTTTGAAAAGATAAACAAAAATTGACAAACCACTAGCTAGACTAACCAAGAAAAAAGAAAAAAACCCCAAATAAAATCAGAAGCAAAAAAGGAGACAGTACAACTGACACTACAGAAATACAAAGGATCACTACAAACTATTACTAACAACTATGTGCCAACAAGTTAGAAAACCTGGCAAAAATGGATAAATTCCTGGACCATACAACCTACCAAGATTGAACCAAGAATAAATAGGAAGTCTAAATACACCAACAACAAGTAACAAGATTGAATCTGTAATAAAAAGTCTACCATCAAGGGGCCGGGCGCGGTGGCTCACGCCTGTAATCCCAGCACTTTGGGAGGCTGAGATGGGCAGATCACAAGGTCAGGAGATCGAGACCATCCTGGCTAACCTGGTGAAACCCCGTCTCTACTAAAAATACAAAAAAATTAGCCAGGCCTGTAGTGGCGGGTGCCTGTAGTCCCAGCTACCCAGGAGGCTGAGGCAGGAGAATGGCGTGAACCTGGGTGGGGCAGAGTTTGCAGTGAGCCGAGATCATGCCACTGCACTCCAGCCTGGGCAACAGAGCGAGACTCTGTCTCAAGAAAAAAAAAAAAAAAAAAAAAAGTCTACCATCAAGGAAAAGCCCAGGAACCAATGGCTTTTCTGTGGAATTCTACCAAACATTTAAAGAAGGACTAATACCAATTCTTCTCAAACTCTTCCAGATAATTGAAGAGGAAGAAATTCTTCCAAACTCGTTCTGTGAGCCCAGTATTGATATCAAAACCAGACAAGGATGGACGGACGGACACACACACACACCCCTATAGGCCAATATTCCTGATGAACATAGATACAAAAATGCTCAACAAAATAATAGCAAACTGAATCCGGCAGCACATTAAAAACATCATTCACCATACATAATCAAGCGAGATTTATCCCAGGGATACAAGTATAGTTTAACATATGCAAATCAATAAACACGATACATCACATTAATATAATAGAGGGCAAAAACCATATGATCATCTCAATAGACACGGAAAAAGCATTTGATAAAATTCAACATACCTTCATGATAAACACCTCCAACAAGGTAAGTATAGAAAGAATATACCTCAACACAATAAAGACCATATATAACAGACTCATAATCAACATCATACCAAATGAGGAAAAGTTGAAATCCTTTCCTCCAAACTCTGCAACAACACAACAGTGTCCACTTTCCTCACTTTTATTCAACATAGTACAGGAATTCCTAGCCAGAGCAATTAGGCAACAGAAAGAAATAAAGGGCATCCAAACTGGAAAAGAGGAAGTCAAATTTTCTGTTTGCAGATAACGTGACGTTATATATAGAAAACCCTAAAAAGCTGTACTAGAAAACTCTTAGAACTGATAAATTCAGTAAAGTTGCAGTGTACAAAATCAATATACAAAAATCAATAGCATTTCTATACACCAGCAACAAAGTAGCAGAAAAAGAAGTCAAAGTAATCCCATTTACAATAGCTACCAAAAAATAATAATAAAAGGCCTAGGCATAAAATGAACCAAGCAGGTGAAAGATTTCTAGAAGAAAAACTATAAAACACCAATGAAAGAAATGTAAGAGGATGAAAAAAAAAAGAAAGAAAAGATATTCCATGTTCATGGCTTGGAAGAATTAATATTGTGAAAATGACCATACTACCAAAAGCTATCTATAGATTCAATACAATCCCTACCAAAATACTAATGACATTCTTCACAAAAATAGAAAAAAAAATCCTAAAATTCACACAGAACCATTTAAAAATGGGCTAATGAGCTCAATAAACACCTCAAAAGACGACATACAAATGGCCAACTGGGATATGAAAAAATGCTCAACATCACTAAATTTTCAACATCAGAGAAACAAAAATCAAAACCACAATGAGGTATCATGTCAGTCCAATTAGAACAGCTATTATCAAAAAAACAAAAAATAAATGCTGGCAAGGATGTGAAGAAGGGGGAACTCTTATACAATCTTGGTGGGAATGTAAATTAGTACGGACATTATGGAAAGCTGTACAGAGGTTCTTCAAAAAACTAAAGACAGAACTATCACATAATCCAGCAATCTCACTACTGGGTATATATACAAAAGAAAGGAAATTAGTATGTCAAAGAGGTATCTGCACCCCCATCTTTATTCCAGCACTATTCACAATACCCTAAGATAGACTCAACCTAAGTGTCAGTCAATAGATGAATGGATAAAGAAAATGTGATATATATACCCAATGGAACACTATTTAGCCACAAAAAAGAACAAATCTCTGTCATTCATGACAACATGGTTGAGCTAGGAGGACATTATCTTAAGTGAAATAAGCCATACACAAAGACAAACACAGTATGCTCTCACTCATAGTGGAGGCTAAAAAAGTTGACCTCATACTGAACATATCTAAGGCAAAATAGAGATGATGAAAGGGTCAGTGAACTTTAAATAGATCAATAGGAATTCAGTTTGAATAACAGAAAAAATGAAGGATTTTAATAAATTACAAAGAACCAGGAGTCTGTAATTGTAATCTCTAGACTATGAATTTTAAAATGCAAAAAGTTATAACTAAAAGGCCAGTTAATAAGTTAAAATAAAATTTTGGCCAGGCGCAGTGGCTCATGCCTGTAATCTCAGCCCTTTGGGAGGCTGAGGTGGGCAGATCACTTGAGGTCAGGAGTTGGAGACCACCCTAGCCAACATGATGAAACTCCATCTCTACTGAAAAAAAAAATACAAAAATTAGCTGCTTATGGTTGCATGCCTGTAATCCAAGCTGCTCTGGTGGCTGAGGCAGGAGAATCACTTGAACCTGGGAGGCAGAGTTTGCAGTAAGCTGAGATTGCACCACTGCACTCCAGCCTGGGTGACAGAGGAAGACTCCATCTCAAAAAAAAAAAAAAAAAAAAAAGAAAGAAATTTTTAAAAATACTGACTTCAAAAGAGAGCAGGAAAGGAAGAACAGAGAAACAAAGAAGAAAGGAGACAAACAGAAAACATTAATACTTTAACCCTAAACTCAACATTATCAGTAACTGTACTATATTTTAGTGAGCTAAACATTCCAATTTAAAGGTAGTAATTGTCCAAATAAATTATAAAGCCAAGACCCAACTTTATTTTCAAGATACACTTAAATATTTAGAAAGTAATATATTAAAGGTAATTAGATGAAAAATGATATGCAATCAGTACCATGCAATCAGTAACCATAAAACTGAAGTGGCTATATTAATATCAGATAAAATACATACAAGACTAAAAGTTTTACCACAGATAAAGAGGGCAATTTCATAGTGATAAAAGTGTCAATTCATCAAAAAATATAATACATATCTATTTGAAAAGCTTCAAAATACATAACACAATTGACAAAATTAAAGAGAGAATATAAATCTATGATCTTAATATCTCTTCCTAATCAATTAATAGGATAAATACCTAATGCATGTGGGGCTTACTACCTAGATGACAGGTTGATAGGTTCAGCAAACCACCATGGCACATGTTTACCTATGTAACAAACCTGCACGTTCTGCACACGTATCTTGGAACTTAAAGCAAGATTTTTAAAAAATAGTAAAAACTAGGCCAAAAAGTCTCAGTAAGCACACAGATGATTGGAACAAGGTCAATTATCTTGACCTAACTGATATTTTAGAACATTAAACCTAATAAGTGAAGAATACACATTTTTCAATTACACATGATATATGCACCAAGATAGGCCATATACATGCCCATAAAACAAGTCTCAATAAAATTAAAAGCATTAAAACCACAGATTATATTCCCTGACAATGAAATTAGAAGTAACAATGAGATATGTAGGAAAATCCCAAATATTTGGAAATTAAAATGCTTTCATACTGTACCCAAACCAAAGAGGAGATAAGAAAAATTAGAAAATACTTTAAACTGAGTAATAATGAAATACATCAAAAATTGTGGGATATATTGAAGGAAGTGAATAGAGGGAAATAGTGTGTATATATATACATTATGATTCTATTTGCCAATACAATCTATGGTAGAAAATGCTTATATCAGAAAAGAAGAATAGACTAAAATCAATAGCTAAGGTTCTACTTTAAAAGCTCTAGCTGGGCACAATGGCTCACGCCTGTAATCCTAGCACTTCGGGAGGCCAAGGCAAAAGGATTGCTTGAGCGCAGGAATTTGAGACTAGCCTGGATAACATAGCAAGATCTCATCTCTACAAAAAAAATTTTTTAAATAAAAAAATCAGCTGGGCATGGTGGTGTGCACCTGTAGTCCTAGCTACTAGCGAGGCTGAGCAAGTCTGACTGTGTTTCTTTTTTTTTTTTTTTTTTAAATAAAGCTAGAGCAAACCAAAACTAAGGAGGAAGAAGAAAATAATAAAGGCAAGAGCAAAACTCAACAAAGGACAAAAACAACTGAGGAAATTAACAAAAGCAAAAGTCAACAGAACTGATAATTCCCCAATTTAATCCAGGAAAAAAAAATGAGAACATAAATTACCTATGTCACGAAGGATCTAACAAGAGAATATTATGAACTTTACGCAAAAAAAATTCAACAATGTAGAGAAAATGGATACTTCCTCAAAAAATACAATTAACCCAAACATCTATAGCTAATGGTATACTTAATAGTGAAATATTGAAAGTTCCCCCTAAAATTGGGATCAAGGCAAGGATATCCACTGCAACTACCTCTATTTTACGTTATAGTGGAGGTCCTAGCCTTTGCCATAAGGCAAAAAGAATAAAAGACAAAAACTTGCAAAGGAAGAAGTGAAATTATCTCTATTTGCATATGATGTAATTGTTTACAAAAAAGTCTAAAGCAATCTAAAACAACTGTTAGAACTAATAAGTGAATTTAACAGGGTTTCAAGATATAAGGTAAATATACAAAAACAATTGTATTCCTGTATACTAGCAGCAAACAACTGAAAACTAACCAGAACTTTAATTTATAATTGTATTATAAAATAAAATGTTCAGGGCTGGGCACAGTGGCTCATGCCTATAATCCCAGCACTTTGGGACCCTGAAGCAGGCAGATCAACTGAGATCAGAAGTTCGAGATTAGCCTGGCCAACATGGTGAAACTGCATCTCTACTAAAAATACAAAAATTAGCTGGGCATGGTGGTGGGCACCTGTTATTCCAGCTACTCAGGAGGCTAAGGCAGAAGAATTGCTTGAACCCAGGAGACAGAGGTTGCAATGAGCCAAGATTGCACCACTGGACTCCCACCTGGGTGACAGAGCAAGACTCCATCTCAAAAACAAAATAAAATATTCAGGAACAAATGTAGTCAAAGACATGCAAGACTACTCTACTGATAACTATAAAACATTATTGAGAGAAATTAAGGCATTTAAAATAAATGGAAACATGCCAATTCTACCTAAACTGATCATAGATTCAATGTAATCCAGTGATAATAATCCCAGTCTTTTTTAATTGACAAGCTTGTTATAAAATTTATATGGATTTTCAAAGACTCTAGGATAGCTAAGGCATTTTGAAAAATAACAACAAATTTGGAGTATGTATATTACCTGACTGCAAGACTTACCATAAAGATTAATCAAGAAAGTGTGGTACTGGCTTAAGGATCAAGATACAGATTTATGGAACAGAATACAGCCCAGAAATAGGATGGCACTTACAGGGCCATTTGATTTTTCAAAAGAGGCACCAAAACAAATAGGGAAGAAGGTCCTTTCAACAAATAAAACTGTAATAATCTGATGTTCATATTGAAAAAAATAAACTGGGTCCCTCTTCACACCACACACAAAAGTCAACTGTAAATGAATCTGTCTCACCCATCACCAGATTCACAGCTGAGGAACCTATAACAAAAGACAGGCTAACAAGAGAAAAGCATACAAATGTATTTAAGTTTTATGTGACACAGGAGCCTTCAGAAATGAAGACCCAAACAGGAAAAACTATGTTTCTATGCTAAGTTTGATGAAGTGGATAGTTGAGAAGCAAAACTGGACAAAAGGGATAGGATTTAATGGTAATAAACTGTGGAGAATTTAGCAAGGCCTGTTTGTTCAGATTCTTCTGGACATCTCTGGGTCTTCAAAGTTCACATAAGGGTCATATGGCCTACTTCAAGGGAAGGTCAACTCTTTTATGGCCCGGGTCAGGGAAGAAGGGCAGGAGAAGTTCAAAGAATGACCTTCTTGCTTCTGTTCTTTCCTCAAATATCAAGTTGTTAGGGTAGTGTGTCTTGAACCCCATCAAATCATAGATCTAAACATAAAAGCTATAATCATAAAGCTTTTAGAAGCAAACATATGAGAATATCTCTGTGACTTAGGGAAAGGCAAAGTTTTGTGACACTGGTCACAGAAAGCCAAAAACATATATAAATTTCATCAGAATTTAAAACTTCTACTCATCAAAAAGCTATTATTGAGACAATTAATAGGCAAGTCATCACATGAATAGGCAATGAACAGGCAAAGTGCTCACCATGATTAATCATCAGGGAAATGCAAATTTAAAACATAATGGGTTACGACTACATAGCCACCACAATGGCCAAAATTAAAAGACTGACAATTCCAAATGTTGGTAAGCATAGAGCAACAAGAACTCTTAACACCGTGTTGATGGGAGTGTAAGAGTTAGAAACATTTTGGGGAAAATATCTGGCAGTTCCTTACAGATCTTAACCTATATTCCTACCCTTATAACCCAGCAATCCAATCCCAGGTATTTACTCATGAGAAATGAAAACATACATCCACTACAAGACATGTATAAGAACATTCATGGCAGCTTTACTCATTATATCCCCAAATTGGAAACAGCCCAGGTATATCCACCAATAGAACAGACAACTTGGTATATTCACACAATAAAATACCACTCAGTAATAAAAAGACATGAACTACTGATAAAAGCAACAACATGAATGAATCTCAAAAATATTATGCTGAGTGAAAAAAGCCTTTCACAAAAGAGTATACATATACTGTATGATTCCATTAGCAAATGAAATCTATGGTAGAAACATTAAAACTCTGGGGCAAGTGGGGCAGGGATTGAGTGAGAAGGAGCAAAAGGGAACTTTCTGGGGTGATGGTAATGTTCTAGAACTTCATTGAGGCTCAAGTTACATGGGTGTACGTGTGCGTTAAAATTCAGTGAATGTACACTTAAAATTTGTGTATTTTCCTGCATGTAAATTTTGCATCAAATGAAAGCAAATTGTAAATATATATTTATCTCTGATTGATACCCATGTTGAAGCATTTGAGAGAAATAAGGTATTTGAAATGCCTCAAAAATTAGGTTGAGAGAGAAGCAGATGATTGGATAGATTGAGAAAGCAAGCATAATAAACTGTTAATGTAAAATTAGGTGGTGAGTATACAGGGGCTCATTACAAAATTCTTTTAAGTATGATGTATATTTCAAAAATTTATAATAAAATGTTTATTATATATTATAATAGATATAGATATTATTATAATATTTATAATAAAATGATTATTATTATTTGGGGGAAATTCAGTGCATATACACTTAAGATTTGTGCATTTTATTGAATTTAAATTTCATAACAAAAGAAGAACTAAACAAATATTGAACTCCGGGTAATGACAGGTAACGCAGAAGAATTTAAAAGTGACTGCAATTTTTTTTTAAAATATGTCAACATTTAAAAGGATAGTTAGATGAGTGCTCAAACAAGAACCATAAAATGCTTTTTTTGTGTTTTTTTTTATTTGCTTTTTTTGAGACAGAGTCTCACTCTGTCGCCCAGGCTGGAGTGCAGTGGCGCCATCTCGGCTCACTGCAAGCTCCGCCTCCAGGTTCATGCCATTCTCCTGCCTCAGCCTCCTGAGTAGCTGGGACTGCAGGCGCCCACCATCACGCCCGGCTAATTTTTTGTATTTTTAATAGAGACGGGGTTTCACCATGTTAGCCAGGATGGTCTTGATCTCCTGACCTCGTGATCCGCCCGCCTCGGCCTCCCAAAGTGCTGGGATTACAGGCGTGAGTCACTGCGCCTGGCCATAAAATGTTAATGGTAGAATCTAGATGGTGGGTATATCTGTTTTTATTGTAAAATTGTTGTATTTTTGTTGTTTGAACATTTCCAAAATAAATTGTTGAGGAAAAAAAACTCAGTGAGGGTGTAGGGCCTCTATTACTAAATGAAGGAAGAAAAAATCAGTACTGGGACTAATTAACAGCCTGCCCCAGTGAATAATGTTTACCTACTGAGCGGTCCATTCTCACCCATTCCCTCCTATCCCACCTCTGTGAGTTCAATTCTATCCTCAAAGAGTCATTCCTTTAACTTTAGCTTTGACCCTTGTTGAAATTCAAATACAGTAGTTTGATAATTCCTTATTGCCTCCCTTGGATTATTTTCCTCCAGTCCCCTAGAACTTGGTCTTATTCTTTTCTCTCCCTAAGTGACCAGCAGTCACTATTAACATGCATCTGGCTCCCAAGCATTCACTTCCCTTGCTACAGTTGCACATGTCCACATGATTCATAGATAGTTCCTTGGAACTATATCACTGCCACCTCAAAGCCAGTATTCCCTCTTTTTTTCCTTTGGAAACAGGGTCTGGATCTGTTGCCCAGGCTGGAGTGCAGTGCTGTAATTATAGCTCACTGCAGCCTCAAACTCCTGGGCTTAAGCAATCCTCCTGCTCCAGCCTCCTGAGCAGCCAGGACAACAGGTGTGTGCCACTACATCCAGCTAATTATTTTATTTTTTGTAGAGATGGGCTCTTGCTATGATGCCCAGGCTGGCCTCCAACTCCTGGCCTCAAGTGATCCTCCCATCTTGGCCTCCCAAAGTGCTGGGATTACAGGCATGACCCACAGTTCCTGGTCAAGGCCAATATTTTCAAAACCAAAACTCTCTTCCCTCCTAAACCCTCTATATCTGTTATTAGTACCACCGTTATTCCTAGGATACAGATTTACCTCATTCATTCATTCAATAGTTATTGGGTTTTACTTTGAAATCCCTCTGCTAGAAGTAGATGGACAAAGTGGACATAATCCCTGCTCTTTCAAGGCTTACAGTTTATTACAGTCTAGTTGCTTCTTCCCTCCTTTATCCTTTCCATGTTTAATGAATAAACAGTAATCATGTTATTGCCTGAGAGAAAGGAGAGGGCTCCAGGAGTCATCAATTAATTATCACCCAGGTTACACTGGGCTATCCACCCATCACTCCTATGTGCATGGCCCTTCAGGCCCAGTGGTTTGGTACTTCTGCATCCTGCTTAGGGCATTCTAATAGTTTCTGAAGCTGCCTATGTTTCATTCCGCTGTATATCCCAGTCTGCCTGGGACGGTACTAGTTCATGCTTATTGTTGCAGCGTAATTAATAGTGCCCCCTTTCTCTGTCAAATGTATCCTGGTTTGGCCAATAAATTTTGTGACCACCCACTCCTGAACCACACACAAACATTTCTAATCTGAGCACTTACTACTTATTCACGCAAGCCAGCAGGCCAGTGGAGCCCCTCTGTTTCCAGAAACTGGTAGATTTTAGGGTGTTAGGGAGCACTAGCTCTTCTCCTCTGTTCTTCTAAGAGGGATCATCTGTCCTAGGGAATTTCCTTTGCCTAAGAGTTTGGACTTTTAAACATAAAAGCCATAAAGGGTTGCAGCCTCCTCCTAGTTTCCCCATTCAGCCAGATCCCTTGCCTTAGATAGGGGGAGGAAAAGAATTTAGAGAAAAGGCCTGACTTATGATCTCAAAATATCCAAGATTTAGAACCCAGTTATTCATATATATGCTCTCATCTAATCACTAAAAGGTCTTAAAAGACATACGTTTCCTATTTCCTTTCTAAAAACCTACACTCTTCTCTCCTCTTTCCCATTGTAAAAACGAAGCAAGAAAAAAAAAATTCGCAAACTGGACAGCCCTCAGAATTACAGATTTGGAGCAACTCGAGCAATGCAACGTGGCCAGAGCAAATTTATGGACAGAAAAAGGAAGGTGACATATAGAAAACGGAAGTGAGGTACAGAAACAGCCAGACTGGTTACAGCTCAGCCTTTGCCTTATTTGGACACAATTTGAACAGTTGGCCACCTGTGAGTGGACCCTATTCTTCTGTCTCAGGATTGGCTAAGACTCAGCTCTTATTACATACTCCTAAATCAGGTTCATAGTTTGTCTACCTACCAAGGTAGCTTACGGTTTATCCATAAGGACTCAACTATGTGAGTACAGAGACTTTCTCAGGCCAGATTTTAGTTTGATTTAACAAGGGTAAGCTCATTAAATGCTTGTTGAAGTTACAAATATTAGCTATTTGCACCTACTGTGCTTGAGTTACAGTTCTTTTCCTAAGTACCGTACAGGTCTAGACAAAAAGAAAGCAGCTAGGTATCTAAGAGATTAAAAAGACCTAGATGAGAGAATGTACAATTCCACAGGGCAGCAAAAATAGACTTTACTTGGTTTACATTTGCCCAACTGCATATGGCCCCATCTCTTAGCTTTCACACTGTATATAATTCTGTACAGGGATAGAACCATGTTTTCCCCTTTTTGTTCACTCATTGCCTCTCATTGCATCATGAACAAATGCATTGCATCATGAACAATGCCTCTCATTGTTCACTCATTTGTTCACACATTGCATCATGAACAATAGTGCCTGAGATGCTTACTTCAGAATTGAGACAGGCAATTGGGCCAAAACCTGTTGAACCTCAGTGAATATAAAACATGAGTGGCAGAAAAGAGCAAAGGAAGGAAGGAAGGAAGGAAGGAGGGAAGGAGGGAAGGAAGAAAGACAAAAGAAAGAGCATCCAAATAGAAAGAAGTCATATTATCCTTATTTGCTGGTGATAAAATCTTATATTTGGAAAAACCTAAAGACTCCACCAAAAAACTATTAGAGCTGATAAATTCAGTCAAGTTGAAGGATACAAAATCTACACAAATCAGTAGCATTTCCATGTCAACACTGAACTATCTGAAAATCAAGAAAGTAATCTCACAATAGGTACACATAAAATAGGAATTAATCAAAAAATGAAACATCTCTATGATGAAAACTATAAAACACTGATGCAAGAAATTGAAGAGGACACAAAAACATTGAAAGACATTCCATGTTCATGGACTAGATCAATATTGTTAAAATGTCCATACTACCCAAAGCACTCTAGAGAGTCACTGCAATCTCTATAAAAATACCATTGACATTCTTCATAGAAATAGAAAAAAAAAATTCTAAAATGTATATGCAACCACAAAAGATCCAAAAGAGCCAAAGCTATTCTGAACAAAAAGAATGAAACTGGAGGAACATTATCTGACTTCAAATTGTGCTACACAGTTATCATAACCAAAACAGCACAGTATTGGCATGAAAACAGACCCATAGACCAATGGAGCAGAATGGAGAACCCAGAAATAAATTCATACATCTACAGTGAATTCATTTTCAACAAAGGTGCCAAGAACATACATTGGGGAAAGGACAATCTCTTCAATAAATGGTGCTGGGGAAACTGGATATCCATATGTAGAAGAATGAAACTAGACCCCATGTCACTATATACAAAAATCAAATCAAAATGGATTAAATACTTAAATCTAAGACCTCGAACTATGAAACTACTACAAGAAAACAATGGGAAAACGCTCCAGGACATTGGACTGCAAAGGTTTCTTGAGTAATATCCCTCAAGCACAGGCAACCAAAACATGAGCGGGACTTTTAGGGTGCACTACTCTCAACACCTGAGAAGCAAAACTATGAAAATAAAAGCAAAAATTCCCCCCGACCCAACCCTCCTGGTCTCCTAGACATTCTTCAAGTTCTGAGTCAATTTATGCCTATGATTTTAAAACACAGGTTTTGTAGCCAGACGGACTACATTCAGACCCAGATTCACTATTATCCTTTGCCTTAGTTTGATAATCTGTAAAATGGGGCTAATCTCTCGAGGCTATGCTGAGGATCAGATGACTGCCAAATATAAAGTATTTATATGGTGCACCGTATAAATACTTTGCACCAACCTTATATATCTTAAGCACCTCGTCAATGGGTGCTGTCATCATATTTGCCAAGAGTTATCCCAGGTGGGAGTGATAGAGCAGTGAACAAAACAGACACAGCCGCTGGCCTCCTCCAGGTGCACACAGCCTTCCAAAAATAATATTAATTAAATAAAGCATTGTAACAACACTGACTTAAACTCCTCTGGTCGGGACTGCCCTGTGACTATGTCTGGAATATGTCTAAATTAGCACCCACAACTGTTTTATAAGTCTTCAAAGCCTGTCTCCTCCCAGGCCTTGAACCCCTAGGCACAGAGACCAGCGGCTGATCCCTACCTTTGGGCGCTCGCCCCTGCACTGTGCCTGGCCCTCAGCAGGCCCTACCGACTGTCCTTGCTGACAACAGGAGGAGGGCTGTTGGCGGCACTGACAAATCAAGCGGGTGTCGGACCTCAGCGCCTAGAGGGAGTGTTCTGTCTCCCTCCTTTCCGCCCGGTCTCAGTCTCCCGCCCAGATTCCCTCCCACCGGCAGTAGCCAACAGCCTGTCCCAGCCTTGACCCCATCCATTCTCTCAGCTTACTTTCAGGGTCCGAAACGTGAAAAGGCCAGCAGCTTCGCAAGGTCTCCGACCTCTGTTCCACTCGCCCTCGCCCTCCTTGCTGCTGCGCCTAAAAGCAATCCCAGGCCCACCGCGCCCGCCCACGCTGGCTTCCCCCAGACACCCCCGGCTGCGATTCCCCTACCAGACTTGGCAGTTCCCCAGGGTGTTCGCATTAGCGCCAAGGGGAAACATTCGTTGTTAATTACGTTGCTTCTTAATGATGAGCGTCTGCCGGGCGGCTCCTCTCAGAAGAAAGGGAAAGTGTTCGGAATCGCAACATTTCTGGCCCTGAGCTCTGGAAGGATCGAGCTCCGCTACGGGCCCAGGGCTGAGAAAACGCGCGACCCCGGGGGTCCGTCCACCTCTTCAGGGAACCCACACATTCCACAGATCTCTGTGAAACAGAAAAAGTGTTCCTTCTGAAGACCAAGGGCGTCCCTACAAGATAGATTCTGTCCTCTTCCCTTTGGCTTCTTGGTGAGGGCGACCCTCTCTGCTGAGAGCGCTTCCCTCCAGCTCGCCACGGAGGACGCTGTGTAGCAAAGAAAGGTCCCTCTTCACTTGTGTGAGTTTGCTAACAGTGCACGCAAGGCTTCTCGGGTGAAAGAGGCCTGAGCCACTTCTTTTGAAGCCCTAAATGTATTTTTTAAATGAAGACATGCCAAACAGCTACACAAAGTTGTAATTGTGCTGTATTTTAAAGCTCCGCCTTGATTACCAGTGTTGTTTACACGCATGCAACTGTAATGACTGCCTGCATAAGCTCATCTGGAGATAAGGCCTAAAGGCCGTATGTGAGGCCCTTGATGGACATGAGGCCAGGATCAAATAGCTCTTGTCTTCTCCCCTCTGAGACGAGCTCTGTGACTGCAAATACACAGGGAGGGGAGGGGAAGTGGCCTGAGAGAGGCGGCGGGAGGAGAATTAACCCTACAACAGAGACAGTGAGGTTTAAAAAAAATAAGTGGACTTGAGAACTGGGTTCATATTGGGTGCCGGTGAGGATACTTCACCTCCTTCTTGCCTCATTACCCATCTGTAAGCTGAGGAATGTTGAAAGAGGCTTTGTTCTCCAGCAAAGATAAAAACAGTTCTAAGGAGAAAAGAGGCCATGGGCCGGGAAGCAAGAATGCATTGCTAAGAGCACCCTGAAGATGTTTCTTTCCTCCTTCTTGCCTCCCTCCTCTCCTCCCTGAGATGGAATCAAAATGCTTTAACAGGCAGTTGACGAAGAACACGATTCATCCCAACCAAGTGGAGAGTTTTTCTTGTGTTTGATATTAAAATCTTGGAATTCCACACTTCATCCATTTTTCCCATGGCTTCCCTTCATGCATAAACAGCAAAAAGGATGCTGCTTGTTACATAAACTTGTCAGGCTGCAAAAGCCCAACATTCTGTTTTCTCCCTAAGCGGGGTGCGGGAGGAAGCGTGTGTTTATTATGTATTACAAAGAGCTTTGCACTACCTAAAATCAAAGTAATTAGGTAGTGCGAGTCAAAAATAGTTTTGAAATGTTATAAATAAAGTGACAAAACACTTTTTTTCGATTTCTGAGAAATGCATTCCTGACTTAATATTGCTCCTGCTCTCTCTGCATTTGCTATTAGAAAAGAAAGGCCTTCTTTCTCAGTCTATCTTTGCACCATCACCTGGACGCCCTCCGAGATGAGTCACAGGCAGAGGAAATTATCGTGATTGCATATTGTTTAGTCTCTAAACTTCAGCTGCTTCCTGGGCAACCCAGTTGCCTGCAATTTAACCTGCCTGGATGGATGAGCTCATTAATGAGCCGCCCCGCAGGCTTTCTCGATTGGCTCTTCTCCAGACCCTAGTTCTCTTTCTTCACCCAGTGGTCACCGGTTCACCAGCCTTCCTTGTGTGATGAAGTAAGTCCTCACCCCACTCTCACTGCGCTCCTCCCTCCTTCTGGAGGAGACCTTAGAAAGGGTGGCAGGAGCAGTCATTTCAAGCATCCAGTGGAGCCTGCACTTTTCACAAAGGCCACCCTTTCTCCAGGATGCCACCAACTTCTCAATGCCCTCCTCCCGGGTTCCTTGGGAGGGAGGGGAATCAAGTCAGCAATTCTTCTTTCTTCCTCCTTTCTTCGCCAAGAGGCTGCTTCCCCATCGCGGGTCAGCGCCAGCCTAGTAGGGAACACTGAATTCCTCTCATTGTTTTCCCCCTTACAGAGAAGCAGAGTGGCCCCAGACGGTGGGAAGCCCTCCTAGGAGTCTCATTGAGGACTCTCACAGCTACCAGTTGGGGATTGGGGGTGAGGGGTGGGGACAGATGGAAAGCTTTGGGTTTTAATGTTTATATAAGAAACAGCAATTCAGGTTCTCCCTCGCCCATGTGTCCTGTGGTGAGTGTGTCTCTAGGGAAAATCCTGGTATTTGCTTTCCAGTTTAAAAAAATTTAATTATCAAGATCCTGACTTTTTGTGCCTTGGCTTCCTGCTTTCTAAGAAAGCCAAAAGCACTTGGATTAAATAAAATTAAGTCCAGACTTCCTTTTGTGGACCCCAAGAGAACACTGCTCCTCTCCTCTCGGCCAGGTCTCTTCTCAGTGTGCTCCACCCTATCTTTATCTCTTATTTTTTCCTTTTTGCTTCCCTTCCTGCCTTTCCAACCACCTTATTTAATTGGCTTCTGGGTCTTTTTTTTTTTTTCTTTTTCCATTTTTGCCACTCTTGAACCCAATTTTATCCTTGACGCTATTTCAATCAGCTTCAGCCAGGAGCTAGTAGTGAAGAAAATCTTGGCCAAAATTGAGAAGTGCTGCTCGTTTTTAACCTAACCTCTATCAGAGTCTTCTAGCGGTCAAGAGCACCTCAAGCCACTTCTTTTTACAGAGGATCCTGGAACCGCTTTTTAAAAAAAATTTTGATAAATGCCAAAAAGCCACACAAACTGTAGAATATCTTAGGTGTTTACACTGAAAAATTGTCCCTTAACACACACTCACAAAACAATGTAACTAAAGATGTCATGTAAGTCTAAATATGAAGCTCCTTGTGAATTTGGGACCCCAGTCAAAACCTCTGATGTCCATTTCCCCCTGAAGAACCTTGTGGCCCACATATTGCTCTTCTTATCTTGGCTCAACTAGCTACTGGGGAATTTGAGCAGCAGGGCAGTACTGATTCCTCTGTTGCCAGTCCTCTCCCCTGCCTGGGCAGTCTGAGACCCCCTCTCCCCCAGTAGGACACTCAGTTGAAAACGGTGGCTTTCTGCCTTCAGGTGTCCACCGATGACCAGATGGTGATTGTTAATAACGTTATTCTTTTAAAACCATGACTGGTTTTCCAACACCACACATGAGGGTGTTTTTAAATTAATTGATTTTTAACTCTGTTTTTAAATGAATAAAAGTGTTTTAGAATTAGCATCATTTGAAAGAACAGCAGATCCAATTGTTGGAACTGAATGATAGGTACTCAGGAATCACTGTGCTGGACTCTCTACTTTCATGTATGTTAGACATTTCCATAACAAAAATAAAATATAAGTAAGATGCTCTTGAATCTAAATTTACTCTAAATACTAGCATTAAGAATAAAATGTTCTGGACTGGGTGCTGTGGCTCACTCCTGTAATCCCAGCACTTTGGGAGGCTGAGGTGGGTGGATCAATTGAGGTCAACAGTTTGAGACTAGCCTGGCCAACATGGAGAAACCCTATCTCTACTGAAAAAAAAAAAAAATCCCAAAGAATTATCCAGGTGTGGTGGTGCACACCTGTAATCCCAACTACTGAGGAGGCTGACGCAGGAGAATCGCTTGAACCCAGGAGGTGGAGGTTGCAGTGAGTAGAGATTGTGCCACTGCACTGCAGCCTGGACAACAGTGAGACTGCATCTCAAAATAAAATGTTCTGAATTAATTTCTCTTTGTAAGTTGAGAGAAAAACCTTTACCACTATTTCCTAAATAAAACTTTTGTCTGGCTTTCTGGGGGTATGTTTGTGTGTGTGTTTGAGGTTTGTTTAGCACAATCTGAGATATAGGATCCAGATGATGATGATTTTGAGACAGTGTCTCGCTCTGCTGCCCAAGGTGGAATGCAGCAGCATAATCACAGCTCATTGCAGCCTCAGCCTCCTGGGTAGCTGAGACCACAGTTTTGTGCCACCATGCCTGGCTAATTTTTTTTTTTTTTTTTGAGACAGGGTCTCCATACGTTGGCCAGGCTGGTCTCAAACTCCAGGACTCAAGCAATCCTCCTGCCTCAGCTTCCCCAAGTGCTACAGGCATGAGACACCGTGCTGGGCTAGCGAGACCCATTTTATTATTAAACTATGTTTTTTTAATGTTAAAAATATTATAATTGTTTTAAAGAAGTTGACTTCATTGAAAAACATTTATTAAGACTTACTAAATGTGAAGCTGTAACAAATAAGATGTAAGAAAAATAATTATAGACTTACTGGTACATTTGGAGTAGCACTGTTAAGTAGCAAGAAAAGCTCAGGAGAGCAGACTCCAATCAGAGGAAGAGGCAATAGGAACGGTTTTTCAGAGAAGCTGGCCTTTAAGCTACGCCTTGAAGGATAAGAGAAATTTCACCAGACTAGACAAGTAGGAGGAGGTGGAGTTATTCCAAGGAGGAATGGTGAGAGTTCAGGCCCCAAGATAAGTGTCTAGCATATTTGAAGTTTGCTAAGCACATCTGTGTGTACGTGCAGGATGTGCATTTGCCTGGGAGAATGCTGGGGGCAGTGGAAAGACCAAGATGAAGGCAAAGTTCTGAATGTGTCTCCCCAAATTCCTATGTTGAAACAATCCCCAATGTGAGACTATTAACAGGCAGCCTTTTGGGAAGTCAGGCTCAGTTCTCATGAATGGGATGAGTGCCTTTATAAAAGAAGCTGAAGGCAGCTCATTTACCCCTTCCACCATGTGAGGATGTAGCAACCAGGCACTATCTATAAGGCAGAGAACAAACCCTTACCAGTCACCAAATCTGCTTCCACCTTGATCTTGGACTTTCCAGCCCTCAGAACTGTGAGCTATAAATTTCTGTTTATCAGTTACCCAGTCTACAGTGTTTTTGTTATAGCAGCACAAACAGACTAATATTAGTCTGTTTTCACACTGCTATAATGAAATACCTGAGACTGGGTAATTTATAAAGGAAAGAGGTTTGATTGACTCACAGTTAATGAGTCAGGCCTCCGCATAGCTGGGGAGGCCTCAGGAAACTTACAAACATGGCAGAAGGCAAAGGAGAAGCAAGTACCTTTTTCACAAGGCAGCAGGAAGGAGAGAAGAGCAGGGGAAACCAGCACTTATAAAACCCTCAGATCTCATCAGAACTCACTATCAGGAGAACAGCATGGGGGAAACTGCCTCCGTGATCTCATCACTTCCCACCAGGTCCCTCCCTTGACACGTGGGGATTACAATTCAAGATGAGATTTGGGTGGGGACATAGAGCCAAACCATATCAGATACCATGCTAAGAAGTTGAAGCTTTACCTTTTAGGCCAGTAAGTCTGGGGTGGGGCCCAGGAATCTGCATTTATCAAGTTCTTTAGGTGATTTTTATGCAGGTGGTCTGGAGATCTCGCTGTAATAAATACTGTTTAGAGGGGCTCTGTTATAGATAAATGAAATTTATAGAAAGTGACAGAAGACACATTTTTATAAAATGGTAGGCATGGTATTAAGTGTGAAGCACCAAAAAGACATAAAACTTGAACCCAGTCCTCAACACATAATTAAAGTAGGCTGATAAGATTTACTACAGCCACTAGGTATGGTTGTGCAGGCTGTGCACTGCACCACAATGCCATCTGAGAAGGTACTGTTCACATTTTAGGCATCATAGATTTGTGTATTTGTTACAGTTTTTGGCAGATAAGTCCAATGTCTTATTCTAATAAAAAGAGGATACTACAGCAATTTTTCAACAGATGGAAATAAAGTGTCTTGAGGAAGGTAGTGGTATATTGTTATATTAATGGCTCCAGTGAATCACATTTCCTGGTATCGACACCCTTCTTTGGTCCTCTGCTATATTAACTCTGAGCCATTGGGAAATCAGCAAATGTGACACAGGCAGACTTTGCAGAATTCCCAATGATCAAAGCCAAGTTCTCCATGATTTTTATGGACTTTCCCTTATCATCAAAAGATGGCTGCTGCTGATCCAAACAGCTATAGGCATCACATCTGCATTCAAAGTAGGTAGAAAAGGAGCAGTGTAGGCAATGCCAACCAGAGTGTCTTTTCTCTCTTCTCTTCTCTTTTTTCTTTTGACAGAGTTTTACTCTGTTACCCAGGCTGAAGTGCAACGAAGCAATCATAGCTCATTGCAATTTCAAACTCCTGGGCTCAAGTGATCCTCCTGTCTCAGCTTCCCAAGTAGCCAGAAGTATGAGGTGTGTACCACGCACCTGGCTAATTTTTTTTGTATTTATAAAGATGGGGGACTCACTATGTTGCACAAGCTGGTCTCAAACTCCTGGCCTTAAGTGATCCTCCTCCTTCTGCCTCCCAAAGCACTGGGATTAGCAGTGTGAGCTACCATGCCCAGCCCCAGAGCTGCTTTTATTAGAAAAGCAAATTTTTTTCCAGCAACATTCCAGCAGACTTTCATTTATATCTCATTGATCTTCGTCATTTGGCCATTGTTAGCTGCAAGGGAGTCTGGAAAATGGAATACTTTTCCAAGCCTCTGTAGTAAAACATGACAAGGAAATAGGAGTTTAGGAAAGGATATTGGGTTGACTAAACAGCAGTGCCTGCTGTGGAACTTTTAATCATGCATCCCATACATAGCCACGCTCCTATTAATACCACTGTGTTAGGCCATTCTTGCATTGCTAGAAAGAAATACCTGAGGCTGGGTAATTTATAAAGAAAAGAGGTGTAATTGGCTCAATTTCTGCAGGCTGTACGAGCATGGCACCAGCATCTGCTCAGCTTCGGGGGAGGCCTCAGGGAGCATTTACTCATGGGAGAAGGTGAAGCAGGAATGGGTGTGTCACATGGTGAGAGTGGGAGTGCGATGGGGGGAGGTGCCACACTTTTACGTAACCAGATCTCCTGAGAACTCACTATTGCAAGGACAAGCCATGCAGGATCTACCTTCATGACCCAAACACCTCCCTTCAGGCCCCACATCTAACACTGGGGATTGCATTTCAACATGAGATTTGGGGGGACAAATATCCAAACTATATCAATCACAAATGTATACAACATGGAGACTGGAAGCTACTAGCCAATTTCCAAGCTTTATCTTACAATTCAAAGGGAAGAAATTATCTCCAAGCCATTGATTTATTCAACAAATATTTACTGAGGATAATTCTACAAGTTAGACATTGAGCTAGGCTTTGAAATACCATCCCTGAGATTCAGGAATGGACCTACTGTTCTGCAGGACGAAGAATTCAGCCTCCCTGTAGGCCTGGAGAGAAGGGATAAATATTGCCAACAGCCTCTCATTTCACTGTAACTTCCGTTTTCACATCTGTTTCATTTATCTTTTCTTTCTTTTTTTTTTTTTTTTCTTTTTTCGAGTCAGTCTTGCTCTGTCATCCAGGCTGGAGTGCAGTGGTATGAACTCGACTCACTGCAACTTCCGCCTCCTGGGTTCAAGCTATTCTCATGCCTCAGCCTCCTGAGTAGCTGGGATTATAGGTGTGCACCACCATGCCCGGCTATTTTTCCTATTTTTAGTAGAGACAGGGTTTCGCCATGTTGGCCAGGGTGGGTCTCGAACTCCTGACCTCAAGTGATCCACCCACCTCCGCTTCCCAAAGTGCTGGGATTACAGGTGTGAGCCAGGGTGCCTGGCCTTCATCTATTTCCTCTTTTAACTTCCATTTCCATTCCCATTTTCCTTGTATCAGTTAGCTTTTGATGCAATAACTAACCATCCTGAAACTTTGTAGCTTAAAACAACAATCACGTATTGTTACTCACAAGTCTGCAGGTCAAGTGGCTGGTTCTTCTGATCTGGGCCAGGCCTGGCTGATCCCAGCTGGGCTTGCTCATGTGTTTGCAATTCATCAGTGGGTCAGCTGAGGGCACTTAGCCTAGGATGGCCTCACTCACATGTCTGGTGGTTGGTGCTGGCTGTCAGCTAGGGCAGTGAGGTAACAGGGCCACGTGTCACTCGTTCTCCAGCAGGCTTGCTGAGGCTTATAAATAAGGTGGTTGTTACGGGATTCTCAAGAGTAGGAAGAGTAGGCAAGCCCTAATGTGCTAGGACTTTTCAAGTTTCTGCTTGTGTCATATTTGCTACCTGTTCCATTGATCAAAGTAAGTCACAAGCTCGGCCCAGATTCCAGAGATGGAGAAATAAAGTCCATCTCATGATAGGTGGAGCTGCAATCACACTGCAAGGGCAAGAGAGCAGGGAAGGGAAGAATTTGTGCTCATTTTGTTAACTCCCACACTTCTTTTCTTCTGCTACATAGGACACCAAAAATTCGTTAAGCTGGTTAATGATCTTTGAGGCCAGGTGCAATTCACTTCTATCAAACATTGGTTATAGTGCCTCTGCACTATTAGGGGAAAAAAATAATAAAAGGCCTGGCGTGGTGGCTCACGCCTTTAATCCCAGCACTTTGGGAGGCTAAGGTGGACAGATTGCTTGAGCTCAGGAGTTCAAGACCAGCCTGGGCAACATGGCAAAACCCCGACTCTACAAAAAATACAAAAATTATCCAGCTGTGGTGGCATGTACCTATAGTCCCAGCTACTTGGGAGGCTGAGGTGGGAGGATTGCTTGAGCTCAGGAGGTGAAGGTTGCAGTGAGCTGAGATCATGCTACTGAACTCCACAACAGAATGAGACCTTGTCTCAAAACAAAAAACAAAAAACAAAGCCTGAATTATCCACCACCAACTCCTAAGCCATTGGCTGTCAACATTTATGAACTAAGACCCATTAGCAAGAAATTTATTTTACAGTATCCAGAATATACATGTACACATTTTTTTTTTTTTTAGAAAAATAAGTTATGGGCCAGTTGCAGTGGCTTACGTCTGTAATCCCTGTAATCCCAGCACTTTGGGAGGCTGAGGCGGGCAGGTCACTTGAGGTCAGGAGTTTGAGACCAGCCTGACATGGTGAAACCCCATCTCTACTAAAAATACAAAAATTAGCTGGGCATGGTGGTGCATGCTTGTAATCCCAGCTACTTGAGAGGCTGAGGCAGGAGAATGGCTTGAACCTGGGAGAGAGAGGTTGCAGTGATCCAAGATGGTGCCACCGCACTCCAGCCTGGTGACAGAGCGGTACTCCATCTCGAAAAAAAAAGAAAAGTAAGTTATGACCCACTAAATTAATTCACCACCCACTAATGGGTTATGATCTGTAGTTCGAAAAGCATTTTCGTAAGCTAAGGCCAGGAACACCACTTTTCTAGGAAAAGAGAACAGCAGGTTCCCTTTGAGGGGTTCAATAAAGAGCCTGAGTTTGGAGCTTGCAGGATCAAAAGAAGACCAGCATGTGGGGAGCCTACTGAATGGGAGATGAGGTGGGAAATATAGACAAGGGTCTTCCAGGAAGGTCTGCAGGTTGTGGCAGGGCATTCGGGACTTACTCTTCAAAAAAAATAAAAATAAAAAATAAAGGGTCTTGCTATGTTGCCCAGGCTGGTCTTAAACTCCTAGGCTCAAGGGAGGGATTCTCCTCCTTCAGCATCCTGAGTAGCTCGGATCAGGAGCATGCTGCTGTGCCTGGCTTCCATTATTCTAATGGAAGTTCCCAGTGGTTTTAAGCAGAGAAGTGACATGATATAATCTATTTTCCAAAATAGTTTCTCCTGACCTCATGCACAGCCCTAAAATGATTGAAGAATGACCTAATTTTCTCTAAATTTAAAACAAGCCTGGAATGGTTTTAAGACCCTCCGTAGAGAATTCTTTCACTCTCCCCCACATTCATTCAATGAAACTCATTTCCTGGTTCCCTTCCCTCCACAAGGGTGCCTACCCTCTGCTGAGCAATCTGGAGACCAGAATCCTGCAGAAATAAGAGTACTGAAGTTTTAAAATTCCTCTTTCTATCAAGTCCAGTACTTTTACTATCCTTCTGTCACTAAGAATCCACATATCTGCTGGCCACACTGCCCTCCTGGCTGGAGTCATGCATACCCATGGACTTTTGTTTTTTTTTCTGATTTGCAACATTGACACTTGGAAGGACATCTGTAAGTTTTGGCAGCTGGCTCCTCACAGCTTGGAAGCAGGTCTCCTCTCCCAGTGGGGGTCTCCATCTCTGCTGGGACATCTGCAGTGCCTGCTGTTGGGAGCTGCCACACATGGTCTGAGTCGGGGGTCACACAGACTGAAAAGGAAGCTGAGAGGGATTGCTTAGCAGGAGACAAGCAGATTTCCCAGGGCCTGGGCCTCCTTGGCTGGTCCCCAGGAGATGAGTTCCAGCTGCTTTTCTTTTTTGCTTCTTCTTCCTCCCCCCACCCCCCTTTCCGGTTTGGGCCCCCTTTCCCTCCCTCCTTCGGCCGACCCGCAGTCCAGACAATATTTCGGGTGGAAAACATCACTGTCAAAAAAGAAGAATCCAGAGGATGAGAAGCTGAAAAGCTGAGGGGGAGCTCCCCTCTTCTGGAAGCCTGTTCCACGGATCTGTCACCTCTTGTCTGGGAAAGATGATGGGGTGCAGCAAACACACTCAGATGTGTGTTCCTGCGACCTGTTAGCCCCTCACTTCCCTGTGCCCCCTCTCCACTTCCCCTTCCCACGCTAATGACTTGCCCCAAGTCTGTGGTGAGCATCCCAACAGATTTATTTTCTTTGCAGTTTCCAAAACAGATGCTTTCAAAGCTTAGAGTTAAAGATACTGGTAGGAAAAGGGATATTGAAGGGAGAGGAGGAAGAGGAAAGAAAGAAGTGGCATTGGAAAGTAGAGCAGGCCAGGCACAGTGGCTCATAGCTGCAATCCCTGCATTTTGAGAGGCCAAGGTGGGCGGATCACTTGAGACCAGGAGTTTGCAACCAGCCTGGGCAACATCATGAGGCCCTGTCTCTACAAAAAAAAATGTTTTTTTAATTAGTTGGGCATAGTGGCAGGCCTGTAGACCCAGCTACTCATGAGGCGCTGTGGGCGGATCACTTGAACCCACGAGGTTGAGGCTCTAGTGAGCCGTTAGCCGTGATTGTGCCACTGCACTTCAGCCTAGGTGACAGAGCTAGACCCTGTCCCAAAAAAACAAAACAAAACAAAAAACAACAACAACAAAGACAAGAAAAGTGGAGAAGCTAGTAAGTCAATAAATTGTAATGGTTAAAGGCAGGAGCTCCAGATTCACTCAAACCTGGTTTATAATCCTATAACTGCGGCTTATTGACTTGTGAATTAAGGTTGTCTGTTTTAACTTCTCTGAGGCTCTGTTTGCTCATCTGTAAAATGGGCATAATTGTATCTGCTTATCTAGGTTAAAAACTAAGTGAGACTCTTCTTTTCTCTTTTCTTTCTTTTCTTTTTGTTTTTCTTTTTTGAGAAAGAGTCTCCCTCTGTTGCCCAGGCTGGAATGCAGTAGTGTGATCTCGGCTCACTGCAACCTCCACTTCTGGGTTCAAGCTATTCTCCTGCATCAGCCTCCTGAGTAGCTGGGACTACAGGCATGCACCACTACACTTGGCTAATTTTTGTATTTTTAGTAGACATGGGGTTTCACCATGTTGGCCAGGCTGGACTCGAACTCCTGGCCTCAAGTGATCCACCCGTGTTGGCCTCCCAAAGTGTAAACGACACTCTTAATGCAATTATTATCTACTCGAGTAAGTGCTTGATAAACGGTAGCTCTTTATAATGAATATTATTCATGTAAAGGGAACATTGGAATAGCTGTCGGATACTTTCAAAGAAACAAAACCAGGAAACTAGCTATTGAGGAGCTTTGGAAACACAAGCTTTCAGCTGGATGCTGTATGTCTTTTTTTTTTTTTTTTTTTTAACAGACTGAGTCTCACTATGTTGCCCAGGCTCGTCTCAAACTCCTCCTGGCCTAAAATAATCCTCCAAAGTGATGGGATTACAGCATGAGCCAGCCTATTTATGTCTCTTAGGTAATTTTTTAAAATGTTTATGGGTACATAGGTATATATATTTATGGGATACATGAGATATTTTGATCTAGGCATACACTGTATAATAATCACATCAGGGTAAATGGGGTAACCATCACCCCAAGCATATATCATTGCTTTGTGTTACAAACATTCCAATTATACTCTTATAGTTATTTTTAAGTATGCAATAAATTATGGTTTACTGTAATTACCCCATTTTGCTATCAAATACTAGATTTTATTCATGCTTTCAAACTGCATTTGTGTACCCATTAACCATCCCCTCTTCCCCTCTTACATCTGACCACTCATCCCAGCCTCTGGTAACTAACCTTCTACTCTCTATTGCCTTGAGTTCAGTTGTTTTAATTTTTAGCTCCCACAAACAAGTAAGAACATACGAAGTTTGTCTTTCCTGTGCCTGGTTTATTTTACTTAATATAATGACCATCCATGTTGCTACAAATGATAGGACCTTGTTTTTTAATGGCTAAATAGTACTCTAATGTGTATATGTACCACATTTCTTTATCCATTTGTCCATTGATGGACACTTAGGTTGCTTCCACATCTTGACCACTGTGAATGGTGCTGGCGGTAAGCATGGGAGTGCAGATGTCCCTTTGATATCCTGATTTCCTTTATTTTGGATATATACCTAGCAGTGGAATTGCTGGATCATAGTGTAGTTCTATTTTAGTTTTTTAAGGAACCTTTGACTTGTTCTCCACAGCAATTATACTAATTTACATTGCCACCAACAGTGTATGAGGGTTCCTTTTTCTCCACATCCTCGCCAGCATCTGTTATTGCCCGTCTTTTGGATATAAGCCATTCTAACTAGGGTGAGATGATATCTCATTGTAGTTTTGATTTCCATTTCTTTGATGACTGATGATGTTGAGCAACTTTTCATATACCTGTTTGTCATTTGTATGTCTTCTTTTGAGAAATATCTATTCACATCTTTTGTCCATTTAAAAAATTAGATTATTAGTTTTTTTTCCTATAGAGCTGTTTGAGTTTCATATATAGTCTGGTTAATAAGTCCTTGTCAGAGGGATAGTTTGCAAATATTTTCTCCTATTGTGTGGATTGTCTCTTCACTTTGTTTATTATTTCCTTTGCTGTGCAGAAGCTTTTTAACTCGATATATTCCCATTTGTCCATTTTTGCCTTGGTGGCCTGTGCTTTTTATTACTCAAGATATCTTCGCTCAGACCAATTTCCTGGAGAGTTTCCCCAATGTTTTCTTTTAGTAGTTTCATAGATTCAGGTATTAGATTTAAGTCTTTAATCCATTTTTATTTGATTTTTGTATATGGTGAGAGATAGGGGTCTAGTTTCATTCTTCTGCATATGAATATCCACTTTCCCCAGCACCATTTATTGAAGAGACTATTTTCTCCCCAGTGTATGTTATTGGCACCATTGTCAAAATTGAGCTCACCATAGATGTATGGATTTATTTCTAGGTTCTCTGTTCCATTCCACTGGTATATGTGTCTGTTTTTACGCCAATACCATGCTGTTTTGGTTACAATAGCTCTGTAGTATAATTTGAATTCATGTAATGAAATTCTCCCACTTTCATTTTTTTTGCTCAGGATGGTTTGGCTCTTTTGGGTATTCTGTGGTTTCATAGAAATTTTAAGATTATTTTTTCTATTTCTGTGAAGAATGACATTGGTATTTTGATAAGGATTACATTGAATCTGTAAATTGCTTTGGGTGGTATGAACATTTTAACAATATTGATTCTTCCAATCCATGGACATAGAATATCTTTCAATTTTTCTGTGTCTTCTTCAATTTCTTTCATTAATCTTTTGTAGTTTTCATTGTAGAGATCTTTCACTTTTTTGGTTAAGTTTATTCCTAGGTATTTTGTTTGTAGCTATTATAAATGAGATTACCTTCTTGATTTCTTTTTTAAATTATTCGCTGTTGGCATATAGAAATACCACTGACTTTTGTATTTTGTATCCTGCAACTAGACTGAATTTGTTTATCAGTTCTAATAGTTTTTTAGTAGAGTCTTTAGGGTTTTCCAAGTATAATATCATCTTTAAACAAGGATAATTTAACGTCTTCCTTTCCAATTTGGAGGTCCTTTATTTCTTTCCCTTGTGTGATTGCGCTAGCTAGGATTTCCAGTACTATGTTGAATAACAGTGGTGAAAGTGGGCATCCTTCCATCAATGATAGACTGGATAAAGAAAATGTATTATATATACACCATGGAATACTATGCGACCATAAAAAGGAATGAGATCATGTCCTTGGTAGAGATATGGATGAAGCTGGAAGCCATCATTCTCAGCAAACTAACACAGGAACAGAAAAGCAAACACCACATGCTTTCATTCATAAGTGGAGTTGAACAATGAGAACACATGGACACTAGGAGGGGAATAACACACACTGGGCCAGTCCAGGGGGTGCGGTGCAGGGAAGGAGAGCACCAGGACAAATAGCTAATGCATGCGGGGCTGAAAACCTAGATGGTGGGTTGATAGGTGCAACCAACCACCGTGGCACACGTATACCTATACAACCTGCACATTCTGCATGTGTATCCCGGAACTTAAAGTAAAACAAAAATTTTTAAAAAATTAAATAAATAAAGTGGGCATCCTTGTCTTGTTCCAGATTTTAGAGGAAAGGCTTTCAGTTTTTTCCTACTCAGTGTGATACTAGTTGTGGGTCTGTCATATATGGCTTTTGAATTTTATTAAATGCTTTTTCAGCATCAATTGAAACAATCATATGGTTTTTATTCTTCATTCTGTTGATATGAGGTATCACATTGATTGATTTGCCTATGTTGTACCATCTTTGCATCCCTGGGATAAATCCCCCTTGGTCATAATGAAGATCTTTTTAATGTTTTGTTGAATTTAGTTTGCTAGTATTTTGTTGAGGATTTTTACATCAATGTTCATCAGGGATATTGGCCTATAGTTTTCTTTTTTTGATCGTCCTTGTCTAGTTTTGGTATCAGGATACTACTGGCCTCACAGAATGAGTTTGGAAGTACTCCTCTTCTATTTTTTGGAATAGTTTGAGTAGAGTTGATATAAGTTCTTTAAATGTTTGGTAAAATTCAGCAGTGAAGCCATTGGGTCCTGGTCTTTGCTAGGAGACTTTTTAATACAACTTCAATCTTGTTACTTGTTATGGGTCTGTTCAGGTTTTGGGTTTCTTCATTGTTCAATCTTGGTAGGTTATATATGTCTAGGAATTTATTCATTTATTCTGTGTTTTCCAGTTTGTTGGCATAGAGTTGCTCATAGTAGCCTCTAATGATCTTTTGAATTTCTGCAGTACTGGTTGTAATGTCTCCTTTTAATATCTCTGATTTCATTTATTTGGATCATCTCTCCATTTTTGTTTTGTTTTGTTTTTGAGACAAGGTCTCACTCTGTCTCCCAGGATGTAATGCAGTGACATGATCACAGTTCACTGCAGACTCCATCTCTCAGGCTCAAGTTATCCTCACATCTTGACCTCCCGAGTAGCTAGGACTACAGAGACACGCCACCACAGTCAGCTAGTTTTTTCTACCTTTTGTAGAGACAGGGTCTCACAATGTTTCCCAGACTGTTCTCTATTTTTTTCTTGTTAGTCTGGCTAAAGGGTTGTCAATTTTTTTTATCTTTTCAAAAAAACAACTATTTGTTTCATTAATCTTTTGTATTGTTTTATTTGTTTCAATTTCATTTATTTCTGCTGTGATCTTTATTCTTTCATTTCTTCTACCAACTTTGGGTTTCGTTTGGTCTTGCTTTTTCAATTCATTAAAAAGTATCATTATGTTATTTATTTGAAGTTTTTCCTCTTTTTTAATTTAAGCACTTATAGTTATAAACTTCTTAGTACTACTTTCCCATATCCCAAAGGTTTTGGTATGTTGTATTTCCATTTTCATTTGTTTCAAGAAGTTTTTCAATTTCCTTCTTACTCTCTTCATTGACCTACTGGTCATTCAGGAACATACTGTTTAATTTCCATGTGTTTGTACAGTTTCCAAAATTCCTCTTGTTATTGATTTTTAGTTTTATTCCATTGTGGTCAGAGAAGATGCTTAATATTATTTCAGTTTTTAAAAAATGTTTTAAAACTTGTTTTGTGGGCTAACATATGGTCTATCCTTGAGAATGATCCCTGTGCTGAGGAGAAGAATGTATATGCCACAGCTGTTGAATGAAATATTCTGTAAACATCAATTAGGTCCATTTGATCTGTAGTGCAGATTAAGTCCAATGTTTCTTGGTTCGTTTTCTGTCTGGATAATCTGTCCAATGCTGAAAGTGGGGTGGTGAAGTCTTCAGCTATAATTATATTGAGGCCTCTCTCTTGTTTTAGCTCTAATAATATTTGCTTTATATATCTGGGCACTCCAGTATTGGTGCATATGCATTTACAATTGTTATATCATCTTGCTGAATTGACCACTTTATCATTACATAATGACCTTCTTTGTCTCTTTTATAGTTTTTGTCTTGAAATCAATTTTGTTTTATATGTGTTTAGCTACCCTTGCTCCTTTTTAGTTTCCATTGGCATGAAATATCTTTTTCCACCCCTTTATTTTCAGTCTACATGTGACTTTATAGGTGAAGTGTGTTTCTTATAGGCAGGAGATGGCTGGGTCTTGGTTTGCTTTTTTTTTTTTTTTTACCAATTCAGTCACTCTATGCCTTTTGATTATAGAGTTTAGTCCATTTATATTCAATATTATTATTGATAAGTAAGGATCTACTACTGCCATTTAAAAATTTGTTTTCTGGTTGTTCTGGTTGTTTTGTGGTCTTCTCTTCCTTCCTTCCTGTCTTCCTTTTTCTGAAGGTGATTTTCTTTGGTGGTATGTTTTAATTTTTTGCTTTTTATTTTTTGTGTATCTATTGTGGGTTTTTTGATGTCAGGTTACCATGAGTCTTGCAAGTAACATCTTATAACCCATTATTTTAAACTGATGACAACTTAACACTGATTGCAAAAACTGACAGACAAGCAAAGAGAAAACCAATAAAAACTCTACACTTTAACTTCATCCTCCAACTTTTAAACTTTTTGTTTCTATTTATATCTTACTATACTTTCTATGTCTTGAAAAGTTGCTGTAGTTATTATTTTTTATAGGTTCATCTTAAAGTCTTTCTATTTGAGATATGAGTACTTTACCACAGTTACAGTGTTATTATATTCTAATTTTCTATATTCTTACTATTACCAGTGAGTTTCATACCTTCAGATGATTTCATATTGCTCACTAATGTCCTTTTCTTTTAGATTGAAGATCTCCATTTAGCATTTCTTGTAGGACAAGTCCGGTATTGATGAAATCTTTTGGCTTTTGTTTGTCTGGAAAATTCTATTTCTCCTCCACATTTGAAGGATCTTTTCACTGGATATACTATTCTAGGGTGAAAGTCTTTTTCCTTCAGTGTTTTAAATATGTCATACCACCCTCTCCTAGCCTGCAAGGTTTCCAGTGAAGAGTCTGCTGCCAAATGTATCAGAGCTTCTTTTGTGTTATGTGTTTCTTTTCTCTTGATGCTTTTAGGATCTTTACTTTATTCTTGACCTTTGGGAGTTTAATTATTAAATGTCTAGTTGTAGTCTTATTTTGGTTAATATGTTTGGTGTTCTATAACCTTCTTATACTTATTTGTATATTGATATCTTTCTCTCTGTTTGAGATGTCCTCTGTTATTGTCCCTTTAAATAAACTTTCTGCCCCAGTCTCTGTCTCGACCTCCTCTTTAAGGCTAATAACTCTTAGATTTGCCCTTTTGAGGCTGTTTTGTAGATCTTGTAGATGTGCTTCATTTTTTAAATTCTTTTTATTTTGTCTTCTCTGACTATATTTTCAAATAGCCTATCTTTAAGCTAATTTTTTCTTCTACTTGATCAATTCTACTGTTGAGAGACTGATACATTCCTTAGTATGTCAATTGAATTTTTCAGCTCCATTGTTTCTACTTAATTTTTTAAAATTATGTCGACCTCTTTGTAAATTTATCTGATAGGATTTTGAATTCCTTCTTTGTGTTATCTTGAATTTCACTGAGCTTCCTCAAAACAGCTATTTTGAATTTTTTGTCTGAAAATTCACATATTTCTGTTTCTCCCAGATTGGCCACTGGTGCGTGATTTAGTTCATTTGGGGAGGTCATGTTTTCCTGGATAATCTTGATGCTTGTGGATGTTTGCTGATGTTTGGGCATTGAAGAGTTAGGTATTTATTACAGTCTTCACAGTCTGGGTTTGTTTGTATCCATCCTTCTTGAGAAGGCTTTTCAAGTATTCAAAGGGGCCAGGCATGGTGGTTCATGCCTGTAATCCTAGCATTTTGGAAGGTCAAGAAGGGAAGATCGCTTGAGTTCAGGAGTTTGACACCAGGCTGGGCAACATGGCGAAACTGTCTCTGCAAAAAAATTGTTTTTAAATTAGCCAGGCACAGTGGCACGTTGTCTGTGTTCCTAGCTACTTGGAAGGCTGGAGTGGGAAGATCACTTGAGCCTAGGGTTCGGGCTGCAGTGAGCTAATGTTCATGCCACTGCCCTCCAGCCTAGGCAACGGGGCGAGACCCTGTCTCAAAAAAAATAAAATAAAACATTTTTTAAAAAGTATTCAAAGGGAATACTTGGGTGTTGTGATCTACATCTTTGGTCACTGTAGCAGTATCTGCATTAGAGGGCAACCCAAGCCCAGTAACACTGTGACTCTTGCAGACTCGTAGAGGCACCACCTTGGTGGTCTTTGGTAAGATGAAAGAGAATTCTCTGGATTACCAGGCAGTGACTGTTATTCTCTTCCTTTACTTTCCTCCAAACAGAGTCTTTTTCTCCATGCTCAGCTGCCTGGAGCTGGAGGAGGGGTGATACTAGCCACCACCCCGGGCCTGCGCTGGGTCAGACTTGAAGCCAGCACAGCACTGGGTCTCACCAACACCTGCAGTGACTACTTCCTGGCTACTGACAAGGTTCACTCAAGGCCCAAGGGCTCTTCAGTCACAGGTGGGTCCAGAAATGCCATCTGGAAGCCAGAGCCTAGAGTCAGGAACTTAAGTATGTCGTTTAAAATCAGATATGATAGCTTCCCAGGGGCTCTGATATTAGGTGTGAAGTAGAAAAGGTGAGTAGATAAGTTTATCCCCATTTCACAGATGAAGAAATTAAGGGCCACTATCATAAGATAATGAATGTGCACGAGAGTGTTTCTGGTTGTTTGTTGCCACACAAGCTGATAAACAAAGGAGCAGTACCCAAACCCAAGGCATCTCAACTCTTCAGTGTTCTCTCCACTGAGGAAAGAGGAAGGAAAACTTGCCTAACATGTGAAGAGAGATCTCCCAAATTTAGGCAGATGGGAGAAAGCCTTAGGGATGAGCTTGATGGTTTATCTGGGTATATCCTCAAGCCTCAGAGGGCTGTGAGAAGAGGGGAACAGACTGCAAAGGGTAAGGCCAATTCAGTGTCTCCAAAAGTAATGTCTGAAGATTGTAGCTGTAGGGTTAGTAGATTTAAAATGAGAGGTAAATATAATCTAAAAACAAAGCAAATAAAATGATGGAAATATCTCCCCAATGGCAGTCCTTTTGAAGGTGAGTCATGTTTAGAAACAGAGACCATTTCTAATAACATAAAATTAGGGGGTTGTGTTTTATAATCCCCCAAAGCTAAAGAATTTTATTCCTTCCTTTCAAGCACTGGAAATAATGGCTTGGATTCCAACCAGGAAGACCACATAACTAGCTCTGGATCCCAATCAGTGATTTTTCCAATAAGAACAAGAGAATCAAACTGAGTGTGGGTTACTTGCTGAAAATAAACATAAATCAGAAATGAGACTTAGGGAGATGCCAGAATTATGCAAGCTGCACATCTGGTCCTACATTCTCTTTGGAAGGTTTCTGAGCAACACTTTTTTTTTTCTTTAAATCTCAATCTGTTCTTGTAGTGGATCCTTCCGAGTTTTGAAGAAAATTAAAACTGATATTTTCTTTAGGGTAGCTGCCTGCTTGCTTGGATATATTGCAATCACCTTATACTCAGCATGTCCAAAGATAGAAAATAGAAGTCATCGTGTCCCCTGACAAATATGTTTATCCTCCTCTATTCCATGTCTCAGAAGTAGCACTCCCTGCCAACCCATCACCTAAACCAGAAGCCTGTGTGTCCTCCTTGGGTGCTCTTTTTCTCATGCTACTTTTCCCATAGGTCACTAAGTTCCATCAAGTCTGCATCCAAAACCTTTTTCAAATTCCTCCACTTCTCTCCATCTCTTCTTGCCCTCATCTAGTTCAGGATTCCATCTTTGCTCACCTGGATTGCTATGTATTAGCCATGAAGGCCTCAACTCCCAGCTACTAGATTGCCTAGACTTGGCCCCAGCCCAGGCCTCCACAACCGACATTTCTACAGCACTCCATGGTAATAAGCTACTCCACCAGACTTCTCCCATTCCGTTGCACAGTCTAGCGCGAGGGCCAAGAGAAAGGAATGCTGTGAGCCCAGCCAAGGAAAAGGAGTTGAGGAGTTAAGCAAAGGTCATACCAGTGACCCAAGAGATGAGCAGGCAGGTCGCCCTGGTTATGCACCTCGACTCTGCAGCCTTTTAGCACGTACTTCACTGCATTGTAATTGTTTTTTTTAATTGTGATAAAATAAACATAAATAAAATTTATCATTTTAATTATTTTTAAGTGTATAGTTCAGCAGCATTAAGTACATTCACAGTGTTGTGCCACCATCATCACCATCCATCTCTGGAACCTTTTCATCTCCTTAAACTGAAACTCCCTAGCATTAAATAATAACTCCCCATTCTTCTCGCTCCTCATCCACAGGTTACCACCATTCTATTTTCTGTCTGTATGAACTTGACCACTCTCTATGTACCTCACATAAGTGGAATTATAAAGTATTTGTCCTTTTGAGTCTGGGTTATTTCACTTAGCATAAGTCTTCAAGGTTCATCTATGTGGTAGTATATGTCCACATTTCCTTCTTTTTTTTTTTTGGAGACAGAATCTCCTTCTATCGCCCAGGCTGGAGTGCAGTGGTGCCATCACAGCTCACTGCAGCCTCAGACTCCTGGGCACAAGTGATCCTCCCACTTCACCCTCCCAAGTAGCTGGGACTATAGGTGCACAACCATCACACCTAGCTAATTTGTTGTTGTTGTTGGTGGTGGTAGAGACACGGGTCTCACTATGTTGCAAAGGCTGGTCTCAAACTCCTGGACTCAAGTGATCCTCTCACCTCAGCCTCCCAAAGTACTGGGATTATAGGCATGAGCCACTGCACTTGGCCGTTTGTGTGGAATAACCAACCTCTCTTCATTCTCCCCTCCCACCCACACACCCTTCCCAGCCGCTGGTAAGGATCATTCTCCTCTCTACCTCCAAAGACTGTCTTAACGCAAATACTTGTTGAATAACTGATCATTAACCCCAGTAAAAAGAATTCTGTAAGAGAATGAAAATTAAGAAGATAAAAGATGGGGAGGATAGGAGGGATTTGGGGCCCTCAAAAGGTTTATTTATATCCTGCTAAATGTACAAAGCTTTGATGCAGATCTTAAACAGATGAGAGGGCAGACAGAGGGCTCCACAGGGAAGATTTATCACTCGTGGTTAAACTCACAGGCTCTGGAGCCAGACTACCAGGATTCATGTCTTAGTTCTCTTTATCCCTTCCTGGGTGTGAGACCTCCAGCATGTTACTTAACTTCTCTCTGTAAAGTGGTACGTAGCTCATAGCATTATTGTGAGGTTTAAATGAGTCAACACAGGCAAAACACTTAGAATAGCGCCTGACACATAGTATGCACTCAGTAAATGCTAACTCTATTAATAAAATTAGAATTGGATAAAGATTAGATTTAGAGTATGAATTAAATTAGAAATATCCCAAGAAAGTGTATTAGGATGCTGGGCTGTCCACACTCTCACACAGCCCTTTTTGTTGGGAAAGTAAGTTGACATTTTTTAAGCACCAACTTTGTGTCAGACTTGAGGATCATTATTACAGATTATTCACATTTCAGAGGCATGGAAAATGTGGACAGAAATGTTTAATTACTTGCCCAAGATTATATATTTACCAAGGGGTTAAGCCTAGTCTCAAATTTAGTTTCAAAGGAAAATGGGTAATGGGTAAAGTAGACGGACATAATATCCCAGTTGCATCCAAAGGAGACCCTAATGTGGGGGCTTGGGGACTTTCAAGATGAGGGGGCAAAGCCTTGTGAACCATTCCTAAGGAGGGAAAGGAGAGCTGCTCATCCTGGGACATTTTCCATGGGCTTGTTCTACAAAAGAACTTTCCCGAGGACATGGATGTCCTAGGTCCATGTGTATTGTAACCTCAGGGGCAGGTATTGGGACCGTATACCCTCATGGCAGAGACTGACAGTTGCTATCCCTATATTCATTCTTCCCTTTTTTCCTCAGTAATGAAACTGGTTTTTATCAGGGCACATGACTACCTAGAATAAAGACCACCTTTCCCACATTCTCCTTTGGAGCCTGGTGTCTCCATAATTATATTCTGGTCAATGAGGTATTAAAGTGCTGTGTGGCAACTTCTGAGAAATCTTCTTAAAAGCAAATGATGTGAGATTTTGGCCTCCTCCTTTGTCACTTATTTGTCCCCTCCAGATGTGTGGCTAGGGCTCCAGCTGCCATCTTGGAAACTGGAGGACCACAACATAAGGATGTTGGAGCAGAGAGCTGAAAGGAGCCAGTGCTGTGGAGCTATTCCTGCCCTGAGCCATCTGCATCAGGGGTTCTTTTAAGTGGGAGAGAAATGAGCTTTATCTTGCTTAAGCCACTATTAATTTAGATTTAGGCCAGGCGCGGTGGCTCACACCTGTAATCCCAGCACTTTGGGAGGCTGAGGCAGGTGGATCACCTGAGGTCAGAAGTTCAAGACCAGCCTGGCCAACATGGTGAAACCCGGTCTCTACTTAAAATACAAAAATTAGCCGGGCATGGTGGCAGGCGCCTGTAATCCCAGCTACTTGGGAGGCTGAGGCAGGAGAATCATTTGAACCTAGGAGGCAGAGGTTGCAGTGAGCCAAGATCAAGCCATTGCACTCCAGCCTGGGTGACAAGAGCAAAACTCCGTCTCAAAAAAAAAAAAAATTATCTTGTCTTTTCTGTTAACTGAATTAACACTCATGCCCCTGGTTAATACAATCCCACTTCTGATGTATGCACACTTGGGCCTGCCTATGCTGTGACCCAGGTTGAAGAGACCAGTGTCCTGAAGCAGAGCACCATCCCTTGCTCTACCACCCAGAGGAAGAGAAGAGTCCATCCTCAGTTCCCAGTAGGGCTTCTTAGCTCTGCATATCTTTCAGCATCTTCTATTAGACAAAGGCTGGTAGCCATGGTATCAACAACTTTATTTGTCTGTCTACTTAGAAAGCAAACTATGTAAACCTAATCATTGTAGCTCTGTTGGTTAAACAGTGATATGAATATGATATTATTCATAAAACTGAAAAAATGTTAATACATGCATACAATTTTTTAGCTTTAATCTATACCTGATTTTCCCCTTGAAAAATAAATATAATTTGTTTCAGTGGTTAATTGTTATAAACAACCCTGTAACCATTTGTTTGTTCATTTATTCATTCAAAATATAGTGATTCAGCCTGGGAGCAATGGCTCATGCCTATAATCCCAGCACTTTGGGAGGCCAAGGCAGGAGGATTGCTTGAGCCCAGGAGGTCAAGACCAGCCTGGGCAATATAGTGAGACCTCATATCTATAAAAAAATTTAAAAATTAGCCACGTGTGGTGGCACATGCCTATGGTCCCAGCTACTCAGGAGGCTGAGATGGGAGGATCACTTGAGCTCGACAGGCAGGGGTTGCAGTATGCTAGGATCACACCACTGCACTCCAGCCTGGGCGACATAGCAAGACCCTGTCTCAAAGAAAGCAAAGTCACAAAACCCCAAAAAGCAGTGATTTATTCTTCCATTCAACAAGACATTAGTATTTTCAAGTAAAACATTAAAAAAAAACACACACACAGGCATGTTAAATGTTATCTAGCATCATGGGCAGAGTTCTACTTAACACTTGTTTTAAAAAGTTCTAGTTGTTAAGTAGAACCCTGCCCATCATGCTAGATAACCAGGGAATAAAAATGCAGAAACCTCAGCCCCTGGCAGTTCAGGAAATATACAGCTTTGTTGAGAACAGAAAAATAATATCCAGGAAGGAACTACAGCTTATAATCAAGTCTGGACTGGGATTTTTCTTGTTAAAGGCTATTCAAACACTGGGCGTATTATATACATATATATGAAGACTCCATTAAAATAAATGAAGTAGCTGCCCATGAGGAGGAAAAAAGGAGAGTCGGTGGGTTGAACTTGAGGAACAGACCTCTTCAAACTCACCTCTAACGTGCTTATCTCACTTACTGAAAATTCTCAGCCATTTTAATGTTTCATCCCTCAAATGTCTCTGCTCCAGGAATCTTGCTTTCCCCTCTTCTAGCTGAAACATAAGCTGCTTAGGGCTAAGATCTTACTGCATAAAATTAGGTGTGCGCAGGAGAGGGCTGACTAAATAATTTCTAAAATGATCTGAAATTCACAAATAACTATCATTTATTTCAGCACAAATGATTATGCCAGATAGTTGGCACTCATTGTCTCATTTAATTCTTATAACAACTGTGAGAGATACACACTCTTATTACGTCCATTTTTCAGATCAAGAAACAAGACATGGAGAGTTCAATGTCAAGCCAAATTTCCAAAGAATTGTCAGAATCCAGGACTGTCAGAGTGTAAACCTGTGTTCTTAGCACCTATGTGTTTAGCTCATGTGCTATCCTCTCAAAACCTTCTTCCACCTATCTCTCTCTCTCACACAGCATTGTTAGCCCCTTTGTCACACTTACCCATTCTCCTGGTTCTATAACATTTATAGAAATGTCTTTCCAAAATATGAATTCCTTAGAAGAGGAACTATATTTTGACCGTCTTTATAACACTCTCTGCTTAGAACATAGGACCCAGCACACAATAGGTGCTCATATGTTTAGGTAATTAACTATGCCAGTCACCAAAAACTTATCATTTTAATTAAAAGTGTATAGGCAGGTTCAAGCGATTCTCCTGCCTCAGCCTCTCAAGTAGCTGGGATTACAGACACACACCACCACACTAATTTTTGTATTTTTAGTAGACACAGGGTTTCACCATGTTAGCCAGGCTGGTCTCGAACTCCTGACCTCAAGTGATCCATCCACTTTGGACTCCCAAAGTGCTCGGATTACAGTCGTGAGCCACTGCACCCGGACTGTACTAGGTCTTTTAAAGGACACAAAGATAATTAAGGCATAGTTCTGTTCCTCTGGAGCCTGAAGTTTAGGAGACAAGACTGACACATAAGCAAATTACTTGGCCACAAAGCTGACTGTGATAAGGGGTAATACCCCGGGGACATAAATGTAGCATTTCATTGAATTAGATCCCATCCACTGGAAGATACATAATTATTCTAAGCATTACTAAGAAATAAAAGTTGATGCTAATTAAACTATGCTCACTATTGATTAGAAGATGCATCTTTATTGCAGAGATGTTAAAATGTTTTAAAAAGATGCCTCTTGAATGAAGTACTACTAATACATGCTACAATATTGATAAATCTTGAAAACATTATACTAAATGAAAGAAGCCAGACAAAAATGGTCACATATAGTCTGATTCTGTTTGTATGAAGTATCCCGAATAGGCAAGTCTATAGAGACAGAAAGTAGATGAGTGGTTGTTAGGGCTAGGGAAGATGGAGGAACTAGTGGATGACAGCTAAAGGGCACGAGATTTCTTTTTAGGGTGATGAAAATATTCTAGAATTGATTGTGGGAATTGTTGCACAACTGTGACTTCTAAAAACCATCACATTGTGCACATTAAATAGGTGAATTTTATAATATGTGAATAGTAGCTCAATACAGTAGTTCTCCCTTATCCATGGTTTCACTTTCCAAGGTTTCAGTTACCCCATGGTCAGCTGTGGTCTGAGTGAGCACAGTACAATAACATATTTTGAGAGAGAGACCACATTCACATAGTTGTTTTGTTTTTTTTTTTTTGAGACAGAGTCTCTCTCTGTTGCCCAGCCTGGAGTGCAGTGGCGCGATCTCAGCTCACTGCAACCTCTGCCTCCCGGGTTCGAGCGATTCTCCTGCCTCAGCCTCCTGAGTAGCTAGGACTACAGGTACGTGCCACCATGCCTGGCTAATTTTTTGTATTTTTAGTAGAGATGAGGTTTCACCATGTTGGCCAGGATGGTCTCGATCTCTTGACCTCGTGATCTGCCCACCTCGGCCTCCCAAAGTGTTGGGATTACAGTCGTGAGCCACCGTGCCCAGCATTCACATAACTATTATTATAGTATATTGTTATAATTATTCTATTGTTATTAATCTCTTACTGTGCCTAGTTTATAAGTGAAACTTTATCATAGGTATGTACATAGGTATGCATAGGATAAAAACATAATACATATGAGGTTTAGTGCCATCTGTGGTTTCAGGCATCCACTGGGGGTCTTGGAACATATCCCCTGCAGATAAAAAGGGACTACAGTATAGCTGTAATCAAAGAACTCTGCCACTTAGAATCAAGAAAATATGAGAATACACCTTCTAGATAGCCATAAAAATAAATCAAAATAAAAAATATGTAAGAATAGCGTAATGGGAGTGCGGGGGCTGGGAGAGAGACTAAGTCAGGTAGGGAGGGATCTAGAAAGCTTTTTGGAGTGGGCACGGACACACAATATGTGCCATACAGACATAGGAAAGTGGATAGGAAAAGGGGATCTGGCAGAGGCAGCAGCTTAAGCAAAGCCCGGAGGCAAGAGTGCAGGATGATGTCTAAGCAGAAGCTGAAGGAAAGGAGCTGTGGTGGAAGGGGAGGCTGGAGAGGCAGGCTCGCCCACACCGAGGAGCGCACCCATGCCAGGCTACAGGCTGCAGCTTTTCAACAGGTCAAGAAAAGCCCTGACATTTCCCCAAGTGCCAGTCTTTAAAACTTTGGCAACTCCATATACAAAGGAAATGTATTATGAAGGCTTCTTCTAGTTACAGGGCACTGTTACTGACCCAGCAGGCAGTAAAATCCCCTTTGGAACTTGGAGCCAGATGACAAAAAGGTTAGAAAGGCAAAGGGCATTGTCACCGGAAGCACGGTGTTTAAACAGACGCTGGGAAAAACTAGGGTTTCTGACAGTGAGCCAAGAAATTCCAAAGGTCACGTCAGCAGAGCCAGGAAGTGGAAAGAAAGAAGTCATCGCCATGCTAGGAGCCACACAGGAGGAATCGGAGTCACACTTTCTACTCCAAAGGGATTGAAAACTGAGAGTAAAATGAAATGGGGATGGGGAAGGATGCACAGTGAGGGAAGGAAAACAACTGCCACGCCAGCCTGAGCGAGGCCAGCCTCATTCCAGAAGGAGTTCTTGGGCTCAAAATGCTGTGGTTTGGGAGCTGAAGCCTGAATTTGCCTGCCCTGCACTAAGCAGCATGAGCCTGGGGCCAAGGGGAACGGCAGGGTACATAGGAGGTAGGGACGGGGATTGGAAAGGCAGGCTCCCTGGACAACTCTCCTAAGTCCTTCAGGGAGGGAGTTGAGCCGGGGACCCTGGGCTCGCCTACTGGGCAGGGGACAAGTGCAGCCCCCTGGGTGCTCTTCTCCTGTTCTTAGGAAGAGGATTCCAGGAAGCTCTGCTAATTCATCCCAGCTCCAAAGCAGGCAGTGGATGTGTGGAGCAGTGGAAGGGCTGGAGACTGTATGGCAGCTGAGACCCTGCCCTATAATCAATAGAAAAAAATGACCAGGCTCTCATCTGGGTCTCTGTTCTTTACTTATCTCTTCAGTTTCCAGTAGAGCTTTGGAAGTTTTAAGTGAGACGATCTCTCAACTTAAATGATATAAACATCGTAGTCCACTGTTATCCTTTCCAAAAATGCTGACACAGTTCCCAAGATGTACAGAGTACTGTGAACTGTGAAAGTTTGCTTCAGAGGACGTGTCCTTTCATGTAGAAGAATACTGTGCAGGCTACTCAATACAGAGCACAGTGGCAGGCCCCAAAATAAATAAAGAAATAAAGTGAGCTATTGGCGATGTGTGCTTAATTGAATTGACGTGTTTATTTGCCTGGAGTGTAAGCCCACCCACTCCCACAAAGGGCTGGAGGCCCCTGAATTGCAGTTTATGCCTGTTAATACTCACAGCCTTTGGAGATTCAGTACTGAGGGACGTCATGCAGTCTGGCTTTTTCTAAACAAAATCTGAAACCTTCTCCTCTGGGTCTACCCGTAAAGAGCAGTTACAGGAAGAACTGCTTGGCCAGTCCTGTGGATCTGATAAGACTCTTGTTTTCTTCCTTAGGGTTGAAGGAGGCCTGTACCCTGCCTCTTCCTGGATCCATGCTCAGCTCTGCTTTTCTCAGCCCAAAGGCTGTGGCACCTGGGCACTGGGTCCAGTAGGGCAGGATGGGGCAGAGGAGACTTAGTCTGGAAGGGCTATGGGCTTTTTTTGAAGTAGTGTGACTGAAAGTGGGCATTTCCTGTCAAAATGGAACGTAGAGCTGAATGTGGGCTTGGGGAATGCCTGGGAATTCATTTGGGCTCAGCCCTAGAAGAAAAGCATAAGGACTTCCTTGCTCAGAGTTGCTGATTCTGTAAGGTCTGGGATCAGTGCAGGAAACTGCATATTGAAAAGCATCCTGGATCACACTTCTAATTAGGAATGTTGAAACAGGGCCAGGTGTAGTAGCTGACGCTTATAATCCCAGCACTTTAGGGGGCCGAGGTAGACAGATCACTTGAGGTCAGGAGTTCGAGACCAGCTTGGCCAATGTGGTGAAACTCCATCTCTACAAAAATACAAAAAAATTAGCTGGGTATAGTTGCATGTGCCTGTAGTCCCAGCTACTTGGGAGGCTGAGGCACGAGAATCTCTTGAACCCAGGAGGCAGAGGTTGCAGTGAACCGAGATCATGCCACTGCACTCCCCCCTAGGTGATAGAGTGAAACTCTGTCTCAAAAAACAAAAACAAAAACAAAAACAAACAAACAAACAAACAAAAAAGAAGTGTTGAAACAGAAGCTGTGTATGAGACACCATCACAGCTCCTAAAACTCACCTACCTTTATTGTCTGCAGAAGGCCCTCCTCCTGAGTAAGCTGCCTAAATCTACCACTACCTGCTATTCGACCTTAATCACATCACTTTTACAGCACCCTCCATACACAGTCTGAAGCAATTCCAGAAGACATCAAAAGACTTGCCCACTATCCTCTTTCCAATTGCAGTGGGTTTGCTCATGCAGTTCCCTCCCCTTGTAATGTCAACTTCTCTGTCTGTACCTATCAAAACCCTACCTGTCCTTTAAGCCTCAAGTGCCACCTCTTCTATGAAGTCTTCCTTTACCTTTTTAAACAACAGGTTCCTCTTTCCTCTGAACTTAGGTAAGTCCCATTTTCCCCCTATACTGTTTGTGATACTTACTTTGTTTTGTTCATTTATTGTGGTCATTTGTGCACATATTTATTCTCACTGCTAGACTGAGTTCCTGGATGGTACAGGCCATACCTTACATCATCCATACTACCTGGTTTTGACATACATGGCACAACAGAAAAGTACCCTCCCTGCCCCAATATCCCTACTCAGAACTTGGAGATAAGAAAAATAAGGTTGCCTCCCAAGGAGATTTCCACTGGTTTTGCCTACCTGGATTCTGCCCACCTTCTTCTGGTAATAACACCATTATTTTACACTAACTTTCAATCCATGTATAAAACCAGATATCAGACCTGGCCATGTAACCAAGGTCTAGACAATCCATGTATTTCAACTCCCTGGACTCCATTCTTAGTTTAGGGATGGGCACATAACCCAAGCCAGGCCAATGAGATTTAGCGTTAGAAGTTTTTATTGAACTATCAAGAAAAAGAGACTTTCAACTGGTCTTGAAACTGGGAGGATGTGTGCCTGGAACTGTAGGGCAGGAGCCACCTACTTGTCAGGAGCGAACTTGAAAATGAAGCCAACGTGGAATAGAGTAGATTGAAAGGATTAGGTCAATGGCATTGTCTGAACCCTGAGATCCAGCTGTGACAGAAACTTTACATATTCTGAGTTGGGTTTTCTGTTTCTTGTGGTTAAAAGAACACTGTCATCGAACACTAATAACCCCCTCCCCAAAATTTTAACCCCCTCCCCAAATTTTAATTTTAACCCCAAAATTTTAATCAGTATAATCTACACACTCAAAGGGAATGTGATAAACCATCTTCCTATCAATGCATAATAGAAGAATTTGACTCTACTCCAAACTTCAATAAAGGAAAAGTGGCTATTTCTAGAGTGTTAGGACTAGAATATCATAGTAATTTAATAAATAGGAGTGTAATGAATTTATATAGTGGCCTGAATAATGGTCTTTTGTGTGAACAGCCTCCTGCAGCATGAAACTCAAAGTCAGAAACTGGCAATGACCGTTTAAGCTCAGATAAGGAGAGAAAGTGTCCTCGCTTATGGACTCAAATACCTCTGGCAGGTCTATATCTGTTACAGATCAGCCAATCACAGCTTTTTCTTATTCATATTTCAGTGTTCAACAAGCAGCTTTAAGATGATAACTTCCCCTTAAATTGGTGTCCAGGGAGAAAATATGCTTATCCCATCAATATCAAAGCTGCACAGAAGTTTGAGTTATCATTATAAACAAACACTTGACTTTCTGGATTCATACCCCGAGGCTCCGTGAGCTCGGCTAATTTGAGCTTTTCCCTTGTGGTGTGAGGACAAAATCAGATGTCTGGCCCAGGAAACTGATGGTCAGATCCTAGATGATATTGAGTTCATGCTGTGAGTCCTCTGCACACACAGGTAATAGTGTCTATAATTTATTTTAAAGTATTTTAGCATTTGCAATGTGATATTACCTGTGTGTCTCTTAAGTTAAGCAAAAACCCTAGAACTAATCAAGAATGTCCAATGAAAGGGCAAGCAGCTTGTGTTATATCAGAAAGTGTCCTCCTCTGGAGCTGGTCTTAGAATTATCGTACCTCAACAGCAGTTTCAAATAAATACACTCAATATCAGAGATGGGGTTTTATTGGCAAACTAGTTGTGTTTTAATGGGCACCACTGATACCAGAAATGGGCTTCCACTGGTGAAATTAACAGTATTCAAGGTACATAGAGTGGCTAGAAAAATACCATAAAAGTACTCCTTGTCCTTACATAAATAGGGTATAAAAATCCAGTGAGGCCTGAGCCTGAATCTTTAGCTTGCTCACTAATTAGTTCCATGACAAGCCATTGGTTTATGAGGGTTTCTGATTGTCTAATGCCAACTTGACATTGAAGATGAAGGGCCTACATAGAAGGGACCTTAGCAAATATTGGTAAATAAATTAGATTGTTGGTACATAAATGAATAAATAATTTGAATGAAATTGAAAATTAGTAGAGGGATCATCATAGTGTTACTGAAGATCTTGCTGTCCACTTCCTTCAAAATTTTTCCTTACTGATCTATTTCCCATCACTATGAACCAGTTAGTATTACTCTTTGGGTTAGGGCATATTAAATTTCCTAAGATATACATTCTTCAAAGGCAGAAAATACATTTTTAAAAATTTTAATTTAATTAATTTATTTATTTTTAGAGAGAGGATCTCTCTCTGTTGCTTAGGTTGGAGTGCAGTGGTGCAATTATAGTTCACTGCAGCCTCAAACTCTCAAACTCCTGGGGTCAACAGTCCTCCTGTCTTGGCCTCCCAAAGTTTTGGGATTACAGGCATGAGCCACCTGTATCTGGCCCCATACTTCTTTTTTTTAATTTTAATTTTTTTTTTCTTTTGAGACAGAGTCTTGCTCTGTTGCCTGGGCTAGAGTACAGTGCAATCTTGGCTCACTGCAACCTCCACCTCCCGGGTTCAAGTGATTCTCCTGCCTCAGCCTTCCAAGTAGCTGGGATTACAGTTGCACACCACTACACCTGGCTAATTTTTGAATTTTTAGTAGAGACGGGGTTTCACCATGTTGTTCAGGCTGGTCTTGAACTCCTGGCCTCAGGTGATCCACCCTCTTTGGCCTCCCAACTTGCTAGGATTGCAGGCATAAGCCTAGGATTTCGGGCCCAGCCTGGCCCCATATTTCTATATACTATTAAAAAACTACCAATGCACCAAACAGGATGTGTTTCATGAGCGTGGACTGATGATTAGATGAGCCTAATAATGATGATAATAATAGCTAGCCATGTTAGGCATCTGCTGAATGTCATGCACCACCCAGATGCTTTGCAAATAGCTTGGTCATTGAATCTACACAACAACCCATTATTATTATTTTCAAGTAATTACAAGCAATTACATTACTTACCCAATGTCACATGGCTCATAAATTCCAGGGCAGGGATTTGAACTCAGCTCTGTGTAACCCCAAGCCCAGGCTCTGGCCAATGTGGTTGTGGAATCTCTGATTACAGAATGTTCACCAGAACAGCAGGTCCAGATTCTAAAATTAACGGTTATGCTCTCTCTTAAGGAGTTACTCAAGCCTTTCCCAAATTTTACAAGGGATTTGAAATGCATGCCTACTTCTCTCTCCTTTTTGGAGAGTTCTAGGTTTCTCAAGAAAAGCAGGATTCATAGACTCTGCTGGGACACCTGTCAGTGGGACCTTTACATGTTGACCATTTGAGGAGCCCTGGGGATCCCAAGGCACAGAGAAAAGGACTACTGACCTCTTAGAGAAGACCCAGTCTTGCTTCAGACACTGATGGCTATTTGGTTTTGAAAACCTTTTTTCCCTGGATTCCTGGGAACTGATTTGGAAAATAATACCATGCTTTCTGAAGGGCATCACATAGGAAACCGACGCTCAAAGTCAGCTTGGGTTCATGTTCTTTTGTGGTAGATAATTTCTTGGCTCACCTCTTTGCCTGAGGCATTGCTACCCAGTTGATGCTTGGTGGGGACTGAGTCCCAATGAAACAACTGAGGACAAGAGACCTTCTGAGCAGGGAACTTGGAGGAGACAACATCTGGCTTCCCAGGCAGCAGGCAGAAGCCCTTGGGAGAAGCCGGCCTTGGTCAGTGGGTGGTGTCATTGGCTGCCAGTCTTGGCTGGCTGAGAGCCCAATCCTTGTACCAAGGCTTTCAGCATGATGGATGGTGGCAGGCTGGTGGGGCCACTGCACAGTGGTGACCAGAGGGAGTGCGTGGCATGGCTCTGACTCAGGGGGCCCATGGGAGGAAGGAAACTGGATGGCCAAGAAAATTCTGGTGTTTCAGAACCTAGGATGAGAAACTCTGTTCCTCGTCAATTGGAAACCATAGAAGATAAACTGCATTTCCCCCCATCTGCTAACTGACCCAGGAGTGCCCTGTTTCCAAGAGTTACTTTTGGCTGCCCTTTGACCACTGAACACATAAGTCTTTCAACATACCATGAGGTCAACCTTTTAACTCTCTTTCAGGATCGTGTGGGGAAGTGAATAATGTCAGGGGCTAGGAGGTTGTGGCAAAGGGGAGTATGTTTCATCAGGGCTTTTCTCTTTTTGAAGTTGATTGATTTTCTATGTTGAATTTAAACAAACCACCAATAGACTTTTGAACTATATATATGAACTTTCTAGCTATATCCATTAATAGCCTGTCTTATTGACCAAGAAAAGTTCTAGCATTGCCCCAAGATCTTCAACTCTCTGGTCTCACTCCATCACCCAGACTGGAGTGCAGTGGTGCAATCATAGCTCACTGCATCCTCGAACTCCTTGGCCTCAAGTGGTCCTCTGGCCTCAGCCTCCCAAGTAGCATCAACTTTCTTTCATTTGAGCCATGAGAACCAATTGTAAGTCTCAACCCAGAAAAATCATATAAGATTTAAGAAATGATAAAAGCTAACCCTTACATAGTGTCAGGCATGGATCTTAACAAAATAATTTAATCTTCACAAAAACCCTATTATCCTGATATTACAGAAGAAGAAACTGAGGCACAGAAAAGTTAAGGAATTTGGTCAATCTCACACAGCTAGTGGGTGAAGGAGCACATATTCCAACCCTAGCAGCCTGACTCCAGAGCCCAGGATCTGAGACATTCTGCTCCATTTCTTGCTATATGTTAGTTATCTGTGTCTTTAAAGAATTTCCTGATTTCACCTAAATTGTCAAATGTATTGTCATAAATGTTCATAGTCTGTAGTGCTAGCACTTCTTTCATTTCTAATGCTGGTAATGCGTGTTCACTCCCCCCACCTTTTTTGTTCAGCTCAGCTAAAGATTTATCAATTATATTGAACCTTCAAAAAAAAAAACCCCAACTTTTGTTTTAACTGGGCTTTCTATTTTTGCCCATTTTTACTTCATTGATTTCTGTTCTTTATTATTTCCTGCCTTCTACTTGCTTTGAGCTTCTTTTAATCTTTTAGCTTCTTGAGGTGGAATGCTTAGATGTTGATTTTGGAACTAACTTTGTTTATAATGTAGACATTTAAAGCTATAAATTTCCCTCTAAACACTGTGTAATTGAATCCTGCAAATTCTGACATTTTATATTTCATTGTCATTCAAGTGGAAATATTTCCTTTTTTCTTTCTTTTTTTTTTTGAGATGGAGTTTCGCTCTTGTTGCCCAGGCTGGAGTGCAATGGCGCAATCTCGGCTCAACACAACCTCCGCCTCCTGGGTTTAAGCGATTCTCCTGCCTAAGCCTCCCGAGTAGCTGGGATTACAGGCATGTGCCACCATGCCCGGCTAATTTTGTATTTTTAGTAGAGACAGGGTTTCTCCATGTTGGTCAGGCTGGTCTTGAACTCCTGACCTCAGGTGATCCACCCGCCTCGGCCTCCCAAAGTGCTGGGATTACAGGCGTGAGCCACCATGCCCAGCCTCAAGTGGAAATATTTTCTAACTTCTCATTTCTTTTTTTTTTTTTTTTTTTGGAGATAGAGTCCCACTCTGTCACCCAGGCTGGAGTGCAGTGGTGCCATCTCGGCTCACTACAACCTCCACCTCCTGGGTTCAAGCAATTCTCTTGCCTCAGTCTCCTGAGTACTGGGATTACAGGCGCACACCACCACACCTGGCTAATTTTTTTTTTTTTTTCTGTATTTTTAGTAGAGACGGAGTTTTGCCATGTTGGCCAGGCTGGTCTCAAACTCCTGACCTCAGGTGATCCGCCTGCCTCAGCCTCCCAAAATGCTGGAATTACAGGTGTGAGCCACTGCGCCCAGCCTAGAAGTGCCTTGTTTAATTTCCAAATATTTCAGAGATTTTATAGATACATTTTTCTCATTTAATTGTATTACATTATCATCAGAAGATATACGTCTTTTAAATTTATTTAGACTTATTTCATAACCTACCCTATGGTCTCCCTTGATGAATATTCCATATGTACTTGGAAAGAATATGTATTCTGCCACTGTTAGGTGTAGTGCTTATCTATGCCAACTGGGTTATGTTGGTAGATAGTGTTTTTTTCAAATCTATATCCTTACTGGTTATCTATTTATTTTATAAATTATTAAAATCTCTAACTATAATTGTGGCTTTGTCTATTTCAGTTCTGTCAGTTTTTCATGTATTTTGAATATGTTATTAAATGCATACATATTTAAAATAGCTATACACACACACACACATATATCATTATGAAGTGACCCTTTTTTCATTATGAAATGTCCCTCTATTGTTGATGATAGTTATGTCCTCAAGTCCACTTTCATATAGCTATATAGCTTTTTTTTTTTTTCTTTTGAGATGGAGTTTCACTTTGTCACCCAGGCTGGAGTGCAGTGGCACGATCTCGGCTCACTGCAACCTCCACCTCCCAGGTTCGAGTGATTCTCATGCCTCAGGCTCCCGAGCAGCTCGGACTACAGGCACCTGCCACCATGCCCAGCTAATTTTTGTATTTTTAGTAGAGATGAGGTTTCACCATATTGGCCAGGCTGGTCTCTAACTCTTGACCTCAAGTGATCCACCCACCTCGGCCTCCCAAAGTACTGGGATTACAGGCATGAGCCACTGCACCTGGCCAGCTTTCTCTTGATTAATATTTGCATGGTGTATTTTGATTCATTTATTTTAAAACTCCGTCTTTACATTAGTTTCTTCTTCTCTTCTTCTTTCTCTTCTCTTCTCTCTCTCTGTCTCTGTCTCTCTTTCTCTCTTTCCAGTGGTACAATCACAGCTCACTGCAGCCTCAACCTCCTGTGCTCAAGCAATCTTCCCACCTCAGCCTCCACCGTAGCTAGGACTACAGGCACATGCCACCATGCCTGGCTAGTTTTTTGGATTTTTTTTTTTTTTTTTTTTTTTGTAGAGATAGGGTCTCACTCTGTTGCCCAGGCTGGTCTTGAACTCTTGGGCTCAAGTGTTCCCTTCCTCCTCGGCTTCCCAAAGTGCTAAGATTACTCAGCCTCTGTTTTTGTATTTAGAGTGTGTTTCTTTTAGAAGACGTGTATGTGTCTTGTTTTTTTTTACTATCTGATAATCTCTGCTTTTAATTGATGCATTTAGTCCATTTATATTTAATGCAATTGTTGAATTTATAGCAACCATTTTGCTTTTTGTCTCAGCTGTTCTTTGTTCACTTTTTTCTGTTTCCTATTTTCTTTTTTTTTTTTTTCTTTTTTCGAGACAGAGTCTCACTCTGTCACCAGGCTGGACTGCAGTAGCACGATTTCAGCTCACCGCAACCTCCACCTCCTGGGTTCAAGCGATTCTCCTGCCTCAGCCTCCCAAGTAGCTGGGACTACAGGTGCACACCACCAGGCCCAGCTAATTTTTGCATTTTTAGTAGAGACAGGGTGTCACCATGTTGGTCAGGATGGTCTCGATCTCTTGACCTCATGATCCGCCTGCCTCAGCCCCCCAGAGTGCTGGGATTACAGGCATGAGCCACCATACCTGGCCTCTTTTGGATTTTTTTTATTTAATGTCCCTCATTGGTTTATAATTTGTTTATTTTATTATTTATTTATTTATTTATTTATTTATTTTGGCAATATGGTCTTGCTCTGTCATCCAGGCTGGAGTGTAGTGGCACCATCTAGGCTCACTGCAACCTCCGCCTCCCAGGCTAAAGAAGTGATCCTCCCACCTCAGCCTTCTGAGTAGTTGGGACTACAGGCATTCACCACCATGCCTGGCTAGTTTTTGTATTTTTTCTAGAAATAGAGTTTTGCGATGTTGCCCAGACTGTTCTGAAACTCCTGGACTCAAGCAAATCTGCCACCTCAACCTCTGAAACTGTTGTGATTACAGGCATGAGCCATTGCACCCGGCCAGTTTATACATCTTTAGTCTATTTTTATGGTGATTGCTCTAGGGTTTACAATATGCATCTTTATCTTATCATAGTCTACCTTCAAATAAAATTGTACTGCTGCATATATCATATTAGACCTTTATAACAATCTGATTTCCCCACTCGGCCTCTGTCATACCTTTTACTTATACATATGTTATTGAACCCAGCTCCATTGGTATTATTTTTTAATACTCGTATCCTCACTATATGTTAATTCCTTAACATATTCACAATATAATTCTCTTAAAGCTCTTGGCTGCTAATTTCATTGTTTATATCATTTCTGGGCCCATTTCTATTGATTGGTTTTCTTCTGGTTAAGGATCACATTTTCATGTTTTCTTTCATGTCTAGTAATGTTTTTATTGGATTTTGACATTGTGAATGTTATGTTTTTCCTTTTCTTTTTTTGAGATGGAGTCTCACTCTGTCGTCCAGGCTAAAGTGCGGTGGCACGATCTTGGCTCACTGCTACTTCCGCCTCCAGGGTTCAAGCGATTCTCCTGCCTCAGCCTCCTAAGTAGCTGGGATTATAGGCATGCACCACCATGCCCAGCTAATTTTTGCATTTTTAGTAGACAGGGTTTCACCATGTTGACCAGGCTGGTCTTGAACTCTTGACCTCAAGTGGTCCACCCGCCTCGGCCTCCCAAAGTGCTGGGATTACAGACGTGGGCCACCATGCTCGGCCTTTTATGTTTAAAAACTGTAACATTTTATTCTTTTTTTTTTGTTTTGAGATGGAGTCTCACTCTGTTGCCCAGGCTGGAGGGCAATGGCATGATCTCAGCTCACTGCAACCTCCGTCTTCCAGGTTCAATCAATTATCCTGCCTCAGCCTCCTGAGTAGCTGGGGTTTCAGGCATGCACCACCACACCCAGCTACTTTTATTATTTATTTATTTATTTATTTATAGTAGAGGCGGGGTTTCACCACTTTGGCCAGGCTGGTCTCGAACTCCTGATCTCAAATGATCCATCTGCCTTGACCTCCCAAAGCTCTGGGATTACAGGTGTGAGCCACCATGCCCGGCCTTGTTGTACTTGATTCTTGCAGGCAGTCAACTTGGTTGGGAATCAGCTTTGTCTTTTTTTTTTTTTTTTTGTGAGACAGTATCTAGCTCTCTCACCCAGGCTAGAGTACAGTGTTGTGGTCATAGCCTCAGTCTCCTGGGCTTAAGCAGTCTCCCAAGTAGCTGCAACCATAGGCATATGCCACCACACCTGGCTAATTTTTTAAATTTTTTGTAGAGATGAGAGTCTCACCATGTTGCTCAGGGTGGTCTTGAACCCCTGGGCTCAAGTGATCATCCTGCCTCAGCCTCCCAAAATGTTGGGATTATAGGCATGACCAACCATGCCCAGCCTAGCTTAGTCTTTTTGAGGCTTATTTTTAAGCTTTCTTTGGGAGGGCCTAAAGTACCCTCTATTTTATGACCACTTTGGCCTTACCCCTAAGGGGTGGCCTTTTCTGGGCCCTACTGAGTGTCTCTCAACTTTCTGTAAGTTCCAATTATTATTCAGTTTGCAGTTCCCTGGTAGTTTTTCTTTCCCTGATAATTGTTTTATGTGCCCAACGTACGGAGTCTCACCTTACGCATATGCAGTCTGGTATCTGGCTAGAGACTCAAAATGACACCTATGAATACTTATGCAATCCCTTCTCTGGATCCTTTTTTTTTTTTTTTTTAGATGGAGTCTCGCTCTGTCTGTCACCCAGACTGGAGTGCAGTGGCACTATCTCGGCTCACTCCCGAGTAGCTGGGATTACAGGCAGCTGACACCATGCCTGGCTAATGTTTTTATGTGTTTGTGTGTTTGTTTGGTTTTGAGACAGAGTCTCGCTCTGTTGCCCAGGCTGGAGTGCAGTGGCCTGATCTCGGCTCACTGCAACCTCCGCCTCCCAGGTTCAAGTGATTCTCCTGCCTCAGCCTCCCGAGTAGCTGGGTGGCACGCACCACCACACCTGGCTAATTTGTTTTGTTTTGTTTTGTTTTGTTTTTGTATTTTTAGTAGAGACGGGGTTTTGCCATATCAGCCAGACTGGTCTCAAACTCCTGACCTCAGGTGATCTGCCCACCTCGGCCTCCCAAACTGCTAGGATTACAGGCATGAGCCACCACACCTGGCCTGCATACTCTTTCTCTCTGATAACTTGCCTTATAAATTATTGTTGTCTTGACCTCCCCAAAGTCTGATCTGTGTCTCCTCATTTCAGCGAGGCTATCATACTCTGTTAGTAATCCCTTTCCTTGTACTGTAGTCCAGAAAGCCAGGGAAGCTGGAGGGCTCACTGAATTTGTTTTCCTTCTCTCAGTAATCAAAATTCTGCATGCCTGTTGTCCGATGTCTGAAGATAGTTGTTTCATATATTTTGTCTAGTTTTCTAATTTGTTTTTATTGCTGGAAGGCTAATGAACTACCAGTTATGCTATCATGATCACAGCAGAGTCAGACTGAAGTTTTATTAAAATTTTTTGAGCCTTTATCTCTATTAGATACAATGTTAAAAGCTTTATTTGCATTGTTTTATCTAAATTTCATATAAACCCCACAAATTTGCAGTACTTTTTTTCTTATTATAGACACATAAACTGAGAGTTATGAAGGTTAAGAAACTTGCCCCAAGTCACAGAGCTGGTAAGTCATGAGCCAGGAGCCAGACCTATCTGATTCTTCCCCTTCGTTAAAAAGATTACCTTCCCATTTAATACTCAACGATTATTTTTGCTGATTATAAAAGTAATGCATGATTATTAAATAAATCTTTGAAAATATAAAGATTTATAAAAAGAAAATCTAAAATTCCCATAGTTGCACTACCCAGGGATAGACACTGCTAACATAGCTTTCTATTCAAATTATATATACATATATATGTCTCATATATACACAAATGTGATGGCTAATACTGAGCATCAACTTGATTGGAATGAAGGGTGCAAAATATTGATCTTGGGTGTGTCCATGAGGGTACTGCTAAAGGAGATTAACATTTGTGTCAGTGGGCTGGGAAAGGCAGACCCACCCTTAACCTGGATGGGCACCATCTAATCAGCTGTCAGTGAGGCCAGAATATAAAGCAGGCAGAAAAATGTGAAAAGGCTAAACTGGCTTAGCCTCTCAGCCTACATCTTTCTCCCGTGCTGGATGCTTCCTACCCTTGAACATCAGACTCCAAGTTCTTCAGCTTTGGAAAGGCTCAGACTGGCTTCCTTGCTCCTCAACTTGCAGACAGCCTGTTGTGGGACCTTGTGATCGTGTTAGTTAACACTACTTAATAAACTTCCATATATAGAGAGAGAGATATAGATATAGATATCTATATCTATAGATATATATATATCCCATTAATTCTGTCCCTCTAGAGAACCCTAATAAACCATATAAGCAACATAAAGATATTATTACATAAGTGCAAATATATATGTATGAGTGTATATATGTGTGTGTCAGAGTTTTTTATCTGTATTACAAAGTTAGGATCCTATGGAATTCTATCATACATTTATCCATACTGTTTTATAACCTGCATTTACCATTTAATAAAGCCTCATAAACATTTGCCTTATAAAATTTTCCGTTAGATATAAACATTCTTTGAGAACAAGAGTTTTTTAGTTTTTATGGCGGAAAATTTCAACCATACTACAAGGAAAGAGAATATCATAATGAACCTTCATGCTTCATTACTTAAAAATTATTAACATTTTCTAATCTTTGAATATAATTTTTAATGGTTGTCTCATATTTTCATGCATAGATGTAGCATTGATAATTTAACCAATTCTGCATTGATGAACATTTGCATTGTCTTTTGTTATTGTGAATAACCCTGTAAAAAGCTCTTTCTGAGTAAGTCCTTGTGCAAATGCAAAATTATATCCTCAGGATAAATTCCTGGAAACAGAATTACCTGATTAAAGAGGATGAACATTTTAAGGCTTTTGATACATGTTGCCAAAACGCTCACTAGCAAGTTTGTATCAATTTGCTTTATCTCCTCCCATAACAGTGTAGGAGAGTGCCATTTTACCACACTCCCAAACAACTGAGGATTATTCTTCAAACATGTGTTTGCCTATTGGACAGTTTGAATGATACACTGGCATTCTTCCTCCACCACCAGCCACCTTCATGCCTCAAATTAGCTACAGAGAGACTGGCTCTCATAGCAATAAGGTTTACTGGGGGCTGAAAGTCAAAATGAGACTAGAGAACACATTCTTTGTTCTACACACATCCCCTATCAAAATACACACTACCTATCCCAAACATGTGGGCCTGGGATCTGGCATCTCTCTCCCCTTAGAAAAGCCAGAATCCTTTATTGTGGCAACAATAGAGAGCAGCTGATCAGCCACAGGTCCTGGCAAAAGTGGCACCAGCCACCTCTCTGGGACTAGATCAAAGCACTGAGTTCTGGCTAATGTTATGCCAGGAAGGCATGTGCCTTTCCGTCTTCTCGGCCTGCATGCAGACTTGCAAATACTGTGTCCAGAAGTTGGCTCCAAAACAGCTAACAAACGTGTAACTGGGCAGAAAGAAGTTCAGGGCACAGGATGGCTTATGAGAGAACAATTCTGAGAGAACTGAGATGCCTCTCAAGTCATTTCACTCCCTCCTCTGCTCCCCAAGCCTTGACAATCAAGAGGAAGATCTGTAAGGATGCCAAGAATAGTCCTAGTCTTGAAAACTGGGGTCTGGATAATAAAGCGATAGGGAAGACTGCAAGAACCTTGTCTAAAGCATGGGGCTGGAGCATCTGAATTTCAATACATAAGCTTACATTACTCACTAGAAAGTAAGCTTCATAAGCACAGAATTTTTTTCTTTTTTGTGTATGGATTTATCCCACAGGTAAAAAAAAAATGCCTGACACATTGCAGGCATTCTATAAATATTTGGATTAATTAACCTTCTGAATTTATTCATTGAATGGAAAGGACGAATTAGGAAAACCATATACTCAACACTTATGTATTAGATACTTAATATATGTACAGTAGTCCCCCTTATCCACCAGGCTTACGTTCCAACCTCCCCCCCGTGGATATCCAAAACCATGGATAGTTCTGAACCCTATATATACTATGTTTATTCCTATACATACATATGTATAATCAAGTTTAAGTTATAAATTAGGCATAGTAAGAGATTAACAACAATAACTAATAATAGAAGAGAACAATTATAATAATATGTCAACATCACTACTCTTATGCTTTGGAGCCATTATTAAATAAAATAATGGTAACTTGAGCACAAGCACTGCAATACCTTGGCAGTCAATCTGATAACCGAGATGGCTAGTGACTAACAGGTGGGTAGCATCTATATCCTCGATACACTGGACAAAGGGCTGATGCACATCCCTGACAGGATGGAGATGGAGCTGGACAGCAAAGCTTTCATCACACTACTCAGAACAGTGAGCAATTTAAAACATAGGGATTGTTTATTTCTGTTCCTTTCCATTTAATATTTGCAGACCACTGTTGATCACAGGTAACTGAAAGCACAAAAAAGGAAAACAGTGGTTAGGAGGGCACTACTGTGTATCACTGGACTAGGAGCTAAGCATAGGCTCAAGGAATGATTTAAAAAAAAGACTTTCCTTCTGGAGAAGATGATATGTGCACAATAAAAATTTAAGTCTTTATTAGGTTTTGGAGCATTGGTGTAGACAGCAGGAACTCTGTCTCAGCTGATGAGGGAAGGTATTGGAAAGGAGGTGAATTTGGGTCCAGGTCTTGAATGGTGTTGATGGTGTTCCCTAGGGCTGCAATAACAAATTACTACAAACTGGGTGGCTTAAGACAACAGGAATTTATTTCTCTCACAGTTCTGGAGCCACAAGTGTCAAGGAGAGCCACACTCCCTCCGAAGTCTCTAGAGGAGAATCCTTTCTTCCCTCTTCCAGATTTTGGTGGCTGCTGGCATTCCTTGGCTTGTGGCAGCATAACTCCAATCTCTGTCTCTGTCTTCCAACGACCTTCTTCCCTATGTCTCTCTGTGTCAGGACACTCTCATTGGGCTTAGGGCCCACCCTAATCCAGTGTGATCCCATTTTGAGCCTTATCTTAAATTACATCTGCAAAGACCCTGTTTCCAAACAAGGTCATATCTTGAAGTTCCAGGACATGAGACTATGACACAAATTTTTGGATGACACTTTTCAACCCACCACAGATGGGTAGAACAGCAGTGACAAAAACAAAAACTCAAGGGACCATGACTCCCAAAAACCAACATGTAGCCAAAGCCTCAAAGCTTTCTGAAGTCATTCCAGAACAACACAAAAGAAAAGAGACAACTGCAAATGTAGGGTTCCCAATAGACACATAACCTTCTGGATTGAATTTCCAAAAACTGAGAACAATTTAAAACACACATGGAATGTATAAAAGGAGAAATTTTGTTTCAAAATTATATTTGAGTTTGAAATGGGCAAATAATTAAAAGCATGAAGGCTAGAGTCAGATGGTCCTAGATTTGATTCCCAGTTTCTTAAGTTACTTGCTCTATAATTTGGGCATATTACTCCTTTCTCCACACCTCATTTTCCTCATCAATAAAATATAGATAACAATACAGCCTGGCTCCTAGAGTCGGTATAAAGATTAAAAGTGATAGTGCACTTAGAATGCTTAGTCTAGAGCCTGGCATACAGAAACTGCTCAAGAAATGTTATCTCATTATTTTTAGATGCTGATAGAAGTGGACAATGAATTCAATGAGGGGACGGAGAAGGTTAGGAAACTGGACATTAACAGGATATTGTAACGGAATGTTTACATTCAAGAAGAAAAAATAATTTATGTTTTCCAAGGACTGGGGTATATTCCTATTTAACTGTAATATCTAGTGTGGCAGTTCTTAAAGTATGGTTTGGGGACACCAGGGAATCTCCAAAACCCTTTGAGGTAGTCGATGAGGGCTTTCCCACTCTCATTCTCTCTTGAGGGTGCTGTGGAGTTTTCTAGGTGCCACATGACATGTGATGTTGCAGCTGAACAAAAACAGAAGCAGATATAAGAATCCAGCTGTCTTTAATAGGCCAGACATTAAAGATATTTGCAAAAATGTAAGACATTGACTGTCCTAGTGCTAACTTTTTTAAAAAAAATTTATATTAACATATATATTGACTGTTACTTTTAAATGAATGAATAAATTAAAGATGTATCTATTTTAGTTTCTAATACAGTGGATATCAATAAATATAACCCACATAACAAAAGCACTTTGAAATTTTCAATATTTTTTAATAGGAAAAAAGATCCTAAAACTAAAAAGTAGGAGAATCTCTGGTCTAGAGAAGCACATGACATGCCTGGCAACACCTCTGCAAAATACCAGGTAGTCACTGGATATAAGTGGGCTCAACATTCAAATTCAGAGATTATCACCTCATCAAAATATTTTTAGAAATGTTATGAGGAAAGCAATGTGAAAGCAATGCTTCTATAATATATCCATTTCCTTTGTGCTATGGTTTGAATGTTTATGTTCCCTCAAAGTTCATATAGTTGAAATCCTAACCCCCGTGGTGATGGTATTAGGAGGTGGAACTTTTGGAGATATGTTTAGGTCATGAGGGCTCCACCTTCCTGAATGGGACAAATGCCCTTACACAATAGGCCCAAAAGAGCTTGTTCACTCCTTCCATGTGAAGACCAAGCTAGAAGGCATCGTCTATGAACCAGAAAGCAGGTCCTCTGGCCCGAATCTCCTGGTGCAATGTGTCAGGCATTTTTTCTTACTTGTGGGATAAATCCATGCACAAAAAAAGACAAAAATTCTGTTCTTGTGAAGCTTACTTTCTAGTGAGTAATGTAAGCTTATGTATTGAAATTCAGATGCTCTAGCCCCATGCTTTAGACAAGATTCCTGCAGTCTTCCCTGTCCCTTTATTGTCCAGACCCAGTTTGATTGTAGACTTCCCAGCCCCGAGAGCTATGAGAAATAAGTTTCTGTTGCTTATAAGCCACCTAGTTTATGGTATTTTATTATAGCAGCTAAAACAGTCTAAGACACTTTAATTCTCAGCAATTGTTCGACAGGCAGAGCTTCATGGATTGTAAAGATCAAAGATCCACTCAAGATAGCTCAAGTAAAGGTGAACACAAAGACAACCGCTAAAAACCCAGAATGTAACATGTATTTGTAGTATAAGTTTTCATCTTATACTCCCCTTATTTCACATCCTGTCTTGTTTTATTCATATTAGAATTGCCAATTTTTCTTGCAATAAATTGAAAACCACTCAAGCCTTTACTTAGGAATTAGGTTACATCTTTGCTTTTTGTTGTTATAATTCCAGAACTGCCATTTTTTTCCCAGGAGAAAAATGGTATGGATGGTCATATTCTATACCATGTAACCCTATCCTAACTGGCTACATCAGATTGAACTGAAACAGGATACTTAATCCAAGGGTAGACAGTCTATGATTGATCTATGGCATATTTTCTGTGAGTCTAACGGTGGCTTCCTATTGTTAAATATACCGATAGGCAGTCCTCCAGAGCAGCAAGCTCAGACTTCTCTGATGATTAAAAATAAAACATACAAGGGGCTGATCAAAGAACGGATACGCAGGCTTCTGTCTTGGAATTTATTCAGGTATTTGAAGGGGCCTGTGAATCTGTTTGTTTAACAAGGCCCCAGATGCGTCTTATCATCAGGGAAGTTTGGTAAACAGGTGGCTTTTTTATAAAGGCATTGGGAAATCCCAGGTATGGAAAAGAGCAGTGGTTCTTGAACTTTATGAACATACCAGTTACTTGGATCCACCACAGAGAGATTATGACTAAGTAGGCCTGGCCTGAAGCCCAGGAATCACCGTTTTATTCCCCAGACAATTAATATGTACACCCAACTTTGAGAATGGCCAAGATGAGATGGTTTTTTTTTAATTTTTTCTGGAGATGGGAACTCCATTGTTGCCCAGGCTGGAGTGCAATGGCGCAATCTCGGCTCACTGCAACCTCTGCCTCCCAGGTTTAAGAGATTCTCCTGCCTCAGCCTCCCAAGTAACTGGGATTACAGGTGTGCGCCACCACACCCAGCTAATTTTTTGTATTTTTAGTGGAGATGGTGTTTCGCCATGTTGGCCAGGCTGGTCTAGAACCCCTGGCCTCAGATGATCTGCCTGCCTTGGCCTCCCAAAATGTTGGAATTACAGATGTGAGCCAGCACACCTGGCCAAGATGGTTTTATTAGATGATTTTTCTCTTTTCTTTTGTTTTTTTCTATCATCAAAGTGTTTTGATTCTGAGATTCCCTACCATCAAAGAACAGATTTTTTTTAAAAAAATAAATGAAAGGTAAGTAGTGGGCTCAGAACAATTTTGGAGCAGGCTCTGCTACCTCTGCTATGGGGGAGGCAGAGCACAACGCAGGCCTTCAGCAAGCTTAAGGGCAACTCTGGGATATTTAGGAACTGTGGCTGGGGTAAAAGTGAGACAGGAGGGGTGCAGACAGGGAAGCTTCCCTTTCTTTCCCTCAGCTCCTCATGATGGCAGCTCATCATCTACTTTTTTTTGTTTTTGTTTTTGTTTTTTTTGAGATGGAGTCTTGCTCTTGTCACCCAGGCTGGAGTGCAGTGGTACAATCTGGGCTCACTGCAACCTCCACCTCCTGGGTTCAAGTGATTCTCCTGCCTCAGCCTCCCAAGTAGCTGGGTCTACAGGCACCTGCCACCACATCCAGCTAATTTTTGTACTTTACTTAATAGAGATGGGGTCTCGCCATGTTGGCCAGGCTGGTCTTGAACTCCCAGCCTCAGGTGATCCGCCCGCCTCGGCCTCCCAAAGTGCTGGGATTACAGGCGTGAGCCACTGTGCCCAGCCTCAACTTCTAATCCTCATCAACTTTCAGGGTGGGTCAAAACTCTACCAAGTGCTACTAGCCCAAATCTCACGCTGAGTGCATAACTGAACCAGTGAAAGCCACAGCCCTCTCAACCACATGACATTGTAAATGCCTTTGTAAACTGCAGCTTGGACTGAAACTTGGTGAAGACAACAAATTATGCCCCAGAGGTTCCAGTCTCTGAAATTTCCTCATTAATGTCACATCAGCCTGAAATCAAGATGCTATTTCTCAGTGGGAGCTTATCTTTACTATCAGATCACACTGCTTATTTTCCAAGAAGGTCCAATTACACTTTGCTTATTCTCCTTCCTAGAAAGAACTGAATTGATTTGCACTAGCCTGATTTAGTGCCATAGGCATTTGTTTCTCCATTAAGAAAAGTGTTCTTTGGTCACCTCTCAGAATTCACAATGAACCTGTACTTCTTGCATCTTATCGTCAGGGAAGTTTGGTAAACAGGTGGCTTTTTTATAAAAGCACTGGGAAATCCCAGGTATGGAAAAGAGCAGCGATTCTCAAACTTTGTGACCATACCAGTTACCTGGATCCACAACAGAGAGATTATGGCTCAGTAGATTCTGTTATTCCCAGTCACTGCTTTTTGAGTCTAGACCCACAGGCTGCATAAGACAACCTTTATTTTTCTTAATAACAATCTATTGCCATCTATCAAATTACATATTGGCCAATTTATTTTGTTTTCTATCTCCCTCTAGTAGAACGTAGGCTCCATACGAGGGTAAAGTTTTGTCTATTTTATTCCCTGGGTCTAAAAAGTTCTCTGGTAGTTAGCAGACCGTTAATAAATATTTGTCAATGGGATGAATAAATGGGTTTTGTTTTCTCTCTGACCAGTTGAGGGAGAAGAGGGAAGTATGGCTTGTAGCTGGCTGAGTCAAGGGACAGGGGAGAGTGGTTGGTTCTAAGGTTCAGGGTCAGGCAAGGGATATAATTTAAGGAAATGAGATACTGTGGGCAGAGAAAACCTTAACCAAAGTTTAATGTAGAGTAGCTTCAAGGCTCTAACACAAAGCACTAGAGCAAAGTGACAAATGGACAAAAACTAAGGTTGGGTACTCAGAGCCTAGAGATCAGACACAGAGGGTCAGAGGCTAAGCAGAGGGAAAAGTGTGTGGCAGGTGAGTGCAAGAACCCCCAGCCCCAGCAGAGTTACACTTGAACCACCAAATTCTGCTTCCTGCTGGTTTTCCCTTATAAAAATAGGACATTAAAAAGCTGCTACTCACTGGGCATGGTGACTCACGCCTGTAATCCCAGCAGTTTGAGAGGCCGAGGCAGCCAGATCATTTGAGGCCAGGTGTTTAAGACCAGCCTGGCCAACATGGAAAGCCCTGTCTCTACTAAAAAAAATACAAAAATTAGCTGGACGTGGTGGCCACACCCATAGTCCCAGCTACTCGGGAGGCTGAAGCAGGAGAATCACTTGGGCCCCAGAGGCAGAGGTTGCAGTGACCTGAGATGATGCCACTGCACTCCAGCCTGGGCAACAGAGTGACACTCCATCTCAAAAAATAATAAATAAAAATAAGTAAATAAAAGCTGCTACTATTTCTAGATTTACATTGAAGAGCAGCAAGCTCTTGCTGACATTAGACAACTTAGCATGAAAAGTTCTAAGTGGTAAGAAAATAAAATACAAAATATAGTAAGCTAGTAACAACATACCATTTTTCCTCTTTATTATGCCATAGAACCTGACAAATTTGTAGCCATTCTGAGGCCTCGTTTGAGTCTCAGAGTATTTTTTAAAATATATGCTTCATTTTTTTTGAAATAATTCCAAATTTATAGAAAATTTACAAAAGAGAATTTCTGTATACCAAATTCTCCAAATGTTAACAGCTCCCGTGTTTACCTTACCATTCTCCCTCTCCCTATATACTTTGTTTGTTTGTTTTTTGAGCCAGTGTCTCGCTCTGTCACTGGGCTGGAGTGCAGTGGTGTGGTTACAGCTCACAGCAGCCTCAACCTTCCAGGCTCAAGCAATCATCCCACCTCAGCCTCCCAAGTAAGTGTGACTATGGGCACATGCCAACACAACCAGCTAATTTCTTTTTTTATCTTTTTAAAATTTTTTTGTAGAGATGGGGTCTCACTAGTACTTCCCTATATACTTTGTTCTAAACCATTTGAGAGTAAGTTATCTATAGTATCACATTACCTGTAAACATTTCTTTTTTGGAAGATTCAATATCATAAAAATGTCAAAATCTCAAATTGATAAATAAATTTCATGCAGTTACAATAAAATTCCAATTTTTTTCCAGGAGCCTGACAAGTTTTATCTAAAATGTTTTGTAGCCTTTATTAAAGAGAAATACAATGTTGAAGAAAAAAAGATAGGACTTGACCTGCAAAGTATCAAAAATTATCGTAAACGTATAGTAATTAGGACAGAGTGGTATTGACAAAGGTATGGACAAACCAATCAATGGGAACCCAGAAATAAACCCAAATGTATACAGACTTGATTTTATTTCAGTACAGCCATGTTAGTTTCAGGTGAAAAGGATAGATGTTTTTCAGTGTGTGGTACTGGGACAATTATTAGGTTGGTGCAAAAGTAATTGTGGTTTTTGCCATTGCTTTTAATTATTTTTAATGGCAAAAACTGCAATTACTTCTTTTGCACCAACCTAATAGTTAACTTTGGGGAAAACATGGTATTAGACTCATAACAGTCTTTAGCCAGACTGTTTAAAGACCTGTACGAGAAAAGTAAAAGCATATGACTCTTAGAATCTTATATAGAAGAGTAACTTTATTAACCCCTAAACATTCCTATGCGTATTTCCTAAACACAAGGACATTCTCTTACATAACCACAATTTAATTATCAAAATCAAGAAATTAATATTGATTCACTACTATATCTTAATATAAAGACCTTATTCAATGTTGCCAATGGCCCCACTAATGTCCTGAGAGCATCCTGCAAGAACAGAATTCTACGGTAACCCCCACTGTGTTCAGTCACTGGCTGTAAGCAACCCTGAGTGAAGGCCGTGGTGGATCACAACAGCTGGAACTGTCAGGTCATTTCTGCTCCCCACAGCAACAGATCTGGGTGACAAGTTTGTATAGCTGCTAATATAGTTTGGATATTGGCTCCACCCAAATCTCATGTTGAAATATAATCCCCAATGTAGTAGGTGGGGCCTAGTGGGAGGTGATTGGATCATGGGGGTGGATTTCTCATGAATGTCTTAGGACCATTCCCTTGGTGCTGTCCTCGAGACAGTGAGTGACTTCTCGTAAGATCTGGCTGTTTAAACATGTGACACCTCGCTGGTTATCTCTCTTGCTCCTGCTGCCACCGTGTTAGGCATCTGCTCCTCCTTTGCCTTCTGCCATGATTGGAAGCTTCCTGAGGCCTCTGCAGAAGCAGATGCTGGCGTTATGCTTTCTGTACAGCCTGCAAAAGCATGAGCCAATTAAACGTCTTTTCTTTCTACATTAACCAGTCTCAGGTATTTCTTTAAAGCAGTGCAAGAATGGCCTAATATAGCTGCTACGGTAGGCCTTCTTGTTACCAAACTAGAAAGGTCAAGAGAATCCTAGAGGTCCATCCTGAGCTGAGTTGTTCTGCTGTGCCCACCTCGGCAACTGCCTGCCTCTGACCTCTTGGTAGGCCAGAAATAGAAACCTCTCTATGTCTGAGCCAGTGTAAGTCAGGTTTTCTGTTATTTGTGGTCAAAAGCATTTCTAACTGACATAAGCCCCTAAAAATAGAAATGCCAGATTTTTTTTTTTTTTAAGAGACGGAGTCTCGCTCTTTCGCCAAGGCTGGAGTGCAGTGGCGCGATCTCGGTTGACTGCAAGCTCCGCCTCCCAGGTTCACGCCATTCTCCTGCCTCAGCCTCCCCAGTAGCTGGGACTACAGGTGCCCACCACCACACCCGGCTAATTTTTTTTTTGTACTTTTAGTAAAGACGGGGTTTCACCGTGTTAGCCAGGATGGTCTTCATCTCCTGACCTTGTGATCCACCCACCTCGGCCTCCCAAAGTCCTGGGATTACAGGCGTGAGCCACCGCGCCCTGCCAGAAATGCCAGATTTTTATAGCTACGCATGTACACACACACAAACACACATACACATACTCAAACTGCTCTCAAGAAAAAATTTAACAAATGAATTACATAATATATGAGTACAGCTGTTTCCTCTCATGACATGCAATATATTTTTATCACTTCAGCTTATTTTGATGATTTTAATAGGCATAACACTTTTCTTTAACAACTAATCACATAGAATCACAGAATTTTAGAGTTGGAAGGAACTTGAGTGATTGTCTCATCTAAACTCTCTTACAGTACATATAATGTTAAGAAATGTGTTTACAAATAAGTGAAGTAGTCATGAAAGAAAAAAGTGATGTAACAGCAGGTACAAAAGCAGTTGAACCCAGGTAAGAGGATTGTCCAATTACCTCAAGCCAAATAATCAACGTGTGTATTCATGAATGTGCCCACTAAACATTTTCTACAATGTTCTTTATGGTCAGACTCAGCAAACTCTCTTTTTCACAGGGAATACAATAGCAGAACTTTAAAGAAATTTACATTGACGAAGCTGTACCACGTTGTCATGTCAGTATAATGTGGGGGGAGAAGCAAATTATTTGATTTCAGCTTCAATCAGTTTTATTGTAGGCTCCGCCACTTGCTAAGAGTGTAACCCTGGGCAAATGATTTGTCCTTTCTTTATCTTAGTTCCTTCATCTATACAACAGGAATGATATCACAGTTACTATCTTACATTAGCTATTATTATTGTTGCAGTACAGTCTACTGAGAAATATGCACTCACTATGTCATAGAAATAGATGTGACTTATTAAAGTATTCTGGCATTTATTGGCCTTGGAATGTCCACTGCAAGGGTTAATAAACTTCGGGCTGTCATGTTCCTCTGAGTCTGACTGGGCCCTAGCCTGCATGCCTTTCCACTGTTGGCAGGAGTCTAGACCTCAGATCTTTGTACTTTGGGGACCTTTGAACCTGAAATTGCAATAAAAGGAGGGCAATTTATTCAAGAGGCTTTATCCAGTTGCCATAGAAACTGATCCTTTTTCCAACTTTCTTTCCATACCCTCCAGTGCAGAGTCACTAGTCAGTAGGTTTTTAAAAGACAGTAGTGGATGCCCTCAGAAGCATCTAAAACACCTAAACTGCAGCCTGAGGTCCTTTTGTAATCTATACAGATCCTTTCTCTGGAACCTGTAAAATGTTGCAACTCTATGTTAACAAACGGAACTATGTCTGTGTCTTAAATGGGGAAATGTTTGTAACCCAAATGTCTATGCCCAGCTGAGTCTACTTGGTTCAGGCATGAAGGCAACAGAAACACATTCCAACTATGTAAGGGCCCAGAAAATCTACAACTTTGTAGTATCCCTGAAAAACTTACTCTAAGACATAATTGGCAAACTGAGAAATAAAATAAACAATAATACATTGAAAGGAAGCAAGTAATTTGATCTTGGAAACAGCTTAGTAGTATAGATTTCTGGGAACATTTCCTAATCCGCTTTGTAAGGGTGCTTCAATCTTGTCTGAAATCTACAATAAACTAATAGGATTTTTTCTTAAAGATAAGTAAGTTCCTGGCTTATTTTCACTAAGCTGAGACTAATAACGCTTCAATTCTAAACAAAATATTATTTGTATCTTATGGCTTTGGGTCAGATTACCCATCTTTCCACACTGTCTCTAAAAATAATACAAATGACGAAGAACAAGTTGTACCAAAAGCACTCTGTTATTCCCACTCTCTGGCCTTTTGGGAGACAAAATGACGTAACTGAAATAGCAAGTCAGTCTGGCTGGGGAATCAATACTGAGTCTGTAAATTATCAGCTGCATAGCCTTAGACAAATCACTTACCTGCTCTTTGCCTCAAATTCTTGATTTATCCTTCATTCTACAGCAAAGGGAGACAAAGGGGCTTTCCCAGTTTTCTACAGTTTGGACTCTAGGGTAAGAGGATTTTCAGTAATCAATACTATCTAAAGTGATAAACTGCTTGTATATCCGAAAACAATGAGATGGAGTCACATACCTGGATTCCCATCAGATAGAATGCAGAGGGACTTACAGCCTTTCTAACAGTGGGCACAGCAGTTGCAATCCTATTTGTATTTTTTTTGTAGTTTCTTCAGTGGAAGTGTGTGTGTGTGTGTGTGTGTGTGTGTGTGTGTGTAATTTGATCTTTACAATTCTCTGAGGAATGATTATCTCTGTTTTTTTCCTAATAAAGAAACAGGGCCAGGCGCAGTGGCTCATGCCTATAATCCCAGCACTTGGGGTGTGCTGAGGCAGGTGGATTGCTTGAGGTCAGGAGTTCAAGACCAGCCTGGCCAACATGGCAAAACTCCGTGTCTAGTAAAAATGCAAAAATTAGCTGGGCATGGTGGTGTGCGCCTGTAGTCCCAACTACTCATGAGGCTGAGGCAGGAGAATCACTTGAACCAATGAGGCCGAAGTTGTAGTAAGCCGAGATCGCACCACTGTACTGCAGCCTGGGTGACAGAGTGAGACTCCATCTCAAAAAAAAAAAAAAGAAAAAGAAAAGAAAAAAACAAAAAGAAACAGATGCTCAGAGAAACAAAGTGACTTGCTCAAAAATGAATGTAAGACAGAGGTGGATGGAAAGGGTAACAGGTGATAATGGAAACCGTAAAGACCTCTGAATACAACTCCTCCATAAAAGTAGTGGGAACACTGCCAAAAATAGTCAAATACAACTTTTTTAGAACTCTGGAAATCAACCAAAGAGAAGTATTTATTTACAGCAACAACAACAACAAAAAAGCTGATCTCAGTAAGCACAGTGAACTTGTGGAATTTTAATTTGTCCTATTCCTATTCCTCCTTAGTTCAGCAGAGGCTGGAGAACAAACAGCACCCCCAGTCATGGTGAACACCAGCAGCCTAGAAGCCACTGGAGGGGGCAAAATGGGCTGGGAACTCCCAAAAACATTCTTCTCAGAGAGCTGTCATTTTTTGACAAATCTGGCAGTTCCCTGGAAAATTCTGTTCTAAAGCCTTGTCTTTATTTGACCTGACTCAGAACAGCCTTTTCCCGAGGGCCATTTGTAAAAAGCAATCAATAGCAATTGTTTAACATTACAACTGCTTGAAGCAGCCATAACAGTTGAGACAAACAAGAAGTGGACCAAAAAACACTTAAAAGGAAAAGCTTGGGAATGAAATATTCATAGGGGGCTTTGCAAAGCTTCCACATATTTCTAGAAATCTAGAAGGATGCAAATGATAAGGCTCTGCAAGAGCCCAGGGAAGACTTAAATAAATGGAAAGACATCGTGTGTTTATGGATTGGAAGGTTTAATATGGACAAGATGGCAATACTCTCCCAAATGGATCAACAGATTCAATGCAATCCCTATCAAAATCCCACTTGCCTGTTTGCAGAAATTGACAAATTTACATGGAAATGCAAAGCACCCAGAATAGCCAAAGCATTCTTGAAAAAGAAGAGCAAAATTGAACTCACATTTCTCAATTTCAAAAGTTACTACACAGGTAGAGTAATCAATTCAGTGTGGTTCTAGCATACAAGAGATAACATTGGTTGGGCACGGTGGCTCACGCCTGTAATCCCAGCACTTTGGGAGGCAGAGGTGGGTGGATCATTGAATCATTTGAGGTCAGGAGTTCAATACCAGCCTGGGCAACATGGTGAAACCCTGCCTCTACTAAAAATACAAAAATTAGCTAGGTGTAGTGGTGGGTGCCTGTAGTTCCAGCTACTCAGGAGGTTGAGAGAGGAGAATTGCTTGAACCCGGGAAGCGGAGGTTGCAGTGAGCTGAGATCCCGCCACTGCACTCCAGCCTGGGTGACAGAGTGAGACTCTGTCTCAAAAAAAAAAAAAAGAAAAAAGAGAAAAGAAAAAACAACAACAAAAAAACCAGGAGAGATATATAGATCAATGGAATTGAATTATTGTTCCAGAAATAAATTGTTACACTTAATGGTCAGTTGATTTTGACAAGGATGTTGACACAATTCAATGGGGAAAAATCATCTTTTTAACAAAAGGTAGTGGGACAACTGAATATCTATATAAAAAGAATGAAGTTAGAACCTGAAGGACTGAAGAACATGTCATCTCAAAATATCCTAGATAGGTGTATTGATTATTTCAAGTTGAAAACATTGGAGAAATTGCAGTTTCAGAAAGGGCTAGCTAGACTGTCTCTTCCTCCATGCAGTAAGCCATTTCCTCTGGGAAGGGTAACTTCACCTTATCAGGGTAAGAAAGTAGCCCTTCCATCACAGACTTGGAACTGGACCTGCAATGTGCCTGAATAAACATATTTACTGAAGTAACCCTTATCTTCTGCTAGTATTATGCCCCCACCCCATATATCTCCTAGTGACTCCCCAGGAAAATTTACTGTCTCGAGCTAAATTATATTTGTACTGTCATTTCTTCTCAAATTTATCATTCTTTGTCTAAAAAGTATAAAATCAGCTTGCTTTGGCCACTTCTTCAGACTTCACTCTCTTGTGAAGATACCCATGTACATGTAAAACTAATAAAAATTTGTATACTTTTCTCTTGTTAATCTGCCTGGTGTCAATTTTGTTTCTAGACCCAGCTGAAGAACTGCTAAGAACCAAAAGGGGTTGGAGAAGATCTCTGGCTCCCCTACAAACCCTACCTCATGCTATATGCAAAAATTAACACAAAAACAATCCAAGATTGAAATGTGAGATCTAAAACTACGAAACTCTTAGAAGAAAACATAGAAGTAGCCCTTCATGAGCAGTGAATACTTAAATACATCAAAAACATACTGACAAAAAAAAAGGAAATTAAACATCGAAATTTAAAACTTTTGTGCTTCAAAATACATTATTAAGAAAGTGGAGGCCGGGCACGGTGGCTCACACCTGTAATCCCAGCACTTTGGGAGGCTGAAGCGGCTGGATCACAAGGTCAGGAGATTGAGACTATCCTGGCTAATCCGGTGAAAACCTGTCTGTACTAAAAATACAAAAAATTAGCCGGGCGTGCTGGCAGGTGCCTGTATTCACAGCTACTTGGGAGGCTGAGGCAGGAGAATGGCATGAACCCGGGAGGCCAGGCCAGGCCAGTGAGCAGTGAGCTGAGATCGCCACTGCACTCCAGCCTGGGAGACGGAGCGAGACTCCGTCTCAAAAAAAAAAAAAAAAAAGAAAAGAAAAGAAAAGAAAGTGGAAAGACGTCCCAAGAATGGGAGAAAATATTTGCAAATAATATATCTGATAAGAGACTAATATCCAAATATATAAAGAACTCATACAATCCAATGATAAAAAGACCAATAACACTATTTTAAAGCAGGCAATGTATTTGAATAGATATTTTTCAAATATATACAAATGGCCAATAAGGACATGAAAAGATGCTCAACATTATTAATCATCAGGGAAATGCAAATTAAAACCACAATGAAATACCACTTTATACCCACTAAGATAGCTATCATCCAAAAGATGAACAATAACAACTGTTGGTAAAGAGGATATGCAGAAACTGAAACCCTTATGTACTGCTAATGGAAACACAGAGGGTTCAGTCACTTTGGAAAACAGTTTGGAGTCCTAAAAATGTTAAAAATAGAGTTACCATGTGACTTAACAATTCTACTCTTAGGAATATACCCAAAAGAATTAAAAACATGTTCACACAAAAACTTGTACACAAATGTTCATAATGATGTTATTCATAATAGCCAAAAAAGTTGGAAAAAACCCAACTGTCCACCAACTGATGAGTAGATAAACAATATGTGATATGTCCATATAGTAGAAAATTATTCAACCATAAAAAGGAACTAAGTAGGCCAGGCACAGTGTCTTACACCTGTAATCCCAGCACTTTGGGAGGCCAGGCGGGTAGATGGCTGAGCTCAGGGTTTTGAGACCAGCCTGGGTAACATAGCAAAACCTGTCTCTACAAAAAATACAAAAATTATCTGGCATGGTGGAGCATGCCTGTAGTGCCAGCAACCTGGGAAGGTGAGGTGGGAGGATTGCTTGAGTCTGGGAGGTCAAGCCTGCAGTGAGCCATGATCGTGCCACTGCACTCCAGCCTGGGCAACAGGGTAAGACCCTGTCTTGGAAAAAAAAAAGAAAAGAAAAAGAAGAAATGAAGTACTGATACGTGCTCCAATACGAATGCAGCTTGAAAACATTATACTAGGTAAAAGAAGTCAGATGCAAAAGACCAGAAATCATTTCATTTATATGAAATTTTTAGAACAAGGAAAATCATGATAGAGATTGAAAGTACATTAGTGATTGCCTAGTGTAGAGGGGCTTTGGGGTGAAATAGGAGTGAATAATAACAGATATGGGATTCTTTTTGGAATGATTAAAGTGTTCTGAAATTGAAGTATGATGATGGTTGCACAACTTTGTGATTGCCCTAAAACCACTCACACATATACTTTAAAAGGATAAATTGTGTGATATGTGAATTATATCTCAAAACATTTTTAAAGATAGAGGTGAAGCCAAGAAGCAGGTATTCCAACTGTGAGATCAGGGGACTCTCCACCATACTACACCAAAGGAAATGATTTAGCCATCACAAACTACTGTTTATTGGAGATACACAAAGAAAGGGGACAGGCATAAATAGTTTGCAAGACTGTTAATAGCTCTCAGATAGTCCTCCTATATTGTCATAATCCTCACTGGAATCTGCACATAATAAGCTCTTAATAAATATCTGCTGCATAAATACCCTAGGTCTTTGGTTCTATAAGAGAAACGTCTTACTGGCAAAACATGTTTAACAAACTCTTTTTTGGGTCATTGTCATCCCTTCCTCCCTAGGGATGCTTGGGAGTAGGAATCAGAGCAGGTTGGTTATGGAAATCTTCCCATATATGTTTCTTGTCTGGTTTATTTATGTATTTATTTTTGAGACAGGGTCTTGCTCTGTCATCCAGGTTGGGGTGCAGTGGCACAATCATAGCTCACTGCAACCTCAAACTTCTGGGCTCAAGGCACCCTTCTGCCTCACCTCCCAAGTAGCTGGGACTACAGGTGCACACCACTGCACCCAGTTAATTTTTTTTTATTTTTTGTAAAGATGGCATCTTGCACTGTTCCCAGGCTGGTCTCGAACTCCTGGGCTTAAGTGATCCTCCTGCCTTGGCCACCCAAAAGTGTTGAGATTATAGGAGTGAGCCACCACACCCGGCCTTATCTGGCTTATTATAAGTTCATCTCTGAGAAAAGTTCTTCCCTTTTTTTCAGGCATGCCACATAAACTGATTTTCTGGAGTTTCAGAAGAGAAATTCTTAACATATACTGTTTATATGAGCAGTTACTCTGCCAATTATCAAAACATACTTCTTTCTTTCTTAATGTTAATTTTGGCAAATATACTTATCAAATACAGCACATTTGTTAAAATGAAACTCCTAAGAAAAAATAAAAATAAGGAGAACAATAACTCATGATCAAAGTTTGTTCCGTAATTAAATATCTATCTAGCTTTATGGAAATTCTATGATTCTTTGCATTCTTCTGGGAAGAAAAGGGGTTGCTTTGTTTTTTATTTCAAATGTCAATACATGAAAATATTCAACTCAACATATATGTTGAATGCTTTCTATGTTGAAAGCACTGTGCTAAGCCTGGTACGACATACATAAACATGATAAGGACATGGTAGATAAGACGCTGACATCAAGGAATTTATGGTCTACCCAGCGAGACCTTCCCTTACCATCTTATTAAAAAATTTAAACCTCGACACTGCCCTGACACTCTCTACCTTTGTCCACACTTTTTTTCCTTAGAAAAATCTAACATACTGTATATTCTACCTATTTATCTTTGTTTATTGCCTTTCTTCTCCAATAGAATATAAGCCACATGGAGACAGGCATATTTGTATATCTTGTTCACCACTATGTTCTAGTGTCTAGAATGGTGGTTTGCATATATTTTTGTTGAAGGAGAGATGCATAAACAAGCATCTCATTGGTGAACTGGAAAGAATGAGTTGGATAGTTCAGTCATGGATAGTGAATAGAGAGATGTCTTGGCAATCAGAAGATGGGTCAATTTCAGGTGGGGGTAATCTTGGACAAGGCATTTTTCTTGATCTATAAAGTGAAAGAGTTACATTATCAGGATACTCAATTTTTTGCATCTTATAAATCACCCACTACTCCCGTAAAGAATCTGAGCTCTTCTGTAATAGAAACAAAAAGTCCATTATATTCCAGGAACAACACTGACATGTGTTTCTATATTCCATTACATTTTCCATTTACAAAAAGTTTCAAACACATAAAAATTGTAATACCATATGGAAGTAAATTTTATTTGCTAGAATTTATAATGTAATAAATAATAATGCCGTAAAGAGTTAAAATTATAGTGATGCTATTGAGAATAATTTATTATAATATCAACTATAAAAACATACTAGTACTAAATTTTAAATTGTAGTAAATGACAGCAGGAAAGACATTATGTATGTCTCCTGAACACTATATATATGTTCTTGCAATTACTTTAAAATATGTTATACTATACTTATATAAGATATTACCATTGGAGGAGACTGAAGGAGACTGAGTGTGCCTCAGGTGAACATTTTATGCAAGGTGTTGTTGAAAGGCGTGGTTGAGTACCTAAAAAAAATGGAGAACTGGGAACCGCATTACTTGTTATAGAACAAGTTGTATAAACTATATTCAAAAAAATGAATTTTTCTTTTTAAAAATATGTTGCAAATTTGATCTAAGACTGACTTTTATTAAAACCAGTTATCCACGTATGGTGATTGAGTTGGGAAGAAAGCAAGTAGGTAACTGTTTCCCTACTTAACCTTCTTGAGCAGTTACTGTTATCTTCCAAAAAGAACCTAAGTTCTGTGCATGACCAGGTCAGTCAGCAACTGTCCTGAACCGATTGACAATCCCTGAATAAAATAACCTCCCTGTCACTGTCCCCTTCCTTTGTAATCAGAACATCACTGGAAAATACACATCCTCAAGGTAGGTCAAGACTGACAGAATCAAAAAGTAAATTAATTAATTAATTAATTTTTAAAAGACTGACTGAATCTTCTCCATTGGCTTCCCTTTGCTCTCAGGATAAAATCAAACTCCCTAATGTAGTTTTTATGGACCTTTGAGAACTGGCCCTGTTACCTTTTCAGTTCATAACTGACCACTCCCCTTTCATTTTTTGTTTCAGGCTTTCCTGTAATTCAGAGCTTCTTTCAGTTTCTCAAAAGGGCTGTGCTCTTTCTAGCCTTCAGGTTTTTTCTTTTTTTGCAATTAAAAAAATTAGATACAATTCACCATTTCAACCATTTTAAATGTATAATTTATAATGTTGTGCAACCACCATCCCTATCTAATTCCAGAACATTTCTATCACCTTAAAAAGAAACCCTATACCAGCAGGGCACAGCAGTCGCAGCTATAATCCCGGCTCTTTGGAAGGCTGACGTGGGGGGATGACTTGACTTCAGGAGTTTGAGACCAGCCTGGGCAACATAGGTACACCCTATCTCTACAAAAAATAAAAAAATAACCAAGTGTAGTGGTGTGTGTTTGTAGTCCCAGCTACTCGTGAGGCTGAGGAGGGAGGATCACTTGAGCCCAGGAGGTCGAGGCTACAGTGAGCTGTGACTGTGCCACTGCACTCCAGCCTGGGTAACAGAGCTAGACTCTGTCTCAGAATAAACAAAAACCAGACAAACAAAAAAGAAAGAAAGAAAAAAGAAAAATAAAGAAACCCTATACCCATTAGCAGTCACTCCCAATTCCTCCCTTTACCTATTCCCCTAGGCAACCACTAATCTATTCCATCTCTCTGGATTTACTTGTTCTGGACATTTCATATAAATGGAATCATACAGCATGTGGCCTTTTGTGTCTAACTTTGACTTAGCATAAGGTTTTCAAGGTTCATCCATGTTGTGGTATGTATCAGCACTGCATTCCTTTTTATGGCTGAATAATTTTCCACTGTATGGATAGACTACATTTTGTTTATCTACTCATCAGTTGGTGGACATTTGGGTTACTTCCACTTTTTTGGATATCATTAATAATGCTGACATGAACATCTGTGCACACATTTTTGCATGAACACGTTTTCAATTATTTGGCTATATATCTAACGGTAGAGTTGCTGGGTCCTATGGTAACTCTCTATTTAACTTTTGGAGAAGCTGCCCAACTGTTTCCCCTCTAGGATGTTTTTATCGGCCCCTAAACTATTTTGAATGTGCCATTCCTTAGTCTGGAGCATTCATCCCCTGAGATCCCAGTTTAGACATCACTTTCTCTAAAAAGCCTTCCCTGACCACTTACCTCTAAATTAGATATGCTTAAAATCTGAGGTAGAGAATACCATCCCAGCATTTACCATATTATCTTGTCTTCCTTGGTTTTCTCTCCCTAGTCTGTGAGCTCTGTTGAGAGGTAATGTGGGTATCACTCTCTAGCACAGATCCTGATATCTGGGAGGCATGCAGTGAGGAATGTTAGATTGAAGAATCACCGCATTATTCTACTCAAAGCAACAAAAGTCTTTGCTGCATGATTCTTCCACTAATGAAAGTCTGCATAAATTAATTGAGTTATTGAAGAATAACATTGGAGAATATGTACACGTGTATACATAATAAGTATATTACTAATATTCATGACTAAGTATTTTATTGACTGATTTTTTAAGTGTTTAATAATAAAATTTAGGGACCATCTATTACGCCAAGATTGAAATTATATTCATATGTACAAATGTTTCAAGAAACAATTGCTGGGAGGATCCAAGATGGCCAATCAGAAGCAGCTGCTTTCTGCGGCACTCACAGAGAGGAACGAAAGCAGTGAGTGAATTCAACACCTTCAAATGAAATATCCATATTCTTGCATTGGGACTGACTAGGCAAACAACTCGACTTGCAGAGAACGAAGAAAAGCAGGAGAGTGGGCGATGGCCCACCTGGAAGCAGGACAGAGCCAAAGGAACCCCACCCCTAGCCAAAGGAAGCAGTAAGTGATTATGCGACCCTGCCCGGGAAACCACACTTCTCCCACAGATCTTTGCAACCTGTGGATCAGGAGATCCCCTCATGAGCCCATGCTGTGTATTGGTCTTGGGTTCAATACACAGAGCTCAGAGTCTCTGGAGCCTCCGCAGAGCAGCCACTTAGGCATACACACAGACACGGGAGTTTTACATACTCTGGCCCCAGGATCGCCGGCAAGGTGGGAAATCCATCCGTACATATCCCTAGGAAGGGGGCTGATCCAGGAAGCCAAGCAGCATCATTCTGCAGGCCTCACTTCCTGACATCTCACAAGTTAAGACTCACTGGCTTGGAATTCTAGCCAGCCAATAGCAACAGGCTGAAATCTGCCTGAGACAGATTAAGGTTCCCGGAGGAAGGGGCAGCCGCCATCTCTGTGGTTCGGTAGACTCAGCCATTCCAGCCTTCCAGTTTTGGAGACCACAGACAATCCAGATGAGGAAGGGTCCCCGCCAGTGCAGCACACCTGCTCTACCAAAAAGCATCCAGACTACGTTTTTAAGTGGGTCCCTGAACCCGTTCCTCCTGACTGGGCGAGACTTCCCAACAGGGGTCTCCAGCCACCTCCTACAGGTGTATTCAGGCTGGCAACAGGTCAGTAACCCCCAGGATGGAGCTTCCTGAGGAAGAAGCTGGCTGTCATTTTTGATGTTTTCCAGCCTTCACTGGTGATACCTCCAGGTATGGGAAAACCCAAAGCAACTAGTGTCTGGAGTGGACCCCCAGCAAACCACAGCAGCCCTTTGGTAGAGTGGTCTATTAAAAGAAAAACAGAAGACAACAACAACAACAGCAACAAAAATACCCCATAAAAATCCCACTCAGGTCAGCAACCTCAAAGACCATAGGTAGAAAAGCCCACAAAGATGAGAAAGAATCAACACAAGCCCGGGAGTTAGAAGCTGCAATGAGCTATGGTCGTGCCACTGCACTAAAGCCTGGGTGACAGAGCGAGACTGTCTCTAAAAATTATAAAATAAAAGAAGAGGTTTTGGAGAGATCATAGCAGACAGAAGGCAGGACTAGATTGCAGCTCTGGACAGAGCAGTGGGCAGCAGCTTGCATTGTGAATTTTAGCTCCAGATCAACTGCAAGAACAAACCAGCAATACTGAGAGAAACCACAGACCCTCTCTCAGAAGTGGACTGCTCCTGCAGAACCCAGGAGACCACCCCCGCACCCCCCGCCAAAACAAAACAAAACAAAACAAAAAAAACTGTGAGTGCCCTAATTGCGGAAGCGGGAAAGGGAGACCCTCCTCTCCCGAACACACACCTCCACTGGAGAAGGTGAAGGTCTGTTTGCAGGAGAAGTTTCCGACTTTACCTGGAGCTAAGTCAATTTGGAGACCCGAGTGAAATACAGGGGTAGAGGAAGCAGCAGAAAGGCCCTGGGAGCTCGCAGGTTACGGGAGAGAAGCATAGAGTAAAACTACACGGGGAGAAGCAAATCTTTAGCTGAACTTTGTAACAATTTGAACGGGGTGAGAAGCCTCCTAGCCTGAACTCGGGGTAGGATGCAAATCTGGTGCGCAGACTCCACAGGCAGGGGAGGAACTAATAAGCCCTTTTCTTTCGCAGCTGGGAGGTGGATAGCCTGGGGCACGTTTTCAAGCCCATATTGCTCTCCACCTGGAAACGGTCTGGGGGCTCTTGAGGGGTAGGGGGACGCGGTGGGAGTGAGACCAGCCCTTCGGGTTGCATGGGAGGTGGGTGAGGCCTGTGACTGCCAGCTTTCCCCCACTTCCCTGACAACCTGCATGACTCAGCAGAGGCAGCCATAATCCTCCCAGGTACACAACTCCAGTGATTTGACAATCTCACCCCCATCCCCCACAGCAGCCACAGCAAGACCCACCCAAGGAGAGTCTGAGCTCAGAACATGCCTAGCCCCGCGCCCACCTGATGGTCCTTCCCTATCCACCCTGGTAGGGGAAGACAAAGGGCATATAATCTTAGGAGTTCTAGGGCCCCGCCCACCACCAGTTCCTCACTATAGTACCACAGCTGATGCTCTCTGGAAAGTGCCACCTCCTGGCAGGAAGCCAACCGGCAGGAAAAGAGAGCATTAAACCACCAAAGTTAAGAACCCTCACTGAGTCCATTGCCTCCACCACCTTCACTGGAACAGGCACTGGTATCTATGGCTGTGAGACCCATATAGACAGTTCACATCACAGGACTCTGTGCAGACAACCCCCAGTACCAGCCTGGAGCCGTGTAGACTCGCTGGGTGGCTAGACCTAGAAGAGAGACAACAATCACTGCAGTTTGGCTCACAGGAAGTCACATCCATAGGAAAAGGGAGACAGTACTGCATCAAGGAAACACCCCATGGGACAAAAGAATCTGAACAACAACCTTCAGCCCTAGACCTTCCCTCTGACAGAGCCTACCCAAATGAGAAGGAACCAGGAAACCAACCCTGGTAATATGACAAAACAAGGCTCTTCAGCGCCCTCCCCCAACGCCCACAAATCACACTAGTTCACCAGCAATGAATCCAAACCAAGAAGAAATCCCTGATTTACCTGAAAAATAATTCAGGAGGTTACCAGCCTGGCCAACATGGCGAAACCCTGTCTCTACTAAAAATACAAAAATTAGCCCAATGTAGTGGTGCACACCTGTAATCTCAGCTACTCAGGAGGCTGAGGCAGGAGAATTGCTTGAACCTGGGAGGCAGAGGTTACCATGAGCTAAGATCGCCCCACTGCTCTCCAGCCTGGGTGACAGAGCGAGACTCCTTCTCAAAAAAAAAAAAAAAGAAAAAGAAAAAGAAAAGAAAAGAAAACAAACAAAAAACCCCAGCACTCTGGGAGGCCGAGGCGGGTGGATCACAAGGTCAGGAGATCAAGACCATCCTGGCTAACACAGTGAAACCCCGTCTTTACTGAAAAATACAAAAAATTAGCTGGGCATAGTGGCAGGCGGCTGTACTATTCGGGAGGCTGAGACACAAGAATGGCGTGAACCTGGGAGGCAGAGCTTGCAGTGAGCTGAGATCATGCCACTGCACTCCAGCCTGGGTGACAAAGCGAGACTCCGTCTCAAAGAAAAAAAAAAGGATTCAGGAGGTTAGTTATTAAGCTAATCAGGGAGGAACCAAAGAAAGGCAAAGCTCAGTGCAAGGAAATCCAAAACATGATACAAGAAGTGAGGGGAGAAATAGTCAAGGATTATCAAGAAATATTCAATAGCTTAAAGAAAAATCAACAAAAAAACTTCAGGAAACTTTGGACACACTTTTAGGAATGCAAAATACTCTGGAAAGTCTCAGCAATATAATTGAATAAGTAGAAGAAACAAATTCAGAGCTTGAAGACACGGTCTTTGAATTAACCCAATCCAACAAAGACAAACAAAAAAGAATAAGAAAATATGAACAAAGCCTCCAAGAAGTCTGTTCTCGTGCCATTAATAAAGACATACCCAAGACTGGGTAATTATAAAGGAAAGAGGTTTAATTGACTCACAGTTCCACATGGCTGGGGAAGGCCTCACAATCGTGATGGAAGGTGAAGGGGAAGCAAGACATGCTTTCATGGCAGCAGGCTAGAAAGCTTGTGCAGGGGAACTCCCATTTATAAAACCACCAGATCTCGTGAGAGTTATTCACTACTGCAAGAAGAGTATGGGGGAAACCACCCCCATGATTCAATTATCTCCACCTGGATCCGCCCTTGACACGTGGGGAATATTAGAATTAAAGTGAGATTTGGGTGGGGACACAGCCAAACCATATCAAATTAAACTAAAAAGCTTCTGCACAGCAAAAGAAGCTATTATCAGAGTGAACGGACAACCTAGAGAATGAGAGAAAATGTTTGCAATCTATCCATCCAACAGAGGCCTAATATTCAGAATCTACAAAGAACTTCAACAAATTTACAAGAAAAAAACAAACAACCTCATTAAAAAGCAGGCAAAGGACATGAACAGACACCTCTCAAAAGAAGTCATACATTTGGCCAACAAAATATGAAAACAAGTTCAACATCATTGATCATTAGACAAATTGCAAGTCAAAACCACAATGAGATACCATCTCACACAAATGAGAATGCCTATTATTAAAAAGTCAAAAAACAACAGATGCTGGTGAGGTTGTGGAGAAAAAGTAATGCTTTTACACTGTTGGTGTGAGGGTAAATTAGTTCGGCCATTGTGGAAGACAGTGTGGTGATTCCTCAAAGACCCAGAGGCAGAAATACCATTTGACCCAGCAATCCTATTACTGGGTATATACCCAAAGAATACAAATCATTCTATTGTAAAGATATATGAATACATATGTTCAATGCAGCACTATTCACAATAGCAAAGACATGGAATCATCCTCAATTCCCATCAACAATAGACCAGATAAAGAAAATGTGGTACATATACACCATGGAATACCATGTAACCATAAAAAAGGAATGAGATCATGTCCCTTGTGGGGACATGGATGGAGCTGGAAGCCATGATCCTTAGCAAACTAATGCAGGAACAAAAAACCAAACACCACATGTTTTCACATAAGTGGAAGCTGAATGATGAGAACACATGGACACATGGGGGGAAATAACACACATTGGGGTGTGTCAGAGGGGTCATGTTGCAGGAGGGAGAGCATCAGGAATAATAGCTAATGGATGCTGAGCTTAATACCTAGGTGACAGGATGATCTGTGCAGCAAATCATCATGGCACACATTTACCTATGTAACAAACCTGCACATCCTGCACATGTACCTTTGAACTCAAAAGTGGAAGAATAAAAAAAAGAAACAACTGCTATTCTTTGACCAAGTAATTCCACTTCTGAAAATCATAAGGAAATAACCATAAATGCAGAAAATGTTTTAATGCATGAAGATACTGACAGAATATTTACAAATAATAAAAAATTAGAAAGAATCTTCATCAACAGAAAATAGAGGAATGGCTAGCTAACTCTACAAACATAAAAGATAATGTTTAAGAGTAAGTTAGAATAATGCAATAGAGGCTGGGTGCAGTGGCTCACGCCTGTAATCCTAGCACTTTTGGAGGCCCAGGCGCGCAGATCACAAGGTCAGGAGTTCGAGACCAGCCTGACCAACATGGTGAAACCCCATCTCTACTAAAAATACAAAAATTAGCCAGGCATGGTGGCACACGCCTGTAATCCCAGCTACTCAGGAGGCTGAGGCAGGAGAATCGCTTGAACCTGGGAGGCAGAGGTTGCAGTGAGCCAAGATCACGCCACTGCACTCCAGCCTGGGTGACAGAGTGAGATTCCATCTCAAAAAAAAAAAAAGAATAATGCAATAGAGACTGTAATATACTGTGACTGTGCAATGATTTAAAAAGGAGGGGGGAACCCTGAATCTATGGGGGAAATTCCATGGTAAGAAATACAGTCATGCATTGTTTAATGACCAGAATGTGTTTGGAGAAATTCACCATTAGGCTATTTCCTCATTGTGCAAACATAATAGAGTGTACTTACGCAAAACTAGATGATATAGCCTACCACACACCTAGGCTATATGGTATAGCCTACTGCTCCTAAGCTACAACCTGTATGGCATGTGAACTGCACTGTATACTGTAGACATTGTAACACAATGATAACTATTTATATATCTAAATAAGAAAAATGTACAGTAAAAATATGGTGTGATAACCCTATAGGATCACCATTGTATATGTGGTCCATCATTGACTGAAATGTTACGTGGCACCTAACTGTATGTCAAAATGCTAACCATGTTATGGTATGCAGCAGGACAACACGTAATTTCCCCCCTTTTTCTATTTTCTAAATTTTAAATGTGATTTTATTACCTTTATAATTTTAAAAGGTATAATAAACATCAAAGCAAATAACATAAAAACTTTTTGAAAGCCTACATGACTAAAACGGATGTCTCTGATGAGGTTTTTGCTTAGGACTTTCATTTTGAGAGTATAACAACAAAGATTTATAATGCCTTATGAGATGCTGGAGGGCAACTGCCAATTCAGAAAATGCTTTAGTCCAAATCAATGGAAAAATTAACTGTTTCTAAGACTCAAGACAGTTTGGCACTCTTATCTAAAACTTTCCATTTCTCTATTATACTATGCCTGGAGAATGTAGAGCAGAAGTCCATCCTCAAACTTCAGTGAGCAGAATAATTACCAGAGCCCTGGATTAAATGAGATTCCTCAGTCCTGGCCCCAGAAAATCAGATTCACTAAATCTGGGCTGGAATTCAAGCATCTGCCATTTTTCTCTAACAAGTAAAGCAATGATACAGATGAGCCACAGACCACATGTGAGAAAACATGCTTTCCATAATCTTCCAAGGTCTTAACCTGTCTCTAATTCAGAAGTGGCCATTGTAATGAGCTCTGCTATGGAAGATAAATTCTGCAAAATGCATCAATTTACATACAGAACAGCTACCTGAAGTTGGAAGTTCACATTAGTTTGATTGCCCTTAGGGAAAAATAGAAATTGAAAAAAAAATAGAGAGAGACAGGAAATGCCTATGCTTTAAATTCTAATGAATGTTTGTGTCTGGCACCTTGAGACAATAATACAAAAAACGAGCAGTCGAGGCAGGGTGCAATGCTTCACACCTGTTATCTCAGCACTTTGGGAGGCTGAGGTGGGTGGATCACTTGAGGTCAGGAGTTCAAGACCAGCCTGGTCAACATGAAACCCCATCTCTACAAAAATACAAAAAAAAAAAAAATTAGCCGGGCATGGTGACGTGAGCCTGTGGTCCCAGCTACTCAGGAGGCTGAGGCATGAATCACTTGAACCCAGGAGGCAAAGGGTGCAGTGAGCCAAGATCATGCCACTGCACTCCAGCCTGGGCGACAGAGAGAGACTCTGTCTCAAAAAAAAAAAAAAAAAAGAAACAAAAACAAAACAAACAAACAAAACCAAGCAGTTGCACTTACCATTTCTAAACTGACTACTTTGATAGGTCTGTCAATATAAAACACAAGCTACAGAACTATTTTAAACTTTCTTTCCTAATCCCAAGAACCTTTGCTATTCAGTCACTGTTTGGATATGGATGTTGGATAAGCAATGATACCACCATCTCATCAGCACATCAACATAATTTTAACATCTTAAAATTTGGAGAGTCTTGCTATCTGGCAGGGATTTCTCTCCCAAAGATGCCCCAGAGGCGAGAAAATAGGATACCCACACGTTCCATATGTTCACAATCCTAGGATTTGCCAAATAAATATCTAAATGCTTGTGGAATCTCTGCTGGAAGGCAAAGGAAATCTATGTTGGAAGCTTTCACCTAATTCTAAAGAGAATTTTATTCCATTTGTAGCAAGTCCTGAGTTCTACCTCTCCATCAGACATTTAACTAAGGCACAAAAATTCCTCAAGAATCCAAGTCACTCATAAAGAAATGCTTGTACAAAAATAAGTAAATAAAATAAAACAAATTGCTTCAGTAAACCTGTCTTTAACTGCTGTGTTGCTGCTGCTATTGTTACACTGTATAATTTAACTCCTTCTTTTTGTGTGTGTGGTTTTTTTTTTTTTTTTTTTGCAACTGGCTAAGGGTTTGGTGCCAAGGTAAGTATCCCCCTTTTCCCTGGCCTAGAGGCACCTCTACAAACTTGGTGGGGAAAGGGAGAACCGAGGGAAGGAGGCCATGGGCAACAGACTATAGGGAAGGGGGAGCCTTTGGAATACCACCAGCAGAGGAGACAGGGGTCAAGATTCCCTTTTAAAACTGCAGTGGCTGCCAGAATATATGTCTTAGATGGCACTTATACCTTTATTTACCGCGCTGGGAAACAACCCCTGCCCATGGCTATCTTCAATCAGCTCTGAAACTTTCCCTGTTGCCAGGAACCAGCTTCTGCCTAGTAACAGGCCATTTGAGGTTCCCATTGGCTGGGACTAACCCTATTTAATATTAAAGAGAATATCTCCTTATTACATTGAATAATTAACTATACCAGCCTGGGCAACATAGAGAGATCCTGTCTCTATAAAATAAAAAATAAAAATAGCTGGGTGTGGTGGTGTACACCTGTGGTCCCAGCTACTCCGGAGTCTGAGGTAGGAGGATGGCTCCAGCCTATGAGTTCAAGGCTGCAGTGAACCATGATCGTGCTACTGCACTCCAGCTTGGGCAACAGAGGGAGACCCTGTCTCAAAAAAAAAAAAAAGAAATTAACTATTAGAAGCCATTTAGATTAGATGTGGTTCAAGGAAGGGATAGTTACATTTAAAAATTTTTTTGTTTGAAATAATTTCAAACAGAAAAGTTGGAAGAACTGTGCAAAGAACCCCTGTTTACTCTTTGCTGCTATTCTTCAGGTGTTAACATTTTACTACTTTTGCTCTGTATTCCTCCTCCTATTTCTTTTTTTATTAATAGGCTTTAAGAACAGCTGTAGATTTACAGAAAAATTGAGCAGCTAGTACATAAGGTTCAAATACACCCCCCAGTTTCCTCTATTAGTAACATCTTACATGAGTATAGTACATTTGTTACATCTGATGAACCATTATTGATACACTGTTATTAACTAAAGTCCATAGCTTGTTCAGATGTCCTTAGTTTTTACCTAATGTCCTTTTTCTCTTTCCCCATCCCATCCAAGATACCACACTTATCATGTCTCTTTGGGTTCCTTTTAGCTATGACAGTTTCTCAGACTTTCCTTGCTTTTGATGACCTTGGCAGGCTTTTAATAATTTATTTTTATTTTTATATATTTTTTAGAGATGGAGTTTTACTATGTCGCCCAGGCTGGAGTACAGTGGATTTTCACAGGCATGATCATAGTTCACTGCATCCTTGAACTCCTGGGCTCACACAATGCTCCTACCTCAGCTTCCCAAGTAGGCAGGACAACAGGTGCAAGCTACCACACCTGGCTATTGACGGTTTTTAGGAGTACTGGTCAGGTATGTAGTAGAATGCCCCTGTATTGGAATTTGATGTTTTTCTCATTATTAGACTGGATCACAGCAGTAAAGTACCATTCTCATCATTATCATATCAAGGGTACATACTATCAAGATGACTTTTCACTCCTATGGAAAAAAATTAATAAATAAATAAAAGATGACTTTTCACTGCTGATATGGACCTTCATCATTTGGCTGAGGTAGCGTCTGTCAAGTTTCTCTACTGTAAAGTTACTCTTTACCTCCTTTTCCATACTGTACTCTTTGAATGGAAGTTACTACGTACAGCCCACACTTAAGGAGCAAAGAAGTATGCTCCACCTTAAGGGTGGAGCATCTACATAATTAATTTGAATTATTCTGCAGAAAAGATTGGTCTCTTCTCTTCATTTATTAATTTATTTAATTAGTTATTTATAGTGACATGGGCTCCTGGATATTTATTTTATGCTTTGAGTTATAATCCAACGTTATTTTATTTTGTTGCTAAGATTCTTCCAGTTTTGCCCATTGATTTAACATAATTTTTAATCCATTAAAAAATTAATATTAGGCTGGTTGCATGGCTCACACCTGTAATCCTAGTGCTTTAAAAGGCTGAGGCAGGAGAATCACTTGAGCCCAAGAGTTCGAAGTTACAGTGAGCTCTAATCATGCCATTGCACTCCAGCCTGGGTAACAGAGTGAGACCCTATCTTAAAAAAAAAATTATAACCTGAGATATGAAAACTATTTTTTTTTTGAGACGGAGTCTTGCTCTGTTGCCCAGGTTGGAGTGCAGTGGCGCAATCTCGGCTCACTGCAACCTCCAACTCCCAGGTTCAAGCAATTCTCCTGGCTCAGCCTCCCAAGTAGCTGGGATTACAGATGCATGCCACCATGCCCGGCTAATTTTTTGTACTTTTTAGTAGAGACGGGGTTTCAATGTGTTAGCTAGGATGGTGTCGATCTCCTGACCTTGTGATCTGCCCAACTCGGCCTCCCAAAGTGCTGGGATTACAGGCGTGAGCCACCGCCCCCGGCTGAAAACTATTAATAGAAACATTTCTCCTTCTGTATACAAGTTTAAAAAATCGATCTGTGATTGTGTGAAATTTATTTTATATCAAATTTTTAAAACTAGGTAGAAGATTCCCATCATCCAAAGTTGAAAAGAAGCAGAGGGGTGTATGGTGAAAAGTAGCCTCCCCATCCTGATCACATTCAACTTGTTACTTTCCCTGGGAAATAACAATGTTAGCAGTTTACTGTATTTCGTTTTTAGAGATTTTTTTCATATACAAAAAAATACATATACTTTCCCTTTTTTCTTCCCCTCACTTTTATATGAATAGTATACATATCATGACAAACCTGGCTTGTTTGTCCATATCTTGAGAGATTGATCCATATCAATATTTGAAACTTCCTCATTCTTCTTTATGGCCAGAAGGTATTTTATTGTATTGGTCTCTTACTGATTCTCAGTAACATATTTGTCTTTTCCAATTTTTTTTTAGTATTATAAGCAATGCTAGAATTAAAAGGCTTCTACTTAGCAATTTTGTACCCATGCATATCTCTGTAGGATAAATTCTCAGAAGAGGAATTTCTTGGTGAAAGGGTTTTATGATAACCTGACTTGCAAGTAAATCAAGTATACATAATGATAAGTTTGAGGTGCTTGAAATTAGGCTTTCTCTACTTAGGCCAGGAGGGACTGCTAAGAACCCTGCAAGGACAATGCAGGTTGGAACTCCAGGCATAGCATTTTGGAACATCACATAACCCCAGCAAGGAGTCGGGTAGATAGGGCAGGGTAGTAGAGTTCAGTGAATGGTCCCTAACATTTCTAACACTAGAAAATGATGAATTAATGGGTATCTGTTATGTTCCCTGCTGGCTTCTTTTATTATTATTATTATCATTATTTTATTTTATTTTTCCATAAGTTATTGGGGTACAGGTGGTATTTGGTTACATGAGTAAGTTCTTTAGTGGTGATTTGTGAGATCCTGGTGCACACATCATCCAAGCAGTATACACTGCACCATATTTGTAGTCTTCTATTCCTCACCCCCCCTCCCATTCTTCCCCCCAAATCCCCAAAGTCCACTGTATCATTCTTATGCCTTTGTGTCCTCACAGCTTAGCTCCCACATATCAGTGAGAACACACAATGTTTTGTTTTCCATTCCTGAGTTACTTCACTTAGAATAATAGTCTCCAATCTCATCCAGGTCATTGCAAATGCTGTTAATTCATTCCTTTTTATGGCTGCATAGTATTCCATTGTATATATATATACCACAGGTTTTTTATCTACTCGTTGATTGATGGGAATTTGAGTTGGTTCCACAATTTTGCAATTAAGAATTGTGCTGCTATAAACATGCACATGCAAGTATCTTTTTTGAATAATGACTTCTTTTCCCCTGGGTAGATACTCAGTAGTGGGACTGCTGGATCAAATGGTAGTTCTACTTTTAATTCTTTAAGGAATCTCCACACTGTTTTCAATAGCAGCTATACTAGTTTACATTCCCACCAGCAGAGTAGAAGTGTTCCCTGATTGCCACATCCACGCCAACATCAACCATTTTTTAAGTTTTCGATTATGGACATTCTTGCAGGAGTGAGGTGGTATTGCAATGTGGTTTTGGTTTGCATTTCCCTGATCATTAGTGATGTTGCGAATTTTTTCATGTGTTTGTTGGCCATTTGCATAACTTCTTTTGAGAACTGTCTATTCATGTCCTTAGCCTGCTTTTTGATGGGATTGTTTGTTTTTTTCTTACTGATTTGTTTGAGTTAGTTGTAGATTCTAGAAGATTAGTCCTTTGTCAGATGTATAGATTGTGATTTTTCTCCCATTATGTGGGTTGTTTGTTTACTCTGCTGACTGTTCCTTTTGCTGTGCAAAAGCTCTTTAGTTTAATTAGGTCCCAGCTATCTATCTTTGTTTTTATTGTATTTGCTTTTGGGTTTTTGGTCATGAAATCCTCGCCTGCTGGCTTATTTCAGTATCACCAGATGCATATTTAGCCTAGTCAATAAAGAATTTGTAAGATATTATTACCAAGTAAAATGTTTTTCAGGATCCTTATAAAGTGAATAATTGGTATGGATATAACTAGCATCCAATAAGCAATGCTTTCTAATCTTTAAATAGTAAGGCCAAAAAAATTTTTAAATACTCATCAATATTTAACAATAACATCAGTGTAATGGTTAATGCTGAGTGTCAACTTGATTGGACTGAAGGATGCAAAGTATCGTTCCTAGGTCTGTGAGAGTGTCTGTGAGGGTGTTGCCAAAGGAGATTAACATTTGAATCAGTGGACTGGGAGAGGCAGACCCATCCTCAATGTGGGTGGGCACCATCTAATTAGCTGCCATTGTGCCTAGAATAAAGCAGGCAGAAGAAAGTGGAATGAGCAGACTCGCTGAATCTTCCAACCTTTGTCTTTCTCCCATGCTGGATGCTTCCTGCCCTCAAACATCAGATTCCAAGTTCTTCAGCTTTGGGAGTCTTGGACTTACTCCAGTGATTTGGCAGGGGCTCTCGGGCCTTTGGCCACAGACTGAAGGCTGCACTGTTGGCTTCCCTACTTTTGAAGTTTTGGGACTTGGACTGGCTTCCTTGCTCCTCAGCTTGCAGACAGCCTGTTTTGGGACTTCACCTTGTGATTGTGTGAGTCAGTACTCCTTAATAAACTCCCCTTCATATATACATCTATCCTATTAGTTCTCTCCCTTTAGAGAACCCTAATACACTCAGTGTATTACTTTGAATTACATGACATGAGGCAGTCTTGTCTCTTGTAACTGGTTTCTATTTGTAACCTAAAGCCAACAGAGACTGTTTTTATATATAGAAGTCCATTAAGAAAGCATCATTGGAGATGTGCTTTTGGATAAGTCTGAGTGATTAAAGTGGATTTATTGCTATGCCCTTGACATTTTACTCCCAAAGATTCTACCATTCTACCTGGTTTCTGTACCAGTATTTCTGAAGTTTTATCCTTGGCACCTCCATTCTATTCCTGATCTCCTTTTCTTCCTGAACTCCTACTTTGCCCATGCTGCCTGTATCCTACTCCCTTAGTCACCTACCTCCACGTATCCAATCACAACCCGTCGTCTTGTTTTTCACTCTGCCAAATGAAAGGAAATCTTCTTTTCAGGCAGACAAAGGATTACTTGAAGGGATATGCCAAACAATTTATCATATGTTCCTTTCTTTTTAATAATATGACTCCATACATCATTAATGATAGACCAAGAAGACAAACCCAAATGAGACTGTCAGGAAAGTGGCTCTTCTACAAGTGCTCCCACACTTCATTAGTTAGTAACAAAACATCAGCCAGACCAGAAACAAAGGTCAAGAGAAGCTGATTTTTCCACTGTTGTTTATATGAATTAGTACATCAGATGGTTTTGCAATGTGTTCACAAGTCTTTGATACTCCTTTCAAGAGCTGGAGCTTCTTCTCTTCCACTTGAGTGTGGGTTGGATTAATGAGTCACAGAAGTGATTGCGTGTGACTTCCATGACTATATTATAGAAGATGCCATGGCTTCTTCCTTGCTCTTTTGCTTGGATTATTTCTGAGGGAAGCCAGCTGCCAAGACACTAAATTGTGAGGACATTCAGTCAGCCCTCTAGATGGGGACTGAGGCCTCTACCAAGAGCCATGTGGGTGAGCCATCCGAGAACCACCCTTCAGACCCAGGCAAGCCTTCAGATGACTACACCCATGACTGACGTCTTGACTACAACCTCATGAGAGTCCCTGAGGCAAAACTGCTCAGCTAAGCTGTTCCTGACTTACAGAAACTATGAGATGATAAGTGTTTCACTTTTTTTTTTTTCCTGAGATGGAGTCTCATTCTGTCCCCCAGGCTGGAGTGCAGTGGTGCAATCTCAGCTCACTGCAACCTCCACCTCCCTGATTCAAGCAATTCTCCTGCCTCAGCCTCCTGAGTAGCTGGGATTACAGGCGGGTGCCACCACACCCAGCTAATTTTTGTATTTTTAGTAGAGACGGGGTTTCACAATGTTGGCCAGGCTGGTCTCGAACTCCTGACCTCATGATCCGCCCGCCTTGGCCTCCCAAAATGCTGGGATTACAGGCGTGAGCCACTGTGCCCAGCCCTGTTTCACTTTTTTATTAAACTGCTAAGCTTTGAGGTAATTTGTTACATGGCAATAAATAACTAGCAATTACAATATTACATTTATGGTGTGTGGCAGTAAGGACTTTAAAAAAATGTAACAAGACAGTTTCACTAGCAACAAATAGATATGCAACTCAATGTAAAAGCTGCTCTGCATACCCATTAAAATGAGCAAATAACATAAAACCCACTCTTAGTATGGCTTTCAGGAGACATGCCTGCTGGTGGCACTTTAACATGATTCAATTTTTCCGAAGTACAAGTTGGTAAATGTAACAAAAGCTATAAAACTGCAGCTGGGAAAATAGCCAAGAAATAAAAGAACCTCGTAATTATTTTTACAAGATATCTATATCTTCTTGCTGCTATTGTAATTTGAGAAAAAAAGATATATCAGTACTACAGTATTTGTAATAGTGAGAAATGACTCAACGTCAAAGATTAAAGAAATAGCTAAACAAACTACAATATATTAATCATGGTAGACCTTCTGGCTATAAAAAATGTAAAAAAGGAAAATTATTTTAATATATGGGATATGCTGTTAAATAAAATAGTAGAAGCTAAAATAAAATATGCATGCTGATTAGACTTATGCAATCAAAAGTTAAAAGGGAATATATGGGATTGGAAATGGTTAAAATCTATTGCTCATTAGGTTATATCTTCTGAGAATATGTTTGAATTGCTAAAAAAAATTATTGAAAAGTAAAACTAGCACCAATCTTCATCTTCAGACAATACTTTAACTAAAAGATCTGTATGACCAGGAAAAAAATGTATATTTTAGATTTCTAGGTTTCCTTCCCTAGCCTTATGTTAAATAAAGTAGTTCTAATATAGTCTCTCCTTAGCATTAAGAAGAGTAAAAGTACTGGTAGATCTAGCCCCTTTTATGGTGCAATCAAGCATAGTAAACATTCCTAAATCATAACTGGCCCACACCTGTCTCAGTGTCTCCTTTGCCCCATAAACAAACAGAAAAGCTACAGGTGAGAGATGGTTGGTCACAGCTGGGAGTTCCCTCTTGTCTTCCTGCTATGGGTGGGAACAGGCAACCAGTTTCCTGGAGGAGGAGCCACCTGCCTGAAAAGTCATGCACGCAGAACACTGGGCAAAGAAACTGGTTAAAAACAAAAGAAAATTTATGGCTTCAAGTCAAATGAATGCTAATAATAATTTTTAAAATAATTTAAAACTTAACTCATTTAGGACCTTGCCCATAGACTGCAGAGAAGGGAAATGGCATTGAAGCAAAAGCGTGGTCTACAAATAATTTCTCAGCTGCTCCACTTTTAGTCATCTAAAGACCTAAACTTTATCTGGAACTCGGTATAGAATGCCAGTTCAAAAGGAAAAAAATAGTGACATATCAAACAATAAAATAGATTGGCAATTATGTACAATATGGTTTTGGTTTTGTTATAAGTTTTGAAAGTGTATATATACAATAAAATATCAGTGATTGCTCAAGGTAGCGAAATTAGCGACAGATTTTTTCTTCTTTATCTGTGTAACTGATTTTTCTTTGCAATGAACATGTATTATTTGTATAAATATAAAATTCTTCAAGATGCAAAAATAGATGTAAAATTTATAAAAACACAACCTTTATCAACTGACTTTTGTGCATCTAAAATGCAATAAGCACAAAGCACTTAAGAATCTCATTGTTTTTTGAGGCACATAAATTGTGTTTAGTGCTGATTATATTTCATTGTAGTTTTTAAACTTTCTTACAACTGTTCATCATGTAAAACATATGTGAGAAATTCCTTTCAACTCGAATAATTTGTCATCAAAATAATCCATTTCCTAAACCTACCAGATAATGGCAGTATTTATGTGGTATCTTCTCACAACACAAAATACTTATTTACTTCTCCCCATATTAACTTTCTATTTCCTTTTAGGAACACCAACAGTCCATAACTTCCATCATAAGCCAGTATCTAAATGCTGTGGCTTTCAATTTATAAGGAATAAGGATTATCTTTTACTCAATTCAAGTGAATAAAGACATAAGGAGTTTTGAACCTGAGGAAGTACCTCACAAAAGCCTCCAAAACTGAATTTGAGTCAGAAATGTACGACAATAACAGGGAAAACATTAATGAGGGCAGCCTGAAGAGCCCTGCCTGTGTCCAGAATGCTGAGATCACCAGGTGATACTACTACACCTGCTCTGCCTTTCTGCTTCTCCAGGTGGCCTTGAGGAAGCTTTTAGCAGGAAAACACCTAGACCCAAGAGACAACAAGAAGGTGTGACACATACAAGGATATAAGGTTATGGCCGGGCGACACCTAATACAACTTCTGCATGCAGATGTTTTTGTCTTTGCCCCGTGTCCAGGGGATTAATCCTTTTCCCTTCTCAAAGAATCACAGGCTGTTCACAGGATTAGGAATTTTAGTGGTCTCAGAGTTAGCGGCCACATGCAGATGCTTTCCTTTACTAAAAATCTGATAGACATCTTAAATAAACACATCTTATGGTATAAGAATATAGCTACAATTCAATTCTTTATTATCTGTGCTACAGTATATGTGTGTGTTTGGAGGCAGGGGTGCATGGGTGGGTAGAATGGAGTGATATAAAATATCAATAACACTTGATATGGTTTGGCTCTGTGTCCCCACACAAATTTCATCTCGAATTGTAATCCCCATGTGTCAGAGGAGGGGGCTTGATGGGAGGTGAATGAATCATGAGGGTGGACTTTCCGGTTGCTGTTTTCATGATAGTGAGTTCTCACCAGATCTGATGGTTTAAAAGTGTGTGGCACTTCCTCTCTCTCCCTCTCTCCTGCTCTGCCATGGTTAAGACGTGCTTGCTTCCCCTTTGCCTTCCACAATGATTTTAAGTTTCCTGAGGCCTCCCAGCCATGCTTCCTATACAGCCTGCAGAACTGTGAATCAGTTAAATCTCTTTTATTCATAAATTACCCAGTCTCAGGTAGTTCTTCATAGCAGTGTGAGAACGGACTAATACAACACTGATGATTAAAACCTCAAATAATTCAAAGATTCTAACAAGTAGCAAGTAAACTTGAGTTTCAACCCCTTCATCAGTTCCTGATTGAATTTTACAATTAGCTAATAAGAACAAAGATCAGAAGAGAAAATGCTTGTGTAAGATCATCCATATTAGATACACTGCTCCTGAAAGAAATGTGTAAACCTAAAATTTGAAAAGTAGTTCTAGGACTCAGCTTTCCCAAGAATTTATGACAGGTATCAGGAATCTTGCCCAAGAAATCCAGGGCAATATTTTGTGATCTTTCCATAATGCATGGAAAGAGGCTCCACAGGTAGGTTAATTACATATTTCTATGAAACATTACTTAGTTAATATGCCCCCTAGGAGTCCAGAGTTAAAGTCATTATTGTGAGAACATATGGCTTACAGATAAAGCAAAATCAGCCTTCTGTTCTCCCCCACCCCCCATTTGCAGCTACTCATTAGTAATATTGTGTATTTTAGCGCCGTCTGTCCTGAAGATCTGAGGCTGATTTGATACTATTGGTATGTTTTTTTCTTTCCTCCTCTCTCCTTTCCCCAGAAAAATCAAGGTTCACAGAGGTTTTATATTTGCCATATAACCTATTAGGGTCAAACCAGGTGGAAAACTAAGAACATCCACTCAACAACATGCAAACACTGTAAAGGCATGGCTATTCCTGTGGCCCTTTCCAGGAAGAAAAATCCATGTGACTCTCCCTGGACCATTAGTGCAGGCAAAGCTGTCAGCGCAGAATATTCATTTTGCTCACTTTTAAAAGTCAGTTTTAATCAGAAACTCTGAATACTGTACTCTGATCTGAACACCCTTATGCGATTCACTAAGTCTTGAGAAGTTCTCAGTCCTCAAATAACTAAGAAAATTGGACTATTTCTGGCCCATTAGCAGGATCATAGATTGAAATCCTTGTCTTACCCCTACCATGACTGGCCCATTCTCTTAGGCAGTGAGACCCATTGTGGGATGGTGGCATGTCACTTGGCTCACAATATTTATGTCTCTGAAGTGTTTCCCTAGCTGACATCAAAGGATAAGAATTCACTAGAAGCTAATTGTATTTTGGGACATAAATAGAAAAAAACCTTCAAATCCTGTACGATTAATAATTACAGTTTTCGAAAAAGTGATGGTACAGAAATACCTGTTAGTAGGTGCTAGATTTGGGAGTGTTCACTGTTGTAAAAGAAGAGGAAACAAGGAAAGGAAAAAAGGAAGGAAAGAAAGAAAAGAGAGTACTTGGAAGAACTAGACACTTTCAAAACAGTCCTGGCTTTGGCCCCAATAGGCATTTGAAAAATATTTCTCCTTACTTGTCTTGGTATTTTCTTTTTAAATTGAGAACTAATTTACATACAGTAAGGCCTTTACAAAACACACAAGTCTTAAAACTAGAAAAGAGAGGGCATCATCAGGCTGCACAGACCAGATGCTGAAGTGCTGAGCAGGGAATGGCAGTAGTGGCCACAGCAACCAGGGCAGCATGAGCAGCACTGGGCTCTTGCAGCCTACCCCAAGTGAGGTGCATTCCTGCCAGTCTCCAGTGGCCTTCACCATGTGCTGGCACCTGCTGTACACCAGTCCACCCATCCAAGCTGTCGCCAAGGAGCTGTTCCTGGGCAAAACCGAGAAGGAAGCACAACAAAGGTTCTTGCCCACAGCTCTCCCACTCCCTCTGCCTACTGACCCCCACCGGTGCTTCCCTGTGTGGTCCTGCATGTTGTGTGCCTGTCCCCTGGGGAACTGTGGGCAACAAATTATCTTTTCAGTTGTACAATACTTGTTTCCTGACCTGTTGGCCTTACTATACCTCAAATTTTATGTCAACCCACAATATTTAGACCAGCACGAATGACAAGACACTTTGTACCCTTAAGAGTGAACAAATGAAGAACATACGAACTGTGCACCTTTTCCCAATGTTTTTAACAAGTTTTGTATGTTAAAGCATAAGAGTTTCTTTCAGGTGATGGGGAAGGCTAGTAGCTGTTGGGTGGGATCCACTGAAGGCAAAGACTTTGCTGTGATGATGGAGCCCTGCATCAGGTTTCCTGTAGCCCAGGATTCAGTACCAGGCCATGGTATCATCAAATTTTTGTTCTAACAAGGACTGGATGTGGTCTGCCTCATATCCCACGGACACCATGAGCTCTGTGTTTCAGGAGTCCTGGTAATCAGAGAGCAGCTCCCGGTATGGCCTTCGTGTCTCCTCCTGACCAGTGTTGATCCATAGGTGTTCCATGACGTGGACTAGTATAGGCCTCTCCCTGCAGTCAGAAATAGGTTTATGAAGCTCTGTGGAAATGAAAAGCAAAGAGTGGGATCTTGTACAATTGTTCACACAGTATCAGCTTCCTCAGCGCCACAAAATCTGCCCAATAAATGGCAGGACCTGGTTACTGTGGTGTAAAGAATGACTTTCCAGCTCCACATGTCCACTGGGGCCCATCATATGTTTGGCCATGGAAGAGTTCAGGACCGCATAAGAGGGACTCCCACCGAAGGTGCCCGGCTTCTGGCCTACAGTGAACCTGGTATCAAATCCAAAGTCTGTTATTTTTATGTTGTGATGGACCACAAGGAAATTCTTGGGCTTCAGGTCCCTATGGATATCCCCCTTCTGTTGGTGGTACTAGAGGGCTGATACTATCTGCTGGAATTTGCTTCAGGCCTCTTCCGCCTTCATGTAGCCCAACTCTAGGATGTAGTCGACCAGCTCTGCTCTGCTGGCCGTACTCCATGGCTAAGAACAAAGTGTCTGTGGTGTTGAAAGAGTTTGATGACCTTGGGGTGACCCCATGGAATAGACTCTAGAGGGAGTCTAGAGTCTCACTGCTGCCCAGTGAGAAGGTACTTGGTGAACTTCATTCACCCTGGTGAAGCTGTCCTGGCTGATGATCTCGAGGAGCCTATAATGATCAGTAAGGGTCTCCTCATCAGCAGAGATGGTCGTAAGGCCCTGCCACATGGTAACCTTTTAGCTACAAATCCTAACTAGGAATGCTAACCAAGAATGCTACCTATAAAAAAGTTGCTAACTGTGAAAACGAAAGAGCACAGCTGGAGTTGCTCTGCACACTTTCGTGTGTGACCTATGGGTCACTCCAGTGCCAGTGACTATGTGCCCGGCCAACTTCACCTGGTCTGTAGCTGGGTGCTGGATAATGGCACCAGGAACCACCTCTGCTGACCTCTTGGCTCTGTTTACTTCCCTCTGTGTTGGTGTCATTCTTGGGTGGGCTTTCCCTTCAAGGTGACAAGATGGCACCAACCACTCTAGCAACCTAACAGAAATAGAGCTTCTGTTCCCCCAGGGTTCCATCCCGGAGGTCTGACCTTTGGCACGCGACTGGTTACGTGCCCAGACCTCAGCCAATCACTGTGGCTGAAGAGAATGGGCTCTGCTGATTGGCCAGGTTGAGGTCATGTGGCCTCTATCTCCAAGGGAACTTGGGAGCTGCTCACCTGCTTCTAGTGGGAGAGGGTGTGACACCTGAGAGGGCAGGTTCAGGGTCGAGCCCTCTGTTCATTTCCTGGATATGCCTGCTCATGTCCTCCCACGCCACTGTCTTCTGTGTACACAAGAACCCATGGCAGCACTTTTTCCCCTCTCCTGCCGCCTCCTTCACAGGCCCCATTTCAGGCATAATACAAAGGAACAGGGCTTCCTGCTTGAAGGTAGGATTTGGGGTTCACTCCCAGCTTCAAGGCCTGCTGCTATGTCCTGTTGTAATCAGCCAGTCAGTGATCACCTACCATGTGCCAAACCCTTCTAGGTGCTGATCCAGGGATCAACAGGACTGATGACGTTGCTGTCCTCAAGGAGCTGACACTGCAGTGTGAGTGGACAAATTCAGAGGACAAATTCCGATCAGTGTTCCCTCTTCCAGCACACATTCACTGAGGTCCTACTGCATGCTCCAGACATGGAAGCACGGCAGGGAGTGAAGCAGGCAGAGGTCTCCATTCTTATGGGATGATAGTCTAGCAGGGGAGACAGAGAAAACAAAAGTAAAACATAAACAAAGCTAATTAACCTGAACCCAGGTCATCAATCTGTTGAATTCAGCAAATTGTATTCCAGTGATTCAATATGGAAACAGAGGCCTAGCTAAGTGGTGGCTCATTCTTGGAGACCCAGCTCAGATGTCACCTTATGAGGCCCTGCTGGATCCTTACCACTCCCCCAGATCCTTTTGCCTTACTTGGGACCCCTCAGTGCTGTGATCACACTTTGAAGTCCTTTCTAGCCTGTGAGTTGTGTGAGGACGCTGAGTTAGATGCAGAAAGGGGCTCAGAATGTGATGATGAGTAAAGTCTGAATAAATGAAAGGATCAACCCCCACCCCACCCCACCCCCCCAAAAAAGTAGAAAATAGGAGTCAAGCTTGGTAGCTAGAGATCAGGAAGTGTTATTTTCACATCATGAAGGAAGAATAGTCAGGTCAATACTTTTTAACCCAACTCAGTGACTTCATCGTGACCAAATTTAGCAGAAATTTGATAAAGTTTACTGCATGGTTCCATTTAGATTTTTCCAATTCATGAGTGATAGTAGCATTACACACACACACACACACACACACACACACACACACACCCCTCACCTCTCCATAAGCCTGAATCCTCCAGAGATCTGTCTGAGTTTCAGTTCCGGGCAACATCAGCGCTTCTAATTTGACTGGTATTAGTTTATGTGACTTCAATTGGACACAATTCTGTTTAATGACATAATAGCTAATGATTGTTACACACAGGAGATAGTTAAATAGTCTTTTTCATTTGAAATGAGAAACCCAGACATCTTTCTCGTGTAGAAGCATAATGAAAATTATTTAGCTTTATCAATAAATTTTTGTAAGCACCTCTTTAATCAACTAGATTTCTTTGCTTTCTGCATAGATGGAAATTTAAGTGAACTGTATACTTTGAATGGTATTAAAAATAATAATACCAAATGTTTACTGAGGATCTACTATGTGCCAGGCATTTTCTATGAACTTTGTACAGGTATAAATTCATTTTATCCTCTCAGGAAACCCATTTTCTATTGCTATTATTTCCATCTTACAAATGACAAAACTAAGAAGTTGAAGGTCTTGTCCAAATCAGGACAGGAACCAGGCAACCTAGCTTCATTGCCATGAGCTTAAGTACTTACATAATCCAACCTTTCGTTAAACATTTTAAATTTGTTTTGATGTTGACAAACCCAAGTGTACACAGCAGCACTGCTATGCAAAACAGCTTGTACAGAGATTAAATTTACACTCTGGATTCCATGCCACCATGAACCTAGATGGTCATGACAGGAATGAAGTAATTTAATTATAAAACCAGGCCAGACATGATGGCTCACCCCTGTAATCCAGCACTTTAGGAGGCCGAGGCAGGCGGATCTCTTGAGGCCAGGAGTTCGAAACCAGTCTGGTGAACATGGCAAAGCCCCATCTCTACTAAAAGTACAAAAATTGGGCCGGGCACAGTGGCTCACGCCTGTAATCCCAGCACTTTGGGAGGCCGAGGCGGGCGGATCACCTGAGGTCAGAAGTTTGAGATCAGCCTGGCCAACATGGTGAAACCCCATATCTACTAAAAATACTAAAATTAGGGCTGGGTGTGGTGGTTCACGACTGTAATCCTAGCACTTTGGGAGGTTGAGGCAGGTGGATCACCAGAGGTCAGGAGTTGGAGACCAGCCTGGCCAACATGGTGAAACCCTGTCTCTACTAAAAATACAAAAAATTAGCTAGGCCTGTAATCCCAGCTACTCAGAAGGCTGAGGCAGGAGAATCATTTGAACCTGGGAGGCGGAGGTTGCAGTGAGCCTGGGCAACAAGAGCAAAACTCCGTCTCAAAAAACAAAAAACAAAAACAAACAAACAAACAAAAAAACCTAAAATTAGTTGGATGTGGTGGCACACACCTGTAATCCCAGCTAATCCAGAGGCTGAGACAGGGGAATAGCTTGAACCTGGGTGGTGGAGGTTGCAGTGAGACAAGATTGCACTCCAGCCTGGGTGACAGAGCAAGACTCTGTCTCCAAAAAAAAAAAAAAAAAAATTAGCCAGTTGTGGTGTCTCACGCCTGTAATCCCAGTTACTAAGGGGGCTGAGGCATGAGAATTGCTTGAACCCGTAAGGTGGAGGTTGCAGTGAGTCGAGATCATGCCACTGCACTCCAGCCTGGGCAACAGGGCGAGACTTTGCCAAAAAAAAAAAAAAAATTGACAAAACCAGGGTATTTTGAGGGTGAGAGGAAATGGAGAAATTCTTTTACATCTTACCTAATTCTTATCAACTAAATCAGCCCCACCAAGAAGGTTTTTTTTTTCCTCACTGTATATATCCAATCCAATGGATGACACCTTATCCAGCTTATTGAGTCAACATTCCTGATATTCCCAATATGAAACTAAGATATTACAATAGTTTCACTGATCTCTGCTTCTAGTTTATCTCCTTTACTGCAGCAAGAAGAATCTTTGTTTCACCCCATCTTATATGTCACTCTCCTGTATTAAACCTTCAATGGCTTCCTATTGCCTGGATCAGTGGCTCTCAGATTTATACAGGAACTTAATGTGGTGATAGTTGCATAGGTGTGATTATACTAAAAATCATTGAATTGTACATTTAAAATAGGTGAATTGTATTGTAAAGTTATTTTTTAAAATGTATAGGGGGAGCTGGGCATGATGGCTCATATCTGTAATCCCAGCACTTTGGGAGGCTGAGGCTGGAGGATTGCTTAAGCTCAGGAGTTCATGACCAGCCTGGGCAACATAGTGAGACTTCATCTCTACAAAAAAATTAAAAAATTAGCTGGGTGTGGTGGTGTGCGCCTATAGTTCCAGCTACTCCAGAAGCTGAGGTGGGAGGATGGCTTGAGTCTGGGAGGTCAAGACTGCAGCGAGCTGAGATTGCATCACTGCACTCCAGCCTGGGTAACAGCGGGAGACCCTGTCCCAACAACAACAAAAAACATGTACGGGGTGCCAGGTGTGGTGGCTCACACACGTAATCCCAGTGCTTTGGGAAGCTGAGGCCAGGAGTTTGAGACCCAGCCTGGGCAACATAGCCTGGGTAACAGAGAGACCTTGTCTCTAAAAAAAAAAAAAAAAAAAAAATAGCTGAGTGTGATGGTGTATACCTATAGTCCCAGCTACTAAAGAGGCTGAGGTGGGAGGATCTCTTGAGCCCAGGAGTTTGAAGTTACAGTGAGCTATGATGGCAACACTGCAGTCTAGCCTGGGTGACCAAGTGAGACCCTGCCTCAAAAAAACCCAAAAATGTATAGAGGACTCAAGGCATCTGGAATTCATAACATGCTATGTGTAACACACTGAAATGTTGAAGTATAAGCAATTTTAATAGCATAAAATAAGACTAGACCGAAGCAAGAACTGCAAAAGGCATTTCAATGCGCTTTCACACACTTGCAAGAAGATTATGTCTTCCCCTGTTTCCAAAGAGCTAAGACAGAAGTACGATGTTTGATCCATGACCATCCGGAAGGATGATGAAGTTCAGACTGTGCAAGGACATTGTAAAGGTCAGCAAATTGGCAACGTACTCAAGGTTTACAGGAAGAAAGATGTCATCTACATTGAATGGGTGCAGCAGCAAAAGGCTAATGGTACAACTGTCTGTGTAGGCATTCACCCCAGCAAAGTGGTTATCACTAGGCTAAAAGTGGACAAAGACCGTAAAAAGATCCATGAACAGAAAGCCAAATCTTGCCAAGTAGGAAAGAAAAAGGGCAAATACAAGAAAGAAACAATTGAGAAGATACAGGAATAAATGAATCTATATACAAGCTTTCATACAACTGCTAAAATGAAAAAAAAGTGTTGAGCTAAGCATATCAACAATTTCTAATGTTTGGTTTTAAAATGAAATTGCCATTTGTTAAATTACTTTGTTGCTTACCACTATGTGCTAGCAAATAAGCATTAACAACACTGAAGACCTAAGAAAAATTTGAAAGAGGAACTTAAAGCACATTTAATCTAATACTTTGAAATATTTTTTGTCTTCAAATTAAGACTTCAGGAAAACACCTGGATTTGGAATAACACTAAGTTTTTCTGGGAGGAGTTTTCACAATGCTTGGCTTCCTAGAAAATGCCTGTATTTCCTGAGGTCAAAAAGACCCTTCTTTCAACCTAGTCCTAAATGACCTTTCCAGCTTCATCTCTTTCTGCACTGCCTCACTTCTGCCACACTATGTGGCTCAGTATCCCCAAACCACTCTGTGGTTTTGGTCATGTCCCTTCCCTCTCCTGGGATATTCTTCCAGAACTCTTTCCTGCACTTCACCCTTCAAAGCTCATCTAACTTCCTCTTTCCCTCCTGACTTCCCCAATCCAGAAAAGCATAATCAGAGCAGGAAATAGGTATATTCTACTAAATGTTTTATTTCCAGCATAACCAAAGAGACTGGCACATGGAAAATGCTTCACAAACGTCCCCTTCTCTGAATTCTCAGAGTCTTGACACACACACATATCTGTGCACTTACCTCACTGTGCTAGAAGCAATTTTCAGTGACACAACCCTCACATCTCCTTCCCCAGTAGACTATGAGCTCTTAAAGGCAGGAATTATGTCTTTATCACATAGCAGATGCTCCATAAATATCTGGAAATCTAGATGAATTGAAAACATATTCACTAATCTCCAGATGCTCAAAATCTTCAGGAATATTGAGACATACAATTTACTTGAATACTATGTGGCAAAAATTGTAAATGAGTTATGTACACAGTATTATAAGAATTCTGACGAAGGAGCTATAAAGCTTCCAGCTTGGAGGTGTTTGTCCTGGAATCTTCATATAGTCTGTGACATTTGAGCTATCCTTTGAGGAATAAGATTACCAAGAAAATAGCAAAAAGGGTTTTCTAAGTAAAAGAAATTCAGCACAAGACAGAAACTGAGAGGTTAGGGCCACCAGCATCCCAATGGGTCTGATGTAGCTGAAGTTTAGGGTTCATGGCAGGGAGTGGCTGGCAGAAAGCTGGGAAAGTACGCTAGTCCTGGCAGCCCTCCTGGCCTGGACTTCACAACATGAGTAAGAGGGTGTCAGGATCAGATCTGTGTTTTAATCAGCTCTCTACACCCTCTTCTCCCCTGACTCCTCCCCAACATAGCATATTGACCATGTAAAAGAGTTGACCAGACGCAGGTATGAGGGACATGATGAATCATCATAAGAATCAACTTGAGACTTAGGATTGTGTTCTAACCAGTGAACAATCAGCCAACACTAGTGCTATGTAAATCACACACTGAAGCAGAAATCAAGAATGTGGTAGAACTAACAGAGCTGGTTTCTTGGGAAAGTTAGTATCATTCAATTAAAAGATTCCTGGCCTCTATGAAGCCCTCCCTGATTTTCCCAGCCCGAAAGGATCTCTGTCTCTCTGTTTCTCTTTCTCTCTCTCTGTTTCTCTCTCTCTCTGTTTCTTTCTCTTTTTCTCCCTTTCCCTCTCCCTCTCTCTCTCCTGAAACAAGTGCTCTCTCCAGAGCATGTATTTTGTACTTAGGACACTTTTGACAATTTTTTCTTGCATTGCTGCTGTTTGTCCTCATTTCTGGTACCATCTTTCTTTTCTCTTTGCCTGATTTTACAAGCTTATTTTCTGATATAATGCAGCTTTAAAAGACATCATGGGAGCAAGATAGGGTACAGGTCAGGCACAGTGGCTCACACCTGTAATCCCAGCACTTTAGGAATATTGAAACATACAACTTATCACTTTAGGTCAGGAGTTCGAGACCAGCCTGACCAACATGGTGAAACCCCGTCTCTACTAAAAATACAAAAATTAGCCAGGAGTGGTGGTGGTTGCCTATAATCCCAGCTATACGGGAGGCTGAGGCCTGGGAATTGCTTGAACCTGGGAGGCGAAGGTTGCAGTGAGCCAGGATCACACCACTGCATTCTAGTCTGGGCAACTTCCAGCCTCAACTTTTTTTGAGACTCTGTCTCAAAAAAAAAAAAAAAAAAAAAAAAAAAAGAAGGGTATAAAGCAATCAGTAATATTGTCAGATTTTAAATTTCAAGACAAGAGGGGTCATCTCCCACTCATCTTTATAAATCCCACAGCACTATACAAAACACATCTGTTGGATAAATTGATGTGGTAATAACAATATGATAAAGTAAAAACATTCATTGGATTTTTTTAGAAAGTTGACATTTTTTCCATGAAATATCACTAGCTTACTAGTAGTTTACAATTTTTACTAGTTTACTAGAGTATTTGCATAGATGTCTATTGTATTCTTTTAATTTTTTATCTCTTCAAACTATGTCCCATCTGTGGTTGCCATTTTTCTTGCTTTGATTTGACAAAGTTTCATCTCTTATATAGGTCTTTTGGGAAAAAAGCTCTTAGATTTATTTATTATGCTTATTTTTCTAGTAGAAGAGATATATTTATTTCAGCAAAATTATAAAGTAAAAAATCAAAGAAACAATAATATTTGGCACTCGCTGAGACATAATTTTGTAAAGAAGAAAACAGTAATCAGCATAAGTATAATAAATTATAAAGATCTATTGATCTTTTAATGGGGGCAAATAACCAGAAGAAACACAAAAAGACTTAAAATACAGCATCATTGTCACATCTCATGAAAACATTCCCATAAAAAATTAACAATTTCCACTTGAACATGTATTTCAGCCCTCTTTGAACTTATTCTGAAATCTTGATGCTCTACTGACGTTTATAGACTAGCCATTCTCTTCACTCCATGAACTCACAAGTTATCGGTCCCTTCAAAAGCAATTAAAAAGGAGCACTTCATGTTAGATATAGAGTACTTAAAGGCTAATATTTAATCTTAATTGGCAACAAGTTTAGTGCAAATAAAATTATATTTAGCAGCTTAGATAGTGCTGGTAAGGATGCATTCTCTTAACCCTTACTGTTTCCCCAGAGTGAAATCATTTCTCTCTTTTTATGAGTACAAACGTTGGCCATTCAAACCTACTGAAAACTAGTAATGATAATTCTGTTTGTTACACAGGGAGTTTCCATGAAAGATGGTTTCAGTCACTATGCAAATTAGCCACATGGTTTTTACATTTGGAAAGTTCCCTTCGGGTTGATACAAAAAAGCAGGGCCTGAATGACAGTCATTCCTCTTGGGAATGGAGTCCAAGTCATAACTGGATCTTACCCAGCTGCTTCTCTGATCAGTGAGAAGACCCAAAGGAGGCATTAATCATTTTACCCATTAACCACCATGCATGGAATTCAAAAGAAGACTTGAGAACAGGGCTGAGGAATCTCTTAAATCGAACTGTGCTCTCCAGTAATAATTTTATTTCACTGATTTAAATGCCAAAAAAAGAAAAATAAAGGCATCTGATTTCAAACCTGGTGCTTCCCACTGTCAGCCAAGATTTATTCTTCAAATGAACAGAAGCCAGAGAGCTACTAGCCAGAGAGGATTTTGCATGTGCTTCATCAATTCCTCGAACTGCTTCTCTTTTTGTTAGACATCTGTTCCCTCTCTAGCCAAGGCCTGGGACTCCTGCTTCAGGAAACAATATGGCTTACTGTGCCCAGCTCCATGGTGGCAAGGGAAGAGGAAGAATGCCTCCTAGATATCAAGCACCTGGCCCCGCCTCTTGTCTAGGTTTCTCCAGTCAAGGAGTTCAGCTTTCAAAAAGCTTGGATGACCCTCTTGAGGTCCAGAATGTAGTGACATAAGATCCAGGAAGGTCAACACCATCTCACTCGACCATCCTCTTTACCAACTCTCAGCAGCTTTTCTATTCCCCCTGAATTCTCTCACTGAGCAGGGTGAGGGAGTGCTGCCTGCATGTTGGACAGAGAGACCCACCTCAGTCACTATACTCTTCTCTTGCCCTTGGACTGTGGAATTTCTCATACTGGTTGGCCAATTTCCACTTGTTGTGCTGACTTTTGAGTAGTGCAGCGAAGGAAGTTTTTCGGGTGACACTTCTAGATATTTCCTTGCTCTTGGCCTTTCTGGTAGGGGAAGAACTTCCAACTAAGGGATAGACAGGGAAAATGGGCTTGCCCCGAGGAGCTCCCAACAGCTGCCATATTTCCCCAGAGGTATTACTGGTTAGATACTGCCATGGCTTCTTCCCACTGCTGTCCCTGACATTTACCCGAGAAGCCAACCTTTGCACTAGCAATTTGATGACCCCCTGGTGGCCGTGAATGGCTGCAAGGTGCAGCGGGGTATATCCACAACTGGACCTCACGTTTACATCGAGGACAATCCCTGCCTTCTTTGCTCCAGACACCAAGTCCTGAAGGGCCCTGAGGTCACCATGTTTGGCTATCCAGTGCAAGGCAGTGTACCCAGTCAAAAAGTCTTTGTGCAAGGCCAGTTGAGGGTCCTCCCAGAACAAAGTCCACACCTGAATCCAGGAGCCACTGGCAAGCTTCACAATCCACTCATGCTCCCTGGCATCTAGTGGAACCAGGGATGATTTGTGCTCAGAAGTTCTGTGGGGGGCCAAGGCTGCAGACCCCTCCCCACTGGGGACCCACAAGCTGTGTCGCCAACCCCGCTCCGCCACAACAGCCTTAACCTCTGCAAGTTTTAGTGATAAACCTGCATCAACCCTTGGGCTGGGTGCTGTTCCTGCCTTGGAGGGCTTCCTGGATCGAGGTGGGCGCCGACTTCTTTTCAGCAAGCCCTCATCAAGGTACTCCTCATCAGAGGAGGACAATTTGGCTCTCCCTGCCAGAGAGCTCCTCCTGAGGGACCTCCTTAACTTAGGAACTGGCCAAGGCAAAGGCTTCGGGGGGTGGCCTGCAAGGCCATTAGCCCCTGCAGGGACCTGCTGAGAGATGTGACCATCCCCTCTGTTTCTGAGACCCTGAGGGCTCCGGCTGGGGCTGCCCTCCTTCCGAGATACAGAAAGGCCCCCAGCTGGATTCCTGAGCTTCCCCCTATCTGGGGTTCCCAAGACAACCTGCAGCCCCTCTTCAGAAGCCCCCGGGGAGTCTTTGGGCCCACTGCTGCTCTCCTCACTGCCATCACTCTCCTGGTCCACAAAGTCATCCAGATCTTGGAGGGACAGCTGACAACGAATGCTGCGAAAGACAGTCAATGAAGGGTTCCCCGCCCAGGATTCCCAGGACTCATCCGGAACAACAGGAAAGAGAGAGTGCGAGGAAAGACGGGGGTCTGGTGGCTCTGAATTAGGCTCGGTGGAGCCGGGTTCCAAGGGCAGCTGGAGGAAGTTGTCTGGCAGCACCGACCAGGCGCGGATAGGGCCCTGATCACGGGCCTCCGGCACCTGCGGGTGCCTGGCCACCCACTCTCGAGTGCGCTGCTGCTGCTGCTGCAGGGTCGAATAATGCAGGGAGCTGGGGGTCAGCAGCTCCGGCCGGTCTCCGCGGGGAGCGGGGCCGGGCAGGAGAGCAGGCGGGGAAGCCCTGCTCGTCGCAGCCTCGACGGTGGCGGGAGGCGAGTGAGCCACTGCAGGCACAGGCGCCGGCTCAGCTAGCGCGCCTTCTTCCCGCTCCCTGGAAGCCCCGCGGTCATCCTGGGCAGGCAGAGCCCGTGCCGGCTTCTCCTCCGCGGTGGCGGAGTGCGGGAGTGCGCCGAGCTCTCCCGGCAGCACAGCCAGGTTGTTCTGGAGGCATTCCCAGCAGCAGCGGCCCTGCGTCTTCGCCGCCGCGCACCTCGCTCTCGCCTGGGCCCCTGCCGCTGCAGCTGCGGGCACCGGCGCCCTCTGTCCGAGACTGCCCTTCGATCCGCCGCCCTTCCCGGGCGCCCTACGGGAGCCGCTGGCCGGGAGTCCATTGCAAGCTGCGTCGGCGGCTGTGGCTGCTGCACCTGCTGGCTCCTCCTCCGGCTCCTTCTCGCGCCGCCGCCGCCTGGGCTGCGGCTGGGGCGGCTCCCCCCGGCGCGCGCCTCGCGGGGAGCAGGGCGCTGCTCCCCCTGCACTGGGGGCGGTCGCGGGCGGCTCGCGGGGTCGCTGCAGCCCCTCCTCCCCCAAAAGGTCCCTGTACCTCCTCTTGAGCACCACGTACTTGGTGCCGTCGGGGTCCTGGCGCACTGCGGCGACCGAGTTGACGAAGCCCTTGAAGAGCTCGCGGCGGTGCTGGTGCTGGCTGGGGGACGCGTCGGGGTCTCGGAGAAAGCTCTTGAAGTGGCTCAGCAAGGCAGCGTTGGTCACGCGGCCCCCAGCCTGGCACAGAAAGTCCAGTAGTGCCTCCTGGCTTAGCTCTCGGGCCATCGCTGCCTTGTCCTCCGCCCCCGAGGTGTCTGAGTCTCGCCCTCCCGGGGCTCTCCCCAGCCAGAGGAAACCCTGGCCGGGAGAGTGTCACCTGCGCCCGGGGCGGCACTAGCCGCCCCCATCAGCCGCGGAGGCCAGCGCTGCCCGCAGCCCGTGAGCGCGCCAGGAGGGCCGTGGGTCCCCTGCGGGTGGCCCCAAGGCTGAGTCCCCGCGGCAGTCTGCGTGAGAGAGGGCGGCTCCGAGGCCGCCCCTGCGCGACTCTAGCCTCTCGCAACGAGTCCTCACAGCGAAAGTTCCCGGGATAGGGCCGAGTCGGTTTCACCTGCGCCCTGGCGGCACCTCCTCCCTGGCTCTGGGGGAAGGGTCAGGCCCGCCTCCTCGTGTCCCTCCGCCCCCTGAGGTCTCCCCCACCCCCTGCCACCCATCCCAGAAGAGTCAGGCCGGAGAGCCAGCCGGTAGGTGAGGTTGGCGGCGAACCGAGCCGGCAGCGAACTGCTCTGCGGCCGGGGAAGTGGAAGGCAGGTAGGCGACCGGCCGTTCCTCTAAGTCTCCGCCACGCAGGAAACAAAAGCGATAGAAGGTCCGTTCCTGTCCTCCGGTGCTTTGATGAGTTCAGGCTGAAGCCGATGGGGGAGGAGGAGAAGCTGCAAGTTAACAGGCAATCTGAGTTATCTTTCTTTATTAACGCTGTAGAGGAGTACTTCAGATTTCTCGAGGCTGTATTGAGGTCCGCAAAACTCACTTTGCATCCAAACTAAATTTTTCTTAATATAGAAATACTTTCTGGGCCGCTTCTCCGGCGCCCCCTCCAAGGGGTCCAAATACATCCAAGTCTATACCGAAAAGAGAAATCACTCTGAAAATTACTACTGGGCAATATTGGTTTGGGCCTTTTTCCTTCATACTTGTCTTTCCTTCATACTTGTCTCACATTAAGGTGCTAGAAAAAAAAATCACTTTGATAGCTTCTTGCCCCCGGCGGCTAAAATGAACTAGGAATTATGTCTCGCCAGTTAAGGTATTTGATGTGTAGCATTAGTTTGCTTTTATTTACTCTAAAATTTGTGAACAGCAGAGATTTGTACAGTGTTTTGTATTGGTTTGGTGAAGTGCTTCCTTTCAGAATGTAAGGTTCAAAATGCAGACTAGAACTGTCTTTAACAACACCTTTTCCCCCTAACAGCTGGGATCCCTCTTCCTTTTTCTCTCTCCACATGTTGACCCTTTTGTCTTTGATGTGAGATCCTGGATGTCCCTCACTGTTCCTTATCAGTCCTGTTGACATGCCTGAGATAGTTTTCACTGTCATTATCTCTTTACCTGTTTTAGTTCCAAGCCTTCTCTCATTCTTTTCTTTAACTTGGCCTTCCCATTTCTTTCTGTTACACGACATCCTTGTTTACCTTCGGCCTCTACTGACAGGAAATATGTCTGTTTCTCAGATCCTCTCATGTCCACTGTATTTCCCATTCAAAAACCTCGATTTTCTCCTTCCCTGTAATTTGCCTCTCTTTTCTCATGGACTCTTCTCATCTTTTCACTTTTCCTTTTGCTCTTCTATTTCTGATTATTCATAGTTCCTATACTTCTCGCCAAGAGAGAGTATTGAAAGTATGTGTGTTGGCCCTACAATTGTTGACAAAGACATGTTTTAGCATGGACCAATCTTAGTGACTGCCCTATAGACCACATTAACTGAGCTTGATTTTAAATCCCCAAAAATACCCTAGCACTTTTCCAGGAATGAATCTTTGGTTTTACATTATCTAGGTCAGAAAAAAAGAACTGGAAACATTTTTGTCTATTTTTGGCATTTTCTAGGATCCAAACCCAATACTGGGTTGAGAGAGGGATAGTAGTTTTCACTGATGTCTCTATATAACATCAAGCCTTTAAGATAGTTTTTTAAATTAAGGTTTTGTATTAAATTTCAGCTTTCTTTTGAATTTATTTGCTGGTATAGAGTCTTGTTGGGACTGAGTAAGGTGAGTCCATACCTAAGGCAGGAGGAACACCAAATGAAAGACTCAAGTGGGCATTTTAGAATGGCAAGTGGAAAGAATCCCTCTTTGCTACTTTTTAAAACATCTGGTTACAAAATAAGGGGCTAACTGCAAAAGAGAGCCATAATATGGACTGAGGTTTCGACTCAAAGGAAATAAAAAGACTAGAGTGAAAGAAGGTGGAGGGCCAGGTGAGGGGAGATTATAAAGCATCTGTTTGTTGAAATCAGATCATTTTTAGTTGAGGGTGGAATTAATAGGATTGGAGCCACCAAGAAGAAAAAAAAAATCTGATTGCTTTAGATTTCTGGATTCCCAGGTACTTTGGCGTCCAGACCTTCTCCTCTCTCTCTCTCTTGTCCCAGGATAAAGAGGTGGTTAATTAGAAAGCTCTTTACATTATCTCAGGGAGCATTTTCCTGCCTCCCACATATACAGTTCATTATTTCCAAAAATATTTATGAAGCTCCTACATTACCCTGACACTGTTGGAAATGGGTATAAAGAAGAAAGTGTACTTAAGAACTCACTATTTCTATTTAGTAAGGAGCAACAAGAGAAATGGCATGAACCTGAGTGCTAAGTGATTTAACAGAGACATGCACCACATACTGGTGAAGTTGAGGGGAGGTGCATAAAGGAAGAACTCAGGCTCAGCTTGGGGGATCAGGACAATTTTCCAGTAAGAGCTAACTTTGGGGCTGGGCGCGGTGGCTCACAGCTGTAATCCCAGCACTTTGGGAGGCTGAGGCGGGCGGATCACGAGGTCAGGAGATCGAGACCATTCTGGTTAACATGGTGAAACCCCATCTCTACTAAAAATACAAAAAAATTAGCCGGGCGTGGTGGCGGGCGCCTGTAGTCCCAGCTACTCGGGAGGCTGAGGCAGGAGAATGGCGTGAACCCGGGAGGCGGAGCTTGCAGTGAGCCGAGATCGCACCAGTGCACTCCAGCCTGGGTGACAGAGCGAGACTCCGTCTCAAAAAAAGAAAGAAAAGAAAAGAAAAGAGCTAACTTTGAGTAAAAAGGTGAGAATAGGCTTTAAGGCAGAAAAAACATTGGTGCGAAGGCAAAGATCTGGCTTAGCATCGCTATTTGGGGAATGAACTGCCAATAGATCTGCTTGGCCTGTTTGGCTTTAAGGAAGACGGTGTGTGTGGATGTGCTGGAAAGGGAAAAAGTAGATGGGAATCAGAAGATGAAGGGCTTTGGGGGCAGGGGCGGCTTGGAAGAATTTTCCCAAGGGTAGCAACCTGACCAGATTTGTACTTTAGAAAGATCTCCTGGAAGTAAGTGTTGGTTTGGAATCATGACCAATATTAATAAGTAAAAAGAGTACATTGTAGAACAATGTTGTATGTAACCAAACCTAAGAACCATTGATTGTATGACACATTGTGATTTTAGAGATGTTAAAATATGAAAAAAAGTTCCTCCTAAAATAGAATACGGCATAGAGAAATATGGCATGTGTAATAAGATCCTATTTTTAGAAAAAAACTATGTGTATATGTATTTGGGGGTAAAATTTAAGGACTGGATACGGGGTGGCTTTAATTTTTTTAAATAGCCTTATAAACTATTTTACAATGAGAATATGTTATTTTTTAGTTTGAAAAAGACACTAACGAAAAAAAATCCCATAAATGAATATCAACAAAGAAAGAGACAATATCAAGTCTTTAGGCTGTAGGAGGAAGGTGAGGCTGCCCACAGGAAGAATAGTCCAGAAGTTACTGAGATGATCTAAGAAAGTGATGAAAAAGGTCTGAGCTCAGCAGTGGCCAAGAAAGGGAGACCAACAGATGTATTGGAGAAGTGTTCAGTAGATACATGTAATAGGATTTGGAGCCAGAGTAGTCTGAGGATGAGAGACCAGGTTGGCTTACTCCCATGTGTCTAGCTTGAGTGCCTGGATATAGTGCCACCCAACCAACCACTGTGTGTTTTTCTCCATTAGGGAACAGTATACCCTGGGGGGTTAGAAACAGGGAAGGCAGGCACTGAACTGTTCCAGGTTGAGGGTTGGCAGGTTAGGGCATACAAATTAAGCTTGTGGAAGAGTGTAGTGGTATGAATGGATAGTGAAGGAAGTCAGCTCAGAGGGTTAGTGGATGACTGTTACCCACGGACAATTGTTACCATCCGCCTCAGTAGAAAATATAAAAGCAGTCGTTGTTGGAAATGGGAAAGATGATCAATTCAGTTTGGACATATTAAGTTTGAGGTGTCTATGGGCCATAAAGATAGAAATATCTAGGAGGCAGTTGGTAATATAGGTTCGAGGCTCAAGGATGTGTGGCATTAGCATCTATAAATAATGGTCATTTAAACCACAGGCAATAACAAAATTGTTTAGAAAGAGATATATAGGCAGTGGGAAGAAATGAGGTTAGAGGGTGAATCCACATTTACCAAAGACAGAGGAAAAGAAACCTGTCAGGGAGACTTAGAAGGAGCAGCTGGAGGGGAAGAGGAGCACCAAGGAAGGAGGAGGAACAGCTTTCTATGCCAAGATGCCAAGTTAGATAAGACATGAAATATGACCATAGCCTGTTAGGTCACTGGGGCCCAATCTGGAGCAGTTTCACAACAGTGGTAGGGACAGAGACCAGGTCATAGAGTGAGTGGAGTAGAGAGTGGGATGAAAAAAGCCTTGAGCATGAAAGGAAGGAGAAAAGAGAATTCTAGACAAGGAGAATATCAGATCATGTAATGTAAGATTTGTTTTGTATAGTTGTTAGAAGAGATATGAGCATGTCTGTGTGCTGAGGGAAAAGAGCCAGGAGAGGATAAGTTGAGACCTAAAGGAGAGAGTAAATAATTGATGAAACAGGGCTTGGGGTGGGGTTGGAGTCCAGAGTTCAGGTAGAGGGATTCTCTGGGACAGGAGAGAGGAGAGCCATTTTTCCCATTAAGAATTGAGAGAGGAAAAATAGCTATTGTATTCATTAGCATAGGCTAACCTGCTATAAAAATAAACCTTAACTCGTAATGACTCAAAAATAAAGTTTATTTCTCACTTACATCATTTTTAGGGCAGTTTTTAAAGACAGGCAGGCAGCTACTTCCCATGCAGTTATTTAAGGAACAAAGCTGATGGCAGCTCTGCCATCTTTAACACATGGTTTTCATATCATCAAACAGCTTGCCAGAAGGGGAAAGATCACGGTGATGTGCACGTGAAACACTTTTATAGACCAGGCATGGAAGTGGTAGACAATACTAATGCTCAAATTCCAGTGGCAAAAAATTTCATCACATGATACATCTAACTGCAAGGGAGGTTGAGAAATGTAGCGGAGCTGTGTGTCCAGGACGAAGGGAGGAATAGATTCTGGTTAACAGCAGTTCATCTTGGCCATAGCTGTAGATATACATTCACTTTATTTGCACATGGGGAGCAGAAAGCTGAGAGGTTTTATGCATGAAGACCTCCATTTTCCTCATGGTATAGAAAAGGATGCCATTCACTGAGTATGAATATGTACGAGAGAGAAAGAAGCATGAATAAAGTTCATGCATCAGGGCAATTGGGAGAAGCATATAGGATTGCCATTTGGCCAAAGGAACCAACTTATTTTGAAAGTTTATGGTGTCACCAGATCAAACCACTCTGTTATTTTCTCCATGAGGGCACAGTACCCTGGGTGTTTAGAAACAGGAAAGGCAGGCGCTAGACTGTTCCAGGGTTGAGGGTTGGCAGGTGGGGGCATGAAAATTAAGATTTTGGAAGAAGGAAGTGGTATGGATGAATAGTGAAGGAAGTCAGCTCCGAAGGGGCCTAAGAGATAGGGAGAAAAGGTTTGAGGAGGTCTTGGTGGGGTTGAAAAGCAGGCATAAGGGGAGTAAGTGAATATGAGAGCTAGAGGGTTAGGACATTGTGAGCAGAATATCAGTTATTCCCAGGTCTTGAGGCTTGAGGTTTCTAAAGTGGAATAGTTTGGGAGTGATGACAAGGTTCAGAGTGTGACCACATGAATGAAGCATGGTGGAGGGGAGAGGCATATTGAAGATGACGATACCATAGAATGGTGAGACCAAGTGTTGAATGAGTCTTATACAGGGATACAGAGTTATCTAGGATGGAGAGGACAACAAAAATTGTCTAAGTCCTTAGTACTGTGGTATGAGGAACACTGATGGCATTCTGCCAGGAGTATTTGCTCTGCTTCTCATAAACACATAGTGATGAGGAGCAAATAGTGTAATAATGTAGTGATTTACACATGTGGGTCATGTTCCAGACCACACTTCTTTATCAGATCATCAGAACAAGTATGGGAAGTGTGTAGAACAGAGATCATTACTGTTATGGATGAAATGTTTGTGATCCTCTAAATTCACATGTTGTACATCCTAACCCCCAATGTGATGGTATCAGGAGATGGGGCCATTGGGAAGTAATTAGCTTATGAAGGTGGAGCCCTTATGAATAGGCTTTGTACCCTTATAAAAGAGAACCCACAGAGTTCCCCCAGCCCTTTCTGCCATGTGAGGGCACAGTGACAAGACAGCTGTCTATGAGCCAAGAAGTGGGCCTTCCCTAGACACCAAATCTGCCAACATCTCGATCTTGTACTTCTCAGCCTCCAGAACTATGAGGGATAAATGTTTGTTGTTTAAGCCACCAAGTCTATGGTATTATGTTAAAACAGCCTGAACAAACTAACTCAATTATCTTGCAGAAAGCAGCTCTCCTTGCTATTAATAAGTCTGTATTTCTTGTAGGATGTTCTGATGAGCTTATTCTTTGCCTTCCATCCAAACCTCTACTGTGGATGTGGAGTGATATCACCACTCAGGAAGGTGGAACTGCCCAGTGTTAATCATCCAGGTCAGTGGGTAGATCCCCAGGTGATATAGTTTGGATGTTTATCCCCTCGAAGTCTAATGTTGAAATTCGATCCCCAGTGTTGGAGGTGGGGCCTCTGGGAGGTGTATGTGTCATAGGGGTAGATTCCTGATGAATGGCTTGGTGCCTTTCTCATGGTAATGAGAAAGTTCTTGCTCTATTGGTTCACACCAGAACTGACTGTTAAAAAGAGCCTGGCATCACCTTCCCTCTCTCTTGCTTCCTTTCTCACCATGTGACACACTGGCTCCCTTTGCCTTCTGCCATGAGTAAAGGCTCCTGAGGCCTCACCAGAAGCTGAGCAGATGCTGGCACCATGTGTCTTGTACAGCCTGCAGAACCATGAGCCTAATAAACCTCTTTTCTTTATAAATTACCCAGTCTCAGGTATTCCTTTATAACAATGCAAAATGGACTAACACTCCAGGTGAAACCATAGCAAAGGTAGAATGTAGAAATGCAGGAGAGAAAACCAGGGGGCTTTCCAACCCTCTGTCCTCACTGTCCTTTGTTCAGGTTTGGATTTCCACAAGTCTAGACATTCTGACATAGCAAGGGAAATGCATTTTCATGCTGAACTACAAGCTGAAGTTGGGGATTCTAATTTATGTGCCAGACAATCTAATGATATGGTGCTTCCTGCATTTACTTCCCTTCTCTTATTTGAACCTTTATTTATTTATTCATCAAATATTAATTGAGGGTCCACCAGGTGTATGCACTTTTCTGAGGCTGGGAACACAGTGGTAAACCAAACAGATAAAATCACTGCTCTCAGAAAGTTTACATTCTAGTGAGAAAGAAACAGACAATAGACAGAAAATAAACAAGGAAATATCAGTAGCAAAAAATGCTCAGATGCAAAAGCCAGCTGATATGATAGAGGCTGACTAGAGAGCTATTCTAGCAAGGACAGGCAAGGAAGGCCTTTGTTAGAACATAAAAATAAGCAGAGACCACAACGATGAGAAGAATGCAGCCAAGTGAAGATGGGGAGGAGGGCACAGGATGGAATGAGCCTTCCAGACAGAGGGAACTGCTGAGGTTACATCAGAAATGAGCATGGTTTCACCTCTGATTCTTTTGATAAAGATAGATAGATTAGATAGATAGATAGATAGATAGATAGATAGATAGATAGATAGATAGAAAAAGAAATAAGCTTGGTGTGTTTGAGGAACAGAAAGCAATCCAGCCTCGAATCTGGAGCATGATGAGCAAGGAAAGTGTGGGGTGAGGTCAGACAGTAAGCAGGATCTGGGTCTTGCAGGGCCTAATGGGGTTAGAGTTTCAATCTAAGTGTGATAGGAAGCCATTAGACGTTTATAACCAAGAGAGTGACACATAATTTATGTAGTAAACAGACCATCTGGCTGCTGTGTGGAGAGTAGATTGTAGGGGATATTAAAGTAGGAATAGAAAATCCAGCTGAGAAACTACCACAGAAGGGGAGGTAAGAGATGGCAGTGGCTTGGAATATTAAGGCATCAGATGTGGAGAAAGATTGAGATTCGCAAAATGTTCCAGAGGTAGAACTAAGAGAGTTTGCTGATGGATTGATTTCTTAGGCTGTTCTTACATTGCTATAAAGAAATACCTGAAACTGGATAATTTATAAGAAAAAGTTTAATTGGCTCACAGTTCTATAGGCTTTACAGGAAGCATGGTGCTGGCATCTGCTTGGCTTCTAGGGAGGCCCCAGGAAGCTTCCTATCATGGTGGAAGGCTAAAGGGGAGCAGGCACCTCAAGTGGCAAAAGCAGGAGCAAGAGAGTGGGAGGGTGAGGGGGGTCCACACAACCTTTAAATGACCAGATCTCGTGAGAACTTACTCACTATCATGAAGACAGCACCAAGCCATGAGAGATCCATCCCGTGATCCAATCACCTCCCACCGGCCCCCACTTCCAGCACTGGGGATTACAATTCAACCTGAGATTTGGGCGGGTACAGATATCCAAACTATATCAATTGGATATAAGTTTACCAAGATTGAGAATGTTGCAGGAAGAACTGGTTTGGGAGCAGGAAGTCAAGCATCCCATTTTGGAAATGTTATATTTGAATGACCATTAGATATCTAAGTAATAATCTAGAGCAAGCAATTGGACATATAAGTCTGGAGCTCAGGAGTAGGTCAGAGCTAGAGGTATAAATATGAGTCTTTGGCTTTGAGGTGGTATTTTAAAGCTATGGGATTAAATGAATGTATCTATGGAAGAAATCTAGAAAGAAGAGAAAAGTCCTATGTCCAGCTCCAACATGAGGGGTCCATCTTTAGTAGTATCTTGCATAAATATTATAAGCTGTCTCAACCATACTATGGCAATGAGAGAAACTGTAAAATCCATGCTTTGTACCCCTAAAGCCAGTTTGCTGATTGTGGCTCCAGCAGACATTAGTGTGAGTAACCTTATACCTCAAGAATAAGGTTAGTTTTAAGATCTGGAGTAAAAGACTTTCCTCCATCTTGTGGAAAGTCTTCCTCTGTTACCAACTTTAGAACATATGGGTTTAAAATTTTTTAAAGGCATCAGCAGGTTTTCTATGTGTATCCTGATTTTACATGTGGAAAAACCAAGTTTCAAAGTTTAATGGTGTCTTAGCCCATTCAGTCTGCTATAACAAAATACTATAAATTGGGTGGCTTTTAAACAATAGAAATTTGTTTCTCACATTTCTGGAGACTGGGAAGTCCAAGATCAAGGTTGCAGCAGATTTGGTGTCTGCTGAGGACCTACCCTCTGGCTCATAAATAGTACCTTCTATATGAGTCTTCAGTTGGTGGAAGGGAAAACTCTGGTCTCTTCAGCCCCTTATAAGGGCCCTAATCCCACTCATGAGGACTCCACCCTCATGACCCAATTACCTCAAAAAGGCACCACTTCCTAATACCATTACATTGGGATATTTGAATCAAGTTGACTTCAAATCTATTTTCATTCTTCTTTCAGCTTTCTGTAGTAATTCTTGTGTTCTTCCTGAGTAACTCTATCTCCTCAGATTCAATCGCTGCTTATATTCTTATGATTCCCAAATATATATGTATAGTTCACCTAGAAAAAGCATAGACTTTCAAGCAATTTTGTCATCTCGGCTCTGTTCCTATCTCCTTAAATTTGGCCAATTTCAAACCTCTCTGGGCCTCAGTCTGTTCATTTGTACAATGGGGGAATTAGATTAGTTGATTCTGAAGTCCTTTCCAGTGCTCACATTCTGATTTTAAATTTGCTGCTTCTTCTAATAATGTTAATAGTAATAATGACATTTATTGCATATGCAGTGCCAGACATTGAGCCAAGTGCTTTACAGGTGTTAATATACTTAGTACTCCTAATAGCATCCTATGAGATAGGAGCTATTATTATTTTTATTTTATAGTTGAGGAGACCAAGATCCAGATAATGTAATTTCTCGCTATTTTGTAATGAATAAGTAAGTGGCAGAGGCAGGATTCAAACCCAGAGGGTTTTAGTCTGGAGTCATCATCACTTAGTTCCAGCTCTGTACTTGTTTCTCTTCAAAGACCCTGAATCCTGTTCTGCCTTCTCACCTTAGCCCGACTTGACTTCTGCCCCTCAAGCGCAGATCCTGACTTCTTGTGTTACCTCTTTCCTGTCTATCTTTATCCTCTTTCTCCCCTATCTCTCCTGGCTATTCTTTCCTTCCTACACAAAAGAAAAGAAAAGCAAAACCAAAAAAGAGTGCCTCCCTCAGTCACTGCCTTAGCCCAGCCTCATTATTCTGTGCAGATGTCCAGATGTCACCTCCTCCCAGGGATCTTTGCTGAACTCCTTGGCTAGGTCAGCTTTCCATCTCCACATACCTCCAGGCATTTCCACTGGGAGAAAGTTAGGTTTGAGATGCCCATTAGACATTAAATAGAGATGACCAGTGTCTGAACTGTGTTGCCCCCTCATCCAGAACAGGGGCTCATGATGGTGGGACTGTGTTTGGTTCACCACTAGCAAAGACTTTGTTGTGAAGAGGACTTGGAATAACAAAATGTATTTGTTTCATGGAGCTGCTGTAATGCAGTATCACAAACTGTGTTCCTTAAAATAATGGGAATTTATTTTCTCACAGTTCTAGAGTCCAGACATTGGAAATGGAAGTGTTGGCAGGGCTGTTCTCCCTCTGGAGACCCCAAGAGAGAATCCTTTTCCTCTTCCAGCTTCTGACAGCTGTCTTCATTCGTCAGCTTCCTTGGCTTGTGGCCACATCACTCCAATCTCTTGCTCCATCTTCATGTGGCCTTCTTCTCTTCTCCTGGATTAAAGATAAACTAAAAATAAGATCCTTAATTTAATTATATCTGCAAACCTTTACCTTTTCACAAATAAGATAGCATTCACAGTTCTAGTGATTTAGACATGGACACATCTTTTGGGGGCCATCATTCAACTCGCTATACAAGAAAACTGAAAGAAGTTCAGGGATGTCCTTCTCCAACCCCTCCCCTTCTCCCTTGAGTCTGGCTAAATTAAATTTCCTTCAAGATTCAGCTCAGCTGTCACGAAATCAAGGGAGTCATCCTTGACCCATACCCCCAGTCTCAGCACGTGTTCCTCCTATAATAATAATAGCTGTTGTATATTCAACACTGTTTTAAGGGCTTTATGTGTATGAACTCATTAATTCTTGCTGCAAACCTATGGGTAACCTCATTACTATCCTTATTTTACTGAATCCTAATAGTCTGTTGTGTTGTCTCTGTCCCCTACTAGACCTCCTCCAGGGCAGAAACCAACCACTTTTTTATCTCTGTGCCCCTAACACTCACCGCAGTACATCCAGGCTCTCTAGGAAGGCGGATGGGTTGAATAAATGACTGAATAAGAGATAGTTTGGTAATAGACTGGGGACACTTTTGAGTATCAAATTAAGACATTTGGAGAAATCCATCTCTGAGATCACAGGAGGCCAACAGAGTTTTAAAGCCAAGAAGTGATAGAAGGTACCCCTCTTTCAAATATATCCTCTTCTTGGGAGAAATCACATCAAATATTGTTTTAATTACATGTAGTTCTACCTGGGCCTTTCTACCACACTTTAGCCTCATATTTCTTGCTTCTTACTGGGTCTTTCTTGGCCCTAAATCAGCATGTCCAGACTAGCCCTCATTATCTTTCCATTCTACCAAAGTCATTCTTCCTACATTACAGAGCTCACAGGTGTTCAACTAGACCATGTGAATTTATCCCAAGCACTTACCTCACCTGCCCTGCCAACTCTATCTTCTGAACTTTATCTCAGATCCATTCCCTTGGCCACTGCCGCATTTTGGGCTCTTGCGTCTTTCACCTGGACTATTGCTGTAGCCTCCTTATCAAACTTGCTGCTTTAGTCTTTTCCAACTCCAGTCCATCCTCTATTGTACTGCTCATCTTATAACCCTAAAAGCCAGATCAGATTATATTACTCTCTTGATAAAACAACAAGCAAACAAACCCCAAAACAATTTTGCAATGGTTATTCATTGCTTACAGGATCAAGATCTTCAAGATGTAGCTATGTCTTAATTCATCTGGGCTGCTATAACAAAATATGATAAACTGGGCAGCTTCAAAGCAATGGAAATTTAATTCTCACAGCTCTGGAGACTGGAAAGTCCAAGATTAAAATGCCAGCAGATTCAGTGACTGCTGAGGACCCATTTTCTGGTTCATAGATGGTGTCTTCTAGCTATGTCTTTACATGATAGAAGGGGCAAGGTAGTTCTCTGGGTTCTCCGAGTGCATAAATTCCATTCATGAGGGCTCTGCCCCCATGACCTCCTAATTCCATCCCATTGGTGATTAGGTTACAGAATGTGAATTTTGGGGGGATACAAACATTCAAACCATAGCAAGCTACAACCTAGTTTTTCTCCCTATTCATGAATCATTTGCCTCCTTGGTGAAGATTAATTTAGTTAAAAGTAGATAATATAATCTGTAAATCCACTTAACAAGCATACAAATAGCAATAAAGTTATAATATATACTGAAATCATTTCTTACAAAGAAACCATAGATTAAAGATAATGCTGAACTCCAAGCCCAAGCAAACAATACTGCAAGCCCAGGGGATTGGCACATACACCTAGTATGTGCCTTCAGCAATGTTAAACTTAAAACAATAACTGCCTAGCCATATCTGAAAATAATTGATCTGCAAACTTTAAATTATGGAAAATGCCATTTATAATAGAAATTTACATGATCCCTCTTTAATGATGAGCTCCTCCTTAAGCATATACAGTCATGTGTTCCTTAACAGGGTTATGTTCTCAGAAATATGTCAGGAGATTTTGTTTTTGTGAAAACATCGTAGAGTATATTTACACAAACCTAGATGGTATAGCTTACTACACATCTAGGCTATGTGGTATAGCTTATTGCTCCTAGGCTGCAAGCCTTTATATCATGTTACTACACTGACTAGTAAGACAGAAAACAGTAGCACAACAATAAGTATATGTGTGATAGAAATTTTTCTGCTCCATTATAAGTTTATGGGACCACCATCGTATATGCAGTCTATTGCTAACTGAATCATCATTACGTAGCAATGATTGCTGATATACATATAGACAAATTTCATTTATGTTTCCTATACACATAGCCCAAAAGTAATTTTATATAATATTTTTCATAATTTTGTGCATGCAACAGATTTGACTGTGACTTGCACATATGTTTAATATATATTAACACATATATACATGTTATATATTTTAAATGTATACATACATTTAATTATATATTTTAAATGTATACATACATTTAATTATATATTTTAAATGTATACATACATTTAATTATATATTTTAAATGTATACATACATTTAATTATATATTTTAAATGTATACATACATTTAATTATATATTTTAAATGTATACATACATTTAATTATATATTTTAAATGTATACATACATTTAATTATATATTTTAAATGTATACATACATTTAATTATATATTTTAAATGTATACATACATTTAATTATATATTTTAAATGTATACATACATTTAATTATATATTTTAAATGTATACATACATTTAATTATATATTTTAAATGTATACATACATTTAATTATATATTTTAAATGTATACATACATTTAATTATATATTTTAAATGTATACATACATTTAATTATATATTTTAAATGTATACATACATTTAATTATATATTTTAAATGTATACATACATTTAATTATATATTAAATTAAATGTATGTACTATATATTCATATTTTATATATTTATAGCCATATAATATTCATGTTCAATATTATATTCAATATAATGAATATATATATTAAAAAAGTGAAACAACCCATCAATCTCTCTTTCTTTCTCTCTTTCTCTCTCTCTCTCTCTCTATATATATATCTTATTTAATTTTAAGTAAGAAGTTGAGACTTCTTTAAGACTAAATAATGCCAGGTTGGGATATTTTAAATGTATACATACATTTAATTATGTATTAAATTAAATGTATGTACTATATTAAATTAAATGTATGTACTATGTACTCATATTTTATATATTTATAGCCATATAATATTCATGTTCAATATTATATTCAATATAATGAATATATATATAAAAAAAGTGAAACAGCCCATCAATCTCTCTCTCTCTCTCTCTCTCTCTATATATATATATATATCTTATTTAATTTTAAGTAAGAAGATGAGACTTCTTTAAGACTAAATAATGCCAGGTTGGGAGAGACATAGCTACAGGTTATTGGGAGAGAACCAGACCTTCCACCGATTAGAAGTTGAGCATTCCTTATCCAAATATCTGAAATCTAAAATCCTCCAAAATCCAAAGCTTTTGAGCACAGACCTCATACCACAAGTGGAAAATTCCATATCCGACCTCATGTGACAAGTTGCAGTCAAAACATTGTTGCATGCACAAAATTATTTAAAATATTATATAAAATTACCTCAGGCTATGTGTTTAAGAAACATAAATGAAATTTATGTTTAGACTTGGGTCCCATCCTCAAGATATTGCATTATGTATATGCAAATATTTCAATATTCAAAAAAAATTTGAAATCTGAAACACTTCTGATCCAAGCATTTTATGTAGGGATACTCAACTTGCAGCAGTCATTCACCATTCCTCCCTACCCCCAGCCACCAGTAATCTACTTTCCTTTATTATGGATTTGCCTATTCTGCACATTATATATAAATAGGAATCATAAACTATATGGTCATTTGTGATTGGCTTCCTTCATGTTTTCTTCAAGTTTCAACTATGTTGTACCATGGATCAGTAGATCATTTCTTTTTATTGTCAAATAATATTCCGTTGTGTAGATATACCATATTTTGTTTATCCATTCATCTATCAATAGACTGACGGGCTGTTTCACTTTTTGGCTATAATGAATAATGCTACCAGGAGCATTCATGTAGAAGTTTTTGTGTGAACATATGTTTTCATTTCTCTTGGTTATACACCTAGGAGTAGAGTTGCTGTGTCATTTGGTATCTCTATATTTAACCTTTTGCAGAGTCGCCACACTGTTTTCCATATTCGTAGCACCATTTTACATTCCCACCAGTAGTGGATTCAAGAGCACCAGATCTTACATTTTCACTTATGAAGGAACCAAAACTCTCCTCTAGGCTCAATTTTTTAAAACCTGGGAAAGGATTTTACTTCGCCTGGCCTGTGACCAATGCAGACCTGTTTTCTCATCTCTGTAGCTAGAGAAGGGTCACCTAAGAAGATGGCCATCTAACACATGGGTGTGGGAAGGAGTTTCCCTGGAAAAGTGATATACTGGGCAGACAAGAATAGATGTCTGCCACAGAAGCCTAAAAGTTAAGGATAGCACCACCCCTTAAGGATAACTGTAAATGTGTAGGAGCAATTGTAAATGTGATACAATGACTGGGAGGGTAATAATGGCATTTAGATAGTGTCTTGGACCCGGAGGTATAAATGTCCTGAAATATGCAAGACAGTTCCCATTCAATAAAGATTTGTCCGCCCAAAGGCCAACAGTGCTCCAGTTGATAAAATCAGTTCTGTAATAATAAACTCCCCATTTTTCAGTTGGCAACATGTCTATCCAAAATAAAGATTTTATTTCCTAGTCTCCCTTTGCAGCCAGATGTGGCAGTGTGATTAAGTTCTGGCCAATGGAATGTAAGCAGAAGTGTTGTGTGCAACTTTTCACAAGGATCCCTGGAGAGAGAGGTTATGCCCTTCTTTTCGCCTTTCTTCCTCCAACCCCCCAAACACTAGCTGGAATGCAGATATGATGGCTGGTGCTGGAATAGTCATCTAGATTATGAATAAAAACTCCACTTTGAGAAATAGTGGAAAAACAAGATGGGAGGAATCTGGATATATGATGATTGCAGTCATCCCAACTTCGGGCTGTCCCTGGTTAGGTGTGAAACAAACTTCTATTTTAATAAGGCACAATTTGTCTTCTATCACTTTTAGCTGAACCAAATCCTAACAAATCTAACCATATACTATGTGCCAGGCACCTTCTCCACTGTCTTACTTGTATTCTCATTTACTATTCATACTTTCCCTGTGCCCCCCATAAACCACAATGCATACAGGTCTGCCTGCTTGCAAGCCACAGTACTCTTGATGCAAATATGTATTGCAACAAATAACATTTATTGAGCCCTTACTATATGCCAAGTACTGTCTCATGAAAGCACTTTATATGCATTAACTCAATGATTTCCCATCAAACCAATAAGATAAGTACCCTTACCCCCACCTCATTTTGAGATGAAAACACTGAGGCTCAGAAAAATTAAGTAACTAGCCTGAGTTCACCTAGATTTTACATGAGAGACACTCTGTCTCCAGAGCCCCTTTCTATAATTATGCTGCCCAGATAGCAACAAATTAACAAAACCCAGAACAAACTGATAATGATAAAACTAAAGTGACTGTAATTTACAATTAATAAGCAAGAAGAACTGAAATCAGAACCTAAACTACCTCAGTATAACAGTGACGATGATGATGATGATTATGATACATGATAAGAAAGTGGCCTTTTGAAATTTGGAGAAAAACCAACTATCTGCATATGTGCATTGGCCAAGCATTTTTCTGGCTGCTGGACTTTTTAGTAGAGTGCAAAATTAGAATTCTAATCCTTAAATATGTGCCAATTGTAGTATATAGAGACCAAATTTCAATAACTTACTAATAAATACTCGTTAGCTACATGTAAAAAGGAAGGTCTGTGGAATCACACATCATTCAGATATATGAATAAAGATGTGCATTTGTTGAAATTAATGTACAGTCTGTCAGGAGGGCCTATGGACCTTACTTTGAGAATCATATTTATAAAATGCTGTATGTGAAATGAAGAATCTTGTGTTAAAGCCATAGCCCTCTGTTTCTATTCATATATGAGATATATATCATAACTATATTAGGGTTCTCTAGAAGGACAGAACTAATAGGACACACACACATACACACACACACACACACATATATATAAAGGGGAGTTTATTAAGTATAAACTTACACAATCACAAGGTCCCACAATAGGTCGTCTGCAAGCTTAAGGAGAAAGCAGAGCCAGTCTGAGTCTCAAAACTGAAGAACTTGGGAGTTGGATGTTCGAGGGCAGGAAGCATCCAGCATGGGAGAAAGATGCAAGGCCCATCTCGGCTTTTCACATTTTTCTGCCTGCTTTATATTCACTGGAAGCTGATTAGATGGTGCCCACCACATTAAGGATGGATCTGCCTTCCCCAGTCCACTGACTCAAATGTGAATCTCCTTTGGCAACACCCTCACAGACATAGCCAGGATTAATACTTTGTATCTTTCAATCCAATCAAGTTGACATTCAGTATTAACCATCACAATACCAGTTTGAAGCTTAGGGCATTAAATGTTCTGAGATGATTAAATTCAATGAACACTGATTGTATACCCACTACTTGTGACTGCATGGCATCAGGGATAAAATGATGACTAAAAGTGATCCTTGCCCTCCAGAAACTTGTAATCTACTAGAGGAGACATCAACAAGACCAGTAAAACCCAAGGGCAGATGTGCCATAATAGAGGTATGTTCTAAAGGAAGAGTGAGGAGAGTGATTATTGGTGTCTCTGGATATTGGAGAAGGCTTGAACTATCATTAGGATTCTGCCAAATGGAGAAGAGAAACCAGACTGAGAGACAAACAGCAACAAAACACAAATCTGGCCGGGTGTGGTGGCTCACCCCTGTAATCCCAGCACTTCGGGAGGCTGAGGCGGACGGATCACCTGAGGTCAGGCGTTCGAGACCAGCCTGGCTGACATGGCAAAACCCCATCTCTACTGAAAATACAAAAATTAGCTGGGCATGATGGTGATGCCTGTAATCCTAGCTACTTGGGAGGCTGAGGCAGGGAGAATTGCTTGAACCCGGGAGGTGGAGGTTGCAGTGAGCAAAGATCATGCCATTGCACTCCAGCCTAGGTGACACAGTGAGCCTCCGTCTCAAAAAACAAACAAACCAAAAAAAGGGACAAAGTTATGGAAAAACTGTAACAGGCTTACGGAGTGCCAAGTAGTTGAGGGCAATTTATTTACAGGCATATCTCAGAGATATTGCACATTCAGTTCCAGGACACTGCACTAAAGCAAGTCACACAAATTTTTTGGTTTTCCAGTGCTTTTAAATGTTATGTTTACAGTATACTGTAGTCTATTAAGTGTGTGATAGCATTATGTCTAAAAAAAACAATTTACATACTTTGACTAAAAAATGCTTGCTGCAAAGATACTAATGATCATATGAGCTTTCAGAGAGTCAAGATCTTTTTGCTGGTGTAGGTTCTTAGTGTTGAAGGCTACTGACTGATCAAGGTGGTGGTTGCTGAAGGCTGAGTTGGCTGTGGCAATTTCTTAAAATAAGACAACAATGAGGTTTGCCACATTGATTGCCTCTTCCTTTCACAGAAGATTTCTCTGTAGCATGTGATGCTGTTTGATAGCATTTTACCCAGAGTAGAATGTCTTTCAAAATTGGAGTTGATCCTCTCAAAGTCTACCACTGCTTTATCAACTAAGTTCATGTAATATTCTAGATCCTTTGTTGTCATTTCACCAATGTTCACGGCATCTTCATCAGGAGTACATTCCATGTCAGGAAACCACTTTCTTTGCTCATCTATAAGAAAAAACTCCTTATCTGGTCAAGTTTTATCATGAGATTGCAACAATTCAGTCACATCTTCAGGCTCTACTTCTGGTTCTCTTGCTATTTCATCACATATGCAGTTACTTCCTTCACTAAAGTCTTCAACTTCTCAAAGTTATCCATGAGGGTTGGAATCAACTTCTTCCAAACTTCTGGTCATGCTGATATTTTGATTTCCTCCTATGTATCACAAATTGTTCTTAATGGCATCTAGAATGATGAATTCTTTCCAAAGGTTTCCAGTTTACTCTGCCCAGATCCATCAGAGGAATTACTATCTATGGCAGCTATAGCCTTCCTGCCTGCTTCTTTCTTTCCTTCCTTCCTTCCTTCCTTCCTTCCATCCTTCCTTCCTTCCTTCCATCCTTCCTTCCTTCCTTCCCTCCTTCCCTCCTTTCTTCCTTTCTTTCTTCTGGGTCTGGCTCTATTGCCTAGGCTGGTGTACAGTGGCATGATCTTAGCTCACTGCAACTTCTGACTCCTGGGCTCAAGCCATCATTCTACCTCAGCCTCCTGAGTAGCTGGGACTACAGGTGCATGTCACCACGCCTGGCTAATTGTTGTATTTTTTGTAGAGATGAGGTTTTGCCATGTTGCCCAGGCTGATCTTGAACTCCTGAGCTCAAGTGATCTGCCCATCATGTCCTCCCAAAGTGCTGGGATGTGAACCACTGCTCTGGCCATGAAATATATTTCTTAAATAATAAAACCTTAAAGTCAAAATTACTCCTTGATCCATGGGCTGTGGAATGGATGTTGTGTTAATAGGCATGAAAACAACATTAAGCTCCTTGTACATCTCCATTAGAGCTCTTGGTTGACCAGGTGCACTGCCAATTAACAATAATATTTTGAAAGGGATCTTTTTTTCTAAGTGCTAAGTCTCAACAAGGTACTCAAAATATTCAGTAAAGCATGCTGTAAATAGATGTGCTGTCATCTAGGCTTTGTTGTTCCATTTATAGAGGACAGGCAGAGTAGATTTAGCATACTCTTAAGGGCCCTAGGATTTTTGGAATGGTAAATGAACATTGGCTTCAACTTCAAATCACCAGCTACATTAGCCCCTAACAAGGGTCAGCTTGTTCTTTGAAGCTTTGAAGCCAGGCATTGACTCCTCTCTAGCTATGAAAGTCCTAGATGGCATCTTCTTCCAACAGAAGGCTGTTTCATCTACATCGAAAAATTGGTTTTCTAGTGTAGCCACCTTCAATCATCTGAAGTAGATCTTCTGGATAACCCGCTACAGCTTCTATATCAGCACTTGCTGCTTCACCTTACATTTTCATGTTATGAAGACAACTTCTTTCCTTAAGCCTCATGAACCAACCTCTGTTAGCTTCAAACTTTTCTTCTGCAGCTTCCTCACCTCTCTCAGCCTTCATAGAATTGAAGAGAATTAGGGCTGTGTTCTGGATTAGGCTTTAACTTAAGGAAATGTTATGGCTGCTTTTATCTTCTATCCAGACCAATAAAACCTTCTCCATATCAGCAGTAAGATTGTTTTTCTTTCTTATCATTTGTGTGTTCACTGGAGTAGCACTTTGAATTTTCTTCAATAACTTTTCATTTGCATTCACAACTTGGATGTTTGACACAAGAGGCCCAGCTGTCAGCTTGGCTTGCTTGCTCTCTCTCTCTCTCTCTCTTTCTCCTTTCCCCCCTTTATTTCTTGCTTTATACAGACAGAATTTCACTCTGTCACTCAGGCTGGAGTGCACTATCATAGATAGCTCACCACAGCCTCAAACTCCTGGGCTCAAGGGATCCTCCCACCCTAGCCTCCTGAATAGCTGGGACTATAGGCATGTGCCACCACCCCCAGCTAATGTTTTATTTTTTTACAGAGACAAGGTCTCACTTTGTGGCTCAGGCTGGTTTTGAACTCCTGGCTTCAAGCAATCCTGCCACCTCAACCTCCCAAAGTGCTGAGGTTACAGGCATGTTCCACTGTACCTTAGCTTTCTACATGCTTTTCCCACTAAGCTTAATCATTTCTAGCTTTTGATTTAAAGTGAGACATGAGAATCTTCCTTTCTCTTGAACACTTAGAGGCCATTGTAGGGTTATTACTTGGCCTGATTTTAATACTGTTGTATCTCAGGGAATAGGGAGGTCTGAGAAGAGAAAGAGAGATGGAGGAACAGCTGGTCGGTGGAACAGTCAGAACACACACAACATTTATCAATTTCACCATCGTATATGGGTGTGGCTTGTGGTACCCTAAGACAATTACAATAGTAACATCAAAGATCACTGGGCTGGGCACGGTGGCTCCTGCCTGTAATCCTAGCACTTTGCAAGGCCAAGGCGGGCGGATCACCTGAGGTCAGGAGTTTGAGACCAGCCTGGCCAACATGGTGAAACCCCATTTCTACTAAAAATACAAAGATTAGCCAGGCATGGTGACAAGCGCCTGTAATCTCAGCTCCTCATGAGGCTGAGGCACGAGAATGGCTTGAACCCAGGAAGCAGAAGTTGCAGTGGGCTGAGATCATGCCATTGCACTCCAGTCTGGGCAACAGAGTAAGACTGTCTCAAAAACAAACAAAACAAAACAAAACAAAACAAAACAAAACAAAAAAAACCCAAAGATCACTGATAGTGGATCACCATTACAGATATAATAATAATGAAGAAGTTTGAGAAATTGTGAGAATTACCAAAATGTGACACAGAGACACAAATGAGCCCAAGCTATTGGAAAAATAGCACCAATAGACTCGTTTGATGTATGATTGCCTGCCACAAACCTTCAATTTGCGGAATATGCAATATCTGTGAAATGCAATAAAGCAAAGCCCAATAAAATGAGGTATGGGCCAGGAATGACATCTCATGCCTATAATTCCAGCACTTTCGGAGGCTGAGGCAGGAAGATTGCTTAAGCCCAGGAGTTCGAGACCAGCCTGGGCAACATAGGGAGACCTCATCTCTACAAAAAATTAACATTTAAAAATTAGCCACATGTGTTGTCTTACACCTGTGGGCCCAGCTACTCAAGAGGCGGAGGTGGGAGGATCACTTGAGCCTGGGAGTTTGAGACTGTAGTGAGCTGTGATCATACCGCAGCAGTCCAGCCAAGGTGACAGAGAGAGACCCTGTCTCAGAAAAAAAAAAAAAAAAAGCATGACTGAACTTTAAATTACGTGCATGTACTTCTATTATAATGTTATGTACATTATTAAAGCAAACATATAGAAATTATACAAGGAAATAAGGCAAAAAAAATTGTAAAGATATTGCTAATCATAATGGATTCTCCCACTATACCCAGCTAATATAACAAGCCTTAGTGGGGTGTGTTTGTTTGTTTGTTTGTTTTTAGACTGTCACCCAGGCTAGAGTGCAGTGGCATGATTTCAGTTCTCTGCAATCTCCACCTTCTGGGTTCAAGCAATTCTCCTACCTCATCCTCCCAAGTAGCTGGGATTACAGGCATGCGCCACCATGCCCAGCTAATTTTTGTATTTTTAGTAGAGACAGGGTTTCACCATGTTGGCCAGGCTGGTCTCGAACTCCTGACCTCAAGTGATCCACTCCCCCCTCGGCCTCCGAAAGTACTGGGATTAGAGGCGTGAGCCACTGTGCCCAGCCCCTTAGTGGGGTTTTGCTATGGACTAGCGATGTTGTAGCTGTTGTAATGTTGTAGCACAACTCATTACTCATGTGTTTGTGGTGATACTGGTGGTAAAAAAAGAAACCTGTGCTGCCAGTTGTATAAAAGTCTAGCACATACAATTATGTATAGCACATATGCCTGTTATTGATAATAATACTTGATCATGTTACTGTTCTATGTATTTATTATACTATACTTTTTAGCATTATTTTAGAGTGTATTTCTTCTACTTATATGTAAAAAATGTTTACTGTAAACAGCCTCTGGCAGGTCCTTCAAGAGATATACCAGAAGGAGGCATGGTTATCATAGGAGGTAACAGCTCCATGCATGTTATTGCCACCAAAGACCTTCCAGTGGGATGAGATGTGGAAGTGGAAGACAGAGATATTGATCATCCTGCACCATGTGTAGGCCTAGACTAATCTGTATGTTTGTGTCTTAGTTTTTAACAGAAACATTTAAAAAGTTTAAAAAATTTAATAGAACAAACGTATAGGATAAGGTTATAAAGAAAATGATTTTTGTACAGATGTATAATTTGTATTTTAAGCTAAGTATTATTACAAGTCAAAAAGTTTTTAAAAATGTAAAAGTTTATAAAGCAAAAAAGTTACAGTAAGTAAAGTTAATATATTGTTGAAGAAATAAAAAATTTAAAAATAAATTTAGTGTAGCCTAAGTGTGTAGCATTTATAAAGTCTACCATAGTATACAGTATACAGTAATATCCTGGGCCTTCACATTCACTCACCACTCACTCACTGACTCACTCAGAGCAACTTCCAGTCCTGCAAGCTCCATGTATGGTAAGTGCCCTATACAGATGTGCCATTCATCTTTGATACAGTGTTTTATTGTACCTTTTCTATGCCTAGATATGTTTAGATACACAAATATTTGCCATTGTGTTACAGTCACTTACAGTATTCAGTACAGTCACATGCTGTACAGGTTTGTAGCCTAGGAGCAACAGGCTATACCATATGGCTTAAGTGTTTAGTAGGCCATACATACCATCTAGGTTTGCATAAGTGCACTATACTCGGTGATGTTCACACGATGACAAAAGTCATCTAACAATGCATTTCTCAGAATTATCCCTGTTGTTAAGCAACGTGTGACTATAATACTACTATACTGCCAGTGTATCACCTTGAGAACAAGAGACATATGACTGTGTACTTGATCTTTGTCTCTGGTTCCTCCTAAAACCTTTGGAATTTCCGGAGTGATAGGAGTTTCTTATCATAATAAGCTCCTTTTAACCATACCTGAATTTACGCTAAGGAGGTGACTCAAGATAGACTTTTAGATAGTTTCAAGGGAGGGGCTGGTTATGTCAGGAAGACTTGGCACATAATTAGAAGGTTGGAGCTTTCAGTCCCATCCCTCCATATCTGGGGAGGGGAGAGGGACTGGAGACTGAGACCAATCACAATGGCTTAATCAATCAATGGTTTAAACAATGGTCAGTGGTTTACTCAATCGTGCCTACATAATGAAATCTTGAAGAAAACTCTAAGGAGATTCAGAGAACTTCCTGGTTGGTAAACAGACAATATAAGCAGGGGTTGGGGACATGGCACGCCCCCACTCCATGGGACAAAGGCTGCCGCCTCCTCTCCCACAGACCTTGCCCTATGCATCTCTTCCATTTGATTGTTTCTAAGCTGTATCTTTTATAATAAAATGGTACTTGTAGGTATAGCACTTTCCTGAGTTCTGTGAATCATTCTAACAAATTATCAAACCTGGAGGGAAGTTGTGAGAATCCCTGAATTTGTAGCCAAGCCAGTTGGGAAGATGTGTGGGTAACCGCTGGGACTGCATCTGGCATCTGAAGTGGGGATAGTCTTGTGAGATTGAGTCCTTTACCCTCTGGGGTCTGCACTACCTCTGGGTAGTTAGTTTCAGAATTGAATGGAACTGCTGGACATCCAGTTGGTGTTGGAGAATTGCAGGAGCGTATGGGGGAAGTACTTAGCATTTGCAAAGTGGGCCATTATCTAAAACATTTGAGACACTGCAGGAAAGTACTCAGTACACAAACATTAGACCTTGAATATAGATAGAGGGTAGCCGTTGTGCTACTTTGAGGCATTTCTTCAAGTGAGAGATAAAAATATTGACATTTTTAGACTGGAGTCATATATACAAATGTTTTCTTGGCATACTTTTCAAAAGACACGTTCTCTTCTTAGTAACCTTATCAAAGATAATGAGGCCTGTTTACCCAAAATTATTTGGCAGCAAATCTGTCTGAAGGCTCTCTTTTAGCCATATGGCATATATATCTCCATCAGGAGAAAGTTTGCAAGGATCTTGAAACAAACAGCTGCTGCTATCTAAGTAAGTGTGAATGCTGGTATGAATGTGACACATTATATTTCCTTCAATAGATATTTTTATTACATTGATTCTTTTGAAAGAGTTCATTATTTCCATACTTTCTCTGAACCTTCCTTTCTCTTTGGCCTCCTACTTTTTTACCCTCCATCCCCAGATAGGAAAAGGACATTCTTAGAAATTCACATACACAATGGCAGAAATACTCAAGACTTTAAAGGAATGAGAAATAGTCCATTATGAAAAAAAAACTACATCATTTCAAGAAGATGGGAATAAAAGATACTATTACCTGATGTTTAGGGTAATGAGTAGGGAAAAGAGAGACTATACTTTTAGATTTGGACAAGGACAAAACTCAAAGTAATTCATGTGGCATATATAACCTAGATATTTGTAAAATGAGTATAAATAAAGAGTGTTTTTAAACAACTGCAAAAATAATGAAGAAATGAGCTAGTCAATGTGTGTGGATACAGGGTCTTCCTTGTGAGCAATAATATCGTTTAGGATATTGTGACTTTTATCTTACTAAGTCAGAATCCCCACATATAACATTAATTTACAAGTTAAATTTTTAATAAAAGACTTCTTTCACTCGTAGATGCAAGCAGTGAAAGCAGTATTTTTAGTATTATTTCAAATGAGAATATTTACTGTACTTCATTGAATTAGTTCATTAAATCATGGTAAAAACTGTATAATGATTTTTTCTTCATTTTAAGAGACTGCAATTATAGTCTTATGATAGGTATTTATAGACTGCCTCTTGTGCTATAGAAAACATCTTATGTCACCTACTTAATATTTTAAAATGACATGAATCTCTGTTCATAACACCTTCAGGAAGTTGTGAACATGAATAACAGTGTGCAGATAATTTTTAGTTTGCTAATTGAATAACACTTTAATTCATCCAAAGTGGTTCCTAGAGACTATAACAGTAAGTAGTTCATTTATTTTTAATTGCTAATTTAATTTCAGCTGTAACACTTTCATTTAGGGGATGACTTCATAGTAGAAAGTATTTGGCAGCAAGAAGAGAAATAATCAAATATGTAACAATCTTCGAGATTCCATGAAGCACAGGGCTTATGACACTATTTATAAGAAATGAGGCCATTCTGTAACTTTAACTTTCAAATGTAACATATATTACATTCATAATAAAATAAATATGTACCTTTTATTTTCCTAATGGGTTAAATGTATTTACCTAAAGGGCTGTGCATTGTAGTTGAAGGAGCATGGTATGGAAGTTTAGGGGTTTGATTCTATGCCCTGCTGTGAAACCAGCTAGCTCTGTGATCTCAGCCTTACAAGTTAGTGTAGCATTTCTGGATTTCAGTTTCCTATCCTAGGGAACAAACTCAAGAATCCCTAATGCACTTCCCAGCTCCAAATTTCTGTGATTCATTCCATAACTTTCAGAGATACCTACAATGTTAACATGTTTTAATAGTTGTAATGAGCACGGGATTGTAGTCACACCAGACGGATCTCCAGTTCTGCCATTTACTTCATTGTAACCTTTGGCAGATAATTTTTCTGAATTCCAGTTTATTCAACTTTAAAACAGGGTTAATGATAGGAGAGCAGACACCGTTGATGTCCTGCTGCATAGCGGCTCGCTCCGCTGCAGCTACAGGGGACAGCTCCATGCCCTGTCAATGGTTCACCACTGGGCCTGCTGGAGTCTCCTTCACTGCCCCTGGGCTTTTTCAGATGCCACAAGAACTTGTACAGACCAGAAGTACCAAAGATGTAATGCCCTCAGGTGAAACCCTCCACCAGTGAGAGACAGAAGCTTTCTGACCCTCAATGGGACAATTCAGAGGCACAGGTCACACAGTTCTTCGGTGGGTCCTCAGTGGGATTGAGGCACACAGCAGTAATCTGCTCATTAATTCACCCTGTGTTTGTGAATTAATCTCTCACTCCCCTGTCTCATTTTTCCCACTACATCACTGTGCTTCCTGGGATCACCTCCCAAATAAACTACTTGTAGACAATTTATTTCTCAGGTTTTGTTTTTGGGAAACCCCATTTGACAATTGCTGTGATGATTAATTGAGAACATAAAGCACCTACTAGGTCCTATAATAAGGCCCCAACAAATATGATTATTATATCTGACAAATGAAACAGAATTTCGTGGTTCTAGGTAATATTTAGGTTGTATTTCTATAGTTAAGTGATGCTTACATCCTGCTAAAGCATATTTCATACTGTTCTGAGGTATATCAGATGCAAAGAAAATTTTGTAAGTGGGGAAACTTTAGGTATGATTAAAATTTTGTTATAGAAAAATATTTGCTAAGATGTTTCTTTTTTTTAAGTTCCTCCTTTCTCCTTTTTATTGTTTCATACTGAAGTCATAATTCTATTTCTATATGAAACATTAATTGAGTACTATTTATGGAAGAAATAAGTAGAAGAGTATTAGTAATATAAGAGACAACCTGTGCCGGACACAGTGGCTCACGCCTGTAATCCCAGCACTTTGGGAGGCCGAGGCATGTGGATCACTTGTGGCCAGGAGCTCGAGAACAGCCTGGCCAACATGGTGAAAACCCATTTCTACTAAGAATTATGAAAAAAATTAGCCAGTCATGGTGGTGCATGCCTGTAATCCCAGCTTCTCAGGAGGCTGAGGCATGAGAATCACTTGAACCTGAGAGGTGAAGGTTGCAGTGAGCCAAGATCAAGCCACTGCACTCTAGCCCTGTGACAGAGTGAGATTCTGTCTCAAAAAAAAAAAAAAAAAAAAAAAGAGGCAAGACTACTGCTCAATGATTCTACAATTGTTCAATCATGAATGGGTCATTTATTTGACATTATCTAATATGATAATTCTAAAAGAAGAATATTATATACTTTGTATTTCTTTCAGTGCTGGGATTGAATTCTTTTAATCATTTCTTAATCTATACCTTTCCTAGGCAAATGCATTTTAAAAGTATGTTGTTGTTTGTTAATATGTCACTACTCAGTTTAAAATGCATTCTTGTCTTGTAGGAAATTCCATATATAAGCACACAGCTTATCTGAAAGATCTTTGAAAATGATGAAATGGAGCAGAATGAATCTTATAGCAAGCAGCAGTAGGTATCTCAATACTATCTCTTCTTAACTGCACATCCTAACAGAAAAGACCACTCTAGCATTTTGTTATTTATGGACATAGCCTTAACCCCTCAGCTTGCTCCCAAACCAGAAAAGCATCTCTTGGTGGTGCCAGGTACATACAAAGGGAATCATTTTTCTTGATGAAAGTATGGTGGCCTTGGGATTCCAATGCATTGGTGGTGGAAAGAAATATTGTTGGTTCTTTCTGGAAAATAACTCTATGTGTCAAGAGTGTTAAAATATGTATACCTTTCATTCAGTAATATCACTTTCAGGAACATTTCTTTAAAAAATAATTAGAATGGCCAGGCACAGTGGCTCATGCCTATAATCTCAACACTTTTGGAGGCCAAGGCGGGCGGATCACTTGAGGTCAGGAGTTTGAGACCAGCCTGGCCAACATGGTAAAACTCGTCTCTAATAAAAATACACAAAAATTAGCCAGGGCTGGTGGCACGCACCTATAGTCCCAGCTACTCAGGAGGCTGAGGCAGGAGATCTCGCTTGAACCCAGTAGATGGAGGCTGCAATTCGCCAAGATCGTGCCACTGCACTTCAGTCTGGGCAACAGAGCGAGACTCTGTCTCAAAAATAAATAAATAAATAAATAAAAATAAAAATTTAGATATATATGTGTAAAAATGTTTATTGTGTTATTTATAATAGTAGGAGGGAAGAATGAAAAGGAAGAAAGAAGAAAGAAAAGGGGAAAGGAAGGGAGAGGAGGAGGAAGGAGAGAGAAAAAGACGAAAAATAAAACATAAAATTAGAAACAATCTAATATTCAGTAACCAGGGAATAATTCATTAAGTTTTGATGCCCTCATATGATGGACAATTTTGCAGCCATGAAGATGATTTTATTTATCTATAGTTACGGTTGACATTTTTCATGCATAAAAACTTCTATTGCTCAAGAAAAAAGTTAAGTACTTCCTATGGAAACAATAGACAAATGACATCAACAAGAAATTTACAAACAAAGAAAAAAAATGGCCAGTAAACATTTAAAAAACTTAATCACTAATTGTCAAATTTAAATTTTTTAACCTATAAACTATCATTTTTTACTGTGAAATGGCAAAGATTTTTTAAAAAGTATATCCAATGCTGCCAAGAGGGCAGAGGCCTTTCTGTAAAACAGCAATATGTATCAAAAGCTTTAAAATGTGCAAATGTTCCTACCTAGTGTATTGCTTTGAAAAAAAATTCACAGGCAAATTAAAATTTCTTGGCTGGGCACAGTGGCTCATGCCTGTAATTCCAACACTTTGCCTAACCAAGCTGCACTTGGGGAGGCAGAGGTGGAAGGACTGCTTGAGGCCAGGAGTTTGGGACCAGCCTGGGCAACATAGTGGGACCTCATCTCTACAAAAAATAAAAATAAAAATTAGCGCATCCTGTGTTCCTAGCTACTCAGGAGGCTGAGGCAGGAGGATCTCTTGAGTCCAGGAGTTTGAGGTTGGAGTGAGCTGTGATCATGCCAGTGGGTACTCCAGCCTGGGCAATAGAGCAAGGCCCTATCTCTTAGAAAAAATTCTGAAAATTTTCTATGAAGCAATGTTTCTATCCTAAGTTAGATATTGAAGGATAAAAAGTAAGCGTGGTGCATATTGCTATGTGAAGGAAGCCAGTTTTAAAGGTTTCATAATGTATAATTTCATTTCTATCACATCCTGGAGAGTGCAGAACTACAGAATCTGTAAGGAGATCAATGATTGCAAGGGGTTTAGAGAGGATTGAATAGTAATATGGGGGAATTTTAGGGTTATAAAACTGCTCTGTATATACCATAATGGATCATATAAGTAATGGATCATGGCATGATGCATTTGTCAAAACCCATAGAACTTTACAGCACAAAGCGTGAACTTTAATGTGTGCAAATTAAAAAATAAAGTAGGGAGTTGGGGATCACAGGATGGAATACAGACTATGATAAAAGAATCTATTATATTACAAATGTATGAAATAACCTCACTGAAGAGGATGGGAGGAAAGGGTGCTGACCTAAGTACCTTTGGAAATGGAGTCTATACATTAAAGGCAAAAAAAACCTGATAAAATTGTTTCTCATTCAGTATATGCTAACAATTCTGAAATTACTATACATACATACTAAAATGGAAGAATTAAGAAAATGTATGGTGGATGGTGAGAGCTAGGTTTATCACTATTGGACTCAGAGGTTACAGACAAGAAGAAGGCTAGAATGATCTATGTGGTAATGGATTTGAGTTGGGGACATCAGTATGAACTCATAGATACAAATGGTGATAGAGCCATCCCTTGATATCCAGAGGGGATTGGTTCCTGAACCCCCTGCCCCACCCCAAGGATGTGAAAATTCACAGAATGCTCAAGTCCCTGATATAAAATGCCATAGTATTTGCATATAACCCATGCACATCCTTCTGTATACTTTAAATCATCCTGATTACTTATCATATGTAATACAATGTAAATGCTATGTAAATAGTTGTCATACTGTATTGTTTAGAGAATAATGACAAGAAAAATGTCTGTACATGTTCAGCACAGACACATCATTCTTTTGTTTTTTTCCTTTCTGAACATTTTCTTTTTCTTTTCTTTTTTTTTTTTGTTTTGAGATAGGGTCTCATTCTGTTGCCCAGGCTGGAATGCAGTGGTGTGATTATGGCTCACTGCAGCCTCAACTGCCTAGGCTCAAGCAATTCCCTCACCTCAACCTCCCAAGTAGCTGGAACAACAGACATGTGCCACCGTGCCCAGCTAATTAAAACAACAAAAAAAAGTATTTGTAGAGATGAGGTCATGCTGTGTTGCCCAGGCTGGTCTTGAGCTCCTGGGCTCAAAAGATCCTCCTGCCTCTGCCTCCTAAAGTGATGGGATTACAGGCATGAGTCACTGCACCCAACTTCTTTCTGAATATTTTTGATCTGTGGTTGGTTGAATCAACACATGTGGAACTCACAGATATGAAAGGTTGATGTGCAAAGAAATATTTACAGATAAATGCATATACACAGGTTAGTATACACATACATTTTCTTCCTCTGACAGCTGAGAAGGTCTAGAAGCAACCACATCCCTGTAGCAATGAGCACACTTAGTGCCTAGATCTTGTTTCTAATACCAATCTCCAGTAAAAGTAACCAGAGACCCTTAGAGAAATGGCAGGCTCTAGGACTGGGACAGAGGATGTACAGAATAAACCTGGAGCGTTTTGCAGTGCTAGAAAGTAAGGAAGTGCTCAAAACAAGTAAACAAGCAAACTGCCAGTGATGGGCGTATGTCAAAAGGACAACAGAGCCAACTGAAAGAGCTCCCAGGGGCCAAAGGTGGAAGAATTTGAGCAACAAAATAAATAAAGTGGTATTGGATCATAGCCCAAAGCAGAAAACAAATATCCATGAGTCTATACTGATATAAGTAAATGATTGAACAATTGTTAATAAATAAGTGGGAAGAACGGACAAATCTCCCATGATGCAGGAGAGTACCAAATAATTTTTATATATGCTCCACTCTCAAAAAGGTGGAGCATAATTCCTATTCATTTAATGTGGGCTGCTTATTGTGACTTCCTTCCAGAGAGCACTGTATGGAAATGAGGAAACTTTACAGTGGAGAAACCTGACACACATTAGTTGAGCCAGGTCATCAAAGTTAATATCCACAGTGATGAGTCGTGTTGATAGTATATACCCTTGATATGATGTGACGACAATGGCACATTGCCTCTATGATCTTCCTACCGCACACCCATAAACTTAGTCTAATCATGAGGAAACATCAGACAAATCCAAACTGAGAAACATTCTACAAAATACCTGGCCAGTACTCTTCAAGGAGCCCAAGGAGACGTGACAACTAAACATTACGGGCTCCCCTGTATATGCCATCCTGGAACAGGAAAAGGACATTAGGCTGAAAATGAAGGAAATCTGAATAGTTATTGGTTAATAATAATATATCAATACTGGTTCATTAATTGTAATAAGTGTACCATGCTAATTTTAGATGTTAATAATAGGGGAAATTGAGTGTGGGTTACATGGGAACTGTATATACCATCTTCAAAACTTTTCTGTAAATCTAACATTTTTAAGTACAAAAAAGGTTATTAAAAATGATAGTCAATTTTAGGCCGGGCGCAGGGGCTCACAACTGTAATCCCAGCACTTTGGGAGGCTGAGGAGGGTAGATCATCTGAGGTCAGGAGTTCGAGACCAGCCTGGCCAACATGGTGAAACCCCGTTTCGACTAGAAATACAAAAATTAGCTGGGTGTGGTGGCACACACCGATAATCCCAACTACTTGGGAGGCTGAGGCAGGAGAATCACTTGAACCCGGGAGACGGAGGTTGCAGTGAGCTGAAATTGTGCCACTGGACTCCAGCCTGGGAGACAGAGTGAGACTCCGTCTCAAAACAAAAAAAAGTCAAGTTTAAAAAAGATTTGAAACAGGAAAAATAGAAAAATGACCTGTGGCTTATGGAAAACCAAAATCTGCAGTATAAATCCCCTTCGAAGTAGAATTTACTACCTGGCTGCTGGGAGTGCAGTGAGCACAGTCTCAGCTGTCAGCTTTTACAGGGTCTGCCTCAACTGTAGAGAGACGCCCCTTACCAAGTCACAGCTTTCAGAAGTAGCCCACATCCAAAGACTGAGCCAGGGTGCAATGGTGTGGCCATTTCTGCCAGAAGGGGACAACTGATGGGCATTATTTGCTCCAGAGCTCCCCACTGGGTTGGCTCAAGCTTTATTGGGTACACATCATGGTTCATGTTTTCTCTCTGCCCAGTCCTGCTTCATCCCCCTTCCTTTCACAGGTTTGATGCCTAATACAGGTTTTTTACCCCAACCTCAATTTTTGCATCTGCTTCTAGAGAACCCGACCCGCAACATGACTTGTTAGAGAGCTCTCTCCTGCTACCCACCGGACCCTAACACATGAAAGATAGTGGGAGAAAAGGAAGAGAAAACCGGCCCTCGCATGGCAATGAAAGAAGGAGTTCTAAGGATGGCAGATGGAGGTAGTTATATAGATGAATGGATGGCACGGAGGATATCCTTTGTGGAACACCGAAGTGGAGAGTTATCTGAACTGCATCCTGGACTGGCTTGCTCAGGGTTTTGGTCCACTGTAGCCTTAACATAGAACCTTGGCAGCTGGAAATTTGAACTATCTGTTTAATTTCAGCTGCTGGCCTTTTACCAAGGTTGGGGTCCTGTCCTCTACATCTGCTCCATGGAACCATATAGCAGGTAGCTGATTCTGGGCACCCGTTTTAACGGAAGAATTTTATTTAGTTTTAAAGATAATTTCCCTCTGAGCCTTACTTGAGCCCAACTTATGCTTAAATATTGAAACATTTACCAAATATCTTCTCTGTCATCATTTAAATAAGGCTACAGGCAACAATTTATAACCTTATTTCATACACATATTCTATTAGGTTGGTGCAAAAGTAATGGCAAAACCACAATTACTTTTGCACCAACCTAATAATACAAATAGCATCCTGGTAGTACTCACAGTGGCTTTTGCCTGTTGCAATGGACTGAATGCTTGTGATCCCCCTCCCAAATTCATATATTTAAATGCTAATTTCAATGTGATGGTATTTGGAGGTGGGGCCTTTGGAGCAAGATTAGATCATGAGGATGGAGCCCTTATAAGAGGCCAGAGAGCTGGCTATCTTTCTTCCGGCCATGGGAACACACATGGAGAAGTTGGCAGTCTACTGCCTAGAAGAGGACCCTTACCAGAGCCCAACCATAGTGGTACCTTGATCTCAAACTTCCAGCCTCTGGAACTGTGAGAAATAAATTTCCGTTGTCTATAAGCCGCCAGTTTATGGTATTTTGTTACAGCAGCCTAAGGTAAGACTCTTACCCCTTTTGGAAATTAACTACGTTTGTGCCTTGGGATTTTGGTGGGATCAGTCAAGGTGCATGTGTACATACACATGTACATACACACACTCACGAGCCAAAAGGTGGGCACACAATCCAAGCCAGGCCAACCAGACTTTGTCACAGGGTGTCAGAAAGCTGGGAAGTAAAGCTGACTTCTGCTGAAGGGGTGGTTCTTCTATCTGTGGCCTGATTGTTCAACCCTTCCTGTGTAAGCTCCCCAGACCCTTGTAATGAATATCTCTTTTACTGGCTTTACTGGCTTTATCTGGTTTTACTGGCTTTAGCCAGTGTCTCTGTCTGCCACTTGACTTCAAAACAAAACAATAAAATGACCCGAATGGGTATATTTCTACTTTATAATCTTCACACATAGCAGTCCACACAAATAAAAAGAATTTCTACAACACTCCCAGAAGGTAGAGGGAATTATTACAAAGTAAATGTAGAGGGAATTATTACAAAGTACTGAGGGAACTTACGGGGAAGGAGCCAAAAAATGAAGATTTGTCTCAAATTCCTGTGACATCCACCAGTTCCATTTCCAGGAATTTATTCTAAGGAAATAAACAAGCAGTGAAAGATGTATGTGCTAGGTCATTGGCCACAGAGTTATTTATAAAAATAAAATATAGAAATAATCTAGATAATTATGGGTAGTAGCAGTCATTAAAAATGTAATGAAGGCTTGTATGCATTAATACGAAAAGATGTTCTGATATACTTTTAAGTAAAAACGTGATTATAAAACAACCTAACACTTCCGTTTTTACAAATACATTTCTATATATGTAAGTATGTATACAAAAAATCTAGAAGTGAATATATAAAAATATTGGTAGTTGCTATCTGAATGGTGAGTTTATGAGTGATTTTTATTTTTCTCATTATATTTCTCAGAAATTTCCAAATTCTTTGCAAAGAGGTCTTAGTAATATGTAATCAGAAATAATCAATGAATCAAGTAACGTTCTTGAAGGATTTTTAATAATGTAAAATGTAAAAATGTTACATTGTAAAAAAGGATAAAGTGCTATTTTTAGCATCATCTTTTAATTATATAAAAATATTCAGTGTTTTATAAGAAAATACATCAGTATATTAATGTGTTTTTCTCTGAGAGGTTGGCTTATTAAAGATTCTAAGATTTTTATAAATAAACAGTATACCTACATATATATGTATATATATATAAAATTTACCTAAACATCAACAAATTGAAAGAAATAATATTTAAATCCAGATACCAATATGAACCCTGTTATTGTATAGGACCAGAGAATGAATTGATAATACATTAAAATTCAACCCCTTTCTATTAGGAAACTTCATCTGATTGAGGAAGATGATGATAAGAAGAATCAGAGAGAAAGGTGGTCAGATCCAGTCTGGGATCCAATGTGGGGTTAACCCTAAAAAGAATTGAACTTGGCCTCTTTTTTTCTCCCCAACCCTTCTGCTAGGGCCAATATGATTCACGTCCAGTTATCCTTCTAGCTCCCTTAATTATTATTATCATTAATTTGCTCCTACTGAAACTAGAATATCATTGGACAACAGTAGCCATGTCAAACCTTTATAAGGGTGCCAACCCTTCCGTTTTTCTAAGTTGACTTATTGGGTAGAAATAACTGTTTACTGAATGTCTACCATATGCACAGCTTTGTAAGAAAAAGGAAAAATTATAAAATATGGTTAGGCAAAAAAATTAAACAATAGTTTAACAGTGACATAACAATTCAAAGTCATTCCAGGAGAGTACACCACCACACCAGAGGCAGGATGACAGTAGCAAGTGTATGGGTTTAAGAGGCAGATCAGCCTCTACCACTGTTTTGTTGATGTGTGACTTTGACATATGTTATAGACCCAGTGAGAATTGGTTTTCTCATCTGTAAACTGGAGATAATAATAACTACCTGCGGTGTTCGGCCTCCATGATAGTTTCTAGTGATCTTGCCTTCTGGTATTCACACTTCCCATAGTCATCTCCTGCATTGAATAGAGCTAATATGACAACAAATAGGATATTGTAGGAATTATACAGTATAATTTTCTAGGGTGAGGTCATGAGAGACCTTGTGGTTTCCACCTTGCTCTTTGCTCTGTCTTGGATCACTGGTTTTGGGAATGTCAGCTGCCATGTCATAAGGACACTCACTTAGCCTTATGGTGAAAACTACATGGCGAAGAACTGGGTCCTCTCACCAACATCCAGTGCCAACTTGCCATGCATGTGAGTGAGCCATCTTGGAAGCAGATCTTTAGCCCCTTCCACACCTTCAGATGACTGCAGCCCTAGCCAGCATCATGACTGCCATGCCACAAAACCTGAGCCAGAACCACTTGGTAAGCCGCTTCTGATTTCCTGACCCACAGAAACTGAGATAATCACTGGTGATTGTTTTAAGCCACTACACTTTGGGGGATAATTTGTTATGCAGCAATAGCTAACTAATACTCTAGATTATGATGTATTAGTGTTATTTATTTGCTTTATCTGCTGCTCCAACATCAGACAATTGAGAGTGCAGGATCTGGGACAGCATCTTTGGGAAAGAGAAGGGATGCTGAGAGTTATAGACAGAGGTGCAATTTCTATATGAGGGCGCATAAGGATAGCCCTGGTGGGAAGATTTGGTTTTCTCTGGAAGCAGGAAGCATGATATAGCTGCTAGAGGAAATGACAAGTAATAGAGAAAACAAAAACAGGGTTAGACAGCATGAACGTATAGTGATCTGAGCTGCAGGGTTCTTTTCTTTCTCCATCAATTCTCTGTGATCTAGGGGTAAAAGGATTAAAATAAACAGCAACTGGGGAAAGACCAAGTGAAAAGTTCGATGACCAAGAGCATTGGCAGGGAGGACTGATGCCCATGGTTGTAACATGTGAATTTCTTCTAGCTGAACACTGATTTATACTGTGAAATTACCAATATTTGGTACAAAAAAATGTCAATTTCATATAGTTCAACCCATATTCATTCTAAAGAGTAAATCTACATCTTCCTGGAGGAGTTTGGGTGGTTGAGATCACTGATGAGGAAGAAGCAAGTTTCTTAAGAAAGCCCATCTTGAGAAAAACCCCTACAGATTAAAGTGAGTTTTCCCAATGCCTGGAACAAGTAAACTTTTTTTTTTTTTTTTTTGAGATGGAGTCTTGCTCCGTAGCCAGGTGGGAGTGCAGTGGCGTGATCTCGGCTTAGTGCAACCTCCGCCTCCCGGGTTCAAGCGATTCCCCTGCCTCAACCTCCTGAGTAGCTGGGACTACAGGCGCGCACCACCATGCCCAGCTAATTTTTTGTATTTTAGTAGAGATGGGGTTTCACCATGTTGGCCAGGATGGTCTCGATCTCCTGACCTCAGGTGATCCGCCTGCCTCGGCCTCCCAAAGTGCTGGGATTACAGGCATGAGCCACCGCGCCCGGCCCACATAAACTCTTAAAAAATTTAAAAATAGATATACATGCACGTAATTAAAAAAAGGAAGATACAGAAACATAAAAGAAGATAAGTCAGTCTCCATCTGCACTAATTGTTTTCAGCCGCAAGCAATAGAAACCTCATACCTGACTGGTAGGGAAATGTATTCACTCTCTTACCAGAGATGCGAGATGGGGTTCAGTTAGTTGATTTAGCAGCTTCACCGTATTATCAAGGACACAGATTCTTTCTGTTTTTCTACTCTGCTCTCTACTGCCTGGGCTTCAGCCTAAGGCTAATTTATTTCACAGTTGTCAAATGGAAACAGTTGGGCTTCATCCTTCCTTATTTGTGTCCAACTGACTTTCTGTGAATTTGTCCTTAGAGTAAGAAAGCAAATTCTAGAACCTTCCAGCAAACCTCTCCTCTGCTCTCCTCTCATTCACTGGACAGAATTGGGTCACATATCTCTTCTTTAACAAATCACTGTCAGGGGAAAGGAATCATACCTGTAACAATCAGAGCCATCCCTGGCTAAAAAGTCCATTTTCCAAATGCATTTGTGTAGAATGGATGTGGTTGAGTCACTCACAATGTTCATCACCTTGACCCACACCTGCTGCACGTGCTCTTTCACAAAAGCAAACACTATTCTCAATCTCTAGTGCATCCTTCTGAAGATGCATGTTCATTTAGATGCATTCTCTTCCCTTTTTACAGAAATGGTAGTGCAGCATACATGTTGTCTTACACATTGTTTTTTTTTTTCATAGTATACACTATTGGTAAATGTTTAATGAATAAATGCTAAGTTCAGAAACATATATTTTGTAAGCCAGATGGCTTTTATCCTAATTATGTATTTTCTTGTTTGCCTTTTGTACTCCACTAGCATTAAGCTTTTTTAAGTTCCAGCAATTTCAGTTTTGCTAAGGTAAAACAAGGAAGAGTCTTTGTGTGGACTGGGGCCAGGGTATTAAAGGGGATCAGCAGATCCTGAGTGCCAATATAGTAGTGGCAGCAGACAGAAGAGAATCCCAAGGGGTATGTAAAATAATATAATAACAACAATAATAGTGCCTCCTATGTACCAGATTGTGCTAAACATATATTCAGTAAGAACCAAGTTGGGGCCGGGCGCAGTGGCTCACGCCTGTAAACTCAGCACTTTGGGAGGCCGAGGCAGGCGGATCATGAGGTCAGGAGATTGAGACCATCCTGGCTAACACAGTGAAACCCTGTCTCTACTAAAAATACAAAAAATCAGCCGGGCGTGGTGGCAGGCGCCTATAGTCTCAGCTACTCCGGAGGCTGAGGCACGAGAATGGCATGAACCCGGGAGGTGGAGCTGGCAGTGAGCCGAGATCACGCCACTGCACTCCAGCCTGGGCAACAGAGTGAGACTCCATCTCACAAAAAAAAAAAAAGAAAAAAAAAAAAGAAAAAAAGAACCAAGTTGGGTCTCCTTGGTTGGCTGTCTCTTCACAACTAATGATTCTCCTTCAAATGCTAGACCTTATGATTTGTAGTGTTTTCACAATGGAGGTGATTCTCTTAGCCTTTGTGAGTGAAACTCCAAGAGCTATATTAAGAAAGATATGAGTGCTAAGGAGGCAACATAGCTTGTTGAGAGATGCGGGTGGTGTAGGGTAACAAACTTGGGCTTGAATCCTAGCTCTACCACTTATTAATTTCACAGTGTAATTAGACATTGGATAACGTGGATGATTTTGTTTTGTTTTGTTTTTTGTAGAGATGGGTCCTTGCTATGTTGCCCAGGTTGGTCTCAAACACCTGGCCTCAAGCCATCCTCCTGCCTTGACCTCCCAAAGTGGATAATATTCTTATTGTCTCTGTGCTTCAGTATCTCATCAAAAAATGGAGAAATGCCAGAGGATTGCTGTGATGATTAAATGAGAGATGCATACAAAATACTTTGCATGGTGCCTGAGACAGAAAAGCATTCAACAAATCTAAGCAAAAGTTTGATGGCATGTGATAACTTGTAGAGAAAGAGGTCCACTCTTACAGGTTTTGATATCACAAAAACAATATTAGTACAGCAATTTAAGATTTTTTTATTGATGTTTAACCTGTATACAACCATACCCATTTTAAGTGTACAGACAAATGAATTTTGACAAATTCATTCACTCATCTAATCATCACTATAACCATGATACAGATTTTTATCACTCCAAAAGTCCATCCTGTGCTCTTTTCAAGTCCATCCTCCTTATCTGATACCCCAAGCCACCATTGTTTTGCTTTCTGTAACTACAGTTTTGTGTTTTTAGAATTTCATATATGTTGAATCATACCATTTGTAATTTTGGGGTCTGACGTCCTTCACTCAGAATAATGTATTTGAGATTTATCTACATTTTGCATGTATCCATGGTTTATTTTATACCAAAGCAGGGTTCTATTATGTAAATATAGGTACCTCAATTTGTTTATCAGTTAACCTGTTGTTGAACTCTTGGGCTGTTTCATTTTTTGGCTGCTATGCATAAAGCTGCTATGAATGCTTTTTTGTGGACTCATTATTTCTGTCATGTAACTATTTTTTAGTGTAAATGTAGAGTCATATGGTAAATATATGTTTAACTACATAAGAAACTGCCAATCTGTTTTCCAAAGTGCTTGTACATTTTGCATTTTCACCAACTGCAATGGTTTGGATGTGGTCTGTCCCTACTGGAATGCATATTGAAATTTTATCCCCAATGTGGTAGTGTTGGGAGGTAGGCTAGTGGAAGGTGTTTGGGTGAGGGAGATGGATCCCTCAAGAATAGATGAATGCCCTCCTACAGAGGTGAGGTAGTTCTTGCTCTGAGAGAATGAATTAGTTCCCATGATAGCAAGTTGTTAAAAATGAGTTTGGCTTCCTTGGCTTCTCTCTCTTGCGTCCTCTCTCACAATGTGATCTTTACACACACTCTCTCTTTCTGCTTTCTGTCATGAGTTGAAGCAACATGAGGCCTTCATCAGATGCAGCTGCCCAATCTTGACTCTTCTAGTCACCACAATCATAAGCCCAATAAACCTCTTTTTTAAAGTAAAATACCCAGCCTCAGGTATTCTGTTATACCAACACTAAACAAAGACAGCAACAAGGCATCAGAGTTCCAGTACTCCACATCTTGCCGAACAACTGGAATCATCAGTCTTTCTAATTTTCACCATTCTACTAGGAGGCATACAATTGTACTTTAATTTGCATTTCTCTGATGACTAATGATGTTGACCACCATTTCACATGCATTTGGCCAAACATGTATCTTCTTTTATTATGTGTATGTTCACATATTTTGTCATTATTATTTTTTGCAAATAGTGTAGGTATTTTTCCCCAGTCTGTGGCTTACCTTTTTAGTTTCTTAATGGTGTATTTTGAGGAGCAAAAATTTGAAGTTTGATAATATCCAGTTGGTTAGTGCTTTCTGTGTCTCCTCTACAAAACTGTTGCCTAACCCACAGTCATGAAGAGTTTTTCTTTGTTTTCTTCTAAACAAAGCTTTACTGTTTACATTTAGGTTTATGATCCATTGGATTCAATCTTGTGTATAGGTGAAATAAGGTTTGAGGTTCTTTTCTTCTATATGGATATCCAATAGTCCCAGTATGATTAGTTGAAAAGATTATCCTTTCCCATAGAATTATCTTGGCACTTGTGCCAACAATCAATTGACCATATGTGTCTATATGTAGACTTTCCATATGCTCTTCCACTGGACTATATGATTGTATGTTGGCCGATTCCATGTCTTGATTATTGTAGCTTTTTAGTTAAGTATTGAAATTGCACAGTGTAAGTTATCCAACTTTGTTCTTTTTCAAAATTGTTTTGGCTAGCTAGCATAGGTCTTTTGTGTTTTCACATACATTTTACAATCAGATCGTTAATTTCTATTTTTAAAAAAAGCGTGCTTGGATTTCAATTGGGATTATATTGAATCTGTAGATCAATTTAGGGAGAATTACATCTTAACAATATTGAGTCTTTCAATCCATGATCATGGTATATTTCTCCATTACTTTAGGCTTTCTTTAATTTCTCTCAACAGAGTTTTATAGGTTTTTAGAGTACAGATCTTGCACATATTTTGATAAACTTATCTCTATTTTGTTTTTGATACTGTTGTACAATAATTGTTTATATGGTTATTTCATTATAATAATGATCCTATGAGGTAAATATGAGCTTAATTTATTAGTTAACAAATGCAGCTCAAAGAGATCAAAAGGTTGGCTTAATATCATATGATTAGCTAATCCCATTTCTGGAAATGTATCTTGCAGATATACTTTCACATGTTCAAAATGACTAGTACAAGGTTATTATTGCAGCATGGTTTATCATGATAAAAGATTGAAAAAACCTTGAGTGTATCCATGAGACTTTATCAGTGATACAGCCTCAGAAACAGTAGGCAGCTGTATAAATGAATGAAGAAGGTAACTATGTATCTATATAAAAGGAACTGCAAAATATATTAAGTGAAAAAAAGATACAGAATGTTATACATAGTATATTTTTTCTTTCATGTACAATATGGGGTAAGGTAGGAAATAAGGATACATATTTATATCTGTTGCAAATTGCTTAGAAAAACTCTGGAAAGATACATGACACAATAATAAAGTATTTACCTCTTGTTGGGAGGCATGAGGACTGGATAGATGGTGAATAGAGTGGAAACTTCATTCTGCATCATTTTATGTTTTTTAAAAAACTGTGTAAGTATATTACCTCTGAGACTGCTGATTTCCTCTCAGTGTCCATTTTTCATTTCTTCCTTTTACAAGTAGGACATCCCCCCTGAGTTTTTGGAGGGCATATCCTAGCCTCCCCTGCAGCTAAGTACATTCCTGTGACTGAATTTTTGCCAGTGGAATGTGAACACAGGTGACTTATATTATTTCCATGTCACTTCCTTAAATGGAAACTAATATCTTCCACTTTCTTTTCTTCACCCTTTCCATGGGCTAGAATGTGGATATGGCGCTGGTGAGACTGTTTTGATCAGAGTAGATAAGGTAACAATCGGAAATAAACATCTAGGCTGGGTGCGGTGGCCCACGTCTGTAATCCCAGCATTTTGGGAGGCCGAGGCAGGTAGATCACCTGAGGTCAGGAGTTTGAGACCAGTCTGGCCAACATGGTGAAATCTCATCTCTAATAGAAATACACAAAAATTAGCCGTGCATGGTGGCTTGCACCTGTAGTCCCAGCTATTTGGGAGACCGTGGCAGGAGAATCACTTGAACCCAGGAGGTGGAGTTTACAATGAGCTGAGATCGCGCCACTGCACTCCAGCCTGGGTGACAGAGCAAGACTGTCTCAAAAACAAACAAACAAAAACCCATCTATTTTTCTTTAACCAATGACTCTTGGGATATTCCCATTACAGCAGCTTCGCCTATATCCAAATACATCAACTTAAAAATTTTGCATAGCTCATGATATTTGACAGTGTAGGAACACGAACGCAAGTGTCCTGGCTTCCAAGTCCATGTTTTCTCTGCTGATGAGTAGGAAGGCAGCCTTGCAATGGCTAGTTCGTTATCTTCCTAAAGTGTGGAATGATGACTCATGAAGCATAATCTGCCAAAATTCATGATACCAGCCAACCTACAGCCACTTCTGCTGATTCAGATGGGACTCAATAAAACAGACAGAAGTAAGGTGAAATATAAGGCTGATGACTTTTGAAATCTCAGCCTGGAAAGAGAGAATTAGTGGTAAAGCAAATTGAACTTGGGAAAATTAACAAAATGAACATAATCCAATAGGTATCGGTACATGAGGTAGCAAGGAAATTATGACTGAAATATTATAAGTCAAGGAAATTTTATCTCATTCAAAAGGAACAAGTCTACAGTAAGAGAGATGAGGGTGCAGAGTAACCCCTGCATCAGAGAGTTATTCAGCTGGTAGAAATGGACAGTGGTAGAATGGTAGATAGCAAATAGGACGAGACAAAAGGTGAGAAGGTGTAAGTGACATGGCTGTCAGAATATACAAGTGCATATGATTCTCTTCTAATTCAGTGGCAGTATCTAGTATTCAGAGGGACATCCACCACATAAATTTTCTAGGCTCATGAAAAGGAATAATAGCTGTCACCACAATGACTGGCCACAGGGAGAAAGGAATTATCTGAGAAGGAGTGATGCCAGAGCCAGGGGAAACTGACCCAGCTCCAGGGCTGGCTGCCAAACAGAGTGGCCAGCAAGCCAAGTCATCTTACTCTAAGGAGCATGTCACTTCACAGGACGTACTTATTGCAATCAGATTTTTTAAAGAGCGTGCTTTAAAGAGTACCACAGCCTATAAGAATGGAAATGTCCCTGCAGGCTTAGATAACTTTTGCCTTTAAAAAGAATACAAAGACTTTTTTTAAATTTATTTTTTGTTTTTCAAGTAATACTTGCCACAAGAGGGTGAACAAGAAAGGATGGAAGCTACTGCTTTGTGCTGATGACATAATGCTATCAGATGACAAAGAAAAGGTAAAACTCAAGTTTTAATTTATTTGTCTTCTCTCCCAAAGAGACTAATGTTTTAATGAAAAAAGGTAGAATAAACATGATTTAAAGGCTACTAAAATCCAGCATGGTAAGCAAGCAATCGATTGCTTTAAATGAGTTTCTAGGCCTAAATGAATTATCCATGCAAGAGATTTCATAAGTGATCGTAAAGGTAATTACTCACTTTCCAGAAGCCAGAGAAAAATAAGAAATGATAAAAGATTGAAGAAGGGCAAATATTGTCTTGATTTTCAAAGATAATAAAAAGTGGTAGGGGCAAAGAAGAGTCAGAGTTATTGGTAAATTTAACATTGCCTAACAATTTTCTAGAATGATTTTTAAATGCATTTTTTTTAACAAAGAAAAGAAGAGATAATCACTGGAGCCTATGTGAGTTTATAAATGACGGTTTCAATGTTTTTGCCCGTCCATGTTTATCAGAATCTCAGTGGATTCTGTATCTTGTAAACTTGCTGAGTTCATTTATTACTTCTAATGATTTTTTAGTGGATTCCTTAGGATTTTCTGTATATTTGTGTTATCTGTGAATAGAGAGTTTTACTTTTTCCTCTCAAATGTAGATGCATTTTACAATGTTTTAATGAACATTTTTACATATTGTGTTGCAGAAGGAGTTCAGGATCAGTCAGTTCAGGACTGTCAGTTAAACCATCCAAAATTAAAGTGGCAATAGCTAACTTATCACCTGTTTTGTGTGTGTGCTTTTGTTGTTGTTGTTGTTGTTCTGTGACTCAGTCTTGCTCTATCGCCCAGGCTGGAGTGCAGCAGTGCGATCTCGGCTCACTGTAACCTCTGCCTCCCCGGTTCAAGTGATTCTCGAGCTTCAGCCTCCCAAGTAGCTGGGATTACAGGCGCCCACCACCATGCCCGGCTAACTTTTGTATTTTTAGTAGAGATGGGGTTTCACCATGTTGGCCAGGCTGGTCTCGAACTTCTGACCTCAAGTGATCCACCCACCTTGGCCTCCCAAAGTGCTGGGATTACAGCCGTGAGACACCGTGCCCAGCCTCCTGTTTTTCTTGTATCCCTTTATAATTAATCATTTTTATGGTAGTCAAGAGTGATCTGGTCTTTGGGTTCTTTGATTGTAAACCACAGAAACAAATCCTAGATAACTTAAGCCAGAAAATAAAAAAATAAATTGTAGACCCCATAAATTGTAACAATTTGCCAAAAAGTAAAAAATAATTTATGGCCTGCATAAACTGTAACAATTTGTATTGTCTTTGTGTCTCTTGATTCAAGATTCAAATGTAACAGCATCTAATTGGCCAAGCTTAGATCACATACTTTCTTAAGAATGTATGTACTGTGGTGATGAAAGGAAGGGTGTGATGGAACGTCTCTTCAGGAGCCTCTTATTGAAAATAAATTAAATTAATTTTTTTGGACATGAGATCTTGCTATGTTGCCCAGGTTGGAGTACGGTGGCTGTTCACAGGCTCAATCATAACGCACTACAGCCTTAAACTCCTGGCTTTAAGTGATCTTCCTGCCTCAGCCTCTTGAGTAGCTGGGACTACACCATGCTACCACAGCCAGCGAGGAACCTCTTTTTTTGGTTTTGTTTTGAGATGGAGTCTGGCTGTGTCAGCCAGGCTGAAGTGTACTGGTGCGATCTCAGCTCACTGCAACCTCCACCTTGTGAGTTCAAGCTATTCTCCTGCCTCAGCCTCCCGAGTAGTTGGGATTACAGGCATGCACCAGCACATCCCACTAATTTTTGTATTTTTAGTAGAGGTGGGGTTTCGCCATGTTGGCCAGGCTGGTCTCGAACTCTTGACCTCAGGTGATCTGCCCGCCTTGGCCTCCCAAAGTGCTGGGATTACAAGGCATGAACCAGTACGCCTGGCCCAGAACCTCTTTTTTAAGAGGCATTTACTTTTTACCAAGTTGAAACATTCATTGGAAAAGCTCTCCAAATAAATTGGGGTTCAATTAAAAAGGGAATAGACCCTAAATTACTAACAATGTCAAATATTCACTATAGCTGTTTTCTAAAATGCAAATTTTCTTTGCTTAAAGACCTCCTTGACTCTTCATTACCTTAGTATGGCAATAAAAATTATTCATTTCCTAGTCTTTACCCTCATCTCCAACTCAAAATTTATTGAATATACCAGACCATGTGACAGAAGCTAATAGACAAAAAAGCACTCTTACCTTGAGACATTCATAGTCTAGTGACAGAAGCGTGATAGTACGACCACCTCTTGATTGCTTAATATGTCTAAAGCAGAGTTTACTGGCAATAATAGCTGGGGTGGCCATAAGTCCTTGTTTTTCCTATTGTCCTGACATCATTACTATCAGCACAAACCCCCTTTTCCCAGCCTCAAAAGCTTCTCAGTTTGGACAGAAATTATAGGTCATTCTAATAATAATAATACAGTATTTTCTCAGTTAACTCTCAAAACAATTCTGTGAAGGAATGAGATGTTACCTTCCTACTGGATAATGTGAGTAGAGTTTTATAAAAAGACTATTTGCAAAGGTATGTGCAAAATGAAGGGAAACCATAGGGGTTTACTCTGGGTCACCCTAGGGAGGGATACTGGCTGCTTCCTTTGGTTGAGGGAGGCAGCCAGCTTGCAATGGTGCCACAGCAAGGGAGCCAGGGGGGAATAAATAAGCATACTCCTTCCTCTTTGTTCCATCGCTGTTGCTTCCTAGTGCCTTCACTCAACTGGAAGCTAGAGGGAAAGAACGTCTCTTGAGTTAAGGCTCCAAGGGACAGACAGCAGGTTGGAGAGTGGATCTGGCTAACAGAACACGTCCTCCCCCAGGACTCACTGTTACTACCCTATTTTACAATAGAAAAAAGAAATGAGATGAAAGTTTAACTTATTTGATATAACAAAGCTCATAAGTGATCATCTGTAGCTGAAGTGCCAGGTTCTCCCCACTCTGCCACTCTCTCGCTAAGGCTCCAACATCCTAGCAATGCCAGGATACCCATCCTCCCCATAGCATCCTCACATCCCAAATGAGATGTTGGAATATGTAACGTTAAGTTTTGCTGATTAGAATAAACTAACCTACCCACCAAGGTAGGGCATTCACATTCTTATAATCTAAGCAGATGAGTTTACAGCATATACATTCACAAAATAAATAAGTAAAAAAAAAAAATTTGATAAACAAATTCTACAGTCTGTTCTGGTCAAGATAACACAGTTCCTTTGCAACTGCCCTTACATCCGGTTGGTGGTGTGTGGAGCCCTCTTTTCCCAGGCCTTACATGAGGCCTCTGGCCCATGGGCAGTGCTGCTGCTGTCTGATCCTCCTTATGGAGAAAGGACAAAATGTCCATGTACCAGAGCTGCAGAAGAAAGTATTTGTCTTCCCCCTCCCTTTGCACAGCACCCATCTGTGTGTAATCTTATTATTATATATTTTTTGAGACAGGGTCTCACTGTGTCACCCAGACTGGAGTGTAGTGGCGCGATCTCGGCTCACTGCAACCTCCGCCTCCAGAGTTCAAGCGACTCTCCCACCTCAGCCTCTATAGTAGCTGGGACTACAGGCAAGCGCCACCATGACTGGCTAATTTTTGCATTTTTTTACAGCCAAGGTTTCACCATGTTGGCCCACCTCAGCCTCCCAAGGTGCTGGGATTACAGGCGTGAGCCACCGCGCCCGGCCCATTTATGTGTAATCTTAATTCAACACTTATTGAGCGCCTACTGTATGTTTGGCATAAAATGGTGGTCCCTAATTTCAAAAGATTTGGAGTCTAGAGGGCAGAAATTGAAGAGGCTGGTGCTCTGCACGTCTGAGTCCGCCCACAGACTGAATAAATAAGCTCTGCGTCGGCGCCCCTCACCTTTCTTTCATGGCCAGACTTTTCTCTGGCGGTTCCACAGCTGTCCTGACAGTGGAATTCAGACCGGGTGACCAAGCCCCTCGCCCACCTACCAGCGAAATCCAGCATCAGTTCCAGGGCAGCCGGACCCGCGCCCGGGGACGACTGACCCTTAGCCCAAGGCTGCGGGGGCGTCGGAGTCTTGAAGCGCAGGCGAGGCAGGGCCAGCGGGAAAGGGAGACTCAAGGCCCCAGGGGATCTGGGCGTTTGAAGACTCAGGTCAGACTCTGAGGCGCCCCAGTCTAAAGAGACGGGTTGTCTTTTCCCTAATTCAGGAGGCCAGGCTGTCCCTTGGGGCGTCGTACCGAGGGCAGATCACAGCCCTTCCCTCCTCACCACACTTTCCCTGTGCTTCCACCCAGCTGGTTCCCCGCCCTGTCCATCGCTGTCCTCAATCGCTTGTTGTCGTGGGCCCCCCTCTCCGGCCCACGTGGGGCCGCAGGGATCCACAGCTCATCTGACACACCTCGCTGCCCCGCACGAACCGGGACCCCTCCATTCCGCCGGCCCCTCAGACACGCAGTAACACCCCAACATCTGCTGGGAAAAAAATCTTCCCCACGGCGGAGGAGTTCTCAGTCCCACGCGCCCAGAGTCGCACCCACTCGAGCCACCCGCCTGTTGCCGTCGCCACGCCCTCCAGCCGCAGCCCCAGCGCGCATTCCTACGGGTCGCCGGGTCTGTCGCCAGCGATCGAATGAAGTCGGCTGATCCCCCATGTGTGGCTGCTCCAGTGACACCCAGGGGAGGCCTCGGTCCTTACCCCTAGAGCAACCAATGGCTGCCTTAATTCTTCAGCGGGGGCGTTCTTTTTCTTCCTCCCAAGCAGGCGGCCGTTGGGTCGGCCGAAGGCAGCAGCGACTACTACGGCTCTTCCTCTCCAATGGGATCCCCTGTCTGCCCGCGCGCCACAGTGACAGCTTCCAGATGCCTGTCTTTAGTCTCCCTTCTCAAGGGAAGCGGTGGGCGACCGAGGTGCGGCCTGGAGGGCCCCCATGTGGGAAGGGAAGACTTGCGGAAGGGCAATTCTTCCAGTGCGGAGACGAGGAGGCCAGCCCAGCCGCACTTCGGTCGCCCACCGCTCCGCCTGGTGGTCCGCAGCCCCTTCCAGGCCGGCTTCTCCGGGTGGGGCGTGCTAGTCCGGGGCTAACTTTCCGCCACGTGCTGTCCCTGCGACCCGTCTCCCCCGGTCGCCCTTCCTTCTCCCGGCGGCCGCTGGAGCTGCCCGCTTCGTGGAGCCGGTGGCAGGCCCCGGGGCTGAGAGCTCGCGCCCAGGCTTTTACTCAGATTCCAGCACCTGATGGAGCAGGGGGTGGCGGCCAGCGCACAGGCTGTCGGCATCTCATGGCAGCGGAGACGGTCGTTTGGGGACGGAGGGGCGAGCCCTGCGGCCGGGGCCAGTGGAGCTGGGCTCGGAGCCCGCCCACCATCCTCCCGCCCACCACCGCGGCCGGGCGCGCAGGCTCACACCCCTTCCTGGGGAAGCGAATGGTCCCTTCCAGGCGGGTGGCCATGTTGCTCTAATAAAGCGGGAGGGGCGGCGGCGTGGGGGGAGCAGATGCCGCTGGCTGCCAGCGGGACGCCGGCGAGCAGAGCGCAGCCGCGAGGGAGGCGCGAGGGAGGCGAGCCGGAGCCCGAGCACTAGCAGCAGCCGGAGTCGGCGGAAAGCACCCGGGCGCAGCCGGAGCCGGTGCCGCAGCTGCGATGGCCGTGGCCGTGGGGAGACCGTCTGTGAGTGCTGGGGCCTCGCCTGCTGCTCCTCGGGCGCCGGGTGGTCTCTGCTCTGGGGCGGGTGCGGTGAGGACCACAGGGGAGCCGGGCGGGTGCTCGGCCCTGCGGCGGCGGCGACGGCTGTGGGTGTGTGCACGAATTTGGGCGCGCGTCTGGGGTCGGGGTTAGGAGCCCAGGGGCTCAGTTACGTGATGCAACAGTGGATCGCCTCGTCGCGTCCCTCTTCTGGGGATGCGAAAGAAAAAGGACCCCTCTCCTGTTCCCTTTAAAATAATTCTTTGAGGCGCGGCGTGTCTCAGCCGCCTCCCTCTGCCCGCGCACCTCTTCCCTCGTGACAGCCAGAAGGGCGCCGGGTTCGGGGCTTTCCTCCAGTCTCCCCCGCGCCGAGGGGGCGCTCAGGGCATGGGAATTGCGAGCTGAAGTGCTGCGTGTGGCACAGCTGTAGAAGCAGGTCAGAGGGGTGGGATTTCCGTGGTGGCCTCCCCAGCGCATTGTGAGATCCCGGACACCCTCGGGCATCCACCCGGCTGAGCGGGCCCTGCCCAGGATGTGGACAAAGCCCCAGATAACACACACAAAGTTTTCTGGAGGCTCCCTTGTGGTGTGGGTGGAAGGACTGAAATGTTCTGCGGCTGAAAGGCCGGGGGCGGCGGGCTGAGGAGGCTGGGACGCGAGGAAGAGGAAGGGCGGGCGGGTGCGTGAAGAATCGAGTGCCCCACGGCGGGAGGGAGGAGAGTAGGAGGGAGGAGATACCTTTGCCCCGAGTGTGTGGGCCAAGGCGCCGCGCCTACTGGGTTGCAAGACTCGGTCCGCGCCCCGGGGCCGGGCCGGAGGGGAGCGGGACTCCGAGGGTGCGGTTCAGTGGCCGCTCCGCATCCCCAAGTGAAAGGCGGAGGAAGGGGCGGCGGCGGCCTTTCCTTTTTTTTGAAAGGAGCGGAGCTGGGTGGGAAAGGCGGAGTCCTCCTGTTTTCCCTTTCCCCTTTTCGTCGTCGATGTTCACAGTCCACTCGCCTTACTGGCTTTGGGGGCGCCTCGGGCGATGTCTTTCCCTGTCTATCACCTCCTCTTCCCTTTTTCTTCTTCCCTTTCCCACAGCTGTGCAGCTGCAGGTGGTGGCTCGGGAGATTTTGTAGTTACAGACGAAAGACTTACTGAGACACTGGAAGCTCGGAAATCCCAGAAATGCAAGGCTGTGCTCTCAGGCTCCCGGCTCTTCCCCCTCTCCCCGCCTAACTCTTCCCCAGATACGCGCGCCTTTTGCACCCTACCCCCTCGGGAGAAGTTCATGGGTCCCTTTGCGGATTCTAATTCGATTTGGTGGTTCGGCTGCCCGCGGTGCTGTCAAAGACGTTTTCTGCAGTCAGAAAACACAGCGGTCATATCGAATCATAACTGTCTTTTAGGCCTTTTCAACTCTACGATTTAATGACATGGCTCTTTTAAGAATTCTGGTCTTCTTTTGCACATAAATTGTGCTCTTGATAATCAGTGGTCACATGTAGGTTATTGTTACTGAGGGAATTTGCATAGTCTCTGGGCTAGTCGTTTTATTTTTGGTGAGAAAATTGAGGTCTATAGAGGTGAAATTTATCTGGTTAAATTACTCCTCCCCCTGCCCCCCATTATACTTATTAGCAGGCATAGATTCAGAGAACTAAAATAACAATATCTGCTTTAGATAAATTGGCAAACGTTTAGGATTGCAAATATTCAGTGGGGGTGTTTGGCTTTTTCAGTAACACGTATTATTGCTGGTGCATTCTTGAGGGATGGAGGAGGTGGAAGAAATAATTAGCTGCACGTTTTCTATAAATTAGTTCATATATGTCAGTTAAATAGGAACAGTATGTGGATTTAAGGTTTAGTTGTGTGGCCGTAATCACATCCAACACCAAGTCGGCCAACCATATGTGAGCTTAATCCCACAGAATTCTTATGTTAGATCTCCCTTTTCAGATAATAGAGGAGATTTTTTTTAAGTATACGTGCACAGAGGAAGTGACTTCTTTCTGCGCACTCTGTTGTCACCGGAATTAAAATTAAATTACAATCTAAAGACAGAAGACTTTTCTTTTGGAAACCTAATGTAAGAGTGATTAGGAATTGACTATAAAGTTAGAAAGTCTACAGAAAATGTGTGATCACATTTCACAGATAATTGTTGAATCCTTTCACTTTGTTCATTGGGCTATTGTCTTAAGTGTGATCTCGGCAGTTATGGCTTTAAAACAAAGTCAATGAATGGGGAAGATTCTTGAGACACAGCTCCATGGAATCTACACTGCATCTTTAAAGTTAAGAGTTCTCTGGCCCTCCCATTTCTTATCTAGTCTGTGATTTCACCAAAAGAAAGGAAGGGTGCGCTGAGGGAAAAGAACCACTCCGAAGTTGATTTATGTGTGAATGGAATTTCCCTAGGTATTTAATTAGATTTTTTTAAAAGTTATTTAGGACATATATCTCCTTTTGCGATAACTACCTCTCCCCGCCAGACTGAAGAAAAATGCAATCTGAATAACTTACCCTAAATTTTTGATATTCTTGAATGGGAACATCTGAGTGTGATATCCCAGGTAAATATGACATTTTAGTGGGCAAAAATGCTTACATGTCAAATGCACTATTTTCTATCTTATGAAATGGTTATATTCTGTTACAAACCATTCAAACCTCAAGGCTAAATTCAGATAAGTTTCTTAAGTGGATTTGTTGTGGACTGCAAAACAAAGCTTCAATTTAGTGTGATACTGTTTATTTCAGTTTTAATTTTGATCCCTAGCTTCTCCATTTCCCCACTGATGGTTTTTGGGCTTAGCCCTAAGAAGACCCTGAAGCACATCTGCTGTTTGCCTAGTATAACTGATGATTAGCAAGAACATTTTACTCCCAAGGGATGTGTCTGCATTTTGGATGAATTAGCATTTTTGCGTCCAAATCCCGGGGCAGCTATTATCTTTATTTTAAACAGAACATGGCAATTTACTCTACTTGGGAATCAGGCTTTATGTAGCTGATGGCCTCTCCTAAGCTGTGGTGTTCATCAGTTTAAAAACTCTAGGAGTTGAAAGGAACGTTAGAGGTCATTTGGGTTAGCCTGCTCCCCAGTGCAGAAATATTTCTTACTTTATCCCTAACAAAAAATATGTGTTTAAACTTCACTGGTGGTGGAGATTTCCCTATGATATCCTTCAAGAAATGCACTTAATTGCTGTTTTATCTGTTGAGCTGAAGGAAATGGAAAACCAAGTTTCCATTTGCTCATTTAACACCATTTATTAAGCACCTGCTATGTGTCAGGTACTTGTTCTAGGTGTTGGGGATATAGCAGTGGACAAGTTTTCTTCTTACCAGGAGCTTTATTGTTTGAGAGATTTGGTGTATTAAAGTGACAGACTTCAGTGTAAATGTGTAAATCATTTAGGGAGAAAAGGAATTATATGCCTATTGCTGACTCAGCAAATATGATTCAGGTGAAGGATCATATCTGTCTGGGGATAATTATAGGCAATTCCTAAAGACGAGGGCAGGGAGTGTGGGAAGTGGAGGAGTACTGCCAATAAAATGTTACTTTCCCTTGTTATAAAATTGCCATTTTTGTGACTTGAAAATGTGGCCCCAGATGGATGGCTGTGGTCGGTGTGCCTGGAGAAACATGAATGGAGCCAAGAAAGGTCCAGGGGAGGGCCACCTAAACAATAAAGGGACTGTCATCTCAGGTCAGTTTTCAAAAATTAGAACTTTTTAGTCAGTGATATAAATTATACATACTGAGGCTCTATAAGCAGTTATTAAGGAATGCAAGAAGTTTCTGAGGTACAATAATCTCTCCTTTTAAAATCTTTTGAAAGTTATAGATTAATTTTATCTTTTAAATTATCGTCTTTAAAAATGATGTGTCTACATTACAGTGAAAAGGAGACCCAAGGAATTGATTAAAAGAACAAAACTGCCCATAACCCACTATCCTGATATAATAGTTCTTAGGTGTTTAGTCTATTTCACCACTTTTTTGAGCAGACATAACCCATCTTGTATAAACTGCCACCTAGAAACCAAACTGTGTGCCTGAATGAGTCCTGTGTGACCATTTGAATAATACTCTTAAAATGAAGGAAGTGGATGCTTAGTGTTTGGGCATGGGCCATCCTATGTCTGCGAAAGGAACAAATGATTGTGGGACTCTGCTGTTTCCTTGATTTGGATGGCCTACTTGATTGATTGCCAGCAGACCAAGTGTTTATATTCTACCCAATGATGACGTCACACTGATCATGATCATCGGATTTAGACTGTGGCGCAGCCCACAGAGTTTTCTGTGCCTGTGTTTCTCTTTATAGGACTCTAAATTTGGTTGGGGATAGACGCTGCTCTTGGATTTTATCATTTTATTGGGATCCATCTTTCATAGTCTTAGCTAGACCTGTCTCAAATGGGGTTAGCAAAGCTGAACCATTATTTAAATGAAACCCAACACATCTAAAGCTTCTATACTTTTTCCCAAGGAGATCTACTTTACAATATAATTGATAACCTCCCCCGCCCCCTTTTTAAAAATCTGGATTGACAGAAAACTCCCAAATAACAATACTTCCCCTGACCCACTCATGCCTGCTGGCAGCCCATCAATGCAGCAGCTGTTGAACATAAAAACAATACTTGGGCTAAGGTAATAGAGACAGACTTCTAAAAGGAATTTGCTGGGCGATCTAAAGTGAAATTCACATTGTTCCAGGCTTGACCTGAGATAGAAATCAGGAGTCTGTTCCCTGATATGACAAAGCCAAGGCACCAGAGCCACCTCTTTTTAGGATCGACGCCAATGAGTGTGAGCACATCGCTCAAGCCAAATGGCACAGGAAGTCCAGTTCTGTGGACACATTCTGCCCACCTGCTGAACTGTGACTGGGTAGGATGGAGTGTGAAACATTGAGAGAGGGGCAGGCTGAGGTGGTGAGGTGGGAAAGAGACCATATTCTAAAAGGACCATTTTTCTGACAAGTGGGAGCTTTGTTTGTTCTTGTCTGTGTGTGATTTCTTTTTTATTTATTTATTTATTTTTGCATTTTTATTGTACAAAAAGGAAATGAAAATATATATAGCATAACATTAAAATTTACCTACTTGTTTTTGATAAGTAACATTCCTTTGGGAAGAATTGATTTTTTTTCTCATAGAAGTTGAGGCACAATAATGTAGATAGGTTAGAGATTGAAAAACAAAATAATCCTCAACACCCTAACACATCAGTACTCATTCTTGCCTTTCCAACCCACCTGTTTTATCAGACATTTCTTGTGTACCTTCTATATGCAGGTGCTGAAATTATGTTGGTGAGTACTTGACTGCAGTCCTTGCTGCTCTCATGAAATCTCTCTATAGGCTGAGTAAGCAATAGGATTTAGCAAGGAAAGGGAGATGGGGAGGTGGTTGTGGAAGTGTTCCAAGCCCAGGAAACAGCATGTGCCAAGCTCTGGAAGTGAGGAAGAGACTCTTAAAGAAATCCAATGTAGCAGGAACATCAGCATTAGGGTTGGGTAGGGAGAGTGGACAGACAAGAGGCTGAGGAGGTGGGAAGAGACTCAGTTGTGCAGTGCATTCTTTATAGGCATGTATTTACTGTGTAGCTCTTTAAATGCTTTATATTCCATCCACCCTTTGCCCATAACTTAAGATATCTCAGATCCTTGAAATTGGTTGAAGGAAGACAAAGAAAATCTGCAGACTACTAATTCTTCAGGATTCAATAGGAGAGATGAGAAACGATCAGGGGAGTTGATTCCTTTCATGCCCAAATTGAACCCTTAAAGAATAGAGGAAATGAAGACTGACAGAGGACACAGAGAAGGAGAGTCCAGTGACAACATATGACAACGACAATGCTAGATCTTCCTCTGCCCAGTTTTGTGCATTGAGCCTTTCCTCAGGATTCAGAACTAGAAGTTATTATTTTCTTAGACCTAAGCAACTGAGTCCTGAAGAGTGTGGTGGGGCTGGGGGGAAGATGGTAGGACTCTTTCCACCTTGGACTTCAAGTGGCAATCAGTGTTCTCCAAAAAGGAAATTAAAAACTCATTGGATTTTATGAAAACAGGAGAAGAGTCTGTTAAAAGCCAGGGTTTGCTTAAGACTTCATGCTGTTTTAGTTCATCTCATCTCTTTGAGGACTGTCTTCATACCAGTATAAATTTTGTGAATCTCATTAAGGTACTCATTAAACTTACTCTGACCTGCTGTTGGGGGGCAAAAGGCTTGACCAAAAACTTCTGTGCACAGGAAGCTTGTTCAGCATCCTGATTTTCAAATTTATTCAATTCAAATTACTGTCAAGACAATTATCTCACCTTATACTCACAAAATACCTGAGAAGTAATATAGAGAAGGAAAATGAGGCAGGAAGAAGTTGTCAGTTAATCTGCTACAGCAAATTTGTGGGAGAGCTAGGCTTTGGAACCAAAGGCTTTTAGACCAACATGCATACAGACCTCCCATCTGATTCAGTCAGTTAAGCTAAATTATGTTGCGGTAACAAATTGGCCCCATGTTTTGGTGGCTTACATAGCAAGGGTTTATTTCTCATGCAGCTTTCTTGTCTGTTCCATCCTCGGAGGTCTGCTGCATACTGCATTGCCTCCAGGACCCAGGCTGAGGGAGTATCCTCTATCTGGGCATTGCCAGCCTGGTGGCAGAGGACAAAGAGACATGCTGAACCCTGGCTTCTCAAGAGCTGGCTTCTCAAGCTCTTAGATGGGTCATTTCCATGCAGATCGTATTGGCCAAAGTAAATGGTCATTCCTAAATTCAAAAGGATGAGGATAGAGAATCCTCCTGTAAAGAGTGGCTCTGAAAGACACTGGGTCAGGCTTGAGGGCCTTGGGCTGGGGAAGTAAATCCCCCTCTAGGGAGGGCAGTGAATATTTTGAATAACAGTTGGCTAGATTCCTAGTCAAGGAATCTACTATGAAGCCAAGTCTTTATTTTTAAAATTGTATCCCTGTCTGTAAGGATTTTTCTCCCTCTATTTGGCCTGCTCTGATTCTAGCTGGGCATGGTAGAATGATGTGTGTGTGTGTGTGTGTGTGAGAGAGAGAGACAGAGACAGAGACAGAGAGAGATAAGAGTTAGGCAGCCACAATGAATTGAAGTCAGAGTGAATTCTCCTACTCACTGGTGATGAGCTTCCAGGGACGTCACCATCAAGTAAGTGATGGGTGGTAACCTTCTGAAAGACCTTCTGTGCTGCTCTCTGATGACCTCAGCTGTGGAAGTGTACTCTCTGGGAAATGGTTCTGAGGCCATTAGGACTTCCAGCTGCTTGACAGAATGATTTCCCTTGGGACCTTGGCCCTTTGGACCTTTCCCAGCCATATGTCCCTAAATGCAGATGAATCAGATGGCACCCTTCTTTCCCTTGCTCTGTTTTTCTCTCTGAGAGGCCATAGTGTATAGCGTTTGGGTGAAAAATGTGGGCTCTGGAGCCAGGTTGCTCCGGTTCTAGAGTATCAGTTTTACCATGTAACAAGCTTTGTGTCCTTAGGCAAGTTACTTCCCTCATCTGTAAAACACTAACAGTACTTCCCTCAAAGAGTTACAGATTAAGCCAATTAGTACACACACAGTGCTTACACTGCTGCCTGGAACATTCATCCTCAATAAAAGTTGGTTATCTCAGGAGAATGGTGCTGAAATAGTAATGGCTTTATACTGAAGACTGGGCTCAAACCAGAACTGTCACCCCACCCCACCCCAGTGGGAACTGAGCAATTGCCCCTTCTCTTGCACACCTGAACCACACAGGCTTCCCATTTTCTAATCATAGCACACCTTAGAGGCACGGATCAAGCATACCCTCCATGAAGCCTCCACCCATGAATCACCAAAATTTTGGCGATTTTTATTTATTTGAATTGCTGGCAACACTTATGTGTCATCCACATAGTGCTCTGGAGTCCCCACCCCACCTTTCCTTAAGTTACCTTTTTTTAAAAAAGTGACTGTCAAATATAATTGTGAACATAAAAACACAAAACAAAAAAACCTTATTACCTACCATAAGCAATATGTTCCACTAGCCCTTGACCACATTCTTGCATTCTTAGTCTAGATAGCCAGACTTAAGGGAAAGGACTATATGTCCTGTACCCCCCACCAATAAACATTTGACTCAATAAGTGAAAATTCACCCTTCAGATAAATTGGATAAGACGTATTGTCTAAGACGTGTGCCTACCTGGCTGTTGCTGTGTCAACCCCTGGTAGGTGTAGACCTCGCAACTCCACTTTCTGCCCCAGGCTTCTCTGCCATCGCCACCTGGGTTCCGCTTAGCTATTCTGACCTTTCTGCACTTCTGGACATCCAAAGGAGTTGCCATCCCAGGGGGCAACCCCCTTGAGATGGTGGATCTACATGGCTCCTCAATTGACCTGGCTCCTTAGAAGTTCCCCTCTGGGCCCCAGCCTCAGCCCTCAGGGGTGATTACTCTACAGTCCCCTTAGGGTGGCCTTCCCTCTTCCCCTGTTTCACTTTTCCCTGTCCCCCATTCTGTTCCCCTGGGTCACTTCCCAGGACTCACATGCATGCAAGTCCCTGTCTCAAGTCCTTGCATTTTGGGGAAACCTAGATGAAAACACCTTGTTTACTAGTGTGGGGCTCGTCTTTTCCTTATACAAATAAGGGAGTATGAATGTTAATTTTGTAATATACTAAGGGCTACTTTGGATGTTTTAAAAAATACTCAGAACAAACTGACTTTTTACCAGGTTTTCACTAATATTTGTAAGACGAGGTTTTTTTTGTTGTTGTTGTTAGAATTAATGTTTTATTGTCACCCAGATGGCAATTAGGTTTATAATCTTCATACTTTATTAAAAAAATTAAGTTTTAAATAGTCAATGGCTGGTTATATTTTCAGAAAACATGATTAGACTAATTCATTGATGGTGGCTTCAAGCTTTTCCTTATTGGCCCCAGAAAATTCACCCACCTTTTGTCCCTTCTTAAAAAACTGGAATGTTGGCATGCATTTGACTTCATACTCTAAAGCAACATCCTGACAGTCATCCACATCTACTTCAAGGAATACCATGTTGGAATACTTTTCAGAGAGGGAATGAAAGAAAGACTTGATCATTTTGCAAGGCCCACACCATGTGGCTGAGAAGTCAACTACAAGTTTATTGCCTGCAGTGTCCAAGGCTTCCTGAAAAGCAACCTTGCTGTTGATCTGTTTTACCACTCTTGGCTGCTGGGGTCTGATGAGCAACTGTAACGACCGATGGAAACGGATCCAAAGCACTGGACTGAGCTTGGACAAGACAAGGTTTTTTTTTTTTTTTTTTTTAAATAATAATAATAATTATTTTTAATGGATACGGGGTCTTGCTATGTTGCTCAGGTTTGTCTCAAACCCCTGGCCTCAAGTGATCCTCCTGTCTAGGCCTCCCAAAATGCTGAGGTTACAGTTATGAGCCATGGGCACATGGCCAGATTAAAAAAGTAGACTCAAAAAAAAAAATTTGTATCGCATCACCTAGACTTTTCTATAATTTTCGTTTCTGATTCTTTGGGACGGAACTCATAATCTCTCAGGGTGGCACTACTTGCTTTTGAATCTATAGTGCCTATTTTGTTCTGTAATGGGTTTAATTTACCCATTTCAAGTCAATTGCATTTTTATATTCTAGGATCTAGATCCAGAGTGAATGGGGGAAATTATGGTTTTGATACATGAACTATGAACTTAGGACAAAGCTTAAAACTCTTTTGAAAAAAAAATCAGAAAGTTTTGGGCTTATATTGTCTGCATAAATTGGAAAAATGGGGTAATAAGAAACAACTTTAATTAGCTAACATTGAACAGTTTTAAGGATGGGGATTAATGTAGTATTTCCCTAAGAGTGTTTATTTTATTTTATTTTGAATTTTCTATTTTTGTGGGTACATAGTAGGTATATATATTTATGGGTTACATTAGGTATTTTGATGCAGGCATGCAATGTGTAATAATCACATCAGGGTAAATAGGGTGTCCATCACCTCAAGCATTTATCCTTTGTGTTTCCAACAATCTAATTGTACTCTTTTAGTTATTTTTAAATGTACCCCAAGAGTTTTTAAGAGAATTGTTCAAATGATCACTGCACTTCGTGTAAGCCATTCTCAGAGGCAGTTTCTGAGAATGTCATGGAAACTACGTAAACCAAGCTGATTCATTTTTAGATTCTCCTCACTTTGTCACCTTTGCTCTCATTCTTTGAGGTGTTTGGTTTGACTTACGTGGGTAGGCAGTCTAAGACTAGTACTTTGGCCTGATAATTTGATTGTTTGTCACATGCCTCTTTGTTTTCAAAGCCTTTTCCAATCCTTAGTCAACTTCTTAACCACTGGGAATGTTGGATTGTCTGAAGTTGAAGCACAGTTTTCTCTCTGAGCCCTCTAAAGAAGTCTTTTAGTTGTTGATAATCAAATTTGCTCCTTCAGAAACTAAAATTCCAAGGTATTTTATGAACTTAAGGCAGATAAGATGAGGTCTCAGGTATCAAAATCACTAATAATTAATTTGCTGCCACTAGCTGCTGCTCCGAAGCTGACATTTAAGCTATGTGAAGAGGACCAAGTCTAAATTGGATTTTATAACCCAGTCAAAGCTGGGGGTGATGAAGACTCTCATTGACTTTATGTAATGGAGATTTATATAGGGATATTGGAGAGTTGGGGATACCGCTGAATATTTCTAAATCTCCTCTTTCTTGAAAAACTTATGCTTTTATTCCTCAGTGGCTTTTCCTATTTCCTGTTCATTAAGTCAACAAATATTGAGCCCCAGCTAACACCATGCATGAGGGACGATGTCAAAACCATATCCTTCTACTCCCCCACCAAACCAAATCAGAACCAAAATTTGTCTTTGGAAAATGGATCTCTTTGTCACTAAGGTTCAAAATTTTGGAATAAGGTTTGAATTCAGGGGTGAGTTATCAGGATGTGTTTTGTCGTTCCAACCTCCTGTCTCAAGTCATTCATGACTGTGCAGCATCAACCAGTCAGATATTTGAGGACCTTCTGTGTTTCTTGTCCTGTGCTCCATGTTGTTGGAAAGCCTACAAAGTAGCTGGGGAGAAAAGGCTAAGACTCAGATAATGCTCAACCTCCATGACTGGGAGGATCTTGTCAGGCTCTTTTAACTAGTATTCAGCCCAACACTTTTTCTTAGTAAACATGAGGAACTTGGCTTAGCATTCAGAAATAATAAGGCCCATTTTATTTCCCTTCTCTTTACCTTTTATAATGTAATTCGAGGACCCTTGAAAGGTAACCTCCAGCTTTTTTTCTTCCCAGGCTATCTTTCGAAATTTATTTTTTTAGTTTAAGGCAAGGATAAAAAGGGCACACCAAAGGGAATTGGGAAGTTTTATTAGAATCTGGATGGAATGTCTTCAGGCTCACTGACAGATTAATTTGTGCCCTCTATTTCCACTACAAAACATTCTGACTGCCTGCACCATTCCACATGCTTTTGACTGGTAGACTAGTACAGATGCTCCTCAGCTTGCAGTGGGGTTATGTCCTGATAACCACATTATATTGAAAATACCTAAGTTTAAAACGCATTTAATACACCTCGCCTACTGAACATCAGAGCTTAGCCTAGCCTACCTTAAATATGCTTAGAACACTTACATTAGCCTGCGGTTGTGCAAAATCATCTAACACAAGCCTGTTTTATAATAAAGTGTTGACTATCTCAGGTAATTTACCAAATACTGTATGGAAAGTGAAAAATAGAATGGTTGTATAGGCATTTGAAGTGTGGTTTTTACTGAATGCGTATCACTTTTGTACCATTGGAAAGTCAAAATCGTAAGTTGAACCATTGTAAGTGGGGACTGTCCGTGTTCTGTTTTAGAGCTGCACATGCATTTCTGCACCTGCCAACAGAATTTTATGCTTACTGGGTCAGTAGTTTGTTTTCAAACCTACTTACACTAGTTGTAATCATCATCATCGCCTAATTTAATGTTTTGTGAATCTATGAAATATAAGTGCAAAAATTGAATTGCTTCTAAATGAGATGCTTTGGAAAGTTTTAGTAAAGGTAAAAAATTTTGCTGAAATAAAACTGCCATTAATTAAATATACATAAGATAATTGCAAAAAGTTGGAGACAAAAATTGTAAGAATCTAAAAAGAGCCTGTATTCAGATTGCATTGAAAACACTTTTAAGTTCTGTCTCCACATTAAATAAACAAACTGGAAATTATAGTTGATGCCTGAGGGTTTGTGCTGGAAAGACACCCTTATTGATATTCCTCTGACCTATTATGATGAAAAAGCCTTGGCCTTTTGTCAAAAAATTGTGAATGAATGTATGTTTAGATGTTTTAAGGTGAATTTAAATGTTTTGGCTATAACTAGCATTTTAAAAATCTCAATCTTTAAATGCCTTTTAAGATAAAATGTCCAGTTCCTGCTTCTAATAGTCTTAGCTTAAGGGACTTGTACTTAACAAAACATTTCCATATTCTAACACACGTACCCCCTGGTTTAGGATCATTGTATGTATGGAATTATCCCCACATGGGGAAACTGGAAAAAAGGCTGAGAATTACTGGTTTGTCCTGAGTTGAGGTACACATGTCTCACTTGGCATTACCTATATTTAATTCCTTTCACACCCTGACGTAACTGGTTTTCAGTTTTTTTGTGTTTGTTTTTTTCCTGATACTAGCTTTAGAGATAAAAGAACATTGGAAATACTGCCTGTTTAATCAGTTTCTCTTATGTTAGTCCAGAATAAGGGGAAATATGATTTTGGAAGCAAAATAATCTCATTTGGAAAGGCAAAGTTATTTTAGTGATCTTTTAATGTATTTCTTTAAGGTATACACACAGTCACACACACACAAACACACACTCACATACCCCACATGGGATAATGGATAACTTAAAGATGTACTCAATCTGTCCGGGAAGGAGAAATTCTCTCATTATATGTAGATAAAAGCTGGGACCACTTAGTTCCTGGATTTTTGCATTCATTCAAGTGACTTGGCTTTTTGGCCCAAGTGGTGCATTCCAGCTATCCTTTGCTAATCTTACATTAGCAATTTGATTTAATTTTTAATCCCAACCATGGAAAAATTATGTGTTAAAAAAGCAAGTAGAAAGTTGTTTTTCTATTCCAATGAAGAGAGTGGGAGGAGAAAACTTAACAAATTTGAAGTTGAAATGTGTGATTTCTTAAACTAGAGTCATTTCAGAGTTTTTTTGGTCTTTAAATATACTTTTGGAATGTTTTCACTTGCACATTGGATTTGCCGCTAAACCCGTTGCACACACTGCAGTGGTTTCCTAATTGAAATTGTGCAATTCCACGTATTTTTCCTGTGATTACATTTCAGTGGGTAAAAGTTGATCTTCACAACAACTTTGTGAGGTGGGTTGGTTGGATATTATTCTTCACCCAACACCTTCACCTCCTTTTTGATTGATCAGGACTCAGACTTGCCCAAGGTAAACAGTGATGATCTTAAGGCCAAGTCTTCTGACTGTTGTTTACACCTTCTTCTACCATGTAGAGATACCATCCTAGGCTGCAGAACACTGTTGTCAGTTTGGAACTTCCATGATGATGGAAAATGTTCCACTATTGCATAGTTGCCATCACAGTCGTCAAATATGGCTTTTAAACACTTGAAATGTGGCTGGGATAGCTGTACAACTAAAATTTTTATTTTGTTTAATTTTAATTAATTTACACTTAAACAGCCACATGTGGCAAGTGGCTACCATACTGTATAGTGCAGCTTAGGAATGTAGTCTAGAAGTATTTATAGTCTGATCTTTCTCTTTTTTCCAAGAAAAACTTTATTTATTTATTTATTTATTATTATACTTTAAGTTCTAGGGTACATGTGCACAGCATGCAGGTTTGTTACATATGTATACATGTGCCATGTTGGTGTGCTGCACCCATTAACTTGTCATTTACATTAGGTATATCTCCTAATGCTATCCCTCTCCCCTCCCCCCACCCCACAACAGGCCCCGGTGTGTGATGTTCCCCTTCCTGTGTCCAAGTGTTCTCATTGTTCAATTCCCACCTATGAGTGAGAACATGTGGTGTTTGGTTTTTTGTCCTTGTGATAGTTTGCTGAGAATGATGGTTTCCAGCTTCATCCATGTCCCTACAAAGGACATGAACTCATCCTTTTTTATGGCTGCATAGTATTCCATGGTGTATATGTGCCACATTAAGAAAAACTTTTTTTAATTAACAAAAATTCCAAACATACACAAGAGTAGAGAAAATAGTATAATGAACCCTTCCGTCCCATCACCTAGCCCAGTCATCAATTCTTGGCCAATCATTTTTTTTTTTTTTTTGCATCTCCCCCTCCCATTTAAATTCATGGCCAATCTTGTATCGTCTATTTACCATTCTCTTTAGCCTCCTCGCTCCCTTCTCTAACCTCTTCCCTCACCTCTCCCCAAATTATTTTGAAGCAAATAACAGGCACTGTCTGATCTCATTTTGTTTTAAGAGCCAAGCTGTGACCTAGGGAAGGAGGGGCAGTGAAAGGGATCAAGGAGAGATACTCGAGGATCTTCAAACGTATCTGTGATTTAAAAAGAAAGGATGAAGTATATGGATGGTAAAAGTTATGATTTAACAAAGATAGGTCATGAGTATTCAGATACGTGATACTCTGTATGCTTGAGCTATTTCATCACCATCATCATCATCAAAAAGCCAAGTTGGAACTCAGGTGGAAGTTACTGTGCCAGGCCTCGCTTACCTGTGCTTATCTTGAACTTTGGGTTTATGCATAATTTAAAACACTTAAACATTATTTCTGTGCAATATTTATCATTGAGCTTTATTGAATACCAGCAGTGCTGTAGAGTCATGGGACCTTTAAACGGTCAAAAGAAAGCTGAGGATCATTTTAGTCTAGTCTCCTCAGAAAGCTTAGCTCCTGAGAGAAGTAGCTTGATTTGAGCTCATATCAAGTGGCCCAGTGCTTCCTGTCATTTACCACACTTGCCAGAACGACTGATTCACTGAGTTAAAACTTGGCATTGCTAAGTCATTCTTACCTAGCTTTTAAAGTGACAGATTCTTATGACCTCTTTGAGAGCAGAGATATGCCTAAGTCTGCTTGCTTGGCATTGTAGATACTCTTGTTAGAGAGAAATGTTTTCGTCATTAATAGTATAAAAGAGTCATTTATCAGGCCACACATGGTGGCTCACACCTGTAATCCCAGCACTTTGGGAGGCCAAGGCAGGCGGATCACCTGAGGTCAGGGGTTCGAGACCAGCCTGGCCAACATGGTGAAACCCCATCTCTACTAAAAATACAAAAATTAGCCAGGCGTGGTGGCGTGCACCTGTAGTCCAGGCTACTTGGGAGGCTGAGGATGGAGAATCGCTTGAACCTGGGAGGCAGAGGCTGCAGTGAGCTGAGATTGTGCCACTGCACTCCAGCCTGGGCAACAGAGCCAGACTCCATTTCAAAAAAAAAAAAAAAAGGAGTCATTTATCAAATTTTGTCTTTTGGGCTTAGAATTTATGCCTATTACTGGTGGTATAATATTATGTATTATTGCCTATATAATACATATTATATATAATTTATTATAGGAAATACTTATTTTCATATTTCTATTTCTAAAAGAAACTTGTGTAGCAAGCACATTTTAGTCATATGAACAGACACATTGAAGGAAATAATGCTTGCACCAATGATATTTAAAAGTGCAGTTTTCCTCACAACATAAAGCAAGAATTGTTGCTATGCTTTTATAGTTTAATTTAGGAGCCAATAGTGATTTTCTCTCATGACAGAGTGCAGAATATGTATATTCTAAATTTGGAACCCTATACACGGTATCTTAGGATTTAAAGGGAATGGTTTTGTGATGGTAAAAGGATCTTGTATCATCGGAAATGCTCTCAGGGCTTGGCTCAGCTGTCTATTGATGGAAAAAGATAATGTGCTTTAGAAAAAGAGCTATATTGAAATTTTCACCAACTTTCTGATGGACAACTGCAAGCTTTCAGCTATAAGAGGCTGCCATTTCTTTTACATGGTTTTGTCTCCAGCAGAGTCTGCCCTTTGTGTTCCCTTAGGCTTTGTTAACTATGTTCCTGGGAGAGAAGGAAAGTCTGTGTTTCATCTCATCATCTGTGTTGCAGTTTAGTCCAGTTTGCTTTATTCCATGGTAAGTGGAGAGAGTAAGTAGTTGGATGGCGCCCTACATTTTAATGTTACCACAACTCAAGATTTATGCTAGTTTTGCAAAGAATTCTCTCATGAAATGAGTTTTATCTCCACTTGACAAGAGACAATTGAATCCACAGTAGGGCTAAGAAGAAGATTTAGGAAGATATTTGGTCAAATTAGTTATCCTGTGCTTTTTATGCAGGATAGAGACAGGAAACTGTTAAGGCTTGTAAAATGACTATGACCTGATTAGGCAAATATAGCAACTATTTTCAGCAAAGAAGCCACAAGATGAGTATAGCTGACTTTTTTTTTTTAATGTATAAAGTTTGGAGATTTTCCAGTGATTTTCTAATAGACCAAATTTAAATCTAACAATAATACATCTTGAAAAAAATTAAAAATTTATGTAATCAGCCAGGCATGGTGGCTCACACCTGTAATTCCCAGCACTTTGGGAGGCCGAGGAAGATAGATCGCTTGAGCCCAGGAGTTTGAGACCAGCCCCGGCAACATGGTGAAACCCCATTTCTCAGAAAAAATACAAGAATTAGCTGGGAGGTGGTGGCGCTCACCTGTTGTCCCAGCTACTCCGGTGGCTGAGGTGGGAGGATCGCTTGAGTCTGGGAGTTTCAGGCTGCAGTGAGCCGAGATTGTGCCACTATACTCCAGCCTGGGAGACAGAGGGAGCCCCTGTCTCAAAAACTATTAAGTAGTCTAGATCTCAGTTAATGCTTATGCTTTATTGTAGTTAGAAAAATGCTTAACCTGGCCTGTAATCCCAGCACTTTGGGAGGCCGAGGTGGGCAGATCACTTGAGGTCAGGATTTTGAGACCAGCCTGGCCAACATGGCAAAACCGCGTCTCTACTAAAAATACAAAAATTAGCCAGGTGTGGTGGCTCACACCTGTAATCCCAGCTACTTGGGAGGCTGAGGCACGAGAATTGCTTGAGTCCAGGAGGCAGAGGTTTCAGTGAGCCAAGATCATGCCCCTTTACTGCAGCCTGGGTGACAGAGTGAGACTCCATCACAAAAAAGAAAAGAAAAAGTGCTTAACCTGATGTAGCTATAACATTAATAAGAAATAGAAATTTATCTAACTTTCTCTTTAGTTAATGGCCAGTGGTTTATACACAGTTTTGGTTAAGCTTCAATTAGGTTCCGTGTTGAATTATTGATGGCATGGTAAGAAGATAGTAAGGGAGGCAAATGTGTAAGCCATCTGTGAATGAGCTTCATTATTTAGCTCATTTATTTGAGGGAGAAAAAGTACCAAAAAGGCAACCCACATTCTTCAGTTAAACTGCTGGAAAAACACATGCCACCTCTTGGCTCTGACTAGGAAATGGGGGCCTGATGGTGCCATAGTCTTCAGTTTTTCAAAAGAAGAGATGGACATTTGGAATTTGATGTGAAATTTCCACATCTGACAATGTTGGCAACTAAATGTTTTAAAAATACTGTGTGGGTCACATAAACACATTTGCTGGTTGAGTCTGCCAATTTGCAATCTGATTTCCATTGGAAATAAATTTATTTGTTTTTCTTGTATTTGAATAAAGGAACCATTAATAGTTTTTTTTTTTTTTTTTTGTATGCCTTTTAGAATGATTTAACATTTGAACAATTTAAGCTTTTTGTGTGTGCAGAAAATGTGCCTGCTTTTAAAATACAAGTGAAGCAAGTGCTTGAACTCTGATATTAAAACATATAGGTTGGTTGAGGACAACATCAACATTTTTGAATTGTTTCTGTAACAGGATTTCTCCAATACAGGCCCGGCCATAAGAGAGCAAATTTGGAGAACCAGAAGTTGATGTATGGTGTGAGCAGGCCCACAGCTGAGGGAGTGGGAGGAATTCTAGAGTGTGTGGTGGCCAAGCAAATGTGGCTCCGCAAAAACATATGCTATATATAGTGAATGGGGTTGGATTTTCTATTTTTGGTTGAGTTCCAATGACAGTTAATGGCTGTTCCTATAGGCCATGAAATTATTTATGAATTCGGCAGTGGGACGATATAAAATGCAAGTTGATATAGGTAGAATAAAATCTGTTAACAAATTTCAATAAATTATTAGTGCTAGAGCCAGAAGGGCCTTCAAAGGTCACCTAATAAAGGACCTTCCTTTAAGATGAGGAAACTGAGGCCTGGGGAATTGAGGCTTAAATTTCCCATTAATCCTTATTGAGGCCTAAGGACTTAAGTTGAGGCTTAAATTTCCTGTTAATCCTTCCCTCTACAGCTGAAACCCAGCATCCTCCCTTCTTTTCGGTCTTCCTGCCTATACAAAAATGCATCTTCTACGAACTATTAGTGACAATTAGAGTCTTAGAAAAACAAAAAAGGCAGATGTTTTGTAAGCAGACTATTTAGAAAACATCTTTCTAAAAGGTTGATTTAGGCTGTCTTTCTAATTATTGGAACATTTTTATTGATAAAATTTCTGTTGTTTTTGTTATGAGTTTTGAGACTCTTCTTTTCCGAAGCCTACTCTTTCATAACCTTTTTAAGAAGCAAAAAGCCAGTGAGATCATTAACAGTAAAAGAAAAAGATGTGGCAAAATTGCTCTTGATTTTACAGAATGTCCTAGTAGTGGGTTGAACCACATGAAAGTTGATATCCAGCCATTTCTCAACTACAAAAATAGTAGCTTCATGTGATTCAAGATGGTAGCTTGAGCAAAATGGTAATAAGGAGTATTGATGTATCTTCCTATTCTTAAAGAAATCCGTGGCATTTTACATGGTCATTGAACACTCCACCCCTCTCAATTTATTCTACTCAAACACTGTTATGCTGGAGCATTTTTATTGAGAAATGTGGAGTTGGAAGTTAAAGGTTCCATGTGTACATGTGGAATAGTCTTCTTCCCACATGTTATGTTTGGCTTGAAACATAGTCTTCTTGCCTTGAAGAAAAGACTCCCTAGCTAAAGTCAGATGCTGGATTTGTCTCTAATTTTTCAGGCCAACAGAAGCAAGTTGGCAGCGGGAGCTCTTTTCATGCTCAGTCTTGGTCATGAGCACAATAGTTTCATATGTAGTTCTTAATATTACAACTTGCATTGAGGATCTGGGACTCTTGAACACATTGTCTTGTTGTAATCGTATCCTAATTCTGATTTGGGAGACAGGGTGAATGAGCCTCCAGAGACCAGTATTGAACTTTAGACCTCTTCTTCTGCTGGTTTTCTAAATCGAATCCACTGAATATTTGTTTGGCCAAACAAATTTTTAAAATAAGTGGCATTTTAGCATTTTGGAGATTACAAAAAAAGTACAAAATATGAGACATTTGAACTTCACTTTGAAAGTTACAGAGAAATTTGAGAAAATGTTGGGAACTCTGAATCATATTTCAGGCCCCTAACTAAATAAAATAAATGTTTGACTTTGGGCATCAAGGGAATTAATAAATGTATCCATGCGAATTTTTCTTAAGAAATTAGAAAAGAGAAGTCCATACACAATCCAGTCGATAGGAGTAGGGTAAACTCTACCGACTTCATGGTTCATAAAGATTAGAGTGTATCACAGCTGAGTAAACACAACCAAGGAGGCATCACAAACAGCAACATAGTAATGGGATTTTTCTCTACTACTTTAAACCAGAGGGTTAGTTAAAAATTCACTTCTGACATTTCTAGCCCTTTTCTGACTATTAGTTAAGAATTCAGATGCTTTACTCCAGTTCTTAAAAAGCATTTCATAATACTTTTGTATGAACTGTAGAACTAAAGGGCCCTTTTCTTGGGGTTTCCAAAAGAAAAAAGGTATTGGAGAGACTAAATCTATTTTTTCTCTCTTATTTCTGCAAAAATGCCCTTCCATACTTCTGTTCCCTTTAGAATAAATAACAGCTCAACTCCCAGCATGACATGCATGCCCTTCCGAGACTTCATGCCTGTCTTCCTACAGTCTCCATTAGGCCACCTGCTGGGCCCTGTGTGTGTACCCTTCGCTTACCTCTGCTTTTGCATTTCACCTAAATGCCTTTCTCTTTGGCCTGTTTCCAGTCTCTCTATCTAGTCATCCTTCAGGACTCTCAACCAGGCAGAGTTAGGAGGACTAGTTTTCTGAATTCCCATTTTTCTTAGGCTTCTCTAATCAGCAGACACTGTGTTGTACCATAATAGTTTTCACGCCTTATTAATTTTTGTATCTTAAACACAGCATAGAGTAGTGGCTAGCACAAAGGAGTTATTCAGTAAATGCTTCAAAAGTAATTGTGCAGTTACAGGCTCAGGTCTCTTGCTATGTAGAGCGACTTAGTCAGAAAACATTACTGTGGCAAAACATCCTAAAAGGAGATTGCAGAACAAAGAATTTAACGATCTCCTAAATTTTCTCCAGGAATTCTTACAGTTATCAGTATTTAGTGGTTGAGCATCTGACAACAGGAAGCTTTGAAGGGCTGAGAAATAAAGACATGCAATGAATTGGCTTAAGATTTTAATTTTCATTTCACCTGTTTTCTAGTCTCAGTCCAATTTTTCTCAGCCCTGGATTGCTCAGACCATACTAGTTGGATTGGACAGAGTGTAATATAATTTACTGCTATCAATCAGAAAATACTACAGTGACTGGTGAGGCAGCCTTAGCAAATGATATAGGTATTTCTCTTTGATGCTGTATTCAGGGCCTTCCCCTGGGCTTTTCTTAGTAATTGAAATTATGTGTATAGGATTGACTCCTGAAGCTGTTTTTTATGGAAATTAGTGGGCATCTTTCAGTATTTTCATTTTCATTGCTTATTTGCTTCCAGAAAACTACCAACATGCTTGATGAAAGTTCTAGAAATAATGTGAGAGGTGATTATTCATTAGATATCTTTGTCCTGTGGAAGTGGGGAAACAGGATTCATTGGAACAATAAGTATTTACATTTTAAAGTTTATATATGATATCTGTATGTATATCTTATATAAACATACATAAATGTCTAGCAGAATTGATGTTGAATTAATAGAGAACAACATTTTAAATATTTTCGACTGTGGAATTGTTTAATGTGGGAAAGACTATACAAGGTGCTTCATAGTTTTAATATAGTTCCAATCAGTTGAAACCATTAAAAACCTATGATACATTAATATATCAAACCTATGAGATGTTAATATTATATGCATTTTACAAGTAAAGATAGAGGCTCAGAAGTAACTTTCCCCAAAGTCATTCCCCTAAAATATGGCAGAGCTGGAGTCTTTACTTCTGACTCCCAGCCAAGGGGGTTTATCACACTATTCCATGCTGCTTTTTTTTTATATTAATTATGGAGAGGTTTTTTTTTTTAGCCTTTCACCTAAAATATTGAGATTTGAGTACCAAATTTAAGAATAGCACATGGACTTCATGCAGACATCAATGTATACTGGTGAAAGGAAACACTAATTTTTAGCTTAAGATTAGATTTAGATTAGATTTAAGATTTAAATCTTTCTACGTATTGTGATCAGAATATTGAGGAGGTTGTTTTAGCTAAGTACTTTTTAATTGTGACCTTTGAATCTTGTCTTAAGCACAACACTTACGAAGATGCCAAGACTTTATGAGCTTCTTAGAAGGGCAGTATTCACTTGAGAAAGCAGGAAAAAGGAAACCACTTTAAAATAAAAAAACTTTGGAGCTATTCATTGATACACTGTTCATCTTTAAAGAACGTGGTGAAGGTCTAGGTATAAAATGCCGAATGGTTGTCACAGCTGCCCCATACAGCTCTGCATTGTCTTCTTAAAAACAGACCTTTTAAAATATGAGGATGTAAGCTATTTTTTTAAAAGTAATTGTTAACTAAAGATGGCCGGTGGATCCACAAGATACCACAAGCTCCAGGTTGTTATGATCCCCAACTACCATGACTTAGTGAGGTTGGACATCTTTTTATGTGGTTATTGGCCATTTCTATTTATTTCTCTGCAAATAACGTATTCACATCCTTACCTTCCTCCACTACCCCCCCCCTCCACCGCCCTGCCAATTGGGCTGTTTATCTTGTTGAGGTTCATCCTTTATTGTATGTGCAAATATCTTCTCCTAGCCAGTCATGTATCTGTACTTTTGTTTTTGGTGTCTTGTTACACAGAAGTTCTAACTGTGCCATCTTTTCTCTTTGGTTTGTACTTTCGGTGTGTTGTTTTAGAAATCTAGATCACTCTTCACTGAAATTCACTTAATTATATTTAACTACTGTTTTGTCTTTTGCTTGGTGGTTTAGAAGGGGCAAGAACATAGCAACTGCTAAGAAACACAGTTCATTCACCCAGTGGGAGAAGTCCTGAACTAATAAATTAGAAGCAACTCGAAGAAAGCAAACAGCTTGGAACCTAAGGCATGAAAAGGAAGAGCGCTCAGGAATCCAGCCTTTTTAGTTGGGGCAGGCAATTAATGCTCTGTGATTTGAAGAAATGTTTATGAGATAATTAACACCTAACTTGTAATTAGCAGTTGAGTACAAACTGAGCTAGATGAAAAACAAGCAAGGGAGCCCTTAAGTTAGTGATAGGGTCGTTAACTAAGGTTGTTAATGTTTGCTGTTTTGGGGGAGATATCCCATTTTAGTACTCCTTTCACTTAGGTTATTTTCTGATTTATAGATTAAAATTCTCATCAAAACAATAATAAGTAATAATACTGGGCACTCATTCTGCTAGGCACTGTGTCTAAGGACTTCATGTACATGATCTCATTCTGTCAACAGACTTATGAGTAGATGCCATAATTATGCCATTTTACAGATGAGAAAACAGGCTCAGAAAGGCTAATTAACACTCCCAAAGTCCACAACTGGCAAGTAAATGGTGCCAGGATTGAAGTCAATTCTTTCTTCTCTCGCAGGTGCCCAAATGTGATGTTACACATTTTTAAAAATAAAAAGTAGATGAGCAGAAACCGAGTGGTGAGTAGTTGAAGTCAGTGATGGGGCTTGTTATGCTTTAAATCAAGTATCTGTTGGCATGCCCTGGGAGAGTTAGTTGCTCTTAAAGTTTCTGCAGGACTTTATCACTCAAAGCCTGTGGGGGGGAAACAAAAAAGTCAAAGCTCCATCTCTCCTGGGGTCCCTGCTTTTCTACATTCGCTTTGCTGCTGCCCACCAGGGTGACAGACGGGTCTGCCTCTCTTTTCCAGCCCCAGCCTTGTTCCACAGCATCCCTTCAGTCAGTCAGGTCCAGAGAAACCCACCTGTCACTCTGATGCAAGGGAACTGGCTGTGGCTTGCAGTGCGTGTGTGCATGATACAGCATACGTGTGTGTGTGGAGCAGCCACGCAGCGCAGCACGAGGGAGGCAGCTCAGCCGTTGATGCCCAGAAGAGGGCCCTCTCCCAAGGTTCCTCATCAGCTGTTCAGCTCTCCATATAGCTCAGCATGGATTTCCTCAGACCATCCCAAACATAACCTTACATTTTGGTGAAAATTTGTCTATACTTTTTGTATGACACAAATCGAGCAAACAGCACAGAAACCAAAATCTATTTATTTGGAAATATTCTGAAGCAATTCACTGGTATAATTTCATAGTGTTAAAGCGGGTTAGAACCCAGGCTCTGTTACTTACTGAGAACTTGGGCGAATTTCTTTGTGTCTCTGTGACTTTGTTTCCACATCTGCGAGGATGTACACTTTAATGCATTTTTTATGCACCTTAGACCAGTGCCTGGCATATAAATAATACCTTCTGAATGTTAGCTAGTTTTAGAGATGTAAAGCACTAAGCCACTATTTCCAGAGTGGTGGTCCTGGCACTATTTCAATACACTTCACCAACATTTTATATTCGTATCACTAAAAGTTTTGGTGATTTGATACCACTTTTACCTCTCCTCATAAATCAAGGCATTTTGTGGTCTCTGGAGAAGTAGGGTTCATTTGAGCCCCAGAATACAGCTTCTGGCTTTGGATCTATGCTTTTCCAGCAATCTTTTGATCACTCACATGTTGTCCCCTCATTTGAGCCTAAAGGCCTAAAGAATTGGTTTCACTCCCCTCTCATATTGGTGGTGTTCATAAGTTCTACCCACTAGCAGTTGAAATTGGGATAAAAACATCCCAGATGTCCCGTGTTGACTCTTCCTAATTCCTTTTCCTGTTGTCCTCTTTCTTTCTTAAAATTATCCCCCTTTGCCATGGTACTGGTCCGCTATTTAAAGGTCAGTGACTCATGTTGTGCCTCAACACTCTGCCAATCCCTGTACCGGATGCTGGGGAGGCAAAGTGAATACCACTTCAGGTTTTTGTTGCTGGAGATTTCATAGAGTGTTAGAGCAGGAAGGGCTCACAAAGAAACAATCTCATCTAGCCCTTTTATTTTACAGAGAAAGAAGCCAAGACCCAGGAGAGTAAGTGACCTGCTTAAGACCCATAGGCTCAGAACTGGAGCCAAATCCCCTGACACTTGCCCACACTACAAACCCAAGGACAGTAGAACTAAGGCGTTCTAGATAGGTCATTTGTAGACAGATTCTTCAGTCGTTTCCCACTGCCAAGTGGAGAAAACCCAAACTCCCCTTCTAGTCACCGATCTTGTGTTTAGGACCCTGGACATTGGTTTATTTATGGTGAAAAGAATCTCACTGTTGGAGCTGGGCTGCAGATGGAATGAATCAAGTTTAACTTAGGTCCTCAATGCAGTTGGATATTTTATGGTAAGCTACCCTTTGTAAGAAATGTGAGCGCTTGGGTGGGTGTGGTGGCTCATGCCTGTAATCCCAACACTTTGGGAGGCCGAGGCAGGCAGATCACTTGAGGCCAGGAGTTCAAGACCAGCCTGGCCAAAATGACAAGACCCCATCTCTACTAAAAATACAAAAATTAGTCAGGTGCGGTGACCCATGCCTGTAATCCCAGCCACTCAGAAGGCTGAGGCATGAGAATTGCTTGAACCCGGAGGTTGCAGTGAGCAGAGATTGCGCCACTGCACTCCAGCCTGGGTGACAGCAAGACTCTGTTTCAAAAAAAAAAAGAAGAAGAAGAAAAAAGAAAGAAATGTAAGCCCTTTTAAAAGGCTTATTGAACACAGCTTGGGTTACTCTTGGTGCCTCTTGTGTGTGTATCTCTAGGACTAAAGAATAACTAATGCCTTGCGGACAACATAGAACATGGTTGGAAAACTCTTTCTACCATCCCAAAGTGTTTACTATGACTATGTCAGCTTGGGGCGTTTTTGGTTAGTTGGTATACTTTCTACAAACATGAAGTACTTCCCGTAGCCATTCCCATAGGTTTTTGTTGCAACTTCAATCCGCTTCTATTATTATTACTTCAAATTTGAAATATATTTACTTATTCACTTAAAATAACAATAATAAACTTATTACATGTTAATGTAAATAACATTGTTTTATGAAAAATACATTTTTCAAGTCAAAAAATTAGCTGAGATGCATTGTTTCACATTTTGCAAATCTCTTTAATGTCTGACTTAATGGACAGCTGGGTCATCAGATCTGTATTTCATTCACTCTGATGCAGCGTATTCTTTTGGTTGAAGTACCTGAAGATCCAACCTCACATAGGTATGTGGTTGGAAAAGGAGGAACTTGTATACCCCTAAAAGGTTCTTGGGGAGGACCCAAGGATTCTCTTACCAAATTTTGAGAACCACTTTCTTTAAAGTAACTCATCTACTCTCTGTATCTTCTACCTTCAGTCTTTTCTAAGGAGGAGTTCTGAATTTCCTACAGATAACTTGGAGAAGGAAGTAAGCACTTTTGTTATTTTGAAGTTAGTGACTGTGTCCTGATAGTAGTGTATAAGGTAACACTATAAAGAAAAACAAGAAAAGAGTTTAAGGCAAATTCAGGATAATGTTTACCTCCAGTACAGAGGGAGAGTGATGCCATCTCACAGGATACCATGGGGCTTCAAAGCTTTTGTTAATGTGTTGTTTTTTGGTCTGGGTGTTGGGTATGTGAGTGTTTGTTCTATTTTATTTACATGGTACGGACATGTTGTAAAAGATTATGAGGTATCTACTTATATACTTAAAGAAACCTCTGGTTTTTAGTACTTGAGGAAGCAGTAAATACTATATTTTGTATTCAACATTTTCTGCTTTTTTTTGGCTTGTATCTCTTGCATCTTTCTAGGACCAGTTTTTAAAAATACCCCTTTTGATACCTGGCTCACCCATCAGAATTATTTTTCACTTCCTATACTTGTGTTAACATAAGATCCAAGGCTTGTGATTCCCTAATTGCCGCATGAATACACAGAACTGGAGACTTGCAAGCTCAACTTTGGGACTAGAGTGATGAGATTTCTTGGTGTCTGAATGTTTGACTGTCAGACGACAATGGCTTTCAACCGTTCTAAGCCTTCTATGTCACATTGATCCTGGCCCTCAAAGACTCGTTGGTTGTTCTCCTTTCCACTAGATAATAGGCTGATTTTGTGGTATCTAAACAATCATAAAGTTGCACTTCTTGGAAAGGGTAACCCGCTATTTGACTTATGTTGGGAGCCATCCCACTCTGTTGTATCTTCTTGCTTGGCGTCAGCATTTTAGACTTGTGTTTTGATGACCCAATACCTCTAGTGAGGTTTTATTTGAAGTCTGATACCCACTCTGACATAGGCTCTGGCAGCCTTTAATCTTTTATCCCATTGCAAATGTTAGAATCCCATAATTTAACAACTAGAGTTTATGTACCTTTCCTCAATGACCCTTCTCCACCCATCTATGCTACAGATGATGACACTGAAAACCAGAGAAGTGGTGGTCCCTGTCACTTATAGCCAACCTAGCTGAAATAGGATTGGAAGCCCTGATGGATGTTTAGCTATGGAACATAATGGTTAAAGTAGTTTTTTATGTTTTTTTCCTTATTTGCCTTAAGGTAGATAAGCCCAGCTACACAATATAACATGGAATGAGGTAGAGAAAGAAGAGTATAGTGTTCTAAAGAAAGCATTTTTGGTGGGAGAGAAATTTAAACCATAGTAAAAAGCTCAAGAGAGAGAGAATATGGCAGTAAATAATATGTGACTTTGAATTTTTTAAAGTTTGATTTTAGAATGCTCTCCCCTTTGTTACACTTACAAAAATATTACTGCTTAAGTAGATGATATCTGAACATGGTTTCCAAGGGCCTGAGTAAACTATTTGTAATTACCTCATGGATTGTTAGGAAATCAACAAAACAGGTATTTTATGTTGCTGCCATGGTGGCTAGTGGTTGAATATTTGTTCCAAATTGCAAGTTGCAGAGAAGTGCATGTAAAGGAATGTGAGTATAATTAAAATGCCTTCAGAAATGGGGGTCTAAGTAAATATTGTATTTATTAAGTGAAACAGCACAAGTGAAATTACCAACTAATGCCTAGCTCAGGGTAGGCTTTAGAATAATGAATATTAGTTTTCCTGAGAGTAAAAATATTGCTAGTTTTTAAAGACTTATTTTTAAATATAAGCTCAGAAGTGGATAATGGAGTTTCACCAGTAAATCAATATTTTTTTTCATTAGTCTAATTTTAATACCAGGTAATGAGCATTTTTAGCCTTTCTAAAGAGGATGAAGGCGTGAGTCTGGGGATGTCCTCTTATCCCAAAAGGTTCGTCTTTTTTTTTTTTTTTTAGGATGATTAAGTTGCACATACTAGTATGTGCAAGTTCCTTGCACAAACTAGGTAAAGATACAGAAAATATTTCTTCTCTAGCCCATACTACCGAAAGGTTATTTGTTTGTTTGTTTTTGGTAATACAAGCATATGTGTGTTTGCTCCTCAGTAGTCTATAAGAAGCTAAGGAGGAAGTGGTGGGAATATCTGATATGTTAGTCATGTGGTTTTAATCAGTCAGGACTGCTAACTGCATCCTTTCTTGTTTTTCTTTGCAACTTCTATGTAAGCTTTGGTTGATTTTTCTCTGCAACTAATTCTTACAGCTTTGCCAGAGAAAAGTAAGAAAGGAGACTTGATAATCCTTGCTCTTAGAAGAGTGTGAGAGAGTAAGAGTGATCGCTGTAGGCTCCCTAACCTTAATCTGCACTCTCTGGGTTAGACTTACTCTGCTTCTTTTCTGTGAGAAATATAAGAAATCCACTCCAGCAGTTGGTGGTGGAGGTCTCTTCTTGGATTCTTCCTTCTCTTGTTTCCTGCTGTTCCCACTTCCCGTAGCTCCCACGTTGCTTTCCTTGTGTGCTCTTACTTGGTGGAATAGGGCCTGTGCACCATGACAACCTACCTCTCCAGCGATTTCTCACCTTGGAAGTTGGTGACTTCTGTAGTGTGATGTGCTTGGGTGGGCCACGCATGTCCCTTGATGGCCAACACACACATCACTCTCTGGTTTATAAAAGGTTGACCAGAGGTAACTTTTCTAGACTCCCAGGCTCTACTAATGTAGTGGCCTGGGCTTTGGAGGAAGCCTGCTTGGCTTTGACTCCTGGCCCTACCACTTACTTGCTGCACAACCCTGAGCAGCTTAATCTCTTAGAGCTTCAGTGACCTCCACCGTAAAATGGGAATAATAACGGTGCACACCTCAGAGGCGATTGTGAGAAGTAAATGAGACCTATGTAAAATACTCAGCATAATGCCTGCCATATATGTATAAAATAAGAGCTTTATACTTGTGAACTTTAGCAGAATAGTTTATTTCCTGAGAGCAAACACCCCTACAACGTTTGACCTCTTCACTACCGTGTCTCTCCCTCCCCGCAGTTGATTGTGACTAAGTGTTGGGAACGGTTCATACTGAAGCATGTGGCTGGAGTATTGACATCCCTTTTCTCCGTTTTCCAAGGGCCCTCTTAAACTTCACTTCCTCCATCAAACATACCATGGGCATTTCAGCCCATAGTGAATGCTCCCTCCCATGAATTCTGTATCACTGCACTGCTGCTCCATGGCTGTTGTTTTTGGTTGGGGAAGTCAGGTTGTATAGACTTTGTGAGAAATAAGTTGCTGCATTCATTCATCCTAAACGTATGGCCCTGGCTACTTGTGATGTCATGGTACATACAGTTCAAAGTAAGATGAATAAGACAGGGTTCCTGTCCTCAAAAAATGTACATTCTTTTGGGGGCCTGACCAAGTGAGAAACTAAGTGTACTGCTAGATGCAAGATGTGACCAAGGACCCAAATAGAGTGGACCTTTATAAAATAAGAAGCAATGGTGTCTAATTCAAGGAACCAGGGAAGGTTTAGTGAAGAAAGTGGCATTTTGCCTGGAATTTTGAGGATGAGTAGGATTTGACAAGTGGAGTTGAAGGTGGAGGCATGCTCTGTGCAGAGGTCGGTATGCTTTGAAAAGAGTCAGTTGTCCAGTTTAGTGTATGGGCGGTGGTGGACTTAGAATCTGGCAAAACTGGTTTGAATGCCGGTTCTGCCATGAATTGAACTTTAGTTTCCTTCTCTGTAAAATGGAGCCAATAGTATCTACTTCACAAGTTATAAGGATTAAATGGGAAGGTTTTTAAAAGGGCAAACAAAGGGCCAGGCATGGTGGCTCACATCTGTAATCCCAGCACTTTGGGAGGTCAAGGCAGGTGGATCACCTGAGGTCAGGAGTTCAAGAACAGCCCGGCCAACATGGTGAAACCCCGTCTCTACTAAAAAATACAAAAATTAGCCGAGCGTGCTGGTGGGCGCCTGTAATCCCAGCTAGTTGGGATGCTGAGGCTGGAGAATTGCTTAAACCCGGGAGAAAGAGGTTGCAGTGAGCCGAGAAACTCCATGTCAAAAAAAAAAAAAAAAAAAGGTGGGGGCAAACAAGCACCCAATAAACATTATTTTCCTGATGGCTGGAGTGGAAGGAGGGACATATTGAGAAGCTTGAAGGGTAGACCAAGCATCAAGCATGGTGACCTTTGAATGCCTTGTTTGTTTTTGCTAAACCATACTTAGTATTGTGGTCTTTTCATAAATGTTTGATAAAATTGTTTTTTGATTGATTGATCTAGGGAAATGGCATACCCCTCTTTTTTTGTTCTGTGGATAAAAAAGTGGTAGAGCCTGTTGCCTTTTTTCCTTCTCTGGGTATTTTAACCTTCATCATATAGGTACTCCCAGCAACTTTAAACTGATACTTTGAAAAGATAGTGATCTACTTTTCCACCTTGATCCCAGAATATGAGGTGAAGTATGAGGTACATTTATTGGTGCTCTGTTCTCCATGGGGACTAAAGCTTCACAAGTTTGTCTGTCCAAATACATCAGGTTTTACAGTGATTATTTCTTGGGTGTTCATGCATGTGACTTGTGGCTGTCACACTGTCTTCTGAATTATTAATATCCGGGCTAAAGGGTGGATAGGAAGTGGAACTGAGAAGGAATCATGGGGAATTGCTGCCAAGCCTTGTTTCCTTATATCGGTGGCTGCAGCTGCCACATTGCGCTAAACCCACTCCCGGTAATAAGCAACCTAAGTGTGTACATTTGGTGCAGTTGTGGCAAAAGAGGCTTAACTCTGTGTAGCCATGATTACAGTGAGATACGTGGTCTGACCCTCTCTATGTGGGAAGGGATTTGAGGCTTGGATTTTTCTCAAATTCAAATGGGAAAGTAGTTCTTGTTTTTGCCAGTGTAATCATCACTTATTTCCCTTAGCTTGCCATTCATTTTATCTATGTGAGTAATAATTATTCAAATGGACCATTAGGCTTTGGGAGTGTTTAATGGCAGCCACCTGGATCAGTGCCTAAGATTTTTGCTAATTCTGGTTTGTCTTTCACCCTGAGTCTCATTTAACTTCAGTTTTTCCTTCCTACAGATTGTATGGATTACAGCAAGGATCTCTTGCCAAGCTATAATCTTTCAAGTTTTGATTTTAGCTTAATGCTTCCCTGTAATCATGCTATCAAGACTGTCAGAAACATATTCCCATTCACATATCCCATACTCTTAATCTATCAATCTAGGAGCATTGATGTGGAATTGGACCCGATCTTGCTGAGAAGTCTGGGCTGCTGACCCAAACCTTTTGTGCTTTGTGGTAACAACATGAGTAAAAATGTAACCTGTGCTCTTGCACATATTTTATCATCTCTTTTTGAGAGCTGATGGGATTTATAACAGATTGTTGTATGCAGTTGCGTTTTCCCTGTGTTCTACTTGGGCCCTACTTGATTATTCAGACATATCAACATGATGATAATGATAAAGAAAATGGCTCTTTAAGAGACATTTTTAGTGGACAATGGAGGGGGTGGAGAGGACTGTGGGAACATTCTTGTGAGCCGCAGCATGTGAAAAGGTTTGTTTTGCATTAACTGATCAAGCCAAGAAAGCCAGCATATAAAATCTTCTATCAATAGGAGAACTTTGAGAAAAGAGGAAAATTGTAATACAGCCTCTTGGGTCTGCTTTCCTAAGCACAACAGTATGTGTGAGAAAAACTCTAAACCAACTTTCTCTTACACCTAGATGGATGCTTCTACAATGTGCAGTTAACTTTCTGTAAGGCAGAAAGTTGTCTCTGCTAGTGGGAGTATTTATTGATTTATTAGGGGTTATTTGGTCCTATTTTTTGAGAAGGAGAACAGAGTAAGGAAGGAGTAAGAAAGCTTTAGCTTGATTAGAATGGCTGAACTTGTAGCGGTAACAAATAGAGTCTGTTTATTAGCTTCTCTGCAAGATATGCATTTTTTTTTTTCATGCTCTGCAGAAGTTTGCATCAAATAGCTTACCATTTGGATGGTTGCCCCAGCTGGTAATCTGGGTTAAAACCTTGACTGAGGCAATTCTATACTCATGATCCCTTGGTGTGCTGGTCTGGTGGGAAGATATGTTTGTAAGTACACTAGGGAGTGGGAAACAGAAAAGTCTTTCATGACGTGGCTGCTCAGTGATTGTTTCTAGATCTCTCCCCCAAGTGACACTCGAATACTTAGTAGCACATCCTGGGCATAATGCTCCCCATTTAAGGACTATTTCCAGTAAACTGAAAAAGAATCAGTTTTAAAGTCTTACATCCTCTACTCTTAGTTTTCCCAGTTCATTGATTTCCCTGCCCTTTGGGCCTCTTTCCTTTTCCTGCTGCCTTCCTTGATAGATTCTACCTCTTTCTTTCCATCCATCTTCATTCCCTTTCTGCAACTATTCAAATCTTTTTTTTTTTTTATTGAAATGGAGTCTTGCTGTTGCCCAGACTGGAGTGCAGTGGTGTGATCTTGGCTCATTGTAACCTCCGCCTCCTGGGTTGAAGCGATTCTCCCACCTCAGCCTCCTTAGTAGCTGGGATTACAGGCGGGTGCCACCATGGCTGGCTAATTTTTGTATTTTTAGTAGATACGGGGTTTCGCCATGTTGGCCAGGCTGGTCTCAAACTCCTGGCCTCTAGTGATTGCCTGCCTCAGCCTCCCAAAGTGTTGGGATTACAGGCATAAGCCACCACCCCCGGCCCAGATCTTATTTCATCTTACCATAACCTAGGGCAAAACTGACCTGCTTTAAGAGAGTTTTACATTTTTGCTCTGGTCCACATTCATCTCCATTGTCTAACCCTGTAATCTTTGTAGTATATTTCATCATGAAACATTTCAAAATCATCTTCCATTTTACCTCAATAACTTATCTCCCTAATAAGACTCAAATTCCTTAAGAATCTTTTGTATTTCCTAGAATTCTTGTTACAAACACAACACCTAAACATTTGCAGTTTACTTTCATTATTGGAAGGCTTCCTCCAAAGGCTAGCTAGTTTGTGGTTAGCTGCCCTTATCAGATTCAGTGTAAAAGGTTTGCCTTGGTAGCCTGAGAGGGATCTAGTTTACCATGCTTTTACTAATATCTATCTTTTTTCTCCTGGAGACAGTTGTGTGTTTTTTTTTTGTTTTTTGTTTTTGTTTTTTTTTTTAGCTGGGGAAATGCCAATATTCATTATTATATCTTATCCTAAAGTTACACAGGAGAAATAGGGATGTTGAAATAATGTATACTTTGGTAGGCAGAATCCGAAAATGGCCCCAAGATCCCAGCCCCCTGGTGTACACGCTCTGCATAATCCCCAGAACTTGTGAATATCACTCCCACAGGTAGGTTATGGCACAGCTGTCGTTTAGAAATGGAGATTGACCTGGGTGGACCTTACCTCATTAAGCAGTCGCTTAAAAGGGACCAGACTGTTCCTGAAGAAGGATATTTGACATGTGAGAGGGACACAGGGAGATTTTTCATTGCTGACTTTGAAGACAGAGGTGACCTCGTGGCTTGGAACCGTCAGTGACTTTTTGGAGCTGAGTGCAGCCTCTGACAGCGAGTAAGGAAAGAAGGCCCTCAGTCCTACAGCTGCAAGGAATTGAGTCTGCCCACATCTGGAATGAGCTTGGAAGAGGGTATTTCCCCAGAGCCTTGAGAGGACAACCTCCTTAGCTTGGCCCACACTTTGATTTCAGCCGTGTGATAACCCAGGTAGAAAGTCCAGCTACACCATGCCCAAACTTGTGACCTATGAAACTGACTGCTAATAAATGGATGTTGTTTCAAGCCACTAAATTTGTGATAATTTGTTATATGGCAGTAGAAAACTAGCACATGCCCCACATTTATGTAAACAACCTCTGTTCCATCCTGATATTGTTTTATCCAGGGTTGAGATTAAGTCACAGTAGAACTCTTAGAGGCCAGGTGTGGTGGCTCATGCCCGTAATCCCAGCACTTTGGGAGGCCGAGGCAGGCAGATCACAAGGTCAGGAGTTCAAAACCAGCCTGGCCAACGTGGTGAAACCCCGTGTCTACTAAAAATACAAAAATTAGCTGGGCGTGGTGGCAGGTGCCTGTAATCCCAGCTACTCGGAGGCTGAGGCAGGAGAATTGCTTGAACCCTGGAGGCGGAGGTTGCATTGAGCCGAGATCGCGCTATTGCACTCCAGCCTAGGTGACAGAGCAAGACTCCATTTCAGGGAAAAGAAAAAAAGAAAAAAAGAACTCTTAGGAAGACTTGAGGATTTTGGCCATAATTGTTTAGTAATATTTGTAGAGCAAGACCAGATGTTAATTGGTATGTTTATTTCCTCAATATGTATCATGGTTTTGGTCATTTCTGGTATAATTCCTCAATTTTCAGGTGCTGGAAATGTGTCACTGGACTCAGATGTTCTAGGTCAGCCTGGATTAGGAACTGAACATGCTTTGGGAGGAGAAAGCAGCCAGGTTGTGACTAGGGGAAACAGCCCTGGTGCTTTTGTTCATGACTTGCTTGGAATTGGATTGGATTTTTTTTTTTCTTCTCTCACAGAGACTGCCATCACATGGCCATTACTGTAACTGAAAATCCCCTGCCTTTTCAGAAAGGCACAGAAATATATGGTATCTTTCAGAAAGGAAGTGGCTAATTTATATCCGGTGATAGAAATGGTGGCATCAGGAAGGAAGCGTCCCATCCATATTTCATTATTTGCTGATGAATGCATTCAGTGAATAGAAATAGATGAACTGAGCCACAATATTTCTCAAACAGGAAATACTGAGGAATAGATGTGTGAATATGAGTAGCACAGGACATAAAAAGTTGAGGAAAAAACTTCCAACTGCTTTGAGCCTCTTAATTCTATTTGACCTCCTATTCGTCACTGTTTTGAAGATATTCCATAGGATAAAGACAGGGCAGGAGGGACAAAAATGACCCAAATAAACAACAGTGAGACAAGTGGGTGGTTTTATGCTCTGCAAGAGACGTGATATGTCTTAAATGGAACTGGGTTGTTTGGGACCCACTGGACAGCAAGAGGGTTTTGAAATGGTTTATGACCTCTTCCCCACTTCCCCGCTTGCTTTGCTCATTAGTGTTCCTAGGTGGCTGCTGGGTGACGGGCTTCTCATCATCTCTGATGTGGGCCAGTGCAAGAGAGCAGCTGCAACATCTGTTTCTAATTGGGTCGTGCCTTTATAAATACTTCTTGCCTATTTGTCACATTGCTTCCCTCCCACCCTGTGTTCCTTGGAGTACTGCAGAATCTGTAAGCGTCCCTGGAATGCACACGTGGACCTTGTCATTCCCAAACAGACTTTCTGCTGGTCAGCACTTTGTAATGTTCGGCTGTTACAGGCATTAGTCACTTGTGCTCAGAGAGAGACTGTGGTCTTTGGAAACTGAAGAAAATGTCTTTTTTGTTGTTGTTAATTCTTGGCATCCAGTTAGATTTAACTTCTCAAGAGTTTACACAGACTTTTAGAAAAACATTCTGTCTCTAAGAAAAAAGTGCTCTAGCTTTGTACAATTTTTGGATTTTCACACTTGGTGGTTGTTTGCTGAAATGCTGTTTTGCTAGTGATTCCCCTCCTCCCCCTATCTGGGGTTGTAAGCAGCCTCTGGGGCTCTGTTCACTTCGGATACCTGTTTCTGGGGACTGCTTTTCAACAGAGTTTTTCCTAAGGGCATATGAGAAATTTAATTTCTGATGGAATGAAGGTGAAACTCTAGTCCCAGGTAAACCTGGGTAGGCTGTAGAGACAGAAAGGGGGCTGCAGGTCTAGGTGGAAGAACGAGAACGAATGCAGCATGGTATTTCCAGGCCTTTTAGATTCGGCTTCATCCACAACCAATGTGAGTTCTTATCTGCAAAGCGGGCCTAAGTGTAATGGAGGGAAGGTGGGCCAGGCACCAGGGTCCTGGGTTCTCCCGCGCCTCACTCTGTCTCCACCTGGCCCATGCATAAAGAACACTAGTCAAGTAGCCATTGTACCTGTTTCCTTATCTGAAAATGAGAAGGTTGGAGAGTATGACTTCTGTTGAAACAACAAGGCGCTTACAAATTTTGGTGAAGTTGAATGAGGGCAGCGTTAAGAGAAATATCAAAGTTAGTCATTGGATTTCAGAGCTTAGGGATGGAAACCAGCTGGTAGTAGACTGGTTGTAGTTATGTCCAAAGGGCAGAGTGGGAAAAATTTGGCTGAAAAGAGTGTGGTGGGTGACCAGTAAATGTTAGAGGTATACATCAGGGCACAGAGGAGAAAAGCTAACATGATACTGATGACTTCAAGTCTTCACTGTCCAATTCAGAGGATAGGGGAGGGTTTAAGCTGATTAAACAGTGGGCTTTTTTTCTCCTGCAAGAGGGTGGAGATCTATAACTGTGCAGATTTTATCAGATGCATGCTAATACATGTTATTCTGGGGGACTCTCTTATACCTTGAAGTAGACATTGCTGCTATTTGGCGTGAAAAAAATAGGAGGACTTATTTGAATTGAGAATGGGGATAGGCTGAGTTCCACCGAGATGTTGGCTTAGAGATGCCTGGGCCATGCTGTACAGTAGGAAGCCCAGCAGAGGAGATTGGGCTGTGGGTCATGACAAAGGGAGTTGTTAGCTTATGGTTGGCTATTAAAGTCATGGGCAAGGATGGGCAAGAAAAGTGTGTAAAATGAGCTGACAAAAGATAAATATGTTAATTAATTCTTTACAACAGCCCTGTGAGAGAATGTGTCTTAAAGCTGACAAAACTGAGGCAAAGTTAAATACCCTAGGTCACACGGCTAAACTATGAAAGAGGTGCTCTTGTCTTGACTTCACATGTCGGGCACCTTCCACTACACTTTTCCACTTTTCCGATTCCTCCTGTCACTTTCAACATGACTTGGTTCTACTATTGGAAAAATTAAGTTCTCCTATTTTACTCTGTTAACCTACCTATTAGCTACAATAAATATTGTGGGCTTACCTCCTCAAAAAAGATCTTTATTAATTTAGTATTATTGTTATTGATGTTCCTGGATTTTAAAAATCTTATATATTTTCTATTATAAAACTACAGCTTTTTTTTTTTTTTGTAATAATTCAAATGTTACAGAAACAAAACCATTAAAAGGTAACATTTCCCGAAAATCTTACCAGCCCCAAAGAAAACCCCCACACGGCATTAATTTTGTAAGGATCTGGAAAAGCAAAATGTGTTCCTCTACTGGGAGTCTTTTGGAGAAAGTTACTTGGAGATAGCACTTGGAATTGGGACAATTATTCAGTATTAATCAAGTGCTTTTTTGGTTATATGATGTGTTTTCCAGAGTGGCTCCCTGGGTTTGGCATTCTGAGCTTATCTACCTGGCTTTGTGACCTAGGGGCTGGCCCCTGGATGCTCCTCCTTAGTCTCAGCTTCCAGTTGGGCCGCACTGAGAAGTTGTTCTTTCCTTGTATTACCATATGGTTTTTCTCTTAACAGTTCCTCACTGCCGCCTGGCGCTCTCTGTTCTGCTGCTTGTGTGAGACAATTTCCTTGGGGGTTTTCTTGGCTCTAGGCATGGGATTTCATGGTATAGATGACAAGCAGAGTAGCAAATGTTCAAATCATCTTTAAAGAATGCAATTCTCATTGGTAATGAGATGGTCCAGACATTTTATATTATGAAAGTTACCCCAGCAATGCTTAGCTTTGAAAGCATCCCGATGCTGGCTTCATAGCTGTGGTTTGGGTCAAAACTTTGCATTCCAGTGTTTTCCCTTTTGCATGAGAACTAAGGGCGTTTCCCATCTTCCCATTAACCTTCTTTTTTTAAAAGAGAATGTGAAACCAATTCAATACTTTCTAGAATGCAGTCAGATAAGAGTGTGTATCTACAGAAATGATTAATCAGGGTACTTAAATAAAACTTACTTTGCGGACAGTTCCTGAGGCCAGAATTTCTCCAGATACTGGGAGGTGGCTGGTGGTCAGTCAAAGATTTTGTGTGCGAGACAGCATGTTCTTTTCTTTACCTCTCTTCAGCTCAGAGGCATCTGTACTACTGAAATAGGACCTCAGAAAAAGACATGACCTAAGATGAAGGGGTCATACTTCTTCTCTTTTCCAAGTGGATATTCTGTAAGGAGAAAAGACAGAGCTCAAAGGAGTGTACTGTACATGTCTCCTCTGCCCTCTGCTGCCCCATGGTTTCATCTCAGCTCTCTTTAAAATTGGACATCTGTTCCCTTGAAACCTGAGTTCTGATATTTCTACCTTCTCCCATCAGGTACTGCTGCTCAGAAAGACTATTTGTTTTCATCTGAATATGTGAAACCTGCACATCAGCTGTACACAGGGGCCGCCTATTAAATTAATATTCAACAGTGCTTTGGACTAATACATATTTTTACATACTATAGGCTGGTGAATTCACTCAAAGAATGAGTAGTTAATCACATGAGTTATAAGGCTACACAGCATCCTGTCCTTTGGATAGCTTTATGGTTATGTATTTGTGACTATTTGATTGACATCTGTGTGCCCCATTACCCTGTACGCTCCACGAGTTGGGGAGGCTTTGTTTTTTCATCATGGTATCCTTAGCATTTAACACAGTGTTCTACCCGCACTGGTACTCGATGAATATTTGCTGAATGAATGAAAGCATGAATAAAGATTTACTTTTCTTTTTGAGAACAGATAACTAACTTATACAGAGAAGTCATTTCCTAGGTTTTTTGTTTGTTTTTTATTTTTGAGATAAAGTATATCATTCTGTCACCCAGGCTGGAGTACAGTGGCACAATCCTGGCTCATTGCAGCCTCTAACTCCTGAGCTTAAGCAAGATCCTCCTGCCTCAGCCTCCCAAGTAGCTGGGATTATAGGCATGAGCCATTGCGCCCAGCCCTAGGTTTTGTTTTGAGGATATAAATCCACTTTTCAAAAATCTCGTGGATGACTGGAGATGTAGCCAAACAAAAAGAAATTGCTTTTAAGCAGGGCATTTGTAAAGAGTGGGTACATAACTTTCTTAGCTAATTCATATGTATTGTAGTTAAGCAGAAATTAAAAGTTGAGGTGGAAAACACAGAGGTTATGCACACAGATTTCCATTTGGTTTGGAGTTTCCCAGCATAACTGATAGAAACTCCCTTTCATGGGTCAATTAAAACTTGAGCCATCTTGATCTGGCCAGAGCAAATATGCTACCAGGAATTTTTCACCCTGTGTTGGCTTTCCTTAAGCAAAATGACGGAATTGGATTTATGCATCTCTAACATCCAGATTAAGAAGCCTTAGAATTAGAAAAAACAAAGAACCAGAGACTTTGTTTAGAGGTAATTTGATTAAATCTCCTCACTTTACAGAGGAGGAAACATAAGCCCGAGGATTAAGTGACTTGGATCAGTATACTTTATTTATCCATAATCTGAGGCGTTGAGAAAAATGTAATCACCATGTCTTGTTAATAAAAATCTCCAGCTCTCCACCTGAATATATAAATGTTATCTCTTAAATTAAAAAAAAAAATAAATTTTAAAGAGAAAAATCTTTCTAAACTTAAATTGTAATACCTGATTTTAAAGGTAAAAATTAAATATTGCTTTCAAATGGAAACGTAATTTTAATTTGTTTGGATTAAACAATTCAAATATCACCTTGGTAACATGCTGTCTTGCTTCCGCCTGCTGATAAGGATCAGAGGCTATGGCCTACCTAACCACATCTACCGAAACACTTCATTTTTAAAAGTAAAGAAAAGGGATATCACTTCAGTTTAAGTATGGTGAATAAAATCCATCTGGGCACACCGAGCTTGTTAATTTCAGTAGACCCAGGGCTGGATTAAAATACAGTCATGTACTGCTTTACAAACTCTCAGTCAACAATGGACCGCATATACAACCGTGGTTCTGTAATATTATAAAACTGCACTTTTACTGTACCATTTCTATGTTTAGATATACAAATATTTACCATTGTGTTACAGTTGCCTACAGCATTCAGTACAGTAATATTCTGTACAGGTTTATAGCCAAGGAGCAATAGGCTATCCCATATATCCAAGTGTCTAGTAGGCTATACCATCTAGGTTTGTGTAAGTGTATCTGGAGTTTGTTCCTGCCGGTTGGTTTGTGGTCTTGCTGACTTCAAGAATGAAGCCGCAGACCTTCACGGTGAGTGTTGCAGCTCTTAAAGGTGGCACGGACCCAAAGAGTGCGCAGCGGCAAGATTTATTGTGAAGAGCAAAAGAACAAAGCTTCCACAGCGTGGAAGGGGACCTGAGCCGGTTGCTGCTGCTGGCTTGGGTGGCCAGCTTTTATTCCCTTATTTGTCCCTGCCATGTTCTGTTTCTGTTGTATCAGAGTGCCCTTTTTTCAATCCTCCCCGCGATTGGCTACTTTTAGACTCCTCCTGATTGGTGCGTTTTACAGAGTGCTGATTGGTGCATTTTACAATCCTTTTGCTACAGAGTACTGATTGGTGTGTTTTTACAGAGCACTGATTGGTGCATTTTATAATCCTCTTGCTAGCTACAGCACTGATTGGTGTGTTTTTACAGAGCACTGATTGGTGCATTTTACAATCCCCTTGCTAGCTACAGAGTGCTGATTGGTGTGTTTTACAATCCTCTTGTAAGAAAAGTTCTCCAAGTCTCCACTCGACCCAGGAAGTCCAGCTGGCTTCACGTCTCACAAGTACACTCTAGGATGGAGTCCCCAATCCCCAGGCTGCCAACTGAGACCAGTCCGTGGCCTGTCCGGAACTGGGCTGGCCAGCAGGAGGCGAGTGATGGGCTAGTCAGCATTACCGCCTGAGTTCTGCCTCCTTCAGATCAGCTTCAGGCATTAGATTATCATAGGAGCCTGAGCCCTGTTGTGAACTGTGCATGGGAGAGATCTAGGTTGTGCGTTCCTTATGAGAATCTAATGCTTAAAGATCTGAGGTAGAGCGGTTTCATCCCCAAACCAACCCTGTCCGTGGAAAAATGGTCTTCCACAAACTGGTCCCTGGTGCCACAACAGTTGGGGACCACTGCTCTAGAATGTTCACACAAGAACAAAATCACCTACTGGCATGTTTCTCAGAATGTTTACTCATCACAAAGTGGTGCATGACTGCAGAAGCAAAAGTGATGGGGAATCCAGAATGCTTCCCCAGCTGGGGAGGATGTGGATTCTGCTAACTGCTGATTCTGCAAACAGGAATGTGATTCTGTGGCTTTTCCTCCAGCTTTGTAAATGAGTTTTCTCTTTAGGAATGGATTTTCTTCATGCTAGAATCATCCTTCTCGTTTTTTATTTCTTTCTGTTCACTTTATTTTTATTGTGATTTTACCTTATTCATATGTCCGAGAGCCCTGCTGGTCAGCAGCTTCTCCTGGAATGCCTAGCAGCTGTAATAGAACTTCTGATTAATTTCAGATTTTTAAATGATAGTTGCCTCTTCCTCCCAACTACTGTAGGTAAAGGAAGTCCAAGTTTCAGAAGACCTGTTAAGTGCTAGGCACTCTCATCCATACCTCTTTATCTCCTCCCAACAACCCTGCCAAGGAGATATGTATGAGAGAGCCTAGCACCTCTTCCTGTTTTTACTGAGGGCAGAATAGAGACTAAAGCAAGTAGAAAGCAAAGCTGGGATTCAAACCCATGTCTGTCTGACTCTAAGCCTTTTGCTGCCCTTCTCTGGTGAAGCAAGATTTGGAATTGTGGAACATATTTTACAGCAGCGCTCAGAATGTAGGTGGTGGCACATATTCTTACATAATTTGTTTTATAATTATCTCAATAATGAAGTCAGCTGGGAATTTTCTGAAAAACTACCAGTTATACACTTCAGGTATACATTCATAAGAAAGTGACCTTTTGGGCATAGATAACATTTATCCGGAAGGGTTCTGCAAGCTGGGCTTTTGTTTCACTGATAGATTTGGGGAACTTTAGCTTTCCTAAAAGGTACCCCCTGAATTTCCCTAGACAAAAACTACTTCTCCTCCATGCCTTCCCATAGTTGACGCCATGGTATTCATGACTTTTATCCTTCATAGTCCTACATTTACATCTGTCCTAGCTCTACTACTACATTGTAAAACCTCTTAAGGGTCAGAACTGCAGTGTTCTTCAATGAATTATAAAAATAACTTATTTTAGCTTTCTTAGTGCTTTGAGCAGTGGGTATTTTTGAATGAACAAATAAATAATTGTATCTAAGAGGATATGTTCTAAAAAGAGAAAAGTGAAATTGTCAAGTGAAAAACAAGTTTATTTTACACCATAAAGGTTAGTCATAATCCATTTCAAGATGGAGTGGGCTATAGAAATTACCTAATTACAAATCCTCACTAGGTAGATTAGCAAATGCAGGGCTAAATCAATTAAGGTCTTATAGTTACTTACTTAGTGGTTCTGTGTTGGCACTTTCTTTTCAAAAATGGTTAAAACTAAGCATTATATTATGGGTTTCATGTGCCATCACTACAAAAATCATATTTGGTCTTGGCATTGCCAGGATCAGTGAAAATATACTTGGAGCTACTTTGCCAGTTCTAATTCTCAATTTCCACCTCTTAAGGTTGCCAGAGAATCATGGTTTCAGAGTATTTTTTTCCTTCTATTTTAATGTATTGGATTTTTATAACAGCTGAAATAATTATGCTGTCTGGGGCTACCTGGGAACTTAATATTCAGTTCATGAGATAAATTTCAGTTTCATGAGACAGCAATGACTATGTTCGACAACTCTGGAACCTGACTTCCTGGGTTCCAATTTCAGCACCTTGACTTTACTAGTTGGGAAACCTTGGGCAAGTTACTAAACGGTGCCTCTGTTTTCTCATCTGTAAATTGAGTTTGGGTAACAATGTAACTAATTTATAGAATTATTAAGAGAGAGAAATTAGGGCTTTTCTGGAGCATTGGAAGGGATAAATGTTAGCTGTTATTATCATGGTGGAATTCCAAATAGCTTGAGCAGCTTTTCAATCAGTATTTTCCTTTTATTGGTCAGAAGAATGTTTGGTGAAATTTTCCCCAAGATTTCATAATAAAGACAATGATGGAGGTATAATTTTATTGGGATCTGGAAGATTTGGATATGTAAACACTGGCTGTAAGGGCCTTTCACATAGAGGAAATAATGTGAGTAAATTCTGATGGGAAGAAACCTGGGTTTGTCCCAAGAAGAGTGGTCATTTAATTTAACTGCAGTGTAAGGTGCTCCCTGGGGAGAAGTGGGAGATTCAGTAGGAATGAAGACTTGGGGTTAGCCCATGGGGCCCTGAAATGACAGGCCAAGGAGTTTGGATTGGGGACCTTGAGTACCGAGATCCCCTTGATGGCAAGGTGGAGGGAGGAAGTATTAGAGAGGGTGAGATCAAGTCAGGGAGGCCAGTTGGGAGGCTGTTGAATTAGTAGGAATAGAAATGTGGAGGATGTAATATTGATAAGACTTCAGAGTTGATGGTGGGAGGGGAGCTGGTCTCAAGCATGGCTAAGTACTGTTAACAGAAATAGGGAACTCTGGAGAAGGGGCGAGTTTGGGATAGAAGAATATGATTTCAGTTTCATGAACATCAAGTTTGAAGTACAGATGGGACAACCCAAGAGAAGTGTTCCTCTGATAGAAATTCAGAACTGGATGCCAAGCAGAGTTCAATATTAGAGATAAATTCAGAGAGTCGTTTCCAGATGTGTTAGTGTTAACGACATGGAATATATGCAGTTCCCTGAAACTGGGCCTGGAGACTCAAAAAAGACCCCTCAATCCTTGGCTTGTGGTAGCTAAGGGAAGAGCTATAAAATGCTGGACTGGAGGGATGCGGTTCAGCTGCTGTGCTGGAGGCACTGGGTAAGGTGCTCAGAGCTGCCCTGTGCATGTCCTCCAGTGCCGTTCTCTCCAGTTTTTAAGCCTGTTCATAAACCAGAGGAGGAACTTCTTTTTCCCTTTCCCCCATGACATACTGATGGGCAGTGACTCTCAGGTTTCCTTTAATACTGGGCAGAGAATTAGGCTCAAATTATGAAATGTAAAAACTGTATTATAAAATTTACATATTCTATATTACAGTGTTAGAAGACAGACTCTAAAGATACAACTTTAAATTTCAAAAATGTCAAGACCAAACTGTTTTATAACCCTTCATTTTGTATGTGGTTTTCAATGGGTATAAAAATACTTAGTGGGTGTGTGGGTGGCTTCTCATGTTTTGGAAATGGTGAGAATATGAGATGCTGAGCTTTGGGTTCTGGGATGAGAGCTATAATTACTAACTCTGATTCTTTCCCAGGATTGGTTCATAGGTGGATATCTGGTATCTAAAAACCCAGCGATCCAGAATCCAGAGCAATAAACCATTCTCCCCTCCCCCTGAAATTAACAGAATTATGTGGCGGTGGAGAGAGGGAATGTGGGATGATAGTTCTGCCCTGCGTTGTCTCTTTCATACCGTTCACGAACGGTTGAAGTCAGTGATGTAGCAGAAATGAAGGCTGGTGCCATGGCTTCTCCTAGCCTGATACACAACAGCTACTGCACAGCTAGGTGGAAAGAGTTCTAAAAATAACCCAGGACTCATTTCAAACCCTCCTCCCCCAAGTCTTGGCGGATGTGGTAAACACCTTAAAAACACCTGCTGTCTGAACCTTTGAGGTATCTAAAGAGGAAGGGGCAGGTACAAGGATTGGGGCTGGAAGAAGTACAGTATTGTTGGAAGGCTTGCCCAGCTACAAGGACTGCTGCCTACTGGGGCCTGCCCTCGAAGCTGTTTGGTGAGCTGCCTACCATGCCATCCTGTTCAAGGATAAGTGCCTACTCTTGAGTCTCATATTCACTGTTGGCAGGTTTCAAGGAAACTATTCATAGACTAGACATCTGTTGTCTGTCCCATTGACCTCAAATCTGCAGCTGCCACCATGGTATTCAGGCAGTGTGGTGGCTTTTAGTCTTATTTCACAGAATCAGAATTTTAGAGCTGATATGGACTTTAGACATTTTATTATTAATAAAACCATTGAAGTCCTTTAAAATCACTGCATTTCTGGAGTCACATTTCTGTGCCTATATAGTGACCACAAACATTTGAAATGGGGTCTTAGTCCTTGCTTATTAAAAGAAATCACCCTCTTGATTATGTAACATAAAAATAGGATGATGAAAACCAGTCTTTTGAAAACATTGACTAAGTGATCCTGTACAAAGCTTTTTTTTTTTTTTTTTTTTTAAATAAAATGGAACTTTGAAGCTGGGAGTGGTGGCACATGCCTGTAGTCACAGCTACTTGGGAGGCTGAAGCTGGCTGAGCCCGGGAGTTTGAAGCTGCAGTGAGCTATGATCACACCACTGCACTCCAGCCTGAGTGACAGTGCAACCCTGTCTCTAAAAAAAAAAAAAAAAATGGCTGGGTGTGGTGGCTCATGCCTGTAATCCCAGCACTTTGGGAGGCCGACGCGGGCGGATCACGAGGTCAGGAGTTCAAGACCAGCCTGGCTAACATGGTGAAACCCTGTCTCTACTAAACATACAAAAATTAGCTGGGCGTGGTGGCACGTGCCTATAATCCCAGCTATTCGGGAGGCTGAGGCACTAGAATCACTTGAACCTAGGAGGCAGAGGTTGCAGTGAGCTGAGATCGTGCCACTACACTCCAACCTGGCGACAGAGTGAGACTCCATCTCAAAAAATAAATAATAAAAATAAAAATAATAAATAATAAAAATAAAAATGGAGCTTTGAGGATCATTTTCTCACCTGGACTCCAGTATTTTGAATATAAAGTTCATTGACAACACAGCCAGAACACTAGGAGTCCTGTCTCCAAGGAGAAGACTTTCAGTGTCTAATTTCTGAAATTGCAAACCGTAACCATGATATTATAACTGAGGGACTGTAGCTGATCTCTGCATCTTGAGAAAAAAAGGTTTCACAGATTATCTCCAACACCCACGGGATGCATTCAAAGTTGTGGGGGCAGCCAGTACCATTTTATATAACAGCATAAATCACCCAATGATTTTACTTTAGCTTCCAGCCATATCCTATGTGATTTTAAAATGTATGATAACTACCTTACCCCAGTCTACATCGGTAAACTCTGCAAAACTCCAGCAGTTACAGAGCCTGTGCTAGGAGCTACAGGGTGAAGAGGGGGAAGAAGACTCAAGAAACCTGTAAAACTAATGGAGGAGAGGAAACCAGCTCATGTGCTGAGAAGTTTTAAATATGCTGGATTTATGGTAGGTAGAGCATTGTCATCATTGTAAGGAGTATGAATCCTCCACTGTGAGCTTTTCAAAGTTCTTTTATGTATCTGGAAGAGTGTTAAATATTTTTTCACTATGAGTTGACAGTAAATTGAAAGCTTTTCTTGAATAATGAAAGTGATCAAAATGACTGGAGGTTTTTGTGTTTTTTTGGTCACTTAATGCATATCTGAAATAGTCACCTCTAGAAGCTCAAATTTCCCTGGACCAGTACACTTGTAACAAGGAATGAGATGCTCAGGGAGATGGTCTGCTTTGGGAGACTGTGACTTTTGTGGAAAGAGCTTGGCTTTGGAGTTGTTAGTGCCCTCAGCTGTGTAGAAGCCAAGGCAGCTGTCGGGGGTCTCCTTTTTCCATGTATGTCAAGGGAAGAAGAAGAAAGAATGTAATGTTTGTGATATGTGATATCCAGGTGGCATGGTTCATGGACACTCAAATCTTTCTCCCCTGAAATTGCAGAATGAAGAGCTTCGAAACTTGTCTTTGTCTGGCCATGTGGGATTTGACAGCCTCCCTGACCAGCTGGTCAACAAGTCTACTTCTCAAGGATTCTGTTTCAACATCCTTTGTGTTGGTAAGTTATTCATCACCCACACAGCAAGAAATTTGATCCTTAGATATTGACAGGTAACTGTCGGAGAGACATGCTTCAGTGAAATAAGAATGACATGTTTATTCTCTTTCTTTCATCAGTAAAACAAGGCAAAATATCTGCCTTATACATGTCACAAGTTATAAAGATTGAGAGCTGTATTTAGGTAAATGCGTTGTATGTTTTGTCATGTTACTCAAATTACTATTAGTATTTCTGTCACACAGTTAAGCAACTGATCATTACAATATTGTTAAGATCCCTTAAACATTTTACTTTGGACTAGGCCTCTGCCTTGGTATTTTTCTTCACCCCTCTAGCCATATCTTTTTTTTTTTTTTTTTTTTTGAGGAGTCTTGCCCTGTTGCCCAGGCTGGAGTGCAGTGGGGCGATCTTGGCTCACTGCAACCTCTGCCTCCCGGGTTCAAGCAATTCTCCTGCCTCAGCCTCCTGAGTAGCTGGGATTACAGTAGCCACCATGCCCAGCTAATTTTTTGTATGCCATATCCTTTTTGGACTAAGAAGAGGAAGGTGGAAAGGAAGGGGGATAAAGAAAATCAAAATATAAAAAAAGTGTGTGTGGAACAGATGGCTGTTCCTCTCTCTCCCCATCACGCCTGATGAATGGCAGGTGAAACAGCAGTGAAGTGGTTTGGGCTGTGTTGATCTGTTGGCATTGTCCTCTGGGCATTTCCCTCTGAGACATCACTTTGAGACAGATCAAAGAATTCTGTATGTAGCCAAGTGGACTGTCTTTTCCCTAAGCTTGGCAGAATGTGTCAGACTTACTTTTCTTGTCCAAGTAAAGCAAAGAGAATTTAGAAAAGGTGTGTGTTCAATGTGAGAACCACCATTTGCTTATTTGTCAGTTATGGAAGTTGGGGGGAGTGCAGATATTTTTCTTTTTTAAAAACTTCTTGAACTTCTTGATGACTCTACTGCATGTAGCCTCTGTGCTGGGCATTCATTAGTAGAAAGCCACAATTGGCAGGCACGCTACACCAACTTGCTCCCTGGCATTGTATCTTAAGCACTGGATAAGAGAAAGACTGGAGAGAACACAGCCAACTCTCATCTCATGCTTTCCCCTTTTCCCTACGTGAAGCCTTTTAAAATTCAGCAGGAGATCTCCCGAATGGCAGCTAGTTCTACAGAGTGGCGTGAATGGGTTGTCCTTTCTCTCATGATAAATGCTCATTGCAGAGCAGGGCAATTCTTCATTAGCATAGCAATTTGTTGGCGATTTGTTGGGTTTCTATTGAAAAGTATGCTAAATTGTAATCGCAGGCCAATTACTATTCTGGCTTCTCTTCAGTGCCTCCCCAGCCCTGTCTCCAAAATCAGCTCTAAGAACATGTCTGAGAGTTCTGTCCTGGCTCCTGCAGGGGACGGTAGGGGAAAGCCTTCTGGTGGGATCCTGGTTTAACTGGGTATGTGGTGTGCAGTGGGGTGTGCTGGCTCAGGGGCTGACTCCTTGTGTTAAATAAGACAATTCAGATGCTGAATTCCTCAGAGACCAAATTGATGCTGCCCTGTTAGACGTGTAAAGCAGTCCTATTTGGAGTCTCCTGGGTGGGTTACAATACCTGTGATTCTTAGATATTTGTCAGGTTCTATTCTTAAACATGTTTAAAATTAGTTTTTCAAACTAATGAACATAATATATATTTGTTGTTTAAAATGTTATAAAACACTTCCCTTTCATCTCCCACCCCCATTTCCATTTCACAGAGATAACACTGTGGGATCCTTCTAGAAACTTTTGACATCTTTCTGTATTAGGAAATTGCTTTTGGTGGCTTACAGTTCTGTAGGTAGGAGTCCAGTATGGGTCCGCAGGGCTGCATTCCTTCCTGGAACCTTTAGGGAGAGTGCGCGCCTTTTCCAGCTTCTGGAAGCTGCCTGCATTCCTTGGCTCTTGGCTCCTTCCATCCATTCTCAAAGCCAGTCACGTTGCATCGCTCTTTTAGTATTCTTGTGTCAGGAAATTTTCCACAGAGAATTGCAGAAATACAGCTTAAACCCAGTTAAGACTCTCCCCCACCCTCCAACACACACTGAAAAGGTAATATCATGAATTGGGTAATTAAGAGCAGCTGGCTCCAGGGGTTCAATGAGCCCCATCAGGCCTCTGTCTCTGGTTCTTGATCCTGCTTCTGCTTGCTTCACATTCAGGCATTTTCCTCATGACAGCAGTCTGGCTCTGTCAGCATCACCAGCCGAGCAACCTCAGGGGAAGGAACAAGGCATTCCTGACACGTCTCACCAAACAGTCAGGATTTCACTGATTGGCCAGGACTTAGTTACACGCTCAGCCTGGGGGGAAGATGGAGTCAGTTCACTCCAAAACATACAAGGTTCCCCATAGGCAAGAAGACAGGATCAGAAAGGAGACAGGGCTTGGGAGAGAGACACACTGGACAGATAAAAACAGCTTTCTCACAGTTACATAGGTGCTTTCTTGTTTTGCTTTTACACAAATGAGATCATGTTGTTCATCCTGTGCATTTTCCTTTTTTCACTCCACAAGGAATCCTGGATATCCTTCGTTGTCAGCATATCTAACTCTCCAGGTCGTTTTCCATAACCCTTTGGAGCCCCTTGTTTGGGGCCAGCGTGAGCTCTTTGGGAGATAGGAGTGTCAGCATTAAAGATCATCCTCAGAGAGTTGAATATCAAATCCCTTTGCCATACATATTTTATAGCATAATATCTTTATAAGAAAAAACTTACTGTCAATCAATGGTCCATCTATTTTTAAAATAAGAGTCTATAAAAAGTAGATCAAAATATTTGGACAGCCACGTAGAGGAGGAGGTGTTATATTTAACTTAACAGCATCCATGGTAATTTTTCCTCCTTACTTACTCCCTTCCTCTTACTGCCCATTTGTATTTTTTTGCACAGTATGCACATGTGTGATATTTATAGTGTGAATTTACATTTTTGTGATAAATATGGGAGGGAATTAAGGATAAAAAAATAAAATTATGATCCTGGTAAGGAAAATTTTTACCAAAAATGTCTCAGAATTGTAATTTTGTTTTGTGGCGTGAACCTGTAGGTTGAAAGAAAGCAGAGGACATAAAACAGGGCAGAAAATGGTCCTGGCATGAACTAAGTCTAGTTTCAGAGATAATGAATTAAATGTATGCTGCTAGAACCCATCTCTGTTGGTCCTGGGAAGGCATGTAATAGAGGAAGAATAGTTTTCATTTCACTGGGAAGAGAATTCTGATGTTAAATGAGATAACAGAACACCCAGGAGTTCATCATTCCCCTACTCTCTGTTTTGCTACAACACACTTAAATCACTCCTGAAGCTACATTTTAGTTTAAATAAAGCCTTTCATATTTTACCCATGCTGTAATTCTCCAGAGAATCTAAATTAGATCTAAATTAGCATTTAGCCTTTTTTCATAATTTTAAATTTGTATGTCTTTCTCATCCATTTTCCAAAATGATACTAACTCTACGAAAAAACCTCATCCACATTGATCCAGCTGTCTTGTAAACATACAAAGGTGAATAAGATATTGTAACATCTCTGCTTTTGAAGAACCAGTTTGATAGTAGAGTCAAAGTAAATTAGTAATACATTTTGAAATAGAAAATTTGTCCACAATTCAACCTTAATTGTTTTGAGGGGATGAGAGAACAGGAATTGAAAACAGGTAAGTGTAAGGTCATCTTAGCCAAGGCTATAGTGTCAACATAAATTGTGGAAATTTATAATCAAATCTTAAACTTTTTATCCCGTCTTGTTTTTCCAGGAAAGGATGTAAATGGCTTATAGGGTAAAACGAATGAAGATAAAATTAACCCCAGAAAATAAAGGTGAAGCCAGGGATAGAGTCAGTACTCAAAGTGTGCCATCAGGCCTGCCTATAGCAATTAATTGATGAAGTATTACATTTTTCTCTCAGCTTAGTGGACAGAGCATGGAGAAAATTTATTAATTCACTCATTCATTAGCAGATATTTAGTGAGCATGTGTTATATGCTAAACACAAGCAAAAAGTTTAACATATGACAGATTTATAGTATCTATAAAGTAAAAACAAAATGATTGCTCCAGATGAAACACAGCTTTACCTGGAAAAATTTCTCCATGGATTTTCAGAAAAGAGATTTGGTGTATGTAGTGGTCTGGGTTCCTGGGCATCCTCTAAGTCAGTGCAATTGTTTAATGAAATGCCAGGTGCCACACGCTGGCTCATCTTATGCCGGAGTATGTTTCATCAAAGGTGATTCTATGAGGAACAAGAACAATGCAACTTAGGTATGTAGCTTTCTGACTCTCTGATTCCATCCAAGAGTAAAATCTAGAATAATTAGGGAAGGCAGGCAGATCCCCATGCACAGTTACTTACTCAAGTAGCCAGTCTTGGCAATTAGAGTGAAAGATGCTGAATCACAGATCAACAATTTGTTCAATCTACCGTTGCCTTCTAATTAATAATACAATCCCTCTGTTTTTCCCCCGCCTTGTTCACCTTAGAGCTCGTAGGTTAAATAAGCCTGAGGATAGAATGGAAAAGGTAGGACTGCTTTCCCCTGTGATGTGGGCATCATGTTTACTAGCATTGGCAGGAATAGGAAAAACAGAAGTCCCAGATAGCACTTTAATAAGGTCTCTAATTACTGTAGCAATAGAGTGTTTAGGCAGATGAATTTATGATAAAATAAACAACAAACTCTGAAAAAAATCTATCACAGTGGCATATCTCTGTATAAATCATCACCATGATCATTTTTGTTTTCAATTAACTTTTTTTTTTTTTAAAGATGGAGTCTCTCACTCTGTCGCCCAGGCTGGAGTGCAGTGGTGCAATCTCCACTGACTGCAACCTCCGCCTCCCAGGTTCAACGGATTCTTCTGCCTCAGCCTTCCAAGTAGCTGGGATTACAGGTGCCCACCACCACACCTGGCTAATTTTCGTATTTTTAGTAGAGACGGGGTTTCACCATGTTGGCCAGGATGGTCTCGAACTCCTGACCTCAGGTGATCCGCCTGCCTCAGCCTCCCAGAGTGTTGAGATTACAGGCGTGAGCCACCGTGCCTGGCCTGCAATTAACTTTTAATAAATGTCTCCTTTGTGCCAGGCATTCTGCTAGGGAGTTTTGAAATACTTTAAAGTTAGTCATTGACTTTTCTGAAAATATTATTATGGTTGTTTGGTTTGAATTGGAACCTATGCCTTAGTAGGCTTTTAGTTATTCAGTTAGAAAGAAATTTTTGTCTTATGGGTCCTCAAAAATATAGATGAGATTCCGCTTACAAAGATTAGAGAGAAGCCTCAAAAACTAATCCCAGTGCTTCAGGAGGCCAAGGCAGGAGAATTGCTTGAGCCCAGGAGTCTGAGACTAGCATGGGGAACACAGTGAGACCCTGTCTGTTAAAGAAAAAAAGCTAATGCATTGAAAAACTTCCCTAGTTCTTCTAGAGTTCCTTTTATTCCAAAAGCTGTCATTTCCTGCTGAACTGCTTTTGGTGAATCACACTGCTGCTGGAGTTGCCGTGTCTAATTACAGCTCTTAAAAGCACAGACCATAGAAATGGAAAGCAAAGCACACCAAAGTTTAGAGGAACAGTGGTTTTTTTCAACCCATTGATTAACCCTGTGCTGTAAGTAGGGCCTGGTATGCTAATTGTTTGTAATTTCCACCTTAATGTAAATGATAATTAAAATTACCATGCCTTTAAAAAGTATGGTGTTCCTGATTCACATGGGTGCTTAAGCAATTTTCAACCTAGTAAAATAAGATGATAACTTCAGTCATGTTCAGGTAACCTGGAATGCTTGCCATGTAATTGAAGTCTTTATTGCTATTCTTAGGGAAGAAGATGAAAGTTAAGTAGGTCACTTTCTACTGACAGAGCCTTTCCCATGAAGGAGAAACTTTTATACGGCAGATCTGCTTCTGTGCCTTTTGTGTTCTAAAAATAGGTAAATCCTGAAAAGAAATTGGCTCTGCTTGAGAATGTTACACTTGTAGCATGTACTTAAAATGACTCAAGTACCTTCGGTATTGACTGGCAGTGAGAACTCTGTTTTATTTCTGTATCCACTACACAGTAACTTTGTTTTGCTCAAAGTTAATTTGTTAAGCCATGAATGGTGAGTGTGAACTTGTTAAACTCTTTTAGGTTAGGGAGCAGAGACTGGTTTTATATTGCTTTTATGGAGGGTTTTTTTTTTCTAAGACTATTCAGGAAAGTAAGGAAGACAGGAAACCGTCTCAACTGCTGCACAGCCAGACCCCATAGAGATCTGGAATGACATTCAGGATGTTACAAACGTGCAAACAGTGTCAGTGTCTGTTTTTATTCATTACTTCATCCCTGCACCTATGCTTGTCACACAGTGAGCGCCCAAGCATTAATTTCATGATGGATTTCCAATGCTCTACCCCATCTATCTGCTCTTTCCTGTATTCCCAGCCTACATTCTGTCTGCAGCATGGCTTCTGTTTACTTACACAGCCTTTGCTGCCTCATGGTTTCTGCTTACTTACCTCTCTTTGTATATTGTTTCTTTTTCATGCCATCACGGTGTGTGGGGATTGCATGTATCTCATTCAAATACCCAAAGAGAAAAACTGTGATTAGATAGACCACTCTCCAATGTGGAGCCCCAGCTCATAGTGAAATGATTGGGCTTCTGTTGTTGCCTTGAGGTCAGGGACCTAGCCATGGTCTGGTTGTCTGTGGCCAACTAGCAGGGCCATAGATGTAAAGGATGGTCTTGCTTATAAGAGGAAAGCGGTTATGACAAACACTTAGAATGGTGTTCCCATAATTATAAATTAGAGTCTGACTGGTATTATTCAGTCATGTTCTAGACCAGATTCTAAGATGTGGGAGAACACCCTATCAGGCTAGTTTCTTGAATTCTCAGAACTTGGCACAGAACTTGTATATAGTAGGCACTGGAAAAATACTGGCTGAATGATGGTTGCCTAAAGAGGAAATTCTGTGATCTTAGATGTTCAGGGACACACAGGAAAGGTTAAAGAGTAAGATGAATATACTTGACCAACTTTTATCCTATAAGTGAATCATCATAGTTACAGGCAAGCCATATAAGGCTTTTCTAATCAGAGAAAGCTCAAATCCAGAAAGACTTCATCCTCCTTCACTTTTGTATTATGTTGGAAAGCAATGAGTATACAATACAGAATTTATAACTAGTAAGTAGATTTTGTCATTATAGTGGGAGGGCTGCCCAGAGCTTTTCTTTTTTCCATAGAACACTACCATCCTTAAAGTCATTATAGCAGTCCTTAGAAGAGGGGATGCTCCTAGGAACATATTGGGATTAGAAGTTGTTGAAAGGGCTGTTCTATATTGGCAAGTTTAAATTGAGCTGGAAATCTAATTGAAAAATTTTCCAGATTAAGAAAGAAAAACGGTATCCCTAGGGCTAATGTTTCTGGATTTCTACCTGCTTCTCTCCATCATCATATGCTCAGCCACCACCACCACGAACATAAGGCTGTTTTTTTCTCATTGCCAACTGTCTTTGACTCAACAATAAGAATTAGAATTAAGAGAGTATTTGCTTGGTGTTATTTTGAGGGTTGGGCTGCAGTTCTTCATAGCTCCACATTTGGGTGTCATCATGTGATTGGTACAGTGGTTCCAGATACCTGCTACTCTGCTTTGCACATGGGAGGTCTCAGTAAACACTTACTGAGTTGAATTATCAGTGTAAATAAGGTCATTTGACATCATTTACTTTCATTGTCACAAACTTCACACTGAAGCTGGGAAAACTATCTAAGAAGCCACAAATGTTTGGCTTCTTGACTCCAGCTGGATAAAGAAAAATAAAAACAATATGGAGAGATTAATATAACCATAACTGGAAAATGTTAGGCAGTCAGTTTTCTGTGTAATAGTAAAATCAGGCTGCTGTCTTGGTTGAGTGCAGGTGTTGGAACCATACAGACTTGAGTTAGAACCCTGGTTCCACCACTTAGCAATGACTTTAGGCAAGTTACTCATAAATCTTATCTAAGCCTAGTGTTCCATCTTGAACATGGAGGAAACAGTAGTACCTATTTCATGGAGTAGTACTAGGGTTTAAATGAGATAATGTAGCCGGGCGTGGTGGCTCATGCCTGTAATCCCAGCACTTTAGGAGGCCGAGGCAGGTGGACTATTTGAGGTCAAGAGTTCAAGACCAGCTCAGCCAACATGGTGAAACCCCGTCTCTACTAAAAATACAAAAATTAGCCAGGCGTGGTGACATGTGCCTGTAATCCTAGCTTCTCAGGAGGCTGATCTGGGAGGATCACTTGAATCCAGGAGATGAAGGTTGCAGTGAGCCGAGATCGCGCCACTGCACTCCAGCCTGGGGGACAGAGCGAGACTCTGTCTCAAAAGTGAATAAATAAATACATATATACATACATACATAAAGGAGATAATGCACTAGAAGCTCTTGCCACCGGGGTTGGCACAAAGTGAGCACTCAGTGATGTTAGTGATTATTGTCATCAAGAGTGTTATTTTGAATAATGTAATTCTTTTCTACGACATGGTATCATATTGATGTTGAATTAACTGATCTTTTAGGTAATTCAGTGTAAATGGAATCACTTGTTTCAAGTAACAGAAATTCAACAGTATAGTCTTTTATCCCTTAAGTAATATAGTTTTATACTCTAACATTTAGGAGAGAAAGAGACAAAGTTCATGTTCTTGTTCTTGTAATATACAAACTGAGCACAGGCAATCTTACAAGTACAATTTTTCTATTCAGAGGTAAAGAAGAATCTCTTGATCTGTAAATTTGAAATCTCTCTGCTAAATAGTTTCTGAAATTCATTGAGGCATTTTTAGGAAAGTATTCCATAGATTACACATAGAAAGAATTATCTCTTCACAGTGACATTTCTGGTGACGGTTTTCTTTTTTAAACTTTATAATCATGACTAATAAAATACTGATGAATTGAACTGATGTCTGAGAGACATTGACACATTCTCTGATTTTTCTTTTGTGGTTATGTAGGTGAGACAGGCATTGGCAAATCCACGTTAATGGACACTTTGTTCAACACCAAATTTGAAAGTGACCCAGCTACTCACAATGAACCAGGTGTTCGGTTAAAAGCCAGAAGTTATGAGCTTCAGGAAAGCAATGTACGGCTGAAGTTAACCATTGTTGACACCGTGGGATTTGGAGACCAGATAAATAAAGATGACAGGTACATCTTGGGATTATGGGGGGACCTGAATGGATGAGGAGATAGCAGGATCCATCCCAGGTAAATTTAAAGGCCAAATGTTTTGGGGGTTTTTTAATTGTGGGGCTTGGTCCTCTATTGCCTAAAAGGTGTGATATTCTTGTCCTCTGAGAATTTTTCTGAGAATATTCTTCCTTGAGGTCAGAATCAGACATCAAAATTGATCCCAGCTAGTAGGATCAGAAAGGGGCTTTATTAGAGGGACTAAATTAGCTTACAACATCTTTCCACAAAGGCCATGAAACCAGGTTTGGGGCTTTCCTACCAGGAAAAGCAATCTAGAGAAACACCCAGCCACCCTACAGAACAGTTTTAGCAGAAACCCCAGCCATCAATCACTTCATACTGCTTGGGAAGCCAGGACACTAGAGGGGAGGTCTCTAGAAGCTCCACCAACTCTGCCCCAGGTAATCAAATGCCTTCACCATGGCTTGCTATATAATGATAAAATAGTACACTGAGTTTTTATAATGTACCCCATTTATAAAGCCATGTAAGTTTGGGTCTTTACCATGAGTTATCTTTTGCCCTTATTTGAGGGAAGTTTTCAATTCTTAAAATTTCGTGGCATACAACCCATGTTAGTCTTAGTCTCAGGATTTTGTTCACATTCCTTCTCAAGAGCACCAATTCTGTTCATCAGTCTCAACCTCAGATGTCTTATGACTATTTTACATAGTACATTCATTCTCAAAAGAAGTTTGAGAAAGTTAAAATAAAACTGCCCCAGGTCCAAAGGTGATTGTAGAATGGGGCTTCCAGAAACATCTTTGAGCAGTTACAACATTATGGGCATAAGTGTCTACCTGCTTAGTGTGACCAACATGTAGACATGAACAACAAATCAGTAAGTTAGGGTGTGTTTGCTTACAGCTCAGACACTTTGCTTGTATCAGGATTTTTTTCCCATATTCCTCAAAACTGTATATTATACACATGTGTTTTGTAAAGAGGAACTCGACTATTTTTATCTAGAAATGCGTATTGCCTAGATATATTTTATCTATGCCTGATATAAGTATGAGCACCACAGTAATGACAGATAAATGTTTAATTCATTCTTTAGCTGAGCACCAAGCTCTTTATTTTATCTACAAAGCACTTTAAATGCTCTTCAGTAGACACTGTCCCGTGATAACAGGAACAATTGGTAGATAGAGTGAGAAAGATTTTATTTTGCATACCAAAATGGACTATCTGTACATTGTGCTGAGGCAGGGAACAAGTTCAGCTCTGACATGGCAGCTGAGCAGTTGCTCTTAATATATGACCTCAATGACAGGGAATGATGGAGAGGCCCCTGCCTGAAGGCTGTTTGTAATGCCAAGAGCAGTAAATGAAGAGAAAGGCCTGGTCATAAGGAAAGGGACACAAGTGCATTGTGGGAGCTGGGAAGAGAGCTGGGGGTTCCAATCATTGCATACTTTACAGAACATACCCAGAGCAAGGCCTGTTCTCCACCTCTCAGACTGGTATAGATTTTCTCACTGGCGTTAGGAAAAATCTTGCTCGTCCATTCCTTGATTGGAAGACAGCAACTGTACTTTTTCAGGATCCCTCCCCCCAGGAATGAGAACCATCCTCCACATAGCCTCTTGCTGAGATTCCCTGTGCTCTTCCAGCTCACTGGGGTTGCCGCAGTGCTGCCACTCAATTTTTGCCTCTCCCCTAAACTGGGACTTTCCCTCGGGCTGCTGGTGGCTTTTCACTCCCCAATCAGCACTCAGCAGCAAACAGGACAATGCATATCCTCATATTTGCAGCTGGAGCCCTCCTTAAGAAATTATCTGACTCATTTGGGTCAAATAATAGTTTCCAAGGAGATTTAGAAGAGAGGAAGTGTGATATTAACTTAACCTAGATACCAAATATTTTTTTTCCTCTGAAATTTCTTGACAGCTATTGCATAACCTCTTTAAATGGCACTTAAAACTCTCTGTTACCCTGTGCCTCAGAAGGTATTGTTGACACGTTGACTGTAAAGCCAAATTACTTGTTCACAAATTGTTATTTGGACAGGCTCTGCCTCCCTCAAGAAACTGGAAGTGGGATATTCATTTCTGCATCAATATGTAACCATATGGGAAGGGATGTGGTATTTCTCTATGCCCATGTTGATTTTTACCTACTTTGGGGATTAGGCAAGCTTTTCTGCCATAGATGCAAGACTTCAAGAATGTCCCAGTTTGTTTATGTAGGCTTTAGACATGTCAACATTCCTGTATTATTATCTGCCTCAGACCAGGCTAGCTAGAAGGAGGCAGGAAGAGAGATCTGGTAAGGTTTCCTGTTATGTTTAAAAGCACATTTCACTCTTTGTTATTTAAGGGCTTCCTTGTTTTGGCTGTTTGTACTCTTCAGTGGAGAAAGAAAGGGGCCTGGGGAAGAAGGGAAAGCAAGTTTTGTTGTTCAATTGGAAATAGAATAATTAGTTTGCCCCACACTGGGGAGATGGGAGGTGAGCTGTCCATGGCGTATCACTAGCTGTAATGATAGTTAGCCCTCAAAGGCAGAGATAATTGAAATCCCCTGAGACGGAATTTCAACCTCACCAAATCTTTATCAGAGTTATAAAACAGTAGTGAGATGGACTGTTTGGCCTTTAAATTTTAAGTTTTTAATCACACTTTCTGGTGGAGGTAGTCAAGGGATAAGGAAAATTGGCTAACAGACAGCAAGATAAGGGAAAAAGATGGTAAGTATTTGGTCGTATATGAAGTGGAAAGTCAGTCCCTGAATGATGGCATTGGCCATTTTGCAAGAATGATCAGTGGGTAGGTTGGATGGATGGAACACATTGTCTATCTTTTTCCATCGGTTTTAGGGTTAGCCTCTGTCATTTGTGTGTGTGTGTATGTTTTATGGCTGGAGGTATATGGAAAAAAAAATGAGTGCTGTGTAACAAGGAATATCTCCATGCCTTAAAAGAAAATTATGTGAAAACGTAAGGGCTAGATTGGATTTGTCCTCCTGTCTTTCCTCTGATTGATATGGCCACAATTCAGGGAAGTTTTAATTGGCAAAAAAAATATAAATAAGTGTTAGTAGGAATGGAGCTAGCAAAAGGCTAAGTTGGGATTAAGCTTCCTATCTTTCTCACTTTAGATGGAGAAGTGGAAAGGATTTGGAGGAAGAGGCAGATAATTCATCTCATCTACAGGATGATGATGAGGAGTACAAAACCACTTGGCTGGCTTGAGTCTCATCAAGAAGAAATTATTTCATCAGCATAATTAAATCTTTGACATAGGGAATAGCGGTTTTGGTAAATTGTTGTCCAGGAATACATTTCTTTTTATTGGTTAATAATGGTATGGAAGGTAAAGTAGATGGGATTTCATATTTATTATGTGTATGACATAAGAGAAGGAGGCTCCAGGTTGAATCCCAGGTTTCTGACTTGGCCAGTGGTGTGGGTGGTGTCCCACCATGCTAAGGAATACAGGGAAAGTGAGGGTTTGAAGGCAGGATGAATAGTTCAGTTTTGGACGTATTTAGTTGGAGAAGCAGTTGAAAATATAGGATAACCAATTGTGGATGGGTCTGAAGCTCAGAGGAAAGATCTGGGTTGGAGGTAGAGATTTATGACTTGTCATCAGATAGATGGTGACTGGAACACAGGAATGAATATGATTTTCTAGAGGGAATACATAGAGTGAAAAGAAGGGAGACTGAATGATTGGCCAGGACTCTCTAATAAGAACAGGTAGAAGGAAGCCTGAGATATTAGAGAACAAAAGATATCTTGAATCCAGTGCGGAAAGCATTCCTCACTGCAAAATGAGTGTTGTTATGCTTATTATCTTTGGAGGATCAGAATCAAAACCAGAGGCAAGAAGGGAAATTAATAGAAAACAGAACCATATTTGGACTACTATTGAGAGGAGGAGGTGCTAAAAGCTAAAAATCAGACACAGGGGAGGCAGGGGAGCAATTGCTGTGAGCTGCTTCTCTTACCCTTTGGGATAAGAGGCTGCTGGGGCAGAGCCCTAATCCCCAAATCTGCCTCAGTGTCAGGAGACAGAAGGATCAGCCCCAGACTCAAAGGGCAAAGGGCATGGGTGGACCTCACTGGAGTGGCCTGCTCTACTTCCCTACTGGACATGAGCTCCATAGCAGAACAGATAACCAGCAGAGAACTGGGTGAATGTAAAGTTCCTTTTTTTTTCCTTAGGTTTTTCTAAAAAGTCAGGCTTGATTCTATAGTGGTGGTTGTTTATTATATAATTATGAAATAGTTATATCTGACTTTTATGTGCCAGCCCTTTACATTTATTGCATGTATTGGCTCATTTATTTGTCACAATAGCTCTCTGATAGAACTACTATTTTTGTCTCTGATTTACCTGTGAGGAAATTGAGACACAGAGAGGTTTAGTGACTTGCTTAAGGCTGTGCAGCTAGTAAGTTGTGCGGCTGTATTATGGTTTTAGGCTTGAATCCATGTTTCTAACCACCATCCTCTATAACTATCTCATTAAATATTATTATTATTATGCAATATATGTCTATATTTCAAGATTAGAAAATATAGAAGAATCTTATTGCTCATTCATTCTTCTTATTGGAATTTTGCCTGTCATGATTTGGAACTTTATTGTTGCTGAGGTACATCCTACCTCTTTTTTTTTTAAAGCCTCTAGAGATTTTGTCTACTCTAATTGAACCAATATATTGTGATAAAATCACCAAAGAAAAATATCAAAAAGCTTTTTATGACTGCTTTCAGTTTTGCTCATAAGTTTCTTTGTTGTTATTGTTTATTTTGGGGATGTTTGTTTTTCTTAGGATGTCTGCATCATTTTTATTATAAAAGATTTGTGGTTCCCTTTCAAGGGTTTCAGTTTAACTTATGGGTATGGGATTTGGGTGTTGAAAGGTTTTTATTTTTCTTAAAACTTGTATCTTCGGAAAGGCAATAAAGTTTGGGGAGAATTAACTCTTCGTATTCCTAATAGAACAGTCTCTTTGTTGCTAAAACGAACTTCTTCTGAGTAGTCCCTTTGGAGACCAGAAAGAATTAGTGGGTTTCCCACAATGACCTAATATACTACTTACTTCCTGGACATGTGGTTTATGGAATGTGTATCCCCAATATGCTATTAGTCATTGTGTTTATGGTCAGTTAATAGGATTACACATAATTATCCAAAACAGATTTGAATGATTTGGTGAGAAGAGAGGGTTATGACATTTACCTTTAAATCATGAAGATTTTGAGTTGAAAGGAATCTTGAAGATCATAATAGTCTAGGCGCCTCAGTTCCTAGGTGAGTTATGGATTATGCACAGGGCTATGGGAGCACAGACAGCCCCCATCTCTGGAGGAATAGGGCAGATGACCAGGGAATAGCTCGCAGTAGGTGGTGGTGTCATATCCTGAAACCACACACCAGTTTCATTTTGTGCACCAGTGGCAATCAGCAGGGAGAGGCTATCAGAGTCACTTTTCTCAGATGGATTTTTGAGGCCCAGTTTTGGCCCAGCAGGAAAGAATGCCACAGTCTCTTAGCAATATCTTCCACGGATACCCCTTGGGGGAGTGGCAGTCAGCTCCACATATGTACAGTCTCTGTTTTAGAGGATGAATGTTAGCCAGGAGAAGAGTAGGAAAAAGACAGGTTTCTCGCAGAGGGGCCAGCGTGAGCAAAGACACAGAGGAAATAAGGGCTTGACACGGGTGGGGGGTGGGCTGCTACAAATGATTGGGCGTGGCTGGGACAGGAGAGGTGAGCCTGGAGCGCTGTTCAGGGATCAGGTGATGGAAGGCCTGGATACCTAGGTAAGGACTTGGGCTTTAGCCCTTAGGAAAGAAGAAGCCATTGTGATGTTGAATGGAGGATTGTCCTGTGAAAGAGGTTTGAGACTAGAAACATGCTGTTTCTGCATTCTAGCTATAAGCCGATAGTAGAATATATTGATGCCCAGTTCGAGGCCTACCTGCAAGAGGAATTGAAGATTAAACGTTCTCTCTTCAACTACCATGACACGAGGATCCATGCCTGCCTCTACTTTATTGCCCCTACTGGACATTCACTAAAGTCCCTGGATCTGGTCACCATGAAAAAGCTGGACAGTAAGGTACTTGCTGCCATTCTGATTATCATCCACTCTCCTTTTAGATCTTCTTTATCCTAATGCCCTAATTTGTTCTCTGCTTTCAATGTGATTTTTTTTCCTGGATTACAGGAACAGTGTTTGACAGCATGAGAAAAACGCTTCAAAACCTCTTGCCTGTTAGACAAAAATAAAATAAAACAAAACAAAACTAGCAAAAAAAAAAAAAAAAAGTCAAGTTGCTTTCCAGGAAGTATTTTTAATTCTTAAATGGGAGGTTGAAATATAACTTCCAGGTTTGTTTACTTTCTTAAAAAAAAACTTTCTCTAAAAGGTGTTTAGAGGTTTGGTTTTAATTCAAAGTTTACAATGGAATAAAAGGTTAAATTTTTGTCTCTGTGATGATAATGGTCCAGCTTCTTCAATTTTAAAACTGAACTGCACATGTGTGTTCAAGTAAAGCAAAGTCTTAATTTCAGTGTGATCCCTGAGCTTGCCACATTTATACCTTCTCTTTTTCACAACACATGAAGGAAGAGACTGGTAAGTTTGATAAAATTTTGCACCTTACTATATATTAATTAGACTTTCCATTTTGAAATAAATAGAAGACAATACATTCTGAAATAAGGATGAAACAAATGGCAACAAGAACAACCACAAAACTAAGCTGTGGATGGTATTTACCGTTAGATTCACAACCCCTTTTGCATTCACAGAAAAGTCTTATCAGATGATAAAGCTCTTTAGAGGACTCTGCTGGGTGTTGTTACTATGATTTTATCTAAACAACACTGATAAAGATGCTGTCTCTCCAGAGGGACAAAACAGTGAGAGAATGCTCAGAAGATCAGCCTGTCCCCAAGGCCTCTGTCTGAACTGTCCTTTAAAGGGCTGGAGAGGCTGAAGCCAAGCCAGGCTCCTTTGGCTTCCAGCAGGCACAGACACAGTAGTTTACAGAAAAATCTTCTAATGGCCTGGAAGGATCACTGCAGCTAGAGTACTCTTCGCAGAATAAATAGAAACCCTCCTTCATCCCATCTGATTCCTCAGCTCCCTGGGAGCTGTGCCATTAGCCATGATAGTGGAGAGATCACGGGCAGTGAGGGCCGCTTCCGGGTCTGTTGTGTCCTTGGAAGCAGGGGCAGACCTCCCTGTTCTCAAGAGTGCCCCGTTCTCCACAGACATTCTGAAGGAAGTAGAGTGAGGAGGCTTCCTAATCGAGGGCTGAGTATGCAGACCCAACCGGATAATATCCAACACTATTATTATGTTTAATAGAGTTCATTGAAAATGGAAAAGAAAAAGGCAAAACAGGCACAACTAATAAAAGCAAACAGTCAACCATAAAGCAGGTTAAACTTTCAAAGAAGTGATATTGTTGGAGAGTTGGAGAGCTAGCTAGCATCTGAAAATGATAATATCAAAGTTTTATTTATACAAGTAAAGGGAAGGGTTAAGCAAATGTATGGTCATTTCAGAAAAGACTTTCAAGTCCGGCTAGTGAGGAAAAAGAGGTTTTAAAACTAAATTGCTTGATTTCTCTATCTCCTCTGATCAATTTGGCCAAGAAAGAGTGAATCTCTGCCATTTTGTCTATGTTGACATTAATTAAATACTAAATGTGTATAAAAGATAGCCAATAAGAACAATAGAAAGTTTCTTGTTCCTCTGGTCCTGATCCAAACATTTCCCCCACCTTCAATGATGTTTTTCTTAGTCTGCAACTTGCTGGAGGAAGCCCAAGCATGGTGAGCTTAGGAGCAGGTTGAGGAATAGGTTGAAGAATAGGTCTTTCTGTCAGCATGTCATCTCATTCGGGTTTATCAGGATTTCTAATTTGGCCTTTGGATAAAAGGAGAAGCAAAGGCATGCAGATGGGACCTGAACACCTCCCGAAAGACTCTCTGTTCCCTGGCTAGGACAGCTTCCTTACCGAGTCTGTTTTCTCTCACCTGAACTGGGTGAAGATCATAGTTCTATATATCGGATGTCAGTAACGTCTTATTGAAACCTGTGTTTACAGGGATTAGGGGAAAGTTAATCTTAAAATGTGAATTTAAGAAATGTGTCCTGTGCACAGGGCTGGGGGCAGCCGGGGAAAGAATGTCCACATGGGGTTTGGAAGTTGTGCTCTGGGGTATCCTTGGCTCCCTTTCTGGGCTTCCTGCCACTAATGTCAAATTCTGAGTTCTCCCCTGTTCTTTGTAACTGATGCTGTGAAAGTGAGCCTTGCCTTTGGCGCTCGATTTTATTCTGGCATGAAGGAGTAATTTGATGGAATTACTGATTTTCAAAAGAATTAGTTGGTGTGATTTTGAAAAATTTTACAGTAGGCAACACCATTTTTGTTTTGGTTAATACATAGGTTCTCCTCTCAGCAATTTTCAGGTCATCAGAAGAAAGAAAGGATGTTGGGCTGCATAGAACTGAATACTCCACTGCTCTTACAAAAACTTTGCTATTATACTGTTAGGGTGTGCAAACTCAAGAGCCTAAAGTAGATGGGAGGGGTCTAAAAGGAGTGGTTGATCATTCAAAGAATAAGCTCCTTTGTTATCACTATTTGTCATAGAAGAGTAACACTTCCTTTACTCTGTAAAGAAAAATGAGGTGGCATAGGAGAGGAAATTACAAGTATACTTTCAGTGCAGGATGGGAGGAAGTAAAAGTGTTTGAATATGGAACTAAAAGTTTATCTCAGGTCTTCTTAATTTTCCACCTAGGTAGAAAGTCTGATTTTCATTATCATCTCTACCCCAAAAAAAAAAAATTGTAGGTACATAGGAGGCGTATATATTTATGGGGTACATGAGATGTTTTGATATAAGTAGGAAACATCTTTATTTTTTACAGTAAGGTTTTGCAATTTTTATTTGTTTGTTTGCTATGTTTTATTCACTTGTCTATTTTTCTTATGTTGGAATTGTGTAAAAATGGACATGTCTGTTTTACAGGTGAACATCATTCCAATAATTGCAAAAGCTGACACCATTGCCAAGAATGAACTGCACAAATTCAAGAGTAAGATCATGAGTGAACTGGTCAGCAATGGGGTCCAGATATATCAGTTTCCCACTGATGAAGAAACGGTGGCAGAGATTAACGCAACAATGAGTGTAAGTCCTCAAGTCAAATGGGAACAAGTGATTTTTATGAACGCCTGTCTTAGTAGCAGCATTGTAGAGTGGCTGGAGCACTGGACTGACTAGGAACCTGATGACTTCAGCTGTAGTCCAGCTTTGCCACCACTTCAACTCATTTAACCAGTCTGCTCCTCCGTTTCTCCATCTGTCAAATGGGAGCTTTAGACAAGATGATCTCAAATTTCCTTCCCACTCTAACAGTTACGATTTCTACAGCAAATCTTGTGAGAAGGAAATGCCAGCCCAGTACCATTTCATAAAAAGCAGCTCAAAGTAAATAGATCTGTGCTTGTTTCTACCAATCTTGGCAGAAATACATTAGCTTGTCCCAATTTTGCTTTGGTGATTGGATCCTGCCCTTCCCTCCTTTCTATTTTCCCTATACTTTTCTAATCATTAGGTAAACTGGCAGTTGAGGATACAATTTCCACATCACAGAGAGGAACTAGTCAGGTGATAAATGATTAAAGTGACAGTGGTTCCCTGTGTGATTGTGATGTAATCCCTCCTGGTGAGTCTCCATCCTGCCGGTTGATGCTCAAGTCTGTTTCACTGCTCTTTTGTGTGTCTCACAGCCCATAGCTCAGCTGTGAGCTGCAATGACTCTGCACATCTTTTTTTCCCTTTGGGAATGCATAACATCCATGAAAGCCACATGCTTTGCATATAGTGGAGGCCCAATGATGGTTGTTGGAATTCAAAGTAGTAAAGGCTCTAGAATTGTTGGAAGAATCTGGAAAGCAGATTCTTCCCAGGAAATAGGCATGATGGGGTGTGAAAGGAAGGTTGCCACAAGGGAAAATGGCTAGACTTGTGCAAAAGAATGAATGGACAAAAGATCACCAAGGGGTTTTGGTCCCATTACGAAGTGAGTGTTTAACTAGTAGAGCCACTGAGATGGAAGATACACCTTACTTCTTGGGAAGTAGTGAGTTCCCATCGCCAGTGGTTAGTAGATAACAGACCCTGTTTCAGTCCACTTGGAAGAGATACTGTAGCAGGAATTCTTAAGCAGGATTGAACGTATAATAAGCAAGATCTCTTCCACCTCTAAAATTCTCTGGTTGTGGGTATTGAGAGCTACATAATAATAATAGCACCTGACATTTTTCACATTTCTGGAGCATTTACTATGCACCAGGAACTGTTCAAGACTTTCCATTTAATCCTCACAACAGTTGCATAGGTAGGTGCTGTTATTATTCCTACCTCATATATGAGGAGACTGCAGCACAGCACCTAAGATTGCACGGCTGTGGGTAGTGGAGGTAGAATTGGAACCCAGGCTTTGGCTGTCAGGCTACACTCTCACCCTGTGTACTACCGCCCGAGCAGAGCAGTGTACCATCAGCCTCGGCATCCATGGATTTCACCAACCATGGACCAAAGATATTTGGAAAAAAAAAATACAACAATAAAAACAATAATACAAAATATATATATATGTGTATATATATAGCATATATATATTTTGTATTGTTTTTATAACATATATAGCATATATATAGCTATATATATTTTATATATATAGCTATATATATATTTTATATATATATAGCATACACACACACACACACACATACATATATATATATATATATATATATATATATATATATAATACATATATATATGGTCAGGCACAGTGGCTCATACCTGTAATCCCAGCACTTTGTAAGGCCGAGGAGGGAGGATCACTTGAGGCCAGGGGCTCAAGACCAGCCTGGTCAACATAGCAAGAAAATAAAAAATAAATTCTACAAAAAAAATTTTTTTAAATAGAGTATAATAACTATTTATATAGCGTTTACATTGTCTTAGATGTTATAAGTAATTTAGAGATGATTTAAAGTATACAGGAGGATGTGCATAGGTTATTTGTAAATACTATACCATTTTATATCAGAGATTTGAGCACCTGCAGATTTCAGTGTCCATGGACAGTCCTGGAACCAGTACCCTGTGGATACTGCAGGAGGTCTGTACTTTTATATAGGAAGGTCAAAATCTCAAACTGAGATGGCACTCCTTTATTCTGCTGTAGAACTGTAATTTGGGGTGTCAGTGTGGGATTCAGGAAGTATCATGAATGACTGCTATGTAATTTTTCTTTATATTCCTATCCTTCTAGATAATTTTTCATTATTTTCTAGTCATGGAACTATATCTGTGTTAAACTTATTGGAAATAAAATACCCAAGAATTTTTGCTCTCTTTCTCTCTTTATCAGATTAATAGAACTGAATCTCTGACATTCCAAATTAATCCTGCTCTTTAAAGAAATTTTCTTTTAGGCTCTTCATTACAAACTATTCTTGCTGATCAAATTCCACGTAATGTCTGAGGAAAACAGATTCCACTGGCAGTTGCTTTTGTTACATTTGAGTGGAGAAATTTCCTTGGTCATTACACCAAAATATTGACCAGAAAGGTCCTGTTGCTCCTCAACTTCAGGGGAAACAATAGGGTTCAGGTCTGAAACTCAGACTTGTTTGAGAAAGATAATGTGCTTTCTTTCCTTCTTAGGGTGTGAGATGAACTAGAACATTTCAATATCTTGAGCGTCCAACAAAATGCTACTTGGGCAATCTGAGCCAATGATTATGCCAAGTTCTCTGTAGGAGAGGAATTGGCTTGAAAACTTTATCTTCTTTCTCAGTGTATCTATAGTGGAAGAACACTGGATCAAGGAACTCTAAATAATAATTCTTGGAGCAGCTATTTCAAATCTTATTCTTACATGCTAATAGAAAAAAAGATAGGATTATTATTTCCTCCCTCACTCAGAATGCAGTGATAACTACCAAATAAACCAATGTGAAAGAGTCAGTTGTCTTGGACACCATCTCTACTTCAGATAAATCTGGGTGCATAGCTTGAGCCAGTAATTTGGGCTAAAGTGTGTTTCTGACTTAGAATTTGTGCAGATAAATCTGGGTGCATAGCTTGAGCCAGTAATTTGGGCTAAAGTGTGTTTCTGACTTAGAATTTGTGCAATAGTCAACTGTCTAAAGCAGTGTTGTTCAAATAGAACTATAATGTGAGACACACAAGTATTTTAAAATTTTCTAGTAGCTACCTTAAAAAAAGTAAAAAGAAATGTGAAATTAATTTTAAGGACTTAACCCAATATGTTGCAAAATATAATTTCAACATGTATTCAATATAAAAATTATTAGATATTTTAGGCTGGGCACGGTGGCTCACGCCAGCACTTTCGGAGTAATCCCAGCACTTTCGGAGGCCAAGGCGGGTGGATCACAAGGTCAGGAGATCGAGACCATCCTGGCTAACACGGTGAAACCCCGTTTCTACTAAAAATACAAAAATTAGTTGGGCATGGTGGCCGGTGCCTGTAGTCGCAGCTATTCGGGACGCTGAGGCAGGAGAATGGCGTGAACCCGGAGGGCAGAGCTTGCAGTGAGCCGAGATCACGCCACTGCACTCCAGCCTGGGCAACAGAGCGAGACTCCATCTCAAAAAAAAAAAAAAAGATATTTTAATGTAGGTCTTTGAGATCCAGTGTATATTTTACAATGACAGCATATCTCATCGTGGACTGAATTTTCACCAAAAATATTTTATCTGTATTTACATTTTATAAAATTCACAGCTAAAAAGTTAAATTTACATACAGGTTTCTCCTAACATACCTTAAAGATTTTCAATATGAAATAAGTGCCAAAAAGATACTTTATCTTTAATCTTTGTGTCTACCTTGCCATCTACCTTGGTCTTCTTTTTCAGAAGATTTGAGTTTGAAGCAAAGTGAAATGCAGTTTTGCCAAAACAATAAAGTTGCATTTAATTGAAAAATATTTTACGTTGCTTCCATTTTAAATTTAGATGTAAACTAATTAAAAGTTAGATATTCAATTTCTTGTTCCTACAAGCTGTATTTCAGGTGCTCAACAGTCACATATAGTTAGTGGCTACTGCATCGGCTAGCACAAGTCTTAAGCTTACTTTATAGTTGCAAAGACTCATACACTTTTCCCTTGAATCTAGCTCGTGTCTCATACTCAGTGTTTGGTTATAAGGGGGGTGGGATACGTGACATCCACCCACCAAACTGCAGCCTGCTTTTCCCTTGTCACCAAGTAGAGGCCTGCAGAAGGAGGGAGAAGATAGAGACTGGTGGAAACCAGTCTGTCAGAGCAGGGGAAAGTAACTATTCTCTGTCCTTTTGCTTGGCAGGTCCATCTCCCATTTGCAGTGGTTGGCAGCACCGAAGAGGTGAAGATTGGCAACAAGATGGCAAAGGCCAGGCAGTACCCCTGGGGTGTGGTGCAGGGTATGTGCACAGCATGGGAGATGGAGTCTTCATATTTAGCCCCTATGTGAATGGCCGTGTTTGTTCATTTTCCGTCTTGTTTAGGGAGGCCCTCAACAGTGGGCTGGCAGTGGGAGGGAGTGGTGGGGCTCCACATGTGACAATCGTGGAGGTGAGGAAGAAAGAAAAAGTAATCAGCTAGGTAGACAATGGAGAGACATGGCTGCCAAGCCCTTGAGGTAACCCCTCAAGGATGCTGGGTTGTGTAGGGAATTAATATAAAGTCCTGATTGAAAAATAGTTCTTCCCTAGGAGTTGGAGCTCGTTTCATGAGCCAAGTATTAAAAAGCAGCAAAAAGTTTCTTGCAAACAAGAGGGTACTTTTTTCTCCATCAACTATGCAAAAAATGTCTTCTAATAAAATGTTATCTTAGTAAATCTGAGACTTAGGAGAATATTTGATCTATATTTGGCACTGTGGGACATGGCCACAGTCTCACCTGAAAGCTTGTCAGGTGTGTCACTTTGAAGGACAAGGACTCTATGACCTACTCTTGTGTTCTGAAGGAGGACATCCAGTGCTATGGATTAAGCAGGATGGCTACAGAAAGTTCTTCACTGGTTTAAGATGTATCAGACCTCCTTTTCCTCTGTTTTGAATAAAGGCAATAAAGCTGTGAGAAGAAACAGTACCTTTGAGATCCCTGGGAAAAATACAATTTTTCTTACTCTTACTAATTTCTCTACAATAAGAAAACTCCTTTCTTCCTTGTGTTGTTGATAAAATTAAATGAAGTGGTATGTAAAAGTGGCCCTGCACAGTTATAGACAGCATGGAGTGGTACAAATACATCTGGCTTTGGGCCAGATGTTCTGGCATTTGAATCTAGACCCTGCTACCTCTCTTTGGGAGGTCAGCTTGCTCACCAAGCTCCTGCGTCTGCAAAGCAAGAGTCATGACATCTAGTTGGCAGAGTTATTATGAAGGGTAAAGACAATATTTGTTTTCAAGCTCCTCCCTCTGTGCTCTGTGCTGAGTAGGCACTCAGCAGTCAGCGTTGTCATCAGTATTATGGTCAATGTTGTCAGAAATCTTGTCTTCGTCAGGAATGTAAGGTGAATCCAGTAAAGGATCTTCAGATGGTCTTGAGACCCCAGAGATTTCAGGAGTGATGGTAATAACATCTTGGAAGCATCACTGCAGATATTTCAGTGACATCATTGCTAATCCCACTTCCGCCATTTCCCCCCTCTCTTGTAGTTGAGAATGAAAATCATTGCGATTTTGTGAAACTTCGAGAGATGCTGATCCGGGTGAACATGGAGGACTTGCGAGAGCAGACTCACACCCGCCACTATGAATTGTACCGACGCTGTAAGCTTGAAGAGATGGGGTTCAAGGACACTGACCCTGACAGCAAACCCTTCAGGTATGAAGGCATCTAGCAATCAGGTGTCTCCCAGACAGTGGCGAGAGTGGCATGGTGGTACATCACAGAAATGCTTGCTGGATTGAGATGGTGATGATGGAAGGATCTGGTGGGTGAAGATTAATACATATGTTGTCAGGCATTGCGATAATTGCTTTATTTGCATTATCTCAACTAACTTACCTAGTTGATGTCATTATTATCCACATTTTACAGATGAGGAAACAAAGGCACTGAAAGTGTAAACAAACTGCCCAAGGTCCTCCAAGTAGTAAACAATGGTGTGGTGTTGAGCTCTTGCCATCTGGGTCCTGAGCCCAGGTTTCTGCCAGTTCTCTTGCAGAGGTACAGAGCCTGGTCGATATATTTACAAAGGTGCGGCTGCTGATTACAGTTTGCCCCATTCATTTTTGCCAAACACCTTTAACTTCCGGAGGCTCTTCCTTTGTCAAGCACTTTTACTATTAGCTTTCAGTGGTTCGGTAAAATTCTAACAACAAAGAATCAGGAGGAAAGGAGAATAGCTTTTAGGAGATCTATGTATTTTCTTATATCACTGACGGGTGGAGACGCAAAATGTGAAGGGGAGAAATGGATGTAGAATTAATATCCTAGCCGAAGCCCAGACCCCGTCAGAATCCAGTGGTAGGGATAGGGTTGGCAAGGCTGGGGTGCTGTTGCCCACACCGTAGTGAGTCATGGGGTGGTTCTGGGTAAAGGTGTGGGGTGAGGCTGCCAGGCCAGGTTCACCACCTCCTGGTCGAGGAGAGGATTGTCCAGATGGTGCCCAAGCAGTTTTCTTTCTTTTTTTTTGTTTGAGACGGAGCCTTGCTCTGTCACCAGGCTGGAGTGCCTTGGCCTCCCAAAGTGCTGGGATTACAGGCGTGAGCCACCGCGCCTGGCCCCCAAGCTGTTTCTTAATGGGGATTTGAATTCAGGTGGTGTGAGGTGTGTCTGGGCTCTGTGCCTTTACAAACTGAGGGCCATAGTTCCTTGGGGAAAAAAAACCTGTCTTTCTCCTCTTCGGCCTACAACACACTCTGATGTCTACAAGCTGGCTGACAATAGAACCGGAGGCAGCCTGTGCACAGCAGATTCTGTCCCCGTGGGTCTGTAGGAGGGAGTTTATTTTCTTGCAATTGCTTTAGAGATAGTTTAGGAATGCCTGGGCTTGTCGCCTGGCACTGTGCTGCTGAGGAGTTCCATGAGCATGTGTGTATGCAGTGAGAACAAATGCAGAACCCAGACAAGGGGCATACCAAGAAGTTAACTTCTAGCCAAGATTGCATCATTCACTTCTGCCCTGACGGCTTGCAAAACTGACCATCTCCAACCATGTGAAAGTCATGTTCTGAGGCGAGGGGTAAACACCTTTTTGTGTACACAGGTTTAGCTAATTGAACCTTGAAATGCATTTACCAGAAAATAATCCTTACAAAATCAAGTCCACTTTATGGTTACTAAACCTGATGAAATGGTTTCTGTGTGGGAAAGGCCGTCTTCAGTATTACATAAAATATTTGTTTTCATGCAAAGAGATATGGAACAAAAGGAACTGCCATAAAATTGAATTCATTTTCCCCTCACCTTCATTCAAATCCAGACAGTGTTGAAGAGCACTGGGCTAGGAGTCAGGAGTTTGGGTTCAGTTCTTGGTCCTGCTACGCTACAAGTTCTTAAGCCATCTGGGCCTGAGTTTCTTCATCTGTGAAATGAGGAGCTGATCCAGATCAGGGAATAATTAGATCCAGTAAAAAAAAATTTTTTTCCATACTGGGTTAGACAGTAAATATTTTAGGTTCTGCAGGCCAAACGGTCTCTGTCACAACTATTCAGTTCTGCCCTTGTCGTCCGAAAGCAGCCATAGACCATACTGTAAATGAATGGGCATGGCTGTGTTCCGGTAAAACTTCATTTACAAAAACAGATGGGGGGCCAGATTTGGTCCTCAGGCTGTAGTTTCCCAACCCCTAGACGAGATCATAACTTGGAGCCTGTGAACTGCCTGCAAAAGTTAGAATGCATGTGACTGCTTCTTGAGTTTGTTAGAGGTCATTTACCTCCCAAAGTGTTTTACTTCTCAAAATGTTCAGAGCCATTTGGCATAGTTGTGTTTCTTTCAACTCAGGAATCTGTGGAATTTGAAGAGTCTATGATGCTATCCTTAGCTATCTACACCACCAGGAAGGGCCCAGTGGCCTAAGTTTGCCTACTGGGACAGGCAAGACCAAGTCCTTCCACCATCTTGACTGGGTTCCTTAGGATCCCTGGGAGCCTGGGGATTGTGAGGATTTCCTGCTGCTGCAGACGCACAGCCTGCTAAGTTGTCTGTGTGGCCAGCATTTTAATTAAGGCATTTCCTGCAAGCCCAGAGTAACTGCCCACCAGGAGGAGGTCGAGCTGGGTAGGCCCAGCAGGGCTTCTGCAAGGGACAGCTGCTGGGCAAGCCCACTGCTTTGTTCTCCCTGTTTCAGGGGCTTCAGGATTGGTGAGGGATATCACCGAGGCTGCCTGACGCTTAGAGAGCGTGCTTTATCCATGTCTCCCCTCCCCACTTGGATCCATTTCCCCTGGCCTGAGTTTTGCTTTTTGATGATGAAAAGGGAAAATGTATACACACACACACACACACACACACACACACACACACACACACACAATATATATATGAAATAATATATATTAATTATATCATATATTACTAATATATGATATAATTATATAATAATATATAATATATACACATATAATATATATACACACACATATATATTACCAAGGCCTTTACTTTTTTCCATATATAAGAAAATTAGAAAAAAGTGGACCTTCTAAAAATAAATACCTTCCAACATCTCGATAACTGGAACCAGGTTTTCCATTTCAACTGGAAACAATTTCTCCTCTTAGACCACTCATTCAAACTCTGATGTCCCTCCTGGTTTAGGGAAGATTACTTGGTACCAAAAGTTGGCTTTGAATCACATGTCTTGGTAAATAGTGATACGAAATGAATTTGATTTTCCTTTTCTTGGAAACCACTACTTTTAAAAGGGCTCGGCCTTTCCCTTTGAAGAATTTCGGGCACCCTCAGCACTTCCTGTGCACCTGAGCGGGAGGAATGGAGTGAGGTGACTCTGTTTGAAGGATGACAGAGTTAAGGAAAAGCAGAAGCCACAGTTGATTGAAGTGATTTTCCAGAATTTCATCTGCAAAGTCACCATTCCTGGATGTGCTTGGAAGATGGATCTTCCGTGTGAATTTAGGCTGAGCTTGGAGGAGTATAAATCAAGGGCTTAAGGTTTTATTATATTCTCAAAGCACAGGATTTCTGCATGGGTGTGCAGTGAAGTTCATCCTTCCCAGTGAGCACCCTCGTTCACCATTTGTCCTCTGGGCCCCACTTGTGTTTACAGTACATGTTTGTAAAACAGAGAGTGACCTCTAACGCCAAGTCTAGTAAGAGGCAGTGCCACTGTGTATGTTACACAGCGTGAGGCAAAAGGAGGAGTAGTGCGCGCACAGAAACGCCGTATTCAAGCCTTGGCAGCACACCACGGCAGTAAAGCTAGCGGAGCCCCGTCCCTGGGTTGCCTTTAAACCTGCCTGCATTCACACTTGCGTCTTTATTGTCTTGTGGCAGAATATGTATATAACCAGACATTCCTCTGCTCTTTCCCAAGCCCATCTTTATCCGCCCCCTGTGCATGCCCGGCTGCTGCCCTGAAGCCTTGAAACTCATGCTTCTACCACCCAGAGCACCCATGCTTCCCTGGACCCAGGCGTCTCCTTCCTCCAGACCCCAGCCCCTTTCTGGCTGGCATTATAGGGTAGAAGAGGAGACGTCACGTGTCTCCCATGAGCCACACTCCCTGCTTCCTTTCTCCTGAGAGGCCACAGCACTTTTCCTAACAGTACCTGCCCAAGCTGCTCCCATCTCACCTCAGAACACCACTGTCTCCTTGCTTCACCCCCGTTCAACTCACACGAAGCACTCAGTTACCACCATTTTCTCAGAGGCCAACGAGGTCCAGGCCCCAGAGACTCACTTGTTTTTAGGAGTGCCTGGGCCTCTGTACACCAGCCATGCAGTGCAGGAGATGGAGTTCTTATCTGAGCAAGGCAGCCTGGTCTCAGTCCTGGCTCTGTTACTTCTTTGTGGTGTGACCTGGTCAAATTACCTGTGTGTCCAAGTTTCCCCATCTATAAAGTGGGAGGTGATAGTAATGGCTACCTTATTGGGTTGTTGTAAGGATTAAATGAATTCACATGTGTATTGCTCCACTCCACAAAAGCTGGTGGAGATGATCATACTCTGGCCTGCCCTCCACTAGATGCTTTTAGATAAGAACAGAGAGAGAATCGTGCTGTGTGAATCACCAGAATGAAGGATGAACTGAAGTGTCTGTGTTCGTTCTCTCTTCCTTTGACTTCAACAAGCAAAACCTGCCTCTCCCAAGGGCTGTTAAGAGGAAATTACAAGATAAAATCCTCAATTTCAAATCAATCTAAAATCTTGTGGAAAAGGTACACATTTCTCACTTAGAAAAGGGTATTAATAACTGTAATTAAAAATTAAGTTTGAAGAACTAAAAGTTGCAAAAGATACCACTAAAGGGATGCGTGCAGTGGCTCACACCTGAAATCCCAGCACTCCGGGAGGCTGAGGTAGGAGGATCATCTGAGCTCAGGAATTTAAGACCAGCCTGGGCAACATAGGGAGACTTCATCTCAACAAAAAATTTAAAAAAAAATTAGCTGAGCATGGTGGCACATGCTTGTGTTTGGTCCCAACTACTCGAAAAGCTGAAGTGGGAAGATCGCTTGAGCCCAGGAGTTCGAGCATATAGTGAGCTATGATCCTGCTCCTGCACTCCAGCCTGGGTGAGACAGTAGGAGCCTGTCTCAAAAAAAAAAAAAAAGATGTAAAATCACTTTGGATATCTTTACTGAATATGAGCCAGTTCCTTCTGAACTGGTCTTCAATGACTGGAAATATTAGTGAGGGCTTGTGGTATCTCTAGTGGACAACTCAACTGGCAGAGGGGCTAGGAATCTGATTCTGTGGATGCTATGGTTCTAAGTTATTTGTAAGTAACTAATTACAGTTATGATTCCTTGGGGTAAGGTTTTATGGCTTCTGTCTTATGTTCCTGATCATTGTTTCCAATGTCAGAGTTCAAAAGCTGGCTCACATCCTAAGACACAATGATATAAGAAGTAGCATTTGTTGAGCCCATTTGCCTGCTCTGGCCCAGGGTGTCAAAACTGCTTCCAGACTCATGTCTGAAGCTAATGTTGCCAATGGCAAAGTTGCTCCTTAGGCTTTCTCTGGGACTAGGCTTTCCAATTTTGGACTGCAGGCTTCACTATAAAAAGCATTTTCCATCATGATCCAGCATACACATTTTGTGTAGTAATGCCTACTCTTAAACTTTTTAACGTACTGGTTAAGACCCACAACTGAGTTGTGATTCATAGTTTCATAAGATGGCTTGTGGTTGGGACTGGATAAGGCAGAGTCATTTAGTGAGTTCTCAGCATTTAGCGTAGCATTACCCAGAGCACATTCTATCAGTGAACTGCCTAAATTTTCCATGATCAGACAAATTTGGAGGATTCTAAGACAATCAAGTTGAATAGATTCTTTTACTGAAGGGCTACTCAGAGCATTTAAGACAAGCAGTAGTTAGCAAACTAGTTATATCAAATCACATGGGAAGCATTTAAAACTAGCAAACTAGTTGCATCAAATGACCTGGAAAGCATTTAAAACTAGACCATTTTGCCTTACCAGACATCCTGAATCAGCCTCTCCAGGACTGAACTTTGGACTCTGTATTTAGGGAAGTGTATGCAACAAAATGTGCCTAGTGACCCTGCTGTATGGCCAAGGTTGAGATCCACCATGCACTGTGAATCTGCTAAAAGGATATCAGGGGCACCATTCTCCCTTCCGTCTTTTGACGTTGGAGCCCCTGTTTTGGAGATCCTTTCTTGAAATTGGTGGTCTCTGGAATACACTTTCGGTGGTGTTTCTATCAAAATTTCCATTGTTTGTTAGAAAGAAGAGGGAGATATATTCATTATTCTAAAATCAACAAAAACTGAGTTTTCTGTAAAATTTCATAAGAGGGATGAGTCATCCTCTACCTTTGGCAATTCTGACCTAAATAATAGTGATCAAGAGTTTATTATAAGCTAATATGCAAAATTTCATGAATTATTTTATAGTTCTGTTATGAGTACACTTCTCTATATCTCCATTGCTATAGATCTTAAACTTGAAGTCCAACTATTGCTATTAATATTAGCCAACACTAACATTGGCCAAGCATGTTTTTATCTTGTAAGATAATGTGAAAGCGAAATTTACCTCTGGAAACTCAAAACACTTGATTGTTCATAAACAGGTACTATTGATAGTGGCAAGGGCAAGAGAACTTACTTTTAATAAACTAATAACCGTGTTAATTATTGAAGTATAAACCAGCCTAATTAATATGTTTTCTTTTTTCGAGATGGAGTCTTGCTCTGTTGCCCAGGCTGGAGTGCAATGGCATGGTCTCAGCTCACTGCAACCTCCAATTCCTGGGTTCAAGTGATCCTCCTGCCCCAGCCTCCCAAGTAGCTGGGATTACAGGTGCTCATCACCACATCCAGCTAATTTTTGTATTTTTAGTAGAGATGGAGTTTCACCATATTGGCCAGGCTGGTCTCGAACTCTTGACCTCAGGTGATCCTCCTGCCTCGGCCTCCCAAAGTGCTGGGATTACAGGTGTGAACCACCATGCTTGGCCTAATACATTTTCTAATACTAAACTAGTTTTGTGGTTCATTATAGATGTGTGTATCTACATGCACGTATGCTCCTATCACCTGAATTTCCTTTTTCTTCGTGTAAGTGGACAGATGTAAATGATATGTGGTGGTCTGCATGGTGCCAGGGATCGTGCAGAGTGGCTATCCAGTTTGTAGTCTACACTTTGGATGAATTTAGTCCATGGGAAAGGCAGATATACTGCAGATGGTTAATATACAACAATTGTTGTAGGGAAACTACAAGACAAAGAGAGAAATAGCACTTTATAAAATATCAGCAAATGTTTCTGTGTGTATGTGGGGGTGGCAGTGGGGGTGTATTTTCTTAAGCTGTGTTACCAAAGTGATTTCTCTGTAAATATATTTGTTTTGACTTAGAGATAAAGCTGAGCTGTAGCATTCAATGTAGAATATTGGGCTCTAACTTCCGAGACAGTCAGGAGGAAGATAGAATTGAAAATAAAAATTAAACTTCTCCCTGCCCTATTTACAACTGGTAATATAACTTGAAAAGTAGCAATTTTCTACAGTACCTTTAAAGGTAATGTTGTCTCTTTAGTTTACTTGCTGGGTCTATTTTCCACATTGGGGGCTGGAGGGAGATGAGAGGGGAGGGTACCATTTAGTGGGCACTGACTATATGTTCGATGTTTTATTCCCTTCCCCTCATTTCATTCTCAGGGTCATATCCCTAGAAGGTAAGTGTCACTGTATCCACGTCTTAGACCTTGGAGGCTGAGGGAGGCTGTGCTTTTCTAAGAACAGCCGGTTACTTAGTACGGCCCAAATTCAAATCCGGATCTGTGGGACTCCAGTCCCTCTTCATTTCTCCCCCTATAGCAGGCCTTCTCCATCTTCTCAAATTCTATACCACCTCCACCTCCTCAGCCCAGGTTTTCCTTGTATGAATATATGTAAGATAAAACTTGGCTAGTCAGAGACACACCTTTAGTGCTGTGTCGTGCTTACTGACTGATTTCTAGTTCTTGATGCACTTGTCTTTCCAACCACAGCATAACTAAAAGCAAAACAGTGTCATTCTACTTATGCTTTGATCTGGCAAGCAGCAGCTTTATCTATGTTTTGAAAGTAGATAGGTAGAAATTATGTGAACTGAAATTTCTTAGTATACAATTTCATGATGCTGTCCTTCGTTTGTGGATTTTCAATAGTCTTCAGGAGACATATGAAGCAAAAAGGAATGAATTCCTGGGAGAACTGCAGAAGAAAGAAGAAGAAATGAGACAAATGTTTGTTATGAGAGTGAAGGAGAAAGAAGCTGAACTTAAGGAGGCAGAGAAAGAGGTAAGCCATCTGTCCTGCTTCAAGGGAAAGATTTGTAAGAGAGAGATTTTCTAAATACATCACGCTTTAGAGGACTTCATGATGGTCCAAGTACTTTCTACATGCATTTTGTCACGAGTGACCTGCCAACCTGGCCAGGAAAATGGGTCAGATATTCTCATCCGTGTCTTACAGATGATAAACAGGTTATAAAAGTTAAAACTATTTTTGCAGTCACATACCTAGTTAGCAGCAAAACCGAGACCAAAACTAGATCTTAGGTCTCCAGATCTGATCACATGGCCTGTGTAGCTCTGTGTTTCTTCAATTTACAAGTCTTAAAACATGAGATTTGGGATTCTGCGACTATTATTATCATCTTAGTCTATCAGCCAACTCAGCTAGACTTTGGCAGTGTCTGGGGGACAACGATCTGACACAAAGCCTGCACTCCACATCTGCGCCCATGCTTCTGCCCTCACGGGGCTCGCACTCCCTGCTTCAGCCTTACCTTAGTCCCCTCCCCTGGCCAGATTAACTGCTTCCTAGAAGTTAACATAGATTTATACTATAACATTCATCCCATTGTATTTGAGTGTGTGTGTGTGTGTGTGTGTGTGTGTATGTGCGCTTGTGTGCATAATGTCTATTTCTGCTGGTCAATAATGAGAATCTGAAGTGTTTGACCAATGTCTCTATATGTTTCTAAGTGAAATCATTTAAATAAATTTCCCCATTTTCTTGTTTTAATTTATTTTGTCTAAAAACTACTGAAATTTAGAGGCTATTTAAATAGCTAAGCACTCAAGATGGTTTTGCTGCAGAGAAAGTTGAGCCTTATTTGCTGTTGGCTTCAAGAACCAAGGGGATGCTGGGTAAAAAATCTAAAATTGTCTAGAATTCCTTCCTTTCCTTTTCTTTTTCATTTTCTTTCTTCTTCCTTTGCTTTTCTTCTTCCCCTTCCTTCCCTCAAGGGCCAGAAATTTCCCAACACATTATTTAAGTAGCTAATACATAATGCATATATATATATATATATACACACACACACACACACACACATATATATACACACACACATATACACACATATATACATACACATATATGTGTATATATATACAAACACATACATATATGTAGTCATTGTATATATTTCTAAGTAAATGTTTTTTATACATTTCGAAAAAGGACCAGAGGTAAAGAACCACTTTTACCACTAGGGTGAGTTTTTTGTTGGGATCATAATTATTTTTGGCCAGGTGCAGTGGTTCACGCCTGTAATCCCAGCACCTTGGGATGCCAAGGTGGGAGGATCACGAGGTCAGGAGTTCGAGACCAGCCTGGGCAATATGGTGAAACCCCGTCTCTACTAAAGATACAAAAATTAGCTGGGTGTGGTGACGCATGCCCATAATCCCAGCTACTCGAGAGGCTGAAGCAGGAGAATTGCTTGAACCCAGGAGACAGAGGTTGCAGTGAGCTGAGATTGTGTCACTACTCTCCAGCCTGGGCAACAGAGCGAAGGAATTTTTAGTCCCAGGGAGTTCTAGTGTCACAGGAGTCTGGGACTCTGAGGGATGCTCTTCAGCATCCCAGCTCAGCTCCTCCAGGAAGTCAGCAAAATGGTACTTTACACCTGTATTAAAGCCAGTGCAGCCACATGACACATGTTTGTTTGTTTTCTTTTCTTTTGAGACGGAGTCTCTGTCACCCAGGCTGGAGTGCAGTGGTACGATCTCAGCTCACTGCAACCTCCGCCTCCCAGGTTCAAGCAATTCTCTGCCTCGGCCTCTTGAGTAGCAGGGATTACAGGCACCCGCCACCACGCCTGGCTAATTTTTGTATTTTTAGTAGAGATGGGGTTTCACCATCTTGGCCAGGCTGGTCTTGAACTCCTGACCTCGTGATCCACCCACCTCGGCCTCCCAAAGTGCTGAAATTACAGGTGTGAGCCACCGTGCCTGGCCATGTTTTGTTTTTTGAACAGATCCAAAGAACTTTACATCAAAAGGATTTTCATTCCGTTCACCAAGCCTGTTTTCTTTTTCTCTCCAGCTTCACGAGAAGTTTGACCTTCTAAAGCGGACACACCAAGAAGAAAAGAAGAAAGTGGAAGACAAGAAGAAGGAGCTTGAGGAGGAGGTGAACAACTTCCAGAAGAAGAAAGCAGCGGCTCAGTTACTACAGTCCCAGGCCCAGCAATCTGGGGCCCAGCAAACCAAGAAAGACAAGGATAAGAAAAAGTAAGCAGGTGTCACCCCCCTGTATCGGGGACCTCTAACAATTTATTCCTCTTGCATGTCTCTACTTTTCCCATTTACAGACTGGAAACTGGTCCTTTACCAGAAAGATAAAAGCAAGTATTTTCTCTACAGTGCAGGGAAGATGATGAAGGTTTTTAAAATTTTTTAAAAGATACACAAAGATTAATTTATAAAACTTTACCACAATTGACCAAGCAATCAGGCCTGGAGGAACCTGTTGTCTCCAGTAGCATCTTCCACACCAACACTAGGAGTCTCAAAGAAGACAGGTTGATGTCTCTTCAGCACCCTCTGAAGACAATTCTCATGACTCTTGATAGAGAGCATCCTAAAATCACAATTGTTAAAATTATTTTCCTATTCTGTGTTGTAAGACTTCGTAAGCCAGTCACTGAAAGTCTCGTTCCCAAAATGAAACATTTGGAAGAGCTGCTAGTGGCCACTAGTTTCCTCTAAATTCACTATGATGAATTGTTTTATTGTGAAATGGGATCCAAATGCCTATCCAGTTGACACCTCTGCCAACCTCAAGCCAAACCTAAACCCACTCATAAAAGGTTTTTTAAAATAGGGTCTTAATGTCATGTGCCAAAGGGTCAGATTCTGCTCTTGAGTTGGTCACTTCCTATGATACTCCAGTAGCAGCTGCCTGAAACCAGTGGGAGATTTAGGCCTCCCTTGACATTCTCCTGTGATTTGAAGCTCTCCTTTGAATCATCATAAAGCCTAGTTTTATGTCAATAGCTATCGGTTTTGACAGGAAGCACGATGGTAAGAATACCACTAACGAAAACCTTTGTGGTGTCTCAATGACAAATATGCAGATGCCACCCTCCTTTGTCTAATGTACGGTGCTTTACGGCAGCTATTTAATATAAAGAAACTCAGAACTTGTTTCAGGAAGTCTTGCTCTTTCGCCTTACATGCCAAGGTTCTAGGGAAAAAGCTGACCATAAGTAAAAACACTGATGCTCAAGCACATAAAGAATTACATTCTTTAAACATAGAGTACATAGGATCAAGTCTCTGCACAATAATTGAGATGTGTTATAGGGAGAAGTGAGCACAGTGCTATTGTCCACTTAGTCTTGGTGAATGTGCAGTAGGCTCACCCCTAAGGAATCTCATGTTGCCTGCAGTAAAAATAAAAATGGACTGCTACAATGACATACTGAGAGAGTTTTAAATCATGCTTTACAAACTTTGACATTCTGAGCTCTGAGACAGCAGAAAATGTATCACCAGAGAAAGGGAGGAGGCAAATGTTCTGAACAATAATTGAAGTGGTTGTGATTTTATTTGGAGTTGGCACAGATCCAAGTGACCAAAGGAGTTCAAGGCCCAAAATTTAGTTATGCTGGATTAATTCTGAGAGTAACAAGCACATGGATTATAATCTAAGAAAACCCTTTGTAGCTATGCGTGTCAGGAGAGCATCTAACACTAATGGTGATGTTTCCCATGCAGAGACTCAGATTACAGTGACTCTTCCAGTGAAGACAGATGAAAGCCATTTGGCATTGTACCTTTGTTAATCCAAGCTAAACTAACCAAGGATATAGGGGTGTGTATGTGTCTGTGTGTGTGTGTTTGTGTGTGTGTACACATACATCTATAGGTATGAATGAGACAAAAAGCTGCTGACTTACAGCTTAGGAAATGCAAAGTCAAGTTTTTCTTTTCACCCTGAGGCACTCAGTGCATAAAGGTTCAAGTTTTAAAACTAAGAATGTTTCCAAAAGACCAGCAATGTTAAAAGAGTATTTCGTGTATACTAGACGTGCCTTTAAGCAATAGAAATTCCAAGAGCTGATCATTATTGTGCCTCCATTTTAGAAAAGTTTATTTAGTAACAAACTTCCCAGTGTAGGGAGGTTTTTCCTTGCCCTTTTGAACATGTTAGGTTATTTTCTTCCTATCCTGGGGCCTTACCAATGTGTAATGCTTTCAAAGTTTCTATGAAGCCTGTGTGGATTCTATTTTAGCTTATTTATATATTCTCATTTATTTTGAAGGATATTATACTTAATTTGGTTCAGAGTAGTCGCCAGGTTTTGCACCTGACAATGGCACATACTTTTTGTATAACTTTTTCTAGGTCCTTACCCTTTTCCACACTTTACATTTGTACAGTGAAAGCAACTGCCAGTGGAGGCCTGAAATGTCCAAGAAAAAAAAAAATCACACCTCTTACTGCCAGTGGTAGTGGAGTGTTTTGGTTAGAGGGACCGCAGAAAGACAGTGGCCAGGCTAGACAGAGCAGCACTTTGAAAAGAGCTGGGAAGATGCCTCCTAGCATAGCTGGAACAGATGTGGGAGTTGCCATTCAGGAACTGACTTTGTTATAGGTAGAAAATGAAAAGGCAGATGCTTACTTATTTACCTGCTATGCTTCCACCTCCAAGCCTAACTTAGTTTTTCTAATAGTTTTAAATTCTCTTTTTTCTATTCTAATGACACGCTCCTTTTTTAATGTAGGTAAGGCTTTATACTTCTCCTTGACCTGTAGTGGCATGAGAGTGTATAACATTTCCTAAGATGACAGGCAAAGTAGAACTAACCCTGGCACTGCCATTAGCTGGACCCCACCTTCTGCCATCTCTGGCCACGAAGTCACTTTCCTTGTTTGCGGCTATACCACAGTGGTGGGACGCCCAGGGGTAAGTTGGTCAGTGGACAGTGTTCCTCTTTTCTGAAAACTGTCTGCACAATTGCCAGCAGGCATTTGCTGATTAAGATGCAAACAGTTTTAAAATTCATCATTTTAAAACCATACTTGGCATCTAATAACTACAGTTTACCCAACCATCCACTCATCTTTTAAAAAAAAATCGTTTTGATTCTTGCTAAGGAATAAGGTTGCATGTTTTGCAGTTGCATAAAATTAGACACGTGGACCGTGGGTTTGGCATTACTTTGTACCTAAAAGAGGGGGAAAGCTCCTGGCATTGCTGTAGCTGTAACCATTCCAGTGATTGTCCTTTTTTTCCCCTACCCAACTAGATTAATAGCATGTCCTCCATTCACTATGTAATTTCAATCCCTAAAGTGCTTTAGACCTTTTCTTCAAGTCAGTTGTACAAAGGCATTTATTGTATATTTATTCTCTGACTCCTTCAGCAGCTCAGAAGTGGAAAATGAAGCTCCTATTCAGTACTAATGGGACACCCAAACCTAATAGATAATGGTTTTGTGTTATTTGAGAAAACAAAAGCCAAACAGTAAATCCTCCCACTAGACATGCAGTGGTTTCAAGAAGTCACTTGTGAATTCTAAATTACATACAAATGGAAACTAACCGTATGTCTTTAATTCAGTATTAAATTTTGCTTTTGCTTGTCATGTAGAGTAGCCTTCTCAAATTTTTGGTTTTAATTTCTGTCAATTCCATAATCATTGCATGAGCATTCACCATCACTGAATGCTGGTGCTGTCGCTCCTAATTTTCCTTTCTTTTTAATTTATTATTATTTCTAACTTTTTTGTTTTGTTTTTTAACTTGCAGTGCAAGCTTCACATAAAGCCTGGCAAGCCAAGGATGTTCCCGCATTCACCTGCTTTTGCAGTAATATCGTATCTCTGCCATGTGTGTTCTTTAGTTTTATTTTATTTTATTTTTTTACCCTTCCTCAAACACCAGTAACTATTATTAACTCGTTTTGCTGAATGTTGTTGGGTGGTAGAAAATGATAGAACAAGGGAATAACCGCAAATGCTCTGTGCAGCTGGACTCTGTTTCCGGAAAGTAAATGATTTGCTTTTTATGCCTGTTCTGAATGGCAGCACGAAGCAGGCCTGTTACTTGTATGTCGCTTTGGACAGAGGAAAGTGGGGTAAAATGCTACCTGTACGTCTGACATGAAAACTTCTCACCGCCTCAGCAGCTGAACTAAAAACCTGAATAGCCATGACAAGAGTTTGCATTTTCTTGATGATTCATCTCCATGAGTGCACAATCCCTGAACTCACTGTCTTTTCTCCACACTTGTCCTAAGCCAAGGTAGATTTGTACGTAGACAGACTGGTGAGCAAGCATTATATTTTATTTTTACCCTTGCATGACATTTTCATTTTAATCAATAACATTATTTGGCCTGAGCTTGTGGGTCTGTTCAGACTGTCTCCTCTCATGGTTTGAAACTGCATCTGAATGCCTGCCTTCGATCCTGGCCAAGTTGGAGTAGACTGGTATGAGAAAACTATGATTAGTTCACATTTACTGGTGCATCCTTTATCCTCTCACAGATAGAGGTCTTAAAGGTTGGATCATATAACATTGCTTAGTAGAAGAATCTTCTACTAAGGATGATGGGCTTTCTACAGCCTGCTTACCACTAACAGTAAGGAATCTTTCATAAACACACCTCAGTTTGTTCCCAGTGGGCTTAGAGGGAGGACCTGATGACTGATTCCAGGATACTTGTACTTCTAATAACATTTTTCATGAATCATGAGAAAATTTCCACAGATACTTCCCTTAGAAAATTTGCTATAAACTCTGTATCATTGGTAGCACAAATTTGAGCGAGGCCTTGTCAATTTTAAGGTGGAAATAGGAAGGACCACAACATGACCCGTAAGTCAAGAAGGTAGACATTTCATATCCAGCTTCCTTGCTTAGTCTCCTTTCAGTATTTGGCAATAAAAGAAAGAAGAAATAGAACAGCTGAAGTCTCAAATCATTGTCTGGAATTTTCCTCACCTTGGCTAGCTCCACCTGCTCTTTGTCTAAGGCCCTTGCCTCATCAGGGATTAGAACTGGCCCATATGCCAGAACCTGTACTAAATGCCTAATTTGTATGGAAGAGTGCATATTTAATCTCTTTTCTATACTGCTCCTTTCTGATGCTTATCCTTTCATCTGTGTGATTGTTTTTTCCCCTCTACTAACAAGATCCTCCCAGCTCTCTCTCTACATGTAGAAAGGATAACATTTCTCATGAACCCACTGCCCCTCTGCATTTTCCTCACTGGTTAGAGATTAAGTAAATAGGATAGAATATGCTGCATCTCCCCTGACACACACTTTCTTTTTTGAATGAACAAGTCTCCATTTTGATTTCAGCAAAGATTTTTTCTCCTTTTCTTTGTCCTCAACCATACTTAGAGGAAAGAAGGAATGGTCTTCCATGAACTGATTATGCTTAATTAAGCAAAGTAAGGAAATTAGTTTCGTGGAAGCCTAAACAAAGCTGGAATAGAAACTACACACTAGACACAGCAGTAGTCATAGTCTTCACAGGTTTAGGAGCTACTGGACCAACATTCTTGCTTTTGCTTTTGTTTTTTAAAATAATTCTAGTCTGGAGCTAACTGTGGAGCAGCCAAATAGTAGCTGGCATGTTGATTCAAACCATGGGCTGAATTTGCTCATAGGCTGTGCATCAGACAAAAGCTTGAATATTTGTGTTGTATGCTTGTTCCAACCACCGCTTGTGTGAGCATTTTTGTGGCTTGTACAGAAAGTACACTTTTAAATTGTCTCTTGCATCACTAAAATTTTTTTTAAATGAGCATAACAACGAAAGGCATCCAGCTGACTTTTTGATTCCAAGATTATTGATTGGATTGACTTTTTTGCATTAAATTTTTCCCAGCAAAATAAATCATATGGCGAGTCAGGGAATAAAAAGTCAAAAGAAACAAATAGAAGCTTTTTTTTTTTTTTAATGTATTGCTTCTGAACTTTTTTCTGCCACTGCTCCCTAGCCCTGTTTAGTTTGTTATTGCTGCTTTTCTTTTTTCTTTCTGTATCTATGCCTTTTTTCACAGTAGTCCTTGGCTCTGCACGGAATAAATGATACCCTCAAATCTAATTGGATGTGCTTTCGCCTTTGCATGTAAGTACGGTAGTAAGAAACCTTTGAGATCTTTCTGACTTTTCAAAATTAGAGAAAGCAAATGGGATGGATAGATTTTTTTTTTTCTTTTCAAGGGGGGCAGGAAGGTAATGGTTTGAGTAGCCTTTGTTTAAAAAAAAACACTAAATATATTTAAAAGGCCACATTTATATTTTTTTCACAAGAACCACATAATAAATTCCACTTCTTGACCTGAATTTGGAAATCCGAAATTACTAATCCAGGCCAGGTGTGGTGGCTCATACCTGTAATCCCAGCACTTTGAGAGGCCAAGGTGGGCAGATCACTTGAGGCCTGGAGTTCAAGACCACCTTGGCGAACACGGTGAAACCCCGTCTCTACAAAAAATACAAAAATTAGCCAGGCGTGGTGGCACGTGCCTGTAGTCCCAGCTACTTGGGAGGCTAAGTCAGGAGAATTGCTTGAACTTGGGAGATGGAGGTTGCAGTGAGCCAAGATTGCACCACTGCATTCCAACCTGGGTGATGAAGTGAGACTCTCCAAAAAAAAAAAAGAAATTATTAATCCCTGCCTGTGCTCTGCATAGCCTCATGGGCATCATTGGATAGCTCAGAGGGCCCTTGATTCTGGCAAGGCAAATAAAGCCAGAATGAGAAATTACCATCTTCTACTAGAGAAAACCAAGAGAAAAATTTTTATGCTAGGATGCCTTTATGACCACTTAATTTTTTAATCTTAGTTTAATGGTCTCTCCCTGGTGCTAACTGCTGACAGTGGCCACCTCTTTTTTGGGGGTTGAGGGGCCTACATAACTAGCTGGCCTTACCCCATATCTTTTGTTCAAACATAATGACCATCTTTTTGCTTCTTCTGAACTTTAGATCTCCATAACACATGTACTGTAGAATGTGATGGAAAAGCATTGATGAGAATTTATTGGCAGTTCAGATTGTGTTTTCCCAACTTAGGCTCTTTATTAATTGGTTAAGGTTTTCTCCAAAAAGGGCATTTCAACAATGGGAATTATTTAATGTAACAGTGGGCACAGATTACTTATCTTCCTTCTCTGCTTTGTGAGTCACCAGCAGTAACACACACAATCCACATCTTGTGCACCTCAAATGAACAGACTTGGTTTCCTTGCTTTCTTGACATTTCCATGACTGTTTCACATACAAACTATTGGGTGAGGTTTTTCAGCTGTTACCGACCCACGTCCTGCTGTCTCTGTGTGGTCCTACAAAAACTGTCCATTCCCACCCCTTTGCTTTGCCATTTGCAAGAGTCTGGAATTGTCAGGTCTCAGCTTCGAAAAGTCCTGGTTCCACTGACAGGACACATTCTTTAGTGGGAATTAAGACCTACAAAGTCTAGTTTGTATGTAGGTATGAAGGGAATTTTTTAAATAAATTGAAAAGCTGTGAACAGCATTAGAACTTTGTCTATTTCTTAATTTTAAAATATGCTGATATGCCTTAAACTGTAGTTGTAGATCCTTGTCATTTTGCTGTTTGAAAATAACCAATGTGTTTTCTAAAACTGTCATGTAATCTACTTTCATTGTTAATGCAGAATTGTCATATATGTAAGCTGCATGTTAGACATTTGTCTTTTTTAAACTAAAGTAATTGTATTGATGTGAAGCATATCATTTTTTCAAATATGAAAGTGATCACTTAGCAACATGCTTGGTAATTTGGCATCTGTTAAGGTAGGAGAGTGGTGAACAGGTAATCTATGCATATATCACTAGTGCCAAGACATAAAGCGGGGGAAAATATATTTTTACCCAAACATTATTTGTGTGCCCTTTTTGTGAGTTCTTTTTAGTCACTGCTTGGTTTGCATATGTACACGTGCTTACTGGATAAAAGAAATAGGGATAAGAGTTTCATGCTTTCCTGCCTCGTGTGGTAGACTTCAAATGGCTGCCGTCTGGGTTACACCAGTTTCTCAAAGATACGTGCCATGTGGTGTCCTGTACTTCACATATCATGTTATCACCCTTTTTCCCCCATGCCTGTCCCTGTCCACCCTGCCAATTCATGTGCCTTGGTGCCCAGCTGAGGCATCGTCTTCTTCACTGGCCTCCTCTTCCCTGCTGCCTCTCACCCTCCCGTCGAGCTCGAGGAAGTCACCCCATTAACTGACACACTGCTGTTCTTTCACAGCTTGTTGTAGAGAAGCTCCTTTTCTTTTCTTAAGCCATTAAGAATCAAATTTGAATCTGAACCTTTCTTTTTTCTCTTCTGTAGCTTCTTCTTTATGTAACCATCCTGTTGACAAGCCCTACTCTCTCCTAATGGACATAGAGCATTAGAAGAGCAGGAGCTGTCTGTTCACACGTGTTGGGGAAGAGTTACCTCATTTCCACCATCGCCTCCTGTTCTTTTAAAGTCTGGGTCAAATATTGCACTGCTGTTTGTATTTGTCAATGTCTGCCCATAGTGGATACTGAAGTGACTTACCACTACCAAAAATAGTCATATTCAATAATATTAATTAAAAAGGAAAAAGGAAATTGAGTGAAACAGAAAACGTGGGCCAAGACCCAAGGTCTTGTGCTGGGATCCCCTTGCTTAGAACTATCATGTTCTTGAAGCTGCTGATCCAAGAACTGATGGACTGAAGACAGCGTGTACCCTAACCTGAGGGGGCCACCACACCCAGGGCCCACAAACTTGATCTCATGTAACTCCTGTCCTTTCTGTCCCATGAGCCACATTCTGAACAGCCTGATCAGGATCCTCAACCGTCAGGTCATAAGATCCGAGCAACATTTTCCTTCCTTTTGTTAGTTTTATGGGTTGTTTTGGTGTTTGGGGTTTTTTTAAAAAAAAAAAATCATTTGATATTGCATGAACAGAGATGGCTGCAATTTTTTTTCTTTGGAGTGTTCTATTGATACAATGTTTTTATTTTTCAGCTGACCATCTGCCTCTTGAGAGAGAGAGAAGTGGGCATCCTTCCTTTAAATTCAGGAACCACTGTTGTTTTATTTGACTTTTTCTGTTACTTGCATCCCTTATATAAGTTGTTTTGGATTTGGGACTATGTTTTGGGGGAGAAAAACTCCAGTTAGTTCTGTTTTTTGTATTGGTTATTCAGCTTACTTTTGGTATCAAAATTATGCCAGTTTTAAGCTCACTTGAGTGAAGTTTAAGTCACAAGATTCTGTTTAACATGCTTTCCTTGTTTTGGAAACAACCAAAAACTTCCCTTTTTTGTTACGGGATTTTGACCTACAAATCCTAATCATGTTTAAAATGTGCCGGTGTTGGGTAGATGACTTTTCTGCCTCTGGGGTTCAATTTATATTTAAAGATACCTTAAAATAACTTACTGGCCCATCCCTGCCTTTTTATTTGTTGTGAAGCTCTGTACCTTGTGTCCACAGCTTTTTACCAGGACCCATATGTCTTGGACCATGGGAAATGAACCCCAAACAAGTACATGTCTCTTCTCCCAGATAACAGCATCATTAACAATGGTTCTGATTCACATTGTCTTCTCAGAGTTACCTAGGTGGATTTCTCTACAATATCTGCAAAAAAACCTGCTGAGAATCAAAGCATTCAGACTTGATCACTTAAAATAGCATCCATATCCAAACACATACTTCTGCTAGTTGAGTGAGCTCTGATTTCTAATGCTGACCTGTTTGTGATGAGTCAGATTCAGGGCTAGATTACTTTAGTTAGCAGTCACTTCTTGGGGGCAGTTTTCATAGTGAAGGGACAATTTTCAAATCATATGTATTATAAAGCATGGACATATATTGTTATCTTTCAATTTCATTACCTGTTTGTAGATAGGCTTATTTCCATCTTTACTTTTCAGCTCCATAGTAGGTAGATCATAAAAATACCGTTGGTGGCATGAGTTGCCTTTAATCAAGATCCTCAGGAGTGTTCCCCTCTGAATAAGAATGGTAACATATGGTTCCTTTAGACAGTGAAATGAAGAAGCAACAGTCCCTGCCTCTTGAATCACTTGATTCCTGGAAAGAGATTTTTTAGAGCAATTGGATGAACAAGTTGGCAAGCTGCTTTCTTTACTTAGAAACTAAGTAAATGTAAGTAAAGTCAGATACATGTGAGCCATTAAATGACCAAAATGTCAGCATCAAAAGCCATCCCCTTCATTCTACACTATAATCTGTAAGGACAGAAATCTGCTAGTAATGTGACCAGTGGAGTGGGAAAGGAATAGCAGCTCCTTACCAGCTGATGCCAGAGCATGACATCAGTTTTGCAAGTTAAACATGTAGTTCCTGTTGTGTGAGACTACTGTCATCACTACATATAAGTGACTTTATTCTTAAACTCCCTGTTTTGATATTTTAACTTTATTCTATCATTTTAAAAACAAATTCTGCATCAGATTGTAAATATTTTTTGAGCAGTATTTAAAAATCAAATTAGGCAGTATTTAAGTAAGAAATGTATGTCTGTTGTTGCTATTTCCTTTTTTGTTTTTCTATTTTAGCTCCCAGAGTAGAGGAAGTTAATGTGAACCATCTTAATGGGAGGAGTTGGGGAACTGAGAGTATTATCAGTAGGTTAGCCTCAGTCCAGTTACCTAGGGGAACCTGATCATGTACACCTCTGGCCAACCGAGTGCCTTGCCATCTCAATTCCCCTAAGATAGATTGCCATTGATTTGGCATTTTACAATAGGCAGTTCTTTTTCTCTAGTGTTGATAAAACTGGTAGATTTTCTGGCTGACCAAGTAAGGGATGTGAAACCAACTTGGGTATAATTACTAGCAATAAAAATTATTGGCTTATCTCAAACAAGATTGTGGAAAAGCAAAGCAGGGAGAAGTGAGCCATCTAAACCTATTTCCATTGGTAATAGGCTTTTTGTTCTTCATCAATCTTAAACAAATATTAGTTCTTTTCAGATACAGACTCTGCCTTAATACAAGCATAGTCTAGATGGTCTCCTTGAGATTAGCCCAGCACACGTGTAAAGGAGAGATCCAACTTTCTCAATTGTTATGCACTGAGCTGGACAGATAGAAACAGGTCCTCACCCCCAATAATTGACCGAACTTCTTTTCCCGTCAACAGTGCTTATCAAGTTCCTTCTTATTTGGTTATCTATCTATTTATTTATGCATTTATGTATTTATTTATTTATTTATTTTTGGCCCGCTATTGGCCCAGATTATGGGTAAACAGGTCTGGTATCAAACAAATACATGGCTGAGTGCGATGGCTCACACCTGCAATCCCAGCAGTTGGGAGGCTGAGGCCGGTGGATTGTTTGATGTCAGGAGTTTGAAAACAGCCTGACCAACATGGTAAAACCCTGTGTCTACTAAAAATACAAAAATTAGCTAGGCATGGTGGCGCGTGCCTGTAATTCCAGCTACTCAGGAGACTGAGGCAGGAGAATCGCTTGAACACAGGATGCGGAGGTTGCAGTGAGGCAAGGCCGCCCCAGTGCACTCCAGCCTGGGCGACAAAGCACATCTCCGTCTCAAAAAAAATAATAAAATAAAAAACACAAAAGACTATTAAAGTTTTTTTAAGCCACCTTTAAAACCTTTTGTTTCACAACTGACTTATCTTCCCACCTGGAGACTGACAGTGATGGCAGTGTGGCTCACTTCAGAGTTCCTAGTGCTTGCATTTTTAAGACCACGGTATCTAGTTTTTGCGAAGGATGCCATCTGTCAGGTCAATCTCCAGCAAGCAACTGGCATACCCAGGGCTGGTGAAGGGATTGCTTGTATTAATTTTTTTTTTCTTTGTTGGACTCTCACTCTGTTGCTTAGGCTGAAGTACAGTGGCATAATCACAGCTCACTGCAGCCTTGACTTCCTTGGTTCAAGCAATCCTCCCACCTCAGCCTCCTGAGTAGGTAGGACTATAGACATCAGCAACTATGCCTGGCTAATTTTTTTATTTTTTGTAGGGACGGGGTCTCATGTTGCCCAAGCTGGTCTCAAACTCCCAGCCGCAAGCATTCCTTCCACCTCAGCTGCCCACAATACTGAGATTATAGGCATGAGCTACTGTGCCCAGGTTGCATGTGCTAATTTGAGAAGACTAATTGGGAGCCTAGGTGTCTACTCATCTCCCTTTCCTACCTTGCTATTCCTGATTAACAGCTATATATAAATGAGACCTATTGGTTGTCAGTGGAACATCACGTGAGGTACAAAAGATTTCACATCTGCCTCAAATCAGTTACTTGTAGGGATGTGAGATGAAGAGCCTTTCAGTCCATTGTGGAAAGTTTCTTCCAAAGTTATGGCACCTAGACCGGGGAGGCAAAGGCTATTATAACAAGATTTTTTTGGTCCCTGTCTCACAAAAGAACAAATAAATGTGTGTGTTTGAGGGTGGGGAACGGGGAGCAGAATAACATTCCATAAAGAGCTGGGCTTAGACAGGTGCATTGGCTCAACATCTGTAATCCCAGCACTTTGGAAGGCAGAAGTGGAAGGATCACTTGAGGCCTGGAGTTTGAAACCAGCCTAGGAAACATAGTGAGACCCTATCTTTAAAAAAATTTTTAAAGTTAGCCAGGCATGGTGGTGTGTGCCTGTAGTCCTAGCTACTCAGGAGGCTGAGGTGGGAGGATTGCTTGAGCCCAGGAGTTCAAGGCTGCAGTGAGCTAGGATCGTGCCACTGCACTCTACCCTGGGCAACAGACCTAGACCCTGTCTCTTATATAAACAAAAGAGCTGGGCTTAACTGTGAACAATGTGTTTAGAACTCTGGAGAGTTGCAGTTCTAGCTTTCCTTGTCTTTTTTTCTTATTCACTCATCCATCTTCCCCCAACCCCTCCTTCCCTCTTTCCAAATACTTTATTGTGTATACTGCACCAGGCCTACATTAGGTACTGGGGATTTAGCCATGCACTATGAATTGAACTTGTATAACTCATATAAGCACAGCAACGTTAAGAGTGAAAGAAAGAAAAGGCAAGCCTTTTCTATGCTAAGAAGTCGTTTGCTGAAGATAGATCATATCCTGAAAAGCAAAAAGGATTCTGCTCCCCACCAGTCACTTTGTCGTGGCTGCTTGCCTAAAGTTGGCCTTCATTCTGGAGTGTCCTATTGCCTAACAAAATAAGCTATTTCCAAGAAATGGGAGACCAGTTCACTAGGCCTAGGGCTATTCAAACTGCTTTTCTACTACCTTACTGTTGTGTAACACAATAAGGTCAACAATTCTGGCATTTGATCTGCTATGAAGGCTATACTTCTAGAGATAAGAGAAAGGCATTTCATCCTTCTCATTTCATCCTTAACTCCAGAGGCTCTTAGGAACTAAAAAAGTGAGTTCTTCTCAAATTTCTCTGATAAGACATTCTTGGTTATCTTATTACGCCTTTTAAAGTAAAACTGGCACAAGGGAGAGTTATGTCTGACATTGGTCTTACATACGAGTACATCATAAAAGCCACTAAATATGGTGAGGGAAAACTTGCTATTTCTTGATGCAAGCTGTGCTAAGTAAGCGTGCTCTTCAATTTTTCTCTCCTAATGATTGGCCAAATCCAATTCAAACTGAAAGCAGCAAGGTTTTGGGACTTGGCTATATTCAAGCCTTCCCAATTGTATTTCTAGGCCACTTTACAGAACCACACAACTCACTAATTGGGATTTGTAAGACTGGTTCTGGTTTTTCTTGGTCTGAAACGTGGTATCCAGTCACCATCTGCCCCTTAACCCTGGCTGATCTTGCCAAAGTTCCCTGTCTCTCACACACACAGGCCTCCTGTACCTTAAGTAATATGAACTTCTAACTAAGCCAACACAGTTGGCTCAGCAACCAGATGAGTTCAACTGCTCACTAACATACAGTAAACTCAACTCAGTTTCTCCCAGAAATTGAAAAAGATGCTGTATTTTTCTAAAAGCACCATCTAGTGGCCAAAACTCATAGCATTATTTGATAACAGGTATAGGAGACATTCTCCTCAACATAAAGACTGAAAGAATTTTCGAGGCTTTAGAAGTAACATTTACATGTTAGACAAAACTTCATGATGTCAAATAGAAAGGGTAAACGTTTGAGATGAGTTAGAAGTTGAACCCTGTTAAACTGGGGATGCATTCTGCCAGGTTGGTTGTGAGAACCTGTGACATAGTATCTTCGCTTTCCAGTTGAAAACGTGCAAACTACTTTAGATAAAGATAAGCTCCTCATCATGTTGGCTGTGCATCAGTAGCTTAACCACATTTTCTTCTCAAGTGAAAAGCCACCATGCTGCTTTGGGCACTAATGCTCAAGCATAACTTGCTTCAGGAAATCTAGGAGTAAATTTAATAGCTTGAAAATTCAGGTTTGTAAAGAGCACAGAGGACACACACAAGTGGCTGACTCTAACACAGGAGAAAATACATAGTATTTCTTGGGGGCACAAACACCAGTGTCTTAATTCTCTCAAGAACATAGGTTCAGATTCTCTTCAACTTGGCTGAGTGAAGAGCTACATTCTACCTTCATTCACAGCCAAAGGTAGCGTCAGGAACATTTATGACAAACTAGTCATATTTGACCTTTTACTGACATTTGGGAGCATTCTGCATTCCCAGCTTTCCCTTCTCCCTCCAAACTAATACATCGTCTATCTGTAGAGAAAACTTAATAGTTCTCTATATAACTAACTTTATATTCATCTCGTAGAGAATGAAGAAGTAAAATATTTAGCTTCCAGTCTGATCTTCAAGGGCTAGAACATGTTCTTTAGGTTTTTTTTGTTTTTTTTTGTTTTTTTTTTTTTGGTTGAATGGAGGATTAGAGAGTAACTACTATCCCCATCAAGTATATTCCCTTGCCTTTCCAGAGGCCTCACGGAGCGACAGGTTTTTTAACCACCAGGAGGCACAAGACAATTATGATGCAGAATGCTCAAGTTTCTGGATCTTGAGTTTGTGATGTGATGCCAAAGTTTAACACAAGTAACTTGGGACAGGCTGAGAATAGTTTCAGGTAAAAGGAACTAATTGAACAGCAGGAACTTTTTTTTTTTTTTTTTTTTTTTTGATAGTCTTCCTCTGTTGCCCAGGCTGGAGTGCAATGGCACGATCTCGGCTCACCGCCTCCTGGGTTCAAGCAATTCTCCTGCCTCAACCTCCCGAGTAGCTGGGATTACACACCTGGTTAATTTTTGTATTTTTTAGTAAAGATGGGGTTTCAGCATCTTGGTCAGGCTGGTCTTGAACTCCTGACCTCGTGGTCCGCCTGCCTCAGCCTCCCAAAGTGCTGGGATTACATGCGTGAGCCACCACACCCGACCGGAACATTCTTAATGAAAAGTTCTACACTGTTCAAGAATACTAGGCTCTTTCTGTCACAAGCCACAGTTCTCTAAGGGCCCACAGTAAGTCGTGAGGAAGTGGGCTCAGGCCTCTGAAATGGTGGCCAAGGTTTAACAGTGCTTTTGAGGGCCAGGTCTCCAAAACTATCACTGAACTGAACGATGGGTTAAATAAGCTCTGAGGCATGAGGGCTAGCAGCCCACTATCCCACTTGATTCGGTGTCCCATGAGAAGAATGCTGTGTTCCAAACTAACTTACCAGCAATTTGTAAATGTTGAAAACCTTAAGACCGAAAAGTGAAAATCCTATTGTCCTCTAACATTCTGCTCAATTTGCAGCTACTGGACTACAAATGAAATACTGACTCTAAACTCAGTTTTATCCCTAGCTGTCTACATAACACAACTATGTCCTCATCTGTTAAATAGGAGGAAGTTTCATAGTATCTGTATCATTTTACAGATACTATGAACATTTGCAGTTGTAAACTTCTTAGAGCTCCTACAATTCAGATGAATTAAACAGATGAAGGTCAGGATGAGAAATTTTTAAAATGTCTATCTGTGAAGCCAATCCTTTGCTATCTTCCCTCCCACTCCCTTTACTGACATGTGAGTAAATGCTTCCCATTTAATTGGATTTTAAGGTCATAAAACAGGTAGTCAACCCTACCACAAGAATTTTTTACAAATCAGATGACCTGAAAATACTCTTGTTCTGCTAAATCTGAACATTACAAAATGGCTAAAAATGACATTTTAAAGATAGGGGTCTGAGCCTACTCTCACAAGCAGTCACATTAAGATGTAAATTTACTATTTGGAGGATTCACAGTGCACCAGTGAAAAATATCACGAAAGAAAAATTCTTATGTCTAAAACCTATATCCCTCGATCACATTCAGATCCTCTTCATGTTTTATTTTCAGTAAGTGTATTCTTGGTCTTTCTATTGTTTTCTCTAGTTGAAATAGCAGTGCCTAGCCAATCAGGAACCTGTACCTCTTCACAACCAGAAAAAAGTCACAAAAACAAAAGTTAAGGACAACTTTTTATTGCTACCAGAGGCTTTTATCATCAGTACACAGTTCTGACTGCAATACCTTTTTCAGACTGCAAAGGGAGCTGAGGATCCAGAAGTCATTAAAAGAAACATAAGGCTGGGGAGGCAGGGGGAGTAAGTTCTATTAGAAAATCCTAATAGCTTAACAAAACTAGGGTACTAAATTCAGTTATAACATGTTACAGACTTAAATCATAGAGCTGCCCCAACATCTAGACAGTCTCTCCTACTGATTATAAATGAGTGAAAACTATCAGTTAGAAAAATCTAATTTAAGTTGTTAATACATGTTTCTTTGGTGAGCACCTGGATATATTTATCACAAATTCTTTTATACAAATGTCGAAAATGCTTTCAACAAATCTAAGTGTCCTAATTACATGCCACTTTTAAGCATCACTTTAAGGTAAACAAAAATGAAAACCGTAATTTTAAATTAAAATTTGAAATGAGACACAAAATCAACCTGGTAATATGAGAACTTTTTCTATTGCCATCTCTGATTAATATGGGACAATTCCAAAGTACCCTTTTCAGACTAATTGGAACTTGAGTCATGGCTGTCACACTGAAATAATTTGTTCATTCAACTGCAGTGAAAATCAATATAGATCAACATGCATAAAGTTCAGTAACTATTAAATGGAGAAGCAAGCAAAAGCAACAGGAAAATTAAATCAGGATGCTGAGGGGGAACAGGATTGCTGGCCATGAATTTTAATTGAATTTTTGACGGGGCAAGCTACGTTACATTATGGCAGAAAAAAAGTGCAACTGACATACTACAAAGAGACTTTTTACGTTTAAAAAAAGTTTGGATCTTTTGGATTTCTTTTTTTTTTTTTGGTCTTTATGTGCTTAAATAACGCTGAATTATAATTAGCCACACAAATAATGAGAGTTTTTTTTTTTTTCTGGCTCACTCCAAATCAGCCTGTTAAGGTATATTTCCTTCTACAGCCTTTCCTGATTTTGCATGTTCTCATTCCCAAAGTAGTCTACCTTAGTTTACACTCAAAGGTAGCACTTGTTGAAACTACATGACAGAAACAGGCTGCAAAGGTGGACAAGGGGAAGCATGTCCCTCTTGTCTTGATAAATCAGTGCCACACACAGAACCCACATTTTCTGAGACATTATCTTCATTATAGAGCCGTTTGATTCCATCATAGAAGTCATCCACTTCCATTTCCTCTACTTTGCGTTTAGTAGAGGTCTGCTTGCACCCACTGGCAGCTGGGAGATGATGGTAAAAGGCTGCTGTACCTCTGACTGGCACTTCTGGCTTGCTGTTGTCCTTGGAGAAGTCTGGGCCTGGGACAGAGGAGGGATGTAATCTGAACACTCCTTTGTCACAGGTCACCAGGGTGTGCTTGAGGGGACGGTAGACATAAATGGAATTTAGAGGCAGGGAAGACTGCAGAGTAGAAAGGTGATGTGCCACAAGCTCCCGACAATGGATCAACTGGGAGCTATCCATCTGGGCCAGGAAAAAAAAACACACACACACACAGTTGATCATTAATTAACATAGGCTGCTCTGTTATCTCTGGTGGCCATTTTTCCTCCCTGTGCTTTCCGTCCCCGCTGAGTCTTTTCTCTCCCCACATCTACCTCCAACTCATCTATTTATCCAGCTACCCATCCATCATCGTCATCTTAGAAATTAGGTCCAAATCTGTATTTCTAATATAATTATCTTTGGAATTTGAGTTTTGTATTTGCAATGTATGCTGAACATTTACATGAGAACAGAAACTACTTTTTTGTATCCAACGTCTGTTTTTTTTTTTTTTTTTTTTTTTTTCAGTCTATTCCCCCTGTCTAGAAGGCCCTTCATCCTACTCTCTTGGCTTCTTCTAATTTTTTTCAGTGAAGTCCAAAGTACTCATAAATACATTCATTAAAAATGTAAGAAGCCAAAGGGCAAAAAAAAAATTTTTTTAAATCAGGGATGAGGAGGGAAGCTAAGAATTTTAAAAAAGTAAATGAAAAATTTAGAAATATGTATTTTGTAGAAAATAGTAGACCTAGCACTAAGATGAAATGTTTTTGGTAAAGTTTTTAATTTGGGAGTTTTGCTGATTCCTTCTTCTTACCCTTCAGGACAATTCACAGATATCAATCCTTTCTGGAGTTACCCCTGACTCCCTCAACACCCCAAACACCCTAAATGCCACAGTCATCTGTTTCTATATCAACCTTTTAACATATTTATGGCCAGGCGTGGTGGCTCATGCCTGTAATCCTAGCACTTTGGGAGGCCAAGGCAGGTGGATCGCTTGAAGCCAGAAGTTCAGACCAGCCTGGCCAACATGGCGAAACCCCTTCTCTCCTAAAAATACAAAACATTAGCAGGACATGGTGGCAGATGCCTGTAATCCCAGCTACTCAGGAGGCTGAGGCATGAGAATAGCTTGAGCCCAGGAGGTGGAGGTTGCAGTGAGGTGAGATCAAACCACTGCATTCCAGCCAGGCCAACAGACAGAGCAAGACTCTGTCTTAAAAAAAAAAAAAAGACACTAAAACCTTTCAACGTATTTACCACATTTCATTATAATAATCTATTGAACCATTTAGCCTTTCCATTATAGACTACAAGACCAAAGGTGTGGCATTGTATTATATTCATCTTTTTATCCCTAAGTTTCTGGCACAATGACTGTACATGGAAGGCCTTTAAATTATTACCTGTAGTAAAGTGTCTAACTCTTCCTCACTTTCAATTACAGCATTGTCAAAATAACCTTAGTTAGCATCATCATATATTCCTTCCCTCCTCTCTCCAGCGGCACCCCAATGCCTACCAGAAATAAGCTAAACTGCTTAGTTTAGTATTAATAAGAATCTCCATAATCTGATCTCAACCTTCTTTTCTAGCCTTATTTCCTAGCATACTCTCAACTTGTGGTCTACACTCTTGCTCAACAGTCCTGCTCTATATGATGCACTAATCTTCCCCTTTCTTATTTTACCCTTAATCATCTTATTTCTACCTGTTGAAATTGTATTGCCCATTCCTTCCAGGACTGGCTAAACACCATCACCTTCAGGAAGCCTATCTTGACCATTTAACTATCAGGGATCACTTTTTTCCAGTTTTGGGTATTCTGAACATTTCTGGACCAAGTCTTACTTATCCTCATATAACCTGCAGCACTCACCATGACTGTTTGCAATACCACAGAGAAAATAGGGGAAAATAACGCACTCTACAAGAACACATTTGGTCACAAAATTATTTTTATCTCTAAATACATTCACTATTTGTTACTGAAAAATACCAGAGGAAAGAATGGTAAAAGGCTGATGTTAGTCATTGTATAATACAAATGCAAAGTAACTGAAACTGTCAGAAATATACAAGAAAATGGCAGATTTTAGCATCTACCATAATGTTCACTGATTTTTTTCCCCTAGTTTGAAAGGCATTAGATAACACACTGTGGGTAAGAAACTATTAACTAGTATTAGAATTTGTTCTCCCTCCCTTAAAAGAAAAAAAGTTAACATAACACTTAAGATAGTCCCTGAACTATCAAGCTTACATTTAGGCTAGGTCTTATTATATATCCCAGGGATGTAGAACAAGCTGAAACATGCTAAAAACATTGGAACAAAGCACAGAGAAAGGATGGAGCTTCTGCCAATATTTTAGGAAGCCTAAAAAAAAAAAAAAATGAAAGAAACTGGGAGTAAAAAAGGGGCTATAGTGTAGAAATTATTTCTAAAAAATAAGTACAGTCATCCCACAGTATCCATGGGGGATTAGTTCTAGGATCCCCCAAAAGATAACAAAACCCAACATGCTCAAGTCTCTTATATAAAATAATGTAGTATTTGCATATAACCCACTCGCATCATCCTGTGTACTTTAAATCATCCCTAGATTACTTATAATACCTAACAGAATGCCTACACATCACTTCATCTGTGTAGATTCAATGTAGTACTCAGCGTGCCACAAATTCAAGGTTTTTTTGGAACTCTGTGAAATTTCTTCCTGAATATTTTCAATTCACGGTTGGTTGAATCCAGATGCCAAACCCATGGATATGGAGAGCCAACTGTACCTCGTTTAATGAAATGTTCTTTAGCAAATGAATGATATTTATTGGCCTAGAAAGGTAAAGGTACCACAAATATTCTAATGCCTTGGTCACTGGGCATAATAAATGCCATGGCAGAATCAATACTATGGCAGAATCCTAAAAAGACATGTATTTAAGTAAGAGGAAAACTATGTCACTATAATCTTTCTGTGTGAAAAAACGAAGTAAATAGAGAGTTATATTTTAGCGGTGGGAGACTGACAAGAAATGATAGAGCTAGAAAAGACCTTAGAAATTATTCAAAACAAAACCATCCATATGAACTCCACTTCCACCCAAGTCCCAAGTAAGTCTTTTCTCCAAAATAACATCAAAATAAATTCCTTCTAATCTAGTACAATCTGAATTTGTTCTATAAGACACCAAAATAATTTGTTCCTTCTTGAGATCCAGTGGAAGAAACAAAACAAGCACATATACTGGAACTACCAAAACTCTCGACACCAGACAAGTACTCTAATGGAGTTGATAAAAAGGACTTAAATGAACTCTAATTATAAGGTGTCAAGAGAATATTATTTTATAACAATAAATGACATAAATGGTAGGTCCAGATGGATCCAGGTTTGATGAACAGCATGAAGCACTGAGGAACCTGCTGGAATAGTCTGACCACAGCCACCTTCAAAAAGAACCAGGAGACTGGTGGGGAGGGGTCTGCTTTTTTTTTTTTTTTTTTTTTTTTAAATTTGCTTCTTTTTACTTTTAGGGGGTACATGTGCAGGTTTATTACCTAGATATATATTGCATGATGCTGAGGTTTGGAGTACAAGTGATCCTGTCAACCAGGTAGTGAGCACAGTACCCAACAGTTTTTCAACCCTTGCTCCCCTCCCTCCCTCCCTCCCCCTTCTAGTAGTCCCCAGTTTCTACTGTTGCCATCTTTATGTCCGCGTGTACCCAACGTTTAGCTCCCACTTGTAAGTGAGAACGTGTGGTATTTGGTTTTCTGTTCCTGCGTTAATTCACTCAGGATAATGGCCTCCAGCTGCATCCATGTTGCTGCAAAGGACATGATTTTGTTCTGTTTTATGGCTGCACCTACTCTAGTTTTAAACTAGAACATGTACTTTGACTACTGCCCAGCTAGGAACTACAAAGACCACCACACTAATCTAGGTAGAGTTAACAGCCTGAGTTTATCAGGGTGGGCCACATCAGTCAGAAAGAGGAGGACGTGAGCACAACCACACAACAGAGCAAGGGTAGAAGAAGGCTAAGGAGAGAAAGAGGTTTAGCCATCCCAGAATGGTGACCAACAGGTGGCGCAAGAGCTTAAGGGGGTGTAGTGGGAGGTTAACAGGGACAAAAGGAAGATTGCCTTTCAAACCTGGGAACACTCACCATACTTTGTCTCAAAGTGGGGGCTCAGGCAGAACTAGTGAGAGTGGCCTCCTCACAGCACGGTATGTCTGTGATGGACTCTCCTCAAACCAAGACACTGGGAATCATGTCGCAAATAATTTTGGCATGATCTCATCAATCTGATGCAAGAATTTCCTATATTAAAACCAGAAAACTAGGAAGAAATCTGATATTGTGGCCTTGTCACACGTCTAAACACAAAGATATTAGACCTGGTGTTCCCTACCTGAACACAGCAAACTTAGCAAAAACAGAAATGAGTCCTAAAGAACTAGGAGCCATCCATGTTTGGACCACATGGGTTGGTGTTAGAGAACTGCTAGAACAAGTCCCAAAAGTCTCTACCAAGATTTATGACCTTCCTTTTCTTCACTAACTTCCCCACTGCAATTATATACTACATGGGGCATATCTCTTAAAAAGAAAAAAAATTCACTGTATTTCCAGTTTTCAAACTACGTCCAAACACTACCTACATAATATAATCTAAACCTACACTACATAGGTAGATTTCTAGCTATGGAAGGGAAAACGCTATGTTGAGTGGAGATCTGCCCTTAAACACAAGTATAGCTCCATTCTTCTATTCTATATTCTGGGATTGTGTGTGTACAAGATTTTCTTTGGGGAAGGGGGACTGGGAAAGGGTTCCACTTCTAATACAAATTATGAAAACCACTGAACTAGAATTTTTAAGGTTTGTGTGGTATGAAAAAAAGCATTGGTTCTTTTAAATCACTACTAAGTAGCTCTACACAGCTCTAAGAAAGTCTCCAGTTCCCTACACCAGAGCTATAAAATAAAGGAGGTGAATGAAATAATTTCTCCAAAGATTCTGTCAAATCCCAGGTTTGCAATACTCCTTCAGCTAAGAAGAAAAAAAAAAGTTTCAGTGAATACTTTCTTTCTCTAGCACCAGAAAACTTACAAAAGAGTATCAGATTTTCCAGTGTTTTTCACTAGGAAAACATGATCTCAAAGCTACAGAATACACATGCTATTTACAACATTATTATTTATGCTTCAAAATCTGTCCTCTGACACTAACACTTTAGAGCAATCTTTTTCTGTACTATCTTGAGAGTAAGCACAGAGAACAAGTCAGAAGGCATTTAGAGAGATGTCATTTGTTCCAATAAAAATAATGTAATGTAGGAGGTTTTCTATTAAGCCTATTCCTCTACTTCACAGTCTAATGTGAGTGATTAATATTCAACTTTTCTTTCTAACACTCCAGGGTAAGCAATGTAAATTTTCTGTGTCATATTATTCATTTAAATGGTGGTTTATCATAATTTCTAAAAATTCTAAGTAGCAACTACCTCCTAGGATTTATTCTCATTACAGCATTTAATTATTTTAATCTAAGACAATTAAGATATCCCTTCAAAACAAAAAACAGCCCATGTTACACTACATAGGTAGATCTCTAGCTAACATACTGCTCTGATCATCAACCTTTTTATGAAAAGACTGAGCTCCCCTCTGCTCACAAACTAGAGCCTAAAATTCTTGGAAGCACTGACATACTTGTTTAAAAAAAAATTATTTTTTTGCCTGGTTCATTTTCTTCAGACATACTTCTTAAAATGTTTGCTATAAGATCAATTATAACTTTCTTAGAAAAACACCAAATTCAACTATTATGTTTTTCTTTTATAATAATCTAAATTTTTAGCTCAATAACTGTAGTTCTTTGCTACAATTAGTTTATTGCAAAATGTTAAGCTTAGAATTTCACAATCTTCTAAGTAAAATCCAATAAAACAAATCAGAATAACTACTGTTAAATAAGAATAAATAGCCATATAAAGGGAAAGTAGGTTCATGAGTCTTTTATGGATTCAGGTGGCAGGAAAATGGTCTGCAGCAGATCTAAACTCGGTAAGTTCTATTTGGTGACATGAATAGAACCAGTAAGCCTTCTCTCAAAGTAGTTGCTAACATACAGCACTCTCACCAACTTTCCATTTGAATGAGAATTTTCTCCACTGAACCTTTACATTTTACTTAGGTAGTTGATAATTTATCAACCTATACATTTTATAATAATCTGTAGATACAAGTTACAAACTAATCTTAGGTAATAATGGAACTGCCAGGGAAAAACCTCTTTCAGAAAAGTGGCTTCTACCTGCCAGTTTGGTATAAATACTTCACTTACTAGCCAACAATAAATTATTTGCTTGTCTAAAAAGCAACTTATTCTAATTTTTGTTCCTGACATCCGTTATAAAATGAGTGAAGTAAAGAAGTACTACATTAAAACCTACAGATGTAGCTAGGAAGTTTCTTTACAAAAAACTAAAGGACAATATGGTATTGACAATCTTATGAACATTTTAGAATTCTTAAAAATAAGAGAAATGGTTAAAAGGAATCTTAAAAATACTATATAAGTTTTATATGAAAAAAAGAGATCATCTAGCCCGTAAATTTAAAATATATACTTTACTCTTGTCTACTCTTAAGAATGGTTTGCCATTACAACATGAGAAATGTCTTTTAGTTTGGTAACTCTATGTATTCCAATAATAGAAAAACTTAAAAAGAACACTATTTAATTAGACTGACACCTACCTGTGCTTTCTGAAGCAGTTCAATTGTAAGAGAAAGCCAATCAGGAATGAGTTTCTCCATTTCCAGACTAACCATGGCCAGAGCAAGCATGGATCCTCTGAATTGCAGAAGTTGGTTGCAGGCCATACAGTGAAGTAGTTGCTTGGTAAGGGCTGCCAAATGTTGAGATGGGCTCAATTTGGGCAAACTGAAAAGTAACTGAGGCCTAGTTGACACTGCAATGGCATGGAACTGAAAATCACAAGAACATCATTTTAACTTTATTTAAATATCTGGGAAATTACATATAGAAATTGATGCAACCTATTCAATTTCTTTTTTTTTTTTGAGACAGAGTCTCACTCTGTTGCCCAGGCTGGAGTGCAGTAGCATGATCTCAACTCACTGCAACATCCGCTTCCTGGATTCAAGCGATTCTCCTGCCTGCCTCAGCATCCTGGGTAGCTGGGATTACAGGCGCCTGCCACCACGGCCGGCTAATTTTTGTATTTTTAGTAGAGACAGGGTTTCACCATGTTGGCCAGGCTGGTCTCAAATTCCTGACCTCAAGTGATCCGCCTGCCTCAGCCTCCCAAAGTGCTGGGATTACAGGCGTGAGCCACCGCGCCCAGCCTAACCTATTCAATTTCTAAGTCTGCGAATTAAGCTTCAGTGATATGACATATATACTAATTTATAATTTTTCCTTGGATATCAAGTTTTCTTTTTCCTATTTCCAGTACAAAATAAATGAGTAGGCAATCTATTTTTTAATTTACTGAAAACTACACACTCAAATAAGAAACTAAAAGACTTCAGGTATATTTACAATATGAAGAAAATCCAATGGTGTGGCTGTGTGAAGATCCCAATTCAACTTATCCAGAATAATTCTCTCCATTCTCAAAATTTCAGATGAGGAACATCCACAGAAGCTGTCTCTTGCCAATACCTTTAGTACTGGAATTCTCTATCCAAAGCAAAGGGGAACAGGGACAGGGAGAAAAGGACAGAAAAGAAACTCATTTATGATTTTTGTTTTAGCAAACGAAGCAAGTTAATAAATGTGGAGAGAAATTTTCACGGAAGAAACATTATCTTGAAAGGATTTATTACCTCATCTTCCTCAACAGTCTTGGCAGCTAGGAAAAAACAGCTGATTGCAATACAACTCAAGTATTTTGGATGAGCCTAAAATTTTGAAGAGGGAAAAAGCAACTTTAGTGATTTTTCAAAAACAGTTTAACTTTTTGTAACTGTTTTAAAAACCTAGATATGCAGATGAGACAGGTATACACAAAATACTATGGAATTCAATTAATGTGACTGCCACTCATTACTTTTTAGATCAGAGCTAACTTTAAGAACAGGAAAGAAAGTTTATTAAAAAGCTTTAGAGCAGTAATGAAAGGAAGGAAAGTATACTTGCAAGATCAAGTGTGTCTAGAGCTAACTTTTTTTTTTTTTTTTTTTTTTTGAGACAGAGTCTTGGCCTGTCGCCCAGGCTGGAGTGCAGTGGCACGATGTCAGCTCACTGCAAGCTCCGCCTCCTGGGTTCATGCCATTCTCCTGCCTCAGCCTCCCAAGTAGCTGCTACTACAACGCCCGCCACCACGCCCAGCTAATTTTTTTTTGTATTTTTAGTAGAGACGGGGGTTTCACTGTGTTAGCCAGGATGGTCTCATCTCCTGACCTCGTGATCTGCCTGCCTCGGCCTCCCAAAGTGCTGGGATTACAGGCGTCAGCCACCATGCCCGGCCTGAGAACTAACTGTTAGCATTACAATCCTAGCCATATGATATTCTACAAAAATAATATCAATTCCATTGCTCAAAGTTCAACCAAAGCCAATTAACCAAAGTTCATTTCTATCCAGCAGAAAAAAAGCTTGATTTAGAAGTTTTTAATAAATAATATTCCCAAAATTAAAAAATTTTTTGTGTATGTAAACATTTTTTAAAGCTAATTGCTTGCAATCTGGGATATCTGAAAAATGCCTACTTTTATCTCAGCAACAAGTCCACATCACTCCTCCCTCCCTCTCTACTACATCTAACCTACTTTTCACACATAATTCCACAGAAAGATGAGTTTAAGGTTAGTGTCCTTTCTTGGACAGTACATTTTTCAAAAATTATTAGTGAACACATTGTTGTAGTTTCTATCATGAGTTTCTTGCTGTGTTTATTAAACATTTGAAACAAAGTTGGAGAAATTTCTGGAACAACTAGAGAATTTTGCCAAATATCTCGTTTTTTTCATATTTCTTATTTATTGGGTCCTGTCGTGTTTAGTAAGTGTCTTAAGAGTAGAAGTTTGAGCAGCTATTCAGTCTTACACTCCGTAATTATTTGGCTTCTATTTTGTATACCTAATAAAGCATTTAATTGACAGTTACCCCAGTTTACATATTCTTTTGCATACTAATGCCTAAAAGTTTAAATACTATGCTACTTTTTCATGCCTTGCCATTAAATAAATGCTCGTTTTCTGCTTTAAATATGTTGAGGGCCTATTTACTAACTTGACACAGCCAATGACATGGCAATGGGGACAATATAAAACCTAATTATTTGTATGCTGTCATTCAACAAAAATATACCAAAGTTGCTTTATGACATCTTGTTATATACCAAAGTAAGCCCATAGAAAGCACTTTGTGTTTTTCAGAAAGCCACACAGTATGGATATTCAATAAGTAGTGACAGAGAAAAACGTGCAATAGGCTTATACTTTATTCTAGTCTGATTCCTTGTCCACCTCTGTACACCAATATGTTAGAAAATGACTAAGTATTCTGCTGATGCTATACGGTTTGTGCTAAAATCAAGAGATAAAAAATTTCATAGGCTAAAAAGTTATGAATACTTGTAACAAAAAGAAAATTACAGAATACTATTACAAACACTTCCAAAAACACTTCTGCTTTTTAAACAATAGTAGAAAGACGGGAGTGGTGGCTCATGCCTGTAATCCCAGCACTTTGGGAGGCCAAGGCAGGCTGATGACTTGACATCGGGAGTTCAAGACCAGCCTGGCCAACACGGCAAAACCCTGTCTCTACTAAAAATACAAAAATTAGACAGGCATGGTGGCACGTGTCTGCAGTCCCAACTACTTGGGAGGCTGAGGCACAAAAATTGCTTGAACCCAGGAGGCAGACACACTCCAGCCAGGGCAACAGAGCAAAACTATCAAAAAATAAAAATAAAATAAACAATAGCAGAAGACATCACCATGTCTTCTTATGGGTACATACATCATTCTCCAGCAAAGTTCTCCACTTCTTTCTACCTTACAGAATGTTCACTAATAGCCTCTAGTTTAGCATACATACACTCAAATGAGGTTATATGTAAGTCTATCTTAAAACACTTACCTTTACGGTAGCTAAAAACCTGTCCAAAAGACTGCTAGCCAGAGCAAATGTTTCTGGGTAAAGGTTGAATTGGTACTTGAGTTTGGCCAGCCATTGAATTACTTCATCTCTCTGGGATGGAGAAACATTCTATAAGGGAACAATTTTGAAAACAGAAGACAAAGTTTGAGCTATCATCAAGAGTATGTTTAGAATTCTCTCTCATAAAAGGTTAGGTAATACTACAAAATATGTTTAAAAATGTTAAGGTTATTCAAAATCTATCAGACTTGAGATACATGAAAATAAAACTTTATGTATTGGTTATCATATTTAATATCAATATCCAATATTCTCCTACTCTTTATTAAAATTTTCACTATGTCATCTCACCAAATATCCATAGTTGAATTAAATTTAGGTGCGCAGAGAATATAACATTTTAAAGTTTAAGTAACACTATTATCAGCTGATAGTAATTTGGAGTTAAGTTACCCCACCTCTTAAGATTGAGAAAATATAGTGAATTTCTCCCGCAGCAAGTAGCCATTAACTTATCTTAGGAAATATAAATGAACTATGATAATGGAAATGATAGCCCATTTGAAAAACTAAAATCAATAGTAATAAGTAAAAGATACCAGGGACAACAGATGAATTATACACTTAGAGATGATGAAAAAATATTGAACAGGAAATTAATCTGAAGTAAATTACTATTTTGAAAAATTTCCACAAACACAAAACATTATTGTTTTATTGTTGTTGTAAGCCTATTGAGTATAGGCTTAATTTTTAGCAGGGACACACTTTAAAGTAATAGTGATTAGAAAACTTTTACTCTTGAGTTTTGGAGTTGCCATTAAAAAAATAAAACCGGTTGTTTATTTTGGGAACATTCAGTATTCTCCTTACAGCTCTTTCAAACTGTAGTTTCAAACAGTTTGAAAGAGCTGCAAGGAGAATACTCAAATAATATGTAGGAAGATTAAAACAACAATGTTTTGTGTTTGTGGAAAGCTTTCAAAATAGTCATTTACTTCAGGTTGATTTCCTGTTCAATATTTTTTTTCATCATCTCTAAATGTATAATTCATCTGTTGCCCCTGGTAACTTTCACTTATTAATATTGATTTCAGTTTTTTAAATGGGCTATCATTCTGTTATCATAGTTCATTTGTATTTCCTAAGTTAACCATAGTAAGCCTACAATGGTATGGAACACTAGAAGTTATTCCTCATATCTAGCTGTAATTCTGTATCCAGGCTACTTTAAGATCTAGTTCTGGACTAAGGATCCATAAAAATCCCTGAGAACCAAGTAAAGCCAATCACAAGACTTCTGGATGAAGAGTTAAGCATTCAAGAGAAATTAAATTCCTATCAAGATGAGCTTTTATCCAAAATGCCACAACAAATAAGGAAAAGTAATGTTAACTAAGCCAGCCAAACACATCAACAAGGAAATAAATTCCCAGGAGAGGTAGGTGATGTTATAATCTGATGGAACTGGGAAGGCTTTTAGGGAGATGAAAGGAACGATGACTTACAGTAGCTATGAAAACAAGAACACCATTAACTCCAACCTTCAGTTAGAGATACAATGTGGGGTATGGGAGAAAAAAAAAATCCCTGAATGACAGATTACATTAAATAATGTCACTATTTGGTGTTTGGCATTAAACAATAACAGAAACATACAATTGTAAGAAGAATCACAAAGGTAACATACAAAAAAAGAGAATACAGTTATATGGAGACTATCATATAGTTATAACTAAATGACATAACTAATGTAAAGCATATATATGGAATGCAAACGTACTCAAATATTAGTTCTCCTTTCCCACCTCTAAACTACCCAATTCTCTAATAATGTCAGAAAAACAAATTTACAAAACATTATCTATGAAGTTATTTTAAACACTGTTAACAATTAGTCATGAAAGAAATCATGACAATATCTTTGAACTTTAATATTCCATATACTTTTTGAGACAGGGTCTTGCTCTGTCACCCAGGCTGGAGTACAGTGGCACAACCATGGCACACTGCAGCCTCGACCTCCCAGGCCCAAGTGATCCTCCCACCTCAGCATCCTGAAGTAGCTAGGACCAGAGGTACGTGCCACCATGCCCGGCTAATTTTTTTTTTTTTTTTGAGATGGAGTCTCGCTCTGTCACCCAGGCTGCAGTGCAGTGGTTCAATCTCAGTTCACTGCAGCCTCCGCCTCCTAGGTTCAAGCAATTCTCCCTGCCTCAGCCTCCCAAGTAGCTGGGATTACAGGCTTGTGCCATCACGCCTGGCTAATTTTTGTATTTTTAGTAGAGATGGGGTTTCGCCATGTTGGCCAGGCTGGTCTCAAATCCCTGACCTCAAGTGATCTACCCATCTCAGCCTCCCAAAGTGCTGGGATTACAGACGTGAGCCACTGCGCCCGGCCTAATTTTACTTTTTGTAGAGACGAGGTCTCACTATGTTACCCAGGCTGGTCTTCAACTCCCAGGCTCAAGCAATCCTCCCACCTCGGCCTCCCAAAGTGTTGGGATTACAGGTGTAAGCCACTATGTTTGGCCCATATACCAGATAGTAAAATTTAACAACAGGGCCAAGAAAAGCATTCCTGCATAGCCAATGTTATCATCACTAGCCAAAACCAGCAATAATTTTTTTAAAATCCAAAAGATAACAGTTTAAGAAGACTCAATTTAACTGAAGTAATACTGAGTCTAAGGTCACTTTTTCAAATCAATTCAAATATGTACTAAACAGTAATATCATCATGACAGCATTACAAATAGTAAGTTCTGCGCCTAATTCATTTCATTCCTATTCCTCTAAAATAAAGAATGAGAGAGAAAAAGAAAAAGCCCAAAACAGTATTTCCTGATTCCATCAGGTGAACTGTTTCTCATATGGACTGCTTAAATAGGATTAGAAGGATTCAGTAGTTGAACAAATAATCCTAAAGAGAATTTATAATGGATTGATCAAACATGGTAAAATATAGACTGCTATTAATATATATTCTGTATATATATTATATTCCACATGCTGCTAGTCTCCTCCTTAAAATATACAACCTCCCCAGCTTTAAACTCTAAAAGGTTCACCATTACCTAAAAGATTAAGTACAATTCCCCAGCATGGCATACAAATCTATGACCTACCTCTTCTTTGTTGTTGTTGTTTTTGTTTTTTGTTTTTGAGATAGTCTTGCTCTGTCACCCAGGCTGGAGTGCAGTGGCGCAATCTTGGCTAACTGCAAGCTCCGCCTCCCAGGTTCACACCATTCTCCTGCCTCAGCCTCCTGGGTAGCTGGGACTACAGGCACCCGCCACCACACCCAGCTAATTTTTTGTATTTTTAGTAGAGACGGGGTTTCACCATGTTAGCCAGGATAGTCTCGATCTCCTGACCTTGTGATCCACCCGCCTCGGCCTCCCAAAGTGTTGAGATTACAGGTGCAAGCCACCATGCCCGGCTATGACCTACCTCTTTAACCTCGGACATCTTCCATCACTTTCTGTCTTAAACTTCATGCTGTAATAGTAACTTCTACTGATGATCCTTCCTTGCCCCTGCTATTTTACGTTACTGCTCCTTTGTTCATATTGCTCCTACTGACTGGAATGCACTCCCTTCTCTATCTCACCTGCCTTATTATGTATCTCTTGAGAGCTATTTTGATGTTACTCCCCGCCAGATACTTTTCCTGATAATTCAAGTTGGGCTGAGTACCTTCCTATGTTCCCACAGCATCTCATTACACCTGTTAAACGTTCAACATTTTTTTAAAAATTAAATTTCTGGGCATGGCTCACAATTGTAATCCCAGTACTGTAGGGGGCCAAGGCAGGAAAACTGCTTGAGCCCAGGAGTTTGAAACTAGCCTGGGTAACACAGTGAGACTTCATCTCCACAAATAAAAAAATTAGGCATGGTGGTGCGTGCCTGTTATCTCAGCTACTTGGGAGGCTGAGGTGGGAGGATCACTTGAGCCTGGGAAATAGAGGCTGCAGTGAACTGTGATGGAGCCACTGCACCCCAGCCTGGGCGACAGAGCAAGACCCTGTCTCAGAAAAAAAAATAATAATAAATTTTTCCTTTTGGCTTTGATGAAGTAGGAAGCAGCAAATCTAAACTCCAGTTGAGAATGACTAGAAAAGCTGTTAACAACCTCTTTTTAAGATTCCTTAGAGTTCTAAAATTCTACTGAAAATCATCTGTATATAAACAATTTGTGGCAGGGTTTTATCTTTGTAAATCAAAAGCACTTTGGCAAAATAAATTGAGAACACCTGAAAGTATGTGCCACTTTGACCAGTTTCAATGTTTTCCCCAAATTCATGTAACAAAATTATCATGAACTTGAAAGTACTATTACACAATATAAAAGAAGTTCTCTGCAAGTGCCAAGAACACAGTAAGGTACCTGAATGAATCATAAAGAAATGATAATCACCATTCACTTAAATGCTTACTTTGAGTCTATTATATGCAAGTAAACAAAAATGACACAACCATACCCCTCAGGGAAACTCACAGTCAAATCACCAGAAAATTATAATACTTTGTGCTGTCATAAGGGAAGCAGAGTGTGGCAGAAACACATAGAAGGTGAGTGACAGGTGCATAATATTCTTGCCTGACCACACTGTCCTAAATTTGGGGATAGGGGATGCAAATTAAACAAGAATTATGTAAGAGACTGACTTCAAAATATAGTTGGGGCAGGGGGGAAGTTAGAAGGAAACTGGAGGAAAAAGGCATAAGAGAAAGCTTAAAAATATCTTACTTTTCCATTTTTACCAACACTTCAAAACCAAATTAGAAAAGTCAGAGCAACAGTGGAAAGGGAGGTAAAAAAAAAAAAAAAAAAGCCAGTCCCTTAGAGGAAAATAAGAGTTAGAACTAGAATAGAGAAGGTGCTGGGTGCGGTGGCTCATGCCTGTAATCCCAGCACTTTGGAAGGCCGGATCACAAGGTCAGGAGATCGAGACCATCCTGGCTAACACGGTGAAATCCCGTCTCTACTAAAAAATACAAAAAATTAGCCGGGCGTTGTGGCGGGCGCCTGTAGTCCCAGCTACACAGGAGGCTGAGGCAGGAGAATAGCGTGAACCCGGGAGGCGGAGCTTGCAGTGAGCCAAGATTGCGCCAGTGCACTCCAGCCTGGGCAGCAGAGCAAGACTCTGTCTCCAAAAAAAAAAAAAAATAGAATAGAGAAGTGTCCCTGGGGGTTACCCTGGCAAGCAACTCAAGCCCCTATAGCCTTTTACCCCTATTCTTAACTCCTATCCCCACCAGACCAAGGCCACCCAAATTTTACAAGTATTAAATATGGCTTCTACTTGGCATTACTAAAGGCAAATCCTTAAGAAGTGGATCTCTCTCAGAAGTTCTGATACTATTCTGTTCTCTGGTATTACCACACCAGTATTCGTTAAATCACCTACAGAAATAGGCCAGATTTGGGTGTGGTTGCTCACGCCTGTAATCCCAGCACTTTGGGTTGCTGAGGCAGGCAGATCATCTGAGGTGAGGAGTTCGAGACCAGCTCGGCCAACATGGTGAAACCCTGTCCCTACTAAAAATACAAAAATTAGCCAGGTATGGTGGCGGGTGCCTGTTAATTCCAGCTACTTGGGAAGCTGAGGCAAGAGAATCACTTGAGCCCGGGAGGCCGAGGTTACAGTGAGCCGAGATCATGCCATTGCACTCCAGCCTGGGCAAAAAGAGAAAAAAACTCCTTCTCAAAAAAAAAAAAAAAAAGAAATAGGTCAGGTTATTTGGTAATATAGCAATATACTACAATCTAGGTAGAATATCACCTTCAAAGACCAGGCTGTAAAAATATATTATTGTTGGTTACATGCTGACTCAAGGAGATAGCAGGAGGAGGAAAGGAATGGTCCTACAAGCAGCTATAAAGAAGTTTTGAGGCTCACTAGAATGTCACAACATAAGGACAGGAATTTATTTTCTCCTGTTGTATCCCCAATACCTAGAATAGTGCCTAGAGTATAGCAGATACTCAGCAGACATTTGCTAAATGACTTGAATTCCCAACTAATCTAAAAATCACACATGCGCGCGCGCGCACACACACACACACAAAATATCACAGGAAGAGGACTACCTTAGGAAAAGGATCGAATTATAATTTTTTTTTTTTTTTTTTTTTTTTGAGACGGAGTCTCACTTACCCTGTCGTTCAGGCTGGAGTGCAGTGACGTGATCTCGGCTCACTGCAACCTCTGCCTCCTGGGTTCAAGCAATTCTCATACCTCAGCCTCCCAAGTAGCTGGGTCACAGGAATGACTCACCACACCCAGCTAATTTTTGTATTTTTAGTAGAGATGGGGTTTCGCCATGTTGACCACGGCTGGTCTCGAACACCTGACCTCAGGTGATCTGCCCACCTCAGCCTCCCAAAGTGCTGGGATTACAGGCGTGAGCCACTGCGTCCAGCCCAAATTATCATTCTATTACTTATTAAAGTCTTGAGCAAATTGGGACTACTGAGTACTTTTTCAAAGAATTAAATGAGATATTAAATGAGATAGCATATATATAAACACTCCTCATTCAAGTTAACTAATCAGTTTGCAAAATGACAAGTAACAGTAAATGAAGAATGTATTTCTTTAGCTTGTGGGAAAGAATGATATAAGTAGGAAAAATTAGAATTGAATTAAAAAGGCATATATACTTTCAAAACCAATAAGCAAAGGATAGCCTAAAACAACACATGAGGAACTTACATATTTGCCATTCATTCACTCATGCATATTAAAAGAACATTTGACCACTATTCTATTTTCCAAGCACCATGTTAGATATTAAGGATAAAAGACATATAAGACATCTTATACAATAAACTTTTGGAGTGGATAAAGTTCACAGTTATTTGTGAAAAATAATTATATATGACAGAAGTATAAAAATTTCTAAAAGAAAAACCATGCAGCTAACAGTAGTTAAGAGACCAGCTGGCTATCTTCTAAAAAGCTTCCAACATTGGTATTACCTTAGTAATTCACATGAACTCCTTACCGCTAATGATGAAAGAGTAGGTTTTTAGTTGACTAAAGACAATGGTATGAAGATGTTCAGCCTCTGTGGCTAACTATAAACTATATATCTAAAGAAGGTTACTACTGTTAGTATAGATTATGACGAAAGAAAACAAACCTAACTATTTTCCCAAAGCTGTAACTCAGATAACAACAAAACAGGTCAACAAACAAAAACAGTTAACTCTTGTTTCAGAAATAAAAGGCCACAGTAGGAGCAGGAGTTTTTAAAAAAGAAGAGGCCGGGCATGGTGGCTCACGCCTATAATCCTAGCACTTTGGGAGGCCAAGGCTGGTGGACTGCTTGAGCTCAGGACTTCCAGACTAGGCTGGGCAACATGGTGAAACCCCATCTCTACCAAAAATACAAAAAATTAGCCAGGCATGGTAGCATGCGCCTGTAGTCCCAGCTACTCAGGAGGCTGAGGTGAGAGGATCGCTTGAGCCCGGGAGGCAGGGGTTGCAGTGAGCTGAGATCATGCCACAGCACTCCAGACTGGATGACAGAGTGAGACCCTGTTACACAAAAAAGAAACAGGGAGAGTCTCTCAAATACAGCACAACCTTAAATGGTACACACTCCTCCAATGTAGTGTCAAGATATTATTATGTATGGCAGTGATACGTTTATTTCTAATAAAATTCATCTGTCTTAAGAGAAAAATCATTACCTGATTTGAAGGCATTTTCCGCACATTCACTTTCCACATCTGTGCTTCCCTAGTGATTGCCTTTTCCAACAGGAAAGACAATCTCTGGTTTTCCAAAGGCCCTGGAAACTTCATGATATCCTTTGGATCTGCCTGCTACCCAGCTTGCTGTAGCTACCTACAGAATCAAATAAGTTTTAAAATTAGTTATAGAATAAGTGTAGCATTATATAAAGTACTAATTAAGCAACTCATAAAACAAAATAAGAATGCTATGAGGCAGTATAGGATTTTACAGCTCTTTAAAATATCGTATTAAAATACCAAAATAATCAGTTATCTAAAACATTCACACTTGAAATCTGAAATTCAGTTATAAAGAGAATAAAAACAAGGCCATGTAATTGATGGAACCTTTGGACTCTGATCAAAACATGTTATTACTGTTTCAAATTGTCAAAACTTTGTCACTGGCTTTTTTACCAGGAATTCTTAGAAGTAGTTATTCCAAACATTCCTCTTAAAAACCTAATCAGATAAGGGCCACTAACATTTTTCCTTCATTAAAAAGAAAATATATTACATTAAATCCTACCCATTCCCACTTCTTCAGTATGAAACCATACCCTCCAGTATGAAATCATCTTAAATTGCGCTTCCAATTCAGTATCCATTAGCTACACATGTGGATATTTAACTATGAGCTGAATAAAATTTAAAAATTGGCCAGGCATGGTGGCTCACGCCTGTAATCCCATCACTTTGGGAGGCCGAGGCGGGTGGATCACTAGGTCAGGAGTTGGAGACCAGCCTGGCCAACATGGTGAAACCCTGTCACTACTGAAAATACAAAAATTAACTGGGCATGGTGGTGGGCGCCTGTAATCCCAGCTACTCAGGAGGCTGAAGCAGGAGAATCGTTTGAACCAGGGAGGCAGAGGTTGCAGTGAGCTGAGATCACACCATTGCACTCCAGCCTGGGCAACAGGGTGACACTCCGTCTCAAAAACAAACAAACCAAAAAAAAATGTATTTCTTCAGTCACAATAGCCTTACTTCAATAACCAGATGTGGCTAGTGGATACTATATCGGACAGTGCACAAAAGGAACATTCCTATTAATACAGTAAGTTCTACTGAACAGTGCTCACCTAGAAAGCTCCACAGTACATTGACTAGCACTCTAAAATGAGCAGCATGTCTAAATAGCAAGTTTAGCAGTGCAAGACAACATAGAGTCCAAGAGAAATGTCTCTAGGTTTTATGTTTATATGTATTTGGAAACAAGAGTCCCACTCTGTTGCCCAGGTTAGAGTACAGTGGTGTAGTGGCTCACTGCAGCCTCGAACTCCTGGGTTCAGGTGATCCTCCTGCCTCAGCCTCCCAAATAGCTGGGACTACAGATGCACATCACCAAGCCCAGGTGATTTTGTGTTTTTTTTTTGTAGAGATGCAGTTTTGCTATGTTGCCCAGCCTCACGCAGTCCTCCTGGCTTGGCCTCCCAAAGCACTGGGGTTACAGGTGTGAGCCACTGTGCAGGCTTCTAGGTTTAAAAAAAAAAAAAAAAAAAAAAAGCAGCAAACTACAGACTTGAAGTTTGACTGTGTGTAGAAAATTGGATTAAGAAACTGCTAAAGAATGTGAAAAGGTGGCTGGGCACGGTGGCTCACACCTGTAATCCTAGCACTTTGGGAGGTGGAGGCGGGCAGATCACGAGGTCAGTAGTTCCAGACCAGCCTGACAAAACATGGTGAGACCCCCGTCTCTACTAAAAATACAAAACTTAGCCAGGCATGGTGGCAGGCACCTGTAATCCCAGTTACTTGGAATCCTGAGGCAGGAAAATCGCTTTAACCCAGGAGACAGAGGGTGCAATGAGCCAAGATTGCACCACTGCACTCCAGCCTGGCGACAGAGCAAGACCCCGTCTCAAAAACAAACAAACAAACAAACAAACAAAAAAGAATGTGAAAAGGCTTAGCTGGATTTGTTGAAAGGTAAGCAACTAAAAAGGTAATTAACTTCAGAAAAAAGAATTTAAGAAAGTAATATATCACAATATTTATACAGCAATAATAATGAAAAGACTGGATAGGGATTGCAATATGATAAAACTACATTGGGAGGATGTGGAGACATAACTATGGATATTGGAAGAGGGTAAAATAAAAGCCACATCTTTATGTTTCATAGTAGGAAATTCATAAATATCTCAAATTGAAATGTCAAAAAACAGCAGCAGAGCAAGTTGTTTGAAAATGTGATGCTAAATAACGGGACAAGGAGGAAAGAGTTGGGAGTAGTTAACCTCTGCAGAGTAAGAAAAGGGTGAGAAAGGCCTAGCGTAGGAGAATGCTGTTTTTCATTATAAATTTCACTAACAATTTGACTTTCTCAACTATGTACCTGTAAACTATGTACCTGTATTACACACTTCAGATTCATGGGCTCTAAGAATTTTTTTAAATATCCAGAATTAACATGTAAAAAGTTCCAATTTTTTTAAAAATAAAAAATTTGGAAAAGCAAAAAATAGCAAACCACTTCTTTAATTTCCACATTCTATCCCAACTCCAGCTACTATCCTTCTTCCTATGTACCACTCCACATATGCTACCTATTTGCTTCTCAACTTACTAGAGACTAATTCTGGTTAACTCACAATTATGATTTTGTTAATTTTTGTGTCTTTAAACGCCTGAGTTTTTGCAAATCTTCTATAATTAGCATAAAATATCTTCATACTAAGATGACAAAGGGTAAATAGAGAGGAAAAAGAACTAATACTAATCCAAAAAGACCTATCTCAAAGGTAATTTCTTCTAAAAACTCTTGATTCTTTAATCATGTCATAAAGCAGCTTTCTGTTAACTCCCCAACTACGTTATAAATTCCTGGCCAGGCGCAGCGGCTCCGGCCTGTAATCCTTGCACTTTGGAAGGCTGAGGAGGACAGATTGCTTGAGTCAAGGAGTTCGACGCCAGCCTGGGCAATGTGGTGAAACTCCATCTCTATAAAACATACAAAAATTAGGCAGGCGTGGTGGCACGTGCCTGTGGTCCAAGCTACTTGGGAGGCTGAGGTTGCAGTGAGCCAAAATCATGCCACTGCACTCCAGCCCCAGCAACAGAATGAGACCCTGTCTCTAAATAAAGAAATCCCTATGCAGTCACATCTGCCAATATCATTTATATATATATATATATATATTTTTATTATACTTTAAGTTCTAGGGTACATGTGCACAAAGTGCAGGTTTGTTACATATGTATACATGTGTCATGTTGGTGTGCTGCACCCATTAACTCACCATTTACATTAGGTATATCTCCTAATGCTATCCCTCCCCCCACCCCACAACAGGCCCCGGTGTGTGATGTTCCCCTTCCTGTGTCCAAGTGTCCTCATTTTTTTTAATACTCACTGTGTCCACAGCACAGTACTTCGATGGAACAGAGACCCAACCAATTGTTCCAGTTTCAACCACTGGTGCCCCAAACAAAAACATACAACCAAAAACTCTACCCCCACCTGTACCAACCCACTGTGTGTGGGGTTTTGGTACCTTCTTTTTTTTGATACATCCTTGTTCACAACTTTAACCTACCAAAATCTAATCTCTTTCACAGCAATCCTTCCAATCTTTGAAGGGTGCTATCATGCTCACCAATTCATCTTTTCCATAGCTGAAAACTTCGATAGCTCCTCACGATATTTTGCCTCTTCTAAATTAGCTTTAGTTTTACCATAAATACAGTCTAAAATCATGGGCTTTGTTTTTTTTTTTTTTTTTTTGAGACAAGAGTCTCACTCTGTTGCCCAGGCTAGAGTGTAGTGGCACGATCTCGGCTCACTGCAACCTCCACCTCCTGGGTTCAAGTGATTCTCCTCCCTTAGCCTCCTGAGTAGCTGGGATTACAGGCACACACCACCACACACGGCTAATTTTTGTATTTTTAGTAGAGGCAGGTTTTACCATGTTGGCCAGGCTGGTCTTGAACTCCTGACCTCAAGTGATCTGCCTGCCTTGGCCTCCCAAAGTGCTGGGAGTACTGGCATGAGCCACCACTCGTGGCCCTCATTAGCTTTTTTTTTTTTTGAAGACCACACCTCGGTATCAATTCAGATATAATTTACGGTCAACAAAAACTCTTAGGAGACTTTCTCAGGTTCCTTGTTAAGCCAGTTCTACCCCTACCTGCCCCAACCCATTGTGTGCGAGGTTTGGGTACTTTCCTTTTTTTTTTTTTTTTTGACACATCCTTGTTCACAACTTTAAAAATATTCTTTATAAAAAAGAAAAAAGGTCATCTTGTTATATTCTATCCCTGTTGCATACTGCTGAGACGTTCTGAGATTCCAATTTTGTTGCCTTGGTGCCTTTCTCAGATCTTCAACAATTTGGTAGGCAAGCTCACTATAATTTCTTCTAATGCAGACATAAGTATTAACACTAGAAATGGAATGTAGGCCAGGTGCTGTGGCTCATTCCTGTAATTCCAACACTTTGGGAGGCCAAGGCAGGAGGAGCTATCGAAGTTTTGGGAGGCCAAGGCAGGAGGAGCCCAGTAGTTCACGACCAGCCTGGGCAACACAGTGAAAATCTTTATATAAAAGAAATGGAATGTAAACTAGATGACCATCTGACAAGAGATATTTAGAAGAAACAGCTATTTGGGTCAAGATTAGACTTCATAGGTTCTAAGGTTTCTTCCAAACTCCTATTAAAAACCTTAAAACTTTAATAATTCTTTCACGCCATTAGCTACAACCAAATGGATCCACCAGCCTTCACAAGCTATCCCAACAACCCACTGTCACTAGTGACTCAAGTTCCTTCACTAGGTTTCAAGATTATTTTTAGGGGGTTTAGATGGTACAGAAAGAGACACATAAAGTAGAATCATGTAAAAAGAAGTAAATCAGGTTCAATGGATTCCCGTTCTCCAATCGCCTATAATTAAAGCCCTCAGTATGACTTTCAAATATTTATATTGTAATAACTTTTTTTAAAACAAAGGTATCTGGTCAAAGAAGAGTCACAGGGGAAATTAGATAATACTTTGAGATGAGTGAAAATGAAGATATACCAAAACTTACCAGATACAATTAAAGCAGTGCTTAGAAATAAATTAATACCTGAAAATGCCTCTACTAAAAAAGGATATCTCAAATCAAGAGCCTAATCTTCCACCTTAAGGTAATGGAAAAAGAAGAGTAAACTGTTCCTAAAGCAAGACAGAAGCAAGGAAATACTAAATATTAGAATGGAAATTAATGAAGTAGAGAATACAAAAACAGCAGTGAAAAGTCAATGAAACCAGAAGCTGATTCTTTGAAAAGATCAAAATGGACAAACCTTTAGCCAGCTAGACTGACCACGAAAATGCAGAGGACAAATTACTAAAATCAAGACTAAAAAGAAGACACTACCTACCTTACAGAAATAAAAAGAATTATAAAGGAATTTATGAACAACTGTGTGCAACTAAATTGGAAATTTTAGATGAAATGGTCCAGTTCCCAGAAATACAAAATACCAAAACTTAGGAAGTAAAAAGCTGCACTGGTGAGATGATTCCAAAAAAACAAAAACAGAAAAAAAGAAAGAAAGAAAAAAGCTGAGTATTTGTAAAACCAAAGATTTAAACAGTTAATTTTTTTAAAGCACTGCCAAAGAAAAATCCATGCCCAGATGGCTTCACTGGTTAATTCTACCAACCATTTTCAGAAAAACTAATAGCAATCTTTACAAATTCTTCCCAACTTATTCTTTGAAGCCAGTTATTACCCTGCTACCAAAACCAGACAGACATCACTAGAAAACTACAGATTAGTATTTCTTCTGAATATAAATGCAAAATTTCTCAACAAAATACTAGCAAACTGAATCCAGCAATATTAAAAAAAGGATTATATACTATAACCAAGTGGGATTTGTTCCAGGAATGCAAGCTTGTTTTAAGATTCAGAAATCAATGCAATACATTATCAATAGGAAAAAAAAGAATCACTCTTTGCTCACTCCAGAGAAAGCTAACAAAGAAAAAGTAAAACGAGGTAAAATTTCCTTAAACTTTTAAAAACAGGACAGAAGGCAGGGCATGGTGGCACCTGCTTGTGATCCCAGAACTTTGTGAGGCAGGAGAGGAGCACTTGAGGCCAGGAGTTTGAGACCAGCCTGGACAACAGAGCGAGATCCCTGTCTCCACCAAAAAAAAAACAAAAAATTTAAACTAGCCAGGCATGATGTCACACACCTGCCTGTAGTCTCAGCTACTCAGGAGACTCAGGTGGGAGGATTACGTAAGCCCAGGAGCTTGAGGCTGCAGTCAGCTATGATTACAGCACCTCACTCCAGCCTGGGTAACAAAGTGAGACCCAATCACTTAAAAAAAAAAAAGAAAAGAAAGAAAAGAAAAATGAAACTGCAATACCTGACCCTCAACTAGATCCTGTACTGGAAGGAGACAAATGGTGTAAAGGTCATTATTGGGTCAAATGAGATAATTGGGACGGTAGATTACACAAGTCAATGTATCAAATGCTAAATTTACCAAAATTGAAAATTTTGCTGTGATTCTGTAAGAGAATATTACTATTCTTGTGAAATATTTAGCAGTATAGGGTCATAATGTATGTTCTACATAAAAGAACAAAAGACAAGACTAGTAAGACATACTATGATACAGAAAGCATGGGCTTGGCTTTTCTTTTACTGACAGTGCACAAGCCTATTTTCTACGGGTAAAGCACATTTTGAGTTGAATTAATAAATTCTGCTAAGAAAATGCAAACATTTAAAATACAATTTTAGTTTTAACAGAACTATATAGTTATGTTTTGTTACTGTATGCCTATTGTTGGTTACATCCAACTTTGCATGCTTTTTTAGAAAAGCAGGAAATAACAAAAGACTATTTTAGTTGGCATATTCCACACACATCAAACTTTATGCCAGTTTCACATTTCCCCTCCCATTCTCTCAATTGCTGCTGCTTCTCCTTTCTCCACAGTTATCAAATAGCTTAATGTCTGAGGTAATAGTTTATAAAAGGCTTATTGTACAGCATAACTATTACAGATATACATACAGGGCCCCCTGCTCCTCTGAGGAAAAGTGCTGCACAGTGCTGGGTATACAATATAAACAACTTCACTAATATGTATTATTGTATTTGCTATCATCATCACACCAATTCCATTAATAATCCTGTACTAGTGCTGACTTCTGAATCTTAGTTCCTCTTCTGAAAGGAGGGATTAATGTGGCCATACAAGAAACTGAAGTTCTACTATTCCCTCCTTGACTTTATGCACTAGAAACAATGAATTAAAGGTATTTGCAATTCCAAGTGTATGCTCTTTCCCAATCTCCCTGGCTGTACAAGCACTGCTGTTTCAACTTGAAATGTCCTCTAGCTCATACTTCCCTTCCTAAAGTAGCCATCAGTCTGTAAGACTCTCTGGATTTGTGCAGTTGTGCCCTGCCTTCCAACATCTGTACTTGGACATAATTCTACCTTTACATTTAGTTGCTTTGAGACTATTGGTAAACTTGCCTTTCCTAATAATGAATTCTTTGATGTTAATCTCCAGAGTTGAGCATATGCCTAATAGCTTCACTTGTAAACAGCTTAACAAGTAAAAGCACTGAGTGCTTACTATTTGACTACCTATTGTTCAAAGCGCTATGCCATATTAACTCATGTAATGTTCCCACAATTTGATGAAACTGTGGAAAGCCCTTTTTTTCTAGTTTTTTATTTTTCTTACTACACCCCCATTTCAGCCATAAAGCCCATTTTAAAGACGAAGAAACATACATAGGAAGATGAATATTCATTTTTAATGTATTACACAATCAAAACAAAACACGGACACACTCAGCTTCCAATCTTGACCAACACACATGCTAAGCTCCATTCTAACCTACTAGGATGTCACAATACCACATAAACTACCTGTAACTGCAGATCATTTTTACTGAACTTCCCTAACACATGCTGACGGTATTAGTCTGCCCTTCATCGGTATCAAGAAATTTCTAGTAGAGGGGCTCAGAATCTCTCGGAGATTCTCTGGTCCCAGATTAGCCAATCTACATATATTCCGTCCATTATTTCTTAATCTATTTGTCCAATCCTTTCTATTTCATCTGCCACAAATGACCTGGAAAAGCTAGCAGCAGATAACACTGCTATTTCAACAAACTCATTTTCAGGACAGAGACCACACAGCGTAGAATCAGACTTAATTCTGGCTACTGGGTTTTAACCGCGTTACCTAAGGAGAAAGTTAATCTTGTGGAGTCTCAGTTTTCCTCATCTGTAAAATGAGGCTCCTACTACCAGCCTTGGGGGGATTAAGTGAATTGCAAGCCACTTAGGAGAATGCCTGGCAGATAATAAGCCTCATCAAATGTTGTTATTTAACGTCATTACTGTAATGCTCTGCTGCTCTAAGTCGAGTGGCTCCCCACTGACAGAATAAAACATAAACATTTTAGTTCAAACCCCTTCAGAGTCTGAATCCATCCTACCTCCCGAAACACCTTCCACTGTTTTGATACCCAATTGTCAACTTCTGCCAAAAGGATCAGTAACGGAGCCCCCTAGCTCCAGCGGAGGCTCCTCTGTCCTCCTTTCAAATTCCAGTTATTTAATCTAGCCTTTAGAGCACAACTCAAATCTCACCTCCCCCGGATTCCCCCCACTCACCCGCCCCAAGCCCTGGGTAACGTTGCCCTCCCCCGAATTTCACAGCACCGGAGGTTCACCCCATTCATCTGGCATTCAGTCTGCCGTGCAAAGTTAGTAATCCTCCTGGTGTCCCCGCAGAATCGTTCAACCTGAGGGTGGGGGTGTGTCCCCTTCTTTGTGTATTAACACGGGCTCGTAGAGCCTCCAACACGCACTATAGAGTAGCTAATTTGCCGCTGCCACAAAAAAAGTTACTCGCTGACAGAAAAATTGGCCCGAAAAGGAACACAGTAGTGCCGTTTTCAAGTGGGCAGGTGACGGGTCTGTCTGGGCCGGAGAGGACCAAGAGGGCGGCCCCGAGGTTCCCCGGGCTGGGGGATGCGGGAGGGTGGGTCTCCGGCGAGCAGCGCGCGGCCACGGGCGCTGCCACGGGGGGAGCAGCGGGGCCCCAGCGCGTCGACGCCAGCCGCGGAGACGCGTCGAGCCCCCGCCCCCGCCCCTCACCTTCTCCTCCTCTTCCTCCTCCTCCTCCTCCCCGGCAGAGCTGTAGGCCTCACAGTGGTGACGCGGGGTCATCCGGGGGCCCGTTACCACCTCATTCTCATAGGCGCGCGGAGGCGGTGCGCGCGGGACGACTGGGCCAACTGAGGAGGAAGGAAGGGGAAGCGGATCGGGGGGCGCTGGCGCTCGAGCGGGACGGACGGCTGCGGCCGCTGGGTCGGTCAGCGAATTAGTTCCATGATGACCCCCGGCCTGAGGCCGCCGCCGCTCGAGCCCGGGTGGGGAGGGGGCTCCCTCTCGCCATAGGGCGGCGGGGGCCGGGGAGAGGCGGGGGGTGAGACCGGCTCTGCCCCTGCCCGGGGAAAGCGCCTCCGAGGGGAAATGGTGAAAGGGGGGGAGGGAAGAAAAGAAAAGAAAAAAAAAAAAAAAGAAAGGGGAAAGGGGGGAAAATAAGAAAAAGCGAGACAGAGGCGCTGCCGCGTCCGCTCGCGGGGAAGGCTGGGGAGGGAGGGGAAGAGAGGGGAAGGGAGGAAGAAGTGCCGGCTTCCTCGGCTCCGCCCTCGCGGACCGATTCCTAGACTCGCCCACTCCTTGTAAACTACGCGGACTTGGTCTTTCACCCTTCCTGTTCCTCCCCGCCGCCTTCCCGGTCCAACGAAAGTACAGAGAAGTGCGGCCGAAAGGAGACGGGCTGGGGAAGTCGTTGGCACTAGGATGGAAGGAGGGAGGACGTTTTCTCGTGGCTAAGAAAAGCTGAAGGTCCGTGGACTCATTTTCCTTGAAGGAGCGGAAGGGTTGCTTGCAGACCGCACGGTGACGTCAGCGTCTCTGGGCCCCCACTGAGGGGGCGTGCGGTGGCCGGAGAGTGCGCTGCGCATGCGCCTGGGGAAGAAAGAAGCGGCCGAGCGCTGCGCTTGGGGGAGGGGATTTCACGATCCGCTCCTGTGGTCCAGCTTTAGAGCAGCTTGGTTTTATCTAGCCCTACTCGTCCCCAGGCTCTTAGAAGGATTCACTGGGAAGGGGCTACTGATCTCTTGGGTGGAGATCTTGCAGATTTGTTGACCTAGCAAAGTATTACGAGTTCTCTTCTTACCGTTGACATGTAAATAGAATTGCGGTTTTTCTCACTGCCACGTTGTGTGGGTGGAGGGAGATTCTAAAGGGTTTTAGGAATCGGAAAATTAGGGAGAATCAAATCATGGGTGCTTAAGGCCTCAGTGAAACACTGTAAATTATACTGCTGACGGCGAGGAACCTGCTTGGCAATGTGCCAAGGGGATTTTATCCCCTCAACCAACACGTCTGAGTATTTCCAAATAGGTTTTATTACCAGGTGCTTAAAGAATGTGTGGTGACATAAATGGGTTTTATTTGGGGTTCTGTTAGTACAAACGGTAACTTTTTGCTATTTTGTTTTAATTATTTAAAAATATGTAGTATTACAGAGTTTTGAAAGAGCAAGAGCTAGATCTCAACCATTTATAGAAGTCTCGTTTGTTTTTTCCATTTGTTTTTTATATAGTTATTTTAACTGTCAGTGAAAAAATATGTGTTGAGTTTATTTAGTGGCCAGACTCAGCAAACTGGAAGTAGCCAAGACAGACATAGCTCCTGCCTTCATGGAGTTTACAGTCCAAACAGAGGATAACCATTGAGCTAATTATCACTATGTAAAATTACCAAGTACATTTACTTGTTTACTTGTGCATGTATCCCCTCCCTAGAATATAAGGTCGCAGGCGGCAGGGATCTTGCATGTTTCACCCTCTATCCCTGTGTATAAAAGGCTCTCAATATTTGACCAAGTAAACAATTCTGGTATTAAAACCATTAAGATGGAAAATCGCCGGCTGCTGTGGAAACGCTTGCCTTTCCGCCCGGTTTGGGATATCAGAGAAGGTTTTTCTGAAGAAGTGACATTTAAGATGAGACTTGAAACCGCTGGGCAAAGAATGATACAAGCAGAGGAAGTTATGTGAAAAGGCTCCGAAGCTGAGACGTTCTAAAAATCTCTGAAAGCTAGTGTGGCTGGCCCTCAGACAACTGAGGCAGGATGTGGAAGCAGAGGACAGATGCCATAGAACAGAAGAAGGAATGGGAAGCCCTAGGAGGATTTCAAGTGGGTTGTATCCTTTTTTTTTCTTTTTTTCACTTCATGTAGCCTATTATTATATGGTCTTCATTCAAAAAAGCCACCATTTTTCTGCATGTTACTCTTGAGAGTGTAGCATTTCTGCATAATACTATTGAGAGTGTAACATAATTCCATTGTTAGACCATGAAATTGCTTCTGATTTTCACTCCAATAAGAATAATGCAAATTCCACTCCTAAATATATACCCAAGAGAAAGGAAGATATTTGTCCATGCAAAAATTTTTTTACAAACGTTAGCATTATTCATAATAGCCAAAGATGAAACAACCTAAATGTTCATCAGCTGGCGCCTGTATAAATCAAATGTGATACATCTATGTACAATCAAATTTTTATTTTTAAGAGATGGGCTCCGTGGCGCAGATGGGGGTGCCATGAGACTTCCTATGTTGTCCAGGCTGGTCTCAAACTCCTGGCCTCTAGCAATTCTCCCTCCTTAGCCTGAAAGTGATGGGATTACAGGCATGAGCCATCACACCGACCTATACAATGGAATCTTATTGGGCCATAAAAAGAAAATACTAATACATGCTATAACATGCATAACCTTTGAAAGCAGTATGCTAAATGAAAGAAGCCAGTCACAAAAGACCACATATTATATGATTCCACTTACGTGAATGTCCAGAATAGGGAAATATATAGAGACAGAAAGTAAGGAAGTGGTTGCTTAGGGCTAGGGGCAGGCATGGGATTAGGGGATGATAGTTAAATGATATGGGGGTTTCTTTCTTTTTTCTTTTCTTTTCTTTTTTTTTTTTTTTGGAAACAGGGCCTTGCTCTGTCACCCAGGCTGCAGGCTGGAGTGCAATGGTGTGAACATGACTCACTGGAGCCTTGACCTCCAGGATCAAGCAATCCTCCTGCCTCAGCCTCCTGTGTAGCTGGAACCACAGGCGCATGCCTCCATGCCCAACTGATTTTTTGAAGGTTTCTTTTTGAGGTGAGAAAAATGTTCTGAGATTGATTGTGTTGATGGTTGCGCAACTGTGAATATTTAGGTTGAGTATTATCCAAAATATTTGAGACCAGAAGTATTTTGAATTTTAAACTTTTTTTTTCAGTTTTGGAAATGTTTGCATTAAATTATATACTTACTGGTTGAGCAACCTAGTCTGAAAATCCAAAATGAGCATTTCCTCTGAGTGTCATGTTGGCACTCAAAAAGCTTTGGATTTTGGAGCATTTCAGATTTTTGTATCAGGGATATGCAACCTGTACTAAAAACCATTGAATTGTACACTTTAAATGTATTACTTCTATGGTGTTTGAATTATAATAAAGCTGCTACCCAAAAAATGAAAAAAATAATTCAATTAACATCTTCATAACCTCTTTGGGGCTATTCCTAGGTCCAACAATATTATGATTTTATGGCTTTTACTGAATACCAGTTGCCAGTTGTAAGGCAGAAGATTAAACCAATTAAAATATTACCAGGAGTCTTTAAGAGCTCCCATTTAATTATATACTTATCCTTATTAAAACTATCTTACTGCCTATGAGATTGCCAGTGAGAATTTAATCTCCCATAAATATAATTACAAGTAATTAATAGGTGGGTAAGTAACTAGTTGCAGTTGTCTGAACAAAAAGTATGGATATTTTCTTTCTTTTTTTTTTTTCCTTTGAGACAAGGTCTCGCCCTGTCACCCAGGTTGCAGTGGTGCGATCTCAGCTCACTGCAGCCTCAACTTCCTAGGCTCAAGCGATCCTTCCACCTCAGACTTCTAACTAGCTAGGAATACAGGTGTGCACCACCATGCCCAGCTAACTTTTGTATTTTTTGTAGAGACGGGGTTTTGTCATGTTGCCCAGGCTGATCTCGAATGCCAGAGCTCAAGCAATCCAGCTACCTCAGCCTCCCAAAGTGCTGGGATGACATGCATGAGCCACTGTGCACAGCCAATATGGACATTCTTGTTCTTCAGTATCCATTTGTAAGACCATACTTTAATTCACTTTTTTTTTTTTTTTTGAGACAGAGTCTCTCTCTCGTCACCCAGGCTGGAGTGCAATGGTGCAATCTCAGTTCACTGCAACCTCCATATCCCGGGTTTAAGCAATTCTTCTGCCTCAGCCTCCCGAGTAGCTGAGATTACAGGCGTGCCACCATGCCTGGGTAATTTTTGTATTTTTAGTAGAGACGGTTTCACCATGTTGGCTAGGCTGGTCTCGAACTCCTAACCTCAGGTAGTCCACCTGCCTCGGCCTTCCAAAGTGCTGGGATTACAGGCTTGAGCCACTGCGCCAGGCCATATTTTTTTTAATAACTAATAATTGTTTTTACAATTAATTGTAGTTGTAAAAAATTGAAAGTTTATGAAATTCCCTGAGAAAATAAATAAGACATATAAAGAGAACATATTATCCGCGTATTGGTAAATAACTTCTATTTAGTAATTCTAAATAGTAAAGTTAGACTACCATTCTACACGGCATTTCTAGGTGTGGTAGTTCATGCCTGTAATCGCTTTGGGAGGCCAAGCTGGGAGGATCATTAAGCCCAGGAGTTTGCACCAGCCTGGGCAACACAGAAAGACCCTGTATCTGAAAAAAAAAGGAGAGAGAGAATAATAATAACTAATACATGCTGATCACTCACTATGTAGCAAACATTATACTAAGCATTTTTATTGCATTCTTTTGTGTTTATCCCCACAGCACTCCTCTGTAGTAGGTATTTTTGTTGTTCCTATTTTACAAAAGATAAAGAGGTAAAGTAAATCCCAATGTTCGTCACATAGCTTAGAGGGGCACAGCCAGGATTCAAACCCAGGTTGACTATCTCCAAAGCATGGTATGTTTTTAATCACTACTCTTTACTGCCTCTCCCTTGGAAGTTTCTGGCTTGCAGTAAATTTTAGGACAAAAATAGTCACCTTGTGGTGATTTTTGGCTTGTGTTTAATCTTAAATATTTTTAAAAATCTAACATGCAGTTATTTGTGTGTCTAAAGAGTAGATTTTTACTGGAAAAGGATTTCAGACTTGTTTTATTTCATGACTAGAATATTAAATCTTGAAATTAAACTATACCTTGCTTCAAATCAAAGAGGAGCAGCATAAGGAAGCACATGAGAAACAGCTATCAGAATAAAGACAGTGAGCGGGTGTGATGCCTCATGCCTGTAAGCCCAGCACTTTGGGAGGCTGAGGCGGGCGGATCACTTGAGGCCAGAAGTTTGAGACCAGCCTGGCCAACATGGCAAAACCCCATCTCTACTAAAAATACAAAAAGTTAGCCGGGCATGGTGGTGTGTGCCTGTAGTCTCAGCTACTCTGGAGGCTGAGTCAGGAGAATCGTTTGAACCTGGGAGGCGGAGGTTGCAATGAGCTGAGATAGCGCCACTGCACTCCAGCATTGGCGACAGAGTGACATCCTGTGTCAAAAAAAAAAAAGGAAGTATAAAGACTGTTCTGTAATGCAAAATAGTGTAAAGTGAGACCTCTTCAGAAGTCTAGGAAAATGGAAGGGAATCAAATTGATGGCCAGGAAGTGGTTCGCTATCATTAAATATTTCTAGAAATACTGCCTACATTTTTAGGAGTAAAGAAAGCAGGGCTGTTTCATGTTTAATGACAGAAGCTTCTATTCTCCTTTGTCCTAAATGAAATTTTTAGATAATGTTTCCACAAGACAATTTATGAAGGTACTATCTTGTAGGAGAGATGTTAAAGCCTACAGGAACAAAGGAAATTATTTACTGTCATAATCACTTAGCATCTGCCCACACTTTAGGATTCTTTTAACAACTTCTAAAATATTTTTCATTTATCTATACAGAGATAGAATGTAAGAGGAGTAAATGTCCCAAACCAACTTGGCATCAAGATATTAAGAGAAAAAAAAGTCCCCATTCACCAAATAATATAAAGACCTCCTCCTTAATATTAAGTGGGGAAAGTGCTCAGAGGGAATAAGTCAAGGAAGCCTCAAGCTGCTTTTTTTTTTTTTTTTTTTAAGAGACAAGTGAACATTTATTTTTGTGCCTTTCTTCCTATGTGTATTTCAAGTCTTTTTCAAAACAAGGCCCCAGGAATCTCCAGATTCAATTGTGTCCCTGGGCTTGGTAGACTGCTGCAGGAGTCTTAGGGAACCTTGTGCAAATGCTAGAGTTACTCATTTACCAACATTAAACCTTAGGATAGAAGATGCAACAAAAGCAGGACTCCTTCTTCCATGGAATATGCTGATTTCAGACGAGGCGACAGCCAATGTAGAAAACGCTGAAATTTTTCCTTGAAACTGGACTGTGATGAGAGGTGCTTGCCATGAACCTAAGTTACTGTCTTTTGTTTTCTTTTTTTTTTTTTTTTTGAGACAGAGTTTCACTCTTGTTGCCCAGGCTGGAGTGCAATGGCGTGATCTCAGCTCACCACAACCTCTGCCTCCCGGGTTCAAGCGATTCTCTTGCCTCAGCCTCCCGAGTAGCTGGGATTACAGGCATGTGCCACCATGCCCAGCTAATTTTTGTATTTTTAGTAGGGACAGGGTTTCTCCATGTTGGTCAGGCTGGTCTCGAACTCCCGACCTCAGGTGATCCTCCCACCTCAGCCTCCCAAAGTGCTGGGATTACAGGCGTGAACCACTGTTCCGGCCAGCTACTGTCTCTGACCCTTCCTTTCCAGTGTTTGAAGATAAGGCAGGAAATAATCTTCTCTGAAGATACTTGATAAAAATTTCCAAAAAAGCAAAAACACATGCTTCCACTTCATTGACAAAAATTTACTGCCATTTGGCACCTGGGTCTAGTTCAGCTGGCGGATGAGCTGATTGATGCATTCACCCTGATAGCCAGCTGTGCCCATCTCCTTGAGGAAGCCCACTCTATTTTTGGTAGCATGACGGGCCACTGAGTGGTGGAAAGGGCACAAGAACCATGAGCTCTCTGGAAATGCTTCCCTGGGAAGGCAATTTCATGAATGAGGTCTTCCAAGCAAATGACACCAAACTTCCCCAGGTGCTCCTCAATCACTGTGTTTTCTGTCAGAGAGATGGTCTTATTCTTGACCTTGGCTTGTCCACGTTTCAAAATTCAAAATTCCTGGACAGACTTCAGATTTGGAAATCCCTAGGTCACATAAGGTTCCACTATACGCAGCATTTTTAGGTTCTTGGGGGTGGCTTTTACAAAGACACCATTAAAAATTTTCTTTAGGCGAAGTCTTGCAATGGTTCTCTGCCCCAGTAAACTCACACCATCAATCCTTTTGATGCACACAACAAAGGCCAAGGAATGTTCATCTGGCAATTCCAAGGCATGAGGTTTCACTTCTAGTTGTCTGAGAAGCAGCTTGTCATGTTTCTGCCACCAGGAATCATGTTGGAATGATTCCAGTCGCTTAAACCTGAGCTCTTTTCCTTTGCTCCTTCTTTGCCAAAAGTGCCTGCTTTGCCTGGGTGGCTTTGAGGGCTTAATAAGCCTTCACCTTTTTCAGGAGATTTTCTGGAACCAAAGGGATTTTTCTTTGCCCTTGATCCACCGTCTTTCTAGTGTAGCAGCTACTGATCTGGCACAACCCCACCACATGGGGAAGACAGCACTCGCTCTGTTTACTTGACCATAGAGACATCAGTTCTAGCTCACGCTGGAGGACCCAGAGAGCCAGCCTGCACTTAGCAGCAGTGAGACACTGAGGTCCTGCTAACCCTGATTCCTGCCAAAAGTTGCAGCGCTTCCAAGCTTTTTAGAGCCTGTGTCATTTACAAAACCCAGCCCTTTTCTTATAGGTTAGTTTCATCACACTGGCGGTTTGGCTTTGGACAATAAAGTGCTTCCCACAACGCACCTACAGCTTCCGCTCTAGTGATGGCGCCGCACTTCCTGTGCGGCTCTGCTGCCGCCTCAAGCTGCTTTCTAAACTTGGGCCAACACTCAATATAAACTAGCTTTAGGTTTCTCATATTTAGGGAGTGATTTAGGAAAGTCTCACCAGAAGGGATCATTGGTTTCATGCTTCATTAAGAGGAGCCACGGAGATCAAACAGCAACCACCTATTTGAAAGTTGTATCTCAAAAGACTTCAGTAGAAACATTTGCCAAGGGGAAGAGTCAAAGTCTGTAAAACATTTGAAGAGATTTATTCTGATCCAAATAGGAGTGACCAATGGCCCAAGACGCAGTCTCAAGAGGTCCTAAGAACATGTGCCTAGGGTGGTAGCTTGGATTTATACAATTTAGGGAGATATAAGACATCAATACATGTATGATGTACATTCGTCTGTCCAGAAAGGTGGGATAACTGGAAACAAGGAGGGTGGGGGGTGAGGGGATTCCAGGTAATAAGTGAATTCAAGGATTTTCTTTTCTTTCTCTTTTTCTTTTTCTTCCTTCCTTTCTTTTTTTCTTTTTTTGAGAGAGAGTCTCACTCTGTCGCCCAGGCTGCAGTGCAGTGGCACGATGACAGCCCCGCTGCAACCTCCACCTCCCAGGCTTAAGTGATTTTCAGTTTTCCTGCCTCAGCCTCCTGAGTAGCTGGGATTACAGGCGTGTGCCATCACGCCCAGCTAATTTTCATGTTTTTTTAGTAGAGACAGGGTTTCACCATGTTGGCCAGGCTGGTCTCAAACTCTTGGCATGGTTGCTTCAGCCTTCCAAAGTGCTGGGATTAAAAGCTTGAGCCACCACACAGCCGATTCAAGGATTTTTGAATTGGCAATTAGTTGAAAGAGTTAAATTGTTGTCTAGAAACCTAGAATCAGTTGAAATGAATGTCTGGGTTAAGATAAGGGGTTGTGGACACCAAGGTTCCCATTATGAGGCAAAGCCTACAGGCAGCAGGCTTCAGAGAAAACGGTCTGCAAGTGTTTCTTATCAGATTTTAGAAAGTGCGAGACTTCTGTTGATTTTCTCCTGGATTAGGAAAAAGTCCTGGAAAGGAAAGGGGATTCTCTAGAGAATGTAGATTTTCCCCACAAGAGACAGCTTTGCCGGGCTGTTTCTAGATACAGCAAAGAAACATGTTTGGGATTAAAATATTTTGATTTCCCTCTTTGTCTGTCATGTGACGTTATGCCAGTTAGGTTGGAAAGCAATCCATGTTATCTGGTGTTAAATAAAACCCCTCTAATGAAACTTTATGGTTTATAGGGCGTGACTCCCCAGGCCCCTTATGTAGGAATTTGGGCAAGAGAAGAAAAAGGTCAGAGTTTAGTTCTCACATTTTATTTACTTATTTTTAGTTGGGAGAAAAATACATCATTAAAACAAAGTATCATTTTACTCTTTTCCAGAACTGTTTTGAATTGTCAAAGGACAAAGTTAACAGCAAATTTAAAGACCTCAACTGGCTTTACTGCAATTCTAGAATCAGGCAACACTTATTTTATTATTTATAATTTATTCCATAAAATACAATTTAACTGTCCCAGTGAGCTGAGTAGTAGAGGTTGGCTTTATAGGCAGAGAAGGACTGAAGCAGAAACAAAGAAAGAACTGGTCATTTCAAAGTCGCTTTCCTTGTAAAGCAGGGACAGAGAGAACAGTAGAAAAATGACTGATTGGTTAACATCAAGTTATTTGGGGTTAAGGATTACAACAGAGGGAATTTTCTTGGGAGTGGTAGAATGCACACACTGTAATCCCAGCTACTTGGGAGGCTGAGGCAGGAGGATTCCTTGAGTTCAGGAGATCAAGGTCAGTCTGGGGAAGGTAATGAAACGCATCTCTTAAAAAATAAATATGAAAATAAACTAAACCAGGGAGGACTTTATTATCATGCAGATTAAAACTGGCCTGTTTGGGAGATTAGCTGTTACCTCTCTCTCCTGATTTCTCAGATAACAACTTAGTTTGGTGACATGAAACTTCAGCATGGGTGACTGTTTTGATTTTTAGTCTAGTCCGTTGGGGCCTAGTGCAGGAGCTTAGTCCAAAACAATGGCCTCCTGTAATTTTTATTTAACAGAAGCAGGAACCACCAAATTCAGCATGTAATCAGACTATCAACACACACTTATCAAGCACTTGCGGGGGAAGATGCGTAGAGAAGGGTAAAAATCCTCCAAGTTTTATTTTAGTCTCCTCACACATATGTTTACTATAACACTTATTTCTTCTCAGTAAAGGAAAAGAATTATGTTTTGGGAGTCAATTTAAATTATCCACAATCAAGCCAGAAGCAGTGGCTCATGCCTGTAATCCCAGCACTTTGGGAGGCCAAAGCAGGAGGATTGTTTGAGCTCAGGTGTTGGAGACCAACCTGGGCAACATGGTGAAACCTTGTCTCTACCAAAAATACAAAAAATTAGCTGGGGTGGTGGTGCCTGCCTGTAGTCCCAGCTACTCGGGGGTCTGAGGCGGCTGAGGTGGGAGGATCACTTGAACCTGGGAGTTAGAGGTTGCAGTGAGCAGAGATCTCGCCACTGCACTCTAACATGGATGACAGAGTAAGACTCGTCTCAAAGTAAATAAATAAATAAATAATACACAATCAGGGTTTCTAAGACTTCATTCTTGAAAAACTAAGCTGCCTTTTTTTTTATACTTTAAGTTTTAGGGTACATGTGCACAACGTGCAGGTTTGTCACATATGTATACATGTGCCATGTTGGTGTGCTGCACCCATTATCTCGTCATTTAACATTAGGTATATCTCCTAATGCTATCCCTCCCCCCACCCCGATCCCACAACAGGCCCCAGTGTGTGATGTTCCCCTTCCTGTGTCCACGTGTTCTCATTGTTCAGTTCTCACCTATGAGTGAGAACATGTGGTGTTTGGTTTTTTGTCCTTGCGATAGTTTGCTGAGAATGATGGTTTCCAGCTTCACCCATGTCACTACAAAGGACATGAACTCATCCTTTTTTATGGCTGCATAGTATTCCATGGTGTATATGTGCCACATTTTCTTAATCCAGTCTATCATTGTTGGACATTTGAGTTGGTTCCAAGTCTTTGCTATTGTGAATAGTGCCGCAATAAACATACCTGTGCATGTGTCTTTATAGCAACATGATTTATAATCCTTTGGGTATATACCCAGTAATGGGATGGCTGGGTCAAATGGTATTTCTAGTTCTAGATCCCTGAGGAATCGCCACACTGTCTTCCACAATGGTTGAACTAGTTTACAGTCCCACCAACAGTGTAAAAGTGTTCCTATTTCTCCATATCCTCTCCAGCACCTGTTGTTTCCTGACTTTTTAATGATCGCCATTGCAACTGGTGTGAGATGGTATCTCATTGTGGTTTTGATTTGCATTTCTCTGATGGCCAGTGATGATGAGCATTTTTTCATGTGTCTTTTAGCTGCATAAATGTCTTCTTTTGAGAAGTGTCTGTTCATATCCTTCGCCCACTTTTTGATGGGGTTGTTTGTTTTTTTCTTGTAAATTTGTTTGAGTTCATTGTAGATTCTGGATAGTAGCCCTTTGACAGATGAGTAGATTACAACAATTTTATCTCATTCTGTAGGTTGCCTGTTCACTCTGATGGTAGTTTCTTTTGCTGTGTAGAAGCTCTTTAGTTTAATTAGATCCCATCTGTCAATTTTGGTTTTTGTTGCCATTGCTTTTGGTGTTTTAGACATGAAGTCCTTGTCCATGCCTATGTCCTGAATGGTATTGCCTAGGTTTTCTTCTAGGGTTTTTATGGTTTTAGGTCTAACATTTAAGTCTTTAATCCTATTAGGAAAAGAGGAAGTCAAATTGTCCCTTTTTGCAGATGACATGATTGTATATCTAGAAAACCCCATCGTCTCAGCCCAAAATCTCCTTAAGCTGATAAGCAACTTCAGCAAAGTCTCAGCATACAAAATCAATGTGCAAAAATCACAAGCATTCTTATACACCAATAACAGGAAAACAGAGAGCCAAATCATGAGTGAACTCCCATTCACAATTGCTTTAAAGAGAATAAAATACCTAGGAATCCATCTTACAAGGGATGTGAAGGACCTCTTCAAGGAGAACTACAAACCACTGCTCAAGGAAATAAAAGAGGATACAAACAAATGAAAGAACATTCCATGCTCATGGGTAGGAAGAATCAATATCGTGAAAATGGCCATACTGCCCAAGGTAATTTATAGATTCAATGCCATCCCCATCAAGCTACCAATGACTTTCTTCACAGAATTGGAAAAAACTACTTTAAAGTTCATATGGAACCAAAAAAGAGCCCGCATTGCCAAGTCAATCCTAAGCCAAAAGAACAAAGCTGGAGGCATCACACTACCTGACTTCAAACTATACCACAAGGCTACAGTAACCAAAACAACATGGTACTGGTACCAAAACAGAGATATAGACCAAAGGAACAGAACAGGGCCCTCAGAAATAATGCCACATATCTACAACTATCTGATCTTTGACAAACCTGTCAAAAACAAGAAATGGGGAAAGGATTCCCTATTTAATATATGGTGCTGGGAAAACTGGCTAGCCATATGTAGAAAGCTGAAACTGGATCCCTTCCTTACACCTTATGCAAAAATTAATTCAAGATGGACTAAGCTGCCTTTATTATGAGATAGTGATTTAACAAATATTTGAGTCCCAGTTGCATGCTGGGTTAGGCACTAAAAGAGATTCTAAGGTGAATGAAATATAGACCTGCTAATAAGAAACGTAATTATTCATTCTTTAATTGAGCAACATTTGCTAGCCGTGTGACCTTGAGGCAAGTTACTCAGCTTTTTGTTGTTGTTTTTTTTGTTTGTTTGTTTTTTGTTTTTTGAGACAGGGTCTCGCTCTGTCATCCAGCCTGGAATGCAGTCTCAACTTCCTGGGTTCAAGTGATCCTCCCACCCCAGCCTCCAGAGTAGCTGGGGCTATAGGTCTGTGCCACCATGCCCAGATAATTTTTGTATTTTTGGTAGAGACGGAGTTTCACCATGTTGCCCAAGCTAATCTCAAACTGGGCTCAAGGGATCCACCCACCTTGGTCTCCCAAAATGTTAGCATTACAGGCCTATTATGGCCTACTGAGTAGGCCTACGCATGGCCAACTCAGCTTTCTATAACTTGACCTGTTTCGTCGTCTGTAAAATGGAGGTAATGATGTATCTCATAGAGTCTTTATGACAATTAAATGGGATAATATTTGCAAAAGGCTTAGAACAATGTATGACACATAGGAAACCCTCATTTTTAGCTTAACTATTGCAAGAGGTTTTTATGTGCTAGGCTTGAGTATGTGAGGTATTAATGATTTGCTGTGTAACAAACTACCTCAAAATATAGCTGCTTAAAACAACAAATATGTATTATCTCATACAGTTTCTGAGGCTCAAGAGCTCTAGCTGGGTGGTTCTGGCGCAGCATCTTTCATGAGGTTACTGTTAGTGGTGGCAAATCCACACAGGTCTGCAGCAACCTCAATTCTTGCCTCCTCAGAAGAAAGAATTTGACTGAGGGGCATAAGGCAAAGGTAGAGACTCAGGCAAGTTTTAGAGCAGGAGTGAAAGTTTATTAAAAATCAGGCTGGGCGCGGTGGTTCACGCCTGTAATTCCAGCACTTTGGGAGGCCAAGGTGGGCGTATCACCTAAGGTGGGGAGTTCAAGACCAGCCTGACCAACATGGAGAAACCCCGTCTCTACTAAAAAAAAAAAAAAAAAAAAAAAAAAAAAAAAAAAAAAAAAAAAAATTAGCCGGGTGTGGTGGTGCATGCCTGTAATCCTAGCTACTCAGGAGGCCGAGGCAGGAGAATCGCTTGAACCCGGGAGGTGGAGGTTGCGGTGAGCCAAGATTGCGCCATGCACTCCAGCCTGGGCAACGAGCAAAGCTCTGTCTCAAAAAAAAAAAAAAAAGTTTATTAAAAATCTTTAGAATAGGAATGAAAGGAAGTACACTTGGAAGAGGCTCAAGTGGGCGACTTGAGAGATGAAATGTGCGGTTTGACTTTTTGACTTAGGGCTTTGTATGTTGGCATGCTTCTGGGGTCTTGTGTCCCTTCTCCCCTGATTCTTCCTTGGGGTGGGCTGTCTGCACGCACAGTGGCCTGCCAGAGCTAGGGAGGGGAGCATGCTCAGTGTGTTCACTGGCATTGTATGCATGCTTGCTTGAGGTGTTCTTCCTTACCAGTCAAATGTTTATAGAAGGTCATGTATCAGTTAAACTGCCATTTTGCCTCTTAATGTGCATGCTTGAGCCCACTTGCCCAATTCCTGAGATCTTATTGGGAAGCTGCTAAGTTTCTGGTGTTTGTGTTTATTGGGAGACTTTCTTTCCCTGGCACTGGCTGCAACCAATTATTATTTTAGAGAGACAGTTTAATAACGGCCTGACCATCACCTGATGGTTGCCTGACATTCCTGTTGTGGGAGCCTCTCTCCTGCTCTGCTCATGTCTGACTAGCTATTTACTGTAACATTTCAATGAGCTTGTTGACTGGGGCTGAAGTCATGGAGGGGTTGGAGAATCTGCCACCCAGTTCAGTGGCTGTTGGCAGAGGCTTCAGTTCCTTGCCACTAGGTCTCTCCATAGGGCTGTCCAAGATCAGGCAGCTGGCTTCACATATAACAAGTGATGGTGTGGGAGGGCAGAGAGAGACAAGATAGAAGCTGCAACTGCTGCCATATTCTGTTCAGTAGAAGCAACTCACTAAGTCCAGGCTATACTGAATGGGAGAGGAATTAAACTTGAAGAGTATCAAGTAATTCATGGACCTATTTTTAAAACTGCCACAGGTATGGAAGGAAAAGTAAGGGTTATCTAAGTAGACAAGAACAGATACGATAGGCAAAGGGTGTAGCGGAAACAAAGGAATAGAGATAATAAGAGAATTACATAGAATGCACTCTAGCATGGCTAGAGAATTAAGGTGATTACTTCTTCCCATTTTATTTTATTACCATTATTATCATTACTATTTGGAGACAAGGTCTTGCTCTGTTGCCTGCGCTTGAGTGCAGTGGTGTGATTAGGGCTCACTGCAGCCTCAACTCCTGGGCTCAAGCAGGAGCCCAGCTAATGTCTTTTGTAGAGACAGTCTCACTATGTTGCCCTGGCTGGTCTCAAACTCCTGGTCTCAAGCAGTCCTCCCACCTCAGCCTCCCAAAGTGCTGGGACTATAGGTGTACACCACCACACTCAGCCTCACTTATTCCCATGTTATTTCTTTGCTTGTTTGTTTTTTGTGATGGAGTCTCGCTTTTGTTGCCCAGGCTGGAGTGCAATGGCACGATCTTGGCTCGCTGCAACCTCTGCCTCCCGGGTTCGAGCTATTCTGCCTCAGCCTCCCAAGTAGCTGGGATTACAGGCATGCACCACCATGCCCAGCTAATTTTGTATTTTTAGTAGAGATGGGGTTTCACCATGTTGGCCAGGCTGGTCTTGAACTCCTGACCTCAGGTGATGCACCCACCTTGGCCTCCCAAAATAAAGTAATTTTCCCAATATATATAATTAGTAGATGGCAGATCCAGGGCCTGAAACCATATTTCTGATTATAGAATCTTTGATTTTATCTCTATGTTGGGGTTCTCCTGAGAAACATAGCCAACAGAGAGGGTGGGTGTGCCTGTGTGTGGAGAGAGAGAGAGAGAGAGAGAGAGACAGAGAGAGAGAGAGATTTATTTTAAGGAATTGGCTCATGCAATTGTGGAGGCTTGGTAAATCCAAGATCTGCAGTCTAGGCTGGAGACCCAGGGAAGAGTGGCAGTTTCGAGGCCATAATCAGTCTGCTAGCTGAATTCCTTCTTGCTCAGGGGAGATCAGTGTTCTATTAAGATCTTCAGCTGATTGGATGACACCTACTCTTATAAAAGGTAACACGCTTTACTCAAATTACACTGATTTAAACGTTAATCTCATCCATTAAAAAAAATAATAAAATTAAAAACATCTACTCAGAAACTCCAGAATGATGTTTTACCAAGTATCTGAGCACTGTGGCTCAGACAAGTTCACACATGAAATTAACTGTCTTACTACCTTATACAACAATGACGATTTACAGTTCAGACTGCAAAGGTCCTTGAATGCCATTTTGTTGGATTTGTGAAAATTAACCAGTGGCTCTCTAAGAGATTTGACCTTCATCATCTGATACTGGCAGCAGGAATGAGGTGGGGTGGGTGTCCTATAGAATAGTTTAATTTCTTTAGGGAACGTGTGTTGGAATATTTGCCTATCATGCTTGATTTTCAATCTTATTTTGACACATGACAAATTGGATGTTTTTTCCTTTCAATACTTTTCCTTTTGGTCCACATATTTTTAGTAATTAATCATTTTTTATACATTTTACATATCTCTTTTTTCTTTTTTGGGGGTGGAGAGACAGGGTTGCTCTCTGTCGCCCAGGCTGGAGTGCAGTGGCAAAATCTTGGCTCACTGCAATCTTGACCTCCTGGTCTCAAGTGATCCTTCCACCTCAGCTTCCCAAGTAGCTGGGACTACAGGAACATGCTAATTTTTGTAGAGATGGGGTCTCGCCATGCTGCCCAGGCTGGTCTTGAACTCTTGGCCTGAAATGATCCTCCTGCTTTGGCCCCCCAAAATATTGGGATTACAGATATGAGCCACCTCACCCAGCCATTTCATGTATTTCAATATAATGACTTAGATTTCAAAAATATTTTTCTTTGGCCGGGTGTGGTGGCTCACGCCTGTAATCCCAGCACTTTGGGAGGCCAAGGCAGGTGGATCACCTGAGGTCAGCTGGCCAACATGGCGAAACCCCATCTCTACTAAAAATTCAAAATTAGCTGGGCGTGATGGTGGGCGCCTGAGGTCCCAGCTACTTGGGAGGCTGAGGTAGGAGAATCGCTTGAACCCCAGAGGTGGAGGACATAGTGAGCCGAGATCGTGCCACTGCACTCCAGCCTGAGCGACAGAGCAAGACTCCATCTCAAAAATATATATGCATATATATGTATACTTTTTTTATTTATTGTATATTCTCTCCTATTTAGTCTTTCTTAACTTTAACTTTTTCTTTCTCTTTGAGGCCTTATTTCAAGGCTTACTTTTAGATATCCCTTCTACCAAAGTGCAATGTGAATTTAGTAAAGATGACAGAAATGTAGGTGAGAACTAAAGGACCCAGTTTGTAGACCATCTGGACTAGGAGATTCAAAAGGTATAAATATTGTTCAAGCTTCATTTCTTTGCAGGCAGTGCATAAAAGAAAAGCTATTTCAACCTTGATGCTGGAGAGATTTCTCTCTGTAGCTAACATAGAACAGGAAACCTTAATATTTTTCTTGCCTCAGAATTTAAAGTCACATTGGTCCCAGACTGTTGTTTTGGACCACTTGAAACAGCAGGAGAAAACATGTAATTGGGAGTGGGCTGGAGAATGTTATGAGGCCACCCAAAAGTGATCTGGATTATAAATCTATGCATACACCCTATTAGGAGAGAACAGGAAGCAGAATCTAGAAAACCAGTAGAGCAAAAGTTCTGATAAGCTAGAAGAAAAAGCAGAACCGGACTTGCAGAGTAAATGGGGGCTGAGACCTCATAATAGAGTGTAAAACAGAGTGAAAGGATTGGGAGCTAGTTTTATGGTCATATCCATATTCTGGTCAGTTGTTTTGTGGAAACCGCAAAAGGGAGGGTGAGCATCAGATGGTTAGTTAAAATCAGCAGTGTAGCCATTGTTTTGAAAGGGCTGGTTTCTGTTTTGCCTGTAGGGAAGGAAGCCTGATGGTGGTTAGCAAGGGAGAGGGTATAAGGAGTGGGATCTCCCATTGCATCATGGCCCTGGGAATGTAGTTTTAAGGTTTCTCTGTGGTCCTCTTGGCCAAGAGGGGGTCTTTTCAGTCACTTGGGGAGCTTTCCAAGAGAAGATTTTGAAAGTTTATTCATCTTTTTGTTTTTAATAAAATTAAACCATCTTGGAAAAATAGTTTCTCCTATTTTACCTTGAAAGATTGCCAGGTGTGGGCATTCTGTGAATTCTCTAAGTAACACATTCCAAAGGAATTTTCTTCTCCTTTTAATTGTGTTCCGGAAGCTATTATTAATAGGTTACTCATTTGAACTGTATGACAGCAGGAAGTAAGACTCAAACATCTAACCACACTAAATAACTCTTTGGATTAACCCATGTAGAAAATGATCAGCTAATTTTGACTTAAATCTTGCTTATACTAATGACCACTTGCATTTTGAAGAAAAAAATTAATCATATTCCCAAATCCACTACTCTAAAGTATGAGATAATTTCTATTCCAGAATCTTTTTGTTTTTGTTTTTAAGACAGAGTTTTGCTCAGTTCCCCAGGCTGGAGTGCAATGGTGTGATCTCCACTCACTGCAACCTCTGCCTCCTGGGTTCAAGTGATTCTCATGCCTTAGCCTCCCGAGCAGCTGGGACTACAGATGTGAGCTTTTTTTTTTTGTATTTTTAGTAGAGATGGGGTTTTGCCCATGTTGCGCAGGCTGGTCTCAAACTCCTAGCCTCAAGTGATCTGCCCGCCTCAGCCTCCCAAAGTGCTGAGATGATTATAGGCATGAGCCGCCACCCTCAGCCTGTTCTATTCCAGAATCTGAAGTGTCTTCTGAACACTTGAGGATAAGGTAAGGTAAAGACAAAAACATAACGGTGGAGAAATATGGTGAGAGGAACCAATCTTTATGGGGCAGAAACTTCAATATTCTATGAGATCTTTCCCTCCTCCCCAAATATCAAATATTCTCCATCATGCCTCTTAGAGAGGGCTCCCGGTCAATTTTTATAGGTTCTCTGAAACTTGGCCTCTTGACCACTATCAGGAATTTACAATATACAGGCAAGGTGTGGTGGCTCATGCCTATAATCACAACACTTTGGGAGGCCAAGGTGGGTGGATCACTTGAGGTCAGGAGTTCGAGGCCAACATGGCAAAACTTTGTCTCTACTAAAGATACAAAAAATAGTTGGGTGTGGTGGTGTGCACCTGTAATCCCAGCTACTTGGGAGGCTGAGACAGGAGGTGGAGATTGTAGTGAGCTGAGATTGTGCCACTGCAATCCAGCCTGGGTGATAGAGCGAGACTCCATACCCCACCCCCGCCAAAAAAAAGAATTTACAATATATATATAAATAGGCAATAAATATTAAAAGGCTGATATGAATGCCAAGTCAGTTTTTTTTCACCCAGAGAATTGCTGAGTAGAACATAGACCAGATTTCATTTGACAGCTACTCCCACATGCATTATAATACACACATCATATTCCTTACTGTAGAAAGTTACAGTTAAGGTTATAAGAACTGAATCTTGTCCATATGAAAAAAGAAAGACTATGTTAGTAATAGTATTGCTTTTATATTTATGTATAGTATATTGTTATTTGCCTTTGCCTTTAAATATATTACTATTTTGTCTCTTAAAATTGTTCAAAAACCCAGGTAGTTATTCACCAAGTTCTCGTTAGTCACCGAATTAAAATTGCATTTATAATAATGAGAATGTCAAATAGTATATACTGAATTTTATAAATTTGATATACATTTTCAACAAAAGAGCCAAGATAAAATGTAATTTTCTAAACCGATAAGGCCAGGATACTTTATCATAATGTTAAAATTATCCCTAATGTTAGGAGTTAAAGGCTAACATTAGGAAATCTTTTCAAAAGATTTTTTTGAGTAGAGGGGCTTTTTTTGTATTGAGTCAACCAATTTACATTAAACAATTCAGTAAAGTTTACAGTAATCAATACACAGTATATCCTCATATTCCACAGCAGCTTCAGAGTAGTAGTACGACAATAGGAGTTTCTGGCTCTGAGCCCCCACCTGTGTAAATACTGGCACCCCAGTTCTCCAATCTTCCCAGCACTCAAGATTCCTCTTTCTCTTGGCAGGTCCCAAAAGAGTCAACTTGATCTTTTTGACAGCCATTAAGAGAACTCTATCTCTTTGTTCCATGCCTGGTCACTTTGGCACAGCTGTCTTGCTGACACTCTTCAGATATGTGCTGACCTTGGCATGCCACTAGGGGGTCGCTGCCTCATAGTATATACTTACCAATCATCACACTCCCCCATTGCTGATGCTCGATTGAGTCCTTTCAGGTCAGTGTCTCTGTTGTTCTAGGTAATGGGGGAGTGGAGTGAAGTGGGATCCTGTCTCTGCTGGTGTTACAATCCTTTAATGGGTTTCTAAAGAGGGTCACCTTGCTTTACATTTTTATGGAGAGCTCAGTGTTAAATTTTATGTGGACACATTTTCTTGCAGTTCTTAGCTCTTATGCTCCCGTCAACTTCCGTGGTACTGGGTCAGGTAACATTTGATGTGACATGACTTCAACAACCCCTGAAAGGAGCTGGACACTTTAACTCAAAACTATTCAGGGTGAGTTCCCTGCCCACTTCAGGTCATCCCAGAGAAACCAAGCTGATCAAGAAACCAGGAGATAATGTTACAAACACACTACTCACTACTGTGGGTTCCAAGGCATTCTCCTCTTTCTCACTTTCTTTCCCTTTCCTCTCTCTCGTCCTACTCCAATTTGCTCTACTTTCTAGACTGCAGCAAAGGCCCTTTGTTACATGTAACTTTTACTTTTTAAGAGAGAAATTTATTTTCTGTCAACAAAGAAGTATAAATATAAAATTCTATTAAATAAATAATGAAGAGTCTTCATTTAATACGGTTAGTTAGGAAAGAGATAAGGGAAAAGCATTGTGCCTGAAGACAATATTTGAAATTAGTCTTTATTACTTGGTTGTCTAAGTTTCCTTTTTCCTGTCAGAAACAGTTTTTTATTTAGTTAGATCCACCAACTTGTTTCTTCAGCATTAACTGGGTTTTAATGATCTGCTTCTTACAAACATTCAATTGCCTTTTTCTCAAGCTTCTTTTCTGGGTAGGCCCCACAGAGAAGCAGCAGGGAGGAATTATATCCCAGGATGAAGCATCCTCACCAGTGCAACATCATTCCGTGTTGTATTTGCCAATAAGTTGATGACATTAGGCCTTTTGAGTAGAGTCCCCATTTCTTTTTCTTCCAGACATTAGATATTTTTCAAAGTGAATTTTAAGTACCTTTTTTAAGATCTAGACTGCAATAAATTTTTCTGCAATTAAACACAACATAATACAGTGTGTGGTTCAGACTGATGCTAGTATCAGTTGATTTTGCAAGCCCCATTTACTAGTAAAAGCTGGAGTTGTGTGACCCCATCTTATTCAATAAACAAGTATCCAAATATTTATTGAGCACCAACTCAATATAGGGCCTTGGACTGAATTAAAGTAGCAAGCTGACCACAAAACCAGGAGATAATGTTACAAACACAGTATTCCTATTGTGCAGTGGTCACAATTTTAAGGTAAAATTGGGGACAGCTATAAAAATATTTTGTGTAACAGAATGAAAAATTTCTTGCCAGGCAGGGTGGCTCATGACTGTAATCCCAGCACTTTGGGAGGCTAAGGTGGGTGAATCACCTGAGATCAGGAGTTCAAGACCAGCCTGGCCAACATGGTGAAACCCCGTCTCTACCAAAAATACAAAAATTAGCTGGGCGTGTGCGCCTGTAGTCCCAGCTACTCGGGAGGCTGAGGCAGAAGAATCCCTTGAACCCAGGAGGCAGAAGTTGCAGTGAGTTGAGATTGTGCTACTTGCACTCCAGCCTGGGAGACAGAGTGAGACTCCATCTCAAAAAAAAAAAAAATTGAAAATTTCTGCATATGTCTGGATTGAAATTACCCATGAAGTCATATAGGACTTAATTCAGAGGACATTTTTTATCTATTCCAATGTTGGGTTAGGTTTGTGCCTTAATACTCTTCAGGATTTAACTACACCAGATGCAAAGGAAGTAAATGCCCAAACCTCATAGCCAAGTTTACCATTTTCCAGTATTTTGATGTGAAATTATTCTGACATAGTAGAGTCAAATGCCTCCTACTGTTTTTCTGATAGCTCTGCTATTGACTGGATGTGTGTGTCCCCAAAATTCATATGTTGAAGCCTAATCCCCAGTGTGATGGTATTTGGAGGTGGGAATTTTAGGAGGTACTTAGGTCAAGAGGATAGAGTCCTTGTGAATGGGGTTAGTGCTCTTACAAGAAAAGATGTGAGAGAGATGATCTCTCAGCCATGTGAACATACGGCAAAAGGCACCTGTCTACAAGCCAAGAAAAGACCCTCACCAGATATCTGCTGGTGCTTTGATCTTGAACTTCTCAGTCTTCAGAACTGTAAGAAATAAATGTTGCATAAGCTACCCATTATGTTGTAATTTTGTTAACAGCAGCCCAAACTGACTAAGACAAACAAGGATCTTAGCCTTTTGGTTTTATTATGTTTAATGTTTTTGGAGATCCCCAAGTGATTTCTTCCTCAAGGGAAAATTCAAAACACTATCATCACCAAGATACTCTGTCTTGTCAATTATTTTCTGCATTTATCAATTTCCCCTTACATTTACCCTGCTTATAATTGTACCTCACCTTATGGCAGGTTCCCACTTTGGTTTTTATTTTGTTTTGTTTTTGAGACAAGGTCTCACTCTGTTGCCCAGGGTGGAAGGCAGTGCTGTGATCTTAGCTCACGGAAGCCTAGACCTCCCGGGCTCAAGTGATCCTCCTGCCACAGCCTCCCAAGTAGCTGGGACTACAGGTGTGTACCACCATGCCTGGCTAATTTTTTTTTTTTTAATATTTGTAGAGATGGATCTCACTATGTTATCTAGGCTGATTTCAAACTCCTGGCCTCAAGCAATCCTCTGGCCTTGGCCTCCCAAAGTGCTGGGATTGCAGCTGTGAGCCACCATGTCCTGTGACTTTTCCTAAGCATTGTTAGCTCTTGTCTTTATTCTAAGATCCTATTCAGATCTAGTGGATCTATCTCACCTCCCAGGACTCTGTTTATTGCCCTTGATCTAGGTTTACTGTGCAGTGATATACATATTATCTCTCTAAACATCTTCTGTGCTCTTCTCTTACTTATGTCAGGTTCCAATGTGTGTGGAGAGAATCATCTAAAAGGTCTGCATTATACTGGCCTGGAGGCATGAGGTGTTAATTAGGGTACTGGCTATGTTGTTGGAACAAGAAACTCAAAAATACAAAGATTCCCAAATGGCTCTATAACATAGAGAATTTAGCTCCTTCCACCTTGTTGCTTTCCCATGCTTAGGAAGTTGGCTTCATTTTTGTGTCTGAAAATGGCTCAACCACCACATCCTCATTCCAACCCACTTAAAGGGAAAAGAGCGAATGAAGCACCTGGCCCAGAAATTGCATATATTACTTCTGCTTACATTCCATTTTTTTTTCTTTCTTTTGTTGGGGCGGGATGGGGGGACAGGGTCTTACTCTGTTACCCAGGCTGGAGTGCAGTGCTTGATCTTGGCTCACTGCAACCTCCACCGTCCAGGCTTAAGTGATCCTCCCACCTCAGCCTCCTGAGTTGCTGGGACTACAGGCATGCACCACCACACCCAGCTAATTTTTTGTATTTTTGTAGAGATGGGGTTTCACCATGTTGCCCAGGCTGGTCTCAAATTCCTGGGGTCAAGCAATCCACCCACTTCAGCCTCCCAAAGTGCTAGAACTACAGGCGTGAACCACTGCACCCAGCCACATTCCATTTTTTTATGCAATCTTTAGCTATATTTGGCTCCAACCTTAGTATAGAAAGAGATAAAGGTATTGAGAGGACAATTAGCAAACTCTGTCTACCACATACTGTAATTTTTTGTTTTTTCTTTGGAGACAGAGTCTCACTCTATCACCCAGGCTGGAATGCAATGGCATGATCTCGGCTCACTGCAACCTCCGTCTCCCGGGTTCAAGCGAATCTCCTGCCTCAGCTTCCTGAGTGGCTAGGATTACAGGCGTGTGCCACCACGCCTGGCTAATTTTCGTATTTTTGGTAGGGACAAGGTTTCACCATATTGACCAGGCTGGTCTTGAACTTCTGGCCTTCAGTGGTCTGCCCACCTCAGCCTCCCAAAGTGCTGGGACTACAGGTGTGAGCCATTGCACCAGGCCCACATGCTGTAAAGTCATCTAGGTCCCTTAAAAATAATTTTTTAGAGGCTGGGCATGGTAGCTCATGCCAGTAATATTAGCACTTTCGGAGGCCAAGGCAGGCGGATCACTTGAGCCCAGGATTTAGAGACCAGCCTGCACAACATGGCGAAACCCCATCTCCGCAGAAAATACAAAAATTAGCCGAGTGTGGTGGCACGTGTCTGTAGTCCAGGCAAGCTACTGGGGAGGCTGAGGTGGGAGGATTGCTAGAGCCCAGGAGGTTGAGGCTGCAGTGAGCTGAGATTGCGCCCACTGCACTCCAGCTTGAGTGACAGAGTGAGACCCTGTCTCAAAAATGATAATAATAATTTTTAAAAGGCAGTAACTAGCAGTTGGTGCTTTGGCTATTCAGTTCTTGCATCCTAGTTCTCTGGAAGTTCCCACTAGTATTCAGAGCAGGGGGATGGAGGTAGTAAGAAAAATAAGATTTTTGATCTGATCTCTCTTTATGCTGTGATCCCTATGCCATTTGTCCCTGCCAAAAATGTAACCTGTGCATTGACTGTCACAAATAGCCAGATTTTGACTTTTTGATCACTTTACCTTGAATGTACATTTATGCTATAATACATTAAAGATATAACTAATCCTAGTAAGACTAGGAAGCTGAATGTATCCCTTTCTTAGGCAGCTAAAATCTCAATACTTTTGAGTGCCCTTCACTTTACTCTTTGTACACAGGGAGTCTTCTTGTTTAGGAACCTCATCACCCTAGCTGCATGCCTTATCCACCATCTCAGCAGCTTGTTCCTTTAATGCCGCCAGTCTGAGCTTCAGCATGCTGCTTGCATTCCACAGGAAGCCTTGTAGTCTTGAGCATATTCCACAGGATGTGTGCTTCCTTCCTTAACTACTCTGAAACCTGTGGCTGATAAGTACACCATTGTCTTAATGGAGATCTCTGTTGATAAGAACCAAAACTTCCTCAACACAGCTCTATGGGTGTAGGCAGGAAGGGTATTTATTGAAGCAATTCAGGGGCATATCTGATAATCTAATTTCAGAATATAGAATCCTATTGCATAGGAAGTAGTTATCCAAGAGCTACCCTTTTTGGGATCAGATTATCTCTCATCTCTGCTTCCCTAGATATGTCCATTTGTTCCTTCTCTACCTCATTCTTTTTTTTAATGCTTTTTGTGAAAACTGTCATGTATCTCATTCTCTCTGATCTTTGCAAGGTTCTCAAGGTTTGCTCTCCCATAACTCTGACCCAAGGCTTTGATTTGCCGTGGTGTCATGTTTGTCCCAATGTACCCACACATCAGAACTTCTCTGCACAATAGGAACAGCCTCCATCTTTTTATTTTGGTACAGTTTCTCAAAGGAGGACATTGAATTGGCTTACCCTGAATCAGGTGTCTACCCCTGGTCCAATCAGTTGTGACCAGGATCTTGGGTCACCTGAGACAAGTATGACCACTGTGACTGCGGGTAGAGGACAGATTCTCTTAGAATGAGTTGTGGGTGGGAAGAAGATGGTTGATGTATCTAGTACATATGTAATATTTTTTCTTTCTTTCTTTCTTTTTTTTTTTTTGAGACAGTCTTGCTCTGTGGCCCAGGCTGATGTGCAGTCGTGCGATCTCAGCTCACTGCAATCTCCACCTCCTGGTTTCAAGCGATTCTCCTGCCTCAGACTCCTGAATAGCTGGGACTACAGGTGCATGCCACCACACCTGGCTACTTTTTTTGGTTTTAGTAGACAGGGTTTCACCATGTTGCCCAGGCTGGTCTTGAACTCCTGGACTCAAGCAATTCACCCTCCTCGGCCTCCCAAAGTGCTGAGATTACAGGTGTGAGCCACCGTGCCTGGCCCTCTCTCTTTTTTTTTTTCTTTTTGACACAGTCTTGCTCTGTGGCCCAGGCTGGAGTGCAGTGGCATGATCTTGGCTTACTTCAACCTTCACCTCCCAGGTTCAAGCAATTCTCCCAAGTAGCTGGGACTACAGGTGTGCACCACCATGCCTGGTTAATTTTTGTATTTTTAGTAGAGCCAGTTTCGTCATGTTGCCCGGGCTGGTCTTAAACTCCTGACTCAAGTGATCCACCTGCCTCAGCCTCCCAAAGTGCTGGGATCACAGGTGTGAGCCACCATACCCAATCTCTTTTTCGTATTTTTAACCTCAGACCAAATTTGGGATGAGTGAAGTCAGTCCTGCAATAGTATGAGAGTTACACTTCTAGTAAGTTACAAAATACCATCTAATCAAATACCTTAATTTGTACTAGGAGTGGTTCTCCAAAGGGCACTACAGGTCAGCTGTTCCCATGACCATATAACTTGTCACCTCATCCATGCACTCATGCTTGAGAATTGGTGGCTGTAGACCCTGCTGCACTGGTATCAGTTTCTGGAGATATGCTGCATTTAGACCTCATTATTTTAGGTGTAGCCTCTTCACATCTCCTTTTGAAATTTTCCAAGGTTTCCACCATGTTTCTTTAAATTTACATGATCTGTGGATATCATTTAGAAATATAAAAATATGAATTACAAACTCACCTGCAGCAGGAGTAGATTGAGGTTTTTGTGGTGCTTAAAGCTTATACAGCTTGGGAGATTTTTTAAAGAAAAAATAATTTTAAATTATGGAGACAAAATTAGGTATGAAATTGATTCATGAGAAAAACACAAATATCTTTTAAATACATGGCTTTTTAATTTCATTGGGCATAAAAATAACATGGCAATGTTATTAAAATACAGATTTCTGGGTCCACCCCAGACCTACTGAAACAGAATTTATGAAGTCCTGGAATCTGCATTTTAGCACACAACCCCAGGAAGGCTGAATACCACATTTTGAGATAAACTAAGTAATCACTGCAGCGAATAAGACTTTAACACTATCTCTTCTCTTTTTCGAGGGTATATTTGCTTGGTGTATATGTATATACAATTATCACTGTATGAAAGAAGAAATATAAATTGTGTATACAGAGTTTATAAGTGTTTATGTAAATAGTGGAATTTGTCATAAAGTTATATTTTTACTTAGCCATTTTATAACTAGAATAAGCCACTAAACAGAAAATCAGAAACCTCAAAAGATAGTTATGAATGTCCTAATATTTCACAGGATATTTTCATTACTTGGAAGAAAAAAATGCTCTGTAGATGTCATTTTTCCTTAAGAAATAAACAGATGAATACTAAATGCAACTTAAGTAAAAAGGATAATGAGATTACTGGTGAGAAAATTACTCCAAATACTGCAATTTCTCTCTCTCTCTCCCCCCCGCCCCCTGCTATATATATATACATATATATACATATATATACACACATATATATACATATATATACACATATATATACATGTATATATATACATATATATATACATGTATATATATACATATATATACATATATATATACACGTATATATATATATATTTTTTTTTTGAGACAGAGTTTCAGTCTTGTTGCCCAGGCTGGAGTGCAATGGCGCAATCTTGGCTTACTGCAACCTCCGCCTCCCGGATTCAAGCAATTCTCCTGCCTCAGCTTCCTGAGTAGATGGGATTACAGGTGCCCACCACTATGCCCAGCTAATTTTTGTATTTTTAGTAGAGACAGGGTTTCGTCGTGTTGGCCAGGCTGGTCTCAAACTCCTGACCTCGGGTGATCCACCCACCTCGGTCTCCCAAAGTGCTGGGATTATAGGTGTGAGCCACCACGTGGCACCGCATTTACTATATTCTATGACATATAGTGTATCTGTTTTACAAAGTGCTTATGATACTTGTATCATGCATATATATATATATATATATATAGTCAAAATTTTTTTGACAAATTCATTTTAATCAAATTAGCTTTTATTTAGTGATTAGTGAATGGAGCCCCATCCTTTCTAAAATTAGAAAGGTGCTCTGATTAGCCGAGCACAGGAAGTAGGCTTTATAGGTAGAAGAAGGCTAAAGAAAGCAGAAACAGGCAGGGCGCGGTGGCTTATGCCTGTAATCCCAGCACTTTGGGAGGCCTAGGCGGGAGGGTCTCCTGAGGTCAGGAGTTCAAGACTAGCCTGACCAACATGGAGAAACCCAGTCTCTATTAAAAATACAGAATTAGCCAGGTGTGGTGGTACATACCTGTAATCCCAGCTACTTGGGAGATTGAGGCAGGAGAATCGCTTGAACGCGGGAGGCGGAGGCTGCAGTGAGCTGAGATTGTGCCATTGCACTCCAGCCTGGGCAACAAGAGCGAGACTCCGTCTCAAAAAAAGAAAAGAAAGCAGAAACAAGGAACAAAAAGAGAATTGGTTGTTACAGAGCTACTTTCCTTACAGGGTTAAAACAAAGGGGACTTCCTTATGCTGGCTCAGGTAAACTGGGCCCCTTCTAATTGGTTGCTGTGAATTGAATATCCTGTTGTTTATTTTTAGTGTTTTTAAATTTTTTTATTCAAACAGATTTTGACAGATCTATTTTTAAAAAACTGGCCTTGTTTAAAGAAACTTTGTTAATCTTATCAGTTAAGAATGCTTTTTTCTTTGAGCAATTTAATGGTTTTATCACATAATTGATTGCTACTATGCATAAAGTTTAAAACACACATATCTCTTTTTTTTTCTTTCTTTTTTGCGACAGTCTTTCTCTGTCGCCCAGGCTGTAGTGCAGTGGCATGATCTCAGCTCACTGCAATCTCTGCCTCCCAGGTTCAAGAGATTCTCCTGCTTCAGCCTCCCAAGTAGCTGGGATTACAGGTGCCTGCCACCACCCCCGGCTAATTTTTGTATTTTTTAGTAGAAACGGGGCTTCACCATGTTGGCCAGGCTGGTCTTGAACTCCTGACCTCAGGTGGTCCACCTACCTTGGCCTCTCAAAGTGCTGGGATTATAGATGGGAGCCACCGTGCCCGGCCTAAAACACACGTATCTGAAGAGATGACCTGCATATTAATTTGCAATAGAAAAAGAAATAATGGAGTTTACTGAATTAAATCACTGAACTAATTTGACAGCTTAAACTATAGTAGTCAAGGAAAATCTCTGTGGAATTCATATTTACATATTAAAACATTCCTGAGTTAAGGGGAAAAAAATAGCTTGGCTTTATAGCTTCAGGGAAATACTGCTAAGTAAATTTAGGGGACTTCCAGTGGTAGAGTAAAAGGGGGAAAACCATAGAATTATCACACTTTTCTGATAACTGGAGCTCAAACAAACTCTTGGGACATAAGCTGCATAATTCTGTCCCAAAGACTGGTTCCTCTTGAGTGACCTTCTGAGGGTCCAGGTCTTCCTGGACCTTGAAAATAAAGGGTAGAGTTTGCACCTCAGGTTGGGAATCGGAAATCAGATTTTAAGGCGTGAGGGAGGTGTAAGTCAGCCAAGGACACAGAGTTCTTCAGAACCAAGCTTTCCTGGGACATGAATCATATTTATTTTAGGCATAAAACTTTCTAGCTCCAAATGAGGGAAAATTTCTTTCTTGCTTTATAAAGAATGTCACTCTCTGCCAGAATGTTAGGAAGCTACTGAGTAGACCCAGTCCTGAGGCTCTGTGGCCCATTTGCAGAGTTCTCCTTCTTAACCTTCTGTCAACGGTCTGCCTGGCCCTATGCCAAGCCCAGCTTCTCAGTCCTGCGGTTGTGTGTAAAGGCAAAAGCATGTCTGGGGTGTAGGCTGCATTCTCCAGTGAGTTTGTTTACCTGCTCCAGGTAAGTCAATATGTCCCAAGAGAATCCTCGGGACACAGAAAGCATATCGTGCCAAGTGAATGCAGCCCTGCTGTAGGCCTGCCTCATTAGACAAAACCATAGCCCTTTGCTTCCTGAAAACGTTCCTGCATGGATTTTAAAGCTGTAACACGACCTTATTAATTTTAGTTGCAAACTTGAGCACATACAGAGGGTCTATTTAAACCATAATAAACCTATGCTACACTGTAGGGTTGTGTTCATTTATGTGGTTGCATTTTACCATAGTGTTGTAAAGTTAAATTCCAGGCTATCAAACAAAAATTTCCAAATGTGAGAAATGTGAGATCCTTTTTTGCCTTTCTTTTTTTTTTCTTTTTTCTTTTCTTTTCTTTTTTTTTTTTTTGAGGCAAGATCTTGCTCTGTCACCCAGGCTGGAGTGAAGTGGTTCACAGCTCACTGCAGCCTCAACCTCCTAGGCTCAGCCTGTCCTCCCACCTCAACCTCTTGAGTAGATGGGACTACAGGTGCACACCACTGTCAAGTGTTCGAACCAGAGCGACTCCATCTGGAGTAAGGACTATGAAAATGAGGCTGGGACTTGCTGGGCTGCGTACCCAGCAAGTTAGGTATTCCTAGCCTCTCGATGTTTACAGTTAAGGGAACAGATTGATAATGTTTACTAAACAGACCCAGACTTGGGAGTGTCCTGATATCCCGATATCTTGAAAACAGAAGCATTTTTTTTTCTTTCTGAATTTTTAATAGAGACAGGGTTTCACCATGTTGCCCAGGCTGGTCTCAAACTCCTGAGCTCAAGTGATCTCCCACGTCAGCCTCCCAAAGTGCTGGGATTACAAGCATGATCCACTGAGCCTGGCCAGTTTGTCTGTTTTTTTTTTTTTTTTTTTCATGCTATGAAATTATTTGTATATTGTAGGTACTCAATAAGTATTGAATTAATTATTTAATACCTAAAAGTCAATCTGATTGAAGTTGCTTGTATTCAAAGGATCTTAAATAATTCAAATATGTGCAACATAATCCATTTTGTTTCAAAAAATTATTTGTGCTTATAAAAAAGGCTGGAAGTATATTTTAAAAAATATTAGAAGTGATTATCACTGAAGATTGGTGTTACTGGTGATTTGAATTTCTTTGTTGGAGAAGTTAAATTATTCCTCTTTGAAGATGAAATGATTTTATACTGAAAAAACCCTAAAGACTCCACCAAAAAAAAAAACTGTTAGATCTAATAAACAAATTCAGTAAAATTACAGTATAGAAAATCATCATAGAAAAGTTGGTAGCATTTCTATATACCAATAGCAAACTGTCTGAAAAACAAGTTAAGAAAACAATCCCATACACAATAGCTACAAAAATTGAAATACTTAGGAATAAATTTAACCAAGAAGGTGAAAGATCCTTACACTAAAAACTATACAGCACTGATGAAAGAAATTGAAGAAGACACAAATAAATGGAACAATACCCTGTGTTCATAGATTGCAAAAATTAAGATTGTTAAAATGTCCATATTACCCAAAATGAACTATAGATTCAATGCAATCCCTATCAAAATGCCAATGACATTCTTCACAGAAATGGAAAATACAATCCTAAAATTGTATAGAACCACAAAAGGCACCAAATAGCCAAAGCAATCTTGAGCAAAAAGAGTAAAGCTGAAGGCATCAGACTTCATGATTTCAAAATAAGCTGCAAAATTATAGTAACCAAAACAGCATAAAAACAGACGTATAGAACAATGAAACAAAATAGAGACCCCAGAAGTAAATCCATGCATTTATGGCCAACTGATTTTCAACAAAGGCACCAAGAGCACACAATGGAAAGGAGAGTCTCTTTAAAAAATTGTGTTGGGAAAACTGGATATCCGCACGCAGAAAAATGAAATTAGACCCTTATCTCCTATCACATACAAAAATCAACTCAAAATGTATTAATAACTTAAACGTAAGATCGGAAACAATGAAACTACTAGAAGAAAACATTAGAGGAAACTCCATGACTTTGGTCTGTGCAAGAGTGTTTTGGATATTACCACAAAAGCAAAGGCAACAAGAGCAAAAATAGATGGTTAGAATTACATGGAACAAAAAGCTTCTGTACAGCAAATGAAACAACAGAGTGAAGAGACAACTTACAGAATGGATGAAAATATTTGCAAACTCTATCTCTGATAAGGGATTAATATCCAAAATATATATACAAGGAACTCAAACAATTCAATAGTGAAAAAAAAGCAAGTAACCCTATTAAAAATGGGCAAAAGACATAGAAGACATACAAGTTGCCAATAGGTATATGAAAAATGCTCAGCATCAATAATCATCAGGGAAATGCAAATCAAAACCACAATGGGATATCACCTGACACTTGTTAGCATGACTATTATCAAAAAGACAAAACATAAGCGTTGGCAAAACCATACAAAAGAATGAAATCATGTCCTTTGCAGCAGCATGGATGCAGCTGGAGGCCATTATCCTAAGTGAATTAATGCAGGAACAGAAAACCAAATACTGCATGTTCTCACTTATAAATGGGAGCTAAACACTGAGTACACACAGACACAAAGATGGGAACAGTAAACACTGGGGATTCCAAAAGTGGGGAGGAAGGGAAGGGGAGAAGGTATTATGTTCACTACTTGGGTGACAGGATCATTAGGCATCCAAACCTCAGCATCATGCAATATACCCATGTAAAAAAACTGCACATGTCTGCACATGTATCATGTACCTCTGAATTTAAAAAAATGTTGGCCAGAATATACAGAAAAGAGAACACTTATGCACTGTTGGTGAGAATGTAAACCAGGAAAACCGCTATGGAATACAGTATGGAGGTTCTTCGAAAAAGTACAAGTAGAACTATGCTATGATCCAGCAACCTCGCTATTGGGAATCTACTCAAAGGAAAGGAAATCATTATATAGAAGAGACATCTGCATCCCCATGTTTATTTCAGCATTATCCACAATAGCCAAGACATAGAATCAACCTAGTTGTCCATCAATGGATGAATGGATAAAGAAAATGTGGTATATGTACACAATGGAATATTATTTAGTCATGCAGAAGAGCAAAGTCCTGTCATTTGTGACAGCATGGATGAGCCTGGAAAGCATGTTAAGTGAAATAAGTCAGGCACAGAAGAATAAATACTGCATAATCTCACTCATATGTGGAATCTAAAAAACCTAATGGTTACCAGAGGCTTGAGTGGTTAGGAGGAGGGAGGGGATGGGGAGATGTTGTATAATTACAGTTAGAAAGTTGAGACCAGGCGTGGTGGCTCACACCTGTAATCCCAGCACTTTGGGAGGCATGCTGATTGCTTGAGTCCAGGAGTTTGAGACCAGCCTGGCCAACATGGCAAAACCCCATCTCTACAAAAAATACAAAAATTAGCCAGGCATGGTGGTGCATGCCTGTAGTCCCAGCTACTCAGGAGGCTGAGGTGGGAGGATCACTTGAACCTGGGAGGTGGAGGTTGTAGTGAGTGGAGATTGCACCAATGCATTCCAGCCTGGTCAACAGAGCAAGACCCTGTCTCAAAAAAAAAAAAAAAAAAGTCTAGAATATGCAAATAAACAGAATAAACAGAGACAGAATAGTCAAATATATATAGCAATAAATAGTAGATAAGTGATTGTCTGGACCAAGGGTTGGGAAGGAGAGAAATTGAAAATAACTGCTAATAGTTATGGAGTTTCTTTCTTGGGTGATGAAAATGCTCTAAAATGGATTGTGGTGATGGTCATCCAACTCAGTGACATACTAAAAACCACTGGATATACACTTTAAATGGGTGAATTATATGTGAATTGTATCTCAATAAAGATGCCATTTTCTGTTTTTTTATTTCAACTTTTATTTTGATACAGGGGGTCCACGTGCAGATTTGTCACATGGAAACATTGCATGATGCTGAGGTTTGGAGTGTGACTCCAGTCACCCTGGTAGTGAGCATAGTATCCAATAGGTAGTTTTAAAAAAATTTTTTTTTCTTCTTTTTGAGATGGAGTCTTGTTCTATTACCCAGGCTGGAGGGCAGTCGCGCAATCTCGGCTCACTGCAACCTCTGCTTCCCAGGTTCAAGTGATTCTTGTGCCTCAGCCTCCCGAATAGCTGGGTTTACAGGCGTGTGCCACCACGCCTGGCTAATTTTTTTTATTTTTAGTAGAGGTGGGGTTTCACCATGTTGGCCAGGTTGGTCTCGAACTTCTAGGCTCAAGCAATCCACCCACCTCAGACTCCCAAAGTGCTGGGGTTACAAGGGTGAGCCACCGCCCCTGGCCTCCAATAGGTAGTTTTAAACCCACTCCTGCTTCCTCCACCCTCTGGTAGTTCACAGTGCCTATTGGTTCCACATTTAAGTCCATATGTGTGCTCAATGTTTAGCTTCCACTTCTAAGTGAGAACATGCAGTATTTGGTTTTTTGTTCCTGTATTAATTTAAATAAAGCTCCTTTTAAAAAGCAAATACATTTTCTTCTTTGGTTATAATACTTCTGGAATTTTCTATAGTAACCATATATCATTCTTGTAATCAGATAGAAATAAATACCTTTAGGGCAGGCACGGTGGCTCACACCTGTAGTCCCAGCACTTTGGGAGGCCGAGGCAGGCGGATCACCAGGTCAGGAGTTTGAGACTAGCCTGGCCAACATGGTGAAACCCCGTCTCTACTAAAAATACAAAAATTAGCTGGGCGTGGTGGTGGGCACCTGTAATCCCAGCTACTTGAGAGTTTCAGGCAGGAGAATTGCTTGAACCCGGGAGGTGGAGCTTGCAGTGACCCAAGATCATGCCATTGCACTCCAACCTGGGCGACAGAGCAAGACTCCATCACGGAAAAAAAAAAAAATAGAAATAAGTCCCTTTATTTTTATTTATTTATTTATTTATTTTGAGATAGGCTCACTCTGTTACATGCCGGAGTGCAGCTCCACAGAAGCCTCGACCTCCCAGGCTCAAGTGATCCTCCCACCTGTCTCCCATGTAGCTGGGACTACAGGCATGTACTACTATGCCCAGCTAATTTTTAATTTTTTTGTAACTTTCTCAAATTTAAATTGAAAAACATTGTTTTTAAAATTTTTTGTAATTTTTAAAAACTTAATTTTGTAAAATTTAATTTTTTTTTTTTTTTGAGACAGAATCTCACTCTGTTGCCCAGGCTGGAGTGCAGTGGCGTGATCTCCGCTCAGTGCAAGCTCCACCTCCCAGGTTCATGTGATTCTCCTGCCTCAGCCTCCCGAGTAGCTGGGACTACAGGTGCCCACCACCATGCCTGGCTATTTTTTTTTTTTTTTGTATTTTTAGTAGAGATGGGGTTTCAACATGTTAGCCAGGATGGTCTCGATCTCCTGACCTCGTGATCCGCCCGCCTTGGCCTCCCAAAGTGCTGGGATTACAGGCATGAGCCACTGCGCCTGGCCAAAATTTAATTTTTAAATTTTCTATAGGTCTCAGTATGTTGCCAAGGCTGGTCTCAAACTCCTGGGTTCAAGCAAGCCTCTTGCCTTGGCCTCCCCAATGTGCTGGGATTACAGGTGTGAGCCAACAGGCCCAACAAGAGTATCTTTATTTTTAAAGTACTGACTAGTACCAACCAGTCCTAATAAAGCTCAGCATTCTTTTTCATCTCTTGGCTCCCCCCCCTTTTCTCACAGTGGCATTGCCAAACCTTTTCTACTCTTTCTTAAGAATTTGTGCTGGATTAATTCCCCATCCCTGTCTACTCTGCTCTGTGCCCTAGGTATCTCATCATACAGATTGCTACAACCTGGCTCCCTTGCCCTCTAGCTTCCAGATGGGTTCAGCTATTGGCTTTAGCTGAAATCCTGAGGATGAGAGGAGAGTGAGGTCACATTATTTATTCCTGTAGCTCCCTCCCTGTCAGCTTTCTACAAATTGGCTATATCCCTTTATCTAAAGGCCATAGATCCCGTCTTCTTCAAAGCTTTCCCTGGGTCCCAGTGACTGCTTCCTCCTCTTGCTTCTTCGGGCTTAGGGATGGTACCAGTTACCTACTATTACTTGTTATGGGGTAATTCATTATTTCTTATATTATTCCTCATCCTTACTCACAATTCTATACAAAATCTGTTCAAATTCAGTGTTCCACATCTTTTCTGTCGGGTTCACCACCAAGACAGCATTCAAATCCATCTTCTTCCATTCACTGTCAGCAAATGACCTTGCCTCATTCTTTATTTTTACATGAAAGGTTGAGGCCTTCCTCAAATGGCTGTACAACATCAGTTCACTAAAAGTAGTCTATGTAGGGCCAGGCACAGTGGCTCACACCTGTAATCCCAGCACTTTGGAAGGCAGAGGCAGGCAAATCACTTGAGGTCAGGAGTTCGAGACCAGCCTGGCCAACATGGTGAAATCCCATCTCTACTAAAAAATACCTACTAAAATTAGCCGAGCATGATGGTGGGCACCTGTAATCCCAACTACAGGGATTATGAGGCGAGGAGGCTGAGGCAGGAGTATCGCTTGAACCCTGAAGGCGGAGGTTGCAGTGAGTCAAGATTGCGCCACTGCACTCTAGCCTGGGTGACAGAGGGAGACTCCGTCTCAAAAAAAAGTAGTCTATATAATGGCCTGCTCTCTCTTCTTGATCTCTCAGAGCACAGGACACAGCTCGTTCATGGCAGGGCACTACCCTGATTTCCTCTGACCTAGAAGGACATCTTTCCCTCATTAGCTCTTCTCCCCTCTTGCATACCTTAACTATGGATGCTGCTGAAGTCTGAACCTTGGTTTGCCCTCATGACAAATTTTTTTTTAAACAAAGGTTTATCAGTTTTTTACCACTTTATTACTTTTATTCAGGTAATTTTTCAAACATATACTTGCTGGCCTAATCATTTAACTAAACTCCAGTCCTTTATCTCTTCAACCAGATGCTACATATTTTACATGGATTTCTAGTTGTCTCTTCAAACCCAGTATCACTTCATCCTTCCTCTCATTTTCCCTCCAGTTAGATTTTCTCCCATTATGTATTTTTCTTTTTTGGAATTCAGATTTATTGATTTCCATCATATTGACTTTAAAAATGGCATGAAGCTGACTGCAAGAAAGGGAACTGGTCATTTTAAGTTAAAATTAAGCGAATCGTGAAAGTACATCACCTCTGGCTTCAGTCACCACCTCGCCTTAGATTGAGTATAGATTTTTTGTGAACAAAGTTCTAGAACTCTGAAATCCAGGGATGCTGCAGGCCTCTCCCCGCAATGTCCTTCACTTTGGGTCAGCCTCCTGGGCCAGAGGTGAAAGTGCTTTCAAAAATACTGCCATTTCCCCAGCACAGTCTTTGATTGCATCCACATATTGAGTTGGAACCCAGTACACCCATTAGTCAGTAGTAAGAGGCTTTCGTGGGGCCCAACTGAAACCCATCATGTGGTAGTCTTCATGTCCTTCCATATGTTCACTGACCACATTTTTTATGGATCCCATGGGCAATTTCTCAGTCAGCTCTTTACTGCCAATCCACAGTTGGTGTTGTTCTAACTTCAAGGTGAATCTCACTTTTCCTCCGGACTTATTGTACATGCTGGGCAGGGGTACCTTTTGTAGGTGCTCCTGGGCCCCCTTAACAGATGGCATCACATCTTCGGGTTTTCCTTTATCCAACGCTTTCCTGTGTTGTTTCTGCCTGCAGAGAGGCTCCTTCTTGTTGTCTTTGGCCTTTGCATCCTGCTGCGCAGCATCTTTGGGTGTGTTTACTGCTAAAACATCATTGATGGTGGAGCCAACCACCATGATCTTGGCCCCACTGGTCACTTTTATTTCTCTCAATGTCTTATCCTCAGGGACGAGTCCCTTATACATGCCTTTCTGTATGGCAGGCGGGAGACCTGTAATCAGTGGATCTTCTGTTTCAGTTCGGAGCCTGTGCTGTCCAGGGGGAACTTCACGTCGTGCTTGGTCTTGTTCCAGATGATCCTCAGGTCCACCAGCTCGCTGTCTGCGCTGCCGCCCGTGTCTTCGCCGTAGCTGACAGAAGCCTGGGACACGGGGTCTCCAGGGGCCTGGGCCGGGGCCGGCTGCAGGCTGCAGGCTGCAGGCTTCCTCGCGCGGTGCCGGAGTCCTCTGCCACCGTCTCTGCCCCCGCTCCTGCCGTGGCTTCGGCCTCCAAGCAGTTGAGGGGCCGTGCCAGCGCCTCGGTCGCCACGGTCTTAGCTTCGGTGTCCATGCCAGGTTCCTCCATGCCATCCGGGGCCCCGGCCGCTGCCATGATGATTGTGTACCAGATTTTCTCCCATTATGTATTTTTTCCAATGGTAACTATGTTCTCTTTGGCTCAAGAGTTTAAAACATTGAAATTTTGTTTTTGTTTTTTTTGAGACAGGGTCTCCCTCTGTCACCCGGGCCTGAGTACAGTGGCGTAATCATAGCTCACTGCAGCCTCGAACTCCTGGGCTCAAGTGATCCTCCTGCCTCAGCCTCCCAAAATGCTGGGTTTACAGATGTTAGTCACCATGCCCAACCGACATTATTTTTTTAATGCTTCTATTTTCTGTGCTCCTCCACTCCAATTACTTATTGAATTCCACATTTTTTCTTAAACTTATTTCTCAGAGTTCTTTTCTTTCTCACTGTTCTAATCAATGTTTTGTTTGTTTGTTTGTTTGTTTTTATCATAGGCCAAGATTATTTTCATAGTCAATTTGTCTTCAAATTCCAGGCTCCGCCTAGTCCTACGTGAGAATTAATTTTTCTAGAATATTGCTAATATCATGCAGTTGTAGAATATGGCTCCAATTATAATTACAATGTCAACAACTAATTTTCATAGAATACTTGCCATATGTTGGGTGCTATACAATTTTTTATATGGATTAATTATTTTAATCATAAGAATCCTATAAATATACAATTATACATACATTTGGAAGAATTTTAGAACATTTAGAAAACTCCCAGAATCACCTAGCTACTGGTGGTACTAGGATGCAAACTGAGCTTGAAAAGAAAAGTCGTGCTCTTAATCTTTTTCCTATGCTATATAAATTCCTCAACCTGACTTCTGAAGTGCTCCACAAACTGCTCCCCCGCACCATATAGTCCAATCTCAGCTTATGTTTCTCTCTGCATCAAACAGAGGGAGAGTTTCCTAATGCACCATAAACACACCATACTCATTCCAGTTCTTTCCCTTTCCTTTTGCACTTGTAAATTTTTTCTCCTGTCATCTGATCAAATTCTCTTCTTGAGTTAAGGAATGGCTCCAGAATAGAATAAAGCCTTCATAAAATGCTATAGTTTTTTTTTTTCTCAGAGCCTACAAGACCACTTACTGTCTGCCCCATTCATTTTCACATTCACTCATGAAGTGCTTTGGATTTTTATTTAACTGTTACATCTAAAATTCGTGTGTATTCATCCCAGAAGAAAATATTGAACATTTTTATTTGTCAGGCCCTATATAAGGGCTGAGAATACAAAGATGGGTACAATTCAGTCTCTGAACTTGACGAGTTTAATTCAAGCGGAAAGCAAAGATGTAAACTAAAATAATATACTCTGATAAGTGATAATATTGGAAGGTGACATTGCAGTGATGCTTCACTCCAATAATTGTATGACTGCAAATGTATTAAGGATAAGGGAGCCAGGTTTCTCACTGACAGAGAAACAAGTTACAATTAAAGAAAGGGAGAAAACCCTGGGAGTAATGTCACCCCAATAGCAAAGAGCCCACTAGTGCCCAGTTGTTGGTTTAGAAACCAGCAGTTTTGCTTCACTTTATGATGGGGATACATCCTGAGAAATGCATCATTAAGTGATTTCATTGTTGTGTTAACATCAAAGAGTGCACTTACACAAACCTTGATAGTATAGCCTACTGCACACCTAGGCTATATTGTATAGCTTGTTGCTTCTAGGCTGCAAACCTGTGCAGCATGTTACTGTACTGAATACTGTAGGCAATTGTAACATAATGGTAAGTACCTATGTATCTAAACATATAAAATGTACAGTAAAACTATGGTATTATAATCTTATGGGACCACCATCCTATATGTGGTCTGTCATTAACAGAAACGTGTGGCATGTGATTGTACTTAATTGATCAGTCCTCTTGTGTGTAACCAGTTCCCCTAATTGCCACCAGCCTCTCACCCTGAAAATTCCTTCCTTACCCTGCTTGGGCTATGATTCCCTACTGTGGGCCGCCATATTAGTCTGTTCTCACAGTACTATAAACAACTACCTGACACTTGGTAATTTATGAAGAAAAGAGGTTTAAGTGAATCAGTTCCGCAGGCTTAACAGGAGGCATGAGTGGGATGCCTTAGGAAACCTACAATCATGGTAGAAGATGAAGAGGAAGCAAGCAGCACCTACGTCAGAAGGCAGCAGGAGAGAGAATGAAGTGCCACACACTTGAACCATCAGATCTCATGAGAACTCACTATCATGTGAACAGCATGGGGGAAATCCACCCTCATGGTCCAATCACCTCCCACCAGGACCCTCCCTCAACACATGGGATTACAATTTGATGTGGGATTTGGGTGGAGACAGAGAGCCAAACCATATCATTCACTTCTTTACACACACACACACACACACACACTTTCCTCCAGTCGCTTCTTTACACACACACACACACACACACACTCTTTCCTCCAGCTGCTGGGGTTTCTTCAGCCTTAGCTGAATCACACCCCAGCAGGGACCACCAGTGAGGTTTTGGCGTCCCTTATGGGTTTCCTACTCACACTATGGGGACACACAGCTTGCTGGGCCCCAGTCTAATAGGTTTTGGATTGACTTACTTGGGAAGTGAACAACTAAATAGAAGGGAACAAGGGAAGGAAAGAAGAGCATTTCTAATTTTAAAAATATATTATCAGTCACATTCCCTTTTTGTATTATACTTGAACCTTTGTCTTTAATTCAGATTTTTCCTGCGAGAGATTCCCAGAAATTGAATTACTGGGTCAAATGTTATAAACCAAATAATTTTTTAATTTTTATTCCTGCCAGCAATATAACATCACTGTCTATTTTATTCTAAACAGCTTTGAATGTTATATCTAATTTTAAAGGAATTTTTGTTAATTCTTTTTTATAAATTATTTTTGGCCATTTACATTTTGGGATTTTAATATTTTTAGGTGGATATGTTAATGATATTAACACTTAGCCATATTTATTGCAAAAAGATTAATTTTTAAGCCATAACTAGCTTCTTTCGGTCATCCTGCATTTCTACTTACCTTTCTTTGCTGCCAATAAATTTTCAGGTAGGTGCACACTAAAGGGAATATTACTCTAAGAAAACATGAAATTGGGAAAACAAGTGGCCTGTTATAAAGCCATTTAAATATATAGTATAGTTTTTAAAAATTAGTTATTTGTAGATCACTATTATCCTTTTTGTTTGATAGATTTAATTTTCTCAATTTTTTTTTACTTTATATAATTCAAGGCTTTGGTGGTAATGTTATAGTACCAGTGAAATGAATTTTTCATCATTATAAAGTTTCTTTTATCTTTCATATATTATTCTAACCTTACAGTCTACTTTAATATAGTGATGCCAGTTTTCTTTTGGTTGGTATTTGCAAGATATAACATTCTTTAACCTTTTATTTTCAACCTTTCAGTATCCTTATGCTTTAGATGGGTCTTTTGTTATAAGAATCAGGGCTGGACACAGTGGCTCATGCCTGTAATCCCAGCATTTTGGGAGGCTGAGGCGGGTGAATCACGTGAGGTCAGGAGTTTGAGATCAGGCTGGCCAACATGGTGAAACCTTGTCTCTACTAAAAATACAAAAAAAATTAGCTGGGCCTGGTGGCACATGCCTGTAATCCCAGCTATTTGGGAGGCTGAGGCAGGAGAATTGCTTGAACCCAGGAGGTGGAGGTTTCAGTGAGCTGAGATTGCACCATTGTACTCCAGCCTGGGCAACAAGAGCAAAACTCATCTCAAAAAAAAAAGAAAAGAAAAGAAAAGAAAAAGAATCAGGATCCTGGCAGGAAATAAACGGGCAATTGTATTAGTCCGTTTTCACACTGCTGATAAAGACATACCTGAGACTGAGAAAAAAAAGAGATTTAATTGGACTTAACAGTTCCACGTAGCTGGGGAGGCCTCAGAATCATGACGGGAGGCAAAAGGCACTTCTTACATGGGGGCGGCAAGAGAAAATGAGGAAGATGTAAAAGCAAAAACCCCTGATAAAACTGTCAGATCTTGTGAGACTTTTTCACTACCATGAGAACAGTATGGGGGAAACTGCCCCCATGATTCAAATTATCTCCCACCAAGTCCCTCCCACAACACGTGGGAATTATGGGAGTACAATTCAAGATGAGATTTGGGTGGGGACACAGGGCCAAGCCATATCAGCAATGCACACAAGATGTTAAATGAAAAGAGTTTAATGAAGGAATTCTTGAGAGAGCTATGGACAGCATTAAGGGAACCAATAAAAGATTTTGAAATGCCCAGCCATTAGTAACAAGGAAAAGCCTTTATACATGTAGCCCTGAAGGGTCAAAGAGGAAAGAGTATTACTGGAACCTAGCAAAAGCTGTTGCTGGGAGAGGGGCCCCTGGCAAGAGGTGTGGTCTTACATAGAGATAACCACTGAAAAACTCTGGCCCAGCTGGGAGGGAAATTAGAAGAATTAATATCTTGGCTTCTGTTTCCTCCCACCCTGTGACCTTCTGCCACCATCTGCTATTGGCCAAACCCAACTAGAAGTTAAAGGACAAAGGAGCTCAGGTGAGCAGAGTACAGAGTGGGACACAAAGCCAGACAGAAGGGTGGAGAAGAGCCAGCACACATGGAGGCAGCTGATGACTGGGTTTTATTGTTGTTATCCAGTCTAATCATTACAAATTTTTAAAAGGAGCATTTAATCCATTTGCTTACATTTATTGAAATTACTAGCATATTTCTACCATCTTTTTGGGTATCATACTTCATCTGTTTTTCTTCTCCTGTCATGACCGCTTTTTGATTATTTGAGAAACTTTTCTCATTCCATTTCATTTCTATTATTTTAATGGTTACTTTAGAAATTTATTATATACTATCTTTAACTTCCTCCTAAACAACAGGAGGATCTTTGGAACATGTTTATTCTCATTATCCCTCCTCTGATATATGCAAACATTTTTCTTGGGTATTTTTAACCCAATAAGATATTATTTGTTGTTGTTTTATATAGTCACTGGTAGATTTGCTAACTTTATTTACTCATGATTTATCCTTGCATCTTAGACTTTTCATCTTTCATCTCTTTCCCTCTTTCAATCTTTTGCAATGTCCTCTATTGAGATGTATTAGTGATTAGTGATAAACTCTTTCCACCTTTCGTTTCTTTCTTTTTTTTTTTTTTTTTGAGACAGAGTCTCGCTCTGTCACCCAGGCTGGAGTGCAATGGCACAATCTCTGTTCACTGCGACCTCTGCCTCCCAGGCTCAAGTGATTCTCCTGCCTCAGCCTCCCAAGTAGCTGGGATTACAGGCACTCACCACCACACCTGGCTAATTTTTGTATTTTTAGTAGAGATGGAGTTTCACCATGTTGGCCAGGCTGGTTTTGAACTCCTGACCTCAAATGATCTGCCTGCCTCCCAAAGTGCTGGGATTACAGATGTGAGCCACCACGCCTGGCCTGCCTTTTCTTGTTTCTAAAAATGTCTTAATTTTACCCTTATTACTGAATGACATATTTTTTTTGCCACGTGTATAACTCTAGGTTGACATCTTCACAGATATTATTTTATGGTCTTCGGGCTTTCATACATTTTTGGAGTGGGGTGGGGGGAGAAGGGTCTTGCTCTGCCACCCAGGCTGGTGTGCAGTGGCACAGTCTCAGCTCACTGCAGCCTCAACCTCCTGGGCTTTAGTGATTCTCTCATCTCAGCCTCCTGAGTAGCTGGGACTACAGGTGTGCACCACCATGCCTGGCTAATTTTTGTATTTTTTTTTTTTTTTTAGAGTCAGGATCTCACCGTGTTACTCAGGCTGGTCTCAAACTCCTGAGCTCAAGTGATCTGCTTGCCTTGGCCTCCAAAAGTGCTGAGATTACAGGTATGAGCCACCGCACCCAGCCCATCCATTTCTTGAGAAGTCTGCTATCAGCCTAATTGTCGCTCCTTGGAAGGACAGATTTTAAAATATTTTCTTTGTTTCTGGAATGTTGCAGTTTCACATGATATGTGTAGGTGTGGATTTCTTCTTATATATCCTGATGTAAATTGGGAATTCATGGATTATTCTTAAACTATTGATTGGTACCTTTCCATTGGTTCATACAAATTATCAGATCTTATATCTTAAAATATTGCTTCTAACTCACTTGTACTCTCTCCTCTTTGGAACTTTGAATAAGTATATATGGGAGCTTTCTTTCTATCCTCCATTTTGTTTAACCCCTTTTCATATCTTCCATCATTTTGACTATGCTGCATTCTATATAATTTCCTCAGGTCTACCTTCCAGTTCATGGGTTTTTTGTTTTGTTTTGTTTTGTTTTTTTGAGACAGAGTATTGCTCTGTCACCCAGGTTGGAGTGCAGTGGCGCGATCTTGGCTCACTGCAACCTCTGCCTCCCAGGTTCAGGCAATTCTCAAGCCTCAGCCTCCCGAGTACCTGGGATTACAGGTGCCCACCACCACACCTGGCTAATTTTTGTATTTTTAGTAGAGACGGGGTTTCACTGTGTTGGCCAGGCTGGTCTCAAACTCGCAACCTCAGGAGATTCATCTACATCAGCCTCCCAAAGTGTTGGGATTACAGGCATGAGCCACTGTGCCTGACCTCAATTCATATTTTTAAACACTTCTTTTATTCCTTTACATTGTTATGTGCTGAATGTTTGTGTTTTTGTCTCCCCACTCCCAAATTAATATGTTGAAATCCTAACCCCCAATATGATGATATTAGGAATGTCTACAGAAGGCATGCAAACTAACTTCTCTAATTTCTCATGGTTTATTCACAAGAGTGGTCACCACCCCCCCCAACTTTTTACAAGTCAGCAGCACTTATTAGGCACTATCTTACTTATGTTGTATCCTGCCTGCTTCCAAAGGGCATTTCAGGATGCTTACAGGGAATACACTTCATCAACATGAACCATCCTGTTTTGTTGAAGTTTTGGGTCTCATTGCTCATCACTGTGAAGGAGCAAAAAGCCAGGGCTGATCAACTGGACCAAGTTGGTCCAGTTGGTGTTCTACACCATCAACCTGCCCAGTGAAGCAAATGGAGACCTGGTGTCTTCAAGTAGCAGCATCCAGCATTTGGGTGAATCAAGTCCAGGAATTCACTTCGTGTATCCTATTTCACTGAGTTATTTTTTTAAAGGGGCATTGGTAAGCGAAATAAATCTTTCTATATATGGAAGAAACATTGGGAGGAATTTTCAAATTCATAATTATGAAGACTTCTTTACAGATTTACCCAAAGACTTTCTTCCTAACTTTAAAATTTTTAAATTACATGTGAAGTACCTGGGTTTAAGCCATTCTCCTGCCTCAGCCTCCCAAGTAGCTGGGATTACAGGTGTGTTCCACACCCGGCTAATTTTTGTATTTTTAATAGAGACGAGGTTTCGCCGTGTTGGCCAGGCCAGTCTCGAACTCCTGACCTCAGGTGATCTGCCCGTCTTCGCCTCCCAAAGTGCTGGGGTTACAGTCATGAGCCACCATGCCCAGCCTCTGGAGGCCTTTTCTTTGTGGTTCTGGAAAGTGTGGAGGAGAGCAAGTCCAGCTCTAGGCACCTCCACACATCTCTTTCTGTGTTCTTCCCTGTATTAGTCAGCAGAGGGTGTGCTGTGTTGCAGCAGTGATCAAATTAAAACCTCACTCAACTCACTCATGCAAAGTCTGCTATAGGGACAGCAGCTTTCCAGGGAAGCTCCCTTCCAAGTGGTAATGGAGGGATACAGGTTGCGTCCATCTTAACAGCTACTGTACATGGAACACAGGCTTTCAGGGACACTGAAGCAGGGGATGAACTCACACATGCTCTTAACTGCCATAGGCTGGAAATGACACACATCACTTTTACTCCCAGCTCACTGGCTAGAGCTCATCACACGGCCCCAGCTTAACTTCAAAGGAGGTGCTAGGGCATCTTCCTTTGTGTCCAGGGGGAAGAGGAAAACCTCTTATGATGAGCACTAGTAAATTTCTACCATATTCCCACTCCTCTAATGTTCACCCATGCACCCATGCAGTGATGACCCCAAGGTCTTCAGCTTGTTTATGACTATCTCTGTACCCATTCCTGAGGACTAACCCTAGCAGTAATGAGACAAGATAATTCCCTTGACCTTGATCCCCTTCATGGGTGGGAACTTGAGTGGCTCGTTTCACTCAGCCCACTGTTGGCCACTCCTCATGAGAGGGGGTGTACAAGCAAGCGAGTGCAGGAACCAGAGGGAGCAAATGCTGGAACTGGCTGATCACTCCTCTCTGGCAGGAGCAGGCTCTGTGTGGGCCCTGCAGCAGCATGCAAGCCCCTGCCCTGGGTTCTTGTCCAGCATCCAGGAAGAATCAGGTCACACAAACAGATTGAAGGGTAGTGTGTGTGGAAGATTTTATTGGGTGATAAAATTGGCTCTCAGCAGGATGGGGAATTGGAAAGGGGATGGTGTGGGACCTTTCCCTGAGGCCGCACTGTGTGAAGTTAGCCGCCTTTATCAGTAGCCTCCCATGCTCAGTTGCTGCTTCTCTGATCACGGCTCAGCTGCTTATACCCCTGACCCTCAGCAGCTTGTGTTGCTCTGCCAGCTGAAGTCTTTTTATGGGCACAGGATAGGGCTGTAGCAGGCCAAAAAGGCAACATTTGGGTGGAAAAATGGGGTCAGCTGTTTTTACTTAGGACTGCAGCATTCCAGGCTTAAGGGTGGGATTTAGCCGGGAGCCCAGCCATTCTGTATCAGTAAGTTCTCTGAGACAAGTTAGAGGCTAAGAAAGGAGAGGGTTTGGAGAGTGAGGATGACATACAGAAGGGATCTAAGTCTTTCAGTTGGTAAGATTCCCACGCTAGAGAAGGAAGAAGCCAGCAGGAACCAACTTTCCTTTCCCCAAACCTATTTACCATCTGGCCTGCAGTGGTATGATAGATGGTGAAACTGCCTTTGCAAAATTATAACTGAGGAAATTATGACAGTGAAAGAAATCAGACCTAACCAACTCTATCTTGCTTCTAACCCTTAAGCTGTCCTTATTCATTTCTGGGTGGGTGTAGGCTGAACTAACTTTGGGAAGGAATTCAGTTCATGGTTTGACTCCAAAACAAAATTGATAACAGCCCTTTGCGGAAAAGATCCTCTTCTTGCCTGGGATCCGGTCTGCCTTTGCAGGAATAACAAATTAACTACAAGGTTAGAAATTACAATTTAGGGGTCATGCAGCCTCTGGCTCCAAGAGTCTGAACCTCCCCAAATTGCTCCCGGGGATAATATCACTATTTTAAAACCTAAGATCAATGCTTGAGATATTTTGCAGACCTTGCACTTGATGGATCAGCTGACACCACCCAGACCGGTAATCTGGCCCAACCAGCTCTGCCGTCATATCCAGGAACAAAAGACATTAAGAAAATCTAACTTTGACCCACTATGATTCCATCTCCTACCTGAGTAATCAGCATTCCCCACTTCCCAAGCCCCTACCTGCCAAATTATCTTTAGAAACTCTGATCCCCAAATGCTCAGGGAGACTGATTTGAGTAATAATAAAAACAGCTGGCTCTGCGTGAATTACTCTTTTACCATTGCAATTCTCCTGTCTTGATAAATTGGTTCTGTCTAGGCAGTGGGCAGGGTAAACCATTGGGCATTTACAGTGGGGTAGTGGAACTCCCCATCTGACCTTGCCGCTGTGTAATGAGGAGGTCCTGGGGATATAAGCCCAAGGTGGTTTGGGTACAGTTTACTATTATACATTTTAGGGAGACATGAAACGTCAGTCAATATGTGTAAGATGTATATTGGTCAGTCCAGAAAGGTAATGAGGATGGTGGAGGAGTTCTCGCCCATGAGCATCAATTTCTTTTATCCCCCCAAGCTTTACAGAGGTAAAACTGACCAAAAAAAGTACAGATATTTAAGGCATGTAATGATTTGATATGCATACATGTTTTGAAATAATTACCACAAAGTAATTGACATATCCATAAGCTTACATAATTACCTTTTTATTTTAGGGGTGAGGACACAAGATTGATTCTCAGCAAATTTCAAGTATATAATGTATTACTGTTAACTATAGTCATCATGCTGTACATTAGGTCTCCAGAACTTATTCATCCTGCAGAACTGAAACTTTGTACCCTTTAACCAACACTTCCCTGTTTCCCCAACCCCTCAGCCCTTGGTGAGCACTCGTCTACTCTCTATTTCAATAAATGCAACTTTTTAGCTTCCACATGTAAGTGATGTGAAAGGAAAATAGATCTGGGACTTATCACTAAGCCAGAGGGAAAAGTCAAGCTGGGAACTGCATCAGGCAAACCTGCCTCCCATTTTATTACTAAGTAAGATAGCTACAAAGATAAAAAGCTAAATACTTCCCTCACAATTTCCCCACAAGGAAATTACCTGTGGGCCACCAGGTCTTTACCCTAAAACAGTTCTGTTGAATTTCACTTTGGCAATGTAAATTGACGGCTTATCATCACAGGAGCAAGAAAAAGGACAGAACTCAAAGGCATCCCTCTGCTCACCTGAGATAAATGCCTGTCTGATTTGCCTCCTCTGTCCCATTGTTTATGTAAAAATCCAGATTCACTGAGCCAGACTAAGGCTTAAATGACAATTCTTCTACCCCCTCTCACACGTAAGTTGTGTATTCACTGAAAGGCTCATCAAAATCCCAGAAGAATGCAACTGTTTGTTTCCTGTCTACCTATAACTTAGAGCCCCTCCCCACTTCAAGTTGTCCTACCTTTCTGGACTGAACGAGTATACATCTTACACATATTGATTGATGTTTCATGTCTCCCTAAAATGTATAAAAGTAAACTGTACCCAAACCACCTTGGGCTCATGTCCCCAGGACTTCCTGAGGCTGTGTCACAGGTGTGTCCTTAACCTTGGCAAAATAAGCTTCCTAAATTGATTGAGACAGGCCTTAGATACTTTTGAGTTAACAGTGATATCATATGACATTTATCTTTTTATGACTGGCTTGTTTCACTCAGCAGAATGTCCTCTAGGTTCATTCATGTTGCTGCAAATGGCAGGATTCCCTTCTCTTCTAAGGCTGGAAAATATTCCACTTGTGTGTATTCCAACATGTATTCATTTGCATTCATATATAAGTATATATATTCATTTATCTGTCGATGGACACTTAGGTTGACTCTGTGTCTTGGCTGTTATGAACAATGCTTCAGTGAACATGAGATTGCTGGTATCTCTTCAAGATAGTGATTTAATTTCTTTTGCATGTATACCCAGAAGTAGAACTGCTCAATCATATGGTAGTCACATTTTCAGTTTCTTGAGGAACCTCCATAGTCTAGAATAGCTGTACTAATTTACATTCCTGCCAACAGTGTTCAAGGGTTCCCTTTTCTCCACATCCTTGCCAATAAATGTTATCTTTTGAGCCTCAATATCTGAAGAGGGGAATCTGATTTCTAGCTAGTCCCTGAGAGAATAAACAACAATGTAGGGAATTTTTGGAAATAGGGAAGATTTATCTTTCATTTGTTTGTTTGTTTTTGAGATGGAGTCTCGCACTGTTGCCCAGGCTGTAGTGCAATGGCACGATCTCCGCTCACTGCAACCTCCGCCTCCCAGGTTCAAGCAATTCTCCTGCCTCAGCCTCCCGAGTAGCTGGGATTACAGGCACCTGCCACCACGCCCGGCTAATTTTTTGTATTTTTAGTAGAAATGGGGTTTCACTATGTTGGCCAGGCTGGTCTTGAACGCCCGACCTTGTGATCCGCTCCCCTTGGCCTCCCAAAGTGCTGGGATTACAGGCGTGAGCCACCGTGCCCGGCTGGGAAGATTTATCTTTAGAGGTCTGTGAATATTCTGTTTATTTGCTTCCAGAGTATCTCATACCTATTTATCTCCACCTCCCCCATGCCAGCTTTTCCTCCCACATCACATATGCAGTTATTTACACTCAGAGTGCAAATACAAACACACGTGCAGAGTCAACTTCAGAAACTCTTTTTCTAAATTGTTTTATTTTTTCTGCCAAGTCCAAACTTCGTCAGCTCTGATGGAGCCAGATGATTATTCATGAGGTAAATACCTGGTATAATTCATGGTTATGAAAGCATTTATTGATTCATAGCTTAATTTATATGTAATTGATGCGCAAATGTTTTTTGTTAGGCTATTAATTTCATTATGAGTGTTTGGGCTTATATATCCTATGCAAAAAGATCTTTGTGCTTTTCTCATTGGTCTCTATTCCCCAATTTTCTGATTTCATACCTTCAGTATACCGTAATATTTTGAGCAACCTATCCCTCTCCCTCCAAAAAATAGGGCTCCTTGGACATAATCCAGCTCCCCACTCTGTGGACATGCATGGTTCCCTGAAGATTATAGACAGAGAGAAAGTGGTTGCCACACAGTTTCTCTAAGTCTAGGAGAAAGTTTGATGAAATCCACAGTGTTAAAGAGGCATTCAGAGGGCTCTGTGCTCTCTCACTGAAGCAATACGGTTACTTTGGTAGTAACCTTATGAGACTCCAACCTCAGTTCCTTTCTGCCTTTCCTTTATGTATATCTATACCGAATGAGGCCAATTTTTTCATGTGCATTAAGGCAGATATGCAAAAATGAGCTCATCTTAGGCTCCTCTTCCCTATCCACAGCAGGGTGTGCCAAGCCCAATATCTCAGTATTCTAAGATTCCAGAAACGTGTTCTGTAAACATCAGAACTTCCAGACTTCTATCTTCAGCAGGAAGGTGCTCCGCCTCCTGGGCTCAAACGATTCTCCTGCGTCAGCCTCCCAAGCCTGGGATTACAGGCATGTGCCACCACGCCTGGCGAATTTTGGTATTTTTAGTAGAGACGGGGTTTCATCATGTTTGTCAGGCTGGTCCTGAACTCCTGACCTCAGGTGATCCACTGGCCTCGGCCTCCCAAAGTGCTGGGATTACAGTTGTGAGCCATAGTGCCTGGCCAAAAATTTTTTTTAAATTAGCTAGGTGTTGTGGTGCATGCCTGTATTACCAGCTACTCAGGAAGCTGAGGCAGGAGGATCCCTTCAGCCCAGGAGAGTAAAGTCTGCAATGAAGTTTTTTCTTTTCTTTTCTCTCTCTCTCTCTTTTTTTTTTTTTTTTTTTTTTTTGATACAGAGTCTTGCTCTGTCGCCCAGGCTGGAGTGCAGTGGCGTAATCTTAGCTCACTGCAACTTCCACTTCCTTGGTTCAAGCAATTCTTCTGCCTCAGCCTCCCAAGTAGCTGGGATTACAGGCACTCCATGCCTGGCTAATTTTGTATTTTTAGTAGACGGGGTTTCACCATGTTGGCCAGGCTGGTCTTGAACTCATGACCTCAGATGATCACCCCATCTCAGCCTCCCAAAGTGCTGGGATTAGAGGCATGAGCCAACGTGCCTGGCCAAAAACATTTAACATAAAAAGTATGAAAGATGTAGTTACTCTGAAGTAAAACAGACCACTTAAGGATTTATTATTCCCCTTTCCCAACACTGTAGGACCTTTGAGAGGTCCACTGACTTCACTTGGGCCTCCAATAAGAGAAGTGTAAGGCTAGGATCTCTGGGTTCTCAAGCTACTCTTTTCACCACAAGATTACACTTCCTTCCTCTTTTACAACTGGTATGCAGAAAAGAATACATTATAGAAGCAGCTGGTGTGGTAACACAGAGTATGATGGAAAACATCACAATGTTATTTAGCAAGAGTACAAAGTAAAATCTGAATTTACATGGCTCTTTTAAGAAATTGTTTTGTAGATTTGATAAGTAGCTCTCAATATGTAATTTAAATAAATGAAACAATTTATTACAAACCTACCATATGTTAGGCATGGTGGTAAGTACTGGAGATACAAAGAATATGCAAAATGAAGTTCTCACTATCATGTATTAAAAAGGAGAACAAACCACAGTGTGTTAGACATTATTGTTGCCTAGCCCAGATCCCCCTTATAGCCTGGGCCGTTCATCCTTCAGCTGCTCATGTGCCTGGGCCAACAGCTTATAGCTGTGACTTTCTCCAGAGGCTTGACTTTGGCTAAATGGACCCACCTCACTGGAGGCTCCTGAGACATTATACCCCCTCCTCCCCAAGGGTGACCAAGGACCAACTTGTTTCTACTCTCCAACACTCTTCTGTCCCAACCCAGACTTTTCCTGGAACCATATCCTTGCTCAGCTCCTTTTTATCTGGCTCTTCCCTTTCCTTACAGATTTTTTCTAAAGAGCATTCGCTCAAAGTACAGACACTAGAACCCCTTCCTGAGGCTCTGCTTCTACAAAACCCAACCTAAGACAAGAAGTATTGCTGTAAGTCATAGATAAGTCTCCTAGACACATTGTCTAGGGAAGGATCTATAACAGATCTGTAAAAGTTTTTATATACCCCAATATTTCCTATTGAGACAGGATGTTTCCTTGATCTCCTTGACCCCCTTTGTGGGCAGGAACTAGAGTGGCTTATTTCACTCAGCCTGCAGTCCATGAACGTCTAAGTGTTAACAGCTCAGTGAAGGGTCAGGGTGACAGCCTCTTGCACCTGCCATTTTTGACACCCGAGTTCTTGTTCGGTGTCCAGGAAGAATCAGGTCACACGAACTGTGTGAAGGATGATGAATGTGGAAGACTTTATTGAGCAGTGGAAGTGGCTCTCGGTGGAAAGGGAGCTGGAATGGGGATGGTGCGGGAAGAAGGTGATCTTTCCCTGAAGCCCAGCTGTCTCTGGCTGTGCTCCCCTCTGAAATCACACCATCTGAAGCTAGCCACGTTTATCCGTTTATCCGTAGTCTCTAACACTCAGTTGCTGCTTCTCTGCTTGCCTCTCAGCAGCTTGTATCTCTGCAGGTCAGCTGCTTGTGTTGCTCTTTTCTTCTTTTTTTCCTGCCAGCTGGTCTGGTTTTATGGGCACAGGGTAGGGAATGGGGTGGGCGGAAAAGGCAGTCAATTGGGTGGAGAAATGGGGTCAGCTGCTTCCACTTAGGGCTGAGGTTCCAGGCTTGAGGGTAGAGTTTAGCTGGGAGCCCAGCCCTTCTGTATCAGGGTCAGCTGCTTTCACTTAGGGCCAAGGTTCCAGGCTTGAGGGTGGGGTTTAGCTGGGAGCCCAGCCCTTTTGTATCAGGGTCAGCTGTTTTCACCTAGGGCTGAGGGTCCAGGCTTGAGGGATACAGAACAGGAACCCAGCTGTTCTGTATTGCTATTATCTAAAGGACATTTAACATGATTGAGCTATCTCACACCTTCTCTATCTTTTCTTCTAAAGACTGAGCAATCCAGTTTTTAAAACTTTTTTTCTTTTTAATTTTTGTGGGTATATAGTAGGTTTATATGTTTATGGGGTACATCAGATACTTTGATACAGGCATGTAATGCAGCATAATCACATCATGGTAAATGGGGTATCCATACCCTCAAGCGCTTATCCTTTGTGTTACAAACAATCCAATTACACTTTGTTATTTTAAAATATACACTTAAATTATTATTGGCTATAGTCACTGTGTTGTGCTATCAAATACTAGGTCTTATTCTTTTTTTTTTTCTGAGATGGAGTCTCACTCTGTCACCCAGGCTGGAGTGCAGTGGCGGCATTTTGGCTCACTGCAAGCTCCGCCTCCCAGGTTCACGCCATTCCCCTGCCTCAGCTTCCCAGGTAGCTGGGACTACAGGCGCCTGCCACCATGCCCGGCTAATTTTTTGTATTTTTAGTAGAGACGGGGTTTCACCATGTTAGCCAGGATGGTCTTGATCTCTTGACCTCATGATCCGCCCACCTCGGCCTCCCAAAGTCCTGGGATTACAGGCGTGAGCCACCGGGCCCGGCCCAGGTCTTATTCTTTCTGTTTTTTCGTACTCATTAAACATCCCCACTCCCTATCCACCCCCACTAACCCTTCCCAGCCTCTAGAAACCGTGCTTCTACTGTCTAGCTCCATGAGTTCAATTGTTATAATTTTTAGCTCCCACAAATAAGTGAGAACATGTAAAATTTGTCTTTCTGCGCCTGGCTTATTTCACTTAATATAATGATCCCCAGTTCCATCCATGTTGCTGCAAATGACAGGATCTCATTATTTTTTATGGCTGAATAGTACTCCATTGTGTACCACATTTTTCTTTATTCATTTGTCTGTTGATGGACACTTAGGTTGCTTGCAAATCTCGGCTATGGTGAATAGTACTGCACTAAACATGAGAGTACAGATATCTCTTCGATATCCTGATTTCCTTTCTTTTGGGTATATACCTAGCAGAGGAATTGCTGGATTGTAGGGTAGCTCTATTTTTCATTTTTTGAAAAACCTCCACACTGTTCTCTATAGTGACTGTACTAATTAATATTCCCACCAACAGTGTACAATGGTTCGTTCCCTTTTCTCCACATCCTTGCTAGCATTTAGTTATTGCCTGTCTTTTGTATATAAGCTATTTTATCTGACGATCGATGATGTTGAGAACCTTTTCGCATACCCGTTTGCCATTTGTATGTCTTCTTTTGAGAGATGTCTATACAGATCTTTTGCCTTTTTTGCCTTTTTTTTTTTTTTTTTTTTTTTTTGAGATGGAGTGTCACTCTGTCGCCAGGCTGGAGTGCAGTGGCAGGATCTCGTCTCGCTGCAAACTCTGCCTCCCGGGCTCAAGCAATTCTCCCACCTCAGCCTCCCAAGTAGGTGGGACTACAGGCACATGCCACTATGCCCGGCTAATTGTTGTATTTTTAGTAGAGACAGGGTTTCACCACGTTGGCCAGGATGGTCTCCATCTCTTGACCTTGTGATCTGCCTGCCTCAGCCTTCCAAAGTGCTGGGATTACAGGTGTGAGCTACCATGCCTGGCCCTTTTGCCCATTTTAAAATAACATTATTAGGTTTTTTTTCCTATAGAGTTGTTTGAGCTCCTTATACATTCTGGTTATTAGTCTCTTGTCAGATGAGTAGTTTGCAGATATTTTCTTCCATTCTGTTGGTTGTCTCTTCACTTTGTTGATTGTTTCCACTTCTGTGCAGAAGCTTTTTAACTTGATGTGATACCATTTGTCTATTTTTGCTTTGGTTGCCTATGCTTATGGGGTATTACTCAAGAACTATATGCCCACACCAATGTATTGGAGAGTTTCCCCAATGTTTTCTCTTAGTAGTTTCATAGTTTGAGGTCCTAGATTTAAGTCTTTAATCTATTTTGATTTGATTTTTGTATACGGCAAGAGATAGGGGTCTAGTTTTATTCTTCTGCATATAGGTATCCAGTTTGCCCAGCACCATTTGTTGAAGAGACTGTCCTTTGCCTAATCTATGTCCTTGGCACCTTCATGGAAAATGAGTTTACTGTAGGTGTATGAATTTGTTTCTGGGTTCTCTGTTCTGTTCCATTGGTCTATGTGTTTGTTTTTATGCAGTACCATGCTGTTTTGGTTACTATAGCTCTGTAGTATAATTTGAAGTCAGGTAATGTGATTCTTCCAGTTTTGTTCTTTTTGCTCAGGATAGCTTTGGCTATTTTTTTTTTTTTGTGATCCCTTATAAACTTTAGTATTATTTTTCCTATTTCTGTGAAGAATGTCATTGGTATTTTGATAGAGACTGCATTGACTCTATATATTGCTTTGGGTAGTATGGACATTTTAACAATATTCATTCTCTTAATCCATGAAAATGGAATATCTTTCTTTTTTTTTGGCTTTCTCATCAATTTATTTCATCAGTGTTTTATAGTTTTCATTATAGAGATCTTTCACTTATTTTGTTTAACTCCTAGGTATTTAATTTTATGTGTGGCTATTGTAAATTGGATTACTTTTTTCATTTCTTTTTCAGATTGTTCATTGTTGGCATATAAAAATGCTATTGCTTTTTATATGTTGATTTTGTATCCTGCACCTTTACTGAATTTATTAGTTCTAATAGTTTTTTTGGTGGAGTCTCTAGGTTTTTCCAAATATAAGATCATATCCTCTGCAAAGAAGGATAATTTGATTTCTTCCTTTTCAATTTGGATGCCCTTTATTTCTTTTTCTTGACTGGTTGCTTTAGCTAGGACTTGCAGTACTTGAACAATCTAGGTTTGCAATGTGACCTTTTAGTTAATATTTCTTGGAGGAATGGATATTCTTCAGGGAATGGATTATCAGAATAGAATGGTAAATATATATGTAACTACATGAATGATATGTGTGATAGCACTTTCCCACAATTGTGTGGTCATTGAAAGCATTTTACTCAAAAAACATCTCCCCATGGTCCCTATGGAATTATAGAATAAAAACTATATACAGGTGGAGTCCCAGCACTTTGGGAGGCTGAGACAGGTGGATCACCTGAGGTCAGGAGTTCGAGACCAGCCTGGCCAACATGGTGAAACCTCATGTCTACTAAAAATACAAAAATTAGCTGGGTGTGGTGGCGGGTGCCTGTAATCCCAGCAACTTGGGAAGCTGAGGCAGGAGAATCACTTAAACCGGGGAGGCGAAGTTTGCAGTGAGCTGAGATCTCACCATTGCACTCCCACCTGGGTGACAGAGCGAAACTCCATCTCAAACAAACAAACAAACAAACAAACAAAAACTCTATAGAACGAAACTGATAGCCTTATAGTATAGGCAATCATACTTGTAAAGCTCTAAAAAGGTGTTGTGTGATTCGGCTATTGTGTTCCTTATTCATGCATTTCAACGAATGAGTTTGTGACTGCATGATAAAGAACAATATCAATGCAAATTTTCTTACTGGTGGCTCCTCCTCCTGGCCATTCTCTTTAGTCTCGCAGGCTGGTCTCTTCCCAAGCTATCATATTCTCCCCTTTAACTCTCTATTTTAGCTAAGGCATAAATATTCAATTACCATCTTAAATGTTAATATATGAGATTAAATGATTAGAGACAAAATTAAAATATTAGAGCCATCTCCTAAATGTGCCTTTCCTCCCAAACTGCAAGAGAGATGATTGCTTATTTAAAGATAAAGACAGGGCAGTAATTAAGAATCAATGGAGGTTACAAGTTAGCAGAATAATAACTAACTTTTAGTATGGCCAGCTGCTATTCTAAGAGCTTTGCCTTATTGTTTAATGTTCACAGTAACCATATGAATAACTAATATTATCAACCCCATATTACAGATGAGGAAACTGAGGCGCAAAGAGCTTAAGCAGATTTTCCAAAATCTTCCAACTACTGACTGAAGGATTTAAACCTAGGAAGTCTGGTTACGAGTTGTTACAGAGTCCATAGCCTAACCACTAACACATACTACCTTTTTGTGTGGGAAATAAAAAAGACTCAAAACTTAAGATCTTCTGAGTACAGATGTTACAGCTGACAGAGTGAGCTAGAGGGACCGACAGAATAATTTATAATCTCATCTTAGTTACTGTACTATAATTACAGACAGAATTTTAGATTAACTAGGTCAGTTTCTAGGGTGATTTACAACCTCTTCAATGAAAAGGGAGTTGAAAGTATGAGTAATACATATTAAAATACATGTAAATACCAATGTTTCCTTTTTAAAAAACAGTTCTTACTGGATGTTTTTATATTTTCATCTTAAGAGAACACAAACTGCAAATTCTAGAAAACTCTCATCTTTGAAATTTCCCAGAGAGCTTATTAAAAATGGAATTTGTTCATTGCCTAGAGTATTGGAAGGTGTTGCACAAATGCAGACTCTTTAGGATTTTGCATGTCTTGCATCTGGTTTATAATGTTATTTATTATGCAAAGAACACAGTATGATGGCTACAATGTGAAAATAGAGAGACAGTAGTTGCCAAGTAGGTCTGGAAAATATAAGACTGCCAGTTTGGAAAAAAAACAGAAGGAAAGGCCAAGTGCTTTATTTTATAGGAAAAGGTTTGCATTGTCAGTAGTGTAGGGATTGACAACTTGTCTTAATGTTATCTTTTTTTTTAAGTTGGCTGCTACCATTAGAACCACTTCTTGAAAATAAAAAGTTATGTCTAGTAAACATTTATCTTATTTAGAATGCTCAAAAATATCAGCTGTAACACAAGTTTCTTTTCTAGCTGTTTTAATGGAGAGAAAGACTATGATAAACAAATTTTGCTTGAGTGAGAGGAAAGAAACAGGTCTGGAATATGGGGCATTGTGTGGGGTATGGCAGACCTTGGTGGGGTGTCAAAAGTGGGCTCTGAGAAGCATAAAGCACTAGGCAGTGAGAAATCTGAAAAGGAAGAGATTTATCCAAATACATTTTGATATTATTGCCAGGCAACAGCAAGCTAACTTTTTGCCTGCCTGCCCACCCGCCTGCCCACCCGCCTGCCCACCTGCCTGCCTAAAGGGTAGATCTGGAATTTTTTTTCCAAGGCCATGAGAGAGAGCCTCATCTATTTGGGATCACTTAAGAGTTGTTTTGCCTAATGTGGGAAGACAAATTGTTCATGGCTTCCAGTGGACATCCCTTGGCATCAGCGAACTAATAAGGACCCCCCCCACTCAACTACCCACACCTGGTGATCCACGGGGCTAAGACTAACTCCTCCCCAACCCCACACTACCACATCATCATTTCCATTTTGTATTAGATGGTTCCTTGACTTTTCCTCCCAGCTGCAGTTTATTGTACCAAGAGTGACTATTGACCAACACTGGACCAATTTGAGCACTTACTCTACAAATTTGGAATTGAGGTGGATAAGGAGTAGAGGCAAGGATGAAGAAAGAGAAGGAGGGAGATTGATTCAATTTCCCTATGAGACAGACCAGTAATCTACACACTTGTGAGTTGTGTGTGGCCTTCTTCTGCCAGGCAGACAGGGAAACAGAGTAAGTTGGGGTGCAGGGACAGAAGAATGTGATGGTTACATAGAGAGAAACACAAATGGGAGGCACAGAGGAAATCAGGCCCACATGTCCCTTATGCTTCCATCAGATACCCCTGCAGTCATATCATAAATTCTCCTTGTTTGCTTCACTTAATTCAACTGGATTTGGTTTTTGTCACTAAGAGGCTCCCAACTAGATACACCATTTTCTCCTCTTTATCACCCTAATGCTATGAAGTTCAATTCCTTTTCTCTTTTTGAAAGAGGAGGAAAAATCAACAAATTCTTCAGCTATACAGTTCCCTTGGGCTTGTGGCCTCCATATGGATTATGGAACATAAAAACCATGTCAACTTTGTTATCTCCCATCGCAGCTGATGTTTGGAACCATTATCGGTACATACGCTTAAATTGAAAAATAACAGTTTAAAACCGAGATAGTGATGTGAAAGCACCTGGCAGGTTGCCTTTCCCAGTAAATATGATTTAGATGCCATTGGATACCAAGAACAGAGGCTCACTCAAGTTTTTGTTTTGTTTTGTTTTTTAATAGTGGGTTTTCAGAAAGATATACATAGACAAAAAGAATCTCACCTACAACCTAAGGCCTGGCATTGCAGTTCTAAGCCCTAATTTTTCTTTTTCTTTTCTTTTTTTTTTTTTTTTGAGACAATGTCACCCAGGCTGGAGTGCACTGGCCCAATCACAGCTCACCGCAGCCTCCAATCCTGGGCTCAAGCAATCCTCCCACCTCAGCTTCCTCAGTAGTTGAGACTACAGGTGCATGCCAGTATGCCCAGCTCAATGTATATGTATATGTATATGTATATGTATATGTATATGTGTATATATGTGTGTGTATGTGCGTGTGTGTGTGTGTTTGTGTGTGTGTGTGTGTGTGTGTGTGTGTGTATATTAGCTGGTCTCAAACTCCTGACTTCAACTTCAAGCCATCCTCCTGCCTTGGCCTCCCAAAGCACTGGGATTACAGGTGTGAGCTGTGGCACCCAGCCTGTAAGCCCTGAATTTTCTAGCTAATCATTCAGTAGCAAAAGTTTGCTGACCCTCCACAATTAACAATTATAGTGGGTTGGTTCCTCTTTGTCTCCACCTCTATTGCTTCTGCCTCTCCTGTCCACCCTCTATTCAGTCTCTTTTCTCTACCTCATTGTTTTCTGTTTTTTCTTACTCATTGTCTCTCTCTCGCGCGCGCCTTTTTTTTTGAGACAGTGTTTTTCCATGTTTCCCAGGCTGGTCTTGAAGACTTCTGGGCTCAGGCCATTGGCCTGTCTTGGCCTCTCAAATTGCTAGGGATTACAGACATAAGCTACTGTGCCCAGCCATGTCTCCTTCTTATAGTTTCATCTTATCACTTTTGTGTGCTGATGACCCATCATAGCTCAGACTACCCTCATTTTCTCTAAGTGTTTTTTTCCCCTCTCAGCTTGTGTGTCATCTACATCTGGCTGGTTCTTTTTTATATTTGCTCTTTTAAACTTTGAAGAGAAAGAGTCTGATTTCTCTAGATAATATCTGTTTTGGAAGAGCTCTTGCATTAATGTTCTCATAATATCCTGGTTTCTATGAGCCATTATATTGAATGTCTTCAGTCTAAAGTCATGGCTAGGAGATGATGTGGATGGTGGGTGTTATGGAGGGTCCATATGGTCTCATGATAGATCATGGCAGCTGAGTGCTGCCTCCCCAGGAGGGACCATCGACATGACTGTCTTGTTTAATATAACGTTCAATAAATCCTCCTTTCTCCCTTTCTTTCCTTTTTTATTTTCCTTTTTGTATCCAGCATAGTGATCTGGGGAAATCTCTTTTTAGAACAGGAGAGAAAGGTCCAATCTTTCACATTTATGTGGTCCTGACTCACATGCAAACTTTGCAAAAGAACACTGTGGCCTGGTATTTTTTCATTTGTCATGTGCAGCAGTTTTGAGTGGTCTATGTGAGTTTGGGGAGATCCTTTCTGGAGTCTGTGAGGTGAAAATTATTTTTACTATAATACTAAGATGATATGATCTTTTACTGTTTAACTTCATTGACCTTTGTACTCATGGTGTAAAGAAATGGTGGTTAAAATTGCTGGCATTGGCCAGGCATGGCGGCTCACACCTGTAATCCCAGCACTTTGGGAGGCCGAGGTGGGAGGATCACTTGAGCCCAGTAGTTTGGGACCAGCCTGGGCAAGACAGTGAGACTGACCCTGTCTCTTAAATTAAAAAAAAAAAAAAAAAATCTGGCATCTGAGTACGACTCAAGACAGTGGTACCAGACCATACTAGAAGTCATTGTATTTTGTCACTAGTGCAGTAGCAGTAAAAACAAAGTTTTAAGAATGTGCTTGGCAAGGCGCCATGACTAATGTCTGTAACCCCCAGCACTTTGGAAGGCCGAAGTGGGCAGATCACCTGAGGTAAAGAGTTCAAGACCAGCCTGGCGGACATGGCAAAACCCCGTCTCTACTAAAAATACAAAAATCAGCTGATTGTGGTGGCATGCGCTGGTAATACCAGCTACTTGGGAGGCTGAGGCAGGAGAATTGCTTGAACCCTAGAGGTGGAGGTTGCAGTGAGCTGAGATCACGCCACTGCACTCCAGCCTGGGCAACAGAGAGAGTCTGTCTCACACACAGAAATAGAATGTCCTTGATTTCTAAGCAGAAGAAAGGTCCTATAAGAATAAGTAAAATAAATAAATAAATAATTGTAAGCCAAAGCAAAAACCTTTTTTTTTTTTCTTGAGATAGAATCTTGCTCTGTCACCCAGGCGGGAGTGCAGTGTGATTTCAATTCACTGCAATCTCCAACTCCCAGGTTCAAGCGATTATTGCACCTCAGCCTCCCGAGTAGCTGGGATTATAGGCACCTGCCACCATGCCAGGCTAATTTTTGTATTTTTAATAGAGACAGGATTTCACCATGTTGGCCAGGCTGGTCTCAAACTCCTGACCTCAGGTGATCTGCTCACCTAAGGCAAAAAGATTGTTTTTTAAGTAGAAAGAAAGAAAAAAAAAAAAAAGCAATATCCATGATGGAGCCATAAAATTATTGATTTTATAAATCTTGACCTTGGTTACATATTTAAAAATATTCTATGTAAAAGAATAGAAAGTCTGGGGAGGCCGGGGGTGGGAGGGGGGGTGGATCACCTGAGGTCAGGAGTTCGAGACCAGCCTGGCCAACATGATAAAACCCCGTCTCTACTAAAAATACAAAAAATTAGCTGGGCTTGGTGGTGCATGCCTGTAATCCCAGCTACTCAGGAGGCTGAGGCAGGAGAATTGCTTGAACCCAGGAGGCGGAGGTTGCAGTGAGCTGAGATCACGCCACTACACTCCAGCCTGGGCAACAAGAGCAAAACTCCATCTCAAAAAAAAAAACAAAAACAAAAACAGGAAGTCTGCCTAATGCGTGTCTGCTACGTACGGTCATAGAATAGCTGTCACCAGGAAAAGCACTTTTGCAATTGTTTGAGACACAGGCTGAACTAGCTGCTGCTTTCACAGAATATTATTTTTATTTGGGAGAATGGCTGGCAGAAAAATTGGCAGTTGAGACTTGAGTATTTGGCAGACATCATCTCAAAAGTAAATGAAGTGAGCCTGTCACTTCAAGGAAAAAAACTTGAAATAATACAGTATTTATTGCCAATGTTAAAATTTGAGTGAAAATCAGAATTTTGGAAAACTTGTACCCACCACTAAGAGCTTGATAGTTTGTCAATACTTTTAACACTTTGCTGTTGAGATCAGTGATGATATTAGTGGATATAATTTTTTATATTATCTAATGAAGTATGTCAATGTTTGGAAGATCTGTAGAGCTCAGTGAACCAATATATTGCAGATGACTTTGTAAAGTCTTATGTTGTAAAACAATGCATGAGTAAAAAGAGCCACTCAAAATGCAATGCAAGATAGACCAGTGGATCTCATTGTAACAGAGTTATTAAAGTTCACTGTATGGTTTCAGATTCCACATTATAATTAACCTTTAAGTAACTACTACTTTTTGAGTTTTAATTTGTCAAAGAAACATTTCCACAATTATCTGAAAAGGCCACTAAAAATACACATTCTTCCCTTTTGTTTCTTTTTTTTTTTTTTTCTGGTGTAAATATATATATATTTAGGCCGGGCGCAGTGGCTCATGCCTGTAATCCCAACACTTTGGGAGGCCGAGGCGGGTGGATCACCTGAGGTCAGGAGTTCGAGACCAGCCTGGCCAACATGGTGAAACCCTGTCTCTACTAAAAAATACAAAAATTAGCCAGGCGTGGTGGTAGGCATCTGTAATCTCAGCTACTCGGGAGGCTGAGGCAGGAGAATCACTTGAACCCAGGAGGCAGAGGTTGCAGTGAGCCGAGATCGCGCCATTGCACTCTAGCCTGGGGGACAAGAGCGAGACTTCGTCTCAAAAAAAAAAAAAAAAAAGAAGAAGAAGATATATATATATTTAGAATTAGCCAGCCATAATCAGTTTAGATGATCCCAATTCTGTTGGCAACATCCAAAGCACTGCAATCAGGAGCCAGTTGAATATATATGCCTTCTTCTCGCCATCAGGCATGATCAAGGTGTTGACTTTGGCCACATCAGTGTCGCAGAGCTTCTTTATACACTGTTTGAGGTTATGCTTGTGAGCGTTCATTGTGGTTCATCCACAGTGAACGCAAGTGTGTTGTTGTCCTCTAGCTTCTTCATGGTGGAGTCAGTGGTCAGTGGGAACTTGATGATGGCAGAGTGGTCAAGCTTGTATCTCCTGGGGGTGCTCTTCCAAGGATATTTGGGCTGCCTCCAGAGTTGCAGTGATTTGGGCTGTCAGAAGGAGGATGATGTGCTGATCTTCTTTTTTTGTGGCTGTGGATGCCTCTCAGCACCGCCTTCTTGGCCTTCAAAGCCTTTGCTTTGGCTTTAGGAGGGGCAGGAGCTTCCTTCTTCACCTTCGGCGACATCTTGTGAAAAGGGCCACTCCTCCATTTTCTAACACTATCTGTGTGGGGCCAGATTTTCTTCATATGTTGAAATAAAAACACATATCACAACAGCATAAATGCAGAAGTAGATATGAGAATCCAGTTATCTTTTTTCATTTTTTGAGACGAGGCCTCACTCTGTAACCCAGGCTGGAGGGCAGGGGTGTGAACATGGCTCACTGCAGCCTTGACCTCCTGGGCTCAAGCAACCCTCCCACATCAGCCTCCTGAGTAGCTGGGACTACAGGTGCATGCCACCATGCCTGACTAATTAAAAATAATTTCTTTGTAGACATAGGGATCTCACTATGTTGCCCAGGCTGGTCTTGAGCTCCTGGCCTCAAGTCCTCCCAATTTGGCCTCCCAAAGCTCTGAACGAGCCACCCCACCCAGCCCAGTTGTCTTGTATTATTCCAGATATTAAAAAGACTTACCAAAATGTAAAACAATGTTTCTCTTCTAATTTTTTTCTTGGAAAATATAGTTATGTTTTATAAAAATATGTTATTTATGTTAACTAGTAGTGGGTTATTATTTTAATAAAACTAATTTTTAAAATTTTAAGAATTTCTCAGTTCTGATTTTCAATGCTGTAATATATACTATTTACATAATCTAAAGTTCTTTGAGTTCCTCAGTGGCATTTAAGAGGTGAGGCAGTGTTGTGCTGGAGCTGGCTGGTCCTGCTCACGAAAGCCAATCACATGCATCTCTTTCCAACTCTGCATTCAATGACATCATATTGGTGCCTTGAAATTGGCCACAGGGATGTATTTACAAAACAGAAAACAGCAAATGATACGAATCGGAGCTTTTTAAAAAAGTTGCTTATTAAACATAGACCAATATGCCATTCTGTAAAAGAATCCTGAAATCAAAATATTGGTGAAACATTGGTCTGTTGGCTACCTCTATTTCTCTCCTCTGTCCCCTACCCACAGGGAATCTTCCCAAATCATTATTTCATTTGTTCAATAAATATTCATTGAATGTCTCTATTTTCTAGGCATTATGCTGGGAAATGGAGATGAGAAGATGAATAATTTAGGAATGCATTTGTCATTATAGAGTTCTTTGTTTAACAGGGACATGTGATAATGGTTGTGCTAGAAGTTGTTAACGGTAGTATAATAGGAGAGAAATTTCCAACCTAGACCAGGGCATGGGGACAGAGGAGGGAATCCTAGGAGGGTGTCTGTATCAATTAGTATCCAATCAGGAGATAGAAACCACACTAAGAGAATTTAAAAGAAGAAATTGTTAACCAGGTACAAAGTTGTTAACTAGGTAACCAAAAAGACAAAAGGAAAACACTAAGTTATTACTGGAAGTAGCAATTGCAGGAAGCAGCTGCCACAATGAGGCTGGTGGAATAAAGACACTGAAATTACTAAAATTTAGAAGCTTGAGTACAGTCCCATGGAGCTGAAATTCAGATATCAGAAGATGAGGCACTGCTCAACTGGTACTGTTGTCTCTGAGGTGGGACAAAATGAGGATGGTTCTGCAACTACAGGAAAAACTGCAAACGGAGTTAAGCCACTGCTATGAGAGAAAATAATGTGTCTACTAGTGTGAAGAAATAATGCTAGGGTAAGGCTCACAGGCATAAAAAGTAGGGAGCGAGAAAACATGTAAGAAGTCCCTTCACCCTCCTCCCCGCCTTCAGTATCCTTCTAGAACACTCTAATAGCAGTACCTAACAGGAAGCCAGCTGGCAAAGCAGAAATGTGGTTTGAAGAGTTCCTAAACCAGCATTATTAAGCAGAGTTCAGAAGGGTGCATTTGCAGCTGAAAGATCATGGCTTGGTAACTAACACAGTCTATCTCTTGGCTACTCAGCATCCATATTTACCCAACTATACGTATTCAATCTTCTAACCATCGACAAAAAGAACTCTATATTTCCACCCAAGATTCAACTATCCTATATATGAATGAAGACATTTTTACCTTCTCCCAAAATGAAAAGATACAAAGTGCTAGTACTCATTGAATCAATTTCTGGGATACAGTCATACCACCCATCTCTTTAGCGTGTCAGTTACTCCTCAAATTCAGTCATAGTCTCACCTGAATGTTCTTCTACTAAAGACTAATTTGTACAGTTAACCTCTAGACAAACTTGTATAAAATAATAAGGGAAAGAAGGAGAGAGAGGGAAATAGTTTCTCTCTCTCTTTCTAGACACACACACACACACACACACACACACACACACACACACACAGATACATACATAGTAAGCAAGGATGAAAATATACAAAGCTTTTTTATAACTGACCACAAGACCATAGTTGATATTTATCATTTCTCTCTTCCTTTCTATGTTTCATTTGTCCTCAGGTAGCACCTCAGCTTATTGGAGTTCTTCGCTTAGTAGTGTGATCCAAACTTTCAATACTGGAGCATACGAATATTCAGTTGTCCCTAACAGTTTTTAAATTACTGTAGTTTTACATTAAATTTCATTATTGTACATGGAAATACTAAGAGGTTCCTCAGAGAATCCCAGGCATAGTTTCTCCCTGGTCCCAGGCACAGTCCACTGGACCCTCATTGTGTAGCAGCAACACAATTCTTCCTCAGTAATTTGGAGGCAATCATCCCAGCCAAAAAGGGCCAGGTGTCAGTCTCAACTTTCAATTCAGTGCAGACACTGTTGTGTTTCCTGGCAAAACTATTCTGCCATTGGGAACCAAGACCTCCAAAAAACCAACAGAAATGAGAATTGTAAGTATGAAAGGCAGAACTTCTATGAGTGGTCATGAGGTGGAATATTTGAAGATATCTATTCCCACTACCCCCTTGATTCTTGGACCATTGTATTTTGGTTATAGAAGAGATGGCATCACCTATTGGTTGCTGATTCAAAGCGTATTTCAATCTAATAGAACTCCATTCCTCAACTGGCATTGCAAGAGAGTTCAAGAGGCAATTCCACCATTCAATTAAGCCAACTGCTTCTGGATGGTTGGGGTCTATGGTAAGATCAGGAAATTCCATGGGAATAAGCCCATTGCTGCACTTCTTTGGCTGTGAAATGAATTCTTTGATTAGGAGCAATGTTGGAATGCCATGAGGGTAAATAAAGCATTCTGAAAGTCCACAAATGGTTATATTTGCAAAAGCACCACAAACAAGGTAAGCAAATTCATATTCAAAACACATGTCTCCTCTATAATACAGGGATCCACTGTGTAATACATGCCTCCTCGGTAATACAGAGATCCACTGTCATCAGTCTCTGCTTGGTAGCTGGCTGGCCTTCCAGGGAATAGTGCTATACTGAGGACTCAGTGCTGTTATTCTCTGCTGTTGGTCCTTTAAGCACTCATCAGTAACAGTAGCCAGGTCAGCCTGTGTTGTTAAGCCTGTGGATGACCTCCACTCTTGACACTGTGACCACTTTACACATTGGCTGATTCAGTGAGCTGTATGATGGCTGGTGAAAGAAGCTGAGTGATATATAAGAATATGACACTTTTTCTACATTATTATTGAGAGTTTCCTATATAGAGGATGCTCTTTGGAGGGCATTCACATGAAATATAAGTGTCTTCATGCCGTATTCATTATGAGAGACGTATCCACACACTTCTTTCCCAGGTCTCTTCTTACCAATATTCAAATCCTATTCTTACCAAGTCCCTGAACATCCAGCCAAGCTCTAAGAAACTGCCCATGAATCAGAGTAGTCCATACTTATAGCTGTTTCTGAGTTTAGACAAAGTGGATAACCAAGTGTATTTTTTGAAGTTCTGGGCTTGCGTGTATTTTACGTTACCACCATCCAGAGACACTCCTGAGTGGAACTGTGCTACTGCACTGTCCACTCCAGTTTGCCCCAGAACACTGTCTTACCATCTGTAAATACAGCCTGAACTTTCTCCCATTCAACTGGTAATAAGAAACTCCCTAATGAGGCCACGGGCATGGATTGAAGGAGAAGGGCCAATAGTTGATGTTGAAGGAGTAAAGCCATCTACTTAGGTAACTTAGTTGGGTCTTCTGGATGTGTGTGAGGTCAATCTCTTTTATACTATTTCTACTTGGTGGTAGATTGCTTCTGTACACACTCAACTTTATGCAGCCAACTTTTATGGCTAGGAAGGGCACGCAATTCATAATGGAAAACTCAGGTTACATGTAAGGCATTCAGTACCAGGATCGAGCCAGAGCTGTTTCTAGAAAGGAGAATGGTTATCTTGAGAAGAGTCATAGATTGGCTTCAAAACCCTGAGTTCTACATTTTGATTCTCCAGTTGTTGTTTGGCAGAGACTTCATACAGCATCCTACTTGCCACAGACATGCCAAGTATCATTGCATCTACTGGGTTATAAAGAAGAGCAATTTACACTTCAGTCTATACTTGTTCTGGTCCCCCTCAGAACTGGCAGCTTTATTGATTTAATAAGATTACTTGTAAATGGGAATTGAAGTAGCTCACTTGAATGTAGGCTATATTACCTCTAAAATCCAAATGGGTCTACCTAACACCACAAACAGGGTAAGCAAATTCATATCCAGAACACTTGTCTATTCTAGTGGGGACACTAAATATCCCACTAAATTTCTTTAGTGGGGGACTGTGCAAGGTGCAGCAACTTATCTTTCACTTTGGTGGCAATATTTTGAGATGTTCCATACCATGTAACCCCGGGAATTTCACTTAGGTAATGGGCTTCTGAATTTTCATGGGGGTTTATTTCCTATTCTCTAGTTTATATGGGTCTTATTAAATCATCTGAAATACTTGCTGCTTCCTGTTCAGGTCCTGATCAGATCCAATCAACATAATGGTATCAATGCAGTGGACTAGTGTGATTTTATGTGGACTGTCAAGATTATCATAATCTCTGCAGATTATATTATGGCGGTACACAGGAGAGTTGACATAGTTCTTAGGCTACTTCAGGTAAGAACAAACTGCTTCTGGTGGTCCTTGCAAACTAGTATGGAAATAGAAATATTTGCAAGTCAATAATGGCATACTAAGTGCCAGCAGCTCTTGATTTGTTCCAGAAATGAGACGACATCTAAATATTAACTGCAATTGGAGTCACCTAATTAAGTTTTTGATAACATGTGGTTATTCTCCAGGATCCCTCCAAGCTCTGTATAGGCTGAACAGGTGAATTGAATGGGAATGTGAGAGGTATCACTACCCTTGCTTTTTGTCACATCTTTAATGGTGAAGCTAATCTCTGAAGTTCCATCAGGGATAAGGTATCACTTGTGGGTTCCAACACTGGTAAGGGCAGGAATTTCCAGGGGCTTCCACTTGACCTATTTTTACCATAATGGTCCTCAATGGGTAAAGATTCAACGGGACCACTGCAGAACATACAAGAGAATTCTCCTGCCTCTGAGTTATCTCACCTGAGTAAGGAGAGAGCTGCCTTATGTGTCCACCCACTCAGTTACTGGCTGAGGGCTGTTCTCACACTTAGGAGGAATAGACTCTGGAGGCCAGAGAGAAACAACAGGGCACCTACAGCATCTGCTACAGTTATTTGGATGGCGCGGTTTCTGAGTTCTACATTTAACGCATTGAAAAGTTAATGACATCTAGCAGGCTGTTGGATTAGTGAGTCTGAAATTGAGGAAAGATAGTTCTAGCTCTTCCTCTATATTCCCATGGCCCTGTGCTTAGCTCTGTCATAGCGTTTACTATGTTTTACTTGAATGACCTACTTATGTGCTTGCCTTTTGACTAGAATGGAAAGGGGCAGTATCTTTTTTGTTGTTGTTTTTTTGAAGCACCCATTCTGGGGCCTGCCACACAATAGTTGCTCATTAAGTGAAGTGAATGTTTTTCTCCTCACCAATATTCTTGCGCTGTTTTAGAAAACTCTTCCAGAAATGGTACAGTAACAGCTGATATATAACCAAGAGAGCATCAGCTGCATTTGGACACTGGCCCTGTGCCTAGCTACCTTTGGGCAGTGGGGAAAATACTCTTCCCAGGGAAAGTTGGAGTGGTTGGAATCCATAATTAACGTATAGTGTGTATGCTAATATTATATGTCTTATACTAGGATACAATGCAATGTAATGCATTTAATTGATTGCCTTGCACCCTGAAAGAATGCTAAGTCATTTATTGACACCACATGCAATTCCTGAAACTCAGAAATTGACTGATAGTATTCATACAGAGTTTACATTGTTTCCTGAGAATAAAAACAATGAATGATTAACACTAAGGCAAAGTAGGCCAGGCACGGTAGCTTACATCTGTAATCCCAGCACTTTGGGAGGCTGAGGTGGGCAGATCACCTGAGGTCAGGAGTTTGAGACCAGCCTGGGCAACAAGGGGAAACTCCATCTCTACTAAAAATACAAAAAATTAGCTGGGCATGGTGGTGGATGCCTGTATTCCCAGTTACTAGGGAGGCTGAGGTAGGAGAATTGCTTGAACCCAGGAGGTAGAGGTTGCAGTGAGCTGAGACCATGCCACTACACTCTAGCCTGGGTGACAGAGTGAAACTCCGTCTCCAGAAACAAAAAAAAAAAAAAGAAAGAAAGAAAAAGAAAGAAAACCCAGTAAGGCAAAGTATCCGAATCATACTGTTTCTTATAAATAGGAAATTGATTATCACAACAAACCTGTATATGAAAGAAAATGCAGTTTGTTCTGAAATAGAATTTCAGTACATATTTTAGAGTCATTAAAACCTAATGATCAAGTTCCTTCAGTTGTATTAACAAATAAACAGGTGTTTGATTCCCAGTACTTGTGCAACTGGTTGGGATAAGATCAGAAGTTACCATAGTTCAGTGGCTTCTGAGAACATACAGCACTCTACACTTATAAAGAAATAAAACAATAACTGCTTGGTTTACATTATTATTGCTTAATATGCTACATACCGTAATTCACCAAAAAAATTTATACTTTTCAGTTGAGTATCACCTGAGGTTTTCATTTTGTTTTGTTTCATTTTGTCTTAAATGGAATCACAGGAAGGTTAGCATAATTTGGAGCCAGAATTGCCCACACAGCTGTCAGGTTTCCTGGGCACATTGCAGATCTGAATTTGGGTCATAAACAGCTTGGAGATTTCTGACCTCAAGGGCTGTAGGGGAAATCAAATTAAGCCTGTGAGAGGTAGCACATAGCTTTCCTCCATGGTGACCCACTTTGTTCACTTCTCAGAACAAAAAAGGAAAAGACAGCTGGGTGGCAACAGCCAAAGCCATCTGTTGTAGAAATGGGCACAGAGTTCAGATTTTCAAGGACAGGGCGATTTAAAAACAAAAGCAAAGAGAAAGAAATAGGTCGTTACTGAAATGTCCTTGTAAGAAATAAACAGGCAATGTTAATTCTTATCCAAACATTTTATGAATGTAGTATTCATCAGATTTTATTGATGCTGATCCTTGGGCTTGGCAACAACATTCTTGGTATGCAAAATTTGTTTATACAGTTTGTGTCCAGGTTGGTTCATCCAATTACCTAATAAGGACAAGGTTTAGTTTTCATATTGGCCAGTTAGCTCTGTACAGAGAAAAGCTCTGCTCCTTTGCTGTAGCTTGTATGCTATCCAATTCAGGTCTCTTCTAAGCACGGGTTATTGATCATGTGAATAGTTTGGAATAAACTGTTAAATTATTGGAAGAACAACTTAAAGCAATGTTTTCTTTCATATGGGTAAGAAGATAAGTGACAATAAGAAATACTAGTTACCCTTACCAAGGCCTTATCACAAACTATGTTGCACTTAAGCTCTCTGTCTATATATTGTCTCATTTAATCTTTATAAAACTGCCATTTTTCAGGTAAGGAAACGGGCTTTGAAAAACTAAGTAGCTTGCCATATAAGTCATATAGAGATAAAATAGTAAAGCTGAAATTTGAACCCAAGATAATAATTTACATTTACTTAGTATTTTATGGTTTACTAATTGTGTTTACATACATTCTTTCACTTAATCTTCCCAGACAGTCTTGTGAGATAGTCAGTAGTTATAATCTTATTTTTATGAATGCGGGAGAGGGGGCTTTCAGGGGTCACTCAGCTAGCAGATGTCAGGGCCAGTACAAAAAGCCAAGTGTGCTGATTCCAGGTTTCAAGATCTTTTAACTATTAGACAGCCGAGGTCTGGGATATGTGTATTTATTGTGAAGTTAAAGTCTGTGTAGTACAAAATGAAATGTAGATTTCATAATTATCCAGATTATTCAGGCTTTACAGGGTCCAGACACTTCATTTTTGTTTAATGAAATTAACAACATAACTGGAGAGGGGGAGTGAGTGGGAGGGGGTGAATAATGAGAAATTACTTTTAATGGGTACAATGTATATTACTCAGGTGATGGATACCCCAAAAGCCCTGATTTCACCATTATACAATCTATGCATGTAACAAAATTACACTTGTATCCCATACATTTATACAAATTTAAAAAAAGACACACACACAAAAAAAGTCATATTTTACCCACTCTAGAAGTTGTGTAGTTAACTGATTAAAATTACATGGAATGTATTTTCTTTTTTCTATTTTAATGTTTATATGTTAGCTATACAATAAGTTCTTATTTAATGTCATTGATAGATTCTTGGAAACTTCAACTTTAAGGGAAATGATGTATAATAAAAAGAATTTTACCATAGGCTAATTGATATAAAAAAGAGTTAAGCTTCTACAGCATATTTCTTGTCACAAGAAATCACCAAACTTCTAAAGTTCTCGAACACTTCTAATATTAAACATTAAAATAAATGTGAGCTATTTAAAAAAAGAAATTAAGAATATAAATAAAATGTTACCAGTGAAACATATAGAATATTATAAACAAATTTTTTTAGAGATGGGGAGGTCTCACTATTTTGCCTAGGCTGGTCTTGAACTCCTGGCCCCAAGTGATCCTCCTGCCTCAGACTTCCAAAGGGCTGAGATTATGGGCATGAGTCATCACAACTGGCCAGATTATAGTATTTTTATACAATGGAATTATATGGCAATAAAATTTGCTATGGCTATAGGCAAACATGGATGAAGTTCAAACACAAAGTTGGAAAAAAAAGTCACAGAAAAATATACTCAGTGTGATTTCACTTATATAAATTTTTAAAAACTAAACAATACATTATTTAGGGATACAGATAATCTATTTTTAAAAGGAAGGGAATGATTAACTGAATATTTGGTACTAGGGTTACTTTCAGAGAGAGAGAGTAGGGGATGTGATCCAGGAAAAGCATCTAGAGCTTTCAGATTATATTCTATTGATTAACTTGGGTAGTGGATACACAATTACTTGTTTTATTGATGGTATTTATTTATTATATTTTTAGAGAGAGGGTCCTGCTTTGTTGCCCAGGCCAGAGTGCAGTGGCTTGAACATAACTCACTACAGCCTTCAACTCCTGCCTCAGCCTCCTGAGTAGCTAGGACTACAGGTATGCACCACCATGCTCGGCAAATTGAAAGAAAGTTTTGTAGAGATGAGGTCTCTCTATGTTGCTCAGGCTGGTCTTGAACTCCTGGCCTCAAGTGAACCTCCCTCCTTGGCCTCCCAGAGAACTGGGATTACAGGTGTGAGCTACCATGCCCAGCCTTTATTGATGGTCTTTACATTGAATATATGTATACTGTCTTGTTTGTGTATTTTACAATACAATTAAATATATATATCAGATATAAATATATATATATTTTTATATATATATATATATATATATATATCAGAAAAGAGACCAGAAGAATGTACATTACCACAATAACATCAATTGTATTAGATTGTTTGGTTACAGGTGATTTTGTTTTTCTTTTTCCACATTTTCTGTAATGTGCTGTTATTACTTTCATGATTAAAATAAGTAACCCTGGCCAGGAGCGGTGGCTCATGCCTGGTAATCCTAGCACTTTGGGAAGCTGAGGTGGGGGCATCACGAGGTCAGGAGATTGAGACCATCCTGGCTAACATGGTGAAACCCCGTCTCTACTAAAAATACAAAAAAATTAGCCAGGCATGGTGGTGGGTGCCTGTAGTCCCAGCTACTTGGGAGACTGAGGCAGGAGAATGGCATGAACCCGGGAGGTGGAGGTTGCAGTGAGCCGAGATTGCACCACTGCACTCCAGCCCGGGCGACAGAGCGAGACTCCATCTCAAAAAAGCAAAAAAGTATGAAAGATGTAGTTACTCTGAAGTAAAATAGACCACTCAAGGATTTATTATTCTATGTGGAATAATATGTGGAAAATAAATGTGGAAAAAGGAAAACAAAATCACCTGTAACCAAACAATGTAATACAACTAATGTTGTTGTGGTAATGTACATTCTTCTGGTCTCTACTCCGGAGGCTGAGGATAGAGAATCACTTGAACCTAGGAGGAGGAGGTTGCAGTGAGCTGAGATCGCACCATTGCACTCCAGCCTGGGCAACGAGAGCGAAGATCTGTTTCAAAAAAAAAAAAAAGAAGAAGAAGAAATAAAGTAAAATAAGTAACCCTTACAGGGAAATGGCAATAATCTCACTTAGCCTAAATAAGTCAAAAGTATAACTTGAAGTGGTTTTAGTTAGGATAATGGGTTTCACAAATATACCGGAAGCACCAGTGTCAAAAGGACATCCTGAAGGTGGAAGTTCTACCCACATGTACTCTTGAGTTGCTTAGATGCTGTTAATCTGTTCTTGTGCAGAGCTGCTCATTCTTAAAAATGTATGTAACATTCTGAGTTGAAAGGAGAAGACAGTCACACAGTGAAATCTCTCCCCCCTGAGATAACTATTCTCTCCCTGTTTTGCTGCTATCCTGTCTACACACTGCTATTGTTGCAAAACTTGCGTAACAGTATTGTGATTTGTCAATTCTGTTCTCTCCCATTAGGCTCTGAGCTCTCTGAGGGTAGGGTCTAAACCATAGCCATTTTGCATCTACTGTTTCCTCCACTGTGCCTGGAATAGATTAGCTGCCCAGACAACTTTTATTAAACTGAACAAAAGAAGCAATGAAGACTTTAAAGTGCTGCATTTATAAGACACATGGCTACAGAAACCTGAATATTCTTGGAAGCTAATCTTCACGCAGAATGAGTCAATATGTTTCTGTCCTGTTTAAATACAAGATCTCGAGATAGCATATTATTTATGTCCATCATAAAAACTTAACAAACATTGCACAACACAATAAGCACAATACATTGGTAACTTCTGGCACATTTCTAAAAAAGTTTCTTTTCTATGTACTCTTTTTGTCCACCCCTTACCATCTCTACCTCCTAGAATCCAGCACAGGCTGTAAACCTCAAACCTGCTGTTTTAGCAGTGAGTTATCAGAGGGCCTTGACTTCCTCTTAGAATGATGGTATGCAGCTGAGCTAATAATAGTAGCGTCATCAGAGTATTTGCTGGTTGCCATCTTCTGTTTTAAAGACTTTAAAAACACTTCCTTGTCATAAGGTGGAAAAGAACCCACATGTCTGCAAAATAGTCCTTATCAGGAGAAATAGGAACATAGCACAATTTCTTTCTGGCCCCTAAACATTTGCAAACTACTGACACGACACACTCACATGATGTCTCAAATCTTTAGACATCTCCCCCCAGGCAGAAAAGAAGGAGCCTCATTTTTCTTCCCCTGCTGGCTTTCCTGAGATTTGAGTGGTGGGACTGTGTTGAAACAACTGGCTGGCTTTTTTTAAAGAAACATGTTAATTCAAAACTCTAGGATAAGGGTAGCTGATCCTGGTAGGCCTGATCTGTCTGGATAGTTTCTTTTCAGATTAGTTTGACAGAGATAAGTCTAAGATTTCTCAAAAGCATATTTGCTTTCTATTGAAGAAAAACAAAAAACAAAGGAAACACACACACACGCACACACGTATGCAGGTGACCAGTGATTAAATTTCATAATAAAACACCCAATCCAAATTGCCTGTGCTTAAACTAACCTAAACTACTGATGCAGCCATTTTGAGTGAACTTAGTAGGAAATACAGCCAAATAGGTCTTCTTCCTGGTATTCGAGAAGAAGGAAAATAAAACAATTCGGATATAGGCTTGATCTATGTAACATAGTCACTAGGCTTGATCTATGTAACATAGTAACTATGTCACTGTAAAAGAGTGGTTAAACTTGATCTATGTAACATAGTAACTATGTCACTGTAAAATAGTGGTTAAGAGTATGGATGCTAGAGTCAGATTGTCTAGGTTTGAACACTGATTCCACCACTGTCTAGCTGTGGGATCAAGTTACATAAAACTCCCTGGGACTCTATTTCTGGGTCTGTGTGATGGTACTTACCACTTGTGTGTGTTACAGGCATTAAAGTTATGTCAGGACATATAAATCACTGAATACGGTGCTTGACAACTTCATTATTGATTACTACATGTAGATTATTATAAAGTTCATGAAATTTAGCTTCAGGGGCCCTCATTTGCACACTCTCTCCAAGTTCTCGGAGTGGCCCTAGCAGAGTGTTCATGTGATGGTTAATTTTATGTCAACTTGACTGAACTAAGGGATGCCCAGGTAGCTGGCAAAACACATTTTGGGGTGTATCTGTGAAAGCATTTCCAGAAGAGAAGGGCATTTGGATCAGTAGACTAGTAAAGAAGACCACACTCACCAATGTGGGTGGGCATTATCCACTATGCTGAAGGCCTGAATAGAACAAAACGGCAGAGGAGAAGGGTGAATTTGCCCTTGCTGTTTGAGCTGGGACATTCATCTTCTCCTGCCTTGGATATCAGTGCTCCTGATTCTCAGGCCTTTGGACTTGGACTGGGACTTAACACTATTGGTTTCCCGGATTCTCAGGCCTTTGGGCCTTGTACTGGAACTACACCACCTGGTTTCATGGGCCTCCAGCTTGCAGACAGCAGATTGTGGGATTTCTCAGCCTCCATAATTGCATAAGCCAATCCCTCATTATAAATCTCCTTCTATATACAGTCATGCATTGCTTAATGATGAAGATAAGTTTTGAGAAATGCATCATTAGGCAATTTTATTATCGTGTAAACTTCATAGAGTGTACTTACACAAATTTTGGTACTATAGCTTACTACACACCTAAGCTATATGGTATAACCTACTGTTCCTAGGCTTCAAATCTTTGTGGCATGTTACTGTGCCAAATACTGTAGAGAACTCTAACACAATGGTAAATAGTTGTGTATTTAAACATATCTAAACAGATAAAAGCTACAGTAAAAATACAATGTTATAATATTATGGAACCACTGTTGTATATGTGATGCGTTACTGATCGAAACATCATTTTGCTGTGCATGACTATATCTATATATATCCTATTGGCTTTGTTTCTCTGGAGAACCCTGACTGATATAGTTCACATATATATTTTTTTGAGTTTTGTGAAAGTAAGTGATTTTAATTACAATCAGTTAAGGCTGCTATCTTTCTCCATGTCAAATTTCACTGTATCATTTTCCCTTGAATTTAGAGGTGCTTGAGTGTCCACCAGCATTTTGGGGATCTAAGGGGAAGTTGAGTTGAAAACATATCATTTAACTAAAATTTAAAAACACATTTTGGATTGTTCCAATAAAACAATGAGGAATTATAAAAACCTAATTTGGATATAAAAGAAAGGTGCTCTGTTTTGTTATCTAAAAGTGCTTTTATTGAAGAACTAAGAGAAAATTTACATAAAAAGTTAATGGGATATGAAATAAAAGTGATAAAAATGCATGATGACATTGCTTCTTGTTCAGATACGAAGAAGCAAACTATGTATAACACTTTTTCCAGATCATTCTAAAACCAGTGCTTCCTTAGAGGGAAAAGAGAAATTTTTAGAAGTAATGGATAAACTCTTGGATTGTTTGATACTCTATTAAGAGGAAGGAATCATAAAATCCTACAAAATATAGAAATTTCTTGCTGATTTGATACAAAATACTGACATTGACAAAGATGACATAAACCTCAAAATATGCTTCTGCAATGAAGAAACAGATGAGAAGCTAAATAATTAGTCTATCCGTTTTCACTGGTATCCTGGATTTTTTATAGCTTGTATGCAGAAAAAGCTTGGTAAAGATTTTCCCAAATCTAATATCAACCATAACATATACTATGGTATTAATAATGAATTATAAAACTGAAATAAACATTTTAAAACAGCAACAATTTTTTAAAAACAAAATTTGATTAGCCATATTACAGGAAAAACTAAATTTAAAAAAAGTTCTCTTTAGAAAATTATATTAATATATTATTATCATATGAAGAGGTGATCAGAGAGTATACAGCCAAAAATATTGGTAAAAAGTTGTACAGCCATATGTCAGGCAGTTTATTAATAAAAAATATTATGGGATTTTCCAGATTTTTTATGTTTGTGAATGTAAAAGACTATTTTCCAGAGATAGTCATCACAGTATCTCCTATCCCACATGTTCTTGTTATAAGGTGATTGACACATCCCTCATTGAGAAGTGGAATCTACGTTCCCTGTCTTTGAACCTGAGCAGATGTGACTGTGGCTGAAAGGATGTTGTAGTTGACAGAATAAAGGTCCCTCAAAAATGTCCACATCCTATTCCTCACCACCTGTGAATATGTTATGTAATATAGCAAGATGGAATTAAGGTTGCAAATCTGCTGACCTTTTTTTCTTTTCTTTTCTTTTCTTTTTTTTTTGAGACAGGGTCTTTCTCTGTCACCCAGCCTAGAGTGCAGTGGTGTGAACATGGCTCACTGCAACCTTGACCTGGACTCAAGTGATACTCCCATCTCAGCCTCCCAAGCTGAGACTACAAGTGCATGCCACCATGCTTGGCTAATTTTTAAAATTTTTGTAGAGAAAACGTCTTGCCATGTTGCCCAGGCTGGTCTAGAACCCCTGGGCTCAGGCAATCCTCCCATCTCGGCCTCCCAAAGTGCAGAGATTACAGACATGAGCCACCATGCCCAAACTTTTCTTTTTCTTAAAAATACGGAACACTTCATAAATTTGCCTGTCATCCTTGCATGGGGGCCATGCTACTCTTCTCTGTAACATTCCAATTTTAATATATGTGACCAGGTGTGGTGGCTCACGCCTGTAATCTCAGTACTTTGGGAGGCTGAAGCGGGCAGATCACCTGAAGTCAGGAGTTCAAGACCAGCCTGGCCAAGAGGGCAAAACCCTGTCTCTGCCAAAAATACAAAAATTAGCTGGGCGTGGTGGTGCACACCTATAATCCCAGCTACTTGGGAGGCTGAGGCAGGAGAATCACTTGAACCCAGGAGGCAGAGGTTGCAGTGAGCCGAGATCGTGCCACTGCACTCCAGCCTGGGTGACAGAGTAAGACTCCATCTCAAAACAAACAAACAAACAACAAACAACCCCCCCCACACACAAAAAAACAGCAAAAAAACAATTTTAATATATGTGATGCTGAAGCAAGCATCAGCTGACCTTGAGATGGTGAGACTATACTGGACTATTCAGGTGGGCCCAATATAATCACTAAGGTCCTTATAGTTGGAAGTGGGAGGCAGAAGAGTCAGAGTCAAGAGAGATCTGGAGATGCCATGATGCCGGCTTTAAAGATGGAGGAAGAGCCACAAGCTAAGGAACGCAGGTGGCCTCTAGATGGTGGAAAAGGCAAGAAAATGAATACTCTCTAGAGCCTTCAGAAGGACTGCAGCCCTGCTGACACCTTGATTTTAGCCCAGTGAGACCCATTTCGAACTTCTGACCTCCAGAACTATAATATGATCAACATTTGTTGTTTTAAATCCCTAAATTTGTGGTAATTTCCTAGACCATCAGTGTGAAATTAATATAGATGCTATCTGACTGCCAAGGCTGGTTTGTAAAAGGAGACACAGTGTTCAACTGATTTTCTTCAGGCCCTGCCACCGTGCCATGAGGAAATGGAAAGACCACGTGGAGTGGTCACATATAAATGTTCCAGCCACCAGCCTCAGCGGAGGTCCCAGCCCACAGTCAGCAACAACTCCAGACACGTGAGTGGCAGCAAGATGATGCCAGCCGCAGTTACCATCTGATTACAACTTCATAAGAAACCCTGAGCAAGGGCTGCCCAGCTGAGTTCAACCAACGCCCCAGACCTGTGGGTGATGATAATAAAATTATTGTTGTTTTGAGTCACTAAGTTTTGGGTGATTCATTGTACAGCAGTAGATAGCCGAAGCAGTCAGTATGTAACAACTGTTTAAAATTTACACTTTGTCTTGAGTTGTCTCGTTTTAAATAAGTATTCACTTTCATATCTAATTTTGTATTTGTAAATTCTTTTTTTCCTAGAGAGAGCCCCTCCAAATAGTAAAGTTTCGAATGTACTACTTTAAATCTGGTTCTACTTCTGCACGTAGCCACAATTTCTTATTCAGAATGTGGTTGAAAACATAAAATTATATGTAATTAAACAGACCTGAGGATCTTTGATATAAAGCAGTCTTTTTTTCTGAGACGGAGTCTCGCTCTGTCACCAGGCTGGCGTGTAGTGGCGTGATCTTGGCTCACTGCAACCTCCACTTCCCAGGTTCAAGTGATTCTCCTGTCTCAGCCTCCCAAGTAGCTGGGACTACAGGTGTGTGCCACCATACCCAGCTAATTTTTGTATTTTTAGTAGAGACAGGGTTTCAACAGCAGTCTTTCTTTTTAAAGTTAAAAAAAAATTTTCATTTTGAAAACACTTTAAAATGTTAACAGAAGCAAATTTTAAGCTTATACCACTTATCCATATCACTTTAAACATCAATTGCCTTTTCATTTGAGATAAAAAAAGAGATCATGACTCTCACAGACAGTAAAACTTCCTTTGGAAATAAGAGGATATATTCAACAGATGTATCCTAAGTTACTCTTTGCTGACAGTGTCAACTTCATATAGCACTGTGATGTCAAGGAAAGACAGGAAATCTCTGAGTTAGGTCATGGTTCTTGAAACAAACCATGAAAGAAAAATGTGTTACGTAAAGAATCATGTACAATGTACCAGAATGTAGCCTGAGCCACTTAAAATATATTTTAAGATGATTTTGAGATGATTAGTTCTGATTTCAGGCATTGCCGAATTCTCAGTTCACTCTCCTTTGCCAGGCTTTTCACATTATGTCAAAGCTACTTCATTTATTTCAGTTGATTCTTTGTGTAAAAGAGAGAGCACTGGATAACAAAGTACTGAGTCGGGCTTCAGAGTCAACCGAGCATTTAGTTCTCAAGTTCTCAGGCTGCAGAGAGAGTTCCTACAAGGCTACTCTCTTGCAGGTTAGTAGAACTGGGAGGGACTAAAGTGGCTGGCTGGAAAAACTGGTCGTCTTGCTGTAGTCATTCAGATGGTGTCTACAGTGTGGATAATTTCCACAATTCCAAAGCCAACCCTACGTAGATAAACACTATGAATGTTTATGAATATGGCCAACCCTTGCATAAACACTCTTCCAAAAAAACAGGGCATGCTTCTAGCATTAACAACAAAAGCAGCAAAATATATAGTAAATGGATTGTAAAATGTTGATTTCAAATTTGAGATGGTCTTGTTTGTGGGAAAATCAGAAAGGAGAATATATGAGATGTTTCATTGACTTATTCTGCTGATTGCTTGAAGACAGAGATTAATCATCTGCTATATAAATCATCTCATTCTTCCAGGTTCTGATTTAAAAATGAGCTCTTGGTTGAAAAATCTGCATTACTTCAAGATGGCACCCTATGCTACTATGCTATACCTTCCCTGTTTCTCTTCCTCAGAGAGGCATTCCTGTCTCCATTGCAGGTTCTGTGAAGCAAGGCTTATCTAAGCAGGAAGTTTGGGGCTGCAAACCACTTTTTTTTTTTTTTTTTTTTTTCGAGACAGGGTTTTGCTCTGTTGCCCAGGCCGGAGTGCAGTGACATGATCATGGCTCACTGTAGCATAGACCTCCCAGGCTCAAGCAATCTTCTTGTCTCAGGCTCACATGTAGCTGGGACTACAGGTGCATGCCACCATGCCTGGATAATTTTTAAAATTTTTTGTAGAGATGAAGTCTCGCTATGTTGCCCAGGCTGGTCTTGAACTCCTGGGCTCAAGTGATCCTCCCACCTCAGCCTCCCAAAGTGCCGGGATTCCAGGTGTGAACCACTGTCCTCAGCCTAATGACAGAAAACAGCCCAGGCAGGGACCCAGCAATAGTGAGTAGACGGGGAGGGGGAGTATGGCCTCATGTCAGCTTTACGTATCCTTATCCTCAGGTTTTTTCCTTTCAGGGCTGCTTTCCACCAGACTTCTTTGATGAGGTTAGGGATGATCCCTTCCTTTCCCTTCATGAAGTCACAACATGGTGCAGCCTAGAAATATATAGCTAGTTGCTTTCACAAATGTTTGTATTCAGTCATCACATATGAAGCAGACACAACTACCTCTGGCTTTTTGTTTTCCTCAGTTTAGAAAGCTGAGGCTCAAGACCATGGGAATTATTCAAGGTATTCAAGGCACCATCTCTAATGAGTAGGGAAGCTGAGACACAAAGCCAGTTTGATCCATGGCCAGTGCTTTTGCCCTACACCTCAGACATACCAGGGTGTATGCTGGGGCCTTGTTTTATTTATGTATTTTTGTATCCCTGGTGCCTAGTAGCATGCCTGGCACTCAGTGTGTATTCACTAAATTTCGATTGAATAAAAAGCTAGGATTTATTGTCAAAAACCATATCTTTGAGGAGAAAGATGATATTTGGAAAATTGTAGCAATTTTGATGCCTTATGAAGTTCAGGGAAGTCTAAGTCATTTAGGGAAGCACTGCAACTGTCCCATGAAAGTGCCCTATTTTCAAGGTAGAAGCTTAAGTGTGAGCAGGTTTGCAGGACACTTGTCAGGAGTCAGGGATTCACTGAATGTAGTCAGTGTTTCTGTGTGGGCACTCCCTGCTTATTACCCATTCTGTGAGCACCTTTTAGTTTCAGTCTCACATGTCACTGAGGACAATGGGCTGCACATCAGGCCTTCATGGGGTTATTGGTGACAGTATCACCCAACCCCACTGCACCCCTACCACATGCTGTAGAAAACCAAGTATCTTAAATTGTCTGGAAGTTCTTGGGGGCTGCTAGGTTTCTGATTTCCTTATTTTGTATGTGTGCATGATACAGGAAATTTGCCTTCCAGAAAGCTCGGGAAAGGCTAATGGGTAAAGCCTGATTAGCCTAAGGGGAATAATGTGTTTTTCATAAATAACACTTTCAGCTCCGGCAAGGTAAGCCAATGTGATAAGGACAAATAGAATGAGGAGAATTTTTTTTAAAAGATATATTAACAAACAAAAAATTCTGCAAAGTAAACAGAGAAAACCTACATAATCCCCCAGCCCATTTCCCAAGAATATCATCATTCTTAAAATGAGGTGTTTAAAAAAGAGGATGCTGTATTAATAATTACTGGATCTGTATTTTTAATGATTGCTTTCCTTTAATCTTAAAGAGATAAGTGGACTAATGTGGATAAAGGGCTCTATCTTGGACAATCTGATCAGTCTTTTCTTCTGTGCTGAGCAGGGCCTGCCAAGAGCAGGAAATTCAACGCCATTTACAAAGCTTTCTTGTCTTACTCTCAGAGAAAGCCATCACTGTTCACATCATTCAAGAGGCTGTCTGTAAAAGGACACATAAAATACCAGTTATGAAATATAGAGTACACATTTAGTATAGCTTCATATCATTTAGTGCTAAGCAGCAAGATGATTATGTCAAATAAAAGTTATCACTTATTTATGTTTAAAAGATCAGATAAGCATTGGATAAAATTATGTAGCCTAAGCAAAGGACAATTTCTAAATCTTTTCCTTTTTGTTTTATATAGTCTGTTATTTTTAAAGTCTTCTACCACATAAATTTGCATTTCCTCTTTCACATCACTTATAAAATAACATGTTCCTTTTTTACCTTTGCCTTCTTACTTGAAAAAAACATCCCCAGTCTCCTTCATGCTTTGATCACAAACTCTTCATTTCTCTGATGGTGGATAGTTGGTCGAGCTGCTTTCTGTCTGTGGGCCCTGTCCACTCAGCCTTTTGATGCTCTGTACAATGAGCTGTCATCTCTGTAATTTTAATCTTAGCTCTAGTCTCTAAGTTAGTTTCATGTTCCTATTATGTTTATCAGCATAGATTTCCAGCAAGATGATTATGTCAAATAAAAGTTATCACTTAATGTTTAAAAGATAAAACAAGCATTGGATAAAATTATGTAGCCTGTAAATCATTTAAAACTGGTGTGCTAATTTTATCTTATTTTCCAAAACCCTCACCAAGCTCACACCTCTCTGAAATAAGTGTTAGCTTTTTGGGCTGCCTTCCCCCAGTTGCTCTGTGCTCCAAACAGATGCCTGTGTTTAGTCCGAGCTAATATGCAAAGGGACCTAGTTTTAAAATTCCTTAGCTGCTCCGCAAAGAAGAGCGCTGCCAAAGCTAGTTGTGTGCCTTCCCATATTTCACAAGTAACAAAATAATTCACAGAAAACACATAGAAGAACAGAAAGGAGAAATCTCTTCCCAGGGACTATCTGATTATGTAGATTAGAACTCACGAATATGGTATTTTCTAATTTAGGAGGGAGAGAGTAAACAAATAAATGTTCCAGGGCAGTCAACCACATCCCCCATTGATATTCCGTGTGAAAGTGTCTCTGGCCTAAGGCACCTGGTTGGTTTGCTTTTTGTCCCGTCCTGGGAGAGGTGTCGCCTATAATAACAACGCTAATTATAATGAACAATAAATGATAATTTATGGGTTACCAAGGACCAAGAAGCTCTGGGAGTCTTCATTAAAACAACAGCACTACAACCTCTGGAGGTACGCCGTAATTATTAGATGTTTACGTACCCTCATCAGCGTGCTAAGTTTTTATTGAAAAGCCCCCTCCTTCAGTCCCTCCTGAATTTTTTTAAATTATGGAAAAATTCCAAGACACAGAAGTAGAAAGAATACTGTAATGCAGCCTCGAGTACCCATCACCCAGCTTCGACCCTCAACTTTTTGCCTATCTTATTTCACCTCTCTTCTCCATTTTTTTTTTCTCTTGGACTGGAACATTTTAAAGCAAATACCCAAACTTGTAGCATTTATTGAATATTTTAGTAAACGCCCCGACAATGTTATAATAATTTGGTGGGTTATTGCAAAATGGAACGGCAAGACAAAATAAAGAAGGAATGTAGAAAACTCTCCCGTGGCTGAAAAGGCTGTCACAAAGGTTAGCTGTTAGGAGAAGCGCCGCGAGCGTGACATTCCCCCGAGAAGGGCGGAGGCAGCCAGGCGAGAAGGCACAGCCCCGCAGGGCAGGTAACTGAATACCTTCCCCGCTGCCCACCCAGGCATGCGCAATCCAGACCCTGGAGTTGCTAAGGCCCCAAGGCAGAGAGAGGCTCAGGCTACGGAGAAAGCCAATCAGAGGGCTCCAAGACTGATAAGTTAGCCAATCCAGATTCGAGGGTGAATCAGGTCCTCAGCATTCCCATCGCCCCACCCGCATCCAATCAGAGAGCCGGCTACTTTGGGCGGACTTTTCAAAACAGCTAAAACAAAACAAATCGGGGACCTTTAAAAGGCGTAATGAGACCAGAAACGATCTCCTTCCGCCCCTCTGTCTTCCCCCGTTCCCCAACGCAGATCAATCGCGGAATAAGCCCGACGCCCAGATTCCGCTCTCCGCCCTAGCGCCAGGCGGGAGGACTGGCTCGGCAAAGCCGAGGAGAGCTAGGGAGGCCGCGAGAGAGGCTCGAGACGGCGGCTTAGGGGCGGGACTCTTTTTTAAAGTCCGTGGAGGAAGTGCAGGATCCCTCCGCGGGGAGTCACGTGCCCCGCCCCCTTGGGGGCGTCGAAACTCTTAACAAAAACAAGGGGCTCGGGGAGGCTTCCGCTGAGGCGGCGGGGGTGCGGCGGTAGGCTGGTCTTCCGCGGCCGGCGTTGCGCCGCGGCGGAGGGTGGGCGCGCGGGGAGCGGGATGGAGCCGGGGCTGTGAGGCCGAGGCGGCGGTGCCTGGGAGGAAGGGTCGGATGCCGGACCGGGGGCACCGCTGAGGCGGTGGGTCCCCGACCTGCGAGACAGGTTTGGAAGCCCCCGCTGCGCCCAGTCCCTGCGGACCGCGAGGCCGCGGGCGGGTGGAGGCGCGTCTCCGGCACGGTGAGTGGACCCGCCCAGGGCCGCCGTGGGTTTCTTTGTTCGTGGTGGGGACTGTGGGCTTTGAGGGGGTTGGTACCATGCGAGTGCCTCGGTGCTGCCTGCTCCTCATCCGCTGGAGCGACCAGGGTGCTGCCCTCAGCCCCAGCCCCGGGGGGAGCTGGCGCCCGCGATGGACAGATAGATGCTGGTGGGGTGGACGGAGGTTGCGACTAGGTTAAGGGCAGTCTCCGCCTCGGTGCCCCTCGCCCCCGCTCGTGTTGTCACGGGGACATGCTGGCGTGGTGCTTCTCGAATTGACAGCCCCGGGGCTCTGCAGAGTTGCGGGGCCCCGGCATCAGTGGGTGGACGGGTGTTGTCCGTACGGGCGCGGGGCGGGCTGGACTGGACTTCTCTCCCCGGACCGTAGCCGGGTGTGCCGCGCCACCCCACGGCTCCTGGGACGGGGGTATCCGCCTCTCGGGTAAGTCCGGAATCGGCGCTGCCGCAGCGGACGGGAAAAGCTGGGGGCGGGACTCTCCGAGAGGGGCTTCTGCAGCTGGGCGCCCCGGGCGGGCGGGGCTCGGGAGTCTCCTCCCTCCGCTTCTTTGTTCAGTCGCGAGACTCTCCCTCCCCTCCCCCCTATTGTGCAACGCCCCATCCCCGGGACCCGCTGCAGTCGCTCGCCACACTGCAGTCCCCTGGGCAGAAGGCCCTCCCTGGCGCGACTTCAGGTGGGGCAGACGGAGGGGACGCCGGCGCCCGCGGACAGTTTCCTGTTTGTGAAACGCCAAGAGGCCAGGGCTGGCCGGTCTTACCCAGCGCTGGCCGGCGGACCTGACCACGGCTCCTCCCCCTGCCACACCTCCCTGGCCGTGGTCGGGATTGCCCTGGGGCTCTGGCGGACGTGACTGGTCCCTTCACCCGCTCCTTGTCGGGGTGTGCTGGGGCGACCCTTGCTGGAGGTACTGGCCTCAGCCCTTTCTCCCGCTTCCCCACCCCTCTTACCCCCAGATTACATTCTCTGTGTGGTGTCTTTACTGCAGATGAAGGATTTGGGGGCAGAGCACTTGGCAGGTCATGAAGGGGTCCAACTCCTCGGGTTGTTGAACGTCTACCTGGAACAAGAAGAGAGATTCCAACCTCGAGAAAAAGGGCTGAGTTTGATTGAGGCTACCCCGGAGGTAAGTTGGCAGAAAAGATAACTTGCTCAAGCAGCTGATGGGGCTTGGAGGAGGTAACCCCCCCGCCCCCGTTGAATCATGACTAAAGCCTGCAAAATTTCTTAAAAGTTGTTCTTTCTGGAGTACCAAGATAAACCTTATTATAGGTTAATGCTTTTGTTTCTTAGCAAGAATGAGAGTGATACTTTAGAGAAGTGGGGTTTTTTGTTGTTTTTAATGTGGCACCCTCCTCGCTGCCCCCCATACTCCAGCCTGCAGCTTCAGGATGGGAGACTCCGGGTGAATTGAGCAGTTCATTTGTGCAAACACCCTCTGCCTGTGAAATACATATTTATAGTAGAATCTTAAATGACTTTAGAAAAGCAAACAAAAGAACCCTTTCTCTCCATTCCAAGGGAATTGAATTATATTTGCTATAACTCTCTGAAATCTTGCAACAGTTCACCTTATATTGAATTGCTGAAGCTCTTTTATGATGCGTATTTTTAAGAAGCAGTGATTTACGTCTTACAGATGATAAAGTGTATAGCTTTAGTTAAGCGATACCACTCTTTCCACCTATATTCTTGAAGATTGAGGGAAAAAAATTAACCTTATTCTTGGGAAAAAATTAACCTTATTCTTTGGACCTGTATGTGTTTTTCATCTGGTTCTAAGAAAATTGTAAACCTTGGTTCTTGGTTTTTATTGCAGAATGATAACACTTTGTGTCCAGGATTGAGAAATGCCAAAGTTGAAGATTTAAGGAGTTTAGCCAACTTTTTTGGATCTTGCACTGAAACTTTTGTCCTGGCTGTCAATATTTTGGACAGGTTCTTGGCTCTTATGAAGGTATTTCATCATTTTTATAAATATGTCTTCCTTTTTCTATGCCCAGTGCCTAGCACACAGGGTTCAAGAAATATTTATCGAATGGGTATAATAACGTCCACTGTACATAAAAATTTATAATCAGAATTGTGATCGTTAGTGCCAGAATAAGACTACAAGATTAATTGTATTGTTGTATCTTAGGTTTTTCTGTTGTGTCTTAGGTTTTACCTCTTAAGTACTTTCTCTTGAATATGTGACAAAAAAAGACTACTATTTTTTAGGTATTTGCCATATATTTATAGTCCTCAATATAAGATTTCATCTGCCATCATGCTTCTCTTGAAGCCAGATTTTTAAAATACTGAAGCATGACAAATGAAGTATAACAGTTTATTAAATATGACCGGCTGCCTTCCCTAGAAGTCTCTTCAAAGCAGGGAGCCATGGTTTTATTAACAGTCACCAGCAATGGCTAGAAAAATGTGGGGAATCTTCTGCCAGTAGGATTGCTGTCAGCTGCTGGGTCAGTTCTCAGGGCATTGAAAAGAAAAGGGCCGCCATCTGTCCATGGCAGCTTTTACATATGTCCCACTCTGCACACTCGTGATATTTCTCTTGGGCAAAATTTCATTGAAATATGGAATGACTCTTAAAGATTTTTATGTAAAAAGATAAGTATAAAATATTTTAATATCCCAGTACATTTTGTTTTGGTGTTAAAAAGCTTAATTTATTTTGGGGGAGATTATATTATGAATTTCATAAGTCTGAAATACAAATTATACTTTAGTGCTAGGAATCTAGCTTTTGAACCTGCATGGAAATTTTTGTACCTGCATTTGAATTTACATAATTTAAAGGTTCAAAAAACTTTTTTTTTTTTTTTAAATAGAGATGGAGGCTTGCTGTATTGGCCAGAATAGTCTTGCTATGTTGGCCAGAGTGTTCTCAAACTCCTGGCCTCAAGCAGTCCTCCCACCTCAGCCTCCCAGAGTCCTGGGATTACAGGCGTGAGCCACTGCTCCCTGCTGCCTTTTTTTTTGGGGGGGGGAGGTCAAGAACGTCTAAAATGTGAAAATGTGTATAATTGTGGGTAAAGAGCCAGTACATATAAGAGAAACAACTTGATTGTGTTCTGTCTTAAGAATAGGAGCATCATTACAATATTCTAAGTATCTGCTAAGTCAAAGTGACAGTTGTTAAAAGAAGCCTCTTGTTTTTTTCTCAGGTGAAACCTAAACATTTGTCTTGCATTGGAGTCTGTTCTTTTTTGCTGGCTGCTAGAATAGTTGAAGAAGACTGCAATATTCCATCCACTCATGATGTGATCCGGATTAGTCAGTGTAAATGTACTGCTTCTGACATAAAACGGATGGAAAAAATAATTTCAGAAAAATTGCACTATGAATTGGAAGCTACTACTGCCTTAAACTTTTTGCACTTATACCATACTATTATACTTTGTCATACTTCAGAAAGGTCAGTGGGATTAAAGATACATTTTGTACTTTGAACATTGCTATAGCTAACAGTAAATAATTGGAATGGCAATGAAATTTATATTTTTACCTTCTTCAAACTTTCAACTTCGACTTTATTGTTAAATTTTTTTTTTTTTTTTTTTTTTTTTTTGAGAAGGAATTTCGCTCTTGTTGCCCAGGCTGGAGTACAATGGCGTGATCTCGGCTCACTGCAACCTCCACTTCCCGGGTTCAAGCGATTCTCCTGCATCAGCCTCCCAAGTAGCTGGGATTACAGGCGTGCGCCACCACACCTGGCTAATTTTATATTTTTAGTAGAGACAGGGTTTTTCCATGTTGGTCAGGCTGGTCTCGAACTCCTGACCTTAGGTGATCCACCTGCTTCTGCCTTCCAAAGTGGTGGGATTACAGGCGTGAGACACCGCGTCTGGCCCTGGCAAATCTTTAAAATCATTTAAAATCATTTAAATCTTTGGAAGTTTAATAAATCTTTGTTCTTTGCATTGTATAGGAAAGAAATACTGAGCCTTGATAAACTAGAAGCTCAGCTGAAAGCTTGCAACTGCCGACTCATCTTTTCAAAAGCAAAAGTAAGTCGATTCCTTGCTTATGTATATATCTCACAGTTTCTATTTTGAATTTTTAAAAAATATTTTTCTTTTTTTTTTTTTTTTTTCTTACAGCCATCTGTATTAGCCTTGTGCCTTCTCAATTTGGAAGTGGAAACTTTGAAATCTGTTGAATTACTGGAAATTCTCTTGCTAGTTAAAAAACATTCCAAGGTAATTACAGTCATTATTCTTTAAGGCAAATTTTTTTCCTGATGTTGATTTTTTTCTGTGGTGACTTAAACATTAAGTAATACTTTATGGGACTCTTAACTTTTACACTTGTTTTTTTTCTTATATCTCTAGTGTTAAAGTTCTCAAAATGCAGCTTTGACCCAGACAGTATTAATCCGGAAGGGAACCTGGTCACTTAGCTCAGCTTCTTTCTGCATATAGGTGCCCCTTCTGTAGTAATCATGCCATATGATAGTACAGCTGTTCCATTGCCACATATGCATTGTTCTAAAATGCATACTAGGTAGTAGACTCAGAACAAACACTAATGGGATAGGATGGGATCCCATCACACCTGTAGGACTGAACTGTCATCCCATTAGCAGCAGCATCAATTAACACCAGCAATATTGATGTTTTAAACCCCAATGTCTTTTCAAATCCTTTAGGCCAGCTAAGTAAAAGTAAGTCTTACCATCACAAAGAGATATAAAACAAAAGCACAATACTTTTCTTAAACTCTCAGTCTAGTTGGGGAAATGAGGAACTTAACATGAAGTGGTGTGTTCTGTCATTTGTTATTGTGTCTTGGTGCCAGGTAATAGTGAATATAGAGAGTACTTTGGGATTTTTTTTTTTTTTTTTTTTTGGAGACAGTCTTGCTCTGTTGCCCAAGCTGGAGTGCAGTGGCATGATCTTGGCTCACTGCAACCTCAGCCTCTCAGGTTCAAGTGATTCTCCTGCGTCAGCCTCCCGAGTAGCTGGGGCTACAGGTGCTCACCACCATGCCAGGCTAATTTTTATATTTTTGGTAGAGATGGGGTTTCGCCATGTTGGCCAGGCCGGTCTTGAACTCCTGACTTCAAGTGATCCCACCTGCCTTGGCCTCCCAAAGTGCTGGGATTACAGGCGTGAGCCACTGTGCCCGGCTTACTTTGGGTTTTTTTTAAGCAAAGAAATAGGGCAGACTAGGAGAAACACTATGACTGGGAGCCTGTTTGGAGCAAAAGAATCTTTGACAGTGAAAGTTTCAGCGAAGGCTTACGGCCAAGAAATTGGTGGACTAGACAGATACAAAAGTCATTTTAGGGTAGACTTGCAGGTACAATGTCTAGGTGGTAGTCACAAGCAGGAGTAAGGCTGTCCAACTCAAACAGTGGTTTTGAAAGCCAAGCATGGAAATGAGGCAAGGAGTCTTGAATGACCAAGATTTGTATCTAATGGTGGATATAATATTAGCATAATTGGCAGGAAATTTGGGAGAAGTTAATTTGTGATGAGAGCAATATGATTTTAGATGCTTGTGTACACAGGTGGGTGTCTAGTAGGTGTTTGGCGTTTTGGAATAAGAAGATAAACTATAGTTGGAGATTGAGGTTTGGAATTTCTCATGAAGAAGCAGTAGTTGAAACGGTAAGAAGCTTGTGGAATCCTTTTTGTAGGGGTCAGTTGAAGCTCTGGGGTTTTCAGCGTTGGCCTTTCCCCCCAACATTAGGAGCCAAGTGAAGAAAGGTACATCCCCACAAGTAGAAGCACTGTCAGACTGGAAGGAGGTTTTTAAGGAGGTGGTCAGGAGTATTGAATTTTTATAAGAGATCCAATATAATGAAAATTGAAGGTCATTGGATGTGTCAGAGGTAATGTCAGTAGAGCAGTGAGAAGGAAGTGGTAGAAACCAGATTACAAGTGGGTTAGGATGTAGCTAGATTAGGTGAAAATGGGAAGCCAAGAAAATAGATCTTCTGTTTTCTGGTGAAAATATGTGCATGTGAAGCATTTTGTTTGTAACAGATAACTTTTTGCTTTAGTTATGATTTTATTAGTTTTTATCTGAACTTTTTATTGATAGTGATAGCTGGAACCATCTTCAGTGAAAATTGATTCGTTGAAATAAACTGAAGCCATTCCGAAGGAGGAGGGAAAAAAATACGTAAAAAGAAAAACAAAAAAGAAATAAACTGGAGCACTGCCCAGTGGTGGCGGAACTATGTCCTTTTTGGGAAATTCCTGTTCTCTCATATCACTAACTTCTTTAGTTTTGTATCTGGTGTTATAAGTGTGTATTACCAGCAATCCAAACAATGCCTTGTTGCAGGAACCCAAATTGGTTTCTGTAACAAAAGGAATGTTAAATTCCTTTGCATTGAGACTAAGGACTATACTTGATAGCTGATTTATTAACAGACCCAGAGTGTTTTTAGGTCAGTGTTTTCTTAGAATAGGCAAAGCTTTCTGTGTATTGAATCCTATGTAGTTTTATACTTACGGTGCTCCTCTCCTAAACCAGTGGTTCCCAAATTTTGAAAGTTTGGCTGCACATTACAATCACCTAGGCAACTTACAAAACTCTTGATGCCCATGTTGCACTCATTGTCAATTAAATCAGAATACCAGGGGTGGAAGCGGGTAGTGGGAGCCAGGCATCTGTATATATATATTTTTCATAGCTCACCTAGTGATTCCAAGGTGCAGCAAGATTTGGGAGACATTGCCGTAACCTCTTAAAATATTTTTTTTTCAGATTAATGACACTGAGTTCTTCTACTGGAGAGAGTTGGTTTCTAAATGCCTAGCCGAGTATTCTTCTCCTGAATGTTGCAAACCAGATCTTAAGAAGCTGGTTTGGATCGTTTCAAGGCGCACAGCCCAGAACCTCCACAACAGCTACTATAGTGTTCCTGAGCTGCCAACGATACCTGAGGGGGGTTGTTTTGATGAAAGTGAAAGGTAGGCAGGTTCCTTGACTAATTAAACTTCCCTAGACTAAATATTACTGAGTTTATTATACTCAGAACTGTGGAATAGTGTAAGACATCAGAGAAAGCAAGCACCTACACTAACAGCTAAGAATTAAAGCCCCCACTCTTCAGGCAAGCAAATTAACCAGAAGTAGTATTTTAATATGTAATGATTTATAAGGTCCTCTCCAATTTTTTTAGTTTTTTTCTTTTTTATATTTTTTTGAGTAGAGATAGGGTCTCGCGATGTTGCCCAGGGCTGGTCTTACATACTCCCAGGCTCAAGTGATCCTCCTGCCTCAGCCTCCAAAGTGCTGAGATTACAGGTGTGAGCCACTGCACTCGGTCTCTTTTCCCTTTTTAAACTGGTTGTTTTCCATCTTTCTCCTATTTCCCTTGCTCTTGAAATACAGCTAAAAAACCCCAAAAAAACAAAACTGAAAAAGAATTCTGGGCTTTGTAATGTTAGTATGAATTCCTAATATTGTGCTGTGGTGAAGAGATTGAGGGGTAGGTGCCTGGAAAATAAAGGGAATCACCACCACTGATGGGGAAGACTTCTATATATGTTCTCAGAGGTTTGTCAATTGGTGTTGTCTTATTCAGAATTTGATTACTTTGTAAAGTGAATAACTTTGCTAAATTTGTTTGTTTTATGCCGTAGAGATAAAGGGCCAGAAGTTTCATTTTCATAGCTTGTTAGTTTACTTTGATATTTGACAGTGTAAGTGGTATAATAAATCACTGATGCAAGAAATACATCTAAATAGACCATATGCTAGGAGGTATGTTGTTTTTAGTCTTCATTACTGGATTTAAAATACTTAGAATTCTACAATTCTAATACTTGCTGATAGTTATTAATTGGTACAAGAATAATAGTTTGGCAAATAGTAACTTGTTTAAACTTAAGAAAACCTATATTTTCTTTCTTTCTTTTTCTTTTTTTTTTTTTTGCATGTGCCACCATGCCCAGCTAATTTTTGTATTAATATTTTTTGTAGAGATGGGATTTTGCCATGTTGCCCAGGCTAGTCTTGAACTCCTGGGATTAAGCGATCTGCACACTTCGGCCTCCCAAAGTGCTAGGATGACAGGGATGAGCCACTGCACCCAGTCCAAAAAATCTATATTTTCCAATGAGATTACTATAGACTTCATTTAGGAAGTCCTTATAAATTTTGTCTCTGTAAAGCATAAATTTTGAATATAAAAATCCTCACTAGAGATACTCATATAGCAGCTTTATTTTGGCTATAAAACATTTAAGTGTGTTTTAAGTAATGGTATCCTCTTTTTTTGTCTCTTTTTCTCTTTAGTGAGGACTCTTGTGAAGATATGAGTTGTGGAGAGGAGAGTCTCAGCAGCTCTCCTCCCAGTGATCAAGAGTGCACCTTCTTTTTCAACTTCAAAGTGGCACAAACACTGTGCTTTCCATCTTAGAAATCTGATTGTTCTGTCAGAATTTATATTTACAGGTTTCAAAGCAATAAATGGGGGAATAGGTAGTTTCCTGGTTTAGCCCCCATCTAGTCAGGAATTAATATACTGGAATACCTACCTTCTATTTGTTATTCAGATCAGATCTGGCCTATTTTCATATTTATCCTAAGCCATCAAATGGGGTAGTGCCTCTTAAACCATTAACAGTACTTTAGACATTGGCACTTTATTTTTCTCGTAGATCTTTAGCTACTTTGGGGAGGAGGGAAGGTGCTGATACCTTCGATTTGTTACTTTTCAAGATTTTTAAAAATAACTAGTGTAGCTTATCTTAAACATTTTATAAAACCTTCAGATGTCTTTATTTAAGCAGATTGGAAGTATGCAAGTGCTTCCTTAGCAGGGACAGTGGATAATCCTTAATGGTTTATCATAGATTTTACCCTCCCCCCTTCTCAGAAGAGTTGAGTATGCTCTTAAATGTCAAACACATTTTTGTTGTTTTGTTTTTTAAATGATCAGTGTCTATTTGATGTGATGCAGATCTTATAAATTTGGGAATTATAATATTGACATTTCTGTGATTTTTATATATGTAATGTCTTAATTGAGATTTCTGCTAAGGCAAAAATAATTAGGCTAGGGCTCTTAGTTTTCATTCCTGTTGCCCAAGTATTGTCAAACTATGGTATTATTTTAATGTTACTTTAAAAATCCATAATCTGCTAGTTTTGCATGTACTTATATGAAAACAGTGCAGTAAGTTGAAAACTCAGTATCTATGGAATTGATAAATGTTGATCTGGTGTAGTATATTTTATCTCATTTTCTTATATTAAAAAATGTCTGCATGATTACATTTTATTTCCTTTGTAATTTACATTTCAAAATAGTGTATTGCTATATGGGTGCCAAGATTGAATATGAAGAACCCGAGTGTTTGTAGTATTATAGTTTTAAGCAAATCTGTGTGGTGATACAGCCATAAGAATGGGGCTTATATAAACTCTGTACATGTAAGATTTTGTACAGAGAATTTTTAACTTTATAAATTGTATATGAACATGTAAATCTTTTAAAATGTACATAAAATACTGTATTTTTTTACCTTGTGTGTGATAGTCTAGTCATTGCATGTAAATATAATTTATTATGTATTCTGTAGTATAAATCATACATTGATGACTTACATTTTTACTGGTAAGTCAACATCCGTTGGATGTTTTCTGAAGTGGCTCTTTTTGAAGTGATAATAGATTGTAATTCAAAATAAAATTATTAATGAATTCTCCTTGTTTGGGATCACATCTTAATTTTTAATCTGTTAAAAGTTCTTGATGTATTTTAATGAGAAGACTTTAGGTGAGGCTACAGTGATTCCAGAGTGAGCCTTCTAACTGGCTAGCAGAAGTTCTCTAGGTTTGGCATCTGTGCCTTGGAGATACTGAAAGAGAATCTGTCATTTGACAATTGACCTCTTTGTGGGATGGACTCATTAAGTATGCTCTCAGAGACTGGTATATTACCAGAATGCCTATTAATTTTCAGTGAGAGGCAACAGGTATTAAGTAGAACAGAATGCTCAGGTTGGCAGATTAGAACGATCTTTCAGGAGACAAAGCAAGTTTTAATCAGTTGTTTGGTTAATAAGTATGGGGTGTTGGCTGTGATAGGGCCCCGCCAGCTTCTGGCTCTTGTGGACCTCAAAAGTATCAAGTTGTTTTGCAAGTGGTGGTCCTTTCCCCTGCCCCACCCAATAGGTTCCCCATCTGTCTAGTTTGATTTTTGTAGACCTTTGTTTTCTCTAGTTAGAAAATCAGGTACACTGAATATGGTTTTCATGTAACACCTCTTCTCTGGAGATAGGGGTATGTTTTCCTACCCTTCTAGTGGAGAATCCTACTTGAGGATGACCTTTCCTCTCTTACTAAATAATATTAGTAAATAGTGGGCAATATATTCTGCTTTCAGATTTTGATTTGTTGAGATGTAAAAGTTCTTTGGGGCTTACCAAATCTCAAGACTCTCTTTAGCTCCTGCAGGATTGTATTGCTTTTCTTACTGGATATTTTTCCTGGGTAAGTATCTTTGTGGCTTCATCTCTTCCCCCTGTGGTTTTCAGTGTATTTAGTCGAGACCTCTCTGCTGAGCTTGCAACCTGTTTATTCACATGGCCTGCCATGCCACTTGGAGGTTTCTGATTACTCCCAAACCTGCTGTTTCTTTATGTCTTTCTCAGCGAATAATTCGATCTATTCATGTTGGAAACTTAGGTGATATGCTCATCTCCTTTTGCCTGTTTATGGAGGTCACCAGCCTCTATCATTTGTATGATTTCGTTTACACTGTTTATATCTCTCTGTCCCCCCTTTTTCTGCCATTGGCATGGTTTAGACCTGTACTCTTTTATCAGCAGAGGTACTGTAATATATTTGTGATCCCTCAGCTTCCAGGCTTACTCCTGGTCTCTGCCTTCCTGTCTACATATCCTTTTAAAATAAAATTTTAACTATCTCCTGAAAAATTGTTGAGTAGGTCACGCACAATCAGGAGAAAAATCTATTCATGACATACAAGTCTCTGTCTAATCTGAACACTGCACCTGTCTCTGGCCTTTTTTTCTTGACATTTCCTAGACCTTAAAAAATGTGTATTGAGAAAGAGAACTCTGTTAGCTATACAGAAGATGAACTGGGCAATATAGAGGAGTAGCATGGAGACCAGTCTGACTGAACTAAGGCAGTGGAAGTGTGGATGAGGAAGAGAGGTGAAAATTGAGAAGCGCTATCCTTTCTCTTTGGGCATTATTAGGAGGCTCACAGACAAGTCCAGGAGCCTGGTTATGCCCTCCTGTGCCATTCAACCAGGTGGCTTTCCCATGACTGTGATGAATAAAATTGAGAAGCCCCTGCCCTTTTCAGAGCAGAGGGTGAGGAGAAAGCTACCATTTTGTCCTCATCCTTACCCCCCTTGACTTGGCAAGAGATTTGACCTTTCAGGTTTTGATCCTGTCATTTTCTAGGATGTGGTGCACGCACTTTGCTGTTGTGCATGGTGAAGTATTGTGCCTAGGTCCTGGGTCTTCATCTGTTTGGCTCTGCTACTGTTTCCTTCTCCCAGGAAGTGTGGTTAGACAAATAATGTGTTTTAATTACCTGTCACACTCAGGATTAATACATACTCAGGTTAACTGTAGAGAGGCATTGGCTTCAGAACACTCCTCGTGACAATTGTAACCATTTTCTTTGTCTAGAGTCTGCCTTTTTCTTTTTTACAATTTCTTTTATTTCAACACTAGGTTTCAATATGGTGTTCCTGCTACCTCCCACCTCCCTCCTCCCTCATCACACATGCAAATTGTCAGCTTATTGAGACAACCCACTTAGATTCATATATGGACAAGGACAAGGTATTTTGCATTTGTTACTGGAATTCAGTTTTCCTAACTATTTACTACCAGAAATGGTCAATAACTTACTTTGTGTTTAGCAAATCAAATTGTGTGATAGTTTCCCAGTATGATGGCCAGTCAGTCTTTCCATCCCTGTGCCTACATGCTGCTCTTCCCATCCACAAGTGGAGTCTGTTTCTCTTGAGTTTTGGCTGGCCTTATGAATGGCTTTGCTTACTGAAGTGCAGCAGAAGAAATTCAGTATATGTCCAAGCCTAGGCTTTAAGAGACTGGCAGCTTTCCTTTTATCCTTTTTGGAAGCTAGCCACCATGCTGCAAAGAAGCTCAGCTGGATTACTGAAAGATGAGAGGCCATGTGGAGAGAGACTCTTGAGGATGAGAGATTATCTTGGATGTTCCAGCCTTAGTTAAGCTCCCAGCTGAATGTGGGTGTATCCTCAGCTACACCACAGAAAACAGAGGAACTACTCAGTCGATCCCAATCAACCCACAGACTCACTAGAAATAACGAATTATTGTTTTAAGCCACGAGGTTTTGGGGGAGGGTTGTTAAACAGTAATAGGTAAGTGAGACAGATTGCTTGTTATTTATAGTCAAATGGTGATTATCTCTGGTGAGATTACAGGTGATGTTTTTTTTAAGTTATGCCTATCTGTAGTTTCCTTTTTTTCCTGAAATTGATTTGAATTATTAGTGTATTAACAGAATAAAGAATGAACTTTAAAACACACACGCTGGTTATGTGCTTCCTCTAATTAAAATTCTTCATGGCTCTCACCACACCTTAGCATCAAGTTCAAACTTCGTACTGCGGCTTAGAAGACCCAGCTTGATTTGTTCCCGGCTCCCTTTTCAGCCTTGTTTCATGGCATCCACATCCACGTGTTTCCCAGGCCCACTACATCCTGAGATGAGTCAGAGACCCCTCTTAGGGGCCTGTTCCCTACTCCCAAACATGGAAATTAAAAAAAAAAAAATTGTGAGTTCTTCCAAGAGAAATTCCAGGCATCTGGCTAGCCCTGAGAAGTAAAAGAGAAATGTGATAAGCAACAAATAGCGGCTCAAAACAATAGCCAAGTAAGTTAGAATCATGGGATGTTTGGTTCCCCTATAGAAACTACAGATAACATCTTAATATATATCCCTGAGTTGTTTTGCAGAAACCTGAACCCCTACCAAATGGATGCGCTAGCACATAGACCTCAGATAAGGGGGAGCTGAGGACTGAACTCTGACCACCGTTCTTTGTTCTAAATTTCTTCCTGAGAGGCCTGGAGGAGGTCATGCCCATGAGCCAGAGATTACATTTTTTTCTGTAGATTTCAAATGTTGAGACAAAACGTCATCTCCTTAACCAATCGCACACTAGAAAATCTTTGAATCCACCCCCACTTCGAGATGCCTTGCCTTTTTAGGTCAAACCAATGTATAGTCTCTATGTATTGATTTCTGACTTCGCCTGTAACCTCTGCCTTTCTGCCTTTAAAAACTCTTACCTGTAAGCCATCTGGGAAATTGGGATTTAAGTCTTAGATGCCTGATCCTTCTTTGGTGCCCCGCAAATAAATGTTTTCCTTTCTCCTGCTGCAAACCTCAGTGTGGCTATCTGGTCTTGCTGGGCCGGGTGGGTGGACCCCAGTTCTGTTTGATAACACCCCACTCACCATGCTTTTGCTCACTTCAGTGCCTTGATGCACACCATTTCCTCTGGCTAGAACACTTCGGCACCCTCATCTGGCAAACCTACTTACTACCTTAGGACTCCCTTCATTGGCTTACTCATTCATCCATCAGATATTTGAATGCTTTGTGTGTCAGGCACACTTGTGTTGCTATGGAATGCCAAACACAACAAACCCTATCCCTGCCCTCGAGGAACTTACAGTCTAGTAGCAGAACCCAAAAATTCATGGCAAATAATAAAATGTTCAGGCTGGATGCGATGGCTCACGCCTATAATCCTAGCACCTTGGGAAGCCAAAGTGGGTGGATCACCTGAGGTCAGGAATTTGAGACCAGACTGGCCAACATGGTGAAAACCCATCTCTACTAAAAATAAAAAAATTAGCTTGGCATGGTGGCGGATGCCTGAGGCTGAGACAGGAGAATCGCTTGAACCCAGGAGGCAGAGGTTGTAGTTAGCTAAGATCACACCACTGCACTCAGCCTGGGTGACCGAGTGAGACTCCATCTCAACCACAACACCACCAAATAAATAAATCATGTTAAAAGGCTGTGACAATTTTTTCTTCCAAGAAATCTTTCTGGAACTCCCTGACTTTCCTCTCTTTGTCAGTGTTACATGTTTCCATAAAACCCTACATTTTTTCTTATCCTAGAAATTAATATCTTGCTTGTGTGTCCCACTTACCTGCTAACCTTACCTTTTTGCTCTGGAACAGCAGGGCCTTTTGTCTCTTTCATTCTTTGTTGACTGCCAAGCACCCAGCACATTATCTGGCCCATACTCCTCATGCTGCTGTTGCTATTACTGGCAACAAGTAACTTTGCTGGCCACTTATTATGTTTCAGGCACCTTACATGAATGATTTTATCCTCACCACACTGCTATTAGACAGGTACTACTATTAGTCCAATTTTACATACGAAGAAACTAAGGATTAGAGAAGATAAGTACCTTGACACAGGTCTAGTAAGTAGCAGGGCCATAATTCAAACAAAATTTCTCTGCCAAACACTATCCTGTTAACCACAACGCTAAGCTATTACCCAAAAGTTGATGATATTACCAAATAGTTGTTGATTGAATTAAATAATAAAAATTCTTATAAAGAAAATTCTACTCATAATACCAGTAAAATAAATCACAGAATTCTTTTGTTCAATGTTTAAGTGCTCTCACCCATAGAAAGGAAAGGTGGCTAAGATTTAGAGTTAAAATATTTTTTCTCAGAAGCCAAAATAGGACACAAATGTAAAAATCCAAGACAGTATAGTGGCAGAGAATATAGGTATTCCTCAAGGGCTGGAGATTTTAATTTGCCCTGGACCTCTTGGTACTCAAGCCTGTGGGTCTTCCCAGCCCCTGTATGTCTAGTTCTTTTTACACTTTGATGACAGTTTGTGCTTGATCATTCTGGGTTCCAATACTCACAGTGTTGGAATTCAGTGTTAGTGTGGGTGGAACTTGCAACCCCAGACAACCGTTTTGTTAAAGGCTTGCTTGCCCTTTGTTATTTTACTATTATTCAACGTAGCAATCATCTCACACTTACTCATTTACTGCTCTGAGGTTTGTCCAATAAATATTTCACATGTCTGTGGTTTATCCCCTTGCCTAAACTCTAAGCTTCTCGTGAGAAGAGACCATACATTCTCCTTCCTTTATATCCTATGGGTGCCTAGCATAATAATCCTGGGTAAAAATGTGTGTCAATATTTTTCTATGTGGATCACACCTGACAATGTTTTTTTCCATTCTTGGTTGCAGTGAGTCATAGTTTGTAAAGGTAAACACACATGTGAGGACAAATTCATGCTCTCCAGAGTTAGGATTTCAGATCATTAACAGGGCTTCTGGGAGGCCATTGCCCATTGCTACAATCACCTGTACCTATTTGAGAGTAAGATGTAGTGATGGGCATAGGCTCTGCACCAGAAGGCCAGTCCTTGAGTCCTGGTTTGGCCACTCACTGTTTGACCTGGCGAGGTGTTAACTAAAGTGTTTGTGCCTCAGTTTCTTCATTTGCATAAAGGAACTAATAACAGCTACTTGTGAGGGACATAGTAGTGTGCTGCGGATGCCCCAGCCTCTGGGAGTGCCCTTGGCAGGCAGCCTTCTGTGGACAGCCCCTCTGGGGACTGCCTTAGTGGCAGAGTACCGCCTCATCCAAGGAGGGCTCACATCTAATGACTGAGTTGGAGGAGGTATAAAGTCCTGGTCACTTTGGTGCCCACACAGGACAACCCAGGTGAATCTGTCCAATCTCGCTTCTTTCTTTTCTTTCCTTTTTTTTTTTTTTGAGACAGGGTCTAGCTCTCACCTGGTGACAGAATGTAGTGGTGCGATCACCACTTACTGTATCCTCGACCTCCCAAGCTCAAATGATCCTCCCACCTCAGCCTCATGAGTAGCTGGGACCATAGGCATGTGCCACTATGCCTGCTAATTAAAAAAAAGTTTTTTTTGTATGGATGAGGTCTCTATGTTGCCTAGGGTGGTCTTGAACTCCTGTGCTCAGGTGATCGTCTGGCTTCAACCATCCAACGTGCTGGGATTACAGGCATGAGCCACCACACCTAGCCCAACCTTCTTTCCCCTCTCTGTTTTGGGTGTTGATCCCAAGGGTATTCCCTAATAAACACAGTGTACCCTAAACTTTGTTTCAGAGTCTGCTTCCTGGGCAACACCACCTGCTCCACTGCCTCGTGGGGTTATTGTGTATTTAAATATGATGATATATGATAAAGCATTTGGAACAGTGGCTGATATGCGCTCAATAAATACTGGCTGTAACAATTATCATCCCGTTTTTGTCTCTCTTCCTGCTAAGACTCAATTATTTATTCAACTATTACTGAACTAGTATGATGCACAGAGTCATGTCCTAGGCACTGAGAATGCCAAAAGGAATTAAAGCACAGTTTTTACCTTCAAGAAGCTCATAATCTAATGAGAGAGGCAGACATATCAATTACTATGTAATGTAAGAAATGCGGGAATAGGAATTTGCCTATAGTGCTGTGTTAGTGTTCTGGCCTTGCCTCTGCTTGTATTCCTAACCTTCTGGATGAAGCTAAAAGGCCATGTAGTGTGATTCCAGTCATTGAAGGGAGGCCCTGAGGGCCCAACCTCTCCCCAGTTCCCCTCACATCCTTGTTACCCTTCAGCTCATTCTGCCATTCCCCCTTTTAGAATGCCTTTTCTTTAGCTAAACACCTTGAATCTGGTTAAAATGCAAATATTTCTAACAGGGCTTACGTTTTAATGGGATTCAGAAACTGGTTTGAGCATATGTTAGCTGTGAATGTAGTTTTTGGCAAGCCACATGCTCAGGTACCCCATGAAGCAGATACTGAGATGAAGAGGTTTCTTGGGAGGATGCTTGTAAAAGGGAAAAAGGGAGGCAAGAGGATTGGACAAGGAGAGGCTGCAACTGTATTGCAGATCTGACAAAGATGCAGCTAACCTAGTACTTTGGAGCAGAATTTGCCCGTTAGAAGAGTCCCAGGCTGGGCAGAAATGGGCTGACTTTGTACTTCCTAGCAGCTGGGGAGGCTGTAAGCTGAAAACTACCCAGGAAGAGCTTGGCTTCTGCTCAAACGCCGAGGTGGGGTTTGATGATGCTGCAGCTGGTGACTGGGAGCTGCTGCCCTCCTAGTGGTGGAATGGCAAGATCTTCCTGGAAGGGAGATCTGTGTGTCACACCTCCCAGCTGCCACATCATGTAAATTCTCTGAGAACTAGTTTTCTTGTTTTTTTTGTTTTGTTTTGTTTTGTTTTGTTTTCATTTTTGTTTTTTTTTTTTTGAGATGGAGTCTTGCTCTGTTGCCCAGGTTGGAGTGCAATGGCACAATTTCGGCTCACTGCAACCTCCGCCTCCTGGGTTCAAGCGATTCTCCTGCCTCAGCCTCCTGAATAGTTGGGACTACAGGCGCCCACCACCATGCCCGGCTAATTTTTGTATTTTTGATAGAGACGGGGGTTTCACCATGTTGGCCAGGCTGGTCTCGAACTCCTGACCTTAGGTGATCCACCCGCCTCGGCCTCCCAAAGTGCTGGCATTACAGGCATGAGCCACTGCGCCCGGCCGAGAACTAGTTTTTTAAGCTGAAAAAAGGGTACTCAGAATGCCAAAAACCTTCAGCACAAACGCTTCTTTCAAACTTCTGCACGAACAGACTTGACCAAACTTTAACACGGCTTCTAGCAGACTAAGGTTGTGTCCCTGGGGCAACCTAGCCTTCTTTTAAGTTCCTGTCTGGAAAAGCTCAGGGCTGTGAAAAGAATTTGCTGTTTGTTCCAGCCAACACCTGAAGATAGACCCCTGACCTCCTTAGAGCATTTACCAAACAGGGCTTACAATTGTGAATTCTTTCTCTGTCTCTTTGAGATGTATGTGTATCTCCTGCAAGTCAGGAGTGTCTCTCTCAAGAATCTGAAAGCCATTCCTTTGAAATGTAATTATCAGGAAGGATAGGGCCCTGGCTCCTAACTGGTGTTAATTGCCAGCTAGCACGTGCAGCTGGCCTAATTATGGTGATGCCCACCAACCGTTTGTAAGGCTTCACCAGAGTCCCACAGGCTCCTCCTCCCTCCTCCCGCATCTTCCCCTTTAAAACGCCCAGTCACCTCAGCACAAATCAGAATTGAGCTCTGCTCCTTCTCTTACTCTCAGTAGTTACTGAATAAAATCTGTTTTCACCACGTTAACGGATGGTTGTTTATCTTTGACAATAAATACTAAGATCTATCTTCCCAACCTTACAGGGCTGTGAAGACGGAATAAGTTAATGGGGAAAATAAAGTTGTGAAGCTCTTTGCAAATATAAGTTGTTGTCAATGTGAAGGCTTTGCATATATTGTTCTTAGAGAAGGTTTTAAAAAACTACATCAAAGTATTTTTCTGTTACTATATCTCCTTTGTAAAAATGTAAGCAATATAGAGAAAGTGGATAATGCCTCTAATACTGTTCCTCAGAGATGCTACTGTCAACAGAATGACATTTATCATTTCATTCTTTTTATGCAAGTATAAACATGTAAACTTTAAAAAAATGTATAAGCGCGATCCTACTCTATGTATGCTTCTATAACCCACTTTCCTCATTTAACAATATATCAGGGGCATACATCAGTGTCAGTAGATATAAACCTACTTCCTTATTTTTAAAGATTGAAGAGGGTTTTGTTGGATGCTTACGTGATAATTTATTTAACTGATCTCTTTCTGATGGATGGCTGTATTATTGACAATTGTTCAGTATTTTAAATCAAAGCAGCAGTAAACATTCTTGCACATACATTTCTGCCTACCTGGGTAATAATTTCTTTAGGATGCATTTCTAGAAGTGAAAATCTTGGGTCCAAGAGAATGTACATTTAAAATGTATACTGTGTTGACCTGCATCCCTGAAAGGGGATATAGATTTATATTCCCATCAGTAATGCCTGTCAGTGACAGTTTCCTTACTTCCTTGACAGGTAATTTTGATGGGGAAGGGGGATGAGGGTCAGAAAAGCAAATGGGGTCAATTCGATTCCTAAAGAATTCAGAGGAAGGTGTCACTAAAAAGGATGGGAGGAAAAAGCACAGACCCCAAAAGCTGGGCTCAGAAAGTAGGCAGTGCCTGACTTCCTTTTGGTCCCAGATTCCAGCTTGCCCACCACTGAGAAACACACATCCTAAGCCACCAGAACATGGGGACTCCTTTCCATAGGATGTGGGAGGCAAGCAACTGCAACGGCTCCCCTTGGGCCTGGGCAGGCAAAAGCCTTTCTGTACAGCACTGGAGAAAGCTCTGCCTGCAGCTATACCTGCCTGGCCTCGGCTCTTGCCTCATCTTGCACATTAAGGAGGAGCAAGGTTGATGTGTCCCACGAAGGAATGATCAAAGTCTAGTAAAGCTGCCAACTCTAAGAAGTGGTGCTGCGCCTGAACTTGGGGCCTGGCTTGGGGAGCAGACATTCATCTTTGGTTGCTCCAGGGAAACATTTCATGCTATTTTCGGGTGGGGCATTGGAGAGGGGGAAAAGGTGAAGGTGGCAGACTCATATTTTACCCGCCTCCATGTCTGTGTTGTACCAGCTGCCGTAGTTCTTCTCTTTCCATTTTTTTCTTATTAATTTTCTCAAATTGAAAAGATTGGAGCGCATTAACTTTCATGGGGAAAAAAACTTTAAAATACTGTTTGAATTCTCATCTTTTATGTATCCATTCTAATACCGCAAATGTCTTCATGATATATGTTACCTGCCAGCTGTTGTCGCAGGGGGTTGTGTTTTTCACATAGTTTCCAAGGGCTAATCCTTTTTTCCTTTGCATCTTACACTAAGCAGCTTTAGAGCACAATGGTGCAGCTGCTTCACAGCTGTTGTCTGGACTTAGGGCAAGAGCCCTGTTTGGGGTTGAATGATTTGACTCCTTTATGCAGTTTCCAGGACCCTGAGTTCTGAGAACACACACAGGGCTGCTCAAGCAAGAATGAAATGAGCCTACAAGAGACACTTCTCCTTTGTCTGAGGCACACAGAGAGAACTGCATTTGCTCACCCAGGGCCAGCCCCAGCAGGCTCTCAACACTGCTTTTCTTCCCTTTCTTGATGCTGTTAGAAAAACATGAAAAAGATGGCACAGAGAGAAGCAGACCTAGTTATCCAATTCTTAAAATCTTTAAAAGCCATACTCCTGGTTTGTTGAAGCCAACGAGATTGTCTGCTCTTAGAGGGCAAGTAACCTACTATATTCAAGACCTGCAATTATGCTCAATAGATATGCATCATTTTATCAACTTGAAGAAATTAGAGAGGGACCTAAAATGCTAAAGAGGGAGGCTGGCTGGACATGAGGCAGAGCTCATGGTAACCACACCTTTGTGGGGTCACCAGAATTCAAGGTGAGAACCTCAGCTCTGCCAGCCCAGAGCTAGAATCTATCACACGGAGTGGAACAGCCTCTTACTGAAAGAGAATGAGGATACCAAGTAATTAATTTATACTGAGCATTTTCCTTCTTTGGATCTAGAATACTAATGCCTGCCATCAAAAACATGTTCTTTCTGTTGGCAGAATACATGGGAAATTGAACGGTAATCAGAAGGTCCATGCTTGGGCAGCATGGCCACAGAACAGTAGGTTTGATTTTGAGCATTACTTGTCCCCAAACAGCTTTCCCAGTTACAGCTTTCCCAGTTAAGGTCATGAGGTGTTGTTGTTTTTGTTGCTTGTTTTTTACTCTCTCAGTCATTCATTTCCATTGCTTCTACAGAGAGTTAATATCATCCTTTACATTTTGGTTTGATTATATTACATGAGACTAGAATTCCTGTATAAAAACTTTATATCTTTTCTTGATCCTGAGAGCTCTGATGCAATCATTCCAAAAACGACTCTGCTATCCTAGAAGTACTTTAGTATTAAGCATTTAGTATTGGGAATTGGGTAGTATTATTTTCCCAGTAGACTTTATAGTATATTTGTAGAATTATAATTTTAAATATAGTTCAGAATTTCCATAAACATTAAGCATTTTTTTAAAGCACTGAATGTAGAAGATACAAAGATAGACATGCATACTAGTTTTCTTCTTTTAGTTTTGCTACTAGTAACTAGTAGCAAAGAGAAAAAACATAGGCTCTGCATACAGGGAGCAACACAGGACTGACAGGAATGTAAAAAATCCTGTGGAAGGAGAAGGAAGAGGGAAAGAAAGGAAGCTGCAGGTGACATGAGATGAAAGAAAGAGAACACAGTGGGGATTAAAACATGGAGGGAGGATTAGCTGTGGGAGCCAGTGAGTCCAGGCAAGTTCTGTGTAGGACAGCTGTTGGAAAGATCCTGGGCAGGAGGAGGGCTTTCGGGTTTTAGTCCCAGATTTGTCCACAGCTGTCTGACCTAGGCAAGTAACTTAACTGATCTGGAGTTAATTTTGTTGTTTTTTCTTTCTTTCTTTCTTTCTTTCTTTTTTTTTATGGAGTCTAGCTCTGTTGCCCAGGCTGGAGTGCAGTGGCCCGATCTCAGCTCACTCCAACCTCCACCTACCAGGTTCCAGCGATTCTCATGCCTCAGCCTCCGGAGTAGCTGGGATTACAGGTGTGCACCACCAAGCCTGGCTAATGTTTGTATTTTTAGTAGAGACGGGGTTTCGCCGTGTTGGTCAGGCTGGTCTCGAGTTCAGGTGATTTGCCCGCCTCGGCCTTCCAAAGTGCTGGGATTACAGGCTGAGCCACTATGCCCGGCCCCCATTCTGTTCTTTATGAAATGAGGAGTTTGGGCTAGGTGACCTGGGTGACTTTCTGAGGTCCACTATAGCTTTGCTGAAGCACCCAAGACTCTTGTCTTTTGGGAAAGACCAGACTAGACTGAATTCCCAGACTAGAGGGCTGTCATTATTTCTAGGTATAATGTTTTAGATTACAATCCAGACTGTGATCCAGTCAAGTCTGTCTTGAGCTGTGTTAATTTTTACTTTAGAAGGACAGAACTGATAATGATTATATAAATAATTACGGTGGCAAAATGGAATCATGGGCATTAATTAATGGGAATAAGAACATTCAGCACAAATATATTCTGAAACCAAGACAAGGATAAAGACTGTAAGGCAAATGTACCTGGGAATGTGCTGCAAGTATAGCAGGTGTAGAAAGAACCACCATTTGGGCAGCTCCATCATTTTTCAAGCTCTGGTGAGAGAGGCCATCTTAGGCAGGCAGCTGTCAGTAGTGGAGATCTGAGGGTGGCACCAGACAGTGACAAGCAGCATAAATTGGCAGACAATAAGCCACACCCATATTTAATATCTAGTGCATGCCTGTAGAGAGTCTATGCTGTTCTGACAATCTCTGCAGTTTCATCTCTTGGAGGATGGAAAGCTTAAAATATTTAGGTTAGAGAAAGGGTCTGATGAGTGAAGAACTCCTCTTTTGGCTTGAATCTATCTCTTCTGCCTTTTTTTCTTTTTTTTTTTTTTATATTGAGTTTCACTCTTGTTGCCTAGGCTGTTGTGCAATGGCATGATCTTGGCTCACTGCAATCTCCGCCTCCCAGGTTCAAGCAATTCTCCTGCCTCAGCCTCCAGAGTAGCTGGGATTTAGCAGAGATAGGGTTTCACCATGTTGGTCTGGCTGGTCTCGAACTCCTGACCTCAGGTGATCCCCTCACCTCGGCCTCCCGAAGTGCTGGGATTATAAGTGTGAGCCACCACACCTGGCGTCTTCTGCCTTTTTTTTTTTTTTTTTGAGGTAGAGTCTCGCTCTGTAGCTCAGACTGCAGTGCAGTAGCACGATCTTGACTCACTGCAACCTCTGCCTCCCAGGTCCCAGTTCAAGCAATTGTCCTGCCTCAGCCTCCTGAGTAGCTGGGATTACAGGCATGCTCCATGATGCCCAGCTAATTTTTTTTTTTTTTGTATTTTTATTAGAGACTGGGTTTCACCATGTTGGCCAGGCTGGTCTTGAACTCCTGACCTCATGATCCGCCCACCTCGGCCTCCCAAAGTGCTAGGATTACAGGTGTGAGCCACTGCACCCAGCCCTCTTCTGCCTTTTAATAATAGTTTTATTTAACTTAAAACCAGCTGTGAGCTTCTTGTTCATTGTTGCTATGGCCAGCTCCTAGAAAAGAGCTCATCACAGAGTAGATGCTCAATAAATGAAGGTGGAATTAACAAACACATGAAGCTACTGAAGGGTTCCCTGCAGGAAATTATGCTCTAGAATGGATGCTATTTTAAAGGACAGTATAGAATGGAAAGGGGTGTCAGTGATGCTTCTTTAGAACTCTGAGAATTGGAATTATAAAGTCAATACACAACAGAACAAAGCAGATATTTGGAGAATTCTCCTTAAAGCAAAACAAAACAAGCAAACAACTGACCAAAAAAGGGAACAGCATGTCTTCTGGGCCCCAAGGTGGGAAAAACAGGGCTTGGTTCTAGTGTACTCTGTGGAATCAACATGGCTAAGAAAGCGCAGGCCAACAGAATGAGAATGATTTGACCAGAAACAGAAAAACGAGTCAGAGAATCCAAGACCGACTTTGCCAGTGTGCACAAGTGTGAGGCTGGGGGCCTGGATGTCCTTTCTGAAATAAGAGAGAAGAGAGACCAAATTAGGAACACCCTTATGGTGAGACCGGACTACTTAGAGTACCCTAGCTTGTTCTGATCCTATATTCCTGTTTTGTTTTGTTTTTATTTTTTGAGACAGGGTCTTGCTCTGTTGCCCAGGCTGGAGTGCAGTGGCACAATCACAGTTCACAGCAGCTCTGACCTCCTGGGCTAAAGTGACCCTCCTGCCTCAGCCTCCCAAGTGCTGGGACTACAGGCATGGAGCACCACTATGACTGGCTAATTTTTCTTTTTTAGCAATTTTTTGCAGAGATAGGATCTCATTATTTTGCCCAGGATGGTCTCACACTCTGGCTTCAAGTGATCCTCCCGCCTCTGCCTCCTAAATGCCAGTTTGTGCTGGGATTACAAGCATGAGCTTGTAATCAAACAATACTCATGCTAAGAGAATATAGAGTCAGAAGGCCTGCACCTGACTTTCTGATCCTATATTCTCTTAGCACGGGTATTGTTTGATTTCTTTGTTACAGGTAACTAACATGTTGATGTTGCCCTTTGCTGTCAGTTCAGCTCCTCTAGGAAGCAGATGCTAAGATGGAATTAGGAGTACAATAAATTTATTGGGGGCTAATGGCCATGACAGAAGGGAGAGGAAACAGGACTGGGCAATGAAAGTCTTCACACCTCTATGCAGATTAGACACCTGTGAAAGGAAAGAAAGAGAGGCAGAATTGGGCAAGGGGAGCTTCAGACCATGGTGTGGATCTGCATAAATCTCTGCCTATGCAATAGGGAGTTCTGGAACAAAGAGTCCCCATTAGAAGAGTCCCATGCTGGGCAGACAGGGCCACACCCGAGCACTCCCAGCTTGTACGGTATTGGCTGGGGGCTACCCAGGAAGAGATGGGCCTCAGCTCAAACACATGGCATATGTTGAAGATGCTGCAGCTAGAGGCAACAGTGAGTTCTCTCTTAAAGGGAGATCTTCGCAGCACACCTCCACAGCTGCCATGCCATCCAAATCTGTTATTCCATGCTGGCTTTCACTATAGAATAGTGGCCAGAGAGTTTGATACCTGCTTTCCCAGCCTCCCTGACAATTGGAATGACTATGTGACACAGTTCTGGCTAGTGGGGCTTCTGAGAAGCTAACTGGATAAAAAGACAAAGCCTTATGTGAAGAAAGCACACACACACATACATGCACCGGCTATTTGTTTTCTAATTTTGAATGCAGTCTTGATACCTGGAGGGGCAGCCATCTTGCAGCCAAGAGGCCATAAGCAAATGTGCTGAAGGATATAGTTCCTTGATGACATTAATGAGACTGCTCTCTTCTTGGTAATTAAACAATATGTTATTAACAAATGTTCTTATGGTTTAATCTATTGTTTTGGTTTTTGTTACTTGCAGCTAACTGATAATACATTTATTGCCTGGTTGAAGTAACTTAAAGTATATATGTACTTAAAGAATATATGTAATTCACCCACAAGCAAGTTCCCATATAATAGGTCTCATTATAAATGAGTAAGTTGGCATTCTACTTTACATATGAATTTCTTAATACTTTGGTTAGAGTGAGCCAGTCCTTGTGAAATCAATATTTACAGAGTATTCTGAGAAAAGAGTTTTGAGACCTGAAAAGCCAGAGAAAGACGAAGCCTGAAAAGGGTGACAAGGCGCACTCACTCAGCATCCTTCCCGAGATTGCACATTCCAATCTTAGCAAGAGGGTTTGCATTTATTCAAGCCCCAGGACAAACTATGGCTGTATATCCTAGTTGGCAATAATTTTTAAATATCAAAAGCCTGAAACTTGTCACCTTTTAAAAAAAAAATTTCTGCAGTGAAATAATGAAGCAGCGCCTGTACTTTTTAGGAGAATCAGCCCTGTTTGATTAATTATAGGCCACAGGACAGCAATGGAATATATAGACTATGAGGACCAGTGGGCATTGTCTAGAAAGATGCAATTTGTTTATAGAAGACCGATAAACACCGTGCCGACTTTCTTCCATTGACATACTAGCAACCATAAGGAAATTCACTCGTTGTCATGTTGGAAGACAGAGTCATGAAAAAGGATACAGAATAGGTCAGTTTTAAACATAGTTGAAGAAAGTATGGGGTGAGGACAATAGTGACAGAGTGGGGAATACCGAGTTGCTGGGCTGTAGTAGTGGGAATTCTGGGCACTTGTCCCTTTAGCGTGAGGACCCTAGACACTGGGAAATCTGAGGAGCACTATTTAGATGCAAAAATGGACCATTTTGATGTTCTCATCTGTATCAGTGTTGTCAAGGAAACAGATGACTTGCTCAAATTAGGATAATTCAAAGAGTGTTTAATAAAAGGACAATTTTCAAAGGTAAAAGAGAGGTGTAGGGAAACCACAAGGATAGTGAAGTCAGGTCTTGAAACAGAGAAGCTGTAATCAAATTAGGCCCAAAGTGATAAAAGGAGGATAGATGGCTGCTGGAACCCAAAAGGAAGAGTTGCGTAGAAAAGATGACTTGAGAAGATCTGTGACCTTGGTTGAGAGGACACAGCTTACCTGAGAGCCAGGGGCCTAAATATACTGACCTCATACTCCTCCCTCCCTCCAATCTCTGCCAGGGCTCCCCATTGGCCCAACTAGAAGCCAGGGAGCACAAGAGCCTACTGGTGTAGTTCATGAACTCAGTTTCCTGGGTGGAAAGCACAATGGAGAAGAGCAGAGAGTGGGTCTGAAGGACAAAGAGAAGACACTGTGTCCCTTCCCTTGTTTGTCCTCTTTCAGAGATGGTTCTGGACAACTCTAGGACTAAAACCAGAAAGAGAGAGAAGGAAACTAAGTCTGGAACATCTGCAGATGATGTAATTTGTTCCTAAGAATTTGAGAGATTCTGAAAACATAAATAAATCATAACTTCAGGCTTTCAAGTAAGACTTGGATACAGCGAGCTCTCCCGGGAGGTGTTGAGGAGGGTGTTTGGAAACGTACCTTTGGCTGGTATTGAAGGAAGAAGAGTTCTCATTTCAACCAGTTAACTAGTTATTTCATCCAAGAAATAGCATAATGGAAATATATAGGGAAATGAGTATTTAAGTGTTGGAGGAAAAAAAAAAAAAAAAAAGGAAAGCAGACCAAGCAGGAAGAAGCAGAGGAGGTGGAGTGGGCACTTATTAAGGGAAGCAAAGCTTTCCAGAAACCTCAGTTTATGATTCACTACCCAGAACTGGGTCATATGGTAGTCGGGCACCCCGAGCTGAGAGCGAGTCTGGAGAAGCAGACATTTCTACCTGGGCACAGTGATGCCCTGAACCAAATCAGGTTTCTGGTAGAAGACAGAAACAGGTGTAGATATTGGGCAGGCAATTAGCAGTGCTTCCTGTCTTACAGAAAACTAAGACTCATATATGTGAAGGAATTGACCCAAGAATTCACAGTTAGTAAGTGATGGAGCTAATATTCACACTTGGCTTCTTTGGACTCCAAATGCTTTTGTGTACTGGGTTATAAAGTTATAATGGAAGGCTGGTGCTGGCTTCTTGCCTTAACATGTAGCACTAAAAGACTGGTAGTTTATCCTGTAGGAAAGGATGGCTTTGGACATATGGAGAAGAAAAAACAGAATATTTCTAGGAGATGAATTTATTTCACCTGCAGTGAGGAACACAGGATATTGGTTCCAGTTTTGTCACTGACTTATAACTTAGGTAAGTCACTTATTTTCTCTGTGACATTTTGTTACTGTCTATAAAATGGAATAATATTACCTTCTAAAAACTCACAGATAATGTGAAATATAATAACAATATTAAGAAATGCTTTGATATCCATGGATAAAGTGTTTTAAGGAAAAGTCAAAGATGTCAAACCAGCATTTTGGGCCACAGTGCTCATCAAGAACATTCCAGATAAAGGCAGAACACCACTCCTGTTGGATGTAACAGTGAAATTAAATACTGCCAAAGTCTAAGTGCCTGGAGAAATTCCTGTTAGGAACATGAACTACAGAGAACAACAATGCTTCCTCTTCTTTTCCTTTATTAAAATAAGATTTCCTCTATTTCTAAGCTCCTGGACCTGAAGCAGACCTGCAGAGAGGATCAAGTGCAGAGACGAGCTGCTGCTGAGATCATCATAGGGGACCTCTTCTAACACATGAGTTCCTGAGGAAGTGCTGTGGCCTTCCAATGCTGCCACTGGTAGTCTCATTTCAAAGAGTAAAATGTGAAAATCCAATGGCAGCAGCTATTGTGATATGCAAGACAGCAGGAATTGGGACTAAAAATCAAGGGATACTTGTGATAATAGATCCATAGTACTTTGGAGCTGGAAGAAACCCAGCTTCAAAAAACAGCTTGATTTGCAGCTCTTCATTCAAAAAGGTATAAACCCTCTCTTTTTAAATGCTTAAATGGAATAAATGTATTCAGGACAGCTGCTGAGATTATCTAGAAATACAGATTGCTTAAATTTGAATTCTGAATTCAAACTTACTAACTATGCAACTTTAGGAATGTTGTTTCATCTTTTCGGATGTTTCCTCATCTGTAAAATGGGATGGTAATAGAATCGTTCTTGAGTTTCTTTAATTAGGCAAGATAACCTATGTAAAGCCCTTGGTACACAGTATGTACTCCCTAAATTCTAGCCCTTATATTAGTATGTATCTATAAACTATTAGAATTATAGAGCTATAGTTTCTATATTCAGAAAGGCTTAAATATTTGTACATGCCTACCTCACTGCTTCTGTGTTAGAGATACAATTGAAGGAGGGCGGTTGACAGTGAAAATGCTCAGAAGTTAGAGTCAGACAGACCTGATTTTGGACCTTGCTGTCTCTCCTGGCATTGTGCCCTTTGGTTGGCTACTTTACTTCTCCAAACCCCAGTTCCTTCTCTGTTTATCTAAGCAATGTGTCTTTCTTCTGGATGCCTTCAGCAGCCCTGTACCATTCCAATCTTGATACAAACTCAATTCCTTCATTAACTTCCATAAGAAATCTATTCACACTGAGCATATTATCACTTTTTTTTCATCCTTACTGTGAGTTCATATGATCATAGGGAGATATCTCATCACACAGAGTGCCCACATTTTCACTTGAAAAATCTCTACTAGATTGATCTCTTCTAACTCTTGCCTCCTGGCCCTCAGCCACCGTCTTCCTCCTACTCTTAAACTTACCCCAAGAATGCATCCAATCCCATTTTCCTTCCCTATTCTTCCTTTATTATTCTGAGAAATGTGCTTCTACCATAAGAAACCTGGATGCCAGCCTATTGCTCTTTTTTTTTTTTTTTTTTTTTTTTGAGACCGAGTCTCGCTCTGTCGCCAGGCTGGAGTGTAGTGGAGCGATCTTGGCTCACTGGAACTTCTGCCTCCCAGGTTCAAGCAATTTTCCTGCCTCAGCCTCCCGAGTAGCTGGGTCTACAGGCGCGTGCCACCATGCCCAGCTAATTTTCGTATTTTTAGTAGAGATGGGGTTTCACCATGTTGGCCAGGATGGTCTCCATCTCTTGACCTCATGATCTGCCTGCCTCGGCCTCCCAAAGTGTTGGGATTATAGGCATGAGCCACCATGCCTGGCCTCTTTTTTTTTTTTTTTTTTTAAATCACAACTGGGTAATCAAAGTATTTCTTCTGTCTCTGATCAGATGCTAAGAAGATAATTTTTTTCTCTGATCATGTTCTTAAACTCCTTAATCTTTAGAATGCAATTCTTCTTTTCTTGGAGAGAAACTGTGTTGGATATTTTCCATTTGCTCCTCCAGATATGAACCCCTCCTCCCACCCCACACTCATCCTCACCCTGCTGTGTACCTAGGGAAGATGACCCACGCTGACTGCATCACTGGCTCCTTGCCTTTTGGCTTCTGGATGGTTTGGCCAGTAAGTGTCAGGAGCAGGAGACTGGAGGATGGGAGAGTGAGTTCAGGATATTTATCCCCTCAGATTTATCCCCATCTTCCCAGGTCACTGCAGGTTGGACACATCCTCTACTGAAGGCCACATCGCCTGTCAGTGGGTCCTTCCCTGAAATTACCCTTTCTGGTTCTGAGAGCTACTCTTTCTCCTTGTACCTTCAGGCCTAGAGGTGGTCACAGCTCCTGCTGTAGCTGGCCCCAGGGATGCTACATTACTTCTTATATATTTTCCTTACTTGTCTACACCTTCATAAATAGTCCCTTTATTAAACTCTCCTCAATTACACCATTTAAGTGTACCATCTATTTCTAGTTACAGCAACCTACCCATTTATTTAACTCTTCATTCCTTCAAAAACCATGATTGAGTTACCATTTCTAGCCAGGAACTATTGTGGGGACTGGGGATACAAAGGCGAATAATACATTCTGTTTTCCATGAGCTCACTGCTGGCAAAGGACACAGACAAATGAACAGATGGTGACAATGGAGCTGTAATAAGAGCAGTGTTAGCATTTTTGCTTTGAAAGGACATGAGGGAGGTCCTTAGTTCTCTTTAAGGAATAGCTGTGGTCTGAATATTTGTGCCCCGACCCACTTCCCAAATTCACATGTTGAAATCGTCACCCCCAAGATGATGGTATTAGGAGGTGTGTCTTTGGGGGGTGATTAGGTTACTGGGGGAAGCCCTCATGAATGGGATTAATAGCCTTGTAAAAAAGAATCCAGAGACCTCCCCTGCTCCTTTTACCATGTGAGTACACAGCAGGAAGGTGCCATCTATGAACCAGGAAGTGGGCCCTCACCAGATACTGAATTGTCACATTGATCTTGGACTTCTCAGCTTCCAGAACTGTGAGAAAGAAATTTATTGTTTATAAGCTATCCTATCTATATTATTTTGTTATAGCAGCCAGAATGGACTAAGACAGGGATCTAGCAGAGAAATGCTTTCTGAAGAAGAAAAAACTTGGCTGGGTGCAGTGGTTCACACCTGTAATTTCAGCATTTTGGGAGGCTGAGGTGGGAAATCGCTTGTGGCCAGGAGTTTCAAACCACCCTGGGCAACATGGAGAGACCCCATCTGTACAAAAAAAAATTTTTTTTAAAAAATTAGCCAGGTGTGGTGGTGCATGCCTGTGGTCCTAGCTACTCTAGAGGCTAAGTCAGAAGGATCACTTGAGCCCAGGAGGTGAAGGCTGCAGTGAGCTGTGATTGTGCCACTGCACTCCCATCTGGCCTGTGGAGTAAGACCCTGTGTCAGAAAAAAAAAACAAAAGAAAACCTTGCTTTTGCTTTCACTGTTGGAAGTCAAAGTGGAATAAGATAAGTGGGAATTAGCCAGGATGGGGAGGATGAAAGAGAGATGAGAGTGTACTAGAAGTGGGAATAGTGTTGGAAAAATGCTAGGAGGAGGACCAACTAAGGGGGTCAGAGCAGAGATGGAATTTGAAGACTGGTAGAAGACTGGCTCAGGCAGTAAATGGCTTTTTTCTCTATTCTTTTTGCAGGAATTTTGTCTTTATCCTGAACGTGATGGGAAGCCAGGGAAGGCTTTTGTGTTTTAGAAACATCTCTCTGGATGCAGTGTATAGAAGGACCTAGAGAGTGGGCCCTGAAGGTAGTGAAAACAGTTGGGAGGGCAGAGCAAGGCGGTAGGCGAGAAATGAGGGCTGAAACTAGGGTTGTTGCAGAGTGGATGCTGACGAGGGAGAACTCAGGAGAAGGTCTACGTGGGTAGCCTTTTTACCACAGTACTTGCAGCTGCTCTCTCATTTTAAACTGAGGATGTATAAATATAGCCGTGGCAGGGAATTGGAAAGTTTTAGCTCTGTATACATTCTAAATTAGGCTTGTACATTTTGGAGTTCAATATCATATTAATGTTGTAAAAGATAGAATAAATACTATTATATATCTGTCTACGCAGTAGCACCAGCTCCATCCAAATAATGAGTTAGACAGTAACAAATCTCAGATTCCAAAGGGCAGAGCACCAACACAGAGGGTTCTTCCTGCTGTGCTGGCATGGACAGTGGCCACCTTTCACCACCTGTTCCCCTGGATGCTTTTGTTCTTCTATGCTGGCAGAACTAGGATCCAGGCAGGCTTCACAATGCAGCCAGAGTTGCTGATAGTTTTGGCGAATAACCTACTGAAATTAATCCAGCCCAGAATATGAGTTCAGGAAACTGGAAGTGGAATTGTTCTTTACACAAACCTCATTTCCCCTCCCTGTTTCCTCCTCCACAGACTCAGGTTGTGGTTGGGGGAAATCAAGAGACAGAAAAGAAAAGGGATGGTGGATTAGGATTCGGAAGCAGTTTGTCTTGGCTCGGAAGTAATAGAATTGAAATAAAGCTATTGAAAAGAAAATTGGGGTGCTTTCACCACACCTCTTCTCTCTGTGCCTCCATCCCTAAGGATAGCTGGTGTGGCAGGAAGAGCATTTTATCTTTCTTCTCTTGTGGGTTTCAGGGATCTTTCACTGGAAAAAAGGGATAATAGGGCCACAGGGAGTGGTTACTGGCTCTACCATCTCAATACATCCCTTTAAACTCACTTTCAGACAATCCTAGCTGTAGTACTTAGTGCTCAAGAGCAGGGCCTTGGAATCCAAACAACCTGGGTTTAAATCCTCACTCTGACTATTCCTGTTGGCAGCTGTGTAACTTGGGGAAAGTTGCTTCATCCCTTCAAATCTGACTTTTCTCATTCATAACATAGGAATATTAATAGCTATCTCATAGAGGCAAATGGGGGATTAAATAAGCCAAAGTATGTAGAGTACCTGGCTCAGAGTAAGCAAAGGGTGGTAGCTTTATTTTTCTTCTTTTTTTTGAGACAGAGTGTCACTGCATCGCCCAGGCTGGAGTGTAGTGGCACAGTCTCGGCTCACTGTAACCTCCACCTCCCAGGTTCAAGTGATTCTCGTGCCTCAGCCTCCTGAGTAGCTGGGATTACAGGCACGTGCTGTCGTGCCTGGCTAATTTTTGTATTTTTAGTAGAGACGGGGTTTCACCATGTTGGCCAGGCTGGTCTCCAACCCCTGACCTCAAGTGATCTGCCCACCTGGGCCTCCCAAAGTGCTGGGATTACAGGCATGAGCCACTGTGCCCAGCCAAAGGGTGGTAACTTTTAATTTTGGGGCTGTAAATTAGAGATGGAATGGCCAAATTAGGAGTCCAAGCTGGGCCTCCACTTTTGTGTCAGCTACATAGGCTGGGGGGCAGTGGGAGCCTCAAGATCACATCCTCAGGCATGGTCCAGGGCCCCATCCTCTGGCCTTGAAGAGTGATGACTAACTGTGGAATGTTGCCTGGCTTCTCTACAGTGAGGATTGTTATGTGTCTAGTTTTGAACTGGACTATCAGGTAGTTGAGCTTTCTATCCAGGAAGTCAACTGAGAAAACACTGGCATAAACATGTGGGGAGTGGGTTTCTCTTATTTGTTAAGCTTTATTTTTAGTGTTATTGTATGACTTGTAGATGAAGATTCTCACTGACTTTTGGGCCTGCAGAAGCAGGTGCTACCATTGTTGGCCTTGGACATGAACATGGTATTGTTCCAAATTCATTTCTGCATTATTTATACATTTGCAACTTCAAAAGTGGGGCTGACCATTTCCCTTTTATAAGGGTACCTCTTTTCTTGGGCTTTCCAGGATGCCATGTCTCCTTTCTTCTTCCTTCCTTTACAGGCAGTGCTGCGTAGTGTGCTGACTACAGGTAAGGATTCTGGAGCCAGACTGCTTGGGTTTGAATCCACGTCCACTACTGTGGCTGTGCTACCTTAGGCCAATTTTTCATCCTTGTGTGGTTCAGATTCCTCATGTGGGACATGAAGACCAATAATAGGATTGTTGTGAGAATTAAATGAGTCAATATGTATTGCACGTGGAACAGTTCTGGTTAATAGTGCTATATGTGCTTGTGCCATGAACTAGTTCTAGATGCTTTACAAACATAATATCAACCAACTCTCACAACAGTTTTATAAGGAAGCACTATTTGTATCCCTATTTCACAGCCTGAGAAAACAGAAGCTTAGAGAGGTTAGCTAGTGTGAGGTCACAGAGCTAGTAGGTAGTAGAGTTGGGAATTAAACCCAGGTTTTTCTGTCTACCTGTGAAGTCTGTGTTCTTGACCACTATTTACCCAGTCTTCCATAGTAGGTGTTTTAAATTTTTGAGAAAGTTTTTTGTCTTTTTAAATTTTATTTTAATGGAGTCTCACTCGCTCTGTTGCCCAGGCTGGAGTGCAATGGCATGATCTCAGTTCACTGCTTGAACCTCCTGGGTTCAAGCGATTCTCCTGCCTCAGCCTCCCAAGTAGCTGGGACTACAGGCGCCTGCCACCATGCCCGGCTAATTTTTTTTGTATTTTTAGTAGAGATGGGGTTTCACCATGTTGCCTATGGCTGGTCTCCAACTCCTGGCCTCAAGCGGTCCACTCCCCTTGGCCTCCCAAGGTGTTGGCATTACAGGCGTGAGCCACCGCACCCGGCTGAAAGGTTTTTTTTAAAACAGTTCTTCTCCAGCATGTTTGGCAATTTTGTTGATTCTATCTGGCTACCCTAAAGGAAGAGTATCTATCTCCTTTCTCCTGACTACAAGTATGTGAACACTCAAGATGAAAGAAGGGGACTAGCATCAGTAAATTCCCGGAAAGCACTGGTGACAGTCGCAGGAATAAACTAGGTCAATTTGTGTCTCATTGTCCATTGACCTATTGCCTTAGACTTGGTTAGATCTCAGTGTGATTCCAGCTGGCCTCTCAGCTTCTCCTCTTTTCATCCTCACATCTATCCTCCAATGGGATTCATGTAGCTAAACTTGCAGCTTTTCAAAAACTTTTGCTCTAAATACCTCTAATAATGGATAAGTGCCTCTGGAAACTCTGGGGAAGGTAGAGTTTAAAGCAGTCTGTGATAAGCATAAGATTTCTTTGAAGGCTCATGTTTTCTTTAGATTTCATGCAAATTTTACAATGTATTTCCTTTTTTAAAATTTTAAATCAATGTTTTATCTAGGAATGATTTTAGGTTTACATAAAAATTGAGGGATAGTAAAGTGAATAACATATTCTCTTTACCTAGTTTCCCCTAATGTTAACATCTAATGTAACCACAGTACATTTGTCAAAACGAAAAGATTAACATTCGTATATTGCTAAGAACTCCAAACTTATTTGGATTTCACCAGTTTTTTTTTTTTTTCACTAATATAGATTTTTTTGTTGTTGTTGTTCCAGAATCCCATCCAGGGTATGACATTGAACTTACTCATCACGTCTCTATAGTGTCTTCTGGTATGTAATACTTTCTCAGTCTTTCTTTATTTCCATAACCTTGATTAACTGTTTTGAAGATTACTGGTCAGCATTTTGTAGAATGGCTGTCAGTTTGACTTTGATGTTTTTCTTATGATTATGTTAGGGGTATGGGGTTTGAAGAAGCATACCATGGGAGCGAAGTGCTCTTCTCATCATATCAGGGGGTATATAATAGCAACATGGTTTATCATTGATCATATTAATCTGGATCACTTGGTTAAGATAGTGCCTGCGAGGTTTCTTTTTTTTTTTTTTTTTTTTTTTTTTTTTGAGATGGAGTCTTGCTCTATCGCCCAGGCTGGAGTGCAGTGGCGCGATCGTGGCTAACTGCAAGCTCCGCCTCCCGGGTTCACGCCTTTCTCTTGCCTCAGCCTCCCGAGTAGCTGGGACTACAGGGGCCCGCCACCATGCCCGGCTAATTTTTTGTATTTTTAGTAGAGACGGGGTTTCACCGTGTTGACCAGGATGATCTCAATCTCCTGACCTCGTGATCCGCCCACGTAGGCCTCCTAAAGTGCTGGGATTACAGGCGTGAGCCACTGCGCCCGGCTGAGGTTTCTGTACTATACAGTTATTACTTTTCTCTTCATCTACTCTGTTCTTTGGAAGGGATTCTCTAAAACTTGCTCAGACTCAAGGAACGGGTGTGGTGATTAAACCACCTCCTGGAGTGGGGAGTTACATATATTATTTGAACTTTTTCTGCAAGAAAGATTTATCTCTTTTCCCATTCATTTATTTATATTGGTTTGGATTACTATTGTCTTAATATAAAATAAATCTTTTTATCCCCAAATGTACAAGTGGAATGACTTTCCAGAAACATGTGAGTCCTGAGGATACTCATACTTTCTAGCCCACCGTTTGCGAAGCACAGACAAAACCCAAAGCCTCACTGGGTTACTTCCTTGCTTCCATTGAGTCATCCTCCTCAATAATACTTGTGAATGAACGAATAAATGCATAACACGCACAGGTGAGCGATGAGAAATATCAGCGTTGTCTGACGGCAAGGATATTTGTGTTCAACACCAGTGTCTGACCAAATAGCTACTCATATTTCTTCTGAAATTCTTTAGGGCACACTAAACATCTTTCATGTTGTCTAAGTGCTAGAAGGGAAATTGATTCAGCCCCTTTTTGAAGGTGACTCTAAATTATTCTCTCAAAATACTCAACAGCCTTTACAATGTAGTTAAAAAAAAAAAAAAGCGGGTGGAGGGGAGAAATGCCTGTCTAAAGTAGGAAGCCCCAAGAGAAAGCCCTGGGGCGTCCAGAGGCTTGGTTTCACCTGGCAGCCGTCTGGGACCAATTGCGGAGTTGAAGTAGCTCCTACGCTTTCTCATTGGTCCTCACCCAGGGGGAAGGCGTGGCTTCAAGTGTAAAAGGCGAGGAAGCCTGGCGGGGCTGTGAGTTGTTCCGCTGGTGGATGGTTTGGGGTTGGTCGGGCGGGGTTTCTTCCAAAGCTTTGTAGGCCTGCGAGGTACTAAGAAGTTCTCTGGTGGCTGGAGGGGTGGGTGGAAAGGACCAAGCCCTTGGTAATTCTCAAGGGGGAACTTTGGTTAGCTTGCTTTAGAAGTGAAAGATGAACGAAGAAAAAAGCGAGGGCACTTAAGCGGACTAAGGAACTCGAAAGAAGGGGAACTAGGCGTTGTGTGTGGGCAGAAAATACCTCCTAGGAGGTCACAGCAACTCTCTGAAGTCGTTTTAGCAGGCTTGCCTCCTCTAGTTACTGTGCTTTCTTAAAGTTTGTTCTTTTAGAAGCTTAAGATACAATCTTGAATTGAGGTTTCTTTTCTCATGCTCAAGCCTTACTTGCTGAGAAGGCTCCTGTCTCTTGACTTCTGCTTAATCTCTACCATAGACTTTAGCAAAGCCACTCTTATAGCTAACTTACTGAAGTTACGTAAACTCCAAGAGAAATACACGGGTTTAGAGGTTCTACGTTTAAAGCAAGCGCAGCAATCTTTAGAACTTCCTTTTAGCTATTTGGAATCCCAAAGTCTCTATTAAACACCTGTCTGGAGTAATGGTGGAAAGTGACTAAAAAGCTAGCTTGTCATCTCTTCAGAGACTAAAAATTAGATCCACTTCGATGAAAACCATAAGAAAATGTAGATCAACTTTGAATTAGTTCTTTTTTGAGGGTAGGAAACGTCCCTTTGTGACCTATTAGTAAAAAAAACTAAAATGAACTTCAAGCATGTGGCTTTTAAGACTCCTCACTAGGAAGTTAGGATCTTAATCATATTCAGTAGAAAGCAGCTGTCTGCCTCGAAGACACGCAACCTGTGGGCTGCAACTGACCTTCCACCTGGTTGTGGAGGTGGGAGACTCGTTGACTGGCAAGCCTCAGGTAATGTCAGACTGACACACCTGAAAGCACTTCTGATAGCAGTTAGAAACTTAGTAGTTGAAACAGGAAATTTCATCTAGTTGAACAGATCGTTAGCATTGAGAATGGACACTTCCTTTAGGCTTACTAGGAAAGGGAAACCATCTGTCATAGAAAAGATAAAGTGGCATCTTAGTGACAGACTCAAAAGCACACAGCATGATGGATATGTTCATTATCTTGACTGACAATTTCACAGGTGCGATGGTAGCAAGTTACATAGCTTAAATATCGTAATTCTTGCGTGCCAACTACAGAAAAGTGCTTTTTAAAACCATGTCCAGTCATGTAGGTCCACCTGCCTTAACCTGAACAAGGGTGAATAAATACATGGGTAGGGACATGAAGCACTCTCCCCTCATCCCCATCAGCATGGAGTTACTTTCTTTACACTGTCCTCACACTGCTCTTCAAGGAGAAGAGCAGAGTTCTTTCTTTCATGTAGATAATCTGATCAAGGGATGTGTCTCCCAGGCTGACAATCCACTTGACAAAGAGTCACTTGACAGGTCTGGGATCTCGAAGCCCAAGGCTTTCCAACACTGTTAGTTAAGTGCTGTAATTAGAGCTGGGGTGCTGGGGCAGGGAAGGCTCCTGCAGGATGGTCAAGGATGGGAATAGGTGGCCTTGTTTTTCCACAGTTGCTTAACATGAAAAACTAGTCTTCTGATTAGTCATCCTGTAGCATTCTCACCTGTACTTGTGTCCTTTTACTGATAGCAAAACTTTCTCTGCTTTTAGAGACTCCAGAAGCTAATACAGCAGTGACTTAGTCTTGCCAAATAAGAATTTGGTCAAATTTAAGTGCATGGTACGGATGCCTTATCTCCCTAATCCTCTTCCCGTTTTTGTAAACTTCAACCACTATAAAAGCCGAGGGAAATAAAAACTAACTTTACATAAACAACTTTACTTCAAAACTAATACTCTGGGCTGGGTGAGGTGGCTCACGCTTGTAATCCCAGCACTTTGGGAGGCTGAGGCGGGTGGATTGCCTGAGGTCAGGAGTTCAAGACCAGCCTGGCCAACATAGCGAAAACCCTATCTCTACTAAAAATACTAAAATTAGCTGGGCGTGGTGGCAGGTGCCTGTAATCCCAGTTACTCTGGAGGCTGAGGCAGGAGAATCATCTCTTGAACCTGGGAGACAGAGGTTGCAATGGGCCGAGATTGCACCATTGCACTCCAGCCTGGGTGACAAGAGCAAAACTCCGTCTCAAAGAAAAAAACCAAAAATCCAAACTAATACTGATAGATCACTGGGTCTTCAGGACTTTTCACCTAGGCTAACAGTAAAGACACTGGAAAGTTCATCTTTCCCACCTCAGGCAGAGCAAAATACCTACTACCGACCCAATTAACTATAGTTTCAACTGCAGGTGAGTCCTATGGAACTGATGTCTATATGTAGGTGTTATTGCATAGGCTTCTGGGGCATGCCACATAGTTCTAGAAAAACTCACATGGCTTAGACAAGTTTAAAGTTATGGCTGGAGAGCAAGGTAGAAGGGGCTGAAACATCTCAAATGTCAACTTCCTTTTAGAACAAGATGTGGAGTAGTGCAGGATCTGTCAATGGCACTCCCGCCATGCCTAAGGCTGCTTATGTACTTCTGAGCTTTGGCCTGATGCATGTTTGTCTTGCAACTGGCCTCACTCCAATCTGAACTCCTGATGTCTCTTAAAGCTTGCCTGAGACCCAGCTTTTTAGTAGCTCAAATCCTTACTATCCCTTAGGATAGCATTACTTTGAAAATCCTCAGTTGTGCCAAGACCACTTTGGATTCAACCTATTTTTGGGGTTCCTGCTTAGTGTCTAGTGTCTACCTAGAGCTGCTTGATGCCAGAGGCTAGTGGCTTCTTTACCAGGAAACTGATGGTAGCCATATCACTTCTTGGCATCAAACCTGTCTAAAACAGTCCCTAGCTGAAGACGACTTTCTTCCTAATTGTCAGCCATTCAGATGAGAGAAGTTACAGGTGGTCGAAGGTGAGAACTAAGTGATAGAAACTGGAACCAGGTGTACTGAAACTCTTGACTCTAGGAGAAACTAATTTCTTGAGGGATTTGTTAAAGGTAACTTATCAAGACCCACTTCCTCCCAATCTACACAGATTACATGTTTAATTTGGGCCAGTAACTTTTAAGTCTTTAGAATCTTGACATAATCTAGCAAAGTAAGACTGCTCTAGGTGTGGCAGGAAGCATGTAAGCAGAACCCCTTGCTGGCCTACCACCACAAGGAGCCCAGAGAATCCCCGAGGCATTGGAACAGTCTTAGGGGTCTAAACATACTTCTGCTTTATTGAGGTGCTTGCCCACTAGAGTTCTCTGAATCAGTCCCTGATGAGGGAGGTGCCTCAAGCTTGCAGCTGTGGTCACAGGATTAACTTCTCAATTCTCAGGCTACCCATAGGGAGATATGCCATATCTTGGTTTAATCCTGTTTCTGTGGCAGATTTCAGCTTACTGCTCACACTCTGGGTCTCACGGCTCCTATGACATCAGTTTCAGTACTGTAGGTCTGATCTTCAGTTGGGGGTGGTGCTGGAGAAAGTGCGCTCACTAGGGAGCTGGGCTCTCACTGTTTCTGAATCCTCTGATCCATAAAGCAATTGTAGTGTGCCTACAAACGGGCCCTCTGACATCTGACTTTCAAATGGTTGGGATCTTTTTCCTCAGGGAATAGATTCTTTAAAAAAGCCCCTGAGTGAGAGCAGAGCGGTGGCTGGAGGTTATTCGGGCTAAATGGTTTCTCCGGCTGCCACCCAAACTGAAATGCTTTACCTAGCAATGGTCATGAGGCAGGTGACTGGAGCAAGTAACTGCTGGTAGCAAACGAGCCTGTTGAAGCATTTGTGCAGGACTGGTCTGACTGGCCTGGAGAGATTAGTTAACACCCTTGCACACTGAGCACACTCTAGGGGGGAGTCCCTGCCCTCCAGGAACTTACAACATAGCTTGAAGGAACACGAAGACCCAGCTGTAGCTTGTTACTTAATGGCAATAGAAAATGGGGGAGGGAGTGCTGGCTGGGAATTGGAACTGACTTTCAAGTCTGGGTTTTTTCCTGTGAAGTAATTCTCAATGGAGTAGACTTCAGCTCTGGCCTAAACGCTACATTACAGTGCCTTTGTGTATCTAAATTCTGGTGTCTAATCTGGAATAACCTTTCCCAACTATGTGACAGAAGTTTGGGTGCTCGAGGAAGCATAAAGTGAGGGGGATGGAACTTGTCTTCAGTAGGTAAGCCCTGTAGATGACAATGTGGTCTTACTTCCTTAATGTGGTGGCCTGGTAGAAGCATGGCTAAGTTGAGATGGGGAAGAAGCCTAGGAAAGCCCAGGATGACTTCTGGTCTATTTTACTGCTGAAACAGTCTGGAGAACTTGTAGAGATGCAAAAATTGGTCATAATCAACAGGACAGTCAAAGGGACCTAATGTGCCATGTGTCTTTGGGACTGGGGTTAGGAACTCCCAGATAGAAGGGGATGTGATATAAACAGAACAGTCTTGTGATTTTGTCTAGTTCTGAAATCACCTCTTTTTAAAGAGCTCTCAACTCCTATCTGCAAATGTGTTTGGAACGCTTCCAGATCAAGTTCTCTGTGCATCCTCTTTAGAGGGAATTTATAGGAGCCTCTAGAACAGTGCTGAGACACACGAGCCAAAAGTATAAGCCATATATAGTCAGTCCCATTAAAGAAAAACGAATATCTTTAACCCAAGAGATGCTTATTTTGACATGTAACCCAGCTTATTCTTGGTACTGAGCCTGGTATGCATTTTAAACTTAGTGTATCAATTGAGATGAGTCCTATCAAGTGCTCAATGAATAGTGGTTATATTGGAGAGCACAGCTCTGGATAAAACATAACTTTAAGTTTTTGTTTTTAATTCATTTGTTACCGCTTTAGGGAAATGCTGATCTAAAATGACGGTAGAATGTAGTGTCAGTATTGCTGTCTGAGTGCAAATCCTTGGAAACTTCCAGGAACTAGTAGGCTAGAACCACTTGTATTACTTGGACTTTGTCAGAATGACTGCCTTTGTGTAAAACACCATTCTATGTCAGCAATATGACCATTTTCCATACCCCTAGCAATCACTTTGATTATTGTGGGTAAGCTTTGTCCTGGCATCTTCTATGCCATCTATATCTAAAGCACCCATTCCAAAGCTCGTTTTAGTAACTTATTTGTCCTGAGCACAGGAAATGGGAAGAATACAAGTAGCTCTCATTCAATATCTTCCAGTTTTCAATTTGGGTTACTGGTATTCTTTAGATTCTGGACAACACACTGAGAGGTTACAGGTGTCTAGAGATCAAGTACTTGAGAGCATTTAACATCTATGCTGTAGTGCCCAATTCCCTATCCCAAAAGCTCAAATGCCCACAACTCCCTATTATACCTAAATCAGGCTGGAGTGTGCTTTTCAGTGATGTGCTATATTAGCTTTCTAAGCCAACAGGAGTATATACCTTATTCAATTTACTTGGACTTGATGTTGATGTGTTACCTATAAGGACCAGTGGTAAACACCTGAACCTAATCAAACCTCATCTAGAGAGGAGGGGGCAGTCTTCTTGTTTACAACACAACTGCTTAACACTTATTTCTACGGAAACTGACTTGGGTTGGATTGGGGTTTAGGACAGCTGGGATGGCTTATCCGGGAGGCATGTGATTTTTGCCAAGAAGGAAGTTTTTGGTCTTGTGGAGTTATCGCAGGAAGGTAGATGGGTGTCCATTCCTCTGACCTGTGTCAGAGCTGTGGGGAGGCTGAAGAGCAGGAAAGACAGCCCCAGGCTGAAGCTGGGCTGGGCTGCTGCAAGGCCAGTGTCTGCAATTAGGGAAGAAAGGCAGCAGCCACCATGTTTAAGAACTTTTAACTTGGCACTCTCAGAATAGACCCCCTTGGCATATCTAGAAAGTAGGAAGCTGTCAAATCAGTAGCATTGGCTGTGCTGAAGCAGTTCCCTTGGATTTGGGGGCAGTTGACAAAAATACTAACCAGAACATGGACCAACTTTTTTATGAACCCACTTGAGGCCCGGAGTTAACTAGGGCCATTACCTGGAAGCTCCTGTGCTCTTCCCCTCACTGCTTTCTCTGTATGATGCTAGATTATTTGTGACTGATACTGAGGGTAATGAAGAATCTCAAACACTGTCTGGCTTTGTTGTGTATGACATTTAAGTGAGCCAAATACTTGAGCTCCTCTGGCAAGTGTTCTGCTTTAACCAATTAGCTTGTATAACAGACTTGGCTATCTTGTCACTTGGATTTGAGTGTGATGGAAGAGTTGTTTCCCTCACCTTGTGTGAGCCTCTACCAGCAAGTTAGCCTCTTGGGGAGGCAACTAACACTTTATGGTAATTGGAGCAGTCCTTCCTACAACTGTCTTCTCAACTTGATCTTAGTTACTGTTCTCTTAGGCAGAACTTGCCCATATTTCACTTACCAAGGAGTATTTGGAAAGTTTGTCTCAGAATAAAAACCAGTGATTCCCTCGACTCAGCAGCAAAGGCATCCAATGTTTCACCCAAGCTAAACTTTGGCTATTACTCCAGCATAAAAAGCACTTGTCTAGGATGAGTCTGCATATGTCCATCCTGGTCTTGAGCTAATGCGACATGAACACTTCGACCAAAGATGAGCTTGAGACTGGCCAGACATGTGACCTAATGGAAGATAATTATTGTACACATACACCTGTAACTGCCCTTGAATAATGAATCAGTCTTGACGGAAATAAAGCCTAGCAACAGCAAAGGACCCAATGCACTGGAAAACTCGCTGGTGTCCATTTGACTTAGGCTGAGAGAAACATGCTGAACTCCCAGCTGTCAGTTTGTCACCTGCTGTGTAATATTTCAGTGACTATTTTGCTTTGTCCAAGACTCCATAGGATTTGAGTGCATAGGTAAAGACCCTCCCTGGTAATAGAAGCTTCTTCCAGTAGATACTCAGTCACAACCATGATTCAGAGGGGCTTTCTTGATGTCTTAAATTTCAACACGTGGAATTGCATTTTAAAGTTTTTTGCTTATGATCAGGTACTAAGTGGATTGACTGCATTTTGTCAAATTTACTGGTAGTAGGCATGTCCCTAGTTATATGGGGACATGTACAATTTGAACTAATAGATCTGTTAGCTCATAAGAAATCAGAGTTCTCACAAATGCTAGCTGTTGCTTGCTATTCTATTCTCCACCCACCCCCACCATTGGTAGGAGCTGGGTATCTTTAGCATGTCTTTCAAAGATTTCTATACCTCTCTCAGGGTTGAGAAAGACTTGTCAGATCAATAGATGAGACACATTCCCAGATGAACTTGGAAGTAGAACTATAAACAATGCCATGGGTATCCCCAAACCTATGCAACATTGTTTTGAACCAACACAGCCTCTACAGGTTGAGGAAGCCACACTTATTGGTATACTTCATAGTGAATTCCCCACTGCTGTGCAGTTTCTGCTCAAATTTCTACTAGGCGGTTTCACGTCACTTCCAGTTACCATGCTTCTGGTCAATTTGGGGTGGATTTTTAAGAACACTCTGGTTCCATATATAGCCATCTCTTTGGGTTCTCTCAGCATTCTGGTTCTATTTTCATGTTCATACTAGTTACTTTTGCCTAATCTTATACCACTTCCCACCCACCTCTTGTCATCTTTTAAGGGTTCTATTTCCCTATCCTTAATTCTTACTGCTTTGCTTTAAGGTTGTTAGGTAGTGAGCTGATTTCCTCTTAATGTCACAGGCATTTAAGACCATATACATACTGATTCATGAATGTATAGGACCATGGTGACTATGAACAGACCAGTCGTGACTCAACTTGCAAAATACCTATGAATGTGGACAAGGAATAGTATGTACAAGAGTCACCCAGACTTGACTTCATGCCATTGTTCTGAATGCTCTTATACTGGTTCACTTATAGGAGTGACTACCTCAGGGTTTTATTTTATAGAGAAAAACTGAGGCTCAGTGTCACCCTCACAATCTCTCAAACCTAGGAAATTGTTCACTTTAGGTTGTTTTGAAGTCTTTCCATATACAACTCCTCTTACAGTGACTTGCTATAGCTTGCCTTGAGAACAAACGTCTCAATGCTTTATGGTTAAGGGTCAGGTATAAATCGGATCAATAAGCTAAACCTCTAAAATCAAATAGTCAGGTGGATGTCATTCTTACCTTGCTCAACAGGAAGCTAGATGTCTTAAGACCACTCTTGCTACAGGAAATGATTGTTTCCCTGTGCTTACCTGGCTCTTGAGTACACTGACTCAAATGTCAACGTGGGTAACATGGGGCTTCTATGAAAAGCTTTTGGTGTGGCAAGTTGTAATGGGTTAAATGTCCTGAGCTTAGTCATGTACTTGATTGTCTATGACTAAATGACCAAATAGACATAAAAAGGGTGGAGTAAATCTGTCATAACTTAGAGCATATCTTGCTGTTCTTTTTTTCTCCCTTTTCTCTTGGTCTGTGGCTTAACCGCACCTAACATCTCTCGGGAGTGCCTTAATAAAACCAGTTAAGGACTGCTTGTTTTATATAAGCAATGTATTCATATACCTTCCTGTTAACAGTAAAAATCTAGACTAGCGTAACAATACTTGTCTGATTAGTGAGGCAATTAGTATGTCACCTGACAAACCAGAACTGATAGAAATCTTATTTGGAGGTGTTACCATAATCAGTTTCTATTTAACCTGACATATCTGAGAAAGCATTTATGGGCCGGATCTGCCAGGAATATGACATCTCAACTACTCTGTCCTTGGTGGTTATCACCTATATGATAATCTGAAGCTAAACCTGCACAAGGTCTTCCTTATACAAAGTGTATTGGGACCTGAACCCCAGGTTTGGGTCCACAGCCAGATAACTAGTTCTGCAAGAAGAGGTGATAGTATGGTTGTGAAAACACCTTCCCCATCCCCTGACTCACCTTCCTGTCAACTGCTTCCTACTGGAATTCCTCATGAATAGGTGGTTAACACCTTGTACTTTGTCCTAAACAACCCAGTTTTGTCTCACTCACCCCGTCTTCCTCTCCGGCTTGTTCAAGTCTCTTGGTCAAGTCATTCCACTTCAGGCCTGTTAAGACTACTTCTCTTGACACAAATCTCCAACCCACAGACTTTCTCATTCCAGCTGTTGCCTTTATTGACTTTATTTCCTTGTTATAGTATCTTTCATTTATTTAACCCCATGGCTTTTTTTCTGGTAAATCTCAACCCTTCGTGAATCCCAAATGTCTACTTAGTCCTAATACTAGAAAGATAAGGCTTGGCTGAGTTAGACTATGGTAGAACCATGTCTCTAAACTTATCACTGACTTCTGATGTATCTTTCCAACTCCCAAATTTCACAGAGGGGAGAGAAGCTAGAAAAACAGGGTTGTTGGGCAATCTTGGTAAACTTGGGCCCTTCTAAACATGTAGCTTTTGTTTTATTCTTGTAACAAGTTTTTCCTTGCTTTCAGGTTATAAACTAGTGAGTAAAACAGAGATAATGTCCAGAACTCAATGTAGCAGGAGTTGATTGATTTGCTCTGGTCTCATATGCTCACCAATTCCTCCACATTAAACCCACCAAATTAAGTAGCTGCCCTACTCTAAAATGGTTCCACCTACTGACTCCTTGTTCCTTTCCGAAATAGTCCTGGTGCCTCTGATTGCTAGAGGCTATGTCCTGTGACTGTGTCCCTAGCAGCAGCAGGGACTCTGGGAGACAGCCCTTGGGATAATGGGTCTCGATGGGAGAAACCCCTCAAACTGGGGTCATGAGGCCTTCCAATGTGACAAAGTTCCACAACTATGCTGAACTGGTCCTAAGAAAAGCTTACATGACTGCATGTCTAACCAGCATAGCAGATAGCCATGGCTCACCTGTGCTCTTGAAGACAGTATGAAATTGAGACCAAGTAGCTTACTCTACTCGACTCTGAGTAAATGTTTCAACGGTGTCTATGCTGCTGTGGTAAAGCATTCACTCTCCAAATGGGGAGCATCCTTACGTCCAGCTCACTTTTCAAGAGTTAGCAAAAAGTCATGGCTTTGCAACTCAGTCAAGCTTTTATGGTTACTAAGCGCCCCCTGTTGATGGCAGTTTAAAACTGGTTGTGCCCCATGCTTCAAAGTGGCAAGACCCCGTGTGTCTAATTCCTGAACACAGTCCAAGGCTCCAAACATGAGGGCAGGCCCCGTTAGGTCCTCTCTGGCAGCTTTTGCTTCACCCTTGCTTCATTGTTTGGGCCTCTTGCCTCTTCTCCTAAGATGCTTCTAGGGTTGGCATTATCAACACAATCCCTCCATCCCTTCCACACAAGGCTAATTGCTTTGTTCTCATTTGCTCAAGGTATATGAGAATAAACATAGCTGCAAATCTTGAGCTGGTTTTGAGAAACCTTTTTCCCTAAACACCTTCTTGTGCTTGGATGGAAGGCTTAGGACCTTAGCCTAGTGCCTAGAAATGGCTGATCTTCTAGTGAGTTAATAGGTCTCAACTACAGTTAAAGTTAAAATGACCCCGACTAGCTTTTGAGACTACCTAAAGGACCCATTTGGTTCTGATCTGCCATGGACCAATACTTTGTAAAACACAATAAATAGAAAATGCCAAATTTTGTTAAAACCACACCCTAGCAAACAAAGGGGGAAGAAATACATGGTTTGTTGGAAGAACATACAGGTGACAGGTGACAACTACAAATGTACAATGATAGTTATCTAGAGGTAACTGAGGTACATGTTAATGTTCTTGTACAGAATGACTATTGTGCATATAGTGCTTAATGTACTGAATTCTTCATGTGACACATAAGCTTGTTTAACCTACTGAATCTAGGTTGGAGTGATAGCAATGCTACTCAGAGGAAAACAACCAAAACCAAAAGGCTTTGTTTTAATAGCTTTCACAGTAGAGGCCAATCTCACATCCCTCAGAAGTATGTTGACCAGAACAGAAGAATTTAAAGCTATTGTAGCAGACTTGGGGTATATTTAACTTTTAAAATGAAGTAATGCTTTATTTTAAACTCATCTCTAATCCTTCATCACCATCTAGTTACAATGGCTTATCTTAGAAGGCTACAGTTATCTTCCTGAAAAGCAAATGGATTCCAGATGTGAATTTTTCCTATACATAAATCTCTTGATGGAAAGCAAAATCCAATGTTCTAATTCAAAAGGTATGTCTTGTAGATGTGCAATATCAACTACTGATTGATACCATGTGAAGTTATGTAACTTCTATTTTTGAAACACTTAAGTTATCTAGTCTCTGCTTTTCTCTATCTCTTCAATATTACCCAAGCGAAAAGAACCTGGTTGGGTTAATGAGACTAGGAACAACTCATGGCGCATATGTAGTTAACCCTTCTAGAGAGAACTGCCCTCATGAGTTTTATGGTACTTGTTTTACTTCATGAATGTGTATGGAAGGATTGCTCACTGAGTGGGCTTACGTTACTCAATGGTAGAAGACTTGCTCAGCCTAGTTCGGGGGCCCACTTCCAGCTTTGGTCCTCTGATTCAGTGAAACAAAGCTTGTCTGATCTTGATTTCAGGTGTAGTTCCCAATTACTTTCAGAACCCCATGGGGAAAGTGAGGTGAATGGTACCTCAGACACTTAAGCCCTGAATTTCTATTGGCAGTCTTGCTGTGGCACACTACCTGCATATTGCTGATGGCCTCATATCCAGGGCTCCACACTGGCATGTAAAAGGTACAGGCCAGTCTGAGGGTCTTCAAAGGCTTTCTAGGTTCCCTGACAGTGTGGCATTAGGAGCAACAGGATCAGACTCCTCCCGCCCCCGGCCACCCCCTCCTCCCCTACCCCGCCACGGAGAGGAGTACCACTATCAGGGCAAGACAAATGTGGAACTCGGCCAGGTCCTGCTCCATATGGAAGTGAGTGTCTTGGGCAGTGGGGTCTCAGAAGCTGTTTGATAGAATTTCTAGGTAAGCCTCTCCTCCCGCACGTGCTAGTTTGGTACACAATGGTCCTGACTTCCTGAGACAGATGAGTGTCTATAATTTTGGTCTAATGAGAAGGTCCCTGGGACATTAAGCATCTTCAGGTTTCACAGTGAGAATTGCAGATGGTGTTCACAGCTTTCCCATACAATACTGAAGTCATTTGTCTAGACGTACTGAGTCTAAACTAGGGATTGCTTGAAGGAAAGACTTTCTCTAAGGTCTTCATTTCGTTTGGTGGGAATGTCAGATTGGGTGGGTTACACTAAGGGAAGAAATGAACTGCTTCTAGCAATACCTCTGTGGCGAAGTCTGGGGAGGAGAAATTAGAGTGGCAAGATAACAGATACTTGGAAGTCTCTCGCTGCTTTCCCGGAAGAAGTAGCAAACATTTTGAGGGGTGAGAGGAACTTCCCAGCACAGGGTTAGAGGAGCTCTTAAACACAGGTAAATTTCAGGAAGCTTTGTGAATTTGACTATGGGGCTGTGGCTGGATTCTTGCTCAGCTCCAATCTTAAATAGAAGGCAACCCTTTACCAGTAGGATCTAGGGAATTTTGGCCAACTTTGTCAATTCTGACCTTGAGCATAATTTTGGGGGGGTTTTCCAAGGTATGTGGATGAGTCTGCCTTGGATTAGATTCTGCATCTCGGCCTGTGGTTAGGGGAGTGCTGAATGTAGGCCTGGGGAATGCATTTAAAGGCAATCAATACTAGCAGGGGTAGGAAGAACAACTTCTATGGTGTCAGTTTGGATCCTTTGTAGTTAAGTGCAAGAGACTCAGTGGGGGTAATACTTGGGGTAGGGGGCGGAAGGGAGTTGGAATAGGAGCAGCAAGGGAGAATCTTCAGGTCTTACAGGTGTAACACCTGTGCAAGGAACCAGGGAAGGGAAGAACAGGTAGCACCCCTGCCCTGCAATATGGGTCTGCAATAGTCTCAGCCAGGTCAAGTAAGTTCAGTACCTTTTCCAAGATGGACCCTTCCTGGTGGGTGTTAATGTGAGACACACAGCTCCACACTTCATACATAGCCTTACTACGTCCATCCACATTCCTCTACCCAAATCTTGTCTCTGACCGTTCAGTCCTTTGTTCCAGGCTGCTGACTGGAAAGTGATGCCACTGAACCACCTATGTATATGTGCATTCTCATCTTGGGCCCTTTGTGATACAAAGTAGCTGACCAGGTATACTGCTTGTGGAACCCTACCCGTTGGGAACCAGGCCAGACACTTGGTTGAACTTGTAGTGCTTTAATTATCCTCTAGTATCTAATTTCGTCATGGGCTAGAATGCAGAATTGAACAGATAAGGACCACCAACCATATTTGCTTGATACTTAAGCATGGCACTAATGTTGACCATCCCCTACAGGGGTGCAATACTTGTGACTTAATATCTTGGCTGGGGTAGGGACAGTTTCAGAAGTTTCTAACTGGCCCTGCTGTGATGCTGTTACTTCACATTGCTAGGGACCCAACATAGGGATTTATTCAAATGACAAGCACATCAATTTCAATTGTGTACTCAGGGGAAATATTTCTGGGTGGGTCTTCGGACCTAGTGGACCAACTGTCAGCCAAACATCTGCAAGAACTCTATTTCCTCAGTCTGTACTAGGGTATAATTTAAAGTTGCAATCTATTTCTCAAATGGAAGATAGTTGTAACTCCTGTGTGTGTGTACTTTAACTTGTGGCCATAATGCTCTGGGTGTCTAGATAGCAATGTCAACTCAGTTGCTATGCCCGATGGTTCACGAATTCTTTAGTTCAGTGTATATTAACATGAATGTCTGCAGAGGGAGACTTGCTAAGAACCCTTGTCTGCTCAGCTAACCGGGGTCCTCCAGCTATATCTCAAGGTCTTGACACTAGAACCCCTGCTTCTGGGAGCACCGAAAGGTAGAACTGTATCTGAGTAACTTCAGTGTGGCAATAACAATCTGGTTAACCCTAAAGGTGTTCCCAAAGTTGGTAATGGGAGGTAGGGTCAGGGAATGAAAGCATAAAGTAAACCTTACTGCTGCTCTGTGAAAGGGGAAGTCTAGAAAAAGCATCGTCTGTATACATGGAACAAAGCTTAAGAAAACTTGCAGCTTGGTTTTGCCAGTACCAAGCTGAGGGAGGGGAGCAGATTCTTACAAGAGTGTCAGCACTTACCTAATGGGTCAGGGAAGACACTGGGTAGTGTTATACAAGACAGTAACATGGTCAGACTGGTATGTTCAACATAGCAACATCTCAAGTAGGAAAACTGACTTTGGGGATTGGAATAGGTGTCATAAGAGTGGGTAGTAATAGACATGATCAGCTTCCAGGCTTCTGGTATGGGCACTGCTGTGTGGTAGTGCCACTAATAGAGGATACAATAGAAGAACAAATCTGGGAGGGGAAAAGTGAGTTGTTACTGTCCTACCTAACCTTAGGATTTAGATCTGGTATAAACCTAGCTTATGATGGGGAGCTCCAGTTTGGGATGTTACTTGGTGCGAAATGTTCAGGACTCAGTCTCCTCTGGGGTCTAATAGTTTTAAGTCATGGCCTATTTCTCAAATGCAGAATAGTTCTGTCATAGATTGTGCCTTGCAGTAGAAACCTAGGGTTTTATGTTTGGATTTTCCAGGTGTCATGTGGCATCTTCATGCATCACAATTACTTCCAGCACCATGTTAGATCACCTAGCCCAAGCAGTAGGGCACCTTTATGCTGCAACCTGCAACTACTACAGGTATGCTTTTCTCCTGAACTTAAGGATCAGTAAGCTCACTAGATGGTTCTAGAACCATGGCACTTCTCAAGGTATGGACAACATTCTCAGGATGTACCCCTTGTATGGTGCCCTGCTCCTCATGAAGAAAACTCAAACTGCGTTTCTCCAGGACATTAATTTTGGCACTAGATGCTTCCAGGCATCTGCATCATCCCTTCCAAACTAAGGGAATTTAAATAATTCATGCTTAATGCACTGAGGGCCACGGAGCCCCTGCTTTGGGTTGGTGCTTGCCCTGGTGCGTCCTTTGGGGTGAGTGACCCATGTTCAACTACTGGTAACATGGAACCCTTCAGAAGCTGTCAGGGTGTGGTGCTTCCTCCTACAATGGAAGGAAGAACTAGGGACTGCACACAGGTTTGGGAGGTCTCCAGTTGAAACCATGCAGGCACTTAGAAAGAAAATAGCTCCAATGTGTCTGAGCAAGTGGTTGGAGTGCCTATGAGAGGTGAGGTTGAACATCTGAGCAGGTGCACATAAGCTGTAGAACTTCTAAAACTACACCGATCTCACCTGTAGCTTCATAGCCACCTCAGACTCGAGTACTATGTCATAGTTAAGTAGTACAACATAATCCTAGAGTTCCCCTAGAACTTGGAGGTAACTGACCATAACAGGATTTGCAACTGACAGGCTTGGCTGGTACCCTAATATGCCTCCAGTCATCTGTCCTGTACACCTATACTGACTTCTATTTCCCTTCTGCTGTGCCTCTAGAACTCCAGTCAGCTTCTCCAGCTACCCTCTTCAACTGTCAAGATTACTCGAGTCACTAAAACCTAAGCATATCGCTTGTGAAACTCTTCACAAGGCTGTTATTTGTTAGAACTGGGAGAGGAGCTTAGTAGTCTTAGACTCTCCAAAAATTGTTCTGAAGTTTATTCAACCTAGTTTTAAACACTATGAGCTTTCTTACTGAGGCTTTTGCTACTAAGAACTATTTCTACTGTTGGTCAACATAGTAAAATCGCCTGGAGATGAGATGAAGATCAAGGCACCTTAAAAGGATCCTCTGCCCTGAGATCCTGCCATCCTTGACTACCTTAATATCCATTTGAATGACCCAGCCAAAAACTTACCATTTCCTCAGTCTGAAATTTGAGGCTGGATATTGACATTTTGGGCTGGAAAATTCTTGGTGGGGGATGGTCTGTTCTGTGTATTGTGGAATGTTTAGCAGCATCCATGGTCTCTACCTGCTAGCTACCAGTAGCATCCGTTTCCCTGCTGACAGCCGAAAATGGCTACGGACATTACCAAATGTGCTGCGGGGTGGTGGGTGGGGCAAGATTGTCCCTGTCTGAAACACTGCCTCAGATGGCTGGTGCTAACTATCTGCACCATGTCCTACTTGGATTTAATCTTTGTCCTCCCAAATGTCCTTAAACATGTATGTAGGCCTCTGATCTCTAGCCCTGGGATCTTTCTCTCCCTCCAATCCCTTCCTTCTGACTCCTTTCCCTTGAGTTTTTTTGGTGAATTTCTGGTTTTAACTCCTTTCTCCACATCTTAGCTGACTATTAATTGTAAAGTATCCTGATAAAACAGACCACTACTGCAAACCTGGTCATAACACTGAAGCCAATACGGGGTATCTGTACACTACTACCTCTCTGGGCTGTGTTCTGCCTAGATACCCCTGCCAAACACTGAGCACCCAACCAGGAACTTGGCGCTAAGCAAACAGACACCCAGCCGACCATGTCCTGACCCTGTCGATGCTTTCAGCTAGCACTGTGGAAATGTGCTTTAGAGTGTAAACATCCCAGTGGAGCCCCTGAGAACGGGCTCTTCCTGGAGAGGAAAGGCTTCTTTCATAGTCTTGGGGAACCTTTTGCTAAATTACCCTTCCCCCTTTCCCAAAGCAATGTTAGGCTGTTTTAGAGCCCAACTAGTTGTTTCCTAGGTTGGAAGAGTCTGCTAACTGAGGTCTGGTATGATTGCTTAGTATCTACCCCTGTGCTTGCTGACAGAGTATCTCCCAGATTGTATGGGGCACCTCGTGTGCTGGTTTTTGTATAGTAGACCTGTTTTTAGAGCCAGCTGGGTTCTTAAACCTTAACCTCTAAGTCACAAAACCTGCAATGCCTACTGTGAACTTAGCTCTCACTTACTCTTGTAGGCTAGTGATGACTCTGGGGATAGCTATACTGCAGGAAAAAGATAGGCATTACTAATAATCGCTTTCTACCATGTTGTAATTGGGTTCTACTACCTGGCCTAAGTAAGCATACTGGGGCGTAGTACATGAACTGAAGAAATGGCCACCTCCATGATCTTGAGGCATCAGGTTGTCCCATCAAAGGGAATGCCAGACCAGAGTAGATTAAGATGACAGCAAGAGTGAGGAGATTTCACCTTCCAAATGGCTTTGGCCAGAGTAAAAAAGGGAGTGCCCTTAAGTCCCTCAATCTGTAAAAGGCAAGCTCCTTGTACCCTCAAAGCAAGTGTTCTTTCCCAATTTGGCTGGATGCTGTTCATCATGGGTGATGCCGCTTCCTGACAGTGGGTTTCAAGACTGCATGTCAGGTAGGATCCAGTGAGGCAAGGGGAAATGCAGTCCATCCTAGTTATTAAGAGGGAACCCATCAGTCATGCCTAATATCAAAGGTGTCAAAAGTTGAAACCGGTCTATAAGGTCCTCTACAGACAGTAGGGAATAATTGAGCCTTCCCAGCACCTGAAATGCCACACTAGCAGTGTGAAACTAAATGGCCCTTGACACCCTTCAAGTGGAGTACCCAAAGAGCACTGAAAATCAAGATGGACTTGGCCATGTCCAGTTAGCTCCATGAAGCCATAGATGAATAGCAATAGTTTTTGCTGACAGTCTCCTTTCATTTTACCAGTATTTCTGTGCCTAAGCCAGGACACTCCTGCTAAGCATAGCCCTAGAAAAATCTGAAGATGTGTTGCTTGCTTGCTTTCTTTGCCCTATGCATTTTGTGCTCATCTCTGCTTCAGGACACTTTGTCCCGGCTACTCCTTATTCTTTAACTAGATCTGAACATACTTGGATATAATAAAACCAGAAGCCAGTCTTTGCTTCTCCCGACAAGGTCCTTGTGGAAAAAATGGCTTATTTGTATAGCTTCTGCCAGCCATGTTAGAAGGAAAAAGAATCCCCAAATCTTACTGTGAAGTGCCTGACATGTGAGCCTCCCCCTCAGGCCTCCAGCTTTATTGAAGTATAATAGGCAAATAAAAATGGCATTTAAGATGTTCAAAGTCACTTTGGGAGGCCAAGGCGGGTGGATCATTTGAGGTCAGGGGTTCGAGACCAGCCTGACCAACATGAGGAAACCATCTCTACTTAAAAAAAAAAAAAAAAAAAAAAAAAAACTGGGTGTATTGGTGCATGCCTATAATCCCAGCTACCTGGGAGGCAGAGGCAGGAGAATCCACTTGAGGCAGAGGTTGCATTAGCTGAGATCACTTCAGCCTGGACAACAAGAGAAACTCCATCTCAAAGTACAAAGTGTTTCAATATACGCTGAGGTGTTTACCACATTAAACATGTCCATCACCTTGCATACTTTTTTGTAGGACACTTGATGTATTCCCAAAAGTCAAGTATATGATACACTACTAACTACAATCACCATGATGTCTGTTAAGTCTCCAGAACTTATTTGAGCCTGCCCTTACTAGGGAAGGTGACTCCTAAGATTTTATAGGCTCCAATTTAGAGTTGAATCATCAAATGTGCAAGCAAACCAAGCCGTACCTGCTGCGAGGCTCTTTTCTCAGGTCTCAAAGCTTTGGGGTTAGCTGACAAACTGAAGTAGCACACCCAAATGCTTGTTGCCTTTAAAAGCAGAAGAGGCTGACTTAACATTGTTCCCTTAGCAGTAAGCCACGTTTGGTGGCTGAGGAATAAGAAACCCTTCACTCTAATCAAAGTTCTCCCTTGAGTATTTCTATTACCAAGAGATACCTCCACTGGATCCATCTGGGCCTGCACTTTAGGAGTCAAGGTTATCCCTCTTTTCTTCCTACACATTGTTTGTGTAGGACCTAGACCGATGCTGGCTCCTCCTTAATATTTTTTCCCTCCATTCTTGGTGCAAGCTTGACTACTGTCTGAGACAGATAAGAAACTGACATGCCCTAAGAGCTAGGTCAAGTGGTTTGCATCTTAGTAGACTCTGATCTCCATTACTTCATGAATACCCTAAAAGCAATGAAATGGGTTCATGACAGCCTCCTTAGATCAGGAAGTTAAGTGAGAAATGTCCTGTAGTAGCTCCTCACAAGCCTCTTAATGCTCTTGTGTTCTAGGAAGTTCACAAGGGTGTTCAGCCAAGTCTGAGGTCACCTGTGCTTCAAATTGTACCTGTGGCCAAGTCATTAGGTGCCACAATGACATATAGACATATTAGTCTATATGTAGTAACATAACTCATGAACAATGGCTATGAGGTCTATAGTATATTAAACTTAATGTTTAGTGTTCAGCTCTTAAAGCTTTAAGGCTCTTCCATGTTTCTTCTATACTTGTTGCAATTTTTTCAGGAGGGATTTTATAGAATGTCCCTCTTCAAATATCTTGCCCAGTGGAATAAAGTAAACCTTCATCCCTGAGATCTGAGCCTCTGGCTACTTCACCTTTACTAGGTCATGGCTGCTGCAGTTTGCCAATTCACTGAGCACCAAGACCACTCTGCTTCAAATCTCCTGAGTTGTAGACATGCCAATTCCTGCTGCCACCTAGTAACAGCAATGCAAACTCACCATGATAGAGCTAATTACTATCAGCAAAGCAGACCTGTGCTGTCCCTGCTGGACTACTGGTTTAAGGAGTCCAAAATGATAGCCTAATTGTGGGTTTATTGAACTGTGTCCTCTGGAAGCTCCCTGAAATACTTTGAAGACAACTAATCATTCAGTCTCAGGCATAGTTCTCAAGTGGGTTATTGGGAATGATAGTAAAAGAAGTTAAAGTGATCATTGCTTTGTCACCAATACACAGGACACACAGGGCTGGGAACAATGTATGATGTAGTCACTGGTTCAATTTGTAGATGCATTCTGGAGGACAGTGCCACAGGCGCATAGACTATCACTAAGTCAGCACATTAGGATGCAGGAATGTCTTCCTTGAAGATACCTGCAAGACCAGCTTCGGTGTGATGTGGTATATATGGTAGGATGATGGATACTGTGATCAGGTCTTTCACCTCAGGTGTACAATGGGTCCCTCAGTTCAAGGTGATACTTGGAGCCCTGCTTCTGTAGTAGATACTCTCATTGAGACAAGCGTGCAGATCTTGTGCCTAATTCCTCGGGTAGATCCATGTGCCTATTCTCTTTGGCTTCATTTTCTTATCCTCAAATCCTGTTCCTTTAGGCCCTTGATCACTAAGGATGAAAGGGGACCATGCACCAAGGAATACAGGCAGCCTAGAGTAGCTGGAGGAGGTAAGATGAATCTCCTAGAATACAGCCCTGCCCACATCTCCATTTTAGCCCAGTGAGATTAACTTCAGACCTGACCTGCAGAGTTGTAGGATATTTATCTATAGTTTGTCTGCAACTTGAAGTGCTGTTAGACTTGGTACTTTCTACCAAAAACACAAGTTTGTGTTAAATTAGGCCACTTAATGGTAATTCTGCAGCAATAGGAAACTCACACCTACTTAATCAGGGCTTGGTAATCTCTACCAAGGACTTGACAGACGGGGGCCTGTTGGGGTATGATTTTTTGGCTGAGGAATGACAACCCACTCCCTCTCTGCTTCTGGCACTAAGTTATGGCCCCTTCAGGAATGGGAAACTTCATGATAGCACCACCACGACCACCTTCTGGTAGAGCCTCAGCCAACTCCCAAGCAAGAAAAGCACTAAATGAGCCAGAGTGACTCCACACATTTCCACTCTTCCCCAAGTGGATGTCTTGCCATTCCCCAACTCTCCAGCCCACACTACCCCAAAGCAGTCTCACAAGAGTCCCATAGAACTGATTTGGATCAGTGTAAATAGCATACCAATTGGACAACTGAAAAAGCAACTCAACCTCAGTGAGGTTTCAGATAACCAATCACGTGCATATCAATGGTTTGTGTACTGGGGGGTAATAGAAAAGCTCTGTTAATCATGTTTAAACTTCAGGGGGTACATGTGCAGGCTTCTTATAGGTAAACTTGTCACATGGGTTTGTACAGCTTTTGGCACCCAGGGTACTAAGCCTAGTACCCACTAGTTTTCTGGATCCTCTCCCTCCTTCACTTCAGTAGGCCCCAGTGTCTGTTCCCCTGTGCCATGTGTTCTCATCACTTAGCTCCCACTTAAGTGCAAGCATGGATTCATGTATTTGGTTTCCTGTTCCTGCTTTAGTTTGCTAAAGATAATGGCCTCCAGGAGCTCCATCCATGATCTTGAAAAGGACATGACCTCATTCTTTGTGGCTGCAGGGTATTCCATGGTATATGTACCATGTTCTTTATCCAGTCTATCACTGGGCATTTAGGTTGATTTCATATCTTCAAAATCATGTTTATTTTTATCAACACTATTCTCACAAACAGCACACCTAAGATAAGTGAACAGCTTGCTAATGTATATGTCCAGATACTGTTGAATAGTTGGACATCTTTAATACAGCTTTTCAAAACTCCTTAAACTCCAAGTGGGTTCTCAAATGTGTTAACACATTTCAGGTGATCTCTTCCTCTAACAATACACCAACCTACTTACCAGGTGTGATGGCTTTTCTGGTATGCTGAAGTAGATAGGCTAGTGCCCAGTTATGCTGACACTAATCCAAGTGTTGATTTGAAAGGGTTTTACAATGTAGTTGTATCTTGCACATGTAGCTAAAGCCCCAATGTAGTTTTTACTAAAAGTATCCTGGACAGCCTGAACCTGATGCAACCTGAGTCACTATGACTGACTCAGATGTGTCAGGGCTATTTCTAAGTTCCACCTGTGGACAGTGGCATCACCTGTGCCCGTGGATCCCATTCTGTGTAGAATCTTTCCTGACTGCTTAGGAACAATAGCTTTTCTGAGTTGATGAATTCCAGCCTGCTCATGATCTATCAGCATGTGGAAGTGTCTGCTGGTGAGCTCTGGATGCCCTTAGCAAACATGCAAGAGAAACTGAGTGTCTGCTCAGCCTACCTTGTACACGGCTGGACCCACTCAGATCCAGTGTTGAGTTCACCGTCTTGCCTTGACAGGTCAACATCTGAAGAACCAACCTTTACAAATACTACAACAACATGAGCATGAGAAGCTACTCCCCCCACAGCTGCAACTAGCCCTGTGACTAATGGATATTCATCTCCCTCTAACAGTACAATCTAGATTCCCCTCCACCCTCAGCCAGTATTTCTGCTGGTCCAGATTGCTTTACACAGTAGGGCCACTCAGACTTATCCAAGAGGTCTGAGCACTCACTTATCTCAGACTGTCTCTTATGTTGCTGCAATAACTGCTTTTGTCATCACTAATGCTGGCACTAAGGGGCACCCAGTAAACCCTACAAATCCAGGTGTATTTCCCTCACTTTGTGTAGCAGAGACCTATTTCATCATAACCAGGATTGTTGACCCCTGCCAGTAAAGTAACTCCTGTCTGCCTCCTGGTCTACTGGTATAAAAAGCCTAAGTGACTAAATTGTAGCTTTTGGTTCTATGGAACCCACTCTGTATCTCCAGAGGATGTGTTCTTCAGGGGATCAGAAGCTCTAATTCTGAACATGCTAAATCTGTGGGACAAGAAGCACTCCTACAAGTGGGTCCACAGCAGGTGGTGGAAGGGGCCATGTTACATCTACCACTTGGTTCCTGGATACTGTATCTTAGCTTTTGGGGATATTATATGGAAGTTTCTTCAACTTGAAGTATAATTTGATGGATATATTGAAGTTAAGGGCTTATCTGAAAGCACCTGAAACATACCACTGATTGCTTTGAGGCACAAAAGCACCAGGACTCTGGGTAATAGCTGAAGACTGGGAAAGCTGGTGTTGAAGGTGGCTGAGCTCAGGTGGCTTTCACTTGTGCCTGAGGTAGAGCTTTTAGAAAAGGTACCTTCTAGTCTGGGGCCACTTGTCTGCACTGTAAGTTGGTCACTTTCCTAAGGCCTCTCACCTCCTTCAGGAAGTGGTGGTGCCTCAGGAAATCACAGGGATGGATGTCTGCATGACTTGTTGAGCCCAGGGCATGTGGATCCAGTAGCATCTGGTTCATATCTTCCTCCCTCACATACAGGGTGTGACCCCCATTCATTCTTGGAAGTGGGTGCAGCTGTCTGACTTAGCAACTTCGGGATGCCTTTGGACCTTTACAACTTTTTCTGCCAGATCTAGGAAAAAAGTTCATGCCTTCTAGGGCCACATCCTTGTGGCCAAGCTAAAAGCCAGCAGGTGATAAGATATAGGTATTCAGATGAAAGTAGACCAGATGGTTGACTCCGTCCTCTGCCTGGGTGGAATGATTCTGCTGTATACAGAAGCTTGGTCAGAAGCAAGGTGGTGTCCATAGAAAATGTGGCTTGTTGTCAGGAATTTGGAGTAGGACATACTTTGCTATCTAGAAGCAGACCTTAAGATAATTTGAATTGCTACCACATAACCAAGTAAAACACCATGGAGTGATAGAGAAGTGGGGTGGACAAGAGGTGGTGACTCGAAGGTGTGTTACCAGAGTCTGATAGAGGTAAATACAGCTCAACTGGGCAGAGGCCCTCTGGAGACAGTATAGATCATACTTCAGCTTTTAATCAGCTATGGAGCAGGAGGTACTTACACCTTCTCACCCCATCTGACATGGGCTAAAGCCAGCCATCATGGGGATGTAAATCCTCATGCCCTTTGGGCTCATAGGGCAGCCTTAAAAGACACAGGTACTGGCGGTTGCATTCCTATTACCTTACCAAGAGGGAGTAAGTTCGAGTTGGGAGAGGGGCCTAAGGAGATGCTGACAGATCACTGATGGCCTCTGATGGAGGGTCCCCCAGAAGCCTGGAGCTCGAAGGGAAAAACCCCAGTCAGTTCCTTTCACTGATACTAATGAGCAGATCCACAAAATGAAGTGCCTTAACTCATGAAGTGCAAGCGAGACCAAGTACTGTATTTAATTAGGGCTCCTCAGAAACAGACTCGTGTGGAAGTAATAAAGGAAATACTTCCAAGACAAACCAGTGAAGGAGTGAGGAGGCACAACTGAGGCTGGTAAGAAGCCAAGCAAGGCTGCGATGGCAAAGTCCTAGGCTTTGTAGACCCCTTGGATCCCAAAGGGGAACAATAGGCTGAGTTGCACCTTGGTTGTATGCATCCTCATAGCTGACATTCACTTGTTAATGGTGGCACTGGTTCTGAGGGGTGTGTGTAAACTCTCAGGTACTTCTGGCTCCTTGTGAGTGTGCGAAAGATGGGTCCAACACTCAAAAGGCAGTCTTCCAACAGCAAAAGTGAAGGTGCTGGCACTTGTAGACATATGAAGACCAGGGGTGAGGGGATACAGTAGACTCTTAAACTCAAAAGGCCTATTGACTCTGCACTTGATTTTTCTTACAGAAGACACACTTGATGCTTCCTTGACATCTATTCCCATACTGTCAGCCAAATATGCTCCTGACATTCTTAAACTATTCCCTTTAGATCTGACACTCTAGCCTATTAGAGCATGTCATGTGCCTATCCACCTCCCATGACTAGTGACTAGTTCAGGAATGGGTGTGCAACCTATCTACATGGGCATGCCACAAAAACCCAAGGAGAATATTGCTGGAACTGGCTGTTTCAAGAAGTGCTTTTAGAAGAAAAGAGATGTGATCAACAATAGTCTAGAGCCTTGCGGTGTCATAAGGGGAGTACCTGGAATCTCTCACCCAGAGGGTGGTATGGCCCTGTGTGCACACTGAGTACAAATCTGACACCAGGGAAGGGAAGTAGAGGAAATCTGGTTCTTGGTGAAACTGAGCATCTTAAAGCAGCCTCACTTGGACCCAATGCTAAATTCAGACTCATTAATTCCTGAACCAATGAATTCCCTTTTACTTAAGTCAGTACAGCTCAGTTGTCACTTATGACCAAAATAACTGGCCCCTGTCCTGTGCAGATCCACTTTTCTACACAGGTCCATAGAACAGTGGCTTCATATCACCCAACTGCAAATCTACTTGGGTTATAGGTCCTTGATAGACATGTTGACAGTTGTCAGTTTTCTTCAGGGAAAGCAGGGGGAAATCCATCTACTCATTTAGATCAACAAAGTGCAATCCTTCATAGGGAGTCTCCCATGAGGTCTGCCTTCTGAAGCATTGTCACTCAGAAACCCCATCTTAACTAGTAGAAAGAATCACAGCCTGGAATCCTCTGAAAGATGCACCTAAAGGATAGCAGGCACTACTATAGACCCTTCTCTCATGGGTCATTTGACCATGTCAGAAAACCAGACTAGAGCACTTGATCCTCATATCTGAGAATAGTTCTTGGTATCTAGGACAAGTTGTCTGAATCCATAGGCCGTTGCTGTTAGATGATGGTCTAAGTCTCATGTCTCAAGACATGGGTGGCTGAGTACCTCTCCCATCCTGGCTGGTGCAGGTGGTGGGATCAGACAAGTCGCAGGGCTGATGGCTGGGGCACACATGCTGGAATTGAATTCTGTGTGAACAGATGGCAGCACTCACACAGCAGAGCTGTTCTCGAGACACCTCTTCCGGGTTGTGGCCTAAGTTGGGCAGTGTCTGAGAGGGCTTTCTGGCAGAGAAGAACCCAGCAGTGATTGACTAGGATAGTCCTAAAGGAATACCTTGGGTACACAGCCCTGAATAGAAGCAGACTTTAAAAAAGAATAGGTTAAGAGGAAAATGGATCTCAAAATAGATGACTCAAATCAAAAGCTTTCTGAGCAGAAGTAGAACCTAAGTGGGAAACAGATGCTAAAGCACAGCACAGTGCCAGGGAAGCCAGTCAGCTCCCATGTCAATGGGACCACACTGTGGTGAATGGATGGGAGTCACAGTAACGGAGAATGACATGCTCTTCAAAAGTACCTGTCCCTGCACAGCATGGTACCTTTTCTTACTAGGTTGGTGCAAAAGTAATTGCGGCTTTTGCCATTACTTTTAATAAGGCTCATCTGACTTTTCCCCTAATGTAAGGGAAGATGAGTGACTAAAGCACAGCAGATAAAACAATGAGCATGAGTTGGAGGCGTTGTAGAGACACAGAAGACAGCAGCTCATGCACATCCTTTTGAAATCCCTGAAAGCAGAATTTGCTGGTGTACCCACTGCTTTGTCCCAGTGCACTTTCAACTTCATAGTAACTTCTGGATAGTTCTGGCAATCAACTCCCAAACTTTAGAGATGGTGACTTCTTATAGCAAGGGTTATCACTATTGAACTAATTCCTTCATAACAAATTTGGCCAACTCTAGCCTCTTGTAGAGGCTCAAACTTGAACACTAGTTACAATACTTTAACTGGTTCAGGCAGTCTAGTACACTTCTTCCTCAAGGGTTAAGTCTGTGTGTTACTACTTCTGCAGCTTACATGCAAACAACTTCCCCCAAGGTAATTCGGCTGAGGTGTTAGACCAGGTCTAGTTATCTCTGTGGGTACATAGGTTTATGGGGTACATGAGAGATACTTTGATACAGGCATGCAATAGATAATGATATAGTGGTAAATGGGATATCCATTCCCTCATTTATCCTTTGTGTTGAAAAACAATCCAGTTACACTCCTAGTATAACACGTACAACTACTGACTATAGTCACCCTGTTGTGTTATCAAATACCAGGTCTCATTCTAACTTTTTATACCAATTAACCATCCCCCCACTACCTTTCCCAGCCTCTAACCATCTAACTCTCTCCATGAGTTCAATTGTTTTAATTCTTGGCTCTCACAAATAAGAACATGTGAAATTTGTCTTTCTGTGCCTGGCTTACTTGACTAAGAGTTATATTCATGTTGCAAGTGACAGGATCTCATTTTATGGCTGAATAGTGCTCTATTGTATATGTACTCCATTTTCTTAATTTGGACTAGGTTTAGAATGTAGTTCTGACTTTGTCTAGTGTCTAATAGATACCACTAAATTCACAAAAGCAGAAAGTGAATCAAACTCAAGTACTGAGGAAGATGTAGCAGTACTGAGTTCCAATCATTTCTCTCTGAGCACCTTTGAGAAGGGTAGGTGGGAAGATGGATATCTTGTATCCATTATTTTGGAAGCTCAGCATATTAGGATCCTTCCTGGCATCCCTAAAGGTGTAAAGCCAGTTTGAAATGGTATCTGAACCACTGAGCCCACAGTGGCAGTGTTTTCTTAATAAAATAGTAAGAATTTTGGCTATCTAGACATGTATTTAGGCTGGATAGGTGAAAGAAGCACAAAACTCCTAGGTCAGGAGCCATTACTGGGAAAGAAGTCATGCCAGAGGATAAGACAAATGTCTGGGGTCCTAATGAGCTATGAGTTGGTATGTAACCAGAAACTAGAGAACTACAGGAAGGATGGCACATCCTACATGTGCCAGAACTGGGCAGTACACACATCTGAGAAGATCTAGAATTGAAGGGCTTGGTCATGATACACAGGCATTCTAGTCAAGTAGAGAGGGATCATGTTCCAAGGGGTCCTTCAGCTTATTGTTGCAGATTGGGTTGTTGACAGATTGAAGTGGAGTTGGCATGAAGAGTACTTAGAGAACTTGTTTAAAGGGATGGGAAAGGAAGAACTGCATTAGAAAGCTAACTGGTGTGGGTGCACAAATGCTTTGGCCAGTCCCAAGACAGCACTGGCATGCATGTGGCCCGTCAGTTACTCCATGGTGGCTTGAACTGGCAGACCTTCATACAGCCATTGTGCCCAGTTACTTGACTATGCTTTCTAGTCCCTGGCCTGCGCTCTCACACGAATGTACTCGGCACATCTTTCCTAGTAGGGCCACTGCCTTTCCTGAGCATGTCCCATCCCCTGCCCCCACCCCCTACCCAAAATAGAACTGAGCTTTAGTTACTGGATACCTGCCAACAGAGTCCATGAGAAGGACTAGTTTTATTCTGATAAGAGACTTCAACTGAATTACATTTAAGAGTTTAGTTGAGCAATGAATGATTCACGACTCGGGCAGCCTCCTGAGCCAAAGTATGCTCAGACAGCCCAGCGCAGTCATGTAGTAGACTTAGACAGAAAAAGTGGTATAAAGAAAACAGAAGTGTGAGGTACAGAAACAGCCAATTGGTTGCAGCTTGGTACTTGCTTATTTGAATAGTTTGAATGGTTGACTACATTTGATTGGCCAACTCTGGCACAAGTGTAGGCTGTGGTCTGGTTATACCTCCACTTATTGTAATTAACAATGTATAGAGAAACCTTTAGGCTGAACTTTAATATGTAAGTTTAGCCTAAAGCTGCCTCCTTAACAACTCCAAGTAGGATACAGTGTGTAGAGGCTAATATACTACCAACATCTGTTAAATATAATGTAAGAATCAAACTAAGGAGAATCTGTAGGAATCAAACTTTTCAGGATGATCATAGAACACTTATCAGTAATGGTCTATCCTTTTAAATGTCACTTCTGTAGCACGTATAAACCTGTGTGTGGTGAGAGTACCTAAAATCTACTCAAATCAGTGGGACTGGGTGCGGTGTCTCATGCCTGTAATCCCAGCACTTTAGGAGGCTGAGAGGGGCAGATCGCTTGAGGCCAAAAGTTCGAGACCAGCCTGGCCAACATGGCAAAACTGTACTAAAGATACAAAAATTAGCCAGATATGATGGCGTACTCCCAGCTACTTGGGAGGCTGAGGCCTGAGAATTGCTTGATCCTGGGAAGTTGAGGTTACAGTGAGCTGAGATTGCCCCACTGCATTCTAACCTGGGCGACAGAGTAAGACCCTGTCTCAAATCAGTGTACAACACAATATTAACTATAGCTCTCACATTGCATATTAGATCTCCAGACTTAACCTACATGACTGCAACTTTATACCCCTTTGACTTATATCTTACATCCCCCCTGTTCTTTGTAAGCACTGTTTGAATGTTTCTATGTATTCAATTTTTGGTTTTCTTAGATTCTACAATAAGATCATGAGTTGTCTTGGCTTGGTTTATTTCACTTAATATTTTCCAGGTTCATCCATGTTGTCACAAATTACAGGATTGCCTTCTAAGGCTGAATGATGCTAAAATGAACATGGGAGCATAGGCATCGTTACAAGTTGGTGACTTCATTTCCTTTGGGTATATACCTGTAAGAGGAAATGTTGGGCTCTTAACTTCTTGAGGAACCTCCATACTGTTCTCCATAACATCTGCACCAATCTAATTCCCACCAACAGCAGACAAGGGTTCCTTCCCTTCTCTACATTCTTGCCAACACCACCTTGTCTCTTTGAAAAGTCATCCTAACAGACATGAGATGATGCTTCATTGTGGTTTTGATTGACATTTTCCTGACCGGAGATGTGGAGCACTTCATATATATCTGGCCACTTGTATGTCATCTTTGGAGAAATGTCTATTTAGCTCCTACCAACTTTGAAAATTGGGTTGTTTTATTAATATTGAGATGTGAATTGACTAAACTTTGTATGTTAACACCTTATTAGATATTGTTTGCAAATACTCTGGCAAATTCATAGGCTGCCTTTTCATTCTGTTTCTTTTGCTGTGTAGAAGTTCTTCAATTTGTAGTCTCACTTAAATTTGCTTTTGTTGCCTATACTTCTTGGTATCCTATTCAAGAAATAATTGCCAAGACCAATGTCAAACTGTGTTTTCTTGCAGGGGTATTAGTTTCAGGACTTGAATTTAGGGCTCTAATCCATTAGTCACTTGTGTATAAGGGTTCAATTTCTTTTTTGCCTGTAGAAATCATTTTCCCAAAACCACTTATTGAAGCGTCTAACCTTTCCCTGTGGTGTCATCTTGGTACCACTGAACTAGTTGACTACATATGTTTGAGTTTTTCTGGCTTTCTGTCCTGTTCTGTTGGCCCATTGGTCTGTTTTAATGCTGGTATCATACTGCTAGGATAACTAACTTGGCACTGAGATCAGGTAGTGTTCTAGCGGATTTGTTCTAGCAGAAGTTTTCCTAGCAGGCTGTCCTATGAATTTTAAGACTCTTCTTCCTATTTCTATGAAAACGAATTTTGCATCTGTAGACTGCTTTGGGTAGTGTGGACATCTTAATATTGCATCTTATGAGCTTGGGATATCTTCCCATTTATCTCAAATTTCAGTGTTTAGTTTTCTGTACGAAGATCTTCTATCTCTCCGGTTAACTTATTCCTAAGTCTTTTTTTGATTAAGTGTGATTGTTCTTTTTGGGGCAGTGTAGTGTATAGAAATGCTACATTCCTGTATGTTTGTATCCTGCAACATGACTGAACTCATTAGTTTTAACAGTGGAGTCTTTAGGGTTTTCTATATGATGTCTGCAAACAACAGCAACATTACTTTACCTTTCTGATTTGGATGCATTTGATCCTTCTTGGCCACTTGCTCTGGCTAGGACTTCCACTACTGCACTGAACAGAAGTAGTGAAGCAACTGTCTTGTTGCTGATCCTAGAGGAAGAGTGTTCAGCTTTCCACTATTGAGTATGATGTTAGTTGTGGGTTTGCAATATATGGCCTTTTGTGTTCAAAACACTTCTATACCTAATTCCTTTTTCTCCATGAAAAGATTAACTGTTAAATGCCCTTTCTGCATCTGATGATCATAGCATGTATAAATCAAGGTAGTTCAATGTAAGTCTAAATGGCTTGGACCACCTGAAAGACTTTTCTCTGCCTTGGTCAAAGGTAGCCTGAAGCTTCAAGATCTCTTGTCCTAAGGCCATTCCATCTTTACCCTCTGCACTCGGCCACTCGGAAAGACCTATCCAAGGAAGAACAACAAAGCCGGAACTTGTCTATCGCCTGGAGCAGGGCTTTTCTAGGTACCTGTTGCAGGTTCCTCAGGTTGGTGTACTCCTCAGGCAGGAGCAGTCCTGTCCCAGTCTTCTTGCATGTATAAGCAAGAGATCAAAAGTGGCTCTACCCATGAGAGGGGTGGGAGTTTTAACTTATTTTTACTTGCCTGATATGTCGTAACTTTGACAATGAGCTTTCAGAAGAGTCGACAGAGCTGCCTAGAACCAGGTGCTAGTAAAGCACGGAGGCCAGGGAGACACAAGTGAGCTGTGTGGAGGTGTACCAAAATGATAGTTTAGAGGATGGATCCCGTAGGTTCAGACTTCATTAGTATCTCTCTGAAACAGCTAAATTGGCTATTCAGTTTATGATGGTCCTTGGTGTTCTAGGAACGGCCTGTTACTGCAATGTGGAAAAACCAACTCCTGATCCAAATCCTGAGTGGTGTCAGGCCCCTGTCTCAGGCAAGACCTCCGTTATCTCTTGACTTCAGATGAAAACTTTCATGCCCTTCAACAGCAGGTGTCAAAACTTAAGAGGTGTCCAAGGTAACTGAGCCATGAGGCAAAGTACAAGATAAGGAGTGATAGGACGCAGGAGATGGCACAGTCCATGTGGTGAGGTGGGCAACCTGTGAGAGCCCCAGTGATCCTCACATGTGGTAAGCACCCTACTTTCAGGGTGGATGTAGTTACTTGCCTTGTGATGAATGGTTAATGGAAGAAGTTGATGGTACATTACTTCCAAGATTAGGCTATAGAGACTGGCTTCTGTAGTTGGTCTTTTTCTCTTTGATCAATTGTTCAAGGAGATGGCAAGCTGCTACATTATGAGTCACCCCATGGAGGATACAAGTGTCACAGCAAGTAGCAGAAACCCTCAGTCCAACAGCCTGTCAGGAGTTGAAGCTCACCACCTGTGAGTGAGTTTGGAAGTGGACATTCTGAGGTGTGACAGCTGCCATGAGTATACTTGGAGGCAGATCCCCCTGACACTGAGCCTTCAAATGGAAACTTATCTGGCCAACAGCTGGATTGCAACCTCATGAGAGAACGTGAACCAGAGGCATTTACCTGGGCTGTGCTTGTGTTCCTAACCCTTGGAAACTGTTTTAAGCTGCTAATTTGGGATCATTTGTTTGGCAGCAACAGACAAGCAATAGCCTATGTGAGTTGGCAGCTGCTACTTAGCTTGACCCAACCATTTGCTCTACTAGAATGACAACTCTGGCTAATAAGGAAGTCGACGAACTAGAAATTTAGATTTCTAAATTATAGGGCAGAGGTAACATGATAGTAGACTCTGGAGTCTTCATGTTTGATCAACATTACATTTTTAATAAAGTAATGCTACCTTCTGAGTCTCTCTTGTGGGAGGCCAAGTGGTAAAACTAAGGCTCTAAATCTCAAGTAAGCCTGCTGAGATGCTACCAAAGTCTGTCTTCTATCCTCTTCCAATTCCCCTTGTCATCTTCTGGTCAATGAATGGGGTAAGACTATTTGGATCAAGATACAACAGCCTGAATGAGCTGAGGAGTCTTGGTGCATTCTTTGAAAATGGTAATGGAGTAGATATAATTGGAGAACTTTCCAGGGTCAGACCAGAATGCCAGGTAGCAGAGACAGGCATGCTGAGGCCTTAGAGCATCTGCACTCTGAGATGGCTGTCCTTGGGTGCCATCATAGACATCATCCTCTTAAGACTTTAATTCTTCTCAGCACAGGGAGCTCTACCTACTGATAACCTGGAGGGCAGCACTGTCCAATTGAAACATTGTGAGCCACCTGTGTAACTGGAACTTTTAGTAGCTACATTAAGAAACATAAAGCAAGCGAATCTTAAAATGGAATCTAGTTGGACTTGTAGTCAATCACAACTACTAGTTGTGGGTGGATCCTAGCTCAAAAATTTCCTGCCCATGTAGAATTCCTTGCCTGTTAACAAGAGAATGTACTGGATTATCTAATCATGCTTCCCTAAGGTGTTCTGGCGATTCAGGAATGTGTTTTAAAAGGAACGATGAACTTTAAGCATATCAGTTGTCACCTTAAAGGCTTTTTGGTGTCTGAAAAGTTCTAAAATATAGTCTAAGTTTTCACCTTTCTCTGGTACCTCCTTGAGTAGCTTAATAATCAACCTTCTGAATTCTCTTATCTATCAAATCATACATTTCTTGGTTTGGATCCATTGCCGGAGAGCTAGTGTGATATTTTGGGAGTATTATAGAACCTCTAATCATATTACCAGAAGTACTTTTCTGGTTCCTTCTCATTTGGGTAGACTGTTTCAGTGGAAAAATCTGGAACTCAAGGGCTACTGTTCAGATTTTTGTCCCACAGAGTGATCCCTTTATGTGGTACTCTCTTCTCCTAGGGATGGGGCTTCCTGAGAGCTTAGACTGTAGTGATTGTTATTGCCCTGCTGGGTCTAGCTACCCAGCAGGGCTCTGGGCTCTGGGTTGGTGCTGGGGAATGTTTACACAGTCCTGTGATGTGCTTGTGTCTTCAGGTCTCCCAGCTGTGGATACCAGCACCTGCTCAGTGGAGGTGACAGGGGAGTGAAGTGGACTCTGGGAGTCCTTGGCTATAGTGAGCTGGTTTTTCAATGCTGGTCATGCAAGCAGTGAAGTCATCACATGGACAGACTTGGGACCTCTGGTTCGCCAGGGTGTGCAGGCAGTGGAATTAACTGTTTTCTCCTCCTCTGGAGCAGGGTGGGTCTGTTATGAGTTGCTGTAATGGGTTGTTGATTAGCCTCCAACCAGGAGGTGGCACTTTAAAAAGCACCAGCTGCAGTAGTATAAGAGGATATAATCTTGCCCTGTGTTGGCCAGGGTGAAGTACTTGGGTTTCTCAGGTGATCGGTGGGGCCATAGAGCTCCCAAGAGTTTCTTTGGTTATCACAGCAGGTAGGAAAAAAATCAGGTGGGGTCATGGCTAGGTGAGTCTGAGCTCAGACTCCTGGGGTGGGGCTTGCTGCAGCCACTGTGGGAGGGGATAGGGGGTGGTTTTCAGGCCAATGGATCTGTTTCTGGGGGGATTATGGCTGCCTCTGCTGTGTCATACAGGTTTCCAGGGAAGTGGGGGAAAGCTGGTAGTGACAGGCCTCACCCAGCTGCTATGTAGCCGGCAAGGCCAGTCTGGCTCCTGCTGTGCCCTGCCAACAGCACTGAGTTTATATCCAGGCAGCGGGTGTGCAGGGCTGAGATCTTGCCTCAGGCTATAAGCCTTTACACTGAGAAAGCAGGGCTCTCAGGCAGCTCATGAACCAATGGCTGCAGCTTCTACTTGTGTCTGCACTGCCTGTTTAACTCCCTGGATTCTGCTCAGGAAAATTTATGCTTAATTTACTACAAACTTCAGCTAGAAGCTTCCTTCACCTTGTGGCCCCTCTCCAATTTCACTGGCTGCCTTCCCCAAGGACCCCTGTGAGAGGGCCAGGAAATGGCTTCCCTGGGCCTGAGCTGGGGATTGGGAGTGCCTATAGGGCTCTTCTAGTTGCTGCTTCTACTTACATATTTCACTCCACTCCCTAGATGAGTTTCAGCTCTAGGTAAGGTTAAATCCTCCTCCTGTGATCTGGGTTTTCAGGTTCCTCAGTGGGGATGTGTGTTTGAAAGCAGGCTTCTCCCTCTCTCACACTTTTGGGAGCTCAGTTTTTTGGCTGTCTCATGGATTTTGCAGCAGCAAGCTGCTTCTTTCAAAGGGTCTGAATTGTTTTCCTGGTATGTTCCTGCAGTGGCTCTTGGAGTAAAAGCCCATGATGTGAGTCTCCACACTGTTCTTTCTGTCCAAGTAGGAGTTGCACATTAGTTCTGTCTCTTGGCATTTTCCTCTAAAATCCTACAATATGGTTTTTAGATTGGCTGAGAGTAAACCATTTTTATGCCACCTGGAGGAAACTAGTCTCATAGCATGATCCACAGGGGAGGGCAGAGTAAAATCAGCTGTGGGAGTAGACAGCCTCAATATAGGGATCCCAGCCAGAACTGGGGCAGCTGCCATGGATGTGGGACATTTCAGTCCCCAGAGTAGGAAGGACCTTGGGATGGCAGGCTCAACTCTCTACCTCCCTCTGAGGGGAAGACTCAAGCTGGGGAATCCCTAGGGGATGAAGGTTGAGATGATCCACATGAAGTACCCATCAACCATGGGCAGTGTCTGTGCAGAATGTATCCAGGGTGGTGTCTTAATCTTTGATTCTGGATGTAGAATGCCTTAAACTGCTTGTCATTGTAAAACGGAGGTATATTTGACTGGTTAATTGCCAGATGACTAAAAACTTATTTTTTACTTCATTTTGGAGACTTTGAAGGCCTGATTCAGAGTTGAAGGCTCAGAGTTGAAAGAAACGTGGTAGACTTACAGTAGACTTCCCTCACACCCCAGGTAGCTCCCTCTTCATGTCAGATGTGTTAAATGAGGCTTGTATACTTGTATGCCTACCATGTGACAGAAGCTGTGATTTACTCCTAACTCTCATCTTATTGCTAAAGACTTGGCTGGAGAAAAGCTAATATGCCTGCACGACATTCTTATTCCCTTTCCTAGGAAAAGGCACCTAGACCTTACAGCAACAGGCCAGGATGGCATGGTCCTGGTGGAGTGGGAGCAGAAGCATAGAAGCACTTAAAGTACATCCCCCATGAGTATTCACTGTTCCCTGCCCAGGGAGTCTTAGGACCTCCTGAGTCCCATGTCCTGCCTGGGCCCATCTGTGAGGTGGGGGAGATGCGTCTTCACTAGATGAAGGGCACAGCTAGATTTAGGATCTTGGCTTTTCTTCAGAGATTATCCTCCAGGTTTCCTGATATACCTTGGAGCCAAGACTTGATAGGTGGGGATTCCACTCCAATCCATACCACAGACTAATTGTCTGAGGGAATTCTGTGTACTAGATACAGACTGAAAAGAGTTGGATTCCATTTACCTCTTCACCTGCCTCCACCCATTAACATAGATTAATCTCTCCTGAAACTTCTGTAGACCACTGCCACCCATGCCTCTGGGCTTGGTCAGTCATCCTCACATCTGCTACAATGGGCCACCTTCTAGAGCTGCTGGCCAATTTGGGAATTTTTAGATATGGTTCATGTTTTTTCACCCTACATTGCTTTAGGGTTGGGGCTTCTTACTATGCTTTAGGTTTCAGCTCAGAAGTTACTGTCTCGCCTTCAGTCATCTTCCTTCATGGCTGGTCACCCTATGTGCTCCCCAAGATGCTCAGAATCTTAATGTGTGGCTCCAAGCTTCAGACACTGACTTGTACTTGCTGAGACTAGCAGAGTGGGAGGGGAAGCTGGGCACTAGGTTACATTCTCATTAGTCTTGCCAAGGATTTTGGACATGACCTGACATGTAGTAGGGAAGCTATTAAGAATTACAGGTGATTTGCAGGTGTTTGTCATCAGACTTAATTTTATAAACTTGCCATTCTAGAAAACAAAGATGTCAGGAATCATGGGCAGGGGAAGCCATTTTGAGTGTCCAAGTCTTGGTGAGAAATGGAATAGGGTGGCAGGATTGGAAATGCAAAAAACATTTGAAGGACACAAGAGATGTAATCAATAGGATTTGGTGCCTCCTGAAATCCTTACCAGGAATATGGGTAAACATAAAGACAGCATAATGGAGGGGATCTAGTGTCCAGGTCCAAAGATAGCCATACTCAAAAGCACCCAATGATGGAGACATGTATAAGATACATGAGTAGCCATGGTGTAGGACTCAGCCAAATGAGTCATAAAGGTAACTTGGCTTTCACTGGCTAATGCTTCAATATTCCACTGGCTTCAACTTTTAACCTTAGGCCCTCTTTTATGCTGGACTACCTCTCTGGCATTGAGAGGTTTTATTTCACCATTGCAGCAGTATGACTGGGATATAAGTACCCAAACTTGAGTTGCAGAGTAAAACTGTTACCCAAAACTATAAGTTTCCAAATGCAAGGCTTTCTAAAATGGTGGTTTAACATAATGTAATACAACATAGGTATGTGGCCTGAGGTTGCAGCTTATAAACCATATCCATATATCAGACAAAACAAGACAGAATTGTGAAAGGGAGTCAAAGATAAAAACTACAATGTGACACTGCTAATAAAGTCTTGTAACCTTGTACAGATTGTAATCCTGGCCCTACCTACCATGATAGGATGTATATGTTGTCAGGTTAGCTTCTACCAACCTCAAGTGTCCTATAAGTTGAGCTTAGGTGCCTACTTGTATTCTGGCTAATCAAGGGGCAAGAGTTTAGTACTTGCAAGAGGATCTTTACCATCACCAGTAGTCTGTACCACCTAGTATTTAAAGGGAGCCCTTCTGATGTGATGCCAAATTCAACCACACGTGTAATATACTAGCTAACCTGATCAGATTGCCTCTGCTTCTCCCACTGTGTGGTGGGCCAACCATGCCTAACCCTTCTAAAGTTGATCAGCTGATTTAGACATCAATCTGGCTTTGAGTGTAGTAGTCAGATGTTAGCTACTGGCAGGTTCAGGTACAGTTCTGCTGAGGAACCTCATGCGAGAACATCACCAAGAACATGTAGGGCTATGGAGCACTTGTCACATTGTGCAAGTTCTGGCCCCTGAGGCTAGTGTATTCAGTACCTCACCAGAATCCAGGTAAACAGTAGCTTGTCATCCAATTGTGTGGCCTGGGCAAGATTAGCAAAGCCATTTGTATTGTCTTGGGTCTTTGGGCTAGAGATATAAATACAGGGCTTGGGCACGAGGTTACTCAAGCAGCCCTGGTGAAGGGTAGAAAAGTAGCAGGAATAACTAGCTCTTTTGTTTCCTGCTGTGGGTCCTCTGGGTAGGCCTGGATTCCCTGGGGTGGATTCAGTACTTAAACGCGTGATCCTTGAGCAATGTTACATGGATGTGTGAAGCTTGGCACTGGAAGTCCCAGTTGCATGATATGTCGAAGATCAGTCAAGACAAAGCAGGGGTACAATAGCATTAAAAGATCAGGTTATCTGGTGTTTTCTGGGGAAGCATTTCAAAACTGAGGGGGGAAGTATCACTTGTCGGTAGGTAGGTGTGCCAATTATGGTTTCTTTGGCTTAAAGTTACAAAGCCATGACAGTAAGACACTGTGGGCCCTAGGAGAAGTGAAGTTCTACTCCCTTAAGCCCTGGTTTTTTATTAGATTAAGAAACTATGGGTATTCACTACTAGTTAGCTAACCCAGTACCCATATGTAACCCCTTTTCCATCACCAAAGTAGCTGTGAAATGAATACATTGCTAAACTAGCCTCCAGAGAAGGTGAATGTAAGAGATAAGTCACAAACATAAGTCTGCTGGTAGGCTCCTGGGAAAGCTATTTATTTGACTAAAAATAGCATAGCAGATACTGCTCTACCCTGTATTTGTACCTGAAATATCCATGATATCTGGAGCTTAGCCATCTTGGGCCTTAGGTACAAGCATGTTGATAAATATCCTAAAGATCATAGGGTGAATAGGACCTGGTGACATCACTGTACAGTACAAATACCAGTAATTGCCTGTCTTCAGACTTGCTATATATGGAAAACAATCCTTGATGTTCAAGCCAAATGTTACTGTGTAAGTCCAAATACATACCTGAACCACTGGATAAGACTCTAAATTTCAAATCTTAATTCATTCTCTTTCAAAGTTTCTGTAGTCCAGAAAAGGAAGAACAAGGCCAGGCTGCTTACTTGTATCATAACGGTTCTCCAGACTGGTCATTGAGATGAGGCAAAGGTAAACAGTCCTAAATATCCTTAGTCTGAGATGGATAAAGATGTACTCCCTTTATTTCTCTACCTAAAATGACTTCAACACTTCAGTTAAATTCAACAAACCTGAATTACTTTTAGGTTAAGAATTTTCAGGTAAAACCAGTTGACTCACTCTTCCACATGTACTTAGTTTTTGTTCTTCTAAAAGCTGACGCTGAGACAAGGATTTGGGTGTAAGTAACTAAATTGTGGGGGTGATGGCAGTAGCACACTCAGGGAGACAGAAGTGAGACAAGGCAAGTAAAACAAAACGCTGGTGAGAAGGTGAGCCTGGTGGGCAACTGGGCCCAATTCTGAGGAATGGTCTAGGTGGACTTCTGGGGGAAATCAACACATCCCTGCCCCTCACTCACTGATGGTCCTTTCCAAGGACTAATTGCAAGTGCTCTCGGCCTGCCCTGCATGCAGGCAAGCATGGTCCTATGGCAGGAGAGCACAGGCAGAGACAGATGGTTATTGGCATGTGTCTGCAGCTGACTGCTGGGTGACTTGAGCAAATATCCAAGAGGAGCTGAGTGTTTGGTGTAACTTGCAGCTAGATGCACTTGTGCCGCATATTGAGTTCACTTATTCTCAGCTTGAATGGTCACCATCTTGAAGAACCACCCTTTAGAAAGAAACTGCAGTAAAAGAGTGACAGGTGACACTCACCACAGCTGCAACTCATCCAGAGATGGTAACGATGTCCATCTCTTCTAACCACACATTCTAGAGGCTTTTCCATGCTCTGCCAATATCTATGCTAATCTTGATTGCTTACTCAGTAAAGTGACCCAGACGATGACTCATGAGAGGCCTGAGCACCTTGTACTTGTCAGACCATCATTGCTGCATAATCTGTTTCCTTACCTCATGGTGGCAACAAAGTACTGTGGTGAACCCCGTATATCTAGATATAATCCTCCCTTACATAACAGAACCTACTTGAACAGGATAGGCGTCAACTACCCCTGCCAATAGAATAACTCCTCTCTGCTTGATGGTCTACTGGTATGAAATGCCTAACCCATTCTACAGCTCCTAAAAGATGTATCTGCCTCTAGGGAATCAACAGCTCTGATCCTATGGGGGTAAGTTTGTGAGACAGGAAGCATTTCAGTCTCCAAGTGGGTCACCAGTATGTGACAGAGGCCATACATCTACTTCTTGGCTATTGGACACCATACTATAGTTTTGGGGGCCAAAATACTGTTATGGCTGCTCAACTTACAGTACAACTTCATATGCTACTGGGATACTTAAGGGTTGATATGAAAACAGGGGAAACCTCTCCCTAGTTGAGGTGCAAAAGCAAAAGTACTAGGTCTCTGGGTAAATAGCCAAAATGGAAAACTAGTATGGAAGGCAGCTGAGCTCACATGGCTCCATCTGTGCTCGAGCTTCTCATGTTTCTTAGCTCATCTGGGATTCTTACTGCCTGAACCATCTACCAGGTGTTCGCTCATTTTCTTGGTGCCTTTTACCTCTCGGAAGTGGTTCCTCAGGTACTCACAGGGGTGAGGGGTTTGCATGCTTGCCAAGTCCAGTACATGTGGACTTGGCAGACTGTGGTTCAGATTTCTATTTATGGCCTACTGGGTGGGAACCCATCTCTTCCTGGGAAGAGGGTACTGCTGATTCAGGATGTCTTGGTGCTTTCACAACTTGCCTCTGCCAGATAGTGGCTCATGCTTTCCAGGAATTAGGGTAAGTTCACCTAAGAGCAATAACTTGAGCATATCCTGAGAGTGTGACACTGTGTGGCAGATGCACCTGAACGTGCTCAGAGCTAGGGAATCCAAGAGTGGCCAACTTGGGGGATTTGTTCCCTGTCTGTGAGGAACATCAGGGCCCTTGGCCTTTGGAACATGGGCTGTATGGGGGATTGAGGCCCTGAGTTTTGGGTTAAATGAGTTGTCAAGTGGAAATCCTTAAGGGGAGGATGCTACATGAACTGCATGCTGTTAGCAAGTGGTTGTGGCTTTCTTGCCTAGCTCACCACCACTGGGCTGTGTTACCTTGTCCAGCCCACTGCCACTGGACTGCAGGAAGGCAGACGTGTTATCCAGCCACTGCCACTGGACTTGCAGGAAGGTGGATATCTTGTCCAGCCCACCACCACTGGACTATCTGTATGTAATGCAGATCTGTCCAGTCTGCTGCCGCTTATTCTGTATGTAAGCCCCCAGTGAAACTCCATGTCTTGTTTGCTAGTTTTGGGTCTCTTTTGCCTCCTGAACATGATATCTTCCCTATTGAGGTTCATAGGGATTCAGCACAATGCCAGGGCCACATCCTTGTCAAAATGGAAGCCCAGGAACCTCATAGGAAAAGGGGGTGCTCAGGTACAAATGGGCCAAGGGGCTGACAGCATCTTTAGCCTGTGTGGACTGATGCTGGGTGCATGGAAACTTGTGATAAGATAGGTGATATGAAAGACTGTCAGCAATTTGGGGTGGGTCTTAAGTCTGGGCTTTCAAAGTATACATCCTAGGATGAGAATGTGAGGGATAAGGATATAGAACCAAGTAAAATTCCATGTAAAAATCCTTAAGTTGGTAGAGAAGGGTGAGGGTAAAGAGGTGAGCAAACATGTGATAACTAAGCATAGTCCCATGGGTGGTAACTCTAGTTCATCATGGCTGAAGAACTGTGGAGGGAGAACAGGTCATACCTCACATGTTTCAGTAAGTGGCAAGGGAGCGAAATTACTTACACCCCCTCTCTCTGTCATTGGATAAAGCCAGTCACTATAGGGACATACCCCAGGCTCATTGAATTCTCTTTGGGCTGGCTCTCCGAGAGATGAAACAATGCTAGCTGTTAGCAGTAAAATCACCAGGAGCTATTGTCCCTGAGATGGGAGAGGGACCTACGGAGGTGTTGGCAGAACACTGGCAGTCTCTTGGGGGGGTCTCTAGAAGCCTGGAGTTTGAAGGGACAAACCCTAATCTGTTCCTTCCTAAATGCTAAGAAATCAAACACGTTCTCAAAATGAGGTGCCATGGTTGTCATGAACTTAAAGCGAGACCAAGCAATGTGGTTTCAGTGTGAACTCCCCAGAACCTGAGTCATGTGAAACAAATGAAACATTCTCAGGAGAAATTAGTGGAAAAACGGAGGCAGGGCAGGGGTTGGGAAGGAAGCTAAGGCTGTGATCTCTAGCAAAAATCATACTACAGGCTATGCAGACTCCTTGGATCCCCCAGAGCAGCACTAGACTGCAGGATACACCTCAGCTGTGCATCTTCTCTTCATCACACTGACAGCCATTCATTAGTGACCTGGTTTGGAAGGTCTGCAATGGGTGATTCTGGCTGCATATGTGTGCACACACAGGCAAACGGGTCTAAGAACCCAAGTGCAGTGCTGCAAAATGGCTGCAGGTGCTGCTGTCTGAAGTCATGCAGAGGCTAGGACTGAGAAAGGAAATGATAAAAAGGAATGAGAAAAGTGGGCATGGCTTAAATATGGTTCACTAGTAACACCATATTTAGAAAGAAAAGTACAAAGAGTAGGTGGCAGGTAGAGCACTCTTCCCTTTTTAAAATTTTGGTAGTTTCTGGAACAGGTGGTTTATGGTTACATGGATGAGTTCTTCAGTGGTTATTCTGAGATTTTGGTGCACCTGTCATCTGAGCAGTATAAACTATACCCAATGTGTAGCCTTCTATCCCTCACCCCCTTCCCTTGAGTCCCCAAACTCTATTTATATCATTCTTACGCTCTGCAACATGCCTGACTGTCCTTAGAACATAACATCTCACAGCTTACAGGTTCATCTTTGGGCTTTATTCCAAGAACAAGACAACTTTCAAAATGGTCTCGTGGGAATGTCTGCTTTTCCACGGCCCACCTGGCATCTTGGAAGATAGTGATATGGGAATTCTCAAGAGTTAGAATCTTTGCAAATAGCCTATTCCTGGTTTTCTTCAAGTAATAAAATCCTTAGCATCAGTAATGCAATGATTGGCAACCTTTGGCTACCTGGCCTATCTGTGCAGGGGTCCTGTGCTGCATTCTTAGTCACTTTAACTCCTAGGCATGAATTCAGGACTGTTTTTTGGGGGAATAGTCGGTGAATCTTCTGTAGAAATTGAAGTTCTGGAGGTACAGTTCCTACTGAAGACACTCCTGTGCTTGGCCCCCATTTCATGTTAGAACAGCAGCTTGACTAGCATGTTCACTGAACAAGTGAATCACATGTTTCTAACTGTCAGAGGATGGATGGGATTTCCAGGAAGCAGATCACCAGATGGAGGTGAGCCTCAGGAAGCTCACCAGGGAGTGGTCTTGGGCTCCACACCTGTGAAAGTGAAGGAAAGGAAGAAGTGGAGCTGTGATGCCTTCTTCAAAGAAGCTTCAAGCCAACCCTGTCAGGGGGTTTTGAAGCCGAGGTCCTTTTAGAGCTATCCTGCCTGCATTGGGATGAGGGGTCTGGAGTTTTAATCTCAGGTGGAGCATTGGATGCCAGCCACCCAGGAAGAGGTGTGACTTCTGGTGAGCCAAGCCCAAGAGGGGCGGACTGCTGACATCTGCCTGCCTGCCTGTGGGCATCCAGTAGCTGGGAGAACAAACCTTTCATTCCTGAAAGGTTTATGTAAAAGCACGTGGCAGAAAACACACTGAACATCTAGACCTAATATGAACCTCAAAAGCAGTAATAAGGTTTATTTTCATGGCTTATGTGGTGAGTAAGAAGTCACAGGCTGTCCTAATCAGATAAATGATTTGGTTGAAGTCGAGTGAACCTCATCTTTGTCCTGGAATTCTTGTACCTTTTGGGGCAACAGGGCTTCAACGTTTTGACTCAGAGCAGAACGAGAATTGTCAGGAGGAAACCCCATGGCTGGATTCACCACTGTCCGAGGGAAGTGGCCTGAGGGCTCAGCTGGGTGGTCATGAAGGCAAGGGTGATGGATTGGTATAGGCACTCCTTCCTGTTGCTGAACACTGCTCTCCTTGCCCTACCTCCTGGTAGGAACACCGGTCTCGATCGTTATCTTGGCAGCCACCTCATAAGCATATATGCTACATCTATAAAGACAAAGTACTGCTCTCAAATATGTCCTGGAGAATACAAATTCAGAAGCTTATCACCACCTGTGTGACTTCCATAGCAATGACTAGTGTTAAAGCAAAGAACTAAGTCTTTTGAATATAAACACAAACCAAACTGGGGATTAACTGAGTGGTGTCGTGATTAGTAAGAGCAGCCCTCATGTTGGCATCACCAGTTGGAATTACCTGATTCCAGGGAACCCTGGTTCCCGTGGGCTTCCAAACCAAAGGGACAGATCGGAGTTCTAACCTCATTGCTCAGTCTGGGTTCCTCCAGCCGCTTAAATTTTGGATGCTTTCAGAGCCACCTCTTAAGGATGACTTTGGGGGGCCATGAACAGACAACTATGCCCAGGAAAATCATGAGTTCATCTGGATCAATAGAATAAATGGCACATAGAATGTGAGACGACTAGAACAGAACAAGGTAACTGCATCTGAGCAATTGTGAGATAACTTGGTACATAGTAAAACAATTGGGAAGGGTGGGGGGTAACTTCTGGAAGGGAGGATCCATATGCCTCAGATAACACGTCAGCATGGAATTTATAAAGCAAATGGCCAAAAGCCACATTGTGGCAATTCAGGATTGGTGTAGACTCCTGGCATGGGTGGTCATCTCTATTCTGAATGGAGTAGCCTTGGGTGTGTCCATAGGGATCTACAAGCTGACTTCCACATCTGAACTTACTCCAGTACTTAAGTTGTAGTTTTAACCCAAAACTTCTATACTGCTGGCTTGTGTTGTGATGCAGATGCCAAGGTGTGGGGTTAGATGCTCAAGAACTTTGGGGTGGGGAAAGTTCTGTGAGGGAAACTGAGGGAGCTGGAAGAGTCTGGGAAGAGGACTATGATGCAGGCCTGACTCTGAAGGAAAGATGTTAGGTAGGAAGTGGGCTGAGACTGAGGTGTGTGACATTGTTTTGGCAAGGATAAATACCAGAGCCCAAATTGCCCATCAGAAGTCCCAAGTGCCCTAAACAGGGCTGCTTGAGCATCCTAGCTGCACTCAAGTATCGGATGAAGCAGCACATGGGAAGAATGACATTCTAATAAGCATAGTTGGCTCCCGTGCTATACAGCTCTACTTCTCTACACAGGTCCACAGAAGAGTGACTTTGTGTCCCTTAGGACTCTTCAGGGGAACTCAAGGATGCATGGGATGAAATGCAGCTCCTGTGTCTAGATTGATCCCAGATTGCAATGAACACTAATCTGCCACAACGACTATCCACTCTGAATTTTCTTAGCCCTCAGCTATAACCTTGGCTGAGGGCTAGTTCTTAGCTGGTAGGATAAAAATCTTCATACTAAGGGGCCTGAACCACTAGTAAGCTCTAGCTTTTCAAGGTCGGTTGTTGAATTAGTTACAGTGGGTCAAGGGAGTACCAGGAGATGCCCAAGTAGATGACCCAGGTTTCATTCATACATGTTAATGTACAAACCACCTCCTGTTACCCCACAAGGATAACTCAGTGAACCCAGTGGCTCACAGGGAATGATGGAAAGTATGACTACCCTTCTTAGTTTCTGCATCCATGTAGTCTTCCTATAGGGGATACAGTATTACACAGATGCCTCTAACACACTGCCTCATAAAGGATGGTGTCCCAAAATGTCAGCATGTTTACTTGGAGTCCATGCTTCTGTTTCCTGAAGGCTGTGTCACCATTCTGAGACTCCCTGCCTCTAAATGGTTTTGTGATATGGCCGGTAGACCTTGTGATCTGGGGCCTGTCTGTCTTTTGTGACCTCAGTCCAGTGGTAACACACTTTGCTGTATGGGGCTCCATACCTGTGGATGAAGCACAGGAGTCCCCGGAGTGGGAGGTAGCTGAGACTTCATAAGCAGGAGAGACAAACCCATATCAACATGAGATATCTATTCCTGTGAACATGAACTTCTGGCTTTCCCAGAACGGGAAGGGGCTTAATGTAGTCAACTTGCTACCATGTAGTGAGTTGGTCTCCTTATACTGATACATTGAGATTCAATGTCTGACAAGTGGGTCTTTCAGAGGAAATGGTAACCAGAATTTCTCTAGGAAATGGCAGTCCATGTTGGGCACACATGTTATCTTCCATGTCTGCTACTGTGGCTACAATATGCATTTACCCATTAGCTGCTGAAAAAGCCTGGCCGATACCCAGTGGCAGAGCTATTTTGCCTGTTCACCAAACAGACAAAACGTCTGGCTTGTAGTGTGTCTTAACAGGTGACGTAAAAATCTACAAGTCTTAAGCATCCATACATCCCATCTTGGACTTCTAATTTTTCCAGTCTTTTTATCCAGGCCTCTGACCAGATAGCTTAAGCACTGGTCACTGCCCAGGCATCAATACATATTCTAATCTTGAGCTGCTGCTTTTGCCACCAAATTTAATTCTTGGTGGAACACTTGGATTTGTTACTTTCCTGTATATGGCCTGAGGCATATCTTCATGGCTGCCACAGCCACAGAGTACAGCCAAGATGCTTTAAACATGGTCTTCATCTAGCATTTGGGAAATAATGGGATCTCTTTCCTGATACCAACACAGTTTCAGTGATGCCACAGGCTTGTAAATGCCTACAGAGCCCAGGTTTGTGGCTCAGGAAGATACCTGCTGTTGGTGTCTGAGACCTTTGAATAAATATTGTGAGATTACTTGACAATGAAGAAATTCTTGAAGTAAAACTGAGTCTTAGCAGCAAAGTTAAAGGAAATAAGCTGCCCCTTGGGTATTGTGGGATGTGATTGGTAATGCCAAGGCCTGTTGGCAGACCTCATGCTGAGGATCAGGTAATGAGACTGAGTGACAGCTGTCATTTTTCAGTGGAGGGGTGGTGGCAGAAAATCTGAAGTGGCAAACCCTTAACTGAAGTCCTGTTGGATAAAGTGTGGTGACAGGATGGGATAGAAATCTATAGCAACAAGTTACATCAAAGGTCTGATATCCTTTCAGGACTCTGTATCGAGTTTAGCATGAAGGCTGATCTCATTAAGTTCCTAATAGGTTAGCATTCCAAGGTTAAGTGCTCACAAGAGGTGTGCACTTGGAGGACATAGTATGCCTGCCTCCCTAGCCCCTCGGTCAATTGCTGATCTGTGTCCAGAGTGGGGAACTGCTGTGTCATTGGAGGAAAGAAATCTAAGTCATAGGCAGATAGCATCAGACAACCTCCGTCATTCAGAATCACATCAGCTACAGTGGGCTGTAGGGTGTCCACAGGAGAGCATCCAGTGAGCCGCCTCAGGTATTAGGTTCAAGAACGGTGCACTCTACTGTGACCTATATTTTATGTATACATTTCAAACGAACCAACTCTTGGACAGTGAGAAAGTAGACTGTGACACTTGAGCTTCCTCTGAGGGAATGTAGTATGAGGTCTGAGTCCATAGGACATCGCTGTTAACTGATTCTCCAGTTTCCCTTGCCTTAGATGTGAGAGGTCCTGTACTTCCCTCGTGTCAGGCAGTACAGGTGGGCCGTGGTGTGGGTTGGGGGAGAATCAGACAAGTCTCACAGGTGAACTGGAGGGGCAGACCCGCTGGGACTGAGTTCAGGGCTTTGGCCAGGAGAGGGCAGCACTCGATCACAGAACTGTGTTCCCTGAGCAACCTCCTTCAGATGGAGCCTGGGCTGGGCAACTTAAGGGGCCTTTAGAGAGCAAGAATCAACAGTGACTGACTATAATGGTCTTATGAGGGACACTTGGGGTGTACAGTTCGGGATAACTGGGAGCTTTGAAGAATGGGTTAATGTAAATGGAAAATGGGTCTCCAAGCAGATGACACAAAGCAGAATGAGCAGACGTCCATGGCAAACAGAAAAAGGGGTAAAGCAGGACAAAGTGCTAGAGAAAAGCCAGTGAATTCCTCGATATGCGAATGGTGTACACCTTAGGGTGGATTGCCACAGTAGTGGAGGACGGCATGTCTTTCAAGGTACCTCTTCCAGAACCAAGATAACGCTGTTTCTCATGCATAAATTCAAGTGAAGGAATGAATATAAGGCTTTAGTGTCCATGCTTTCACCATCAGTATGGTTTACAGCATAGTTTTCCTTGTAACATAGTTTTCTTGGGTCTGTTAAGCATCATGCTAACCTCTTAACGTGAGGATAAGTGACAAGGCACGGCAAATTAGTGAACATGAGATGTGTGCCTGGTTGAACAGATGCATGCAGCTCATCTGTATCTCAGCTGTCCCTCATGCAGCTGAACTTGCTGGTGTGCACCCACAGGGTCCTCTAAGTGCATTTTCAATTTCCATAGTGACTCTTGGATAGAAAAGTTTAGCCAACTGTTAGATGTGCAGGTGGTGACCTCAGATAGGTAGGATTATCACCATGGAAGCTTCTGGTTCATGATAATGAGAGGGACTTCAGGAGATGTTTGGTAGAATATAGACAGCCACTGGAAGGTGCCAGGAGCCTGAAGGAAAAAATCCTCAGTCTGTTTCTTCCAAACACTGAAATCAAGGCGATTTTCAACTCTGGAAGTGTCATTAGTTGTCAAGAATTATGAAGCCAACTATATGGTAACTGTAACGAACTCCTCAGGACCAGAGATCTTAGAAATACCAATGTATTTCTAAGAAATCAGTGAAGGAGTTGGGGAGGCAGGATGAGTAAGAAGGGGGTAGGTAAGTCAAGCAAGGCTGTGATCACAGACAAAATCCCCTTACCTCTCACAGAGGAGCGCTGGAGGTTACACCATTGCTTGAGCTGGGCTTTCATATGTGAGAATATGACAGCATTTATTACTGGTGGTCCTGGTCTAGTGGGGGGTAAGAGGTGGTAATCTTGGGCACTTCTGGCTGTTGGTGTGCATGTAAAATAGGTCCAGTAACTCAAGGGAGGTGCTGGAACAACTGCAGATGCTGCCTCTTAAAGACACAGGTATCCAACGTTGAGGATTACAGAGAAATGGCAAAAGGAATTTGAGGAGATATGGACATGGCCCCAAGATAGGATTCATTATCTTTGTTACAGGAAGAAAAGAATAGGTGAATAGGCAACAGGGCTTTCCTTGTCTCCAAATAACACCTTTGCTACTTCTGTATCTTCTGAATGTGACGGCTTAAGGTTTGCAGGCTCGCCTTTGGGCTTTATCCCAAAACCAAAATTCTTTCAAGATAGCCTTGTGGTGTTGCCTGTTTGCTTCTTCCCAGGCCCAGCAGGGAAGACAGTGATGTGGAAATTCCTAGGAGTTAAATCTTCAGAAATACCCTGAATTTTTAGTGTGTCTTGGTTGATTGAACCACCTCTCTCTCCCCCTGAGAGGTTGCCTGGAGCATTCGGTGTGTGACTCCACATGCGCGCAGAGTGCTTGTCCATGAAGGTAGATAGACCAGTTAATTCTTTCCTGTAAGCATCTCTAAGCTTTCTCTGGTATCCTACCAGGTATTGGTTTGCATTTCTGGTAATTCTTCATAGTAGAATTTGGCGGCGTGGTAGAATATGGCAGACACAAGGTATGACAAAAGGAGTCTCCGTGATCTTGAATGCATCTGGGTGATGTGTGGCTTTGGCATAAGGAAACCATTTGGTTCCAATTGCTTCAAGTGACTTCCAAGCATTCCAAAATCAGTTTGGTCAATTACCCCTGGAAATAAGAATCAGGGCAGACTCAAAATACCTCAAGTTACTAGCTGTTACAAGTATATCTGCAACTCTTTTGCTATATATGCTCTCTTGAACCATCAGTGGCTGTCCAGGCCATCAACTTAAGCTGCAAAGGATATCAACAAGGGCATTGTGGCACCAACTATAGCCAGCTCTCTTTGACACATAGCTTGAACATGAAGTTGCAGGTAATTTGCATGGATCTCTAATCCCAGCAGCAGCTTTAAAGGCACCAAACCTATCCTCTGCTTACTCTTACATAGCCCCGTGAATCTCAATGCAATGTTATCAGGATGTGAAAAACAGCATGGTAAACCCATGCATGTATGCAGTGTCATCAGGTAGAACAGCAATGCAGCAGTTGTCTGTTCCAATAGCCAGTGTGTAGCCAGCTAAGAGGTGTCCTGCCTGGCTTATTGAGGTGGTCTGGTACAGGGAAATGCTTCCAGAGCGATGGTACAATGCTACATGCTATTATGCATGGTCAATGTCAAATGCAGCTGACACACAAAGTCACTGTACAGGATGAGAAATGCCCTTGAATTACCCTTGGCCGTCAGTGTCTAATGGCTCAGTACGACTTGATGCTTTGCCCTTAGAGGGTATGATGGTTTTTCCTTGGAAAGAGTCTAGATAGAAGAATGAAGGAAAAGACATAGCCAAAGGCTTTCTGTGGTTTCCTATACTTCTGCCTGAGCTATTGCTGCTGTCAGCCCTTGTGGATAGTTCTGTCCCATATTTTAGTATCAGGGACCCTTTGGTGTAGACATGGAACTACAGATGTTGGCAAAGTATAAGATGAAACTGTTGGTGCCTTTACCACTTTGATCATCTGTCTCTTGTCTTTGGCCTTACTGTCATAATCTGGATATTTCTTCCAGATAAAGTATGGGCTCCTGGGCCTATGTCAGCTTTGATTTGTGATTTGGTGTAAAGCAGAGATAGGTTTACTAGTCCGTTTTCACACTGCCAATGGTCATACCCGAGACTGGGTAATTTATAAAGGAAAGAGGTTTAATTGACTCACGGTTCCCCATGGCTTGGGGAGGCCTTCCAACAATCATGGTGGAAGACTAAAGGAAGAGCAACGGGATGTCTCACATGGTGGCTGGCAAAGAAAACGAGAACCAAGCGAAAGGGGTTTCCCCTGATCAAACCATCAGAACCATCAGTTCTCATGAGACTTATTCACTATCATGAAACCAGTATGGGGGAAATCATCCCCATGATTTTATTATCTTCCACCAGGTCCTCCCACAACATGTGAGAATTATGGGAGCTACAATTCAAGATGAGATTTGGGTGGGGAAATATCTAACCATGAAGGTTGAGGGGTGGTATAAGGGCCTTGCTGGGTTCTAGGTCCTTGAGCCCAGGGTTACAGGGAATACTAATGAATTCTTGGGTTGAGCTGGGTCCTAGGAGAAGCAAATGCCTACACAGGGTTGGGCATTGAGGAATTGATCAGAAATGACACCTTAGACAAGCTGCAGGAGAGCATTTAATCTCACAAAGTACAGAATGAAGAATGAAGTAAGGTAGCTAGGTAGCCTCAGATTGTGGTAAAGTGAAACAAGAGCTTTGGGTTGGCCAATGGTAAGTCTTAGACTCATCATTGCTTTTATTAGGGTTGTCTAGAGGATCAGAACTAATATGTTTATATGAAAGGGAACTTATTAAGGAGAATTGACTCATACGATTACAAGGTAAAGTCCCACAATAGGCCATCTGCAAGTTGAGGAACAAGGAAGCCAGTGGTGGATCAGTCTGTGTCCCAAAACCTGAAGTAGGGAAGCAGACAGTGCACCCTTCAGTCTGTGGCCAAAGGCCTGAGTGCCTCTGGCAAACCACTCTTGTAAATCCAAGAGTACAAAAGCTAAAGAACTTTGAGTCTGATATTTGAGGGCAGGAAGCATCCAGCACAGGAGAAAGATGGCCAGAGCAGACTCAGTGAGTCCATTCTTCCATCTTCTCCTGCCTGCTTTATTCTAGTCATGCTGGCAGCTGATTAGATGGTACCTACCCAGATTGAGGGTGGGTCTGCCTCCCCCAGTCCACTGATTCAAATGTTAATCTCCTTTGTCAACACACTCAGACACATCCAGGAATAATACTTTTCATCCTTCAATCAAGTTGACACTCAGTATTAACCATCACGTTGTTCACGAGTGGAGTCCCCTGTTTTGCAGCAATGAGCTTGCCTTAGGCTCGGCTGCTGTGCCATGACAGGGATGCTGCTTGTCAATTACTCTTCACTGCAGGCATCTGAGTGGAGTTTGGGTCCTATGGCCACCAGACCTCTACCTAAGAAGCCTAGGATGTGGTTGTAAATCCCAGGGCACTCAAGAGGGTTTAGAACCCACTTAAGTCTGAAGCAGAGAATGGATCCTCATGTTGCTAGTCTGGATCCCATGGGGTTGAAGGAAATTGGCTCCTGAAATTACTCCTGATCCCAGTTGCACCGAGCACTGGGAAACTTGGACTACTTAAATGCCTGAATTGCGTGAGTTGTAGGTTTCAACTCAGCAAGTCTTTGGTAAGGCTGGTCAAGTGGTCTTCTGTCTGGCTAAAAAACTTGTTGGAAATTCAGTGGAGTCACTTATTCCTGGACATATTGTAGGATAAGTTAATAGGGTTGCTTCTTTGGTATGAGTGTCGAAAAAGATAATCTCAGGTACTTGAGTATACCTGTTTCCTTAGCTGCCTGAGAGGCTGTTGCTTATGTGATATACCCCTTTCATGAGTTGCTCAGATCAGAAAGTGGATCTTTGTTTTTCGACTAGGCATCCCAAGGCTGTGTAGCTAGATACATTTTGTAGTCCCCCCAATTTTTCTTATCAGGGAGTCCATGTTGTGAGGTCTCAAGGGACAATAACAAGCCAAAGCAGGACCTGAATGTTAAGAGGGAACTCCTTAGCGAGTAGGTTGACCAAAACTCAGATAGCCTAGTTGATCGTACACTGTCAGCACCTTACCTAAGACACTTGTCAGGTACTTCAATATTGATGCCCACATTGGCAGCTAAATACACTCTGACATCCTTAGGGAGAAATCGACCATTCCCCATAGATCTGACTCCAGCTTAAGGTATGCCATGTCCCGACGCTTCTTTCCTGACTACAGTGACTAGTTCAGGGATGGGCATGCCGCTGAAACCCTAGAAGATATTGCTAGAACTGATGTTTCCAGAAGAGCATTTGGAAGGGAAAAAAACTTGAATGATTAGTGCAAAGCATTTGTCATGAAGGGAGTGCCTAGAACTTCCCATCCAGAGGGTGGTGGGGTTGAGAGTTTAATCTGATACCATGGAGGGTAGAAGAGACAAAGGAAAAGTCTTATTCCTGGTGCACCTGAGCCTGTTGAATCAGTCTCACTTGGAGCCAACAGTGTTTAGACTTTGCAGTTCGTGAGCTAATGAATTTCCTTGTTACTAGGCCAATGCAGTTGGTGGGATTCTGGATCACTTGTGATCAAAAGAATCCTAATACTTGCAGCCCAATGGAGTGTAACCAAGGATGTGGATATTAGAATAAACTGGGTTTTCTCTCACTTGCAAAGTTAAAACCAACCTGCTAGTTAACAAGCTTGGAGTTAGGAGTACTGAATAGTGTCTAAGGCTTATCAGATTAAATACTTCAGAATAGGGAAGGGAGAAGTAAGCCTTCAGGAGAACTAGAAAGGCTGTGCCAGAGCCCATGTAACATGGACATCATGCTGAATTATGGCTGACCTGCTTCTAATTCAGCAGCCTTATGTGCCGCTCGTATAAAGATAAGGTGATATGTTAAGCTTCTGTTGCTCAAGACATTCTTTTAAAGTCAGGTAGCCCCCACCACTTCTGGAACTTCTGTGCAGGAATGACTAAAGTTGAAACAATAAAGCTTTAAATGGAAACACTGTAAAGGGATGAACTAGCTGATGGGTGTCATGGCTATAACACGAGCCCTCATGCTAGCATGGGTGATACAATTGCCTGGATCCAGCTAGCCTCCAGTAAAAACAAGTTTGAATTTTGGCCTCTCTAGTCAGTGTTCCCCTGACCATTTATGCTCGAGAAACTCAGTAATGAGCCTCTTGGGGCACTGAGGCCCTCTGGTATATGGCTATGTGCATGGCAGTCATAAGTTCATCTGGGCCAGTAGCAGACATGGCATATAGAATGGAGTCAGATAGGAGAATCGAAAATAACTTTCCTGGTGCACTTATGAGGCAGTAACATGGCAAACTGAAACATGACAGTTGGGAGGGGTGGGGGTTCCCTCTTGGAAAGGATGACCCATATACCTCAAACGTGTCAACATGAAAGTCAACACCCAAGGTATGAAGGTAACTCAAGATCTGGCCTAGTCATCTCCGTTCAGACGAATGGTCATCCTCCCTCTGAATGGAGCACTTGTGACAGTGTCATGGACATGTATATGCTACTTTTCACATGGGGCTTTATTCCAGAGCTGTAGAAACTATATCTCAACTTACTATAGAGCTGAGTTTACCCTAGAGTCTTAGTTGGCATCTAAAAACTACATGCTATTGTGTCATGAGATGCAAAGGCTAAAGTAGATTGAGAGCTTCAAGAATCTTGGGGTTGAAGAGAAAGTTCTATAAGGAATTGAACCTGGGAGAAGATCAGAGGATCACACATGTCTGACTTGGAAGGAAAGAGAAGAAATGTCAGATAGGAAGTGGCTTAGTATCGCACCTCAGTCTAAGTGTTTTAGCAAATATCCTGGTAAGTCCCAGAGCCCAAATCCCCAATGGAGTCACATGTGTCCTGAATGGGCATATTGAGCACTGCAGCTGCACCTTAATGGCTGCCAAGTCAGCCCCTGTGCTGCACAGAGGGACCTGGCTACACAGGCTCTCAGAGCAGCAACTCCATGTCCCTCAGGCCTCCTTTCCTGAGTAAACTCAAGATGCTGTGACAAAATGCAGCTCCTGTGGCTGTAGTGGGATCTTGGGTCACAACGAATCCTCATCCTCTCTCCTCCAATATCCACTGCCAAATTCCCTTTGGCCTCAGCTGTGATCTCAGCTGAAGGTTCATGCTTTCCTGGTGGTAGAACCCAGATCTTCAGCCTGAGGGGCATAAAGATCTAGAGATCATAGGTTTTCAAGATAGTGCTGCTTGGCTGTATCTGTTGGAGTGGGGCAAGGAAGTTGAAGGATGCCCGGTTGCATCAGCTGGGTTCCATTCATTCTTACTACCTCTCAGAATATAAAAGTAGCCCTCTGATCAGTCAGTTACTCCTGAAGAGTGACTCTCAAAATCCCGCAGTGGTTCACATGGATTGATTAAAAAAAGCATAAGTGGCCCCCACTTTTGTTTTTTTTTTTATTTCTTGGTTCCCAAACCATTAGTTTTCCTGCTGGGCCTGCAGTACCATGGAACAGCCTGCCTGATGTATGTACTGCATCCTATATGAGGGTATCCTAAGTGTGAAGCCTTTTTGACCCAGTAACTAGTGCTTCTGCCAGGCTTCCTGAGGCTGTCTGAACATTCTACAAGGCTACTTTCTTCTGAATGGTCTTGTGTAATAATGACAGATGACCTCCTCCAAGACCCAGATCCCACTTGGTATCTTTGTGACCTGAGTCACTTTGAGAACTGAGGTTCACAATCTTGCCCAGGTGGGAACACTGAGTCACATGGCAAAAATCGAAGTTCCTGAGAAATTTGGGTCAGTGGGGGCCTCAGTTGGCCAGATTCTGAGATGCGCTTCTCTGGAGTAGTAGTGACTGACAGTCAGAGTCCTAAAGAGACTTTTGGGGCATGCAGGTGTGGGTGGGGTTGGGAGGCAGTTTTTGGGAAGGGGAATGAGTTAAGCTGAAAGGAAAATGGATCACAAAGCTGGGGATTCAAAGTGGAAGCTGTTTAGGACAGAGGACCTCAGTGAGGGGTGGCGGGGGTGGGAATAGAAGCTAAAGTATAAAGCAGAGTGAAAATAGAGGAGATGACACTGGCTTTTCTGTTAATGCCCAACACCTTGGAGCATGGATTGAGGGCCAAAGAGTAGAGGGTTGACAAGGTTCTGCAAATGTTACCTTGAAAAACACCTTGTTCATACTTTTACATAGAAAGGAATCAGAAGGCAGAAATGTATGGCTGTATCTTCTATGTTTTCACCTTCCAGTGTCTTACTGTGTACAACTTTGCTTTAAAATGGGAGCCTTGCTAGGCCTCCTAGGCTTGTTTAACTTTTTTCCCAATGTGGGGAAGACACGTGATAAAACATGGCAGAGTAAACAATGTGAGCATGAGACCAAGTCCTTGTGGGAACAGAGCACATGGCAGCCTGACATCCTCCCTGCATTCGCCTGCAGCTGAATGTGCTCGTGTGCAACCACAGGGTCACTTGCAGGCATCTTCAATTTGCACAGGGGCTTGGGTAGACAAGTTTTGCCAGTCTTTGCAATCAATGTCCCAATGGTGACTTTGGATAGGAAGGACTATCACTAGAACTTGTTTCCATGGCTCTTCCAGAGAAGTTGGAGAATGTTAAAGAACAGTTATGATGCTTGATATGAGTCAAAGTTCTTAAAGCACTTCATGATTTTTCTGCATCCTTGATGGCTAAAGTCAGCATGTTACTGCATGAGGAATTTATAGGCAAACTACTTGGCCAGGGAAATTTAGCTGAGGTGTCATTGTAGGTTTAGAATCTAGTTCACCTGAATTGATCTAGTGTTCTTTCAGACACCACTGAATTTACAGAAGCAAAACACTCACTACACTTCTCAGGTCTTGGAAAATGCTACCAGTACAGAGAAAGATGATAGAATTCCCAAATACCCTCTACCCCCGGTGACAAGATGGATATCTGGCATCTCCTTGCCCCCAACCAGTCTGGCTCTGTTGACATCCTCTCTGATTCAGTAATGCTAGTTCTTGGACTCTATGTAGACCGTAGATAAGACCATAGTGGGCATTGCTTCTCCTGGATTCAGAAGGTAGAATTATCTCTGGCTTTCTAGACACTTGTGTTTTAATGGGACAGATGAAAGAATTCCACAGGTGGAGTCAACACGAGGGAATACACCATGCCAGTGTAATAAGAATTATCTAGGGCCATAAAGGGCTGCAACATGTTGGCTTGTACCTAGAAGTTAGAGGAAACCATGGTATGGCATGTTATAAAGGGGCCAGAAATGGGCAGAACACCTCTTCATGGGACTCCAGTGTTTCACTACCAAGTATACTATTCTCAGGAACATCCTAAATCCTTCAGTCTGTTCAACTCCCTCAGTTTCCCCTAGGTGTTGTAGATAGCTTGTATCCAGATGACTGACTTTGGATTAAGGGCTCAACATGTGGTTAAGCTATTGGTATGCTGACTGACACCCTCTTTTAAATACTGAGACAGGTGTCTGAGAGGTGAGCTTTAAGTGTATTAGGTGAATGGGCCTCTCTTCCAGGTCACATTGCTGAAGACCCTGGAAATTGCTATGAGCATGAGGGGAAAATCTAAGCTATAGAAACCACAACTAGAGCATGGTACTGGTGTGCCTCAGGTACTACAAAGTGATAGATGGCACAGGTGGGGGTACAAAAGATGACCCAAGTGAGGGTAACATTCCAGACACCCATAACTTTCAAGCACCAACTGAACCCTTGGCTGAGCCCTGTCCTCCATTATTTGGAGTCCTATGGAGAGTTGTAGTGTGCAGGATCTGGATTTTGTGTAGTTGCTGTACTTGCAGGCCAGGGCAGACCCTCATCAGGCTCTGTCCTGTGTGACTCTTGAGTCAACAGTCGTGTAGAGACAGGAACTCAGAGATGGAAGTTGGGCTCTTACTTCCAGGAAAATGACCTGACATGGGTCCTGTGAGAACCAAGGCACTGACAGGGTAACTTGTCCTATCTCCTAGGATCCCCTTTTCAGCTGAACAGATAAAACATGATTGTGGAGGAATCCTCATCTGCCTTGTTAGATTGGAACTTGCGTTCCTGAATTAGAAGTAATATTGATGTTAACACATCCAAGTGCCTGTCAAATGGCTTACTGTGGTTCTTGTCTGTTATGTCACAACAGACTTCTGACTGTTCAAGCTAACTTGTGCCTCTTTAAAGAAGGTAAATATTGTCCTACCACGGGCCACTGAGATGCTTCTTGCACTCTGTCCTTTCATGAACTAGAAGTCAGCCATGCTGTTGTAGGTCAAGGTGCCTGCATAAGACTTTCTAGGGGAGGGGCAGAGGAGAGAGCTAAGCAAGCATATGGTATGTTGGAGTTCAGCTTCCATCTGGGCCCATGGTGGAGCTCTGAGGGTACAAAAGCATGTTGAGGGTACAGAGCATGTTGCTCTGAGTGTGCAAGTGCCATGTTGAGGTATCGATGTAAGCATCTTATTCCCAGAGTCAGTACTGGCTGTGGGCTGCTGGGGAAGAGGTCTCTACTAGGCTGAGGGCAGTTCTCCAGAAGAAGTGGCTTGGGAACCATTAGCAGCCAGCAGTCTTAGCTACTGGGTGGTAAATGCCCTGACTCAGTGAAAGGGCACCGCATGAAGCACCAACTATTTTCATCATACATGCTGGAACAACTTGTCCCACTGATGGCAAGAAGGGGGTGTGATTGTGTACCAGCCTACTCTGGTTGTTGCCAAATCTGCAGCTTGGTGAGTATGTGGCTGAGCATGTTGCCACATGCAGCAGGTCCTCTTCACATCTGAGAAGGGCAGTGCACACCAGACTCTGTGAAGCTCAGCATGTTTGTGGTGCCAAATGTGGAGACGGAAGTATCATGGAAATCCAGAAAGGAGAAGTGGAAGGAACTGGCTGGCAGGATGGCAGTGACATGGGCATCTGTCACTCAGCATAGCAGGGACCCTGGGACCTCACCAAGTAGAATTTAAGAGCACAAGAATCATATTAGAGAATGGTAAAAGCTAATCACAGAGCTGGTAACTCTTCTTCCCTTACCTAATTCTGTTGGGAGCAGTAAGCCGAGCCACAACTACTTGTTTTGTGATACTTTGTAGCTCAGGGTGGGCGTGACTCCAATTTCTACTTACATCTTATGGGTCTGAAGGTCAATGGGCTTCCAGGGTATCTACTTAAGAGGAACAGTCTCGGCTAGCACACGTATTTGCATTTCCCAAATCTAGTGACTTCATAGCTAGTGATTTCCCAAATCAAGTCATTTCATATCTAGTGATTTGAACTGGATTTGCTTTCTAGTCTCTGACCTGCTTTTCCATGTAGAAGCACTTGGCACAGCTTTCCTGTCGAACTGCTGCCTTTCCTATAGAGCCCTCCAGATGGAATCTCATCTTCAGTGACTGGGTGTGCTTGGCAAGTGAGATGGCATGGTAGGACTAAAGTTGTGCTTATTCTAAGCAGGTTGGGAGAAGTATTCAATAGGGCCACTATACCATCGACTTCCATTCTTCTAATTAAACTAGAAACTAAGAATTAGGTCTGTAGATATCTTAACACCACAATTCATGAAGGACATAGCAGGAGTAGTCTATATATCTATCACTTCCATAGATTGAGTTGAATAGGAGTTCAACATGCTATTCCCCCATGTTCCAGATGGCTTGGACCACAGGGTAGACTCTCCCCCATTTTTGAATGATTGTCATTCTAACTGGCATGAGATGGTATCTCATTGTGGTTTTGATTTGCATTTCTCTGATGACCAATGATCTTTTGTTCATGTTTGTTGGCTGCATAAGTGTCTTTTGAGAAGTGTCTGTTCATATCCTTTGCCTACTTTTTCATGGTTTTTTTTTTTGTTGTTGTAAATTTAAGTTCCTTATAGATTCTGGGTATTAGACCTTTGTCAGATAGGTAGCTTGCAAAAATTTTCTCCCCTTCTATAGGTTGCCTGTTCACTCCGATAGTTTCTTTGGCTGTGCAGAAACTCTTCAGTTTGATTACATCCTATTTGTCAATTTTGGCTTTTGTTGCCATTGCTTTTGGTGTTGTAGTCATGAAGTCTTTGCCCATGCCTATGTCCTGAAGGTATTGCCTAGGTTTCCTCTAGGGATTGTGTGGTTTTGGGCTTTACATTAAGTCTTTAATCCATCTTGAGTTAATTTTTGTATAAGGTATAAGGAAGTGGTCCAGTTTGTTTTCTGCATGTGGCTAGCCAGTTTTCCCGCACCACTTATTAAATAGGGAATCCTTTCAATCTTATGCTCTTTTGCCACAAGGATAAAAACCTCTCAGGGAATTAGAACTGAGTCAAAACCTGTCCAGTGGCTGTAGCAGAGCCCTTCTAGACCCCTAGTCCCAGGTTCCTTTGAGGTATGTCTCCAGGCAGGAGCAGTCTTGTCCAAGTCTTCTCATAGGTGCAAGATGGAGAGAGACTAAAGTGATCCACTCGGGGATGGGACTGTGCTTTAACTCTCAGCTTGTTTTCTCAGAATATCCTCAACTTTGACCCTGAGCCTTCAGCAAATGAGAATAGTAGAAGGTAAAGCCTAAATGAGTTTCTGCTGCCTGGAATAGGCACTCCTGTAACTATGGAGGCCAGGTGGGCAATGTGGGCTGTGGTAGGTATTGGTGGTCCTGAGGGGAGGGATCTCCTGTGAAGCCTATGATCTTAGTAGCAGCCTCACAGTGAAATTCTTTCTACAGTGTATGTCACTGTAATGGGCTGGAGTTCTGAAAGAACCTGAGCCTTATCTTTGGTTATCCAGAGTCCTACAGAGAGTTCTATTGTGTAGGATCTTGATTTTATGCAGATGTTGTACTCACAGGCCAGGGTACACCCTCATCAGGCTGTGGTCCTGTGTGACTTGAGCCAACAGTCAGGTGTAGAGACAGGAACTCAAAATTCCAGGAACATGACTTGATGTTTTCCTCTAGGTCCTATGAGAACTGAAGCAATGACAGGGTAACCTGTCCTATCTCCTAGGAGCCCTTTTCCAGCCAAAGAAACAGATAAAACACTACCATGGAGGAATTCTCATCTGCATTCATGTCTGACAGATTGGAACCTAATGTGCTCCCAAGTGACAGTAAAATTGAGGTTAGATAGCACACTTGAGTGCCTATCAAGTAGCTTATTGTAGTTTTCACATCTTCTGTTAGCTTAAAAGCAGTGAGAAGTCTATCATGACATAACTTGTGTCCCTTTAATGAGGGGGGTGAAAATTGTGCTACCACAGGTCAGTGTGAGATGCTTCCTGCATCCTGTTCATCCACAAACTAGAAGTTGGCCATGCTGTTGCAGGTCAAGTTCCCTGTGTAGGATTTGCAGGGAGATGAAGGAGCTAAGCAGGAATGTGGCATGGTGATATTCACCTTCCATCTTGTCCCAGCGGAGCTCTGAGGGTGCAAAAGCCGAGTTGGTGTCATGTTAAGGTACAGATGTCAGGCTTTTATTCTCAGGGTCAGTAGAGGCTATGCACTGCTTGGGGAGAAGGTTAATACTAGGCTGAGGGGCATTGTCCAAAGTAAAGGACAGTTGTAAACCACTAGCAGCCAATGACCTTAGCTGCTAGGGGATAAATACCCTGACTTGGAGAGAGCTCCCCATGAAGCACCAGCAATGTCCACTATCCATGCTTGGAACACCTTGTGCCACTGACGGCAAGAAGGGGATGTGATTGACTTTGTACCAGTTGACTCTGTTGCCGGATCTCTAAACCAGTGTATTGTTGCCAGATCTCCATCTTTGTCAGCACCTGGCCGTGCTTATGTTGCCACACATGGCAGGCCTTACTTAACACTTGAAGGGCTGTACACACCAGGCTGTCAATGCTGCTGAGCCACTCGGCAGCAGGTTTTTGGTGCCAAACATGAATAGAGGAATATCAAGGAAATCCAGAAAGCAGAGGAAGGTATAGTAACTGTGGCTGGCAGGATGGCAGTGACATGGACATCTATCATTCAGCACAGCAGGGACCCAGAGATTTCACCAAGTAGTATCTAAGAGCCCAGGTAATAGTAAGACACTATTAATAGAGCCCAAGCGTCTTACTATTACTTGGGCTGTGACTAAGTAATCAGTGACTAGGGGGTGGCTTAAAAACTTAATTGCAGAGCTTATAACTCTTCTTCCTTTGCTAATTTCTGTTGGGTAGCAATAAGCCGAGCTGCAACTACTTGTCCTGTGATACCCTGTATCTTAGGGTGGCCTCAAGACCAACTTCTACTTAAATCTCAGGGCGGAGAAGTTCAGTGGGCTTCCAGGGCATCTACTTAAATGAGTAGTCTCAGCTAGCCCATGTCTTAGCATTTCCCAAATGCTTAACTGCCTGGAATTCAGTCAAGAGTATTAGGCTAGAAGAGTGTTAGCATGGAAGACCTCAGGTATCATCCTCACAGCATTGCTTTATTCTATGGGTTGTGTGGTATGTGCCAACTTTACCTGGGTCCCCCAGCTCAGCAAATCAGAAGAGCTGGTAGAGAAATATGCTGGCTGTGGCAAGAAGTCACTTCTTACATCCTGTGACCTTAAGGGGAATGTGGCCCTTGGGTAGGAGTGGCATTTTACCTGCAGGAGGTTGGGTGATAGCATGTGACCTTTGAAAGGTTCATAGAATTGAGTGACTTCGTCCCAGTGATGACCAGGAATTATAGATAAGGGGGATCACATTCCTCCAGGTTCCTATTGCCTAGTATGACAGGTTAGATTATTGGGAAACAGACTGAAATGAAGTTGAGCATGCAGAGCACTTGTTGGAGGTGGAAAACCTGTCAGAGGGACATAAACACATCTGACACTCTTCTCGTGTCAGATGTGAAGAGACATAGACCACCTCTTCTATGTTCTCAGCAATTTTACTGTAAGATACCTACAGATTTATTCTGTTTCTAGTTAGAATAAACCAACTTAATACTAGAGTGGCCCCTTTGAATACTCCTCACATCCTACTTATAAGTTTTGCCTTACGGCTTTTGGCTTTACGGCTACCTTCAATCTTACCTTCTGTATTTTTGCCACACTAGTGTAGGGGGGCACTATGCAGGAAAGCACAAGCCATCCAAAGCCTGTCCAGTAGCCAGGCTATCCCAGGCCACTTGTTTCAGGTTCCTCAGGTAGGGAATGTCTGACAGGAGAAATCCTGTGCCAGTCCTATAGGCACAAGATAGAATCCAAAGTGATCCACTCAGGCCAGGGTAGTGCTTTAGTCCTTACTTGCCTCTTGACAATAAGGATGTCTTCAACTGTGACCCTGAGTCTTCAGCAGATGAGAATGGGAAAAGGAAACACCTGAAAGGACTTCTACTGCCTGGAATATGTGCCCATATAAGCATGGAGGCCAGATAGGTAATGTGGGCTGTGTAGGTACTTGAGTAATCATGAAGGGAGGGATCTCCTTTGTGAAGCCTATGATTCCTGGAGTAGCAGCTTCAGGGTGGAATCCATTTTACAGTATATAACAGCATTGTAATGGGCTGGAGTTCTGGGAAGCTGCATGTTAACACAATGTTTAAATAACTGACCAATATCTCAAATCATGTCAGACCCTTCTTTCTCAAGTGGGACATCAATTGGACTGACCTTCATAGGGATGAGCACTTTCATGCCCTTCAATAGCAGTGTGCCTAATTCTGAGATCTACAAAGGTGTGGCACTTAGAATAGCTAAGCCACAAGGCAAAGTGCAAGACAGTAGAGATGACCCAGTGAGTGGGAGATGGCATAGTCCATGTGGGGTGGGAAGCCTCTGAACTGGCCCCCAGTGATCCTTGACTCCTGGTATTCCAGCTTGTGCTAAGCCCCTTCTCTTGAGAGTAGATATAGTGGCTTGCTGCTTGATGAAGTGACAATGGAAGAAGTGGCAAGTCCCTCCAAATACATGGTTAGATACTAGCTACTGTCTTAGATTTCCTGTATTAGTCCATTTTCATGCTTCTGATGAAGACATACCCAAGACTGGGAAGAAAGAAGTTTTAATAGACTCATAGTTCCATGTGGCTGGGGAGGCCTCACAATCATGGTAGAAGGTAAAATGCATGTCTCACATGGTGGCAGACAAGAGAACTTGTGCAAGGAAACTCCCCTTTATAAAACTATCAGATATTATGAGACTTATTCACTATTATGAGAACGGCACAGGAAAGACTTGCCCCCATGATTCAATTACCCCCCACAACACATGGGAATTCAAGATGAGATGTGGGTGGGGACACAACAATACCATATCACTTCCCTTACTCCTTATCTTAGAACATGTGTTCTAGGAGAACTAAGCTGCTGTGTTTGAGCCACCCCACTGAATGGCCCACATATGATGGCAAGGAGCAGAAACTTGGAGCCCAAAAGGCTGAAGAGCTGGAGCTTACCACTGAGTGAGCTTGGAAGCATATTAGTCCTCCTGATGTCAAGGATATGATCCAAGAACCACTCCCCCCTGGCCACCTTGTAGATGCCTAACCCTATATACACTGTATTTTCTCTGTACATATGCACCTATACACAAAGCATACATACACAAAGCTTAAAAGATGAATTGGGCACACTAAGATTAATAAGAAAATAAAACTATTACATACCAGCATCACTACTAGTATACCTCGGGACTTAGGTAAAATAAGGGTTGCTGGAAGACGAACACTACAATGCCACAAAAGTTGACTTAGTAACAAATAATAACTAATGGCTGGGTAGTGTGCTAGGTGTGGATACCCTAGACAAAGGATGACTTAAATCCATGGTGGGTGGAAAAGCTTTTTGATGTGCTGCTGGATTTGGTTTGCCAGTGTTCACCATGATCAAGTGGGCTTCATCCCTGGGATGCAAGGCTGGTTCAACATACACAAATCAACAAACGTAATCCAGCATATAAACAGAACCAACTACAAAAACCACATGATTATCTCAATAGATGCAGAAAAGGCCTTTGAAAAAATTCAACAACGCTTCATGCTAAAAACTCTCAATAAATTAGGTATTGATGGGACATATCTCAAAATAATAAGAGTTATCTATGACAAACCCACAGCCAATATCATACTGAATGGGCAAAAACTGGAAGCATTCCCTTTGAAAACTGGCACAAGACAGGGATGCCCTCTCACCACTCCTATTCAACATAGTGTTGGAAGTTCTGGCTAGGGCAATCAGGCAGGAGAAGGAAATACAGGGTATTCAATTAGGAAAAGAGGAAGTCAAGTTGTCTCTGTTTGCAGATGACACGATTGTATATCTAGAAAACACCATCGTCTCAGCCCAAAATCTCCTTAAGCTGACAAGCATCTTCAGCAAAGTCTCAGGATACAAAACCAATGTGCAAAAATCACAAGCATTCTTATACACCAATAACAGACAGAGAGCCAAATCATGAGTGAACTCCCATTCACAATTGCTTCAAAGAGAATAAAATACCTAGGAATCCAACTTACAAGGGATGCGAAGGATCTTTTCAAGGAGAACTGCAAACCACTGCTCAATGAAATAAAAGAGGATATAAACAAACGGAAGAACATTCCATGCTCATGGGTAGGAAGAATCAATATCATGAAAATGGCCATACTGCCCAAGGTAATTTATAGATTCAATGCCATCCCCATCAAGCTACCAATGACTTTCTTCACAGAATTGGAAAAAACAAATTCATATGGAACCAAAAAAGAGCCCAGATTGCCAAGTCAATCCTAAGCCAAAAGAACAAAGCTGGAGGTATCATGCTACCTGACTTCAAATTATACCACAAAGCTGCAGTAACCAAAACAGCATGGTACTGGTACCAAAGCAGATACAGACCAATGGAACAGAACAGAGCCCTCAGAAATAATGCCACATATCTACAACTATCTGATCTTTGACAAACCTGACAAAAACAAGAAATGGGGAAAGATTCCCTATTTAACAAGTGGTGCTGGGAAAACTGGCTAGCCATATGCAGAAAGCTGAAACTGGATCCCTTCCTTACACCTTATACAAAAATTAATTCAAGATGAATTAAAGACTTAAATGTTAGACCTAAAACCATAAAAACCCTAGAAGAAAACCTAGGCAATACCAGTCAGGACATAGGCATGGACAAGGACTTCATGTCTAAAACACCAAAAGCAATGGCAAGAAAAGCCAAAATTGACAAATGGGATCTAATGAAACTAAAGAGCTTCTGCACAGCAAAAGAAACTACCATCAGAGTGAACAGGCAACCTACAGAATGGGAGAAAATTTTTGCAATCTACCCACCTGACAAAGGGCTAATATCCAGAATCTAGAAAGAACTTAAATTTACAAGAAAAAAACAAACAACCCCATCAAAAAGTGGGCAAAGGATATGAACAGACACCTCTCAAAAGAACACATTTATGCAGACAAGACACATGAAAAAATGCTCATCACTGGCCATCAGAGAAATGCAAATCAAAACCACAATGAGATACCATCTCTCATCAGTTAGAATGGGAATCATTAAAAAGTCAGGAAACAACAGGTGCTTGAGAGGATGTGGAGAAATAGGAACACTTTGACACTGTTGGTGGGACTGTAAACTAGTTCAACCATTGTGGAAGTCAGTGTGGCGATTCCTCAGGGATCTAGAACTAGAAATACCATTTGACCCAGACATCTCATTACTGGATATCTACCCAAAGATTATAAATCATGCTGCTAGAAAGACACATGCACATGTATGTTTATTGCAGCACTATTCGCAATAGCAAAGACTTGGAACCAACCCAAATGTCCAAAAACGATAGACTGGATTAAGAAATGTGGCACATATACACCATGGAATACTATTCAGCCACAAAAAATGAGTTCATGTCCTTTGTAGGGACATGGGTGAAGCTGGAAACCATCATTCTCAGCAAACTTTCGCAAGGACAAAAAACCAAACACCGCATCTTCTCATTCATAGGTGGGAATCGAACAATGAGAACACATGGACACAGGAAGGGGGACATCACACACTGGGGCCTGTTGTGGGGTGGGGGAAGGGATAGCATTAATAGATATACCTAATGTTAAATGATGAGTTAATAGGTGCAGCACACCAACATGGCACATGTATACATATGTAACAAACCTGCACATTGTGCACATGTACCCTAAAACTTGAAGTATAAAAAAAAATTCCATGGTGGGATGGTATGAGACTTCATCATGCTACTCAGAATGACATGCAATTTAAAACCCATGATGTGTATTTCTAGAACTTTCCACTGGATATCTTTCATCTGTGGGTGACTAGATAGCAAACTGCAGAAAGCAAAACCCCACGCATAAGAAGGGGACCACTGTGGAGGTTCTGAGGTGTCAGCCAATTGTTACGAGTAATCTTGGAAGCAGATTCTCCTGTATGCAGTTGAGCCCTCAGATGAGAACATGTCCTGGCTAACAGACAGTGTCTTCATGAGAACCTGAACCAGAGATGTCTGGCTAAGCTATGAGTGCATTCCTAACCCTTAAAACCAGGAAGATAAGTATGTGCTGTTTTAAGCTGTAAGGGTTAATTTGTGCAGCAGCAATAGATAAATCATGTCTATGGCAACAGGCAGCTGCTACTTGGCTTCAGCAAGTGATTGCTGTGCAGGAATAACAGTGGTATTGGCCAAGAAATGGCCATACTTGAAAGCAGAAAATGTAGACTTTTGCATGAATCTTGCTGTACAGCAGAAGCTGCCTACTGGTAGGTAGGTCAGTGTATCTTCAGACATGCTTTGGCACCTGCAGCATTTTAACAAACTAATTGCATGTTCTGATTCTACCTACCATGGCAGGTCAGGTGATTAAGAAAAAGGCTCTAAACTCAATCAGTAAATAGATGTTGCTAGGGCTTCAGTACTCCTTCTTCCACTAGTGTCCCTTTACTTACACTCACTTTTGTCAACAGGATAAGCGTATTTGGACCATGATAGAATGGATCAGCTAAGGAACATTGACATTGGCTTTTTGAAAATGGAATATGGTTTCATGGGTTTTGGGGTCTGGGAGAGCTAAGAAGATCACAAGAGACTTGTAGAGTCAGACTAGAATGGGGTAAGCAGGACCAGGCATGCCAAGGTCTTGTTAGAGCTTCTACTGCATCAATTGACACTCATTGCCACCCTAGAGATCATAATTCTGAGACTTCCCTCACTCAGTACAGGGAGTTCCCTACTAATAGCCTTGAGTGGGGTAGCTCTGTCCAATAAAATGAGCTGTCTACATTTCAACTACTCTAATAGTCTCATTAATTTCACCCAACTCTTATTTTTCAATCTTAAAATTCCTGGATTGGGTTAGATGTAGATTCAAGTCCCATCTACTCCTATTCAACTGTGGCTCTGGTTCTAATTTAGGGTCTTCTAGCCTGGGCAGTAATTCCCTGCATACTGACGAAGGAACTGCCTCATAGGCTTGTTTAAAATCAGATGACAATTTACCCATGTTTTCCTTAAAAAAAAGAAAATTGCCAGCTCTTGGGAACTTAGTATATGTTCTTAAAGGAAAAATGCCCTCCCAGTAGACTGCTTGTGACTTATGACCTGTCTGGCTCCTAGAAGTACCCATTGTAGGTTGGATGACGGACAGCTGCAGATTCTTGTGCCACCAGTGAAGCAATCTAGACCATCGAGCATGTTCCAGAGGTGGGGTCAGGCTGGGTAAGCTGAGGCCACAGCCAGCATTAGAATAGGGACCTAAGCCAGAACTGGGGCAGCCGTCAGATGGGGTTCATTCAGTCCTCAGTAGGAAGGACTCAGGGAAGGGCAAGTTGAGTGTCTACTTCCCTCTGAGGGGAAGACTAAAGCTGGGCAGCCTGCAAGGGTGTGAGGGTGAGGGTTGAGAGGCTTACCATGAAGTGCCAGTCAACTCCAGGTAGGGTCTGCAATAGAATGCATCCAGGGAGGTCTTACTTTTTTTCATCCTGGATGTAGAAATCTCGAACTGCTTGTCTTTTGGTGTAGAATGGAGGTACGTCTGACTGACTGATGCCAGCTGACCAAAAATAAACTTTACTCTCCACTTCATCTTGCAGATTTGGAATAGAAGCAGATTCAGAGTTGAAAGCTTTTGGTGGGCTGTCCTGGAGTAGACCTCCACCAATATCCCATGTACCTCCCTCTCCATGTTGGGTGTCAAATGAGGCTTGTACACATGAGTGCCTATCATGTGACAGAAGCTAAGATTCTAGTTACTGCTGACTCGCATCTTATTCCTGAAGACTTTGGAGAAGGCCTAACATACCTAGCAGCAGGACACATCTGTCCCCTTTCTGTAGAAAAGGCAGCTAGGCCTTGTAGTGACAGGCCAGGATGGTGTGGTCCTGGTGGAGTTGGAGCAGAAGCATGGAAGTACTGATGTGCTTCTCCTTGAGTATTCCCTTGTGCTCTCTGCTCAGGGAGGCTTACTACCTGAGTCCCATGTCTTGGCTGGACCCATCCGTGAGGTGAGGAGATGAGTCTCCTTTCCGGGTAAAGGCCCAGCTTGACTTGGAATCTTGGCTTTTCCCTCTTGATTGTATATCTTCTAGTTTCCTCTAAGATGTAGCTTTAGAAGTACACACTGGGATATTTTGGAGTGGTATGGATTGTACAAGAACTAATTGTGAATTCATTGAAAGAATCGTGTATACTACATACATAAGAGACTAGAAAAGATGACTGGGCTGGTTAATTTCACCTCCCCTATTCATAAGCACAAATTTTGTGGTGCTGTGGGGCATTTCTAGATGACTGCCATCCATGCCTCTTGGCTTCATCAGTGCTCCTTTAGTGCAATCAGTGGACCACTTGCTGTGGTTATCGGCCAACAAGTGCATTTGTAGACATGGTTTATATCTTATCCTACCTAAACCCCATGGTTAAGGTATCTTACTGGATTCTAGATCTTAGCTTAAATATGGCTGCATCAAAGTGCCTCTACTTCATGCATGTGAATGAATGTGCAACCCCCATTTAGTCTGTCACAACTTGTGACCACATTTATTCCCCACTACGATGAACATGAGGACAGATAAACTACCTCTAGCCCGTCATTATGATTCTAATGTGTAACTCCATATTTGAAACAGACTTCATTTGCTGACCTGACAGGAAGCTGGGCACTAGAATATGTCTATGGTACTGTTGATTTTGGACAGGATCTTCCATGTAGTGGGGAAAACAATAAGTTTGAAGTATGCTGGGGGTGTGATGTGTACAACCTAATACTTACGTGAGAATGTCTTATAGTGCCATCATTCTACCTACCACAGAAGGGTTTGGGACCCTATCTCCACGTGGAAAAAAGGGGTAGGAGGTCCTGAAATGAGTTAAGTGAGTCCATGCTGATGCTGCTCATGAGATGTTGACTATTCCCACCACCATAGCATGAGCTCCAAAGACAGTGTGCTCAGTGGATATGGAGATGGAAGGAGATGCATCTGAGAACCAGTGGGTCTGTGTGCCTCTTGGAAAAAGATTGTGGTGTTCTTTCTGGTTCTCCTTCACTTTGACCTGTGAGCTCCTCTGTAATCTGCATAAGCTGGCTAGCTGCTTCTAATTCTGGTTGGGCTACACCTTCAGATACTGTTAGACTTAATATTTTCTACCGCTTGTTCAGATATGGGATCATAGAACTTGATATGTGTTCAGATTCCTCCCCCATAACTTTGGCCATTGTCTTAACTTTGTGGTCTTAAGCATTCATGTCCTTGTGAACTAAGTTTCTCTTTTATGCTTGCCTCTTCATGAGCTTCAGTGCTCAAGTGTTGTTCCTCTGTTCAGTGAAGCTGTAATGCTATTCTTTGAGCAAAAATAACCAAACCAATCTATACTGATCACAGTTGTGGGTGACTCATAGATCACAGTTCTGGGTGACCTCTATGGGCCCCAGAACTCATCTGGCAGCACCAACAATATCTGAAGAACTGGCAGGAAGGGCTGTGCTTAGTTTGCGTTTTCATGGCATGAAGTAATTGTTGCAAGTAGAACTAAAGATGACCATGTGAGCTTCCCTGGAAGGGTTCCATCTGATTGCTATGGGAGGTTCTATTGGAGACCAATTGTTCTTTTTTCTCCAAGGGTCAGGAGTCTGGTCTGTAGTCACTGAAAGAACAGTACTGGAGGGTCCTTGAGTAGTATCCATTTGTTTGACCAGTATAGGTGAGATGGGCATTTGGTGTTACACATCTGCTCTCCTTGGGATGTTTATTCCTTCACTCGAATAGACATAAGAATCCTGACAAACTATTTGGTGATTTAAAAAAAAATAATAAACGTAGCAGTCCATGTGGTTCTTGTTCAGGTCAGATAAGGTATTGGGAGAACCCACCCCCAATATTTCAGTGTAGGTCCTTTCTATTTTCCATAAGCGTCAGCTGGCTGAGAAATACACAGACAGTACAAAGAGAAGAATTTTACAGCTGGGCTGCCAGGGGTGACATCACATATCGGTAGGACCATGATGCCAGCCTGAGTCTCAGACCAGCAAGTTTTTATTAAGGGGTTCAAAAGGAGAGGGGGATGTAAGAACAGGGAGTAGGTACAAAGAACACACGCTTCAAAGGGCAAAAACAGAACCACTAATAAGGATCTAACAAAGATCACATACTTCTCAGGGAACAGGACAAACGGCAAAAGCAGAACCCCACTGATAAGGGCCCAACAAAGATCACAAGGCAAAGAGCAAAAGCAGAACTACCGATAAGGGTTCGTGTTCAGTGGTGCACGTATTGTCTCGATAAACATCTTAAACAACAGAAAACAGGGTTCAAGAGCAGAGAACCAGTCTGACCACAAATTTACCAGGGTGGAGTTTTTCCCCACCATAGTAAGCCTGAGGGTTCTGCAGGAGACCAGGGCATATCTCAGTCCTTATCTCAACTACACAAGACCTTCCCAGAGCAGCCATTTATAGACCTCCCTCCAGGAACACATTCCTTTCCCAGGGTATTAATATTAATATTCCTTGCTAGGAAAAGAACTTAGTGATATCTCTACTTGCATGTCCGTTTATAGGCTCTCTGTGAGAAGAAAAACATGGCTCTCTTTGCCCGACCCTGCAGGCAGTCAGACCTTATGGTTGTCTTCCCTTGTTCCATAAAAATTGCTGGTATTCTGTTCTTTTTCAAGGTGCACTGATTTCATATTGTTCAAACACATGTTTTACAATTTTGTACAGTTAACACAATTATCACAGTGGTCCTGAGGTGACGTACATCCTCAGCTTATGAAGATAACAAGATTAAGAGATTAAAGACAGGCATAAGAAATTATAAAAGTATTATTTGGGAACTGATAAATGTCCATATTAAGATGAAATCTTCACAGTTTATATTCCTCTGCCGTGGCTCCAGCTTGTCCCTCCATTTGGGAGTCCCTGACTTCCCACAACAGTAAGGATTTGTGATCTCTTAGGTCAAAAAAACCCTCAAGTCATTTGAGTTGTCAAACGTGAGTCATCATGGCTACCCTCTGTTCTTGGAAGGAGAAGTGGAGACTAAAGATGGCCAGCTTGAAGCTTTCTTTCAAAGGCCTGAACTATAACTTGCCTACTAGTTCTGTCCACACCCATTGCCCAGGATTTAATCATGTGGTCACAACTAGCTGAGAGGCTAGTCATATAGTCTTGGCTGGTGGAGCTGTGTGGCTACCTAACTTGGAACTCTTACCTACAGGAAGAAAATGGGCGTTGGATAACTAGTCCTTTATACCACCTAGGATAAGAAAATCCTTCAGATTTAGTACCAAATGTAACTACACGTGTAACAATGTGCTAGCTCGCCTGATCAGGTTTCCTCTGCCTCACCCATGGTAGATTGATGGTGTCTAACTTCTTTGAGGTTGGCTATCTGGCTTAGATCTGTCTAGCTTTGAGTGTAGTGGTCACACATTAGCTACTGGCAGGTTCAGGCAGAGTTCTAGTGTTCTAAGAACCTCATGCGAGTCCACCACTAAGAACTCATGGGCCTATGGAGCACCCACCACATTGGTGTTTGTGCACATCCTGGCCTCTGAGGCTGGTGTCTTCAGTACCTCACCAGAATCTAGGTAAAGCAGCATCATGTTGTCTAGCTGCAAGGCCCGGGTAAGGTATAGTAGTAAAATTTTCATATTGTGTCTTGTAATCTTGGGCTATGGAAATGTGAAAATAGGGATTGAGTATGAAGCTACTTAAGAAGCTCTGGTGAGGGGTGGAAAAATAGCAGGAAGGAACTTCCTCTTATTTCCTGCTGCAGGCCTTCTAGTATACTTAGAGATTTGGTGCTTTCTAGAAAGACATTTTAAAGCTGATCTGAGAGGGTAGATGAGGGAAACATAGTGGGCCTATTTTTCAGCACCCATGAGTCCATTAACCTTGGTCAGTAGGTAGCTGTGGCAATTTTGGTTTCTTTGCTTCGAAGAAAGGTTAACTAAGCCCTGAGTGTAGGGCAGGATAGGCCCTAGGAAAAGGGGCAGGTTCTACTCCTTGAAGCTTTAGCCTTTCATATTAGGTTTCAAGCCTCTATGCTATTCATTGTTGGGTATGAATACTGAGGGTTAGCCAACCACTCCCTATTGCCTGATTTCAAAGAGGCTGTCAAAGCTGAACATAAGTTCCATCTAACCTCAATAGGTGACAGCGCAAGAACTAATATAACAAATATCTGTACTGAAGGGCTTTTGGAAAGACTGATCTGATCCAATTAGAGGCATTGCACTGTTATTATAATGGTCCCTGAAACATCTATGTGACATATGCAGGTCAGAAGCTATTCTGAGCCTGAGGTACATGCATCTTGGCAGTCAATGTTAAGATGAGAGAATGGGAACATGGAAAGAACTTGGGTCCCTGATGACACCACTGAGCTTCAGGACTCAGTAATGACTTACCACCAAAGCTGTTGTATGTGAAAAACAACTTAAAATGTATTCAAGCCAAACTGGTACTCCATGTAGAGACAACTGAGTTACTTACATGAAAAACCTCTGAGTAAAATAGACTCTTTGAAATCTTCCCCTAACTTTATCCAAAATATTTCTATAAGTCACATAAGGGGAAAAAGAGGAACAGGGTCAAGTTCCCTGCCTCAATGCTGCAACTGCACTGTTCTACTGGCTAACAATGCTCACTTAGATGCAAGAAATGAACGGCTCAGCATAACATAAACAAATCTTAAGGTGGACAAGTGTAAGTCCCTTTGTCTTTCTTAAAATGGTCTCAACATCTGAGCCCAGCTCAACTTAGTTGAGTCCCGGTGTTAAGAACTTTTCAGGTAAATTTAGTCAATTCAGGTTCCATTCCCATTTAGTTTGGGTTCTCTAGAAAGGCAAGAAATTGAGCAAGTAACTTAATGGAGGTGATTCCTGGAAGCATGGTGAGGGGAAGTGGCTGGGAAGGCAGGTAAACCATGAAAGTGTCAGTGGGTGAGCCCGGTGGGAAACTGGGGCCAATTCTGAAGACCCTCTGGGACAATCCTGAGGAATGGTCTATGTGGACGGCTGGGATGAGCTGCTCACTCCTGCCCCTCACTGGCTGAGGACTCTTCCTGAAGATGAACTGTCAGCACTCCTGGCCTATTCTGCATGTAGGCAAGCATGTTTCTGTGGCAGGAGAATATGGGTACAGACAGAGCCTTAGAACACACCATGTGGACGTGTCTGCAGGGGACCTCTGGTGGCTTCAGCAAATATGCAAGAGGAGCTGAGTCTACCTGAGTCACCTGGATCCACATATGCCCCTACATTGAGTTCACTATGTCTTAGTTTGACAAGTCACCATTTTGAAGAATCACCCATTACAAAGAGTTTTAGAATAACATGAGTATGACAAGCTACTCTCTCCACAGCTTCAACTAGTCCCTAGATAGTAATGAATATGCATCTTCTAACCACCATTCTAGATGTCTGTTTTGCCAATATCTGTGATCTAGATGGCTTATCCAGTAGGGCGAGCCAGTGACTCATGAGGGGTCTCTAGCACCTGTGTGCCTTGCCCCTGCCAGGCCATGGTCGCTGTAGTAACTGTACTGTTGAACCACGGCTGGTGGCAGCAACATGTAAGACTATATACATTCCTCTTTCTGTAGCAGAAACCTATTTCCTCATGAGGACTTGGGATCATTTGCCACTGCCTGTAGAGTAACACCTGTCCTTGCCTATGTGTCCACTGGTATAAAATGCCCGAGTGTCCACTAGTAGCTACAGGTGTTCTGGAAACCCATTCAGTGTCTCCTAGAGGAAGTATTCCTCTCTTGGGGTAGGCGAGACTGGGTGGGGAGGGAGACTGTTCTCACTCCTGGAGTTGAAGCTATAGAACAGAGCACTCGATGTCCAGGTGGGACTCCAGTTGCAATGGTGACAGGAGCCACATTACACTGCCCTTTGGTACTGGTTGCATTTTTCTCTGGGGAAAAAAGTTCTTTCCAACTTACAGTATAACCAACAAACATGCATTTAATTGGATGTGTGAAAGGTTTGATATGAAACCAGCTGAATTAAATACCCAAAGAGTTTGAGGCACAGAGAACTAGGACCCTGGATAATAGGGTGAGCTGAAGATGGGAAAAGGGTCATGAAGGTGGCAGGGCACAGGTGCTTCCAGATGGGCCCACTACTGATCTTAAAGCCACCTGAGACAGGCCTGAGGCTCAGCCTGCAGGGGCTGTCTGGTCAGCTGCTCACTCATCTTGAGGCTTTTGACTCCTCTTCAGGAAATGGTTCTCCAGATGTTCACATGGATGAGCTTTTACATGGTTTGCTGAACCCAGAAAACACCGTGTGTTGACTTTTTGTTCATGGCATGTGGAGTGTGACCCTGTTCATTCTGGGAGTGTGCAGCTGAAGGGCTGACCTAGCAACTCCAGGGTGTCTTTGGTGCTTTCAGAGCATTCTTCTACCAGACGTCAAAGTGGTCCAAGCACTCTAGGGATGCAGCATATGAAAAAATGCCATGACAGATTATAAAGATAGAATGTGCTCAGATGGAAACTGATGAGGTGGCTGACAGCATCTGCTTGTAAGAAATAATCCTGGGCACATGGGAGCTTCTTTCAGGCATAGCTGCTGCTCATGAATGACTTCCTGGGATCAGTGGCTGCCCAGAAGTTGAGTAAATCTTGGGGTAGATTCTTTGGAAGTAGACTTGATGAGAATCTGAGAGATGAGGACATAGAACCAAGTAAAACTTAGTGGTAGAGAAGTGAGATGGAGGAGGGAGGTGAGCAGGGATGTAACAAGAGTCCCTTGGATGGTGAGCACAGCTTGATATGGCAGGCCCATAGAGGCTATATGGGTCATATCACAGTTGCCTCAATCAGTGAGGGAGCAGAAGTACTTATCTATTGTTACTCTGTCTGATACTGGGTAAAACCAGCCATTATGGGGACACAAACTGCCAGGTCCTTTGTGTTCCCTTAGGGCAGCCCCAAACACAGATGCAGGCTGTTGGCAGTCATATAGGTAGGCACTGGTAAGCCAAACATGAGAGAGGGGCCTAAGGAGATGTTGGCAAAGCACTGACAGCTTCTGCTGGAAGGTCCTGGGAGCCCAGAGCTCAACGAAGAAAATCCTGTCTCTTCATTTCAAATGCTGAGAAATCAAGACCCAGATCCAGAAACTGGAAGTGTCATGGATTTAAGGTGAAACCAAGTGATATGGTGGTTGGTTTGAACTCCCCCAGACAGACCCTGAGAGATTCATGTGGAACTAAGGAATTACTCCCAGAAGAAACAAGTGAAGGAGTGGGAGGCAGCACAGGGATTGGTAGGAGGCCAGGCAATGTTGTGATAACCATCAAAGTCCTGCAATCTGTAGGCTTCTTGGATCCCTCAGGGGAGTGTAAGATTGTACTTTATACCTTGGTTGTGGAATGAGCTTTCACAATCCTGTATCTGAGAGTCATTCATGGTGGCTCTGATTTGGTGTAGGGGGACATTTTAAACTCTGACACTTGTAACTGTTCATGTATGCATGTAAAATGGGTCCAATAATCCAAGGGAAGTGCTCCCAAGGCTGCAGGTGCTTGCCCTTGAAGATACACAGAAGGTAGGGCTGAGGAGATAGACATGCTTAATAGGAATCTGAGGTTATAGGCATGGCATGAATGTGATTCACTCATAGTTCTAACCACAAAATTAGTGACACAGAGCTGTCCTTACCACTACCCCTTCCAGGAATCCTTTGCCATGTGCCTGTCCTTGGAATGTGACACCTCTTGATTTTCAAGTTTGACCTGGGGCTTCATCCCAAGAAGGCCATTTTTTCAAAGTAGCCTTGTCACATCATTTGACCTAAGGCCCAACTGAAGGTCTTAGATACTTATGTGGGAATTGTTAGGAGATTGGAATGAAACCTCAGAAATCGCCTGTATTTATTTTTTTACCTCTTCAAGTCATAAAACACACTGCACTGACAATATACAGCCTTTGGCTGCAGTGGTCCTGTGTTGCTTTGTGTCACTTTAAACTCCTGTGTGTGTATGCAAGATGTTTCTTTGAGGAACAGTCAGCGAATCTCTTCTAGAAAGGGAAAGAAGTTCTTGAGAATGGGGTTATCCTAAAGATGCTTCTGCCCTTGGCCTCCATTTCATGTTACAACAGCAGATGGACTAGCATGTTTAACTGGACAAGTGAATTTCATGTTTCTGTAGCTGTCAAAATGGAGGGGTCTTCCAGGAAGCAGATCCTCAGGCGGAGGTAAACCTCAGGAAACTCACCAGGGAGCGGTCTTGGGTTCCACACCTGTGAAAGGAAGCAGGACCAGGGAGAGGAAGGAGCTGAGCTGTGATGCAGCTTCCACAGAAGCTCTGGCCAATCCTGTGGGGAGTTGTGATACCTAGATGACCTTTTAGAGCTGAGTTGGGATGAGAGGTCTTGGGTTTTATTCCCAGATTGACAAGCACTGGAAGGCAGCTACCTGGGAGGGGATGTGGCCTTAGGTGAGATTCTCTTCAGCTGAGCTAAAGCTTAGGAGGGGCCGACAGCTAATAGACCCCTGGGGCATCCAGTGGTTGCAGAACAAATCCTTCCTTCCTGAAAGGGGAAATAGTGGCTGCATCCTTTCACCTACTACGTCAAAGAATCACAGCATAAAAATGAACACATGAACGTTTAGACCTAGTATGGATCAAACTGTCAGGATATTTCCTTATGGTGTCCTGAAGGGGTGAACATGAAGCATCAGAGCTGACCTCCTTCTAAATTCTTAAACAGATAGATGCTGTTACTTTTAAGTACAGCATGTCAGCCCCATCTTGAGGGTTCTGGAGTTTCAGAACTTGTCTGTGCCAAGAGCTGCAATGTTTTGAACAGACAACAGGATGAGAATTGTGTGGAAGCATCCCCAAAGCTAGATCAGTCTCTGAGGGATGCTCCCTGGAGGCTCAGTTGGGTCACCTTTGGGGCAAGGGACAGGTTGGCCTAGAAACACTTCTCCCTTTCACCACACTTCCCTAGCAGTCTCCTGGCAGGGACATTAGTCTCTAATAACTGAGGAAAAGTCAACATTGGACAGTCTTAAGCTTGTCCTCTAGTAGACCCCAAATGATGGACTTAATGGAACTACTCTGAGTCCTACATGTTTGATAGCCTGCGATGTTACTCTTGAGGTTCAATTCAGCTGGGTCTTTGAGGCATATTTTCTCTGATAATGTTTGTCTTCTAACCTAGTGTTGCTGGTTGACTTGGTCTCAACCTAAATGCTTCTTGGACTTGATTGCTCTGAAGTCTAATGTATTTACACGTTAATCATTTTGAGTTGGTATGTGGTATTCCTGGTGCTGATTGAACAGTTTGCCTGCTTCTGTACAAATGATGGAGCCAAACCAGACCAGGGCATCGATAGTAAAACAAGGTTACAGGAGGTAATAACAAACTGTGGTTTTCCTTCTGGCAACTCAAATGCCACTTGGCTGCCTTTTTTGCCTTTTTCAACTGTATCAGTCTGCTATCTGGTGCCTCAGAGGAATCAACATTGTTAAGGAACATGAAGAATTGCAGGCAAGAGCTGGATCTCTCTAGAAAACCGTGTTACATGTCAAACAATGCTCTGTCCAAATATACTTTCTTCTATAACATTTTTGCCCCCCTCTGGGAGGGAACTAAGACCAGGTTTTGTAGGAAAAGGTAAGAGCTTTATGCAAGTTTCACACATAGTGCTGATGTACCTTCAGAATAGTGTTGCATGAGATGAGGGAACTCCTTTGACACAGGTTAGAGCATGGAAGGCATCATCCCCATGATGGGTGGGTTAGGGGCATCGTGACTCTCCCTAGTGATCAGGGAGAAGCTCCCTTTCCCTGTTCAAGATTGTCAACAGGGTCTGGTGTCTCAGTGAAGCTCTATGCTCTGCCCTTAGGTGGTAGAATGGATCTTCCTTGGAACCAGTCTGGATAGGAGGATACAGGAGAAGACATAGCCAAGGCCTCTTTTGTAGCTCCCTTTGCTTTTGCCTGAGCTATTGCTGCCAGCCCTTATATTTAGTCCTGTTCCATATTTTGAGTATCAGGGACCCTTTGGTATAGACACAGAACTACAGATAGTGCCAGTGTATAAAATGCAAGTGTTAGTGCCTTCATCATTTTGATCGCATGTCTCCTCGATTGTTGGACTCCTATAATCAGGATATTTTTTCTAGATAAAGTGTGGGCTCCTGGGCTAGGTCTGCTTGGATTGTTTGGTATAAAGCAGAAGTGTGGTGGAAACTGAGAGCTGTATCAGAGGCAAGTACCTAACCATGAAGTTGAGGGGGAATTACAAGGATCCTGCTGGCTTCTGGGTCCTTGAGCCCAGGATTAGGGGAAGAATAAGTGAGTTCAAGGGCTGAGCTGGGTCCTATGAGAAATAAATGCCTACACAGGATTGAACATGGAGGAATTTATCAGACAACTGAGACGAGAAGCTGTGGGGGAGGATTAATCCCACAAAGTAGGTAAGGGAGTAAGGCAGGTAGCCTCAGAGTACAGTGAGGTGAAATGAGCTTTGGGTAGGCCGAGAGTGAGGCTTAGACTCAAAGCTGCTGAAGAGTGGGGTCCTGTTTTGTGGCAATGAGCTTGCCTTAGGCCTGGCTGCTGTGCCATGATGGGGACACTGCTCAGCAATTACTCTTCACTGTAGACATCTGAGTCAAGCTTGGTTCCTGTGACCAGTAGAGCTCTACCTGAGAATCCTAGTATTTGGTGGTAAATCCCAGGACACTCCCATGGGGTGAGGGTAATAAGCTCCTTAAATGATTCCTGATCCCAGCTGCACTGAGTTCTGGGAAATATGAACTACTCCAATGCCTGAGTCACATGAGTTGTAGGTTTCAACTCAGCAAGTCTTTGGAAAAGCTGGTCAAGTGGCCTGATGTCCGGTTAAACTGTATCAGAAATGCAGTGGAATCACTTTTGTTTTTTCTAGGCAGGATCAGTTAACACAGGTGTTCTTCTGGCATAGGTATGAAGTACTCTCAGGTACTTGAATATACCTGCTCTTTCCTTGACTACCTTAAGAGGCTATTGCTTATGTGGTCATACCACTCTTGTAAGTTGCTCAGAAACAGATCAGAAAGCTGTTTGTGTTTTCGAGCTGGCATGACAAGGCCATATGTCTAGATAGTAATTTTTATTTCTATCACGTAGGCTATGTTTTGAGAACTCAAGGAAAAATAAGTCAAAGCAGGACCTAGGCTGTTGAGGGAACTCCTTGGTGAATATGTTGGCCAAAACTCAGAAGGCTTATTGATATTGTTAGCATCTTACATGAGACACTTGTCAGGTGCTTCTTCAACATTGATTCCCACATTGTCGGCCAAATACACACCTGACATCCTTGTGGAGAAATTATTCCCCACAGATCTCATTCCAGCTTATTAAGGTATACCATGCTACAACCCACATCCCCTAACTACAGTGACTAGTTCAGGGATGGGCATGCTATCTACATGGCCATGCCACTGAAACCCTGGAAGTTACTGCTAGAACTGATGTTCTAGCACGAAAAGCATTTGAAAGAAAATACTCAAGTATACAGCATTTGTCATGAAGAGAGTGCCTGGAACTTCCTGTCCAGAGGGTGGTGGTGGAGCTGAGAGTTAACCTGATACCACGGAGGGTAGAAGAGACAAAGAAATCTGATTCTTGGTGCACCTGAGCCTGTTGAACTAGCTTCACTTGGAACCAACACTACATGTAGAATTTGCAGTTGGTGAGCCAATTTCCTTTTTACTAGGCCAATGCAGTTGGCAGGTTCCTTGGTTAGTTGTGATCAAAAGATCCTAACACTTGAAGCCCAGTGAAATATAAGCAAGGTTCTGGATGTTACAACCTAACTTATCACTTGCAGGATGAAAACCAACCTGTAGCTAACTAGTTTGGAGAGATAAGAGTACTGAATAGCATCTAAGTCTTATCAGATTAAATGCTTAAATAAGGAAGGAGAAATAGTCTCCTTAAAGAGAGCTAGAAAGGCTGTGCCACAGCCAACATAACATGGAAATCATACCGAATTCATGTGACTGACATGCTTATTTCCCCAGCTATGTGCCACTCATAGAAACAAGATGGTGCCTTGTTTCTGTTGCTCATGACATTCTTTTAACAAATTTAGGTATCGCCCACCACCCTGGAACTTCTGTACAGAAATGAAAGGTGAAATCAAACAAGAAGCTTCACATGAAATATCTTGCAAATGGAAGGAGTAACTGACAGGTGTCATGGCTGGTAACGCCAACCCACATCCTAGCATAGGTGATAGTTGCCTGGATCCAATGAGCCTCCAGTGAAAACAAATCTGAATTCTGGCCTTCCTGATCATTGTGTCCTATGGCCACTTAAGTTTTAGACACTTGGTAATAAGCCTCTGTGGGGCATTGTGAGCCATGGGTATACGGCTATGCTTACAGTAGTCATGAGTTCACCTGGGTCAGTAGCAGAAAGAAATGGCACATAGAGGAACATGAGAGCCAGAATAGAAGGAACCAACAATTTTCCTGGAGCATGAGGTGGTAACTTGGCAAACAGTGAAATATTAAAGTTACAGGTAGGGACTAACTCCTAGAAGGGATGGTGAAGATACCTCAGACATCAGGTCAATATGTAATAAAGTTAATGCCCAAGGTGTGAAGGTAACTCAAGATCAGGCCTAATCATCTCCGTCCAAACAAATGGTCATCCTCCCTCTGACAGGAGTGACTGTGGCAGTGTCCATGGGCATATACATGCTGCCTTTCACATGGGGCTTTATTCCAGAGCTGTAGAAATTACATCTCAAATTACTATAGTGCTGATTTTACTCTCGAGTTTTAGTTGACATCTAAAAACTACATGCTGTTGTGAACTCTGAGATGCAGATGCTAAGGGAGATTCAGAGGTTCAAAAATTTTGGGACTGAGGAAGTTCTGTGAGGAATTGAATCTGGGGTAGGATCCAGAGGATCATGCATGTCAGACTCGAAGGAAGAAATATCAGGTGGGAAGTGGTCTAGACTGAGCTGTGATACTAAGTGTCTTAGCAAAGATGCTGGTAAGCCCTAGAGCTCAAATGCCCCCTTGGAGTCACATGTGTCCTGAATGTGCTGGATTGAGCACCCCAGCTGCACTCAGGCATTGGTTGGACATAGGATGTGGGAAGCAACACTTTAATAGCCACCACAGTCAGCCGCTGTACTGCGCAGAGGTACTTGGCTACACAGGTTCTCGGAGCGGCAACTCCATGTCCCTTGGGCCTCCCTTCCAGAGTAAACTCAAGAGGCTCTGGGACAAAATGAAGCTCCTGTGACTGGAGTCAATCTTGGGTAACAACTAATTCTCATCCTCTGTCTCCTCCAATATCTACCCCAAATCCCCATTGGCCTCAGCTGTCAACTCAGCTGAGGGTTGGTGCTTACCTGGTGCTGTGACCCAAATCTTTGGCCTGAGGGGTCTCCACTTCTAGAGATCATATGCTTTTCAAGATAGTGCTGCTTGCCTTTATCTGTTGGAGTGGGGCAAGGAAGTTGAAGGAGATGTCCCATTTTATATGCTGGGTTCCATTCCTATTACTTGCTCCCGGGGTATAGTAGTCCATCCTCTCTTCAGGGTGGTTAATCCTGCATTAGGATGACTCACAAAACACGTCAATGGTTCACTTGGAATGATGGAAAAAGGGACCACTTCTTTTTATCTCTTGGTCCTGAACCCATTAGTGTTACTGGGGGTGTGTTACTATGGAGATGCTTCCCACATGTATATGCTTTCTCCTGAAGGAGGGCATCCAAATGTGCAGCATGCATGACTCACAAGTGCTTCTATCAGGCTTCTTGAAGGCTGTCTGCACATTCTACAAGGCTACCTACTTCTAAATGGTCTTGTGTGAAGACAATGGATGCCCCCTCCAAGACCCAGATTCCACTTGGTACATTTGTGACCCAAGACACTTTGGGAACTGAGGTTCACAGTCTTGGCCAGATGGAAGCACTGAGTTACACAGGAAAAACGTAAGTTTCTGAGAAAATTGGGTCAGTTGGAGCCTCAGCTGGCCAACTTCTGAGATGCCCTTCTGTGGAGAACAAGCAGTGATTGAGAGTCCTAAGGAGACTTCTGGGGCATGCAGGCCTGGATGGGAGGCAGTTTTGGGAAGGAGAATGGGTTAAGCTGAAAGGAAAATGAATCTCAAAGCTGGGGATCCAAAGTAGAAGTTGTTTAGGACAGAGGACCTCTAGTGGAACAGAGGTGATATGGTTAGGCTTAGTGTCCTCACCCACATCTCATCTTGAATTGTAATCTCCATAATCCCCATATGTAAAAGGAGAGAGCAGGTGGAGGTAATTAAATTATGGGGGTGGCTTCCCCCATTCTGTTCTTGTGGTAGTTCTCACAAGATCTGATGCTTTTATACGGGGCTCTTCCCGCTTCATCCGTACTTCACCTTCCTGCCAGCTTGTGAAGAAGTTGTCTTGATTCCCCTTTGCCTTCTGCCATGATTGCAAGTTTCCTGAGGTCTCTCAGCCATGCTGAACTGAGTCAATGAAACATCTTTCCTTTATAGATCACCCAGTCTCAGGTAGTTCTTTATAGCAGTATGAAAACAGACTAACACAGAAGCTGAAGTCTAAAGCAGAGCAAATATGCAGAGAAGCCAGAGCCAGCTTTTCTATGTCAATGGCCAGCACCTTGGAGTGTGCATTGGGGGTCATAGTAGCTGGAGGATGGCATGTTTTTCAAGGTAACATTTGCAGAACCAAACACTTGCTCACATTTTCTCTTATGTGTAGAAAAAAAGGAATCAGAAGGAAGAAAATGTATGGCTGTATTTTCTATGCTTTCACTTTCTAGTGTGCCTTATTGTATACAACCCTTCTTTCAAAGAGGAGCCTTGCCAGGCCTCTTGGGATTGTTTTAACTTCTCTCAATGCAGGAAAGACATGTGATACATCATGGCAAAGTAAGCAATGTAAGCATGTGAGATGGGCCTTGTGGGGACATAGAGTATAGGGCAGCTCTACATCCTGCATTCACCTGCAGATGAACATGCTGGTGTGCACGCACAGGGTCATGTGGGGGCATCTTCAATTTGAATAGTGGCTTGGGTAGAAAAGTTTTGCCAGTCTATACAATCAATATGCCAATGGTGACTTTGGCAGGAAGGACTTTGTCTTGACCTTGTTGGTTCTGTGGCTCTTCCAAAGAAGTTGAATGTTGAGGAACAGTTATGGTACTTGATGTAAGTTACAGTTCTTAAAGCATTCAGTGATAGTTCTACCTTCTTGAGGGTTAGAGTCTGCATGTTACTGCATGGGGAATTTATAGGCAAACTACTTCCCTAGGGTGATATAGCTAAGGCGTTACATGAAGTCTGGAATCCAGTTAATCTGAATTGATACAGTATTTCTTCATAGACACCATTGAATTTAGAGAAGCAAGATGCTCATCTACACTTTCTCTAGGTCTTGTAGAAGATGCCACCAGTACAGAGAAAGATGATAGAATTCCAAATATCCCCCTGGTGGCAAGAGGGATATCTGGCATCTCCTTGCCCCCAACTAGTCTGGCCTCGTGTTGACATGCTCTCTGATTCAGTAACGCTAATCCTTGGACTCTATGTAGACCATGGTTAAGACCGTCGTGGGCATTGTTGCTTCTGGATTCAGGAAGGAGGGTTATCTTTGGCTTTCTAGACAGTCGTGTTTAATGGGACCAATGAAAGACACAGAATTCCATAGGTCAGGGGCCAACACCAGGGAATAAACCATGGCAGTATAGAAGATAATTATCTAGGGCCATAAAATGCTGTAACATGCTGGCTTGTACCTAGAAATTAGAGGAAAACATGTCATGTCACTGGTGTCAGCAATGGGCAGAACACCTATTCAGGGGACTCCAGTGTTTTGCTATCTGGTGTACTATTCTCAGGAACTTTAAACCTTCCTGTCTGTCCAACTCCCCTGGCTTCCCCTAGGTATTTGTAGGTTGCCTGTATCCAGATGACTTCCTTTGGCTTAAGGTCTCTGCATTTGAAACTTATGTCTCGAGTGCATACTCCCACTTTTAGATACTGAGACAGGTGTCTGAGAGGTGAGCACTAAGTATATTACGTGTATGGCTTCCTCTTCCAGGTCACATTGCTAAAGACCCTGGAAATCTCTCCTATGAGCATGAGGAAAAATCTAAGCCATAGAGACCACAACTACAGCATGGCACTGGTGTACCTCAGGTACTACAAAGTGATAGCTGATACAGGTTGGGGTACAAAAGATAACCCTTCCAAGTGAAGGTAAAATTACAGATGCCCATAACTTTCAAGCACCAACTGAACCCTTGGCTGAGCCCTGTCCTGCATTATTTGGAGTCCTAGGGAGAGTTCTAGCGTGCAGGATCTGGATTTTATGCAGATGCTGTACTTGCTGGCCAGGGCAGACCCTCATCAGGCTCTGTCCTGTGTGACTCTTGAGTCAACAGTCAAGCGTAGACAGTCAACCCCAAGGTTGCAGGTGGGCTCTTACTTCCAGGAAAATGACCTGAGATGCTTTCCTCAAGGTCCTGTGAGAACCGAGTCATTGGCAGAGTAACTTGTCCTATCTCCTAGGAGCCCTTTTTCAGCTGAACAGATCATACACGATTGTGGAGGAATCCCCATCTGCCTTGTTAGATTGGAAATTGTGTTCCTGAATTAGAAGTAATATTGATGTTAACACATCCAGGTGCCTATCAAATGGCTTATTGTAGTTCTTGTCTGTTAGCTTAAACAGCCAGAAGTCTGTTGTGACATAACTTGTGCCCCTTTAAAGAAGGTAAAAATTTTCCTACCACAGGCCATTGTGAGATGCTTCTTGTATTCTGTCTTTTCATGAACTAAAAGTCAGCCATGCTGTTGTAGATCAAGGTGCCTGCATAAGACTTTCTAGGGGAGGGGCAGAGGAGGGAGCTAAGCAGGCATATGGTATGTTGGAGTTCAGCTTCCATCCGGGCCCACGTGGGGCTCTGAGGTTACAAAGCATGTTGAGGGTACAGAGCATGTTGCTCTGAGAGTGCAAGTGCCATGTTGAGGTATCGATGTAAGCCTTTTATTCCCAGAGTCAGTACTGGCTGTGGGCTCCTGGGGAAGAGGTCTCTACTAGGCTGAGGGCGGTTCTCCAGAGGAAGTGGCTTGGGAACCATTAGCAGCCAGCAGTCTTAGCTACTGGGTGGTAAATGCCCTGACTCAGTGAAAGGGCACCGCATGAAGCACCAACTATTTTCGTCATACATGCTGGAACAACTTGTCCCACTGATGGCAAGAAGGGGGTGTGATTGTGTACCAGCATACTCTGGTTGTTGCCAAATCTGCAGCTTGGTGAGTATGTGGCTGAGCATGTTGCCACATGCAGCAGGTCCTCTTCACATCTGAGAAGGGCAGTGCACACCAGACTCTGTGAAGCTCAGCATGTTTGTGGTGCCAAATGTGGAGACGGAAGTATCATGGAAATCCAGAAAGGAGAAGTGGAAGGAACTGTGGCTGGCAGGATGGCAGTGACATGGGCATCTGTCACTCAGCATATCAGGGACCTTGGGACCTCACCAAGTAGAATTTAAGGCACAAGAACCATATTAGAGAATGGTGAAATCTAGTCAGAACTGGTAACAATTCTTCCCTTACCTAATTCTATTGGAAGCAGTAAGCCGAGCCACAACTACTTGTTTTGTGATACTTTGTAGTTTAGGGTGGGCATGACTCCAATTTCTACTTATATCTTATGGGTCTGAAGGTCAATGGGCTTCCAGGGTATCTACTTAAGAGGAACAGTCTCAGCTAGCACATGTTTTTGCATTTCCCAAATCTAGTGACTTCATATCTAGTGATTTCCCAAATTGAGCAATTTCATATCTAGTGATTTGAATTGGATTTGCTTTCTAGTCTCTGACCTGCTTTTCCATGTAGAAGCACTTGGCACAACTTTCCTGTCGAACTGCTGCCTTTCCTATAGAGCCCTCCAGATAAAATCTCATCTTCAGTGACTGGATGTGCTTGGCAAGTGAGATGGTGTGGTAGGACTAAAGTTCTGCTTATTCTAAGCAGGTTGGGAGGAGTATTCAATAGGGCCACTATACCATCAACTTCCATTCTTCTAATTTAACTAGAAATTAAGAATTAGGTCTATAGGTATCTTACACCACAATTCATAAAGGACATAGAAGTAGTCTATGTATCTGTCACTTCTATAGATTGAGTTGAATAGGAGTTCAAATGCTATTCCCTCAGGTTCCAGATGGCTTGGACAACAGGGTAGACTTCCCTCCCACTCCTTTCATTGCAGGTAGGGTCAGGCTCTAGGACCTTTTGCTTTAAGGCCACTTTTAATCTTTTTTTAAGATCTGGGATACCTGTGCAGAACGTGCAGGTTTGTTACATAGGTATACATGTGCTATGGTGGTTTGCTGCACCCACCAACCTGTCTTCCAGGTTACCAGCCATGCATGCATTAGGTATTCATCCTAATGCTCTCCCTCCCCTTGCCCCCTGAGCCTGCAACAGGTCCTGGTGTGTTATGTTACCCTCCCTGTGTCCACATGTTCTCATTGTTCAACTCCCACTTACAAGAACATGTGGCGTTTGGTTTTCTGTTCCTGTGTAAGTTTGCTGAGAATGATGGTTTCCAGCTTCATCCATGTCCCTGCAAATGGCACAAACTCATTCTTTTTTATGGCTGCCTAGTATTCCATGGTATATATGTGCCACATTTTCTTTATCCAGTCTATCATTGATGGGCATTTGGCTTGGTTCCAAGTCTTTGCTATTTTAAATAGCACTGCATTAAACATACATGAGCATGTGTCTTTATAGAATGACTTATAATCCTTTGGATATACCTAGTAATGGGATTGCTGGGTCAAATTGTATTTCTGGTTCTAGATCCTTGAGGAAATGCCACAGTCTTCCACAATAGCTGAACCAATTTACACTCCCACCAACAGTGTAAAAGAATTCCTATTTCTCCATAGCCTCGCCAACATCTGTTTCCTGACTTTTTAATGATTGCCATTCTAACTGGCATGAGATGGTATCTCACTGTGGCTTGATTAGCATTTCTCTGATGACCAGTGGTCTTTTGTTCATGTTTGGCCACAAAAGTGTCTTTTGAGAACTGTCTGTTCATATCCTTTGCCCACTTTTTCATGGGTTTTTTTCTTGTAAATTTAAGTTCCTTGTAGATTCTGGATATTAGACCTTTGTTGGATAGGTAGCTTGCAAAAATTTTCTCCCATTCTGTAGGTTGCCTGTTCACTTTGATAGTTTCTTTGGCTGTGCAGAAGCTCTTTAGTTCAATTAGATCCCATTTGTCAATTTTGGCTTTTGTTGCCTTTCCTTTTGGTGTTGTAGTCATGAAGTCTCTGCCCATGCCTATGTCCTGGATGGTATTGCCTACGTTTCTTCTAGGATTTTTAGGGTATTGGGCTTTACATTTAAGTCTTTAACCCATCTTGAGTTAATTTTTGTATAAGGTATAAGGAAAGGGTCCAGTTTGTTTTCTGCATGTGGCTAGCCAGTTTTCCCAACACCACTTAAGTAGGGAGTCCTTTCAATCTTATGCTCTTTTGCCACAAGGATAAAAACCTCTCAGGGAATTAGAACTGAACCAAAACCTGTCCAGTGGCTATAGCAGAGCTCTTCTAGACCCCTAGTCCCAGGTTCCTTTGATGTATGTCTCCAGGCAGGAGCAGTTTTGTCCAAGTCTTCTCATAGGTGCAAGATGGAGAGAGACTAAAGGGATCCGCTCAGGGACGGGGCTGTGCTTCAACTCTCAGCTTGTTTTCTCAGAATATCCTCAACTCTGACCCTGACCCTTCAGCAGATGAGAATAGTAGAAGGTAAAGCCTAAATGAGTTCCTGCTGCCTGGAATAGGCACTCCTGTAACTATGGAGACCAGGTGGGCAATGTGGGCTGTGGTAGGTATCGGTGATCCTTAGGGGAGGGATCTCCTGTGAAGCCTATGATCTTAGTAGCAGCCTCACAGTGAAATTCATTCTACAGTGTATGTCACTGTAATGGGTTAGAGTTCTGGAAAGCTGTTTCAATGAAACAACTGCTGGCCCATATCCTGGCTTGTGGCAAACCCCTGTCTCAAGTAGAACCTCTTTTGCACCCTTAAGACTTTCATGCCCTTCGATAATAGTAGCAGAGTCCCTAACAATGAGGTCTCCGAAGATGCGGCATGTAGAATGAAAAAGACACAAGGCAAAATGCAAGACAATAGGAATCACAGTACCCAGTGAGCAGGAGATGGCATAGCACAAGTGGGCAGTCAGCCTGTGAGCCAGCCCCCAGGCATCCTTGCTGCTTGGTGTTCTAGCCTGTGCTGCTAAGCCCCTTCCCTTGAGGGTAGATATGTAGTGGCTTGATAAATAGATAATGGAAACGATTTGCCCCTCAAATGAGCTTGAGACTGGCTTCTGTCTTGGGTCCGAAACTCGATTTGTTTTGCAATGTGTGTACTAGGAGAATCAAGTTATGTGGTAAACCACTCCATGCAGCAGCCAACTTGGCAAGAAGGAGAAATGTTCAACTCGACAGTCTGAGCACCTGAAGCATATCACTGATCTTGGAAGCATAGTAGTCCTCCTTATGTGTGGGGGATATGTTGTAAGACCCCCATAGATGTCTAAAACCATGAAGACATTGTCAGGAGGCTAGCTGAGAGTTAAAGCACCTTATATATACTGTTTTTCTCTATACATAATGCATCTATGACAAAACTTAACTTCACACTTAGGCAAAGGAAGGCTAACAATAATGAAATAAAACCATAACATACCAGCATTACTATTGGTGACAATTAAGTAAAATAAGGGTTACTTGAACACAAACACTGCAATACCATTGATTTGATAATGGAAATGGCTGCTAGTAGCTGGATAGTATACAAGGTGTAGAAATCCTAGACAAAGGGATGTCCTATGTCCACAGTAGGATGGTATGAGACCTCATCACACTACTCAATGACATGCAACTGAAAACATGACAGGATTACTCTAGGAATTCTGTCTAACTTTGGCCTGCAGGTACCTGGGTAGCTGATACTGTGGAAAACAAAACCCCACACAAAAGTAGTGGGACTACTGTGGACATTGAGGTTGGCCTGCTGCTGTGAGTAAACTTGGAAGCAGGTTCTCCTTTGTTCTGGTTGAGCCCTCAGATGAGACTACCTCCTGGGTAATAGCTTGATGGTGTCTTCCTGAGAACTTGAACCAGAGGTATCTGGCTAAGCTATGACAGCTTTCCTGACCCTTAGAATCTGGAAAGATAAGTGATTGCTGTTTTAAGCTGCTAAGTTTGAGGTTAATTTGTATAGCAGCAAAAGATAACCACATATCTATAGCAACAGGCAGCTGCTACTTGGCTCTGGTCGATGATTGCTGTGCAGGAATGACAGTGGTATTGGACAAGAAATAGCTGTACTTAAAAGCGGGAAATGTCATCTCTCATGTGACTCCTACTGTAGAGTAGGTGTCACATGTGGGTAGGTAGGTCTATCTTCAGGCATGTTGTTTAACATCTGCAGCATTTTAACAAAGTAATTTTGTGTTCTAGTTCTACCTACCATAGAAGGTCAGGTGATTGAGAACAAGGCTGTATAGTCAGTAAACAGGAGTGCTGAAGTCATAGCCACATCTTCTTGCACTAGGGTTCCTTTGCTTACCAAACCCTTATTTTAGTCTATCAACAGGGTAAGTGTATCTGGACCGCAGCAGAATGGCGGCCTGGATCAGCTAAGGAATATTGGCATTGGCTTTTGAAAATGAAATGATTTCAGGGGCAGGGGTCTGGGAGAGCTGGGAATACTACAGGAGCCTTCCAGGGTCAAATGGGAAGAATGGAGTGAGCAAAGACCAGGCATGCCAAGGTCTTGTTAGTTTCTACTGCCTGAGGTCACCCTGCTTAGTACCACCTGAGGGATCATTCTGAGATGTGGAAATTCACCTGCTCCTCAGTACAGGGCGTTCTCTACTAATAGCCTTAAGTGAGGTTGCTCTGTCCAGTAAAATGTGAGCCATCTATATTTGAAATACTAGTCTCACTAATCTCACCTGATTCTTGTTTTTAATCTTAAAATTCCTGAGTTTGGTTAGATGTGTATTCAAGTCCCACCTACTGCAGTTGTAGCTCTGGTCCTTCTCTAGGGTCTTCTGGCCTGAGTGGCAATTCCCTGCCCTCTGAAGGAACTGCCTCATAGGCTTGCTGAGGATTACATGATGAGTCACCCATGCTTTCCTCAATCGCTAGCAGTTGAACTTGGTATGTGCATCTAAAGGAAAAAAAAATGCCCTCCCAATGGACTAGTTTTTAAGTGGCTTAGAAGTTGTCTGGCTGAGTGGACAATTGGAGATTCTTGTGCCACCATGTGAAGCAATCTAGGCTGTTCAGTGTTCCAGAGTATGTTCCATAGGTGGGGGAAGGGGCTATATAAGCTGAGGCCATAGCCAGCATCAGAATAGGAACCCCAGCCAGAACTGGGGCAGCCATCCCAGATGGCATTCAATACTCAGAGTAGGAAGACCCCAGGTAAGGGGAGGTTCTCAGCTGTCCACCTCTCTCTGAGGGGAAGACTAAAGCTGGGCAGCCTACAAGGGTGAGTGGAGATGCTTGCCGTGAAGTGACAGTCAACCTCAGCCAGGGTCTATGCTGAACACATCCAGGGAGGTCTTATTCTTCCTGAATGTAGAATTCTCCAGCTGCTTGTCTTTGGTGTAGAATGGGCATGTGACTGACTGGTTGATGCTAGATGACCCAAAATAAGCCTTATTCACCACTTCACATTGGAGATTTTGAATAGGACCTGATTCAGAGTTGAAAGCTCTTGGTGGACTGTCCTGGAGTAGATCTGCCCCCACACCTCATGTTCTTCCCTTTCCATGTCAGATACATTAAATGAGAGTTATACACTTGAGTGTCTATCATGTGACAGAAGCTGAGATTCTGGTTACTGCTGACTCATATCTTATTCCTGAAGACTTTACAGAAGACCTAACAAATCTCCAGGACACTTGTTCCCTTTCTGTGGAAAAGGCTGCTAGACCTTGTAGCAACAGGCCAGGATGGTGTGGGACCAATGGAGTAGGAGCAGAAACATAGAAGTACTGAAGTGCTTTCCTCTTGAATATTCCCTTGTGGTCTCTGCTCAGGGAGGCTTAGGATCTTCTGAGTTCCCATGTCCTGGTTATGGGCCCATCTGAGGAAAAGATGAGTTTCCTCCCTGAGTGAAGGGCACCGCTTGACTTGGAATGTTGGCTTTTCCTTCAGAGTGTATCCTCTAGTTTCCTCTAAGACACAGATTAGAGCTAAACATTGGGATAGTTGGGGGTGGTATGAATTGGACTAGAACCAACTAATTGTGAATCCATTGGGGGGGATTCTGTGTACTAGATAAGAGATTGAAGAAAACTGTAGGCTGGTTAACTCTTCACCTCCCAAACCTCACAAATGCAAATGCTGTCCCACCCTGGAGCTTCCCTAGATGACTGTCCCCCATGCCTCTTTCCTTTGGTGCTCCTTTACTGCAATCAGTGGCCCATTTTCTGTGGCTATCGACCAGTATGGGCATTTGCAGATGTGGTTGACATATATTTTTATCCTACCTTAATCAATGGTTGAAGCTCCTTGCTGGATTCTAGATCTTGGCTTAAATGTGGCTGCCCCAAAGTGCCTGTACTTCACTCATGCCTGACCTCCCTATGTGCATTCCCCATTCAGTCTCAGTCACAATCTGTGAACAATGAGGACAGATCAACTATCTCCAGGCCATTTTGATTCTAATGTGAAGCGCCACATTTGAAACAGACTTCATTTGCTGAGCTGACAGGAAGCTGAGCGCTAGATAACATCTTTGGTACTGCTAAGGATTTTTGACAGTATCTTGTATCCAATGGGATGCTATTGAGAACTGCAAGTGTGGGGATGTGTAAAACCTAATTGTTCTGTGACACAAGAACACCTTTGGGTGCCATCATTTTTCCATAGAAGGGTCTGGGACCGTATCTCAACCTGTTGAAGGGGTAGGAGGTTCTGAAATGAGTCAAGTGAGTCCATTATGCTGATGCTGCTCATCAGGTGTTCGCTATTCCCACCGTCTTAGCACAGGCTCCAAAGACACTATTCTCAGTAGGTATGGAGACACCTACTGAGTGAAGGAGATACATCTGAGAACAAGTAGGTCTGTGTGCCTCTTTGAAAGAGGTCATGGTGTTCCTTCTGGTTCTCCTTCACTTTGACCTGCAAGCTCCTCTTTGGTCTGCATAAGCTGCATATCTGCTTCTAGTTCTGGTTTGACTACAACTTCAGGTACTGTTAGACATAGCATTTTCTATCACTTGTGTTTAGATATCAAATCATAGAACTTGAGGCTACATGGTCAGATTCCTCCCCTGTAGCCTGAACATGGTGTTTCCTTAACTTTTTGTCTTCAACATTCATGTCCTTGTGAATTCAAAGTGGTTTTTCTCCTTCATATTTGCCTCTAATGAGTATTGGTGTTCAATGACTGTTCCTCTGTTTGGTAGAGCTGCAATGCTCTTCTGGGAGCAGGGATAGCCAAATCAGCGCAGTGATCTACTTGGGTCCCAGAACTTAACTTGCAGCATTGCTGGTACCTGGTAAAGAACTGGCAGGAAGAGTTGTGCTTAGTTGGTTGAATTTTCAGGGCATGAAGTAATTGTCAAGTGGAACTGAAGAGGATCATGTTAGTCTCCCTGAAAGGGTTCCATCTGATTGGTATGAGGTTCCACTGGAGACCAGTCTTCTCCCCTCTCTTCCCCCAGGGCAAGGAGCCTAGTCTGTAGCTACTGAAGTCTAGCACTGGAGGATCATCGAGGTATTGTCAGGTTTTTTGGGTGACCAGTATCAGTGAGATAGGTAGTTAGTGTTATGTATCCATTAAGTAGTTGGTGTTACATATCCATTCTCCTTGGGATGTTCCTTTGCTTGAATAGACATGAAAATCCTGACTTAGTCATTCAATGACTAATGGTTTAAGGTAGTAAGTAGTCCATGGGTGGTTTTGTTCAGGTCAGCTGTGGATTTGGGATCCCTTTCTTTGATCAAGAGTCTCCCAAAGGCATTTGAGTTGTGAAAGATGGCTTACTATGACACCATGTGTGCCAACAAGCAGAAGTAGAAACAAAAGGTGGCCAGCCTGAAGCTGCCTTTCTAAAGGCATGAACTGGAATTTTCCCACAAGTTCTGCTCACATGCATTGTCCAAGATAGTCATCTGGTCACAACTATGAGTAAGAGGCTTGTCTTGTTTTTAGCTTGGGGACCTGTATGGCTACCTAACAGGAGACTCTGACCAAAACAGAGGAAAGCAAGGATTTGGGGTAACTAGTCTGTTACACCACCCAGTATAGAAGAGAATTCTTCAGATTTAGTACCAAACTCAACTAGTAATGATATGCTAGCTCACCTGATCAGGTTTCCTCTGCTTCTCCCACTGTCTAGGCTGGTGGTGTCTAACTTTTGAGGTTGGCTACCTGGCTAAAACTTCAGTCTGGCTTTGAGTATAGTGGTTAGACATTGGCCACTGACAGGTTCAGGTGGAGTTCTAGTATTCTAAGGAAGCTCATGTGAGACCATCATTAAGAACCCATCACATTGTTTGTGAAAGTCCTGGCCCCTGAGGCTGGTGTCTTCAGTACCTCACCAGAATCTAGGTAAAGCTGTAGCATGTCATCCAGCTGTGTGGCCTGGGAAAGATGTAGTAGGAAAGATGCCTGTATTCTTGGGCTACAGAGATGTAAAAATAGGTATTGGGTGTGAGGTTACCCAAGCATCTCTGGTGAGGGGCTGTATTAGGTTGGCACAAAAGTAATTGCGGTTTTGAACTGTGAATTTTAAATCATTATAACTAGGCTCAAACACAACTTTATTAATCAAAGTAGGAATCATTACAATCAACACATTTTTGCCAATGAGAAATAAGTTGATTCTTGTAACATAAAAATCCATGCTTTGGGATTTGAACTCTTGGAGAGAATTTTCTTCATCTTGCTTGTTGTAGAAGCATTTTCCTTGCAAAAATTGGCAACTGACTACCAGTTCAAGCATTTTGGCAAGAGGTCAGGTGAATATGGCAGATGAGGTGCAACTTCATAGCCTAATTCATTCAACTTTTGAAGCATTGGTTGTGTGATGTGCAGTCAGGCATTGTCCTGGAGAACTGTACCCTTTCTGCTAAACAATATTAGCTGCAGACCTTAGGGTTTTTGTTGCAACTTATTGATATGCTGAGCATACTTCTCAGATGTAATGGTTTCACCAGGATTCAGAAAGCTACAGTGGATCAGACTGGCAGCAGACCACCAAACGGTGACCATGGCCCTTTTTTTGGTAAAAGTATGGCTTTGGGAAGTGCTTTGGGGGTGCTTCTTTGTCCAACCACTGAGCTGGTCATCACCGGTTGTCATATAAAATTCACTTTTCATCGCATGTCACAATCTGATCAAGAAGTAGTTCTTTGTTTTTGCATAGAATAAGATGACACTTAAACGATGATTTTAAAAACTTCCATTCAGCTCATGAGGCACCCACTTACCAAGATTTTCCACCTTTTCCAATTGCTTCAAATGACAGTAGAATGGTCGACATTGACTTATTCGTCAACTTCTTGTATAGTTGTAAGAGGATCAGCTTCGATCAGCTTCAATGATTGCTCTCAATTGGTTGTTGTCAACTTCCAATAGCTGGCAACTATCTCATCTTCAAGGCTCTTGTCTCCTTTGCAAAACTTCTTGAACCGCCACTGTACCGTATGTTAGCAGTTCCTGGGCCAAATGCATTCTTGCGAGTTGTCTCTGCTGCTTTATGACCCATTTTGAACTTCAATGAGAAAATCACTCATTTGCTTTTTGTCTAACATTTTCATAGTCCAAAATAAACAAGTAATATGTCATTAGCAAAACCATAGTGAGAAATGCCCATTAAAATGATATATAACATAGCCACATTTTAGAGTGTATTCCAATATCAAATGGCAAATTCCAACAATGCAAAAACCACAATTACTTTTGCACTCACCTAGTAGCACAAAGTAACCCTTATTTCCTGCTGTGGGTTTTCTGGTAAGCCTGTAGTCCCTGAGGGTAGGCTTGGTACCTGCATGCATAATCCTTAGGCAATATTGTTATGTGGACATGGAGCTTCGGATGCTTGAGTTGTGTGGGGTTAGTGGAAGCAAGATACAGGTAACAGCTTTAACAGCTCAAGTGGTTTTTTGTGATCTGGGGCTTTCTAGATAAGCATTTTAAAGCTGATCTAAGAGGGTAGAAGAGGGGGAATATGGTGAGCCTACTTCCCAGCACCCCTGAATCCATTAACTTTGGTCAGTAGGTAGCTGTGGCAATTGTGGTTTCTTTGCTTTGAAGAATGTCATGAATGTAGGACTGTATAGGCCCTAGAAGATGTAGGGTCCTACTCCTTGAACTTTTCATATTAGGCTTAGGCCTCCTTGCATATTACATTTCAACCATATGGTATTCATTGTTAGTTGGCCCATCCCAGTATTCGTACCCAATCACTATTGCCTGTCTTCAAAGAGGCTGTGAAAGCTGAACACAGGTTCCGTCTAACCTCAATAGGAGGGTGAGAGCATAAGAGCTAATGTGACATAAACATCTCTACTGAAGGGCTTCTGGAAAGATTTCCTCTATAACTGGAGCCACATATCTAATTATTCCTGAAATGTCCATGTGACATCTGTGGGTCAGCAGCCATCTTGGGCCTTAGGTACAAGCATGTTGACAGTCAACATTCTGGAGACTAGGATAGGAAAGGACCTGGGTCCCTGATGACATCACTGAGCCACAGGACTCAGAAATGACTTACCACCTGAATTGCTATATGTGGGAAATGACCCTCAATTTACTTCAGCCCAAACTGGTATCCTGTATAAAAACAACTGAATTAACTGAAAAATCACTCTGAAACAGACTCAATTCTTAAACCTCTGCTTACTTTCATCTACCAAAAATGTTTCTATAAAGGGCAAAAGGAGAAACAGGATTAAGTTCCTAGCTTTAATGCCATTAAGAAAGCTGTCCTCCTGGCTAAACTTAAATATGAAAGGCAAGTGAGCAGCATAACCTAATATGCCTACATCTTAAAGCAGACAAACATGTTAACTTTATTTCTCTGTTAAAACAACCTCAACTTGTGAGCCCAGTTAAATTCAGTTAGGTACTTGAGTCCCTGGGTTAACACTTACTTTTCTGATATGCTCAGTCAGCTCAGATTTCACTCCTGCTTAGTTTGAATTCTCTAGAAAGGAGACTCAGACAAGAATTAGGGTACAAGTAACTTATTGCAGGTGATTCTAAGAATAAATGAGAGAGGGAATGTAGGTAAACCAATGAAAGTGTTAGTGAGCAGGTAAGCCTGGTGAGCAACTGGGGCTAATTCTGCTGAGGATCCCCTGGGACAATCCTGAGGACTGGTCTATGTGGACTCCTGCGGTGAGCCGCTCACTCCTGCTCCTCACTGGCTGAGGACTCTTCCTGGGGATGAACTCTTAGCATTGTTGGCCTGCTCTGTATGTAGGCAAGCATGTTCCTGTGGCAGGAGAACATGGGCAGAGACAGCCATAGAACACACCATGTGGATGTGTCTGCATGGGACCTCTGGGTGGCCTCAGCAAATATGCAAGAGGAGCTGAGTGATTCTACCTGACTCACCTAGATCCACATGTACCCCCATACTGAGTTCACTATGTCTTATCTTAATGGGTCACCATCTTGAAGAATTGCCCATTACAAAGAATCTTCTGAAGCTTCTTCCTATGTGTTTGACTTTCCTTCTCAAGTCATAAAATCTCAGCGTTAGTAATATATAAGATTTGGCTACCTGGTCTACCTGTGCAGGGGTACTGTGCTGTTTTTGTCATTTATACTTCCTGGGCATGTGCTCATGACTTTTTTGCAGAGGGGATGGGGCAGGGCAGGAACAGTCAGAAAAACCTCTCTAGGAGGAGTGAATAGACGTTCTGGAGAAAACGGTTCTACTAAAGGCCTTCTGTGCTTGGCCTCCATTTCAAGCAGATCCTTGGGTGGAGGTGAACCTTGGGAAACTCATCAGGGCATGGTCTTGGGCTCTGTACCTGTGAAAGGAAAGGAAGCAGGACCGGGCAGAGGGAGGAGCTGAGCTGTGATGCAGCCTCCACAGAAGCCATGGCCAACCCTGTGAGGGAGCTGTGAAGCCAAGTTGACCTTTAGAGCTGACCTGAGTTGGGATAAGAGGTCTGCAGTTTTATAGTCAGGCTGACAAGAACTGTATGGCAGCCACCCAGGAAGGGATGTGGCCTTGGGTGAGATTCTCTTCAACTGAGCTTAGCCTAGGAGGGGCTAACAGACTCCTAGGGCATCCAGTAGCTGAGAACAAATCCTTTGTACCTGAAGGGGGAAATGGGTGCTGCCTCTTGGCATCCATCATGGCAATAGTTCCTACGCAGCAGTATAAAATAACAAAATCACTCCCAAAAAGTGACCAACCTCATATGCTGTTACAATGTTCCTTTATCATGCCTCAAAAGAGCAAGCAGGACACATCAGAACTGCTATAGTATAAATTTCAATATATTCTTGTGTTTTGAAGTAGTCAGCTCTGATTTGAGCATTCTGCAATTCTGGCTGAGTTTCAAAGTGAAGAGGCCCGTGGGCTGAGGATCTTTCAGAGGGAGTACTGAGGCTGTAGACTGTTCTTTCCTGTCATTGTCTCCTGGCATGAACACCATTTCTAAATGAGATGTGGACATTTGACTGTCTAGAAGGATGCTGTCCAGTGTATTCCAAAGAATGGGCTCATTAGAGCAAGATTCTGAATCCTGCACGTTTACAACAGTTTCTGGTCTGATTCTTGAAGGTCCATTCTGGTAGATCTTTGGGTCATGTTTCCCTTGAGAGTGATTGGTGTTGCTTCACTGTCTCCCAGTGGTGGTGTGTTGAAGTTGATTAGAGTTGATTTGGTTTCTTAAATTGTCACTGAACTTTCCCTACTTTGAAGTCTAGTATATTTGTTTGGCCATTATGAAAAGGCAGGAATATGGTGTTTCTGATGCTGACTGAATAATTGCCACGTTGGGTCTGCCCAAATGGTGAGAACCATAGCAGGCAGGAGATGGATAGAAGAAACAAGGTGAATATAACAGTAAGTGGGAAAAATCAAAATGTGTTTTCTTCTGCTAATTAGAACACCACTTGCTTGGCCCCTCAAACCACATCAGATCAGATGCCAAAGAGTGAACCCTATAGAAGGAATGAAAAGAATTAGAAGCAATAATTAGATCTTATATGTACTTTACATGTAAGAATCTAAACAAATTTGGACAGAATATTGTTTGTTATAACGTGATAAAACTAATTATTCTCTCATTGGGATCTGAGAGAAAGATCAGGTATTGTGGGAAAAGCCAAGGACCCCTGTTCTCCAGGTACGTCAACATAGTGTAAGAAGTTTGTGACAGTCTTGCATGAGATGAGGCAGTTCCTTCACTGAAGCAGGTTAAAGAATCATGGGCATCACCACCATGAAGAATGGGGTTAGAACATCTGCCTACTTGGTGGTCAGGGAGAAGTTGTCCTTCCTTGGTCTAAGTGGATGAGAGGAACTGACTGCAGCTGTACCCTTGGCCCTCAGGGTACAGAGCATATTCCTAGTGAACAGATTGGAGCATGGAGGTGGAGTCATTGACTACGACCTATTTCTGATTTCTAGTTCCCCTTATTTCCACCTGAGCTGCTGCTAACCCTTGTATTTAGTCCTGTCCATTATCTTGACTATCAAGGATCTTTGGGTAGACATGGATCTACCAGTTTTGGAGCAGGAAATAAAATGCAGTTGTTGGAGGCTTCATCACTTTGATCTCATGTCTACTCAACCTGATTTGAGCCTGTAATCTCATTTCTTTGCACCCAATTGTTGGCTCCTGGACTAAGTCTGCTTAGATTGTATTTGGCATAAGGCAGAGACTTGCTGCGAATTAAATTGTGTGAAGCTCTATCAGAGGCACATGCCTTTACATGGAAGCTAGGGGGAATATAAGGGTCTTGCTGGGTTCAAAGGCCTTTAACCTGGGTTGAAGTGGGGGGAATTAGTTCTTGGGTTGGGCTGGGTCCTATGAGAAGTAAATGTTAAGGCAGGATTGGACATGTAGAAACTTACCGGAGAAGATGTTTGTGAGAAAAGGGAAGTGCAAGAGAGCCTTTATTCTCCAAAGTAGAGAAGGAAGTCAGGTCAATATGATGCTTCAAATTACAGTGATGTTATACAAGAGTTTGGGGTAGGCCAAAAGAAGTGGTTGAATCAAAGATGTTTGAGAGGGGTCTCACATCCTGCAGAAATAGATTGGCCTTAGTATGCTTCCCATGTCACGTTACCTGGCCTGTCAGTCAATGATACTCCCCTTTATAGGTGTCTAAGTAGACCTTTCTCTGTGGTCATTAGAGCTCTTGGGAAAAGCCTATGATTTGGGTGCAGATTTCAGGAACACCCAAAGATGGTTTTAGAACCTACTTATGTCTTAGGTAGGGCATGGATTTTCATATTGCTAGTCTAGATTCCACAGGGTGAAGGTAATCAGCTGCTGAAATGGCTTCTGATCTCACTAGCACTCAGCATTGGGAAATCTTACTGACTACCAAAATGCCTGAGCTGTGTTGTGGGTTTCAGCTCAGCAAGTCTTTTGTAAAACCTGGTCAAGTGGCCTAATACATGGTTGGGAAACTGACTGGAGAAGCAATGGAATCTTTTTTTCCTGAAGGTTTTGCAGAATCTATTAAGGTTGCTCCTCTAATGTGGACAGTGAGAGGAAAGAGTACCCTTGGATACTTCAATATGCCCACAAGCTGCTTGGCTCCCTAAGGAGCTGTTTAAGTATCACCCGTGTTGTAGTCTCAGATCAGAAAGCTGAAGGTTAAAATTTGAGTAGGAAAATCAATGCCATGAGGCTAGATATTTCCTGGAATTTCTTGCACTTTTTTTTTTTTTAAACCAGGCATGCTGTGTTGCTAAGTCTCAAGGGTGGGTGGTAATATTGAAAGTTAGACTTGAGATTATCTAGTGAGAACTCCTCAATGAGCAAGGTGGCATAAAATCAGACGGCTAATGACTCTATTCTGGGCTTGAATCTTACGGGAGACATTTGTAGATGCTTCAACATTTATCCCCATATTAGCCAACGGTACCCCAGTTTCTTCTGGAGAGGTCATCTATTCCTCATCTGCCTCTATTTTTGGTCATGCTCAGGCATAGGTCTGACTCCAGCTTATTAGGGTTTCCCATTTCCCTACCCACAAACCCATGACTGCAGAGACTCAGGCCCTTCTTCCTCAGCAGAAACTCAAAAGCAGTGCTAGTGATATGAAATGCCATTCATCTGGAGTTGCTGGAGTAGATGTTGCATCACCAACTGATCCTCACCCTTTCCTTCCTCCAACATCCATGCCTTTGACCTTTAGCTATTACCTGAGCTGAGCGTTGGTGCATACCTGGTACCATGACCCAACCCTTCATCCTAAAATACTCAAACCACTAGTAAAAATACTCAGCAGCCCTAGCTTAAAGAGCATGTCTGAATTACAATGGGGCAATGAAGTGTAAGGAGATATCCAATGATATCACTTAGATTCCATTTATAGTTTTACCTGCTCTCATGATGCAAAATTACCCCAGCTTCCTCCTGCTGATCAGTTATCCCTATAGCAAGGATGACTCAAAGCAACCCAGTGGATCAGGTGATGGAAAAAGGGACCAATGTTGCTTATATCTCATGGTTCTAGGGCCCACATAGTCTTTTTTTGGGGGATACGGTACGACACATAAATGACTCTGTAGATACTAGATCAAGGAGGGCAGCTCAAACTTTCAGAATATCTACTTGGATGGTTCTACTATACTCCCTGAAGGTCATCTCAAAGTTCTTCAAGGCAGCTTCTGAATGCTATCATGTAAGACAACTAGTGGACCCCAAATCATAGGGCCGTTCAGTACTTCTTTTTCCTGTGATATGAATCCACTTGTCAGATGCCTTGCTGTGTGGAACTGCCTATCTGGGTGGAACGTGGCAGAGGCCCCCAGACAGTGATAGGAGTTGAAGTTCTGCCAGCAGGAAAGAAATCCCTAAGATCAGATATCTAAGTCTATAAGATCAAGATCCTGCCTCTTCTGGTATAGAAGGAGCTTAATGTAATCAAATCACTACTAAATGGCATTTGATCTCCTTAAATAGTGCTCCACTAGGTGGGGGGGTTGGGCGGGCATGGTGGCTCAGCTTGGTCTATGGTAGATGGGCTGGGCATTTAGAGAACAACAGTAGTTAGATTGTTTTAGGAAACTGACAGTCCATGTTGTTGCACCCCCATGTAGCCTCTCAGTCAGCCACTGTGATCACTGTAGTCATCTGCCTATTGGCTGACGAAGCTTGGCTGTCAAGTGGCAGGCCCATTTTTCCAGTTTGAATGTTGCTGCTTTGTAGTAGGTCTTTAGATAGATGAACATCTGTGTCACACATGTGCCTTTTTATAGACTTTTTGTTATACTTAAAGTTCTAGGGTACATGTGCACAACCTGCAGGTTTGTTACATAGGTATACATGGTTTGCTGCACTCAACAACTCATCATTTACATTAGGTATTTCTCCTAATGCTATCCCTCCCCCAGTCCCACACCCCTCAACAGGCCCCAGTTTGTGATGTTCCCCACCCTGTGTCCAAGTGTTCTCATTGTTCAATTTCCACCTATGAGGGAGAACATGTGTTTGGTTTTCTGTCCTTGTGATAGTTTGCTGAGAATGATGGTGTCCAGCTTCATCCACGTCCCTGCAAAGGACATGAACTCATCCTTTTTTATGGCTGCATATTATTCTATGGTGTGTATGTGCCACATTTTCTTAATCTATATCACTGATGGACATTTGGGTTGGTTCCAAGTCCTTGCTATTGTGAATAGTGCTGCAATAAACATATGTGTGCATGTGTCCTTATAGTAGCATGATTTATAATATTTTGGGTACATACCCAGTAATAAGATCACTGGGTCAAATGGTATTTCTAGTTCTACATCCTTGAGGAATCACCACACTGTCTTCCACAATGGTTGAACTAATTTACACTCCCACCAACAGTGTAAAAATATTCCTATTTCTCCACATCCTCTCCAGCATCTGTTGTTTCCTGACTTTTTAATGGTCGCCATTCTAACTGGTGTGAGATGGTATCTCATTGTGGTTTTGATTTGCATTTCTCTGAGCAGTGATGATCATTTTTTCATGTGTCTGTTGCTGCATAAATGTCTTCTTTTGAGAAATGTCTGTTCATATCCTTTGCCCACTTTTTGATGGGTTTTTTTTCTTGTAAATTTGTTTAAGTTCTTTGTAGATTCTGGATATTAGCCCTTCGTCAGATGGGTAGATTGCAAAAATTTTCTCCCATTCTGTAGGTTGCCTGTTCAATCTGATAGTAGTTTCTTTTCCTGTGCAGAAGCTCTTTAGTTTAATTAGATCTCATTTGTTAATTTTGGCTTTTGTTGCCATTGCTTTTGGTGTTTGTCATGAAGTCCTTGCCCCTGCCTGTGTCCTGAATGGTATTGCCTAGGTTTTCTTCTAGGGCTTTTATGGTTTTAGGTCTAACATTTAAGTCTTTAATCCATCTTGAACTAATTTTTGTATAAGGTGTAAGGAAGGGATCCAGTTTCAGCTTTCTACATATGGCTAGCCAGTTTTCCCAGCACCGTTTATTAAATAGGGAATCCTTTCCCCATTGCTTGTTTTTCTCAGGTTTGTCAAAGATCAGATGGTTGTAGATGTGTGGTGTTATTTCTGAGGGCTCTGTTATGTTCCATTGGTCTATATCTCTGTTTTGGTACCAGTACCATGATGTTTTGGTTACTGTAGCCTTGTAGTATAGTTTGAAGTCAGGTAGTGTGATGTCTCCAGCTTTGTTCTTTTGACTTAGGATTGACCTGGCAATGTGGGCTCTTTTTTGGTTCCATATGAACTTTAAAGTAGTTTTTTCCAATTCTGAGAAGAAAGTCATTGGTAGGTTGATGGGGATGGCATTGAATCTATAAGTTACCTTGGGCAATATGGACATTTTCATGATATTGATTCTTCATATCCATGAGCATGGAATGTTCTTCTATTTGTTTCCTTTTTTATTTCATTGAGCAGTGGTTTGTAGTTCTCCTTGAAGAGATCCTTTACATCCCTTGTAAGTTGGATTCCTAGGTATTTTATTCTCTTTGAAGCAATTGTGAATGGGAGTTCACTCATGATTTGGCTCTCTGTTACTGGTGTATAGGAATGCTTGTGATTTTTGCACATTGATTTTGTATCCTGAGACTTTGCTGAAGTTGCTTATCAGCTTAAGATTTTGGGCTGAGACAATGGGCTTTCCTAAATATACAATCATGTCATCTGCAAACAGGGACAATTTGACTTCCTCTTTCCCTAATTGAATACCCCTTATTTCTTTCTCCTGCCTGATTGCCCTGGCCAGAACTTCCAACACTATGTTGAATAGGAGTGGTGAGAGAGGGCATCCCTGTCTTGTGCCAGTTTTCAAAGGGAATGCTTCCAGTTTTTGCCCATTCAGTGTGATATTGGCTGTAGGTTTGTCATGAATAGCTCTTATTATTTTGAGATACATCCCATCAATACCTACTTTATTGAGTTTTTAGCATGAAGGGCTGTTAAATGTTGTCAGAGGTCTTTTCTGCATCTATTGAGATAATCACGTGGTTTTTATCTTTGGTTCTGTTTATATGATGGATTACATTACATTCATTGATTTGCGTATGTTGAACAAGACTTGCATCCCAGGGATGAAGCCAAGTTGATCACAGTGGATAAGCTTTTTGATGTGCTGCTGGATTCAGTTTGCCAGTATTTTATTGAAGATTTTTGCATCAATGTTCATCAGGGATATTGGTCTAAAATTTTTTTTGTTGTTGTGTCTCTGCCAGGCTTTGATATCAGGATGATGCTGGCCTCATAAAATGAGTTAGGGAGGATTCCCTCTTTTTCTATTGATTGGAATAGTTTCAGAAGGAATGGTACTAGCTCCTCTTTGTACCTGTGGTAGAATTGGGCTGTGAATCCATCTGGTCCTGGAATTTGGTTTGTTGGTAGGCTATTATTGCCTCAATTTCAGAGCCTGTTATTGTTCTATTCAGGGATTCAACTTCTTCCTGGTTTAGTCTTGGGAGGGTGTATGTGTCCAGGAATTTATCCATTTCTAGATTTTCTAGTTCATTTGTGTAGATTGCTTATAATATTCGTTGATGGTAGTTTGTATTTCTGTGGGATTGGTAGTGAGAATCCGCTTTATCATTTTTTGTTGTGTCTATTTGATTCTTCTCTCTTTTCTTCCTTATTAGTCTTGCTAGAAGTCTATCAATTTTGTGGATCTTTTCAAAAAACCAGCTCCTGGATTCATTGATTTTTTTTTTTGAAGGGTTTTTTGTGTCTCTATCTCCTTCAGTTCTGCTCTGATCTTAGTTATTTCTTGCCTTCTGCTAGCTTTTGAATGTGTTTGATCTTGCTTCTCTAGTTCTTTTAATTGTGATGTTAGGGTGTGAATTTTAAATCTTTACTGCTTTCCCTTGTGGGCATTTAGTGTTATAAATTTCCCTCTACACACTGCTTTAAATGTGTCACAGAGATTCTGGTATGTTGTGTCTTTGCTGTCATAGGTTTCAAAGAACATCTTTATTTCTGTCTTCCTTTTGTTATGTACCCAGTAGTCATTCAGAGCAGGTTGTTCAGTTTCCATGTAGTTGAGTGTTTTGAGTGAGTTTCTTAATCCTGAGTTCTAATTTGACTGCCCTGTGGTCTGAGAGACAGTTTATTATAATTTCTGTTCTTTTACATTTGCTGAGGAGTGCTTTACTTCCAACTATGTGGTAAATTTTGGAATAAGTGCAATGTGATGTTGAGAAGAATGTATATTCTGTTGATTTGGGGTGGAGAGTTCTGTAGATGTCTATTAGGTCTGCTTGGTGCAGAGCTGAGTTGAATTGCTGGATATCCTTTTAACTTTCTGTGTTGTTGATCTGTCTAATGTTGACAGTGGGGTATTAAAAGTCTCCCATTATTATTGTGTAGGAGTCTAAGTGTCTTTGTAGGTCTCTCAGGGCTTGCTTTATGAATCTGGGTGCTCCTGTATTTGGTGCATATATATTTAGAATAGTTAGCTCTCCTTGTTGAATTGATCCCTTTACCATTATGTAATGGCCTTCTTTGTCTCTTTTGCTCTTTGTTGGTTTAAAGTCTGTTTTATCAGCGACTAGGATTGCAACCCCTGCTTTTTTTTTTGCTTTCCATTTGCTTGGTAGCTCCTCCTCCATCCCTTTATTTTCAGTCTATGTATGTCTCTGCACGTGAGATGGGTCTCCTAAATACAGCACATTGATGGGTCTTGACTCCTTATTGGACTTGCCAGTCTGTGACTTTTAATTGGGGCATTTAGCCCACTTAGATTTAAGGTTAATGTTGTTATGTGTGAATTTGATCCTGTCATTATGATGTTTGCTGGTTATTTTTCTCATTAGTTGATGCAGTTTCTTCCTAGCATCGATGGTCTTTGCAGTTTGGATGCTTTTGCAGTGGCTGGTACCTGTTGTTCCTTTCCATGTTTAGTGCTTCCTTCAGGAGCTCTTGTAAGGCAGGCCTAGTGGTGACAAAATGTCTCAGCATTTGCTTGTCTGTAAAGAATTTTATTTCTCCTTCACTTATGAAGCTTAGTTTGGCTGGATGTGAAATTCTGGGTTGAAAATTCTTTTAAGAATGTTGAATATTGCCCCCTACTCTCTTCTGGCTTGTAGAGTTTCTGCCAAGAGATCTGCTGTTAGTCTGGGCTTCCCTTTGTGGGTAATCTGACCATTCTCTCTGGCTGCCCTTAATATTTTTCCTTCATTTCAACTTTGGTGAATCTGACAATTATGTGTCTTGGTGTTGCTCTTCTCAAGGAGTATCTTTGTGGAGTTCTCTGTATTTCCTGAATTTTGAATGTTGACCTGCCTTGCTAGGTTGGGGAAGTTCTCCTGGGTAATATCCTGAAGAGTGTTTTCCAACTTGGTTCCATTCTCCCTGACAACTTTAGATACACCAATCAGGCATAGATTTGGTCTTTTCACATAGTCCCATATTTCTTGGAGGCTTTGTTCATTTCTTTTCACTCTGTTTTTTCTAAACTTCTCTTCTCACTTCATTTCACTCATTTGATCTTCAATCACTGATACCCTTTCTTCCAGTTGATTGAATTGGCTACTGAAGCTCATGCGTTTGTCATGTAGTTCTCTTGCCATGATTTTTAGCTCCAGCAGGTCATTTAAGGTCTTCTCTATGCTGTTTGTTCTAGTTAACCATTCATCTAAAATCTTTTTTCAATGTTTTTAGCTTCTTTGTGATGGGTTCAAACATCCTCCTTCAGCTTGGAGAAGTTTTGTTATTACCGATTGTCTGAAGCCTTCTTCTCTCATCTTTTCAAAGTCATTCTCCGTCCAGCTTTTTTCAGTTGCTGGCAAAGAGCTGCCTTCCTTTGGAGGAGAAAAGGTGCTCGATTTTTAGAATTTTCAGCTTTTCTGCTCTGGTTTCTCCTCATCTTTGTAGTTTTATCTATCTTTGTTCTTTGATGATGGTGACATACAGATAGGGTTTTGGTGTGGATGTCCTTTCTGTTTGTTAGTTTTCTTTCTAACAGTCAGGATCCTCAGCTGAAGGTCTGTTGGAGTTTGCTGGAGGTCCATTCCAGACCCTGTTTGCCTGGGTATCACCTGCGGAGGCTGCAGAACAGCAACTATTGCAGATTGGCAAATGTTGCTGCCTGATCCTTCCTCTGGAAGCTTTGTCTCAGAGGGGCACCCAACTGTGTGAGGTGTCAGTCGGCCCCTACTGGGAGGTGTCTGCCAGTTGGCTACTCGGGGGTCAGGGACCCACTTGAGGAGGCAGTCTATCCGTTCTCAGATCTCAAACCCCATGCTGGGAGAACCACTGCTCTCTTCAAAGCTGTCAGACAAGGACGTTTACATCTGCAGAAGTTTCTGCTGCCTTTTGTTCAGCTATGCCCTGCCTCCAGAGGTGGCCTCTACAGAGGCAGGCAGGCCTTCTTGAGCTGTGGTGGGCTCCACCCAGTTCAAGCTTCCTGGCCACTTTGTTTACCTACTCAAGCCTCAGCAATGGCAGACGCCCCTCCCCCAGCCTCACTGCTGCCTTGCAATTTGATCTCAGACTGCTGTGCTAGTGGTGAGCAAGGCTCCGTGGGTGTGGGGCCCTCCAAGCCAGGCATGGGATATAATCTTCTGGCGTGCCGTTTGCTAAGACCATTGGAAAAGTGCAGTAGTAAGGTGGGAGTGTCCTGATTTTCCAGGTACCATCTGTCACAGCTTCCCTTGTCTAGGAAAGGGAATTTCCCAACCCCTTGCACTTCCCGGGTGAGGTGATGCCCCACCCTGCTTCGGCTCACACTCTGTGGACTGCACCCACTCTCTGATAAGCCCCAGTGAGATGAACCCAGTACCTCAGTTGGAAATGCAGAAATCGCCCATCCTCTGTGTCACTCATGCTGGGAGCCGTAGATTGGAGCTGTTGCTATTCAGTCATCTTGGAACCAACTCTGTCAGCTGATTATTTTGCTCATAAGTTGATGCAGTTTCTTCCTAGCATTGATGATCTTTACAATTTGGCATGTTTTTGCAGCGGCTGATACTGGTTGTTCCCTTCCATGTTTAGTGCTTCCTTCAGGAGCTCCTGTAAGGCAGGCCTGGTGGTGACAAAATCTCTCAGCATTTGCTTGTCTGTAAATAATTTTATTTCTCCTTCACTTATGAAGCTTAGTTTGGCTGGATATGAAATTCTGGCTTGAAAATTCTTTAAGAATGTTGAATACTGGTCCCCACTCTTTTCTGGCTTGTAAGGTTTCTGCCAATAGATCTGCTGTTAGTCTGATGGGCTTCCCTTTGTGGGTACCCCGACCTTTCTCTCTGGCTGCCCTTAACATTTTTTTCCTTCATTTCAACCTTGGTGAATCTGACAATTATGTGTCTCCTGGAGTTGCTCTTCTCAAGGAGTATTTTTGTGGTGTTCTTTGTATTTCCTGAAGTTGAATGTTGGCCTGCCTTGCTAGGTTGGGGAAGTTCTCCTGGGTAATATCCTAAAGAGTGTTTTCCAATTTGGTTCCATTCTCCCCATCACTTTCAGGTACACCAATCAAATGTAGATTTGGTCTTTTCATTTAGTCCCATATTTCTTGGAGGCTTTGTTTCTCTTTACTCTTTTTTCTCTAGCCTTGTCTTCTCACTTTATTTAATTAATTTGATCTTCAATCACTGATATCCTTTCTTCCACTTGATTGAATCAGCTATTGAAGCTTATTCATGCATCACGAAGTTCTCGTGCCATGGTTTTCAGCTCCATCAGGTCATTTAAGCTCTTCTATACATTGTTTATTCTAGTTAGCCATTCTTCTAACCTTTTTTCAAGGTTTTTAGCTTCCTTGTGATGGGTTTGAACATGCTCCTTTTGCTCAGAGAAGTTTATTTCCGACCTTCTGAAGCCTATTTCTGTCAACTTGTCAAAGTCATTCTCTGCCCAGCTTTGCTCCGTTGCTGGTGAGGAGCTGCGATCCTTTGGAGAAGAGGTGCTCTGGTTTTTAGAATTTTCAGCTTTTCTGCTCTGGTTTCTCCCCATCTTTGTAGTTTTATCTACTTTTGGTCTTTGATGTCAGTGACCTACAGATGGGGTTTTAGTGTGGATGTCCTTTTTGTTGATGTTGATGATATTCCTTTCTGTTAGTTTTCCTTCTAACAGTCAGGTTCCTTAGCTGCATGTCTGTTGGAGTTTGCTGGAGGTCCACTCCAGACACTGTTTGCCTGAGTATTAACAGTGGAGGCTGCACAACAGCAAGTAGTGCACAACAGCAAGTACTGCAGCCTGATCTGTCCTCTGGAAGCTTCATCCCAGAGAGGCACCCACCTGTATGAGGTGTCTGTCTGCCCCTACTGGGCAGTGTCTCCCAGTTAGGCTACACACGGTCAGGGACCCACCTGAGGAGGCAGTCTGTTGGTTCTCAGAGCTCAAACGCCTTGCGGGGACCACCACTGCTCTCTTTGGTGCTGTCAGACAGGGACATTTAAGTCTCGAAGTTTCTCCTGCCTTTTGTTCAGCTATGCACTGCCCACAGAGGTGGAAGCTATAGTGGCAGTAGGCATTGCTAAGCTGCAGTGGGCTCTGCCCAGTTTGAGCTTCCTAGCAGCTTTGTTTACCTACTCAAGCCTCAGCAATAGTGGATGCCCCTCCCCACACAAGGCTGCAGCCTTGCAGGTCCATCTGACTGCTGCACTAGCAGTGAGCAAGGCTCTGTGTGTGTGGGACCTGCTGAGCCAGGCACGGGAGAGAATCTCCTGGTCGGCCAGTTGCTAAGACTGTTAGAAAAGTGCACTATTTGGGTGAAAGTGTCCCATTTTTCCAGGTACAGTCTGTCATGGCTTCCCTTGGCTAGGAAAGGGAAATCCCCTGACCCCTTGCACTTCCCAGGTGAGGCCACGCCCCACCCTGCTTCGGCTCATCCTTCATGGGCTACACCCACTGTCCAACTAGTTGCAATGAGATGAGCTAAGTACCTTAGTTGGAAATGCCAGAATCACCTGTCGTCTGCATTGATGATACTGGGAGCTGCAGACTGGAGCTCTTCCTATTTGGCCATCTTGGAACAGAACTCAGACTGACTTTCTAGGCCACTGACCCGATGGGCAGGCCATTGGGTTCTGCCAGAGATGAGCATATATTCTCATCTTAGGCCACTCCTTATTCCAGAAAAATAGATTATTAAAACAGCTAGAGATGTCAATTACTTGCCCTACATAGTGGGCCAGAGAGGCTTATCAAGGATGCCACAAACATAATATATAGCCAAGCTGCTTTGCAATTGAAAATCATGTCTTAAGCCAACACTTGGGACATAAGTTGGTCTCTTTCCTAATCTCAAAACTGCATTAGTGATGCTGACAGAGGCTTTAAACTCCTGAAATATCTACACTTGTGGCTGAGGATATACCTGTCTTTTGTGCCTGTGCCCTTCTGATAAAGCAGTGAGGAAGGTCTGTTATTTAGCAAAGAGCATATTTTTGAAAAAAGTTTGATTTGATAATGACTTTGTTAAAGAGATTTGATCACTTACAGCAGCAACTGATATATGCAAATCACTTACTAGGGCAAGCTGAAAACTGGCTATGGGGTATTCTGGGTCCCAGTCAGTAATACTTAAGGCTTCTGGCAAATGTCACTCTACAAAAGGCCAGGGAGTGAGAAATGGGTGATGATGATAGTTTGGGGGAGAGGAGTTGGTGGCAAGGATCTTTTTGTCCAGTAGGTAGATTGTGATTTAAAAGTGTTTGACAAATTGTAATGAAATGTCCTCATTGTCTTCAGGATGGGGTTGAAATCCATGGTTTTTGGGCCTTAGATTTTTGTAGTTTTTTAAGTTGTATGAAAGTTGATCTTACCAATTGTCTAACAAAAATGTATTCCAAAGCTAAGAACAACTCTACAAGAGGTATATAGAAACAGCTCTGGGCATGGAGGTCATGCAACATTCCTGCCTTTATAGCCTCTTGGAGGTTAGTTGTTAATCTGCATACAGAGTTGGAAATCTGTTAATACAACATCCTAGAGCACAGGCAGCCAGTGATTCTGAGTGATGAAGGGCCTGATTCCACTTAGCTACAGAATTGCCTTGACATTCAAGGGGGAGCTTCCATGAACCATTTCTGGTGCTACAGACTGTGGAATGGAGTATGGATGTTACTTCTCTGGCAAAACTATATTCTATACTTGACTCTCAAATGGATCAACTGTTACATGTGGGTCAGGCTCAGGAAGAAAGGGTTACAGAGCCTTGGCCTGGTGAAAAGTTGACTGGCACCTGCCAGTCTTTATAAAGCATGGGGAAGTAAAATGCATCTACCCATTCAGCTCAGTAAAGCACTGCTCTTTACTTATAGCAGTCTCCTATTAGAAGCTCTTCCTTCCTATTACCGACATTCAGGAACTCAACTGATCCCAACTGGTAAAAAATCAGTCTAGAAATGCACATGAAAGCAAGTCCTGCACCTAAAGGCTAGAAGGCACTTTTGTAGGTCTCTTCACTGGCTTGTTTGACCAGATAGGTCAAAAAAAGTTGATCAGGATATTTGGGCTTTCCTTCCTCTGAAGGAGACACATAGTGACTCTAGGGTGTAGTATCTGAGTCCATAGGACATGGCTATTAACTGATCACTGAGTTCCTCCATGTTTTATGAGATGTGGCTGGCTCTGAGCACCTATCCCTTTTGAATAAAGCAGTCTTGGGAGTGTGTACAGTGATACACAAGCTTGCTTTCACATCTGAATGTACCTGAGTGTGTCTAGTTGAAATTAAAAGCTTTTTTATTGCTGGCTTGTGGCCTCATACATGCAGATGCCAAAAAGGAATTGAATGTTTGAGTTTTGGGAGGAGAAAGTTCTGTGAGGGATACAGGGGAGGAAGCTGGAAAGATCTGGGAGCAGATCCACTTATAATGCAGGTCAGGCCCTGTGAAGGAAAATACTGGATAGGAAGTAGCTTAGACTGAGGTGATACTAAGTGCCTTGGCAAGGCCGATGGCAAATACTAGAGCCCAGATTGCCCATTAGAGGAGTGGTGAGTGTCCTAAATAGGACGGCCTTAGCATCCCAGCTGCACCGGGCCTCAGTTGGAAACGACCACACATGGGATGTATGGCATTCTAATGGCTCCACAGGTGGCCACTGTGCTGCACAGGTACACTTATCTGTACAAGTTGACAGAAGTGACTGTCCCACAGGCTCCTGTTCTTGAGGGGAAACTGAGGAAAGATGGTGGGATGCACTGTGGCTCCTGTGGCTGGAGTTGATCTTGGGTCAGAATTGAAACTCATTCTCTGCCACCTCCTGGTAATTATGCAACAATGCAATTGTTGACATCCTCATCACTTTGATCTCTACAAACTGATTCGAGCCTCACTCTTATAATCTGGATGATTCTTCTTGTACTCATGTGTGGGCTTCCAGGCTAGGTCTGCTTGGATTGTATTTCAGTATAAGGCAGAGACTTGGTTAGAAATGAACTGAACATAAGACTGCCTCCATCAGAGGCAGGTACCTAAACATGGAGTTTTAAACGAAGTATAAGGGCCTTTCTGGGTTCTGGGGTCTTGAGTCAGGGTTGGGGGAAAACTAACGAGTTGTTGGTCCTGTGAGAACCCAATACTGAGGCAGGATTGTACATGTAGGAACTTACTGGAAGGCAGCTATGCTCACCAGTGTACCACCTAAGCTGCAAGTACTTATTTCATGTTCTGTCAGCCAACCCACTACCTGGAGTTGCCCCAAAAGCAACAGCTGGGGAGTTCACTCATGGGACTTGCCCACCATCCCAAGATGGGGCCAGCTGGGAATCCAAATGCACTAAATGCCAGGGGGATAAATCTAAAACACCTACCAGGAAGCTTGCTTACAAAATGCAGGGATCCTTGTGGATAGTGAAAGGGTATCTTGGGTATGTCCCCAATGAGTGGGACAGGTTAGTGTTTTGAGTCTTCAGAATTTGACTAGGCATGGGGCTAGCCTTTACGTGTTAATCAACACGCTTGATGCAACAGCCTAAACAAGTTCGTCAGTGTCTGAGAATATTCAAGGACCCTGGCTTTGGTTCAAGCTTGGGAATACATGCAGCTGGCCAAGGTATTCTGTATCTGTTAGTCTGTCTGTTCTTTCTGTTGCAATAGATGCCTGTGAGAAAACAGGAGCTGCAGGAGAGCCTTCATCCCACAAAAAGAGGTTCTCTATAGAAGCCTCATGTGGCAGTGAAGTTACAGAACAGTTCTGGGTAGACTGGTAAATCTGAATCCAGGTTGATACAGAAGGGTGAAAAAAGCACTGTAAACTCACACTGATCCTACACTAGGTTTATGTCTTACAGCAGACACTTTTCAGATGCTGTCTCAACATTTGTTTCCATATTGTCAGCCAAATGACCACTGACTTTGTTTTGGAGATTATTTCATATACTGTTTATATCCTTGGTCATTCTCAGCCATAGGTCTGGATGACTTGAGTATATTAGGGCATCCCATTTCCCTGCCTACATTCCCATGACTACCATAGATTGTGAAGGGATGGGCATACTATCAAGATGGGCATGCCACTAAAACCCAAGGTGATACTGCTGGAATTGATTGACAATGTTTCAAGAAGAGCTTTGAAATAAATACCTGAAGTGTAGAGCAAGACCATCATGATGGGAGAGTCTGGAACTTGCCATCCAGAGGGTGGTAGTGGGGCTCTGTAGACTCCGAGCATGAATATGATATGAAGGATACAGAAGATGTAAGGAAATCTGGTTCTTGGTGAAAATGAGCCTATTGAAGTAGTCTCAGCTGGAGCCAGCACTACATTTATATTCTTGAGTCAATTAATTTCCTTTTTAAGCCAGTGCAGTTGGGTGTTGGTCATCTGTTATCCAAAGAATCCTAACAGTTACAGCCCAAAGAAACACCAAGAATGTGTGTATTAGAGTAAACTGGTTTATCGCTTGCAAGACTATTACTGACCTTTAGCTAATAAACAGGGGGCATTAGGTAGAACTAAGTAACACTAATGCTTTCCAGACTAAACTTGAAAATGCAGTGGGAGGAGGTAGAGTATCTCCCAAAGGGAGTTGGAAAGGGTATGCCTTGACCAACGTAACACCTACATTATCACATCCATATGCTTATACAGTTGTGTATTAAAGATATGGATATGTTCTGAGATATCAAACAATTTCATCATTATGTGCATGCCATAGAATATAGTTACACAAATCGAGATGGTACAGCTTACTACATACCTAAGTTACATGCCAAAGTCTATTGCTCCCAGGATACAAACCTGTACAGCATGTTACTGTACTGTATACTGTAAGCTATTGTGATCTGTGTCTGTATCTAAACATAGAAAATATACAATAAAAATAAGGTATTACAGGCCAGGCGCAGTGGCTCATGCTTGTAATCCTAGCACTTTGGGAGGCTGAGGTGGGTGGATTACTTTTTGAGATGAGCCTGACCAACATGGCAAAACCCCATCTCTACTTAAAAAAAAAAAAAAAAAAATCAGCTAGGCGTAGTGGTGTGCACCTGCATTCCCAGCTACTTGGGAGGCTGAGGGATGAGAATTGCTTAAACCTGGGAGGTGGAGGTTGCAGTGAGCTGAGATCGTGCCACTGCACTCCAGCCTGGGTGACAGAGCAAGACTGTCTCAAAAAAGGTATTACAATCTTAAGATAACACCATTCTATGTTTGTGGTCCATTGTTGGCCAAGACGTCGTGTGGCACATGACTAACTGCTTATAACAAAGTTTACCAGCATAGATGCCATTTTTATGGACAAGGTATTGCTTTAAGATGTCACGTATGACACCAGTTAAGAAAAGCTGTAGGCCGGGCGTGGTGGCTCACGCCTGTAATCCCAGCACCTTGGGAGGCCGAGGCAGGCGGATCACGAGGTCAGGAGATGGAGACGATGGTGAAACCCCGTCTCTAAAAATACGAAAAATTAGCTGGGCGCGGTGGCGGGCGCCTGTAGTCCCAGATACTCGGGAGGCTGAGGCAGGAGAATGGCGTGAACCTCGGAGGTGGAGCTTGCAGTGAGCCGAGATCGCGCCACTGCACTCCAGCCTTGGCGCGACAGAGTGAGACGCTGTCTCAAAAAAAAAAAAAAAAAAAAAAAAAAAAAAAAAAAAAAAGCTGTAGCCATTGCCTGTGCACTTCCATCCAGGATTTAAAGAAGGAATAAGCTTTTTTAAACAAGAGAAACTCTAGGTTGCAACAATACCTCATACATGGTGAGGTCCCACAAAATGAGGGAGCTCAAAGAAGTGGCTTAGAATGCTGGCTTATATATGGCACCCTGAACAAAGAGCAATATGATTTTAGAAAAGTGACAAGACAAAAGAAGACCTTGAGTCACTATGGGTGGCAAATGAAGGGAGGCAAATATAAAGGCTATGTTATGTAGATGGCTATGGTGCCATCTACAGGCTGATAAAGGTCTAAAGCAAACTTTGGTTAGCCTTTGTCCTTCCTGGTGCCAATGACTGAGTTTGAGTACCAGTGACCAGAAAACCCACGTGTTTTCATTTTTACCTAATGCTTTTTAACTCTAAAGTTCGGGGGGTAATGTGCAGGTTTGTTATATAGGTAAATTCATGTAACAGTGGCTTGTTGTACAGATTTAGTCACCCAGGTACTGAGCCCAGTACCCATTAGTTTTCCTGATTTTCTCCCTCTTCCCACTCTCCACATTCCAATAGGTCCCCAGTGTGTTTCCATCTGAATCCATGTATAGCTCCCACTTATAAGTGAGAATATGCAGTATTTGGTTTTCTGTCACTGTGTTAATTTGCTCAGGAAAATGGCCTCCAGCTCCATCCATGTTTCTGCAAAGGACATGATCTCATTCTTTTTATGGCTGCATAGCATTCCATGGCATATATGTACCACATTTTCTTAAGTCTGCCATTGGACATTTGGGTTGATTACATGTCTTCACTATCGTGAATAGTGCTGCAATAAATATGTACATGTATCTTTATGATTTATAATCACTTGGGTATATACCCAGTAATGGGATTACTGGGTTGAATGGTAGCTCTGATGAATCACCAGTTTTCCACAGTGGTTGAACTAATCTACACTCCAACAGTGTGTAAATGTTCCTTTTTCTCTGTAACCTTGCCAGCACCTGTTAATTTTTAACTTAATAGCCATTTTGACTGGTATGAGATGGCACCTCATTGTTTTGAAGTTTTTATTTGCATTTCTCTAATGATCAGTGATACTGAGCTTTTTTTCATATGCTTCTTGGCCACATATGTTTTCTGGAAAGTGTCCATGTCCTTTGCCCACTTTCTGATGGGGTGGTTTCTTTCCTTGTCAATTTTAAATTCTGTATAAATGCTGGATATTAGACCTTTGTCAAATGCATAGTGAGCAAATATTGTCTCCCATTCTGTAGGTTGTCTACTCCAATAGTTCTTCTAGCTGCACAGAAGTTCTTTAGTTTAATTAGATCCCACTTGTCAATTTTTGCTTTTGGTGCAATTGCCTTTGGAGTCTTTGTCATAATCTTTGCTGTACCTATGTCCAGGATGGTGTTGTCTAGGTTGTCCTCCTGGTTTTATAGTTTTGGGTTTTACATTTAAGTCCTTTAATCCATCTTGTTTTTTGTATATGGTGTAAGGGGGTCCAGTTTCAAGCTTCTGCATATGGCTTGCCAGTTACCCCAGCAACATTTGAATTACAGTCCTTTCTCCATTGCTTGTTTTGCTCAGCTTTGTCGGATCAGACAGTTGTAGGTGTCTAGCCTTATTTCTGGGCTCTATTCTGTTCCGCTGGTCTGTTTTTGTACCAGTACCATACTGTGTTGGTTACTCCAGCCCTGTAGCATGGTTTGAAGTCAGGTAACATGATGCCTTCACCTTCTTTTTTGCTTAGGATTGTCTTTGCTATTCGGGCTCTTCTTGATTCCATATGAATTTTAAAATAGATTTTCTTCTAGTTCTGTGAAAAATGTCAATGGTTGTTTAATGGGAATAGCATTGAATCTATAAATTGCTTTGGGAAGCATGGCCATTTCAATGATATTGATTCTGCCTCTCTACGAGCATGGAATGTTTTTCCATTTATCTCCGATTTGTTTTGAAAAGTGTTTTGTAGTTCTCCTTGTTGTGTTCCTAGATATTTTATTCTTCCAATTGTAAATGGGATTGCATTCCTGACTGGCTCTTGGTTTGACTGTTGGTGTGTAGGAATGCTAATGACACTCTTTTTTTTTTTGAGTCTTGAGACTTCACTGAAGTTTATCAGCTGAAGGAGCTTTTAGGCTGAGACTGAGGTTTTCTAGGTATAGGGTCATGTCATCTGCAAACAGGGGTAGTTTGACTTCTTCTTTTTATTTGGATGGTCTTTCTTTCTCTTGCCTGATTGCTCTGCCCAGGACTCTCAATGCTATGTTGAATAGGAGTGGTGAGAAAGGGCATCCTTGTCCTGTGCTGGGAAAACACGGGTTTTCCTGAGGCCCCAGAAATGTGCTTACCCAGGAAAAATGTGTGTGAAGGGCATTCCTGAAATAACACAGGGTGCTAAATTAGTCATGTTCAGAGTCTACTTCAGTCAATTGCAGTAGAGGGAGGGGAAAGACACTTTGGCAAGTGTACTCTGCTTGTCTCCAAATGGGGGTCAGAGAGTTTTGTCTATATCTGCTTAATTGCCTTCAGTGGAAAATAATTCTTATGCTAAAGTGGCATGTTCTGGGGTGGCATATTGACCATCTGCAGTGTGTTCAAACTAGGTTGTTTTTCTTCCCCATTACCATAGTCTCACTTTGTTATTCCTGTAAGTATATTTAGGGAACAATGTTACCCTCCAAGTCTGGGGATGGGAAATGTGCAGACTGGTAAAAGAAATGCTCTTGTTTAAGTGTCATGCACCCAGGTCTGACGTGCATAGATCTACTGGTGAGCCTAAACCTTTACAGAGAAGCCTGCCATGAACCCCACATTGCCTGATGTCAGAGGCTTGCCACAGAAAGGTTTCAACAGAGGTAGACTGGAACACAAATTCACAGCTGTGGGTGAAATGGCTCTTGCAGCACTTCTTGCCCATGAAGCCAACATAGCCTTCTGAGTGGAAGTTACCATCTTAATCCTTCTCATCTTAATCCTCTTCCGAAGCCTTGTCTTCTTGGTCATTGCCAATCAAATGACTGAAATTTCACCTGTGAGATTTCAGGAATATTCTTCACACCTCTACTATGTTTCACACATGCCTTTGTTCAGGGTAAGCATGTTTCTAGAGCTGCAAACTTGTTTTCTGGCCATTGGTACTCAAATGTTAGCACTAGTTCTGTGAAATGTCACAATACATTTTATTAATCTATCATTAATCAGACACAAAATGGTTAGCAAGGGAAAAATTGGTATTTTAGAACTAGGTTTTGGGCAAGCTTTGACCTGTTCGTGAGTTTCAGGATGATAAACTACTTTTAACAGAGTTCCTGAAATTGACATCTACCATTGAAGAAACACTTGGTTTCATTTTACTAAGTTACTCCCTAATGGAAATGTGAGAATCACATTTTCCTTGCTGAATTCCCCACCAAATACCATTCTAACTTGAGTTTATTTGTAGGAACATGCAGGGGAAGGCAAAGCAAGAGTTGGTGGCAGAGTTACCTGAGTCCTAGTCAGTTCAGACCCAGTGAACCTCCAATCAAAACAAATGTGAATTCTGGTCCTGCTGGTCAGTCTGGGTTCATTCCTCTGGCCATTTAAGTTTTGGATGGTTGGTGATAAGCTACCTCTTGAGGCATTGATTAGAGCCAAAAGTAGGTAGATAGCTATGCTCAGGAAAGCCAAAAGTAGAAAGATATTGTTTAGAGCAGAAAATGAAAAGACCAGAGCAGAAGAATGCAAAATAATTGGCCCAGAACAAATGGCAGGAGGTAACCTGGCAAACTGTAAAATTAGGATTGGAAAGATGAGGACTAACTTTGGAAGAGAAGATCCATATATACTAGATAACAATATCAAATGGAATAAAGTTAATATCCATAGTGTTAAGATAATAGAGAAATGGACCAAATCATCTGACATAAGATAGTCAACCTCCTCCTCATGAAGTAGCCTTGGAAGTGTCTTCAGGGGATATGCATGCTTGTCTTCACATCTGAATTTTAGTACTTCAGTTTTAGTTGAAACTAAACTTTTCTACTGCTGGCTTGTGCCCTCTTACATACAGATGCCAAGATGGAATTAGGTGTACAAGAGTAATGGGAGTGGGAAGAAAGTCTTGTGAGGGAAATAGAGGAGGGAGTTAGAGGAATTTGGAAGAAGATTAGACCACAAAGCAGGATTGACCTTGTGAAGGAAAGAAGTGTTATGTAGGAAGTGGCTTAGACTGAGGTGCCATAGTGTTTTGGCAAGGTTTGATGGGTGATTTGGGCTCTGGTACTTGCCATCTAGAGTTCCAAGTGCCTTAAATGGGCCTGCCTTAGCATCCCAACACAAGCGTCAGCTGGAAAGATCCAAGGGAAATGTGTTCTAATGACCAGCACAGTTGACTCCTGTGCTTCAGATCTTCTCTATGGAGGTTCACAGAGCAGTGACTCCTGGTTTACAGGAGGAAACTTGGAGGATGCTAGTGGGATGAGATACAGCTCCTGCTACCCCAACAACTGATACTAATCCTCTTCCTCCTGCACTAGCCACTCTAAATTCCATTTGCCCTGAGCCGCCATCTCAGGTGGTTAGTGCTTACCTACTGGTATGAAACAAATGTTAATATTAATGGGTCTGAATCCCTAGTGATCATATGCTTTTCAGTTTTGAATGTGAGCTACAATGGGTCAAAGAAGTATGATGACACAAGTCAAACCTGAACTCAACTTATATTAACTTCTCCCTGTGTGTAGAACAGCCCAAACCTCTTCCTGCTGACTGTTTTCTTTTCCCTGCAACATGCATGATGCACAAGGCGATGTGATATCTCATTTGGAGTGATGGAAAATGGCACCACTTGGGCTCCTTCCTCATTTTTAGCACCTATGTAGTCTTTCTACTTGGGATAGAGTGTAGAGTATCACATAGATGTTTCTATAATGTGCATCATGGAGGGCACCAAATTTTCAGTAGTTTAACTGAGTGCTTCTATGCTGTGTGAAGCTGTCTGAACATTGAAGTTACTTGCTTCTGAAAGATGCAGTGACACCAGTTTATCCCATGATTGAGGTCCACTGTACCTTATATGTGACCTCAGTCCATTGGTGAGATGTCCTTCTGGGTATAATTCCATGCCTGTAGAGGGAACATTGCAAATAGTGGTGGTAGTGAAGGGTCTCCAACCAAGAAAGACAAACCCATGGCAAGATAGCTATCTATTCCTGTGAGTCTATATTGTAGGCTTTTCTAGAAGGGAAGGGGTTCAATGTAGTTAACCTGCTACCAAGTAGTATGTTGGTGTCAGAATGCCATATTTAGATCCAATGTTTTATCTCCAGCAGGCTGGACATTCAGAGGCAGCAGTAGCTAGATTGTCCCTAGAAACTGGCATTCCATGCTGTTGGGTACCTGTCTAGTCTTCATCTCTGTCACTATGGCCACTTAGTCTCCCATTAGCTGATCCAAGTGGGCTACTGAAAACTGGCACAGCCATTGGGTCTTGTTCACCCAGTCTTCTGTGGTTGATGCTTTGTAGTGGGGCTTAACATAGAATATAAAATCTACCTGTTTTCTACAGGCACGTGCCTTTTCATAGACTTGTCTCAAAATTCCTAATCCCCTTCCATCTATTCTACTGACCACATAGCCAGGACATTGGCCTCTGCAGAGATGAGGATATATTCTCATCTTGGACTGTGTGTCAATCACCTTAAAATAGAGATTCATGGTATAATAGGTTACATTTTCAAGTCTCCAAAGATGTAGCCTAGAGGCATATTTTCCTTGGTGCTATAACCATAGAGCATAGTCAGGATGCTTTAGAACTGGAAATAGTGTCCTCAGCATTTGGAACAGAAGTTTGTTTCCTTACCCCAAAACGGTATTAGGTTTACTGACAGAGGCTTATAAACGCCTGAACAAAAATTTATGATTTAGGAATTTACTTGTCTTTGGCTCTTTTGATAGAGATGAAGATCTTTCACTTGATTAAAAATAAAGTCTTTAAAGTACAATTGGATTCTCATTTAGTAGCCAAACTTGAAAGCAGACTGGCCCTGGGGTATTCATAGTACTAGTCAGTAATGCCTAGGCCTGATGACAAAACCATGAACCAAAACTTAAAATGAAGGAATACATGTCAGTTTTTGGCTGAGGTTAGTGGCAGAAATGGATCTCTTGCTCACGAGGTGTTTTCTGACTTCAAGCCCTTTCTTTTGGACAAAGTGAAACTTGCTCTCCTTACTAACTCCATCCTAAAGATGGAGTTGAAATCCGTAGTGTCTTTAGACCTGTGATGCTATTGGTTTTTGTAAGACTCCCTGTATGAGCGAGTGTGAAGGCCTATTTTGCCAGTTTCCTAAGAAGGCAGAGTTCCCAGGTTAAAAGGAGCTCTATAAGAAGTGTGTGTAAACACAGTTGGGCTTGGGTGTACAAAAGTCCTGCCTTCTAGCCCCCTGTCTGAGTGTGCCAATTTGTATCCAAAGTCAATTCTATTCCACAAGATTCCTAGAGGATGGGAAAGTCTGAGTGGTGGGGCCTGGCCCATCCACTATGGCAGTCACCTGGATGTCGCAGGGGAGCGGCCACTGAGCCACACGTGACGTTCCTGGTTTGGGAATAGTATATCATTGGTGTTACTTCTGTGGCACAGCTCTACATTCTACAAGCTTAAGACCCATCTACATCTTTTCAGGTCTCACAGAAGATGCAGTAGGACTGATCATTTTGTAAATCACTTTCCTCTGAGGACTGTACTGGTCTGGAGATGAATATCCAACTCTTCATTTCCCACTACCAGTAGAGTGGTTGAGTGTGGATCCTCCCTGGCATCACACTGCATGTATAAAGCCAGTTCTTGCACTCTAGGCTTTTGAACCCATAGTGGATGGTGCTTTCTAATTTCAGAAGGTAGAACCAACTCTGGATTAGGTGTGTTGGGTTGGATAAATAAGCCATGTGGAAAGTGCTCTTGGTGAGGAGCCACACACTAGGCAAGAAGCCATGCTAGAGGTAAGATCACTGGAATCTAGTGCCATAACAAGTGGGAGAGTTAGGGTGTAGTTACAGAAATGAGAGGAATCCATAACCATGACACGTCAGGGTTGCCAGCATAGGGCAGAACATGTCACTTGGGAGTTGAGGAAGACTGCTATATTATGGCATTCCAGGCACAGAGAGGATTTGCATTCAAGGACCTTTTGCCTATTTAGAAACAGGTTGAAGTGGAATTTGACATGGAGTAGGTATGTAGAAATCAAATCCTATCTAAGGATGAGAAAGGAAGCAGGATTGGGTGGTAGGAACACTTAACTACAGTGTGGACCCAGAAATTCCTTGGCCAGTATGGTCAAGTGTGTGGCCCATCACAGTTGTTTAATGGTGGCCTGGGATCACTGGCCTTCACTGACCTGCTGTGCTCAATGATTGGATGAGGGATGCTAGGGGAAGGGCAGGCCCTTGGAGCTGAGGCAAACCCTGTAGGAGGTGGTGGCTGGAGGCTGCTGGCTGTGCTCCCAGCACCTGGGGCAACAAGTCCTTATTGAAGAGAGATCTGGAAATATATTCCCATGGCCTCCAAATCCAGTGGAATTGTCTACCCTTTCTTGGCTCTGGCTTTTGTTCACACATATGGATAGGCCCAGCACAGGTTTCTTGCCTAGGCCCTACCTTTCCTACTGAGTTCCAAATGAAATCTGAGCTTCAGATACTAGATGAGATGGAAGCCATGACTATGACTAGTTTGTTAGGAGACAACTGTAGTCAACTTAGATTCTTTTTAACTAGGGTTAGTATAGGAGGCTTATGTTTTGCAGAGTCTAAACTTTCAGAACCATCGCGTAGCATATATGGCAAGAGGGGTGGTGCAGGTGGTTGTCACGATGCTTAATGTCACTTGCATTGTTAGCATGCCATACTACTTTGGTCAACTTTGCAATTTCCTTGTCCCAGATGGTTTGGACTGCAGGGAGGACTTTCTTTGTCTTGGTCATGTGTAGGTTCAGGATTTAGGACCTTTTAAAGCTACCCTTTATCTTGACCCTCTGTATTTTGCCACTTGCATGGAAATGTATCCAAGGAGGCACAATCCAGCCAGAACTTTGTCACTGGCTGGAGCAGACCAATTATAGGCTTCTTGTCCCAGGCTTTTCAGGTTGAAGATGATGTCTAGGCAAGAGAATCATGTATAAGTTCTCTTACAGAAATAAATAGAATAGAAAATATTCAGGACAGGGAAGTGTACTCCAAACCTTTGCTTGCCTCATGACAATGTGAATATCTCCCACTTAGACCCTGAGCCATCAGCAGATGAGAATAGGAGGAAAAGCCTAAAAGGTCTCTTACTGCCTGGAATTGGTGCTTGTATAAGCATGGAGGCCAGATAGGCAATATGGGCTGTACAGGTACTAGAGTTGATCCTGAGGCAAGACAACTCCTATGTGAAGCCTATCATTCCTTGAGTAGCAGCCTTCCAAACAGAACAACCCTTCAGCTTGTCACTGTAAGGGACTGGAGTTCTAGCAAGTGGCATATTAACACAGTGTTAAAAATAACTGCTGGTCTGTATCCTGACACATGTAAGTCCCCTGTCTCAAGCCAGACCTCCATTATACCCTGACCTTCTCAGCAATGAATACAATGTCCTCAATAGCAGAGGTCCCTAACTGAGGTCTCCAAAGCTGTGGCACAGGGAGTAACTGAGCCACAAGGCAAAGTGCAAGATATTAGTGATAGAACCCAGGGCGCAGAAGGCAGTCCGTGCAGGGTGGGAAGCCTGTGACATGGCCCCCATTAATATTTGCTTCTGGTATCCTTCCTATGGTAAGAGCCTTCACTCGAATGTGGATGTAGTGACTTGATGCTTGACAAACAGATAATGGAAGAAGTGATGGCGTGTCATCTGTTATGAGTCTATAAAGACTGTGGCTTCTCTCAGGAGTCCTTACTCTTTATTGGTCTTTGAATATGTTTCCTAGGAGAAATGAGCTGTGTTAACCAACCCTTGGGGCGGCCCACTTACTGTGGCCAAAATGAGAAACCTGTTTGACCGGCTGTGAGGAACTGAAGCTCACCACCAACTTTGAGCTGAGAAGTAGACATTGTGAGGTGTGGGAACTGCCATAAGTCCACCTTGCAGCAGATCCCCTTACTAGTTGAGCCTTGAAACGAGAGTACATCCCCAGCTGAGATCAACTGTCTCATGTGACATTCACATAGGTGCCTCTAGCTTCTTTCCCTCAGTCCCTAAACTGGGGCAGTGGTCAAAGACAAATGTTTGCTATGCTATGTTGCTAATTTTTCAGGTAAGTTCAGTCCATAAAAACATTCAAAAACTTATGTTAAATGGTGAATTGTAAAACAGAAATCATATGCTGCTAGTAGATTCAGTCTGATCTTCAGACATGTTTTGTTCAATGGGTCAAAAATGGGTCAAAAATGGATCAAAGTAAATCCATGTTCTTATCCTTTCGCCACAGTCAGCCTAGTGACAACATGAATGCTCTAGTTCCTCAGTAAGCGAGACTACTAAAAGGGTAGCCTGCATCTTTCTCCACTGTCCTTTTACATGCAATTACCTGACTCTACCTTTAGCCTGTCAACAGGTTAAAGGTATTTGGATGAAAATACAGTGGGGCCCTGAATCACCTAAGAACTATAGGTGCTATCTTTTGAAAATGGAAAAAGCGGGGGGATAGGAGTGGGTGTAGTACTAGAGATCCTACCAGGCTAGGGACAGGGATGCTACACCCTTGAGGATCCATTATCTGAGATGGTCCCTCTTAGGACTACCCTGGAGACCCATCTTCCTGAGATCTGGATTCACCCCTCAGTACAGGGAGCTTAGCTACTCACAGTCACATAGAAGTCATGTGATGCACGTATTAACCAGGCTAGTAGCCACACTTTACTAAGAACCAGGTGAGACTACTCTTAAAGCTCTTGGGCTGGGTTAGATGTATATTTAAGTCTCAACTATTCCCACCTGTGAGTTGTAGCTCTAATCCTAACTTAAAATCTTGTGGTCCAGAAGTAATTCCTCTCCTACTGGTAAGGGACATGTCCTGTAGGCTTGCTGGGCATCAGAGGGTAAACTATCCATGCTGTCCTCAATCCTTCCAGCTCCTAGGGAAACTGGTAAATGTTTGACAAGGCAAAATAATCTAAGTGCAGGAGTTGAAGTGATTTAGGTTGTTGGCTCCTATAAGGTACAGTAACTTCAGACTGGCAGGGAGTGGACAGTTGTGGATTCTTGCACCACCTGTGGGGAACAAGTCTCCAGGGTGTTACAGGGGTGGGGCAGGGGGAGGATGAGCCGTATCAGCAGCTGGTGTCAGAATAGGGACCCCAGCTGGAACTGGAGAAGCTGTTGCAGCTGTGGGACCACTCAATCCCCAGAATAGGAGAGACCTGGGGAGGGCAGGTTGGACTGTCCATCTCTGAGGGGAAGGTGGAAGCTGGACAGCCTGCAGAGCATGAGGGTTGTGATGCTTGGCCTGATGAAGTGCCCATCTACTGCAGGCAGGGTCTGTGCAGAACATATCCAAGCAGGTCTTGCTCATTCTTCCTGGTTGTAGAATTCTTCAGAACAATTGGCCTTGGCATTGAAGGTAGGTCAGGAGTCCCAATCTACAGCTCAAAGCCCATTATAGTGTCCTGGAGTAAAACTGATCCTATAACCCATGTACCTCCTTCCCTCTTTCCACGGCAGGTGTGAAGTATGCATATGAGGGGACTGCATTGGGAACCTCTGGAAGCTGAGGTTCTTGTTACTCTGAATCCATTTTGATTGTGACATTCTACTTGGGCTTTGGCTGCTTCAGAGCTCATGCCAGCAAGAAGGTCTTTTTACCCTTCTATTATAAGGCAGCTGGACCTGTAGCATCAGGTCAGGATGGCATAGTCCCAGGGGAGGATGAGGAGGCTGTGCTTAAGTCCTAGCCCCTAACTGTTCCCTGGTGCTCTCTGCCCATGCTCTTGGGCAGCTCAACCCCTGTGGCTTTGCAGGGTACCATATCAGGGAAGCAGCCTCCAATATTTCAACATAGGTTCTTTCTATTTTCCCCAAGTGTCATCCAGTCTGAGAAAGAGTACAAAGAGAGGAATTTTACAGCTGAGCCACCAGGGGTGACATCACATATGGGTAGGTCTGTGATGCCCACCTGAGCTGCAAAACCAGCAAGTTTTTATTAGGGATTTCAAAAAGGGAGGGGGTTGCACAGACAGGGAGTAGGTCACAAAGATCACATGTTTCAAAGGGCAAAAGGCAGAGCAAAGATCACATGCTTCTGAGGAAACAGGACCAGGGCAAAATCAGAAACTCCTGATAAGGGTCTATGTTCAGCAGTGCACATATTGTCTTGATAAACATCTTAACAGAAAACGGGGTTTGAGAGCAGAGAACTGGTCTGACCTCAAATTTACCAGGGCTGGGGTTTCCCAATCCTAGTAAGCCTGAGGGTACTGCAGGAGACCAGGGCGTGTCTCAGTCCTTATCTCAACTGCATAGGACAGACACTCCCAGAGTGGTCAATTATAGACCTCCCCCCAGGAATGCAATTCTTTTCCTAGGGTCTTAATATTATATTCCTTGCTAGGAAAAGAATTTAGCAATATCTCTCCTACTTTTGCACATCCATTTATAGGCTCTCTGCAAGAAGAAAAATATGGTTCTTTTTGCCAAACCCCACAGGCAGTCAGACCTTATGGTTGTCTTCCCTTGTTCCCTAAAATTTCCATTATTCTGTTCATTTTCAAGGTGCACTGATTGCATATTGCTCAAACACACATGTTTTACAATCAATTTGTACAGTTAATGTAATCATCACAGGGTCCTGAGGTGATGTACATCCTCAGCTTATGAAGATAACAGGATTAAGAGATTAAAGTAAGACAGGTGTAAGAAATTATAAGAGTATTATTAGGGAAGTGATAAATGTTCATGAAATCTTCACAATTTATGACCTCTGCTGTGGCTCCAGCCAGTCCCTCAGTTCGGGGTCCCTGACTTCCAACAACAGTGCAGCCTCCCTCCCAGCTGCTTTCACAGGCTGGCATTGAGTGTCTGGTTTTCCAGGCACACGATGCAAGCTGTCAGTGGATCTACCATTCTGGGGTCTGGAGTATGGTGGCCCTCTTCTCACAGCTCCACTAGGGTGCTACCCCAGTAGGGACTCTGTCAGGTTGCTCCAGCCCCACATTTCCCTTTTGTATTACCTTAGCAGAGTTTCTCCATGAGACAACTGCCCCTGCAGCAAACTTCTGCCTGGACATCCAGGCATTTGTGTACATCCTCAGAAACATAGGCAGAGGTTACCAAACCTCAATTCTTGACTTCTGTGCACCTGCAAGCTTAACACCATATGGAAGCTGCCAAGGTTTGGTTTACTCCCTCTGAAGCCATGGCCCAAGCTGTACCTTGGCCTCTTTTAGTCATGGCTGGAGTGGCTGGAACACAGGGCACTAAGTCCCTATACTGCACACAGCACAGGGACCCTGAGCCTGGCCCAGGCCCATGAAACCATTTTCTCTTCCTAGGCCTCCAGGCCTGTGATGGGAGGGCCTGCTGTGAAGACCTCTGACATTTCCTGGAGACATATTCCCCATTGTCTTGGGTATTAAATTTTTGCTCCTTGTTACTTATGAAAATTTCTGTAGCCAGCTTGAATTATTCAGAAAATGGGATTTTCTTTTCTTTTTTTTTAATTACACTTTAAGTTCTAGGGTACATGTGCACAACATACAGGTATGTTACATATATATACATGTGCCATGTTGGTGTTCTGCACCCATTAACTCATCATTTACATTAGGTATATCTCCAAACGCTATCCTTCTCACCTCCCCCCACCCCACAACAGGCCCCAATGTGTGATGTTCCCCTTCCTGTGTCCAAGAGTCCTCATTGTTCAATTCCCACCTATGAGTGAGAACATGTGGTGGTTTGTTTTCTGTCCTTGTGATAGTTTGCTCAGAATGATGGTTTCCAGCTTCATCCATGTCCCTACAAAGGATATGAACTCATGCTTTTTTATGTCTGCATAGTCTTCCATGGTATATATGTGCCACAATGTCTTCATCCAGTCTATCAATGATGGACATTTGGGTTGGTTCCAAGTCTTTGCTATTGTGAATAGTGCCGCAATAAACATACGTGTGCATGTGTCTTTATAGCAGCATGATTTATAATCCTTTGGGTATATACCCAGTAATGGGATGGCTGGGTCAAATGGTATTTCTAGTTCTAGATCCTTGAGGAATCACCACACTGTCTTCCACAACGGTTGAACTAGTTTACAGTCCCACCAAGAGTGTAAAAGTGTTCCTATTTCTCCACATCCTCTTCAGCACCTGTTGTTTCCTGACTTTTTAATGGTCGCCATTCTAACTGGTGTGAGATGGTATCTCATTGTGGCTTTGATTTGCATTTCTCTGATGGCCAGTGATGATGAGCATGTTTTCATGTGTCTTTTGGCTGCATAAATGTCTTCTTTTGAGAAGTGTCTGTTCGTATCCTTTGCCCACTTCTTGATGGGGTTGTTTGATTTTTTTCTTGTAAGTTTAAGTTCCTTGTAGATTCTGGATATTAGCCCTTTGTCAGATGGGTAGATTGTAAAAATGTTCTCCCATTCTGTAGGTTGCCTGTTCACTCTGATGGTGGTTTCTTTTGCTGTGCGGAAGCTCTTTGGTTTAACTAGATCCCATTTGTCAATTTTGGCTTTTGTTGCCATTGTTTTTGGTGTTTTAGACACGAAGTCCTTGCCCATGCCTATGTCCTGAATGGTATTGCCTAGGTTTTCTTCAAGGGTTTTTATGGTTTTAGGTCTAACGTTTAAGTCTTTAATCCATCTTGAATTAATTTTTGTATAAGGTGTAAGGAAGGGATCCAGTTTCAGCTTTCTACATATGGCTAGCCAGTTTTCCCAGCACCATTTATTAAATAGGGAATCCTTTCCCCATTTCTTGTTTTTGTTAGGTTTGTCAAATGTCAGATGGTTGTAGATGTGTGGTGTTATTTCTGAGGGCTCTGTTCTGTTCCATTGGTCTATATCACTGTTTTGGTACCAGTACCATGCTGTTTTCGTTACTGTAGCCTTGTAGAGTAGTTTGAAGTCAGGTAGGGTGATGCCTCTAGCTTTGTTCTTTTGGCTTAGGATTGTCTTGGCAATGCAGGCTCTTTTTTGGTTCCATATGAACTTTAAAGTAGTTTTTTCCAATACTGTGAAGTCATTTGTAGCTTGATGGGGATGGCATTGAATCTATAAATTATCTTGGACAGTATGGCCATTTTCATGATATTAATTTTTCATATCCACGAGCGTGGAATGTTCTTCTATTTGTTTCCTCTTTTATTTTGTTGATCAGTGGTTTGTAGTTCTTGAAGAGGTCCTTCACATCCCTCATAAGTTGCATTCCTAGGTATTTTATTCTCTTTGTAGGAATTGTGAATGGGAGTTCACTCATGATTTGGCTGTCTGTTATTGGTGTATAAGAATGCTTGTGATTTTTGCGTATTGATTTTGTATCCTGAGACTTTGCTGAAGTTGCTTATCAGCTTAGGATTTTGGGCTGAGACAATGGGGTTTTCTAAATAGACAATCACATCATCTGCAAACAGGGACAATTTGACTTCCTTTTTTCCTAATTGAATACCTTTTATTTCTTTCTCCTGCCTGATTGCCCTGGCCAGAACTTCCAACACTATGTTGAATAGGAGTGTTGAGAGAGGGCATCCCTGTCTTGTGCCAGTTTTCAAAGGGAATGCTTCCAGTTTTTGCCCATTCAGTGTGATATTGGCTGTGGGTTTGTCATAAATAGCTCTTACTATTTTGAGATACATCCCATCAATACCTACTTTATTGAGTTTTTAGCATGAAGTGCTGTTAAATGTTGTCAAAGGCCTTTTCTGCATCTATTGAGATAATCATGTGGTTTTTGTCTTTGGTTCTGTTTATATGATGGATTACATTCATTGATTTGCGTATGTTGCACCAGCCTTGCATCCCAGGGATGAAGCCGACTTGATCATGGTGGATAAGACTTTTGATGTGCTGCTGGATTCAGTTTGCTGGTATTTTATTGAAGATTTTTACATCAATGTTCATCAGGGATATTGGTCTAAAATTCTTTTTTTGTTGTGTCTCTGCCAGGCTTTGATATCAGGATGATGCTGGCCTCATAAAATGAGTTAGGGAGGATTCCCTCTTTTCATATTGATTGGAATAGTTTCAGAAGGAATGGTACCAGCTCCTCCTTGTACCTCTGGTAGAATTTGGCTGTGAATCCCTCTGGTCCTGGACTTTGGGACTTGGTAGGCTATTAATTATTGCCTCAATTTCAGAGCCTGTTATTGTTCTATTCAGGGATTCAACTTCTTCCTGGTTTAGTCTTGGGAGGGTGTATATGTCCACGAATTTATCCATTTCTTCTAGATTTTCTAGTTCATTTGTGTAGAGGTGTTTATAGTATTGTTGGAAGTTTGTATCTCTACGGGATTGGTGGTAATAATCTCCTTTAACATTTTTTATTGTGTCTATTTGATTCTTCTCTTTTCTTAGTCTTGTTAGCAGTCTATCAATTTTGTTGACCTTTTCAAAAAACCACCTCCTGGATTCATTGCTTTTTTTTGAAGGGTTTTTGTGTCTCTATCTCCTTCAGTTCTGCTCTGATCTTAGTTATTTCTTGCCTTCTGCTAGCTTTTGAATGTGTTTGCTCTTGCTTCTCTAGTTCTTTTAATTGTGATGTTAGGGTGTCAATTTTAGATCTTTCCTGCTTTCTCTTGTGGGCATTTAGTGCTATAAATTTCCCTCTACTCACTGCTTTAAATGTGTCCCAGAGATTCTGGTGTGTTGTATCTTTGTTCTCATAGGCTTCAAAGAACATCTTTATTTCTGTCTTCCTTTTGTTATGTACCCAGTAGTCATTCAGAGCAGGTTTTTCAGTTTCCATGTAGTTGAGTGCTTTTGAGTGAGTTTCTTAATCCTGAGTTCTAGTTTGATTGCCTTGTGGTCTGAGAGACAGTTTGTTATAATTTCTGTTCTTTTACATTTGCTGAGGAATGCTTTACTTCCAACTATGTAGTCAATTTTGGAAGAAGTGCGTTGTGGTGCTGAGAAGAATGTATGTATATTCTGTTGATTTGGGGTGGAGAGTTCTGTAGATGTCTATTAGGTCTGCTTGGTGCAGAGCTGAGTTCAATTTCTGGATGTCCTTTTTAACTTTCTGTCTTGTTGATCTGTCTAATGTTGACAGTGGAGTGTTAAAGTCTCCCATTATTATTGTGTGGGAGTCTAAGTGTCTTTGTAATCTATCAGGGCTTGCTTTATGAATCTGGGTGCTCCTGTATTTGGTACATATGTATTTAGAATAGTTAGCTCTTCTTGTTGAATTGATCCCTTTACCATTATGTAATGGTCTTCTTTGTCTCTTTTGCTCTTTGTTGGTTTAAAGTCCTTTATCACAGACTGGGATTACAACCCCTGCTTTTTTTGTTTTCCATTTGCTTGGTAGCTCCTCCTCCATCCCTTTATTTTGAGCCTATGTGTGTCTCTGCACATGAGATGGGTTTCCTGAATATGGCACACTGATGGGTCTTGACTCTTTATTCAATCTGCCAGACTGTGACTTTTAATTGGAGCATTTAGCCCATTTACATTTAAGGTTAATATTGTTATGTGTGAATTTGATCCTGTCATTATGATACTAGCTATTTATTTTGCCCATTAGTTGATGCAGTTTCTTCCTAGCATTGATGGTCTTTTCAATTTGGCATGTTTTTGCAGTGGCTAGTACTGGTTGTTCCTTTCCATGTTCCTTCAGGAGCTTCCTGTAAGGAAGCTCTTGTAAGGTAGGAGCTCTTGTAAGGTAGGTCTGGTGGTGAGAGAATCTCTCAGCATTTGCTTGTCTGTAAAGGATTTTATTTCTCCTTCACTTATGAAGCTTAGTTTGGCTGGATATGAAATTCTGGATTGTAAATTCTTTTCTTTAAGAATGTTGAGTATTGTCCCTCACTCTCTTCTGGCTTGTAGAATTTCTGCCGAGAGATTGGCTGTTAGTCTGATGGGCTTCCCTTTGTGGGTAATCTGACCTTCCTCTCTGGCTGCCCTTAATATTTTTCCTTCATTTTAACTTTGGTGAATCTGACAATTATGTGTCTTGGTGTTGCTCTTTTCAAGGAGTATCTTCGTGGGTGTTCTCTGCATTTCCTTAATTTGAATGTTGGCATGCCTTGCTATGTTGGGGAAGTTCTCCTGGATAATATCCTGAAGAGTGTTTTCCAACTTGGTTCCATTCTCTCTGTCACTTTCACATACACCAATCAGACATAGATTTGGTCTTTTCACATAGTCCCATATTTCTTGGAGGCTTTGTTCATTTCTTTTTACTCTTTTTTCTCTAAACTTCTCTTCTCACTTAATTTCATTCATTTGATCTTCAATCACTGATACCCTTTCTTCCACTTGATCAAATTGGTTACTGAAGCTTGTGCATGCGTCCAAGTAGTTCTCTTGCCATGGTTTTCAGCTCTATCAGGTCATTTAAGGTCTTCTCTATGCTGTTTGTTCTAGTTAGCCATTCACCTAATCTTTTTTCAAGGGTTTTAGCTTCTTTGTGATGGGTTTGAACATCCCCCTTCAGCTTGGAGAAGTTTGTTATTACTGATTTTCTGAAGCCTTCTTCTCTCAATTCATCAAAGTCATTCTCCATCCAGCTTTGTTCCATTGCTGGCAAGGAGCTGCCTTCCTTTGGAGGAGAAATGGTGCTCTGATTTTTAGAATTTTCAGCTTTTCTGGTCTGGTTTCTTCTCATCTTTGTAGTTTTTATCTACCTTTGGTCTTTGATGGTGACATACAGATAGGGTTTTGGTGTTGATATCCTTTCTGCTTGTTAGTTTTCCTTCTAACAGTCAGGACCCTCAGCTGCAGGTCTGTTGCAGTTTGCCTGAGGTCCCCTCCAGACCCTGTTTGCCTGGGAGGCTGCGGAGGCTGCAGAATAGCAACTATTGCAGAATGGCAAATGTTGCTGCCTGATCCTTCCTCTGGAAGCTTTGTCTCAGAGGGGCATCCGATGGTGTGAGGTGTCAGTCGGCCCCTACTGGGAGGTGTCTCCCAGTTAGGGTACTTGGGGATCAGGGACCCACTTGAGGAGGCAGGCTGTCCATTGTCAGATCTCAAACTCCATGCTGGGAGAACCACTACTCTCTTCAAAGCTGTCAGACAGGGACATTTAAGTCTGCAGAAGTTTCTGCTGCCTTTTGTTCATCTATGTCCTGCCCCCAGAGTTGGAGACTTCAGAGGCAGGCAGGCCTCCTTGAGCTGTGGTTGGCTCCACCCAGTTTGAGCTTCCTGGCCACTTTGTTTACCTACTCAACCCTCAGCCTTGTAGTTCGATCTCAGACAGCTGTGCTAGCGGTGAGCGAGGCTCCATGAACGTGGGGCCCTCCAAGCCAGGCGTCTGATATAGTCTTCTGGTGTGCCTTTTGCTAAGACCATTGGAAAAGCTCAGTAGTAGGGTGGGAGTGTCCCAATTTTCCAAGTACCATCTGTCACAGCTTCCATCTTCTAGGAAAGGGAATTCCTCAACCCCTTGCACTTCCCAGGTGAGGTGATGCCCCACCCTGCTTTGGCTCACAGTCCGTGGACTGCACCCACTGTCTGACAAGCCCCAGTGAGATGAACCCGGTACCTCAGTTGGAAATAGAGAAATCACCCGTCTTCTGTGTTCACGCTGGGAGCTATAGACTGGAGCTCTTCCTATTCGGCCATCTTAGAACCAGACCAAATGGGCCTTTCTCTTCTTTCGTATTGCCTGACTGCAAATTTTCTGAACTTTCATGCTCTGCTTCCCTTGTAAAACTGAATTCCTTTAACAGCACCCAAGTCACCTCTTGAATGCTTTGCTGCTTAGAAACTTCTGCCAGATACCCTAAATCATCTCTCAAGTACAAAGTTCCACAAATCTCTAGGGCAGGGACAAAATGCCACCAGTCTCTTTGCTGAAACATAACAAGAGTCACTTTTGCTCCAGCTCCCAACAAGTTCCTCATCTCCATCTGAGACCACCTCAGCCTGGACCTTATTGTTTATATAACTATCAGCTTTTTTGTCAATGCCATTCAATAGGTCTCCAGGAAGTTCCAAACTTTCCCATTTTCTTGTCTTCTGAGCCCCCCAGACTGTACCAACGTCTGTCTGTTCTCAGGTCCAAAATTGCTTCCATATTTTCAGGTATGTTTTCAGCAACACCCCACTCTACTGGTACCAATTTAGTGTATTGGTCCATTTTCATGCTGTTGATAGAGATATACCTGAAACTGAGCAATTTACAAAAGAAAGAGGTATATTTGACTCACTGTCCCACGTGGCTGGGGTGGTTTCACAATCATGGCAGAAGGTAAAAGGCACGTCTCACATGGCAACAGACAAGAGAAGAGAGCCTGTGCAGATAAACTCCCCTTCTTGAAACCAAGTCTCATGAGATTCATTCACTATCACAAGAACAGTGCAGGAAAGACCTGCCTCCATAATTCAATCACCTCCTGCTGGGTTCCTCCCATGATGCATGGGAGTTGTGGGAGTTACAATTCAGGATGAGATATATGTGAGAACACAGCCAAACCATATCAATACACATGCCTGCATTTTACTCCTTATATTCTGTGAACATAAGAACTCCAGTCGGCAACAAAATTTTGTTCACCAGCTTGCCTGGAACTGCTAACTTTTATTGCATCCCTTTTAGTAACTTCCCTATACTTCCTGCTAGCACTCCAATCTTCCTTTCTAAAGAAAATCCTTGCTCTTGATTCTTTCCGGAGACTATGCTTATACTTAATTTCCCTCAAAGTGTAATCAGTATGAACCCTACTATGTACCTTACCACTTCAAAAACAAAAATCTTTTCAGTGTATCTTAGATACTTCTATTCAGTACATACAGAGCTACCTAAATTTGAGTTCTCCCAAGGCAGAATCTGAGCACAGGTGTTGACCTCCTTTCCCAAGGTAGAATCTTTCTAGTTGATGTGTGATAGAGAATGGTAAGGTCCTCTGTTTGCCTTATTTGCCAAAACAAATATCTAGTCTATTGGCAGTAGCCCACATGTCAGTACAAAAATATTTGGTATAATTGGAGGTTTCCCTGTCTGAGCACTGTCACAACATGAGGAATACAGCACACTGGCCCAGCAACTTCTACAGTAGTCAATCTTGCTTGCACCTGCCCAGATTGAACCCTTTAGTTAATCAGCTGCTTTGTTTAACCAAGCTCAGTCACAGTTCCTTGAAGTTAGACTTTTTAGGCATCTGCCTCAAGTCCAAAAGACTTAGACGGCCAGCTTTTGTAATTCTATAGTATATGCAAGTTAAGCCTTGGGTAAGCAATTATCCAAATAAGGTAATGTAGCTGGGCATGGTGGCTCATGCCTGTAATCCCAGCACTTTGGGAGGCAGAGATGAGCAGATCACTTGAAGTCAGGAGTTCAAGATCACCCTAGCCAACATAGTGAAATCCCGTCTCTACTAAAAATCAACCAGACATGGTGGTGCATGCCTGTAATCCCAGCTACACAGGACGCTGAGGCAAGAGTCACCTGAACCCGGGAGAAGGAGGTTGGAGTGAGCTGAGATCATGTTACTGTGCTCCAGCTTGGGCGACAAAGCAAGACTCCATCTAAAAGTAGCATAACACAAATGACTGGTTTGGGAGTTTATAGAAGTCTTAGAATTCTATTACTGTATGTAAGACATACATTGCTATTGTAGATAAAGCTAGCAAAAGTAAGAAGTCTTTTTGTTTGTTTTGTTTTAAGGAGCAAGGAGTTTAATAGGCAAGAAAGAAGGGGGAAGAAAGACACTCCCCTGTACAGAGACAGAGGGAGGGGGGCTCCAAAGCCAAGAGATGAAACCCCAAGTGCAATGGACACCAGCCAGGTGTATATGCAGAGGCTGGAGAAGGTGGCATCTGATTTGCATAGGGCTCAGGGCCCTCCTACCCTAACTTTTTAATACGCAAATCCAGGGTGCCATGATGTTCTACACACATAGGGATATGTGGGGGCAGCCAGGTTGCCAGGAACATATGGGGAAAGGTCAAGAAGGCCACGGGAATTGCCATGTTTGGGTGGACCCAGTTTTTAACAGCTGACATTTGCATATCAAAGGTTGCCTGCCTGGCTGTATGAGCTGGGGCTTTAAAAGAAACTTTAGCGGAGATGCTTTAAAAATTGAAAACTTCTCAAGGACCCCTTTCCTTTCTATCTGCCTAAAATAATTTCTTAACTCCTACCACATTCCTCCCTGTGGCAATATCACACTAACTGCTGTTAGGGGGTTTTGGGCCATGACTCTTTCTGGCTACTTCCTGTTAAAAAGGGGCATCAAATGGGGAACAGCAGCTACGGCTCAACCTGGGGTTGATCTAAGGGTCCTCAGAAGAATGATGTGTCAATGTGTGGTTCACACATTGTTTGCAGCACCATTTGGAGTTTGATTGCTTTTAGGCAAGAAGAAACAATTCAAGTTATAGTATTGAGTACACAGGGTCCAAATGTCAACATAAGCCATATAAGCAAGAGAGGGCTTAATAAGGGGGTTAACCAATTCCATAAAGAAGACTTTAATTTATTAAAGAGGGATTGTAGCTACTCAGGGCTGAAGCTGGCATTTTCCCTGAGCCTGTTAATTTTGATTTGATTTTTAAGTACTTGCAGGTTTTCCTCTATTTAAGTAGAGGTGTTAATCCAGAAGGGGTATGTTTCATTTAAAAGTGCATTACTAAACTCAATAAAAAGTCTTAGCATACTCAGCGACAGTAAAACTCTTATGCTTTTTTTGTTAGTAACCATTATTCCTGCTAATAAGGATAATTAAGAAAAATATGACAGCAATGGAAACTGTCCAATATTTCAATTAGAAGCTGCTACTCTGTATAACCCTATTGCAAATAGTAGAGTGAGCATAGCAATTTCCACAAATGTGGTGTAGTAATTTCCATCTAAAATTTTATTTGCCAAGATATAGAATTTCCCTTTGGGGGTTTATGAAGTTACTTAGTTTTATTTTCCCAAACAAAGGAACTTCAATTTATGGGCATCCTGCTCACTTTTATTAACTGCAGAATTTGCAGGATAATTGCCCAGAACCAGTATATTGATTCAGATTTTTACATTACCCATCCCTTTTTCTTTTTTCCAAGCTGCAGAAGATCAACACTTGATTTACAGGAATAAGCAGGGTAGTCTAAAATTTTGGCAAAAAGCTTAAAAACAGACTAGGATTTAATGACAAATGTATGATAAGCTTTGCAGCACAGTTTCTGTCCAGTCCTCATTTTTGGGAAAAACAAAGTATAGGGCTGTGTGTGTTGTTTATAGAATAAACTTTAGTCTTATACTTGGCCTGATTGTTTGCATAAAGTACAGCAAGAATGGTTATTTCTAATTTCAGATAAGACTTTAAGGCTGAGCCCAGCCATGGGTTTGTATCCTCCAATACCTGTGAGTTGGGTGAGTCTCTCATCTTGAGGTCCTAAGATAAACTCAGAGTTTCCAGACCTGTTAGAAAGTGACATTCTTTACTGACCACAGGTTAGGAATCCTGTGCGGGGACTGCGTAGTAGATAAGATATTCAGTCAGTTCTCCCCCAAGGGGCTTTTATTGGCTTTGCGTGTCAAGCTTGATTCCTTAAAGGAAACACACCCTTTCAGTCAAAGCCTTGGTAAAATAACCAGTTTTTCCAATTGTGTCCTGTTGACACAATTGCTTTTAATTCTTGGGGTTTCATGAATAAAACAGTTTTTTTTTTTTTTTTCAAAATGTAGTCTATGGCACCTCCTGTTTTCCCAAGGAGTCCTATGCTACCAGAAGTTATTTTAGGACCTCTCATGCATGATTAAGAGTGGTGTAAGACAAAAAATGGAGAAAAATAATTCCGTTGACTGAGAAGAGCCTTTCTCCAGAAAAACAAGATCCAAGAAGAGAAAAACATAAAAGCCTTTTAAATATACCTATAACTTGAATATACACCCTTAATTAAGCTGAACACTCTTTAAGAAAATCCTTTTAAATCCCTTGTTACTTGACTTTAGCCATACCAAGCAGTTAAGATTTTTGGCTTTTGAACTTTACAAAAAGTAATCTTACAGGTGAAACCAATGAGATTTAATTAGATTATTACTTAATGGCAAGTGTACAAGGTATTTTTAAAGGGGTGATAGGCAGATTTTGAAACTGTTATTTCAAAATTGTGACTGAGACAGTGAAAGAGACCTGACCCAAACAACTTCATTTGTTTCCAGCCCCCAAGCTGTCCTTGCCCATCCCTGGGAGTAGGTTGAACCAACTTTGGGAGGAGCCTGGTTTACAGTCTATAGTTTAAAACAAAGATAACAACTGCTTCCCAAGATATACTTCCTCTTGCCTGGGGACCAGACCCAGTAACTAGCCACAAGATTAGAAACCATGGCCCAGGAGCCATGCAGCTGGAGGCTACAAGACTTTGGCCCTTGCTACATAGCTCTTAAGATCAGTGCTTAAGATTTTGTAAACTCTGCCTTTGATGGACCAGCTGGCACCACCCAGATTGACAAACTGGCTTATATGATTTAGCACAAGAAGACAGCCACCATTATAAAATGGCAGAGACTAAAAGTATTGCCACACAGTTACAGGTCATGTTCCCAAGGCCATGAAACAAGATGGAGGCCTTAGCCACATTTATTACTGATCATTTTGTTGGGCTGGCTTCAACAGCAGGCTTTATGGGATTCTGGATGTCAGAAACCCTTTCCCTTGAGGAGAATAGGAATCCTGACAAGCCCCCAGATTTTTTAGAAACAAATGCTCGGGGTTGCAAAGTGAAACCAGCACTCAGGCAAAAAGTTTTCTCAGCAAGGCAATTTACTTCTGCAGAAGGGTGCTGCCTGCATCAGCCAGATCACAAGAGCACACTGAACAAAGAAGAGTTTTTATCCCTAACACAGTCTCTATCCCTGTGTCCTTCCCCTATTGGCTAGGGTTTGACTGCACAATGTAACCTGATCCTGATTGACTAAGACTTAAACTTTTCCAAATAGGGTAAATGCATGATTTGTAAGGGAGGGAAGGTGTGGGAGTCGTCCCTTTGCTGCAGCACAAGGCATGTTCAGACATGTCTAGGCAAGTCAGGACACAAGAGTGGGAGGGCTGCTCACAGGCTAGAAACAAAGTACAAGGAGGTGGGGCCTCTGAGTCAAGGACAAGGACATTACACAATTAAACCCTTAGAAGAGGAATTCACCATCTCTGGCAATTTCCCCCTTTGTCTTTTGATACTTTTTCCTCTTCAAACTTTTCTAACATAATTCAGCTCTGTTGTTCAACTTGTTCACCTAGGAACAAAATCCTATCTGAGTATGGAGGAGGAGAGGTAGGGGTGGTTTTTGTGAGAACTGTTTCTATAATAAGTCTTTGCATTAACCCATGGATACAGGGTATGATGCAGCATCATACAATGAGTGCACCTGTAACAGTTGCAAGAGAGGTTAATATTGAAGTCAAAAGCCCTTCCCATTTACCAAACCACTTTTCCATGAGACTTGTGAAGGGGTTATTCCGGAATTTTTGGCTAACTAGGGATGAAAGTACAGAATTGGACTCCAATAATAACACAGACTCTGCCATTTTCTGCTAACATGTCAAGGGCTATCGTATTCTCCCAGGCCATCCAGCTGGTGGGGCCTAATTGTTCAGTGACCCCTTTAATGGCATCTCTTGTGTAATTGATAAGCTGCTGTTGATTATAGTAAATGTAATTTATCCAATCTACATTTTTGTTTATAGTTGACCACCAGGACAGTGCTGATTTGAATCCTGTAGCTATTTGGTTTCAGGTTTTAAATTAATCTGGTACCCCTCGTGGGATTCCAATAGCATCTATATAAATGTGAGGGTCAAAAGACCTGTGAGGAGCAACCCTTTTTTCCCCAACATCCTTTCCTGTTATGTTGATGGAATGCCAGAGTGAAAGGGATGGCCAATCAGACTAGAGTGCAAGTGCCACTCCAGTTACTAGGCAGAGTACCCAATAGTAGTCCACCACAGTACCACCATACATCTGCTTGAGAATAGACAAAGGCAGCTTGACTGGTAAGCTCTTGGAAAGGCTTGATTTCACTACACCCTTTTAGGTTTCTGAGGGACATTAATCCTTCCCTTTGCCATGAGAGACATGAGGTAAAATCAACATTAGGAGCTGGAGGCTGGATGGCCCATGGGGGCTGAGCTGTGGGGCCTTTAACTTCAGAGAACAGCAGTGAGAGAGTCTTGCATGCCTCATTGTCCCAGGCTGTGGGGTTTTGAAAGAGACTCACCATGCAGCTTATACCTGATTGGTCAGAAGACCGTCCAAGTGGGAAGGGTACTATTTGGGCCTCTGGCCTACCTGCTGCACAAGTGTAACAGTTGCTTTTGTTTAGTGTGCGAACAGAATATTTAATCCATTCCCAGCAGATATTTGCATCTCGGTATCCTGTTTCAATTGCAGGGTTTGTCTTAGATCTTTTACGTCTACAATGTCTACTATGGTTTCATCATGGGGTATGGGAAGAACAGCCATTTGATTAGGATTTAGAAGGAGAGAGAGGTGAAGGAGTAACGAAGCACATCTCAAAGGATCCTATAGGGTCTATTCCAGGAACATCAGCTCCTAGGCCATAGAGATCTAGAATGGGGTTAGTATCGGTAGACTTGGGGACAGTGACAGAGATTTGCACAGGGTTACATTGTTGGAGTTGAAAATTGGAGGGAGTTTTCTCTCTGGTAAAGTGGATGTAAGGCTTTAGGTCAGTGCAGTCTCCTCCTGGGGAGGTCCAGCCTTGATACTTGGTGGTCCAGACCAAATCTTCCCAACTAGGACAGAACTTCCAATAACTGCTTTGTGCTTGCTTGGTGCAAGAGTCAGTTTTGTAGGCAGTCTTATTTATCCTGGAATGGCAAGGGTACCTTTCTGAAGAGGCAAGCTTTCTTTGGCTTTGGAGATGTCCACAGGGCATGACAAGACAAGCATCAAAGGTAATGGTTTGAGGAGAGCTAGATGTGGTTACATTGATACTAAAGTGTGACTAGCAATAGAAGGGAAAAAGAAATAAAACATAAGAGGTTCAAACCTGTTTTAGCTTTAACTTGGTTGGAGCTGGCCCTGGAATAGCTGTCCATGATTGTGGAGGAGGTGGTCTTCCTTTGACCTGAGTGTGATGAGCCATCCCTTTTTGGTGGTGCAGACAGCTGTCTTGGTCCTTAGAAGCACTAGATAGGATCCCTCCCAGGTGGGCTCGAGCTTCCCTTCTTTCCAACCCTTGATGAGGATGTTGTCTCCAGGCTGGTGGTGGTGAACTGGAAATTCGAGGGGTGGCCTCTGTGCTAGGAGGCCTTTGGTTCTAAGGGAAGAGAAAGTGGAGGATGGACCAAGTATATAGTTTTTGAGGAATAGATCTTTTGTTTCAAATGTAGGAATGTCAGCAGTGGAATGTAAACAAAGCAACCCAAACAGCGTTTCATAAGGGTTAAGCCAACATCTTTTGGAGGGGCAGTTCAGATTCTCAACAAGACAATGGAAAGGCATTTAATCCACGGTAATTGAATCTCTAGGACTAATTTGGCTAGGTGTTTCTTCAGAGTCTAGTTCATTCTTCTCTTCCTGATGAAGGTGGGTGCCAGGGTATATGGTAGTCCCATGTTATATCCAGTACTTGGGCTAGTTTCTTAATGACATCTGTAGTGAAATGAGTCCTATTATCTGAATCAACATTTTCTATTAATCTGAACCTGGGTATAGTATTTTCAACAAATGTCTTGACTGCATTGTTAGCAGTTGGACTTGAAAAGGGTGAATAGCTTCTACCCAATGAGTAAGGTCATCTACTATCATTAATATTTTAAGTGACCGATTGGGGGCATTTTGGTGTAATCAACTTGGACACTTTGGAATGCTCTTAATCCTGGATTTCTCCCAAGAGGTGGTTTTCTGAGGGTCTGCTTATTAATTTTCTTACATACTAGGCAACTATCTGTAACCTGTCTTGCTAAAGTATAAATTCTTATACATTCCTATAAACCCAGAGGCCTGCAACATATGTAGCTTGAGGTCCCCAAATGAGTCCCTTAATGCAGATGACAGAGAACTTCTCTCATGAGGAGTTTGGATAACATTTCTCTTTGATCTGGTAACACCCATTTCCCTTATGAATTTTCTTTGTTCCCTATTTTTATCTTTTTCAGCCGGAGAAGAAATGGGGATTGCAGTTGGGGGAGGAAGACAGGGGGCTAAGTGAAAAACAGGCATTTCAGAGGAAGCGGCAGTTTGTTTGGCTATTTGATATGCAAGGTTGTTCCCTTGGCCTTCAAAAGCGATACCTTTCTGATGTCTTGGAACATGGACAATAGCTATTTCTTCCGGCAACTGGAAGTTATCTAATACCTGAGTGATTAATTCTTTGTGGACCAGGTCTTGGCCTTTGTTAATAAGACCTCATTCAGTCCAAATTTTTCCAAAGGTGTGAGCTACCCCGAAGGCGTACTTGGAATCAGTATAAATAGTCTCTTCTTGTTCTGCAAGTGCCTTAAGGCTTGATTTAATGCAAACAATTCACATGTTTGGGCAGACCAATTAATGGGCAGTCTTTCTGACTATTTCAAGGGCTTCCCCATGACTACTGGGTACCCATTATGTCTCTTTTCTTCAATTACTCAGGAAGAGCCATCTATAAGTGCTGCCCCATTTTGAAAGAGGTCTCTCTTAAATCAGGCCTAACTTTTGTATGATAATTAAATCTAAACATTCATGCTCAGGTCTCTTTAGATTTGATTCCCAGTCAGGAAACTTGCTGGGTTAAATGAATTATCAGTTGTTAGGGTTAAATCATGTCTTTCTAACAGGATAGCTTCATACTTTAAAATTCTTGGTCAGTGAGCCATCTTCCTGCCTTCTGATTCAAGAAAGTTCTAACCTGATGGGGCATGCTTACAACTAAATTTCCCCCAAAGGTAAGCTTTCTGCTTACTTTAGTTAACAAGGTGGTAGCTGTGATGGATTGAATACATTCAGGCCATCCACAGGTTACTGGATCTAAAACTCTCAATAGGAAAACCATGAGATTCTGGTGACCCTATCTTCTTGGTTAAGTACCCCTAAAGCTACCTCCCTATCTATGCTAACAAAAAAGTGAAATGGCTTCTCTAGGGAAGGCAGAGCTAAAACAGGGGCAGTTATGAGCAGATGTTTTAGTTCCTCAACCTGGTGGATTTCTTCAGAAATCCACAGGAGACGGTCAGACTTTGCCTGGGTAAGTTTTAGGTATAAAGGTTTTGTTTTTAGGGCATATCAGTCAATCCATAAGTGGCAATATCCAACTAATCCTAGGATTTTTCCTGAGTTCTTGTTTAGTTTTAGACAAAAGTAAGGACACAATCCCTTCAACTCGTTCAGGCCCTACCCTTCATTTGCCCTTAATTATTAAGTGTCCCAGGTATTTAACTTCAGGCTCTATGAATTGAAGCTTTCCCTTTGAAACCCATAGCCCCTCCTTGCAAATGGTTAAAGAGATGGATGGAGAAGGCAGTTACCTCCTCTACAGCCTTACCAGATACTAGAAGTCATCCATGTACTGGAGCAGGCATATACATTTTGGGGTAGAAACTTGTTGTAACACTTATTCTAGAATTTGACCAAAGAGGTTAGGGGAATCTGAACCCTTCAGGTAGAACTGTCAACCAATACTGTTGCTTTCATCCAGAATGGGGATCTTCCCATTTGAAAGCAAAAATGTCTCAGCTCTCCTTGGGCAAGGGGCATAACCAAAAGGCATCCTTCAAATCTGTGAACCACTGATGTTCATACGGAATTTTACTGAGAATGGTGTAAGCATTAGGAACAACAGGGTGGGTAGCCTGGACTATCTGGTTGATGTCCTGGAGGTCTTGCACCACTTGATATGAGCCATCTGATTTCTTCACAGGCAGTATTGGGATATTATAAGGGGACATACAGGGTTCAAGGAACGCATCCTTGATGAGGCTTTCAATTATAGGTTTTAGGCCTATACTGCTTTCTTTTTTTTTCTTTATTATTATTATTTTACTTTAAGTTTTAGGGTACATGTGCACAACATGCAGGTTTGTTACTTATGTATACATGTGCCATGTTGGTGTGCTGCACCCATTAACTCATCATTTAGCATTAGGTATATCTCCTAAGGCTATCCCTCCCACTTCCCCTGCCCCCACCCCACAACAGTCCCCGGTGTGTGATGTTCCCCTTCCTGTGTCCATGTGTTCTCATTGTTCAATTCCCACCTATAAGTGAGAACATGTGGTGTTTGGTTTTTTGTCCTTGAGATAGTTTGCTGAGAATGATGGTTTCCAGCTTCTTCCATGTCCCTATAAAGGACATGAACTCATCCTTTTTTATGGCTGCATAGTATTCCATGGTGTATATGTGCCACATTTTCTTAATCCAGTCTATCATTGTTGGACATTTGGGTTGGTTCCAAGTCTTTGCTATTGTGAATAGTGCCGCAATAAACATACCTGTGCATGTGTCTTTATAGCAGCATGATTTATAATCCTTTGGGTATATATCCAGTAATGGGATGGCTGGGTCAAACGGTATCTCTAGTTCTAGATCCCCGAGGAATCGCCACACTGACTTCCACAATGGTTGAACTAGTTTACAGTCCCACCAACAGTGTAAAAGTGTTCCTATTTCTCCATATCCTCTCCAGCACCTGTTGTTTCCTGACTTTTTAATGATCGCCATTGCAACTGGTGTGAGATGGTATCTTATTGTGGCTTTGATTTGCATTTCTCTGATGGCCAGGGATGATGAACATTTTTTCGTGTGTTTTTTGCCAGCATAAATGTCTTCTTTTGAGAAGTATCTGTTCATATCCTTGGCCCACTTTTTGATGGGGTTGTTTGTTTTTTTCTTGTAAATTTGAGTTCCTTGTAGATTCTGGATATTAGCCCTTTGTCAGATGAGTAGGTTGCAAAAATGTTCTCCCATTCTGTAGGTTGTCTGTTCACTCTGATGGTGGTTTCTTTTGCTGTGCAGAAGCTCTTTAGTTTAATTAGATTCCATTTGTCAATTTTGGCTTTTGTTGCCATTGTTCTTAGTGTTTTAGACTTGAAGTCCTTGCCTATGTCTATGTCCTGAATGGTATTGCCTAGGTTTTCTTCTAGGGTTTTTATGGTTTTATGTGTAGCATGTAAATCTTTAATCCATCTTGAATTAATTTTTGTATAAGATGTAAGGAAGGGATCCAGTTTCAGCTTTCTACATATGGCTAGCCAGTTTTCCCAGCACTGTTTATTAAATAGGGAATCCTTTTCCCATTGCTTGTTTTTGTCAGATTTGTCAAAGATCAGATAGTTGTAGATATGTGGCATTATTTCTGAGGGCTCTGTTCTGTTCCATTGGTCTATATCTCTGTTTTGGTACCAGTACCATGCTGTTTTGGTTACTGTAGCCTTGTAGTGTAGTTAGAAGTCAGGTAGTGTGATGCCTCCAGCTTTGTTCTTTTGGTTTAGGATTGACTTGGAAATGCGGGCTCTTTTTTGGTTCCATATGAACTTTAAAGTAGTTTTTTCCAATTCTGAGAAGAAAGTCATTGGTAGGTTGATGGGGATGGCGTTGAATATATAAATTACCTTGGGCAATGTGGACATTTTCATGATATTGATTCTTCATATCAATGAGCATGGAATGTTCTATTTGTTTCCTTTTTTATTTCATTGAGCAGTGGTTGTAGTTCTCCTTGAAGAGGTCCTTCACATCCCTTGTAAGTTGGATTCCTAGGTATTTTATTCTCTTTGAAGCAATTGTGAATGGGAGTTCACTCACGATTTGGCTCTCTGTTTCTCTGTTATTGGTGTATAAGAATGCTTGTGATTTTTGCACATTGATTTTGTGTCCTGAGACTTTGCTGAAGTTGCTTATCAGCTTAAGGAGATTTTGGGCTGAGACAATGGGGTTTTCTAGATATACAATCGTGTCATCTGCAAACAGGGACAATTTGACTTCCTCTTTTCCTAACTGAATGCCCTTTACTTCCTTCTCCTGCCTGATTGCCCTGGCCAGAACTTCCGACACTATGTTGAATAGGAGTGGTGAGAGAGGGCATCCCTGTCTTTTGCCCGTTTTCAAAGGGAACGCTTCCAGTTTTTGCCCATTCAGTATGATACTGGCTGTGGGTTTGTCATAGATAGCTCTTATTATTTTGACATACGTCCCATCAACACCTAATTTATTGAGAGTTTTTAGCATGAAGGGTTGAATTTTGTCAAAGGCCTTTTCTGCATCTATTGAGATAATCATGTGGTTTTTGTCTTTGGTTCTGTTTATATGCTGGATTATGTTTATTGATTTGCATATGTTGAATCAGCCTTGCATCCCAGGGATGAATCCCACTTGATCATGGTGGATATGCTTTTTATGTGTTGCTGGATTTGGTTTGCCAGTATTTTATTGAGGATTTTTGCATCAATGTTCATCAAGGATATTGGTCTAAAATTCTCTCTTTTTGTTGTGTTTCTGCCAGGCTTTGGTATCAGGATGATGCTGGCCTCATAAAATGAGTTAGGGAGGATTCCCTCTTCCTCTATTGATTGGAATAGTTTCAGAAGGAATGGAATCAGCTCCTCCTTGTAACTCTGGTAGAATTTGGCTGTGAATCCATCTGGTCCTGGACTTTTTTTGGTTGGTAAGCTATTAATTATTGCTTCAATTTCAGAGCCTGTTATTAGTCTATTCAGAGATTCAACTTCTTCCTGGTTTAGTCTTGGGAGAGTGTAGGTGTCAAGGAATTTATCCATTTCTTCTAGATTTTCTAGTTTATTTGTGTAGAGGTGTTTATAGTATTCTCTGATGGTAGTTTGTATTTCTGTGGGATCGGTGGTGATATCCCCTTTATCATTTTTTTATTGTGTCTATTTGATTCTTCTCTGTTTTCTTCTTTATTAGTCTTGCTAGTGGTCTATCAATTTTGTTGATCTTTTCGAAAAACCAGCTCCTGGATTCATTGATTTTTTGAAGGGTTTTTTGTGTCTCTATTTCCTTCAGTTCTGTTCTGATCTTAGTTATTTCTTGCCTTCTGCTAGCTTTTGTATGTGTTTGCTCTTGCTTCTCTAGTTCTTTTAATTGTGATGTTAGGGTGTCAATTTTAGATCTTTCCCGCTTTCTCTTGTGGGCATTTAGTGCTATAAATTTGCCTCTACACACTGCTTTAAATGTGTCCCAGAGATACTGGTATGTTGTGTCTTTGTTCTCGTTGGTTTCAAAGAACATCTTTATTACTGCCTTCATTTTGTTATGTACCCAGTAGTCACTCAGGAGCAGGTTGTTCAGTTTCCATGTAGTTGAGCAGTTTTGAGTGAGTTTCTAAATCCTGAGTTCTAGTTTGATTGCACTGTGGTCTGAGAGACAGTTTGTTATAATTTCTGTTCTTTTACACTTGCTGAGGAATGCTTTGCTTCCAACTATGTGGTCAATTTTGGAATAGGTGTGGTGTGGTGCTGAAAAGAATGTATATTCTGTTGATTTGGGGTGGGAGTTCTGTAGATGTCTATTAGGTCTGCTGGGTGCAGAGCTGAGTTCAATTCCTGTATATCCTTTTTAACTTTCTGTCTCGTTGATCTGTCTAATGTTGACAGTGGGGTGTTAAAATCTCCCATTATTATTGTGTGGGAGTCTAAGTCTCTTGTAGGTCACTAAGGACTTGCTTTATGAATCTGGGTGCTCCTGTATTGGGTGCATATATATTTAGGATAGTTAGTTCTTCTTGTTGAATTGATCCCTTTACCATTATGTAATGGCCTTCTTCATCTCATTTGATCTTTGTTTGTTTAAAGTCTGTTTTATCAGAGACTAGGATTGCAACCCCTGCCGTTTTTTGTTTTCCATTTCCTTGGTAGATCTTCCTCCATCCCTTTAGTTTGAGCCTATGTGCGTCTCTGCACAAGATGGTTTTCCTGAATACAGCACACTGATGGGTCTTGATTCTTTATCCAATTTGCCAGTCTGTGTCTTTTAATTAGAGCATTTAGCCCATTTACATTTAAAGTTAGTATTGTTATGTGTGAATTTGACCCTTTCATGATGTTAGCTGATTATTTTGCTCGTTAGTTGATGCAGTTTCTTCCTAGCTGAGAGTCCAGGTTTATTCGCCACACCAGGTAGGTCCCGATTCCTCACCCTGAGGCCACCACAATGAGGCAGTGGCATGCATCTCCTCATGAGAGGTGACCAGAGACCCTTTCCCTGGAGGAGAATGGGAATCCCAGAAAAGCCCCTAGGTTTGTTAGAAACAAATGCTCAGTGTCACAAAGTGAAACTAGCACTCAGGCAAAAGGTTTTCTCAGCAAGGCAATTTACTTCTGCAGAAGGGTGCTGCTTGCATCAGCCATGATTGCAAGAGCACACTGAACAAAGGAGAGGAGTTTTTATCCCTAATGCAGTCCCTATTCCTGTGTCCTTCCCCTCTTAGCTAGGGTTGGACTGCACAATCTAAAGTCATCCCAGTTGGCTAAGACTTAAACTTTTCCAAAAAAGGTAAATGTGCAATTCATAAGGGAGGGAGGGGGTGGAAGTGGTCCCTCTGCTACAGCACAAGGCATGTTTGGACATGTCTGGGCAAGTTCCGAGCATAACAAGAGTGGGAGGGCTGCTTGCAGGCTAGAAACATAGTACAAGGAGGTGGGGCCTCTGAACAAAGGACAAGGACATCACACAATTAAACCCATTGAAGAAGAATTCACCATCTCTGGCATGCGCCTGCACCCTGACTAAGATACCCTTTCTTTGACAGGACCATGCAGAAAGACATGCAAAGCACACCAGATTGTCTACAGCTTAAGACCAACCTTATAAATCCTTTATCATTAATTATACATTTACAGAAAACATAAACAGTGATCCTTATTATCACTTTTACTGGTATGTGCAGGGAGAGAAGCCAAAATCCAGCTAAGTAGTAAGAAATTTTTACCCTTTTGCTGCCAGCATATTAGGCTTCTGGGTTCCCTTCCCCTTAGTTCAACTTTAAGCCAAACATTTTAAGGTTTGGAGAATTAACTTTTCCCAAGTTGAAAGTACACAAAGAAAAGATGCAATTTTAAACCACAAAAGAAGGAAAAACACCATAGAAAGGAGTTCTACTAAGGGTTAAGAGGTAATACCTCTCTTCCTGTTGGGAATGGTGTTTCCCCTATTTCTTTGCCTTCCCTATTTTCTCTTTTCCCTTCTGGCCTACTATAGGAGACATATTGCTTATCTCCAAAATTTTCTTCTGCTTGCAGAGCTGCCTATTTTAGCTAAAATGAGGGTTTGACTTTGCAGCAACATAACCTTCCCTCCATGTGAGGTCAAATACCTGAGTTAAATTTTGGAAAGCTTCCATGTATCAGGTTCATCAAAAGATCAGCCTTAGTTTCTCTTTACTTGCCTAAGGTCCTGCAATGAGAAGGGAACTTTAAGGAGCGCCAAATAAGGGAGACCCTTAGATGACTTCCCTGAAAGTTATTTTAATTTTGGGAACTATTTTCCCCGAGCCTGCCCGATATGGCCACAAAAGAAAATAAGCCACTTCTTCTTCAGAGTTTCAAGGTTGAAGGAGTCCCAGTGCTTCAACATATACTCCAGGGCATTTGTCAGAGTGGTGAGTATGGGAGCAAGCTCAAAATCTGTTCTATCATTCCAAGATGCTCTTCACCTCTATATTAAATCAAATAAATCAATGGGCATCTGTTAGCCTAGTACATATGCTTAGCCTTGGCTGTTGTACTCAAGTCATGGATGTGAGGCTTGCTGGGGAGAATGTGGAGAACCCCCTTTACCCATGGGGTATTGGGAATGTTGGCCATGTTTGAACTAGCTTATTTTCATGGGGGATCTTGCCATCATGCAAGGCTGGGAAAAGTCCTGAGGCAACTGAGAATTTCTGGCCAGGGCATGCCCAGGTGTGATTCAAAGGCCTCCGGACCGGATGTAGCCTCTGACAGCCAATTCTGGGTGTTGGCAGAGAACCTCAACTATCCTGGTGCACAACTCTTCTCTCTCTATCTGCAGCCTCTTACTCTTTCTCTGCATAAAATGTGCAAGATTTTTACAGTCTAGGAACAGAGTTTTCCCCTTTCCCTCCCGCAGTGAGGTTACTTGCTACCACTTCTCTGGTAAGCACATTGTATTTCTCAGCATAAGGCATGTTTGGATATGTCTGGGCAAGTCTCGGCCAATGCACCAAAATGGTACAGTTCCTATGAGTGGAGAACACCAGGTTCTCCATCTTGAGTTGAATTAGAAAAAATGACATGGACACACATGGAGTAGTTTTAAGGAGCAGGGAGTTTAATAGGCAAGAAAGAAGGGGGAAGAAAGAAGCTCCCCTGTACAGAGACAGAGGGAGGAGGCTCCAAAGCTGAGAGACAGAACCCTCAAGAAGTCTTCTATATATGTCACTTCAACTTAAAACTGCAAGTGTGAATATTTGGACTTAAAGAACATTTGGTTTGGGTCAGGTCCCCCTTTTACTTAACTGCCTAGTTACTCACAGAGAGTCCATTTTGAGACTTTTTTTTTTATCCCTCAGTAACCTAATCTATAAAATAGCAGCAAGAGAACATATGAGAAAGTACTTAGAATACAACAAACTGCTTCTCAAAGGTACACATGCTTTTTATAGAATAAAAGAAAATTACCTGGAGCAGTTTTCTGGCTTTCCTTAATGAGTTGGGCATTCTGTTGACCCTGTGGTTAAACAATTAGGTACCAACATGAGACAAGACCCTATTACATGCTGGAAGGAAACCACTATGAAAGCCTAAGAACCTGAGCTTTTGTTTCAAAAAGCAAATTCTCCTAAGTCCTCTGTGTAACAGCTCTAGCTTACACTTTGGTCTCAAACCACCTTTCTTGTACTACAGTATGTGGTAGTCTACATAATTGACACTCTAATGAAATTAATGGTAAAAGGCACTAAGTTTCTTATGGTCAAATTTAAACCACACATGCAGACTCCACAAATACCAGAGGCATGCATGAAAACTCTGAGTGGGTCAGGTAAAATAAATGGAAGTAAATGTGTGACACATGGTCATGCAGCAATCTTGGTTAATGGCAGTTGAGAGAAAATCAAAGATGCTTCTTCCTTGGCAACCTTATTGAAAATGGGACTGCTTCCTTCCTTCATCACAAGCCTACTCCATATCCTGCTTTGTTTTCTTCATAATACTCACCTGTCTCTATTTGAATGCAAATTGTGGGAGGCCAGGGACTTACTGTTCAGTGCTGTATCCTAGGTGCCCAGGATCATGCTTGCCCAGCACTCTGTAGAGGTTGTGTATTGTTGGGATGTAGCAGTCTGGCAGTCGCGTGTGTTACCACTAAAAGTACCACATTTGTCATTGCTTAAAAAAGGGACTTCAGTGCTTTTGATTACTGACCTGGATTCCCTAGAAAGTTGATCCTGAAACTACTTGTGTGCTTCTGTGTATTGGGGAAAGGGGTAAACGGGACAGCAAGGGTGAGGGGATAAAGTGAGACAGGAAAAGAAGTTAGGTGACTTCAGCTGCTCACAGCTTTACCAGAAAAAAACACAACTGTTTATCGTGGCAGGCAAAATGAAACACTATTAAAACACTTTGTGAAGGGGGGTAGATTAAATCTTCCATTCTAGTAGTATACAGCTAAACTTCTTAGACTTGATGCCTTGATGTATATTAAGGCTACTAGATTAATAGAAGCTTATTTCTGAATTGAAACGATAAAATTGTTAATGACATTCTCAGGTAATCTTGTCTTGACTTTCAACTACACTAACTCTCATTGATTTCCAGTATCCCATGAATTTATGCTAAAAATGATATACTTAAAATGGAAGGGATAAGTTTGACTAGTACTATAAAAATCCAGGTTGACAATGTTATTTCTCTAGAAATACTACAAGTCACAAGTGTAAACCCTACCATCTTACTTATGCTCTCTGTTCTGCTTTTGTGCTTCAACTCTGCTTTCCCTGAGTTTATAAAAAGAGGGAAAGCGGCCGGGCGTGGTGGCTCACGCCTGTAATCCCAGCACTTCGGGAGGCCGAGGCGGGTGGATCACGAGGTCAGGAGATCGAGACCATCCTGGCTAACACAGTGAAACCCCATCTCTACTAAAAATACAAAAAATTAGCCGGGCGTGGTAGCGGGCGCCTGTAGTCCCAGCTACTCAGGAGGCTGAGGCAGGAGAATGGCGTGAACCCGGGAGGCGGAGCTTGCAGTGAGCCGAGATCGCGCCACTGCACTCCAGCCTGGGCGACAGAGCGAGACTCCGTCTCAAAAAAAAAAAAAAAAAAAAAAAAAAAAAGAGGGAAAGCAGAAGAGCTGCTACCAAATGGGATCATATTCTCTTTGATGTAGGACTTCTCACAGCTTTGGCTCTCGAAGTTATTGAGATGACGTTTGGGGTGTCAGGTGTCTGTAAGAATTGACTGCCTGTGAAATGGAGGGGAGGGCAAGATTAGGGAGATAAGTCAACTGATATGGGCTGGACCAAGTATTCACTAAGCTGGTGGGGAGTTCAAGAGCTAGTATTCCCCATTTTCCTGAATCAGGCCATGATGGTTGGGCCCAAGAAGGAAGAACATTCTGCAGAGGCTTCAGAAAGAACTTTTAAAGGTGGGAGTAGGTTATCCAAGTCAGAAGGATGTGAAAAGACTGAGAGGCTAGTATAGATAGAAGCCCTTATTAGATGTGAGTACAGCGGGAAGGCATAGGGTAAATAGTGCCAGGTAAAGTGGGTGTTGTGGGAAGGACTTCACCACCTAGGATACAGCTGCTGGAAGAAGTGAGGTGCTATGGCTATGAAGGAATGGGGGACTATTCACCCACCAACCTCTTAAATGCCTCCTGTTGTCCAACCCCACTGGAAACAAGAGGACAAAGGACCACGTGTGATGCAGTTCATAAACAATTGGCACATCTGGGCATAGAGCAGGGCAAAGGAGGATGAAATGTTTATGAAGGAAGCAAGTAGAGAAAAACATCTGGGTTTCATGTTGGAGAGAGAACCAGTGGTGATAGACTAGAAGAGTCCTAAAGGAATATGTAGGGTACAAGTCCGGGATGGAAGCAGTTTTTGGGAAGAATGGGTTAAGCTAAAGGGAAAATAGGTCTAGAAGCAGATGAACAGCAGAAAGTGTTCAGGAGCGGGAAGACCTCAGTGTGGGGGAACAGATGCTGAAGGCTGAAACAGAGCAAAGATGCAGAGAGTCAGCTTCTATGTCAATGTTAAATACCTTAGAGGGTGGCTTGAGGGCCACAGTAGAGGACGTTTTCTAAGTATGGTTTTCACAACCAACACTATATTCATTTTTTCTTATGCGTGAAAAAATACATCAGTTTAAAAAAAGTAGGCGGCTTAGCATGTCTTTGACTTCCCTGTCAGTACATCTTAACACATACAACTTCTACTGTAACATAGAAGCATTTTTAGGCCTCTTACACTCCTCCAATTCTTATCTTAATGTTGAGGATAAGTGATTAAAGCACAGCAAATTACACAATGTGAAGGTATTGCCAGAGTGTAGCAGGATAAGTGCAGACAAAATCCCTCAGATACCGGGTTAAAGAAGGAAGAGGCTTTATTCGGCTGGGAGTATCAGCAGGCTTGTGTCTCCAGAACTGAGCTCCTCACCAAGCAGTTCCTGGCCCTTTTTAAGGGCTTACAACTCTAAGGGGTCCACGTGAAAGGGATTGAGCAAGCACGGGGCACGTGACTTGTTGGGGTGGGGGGCGGTGAGCAGGAACAATGCTTCTAGGAGAATGTTTCTCTATACTATGTCTGAGATCTATAGATAACGCATGTGGTTAGAGCAGAGGTTAATTTTTAACCCCAGGTCTGGCCAGTGGTGCCAGTCAGTCTTGCCACTGACTTCATCCCTGTTGTTTTTCAGCTTTTACTTCCTCCTCCTCTTGGGAGACAGGAGACAGTAAGAAATGGCTCCTCTCCTCACAGGGACACAGCAGAGAAGATAGCAGCTCATTGGCAGTCTCTGCTGCACAAGAGTGCAGTGGAATTTGCTGGTGTACACCCACAGGTTCAGTCTAGGGCACTTTTAATTTATGTAGTGGCTTTTCTTTAAAAAAAAAAAAAAACCTCGCTAAATGCACAACAAATATGCAGATGGTGACTTCAGCAAGAAATAAAATCACTACTGAACAGAATGACTAATGACAAATTTGAATCTTTAGCTCTTTCAAAGATGCTGAAAAACATTAAGGAACACTAGCTTGCACCTTCTACTAGTCCAGGCAGTTCTTATAGGACCCTGTATGCTTTCTCCTTCCTGGGGTTTTAAGGTTTCCAGATACAGTAACATGTAGTTGATAGGCAGACAACTTCCCCTAGATAACTTATTAGGCCATTAAAAGTAATGACAAAAAACAACAATTACTTTTGCACCAATCTGGTGTTACACTAAGATCAGTTACCCTGATTATTCTCCATGGTTGTTGATAAACACCATTAAACCATTAAATTTATACAGAAAATGCATCTACATATTCCCCAGGTATAAAGAAAGATGGACTAGTAGAAAGAAAAGTACCATTCCAAGCATCTCAGTGGTAGGAAGATGGATATCTGGTATCTCCTCTCCCTTGACCAGTTGAGGGGGCTGTGTTGGGATCCTCCCTGGTCTCCCTGAATAGATAAAACTATATATACTCCATAGTATATATATTCCATAGTAGATGCATAGACTCTAGACAATTGATAACCCCCAGTGGGAACTGTTTCTCCTGAACTCAGGATGAAGGGCCAACTTTGGTTTTTTTGTTTGTTTTGTTTTTTTGTTTTTTTTTTTTAGACACGTGTTTAGGCTAGATAGGTAAGACAAAGAACTCCCTAGATGAGCCAACACTAGGCAGGAAACCAGACCAGATGGTAAAATAACTAGTACCCAGGGTGAGAATACCAGAAGAAATTGTGAAAAATTAGAATAAATCATCTCCCATATTAGGGTAGCTGAAATGGGCAGCACAATTCAGGTGGCTCCAGGGTGCTTTTGTGCTACCTAGTGTACCGTTCTCAGGACACTTTGAAACTTGCAGTATGTTTGGCTCCTTCAGCTTTGCCTAGGCATTTAGTGCAGCTTGCATCCAGATGACTATTTTTTGGATAAAAGCCTGTGTTTAAAAATCACTGGTGTCCAGGGTTTTCCATTTCTTGGTAATGAGGACCACTGCAGTGTGTTGCGGGTGGGGGGTGGTTTTCAGTGTAGATCTGCCAGTCCCTCTTCAGGACACACTGAATCACCTATAACTTAGTGTGAGCATGAGAGGAGTCTACACTGTGGAAGCCATAAGGAAGTATAAAGGCCTTGCTAGACAGTATGTAGCATCTAGAACAAAGAGTGGTACAATTCCAGAGGCAGACAAGGGAACCAGACCATGAGTCTCTGGGGATGGCAAGTGGTGGGAAGGTAAACATGTGATAGACAAAGTCTAGTTAGTAAAGTCCATTTTACAAGCTCCTTTATTCTTATGGCTGATTAGAAACTCTCCTGTCATAGAGGTGGGGATTTGTTCCTTCTCCTTTGGATCCCAGTGCTGAACCATCTCATGAGTTATTCTGCCTGAATTGAGAATCTCATTGTTGAGTGAATGTTGATTGACCTGATCTTTCCTGATGCTTTTTGTATGCATCCTTCAGTCATGTTTCTAGAATATCACCTGGTATTGGATTCCCCTATCTGTGATTCAGCATGGTTGAGCTGGTCTCTACATGATAAAATGCTGCAGAAGCAAGATGTAGGAATGCTATTTAATTTTGAAGCATCCAGATGTCGAGTTACTTTGGCATAAGGAAACCATTCAGATCCTACAGTCTTCAAGAGACTCTCATGCATTTCTAAACTTAAGTATTTCATCAGTTACTTCAGGGATAAGAATTTGCATGGCGTCAGTCTCTAAGGAAGTTCTTAATTGTGACCAGTGTTGTCACTTGTGTTTCACTTGCAACAAGATGATTTTGGACTATGAGTGGTTGCCCAACATCTGTCCTTAGTCGAGAGTATTCTGATCAGGGTTCTATGGCACCAGTTATACACTGCTATCTTAGACATATGTGTAGCCACATCAAGATGTGGGTAATTAATATACGTATCACTGATTCCTGCAGCAGACTTGAATGGATTGAACCAGTCCTCAGAAGCTGAGTTGTCTCTTGAATCACAAAAGAGCAATGAAAATACTAATTGCAGGATGGTAAAGACCAAGTCGGTGAGTTGAATCATCAGTGACTGCAATTCTGCAGGACTCAGTTCCATAGCCTGTAGGGAGCCAAGTAACAGTGCCATCAGGTTTACTCAGGAATTGGCACAGGAAAATGCTTCCAAAATGAGGGTATGACACTGCATACCATATTTATGTACATAGTCAGTGGTGAAAGCTGTCTCCTCAGATTGTTATATGGGATCAACAATTGCAGGCACATGCCCCTCTGTAGCAGGGGGAGTGGCATGGACAATTTGTAATGATTGGTAAACAGTTCAAGTACAATTGACCCTGCCACTTTCTCTGTAGCACAAATGATCAGCTTCTGAGCTCTTGACTGTGTGAGCTTTCCTTGTATCTGCTTTATTGTCTTCCACTCACAATCATGTACTTTAGCAGCTTAAGGACTTTCTGGGGTGGCATACTGTGGTCTTCTACATTGTGTTCAAACCAGGTTGCTTTTCCTTCCCTTTCATCTTCATTTCTCTTAGCAAATTCAGGGCATAACATAATCTTCTAGGTTTGGGAGTGGGAAAGGGCAGGCTGGTAACAGGAAGGGAAAAGCCCTTCTCCAGGGAGTGTTGGGCACCCAAGTCAACCTGCATGGAACTACAGGTGAACCCAACCCTTTGTGTCTGTAGTGAAGTTTCCCACAAACTATACACCAACACTTGAGCCAGAAACTTGCAGCAAAAAGCCTTGAATATGTGAAGGAATAAAATGAGCCTTTATAGCTTTGGTGTCAATGAGTCTTGCAGCAATTATTGCCTGTGGTGCCAACATGGCCTCCCGAGCTCTTCAAGTATCAGTCTCTTCCTCTCTTGCTCACCAGACTTTTTTGAAGCCTTGCTGTCCTGGTCGTGGGCAGTCATATATGACTAGAGCTGGCCCCTCATGGTGTTGCAGGAATATCGTTGATGCTTTTACCTTGTTCTTCACTCATGTTTGTTCTGGGTAAGCATACTTCTGGAGTCTCATAAACAAGTTGTCTATTGGTCAAACAAAATTGTTGGTGCCAATTCTGCAAAGTATCCTGGTGCATCTTGGCAACCCACCTTATTAATTGGAGGCAAAATATTTGGCAAAGGAAGGACTAGTATGTTACAACCCAGTTTTGGGCAAGGTTGGAGTTGGTCATTTATGTGAGGAATACAAATTTTATAATTTCTAAGCTGCATCACTTTGAAATCTGAAGTAGAAACACTTGGTTTTGTTTTTTCTAGTTTCTCTTTATATGGATGCAATGTGAAAATCACTTTTCTCGGTTCTCGATGCTATTGTAATTTGAGTCTGACACGTTTGGGGAAAAAACAGAAGTCAGCAATGTTTGGTAGAAGGCTTAAATGAAATGGCAATAGCATGCAAACTGGAGAATTTACCAAAAGGTCAAGGTTAATAACATGAACACTTGTAGGAGACTTAGAGTTACTGAGATCCCAGTAAGTCTGGACTCAATGAGCCTCCAATCAAATGTGAATTCTGGCCTCATTGGTCAGTATGGCTTTCTCTGGACATTTCAGTTTTGGGTGCTCATTGAGCTGCTTCTTGAGGCATCAATGAGAGCCATGGGTAGAGGGCTTCACCCACGACATGAGTTCACTTGGATCAAGAGAAAGATACTCCTTGTAGTGGAATATAAGACCAGAAATAGGAACACAGAATAACAGGCCCAGAGCAAATGGGAGGTGGTAACTTGATAAATGTTGAAATAGTTGGGTCGGAAGGGTAGTGGGGACTATCTTCTGGAATATGATTAATAAACCTCAGAACACATCAATATGGAATAAAGTTAATGCCCATAGTGCTAGAGTAATGCAGGAATGGGCCTAGTTATCTTCCTGACTTGGATGGTTCTCTCCCTGTAGACTTGAATGTCTACATGGGTATACATGCTTGCATTTATGGCTGAATCTATTACAGTGCTTCAGGTTTAATGGAAACTAAACTCCTCTACTGCCAGCATATGTCATCTTATATGCAGCTGGCAAGTTGGGATTAGGTGTTGATAAGTTCCAGGGATGGGAAGGAAATCCTGTGAAGTAAATGCCTCCAGATAGTGGAACTATTTGAGGCTCTTCAAATGCGTTGCAACGTAGCTATTCCTGTGAGTTTGGCTGGCTTTTCTAGAATTGAAGGGACTTGTTGTAGTCAATTTGATACCAAGTGATGTGTTGGTCTCCTTATCAGAGTTCTATATTTGGATTCAATGTTTGTCTCTGAAAGGCTGTAGAAGCAGCAGTAGCTAGATTGCCCTAGAAACTAGTATTTTGATGCTGTTGGGCAGCTGTGTAGCTTCCATCTCTGCCACCATGGCCTGTGTTCACTTGGTGGCTTACTGATTAAAAACTAGCAGAGCTATTCCATCTGGGTCATCCAGTGAGTCTTCTTTAGTTGCTTTGCAATGGGTCATAATACGTGACATGAAACCTCCATGTCTCTGCATGTACTTCTCATAGACTTCCTTTTCTTTGGCTATGTAGTCAGTTTCTATTCAGTGTACTGACCAGAAACAAGACCACTGGCCTCAGATCAGGGTATGTTCTCATCTTAGACCTCATGTCATCCCTGTCAAAGTAGATTCATAATGAGCTAGCTTGAGCTGTCATTTATTTTCCCTAAAGGTGGGGCCTTGAGAGATGTATTTTTCTTGGTGCTCTAAGCATAGCCAAGAAGCTCTGGAGTTTTGGAAATAGTGTTCTCAGTTAGCATTTAGAGCATGAGTTGATCTCTTACTAATCCACAAACATCTTGGTTTTGCTGACAGAGGCTTATAAATTCTCAAATGATATCATATTCAGGAACATATCTGCTTTTGGTGTCTTGGCCCTTCTGATAAAGGGGTGATAATGAGGATGCTTATGAAGTACACTGATTCTCATCTACTACAAAGTTGAAAGTAGGCTGGCTCTGGTATTCCTGGTTGTGGTCAGTAATGCCTAGGCTTGTTTGCAAAGCCATAAGCTAAGAGTTAATGAGGAAATAATGAGGTCGCTATTGTTGGGCTGTGGGTGGTGGAAAAATGGATGTCTTGCTTAGGTGGTATTCCCTGACTTCAAGCCCTCTTCCTTTTGTACTAAGTGAAACTTGCTGTCATTATTCCTGTCTGTAGAATGGGATTGAAATCTGTAGTGACTTAGACCTCTGATTCTTTTACAAGACTTTCTGTACTGAGAGAACATGAAGAACCATCTTCCCAGTTTCCCAGGAAGGCAGAGTTCCCAGGCTAAAAAGAGCTCTACAGAAGGTGTGCCCGAACACAGTTGGGCTTGGAGGATGTACAAAAATCCTGCACTCTAAGCCCCTGTCTGGGTGTGCCAACCTGTATCCAAACTGCTACATCACATGATTCCCAGAATATAGGCTGGTGTGATTGCTAGTGATGGAGGGTGCTGGTCTACCAAATACAGCGGTCACCTGGATGTTCCCAGGGGAGTGGCCAGAGGGCCATGTCTGGTGTTGCAGGTTCTGGACAATGGCATACAGCACAACTGTACATTTTATATTTTCCTTCAACTGGTCAACTGTTACATTGTAGGTCAAGCTAGAATGTAAGGATTACAGAGACTTGGCCTCAGTAAAGCTTGCTTGTGACTGATCACTGTCTTTTTGGGGATCAATCAGGGACTGCTTTATTATTTACAAGGTGTCACCCAACTGGTCTGACTCCCAAGCATTGGAACCAAGAATAATTCCAACTGGTAGGAAGAGTCACAGCCTGGGATTCCAGGTGAAGGAAAACTTGTACTGAAATGTTAAATTGTACTTCTGTAGACCCATCAGTGGATCATTTGATCGGTCAAAGCAGATCGGATCATTTGAGCTTATCTTCCTGTAAGAGAAACCTTTGGAGTTCAGGGTGAGGTGTCTGAGCCTGAGGACATGGCTAGTAACTGACACTGACTTCCATGCCTTATAAGACATGGGTCCTCTTGTGCTTCCCTCCCCTGGTATCTGGCAGTGCAGTAGGTGTGTGGGGAGTAAGACAAATCCCCAAAATGAACTGCAGAGGCAGATGCTCTGGGACCTAATGCAGTGTTGGCCAGGAGAGGGCAGCACCAAATCACAGGTGGAGCTCTGTGTCCTGAGAAACCTTGGTGAGGTTGGAGCCTTAGCCAGGCAGCCTCCAGAGGGTGTCCTGTGGAGAAGGAACTGGCAGGGAGTGGGGCTTTGGTGGGCCCAGTACTCCTAAATAGGAGACTGGAGGGCCTCAGAAACAAGCTCTGTCTTCTGCTGCTGTTCTCCGCCCTTCTTGCTCTTTAAGGCAGCTCTTAGAAACTGGAAGCCCTCCTCCCCAAGCCAGCCCTAAAGCTAGGAACATTACTCTCCCCATCCCTTTCTGTGTAACAGCTGACCATAAAGAAATTCTGACTTGCCTTGACAAACAGGTCATCAAATGCTCACTCCAGAGGGGTCCTGCTCCCTACCCAGAAAGAAGGAATGCTGTAGACACCAAGGGAAATAAAACAGACTGGCCTTGCTGGGTTTCCCCACTCAGTCTGTGGGCATTAGGTCATGCCCTTGTCCAATCACAGTTGGACACAGCTGTCCATGCTTCATTAAACCTAAGCAGAAAAATGGTAATAGCAAGTTCTCCCTTTGGGGCTTCACTCTGGCTCCCGTGTCACATACAATTGATAGGAATCTTTTTTGCTTAAAACAGCTGTGTGGAACATACAGCTGTAGATGGAGGCAGGTTTGGGGAGATAATGGGTTAAGCTCAAAGAATGGTCTCAAAGCAAATGACTCCAAGTAGAAGGTGCTTAGAGGACCTCAGGGGGGAACAGATGCTGAAGTGCTGGAGCAGAACAAAGTGCCAGAGTCAGCTGCTTCCTGTGTCAACGGCAAACACCCAAGTGGCTGAGGGCCACAGTAGTGGAGGGTGGCATGTCTTTCAGAAGGACCCATGCTAGAGCAGCATGGTACATTCCCAGAACCAATGTGTCCACACTTATCTCCTGGGTGTAGAAAATACTTTGTGTGAAAGAATAAGTTCATGTCCTAGAGTCTGTTTTCACCATGCATGTGTTTTACTGCACACAAGTTCTATGCAAATGAGCCTTCCTAGGCCTCTCAGGCTCACTTAGTGTTTCTCTTAATGTGAAGAATATTGGTTATACAGCATAGTAAACAATGAATATGAGATGTGGGGACACAGCAGAGCACACGGCACCTCACTGACTTTCTTCCCTGCACTTGTGTGCAGCTGAATCTGCTGGTAAACACCCAAAGGGTCATCTCGGTGTATTTTCTATTTGTGTAGTGTCAGATCTAAAAAATCTTGCCAAAGATAACGAATGAGCAGATGGTAACTTCAGATAGCAAAGGAAGTCTATGGTACTTGGGTTCATTACACGCATGGTCAACTAGAAAATGCTGTCTGGAGCATTTAAACAGTGTATTATACTAGTCAAGGCAGTTCTCAGAGTTTTGTCTAAGACTTTCTTGGGGTTATGGTCCCTGTTACCATATGTTGAACTTACAGGCAAACAACTACATAAGGTAATTAAGCTCAAGTTTTGGTCTAGGTTTAAAGTGAGTTCTGACTTGGCAAAGTGTGTTTTTTTTTTTTATCTTACAGGTACATATTCTGCTTACGTAAATTTAACATTGTTTTTTAAGGTCTCATGGATTATACAGCATCACTTTCTAGCACTCTTCTTTGAGGACTCCACTGGTGTAGAGATGAATATCTCATCCTCCACTTCCCACTACTAGTTGAGTGGCTCAGTGTGGATTCTCCTTGGCATCACTGCATGTACAAAGCCAGTTCTTGGACTCTATATAGGCCATTGAGCCCATAGTGAATGGTACTTCATAATTCAAGGAGGTAAAACAAACTCTGGTTTCTCAGATGTGTATGTATTAGCTTGGATAAATGAACCAGGCAGGAAATATTCTTGGAAAAGAGCCATACACTAGGCAAGAAACCATCTAGAGGTACGATCACTGGAATCTAGTGCTATAATAGGTGGGAGAGTTTAGGGTGTAACTACAGAAACAAGAGGAATTCATAACCATGACGTGTCAGGGGTGCCAGCATAGGGCAGAACATGCCACATGAATGTTCCAGAGTTGAAGAAGACTACATGTTTAGGCATCCCAGGCATAGGAGAGAAGACTCACACTCTTCAAAGCCATTTTGCCTGTGTTGCAGGTTGGGCTGTTTAGAAACAGGTTGAAGTGGAATTTGGCATGAAGTATGGTATTTAGAGATCAAATTGTGTCTAAGGGATGGGAAAGCAGGATAGGGCTAACTGTAGTGTGGGGCCCAGAAGTGCCTTGGCCAGTGTCGGCATGCATGTGACCCATCATGGTTGTTCCATGGTGGCCTATCATGGTTGTATCATGGTGGCCTGAGATTGCTGGCCTGCATATGTGTGTGGTCAGCAAGTGGATGAGGGCTGCTAGGGGAAGGGCACGCCCTTGGAACTGAGGCAAACTCTGTAGAGGTGATGGCTGGAGGCTGCTGGCTGTGCTCCAAGCAGTTGCGGTAACAAGCCGTTGTTGAAGGGGATCTGGTGGTACATTCCCATGCCCTCAATTCAGTGATCTGGCGGAGTTGTCTACTCTCTTTAGTCTCTTGCCTAAGTTCATGTGTGGATATGCTCAGTGTGGCTTTCTTGCTCAGGCCCTACCTTTCCTACTGAGCCCCAGATGGAATCTGAGCTCTTTCAGCACTAGATGCTTGACAAGACAGAAGCCATGAAGTGACAAGACTGTGTTCTATTCTGAGACCACTACATGATCACTGCCATTCTTTTAACCTACCTGGGATTAATGTAAGAAGTTACTGTTTATAGGGTCTAAGTGTTCTGAACGGCTTTATGGTACATCTAGTGGGGGTGGTCTGTATGCCTCTCACATGTCATGTCTATAGCTTGCAAAATTGACCAAATTAGCTTGGCATGCTATATCCATGCCCCAGATGGTTTGGACCACTAGGCAGACTTTCTTTGCTTTGATAATAGATAGGTCCAGGGTTTAAAACTTAAAAAGCTACCCTCTATCTTTATCCTCTGTATTTTGCCTCTCAGAAAACCCTTGCAGGGAAGCACAACCCAGGCAGAATGGGTCCGGTGGCTGCAGCACAGATATTCTAGGCCCCTTGTCTGAGGTTCCTCAGGTGTGGGGTACATGTCCAGGAAGGAAATGTCCTGTCCCAGCCTTCTCACAGGCACAGAGGGGAGAGAATCCAGAGTGCTCTACCCAAGACAGGGCAGCACTTTAACCCTTTGCTTGCCTCATATGAAGGTCTTTAACTCAGACCCTGAGCCTTGGGCAGACAGGAGGAAAAGCCTAGAAGGGTACCTACTGTTGAAACAGGCACTTATATAAGCATGGAGGCCAGATGGGCAATGTGGGCTATGTAGGTACCAGCGTGATCTAAGGGTAGGGATTTTTTATGTGAAGCCCATGATGCCTAGTAGCGGCTGCCTTGCAGACAGTGAAATCCATCCAGTTTATAATGTCATTGTAATGGACTGTATTTCTGGGAAGCTGCATGTGAGCATGGTGATCACTCCTGGCCCATATCCTGATTCATGTGAGACTCCTGTCTCAAGCAGGACCTCCATTGCACCCTGACTTTCCCGGGAATGAATACTTTCATGACCTTCTATAATAGCATAGTCCCTATCTCTGAGGTCTCACAGGTGTGGCCTTAGAGTAATTGAGCCATAAGGCAAAGTGACCCTTGGAGTAGCCCATTTGTCATGGCTAGGAACAGAAGTCACCTGTCCAACAGGCTGTTAGCAGCTAATGTTCTACACCAACTATGAGTGAGCTTAGAAGTAGGCATTCTGAGGTGTGATCCACGAATCCACTTTGGAGTAGATCCCTTCTCACTAGTTGAGGCTTAAAATGAGAGCATGTTTCCAGCTCACAGGTTGACAATGCCAGGAGGGAATTTCAAGCAAAAGCATTTAGCTAAGCTTTACCTGCAGCCCTTATTCTTACAAACAGTGAGATTTAAATGTTCTCTCATGTTGCTAATCTTTGGGGTCAATTGTTCGGCCTATAAATAGCTTTGTTAAAAAGCCAGAAATATGATTTTTCTCATACCAGAATAAAGAATTAGGGACAGGCATGCCATGACCTTGAGTATCTACTACCTGAGATGGCCTCTCTTAGAACCACCTTGGAGACCATCTTCCTGAGACTTGGTGATTCCCCACCATCAGCACAGAGCTGCGTAATAGCCTCTAGGCAGTTCCGTCAGGTAGAAGTATTATGGAAGTCACATGTTAATCCCCCTCATCACAGGTTTTTTAAAAACTAAAATAATCAGGTGAAACTAACATTAAGATTCTTGGGTTGAATTAGACTTGTGTTGCCCCTTGTCAGTTGCACTCTGCTCCTAACTTAGTCTTCTGGTCTTGACAATAATTTCCTGCCTAATGTAGGGGAATTCTGCCTTGTAGGCTCGCTGGGCATCAGATGGTAAAATCTCAATGCTTTCACTAGACCTTCCAGTTTTCAGGGAAATGGGTAAATGTTCTAAATCAAAACGAACTATAAGTGCACAAGTTTGAATAGCTTAGAGGTTTTCTGGCTCCTAAATGTGACTATTGTCTTTAAATTGGCAGGGTTGACAACTGGATTCTTCTGCCACCTAGTGGAAGAAACTAATCTCTCCACAGTGTTCTAGAGGTGGTGGCAGGGGCTAGATCAGCTGTGGCAGCAGCTAGAATCAGAATAGGGACCCCAGCCAGAACTAGGGCAGCTGTCACAGATGGTGGGGGGGGGGCGGGGGGGGGTACTCAGTCCTCAGTAGGAAGGAACCTGAAAAGAGGAGATTGTCCACTGTCTACCTCTCTTTCAGGGAAGAGCCAAGATTGCCCACTGACAGAACATGAGGTTTGAGATGCCTGCCATGAAGAAAGTGCCAATCAACCATGGTTGGGGTCTGTGCAGGGTACATCCAGGAAAGTCTTATTTATTTTGGGTATGGAATTACTCAGAAGTATTTGGCTTTGGTGTAGAATGTAGGTCTGTGTTTGATGTGTAAAAACATCAAACTGCTAGATGACCCAGAGGAAAACTTTTCTACCTCCTGTTGGAGTCTGGATTGGGAGGTACAATCTCAAGCTTAAAGCTCATGACAGTGTCCTAGAGCAGACCTGACCCACAACCCAAGTACCTCCTTCCCTCCCTCCATGGCAGATGTGAGCTAGGGAAATGAAGGGTCTGCCTTTGGACACCGATGCGACAGTTCTAGAAGCTGAGGTTCTTGTGTTACTCTGGATCCCATTCGACTGTAATATTCTACTTGGTCTTTAGCTGCTGTAGAGCTCATGCCAGCAGGAGGGCTTTTTGCTCCTTGTGTTAGAGGCAGCTAGACCCTATAGCATCAGGCCAGGTTGGTGTGGTCCCAGGGGAGCAGTAGGAAGAAACACTTCAAGTCCTATCCCCTAACCATTCCCTGGTGCTCTCTGCCTGTGAACCTTGGGACTATTGGATAATGTCTTCTCTGAGGCCTAGAGCCAACTGTGAGAGACAAGAGTCTACCTGAATGAAGGACAGAGCTGGATGTGGACTCGTGCTGGTTGTGGTTTTTTTTTTCAAGGTATCCTTTCAATTTCCTCTAAAATAGTCTGGCTCTCAGACTTTTGGATCCTTGGATAGTGGTCCAATCCTGGTGTCTCATTTGTAGTCTCTGGGGGAATTCTGTACTGGAAAATCCACAGGCCAGGAAAGATAACTGTGGCCTTGTTCCACTTGACCACCCACAGCCATCCTGTCCTTCCTGAGGCATCCTTTGCCTAACGCCTGCCAGACCCCTGGGCTTTGCTAGAATCCTCCTCTCTATCGCTGTCACCATGCTGCTTGCACGGCTGTTCACCAGCTCAGGAACTTACATCTTCAAGTGTCTCTTTACCCCACCTTGCCCAAAGAAGGCTGTGAGTCTCCCTTGGATGGCAGCTGCATGTGCTGCCCGGCCTAAATGCCCCTACTTTCATGCCTTGCTTCACACCCTACATGCCATCCACTTTCTACCGCAATTTGTGACTATTTATCCTAGCAGGTACTAGGTAGCATCATTCAATCTTTGCCATCCTTAAAGTTGAAACATGAGGGAGCGTACTTACTTGATCACTCAATTGAGCTTAAGTTTATATGCTTAATGGCTTCTATCTTGTTCATAAAATATGCATGGCGGCTTTTACTCCTTACCTTCTAGGTATTTCATTTGTGAGGTTTATTGAGTATTGGGAATATAAGACCTCAAACTTTTTCTTCACCAGCTTGCCTGGAACTGTTAATTGTTACTGCATCCCTTACCGTGTCCCTTTGAATGTTACACTATATGCATCATGGTGAATTATTCACCGAAAGAAAGTAGTCTCCTTCCTCATTCTTTCCCCTAGCAACCCAAACCCCTTCTCTAAAGGAAACTCTCTTGTTACTGTCCAGAGACTCTGCTTATACTTAATTTTTCTCCAAGCAGAATCCGTATTAATACTTACATACCTTACCCCTTTAAAACAGTGAATGTTTTCAATTTATCTTAGATATTTCCTATCAGTGCATACAAAGCAAGGCAGAGTCTGAGCCTATAGGTTTGTTACCTTTCCCATGGTGGAGGCTTTCCAGTTGGTGTTAATGTATGATACAGAATGGTAGGGTCCTCTGTTCATTTGCCAAAACAAGTACCTAGCCTGTTGGCTGTAGCCCAAATGTCTCTGCGGAAATACTGGTTTAATTGGAGGTTTGCCCTTGGGGTAAGCACTGTTGACAGAGTGCAGCCTACCGGCTTAGCTGCTTCTATAGGAGTCAAGCTTGGTTGCACCTGCTCTGCTCCAATCCTTCAGTTAATCAGGTGCTCTAATGTTTAATCAAGCTCACTCACATTTCTTTGAAGTCAAAAACTTGGACTGTTGGCTCTTATAATCCTGTCGTATACACTTATATACCTTGCATGAGGACTTACCCAAATAACAGTATAAGTGACTGGTTTTGGAGTCAGTAAGATTCTTAGAATTCTGTTTTATGAAAACATATACTGCTATTGTAAACCAACTAAAGCGAGTGAAAGTAACAAATCTAATATACTAGTCACTTCAGTCTAAAACCATGAATATGGGCCGGGTGCAGTGGCTCACGCCTATCATCCCAGCACTTTGGGAGGCCGAGGTGCATGGATCACGAGGTCAGGAGATCAAGACCATCCTGGCTAACACAGTGAAACCCCATCTCTACTAAAAATACAAAAAATTAGCCAGGCGTGGTGGCGAGCGCCTGTAGTCCCAGCTACTCAGGAGGCTGAGGCAGGAGAATGGTGTGAACCCAGGAGGCGGAGCTTGCAGTGAGTCGAGGTCATGCCACTGCACTCCAGCCTGGGTGACAGAGCGAGACTCCATCTTAAACACAAAAAACAAAAAACATGAATATGGTGAATATTTGAACTTACAATAGATGTTCAGGTCCTACTTCCACTTAACTGTCATGTTACTTCTAAGGGAGATTGTTTCTTTGACTTGGGCATATCTAAGGTACTAGCTGAGAGCAAGAGAATGTAGGAGAAAGTACTCTGAATGCAATGAACTACTACTTCCCAAAGGTATGCTGCTCTTGACAGAATGACAGAAAAACTAGACCCCCATATACCAAAACTTGCTGGCTTTCAATTGGCAGTCCCTTGACCACAGTGTGTTTGAACAAAAGAGATATCAACATAAGACCCTGTTACAAGTTGGAAGGAAGCAACTGTAATTAATAGCCTAAGATGCTAAGCTTTTGTTCCAAGATATGAGAGAATTTGCTTTTTGATTGTCGAATAGCTCTAATACATTAGTCTCAAAGCACCTGCATTCTCATGCTACAGTATGATGTATTCTATATCACTGATACTCTATACTGAAATAGTGAAAGACTCTTTGAATTTAAAGCTTAACCCACACGTGGACACTACAATATCAGATGTGTGTGCACAAGCTCTGAGATGCCAAGCAAGGAAGTGGAAGTAAAGTTGCAGTGTGATCATGCAGCATCTGTTAATGGCAGCCGAGGGTGAATCAAAGATGTGTCCTCTTCCTTGGCAACATTATTGAAAATAGAACCGTTTCCTGCCCCATCACAAGCTCACTCTGTATCTTGCTTTGTTTCCTTCATAATGCTTATCCCTACCTGTTAATTGCTGCATTTGAATGCAAACTCTGGGAGGGTAGGGAACTATTTACCCCTGTCCCTAGGTTCCTTAAAATGGTACTTGCCTATCACTCTGGGTGTAGTTGTTAGGCAGTCTAATTAATACGATATTACTGCTAAGAGCACAATCCTTTGTCATTGTTTAGGAAAAGGACTTTTGTGCTTCAGATTACTTGGGATTCCCAGAAAATAGAGCCTACAACAAGACTTGGGTATATTGAACAGCAAGATTGAAAGGATAAAAAGTGAGGTAGAAAGAGATGATTTCAGTGTCTCGCAGCTTTACCAGAAAACCCACAGCTGCTTGCTTTATCACACAGGCCAAAGGAAAACACTTAAAACATTTTGTACAGGAGAGTGTATTCACAACTTACCATTGTAGTGGTGGACTGCTGAATCTCAAACTTGCAAGTATGTAAGGCTATTAGACTCACAGAAGGTTACTTCTGGTGAACTGAAACTTGCTAAAATTGGGTAGCTACTTTATTTCCAGTAGTCATCTCGGCTTGATTTTTAACTAAATTAGCTGGTTTATTGCTAGTATCTATTCCCTCATAACTCTAAAAGTGACACTTAACTGAAGGGATTAGAAACTTAAATAGCATCTTAAATCCAGCCGAGCAATGTTCTCCAACTAGAAATTAGAAATCACAAGTGGCAATCTACCATCTTCTGCTGTGCTTTGTTTTGTGTGTGTGCTTCAACTCTGCTTTCTCTGAGCTGCAGAAAGAGGGAAAGCAGAAAGGGGCTGCTGCTACTAAAGGCATGTTGCCTTTCCTCATGTAGAGGAAAGCTTGGGCTCCTCATGTGGGCTCCTCATGTGATCACAGCTTGGGCTCCATGAAGTCTTTGCTGAGATGGAGTTTGGTGTCTAAGGAATGGCCACGGTCATTCTCCAAGATCCATCTGTCTTCTGCACAGGGCAAATAAAGTTGAATGAGAATGTGGTGGGAATCACCACCCCTGCATCTTTCAAGTCCTTGATGGTGGCACTAATCTCTGCGGTCCCTCCAGGGATGCAATATTGTTTTTGACTTACTATTTTTCTAGGTTGAGGTAGGTGTAATGGCTTTTATTTGGCCTTTCCCACCGTAATAGCCCTCATCCTATCAGTCAGGGAGCCAATGTGGGGGTTCTGCCAGTGCTAAGTATGTCTATGCCAATTATGCCTTCTGGCACTGGGAAAATCACCACAGGATGAGTCTTGGGACCCACTGGACCCGCTATAAGTCACACCTGAGCTAAAACTTCATGAATTACATGACTTCCATAAGCCCCTACTTTAACTGGAGGGCCACAATGATGTTTTGGGTCCCCTGGAATCAATGTTAGCTCAGAGCCAGTGTCCAGTAGTCCCCAAAATGTCTGATCATTTCCCTTTCCCCAGGGCAGTTACCCTAGTAAAAGGTCAGAGGTCTCCTTGGAGAAGGACGGGAGAAAGATTAATGGCATAAATCATTGGTAGTATAGTGGGGTCCTTTCTCAAGGGGACCTGTCCTCCCCTTCATTCAAGGGGCTTTGAGTCTGTAAACTGGCTCAAGTCTGGAAATTGAGGGGCTGTGACTGTTTTTATAATTCAAATTAGTCTTTTGTATACTGACCTGGAAGTTTTATGCTTATATAAATTAAGAATGCAGTAGGCTTCCTATCAATTTCACTTTTGGGAACACCATGATTAATTAGCTAATGCCAGAGCTCTACATGAGTCAGACTATTCTGATTGCCACTTTGCCTCTGCTGTTCATTACGGTAGCTATGTCCACCTTGCCTTTGATGGTTGAGTGCTGCCACTTGGCCCCTGCCACCTCAGGATCCAATTATTCCTATTGTATTTAAATTTTGTAGTTGAGTGACCGTGGTTCCCACTGTTAGATCTGGCATACAGAAAACAGCAATCACAGCTCTTCAGAAATGCAGGTGCTGCCCTCACACATCTATTTTGCAAGGCTTTGGTCAAGGGTATATCTTCTGCACCCTCCCAGCTGGGATGAGTAGGTCTAAAGTGAGACTAATCCACTCCACCATTCCAATCTCCCTTAGCCTTTGGATCCCTTCCCCTATATTAAACTAAGGAAATCAGGCATTACCACCTCACTCACAGTGGGTCATCTTTTTTATTTCAGCGAACCAAGCAAATTATTAGAACCTTTTTTAACTGCCTGAGCTGCAACATTAAGTGCAGACTCCCTGTTTAGTAGGCCCAAATCAATAAATTCAGCCTGATCCAACTTTATGTTCCTTCTACCATTATCCCACACCCTTAATATCCATTCCCATGCCTGTTCTCCAGATTTCTGCTTATATACATTAGAAAACTCAATTTTTGAGTGTAGTGTCTTCTTTTGGGTCACACTGAACCTCACCTCTAGAGGCCTGCTGAGACTTGAGTGTAGTCATAGGTCTAGAAGCAAACAGGGGGTGTTGGGGGTAGGTCCTGGGGAGTATCAACATTGTCTTGCCTAGCAACTGCCTCAGGGGAGGCCATCACTGTTGCCTCAGGAAGTGCATAGTTAATTTCCTCAGACAAAAATGGAAAGGCTGATGGCAATGTGGGTGCAGGAGGGGATGTTGCCACCACTTAGGGGGGGTGGGGAGGCTACTTCCTCTGGCAAAAAAGGTCCTTGCACACATCTCCATTCCATGTTGCAGGGTTCTATTCTTTTCCAATGCCCCAACTTTAACGGTAGACATCTGGCAAGACTGAGCCTGCACCTTTTGTTGCAGGTCAGTAACTCTCATAAGAGCTTGTCTGAATTATCACAACTTTCAGCCTTTTGTCTAGAGGAGATAAGACTCTCATTCAGGGTGATCTTAGAAGATTTGAGACTCTGTATGTGCTTCTGGAGCAGAGAGTTAGCGTCCCTGAGCTCATCCTTTTTTTCCTTCACTTTGTCCAGCAAACTTGGGAGCAACCAACTTCATTATATTCCTTGGTTCTCCACATATGATCAAAGGTGTTATGTACAGAGTCGCTAAACTCCTAGTCCCTCAGGAGCTGTGAATCAGGAGTATCAAATGCATTTATTTTGCATAACTCTCTAAACAGTTAACTCCAAGGACTATCAGTGTTCTCCATACTATTAAAAATAGAGTCCTTAGCATTTTGGGGTCTAATAAGATTAAACAGCCAACTCCAGAAACCCAAAAACCAACTAGAGAAATCCATCCTTAAAATTCTGTTCCTCTAGAACCACTCCTGGTACCAAAATCTGTATTAGTCAGGGTTCTCTAGAGGGACAGAACTAATAAGATAGATGTATATATGAAGGGGAGTTTATTAAGGAGAATTGACTCACACAATCACAAGGTGAAGTCCCACGATAGGCTGTCTGCAAGCTGAGAAGCAGAGAAGCCAGTCTGAGTCCCAAAATCTCAAAAGAAGGAAAGCTGACAGTTCAGCCTTCAGTCTGTGGCTGAAGGCCCAAGAGCCCCTGGCAAACCACTGGTGTAAGTCCAAGACTCCAAAAGCTGAAGAACTTGGAGTCTGATGTTTAAGGATGGGGAAGCATCTAGCATGGGAGAAAGATGAAGATCGGAAGACTCAGCAAATTAAGTCCTTTCATGTCTTCTGCCTAATTTATTCTAGCTGGGCTGGCAGCTGATTGGATGGTGCCCACCCAGATTGAGGGTGGGTCGGCTTCTTCCAGTCCACTGCCTCAAACATTAATCTCCTTTGGCAACACCCTCACAGACCCACCCAGGAAAAATACTTTGCATCCTTCAATCCAATCAAGTTGACAATCAATTTTTTTTTTTTTGAGACAGAGTTTTGCTCTTGTTGTCCAGGCTAGAGTGCAATGATGTGATCTCCACTAACCACAACCTCTGCCTCCAGGGTTCAAGCGATTCTTCTGACTCAGCTTCCTGAGTGGCTGGGATTACAGGCATGCACCAAAATGCCTGGCTAATTTTGTACTTTTTTTTTTTTTTTAGTACAGATGGGGTTTCTCCACATTGGTCAGGCTGGTCTAGAATTCCTGACCTCAGGTGATCCGCCTGCCTTGGCCTCCCAAAGTGCTGGGATTACAGGTGTGAGCCACCATGCCCGGCCAACACTCAATATTAACATCACACTGTTCTAGTTTTTAGGATGGGATTGAAATCTCTAGTGACTTTAGACCTTAGTTTTCTAAGCCTCCTTACATTGACTGAGCATGATGGCTTATCCTTCAGTTGCCCAAGAAGGAAGAGGTCTCAGGCTAAGAATAGCAGAGAACAGCAGGCAGTGTGTCCAAACACAACTGGGCTCTGAGGACATACAGGAGTCCTGCCTTTTAGCCCCTTGTCTCAGTGTGTCAATTTGCATCCAAAGTTGGGAACTGTCACAAGATTCCTAGCATACAGGCTATAATTGAGTGGAGGGGGCCTGGCCCACGAACTATGGTAGTCACCTAGATGTTCCCAGATAAGTGGCTGGTGAGTTTTTTGTAATGGTACAGGTTATAGAATGGTGTATTTTTCTGTGGCATAGCTATACATTCTATATTTTCCTTTTAAACTGGTCACCTTTTATATTGTGGGTCAGGCTAGATGTAAGGGTTAAAGAGCTGTGGCCTTGGTAAAGGTTGCCTGTCACTTGATACTTTGTCTTTTGGGGAACCATGGGGAACTAAGAGGTCATCTCTGCATTCGAATCAGGGACTCGCCCAACAGAGGTGTGCCTCCCAAGCATTAGAACCTGAAATTCTCCCAATTGGTAAAAAGAGGAGAATTCCATGTGAAGTCTGTAGACCCCCAGTGACTCATTTGATCTGATGGGTCAAAGTAGGTCAGATCATTTGAGCTTATCTTCCTGTGAGGGGGAAGCTTTTGGAGTCTAGGATGAGGTGTCTGAGCCCGAGGACATGGCTAGTAACTGACCCTGAATTCCATGCCTTATAAGACGTGGGTCCTCCTGTGCTTCCCTCCCCTGGTATCTGGCAGTGCAGTGGGTATGCGGGGAGTAAGACAAATCCCCAAAATGAACTGCAGAGGCAGATGCTCTGGGACCTAATGCAGTGTTGGCCAGGAGAGGGCAGCACCGAATCACAGGTGGAGCTCTGTGTCCTGAGAAACCCTTGGTGAGGTTGGAGCCTCAGCCAGGCAGTCTCCAGAGGGTGTCCTGTGGAGAAGGAACTGGCAGGGAGTGGGGCTTTGGTGGGCCCAGTACTCCCAAATAGGAGACTGGAGGGCCTCGGAAACAAGCTCTGTCTTCTGCTGCTGTTCTCTGCCCTTCTTGCTCTTTAAGGCAGCTCTTAGAAACTGGAAGCCCTCCTCTCCAAGCCAGCCCTAAAGCTAGGAACATTACTCTCCCCATCCCTTTCTGTGTAACAGCTGACCATAAAGAAATTCTGACTTGCCTTGACAAACAGGTCATCAAATGCTCACTCCAGAGGGGTCCTGCTCCCTACCTAGAAAGAAGGAATGCTGTAGACACCAAGGGAAATAAAACAGACAGGCCTTGCTGGGTTTCCCCACTCAGTCTGGGCATTAGGTCATGCCCTTGTCCAATCACAGTTGGACACAGCTGTCCATGCTTCATTAAACCTAAGCAGAAAAATGGTAATAGCAAGTTCTCCCTTTGGGCCTTCACTCTGGCTCCCGTGTCACATACAATTGATAAGAACCTTTTTTGTTTAAAACAGCTGTGTGGGGCATATAGCCCTGGATGGAGGTGTGGGTGGGATATGTGGGTGTGGGAAGATAATGGGTTAAGCTCAAAGAATGGTCTCAAAGCAGATGACTCCAAGTAAAAGGTGCTTAGAAGGACCTCGGGGGGAACAGATGCTGAAGGGCTGGAGCAGAACAAAGTGCCAGAGTCAGCTGCTTCCTGTGTCAACGGCAAACACCCGAGTGGCTGAGGGCCACAGTAGTCTGGGTGTCATGTCTTTCAGAATGTACCCGTGCAGGAGCAGCATGGTACATTCCCAGAAGCAACGTGTCCATTTTTTTTCTCTTGGGTGTAGAAAACATTACATTTGAAGGAGTAAGTTCATGTCCTAGTGTCTGCTACATTTCCACCATGTGTGTATTTTACTGCACACAAGTTTTACTCAAATGTGACCTTCCTAGGCCTCTGTGGCTCATTTAGTGTTTCCCTTAATATGAGGAGTATTGGTGATATAGCACAGTAAACAATGTGAGTGTGGGACGTGGGCCTTGTGGGACACAGCAGAGCACATGGCAGTTCATCAATCTCCCCTGCACTTGTGTGCAGCTGAATTTGCTGGTGAGCCCAGAGTCATCTCAGTTTATTTTCCATCTGTGTAGTGTCTCTTGGGCAGAATTTTTTCTCTTTCAACTCTTATTCTAGAATCGGGTGCATGTGCAGCGCTGTTACAAAGGTATATTGCATGATTGGAGTAGGACTAAACCCATCACCCAGGTAGTGGGCATAGTGCCTAACAGGTACTTTTTCATCCCTTACACCCTCCCTCTCTTCCCTCTAGTAGTCCCCAGTGTGTATTGTTGCTGTCTTCAGATACTGTGTATTTCATGTTTAGCTCCCACTTAAAAGTGAGAACACATGACATTTGGTTTACTGCTTATTTGGTTAGGATAATGGTCTCCAGCTGTATCCATGTTGCTGCAAAGGACATGATTTTCTTTAATGGCTGTGTAGTAGTCCATGGTGTATATGTACCACATCTTGATTCAGTCCACTTTTGGGTACCTAGATTGATTCCATATTTTTGCTATTGTGAATTGTACTGTGATGAACATAGGGTGCAAGTGTCCTTTTGTTAGAATAACTTATTTTCCTTTGGTATATATCCAGTAACGGGCTTGCTATTTCCAATGATAGTTCAACTCCTAGTTATGTTAGAAGTCTCCAAACTGTTGTCCAGTGGCTGAACTAGTTAACATTCCCACCAACAATGTATCAGTGTCCTCTTTCCTCTGCAGCTTTGCTAATGTGTTTTTACTTAACAACTAGTGCAAGACAGTATCTCATTTTGGTTTTGACCTGCATTTCTGATCAGTGACTTCCCATTGAGCCACTTACGTCTTCTTGTGAAGTGTCCGTTGATGCCCTTTGTCCAATATTTAATGGAGTTCTTGTTGATTTAAGTTCCTCAGACTATTGCATGCATCATTTCCCAAAACTTGATACCTTTCTGTAGGCTGTCTATTCTCTTGCTTGATAATTCTCTTGCTTTGCAGAAGCTACTTAGTTTAATTAGGTCCCGCTTACCATTTTTTGTTGCAATTGCCTTTAAGGACTTAGCCATAAATTCTTGCCAAGACCAGTATAAAAGGATTTTCCCTAAGTTTTTCCCAGACTGGGCAGAATTTTTGCCAATCATATCTAATGTGCAGATGGTGACTTCACATAGCAAAGAATTTCTCTAAGGAACTTGGGTTCATGATAAACTTGGTTGACTTTTGGCTCTTAAGAGAGAGTGCTTTAAGAAACAACACAACTGTAGTATTGTATACAGGTCAAAGTAGTTCTTAGAGATCAGTATGATATGACTTCCTTGAGTTTATGGGCAATGTTACCAAATGAGGAACTTATATACAAACAACTTCAAGTTAACAAAGCCCATGCTTCCACCTAGGTTTAACACTGAGATCTGACTTGGACCAGTGTGTGTTTAATTACACTAAGTATGAAACCCATCTACATCTTTTCAGGTCTCATGGAAGATGCAGTAGGACTGGCTTTTTTTTTTTTTTTTCCAATCACTTCTCTCTAAACACTATTGATGGGGGAAGACAAATATCTGGTATATTATTGCCCACAACCGATGGAGCTCTGAGTGTGGGTCCTCCCTGGCATACCTGAATGTGGAAAGCCCGTTCTTGGATCCTAGGCCATTGAGCCCATAGTGGGCAGTGCTTTCCATGAATTCCAGGAGGTACAACCAATTTTGTTGGATGTACATGTGTTGGGTAATTCAGACACATGGGAAATGCTCTTGGTGAGGAACCATCCACTAGGCAAGAAACCACAGTTGAGGTAAAATCACCGGAATCTAGTGTCATAATGCATGGAATTGTTGGATGTAACTATAGAAACAGCCGAAGTCCAGACACCATGACAGATCATAGAATTGCCAGCACAGGGCAGAATGTGTTACTCGCAAATGTTCAGAGAGTTGAGGAGGACTTGGCTATTATGATGAGCAGGCATTCCAGGCACAGAGAAGAATTGCATGCCTTGAGACCCTTTTGACTAGTGTTGCAGGTTGGATTGTCAGAAAAGAGGTTGATATGGAGTTTGACATGAAATACGGCATTTGGAGATCAAATCTGTTCTAAGGAATGGGAAAGGAAGCAGGATTGGGTGGCAGGAGCACTTAACTGCACTGCAGGCCCAGCAATGCCCTGGCAAGTGTCAACATGCATGTGGCCCATCAGTTGTTCCACGGTGGCCTGAGATCACTGGCCTTCAGACATCTACTATGGTCAGTAATTGGATGAGGGCTGTTAAGGGAAGAGCATGCCCTTGGAGCTGAAACAAACCCTGTAGAAGGTGATAGCTGGAAGCCGCTGGCAGTGCTTCTGGCAGCTGGGGCAATGAGTCCTTGTTGAAGGGGGATCTAGTTGCTGTATTCTCATGCCCTCTAAATCCAGTGATCTGGTGATGTCAACCCTTTCAAGTCTTTGGCCTGAATTCACATATGTGTATATTCATCATGGCTTTCTTGCTCGGGCCCTACCTTTCCTACTGAGTCTCAGATGGAATCAGCTCTTTAGGTACGAGATGACCGATTTGACACAGAAGCCATGAGGTTACTGTTTTCTGTTATGAGACCACTACATGATCCGTTTCCATTCTCTAGACCAAAGGAAGTTCCTGTTTGTAGGATCTAAATTTTCAGAACCATTTTATGGCCCATGTAACAGGGGTGGTCTCGTATGCCTCCTATATGTCACTTCAAGAATTTGCAAAATTGACCCAGTAGTTGGTCATTTCCATGCTCCACATGGTTTGGGCCACTAGGAAGACTTTCTTTGCCTTGGTCATAGGTAGGTTCAGGTTCTAGGACCTGTTGTAATAAAGCCACACTCCATCTTTTCCCTCAGTATTTTGCCTCTTTGAAAACCTATCCAGGGAAGCACAGCCCAGCCAGAATGTGTCCAGTGCCAATGTCCTCAGCTCTGACCCTGAGCCTTCAGCAGAAAATAGGAGGAAAAACCTAAAAGGGCACCTACTGCCTGGAACAGGCACTCGAATAAGCATTGAGGCCAGATGGGCAATGTGAGCTACGTAGGTACCAGAATGATCCAGGGGGATCTTGTCTATGACAAATACTATTCCTAGTAGTACTAACTAGCCTGTCAAACAATGAAAATCATTCTTCAGTTTGTCACTGCAATGCACTGGAGTTTTGGGAAACTGCATGTTAAGGCAATGTTGAAACAACTCTTGATCCGTACCCCGACTCATGTCCAACCCCTCTGTCCCAAACAGGACCTCTCTTGCACTCTGATCTTCTCAGAGATGAATACTTCCGTGACCTCAATAGCAGAGGTCCCCAATTCTGAGCTCTTCCTCACTTCCTGGTCTTGCTGCCTGTAGTAAGCCCCTTCCCTTTGAGGTTGGATGTAATGACTAGCTTCTCATATTCTTTCCCTTTGTCTTAGAAGTTGTTTTAAGAGAAACCGGCTGCAATGTTACAAACTGCCCCTTGGAGCAGCCTTGTATGGCAAAAGGGAGAAGCCTTCAGTTTCACAGGCTGAGGAGCTGAAGCTCACCAACAAGAAGTGAGCTTGGAAGTGGACATTGAAGGTGTGACATGAGTCTCCTTGGGAACAGATCTCTTCTTGCTTAGTTGAGCCTTAAAGAATACATCCCAGCCCTCAGGTTGACTTGGAGTCATGAGACTTCCAAACAGCGTCATCTAGCTAAGCTTTGCCAGCAATCCTTATCTGTAAACTGGGATGTGAATGTCTATTTTATGTTGGCATTTTTATGGTAAGTTGTTCGGCCGATAAATAGCTTAATTAAAAAGCCAGACATCTGATAATCCATGTAAATGTGAGTTGTAAAACAGAAGTCATACAGTGCTGGTAGGCTTAGTCTAGTCTTCAGGCAAGTTTAGTTTGACCCATGCAGCATTTTTATTGCATTAATTCCTTTTCTTCCTACCGTGGTTAGCTCGATAACATGAAGGCTTTATGGTTCCTCTGTAAATGAAACGAAAGTGGTATCCTGGATCTCTTTCCACTATCTTCTACTTTTACCTTACTCTCCTTTCAGCCTATTAACAGGATGAGAGAGAAGGTACCTGGGTCAAAATACAATGGGGACCTGAATTGGTTAAGAACCATTGACATGGTCTTCTGAAAATCGGAGGTAGGGGAAGGGAGTGGGAATAGTACTGGAGATCCTACCAGGCTCAGACCACAATGAAGAGTTAACAGGGATAGGCATGCCACGGCCTTGTGAGGATCCACCTTCTGAGATGGCCCCTCTTAGAATCACCCTAGAGACCGTCCGGAGACCTGGATTCCCTCTCAGTATAGGGAATGACCTACTTGTAGCCTGGGGTCAGTGCTGTCACATAGAAGTCATGTGATCCACATATTTTAACCAGGTAGCCATGTTTTGCTAACTAAGAACCAGGTGAGACCACCCTTAAAGCTCTTGGGCTGGGTTAAATGTATGTCCAAGTCTCAACTATTCCCACTTGTGAGTTGTAGCTCTGATCCTTATAATCTTCTGGTCCAGATAGTAATTCCCCTCCTACTGGTAAGGGATCTGCTCTGTAGGTTTGCTGGACATTGGAGGATTAACTATCCATGCTGTCCTCAAGCCTTCCAGTTCTTAGGGAAACTGGTAAATGGTCAAGGCAAAATGAACTAAGTGCAGGAGTTGATGTGGCTTAACTTTTTTGGCTCTTATAAGGTACAGTTGTTTCTAGGATGGAGAATGGACAGTTGCGGATTCTTACACCACCTGGTGGGGGGAACAAGTCTCTCCAGGGTGTTCCAGAGGTGGGGCAGCAGCTGGTGTCAGAATAGGGACCCCAGCCAGAACTGGGGCAGCCGTCACGGACATGGGGGCACTCAATCCCCAGAGTAAGGAGGGCAAGTTTGACTGTTCACCTCTCTGAGGGGAAGACTTAAGCTGGGCATCCTGTGGAGGATGAGGGTTGATGCTTGCCATGATGAAGTGCCCGTCTACCTCAGGCAGGGTGTGTGTGGATCATATCTAGGGAGGTCTTTTTCTTGAAGGATGTAGACTTCCTCAGAACTGGTTTTGGCATTGAATGTAGGTCAGGAGTCCCAGTCTAGAGCTCAAAGGCCATGACTGTGTCCTAGAGTGTAACTGATCCATGTGCCTCCTTCCCTCCCTCTGTGGCAGGTGTGAGCTACAGATATGAGGCGACTGCATTGGGAACCTCCTGGAAGCCGAAGTTTTTACCCTGAATCCCATTTGACTGTGACATTCTACTTTGGCTTTGGCTGCTCTAGAGCTCATGACAACAGCAGGGTTTTTTGCTCCTTCTGTTAAAGGCAGCTGGACCTTGTAGCATCATGTCAGGATGGCGTAGTCCCAGGGCAGCAGGAGGAGGAAGTGCTTCAAGTCCTAGCCCCTGAATGTTCCCTAGTGCTCTCTGCCAGTGAGGCTTAGGACTGTCTGAATGTCTTCTCTGGGGCCTAGACCCAACTGTGAGGGAGACAAGAGTCTACCTGGATGAAGGACAGAACTGGATGTGGACTGTGTGTCTGTGTGTGTGTTTGGAGGTGGGGGGTTCCTTGATACCCTTTGTTTATTCAGTCCGGATCTCAGATTTTGGATCCCTGTGGTATACTCCAGTCTTCACTACCATCTTATTTGGAGAGATGGGGAGAACTCTGTGTATTGGAAAACTCACAGGCGAGGAAAGACGACTGGCCTTGTTCCATTTGACCTCTCACAGACATTCTGTACTTCCTGAGGCATCCTTTGCCTAATGCCTACCAGGCTCCTGGGCTTTGCCTAACTTCCTCTGTCTACCCGTTTCTATACTCCTTGCATTGCTGTTGGCCAGCTTGGGCACTTAGAGCATTCAGGTATTTCCTTACCCCACCTTGCCCAAAGAAGGCTGTCCTTACCCCTTAGATGGCAGCTTCACATGCTGCCTCAACCTAAGTGCCCCTACTTCATGCCTTGCTTCTCACTCTGTGTGCCAATCACTTTCTATCACAACTTGCAACCATATTAATCCTAGCACATACTAGGTAGCATTGTTCAATCCTTGCCATCCTTGAAGTTGAAACATGAGGGAGCATACTTATTTGCTCACAATTCTTATGTGTTGAGCTCAAGTTTATATGGTTCATGGCTACTGTGTTTTTCATAAAGTTCCCATGCTGGCCTTCTAAGTATTTTATTGACAGGAAGTTTATGAACACAGAATGAGAACTCACTCTGACTACATTTTTCTTCACCAGCTTTCCTGGAACTCTTAATTTGTACATATCCCTTATATCTTTGAATGTACATCCTGTTGATGAATTACTGAAAAAAGGCTCAGGCATGCATTTTCCTAGCAAACCCTTTTTTTTTTTTTTTTAGGAAACTCTCTGGTTCAAGACTCTATGGTTATGCTTAACTTACCACGTTAAGACCAAATGAAAACGTTTTTAGTATATCATAGATATTTTCTCTCACTACACACAGAACTACCTGTGATAGTTTGGATTCTCTCAAGGCAGAGCCTGAGCCTAGAGGTTGATTAAGTTTCCCATGGTGGAATCTTTGTGGTTGGTGTTAGTGTGCGATACAAAATGATAAGTCCTGTCACTCATTTGTCTACATGAATATCTAGCCTGTTGGCTATAGCTCACATGTTTGTACAAAAATACTTGGTATAACTGGAGGTTTTCCCTTCTTGCATTAGCACTGTCACATGAGTACAGCCCACTGGGTCAGTGACTTCTATAGGAGTCAATCTTGGTTGCACCTGCCCAGATTAAAACCTTTAGTTAATCAGGTGCTCTATTTAAACAAACTCGCTCACATGTCTTTGAAGTTAAGGACTTGTTTGGGCATCTTCCTGAAGTCCAAAAGACTTACACTGCCAGCTTTGCAATCCTATCATATAAACACAAATAGGTTACAGCTTGGGTAAGCAATTATCCAAATAAGGTAACATAATACAAGTGATGTGTTTGGAGTTTATAGAAATCTTGGAGTTTCTTTATGTAAGAATAGTATTGCTATTATAAACTAATGCTATAGGAAGTAACAAATCTTCTATACTGGTCACACCAGCTTAAAACCACAGATGTGAATATTTGGACTTAGACTGTAAATGAGTTCAAGTTCCACTTCTAGTTAACTGCCCTGTTGCTTTCAGGGGGTTGGTTTCTTTGAACCTGTGTTTTGATCTGTCAGGCATCCAATCTCATCTTCAAGATAGGAGCAAGAGGATGGTAGGACAAAGCACTTGGAATATGATCAAGTGTATCTTCTTTGCAAAAGTCCATATGCTTTTGAAGGAAGAATGCCAGAGAAGCTTTACTTTCGTGGATCAAAGCGTACTGGCTTCCCTCAACTCATGGGTTAGTCTCTTGGCCCTGTATATGTAGAAAACAATCTCAAAGTGAGACAGGGCCTCATTACATACTGGAAAGATGCTACTATGATAGCCTAGGAACCTAACTTTTTGTCTCAGGATCTGGGAGAATTTGCTCTTTGACTGTTTAATGGCTCTAAAACATTAGCGTCCAGTCACACACACTGATGTGTATTCTACGTAACTGCCATTCTGTACTGAAACTAGTGGTATGAGACCTTTTTTATATGAAGTATAACCCACACATGCAGACTACAATGTCAGATGTGTGCACAAAAGCTTGAGTGTTCTAACTAAAACAAGGTGAAATGGAAGTAAATGTGAGAGTTGATTGTGTAATGACCTTAGTTATTGGCAGATGAGAGTGCATCAAAGATGTGCCAGTGTATTCACTGGCAATGTTATTGAAAACAGTACTGCTTCCTTCATCACAAACCCACTCCATATCCTGCTTTGTTTCCTTCACAGTACTACTCCCTACCTGACTGTCTCAGCATTTGAATGCAAACTGCAGAAGGGTAGAAACTTGCTATTTACTGCAGTAGCCTCTGGCCCTAGGATACTTGCCTAACACTGCATGGATGTAATTGTCAGCCAGTCAATTGCATGGAATTTTGCTGAAAGTACAACTTTTGTCATTGCTTAGGAAAAGAACTTTGGTGCTTTTGATATTACTTACTTGGGATTCTTAGAAAGTAGATCCTGAGAAAACTTGGGTGTATGGGTTTATTGTGGGGAGAAGTATCCAACCCCAGAACAGCAAGACTGAGGGGATAAAAAGCAGAAGCAGCAAGAAAGTTAGGTGACTTCAGCCACTCATTGCTGTACTAGAACACACACAGCTGCTAGCCTTATACAAAACAAAAACATAATATTTTGTGAAAGGGGGTGTATTTAGAACTTCCTGTTGTATTTATGGACTGCTGAACTTTATACTTGTATACTTTCACATATATTAAAGCTGCTTGTTTCATCAGGTCAAAGAAACACTACTTAAAAACAATTGGAGGAGAACATGGCAGTGTGGACTGCTGAATGTCTTTGCAGTTGAACTTTCAGGTACATGTTAAGGTCACTAGATTCGTAGGAACTTATTTCTGATACTAAACGTCAATAATGACTTTCAGGTAATCTTGATTTTGTAATTATGTTATATTGCTAGTGTCTATGCTATCTTTTTACTCTAAAAGTGACACACTTAAGGGATTAGAAGTTTCAATAGCATCTAAATTCCAGCCCAGCAATGTTTTTCTAACTAGAAATCACAAGTGTCAACCTACTGTCTCTCTGCTTTATTCTGCTTTTATGCCTCAACTCTGCTCATCCTGAGTCAAAAAGAGGGAACTCAGAAGCGCTGCTACCAAACTGGGTGTGTTCTTTGATCAGATGGGGGCGCTCTCACAGCTTAGGCTCCATGAAGTCCTTGCTGAGATGGAGTTTGTCTAAGGAATGGCTGCCTGTGAAGGGAGGGGAAGAAGGCAGGATTAGGCAGAGATGAGGTCAACTGTGACATAGTCCCAAGAGAGCCTTCACTACCCTGATAGAGTTCCAGAGCTAGTATTGCGCCTCACTATCCTACATGGAGCCATGATGGTCGGGCCTCTGCAGGCCACCTTGCTTACACATCAGATGCAGGCTGCCCTGGGAGGGGGGATCTCGGGCAAAGCAGCTCTCTGCAGCTGAGACTGAGTCTGAAACAGCTGTGGCCTGGGGGTTGCTTGAGTACTCCTACAGTGAGAAGCAAGCCCTTCCTTGGAGGACGGTGTGGGTGGAACGCCTGCATGGCTACCACAGTGGCTCTGCTTCCAGAGTATGATGGCTCCCTGTGGCCAATCTAAGGGATGGGGAAGCCACATAATCTACCTGCCAGCGTCCTTGTCCTTCTTTTCCTGTGTGCATCAAACCCCCTGCACTTCGAGGTGTTTGCTTGTCCCCTCCAAGCAGCTGCTGGAAAAGCCGGCTCTCATTCCTAACGGTGTTGGTGATCTGCCCGAGTCCCAGTGGTAAAGGAGGCATAGCCTCTGAGATGAGATGATGGTGGGGGCCAGAGCTCTTCATTAGGCAAGCAGTCAAGAATGATAGGGACTTACTATTTCCTGCAACACCCTCTGGGCCCAGGCAGGGCTAGTAGAGCTGAGCTAATTTGAGAAGCATGGCAATTTTGTCTGTATTTCCAAAGCCTAACTTTTACTTGTAAAGCTTATAGGCCCAAGTCAAGGTAATATAACTAAAATTATGGGTATTATTCTAGGCTACTTCTCTCCCCATAAAAACATTTAGCGTAGTCTAACAAACCTACTCATAATTTTACTTCTGGTTAACTATTAGAGGCATAGGTAATGATATTGGCTTAACATTAAAAACAAGGTAACTGAATGCTTATATTCCATCTCTAAAAATGTCACTGATATTTTGATTGCAATAAAGTCTAATGACTTAATTAGAATAAGCAGTAAGAAAAGTAAGGCAGTCTCAGAGCAGGTATCTCTGAGGACCAGTGCTACCCTTTTAAGTTACAAATTACATAAAGGGATTATCTGGAAGATTATTTTATTTCCAAATGATTATCCTGATATACTGTGAAACTCAAAGTTGGCTGCAGGAATTGATCCACATCTCCAGTTGGGTCACATTTCAATGAATGTTGTGATTGTTCACTAGTGAACAAATCTCAGGACAGAAAACGGAAAAATTATTTCTCCCCTAAAGAGGCCTTTTAACATACTACTGTTTTTCAGAGACATTAATGGCATCTCCTCATTCTCTTCCAGCTGTTTAGGCATATTGTGTATTACTTTTTGATAACTCAATACAGCAATTAAATAGAGTCACTTATTCTGTTAACAGACTTCATGAGGATGATCAGAGCCCCAGAAGGAGGGAGGTATATTCTGCAGAGACTTAAGGAGAACTCTGCAGAAGTGGGAGTAGGTTACTCTAACTCAATGATTTTAAACACTGAGGGACTGGTGCAGGTGGAAGCTTTTACTCTCATAGACCTGAAAGTACAGTAAAAAGGCATAGGGTAAACAGCCAGGTGTAAAAGGGTTGTTGTGGGAGGGGATTCACCACAGGAGCCGTGGTCCTAAAAGGATGCAGATTTTAGAGCTGTGGGAATGGGAGACTGATCTCTCACTAACCCCCTTGTTCCCTCTTGTTGTCTAATCCCACTGGAAGCAGGACGGCAAAGGAATACATATGATACAGTTTGTAGAAGACTGGCATGACCAGGCACAGAGCAGCAGGGCAAAGGAGCATGGAAAAAGTTCATGCAGGAAGCAAGTATAGAAAAACAGTCGGAGTGTTTCATGTTGGAGAGACGGAATCAGTAGTGATTGACCAGGAGGGTTCTAAAGGAATGCTTAGGGTATACAGGCATGGATGGAGGCAGTTTGGATTAGGAGCAAGAGGAACTAACTGGGGGGAAGAGATGCTGAAGGGCTAAAGCAGAGCAAAGATCCTGAGAAGCCAGAGTCAGCTCTTGGGTCAAAGGCAAACTTGCAGAGTGGATTGAGGGCCGGGCCACAGTCGGGGAGGAAGATGGCATGTTTGCTAAGGATGTGCTTTAAACACCACTATGTTCACATTATTCTCTTAAGCGAAGACATAGGTCATTGGAAGGAATAAGTGGGAAGCTTGGTGTGTCTTCTATGCTTTCCCTGTCATTGGGACTTGATGCATACAACTCTTCGTGAACATAGAAGTGTTTGTAGACCTCTTGGGCTCATGTAAATCATATCCTCATGTAGGGATGAGTGATAAAACGCAACAAATTACACAATGTGAGCATGAGATATGGGGCCTTGCAGGGACACAGCCAAGAAGACTTGCAGCTCAGGGGCATCTTCTACTGCACATAAGTGCAGCTCATTGTGCTGGTGTGCACCCACAGGCTCACTTTACTGCATTTTTAATTTGTATGGTGGCTTTTGGTTAGAGGAACTCTGCAAGTCATACAACAAACATGCAGAGGGTGACCTCAGATAGTAAGAAGTATCACTATTAAATGGTTTGTAACAAATTTGAGTTTGTAACAAATTTGCTCTTCCAGCTGGGAAACTTTAAGGAACCCTAGTTTACAATGCTTCATATACTAGTTCAGGCTGTTCTCATAGAACCCTGTTTGCGTTATCCTTCTTGTGACTTAGTCTGCATGCTACGCCTGTGGAATTCATAGGCTGATGATTTGAGATAATTTAGCTCTGGTGTTAAACCAGGTTTAGAACCTAGTTACCTGATCTTTTGTGTTTTTCATACACACTAAATTTACATAAGCAGAATATGTATGGATATCTTTTCAGGTCTCACAGAAGATATACCAGTGCAGAGAAAAATGACTGAATTCCAAGCCCCTCACTGATGGGAAGATAGATATTTGGCATCTTCTCTACTCTGACCAGTTTGGTGGCTGTGTGTTGGGATCCTTTCTGGCCTCCCTGAATGTATAAAGCCAGCTCTTGGACTCTATCTAGACCACTGGTAAACCCACAGAGGGCAAGGCTTTTCCTGAATTCAGGAGGTAGAACCAACTTTGGCTTTCAAGACATTTGTCTGTTTGGACTGGACAGGGGAAAGACACATAAATTCCCTCAGTGAGGAGCCAGCACTAGACAGGAAACAAGGAAAGAGGATAAAATACGTATCTAGGATGACAAAACACCAGAAGAAATGACTAGAAGTTAGAATGAAGCATGTCACATGTGAGACAAGTCAGCAACGGGCAGAAAACTACTTCAGGGGAATCTAGGTTAGTTTCTCGATACCTAGCATATTGTTCTCAGGAATATCTTTAACCTTCTAGTTGGTTCAATTGCCTCAGTTTCCTTTTATCCTTGAAAGCTTGTATCCAGATGACTATATGCTTTGGTTTAAGGTCTCTGTTTATGATAACTGGTGACCAGAGGGCTCCCCAGCCTTTTTTTTTTTTAATAACAAAGACCATTGCAATGCATGTCAGAGGGGCAGTCAGTGTAGATCTGCCAGTCCTTCTTCAGATTCATTGCTGAATTCCCTGGACACATTGCTTCAGGACACATTGCTGGGTTACTTGTAACTCAAAAACATAAGCATGAGGGAGTCTAAGCTGTGGGAGGCATAAAGTACAGAGAGGCCTTGCTGGATGATGAGTGGTCTCTGACACAAAGAGTAGTACAGTTAGAGAAGTGGAAAGACAATGGAACAGGACCCTGAGTCTCCAGGGATGGCAAGTTGTGGGAGAGTAAACACATGGTAGATAAAGCCTAGTAAGTAAAGCTGGATACGTTGTTTTAATGAATGAACTCTCCCTTATCTGCTGCTTCATTGCCTTCTGTTCACAGTCATGTACTTCAGCTTATAGATTTTCTGGGGTGGCATATTATAGTCTCCCATGGTGTGTTAAAACTATGTTTCTTTTCCTTCCCCCATTGTCTTTGATCTCTTCATCTTTATCCTCTTAGCACATTCAAGGCATAGCATATTCTAGGTCTGGGGATGGGAAAGTGCAGGTTGGTAACAGAAGTTCTCCTGAGACTGACATGCATGAAACTAGGTAAACCCAATCCTTTATATCTGTGGAAAGGGGTTTGCTATGGACCATACACCATCACCTGATCTAGAAAGTTGCATCAAGAAGTCTTCTTAAGAAGGAATGAAATGTGAATCTATGGCCTTAGTGTGACTAGGTCTTGCAGTCATTCTTGCATGTGGTGCCAACATGACGTCCCGAGCTGATATTATAACTTCAAATCTATTAGTCCCTTCCCCCACTCATCTTTTTTGAAGCCTTGCTGTTTTGTTCACTGCCAATCAAATAACACTACAATTTGGCCCCCTGTGTTTCAGGAGTACCCTTCATACCTCCACCACGAGCCTCACACATAGTTTTGCTTTCTGTAAGCAGAGGCACGAGTCTCTGACAAACCTGTTTTCTGTCCATTGGTCATCAGAGTAAATTGTTGGCACCAGTTCTGCAAAATGTTGTACCTCATCTTTTCACTTTATTGGTGGGGGGCAAAACATTTGGCAAGTGGGGATTGGTATTTTATGACTTGGTTTTGGACAAGCTTTGATTTACTCATTTGAGGAAGATAAACTTTGTCTAGGCTTCTTTAGCTTAACATCTGCAGTTGAAGAAACACTAGGTTCTGTTTTCTCAGGTTCCTCTTTGACTAGAACCAATGTGAAAATCCAATTTTCCTTGAAATTCTTGCTGCTGTGGTTGAGTCTGACATTCAGAAAAAAACAAGTCAGTTAACAATGTTTGGTAGAAGCTTTAAATGAAATGGCAGCAGCATGCACACTGTAGGATTAGCTGAGCGGCATCATGATAAAGAACATCTTCTGACAGTTATGTGGGTCCCAGTCAGTCTGAATTCAACAATCCTTTAATCAAAACACATGAATCCTGCAATCTGGTCAGTCTGGGTTCCTCTGGCCACTTTTGTTCTGGATGTTCATTGATGAGGTGCTCTGTGAGGCATAAATGGAAGCCATAAGTAGAGAGCCTCACCAAGGAAAGTCATGAGTTCACTTGAGTCAAGGGTAGAAAGATACTGCTCATAGTAGAACATAAGAACAGAACTGGGATCCAACATAATTGGCCCAGAGCAAATGGGAGGTAGTAACTTGACAAATCTTGAAATACTAGGATTGGAAGAGGGTAAGGATTATTGCTTGGAAGAAAGAATTCGTATACCTCAGATATCACATCGATATGGAGTATAGTTACTATCCATCATGTTAGGGTAATAGAGGAATGGGCCTAGTCATCTCCCTGACTTAGATGGTCTCCCTTTGAATGGAGTAGCCTTCGGAGTGTCTAAGGGATATTCAAGCTTGCTTTCACACCTGAATTTAGTGTATCCGTTTTAATTAAAATGAAACATCTTGACTGCTAGCTTTTGTCCTCTTATATGCAGATACCAAAGTGGGATTGGATGTTCAAAAGCTTTGAGGGTGGGAAGAAAGCCCGGTGAGGGAAATTGAGGAAGGAGCTGGAGGAGTCTGGGAGGATCAAACCACAGTGCATGCACGTCTTACCTTCTCAAGGAAAGAAGGTCAGGTAGGAAGTGGCTTAGACTGAGGAGTACAATACTAAGTGTTTTGGCAAAGCAGATGGCAACTCCCAGGGCCCAACTTGCCCATTGGGAGTTCCAAGTGTCCTAAATGAGCCTGCCATAGCCTCCCAGCTGCACTGAAGCATCAGCTGGAAGCAGCGTTTAGGAAGTGTGGTGTTCTAATGGACCCACAGTTGGCCCCTGTGCTGCACAGATCTACTTCCCTACACCAGTCCACAGAGCAGTGACTCCATGTCCACAGGCCTCTATTTTTGAGAGGAAACTTATACAGGAAGATGTTAGGGGAAGAAATGCAACTGCTGTGGCTGAAGTGGGTCTTGGCTCACAACTACTTCTCCTCTTCCACCACCAAAATCCACCCTGAATTCCCTTTGCACTCAGCTATCGCCTCAGCTGAGGATTGGTGCTGATCTGGTGGTGTGATCCACACCTTCATCCTGAGGTATTTCAACCTCTAGTGAATAGATGCTTAAGATAGGGCTGCTTAATGCCCCAGTTACAATGGGACAAGAAATAAGATACTCAAGTGGAATACTTGGGTTCCATTCATGTTCTTTACTGCTCCAGGGTGCCTAGTCTCCTGCTGGTCATTCTGTTGCCCTGCCACAAGGATGACTCAAAGTGACCAGTAACTCACTTGAAGCAGTAGAAAATGAGACCATTTTTCCTTCTCAACTGTAGGTTGCAGCATCCCTGTAATCATTCTACTGGGGATACAGCACCTCTGTAATGTACTATGGCATCATGAAGAAGGGCACTCCAAACTCTGAGCACATTCACTCAGTGCTGCTGCATGGCTTTCTGAGTCTCTCAGTGCTGAAGTCACCTGATTCAGAATGATGTTGTATGATACCAGGTTACCTCATGATTAGGAGCCCATTCTGTACCACTTCTTTCTGATTCCAGTTTATTGGTGACATGTCTGTGTGGAATTGCATGCCTGTGGAAGGAGCATTGCAAATGATCCCAGATAGTAGTGGTGGTAGAGATTCCTCAAGGAAGAAAGGGACATTCATAGTAAGATAGTTGTCTATTCCTGTGAGTCTATATGGCTGAATCTTTTAGAATAGAAAGGGCTCAATGTAATCAACTTGCTAACAAGTGGTTTTTTGGTCTCCTTATCAGGGTGCTGTATGGGGATGCAACATTTGTCTAAAGAGCTGCACATTCAGAGTTACTAGACTGTCTCTAGAAATTGGCATTACATGCTGTTGGGCACCTGTGTAGCCTCCATGTCTGTTGCCGCTATAGTCTGTATTCATTTGCTAGTTGGCTGATAACTGGCAGTCATTTTGTTTGGGTGGCTCGGTGAGTTTCTGTGGTTGGTGCTCTGTAGTGAGTCTTCACATGTGAAATGAAATTTACATGTCTACATGAACACATCTTTTCAGGGTTCTTTGTCTGACTTTGCCGTCCATTTGCATCTGGTCTACTGGTCAAGTGGTCGGGCCATGGGCCTCTGTTGTAGATTCATAGTAGATTAATTTGAGCTGTCAATTACTTTCCTCAAAGATGAGGGCCTGGGAGGCATTTTTATTGGTATCATAGCCATAGAGCATAGCCAAGAGGCTTTAGAATTGGAAATAGTGTTCTCACTTAGCAATTTAACAAGTATGTCTTTCTTAATCCCAAAGTGGTACTAGTTTTGCTGATATAAGCTAAAACTCATGAAGAATATTGCTGTATGACTTAGGCATATACCAGCCTTGGTGTCTTGGCCCTTCTAATAAGGAGATGAAAAATATGTTGGAAATACATTTGGATTCTCAAAGTTGAAAGCAGGCTGGCCCTGGTATTCCCAGTACTGGTCAGTAATGCTTTGGCTTGCTCACAAAGCCTTGAGCCAAGGGTCAAGACAATGAGGAAGAAATACCCATCTGTGTTGCACTGAGGATGGTGGCAGAAATAGATTTCTTGCTCAGATGGTATCTTCTCACTTCAAGCCCTCTTCCTTTTGGAAAAAGTGAAACTTCCTTTCATTGTTCTTGTCTTTAGGATGGGATTGAAATCTGCTGTGAGTTTAGACCTTTATCTGTTTCACAAGACTCCCTGTATTGAGTTGAACATGAAGACTCATCTTTCCCAGTTCCCTAATAAGAGTTCCCAGGCTTAAAGCTCTATGAGAGGTATGTCCAAACACACTCAGGCTTGGAGGATGTATAAGAGCTTTGCCTTCTAGCCCCTTGTCTCAATGTCCCCAGTTTGTATGCAGAGTTAAACTATGTCACAAGATTCCTAGTTTATAGACAGGCCTATAATTGAGTGATGGGGGATGGGGGGGCTTGACCTGCCAACTACGGCAGTCACCTGCATGTTCTGGGGGAGTGGCTATGCCTGCATGTTCTGGGGGAGTGCTAGTGAGCCATATTTGGTGTTATGGGTTATGGAATAGGATATCACTGTTCTGTGGCACAGCTATACATTCTATATTTTGCTTCTAAATTGGTCATCTTTTATATTGTGGGGCAGGCAAGTGTGTAAGTTAGAGCCTTGACCTTGGTAAAGGTTGCTTGGCACTTGGCACTTTGTTTTTTGGGGAACCAAGAGTTTATTTCTGCTTTTTAATCAGGGACTCACTCAACAGAGGTCTCCATGTGAAAGCAAGTCTGTACTAAAAAGCTAAACAGCACTTCTGTGGACCTCTCAGTGGTTATTTGATTGGATGGCTCAAAGTGTATCAGATCATGAGGTTAACTTCCTGTATGAGGGAGATGGCTTTAGAGTCCAGGATGAGGTATCTGAGACCACAGGACACTGCTAGAAACTGACTCGCTGACTTCTATGCTTCACGAGATATGAGTGGTCTTGTGCATCCCTCCCAGGGTTTCTGGAAGTGCATGTGGGGTATGAAAGAATCAGACAAGTCCCAAAGGTAAACTGCCAGGGCAGAAACTCTGAAACCTGATTCACTGTGTTGGCCAGAAGAGGGCAGCAGTCACACAGCAGAACAACTTTATGCATTCAGTGACTTCAGGGAGGATCCATACTCAGAGCCAACAATCCCTGAGAAAGCTTGGAGAGGGGTTGGGGCCTCAAATGAGCAGCTTCTTAGTGATGTTTCTGGGAAGAAAGAATGGGCAGTGAGTGGCCTCTTGGCCTGATAAGTACTTTGCACTAAAAGAGATAGGAAGGCCTCAGAAGCAGTATCAGAAACAGTCAGTCTCTGACCTTCTGTTCTTCTGTCTCCTGTTTGTTCTTTCCAAGACAGGTCACAGAAACTAGACTTCCTCTTCCTCAAGGCAAGTCATAGAAACTAGAAGCCCTCTTCCCCAAGGCCAGCTGTAAAACCTGGAAAGATTGCTCACTTTCTCCTTGCCTTTCTGTGTAAGGACTGGCCATGAAGAAATTCTGACCTACCTTGACTAATAGTAGGTTATGAGACCCTCATTCCACAAGGGGTCCTGCCACCAACCCAGGTGGAAGAAATGCCAGAGACAAAGAATCTAGACGGGCCTAGGTGGCTTTCCCAACTCAGTCTATTAGCATTAGGTCATATATCTCTGACCATTTACAGTCCTACATGGCTGTTCATACATCATTAAACCTAAGCAGGAAAATAGAAAGTTTTCTGTTTCTCCGTGGGTCTTCATTCTGAAGGTTCCCATGTCAAATTTTGATAGCATTTTGAAAAATAAATTTGGGCATACAGCCCTGGGTAGAGGCACTTCTTGGTAGGGAAATGGGTGAAGGTAAAAGGAACCTGTCTCAAAGCAGATGATCCAGAGTAGGTGTTGGAGAAAGATCTCAGTGGGGGACCAGATGCGGAAAGATTAAAACAGAGCAAAGATCCAGAGAGGCAGAGTCAGCTCTTTGGTCAATAATAAGCACCTTGGTTGAGTGGATGGTCACAGAATGGCATGTTTCTCAGAAGGACTTGTGCTTGAGCAGCATATACCTGCCTTAGTATCTTGGCCCTTCTAATAAAGGGATGAAAAATACATTGGAAATAGTTTGATTCTCAAAGTTGAAAGCAGGCTGGCCTTGGTATTCTAGATCCATCATGTGAGCACGTTTCTCTTGTGTGCATAAAACAGCATCTCAGAAGGTGTAAGTGTATAGATTAGTGAGACTTCTATGCTTTTACCCTGTATTTTTTATTGCTCACAAATCTTATGCAAACATGAGCTTTCCTAGGCTTACTTAATATTTCCCTTTATGTGACTATCAGTGACAAAGTGCAGTGAATTAAGCAATGTGAGCATAAGGTGTAGGCCTTGTGAGAACACAGAGCACATGGAAGACCATCGGCATCCTCCTTGCACTCATGTGCAACTGGATTTGCTGGTGAGCACCCACAAGGTCATTTTTGTGTGTTTTCTGTTTGCATAGTGTCTCTTGCCTAGAACACTTTCCCAGTACATATCAATGACTACAGATGGTGACCTGAGATAGCAAAGAAAGTCTATAGTACATTGGTTCGTAACAAACTCAGTCAGCTTTTGGCTCTTGTAGAGAAGCTAGAGTGTTTTAAGAGAGTATTTTATGCTAGTTAAGGAAGTTATTAGAGTTCTGTATGATGTAACTTTCTTGGGATTCTAGTCGGTATGATATGTGGAATTTATAGGCAAACAACATCTTAAGGTAATTAAGCTCAGATTTTAGTCTAGTTTTGAAACTCGGTTCTGACTTGACTGAGTGGCTTTTGTTACACATACATTTTCTGCTTATGTAAATTTAATGGTACCTACACCTAGGTCTCAAAGCATGCGACATTACTGATTTTTCTATAATTTTTTCTGAGGACTCTACTGGTGGGAAGATGAATATCTGGTCCTTCATTTCCTACTACAAGCTTGTAGGCTCTGAGTATGAATCCTCCCTAATGTTGCTGAATGTGTAAAGCCACTTGGGTGCTATCTAGGATAAAGTGGGCAATACTTTATACCAATTCCAGGAGGTAGAACCAACTTGGAGGTTTTAGATGTATATGTGTTAGGTTGGATAAATAAGCCACACAGGACGTGTTCTTGAAGAGCCATACACTAGGCAAGAAACCATGCTTAGTGGTAAAATCACTGCAATCCAGTGCCATAATGAGGTAGAAAAGTTGGCATGCAAATACTGAAACTAGAGACATCTAGGAACCATGACAGATCATGGAGTTGCCAGAATTTGGCAGAACATGTAATTGGAGAATGTTGAGAGTTGAGGGAGGACTTCATTGTAATGAACAGGCATTCTGGGCACAGAACAGAGGAACTGCATTTCTCTAGGCCCTTTTGTCTGTGTTGTAGATTAGACTGTTTAGAATAAAAATTGAAGTGGAATTTGGCAGGAAGTATGGTGTGTAGAGACCAAATCCTGTCCTGGATGGGAAAAGAAACAGGATTGGGTGACAGGAGCACTTAACTGCAGTGCAGGCCCAGCAATGCCTTAGCCAGTGTTGGTATTCATGTGGCCCTTCAGGTTGTTCCATGGTGGCCTGAAATAGCTGATCTTTATGCCTCTGCTGCAGTCAGTGATTGGATGGGGGCTGCATGGGAAGGGCATGCCCTTGGAGCTGAGGCAAACCCTGAAGTTGACTGGAGGCTGCTGACAGTGCTTCAAGCAGCTAGGGCAACATGTTTTTGAAGGGGATCTGGTTGGAGCATTCCTATGCCCTCCAAATCCAGTGATTTGGTGGAATTGTCTACCCTTTTTAATCTCTGGCCTGTGTTAACACATGCATATGCTCAGCGTAGCTTTCTTTTTTGGCCCTACCTTTCCTACTGAGCTCCAGATGGAATCTGAGCTTTAGGTATTAGATGATTTACATGAGAGACAGAAGCTATGAAGTGACTAGACAGGTTGGAGACCACTACATACCCATTTTCACTCTCATAACCTAATGAGGTTCTTGTTTGCAGAAAACTAAACTTTCAGAACAATTTCATGACACATAGCAAGTGCAGTCTATAGGCCTCCCACATGTCACTTCTACAGCTTACAAAATTGACCAAAGTAGTTCATGCTGTCTCCATGTCCCAGATGGTTTGGACCACAGGGAAAATTCACTTTCTTAACCTTGGTCATAGGTAGGTCCAGGCTGTAGGACTTTGTGTCTTAAATCCATCCTCAATCTTTACCCTCAGTAGTTTGCCACATTGAAAACCTATCCAAGGATTCTGATGGCTCGAGCAGAGCTATTATAGGATCCTTATCCCAGGCTCCTCGGGTTGGGGTAGGTCTCCAGGCAGAAGTCTTGTTCCAGTCTTCTCACAGGCATGGGGTTGGGGAGAGAAAATCCAAAGTTTTCTTCACAGGACACAGCAGTACTTTAACCCTTTGCTTGCCTTATGATATGAATGTCTTCTACTTGGACCTGAGCCCTCAGCAGAATAAAAAATTAGAAAGAATCTGAGATGGTTCTTACTGCCTGGAACTGGTACTCACGTAAGCATGGAGGCCAGATGGGCAATGTGGGCTGTGTAGGCATCAGACTGGCAGGGAGTGGACAAGTGGATTCTTGCATCACCTGGTGGAGGGAACTAGTCTCTCCAGGGTATGCAGAGGTAGGGCAGGGGCACGTTCAGCTGTGGCAGCAGCTAGTGTCACAATAGTGACCCTAGCCGGAACTGGGGCAGTTGTCATGGATGTGGGGCCACTCAATCCCCAAAGTAGGAGGGACCCGGGGAGGGCAGGTTGGACTGTCCACCGCTCTGAGGGGAAGATTCAAGCTGGGCAGCCTGCAGAGGATGAGGGTTGACACTTGGCACAATGAAGTGCCCATCTACCGTGGGCAGGGGCTGTGCAGCACACATCCAGGGAGGTCTTATTCATCCTGGATGTAGAGTTCTTCTGAACAACTGACTTTCATGTTGAATGTAAGTCGGGAGCCCCAATATAGAGCTCAAAGCCTGTGACGGTGTCCTAGAGTGGAACTTATCCTATAACCTAGGCACCTCCTTCCCTCCCTCCATGGCAGGTGTTAGCTACAGATATGAGGGGACCGCGTTTGTATGCCTACCACATGACCATTCTGGAAGCTAAAGTTCTTGTTACTCTCAGCTCCAACTTTACTGGTAAATTCTACTTTGTCTTTGGCTACTTTATAGCTAGCCCCTGTAGCATCAGGTCAGGATGGCATGGTTCCAGGGCAGCAGGAGGAGGAAGTGCTTCAAGTCCTAGCCCCTGACCATTCCCTGGTGCTCTCTTCCAAGTGAGCATGAGGATAGATGGTCTGTGATGGTTGGCTTCCCTGAGACCTAGAGCCAACTGTGAGGGAGACAGTCTCTACCTGGATGAAGGGCACAGCTTGATGTAGACTTCTGCTTTTTCTTTTTTCAGATATGTCCTTTAACTTTCCTCTAAATTGTAGTCTGGAGCTTAGACTTTTGGATGCTTGGGTTACAGTCCAGTCTTTACTACAATCTCACTTGTCTCTTGGGGAATTCTGTGTATTGGATAATTCACAGGCTAGAAAAGAAAACCCTGGCCTAGTTTTATTTGACCTCCCACAGCCATTCTGTCCCCCACTGAAGCATCCTTGGCCTAGTGCCTTCCAGGTCCCTTGGCCTTGCCAAATTTCCACACTCCTGCCTTGTGACTTGGGTGTTCGTAAATACTGCTCTGGTGTCTGTTCACCTCCACCTTGCCCAAGGAGAATGGCTGTTCAAGCTCCCTTAGATGACAGCCTCACCTGCTGCCTCAGGCTAAGTGCTCCTGCTTCATGTGCTGCTTCACAGCCTATGTGCCATTCATTCTGTCATGATTTGTGACCCTATTTATGCTAGCAGGTACTAGGCAGCAGCATCTAATATTTGCCATCCTTGAAGTGGAAATGAAGCACACTTATTTGTCCAGTCATGTTTAGGTAGTTATTGGCTACTATGCTTTATGTAAAATATCTATGTCTGATCTTTACTCTGTACTTCCTAAGTATTTGACTTGATCTTTGAATATTGGGAATATGAGACCTCAGTCTGTGACCACATAATTTTTTTTCACCAGCTTTTCCAGAACGCTTACTTTTACGATATCCTTTTTTTTTTTTTTTTGTATCTTTGGATGTCTTGCTGTGTAAATCGTGTTGATGAATTACTCCCTGAAAACATGTAGTCTCTCTCCTTATTCTTTCTCTGAGCAAACCAATTTCCCTTTCTAAAGAAAACGTTCCTTTGTTTTCTTCCAGAGATTCTTTACTTATACTTTGGCTGAGTGGACAGTACTAATACTTATGTACATCACCACTTTAAAACCAAATATAAACTTTTCCAACATATTTTATAGATATTTCCTATCAGTGCATACAGAGCTAAGCTTGGATTCTCCCAAGGCAGAGTCTGAGCCCAGGGTTTTGTTACCTTTTCCATGGTGGAGTCTTTCTGGTTGGTGTTAATGTGTGATACAGAATGGTAGGGTCCTCTGTCACTCATCTGCCAAAACAAATATCTAGCCTATTGGCTTTAGACATGTCTATACAGAAATTAGTATAACTGAATGTTTTCCCTTCTCATATAAGCACTGTTAAAACATGAATACAGCCCCTTGGATCAGTTATTTCTACAGGAGTCAATCTTGGTTGCACCTGTCCAGATCAAACCCTTCAGTTAATTAGGTGCTTTATTTAACAAAGCTCACTCATATTTCTTTGAAGTTAGGGACTTGTTTGGGCATTTGCCTCAAGTCCAAAGGACTTGGACTGCTGGCTCTTGTAGTCCTATAGTAGACACACAGATAAGTTATTACCTTGGGTAAGCAAGTATCCAAATAAGGTAACATCATAAAAGTGACAGAATTGGGAGTTAATATAAACCATGGGGTTCTGTTATTTCATGTAATAAATGTATTACCGTTAGAGATAAACTAATGCTAAAGAAAGTTCCAAGTGTTCTATGCTGGTCACTTTAGTTTAAAACTACAAATGTGGTGAATATTTGGACTTTGGATCTGAGTTCAGGTCCCACTTTGACCTAATTGCCTAGTTACTTTGGGGAAGTCTGTTTCCATCTGTTTTGATCCCTCTGTTGAGCTTCATTTCTCCTCTACAAAGTTATGAAGGGGAAGATAAGTATTCAAACTACTTTGTCATACTAATGAACTGAATCTTCTCAAAGGTACACATGCTTTATAAGGAAAAATGGAAGGAAAAAAATATACTCTCTGGGCCAAAACTTGTTGGCTTTGCTTAATTTACTGGGCATTTTCTTTACTCTGTGGTTGAGCAAAATAGATGGTAATGTGAGACAGGACTCACCTGCTAGAAGCAAGCTGCTTTGATAGCCTCACAACCTGAGCTTTTCTTTCAGGATGTGGAAGAACTTGGTTTTTGAGCATCTAATGGCTCTAATAAAGACCTGATACCCATTAGTCTCAAGCAACATAACCCACATTCTCATACTACAGCACTTGTGGTTTTCTATATTGGATAGCCTATACTGAAATGGTAGTGGTGAAAGGCACTAAGTTTCTGATCTAAAGCTTATAACCCACACATGTAGACTCTACAACTCCAAATGTGTGCACAAAAGCTCTTTGAGTGTGCCAAGTAAAATAAGTGGAAGTGTTACATGTGGTCATGCCACAATCTCAGTTAATGGCAGACTAAAGTGTATCAAAGATGTGCCACCTCCTGCAACCCTACCAAAAACAGAACTGACTGCTTCACACTCCATCACACACCCATACCATATCCTGCTTTATTTCTTTCATAGTACTTACCCTACTGACCCAGACCCAATCCCTGTTGAACTGAACAAAGGACAAATGCAGAAATAAAGATAAAGACAAAAGGGTATATTTGGAAGAAAGAGTTGAGGGGCTCATTGCTTCTAGTGTACAAGGGCACTGAGCTTTAGATCCCTTTGTATTTGAGTAAAAGAGAAAGGGAGAAGGAGGGATCGTTGTCAGTCAGCTGCTTGACTTAGAGCAGGCTTGCATGATGGCATTCTTTGAAAAGTAGTCTCCAGATGTTCCAGGAGATAACCTCAAGGAGCACGGCACCAGGGAGTGATTGCCCTCAGCACACCTTCTGTCAGCAGGAGCAGAAGCGAGATTGCCCATGTTCTGCATTCAAGATAAACAGTTTGTTGTTTGATCATACAGCCTCAGTGGAATGCTGAGTTGGTCATGACACACAGGCCTTCTGCTCTCTACATTTCCCCCTTTCTGTTTATGTATTAATTGAAAGAATGTAAGGCCAGGTTTGGCAGCTCTCATTTTGTGATTGGCGGTCCACCTGATTTTAGACTATGAACAGAAGACAGGGACAAAACAACAACATTCCAAGGATTACATATAAGATGTTAATGTGGTGCTTTAGATAGGTCCAAGGAGTGATGCTTTCCAGGTGTTGCTGGAATTTCTGTCCAGTCTTCTAAAGAAGGCTGAAACTCTTGAGTTTATTTAAACCAAGAATTTTGTTTTGTAATTCACCAATATCAAAGGTGATGTTGGATGTGAAAGCTCCCTGCAAATGGGCTTCCACAAGGTCCCACGGATACTCACTTTGGTTATATTCTAAGTTGGTTACACAAATATGAGTGTGATTAAAATGACAGCGCAATTGCTGTTGCAATTGTAAGCTTTGTACTTGTTCTCCTAACCATAGAACCATGGATTTCAACATTGCCACTTCAGTTTGTAACTCAGTGTTAATTTTATTCTGAAGTAGCCATGCTTGGTTGGTTGCATGTGTCAAGTTTTCCACATGCTGAGCTGTTTGAACTATGCAGAGCTATAGAGGACATCACAACAGAAGTTATTAATGTGACCAAGGAAACAATAGCAAAAGTTATCATGCCTAAGGCTCTATGGATGCAATGAGTAAGTTGAGTTAGAAGTTTCACGAAGTGCAAGGAGGGGGTGGCAGCCCAAGGCTCAGACAGATTAACAGGAATCCATAGCCCAGGGATGTGACCCCAAATTATCAAAGTAGAGATATTATGTGTTTGCAATGTGCTATGATTAATGCAGTGATATAACTGGCAAGATTTACAGGTCAATTGGGGTATTGTTTACCTGGAGCTGCTCCTTCTTAGCTGCCAAAAAGACATAAGGATTAAAAACACAAAGTGTAAATTGAGTAGTGATATTCTTTACAAATGTAACATTAAAACTGTGTTGCTTACTATTGCTATTATTGGATAGTATCCCAATCCAGATGCTGCCATTCATAAATGGGAGTGCTGCCTTCCATAATGTCTCTTGGATTGGTCCTTTCCTCCCTAGATAGTGCCATTGAGGAAGAGGTGGGATAAAGCCTGCTCCATGCCAACAATCTGGGTGGCAGACTGGGATTGGATCCCAGTGTGGTATAAAGAAGCAGCATTAAAACTTGCCACTAATGCCAGCGAAGTTTGTGCCATGATTTCTGATTTTCATCTTTTCCATATAGTCGACCTTTAGGCCCCCAATCCACAATGTCTCCAGGTAACATACATTGTTTTCTAGCCAGTGGGCCAAGACACTGGGTCCACAGAGGGGGGTAGGAACTAGTGAAGGGAATCCATTCCGTATAGTCAGCACAACTGGGGTGACTGGGCCGGGAATGGTTGGTTAGCACACCAGTTACATTAATGGAACCAAGACTTAATAGGTACATGACATTTCCATAGTGACTCAACCATTCTTGAGCTCGAATTATAAGACAGCTACGGTTGAGTGACTTTTTTGTAGTGAAACACAAGAGGAGTCCTTCCAGTGGGGCAGTATAATTAATGACATTGTTCTGAGAGTCTAACTTTTCTATGTCAGGGGGAGTTAGGGGTCCTGGAGCCCACACTCCCTGATCATGATAGATCACTTTGGAGGGGTGTCACTCCAAAGTATAGGTTGTACTAGTGGGGGATTGGGAACATATGCCTAATATGTTTTTGCTTCTGCACAGGGAAAACATACCACACAGGACATTATGGCTAACATAGCCAAGAACATGGAATCAGGGGTTTTTGTCTGGTCTTGATGCTCCTGTAGTTTTCTAGCTTCCTGTGGGGTTTTCTTGAGTTGCCCCCAGTTATGGGGGTTGATGTCATTGTGACTCTCATCAGCCATCTCTCCGTCTTTGCACTCAGGCTCAGCTGGCTCATGGCTCAAACCAGAGGGACCGGGCCCATGGTTTGCAACCATGGGTTCCTCCAGTTTCCCATTCCGTGGTTGCACGCACCTTCAGGGCACCCATACAGTTTGTTTGTCTCCTGTAAAAACACAAGCATACCCTTGTCTTCATGTTAGTAAATCCACCGGACATTTCCATTGTCCTCCTTCCAGGGATTTCCATAATACTTTTGGATAAACTTTCCTCTTTTCCTCTAACACTTGCCAATGTCTTTCTGCTGGAGTCTTACCATCTGTACCAGGAGTCAAAAAATTTAAGGTAAATAAAGCTAAATTTTTTTTGTGGTGGTAACTGGTCTCCTATACCTTTTTGTTTTTTCAACATGTGTTGTAATGTTTGGGCCCACTCTATAATGCCTTGCCCTCTAGGATTATAAGGAATTACTGTTTTGTGAGTTATAGCCCAAAGCTGTAGGAAATTTTGAAAAGCATGACTAGTATAAGTGGGTCCATTGTCAGTTTTTAATTGTTTAGGGATTCCCATATGAGCAAATAACAATGTCGCTGTGCATGCTTCTGTTTGGCATGTAGCATGCAGCATATGAGAATAAGTGTCTATAGTCACATGAACATAGCTAAGTTTGCCAAAGGCTGCTATATATGTAACATCCATTTGCCAGATTTCATTTGGAGCCAAACCTTGTGGGTTACAACTTTCTACAGGTGTGGCTCCAGGGACATGCTGGCAAGTAGGACAGGCTTGTATTATAGTCCTAGCTTGGATGTGAGACAAGGGAAACATGCGAGTAAGAGCAGAAGTATTTTGGTGCAGTAGCAAATGGGAGGCTTGAGCTTGCTAAAACACAGAACCAATTTATCTGCTCTATCATTACCTAGAGATAGTCATCCGGGAAGTTGTGTGTGAGAGTGAATATGAGAAATATGAAAAGGAACTGCATGAGAGCACATAGCTTACTGAAGTCTTAGAAACAAATTAAGCATTTCTGATTCTAGGGTATATTTAATTGTAGCAGTTTCTATGTGACTACCTACATTTATAACATAAGCTGAATCACAGACAATGTTGATAGGATCTGAAGCTGTGAGCTATAAAACCTGAATGACTGCAATTAACTCTGAGTGTTGAGCTGAAACCCTCAGAGGTCATTATTGTTTATGTTTTGGTCCATAAATAGCTGTACAATCTTTGGAAGAGCCATCAGTAAAATAAGTCTAGCCACCTGAAATAGGCTTGTGATGAGTAGTCACAGGAAGAATGAAAGAATGGACTTTATAAAACTGTAAAATTTTGTCTGAGGGGTAGTGGTTCTCTATTATTCCCACAAAGTCTGCAAAGTGATTTGTCATGCAATCAACACATCCCAAGCTGTGGCCTGTTGCTGGGAGTCTAAGGGAACAATGATTTTACCTGGATCATATCCCATAAGCATCTTTGACTTATGCCTGCTCATAGTCACAATTTGTGTAATTAAAGACAAACTTGTAAAGTTTTCATTGTTTGATTAGGCAAAAAGAGCCATTCTATTACTGTTACAGATTTGTCTAAGCATTGGCCTAAAAGTCCTGTTGGAGAATGGGGCATAGGAAGAATTGAAGCAAAGGTTTTTGTGGCTGTAGTTGGGAGGCATGTCATTGCTGTAGCATCTGCTCTACAAGCTGCAACTCTGCTTCTGCCTCTTTTGTCAATTGCTGCGGGGAATTTAAAGAAGAGTCTCCTTGCAGGGTTTGATAAAAATGTGTAAGTTGATAAATTGCAATACCTAGCATTGGTTACAACCAATTAATGTTTCCTAATAATTGTTGAAAATCATTTAAAGTCTGTAACCTATCTTTACAGAGAACTACTTTCTGAGGCTGTACACTCCTCTCTAACAATAGCTCCTAAGTAATGGTATGGGGAAGTTGTTTGTACTTTCTTTGGAGCAATTTTGAGATTCCATTTAACAAGAGCTCTCTTTACTTCTCTGTATAACTGATGCAATATTTGATCTGTAGGAGTGGCCAAAAGTATATCATCCATATAATGATATATGCAGTAGGAAACATATTTCGAGGCTCCTTTAATGTTCTTCACATGAAATGCTGACATAACATAGGACTGTTAAGCATGCCTTGAGGCAAAACTTTCCATTGATAGTGAGAAACAGGTTCTCTTTGATTAATAGAAGGCACAGAGAAGGCAAATCAAGGCTTATCCTCCTCATGTAATGGTACAGTAAATAAACAATCCTTAAGAGCTATTACAACAAGAGGTCAGTCTCTTAGAATGGCCGCTTGGGTTGGCAGACGTTGCTGTAAAGTGCCCATCGGTTTAACTTGCGCATTAATAGCTCTCAAATAATGTAGCAGTTGCCATCTTCCAGACTCTTTTGGAATAACAAACACTGGTGAATTCCAGGGACTGACTCCTGTATGTCCTGCATCCAATTGTTCTTTTACCAACAAATGAAGTTGTGCTAGCTTCTCCTGTGTTAGGGGCCACTGATCCACCCACACAGGTTTGTCACTGAGCCATTCTAATGGTAAGGCAGTGGGTGGAGGAGAAGGGTCAATGACCCCAATCATAAATCCTGATGTCCCAATCTTTTTCTGTCTTTCCAGTTATTGATATCGGCTTAGGGTTTCCTTGTAGGAATTTCCCTAAACATTTCCCACTCTGATATCCTATGTCCTTCAACATTTTAAATCCTGGATTATCAAAGTTTTCATTTGTAAGTCTCATCCCATGCTATAGGTAAGTCTCAAGCCCATAAATTGTTAGCTATATTTGTAACATAAGGCTGGAAAGTACATGATTGTCCATCCGGACCAAGACGAGGTAAAATCTCAGCACTCTGTTGAACACTTTTAGCTGCTCCCACTCCCACTAGGGATCTGGAGGTTAGTCTGAGAGGCCATGCTGGGGGCGAGTCCTTACTTAATACTACTGACACATCAGCTCCTGTGTCCATAAGCCCATAAAATTTTTCCTTTAATTTGTACTACACAGGTGGATCTATTAGAGGCTACAGGTTGTGATAGATTTCTCCTGTAGTTGTGCTCTCAAACCCTTTATTTCCTCATTTCTCCTTTCATGAAGGGTGTAATTTGCAGAGAATAAGCAATAGTTGTGCTATATATTCTCCCAGCTCAAAAACCCAAAGATCTAATTTCTTCTTCATAATCAGAATCAATCACTCCAGGGACTACAGTGATGCCTTTCAAGTTAAGATGGCTTTTGTCTAAAATTAGTCCCATATATCCTGCCGGTAAAGGTCCCCAAATGCCAGTGGGAACTTTGATAGTTTTGTCTCCACCAACTAATGTAATTCTTTCTCTGACTGGAAGATCTAATCCTGCACTTCCTGGGGTGAGGGAATTAATGTTTCTCCTGGGACCCACCCCTCAAATGGGGTTGTGGCCTGGACTGGGAATGCCCTCATTGTTTGAGGAGCCTGGGTCCAGACCCCCGTCTCATTTCCCAATGGAGGGGGTGCCATTTTGGTGAAATTTTGAGTGGCATTGATTAGCCCAGTGATTTCCTTTGTTACAGTGAGGACAGAGTCCTGGCAGTTTTTTCCACTGGGGGTTGGGTGAACTGCATTATAAGATCCTTTCTGTCCTGAGATCAGGTGGCATTCCTTTTTAAAATGTCTAGTTTTTCCACAATTATAACATTTTCCCATTTTAGGGTTCAACCCTTGGCTCTTTTTTAGATTTGTTATCTTTAGATTTGTTAACTACTAAATTAGCCATTGCTTGCACTAACATTGCAGAGTGATGAAGCTCAGTTCCTACATCCTGACAAGCTCTGAGAAAATTTCCCAAGTTTTTTTGTACAACTCACAGATGCCAGTGCATGTTTACAATCCACATTTGCATTCTCAAAAGCTGAAGTTAAGGTTAGCATTTCTGCAGCAGTGGTATGAGGAATCTGATGCTTCACTGTTTCCTGTAATCTTGCTTCCTGTAATCTTGTAATTTTCTTGTAAGCAAGAAAATGTGCTTAGGGCTCCTGTGACCCTTGCATGATACGTAAAAAGGATTGTACTGGGAGTCCCTCTTCAGGAATTGTGGCTCAGGTGCATTTAGCGGCCTGTGCACACTGCTGATGAGCAGTGTCTGGGAGTGCCATTTGATGTTCCAGGTATGAATAAGGGCCATTACCTAACAGCATATCCTTTATAATGTCTCCATGTCCAGCAGCATGGTTCTGTCTAGCCTGGTCTGCACACATTTCTTGCCAATTTAAATTCCATGTCAGGTATGCACTAGCAGACAAACAAGTGTGAGCCAAATGTTTTACATCAAAGGGTAGAAGGCACATAGCACCAAATACGGATTCTAGCAATCCTAAAATGAATGGGCTCTGTACCCCATTATTAACTACACTAGTTTTTAATTCCTTCAATGACTTAAACTCTAGTGGGGTGTGCTCATGAATAAACTGCTGTGGATTGTTTGGATCAGGCCTTATGGAAATAGGAAAAGTGCAAGGTCCTAAGGGCTCTCCAGTTATGGCAGCAGAGCATAAAATTCTTTGTATTGGGGTCCCTATTTCTGCTACCAAAGGAGGTGGTACAGATGTTTCTGCTATTGGAGGGGGCAGTATAGGCCAATTTTTATCCTTGCTCTCCTGTTTTTCATTTTCAATTTGTGCTGTGAGTGGGACAACCAATTCTTTCAGATTTTAAAACTCAGAACATTACTCCAACTGTCCAGCAGAATAAGGAGATAATGGCAGAAGGAGAGTATGAACTAAACACCAAGTGGAGAAAACAGAAGGATCAAGTTTAAGACCTTTTTGATGAGCCATTTTAATCCTTCTCCTGCTCTGTCCCAATTTTCCACATCAAGAGTGCCTGTCTGTGGAAACCATGGGTTATGCATAATAACCTCCTGCAACATCTAAATGTCTGAGAATTAACTTGATCACCAGATTGTTTCAACAAAACTTTAAGCAACTGCACATAATGTTTTCTTCAACAGACAAATTATGCCCCCATGTTACCCTGATTCAGAAAACTTCCCATTCCCAGTACTTCTTTAGAGCACTGACCTTATATCACTCCCATTACCTCTTTAGGGCACTGATCAGTACCTCTTTAGGGCACTGACATATCTGCTGCTGGCAGATTCATCCCAGGGTCCATGTTCATCTTGTCAATTTCAGTTCCTATCTTCCAACAGACCTTCTTTGTTCACACCCTCTAAGTCCTTATGTTTGGATGCTACTTGATGCAGATCCAATCCCTGTTGGACTGGACAAAGGAGGATGAACATGGGAATAAAGATAAAGACAAAAGAATATATTTGGAATAAAGTGTTGGGGGCTCCTTGCTTCTAGTGAAAAAGGGCCCTGAGCTTTAGAGCCCTTTATATTTATTGAGTAAAGGAGATAGGGAGAAGGGGGGTGGTTGTCAGTCAGCTGCTTGACTTAGAGCAGGCTTGCACAACAGCAATCTTTGAACAGTAATCTCCAGATATTCCAGTAGATAACCTCAAGGAGCACAGTGCCAGGGAGTGATTGCCCTCAGCAAACCTTCTGTCTGCAGAAGCAGAAGTGAGATTGCCCACATTCTGCATTCATGATAAACAGTTTGTTGTTTGATCATATAACCTCAGTGAAATGCTGAGTTGGTCACTACCCACAGGCCTTCGGCTCTCTACACCCTACCTGACTCTCTCTGCATGTGAATGCAAACTGCAGGAGGGCAGGGACTTACTGTTCACTGCTGCACCTTCGGTGCCTAGGATTGTACTTGTCTGACAGTTTGGATATGGTGGTCATGCAGTTTGGTGCATGGAATATCACTGCTAAGAGTACAACATTTTTGTCAGTGCTTGGAAGGACTTTTGTACTTCTGAGATTACCTGGGATTCCTAGAAAATAGATCCTGAGGTAGAACTTGGGTACAATAGTTTATTGGGTAAAGGAGTGCCTAGCCTCAGAATAGCAAGAGTGAGGCAGGAAGAGGGGAAGTTGGGTGATTTTAGCTTCCCACAGCTTTATCAGAAGGACACAGCTGCTTGCCACATCATGCAGGCAAATTTTTCCATTGTTAGGAGAGAACTGAATTTATTTGTAAACATATATAATTTAAGACTACTAGATTCAGGCCAGGTGCAGTGGCTCATGCCTGTAATCCCAGCACTTTGGGAGGCCAAGGCAGGCAGATCACCTGAGGTCAGGTGTTCAAGACCAGCCTGACCAACATGGAGAAACCCTATCTCTACTAAAACAAAAATTAGCCAGGTGAGGTGGCGCATGCCTGTAATCCCAGCTACTCAGGAGGCTGAGGTACGAGAATCGCTTGAACCTGGGAGGCAGAGGTTGCGGTGAGCTGAGATTGCACCATTGCGCTCCAGCCTGGGCAACAAGAGTGAAACTCTGTCTCAAAAAAAAAAAAAAACCTGTTAGATTCATAGAGGCTTACTTCCAGCAAACTGAAACTTGCTGCTCACATTGGTTAATGACTTTATCTCAGGTCATGATCTTGTTTGGATTTTTAAATTAGCTCTTCTTATATTGCTATTATCTATTCCATCTTTGTTTTGGGAAAGTAACACACTTAAGGGATTGAGAGTTCAAATAGAATTTTAAAATCCAGTCTGGTAATATTCTCTAACCAGATATTAGAAATCACAAGTGTCCATCTACCCTTATGTTATGCTTTGTTTTGTTCTTGTGTTTCAACTCTTTTTGAGTTACGGAAAGAAGGAAAGCAATAGGGGGTTGTTACCAAAGGCCATGTTCTCCTTGAGTATGTAGGGTGTCTCTCACCATCTAGGTTCTCCTGGAGTGACTGCTGACATGGAGTTGGGGTGCAAGGTTTTGGTTTGTATGACTACTGCAGTGGCTTTGTTTCCAAAAGTATGATGGCAGCTATGTCTGGTCTGAAGGATGAAGGGCACATAACCTACCTGCCAGAATCCCTCTTCCTTCTTTCCCTGTCTGCATCAAGTACTCCATATGTCCAGGTCATCATTTGTCCCCTCCAAGCAGCTGCTGGGAAAGCTGGCTCTCATTCCCCATGGTGTGTGGTGGTCTGCCTGAGTCCCAGTGGTGAGGGAGGCATAACCTCTGCAATGGCGGTTGAGGCTAGGGCTCTCCACTGGGAAAGCAGCTGAGAGTAAGGCTGAGCTAATGTAAGGAGCATAGCAATCTGGTCTGTATCTCTGAATCATAAAGAGGTTGATAATTTAGGTGACATACATAATTCAGCCATCATATTATAGGCTATTTTTCTCAATTAAAATTAAAACAAATGTAAATAGCATTATCAATGTTAGTACATTCTTCCTTTGAGCTGGAGCTGCAAGGCAAATTAAAAACTAGTACATTCTAACAAAACATACTGATAGTTTTACTTCTAGTTAAATGTGTAGGGATAATTATGGTATTAGCCTAATATTTGAAAACAAGGCAACTCACTTTCATTTCTAAAAGTGTCACTAAGATGGCATTGATTGCAGCAAAGTCTATTGGGTTAGCTAGAATAAGCAGTGAGAAATAGAGATAATGCTGGTTCTCATATCCTTGTTTGGATACTGCTTTAAAGTATAAATCATATAAAGATTATTTAGAAAATCACTATTTCTGAAGAACTGCCTTGATATACTGTGACACTCATAATGAGCTGCAAAAATTAACCTACATCTTCGGGTGGGTCATATTTCATTGATCACTATTGAATAAAAATTCTGGGGTAGAAAATTTAAGTCTTAACTTTCTTCAAAGAGAACTCTTAACACGTTACACGTATCAAAGACATAAATGGCATCTGTTTTCCCTTCTGGCTGTTCACATACACATTTATTGTATTGATCATTTTTTTTAACTAAAATTTGACACTACAGTTGAATGTATTTGCTGCATTTGCAGACTTCATGATGATCAGAGTCCCAGAAGGAAGGGGAACATTCTGCACTGACTTCAGACTTTAGGGGGAACTTTGCAGAGATGGGGATAGGTTACCCTAACCCAAGGATGTGAAAAGCTTAAGGGCTAGTGCAGGTAAATGACTTCACCACCACAGGCATGAAAGTGCCATGAGAAGGCATGGAATAAACAGAGCCAGTAAAGCGGGTGTTGTGTGATGGGCTTCAACACCAGGAGCTGTGGTTCTAGAAGGTACAGCTGCTGGCAGAAGTGAGGTGCTGAGGCTCTGAGAAGATGGGCGAATAATCACCCACTACCCTCCTGGGTGCCTCCTATTGTATAATCCCACTTGGAAGTAAGAGGGCAGAGGACCACATGTGATGTAATTTGTAAAGAATTGGCACAAATGGGCACAGATCAGGGCAAAGATGGAAAACCTTCATAGAGGAAGCAAGTATAGGAAAACAGTGTGATTGTTTCACGTGGGAGATGTGCAACCTCCATTTCTAAAAGTGTCACTGAGATATATGGGCACTGATTGCAGTTCTTTGGAAACAGTGATTTTCTAAATAACCTTTACATGATTTATACCTTAAAGCAGTGTCCAAACAAGGATCTGAGAACAAGTGTTAGCTCTATTTCTCACTGCTTATTCTAGTTAACTCAATAGGAGTACTAGGAGGGCCCTAAAAAGATATCTGGGGTATGAAACCTGGATGGAGGCAGTTTTTGGAAAGGAGAATAGGTTAACCTAAAGAAAATTGGTCTCAGAGCAGATGACCCACAGCAGAAGGTATTTCAAAGCAAGAGGATCTCAATGGATGAATAGATGCTGAAGCTCTAAAGCAAAGATCCAGAGAAGCCAGAGTCAGCTCTTCTATGTCAATGACAAACACCTTGTGGGGTAGATTAAGGCCACAGTAGTGGAGGATGGCATATTTTCTAAGTATGTTCTTCACAAACAACATGATGTTCATTTTTTTCTCTAATCATAGAGAAGCCATTCAAAGGAATGTGGGAGGCTTAGTGTATCTTTTATGCTTTTCAATATATATTATGCAGGCAATTCTTCCTGTAACATAGAAGTATTTTTAGGCCTTAGACTCATCTAATTTTCATTTGTAGGTAGAAATAAGAAATCCCTACAAGAAATAAATAAATCCCTACAACCTCACAATGTGAGCATGATATTGGTCTTGTGGGGACACAGCAGAGAAGACGGCAGCTCACTGGCATCTTCTGCACATAAATGCAGCTGAATTTGCCCAGTGTGCACCCAAAGGTTGATTTTACTGAATTTGTTGTTTCATACCTTTGGTTAGAAAAGCTTTGCCAGTTGTACAAATAGGCAGAGGGTGTCCTCAGATAGCAAAGGATATCACTGAACTCGTTGATTCACAACAAATATGTCTTTTGCTCTTCCAGAGATCCTGGAAGGCTTAAAGAATGCTAGTTTATAATGCGTTTTACTCATCTAGGCAGTTCTTACAGAGCCCTGTATGCTTGTTCCTTCTTGGTGCTTAATGTCTGTGTTAACATATCTGAAATTCATAGGTAACACCTTTCCCAAGATAATTTAGCTCTGGTATTAGGTTTAGAATCTTCATCCTGGTTTTTTTGGTCTAGTGTCTCTCAAACGTTATTAAATTTACGTAAGCATATTCATCTACATCTTTTTAGATCTCATGGAAGATATACCAGTAAAGAGAAATGATGAAATTCCCAGCTCCCCACTTGTGGGAAGACAGATATGTGGCATCTCCTCTCCTCCAGATGATTTTGTGGCTTTGTTGGGATCCTACCTGGCATCCCTGAATCTGTAAAGCCAGTTCATGAACAGTCTGGACATTGATAAGCCCCATGGTGGGCAGTGCTGCTCCTGGATTCAGGAGGTAGGGCCACCTTCGGCTTTCTTGGACATTTGTTTTGGTTGGATAGGTGAAAGACACCTAAAGAATTTTGTAAGTGAGGAGCCAACACTGGGTAGGAAACAAGGCCAGAGGATTAAATAAGTATCTACGGTGACAAAGCACTGGAAGAAATTCCAGAAGTTGGAATAAACCATGTCCTGTGCTGTAACCACCAGAAATGGGCAGAACACCTCTTCAGGGGACTCGAGGTTAATGTTTTGCTACCTAGTAAACTGATGTCGGGAAGATCTTAAACCTTCTAGTCTGTTCAACTCCTTCAATTTTCCCTAAGCATTTAGGGCAGCTGGCATCCAGATGATTATTCCTTTAGGTTAAGGTCTGAGTTTTAATTAAAATTACTGATGCCCAGAGGACTTACTCTCATTTTGGATAGTGAAGGCTGTGTGCTTGTCAGAACAGGATTGTAAGTGTAGTAGAATTGCCAGTCCTCCTTCCAGGTCATGTTGCTAAAAACCCTGAAACTTAGAGTAAGGATATTTCTAAGCTACAGTAACCATAGGCGCTATAAGCTTTGCTGGGTTCTTAGGTCTTCTGATAGGAATGGGGGAAAGCGACCTGGGTTGCAGCAGGTCCTTCGAGGAACAAATGCCAAGACAGTATTAGATGGACAGGAATTCACGGGGGTGGATGTCTATGAGAGAAAAGAGTAGGGGCCACAGGAGGGGCTTTGTCCCACAAAGTAAGGAAGGAAGGAGGTCAGTTATAAATCCTCAGATTGCAATGAGTTGCAAAAGGACTTTGGGTAGGGCAATAGCAAGTCTTTGACTCAATGTTTGACAGGGATCCCACAGTGAGTTAATGGGCTTGCCTTCATGTCTTTGCCATGGCACCTTGGCTGGACCTTTTAGTCAATTGTACTCCCTACTGAAGGTATCTGAATAGAGCTTTCCCATGACCAGTAGAGCTCTAACCTGAGAAGAATCCTAGAACTTGGATATAGATCTCAGGGCTGTTTTTTTGTTTGTTTGTTTGTTGTTAAGGTATAAAATCCAGTTACATCTGAAGCAAGGTGTAGATCTTCATATTGCTAGCTCTAGACTCTACAGGGTGAACATAATCAGCTACTTAAATAGTTCGTGTTGTAAGCTTCACTGAGCATTAAGAAATTAACAACTTATGGCCAGGTGCGGTGGCTCAAGCCTGTAATCCCAGCACTCAGGGAGGCTGAGGCAGGCAAATCACGAGGTCAGGAGATAGAGACCATCCTGGCTAACACGATGAAACCCCGTCTTTACTAAAAATCCAAAAAATTAGCCGGGTGTTGTGGTGTGTGCCTGTAGTCCCAGCTACTGGGGAGGCTGAGGCAGAAGAATGGTGTGAACCCAGGAGGCAGAGCTTGCAGTGAGCCGAGATCATGCCTCTGCACTCCAGCCTGGGCGACAGAGCGAGACTCAGTCTCAAAAAAAAATTTTTTTAAACAACTTATGCCTGAGTTTTATGTGCAATAAGTTACTACTCAGCAAGTCTTTTGTAAAACAGGTGGAGTGTCCTGATGTCTGGTTGGGAAACTGGAAATGCAATACAATCACTTTCTCCCTGGGTGTATTGCATGTATTAGAATATTAGAGGTATTAGTGTAAATGAGTTTCCTCTATTGCAAGGTTAAAATCAGTCACTAGTTAGTAAACTTGGGAAGTTAGGAAGGTGAATTAAATAATTAAGAATCTGTTAACAGGGTAGCTCCTTTGGTATGGACAGTGAGAAGAGGGGACCCCCAATCTTAGATTCCTAAGGAACTGTTGTCTAAGCATAATACATCATAAGTGAGCTCACAAATAGACCATAAACCTGAATTTTTGAGTAGGTGAACAAGAAATTATTAGTATCTTTGGTTATCCCTTGATGTTAATCACATAGAGCAACGTGACAAGTTTCAAGGTATAGTAGAGTCTATGCTAGTCTCTATTTGAGTAAGAACTCCTCAGTGAGCAAGATAGCATAAGCTCAGAGACCTAATGATTCTGTGTACTTGGCTTGGGTTTTATAGAAGAGAGTGTGAGTGTTCAACATTTATTGCCACATTCTCAGCCAAACACATCCCTAACTTTCTTCTGGAGAGAATCTATTCCCCATCTGCCTCTCCCCTTGGTCATTCTTAGCTGTAGGTCTAGATGACTTTTTATTAGGGTAGTATCCCATTTCCTTTTCCACATCCCCATAACTACCATGACTAGTACAAGGAAGGGCATGATATCTTAGATGGTCATGCTACAAAAACTCAATATGTGCTAAAACTGACATCTGTTCCAGAGCAGCTTTTGGAAGAAATATTTGCAAAATAATGCATTATGGAGCACGGGCCCTCATAAGAGTATGAAATTCCTAATCAGAGTGAGGGTGGTATTAGGGCACTATGTGGACCGTGAGAATGAATCTGATACCAGAGAAGGTAGAGGACGCAAGAAAATCTGGTTCTTGGAGAAACTGAGCCTGTCGAACAAGCCTTACTTGGACCAGTCAAACTCAACCAGCTTTGACTTTATTTATTCCCTAACCTGTCATGCTGCCTTATGTGATTACAATCAAGGGATACTGTTAAAAAAAACAAAACCTGATCATTTAGTGTTGGTTCGCCTACTCAAAAATGAGTTCTGCTTTCTGGATATTTGTGGGCCCACTTATGTGGATATTACTGTTTGTGAGCCAATGACTTATTTTTACTTAAGCTAGTGTAGTTAGGTGTTTGTCACTTGCAGACCAAAGAATCCTAAAAGTTATAGCCCAATGCATCACTAATGTATGTAAATGGGTTTCCTCTATTTGCAAGGTTAATGAAGTTGGAGTGAACTGAATAATTCAGGTTTCTCAGACTACGCACTTTAGGAAACTACCTTCTCCCATTTTAAAGGGAGCCAGAAAGCTTATGCCAAGGCAAATATAATGAAATTATTCCATACCCATGTGGCTATCTTGTTTATAATAAATCTAGTATATATGCCACTTTACAAAGGCAAGATAGTGCTCTTAAAGTCATGACTAATGCAAGTTTTAAAAAGTTAGGTATCCCCTACCATATGTGGGACTACTGTCCAGAACTGATGCTAGTTAAAACAAAGAAGAAGCTTTAAATGAAATAAAATACAAACTGAAGGACTAGCTCGGTGGTGTCATGGTTAATAACAAACCCTTGTGCAAGTGAATTGCCTGGATCCTAGTGAGTCAGTAAATCCAGTGAGCCTCCAATCAAAATAAATGAATTCTGGCCTCACTGGTCAGCCTGGGTTCCTTGGGCCACTTAATTTTGGATTCTCCTTGATGAGCTGCTTTGTGAGACATCAATGGGAGCCGTAAGAGAGCTTTGCCCAGGAAAGTCACAAGTTTACTTGGGTCAAGAGTAGAAAGATGCCACTTGTAGTGGAACATAAAACCATAACTAGGAATCCAAAATTGGCCCAGAGCAAATGGGAGGTGACAACTTGACATACTTTGAAATACTGGTAGTGGTAGGGAGTTTTAGAAGGGAAGATCCATATACCTCAGACACCACATCGATATGGAATACAGTTAATAACCATGGTTAGGGTAATGCAGGAATGGGCCCAGTCACCTCTTCTGACTTAGATGGTATTTTTTGCTACTCCATTTCCTCTGAATGGAGTAGTCTGTGTCTACAGGGATATGCAAGACTGCTTCCACATCTGAATTATAGGATGAAGTTTCATTTGAAACTACTCTATGCTGGTTTTTGTCCTCTTACATGTAGATGTCAGGGTAGGATTAGATGTTCAAGAGATCCAGAGGTAGGAAGAAAGCGCTGTGAGGAAAATTAAGGAAGGAGCTAGAAGAGTCTGGGAGAAGATCAGATCACAGTGTAGGTCTGGCCTTGTTAGGGAAAGAGAAGAAAGATGTTTGTTAGGAAATACCTTAGACCGAGGTGCAATACTAAGTGTTCTGGGAAGGCTGGCGACAAATACCAGAGCCCAAATTGCCCATCAGAGAAGTCATAAGTGTCCTAAATGGGGCTGCCTTAGCACCCTGGTTGCGTTCAGGCAGAATGAGGCAGTGGAAGTATAGCATTCTAATAGCCCCTACAGTTAGCCCTTGTTGTGCAGACTTACTACTTTGCAGAGTTCAGAACAGTGACTCCTTGTCCTATAGGATACCCTTCCTGAGAAGAATTTCAAGAGGATACTACTGAGATGAAATAAAGCTCCTGCCACTGAAGCTGATCTGGGGTCACAACAGATACTCATCTTCTGCCTCCTTTACCATTAACCCTGCATTCTTTGCCTTTAGCTGAGGTTTAGTGCTTACCTGGTGATGTGACCCAAACCTTCATCTTAAAGTGTCTGAACCCTAGTGATCATGTGCTTCTCAAGACAGGGCTGCTGAATGTTGGGGTTACAGTAGGGCAAGAAAAGTATGAGGAGATACTGGAGTGCATCACCTGGGTTTCTTCCATATTCTTACTGCTCTCAGAGTGTAAGATAGCACAATCTCTTACTGATCGGTCACTTACCCCTGCCATGAGGAAGACTGTAAGTGACCAGTGGCTCATTCAGAGCTATGGAAAGTGGGGTCATTCTTCTAAATGTTGGGCCCTGCATCAGAACAACTTATTAAATGTTCTTGCTTTTAGTGAATGGAAGAGTTTAACAGGATTCAGGTGCCTGTAGGGGAACACACTGCACTTGTGCTGTCTTCCCACTTGGGATACAGGGTTCTGTAGGTGCTTCTGTAATATACTGCTGCATCATGAACTAGGGCACTCCACACATTTAGCACATTTACCTGGATTTAATGCTTCTGCTGTGCTTTCTGAAGGCTCTTCCAACATTGAGGCTACATGCTTCTGAATGGTGGTAATATGACCAGTTGACCTCATGAACAGGGGCCCACTCTGTAACTTCTATGACCTCAGTCCATTCATAAGATCCTTTGCTGGGTATAATTCCACATCTGTGAATGATGTAGTGCAAATATCTCCAGACAGTGGTTGTGGTTAAGAATCTGCAAGCAGGAAAGACAAACCTATACCAAAACATATTCCTGTGAATGGAAGCAGCTCAATGTAGTCAATTTGCCAAGTGGCAAGTCTTCTTAAATAGTGCTATATTGGGATTCAACACTTGTCTCACTACAGGCTGGGCATTCAGCTGTAGCAGTAGCTAAGTTGTCTCTAGGAAATACGGTCCAATGTTGGGTACCTATGTAGCCTCAATCTCAGCCACCATGGTCATTGTCATTTTCCCATTGTCTGACAAACATTGGCTGACAACTGGAAAGGCTATTTTGTCTGGTTGTTCGTTGAGTCTTCTGTGATTGGTGCTCTGTAGTGGGTGTTAATTAACATCTGACATGAAATCTACATGTCTTTCACATGCATGTCCTATAGACTTTCTTGTCTCTTTCTAGTCCTTTCCATCCAGGCTACTGACCAGATGACTAGGCCATCGGTCCCTGCTGAGAGATCAGTATACATTCTCTTCTTGGGCCATGTGTCGCTCCACTTAAGGTAGATTCATAGTGAACTGGCTCGAGTTGTTAATTATTTTTCCCAAAGTTGGGGGCCTGAGAGGCATTTTTATGGCTGCTGAAACCAGAGTCTAGGTAAGATGCTTTCGAATTGGAAATAGTCCTCAGCATTTGGAATACAAGTTTGTCTCTCTCCTAATCCCAAAATATTTTTTTCTTACAAAAGCTTATAAATTCCTGAACAACCTAAACTTGGATTCACTGACATATGTGTATCCTTTTGATAAGAGGTCCTTTTGATTAAGGGGTTGAGGAAAATTTTTGATTACTTGATAATGAAATTCTTGAAGCATAGTTTCTCACTTAATAGAAGTTGAAAGCAGGCTGACCCTAGGATACTCCAGGTTCTTGTCAGCAATGCCCATGAACGCTCAAATTCCATGTTCCAAAAGTTCAGGCAAGGAGGTAGGAAAGATGCCTGTCAGGTTTGGGCTGAGGAGTGATGGCACAAACCAATGTCTTGCCCAGGTGGTATAACTTGATTTCAAGCCTTAGTCCTTGTGGATTAGGTGTGATGAAATACACAGCTACTTACCTTTGCATCTGTAATGAGTAGAATCTATAACCTAGGGGTTTAAGTACCTTTTCCTTCGTGGAGTCTTTCCAGTTGGTGTGAATATGTGACATAAAATGGTATGTTTCTCAATAGTTCATTTGTCGAAACAAATACTTAGCCTATTGGCTGTTGCCTGCATTTCTGCATGAAAATACTATAATTGGAAGTTTTTCCTCTTCTTGTATTTCTTAAAAATTTTTAATTTCCATAGGTGTTTGGGGAACGGGTGGTATTTGGTTACAAGTAAGTTCTTTAGTGGTGACTTGTGAGATTTTGGTGCATCCATCCCCTGAGCAATACACACTGAACCTGATTCATAATCTTTTATCCCTCACCCCTTTGCATCCTTTCCCCCTGAGTCCCTAAAGTCCATTGTGTCATTGTTATGCTTATAACTTAGCTCCCACTTATGAGAACATATGATGTTTGCTTTCCATTCCTGAATTCACTTAGAATAGTTTCCAATACCATCCAAGTTGCTGTGTATGCCATTAATTCATTCCTTTTTATGGCTGAGTAGTATTCCATGGTGTGTATATATATGTATATACATACATATATATACCTGTTACAGTTTCTTTATCCACTCATTGATTGATGGGCATTTTGGTTGGTTCCACATTTTTTGCAATTGCAAATTATGCTGCTATAAACATGCGTGTGCAAGTATCTTTTTCTTCCTTGTGTAAGCAATGTCCCTATAAGAAGAGTCTGCCTACTAGCTTGAGAGGGAGTCTGTTTCTTTCTCTAAACCTGTTTCCTGATCTTTGTCAGACATCATATCTCATCTACAAAAGTTGAGCAACAGAATGTATGGGAAATCACTTCAAATGGAATAAACTATATTTTTTTCCAGAAGGTATATGTGCTTAAGGAAGAATGGCAGAAAAACTATTTCTGTGGGCCAAAACTTGCAAGCTTGCCCTAATTGGGCATTCTCTTGATCCTGTGGCTGAACAAAATATCTCTATGTGAGACTGGACCCTATTACATGCTGGAAGGAAACTACTAGGATAGCCAAAGAACCTGAGCTTTTGTTTAGGGATCTGTCAGAATTTATTTTGTGACTGGATAATGAATGACTCTAATGAGTAATTCATATATATTAGTCTCAACCCACATTCTAATACAACTGTATGTGTGTTCTATACCATGGACATTTTACACTGAAAAGTGGTGGCAAAAGCTGCTTACTTGTTCTTGTGGTCTAAAGCTTAACCTGCATGTGTAGACTCTACACATACCACCTGTGTGCACAAAAGCTGAGTGCCCCAAGTAAAATAAGGATAAAGGAAAGTCAGTGTTGCAAAATGTGGTCATGCTACCGTTGCTGAATGCCAGGGGTTCCGCCTAGGTCTGGTGGCTTGCCACAGAGAAAGCCAATTACTGAGACAATGAGTATTGCCAGGGAAGACAGACTTTACCCCAGGTGATGTCAGCGGGGAGACTTCCTTTCTTAGGAACTCACTTTTCTTGTCTGACAGTTGGTTTCCTAAGGAGGGAACCCAGACAAGACAAAGGTAAGTTTCTCAAGCTTTAAGACTGAAGGGTCAATTTTTATTTCTATTCAAAAAAAACATGTAGATAACAGTTCTCTGAGAAAATTGGGCCAGTTTCACAACAATCTCAGTTAATGACAGATTAGAGCAAATCAAAGATGTGCTGTATGCACTGGCAACCTTAATGAAAACAGGACTGCTTCTTTCCCTATCACAAATCCACTCCACATCCTACTTTGTTTCCTTCATAGTACTTACGCCTGTTTGTCTCCGCATTTGAGTTCAAACTGCAGGCAGGGATTTATAGTTCACTGTACCTTGGTGCCCGGGCTCATGCTGGCCTGACTCTGTCAATGTTCGATATGTTGCTTATTGGGTATAGCAGTCACATAGTAGTGCATGGAATATTATCGCTAAGAGTGCAACCTCGTTATTGCTTAGAAACAGGACTTGAGTGTTTAAGATTACTTACCTGGGATCTCTGGAAGATCTTGAGAAAGCTTACATGCATTTGTATAATCTTTTGAGGAAGGCAGTATACAGGACAGCCAGAGTAAGAGAATGAAGTGAGGCAGGAAAACTGCAGTGACTTCAGCTGCGTACCACTTTCCTGGAAAACACACAGCTGCTTGCTTCCTCTGTAGGCCAAGTAAAAATAATGTAACAACATCTGCTGGAGAACACTGCAGTGTAGTAGACTGCTGAAATTCTTGCAGTTGTGAACGTCCATGTACTTCTTAAGGTTCCTATTAGGTTGCAAAAGTAACTGTGGTTTTGGCCAATATGCAGGAGGTGGAGGCTGTGGTGAGCCAAGATCAGGCCACTCCACTCCAGCCTGGGTGACAGAGCGAGACCCTGTCTTCTAAAGATTAGAAATCACAAGTGTCAATCCACTGTTTTGTGACTTCTGTTCTATTTTTGTGCTTCAACTGTATTCCTCAAGTTATGGAAAGAGAGAAAGCAGTAAGGGCCTGCTACCAAAAGGACCATGTTTTCTTTGATCATGTGGGAGCTCTCTCACAGCTTGGGTTCTCAGTCATCACTTCCATGGAGTTTGGGGTACGAGGTATCCTTTTGCGTATCTACTCCAGTGGCTATAAAGTATTATGGCTCTCATGGCCGGTCTGAGGGGATGGAGGGCACAGAATCTAACTGCCAGCATCCTTGTCCTCCTTCCTCTGTGCATGAAATCCCCTGCACTTCCAGATAGTTGTCACTTGTGCCTTCCAAGCAGCTATTGAAAAAGTCAGCTCTCACACCCCACGGTGTATGGTCTGCAAGAGTCCCAGTGGTAAGGGAGGCACATGACCTTAGTGAGATGATGGTTGAGGCCAGGGCTCTCCACTGAGCAAGCAGCTGAGAGGCAGGGAGGGCTAAACTGACTTTAGAGATGCATAAAAATGGACATACTTCTGAAAGCATAACTTTTACAAAGCTCACAGGCATATATATATATATACCTATGATAATGGCTATAACTATGAATATTCTACACTAATTGTCTCTTGATATTCTTATCAAGCCTTAACATTAGCACATTCTAACAAAGCATACTCACACTTTCACTGATGAGTTAGAATAAACAGAAGACTAAAGCAGTATCAGAACAAGGATCTCTGAGGACCAGTGTAAGCTCTTTCAGGTCACAAATGATAGAAAAGTGGTTATTTGGAAAATCACTTTATTTCCAAGGAATTACTTTCCTACACTACGACACTCAAAATTAGCTATAAGAATTGATCTACATCTTCAGTTGGGTCACATTTCAGTGAATGCTATGTGACTGGTAGTGACTATTTACTGCCGAACAAAAATCTCAGGACAGAAAACATGAAGAAAGTTTTGCCTCTTTTCAAAGGGACCTTATAACATAGTACATGTGCCTGCTGTGATTGTGTACTTGGGATTCCTAGAAGACAGATCCTGAAACAAAATATAGAAACATTTGTGTACTGAGGAAAGGAGGCTGCAAACCCAGGGCTGCAAGAGTGAGGGAATTAAAGTGAGGCAGGAAAGAGTTACATGACTGCAGCTGCTCAGTTACGAGAAGACACTCAGCTGCTTGCTTCCTATGCAGGTCAAATAAAAACACTTTAAATATTTGGAGGGGAACACTGAAGTCTTGGCCTGCTAAGTTTCTCCTTGCAGTTGTGAACTTTCACATACACATTAAGATTATTAGATTCATAGAAGCTTGTTTCTGATGAATTTATATTTGCCAAAATTAGTTGGTGACTTTATTTCAGATAATCATTTTGGTAACTATACCAGCTCTTTTGATACACTATTAGTATCTGTTCTCCTATCTTCTTACTCAAAGTGATATACTTAAGAAATTGGAAACATAAATAGCACTTAAAAATCCAGTCTGACAATGTTCTTTAACTAGAAATACTAGAAATCATGAGTGTCAACCTACTGTCTTTGTGCTTTCTGTCCTGCTTTTTGCTTTCTTTGAGTTATGGAAAGAAGGAAAGCAGAAAGGGGTTGATACCAAATGGGACATGTTCTCTTTGATCGTACAGGATGCATCTCTCAGCCTTAGCTCCATAAAATGTCCTTGCTGAAGTGGAGTTTGAAGTATGAGATTGTCTATAAGGAATGGCTGCCCATGGAAGGGGGGAGGGGAAGAAGGCAGAATTAGAGAAGAGGTCATCTGTGATCTGGGCACAACAAAGTGTTCACTAATGTGGTAGAGAGTTCCAGAGCTAGTATTGCTCCTCAATGTCTGTGATGGTTTGGCCTCTTTAGGCTACCTTGCTCAGATATCAGATGTAGGCTGTATCCCCACCAGCTCTCTGTAGCCGAGACTGAATTTGAGATGACTGTTGCCTATCACAGCTGGACCATGGAGACAGGGCCAGAGTGCGGTTGTCTTCCTGGGGGAAGCATAGGTTGCTGGCAAAGCCAGAGATGATGGAGTGGGGAGGTGGCAGGGTGGGGGTGGTGATGGTTGAGGCTGGGGTTCCCCACTGAGCAAGCAGCCAAGGGCCAAGAGGCAGGTAGGGCTGGGCAAATCTGGAAAGGTCAGACCAAATTGACACATCTGTAAGACATAGCTTTTATGTTTTACTGGCTCTTAAACTCACAGGACTAAATTTAGGAATATATACAATAATGGCAACAACTTTTGGTATTTCTCTAGGCTACTTTTCTTATAATAAAGAAATATTGAATAGTCTTGTCAACATCAGCACATTATAACAAAGCATACTCATATTTTTACTATGTTAAATAGTATTTGTAGAACTATAATCATACTATTAGCTTACCGTTTAAAAATAACTTTTGATTCAGGGGGTACATGTGTAGTTTTGCTACCTGGATAGATTGTGTGATACTGAGGTTTGGGGTATGATTGATCCCATCGCTCAGGCAATGAGCATAGTGCCCAGTTGCTTTTCAGCTATTGCCCCCCTCTTTTCTTCCCTCCCCCTTTTCATCCCCAGTGTCTATTGTTGCCATCTTTATGTCCATGAATACCCAATGTTTAGCACCCACTTACAAGGGAGAATATGTGATACTTGTTCTGTTCCTGCATTAATTTGCTTAGGATAATGGCCTCCAACTGCAAGCATTCTGCTGTAAAGGACCTGATTTTGTTTTTAATGGCTGCATAGTATTCTGTGGTATACATGTAGCATATTTTCTTTATACAAGCCACTACTGAGGAGCACCTAGGGCTCCATTTCTTTGCTACTGTGAATAGTGCAGTGATGAACATGGGTGCATGTGTCTTTTTGGTAGAATTTCTTTTGGATATATATCCAGTAATAGGATTGCTGTGTCAAATGATAGTTCTAAGTTCTTTGAGAAATCTGCAAACTGCTTCCCTTAGTGTCTGAACTAATTTACATTCCCACCAACAATGTATAAACATTTCCTTGTCTTTATAACCTTGCCAACATCTGTTAGTGACTTAATAGCCATTCTGACTCTGAGATGGTATCTCATTGTGGTTTTGATGTGCATTTATATTTGATAAGGGATTTTGAACACTTTTTATGTGGGTACTTGGCCACTTGTGTGGTTTTCAAGAAGTCTGTCTTTTGCCTACTTTTTATGGGGTTATTTTTTGCTTATTGATTTAAGTTTCTTAGGCTTTGCTTTGGCAAAGGTCTAATCTCCATAGTTTTCAAACACTTTCTCCCTTTCTGTAGGTTGTCTCTCTGCTCGGTTTCTTTTGCTGTGCAGAAGCTCTTGTTTAATTAGGTCCTGCTTGTCAATTTTTGTTTTTGTTGCAATTACTTTTGGAGTTATCATGAAATCTTTGTCAGAGCCTATGTCCAGAATGGTATTTCCTATATTTTGTCTAGGATTCTTATAGTTTGAGGTCTTATGTTTAAATGTTTAATCCATGTTGAGCTAATTTTTGTATGTGGTAAAGTGTGGGGGTCCAGTTTCATTCTTCTGCATATGGCTAACCAACCATCCCAGCACAATTTATTGAGTAGGGAGTCCCTTCCCCATTGCTTATTTTTGTTGGCTTTGTCAAAGATCAAATAGCTGTAGACGTATAGCTTTATTTCTGGGTTCTCAAGTCTGTTCCATTGGTCTATGTGTCTGTTTCTGTGTCCGTACCATGCTGTTTCGGTGACTGTAGCCTTGTAGTATAGCTTGAAGTTGGGTAGTGTGATGCTTCTGGCTTAGTTCTTTTTGTTTAGGATTGCTTTGGAGATTCAATCTCTGTTTTAGTTGTATGCAAATTTGAATAGGCTTTTCCAAATCTATGAAAAATGTTGGTAGTTTGATAGGAATACCATTGAATCTGCAGACTGCTTGGGCAGTATGGCCATCTTAACACATTCTTCAAATCCACGAGCATGGAACGTTTTTCCATCTGTGTCATCCATGATTTCTTTCAGCAGTGTTTTGTAGTTTTCCTTAGATCTTTCACCTCCATGGTAGGTGTATTCTAGTATCTTTTTTGTATGTATATATTGTAAATGGGATTGTATTTTTTATTTAACTCTCAGCTTAAATGTTACTGCTCTATAGAAATGCTACTGATTTTTACACATCGTTTCTTTATTTTCTGGAACCTGAGAATTTACCGAAGTCACTTAGGTCTAGAAGTCTTTTGTCAGAATCCTTAGGGTTTTCCAGGTAGAGAACCATATTGTCAGTGAAGAGAATCTGACTTCCTCTTTTCCTATTTGGATACCCTTTATTTCTTTCTCTTGCCTGATTTCTCTGCCTAGGACTTCTAGTACTATGTCGAGTACAAGTGGTAAGTGTGTGGGCATCTTTGTCGCCTTCTGATTTTCGAGAAGAATGCTTTCAGCTTTTTCTCATTCAGTTTGGCTGTGGGTGTGTCATAATGGCTTATTTTTTGAGGTCTGTTCCTGCAGTGCCTTGAGGGCCCTCACTGTGAAGGGATGTTGGATTTATCGAAAGTGATATTGTCTTAACATTTAAAGACAACTACAAAAAGTAACTCCCTGCTTATTTTCCATCTCTAAAAGTATCACTATGATAAATTTTTATTGCAGTAAAGTCTTAATTAGAATTAGCCATGAGAAATTGGTCTCAGAACAAGAATCACCGAGGGACTAGTATTAGTTCTTTAAGGTCACAAATTATATAAACAAAGGTTAGTTAGGAAATCATTGTCATATTTCTAAAAAATTGGCCCCAGGAATTTACATCTTCAATTGGGTCACATTTCAGTGAATGCTATGTGATTGAAAGTGACCACTATTGAACAAAAATCTCAAGCAGAAAGCAGGAAGTGGGAAAAGTCTTATTTCTCCCAAAAGAGTTATTTTAATATCTGCTGAGACACTAATGGCATTTCATTTATTTTATCTGTTCAATACTCAGCTGAGGCTGTGAGGAAATGGGGGACTAGTCACCCACTAATCTCCTGGGTCCCTCTTTAACCCCACTGGAAACAAGAGGGCAAATGCCCACATATGGTGTAGTTGTAGGGAATTTGCACAATTGGTCACACAGCAGCAAGATAAAGAAGGATTTAAAACATTTATAGAGAAAGCAGTATAGAAAAACAGTTGCATTGTTTCATTTTTAATGGATATATCATCTTCCATTACTTCTGAAGAGTCAGTTTGCCAATTCCATAAACAAGGTCTGCCGGTATTTCTGAAATAGCTTGAATCAGATCAATTTAGGGAGATTTTTGAGTATGTTTTCTGGCCACTTTATCAGGAAAGTCATGTTGGCATTTTGAGTGTCCTGTGCCGTTATCACTCAGATCCTCTAACAGCCTTCACATGAGCTGGATGTTTTCCTTTTCCCATAGTACAATTAATCTGGTTAATGACTTTACCCTTTAGAGGGATCCCACACCATGGCAAGTGTACAGCTAGTCCTTCAATCCTTGTCCAGAGTATTGGTAGCCCATATAAGCTCTATGTCTAGTAAGTAGCCGAAGTGTAGAAAATGAACAGCTGACATTCGCATTTTGCTATTCTTTTATTGCTCATTGATTATACAGGTCATTGGCTGTTCATCTGTTTTATCCTTGGTAACATTGGTTTATTGGGCATTGTCAGAAATCCTGTGGGTTGGAGCTCCGACAGCCATTGCAGCTCTGCTGCCTATCATAGTAACCACATCCACTTAGCTTCTGCCAGCTAAATGCTGCCCTCTTGCTGCTATTCCAGGAGCCCACCTTACTCACATATATGAGAAAGCCCCATTTTCATAACGCTGTCTTGCCATCAACCCAGGACTTTGTAAGACAGCCAATGGTGAAAATCTTAAAGATGCCAGTGCTATTCCTGCTAACACTTACTACCTTGGTGAAGGTTGTATCTTCCAGGCACTCCTAGGGAACATAAATGCATGATGAATTATCTAGTCTTAAATTCATTCTAGCTTGCCCAACTCTGAGCCTTTTGACTGCAATGCTCAACCTCCAGTAGATAAGGTGGAAATTCCAGAAATGCCTTGGCAACTTCTTCTCCCATGCTTAAAGGAGCCATCTGTGAGGGCACTAAGGCTCATACCAGGTGTCTTTGAGGATATTTCAGATTCCCCTTGGAGGAGTGACTTGGCCCAGCTACTGGAAGTGTTGTCCAAATACAGCCTTCAGCTATCTGCTTTCAATTCACCCAGGAACATGCCTTTCTTCATCTAATGACTGATTGTATTGGAAGTGTAAAGGCCCACCCACGTTTACCCAGTGTGGAACAACTCTAATGGGTTAATTCTCCAGAACTGTCTAGTGTTGGGTGAGGTTCTTAGCTCTCTATTGCAGTTGACTTCTCCTACGACCAATCCTGCTACCTCGCTCTCCCATACATATTCATCCCAAATAAATACTTTGCATGCCAAATTCTTAACATCTGCTTTTGAAAAAGCCAGCCTGAGGCAGCTGGTGTCAGAAGTGGTCCAAGAAAGCAGGTAATACTATGGTACTTGATTTAGGCTGGATTCTTGGCTGTCCACCTGACTCTGAAGACCTTATTGGTGGCAGGTGGAACACAAACACTCCACAGATAGCAGTCCAGTTGTTAAATGGTCTCCCCAGTGATAAATTAGGATGGTATACTGCTAGAGTGAAGTGCATTAATTAGTATAACATAGCATGTTTGAGAAGTGCAAGGGAAATAGTCTTAATTCTTTTATTGGCTATGTACCATTGACATTAGAGATCCATAGTGTCATCCTGGCCCCCATGATAAAGTAGGGATGTACTATGGCCAGATTATGAACAGAGTCATGACCAAAGTTCAGCAGCTTATAGGCCCATTGCATCCAGCCTGGTGGTGACCTCCCAAGTCCCAGAATATATTGGAATGGACATCCTTGGTGCTTGGAACACCTCTCACTTTGAGTGTTCTTGGCCTTTTCTGCTATAATAGCACTTACCTACAGACCAAGTAGAAGATGTTTAAACTGTTAACACTGAAAAGGGCTGGTTAAAATCAGTGTCACTCGTAGGGATCCAAATAACACGAGATTGGTGGTTCCTATCACAGCTCTTTTTCATTTACCAGCCTGGCCCCTGCAGAACTGAGATAAACCCTGAAGGATGAGAATAGGCCTCTGTAAATGCAGTCAAGTAGCCTGAATTGTAGCTACTGTTCCAAGTGTGCTGTTATTGCTAGAACAGAGTAAGGCTGCCTTAGGTACATGATAGGCAGCCATAGATAAACTGCATTTTTTTTCTGACCAGAAAAGAAATGGCCCACACTAATGTGCAATAGAAAACTCTACAGGGCAGTTGTGCCTTTTGTTACTGCTTCTGCTTCTGTCATAATGCAGTCTGAAGAGATCTGGACCACTTGGACATCCCACAGAATATCACACTGGACAGGATAAGCAAAAGGTGGCTAGCATGCTGGAGGTCTTGGTAACATACAAGTGCCTCAGATGTAAAGAGATATCCTATGGAAGTTCATGGACTTGTCCCTCTAGGGAGGTTTTCAGGGCCCAATAGCTAGGGGTGTTCCAGGATATACCTTTATACCTTCCAATATGAAAGACAAAGTGCTGTGTATTATGTTGCCTGTTGTAAAGAGAAGCACAGGGCCTAGTAAGCTGCTTCAGATTGGAAGATACCATGTTTCAAGACTAGGGATCCTGCTCTAACCTTATACTAGGTGCCATTCTATTTTCACCCCAATTCTCTTAGTACTTGTGATGCTAGAGCACACTAGGGTTCTGCCCTGCTTTCTACCAGTAATAGGGCCCCTTTGCTACCTGGCTAGCAAGTGATTCTATCCCAGAATTCCTTCCTAAAGTCTCATTCCTGAGATCACTTCTGGAATGAATTGCCTTAGTTTGGGTAGCCCCAGGATGAGACCTTGAGGCAGGTTTTCAAACATCAGTGGTTTATCAGCTGCCTTTCCTCTGTCTCAACTCCCCAATCTTTTACTGATGCATTCTCCTAAAAGGGGGCATTACCAAGTTTGTCATCCTGAGAACAACTAAGGGGAATTCTGCCAGGGAGAGTCTGGTGGCCAGAGTAGATACACATGTCAGAATTGTCCCAGCCTGAGAGTCAGGGGATCTGGGATATTTATCTACTGATATACATCACTTATTATTAAAGGGTTGTTACAATGTGCTGTTGATTTCCTGATATATATTAACTTGCCACAACTGCATTGTTGCCTGAGAGAACCTCAGGTGAAGACATGCAGGGTGAGGCACACTGAATTTGGCAAGCCTGAGATGATACAGATGGGGTGTCAACTATGCTACAGTCAGTCTAACCAAACTACATGTATAGTATCACTTTAGCCATTTCACATTATTCCGCTTACTATGCTTCTACCACTCTTCTTGCTCTCCATTGCATAGGTCAGATATTTTGCTAGCTTAGAAGTCATGCATTAAGCCTTACTTTTTGGCTTATTTCACTCCTGTTTCTGCACATGAGACACATAGGAAGGTTTAGAAATACTACTTCCTATCCTAGTTCATTTCAGTTATATTACAGCATAAGCATTAATAAGGTCACTTTAAACTACATTGTTTTTAATGTCTGCAATGTTATGTTTTCAGATGCGTTCTTTTGCCCACCTCTGCCTGCCAAAGTTTTACTTAGACAATATCTTTTTTGGGTGCTGCACTTTTTGTTCACTTATTTTTTTAGTTAATATCATTTTTGACAGTTGTATGTATATGAGACACAATGTGATAGTTTGGTATGTGTTTACAGTGTGGCATGATTAAACCAAGCTAGTGAACATATCCATTACCTCACCCATCATTTTTTATGGTAAGATATTTGAAGTTGACTAGTTATTTTGAAATACGTTATACATTACTGGCCATAGTCACCCTACTGCCCTACTGTGCAACAGATGTCAAAACCAATTCCTCCTATCTGAAATATTGTACCCTGTGATCGACAATTCTTTGCCCTCCCTCCCTAACCCTATCCTCTAGTGCCTGTAGTTTGTGTGTTGTTGTTTTGAGATAGGATCTCCGTCACCCAGGCTGGAGTGTAGTAGTGCAATCTTGGCTCACCGCAACCTCCACCTCCCAGGTTCAAGTGATTCTGCCACCTCAGCCACCTGAGTAGCTGGGATTATAGGCACATGCCACCACGCCTGGCTAATTTTTGTTATTTTTGGTAGAAATGGGGTTTTACCATGTTGCCCAGGCTGGTCTTGAAACCCTGGGCTCTAGTGATCTGCCCACCTTGGCCTCCCAAAGTGTTGGGGTTACAGGTGTAAGCCCGCGTGCCTGGCCTGTGATTCTACTTTCTACTTCTGAGTTCAATTTTACTGAATCCTACATATCAGTGAGATGGTATGGTATTTGTCTGTCTTTGCCTGGCTTATTTCACTTAGGTGAATGTGGAGGAAATTTTGCTATGTTGTCACAAGTGATGGGACTTCTCCCTTTTTAAAGGTTGGATAGTGCACCATTGTGCATGTATAACCCTTGTGTATGTACACCACTTGTTCTTCACCCATTCATCCATTATGGACCCTTACCTTGTTTCCTTATCGTCATGTATTCAATTCTTGTGATCATTACACCTACATTTTCTGTAACCAGTGTTTTTCTGGTTTTTATAACCACTGGTTATAACCAGCGTCTTCCTCCAAACTAATGAATTTACTTCCATCTTCACTACATAATCCTCTGTCACCATGACCCAACACATAACGCCATTTTATTTTCATGAATTTTGGTTCTAGGTTGATAATGGACACACTACTGAATGTTTATTCTTGTTTATCTTGTAAAAATGTTACAAGCATGAAGATGCAAGACAAATGGGACAGAATGGAGCTGCCCAGCTCTTGTCCTGGTAGAAAGTGACCAGCTTCTACGTTCTTAAGGAATATACTTACCCTAGAAAGAGGGTGAACGATAGCACAACTGGCAGCAAGAACATGGTTGGGAGTTCGGAGGTAGCTCTGGGTCAAGTGAAGCATGGCAGGCAGCTGTACTATAGGTCTCTCCAGTGAGCTCACTAATGGGGCTCCTAGGATAGGCAGTAGCAATGGCTAACTAGAGAAGCAGAAATATTTTATTGCAACTGCGATCTGGCTGAGCAACCTAAAGTCTTCTCTTTGCCTCTAGGGCCTTCTGTTGACTATGCTAGCACTAGACCCAGAGTGGGGAGGAGAGAACATGCTTAACTTCACCCCCCACCCCAGGCAAGTTCTTGTGGCTAAACTCCTTCCCACATGTTTACTTCAAACATGACCTGAGGGCTCCAGTTTCAAATCGAATTGCATAGTCAGGTCACTTTCAGTTATTAATATTACAAAGTTACAGAATCATCTAGGGAAAGATTTGACAAAATGATTGAGGTTAGGGAATAGAGAAAAGTAGCAACCTTGTATTTTTTACTCTAAAGTTCAGAACAGTTCAGTAAAGTGGTTATGAATCACTTATTTTTTTCTTTCCTAACCTCAGCAATCGCTGTCAACTTTCTCCAATTGCCATGTCCCTTGCTTGACTTCCATGCCCATTCTCCCCCACTTGACTCCTGACATCTACTTTTCATTATCTCAGGATATCTTGTGTTGAAGGCCAAGTTTTCCCGTGTACTTAACACCCACACCTACCACTTGACTCTACCAGTTATGCCTCCTTAGGTTTTCAAGCTGTTCCCCTTGCTTCTCCTGCCTCTTTGTCAGCCCATAATTAAGTCGGTGTTTTAGTCCATTTGTGCTTTTATAATAGTACTACATATAGACTGGGTAACTTAAAAACAAATTTATTTTCTCACAGTTGTTGAGGGTATGAAGTTCAAGATCAAGGTGCTGACTAGTGAGGGATCTTCTCTCTGTTTCCAAAATGGCTCCTTGTTGCTGATCTTCTGGAGGGAGGAATGCTCTGTCCTCCCATGGTGGAAGGGCAAAAAGCCTAATGCTCCAAGGAAACCCCTTTATAACAGCCTTAACTCCATTCATGAGGCAGGAGCTCTCATGGCTTATTCATCTCTCAAATGCCCTACCATTTGAGAGATGAATCATTTACCATTGGTAAACGATTATACTGGCCATTAAGTTTCAGCATGTGAATTTCGGAGGGAACATACTCAAACTGTAGTATTCTACCCCTGGTCCCCAAAATTTATGTCCCCTCCCTACATACAAAATACATTCATTTATCTCAATGGCCCCCAAAGTCTTAACTCTTGCTAGTATCATCTGTAAAGTCTGGAATTTCATCTAGATATCACGTAAATCAGATATGATAAGACTCAAAGGTGTGTTTCATCCTGAGAAAAATTCCAGCTATAAATCTGTGAAACAAAGTTATTACATGCTTCTAAAACACAATGGGAAATATCCAGGACAGATATTTCTATTCTAAAAGGGAGAAATAGGTAAGAAAGGGTTTTAACAGGTCCCAAGTAAGTCTAAAACTCAACAGGTAAGAATGAAACGTCAACAGGACATAAAATCTTTTTTTTTTTGAGGTCACAGTCATTCACTTATTTCACATTTATTCTCATCACACTGGGTGAGGAGAGGAAGGAGTCATGTACCAACACACACAGATTGTGCTATTTTTCATCTTTCTGATAGAATCAGGATCCAGATTCTAATTGTCTTCAAGATCTGGATTAGTCAGCAGAGATGGACCACTGTGGTGGGGGGCCCAGGGCTGCTGAAAGGCAGGATACACATATGGAACTGACCATGGCGGGTTCATGTTCCAGGGCTCCCATCTGGATACCTGAGGATTTTCCACATAGATCACAGGTATTGGGGTCCACTTTGGCTCCTGAAAGGCTATAGGAATGCCACAGGCCTTAGGCTGGTGCTGGGGAGGTGTGAGGTCAGCCACATCTGCACAGGGAGGACCAGAGAAGATGCTGATCTTCCATCTGTATCCCAGAATCCTGTGCAGAGCCTCTGAAGGAGATCAGTCAGGGTGGTGGGAAAAGTTGTAAGTTATAGGGAAAGACACAAACCTTCTTGACAGGTCAGGAGGTTTTGCAAAGCTTTCGGAGAGAATAAAAGCTGAAGGCAGCTAATTCTCTTACTCTGAGGCAGAGGGCAAGAAGTAGGTGCAAGGGAATGTAGGGAAGTTTATCTAAATAAGTTTATTCATGTTGTCGGGAAACCAACCTTTGGTCATCCATGCACAAGACTGCTCCCTGCAAGGGGGGAACGACAATGTTAATTATCCACAGGTTGTGTTGGCTCCAGGCCTTTGTCATTAAATCTGTACTGAACAAATACAAGCTTCTCCAGCTTATCCACACTGCTAACTCTTTGGCCCCTAGTGCCGGCAGTCCCCTAGCCTACTCTTTCACTGGATACTTGTGTCTGAGTACTCCTTTCAGCTGTTGCTCGGCCAGAGTCCGCAGGATGGGCCCGGCAGCCCTCTCCATGAGGACATGGCAAGGGTTGGCACCTTGGCGTCTGGTTGGCCTCATGAATAGTGAAGTATAAGTCCTGCAAGCTTATCAGCAACTGGAGACATTCCTGCTAGCTCTTCTTCATACCCCTCTGCTTGAGACGCCGGGTAATTGTTTTTGATACTATGTGATACCCTGTATACTTCACGCTCAAGAAATTCCCATTCTTGCAGGAAACTCTGGATTTCCTGGTCATTCCATGGTTTAATTAACTAAACTGAGGGCTTTTCTGGTCCCTGGGCTGCTTTCTTCTCCTTCATTCTGGATGTTTCTGGTAGTTTCAGTCTGAAGTGTCACTTTCTCCATTTTTATTCCTGAGTTTTCTCCTGGGATTCTTCTCACTGCACCTGCAGGGCCTGTTCCTGGGTTGGCAGAACACTGGCACTTATTCTGCTCTAATGGAACCTAGGAGAGTCGGGAAGAACCCAAGTGTGGAAATGTGTATGCTTCTCTCTGCTTCTGGAGGTCTTTCAGGACATAAAATCCTAAACGTTTTTTATGGAATACCTTAATAACCCTTGTTGACTTTGCCATAGTCTTTTTCTTTCTCTGACTCTTATGTCATGACTTCCAGACACACTGGATATGGAGTGGGGACGATGGCCCCATGGCTTTTCTGGGTTCAGCCCATGCAGCAGCTCCCTGGTTAAAGTCAAGTGCCTGCAGGTCTCCCAGGCTGTAGTTGCATACAGAGTGTGCAGTTCTGGGGTCTCTGGGACTGCCTCACCCCCGTGACTCCAGTAGGCACTCTCCTAGTTAGGGTGTTCTGTAATACCCTTGGAGATCCTTAAAGGTGGGACCACTGCCAAGAGTCCCCATGGCTCCACTAGGCATTGTTCTCATGAGGACACTTGGTGGTGGTCCCACCTTTGAGGTTTTTTTGAGGCATCCTTGGAAATCCAGGTGGAGGTAGCTATGCCTCCACAGCTCCTACACTCCATATAGAGTTAGCACCACATGGATACTGCCAAATTTCACTGCTTGTGCTACAGCTGAAATGGTCAAGGAGCACTGCCCTGGAATACAGGGAGCAGACTTGACACAGCCCTGGACAACGAGCTCTGAGGTCTCACAGGTCCTCTGGGTACCTCTCTTAACCATTCTGCCCTCAAGGCCCTGGTACCCTGGGAGCCTGTGATGGGCATGGCAGCACAAATCTCCAAAATGCCTTCGGGGTCATTCTCCCATTATCTTGATGAACAGCACGTGGTTTTTATCCATACTAATCTCCTTATCAAACAATTGCTTGGCCCCACCCTTTTTTTCTCTCCTAACCATTCTCTAAATATTTCACATGGCCAGGATGAAACTTTCCTAATCTTTATTTTCTGCTTTCTTTTAAATCATGAATTCCATCTTTCTAGATTTCTCCATAAGCAGGTAAGAGAAGCCATGCAGCACCTTCAAGACTTTACTGCTTAGAGTTCTTCCATCAGATACTTTAGTTTATTGCTCTAATTTCTGCCTTCCACAAAGTCTTGGGACATGGACAAAATTCAGCCAACTCCCTGGCTACATGATATAACAAGGATGAGCTTTCCTCCAGTTTCCAGTACTTTCTCATTTGAGACATCAAAATAGTAATCACTATCCATATTTCTACCAACATTCCATTCATAACCACTTAGATCACCTCTGAGATGAAAGCTGTCTTCTTTCCTGTGAGCTGCCACCAGAATCTCCCCTTACTTCTCTGTTCATGGCAATGCAGGCCTTTTCCAGCACTCAAGCTGTTTCAGCTGCTACCCATTACCCAGTTCCAAAGCTGTGTCTGTATTTTTAAGTGTTTGTTATAACACGCTACTTGTCTGGTATCAATTTTAGACTATTCAGAATGCTATAACAATATCACAGACTGAGTAATTTATGAAGAACATAGGTAACCTATAAAGAACAAACAGTGGTTTATGCCTGTAATCTTAGTAGTTTGGGAGGCTGAGGTGGGAGAATTGCTTAAAATTGGGAGTTCAAGACCAGCCTGGGCAACAAAGACCCCAGCTCTACAAAAAAAAAGAAATATCCAGGTGCAGTGGTATGTGCTACTTGGGAGGCTGAAGCTGGAGGATCGCTAGAGCCCAGGAGGTAAAGGCCATGTACCATGATCACCCCACTACATTTTAGCCTGGGCAAAAACAAGATGCCGTCTCAATTTTTTTCCTTAGTTCTGGAGGCTGGGAAGTCAAAGATAGAGGCACCAGCAGATTTGGTGTCTAGGGAGGAGGAAGGCAGTGTCTCTCCTTCCAACGTGGCACCTTTTTGCTGCATCTTCTGAAGGGGAGGAATGTTGTAGCCTCACATGGCAGAAGGTAGAGGGGAAAGGAGGTACTAGATGCTAAGTAAAGCCTCCTTTAGAGGTGCCTTTATTCCATTCGTGAAGGAGAAGCCTTTGTGATCTAGTCACTTCTTAAAGTCCCCACCCCTTAGTATCACATTGGCCATGAAGTTTCAACATGTGAACTTTGGAGGAGACATACTCAAGCCATAGTAGCCTGTCTCCTGTCTTAGAAGCACCACCCTTGATCTCATGCTGCCCTCTAGCCACTGCCCTTTTCCTCTTCTCTGACTCAAACCCTAAAGTGGTTTCTCTACTTCTCTACTTTTCTACTTCTCATCCTCTGCTACCCGGCTCCACACCAAACTATGGACCTTCAATATGTGCAATGATAAATGGATGCATTTCATTCAGTAGTATTCTATAGTATTGGAAAAACTGATTACCCTGACTCGTATAATGGTATTTGATGTATTAGTGTGTCTAGGCTGTAGTTTCCAGTCAATTTGTGTTGCTGTAAAAGTAATTTGTAGATGTGATTAAAGCCTATAATCAGTTGACTTTAAGTTAGGGAGATTATCCTGTACAATATGCTGGGCCTGGGTCAACTAGATGGAAGGCCTTAAGAGCTGAGCAGAGGCTTCCCTATTGAAGAGATTCTGGCTGATGACAGCAGGTTAATCTGCAAATGAGTTCAAGCCTGCGCTTCCTGAAAGCCTGCCCTACAGACTTCAAACTTGTCTAACCAGCCCCCAGAATTGCAATGTAGCACCATTTGATAACCTATAGATAAAGTTATTTATCTGCTACCTTAGAACCTTTTAAACAAAATAAGTGCAATGGGATTGGCTGAATGCTTATAACAGCCTTGGAGAAAGTTGGGAAAGAAAAGGCTGAGCTTAAGCCTTCAAATTCTAAGCTTAATCTCTGTATAAATAACCTGAACTTTCATATCTGTCCTGAAATGACCCTTTATCTGCTATAGCTGCAGGGTCAAGATTTCCAAAAGTCAAACCCAGAGTATCACATCCAGTGAGTGAGTGAATTCCGATGTGAATTGGATTCCCAGCCTCATGAGATGACTTCTGTTTAAGTGAGAGCATTGATTGAAAAGAAATAGGATTCTGAATAGAGAAATTTGGGCAGATTCCAATGAAGCTGGGGACATCAAATTCCTAAATTCTGTGGATTTTCCTTGGCTGGTAAAAACAGCACTTCTACCCCTGCCCAAGGTGGTTAGCTCTCCATTGTCTGAGGTTGTTGCTTTGCAAGGCACCACTGATTCTCCTTAGGGTATATTCCTGGCATCTGTTTCCAGACTTAGACTCATGTTCCAAAAGCTCCTAAAGGGTGAAGTACAAAGTATGACCCATGAGGAGATGCACAACCTCAAAATAGCTGCATGACTTTTCCTTATTTTTATACAGAAATACAGGGAATATGTAGGAATGAATCTTCAGGGAGGGGTCATGATGAAAAGAATATAAAGTTGGATCAAGCTAAATTTATTCATGTGTCCATTAAGCACAGATTCTAGGTTTATTTTAGCTTTAGGGGTTATAAAGTGTTCTGTCTGTTTAAAATGTGGACCCAAAGGTGGCCTACACTAAATGAAGTTGAAATGCTAGACCTGTGTGGGCCTCCTCTAGAGGAAGGGTATCAGAAGGCTTAGGGAGGTAGCAATCCTGTAATGGATTTGTCACATAAGACCCTTTTACCTACCCCAGGAGGGTCTAGAGGACCTGCTTTTTATTACTTTGAGAAATTTGAGTGTCCCAGCACCCTTCTAAGAGCTTGGTTGTCATTCTCTGTAGGTCAGAAATTACACTGGGAACTGCTACCATGAAACTGCCACCCTTAAATACAATAGGGATAATGGAATCTTAGGGTAGGATAAGCTAGGTGGTAGTACTTAAACACCAGAGACAGGCAGGAATAATTAGTGTAAAACCAAAGCAGTAATCAGAATAGACTGACTCGGAGACCCATGCTATTCACTGATTGAACACGATATCCCTAGAAAAGTAATAGAAAAGTAAATTCTTGAACAGCATAAGTAAGAGTTCTAGTAAATGGTCTAACTTGAATCACCAAAAGTCACAGCCCCTCAATCAATTCCCAAACATCAACTAGTTCAGACCAAGAATCGTTTGAAGGGGAGACTTGGTCTCTTTGAGGAATGATATTGCTGTATGACTAAAAGTTCATACTGTTAATATTTTTTCCAGCCTTCCCCAAAAGGGCTTATCAGTGTGACAATGCACTAGGGAAAGGAAGATAATCAGGCTTCTCAGGGATAACTAGACACTGTGAACTGACAGTAACTCCTGTAAACCCAAAATATCACTGCAGTACAGAAGGGAGAGGCTTATGAAGGTCGGGTCATAGAATTTTAGCTAAGGGTCAATTCACAGTGTGGGTCAAGTGGGTCCCCAAACTCATCCTGTGGTTATTCCCCCAGTCTGGAATGTATATTTATAACAGACATACCCAGCAACTAATAGAATCCCCTTGTGTGTTCCCTGACCTGTAGAATGAAGACTTTTTGGTAGCAAAGGCTAAGTGGAAGTCATTAGTACTACCTCTACCTACAAAAACAGTGAACCAAAAGCAATACTATATTCTAGAGAACAGTGCCAATATCAAGGACTTGAAAGTTGCAGGGATACTGCTTCTTGCCACATTCTTAACTTGCCTATTTGGCTTATGCAGAAGACAGATTTTGGAGAATGACAGTTTAGGATTGTCAAACTTAGTCAAGTGGTGACTCTAGTTACTGTTGAAGATGTGATTTGTTATTCGAGAAAATTAATACAAACTTTTGGTACCTGGTATGCAGCTATTGATTTGGCAAATACATTTTCTATACCTGTTAGTAAAAACCATCAAAAGCAATTTGCTTTCAGCTAGCATGACAATATGTTTTCATGATTCTACCTTAGGGTATCAACTCTATCCCTATGTCATAGTCCACAGATCTTGATTACATTTCCTTTCCATAATATATGCTGGTTAATCATATTAATGATATGCTGATTGGGCCTTGTGATCAGGAAGTAGTAACTAATCTAGACATAGGATTAAGACATTTGCATGACACTAGAAAATAAATGCCACCGAAAATCAAAGGGCATTCACTTAAGTGAAATTTCCAAAGGCCCAGTGGTATGGGGCACCTTAGGTACATCTAAGGCAAAAGTTTATTGCAAATGGCTCCTCCTACTGCCCAAAGAGGCACAATGCCTAATTGGCCTTCTCGGATCTTCGCAGAAACATATCTTACTGAGGTATGCTACTCCAGCTCACTTACCAAGTGACTCAAAGCTATAAGCTTTGAATAGGTCCCAGAACGAGAGAAGGCTCTGCTACCATTCAAGGTGCTTTGCCACTGGCCATATGGTTTAGCAGATCCTGTGGCGATGAAAGTATCAGTGGCAGATAGGGATGCTATTTGAAGCCTTGAGGTGACCTCCCATAGATAAATCACAGAGTCAGGATTTTAAGCAAGCCCTACTATTGCCTGTGGATAACTTATTTTTAGAAACAACTTTTGGCTTGCTACAGGACCTCGTAGAGACTGAATGCTTAATCATGTGTCACCAAGTTGTTGTGTGACCTGAGATGCCCATGAGGAACTGGGTAGTGTATGCCCCACAGTTACAAAGTTGGATATACACAGCAGCACTTCATTAATAATTGGGAGCAGTATATTTGAGATTGTGTCTTCAAGGTCTGCACAAGCCCAATTTGCATGAGGAATTGATCCAAATGTTCAGAGCTTCTGTTCCCATCCTACGTTACCTTCTCCCAGCTCATAACTATGGGCTCATGAAGATTTTTATATGAGCAGTTGACTGTAGAAGAGAGAACTCCAGCTCAGTTTACAAATGACTCTCCATGATATGCAGGCATCACAAGTAGACAGCTGCAGCACTACAGCCTATTTCTGGGACATCCTTAAAGAATGCTGGTGAAGGAAAATCCTTTCTGCAGCCAGAACTTTGAACAGTAAACCTGATTGTTCATTTTGCCTGGAAGGGGAAAGGGCCTGAGGTAAGAATCTGTAATAGTTCCTAAGCTGTGGCCAATGTTTTGGCTGAATGGTCAGGGGTGTAGAAGGAATACAAGTGTAAAAGGAATAAAATTAGAAAACTGGATACAATAAGGTATCAGGGAGAGGTATGTGGACTGGCCTGAAAGGTGGAAATGGCCTTTTGAAAACTAAATTATGGCGTCAGCTATTGGCAATACCTTGCAGGGCTCAAGCTAAGGCTTCTAGGATTCTATGTAGTCTTTAAATCACTGTCCAATATAACTGTTTCTCCCATAACCAGGTTTCAAGGGTGTAAGAATTAAGGGGTGAAAATACAAATAACTTTACTATTATCCCCTAGTGATCTACTAAATTGTTTTATTCCCAAGGAGTTTGGAACTAAGACCCCTAGACAGCAGATCCTAAGGGAGGAATGACTCTACCAGGAGACAAAATAATGACTCTGTTAAAGTTGAGATGGCCGGCTGACTCATACCTCTGATTCAAAAGTAAAGGAGTTGCTGTACTGGTTAGGGCGATTGTTCCTGACAACCAAGGGGAAATTGGACTGCTACACAAGGAGGTAAGGGCTAATATGCCTGGAATACCCAAGATCCCTTAGGGTGTCTCTTGGCACCACCATGTCTTGTGATCAGTCAAGTGAATACCATACCCACTGTATTCAGAAGGGATTGCTAATGGTCCACAACTTTCAGGAATGAAAGGTTGGGTTACCCAATACGGCAAGGAACCACAGCCTGCTGAAGTGCTTACTGGAGGTAAAGGAAATATGGAAGGGGGGGTTGGCAGAAGGTGGTTATAAATACTAGCTCTGACCATCTGACTAATTGTAGAAACAAAGACACTGACAGTTACAAATATTTGTTAGGAATGTTTGCATATAGAGTAACTATTTGTGTCTCATCTTCTTACAGTCTAATATAAATGTTAATACTAGGTGACCTAGTATTTGTTATGGTAGTATTCAAGCTATCACATATTAAAGAAGAGTAAACTGTACCCAAGTAAACTTGCACCCTCTTTTGGGGAAAGGGTTACTGTGTTTTCAGTTGTACACGGGACAGCTGTATTATATTAGGCAGAATTGACTATCTATTTGGAGATTAACTGTGTCTTAATGTGAGGCCTAAGGGTGCCAAGTTGATAAGGGTAGACTGTAATGATTTTTTGATATGCCTACGTTGCCAGACCACTGTCCCCAGTTCTAAAAACACTAATGTAGGTGTTGCTTTAGAAGTGTCATGTAGGTATGATTAAACTTCACAATTAGTTGACTTGAAGTGTAAGGGATATTCTCCCAGAAAAGTTTATGGGCCTAATCCAATCATTTGAAAGGACTGAACAGAGCTGAGGCTTCCCTAATGAAGACATTCTGCTGTGGTCAGAAGTTTCAGCAGCCCCTGAGTTCCTGTCTGTTCCTCCTGAAAGCCTTCCCTATCTGTGGATAATGGGCTTGCGTTGCCAACTTCCACAATTGCATAAAACAAGTCCTTGCAATGAATCTCAACATGTATTAATATGTATCTCCTGGTTCTGTTTCTCTGGTTAAACCTTGCATGATACACCCTCTTAATATCTGATGCCACTTCTAAGGTTCAAGAATGCCAAGAGCAGCAGTTCCAGCCTTGCAGAGGAAAATGAAAGTGACTTCTGTAAGTCTGAGCCTTCAGTGTCAGCTGTCCCATAATTTATCCACCTTTGCCCTCTTCTGGTGATACAAGGAAATTCACAGTGATGTCGGCTAAAGAAACGCCCCTCATGATTCTCAGGCAATTCTGCTGAGGTCTCATGGAAAAATAGGCATTATGCCAAGGGTACAACCAGATAAATCATAGTTTTCTATTTTTCCATTATTTGGAGTTGACTTCCTAGCTGAAAATAACTTTAGAATGTGAACATTCATGGCAGCCATCAGAATGTTTGTTGCTTTTTAAAAGTTTAGAAATAGAAAAGCAGTTTTTTGGTAGAAAGTCTTACATATTCCTCTTGAGATTCAAAGTCCTTTTCTCACTACCCACCTCTCCATCCCACTTGCTTGTTAAAAGATTACTTAAAAATACTTTAAGTAGAAGAACAAGCTTTCATAAAAGTGCTGATAACTTATGTTTTTATGCAATTTCCTATCTATACTTGATGTATCTTGGCAATTTATCAATAAAGATCCACTCATTCCTAATATGTGCACAGTATTCTATAGTATGAATGAACTGGAACTTAGTGTTTGCCTTACGGACAGACATTTAGGTTGTCCATCTCCTTGGCAATTAAAAATGATGCAGTGAAGAAACATAACATACCCTTGCTTCTCTGTGCTCCTATTTCTGTAGGGTAGATTCTTAGGCAAAACCCCTTTGATACTCATGCTGGGTAACACGTCCAAGAACAGAGGTAACAAATCTAGCATAGGATTGTCCTTCCATATTGTTTGTTATTATCCCTATGTACCTTTCAATTCGTGCAGTCACTAAAGATGTGGCCATAGAAAATGCTACATGGATCTCCCTTCATAGAAAAACTTCTTATTCAGCTATTATGAGTGCAGATGGTGGAAAGCCTCCAGCTGTCCTTCCGGATCCACTTGGGCTTTCAAGCCAAGGTCATGGTCTTCATGGGCAGCTTCCAGCCAACGACTGAGTCTGGTAGTTATAATTAGAGACTATTTCTGCCAAAATACATGACTCTGCTAATTTTTAACTGGTGGAGACTTTGTCAGATCTGCCTCAGAACTGAAGTCTCTATGCCTAGTCCTCCTCCCCACTTTAGATCTGCACAGCCACCTGAAGGCTTTCCTCACTATGATGGGTGGAATAATGCCCCCAAAATGTTCATTCCAATCCCATGAACTTGCGAGTATTCTATACATGGTAAAAGGAACTGTCATCTGTGATTAAGTTGAAGACTTTCAGATGAGATTATTCTGGATTATCTGGGTGGGTCTAATGGCATCACAGGGGTACTTGAAAAGGAGAGGAGACAGGATAATCAGTCAGAATGAGAGGAAGCAGAGGTTAGAATGATTCAAGGTCACAAACCAAGGGGTACAGGCAGCCCCTAGAAGCTGGAAAGTGAGTAGGTGGATTTTCCCCTAGAACTTTCAGGCGGAACGCAGGCTGCCGCCAAGACCTTGACTTTTTAAGCTCAGAGAAACCTGTTTATTTCGGACATCCAGAACCATAAGATGATAAACTGGTGTCTTAAGCCAGTAAGTGTGGTAACTTGCTATGGCAGCAAGAGGAAACTAATGCACTGGCTTGACCTTGTGTTCACCCTTCACTGTTCACAGGCAGTACCCCCAGGAAACCTCTCACTCCAAAACCTTTCTCCCAGCCTCTGCTTTTCAGAGAACCTGACAAATTGGAAAGGATTGAATGTTACCAACTTCTGACCAACACCTTGCTGCAGCAAAATTCATGAGAGCCTGCTGATCATTGTCATGACTCAAGTTTAAGAGCTGCATTAAAATGATGAAAGGAAAATCCTGGGAGAAGGAAGTAGAACAATCACAAATGACAACCAGCTTCTCAGAAACATCTTGGTTCTCAGAATCAACTTATCTAGCGGCTTCTAAAGCAGGGAATTGAACCAGGATGACAGGATTCACTTGTCAGCAGCCTCTGTGGCTGGTGTTCAGAAACATGTGACCCCTCTATCATTGCTCACGATTGCAGTACCCTCATTTTGGGGCACTATTTCACTAAATTAGGAGGCACAGCTTGGGAATTCCATGTAACAGGAGACATAGATGACAAAACATTCTATAAAGAGGCCAAACATATGTATACCATGTACCATGTATATAAGCTCATTTACTCTTCATGAAAATCCAATGAAGAAGATGTCATCTCACCATATAGAAACAGGCTACCATCTCAATGCCATCACAGGTTGGAATAAACTGAGACTCAGATGGATGTGAAGTACATGTAGAGGAGAGCAGTTAGTAGGATTAGCTCTACCTCTTACTGCTGCACTTGGTCCTGAGGCCATACATGGCTTTCTTCTTTCTCTACTGCCTACTCAGGATTATCCTCACCCTTGCCTTAGTACTTCTCCTGGGCTAGAGAGCTTGCCTGGTGGCCCAGACCTTTATCTATGGGAAGTCTGAGTCCTTGACTCCTAGGGAAGGCCATAGCCCATGTGGATATACATGAGCCTAGCCCTGGTCTGCAGAGGAGAGCCAACGCTGGCCCTGAAACAAGATCATATTGCAACAGACAGAACTTCTGAGTGGTACTGGTGCCCCATGCTCAGTGCATTCCTGCAGGCCTTGGTGACATAGGCCTTTACTGGGAAGTGCTAGCACTTACTAGGGAAGAGTAAGCCACCTCTGTAAACTGAGGTTTCAGGGTGTCTGTAGAGCCAAGACTCTCAGGCATCCATCCAGATGTCCCCATCCCCCAGTTTTCCCCATCAAGGTCCTGATCTGAACATAACAGACACAAGCTGGCTGGGCATGTTCATTTCCCACAGAAGCTCTGTTTTTCTCACTTCTTTGTTGAGCTGTGTTTACTCTTTTATTGTAGGAGATGAGGGCCTCTTGATAAGCTGCCAAAGAGGCCCTCTGGTTCTTACACTTAAGGATTTTTAATATTTGCTTTACCAGTTTTTAGATTTATTTTTAATTGAAAATATGTTTACGGGTTGCAATGTGATGTTTTATACCTCTATACTTTGTACAATGGCTAAATCAATCTAAAATATCTATTATCTCTCTTTTTTGTGGTAAGGTTATTTAAAATTAGCAATTTTGAAATATACAATATATTAACTATAGTTGCCATGCTATGCAATAGATCTCTTGAACTTACCCTTCCTGTCTAGCTGAAACTTCTTACCTTTGACTAGCATATATTTGGTAATCTCCACCTCAGCCCCTAGTAACCACCATTCTACTCTCTGCTTCTGAGTTCAACTTTTTATGTTTCCACATATGAGATCACATGGTATTTATCTTTCTGTGTCTGGCTTATTTCACTTAGTGTTTTCCAGGTTCATCCACATTGTTGTATATAATACAATTTCCTTCTTTTTGTGAGGCTGAATAATATTGCATTGTGTATACTTACTACATTTTCTTTACCTATTCATTCATTAATGGACACTTAGGTTGATTCCATATCTTAGTTACTATGAATAATGCTGCAAGGAACCTGGGAGTGCAGATATCGCTTCAACATACTGATTTTCTGTGGATAAATACTCAGTAGTGGGATGGCTGGATCATATGGTAGTTCTACTTTTAACTTTTTTAGGATCCTCCATACCTTTTTCCATTGTGATGGTTAATATGAGATGTCAACTTGACTGGATTGAGGGATGCCTAGATGGCAGGTAGAGTATTTTGGGGTGTGTCTGTAAGGGTGTTGCCATCGGAGATTGACATCTGAGTCAGTGAACTGAGAGGAAGACCCACCCTTAGTGTGGCGGGTGGGGCACCATCCAATCCGCTGCCAGGGCAGCCAGAACAAAGCAGGCAGAAAAGGGACAAGCAGCTTGTTGGATCTTCTGGCTTTTCTTGTGCTGGACACTTGCTTTCTCTCATCTTGCCCTTGGACATCAGACTGCAGGTTTTTCGGCCTTTGGACTTGCACCAGCTGCCTCCTGGGGGCTCTTGGGCCTTTGGCCTCAGACTGAGGGTTGCATTGTTGGTTCCCCTGGTTCTGAGGCTTTCGGATTTGGACTGAGCCATATTACTGGCTTCTGTTTCCCCAGCTTTCATGCCTTCTCTCTTCCCCAGCCTGTCATGGGATTTGCCATGTAATTGAGCCAATTCTCCCCAGTAAACCCCCTCATATGTGTACACATGCGTCTATCCTACCAGTTCTGTCTCTCTGGAGAACATGAGTATTAATTTATCCATAATGGCTGTACTACAGCCATTTTATAGTTTACAATCCCCACTAGCAGTACACAAAGTTTCCCTTTTCTCCACAACTTTCCCCATACTTATGTTCTGTCTTTTTGATAATAGTCATTCTAATACAAGCATGAAGTGACATCTCATTGTGGTTTTAATTTGTATTTCCCTGATAATTAGTGTTGTTGATTTTTAAAATATATATGTATCTGCTGGCTATTTGTATGTCATCTTTTAAAATGTCTGTTCAGGTCCTTTGCCCATGTTGTAACCTGGTGGTTTTCTTACTACTGAGTTTAAGTTCTTTATATACTTTGTATGTTAACCCCTTATCAGATATACAATTTACAAATATTTTCTCCCATTCCATTCGGAGAAAAAAGGCAGAGGAAAGGTGAATTATTTCTCTTTCACACACACACACACACACACACACACACATGCTCTCATTCACACTCACATGCTCTTGTTCACACTCTCTTTCACACTCTTGTTCACACACTCTCTTTTGCTCACACACTCTTTCTCTCACTCTTTCACACATTCTTTCACACTCTTTTTTTTTTTGTTTTTTTGAGGTGGGGTCTTACTCTGTCACCCAGGCTGGAATGCAGTGGCATGATCTAGGCTCACTGCAACCTCTGCCTCCCGTGTTCAAGTGCTTCTCCTGCCTCAGCCTCCCGGGTAGCTGGGATTACAGGCGCCCACCACTGCACCTGGCTAATTTTTGCATTTTTAGTACAGACAGGGTTTCGCCACATTGACCAGACTGGTCTCGAACTCCTGACCTCAAGTGATCCGCCCACCTCGGCCTCCCAAAGTGCTGGGGTTACAGGTGTAAGCCACCACGCCTGGCCTCTTTGACACTCTTTGACACTCCCTCTCACACTCCCTCACACTCGCTCTCACACTCCCTCACACTCTCACTCTGTCTCACACTCTTTCACACACACACTCTGTCTTTCACACACTATCTCTTTCACATTCACACACGCACTCTGTTTCATGCGCGTACTCTTTCACTCTGTCTTTCACACACTGTCTTTCACACACATTGTCTTTCACACATTGTCTTTCACTCGCTCTCTTTCACACACTCGCTCTCTCACATACTCGCTTTCTCACACACTTGCTCTCTCACACACTCTGCCTTTCACACTGTCTTTCACACACTCTGTCTTTCACACACTCTGTCTTTCACACACTCTCTGTCTTTCACACACTCTCTGTCTTTCACACACACTTTCTCAGCTGGGACACCCTATTTCTGTTCCTAGATGTCAGAACTCCAGGCACTCTGCCATTTGGACTCTGGGACTTAGACCAGTGGCCCTACAAGTTCTCGGGTCTCCAATTTCAAACTGAGAATGACACCATTTTCCCTGGTTCTGAGGCTTTTCGACTTGGATCAAGCAGCACTACCAGCATCCCAGTGTCTCCACCTTGCAGATGGCCTGTTATGGGACTTCTCCGCTTCCATAATCATGTGAACTGATAAATCTTATGTACGGTTATGTGCCACCTGACAACTTTTTGGTCGATGATGGACCACGTATATGGTGGTGGTCCCATAAAACTATACTATACTTTTACTGTACCTTTTCTATGTTTAAACGTTTAAATATATAATTACTATCATGTTATAATTGCTTACAGTATTCAGTACAGTAACAAGTGATACAGGTTTGTAACCTAGGAGCAATAGATGATACCATATACCCTACTTAGATTTTTGGAGGCAACACATTCCTCATTCATTGTGTTAAAATTGCCCATCTACCAAGTGACCTGAAAAGCTGCACATTTTGTGTGGAGCCCAGAACAGCAAAAGACTCCACAACAGGTTCAAGCTGCTCTGCCATTTGGCATATGATCCAAAAAATTGAATGGTACTCAAGGTGTCAGTGGCAGATAGTGATGCTGTTTGGAGCTGTTGTAAGGCCCCTGTAAGTGAATCATAGCAGAGGCCCTTAGGCTTTTAGAGCATGGCCCTACTGTCATCCACAGATAACCACTTTCTTTGGAGACAACTCTTGGCCTGCCAGTGGGCCTTAGTAGGAATTGAACAATTGACCAAAGGCCACTAATGTCCTTTGTCTATTTCTTAACCATGCAAACTGAATTGGGTGTTACTTGACTCACTAAGCCATAAAGTTGGGTATGCGCAGCAGCACTCCATAAAATAGTGGTGTAAATGTGGTCAGGCCTGAGTAGGTCCTGAAGGCACAAGTAAGTTACTTGAAGTGGCCCAAATGTCCATTGCTTCTACTCTTGCTACACTGCCTTCTCTCCCCCAACCTATACCTGTGCCTCATGAGGAGTACCCTATGATCAGTTGACAGAGGAAGGGATGACTGGAGCCTGATTTACAGATGGTTCTGCACAATATGCAGGCACTATCCACAAGTGGACAGCTTCAGCATGATAGCCCTTTCTGGGACATTCCTGTAGATAACAGGGAAAGAAAATCTGAATAGGCAGAACTTCAGAGAGTATACTGGTCATGCATTTTGCTTGCAAGGAAAAATGACAATATTTGATGAAACATTATTATGTGGTACACGATTGTATAAACAGTGGACCACATATATAACCGTGAACCCATAAAACTGTAATGAAGCTGAAAAGTTCCTGTTGCCTGGTGATATCATAGCCATCATAGAACACTGCATTACTCGCATGCTTGTGATGCTGGTGTAAACACACCTACTGTACTGCCAGTCATGTGAAAGTATTGCACATAAAGTTATGTACAGTACATAATACCTGATAATAACTGTTACTGGTTTATATATTTACTGTATCATTTTAGTGTATTCCTTCTTAAAATTGTAAAACAGCTTCAGGTAGGTCTTTCAGGAGGTATTACAGGAGAAGGCATTGTTATCATAGATGACAGCTCCATGCACATTACTGTCTGTGATGACCTTCCAGTGGGGCAAGATGTGGAGGTGGAAGACAGTGATATTGATGATCCTGACCCTGTGTAGGCTTAGGTTAATGTGTGTGCTTGTGTCCAAAAAGTTTAAAAGTAAAACACTTAATAGAAAAAAGCTTAAGAATATAAAGAAAATGTTTGTGCAGATAAAATGTTTTAAACAAAGTGTTATGAGTCAGACTTAAAAAACTTACATTTATAAAGTAAAAATTATATGAGCAAAGGTTAATTAAAGGAAAAAATATTTTTATAAACTTAGCCTAAATGTACAGTGTTTATAAAGCCTACAGTAGTATGTAGTATGTAGTAATGTCCTAGGCCTTCACATTTACTTACCACTCACTAATTCACCCAGAGCAACTTCTAGTCCTATAAGCTCCATTCATGGTAAGTACCCATTACAAACATACCATTTTTTCTCTTTTACCATATTTTTACTATACCTTTTCTATGTTTGGTATGTTTAAATACCACAAATACTTACCATTGTGTTACAATTGCCTATAGTATTCAGTATAGTAACATGCTGTACAGGTTTGTAGCTTAGGAGCAATGGGCTATACCCCTCTAGGTTTGTGAAAGTGTACTCTGCGGTCATACAAAACAAAATTGCCTAAAGCACTTATCAGAAGGTATACCTATTAAGTGATGCATGACTATACTGACATGGGCTGTGGCCAGTGATTGAGCTGGATGGTCAGGGACTTAGAAGGAACATGACCGGAAAACTGAAAAATTTGGGAATAGGTACATGGATAGATCTGAGTGGGCAAAGGATGAGAAGATAGTTACATCCCATGTGCATGTTCAAAGAGTAAGCAGAGGAGGATCTTAAGTAGATAGGATGACGTGTTTTTTGGATTCTAATCAGCCTCTTTCCAGCCACCCTTGTCATCACCCAATGGGCTCATGAACAAAGTGACCATGGTGGCAGGGATGGAGGTTATACATGGATTCAGCAACATGGACTCTGAGTCACTAAGGCTGACCTAGCTATGGCCACCACTGAGTGCCCAATCTGTCAGCAGTAGAGACCAACACATATCCCCCACCTGGCAAAATTCCTGGGGTGATCAGCTACCTGATGACAGGTTGATTGCATTGAAACACTTGCATCATGGAAGGGGTGGAGTTTTGTCCTTACTGGAATAGATATTTACTCTTGATCTGTCTTCCTGTATACAATATTTCTGCCAAAACTACCATCCATAGACACACTGAATGGCTTATCCTTCCACAGAGCATTGCTTCTGACTAAGGCACTCATTTCACAGCCAAAGAAATGGAGCAATGGACTCATGCTCATGGAATTCACTGGTCTTACCATGTTTGCCATAATTCAGTGGCATCTGGCTTGATAAAATGGTGGAATAGCCTTTTGAAGTCAGTTGTGGTACCAACTAGGTAACAGTACTTTGCAGGGCTGGGGAAGGGTCTTCCAGAAGGCTGTATATGCTCTGAATCAGCATCCAGTGTGTGGTACTGTTTCTCCTATAGCCAGAATTCACAGGCCCAGGTATCAAGGGGTAGAAATGGGAGTGACATTTGCACCATCACCCCTAATGACCCATTAGCAAAATGTTTGCTTTTTGTTCTTATGACTTAAGCTCTGCTGGCTTAGAGGTCATGGTTCCGGAGGCAGGAATGGTCCACCAGGAGACACAATGACTCAATTGAGCTGGAAGTTAAGACTGCCACCTGGTCACACTGGACTCCTCATGCCTCTGACTTAGCAGGCTGAGAGGGGAGTAATGGTGTTGGCTGGGGTGATATATGTAGACTGCTACTCTGCAGTTGAAGTAAGGAAGAATAGTTCTGGAATACAGGATATCTCTTAGAAAGTCATAGTATTACCATGCCCTATGATTAAGTTCAATGGGAAATTACAACAACCCTAGCCAGGCAGGACTAGGAATGGCTCAGAACTTTCAGGAATGAAGATTTGGGTCACCTTACCAGGTAAAGAACCATGACCAGATGAAATACTTGCTGAAGGCAAGGGGAATATAGAATGTGTCCTAGAAAGATCATTAAAAATACCACCTATGACCACATGACCAGTTATATAGAGGTAGACTGTCGTATTTCTAAAGAATGCATATACCCATTAATATATTAAGCAAATTTCTATTTTCATTCTTATTCCTTTATTATGTAATACAGGACTTACTGATTTATTTTGAGATGGAATCTCTCTCTGTTGCCCAGGCCGGAGTGCAGTGGCATGATCTCAGCTCACTGCAACCTGCGCCTCCCAGGTTCAAGCAATTCTTCTGCCTCAGCCTCCTGAGTAGTGGGGAGTACAGGTGCGTGCCACTGCACCCAGCTAATTTTTGTATTTTTAGTAGAGACGGGATTTCACCATGTTGGCCAGGCTGGTCTTGAACTGCTGACCTCAGGTGATCCACCTGCCTTGGTCTCCCAAAGTGCTGGGATTACAGGCATGAGCCACCACGCCAAGCCAGACTTACTCATTTTATATGAGTATTTTACTGCGTAGTATTTAAGTTGTGGACTATCAGTAGAAGAGTAAAGCTCACCCAAGGACTTTACATTTTCTGCGGAAGAAATTAAGGTGTTTTATTTGTAGGATAGTTGCATTATGCTAGGTAAGGAGATGCAAATGGGTGCCAAGTTGACAAGAAGTGGACTTGTGATGGCTAATTTTAGATGTCAGCTTGACTTGATTAAGGAACACCTGGAGAGCTGGTAAAGCATTATTTCTGTGTGTGGGTGAGGTGTTTCCAGAGGAGACTGTCATGTAGGTTGGTGGACTGAGTGAGTGAGTGGGGAAGATCCACCCTCAAGGTGGGTAGGTACCAATCAATTGGCTAGGGACCCAGATAGAACAAAAAGGCAGAGGAAAAAAGTCTCTCTCCCAGAGTTGGGACATGCTCCTCTTCCACCTCCTGCTCTTAGATGTCAGAACTTCAGGTGCTCTGGTGTTTGGACCCTGGGACATACACCAGTGACCACCCCCACCCCACCCCCAGTTCTCAGGCCTTTAGCCTCAGACTGAGAGTCACACCCTTAGCTTCCCTGGTTCTGAGGCTTTTGGACTTGAACAGAGCAGTGTTCCCAGCATCCCAAGTTCTGCAGCTTGCAGATGGCCTGATATGGGACTTTTCAGCCTCCATTAACACATGAGTCAGTACCCCTAGTTAATCCCCTTCCATATATTTGTTCCTATTGTTTCTGTCTCTGGAGGACCCTGACAAATCCAACATCCCTCAGTTCAATATCCTCCTGCAGAGCATCAGTAAAACTTAGTACAAATAAGGAGGTGGCTCTAAAGGGTGCCTAGTAATCATTGTGTTCTTCACCTCCATGACCTTGCAGTAAAATTAAAATTTGAAAAGCCAGAGAATGTCCATGATGGAGCAGTTAAAATTAATTTTATTGAATCTTTTAAGTACATGTCTGATGTTCTGCATGATGAAATGGGAAGTACACATAAAGCTCCTTGCTTATGAAAATATGATGGCTGTCTTAAAGCCAAGAACTTGTGCAATTGTCATTCTTCCAAGTATAAATGGTATTCGATGAAGAATGTAGTTCAGCTCACTACTCAAATTACTGTGGCTCAGACTTGGATTTTGGACTGACATTTTCTTAAATGAATAAAGTGTGCTGGTCACTTCAAGAAAACCAGCTGATGGTATTGGTTAGCACTGGTAAAAATTTGTGTTCAGGTAAAATTTAGATTTTTGGAATCTGCCTCCTTGAGCTTGACAACTTCTGATTAAAGACTTTTGTAATGAGAATAGTCATATTAAGAATGTGAATTTTTGCTATTTTATAATGAAAATACCAACATGTAGAAGGTCTGCATAACTCCACGAACAAACTTTCCAAATGACCAGTGTATGATAGTACAAAATCACATGAGATAAATCCATTTAAAAAATAAATCAATGGACTTGAAGAGAGCATGATGTTCACTGATACAGCTACTAATTCCAAATTGCAACTCATCTTTACCAGTTGAGTTTTGGTATAGCATTAAACAAATATCCACAGTTACCTAAAAAGGCATTAAAAATATTTCCTTGTGATGTTAGATTTTATTTATAAGCTTCAAAGTAACATTGCAACAGATGGAATACAGAAATAGGTATGGGAATTCAACTGTCTTCTAATCCACCAGGTACTTGCGAATACATAAAACAATGTTGCTACTCTATTTTTTGTTTAAGAAATTTTTTCATAAAATGATATTTTGATGAGATTAACATTTTTAAGTTAAATGTTCTCAAACTTTAAAAAAATCTTAGTATTGTGTATGTCAATAGATAAAATCCACCCAAAAGCTAATTGGGCTTTTCATTTTAATAGCATAAAAGGGTCCCAAGACCAAAAAGTTTGAGAACTGCTCTACAAGTTCTGATCACTTATTTCTGTCATGCTGAGAATAGATCTTGAAGTTGCCAGAGGCCAGTACTTCAGTAGTTTGATCCTTCTGTTTGCCACAGCTTTCAGTTGCCTATTTATCCTTTTCTACCATCGTCTGGTGGTACTTGGAAATATCAAAGAAATATCAGAGAATAAACAACTATCCAAGAAGAGGATAGTTGCAATCTGAAGAGTCATTGGCCTTCAAGGAAAAAATCGACTACAGAGTACATGTAGTTGGACTGCATATATACCTTGGCAATATTTGTCTTCAGTTCTGTTGGAAGTTAACCTCCTGTGTTATCCTCCTACCTTCCTGGGAGCAATAGCCTACTTCAGGATGTGAGATCCGTAGGTGTAAGAACCTGTCCACGTCACTCATAAGAAATAATTCTTTCAATATAGGTTTAAAGTTTATTTTTTTAAATGTGTTCTTAAGAGGATTTCAATCATAACAGCTACTTGTTAATTCTTTTTATGTCTCTCCCTCACACCAACTTACATCATATATTACAAACTTTGGCTTTGGTGAGTGTTTCCCTAATCATTATTTTGCACAAGTATGTACATACTTGTGTAGATACATGTTTTCATAATGTTCATTTCAATTATATTGCATGTTCAGCATGTTTCCATGACCACAGAATAGGTCATGAACAGATTTCTAAGGACAAATGGTTCAATATTTTCAAATGTTGCATAGAATTGGATGGTTTTGGACTTTGTATAATTTTTAACCCTTCCCATATGGTTTGTTGTACCCAAATTTTAGTTCTTGTAACTGTTCAAATGAACAGGCATATACATCTATCCTTACACAGTTTTAGAAGTACTTCCATAAGATTCATAGGAGTGCAGTACAATCCTTTTAATTCAAGGAAGTGGGATCCAGAGGGCAAGAAATCTATCTAAGGCCAGATTCAAACCATAACTGTCATCAGGGATCATAAAATTTCCATGATGCCCTGTCAGCTGCTGTTCAGCTTACATGGTTAACAAGGAAGAAAGGGCTCTTCCTTTATTAGTGTGATGGATAGACTACTTGAGTAATGGTTGAAAGCCTAGGCAGTAATTGTCATGTTTTTGTCATTCTTTTTCTAAGTATGGCTCTTAAATGTCAGGGACATTTTTCTTGGCAGAATGAACACAATTTTTGTGTGCAGGGGACAGAGTTGACCTCCTGGGACTGCAGGATTTTTGTTTTGCTCCTCCAAGGTAGTCCATAGATATAATTCGAGTACTCTAGTATAGTAGCCTATGCCATAGGGATAGAAAATAACTCTGAACAAAAGAAGGAAATCAATGCCCTGTGATGGAGAATGGGGTTAAATAGATACAGCTGCAAGAGGCGAATTATCAACTCTACTTGGAGATTCACAGTGAGTGATGCTTAAGTTGAGATTTGAAGGGTGAGTAGACGTTTATCTTGGAGGGCATTCAAATCATAGAGAACAGCACATGCGGGGGCTCGGTGTTCTGAAAGTCACTGATATATTCAGGCAAATATCTTTTTTCCTATCCTGGGATTGGTAGAAGTTGCAATGGGAGGTAAGCAGGATCACATCACAGAAGGCTGATCCCCTGTTATAAATTTGGTCTCTCTGACTTCAATATTCGCTTGAGTTACTGTAATGACCTGGATGAGAAATGAGGGCATGAATGATGGAATAAGACATGATGGATTTGAGAAATTTAAAGACTGAATAGATGCCAGCTGAAACTTATCCAGGGTCCTAGTTCTGTTGAGCCTCAAACTAATTGGGAGAAAACTGGCTGCCCAGGGATAGGAAAGTTGGTAGTTATCCAATTTGATTCGAGATTTCCTGAGTTGAGATCCAAGTTCACGTCACTCAGGGGCAATAGAAGGCATTTAGCCACATTGCTAATATTTGATTCTGAACTTCTTTACAAGACAGTGTGAGAGCAGTCAAACTTAACAAACCACAAATCTAAGAATGTAATAGGTTATGAGCACAATTCAAAGCTTTAATGCTGGTCACTCCTAATGTAAAAGGTTGGTGAAACTCCAGTTTTCATACAATTGATGTCCGGTGCCAAGGTCCATACTAAATGATACTCTCTAATTTGATTATACTAATATGGTAATTGAGATGTGCTGAGCTAATCATCTAATGATTCAAAGGCAAATAGTTGCACATTTATACTATTCTCACTCCTAAAATTCTCCCCCATTTGCTTTCCCTGTAACTTCTCTACACTAATGTGGCAGTTTGGGCTGCCCATATCGGCAGATCCCTGGCTAATCAGTTTGAAAGAGTTTCAAATGAATGACATTCGATTTTAAAACAAAAAGCCCCCTGGCTCTTGTAAACAGAAATAAATGTAATGAGAGGTGAGAGGATATTGGGTAGCTCATGCAATTATCAGGAGCAGGGAATCAAGCTCAGAAAATGTTAGGGGAATAGTTGACAACACAGCCCAAGAATCAACTGAAGGCATCAGTGCTAGGATCTCATGCAGCTGGCAATGCTGTCATCAGTCAGTCTGGCGCAAACAACACCAAGAAACAAAGACACTGGAGACTTGACACTTTCATTAATAGATGCAGCAGCACTCAAAGTCTCATAGGTAAGCATTTGATTAACTCATTCTAGGTCATGCCCAGCTCCCAAGAGGATAAGGGACGTTGAGACTACATTTGGACTGCTAGGTTTGTAGCAGGAAACAGGCTTTGTCATGTGCAAGATCCATGTAGGAACCCATATAGTAAGGGGTTCTATTGCCACACTAATGTAAAAACACTCCAAAACTTAGTGGCTTAAAACAACCATATACTATGCTCACAAGATCATAGGTCTGCTTAGTGATTCTTCTGGTCATAGCTGGGCTCACTCTGGTGGTTGGCTGGCTGGTAGCTAATTTAAGATGGCCTTAACTGGGACCACTGGCCCTATTCTACGTGTCTCATCTTCTAACTAGATTCTGGACACAATTCTCATGTCAATCACAGATCTCTAATATCTAGGCCCAGACCTGTCATATTGTCAGTTCTACATTCAATTTGCCAAAGTCAAGATTCAAAGGAAAGGGAAATTGTGGTTCCTTCTAGTCATCAAGAAGTAGAACCTAAGATTGGATGCAATAATAGCTTTAGTTCTCCACCTCTCTTTCATCTGCACTTTTTTTACTCTTAGAATGAGGGACAAAGTCTCTTGTCCACCTTTTCACTGGGAAGCTCAGTTGATCTTTCTATTCTTTCAGCTATTAACGGCATCTATAACTAAATATGTCTGATTCGTTCTTGTACAAATTGCATATTTCACACAATTCTGGGTCTTTTTTTTTTTTTTTTTTTTTGGAGAGTCTCACTCTGTCACCCAGGCTGGAGTGCAGTTGCACTATCTCAGCTCACTGTAACCTCTGCCTCCCGGGTTCAGGCAATTCTCCTGCCTCAGCTTCCCAAGTAGCTGGGATTACAGGCATGTGCCACAGTGCCTGGCTAATCTTTGTATTTTTTAGTAGAGAAGGGGTTTCACCATGTTGGCCAGGCTGGTCTTGTAATCCTGACCTCAGTTGATCCACCTACCCTGGCCTCCCAAAGTGCTGAGATTACAGGAATAAGCCTTATTTTCATTTCATGTAACTTAGAGATTATCTCACTTATAGACATGTCAGTAGCATAAATTTCTGGAAGTATAATTACTGGGTTGAAGGATATGTGCATTTTAAAACTCGATAGATATTGACAGCCTATCATGAGAAACAGTACACATATACCACCCCACCCAGAAATCTGTGATTACTTGCTTTTTCACCCCCTTGCCAAAATGACAATGATCAAACCATTTTATAAACACACTTTTTCAAAGGTATCTCAGTGAATTGTTAAAACTCATTTTGAAATTTTAAAATTACAGAAAAGTTACAAGAACAGTAAGGAGCTACTATCTCTCTTTTGCACAGACTCTCCAATTATTGACTTCATGTATTTGCTCCATCACTCTTTATAAATATCCATTGTCATTTTCTGAACCACTTGAAATCAAGTTGCTAACATGATACTCCTTCACCCCTAAATACTCCAGTGTGTGTTTCTGGAAAACAGGGACTTCTCTTATAAAACTGCAGTGTAACCGTCAAAATCAGGATAAGCATCCCTGAAGGAACCCTGCCATTCAGAAGTGATGCTGTTCTCTTATTAGTGGATCACATCAAGAGGCACATGACTTTGACCTGCCCCACCACTGATGTTAACCTTGATCACCCGCCCAACTTACAGATAGAGAAACCTGCCATTTTCCCCTTTGTAATTGAGAAATATTTTGTGGGAAGTTCTCTGATAAATGGGATATTGGCCTAGTCTCAAACTTCCACTCACCAGTCTTAGCATCCATTGACTCCCACTTGAATCATCACTACAGTCGTTGCCAAATGGTGTGTTTATTTCCGTTATTCTACATTTGTTGGCATTCAATTGTGAGGAAAGTAATTTCCTTCTCATGTTTATTACGATATAATCATACAATTTAATTCAGTGGGTTATAATCCATTACTCTCCTCTATTTTGATGCTAAAATTGTCTCAGATTTGGCCAGTAGAAGCCCCTTAAAGCTAGATCCTATGTCCTCTGAGCATTTTGTTTCTGGCATGAGATGTCCCAGACTCATCTTGTGCTTTCCCTGACCTAGCCCAGGAATCAGCCATTTCTCCAAGGAGCCCTGGTTTCTCCTAGTCAAAGATCAGCAAACCTTTCCTGGAAAGGGCCTGATAGTAAATATATTAGGCACTGTGGCCCTTGGGCTCAGCATTGACTGCTTAATTCTGCTATTACAGTGCAAAAGCCACAGGTAATATATAAATGGGCATGGCTGTGTTTCAGCAAAAGTGTTCATAAAATCAGGAAGTGGGCTGGATTTGGCCCACAAGCTGTAGATTCCCAAGCCCTCTTTTTAGTGACGAAGCTGTTAAGAAACCAAGATCTGGGCATTTAGTATACTCATTGCTATTGGGATGTCTTATTTCCAGATTCTTGCAAGAAACAGAACTAGAGATATATGTACACACCTGTATTTATGATATATAACTTCCACACTGTTGCCTGCAATTTCAGTCCCATATCTCAGGGTTCCTGCTAGCCTTCTTTCTTTCCGTATTTGTAAATTCCTTCTCTGGCTCTCATTTTTCCTCAGACTCTGGCTGCAGCAAATCTGACCATGCTGGACAGCTTCTTGGCTCCATGCTGTGTCTCAAGCCCCGCTGCTGCCACCACCTCATCCCCACCACCTCCAGGGAAAGGAAGGAAAAGAGCTCAGCATAGTTTTAACTTGAATGTATCTTATAAGTGAGGGCAACCATCTTTTTTTTTTTTCATTAAAAACAACAACTTAAGGATGGAATCTTGCTCTATCACCAAGGCTGGAATGCAGTGGCACAGTCATAGCACACTGCAGCCTTGAACTTCTGAGCTCTTCTCATATATTTAAGAGTTTTTCCTTTTTTTTTTTTTTCTCAGAGACAGATTCTTGCTCTGTCACCCAGGCTGGAGTACAGTGGTGCAATCTTGGTTCACCACAACCTCCATCTCCCAGAGATGCCATTTTTCATTTTCACCTCATTCCAAAATATTGCTATAGTACAAATGTTAAAATTCATGAATACTAATAACCATACTGGAGCTTAAAGGATGGCCCTAAGAATAAACATTCTTTACTTGATTTCATGAGTGATTCTCCTGCCTCAGCCTCCCGAGTAGCTGGGACTACCAGTGTGCACCACCACACCCAGCTAATTTTTGTATTTTTAGTAGAGACGGGGGTTTCACTATGTTGGCCAGGCTGGTCTCGAACTCCTGACCTCGTGATCTGCTCACCTTGGCCTCCCAAAGTGCTGGGATTACAGGAATGAGCCACTGAACCTGGCCTCCTTTTCTGAATTATATGTTCATTTACTCTTTGCCTAGAATCTTTTTTGTCTTCCACTTCTCTCACCCCGAGATAGCAAGACAAAGTTCCCCCTCTTCTTCCTTGTCATCCTACTCAAGGTGAAGACAAGGATGAAGACCTTTATGATGATCTGCTTCCACTTTATGAGTAGTGAGTATATTCTCTCTTCGTAAGACTACAGTTATAATACACAGAAAATATACAATATGTTAACTGGCTGTTTATGTTATCGGGTAAGGCTTCTGGTTAATAGTAAGCTATTAAGTTATGGGGGAGTCAAAAGTTAAACATAGATTTTTGAATACAGGGGGGTGGGGGGTCAGCAACCCTAACATTGCTCAAGGGTTAACTGTTACATGTATATATATATAAAATAAAAAAGTCATAGGAAACAAAAGGCTGTGGAAAACGCAAAGAAAAATATAAATTATAGGATAACATATTGAGTCATTAACTGCACTGAAAATGGCACTCAAATTTGTAATGATCAAATTCCAAACTCCTAGCTTTCTTGAAATTTTTCACTTTGCAATGAGCTTTCCTCTGTCAACAAAATTCAAATGTGGTAGAGGGTAACAGGTCCTGAGAGGTTAAGTAATTATACCACTCCTTATATGGGGAAATTAGCCCTTCAGAAGTCTATTTTGATGTAATCAAATTTGTAAGCTGAATCTCCTCCTTTTGCCAGCAAGCTAGATGTGTTAGGTGTGCTGTATATTCTCAATACCCATGAAAACCAATTTTACTGGTGTTGATTATGACAAATGGCCTGGCCCTGTAGCCAGGAGTTGCATGACCACTTCACAAGTCAGCAGGCAACATCTGAGTTGCAGCTTTCTGATAATAAAGCAGCTTCCTTGGCTACTCAGTTCTGTGGTGTGGCTCTGGGAGCCATGCCTGGACACATGCTGGAGGCTTTTTCTTCCCTCAGTTCTGTAAACCATTTGACAGGCTTTTAAGTTTTTTCCTACTTTTATGAGCGGGAGTCGACTCTGTGCTGGAACTCTGAATGGATACAGTATTGTTATTGTTACTGTTATTGTTGGACTAAGATGCCACTTTTCATTTTCACCTTACATATTCCAAAATATTGCTATAGTACAAATGTTAAAATTTATGAGTACTAATAACCATATTGGAGCTTAAAGGATGGCCCTAAGAATAAACATTCTTTACTTGATTTCAAGACAAATTGGGACATAGAAGTAGTAGTTGGTGAGAGGGAAATCAAAAGACCCCCCTTTGGTAGTTGATAAATAGGTTGCAAGTAACGTAATTTAGATTGTTCATCAAAAAGACTTGTGACTAATGCACCCCAAATTAAACTCAGCACACACAGACCTGGACATTGTCAGGCCTCCCTAACAAGGTCCAGCTCCTGAAAAGTTATGCATGGAGTAGAACAACAGATGAGCACACGTGCTCCTCTGCAGAGAGGGGGAGGAACTGAAGCATCTTCCACCTCCTTCCCTGAAGCTTGCCAATGAGGCCAGACTGTAAGCTGCCTGCCTCCAGTTCTCAGGTTGAAGCTTCCACTTGCAGTAAGTGTTCCTTCCACTTTCCAAAGCGTGTGTCTCAAAACTTCAGTCACCTCATCCTACTAAGATTATTTTCAAGGGTTCTCATCCTTTTTTTTTCTCTGATTTATCTTTCTGAAAATGAAAATGATGGCTTATATAAAATATCTTTTATGAAAATTAACTTGGTCTTGATCAATGGATATGTGCAGTGGAGTATACATCCAGAATCAGGCATGAGTGGGACTCATGCAGGCCACACTCAGCAACACAGGTAGTGCTGACTCCAGGTCATTTGTCACTATGTCCTTCCCCCATGTTACACCTAAGGCAGAATCAGGGTTCCTTATGACCAGATGATGGAAAGGATGTCAACCTTAGAGTTCCAGCTAGCCTAAACTGCTCTGGAGGATGGCATGGAAGAGACACCATTCTACCAAAGCAATGAGTAATGTGCAGCCAAGAGGGGCATCAGCATCACTGAGCAGTTCAGTGAGGGCTGCCCTCTGTAGCCAGAGCTGCCGTTACAGGACTGGGACCCCAGTAGCAAATGGGATGGATGACTGGATTCTGAACAGTGGAGGCCTGGTGATCATGCATGACCACCAGAAGCCAAGTGCATAGAATCACTAGAGTCAGCATCAAGGTCTGAGTGGCAGCCATGGCATTGCAACCTGGCTTGAAGAGACCTGAACCATGAGAACATCCTGTGGAATAGACCATGGGTCCATTAAATAGGTGACATCATAGTAATTTGACCAGATGAACAAGAAGTGGCTAAAATGTTGAAGTCCTTGACAAGGCACATGCATACAGGTGAGGGTAAGAGAAAATGAGGATTCACAGGCCCAAAGCATCAGTACAATTTTTTGACTAATTCACTGGTATCAGGTATTCCAGCAAGCCCACTTTCCTTAGCTTCTCTATTTTCTCTCTGCTCTGGCTGGGCAACTCAAGCTTTTCCACTTCCCTGGGTTTTGGACGTCACCTTTTTCAGGCTTCCAATTTCCATCTCAGCAGTGGGTTTATTCCATCCCTGGGGTCCATGCCAGTGTATTAAACCCAGTGTCTTGAGAGCATTGCCAAGCCAGTGAATTCTTAGTTTTGCAGGCTTATCTTTTGGCCTCTCTTGACTGGGCACCCTCAGTCCAAACCCAGGTACTCCCCTGACTCCTGATGGCACATGCTAGCTCATTCTTGTAACAGATGTGTGGTTCCCCTCCCTTATCAGGCCCAGCACATCCCCAGCTGGGTTATGCTAAGATTTAACTCTAGTTATTGTCTAGAAGCCAAGGAAGGCGGGGTCGTACCTATCAGGGAGTGGGGAAGTTATTGTCTAGTGAAGGAGAAATCTCTGCAGCATCTTCAAGCACAAAGTGCTAGCTCTTCCTAGGGAAGGTGGGCCACCTCTGCAAATCCAAAGGATCTTGCAGACTCAACATCTTTAGAGGCATCTATCCAGATGTCTGGATCTAAGTTACAAGGTCTCAGGTCTCCCTAGTAGGGCCTTGAACTTCACATAACAAAATAACTTGGCTGAGCATTTCAATGTTTCTGGAGCTCTGTGGCCAACAGTTTAGGTTTACAAACTGTTTGCCCTTCCACTGCAGGAGGGATGAGCCTCCTTGCAAGCTACCACACAAGCCCTGTGACTCACATTTACCCATTAACTGCTTGATATCTCTCAGCCTGTCATTATCCTGCTGCAGGGCATCGGTATAACTTCCCGTTAAGTAATCAACTCTACTGTCTTCACAGGCTTTGTCCCCCTTGTATTTTTCAAAAGGCTGCATCATTGCACTTGCAGGATTCTGCTTCACAAGGACATTTTTCAGGCTTCCTTTAGTGAAATCTTCATTCATTAAGCCAACATTTTGTCACAGATTCTATTTGTGCCCCTCTACCAAGGATGGGGTCACCTTTGCCCACTGGGCAGGGTGTGAGCCAGTCCCAAATCCCTATATTATAACACTTTTGTCAGACCACTTCTGGTATCACATGATAAGCAGGCCAAGACAGACAGCATTAAACATGCAGGAAACTTATTAACTCCCCTGCTTTTCCTGCTAGAGTCCAATGTGAAGAACAGCAAGGGTTATTTCTCCTAGATAGTGGAAACAAGATGGCCAGCTCCACTATTGAGTAGGCTTCTGGGAAATTCCAATTCTATGCCCATTTATTTTGAGGGCAAATTAACCTGGTTGTGGAATTCATTAGACAGTATAGGTTGCTTTTAATTACCACTTGACACCTTTAACTCTAGTGACCTATTTGGGACTTAATCAAGTGTTAACAAGATGTTGATCAAAATCACATTCCAAGTTATTGTTTTATATCACACAATTTGAGACATCAGAGTGATCCCAGATGAATTTCAGTTGGGCAGCATTCTTATTTTGGATGAACTGTGAATCAAATATACTTTGTAATTGTTTATTTGATCATCAAGTCCTGAGGGTAAGTTAAAGAACATTGTAATTTTCTGGGAAATGTATGGCAAAGCATGAAATAAGGAAGATTGCTATAAAGGGCAAAGGATATCTAAAATAATGGTGCTACCACAGCTGGCTAGTTTGTAAATAATACTTGTATGATTTTATAGGCCAGTCATCTCCTGGCTGGTTGCCAAAAGCTGTATCAGTTACGGCTGCTAAGGAAATATCTCATTGCAAGATATTAAAGTTAGATCTTACTGCAGAACATCTGTAAATTTTATCATAAAGTCACAGGATCTTAATAAAATGCAATCAAATTATATAGATATGAGACATGAGATATATTTGAAAGAATACATTTTGTGGGGGGAAAGTGCCATTAAGACTATGAAGGAAATTGATACTACTTATGTTAGAATTTATTTACTATGTCAGTATATTATAAGTTATGATCAAAATCAAAGCTATGGGTCACAGTTGGTACAATTATCACTTCTAAATCACATAGCACTTTCATACTGTGATATACTTACCACAGGTAGTATTAGCTTGGATTTACACACAAGTATATTTACAGACTAAAGATTCTTTTGTTGAAACCCTGACCTGTTTCTTGGAGACATTTTTTTTTGACATTTCAGCCACTTCATTTATTTAAATTTTTTAAAAAATTTTAATTATAGTTCTGGGATACATGTGCAGAATATACAGGTTTGTTACATAGGTATACACATGCCATGGTGGTTTGCTGCACCCATCAACCCGTCATCTACATCAGGTATTTCTCCTAATGCTATCCCTCCCCTAGCCCCCGACTCCTGGACAGGCCCCAGTGTGTGGTATTTCCCTCCCTGTGTCCATGTGTTCTCATTGTTCAACTCCCACTTATGAGAACATGTGGTGTTTGGTTTTCTGTACTTGTGTTAGTTTGCTGAGAATGATGGTTTCCAGCTTTATCCATGTCCCTGCAAAGGACATGAATTCATCCTTTTTTATGGCTGAATAGTATTCCACGGTATATATGTGCCACGGTTTCTTTATCCAGCCTATCATTGACAGGCATTTGGGTTGGTTCCAAGTCTTTGTTATTGTGAACAGTGCCACAGTAAATATACATGTGCATGTGTCTTTATAGTAGAATGACTTATAATCCTTTGGATATATACCCAGTAATGGAATTGCTGGGTCAAATGGTATTTCTGGTTCTAGATCCTTGAGGATTCACCACACTGAGGAGACCCCTTCTAGGATAATGACCTGAACATATGAAATGTGAAATGACCCAGGTTTTGGGAAACATACCAACATATCCCATAGGTCCCCCAGTAAGTCTAAGGATTGGGGTAAGACATGAGATACATTTTTGGGCAAGGAGAGTGAGCAGTAGTTTTGATGGTTAGGGTGAACTCCATGCGGTAACAAGAGTGAGAACACACAATCTCCCTTTATTGACAACAATGACATTGTGGAGCCACCTTGTCTTAGTCTGTTCATGTTGCTATAACAAAATACCACAGAATGGATAATTTACGAACAATAGAAATGTATTGCACACAGTTCTGGAGGCTGGGATGTTCAAGATCAGTGTGCTGGGAGATTCAGTGTCTGAGGGCTACTCTTTGCTTCCAAGATAGTGCCATGTTGCTGCAACCTCCAGAGAAGATGAACAACTGTCCCCACATGGCAAAAAGGATGGAAGAGCAAAAGGGACCATGGCACTGCTTTCAACCTCTATTATAAGAGCACTAATTTCTTTCATGAGGATGAAGCACTCGTGATTTAACCACTTCCCGAGAGGTCCCACCCCTTAATACTATCACATTGGATATTAGGTTCCAACATAAAAATTTTGGAAAGACTCAATACACTTAAATAATAGCATACCCCTTCCTGAGCAGCTGGGATCTGGGGTGGCAGCCTGTAGCATGGGCCTCAAATTCAAGGGAGCAGGTCTGAGTTCTGGCCCTGCTACACAGGGGCAAGACCAACATGTTGGATGCAGTTATCAGTCTTGCCTTCCTGAATCTGATGGAGATGTCAGTGTGGGTCACCATGAAAGAGCTATGTCCAACAGAGTGACAAGTGATAAGCTCATCAGGATCAGTACCAGAAAGAAACAGCTTACAATAGTCAGGTGAGAAGGTTGAAGCAGAAAAATCTGATAGTCATTCCAGAGTGCATGCGACATGGTACCTTTGTAGATAGCTAGACATCTGTGTTCCGTCCCCTACTCTATTTGACAAAAAAAAAATCTGCAGGGAATAGGCTAATAATTTGGCCTCTAAAGGAAGTGTAACTTAGTACTCAAGTTAGGACTCCCAATGGATTACGCTGTGTAAGGCCCTAAGTTCAGTAACTTCACAGGCTGGCAGGGAAAGCATCATCCAAAAAAAAAAAAAAAAATCTATTGGTCATTTAGCTCAGAAGCTCCATAAACTGAGATTTCTTTCTGGCCAGCCCTGAGCAGGATATTTGGCCTCATGGATCTGGGGTCTCCTCTCCACTCTAGAAACCAACTCTGTTAGTGCTAGATGAGCCATGTCCCCCCACTGGAGACTGAATCTTTGACCTTTAAATAAGGCTCTAAGTTCCTGTTAGGCAAAGTACCAAGAGAGAGAGTTACTCTAGTCTTATCAACTGAGAAAAAAATTTTGCCTGTTACTCAAGGGATGCAAAGCCTTCCTAGCAGGACACTTTGTTGGAAATTTTCATGAGAGGCTTTCTAGAGCGAGAGCTGTGGGATGTAGTGGGCAATATCTTCCGCGTTCCTAGAACAAAGAATAATGGATTTCATTAGCCTGTTTTTTCATAGCATCCCTTGATGAAAGCTGAAGGCATAACCCCAAAATATAGCCCAGCAAACGTGATCATGTGTGAGGCCAAGAAAACTTTGTCCTAGTACATGAGGGTCCCATTCAACCTGAGGGTGCAATGTGGAATAACAAGAGTTGGATGTGCTGCCTGACCTCCAATCAATTTTTCATAAACATCACTCCTCTCAATTAGTCTTTTGGAAAGAGGCAGCAGATGATTTGAAATGAATTTCTAGGAAGGGTGTATAAAAGAATTGTTTGTTCAGAGTTGATCCAATCCCTGAAAAAATAAGGATGAAGTCAAGTTATATCCAATATCCAGCAGCTTAACCAAGACCTCTGATTTATGTGAATCTCCATCCCTCTTTTGTTTGGAGTAGCCTTGGTCCACATAGGCAAAGCTAGAAGTTTTAATATTGCAAGTTTTAATATTGCAAGTCAACTAAATATTTAAGCTATGGAAATTTATTTTCTCACAGTTCTGGAGGCTAAACATCTGAGGTCAAGGTGCCAGCATAGTTAGTTTCTGGTGAGGCCTCTCACTGCTGTGTAGATTGCCACTGCCTTAAGGCCGATCCTCTGTGCATGAGCAGAGAGAGCTCTCTAGTGTCTCTTCCCTCTCTTATTGAGGACATCAGCCCTATTGGATTAGGGCCTCACTCTTAAGACCTCACTTAATGTTAATTGCTTTCCTAAAGGCCCCATCTTTAAATATCACCATATTGGAGGTTAGGGATTCAATATATGTAAGGGGAGTGGTGCACAATGAGTCTATAATCTTTTTGTCCACATCTAGAAATCTACCTCTGGCAATTTCATTGAAATTGTAAAGGCCTAGCCTTGGTTTTAGGGACTATACCTGTGCTCTGGTACCTTAGTATTTTGGGCCAGGGGAAATCCCCTTAGCAGTCCTGAGGAAATTCTTTTATATATTTATTTATTATACTTTTAAGTTCTAGGTTACATGTGCACAACATGCAGGCTTGTTACATAAGTATACATGTGCCATGCTGGCCTGCTGCACCCATCAACCCGTCATTTACATTAGATATTTCCTCACCCTGCCCCCCATGCCATGACAGGCCCCAGTGTATGATGTTCCCCACCCTGTGTCCAAGGGTTCTTATTGTTCAATTCCCACCTATGAGTGAGAATATGTGTTGTTTGCTTTTCTGTCCTTATAATAGTTTGCTGAGAATGATGGTTTCCATCTTCATCCATGTCCCTGCAAAAGACATGAACTCATCCTTTTTTATGGCTGCATAGTATTCCATGGTGTATATCTGCCACAATTTATTAATCCAGTCTATCATTGATGGACATTGGGTTGGTTCCAAATCTTTGTTATTGTGAATAGTGCTGCAATAAATATACGTGTACATGTCTCTTTATAGTAGCATGATTTATAATCCCTTGGGTATATACTCAGTAACGGGATTGCTGGGTCAAATGGTATTTATAGCTCTAGATCCATGAGGAATTGCCACACTGTCCTCCACAATGATTGAACTAGTTTACACTTCCACCAACAGTGTAATAGCATTCCTATTTCTCCACATCCTCTCCAGCACCTGTTGTTTCCTGACTTTTTTAATGATCGCCATTCTAACTGGTGTGAGATGGTATCTCATTGTGGTTTGATTTGCATTTCTCTGATGACCAGTGATGATGAGCATTTTTTCACGTGTCTGTTGGCTGCATAAATGTCTTCTTTTGAGAAGTGTCTGTTCATATCCTTTGCCCACTTTTTGATGGGGTTGTTTGATTTTTTTCTTGTAAATTTGTTTGAGTTCTTTGTAGATTCTGGATATTAGCCCTTTGTCAGATGGGTAGATTGCAAAAATTTTCTCCCATTTTGTAGGTTGCCTGTTCACTCTGATGGTAGTTTCTTTTGCTGTGCAGAAGCTCTTTAGTTTAATTAGATCCCATTTGTCTATTTTGGCTTTTGTTGCCATTGCCTTTGGTGTTTTAGTCATGAAGTGCTTGCCCATGCCTATGTCCTGAATGGTATTGCCTAGGTTTTCTTCTAGGATTTTTATGGTTTTAGGTCTAACATGTAAGTCTTTACTCCATCTTGGATTAATTTTTATATAAGATGTAAGGAAGGGATCCAGTTTCAACTTTCTATATATGACTAGCCAGTTTTCCCAGCACCATTTATTAAACAGGATATCCTTTCCTTATTTCTTGTTTTTCTCAGGTTTGTCAAAGATCAGATAGTTGTAGATGTGTGGTATCATTTCTGAGGGCTCTGTTCTGTTCCATTGGCCTATATATCTGTTTTGATACCAGTACCATGCTGTTTTGGTTACTGTAGCCTTGTAGTATAGTTTGAAGTCAGGTAACGTGATGCCTCCAGCTTCGTTCTTTTGGCTTAGGAATGTCTTGGCAATTTGGGCTCTTTTTTGGTTCTATATGAACTTTAAAGTAGTTTTTTCCAATTCTGTGAAGAAAGTCATTGGTAGCTTGATGGGGATGGCATAGAATCTATAAATTACCTTGGGTAGTATGGCCATTTTCACAATATTGATTCTTCCTATCCATGAGCATGGAATGTTCTTCCATTTGTTTGTGTACTATTTTATTTTGTTGAGCAGTGGTTTGTAGTTCTCCTTGAAGAGGTCCTTCATATCCCTTGTAAGTTGGATTCCTAGGTATTTTATTCTCTTTGTAGCAATTGTGAATGGGAGTTCACCCATGATTTGGCTCTCTGTTTGTCTGTTATTGGTGTATAGGAATGCTTGTGATTTTTGCACATTGATTTTGTATCCTGAGACTTTGCTGAAGTTGCTTATCAGCTTAGGGAGATTTTGGGCTGAGACAGTGGGGTTTTCTAAATATACAATCATGTCATTTCCAAACAGGGACAATTTGACTTCCTCTTTTCCTAACTGAATACCCTTTATTTCTTTCTCTTGCCTGATTGCCCTGGTCAGAACTTCCAACACTGTGTTGAATAGGAGAGGTGAGAGAGGGCATCCCTGTCTTGCACCAGTTTTCCAAGGGAATCTTCCAGGTTTTGCCCATTCAGTATGATATTGGCTGTGGGTTTGTCATAAATAGCTCTTATTATTTTGAGATACATTCCATCAATACCTAGTTTATTGAGAGTTTTTAGCATGAAGAGCTCTTGAATTTTGTCGAAGGCCTTTTCTGCATCTATTGAGATAATCATGTGGTTTTTGTCATTGGTTCTGTGTATGTGATGGATTATGTTTATTGATTTTTGTATGTTGAACCAGCCTTGCATCCCAGGGATGAAGCCCAACTGATCATGGTGGATAAGCTTTTTGATGTGCTGCTGCATTTGGGTTGCCAGTATTTTATTGAGGATATTCACATTGATATTCATCAGGGATATTGGTCTGAAATTCTCTTTTTTTGTTGTGTCTCTGCCAGGCTTTGGTATCAGGATGATGCTGGCCTCATAAAATCAGTTAGGGAGGACTCCCTCTTTTTCTATTGTTGGAATAGTTTCAGAAGGAATGGTACCAGCTCCTCTTTGTACCTCTGGTAGAATTCAGCTGTGAATCCATCTGGTCCTGGACTTTTTTTGGTTGGTAGGCTATTAATTATTGCCTCAATTTCAGAGCCTATTATTCAGAGATTCAACTTCTTCCTGGTTTAGTCTTGGGAGGGTGTATGTGTCGAGGAATTTATCCATTTCTTCTAGATTTTCTAGTTTATTTGTGTACAGGTGATTATAGTATTCTCTGATGGCAGTTTGTATTTCTGTGGGATCAGTGGTGATATCCCCTTTATCGTTTTTTATTATGTCTATTTGATTCTTGTCTATTTTATCCTTTACTAGTCTTGCTAGTGGTCTATCAATTTTGTTGATCTTTTCAAAAAACCAGCTATTTTTTGAAGGGTTTTTTTTGAGTCTCTGTCTCCTTCAGTTCTGCTCTGATCTTAGTTATTTCTTGCCTTCTGCTAGCTTTTGAATTTGTTTGCTCTTGCTTCTCTAGTTCTTTTAATTGTGATGTTAGGATGTCAATTTTAGATCTTTCCAGCTTTCTCTTGTGGGCATTTAGTGCTATAAATTTCCCTCTACACACTGCTTTAACTGTGTCCCAGATATTCTGGTACATTGTGTGTTTGTTCTCATTAGTTTCAAAGAACATCTTTATTTCTGCCTTCATTTCGTTATTTAACCAGTAGTCATTTAGGAGCAGGTTGTTCAGTTTCCATGTGGTTATGCAGTTTTGAGTGAGTTTCTTAATCCTGAGTTCTAATTCGATTGCACTTGGTCTGAGAGACAGTTCGTTGTGATTTCTGTTCTTTCGCATTTGCTGAGGAGTGCTTTACTTCCAAATATGTGGTCAATTTTGGAATAAGCATGATGTGGTACTGAGAAGAATGTATATTCTCGTGATTTGGGGTGGAGAGTTCTGTAGATGTCTATTAAGTCCGCTTGGTGCAGAGCTGAGTTCAAGTCCTGGATATCCTTGTTAACCTTCTGTCTCGTTGATCTGTCTAATATTGACCGTGGGGTGTTAAAGTCTCCCATTATTATTGTGTGGGAGTCTAAGTCTCTTTGTAGGTCTCATAGGACTTGCTTTATGAATCTGGGTGCTCCTGTATTGGGTGCATATATATTTAGGATAGTTAGATCTTCTTGTTGAATTGATCCCTTTACCATTATGTAATGGCCTTCTTTGTCTCTTTTGCTCTTTTTTTGTTTAAAGTCTGTTTTATCAGAGACTAGGATTGCAACCCCTGCTTTTGTTTCATTTTGTTTTGTTTTTTTGCTTTCCATTTACTTGGTAGATCTTCCTCCAATCCTTTATTTTGAGCCTCTGTGTGTCTGTGCACATGAGATGGGTCTCCTGAATACAGCACACAGATGGGTCTTGACTCTATCCAATTTACCAGTCTATGTCTTTTAATTGGGGCATTTAGCCCATTTACATTTAAGGTTAATATTGTTATGTGTGAATTTGATCCTGTCATTATGATGTTTGCTGGTTATTTTGCCCATTAGTTGATGCAGTTTCTTCCTAGCATCAGTGGTCTTTACAATTTGGCATGTTTTTGCAGTGGCTGGTACCAGTTTTTCCTTTCCATGTTTAGTGCTTCCTTCAGGAGCTCTTGTAAGGCAAGACTGGTGGTGACAAAATCTCTCAGCATTTGCTTGTCTGTAAAGGATTTTATTTCTCCTGTACTTATGAAGCTTACTTTGGCTGGATATGAAATTTTGGGTTGAAAATTCTTTTCTTTAAGAATGTTGAATATTGGCCCCCACTCTCTTCTGGCTTGTAGAGTTTCTGCCGAGAGATCCGCTGTTAGTCTTATGGGCTTCCCTTTGTGGATAACCCTTTCTCTCTGGCTGCCCTTAACATTTTTTCCTTCATTTCAAACTTGGTGAATCTGACAATTATGTTTCTTGGGGTTGCTCTTCTGGAGGAGTATCTCTGTGGTGTTCTCTGTATTTCCTGAATTTGAATGTTGGCCTTCCTTGCTAGGTTGGGGAAGTTCTCCTGGATAATATCCTGAAGAGTGTTTTCCATCTTGGTTCCATTCTCCCTGTCACTTTCAGGTACACCAATCAGACGTAGATTTGGTCTTTTCACATAGTCCCATATTTCTTGTAGGCTTTGTTCATTTATTTTTACTCTTTTTTCTCTAAACTTCTCTTCTCACTTTATTTCATTAATTTGATCTTCAATCACTAATACCCTTACTTCCACTTGATCGAATTGGCTATTGAAGCTTGTGCATGTGTCATGTAGTTTGTGTGCCATGGTTTTCAGCTCCATCAGGTCATGTAAGGTCTTTTCTACACTGTTTACTGCAGTTAGCAATTCATGTAATCTTTTTTCAAGGTTTTTAGCTTCCTTGCCATGGGTTTGAACATCCTCCTTTAGCTCGGAGAAGTTTGTTATTACCAACCTTCTGAGGCCTACTTCTGTCAGCTCATCAAAGTCATTCTCTGTCCAGCTTTGTTCCATTGCTGGTGAGGAGGAGTGATCCTTTGGAGGAGAAGAGGCACTCTGGTTTTTAGAATTTTCAGCTTTTCTGCTCTGGTTTCTCCCCATCTTTGTGGTTTTATCTTCCTTTGGTCTTTGATGTTGGTGACCTACAGAAGGGGTTTTGATGTGGATGTCTTTTTTGTTGATGTTGATGCTATTCCTTTCTGTTTGTTAGTTTTCCTTCTAACAGTCAGGTCCCTCAGCTGCAGGTCTGTTGGAGTTTGCTGGAGGTCCACTCCAGACCCTGTTTGCCTGGGTATCACCAGCAGAGGCTGCAGAACAGCAAATATTGCTGCCTGGTCCTTTCTCTGGAAGCTTTGTCCCAGAGGGGCACCCATCTGTATGAGGTGTCAGAAGGCCCCTACTAGGGAGTGTCTCCCAGTTAGGCTACATGGGGGTCAGGGACCCACTTAAGGAGGAAGTCTGTCCGTTTTCAGAGCTCAAACACCTTGTTGGGAGAACCACTGTTCTCTTCAGAGCTGTCAGACAGGGACATTTAATTCTGCAGAAGTTTCTGCTGCCTTTTGTTCAGCTATGCCCTGCCCCTAGAGGTGGAATCTACAGAGGCAACTGGCCTTGCTGAGCTGTAGTGGGCTCCGCCCAGTTCAAGCTTCCCTGGCCTGCTTTGTTTACCTACTCAAGGCTCAGAAATGGCAGATGCCCCTCCCCCCACCAGGCTGCTGCAATGCAGGTTGATCTCAGACTGCTGCACTAGCAGTGAGCAAGGGTCCATGAGTGTGGGACCTGCCAAGCCAGACATGGGATATAATCTCCTGGTGTGCCATTTGCTAAGACCATTGGAAAAGTGCAGTATTTGGGTGGGAGTGTCCAATTTTCCAGGTACTGTCTGTCACAGCTTCCCTTGGCTAGGAAAGGGAAATCCCCCAACCCCTTGCACTTCCTGAGTGAGACGATGCCCCGCCCTGTTTTGGCTCACCCTCTGTGGGCTGCATCCACTTTCCAACCAGTCCCAATGAGGTGAACCAGGTACCTCAGTTGGAAATGCAGAAATCCCATCTTCTGCATCAATCACACTGGGAGCTGCGGACCGGAGCTCTTCCTATTCAGCTATCTTGGAATGGAATCCCTCGCCTAAGGAAATTCTTAAAGTAGAGTTGGTATTCTACAGATCCTGGCAAATGTTGCTGGCAAGAGCCAGCTCCATTCATGAGCCATTAAGGTCTGGGAATGAGGAATAGGAGAGGATAATATCTAAAGGGTCAGCTGGCTTAGAACTTAGACTAGAATGGATAGTTAGCATGTTTGGTCTCTGCTGCTTAGCCTTGGTAGAAACATTGAATATGTCATTTGGGAAGGGAGGCTTTATGTATGCTGGAGTTCATCGACCAAATGGATTAGCAACTCAACAGAAGACTGTTTTTTACTCATGCAGTCATCCACTAGAAATTGAATTCCAAAGCTACTGTGTAGAAACCCAAGTTAATTCTGGTTACCAGGAGAGACTGTTGCTTAGAAGCCCAGTGAAGACAAGCACCCAAAATTAAGGCAGTACTTTTTAAATATCCCTTTCAGATGATTTATTTGACCAGCTATGCTGAAGACAAAATGAGATCTAGGATTCCAGAGCTGATTTTCCTTTATGAGGGAGGTGTTTGGATTCTGAGGGAGGTGTGTTCTTTAGATGGGCCAACAGGACAATACTATCAGCTAATTCTCTAAATTCTTCTGTGCCTTATGAGCTGTGGGTAGTCATGAACATCTCTCTAATCCTAGCTGGCAGAGTGGATGGGGACAGCACATAATTAAAACCAAGGTTAAGCTGTGGGGCCAGACCCACTGGGCCCAAGTTCAGTGCTTTGGCCAGGAGATGGCAGCGTGTAATCATACAGTAGAACCCTGAGCTTTGCGGCAGCTTGGCTTGGATGGAGCCATACTGGGAAGCTTCTGGGAGGGCTTTCTGGGGAGACACAACAGCAGCGACTAAAGAAGTAGTAGAAGGACATCTGGGTTCTACAGATGTTGGTAAACATAGTTATTGAGAGGATAATGGCCAGGCTCAGCTAACTGGCATGATCAGAGACTGATGAGCAGAAATGAATTAGATGGGGAGGAGATGCTGAAAGGTAAAAGAGCAATGACAATCCAGAGGAGAAGCAAGACTTTGACCAACAGGTGCAGGTCTTAGAAGAGAACTAACCTCAAGGAGGCCAGAGGAAAGACAAGTTCTGTCAATGAGGAAATTGTAGAGATTGCCTTTCAGAACACCAGCAGTTATGGCTCTGTTGACCTTCACTACACAATTTATGCTCCAAAAACATGCTGAGCTAACAAAGCTGGAAGCAGGTGAGCAATACACAGATGACCCCGACTTGCTTGAGTCTCTGCTTTCTGGTTAAGGCATCTGACCTCTTTAGCTGCCTTGGGAGAGGTGTTCCTGACAGTGGTAAATAGCTCCATGATCCACTGGATGGGTCCCACTTTGGACCCTGCTATCTCGCCAAAAGTATGATGATCCATGGCTTATATGAACTGCTTTGGGGTCCACTAGAATGGAAATGGGAGGAAGGGCTTTTATGAGATAAGATACTGAGAGGTGACAGCATGCTGGCAGCCCTCACAGCCCTTGCTTGGTCTCAGCACCTCCTCGGCCTTGGCGCCCACTCTGGCCATGCTTGAGGAGCCCTTCAGCCCACCACTGCACTGTGGGAGCCCCTTTCTGGGCTGGCCAAGGCCAGAGCCAGCTCCCTCAGCTTGCTGGGAGGTCTGGAGGGAGAGGTGCCAATGGGAACCAGGGCTGCACACGGTGCTTGCGGGCCAGCGCAAGTTCCAGGAGGGCGTGGGCTCGGCAGGCCCCATGCTTGGAGTGGCTGGCCAGCCCACAAGCCCCTGGCAGTGAGGGGCTTAGCACCTGGGCCAGCAGCTGCTGTGCTCGATTTCTCACTGGGCCTTAGCTGCCTCCTCGCAGGGCAGGGCTTGGGACCTGCAGCCCGCCATGCCTGAGCCTCCCCTTGCCCTGCTGTGGGCTCCTGTGCAGCCGGAGCCTCCCCGAGGAGTGCGGCTCCCTGCTCCATGGCGCCCAGTCCCATGGACCGCCCAAGGGCTGAGGAGTGCAGACAGATGGCATGGGACTGGCAGGCAGCTCCACCTATGGCCCCAGTGCAGGATCCACTGGGTGAAACCAGCTGGGCTCCTGAGTCTGGTGGGGACTTGGAGAACCTTTATGTCTAGCTAAGGATTGTAAATACACCAATCAGCACTCTGTATCTAGCTCAAGGTTTGTAAACACACCAATCAGCACCCTGTGTCTAGCTCAGGGTTTGTGAATGCACCAATTGGCACTCTGTATCTAGTTAATCTGGTGGGGAGTTGGAGAACCTTTATGTCTAGCTAAGGGATTGTGAATGCACCAATCAGCACTCTGTATCTAGCTCAAGGTTTGTAAATGCACCAATCAGCACTCTGTGTCTAGCTCAGGGTTTGTAAATACGCCAATCGACACTCTGTATCTAGCTAATCTAGTGGGGACGTGGAGAACTTTTGTGTCTAGCTCAGGGATTGTAAACGCACCAATCAGCACCCTGTCAAAATGGACCAATCAGCTCTCTGTAAAACAGACCAATTGGCTCTCTGTAAAATGGACCAATCAGCAGGATGTGGGTGGGGCCAGATAAGAGAATAAAAGTAGGCTGCCTGAGCCAGCAGTGGCAACCCCCTCGGGTCCCCTTCCACACTGTGGGAGCTTTGTTCTTTCACCCTTTGCAATAAATCTTGCTGCTACTCACTCTTTGGATTCAACACTCACTGCGAAGGTCTGCAGCTTCATTCCTGGAGCCAGTGAGACCACGAACCCACTAGAAGGAAGAAACTCCGAACACATCTGAACATCAGAGGGAACAAACTCCGGACACGCCGCCTTTAAGAACTGTAACACTCACCACGAGGGTCTGCAGCTTCATTCTTGAAGTCAGTGAAACCAAGAACCCACCAATTCTGGACACAATACTATGTGACACAGAAGGAAAACCCGAGTCTGCATTTCCATAGCAACTTTGGTACTATTAATGGCACACACAGTGAACTTTGATGATTTGCATAGAAGTGAAAACATCTAAGAAAATGACTTACTAGATAAGTGGTTTATACTTATTAATAGGTTTTTCTATAATTGCATTTGATAATCAATACCTAATAGGACATGTATCATTGCTGAGCTTCCCTAGGGCATACAAGTAAATTACTTGCCAAGGTAACTCAGATCTGAGATTTGGACCAGCTCTGGATTCTAGGAGTACTGATTTAGTCTAGTGAACTTTGTTCAGACACCACCACACAATCAAGTTTATGTAAGCAGAAATTACAACTGCATACTCTTTCAGGTCCTGTAGGCTCACACATTAAGCTATAGGAGTTTTAAAAATAAGTAAATCCTTTCTGGAAGACTCCTTTGTAAGAAGGTACCTGATGGTGATAAGGGCACCAAGGTGAACCAACCTGCCCTGTCACATCCATTCAGAACCTTGTACAGGGGGATGGGACTGAAGAAGGTGGCACTCCATCTCCCCTACTAGCTTGGTTGTTCTGTGTCAAGACCCTTCCAGACACCCAACTGCAGAACATGAATCATTTTTTGTCTATCCAAAATATTGCACTGTCTATTGTGGGCACTGATTTCTCCTAATGTCAAGGTTCAAGGCTAATGTTGGCCTTCTTAGATATCTTTGCTTCCGAGTCAGATGGATAGCAGGAAAACGGAAAAACGTCTAGGAGAGAAGCCAGCACTAAGGAGGGAACCAGATCGTGAGACAAAAGAATTGGAATCCAAGGCCATGAAGAACTTTTCAGTTGTCATGGGATTAGTGGCTAACGAGGTCTTTGGGGGCATCCCACTGGTAACCATGAAAAGTCCTATATATAGACGGGGTGTAGTGGCTCACATCTGTAATTCCAGCTCTGTGGGAGGATTGCTTGAGCCCAGGAGTTCGAGACCAGCCTGGGCAACCTAGTGAGACCTTGTCTTTTAAAAAAAATAAATAAGAAAGCCCTATGTATTCAATGGTGTCTAATGTTTTGCTTTCATAATACCATGTTCTCAGTTATCCCTTGACTCGCCAAACTATTGAACTTCCTCTGAATTTCTTAAGCTGTTGGAGCAGCTCATATCCAGATCAATGTGTTATCCCTTATGTGCACCATTGACCATAGTGTTTTATTTAAAGGCAATGGCTTTAACCCAAAGGAATGCCATATTTTGAATACTTAGAGTTTAGGTCAAATGGACCCATTGTATGACCACATTGTATCCCCTCAGCCACCTGTGACTTCAGCCAGGCCTGTAGTAGACATGTAGACATTTACCTCCCACTTCATCCTTGCAGTGTGCTCCCCAGGCTCACACTGGCTTTTCTGATGGGCTTAACTTTTACCAATCCATGCTCTTTTCTATGTGCAGCCTGGAAGAGCTGAGGAGTTACTATTTGTGAAAAGTCTGAGAAGCATACAGACCCCTCCTCAAGAGTGAAAAGCTGGAGTGCAGATTTCAATAATGTGCCTTACATTGACTCTTTCTCCTTCCCTGTTTCACTTCTTTTTCACTCCTGGTTCCTGGGCACAGGCAGTTTATGTAGGAGGCAATCCCAAATTCTTATCTTAGTCTCTGCATTTAGGAGGCTGCTATGATCTGAATGTTTGTGTTTCTCCAGAATTTATGTTGAAATCCTAATCCTGAAGGTGATGATATAAGTAGGTGGGGCCTTTAGGAGATGATTAGGTCATGAAAGCAGAGCCCTCACGAATCGGATTAGTGCCCTTATGAAAGAAGCCCGAGGAAGCTCAGGCACCGCTTCCAACATGTGAGAACATGGTGAAAAGACAGCTATGCACCAGGACACAAGCCTTCACCAGACTCTGAGCCTATCAGCACTTTGATCTTAGACTTCCAGCCTCCAAAACTTAGACATAAATTTCTGTTGTCTGTAAACCACCCAGTTTATGGTATTTTGTTGCAGCCTAAACAGACTAAGATAGGGACCCAAACTAAGACACAGGCCCTAGGTTCAGGAGGTTTGAGTTACACAGAAAAAACTCCTATAATTCCAAAAAGTGAGTGAGAGAAAAGTATATAATCTACAAAGCCATAGCAAAGCAGTGTTCAGTTGATGTGGAAAGAGAAGACCAGAGATGAAGATAATTGTTGACTTCAGGAACTTACATCCAGTGTTTTAAGTTTCCTCCACTAGTGAAGGAATAAGAAAATCAATCTCTAACATACCTTGCATTCTTTCTATTTGGGCCTTGTCATGATTCCTCCATTGATGGGGCTTTTTTCTAATCTTTGCGATCTTGTAGGAGACAATCCTGGTGCCTATGCTGTCGTTGCTGCTGTGTGCAACTGCACTTTTCTCATTCTTTTAAAGAGTGGCTTTTGCCTTGGTTGTAAGGAACATATAAGCTGATCTAGAGTTTGTCGGAACTCAGCTCTGATTCAGAGCCTGAGGGAGATTGCCTTAAGAAACTGGCACCCTGAGGCAACCATGGAGATACCTTGCTCAGATTCCCTTTCAAGAAAGGGCTTGCGGCGGAGCTATGAGGAGAGCTGTTGATGGACCTTCTCTCTGTGGTGCCCTGGGCAGCTCCCAGCCAGTGAGGTAGTATGGTTGGGATGCTAGGGCCTGCCTGGCCATTTTGACCAAGTAGGAACTCCTCTGGTGGGTAATCTTTGCTCCAGAGCTTTCTGAGGTTCACCAAGATACTATCAGGTATGTAGCATGGTCCAAAAGCTTTCCAAGCCACCCCATCCTTCTTTCTCCCCCTTTATTTTTTATAGATGTTATCCCCTAACAAGTCTCTTACACTACTAATTTCATCTCGGCATCTGTTTCCTGGAGTACCTGAACAGACATAACTGGTCCTAAGAGTGGTATGAGAAAGCAAGATAGGGTTTAGGGACTGAATTGCTTACTGCCAACCTGGCAATGAAGACCCTATCCTGGTTGTTACGTGATACACAGTAATCTGGGGGTGGGGGGCGTGCAGGTGGGGATGGGTTAATAAACTGCAGCCTGAGGAACAGATCTCACCTGCCACCTGTTTTGTTTTAAAGTTTGTGTTAGAAAGGCTTTATTTTCCCTTTAGCTTTTAATTTATTTGAGGCATAATCTTGCTCTGTCACCCAGGCTGGAGTGCAGTGGCGTGATCTCAAATCACTGCAACCTCTGCCTCCCAGGTTCAAGCAATTCTTGTGCCTCAGCCCCCTGAGTAGCTGGGACTATAGGCGCCCGCTGCCATGGCTGGCTAATTTTTGTATTTTTAGTAGGGAAAGATTTCACCATGTTGGCCAGGCTGGTCTTGAACTCCTGACCTCAGGTGATCCATCTGCCTCGGCCTCCCAAAGTGCTGGGATTACAGGCATGAGCCACCATGCCTGGTCCCATTAGCTTTTTAGATGTCTTTATTTTTTAGTAACTTTAAGTTTTCATTTAAATTTAGGAGAAATTCCCTCATTCACCTCTCCTTCCTCAAGATTCCCCTATTGTTAACATCTTGGCTTACCATGGTACACTTGTTGCAATTGATGAGCTAATATTGGTAAAATGTTAATAAAAGTTCAGTTTTTTTCCCTAAGATGGCAGATGAGAGGCTCTTTGTGTGCCTAAATGACTTGGAAGGAGCAAAATAGTGCATAACAATCAACTTGATGAGCTTTAGTTCAAGAAGGAAAATGGGAATTCACCAAAATAGCAAAGGACATCCCAGATCCTGGAGAGAAGAAGGTGGGCAAACAGTGTCCAGCTGATAAAAGTGAGTGCAGCCCCAGTACACAAGAGGGGTAGAGAGCCTCCCTCTGTAACTCACCGATCCACTAGGGATCCATGCAACTCTGGCCAAGGGAGAGCATCTTGTTTCTCCCAAGCTCCAGAGCTAATTTGGGGAGAGGCTTGGAGACACTGAGCAGGAAAGACACTAGGAAAAGCTGCAGGCATTTTCCCACGCCCAAGACTGAGAAAAGGATGCCATTTTGAACCCAGGCTCATAGAAAGTCAGCCATTCTTCAGCAACCCAGCAGCATGGCCACACAGGCATTTTAGTCTCAGACCAAAGATTGGAGTGCTTTCTATGGAGCTGGGGAAGAGCCCCCACAGCCAGAATTGAGCAGCAGGTGTGGAAAGCACCCCAGCAGTAGGTGCTGGAATTGGGCTCTCCTTCATTGCAGGTCTGGAGTAGGAGAGTTGCTGAAGCTAGTTTCTCCTGGGCAGCAAGACTTGCTGCCAGGGCCAGTTTGCCAACCTGGAACCAGTCTGCGTGTATCATTGCTGGGTGCTCCAGCCTGCTTTTCTGAGATCGTGGTGCAGTGGGGCCCTCTCTACCCTATGCTGAGGCATATTGCCAAGCACTTGCAATACCTGTTCCCCTGGATTAGCAGCCTGAGCTACCCCATCCTTCCTCTACAGAGATCTTGGTGCAGTGGTGCTCCCTTCACACCATGCATGGGCCTACCTCTAGGTGTTTGGCACACACTCTCACCTGGATTAGCTGCCTGAGCTGACCCCTTTCCTGAAAAGACTTTGTTGCACTCTGTTACTCTGCTCCCTACTGGGGGACATATTTTCAGGCATTCAGCACACGTGCTCACCTGCCTGAGCTTCCCTCCTGTGCAGAGATCTTGGTGCAGTGGCACAGTCCCTGCTCCTTGCCTGGACATGTCTCCGGGCCTTTGGCATACCTGCCCCTTTGGAATAGGAGCTTGAGCTTCCATCCCTTTCCCATGCAGTGAACTCGGTGCAGTGACACTTCCTCCACTCCACACCTGGACAGAACTCCAGGCATTTAGCACACTAGGTCTCACAGATTAGGAGCTTGAGCCACCTATCCCTTCCCATGCAAAGATCTTAATGTGGCAGTGATTTCTCTGCTTCTACCCCAGGCATATCATCTGGCATGAGGTACACCTGCTCTCTCGGAGTAGGAGACGGAGCCACCCTTCCCATCCCCTGCAAAGACCTTGTTGCAGCAGTAGTTTCTCCACTCCTTGCTGAGGCATATTTCCAGGCATTTGGCATACCTGCTTGCCTGGATTAGAAGCCTGAGCCACCCCCACCTTCAGGTGTGGAGATTGTGGTGCACTAGCTCACCCTCCTCTCAATGCCCAGACATATCTCTAGACATTCCAAGCACCAATTCATCTAGATTAGGAGTTTACACCTCTCCTCTTCCTTAGGCAGAGAACTTGGGGCAGAGGAAGTTTTCAAACTCCATAACTAGGCACACCTCTGGCCACTTGGTGGCCACCCACTGGGCCCCCCCACCTTGGAGCTAGTGCTCGTGCCTGTTATTGGGGGACCTGTAAGTGGACCTGCCTGGTCAGGCCCCATCCCTCTTAGTCTCCAACTCTGGAGCTGAACAGGAAGCTCAGACCACTGTGCACCCCACAGATTGCTAGAGGCAACAGAGCTTCTCCCAGTAAACAAAGATCAGGTATATACACATCTGCATTGGCTGCAGCTGGCTTTTACCTGTATAAGATACCTACTGGCCTGGAGGTTGAATGGCACAACACAATAGAAAATCTGCTGACACAAGTGCTCAACAGTGGGGAACGAGAAAAGCTTCCTGAGACCTCTGCCACCCCAGCCACACGGGAGGCAGTGAGTCTGCCCACATGCTACAACCAGCATTTGGAAGAGCTGCTATACAAAGTTACCTATAACCAAGGAATGTATACAGACTCTGCCACCAAAGACACCCAGAACCAGAGAGAGCTAACCCCTGGCATGGTCTTCCCCTAAAGAAGTGGGGAGCACAGCCCACCAAAGCACCCCTCGGGCCAAAGAAAACATTAGTGCAGCACCAGCCCTTGAGACAGTACCACCAAAGCCCAGGGATGGACACAGAGAATGGGTAATCTCTCCCCTCCGCACTACTGTGGACTTGGCAGCACCTCTTTCCATAAGAACCCAGGGAACGTGGGCTGAAACAGACCACTTATTAGGCAACTACAGTGGCTCCACCCCCCACTGAAGGTTGAACACTTGCTAGGGAAGGATACTTTTCACTTCTCCCTTGCCCCTGCTCCTACCTGTTGGCTCTTACTTTTCAGCACCACCTTCTGGACAGAAGATTGAATTACACCACCAAACAAAATGACATTGCTACAACAAGCAACACCCGAGAAGGCCACCACAGGAACATATTTGCAATCAAGGAACCCAAACAGAGCCTTGGCTCCCTAAAAGCACCCAGAAACAAAGCCAATCTATTATACACAGTATACACTGCAGTCATACCCCCAAGGGAAAAAAGAATAGGAAATCAAGAAGCTCCAAACAATAGCAAATTCAAAAAAAGAAGCATTAATTATCTCACATTAGAAGGAACCAGCACAAGAACTGTGGCAATACAAAAAGCCAGAGTGTCTTGTCACCTCCAGAGGATCTCGCTAGCTCCCAAGCAACGGATCCTAATCAGAATGAAATGTCTAGGATGACAGACATTCAATTCACAATATGGATGTCAAAGAAAATGAGATTTAAGAGAAAAAATCCAACATGAACAGAAAAACAATCCAAGATTTAAAAGATAACACAGCTGTATTAAGAAAGAAGCAAACAGAACTTCTGGAATTGAAAATTTCACTACAGGAATTTCAAAATACAATTGGAAGCCTTAACAGACTAGAACAAGCTAAGGAAAAAATTTCAGAGCTTGAAGAATGGTCCTTTGAATCAACCCAGTAGAAAAAGAAAAATTTAAAAATGAATAAAGCCTTTGAGAAATATGGGGCTATCTAAATTGATCAGATATATGACTTATTGGCATTCTTGAGAGAAGAGAAAGTAAACAACTTGATAAATGTATTTTTGAGGATACAATTCAGGAAAATTTCCCCAATTTTGCTAGAGAGGACAACATGCAGATACAATAAATCTAGAGAAGTCCTACAAGTTACTATACAAGATTACCATCCCCAAAGCACATAGTCATTAGGCTATCCAAGGTCAATGTGAAAGAAAACATCTTAGAGGCAGCTAGAGAAAAGGGTCATGTTACCTATAAAGGGAAACACATCAGACTAATGGACTTCTCAGCAGAAACCTTAACAGTCAGAGATTGGGGCCCATTTTTAGCATTCTTAAAGAGAAATGTCAGCCAAAATTTCATATCTTACCAAACTAAGCTTCATAAGCAAAGAAGAAAGTCTTTCCCAGACAAGCAATTGCTAAAGGACTTCATCACCCCAAGACCAGCCCTAAAAGAGATGCTTAAGGGAGGTCTAAACATGGTAACAAAAGACTGACACTATCATGAAAGCACATAGCCAATGGACCCCATAAAGCAACCACATAATCAAGACAAACTAGCTAATAACACTATGACAGGAATAAAACCTCACATATCAACATTAGCGTTTAATGTAAATGCCCTAAATACCATACTTAAAAGATATAGGGTAGCAAATTTGATAAAAACACAAGACACAAGATCTGTCTGGTCTCTTCAAGAGACCCATCTCACAGGTAATGATAGCCATAGGCTCACAGTAAAGACATGGAAAGAAAGACTGATCATGCAAATGCTAAACAAACAAACAAAAAAAAACAGGGGTTGCTATTCTTGTATAGGATAAAATAGACTTTAAACCAGCAACAATAAAAAGGGCATTATATAATGATAAAGAGTTCAATTCAGGAAAATTTAACTACTCTAAATATATATGCACCCAACATTGGAGCACCCAGACTTATAAAGCACAGACTTCTATACCTAACAAAAGAAGTTGGCAGCCATACGATAATAGTGTGGGACATCAACACCGCATTGACATCTTCAGACAGATCATTCACACCCAGAAAAACTAAAAAAATTCCAGACTTTAATTCAACATTTAACCAATTGTACCTAATAGACATCTACAGAATACTCCATCCAACAACCACAGAATATACGTTCTTATCTGCAATCTTCTCATCTAAAATTGACCACACACTCAGTCATAAAGCAAGTCTTAAAATCAAAAATATCAATATTAAGCATCTTCTCACACCACAGTGAAATAAAAATAGAAATTAATATCAAAAGGAACTCTCAAAATGACACAAATATATGGAAACAAAACAACTTCTGAATTACTTTTGGGTACATGATGAAATGAAGGCACAAATAAAATTCTTTAAAACAAATGAAAACAGAGGCATAACATACCATAACCTCTAGGATACAGCAAAAGCAGTGTTAAGAGGAAAGTTTATAGCATTAAACACCTGCATCAAGAAGACAGATACCACATTAAAAACCTAACCTTGCACCTAAAACTAGAAAAACAAGGACAAACCAAACCCAAAGCTAGCAGAAGAAAAGAAATAACTAAAATCAGAGCAAAACTAAATGAAATTGAGGCCCCAGAAAATGATACAAAGGGTCAATGAAATTAAAAGGTGGTTCTTTGAAAGGATAAACAAGATTGATAGACCACTAGCTAGAATAATAAAGAGAAAATCTAAGCAAAATAAAAAATAACAAAGGTAATTTCACAACTGAACCCAGAGAAATACAGAAGGATCTCAGAAACGATTATGAACATTTCTATGCACACAGATTAGAAAATCTAGAAGAAATGGGTAAATTCCTGGAAACACACAACTTCCCAAGATTGAGCCAAGGAGGAACAAATCTTGAACAAACCAATACTGAGTTCTGAAATTAGTAATAAAAAAAATCCTGCTGACCAAAAAAAATCCCCGGACAAGATGGATTTGCAGCTGAATTCTACCAGACATGCAAAGAAGAGCTGATACCAATACTTCTGAAGCTATTTCAAAAAATCAAGGAGGAGGGACTCCTCTCTAACTCAGTCTATGAAAGCAGTAGCATCCTGATACCCAAATCTGGCAAAGATACAACATAAAAAGAAAACTATTGACCAACATCCCTGATAAACATAGATGCAAAAATCTCAACAAAATACTAACATCAAAAAAGGAGCACATCAAAAAGTTAATTCACGATCAAGTGGGCTTTATTCCTGTGATGGAAGGATGGTTCAATATATGCAAATCAACAAATGTGATTCATCATATAAATAGAATTAAAAACAAAAGCCATATGATCATCTCAATAGATGCAGAAAAAGTATTCAATAAAATCCAACACCCCTTCATGATAAAAACCCTCAACAGACTACATCTTAAGGAACATACCTCAAAATAATAAGAGCCATCTATAAGAAATCCACAGCCAACATCATACTGAACAGGCAAAAGCTGGAAGTATTTTCCTTAAGAACTGGAACAAGACAAGGATGCCCACTCTCACCACTCCTATTCAACATAATACTGCAAATCCTATCCAGAGCAATCAGGCAAAAAGAAAAAAAAAGCATCCACATAGGAAAAGAGGAAGTCAAGTTATTTCTCTTCACTGACAATAATAGTTCTATACCTAGAAAACCCTAAAGATTCTGCCAAAAGACTCAGACTTGATAAACAATTTCAGTAAATTCTCAAGATACAAAATCAATGTGCAAAAATCTGTATTTCTATACACCAATAACATTTAAGCTGATAGCCAAATCAAGAACACAATCCCATTTACAACAGCCACACACACACATACAAAATACCTAGAGATACACCTAACCATGCAGGTAAAAGATCTCTAAGGAGGACTACAAAACATTGCTGAAATAATCATAGATGACACAAAGAAATGGAAAAGCATTCCACACTCCTGGGTTGGAAGAACGAATATAGTTAAAATGTCCATACTGCCCTAAGCAATCTACAGATCCAATGCGACTCCTATTAAATTACCAACATCATTTTTCATAGAGTTAGGAAAAACTAAAGTTCATATGGAACCAAAAAAGAGCCTGAATAGCCAAGGCAACCCTAAGCAAAAGGAAGAAAGCTGCAGGCATCACATTCCCGACTTCAAATTATACTATAAGGCTACAGTCACCAAAACAGCATGGTACTGATGCAAAAATAAACACATAGGCTAATGAAATAGAATAGAGATCCCTGAAGTAAAGCTGCACACCTACAACCAACTGATGTTTGACAAAATTGAAAAAAAAAAACAATGGAGAAAGGACTGCACTCAATAAATGGTGCTGGGACAGCTGACTAGGCATATACAGAAGAATAAAGCTGGACCCCTACGTTTCACCATACAAATTTAACTCAACATGGATTAATGACTTAAATGTAAGACTTCAAACTAAAAAAATTCTAGAAGAAAACCTAGGAAATATTCTTCTAGACATTGGCCTAGGCAAATAATTTATGATGAAGACCCCAAAAGCAAATGCAACAAAATAAAAAAGAGATAAGTGAGACTTAATGAAACTAAAGAGCTTCTGCACAGCAAAGGAAACTATCAACAGGGTAAAGAGACAACCTACAGAATGGGAAAAAATATTTGCAAACTATTTGCAAACTATGCATCTGACAAAGGACTAATATCTAGAATCTGTAAGGAACTTAAATGAACCAACAAGGAAAAAACAAACCCATTCAAAAGTGGGCAAAGGACATGAACAGATATTTTTCAAAAAAAGACATATATGTGGGCAAGAAACATATGAAAATATGTTCAGCATCACTAATCATCAGAGGAATGCTAATCAAAACCACAATGAGATACCATCTCACACCAGTCAGGATGGCTATTATTAAAAAGTAAAATAATGGGTAGCTGGCAAGGTTGCAGTGAAGAAGGAATGCTTATACACTGTTTGTGGGAGTGTAAATTAGTTCAACCATTGTGGAAAGCAGTGTGGTGATTCCTTGAAAAACCAAAAGCAGAACTACCATTCCACCCAGCAATCCCATTACTGAGTGTATATCCAAAAGAAAAATCATTTTACCAAGAAGACACATGCAATCATATGTTCATCATAGCACCATTCGCAATAGCAAAGAGATGGAACCAAGCCAGGTGCTCATCAATGGTGGATTGGATAAAGCAAATGTGGTATATATACACCATGGAATACTATGCAGCCATAAAAAAAGAACAAAATCATGTCCTTTTCAGAACATAGATGCAGCTGGAGGTTGTTATCCTAAGTAAATTAACACAGAAACAGAAAACCAAGTTTCACATGTTCTCACTTATAAGTGGAAGTTAAATTTGGAGTTCACATGGACATACAGATGGGAACCATAGACACTAGGGATTCCAAAAGGAGGGAGTAGGGCAAGGATTGAAAAACTTTCTATTAAATACTATGTTCACTACCATGGTGATAGATTTAATAGAAGCCTAAACCTCAGCATCACACAATATACCCTTGTAACAAACCCTGCACAGGTACCCCCTGAATCTAAAAGAAAAATGGAAATTAAAAGCCTCAAAAGTCCATAGTTTATGGTACATTTTTTTGTGTTGGATTCTATGAGCTTTGACAAATGTATAATATATCCTCTATTATAGTATCATACAGAATAGTTTCACTGCCTTAAAATGAACCTGAGTTCCATCTATTCATCCCTGAATCTATCAATCACTAGTCTTTTTATTGTCTCCATAGTTTTGTCTTTCCCAGAAGGTCATACGTTTTGAATTATACAACCACTTGTTTTTTAAAAATTGTTGGAACACAGTCATATCCATTCATTTATGTATTGCCTATGGCTGCTTTTGCAGTACAAGGAAGTTGGGTAGTTGCTACAAAGACTGGTCCACAGAGCCAAAAAATACTATCTGGCCTCTGTCAGGAACTTTGCTCACCAGCAAACTTGTGAAAGTGGCAGCCCAATTGCTAAAATGTTCTCTAGGCTGATTTGAGAGAATGTTCTAGTAGAGGGGAACACCCTGGCAAGAACAATCATTTGGCCACTTGAAAAGCAGGTATGGGTTGATTTGCAGGAAAATGCAGAGGAGGGCGATAGAGTTGGTTGGCTGGCACTAAATTGCATTGACCCACTAGAGAGAGATAATAAAAAAAGATGAGGTTGTTAACAATTAAAAACTAAGTGTGAAGGCCAGAGGGCTTCTTTAGAAGCTTCCAAAAAGTCCGTTATCTCCCAAAGTGAAAGAACAAAAGTGGAAGACCCAAACCTTGATTTAATAGAGTTGTCAAGATGCAAAGCTGATGGAATTCTTAACTGAGGAAGGTCTGTTGTACCAAGGTGAGAACCTCATTGGACAAACCTGGGATGCTTAATATGAGATGGAACTATGTGATTCTCCGTATTCCTCTGAACCCTTAAATACTACAGATGTGGCCCATCCTTCCCTCCCCTATTAGGAAATAGTCACCTCTTATTCCTTGTGATGGTTAATTTTAGGTGTGAACTGAATTAAAGGATACCAAGATAGCTGGTAAAGCATTATTTTTGGGTACATCTGTGAGGGTGTCTCTGAAAGAGATTGGCATTTGAATCAGTGGACTCAGGAAGACCCAGTCTCATCCACTGTGCATAGGCACCATTCAATCAGCTAATGGCCTGGATAGAACAAAAAGGCAGAGGAAAGATGAATTTACCCTCTTTTTTCTGAAGTTGGAACACCCTTCTTCTCCTGCCCTTGTACATCAGAACACTAGATTCTCTAGACTTTGGACTCCACATTCCCCAGTTCTCAGGCATTCAGATGTGGACTGAAAGTTACACCATCAGGGCTGGGAGCGGTGGCTCACACCTGTAATCCCAGCACTTTGGGAGGCCGAGATGGGCAGATCACGAGGTCAGGAGATCGAGACCATCCTGGCTAGCACGGTGAAACCCCATCTCTACTAAAAATACAAAAACATTAGCCAAGCATGGTGGCAGGCACCTGTAGTCCCAGCTACTCAGGAGGCTGAGGCAGGAGAATGGCGTGAACCCAGGAGGCAGAGCTTGCAGTAAGCCAAGATTCTGCCACTGCACTCCAGCCTCTGTGACAGAGCAAGACTCCTTCTCAAAAAAAAAAGAAAAGAAAAAAAAAAAGAAAAGAAATTTACACCATCAGCTTCCCTGGTTCTGAGCTCTTTACACTGGGACTGAGCAACACTACCAGCATCCTAGTATCTCCAGCTTGCAGATGGCCTGAATAGGACTTCCCAGCCACCATAACCATGTGAGCCCATTTTCCCAATAAATCTCCTATTTATCCATTTGTCCATCTATCCATCTACCCATTTATCCTATTGGCCTGTCTCTCTGGAGGACCCTAATACACTTCTGCTTCCCCCCTTCAGTGGCCTCTTCTCCATAAGGTAATAGGGGCTCTACCTCATGATCAGCCCCCTACCTGTTCTACTGATAGCCAGGCTGATAGCTGGTGTGAAGTCATAGCATAATCAGCCATGGACATATTGGGCCTGATCAGGTAAGACAGCTTACTCCCAAATAAACTGCAAGAATTGGTTAGCATGAACTGGCAGAGGCCAGGAGAATAACCATGGATTTGGATTTTGAATGTCTAGATTAAGGGGAGACAGCACATAAGACAAGTGGAGGGAGAGTTTGTTGATTTGAGGGTACCCCTTTAGCATACTGGATTTAACATCCTGGCAAAGACCTCAGGGTTTCAGGCAAACTTACCATTATAAGGGCCCCTAGAAGCCTAGAAAATGCAAGTGCCCATGCTGAACCAAGCTGAAACACCTTTGCAATGACAGGAGGGGAGAAACTAAATAGCCCAAGGATTCGGGCATACCAGATTAAATATATTTTGTGATGACTAAAGACGCACTGTAGGATTATGTTCTGTGGGAAACACACAAGGCAGCCATCTGCCAAGGCCATTAAGAATGCACTGGCATGCCAGGAATCAGCATCAAGAAATTCAGCCGTCACTCCCCCCAGCAGGCCAGTTACAGATAGTAGTAAGTGCAGTTACAGATCTTGCCGAATTGCTAACAATGTGGTGGTGGGGTCCCTGAAGCCAAAAAGGCAGGGTGGCAGCCCTCAATCACTGGAAGCCAGAGTGTCATGATTATCATAATGCCAGCTAAGGTTGGAATGGCAGCCAACCATCTGGCATACCTGCAGATAGTTATGGAGGCGTATAACAGAACACAGCATTTGTAGAAATGTATGAGAAATTGAGGTTATTGATTAATACTTCAATGAGAAAAAAGAATGTGCAAAAGGGCTGAGAGTAGTTACTCTAATAAAGTCATAATCCCTCACCCTATCTCCAGATTGAGCCAAATGACTCTGCCAGTTATTGTTTGCTAACCTTTGTCATCTGCCACCCCAGAAATGGCATGTGTTGCGTATAAAAAGGACCACAGTGGCAGAGTTGGAGGCGATGCATGGGCCCAACAATGTGGACTCACACTTACCAAGAACAATCTAGTTACTGCTCCTTCTAGATATCCAACCTGTTAGCAACAGAGACCAATACTGAGTCCCTGATATTGTGCTACTTTTCTGAGCCACTTAGAACCAAATTAACTAAAACCCTTCCATTCCAGAAAGACTAGTGACTCATTCTCATAGGAGCAGACATTCCTGTCATGGGTTTGCCTTTTTTTGCCCTTAGCACGTCATTCAGCACCACTATTCAGGGGATTACAAAATGCCTAATTCATACAGTACAGCATCTGACCAAGGCCTCTTATTACAGTGAAGGAGGCATGGTCATGGACCCCTGACCATGGGATCCCTTGATCATATCACAAACCACACCATTTAAAAGCACTGGTCCCATAGAGCTTTGGAAAGGCCTGCTGAAGGCAGAGCTGAAGCTGAAGCTGCAGCTCATGTGGAGTGTCTTTCCCCCGAATGTACTGCATGAACTGTGGAGAGACCTATCAATGGTACTGTGACTCCAACAGGGAGCACATTTGGACCAAGAAGCAAGGATTGGAAGCAGGAGTGGCTTTACTCATCATCATCTCCAACATCCCACTAAGGGAACACTGTGCTTCTCACCCCCACAAATCTGGGCTCTGCAAGGTTAGAGGTCCTGGTCTCCAAACTAGAAACACTCTTGCTTGGTACTGGTACCACAGGGTCCTAGTGAACTGTAAACTATGATCACCACCAGAGCACAGACTGTCCTTGGAATGATGCTCCAGTTGCTGACAATGGTAGCTGGCTTGATAAAATGCACTTTATTGGCTACTTTGCTTCCCTGTCTCCCTTTCCCAGTCTCCTAACAGAGTTCCCTCTATCTCTCAGGTAAATTACTTGAGTTCTTGCCTTGGGTTCTCAGGGAACCCAAACTAAGGCACAGGTCTGGGAGGCATAAGAGATACAGCAATAATTCTTGTTCCCCTTTGGGAGTAGTTTTTGTCTGACTACAATCATTTCAAATACTAGCAAATCTAACAAATCTATACTCCATGAACCCTGAAACAAGAATTTCCCAGTTCTTTTTTTCTTTTCTAAAAAAATAGATTTAGGAAGTACAACTGCAGTTTTGTTACTTGGATATATTGTGCAGTGGTAAAGTCTGGGCTTTAAGTGCAGTCATCACCCACAGTATACATTGTACTTATTAAGTAGTTTCTCATCCCTTCCCCTGATCTTCCCACCCTTTCAAATATCCAATGTCTATTGTTCCATTCAAAAGTAGACAAATGGGACTTAATTAAAAACTGCTGCCTGGCAAAAGAAATAATAGAGTGAACAGAAACCTGAAGAATGGGAGAAAATATTTGCAAACTACACGTCTGACAAAGGACTAATATCGAGAATCTACAAGGAACCCTTGTAACTCCTGGAGCACAATGGCATGACGGTGGAACATTCTTGCAGCTCTGGGAAGTTGTACATTGAAATGCTTTCAAGTATGGTGGGCCTACATCTCCTTACAAGGGTCATAAGCACTCTGCCAAGAACAAGGATGAAAACAAAAATATGCAATTATAAAACACAACATCACAATCCTATGCGGTGCATATTCTTGGACTGATGAAAGGACTCATGGTCAGGCAGGATCCATCAGGCACCACTTCAGTGTTACCTTAATATGACATCCACATCCTGAGTGGTGACAGACTGTCCTCTCTGGATCTTCTCCAGTAGAATCTGATTGTCCCCTCACAGGTGATGAAACTTTCATCATCTTCTACCCCAGGGGTCCCAAACTCATACCTACCGGATCCCATCAAGTAATGTGAGTAAGTGACATCTCAGTGAGTGAGGCTGTGAGTTATGGGGACCATTGGGAACTGGAAGAAACATACTCCTTGGGGCAGCTGCTGTTTCTCACCATTGAATTTCTGCAATGAGGATTTTTTGAAAGAAGCCAGAAAGCCACACTGTCTGTGAAATTTTCAGATTAAAAAAAGAAATTCTCTGTGGGCCAAACCCAACACATCTGTAGACCAGATCTGTCCCACTCATCACTGTTGTACAACCTTTCTGTTCCACAATTTATGAAATACATTTGTATTCTTCACCATTTGCAAAAAGCCCTGGGAGGTCTTTTCATTTTCCAGAATAGGAAATTAAGCCTCTGAATAAGTGGTCTCCTGATCATCACTTAGCTGTGAATGGGACAGCTAGAGCTCAAGCCTATCTTTCTGTCCTAACTGTTGTATAATTGAAGGTCCTTGTACTTTCAATTACACAAGTTTCCTTCCCTTCTACAGGGGTATGGACTATATGAGCCAAGAATAATGTGCTAAAGGTTTGGCACTGCTTTCAGAAAAGGTCTGTTTATCATGAGCAGTTGGTACTACTCCAGTTAGAAATGGCTGAAAGAAGCTGTAGGGCTTCTGTGTGGAGGAGAAAAGAAAGTTCAGATTCTAGTTAATCAGGTCTATAAAAATGGCTCAACATGGTAATTGCCCTGTTCAAGGCCTGATCAAAGTGGCTCTGGAGGTCCTTGGAAAGTGAGGGATGTAGGTCTTTAATTAAAACTCCTTAGTTTTTTCACAAAATGTACAATTATTACATGGAAAAGTCCTGCAACTAAGACATGAGTGCCAGGATTCTGTATCACTTTACAAATGAGCCATCCCAAGTGGGGTTCCAACACCCAGGAGAAAGCCACACCCTGACACTCCTCCATTCTTCCTCTTTGGGCAGTTACTCTGTTGGTTCAGGTTCTCTAATGATCAGACACCAGGATGGAATAGACATGCATGGTTTGGGGAGATGCCTTTGAAATATAGAGGAGGAAGGAGCAGTTGCAGGCAGGGAGAGCCTTCAAACCATCATGCTGATCTGACACATGTGAAAGGACAGAGCAAAGGAAGAAGTTTTGGGCATGAAGAGCCTCATATTGCAGTGCAGTTTGACAAAGTCCTGACCAGGCTGATGAGGAGTCCCCGAGGCAAAGCTGCCTGTTGGATGAGACCTGCATCAGGCAGGCAGGATGGGTCTAGCTTTAGCAGTCCTGCTGTGCTCTGTCATTGCCTGGGCTCCCACTGATCAGTGAATGCCATGCTAGATCCAAAGGAGCAGCACTGAGGTTGCTGGTCAGCTATGCTCTCTGCAGCTGGTTTCTGGATGGGACATCTGAGTGGGACATTTCCATGACCACCACATTCTCCTTGCCTGATTACAACCCAGGTGACCTCACAACACAGCTAGAGCTTGCTTTCAAAGTGAGCAAGGAGGTTTGGTGGAACCTCGTAAATAATCATTTTCTTTCTTGCCTGAGTCCTTAAACAATAGAGCCACAAAACAAAAATCAGCAGATGGTGGCTAACATCGCCTCTTTCCTACTGATAAACCAGACATTGGAGAATGTGACTTATATCTGCAGACAAGTGGGCTTCTCAAAACTAAGCCACAGCACTAGACAGGTAGACAGCCAGTCCAGTAACACTAACCACTATAGGACTCTCTAACTCATGCATTGTCTATGGAAAACTGATAGCATGCAGAAATGGGGAAGAACATGTGATTCCTGTGTGCAGCCCCTCTCCTGAAAGCAGAGAGGAACAAGCTGGGCTACACATACCCAGTTTACTCTTTCAGGGAGGAGGGAATGAGTGGGGAGAGAAAAGCCAAGACTATTTTAGTTACTGGAGCTACCTCTACAAGGAAGGGAAAATTAGGAGTGAAAGAAGAATTGCTCTCTTTCTCATTTTCTAGTTTGAGTCCCTTCCAAAAAGTTGGAGTTGTGTGTAGGAGGTTGATATATGGTCCCAGTTGGCACAAGTGAGGGAGTTGGGAGAGTGAGATAGGAAAGTTGTTATAGATTGATTCTAGAAGCAGGTGCTATGCAGACTTTAGGGTGCAAGATGTTTTTTAGGGATTAACATCTGTGAAAGGAAGGAGGAAGAAGGAGGATTGGGCAGTCAAACCATGACACAGCCCTGACAAAACCTTGGCCAATCTGGCAGTGCACCCTGGAGCAAGTATTCCCCATCAGCACCATCCTGCATGGGACCAAAATGACTACACCTTTGTACCCTCATCTCATGTTGTCACCAGATGACGGCTGCCCAGGAAGGGCATTACCTTAGGTAAGGCAACTGTCAGACTCAGGCAGACCCTGAGGGAGCTGACAGCTGGGGCAGCTGGTCACATTCCTCGGATCTGTATGGTGCATCTCCTTGTCTACCATGGAATGAAAGACAATACAGTGCATGTTGAGAAGGATACTGCTGATGGCAACTAAAGTTTAATTCCCACTGGGACTCTCTAAGCATCTGCTGAGGATATTGCTCAGAATTGCCTTACCAAGAGATGGGGAAGCTGGACTGTTTCTCTACTTATTCCCATTCATTATTGGTTGAGGGTTACCTCTGGGTGCATTAAATCCCTGGCTCTTCCAGTCTTCTCTGTATACAAATGAAGCAAGCATGTGTAGCACCAGAGGAAATCCTCAAGTGGAGAAGTTCAGATAGATGCTTAAAGTAGGAGGCTACCACTGCAGCTGAAGACCAGCTCAGAGGTGTCTCAGGAGCACATAGGGTAGAAATGACATCATCTCCATGCCCCTAACTATGCCTAGCAGTGTCATATGTCCCAAGATAAAATTAAGTAGAAATTCAGAGATTTTGCTACCTTTTGGGGTTGTTACCAGTGGGCATATGGTTCTGTGACTGGTCCAGTTCTAGAAAATGTGGGCTCTAATACTCATTTAAGAAGTAGAAGAATAGGTTGGGCATCGTGGCTCACTCCTGTAATCCCAACACTTTGGGAGGCCGAGGAGGGTGGATCACCTGAGTCAGGAGTTTGAGACAAGCATGGCCAATGTGGCGAAACCCCATCTCTACTAAAAATACAAAAATTAGCCGGGCATGTTGGCAGGTGTGTATAATCCCAGCTACTCAGGAGGCTGAGGCAGGAGAGTCACTTGAATCTGGGAGGCAGAGGTTGCAGTGAGCCGAGATCGTGCCATTGCACTCCAGCCTGGCCAACAAAAGTAAAACTCTATCTAAAAAAAAAAAGAAAGAAAAAACAAAGAAGTGGAAGAACAGAGTTATAATAATGACTGATAGTACTGTGAGCTATATGGCACATTAATCCCATTGGGGGCAGAAGTCAAGTTACATTTAAAACAATCTGACTTTTATTATTATTATTATTATTATTATACTTTAAGTTTTAGGGTAAATGTGCACAATGTGCAGGTTTGTTACATATGTACACATGTGACATATTGGTGTGCTGCACCCATTAACTCGTCATTTAGCATTAGGTATATCTCCTAATGCTATCCCTCCCCCCTCCCCCCACCCCACAACAGTCCCCAGAGTGTGATGTTCCCCTTCCTGTGTCCATGTGTGCTCATTGTTCAATTCCCACCTATGAGTGAGAACATGCGGTGTTTGGTTTTTTGTCCTTGTGATAGTTTGCTGAGAATGATGGTTTCCAGTTTCATCCATGTCCCTACAAAGGATGTGAACTCATCATTTTTTATGGCTGCATAGTATTCCATGGTGTATGTGTGCCACATTTTCTTAATCCAGTCTATCGTTTTTGGACATTTGGGTTGGTTCCAAGTCTTTGCTATTGTGAATAGTGCCACAATAAACATACGTGTGCATGTGTCTTTATAGCAGCATGATTTATAATCCTTTGGGAATGTACCTAGTAATGGGATGGCCGGATCAAATGATATTTCTAGTTCAAGATCCCTAAGGAATCACCACACTGACTTCCACAATGGTTGAACTAGTTTACAGTCCCACCAACAGTGTAAAAGTGTTCCTATTTCTCCACATCCTCTCCAGCACCTGTTGTTTTCTGACTTTTTAGTGATTGCCATTCTAACAGGTGTGAGATGGTATCTCATTGTGGTTTTGATTTGCATTTCTCTGATGGCCAGTGATGGTGAGCATTTTTTCATGTGTTTTTTGGCTGCATAAATGTCTTCTTTTGAGAAGTGTCTGTTCATATCCTTTGCCCACTTTTTGATGGGGTTGTTTGTTTTTTTCTTGTAAATTTGTTTGAGTTCATTGTAGATTCTGGATATTAGCCCTTTGTCAGATGAGTAGGTTGTGAAAATTTTCTCCCATTCTGTAGGTTGCCTGTTCACTCCAATGGTAGTTTCTTTTGCTGTGCAGAAGCTCTTTAGTTTAATTAGATCCCATTTGTCAATTTTGGCTTTTGTTGCCATTGCTTTTGGTGTTTTAGACATGAAGTCCTTGCCCATGCCTATGTCCTGAATGGTATTGCCTAGGTTTTCTTCTAGGGTTTTTATGGTTTTAGGTCTAACATGTAAGTCTTTAATCCATCTTGAATTAATTTTTGTATAAGGTATAAGGAAGGGATCCAGTTTCAGCTTTCTATATATGGCTAGCCAGTTTTCCCAGTACCATTTATTAAATAGGGAATCCTTTCCCCATTTCTTGTTTTTGTCAGGTTTGTCAAAGATCAGATGGTTGTAGATATGCAGCATTATTTCTGAGGGCTCTGTTCTGTTCCATTGATCTATATCTCTGTTTTGGTACCAGTATCATGCTGTTTTGGTTACTGTAGCCTTGTAGTATAGTTTGAAGTCAGGTAGCGTGATGCCTCCAGCTGTGTTCTTTTGGCTTAGGATTGACTTGGTGATGCGGGCTCTTTTTTGGTTCCATATGAACTTTAAAGTAGTTTTTTGAATCTGACTTTCAATAGGCGTATAGAGTCTACTCTGTAAGAATAAATGTTTGGCTTTGGGAGATGATTGAGCTTCTTCCAAGTCATGCAGTAGTTCAATGTTAACCATTCTGCACCACACACAGTGAAGACACCTTGGAAAGGGACTATAATTGTAGTGCCCTAGCTCACTAGGGGTTGTCCTGCTGAAGCTGACTCCTCTTTCAACCTTGTCATTTTTGATGTGATCTACAGAAATGAAAGTTACACTGTGAATGTCTGTAGACAGTTTTCTATGAGCTAAACTACCTGTACGGCTCACAATTCCTAAGTCTAAGCCTTTAGAATTTCTACCCTTGTTTAATATAAGTATTTAGTGATTTCTGGCCTAGAGCTAATGCCAGCAGGACTGCTGTTTTCCCTAGTGTTTCAAAGGGAGCTATTCTTTGCTTGTATGAAGTCAGGGCAGCATGGGTCCATGGAGTGGGAAGTTCCAAGAGCTGGCTTGGGAGGCAGACTCTGAAATGTTTCTGTGTTTTGTCTAGAAAGCAGTGTCTTCTGGACTGTTCTCAGTGTTCCCCTGCCCTGCAGTGTTAGTAATGCATAAACCATCTGTTCTCTCCCTCAGATAGCCTGTGCTTCCCAGGAAGCTGACCATTTCCTCTCCTGCATGAGGAGAACATGGCTCAATTTGGAATTACTTCTTCCTTTTTAGAATATGCACTTCCAGCAGCCTGTGTGATGTAATTTGGCTAGGAGTAAAGATACTTACAAATTGCAACTGAATGTTTTTGTCTTTAGAAAACCGTATATTATATAATAAAATGAACCTGGGAAAGGCAATAGTGTTCTAGCTGTCATACCTAAAATATGAATATGACAGGAACAGAATTAAAATATATTCTGTTTTAAACAAATATAGCTAATTTGTTTTAGCAAATATAGCTTAAACAAAAAGACTGTTTCCAAACTGCTCAATCAAAAGAACATTTCAACTCTGTGAGATGAATGCAAAAATAACAAAAAAGTTCATCAAAAACCTTCTGTCTAGTTTTTATGTGACAGCCTATTTACCCCCACAACTTGTGAAAAGGATTTTATCAGTGTCCACAGAGGTCTTATATCCCACCTACCCAACCTGTCAAAAAGCACCTGGATCCTAGACCTTACAAGGCAGGAAGGATAAAAAATAAAGAAGAAATATTTTACTTGAAATTTGAAGCATGTCTGCATCCCATCCTTTCCATTTCAGAAAATGGCATCATAATTTTCCCTTGGTCCTCATAACCAATTTATTAGCAAGTCCTGTAGCCTCTAACTCAAATGTATCTGGAATTAGCCCATTCCTTTCTCTCACTGTAACCTTTATCACCTAAGCACCCTTATTACTCCCTAACTGTTCTCTTTGAATCCACTACTATTTCTCTCAAATAATTCTTTCAAAGTGGCCATGATAATATTTTCTTAGAAACTTAAATTTATTCATTCAATTTCTCTAATTAGGACACGTCATTGACTTCCCATTGCCTTTAGAATTAAATGCAAACTTATTGTATACTATAAAACCCCACATGATCTGATCCTTACCTGCTTCTCAACTTCCTGTCATTTCATTTCTCCCTCCCTCCCACAATTCCAGCCACGGTGAACCTTGTCTTAGATTGGGTTTCCCTGAAAGCAGACCATGAGACAAGAATTTGGATGCTCTAGTTTATTTTGGAGGTGATCTGGGCAGCAGAGGTTGCAGTGAGCCTCTCTGTCTCACAGAGACAGAGAAGAGAGCAAGACCAAAAAAAGTACTTTAATTAGTGGGTTACTACAATGGGTAAATGGGGCTCCGTCCCCCTGGAGACCCTTAAAGGACCATATGGAACACACTGTATTATCGAGGTGCAAGGAAATGAGTATTTATTCATCAACTATGAGTCTTTGTTGGTTGAGTGTTACTCCTGAGAATACTGACTCCCTGATACTTCTAGTCTTCCCCATATTGGAACCAACCTTGCTCCCATGACAATAGAATGAAGGGCCATACCCTGAATTTGCTGTGGAGCCCTCTCTTTCTCTTGTTCCTTCCATGGAATGTAGCTTTCTGGATCTCCCAACAAATGAATCAGAGTAATATTCCCAAACGTGGCTTCTTGGAAATCCACAGAGGCCTACCAAGTGCTCTGCATCTTTCTTGGTGGTATGAGGAGAGGATGTGCCAGCATGCTTCAGACCACTGGATCCCTAAAGACTTAATTGATGTGGTAGGGACTTGATCTCTTGTAGAGTTTCTCTCTCACCATCCTAGTTTGCTTGTTTCAGGCTGTCCTGGGTACTTGCCATTCCCTGCTCTTCAAGTCTAATTAACCTGATGTCATCAGTTTAGTGGATCAGTGTGATGTTATGGACTGACCAGATAATCAAGATTTCTTCAGATATATTGTGACAGAGAGTATGGGGCAAGATCATGAATGCACAATTCTTTTCATTCCAAGTGAATTCAAACTACCCTGATCCTCCTTTCTGTTAAGAATTGAAAAGCATGCAGTGAATCAATAAACACACACCTAGTGCCACATACTAGCTGGAACAATTGATCTGTTCTAGTAAGAATATCATATCTGGCACAATAGCTTGGTTAGGTTTACATTAGTCTACCATCATCCACCAGGATATAAATAGTTTTTTCAGGGTGTAAATGGTGATTTGATATAGGAATATGATAGAGACCTAACATACAGGTGGAAGTGGAAGCTCTAGTTGGTGCAGTGACCCGGGCACTTCAGGGGTGTTGGGGAAAGAATGACAAACATTCATTCCACAATAATTATAGCTGCTAAGTGCCACTGACTTATTAAAAAGAAAAGAAAATGACAGACTAGGATGTAATAACCAATGATTTAAAGAAAGATGCAAGAGCCACATGCCCTCTTTGACAACATTTGAACAGACCCATATGTCTGCAGCTGGAGGACAGACATAGCTGAATAGGATTAGAACTAGGCTGAGGCACCTAGGGCACAAAATTTTAGAAGGCACTTAGGCCCAGAGTTATGACAGTGCATGGTCAGTAACGTGTGTGACCGTGAGGATGGGCCCTTCCTTAAACTTTGTACCCTAGGTGGTTCATGTGCTGCATCCTTGTTCTGGACCTACAGCCAAAGATCAGGCACAGGAGTTAACTTGAATAGAAACAATTTCAGAGAAGGCTGGATTGCCAGCCTAGCTGAGAATTCTGCACTAAAGTTCTGATAATGGGAATATCTGGGGAGAGGGACTTGAGAACCTTGAATCTCCTGATCCCTCTAGTCCCTTTAAGCTTGCAAAAGTAGCTCACACCCCGTGTTCAAAGACAGAGCTCCCTTTATTCCTTGAAGACTATGCAGAAGCCTCACATGAGACACACATCTTATAAGACACTTCTCTTCCTCAGTGCAAGTGAGGCTAGGTGCACCCACCTCATCTCCTGTCCACCAGACCCATAGTTAGGGTCAAATCTCAGCAGAACCTTCTTAGGGAAGTGCTAGGCCTGTCGAGGCAGGTGAGGATGCCACAGGAGCTACAGAACCTGGCTAACATTCAGGCAGGAGCCAGGAGAGAGGGCCTGGAAATGGATCTCAAGGGTGCTGGCATAAATCTGGATGTGGGGGTGTTTGTTAAAATGAGAGCACTCCCCCGGACATAGGATTTAATGCCCTGGAAAGGACCCTAAGTGATAGTGCTGGGATGGCTTTTGGAAGCTTGGAAAAAGTGATATCCCATATTAAATGAAGTAGAGACTCCAGAGCTGCCTAGACAGGCTATTGAGCAGGGGATTGTGCTAATATGGATCTACCGCATACGACCTGAGACCACAACCAACTTTATACGAGCTGATCATGTTCCCCTGCAGGGCCTGGAGGACATTCTTTTTACCAAGGCAATAATGAATGTGCTGGTGACGGGACACCAGCATTGACAACAAGCTGTCCTCTGTGAGCTGGAACTGACAGTAGGAGATGTCATTATGGAATTGTGCTTTCTGAAAGAAATGTGGGTAATGATATCCCAGAAAAGCAGGGACCAAGAACCTTCAGAACAAGGTGGGCATAATGACCACGATGGGGAGTGAGGTCAGGTGACTCAGGGAGGCCTGACCCCTAGCGACTATGGAGATTGCTAAAAAAAAAAAAAAAAAAAAACATGGTGTTTCTATGGGCAAGGGAGGACAAACACTGGATGCTCCTTAATATAGATAATAAAGAACAATCAGGAACACATGGGTAAAAATTTGATATCAGCTACCCCAGTAGGAAATCAGGATCTCTTTGCCACTCTTTTCATCATTTAATATTTTGGGGTCACTTGTACCCTGGTTAACTTAGGAGTTGGGTTTGTCTCCCCAAATAATAAGGGTTTTTTCCCTTGTATCAGGAATATGCAGTTGCTCCCAGATGAGCCCTCTTATGTTTCAATGGGTCCACATGCCAACAAGTGGGTCCTTTCCAGGTTGCCTTGGTGCTGCCAATCAACTTTCCTTTGCAGACTTTCCTACTCTATGAAACTAATTCTAATTCTCCAATAGGTTAGAGGCACATTTGCTTATCTGCTGTTCTCCATAAGTCTTTGTGCATATAGAAAATGCTTAGGGTGAAAATATATGGGGTAGAGACCATGGCTATGGAATATAAATGAAATCTTTAGTATTTAGTGATTTAAGCAAGGTTCCTTGTAGAAACTTTCAGTCTGACTGCATTACATCTGTCTTTTGGTGTTTAACATGTGTTCTTTTTGATGAGGATGTGGCCCCTGTGATTGGGGAAGGGGTGGCAATGATTGACGCACAAGGATGACTGTACAACCAACAGTTGACAGATCATCATCTGAGCAGACTTGTATAATCCAAAATTTGGGGTCATTCCCTTTGTTTTTCTTACCAGAAAGTGAATTAGGCTTCCTGCTAACTGGTACCTTCAAGAGTCCCATTCCTGCTGGCAGACAGAAGGCATCCAAGGTCTGATTCAGCACATTTGTGGTCAGGACTTTGAATTAAATTAAGAACCTCCTTTTGAAATGGGGGTTAGAGGGGACTTCCAAATGCCTTGAAGTTGCTCAGTCTCCTAAGCTGATTATACTGTCCTCCCAAATATGTAAAAGAGGAACTAGGTTCATGCAAAAAGAGTGGGATTCCCCTTTTGGCTCATTGTGGATTTTTAAGTCTTTATTCTAAACATAATATCCTTTCTTCCCCAATTCTCCTCCTGTCTTAATCCTTCCTGCCTTTTTCCTCTTTTAAAATAAACAATGCAAGATTGCACTTATGGGCCTATCTCTGTCAAATAGTTAGATGACCCAAAACCATCCTGGTGTGGACAGTATCTTTCACTCATGTCCTTACCACTTGGTGTATTAGAAACAAGCTAAGGTGAAGGGTGAGAACATCCTAGAGTCCTGCTAGAAGTGCTCCATAGTCCTACAGAACTTGTTTTTGATAGATACTCTCAAAGAAGACTCTATTTCTGGCCAGTGGACTAGTCAGAAAACCACACTGAGAACCACAGAGAACAGTGCCCTTAGGCACTGTTGGCCTAAGGGCAGTTCAAGCTCTGACTCAACCATCTCCTCTTTTAAACAAGGATTCTGAGATCCTTGACCATAAATATAAAATGAAAGCTTAAGAAACATAGGTACCTTCATCCTGAGAGGGCTCAAAGAGCTTTCCTGAAGAAAGCTGCCTAGCTCCTGGAAAAGCTGAAAACTTGGCAGTAGATTTCCCTCTGCAAAGCTGTCTTGCAGGCTGCAAGCTTGTGTGTACTTGGATCTTCCTGTTGTGGCCCTGCTGACCTCTAGATCAAACAGATGTATGCCCAAACAAAAAGTCCCCAGCCACTCATTTCTAGGACATCATCCTCACCCACAGGCTTCCGAGCACAACTGATCCAGGACATTGAGTAAGGACTTTTGTACCCTTCCCCAACACCCCTCCCCATGCCAACAAGTCCAATCTTTGGAAGAGAATTCTGTATACCCACACCAACAGGCTGCTCTGTAAGGTCCTTAGACTTTTAACCAAGTTGACCCCCTATCTATATCACAAATATTTGCAAGTGTTTCTGTCTGGTTTTATGCCTCCAAAATTCCTGCAAAGAGGCCTACTTAATGATTTAGGAAGAGTTTTCTTTTCTTTTCTTTGAGACAGAATCTCACTCTGTCGCCCAGCCTGGAGTGCAGTGGCACGATCTCGGTTCACTGCAAGGTCCACCTTCCAGGTTCATGCCATTCTCCTGCCTCAGCCTCCCGAGTAGCTGGGACCACAGGCACCCGCCACCACACCTGGCTAGTTTTTTTGTATTTTTAGTAGAGACGGGGTTTCGTCATGTTGGCCAGGATGGTCTCGATCTCCCGACCTCGTGATCTGTCCTCCTTGGCTGCCCGAAGTGCTGGGATTAGAGGCGTGGGCCACCGCGCCAAGCCCAGGAAGAGCTTTCTCATAAGACAAAGTTTCCAAGCTGACACTTGGCCTGAACAAGACTGCACGTTCAGTACTCACCGTCCAGTTCTATTCCCCCAGTCCCAAGGCATTCACTTGCTAAAAGAGTGACTATTTGCTAAAGTGAGAGTCTTCCCCTTTGATCTATTATATGAACATTTGTCCTCCAATTTCTGGATAATTACTAACATACATATTGAGCTCAGCTGTTTCCCATCTGCTATTTTTGCCAATTCAATGGATCCTCACAGTCTTGTAAAGTCCAGTCAAAAAAAAAAATCTCAATCTCTCTGCAATTAGTTTCCTTATTCATTAAAAAAAGGAGTAAGTGCTTGCTCAAGGTAACAGCTGGAGTGTGCAGCCAGAATTCCAATTCTGGCTTTTCATTTCAATCCAGAATTCTTTCCACTGTTTCATGCTATCCTAACAGATCTGGATAACCAGCTCTTCTAAGGTATTTAATGTTTTAAAATGTAAAGTATTGAGAAAACATCTAAAAGATGGTATTTACAAGAAGATACCTTGAAATTATGAAGTAGCTAATGGCCACTTCCCAATCACCATTTTCTTCCTGTAGCATATTTTGTGACCCTTGAAGTGAAATCTATACATTCTTTTTCTGCATAGCAGGACCACCCAACTGGAGATCCTTGTTGGAGAAGGAGCCAGTATCCTCTCTGTTCTTGATGTTTGTGTGTGTCTTCCCTTCCTTCCAACCTCTCCCCATCTCTCTCAGGCAAACACCTTCTTCTACATGACATATGTGACAAACTCCTGGGAGCTGGCCTTGGCTTTCTATGATCTGCTTCTCCTTCCAGGGAATCCACTAGCAGGATAGGAGGAAATGTGAGATACAATGTGAGGGTAGGATAAACTCAAGTCCTACTGTTGACCTTGGTTATCACCAGAGATTCCTGAAGACCAGAGTGGTACCAAGTCATCCTACACCAAATCCTTCTGTGTTCAGTGCTGTAATACAAGGGGCCCCAACTCCCAGGCAGCAGACCAGTACCAGTCCATGGCCTGTTAAGAACCAGGCTGCGCAGGAGTAGATGAGCAGCAAGACAGTATTACTCTCTGAGCTCCGCCTCCTATCAGATCGGTGGAGGCATTAGATTCTCATAGGAGCTCAAACCCTATTGTGAACTGCACATGTGAGACTCTAGGTTTTGTGCTCCTTATGAGAATCTAATGCCTGATGATCTGAGGTGAAACAATTTCATCCTGAAACCATTCCCCCATCCCTATCCATGGAAAAATGGTCTTCCATAAAACTGGCCCCTGGTGCCAAAAACGTTGGGGACTGCTGCCATAATATGTATACCTGAGATGTCTGCACAGCTTACAATAATACCATTTTTTCTTTGAACTGTCTTTTCTTCCCATTTTAGGGATGAACCCCTGGAAGCCATACTTATATTACACAATTGTGTGTCTTCCTGGCATTAGTTGAGGCTGGGTAGACCCCACCTAAACCGAAGAGGATCAATTAGATCCTCTCCAAGGACTTGGAATTAAGTCAGTATGTTAGTGGATGGCTCACAATATCTCATGGAAACTTAAGTGTGGGGTGGCTGTATTCCCTCAATAGCCTAGGAGAGCAGAGAAAAATAATCTGAATATGTAAAAACAGGAATGGGACAGCTCTGGCAGTTTACCAGGCTGCAATTCTTGTCACTTTCTGAGGCCCAGCTGCCTTAATCTTAGAGTCTGTTCAACATCTGTCCTCTTTTTAAAAAAATTTAAATTGGTTTACTTGACACTAGAGAGCCATAATTTATAGAGCCAGTTAAGTCTAACCATAATCTTCCTCTTTATCTCTGATTTCCCATTCTCTTGAATTCCTGTCATCCTGCCAGCATCTGGAGTAGAAACCTTGCAGGAAATTGATTTTTGCCCATTTGTTCATCCCAGCTTCCTGCCTACCTGTTTCTTGCCCCACCCTCCAAGCCACATCTTTTTTTATATATTGCTCTCTCAACTGCTCCCACTGCCAACTGCAACTCTCATTTTTTCTATAAACATTCCTATATACTTCACAGCAAAATAGACCACTCCTAAACTTTCTTCTTCTGATTGAAAGCTGGAGATGCTAACTTCTTGATCACTCACTTGAAGGATCTGCCCATTCTCCCAGAAGACCTCAAAACTTGAGTGTAACTCAGTATCAATGTCTAGTTCTTCCCTGTCCACTGAGGAGTCATGGATCTTCAGCCATTCTTATAACCTTCCTTAGGTACTTGTTATACCTGTTATCATTGCTATCATCTTATGAAATCTCACCAAAATTCCCAAATGCGCATAGATTTATTGAGGATTTGGGAACCTGGATATGGTCATAGTCTGACTTAACTCCTGTCATTCTAAGCATGTTCACCATCTATGTTGCTCTTCAATCCTCTATTCTAGTTTTGTTTTTGACTTTCTATTCCCATTGCCTTTCCAAATAGCAATACTCCTCTGTGGCCTACACTGTAGGTTGCCTGCCCAGTGGGCATTCACCTCTCACACTGTTTCTTGCCTCAGTAGAAGCCAGCCATACCAGACACTCAGTTACCAGTTTCCCTGGCAGCTAGCTAGTGTTGGCTAAATGACCCAGTTATGGCCATGATTATGTAAAGAAAAATTTGAGAAATGTTTCCTTAACTAGTAAGAGAGATCCAATTCTTTTCTGATTTTGGACTTTGTCACGTGAGGATATGATACTAGAGCTACTGCCATCATCTTGTAGCCCTGCGTGATAGCCTAATGCCTGACACCTAAGGATGGATGGCAAAGGGGTAGACATTGTTGAGCTTCTAGACCAACGCTGAAGCCAGTTACCTCTAGATTTCTTGTTTCTTTTTTTGGTTTTATTGCTATTTTAATTGACACATAATAAATGTACATGTTTATGGAGTACCGTGTGATATTTTGATGCATACAACGTGTAATGATCAAATCAGGGTAATTAGCATATCCATCACCTCAAACAGTTATTTCTTTGTGTTGAGGACATTCAAATTCTGCTTTTCTAGTATTTGAAAATACCCAATAAATTGTTGCTAATTATAATCACCCTATAATGTTATGGACACTAGAACTTATTTCTCCTACCTAGCTATACTTTTTCCTTTTTAAGAGACAAAGTCTCACTCCATCACACAGGCTGGAGTACAGTGGCACAATCCTAGCTCACTGCAGCCTCAAACTCATGGGCTCAAGTGATGTTTCTGCTTCAGCCTCCTGAGTAGCTAAGACAATTAGCATGTGCCACCATGCTTGGTAAATGTTTTAAATTTATTTTTTTGTGGAGACGGGGTCTCATTATGTTTCCCAGGCTGATCTCAAACTCACGGCCTCAAGTGACCCTCCTACCTTGGCCTCCCAAAGTGCTAGGATTATAGGCATAAATCACTGTGCCCAGCCTATTCTGTTCTTTTGTATCCATTAACCAACCTTTAGCTTGAGAAAAGTACATCCCAACTGAGTGTCACTTTTAGATCAATACTCTGATACTTTTAGCTGAAAGCAATTTGACACAAACACTCTTAATATACCAAGAAGCTTACTGAGAAATAATGGAAAAGTGTGAGTCCCTGTCTGGAGACATTTACTTTAGTGAGGAGGTAGAGAGAGAGATCCCCAGTGACCAATTTCCATTGAATGAAAGTCTGTCTTTTTAGTTGTGATACAATTTTCCAATTGGTAATCAGGCCAGGTTGTAAGCTCATCTTATGAACTTACATGTTAGAAACATGACTATTTCCAGCATAAAACTCTGAATTAAATGAAAAACATTTTTGTGACAATTTCTATAAAATATAAAGCTAAATCATATTAATACCGTATATTCTTGGAGTCCTATATCTTAGCCAGATTTACATGCCAATGATTTCAGCATTTGGTACACCTCATTGCTATATAGTTTTAGTGCTATTTGACTTCACTTATACTAACGTATTAGATAAGTAAAGAAGAACATAAGAATTAGGTATTATTCATGTCAAACACTGAAGCACTATTCTTTTTACCTAAATCTTAGGGAGAAAAAAAATTATGGGGAAGATATCTAAGCTTTTAAAATTATACCCATAAATAGAATTGGAATCTCAAATTCCAATCCAAGTAATAGTTCTCTTCATTCTTCCCTAAACACTACATTTTCCACTGTAGATATAGGATATATGATCTTTAAGCTCAATGTGTCATGGAACACAAGTATGGTACATTTATGTCAGCAGCAATCTGGGAAGAAAAAAAATAGCACCAAGGACAATGAAGTCTTAGAGTAGAATAGACTAGAAATGCAAATATTGAAAAGCTAAGCTTTCAAAGTAATAATTTATGTGATTTATTAGCAAGAAGATATACCAACAGAGGAATATATGGTAACTCAGTAGATCTTTTTACCAGCTATTTGCAAATTGCGAACCGCCATAAAATGGTAGTTAGCTAAGCAAGGTCGGCTAATGAGCTATGACATGGGTACCAGAAGTGTCAGCTACAGGACTTTTTTTCTTTGTTCCAGATATTATACTAGGCCTAAAGAGATCTAGTGACTTATTGGTCTCAGGATTCCTTTACACGTATAAAATTACTGAAAGTTCCAAATAACTTGCTTATGTGGGTTGCATCTATTGATATTTACTGTACTGAAATTAAAACTGTACTTATTCACAAAGCACATACATTTAAGGAAGAAGGGCAAACAAGGTTTTACTTTATTCCATCAAAATTTATCAGCCTCCTACAGGGCATCCCTAGTTGGGGGCTTCTGCTCTTGGTATATAAGAGGAGAAAATCAATACCTACTGTATCTCAAAGAGAAGGCCACACTTGCCAGCCAGAAAAGAACACCAAGCTTGTTTTCCCTCAAGTTACCACATCAGTTTCAGAATTTGACGTGCACTGCATACAGTGGTGCAATGGATTTAATGAAGATCTAAATACCCCTGGACTGACTTTCCTTTCACTAATACTATGGACTAGCTCTTTATTCCCATCTTGAGGAAATCTAGTGATTAAAAAGTAGATAACTAAAGGGAAAAACACATTGTATTTAGTTCAAAGTTAAAGTGAACACAGAAAGTATAAATGTCTTATCCCTAAAAACAGAATCTGAGGCAAAGCTTACATGTAAACACATTGTTAGAGGTTGCAATTTCATGGCAGCAAGAAAAGAGAAACAAAGGAAGCAGAGAAATAAAGCAAATACAGCCAGCCCCCCATATCCGTAGCTTCTGCATCTATGGATTCAACCAATTGCAATTGAAAATATTTGAAAACAAAAACAATAAAAAACAGAATAATTAAAATAATACAAATAAATATATATACCATAACACCTATTTACATAGCATTTACATTGTATTAAATATTACAAGTAATCTAGAGATGATTTTAAGTATATAGGAGACTGTACATAGGTTATATGCAAATATTACATCATTTTTATAGAAAGGATTTGAGCATCCCTTGGATATTGGTAATCAAAGGAATTCCAAGAACCAATCCCCTGTGCATACCAAGGGATGATTATATGAGGCGATATATAACTAAGGTCACAGCTTTATTTAAAAAATAAAAAAAAAAAAACACCAAACGGGTTGCTCTGACACAGGCAACATCTCTTAAAAGGCCATATGTAAGGTGTCATTGGGTCTTGGAAACATCTAGTGGGTGATTAGGAAGAAGGGCATGGAATTAGCTTCCTTTTGTCTTCTGTCCCTCATTGGTCAAGCCTTTCTTATGGAAGAATAACTCACCCACAGGTATTATGTTGCCTGGCCAATCCAGACACCTGCCAGGTAAGCCAGAGCCTCATGGGTTTGGTTGGGTCAAACCTTGGCAATGGGGCTGCTGCAGCTGCTGCTACAAAGGCACCCTAGAATCTGTGCCACAAAAGAGGTTGGGACAAGTGGTGGTATTTGGAACTGAGACCACAATGGCAATGGCTACTGAGCAAAACCGGAAAGATGCACAAAAACGTCACTTGATTCAAAAAAGGTTTTACGCATACATTTGGTATTTAAAGAATGCAGTGGCCACATTTTGTACATTTTATATCTAGGCATTTTCCAGCTATTAGAAAACCGCAGGGACCATCAGCCTAGGATGAACCAGTAGCATCATCTTTGCATCCCCCTTTAAAAGCCACCCTGCTTTACTTAATTCCTTAAGAGGAGACTTTGGTTATAAATTCTTGGAAACTTTCTCTTGTTGCCAAATAAGAGAAAAACTCATTATCATTTCCCTTTATTTTCTTTTCTTGTTTTGGGGGGTCCTGTGATAACTGGTACTATTTGGACCATTGTTCAGTTTTTGAAAAGTTAAACAGAATAAATTCTAGCAACTACAATTAGTGCTCAAGAGACACTTCTCTGATTAGTTGGTGGTCCCTGGGGCATCTTTAGTTTGATGGATGATTCTTAGCAGTGCTGTGTTGTGTAACTTAGAAACAGAATTCAAAAATCCCCAAATGTCACAATACATCAGAAGTTCAAGGCTTTTCCCATCTCTACTCCAGAACATGGCCCTTACATGAAACAGTAAGCTTTTAATGGATCTGAGATTCTAGGTGGCTGTGCATTTCCCTCACCTCAGACAGATATCAAACTTAAAAAAAAAATAGCTAATCCTTCAAGATACAGTGATGTGCAAAGTTATAACTCCTTCAAGAATGCCAATTATCCACTATTCCATTTTTCTTTAGTGCAGATCATCTTCAAAGATCTGAATTCTAAATATAGTCTAACCCCACCACTTACCATTCCACATTCCTGAATAGCAAATAAGAGAAGTAAATGCCCATTCCCATGAGGATATTTTTGTCAAAACCTTTGGTGGTGTATGTCATTTATCTTATTCTATATAGCCATTGTCTCCACATTTCCTGTCTGCCTACTGCTTGATCCAATTCTGGCGTCTTTTGGGTGCTTCAGGAAGACACTTCATCAGGTCAATTGTTCATCATGTGTAGAAGCACATCATCTGGCATGTATGAATGCCTAAACAGCACTCTTTAGCACTTTGCTGGCTCAGAGCCTACTACTCATGCAAAGAGGATGGTCAGCAGGTCCAGAGGCTGCAGAAGGAAGAGCAATCATATGAATACATGAGCACTTGACAGCTCCAAGGCTGGAGGCTCAGGCTGGTGATGATTAACTCGGGTGATTTGTGGTTTCTCAAGGAAAGACCTCCCAGCTACCCTAATTCCACTCCTACAAAATAATATTTCCTGAGTAGGCAGCATTGGTGACTGGTAACCTAACTTCAGGGATGCCTTCTTTTTGAGTTAAGGGATTGCCTTTTTTAAAGTGGAGGTGTTCTGCAGGACAGGGACGGCTATTATTGCCTAGTGGGTTTGTTGGGATTGGAATCTTTCATTTTCTTTTTGAGGTGCAAGGAAATGAAAAACCTAAGTGAGAGAAGAAAGGAGAAAATTGAGAGCAGAGGTCAGTCCTGGTGGAATGAGGAGTAGGGTGAGATTTGTCAGTCACCCATGTTGAGTGATGGGAGAGCAGACCCATGACCAGTTCCACCTTCACTGCCTTGCCCAGGATTGACCCAAAAAACATGAATTATAAGAGAGGTGAATACAGAACCACTCAAATCTTATCACTTCGTTGCCCCATGAAATCCTTTAATGCCTTTCCACCAACCACATCTCAAATACACACTCATGGCCAATGCCATAAGTAATTATGCGATGTTACAAGTAATTTATTAGTAGAAATAATTCAAGTCTTCCACATTTACTCTTGCTTGGTAAATAACTTTAATAAGAACTTTAAATGGGATCATGGCCTCCCTTGTTTTAGACACATTAGTGGATAAGAGAGAGAAGGTGAATAATAGCTAGCCTGCCTTATACATAAACCTCAGCCTTTCTCACCTATTTATGGGATCACACCCAAACTCTATAACAGGACTTACAAGGCTTTTCTGGGTCTAAGCTTTGTGGCCTCTTCAGCATCACTGCTTGCCACATCTCAGCCATACCAAACTGCTGGATATTTTCCCAAATGTGCACTTGCTCTGCCTTTACACTACTTTTCCTCCAGTTCCTATTTTGGGATTTTCACTTAATGGTACTCTGATCAAGCATTATCTTTTTCAGTAAATAAGACTTTCCAAATAAGCTCTCCCCTGTTACATGGTCTTCACTTGTATAGGCCCTTCTTCTGGGATCTACTCACAAGTCAACTTCACCTATTAGGTGAAGGCTAGAAACTGTCTTATTTTCTCTGTCCCCAGTGTCTGTGCCTTGGCCTGGCATACATTAGATGCTTTCTATTTGCTGAATAAGAAGATAATGTATTCTGCCTCAAAACTTGTCGAAGTTGTTCAGCTTTTATCATCAAAATACATATTAAACAACAAATTGTAAATGGCAAAGTGCAAATAATTGCATGCCTAAACTATTCCTACTTTTATTTCTTCCAGTGTCTTTTCTTGGAATGACAAACTTGGGAATTGATTCCAACCTAGTGAGTTGTTGGGATGTCTATACTCTTCACATCATAGGTACCATTCGGCTTCTCTGTACTTCGTAACTTAACACCAATCTCATTTGTAACAAGTGATGTGATTTGATATTATTATGGTGAGCTTTGTCTATTTTGTGTGTATAAATGAGGCTGTTCAACTTAGTTGGATGCTGTTGCATATCTAACAAGTTTTACATTATTTTTTCTTAGTGCCAAGTGAAGAAGTATTTCTGAGCAGAAAGGGAAATATTTTAATTAAAAAGAAGTTTGCAAAATACATAATTATTTTATATCAATCAGTAAATGTAACTTTTTTTGAGAGAGTGTCTCTCTTGTCACCCAGGCTGGAATACAGTGACACAATCTCGGCTCACTGCAACTTCTGCGTCCTGGATTCAAGTGATCCTCCCACCTCAGCCTCCCTAGTAGCTGGGACTACAGGTGCATACCATCACACTGGCTAATTTTTGTATTTTTTATAGAGTTGTGGTCTTGCTATGTTGCCCAGACTAGTCCTGAACTCCTGGGCTCACGGGATCTGCCCACCTCGGCCTCCCAAGGTGCTGGGATTACAGGTGCAAGCCACCATGCCTAGTCAGTAAAAATAACTTTTTAAGAAAATTCAATGTTTATTAGCCTGTAAAACATCAATAAATACAAGTACTGGCATTAGTCAAGGTTATCTGCTTTCCTTGTTAGGAAATAACTTTCCAATATTCTCTGAAGTGTTCTCATAATGAGTACAAGAAAATGCAAATTAAAATATTTTCAAATCTGTGTTTTTTCCTATGTAAAACTGTAATAGCAGAGCTTAGGTTGTTGTGGTTTTTTTTTTTAAAGCAATGATTGCTCCCAAAATGCATTGAATTACAGCTCATTTCCCATCTTTATAGGAAGGCTCCTTTTTCACTGTAGTGATTATAATGAATTATTTACATAATTAAGATAAGCAGTGGTATAACATTTGTTAGAAAAGATTTCTAACCTAGAATTAGATTGATATTTAAGCCACAGGTTTGAAAAAGAAAGGCTATGGCCAAACAACAACCACAAAATAACCTATAAAAGCTATAGATTCACCCTTGCAGATATATGAATGGGTGTTGAGTTGCACTCACAGTATGCAAATAGGAAATTATTTGGGTGTCCGTCGTCATAAGATTGAGAAGTCAAACGAGGCAAGTGTGTTAATTATTTGCACACAGTTTCCAGAACTGATGACATAAAGGTCCTTTACATTTTCATTTCCCCAAAGCCCACTTATGGAAATATGTTGAAAATGTCTTCCTCTCACAGCTGTGAAAGTGTTTCATTGATTGATAGCCTATCAAGCTTGACTGGAAGGTATCATCAACAAATATTTTGAGCCACTAAGGTTTGCTAGTTTACCTGGAGGTGAATTGTTTTTAATATATACATTCTGCCATGAATGCCACTTGGCTGTTTGCTAGTAAATGAGACTGTGCTTTGTTGAGTTTTGCAGGTGAGCCTCGTGTAGTTAATCCACCAGGAAGATATACTGACTAAAAGAGAGCCTTCTTGAGCTGAGGAATAAGGAGAAGGCCAGAGGGGAAGGGGTCAGGTCAGGGTGCTTGGGTGGAAAGGGGAGTCAAGCTCTGTTCTGCATTCCCACCTCCATGGCCAAAGCTGTCATCTTGCAGCTGTTATTTAACCAATCAAATGGTTCCTTTACTTTTTGTTTCATGTTCCTTTGTCTATCTGTATATCTGGTCACTATCATAACTTCAACATCATAGTGTAAACTTAGATTTGGTAAGGAACATCACTGGTTACTGAAATATCAGCAATCCTGTGACATGTGGTAGATTTTAATTAAAAAGGTTTGTCCCCTCCTGATATTGAGATAGGCTGTTTCCTCTATATTTGGATTTAGACTAATTGTTTCCAAGAGTATTTGCTATTTCTCAGTCTACCTGGCCTTAGAAGAATGTGCTGTGGCCAACAGAGAGCCAGAAATATACTGCCGAGGAAACCTCAGCCTGGGTAAGGTACGTGCAGAGTAACTTGATCTAGTGCCAGACTTGGGCATCGTTAGCTCGTTGGTTCAGTGAGTGTTTCCTGAAATGAATGATCTGAATATGTGTGACCACCATTCTTTTGTAGACAGGAGAGATTGTATTGAGGTCATTCCTTGGTTCTAAGCAAGTCCAGCTGGTATGATCATCCAAACACAGAAATTAACTTGAACACCTGGAGTGTATTCCAAAGTTTGGATGAAAATATGACACAAGGGTCTTTGAATTACAGGGCATTGTTGGGTAGCAATTGGTCAGACAATGTGATGTGGCTGACTCAAACTAATATTGCCTTGTGATTTTTGTGGGGAATGGGGATGGCTGGAGTAGTTCACAAAATGACAAATGTCAAGTCTTTTGCTTTCAAAAAGATGTTTTGCTTTGAATCTCCTGACTGATGTAAGTGCCTGAGGTGATAGGTTTGTGATATGGGTAACAGAAAACTCCACCTCATGGTCTCTCAGCTGCTGCTGCCTCTATTTTCCCCTTCCTCTTGGTAATTCCTTGTTCAAATTCCTGAGAAGAGGAACTGGCTTATGACAGAGCTGGGTATGAAAAGATGTCCTGGCATTGGATTGATAGCCCTTTTATCAGGTGCCCAGTCACCTGGCCACGTGATGCCAAACATGATCACCTAGTGCTACCCCTTCAGCATGGGCTGTGGGTAGGCCGGGGACTGACTGACATGTCCAGGAGCAGTGAGCAAACCTGGAAAGTGGCTTGAATTTTTATTCTAATCCTAAGTTTAAAAGTCAAACTTGGAACATGGACTGAATGTTAAAAGCATACTTCTATTTGACTACAAACTATAGCCAAATTAAGCTAGTGGAAGATACCTTCAAATGAGAAAGATAGCATGTTTTAAAATATACCAACCATTATTCAATGAAAGGTGATGCTGGTAATGACCCCTCCCCCAGAATAGTATCAAAATAACTTAGAAGGTTGTAAGGGGGACATCCTTTATTGTTTGAATTCTGAGAAATGTAGAAAATTTTATTGAACTCATGGCACCCACAATACAAAGGGAAATAGGCAAACAGACTTTAGTTTCCCCTATCACAAAACATGCTATTAATGAAGGAAGGAAGGAATATTTTCTAATGCCCTATAATTAGGGCCAAAATTGATGATAAATGTTATCTAAAGTTCATATATCAGCTCCCAGAATCCTATTTACAAATCATAAGATGGGCCGGGTGTGGTTGCTCACCCCTGTAATTCCAGCACTTTGGGAGGCTGAGGCAGGCAGATCGCTTGAGCCCAGGAGTTCAAGACCAGCCTGGGCAACATGGCAAAACTTGTCTCTACAAAAAATACAAAAATTAGCTGGGTGTGGTGGCACACACCTGTGATCCCAGCCACTTGGGAGGCAGATGTGGGAGGATAGCTTGAGCATGGGAGGTAGATGTTGCAGTAAGCTAAGATTATGCCACTCCACTCCAGCCTGGGTGACAGAGTGAGACACTGTCTCAAAAAATATATATACATATATATAGTCTAAGCAGAAAGCAGTAGGAAAGAGCAAAATAATATTCTAAAGCAACTGCCTGAACATAAATATGCAAATATATAGCAATGCAAAGCTCTTTTACCTTGAGGGAATAATGTCAGTTCCTAGGCAGAGAATGGGGAAAAGGGAAGACATAAAATTTCTGTTTTGAATTCATTCCAATTCTGCATAAATATTAGGGATCTTTAAGAATACTTTATAAGAGGTCTCTATAGCACTGGGCCTCTGCAACATTAAATCATTAATACTGCTTAGCAAATAATATTTATCTTTACAGTTTTTAGTCTTTCCCGTTTTGGATATTTTTCACTTCACATAGCAAATATAGTTTAGCAAAGCTGGCTCTACAACAAATTCCATTTTCTTTTCTATAATAAATGATCCTAGAATGGTCAATCTTCATGTGTGGGTGGGGGAAACCTCCAAAGTTTGAACACAGCCTTTCTTGTGGTAAATGCAGAAATGAAGTGTGGCAGAAGGGACATGATAATCCTGGTAGTTCTTTTCTTCTAAATCAGGATCTTCCTTTAGCTACCTCATTGGTTTTTCTCTTCAGAGGCATTATTTTCCTATGCTATGGCTTCATTAGTCCACAAGTGCAGTGCTGGTAACACTGAGTGGATTCCAACAATAGGATCTTAATTTTCTCCTTCTCTGTTCTCACTATTTACTATCTCCAGGTTGAAACTCACCTGTTACTTCAGAGCCTCTGATTAATCTTTCTGCTGCTGACAGATGATCTAGCATGGCAGATAGGCCTTTTCATGGTGCAGGTCCTGGAACTTCACTATTCTTAGATCCCCTCCAATTTGCTCCAGCTGCATTAAATGCCTATAGTTCAAATGTGTCATTCATAGTCCCTCAGTGGCTGTGTCATATTCTTCCTAGATAGTGCTTCTCAATGTTGTCCAAGGACCCCTGTGTATCAGCCAGGGTTCCGGCACAAACAGATGGGAATTTGAGGAGAATGCAATAAAGGTACTCGTTGTGAGGGTGTGGGCAGGTGTAGAGAAGACACAATGGATAAAGCAGTATTGTAGGCCAGGTTTAGTGGCTCATGCCTGTAATCCCAGCACTCTGGGAGGCCAAGAAGGTGGATCACTTGAGTCCAGGAGTTTGAGACCAGCCTGGCCAACATGGTGAGACCCCCCCATCTCTAGAAATAATAATGATAAATACATTTGAAATAAATTTTATAAAAACCAGTATTCTGAAGAGGCATTGGTATTGAGGGGGTGAGAGGAGGGAGCGGTTATCAGAACCTCAAGACACAAAGGGCTGTGGAGAGAGCCAGCAGAATGAGCTGTGAACCTCAGAGGAGCAAAGCCGCCACAAGGCGATCTAATGGGGTCTGGTGCTGGGGGTTGAGAGGCTTCTTTCCCTCTCAACCCTCCTCCTTTCCAGTCTCTGCTGATGCTTTCCATTGGTTGAACCCCACCAGAAGCCACTGGTCAAGGGAGTTCATAATGCAGACCAAGCAGGTCAGTCCCAGGGCATGGGCAGGGTAGGGAAGGGCTAGTGTGACTCAGGCGGGTAAACATAAGGTACCATCATACCTGGCATCAGAGTCCCCTGCGGGAGTTGTGGAAGAAGCAGATTGTTGAGGCCCATCCCACCTGCTAAAAGAATCCCTGTCTCTGCTTGTGATAGAGGCAGTAAGCCATCCACTGAAGAGCTTTGCTTCACTTTCATAGAGTAATTGCTGGAAGCTGCTCTACAGCCAGCGCCTACCCTGAATCTAGATGAAGCCATGGGATGTGCTTTGCTCACAGATGTCAGTGGAAGTAAGTATGTCGCTTCTGCACTACAGTCTTAAGAATGGGTGTACCTGATAGGGTTCTCTCCTTCCTACTGCCCATCTGGATGCAGAGAACTCAGAGGCCCTAGGGCACAGCAGAACCACAAGATAAGAGGATCAGGGTCCCTGGAGCATCACAAGGAGGAAAGCATCCCACCAACAAGGGCATCGCATACAAGCAAGAAAGAAACTTTGAAAAAAGTTATTAAAATGTTTAAGTATTAGCAAAATTAAAATAATGAGTCTCATTTACCCATTACCCAGATTCAACAATTACCAAAGATTTTCTCTATTGGCTTAACTGTCCCTTTTGTCTTTTCTTTGTTAAAGTATTTCAGAGTAAACACCAGGCATTGTGTCATTTCATCATTTCGTAATTCAGTATGTGGCCCTTAAAGAATATGTTCTTGACCAGAATGCCAGGTTATACTTAATAAAATCATTAATAATTCTTTGGCATCATCTACAAAGTCCATACATTTACATTGGATTGCTGTGTCTCTTACATGAAGTTGTCCCCTTTCCCAACTTTTTCTCTGGCCATTGTCATCTTACAGTAAATAAGTCAGTTCTGCAGAATGTCCCCCATTCTGGATTTGTCTGCTTCCTTGTACTGATGTCATTTACTTGTTCTTCTATCCCTGTATCTTCTGTTAATAAAAGCTTGCTCTACAGACTCTAGGTTCAACTGTTCTTGGCAAGAATACTTCACAATATTCACAATATTAAATGCTGGTGTTTTGTTAGGTAAAAATGCAGAATATAAGAATAACACTATCTACTATAGCAAACAACCACAAGTGATCCAAATGGACCCTGCAATTGCAAACAAACTCACATGAAATGTCCTTTTTCCTCTTGTCCAACTTTTATGGCTTGGAACTCATCTCAGGTGCCAGCTTTATGGGAAACTTTTACTAACACCTCCCTTTCCTAGTATAGACTAGTAGTATTTGCTACAAAAGCTTTTGCATGTCTCTATCCTAGCATTCACTTGTCACATTCATGACATATTTGCTTGTATTACAAGATGGGACTCAGCCTTAGTTTTTGCCAAGGACCAAAAAGCAGCCAATCCCACAATCCAAAGTGAGGTGCTATATGCCTAGACAAAACTTGTAGAGAAGAAACAAGCTGGCTCCTGGCCATATCCAGGCCATTTTAGTGATGGTTAAGAATTCAGTCAATAAATTGGAATCTAGGAAAAACAATTTCTTTGGAGAGTGTTATTAGTATGCTGTGGGCCTTTCCTACCACATAGAAGAGAGGTAGAGGGTTCTTTCCCATTCCTCAAGCCTAGCAATCAGGGCTTTGATGAGCTAAGAGAGTCTGATCTATGCCTCTTGCAGTTCAGGGGACAGAGCAGCAAAAACTCCAGAAGGATTTAAGGGCCAGAAACTGTGACAATTAGCCAAAGACAGTAGAGCAAAGAGAGCTCAACCAGCTGCATTGGGAGCCAGCTGCGTTGCCTTGACAGTTCAGTGTTCTAGGTTTCTTTTCGTCTGAGACAGAGAGAGTTGCAGAGAGAGAGACAGAGAGACCATACCAGTTTAGAGCCATTTTAAATTCCACCCAAGAGGACTTTATGGAGGGGCAGTTATTCCAACTGAGAGATGGCCCATTCGACTGCCAGGCTTGGAGGTAGGAGATATAAGCAGCCACTGGAAAGAAAACGCATCACTCATGTCAGAGCAGTTTGCTTTGCATTCCTACTGGGAGCCTTCAAATAACCCACGTGACAGACTGTCAGCCAAACACTTGCCCTGGCCCAAGGGAGCCAACATGAGATTACCTGAAAGCCAGCCAAGCCCTTTCCTGCCTCTTAGCACTCCAGCCCTCACCTTCACCTTGGGCTCCAGCCTTAGAGGAACGAGATGCAGCCGGGTGAGTGGGAGAAGAGGGGCAGAGCTTCAGGACAGGGGCATGGAGAAGCTGCCTGTGCCTCGGGAGCAGGCTTAAGCTAGTAGAAGGGAAATCTTGATCTTTCAATGAAATCTGAAACAAGCCCTGTTGTCTCTGGAAGTGACCAGAAGGCATTATTTGGAATATACCAGAAAGATCACGAGACGTGTCCTAGATTTCTTCCAAAGGTCAGGAAGAACTTTTTTTCCCTTGAATATAAACTTGAAGAGTGAATTAGAACAGGTAATTGGGAATAAGAGGATAACATTTTCTAATCACAGCCTTGAGACCCCTTGTTTAACAATGCCTCATGTGTCCAATTTCTCTACCAGACTGAGCTCTCCTTAAGGGGAAGGACCGTCCTACCCAATTTTATATCCTAAAATATTCTTAGTGTATAGGCATACAATTAAGGTCTGAGAGTTGGAGTACATATAATGGAAATACACTATAGTTTATTTAACCCTTTAGGTCTCAAATGAATTAGCTCCCTACGTTATCAATTCCAAAGGACTGTAAAACAAGTACCTACATGTTGAAGAGAGAAGGTATATGCAAGTTGAAGAAAGAAAATAATTTATCAAGAGTAAGTATTGAACATTGCTGGTGAGATTGAGTTACTTTTCATTTATAGTACAGCTTTCTCCAACTATTAATCTATTTATATCTTCCATATGTTCTACTGATAGGATTTTAACTTTTAGCCCAACTTTATAAGATAAGCAATTAATTTTGGAACATCCCTTAAATTTATTTTCCTCTGAGATATTAAACAAGGCCTATCAAGAGAATCCAAAGTTCTGTTCCTAGCATGAGAAATTTTAGACTTGGTATGTCTCTGAGGATTCTTTATCTCTAACTTCAGACTGAGGTAGACTGCTATAAATATTCTGCAGGCACACATGCACATATACATTACCCTGAGCATTTCAGGGTCCCAGTTGTCACCCTTGTAAAATGAGAGGATTGGACAAGTTGACGAAGGTCCCCAGGTCCCACAGATTTAATCTAATCATCTCTGACTACTCTTGGACCATTACATTTATTCAAGGGAGCGAAAGGAGAAGATGTTTGAAAAAACTGACTCTGCTAATGAGGTGAGAGGTTGAATATGTCAACCCCACCAATTCTCCAGTGGCTGGGTAACTTCCAGAGTTAATGTCCATCATTCTTTTTGAACTGGGGCAGCCCTCATCTGGAATTTGTTTCCAAGTTATACTAAGGAATGTGTATGTTCTATTTGTTCTGAGTCTCAAATCAAGAGTTTGGAAGCCCCCAGAATCATTGTTGGAGCACTGTGCCATGGAGCACCTTGAAGATCCACTTCCAGGTAATGGAGAGAGGCCTTGGTTGTATAGTCTGTTCAGAGGACTAACCATTCAGAACATTTTTCTTTGATCGAAACTTTAAAGCTCATTCGACTTAAACTGTGAATCTGATTTTTACTTCCATATTATTCAATGAGAAACAGGGAAACGAATTAGCTGCTTGCTGCCTCTTTAATTCTTGTTTTCTCATTAGATTCATCATGACCATCTCTCAGTTTAGTGTAGTTACAGCATTAAATAAATTTAGTGGCAAAATTTGTAGTTAATTTTATAGAAGTCAGGAAATGCAGAGTATCAAAGAGTAAATTTACGTAATTCTATCATCACATGTTGCTGCTATTACTACTTCTATTAGTTTGCTAGAGCTTCCATAGCACAGTAACACATACTGAGTGGGTTGAATAATAAAGTAATTGTCTGTCCATCCTGGAGGCTAGAAATCCAAGATCAGGATGTCAGCATGGTTGGTTTCTTCTGATGCTTCCCTCTTTGGCTTGTAAATGGCTGTCTTCTCCCTTGCTCTTCATAGGGCCTTTTCTCTGTGTGTCTGTGTCCAAATTTTCTCTTCTTATAAGGACATCAGTCATATTGGATTAGGGCCCATCCTGATGATCTCATTTTAACTTAATTGCCTCTTTAAAAACCCTGTCTCCAAATACAGTATTATTCTAAGATACTAGAGGTTAGGACTTGAACAGATGATTTGGGTGGTGGAAGGACACAATTTAACCCAGAACATTACTTTAGTGTATATTTTTTGTTATTGTTATTATTATACTTTAAGTTCTGGGGTACATGTGCACAATGTGCAGGTTTCATACATAGGTATACATGTGCCGTGTTGGTGTGCTGCACCCATTAACTCATCATTTACGTTAGGTATTTCTCCTAATGCTATACCTCACCACTCCCCCAACCCCATGACAGGCCCCAGTTTGTGATGTTCCCCATCCTGTGTCCAAGTGTTCTCATAGTTTAATTCCCACCTATGAGTGAGAACATGTGGTGTTTGGTTTTCTGTCCTCGTGATAGTTTGCTGAGAATGATGGTTTCCAGCTTCACCCATGTCCCTGAAAAGGACATGAACTCATCCTTTTTTATGGCTATTCCATATAGACCATGGTATTCCATGGTGTATATGTGCCACATTTTCTTAATTCAGTCTATCACTGATGGACATTTGGGTTGGTTCCAAGTCTTTGCTATTGTGAACAGTGCCACAATAAAGCATGTGTCTTTATAGTAGCCTGATTTATAATCCTTTGGGCATATACCCAGTGATGGGATCACTGGGTCTAATGGTATTTCTAGTTCTAGATTCTTGAGGAATTGCCACACTGTCTTCCACAATGGTTGAACTAATTTACACTCCCACCAACAGTGTAAAAGCATTCCTATTTCTCCACATCCTCTCCAGCATCTGTTGTTTCCTGACTTTTTTTTTTTTTTTTGAGACGGAGTCTCACTCTATTGCCCAGGCTGGAGTGCAGTGGCACAATCTCAGCCCACTCCAAGCTCCGCCTCCTGGGTTCACAGGATTCTCCTGCCTCAGCCTCCTGAGTAGCTGGGACTACAGGCGCCCACCACCAGGCCAAGCTAATTTTATTGTCTTTTTAGTAGAGTCGGGGTTTCACCATGTTAGCCAGGATGGCCTCCATCTCCTGACCTTGTGATCCGCCCAACTCAGCCTCCCAAAATGCTGGGATTACAGGCATGAGCCACCACACCTGGCCTGTTTCCTGACTTTTTAACTATTTCCGTTCTAACTGGTGTGAGATGGTGTCTCTTTTTTTTTTTTTTTTATACTTTAAGTTTTAGGGTACATGTGCACAATGTGCAGGTTAGTTACATATGTATACATGTGACATGCTGGTGTGCTGCACCCACTAACTCGTCATCTAGCATTAGGTATATCTCCCAATGCTATCCCTCCCCACTACCCCCACCCCAAAACAGTCCCCAGAGTGTGATGTTCCCCTTCCTGTGTCCATGTGTTCTCATTGTTCAATTCCCACCTATGAGCGAGAATATGTGGTGTTTGGTTTTTTGTTCTTGCAATAGTTTACTGAGAATGATGATTTCCAATTTCATCCATGTCCCTACAAAGGACATGAACTCATCATTTTTTATGGCTGCATAGTATTCCATGGTGTATATGTGCCACATTTTCTTAATCCAGTCTATCATTGTTGGACATTTGGGTTGGTTCCAAGTCTTTGCTATTGTGAATAGTGCTGCAATAAACATACGTGTGCATGTGTCTTTATAGCAGCATGATTTATAGTCCTTTGGGTATATACCCAGTAATGGGATGGCTGGGTCAAATGGTATTTCTAGTTCTAGATCCCTGAGGAATCGCCACACTGACTTCCACAATGGTTGAACTAGTTTACAGTCCCACCAACAGTGTAAAAGTGTTCCTATTTCTCCACATCCTCTCCAGCACCTGTTCTTTCCTGACTTTTTAATGATTGCCATTCTAACTGGTGTGAGATGGTATCTCATTGTGGTTTTGATTTGCATTTCTCTGATGGCCAGTGATGGTGAGCATTTTTTCATGTGTTTTTTGGCTGCATAAATGTCTTCTTTTGAGAAGTGTCTGTTCATGCCCTTCGCCCACTTTTTGATGGGGTTGTTTGTTTTTTTCTTGTAAATTTGTTTGAGTTCATTGTAGATTCTGGATATTAGCCCTTTGTCAGATGAGTAAGTTGCGAAAATTTTCTCCCATTTTGTGGGATGCCTGTTCACTCTGATGGTAGTTTCTTTTGCTGTGCAGAAGCTCTTTAGTTTAATTAGATCCCATTTGTCAATTTTGGCTTTTGTTGCCATTGCTTTTGGTGTTTTAGACATGAAGTCCTTACCCGTGCCTATGTCCTGAATGGTAATGCCTAGGTTTTCTTCTAGGATTTTTATGGTTTTAGGTCTAACGTTTAAGTCTTTAATCCATCTTGAATTGATTTTTGTATAAGGTGTAAGGAAGGGATCCAGTTTCAGCTTTCTACATATGGCTAGCCAGTTTTCCCAGCACCATTTATTAAATAGGGAATCCTTTCCCCATTGCTTGTTTTTGTCAGGTTTGTCAAAGATCAGATGGTTGTAGATATGCGGAGTTATTTCTGAGGGCTCTGTTCTGTTCCATTGGTCTATATCTTTGTTTTGGTACCAGTACCATGCTGTTTTGGTTACTGTAGCCTTGTAGTATAGTTTGAAGTCAGGTAGCGTGATGCCTCCAGCTTTGTTCTTTTGGCTTAGGATTGACATGGCGATGCGGGCTCTTTTTTGGTTCCATATGAACTTTAGTTTTTTCCAATTCTGTGAAGAAAGTCATTGGTAGCTTGATGGGGATGGCATTGAATCTGTAAATTACCTTGGGCAGTATGGCCATTTTCATGATATTGATTCTTCCTACCCATGAGCATGGAAGGTTCTTTCATTTGTTTGTATCCTCTTTTATTTCATTGAGCAGTGGTTTGTAGTTCTCCTTGAGGAGGTCCTTCACGTCCCTTATAAGGTGGATTCCTAGGTATTTTATTCTCTTTGAAGCAATTGTGAATGGGAGTTCACTCATGATTTTGCTCTCTGTTTGTCTGTTATTGGTGTATAAGAATGCTTGTGATTTTTGCACATTGATTTTGTATCCTGAGACTTTGCTGAAGTTGCTTATCAGCTTAAGGAGATTTTGGGCTGAGACATTGGGATTTTCTAGATATACAATCATGTCATCTGCCAACAGGGACAATTTGACTTCCTCTTTTCCTAACTGAATACCCTTTATTTCCTTTTCCTGACTAATTGCCCTGGCCAGAAATTCCAACACTATGTTGAATGGGAGTGGTGAGAGAGGGCATCTCTGTCTTGCACCAGTTTTCAAAGGGAATGCTTCCGGTTTTTGCACATTCAGTATGATATTGACTGTGGGTTTGTCATAGATAGCTCTTATTGTTTTGAGATATGTCCCGTCAGTACCTAATTTATTGAGAGTTTTTAGCGTGAAGTGCTGTTGAATTTTGTCAAAGGCCTTTTCTGCATCTATTGAGATAATCATGTGGTTTTCGTCTTTGGTTCTGTTTATATGCTGGATTACATTTATTGATTTGCATATATTGAACCAGCCTTGCATCCCAGAGATGAAGCCCACTTGATCATGGTGGATAAGCTTTTTGATGTGCTGCTGGATTCAGTTTGCCAGTTTTTTATTGAGGATTTTTGCATCAATGTTCATCAAGGATATTGGTCTAAAATTCTCTTTTTTTGTTGTGTCTCTGCCCGGCTTTGGTATCAGGATGATGCTGGCCTCATAAATGAGTTAGGGAGGATTCCCTCTTTTTCTATTGATTGGAATAGTTTCAGAAGGAATGGTACCAGTTCCTCCTTGTACCTCTGGTAGAATTCGGCTGGGAATCCATCTGGTCCTGGACTCCTTTTAGTAGGTAAGCTATTGATTATTGCCACAATTTCAGCTCCTGTTATTGGTCTATTCAGAGATTCAACTTCTTCCTGGTTTGGTCTTGGGAGAGTGTATGTGTCGAGGAATTTATCCATTTCTTCTAGATTTTCTAGTTTATTTGCATAGAGGTGTTTGTAGTATTCTCTGATGGTAGTTTGTATTTCTGTGGGGTCAGTGGTGATATCCCCTTTATCATTTTTTATTGTGTCTATTTGATTCTTCTCTCTTTTTTTTCTTTATTAGTCTAGCTAGCGGTCTATCAATTTTGTTGATCCTTTCAAAAAACCAGCTCCTGGATTCATTAATTTTTTGAAGGGTTTTTTTGTCTCTATTTCCTTCAGTTCTGCTCTGATCTTAGTTGTTTCTTACCTTCTGCTAGCTTTTGAATGTGTTTGCACTTGCTTTTCTAGTTCTTTTAATATGATGTTAGGGTGTCAATTTTAGATCTTTCCTGCTTTCTCTTGTGGGCATTTAGTGCTATAAATTTCCCTCTACACACTGCTTTGAATGTGTCCCAGAGATTCTGGTATGTTGTGTCTTTGATCTCGTTGGTTTCAAAGAACATCTTTATTTCTGCCTTCATTTTGTTATGTACCCAGTAGTCATTCAGGAGCAGGTTGTTCATTTTCCATGTAGTTGAGTGGTTTTGAGTGAGTTTCTTAATCCTGAGTTCTAGTTTGATTGCACTGTGGTCTGAGAGATAGTTTGTTATAATTTCTGTTCTTTTACATTTGCTGAGGAGAGCTTTACTTCCAACTATGTGGTCAATTTTGGAATAGGTGTGGTGTGGTGCTGAAAAAAATGTATATTCTGTTGATTTGAGGTGGAGAGTTCTGTAGATGTCTGTTAGGTCCACTTGGTGCAGAGATGAGTTCAATTCCTGGGTATCCTTGTTGACTTTCTGTCTCATTGATCTGTCTAATGTTGACAGTGGGGTGTTAAAGTCTCCCATTATTAATGTGTGGGGGTCTAAGTCTCTTTGTAGGTCACTCAGGGCTTGCTTTATGAATCTGGGTGCTCCTGTATTGGGTGCATATATATTTAGGATAGTTAGTTCTTCTTGTTGAATTGATCCCTTTACCACTATGTAATGGCCTTCTTTGTCTCTTTTGATCTTTGTTGGTTTAAAGTCTGTTTTACCAGAGACTAGGATTGCAGCCCCTGCCTTTTTTTGTTTTCCATTTGCTTGGTAGATCTTCCTCCATCCCTTTATTTTGAGCCTATGTGTGTCTCTGCATGTGAGATGGGTTTCCTGAATACAACACACTGATGGGTCTTGACTCTTTATCCAATTTGCCAGTCTGTGTCTTTTAATTGGAGCATTTAGTCCTTTTACATTTAAAGTTAATATTGTTATGTGTGAATTTGAACCAGTCATTATGATGTTAGCTGGTTATTTTGCTCGTTAGTTGATGCAGTTTCTTCTTAGTCTCAATGGTCTTTACATTTTGGCATGATTTTGCAGCGGCTGGTACCGGTTGTTCCTTTCCATGTTTAGCGCTTCCTTCAGGAGCTCTTTAAGGGCAGGCCTGGTGGTGACAAAATCTCTCAGCATTTGCTTGTCTCTAAAGGATTTTATTTCTCCTTCATTTATGAAGCTTAGTTTGGCTGGAGATGAAATTCTGGGTTGAAAATTCTTTTCTTTAAGAATGTTGAATATTGGCCCCCACTCTCTTCTGGCTTGTAGAGTTTCTGCCGAGAGATCTGCTGTTAGTCTGATGGGCTTCCCTTTGTGGGTAACCCGACCTTTCTCTCTGGCTGCCCTTAACATTTTTTCCTTCATTTCAACTTTGGTGAATCTGACAATTCTGTGTCTTGGAGTTGCTGTTCTCGAGGAGTATCTTTGTGGCGTTCTCTGTATTTCCCTAATCTGAATGTTGGCCTGCCTTGCTAGATTGGGGAAGTTCTCCTGGATAATATCCTGCAGAGTGTTTTCCAACTTGGTTCCATTCTCCCTGTCACTTTCAGGTACACCGGTGAGATGTAGATTTGGTCTTTTCACATAGTCCCATATTTCTTGGAGGCTTTGTTCATTTCTTTTTATTCTTTTTTCTCTAAACTTCCCTTCTCGCTTCATTTCATTCATTTCATCTTCCATTGCTGATACCCTTTCTTCCAGTTGATCGCATTGGCTCCTGAGGCTTCTGCATTCTTCACGTAGTTCTCGAGCCTTGGCTTTCAGCTTCATCAGCTCCTTTAAGCACTTCTCTGTATTGGTTATTCTAGTTATACATTCGTCTAAATTTTTTTCTAAGTTTTTAACTTCTTTGCCTTTGGTTTGAATTTCCTCCTGTAGCTCATAGTTTGATTGTCTGAAGACTTCTTCTCTCAACTCTTCAAAGTCATTCTCCATCCAGCTTTGTTCCATTGCTGGTGAGGAACTGTGATCCTTTGGAGGAGGAGAGGTGCTCTGCTTTTTAGAGTTTCCAGTTTTTCTGCTCTGTTTTTTCCCCATCTTTGTGGTTTTATCTAGTTTTGGTCTTTGATGATGGTGATGTACAGATGGGTTTTTGGTGTGGATGTCCTTTCTGTTTGTTAGTTTTCCTTCTAACAGACAGGACCATCAGCTGCAGGTCTGTTGGAGTTTGCTAGAGGTCCACTCCAGATACTGTTTGCCTGGGTATCAGCAGCAGTGTCTGCAGAGCAGTGGTTTTTCGTGAACCGTGAATGCTGCTGTCTGATCGTTCCTCTGGAAGTTTTGTCTCAGAGGAGTACCCGGCCATGTGAGGTGTCAGTCTGCCCCTACTGGGGGGTGCCTCCCAGTTAGGCTGCTCAGGGGTCAGGGGTCAGGGACCCACTTGAGGCAGTCTGCCCGTTCTCAGATCTCCAGCTGCGTGCTGGGAGAACCACTGTTCTCTTCAAAGCTCAGATGGAAATGCAGAAATCACCCGTCTTCTGCGTCACTCACACTGGGAGCTGTAGACCGGAGCTGTTCCTATTAGGCCATCTTGGCTCCTCCCCCATGAGATGGTATCTCATTGTGGTTTGATGTGCATTTCTCTGATGACCAGTGATGATGAGCATTTTTTCATGTGTCTGTTGGCTGCATAAATGTCTTCTTTTGAGAAGTGTCTGTTCATATCCTTTGCCTACTTTTTGATGGGGTTGTTTTTTTCTCATGAATTTGTTTGAGTTCTTTGTAGATTCTGGATATTAGCCCTTTGTCAGATGGGTCAATTGCAAAAGTTTTCTCCCATTCTGTAGGTTGCCTGTTCACTGTGATGGTAGTTTCTTTTGCTGTGCAGAAGATCTTTAGTTTAATTAGATCTCATTTGTCAATTTTGGCTTTTGTTGCCATTGCTTTTGGTGTTTTAGACATCAAGTCCTTGCCCATGCCTATGTCCTGAATGGTATTGCCTAGGTTTTCTTCTAGGATTTTTTATGATTTTAGGTCTAACATTTAAGTCTTTAATCCATCTTGAATTAATTCTCTTATAAGGTGTAAGGAAGGGATCCAGTTTCAGCTTTCTACATATGGCTGGCCAGTTTTCCCAGCACCATTTATTAAATAGGGAATGCTTTCTCCATTTCTTGTTTTTGTCAGGTTTGTCAAAGATCAGATGGTTGTAGATGTGTGGTGTTATTTCTGAGGGCTCTGTTCTGTTCCATTGGTCTATATCTCTGTTTTGGTACCAGTACCATGCTGTTTTGGATACTGTAGCCTTGTAGTATAGTTTGAGGTCAGGTAGCGTGATGCCTCCAGCTTCATTCTTTTGGCTTAGGATTGTCTTGGCAATGCGGGCTCTTTTTTGGTTCCATATGAACTTTAAAGTAGTTTTTTCCAATTCTGTGAAGAAAGTCATTGGTAGCTTGATGGGGATGGCATTGAACCTATAAATTACCTTGGGCAATATGACCATTTTCATGATATTGATTCTTCCTACCCATGAGCATGGAATGTTCTTCCATTTGTTTGTGTCCTCTTTTATTTCCTTGAGCAGTGGTTTGTAGTTCTCCTTGAAGAGGTCTTTCACATCCCTTGTAAGTTGGATTCCTAGGTACTGTATTCTTTTTGCAGCAATTGTGAATGGGAGTTCACTCATCATTTGGCTCTCTGTTTGTCTGCTATTGGTGTATAGAAATGCTTGTGATTTTTGCACATTGATTTTTTATCCTGAGACTTTGCTGAAGTTGCTTATCAGCTTAGGGAGATTTTGGGCTGAGACAATGGGGTTTTCTAAATATACAATCATGTCATCCTCAAACAGGGACAATGTGACTTCCTCTTTTCCTAATTGAATACACTTTATTTCTTTCTCTTGCCTGATTGTCCTGGCCAGAACTTCCAACATTATGTTGAATAGGAGTGGTGAGAGAGGGCATCTCTGTCTTGTGCCAGTTTTCAAAGAGAATGCTTCCAGTTTTTGCCCATTCAGTATGATATTGGTTGTGAGTTTGTCATAAATAGCTCTTATTATTTTGAGATGTGTTCCATCAATATCTAGTTTATTGAGAGTTTTTAAGAAAAAGGGCTGTCGAATTTTCTTGAAGGCCTTTTCTGCATCCATTGAGATAATCATGTGGTTTTTTGTCACTGGTTCTGTGTATGTGATGGATTATGTTTATTGATTTGCATATGTTGAACCAGCCTTGCATCCCAGGGATGAAGCCAACTTGATCATGTTGGGTAAGATTTTTGATGTGCTGCTGGATTTGGTTTGCCAGTATTTTATTGAGAATTTTCACATGGGTGTTCATCAGGGATATTGGACTAAAATTCTCTTTTTTTGTTGTGTCTCTGCCAAGCTTTGGTATCAGGATGATGCTGGCCTCATAAAATGAGTTAGGGAGGATTCCCTCTTTTTCTATTGATTGTAATGATTCCAGAAGGAATGGTACCAGCTCCTCTTTGTACCTCTGGTAGAATTCAGCTGTGAATCCATCTGGTCCTGGACTTTTTTTGGTTGGTAGGCTATTAATTATTGCCTCAATTTCAGAGACTGTTATTGGTCTATTCAGAGATTCAACTTCTTCCTGGTTTAGTCTCGGGAGGGTGTATGTGTCCAGGAATTTATCCATTTCTTCTAGGTTTTCTGGTTTATTTGTGTAGAGGTGTTTATAGTATTCTCTGATGGTAGTTTGTATTTCTGTGGGATCGGTGGTGATATCCCCTTTATCATTTTTTATTGTGTCTATTTGTTTCTTCTTTCTTTTCTCTTTATTAGTCTTGCTAGTGGTTTCTCAATTTTGTTGATCTTTTAAAAAAAACAGCTCCTGGATTCATTGATTTTTTGAAGGGTATTTTTGTCTCTCTTTCAATTCTTCTCTGATCTTAGTTATTTCTTGCCTTCTGCTAGCTTTTGTATGTGTTTGCTCTTGCTTCTCTAGTTTTTTTAATTGTGATGTTAGGATGTCAATTTTAGATCTTTCCAGCTTTCTCTTGTGGGCATTTAGTGCTATAAATTTTCCTCTACACACTGCTTTAAATGTGTCCCAGAGATTCTGGTACATTTTGTCTTTGTTCTTATGGTTTCAAAGAACATCTTTATTTCTGCCTCCATTTTGTTATTTACCCAGTAGTCATTCAGGAACAGGTTGTTCAGTTTCCATGTAGTTGTGCAGTTTTGAGTGAATTTCTTAATCCTGAGTTCTAATTTGATTGCACTGTGGTCTGAGAGATGGTTTGTTGTGATTTCTGTTCTTTCACATTTGCTGAGGAGTGCTTTACTTCCAACTATGTGGTCAATTTTGGTATAAGTGCAATGTGGTGCTGAGAAGAAAGTGTATTCTGTTGATTTGGGGTGGAGAGTTCTGTAGATGTCTATTAGGTCTGCTTGGTGCAGAGCCGAGTTCAATTCCTGGATATCTGTCTAATATTGACAGTGGGGTGTTAAAGTCTTCCATCATTATTGTGTGGGAGTCTAAGTCTCTTTGTAGGTCTCTAAGGACTTGCTTTATGAATCTGGGTGCTCCTGTATTGGGTGCATATATATATTTGGGATATTTAGCTCTTTTTGTTGAATTGATCCCTTATCCATTATGTAATGGCCTTCTTTGTCTCTTTTGCTCTTTATTGGTTTAAAGTCTGTTTTATCAGAGACTAGGACTGCAACCCCTACTTTTTTTTTTTTTTTTTGCTTTCCATTTGCTTGCTAGATCTTCCTCCAATCCTTTATTTTTGAGCTTATGTGTGTCTCTGCATGTGAGATGGGTCTGCTGAATACAGCACACTAATGGGTCTTGTTTCTTTATCCAATTTATCAGTTTGTGTGTTTTAATTGGGGCATTTAGCCCATTTAGATTTAAGGTTAATATTGTTATGTGTGAATTTGATCCTGTCATTATGATGTTAGCTGGCTATTTTGCCCGTTTATTGATACAATTTCTTCATAGCATCGATGGTCTTTACTATTTGGCATGATTTGCAGTGGCTTCTACCAGTTGTTTCTTTACATGTTTAGTGCTTCCTTCAGGAACTCTTGTAAGGCAGGCCTGGTGGTGACAAAATCTCTCAGCATTTGCTTATCTGTAAAGGATTTTATTTCTCCTTTGCTTATGAATCTTAGTTTGGCTGGATGTTAAATTCTAGGTTGAAAATTCTTTTCTTTAAGAATGTTGAATATTGGCCCCCACTCTCTTCTGGCTTGTAGAGTTTCTGCTGAGAGATCAACTGTTAGTCTGATGGGCTTCCCTTTGTGGGTAACCCGACCTTTCTCTCTGGCTGCCCTTAACATTTTTTCCATCATTTCAACCTTGGTGAATCTGACAATTATTTGTCTTGGGGTTGCTTTTCTCAAGGAATATCTTTGTGGTGTTGTCTGTATTTCAGGAATTTGAATGTTGGCCTGCCTTGCTATGTTGGGGAAGTTCTCCTGGATAATATCCTGAAGAGTGTTTTCCAACTTGGTTCCATTCTCCCGATCACTTTGAGGTACACCAATCAAATGTAGATTTGGTATTTTCATAGAGTCGCATATTTCTTGGAGGCTTCGTTCATTTCTTTTTACTCTTTTTTTCTCTAACCTTGTCTTCTCACTTTATGTCATTAGTTTGATCTTCAATGACTGATACTCTTTCTTCCACTTGATCAAATCAGCTACTGAAGCTTGTGCATGCATCACGAAGTTCTCGTGCCATGGTTTTCAGCTCCATCAGGTCATTTAAGGTCTTCTCTACACTGTTTATTCTACTTAGCCATTCATCTAACTTTTTTCACAGTTTTCAGCTTCCTTGTGATGGGTTAGAACATGCTCCTTTAGCTTGGAGAAGTTTGTTATTACCGATTTCTGAAGCCTACTTCTGTCAACTCATCAAAGTCATTCTCTGTCCAGCTTTGTTCCATTGCTGGCAAGGACCTGCAAACCTTTGGAGGAGAAGAGGTCCTCTGGTTTTTAGAATTTTCAGCTTTTCTGCTCTGGTTTCTCCCCATCTTTGTGGCTTTACCTACCTTGGTCTTTGATGTTGGTGACCTACAGATGGGGTTTTGGTGTAGATGTCCTTTTGTTGATGTTGATGCTATTCCTTTCTGTTTGTTAGTTTTCCTTCTAACAGTCAGGACCCTCAGCTGCAGATCTGTTGGAGTTTGCTGGAGGTCCACTCCAGACCCTGTTTTCCTGGGTATCTCCAGTGGAGGCTGCAGAACAGCAAATATTGCAGAACAGCAAATATTGCTGCCTGATCCTTCCTCTGGAAGCTTCATCCCAGAGGGACACCTGCCTATATGAGGTGTCAGTTGGCTCCTACTGGGAGATGTCTCCCAGTTAGGCTACATGGGGTTCAGGGACCCACTTGAGGAGGTAGTCTGTCCATTCTCAGAACTCAAACGCCATGCTGGGAGAACCCCTTCTCTCTTCAGAGAAGGCAGACCAGGATGTTTAAGTCTGCAGAAGTTTCTGCTGCCTTTTGTTCAGCTATCCCCGGCCTACAGAGGTGGAGTCTATAGAGGCAGTAGGCCTTGCTGAGCTGTGGTGGGCTCCACCCAGGTCGAGCTTCCCAGCCACTTTGTTTACCTACTCAAGCTTCAGCAATGGCAGATGCCCCTCTCCCAGCCAGGCTGCCACCTCACAGTTCAATCTCAGGCTGTTTCACTAGCTCCATGGGCATGGGTCCTGCCAAGCCAGGCATGGGAGAGAATCTTCTTGTCTGCCGGTTGCTAAGATCTTGGGAAAAGTTCAGTATTTGGGCTAGAGTGTCCTGTTATTCCAGGTACAGTCTGTTGCAGCTTCCCTTGGCTAGGAAAGGGAAATCCCCTGACCCCTTGCACTTCCCGGGTGAGGTGATGTCCTACCCTGCTTCAGCTCACCCTCCGTGGGCTGCATCCACTGTCCAACCAGTCCCAGTGAGATGAACCAAGTACCTCAGTTGGAAATGCAGAAGTCCCCTGTCTTCTGCATCGATTGTGCTGGGAGCTGCAGACTGGAGCTGTTCCTATTCAGCCATCTTGGAACAGAGCACCACTTTAGTGTATATTCTTATATACCTCAATCATACACAAACATTTTTACTTTACAAAATTAGACCATGCATCAGATTATGCTATGGTTTGAATGTATATGACAAAATTCACATGTTGGAAGCTTAATCCCCAATGCAACAGTGTTGGGTGGTGAGGCCTAATAAGTGGTGAATGGATTAGTGTAGTTATCACAGGAGTGGGTCAGTTATCTCTAGAGCAGCACTCTCTCCCCCATGTGCTCTCTTCTGCCTTCCATTATAGGATGATGCAGCACAAAGGCTTTTCTCTGATGCTGGCCACATGTTCTTGGACTTCCCAGCCTCCAGAACAGTGAGATAAATTTCCGTTCGTTAAAAATTACTCAGTCTCTCTGTCTCAGAGCACACCGACTGACTCTTGATGTGTGTAACAAAGTGTTTATTTTCTTCAAATAACCAGCTCTATAATAATTCTTTATGTTTCCAGAAGTCTGTTTAGCTTTCTTCAAAGGAAGATTTTTCTCATTTGGGGGGTTTTCTTGATTTTAGGGTGGTAAGATTTCTTTCTTTTTTCCTTTTCTCCTAAAATCAATGCAGGTGAGAGTGGATGGGTAAAGGATTTTGTTTTTAAATAGCATGTTAGGTATGCTTGTGTGGGTGGAAGTGTTGTTAGTATTTTTCTATGAATCTTGATTAATACTGTCTATTAGCTCTCATGGCTGGTCAGCAAAATGCGTGAATGTTTAGCTGTAGAACATATGACACAATTGAGTCTTTTTTTTTTTTTTAAGAAAAGTGAACACAGAATTGAAGGAATTAACATGGACGTGTTGCCTTTTGTTAGAATGACTAAGTTAAACCTCTTGATTTTTATTTGTCCAAGGCAAACATGACATAAGGATTATGCACCACCAAAATAACACTCATGGTCACAGAAACCATGCTGCAAGCACACCTGGGGTTCTTTTAAATGGTCATGGCCATGATGGTGTGAATTCCATCAATTCAGCAGATGGGTGGGGAAATGAAAATTTTCCCCTAAACTTTTAGGCAAAGGTAGGCTTTTTTTAAATTGTGGGGTTTTTTTTATTTTTGCCTTCATTTTTAAATCTTAAATGCTACTACTGCAGGCCACTACATGACAGACAATGAGCAGCTAAAGAAACAATGAAAAAGCATTTTAAAAAACTCCTGTGTTAGCTAACAGGTTTCTAGAGGTATCACTGTGGTCCACAGAGAAGACTGCAGAAGGTAGCAGAAAGATGTTGTATTAACTACCACAGCCTTAAAACAAAGTTGGTATATCTTTGGATCATAAAATTGTTCCTAGGCAGCTTATTTTATTTTTTGGTTAATCAAATAAACAAGAGGTTTGTTTCATGGCAAATATTAAATAAACAATATCCTAGTCTCAGGTATTCTGTTATAGTAACAGAAAATAAAAGAGATAACATAAATTAATATATTAAATTTAAAATTTTAAATGTGAAACATTCATCTAATATGCTTAAAGGTTGAATGCCAACTCATTATATAAATAAAACCTTCATACTACAGAGTGCTTCACATTGTAAAATATGATGTATGTCTTAGTTTAATCCCAGGGAGGGTGATAATAACAATACTAGATAATGTTAAAAGGCAAATGATGGAAAACACACTCAAAGGGGGAAAAGTCCATGGTAATTTCAAATCTACATGAAGCAACCCTGAAATATACTTCTTAACTCACCAAATCTGAGCATTTATTACATAATTGGCTCTTAGCCCAGGGGCCAGGGCTTCAAATGAGGAAAGACACAAGGTCCCTGACCTCATGGAGCTTCCACACTATGGTGTAAGCAAAGACAGTGACAAGCAAGCAGATAAGTAAAATTGTAGACTAGGCTAAACATGAGGGAAGGGAAAACAGAGCCATCGAAGAGGAACACACAGGACTGGCTTAGGGAGGCCAGGGAGCCTTTCATGAAGAAGAGGCCTTTGAGCTGAGACCCAAAGCCAAGAAGGGCCAGCCACATGAACAGCCAAGCAGATTGGTCACAGGGCCACTCTTCTTCCTGGTTAAACAAGAAGAGTTGGACAGGCTCAAGCACTGATAGAAGGCAAGCGGGGCTGGAACATGGTAGGCAATTTGGTTTCCCTTTGTGAAAATCAGGGACTAGAACTTTGGTAAACAAGACCTCAAGTGTGGGTGAGAGAGTGGGAAAATAGACATTGCTCATATTAAACATTTAAAAATATATCACTGACATTTCACCGAAGAAGACCTACAGATGGCAAATAATCACATGAAAAGATGCCCAACACCATTAATCATTCGGAAAGTTCAAAATAAAACCACAAAATGTAGCACTGTACACCGATTGGAACAGCTTAAATTAAAAAATGCTGATGACACTAAGTACTGTGGGAATGCTGAGAAACTAAACAACTCATACATTACTGATGGGGATGTAAAATGATACAGCCACTCTGGAAAACAGTTTTGCAGTTTCTTAAACATGCAACTGGGCACAGTGACTCATGCCTGTTTCCCAGCATTTTGGGAGGCTGAGGCGGGTGGATTAATTGAGCTCAAGAATTCAAGACCAGCCTGGGCAACATGGTGAAACCCCATCTCTACAGAAAATGCAAAAATTAACCATGTGTGCTGGTTTGTGCCTGTGATCCCAGCTACTTGGGAGGCTGAGGTGGGAGGATCACTTAAGCCTGAGAGGTGGAGGTTGCAGTGAACCAAGATCATGCCACTGCTCTCTAGCCTGGGTGACAGAGTGAGACACAGTCTCAGAGAAAAAAGAAAGAAAGAAAGAAAAGAAATGATAGACACTTGAATGAATGACATTCAAGTGAATGTGCTTTAGATAACTCCAGCTCCCAGATTTTGTAAAGCCACCTTCAAACTTCCAACAGTTTGGCAGTTTCTTTTTTTATTATTTTTTATTTTATTTTTATACTTTAAGTTTTATGGTAATGTGCATAACGTGCAGGTTAGTTACATATGTATACATGTGCCATGTTGGTGTGCTGCACCCATCAACTCGTCATTTAACATTAGGTATATCTCCTAATGCTATCCCTCCCCTATCCCCCCACCCCACAACAGGCCCTGGTGTGTGATAGTCCCCTTCCTGTGTCCATGTGTTCTCATTGTTCAATTCCCACCTATGAATGAGAACATGCAGTGTTTGGTTTTTTGTCCTTGCGATAGTTTGCTGAGAATGAAGGTTTCCAGCTTCATCCATGTCCCTATAAAGGACATGAACTCATCCTTTTTCATGGCTGCATAGTATTCCATGGTGTATATGTGCCACATTTTCTTAATCCAGTCTATCATTGTTGGACATTTGGTTTGTTCCAAGTCTTTGCTATTGTGAATAGTGCTGCAATAAACATATGTGTGCATGTGTCTTTATAGCAGCATGATTTATAACCCTTGGGTATATATCCAGTAATGGGATTGCTGGGTCAAATGGTGTTTCTAGTTCAAGATCCCTGAGGAATCACCACACTGACTTCCACAATGGTTGAACTAGTTTACAATCCCACCAACAGTGTAAAAGTGTTCCTATTTCTCCACATCTTCTCCAGCACCTGTTGTTTTCTGACTTTTTAATGATTGCCATTCTAAGTGGTGTGAGATGGTATCTCATTGTGGTTTTGATTTGCATATCTCTGATGGCCACTGATGATGAGCATTTTTTCATGTCGCTTTTGGCTGCATAAATGTCTTGTTTTGAGAAGTGTCTGTTCACATCCTTCGCCCACTTTTTGATGGGCCTGTTTGTTTTTTTCTTGTAAATTTGTTGGAGTTCATTGTGGATTCTGGATGTTAGCCCTTTGTCAGATGAGTAGATTGCAAAAATGTTCTCCGATTCTGTAGGTTGCCTGTTCACTCTAATGGTAGTTTCCTTTGCTGTGCAGAAGCTCTTCAGTTTAATTAGATCCCATTTGTCAATTTTGGCTTTTGTTGCCATTGCTTTTGGTGTTTTAGACACGAAGTCCTTGCCCATGCCTATGTCCTAAATGGTATTGCCTAGGTTTTCTTCTAGGGTTTAAATGGTTTCAGGTCTAACATTTAAGTCTTTAATCCATCTTGAATTAATTTTTGTATAAGGTGTAAGGAAGGGATCCAGTTTCAGCTTTCTACATATGGCTAGCCAGTTTTCCCAGCACCATTTATTAAATAGGGAATCCTTTCCTTATTTCTTGTTTTTGTCAGGTTTGTCAAAGATCAGATGGTTGTAGATATGTGGTATTATTTCTGAGGGCTCTGTTCTATTCCATTGGTCTATATCTCTGTTTTGGTAATAGTACCATGCTGTTTTGGTTACTGTAGCCTTGTAGCATAGTTTGAGGTCAGGTAGCGTGATGCCTCCAGCTTTGTTCTTTTGGCTTAGGATTGACTTGGCAATGCAGGCTCTTTTTTGGTTCCATATGAACTTTAAAGTAGATTTTTCTAATTCTGTGAAGAAAGTCATTGGTAGCTTGATGGGGATGGCATTGAATCTATAAATTACCTTGGGCAGAATGGCCATTTTCACAATATTGGTTCTTCCTACCCATGAGCATGGAATATTCTTCCATTTGTTTGTATCCTCTTTTATTTCCTTGAGCAGTGGTTTGTAGTTCTCCTTGAAGAGGTCCTTCACATCCCTTGTAAGTTGGATTGCTAGGTATTTTATTCTCTTTTAAGCAATTGTGAATGGGAGTTCCGTCATGATTTGGCTCTCTGTCTGTTATTGGTGTATAAGAATGCTTGTGATTTTTGCACATTGATTTTGCATCCTGAGACTTTGCTGAAGTTGCCTATCAGCTTAAGAAGATTTTGGGCAGCGACGATGGGGTTTTCTAGATATAGAATCATGTCATCTGCAAACAGGGACAATGTGACTTCCTCTTTTCCTAATTGAATACCCTTTATTTCCTTCTCTTGCCTGATTGCCCTGGCCAGAACTTCCAACACTATGTTGAATGGGAGTGGTGAGAGAGGGCATCCCTTTCTTGTGCCAGTTTTCAAAGGGAATGGTTCTAGTTTTCGCCCATTCAGTATGATATTGGTTGTGAGTTTGTCATAAATAGCTCTCATTATTTTGAGATACGCTCCATCAATACCTAATTTATTGAGAGTTTTTAGCATGAAGCATTGTTGAATTTTGTCAAAGGCCTTTCTTGCATCTATTGAGATAATCATATGGTTTTTGTCATTGGTTCTGTTTATATGCTGGATTACATTTATTGATTTGCATATGTTGAACCAGCCTTGCATCCCAGGAATGAAGCCCACTTGATCATGGTGGATAAGCTTCTTGATGTGCTTCTGGATTCAGTTTGCCAGTATTTTATTGAGGATTTTTGCATCGATGTTCATCAGGGATATTGGTCTAAAATTCTCTTTTTTTGTTGTGTCTCTGCCAGGCTTTGGTGTCAGGATGATGTTGGCTTCATAAAATGAGTTAAGGAGGATTCCCTCTTTTTCTATTGATTGGAATAGTTTCGGAAGGAAGGGTACCAGCTCCTCCTTGTACCTCTGGTAGAATTCGGCTGTGAATCCATCTGGTCCTGGACTTTTTTCGGTTGGTAAGCTATTAATTATTGCCTCAATTTCAGAGCCTGTTTTTGGTCTATTCAGAGATTCAATTTCTTCCTGGTTTAGTCTTGTGAGGGTGTATGTGTTCAGGAATTTATCCATTTCGTCTAGATTTTCTAGTTTATTTGCATAGAGGTGTTTATAGTATTCTCTGATGGTAGTTTGTGTTTCTGTGGGATTGGTGGTGATATCCCCTTTAACATTTTTTATTGCATCTATTTGATTCTTCTCTCTTTTCTTCTTTATTAGTATTGCTAATGGTCTGTCAGTTTTGTTGATCTTCTCAAAAAACCAGCTCCTGGATTCATTAATTTTTTGAAGGGTTTTTTGTGTCTCTATTTCCTTCAGTTCCGCTCTGATCTTAGTTATTTCTTGCCTTCTGCTAGCTTTTGTATGTGTTTGTTCTTGCTTCTCTAGTTCTTTTAATTGTGATGTTAGGGTGTCAATTTTGGATCTTTCCTGCTTTCTCTTGTGGGCATTTAGTGCTATAAATTTCCCTCTACACACTGCTTTGAATGTGTCCCAGAGATTCTGGTATCTTGTGTCTTTGTTCTCGTTGGTTTCGAAGAACATCCTTATTTCTGCCTTCATTTCGTTATGTACCCAGTAGTCATTCAGGAGCAATTTGTTCAGTTTCCATGTATTTGAGTGTTTTTGAGTGAGTTTCTTTATTATTATTATTATACTTTAAGTTTTAGGGTACATGTGCACAACGTGCAGGTTTGTTACATATGTATACATGTGCCAAGTTGGTGTGCTGCACCCATTAACTCATCTTTTAGCATTAGGTATATCTCCTAATGCTATCCCTCCCCCCTCCCCCCACCCCACTACAGTCCCTGGTGTGTAGTGTTCCCCTTCCTGTGTCCATGTGTTCTCATTGTTCAATTCCTGTGAGTGAGAACATGCGGTGTTTGGTGGGTTCTAGTTTGATTGCACTGTGGTCTGAGAGACAGTTTGTTATAATTTCTGTTCTTCTACATTTGCTGAGGAATGCTTTACTTCCAACTGAGTGGTCAATTTTGGAATAAGTGTGGTGTGGTGCTAAGAAGAATGTATATTCTGTTGATTTGGGGTGGAGAGTTCTGTAGATGTCTATTAGGTCCACTTGGTGCAGAGCTGAGTTCAATTCCTGGATATCCTTGTTAACTTTCTGTCTCATTGATCTGTCTATTGGTGACAGTGGGGTATTAAAGTCTCCCATTATTATTGTGTGGGAGTCTAAGTCTCTTTCTAGGTCTCTAAGGACTTGCTTTGTGAATCTGGGTCCTCCTGTATTGGGTGAATATATATTTAGGATAGTTAGCTCTTCTTGTTGAATTGATCCCTTTACCATTATGTAATGGCCTTCTTTGTCTCTTTTGATCTTTGTTGGTTTCAAGTCTGTTTTACCAGAGACTGGGATTGCAACCCCTGCCTTTTTTGTTTTCCATTTGCTTGGTAGATCTTCCTCCAGCCCTTTATTTTGAGCCTATGTGTGTCTCTGGCACGTGAGATGGGTTTCCTGAATATAGCACACTGATGCGTCTTGACTCTTTATCCAATTTGCCAGTCTGTGTCTTTTAATTGGAGCATTTAGCCCATTTACATTTAAGGTTAATATTGTTATGTGTGAATTTGATGCTATCATTATGATGTTAGCTGGTTATTTTGCTTGTTAGTTGATGCAGTTTCTTCCTAGCCTCAATGGTCTTTACAATTTGGCATGTTTTTGCAGTGGCTGGTACCAGTTGTTCCTTTCCATGTTTAGTGCTTCCTTCAGGAGCTCTTTTAGGGCAGGCCTGGTGTGACAAAATCTCTCAGCATTTGCTTGTCTGTAAAGTATTTTATTTCTCCTTCACTTATGAAGCTTAGTTTGGCTGGAGATGAAATTCTGAGTTGAAAATTCTTTTCTTTAAGAATGTTGAATATTGGCCCCACTCTCTTCTGGCTTATAGAGTTTCTGCCGAGAAATCAGCTGTTAGTCTGATGGGCTTCCCTTTGTGGGTAACCTGACCTTTCTCTCTGGCTGCCCTTTACATTTTTTCCTTCATTTCAACTTTGGTGAATCTGACAATTCTGTATCTTGGAGTTGCTGTTCTCGAGGAGTATCTTTGTGGTGTTCTCTGTATTTCCTGAATTTGAATGTTGGCCTGCCTTGCTAGATTGGGGAAATTCTCCTGGATAATATCCTGCAGAGTGTTTTCCAACTTGGTTCCATTCTCCCCGTCACTTTCAGGTACACCAATCAGACGTAGATTTGATCTTTTCACATAGTCCCATATTTCTTGGATGCTTTGTTCATTTCTTTTTATTCTTTTTTCTCTAAACTTCTCTTTTGGCTTCATTTCACTCATTTCATCTTCCATCACTGATACCCTTTCTTCCAGTCAATCAAGTCGGCTACTGAGGCTTGTGCATTCATCATGTAGTTCTCATGCCTTGGTTATCAGCTCCTTCAGGTCCTTTAAGGAGTTCTCTGCATTGATTATTCTAGTTTGCCATTCATCTAATTTTTTTCTAGGTTTTTAACTTCTTTGCCATGGGTTTGAACTTCCTCCTTTAGCTCAGAGCAGTTTGATCGTCTGAAGTCTTCTTCTCTCAAATCATCTTGGTCATTCTCCATCCAGCTTTGCTCCATTTCTGGTGAGGAGCTGTGTTCCTTTGGAGGAGGAGAGGTGCTCTGATTTTTAGTTTCCAGTTTTTCTGCTCTGTTTTTTCCCCATCTTTGTGGTTTTATCTACCTTTGGTCTTTGATGATGGTGAAGTACAGATGGGGTTTTGGTGTGGATGTCCTTTGTGTTTGTTAGTTTTCCTTCTAACAGTCAGGACCCTCAGCTGAGGGTCTGTTGGACCTCCAACAGGTCTGTTGGAGTTTGCTGGAGGTCTACGCCAGACCCTGTTTGCCTGGGTATCAGCAGCGGAGGCTGCACAACAGCAGATATTGGTGAACAGCAGATGTTGCTGCCTGATCGTTCCTCTGGAAGTTTTGTCTCAGAGGAGTACTCGGCCATGTGAGGTGTCAGTCTGCCCCTACTGGGAGGTGCCTCCCAGTTAGGCTACTCAGGGGTCAGGGACTCACTTGAGGAGGCAGTCTGTCCATTCTCAGATGTCCAGCTCCATGCTGGGAGAACCACTACTGTCTTCAAGGCTGTCAGACAGGGACATTTAAGTCTGCAGAGGATTCTGCTGCCTTTTGTTTGGCTGTGCCCTGCCCCCAGAGGTGGAGTCTACAGCGGCAGGCAGGCCTTCTTGAGCTGCGGTGGGCTCCACTCAGTTCGAGCTACCAGGCCGCTTTGTTTACCTACTCAAGCCTCAGCAATGGCAGGCACCCCTCCCCCAGCCTCGCTGCCACCTTGCAGTTTGATCTCAGACTGCTGTGCTAGCCATGAGCAAGGGTCCATGGGCATAGGACCCTCCGAGCCATGCACGGGATATAATCTTCTGGTGTGCCATTTGCTAAGACCTTTGGAAAAGTGCAGTATTAGAGTGAGAGTGACCCAATTTTCCAAGTGCCATCTGTCACCCCTTTCTTTGACTAGGAAAGGGAATTCCCTGACCCCTTGCACTTCCCAGGTGAGGCAATGTGCCGCCCTGCTTTGGCTCATGCTTGGTGCACTGCACCCACTGTCCTGCACCCACTTTCTGACACTCCCCAGTGAGATGAACCTGGTACCTCAGTTGGAAATGCAGAAATCACCCGTCTTCTGTGTTGCTCATGCTGGGAGCTGTAGACTGGAGTTGTTCCTATTCAGCCATCTTGGCTCCACCTGTCAGTTTCTTAAAAACAAAAACAAAAGACATGCAACTACCATATGACCTAGCAATTGCACTCCTGGGCATTCATCCCACATGAACACTATGTTCACACAAAAACCTGCACATGGATGTTTCTAATAGCTTCATTTGTAACAGTACAAACCTGGAAACAATCCAGTTGTTCTTTAACTGATGAATGGCTAAACAATGGCACATCATACATGAAATACTACCCAGAAATAAAACGACCAAATTATTGATATGCTCAACAACCTGGATAAATCTCTAGAGAATTATGCTGAGTGAAATAAACAATTTAAACATCTTACATATTGTGTGATTCCACTTATGTGTCATTGGGGGAAACAGTGAAATGCACATGAGATCTCTTAATACTTTCTTAATAATTGTCAGATCTCTTTCTGGGTATTATTTCAGTTGAATATGAATCTACAATGATCTAAAAATAAAGTTTAATTTTAAAATACACCTCTGAGAATAGTGTTTGTGTTGGGATCAATTTCAAACAGGTGATACACAGCAGAAGTCCATTTAGTGCAGGCCTCAGGTGTGCCACTTAATCTCTCATCTCCTGCCTTCACACCTGCAAAATGTTGGGGTTGGACCATAACGAAGCTTCAGGACCTCCTCTTTGCTTCTACAATTCCATGACCTTACTGAGCTATACACATTTGTGGAAGCTTTGTTTTGGCCTTATATTTATCAGAGACCCTCTGAAAATCTTTATGGAAACAGCAGTAACTACCTTTCTGGCATTACAACAAAAGAAGTAAATTCTGCCTTCCACCCTCCTGAAAACTGCTTTGCATGCTACAGCAAGATTACTGGAATTACAAAAGGAGAAACACCAAGCATGGCTTTTTCATGGCTAAAAAGATCCCCAAATTCACAGTGTCCTCACAATGTCCTCTTCCACAAAGAAGGAACTTCTTCCAGACACACACAATTTGATCAAGTTAATACTTTCTTAAAAATATTCAGATCTCTTTTTTAGAAACTGGGGGAAGAACTGGGGGGCTTTAGGAACTCTGTTTTGCATTCAATATTCAATCATTCATTCATTCATTTATACTGTAAGCCCTGGAGGTGCCCTCAGTTGTGACATACTTCTTTCTTGACATTTTTATAAATTCTTCAATGTATTCCTTCCCTTATAGGCGTACCCTTTCCAGTTGAGCCATGCTTGTATATACAAACTTAGTCCTCAAGTCTCAATCTTGTGACCCATTGTATTTTCCAAAGATGACTGCAAAATCATTCTCATCCCACATGCTGTTCTTACAATGCAACCTTGACACTCTTACCATGAAGTGATGGAGACTATGTTTCCTCCCCTTGAATCTGAGCAGAGCTAATAGCACATGTTGGAAGTGACATATGCAACTTCCAAAGATAGGGCATAAAAATTCCATGTGCATCCACCTGCTTCTTGGTGATACTCACTATTGGAACCCAGCTGCCATGCTACGAGGAAGCCCAAACTCACCCAATTTACCAAGGTAAGGAGGCTACATGGAGAGGCTACCCATAGATGTTTTGACCAACCACTCAGCTGAAGTCTCAGCCAACAAATAACTAGATCAGCTGATAGACATTCAAGTGAATGTGCCTTTAGATAACTTCAGCTCCCAGATGTAAAGCCACCTTCAGCATTTGAGTGCCAGATAAGATTCTAAACATTGTAGAGACAAGCCATCCTCACTATGCTGTCTGAATTCCTGTCCCACAAAAGTTGGGTGTGGAATTGATCATAATAAAATTATTATTTTATACCACTAAATTTAGAATACTTTGTTGAGCAGTAATAGATAACTATGATTATACTTGATAGAATAAACACCCTAACCTCACTCCCCTCCCTCTCTCAATCTTCTACTGGTGCTCCCCATTGGCCAAACCCAACTGGAATCCAGAAAGGAAGGAAGCCCAGTGATGTAACCCATATAAGTCAGCTTTTGGGGGCAGGAAATAGAGTGGAGTGTGGAGCTGGCAAAACTGGCAGATATCCAGTGTAGTTTACACTCTGCCTTATTCCAATGACGATGTAAAGTAGATGGCATGAAAGTTGAAATGCCTAAATTTTGATCATTATGGAATAAATAATAAATACCAATCATTTAATCATCCTTTCAGATAAATCTGTGAAATGAGGTGTTCCAAAGCATAGTTAACTTTTAACTTCCCTTTTGGATGTGGCTCCATCATGAAGAAGAAGCAGAGTTTAATCACTAAGAGCGTAGGTTCTGGAGCCAGTCTGCCTGGGTTCAAATCCTGGCTCTGCTACCAACCAGCTGTATAAATTTGGGTAGCTCCCTTATCCTCTCTGTGCTTCACTTCCCTCATCTGTAAGGAGGGATAAAAATATTGCCTCCCTTATAAATTTGTTGTGGAGATCAAATTAGTTAATAAAGGTAAAGCATTTAGCATGGTGCTGGGTAAGAGTAAATACTCCATAAGCATTAGCCATTATTATAACACCTAGAAGAAGATTACAAGGTGCAAAGTGTGGCAAAGAAACAAGAGGAAAAGTGGCAAAATATCTTTCTTTTTGGCTTTATTTTCTTCTGAAAAATAGCAATAGCTGATTCAACTATCTCTGATGCTTAGAAATTCTTTAAAAAGAATGACTTTATCAGGATAGAAAAAGGTTCAAGAGTGAGTACAGTAGGTAAGAAGGAATAAAAGCTATCTCTTTTTTTATGAACTAGAGGTGTGATCTGTTGAGTTCCCATGAACCAGTGAGACATTATTAGAGCATATTATCTTTGAAGTAGGTCTATTACTTGGTCTTCTCTTCCCAGCTTCCATTCAAAAAATTAAAATCCAAGACAATGGTTCTATAAACAACCTCTAGATAAATACTATTAGTAGCAATGACATTCAAGGAGAAAATAAAAGACATATTCAAATTGTGTTATGAAGAGTTTATTAAACGGAATATTTATAAAAACATGAGCAAGGCATAAAGAAAGAAACGCAATGGATAGTTTATTACTCTGGAACTGGCAGCTATAAGAGTACTACTGCAACCCCTAGACCTGAAGGTACAAGAGTACAGAGTCATTGGCTAAACCTGGAGGGAAAGCTGTATGAACACGACTGCAGAGAGGAGCTGTGTGTGGCATTAGTTGTAGAGATGCAGCTGATTCACATAAGGAGTGAGACAGGGGAAATCAATATCCCAACCTACCTCTCCATCACACCTCCAGCTTGTTGTCAGAGCTCCCTATTGGGGAAACCTAAAGAAGCCAGAGAGAACAAAAGTTGTTATTGAACTCCATACAGGGTACAGAGCAAAGCAGAGAATAGGTCTGGAGGGGCAATGGAAGATATAGTGAGGAGCATGCTTCAGTAATGTGTTGGATAACAGTCATCCATCCCCATGGGCTTGGTTAGAAGATTCCAAGCATTTAGCTAAGTTCTAAAATGTTTTCTATTACAGAGTGTGTAATGGATAGCAATTTTGTTTGGTTTTGTTTTACTGTGTTCCATGTCCCAGCATCCATTTGAGGTTTTTGTGCATGTGTGATAATAGCACTCCAGTTTTCCTTTGCATAATGACTCTTCCTCCATTCTTAACCCATGCAGTTGATGTGGGTCTGACTCCACTCTATGGATCCTAGGGTAGACATGTGATTCAATTTGGCCAACCAAAGCATTTTCTCCTCTGTCTAGAGGGATGAACTCTTGATCCAAATCAACCCAGTGAGCTTCAGTCCTGAAGCTATTGCTTCAGAAAAGGGTATCTTTCTTTCTGTTGCAGTTTCTAAGCTTATAGAATCTAAGCCCAAAGTTAGAGCCATCTCTGCCCCCAGAGAGTAAGAATCTGAGAACACAGACAACAGAGAGGGAAGCAGAGATCAGTGATGGAGAAACTGAGTCCCAGAGTCCCAGTGGAATTGATGGAACACCTTGAACCCACTGTGCCTAAAACCAAGATACCTCTGGATATTTTAGTTGTCTTTTTCCTACCCCAGCAATGAGAAGTCTTTGGGTTGCAATGAGAGAGGAGGCAGGAAGGTGCCTCAGTTTATGACTACATAGGCTACTCTGGAAGCTTTCACAAAAAGAGACTGCCTCAGAGCTCTGTTTCTGCTCAGTCTCATGAAAGAGTTGTGGGTTTTTTTGTTTGTTTTGGTTTGGTTTTTTTTTTTTAATCAGTGAAGAATGACTCATTATTTATCTTGAGGGTGTAACAATGAATTGTTGTAAGATTTATTCAGTGTCTTGTCTTTTTTTTTTTTTCCTACAGCTGTGGACTCTTCCAGGAAAGAAGAAATGAGAAAACATCACCTTTTCTCCACACCCACCCCCAACTTCCACTTCTGTACTATAGAAGCAAAATTGATTAGGCTGGCTAATTTGAAGAGAAAAAGATGATAGGGGCTTTGTGCTTTAGAGGTAGAAGAGGGTAATAGTCAGGTTCACTCTGACAAAGCCCACTAGAGATGGTAGACCCACTGGTAGAAATGGCTACCTGGATACCCAAGGAGAGCATTAATCATCACATCCCATATCTGAGCTCAGTACTGGGGGAGGGGATAATCAGGTCTCACCAAACCTGGCAGCCTTCCACTGTACATGTGGGCAAAGACCAACAGCAGTGGTGTTGGTGGTGGAAGTTATCCAAGTCACATGGCAACAAGATATGTTACCGGCAGCCAATCCATTTGGGTCTGTAGCAACCTCAATTCTTGTCTCCTCAGAGGAATGAAGTTGAGGGGCATAAGGCAGAAAGAGAGTTCTAGGCAAGTTTTAGAACAAGAGTGAAAGTTTATTAAGCTTTAGAGCAGGAATGAAAGTGTACTTGGAAGAGGGCCAAGTGGACAGCTTGAAAGACTAGTGCACAGTTTGACCTAATTTGACCTTTTTTTTTTTCCTTTTGAAATGGAGTCTAGCTCTGTCTCCCAGGCTGGAGGGCAGTGGCGTGATCTCAGCTCACTGCAACCTCTGCCTCCTGGCTCAAGCGATTCTCCTGCCTTAGTCTACTGAGTAACTGGGATTACAGGCATGCACCCAGAGTTAGGGTATCCTGGCTCCCAGTGAAGGGACTGGCCAATTAATTTTAGTCATTAAAACTACACACCCAGCTAATTTTTTGTATTTTTAGTAGAGACAGGGGTTTGCCACTTTGGCCAGGCTGGTCTCAAACTCCTGACCTCAAGTGATCCGCCCATCTTGGCCTCCCAAAGTGCTGGGATCACAAGCATGAGCCACTGCACCTGGCCCCAGTTTTACCTTTTGACTTGAGGTTTTATACATTAGCGTACTTCCAAGGTCCTGCATCCCTTCTCCTCCAATTCTTCCCTTGGGGTGGGCTGTCCGCATGGCAGTGGCCTGCTAGCACTTGGGAGAATGCACAGTGTGTTTACTGGAGTTGTACACATGCTCACTTGAGGCATTCTTCTTTTACCAGTTGAATGTCCCTGGAAGGTCATATGCCAGTTAAACTCCACCATTTTAATGTGCTTGCTTGAACCCGCTCACCCAATTCCTGAGATCTTTTTGGGAAGCTGCTGCTCACCAGTTTCAGGTGTTTATATTTATTAGGGGATTGCCTTTCCCTGGTGCCAGCTGCAACCAATTATTATTTCAGTGAGACAGTTAACAACCGCCTTACCATCACCTGATGGCTGCCTGACATTCCTGGTGTGTGTGGTGGGGGTAGGGGGGGGAATCCCTATCCTGCTCAGCTCCTATCTGACTAGCTACGTACTGTAATAGTGGCATCCAAAAGTGACTCAAAACCAAGAGTCTCTATTATTGTCCTTGACCATTGGGTCAGAAGGGCCATAAAAACAGGGAGATGCTGACATTTTTATCAATCTTGATGAAGGAAGAAATTAACTTGATATAATTATTTTTAGAAAAATAGAGACGATATTTTTTATGTTCAGTATTATAGATTGATTATCTCTGTTAACTTTGTGTAATTTATATGCCAGATACTTAAGGTATCTAATAATAGTACAAGATAGAAAAAAATTTTATAGACTTCATGAGGGTTCTGCAAGACCTAACTCTGGTATTTACAAGAAATATGCCATAAATACATTTTTTAATAATTTCAACTTTTATTTTGGATTCAGAGGGTACATGTGCAGGTTTGTTACCCTGGTATATGGCATGATGTTGAGTTTTGGGGTATGATTGATCCCAGCATGCAGGTACTGAGCATAGTACCCAATAGTTAATTTTTCAACTGCTGCCTCCCTGCCTCCTTCCTCCTTCCTCTAGTACTCCCCAATGTCTGTTGTTTCCATCTTTACGTCCATGAATACCCAGTGTTTAGCTCCCACTTGTAAGTGACAGCATGTGGTATCTGGTTTCCTGTTCCTGTGTTAATCTACTTAGGATAATGGCCTCCAGCTCTATGCATGTTGCTGCAAAGGCCACGATGTCTTTCTTTTTATGGCTGTGTAGTACTCTATGGTGTATATATACCATATTTTCTTCATACATTCTGCCACTGATGGACATCTAGGCTGATTCTATGCCTGCTATTGTGAATAGTTCTGTGATGAACATGCAAGTGCATGTGGTTTTTTGGTATAAAAATTTATTTTCTTTTGGAAGTAATAGGGTTGCTGGGTCAAACAGTAGTTCCTTTTTAAGTTCTTTGAGAAGTCTCTAAACTGCTTTCCACAGAGGCTGCACTAATTTACATTCCCACCAACAGTGTAGAAACCTTCCCTTTTCTCCACAGCATCACCAACATCTGTTAATTTTTGACTTTTAATAGCGGCCATTCTGACTGGTGTGAGATGGTATCTCAATGTGGTTTTGATTTGCATTTTTCTGATGATGTGATGTTGAACATTTTTTTCATACGTTTGTTGGCCGCTTGTATGTTGTCTTTTGAGAAGTGTCTGTTCGTGTCTTTTGCCCATTCTTAATGGGGTTATTTTCTTTTTGCTTGTTCAATTGTTTAAGTTCCTTATAGATTCTGTATATTAGACCTTTGTTGGATGCACAGTTTGTGAATATTTCTCTCATTCTGTAAGTTGTCCGTTTACTGTGTTGTTAGTTTCTTTTGCTGTGCAGAAGCTCTTTAGTTCATTTAGGTCCCAGTTGTCAATTTTTATTTTTGTTTCAATTGCCTTGGAGGACTTAGTCATAAGTTATTTCCCAAGGCTGATGTCCAGAATGGTGGTTCCTAGGTTTTCTTCCAGGATTCTTAATTTGGGGTCTTACATTTAAATCTTTAATCCATGTTTCTTTCTTCTGCATATGGCTAGCCAGCTATCCCAGCACCATTTATTGAATAGGAAGTCCTTTCCCCATTGCTTATTTTTGTCGACTTTGTTGAAGATCAGATGGCTGTAGGTGTGTGGCTTTATTTCTGGGTTCTATATTCTGTTCCACTGGTCTATGTGTCTGTTTTTGTACCAGTACCATGTTGTTTTGGTTACTGTACCCTTATTGTGTAGTTTGAAGTCAGGTAGTGTGATGGCTCTGGCTTTTTTCTTTTTGCTTAGGATTGCTTTGGCAATTCAGGCTTTTGTTATTGTTGTTCCAAATGAAGTTTAGAGTACTTTTTTCTAGTTCTGTGAAAAATTAAATTGGTAGCTTAATACAAATACCATTGAATCTGTACATTGCTTTGTGTGGTATGGCCATTTTAATGATATTAATTCCAATCATGAGCATGGAATGTTTTTCCATTTGTTTATGACATCTATGATTACTTTCAGGCGGTGTTTTCTAGTTCTCCTTGTAGAGATCTTTCACCTACTTGGTTAGATTATTCCTAGGTGGGTTTTTTTGTGGCTATTGTAAATGGGATTGTGTTCTTGATTTGGTTCTCAGCTTGAATACTATTTGTGTATAGAAATGCCACAGATTTCTGTATATTGGCTTTTGTATCCTGAAATTTTACTGAAGTCATTTATCAGCTCCAGGAGCCTTTTGAAGGAGTCTTTAGGATTTTCTAGGTGTAGAATCATATCATCAGAGAAGACAGATAGTTTGACTTCTTCTTTTCCTATTTAGATGGCTTACATTTTTTCTCTTGTCTGATTGCTCTGGCTTTGACTTTTGGAACTATGTTGAATAGGTGTGACGAGAGTAGGTATACTTGTCTTATGCCACTTCTCAAGGGGAATGCTTCCAGTTTTTGCTTTTTCAGTATAATGTTGGCTACGGGTTTGTCATAGATGACTCTTATTATTTTGAGGTATATTCCTTTGATACCAAGTTTGTTTAAGGTTTCTACTCTGAAGGGATGTTGGGTCTAATTGAGAGTTTTTTCTGTGTCTATTGAAATGAGTGCAAGGTGTCTTAGTCTGTTCTCATATTGCTATAGCAGTACCAAGGGGAAAATCCACTCTCATGATCCAATCACCTTCCACCAGGCCCCACCTCCAATACTGGGGATTACAATTCTACAAGAGATTTGGGTGGGGACACAGATCCAAACAATATCATGTGGTTTTTGCTTTTAATTCTGTTTATGTGGTGAATCACATTTATTGATTTGCATGTGTGGCACAAACCTTGCATCCCAGGGATGAAGCCTACTTGATCATGGTGAATTAACTTTTTTAAGTGCTACTGGATTCAGTTTGCTAGTATTTACTTGAGGATTTTTGCATCCATGTTAATCAGGGATATTGGCCTATAGTTTTCTTTCTTTGTTGTGCCTTTGCCAGGTTTTGGTATCAGGGTGATGCTAGCTTTGTAGAATTAGTTAGGAAGGAATCTCTCCTTAATTTTTTGGGAATAGTTTCAGTGGGATTGGTAGCAGCTTTTCTTTTTAGGTATGGTAGAATTTGGCCATGGACCCATTTGGTCTAGGGCTTTTCTCAGTTGGTAGGTTTTTTATTACTGATTGTATTTTGGAACTCAATATTAGTCTGTTCAGGGTTTCAATTTCTGCCTGATTCAATCTTGGGAGATTGTGTGTTTCTGGGAATTTACACATTTCTTCCATATTTTCTAGTCTGTGTGCATAGAGGTGTTCATAATAGTCTCTAAGGGCTTTTTGTATTTCTGTGAGATTGGTTGTAAGGTCACTTTTGTCATTTCTGGTTGTGCTTATTTTTCCTGTTTTTTTCATTTTTTATTAATAGTCTAGTGTCTATCAATCTTGTTTATCCTTTCAAAAAAACTGCTTTTGGTTTCATTGATTCTTTGTATGGATTTTTGGATCTCAATCATTCAGTACTGCTCTGAGTTTAGTTCTTTTCTTCTGCTAGCTTTGGGGTTAGCTCATTCTTTTTTTTATTATTCTTATAGTGCGCTGTTAGATAGGTAATTTGAGATCTTTCCAATTTTTTGACATAGGCATTTAGCACTATTAACTTTCCTCTTAACATTGCTTTTGCTGTATCCCAGAGATTTTCATTGTGTCTCTGTCCATCTTTATTTATTTCAGATAATTTTTGAATTTCTGTCTTACTTTTGTTGTTTACCCAAAAGTCATATAGGAGCAACTTGTTTAATTTTCATGTAATTGTGTGATTTGAAAAGATCATCTTGGTATTGATTTCTATTTTTATTCCAATATGGTCTGAGAAAATGGTTGTTATGATTTCCATTTTTTATTTTTTTTTAATTATTATACTTTAAGTTCTAGGGCACATGTGCACAATGTGCAGGTTTGTTACATATGTATACATGTGCCATGTTGGTGTGCTGCACCCATTAACTCGTCATTTACATTGGGTATTTCTCCTAATGCTATACCTCACCACTCCCCCAACCCCACGACAGGTCCTGGTGTGTGATGTTCCCCACCCTGTGTCCAAATGTTCTCATTGTTTAATTCCCACCTATGAGTGAGAACATGTGGTGTTTGGTTTTCTGTCCTTGCGATATTTTGCTGAGAATGATGGTTTCCAGCTTCATCCATGTCCCTACAAAGGACATGAACTCATCCTTTTTTATGGCTGCATAGTATTCCATGGAGTACATGTGCAACATTTTCTTAATCCAGTCTATCATTGATGGACATTTGGGTTGGTTCCAAGTCTTCGCTATTGGGAATAGTGCCACAGTAAACATACGTGTGCATGTGTCTTTATAGTAGCATGGTTTATAATCCTTTGGGTATATACCAAGTAATGGGATGGCTGGGTCAAATGGTATTTCTAGTTCTAGATTCTTGAGGAATCGCCACACTGTCTTCCACAATGGTTGAACTAGTTTAGACTCCCACCAACAGTGTAAAATTGTTCCTATTTCTCCACATCCTCTCCAGCACCTGTTGTTTCCTGACTTTTTAATGATCACCATTCTAACTGGTGTGAGATGGTATCTCATTGTTGTTTTGATTTGCATTTCTCTGATGACCAGTGATGATGAGCATTTTTTCTGTGTCTGTAGGCTGAATAAATGTGTTCTTCTGAGAAGTGTCTGTTCATATTCTTTGCCCACTTTTTGATGGGGTTGTTTGATTTTTTCTTGTAAATTTGTTTGAGTTCTTTGTAGATTCTGGATATTAGCCCTTTGTCAGATGAGTAGGTTGTGAAAATTTTCTCCCATTCTGTAGGTTGCCTGTTCACTCCCATGGTAGTTTCTTTTGCTGTTCAGAAGCTCTTTAGTTTAATTAGATCCCATTTGTCAATTTTGGCTTTTGTTGCCATTGCTTTTGGTATTTTAGTCATGAAGTCCTTGCCCATGCCTGTGTCCTGAATGGTATTGCCTAGGTTTTCTTCTAGGGTTTTTATGGTTTTAGGTCTAACATGCAAGTCTTTAATCCATCTTGAATTAATTTTTGTATAAGGTGTAAGGAAGGGATTCAGCTTCAGCTTTCTACATATGGCTAGGCAGTTTTTCCAGCATCATTTATTAAATAGGGAATCCTTTCCCCATTTCTTGTTTTTGTCAGATTTGTCAAAGATCTGATGGTTGTAGATGTGTGGTATTACTTCTGAGGGCTCTCTTCTGTTTCACTGGTCTATATCTCTGTTTTGGTAATAGTACTATGCTGTTTTGGTTACTGTAGCCTTGTAATATAGTTTGAAGTCAGGTAGGGTGATGCCTCCAGCTTTGTTCTTTTGGCTTAGGACTGTCTTGGCAATGCGGGCTCTTTTTTGGTTCCATATGAACTTTAAAGTAGTTTTTTCTAATTCTGTGAAGGAAGTCTTTGGTAGCTTGATGGGGATGGCATTGAATCTGTAAATTACCTAGGGCAGTATGGCCATTTTCATGATATTGATTCTTCCTACCCATGAGCATGGAATGTTCTTCCATTTGTTTGTGTCCTCTTTTATTTCCTTGAGCAGTGGTTTGTAGTTCTCCTTGAAGAGGTCCTTCACATCCCTTGTAAGTTGGATTCCTAGGTATTTTATTCTCTTTGAAGCAATTGTGAATGGGAGTTCACTCACGAGTTGGCTTTCTGTCTGCTATTAGTGTATAGGAATGCTTGTGAGTTTTGCACATTGATTTTGTATCCTAAGACTTTGCTGAAGTTGCTTATCAGCTTAAGGAGATTTTGGGCTGAGACAATGGGGTTTTCTAAATATACAATCACATCATCTGCAAACAGAGACAATTTGACTTCCTCTTTTCCTAACTGAATACCCTTTATTTCTTTCTCCTGCCTGATTGCCCTGGCCAGAACTTCCAACACTATATTGAATAGGAGTGGTGAGAGAGGGCATCCCTGTCTTGTGACAGTTTTCAAAGGGAATGCTTCCAGTTTTTGTCCATTCAGTATGATATTGGCTGTGCATTTGTCATAAATACCTCTTATTATTTTGAGATACATCCCATCAGTACCTAGTTTATTGAGAGTTTTTAGAGCGAAGAGCTGTTGAATTTTGTTTTAGGTCTTTTCTGCATCTATTGAGATCATCATGTGGTTTTTGTCATTGGTTCTGTTTATATGATGGATTACATTTATTGATTTGCATATGTTAAACCAGCCTTGCATCCCAGGGATGAAGCCAACTTGATCGTGTTGGATAGGCTTTTTGATGTGCTGCTGGATTTGGCTTGCCACTATCTTACTGAGGATTTTTGCATCAATGTTCATCACTGATATTGGTCTAAAATTCTCTTTTTTTGTTGTGTCTCTGCCAGGCTTTGTTATCAGGATGATGCTGGCCTCATAAAATGAGTTAAGGAGGATGCCCTCTTTTTCTATTGATTGGAATAGTTTCAGAAGGAATGGTACCAGCTCTTCTTTGTACCTCTGGTAGAATTCGGCTGTGAATCTGCCTGGTCCTGGACTTTTTTGGTTGGTAGGCTATTAATTATCACCTCAATTTCACAGCCTGTTATTGGTCTATTCAGGGATTCAACTTCTTCCTGGTTTAGTCTTGGGAGGATGTATGTGTCCAGGAATTTGTCCATTTCTTCTAGATTTTCTAGTTTATTTGTGTAGAGTTGTGTATAATATTCTCTGATGGTAGTTTGTATTTCTGTGGGATCAGTGGTGATATCCCCTTTATCATTTTTATTGCATCTATTTGTTTCTTCTCTATTTTCTTTATTAGTCTTGCTAGCAGTCTATTTTGTTGATCTTTTCAAAAAACCAGCTCCTGGATTCATTGATATTTTGGAGAGATTTTGTGTCTCTTATCTCTTTCAGTTCTGCTCTGATCTTAGTTATTCCTTGCCTTCTGCTAGCTTTTGAATCTGTTTGCTCTTGCTTCTCTAGTTCTTTTAATTGTGATGTTAGGGTGTTGATTTTAGATCTTTCCTGCTTTCTCTTATGGGCATTTAGTGCTATAAATTTCCCTCTACCTACTGCTTTACATGTGTCCCAGAGATTCTGGTGCATTGTGTGTTTGTTCTCATTAGTTTCAAAGAAGATCTTTATTTCTGCCTTCATTTCATTATGTACCCAGTAGTCATTCAGGAGCAGATTGTTCAGTTTCCATGTAGTTGTGCATTTTGAGTGAGTTTCTTAATCCCGAGTACTAATTTGATTGCACTGTGGTCTGAGAGACAGTTTGTTGTGATTGCTCTTCTTTTACATTTGCTGAGGAGTGCTTTACTTCCAGCTATGTGGTCAATTTTGGTATAAGTGCACTGTGGTGATGAGAAGAATGTATACTCTGTTGGAGCATTCTGTAGATGTCTATTAGGTCTGCTTGGTGCAGAGCTGAGTTCAATTCCTGGATATCCTTGTTAATTTTCTGTCTCATTGATCTGTCTAATGTTCACAGTGGGGTGTTTACATATCCCATTATTATTGTGTGGGAGTCTAAGTCTCTTTCTAGGTCTCTAAGGACTTGCTTTATGAATCTGGATGCTCCTGTATTGGGTGCATATATATAGTTAGGATAGTTAGCTCTTCTTGTTGAATTGATCCCTTTACCATTATGTAATGACCTTCTTTGTCTCTTTTGATCTTTGTTGATTTAAAGTCTGTTTTATCAGAGACTAGGATTGCAACCCCTGCTTTTTTTTTTTTCCCATTTTCTTGGTAGATCTTCCTCCATCCCTTTATTTTGAGCTTATGTGTGTCTGTGCACGTGAGATGGGTTTCCTGAATACAGCACACTGATGGGTCTTGACTCTTTATCCAATTTGCCAGTCTGTGTGTTTAAATTGGGCATTTAGTCCATTTACCTTTAAGGTTAATATTATTATGTGTGAATTTGACCCTGTCATTATGATGTTAGCTGGTTATTTTGCTCATCAGTTGATGCAGTTTCTTCCTAGCATTGATGGTCTTTACAATTTGGTATGTTTTTGCAGTGGCTGGTACAGGTTTTTCCTTTCCATGGTTAGTGCTTCCTTCAGGAGCTCTTGTAAGGCAGGCCTGGTGGTGACAAAATCTCTCAGCATTTGCTTGTCTGTACACGATTTTATATCTCATTTGTTTATGAAGCTTAGTTTGGCTGGATATGAAATTCTGGGTTGAAAATTCTTTTTTTTTTTTTAAGGACTAGAATAGTGTTTAATATCAATTTCTGAGAAATCACATTTATATAAAAGAAATAAAACAGGCCAGCAGAAGTCCAAAAAAGATTCAGCTTACATTATTGCACTTGGATGAAATATGCTATTTAGAGTAGCATAATATTCAGGCCAGGCCGGGAGGAGAAAGAGACAAATGGAGAGGACAAACCTCCAGGTAGTATTTATTCTGGATTCCAAACTCTCCTGCAGCCTAAATAATATTTAGTCTATTGGAAACATTCAGCAAGGTCTTTACAAAAATGACTGCAGTATCTTCAACACATTTGAGTTGCACTCATACTTTGTTCCAGTCATGTGCAAGTTTAATGCACAGCTCTACCTCACAAAATGGGACATCTATGACACCAGAACATCCCTGTGCCCAAGGTCATGGACAGGAGGGGAAGGCAGTGAATTTCTACTTTATGCATATTTTAGGGAGCAATACTGTGGCTATCATTTACCCTTTTGAGCAATCTTGATTTTGGTCATTTATAATTAGAACATGAGAAAAAGTGACAGTGCATACAAGTGAGTACTAACCGAATTCCTCGGCTGGTACTAGAAAATAATCTTTTTGTTAAGAATGTGGAATATTGGCCCCCATTCTCTTCTGGCTTGTAGAGCTTCTGCTGAGAGATCCACTGTTAATCTGATGGGCTTCCCTTTGTGGGTAACCCGACCTTTCTCTCTGGCTGCCCTTAACATTTTTTCCTTCATTTCAACCTTAGTGAATCTGACAATTATGTGTCTTGGAGTTGCTCTTCTCCAGGAGTATCTTTGTGGTGTTCTCTGTATTTCCTGAATTTGAATGTTAGCCTGCATTGCTAGGTTGGGGAAGTTCTCCTGGATGATATCCTGAAGAGTGTTTTCCAACTTGGTTCCATTCTCCTCATCACTTTCAGGTACACCAATCAAATATAGATTTGGTCTTTTCACATAGTTCCATATTTCTTGGATGCTTTGTTCATTTCTTTTTACTCTTTTTTTCTCTAAACTTCTCTTCTCACTTCATTTCATTCACTTGATCTTCAATCACTGATATCCTTTCTTCCACTGGATCGAATCAGCTACTGAAGCTTGTGCATGTGTCACGTAGTTCTCGTGCCATGGTTTTCAGCTCCGTCAGGTCATTTAAGGTCTTCTCTATGCTGCTTATCCTAGTTAGCCATTCTTCTAATCTTTTTTCAAGGCTTTTAGCTTCCTTTCAATGAGGTAGAATATGTTCCTTTAGCTCGGAGAAGTTTATTACCAATCTTCTGAAGCCTACTTCTGTCAACTCATCAAAGTCATTCTCCATCCAGCTTTGTTCCATTGCTGGCAAAGAGCTGCCATCCTTTGGAGGAGAAGAGGTGCTCTGGTTTTTAGAATTTTCAGCTTTTCTGTTATGGTTTCTCCCCATCTTTGTGGTTTTATCTACCTTTGGTCTTTGATGATGGTGACCTACAGATGGGGTTTTGGTGTGGATGTTCTTTTGTTGATGTTGGTGCTGTTCCTTTCTGTTTGTTAGTTTTCCTTCTAACAGTCAGGACCCTCAGCTGCAGTTCTTTTGGAGTTTGCTGGAGGTCCACTTGAGCCCCTGTTTGCCTGGGTACCACCAGCAGAGGCTGCAGAAGAGCAAATGTTACTGCCTGATCCTTCCCCTGGAGGCTTCATCTCAGAGGGGCACCCGGCTGTATGAGGTGTCAGTCAGTCCCTACTGGGAGGTGTCTCCCAGTTAGGCTACTTGGGGGTCAGAAACCCACTTGAGGAGGCAGTCTGTCTGTTCTCAGATCTCAAACTCCATGCTGGGAGAACCACTGCTCTCTTCAAAGATGTCAGACTGGGACGTTTAAGTCTGCAGAAGTTTCTGTTGACTTTTATTCAGCTATGCCCTGCCCCCAGAGGTGGAGTCTACAGAGGCAGGCAGACCTCCTTGAGCTGTGGTGGGCTCCACCCAGTTCAAGCTTCCTAGCTGCTTTGTTTACTTAGTCAAGCCTCAGCAATGGCGGACACCCCTCCCCCAGCCTTGCTGCTGCCTCACAGTTCAATCTCGAACTGCTGTGCTAGCAGTGAGCAAGGCTCTGTTGGCATGGGATCTGCTGAGCCAGGCACAGGGTATAATCTCCTAGTGTGCCACTTGCTAAGACCGTTGGAAAGGCATGGTATTAGGGCAGGAGTGTCCTGGTTTTCCAGGTATGGTCTGTCATGGCTTTCCTTGGCTAGGAAAGGGAATTCCCCAACCCCTTTTGCTTCTTGGGTGAGATGATGCCCCGCCCTGCTTCAGCTTACACTCAGTGGGCTGCTCCCACTGTCCAGCCAGTCCCAATGAGATGAACCCAGTATCCCAGTTGGAAATGCAGAAATCATCTGTCTTCTGCATCACTCCTGCTGGGAGCTGTAGACGGGAGCTGTAGACTGGAGCTGTTCCTATTCAGCCATCTGGGAACAATCCCAATTTCCCTTTTTTTAAACTTACTGAGCCTTGTTTTGTGGCCAAGCATGTGGTTGATTTAAGAATATGTTCTATTTGCAGATGAGAAAAATATACAATCTGTAGTTGATGGGAGGAGTATTCTGTAGATGTCCTAGGTCCAATTGATCCAGTGTTGAAGTTCACAATTTCTCCATTAGTTTTCTGCCTTGATGATTTGTCTGATGCTGTCAGTAGGGTGTTAAAATTCCCCAATATTATTGTGTCTATGTCTAAGTCTTTTCATAGGTCTAGAACTACTTGTTTTATGAATCTGGGTGCTCCAATGTTGGGTGTGTATATATTTAGGATAGTTAAGTCTTGTTGAATTGAATCATTTATCATTATGTCATACGCTTCTTTGTCCTTTTTTACTGTTGTTGTTTTAAAGTTTATCTAATATCTAAAGTTTTGTCTAATATAAGAATAGTAACACTTGCCCTTTTTTGTTCTGTTTACATAACAAATCTTTCTCTGACATTTACTTTGAGCTTTGGGGTTTCCTTATGTGTGAGATAGATCTCTTGAAGACAGCAGACACATGGGTCCTGTATTTTTATTCAACTTGCCACCCTGTGCCTTTTAAGTGGGGCATTTAGACCATTTACATTCAAAGTTAACATTGATATGTGAAGTTTTGATCCTATCATGAAGTTAGCTGGTTGTTTTGTAGTTTCCATTGTGTGGTTGGTTTATAGGTTCTGTGGGCTATGTACTTTAGTGTGTTTTGTGGCAGCAAGTATCGTTATTTTGTTTCCATGTTTAAAACTCCTTTGAGGCTCTCTTGAAGGTTGGTCTAGTGGTAACAAATTCCCTTAATGCTTGCTTGTCTGGAAAAGGATTTTATTTCTCCTTCACTTATGAAGCTTAGTTTGGTGGGATAAGAAATTGTTGGCTGCAATTTCTTTTCTTTAAGAATCCTGAAAATAGGCCACCAATCTCTCCTGGCTTGTAAGGTTTCTGCTGGGAAGTCTGCTGTTAGCCTAATGGTGCTCCCTTTGTACATGATCTGAGCTTTTCCTCTAGCTGCCTTTAAGTCTTTTCTTTAGTATTGACCTTGGACAGTCTGGTGATTACATGCCTTGATGATACTCATTTTGTATAGTATGTTGCAAGTGTTTTCTAGAATGTCTACCTCTCTAGCAAGATAAGGGAATGTTCTTGAATTGTTCCCTGAAATACGTTTATTTTCTTTTTTTCCATTTCTCTCAGGAATGTCAATAATTCATAAGCTTGGTTGCTATACATAATCCCATGTTTCTCAAAGACTTTGTTAATTTTTTTAAATTCTTTTTTCTGTATTTTTATCTTACTGAGTTAGTTCAAAAGACTAGTCTTCAAGCTCTGAAATTTTTTCTTCTACTTGGTCCAGTCTATTGCTAAACCTTTCCATTGTATTTTGAAATTCCTTAAGTGAGTTTTTCAATTCCAGAAGCTCTGGTTGATTTCTTTTTAAAATATTTATCTCTTCCTTCATTTCCTGGATTTCCTTTGAAGTTTCTTTGTGTTGATTTTCAACCTTATCTTGTATCTCATTGAACTTCCTAACAATCTATCCTTTGAATTATTTATCTGTCATTTCTGAGTTTCCATTTTGGTTAGGGTCCTTTGCTAGAGAGGTAGTGTGATACTTTCGTGTCACTACATTAAGATTTTTCATTGTGCCAGAATTCTTGTGTCAGTTCCTTCTTACCTAGAGATGCTAGCACTTCTAATATTTGTAATTATTTTCATGTGGGTAGGATTTTTTGTTTTTCTTTCTTTCTTTCCCTATAATAATAACATTTCCCGACTTCCTAGGGAATATGACTGTAGAGAATACTAGGTAGGGTCCTTTGGCTTTGCTTCTATAGTCCTGTGCATTTCTGTCAGCAGGTTTTATTTTACTCTGTGCAGTTCAAACTACAAGCCATAGATGGCACTTATGGGTAAGAGCCAGCTGTGGCCAGTACAGCTGGGTATATGTGTGATCCTTGTTTACTGAGAGAAGCTCTCTGTTGCCTCAGGAAATGGGCTTATTTATGGAGTTCACAGTGGTCTGAGTGCCTGCCTTACCCGTGGAGAGCCAGGGGGCAAGATGTGTGGGGCTGGACCAGGCAGGTCTGGACCTACAGGTCCCCTGATGGCAGACACAAGCACCAGCACTGAGGGGAGAATCCAGTGGCCAGCCACCAAGCCCTCAGAGATATGCCTAGGCATGGAGCTGGGAAACCTCCTCAATCCCAAGTTCTCTGCATGGGGATGGGGATGGCCTAAACTTCTGATCCAACAGAGTGCATGCTGCAGATGCCTGGAGATCTGCCTAGGGGTGAAACAGAGAGGGTCCCACTGCACCATAATCTACGTACAAGAAGCATGAGGTGGCTGAGGCTGTTGATCCAGGCCAGGGGGTACTCTGAATACCTAGAGATCTGCATGGGCATGGAGCAGAAAAGGCCCCGCTGCACCACCATCTATGCCCATGAAGAGTGGGGCAGCTCAGGCTGCTAGTCCAGGCAAGGGGATGGTGCTCTGATTGCCTGAATTTTGGCTTGGGGGTGGAGTGGAGAGGGGCCCTACTGCATCACAGTCTTAGGGTAGCAGATTGGTGTACCCAGCAATGACACATACACACCTATTCCATGTCACCAGCTGGCCCTAGCTGTAAGATTCGTTGTCTGAGAGAAACTATAGCTGTAGCAGCTCTCTTCCTGCTCCAGGTCTGTGATGGGGGAGAGCAAAATTCCAGCACCTACTGCTGAGGTACTTTTCACAGTTCTGGCTGTGGAAGCTTCTACCCAACTCCAGAGCATGTGCTCCAATCTGCGGCCCAGGAATGAAGTTCCTGAGCAGCCATACTGCTGGGTTGCCAAAGAATGGCAGACATTGTATGTGCCTGGGTTAAAAATGGTGTCCTGCCCTCAGTTCCAGGTCTGGAAAAATGCCTACAGCTTTTCTCAGTGTCTTTCCCTCATAGCATCTTCAAGCCTTTCCCCAGTATAGCTCCAGGGCCTGGGAAAACAAAGTGCTCTCCCTTGGCCTGAATTGCTTGGATCTCCAGTGGAAAGGTGAGTCACAGAGAGAGGCTCTCTGCCTCTCTTGTGTACTGGTGCTTCACTCACTTTAATCAGCCCCATGTCATCACAGGGGCTGTTTGCCTACCCCATCTCCTCCCTGGGATCTGGGGTTTCCTTTGTGATTCTAGTGGATTCCCATTTTCCTTCTTGAAATGAAGCTCAAAGAGTTGATCTTTGTGTACTACCTTGCTGTTTCCGAGTGGATGAGGCATGCTGAAAGCCTCTAATACACCATCTTGCAAAAAATAATTTTTTTTTTAAAAAGCGAAATCCAAATATGTAGGATAAACAAATTGAAATATCTAGTGTACAATGTAAGGACTATAGTTAATAGCATATTGTATTTGGGATTTTGCTAAATGAGTAGACTATGGCTGATGCCACATGGAAGAGGAATAGGGAACTATGTGAGATGATAGAAATGTTCATTTGCTCCACTGTAGTAACCATTTTACAATATATATGTATTTTATAATACCGTGTTGTATACCTTAAATATACACAATAAAATTTATTTTTTAAAAAGAAATCAACCAGAACAGTTCCCCAGATTTACTCATGGAGTTATTCTCTTTCTCCATCACCAACCAACAGCATTCCCTCATCAACTGTGTGCTCTATTTTTTTGGCAGCCAATGCATGAGTAGTGAGATTATTATTATATAATAAAATAATATGTTCAAATTTTTAAAAAACAGATAGTTTAAAGAAAAAGGGAGAATTATTATAGCTTGTAAACATTTACCTTAAGAAAACTAGAGTGATGTTTCAGGACAAGAAATAATACTAGAGATAAAGAGAAATGTCTCATGATGATAACAGAGTATTTAATCAAGAATGCCTCATAAATGTGCATGTATCTAATTACAGAGCTTCAAATATACATGAAGCAAAAGCTGACAAAAGAGAAATAAGCCCACAGTAATACTTGGGAATTTCAAATCTCTTCTCTCAGTAGTCGGTAAAACAGAAAACTCAGTAAGAATATAGAAGAATGGAATAGCAGTATCAACCAACTTGATCTGGATATTTACAGAACAACATTTCTAGGATGCTCCATGGAACAACAATAACATATACATTATTTTCAGATGCACATGGAACACTCATCAAGGCAACATATATGCAGGATTATAGTCTAAACAAATTTAAAGCACTAAAACAATATAGACTGTGTCCTCTGACTACAAAAGAATCAATTAGAAATTAATAACAGATATTGAAAAATCCACAAATGTTTGGAGATTAAACATCTCTAATCATGTATTATAGATCATATCACAAAGAATATGAGGATATATTTTTACCTAAATAATAATTAAAATACAATACATCATAATTTGTAGGATACAGCTGAAGCAGTGATTGGGGGAAATTTAGAGCTTTAAATGTTTACATTAGAAAGGAATAAAAGTCTAAAATTAATGATGCAAAATTTTACATTAAGAAGCTAAAAAACAGAAGAACAAATTGAACCCAAAGTAAGTAAGTAGAAGGTAAGAAATAAAAATATGAATAAAATAAATGAAATTTGAAAATATATAATTAACAGGAAAAAAACCAATGAAACCAAAAGCAGATTCTTTGAAAAATTGTTGTTTCTAATTAGACCAAGAAAAAAAGGATATGAGTTACTAAATTCAGGAATGAAAGAGGAGACATCACTGCAGGCATTAAAAAGATAAAAGCGGACTATTATGAACAAATGCATGCAACAAATTGAATAACTTAGAGGAAATGGGCAAATTTATTGAAAGACATAAGCTACCAAAATTAACATAAAAAGAAACAGGGAAACCTAATAGCACTGTATTTATTAAAGTAATTTAATGTGCCAAAGTAATTAAAAGTAGAAAAGATTTTTCATTAAATAGTGCTTGAACCACTGGATGCCTATGTGAAAAAAGCATGAACTTCAACTCTTACCTCACAGTAAATGCAAGACTAATTATAAATAGAATAGAGACCTAAATGTAAAAATAAAAATTATAAAATGTTTACAACAAAACATAGGAAAATATCTTCTCAAACCTGGAGCAGACAAAGATTTCTTAGATATCACATAAAATATGAAAGAATAATATTAAACATTCCATATTTCAAAAGTCACCTTTAAAAAATAAAACAAGCCCCAACAGATTTGTTGTTTGTGTTACTTTTATCTGATGAAAGACCTGTATCCAGAATATATAAAGAACTTTTACAACTTGATAATGAAGACAACACAGTTTTAAAATTGGGTAAGTCATTTGACATTTTAAAAAGATGAGAATGATCAATATATGCATAGAAAGATGTTCAACATTTTCAGCCATAAAGTTAAAGCCACATTGATATATTTTTACATACTCATAGAATGGCTAAAAATAAAACCAAATAACTGAGAATGTCATGGGTGAGGTTATGGAGCCACTGAAACTCTCTCATATATTGCTGAGACAAATGTAGAATGGTACAACCACTTTAGAAAACAGTTGAACAGTTCCTTACTTATTTACACTGCCATGTATCTGTCAATTCTATTCCTACATATATACCAATGAGAAATAAAAACATACATCCATTCAGAGACTTATACACAAATGCTCATAGTAGCTTTATTCATAATATCCTAAAATTAGAAACAACCCAAATGTCCATAAACAAATGAATGGTTAAACAAATTGTGGTATATCATTACAATAGAAGACTATTTCAAAATAAAAGACAACAGACTATTGATATACAGAGTGTGGATCTCAAAAACAATGCTGAGTGAAGGAAGCCAGACACAAAAGAATACATGCTGCATAATTCCTTTTATGTGATATTTTAGAAAAAGGAAAACTAACCCATAGTGACAGAAAAGAGGTCAGTAGTTACTTGTGTCTGGTGGTTGAGGGTGGTATTGACAATAAAGAGGCCTAAAAGAACTTTTCAGGATAATGGAAATGTCCTATACCTTGATCGGGGTGGTAGGTGCACAAATGTATACATGTGTCAAAACTCAAACTGTATATTTAAAATGTACACATTGTATGTATATTAAACCTCAATAAGATTGATTTATATATCATTGTGATAATCTTATAAAATACTAAAATATAAAGTTTAAGAAATGGTTTATATTTTCAAAATATAAAATATGAGAAAAATTCAAAGATGAATCCAGAATATTAGGTCCACAATCCAAGAAAATGGGAAACAAGATTGGGCACAGTGGCTCACACCTGTAATCCCAGCACAAGCCCCTGAAGTCCGGGGTTTATGCCCAGCCTGGGAAACATAGAGGAGCTTGTCCCTACAAAAAAAATTAAAATATCAGCCAGGCGTGGGGGCACACACCTGTATTCCCAGCCACTCAGGAGGCCCAGAGGAAGATCACTTGAGCCCAGGAGTTCGAGGCTGCAGTGATTTATGATCGTGCCACTGCCCTCCAGACTGGGCTGCAGAGTGAGACCCAAAAGCCTGTCTCTAAAAAAAAAAAAGAGAGAGAGGGAGAGAAAAGAAAAATGGGAAACAAGGAGAGAAAGGAAGAAACAAAACAAACAAAATCCCATTATTTTCCTGAGTATAAAGAAAACAGAAATCTTCAGTTTCAAATGTTGTTGATTTATCCATTGAATTCATTGATTACTTGGTTCTCTTATACTTCCATTGTATTAATAACAGGGCCACAACGATGTTTCAGGTCTCTAAGTACCAATTTTAACTCAGTCTCCTTTCCTTAGTTCACATTTGTTTGTGTAAATGGCCTGTGGAAAGGCTAGGGGAATCATCCCAGTGTACACTTGCATGGCTGTTGCAGGGGGCCTGGAACCTGGCCTTTTCATCCATCTTTGGCCTCTGGAAACTGGACAATGGATCATGACTATATATTGAAGAAACTGCTGTCAACCTCCCAATCAGGCATCCTTGATTTATTTTACTCATGTAGATGGAATCATACCCTTCTTGGCTGCCCTTCTAGTTTTTCCTCAGGGACACTGTTTTCTATTAATCAGCTCCACAATTCTCTGCAAGTCAGATCCATTCATTACATTTTGTCCTTGCATTAAGATAATTGCCATTACCTGGCTTCTGATGAGTAAGGACCACCACCTGTTTTCTATTGTGTGCGTTGAGCGGGGCAGGTCCTGTTATCAGTGAGCCCAGGTCTTTAGTGGCATTTTCTACTGACAGCCTGGCCTGCTGAGGAGTGCTGGCACTGAACTTCTTACTGATGCTGGAGCTTCTCACACCAGGAAAATTCTTATTGCTTCAGTAACACAGATGTCTAGTGGGCTTTCCAGCCTTACATAGCATACTCACCCTGGTATGTGTACTTCTCTGAGCCTTTTATTCTTTTCTACCATCTACCTTGGCAACTCTGGTATTTACCTTACGGAGTGTGAGCTATTGACCTTTCCATGCCTCTAAGAGCCATCTTAGGGGTGTGTTTGCACCATCTCTTTGTGTCCTTGCTAGAATTTCAAGTTGCATACCCTAGAAGAGTCTCCCAAACTGCTAAATTCTCTTTTCAAACAACATGCTCTGACACCTTGATCCAGAACCCTTAGAAACCAATACTATCTATACTCTTCTAGTTCTTGTTTATAAAAAATGGCTAGGTCCTGAAGTTCCTTTATCACTTCTAACATGCCTCTGGCTGTTTTTGCAGCAACTTAACCCTAGGTATAGGCCCATGGCCAAGTATGTAGGCGGCCCTTGATCCTGAGATGGGCACCTGTTATCTTGAAAAGGAAAAGCTTCTGCATTGCCTTTGAGCAAGGGGAGAGGGCTAACCCTTACTAGGGAGGAGTGAACTACTTCTAATTTTTTTTTTTTAAGGAGTCTCCCTGTGTCACCCAGATTGGACTACAGTGGAGCAATCTCAGCTCACTGCAACCTCCGCCTCCCAAATTCAAGCAATTCTCCCACTTCAGCCTCCCAAGTAACTGGGACTACAGGTGTAAGTCACCATACTTGGCTAGTTTTTGTATTTTTAGTAGAGATGAGGTTTCACCATGTTGGCCAGGCTGATTTCAAACTCCTGACCTCAGGTGATCTGCCCGCCTTGGCCTTCCAAAGTGCTGGAATTACAGCAATGCGCCACCGCACTCAGCTGGAGTAAACCACTTCTGTAGGAATCAGAGGAAAATGAAGATTCAAGATATGGGGGGCATCAACTGCAATGTTCCCATACCACGTGTCAGGGTCTTATTTTTACTCAACCAAGGCCCTGACCCTGGCATAGCAGATCTGCCTATGTTATGAGTTGAACCTCCTTTGGGATTCATTACTCTTATTTTCTGGGCTTGATCCTCAACTTTTTTGGACCTTCTGTGAAGGAAACAAGAGCTTCTTCTTATGCTACTAAGGAGAACTCTGCCTTTCACCCCTAGCTTATCTTTTTATTCAAGGCCTTAATTGAGCTTGGCGAAGCCACCCGATTCTATTGCCTCTCTAGTTAGTATTTTCCTCATATTTCTCCAATGTCAGATATCAGCATTTTCTTCCACCAGTATACCATCCAACTTCATCAACTGTGATTGTTTTAACAACTAAACAACCATCTCATGCTGAGATTGTATGTCCTCTGCCTACCACCAGCAGTACCCTCTGCCACAGATTGGACTCTCTAGGAAGCAGACTCTGGATAAAGACTATCATATAGAAGGTTTATCAGGAGGTTCCCTTGGCTCCAACACCTGGGGAAGAAAGGGGACTGAGGGGAGAGAGGGGAAAGAAGGAGACTGGGCAGAGGAAGAAATTGAGATATGATGCAGACTAAATAAAGCTTCACTTGACCCTGTGGCCATTTCTGAAAATGGAATGACCCTTCAGAGATATTCCTAATTGGGGTGAGAAGGCTGAGCCTTTATACTCCCTTGTCAAACAGTCATTGGATGTGGACGACCTTGAGAAGGGTGGCTGTCTTCACCTGGAGGCACTCCCAGTAGCTGGGGCAATAGCTTCTTCATTCTGGGGAGAGTTTGAGTGACACATTACAGCTATCGCACAGCAACCATCCACCTCTTTCTTCCATTCAAGGACTAAATATGCCGTGTGTGTGTGTGTGATTGAAAGTAAAGTAAAACCTGACACCCTGGCCAGGCGCAGTGGCTCACACCTGTAATCCCAGTACTTTGGGAGGCCGAGGCAGGCAGATCACGAGGTCAGGAGATCGAGACCACCCTGGCTAACATGGTGAAACCCCGTCTCTACTAAAAATACAAAAAATTAGTCGGGCATGGTGGCGGGTGCCTGTAGTCCCAGCTACTCAGGAGGCTGAGGCAGGTGACTGGCGTGAACCTGGGACACGGAGCTTGCAGTGAGCAGAGATGGCACCACTGCACTCCAGCCTGGGTGAGAGAAGACTCCATCACACACACACACAAAAAACCTGACACTCAATGTGCTTTCCAAATATCTTGGAGCTCCAGTGACCCCTTCACTTCCTAGAACTTCCTAGTCATAAACACTACTGTGACCACAGCAATGAGGTTGTTTTCTTTCTTTTTCTTTTTTTGTTGGTCTTTCTTTTTTGTTTTGGATATGTTAATACTTACTATTTATCAAACATTTACTATGAGCCAGGCCCTGTGCAAGGGTATATATATGGATAATCTTTCATGAATGATCTCATTTAATCATCACTTCAATTCTATTTTGTAAACTTGAGTAAGCCTTTAGTAAGAAAATAGAGATTGAGGTTGAATTGTGTTTCCAAGTCACACTACTAGTTCTTATTGGAATCTGTGTGGAACCCAGATCTGACTCCAAAGTCAATCTTAGTAATGACACTGCAATTGGCCACCTGCTTCTTTATCTCCAACTGCCTTAGCCAAAGGTCAACAGGTACACTGTGGGCCACTGTTCTTGATCAAACCCTGTTCCCTGCAGCATACATTCCTAAACAACGCCTCTTGAGGTACAACTTATAGAATCATTTTATTAAAGTTCTGATCTTTTTTCTATACATTCCCACTGTGTTCAAACCTAAGACTCAGCTGTCCTCCCAGGCTCAATTGAAGTCTCCTTTCTAGCTGTACTTTTCTTAGGTATTCCAGACCAGAATAGCCTCCCAGTGCCTAACAAAGCTTTCCCACTAGTGAGAAGGATTTAGCCACATTTTTACTGCTTAGTATCTTCATATATGTTTCTGTTCCCTTCAACAGATTGTAAACATCACGTACGGTCTTTCACACCACTACCCTATATAATGTATTGTACATAGGAGACATTTAGAAGCAGTTTACATTAATTTTGTATTAATGTCATGAATTACTTAGTGATATGCCCTTGGGCTCTCTTCTGTTTCCTCATTCTCTAATAATGATATAATTTTTATATTTTCTTAGGTTTCCCATGATGCTGAAATCCTTATCTATCCTATATATTTGTCATTCTGCACTTCCTCTCTTGCATAGCTCTGCCCTGGGAACCCCAGGCAGTTAAGTTTATTAGTGATGATTAACACAAGCTGGTTATGTTCCATTTAAGGCTAACAGTTCTCACGGTTATAATTAAACTTTTTCTGTTTTAGGTACAATTAAACCCACAGATTAAACCTTATATTTTCCAGGGAAAATATTGTATGATCTATTGTACCTAGTGACTAAAGTGAAATTTTAGAATGGTTTGAAACCTTGCTGCACAAAGTGTGGTCCGCGGACCACGAACAGCAGTGTTACCTGGGGGCCTGTTAGAAATGTAGAAAATTGTCCCCCACCCAGATATGCAGGATCAGAATCTGCATTCTAACAAGATCTGCAGGTAATTCCTATCAATATTTAAGTTTGAGAAGTTCTACTTTAAAAAATAATTTAATGGCAGCTCTATATAAAAGTGGTTCTCCATTAGTGCCTACCATGGGCCAGCCACATGTTTGATGCTTCATACAGTTCTAATTATCCCAACAGTCCTGAAGGTGCTATTTCTGTTTACAGATGAAAAACCTGATACTTAGAGGCTAACTTAGCCAAGATCGTTCTGCTTATAATCAGTAGTGCTGATCTTGGAGCGTAGCACCATCTGCTTCGAAGACTATCTTTCAGGCTTTCTGTTGCAGATGCAGCAGATGCTCTCAGAGTCTGCCTGTATGTCCCTGCCCCTTAGCATTCCAGAGTGCAGGGGCTGGACTGGTCCTTGCCTCCCCTGCAGCAGTGAGAGGTGATGGCGTGCTGGCAGCCCTTGCAGCCCTTGCCCACTCTCAGCACCTCCTTGGCCTCGGTGCACACTCTGGCAGCACTTGAAGAGCCCTTCAGCCCACCACTGCACTGTGGGAGCCCCTCTCTGGGCTGGCAGAGGCTGGAGCTGGCTCCCTCTGCTTGCGGGGTGATGTGGAGGGAGAGGCGCAGGTGGGAACCTGGGCTGCGCCCAGTGCTTGTGGGCCAGCACAAGTTCTGGGTGGGTGTGGGCTTGGTGGGCCCTGCACTTGGAGCGGCAAGCAGTGAGGGGCTTAGCACCCAGGCCAGCAGCTGCAGAGGGTGCGCCAGGTCCCCCAGCAGTGCTGGCCCACCAGGGCTGTGCTCGAATTCTCGCGGGGCCTCAGCTGCCTCCCTGTGGGGAAGGCCTCAGGACCTGCAGCCCTCCCGGCCCAAGCCTTCCCACCCCCTGCCCACCGCTGCCCCCATCCCCCCATCACTGCAGCCCCCCGCCCCGCCTACAGCCACCCCAACCCCCACCCCACCATGGGCTCCTGCGAGGCCTGAGCCTCCCTGATGGGCAACGCCCCCTGCTCTGCTGCGCCGGGTCCCATCGACTGCCCAAGGGCTGAGGAGTGCGGGCACAAGGCGCGGGATTGGCGGGAAGCTCCACCTGCACCAGGGTGCAGGATCCACCAGGTGAAGCCAGCTGGGCTCCTGAGTCTAGTGGGGACGTGGAGAACCTTTATGTCTAGCTAAGGGATTGTAGACACACCAATCAGTACTCTGTGTCTAGCTCAAGGTTTGTGAATGCACCAATCAGCATTCTGTATCTGGCTAATCTGGTGGGGACTTGAAGAACTTTTATTTCTAGCTAAGGGATTGTAAATACACCAATCAGCACTCTGTGTCTAGCTCAAGGTTTGTAAACACACCAATCAGCACTCTGTATCTAGCTAATCTGGTGGGGACTTGGAGAACCTTTATGTCTAGCTAAAGGATTGTAAACATACCAATCAGCACCCTGTGTCTAGCTCAAGGTTTGTAAATGCACCAATCAGTGATCCATGTCTAGCTAATCTAGTGGGGATTTGGAGAACTTTTGTGTCTAGCTCAGGGATTGTAAACGCATCTATCAGCACTCTGTCAAAACGGACCAATCAGCTCTCTGTAAAACACACCAATCAGCTCTCTGTAAAATGGATCAATCAGCAGGATGTGGGTGGGGCCAGATAAGGGAATAAAAGCAGGCTGCCAGAGCCAGCAGTGGCAACCCCCTTGGGTCCCCTTCCACCCTGTGGAAGCTTTGTTCTTTCACTCTTTGCACTAAATCTTGCTGCTTCTCACTCTTTGGGTCCGCACTGCCTTTATGAGCTGTAACACTCACCACGAAGGTCTGCAGCTTCACTCCTGAGGCCAGTGAGACTAGAAACCCACCAGAAGGAAGAAGCTCCAAACACGTCAGAACATCAGAAGGAACAAACTCCGGACGCCCCTTTAAGAACTGTAACACTCACCGCGAGGGTCCGCAGCTTCATTCTTGAAGTCAGTGAGACCAAGAACCCACCAATTCCAGACACAGCAGTTCTCAAGCAAAGACCGATGAGAGTTAGTGTCTAAATTCCCTGGCTCCCTTGGCGCTCAGGTGAGATAATTTTGTGCTGTGTTTACACTACAGCTTACAGTTTCCCTGCGAGATTAATGTCCAATGTACTAATCTGGAAGCTGGCTTAATAATGCACCTTTTATTAATCCCTCCTCATCTCTACTTCCCTGCATTTCTCAGACACCATAATTAAATCCTTATCTCAGGCTCCACTTCTGGGGAGACCAGCATTAAGATAGCAGAAGAGTAACCTTGGCTGCTATGAGAAATTCCTCATACCACAAGAAAAGAAGCACTGAAAAGTGAACAATTAACTTCTCTTGAATACAATGAGTATAACACTCTCAAGAATAGTGGGATCTTCTTATGAGACTGCTGACAGATGAAAGATGAGATTCTATGACGTTTATTAAAATGAAGAATTATAGGGGAATATAGAGAAAAACAGAGTTAACTTCTTCCTCATAGGAATTCTCCTCCTCATTGTTAGAATATATTGTCTTTTTTATATAACTGTCTTCTATGGGAGGAAAGAACAGGTGTCTTTGGGACATACATACTTTCTATGCCTCAAATCTTCATGTATAAAAGTGAGGGAAAACTCGTTGTGTAAATGAAGTATCTCATCCTGTCTGTGGCATAAAGTCTTTCCATATGCTGATGTTTGTACTCAGGGCCAGTTTCGAGGGCATGTGACAGAGGGCCCTGCACTTGGTTTGATACTCTGCTGTCACTACCTTGAAATTCTTAATAATTGTGAACAAGGCACCCCACGTTTTTATTTTGCACCAGATCCTGGAAATTATGTACCTGGTCCCATTTGTATTAATTAAAAACTCTTTGAAGTACGAATTTTCATGATACAAGCAAGAGAAGTCAGGTTAAAAGAATGGTAAGAGGAAGAGCAAAGTAGCTTTCAGGAAAACTAGATCCAACAAAAGCTGGAATTTCTAGAAACTTCTGGCAGTTATGAAAGATTTGCTGCAGAGAGAGTGGGAGGAAAGCCGTGGTATCAGGACGTTCTGTACTACTTCTGAAATGTACATATGCAGAGAAGCAGGCACAGATGTGATGGCTAAGACAGCACGTTTGACTTGGAGCCAGCAGGGAAAGTTCAAGTGACCCAGGAAATTAGAAGCAAAAAGAGTGAGCCACTTGAACTAGCAGTTCTGCATTAGGCAAACAAACAGATTCTGTTCCTGATTGTTCCTGATGATATCCAGCATTTACCAAACATTTACTCTGTACCTGGAACTGTTAAAAAGGGACTTATAGTCATCTCATTTAATCTGACAACAACCCTTTAAGGCATGTGCTATTATTGTTCCTATACCACCAGTGAAGAAAGCTAGGACAAAATAAGATTAAATCATTGCCCAGGGCACCTAGCAAGTGCTGGAGCCTGGACTTTAACCCTGACAGACTGTGGAGCCCAAACTCTTAATTATGACATATAGCTCCCCTACCAAGTAAAATAGCTCTCCACTCTAAAAGGCATGATGGAGCAGATATTGTGCGGAAAGGACCCCAGTGGAGAAGTGAGAAGAGAAAGGCTGTGTCCCTGTGGTGCAATCCTTTGTGGAGCAAAGTTCCCCATTTCTTCAGGGGTAGGGGTTAGGGTGGGGGCAACCAAACATAAACATCCGCAGACCTTGGGGAGCCCACACGGGGTTTTCCTGGACCCATTTTGCTTCACAAGCACATTTTCCATGGATTTTCATTAGGCTGTGTCAGAGTGTCAGTGGTCTTCAAACTGTTCTACTGATCCCTTGGTTCAACTTTTGTAGCTCAAATGTCTTCCACAATGAGAGGGAACTGAATGGAGGGGCTCAGGCTCCTGCTTCACTTGCACAGCTTCCCTTTCACTTATTTTCATCTGAATATAGGGATTATGGATAAAAATTTGTTTGCAAAAAGAAGATGAGGTTCTACAGCTAAAAATACACTATAAAAACCATTGCTCCGGGCAGTCACTTCAACTGGGAGAAGACGAATAAGCTGTAGGCAGATCACAGGGCTCTTGCACACACATTCCTCCCTCTCCTCCCCCAAATACAACTCAGATTCAACCTGGGTCAGTGAAGAAAGGCTAATACTGGTATTTGGTGTTTGTAGAATCTTGGGCAGAAAGTATTTGAATCTTCTCTGTGCCACAGACTTGTTCACTAACTGTGAGTTTGTTTCTCACTTAAGAACAGTTTTTAAACATACAGTGTTTGCATCAGGAAAATATATATATATATTTGCAGGGTCAATTCAGACGCCTTTACAATAATAGTGGTTCTGACCTTCCTTTCAGGTAGGAGCCAGAATTAATTGTTCTTTCCTCTGCTTTCCTGCAGCAACCAACAATTATTTGAATATCTATCAAGCATAAAACAGGGTGATCCTGCCCTCAAAGGACTCACCGTCTAGTAGTAAAAGGACCTAAATAATTCCTGTGCCTGTCATGACAATGGTCACTTTCTACCTCATGTTACAGAGGCAATAGAAAGTGCAGACAGCTGAAGGACATGGAAAAAAAAATTGATGGAAGAATGGCAGCCAGGTTTGGCCTTAAAGAAACTGCATTTCCCTAGGTGGATGTGTAATTAGTTTTCCAAGAGAAGATGATATAATAGCTACATAAAGGTAGCAATAGCATAAACAAATCCTACAAACCTTGAAAAGTTGCCTTTGAGAATAGGAACCTGGTTTTCTAATATTTCCCTTGAGGCCTCTCTCATCTCACATGCTCTTCAAAATCTAGACCTATGCATCAAGTTTCATAGACTAATGATTCAGATGATCCTCTGTATAATTCAGTTCAAGTTTGGTGATGAAGGCACACCTTCCTATACATATAATTCTAATAAAAGTATGTGTCAGCAGGAAGTGTTGGTGAACAGACAAATTTCTTCCGTCCCGCTTCAGCAAATGGCCTTATGGGATAAACTAAAGCCTAACTAGAAAATACACTTTTAAAATTTTCTAAAACATCCAGGATTAGAAACGTGTGTCCCTACCTCTTGTTTACCAGTTCATTCAGGGGTTAAGAACATAACTGTTACTAAAGCAAACCATTGCACAAAACTTTGACTTGCTAATTGGCAACATTCCTTCAGATTATAGGAACTAGAAAAGAAACAGTGTAATTTAAGACATTTCAGCTCTAAAACTGTTGCTATGTTTTTATCTCTTGGACCATACATTTTTTTCTCCTTTTAAAAATTGGATTATAGCAATAAAATTTACATAACATAAACTTTACCATCAAACCTGTTTTAAATTAAAAAAAAAAATCCTTGAGGTGCAAAATGTGAGTATTGAGGCTCTTGAAATTTCCTTTTCAATTTGTAGCTTTTGTTTCTCTTAGTAAGACATAAAATACTAGGCTATTTCAGAGCCTCCTGTCCCCTCACCCCCTAATATTAGAGTGCATTTCCTTGGCTCTTTTAATCCTAAATTACCCTCTTTATAGCAAGGAGTAAAACTTATTAACCAATCACTACAAAACATAACAACACAACCTTAAGAATGGTTTTAGATATCCAACCAGTTGTACTTCTTGAGTTAGGTTACAAATTATGTTATTTAAGGTAATTTTGGGTGTCAGGCCTCTGAGCCCAAGCTAAGCCATCATATCCCCTGTGACCTGCACCTAAACATCCAGATGGCCTGAAGCAACCGAAGATTCACAAATGAAGTGAAAATAGCCAGTTCCTGCCTTAACTGATGACATCCCACCATTGCGATTTGTTCCTGCCTCACCCTAACTGATCAATTGACTTTGTGACAATACACCCTCTCCACCCTTGAGAAGTTACTTTGTAAAATCCTCCCCCCCCAATCAAGAAGGTACTTTGTAATATCCTCCCCACCCTTGAGAATGTACTTTGTAAGATCCACTCCCTGCCCACAAAAAAATTGCTCCTAACTCCACCGCCTATCCCAAACCTATAAGAACTAATGATAATCCCACCACCCTTTGCTGACTCTCTTTTCAGACTCAGCCCACTTGCACCCAGGTGATTAAAAAGTTTTACTGCTCACACAATGCCTATTTGGTGGTCTCTTCACATGGATGCGCACAACATTGGCATTCCAAGACATGTCCCAAATCTTCATATAAAGTTAAGAGTGGCAACTCTCCACACAAATACTTACTGGCATTGTTCAAAGTCCAGTCAGAGACTTTTCACAAAGGGAAGGAAGATGTTGCCCCTACGTGAGGAACTCTGTTAACAACTAAAGCAGCATGAGGTCAAGACAGGAGTTTGGCAGGCTTGGTTTTACAAGGTACAGGTCAGAAAGACCCCTCTGATAAAACAAGATGCAGTAAAAAAGCTGGCCAAAACCCACCAAAACCAAGATGGTGACAAAAGTGACCTCTGCTCATCCTCACTGCTCATCTGTTAATTATAGTATATTACCATGCTAAAAGACACTCCCACCAGCACCATGACAGTGTATAAATGCCATGGGAATGTTCAGAAGCTACCCTGTATGGTCTAAAGAGGGGAGGAACCCTCAGTTCCTGGAATTCCCCACCCCTTTCCCAGAAAACTCATGAAAATCCACCCCTTGTTTAGCATATGTTCAAAAATAACCATAAAAATAGCCAACCAGCAGCCCTCAGGGCTACTCTGCCTATGGAGTAGCCATTCTTTTATTCCTTTACTTTCCTTTACTTTCTTAATAAACTTGTTTTCACTTTACTCTGTCCACTTGCTCTTGGCTCTTGAATTCCTTCCTTCATGAAGCCAATAACCCAAATGGACTCCCAGGCTGAACCCCAATTCTGGAGTTAACCCTGTGACATCATTTCTGGTAACACAAAGGGGCAATGGAGACCTCCCCTTGGACTCCAAATTAAGACTGATCAGCACCATTCAGACCTGACAGATGGGCATGTCTCCTTTTGTCCAGATTCAACTCACTATCCTTTTTTATCTTCTATTTTGGCTCCTCTGTCCTTTCCTGTATTCTTTATTTTGGACAGATGGAGAAGTGGCCACGAGACTTCTAGCTTGATAGCCTGTTTGCAGTCTCCCATTGTCTGGGTGCCCCATAGCAGCACACCTGGCCAACCATGTTCTTTATAACCCCCTTTGTCACCTCTTCTCTCCAACCATTTCTCTTTAGTTTCTAACAACCAGCCATTTTACTTTTCTCCTCTCAGTGCCAAAATGCATGCTTATGCTCATGTCATTGTGGCATTTATTGTCTTCTTTTGCTATTTGGGCAATTGTTTAAGGAAGGATGCTTTCTTGTGAGAGGTCCCCCATTCTGTTGACCCTAGGATGCCAGAGTCATGTTGTTCTGTGGCCCCAGTTGTGTTAGGTCTCGTGCCTCTGGTGTTCGCTGTTGGCCACCCTGGAGATGCTCTAGGGTTTTTGGCATTTGGTGTGAGGATCTTCATTGGCTGATACTTGGGTATTTTGGGCTTTTCGGCATTTGGTTCTGTTTACTGCCCCCAAAATGCTCTGTGGTGTTTGGCATTGGCATTCTGTCTAGGATTGTGGGTTACAGTCCCACCCTAGGGGAATCTTAGTTTTGCCTTTCCTTGTTTTCTACCCTAAAGTTTTCATTTTTCTGTAACAGTATTTTCTTTTCTTATTGTCTCTTTATTTAATGCTTTGCTATAGGAGGTGAAAATTTGCAGGGGAAAATAACTGGGTTCTTGAAAGACTTAGAAAAACTTCTATATCTAGCAGAGATCCTTGTTAGACACGGGGACAATGGTGAATCCCAAAGGACTTGTCACTAAGGTGCCTCTTAAGCAATTGGAGCAAATTCAAATGAGAAACAAGTTTAGCTAGGTACTGAAGGAACATACCTCGAAATAATGAGACATCTATGACAAACCCACAGCCAACATTATACTGAATGGGTAAAAGCTGGAAGCATTCACCTTGAAAACCAGTACAAGACAAGGATAACTTCTCTCACCACTTCTATTTGACACAGTATTGGAAGTCTTGGCCAGAGCAATCAGGCAAGAGAGAGAAATAAAGGGCATCCAAATAGGAAGAGAGGAAGCCAAACTATCCCTGTTTGCAGATGACATGATCCTATACCTAGAAAACCACATAATCTCAGCCCAAAAGCTTCTTGAGCTGATAAACAACTTCAGGAAAGACACAGGATACCAAATCAATGTGCAAAAATCACTAGCACTCCTATACTCCAACAACTGTCAAACCAAAAGCCAAATCAGGAATGTAATCCCATTCCCAACTGCCACACACACACATACTACACACACAGTACCTAGGAATACAGCTAACCAGGAAGGTGAAAGATTTCTACAAGGAGACCTACAAGATACTGCTCAGAGAAATCAGAGGTCACACAAACAAATGGAAACACATTTCAGGCTCACGGATAGGAAGAATCAATATCGTTAAAATGGTCATACTGCCCAAAGCAATTGATAGATTCAATGCTATTCCTATTAAACTACCAAGGACATTCTTCACAGAACTAGAAAAAACTTCTAAAATTCATATGGAACCAAAAAAAGAGTCGAAATAGCCAAGACAATCCTAAACAAAGTGAAAAAACCTGGAGGCATCATGCTACCCAACTTCAAACTATACTACAGGGCTACAGTAACCAAAACAGCATGGTACTGGTACAAAAACAGACACATAGGCCAATGGAACAGAATAGAGAAGCAAGAAATAAGGCAGCATGCCTACAACTATCTGATCTTCAACAAAACTGACAAAAACAAGCAATGGAAAAAGGACTCCCTATTCAATAAATGGTACTGGGATAACTGGTAAGCCATATGCAGAAGACTGAAACTGGACCCCTTCCTTACACCTTATAAAAAAACTAATTCAACATGGATTAAAGACTTCCATGTAAAACTCAAAGCTATAAAAACCTGGAAGAAAATACAGGCAATACCATTCTGGAATGGACAAGGATTTCATGTTGAAGACACCAAAAGCAATTGCAACAAAAGCAAAAATTGACAAGTGGGATCTAATTAAACTAAAGAGCTTCAGCACAGCAAAAGAAACTATCAACAGAGTAAACAGACAACCTACATAATGGGAGAAAATTTTTGCAATCTATGCCTCTGACAAAGGTCTAATATCCAGCATCTATAATAAAGTTACAAGAAAAAAACCAAACAATCCCACTAAAAAGTGGGCAAAGGGCTAGGCATGGTGGCTCATGCCTGTAATCCCAGTGAGAGGTGACAGCATGCTGGCAGTCCTCAGAGCCCTCACTTGCTCTCGGCGCCTCCTCTGCCTGGGTTCCCACTTTGGCAGCACTTGAGGAGCCCTTCAGCCCACTGCTGCACTGTGGGAGCCCCTTTCTGGGTTGGCCAAGGCCAGAGCCGGCTCCCTCAGTTTGCAGGGAGGTGTGGAGGGAGAGGTGCGAGCAGGAACCGGGGCTGCGTGCAGCGCTTGTGGGCCAGCTGGAGTTCTGGGTGGGCATAGGCTTGGCGGCCCTGCAGTCGGAGCGGTGAGGGGCTTAGCACCCAGGCCAGCGGCTGCAGAGGGTGTACTGGGTCCCCAAGCAGTGCCAGCCCACCGGCGCTGCGCTCGATTTCTCGCCGGGCCTTAGCTGCCTTCCCATGGGGCAGGCCTCAGGACTGCAGCCCGCCATGCCTGAGCCTTCCTCTGCCTCTGTGGGTTCCTGTGCAGCCCGAGCCTCCCCGACGAATGCCGCTCCCTGCTCCACGGTGCCCAGTCCCATCAGCCGCCCAAGGCCTGAGGAGTGTGAGCGCATGGCGCAGGACTGGCAGGCAGCTCCATCTGCAGCCCCAGTGTGGGATCCACTGGGTGAAGCCAGCTGGGCTCCTGAGTCTGGTGGGGATGCGGAGAGTCTTTATATCTAGCTCAGGGATTGTAAACACACCAATCAGCACCGTGTGTTTAGCTCAAGATTTGTGAATGCGCCAGTCGACACTCTGTATCTAGCTGCTGTCGTGGGGACGTGGAGAGTCTTTATGTCTAGCTCAGGGATTGTAAATACACCAATCAGCACCCTGTGTTTAGCTCAAGGTTTGTGAGTGCACCAATCGACACTCTGTATCTAGCTGCTCTGGTGGGGATGTGGAGAACCTTTATGTCTAGCTCAGGGATTGTAAATACACCAATCGGCACTCTGTATCTAGCTCAAGGTTTGTAAACACACCAATCAGCACCCTGTGTTTAGCTCAAGGTTTGTGAATGCACCAATCGACACTCTGTATCTAGCTGCTCTGGTGGGGCCTTGGAGAACCTGTGTGTCGAAACTGTGTATCTAACTAATCTGATGGGGACGTGGAGAACCTTTGTATCTAGCTCAGGGATTGTAAACACTCCAATCAGTGCCCTGACAAAACAGGCCACTGGGCTCTACCAATCAGCAGGATGTGGGTGGGGCCAGATAAGAGAATAAAAGCAGGCTGCCGGAGCCAGCAGTGGCAACCCGCTCCAGCCCCCTTCCACACTGTGGAAGCTTTGTTCTTTTGCTCTTTGCAATAAATCTTGCTACTGCTTACTCTTTGGGTCCACACTGCTTTTATGAGCTGTAACACTCACCGCGAAGATCTGCAGCTTCACTCCTGAGCCCAGCGAGCCCACGAGCCCACAAGGAGGAATGAACAACTCCAGATGCGCTGCCTTAAGAGCTGTAACACTCACCACGAAGGTCTGCAGCTTCACTCCTGAGCCAGCAAGACCATGAACCCACCAGAAGAAAGAAACTCCGAACACATCTGAACATGAGAAGGGACAGACTCCAGACGTGCCACATTAAGAGCTGTAACACTCACCGCGAGGGTCCGCGGCTTCATTCTTGAAGTCAGTGAGACCAAGAACCCACCAATTCCAGACACACCAGCACTTTGGGAGGCTGAGGTGGGTGGATCACCTGAGGTCAGGAGTTCAAGACCAGTCTGGCCAACAAGGTGAAATTCCATCTCCCCTAAAAATATAAAAATTAGCCAGGAGTGGTGGCACACGCCTGTAATCCCAGCTACTCAGGAAGCTGAGGCATGAGAAGCATTTGAACCTGGGAGGTGGAGGTTGCAGTGAGCCAAGACTGTGCCACTGCACTCCAGCCTGGATGACAGAGTGAGACCCTGTCTCAAAAAGAAAAAAAATAGTGGACAAAGGACATGAACAGACACTTTTCAAAAGAAAACATACATGTGGTCAACAATCATATGAAAAAAAGCTCAACATCACTGATCATTAGAGAACTGCAAATCAAAACCACAATGAGATAGCATCTCACACCAGTCAGAATGGCTATTATTAAGAAGTCAAAAAAAAAATAGATGTTGGTGAGGTTGCAAAGAAAAAGGAATGTTTATAAAGTGTTGTTGGGATAAATTAGTTCAACCATTGTGGAAGACAGTGAAGTGATACCTTAAAGACTTAAAAACAGAGATACCATTTGACCCAGCAATTTCATTACTATGTGTATACCAAAGGGAATATAAATTGTTCTATTATAAAGACACATGCACACATATATTCATTGCAGCACTATTCACAATAGCAAAGGTAGGGAATCAACCTAAATGCTCATCAGTGGTAGATTGGATAAAGAAAATGTGGTAAATATACACCATGGAATACTATGCAGCCATAAAAAAGAATGAGAACATGTCCTTTGCAGGAACATGGATGAAGCTGGAGGTCATTATCCTCAGCAAACTAACACAGGAAAAAAAAACTGAATGCCACATGTTCTCACTTATAAGTGGGAGCTAAATGATGAGAACACATGGACACATAGAGGGAAACAACCGACACTAGTGCCTATCAGAGAATGGAGGGTGGGAGAAGGAAGACAATCAGGAAAAATAACTAATGGGTACTAGACTTAATACCTGGATGTTGAAATAATCTGTACAGCAAACCCCTATGACACAAGTTTACCTATGTAACAAACCTGCACATGTACCTCTGAACTTAAAATAAAAGTTAAATTTTAAAAAAAGAAATTTTCTAAGAGAAATAATTTGAATCCACTTATATTTTATGAAATAGTTTGTGTTACTATCTCAAGACTAGAGTTCCAAGAAAAAAAGCTATTGGGTCTTGTGTGTGTGTGTGTGTGTGTTTGTGTGTGTGTATATATATATATATATATATATATATAAAATATATATGTCTAAATGTGTTTTATGTGTATTTACATTTATTATGTCATATATTGTATCTACAGAGTGCCAAATTGGCTTATAAATAAGTGTGCCTAAAAATTAAATAAAGAAGTCCAAGCATTTTTCAAGTTCACATGACTTAAGTTCACTAAAATTTAAGGTTACTAAAAATTCATTTGTAATTCTGTATACAAAATATGCCAAAGAAGATATTCTTTTATTTTTTAAAAAATTGGCCAATTCAGATGTTATTTAAAGTACGGTTTAAAATACGGATTTAGGAAAAACAACATGGCACTCACTTCATGCTATAGCTCAGTAGCTAAGGCTTTGCTTTTTCATGATGGTGGCCTGGGTTCAATTCCTGGCTTAGGGAATGAATTCTTTCTGGTTTGATACCTGTGGGACTTTTACAATTTATTTATTCTTTTCCCCTCCATGGACAGCTTCTGATTTCCTGACTTGAATTTTCTTTTCTTTGAGGGACGTTAGGGGTGATTCTAAGTCTTGTGAAAACCATGTGCCATCTGTTTAGAGACACCTTGTGCATCCGCGGTTAAGTCATAACCTTAAGGCTTATTGGCTTCAATTAGAAAAATATCTTTGAGGAAAACAAAGGGCTTGCTTAAAAGCCAGAGGTGTTGGCTGTTTGTCCTTGCTAGAGTCTGGTAATTAGAGATATAAAAGGATTTTTTTTTTAAGAAGCGTATGGTTAAAAGTCATCTTAAAAATGGATAAAAAGGTTTTATGCTTTTTCTCTTCTTGGCTCTTGTTTTTTGTTGTTTGTTTGTCTGTTTTTCTTTTCAGTCAACTGGATTATTTCCCCAATCTGTCTTCTTATCACCTTCAATGTCCCATGAGACGACCTATTATAATTTCTGACAGCCTAGAACTCCTTGGGAAAAACAGAGAAGGTGCCACAGACCCATTTTGGGAAAAACCTGTTTTCTTCATGGAACCACAGTAATTGAAAGTGGACAGGTCCGTCTCAAAACCTAAGGCCATCCTACATTTTGTATCATGTTACCTCACCTTTTTGACTTTTGGGGGTATCAGAAATTACTTTGCATTATGAGACAACTTTTAGCCTTGGTGTGTAATAGCTAGGTAGAACATATACTTTCAGGGATGGCTAATAGCAGTTGCTTACAGTGAGTCATTATTACCACAGGCCAATATTTCTTTCTTCTTTTATTTAAATTTTTAAAAAGGTGCTATTGGGCACCTAAAAGATAGAAAATGGAGAAAGGCTGATTACAGTATGAGCTGATTGGCTTGGGGTTGGCCACTAGTCTTGGAGGAACATTCTTGCAATGAAAAATCTTATGGCTACTGGGTTTTCTTCTGCCTGTCTGTGTAGTTAGATATCTGTTGTGTGTGTGATGTCTATAACAAGGAGCTCTAATTAATGGACTTAAAGAAGAATAAGTGCTTGGATCAAATATTTTTTAAAGGGAAGATAAAAGCTGTGGTACCCTTTAAGTTCATGTAACTTTAATCTTTGAGAAATAAAAGCAGCCTTAAAGATTATTGGCAATGTAGATGTTGTCAAAATGTAAATATTTACCTAGGGCTAAAGGATTGTTTTGAATTAGAAAAGATAATGCTAAAAGTTCAAGCAAGTTGTGAAAATATTGTAAAAATTAGCTTGCAAAAGAAATTCTGTGTGTGAACATATTAACTAAATTCAAAAGGTTATTGTATAGTTTTCCTGTAAATTAAGCATTGAAGTAAAAACACAAGGTACTCTTAAGGCATTAATCTACTCTTAAGCAAAATTTGTAAAGGGTTATCAAATGTTTTTGCTTTTTTAAAATTTCTGAGTCATCATTTTGGCAAAGTAAATAATTTAAGGAAATCCGGAATTCTATCTAATAACATCAAGTGTTTTAAACCTCCAACTTTTTAATTTTTTTATTATAACACTTTAAGTTCTAGGTTACATGTACACAACATGCAGGTTTGCTACATAGGTATCTATCCCATGTTGATTTGCTGCACCCATCAACTCATCATTTACATTATGTAGTTCTCCTAAGGCTATCCCTCCCCCAGCCCCCTACCCCTCAACAGGCCCTGGTGTGTGATGTTCCCCTCCCTGTGTCCATGTGTTCTCATTGTTCAACTCCCACTTATGAGTGAGAACATGTGGTGTTTAGCTTTCTGTCCTTGTGATATTTTGCTGAGAATGATGGTTTCCAGCTTCATCCATGTCCCTGCAAAGGACATGAATGCCTCTTTTTTATGGCTGCATAGTATTCCATGTAAACCTCCAACATTTAACAGGCTTCCCAGAATCAAACTTCAGTTTCAAAATTAGCTTTACTGACACCTCTGTAGCTTTGAATGCTACAGAGGGCCCCTAGAGCATTCAGAAGAGAGGTGAACAGGATTACCTGGCATGTTTAGGTACATGGGATTGCCAAAATGATGTTCAATTTTCTTTAGGTTATATTTTAGTGAAAAATATTAACATATGTTCCAAAATGGTATGGGGTTTCTAAAATTCTAATGTCTGAGTATATGCTATTGATCACAATTAAGGTTGTTATGTTAAGTTATTGTAAACCACAGAGATAACCAAATTTCTTTGTCAATCATGTTACTGGCTGTAACTACCCTGGACATTTTGCTACTCACAGACAATTGTACTGTTTTGATCCTCTGCAAAACATGGTTTATAATCAGCTACAGAACTTTGACAGGTACTCTCAAATGCAGGTTTCTGATAATTTTGGAGATTATGACGTTGGAATAAAGGAAAAATGTACAGGACTCATGAAGAGCTGAAATGTTTACAAATATCAAGCAAAGCTAGAGTTAACTGGATGGACTGAACCAATAGAAAACTGAAGTAATGTTTTTTGCTTTTGCTTGGAACATTGCTGATCCTTGCTTTGTTCTTCAGAGTCAAGGAAACTTATTTTGAGCTATTTATGGCCTTTAATAATTGAGTAAGTTATACTCCTGTAAACAAAATTTGGGGCATATTTGTCTCTCTCTGCCTGGCTTCTCCAGAATTTGGAAACTACTTGCAAGTATTCTTAACTTATGGCAGTATAATTGTTTGCATCAGTGCAACAAGAATCCACTTTCTTGCGAAGCTGATAAAAGCCCCTTGGGAAAACTGGCCTCATACCTTGTTTACACCATCCTTGTACAGGGTTCCTGACCTGTGGTAAGTGAAAAATGTCACTTTCTGACAGGCCCAGGAGCTCCAGGTTTATCTTGGGACCTTAAGAGGAGAAGATTACCCAACTCATAGGTATTTGATGACAAAAACCCATGGATGGGCTCAGCTTTAAAAAGTTCTATCTGAGATTCCTTGTGAAACAGAGTTCCATCAAAGTCAATCTAAAAGGCCTATGTAAAAATAATTATTCTTGCTGCACTGTATGCAAATAATCAGGCCAAGTATAAGACTTATAAGCCTAAAGTCTATTTTGCAAACAACTCAGTCCTATCATGATTTGTTTTTAGCAGAAATGAGGACTGGAGAGAGAGAAATTATGTTTCCGAACTTATCATACGTTTGTCATTAAATTCCAGACTCATTAGTTGTTTTAAAGTTTTTGCCTACATTTTAGACTAACCCTGCTTATTCCTGTGAACCATCCAGTGACCTCTGACTGCAGCTCAGAAGGAACAAAAGCATAAATAGCTTTTATGGATAATGTAAAAATCTGGATCAATATTCTAGTTCTGAGCAATTATCCTGCAAATCTTGCCAGGTGATGGGAAAAAATAGGATGACCATCACCTGGAGGTTTTCTTTTTGGGAGGTAAGAGCAAGGGAGCTAACCAAAGCCAAGCATCATGCACCCAAATCTTAGCAAGCCTCCTTAACCATAGCCACCAGTTATCTGGGTATGTCACAGGATGTCCTTTTACCTGCCTTGTTGGAGGAGAACTCGATTCCATAGCTTCACCTTAGCATTTGGCTTATAATAAGGAGTCCATCCAACCCCCACCAAGACACATTTTTGGTCCCAAACTCAATTCTAAGCTTTGAGTTGAAGCCCTAAGAAAGAAAACTGGATCTGAGGGATCCGGAGGCAGACAATAATGGAAGTTAAAAGGCACAGTGCAGGTGAGTGTGACTAATTCCTGCCAATTAAGCCAAGCTTCCCATTTCATGGATAAAGGTCATGCTAGTATCCATGGCATAAATGAGGTCTAGGAAATGCAAAGACTATTGACAGCAGTGGAGATAGGACGTACATGGGTCAGAGTGGATATTCCCACCACCTAGGCCTTTCCGTTAATATGAGTGAAAGCCACTTTGATGCCCATGAGTAGCACCCTGTAATGGTCATTGGGACTCAGGGATATAAGAACGGAAGAAAGAAAGAGGAATATCTCACTTTCTCTCCCTCATGTACCTCAGGTATTTGCTAGGAAGAGAAGGGAACCAGGGAGACCTGCTCCCTTCTTTCTAGATGAGTAGCTATTCACCTTCAGACTTTACTCCTTTCGGATGCATCCTGAACCCCTGGGACTCCTTTGAAAAAACCTCCTTTTTTCCTTCTTCCTCCTCTGTCCTCAGTTCACTGATAGGTAATCATGTCTCCATACTATGGGACACTCCCCTCAGATGCATCCTCCAAACTGGGAAAACTCAATTTCCCAAACCTTAAACTGGTTGGCTTAGGATTGGGCCTGGGGAAGGGAACCCAGAAGACTGACATGCTGGCAAAAGGGTAAAAGTCCTTTTTTACCAGTCAGACTTTTGGCCTCCCTCTCCCTGTGCAAACTGGTAAAAGGCCTCAGGATTCTTGAGCTGACTTTATCCACCCACCTTGTTTTATTTTGATATATGTTTCCTAATAACCTGGTTTTTCTATTCTCACCTTTAGACTATCAAACTCCAAATAGTCGTGCAACTGGAGCCACAGATGATGGCCCTGTTTGCCAGGGACCCTTAGATAGCCCTCTGAGGGAGCTCTGACTGCTGCCTTCCCAAAACAGCGCCCCCTGTCAGCAGGGAGCAGTTAAGATCAGCCTTCATTCTTATCCTTATCCTTGTTCTAATAGCAGTTCAGTGTACTTCTTTAGGCAGGGAATGATAGATGCAGGAGGCAGATAAGGGGGAGGGTCCCTGGAGAATCTCTGACCCACCTGTGCACTGGGAGAATGGGGTGGAGCCATGAGAATTTCATGCCTTCTGTAGGGGGGAAGAGTCTGACCTCTTCAGGTCATGTGTGGTGGCCTGGAATCAATCTGTGAGGTGGGAGCCTGTTAGCAGGACACCCTCTCACTGTACTGAGAGTTTTTCTTTTTTCTTTTTCTGTCCTAATAAATTCAACCCTACCCACCCTTCAATGTGTCCATGTGCCTAATCTTTCCTGGTTGTGTGACAAGAACCCAGTTTTAGCTGAACTAAGGAGCAAAAATTCTGCAACAGCATTCTTATTCTCTGGTCTCCACAGCATAATCACACCCCCAAATTTTACCTGGTATAGAATCATATAGAATAAAGCTGATGGTTTCCAACCTCTCTTGCAACTGAATATGGCTTGATAACTACATCTGGCCAATAAGATGTAAGCAGAAGTGTCACATAGCAGTTTCTGAGACCGAAGGTGCATTTTGAACTTACTTCATCATCTTTTCATTGATCCTGCCCCAGCAAATGAGAACTTGAGGCTGGAACTCCAGCCACTGCAAGGGCTACACTCTGAGGATGGCAGAGCAGTGAGGCCATAGGGCCTTGAGTGCCTGGATTGTGGAGAAGAGCTGCCATCAGCTGTGGATGGTCTCCAAACTGACATTTGTTGGGAAATGCCCCACTGTCTCACTGAAGGCACCCTCACTTTGGCCCTCAGCTACTCATCCAATTCTAACTAATGTCAATTTATACAAACAAAATGCTTGCTTTCCTCCCAACCCCCAGAGGCTCTTAAGCAGTCAATCTCTGGGTGGAATTTTGGAAAGCTGAATAAGGACCATTTTCCTGATGAGGAAGTGTTGCCGCTGTTGCTCACCCCACTAAGGATGCAGGCCGTTTGCCTCCCAAAGGTTGTCCTTTAATTCAATTGCAGCCTCAACACTTTGTGAAGTGACCCTCTCCAGACTGAATTATATTCTAATTAGAAAGTTAAGGTTTTCTCAAGGTATGCTATTGGAGTCCCCAGAAGTCTAGTAATCCCTATTAGCTATGTGTCTGACTCATACTGCATATTTTACAGACACTCCTCTACTCTGTGGTTTTACTAAAAGTTCCAAAGTTGTGTCTCCCTGGCATGCTGTTAAGGACCTTTTATTTTTTTAAATTCTGATGAGTGCCAAGCCCTAGAAATTAGACCTGCTACCCCTTTAAAAATGATGTACTCGGCTACCTGAAAATGCTCTGCTTCTTTGCAGAGAAGGTTTTAGATCAATCTCTTTAGTACAAGCAAATAACCCCAAATGTGTTAGCGCTAAGCACTCAGGGAGCCTTAGATTATTCTGCTTTTTTGCCTGTTATGAGCAATGCTGGTGACTAGAACCAAGGACTTACTCAAGGGTAACATCCTGAAAAATAGCTATGCTAATCCAGGGTGATATTTATCATTCCTAACAACAGGCCATGCACAGACACAGATAGTCAGATCAGACCTTGGCTGTGTAAACCACTGATACAGCCAAACTGTACAAACCAGCTGACTATCAGCCAGGTGCAGGTTGATTATTAAAACTAAGGGCTCTTGACTTGGAATGGCAAGAAAGTGGGAAGGGGATGAATGGTGAGAAATTACTTAATGGGTACAATTACATTATTTGAGTGATAGATACACTAAAAGCCCTGACTTGACTGCCATGCAATCTATGCATGTAACAAAATTTCGCTTTTAAACCTACAATTTTATACAAATAAATTTTAAAATAAAGAATATAGAATATATATTTTTTTAAAAAGACAAGTTTTCTTTCTTTTTTTTTTTTTTTTTTTTTTTTTGAGATGGAGTCTCTTTCACCAGGCTGGAGTGCAGTGGTGCAATCTTGGCTCACTGCAACCTCTGCCTCCCGGGTTCAAGCAATTCTTCTGCCTCAGCCTCCCAAGTAGCTGGGACTACAGGCACCCACCACCAAGCACAGCTAATTTTTGTATTTTTAGTAGAGACGGGGTTTCACCATGTTAGCCTGGATGGTTTCCATCTCTTGACCTCATGATCCGCCTCCATCAGCCCCTCAAAGTGCTGGGATTACAGGTGTGAGCCACCACGCCCAGCCGGGCTCTTATAAAGCCTTCAGGATTTATTTCTGGCTTTTCCTTTCCTTTGTTTCTGGAGGATGGTTTTTAGCCTGGACACCTTCTCCTCCCCTCCCCTCCCCTCCCCCTCTCCTCCCCTGTCTTCCCCTCCCCTCCTCTCCCCCTCTTCCCCTCTCCTGCCCTCCTCTCCCCTTCTCCTTCCCTCCCCTTGCCCTCTCTTCTCCTCCCCTCCCCTCTCCTCCCCTCCCCCTCTCCCCTCTCCCTTTTCCTCTCCTCTTCTCCTGTGATGAGACCCCCTGGCCTTCCCTTTCACTGAGATTAAAATCCCTCCAAATTTTTCACATTCTCACTTCTTTACTTGAAAACAAAAACAAAAAAACCTATCCCCTAAGTGAAATATGCCAGTCACAGAAGACTACATTTTACACAATTCCATTCAAATAAAATACAGAATAAGCAAATGTATAGAGAACGTAGGTTAGTGGTTGCTTGGGGTTGGGGTAGTGAGGAAATAGGGGAGTGATAGCTAAAGAACCCCAGGTTTCTTTTTGAGGTGATGAAAATATTTTTAAATGCTCTGTGGTGATGGTTACACATATCTGGAAATTTCTAAAAGCAGTTGAATTGTACATTTTAAATGGGTGAATTGTATTTGTAAATTATATATCAATAAAACTGTTAAATGCCATTCAAGCAAGTATGATCTAGAGAAATATGTGCTAAAATACAAGTTACCAAGTGGTTGCCAATTGACTGAATATTGGCTATTTTGTTGGATTAACGTTGTTTAAAACAGTTGTCAAAGTTTAAAAATAAAGAAATCTCCCACAAAAATCCAGTTTTTTGCCATCAGAATCTCTGGTATCAATGGCTCTATATTCCTGCATGGGGACAAGTGCCTGGCTCAAGGGATCTTGGGATCCCTTCAAATGAGACCTGAGTTCTTCCAGGCACCACCTCTTGCTAAGATTTGACTTAATTATTACACTATTACTCCCCATAGGAGTTAGCATCCTCCAAACTAGATCCTTTTTAATTCAACAAATACGTATTGAGTATGTATTAGGTGCCATGTACCTTCTCTCTTTCCTCCTATCTGAGGACAAAAACCTCCCAAACCTCTACAATCTTTTCCCACTATCCTCTCCCCCATTAGCCTATAGACCTTTTCTGGTCTTTCTTATCATAAAAATTGTCAGCCAATTAAACAGTCTTCTGTTGAATCCACTGCTTTCTGAAGTCAGCTGTTTCATCTCTTGCATTCATTTCAAGCATAATCTATGTTCACTGGCATTTCTTTGCCTCCTACTCATTGAACTGGTTGCAATTTTGGTTTCTGTTACTCTACTGAAACTCTTCTATTAAAGTTCACTAAAGGAGAGTAGTGAGTCATCAAATCCAATGCCCTTTTCCTCAGTTCTCACTTTCCTCAAGGCTTTGCCTTTTTTCGGCCTGGAAAACATAGAAAAAATGGAAAGAAAAAAAAACATCATTCTATTCTCCTAATATAAAAATTTAAAAAGTCTGTGGAAAGTGGATTTTCTCTTGTTTTTCCCAGACAGATCTCTTCTGACCTTTTGTAGATCTCCTTCAAGGATGAACACCCCCTCCCTCTATACATTGGAGCTGATCCACTCATTCAATAAAGCTGGGCCCTGTGGACAAACAAAGCCTCTGTCCTCATGGAGTCTATAGTCTGGTGGCATATTGGATGAATATATAATTACTAACTGGGCAGCACTCCAAGAGAGACAGCATGATTCTTAAGAGACCATGCAATAACAAAGGAAGGTGACCTAGATCGGGTAGGCAGTGGGATCAGGGGAGACATTCCTGGGAAATTTATGTTTGTCCAGTTCATTTCTACTCATCCTTTGCTTTTCTTCTCATAGAAAGTGAGGAGAGAGAGATCAAGAGCAAGGGCAAGAGAGTACATTCCAGGCAGAAAAATAAAACCAGCGTGGGGGAAGCTTGACGTAGGAACTAAGAGAATACAGAAGGGGAGAGTGGTGCAAGATGAGTCTAGATAAATCAGATGGGATCTTGTAGGTCATGGTAAGAGGTTTGTTATCCTAAAGCCAATAGTAAGACATGGAAAGTTAAAAGCAAGGGAGATAACATGATTACTTCAACATATTTTTAAAAAATGCTTCTGCTGCAACATGAAGAATTGGTGCAGGGGGCCAGGGAAGAGAAGGGATTCTAATTAGTAAGTTATTGACAGAGGGTAGGTAAGAGTTGGTGGTTGTTACCAGATTCCAATATATGTAGATAATAAAATCAACAGAAGGAATGTGGACTTTTGGAACACCAACCAAACTCAGAAAATTTCAAGACTTTCCTCCATTCCCTCCAAATTCAAGAAGAAGGTACTCATAACTAGGTCATGGCTGAAGATGCCATTATAATAGTCATGCTGTTATTGGGGTTGAAGCTTTTAATGTAAGCAACAAAGGCTTGAAATGCTTCCTTCTAGACAAACTGAATAATCTAACTGTGACATGTGCCCTCCTCAGCTCTTCCTTAGGTCAGAGAGCCAAGGAAGAACCACAGTTAGATTAAGGTGGCCATTGGGAAAGCTTCTACTTTAATCCCTGAGCTAGAAATTGCTCTTGGGGTTTATTTTTTGTCCATCTGGACCACTTGAATAAATTTAGGCCCAACCTCTTTCCATGGGAATTGAACAGGGATCAATATAGCCAAGGCATGCAGCTTGGTAGGGATGCAAAAATCCCTGAGTGATGCCTTCCATCGTTCATCTCCCAACACAGTTCTCTTCTTGCTCCCTTACTCCTGCCACTCTCATGTTTTGAAAGCCAGACTCAAGCATGACCACTGTGTAAGCCACTGCCTCCAATAGAGAAGGAAAGAAAGGAGAGTAAGGGTTGGAGTACAATTTTCCTGAACATACTCTTCAACCATTTCAGAATGTGTCACTCCTTCCTCTTCGCTTCCTTCAGCACGTCAATGTGGGCCTTCTTGTGCAGTGCCTTTTGTTCACCTCAAGGTACAGAGTTCTCTCCCTTGATCCCAGAGGCAGCTGCAATAAGAATACAAATGGCTATGGGGCTTTGTTGTCACTTTACCGATGAAACAGCACACAAATTCTTATTTGCATTGACTGGGTCCTCTGACTGGCAGAGAAAGCTCTAGGTGCTTATCTCCATCAAGGTCCTTCCTAGGCCGTTATAAGTGGCACCTGTTAGCAATGAAGGATAACCATCGATCTATAAGGTACTCTTCATGGGCTAGGTGAGTTTGTTATTGTTTATTTGCTTTTTCTTTGTTTGTTTTATTGTTTGTTGCTGTTTGGGATTTCAGTGAGCCCATGCAGGGAACTACATGGGACACTTTTTCCCTCTAAATCCCACTTACTTCCCTTTAAAACTAAGAAAGTGGCAGACAGGCAAGGTAAGACCCAGTGGAAATGGGCTAAGGATGCCACTGAGATTGTTCTCAAAAATGGAGGGGCAACAGGAGTCTATGGTGGAGGTCCATTCCATGCCATTGATTTAGGACATTGCATTCAAGTGTAGGGCCAAAGCACAGACCAATAACATGATTCCATGGCCTAGATAGTCTTTAAATATCATCATTCCTCAAAGACTGTGGTGGCCACAATAGGTGGCTATTCAGGATTTGTATCCCAACCACTGATGAGTACGCACCTTCCCAACTCCTCTCACATCACAGTTCTGTTCTTATTGCCTTGGTCTATTCACCATTCCCCCAACATGCCCTAAGTCCATCAGCATGCCTTGTCTTCATTAGACAGTTGATGGGACTCATGTGGGTTGAGAACAGGGAAGAAGATCATTCAGGTAAAATATTTCACTGACGTTGTTCTAATATGCAAAAAATACAAAAAGTAACACTCTTTCCTCAGCTGCTACCAGAAATGAAAATAATCTCAACATTTGACAGAAAGTAAAATTAGATTGTTTCAAAGTCTTCTAAAAATCTGAGTTATCCTTAGAAGAGACATTTTTAACAGTTTGGAGACACTGGATAGAAGCCATGGCTGAATTTGAGTTTCTAGGGCACAGGAAATGCTGAGGAGTGAGCTGAGTGGGGAGAAGGAGCATGATGATCAGCCCAGAAGATCCAGTGCCTTGACTGTTTGGGAAAGCTGGGGTCAGGAAGAAATTGCCTGGAAAAAAGCTGGAAAGTCCAGTCAAGGGCTTCTGCCCCTCAGGCGAGTGCTGGGAGACAAGTTGGGAATGCCGATCTGCTTTTTCTCCTCTAGGTTTTTTTCACTAATGGCAAAAGGAAGGAGAAATACTAGGCATCACCATCCAAGAATATAAAATTCAATTACCCCAACCCTAAGGCCACTTTCATGACAAATATCACTTACACTTGTCTAGAGCCCAATATATGCTCTAAAGATTTTTTCTTCTTTAAAGACTTCAAATGAAGTGTGCTCATGGCTGGCTGAGCACATCGTGTTGCCATGAGCTCATGACTACTTGCAAGCTTTCCTGAAGGAGAGCTCCAAATTACACACATCTGGCCACCATCTTACAGCATGACTGCATCCTGGAATCCCAACAGGCCACTGGAAACAGAGGCTTTATCAAAGCTGTTTTCTGAAACCTGGCTTTAAAAATTGGGAGAAAGGCTTCTTTATTCAATAAAAATCTTGATCTTAGCATTCTGGTTATTTAAAACCTCTCTTCAGGTATGGATGCTCAGGAGCAGGGGGACTTGGTTAATGTGAATCAGGAATTTTAATTTAATGAAAAATTATTGCAAACGATGTTTATTTAAATCGTGATTAAATCTCAAGGTCTGCAGAGCAGGTTGCGGCTGATGTCATTGGCTGCCATTTACTGTCCAGAAAGCTGCACTACTGATTCCTAAACGTCCTCAGCCACATCGTGTGAGTCTTTTTCATAACATGCACAAAAATGAGAACTAGCAGTCTGGGTAACAAAGCCTTTGACCTGCTGATGGGTGAAAGCTGCCGTTAGCTCTGTACTTGCTTCAGAGCTGCCACTCCTTTCCTTTCCTACACCAGTCTCAGAGAAAGAGACGCTGTGTCACCCAGTGGACACTAAAGTGATGGCTTTTTAAACCTAATCAATGACTAATGATAGGTCACCATAGTCTCTTGAAGAATATTTTCTTAGAACTAGACTTTTGTGGTAAAACACCTGGTCATCTATGCTTTGGGTACTTCAAAATATTTGAGAAGCTATAATAGGCCCCAAAGCAGCTGAGTGATCATCTTTCTGCTTCCATAGGGCACGCAGCAGGCCTCATCATGAGGGATGAAATCTACACCTGCTGGTTCTCCTGTGGACTTGGAATTTACCATCGCAAAGATAATTCAGACCTAGCACTTCCCAGAGGTTGAGCCCCAGTACATTGATTGAGGAACTGTCAAAACAGGCTTGCAAAAATATAGTATATTTTGAGTGTTTACATTTAATAAATTAACACTTGTGAAACACTGTAAACAATGCAACATAATTGTGTGATGACTTGTAAAAATTAATTCAGGCTGTGCAGTTTTATAATGGGGTAATTGTATAGTTGCATGAGAAAAAAGTCCTTTTCACGTCTATCCTGAATCTCAGTGACCGTATGCATAACCTCGTTTGAAGTTAAGGTGAAAGTCTAAATTTGACATATTTTGTGAATAAGAGGCCTGGACCAATGCCATCCTAGATAAGCTACTTGTTCTCCCTGTTCTCAAAGGGACACAATGAAATCACATATGAAAAATATTTTTGAGTAACAAGATAATTGAATTTGGTGAGAGAGTGCTGTTCTTAAAATCAGTATGTTGGCAGGATGGTTCTTTCCATCTTTGCTAAAGTTTGCTCTATCTCTGGTCCTAACGTTTTTGAGCAAAGTTTACTGCATATCTCTTGCCAGGTCAGCTGAATATGAACTTAAAGGGACCTAACAAAACAGGCAGTATGCATCGATGATTTAGAATTCCACTGTGCCCACGAGGACAAGTAAGAGCAAGTGCCTTGGGCAAAGGACATGGGTATTACCTCCATAACATGTTGTGCTAGGCTGCATATTCAGGACAGGATCTCTGACAGTGGAGAAATAATGACTTTCTGATGGACTGCTAGGGTGCCAGCATGGATTTTCCTGGCTTCAGTGGAATAACTCATTTTTCCATCTGTAAATAGAGTACTGAGACATTATCTTCATATATGCTTGATGTTAGTCAGGGGCACTTCGGGGTACAATTTTGAAGCTCTAGGGAAATTTTATAGCAAAGGTTAAAGTCCAGAGAGGAAAAGAGTCTAGATAGCAATTGAAAATTGGGCACAAATGAAATATAGTTTGACCCCCACATCTCCTGCATACAAACTGCAGACCCAGCTGCAGTAGGTGGTAGTGAAATAAGGGAAGTTCTAGGGGGGACTCCGTCCTCTTCAGCAAGTGACAGATGGTGTGAAACCACACGGTAGCTTGGCAGTATGGGGCGGCTGCTGCTTAGTCACTCCTAACTCAGGAACCTAGTATTGAAACTTGAACAAGCCTTCCCTGTCTGGCTATAATGCAGCCCAGACATCCCTTGTCAACAAGTTAGTCAACAGTGCTCTGAACAATATCCGGTAAGTCTGATGTCTTACTTGCCGAACCAGTCAAAACAAGAAAAGTGGGCTCTGTTGGAACATTCCCTTTGGTTAACTGAAGACCTCTAGTTTCATTTCTCCCCACCACCATCCCCTTTGTTCATTCACTTGTGCATTCAGTCAGCAGAGGAGCCGGGGGGATATGACGAACTTTCACTGGTTATATACTATGTGCTGGTTACGGTTTGAGGAATACGAAGCTGTAAGGTTTGCTCTCTTTCTGCAGGAAGCTCACAGTCCAGCTAAGGAGACACGTGCAAAAATAAACAATGGTGATCCTAAGGGGTAGATACAATACTGGAGGTGGTACTTGGTACAATGGTGGCTCATAGGAGGGAGAGACAGAATTGCTTAATTGGATCCTTCACAAAAACTGATATTCATCATGATTCAACTTCCACTGTATGCCAGGTACAGTACCAAATATTTCACCTGTTTTATCTCATTTAATTCTCCATTGACTACCATTTCAAAGATTATTAAAACAAAGCTCCAGGAAAACAAGTAACATACCCAAGGCCATGAAACTAGTAAGAGGAAGAGCCAGGATTCAAGTCGAGGTCAGTCTGTCTTTTCAGTTCTCTGATGCTCCTCACCGAGTAATCGGTTGCAAGGATAACGAGCATGAAACTGTCTGGTACGTTACCCTGCGAAGCAGGGTCATATAAGGGAATGGCGGCCATGGGGGCTGGCTTGAGCCAGAAACAACTTCTGCTCCTGGCTGCAGAGGGAACTGGATGGGGAGGCAGCCCTCACACAGGTCTGCCATGAACTGTGACCAGCACTTGTCACTACCCTGTCCTTGCCTGCTTCTTTCAAGGGATGCTGGTTCCCACCTACTCAGCTTCATCCACACTCTTGAAGGGTGCTGATGTAGGGCACCAGTATCCATGGCCAAGGGGATTTTGATCTGGCTTCCTTTGCATATCTTGAATTTTTTTCTTTTCTGACCCTACAAAGGATTAAAAAAGGAAATGCCTCTTTCATTAAATATTATGACACCTACCTGAATTTTCCTGGAGGGCCATCCCCCCGTTCTCACCATTTAGTCTTCTTAGAAAAAGTTCTAGTGAACAATCAAATGTGATTGAGAATTTGGGTACATACTTTCTACCATTTCTTAACCCCACTACTGCCCCTGAGGCATAAGATAAACTATGACTAGAAAGAGTGGCCATGGTTGGGGTAGGCGGGGAAGTTGATTGGTCCTGACCCCCAGGGATTCAGGTGTGACACCTGTCCACCTTTGAGGATCACTATTCTGGCAGTTCAGTGTCATTGCTGCCTTCATATCTGTGTCAGCTTAGTTGTTCCTGTTTGTAGCACATCACTGACAATGCTTGGAGCCTGCTAAGAGAGCACAGCAGAAGAATTATTTTTAAATACGTAATTTTTTCTTATTTGTCCTTGGCACGTGTATATGTCAACAGTGGAGCTTCTCTGCACAACTACCTACCTAGCTAATATTCTGTCTTTTGAATACTCAGTTCTCTCTAGCCTGAGATATGAATCTGGCTCTATCTTCATTCTCTTGATCCATCTCATAGATCCTCTTTCTCTGGTTCTTTTCCTGGATTAATTTCATGGGCTCTGACCACTTCCAACCCTCCCTTCTTAAGCATAGATAAACAAAAACAAAACTGAACTCTCCCATAGCAATCACTGCTCACTACTATTAAAACCACTAAATGTAGTAATGGAGGTGAATCAAACTCAGGAAGACTAGGATAGAAAATTTCCTTTTATGACTACCAGAAATGAAAATTACCCCCATGGTTGAAGCAGTTTCCTCTTAGCCACTTCTATTTTCACTCTGTCTAGATTTCTATTTTAGGCCGATGTGGTTGGAAAGGCTTATAGAACATATACCTTTTGCAATTTACAGAAATGCTTACAAGAGCCTTCCTTTGATATTGGGCAGAGTTGAGGAAATTGTCCAGAGTTACAGTAGTCCACCCTTATCAACAGTTTCGCATTCCGCAGTTTGTTATCCACAGCCAATCACAGTCTGAAATTATTAAAAGGAAAATTACAGAAATAAACAATTCATAAGTTTTAAGTTGTGCACTGTTCTAAGTTGTGTGGTAAAATCTCATGCCATCCTGCTTCATCCCATCTGGGACACGAATCATCCCTTTGTCCAGCACATCCACACCATCTATGTATCCAGCCCTTAGTTACTTAGTAGCCTTCTTGGTTATTAGAGCTACTGTCTCGGTATCACAGTGCTTGTGTTCAAGTCACCCTTACTTTACTTAAAAATGGCCATAAAGCTCAAGAGTAGTGATGCTGGCATATTGTTATAATTGTTCTGTTTTGTTACTATTAATCTCTTACCATGCCTAATTTATACATTAAACTTTATTGTAGGCAGGTATGTATGTATCAGGAAAAAAAAAACCTAGTACATATAGGGTTCTGTATTATCCCCAGTTTTAGACATCCATTAGGAGTCTTGGAACATACACCCCACGAATAAGGTGGGGGGACTACTATCTACCAAAGTTCTACTTTCTGACCTCAGGGCTGAACACCAAGTGCTTGACACAGAGTTGGCATTTGTTAAGTGTTTGAGAGATATTATATGCTTTTCTGGAGTCGTGGACATTGAAAGATACTCATGTTTTCAACTGGCCCAAGCTGTCTAGTGCTTCTTTCGCATCAATTAGACAGAGGAAATTAGGAAGAGGTTCATTCCATTCAACAGACAACACACTGAAACACTGCCTGTGTTACCATCAGAATAGTAATTCCACTTTTCTCCCCTTTTTTAATTATCCCAAACACCTACATATACATTCCCCATATTCGCATCTCCCATATGCCGCAAGTACGTGGCCCAGGTAAATGCTCTATAAATATTGATGATTGAAGCCTATTGACCATTTTTATTAACATAGGATTACAGCCTCTTGGAATATGTAGAGGACTTCCAAGGTAGTCAGAGACGTTTGTACTGCGTGGCTCCGGGAAAAGGTAAGATATATTTTTAATTCACAAGAGGATAATATCCTAAATTTATATATAAATTGCTAACCACCTACCACACATGTCAGAAATGTCATTTTAGGGAATATCTCTTCTGTCTTTAGAAACCAGTTTCCATAGGAGGAAAAAGCAGCCTAAGGTAAAAGTCTTTCTCTTCCCAGCAGCGTAATGAGTGAGCCAAGGTCAAAAGTCACCATCCCACTTCAAAGAAGCTGACAGCTGTGGGGGATTCACAGAGGCAGTTTACAGGAAGTTTGATATTCCAGTTCTTTCAGCCAATGCAAGTATTATTTCTTTTTTAAAATAAATGATTTTCAACAGAATTGCATGTGGCATAATTCAGTAAAGTGAAACACAGTATCAAAATATGAATCATAAACTTACCTGAAAAAACGCTCAAGAACAGGTTTTCCATGGACATAAGTCACATGGCCATTCCTTCTTTTTCTGCTCCTGTATAGAAAACCGAATAGTCAACACAATGTCCATTGGCATGACAGTAGCCCATGAATTATTCGCTCTCCTGTGGAGATGTCACACACTCATTCTGTGAGCAGGATTACAATAGTCTTATAAATTCAAATGGGTTTGGCACATGTGTAGTTCTTTGCTCCAGGCCCCAGTACAGGGCCAGTATTTTTATTTTGTGACCAGAATGGGCATGTTAAATGCTATTTTATGCCATGCAAAGTTTATTAATAAGAAATGTTACCTGTCTCATACTATTTATTTGTTTATTTATTGAGATGGAGTCTCACTCTGTCGCCCAGTCTGGAATGCAGTAGTGTTACCTTGGCTCACTGCAAGGTCTGCCTCCTGGGTTCAAGTGATTCTTGTGCCTCAGCCTCCTAAGTAGCTGGGATTACAGGCATGCACTCCACACCCAGATAATTTTTGTATTTTTAGTAGAGACAAGGTTTTGCCATGTTGGCTAGGCTGGTCTCAAACTCTAACCTCAAGTGATCCACCCGCCTGGGCGTACTATTTATTACATATACTGTACTATTATATTATACTATCATTATTGTTATACTATTACTATTTAGATATATATACATTCCTACTATATACACATACTAATTATGGCTGGTGTCACCATATTAAAAATGTTTCTCAGCCGGGTGCAGTGGCTCACGCCTGTAATCCCAGCACCTTGGGAGGCCAAGGTGGGTGGATCACAAGGTTAGGAGATTGAGACCATCCTGGCTAACAAGGTGAAACCCCGTTTCTACTAAAAAATACAAAAAATTAGCCGGGCGTGGTGGCAGGCACCAGTAGTCCCAGCTACTCGGGAGGCTGAAGCAGGAAAATGGCCTGAACTCGGGAGGCGGAGCTTGCAGTGAGCCAAGATCATGCCACTGCACTCCAGTCTGGATGACAGAGCAAGACTCCATCTCAAAAAAAAAAAAAAAAAAAAAAAGTTTCTCAAATTTTAGCAACTATCATAATCACCTGGGAAGTGAATTAAACAGACAGCTTCTCTAGTCCAATCCCCAGAAATTTTGATTCTGTAATTTGGACTCTGGAATCCACATGTGTACAAGTGCCCCAAATGACCCTGATCAGCCAACAGGACCCAGGCCACACTTGGCACAGCCCTGCCCCAGCTTCATATCCACGCCATTCCCCACTGTGGCCCTGCTGCCAGCAAGTGCCTGTGCATAGTCACTGCGCAACTAACATCCACTGAATGACAGACTTTGGCATCAGGACATCTAGATTTGAGAACTTACTCTTCTTTAACTTCTTTAATTGATCACTTAAACTCTGAGCTCCAAATGTTCTTATCTGTAAAAATGGAATAATGTCTGTCTACAGAGTTCTAGGTTGTCAGTGACAAAGAAGCAACACCAAAAACATTTCTGGCCACCTTGATCAGAAAAGAAATAATTGGATCATTATCACATGATCCAGCAATCCCACTTCTGGATATTTATCCAAAGGATTTGAAGTCAGTATGTCAAAGACATATCTGCACCCCCATGTTTATTGTAGTTTTATTCACAATGGCCAAGATATGGAAATAATCTAAGTGTACATCAGCAGATAAATGAATAAAGAATATGTGGTGCTTATACACAATAGAGTACTATTCAGCCTTAAAAAGAAGAAAATCCTATGATTTGCAACAACATGGATACACTTAGTTATGCTAAGTGAAATAAGCCAGGCATAGAAAGACAAATACATGTTCTCACTTACATGTGGAATCTAAGAAAACATTGAAAGCACAGAAGTAGAGAGTGGAATGGTGGTTGTCAGGGGTTGGGGGAAGGGGAATGGGGAGATATTGGTGAAAGGGTACAAAGTTTCAGTTTAACAGGAGGACTAAATGGTAAATATTTGACATGATGGATATATTAACTAGCTTGATACAATTATTCCACTATATATATCATAATATCATTGTGTGCCCCATAATTCTATACAATTATAGTTTGTCAATATATAATGAAATTAATTAAATAAATAATTGAAAGGACATTGGACAGCTCATGAAATCCCTGGCAAGGCTGAAGGACTGAGGAAACCAGGGGGAGCTGGGCAGCAAGGAACCATGCCAAGATCATGCCACAGGGGCAATCCAGTGAAGACATAGACTTTCATCACTCAAGATTCAGTTTTGAGTGAGAACACGAAGTTGGCCATCCTGGGTCTTGTGTACTGGCTGCCAGGGGCCTTTTCAGATTTCATAGTGGAAATGGGGCCTCATTGTCCCTCAAGATTTACACAAGATTTCTCCAAAACAGGAAGTTTTGAATGCTGGGCAGCTAAATGTGCATTATGAATTAACTCCAACTTAAGTTGGAAGAAATTCAGAGAGGTTAATAATGTACAAACAAGTGGCAGAGCTGTGGTTTTAACTCATATCTCTTTCCTCTCTTTGTACTTAGAACAGAGCCCTCTTGAAGGTCTGTTCTTTTGGCTGTCCTTTGAATTTCAGTGGTCTCAGGCAATTTTTTTCCCTCATCTATTCTTCCCACACCAACAAGGTAAGAAATGCTTGACCTTACAGAGGCGAGCAGAAAGTAGAAACTGAAAAGCACACTCCATTTCCCTGATTATGCCTATGATTAATCACTTTCTGACAAAACGAAACTGTTTCTAACCTCAAATTAAACATTTTAAAAACCAACAAGGCTTGAAAGAACAGAATCACTTCCAATTTATGGTAAGAAGGAGCAGTAATAATCATTGCATCACATCATCTCCCATATGTGCCCTGTATTAGGAATCATACCTAAGTTCGAGAGTCGTCACTGGTGCCATCACGATGAATGAGTGGACATCCCCGTGAGACTTGGCCTTCCAAAGCAAAGCTGGTCAACTCATGTGGCTTTGAGGAAGTCGACTCCGGAATAAAAGTTAATGGAAATGCATAAGCGGAGCAATGATGAGATAGAAAACTACCTTAAATTTGAAAATCATTTCACATTTTATGAAGCACTTTCGCATACCTTAACTTCTTGTAATATCCCTGCATATCCCTTTTTATAGATGAGAACATTTGGAACTCAAAGTTTAAATGGTCAGTTTAAGAAGAATGAGCTGTTAAATCTAGGTCTCTTGATTCTGGTGAAAATCTTGGCATGCTTGAAGACAAGAGTGCTCTTGCAGAGAAGAACATATGTCACAGTGGTATCACCAGTTGGGCAAAAAGCTCTGTCATCAACCAGTCGAGGAGAGGTGAGGACGAGTGCTACCCCAGAGGTGGTAGCTTGAAAGTGAAAAGACAGGGGTATTTCTAACAGCTATTAAGGACAGAACACAGAGATTGGGCTGAGTTAGAGGATAAACTGGGGCAGTGCCTCTCTCTGAGCAGCAGGAAAAGGTCAGCATTGCTGCTGGCTGATGTGGAATTTATAACGAAAGCCATGCCATAGTAGGCAAGGATGTTTTGCTTTAAAAAGTGACATTTGCCTCTTGGTAATACATGCTGCAGGTGTAAGTGTTTGGGGGCTCCACATTCCAGTGTGATGCAAAAAGCACTGGATTTTTAATCAAGGGAGCTGGCTTGAGTCATGCATGTCTATCTCTGAGGCTGCCAGAGTCAGTCATGCAGAGGACAAGAGGAGTGAGCTCTTAGCCAACTTGCTTCAAGTCCATAGAGGTCCAGTTTCTCCTTCTGCCCTGAAAACCTGGGTCCACAGAGCCATCTTAAGTACCTCAAGCCCAGGGCAAAGGTCCTGGTAGCACCACTTATCTGGAGTACAGATCACTGGAGCCATTTGTCTCCTCTACAAACAGGGACAACAATTAAAATAATGAGACAATAGGCTGGTCAGGAAGTCCCCCAATACTTACATCAAAATTACCCATTTTAGCAGCTTGTTATTAGAGCTATTGGGCATCGACATAGCTCAAAAGCTTCCCTCTGGCCATAATAAAACATTTCATGTCACAAATCCCAGGCACAGTGGCCTGGCTCTGTTGACAGGCAGCTGGGCAGGTCCAGGGGCATACTGATGCCAGTGAGGGCCATGGGGCTCATCTTTCCCAAGTCCACATTCGACAACCTCATTTTAGTGGTTTGAAATTGGCCATAATCCACATTGACACAGGGAGGGGAACAACACACACTGTTCAGGCCTGTCGGGGTAGGAGGCTGGGGAAGGGAGAGCACCAGGATAAATAGCTAATGCATGTGAGGCTTAATACCTAGGTGATGGGTTGATAGGGGCAGCAAACCACCACAGCACCTGTTCACCTATGTAACAAACTTGCACATCCTGCACATGTATCCCAGAACTTAAAATAAAATTTTAAAAAATAATAAAAATTAGAAAATAAAATACAGAAAAATAGAGGGAAAAAAATTGGCCATGGTAAGAGTATGTACATCACAGAAATAGACAAATGCCATGAGTCAGAACTTTATATTTTCCAGAAAGCTGGTTATAAAGCATTTACCAGCAGCACATCACTTTTGGTTTTAGGTGATTTTTTTTTTTTTTTTTTTGCCAATGACACAAAGTCCCTTTGCATATCAGGGAGGCAGCATGGCCCCCTAGTTTCCATTCACTTAATGTACTACGGGCAGCCGCTGTTTTTGAGTTATCTTCTAAGACCTCTTATGCTATAATCAAGAAAACATGTTGTCTTAGAAAATTTCCACCACTCTGAGACACCTTGAGTAGAAGTATCCCTAGTTTGTACTTTTAAACTCAGGGCCAGGATGTATTGAGTTTAGAAACCCAAGTACACACACTAAGGATGCTAAAATTTCGGTACCACAGACCACATCTTTTTTGTACATTGCCTATTGCCTGCAAGATAGTTTGCTCATCTGAAGGCAAGAACAGAGCAATGGCCATGATTTAGCTCACTTTTGGACCCTGAGTAAAATTGAACCATGCAGGAAGATCAAATAAGCCTTTCTTTGTTTGTGACACATAGGAGAGTATGGCATAAAAGTGTGAAAGCCACAGACTTTGAATATAAATGCAGTCATGTAGGTGTTAATATTCCACGTATATAACTTTGTCCTACTTGCCTATAGGGCCTCTGTCCTGCACCCCCAAAGAGCACCCTAATGAAACAATACTGTTGGCAATTTTTTGCTCTAGCCTTCTTATCAAAAGCATCACTGCTGTCCTATGGAGGCTTCCTGTGAGGATGCTGTTCTGTCACCCTGAGCGTTCACAGTCTTGGAGCTATACTGTTGTCTGCAGAGCAGTTAGAGGCAAGGGCTCTCTCCCCAGTTTTCTGTCCCACTTCCTAAGACAATGTCCCCTGGGCTCCAAACAAGCATGCTTGTGTCCAGAGATGTGATCACATAGAGGCTCCTCAATTTGGCACTCAAACACCTCTCCCATGGGTCCAAACAGTCTTTCAGCTTGGGTACAAATGGGGAATTAACCACTCCCTCTGTTGACCTAATCATACTCAACAAATTGTTACTTTTTGCAAACAAAACAAAGTCCCTTTTCATATTACTGAGGCAGATAGAAGGCAGTATAACAAGAAATACAATGGAATTTTTCCTGTTGTCCCGGAAGGGAGCTAAGATCTAAAGCTGACAAGCAAAAACACTAACAGTGTGTGTCCATTAAGATGATTTTCTAAGTAACCAAAATTGCTAGGTATAGGTTTTGTCTTGAGTAAGACCATCTCTGTATCACCTCCCACTTGTTTGTATGGCTATTATCAAAAAGACAAGAGGTAACTGTTGGCAACAGTGTAGCGAAAAGGGAACACGTACACTGTTGGTGGGAGTGTAAATTAGTACAGTCATTTTGGAAAATAGTATGGAGGTTACTCCAAAATTAAAAATAGAATTATCATACGCTCCAGCAATCCCTCTTCTGGGTATACACCCAAACAAAATGAAATCAATACCTTGGGCTGGGCACAGTGGCTCATGCCTGTAATCCCAGCACTTTGGGAGACCGAGGCGGGTGAATCACCTGAGGTCAGGAGTTCGAGACCAGCCTGGCCAACATGGTGAAACCCCGTCTCTACTAAAAATACAAAAATTAGCTGGGTATGGTGGCGGGTGCCTCTAGTCCCAGCTACTGGGGAGGCTGAGGCAGGAGAATCATTGGAACCTGGGAGGCAGAGGTTGCAGTGAGCTGAGACCGCACCATTGCACTCTAGCCTGGGCAACAAGAGTGAGACTCTGTCTCAAAAAAAAAAAAAGAAAGAAAGAAAAAGAAGAAAAGAAAGAAGTCAATACCCTGAAGAGATATCTGCATCCACACGTTCATTGCAGCATTACTCACGATAGCCAAGACGTGGGAACGACCTAAGTGTCTATTGATGGAAGAATGGGTAAAGAAAAATGTGATCTATACATGCAATGGAGTATTATTTGGCCTTTAAAAAGAAGAAAATGCTGCCATTTGCAAGAACACGAATGAACCTGGAGGACATTACACTAAGTAGTATAAGCCAGACACATAAAGAAGCATATTGCCTAATCTCACTTATATGTGAAATCCAAAACAGTCAAACATATAGAAGCAGAGTAGTGGTTATCAAGGGTGAGGAGGTGGGGGAAATAAACATTTAAAAAATGATAGATTACTTAAAAACATTTTTAATTGATTCAGAGGGAATATTTTACTGATTATTAGATTGAAGCTCTGTAGACTTCCCAGCTAATTGTGTAAATCATATTTTTTTAATGTATTGATACTTAGGTTTTCCCCTGGGGGCAAAAGGAATACATTCATTTTGAATAGTATATTTTTTAATCTTTTTGCATAAACTAAAGCAATATGTCATTTTAAAAAAGATTTCCATTCTTTTGGCAAGGAGCTTCTCCATGTGTTGGTTTTGTTGAACCTGGATGTAACATCTGGAATTGATGCAGCCACTTTGTGCCATGAGTGAATCTAGCCTGAGGACAATTTCCTAAGGCAGGAAGGGGCCGCCTTTTACATTATCCCTGTTTTAAGAGCTAAAGTAAAAAAGTTCTTTCCCAGACCCCAATTCCTTAGAAAAGTGAAATTCTCATGGTTGGCTTAAGATAATAAAGATTTCCCCACCAAGAGTCTTGGAATATGGAAGAAGTTGAATATTCAAATGAATAGGGTCTATTAGAATGGTGGAAATGCACAAATGGCTCTTGGGTGGGCAACAGGATCTGCTCTGTGGCCACATTCTATGTCCAAAGCACCAGCAGCACCAAGGCTGACCACCCACAGGGACTACCAAGAGGCACCTGCCCACCACCAGCACCCCAGTCAATGAAATGAAAAGACTAGGAGAGATGAGAGAGCTTTGGGAGACTGCCAGGTGTATAAGAGAATCCCTGCCCTCTCATTTCTCTTCTGAACTTTGGCAAGCCACTAAAGCAGCAGAGTGCTTGATGTCATTGGAGCTTGGAGAAGGGGAGACAGGAAGACAAGAAGCTGAGAAAAGGGAACCATTGAGTCAGCCTGTTTTTCTACTGTCTGTCAAAGCAAGTCTTCTGTGGGTCATGTGGACACTGCGGGAGATGACCAGGCTTGCCTGTCTTGACAGTATACTACCTCCAAAGGACTGGCATGGAGCAAGGGGATCCCAGCAACAAGGGGCTGTGGAATATGCTCCTGTGGTAGCAGCTGAAGATTTGCGGAAGCCGTTGGTTCAGAATTGAGTCTGCCATATTAGTTTGCACTGTATTAGGGAGACTCCGCAGAGAGATTCAGCCACATCCATAGAGTTAACAGAGAGCAGTGGGGAGTAACAGGGCTGGATGGTGACTGTCGTCTTGCCATGAAAGATAACCATTCCATCCCCAATCCCTTTGTCCCTTTCAGAGCCTGGAAGAGGGAAGGGGAAGTATAGAACAACCAGACTATGCTTTTCTCACCCACTCCAAGCCTCTATAGTCAAAGTTTTCATCTATGTTAGCTGGAAGAGAGAAGAGCTTTGAATCAAACATTGAAATTTATTCAACAAAGAAATAAGACTATTTGAATAACAAAAAGTGACAAAAAGATGTTATGGAATCTGGAAGATGCCTCATGAGAGATGCTACACCACCAGAAAGGGAGAGGCAATATAGTAGAGTGGCAGGTTATTGCGGAAAACTTTTCTTCGTTATACACTAACACATTGAGACTCCGTAGTGAACACATTCTACAGAAGGAAGGTGAGGTGTCGCCCAACTCTAAGTTTTGAAAATATCCATGTCCCATTTTTGGCCTAGCCCCAACACAATGATATTTTTTTTTTCTTTGAGATGGAGTCTCGCCCAGGCTGGAGTACAATGGCATGATCTCGGCTCCCTGCAACCTCTGCCTCCCGAGTTCAAGTGATTTTTCCTGCCTTAGCCTCCATAGTAACTGGGATTACAGGCGCCTGCCACTATGCCCAACTAATTTTTGTATTTTTAGCAGAGCCAGGGTTTCACCATATTGGCCAGGCTGGTCTTGAACTCCTGACCTCAGGTGATCCACCTGCCTCAGCCTCCCAAAATGCAGAGATTACAGGCATGAGCCACCGCACCCGGCCAGCCCCAACACTATTACTGAAGGTAAATAAAAATGGAGTCTTAGGAGTAGAGCTGGAGGAAAAAAACATTAACAATATCTAGGTACTGCCAATGAACCTTCCTTGGTATCCATGAGGATTGGTTGCAAGACTCCCATGTATACCAGAATCTATAGATGCTCAAGTCTCTGATATAAAATGGGATAGTATTTGCATATAACCTGTGCACATCCTCCTGTATACTTTAAATCATCTCTAGATTACTTATAATACCTAATACAATGTAAACACTATGTAAATAGTTATATCGTTTAGGGAATAATGACAAGAAAAAAATCTGTACATGTTCAGAACAGACATGGTCCTTTTTAAAATATTTTTGATTCACAGTTGGTTGGATCCACAGATGTGAAACCCTATGGATAAGGAAGGCCGACTGTATTCATTTGGAACGTAAATTGGAGTACTTGGAGAAGATATTCAACCTGCGAACTTCAGGCCCCTAGTGGTGGGCAAAGTGATTGCAAAGAGTCCTCAACTCCATCTGTGAGAACTGGGGTGGACAGCAAAGGCATGAGGCAGCAGAGGAAGTTGGAGAGAGCACCAGGATCCACTAAGGACTTCTCCACACAGGGGATAGTGGGAAGCGTTTGCAGCACAGCAAAGACACAAACAGCTTTGTGTTTTGAGGAGATGGTTCTGGCTGCAGTGTGGAAAGTGGATTGGGATTGGGGATGGGAAAAGAGCAGTTAGCAAGCTATTGAAGTAGTTGGACAATGGTGGCTGGGAATAGTTTCTAGCAGTGAAACGGGAGGAAAGTGGAGAAAGTCAGGATATTTTAAGATATACAAGTGCCAGCTCTTAGAGACCAAATAGATATGGGGATTAAAGGCGATGAAGGAGTTCAAGATAACTTCCCTGGTTTTTAAGCAAATTTTTGAGCAACTGGGTGAATGATGATACCATTTACTAAGACTTGGAATATTGGAGATAGAGCAGGTTTTGAGGACACTAAGTTCAGTTTGGGGATAATATGATTAGTTAGAAGTATCTAGGAGGCCTCTATGAAGAAATGACCACTAATTAGGCTATTGAATAGATACCAATGTGAGAGGACTTACATGTAAACTTGAAGGACTGGGAAGAGACACACACCCCTAGGGAGAGAGTACACAGTGAGAGGAGCGGAATAGCTAGTTAGATGAAGAAGAGAAAAGAGCAAAGCAATATGACACTGAGAAGATTACTTGGGGGCACCTGAGGTTTGCAGATTAGCAGATATTAAGGGAACAAAGTGATATGCCAAAAACTTTCAAAATTGCATAAGGGTTCTCTTGCTGGAAAATGAAACTATTGACTTTTATTTATAATGTCCAGGTCTTCACTGATGGTTATAACATAAATATATGCCAAATGAGAAAAGTAGATGATGACTTATTATCTACATGACATATGATTATATATGATGACATATGATTACATTATAGCATCAGTAGAGGAGAAACAAGATGAGTATTTTGCTAATGCTCACTGCATGCACTATGCTTTAAAAGCAAAAGCACAATTGCTTGATCACTTTGACATTGGTATGTGGTGGCCTCACTGTTCTCAGAAATCTTTCTAATCACAGAAGGTACAAGCCCAGCCACTGCTGAGGCCGAATGTGATCTCATGCCAGAGGACCAATATGCAATCTGATTTTGCAACCTCAGGAATAAGGAGTTGGATTTGGGCAAGAATTTGTTGGACTATTTCAGATTTTTAGGGGTTTTTCTCCCCTCCTTCATGAATATTTCAGCCTAATCAAAAAAATCTCAAACCTCACAATATTTTTAAAGCAATAAGTCAAATCAAATAAATGATTTGAATGTTGAAATAATGCAACGCACCCCTTCTGGTCAGCACACAGGCAGGGTCTTCTTTACCTGAGGACAGACCTTTTCCTTCCCGCAAACTGTTTCTGTAAGTAATGCTGCCACCTAGCAGTCTCTTGGGGAATCACCACCCTGCAAGGTAATAGCTTTCGGTACACACGTTTTAGGTTTGTGGTGGCTTCCCTGCATTTAAGTTGGGTTTAAACAACACTTGAAATATAAATTTAATTACCTTTGAAAAATGTCTTTTCTGCAGGTATAGGTCTTGAAATCATGGTGTGGCAAAAAATAGGCTGTTGAAAGCAGCTCGCTCAAGATGAAAATGATGGCAAAATACACAGGATTTGCACTGTCCAAACTCATCCAATTGCACACACTGAATATGTGCAGTTCTTTTTATATCAATTATTCCTCAATAAAGCTGTTTAAAAATGGTAAAATAAAAAGAAAATGATGGCAAAAAATAAAACACCCCCTGTGTAAAACTTCAGTACATTTGTATGAAATACAAACCTCTACAAGTATCTTGTGAGGAGAGTAGGTAAAAACAAAGTGTGGATGATCAGCGTCAAAGAAGAACAGCTCTTTAACCAGAGAACTCTGGAGTCATAATCTCAAAGTATCACCTATGTGCCTACTGGAAACCTAAATGCTGTGACATTTTAATTCACAGCAGGAGCTTCACTTGCAAACTAAGCAAAGTTACTTTTTCATGTACTTCACATTTTTGTGTTTTCACAAAGGTTAAAAAGAAACAGCTAACAGTTATTGAAGTGTTTGCTATTTGCCCAACACTGAGTAAAACACTTTCCAAGCACTGTTATGTAACCTACACAATCCCCTGAGATGGTGTTACTGATACTGGTGGCCTGGGGAAGTTAACAAGGCAAATAAGTGTTGGAGTCGGGATACAAACTGAGCCAGTCTGATTTCAGAGCCTGAGCTCTCACCTCCAAGGTTATAATACTTTTCTATTGTGCTGAAAGTTATGTGGGAGCAAACAGATGTCAGATGTTCAGCAGGTTAAAACATGTGTTAACAGGATACAGTAAGTTTCTGTTTTCTAGTTGAGTGGCATGAAAGAAAATGTTCTCAATTGTATCACAGTGACATTTGTCCTATCTCTTACTACAAACTACTTTATTTAATCACTATGAAACTCTACCGTTAACTCTCTGTTTAATACCTGTTGACTATCTAGATTGTCAGATACTTTGTCCAATTATGCCATCTCACTGTTTTAGTGACATTTCACTTTTTGATATCTTGAGAGAGAGTTTCCTTCTTGTCACTGCTCTGCATTTAGATGTCAGTGAGTACTGACATCTACAGTGGATGTGTCTTGTCCACTTTTACTAAAATAAGGTATCTATGCATCATTTTCTGAGGAAATGTCTTGTCCAAACATATCTCTGAAGATAATTTGAATATGCATAATATCTTTATCCAGAAATAGCATGCCACAGCAAACTATGCAGCTTATGTTAGACCAGGCACATGCATTCAAACCACCTGAGAATCTTGTTGGATGCAGGACCTGAGATTCTACATTTTAAACTAGCTCTCGGGTGAAGTTAATGATGCTAGTCCTTGGATCACAATTTAAGTACCAAGGTTCTAAATTATCCAGTTATGCTTGGGTCTGGAAAGAAAATCTGATTTGATTCCAAAGTGAAGCAAAAAAAAAATCTTCCCTATAATTTTCTCATTTTATGTATCTGATGATAAAAATCAGGTTTCATATAAACCAAGTTATGTATTTTTATGTTTCTAAACAAGGGTATCTATAAAATCTATTTTAAAAATAAATTGTTTCCATTTGAGTTTTAAATCTATTTGTTTAAATATTTTTTCTTCTTGTCATCAGAGTTTTTGAAATTTATACCTCTACCATAAGATATCATGTAGTGTTGGACTTGAAACTTCTAGAATCATCTGGCTATCAGAGAGCTGCCCAACCTCCAGCCCCATCTTAGGGCAGACATGGATAAGGCTTCTTTGGTCTAAATAAGCTAAATCCAGAGCTCTGGGCATTAAAGAAACTGAAGTCAGATTTTAGAATTGTTCTGCAATTAGTTCCTTGACCTGGTGGTCCTATTTTTAATAGCAGCCAATTTAGGAGTTTCCTAGGTTTATTCAGAGCTCTCTTTCAGGTAACTTTGTCCCTATACTCTTCCATTTCTTGTCAGTATCACTCATTTTTTTGCTCTCACAAGAAAATATATAGTACTTAGAGGTAAATGCAAAACTTCTATACTTGGGTCTCAAGATCATATCACAAAAGAGTGAAATGAATTAGACACTGTAAGAAATTGACCATTCAAAAACAGGAATGTTATTGCCTACCAACTCAATATAAGTGACTAGAATAATGTTATTCAGTCTAGGAATCTATTAATAGAAGAATAGTGCTAGGACAAAGGAGGTAATGGGCTTCCTCTAGCTTGTACTGGCAAAGCCATAATTGACGTAATACAATGTTCAGATGTATGCATGTAAGTGTATGGGTGTTTGTGGCTGTGAGTCAGAGAGTGTGATGGAGAGGCAAAAGGGAAGGTAGTTATAATTTATGAGGAACAATGGAAAAGATCAACAGGTTTCAAAAAGGTAAACCAGATGGTGAGAGAGTTTCAAACTGTTATAAATTCAAAGAAATAGGAGTATTTACTTTTGAAGTGGGTTTTGGAGTGGAAGTTAGTAAGATCTTTTATGGATGGATGGACAGATGGATGGATGGGGGTGGCGGATGGATTGAGGAGTTAAATCCCTAAACACCTTACTTTGAGAAATCTAGAAGCAATGGAGCAGTTTTTTCCCGAACAGATTAGATAGTCAGACAGACAGGCAGGCTATTTATTGAATATATTCTACATGCCAGTATTCGGCCGAACCCTCTACATATACCAGGTGCTTTCTTCTCCAAACAACCCTTTGGAATTCCTATTATCCTCATGTGGAAAGTGGTAAATATGAGGCATAGAGAAATTAAGTGACCTGTCCAAAGTCATTGCCAGGCTGAGCTCAGACTTTGTGCTGTTAACCTCTAGTTTATAACCCTGAGTGACACTCAAAGGTGCCCTACTCAACTCTCTCTTAAAGAAATAACTTGCTGGCCAGCGGCAAGGAGTGCAGTTAGCTGACAGCCTCTACTGATAACCTCCTCGGGCTCTGCTTCAGCTTTCAACCAGAGACCATGTTGTTTCTGAGGAGGCCCCCCTAAGGACCGAGCATGGTTGGGGTAGAAGAGTCTGAACATTTCTGCCCACCATGGGCCCCTCTAATAAACAGTCTTTCCTCTGGAGCTCCCCACTGAGCTGTTGTAGACTTCACCAGATCAGCATTGCAATCTGAGGCTCCCCCTGCCCAATTCTGCCTCCTTCCTCCTTCTGTCTATCGCAGGAGTTGTTCTGAATAACCTTCTTGTACTCCAATGTCCATCTCAGCATCTGCTTTGCAGAGGACACAACTGGCACACCCTGCCTTCATATATTTGGATTGCCATCATATAGAAGACTGTTTAGAATTGTTTTGTGTTGTGATAAGGGGTTGAATTAGGACAAAATTCAACCCCTTATCACAACACAAGCATAAACAAACTGCTAGGGAAGCAGCTTTCACATATACATAAGGAAGAACATCCTAACAACTAGAAGTGCCAAACAGTAGAATAGCCTGCCTCAAGATCAATGAGTGCCCTGTCACTGCGTTCAGGCTGACTGGAGAACTGCTTTTGTGTGAAGGTTGTGTGGCATTACCACTCCTCCACTTCTACCCCCATGAATACTGAGGCACCTGGGATGCTAAACATCCACAATGCTAATTGATTAGCAAAAACCAAATTGTTTAGGAAATCGCGCCAGGAAGCCCAAACCTCTGATTTCTTAGCAGATCAGTGGGTCTGGTTTGATACATCATCCTTGTCCACTTCCAGGGCAGTTTAGTGGTACTCTAGGCCAGACTAGCCAGTCTACATACTTTTTTTTTTAATCAAAGAGCTCCTAGAAAATGGGATAGGCTGTGGGCTGATTGTCCCCATGGACTAGCTGGTGGGATCAAAACCTAACTTCACATATGTTTATGTCAGACTGTAATATGGGGTTCACCCTCTAAAGCAGTTCTAATGACTCCCTCCCCTGCCACATGGTTCTCAAGCTCATGGACTTGCACACGACAGCCAGAGAGATTCTCTTCCTCAAGGCTGTTGTCTCCCTCCCTTCATGCAGACACAGGCACACAAAGCAGGGGACGCCTACTGCCCCCTTCTAAGAATTCCATGATGGTCAGATTATATAAGTAATCATATATTTCAGATAGCAAAATAAGAGATGGAAAAGACTGGTAGGAAAATCAATAGCATGATCAGCGTTAGGATCTGTATATAAAGAGACATTCATTTGCTTTACAAATATTTACTGAGCACCTACCAAAGGCCGGAATCCCTTCCACATACTAAGGACGTGATGCGCTCGACGGAGTCCCCAATGTCATGGAGTATATATCTAATGCCACTGAGAAACCTGGCTCACCCTGCACTGAGAGAAGCACTCAAAGCCACCATCACCAATAGCTCTACTAAAGACAGTGCTTTGGAGCTTCCAAGCTGATAGATTATCCTTTCTCCCCACCCTCAGATTTCTCCAGTGTCTCTGGCACTTATAGTCCATGTTTGCAAGAAATATTTTATTATAGTGCTCTGAAACAAATTTATAAAGTTTGCAAGAGAAGTTTTAAAAAAGCAAGCTCAGCAATATTTGGGGGCTTTTAAAACTGATGATGCAGCTGACCTACTGGAGACAAAGGCAGTGGGAGGGCCCTTACTGGTATAAATAAATAGGAGTCTCTGGTACTGCAAACCCACAGCCTGGACTCAGAGCTCAAGTCTGAACTCTACCTCCAGACAGAATGAAGTTCATCTCGACATCTCTGCTTCTCATGCTGCTGATCAGCAGCCTCTCTCCAGTCCAAGGTGAGAACTTTCATTTACGTTTCACTGTTTATTGAACAGAAATAGTCTTTAACCACTTCAATTTTCTTTCGATTAAAAACCGCAGGGAAGTCTGACTAAAGGGGGAAAAAACTGCTCTGTTCCTTCTAGATTTCTCAAAGTAAGGTGTTTAGGAATTTAACTCTTCAAAACTGGAAGTATTTATATTGTTAAGATTTTTATTTATAGCAAAAAGAGATACCACAAGTCCAATATTCATGTGAATTATATATTCCCAGCCTTTTTCAGATTCAGCTCCTGCTATATATAATTCTCTACATGTAGCTCTTCTTTGTTCTGCCTCTCAATGTTACCCACTCTGACCAAACCCTATACAGGGTTTAAAGATTATTGAACTCTACTGGTCTCTTGCAGTGAACATGCTTCATGTAATTCCAAATGGTTAGATCTGACATCAAGTACACCACTGTCAGTACACCAGGGGTATTTACACACATTCTGCAAAGAAGCAGACTTCCATGTCTAAGTGGGGCAGCTATCTTTGTGTCAATAGATAAATATCCAGTTGAAGTAGTAAGTTTTTATGTGGCCGAAGAAATGGATATGTGCAGAAAGAAGCCTTCTGCTCAGATTTAGAAGGCCAAATTTTTGTTCTTAAAACACAGAGGAGCTTTCTCCCCCAGTTTTAATTTTGCTTCACATGTTATTTTCACTCTTCAAAACCCTAATTTCTTGCATTCTCCACGGGGCTTTCCCATGGCTCCCGGCAGAGGTAGCTCTTAGTACATCTTCTGTTCTCAGCATGCACGTTAGATTTTGAGCGTAATACAACCTTCTGTGGTATTTTAGTTTTTGTTTGCTTGTTTCCCCTACTAACTTGTACACACCTTGAGAGGTGAGCCTTTTTATTTACAAATGTATGTCAAGCACAGTAGTAGGCTGGATAGAAAAGATCTGATAAATGTCTTTGGCTTAGATGTCATTAGATCCCATTAAAATTCATGAGATGGATACTAATGATACCCATCCAGTATTAATTGCTTTTGTTAAATAAAAAGACTTTTGAATTTTTATGATTGCCTTTTGTTTTGTAATGATTTGCAACCCAGACAGAGGACCAACATATCAAACAAAAACGTCTGTGACATTTTCTGAGAGGAAAGGGGAGGATGGCAGAGAGTCTGATAGAGAAAACTCTGTTCCAGCATGTTATTGCTCCCAGGACTCTAGAGCCAGGTCATGTCCTCAGTTTTTATGTGTTGGGAGTGAAGATAATCCACTGGTTTTATATTGTATTAATTATAACTGAGTTGTAAGTCCCTACAGAGGCTGTTCTCAAATTTTATTATGTGGACTATCACCTGAGTACAAATATAACACTATCACAAATTTCAAAATTGCTGTGTTTTTTTGAAAGCTAATTTTTGTTTTGTTTTCTTTTTGCTTTGTTTGTTTGCTTTTTGAGATGAGGTCTCCGTTTGTTGCCCAGGCTGGTCTCAAACTCCTGGGTTCAACCAATCCTCCCACCTTGGCCTTCCAAAGTGCTGGGATTACAAGTGTAAGCCACTGTGCCTGGCCTAAAAGCTAACTTTATTTTTAAAGTTTTGGTAGAAAACATTTGAAAATACTCAAGCCAAGACAAGCAGAAATATACAAACTAAAGACATATGTGTGGAAGCACTGACTTGAAACTTTTAAGTCTTCAAATGCACATTATGAAAGATTAGTAATTAAATTCTAGTTATGAATTACATGCCAATGGATTAAAATAACTGATTCTGTGTTTACTTACAGGTGTTCTGGAGGTCTATTACACAAGCTTGAGGTGTAGATGTGTCCAAGAGAGCTCAGTCTTTATCCCTAGACGCTTCATTGATCGAATTCAAATCTTGCCCCGTGGGAATGGTTGTCCAAGAAAAGAAATCATGTAAGTTTCAAGAGAAAAATAAATAAGATTTCCTTCTCCCAATGAAATCAGATCAAATGTTACCATACAGTAGTCTTACTCAAGAATGTCGAAGAGATTTACTTGAGTGTTGCTAAAAATTCTCAAACTAATAATGAAAATTGTTAATAATTAAGAGCTTAGTTTGCAGCAGCCCTGAGCTAAGTGCTTTACATGCACATACTCATTTTCTTTATTCAACCACTTTATTAAGGTAAGTCTATTGTTCCTTACAGTCTGAGGCTTAGGAAGGTTAACTAACTGCCTGAGACACACCATCAAAAAGGATTAGAAAGTGCATTAGTGGCCAGGCGTGGTGGCTCATGCCTGTAATTCCAGCACTTTAGGAGGCCGAGGAGGGCGGATCACCTGAGGTCAGGAGTTCGAGACCAGCCTGACCAACATAGAGAAACCCCGTCTCTACTAAAAATACAAAATTAGCCGGGTGTGGTGGTTCATGCCTATAATCCTAGCTACTTGGGAGGCTGAGGCAGGAGAATCGCTTGAACCTGGGAGGCGGAGGTTGCGGTGAGCCGAGATCACGCCATTGCAATCCAGCCTGGGCAACAAGAGCGAAACTCCATCTCAAAAAAAAAAAAGAAAGAAAGAAAGTGCATTAGCCAGGACTCCATTCACATTTTCCCCATTGCAAAGCCTCTTTTTTGCGACACCTTGAAGTATTAGGCACAGCATCTTTCTCAGGGCATCCCTGACTTGGCATTCATGAGTGGCTTTTCCCATGGACTTCTTTAGATTTTTGCAATGTTTGTAAGCAGCTACTTCCTCTTTGTCACATTTTGTTACCAGTGCTTGGGGCCTTGGACCAGTTGAAATATGGGATATCAAAAGTGCATATGGTAATTTTTCACTAGAAAGGCATTTCACTAACGTCTTTAACAATAATGTCTAACTAAACTACAATTATTGGCATCAAACTCAGAGATGTGAAGTCTAGCCATGACCTACTTGGGAGTAGTTCCCCTGGCTGTTTAGAAAACTGGGACCCCTTTCTTTTGATTCCATTTCCTCTGTCATGACTCAAGTCTCTTGCCTGTCAACCAAGGAAGGTAATGCACCTTAATTTTCTCTGCTTTAACTTTGATTGTTTTGAAATGACAAAAATCTGATTTTATATCTTTTCATCAAGTTCTGCATTTGTGAATTTTAACCAGATACAGAAATGAAAGTTTCAAATTATTGTGAGAAATTCATGCCAGTCAGAGATGAAAATACCGTGAGTCCAGATGATCAGAAATCTGTCTTTCCGTCATGAACTCAGAAACCCAATTGGAAGTGTCTGTCTGAAAACCCAACTGCTCCATGTCCTGTGACCTCTCTAAGATTTACGTGCAAAAGTGCAGTTTCAGAGTTAGATGGATGGATCCTTGCTGTTTGTCTTTATTGTTTTGGGGTTTTTGTGGTTTGTTTCTGTTTTTTGTGTTTTGGGTTTTTGTTTTTTTGTTTTTTGTTTTTTGTTTTTTTTTGAGACAGGATCTCACTCTGCTGCCCAGGCTGGAGTGCAGTGGCACAGTCATGGCTCACTGCAGCCTTGACCTCCTGGGTTCAAGCAAGCCTCCCTCCTCAGCCTCCCGAGTAGCTGGGACAACAGGTGCACAACACCATGCCCCACTGCAGCCTTGACCTCCTGGGTTCAAGCAAGCCTCCCTCCTCAGCCTCCCGAGTAGCTGGGACAACAGGTGCACACCACCATGCCCAGCTAGTTTTTTTTTTTTTATTATTTCTGTAGAGATGGGGTCTCATTAAGTTGCCCAGGCTCCAGGCCTCAAGCAATCCGCCCACCTCAGCCTCCCAAAGTGCTGGGATTACAGGCATGAGCTACCATGCTGCTGGCTGTTTGTCATTTTATAACTAAGATAAATGACATATAAGGAAATTGTGTTTTGTTTGAGTTCACACCAGTAGAGGGTAGAGTCTCCCAGTTTTCTGCTGTCTGGGAGACCTCACTTTTCCACTGCAGATAAAGCATTTAACACTGTATCTGGCACTTGGTAATTACTCAGGTCATGCTCATGAAAAACAGTGAAGAAAAGTGTGGGCTCTGGAGTCAGATAATCTTCATTTGAATCCTTCTGTATCATGTATTTGTTGTGCAATCTTGAACAAGTTATTTAAATTCACTGAGCCTAAGTTATCATCAGAAGATAAGGAAATAATAATTTCTCCAGCAAAGGATTTTTGTGAGATGAATTGAAATAATCCATGTTACCTGCTAAGCATAGTGCCTGGTGTGTTATAAGTACCTGATAAATATTAGCTATTAATTATTGCTGCCACTTTTGCTATTGCTTAATATCTTAGAGCAGGAAAAATCTTGCTAAGTGGTAATTCGACAAAATGCAGATGTCACTCCAAGCAATCTGCTCTGCAGCATGCGTCTCATGTGAAATTGCACTGAATTTTTTTTCAGTGAAATTCAGGTTCTCAAGAGAGTGTTTTCTATAGCTTATTTTGTTCTCCCAAATGCAGTGCAACAGATAAGCACATTTTAAAGATATTGTGATATAACTTTAGAAGTGAGCCAATCTTGGAGTAAGTTATTTGGTTGTTCTCCAATACACGTAAATGTTATCAACAAAACACTAACCTCTGACATGTGAGGCCCTCGCAGCTTTGGATTCAACCCCACCAGCTCACACATACTGGTCCACAAATGGTTGTTTTCTTATTCCTCTGACCCCATACTACAAATCACCTATTCCAGATCCCAAACTGCCCAGCTCCAATTTCATTTCATCTAGGAATAATTATTTTCATACCAAACTCTTTTCTTTATTAAAAGTATAGGATTGACTAAAATGTAAGACTGAATTATTTAATTTTTATTTTCCCCCAGAGTCTGGAAGAAGAACAAGTCAATTGTGTGTGTGGACCCTCAAGCTGAATGGATACAAAGAATGATGGAAGTATTGAGAAAGTAAGTTAGGCATAACAAGGGGTTTCAGATTCCAACTTGTACTGAAGAGTTTCCCTTTCCTGGGCAGTCAAAATAGGGACTAGTTTGAATTTATGAGACGTTCCTAAGACAAATGTGTGTTTTTCACCGTTATTGCTTATCAGATGGAGTAGGGGTAGCTCATTCCAGCAGCTCAGTAAACCAAACTAGAAGCCAGTATACATAAGAGTCCTTGCCCGGTATCTCCAGAGGAAAGCCACAGTTTCTTGTGTTTCTCTAAACATGACAATTTTGTTTTTGTTTCTGCTTCACAGAAGAAGTTCTTCAACTCTACCAGTTCCAGTGTTTAAGAGAAAGATTCCCTGATGCTGATATTTCCACTAAGAACACCTGCATTCTTCCCTTATCCCTGCTCTGGATTTTAGTTTTGTGCTTAGTTAAATCTTTTCCAGGAAAAAGAACTTCCCCATACAAATAAGCATGAGACTATGTAAAAATAACCTTGCAGAAGCCGATGGGGCAAACTCAAGCTTCTTCACTCACAGCACCCTATATACACTTCGAGTTTGCATTCTTATTCATTAGGGAGGAAAGTTTCTTTGAAAATAGTAATTCAGTTATAAGTAATACAGGATTATTTTGATTATATACTTGTTGTTTAATGTTTAAAATTTCTTAGAAAACAATGGAATGAGAATTTAAGCCTCAAATTTGAACATGTGGCTTGAATTAAGAAGAAAATTATGGCATATATTAAAAGCAGGCTTCCATGAAAGACTCAAAAAGCTGCCTGGGAGGCAGATGGAACTTGAGCCTGTCAAGAGGCAAAGGAATCCATGTAGTAGATATCTTCTGCTTAAAAACTCACTACGGAGGAGAATTAAGTCCTACTTTTAAAGAATTTCTTCATAAAATTTACTGTCTAAGATTAATAGCATTCGAAGATCCCCAGACTTCATAGAATACTCAGGGAAAGCATTTAAAGGGTGATGTACACATGTATCCTTTCACACATTTGCCTTGACAAACTTCTTTCACTCACATCTTTTTCACTGACTTTTTTTGTGGGGGGCAGGGCGGGGGGACTCTGGTATCTAATTCTTTAATGATTCCTATAAATCTAATGACATTCAATAAAGTTGAGCAAACGTTTTACTTAATTATGAGCAATTTCTTCTTCTTTTTTTTTTTTTTTTTTTGAGACAGAGTCTCACTATGTCGCTCAGGCTAGAGTGCACTGGCACAATCACAGCTCACTGCAGCCTCAACCTCCTGGGCTCAAGCAATTCTCCCACCTCAGGCTCCCCAGTAGTTGGGACTATAGGCACACACCACCACACCCAGCTAATTTTTGTATTCTTTTGTAGAGACGGAGTTTCACCATGTTGTCCAGGGTGTGAGCAATTCATTCTTAACATAGCATCTACTCAAATGCAGACATTCTCTGATTCTTAAAATAGGATTTTATGAGGTTAATTTTTCTTTGTATCTCATTTGCCTTTTACAGATGATCTAAAATCATTTGGCAAAGGATGAGTGAAGTTATTCCTGATATTAACACAGTGGGAAATACTTGGCTATGAGGGCCTCTTCCCCCTAGTGTTACCTACCGCATACTAACCGTGATTTCCTCCAGACATCAAACACTTATCAAACCCATTTTCACTGTGTCATATTGACTCTTAAAGTCACTAATATTTCATCTGACAGTTTTGCATTGAGTTTGACCAACAGACAAAGAAGACACTTGAACTCTGGTCCCTATCTGCCCCTGGCATCAGCCTGGATATCCTACCCACCACACCACTAAGCTCCACTGTGTGTTCCTCTCCCCACCCCACCCCGCTACTGCTTAACAACTGCTTTGGGGGGTCTGCTCCCAGTTCACCCAGGTTTTAAGCTATCTCTGACTCCCTCTTTCACTTTTCTTTTTATTTTTAAATTTATTTTTATGTTATTAAATTCTTTCTTGGGAGAAAATTAAAAGCACCCGTTATTACTATATTTTCTCTTGTCTACAATTCAATGTCTTTTAAATTACAAATACACACACGCACACATAGAGGGCTGATAAAATGTCATCAAGATCCTGCCTTGTAGCGTTTTTCAGATTCCAGTGTTTAGAGATCAGGAATCCTTTCATTCTTTAATTCGATTTTGGTCTCCTTTGGTAGTTAGACAAATATTCAGAAGTCTCAAATAAGAAACACCACTATTTCTCATGAAGTATCTACTATTATCACCCCTGCTTGGGACACAGTGGTTAAGTCATTTGCTCATGAGACTCCATCTCTACAGAAATAAAAACTAGCTGGGCATGGAGGTGTGCACCTGTAGTCCCAGCTACTCAGGAGGCTGAGGAGGGAGGCTTGCTTGAGCCCAGGAGGTCGAGGCTGCAGCTACTAAATGACAAGCCAGCATTCAAATTCAGCCAGTGCGGAACCAGAATCCATGTGCCTAACTATTGTACTGTGCTGACTCTATAGAAGGTTGGTATCATCAGTAGAAACTGAGGCATGTACTTGCCCCAAATCGTATAACTAGCAAAAGACAAATCAGAATTCAAACCCAGGGCCATCTGACTCCTAAGCAAATGCTGTTAATCACTTCACTAGACTGCCTCAAGTTTTCCCTTCCCTAAACATATTTCTTACTTCAACTTCTTTGGCCACTATCCTTTTCAGGGCCAATCAAAGCCAGGGGAAGGGTGGGAGCTCCAGGACGTTCAGGCTTCCGCTGGATTGAGACGTTCATCCTGTGTTGTCCAATCCCAGGGGGATCTGGGCAGCTGGTGGGTGGTGTGAAGGCAGTGGGCCAATGAGGAAAGCGAGACAAAAGCAGGGCCAGTGAGGGTTTCTAAACTCGCTTTTCTTACCACACAGGCATGCATTCCTCAAAAGTCGGAGTGGATTTGGGGATGTTCAGCCTGGTCTGAGGCAGAGAGCTGAACTCATAGATGCAGGAAACTTGTGAACCAGTTCCTGGAGTGTCTGAGGAAAGGCAGGCTATTGCAGATCTGAGTGGGTTTGGGTCTGGAAAGAAAGACTTGTGGAAGAGTAGGGCAGTGCAGTATTCATGTGATAAATGACTCCACACACACACACACACACACACAAATTAATCAAAAATCAAAGTAAAATAGAGTTGAATGGAAAATATAAGGTAATGCTGGCCAAAACAGGATGTTCAACACTGAGAAACTGAATGAAGGAGGTACATGGGCCAAGCAGCACAGGGATCTCCTAGTAGCAGAATGCAGGGGACCTGTAACAAACCCATCAATAGTGCTGCTCAAACCCATCCACCCAACCAGCAGAGGCCCAGGAAGAAAAGATTCTGCTTCTCCAACAGAAGGGCTCAGTCTTGGCCTTACTTTGAGGGGGAAAAAAATCCACCAAAATAACAATACAATAATTAAAAAATATATATTCTAAAAATACAGCATAACAACTATTTACATAGAATTTATATTGTAATTTAAAGATGATTTAAAGTACAGTACACAGCAGAGTGTGCATAGGCCATATGCAAATACTGTTCTTTTATATAAGGGACTTGAGCATTCTCAGATTTTGATGTCCTCTGGGGTTTTGGGGAAGGGGCTGGAACCAATCCCCTGAGGATACCAAGAGATAACTATATTTGGTCTTTGTCCTAGGTTCCTAGTACAGAGCTCCTAAAACCCTTGGAATTCCCTGAGTGATGCGAGTGTCTCGTTATTCACAATGAGCCCCTTTTAACCATATCTGAGTTTGTGGCAATGAGGTGACTATTGGCAGGCCCTGGGATAGCCTTAGGTTGGGGGTTGGCAGGCAGAAGAACCAACCATGTGATTAGAGGGTTGGACCTTTTGTCCCACCCTCCCCACCACCTCTAGAGAGAGGAAAGGGGCTAGAAATTGAGTTTATTACCAATGGACAATAATTTAATCAATCATGCCTATGTAATGAAAACTGATATAAAAACCCCCAAACAATAAGGTTCAGAGAACTTCCAGAACATCGAGGTAGCGGGGCGGTGGTGAGCTGGAGCAGGCATGGAAGGAAGCTCTGTGCCCCTCTCTCCTCACCCTGCCCTGTGTATCTCTTCCACTTGTCTGTTCCTGAGTTGTATCTTTTATAATACCCTGGAAATAGCACTACTTTCCTGGGTTCTGGGAGTCATTATAGAAAATTATCAAACCTGAGGAGGGTGACCTAGGAACCCTTCAGTTTGCGGTTGGCTGGGCAGAAAGGAAGATAGCCTGGGCACCCTATGTGCAGCTGGCATCTGTGGGACTGAGCCTTTAACCTGTGGGGTCTACACTAAGTACAGATAGTATTGTAACTGAATTGAATTGCTGGATACCCAGTTGGTGTAAGAGAATCACAGAATTGGAGATTTGGTTGGTGTCAGTAAACACTTGAGGCAAAAAAAAAAAAGGGAAAAAACCTCTCCCAAAACCTCCAGGTGATTTCAGTGTTCTAAAATTGGAACGGATAGTTCAGCCAGCACAGAATATTAAAGTCATCAAGGGAGCTCGCTTTTCTTATGTCAGGTTAATTAAGTTATAGTTTACAGACAGTAAAATTGACCCTGTCTAAGTGTTCGATTCAGTAAGTTAGCAGGAACAGCCCCAGCCCCTGTTCTGTTACTATACTTTTGCCTTTTCCAGCCTGTCACATAAATGGTACGGCCTTTTGTCTGGCTGCTTTCACTTTGCATAATGGTTTTGAGATTCATCATCTTGTTGAATGTATTACTAGCTTCTTCGTTGTTGTTACTATTATTTCATTGTATGGACATACCACAACTTGTTTATTCATTTACCAGTTGATGGACCGTTGAGTTGTTTCCAGTTTGGGGATATTATGATTAAAACTGCTGTTAACATTTACTACAAGTCTTTGTGGGAACATACGTTTTGGTTTCTCTTGGATTAATACCTGCAAGTGGACATGCTGGGTCATGTGGCAGGTGGATGTTTAACTTTATAAGAAGCTGCTAAACTGTTTTCCAAAGTAAATGTACCATTTTGCATTCCCATCAGCAATATGTGAGAGTTCCAGTTGCTTCACATCTTCACCAGCCCTTGGTATTATCGGTCTTTTAAATTTTAGACATTTTAGTGGGTGTTTAATCTCTTGTGGTCCTAATCTGTATTTCTGTAATGGCTAACGATGCTGAATAGTTTTCATGTGTTTGTTTAAGATCTTTGTATCTACATTAGAAATCTGTCTTACTTGCCCCCACCTTCTGGGTGGGTGGGAAGGAGCTCTATCCCATTCCATCCAAATGACTCTGCTATATTTCCACTTTGGATTTTGCAAAGGTACCTCAAACTCAATGTCAAGGACCAAAATTCATGATCCAATTCCAATCTGGTCCAATTCCAGTATTTCCTACATCTGTGAAAGCTCCACAATTTGTTTCATTATGCAAGATGGAAAACTAGGACTCGTTTCAAAATTTATTTTCTATCACCACCAGTTCTGTATCCAATCCATAGCAAAACATCATTGATCCATTTCCCTAAATATCTTCCTAATTCGTACACAACTCTCCATCTTTACTACCTCCCTATGCCAACCAAGATGCCATCAAGTCTCACCTGGACTGATTAAATAGCTTAAAAACTAGCTACCCTCCCCCACCCCCCTGACTTCCCTCCATAAAGCAGCTAAGGTGATCCATTCAAAATGCAAGTCTGACAATGTCACACTTCTTCCAGTTCCAAGCTCAATGGTCCCTTCCTCAGGACAGCCTTCTGTGCCTAGGTTAATCTCCTTGTGATAAGCTGTCATGTAACTCTTTCTTTTCCTCGAAAGCACTTACCTCAGTCACTAATAATACCATTGTTAGCGTGACTATTGGTCGTCCGTCTCCAATTAGGATATTAACTTCATAAGGGCCAGAACTGTGCCTGATTTTGCTCACACTCAGATCCTTAGCATTGATTATGGCCTGGCACATGGTGGGAGTTCAAGTATTTTTTGGATAAATATAAGAGTGAATAAATGAATATCTTATAATGGTCTCATTTATTACTATTTAAGATACTTCAAGAAAATAACTTTTCATATTTCTCTTATTTTCATAACTGGATTGAAAATTTCTTGGAGACAGTAAGTCAGACTTTTATTTCTTTGCAACCCACATGGTGTCCCACATACTCAATAAGCAACTCTTGTGCAGAATGAAAAGAATCTTGTACAGCACGTAATTTGTTTGGAATATTTAGGAAATAATTTTTTTTACTATATTATCTAGAATACATGGCTAGGAAAGAGTAGGAGCTAACCACATTTTTATAACTATCATGTGCATCTGAACATGCTGGTGGGTTTGAATGAATTGATAATTGTCATTGAAATTTAATATAACATTGAGCTCCCCAAGCTAAACTCCACTAAAAGTATGTCATGACATTATGACACTAGCATATATTGCTGGAAAATGCTAAATCTATATGAATGCATTCTCAACATAAATTTAAAGTGACCGAAATTTATTAAATTCTTATATGCCATATCATTTAGGGTACCAATAGGAAATAGAAGGCATGCATAACTGGAACTTTGAAGAGAATGCAATGAAGGAAACTATTTCAAAGGTGTGGGCAGGGTTAATGGAATATTGAGGCACTCAGGGACCAGTAGCCACTCCGAGGCCTGAAGAAGAAAGGTGAGGAAATGGCGTTATGGAAGGCTGTTGTAGACCTGCAGTGTGGAAGACAGATTGCCCAACAGGAGCCATAGTTATTGAATGAGTCATAGGCCAAGATGCCATCAAGTCTCATCTGGACTGATTAAATAGCTTAAACACCGTAACAGCATGTAAGTTGTTTGGAATATTTAGGATTTTTTTTTTTTTTTTTTTTTTTTTTTTTTTTTTTTTTTTTTTTTGAGATGGAGTCTCGCTCTGCTGCCCAGGCTGGAGTGCAGTGGCGCGATCTCGGCTCACTGCAAGCTCCGCCTCCCAGGTTCACGCCATTCTCCCGCCTCAGCCCCCTGAGTAGCTGGGACTACAGGCGCCCGCCACCACGGCTGGCTAATTTTTTTGTATTTTTTTGTAGAGACGGGATTTCACCGTGTTAGCCAGGATGGTCTTGATCTCCTGACCTCGTGATCCGCTTGCCCAGGCCTCCCAAAGTGCTGGGATTACAGGCGTGAGCCACCGCGCCCGGCCGGAAATAATTTTTTTACCATATTATCTAGGAGAGAGTAGGACCTAACCACATTTTTATAACTACTATTGTGCATCCGAGAGTGCTGACATTATTAAATTCATTATCAAATCGAGCAAGTCATCAGCCATGACCAGAACTGAGTGTGAACAGGGCTTGGAGGAAATTAGTGTCTCTACCTCTACATCCTCCCACCTTACGGTTTCCTATTCATGCTTTCCATCCCCCTGACTCCCATTATTGGCCAAATCCATTCAGAAGAGGCTGGATGAGGAAACTAAGGTTCAGAGAGGTAAATGAATTTGCCCAGTATCACCCAGCTAATGAATGTCAGTTCTGATATTTGAATCCCACAGACCGACTCCAAATACCATGATCTCATTTATTACTTTACATGTACAACTGATGGCTATGCCAAATATGAATTGTTATAATTTTTAATAAAAGTTAATGAAGGCTAAAGATGTGTATTTTTATCACATATTGTACTATTGAAAAAATTGCTTATCTTATGGCAGGCAATCAATTTTATTTTCAAGCATTTTTTTTTAAATCTGGATAACAGCCTCTCCATTTGAAATCTAAAAATCAAATAAATATCTCATTATATCCCTTAACTTGAGTGGGGCTGGAAGCCCCAGGGGGAAATCCCTGATCTAGCCCTTTCTCTCTATTAAGTGGACAACATCCTTAAGTATACTAACACCCTTTGCCCTCAAAGGGGGGCAAGAGGAATGAGGATCCCAAATGATGCTTCCTTGGCCTGATTCTTGTGCTTATCTCTGAGTGGTAGTCCCAGCGAGGGCCTCAGTTCTGTCTCTGACACAACCTGTGGTCTTGGGGCCCTTCTGTTCCTCATCCACTCCTGAACAAACTGTCCTCCCCACAAACCCCAAGACCAGCCCAGGACAGGTCTTGTGGAAACAGTCTGGTAACCTCACAGGGCTCTGCAGCCGTTTCAAGGAGGTTCTTTAGCACCCTCTGGTGGCTACTGCAAGAAATACCATGTTCAAATTGAAGAGGGCAGTGAGGGCGGTGACATTAACGTTGGACCGGATTCCCTGCTTCCTTTTCCATTCAGTCAGACCCTGAAGAGTGTCTCCCAGGGACTGCGGACAAGGAAATCAGGTGATTCTTTTCTATCGGTGCCCAGACTCGGGACTCCACGGTCTTCACTCTTAAAGTATGGCCTCCCAACCAACAACATTTGAGAATCGGAATCAGAACCTACATTTCAACAAGAAACAGTGATTTATATGCAACTAACACTGAGAAGCTTTTTTCCCTTGTATTTTGTCTTTTACCTTTCTCCCTACCTCCTCACTGCCAAAAGACAATATACAATCAATTTTCACAGGTAAGCCCTCATTCTTCAAGTTAGGTCTTCCCCCAAGCTAAGAAGGAAAAGAAGTAGAAGTTAGAAGATTTTGAATCAAAATTTGGTTCTGCTATGATTCACTAACATATTCAATTCTCTGAATCTCATTATTCTAAATGTTCAGATGAAAATAACATCTAGCCCTTATGGAACTAAGAATAAACTCATTTTCAAATCAGCTAACTTGGGGTCATTACTGGGATTCATAAATGCCAGGAAATTAGGATTGTTCAATTTCTGATGCCATTCCACTGGCCTTCTAGAAATGGTCATGTTCAACCCTTTGACTTCAAGCCGCAGTGCTCTGCTGGCATCCAGTGGTGAATGGTGTAATGTGGAAACATCAAACATGGTAATGCAGTGTACCCTAGAACAGACCCAGGAAGATGAAACCTAAAACCAGCAAACACAGCTTATCATATGACCTCCAGAACAGACCAAAGAGAGGAATAGAAGAAATGTGGCTACCAGCCCAATGTCAGCTGAAACTAGCAGCAGATAGAGACTTTATTGTTCTGAGCAAGACAATCTATACCAGTTCATTATCAGCTGCCAGGTACCAAGCTAAAGTAATGTGTGCTCGATTTTCTTTTATGCATCATCCCAAATTAGATGTAAAATAATTGCCGAGAGTTCAGTCATGCTGAGATCCATTATTCAGTAATAAAATTGACATTTCTAAAGTACTTTATCACAAATGGCAGGTTAGTTCACACAGCGTTCTTGCCTGAATCACGAGCCCCAGCTTTGTGTCTTTCCATTTGCTTTATTTGCATGTTCTGCCCTTTCTACCTCCCACCTCCTAGAAATTAAAAATACCAGTAAGCAAAGAAAGGCACAATGACTCTCGGTTTCAATTAAGGAGCTATTTCATATGCAGTGGTCACTTTTTATCAGTGCAGAATGGTGGACATCCCTGATAAGCAATCATGGTGTCCACAAGGACAGAGGACATTTTTAATTTTGCTGGGCATTTTGCTTAGCTTTGGAAATTCTTGTATGTTTTATCACTAATTTCAACTTATAAATTTCCTGCCTAGGAGCAACTTCAATGAATTCCGGTTTGGAAATATCCAGCATATCTTTTTTTTTTTTTAATGAAAGCATCTCCCCACATTCGCCCACCTAAGATAACTCAGAGGCAGATGCACTTTTCACTGAAGTTAATGAGAATCTGAAAACTGCAATTGCAATGAGGTTGTGAACTGGGGTTAGCAGGATTCATGTTGCCGTAATTCATCTAACCTAGATTTAAGTCTCTGGAGTTATTATTTTTCCCTCTTTGTTAAAAGCAAACATTTTTACAACCTCCTTATTTGTATACTGTTTTTATTATCCCACTACCCTTATGAAATTAATGAAAGAGAGACTTTTTTCTAAGTACTTCTTACAGAGACTCTTGAATGTGGACCTGCTGATTCCTCAGGGAGCCCACCCAGCCACTTGGGCCATGTACCCCCGACTCGTGGTGCACATGTGAAAGGCAGGTAGGGCAGTTCCACTTTCTACAAAGGCCTGTGATTCCTGGAAACTCTGGCCAATTCTAAATCCTACTGACTGGAAGGGAACTTGAAGTCTCCTCCAAGTCTCTTTTTTCACAAAGTAAAGAACGAAGGTATTTTCCTAGCAAAAGCTAAAATTCCAAGGAAGATAAAAATTGAGGAAGTATCCCAACTCTTTGTTGGCGCCCTCCGTTGTCCACGTGCTCTGGCTTTGCACCCCGGAGTTTCCTCGAAACAGAACTGCAACCTCAGTGTGGACCTGGGACTAGTAAGATCATCCAGCCCATTTAATGTAAGTCATTTGTGTAACTGGGAAAGCCTTGGCCAAAATCTGAGGGGGTTTTTGGCAATGCTAAAGGCAACATCAATTAACAACAAAAATGCTTCCTTGTGTCCTGCCACCTTAGGACAAGCTTTACAATTTTGACATCTGGCCCCGTGCTCTTATCCGACCTGGGAAGTTGGTGGTGTGTTGGTGTGGCATCTTACTAAAGGCAAAATGATGACTTGTTTGTTGTTTATATTCTGTACCTGCTTGATTGATACGCTTAGGTTTTGGTTTTTTGTTTTTTTTTTTTAAGTCCTTTTCTTGTATCATCTCAGGTTGTGAGCAAAATCTTGGAAGCAATTTTTTTAGTTTGCTTTTTCTGTTTACTTCTCAGTGTTCCAGTACTGGCAGGTTTCTATTTGCTTTTCCTATTTGCTTTTTTGTGTTCTAGGACTGGCAAGACAAGGAGAACGATGTCTAGCAGGATCCCACTTCATCCTGTCCATTTCTGAGACAGAAATACTAAAAGGAAGTGAATCTAGGAGAAACCTGGTGTCACTCTCTAGCTCTGTAACATCAAAGAAGCTTATTTTATTAAAAGGTTTCTTACTTAAAAAGAAATCACTCCATTTATGAGTCTCAACTCCCTTACCTTTGGGTGAGAAGTGATATAGACAATTGCTAAGGCACTATCTGGTCCTAAAACTCATATCCCTACCCTTCCCACAGCCTCCCCTCCCCTAAATACTCCCTGTCCAGGCAAATGTTGGTATTGCCATCCATTAAAATTAAGCTGTTGTGTCATCCTTGACCCCCCCACCAACAACAACCTCCCTTTTTAAATCATTCACCAAGAGTGATTTCATTTCCCCACCTCCTTAATATCTCTGGGATCCATCCACTTCATTTCCACCACTGCATCTGGCCACGTAAATGACTGCTCCTTACTTGGGGAAGTGACTTTACAAGCCAAGGTCATTCAGAATTAAATTTACAGATGATGGAATAAATCAAATTCATGTATTTATAAAGTGTAAAAGAATCTGGTCTCTCAGGAAAATATGACTTCAGTTTGGAGTGTATCACTAATTTAACTGTGAGTTTAAGCAAAAAAGTTTAATATAAATTTTAAGGATATTGGAATGTTTAAGAAAACTCAATATGAAAAATGTATGATATTATGTATTTGATTAACAAGATTTTCATACGTGGTCAGGAAGACTTGTTAGGGTTGTAATTTTGTCTTGCCTAAGCATTTGAAATAACTAGCAAAAGTGAAATAAGATATTTATTCTAAAATCTTGAAAAGAATGTATTAAAGCAAATTTGTAAATTAGTCTGATTGTTTAAAGACAGTTTTATTCGTTGGGTGGAGTTCATTAACATTGATTAAACAGCATGTAAAAGTGATTATTAATATTATATAAGCATTAGAGTAAGATTAGTAGGCTGAGCTTGATGAAAATGTAAAATTGATAAACCTAAACTTTAAAACTGAACATTAATTCTGAACTCAAGCAAATATTAACCACTCTTTCTATACTCACGTTCCCTTCAGACCTTAAATTCACTGACAATTGTAAAAAGAGTTCTCTTTCAGTCATGGAAATGCTCACGTTTAGGGGCTTGGTCTGGAACATCTTAATATGTGTCTATTGTCTCTTAATTAAATACACAAGTGCAAAGTCAAACCAAGTTCTAGAGCATATCAAATCTTTGATTCCAATCTAACTTTTCATGATTTATTTTTTATGATTTATGATTTTGCAGGCCAAATGTATTCCAAAAACAGAGAAAATGTTTTAGCAACCTGATGTTCTCCAAACTATGATCTAGGCTTTCCTAAATGTCTCTTGTTCTACATAACTAGATCTACAATTACATAACTACATCTTAGCACCCTTTTTATCCTGCTGGGATTTGTTACTGGTTGGGTGATCTTCCCTAAAACATAGACTTTACAGATTGATACGATCTGTAAAAACAAACTAAATTACCCTATGAGAAGGATGCTTGCCAGGTCTCAGAGCAGGATAGCGGCTTCTCTACACTCACTTTGCTGTCTTCACCCTCACCATCAATGTTTATTGTCCTTTCCAATTAATGTGCTTTATTATTTTAAACTCAAAATAAACAAGCAGTGAGAACTGAATAAAGGATTCTTCTACTTTACAGATTATCTCTTCGTTTGCCTTAAGAAATTTTGGAAGAAATACAATTTGCTACATTCTGACTCATAGCCATGCATAAGCTTATGGAGGGGGAAAGTTCATGGGGAGAGCCAAGTCTTCATAATGTCCTCTAATTATGTGTGGAGCTAAATATGGAAAAACTAAGCATGTGTCTTGTCCACATATATAGACATCTACAATTTGGATTATCTCTAGTTTCTTTTTCTCCTCACACAACCTCCCTCAATAGATGATTTTATGTACCTATAATGCTTTTCCTTTATAGGAGGTGGAAAGTGGAAAGACTCAAGGAATAGCCTCTTGTGGCTTCTCAACAGGACACTGTGGGCATTTTTATTCCTGGCGCCTGACTCTCCTGCACATTAGGGGATGCTTCTCACATCTCTAGGCCAGAGCCACCAAATGCTGTCACTCATTGGAAATTTGTGGGGGCATTTTTTTTGTTACCAACACCCCGCCTGTAAGAGCAACTCCCTCACCTTCTGCAAAATTTGCAGGACCTCAGAAGAACAGGGAAGGCAGCGACCACTATTAACCCCTTAACCTTAGCACAGGGGCCCAGCTCTTCACCAGGTCTCTGCTTAAAAGAATGAGTGGCCTTTTAAATAAATAAAACAGCAAAGCTAATCTTTATAAATATTTCCTACCCCATTCTTTGCCAATAGGCGCAGAGCCCCAGGAGAAATGAGAGGTGGGACCTTATGTTGTGAGTTAAGTTTGAACAGAAAAGGAGATTGTAGAACAACATTTGAGTTGGAAGGTATCTTAGTAGTCATCTAATCTAACATCCTCACTTAAGAGGTAAAGAAAATGAGGGTGTGAATCACTACCTGTAAAACATGCAGCAAGTGTCACCCATCACTGTGATAATTAGTAATTATTACGCTTATTGCTATTACACCTGTCTACTTTAAAACTGCTTAGCCTCCTGGGAGGCTGTTTTAGTTCAGGCTTCTGTTGAAGCCAACTTTGATCCAAGGATGTGGGTGAAAGTACTTTATGCTAGAGGTGATCCAGGCAACACAGTGAAGGTGGGGGGAAGTGATACAGTGTGATGGAGGCTGTGCTGGGCCATCAGATCCACTTTAAGGAATGAAGCACTTTTCTTTCAGCTGCTAGGCATGCAGCTGGCAGCAGCTGTGGAGCTCTGAAAATTGCCCTCGCTCAAGGTTATGCACCCTTCCTGGGAGCAGCCCGCATCCAAAGCTGGTTGATGCAATGGTATAAATATTCTATCCCACCTTCTCACCTCGGGCCAAATCTGACAGCCATCCCAGCTTCAGAACTTCCGGCAGCCTCACTGAGGCCTTTGCTGTGGCTGTCTCATGTTCAGCTTCTCCCTCTGCTTAATCCTGCTTCCTCCCCTTTACCGACAGGTATTAATCCTACAAACACTCCCAGATTAACTTTCTGTTTGCTAATCTCCCTATCAGTATGCTTACCAGGGAACCTGGCCTGCAATAGAAGTTGTTCAAGAAAGCAGATATTAAAAAGGGATTCTGAATCTGAATCACCTGCCAGACAGCTGGCAATGAGAACCACATTACTAGTCCTACAAGGAGCGTGCAGGGCCCCTGACACAGGTGGTAGTGCAATTGTTAATACTTTCACCTGTTGTGAACTGGGATGGATGGTAAATTGGTAAAAGAAAATATGCCAGCAGGTGCAATTTATGAGGCATTTGCAAAATATGGGGGAATTGTAATTCTGAAAAAAATAGAATTGGAAAGCTGCTGCTGGAGGAGTTAGATAATATGGAAAAAGATAATAAAAGGCACAAAATGACTAATTAGTCATTAAAGACTAGGTGTGCTATGGTCTGAATGTTTGTGTCCCCTCAAAATTCCTATGTTGAAATCCTAATCCCCAAGGTGATGGTATTAGCAGGTGAGGCCTTTGGGAGGTGATTAGGTCATGAGGGCAGAACCCTTGTGAAGTGAATTAGTGCTCTTATAAAAGATCTCAGAGAGGACGTCAGCCCCTTCCACGCTGTGAGGCTGTGGTGGCCGTCTATGAGGAAGTGGGCCCTCTCCAGACACCGAAACTGCCGGTACCTTGATCATGGATTTCCCAGCCGCCAGAACCGTGAGAGATACATTTCTTTTGTTTATAAGCCACTCAGTCTGTGGTAGTTTGCTATTGCAGCCTGAAAAGACTAAGACAAGGTGTGAAGCCAGGGCCCTACTTGAGCACAGTCAGAGAATCTTCTCTCCTGCTGGTAAAGAGCAGGAACATCTGAGGACAGATTCAGGACTTAATCACAATCATAACATGGCTCCAGAGAAGGTTGAATTTTCAACCTACCCAGGGCCACAGAGCAAGATCAGGGTCCTGATTGGAAAAGATTGGGACCCTGAAAATTGGGATGGGGACATCTATGCTAATGCACTTAAATAATGGATCCTCAGACCCTGGAGCCCCTGACCCTGCAGAAGTGAATAGCACTGTTGGAGCCAGCACTCTCCCTGGCCTTGCAAGGGAACACATTCCTTTGGGCTCCAACCCAGCACTCCTCTTAGACATGAGATCAGTAAGAAGAGTGAGCTCACGATACAAGTGCTGGGCCTGCCAAGGGAGGAAAGGGACTGCACCCCAAAGGACGTGCAGAACCTAGTTAACATGTGCCAGCAAGCCTACGAGAGAACATGTGAAAGCAAATGCTAAGAGTGCCAAATCAAGGGGGTGACAGGACATAATGTGAAATAAGGCAGAGTTTATTAATATGGGGACACTTCCTTGGTGTACAGCATTTAACAACATGGCTAAGATCACAAGACTAACACATTTCTGGCATGGCTTTCAGTCTAGGCCATCACTTTCTCCAAGCTTCTTTTGATTTTATTTTTATTGACAAATAATAATTATATGTATTTCTGGGATACAATGATGCTTCAATACATGTATACATTGTTGGATGAGCAAATCAGGCAATTAAACTATTCACCTTAAATACTTATTTCTTTTTGGTGAAAACATTTAAAATTCACTCTTTTAGCAATTTTGAAATTTATAATGCATAGTTATTAACTACAGTTAATAGTCACCTTGCTGGGTAAGAGATCACCAGAACATTTTCCTCCTGTCTAATTGAAACTTTGTACACTTTGACTAACCTCTCCCCTTTCCCCACCCAGTCTACCCCCTACCTCACCTCTGGTAACCACCATTCTATTCTCTACTTCTATGAGTTTGAATGTTTAGATTTCACAGATAAGTGAGATAATAAAATATTTGTATTTCTATGGGTGGCTTATTTCACTTAGCTTAATGTCCTCTAAATTCATCCATGTTGTCACAAATGACAGAATTTTGTTGTCTTCTAAGGCTAAGCAGTATTCCATTGTGTATATGTATCACATTTTTAATCCACTCATCTATTGGTGGGCGCTTAGTTTATTTCCAAATTTTGGCTATTATGAATAATGCTGAAATAAACATGGGAGTGCAGACATCTCGTCAATATACAGATTTCAATTGCTTTGGATATATACCCAGAAGTGGAATTGTTGGTGCATATGGTAATTCTATTTTTAGTTTTTTGAGGAACCTCTATACTGTTTTCCAAAATGGCTGTACTAATTTACATTCCCACCAACAATATACAAGGGTTTCTTTTTTCCTGCATTCTCACCAACACTTGTTATCTTTCATCTATTTGATAAGAGCCATTCTAAGATAAGAGGTGTTATATATCTCATTGTGGTTTTAATGTGTATTCCCCTGATTATTAGTAATTTTTTTCATATGTCTACTGGCCTTTTGTATATCTTCTTTTGAAAAAGGATCTATTCATGTCCTTTGCCCCCTCCCCACGTTTTTTTGAGACAGGGTCTTGCTCTGTCACCCAGGCTGGAGTTACAGAGCAGTGACGTTATAGCTCAGTGTAGCCTCAACCTCCTGGGCTCAAGACATCCTCCCACCTCAGCATCCCAACTAGCTGGTACTACAGGTGTGTGCCACCACATCTGGCAATTTTTTTTTCTTTTGGTAGAGACAGGGTCTCACTTCGTTGCCTGGGCTGTTCTTGAACTCCTAGCCTAAAGCCATCCTCCCACCTTGGCCTCCCAAACTGTTGGGATTACAGGCACAAGCCACTATGCCCAGTCTTTGCCCATTTTTTAATAGTTTTTTTTTTTTTTTGGGGTAGCTGGAGTTCCTTATATATTTTTGATATGAACCCTTTATCTGATGTATGATTTGCAAATATTTTCTCCCAGTTCATGGGTTGTCTTTTCACTGTTTTTTAGAAGCTTTATGGTTTGATGCAATCCCATTTTTCTATTTTTGCTTTTGTTGCCTGTGCTTTTGGGGTCATATGCAAGAAATCATTGCACAGACCAATGTTATACAGTTTTTACTCATGTTTTCTACTAGTAATTTTACAGAAGTCTTATATTTAATCTTTAAGCTATTTTTAGTTGATTATCATATAAGGAGTGAGATAAGAGTCCAGTTTCAGTCTTCTACATGTGATGTCATGATTTCTAAACATCATTTATTGAAGATACTGTCCTATCCTCATTGTGGTGAGTTCTTGGCCTCTTTGTGGAAAATTAATTGACTATAGATGTGTGGGTTTATTTTGGGGCTTTCTATCATGTTCTATTGGTTAGTGTGTCTGTCTTTATGCCAATATCATTCTGTTTTAATTACTGTAGCTTTGTAATATACAGGCATACCTCAGAGATACTGCAAGTTTGGTTCCAGACCACTGCAAAAAGGCAGATATTACAATAAAAGCCAGTGACCCAATTTTTTTGGTTTCCCAGTGCATATAAAAATGTGTCTGTAAATATGTCTTTAAAAACTATGTACATACTTTAGCTTTAAAATGCTGATGATTGGCCGGGCGTGGTGGCTCACGCCTGTAATCCCAGCACTTTGGGAGGCCGAGGCGGGCGGATCACGAGGTCAGGAGACGGAGACCATCCTGGCTAACACGGTGAAACCCCGTCTCTACTAAAAATAGAAAAAATTAGCCGGGCATGGTAGCGGGCGCCTGTAGTCCCAGCTACTCGGGAGGCTGAGGCAGGAGAATGGCGTGAACCTGGGAGGCGGAGCTTGCAGTGAGCCGAGATCGTGCCACTGCCCTCCAGCCTGGGCGACAGAGCAAGACTCCGACTCAAAAAAACAAAAAACAAAACAAAATGCTTATGATCATCTGAGCCTTCCTTGAGTCAATCTTTTTGCTGTTAGGGTCTTGCTTGCCTCAATGTTTATGGCTGCTAACTGATTAGGGTGGTGGTTGCTGAAAGCTGGGATGGCTGTGGCGATTTCTTAAAATAAGACAACCATGAAGGTGTCATTGTTGTCATGTGGCAACAATGATGTTGCTGCATCCATTGACCCTTCCTTTCATGAAAGATTTCTCTGTAGCCTGTGATGCAACATGATAACATTTTACCCGCAGTAGAATTTTCAAAATTGGAGTCGGTCCTCACACACACTGCTGCTACTTTATCAAATAAATCTATGGAATATTCTAAATTCTTTGTTGTCATTTCAACTGTGTTCACCAAGAGTACATTCTATCTCAAGAAACCACTTTCTTTGCTCGTTTCTAAGAAGCAACTCTTCATCCATTCAAGTTTTATCAGGAGGTTGCAGCAATTCAGTCACATCTTCAAGCTGCATTTCTAGTTCTCTTATTTCTACCACCTCTGCAGTTACTTCCTCCACTGAAGTTTTGAACCCCTCAAAGACATCCTTGAGGGTTGGAGTCAACTTATTCCAAACTCCTGTAAATGTTGATATTTTGGCCTTCTCCCATGAATCACAAATGGTCTTACTGGCATCTAGGATGCTGTAGCCTCGCCAGATTTTCAATTTACTTTGCCCAGATCCATCAGAAGAATCATTATCTATGGCTTCTGTAGCCTTACAAAATATATTTCTTAAATGATAAGACTTAAAAGTCAATTTCTCCTTAATCCATGGACTGCAGGATAGATGTTGTATTAGCAGGAGATAAAAACAGGAGATTAGCAGGCGATAAAAACAACTTTAATCTCCTTGTATACCTCCAGAGCTTTTGGGTGACTAGGTGCATTGTCAATCAGCAGTAATATGTTGAAAGGATTCTTTTTCTGTTTTTCTGAGCTTTCTTTTTACATCAACAGTGGGCTTAAAATAATCAGTAAATTATGCTGTAAACAGATGTGCTGTCATCCAGGCATTTATAGAGAACAGCCAGAGTAGATTCAGCGTAGTTCTAAGGGCCCTAGAATTTCCAGAATGGCAAATAAGCATTGGCTCCAACTTAAAGTCACCAGCTGCATTAGCCCCTAACAAGGAGGTGAGCTTGTCATTTGAAGCTTTGAAGTCAGGTATTGATTTATCCTCTCTAGCTATGAAAGTCCTAGATGTCATCTCCTTCCAATAGGAGACTGTTTTGTCTACCTTGAAAATCTGTTCTTTAGTTGTAGCCACCTTCATTGATTATCTTAGCTAGATCTTCTGGAAAACTTGCTGCAGCTTCTACATCAGCACTTGCTGCTTCACCTTGCACTTTTATGTTCCAGGGAAGGCTTCTTAAACCTCATGAACCAACATCTGCTAGCTTCCAACTTCTGCTTCTTCCTCACCTCTCTCTGCCATCATAGAATTGAAGAGAGTTGGGACCTTTCTCTGGATCAGGCTTTGGTTTAAGGGAATGTTGTAGGTGGTTTGATCTTCTATCCAGACCACTAATACTTTCTCCATTTCAATAAGGGAGTTTCACTTTCTTTTCATTCATCTGTTCATTGGAGTGGCACTTTAAATTTCCTTTGAGATCTTTTTCTTTGCATTCACAGCTTGGCTGTTTGGTGCAAGAGGCCTAGCTTTCGGCCTATCTTGGCTTTTGACATGTGTTCTTCACTAAGCTTAGTCATTTCTAGCTTTTGGTTTAAAGTGAGAAACGTGTGATTCTTCCTTTCAGTTAAACACTTAAAGACCATTGTACGGTTATTACTTGGTCTAATTTCAATATTGTTCTGTCTCAGGGAGTAGAGGTGCCCAAAGAGAGGGGAGAGATGAGGGAACAGCTGGTCATTGGGACAATCAGAACACACACAGCATTTATCAATTAAGTTTTCCATCTTATATGGGTACAGTTTGTGGCACCACAAAGTATTACAATAGTAACATCAAAAATCATTGATCACAGACCACTATAACAGATGTCATAATAATGACAAAAATTGAAATATTGCAAGAATTACCAAAATGTGACATACATGAAGTGAGGACAAAATGGCACCAATAGGCTTGCTCAACACAGGGTTGCCACAAAACTTTAATTTGGTTTTTTTTTTAAGTATCTGCAAAGTACAATAAAGCAAATGTCAGGTTCAAGCCCCAGCTGAGGTCAGAGGGGAGTGGGTAGATGGGGCGGGGGGCAGGGAGCTGGAAGAACACTCGAGAGAGAGCAGGTAGATGAGACATGGCTTTATTAAGCAGCTCTTTCACAGTGTCAGTGTTACATTTGTACACCTCACAAATGATAGTGGCTGAGAGCCAAATGATGAGCTTCTCTGCGTTATGTCTACCTAGCTGTGATTATATCAGGCACAGGATTGCGCGCGTGTGCTCTAATCCCACTGTGTCATGCAGGATTTTTACCTCGGCCTATGCCTGCCTGGCAGCAGCACAGCCATGTTCCTTACACTCCGCCCCCTAGGCCAAGGGGGTCCTCTTAATGGGAACTCGTGCACATAGGGGAGCACCCTGGACCCATAGGCCACAGCAACAATAAAGAGAGCAACAACCTACTACTAATATTCCTGCTATGCTACCTATGATTATAAGAGCCCAATGTAGGCCAGAGCCCAGAGACACCCACCATCTCTGCAGGGGGTCATCAGTAAGGTATTCAATTGCCTTAATCTCCCATGATATGACACCCCCTGCAAAGCTGCCACTATGTTCTGGTGGTTGTCAGGGATGAATGTACAACACTCTGTCCCTACAAGGGCACCGGTGCCACCTTGAGCAGCTGTGACTATGTCTAAGGCCATCCGGTTTTGCATCACCACCTTCCTGATCTGATCAATCTCATCAATTAACAAAAGGAGGGCAGCTCAGGTGTAATTCATGGGCCCAATCTCTGTGTTCTGCAAGGGCTGTAACCTGCATTTCTACAGTGATGACACCTGTTCCAGGGACAGTTATTGCTAAGGAGTAGAACCACTAGGGGCTCAATGCACTCACAAAAACTGGGAACACAGCACCTCCCAGTTATGTGTGTGACTAAGCAATGTGGGAAGCACAGTGGCAGGCACAGAAGGCCACTCCCAGGTACAATGTCCAGTCTAGTTGGCTGGCAGATATGGCCATCCTATGTCCCCACAGACCTATAAACTCCCAGCAGGCACAAAGTCCATGGGGGCCCAGCCTTGGTAGGGCTGCTTGTTCCACCACACCCTTGGCATGGTGGCATGTGTTACGTTTGCACAGGTCTCAGCAGGCAACCATCCCACAGTGACCTTACCCCAGTGTTGCTCTATATATCATGGTACTTGCAATGGGGCCACCATGTGTTCTCCCATTAGCCAGCCCCATTCATCATGGATGCTATGAGTCAGCCAGGGGGCAGGCTTGCCATGGGTTTTGTGACACCCCCATCCAAAGCTCACCATGTTGCATCCCGCCCATTGTCTGTGGGACCCCAAGTTTCTAGCCATGTCCAGTTCTTCACAAAAGCTGGATGCACATGCCAAGGCAAGCTATCCACAGCTGCTGCTGGAAGGGTGGTGCAGATCTAACAGTTGGAGACATTGGCCACCTCAGCGTAGGTGTGAGCCCAGTCCACAATGTTGTTGGAGCATGCCAACCTATGGCTGAAACAACAAAGCAGGCACAGGTACTAACAGGGGTAAATCACATCCTTCAGGCAGAATACAGGCTAACTTTTCATCCCTGGATAACAATGCAGCTTCCAAGGGCTTCTGCCCTGGGCAATGATACAAAACGTTCTCAGCTCCCCATGGTTCTTTTGGGTCTTGTATCCATGGCAAAGTCATAGGGGAGCTTATAATAGGCCACATAGACAGTACATATGTCCCCCAGAGGAGGGTCCCTTCTCTGGTCATTCCCCTACGAATGGTTAGTTTGGAGACCACACATTAAATACCCAAGGAGCAACATGTAAGTCATACTGCAGACCCTCCCCTGAGGGGGCTACGATAGCCAACCATCTGCAATGGGGGGCTTGGAGGGTTCATGGTCAATGTCAGGTTTTCCATTCCCCTGCCTTCAGAGGCATTGGGGCAGGCAACAATAGATTACCATTCGTCCCCATACCTGGTCAGAGGAGGTCATCCTTGGTGTGTATCTGTAGTTGGATGGGGGCAGTGGCCTGGTGTAACAGTGCCTCCACCGGGGCCGGGCCACCTTTCCATGGCCACATTTTCAAGATTTGAAGCACCAGGTCCAACCTGGAACTCTAGCCCCACAAAGATGGGTGGGGAGGAGGGGTGGGGAACATGCAAATGTAACCCGTTCTTCAGGAGTCCATTATATTGCTCAATCATGCTAGCAGCTTGTGGGTTATAAGGAACATGGAACCCCCATTGTATGTCCATCTGCTGTGCCCACTGTTGTACCTGCTGTCCAGTAAAATGTGTTCCACTATCACTTTCAATGGCCAGGGGATGGCCATATAAGTCACTTAAGTGTTGCAGGGCTCAAATGGTGTGTTGCTGGCCAGCCACCCTGCAAGGGTAGGTGAACAATAAGCCAATGGCCGTGTCTACAGCCATCAGTGTATACGTGTAGCCCTGTGATTTTGGCAATGGCCCAATGTAATCTCATTGCCATCTGGTCAAGGGCACCTGCCCTACTGTCACTTGTTGTGTTACATTGGGCAGTTGTCTCCATCTGGAGACACATCTCGTGTAGGTGCTGACTCTAATCATCGGACCTTTGTCAAGGCGTCTGTTTCATCATTACCAGGGGTAGCCAAAGGCATATGGCTTGACACATTCTGATTACCTGTTTCCCAGAGTTCTTGCCTCATGGTTGACCCCAAATGGGCTGATTTGGGGTCAAATAAGCCAATTCTGTAATTTCCAGGTAGTCAACCACAAGGTTAAACCTCAATAGACTGCCCAGCTATTGGTGCAAAGTACCATAGGTGACTCCTCCCTGGTTATCACCATCCCCACCACTCTGAGTTCAGCCCTTTGGCTGCTTTGTCCACACCTAGTATCAACCCACATGGTGTTGGTGCTGGGCTGGACTGCTATAGCAGTCCAGGCAGCAGCAGCACCTTGGCTGGACCCATCTGTATACCATGCCCCATCAGGAATGGCAGGATGCCCTTCCTTAAATGGGGATGGCTCAGGGTCTGGGGTGCCTCAGGCCCCATGGCCTTATCTTGCATTAGGACTACCTGCTGCTAAGGACAATCTGCTGCTAAGGGATTGTACTCTGCCGCTCCAAGTAGGCACCCCACTTCTCTAAAGCGAATGTCTGTAACATTCCAGTCCAGGGGGTCATTACCCATGAACATACCCACTCCTCTATTGGGTAAGTCATCCACACGATGGCTGTAGCCCGTCCCATCATGCTCTCACAGGCCTGAAGAGTAGCATATGCAGCAGCTAATTAGTTCTCTATTAATGAATACTGGAGCTCAGCTCCCTTCCACAGCTGGGACCAAAAGCCTACTGGTGTTCTAAAGTGCTCCATGCACTGCCATGGGCCCCAACCAAAACCATCTGTGGTTCCATGTACATCAGGTTCAAGTGGGCGCCCCTGATCAATTACTTGTGAGGTCTGTGCTTGCCAAATGGCCCACTTGTGGCCAGAAAGTCTGTTTCAGCCTCATCATCCCAATCCCTAATAGCCGCCTTTTTTTTGTTAACTGGTACAACGGTTTTATCGTTTGAGCCAAATGGGGCACAAATGCCTGTCAATACTCCAAGAGGCCCCCAAAAGTCTGCAGCTGCCTCACTGTGGTGGGTCGGAGGTATGCCTAGATCTTATCAATGATGGCCTCAGGTATGACCTTTGTCTTACCTGAGCAAATAACTCCCAAGAATTTGGCAGACAATTCAGGCCCTTGGGCCTTGGATTTATTGATGGCCCAACTGCACACTGCCAAATGCTGCCACAAGAGGGGCACCACCACTTCTAAATCTGCGAGAGAATCAGAGGTTAACATATCATCAATGTAATGAAACAGGCAGACCCCTTTTGGGCATTTCCAGGCAGCTAAATCCATGGCAACAAGACCAGGACAAATGGTGGGGCTATGCACACAGCCCTGTGGCAGCATGGTGAAAGTCCATTGTCATCCTTCCCACGTGAAGACAAACTTCTCCTGGCTCTCTGGAGCAATGTCAATGGAGAAAACTGCATTAGCTAAGTCCACCACAAAGTGGTACTGTTCCAGTTCCATTGTCAAGCAGTCCATCAAATTCGTGATGAAGGGTACAGCTGCATGCAGAAGGGGTGTTACTTTATTCCATTCCCAATAATCCACTGTCATATCCACCAAGTCCCACTAGGCTTTCTGACTGGCCATACTGGGGAAGTGTAGGGGCTATGGGTGCCGTGCACTATTTGTACCCCCTCTAACTTCTTAATAGTTTCAGTTATCTCTGCATGTCCCCCTGGCAAACAATATTGATGAGTGGAGGTAATCCGTCGGGGTTGTGGCAGAACTTGGGCTGATGATGTGTATGTCCATGCAGCACCAGCTTTACTACCCAAACTTGGAGTCTGAATTATCTGGCCGTGGTGTGTAAGTCCAGACTATCCAAAATGTCCACCCCAAGAAAATTCAGATATAGGAGAGACATACACAGAGTATAGGTAGGGAGCCAAGGGGCCAGTGCCAAGATGCAGAGACACTGGTTTCACCTTCACTGACTGGCCCCCATAACTGTCAATGAACACAGCTTTGCCCGGAAACTTACCCAGGTTTCTATAAACTAGACTGCAATCTGCACCAGTATCTACCAGCGCTAGGACCTGCTGTACATTAGTGGGGAAACAGTGGATTGCCAACTCCGCATGTGGCCTCCCTCCACTCCCACCTCCCTCACCCCCTGCTGCCCCAAGTTGGGCACCTCGGCCATTTCCCTAATCAAACAAGAAAGGCTCCATATCTCCACCCAACTGCAAATAGTCCTTGAGCTCCAGCGCCTGGGCAGGATTAGATTGAACAACACTGTTTTGCCCCCTCTTGGTCATTTTCCAGAATTTTTGCTCTGGGGACAATTGACTCCACAGAGCCAAGAGCATTCCATTGGGTTGCCTGTCAATTTTCTCTCGAGCAACCCCAGCTGAAAGCAAATCAGACTGCATCTGCTTGCGAGTCACCCACTGGGGCCCCTTGTTATCTCGTGGAGTGGTTACCTGTGGAGGGGACACCTTCCCCTTCTTTATGGCATGGACTCCCCAGTCCTGCCAAAGGCCTTCTGCCTCCCCAAGGGCTGCCATAGCAGTAGTCACTTCATGTGTGTGGTACCCCACATATGGGGTGAGGACAGCAGCCAGGGGGCCAAAAGCATTTGGGGATGCTGAGCCCAGCAAAACATCCATTATGTGGGAGATAAAGTGTTCATTATCTGGACCCTGGGTATTAGGATCAAACATAGTCTGCCACATACCCATCTCCCAGAGTATCTGTACCAAATCAGTATACGATTGCCATTTACTCTGTTTCTGATATTTCTCCAGCATCATTCCAGACAGTCTGTATGGCCACCATCAGCCACTCAATTAAAGTGTGGTCACCTTGCCCCTGTGCTAACCACTGGCACAGCTGCAGCCACTGATGAAGGGAGGGGTGAGTTGTGATAGAAGCCAGCTTCTCCATCTCGGAGGCAGAGCAGGAAATGTCAGCTCCTTCATCCCAGATATGGAGTAACTGGGCAGGGAGGGGCTCCCCCAGACACTGCCGGCACTGTTTACCTAACTCTTGCAACTCATTGGGAGTTGCACTGTAAGAGGTGTGTTCCACCACTGTGAGGGGCCCCTGGGCTCTTCCCCTGAGTCCCATTGGCTGCCCATATTCGACCTTCTGACGGGATCACGGGACGAGCCCACAATGGAGGAGCCGCTTCCTCCTCAGCATCAGACTGAACGGAAGTGTCCAGCCAGGAGGTTGTGCTGACAGGTGTTGCTAACTCCTGTTCCAGGCTGTTTATCTAGGCCTCTAAGTGCTCAGCTTGTACCTGGAGGTCCTTCACCTCCAGGTTTTGCCCCAAGCTGTGAATTTGGGCCCCTAGCTGCTCAGCTTGTGCCTGAAGGTCCCTTACCTGCACCATGTCCTATAAGGACTGAGCATGTACTTCACGCAGTACAGTTGGAAAAGCCCCATTGGACTCTGCCAGCAAAGGTGCGTTCCTTCTTGGTGCTGTGTGCCTCCAGCTGCTTCAGTGCCTTCTCCACACTCACAGGAGACCCATCCACTGCCTCCCAAGTTTCCATTGGGGCCCATTCAAGCAGCACCTCTGCCACCAGGTACCACAGCCCATGCTGTAGTCACATAACCCACCTGGGAGCCTCAGGGGCTGAAGACCCACTCACCTCATCCTGATGACTACACCAATTATCAGGTTCAAGCCCCAGCTGAGGTCTGAGGAGAGTGGGTTGATGAGGGGCAGGGAGCTGGAAGAACACTCGGGAGACAGCAGGTAGATGAGACACGGCTTTATTCAGCAGCTCTTTCACAGTATCAGTGTTATATTTATACACCTCACAAACAATAGTGGCTGAGAGCCAGGTGATGAGCTGCTTTATGTTATGTCTACATAGCTGTGATTATATAAGGCACTGGATTGTGTGCCTGTGCTCCAATCCTGCTGAGTCATGCAGGATGTTTACCTTGGCCTGTGCCTGCCTGGCTGCAGTGTGGCCATGTTCCTCACAGTGAAGCACAATAAAATGAGGTACGCCTGTAGTTTGAAGTCAGTGTGATGCCCTCATCTTTGTTCTTTTTGCTCAAGCTTGCTTTAGTAATTAGGAGTCTTTTGTGGTTACATATGAATTTTCGGAGTGTTTTTTCTTTTTTGTGAAGAATGACATAATTTTGATAGGGATTGCATTGACTCTGTAGATGTCTTTGTATAGTATGAACATTTTAACAATATTAAGTCTTCCAATTTATGAACAGGGAATATTTTTCCATTTAGTTGAGGCTTTAATTTCCTTCATCAGTGTTTTATAGTTTTCAGCATACAGATCTTTTACCTCCTTGGTTAAATTTACTCCTGAGTATTTTTAAATTCTGTAAACATAGATGTAAATGTCCTTTTCTCAATTTATTTTTCAGATAGTTTGTTATTAGTGTATAAATATTCTACAGATTTTTGTATGTTGATTTTGTTACCTGCAATTTTACTGAATTTATCAATTCTGGAAGCTTTTCTGGTAGAGTCTTTAGGGTTTTCTATATATAAGATCATATCATCAGCAGAGACAATTTTACTTCTTCCTTTCCTATTTGGATGCCTTTTATTTTTTTTTTCTAGCCTAATTGCTCTGGCTATGACTTCCAGTACTATGTTAAATACAGAGTGGTGAAAATGGGCACCCTTGTCTTGCTCTTGATTTTAGAAGAAAACCGTTCAACTTTTCACAACTGAGTATGATGTTAGCTCTGAGACTGTCATATATACCCTTTATTGTGTGGAGAAACATTCATTCTGTACCTATTTTGTTAAGAGTCTTCATCATGAAAGAATGTTAAATTTTTTCAAGTGCTTTTTCTGCATCTACTGTGATGATCATATGATTTTTGTCATTCATTCTGTTAATATGGTGAACCACATTTATTGAGTTGCCTATGTTGAACCCTCCTTGCATTCCAGGAATAAATCCCACTTGATCATGATGAATGATCCTTTTAACGTGCAATCAAATGTGGCTGGCCAATATTTTTTTGAGGCTTTTACCTCTATATTAATCAGGGATATTGGCCTGTAGTTTTTTCTTGTAGTGTCTTTGTCTGGTTTTTGTATTAGGGTAATGGTGGCCTTATAAAATGAGTTTGGAAGTGTTCACTCCTCTTCAATTTTGTGGAAGAGTTTGAAAGAGTGGTGTTAGTTCTTCATCAAATGCTTGGTAAAATTCAGCGGTGAGGTCATCTGGCCCTGGACTTTTCTTTGATGGGAAACTTTTTATTCAATCTTCTTATTTTGGGGCTATTAAGATTTCCAATTTCTTCATGATTCAGTCTTGGTGAGTTATGCTTCTAGGAATTCACCCACTTTTTTCCAGGTAATCCAATTTGTTGTATGCACTTGTTCATAGTAGTCTGTCATGATGTTTTGTACCTCTGTGTTATCAGTTGCAATGTCTCTTATTTCATTTCTGATTTTATTTCAGTATTCTTTTAACTGGTTTAGCTTAGGGTTTGTCATTTTTTAAAATCTTTTCAAAAAAGTAACTCTTCATTTTGTTGGGTTTTTTTTCTGTTTCTTTGTTGTTGGGGGTTGTTTGTCTCCATTTTCCTTATTTCTGTTCTGGTCTTTATTAAGAAGATCTTTTATTAGAAATGTTCTTCCTTCCACTAACTTTGGGTTTAGTTTGTTCTTCTGTTGCTAGTTCCTTGAGGTATAACATTAAGTTGCTTATTTAAGATATTTCTTGTCATTTAGTGTAACAATTTATTGCCTCTTAAAACTGTTTTTGTTGCATCTCAGTAGTTTTGGAATGTTGTGTTTTCACTTTTGCTGGTCTCAAGATATTTAATTTCTTCTTTGACCCAATAGTTGTTCATGAGCATATGTTTAATTTCCACATGTTCATGAATTTATCATGATTCTTCCTCTAATTGATTTCTAGTTTCATACCATTATGGTCTGAGAAGATACTTGGTATAATTTCCATCTTCTTGAATTTAAGATTTGTTTTGTAACCTAACATATTATCTATCCTGGATAATGTTCCATGTGTACTTGAGAACAATGTATGCTGTTGCTGTTGAAATGCAATGAACTACATATGTCTGTTAACCCATTTGGTCTAAAGTGTTGTTCAAGTCTAATGTCTCCTTATTGATTTTTCTGTCTGGATGATCTATTGTTAAAAGTGGGGTATTAAAATTCCCTACCATTATTGTATTGCACTCTATTTCTCCCTTCTGATCTCTTAATGTTTGCTTTAGTTAGGGGCTCCAATTTTAGGTGCTTATATACTTACAATTATTATACTCTCTTGATGAATTGACACCTTTAGCATTATATAATGACTTTTATCAGCTCTTTTTACAGCTTTTTGACTTAAAGTTTATTTTGTTTGATATAAGTTTAGCTACTCATGTTTTCTTTTTGTTTCCATTGGCTTGAATTATCTTTTTCCATTTATTTATTTTCAGTCTATGAGTATTCTTTAAAGTGAAGTAAGTCTTTTGTAGGCAAGATATAGTTGAGGTTTTTGGTATTTTCTTTTTTTAATCCATTCAGCCACTCTGTGCCTTTTGATTGGAGAATTTAACCATTTACATTCAAAGTAATTATTGATAAGGACTAATGTCCTTTTGTTTATTGTTTTCTGATTGTTTTGTAAGTTATTTATTTTTTCTTCCTTTCTTATTTTCTCCCTTTGTGGTATGATGTATTCTGTAGCAGTATTCTTTGAAGCTTCTCCTTTTTATCTTTTATCTACTTTATAGGCTTTTGCTGTTTATAGGGTTTTGCTTTGTGGTTATCTTGAGGCTTACATAAAACTTCGTATACTTATAACAGGCTATTTTAAGCTGATAGCAACTTAATTTTGATTGCATACACAACACTATACTCTTTTACTTCCCCTCACCCCCCATATTTTATGTTTTTGATAGCATAAATTTTTTTTTATTATTTGTATTTTTTGTATGGACAGGAAATACTTATTTTTTTATTTCAGTAATTTTTGGGGAACAGGTGGTTTTTTGTTACATGGATGAGTCCTTTAGTGGTGATTTCTGAGATTTTGGTGTATCCATCACCCAAGTAGTATACACTATACCCAGTGTGTAGTTTTTTATTCCTCACCCTCTTCCTATCCTTCCCCCCAGCCCTCAAAGTATTAGTATTTCTTAATAAATTTTTGTAGCTGTGGTTTTACTAGGTTTGCCTTTTAGCCTTTATACTAGAGATATGCTTAATTTGCCCATCAACATTACAGTATTATAGTGTTTTGAATTTCACAATGTAGTTGTTTTTACTAGTGAGTTTTATACTTTCCTATGTTTTCATGTTACTAATTAGCATCCTTTTCCTTCATCTTGAAGGAACTCCCCTTAGCATTTCTTGCAAAGCAGATTTAGTGCTGGTCCCCATCATATGTCCATTTAATTCACCAATATGCCTTATACAAAATCCAGATGGATCCTGAAAATAACCTATTGCAAACCTAACCAAATATTTGTACTAATTTTATCACTGGGGCAAGCGTGGCTTTTTTGATAGAGCAGTGGTATACAGTTATTAACCTGCCAAATATGTTCTTTTCCAATCCCATCAAAAAGTTTGCATTCACTTGGAACTGACTACAGCATGCTACAAATATTATATTTATAGTGTTGCCCCAGGACTAGGTTTACTTTCTTGTTCTGTTATAATCCAACATGCCCTTATAATTTCACATTGGTCCACTATATTGACGGCATCATGCTAATCTGACTGGTTGAGCAACAAGTGGCAAGTATGTTCATGACCTTAGGAAGACACATGTCCTCCAGAAAGGGTAAAATGAAAGCTATGAAGATTCAGGAGTCATCCCTATCCAGGAATTTTTTAGAAGCCAGTGGGCTGGAACATGCCAGATCATCCCCTTCAAAGAAAAGGTTAAATTATTGCATCATGCACTTCCTACCATGAAGAAGGGAGCACGATACCTGGTGGGCCTCTCAGGTTTCTGGAATAAGAGTATTCCTATCTGCGAATACAGCTCAGTCAGTATAGCCAAGTGAATGCAAGGATGTAAGCTGAGCCATGGGTATGTTCAACCACAGGCCCCAGGTGGGCCCTGTGGTTTAGGTATATTGTTTCCAAAAAGAGAAATGTTTCTACCTGAGTATATAGTAAAAGTCCTCTTAAGCTTTAGGTTATGGCAACCCCTGGGAACTTTGGATGCTCATTCCACAGAACAAGCAATCAATAAGAGTCACTATCTTGGTAGATCATCAAGGGGAAGTCAGACTGCCTTTACACATGCAAAACGGCATATAGCAATACATTTGGCACCTAAGAAATTTGCTCATGCATCTCTTGATATTCCCTTGCCCAATTTTGCCTGTAAATGGACAAGTGCAGCAGTCACAGGTTGACCAGGCTAGGAGCACTTGAGTGAAATAAGCCACCAAGATCAGCAGAAGTGCTAGCTGAGGATGAGGGAAATCCACAATGGATAGCAAAGTAGGGAGATAATGGGTATCAGTTATACCCTTGAGATTAGCGCTAGCTGTATAGACTATAGTTTATCTCTCTGACTTTCCTTTTATAAGTTTACCACAGGAGAGGAGGCCCACCAGAATTCTAGAGGAGCTTCTCCAAAACTCAGATGAAGTGAATCTGAATGGAGCAAGGAGTGGACTTTAATGGATGCCTTGATGCACTGCCTAGATCCCTCTTCGTGACTGAAGGGCTTATTCTTAAGCTGCTGGGGGTTCTGGCTAGCCCTCCTTAGTTGTTGGCCCTCTCCAAAAATTTCCCTCAGCTGAAGAGAACCACCTCACAAGGTTATTCATTTTCCTGGAGACAGACTGAATCTAAAAATCTGAAAATAAGTTGTCAATGCAGGTCATTATGGCCCGTCCCCTTTACCACAATTCAGAAAATTTTAAAGGGCCATCCTGGCTTCAGATCTCCCTATGTAGTCAAATGATGCTTCAAACATTGATACATTCAAACTTCTCCCTCATCCCAACCCTGCTTCCTTCCTTTTCCTACACAGGGATTAATCCTGAAAGTACTTTCCAGTAAATCTCTTGAACACTAATGCCCTTCTCAGAGTCAGCTGCCTGGGGATCCCAATCTTCAATAAATAGGGAAGAAAAGAAAGCCAATAAAAATTCCACTGATGAGAATGACATCTGGGGCTTGATGCTCCTGGAACCCTCTCAGAGACTGTGTTGAACATTTCTCAGAACTTTCCCAATGGAGGATGAGGTCAGAGTATTTATCCACCAATTTCTACACCTTCATTGGCTGAGCAGTCCCTCCGGGGGTTTTAACACTCTGGCACTTTCTTCCTGCTCTGTATATGGGCTGAGGAAGCTCCTGAGGATAGAGAACACTATCAAGTAGAAAGACTCAGGAAGCCATCAGCCTATATGGGGACTGTCCCCAAGGTGAGTATAGGGATTACAAGAGGAACATTGACATCATCTGCAACAGGGGTCATATGGCACCATGTAGTATATTTCTACTGAGGAGAGAGAAAAGCTAAATTAAGTTTGGGGATGATAATAGGAATAGATTCAAGATGATTGCTGGAATAAAGTAGCATAAATCAGAGGCTAAGCGGAGGAGAAACAGCTAATGATGCTCTGTTATCATGTGTTTTCCACATGAAGTATATGAGATAGCACTAAGAGAGTGTGGATGGGTGTGGTGGGGTTGCTCTGGGGGAAAGATATATCATGAGCGTATTTTACAAACCTATAAGCATTTCACTGGTTCCTGTCTTGAAGGAAAGACTACGCTCTTGAGGGCAGGAACTATCTTACTCATTTTTGATGTCTGGAATTTCATAGGGTTAGGGTCATTCTGCCTCCCCATGCAAGGTGTTGTGATTGAGGTGATAGAGAGAGAAATAGGCTCAGATATCAGCTCTGCCATTTAATAGCACTAACGGTTTTGCTATGTTATTAAAATCATTTAAATCTCAGTTTCCTTATAAAATGGGTATAAAAATACATATTAAATAATATTGTTAAGAGAAGTCAAAGAATGCATAACACCTGGCACATCTTGTTGAGCAGTGCTCAACAGATATCATTGCCACTTCCTCAAAAAGTTTTGAGATGAATGAATTAACATATCTAGACTTACTTTAAAATTTCAGTAATACTACAGAAATCCAAAAGTTGTTATGGAGTTCATGATTATATTGTTCAGAGCCAAATTAGTGTTACAAGTTTTGATTTCAGTGACATCATCAAAGAAGGCTTCTCAAAGGCTCCAACATGTTTAGTATTTAAATTTAGTTACTACAGTATGTTTGGATGGAAACAAAGTGACAGCCACAATGGTGATTGATTAGATCATTTGAAATCTGTTTATTATTAGTGTGTTTAAAATGCCTTTTTGGACCAATGCCACTGTACTCCACTTGATAATTATACAGCAGCTTGGGATTTAAACTTTACCCTAGAATAGCATATCTGGCAAAAATATCCTTCAAACATGAAGGATGAATAAATACTTTCCCAGACAGAAGCGGAGAAATTTCATCAATACCTGACCTGTCCTACAAAAAATGAAAAGGGAGTACTTCAATCAAAAAGAAAAGGACATTAATGAACAATAAATAATCACCCGAAGGTACAACTTACTGGTAATAGTAACTACCCAGAAAAACACAGAACATGTAACTGTGGTGTGTAAACTACTCTTGTCCTAAGTAGAAAGACTAAATGGTAAATGAATCAAAAACAATAACTATAACTTTTCAACACATAGTACAACAAGATAGAAACAACAAAAAATTAAAAATTGGGGCAACAGAGTTAAGGTGTAGAATTTGTATTTGTTTTCTTTTTGCTTGTTTGTTTATGCAAATAGTGTTATCAAGTTTAAATAATGGGTTATAAGATAGTATTTGCAAGCTTTGTGGTAACCTCAAACCAAAAAGTATACAATGGATAAACAAAAAATAAAACAAAACAAAATTATATCACCAGAGAAAATCACCTTCACTAGAATAAGACAGTAAGGAAAGAAAGAAGGAAGAGAAGACCATTAAACAACCAGAAAACAAATAACAAAATGGCAGGAGTAAGTCCTTACTTATCAACAATAACATTGAATGTAAATGGGCAAAACCCTCCAATCAAAAGACCAAGATTAGTTGAATGGATGAAACAACAAGACCCATTGATCTGTTGCCTACAAGAAACACACTTCACCTATAAAGACACATAGACTGAAAATATCAGGATGGAAAAAGATATTCCATGCCAATGAAAACCAAAAAAGAGCAAGAGTCACTATACTTGTATCGGACAAAATAGATTTCAAGACAAAAACCATATGAGACAAAGAAGGTCACCATATAATTATAAATGAGTCAATTTAGCAAGAAGATAGAACAATTTTAAATATATATGCACCCAACACTGGATGACCCAGATATATAAAGAAAATATCATTAGAGCTAAAGAGGGAGATAGGCCCCAATATAATAATAGCTGGAGATGTCAACACCCTACTTTCAGCATTGGACAGATCTTCTAGGCAGAAAATCAACAAGGAAACATCAGACTCTATCTGCACTACAGACTAAATGGATCTAATATTTACAGAACATTTCATCCCAGAGCTGCAGAATACACATTCTTTCCCTCAGCACATGGATCATTCTCAAGGATAGATTATTTGTTAGGTCACAAAACTCGTCTTAACACATTCAAAAAAATGAAATAATATCAAGCATCTTCTGTGACCACAATGGAATAAAACTAGAAATTAATAACAAGAGGAATTTTGGAAACTATAAAAATACATAGTAATTAAACAATATGCTTCTGAATAACCAGTGGGTCAATGAATAAGAAGGAAATTGAAAATTTTCTTGAAACAATTGATAATGGAAACACAACATACAAAAACCTATGGGATACAGCAGAAGCAGTACTAAGAGGAACACTTATAGCTCTAAGTGCCTACATCAAAGAAGAGGAAAAACTTCCAGTGAACAATCTAACAATGCATCTTAAAGAACTAGAAAGGCAAGAGAAACCAAACCCAAAATTTGTAGAAGAAATAGCAAAGGTCAGAGCAAAAATAGATGAGTTTGAAACAAAAAAATACAAAAAGTCAATGAAACAAAATGTTGTTTTTTAAAAAGTTAAACAAAATTAACCTTTAGCTAGACTAAGAAAAAAGAGATGATCCAAATAAATGATATCAGAAATAAGGAGACATTACAACTAAGACTGGAGAAATTCAAAGGATCACTAGTGGCTACTACGACCAACTATATACCAATAATTTGAAAATCTAGAAGAAGAACAAATTCCTAGATACATACAATCTACCAAGATTGAACCAGGAAGAAATCCAAAACCTAAACAGCCCAATAACAAGTAACGAGATTGAAGCCCTAATAAAAGTTTCCCAGTAAAGAAAAACCTGGGACCTGATGGCTTCACTGCTGAATTCTACCAAACATTTAAAGAACTAATACTAAACCTACTCAAAGTACTCCAAAACATAGAATAGGAGAGAATACTACCAAACTCATTCTACAAGGCTAGTATTACCCTGAGAGCAAAACCAAAGACACATCAAAAAAATAAGGCCAATGTCTCTGATGAATATTGATACAAAAATCCTCAGCAAAATACTAGCAAATCAAATTCAACAATACATTAGAAATATCATTCATTATGATGAAGTGGGATTTATTCCTGGGATGCAAGGATGGTTCAACATATGCAAATCAATCAATGTGATACATAATATCAACAGAATGAAGGATAAAAACCATATGATCATTTCAATTGATGCTGAAAAAGCATTTGATAAAATTCAATATTGCTTCATGATAACCAACAAAAAACTGGGGATAGAAGGAGCATACCTCAACATAATAAAAGTCATATATAACAGACCCACAGCTAGTATCATACTGAATGGGAAAAAACTGAAAGCCTCTTTTCTAAGATTTGGAACATGACAAGAATGACTACTGTCACCACTGTTATTCAACATATTGCTGGAAGTCCTAGCTAGAGCAATCAGACAAGAGAAAGATATAAAGGCATCCACATTGGAAAGGAAGAAGTCAAATTATCCTTGTTTGCAGCTGATATGATCTTATATTTGGAAAAACCTAAAGACTCCACAAGAAAACTATTAGAACTGATAAACAAATTCAGTAAAGTTGCAGGATACAAAATCCAAATACAAAAATCAGTAGCATTTCTATATATCAACAGTAAACAATCTGAAAAAGAAATTTAAAAAGTAATTCCATTTATGATCACCACACATAAAATTAAATACATATAAATTAACCAAAGAAGTGAAAGATTTCTATAATGAAAGCTATAAAACACTGATGAAAGCAACTGAAAAGGACACCAAAAAATAACAAAATATTTCATGTTCATTGACTGGAAGAATCAATATTGTTAAAACATTCATACAACCCAAAGCAATATACGGATTTAATGCAATCCCTATCAAAATACCAATGACATTCTTCACAGAATAGGAAAAACAATCCTGAAATTTATATGAACGACCCAGAACAGCCAAAGTTATCCTAAGCAAAAAGAACAAAACTGGAGGAATCACATTACCTGACTTCAAATTATACTACAGAGCTATAGTAACCAAAACAGTATGGCACTGGCATAAAAATGGACACATGGACCAATGGGAGAGAATTGAGAACCCAGAAACAAATCCACACACCTACAGTGAATTCGTTTTTGACAAAGATGCCAAGAACATACACTGGAGAAAAGACAGTCTCTTCAATAAATAGTGCTGGGAAAACTGGATATCCATATGCAGAAGAATGAAACTAGACTCCTATCATCACATACAAAAATCAAATCAAAATGGATTAAAAGACTTAAATGTAAGACCTCAAACTGTGAAACTACTATAAGAAGACATTAGGGAATATCTCCAGTACATTGGTCTGGGCAAAAAAATTATTGAGCAATACCCCCACAAGCACAAGCAACTAAAGCAAAAAAAAAAAAAAAAAAAAAGATGGACAAATGGGATCACATCAAGTGTAAAAGCTTCTGCACAGCAAAGTATACAATCAACAAAGTGAAGAGATAATCCATAGAACAGGAGAAAATATTTGCAAACTACCCATCTGACAAAGGATTAATAACCAGAAATATAAGGAGCTCCAACAATTCTATAAGAAAAAATCTAATAATCCAATCAAAAAAGGGGCAAAAGACTTGAACATACATTTCTCAAGAGAAAACATACAAATGGCAAACAGGCATATGAAAAAGTGCTCAACATCATTGATCATCAGAGAAAGGCAAATCAAAACTATAATGAGATATCATTTCACTCCAGTTAAAATGGTTTATATCCGAGAGATGGGCAATAACTCTGGCGAGGATGTGGAGGAAATGTAACCCTTTTACACTGTTGGTAGAAGTACAAATTAGTACAACCACTGTGGAGCAGTTAGAAGGTTCCTCAAAACTAACAACTGAGCTACCATATGATCCAGCAATGCTGCTGGGTATATATCCAAAAGAAAGAAAATCAGTATATCAAAGAGATATCTGCACTTCTATGTTTGTTGAAGCACTCTTTACAATAGCTAAGATTTGGAAGCAACCTAAGTGTCCATCAGCAGATGAATGGATAAAGAAAATGTGGTACATATACACAATGGAGTAGTATTCAGCCGTAAAAAAGAATAAGATCCAGTTATTTGCTACAACATGGATGGAACTGGAATGTTAATGAAATAAGCCAGGCACAGAAAGACAAACATTGCATGTTCTCAATTATTTGTGGAATCTAAAAATTAAAACAATTGAACTTGTTGACACAGAAAGTAGAAGAATGGTTACCAGAGGCTGAGAAGCATAGTAGGCGGCTAGTGGGGAGGTGGGGATGCTTCATGGGTACCAAAAACTATAGTTAGAAAGAATAGATAAGACTTAGTATTTGATAGCACAACAGGGTGACTATAATCAAGAATAATTTAATTGTACATTTTAAAATAACTTAGAGTGTTTAATTGGATTGTTTGTAACTCAAATGATAAATGCTTGAGGGGATGGTTATCCCATTCTCCATAATGTACTTATTTCACATTGCATGCCTGTATCAAAACATTTCATGTACCTCATAAATACATACACATACTATGTACCCACAAAAAATTTAAAAATAAAATAAGAGTCCAGGTGCAGTGGCTCACACCTGTAATCCCAGCGCTTTGGGAGGCCAAGGCAGATGGATCACTTGAGGTCAAGAGTTTGACACCAGCCTGGGCATCATGGTGAAACCCCATATCTACTAAAAATACAAAAAAAAAAAATTAGCTGGGTGTGGTAGGGCGGGGGGCACCTGTAATCCTAGCTGCTTGGGAGGCTGAAAATCACTTGAATCCAAGAGGCGGAGGTTGCAGTGAGCTGAGATCGTGCCACTGCACTCCAGCCTTGGCAACAGGGTGAGACTGCATCTCAAATAAAAAAAATAAATAAGAATAACGATAGTAAATGGGAAGAGCTGGCCTTCTTTAGGGACTATGACCTTAAGAGCTTGAGAAACCTTCTGCACAAAATAGAAGTAACTACTTCCCTACTTTTGCTCAAGGCAGTGATACCTCAGCTTCAGTACATAAGACAGAGTCATTGTAGTAGTTTCATCACCACTCTAGTTTAAACTTAGATCCCTCCTCGCACTCTCAACAGAAATATTGAAGGTAAGGGATGCATATGATTGCTAGCAGATCCTTTGCACTTGGAAAGTATGTTTTGATGATGATAAAAACATCAAATTTCAACTAGGCAAAGAGTCATGTAACTTTCCTCAATAAACTTTTAAAGCAGTCCTGTGAAGTGGACAAGACAGATATTGTGAGCCCTGTTTATAGGTGGCTTTTAAGTGGCAAAGATGGAGTAAGACCTATTAAATCATCAATAATGTTACCCATGATTCTAATACTCATTAAATTCTTGAATCGCCTCTATTCTATCTCTCCCAAATGGCTGCTAGCCTATAGATGAATACCACCAATGTTACGGAACCCACTATGAGAAAGAGAGGTATATTGAGGGCCCAACCTCAGAACAATGCTTAAACTGTATAAACCAGAGTACTTCAAAGAAACAGAAACAATAGTGTCTGTCTGTCTTTCTCTCTCTCTCTCAAAATCCATATATGTATAATACAAAGATTATGAGGAACCGACTCACATGATAGTGGAGGCTGAGAAGGTTCATGATTCCCATCTGCAAGCTGGAGACCCAGGAAAGCTGGTGGTGTAATTTCAGTCCAAATCCAAAGGCCCAAATCCCTGTGTCCTCTGGGTTTCTGTTCTATTCAGGCCCCTCAGTGGATTTGATGATACCCACCCACATTGAGGAGGGCAATCTGTTTGACTGAGTCAACCAATTCAAATGCTAATCTCATCCAGAAATACCTTCACACGCACACCCCGAAACAGTGTTTAATTAATATGGGCACCCCATGGAGCAGTCAAGTTGATATATAAAATTAGCCATCACAGAAGCCATCTCAACTTTAGAACCCCCCATGGGGTTTCTAGGCCTTTGTTGTGACTGCATCCCAGCCCAACTTCTTCCACTACCTCAAGGCTATATGAAAGACTGTTAGCAGTTCATGTGGAGTTACCAGGGTACTGTGAATGTCTATCCCACCCTCTTAGTGGGAGTGAGTGTGATGATTAGTTTTATATGCCAATATGGCTAGGCTATAGTACCCAATTATTCCATTAAACACTAATCTGGATGTTGCTGTGAAGTTATTTTGTAGGTGCAGTTAACATCTGTCAGTTGACCTTAAGTATATAATAAAGATATTAATAAAGATATTATTGTCTTCAATAATCTGGGTGGCCTAGATTGAATCCAATCCATTGAAAGGCCTTATGAGCAAAATTGAGGTGTCTCTGAGGAAGAAGAAATTTTGCTTATGGATTATAGCATCAGCTCCTGCCTAGGAGTTTTGGGCCTGCCACCCTGTCCTACAGATTTCAGACCTGCAAACTCCCACAATCAATATAAGCCAATTTCTTGAAATCTCTTTAATATCTTGAAATAAACATAGTGGTGTGGTGGTGGGGCCAGATGGACAGGGTTGAAGAATGAAAGATAATGAGGAAATGGAAACAGAGGACAGAAGTTCACCTTTAAAAAAGTTTTAAATTTATTTTTGAGGGGTTTGGTTGTGATGGTAAGAGATTGGGGGTCAGCTGGAGATGGATGTGAGATCACTGGAGTTGGGGTGTGTGTGTGTGTGTGTGTGTGTGTAAGACTAATGGAATGCTATTGAAATGACCTAATGGAGAGGAAAAGGTTGAAGACAGAAGGTAAAAGAGACAAGACATGGCATAAAGTTCCAAAGTGGAGAGTGGGGGAGGTCCTGGGCACAGCAGGAGAGATTGGCCTTGGATGCAGAGGGAGGGCAGTTACTCTATAAGAAGAAAACTAGGAAGGAGGAAAGAATGAATGTAAATCTGACAGGGAATAGAGATCTGGAAATGGGAAAGTAAAATGGGTTTTCCAAAACAGCTGCAATTTTCTTTATGAAATTAGAAGTAATAGTAGAAAGTAAAATTCTGACTTATCTGCTCATTGATTAGCTTGTATACTACTTGCCAGCATATATTTGAGAATCCAATAAATGAATGAATTTTGACCTTTGTTGTGTTTTTATAATGGTTGATAAAGTTTTTAGTAAAATTGCTGAAAAGGTTTTAAAAATTCCAAATGATCACTTCCAGCTAGCTTTTGGGCCACCTATAAATAAATCATTTCACAGCTGCTAAAGTGGAGTTTGGAAATCCCCTACTCAAATGTAAACAGAAGACTCTCCCAATGTACTTTTCTTTTTCTTTTTTTTTTTAAGCTCAGTCAGCAGGACTCAAAACTTCCTTCACTCTCTGTGAAAATTAAAGGGAAGCCGTGACTTTATGTGGTCTCCATAGATGGAAACCATTTTGCATTTATGCTCTCTGATCTTGATTGATCCCATAACACTGTTCTCAATCTTTTATCTTTGGAAGGAAAAAAATGGTGATACAGAAGACATGGAGATTAAAATAATAAATTCCTATTTGCCCAGCTCCAGAATCAACAACTGCTAACATTTAGTCATATTTACTTCAAATCTCTTTTTTTCTTTTTACTAAAAGGCATGAAATGTAACCAGTAAAGTTGAAAAGTCCTTGAGTGTGGAAAAGTCAATAGAAAAAGCTTGGTGGTGAGGTGCAGTGGCTCACGCCTGTAATGCCAACAATTTGGGAGGCTGAGGCGGGCGGATCACTTGAGGTTAGGAGTTTGAGATCAGCCTGGCCAACATGGTGAAACCCCATCTCTACTAAAAATACAAAAATTAGCCAGGCTTGGTGGTGCACATCTGTAATCCCAGCTACTTGGGAGGCTAAGGCAGGAAAATCGCTTGAACCCAAGAGGCAGAGGTTGCAGTGAGCCAATATCACACCATTGCACTCCAGCCTGGGCAACAAGAGTGAGACTCTGTCTCAAAAAAGAAAGAAAGAGCTTAAAGATGCGGGGTATAATCAGTTGATCAAGGTCTTTAGAAGGTGATTGGTGGTTCATGACAGTTCTGAGGAGAAAGTATGACAGAACACTGGGGAAAAGATTAGCCTAGGAAAGAGAGGAGTCCTCCTCTTCTCTTAGGAGAGGGCAGTAGAAAGATTCAAGTTGGTGGCAGAAAGTTGAGAAAGTTTTTGTCTTATTGTTGTTACTTTTTCTGTGAGGTAGAAACCCACTTAAGCCCATCCATTTGTTAAGCTTGAAGGGGAAGTTAGTGTGCTCAGGAGCTTGAAGAAAATGGAGATTTGAAGTGCAGGAGGCAAAAAGGACCTGATATGGTTCTGGCTCAGTAAGTTACTTCCTCTGGGACTTTAGTCAAATCTGAATATCCTCTGTTGCAGTATCTTCTGTCAAAGGATAGAATTACAACAAATGGTGTCTAAGGTCTTTTCAGAATGTGAATCACAGGGTCTACCTTCAAGTTAACCCAAACCATTGGAAAGGCTTCTCCCAGAATTCTCATTTTAGGAGTGCTTCAAGGCAGGGCCACCCTTTACAATGTGATTCTATTCGATGGTCTGGGAAGCTGGCTGGCTGAAAAATTTCAGTGTGTTTCCCTCATTGTGAGTTGTGACACAGCTCCTCTGTTTTAAAGATGGCACTTTGCCAGCATTAACTAACTTCGTTGTTCATGACAGTTTTGAGGAGGAAACGGTGACATGCAGTCCAAAGTCTTGAGTACTTCATGCCATGCCAAAATGCTATAAAATCATCAAGTATCACCACTTAAAAGAATTTTAGCAATCATTTTATTCAAACTCTCAACCAGAGCACAGGGTCACATAGAAAGAACATTGCACAAATAGCATTGACTGATTTTTTTTTCCATCCTTTATGACTTTGGGGCACAGTATTATGTTCTTATTCTATGCCAAAATAGACTTTACTATGACAAGTATAAGCTACCAGGAATATTGTGACAGCACAGACACTGTCAGTGATATTGTCAGTGACACTGTCAGAGTGACAGCAGACAGACTGTTAAGATGCACCTCAGAATAGTACTTAGTCCTCATGAACTCCTTTAGCAGCAGCAACGATAGGAAAAAAGCTGTCTTGACTTCTGCTGGTCCTGTTCCAGCTACCTCTTGGTTAGCCGAAGTTTGCTCTCCGATAGATTTCTTAAGAAAGGGCCTTCAGAGCAGTAATTCATGAGTTCTTGAATGTCCAAAACTTCCTTTTGCCTTTATCCTTGAATGGCAGTTTGTCTAGATTATCCCTAGCACAACTGACTAGTCATAGTTCTCTATCCTTTCCTCATTGCATCGTTTCTTGCTTTGAAGGAAGGTGCATAACCAATTTTTTTGTAAGAATAGTCACTAATATTACTTGAAGGGTTATAAGAGATTTTTAAGTTAACACTCAGTGCAGTTATACTGTTATATCCTTTATATTTATGCCTTTGGGGAAAGGGATGTCTGTTATCTGAGAAATGGTTATGTTAAAGAAAAAAACAAAATGGTCTTGGTTGAGACTTGGCTGGAAATTACATTTCTAAATTTGTTTACTGTTTAAGAAACAAGCTACTCTGAAAAGATTTGATCACCACATATTTAGTGTGTGTTCAAAAGTAATTATTAACACTCCACTCCTGCTTGCCAATGAATATTGATTGTATTGTCCCTACAGAGAGTAAAAGATATCTCAGAAGTCCTCTCTTTACCATAGAGGAACTTGCATGACAATATAGCACTGTTCTCTGTTATTGAGACTATGGTAATACAGCTTTCTAATCAACCAGTAGGGACTTTTTCCTTTAAGTTTCAACATAATGCAAATGAGCAGCTAACATTGTTGGTTTAAGATAAGGATCTTTTTTACTGGAACCTTATATAGGAAAGAATAATGAGAGTAAACAAAACCAGCGTGCTCAGAGATGTGTGACTTCAAATATGCTATTGTCGTTGGTCTTGGGCTCACCTTATCCTGAGGAATATTTCCTTCCTCTTATTAACCTTTATCATTAGAAACAGAAATATATCTAATCTTAAGTGAGGTGAAGAAAACACTACTTCACCTGAGTACAACTCTGAGATCATGAATTCCCAGAGTTGAAAAAGACAGCAGAAGTCACCTAACCAAATAACCTAATTGTCCAGATGAGGAAAAAGTAATCTAAGTTGACTAACAGCATTGCCAAGGTCACATAACTAGTAGATCTAAGAGTAAAGCCCGAGCCAAGATGGCTCATACTTCCTTATCCAATGTTCTTTTTGTCATGCAATCCTAATCTTGATATAGAAAAAAAGAGGAAGACACAGAATTCCAGACCTAATTGTATTAACAGAATACAATTTTCAAAGCAAAATGAATTAAGAGCCAAAGATACATACAAATGAAACATTCCCCTACTCAAAGACATTCTTGGCTTCCTGTAGTTTCAAAGTCTATTTGAAATCTTTGTCTCCTGCCCTTCACACCATTCCAATAGCTTGGAGACTGATGTCAAGATTTCAAATCTAAAACACAAAATGGCAAAATCAATTTGGTCTAATTTTTCATACTTAAGTCAATTAAATCTGTGGTCTCATAGAAAAACAGTTTCTTAGATGATCGTCATGGAATAAATAAGTTTTGGACCCAAGTCTTTGTAGTGTCTATCATTCTGTTGCCCACTGGGATTCTGCTCATTACAAGAGAGTCATCAAAAAAGAAGTTCCAGAAGTTTAATTCAAAAAACAACATTAGGAGTGGCTGGCAAGATGGCCAAATAAGAACAGCTCCAGTCTGCAGCTTCCAGCAAGATCAACGCAGAAAGTGGGTGATTTCTGCATTTCCAACTGAGGTTCCCAGCTCATCTCACTGGGACTAGTTAGACAGTGTGTGCATCCCACGGAGGGCGAGCTGAAACAGGGTGGGGCATTGCCTCACCTGGGAAGCACAAGGGGTCAGGGAACTCCCTCCCCTAGCCAAGGGAAGCTGTGAGGGACTGTGCCATGATGAACGGTGCATTCCAGCCCAGATACTCCACTTTTCCCACAGTTTTCGCAACCCACTGACCAGGATATTCCCTCGGGTGCCTACACCACGAGGGCCCTGGGTTTCAATCACAAAACCGGGCAGCTGTTTGGGCAGACACCGAACTAGCTGCAGGAGTTTTTTTTTTCAAACCCCAGTGGTGCCTGGAACACCAGTGAGACCTAATCATTCACTCCCCTGGAAAGCGGGCTGAAGCCAGAGAGCCAAGTGGTCCAGCTCAGCACATCCCACCCCCATGGAGCCCAGCAATCTAAGATCCACTGGCTTGAAATTCTCACTGCCAGCACAGCAGTCTGAAGTTGACCTGGGATGCTGGAGCTTGGTGGGGGGAGGGGCAGCTGCCATCACTGAGGCTTGGGTAGGCGGTTTTCCCCTCACAGTGTAAACGAAGCCGCCAGGAAGCTCAAACTGGGTGGAGCCCACCACAGCTCTGCAAAGCCGCTGTAGCCAGACTGCCTCTCTAGATTCCTCCTCTCTGGGCAGGGCATCTCTGAAAGAAAATCAGCAGCCCCAGTCAGGGGTTTATAGATAAAACTCCCATCTCCCTGAGACGAAGCACCTCGGGGAAGGGGCAGCTGTGGGCACAGCTTCAGCAGACTTAAACGTTCCTGCCTGCCAGCTCTGAAGAGAGTAGCAGATCTCCCAGCACAGTGCTCAAGCTCTGCTAAGGGACAGACTGCCTCCTCAAGGGGGTCCCTGACCCCATGCCACCTGACTGGGAGACACTTCATACAGAAGAGCTCTGGCTGGCATCTGGAGGGTGCCCCTCTGGGATGAAGCTTCCAGAGGAAGGAGCAGGCAGAAATCTTTGCTCTTCTGCAGCTTCCACTGGTGATACCCAGGCAAAGAGAGTATGGAGTGGACCCCAGCAAACTCCAGCAGACCTGCAGTGGAGGGGGCTGACTGTTAGAAGGAAAACAAACAGAAAGGAAGAGCATCAATATCAACAAAAAGGACGTCCACACAGAAACCCCTTCTGAAGGTCACCAACATCAAAGACCAAAGGTAGATAAATCCACGAAGATGAGGTAAAACCAGCACAAAAAGGCTGAAAATTCCAAAAACAAGAATGCCTCTTCTCCTCCAAAGGATCACAACTCCTCTCCAGCAAGGGAACAAAACTGGACAGAGAATGAGTTTGTTAAATTGACAGAAGTAGGCTTTAGAAGGTGGGTAATAAACTCCTCTGAGCTAAAGGAACATGTTCTAACCCAATGCAAGGAAACTAAGAACCTTGAAAAAAGGTTAGACGAATTGCTAACTAGAATAACCAGCTTAGAGAAGAACATAAATGACCTGATGGGGCTGAAAAACACAGCATGAGAACTTCGGGAAGCATGCACATGTATCAATAGCTGAATTGATCAAGTGGAAGAAAGGATATCAGAGATAGAAGATCAACTTAAAGAAAGTGTAAAGACAAGATTAGACAAAAAAGTATGAAAAGGAATGAATAAAGCCTCCAAGAAATATGGGACCATGTGAAAAGACCAAACCTACATTTGATTGGGGTACCTCAAAGTGATGGGGAGAAGGGAACCAACTTGGAAAACACTGTTCAGAATATTATCCAGGAGAACTTCCCCAACCTAGCAAGACAGGCCAACATTCAAATTCAGGAAATACAGAGAACATCACAAAGATACTCCTCAAGAAGATCAACCCCAAGACACATAATCTTCAGATTCACCAAGGTTGAAATGAAGGAAAAAATGTTAAGGACGGCCAGAGAGAACGGTTGGGTTTGCCCACAAAGGGAAGCCCATCAGACTAACATCAGATCTCTAAGCATAAATCCTACAAGCCAGAAGAGAGTGGGGGCCAATATTCCACATTCTTAAAGAAAAGAATTTTCAACTCAGAATTTCATATCCAGCCAAACTAAGTTTCATAAGCGAAGGAGAAATAAAATCCTTTACAGACAAGCAAATGCTGAGAGATTTTGTTACCACCAGGCCTGCCTTACAAGAGCTCCTGAAGGGAGCGCTAAATATGGAAAGGAAAAAACAGTACCAGCCACTGCAAAACCATACCAAATTGTAAAGACCATGGACACTATGAAGAAACTGCATCAACTAACAAGCAAAATAACCAGCTAGCATCATAATGACAGGATAAAATTCACACATAACAATATCAACCTTAAATGTAAACAGGCTAATTGCCAGAATTAAAAGACACAGACTGGCAAATTGGATAAAGGGTCAAGACCCGTTGGTGTGCTATGTTCAGGAGATCTGTCTGATGTGCAAAGACACACATAAGCTCAAAATAAAGGGATGGAGGAAGATTTACCAAGCAAATGGAAAGCAAAAAAAAAGCAGGGGTTGCAATCCTGGTCCCTGATAAAACAGACTTTAAATCAACAAAGATCAAAAAAGACAAAGAAGAGCATTACATAATGGTAAAGGGATCAATGCAACAAGAAGAGCTAACTATCCTAAATATATATGCACCCAATACAGGAACACCCAGGTTCATAAAGCAAGTTCTTAGAGACCTACAAAGAGACCTAGACTCCCACACAATAGGAGACTTTAATACCCCACTGTCAATATTAGACAGATCAATGAGACAGAAAATTAAAAAGGATATCCAGGACTTGAACTCAGCCCTGGACCAAGCAGGCCTAATAGACATCTACAGAACTCTATACCTCAAATCAACAGAATATACATTCTTCTCAGTACCCCATCACACATATTCTAAAATTGATCACATAATTGGAAGTAACACACTCCTCAGCAAATGCAAAAGAATGGAAATCATAACAAACAGTCTCTCAGACCACAGTGCAATTAAATTAGAACTCAGGATTAAGAAACTCACTTAAAACTGCTCCTACATGGAAACTGAACACTCTGCTCCTGAATTACTACTGGGTAAATAACTAAGGCAGAAATAAATAAATTCTTTGAAATCAAGGAGAAAAAAGACACAATGGACTGGAATCTTTGAGACACAGCTAAAGCAGTGTTTAGAGGGAAATTTATGGCACTAAATGCCCGCAGGAGAAAGCAGGAAAGATCTAAAATTGACACCCTAAGATCACAATTAAAAGAACTAGAGAAGCAAGAGCAAACAAATTCAAAAGCTAGCAGAAGACAAGAAATAACTAAGATCAGAGCAGAATTGAAGGAGATAGAGACACAAAAAACCGTTGAAAAAAATCAATGAATCCCGGAGCTGCTTTTTTGAAAAGATTAACAAAATAGATAGACTGATAGCCAGATTAGTAAAGAAGAAAAGAGAGAAGAATCAAATAGACACAATACAAAAATGATAAAGGGGATATCACCACTAATCCCACAGAAATACAAACTACCATCAGAGAATACTATAAACACCTCTACGCAAATAAACTAGAAAATCTAGAAGAAATAGGTAAATTCCTGGACACATACACCCTCCCAAGACTAAACCAGGAAGAAGCTGAATCCCTGAATAGACCAATAACAAGTTCTGAAATTGAGGGAGTAATTAATAGCCTACCAACCAAAAAAAGTCTAGAACCAGATGTATTCACAGCCGAATTCTACCAGAGGTACAGAAGAGCTGGTACGATTCCTTCTGAAATTATTCCAAACAACAGAAAAAGAGGGAGTCTTCCCTAACTCATTTTATGAGGCCAGCATCATCTGATACCAAAATCTGGCAGAGACACAACAAAAAAAGAAAATTTTAGGCCAATATCCCTGATGAACATCAATGCGAAAATCCTCAATAAAATACTGGCAAACCAAATCCAGCAGCACATCAAAAAGCTTATCCACCACAATCAGGTTGGCTTCATCCCTGGGATTGCAAGGCTGGTTCAACATATGTAAATCAATAAATGTAATCCATAAACAGAATCAAAGACAAAAACCAATGATTATCTCAATAGATGCATAAAAGGCCTTTGATAAAATTCAACACTCCTTCATGCTAAAAACCATCAATAAACTAAGTATTGATGGAATGTATCTTAAAATAATAAGAGCTATTTATGACAAACCCACAGCCAATATCACACTGAATGGGCAAAAGCTGGAAGCATTCCCCTTGAAAACCGGCACAAGACGAGGATGCTTTTTCTCACCACTCCTATTCAACATAGTATTGAAAGTTCTGGCCAGGGAAATCAGGCAAAAGAAAGAAATAAAGGGTATTCTAATAGGAACAGTCATGTCATCTGCAAATTGTCTCTGTTTGCAGATGACATGATTGTATATTTAGAAAACCCCATCATCTCAGCCCAAAATCTCCTTAAGCTGATAAGCAACTTTAGCAAAGTCTCAGGATACAAAATCAATGTGCAAAAATTACAAGCACTCCTATACACCAATAATAGACAAACACAGAGCCAAATCAAGAGTGAACTCCCATTCACAATTGCTACAAAGAATATAAAATACTTAGGAATACATCTTACTAGGGATGTGAAGGACATCTTTAAGGAGAACTATAAACCACTGCTCAAGGAAATAAGAGAGGACACAAACAAATGAAAAAACAATCCATGTTCATGGATAGGAAGAATCAATATCATGAAAATGGCCATATTGCCCAAAGTAATTTATAGATTCAATGCTATCCCCATCAAGCTACCAGTGACTTTCTTCACAGAATTAGAAAAAACTACTTTAAATTTCATATGGAACCAAAAAAGAGCCTGCATAGTCAAGACAATCCTAAGCAAAAAGAACAAAGCTGGAGGCATCATGCTACCTGACTTCAAACTATACTACAAGGCTACAGTGACCAAAACAGCATGGTACTGGTACCAAAACAGATATATAGACCAATGGAACAGAACAGAGATCTCAGAAATAACACCACACATCTACAACCATCTGATATCTTTGACAAACCTGACAAAAACAAGCAATGGGGAAAGGATTCCCTACTTAATAAATGGTGTTGGGAAAACTGGCTAGCCATACACAGAAAACTGAAACTGGACCCCTTCCTTACACCTTATACAAAAATTAACTCAAGATGGATTAAAGACTTAAATGTAGGACCTAAAACCATAAAAACCCTAGAAGAAAACATAGGCAATACCATTCAGGACATAAGCATGGGCAAAGACTTCATGACTAAAACACCAAAAGCAATGGCAACAAAAGCCAAGATGGACAAATGGGATCTAATTAAACTAAAGAGCTTCTGCACAGCAAAAGAAACTGTCATCAGAGTGAACAGGCAACCTACAGAATGGGAGAAAATTTTAGCAATCTATGCATCTGACATAGAGCTGATATCCAGTATCTACAAGGAACTTAAACAAATTTACAAGAAAAAAACAACCCCATCAAAAAGTGGGTGAAGGATATGAACAGACACTTCTCAAAAGAAGACATTTATGCAGTCAACAAACGTATGAATAAAAAGCTCATCATCACTGGTCATTACAGAAATGCAAATCAAAACCACAATGAGATGCTATCTCACACCAGTTAGAATGGCAATCATTAAAAAGTCAGGAAACAACAGATGCTGTAGAGATGTGGAGAAATAGAAATGCTTTTACACTGTTAGTGGGAGTGTAAATTAGTTCAACCATTGTGGAAGACAGTGTGGTGATCCCTCAAGGATCTAGAACTAGAAATACCATTTGACCCAGCAATCCCATTACTGGGTATATACCCAAAGGATTATAAATCGTGCTACTATAAAGACACATGCACACGTTTGATTACTGCGGCACTATTCACAATATCAAAGACTTGGAACCAACCCAAATGTCCATCAATGATAGACTGGATTAAGAAAATGTGGCATGTATACACCATGGAATGCTCTGCAGCCATAAAAATGGGTGAGTTCAAGTCCTTTGCAGGGACATGGATGAAGCTGGAACCATCATTCTCAGCAAACTAACACAGGAACAGAAAACCAAACATCACATGTTCTCACTCATAAGTGGGAGTTGAACAATGAGAACATATGGACACAGGTAGGGGAACATCACTCATCGGGCCTGTTGGTGGGTGGGGGGTCTAGGGGAGGGATAGCATTAGGAGGAATACCTAATGTAGATGACGGGTTGATGGGTGCAACAAACCACCATGGCACATGTATACCCATGTAACAAACCTGCATGTTCTGCACATGTATCCCAGAACTTAAAGTATAATAAAAAAATTCAAAATAAAAATTGGAGACAATACAGAGCAAGTTAAATATTTCAGACACTACAATGAGTGCGCTCATTGCTAGGAGGCAGGGAAGTTAAGAAATCTTTTTGCATCCCATTTTACAGATTAGAATTAAGTCTCTAAAAAGCGAAACCCCACAGAATATTCTTGGCATGGTCAAAAGAAAGACCCCAGCCCTCTGACTACCAGCTATGCCATCTTAGGCAAGTCTCTTAACCTCTCTGTACCTCAGCTTTCCAATCTGTAAAATGAGTGTGATAAGAGTACTACCTCATAAAAACTAAAAGAGTGGATACATACATCCAAAAGTAGGTGGGGCATAGTGGCTCACATCTGTAATCTTAACACTTCGGGGAGCTGAGGCAGGAGGATCACTTGGGGCCAGGAGTTTGAGTCCAGCCTGGAAAATAAAGCAACACTCCATCTCTTAAAAAAAAAAAAAAAAAAAACAGACAAGTGTGTGTTTGTAGTCCCAGCTACTTGAGAGGCTAAGGCAGGAGGATCACTCCAGGAATTGGAGGCTACAGTGAGCTATGATCATGCCACTGCACTCCTGCCTGGGTAACCAAGTGAGACCCTGTCTCAAAAAACAAAAACAGCATGTGGCACACAGTGAGACTAAATAGTTGTTTGCTACTCTTCTTGTTAATGTGTCCGAAAAGGTCTCATCCAACTTAACTCAATTTGGGGAATGAAAGCATGAAGGGGAAGTTTGAATTACTACTTAGATGGAATTAGGAAAAAATTTCCCCTGTGGTACAGAATTGCATAATTGAGTGAGTCTGAGAGTAGAAAGAGGTTAACGGGGAAAGACTGGAGTGTGGTTGCAGAGAGGTTGAGGACAAAAACTTTGTCTCCCAAGATCAACCATGGCAGGCACTAATACTTCTAAGTGACACTATCACCGTTTGTCACAATGTTGGCCAAGCTGCAACTGAAATTCCTGGGGTGCCATTTCCATAGAGGGTAAATGAATATATTGAGCAAGATGCAATATGAGGTCTCCTTCTTATCTGAATTCTGTGTGACTTTATGAGACTTGACTGAGGCCACACAGCGGATTAGTGATAGAACCAGGGTTGAGACTCATGTTTCCTGACTCTTGGTTTCCTTTTCACATCTTCCCCATTCTTGCTCCTATTACACAACTGTTTTTCGTTTCTACTGGGTCACTCTGTGCTCTTTTTAAAATTGAATTTTATTAGATTGGATAATTGTTTTAGTCTAGTTCAAAAAAACCTATGCATTCAATTTCAGTCATTTACCTCATCAGTATTTGAGAGGCAACAGGCACTGAATTAAGAGTTAGACCTAGTTCAAATTCTAGTTCTGTCATTTAAGAGCCAAGTGACCTTGGGCCAGCCACTTACCTTGCCAATCCTGTTTCTTCATCTAGAAAATGGAATAAATAATACCTACTTCTGGGATTTGGAGGACTCAGATACCATTGCTAGTGGACCTGACACTCTGCATCTTTTCCCTTGTGCTAGTTAATACTCTTAGTTATAAGTAATAAAACTTTCTTAGCTTAAAGAGGGAATTTTATTTGTGTCATGTAACTTGAGGGTGGAAGGCAAAAGGTGCATGGTACAAGTGGAAACAAGGCACTGTCAGATGGCTCCTGTGTGAGGTCAGTTGGAGGTCAAGCAGAACCAGAACCAAGCAAACAGGTGAGATTGAGAGGCTCTGAAGTGGTGCTTAAGAGGTGTGTGATCCAGGTGGTTCCCCAGAGAGAGAGATGTTGTATAAACAACATGTGTTCACTCTTTCCTTATTGCAGACAGGCATCATGAGCACTGAGCTGGCTTGCGTCACAGGCAGCTTATTGTTAATATTTATATTAGACTAGGCGCGCAGTATCCAAATCAATCCCAGTTCACTAAAGTAATGTATATTCCCAATATTCTGCTATACCACATCGATGGTCATCATCCTAGACTTCTTCTTGACTAGATATAGGCTGCTTCACTCATCTCCAACCGTTTTTCCCTTGTTCAGTCTTTTCTGTGTTTCTTCATTGATATGGAGTTCCATTTTGGTGATATAAACTATTTGATCTTGCCTCCAAAGTTTCATTGGCATAGAAAATGTAATTCCTCAGAGTTTTCACACATATATTTTTCACATATAGTTTTCACAGCTATATTTACACATAAACCTTTCAGTAAGTAAATATTAATAAATGCTCAAAAACACATCCCATCATTTGATTGAAGCACATAAAAGTAGTTATAAAAGATGTATTGTTTCTGAGCACCTATTTATTTAAAGCTCAGGGTAGAAGGCACATGTTCCATTTAAGACCTGCATGGTAGCCAAACCTCAGGCAACACACTTGAACCTAGCTCCACCCGCTGTCTGCTTCTGACTCACTTTACTCTTCCCTTTATTCTTAGAACAATTAAAAAAAATTCTCGCCCGGTCTTGCACTAGGAAGCTATGCTTGCCCTTGAGCCTTCTTCAAATCTGTTTCTATCCCAAGTGGCTTATCAAAAAAATTTCTGAACCAAATAAAGTGCTCTTGATGAAAGATTCCATGTAAGTTGTTCCACTTCATTCCAAAGCACTTTCAAATTAATAGAAAAATATAAAGTGTAAAGCTTTATCTTCCAGGTATTGAATATTAATATTTTATTATTAGATAACAATCTAAAATTTTAGGGCTTGATAAGAGGTGTAGGAAGACTTTTTGGGGGTCTCTCAAAATCACACCACTGAGTAAGTAAATTGTGCCTTGATGTAATTACTATTGGTCCAGAAGTTCCCCTTTATTGGTCTTTTCCTCAATGCAATGACTTAGCTTTATCCTGAGTTTCAGATGATGACATTGTTAGAAAGTAAAATATATCTAATACTGAAGAGGTATAATGGTGACTCACAACTCTTTTAGGGTTTCATAGTTCCACCATGGCCAGGATTGAAAATTGGGGAATTTGATGTAATAGGGATGTGTGGTTTAAGCAGCGTTAGCTTCTCCTCTACTTCTTCCAACCTTCAATGTCTCTGCTTCCTCCAAGATTTTGAAGGCATTATGCCCATGTGTTTGAAGGCACCCAGCCCATTTTTTTCTGCCATCTTTCCCCATTAAGGTATAGGGAGCAAACCTGACTCGCCTATATTGAGGCAGCTGAGAGCACATCCATGGGGGTTGAGAAAGACAGCAAATCACACTCAGGTATAACTCAGAGTTTCCTCAGCACACTCATAGTTTCATCTGAAATCAACAACCTTGGAAATCATATCCAAGCATTACTGAGCTCCTACTTAAAGAACCATAAGGAAGCCATAAATTAATAAAACACAGTCCCTATTCATAAGTTGATTATCATCTCGCTGGGATGTAACTACAATGCCAGGCAAAATGTAGTAAGAACTGTGACAGTAGGATCAAGAGAGAAGGGTGGACAGGGGAAAACCTGCTGTGCTTTAAAGATTTTGTAATGTCCATACTTGCAAATATAAGGGAAAAAGACATTTCAAATAGAGGAAAGAACTTGAGGAAAAGCTTGGAGACATCAAAGTGTGTTATGTAGAGATAAAGCGCAGAGAGGAGAAAAGCTTGGGATAGAACGGCAACTCTCACACGTAACATGTGTATTGTAGAGCCACAAAATAGGCTTGGTCCCTGTTCATTTCTTCCCTGCACCTATTACAATTGGTAACTACATATTTATTTATTTATTACCTAATTCTGTAGAAGTTTATGGATTTCTAACATAATTTAAGTATGTTCTTATGGAAATACATACATACATACACACAAAAACAAACTGTGTGCTGTTGCCATCCCAGCCATCTGCTGTTCACATTGTCATTTCTAGTAAGTATTCTTATGTTCAGTATCATAGGAGACAAGTATTTTAACTGTCATTACTAAATTTTAGTTGCACATCATCTTTCCAATTTTTCTATTTTAATACTTGAAATGATTGTCTTGAATATCATTGTTCCTGGTGAATCACTTCCCTCCAGCTCCCATCTTACACCTCTCAGAGCTTTTCAGCCAGTGAGCAGATGACCGCTTTTCATTGATTTCACTTGTGCCAGAAGAACATGGAGTCCACTCTTAACTTTGTTCATAAGAAACGGGAAGTTGTACTTTTTTTTTTTTTTTTTTTGAGACAGAGTCTCACTCTGTCACCCAAGCTGGAGTACAGTAGCACTATCCCTGCTAACTGCAACCTCCAATTCCCAGGTTCAAGTGATTCTCGTGCCTCAGCCATCCAAGTAGCTGGGATTACAAGTGTGCGCCACCATGCCTAGCAAATTTTTTGTATTTTTAGTAGAGACGGGGTTTCGCCATATTGGCCAAGCTGGCCTCAAACTTCTGACTTCAGGTGATCCCCCCAACTTGGCCTCCCAAAGTGCTGGGATTACAGGTATGAGCCACCACGCCCAGCCAAGGTTATGTTTTTGCTGTGAATTCCTTAGAAGTGAAGTGGCAGAGCAGGAATGATTCAATCCAGGACCATATGAGGCATTTAGAAATTTAGTTAAAAAGAAATTTCTTTCAAGTTCTTTTTAAAATTTCAAAAGATTTTTTTTTTTTTTTGTCCTCAGAGATGTCTGACTCTGATTTAGTGACTGTACAATGACATTGCATTTGGGCTTTTCTGCCTTGATTTAAACCTCTAAAATTGGAGTCTTTTGTCCCTGCCTCTTTATCTGTGAAATGAGGACTATAATGCTGACCTCATGGAAAAATGGTTTAATGACTTGACTGAAATAGTGGCACAGAGAAAACATTTTGTACTCTGTCTCTTGAACTGAAGAAATATACTAACCATAGTAAAAATAGGAAATTCTCTAAAAGACCACTTTCCTAAGAAAACATAGAATTATCACCTCAGATACCTATTATTCATCTGTCCTGAACTATTTTGAACTGCTCAGTATTTGGAAAATCATATCATCATTGAATAACATACGCACATTGAATAAATGTGTGATTATGTAGTATATTGTAAACAACATTTTTGTATTGCTTCTAAGTATTCAGTTAAGAGTAAGGTTCTTCATCACACACGGGGGCCTGTTGAAGGGCGGGAGGGTGGAGGGCTGGGGGAGGGATAGCATTAGGAGAAATACCTAATGTAAATGATGAGTTGATGGGTGCAGCAAACCAACATGGCACATGTTTACCTATGTAACAAACCTGCACGTTGTGCACATGTACCCTAGAACTTAAAGTATAATAAAATAATAAAATATAAAATAAATAAATAATAAAAATAAGTTTTTTAAAAAAGAATAAAGTTCTTTAAGGAAAGTACTGATTATGCCTACCCGTGTGTAGCTTTTCAAAGTTGGGTAGAGGTTTGCAAGATCTGAAAGCGTCCACTTTTTTTTTTTTTTTTTTTTTTTTGGAGACGGAGTCTCGCTCTGTCGCCCAGGCTAGAGTGCAATGGCCCCTGATCTCGGCTCACTGCAAGCTCCGCCTCCCGGGTTCACGCCATTCTCCTGCCTCAGCTTCCCAAGTAGCTGGGACTACAGGCGCCTGCCACCATGCCCGGCTAATTTTTTTGTATTTTTAGTAGAGACGGGGTTTCACCGTGTTAGCCAGGATGGTCTCAATCTCCTGACCTTGTGATCCGCCTGCCTCGGCCCACCAAAGTGCTGGGATTACAGGCGTGAACCACCGCGCCCGGCCGAAAGCATCCACTTTTAAGAGAAAGAATGAACAAATATGTTGTATCATGAAAACATTTTCTACAATGTTAAGTAAGACAGAGGGTAGTTACTTAGTGCCAAGAAAGTCTGAGATTTCCAGATTTGAGCAGCAAATAGCCCAGGCAGTCTGAAGGAAATGCAGATGAAGAATTCAGGCTAGTGGGCCCCTCTAGCTAATAGGATAAAGAAGCCACATCCAGAGAGGTGAGTTCAGGCGGAGAGTTGACAGGCAGGGAGGCAAGTCAAAAAGATCAGCAGAGGACCAGGGATCCAGACCAGGAAACTCAGAACAAAGAGACCCAAGCCCAGACAAAGGATCTTAGTTGCTAGGAGTCAAGAGTCAGCCCAGGGTTTGGGTTAATAGGCACAGAGCCCTGCCAACTGGGTACTGAAACATCTTGTCAACTATAGTGCCAGTTCTCCAGCTTTGCCTAAAACTTGACATCTTCCAAGTTTTTCTTGGTCAAACAGTAAACCCCTAACTGTATGTAGTATCGATATTCCAGTGAGTGCCCTTCTTGCTTTAACTACGGGGTGTGACATAGAAAATCCTTCCAGTCTCCACTCCTGCAGCCATGGATCATGAGCACTGAATTCAGGACTAGGCGACTGGATACTCTGCCCAGGACTGTGAATCTGATGAAAGACATAAAGATGAAGAGATGTTGACAGCTGAGTGTTGGCATAGTCCTGTAGCAGCAGTGGTGACCTCCTGGCCAGTCTTCTTAATACAGTATCTCATACTTCCTACTTCGTGTACCTCTACAGCTTCTTTGACTACTGCCTGTCCTCCAACTCTCGTTCCCCACCCTCCTATACATTCTGCAAACCACCAAGGTTATTTTAGTAAATTCCTTATTGGTTTAAGAAAGACCCTGCATCTACTGCTTACAGCCAAGAACTCCATCTGTTATTCCTGGTAAAAGCCTATTCCAGATCTCAGAGTCTTGCACTGACTTTCCAGAGCCAATTAGTCCTCAGGTCTTATAGGATCTGCTCCCTAGCTTCTCATATCTGTACCTGTTCTTCCATTTCTACCACAACTGCCATATCACTTCTCACTGAAATGACTGCAAGATGACAGGAGACAAATGACACATCCATAATCTCTTCCAGACAAGCTCTTCTCTACATTGGGCTTCTGCTGAGAAGGCTGTGGAAGACAAAATTCCAAACTTTCCAGAGGCCATAATATTTGAGATCTATGAAATGCATCCTTACTCTCTTTAAAGGGCTCTTTGTAGACTAAATAATCATCTAGTCCTTTGATCTTTCTGAGGTCTTAGCAAAATGTTGTACAATAACTTCCTTGGCTTTTTTCTACATCACCTATTCACTCTGTCACCCAGGCTGGAGTGCAGTGGCACGACCTCGGCTCACTGCAACCTCCACCTCCTGAGTTCAAGCAATTCTCCTGCCTCAACCCCCCGAGTAGTTGGGAGTACAGGTGCATGCCACCAGCCCTGCTAATTTTTGTATTTTTAGTAGAGACAGGGTTTCACCATGTTGCCCAGGCCAGTCTCGAACTCCTGGCCTCAAGTGATCCACCCACCTCAGCCTCCAAAAGTGCTGGGATCATAGGCATGAGCCACCATGCCCGGCCTAGACCACCTATTCTTGACAGTACATGGAAACTATTTCTTTAGCATTTTTTTGCTGTCTGGAGAGGATAAGAATTTTTACAGCCATCAAGTTCTGGCTCCTTTTTGTTTAACAATTATTCCTTCAATTTATGTCTATTGTGCTTTTTATAAGAAGGAAAAATAATCTAGGCAGCACCTTCAACACTCTTCTTAGAGATCATCTTAGCTAGATTGCCAGATTCATTAGGCACATTTTCTGCTTTCCACACAAGTACAGATGACAGTAGTCTGTTGATACATAACAAGGATTCTCTTTCCTCCCATTTTCTTTCTTTCCTCCCATTTTCAATAACATATTTTTTCACTTCCTTTGTCTAAAAATTGTGGTGAAATACACATAGCATGTATCATCTTAATCATTTTTAAGTGAACAATTCATTGGTATTAAATACGTTCTTTTTTTTTTGAGATGGAGTCTCTGTCGCCCAGGCTGGAATGCAGTGGCATGATCTCGACTCACTGCAACCTCCACTTCCCGGTTCAAGCCATTCTCCCTGCCTCAGCCTCCCGAGTAGCTGGGACTACAGGCGCCTGCCACCACACTCGGCTAATTTTTTGTATTTTTAGTAGAGACAGGGTTTCACCGTGTTAGCCAGGATGGTCTCGATCTCCTTGACCTCATCACCTGCCTCACCTCCCAAAGTGCTGGGATTGCAGATGTGAGCCACCGCGCCCGGCCCAATACATTCTTAATGTTGTGCAACCATCATCACATCCATCTCCATAACACTTTTCATCTTGTAAAACTGGAACTCTGTATCAGTTTATAAATAATAACTCCTCACTGCCCCCATCCCCAACCCATGGTATCCATTATGCTACTTTCCATCTCTAATTTTGACTATTCTGAGTACCTCATATAAATGGAATCATACCGTATTTGTCTTTTTGTGACCAGCTTATTTCACTTAGCATTATGTCTTCAAGGTTTATCCATGTTTTAGCATATGTCAAAATTTCCTTTCTTTTTACGGCTGAATAACATTTCATTTTATGCATAAGTTTTGCCTATCTATTCATCTCTTGATGGACACTGGGTTGCTTCCATGTTTTAGCTATTGTGAATAATGCTGCTATGAATGGGGGTGTACAGATATTTCTTCAAGACCCCGCTTTTAGTTATTTTGCATATAAACCCAGTCTCACTTCCTTTTGAGCTCTCAGAGGCAGCATTTTCAAGGTCTAGAATTGTATTAACAGTTTTTTGAGGCAATTTAGTCTTTCTTTATCATGCTCCTTAAATTTTTTACAGCCTTGTTCCATGTCCTAAAGGAGCTCCACCATTTTTAGGTATTTTTAACAATAGCACCCAACTACTGGCACCAAAATATGTATTGGTTATATATTACTGCATAACAAATTATTCAAAATGTAGTCAATTAAAATAACAAACATGTCACAGTTTCTGTGGAGCAGAAATCCACATGTGACTTAGCTGGATCCTCTAGCTTAGGGGCTCTCACAAGCTCTAATCAAGGTGTCAGAAGGGGCTGCAATCATCTCAGTGCTTGAAAGGGAAAAGTCCTCTTTCAAGCTCACTTTTATGATTGTTGGCAGGATTCCATTACTTGCAGGCTGTTGGACTGGAGGCACAGACTGCAGTTCAGAGAACTCCCATAGTTTCTTGCCATTGATACAGGAGATAGAAAGTATTCAGGCAGATAGTAAGGGCAACAGAGTCATCGGCAAAATTTCTCTTGTAATAAAAAGCAGCCCCCAAATCATTTCTTTTCTAACAAAGATCAGCCTGAAAAATTCAGCAGCAAACATAGATAAGCAAGTTGGAAGCTTTCATGGGCGAATGCCAACAGCTGTGTCAATAGAAAAGGGCTACCTGGGAGCCAGGCATGTTCAGTGTGAAGGCTCCATCTTCCCTTTTCTTTGTCACCACGTGTACAATAAAGAGGCAGGCAACATGGCGCCTGCCAGGTAGAGAACCCATTTGCCTAATAAAAAAATAGGGTGGAGCCACCTGCATTTTTGAACATTATGCATATTGCACACCTGGTCAGACCAATCTCTCATGCACTATGTAAATCAAACACTGCCTCCTCAAGCTCATCCATAAAATCTTCTGCATTTCACTGGGGAAGTGGCAACCCATTTCTCTGGGACCCCTCTCTGTAGCAAAAGAGCTTTTCTTTTTCTTTTGCCTATTAAACCTTGGCTCTTAACCTCACTCCGGTGTGTCCACATCCTAGTTTTTCCATCGCTGTGAGACAACGAATCTTGGATATTTACCCAGACAACAACGCCACTTCACCATGGCAAGGAACCCTCTCCAAGGGGCCCTCTTCATGGCAGCTCACAATATGGCAGCTTGCTTTATCAGAGAGCAAGCAAAAAGAGAGAGTACAAGCAAGATGGAAGTCGCCATTTTTTATAACCCAATCTCAGAAGTGACATCCTATCATTTTTTCCATAAGCTATTAATTATAAGCAAGTGTTAGGTCCAGCTCACACTAAGGAAACAGGATTAGACAAAGGTGTGAATACAAAGAGGCAGGAATCACTGGGTCCCATTTTAGAAGCTGCTTACACCAGCAAGTAATCACTAGAGTTTCATGAAGATGCATGAGTGTGCACCTATTCTTTTCAAGTTAATATTTATTCAAAGCTTAACAACGTGCCACTCTATTCTAAGTGCTTTGCGTACATTAACTCATTTGATTTCCATAACAATGCAAAGAGGAAAGTACTATTATCACCCCTATTTTACATATGAGTGAGATTACAGGCGTGAGCCACTGTGCTGGGCCTAGAGCCTGAACTCTTAATTATCCAAATATATACCTCCTTATAAAAAGGTAGGATACTAGAAAGTGTGGTGGCATCTGGACATTGCGGAGAGCCCATTAAGTAAAAATTTTATAGCAACTTTCTTCCTTCTGAACTTTTCATGAGGATATTATAAAAGAGGATAAACATCTCTATTCTAATTTTAAATTTTCATAGACATTCTTTTTCATGGGAAAAGTTATGACTGAAGAGATTTGAGACACTTGACCTGACTCCCTAGACTGTATGCTGCTTTTTTCATATTATATCATAAATATTTTCTCATATCATTCATCATTCTTTCAAAATAAAATTGATGTCTGTACTTCTTGAGCACTAATTCAATACTCACATCACATTGCTTCATTGACTGAGGTACTTTAAAAGCTAATTATTTTTATTTTTTCAAGATCAGAAGGCCACAGAGACATTCTGAGTGCTTGAAACATCTGGGTTATATCCACTAAAGTAACAGTGTGTTCCTACATGGATCTAGAAATTCTGGAAGAAAAATAAGATTTTAAAGCACACTGTCAGGCAATATGGCAGCTAGACACTCTTCTCTCCCACTTCCTTTGAATTCCCCATTGAAATGGAAGAAGGACTTACTATAAAATTAGAGGAACATAGCAAAAGCTCTGGAACTACTGTTCACATATGAAAATTTGAGGAATTGTTATTAGATACAATAAGATTAAAATGGATTTTTATAGCATTGATTATCTTTTTAAAATAATTATGCAATAACATTGAAAGTTTACCAGAAAAAGTACTTACTACCAGAATAATCTTTTAAAGATTTACCAATTTTTTTTGGCACAGATTCAGTTTATTTTTATTTTTGACTACTATTTAATTGAATGTATAAATCACAATTTGTTTATCTAGTCACTCTGTAGATAGACATGTGTTTCTAGTTCTTGGCTATTAGAAATAATGCTGCTATGAACATTAGTATACAAATCATTTTGTGGACATAGTTTTTATTGCTGCTGGATTAATGGAAACCTAGGAATGGATTCCTAGGTGATATGGTAAATGTATATTCAACTTTATAGGACACTGCCAAATTGTTTTTTCAAAGTTTTTATACCATTTACATTTCAACCAGGCATATTTTGAGAGTTCCAATTGTTCCACATGCCAACCCCCTGCCCTCACACTCCTTGCTTTATCAGTCCTCTTAGTTTTAGCCATTCGAGTGAGTTTGAAATAGTATCCCAATGTGGTTTTAACTTGCATTTCTCTGACAAATAATACTAAGTGGTTTTTTTCACATGAAAATTGGCTATTGTACATCTTTTTTTTTGAAGTGTCTTTTTTTGAGAAATTTCTAAATAATGTAAAGACATCAGTACACTTTCTACTAAATACTTCAGCATGCATAAAATTGAGTTCACTATTTTTTAACTTTTTTTGTTTGTTTTGGGTATTGATAGATGATTGATATGTGGTAAAGCAAGTATAGTAAAATATTAATAGTAGCATCTACATGGTGAGTATACACATATATATTCACGGAAAATTTATTTAACTTCTTAGATGTCCAGAGAGAGACAGTCACTGCTTATGTAGCAGCTTAATGTTAATCAAAGATTCAGGCTCCTTCCAGCTGTTTCTTTGCCATTTCTGAGCTGTTGCCCTCATTCTCATATTCAAATATAGGGACAAATCTGCAGCCAATATATCCATGTTCCCAACATGAGGAAGGACGAAGGGGAAAAAAGCATTTGAACACTTTCTGGTGACTTACCAGAAATTCCATACAACATTTGCATATATATATATATATATATATATATATATATATACACACACACACACACATATATATATATATATATATATATATATATATATATATATATATATATATATTAGGCCAGATTTTAGTCATTTCATCATAACTAGCTACAAATGAATGTTTTAGGTAAGTGGCTAGGTGACCAACTAAAAGTTGGGGCTCTATTGAGAAGGAAGGGTGAACGTATATGGGAGGCACTTAGCACTCTCCTCGATGGTACACAACACTGTGCCACTTTTGGAAAAGTGTCTAACCCATCATATCATTTCAATCAGAAATACTTCAATATATGCCACCAACAAATAAGGGTATCTTTAACATAACCACAAGACCCAACAAATCACACCAAATGAAATTAACAACTCCATAATATACACACAGGTCATGTTCAGTTTTCCTAGATTGTCTCCTAAAATGTTTTCTTACAGCTTATTTGTAAAAATCGATATCCAACAAAAATCCAAATATTGTATTTAGTTGATAGGCCTAGGAGCACTTTCAGTGACAGAGCAGTCAACCCTCACACACTGGAGATTGCCATTCCCAGTATATTTTTTAATACATTAATCAAAATATGCTCCTATTGGAAGAGTAGACTAAGAGAGACAAAGGAGACATAACAACCAAAGCGTGGACATAGTTTAGTTCCGAGTCCCAATAGAGCAGATGTAAAAAGACGTTTTTGAGACAATTATGGAAATTTGACTAGGGTCTAAATACCAAAGACTTGTTCATTTTGTTGGGTGTGATGCTGCTGGGGCATCATCCTGTAAGATGTCCCCACTGTTTAGAACTATAGAGTGAAATAGGGTACAATGACTTGATGACTGGGATTTGTTTAAAAATACTTCAGCAAAGGGAAAATAGATGAAACAAATGTGACAAAATGTTGGTAATTGTTAAATCTGGGTGATAACTTTTGGGAGGTTTGTTTTGGGGAGGTTTAAACCTTTTTTAAAAATGTTTAAATTTTTTTATAATGCAACTTTTGTATTAGAAGAAGTGCCTAACTTCATTTTGTTTTGTTTTTGTTTTTGAGGCAGAGTTTCGCTCTTGTTGCCCAGGCTGGAACGCAATGGCGCGATCTTGGTTCACTGCAACCTCCACCTCCTGGGTTCAAGCAATTCTCCTGCCTCGGCCACCTGAGTAGCTAGGATTACAGGTATGTGCTACCACACCTGGCTAATTTTGTATTTTTAGTAGAGATGGGGTTTCTCCATGTTGGTCAGGCTGGTCTCGAACTCCCGACCTCAGGTGATCCACCCACCTCAGCCTCCCAAAGTGCTGGGATTACAGGTGTGAGCCACCACGCCCAGCCAGAAGTGCCTAACTATAAATGAAACTGCCCATAAACTTTTCTTCCTGGAAAAGAAATCACATTTGTTTTTCTTTAATTTTCAATTAATATTTTCTATGTAAAGTCAATTAGAACAAAAGGTTATTTTCCTTATTTGGGCATTACTTCTGTCTTTCCTCAGCCTATTAGAAGTAGCTTTAGAAAAACTTTGACAACTAAACAGCCCTGTGTGGAGAGATTCTATTTATTTAACACACAAAAAGAAATGACCCCAGTAAGAACTGAATCTAGGAAAGAAGGCATCTGAGATAATTTCCTATTCTCCATTTTCCCTAAAACAGAGTTTCACAAAATCTTGGAGGGATTAGTACCCTGAAGTTATATCGTACTCTAAAGAACCTTGTGATATACAAATATTCCTTATTTCACTTCATTGGGTTTTTTTTTTCTTCTTCTTCTTCTTGGACCCTGCTTTTAGAATCTCAGCTGCTACTTAAATCTGTTGTCAAAAACGATCAAAAAAACAACCTGTGGCAGGCCAGATGCAGTGGCTCATGCCTGTGATCCCAGCACTTTGGGAGGCCAAGGCGAGTGGATGGCCTGCTCAGGAGTTTGAGACCAGCCTCTGAGCAACATGGTGAGACCCTGTCTCTACTAAAATACAAAAAGCTTAGCCGGGCATGGTGGCGTGCGCCTGTAGTCCCAGCTACTTGGAAGGCTGAGGCAGGAGAATCGCTTGAACCTGGGAGGCAGAGGTTGCAATGAGCCAAGATTGCGTCACTGCACTCCAGCCTGGGCAATAGAGCAAGACTCTGTCTCCAAAAAGAAACAAAAACAACAACAAAACACCTGTGGCAGAGACAGTAATGCTTAATAAATAATGCATTCGCTCCTTCCATGCTGAGTTCTCCAGTCCGTGGTTCATTCCATGCTTGGCCCCAGGCGTATTCACTCCCACTATGCTCAGTCCCCTTGCAGTTAGAGAGGGACAAAGCCTAGTTTGGGCAAACAGCCTGTGAAGAAAGTGAATGTGTGTTATTTCTAGGATATGGTGGTGAAAGCGCATGTGAATTTTCTAGCCCTCTTCCCCTACCTCTGTGATTATGGAGGAGATGGCTTATTCCGAGAAAAAAAAAAAAACAACACAGGATCAGAGCAGCCTAGATAGCTGAGCCATTGCGTAGAGGACAGGTGCCCTGCAGAGCAACATAGATCTACAGATGACTTAGCACAAGCAAGAAATAAACCTTTGTCTCCTTAGCAACTTATATTTTGCAATTATTTGTTGCTGCAGCATAACTTAGCCTATCCTAACACATGACCGAATATAACAATATGAATAATAACAGGAGAATGATGAATTATTACAAAAACTATGTAACTGCATAGGAATGATTACGATATACTATCAGTTGAAAACAAGTAGAAAATGAAAATATGATTAGAAAGCTAGATGATAATTAAAGGCAGGGCTTTCCCAGTAAAATTTACATAATGGATACAATTGAATGCAAAAGTCTCCTTAAAACGTCTTTGGAAAAAAAATCAGCCAATCAGAATTTCTTATTTACTAGACTCTCAACTGCTAAGATTGAGATGGGGAATAGGGTGGGCTCAGTGGAGCTTAGACCCATGTTCAGGCTTATTCAGATATATGTTGGGTTTTTCTTTCTTTTTAAAAATGTTATTACAAATGAATAGTATCCTGGAGACTCTCAGAAGGCAGGGCAAGAGATTTGCAGTATGTCAGAGAGACTCTGCCAAGGAGGGCAAGATATATAAACATTGGGAGCCAAGGAAACATTGTTTATTGCTGTGATGACTCCCATTCTCCCCCCAGACTGTGCAGGTTAGGATATGTATTTTTCCAAAATGATGTATGATTTAACAGAAAAAAAAAGGATCAACCTAGAAACAGACAAATGAAAGTCAGGAAGGTCCAATTCCCAGAGCTTATTCCTCCAACGCTGCCCACAGGAGAGAAATTGAATCTGGGGGAGAGATGGCTTTAGGTCACTGGAGGTGTTAATAAGGCCTATGTGGAACCTGCCTCTATAAAGCTTCCCTTTGCTCTGACTCTGAACTCAACAAGCAACCCTCTGATACCCATTTAGATATCCTATGTTCCCTAATATTTGAAAGATGCTGTTCAAGATAGTAAACATGACTATTTCTATCTCTGTAAACTAATCCACTGATATGAGGAATGAATGGTCAATGATAGTACATAGTACATGGTCTCCTTCACAATCATTAGAAAATAGATAGTCTGGTATTAGGTCAGTCTCTTGTTTAGAAAGAACCCGTCATTAAGAGGCTGATTGCTCTTGGGTGACACTAATGAGACCATTTTTGGACCTACAAAGCTAAGGATCATACTCTGGACTCTGGTGATGCCAAAGTATTGACACCATGAGAAATCTGATCACAGCTGCTGACTACATTACTGACATCATAGTGGCATACCCGCCATCTGCAACAAAAATTGTATAAAGCAGGCAAAATTGTCAAAATATTACTGAGTTATTAAAACTCTTATAATAAAAATTAAAACCACAAATGTATATACAAATATATGACAACAAAGGAAAACAAGGACAAGAAGTATGCTGGATATTCTCTAATCTTCACCCTTCACCACCTTGTTCAATGCCCTTGGTGGATGACTTTCCCTGGCGACATCAACCATGCTCCCTAGTCCCCAGCTGCTGGTTGGGCACAGTCAATAAGGGGCAATCCAGAAGACTGGAGGGCAGGAGGAGAGAAAGGTCAAGACATCCTATCCTCTCGTCCTCTCACTCTCCCCATGCTGGGCCATGGTTGGGTTTCAAGTATATTCCCCAACTATGGTAGCAAACCCTGTCAGCCATTTCTCTTCTAGCTACGAGCTTTCACAGGGTTTTCATAATAACTCCACCACTTTTCTAATGTAAGCCCAGAGGAACAACAGCTTGGCTTTCTGCTGTCAATGGTCCCTTTATTACACCCTCTTTAATTACATCTTTGAAAATGCCATCTGTTTCCAACCAGAACCCTGTCTTGTACAAGAAGAGAGGATAACAATAAGGTTACTTTGTTCATATTATTTCAAGTATAAGAAATTCAGATATCACACTTATCAGTTTTAGCGGGTACATCTAGGAGACAATGAAAGCAACACAAGATTTGAGTTTTTGAGAGCAAGCCTGTGCCTTGTTTCTTTCCATTCCTGGAGAGTCAGCAGAGAGTAATGTCAATAGCATAGACTCTGGAACCAAGTAGACCAGGTTCAAGTCTTCGCTCTGCCACTGACCTTAGGCATGTTATTTAACCCAGTTTCCATGTCTGTAAAATGGAGATAATAATAGAATTGAAGGGGTTAATACATAATGCACTTTGAATAATGCTGTGGGTATGTTTGCTGTTGTTTTCCCCAGCACCAATACAGTATCTAGTCATAGGTGCTCCACAAATTCTTAATTATCACTAAATTCTATTGGACATAAGGCACATGAAATAAAGATAATTAATTTCTTTATTATGCTTATCCCCAGAAACTCCTGAAAGTACTAAATATAGGAATAAAAGAAGCAATTGCTCTTTGGTTAGGGCCAGTAGACTTTTGGTTAATGGACTTGCAGAATGCAAGTCACATTGGCATTAGAAGAAAAATTTTTAAAGGAGAAAGTATGTCTTACCATGAAAGTCTCTGTTTAATAGGAGTCTCTGGAGCATCTTAGCCAATTATGAGTTTTATACTGAAAAAAACAGATGTTTCCTTCCTTCCTGATCTATCATCCATAGCCCTACTGTGTCTTTTAGTTCACAGAAGTTAAAAGGAATTATCGTCTGTTGTCATTGTGTTTTTAAGAACTCGTGAAAATAGACTCCAGTCTTCTCCCCCTCTCTACCCTTTCCCTCTCATTTTTCCCCATCTGTATAGTCTAAGGTAACCCTAATTTCCAGTTTATCTTTCCCAGGGGATTTGAACATACCACCTTTATAATTCTAATATCAAACAGAAAAAAAACCCTAATATTATCTATATGGACCCCCAATTCCATGAAAATCAAATATTTGGTTCAATTTATACCACAGAAATACTATATGAAAATATTGGGGGAGGAGGGGTTATAAAGCAAGTACAGAATGTCAATTTATTTTTGGAATGGAAAAATGTACCTGAAATTCTATTAAAAATGGTCATCAAGTTTTAAAGCTTTACTTTTCTTTATTCAAGTACTCAAAATAATGAGAAAGATAAAGGGGGTTCTTAAGTGGAAATCATATACAAATAAAAATTACATATAATTTGGCAGTGTAGGATATTTGTGTTGTATATAATCTCTACACACAAACTGTATAATCAAACTATTTATTCTTTTGTATTCCATGAAGCTAATCCTTCTCCAGGTAAAGTACAGCCATCCAAGTGTGGACAATTTCCAGGCTGTAACTCTGCTAACAACCTTTCATGAAAATTGGCAAGATTTATACCCATCTAGTTCAGTGTCATCATTGACCTAATTCTTGCAGCCAGTAGCAATCATTCTTTAAATTTCATAATCTTATTATATATATATATATATATGTATATCCATAGAACAACTTTTATTGTTTGCTGTTTGTCTATTAATGCTATTTACATGGTTTTATCAATCATTTCCACTGTAGTTGCTTCTTCTTATAATAACTTTGATCTTTTTTGGATCTGAGTACATAGTTGAGTGATATACTTCCAAGTTCATGGTATGCAATCATTATGATTCCCTGAAAGGACTGTCTCTTGTTTTATTTTATAGATCATTTTTCTCCTTGAAAACAAAAAATTTGTCCCATTCCCAATTTCTTTTCTCATAGGCCCACTCTCTACTTTTAAAATATATTTTATAATGAGACATTTGTATAAAAGAATATATGCTAATATTCTATATGTTTATGTGTTTTTAAATTCCATAAACGGCATTGGATTATAGGTCTCACTCAGCTCCATTCTTTGTTTTTTCCTCCTTTGAGACAGAGTCTTTCTGTGTAGCCCAGACTGTGGTGCAGGGGCATGACCACAGCTCACTGCAGCCTCGGCATCCCAAGCTCAAGTGATCCTCCCACTTCAGCCTCCCAAGTAGATGGGACCATAGGTGTGTGCACCATGCCTGATTAATTTTTGAATTTTTTTGTAGAAATAGGGTCCTACTATGTTGTTGGGGCTAGTCTCGAACTCCTGGGCTCAAGCAATCCTCCCACCTCAGCCTCCCAAAGTGCTGGGATTATGGACTTGAGCTACCATACCTGGCCCTTCTGTTCTTTTTTCACTCAGTTTGATTTTTAAGATCTACCTATGTAGCTATATATATACTTTATCATTTTTAACTGCTACCTCATATTTTTAGTATGCATCCACCCTATTTTACCTCTCCATTCTTCCTCCATTCTACAAAATGGACATGTACGTTGACTCTAATTCCCTGTATCATGGACAATTCTGTAATAAACATCCTCTATATATCCCCTTATGTATCTATGCAAGAGTTTCTCTTGGGTAGATCCGAGACTGGAATGTAGGATCACTATGCATATTTAATCTCACTAAGAAGTGCCAGAATGTTCTGTACTACTTTATATTCTCACAGGGAGTACCTGAAAGTTTCTGTTTCTCCACATTCTCACCAACGTTTGATGTTATCCTGCTTTCTACTTTTTGCAAATTTAATGAGTATAAAGTGATATCTTATTGTTTAATTTGCATTTCTCTGATCACTAGTGAGGTTGTCTCTTTTACTTTTAGGGGACTTCAGAAAAGGAAAAAACCCAAATGGCTATTCAAATCCTTTTCCTATTTTCTCTTTGGTTTTCTTGTCTTTGTTTTGTTAATTTTCTCTTCTTATATGTTTAGATATTAACTCCTTGAGAGTTTTGGATATTACAAATATCTTCACCCAATCAGTTGTCTATTAACTTTGTGATGTCCTTCATGGAACAGTTGATAAGTTCAATTCTATCAACATTTACCCTACAGTGTTTTTGAGCTCTTGTTTTAAAAGACTTGTATTCCAAAAAATACAAAAATATTATCCTATGCTTTCAACTATTAGCTCTGCACCAGGACTCAGCTACGTTTATTATTCTATCTTAATTTCTCAGCTTCACTGACTTCCCTTCTACTTCTGTGGCTTTTCTGGGGTTGGATTTAAGTAAGGAGGCAATTTTTCTGGTTATTTTGCTGTCTTTATTGAAATGGAAAGGGGAAATCTTTTGTAAGTTTAAATGCAGAATAAAACCTATTTTATAGATCTAAATCTGGCAAAAGTTTGTCCATATTCCTTGAGAATGGGCTGGTTATTAAACACAAGTCCAGCCACAAAGAGTCCTGTTAATACTATTTGCAAAAATAAAGCTACCTTCAGGGACATTCAATATAATTAGGAATGCTGCCATTAATAGATATAGCAAACCCATTACTAAAAATGCCCTACTAAAATCTCATAAGAAAACCTTTGAGAATGAACATGAGAAGAGGCTCCCCCTGTGACCCTCCATGAAAAGCAAGAGAAACAAGGGAACTAGAGCTCCCGGGTTACACGGTTTCCCCACATAGTGTAGTGTAGGTAGGTGGGAGCTGAATTGTGGTTAGTCATTAGCTGGAAGGTGGATCAAAAAAGAGTGAGAGTGAAGAAGAAATTGAACAGGCCTCACCAGCAAGATGGTGAGCAAAACATGGATATAAAATAGAGCAGGAGAGAGATTTTAGTGGCTAAGCAGATGTAGACTTTCAGAGAATGGAAAGAATATTTAGAGAGACAAACTAGAAGGCCTGTATTTGGTATGCTGCATAAAATCCCACATTAAAGGTCTATATTATTCCTCAAGACACCTGGAGTCATATTTGTGTTTTCATTTCCTATGACTCTGTGCAGAGGCTAGGCCACTGGGCCTTGGCTTTTATTCAGAACATGGGTAAATAAATCCTCCGTCCAGGTGCAAATTAGTTTTATTCTCTCTGCTTTTCTTACTCATTGAGTCCTGAGTATCTCATGTGTATCCTTTAACATAGCATTTGTCAAAGTAGGGTTAGCAATTATAAGGGTGTTCTATAGTCAAATAAGTTTGGGATATGCAGGATTGTACAGTTCTAACATGAGTTCTCTGCAGGATTTCTTGGAGCCTTTAATATGCAAATGTGTGCTATGATTCCTCAAGAAAGAGACATGGTATTGTCACCAGTGGCAAATCTGTATGGGCTGCAGCAATTGGATCCTTGCCTCCTTGGAGGAAAGAATTTGACCGAGGGGCAGAAGTTGGTTTAAGGCAGAGGGAGAGACTGAGGCAAGTTTTAGAACAGGAGTCAATGTTTATTAAGTTTTAGAACAGGAACGAAAGGAAATAAAGTACACTTGGAAGAAGACCAAGTGGGCAACTTGAGAGATCCATGTGCCCTGTTCAGCCCTTGACTTGGGGTTTTTTATACATTGGAATGGTTTCCAGGTTTCCGTTTCTCCTCCCTTGATTTTTCCCTTGGGGAGGGTTGTCTGCATGTGCAGTGGCCTGCCAGCACTTGGGAGGGGCCGCATGCACAGTGTGTTTACTGAAGCTGTGCACATGCTCACTTGAGGCATTCTTCCCTTACCAGCGGGGCATTCCTAGAGGAAGGACGTATACTGGTTAAACTCCGCCATTTTGCCTCTTAGTGCGCATGCTTGAACCTGCTCGACCCTGCTCGCCCAACTCCTGAGATCTGATTATGAAGCTGCTAATCACCACCTTCAGGTGTTTTCTATCTATTGGGCAACTGCCTTACCCCTGGAGCTGGCTGCAACCAATTATTATTTTAGAGAGACTGTTAACAACCGCCTGACCGTCACCTGATGGTCGCCTGACATTCCTGATGGGGGCCCTCTTCTGCTTTGCTCATGTGTGCCTAGCTACCTGCTCTAACAATATGCTACACTTCTCAAATTTGACCACAAAATCCTTTTACTTGGGGCATCTCAGGATACTAATATTCCATGGAGCAAACTCTAGGAAATATCCTGATGGATTGCCTAGCTTTGAGTTAGAATGGGGACTTAACAGATATGGTCAAGGACAATATTTTTTGCAGTTTTTCTGAAACAGCATCTTGCAAGATGCATTCTTTATAATATTACAGCAATTGCTTTATTCATGAATGTATCTGTGTCATTTCTGTCCATATGCATGAGTAAATCCAACTAAGTAGTTTATTCTAAAACCTCTTGTATTGTTCTCCCTTTGTGACACTTCATGTGGTTAGTCTTGTTTTCCTAAGAGCATGTATCCTCCACAGGGTAAGAATCATGCCTATACCTTTCCTGAATAATGCCATGACACATGGTACAGTGCTAGATGCAAAATCAAGATCCAATAATTGCCACTTGATTGGAAAAACACAGCAGAAGCAGACTTTTATAAACTTCCCTTATATTTGGATTTGATAACATGACGTCTAAGTATTTTTATGCTTTAATTATCACCCTGTGCCCTTTTTTCTCTTTCCTTTTTTAGCACTAATTATTCCCCGAAAGGAAAATGGGGAAAATAAATCCAAGCAAAGCAGCCCTGAAAACTTTTTTGTTTGTTCCAATTTTAAGGATATATCATTGACTAACGACTCAAAACTATGTCAACTAGTCTTTTACTTGATTTTCACCCAGTTTATTCATTAGTTGACCAACATTTTTGCTCCTACTCTTTCATGGCTGTGTTTTTCTTAAATGCAAAACACAGTATTTTTTAGAACTTTTCTTTGCTTTTCAAGTCAGGAAAAATTTCCCTACCATCTCATTCCAAAAGCACTTGGCAGGTAAACTCTGTTATATCCTTATGTATGAAGGTCCTTAGCTAAGTATAATGGCATTTTGCCAAGTAAACAATTTACAGTCTATTATTTCCACTGGAAAGCCCCCTTTCAAATTGAAGAATTTCACAATAAAAAAAAAAGGCCACTGGTCAGAGAACCCCCAAGTTGTTCCTAGCATTGGTATTTGGGGTTTACAACTTAATGGGGTTGCATTCATATGGTCAGGTTGATACCAACACATCAAATTTACAATAGAAATTTTAGGACAAAGTAGTTCTGTCAACAGTACCATTGTTCCCCCTTCCCTTGTCTTCCCCATCTCCTTCATCTTTAAAATTATTGACCCCTCTGTGTGGACCTCTCCAGACTCCACCCTTGCTATCCTCTCGGCTTTATCCACACCCCTGAACTTTTATCATTGCTTCTTCTTATCAACACTGCTTGCTGGCTTCTTTCAAGATTTCTTTCCAAACTCCATTAACTGCTACATACTTCTTCTTTCTTCTCAAATCTCTCCATTAGTGGATTTCCCTTCTCCCAACCTAAAACCAAGCCAAGAGATGTGGTTGGCATACTTTTCACTGAAGCTTCCAGACCTTAGTTCCAATACGTCTTATCAAGAATCCCATTTTCTCTGCCCATACAGAATTCTCTCGACATTTCTACAGTTGCCATCCATTAGCCTCCAGGGCCATTCCTCACCCTCCTAAGTGTCAAGCTTGCTGTTTTCATTTCTATCACATTCCCTTCCACCCTGTTGTTGGAGCACAATATCAAAGCTGGCCATCCATCTAACATCCTGTCGTCCCAACTTCAGACCTTCCCTCTTCTCTGACTTTCTAATCCACTTCCCCTGGATGCCTTCCCAACACACACACACACACACACACACACACACACACACACAGTCATGCCGTACAAGATCTCAGACCTATTCAACACTCAATATAAAGCAGTATGTTTGTGTTTTGATTTGCCTTACCCCCAATGATATTTATGTTGAGCATATTGAATGCTTATCCTATATTGAGTGTTGAATAGGTCTAAGATCTTGTAATGATCAATCAAACAAAGTGGAGTGAGTAGGAGTGACACTATAAACTGGCTTAATGTTTAGTTTCATACAACTGCCTTTGACACCATTGAGCTTGTTCAGTCTTCCCCATCCATGAATGAAATTTCAGGCAGTTCTCATGGTTTTTCTAATTACTCTCAGGTGTTAATAAGTATTTAGCTTTGGTTTTGTAAACAGTTCACTTACATTAAATCAAAACTTCACTATCTCAGTCCATTCAAGCATTCGCTTCCCCCACAGTTTGGGCTACTTCTCCCTACCTCCCCCTCCTGTTACTGGCTAATTAGCCACTCATTCTGGCCCCCAGGGAAGGTGAAGGGCGTGAAAGGAGAAGATTCACAGAAAAGTAGAAGTCTCATAACACTAGTGCCAGTGAAATCTCTCTGTTGGATGCCCAAATTCTGGCTTTTCTTCTCTTTAGTTCTTCTGTGGGTTTGTAGGGGTTCTGTCAACATTCCTTTTGTGATGTCTTCTCCTGATGGCTATGAATGACACAGATCTCAGTCCCTGGCATCTGGTGGTCTCTGTCTGACCTCCTCACCCTTCCCAGCAGGCCTGTTTTGCAAAGTCCCTTTAAGACAACTAAAGAACAGCTACTATAACACAACAATAAAAAGATAACCCAATTTAAAAACAGACAAAGGGATTTGAATAAGTTTCTCCAAAGAATATATACAAATGGCCAATAAGCACATGAAAAGATGTTCAACATAAATATCACTGGGGTAATGCAAATCAAAAACACAGATACCACTTTATATCCACTAGGATGGCTATCATTTAAAAAAGGCAGTAACAAGTGTTGGCAAAGATATGGAGAACTTAGAACTTAGCTGCATTCCCATTGTTGGTGGAAGTGTGTAATAGTATGGTAGCTTTGGAAACCATCTGGCAGTTCCTCAAAAGGATAAAGATAGAGTTAGATATGACTATGTTTCATTCATCCCCAGCAATTTCACTCCCAGGTATATGCCCAAGAGAAATGAAACAGATGTTCAAACAACAATTTGTGACACATATGTTCATAGCAGCATTATTTATAGTAGTCAGAAAGTAGAAACAACTCAAATGTCCCCTAGCTGGGTAAACAAAATGTGGTATAGCCATACAATTGTATATCCGATACAATGGAATGTTATTCAACTACAAAAAGTAGAGACACTGATTCATAACATGTACAAACTTTGGAAACATTATGCTATCTGAAAGAAGCCAGATCAAAAAAGGCAATATATTTTCTAATTCCATTTATATGAAATGCTCAGAATAGGCAAATTTGTTGAGATAGAAAGTAGATTAGTGAAAATTTTCTCCCATTTTGTAGGTTGCCTGTTCACTCTGATGGTAGTTTCTTTTGCTGTGCAGAAGCTCCTTAGTTTAATTGGATCCCATTTGTCAATTTTGGCTTTTGTTGCCATTGCTTTTGGTGTTTCAGACATGAAGTCCTTGCCCACGCCTATGTCCTGAATGGTAATGCCTAGGTTTTCTTCTAGGGTTTTTATGGTTTTAGGTCTAACGTTTAAGTCTTTAATCCATCTTGAATTAATTTTTGTATAAGGTGTAAGGAAGGGTTCCAGTTTCAGCTTTCTGCATATGGCTAGCCAGTTTTCCCAGCACCATTTATTAAATAGGGAATCCTTTCCCCATTGCTTGTTTTTCTCAGGTTTGTCAAAGATCAGATAGTTGTAGATATGCAGCGTTCTTTCTGAGGGCTCTGTTCTGTTCCATTGATCTATATCTCTGTTTTGGTACCAGTACTATGCTGTTTTGGTTACTGTAGCCTTGTAGTATAGTTTGAAGTCAGGTAGCATGATGCCTCCAGCTTTGTTCTTTTGGCTTAGGATTGACTTGGCGATGCAGGCTCTTTTTTGGTTCCATATGAATGTTAAAGTAGTTTTTTCCAATTTGTGAAGAAAGTCATTGGTAGCTTGATGGGGATGGCATTGAATCTATAAATTACCTTGGGCAGTATGGCCATTTTCACGATATTGATTCTTCCTACCCATGAGCATGGAATGTTCTTCCATTTCTTTGTATCCTCTTTTATTTCACTGAGCAGTGGTTTGTAGTTCTCCTTGAAGAGGTCCTTCACGTCCCTTGTAAGTTGGATTCCTAGGTATTTTATTCTCTTTGAAGCAGTTGTGAATGGGAGTTCACTCATGATTTGGCTCTCTGTTTGTCTGTTATTGGTGTATAAGAAAATTTTTGCAACCTACTCATCTGACAAAGGGCTAATATCCAGAATCTGCAATGAACTCAAACAAATTTACAAGAAAAAAACAACAACCCCATCAAAAAGTGGACGAAGGACATGAACAGACACTTCCCAAAAGAAGACGTTTATGCAGCCAAAAAACACATGAAAAAATGCTCACCATCACTGGCCATCAGAGAAATGCAAATCAAAACCACAATGAGATACCATCTCACACCAGTTAGAATGACAGTCATTAAAAAGTCAGGAAACAACAGGTGCTGGAGAGGATGTGGAGAAATAGGAACACTTTTACACTCTTGGTGGGACTATAAACTAGTTCAACCATTGTCAAAGTCAGTGTGGCGATTCCTCAGGGATCTAGAACTAGAAATACCATTTGACCCAGCCATCCCATTACTGGGTATATACCCAAAGGACTATAAATCATGCTGCTATAAAGACACACGCACACGTATGTTTATTGTGGCACTATTCACAATAGCAAAGACTTGGAACCAACCCAAATGTCCATCAATGATAGACTGGATTAAGAAAATGTGGCACATATATACCATGGAATACTATGCAGCCATAAAAATGATGAGTTCATGTCCTTTGTAGGGACATGGATGAAACTGGAAATCATCATTCTCAGTAAACTATCACAAGGACAAAAAACCAAACACCGCATGTTCTCACTCATAGGTGGGAATTGAACAATGAGAACACATGGACACAGGAAGGGGAACATCACACTCTGGGGACTGTTCTGGGGTGGGGGGAGGGGGGAGGGATAGCATTAGGAGATATACCTAATGCTAAATGATGAGTTAATGGGTGCAGCACACCAGCATGGCACATGTATACATATGTAACTAACCTGCACATTGTGCACATGTACCCTAAAACTTAAAGTATAATAATAATAAAATAAAATAAAATAAAAAATAAAGTTTCTAACCAATAAAAAAAAAAAAAGATTAGTGGTTACAGAGGGCTGATTAGTGAAAGAAGTAGGAAATGACTAATGGGTACAGGGTCTCTTTGGGGGAGATGGAAAGCTCTACAATTAGATAATGATGATAGCCACACAACCCTGAGTCTACTAAAATCCACTGAGGTATGCACTTTCAAAGGGTGAATATCATGGTACATAAGTTATATCCCAATAAAGCTGTGAAGAATGAGGAGAGGAAGGAAGGCAAGGAGGAGGAGAACAGTTACTACATCAGGTCCATGTCACTGCCACTGTGGCCCTCTTTCCCTACTCTAACCAGCCACCGCTAAAGAGGCTTTATTTTTTTCAGGAACCAGTCCTTGTGTCATCCAAATTTCAGAAAAGCATGCAATATAAACTCAAAGTGATTCTTTTCAAGTCTTCCTCACTTGTCTTCAGTTTGGGGATGGGGGAACACATCTCCCTACATTCCCCCACAGAGATGAACTACACTAATTCTCCAAAGGAATCCTTACTGTGTCTGAGAAATCATTTATTCTTAGCCTCCTCTTAAGCTGATGATGAATTCGTGGGAGAATTGGATTGGAACCACCCTCTTTACAAATCCTTCATAGATAGTGTAAAGCTTGGCTAAACCAGGGCTCAGTAAACTTTTTGTATAAAGAGGCAGATGGTAAAGATTTTAGTCTTTGTGGTCCATATAGTCTCTGCTGCAACTACTCAATTCTGCCATTGTAGTATGAAAGCAATTAGCGAGAAAACAAATGAATAAGCTCAGCTGTGGTCCAATAAAAGTTTAATTACTAAAACAAATGATAACTGAATTGGGTCCATGGGCCTCTTTAGCTTGCTTGCTCTAGAGTCACTTGGAGGAGTTTAGGCAGTGAAGGCGAGGGTACTTGGCACTTTTTGTTTCAACTGGAAGAGCCCCTTTTAACATTCTGTTAGAGTATCAGGTAATGAAAATCCTCTCTCCAACCAAACTCTCCCGTCCAGCACTCCAAAAGTTCTCACCAACCCGGAGCTCCTCCTTACTCTCATACCCTCCTGTTCACCTGATTAGTTAACTGTTTTAATTTCAGTCATTTCCTCACACCCTGGACCACAGCTCAGCTTGGCCATGCCTTTTTCCTAGATTCACTTACCTCCTGACCTTCTCCAGGCTTCCCAACAATCAGAAAATCTAGATATGTGGGACTTTTTCTGCTCCTGGACTGCCAGGAGGTACCAGGGTAATCTCACAATCATAGTAAGTTGTTTGACTGTACAGTTAACCCTCAGCAGGCTTTATTCATCCAGCATTGACTTCTTAGCCAACTTTGGCCAATCGAAAGCTTTTCATATCCAATCAAACCTCTAATTATTTTTCTGTAACTTTCAACCAGTACTCTTAACCTCTGTTTTGCAGAGATGGTAAAGACCACTTTAATAAACTCTCCAACTTAAAAGTGCTCTACATCTTAATCTATACTTGTATAATCTATTACAGTAGCCACCAGCTACATGTAGCTATTAAGAACTTGCAAAATGTCTAGTGTTAACTAAGGAAGTAAATTTTTAAAATTTTACTTAATTCTAGTTCATTTAAATGTAAAAACTTAAGCAGAATAAAACACTTTCTGCTAAACACAACTTTTTTGTTTTCCTTTGACTGCTTCTTCATCTTAATCATTAAAAATTTAGTATCCAAATTAAGATATGCTTTAAATGTAAAATATGCACTGAATTTCAAAGACTTAGAGAAAAATAAAATATTTCATTAATATTTTTATATTGATTACCTGTCAAAATAATATTTTCAATATATTAACCTATATATTTGAAAATTAGTCTCACCTGTTTCCTCTTTTTCATGTGGCTACTAGAAAATTTAAAATTACATATATGGCTCACATTATATTTCTGTTGGACAGTGCTGGTCTATACTCTCCTCAATTCTTCCTGTATCAGAATAAGGAACCTTATTTTTTTTTCTTCAGTGCCATCTCATACAGAATTTATGAATCCTGAGTCCATTTATCTTTTAGAATGCCAGATAAAATTTATTTTCCCAATTATCCCAAGCCATTCTCTTTCTAGTTCATTTTTTATTAACCAAATATCAGGGCAGAACAAAGGATGTGTGGTAGCAAGTCCTCCTAAGATTTCCAGGAGGCATGAAGGAAATGATTCAAAGTCACTTTAGGTATCTCAAATCTAAGGGGTGAAACCCCAAAAGGAATTTCTTCCTTACCCAGGAAATTAGAGACCAAGAATAGAATAACGCATTCCCAGAGAAAAAATAGAGGATACTCAACAGATTTGCATTAGCACCGCTGCTAGTTATATAAGTAATATAAGGAGTTTGATCTGAAATTGGATACAGACTAGGTTCCTAAAAACAGTCTAAGAAAGTCTGCTAAGTCGGAATTTGGGAAATGAGGCTACATGAAATTTCAGTGAAGACAAACAACTATTCATGTTGTGGGGAGGAGGGAATTTTGCTCTTTGTTGTTGTTAATACTATTTTATTGATTCTGCATAATTGCTAACAATAAAAAGGAAAGGAGGAATTATAAGTGCGTCTCCGCCTTTAAAGAGTTAGCGTGAAAGGAAATTATGTTTCTCTCTTCCTGAGCCTCACTGGGAGCTAAACCCAGCTTCCAAGTGGAAGTGGAGGCCAACAGTTCAAATCCCTGGAATTTCCAGGAAAAAAACAAAACAAAAACAAAAAAACGCCAACCATTTCAGAGGCCCAGCTTGGTAATTGCGAGTTCTTTATTCCTTGACAAAGAAAGAATAGGTATGAGGAATCCATATTTTACAATCATTATCTCCATGTTTTTTTAAAACAAGCACCAGCAACTTATTTCACCTCTGAGTTTCATCTTTTTCATCTTTGAATGTACTTGAGTGGGGAAAAATTCCTGTATTGATCTATGGTTTCAACCTATAGTTACTGATAAACTTTTTGTATGGGGAGAGCTTGTTGGTAGCCTGTGTTTCGAATTTGAGATCTCTCTGTGTAGACCTTTTTTGGTATTTCTGAGTAGAGATGAGAGAGAAAGAAAGAGTTTGTGTGTGAACACTTGTGCATGTGTGCATACCTCTGTATGACTGGTGCAGAAAGTAATGCCGGAATAAAATTAAAACAAAACTGGAATTTCAGAGTAATTTGAGTTCCTCCCCAAAATGGGTGAATCTGACTTTCTTCCAGTATGGAAAAGGAGGAAAGGGGTAACTTTACACGGGAAAAATCTGATAAGATCTATTTGGGGCAGGTGGTCAAGGTCAATATCAATAGTGGTAAATAATGTTCAGAGTATGTACCCATGATGTGATGCGATGAAAACTGCCCTTTTCTTCTGTGATCTTCCTTCCAAAAACCCATAACGCCAGGATAATCATGAGAAAAACCCCAAATGACGCACATTCTAAACATGCCTAACCCTATTCCTCAAAACTGTAAAGATCAAAAACAAAGTTTAATAAATTGTCACAGCCAAAAGGAGCCTAAGCAGATAAGACAACTACATATAATGTGGTGTCATGAATGGGATCCTGGACCAGAAAAACATGGCTTAGGTTTTTTTTTAAAAAAAAAAAAAACGAAATCTGAATACATTATGGATTTCAGCTAATAATAATGTGTCAATTTTGGTTCATTAATGAATATATCATACTAACATAACATATTTATAATAGGGAAACTGGTTATGGGGTATATGGGAACTATATGTACTAACATTGTCCTAAAACTAAAAGTTTATTAAAAATAAGAATATTGCTTGTTGCTCTAGTGCAGGCTCTTAATATTTTATTAAAGAAAATGATGATAAATGACTTGTTATTCACCTTGTAATAATATCCTTGAGTCCATGCCATGGAAGTAACTTATAAGTAAGATCATTTTAGGATAAGTTTCTTTTAGTACATTACATTTCTCTTAGTAAGTAAAGGCCCCAAATAGTATCCCTCTCCCCAGGGTTTCACAGTTGAGTGTGAAACCCTGGGACACACTGAACTGGAACAGATAATAGCTTCATCCTGGCCCACTGTATTGCCTGCGCATTGTGGCACTGGCTGAACTCACTGTTATTTAATGCTTCTAACACTTGGATTTTCTCGGAAAAAAATCTTTCTCAACATAATGAAAATACCACAAAACTTCAAACCCTGAGTAGCAATAGTCAACTCAATAACCCAATCTGGTCCCAGTTGCAAAGTGAACCCATTTGAAGACAAGCTTGTAGACATATAAAGTGCCTGCTTAATATGCTAACCACATTTTTCTGTTCATTTTTTTTCCTCAGTGTGGGTAACAAAGTTATAAGTCAATTAATACTGGTTTCGAATTTGAAAGTAAAATCTCTAACTTGCTTCAATTACTTCTTTGATTTGAAAGCTAGCTGTTTCAAAAGATGTTGCAAATTGAATAATACGTTAATATGCTTTCACAGATGATTGCCTTCAGGGAGAGTTTATCATTAGGAGTGTGTGCAATTTTTTAGTTAGAACACAAAAATGTGGTAACAAGAAAAACAGATCATTCATGCTACCCATTTAATAAATATGGAACTAACATTTGTCATGTCCCAGGCCTTATGCTGAACACTGGGAATATAGTAGGAGACAAAATAGATAAAGGGTCTGTCCTCTTGGTGCAGGATTACATTAATTGAGTGAATTTATGTCAGATTATATAACCGATTTGACTGAGCAGTCTCAACAACTTGGGAATAAACATAGAGCTATTTTATTTTTCCAGTAAATGTTTTCAACTCTGCTCTGTTAATCCTCCATCTCACTGGATAGCAGGATCCCTAATGTGATCTCAGTCCTAGTCTATAACTTGCTGTCCCTTTCCCAGTTATTAAAACATAATGTCTGTGCTTAAGACTCAGTTCTGTTTATTTTAAAACTTGAATCACTTGATCAAGGCTCCCCTTTCCTCCCATACAATTAGACTTAGCTTAGGGGAGTACAAATGGAGTATGGTGGCTCTTTCACACCACACCCTCCTTTCCTGCAGTTTTCGTCCTCCTAATTCCAACTCAGAAGGGTGAGAAAAGAGGTTGTCTGGTTATGGGACAGTCCAGGCAATGCTGATGTTCCCTTTCTCGTGGTAATCGTCACTGATGAAGCCATGATAGACCCAGTAATAGACATGGTGTGTGGAGCCAGTGCCCTAACCGGCTCATTAATGAGGTATTTATCCCAAGTAGCTTCCCTAGGATTTGGCAGTCTCTTGAGAAACTCAGCCACATCTTCCAGCTTGGTTCCTCGTACTATATTCCTCTGATGTGCATACCCTTTTTCTCCACACTGGAACAGCAAACCTATGACCCCAAATCTCAACTATGCTCTGTGGTTCCAATTCTGGAGTGTATGTATGAGCATAGGCTAGATCCATCTTCTGTACCTATTTGGAAACACACATTTCCTACCTGGCCTGGCATTGCCACACACTGTCTCAGACCACTTTCCTGATATTTCCCCTCCTCAGGTAAAAGCGAATCATCAAGCCCAGTGGCAGCAAGTATATCCCACTAGGAAAGGAGATACTAGTCTCCAGACACATTCTTATTTACCAGTACCTATCTTGCTCACCACGCCCCACTTCTTTGGCTTACCCCTTCTCTGTAGAGAAATCAGAAGAGAGAACTATTTCATGATGCTGCCCTCAATGGCCACATGGTGTATTAGCCAACTATGCAGTGGCCCATTCCCCCGCATGTGAGATGCCTGAAACTAGCAGGCCTCCAGAAAGGAGACCTGAGAAATTACAGGTGAAATGCGTGTGGGAAATAGACCTGGAGCAATCCAGATGCATAGTGTCTGTTTTGTAGGATCGATTAAAGTTGAACATAGGCCTACTCTATGACTCAGCAATTCTTTTTTCTAATTGTAAATTGACAATTTATAATTGTATAAATGTATGTAATTTGTATAATATAACCAATGGGACACAAAATGATGCAAAACAATGTAGAATAATTAATATAGTTAAATATTTATCATCTCAAATTCTTAATATTTTTTGTGGTGAGAACATTTCAAATTTACTCTTAGCAATTTCAAAATGTAAAATACTGTAACTATATCCATCATGCTGTGCAATAGATCTTCAAAAAGTAATTCCTCTTGTCTGAGATTTTGTACCCTTTGACCAACATCTCCCCATTCTCCCCATGCCCCAGCCTTTGTACCACAGAACCATATTATCATATTCTACTCTCTGCTTCTATTAGTTCAATTATTTTAGATTCTACCTATAACTAAGATCATGCAGTATATGTCTTTCTGTGCCTGAATTATTTCACTTAGAATAATGGCCTCCAATTACATTCATGTTGTCACAAATCACAGCATTTCTTTTCTTTTTTAAGACTGAATATTATTCCATTGTGTATACAGGCGACAGTTTCTTTTCTATTTTTTTCTGAGATAAGGTCTCACTCTTGCCCAGACTGGAGTGCAGTGGCATGATTATAGCTCACTGCAGCCTCAAACTGCTGGGCTCAAGCAATTCTCTTGCCTTGGCTTCCTGAGTAGCTGGGACTTCAGAGGCATGCCATGATGCTGAGCTAATTTTTTGTATTTTATATTTTACATAGACTGGGTCTCGCTCTGTTGCCCAGTCTGGTCTCAAACACCTGGCTTCAAGTGATTCCCCCACCTTGGCCTCCCAAACTGCTGATTACAGGAATGAGCTGCCATGCCCAGCCTACCATGTTTTCTTTATTCATTCATCTGTTGGTAGACGTTTAGGTTGATTCCAAACTTGGCTATTGTAAATAGTACTGCAATGAACATGAGAGTGCAGATGTCTCTTTGACAAACTGATTTCAAACTTTTGGAGCAAATACTCAGAAGTGGGATTGCTGGATTATATGGTAATTTTGTTTTTAAATTTTTTAGGAACCTCCATACTTTTTTCCAAAATGGCTGTACTAATTTACATTCCCAAGAACAGGGTACAAGGGTTCCCTTTCTCCAAGTCCTTGACAACACTTATCTTTCATGTTTTTGATGATAGCCATCCTAGCAGAAGTGAGATCATCTTATTGTGGTTTTAATTTGTATTTCTCTAATAATTAGTAATGTTGAGCACTTTTTCATGAACAGTCATTCCCAGATATACTCAGGCTATTGGTTCCAGGACCTCCTTTAATACCAAAATGTGAGCATACTCAAGTCCCACAGTCAGCCCTGTGGAACCCACAAAATTCACATATAAGTAGAACTGCATAGTTCAAACCAGGATTGTTAAGGATCAGCTGTATCCTGTTGGCCATTTGTATGTCTTCTTTTGAGAAACATATGACCCAACAATTACACTTCTAGGCATATACTCAACAAAAATGAGTATATATGCACCCCCCAAATGGTACAACAGTATTCATAATGACATTTTTCATAATAGCCCAGAACTGGAAATAAATAGTAGAAATGTAGTAGAATGGCTACATACATTGTAGCATTCCCACAAAGGAATACTTTATAGCAAAGAAAAGAAATAAACTCCTGCCATATGCAACATGGGTGAATTTCACAAATACAATATTAAGGAAAAGGAGCCAGAAGCAAGAAAAATACATAATGTATGATTCCATTTATATGAAGTTCAAAAGTAGGCAGCACTACAAGATGGTGCCTGGTGCCAGGATAACAATTCCCCTTGGGGAGGGGGTGTATATAACAGTGGGAGAATGGGTGCTATCAATGTTCTATCTTTTGATCCAAGGTTGTTCATTGAGCTCTATACTTATAATTTATGCAGTTTTATGTGAAGTAGGTGAATTACACTTAAATAGGGTGTTTACTAAGAAATAAGACAAGGTACTTCCTTTAATAAAAAGAAAGTTAGTAGTTACTATATAAAGACTACACCCAAAGAAACCAACTTAAGATATGCAGCTTCAGAATTCAGGGCTAACATATCCCCCAGTGAAACATGACTTTTCATTTAGAGCAAACTTCTACATTATTTCGCTCATTTTCAATTCCAAGTGCTCTTTGCATGTACAAAAATGAAGTGAGAACTGTCGATGTGTTGGCTCCATTAGCAGAAGAACTTTTCAAAGTGTTAAATGATGCCAGTTTTATATCTAAGTCTTCAGATGCTTCAAAGAGAAAGTCAGTTAGGTTAAGTCCAATAATAGCTCATTGTTTTCATCTGCTGTAGCAAATTGAGGTTTGAAGTTCACTCTGACAAAAGTGAAATAGTTCTCATCATTGTGAATGCTATTGTAACTTCAGTTTAAAATGTCAATATTAAAGATAAATTTACTTGGTTTTTGTAGCTGTAATATTTTGAACTAATGTACATAAGTATATGGTAGTTTATTGCGAAGAGTTTTAAAATAGAACTATAAGATAGTTCTATTACAGACCAATGTAACAATGCCAATATGTTACACAGTTAATACATTCAAAAAATTACATAATTTTTATATTTTAACCTCCCTCTTTCAAAGGTGTCCCAGTTAAGTTACATGTTAAATATAAGTTAAGTTATGTGGTCTCCCTATTCATGACAAATAGCTGAATCACCCTTCCTTTCTCTAGCAAGCCATCCCAACACTCCTCCCTTCCCTACTCCAGACAGAATGAATCACTCAAAGCCCTATGATGTGGTAAATCTGCCTGAGGTGGGGGGTGATGGAAAGAACATTCAAACTTCCACAGCTTTGCTTACGCTTTTTTCAATTTGAAATGTACACAGCCTATGTGGGGAACTAGTCCATCAGTTGTGCAGGATAATGAAGCGTAAAAGAGTAGGAATGAGGTGAAGTTGGAGAGCAAAATCTTTCAAAATCTGGCCCCAACCAAAAAGTTGGAAATTTATCCTCTAGTCGATGGAAAAGTCTAAAAAGTTTCCACCAAAGGGAGTGACAAGATCCCATTTACGCCTTTAGGAAGATTGTTCTAAAACTGTAAGGGATAGATTGGCAAGGACAAAGACTAGAAGCAAGATCAGTTGGTTTAACTCAGCAAGTGTCATCTGTGTTTCTGCAAAAAATAAAATTCTTAAGGAAAGAGTAAAAGGGAAAAGAAGAGATTTTTCGAGGTAGAATTAAGAGGATTTGGTGACAGATAGGTAATGGGATTAATGAAAAAGCAAATGTAAATCACTTAGCTTAGGGCCCAGCCCATAGTAGACATCCAATAAATATTCATTTCCCTACCTCTTAAAAGTGCATATACTTTACAACGAGTGTGTTTTTCTGTTCTTTGGTTGCTGGAATAACTATGGCCCATATTCTTTTTTTAACTAAAGAATATATTTTCATCTGGGAAAAAAAAACTTAAATACAATGAAAATTGGAACAACCACTTTGGAGAATTTTTGGTAATATTTGGCAAAAATTGGCAGTTTGAGTAAAGTCAAAGATACTCATACTCCAAGACCCTGCAAGTCCACTTGTGGCTATAACCCATACTGAAACTCTTACATGTATGAGAGTCTTATGCATAAGGATGCTCATTGCAGCATCGTTCATAATTACAGAAAACTGGAACCAATGAAAACATCTATGAAAAGGAAAATGAGTAAATGAGCTGCAGAATATTCATATAATGTAATAGTATACCACACTTACCAGCATGGATAAATCTCGATAACATATTAAGCAACACGAAAAAAAAGTTGCAGAGGGATATAGTATGACACCATTTAAATTAAGTTTAAAAACCTGTTAAAATATTATCTAATAAGGGAAGAGTCTATACAAGAGGGGTACATAGGAGGTCTTAATTGTATGTGACATTTAATTTCTATTTTTCCTTATTGAAACATTTTTATTGTATTCTCTTGTTGGAAGGGGAAGATAGGGACAGATAAGATGAATAGAATATGACATTGACATTTAATTTCTTTGAAAAAAAGTATGGAGTAATGTTAGGATTTAATAGGGGTGCATTTTCTGGTGTTCATGACAAGGTTATTTTTATTCATACATAAAACATTTTGCAATAAAATGAAAAGAATAATGCAGTGGAATAGTCAGATGTCTATTCTCCTCTATGCTTCAGAATAATACTGTGCCCAGTATTTGCTAAAGGCTTCAGGATAGACATTGGGTCACATCTTTAACCTTGAATTATCTCCACAGAAACAGCAACCACCTTGGTGCACTAGACAGAGAGACGGGTGTGGGTGCTCTTTTTGGCTCTAACCTTGAGCAATTCAATAATTGTTTCTGTAACCTTGTGCAATTCATTTCACTCTTGCCCTCAACTCCCTCAAATCCAGAGATCCAATCAATACAGCTAAGGTGACAGCCTGAATCTTACAGCAAATCTTAAAAATAATACCAGGGGTAGCAACCATGTATCACTGTCCCAGAGACTCATGTAAGCATTTTCACTAGGAGGATTAAATGAGACAGTGCATTCATGTTCTGTTGTCCCTAATCTATACATCAGGAAACAGGCTTAAAGAAGTTAACTAACTTGCCAATGACACACAGATAGAGCAGGGTTTTTAACCCAGATGTCACTTTCTGATTCCAAAGCCCATGCACGGTCTTAACCAGACCGACCAGAGGACTCTTGCTACGTCAGATCCTTACTGTTAGTGAGTATCCCTTTTAATGTTCTGACTAGGATGGCCATGTAACTTATCCTGAAAACTGAGATACTTTGAGTGTAAAAGAGGGCACTAATAATTACTCTGGGACCACAGGCATAAACCAGGACTGTCCCAGGCTAACTAGAATACATAGTCACCATAGTAATGAGACTCTGGCAAACACATTCCAGCAGGCTTTTCAGATATATCACACAAGCACAATGGTTTTCTAGTAGTAAACAAGCCGATTGATTTAGATTCCCAGTTTAAGGTTCTGTTAGCACCAGAAGTCCTCTTAACCCAGCTGGCAGAAATAGACGGCACAAGGAGTGCCTTCCAACAGCGTCTGCCCATAGCTGTTGCCCACAGAGGAACACAGCAGCTGCTCCAAAGTCTTTCCAGGGCTTAGCCCTTATCGCCCTATTCACATTCAGGAGCATGGAGTTTCTATTTCCTCCCTTGCTGAAGCATTTTAAAAAATCTGTCTGCAAAGAAGCATTCACTCCTGAAAAACTTTGATATAAGAATGGGACGATGTTGCCCTCTGGTGTTACCAAGGAAGTGGCAAGCAGTTACACAGACTCGGTCAGGGCAAGGGTGAAGGCAAGGGAAAGCAGAACACTAGCTCTTACCAAGCAAGTGTATGAACATGTCTTCCTCCTTAATCCTTACAACAACTTTGCAAAGTCCATCCTTATATTCCTCATTTTTATAGATAAGGAAACTGCTCAGAGAATGAGTACTGTGTTCAAGGTCACACAGCGAGAAAATGTATTGAAATTTGAACCCATATCTATCTAGCATTAAAGTCTATGGTCTTTCCTTATATCATTCTATAGGCCAATATAAAAACTGGGGTCTTCCAATATTCAAAATATATTTATTGAATACCCATTTATGCCAGAAATCGAATATGAGGAAAGACTGACTTATTCCATAAAGAAATTTCAGGTTAGGCTTGGCACGGTGGGTCACACCTGTAATCCCAGCTGTTTGAGAGGCCAAGGCTAGCAGATCACTTGAGGTCAGGAGTTCGAAACCAGCCTGGCCAACATGGCGAAACCCTGTCTCTACTAAAAATACAAAAATTATCCGGGCATGGTGGCGCACACTTGTAATCCCAGCTTCCTAGGAGGCTGAGACATGAGAATCGCTTGAACCCTGGAGGCAGAGGTTGCAGTGAGTGGAGATCATGCCACCGTACTCCAGCCTGGGCAACTCTGTCCAAAAAAAAAAAAAAGAGAAGGAAACCTCAGAGTACTTTAAAATGAACATGTATGAGGGATAGACTAGTCACTCAGTGCCTGTGATTATGTGATCACTTTCACGTGTAATGCCCTCCTACATCTTTGTAATATTTGCCTACATCCTTTGGAAACATTCACTGTTTTCTTCACCAGTCCTGGTCTCTCTCTTGCTTTTGATTCTCCTGCCACTTTCTCGGTAGCAGTTTTCTTAGTCACCTTGTATTACAGTCATGGGTTTATCTAATTCCTCTGTTCATCACCCTTGTATTATATAATAAACTACCTGAGAGCTGAGACGGGTGTTTCACATTTTTAAATTTCAAACCTCCGTAATACCCTTTCACAGTGCTTCACTAAGAATAGACCCTCAAGGTGTTTGCAGAATTTGGACTGCATTAGATATCAGCTACTTGATGAGATTTTAATTCCAAGAGGCTAATTTTTTTTTTCCAACTTGGTAGCATCCCATTGTGTCCTCTTACAGGGCCAATTAGCCATGTTAAACGTCTAATAGCCTGGCAGGATCAGAGCTCTCCCAACTCACATCCCTATACTGGTGAAAGCACAAGACAACAAACCCTGGAACTGGGAAATGGGTTGGTGGTACAGCCTCTCTCTGCATCTCCAGAGTGGAGGCTGTAGGGGCAGTGTTCTGCTATGCTTGTTTCTGTCTCCTTTCATTCCCCCATTCCCCTCTATATTTGGTAGTTATTCTGTTCTACCCTAGCACTTTCTACCCTCTCATTCAACTGCTCCCTTAAATAGAACCTTTCTGCTTTTTCCTTTCCCTAAATGGCTTTCACTGATCCTGACTCTGGCGAGTCCTCTGTTTTCAGGGAAATGTGGCTAACCTCCTGACCTGTAATTCTGCTACACAACAGCTGTCTTCCCACAGGCCATATATTAACCCTGTTTAAGCAACTCTTTAAATTCCTGACATGCTCAGTCAGCAGCAGCATTAGCAGCAGCACCATCTGCTAGGAGTTTAACCCTCTGGCTCCCTGGACTTGAATGGTGGAGGTAGATTAGAAACTCAAGCTTCCACATGTAGCTTGGTAGGTCACACGTTACCTAAATGCTCCTCTGTAATTCCACTGATTCTAAACATTAGCAAAGTAAGTTTTGATATTAAAAAGGAAAAATTCGAGTACATTTATGTTTCAGTGATATACAATAGGAAAATATTAGAAACAACTTAAATATCCAATAAATACAAAATTAAGCCATATAATAGCACAACCAAATCATTTTGAATGGCTTCATAATATTCTGTGGTTTTGACATATATGTGTTAACCTGGAAAAATACTTAAGTGAGAAAAAAACAGAATGTAAGAAAGAATTTACAAGTAGTAACCTTCTTGATGTACTTTTATCCAACCATTTTTTTCCCTACGTATATATTTTTTAAAAGATAGGAAAACAACTGCTATTAGTTTAGAAGACATTTCCAGATATTTATAGTAGTAACAAGTCAATGCCAATATAATACTCTGCTCTAGGTACAGCATGTTAACAACATAAACTCACAGCCAACGGGTAGCCTAAACAATTTTATTGCTTCCACCAGCTCCTGTAACTCTTTCTTCTATTAGCAATTCTTCAATGCCACCCCCATAAAAAATCAACCCTTTTATTTCCCTCTCTTCTGCCCTCTCTTTCTTCCCAAAGTCATCTCAGACTCTTTTCTTGGCACCTCTTTGAGTCACAGATAAGGGGAATAGAACAGCAGAATAGAGCAAATACTTCTTCCATTTTATCTTTTCACCAGGGCTCTCCTCCTTATGTCCCTGAAAGTACACAGGTCACTGTCACTAAAGAAAAACTGGTGGCCCCTGAATACCCAATTCCATTGGAAGGTGACAGTCCTACCACTGTAGTTTCAGACAGGCAAGATCATAATTTTGTATAACAATTGCCTAATTCCAGAAAATGGGCACAAAAATATTGTTTGCTTCCCAAAACCATAATGGAGGTTACTCTCAGGCCTTTGCCATACATGCTAAAAAAAATTTCTTATTTCTTTTTCTGGCATTTATTTTCAGGATATGGTGATAGTTGCTGAGAGCCCACGTGACCTAACACTTGTCCCACCAGACAGCTGAGTATTTTTACTGATGGACACTGGCATCTACTTGGAGGAGCCTCTTTAATATGTATTTAGGCAGCAGGTGTTCAAAACACAGTTCAGTCCTGTTATACAAAGAGCCATTTCCAGTCATTCCATTTGTATTCAGAATGTAATCAGATCAAGGAATAACTCTAGATAATATTAGAGAAAAAGGGAGGACAATTATAGGTTCATAACTCTGCCCATCCACTGTAGCTTGGAATTTGGGCAGAGTACAGAGGAGAGGTGCAGATTCAATTAATTTCTTGATAAGTTTTCCATTTTATGAGTTCCCACACTTGATTATATAGCAATACCCTATTCCCTTATAGCACAAACACACATGTATACCACCATGTCACCATGGATTAAGTTCCTGAATATCTACAAGATGAAAGAAGTTGAATTTGGGAAACTTAAGAGCCTAACGCATAAACAGGAATGAGAGACTGAGATTAGTGGTGAACTTATGTCAGTTCCATAAAATTAATAAAACTATAAAAGAGCACAGTAAATAGACTGTTGATAGCCTTTTGTGCAACTTAAATTAGTAATAATGGGTCTGTACTGAATAAAATGGAGAGGAGAAAGATAGGAGTTCTCAAGTCCTAGTGGTCTTGACTGATCTTTCTTTCCATGGCTCCTCAAACTTTAAACTAGTCTTGATTGGAATCTTTTACTCACCCCACCTAAGAAACACAAGAGGAGGAACAAGACTAATGATGAACGATTCATTTAGTTTCAAAGATAGTAAAATTAGGTGTGCCCAAGAATTTCCCAAGAGGCAGTTAGAAATAGAGAACTAAAAGAGATTAGGAGTGGAGATGGACATTAGGGAGTCATCTAAATAGGAATAATGGATGGAAAAAATGAAAAGGAAAGAAAGCAAGTAGGGCTGATGCTTGAAATAATTCAAGACCAGTGGACAGAGAAAATGAACAAGATATAAATTATTTTTCCTACATTATCTTCAAATCTTCTGAAGTTTCACAGAAGCCAAGAGAACAGAGACTTTTCAAAAGAAATGGATGCTTATCATGGCTGAGCATTATAGAAAGGTAGAGGAAAAAAAGGACCAAGATCATTAATTTGATATCTGGGAATAGACAGTCCATCTCTGGTTTCTGGATTCATTACTCCACTAAAATGCGTCTCTCCAGGTAAAGAGAGTTTAAAGACTAAGTGTATGATGAGGGAAACAAAGGACAAGGGTAGACTCCTCCCTTTCCTTCACTATCAAACTATTTCCCTTCTTTCAAGGTGAGAGGGTAATGGAATCAAACTTTCTGCAGAATAAAAGAGGCTCAATTATGTTAAGAGTTGAGCTGTTGTTCAGTTATGCCAAATAAGTAAATTGGTCCAGATAAGAAACTTAGAAGTTACATTTCTTCTAGCCCTAGTTTATTTATATATATCATACACATACTTGATAAAAACATTTTTTAAACATTAAAGCTTCAAAATAGAATTTCAGAAACCTTCTGTCCATTACTTTTAAACCATCACTGGCCTAACTTTTTTTTCCTTAATGCTATATTATGACCATTTTTCTTTGTCCATAAACACATATTATGCCTGCTTAGGTTTTCCAACATACAGGTATACCTTAATTTACTAAAACAGCCCTGGAGACAGGTCTGTCTCCAAATTCCTTCAGTTATAATTGAACTCTTTGAAACTTTGAAGACATTTTTGATTAATGAATACGAATATAAGTATCTGAATGAAAATGAAAACTGAAGATCCTATAATTCTAAACGGCAGAGTTGGGAGGCTAATTAGTGGTCGTCTAGCTTGATCATCAACAGAAAGCATATTTTCTTCTGTGGTTGTCCAGAAGTAACAGCAAAAAAGTCTCTACGTGGTCAATTTTTAAACAATTCCAATAATTTAGAAACTCTCCCATTTATTATTCTGTGTGACTTTAAGGGAATAAAAGTAAGAACAAAAAGTGGCTATTACAGAAAGACTTATTAATGCCTCTCCCATATAACAATATTAAGTATTTGAAGGGCTGTCATATTTGTCTTTTAATTAATTTAATAAACTTTTATTGAAGACTCTGTGCAAAGATGAACCAAAAAACTGCTCCACCCTCCAAAAATGGGTAGTTGCAAAAACCTTCAGTATCCTCTCACCTCCCTAACTTACCCTATGAATTTCCCAATGGCTGTCTTTTTTTTTTGTACCCCCTTCTCCCCCCCAAAAAAAGTATGCCTGGAGACTGGCCTGCATTAGGATAGTAGAGGAAACATTCATCTTTTGCCTTATTCACATTTAATCTAGTATTCAGTGTCATATAGTTTGTAAGGGGTGAGTTTGCAGACTCAAATGTTTGCAGTAATTAACCAAAGACATCCCCTTAGTACTAATTTACATTATCATGTAAAATGGAGAAACTGGTCATGTGGATATCATTCAAGACTCTTCAGAAAAAATTGCTTGGTCACTTGTGTTGGGGAGAAACCCAATCTGGAGGGTTAAAAGTAGCAGCACATTCTCATGCTGTCAGCCCCTCTAGCAAATCTTTCTTCCTTCCACTGGGAAAAAAGTGGAAGATGTTCCAGGGATCATTGGATCAATGCCTGAATCTAACTTCCTGACCACAGGGTAGAGAATTCACATATTCAAAATATGAAGCCCTTTTTCTCCCCTGAAAGCGTGGTATAGGATGTAAAATATCTAAACTCAAGCTTTCTGAATTTACCTGACTTTCCATAGGTACAGCTCAAAACTATTAAGGGAATAAATAAAAAGTTGGGCAAGTGCATTTTTGGTTTAAAATGGGACTCTTAAAGCAGAAGGGAGTTTCCTTCCCCCTCCCCCACAAAGAATATTTTATAGATGTGAAAATACTAAGAGATTAAAGTTTCAGCAGAAATAAATATCTCAAAGGAGGCACCATACTATTTCCTTTCCATATGTTTAGTACCTCATTTTCACACATCGTTTGTAGTCTCCTAAGTTTAGACAAATCATCTTGGCTATGTAGTTGCAAATCACTAAAGAGAGCCAAGCTCATAGAAGGGAAAATGTATGTTGTTCTTTGGGTTTCTGAATAAGGAAAGTACTTAGGTAGAATCTTATTTAAAAGCTTGCTATTTTAAGTAATTTCATGCCTCTCATAAGATGGTATGTATAATAATTTCACCTATATACTATATAAAAAATAGGTACTAACCCTAATCAGAACTAATGCTAGAACTACACAAGACTTCTCTAGCATTCATGCTGTTACTACTAACAACATACATAATATATATGATATGGCCATATATTTGCAAGCTTCTCTGAAGTACCATATCATCTCTAGGACTCTATCCACAGCACATAGTGTGTACGTAACTGAGAATGGGATGTGCTTCTTGTGCTGGTCACTTGCCTGATTGTTCTCAGATTCATTCTCATCCTTCCCTAATTCTCCTGTATCTGAAGGTCTACATTTCTCAGGCTCCTTTAACAACTGGCTTCTGAATAGGTTTGGCAAATGGGAAGCTTTAATGGATTACTTGAAGAAATACCCTGGAGAAGAGAAGCAGCCAGGGTATTTCTCCCTTTCTCTCTCTGCTTAGTGGCACCTCTGGCAGTGACTGGTGTTGGTTTTTGTTTTGTTTTGTTTTGTTTTGTTTGAGACAGAGTCTCGCTCTGTTGCCCAGGCTGGAGTGCAGTGGCATGATCTTGGCTCACTGCAAGCTCCACCTCCTGGGTTCATGCCATTCTCCTGCCTCAGCCTCCTGAACAGCTGGGACTACAGGTGCCCACCACCACGCCCGGCTAATTTTTTGGATTTTTAGTAGAGACGGGGTTTCACCGTGTTAGCCAGGATGGTCTCAGTTTCCTGACCTCATGATCCGCCTACCTCGGCCTCCCAAAGTGCTGGGATTACAGGCATGAGCCACCGCGCCTGGCCTAGTGACTTTTTTCCATAACAGCAACTCCTTTGGGATAATTCTATGTATTTCCAGATCTCACAAGACAGCCACTGACAAGTTCTAGCTCCTACTAGATGGTTCAGTTTCTGAGCTCTGAGAACACTATGTCTTCCCTTCTACCTCATCAGCCAAAATGGTGGTAGCACTTTCCTGCTTTTCCTAATTTCAGGATTCCTCAATATCTTCTCATTTGGCTTCACAACTCTTCTATTACCTGTGCAACAAGTCCCCTGCACTAAATGTCTTCTGTCTGCTATACGCAGAGTGATTTCTGGTTTTCTGAGGGGCTTCTTACTGATACTCCACACAGAAGTCTAAGACTGTGTTGTCATTTTTGATCATGAATGCAGTGACGACCTCCTTGCAGGCAAGAAATGGGACACTAGCAATTTGTGGTAGGCAGCAATATCATACTTAAACTATAAGCTGCAGTTTCTTGAGGCATAGTACAAGTTGAAGGCAAGACTTTGGTCAAGTAACTATTGCATTTGACTGTTATGATAGTAATAATAATAACAAGAATTATTACATAGGATGGATGTTTCTGACTGCCCTGAAGAGTATGCACAAAGAAAAAGATAAGCCTAAGGCCTTAAATTTTTTAACCCAAAAATCAAGCTATATAGCCACATTCCATACCTCCATCACCATAAGGCAGAAGACTGAGTATCAGGCCCAAGTCTTGATAATGCATCATCAGTTACATGTGTAGTCCTATCAGGTATTTTATGCTGAGGTAAAGGACCTGGTTGGGAAGGAGTGGTACCTGAGACTTTGAAAGGGCAGACAGGGATGAGGTTCTGAATGCTGAATTCCCCTGAGCCTTCCTCTCCAGCAAAAGCAGCTTTCCTTTTGTCAGTTTTTTCAATTTAACACCCGAACTGAGGCAAATAATCTTCACTTGCATAAAACCATTGCATGACTTCACTAGTGGCAGATGCCCTAGAAGAGGATGCTTATTCTTCCAGAGCCCATTCAAACCACCCATCGTTTCTAATCTCATAACAAGAGTTTGATCCAACATAGACCAGATGAAAGTGTATGATCTGCTGCCATATGAAATAGCAAATACACCAAAGGAGCTGCAAAATGTTGTTAATTTATGTTAAATGTAGGGGACATGTATGAAAATATATTCTAAAGGACTATTCAAAAGGATGAAACAAAGGTTGGATCAGGCGGAATTTATTGAGATAGACATGTATACCTGGATTCAGGATTTCCTGTGGTGGCTCAAGCACCAGCGGTGGTATCAATCACCTGCTAGTTTAGTAGAATAAGGCCAGTAAGATATGAAGTAGAGATGTTGCTTGGCACACTGAAGAACAATGCTTTCAGACAGAAATAAAATACAAACCACAACTGTAATTTTAAATTTTCTAGCACCCACATTTTAATATGTTTTTAACAAATTATCTCAAGTGCTCAATAGCCGCTAACCATGAGGCTAGTGGCTGTAGTATTAGATAGCACAGTACAGGCAAAGGAGTCTGGAGAATTAGAAATCTGGAATGGATTCACAGCGTGCAAACTGCTTAACCACTGCCAACCATACCCTTGCTTTGAAGGATCCAGAGGACTCTCCTTTTACTAAGTTGTTAAGAAATGCACTGGTGAGGGAAGCATGCTCATATAAAGGACAGTTGCATCCTGTTATATAGCAGCATTAGCTTGTGGTTGTATCACAGTTTAAAATGGCTACAAGTGTGAGAATGGATGCTGAGTCATAAAAACAGCATATGTACTAATCATTTGCTTGCTTTGTCTTGCATGCATTCCCCACTGTTCCTCTGTTCTGAATGTGTCAAGGAAGCAACGTTTTCCAGGCTTCTTTACCCATCACTTACGGTTAGGTTCAGCCAATGGGAGACCTGGAGGGAAACTGGAGGGAAGAGTGGAAGGAAAGCCAGGGAATTTCTTCTTTTCTTACTTCAGGTAGCATTTCCAGCAGAGCCTGAGCCTTCTCTGATCCCAGCCCTCAAAAGACAGCCCCTCCTTCTGTGATACCACCTCCTATGGACAGCCCTTGCCATGATTCTAACTCCTGACAGGCAAACCAGTTTCCTGTATCTGTTAGTGGCATCTCTTCCCAATATCTAGTGTCTTGAAGCTTATAGTGGCTTTCGGATGTTGCTAATTTCTGGTTTGCATCACCATCTACTATTTGACTTCATCTTTCCCTTGCCCATTTAACTGATTCACTGCATTATATTTATCTTGATTAACATAAGGTAGCTTCTGTTTATTCAACCAAACCCTGTTTAATGCAATCCCTTATTATAGACACCTCTAATCCATGGGAAGAGATCACAAATCCCCAGAAATTGATATACACTGATCTCTTAAATAAAGCCTACCTGTTTTTCCCTGATGTTTTACAGTTTTAAGTATTCAATACATCCTTATGATACACACACAAACATAGAACTTATATGCCAAGTATTACAGTTTTCTGTGGCAAGATTTTCTAAAATCTGGGAGCACTAATATTACCTGCCATGGGAAACCTGTTACTCTTTGCCACAGGATAGACGCTCCAGGAAACAGATTTTGAAGTAGAAACTAGAATTCAAGAAGTCCTTAAGACAGTTGTCAGGATCAAACTTGGGAAGTGAAAAAGCAATGTAGTCACAACAAAGGCCTTAGACATTTGCGTAAGGAGCTCTGGAGCTGGCCTGTCCCTTCAGAATTGCCAAATATTGATGCAAAGGGGCTAAGCTTTAAGAACGCCACCTTCACCAGTCACTGGCTGCAGACAGGAACCCTCCTCCCTGATGGGGCATGACCTTGGGCAAGACAGGGCTCCCTCCTCAGGGAAGACCTCAGCAGAAAGCCCCCAGCTTCCTGTATTGTTGAAAAAATATGAATGTTTGAGTCCTGAAGAGGACAATCAGAGCAATCACCATAGCTTCACCTTGGGACACTCAGAGCCACTTGTTTTGTATAATAGATTTCTCTTTCTCTCTTTTTTTTTTTTTTTTTTTTTTGAGACGGAGTCTCACTCTTGTTGCCCAGGCTGGAGTGCAATGGCGTGATCTTGGCTCACTGCAACCTCTGCCTCTCGGGTTCAAGCGAGTCTCCTGCCTCAGCCTCCTGAGTAGCTAGGATTGCAGGCACCCGCCATTATGCCCGGCTAATTTTTGTATTTCTGTAGAGATGGGGTTTCACCATGTTGGCCAGGCTGGTCGTGAACTCCTGACCTCAAGTGATCCGCCTGCCTCGGGCTCCCAAAGTGCTAGGATTACAGGTGTGAGCCACCACACCCCGCCTGTATAATTTCTGAAAGCACCTCCTCCCTCTTCCTGTGCCCCCACATCCCCCAGGGATACGTAGAAGGGAAAGGCTAGTGAGGTAACCTACAGCCTCTTCTGTTGTAGCTGTTCTGGGGGCTACAACTGATATTCATCATCTCCTTCCATGACCCATTCACCTACAGCTTCTCTTCATCAATTAGCACCTCTGCTGGTCTTGTTGGTTGACCTAGTGGGCTAACCCAGAACCCAGTTACTGTGCTCTTTTCAAGCCATGATTCTTGTCCTTGTCAACTTAACAGCAAAATGGGACAAAAGAGTACCAAGAGTTGCCCATGCATACTGCTGGGTGCCAGATTTATTCCTCCCTGTCCCCACTGTATAACAGCAGCTCAACCTCTAACACCATAGGTCTGTAAGGTTCGACGGCCCAGTGGGAGGGGCTACTTTTCACTATAGTCTGGACATGCTGCAGAGCCCTTTCCTGTACCAACTCATGCCCAAGATCACATAGCTATTGAGTTACCAATCTTTCTGGGCCTCAGCTTCATCTGGAAAATTAAGAGAATCACAGTACATATTTTATTATGTTGTTGTGACGACTAAATGAGTTTGTATGAAGCATATAAACAGTGCCTGGCACATAACAAACCCTACAACAGCCAATTCTAAGTTTTATATTAATTTGCCATGATCTACAAATAAGGAATAAAAGTATATACAATGTGCTTAGAAAACACAGAACTATGCGTACATTTTTCTTTTTTTTTGAGACGGAGTCTCGCTCTGTCACCCAGGCTGGAGTGCAATGGTGCGATCTTGGCTCACTGCAACCTCCATCTTCCAGGTTCAAAAGATTCTCCTGCCTCAGCCTCCCAGTTAGCTGGAACTACAGGCATGCACCACCACGCTGGCTAATTTTTGTATTTTTAGTAGACAGGGTTTCGCCATGTTGGCCAGGCTAGTCTTGAACTCCTGACCTCAGGTGATCCAAACGCCTTGGCCTCCCAAAGTACTGGGATTACAGGCTTGAGCCATCATGCCCAGCCATTTACATTTATTTCAATAAGAACTTTATCATTTGTAGTTAATTTTATGTATATTCTCTGGATTTGCTTCAAATGAAGTTCAGAATCCTTCACTACTGTCATAAGAAAAGCTAAACTTGGATATGGGAGAGAGTTAACACCTAGGTAAGTGACCTTTGGCCAATGGGGTATTGGAGCCACTGGATACTCTCCTCTTTTACTCCTCCAGTGGACATTCTGAGGTGCATTTTATGTAGCTCCTCAGAAGGATCCTGCTAGGATCAAGCCTCAGTTGCCCACAGATGTGATCAGCTCAATAACTCACCACGAAATTGGCTTTCCTTTCCTATTTGACTCCTTGCAATCCCTATTCTTGTTTCTGAAGATCACATCCCAAAATAAATTACCTACAAGGAAGATCTCTCAGGCTCTGTCCTCTGGAGGAACTTAGTCTAGGACAATTAGTACCAGAAATAGCCCAAGGAAGCAAAGGCTTTAGATGGATTCTGGACCTGTATCACACTCTCTAGTCACTTCATTGCTGGTTGGTGAAGTGACTAGACAGTGCACTAGTGCACTTTCCTTAGTAGTGGGTTTGAAGTGCAAGTGGAAAGGAAACAGTGGCACTTAAACTGTTGGGGGCAACGATAAGTCTAAGGACTGTAAGGTTACCCGGTTTTCAAAATGGACTTTAGACACTTTGAAAAAAAGAAAATGACAGGCTCAAATTAGCTAACTATAACTCAAGGCATACTGTGAAAGTCAGAATGCATCCATGGCAGTGTTTATAGACTGTTATTTCAGCAGCCATGGGGCAAACAGTGCCAAAGGTCAGGCTCAGGATTTGCACAATAATAGCAGAGCCACAAAGAATACAGGCATCATCTTTGAGGTTGTGCATTCAAAGTGAGCCCTAAACCCTGGGTTGGGGGTATTTGGGTAGAAAAGCTAGAGAAGATTGAATCCCCAGATATTCTTAGCCCTCAGACCCCTCTTCCTTGCTAGAGGAAAGAAACCTCTCTTTGCCTGCATAACTCACAAAGTTCTCACATGTAGCAGGTGCCTCACAAGATGATGCTCAACCTCCATTAGATCCACTCCTGCCTCCTCTCCTTGACTGTGACCAGTAACTATCATCACATTACAGTCTGAGCAAGGAATATAGTATCTACACCAGAAGAATATAGTGTACACACCCAAAGAATTCTAAGATCTGGGTTAACATGACTAGGAACTGAAGAAACATGTGAAAGTAGATATTCAAAGTGTGAACCAGGGCACCAGAATAAGACTGCATTTTATTGACATGGTGGCACTCTCCAGTGGATCAAGCAAGGAGTCCTGGAGGCAGTCCTAATATACTGCTGGCATGCCTCCTTGGAACTCAGTGTTGCAGGTTGTGTTCCCTGGGAAGAAACTCAGATGGAGATTATTAGCATGCAGGAAACTTATCAGTGAGTGCTCTCAGAATCAAACCCTGTAAAACGGAAGGAAAGGAACTAGGATTTGACTGAGAAAAGAGTTCAGGGGGACAAAGCAGAAAGGCGCCCTGGGAACTTTGAAGGTGGGAAGGCCCTTCAGAGTTGCTGAGGTGGGCTAAGACCCAGACTTTATACCACCCACACCCAGGCACGGGAAATATATTGGCTGCCCCCAGAAAGGGGTCATTTTGGGCTCACAATGCTGGCATACACAGACTCATCATATTGACGAGAAGGTGGGGTTGCTCCCACAATGGGAGGCAGAAAGAAGCATGTCTGAAACCCAAGATTCACTGGGCATCTCTTGGTTCCTTTATGTCCAGGAAAGCAGCCGTCACCCAGCAAGTGTAATTATATCTTGTTGGGATGAAGGTCTGGGCACACCACCTCAGAGAAGCAACCTAGACCCACTGACAGGTTGCTGCAAAGCTGTGTAAAATCTGAAATGTGTAATAGAATAGGGAAGATAAATATTAATCACAGCCTCAGAACCAGCTGCAGCAGGGGACCATATTCTTTGTCCCACTACTCCTCATCTATTTTTTTTATTGAGATTACAGCCTGCCACAACGTAGGCTACAATGAAATGAACTTGACCCTGGGCCCAAACAGATCTTGGTGGTACAAGTGGTTACACTGTAGTGGACCCCTCTTATGTTCACTTCACACCTCTCAGCTCACTTCCTTGTTCTATTACCTTGGCAACCAGATGCACACCGGTGTAACTTGATACACTTTGCCTGAGCCACACCAAATATTTCTTGCTTTTTGCACCACCCACCCCCTCATCCCATTTCTCCATTATCACTATATGGGACACCTGCAGGAATTTGCTAAGTGAATTTGATACAGGCACAAACATGGATGGGAAAAGGAATTAACACCCATGGAGTAAACTTTGCCTCATCCCATTCCTCATGAAGATAATTTTCAGGTGCCTTCTATTCAGCTCCACAGAGGGTCCTTGGCATGTTTATTCCCCAGTTGCCCACAGAAGTGATCAGCTCTGTAACGCATCCCTGACTTGGCTTTCCCTCCTTCCCTATTTCATTCTTCTTTGTCTTCCATTCATTCTTGAGATCAATTACCCAAAGAAACTACCTCCATGCAAACCCTTGTCTTGGTTTCTGCTTTTGGGAGACCGATTTCGTGAGGTTTAGTTCATCTCCACTTTACCATTGAGCCTACATTTTGCCCAAGGCCAGATGGTAAAATGAAAGGACATTCGGTGAGTGTCTTCAATGCCTCATCACAAAGGTATCGTAACAAGGCAGTTATCTTGAAATCTGGACAACTTCAAGATTCACTTCACATGAGTGATTCCACTTTTGGAGGACTTCCTAAAGGCTGGCCAACACAAAGGCTTCTGTGAAGACAAGGACCTCACGGTCAGTGACAGCCTCCTCACATTGGATCCTTGGTAAAAACAAGTCAATAGGCACTGAACTGTCAATGTTGACAATCTGTTCCAAAATAATCTACCATTATCTTTTCCAAGCACTTACTAAGCCGCACAGCTGTTTTCTGTTTCACTAAAAATAATCTGTTCTCTATCACACCTTATTTTAAAGTCATTTTTCAGCTGAATATCTGTAAGCACAGTTGGCAGAATTCCTAATTATTTCACTATGTGCCTTCTCTCTCACTCTTTCCAAGATTCTATGATTTAAGATATCTTTACTTTGACTGAAACACTGGAATATCTTCTGTGTCATAAGGAGTATTTGGAATATGAATTCTTGGAGGATAGGCATTATAAAGATGTCTTTCATCTTAATATGCCCACAACACCTTGTTCACAGAAGATACCTGAATGTTTGTTGAATGAATTTACTTGAGATCTTAGCAGGTCCAGCTGTTGAGTTTCTTCAATATTGATAACTCAGCAAATCTGTCTGGTGGTTGTCTGTCAGTCAGGATCAACTAAATTAAGCCCTAATAACACAACTTTATCGTATTAACACACTGAGACTTAGCAGTTGTTTCTTACACTACATGCCCAAAGGACAGCAGGGGAGTTCTCTTCAACAAAGTCACTTAAGGATCTGGAATGAGAGGTTTCATCTCAACATATACTTCTATGATCACACAGGCAAGAAAAGGAAATATGGCAAATTAAAGACTGGCCCTTAAAGTTCCACTCAGAAGTGACATATATCCCTTTGCACTGGTTTCTTCGGGCAAAGCAAGTCATATAACTAGCTTCAGAATTTTTTTTAAACAATGTACTTAGTAATGTAGTTTTCACCAGAAAAAAAAATGTAGCATGAATTTGTAATTATGTATTTTGCCCTGAATTATCTTGGCTCCCTACTTCACTTTAGAAGAGACATATCAACCTAAAAGCAGAGGTTTATACTGCACAAATAAAGAGTCAAAAACCAAGACAAAGGTATGCAGTTGCAAAATGGCCATTTATTGCCTACAGGGGAAGGAAAGGGAGGGAGAGAGGGGAAGTACACAGGTGCAAGGAAACAAGCATATATTTAGCCCTATACATCATGTGTGAGCAGTAACCAATCTCCAAAATGGAAAAAAATATTTTGTTATCTGACATAGTAGTTAAGGTTCTTAAGCACCTCCCTTCTGAGCTGCCACAAGATTTAAAAGGCAGGACTGCTTTTTTTTAGTCAATGTTCACATTAATGAAAAAATACTACCAACCGTGTCCTTTTGCACGCACACTTTGTACAGTGTCTATTGTGAAAAACATCTCAGCTGAGCAGTTTTGGTCAAGATTCAGACCTCATCAACTGTTTAACTGTAATAAATAGAAAAATAAAGCAGCTGGTGATTTTGTCAGAGAGAATGTGTTCAGTAAGAGTAGAACCACTTTCTCCAGGGATGGCAGAGAGTGTTAAATGGTTAAAACACCTACAGAACCAGTCTATTAAACATTAAACACTAGCAAGCTACAATTACATGGCACTTCATTAAATAGTCTAATTTAAAAAAAAATCTTAGATTTTAAACTGATTACTGAAACACAATAACAAGTTGATTTAGTCCTTGGCTTTTTCTTAGAACAAAAGCAAAGTAAATATACAACCTAAAACAGCAGAATTTGTTTTGGAATAGTATCAATGGAAACTACCAAGTATTCAGGGAAAAAGTTACTAAAACACCTTGCTTGGTTTTACAGTCATGTGCTTTGCTTTGCAACCATTAGAATTAGATAGTTACAAAAACACTTTATAGGCCACAGAATGACTCAAATGTATGCAAAATAATGAATTCTTTAACTTAATGCCAGGTAATGAAAATAAATGAACCTTTCCCTACTCAAAACGATAAATTGAGTGGAAAAGTAGATTGTCCCATGGACAATTAGTTGGCACTTGTTATATAGTTGAAAAAAATCACAACAGAAGATATAAATTAATCCATGGCGAATTTGACCAACACCCTGGCCCTTATAGAGAGAAAAAGTACATACACACTCTCTTTAAAAAAAAAAAAAAAAAAAAGCCCTCCATACTTCCCCACTCCAGAGACAACAAAGCCAAAGATGAAACATTCAACCTTCTCAAAATATTCCAAGTAGTTCTATTGAACTCTGTATCTCAGCTTCTCCAAGATGAAAAAGTTGTTTGCATTTGGACAACTGTACGAATGCCCATAGTGCACATCTCAGTGCTGCTGGTGTTTAAGAAATTTGTCACTCATAACCCTGAACAATTCCAGATCCAGTGTGCAGTAACACAGCCATCCAAATCCCTCCCCTTGAAAAGTTGGCAGAGCACCGCTCAGGAATTTCACAGGTAAGGGAATATATTTTTAGCAAGTTAAGCACAGAGAAAGGACAGTACAGTTTCTAAGTAAATACAAACCCAGATACTGCATCACTTACTGCATCAAGATTGAAACAAGCAGCAGGATACTAAGTCTGTTTGGTAAGAAGCAAAGCCATTGTTTGACATCAATGCTGAACCAATTTTGTGACTTCAGATAACTACAAACTAAATTAAATTGGTACATATAACAATTGATAGCTTGAAAGACAATACATCAGTGATTTGAAATTAATACGAAACTGAAATGAGCAAGAAAGGACCACTTCTGAGAGGGTTACCATGATTCTTACGCTTTAGAGTTAAAAGTGACAGACATACAACTGGAAAATTATCTAAATTTTGAGAGATTGTTCTAACAAAAATAACTAGTACTAGGCACCAAACTAGAGCCTCCGAAAGATTCTGAAAGCTGAATGGACCATGCTACCACCATGCCAAAAGAGTCATATCACTTGGCATTTGTATATCCTTTTCATAATGTGATTTGTTTCTGATGACATACTTCTAAAATGCAGTTCAATGCTACTCAGTTTATACAATGTACCATAAAAATTAACAATTAATAAGCACAAATGTCCTTATGTCATAGGCTTTGAAAGTGAAAACTATTTTACTTAAAAAAAAATATTCCATTACTTCAATGTCATGTCTGTTGAACGAAGAACTCAACATGCTTATTTTCCTTTGGTTCCAAGAAAAACCCAAGTCTAACCAAATGTATGCCACAAGGAACTGCCAACTGGGTTAAAGCTTGGTATTTTCCTGGTTATCACCCTATTTCCTGGTGTAGGACCTGGGGTTTAATAGAGACATTTACATAAAAAAGGTATTTGGTTAAAACAAGAAATATGCATGCTCTTCCTTACCACCTTCCTGGAAAGAACTGCTTTTTTTTCTTTCTGTGAATCTTGTTCAAGACATCCTGTAGTTTAGATATATGGGCTGCTTCTTTTTTACCCTCAAGCTTTTAGGTGACACTTATAAAGGTGAGCATATCATTCTATAAAATGAAAGATGCTCTTGGCATCCTGTTCTTAAACAGATTAGAACTTTGGTAAATAAGACAGATTAAAGATGTACTAAAATGTTTGAATTAATTTTGGTGATCATGATGCTATTACAAAATTAGAATCGCCCAAAGCAACCATAGTATAAAAGTTCTCATCTGCCTACAAATTTAAAACTTTAGTTCAAGTTTCTGGCTTCCCTAGTTAATTTCTCTACCTACAATTCACACAGTTCTCCAAACATGGTATGACTCAAAGGGAAAGGCGTAAATGAATCTACTACACATTAGAAAAGTGACCTTTTTAAAAGGGTAGAGCAGGTGGGAAAAAGAGTATCTTATCAATGTGAGAATTCACATTTCTGTCAAAATGTAAGTATGTATGAGTGCTATTTTGAAAATGTGCCATAAAGTCTTTGCTTGCTATAAAAACCATTATTTTCCAAAAACTGGTCAGCATATTTTGCAAAGCTATTAAAATATCTCAGAAACAGAATAAAAAAGCTTAGAATCAAATAAGCATTGGGACACAGTCAATTTTATCATTAGAAAATCTAGCCATGTATTAGGAATGACATAATGTATGGTTATATGCCTCTGGTTCTTCAAAGAATGTATTTAGCCTATTCTTCCCTGTGCTTTCTATAGTCTGCTGTTTCATACTAAAAGTATAGATGGCATTAGTGATTTTTAGAAACGCTTGGAAATGCAAATATAAACTTAAATTTTCACCCATTTAACAATATAAACTTAGAATTTTAAAATGGAACACTATATTTGCCCATGTTCCAGTTTTAATGTGCCACATCCTCAATTCTAATATAATCTACCATAGAATCAAGTGATATGAGCCTTAGATATCTTTCAACTTTCTCCCTTGCTTCTCTGTGATTTAACTTTAAGACACCAAAAAAAATAGGGGCAAATAAGAAACAGCTTTTATATTTTTGCCAACTACACTAAAACACAGTGGCTTCTTTAATACATTCACACAGGATGCTAATTAGTAAAATTAAATACCTGCCTATGAATATCAGAAAAGTAATTTGAAAAGAAAGAGCTTGGAACAAGGCAAATGGGAGGGGAGGAAAAGCTGGTCTCAGAACCCATTGTGCCATACCTGACTTCAACATGTGATATTCAAACGAATGTTCACACGCCTTACATCAAAGAAATGAAACAAAAATATTCAGCTATGTTATTATACAAAATTTTTTTTACATAAAACATCATAAATCTGGAACAGATTTACTATATCTGAATTCTAAAAAGTTGCCTATAGAATGGTGCTGGGATTCTGTTCTCTGCTTGCTTTTAGGCAGTGCTGTTGCTTAAAAGTTGACACCAGGCACAATATTTTAAAACAAAATCAACGAGCAAGGAGCAGTAGGTGGATCTGAGCCTTTCCCAGATGTCAGGCCTGAGGATGCTGCAATATTCCCCATCAAAATGTGTAAAGCTATGAGGTGGATACTGATGCCTGAGAGAGTGGGTGACTTGACATGCACTTGTATGACTGTAATAATGGCAAACAGTACAGTTTTCTCTTCCTCAAACAATACTGTTTTAGTAAATTTAAAGAACATTCCAGTTCTTAGACAAATATGGAAATAATATTTAACAGTTTTAAAAAAACATGTATCACATTCTAAAAATGCCCAGATTTTCTTTTATCTTCTGATTAAAATATGCAGCAGCCCAATGGCATAAAGCTTAACTCATTCTGATAACTAGAAAGTATATGAGCATATATATTTTACTTTCATTGAATATATATATATATGTCATTCACCTCTTCCTTTTGGCTTCTCACTGCCAAAGTTCCAAATGGCATGCGGTTTAACAAGACAATGCTGAGGAAAGCAGCATTTCTGATCATCTGAATTGGCAGCTCAAAACAGATACCACTCCTTTTACAAAGGGAACAAAGGGTGAAGGGTATGTGAAATTTGGGCAGTGGGCTAAAGGGAAACCGTGCACATGAAATTTGGGTTACCATGCCCCAAGTGTGTACCACCCAAAACATAACACAATTACCTACTTCAACAGAGCTACTACCAACATTTACTAAAACCACATTAAAAATACACAGGATAATGAATGGTTTGAAAGAGCGCATTTGAAGCAGAGAGAACCCAATTACACACCTTCCTGCAACAGAGTGCCTCGATCATACACAAAATAAACTTAAGCTGTTTACAATGTTTCCCATTTTTTTTTATTTTTTCCCTCTACATTTAACTATTAAAAAAGTTTTTTATTAATAAATGGGCTCCTCTGTGGTTCATATACAATCATAAGTGAACTTTAAATTCCATTTTATACAAACATCTCAAAAAATATTGGGAGTGAAGTATGGTAGGAAATATTGCTCACATTGCTAATTAACATGCGTATATGAAAGGAGGAAAATGTTTTGTTAGTGCATATACCTCCAGAGCAGAAAACCCACCCAAAACAAAAGATCTAAAATAAAACATACAGTAGCTGATTACAAAAAAAGGTAATGTCCACAAAATTAAGTTTTTCATGCTATTCTACTTTCCAGTACTATGCTTCAGGTAATCAATTTGCATGGCTAGATGTTGGATACTTGAGGTATATAAGAAGGGAAACCTGCATGTTGAGGAAAATCTGTCATCTTAAGGGTTGTTTCTTTTTGTTTGTTTATCCTGGTACTTTAACATTTTTAAAAGATATTTTATTTACATCAAAATTCACTGAACTACAATGACATTCCAATTATAATAGATGACAAACAACGCCTCTATCACTAGGCACTTTTAAAAGGGAGTTCAGGCTTTACAGAACCCTTCTGATGCAATCCCATGTATGATATGACATCATCCCACCACCCTCGTCCCACTAAAATTACCCTCTGGGGAAATATTACCTTATATAGCCTGATTAATTTACTATGGAAGAAATTAGCATAAAATGACCAAAGTAAATGCATCATTTAAGACTAATAAAACAGCCGAAGATGTCAGGTTTGAAAGATGAGACAAATTGTGTATATTTAAAACTAATTAAATAATTTAAATTTGACCTGTACTTTATATATTAGTGAGACACAAATATAGGCTATTGTCTTTTAAAATTTCATTCACATAATGGAAAATTTCTTGTTTATTAAAAATATCACATTTTGAGACTAGAAACAGTAAAGTGCATGAAAAGTTTAAAATATAAATTTCAGAAAACTCTTATAGCAGCAAAAAAGCAGAATAAAGAAAAACTTAAAAACACAGACACAACCTTTTCCTGTTACTGTGCCATAATTAACATCAAGTAGCCAACCAATTTTTCCCCAGAAAACAGTATTCTGTTCACTGCCTCTTGAGTCACAGATTTTCAACTGGCCCCTCCTAGGCAAAAAAAAGATTCCAACATACCTAAAGGCATCAACAATTGGGAATAAACCAGTAGCTTCTTAATTCAACCCTGACAGACAACTGAAACAAAGATTAAAAGCATATGATGGCCATTTGGCAGCTAGAGTCAGGAAAATGACCCAACGTTTTCAACTACTGCCCCAAATTTGTTCTCTCTCCCAAATCCTTTGCACTGTCATCTCAAGAAACCAACAGCCACATAATCTATGTTGGAAACAAATAAAATATCTGTATGATTTTCCCCATCTGAAACTTTGATCAAGGCCTTTTTATTCAGCAGATTTTTTTCTTAACATTTGACTATAATGGCAAAAATGATATAGGTCATATAACATCTGTTTTCCTGGCACAACCAGACAGAAGGTTGAATTGGAATAAGGAAAAATTCATTCCGTGGGCATCCTAAACGTACCACATTCTATTTTCAAGGTATGTGGCAATACAGATTACTTACTTTTTCTCTATAAATAAACTTGAGAGACAGGCTTAGAATTAATACTTCCAATAAGGTTATATATAAAGGACAAAAAAACCAAAGTGATTCCTCAAAAAAACTCCAAACCAGCATTTGGCCAACAAATTGTCATGTGGTGTTACATGCTGGATTATAAAAGTATACTGTGCAACCATCTTTAATTTTTCAAATTTTCTTACCATGTATAGAGGCTATATCATAGTTTATGTACTGAACAAGTAAATTTAAGTACTCTGTTAATGTGCAAATGACTTTGGAATCCAAAAGTCAGTTATAAAGGAAAAATTCAAGGTTTTCCCTGGAAGGCATATCATCATTCAGTTTAAAATACTGTATTTATAGTTTTTAAAAATTGCCTTTTATAAAATGGTTGGCTCACTGAAACCATTCAAAAGGAAGTATTTGTTTTGGAAAAACAAATACACTGTTATTGGGCCTCAAATTGGTAATTTATCAATTTTGAATGCTGGCTGTTAATACAATATAAAGAAGGTCCAATTTAAAAACATGTTAAATTAAAATTTTGTAAAGAGAGTAATACTTTGGTTCCAGCCCTACTGCCAAATGATACCAATATGCACAAAAATGTACAAAGTCTTACAGCAAACACATAATGAAAGAAACCTGAAGAAGCAGCTTAAGGATGGCCATACTTCACTCCTACATACTTTGATTTACAACTGTACAGGTCCATAGCAACAGATCCCCGTCTTGGCGGGGCAGTACTCCACTACCTCCGATTAGGCAAGTGAACACCATTGACAAGAGGCAGGAGTGGAGGGTGGAGTTCAAGTTGTGTTAACAGTGAGAAGTGGTCTGAAGGGATGTGAGGGTGTGGACACCCAGTGATGTTGTTCTCAACCAGCCATTGAGGATCTAAAGGCCCCAGGACACCAAGCACGTTCATATGAGTCTTGGAATAGAAAATGTAGTCAATCACGCCCTGGAAAGAGATTGGGGATAGGAAAAAAAGAAAAATTCAAGATATATAAAGAACAATCCATAATTTATAAAAACCAAAAAACTGAGTACCCTTTCTTCTGGTACCTGTTGTCTTGATAGTGGGTCAAATAAGGCTCAAATATTCAATGGGTATTACATGAAATAAAGGTGGCTCAATAGGGAAACACAGCATGCTATTGGAATTATAAATCCTTCCATTTGTGTGTAAGTGATAATTTGAGAAGCTAAACACATTAAATTATGTCTAGTCATCTTTAGAATTGGCCTGCTTGGTTTAGTGAAATCCAACATATCAGTATAAATATAATGGAGCCTGTACTAATCCTATTGGCTATAATAAGTAGAAAATAAGAATATTTATATAAGCACACACATAGTTAACGGTATTATTTTCAATTATTTGCATATCAAGATATCCAAACACACCTGACTGAAGCTGTAGTAAACCATGTTTATGGATTTGCTAATCCTAGTCTAGCTTTCCCAGATTTGCTACATACATACAACACACTACACAGTTAACTATTCTATTCTTAATTTAAAATACTCATTTTCACAAATACTGGAATATGTGTAAATTCTGGATTTCCTTGCTACATAAAGACAACTCAGCAAAAATCATTCAGCAGGAAGCCATACATAGCAGTTTTATCTCTCAGAGCTAGATGACTGGATTTGTCTGATCAGTAAGTCTAAAACCAGGGGGCTTTTATTATCCCAGGTTGTGTATGCAAGACAGCAAAATCAAATTTCTTCCTATCTAGTTCCTATTCATATCAAGATAGCCTGAGCCCAAGTAGGGAGAAATATTTCTACACCTGTAAAAACCTATTTACAAATACTATACATGAGTTCCAGCCAATACTTTAAATGGTATTATAATGAAATGGGCTACTTAAAAAATAAAAACTTTTAATGAAAACAAATTTTTTTATTGTGAGATTTTGGACACAATCATTTCAGTTTGTTGATTTTCATTTGACCAATATCAAAACACCAAAACTGTTCCTCTTCTAAGAGACAAGATTCAGGTGCAGTGTCTCATGCTTGTAATCCCAGCCCTTTGGGAAGTGGGGGCAAGAGGATGGCTTAAGTGCAGGAGTTCAAGACCAGCCTGGTAAACATAATGAGACCCAGGATTTTACGAAAAATTTAAACATTAGCCAGGTGTAGCAGCAGGCACCTATAGTCCCAGCTACTCGGAAGGCTGAGGCAGGAGGCTCACTTGAGGCCAGGAGTTTCAGGCTACTTATAATTGTCCCACTGCTTTCCAGCCTGGCTGACAGCAAGACTCTGTCTCTTAAAAAATAATAACAAAAGAAAAGAAAAAAGCCCTTATCCGACCTTACTTTACCACAAATTAAGGAACTTACATGAGTCCAGGGGACTCCAAGTTTAAACAGACAAAAAATGATAGGATCATAAGGTATTATCCCTTCATTTTGGTTATAATGCCTAGTTTTACAGTGATATTTTAGAAAATGAGTTAACAAGGATCACGGTAGTTTTACTTCTCCTTATGAGACAACTTTTTGCTTCAATTCTAAAATAAAACACATGAAATAATCTCAATTACTTATGTTGAACAGAATCTCCTATAGGGCTGGGCACAGTGGCTCATGCCTGATGCCTGTAATCCCAGCACTTTCAGAGGCCAAGGCGGGCAGATCACTTGAGGCCAGGAGTTAATTACCAGCCTGGCCAACATGGTGAAACCTCCTCTCTACTAAAAATACAAAAAAAATGGCTGGGTCTGGGGGCGTGCACCTGTAGTCCCAGCTCCTAGGGAGGTCAAGGCCCAAGAATTGCTTTAACCTGGGAGGCAGAGGTTGCAGTGTACTTAGAACATGCCACTGTACTCCAGCCTGGGCGACAAACCCTCCTATATCTTACAACCTTATTAGAGTGCCGTCATGCACATCAACTGCTAGAGTTCTTTGCAAACGTAGGCCCCAAGAAAAAGATAAACACTCCAGGAAGTAAGACGCTTTTAATAGAATGCATCACTTGTAACTATTTTCATGGTTTGAAATATCCAGAGTAAAAACTCTTATCAAAACTCTCAGCCAGGTTATGTCTGTGAATTCACCCAACATATTTGTACATATGCATCTATGAGGAGGATCCCTAACTTTGATCATATGCACAAAAAAGGTTATAGACTAATGATTTTTAACCCCTTTGAGTCAGTTTCTTTTTTAAAAGATTTAATACTAATAATGTGGGAAAATGCACTCTTTATATTAGTAAAGACTATTATTGTATAAGTCTATAGAACTGTATTTCAACAAAAAGTCAAAACACAACGAAAATATTAATAGTCTGTTACCACTATGCTAAGCTTTTTTAAAAGAATGCCAGAAAATTACAATTTCATAATGTAACAGAAAAGTTTACTATTTGCTATAAAATAAAAGCTGCCCTTCCTTTTTTTTATTAAATGATTTGGGCACACCCTCAGATTAGAGGATAAACATGGGGTGAGGAGCAGCAGTAGTAGGTTTGAATTAAGCTGTTTATTAAACTTACCTGGTCTGAAAGTAATGTTGAAAAAGGAGTAATTCTTCTAATTGTTTACCCTTCAGTTCATTCCAAATCAGTTTGCAATTAAATGAATCTGAGCTCTAAATACCTCTTTTCTACATTTCTAGCTTGTTCAAGGACGAAGAAAGTAAACAAATACTAAGCTAAGCAAACAAAATTTAACACCTCACTGATACAATGGCCCCTCACTAATACAATTGGATCTGCATTCGATGCTGATCACATGGCATTTTATATTTGATGTTACCTACCCTTTTTTACTGATTGCTTTCAATACTGGGATAGCATTAACTATGTAAAATATATGTATAAAACTGAAAAGTTCATTTTCTGTTACTTGGACTAAGAGCTCAATTCTCTCTACTCAGGTGTGCCCTTAGTCTCTAGCCATCCTTCCTTGAAATACTATTCTATTGTCTCATCCCATCTATCTATCCAGCCAGCCTATTTATCTTCCCATATATTACTCTCTCCCACCAACTTATACCTTTATCCTTCTCTCTGATCCTATCTTATACATCCAAACATCAAACACTCTCTGAGCCAGGCATTTCTAGTTCTTTAGCCATACTTATTTGAACAATGTAAATGGCTCAATAGGATTTTTGATTCAATTACTAACACATGTAAGAGCTTTTGAAGGACTGTCAGTAAATAATTTTAAACCAATTCAGATGACTGAGGAAGGTGGATTAATGTCCCAAATTGTGTTTCTCTGATTTTTATTTATGGACAAGGAAGAAGTAAGCTTTAAAAAAGTCTAGGCTGGGTACAGTGGCTCACACCTGTAATCCCAGTACTTTGGGAAGCTGAGGTGGACAGATTGCTTGAGCCCAGGAGTTCAAGACCAGCCTGGGCAACATGGTGAAACCCTGTCTCTACCAAAAAAAAAAAAAAAAACCTCAAATATACAAAAATTAGCCCAAGACCAGCCTGGGCAACATGGTGAAACCCTGTCTCTACCAAAAAAAACCCCTCAAAAATACAAAAATTAGCCAGGCATGTTGGCACACACCTGTAGTCCCAGCTACTCAACAGGCTGAGGTGGGAGGATTGCTTGAGCCCAGGAGGGTGAAGCTGCAGTGAGTCATGATTGTGCCACTCTAGGTGACAGAGGGAGACCCTGTCTCAAAAAAAAAAAAAAAAATCTAGGCTGGGTACGGTGGCTCACACCTGTAATCCCAGCACTTTGGGAGGCTGAGGCAGGCAGATGGCCTGAACCCAGGAGTTTGAGACCAGCATGGGCAACATGGCAAAACCCTGTCTGTACTAAAAATACAAAAAATTAGCTGGTCATGGTGGTGTGTGCCTGTAGTCCTTGCTACCTGGGAGGCAGAGGTAGGAGGATGTCTTGAGCACAGGAGTTTCAGGCTGCAGTGAGCAAAAATCTTGCCACTGCACTCCAGCCTGGGTGACAAACTGAGACCCTATCTCAAAAAAAAAAAAAAAAAAAAAAAAAGGGCTATGTGAAATAGAATAAAATTTTTTTCTTTTTACCTACACACATACCTGAACAATAGTAATAGTTGCAGAATTACTAAACACTTATTTTCGGGAACTTTGTCACAGGTTTTCTGGGTTACGCTGGCAGATATATATCACTATAGTTACAAGGATAGGATTTAAGCTGTGGTAAACTGTATCATTAAAAGGTATTCCTTTAAGTTTACATAAAAGCAATGATGTGCTAGAGTCAGCTAGTGCTAGCTTTCTTAGCACCTCTTCCCAACTCTATGTTCAATGGTATCATGTTGGAAGATAGGATTCTGCTACAGAAGTACTTAAACCACAGAAATCGGCAAACACCACAAATCAGAGCTTTTTCCCAAAAAGCTCATTATTAAATATTTACCAGCACATCACTACATACAAGTGGCTGGAACAAAATGAACTATCGCTGGATTGAATTATCTTTTCTAATAGCAAAAATACTAAATTAGATTCAATTTCTAAGCAATTTTTTTTCACTTCATGATTATGAAAGCTGATTAGTAACAACACACGAATTTCTTTTCTTCCTCCTCCTATTTGTTTCTTGGAAAGGAGCTAACCCACGCAAAAATAGAAAAAGGTTATTGGAGATATAAGGGAGGCCATTTGTAAATTTCCTTTGGTATTTTATTAAATTTCCTCTAGGCTTCTTATACCAAACCACTTTCTAACACTTGGATTTTTCCAGATAGTATAAGATTCTACTATAGATGCCTGAAATGCCAGAAAGTCAGAGAGAGGTATAATAGCAGAGCTACAGGTACACAGAGTGATCAGAAAACTAGCACTGGGAAAGAGACTACATAAAGCCACCACAATCTGTCTTTCTAAAGAATAGCTGGTCCTGTACAATCAGCCTTTCCATTTTTTTTCATATTTGTCAAAAAATGTCTTTCTTTTCCTTTTAGAGTGTCCCACTGCCTAGGAATATATTAGCATAAATACACAGATATAAAGTAGAACCAAAGTACAACCTTCTCTAACCCCATACCCAAAAATAACCTGAAAAACTTAAAGATACTAAGATATCAATGGAAAGTAGAAAGAAAATCTTGAGAAAATACTATATAAATTCATTCAAAGTGAGTTTTGCTATATTCGGTGCTTTTCTGTGGGGGGCGGGCGGTTGGGGGAGGGAGGTTACTGCTGAAAGTTAGGGATGGTTTGAGCAGGTGAGGGTTAACTATATTGATATATACAAAGTGCTTTGACCAGTGCCTGGTACCTAGTGAGCATTTTAGAAGTTTTTGTTATTATATTATTTGAAATCTAAACAAGCAAGAGAGCAAGAAGAATTTAAGACAACAATAGCCACAAAACCCAATAAACCTACTTATATTTAGGTGCATACTTAGCCTAGACATTTTAAGAATCTAAAAATTCCTGAAGATTATACAATTAATCATAAAGAATTTACACCTTTTTTGTTACATGCTTGTATCTGAAATAATTTCTACACCTGCCCAAAGGCTGCCACTCACTTTGAAATCAAAGGTGTAATTGGTGTAAGGCATCAAGTTATTTTCATAGGCGCTCTTAAGTTGGAAGCCATGTGTGATTCTCCCTTCTGAGCTTCCATTCTTTCCATTGCAGCTGAAGTTCATAAGACACTCATTGTACCTTAGTTCCTTGAAGTCTTTATGGTTGTCAGCTACTCCTCCATTGCTTAAGTATTCCACAACACCTGGTAGAATAAAGAAGAGACACTTCCATTTAGCATTTAGACCTTACACAAGGCTTCACAGCCAAGACTTGTTACCAGGTTAATCCACCAGGCTCAGAGTGGTCTTCTTAGGTTGAGCCATATAAAACTGCCTTTTGTTGTTGTTTAAAAATAAAAAATCAAATACCAGCCATTTCATATAAGTCAATCAAATGAATCAAAGGATGTTTGCCTATTTCAGAACAAAATATATCAGGAACACTCAAAGATATCCTTAGTTTTCTTAGTGGTTTTTCAGGCTAAAGATGATTTCCAGGACCTAGGATGGCATTCACCAGGAAGGTATTAACCCTAAATGTTTTTGGAAAATTATTCCAAACCACTATCTCTTTAGTATTTCCCCATTCTAAGCAATCAACAACTTTGCGAATATATAAGTAGAGCATATTAATAAAAATAGTTTACAACAAAAACAGATTTTGCATCTTCAACATTTCAATGTCTAATGTCAGCTAGACAATATCATTCTTTATTTTGAGCTAGAGTGAGTTTTCTCAGTCTGACACTATAAAGCATATTATATGCCAGAAGTATACCACTTGGCTAAAAATACAAGGCTGAAGAGAAGAATAGCATTCAGAAAAGTGCACTGCTTCCACTGAATTAGCAAACATGAAAACAGTATCAAAACCCTTATGATGATTAGTGCACTGTTAGAGTCATCTTTCTATTTGTAATAAGGATTGATAGTAAGATATAATGAATGTGTGATAAGCACAATTATCAGTATTGTAAATAGCTCAGAAGGCACTATCATTTGTCTAGTATTTGCTACATGCCAGGCACTGTTCTAAGTGCTTTATTCATGTAAATCTCACAATTCTATGAAGTAGATAACATGATTCCCCCCTTGATAAAAATGAAGAACTAGGCTGGGTGCGGTGGCTCACCCCTGTAAAACTCCCAACACTTTGAGAGGCCGAGGTGGGCGGATCCAGCACCTGAGGTCAGGAGTTCGAGACCAGCCTGGCCAACATGGTGAAAGCCTGTCTCTACTAAAAATACAAAAATTAGCTGGGCGTGGTGGCATGCACCTGTAATTCCAGCTACTGGGAGGCTGAGGCAGAAGAATTGCTTGAACCCGGGAGGCAGAGGTTGCAGTGAGTCAAGACTGCACCACTGCACTCCAACCTTGGCAACAAGAGCACAACTCTGTCTCAAAAAAAAAAAAAAAAAAAAAAAAAAAAAAAAAGGAAAAATGAGGAACTTAGTCACAGATTGCATAGTTCATAAGTAGCAAAATCAGGATCCAACCATGACAGTCTGGTACCAAAGTCATTTCACTATGTTGTGTTGCCAAATGACAACTAACTGGTTTTAACAAATCAAATACAATGGGAGAAAAACTTGCACTTGAGAGTAATTCAACTTAAGAAAGGATTAAGAAAGGAGCATGTGGTTAAAGTGCCAATTAGGCTAGGGGTTAAAGACAAACATTTATAAACAATGATTTCAGCATTATTTGCTAAGAAGAAAAAGATGTTTTCAAGTTCAGTGACTTTTTTTTTAATATTCCAAGTGTAGGCATTTAGGTTATCTTATAGTAACCTTATTGTTACTTACTTTAAATAACTTAAAATAGCCTAGCAGTGATAATATACAAAATTTAGCATATGCTTTGGTATTGGCAAAAGAGTAATAGTCTAATGTTTTCCATTTGATACCTAAAATGCAGAAATGATTTTTATAAAAAGTAAAATGATAAAAGTTCAGACATAAAGTAGTTTAGTGGAGCTCAAGAAGTAATATGAAGCCCTAGGATAATTTTGATCATTCTTCTGTAACTACTAACATTATCCAAATATCATTTAATGAATTCACTTAAAAGTTGCTAACATTATTAAACTACAGAGCTACACGTAATGAATATTTTCTGGCTGCCCCTTCAGATCACCCTTCTGCAGTACACTCTGTGCCTCAGGCAGCTGATCTTTATTGCATCAACTGCAAATCCCTCCCCGCTCTAGCTTTTGGTTGGATTTGATCAATGGGCAGCCTAGCAGGAGATGAAAGGACAAAAGCAGAGTGAGGTAAGAATATATATTTCCCTGGCTCCCTTCTTTTTGGTTTGCCAGGGATTGACCGCTTCATGCAATTCAAAGCCATCACTCCTATTATGTGGCCCTTTCCTACAACTGTATTTTTTCCAAGTTCTAATGACAGACGGCTCCCACCACTTTCCCTTTTAGGTAGAGGAGTGGTAAAGAGATCTATTACTAAATCCCCTAGTGGCAGAGTACTGCATCATTTATTGCTTTGTTTCCCTTAAACCAGGCAACACCTTTGGTAATAGCTTCTTTATTAAACTCTCTTCTATTACCTTGTGTCCCATCCATGGAATTCTTATGATACATTCCTTAATTTATCTACTCAAAATTTAGGAGCTAGCTGGCCTTTGAACCAAGAGTAAAAGTGAAATTGAAAGCAGTGAGGAAATTATGTTATAAATACCTGAATCTGGCAATGAGTTAAGATCTGCACATAGCACCAGCGGGATGGAATTAGGATCTGCAGTTGGGCTGCCAGGCCTACTAGAGGCTTTCTCCAGAATGTTTTTAACCTCTGAGACAAACATCATGGTCTGGATGAGCTTCACATCAGAATACTCTGGGTCCCAATGCATGTGGGCATTTGCCACTATAAGCAGCTGTTTGTCTGCAGCATGAATAGGCTTCATACCTAAATTTAAACATTACAAAAAGAAGACAAAGTTATGCTTTATGTTTGAAGAAATGTGGCATCCTCAGGTTTTCTCAATATGATCCACAGCTACTTCTTTACTCTTTTCCATGAATTTATAACTTCCCTTTTATCTCATAAAGTAATTCTTAGAAGCTAAAGGGCTGAAATTCTGGTAATCCTACCATGGGAATTACTCTCCTAGATCAAGTTGGCAAACTGTAGCCCATGGGCTAAATCTGGCCCACAAATTTGGTATAGCCCTTTAAATATCTGTCATTTAAATAGCACAATAATGTAGTAAGGCAGGTTTTCAGTTGAGTTACCTAAACCTCAATTTAAATTCTTACTACTGTCTAATACTCATTCACCTTGCATTTCCCAAGCACAACACAGCACAACTGTGATAGGTCAGTAGTAAAGGCAGTAAATTATATTAACCTATATAAGATAAAATAAGAAAGTCATCTGCTACCTGAACAAATTCACACCATATACCGAAATAACATTATTTTTAAAATCAGAATTAGAGAGTAGTGTGCTATAAAAGTCTGGACACGTGGGTTTTAGACTTGGCTTTCTTACTAATTATTTTATGTAGTTTTGGGTCAGTAATTTAACCAGATTCTTTTGGGAAGTGAAATATTCAACTAGAATATCTCTAAAGTTTTTTTTTTATTCCTATAATTCTATGTTTTTTAATTCTGTTAAAATAAACATTAACATAGTACTTTCCAAATGGTAGATGGAATACATTAAGATTTTTGAAAATTAAACATAGTTAACATTTACTGACAGATGTCCATAAAATATTCAAGATATAAAACTATTAATACATATACTCACATTCTGTATGTTAGTAACTCTATAGAGAAATCAACAAGAGCTATAATCTAGAGTATGAATGACATGAGGGATCTCTCACTTTTTACTTTACATACCTTTAAACCATTGTACTATCCGTAAACATACAAATTTAATTTTTCTTTTATAATTTCTATAGAAGCGTCTCAAATTTTTCTATTGGAATATAAGCTTTGGGGGAAAAGACCTAATTTTCTAAGTCTACTAGTTTGTTAAAGTTTCTTTCCAGTCTCACCAAGCTATAATTATCTTCAATGTTGAGAAAATAAGAAACTGAAGTATCTGTTATATCTGACATAGTCACCTTAAAAGCAATTTGATCATAAATGTCTGTAGCCAAATCTTCTAAGCGATCTTCTTTTCCTAGTTTTATAGTGTCACTTTTAGCTATAGATTAAGTATTCACAATATTAAAAATTTTCCCCTTCAAAGAGCCATAAGCACTATATTACTAAATTCCCCTTCTATGAGTACAAGAGATATGTATTTCAGAACGTAAAAGTCTCTACTATTTAGAATTACTCTTCTGCAAATTAAAAGAGGAGTAAAACTCCAAAAGATATTCTCCACAATATCAGAAAAAAAAGTACCAAACTTTGGGAAGAATAAGATTGCAAAGGACATAAAGGTAAATAAAAACGGAGGGGCTAAGAAAAGTAAAAAGTCCAAAATTTCATATCAAAGATTACCTTTGATAATGAATAAATTGAAGTATGGTGAGAAAAGAAGGTTTGACACATATGCATGGTCTGCATAATTCAAATCAATACTCTAGTCCAAAATAATCTTTTCCTCTACAAAAAGCACAGGGGAAAAAAAGCCCTGATGTGGTCTCACTCCTTTCTTGCTTAAAATGTACTAGTAAACAGTGAAATGCTCAAAGGCAGGCAGTAAGAAGGATAAAAAAGGTCTGTGTATGAAGTACATAATGAGTTTCTGACTCTGAAGGAAGCTATAAATAATCTAAAATGCTAAAGAAAGTACCATGTAGATAAAAGATCCTGCTCTTACCCTGACAATGACTGAGATATAACAAAGAAACTAGAGGAAATGTGCCAAGTCCTTAACCTTAAAGACAAAAGAATCACACTCAAGCTAAAAATATGATTCAAAAAGAGGGCCAAGTCATCATAATTTCTAAATTCAGCCTAACCAAAATATTCCCTATTTAAAAGAACTGTTTGGGATTAATGGCATATTAAAAAAGACTTTACATAGATTATCTGGTCAGTAAAAAAGACTGTGATAGAGAGCACAAAATATCCCAACAAATATATGATGCTTTACACAATGGTGCTATTTTCCTGCCCATCTCCCTTAACTTTCCTCAAAAGAAAATAACTTTGCAATAAATAACGGCAAAATTCTCTTCACTTGTTTTGAGATGGAAAAACTTGGGATGGTGTTTATTTTTAGTAAGAATATTTTACATTGCACTCACCTGCTCCAAATAGTTCTTTGTGGACCTCTAATACCACAGCAACACCAATGTTATCTTTTGTCATCACTCTGTTCAGCATAGCTTCGGATCCATCTGAATTAGCCATCGCCACTTGGTTAAATTCCACTGTATGCTTCTGCACCAATGTAAATCTAAAAGGTACATTATTATAATAATTTTAGGTACCTAGACTATCATGCTGAAAGATATTAAATGAAAGAAACATGACATGCATTGTCTCCCTTGTCATTTTCTAGCTGCAAGTGACCATGTGATACAGTTCTGGCCACTAAGACACAAGAAGTCTGATTATTGTAAAAAGTTTCTCAGAGGCCCCACCTAACAAAGACAGCATATATATCCCTTCATGCTTTTATACCTTGCCCTTTACAGCTAGTGCTCGGAGAAATAATAACCATCTTGTGACCATGAAATAAGAAGCAGGAAGGCAAAAGCCAACCTTCTAAAAATGGGGAAGCAGCTGAACCAGTTCTGGACTGCCTATTTCTGGACTTCTTGTGTGAGAAAATCACCCTTCCCTCATTTGTTTAAGCTACTGCTAGAATTTTCTGGTATTTAAAGGTGCACACAATCTCAACTAAGTTAATGAGAAAAAGATAAAAAGAATACAATCCACCTACCCTGTTTGTAGTTTTATTTCTACCACATCAAGATATTTGTCAACAAAATGCAGGGGCACACCTTTATCTCAGCTAAAGAGTAACTGATTTTTCCATCTGACTTTTACTAGCAAGTTGCAATGGGGTATAAGTATTCTGAGAAACAGATTCTGCAAGATGAAGAAATGACTCTCTCTGTGATTACAACTTCTGCACTAATAATATTTTCTTTCCTTCATTAATGCCAAATTATTAAGCATTGTAGAGTTGTAGGATTTAATAGAATTGGTTTAGTGCTGACATTTAATTGCAGTGGGATGTTGGTGAAGTCATTTAACCTTTTTCAGTATAATTTTATTAATTTGTGAAATATTTATAAGTAATCAAAACCTACTAAATACATTACTTGCACTAGGTGTTCAGTGGAGAGAAGACATATTTAGTCTTGTAACAGATCCCCTCCTCACTTTCCTTCAAGCTTTGAAAACAGAAGCTAGTTTCTGTTTCTTCAAAAATATTGACTTACTATGCCACAGGATGCTGCACTAAATGAAGCAATATTCCCTTCCCTCCTCCAATTCTGAACGTGTCAGCTGGACTGACAAGTGTAAAGGGTCAGTTTATGTGCCTATTTCTAACCCAGAGTGCTTAAAGTGACTATAGTTTCTACCCTCTAAAGAGGTAATCTATAAGCTTAAATATGACAGATGAAAGTTACTAAGGTGAAGAATGGGGTTAAGAGCATCCCAGGTAGAAAATGTGAAAGGTCCTGAGACAGCAAAAAGCACTGCAAGTTTACGTGTTAGAAAAGAATGGAAGGGTATGAAATGATGCTGAAGAGGAGAGATAAAAGTTCTAAGCCAGGACATGGTATCATTTGATTTATATTTTTTAAGATCACTTAGCTGCTCAATTAAAGAACTGATAACTGGGAAGCAGATTAGAAAGTTTGTGAGGTTATCAGAAAGAGAAATGATGGTGGCTTGAACAAAGGCAAGAGAAATCAAGAGGAGTGAGCAGTTTCAAAATGTGTCCTATAGACAGGATTGACCATTGTCCATATCAGACTTCTTCAAACAATTTTAAGCTGTGGAATACCTTTTACAGTTTCTGGTGAGATTCCCACAGATAAAACAGATAAAAGCAGCATTATGTTAGAATAAATCAACCACTGAAAACAAGCAACCTATTTTGATGAATATAAAAATTTGAAATCAGAGGACAGAGATGACATAGTTTTATATCAGTCTCAGTGTCCAATTTTTGTATTTTGTTTTGGTTACAGAATATTATTAAAAATCCTGATTCACACAGCTATAAATGGTAAATAACTGGCCCTATACTCAGAAAAAAGAAGCAGGCATGAAGAAATTTGATTCAGAGGTCTGCACCAAAAACAAGTTAACTAAGCAGTACTTTATGAACACGTTAATGATTTCCAAAATGTTAAAACTTGTATTTGAAACATGTGAGTGAACATGTTATTTTCAAACTACAGTTCAATTATTCACATTTAATTTTTGAGATATCTTCTAAATATTCACAGAACTTCTATGGTATACTTACAGGAACCTAGGATTCTGTACAAAAGTCTTAAAAATCCTGTTAATTATAATATTTTTATAACTGGAATAATTTTACTTCTACCAAAGCTAGGTCATTCTTTGGGGCATAGGGGCAGGGGAGCATAGGACTCTAATTAAAAGAAATATCTTAACTAAAATTTGCTTTCCTGTATTCTTCTCCCATTTTTTCCATTAAAACTAGATCTAGATCTTTTCAAGAATATACATTAAATCTAATTTCTCTTCCAAATGACACCACTTTAAATATCTGACAATAGATGTCTATGCTCTCCCACCCTCCATGTCTTCTCCGGAAAAGAAACGATCAGTTACACTTACATGATGTGTGATGTTGTTCATCTGAACAATTTGTTTAAATTTGCTCAACAAATTTAAATTGAACTGACAACTGGGTCTGTCTTTTTGAAAAGTTCATTTGAACAACTCAAGTTTACCCAAAGGTGCAGTACCTATAACTGGGCATAAATGAACTACAGCTTTCTTCATTTTTTAACTGTATTTTCGTTAATAAAGACTAAAACTTCACTTTGGGGAAAGCCATATTGTAAGCCAAACAGGAACTAACATATATCTGAAATGTTTTGATCTTTTTGCTCTTAAACCAGGTCTTGTCAGTCCTGCATTTATAGGTACTTCAAAACAAAAACGTGGAAAAAATGATACATTAAATATGTTTATTGTAGAGATATGAGAACAAAGAAAACTAAGTCACTTATAACCCAATACCTCCATTTAAAAGTTAATATATTTCCCCAGACTTTTCTCTACACACATACACACACATATTTTTACGCAATTAGAACAATACTATTCTATCAGGGACATTTCCTATAACATTTAATATTCTTCCAAATCAATTTTGATGACTGGATTATAGTCCACTCTACAGATTCACCATAATTTATTTAACCTGTGTTGGACATTTAAGTTACTTCTTACATATTTTAACTAATGCCGTAATGAACATTGCTACATATATTTTTCTGTGGTCTCAGCTGATTCTTGTCCCTCCCTCTTTTTATTCCTTCCATTAATAATCTAAGAGCAGCAATCTTTACCTCAGTTAAGTATCACTTCATGAACTTCTGCTCATTAGTTCACCTATTCGGATATTAAGCGCTCTGAAACTTCATCCTATTTAATTTTTAATTTTTTACAGATATGTAAGATAGATGCACAAATTTACAGGATATAATTCTATTTTTCTATTGGATCTAATTCTATTTTTCTAATAGATTAAATATCCCTGCCAGCTTTTGGACATTTATAAATGTTATGAGCATGCATTCTCTTCTCTCAAAATAATTAAATTTCTCAATAGGACAGAATAATAAAAAAAATAATGAAAGCTACCATTATTGAGGATCTATCCAGTCTCAAGATTTGTGTTAAGTACTTCATATATGTTAGTCCTAAAATTTGCACATGGAGATATACTGCTCAGATTCCTCATCAGGGATTGCTTCAGTTGCAGAAAGCTGCCTACTCATGGTCACATACTTCTAGGAGCACCACCATCCAATTAGAAATCAAAAGCAAAAGTTAAAAGTCCAGGGATGTGGGCCCCTTGTGGTTTAACTCTCACAGGCCATATAAGCTCTAAAGCTCCCTGTTGAGTCACCTGAGGCAGTCAGGCCTGCAACACTTCACTTTTCTCCGTATGTCCAATTCTGCTTCCTCCCCTTTCCACAGGTGTTGATTTCTAATAAACTCCTGAACACCAAACTATCTCCGAGTCTTCTTTTTTTTTTTTTTTTTTTTTTTCTTTTTTATTGATCATTCTTGGGTGTTTCTCGCAGAGGGGGATTTGGCTATCTCCGAGTCTTCTTTCGGTTATCTCCGAGAACCCACATTGCAGCAGGAGGTATTACTACTGCCATTACAAAGATGAAGAAAACTGAGGCTGGGCAAGTCTGTCTTTTTGAAAAGTTTGATAGTTCATCCATCCCCCAAATCCTAGAATTTTTTTCTCTACTCCAATATTTATAACAGATTACCTTTGCCAGTTCTCTAACCACACTTCTGTAAGATCTTTAATACCATAAGATATAATTATCTTCATTTGAAAACCTAACTAGTTAGTGCAGTTTAGTGACTCTCTTGGCTTACCAATCTCACCGTCTTGGTTTGCCATTCTCCTCTTTACCTGGTCTTAGTGTTTCTACTTTGAGGAAAATTCTTCTCAATAGAAATCATGAAAGCAAAACATAAATTGTATAGAGCTGTTTTTTGTTGATCATCAATTACTGATTATAGAGTCTGCAGTGGGTCCATTCCTTCCTTGTTATTTACAGTGCATAATGTTAGTTAAAATATCCTCCTCACTGCCTTAGCACTTTCACCCAGCCTTTTCTTTTTCTTAAGTTTCTTGGTAATGATCATAGGTTCATTAAACTTTTTTAAAAACGCATGATTAGTTATTGATCTTTCTTCATTTAAATAACAATTCTTTAAACATAAATCTTGAGCAACCACTGGGTTATCAGATGCTTGCAACTATCCTTCCAACTTTATTTCTCATTGGTATATACTGCCATACTTTTGACTTTTAAAACTTCTCAATCTTTTAAAGGTATCTTCTTTTTACTGCCGTGGTTTCAAAAGTCCAGAAAAGCAAAACTAGTCTTCCTAAACAGGATGCATATGTCATTATAACTAACACTCCCTTCCACTGCCACTGAGAAACTCTAGAGCACACATTCTCACTCAAGTTTTATCACTTCAGCTTCACCAAGGGTTGAAAAACCAAAGAGAGTTGAAAACTAGTTGAACCAAATAAAGTTCCTTCTTTCTAGTAAATAAGAGTGTTGATATGTTTCTTGAACTTTAAGACTTTCTCAGATATTCTGTTTTTAAAAGAATGAGATTTCTAGCATTAGTGCTGATGGCTGTAATCTACAATTTATCTTATTTCCTTGTTTATAACTGTAATAAATTTACAATATAGTAAGATATAATTACCCATATTCTATCCCTACTACCTTAACAATGCTACTTCTTGCATTCCCTTCCCATGAAAACCAAATGCACTCTATTCTGCATCTACTTTCTGTTTCACAGATTTCCATACAGGTAACATTTTGAAATATAGAGGTTTTCTGCCATTCTTTCTATTATTAGATGTTTCTTCTCAATTAGACATATTGGTTTATTGTTACTTTCCAATCATTGTTCCAAGCCATACAGCCTTGGTAATACGGAAAATCTTAAACTTGTCTCTTTCGATACATTAGTTTACTATTCATACTCTGTGACTGGTATACAGATGCTAAAAGCATTATTCCTGATGATATTTTATTCTAAGAATTCTTCTGTATATTCACATTTTTGAAAAAAAAAACTAGACGAAAGGTCAAATGGATAAAAGAACATATATTAATATAATAAAGACTGCTATGACCAAAAAATCCCCTTATATGATTTGAGAATTATTATTAGGTTGGATGTTTCATGTGCAAAAAGAACGCGTCCAGAGCAGTCCTTCAAATAAAGACATAACTCAATTTCTTACCAACTTGTAGTCTAAAAATAACTTTGTGGGCTCTGATGTAATTAATTAATGCTAGAGAGAGGACAGTGACTGCCAACTATGAGAAACTAAAGCAATCTATAGGATTTAAGTAATATTCCATCCCTGAATTCATTTACAAGTAAAAAGGGGCAATGTAATACACAGTCAAGACAATAGTATAATCACACAAAGTTAACTCTGACCCTTTCTGGATCACATCCCAACACTGTTAAAACCAAACCAAATAGAAGTTCTTACTATATTCAGTATAAAATGATATAAAATGTGTTCTTGGTCCCTTTAAGTAATCATGGGAGTGCCAGAAGGTAACTAATTGGAAAAGGTAAGCTGAGAGACCAGGTTAAATAAGGAAGTAGATAAATAACATCCTATATTTGTACCGTTCTTTTTTTTTTTTTTTTTTTTTTTTTTGAGATGGAGTCTTGCTCTGTCACCCAGGCTGGAGTGCAACAGCACGATCTTGGCTCACTGCAACCTCTGCCTCCCGGGTTCAAGCAATTCTCTGCCTCAGCCTCCTGAGTAGCTGGGATTACAGGCGCCCACCACCAAGCCCAGCTAATTTTTCTATTTTTAGTAGAGACAGGTTTTCACCATCTTGGCCAGGCTGGACTTAACTCCTGACCTTGTGATCTACCCGCCTCAGACTCCCAAAGTGCTGCCATTATAGGGGTGAAACACCACGCCCAGACTGTACAGCTCTTTTAACCACTGAAAGTGCATCCACATTCATTATTTTAACCCCATAAGAAACCTCTGAAGTGGAACAGTTATTATCTATATTCGAAAGGTACAGAAACTGTAGTACAAAGTCGTAATGTTATGATCCAGGTTGAATAGAAATTACCAGAAGAGTACAGATCAAAATCTCATTTTCAAAAAAAATCCTACGTACAAATTCTAAATGCAACAACCACCTATGACACAGGAAATTAATAACTGAGAGACCAGTGAGATGGGAGTATCACAACAGTAATGATACTGTACCATTTTGGAATGATACTATGACCTCTGAAAACCCTCCTTCCAAGCACAGAACTACCTGTGATAATAGAAGAAAAAAAGCAAGGATTTGGCCTTACCTGGTACCTCTGAGAATGGAAGCAGGTTAGGAAGTACAGCAAGAACTAAGTGCCATGACAACCTAAGTTCCCAATCCTATGATAAGAGATTGCCTCTTCACAGTGCAATGATCACACTGTTCTAAATTGCTGTTTTCATCTTTCCCTTTCTCATTGACTTGAAATAAAGCATGATAAGGAGGTCAGAACTGCTAATCTCAGGAACAGCAAGTCTAACATATAGGTCTGCTTTCATCTTCATTTTTTCCCCCACTATTAAGTTGTGTATCTGGCTCCAAGACCCAATTCTACTTAATGGTTAAGTCTATAGGACAAAACATGGCAAAAAGAAATTTAAATTATGAGTCTAAAGCATGTATCTACGGCCAGGCGCAGTTGCTCACGCCTGTAATCCCAGCATTTTGGGCGGCCGAGGAGGGCAGATCACCTGAGGTCGGGAGTTTGAGACCAGCCTGACCAACATGGAGAAACCCTGTCTCTACTAAAAATACAAAATTAGTCAGGCATGGTGGAGCATGCCTGTAATCCCAGCTACTCAGGAGGCTAAGGCAGGAGAATTGCTTGAACCTGGGAGGCGGAGGTTGCAGTGGGCCAAGATCACGCCACTGCACTCCAGCCTGGGCAACAAGAGTGAAACTCCGTCTCAAAAAAAAAAAAAATGTATTTACAACTCAGTTTCTACATATACATTATATACATATAAGAAACATATGCATATGTATGAATGTATTTTATAAAATGCTTTGGAACGTAAATAATACTTGTTAAAAGACAAAGCAAAAGCTGAGATCTGGTATTTTATCACTCAAAGTTCTATTTTCTAGTATCTCTATGCATCTAACTCCCAAAAAATGATGTTCACAATGATGACCAAACAGGTGCTGCCAAATCCTGAAGTAGATTCTGAATCCCCCAAAACTAAACTAGAATAATGTGATTTAAAGAATAGTGTATTATATTCTAATTATCTGAATATTGGTAACTTGTGTCCTAGCCTTAACTAAACAATACTCCATCCTTTCATCATGATGCATTAGAGATTTTTATTATAGTATTTTGCTATAAATGGCAATTATGATAGTTTCCATTTATTGTTGCGTATTCTGTACCAGTTTTTCATGTATGATTAAACAGTCATCAGTGAAGATGAGGAATTATCAGATACTCTGATTACAGAAGAAAGAGACTGAGAGTAAGTACAGTGTCGACTACTCTTCCACAGTTATCTTTGTTAGTTTTGTAACCTCTACAAAAATGATCTTACAAGATAAGAATATACAAATGAAGAAACAGGTCCAGAAATGGTAAGTCTTTCAACATTATATAGCTAAATAAATAGAAGAAGCACCTGGCTTCAAAACTCACAGTCTTTTTTTGCCCTATATTTCCAATCTAAAGAAAGAATAAAGGCAGGGTAGAATACTTCAAATTCCAAATAGTTGGCACTGAATAGTCAGCTAAGACATGGATAAATATCTGGTACTGGGACAGAAGGTGGTTTTGTTCTACCTATAGGAGGTATATAGTCCTGTCATTCCAGGAAAGAAGTTGAAAAGAGGTACAATATACTGATGTATCACACTCAATCTGTTGCCAGATCCATGTTACTATTCAGGAAAAAAGAGTTGAGGAAGAAAAGAAAAACAGGTGACACATCTAAGTACTTCCTATGTGCTCATTACTTAACTAGTTCACAGCATTTTTAATAATTCAAGAATCAATTTGCAAATACCCAGATAACAGTTCTAACTGTTATTTCAAAGCCTTAACTACTTCTAGTAAATTGTTAAGGAATTTTAGATTTTTCCTCTCAAAACTGTGAGAGTAATAATAAAAATCTTCCATATTATCTTGAAAGAAACTATAGCAAATAGAAAAAGAGCCTGATGTTAGATGTCTCAAGTTTACTGGTGCATTTTTTTTTTAAGCTATGGTGTTTCAAGGGGATTTGTGTATGAACATAGGTAACAAATATCGTCAGGCACGGTGGCTTATGTCTGTAATCCCAGCACTGTGGGAGGCTGAGGCGGGTGGATTGCTTGGACCCAGGAGTTCAAAACCAGCCTAGGGCAACACAGCAAGACCCCATCTCTACAAAAAATACAAAAATTAGTTAGGTGTGGTGGCATGCACGTGTAGTCTCAGCTACTCAGGGTGCTGAGGTGACAGAATCACCTGAGCCTGGGGAGGTTGAGGCTGCAGTGAGCCATGATCGCCACTGCACTCCAGCCTGGGTGACAGAGTAAGACTCTGAGACCCTGTCTAAAAACAAAAACAAATGTCAAATTCAGGGCAATTTTTCTAAATGAGGTAATCTTATAAGAGGTATTAGTGATATCAAAAGCTCAAACAAGAAGGCTAAAGATTCAGTTTATTACAGTAGTTAAAAGCATGGACTATGAAATCAGACTACTGTGTAACTTGAACTAGTTATTGAACTTGTCTGTACCTTGGTTTCCTCATCTTTAAAAACAAGGAAATAGGTGTATAGCTGCCTGTAAGAGTTGCTTTAAAATTTGAACAAGACAACTAATATAAACAATTCGAAAAGGCTGACAGATGGTAAACACTCTGGAAGTACGGTCATATACCATATAACAAGATTTCAGTCAACAAGGGACTACATGCCGATGGTAGTCCCACAAGACTATAATGGAGCTGAAAAATTCCTATCACCCAGTGATGATGTAGCTGTCTTAACATCACAGCACAATACATTACCTTTTTTACGTCTAGATATGTTTAGACTCAAATGCCATTGTGTTACAATTGTCTATTTACTACAGTAACATGCTGTACAGGTTTCTAGCCTGGGAACAACAGGCTATACCTTATAGCCTAGGTGTATAGTGCTGTACCATCTAGGTTTGTGTAAGTGCACTTCATGATGTTCCCACAACAACAAAATCACCTAATGATGCATTTCTCAGAACATATTCCAGTAGTTAAGAGATACGTAGTTTTAATAGAATTATTCTAAAATGCATAAAAAATTACCAAACCATTAGAAGAATTTAGTATATTCTGACCTCAAATACTACAAGGCTTTGTACTAATTATTAACCAAAATAAGAATATCTCTACTACAAATTCATGGAAAAGACAGGAAAGTAGGCATAGATAAATGGGAAGTGGACCAAATATCTTTCAAATTCATTGAATTTGTTTACTTAAAATAGCATGTCATGCTGGTAATATGCTTGGATCAATAAAAACAGATTGGCTTTGATAAAATAGATGTAAAATGGGGAAATACTGGAAAACAGCTGTAAGCATGTATATGCTTATCCTGTAAGATGATTTCCTAACGTATGAAATCGAAACTATTAATCATGGGATTCAACCTCTATCAGATGTCACGTTTCATTTTCCATTGCCCTGTCTCAGTCAACCCTTTTAACTCTCTACCTCCATATGCTCTGTGCCTGCCTCTCTTATCTACCCAGGCAGATCTCTATCTTATATTACACCATATGATATTGCAATTGTCTTATATGCCTAGTTTTTCCTACTGGATTTGAGCTTTCAGTGAGATTAGGAACTATGTCTTGACTATCTTTGTGTCTGTTGTGTCTAGCAAGGACTTATCACAAAGCAAATGCTCAGTATACATTTAGTGAATAAATGATTTTAAAATGAATGATTCTCAAAAATCAATTATTAAAAAAAAAATCACAGAAAAGAAACCCAGATCACTTATGGCCAACCTTAAAAGGTATCACTTTCTTTTTTTACACAAAAACTAATACTTTACTTCATGAAAATATGTTCTGAAATACGAGACCATTCAAGTCTGTATCTCTTAAAATGTTCAGTGTTATTTGGTAATAAAAGCATAAGGAATAATACAATAAATATCCTTATTTCGAATACACAGCCTGAGAAATGAAACATTAACAACAGTTTTAAGTTGCATAATACTTGTTTTCTAGCTTTCTGTTGATTTTATAGGGCGAAACCAAAGACAATTTTAAAGTGTAAGCATTTAAATAAATAAAAGTACACCATTGTGCTTTGTTTCCTTAACTTACTTTTCTGTTTTGAAGAATATTGCACAACCATCTACATGCTTTCTCTCCTGCTCAGACATGATTTTGGCACGTGACTTTGGAGAAAAAAATCCATCATATCCACGCTCCTTCAATGCTGGCAGAAAGAGAGTGAAGTATTGCTCTGTTTCCACTTCCTGAGATGAAAGAAAAGTTATCATCTATATGACAGAGGGAAAATGCTGATTAAGATATTAAAATGTTCAGCATTATAAGATGTAACTTAGTAAAAATAATTCACATAGCAAATATTATCTTACTATCTTACCTGATTGCTAGCAGCTGCTACTTGACAATGGCAGCTTTTTAAACATGAAAGAATCAGAAAGGTGACATGATTTTCTCATGCTCACACAGATAGTAACAGGAGTAGGACTACATCCCAAGGTCTCTTGATTCCCAATTTACAGTTCACTCCATTATACTTTACTTCCTCAAGACTGGCAACTAAACAAAGCAAGTTGGGTATATGATAGATTCTGTGATAGGGAATAGTAATTTATATATAAAAAGGTAATTTAAAAACTTGCATATCCTTCTGAACTATGGTGGAAAGAAATGATACCCAAGAGTGAGAAACGTAAAATCTATCCACAAAAAATTCTACTTTAAGAAATTTTTAAGTACCTAAATCGCAATCATCCAATGGCCTCTATTAATTTGATAATTATTAGTCTATTTTATTCTTTGACTCATAAAATATTTTAACAGGTCTTTCTAAATGAAATAAATATGAAGTTAATTTATGTATGCAGATGTTTCTAACAGCATGAGTTTATGACAGCAAAAACCCATAAACAACTAAATGTGTCCAATGGTATGGGAAAAGCTACATCAATATACGTTCATATAATTAATGAGTTTTGAAGAATTTTAGTAACACGGAAAATCCATTAAGTACAATAAATAAGAAACAAAATGTATCTGTAAATATATTTTACTTAATGTGTAGAAGAAAAATACTCCAGAAGTTTTAACACAACTATCTTATGACATGAAATTAGGTATTTCCCTCCATCATGCTTTATATTTTTTCAAAATTTTCAACTTCTCTAGAATGATCTCTTTTTAATACAGTATAGTATTATAGCATTGCTTTTATAATAAGACAATTTTCTTAAATTATGTTCTATCCTTCAAACTGCTATATTTAGGAGGGTGTGAGGCTGTTATCACTACAAATACTAAACCAAGAAGTAGACAAGAAACTACAATAGCCTGATTTTGTTTGCCTCCTCCTCTCCCCAATTCTCTGTTAGTCTCACTATTTAGAAGAAATTTTATTTTAATTTTAAAAGATTTTTACTTTTTTCCCAAGCAACCTAAAAATAAATTATCAAGCTACTCTGTTACATAAAAATTTTTTAAATAATTTTTCCTCTCAGGCTATGATGAAAAGAATGTGTGAAATTGTAACACACAACTCTTTTTTTTTTTTGAGACAGAATCTCGCTCTGCCATCCAGGCTGGAGTGCAGTGGTGCAATCTCTGATCACTGCAACCTCTGCTTCCTGGGTTCAAGCGATTCTCATGCCTCAGGCTCCCAAGTAGTTGGGATGACAGGTGCACGCCACCTTGCCTGGCTAATTTTTGCATTTTTAGTAGATATGGGGTTTCACCACGCTGGCCAGGCTGGTCTCAAACTCCTGACCCCAAGGGATCCACCCGCCTCGGCCTCCCAGAGTACTGGGACTATAGGCGTGAGCCACCATGCCCGGCCTGTAACACACAACATTTTTAAACACCTTTAAGAAACAGTAAGTTTCTGAGTTGATGAATATGTTAATTAGCCTCATTTGATCATTTAAAAAAATATATATGTATCAAAACATCACAATGTACCCCATAAACATATACAATTATTTGTCAATTAAAAATTTTTAAACCTTTAAGCACTTAATATGTTTTGAAAGTTGCTAAGAAAAAAGTTACTAAAAACTATTCAAACATCTTTTTGGCTAATCATTAGCTAAATTTTGAAGCAACAGAACACATTTCATGAAAAGATGCTGCTTCTTCAGTAAAGTTCAATTAATAAAGTGCTATAAAACAGAAGAATCTAAATTTTAGAGATGGTTTATAAAGTAAGGTAAGGCAAATACGCATGATTTATAGTACAATATATTAAAATATGTCTGTTTAAGGAATAACTGTGGGCAAGCTTTTTTTTTTTAAAAAACAGACTCCAATACAAGGTAAATTTATATTCCTAAAAGACTGGCCATCTTCTGTGGTTTTCTCTTTCAGCAATACCAATGATCATGAGGTGAATATTAACATGAACGGTAAGATTATTTCCACTTAAGAAAATAGTAAATAAATATAAGTAGGTGGTTGTATTCAGTCAGCAAAATAGTTTCACTATGGAAATGTCTTAAATGCTTATTTAAATTGTCCATTATTTTTAAGAGGAGAGAAAACAATTCTTTTTGAGCTTTGGCTCTAAACACAGGATCTCTCCCAGTGGTCAGATCTTCTCTTATGTTTAAGTTCACCTTTTAAGTTAAAGACAGTTTAATTTCTATGGTGTTACCTGAAGACTAATGATATCTGCGTCACAGTTAACAATTTCTTCCATAATTCCCTTTTTCCTGTATTCCCAGTTTAATGCCCAGGATGGGCAATAGCCATATAGCTGCCGGGTAGCGTATTTATCACATAACACATTGTAACACATAACCGTGAATGATGCTAAGAAGTGGGAGAAAAAACAACAGACAAACGGGAGAAAATTAGGCAACTTTTTCTAAAGCAATATCATGTGTACACCTGCACAAGCACACACACATACGCCACATATCATCATTGTAAAATGCCTAGGCAAGATAAAGATTGCTAATCTACTAAAACATCATTGGAGTCTATCATACAAAATTTATTTTATTAAGTCTAGAATTAGACTAACAGCTCATATTTGAGAGTTTTAAGGAAATTTATTTTAATAAAAAATTTAAATTTTAAATCTGCTAATTTTTTGCTTATAACTTTGAGAAAAGCTTCTTTAAATGAGTGGAACAAAAGTAAACTGTAGTTGCATTTTAATTAAAGAACTCTAATCTCATTACCTCTTATTAACAAAATATCTAAGTATTTTTTGTGCCTCCTACTGCTATCATTACTTTGAAGCAGAAGAGTATGGACTAACAAAATTTAGTTGTAAGAGAATCATTTTTGTCAATCAAATGTTCATTTCTGAAATAAAATGCTCATTTTTAAATGTCCTTTAACTATAAAAAGACTGTGAGCAAACTAATAGTAGAAGATGGTTTGCACCCTTGCTACTCAAAACTGTGCTGTGAAGACCAGCAGCATCAGTAATCAATCACCTGGGAATTTAGAAATGCAGAATCTGTGGCCCCATGAACACCTCTTTTGGACAGGATGTGCAATTTAACAAAATCTCCAGGTGATTCATATGCACTTGCATGTTAAAGTCTGAAAAGCCCTGATTTTTATCAGTAATTCTCCATCTTGGCTGCCTAGTAGAATCACTTTGTAGAGCTTATAAAGAAAATGCTGAAGTAAGGGTCTGACTCCAGACTAATTAAGTTGAAATATTAAGAGTCTAGCTATTCGTATTTTTAAAAAGGATCCCAGCATCCCAGGTGATTATAATGAACAGACATGGTTGAGAATCACTTATTTAAATAAGACGTGAGGAATTCAAAGTGAAGTGACACTTGATTGAAGTTGGTTCTGTTTCAGATGATGGAAAAGGTATTAAGAGAAACTCAGTTCAGTCCCCTGGGGGGTCTGACTGGTGACCATTTTGTACACTGGGAGCTAAATTTCAATTTGAGTTGACTTGTACTTTCTGAGTATTTATCTTGGAAATGACCCAGCATCATTTTCAAGCCACTACACTGTGAAGTAAGCACCCTGAATTTACCTTACTATGCTTCTCAGTATTTGAAATGTCATTTGGAAGTAAGGCGAAAGAGGCAGACTGCCATTTGCTTCATTCCGTTTTTTCCTAAGACTTTGTAAACTGAGATTTCATTAAAAAGATCAGAGATTGCAATTTTTATAATATAGCCAAAACTCTTTATATCCCTGCCAGTGCCTGAGAATGAACCAGCAATTTTTAAACAGAAGTAAAAACTACCTAAGTGTTATTACCACTCATCTCTTATACTCTGTTTCTATCTGGGACCTTTTTCATTATCTAGGCTTGATTTCCATATAGTTTATCATGTTTTTAAGCAATAAATCACCCTTAGCCACCACAAAGTATTATACACATCCCTCTATGCATCAGAAGTAAAATGCATTTTTAACAGTAACTTTTTTTCAGCACTCAGATCCTACTCAGAGAAGCACCATACCTCACAAGAAAAGTCCACACTAGTTTTTCAATAAAGAAAACCCAAGAACAGATTACTTTGAGAATTTAGCAATTAATGAAAATTTGTTTCTATTGTTCCTTTTCTTAATGGAAATGTAGCTGTGCAATATTAGAAAATCTTTTCTTCAAGATTATGTTCACTCATAGTCAAAAGGGATTACTATGAAGAATTAGAAAATGGTGTTTTTAACATCAGAAGGGAATAATTAATTATACACTAGGAAAGGCCAAGTATAAAATAAATCTATCTAGCTTTAAGTTTTGTAGAAAACCTTAGGTACTCCTTTCACTTAAACACCAACATGCAACCTGATAGTAAAAATGTTATTCATAACACTGACACAATGCCTCTTAAAACAAGCTGATATTGCAGCTCTAGAGTGGGTTGGTTTTAAAATTATTACCTCTGAAAGACACAAAAATGTACTGCATATTATAATATTTTGTAGTGTTATTAAATGCAAATAGAACCATGAAGAGGCTATATATCCCACATTTCCAAATACTAAAAAAAAAAAGACTTGTTCTGAATCCTCTTAACTTAAAAAAAGCCCAAAACTCACAAACAAAAGGCCTTTATATTGCTCAAAATATATATAAAGTCTAATTGTGATTTACCCTTTAACAATTAATTATCTCTTTTTTTGAGACAGGGTCTTGCTCTGTGTCCTAGGCTGGAGTGCAATGGCAAAATCTTGGCTCACTGTATGTAAACTCCGCATCCCAGGTTCAAGCGATTCTCGTGCCTCAGCCTCCTGAGTAGCTGGGATTACAGGAGTGTGCTACCACGACCTGGCTAATTTTTGTGTTTTTAGTAGAGATGGGGTTTCACCATGCTGGCCAAGCTAATCTTGAACTCCTGGCCTCAACAGATCTGCCCGCCTTGGCCTCCCAATGTGCTGGGATTACAGGCATGAGCCACAGTGCCCAGCCAAAATGTATTAATGTAGTACTATTCTGTGACTGGTTTAATCTTCATATCCAAACACTTAGAATTTTCATTTAATTTTAAAATGAAATTAGATATCATGAAAATTATTACTCTTGTGATAAAAAAAAGACATTTCGAAAAACGGTAATTCATAACTTATTTTAAGTAGAATTCCCATGCCTAAAATATCAAATATGAAGAAGCTTTATAAATGTCAAACCATTATTGGTCCCTGCAAACAGATAAAGGCTTATGTTTTCTACATTACTTCAGTTCTAGAAATGCTAGATTATATCCTTATATTGCTCAAATACTATGTACTACTTCTACACCCCTGGGCTGGTATTATACTTTGTTGCCAGTATAGTAAATATATGTCTAGTCTACATTATTCTTCCATAAATGTTATCTATCTCTCAAGAAAGATCAAGTACTTCTCAGTAGTTTAAAATTTTTCACAAGAAATATCATTGTTCTCATTTTTCTTAAATCACCCAATACTCTCTATGAAGATGCCATTTGGAAAGCTGTATTATAGAAATAATTTTAAAACCAAGGGCTGCATTACTTAAATCTTAAATCACCCAATACTCTCTATGAAGATGCTATTTGGAAAGCTGTATTACAGAAATAATTTTAAAACCAAGGGCTGCATTACTGTGAAAGATATAAGACACCTATTGACAGGTCTATCTTAATGTGGACTTTTTAAAAGTCTATCCATCAGTATTTTTAAATGCATCTACCCATGAAAGGTAAAAATGAAGTCTTATTTATTACAGATCATGAAGCCCAAATAACATTTTAAGAATTTCTGAAAAAAAAGGAAGAATGAGAAAAACTATTTACCTGACGGCAGAATTTGGTCTCGTTCTTTTAATGTAATCCATGGCCTCGGAGGAAGCTGCTCTGGATGAACTGAAAAAAATTTTGTAAACATAGGTTAATTTCATGTGTTTCTGAAATCTGAAATGTGTTTATAATGTCAAAAACACTTCTGTTTTCTATTCTGCTGTAACGGCCTGCAAACTGACTTAATCTAATGCTGAAATTTAATGAAGATTAAGGAGCCAAAGGAAATTTCAGAAAAGCTATGCAGAGAACACAGAACTAATACAAGAAAATAACATTAGGAAATTCATTAATGGCATTTTCACTTACATGGTATTTACGAAAAGTACCTATTTAAAACCCTATGTAAAATCTTAAGTTTCTAATTATATATGTAAATTGTATTGACTTAGCCTTGTGGGAAATCAAAGCCATCTGAAATTCCAACCCTGATGAATTAAAATACTCAAACATCTTTAAAACAGAAAAAAGTACATATGGATGAATTAAAGTTAGTGAATTTTCTAGTGGGGCCTTCATTTTCTGATTTTACTCTTTTATAATGTCAACACAAAACAAGAGATAAGGATAGAACCACATTATGCAGAAAAAAGGTAGGCACTTGTTAGACATTAATTGCTCAGATATGGTTATCAATACTATGGAACTAAATGCTACCTAACTACCAGATGAGTTAAGATTTAACTACCCCCTTTTCTTTTCCTTTCAAAATCTTTGAAATTACAGGACAACTTGATTCAAGTTTGCAGATTTGCCCATGGCATTAATGGCTGAGAAATGTATTCCCTTAAAACAACACTCCATCTTTATCTAGCCACAGAAATTTTGACCAAAGTAGCCCAGATCTTTAAAACTGTCACTTTATTAACAGTTTTGGTGTTCTGAAAGTCTACCTATATGATACTCTGTTTTAGCAGCCATACTTTTCACAGAGTAGAATGAACTCTATTTCATATATTCCATATCTTGCCAGGAAAGAAAAGAAGGTTATAAGATGACAGACAAATCATCCAGCTTGTTCAACATACTGAATCCCAGAAAACAATCTTCTGGCTATGTGAGTGCCATGGCAGAGTCACAGCAAGTGTCTCAAAAATGAAAAATCTAATATAGAAACAGAAAGAGTAAACAAAAAAATTTCTAGCTATTGGGATCCTTAATTAGCAAAATCTACCTAAGCTGGCTTGCTTAAAAATTCAGAAATCCGGCCCGGCGCGGTGGCTCATGCCTGTAATCCCAGCACTTTGGGAGGCCGAGGCGGGCGGATCACGAGGTCAGGAGATCGAGACCATCCTGGCTAACACGGTGAAACCCCGTCTCTACTAAAAATACAAAAAATTAGCCGGGCGTGGTAGCGGGCGCCTGTAGTCCCAGTTACTCGGGAGGCTGAGGCAGGAGAATGGCGTGAACCCGGGAGGCGGAGCTTGCAGTGAGCCGAGATCGCGCCACTGCACTCCAGCCTGGGCGACAGAGCGAGACTCCGTCTCAAAAAAAAAAAAAAAAAAAAAATTCAGAAATCCAGAAACTTCTAAAATAAAACAGGTAATATAATATCAACATTTTGGTGCTTCCAAATCTTAACTAGTGTATCACAATGTAGCAGTTTAAGTATAATGCAATCAACAATATCCAAAGAGCCAAAAACATAATATGAGCAAATACTCTATCTCACTACTAACCAGCAAAATTAAAAAAGATGAAATGGCATATTTGTTACCCAAGTTCACGCAAAATTTTTAAGTTCAATAACATCCAGGACTTGTGATGGCGATAAACAGCATGTACAGCTGGTAGGAATATGAATTAGTACAGCTATCTTGAGCACAAACTGGCATCTTTTAAAATTTAAAACACCCATGTCCCTATGACTGAGTAAAATTCTATTTCCTGGGATCAGCCCTATCTTCTTTAAGCAGGATTCAAAAAGATATCCATTACAGCATTGTTTATATTAACGAAAGCAATAGTAAATGGCTAAATAATATCCATTTTAAGAAAGTCTATGCTATAGTTTAAAAAGATAAATATGTATTCAAGTGGAAATATATCCATGGAACACTGTTGAGTAAAAAGAAGTAGAAAAAAATAGAATAACAAAATGTGATATATTTTATTTAAAAATGTTTAAACCATACACTAAAAGTTATAGTATAAAACTTCTGCTGGTATAATTTTTGTATGTAAATGCCTACCAGAAAGTAAAAGGATATACACCCAACTCACAAGTATGATTACCTGCATGGAAGGGACTGTGATTAAAAGTAATGATTAAAAGAAATTTTAATCATAACAGGAATTTTAACGTTTTTTTACAAAAGGATAATATATTCATGTGAGACATGCATTTAAAGTCAGTTTGTTTTTTTTTTTGAGACAGAGTCTTGCTCTGTCACCCAGGCTGGAGTGCAGTGGCGCCATCTCAGCTCACTGCAAGTTCCACCTCCCGGGTTCACGCCATTCTCCTGCCTCAGCCTCCCGAGTAGCTGGGACTACAGGCGCCCACCACCACACCCAGCTAATTTTTTTTGTATTTTCAGTAGAGACGTGGTTTCACCATGTTAGCCAGGATGGTCTCGATCTCCTGATCTTGTGATCCGCCTGCCCCAGCCTCCCAAAGTGCTGGGATTACAGGCGTGAGCCACTGCACCTGGCCTAAAGTCAGGTTTTTTAAAGATGAAACTACATGGCCAATGATATCACCAATGATATGACAAAACAAAGAAATAAAGAGTTATATGGGCTACTATCACATACAATAAATAAATATATTGGTGACCCAATCTTCAACAGAGCTCAAGAGAGCCAACCTTCCTCCCCACACCTAACACTGACTGGCAGCACTAGGCCTGATCTGCCTACAGTGCAGGTGTCAGCTGAACCTGAAGAGACAAACCAAATCTACATGTTAAACCTAAACAGGGTAACTGTCTGCTGAAATCACAGATTTAAAAAGCATCAGAAGTCTCCTAACATAATATCCAAAATGTCCAGGGTACAAATAAAAAGCACTGGTCATACCAAGAACCAGGAAAATCACAACTTAAGTGTTAAAAGACCAACAGACACCAACACTGAGCTGAATCAGATGTTGAAATATCTGACAGATTTTAGAACAGCCATCATAAAACTGCTTGAACAAGTAATTACAAATATCCCTGAAAAGAATAGAAAAATCCAGCAAATACAGAGAAATTATTATTTTAAAAGTATCAGATAGATATTATCCAACTGAAAAATACAATAACTTAAATTTTAAAAGTCATTGGAAAGGCACAATAATAAAGATGCCAAAAGATAAAAATCAGTGAACTTGAGAATGAATCAGGAGAACTTAGTCTGAAAAACAAAAAGAAAACAGACTGAAACAAATGAACAGAGCCTGAAAAAACCTGTGGAACTATAATTTTTTTAAAAAATCTAGATTAGTATTATCAGAGTTCCAGAAGGACAGGAGAAAGGATGTGGAGCTAAAAAAGTATTCTATGAGAGAACAGGTGAACATTTCCAAATTTATGTGAAAGACTTACACCTAACAAATTTAAGAAGGTGAGTAAACTTCAAATATCAAGAGCCCAAAGAAATCCATGCTAAGACAGATCGTAACTAAACTTCTGAAAACTAAAGAAAGAACCTTAAAAACATCAGACAGAAATAGCATATTACCTATAGGACATCAATTCAAATGACACTAGATTTCTTTTAAGAAACCATGAAAGCCTAAGGAAGTGGTACAATATTTTTCAAGGACTGAAAGAAAAGAACTGTCAACTGGAAATTCTGTATCCAGAAAAACTATCCTTCAGAAATCAAGGGGAAATAAAGATGTTAACAAAGGAAAACACTTCCATTGCTAGCAGACCTGCCCTTAAAAAATAGCTAAAAGAGGGCCAGATGCAGTGGATTACACCTATAATCCCAGCACCTTGGAAGGCTGAGATGGGAAGATCACTTGAGGCCAGGAGTTTAAGACCAGCCTGGCCAACATAGTGAGATCCCATCTCTACAAAAATATTAAAAAATTAGCCAGACGTGGTGACGTGAGCCTGTAGTCCCTAGCCACTCGGGAGGCTAAGATAGGAGCATCACTTCAGCCCAGGAGTTGGAGGCTGCAGTGAGCTAAGGAAACTCTCTAAATATCAAGGAAAACAGAAATGGAACACCAAAAAAGGAAAGAACAAGGAATCAGTAAAGTAAATGTGCAGCAAGATAGAAAGTTTGAATAACCATGAATATAAAACACATGAAAATACACCCTAAGTATATATAATTGAAAAGCTGAAATAACTACAAGAAGAAAGACAAACCTACCATTTTGACATAGCTTTATTGGTAATGAATAAAACCAAAGTAATCATTAAGTACATCTAACACATTCAAACAATATAATGAACAAACAAACTAACATATAGGATACTGCATCTAATGAGAAGAGACATTCTTCTCAAGTGCATACTTAATTACAAAAATTAATCATCTGCAGAGGTAATAAATATTTTTAACATTTAAATTAATCAAGATATGTTCTCTAACCACCATGGAATTAAGCTAGGGACCTATGACAAAGAAAACTGGAAGAACTCCTCTGAAAATAAAGAAACAAGTTTCTAAATGACTCACAGGCCAAGGAAGAAATAAGGGCTATTAGAAAATATGCTGAACTGAATGATAATGAAAATAATAGAAACTAAAGCTTGTGAGATACAGCTAAAAGCCACTTTAGAGAAATATTTATACATAAATATATACATAAATATATTTGAGGAAAAAAAAGCAAGACTGGAAATTAAGGCATGTTCACCTTAAGCTAGAAAAAGAATAGCAAATGAAAGCAGAAGAAAGGAAAAAATAAAGAAATTAATAATATTGAAAACAAACATACAATAAAGAAGACCAATGAAGCTAAAAGTTGGTTCTTCTTTTCAAAGAAAATATTAATAAATGCCTGCATAATTTATCATCTGCATAAATTAATATCTGAAATGGAAAAAAGACATCACTACACAACCTATGGATATTAAGACATCATAAAATATTCTGAACAACTTTCGGCCCGTAAATTTGAAGATTTACATAAAATCGGCAAATTTCCAGAAAACACAACTTTCAGAAACTCATAGAAAGAGAAATGGAAATCAGAATAGTACTATAATTATTAAAGAAATTAAATCAGTAATTTAAAACTTCCTACCAGAAAAAAAAAAAACCCAGAAAGAAAAAAAAAAATTCAACCTTAAATAAATTCTTCCAAACAACAGAAAATAAGGAAATACTTAAATAAATTTTATAAAACCAGTGTAACTTTAATATCACAACTTGACAAGGACACTGAAGAAAAAGAAGTACTGGCCAATTTCAGTCATAAACACAGATGCAAAAAATCCTATATAGGCTGGGCGCACTGGCTCACATCTGTAATCCCAACATTTTGAGAAGCCAAGGTGAGCTGATTGCTTGAGGTCAGGAGTTCGAGACCAGCCTGGCCAACATGACAAAACCCTGTTTCTACTAAAAACATAAAAATTAGCTAGGCGTGGTGGTGTGTGCCTGTAATCCCAGCTACTCAGGAGGCTGAAGCAGGAGAATCGCTTGAACCTGGGAAGTGGAGGTTGCAGTGAGTCGAGATCATGCCACTGCACTCCAGCCTGGGTGACAGAGCGTAACTCCATCTCATAAAAATAAATAAATAAATAAATAAATAAATCCTAAATAAAATATTAGCAAACTGAATCTAGGGTATAAAAAGATAATAATTTATCATAATCTTGTTGGCTTTATTCTAGGAATACCAAAGGTGGTATAACATACAAAAAAACCATCAATATAATTACCATATTAAAGGATAAAAATAATCTACTCATCTTAATAAAGAAAAGCATCTGATAAAATTCAAAATCTACTCATGTTAAAAAAAAAAAACTTGCCTAGCAAACTAGGAATAGAAAAAACTTCCTTCATCTGATGAAGTTTATCTATATAAAAACTACAGTGAATATGATACTTAATCAAAAATTATGAAATTAGACAAGGATGCCCATTATCACCACTTTTAGCTAGTTAGTAAGAGCAGGTTGGCAAGAAAATTAAAAGGATTAGAAATGGAGTAATACAACTCTCATTACTTGCAGATGACATAATTGTATACATTAAAATAAAAAATGCATTAGCATTAAAAACTATTTAGTAAAGTGGTTGAATATGTTCTTTAGCAAGGCGTTTAGTAAGTGTTTAGGAAGATGACTGAATACCAAAAAATATACAAAACTCAGTTGTATTCCATTAATCAGTAACAACCATTAAGTTAGATAAATCTTTAAAATGACTATTTTTAAGCGAATTAAGAAGTTAGTATTTAGAATAAATGTAATACAATATGGGCAAGCCCACTACATAGAAACTTAAAACTACTGAGAGAAATTATAAAAAGCATAACAAATAGAAGAATAGGATCCACTGTTGTAAACATATCAATTATTTCCAAAGCCATCTATAGATTCAATATAATCCCAAATAAAATCTCTACATTTTGGAGAGGGGAGAGATTTAAAAACCTCGTTCTAAAAATTTTAATAAAAATACAAGGTAAAAGAACACAGATGCCAGAACTAGCCAAAATTCTTTAGAATAGGTCAAGGGGGAAGACTTACTCTACTGGATCTCAAGACTTTTTATAAAGCTGTCCATAATTAAACACTGTTACATTGCTATAAAGACTCATGGAAGAGAATAAAGAATCCAGAAACAGACCTACACATACATTGACACCTGATTTATGACAAAGATGACATTAAAAAACAATAGTGAAAGGACAACCTAATCAATAAATGGCTCAGAGTCAATATAAAATACATATGGAAAAGTCAGAAAACCTAATTCTAAACATTAGAAGTAAAAAAAAAAAAAAAAAAAAAAAAAAAACCGGTTTCTAGATAATGACATAGGAGAATATATTCATGATCTTGTGGTATGAAAAAATTCTTAAAAAGGATAAAAGCGGTACCATAACAAAAAAGATCAACAAATTGGACTGGAGTACATTAAAATTTTTCTGTTTGTCAAAAGACAAATTAAGAGAACGAAAAATTTAATAATAGCATGGGAGCACATATTTGCAACATATTACCAAAAAAAAGCTTACATCTAAAACATACAAGAACTCCTTACAAATGACACACATATATGGCTGGATTGACTGGCTACATCTATAGCGACAAGAGTTTTTTTTTTTTTTTTTTTTTTTTTTTTTTTTTTTTTTGAGACGGAGTCTCGCTCTGTCGCCCAGGCTGGAGTGCAGTGGCGCAATCTCGGGTTCAAGCGAGAGGCGAAGGTTGCAACCTTCGCCTCCCGGGTTCAAGCGATTCCCCTGCCTCAACCTCCCAAGTAGCTGGGACTACAGGCACGTGCCACCACACCTGGCTGATTTTTTGTATTTTTAGTAGAGATGAGGTTTCACCATGTTAGCCAGATTGTCTCGATCTCTTGACCTCGTGATCTGCCCACTTGGCCTCCCAAAGTGCTGGGATTACAGGCGTGAGCCACCATGCCCGGCCGAGATATTTAATTTTAAAGTAAGTTAGAAACAGCATACATATGCTATGTATACAGCTTAATTAAATTGCCACATATTCCTAATTCTTTACTAAGAAGGCCTCTATAATAAATTTGCTGATTTCTATTGATCATCTTTTAGTCTTTTTAGCCATAAACTTTTCAGATAATATTACTTTAGTTTTACCTTATTATAAACCTTACTTTATGTGAAGGAGTGGGGAAGAAGGGCGTCTTATGATGAAGAGAATTTTAAAAGAATATAGCCAAAATGTCATCATGGCCACTATGCTGGAACTTATGATTTTTCTAGCTGTTTCAGAATTCTGTTATTTCAGAAAGACATCATGCTAAGAAAAATATTTGTATGCAGTAGTATCTCCATACTTTTACTCATATTTTCAGAGCTTAAGCAAAAAAAAAAAAAAAAAGTTTTAAATCAAATACCTAATAGTCTTCTTTTTTTGTTTTTAATATATATTTTTTTGAGACAGAGTCACGCTCTGTCACCCAGGCTGGAGTGCAGTGGCACGATCTCAGCTCACTGCAGCCTCTGCTTCCCAGGTTCAAGGGATTCTCCTGTCTCAGCCTCCAGAGTAGCTTGGATTACAGGCACGCACCACCACGCCTGGCTAATTTTTGTATGTTTAGTAGAGACGTTTCACCATGGTTTCACCATGTTGGCCAGGCTGGTCTCGGAACTCCTGACCTCAGGTGATCCGCCTTCCTCGGCCACACAAAGTGCTAGGATTACAAGTGTGAGCCACCACATCCAGCCTGGTATTCTTATAGAAGAAAACTTCCATTTGGAATACAATGATTTTAAATTGTATTTAAATAAATCTGGTGTTCTTAATTTAAAACCTAGCTGCAAAATTTCCACAAACGCGTAGTGAATCAAACTAGTCATTTCATTCATTAAAAATGTGTAAAATGTGTGGGTTCCAAGTCATTTGCATCAAATGCAAACAACTAATAACTGTGTATTTTTGTGATTAAGAGAAAGATAATCTTAGATTCACAGCTCTGGCACTGATTAGCTATGTATAAATAAATTACTTTAGTCTCTGAATCTCAGAATTTGCATCTCTAAACTGTGAGTTAAAGTTCCTATGTCCTAGGTTCTTAAACAAAATAATGCAACTAATCTCCTAACATATTGCTTGGTAAATAGAAAACATTCAGTATATGAAAAGAAGAATGTTCCACTAACATAGGATACACAATGGAAGGAACTCCAAACCCATAGGCAATTATAAAAAACAGTCAGATGCTCTTGAGGAACACATATTAGCTAGTTCATAGTATCTGTAGAATTTATTTTACAGCTTTGTCACTAACAGTTACCTGCGAGATTGTCAAGCATGAAGTTCAGTAGCTTTCGGGTTCCATCTGGGTCCTGGTATAAGTTGAGAATATCCTGTGATAAAGGATTGCCTAAAGCAGAAGACAAAAATAAAACCTGTAAAACTTATAACTGCAAGGCAAGACAGAAATGTATACTATAAAATAAAATACTAATTTCTTAAATTCAATTTCTTAAATTGAATTCTACTGTATTTAATCTATTATATACATTTAAAAATGTATGTGTAAATAAATATTCTCTTTAAGAACTCTAAAATTTGGGCTTGTCCAAAACATATATACACATATACATAAAAGCATATATATTAATCATAGTCAATTCTGAAGTAATATCACAACCTGGCACCTTGAAGTAATCCTATAGGTTCTACATTAATCTTTGAAAACCTGCATTTATCTTTTAAGACCACAGACAAACTCAAATAGCCATATAGGAGAAAGAATGAGTGATATCTTAAAAAAGAAGGGTCTTTGTAGAATACTTATATTACATATAGGGAAAACAAACGTATTTCAAGTAAGAAGAAAATGTGTTACCAAGATATGTGAGTGAAATGTGAGAAGAAAAGAATTTTGTTATAACAGTAATTAGGAATGTGTGAGTACTAAGAGTACAGATTTATCATACATCAAAGAACACACTATTGGTAACAGACTATATAGTCCCTTAAGAAATAAAGGAGGTATTCATTAAGACAAGCATGCAACAACAGTCTAGCATCCAAATTTGAAAAAATAAAAACCAAAGAACTTCCAAAATTGAAGGTTCTGTTAAATAACAAATCAACCAAACCTTCAATGCAACACATACCCACCAGCACAGCTACAAATTTTTTTGAGACAGTCTCACTCTGTTGCCTGGGCTGGAGTGCACTGGCACAATCTGGGCTCACTGTAACCTCCAGCTTCCGGGTTCAAGTGATTCTCGTGCCTCAGCCTCCCAAGCAGATGGGGACTACAAGCGCCCACCACCACGCCCACTAATTTTTGTATTTTTAGTAGAGACAAGGTTTTATCATGTTGGCCAGGCTGCTCTTGAACTTCTGGCCTTGGCCTCCCAAAATGCTGGGATTACAGGCATGAGCCACTCTGCTTGGCCTAAACAAATTTTTTTAATGACCAACCAAATGTTACAAAGAATGCAGAATACCTTGAACTCTTCTACTTCAATTCAATTACTGGTAAATGGTATGAATACTTTGGAAGTCTGGTTGGTAGTTTCTAATTGACTTGCAAGTGAGAAGAGGAAACTTCCTAGGGTGACGGAAATACTCTATCTTGATTTAGGTGCTGGCTATTAAGGTGTATACCTTTGTCAAAATTAGTGAAACTGGATTTTAAATATTTGGATATTTTACTGAATGTAATTATAACTCCAAGTACTAGGGGGAAAAAAACTCTTGATGAATGAGTTAGGCAGCAGATTAGACACAGCTGAAAAGAAAATCAGTCATCAAGAAAAACAGATTCAAAGAAAATTATCCAAAATGCGTCACTGAGAGTCACAAAGATGGAAAACGTAAGACAGTAAAAGATACAGAAGTTAGAATACTATATGAAATCGGAGTTCTAGAAAGAAGAACAAGACTTAAGTTCTGATCCAACATGTAAAGATTTTAAAAGCTGTCACTCCTGTCCTCACAATTGAGGTTATAGGACAAACTGCTGTCCCAAACACAAACAAGCAGATACAGAGAATCACAACTTACTGGCAGCAGAAGTCCACAGCTAGAACTAGAACTAGAACACTTTAAAGTGTAACTGACAAATTACTGGAGGCTCCATGTAGATTAGCCTGAGAGTTAAAAACTCCAAGAGGGCCTAGTCTTAGGGCATTCCCACACTTTCCTAAGTTTTACTTCCAGGAGTCTTACTATAAAGACTGGAGAAAAATCTCCTCATTCTTCCAAAAGGGGGCAAGAGAAAGTAATGTTCTCCTTAGTAAGTACTATCTTCAAAGGAAACTATTTTACCAGCATCTAAGTTTTCCCAAAGCTTAACAGACCTAGAGTAAGATAAATGCCCTCTCTAGCCTTTGACATCAAGTAGGGAAATAGTCAACTCTGGCTCACTAAGGCAGACCTAATTACAGGACTATAGGGCACTTCCTCTCCCTCCGCACCTTACCACTACATCAACACCTACAGCAAACAGTAAACATATTTAACTCCTAGCCAGAAAGAGAGATTAGAGAGAGAAGTGAGAAAAGGCAGTATCTGAAGAGGAAAGGCTGCAAATTTTCAAAAACCAGTTTTTTAAATAAATAAACTGATACAAGATGCACAATATATACAAAGAAGTTTATGAAAGGATTTCATTTAAAAACAGATTATAGTGCAAACTAGAAAATGACAAACAGAAGACTTTAAAACGAGATGGGTTGTGGCTGGGCGCGGTGGCTCACGCCTATAATCCCAGCAGTTTGGGAGGCCGAGGCGGGTGGATCATGAGGTCAGGAGATCGAAACCATCCTGGCTAACACAGTGAAACCCCGTCTCTACTAAAAATACAAAAAATTAGCCAGGCGTGGTTGCGGGCGCTTGTAGTCCCAGCTACTTGGGAAGCTGAGGCAGGAGAATGGTATGAACCCGGGAGGCAGAGCTTGCAGTGAGCCGACATTGCGCCACTGCACTCCAGCCTGGGCGACACAGCGAGACTCCGTCTCCAAAAAAGAAGAAGAAAAAAAAACAAAAGACCAAGATGGGTTGAAAGAACAACCATATCAAAAGAATAAACAGGAGAATGACAAGTGTCAGCAGCGACAACAGGAGCTAGAATACAATAAAATAGTATCCCCAAAGAGTTACACGAATTGTAATTGAGACTTCAAACACTCCTATGGTTACTGACAGAAAAAAGCACACAGAAAATTAGTAAGGTTGAAAAACAGAACACTATCAACCAACTTGGCCTATTATTTACATAATACTCCACTCGGAAACCAAAAAATATGCATTCGTTCCAAGTGCACATGAACATTCTGGGCCAGTGAGACCATATTCTGGGCCAGAAAACAAACTGTAACAGATTAAAAAGGAAATAAAATCATACAAAACATACAGTTATGGCCTAACAAAATAAAACTAGATACCAACGGACAAATACCCAGAAAGTTCCCAAATATTCTGAAATTAAACATCACACTTCCCAATAATCCATAAGCCAAAAAGGATGTCACCAGGAGATTTTTTAATGTTTTAATTGGTCCGGGCATGGTGGTTTACACCTGTAATCCCAGTGCTTTGGGAGGCCAAAGTGGGAGAACTCCATGAGGCCAGGAGTTCAAGACCAGCCTGGGCAACATGGTGAGACCCCCATCTCTACAAACAAAAAAAATTATTTAACTGGGCATGGTGGTGTGCACCTATAGTCTCAGCTACTCACGAGGCTGAACAGGAGGATTGCTTGGGTGCTGGAGTTAGAGGCTACAGTGAGCTATGATAAGACCACTGCACTCTAGCCTGGGTGACAGACTGAGACCCTGTCTCAAAAAATAAAAGTATAATTAAATGTTTTGAGTTAAAATGGAAACATGACATTATCAAAATTTGTAGGATATGGAAAAACCAGTTTTTAGAGGGAAACTTACAGCTTTAAATGCTGATATTAGAAACAAAAAGATCTAAACTCAATGATAAGAACAAATGAAACCCAAAGCAAGCAGAAGAAATAAGAGCAGAAATCAATAAAATTAAAAAAAAAAATACCGAATTCAAAACGTGGCACAGTTTGAAAAAGAGGCAATAAAACTGACACATTTCTCTTTGACCAGAACGAAAAGACACAAATTATAAATATCAACAATGAAGGGACAGCCAAAAAGACAGTAAAAGGAAAGGAATTTTTTTTTTTTTTTTTTTTTTTCAGACTGGAGTGCAGTGGCGCAATCTGGACTTACTGCAAGCTCCGCCTCCCAGGTTCACGCCATTCTCCTGCCTCGGCCTCCTGAGTAGCTAGGACTACAGGTGCACACCACCATGCCTGGCTTTTTTTTTTTTTTTTTTTTTTTAAGGAAGAGACAGGGTTTCACTGTGTTAGCCAGGATGGTCTTGATCTCCTGACCTCGTCATCTGCCCACCTTGGCCTCCCAAAGTGCTGGGATTACAGGCATGAGCCACTCTGCCCAGCCAGGGAAAGGAAATATTAAGAAAACTATATGTGTGTAAATTTAACAACTTAGAAGAAATGGACAAATTCCTTGAAAGACAGAAACTACCAAAGCTCACTCAAAATGAAATGGATAGAAAACATCAGCAAAAATGGCAGAGTAAAAACCTCCAAAAATGTGCTGCTCTGTACAAGCAACAACGACCAAAGAATCCAAACAAACAAACAAAACAAAACAAAAAAGTTGTCAGAATCAACTATTTGAGAACACTGAGAATTAACCAAATTAGTGCAGGAGAATCAACCAAATGACTGCAGGAGAAAGCTGACATGGCTATAGGGGAAAAAAAGAAAAAGGTGGGAGGATAACCTTAATGACCTGTATCTACAAAAGAAATTGATGTAGAAGTTAAAAATGTTTCCATAAAGAAAATTCCAAGCTCATATGGTTTTATTGGAAAATGCTACCAATCATTTAAGAAAGCAGTAACAGAAACGTTTTGAGTTCTAAAGCATTCTGAAAACTCTTCCTGAAAATAAAAGTAATAGCAACAACTTCCAGAGAGTATTTGTCCATATTCAACTTGCATTAATGACAAAAACCATTCAGCAAATGTGGGGAAGAAGGAAAAATTATTTAACCTGAAAGGATATCTACCAGAAATCTACAGTTAACATTAATGGTGAAAGATAATGCTTTCCCCCTAAAATCAAGAACAAGGTAAGGATGTGAACCATTGTCACTTCTATTCAATATAGTACTAGAGGTCCTAGCCAATGTGATAAAGCAAGAAAAAGGAAATTAAAAATACATATCAGAAAGGAAGAAATGAAACTGTGTTCACAGATCAAGAGTTCGTAAAAAGCTCCAAGAAAGAGTAAATTTACAAACATCACAAGAGACAAGCCCAATACAATTAAATATCAATTGTATTTAATTCTATACAATGAATAACTGAAAATTTAAAAAGCAGTACCATTTGCAATAGCATAAAAAATCAAGTAAGTAGATATAAATCTGGCAAAATATTTACAAGATCTATACCCTGAAAACTACAAAACTTTATTTGAAAATAAAGCAAAGAAGATCTGTGTAAATGAAGAGCTATACTGGAGTGAAAGACTCAGTATTAAGTCTCAAGATTAAGGTATTGATTATCCACAAGCTGATCTGTATATTCAACATAATCCCATGACAAATTTCAGCAGGATATTTTGCACAAATCATAAGTTCATTCTAAAATGTATATGAAAATGCAAAGTATCTAGAAATGTCAATGCAACTTGGAAAACTATGAACAAAGTTTGGAAACTCATAATCCCTGTATCATAGCTGATCATAAAACTACAACAATCAAACATTTTGGTATTAGCATAGAACAATGGGACAGAATAGTGTGTGTAGCAGTAGATCCACACATATTTGGGCAACTGAATTTTGACAAAGTTGCAAGGAAAATCCCATGTAGAAAGTACAATCTTTTCAACAAATAGTGCTAGAATAACTAGACATGCATATGCAAAATAATAAACCTTGTGCCGTATATAAAAATTAACTCAAAACAAACCATCAACCTAAAGGTAAAATCTAAAACTATAAAATTTCAAAAAAACAAATTTGCCTTCATTTCTATTGTTAAGTAATATTCCATTATATGGATGTGCCACAGGTTTTATACACACAACATGAATGAACCTCAAACACATTATGCTAAACCAAAGAATCCAGACTCAAAAGGTGACATACTGTATGTTCCAATATATGACATTCTGGAAACGTAGTTGTCAAGGGCTGAGAGAAGAAGGTATTGACTTCAGCAGGCATAAACGAATTTTGGAGAGTGATGGAACTGTTCTATTTCTTGACTGTGGTGCTGGTTATGCAACTACATGTCTGTCAACATTCACTGAACTATACACCAAAGAGGTAAGAATTTCACTATATATAAATAGCAGGTCAATTTTTAAAGTTACTTTAAAAGTAATCTTTAAAAAAATATATTCAAGGCACCATTTCAAGAATAAACACAAGGAGTCTAGAAACAGAATAGAGCAATTTCAAACGAAGAGAAAGTAAACAGAATGAAAAATATGGGAAAAACCTACTTTTAGAAAAGCGAGGAAGCAGAAAAAAATTACCCACAGTGGAATCAAAAGGTAGGACAGCAATAACAAAAATATCAATAATTATATGTAAGTCAACTGGTCTGAACCCACATTAAAAACAAAGAGTAGAATGGATTAAAAACAAAGTCCAGCTATATACTATTTATAAGACCTATACCTAAATGTAAGCACACAAAAGGTTGAAAGTAAATGGATGAGAGAATATATACTAGACAAACATTAACCAAAAGAAAATTGGCATAGCTATATTAGAAATACAGACTATAAGAAAAAATCCTAATAAGAAGCTCAGTACCTAGTATTGGGTTCAATTCACCAAAAGACACTATCATCATAAGATTATAACAATATTAAGTGGGAACTACCTAATAAAATAAACCCAAGATATGTAGAGCAAAAACTGACTGAACTACATAAGAAAATAAACAATTCCATTTTAATGGAAATTTTAACAAAAATACAGAAAAAGCCAACAGTCAAAAATTTCTAAAGACATAGGAAATCTGAGAAATACAACTTACAAATTGAACTAATGGACAAATATATAAATCCTGTGCCCAACAATTAGAGAAAAGAAATTCTTTTCAGATACAGGTTAAACATTTACAAAAACCAATCATATACTATGCCATAGGGCAAGAATCAACAAATGTCACAGAACTGGTTCATTAGTCTATAATGCAGTTAGGTTTAAAGCTAACAATAAAAATAAATTTAAAATCACATGCATGGAAATTTTAAATAATATTTTAAATAACCGACAAGTCAAGGAAGATATAATAACCCATATTAAAAATACTTAGACCGAAACAGTAATGAAATACTTCCTATCAAAATAGTGTATGCAACAAAAAAGTAGCCAAACAGGCAAAGCTGTAGCCTTAAATGCTTATATTTGAAAGTATGTAAATCTATAATCCAGTATAGGTACACATTTATCTCAACTTCCAGAACCAAACAATGCATAGTTGCCACCAACATATACTGATGCCTTTAGCATAGTTGAGTTCTGCTGTCTTGTTAGAACCAGAAGAAGCTCCACGGTAATATGGAATTAAAGGCATAATAATCTCCACATTTTAAGTATCACAGTCTAATACCAGCTAAACAATAGCTGGAAACGGACTATGAATATATAGATAATTATATAGTAACTATATATGAATCACTTTACTAATATATTGCATGTATTGGATGTCATATTCCAGAAAAAGATAATAAAATTAGATAAAACATGTAAATCTAAATATGAATAAATCGTATGTCCCATTTAAAAAGAGAAAAGGGAAAATATCAGAGATGATCCAACAAAATTGACTCATTAACAGAAATTTCTTGGCTCTCTGCCTATGGAGTAGTCATTTTATTTTATTCCTTTACTTTCCTAATAAACTTGCTTTCACTTTACCGTATGGATTTGCCCCAAACTCTTTCTTGCAGGAGATCCAAGAACTGGAATTGGGACCCCTTTCCAGTAACATCTTTCTGGCAAACCATGGAAGCAGTAATACGGAAGAGACCCCTGACCCAAAGGAAAATCATCTGCGCACAACAGCAATCGGCCAACTTTAGGTATCACCTTTTGTCAGAACTCGGAGTTATGAATGGCTCTCAACATACTGACGCTTTCTGACTGAGCTCCTCTCTACCCCAAATACAAGAGACCCCAAAAGTTAGAAAGGAATATCATCGCCTCTGTTCAGCATGAAGAAGTTACAGAAGATGCACTCTCGTCCCTCTGCAACCCTTAGGATTAAAGGTTCTCTTATAAAAGGGAGCAGAGAAATGTCAGAGTTCTCTGAACCAGAGCAACTCTATCTTGAGTAGGGGCTGGGTAAAGTAAGACTGAGACCTACTGGGCTGCATTTCAAGATGGTTAAGCATTCTAAGTCACAGGATGAGATAGGAGGTCAGGACAAGATACAGGTCATAAAGACTTCGCTGGTAAAACAGGTTGCATAAAGAAGCCGGCTGAAACCCACCAAAATCAGGATGGCAATAAGAGTGACCTCCAATCGTCCTCACTGCTACACTCCCACCAGCTCCATGACAGTTTACAAAGGCCATGGCAATGTCAGACAGTTACCCTATATGGTCTAAAAAGGGGAGGCATGAAAAACCCACCCCTTGTTTAGCATATAATCAAGAAATAACCATAAAAATGGGCAACCAGCGCCCTAAGGGCTGCTCTGCCTATGGAGTAGCCATTCTTTTATTCTTTTACTTTCCTAATAAACTTGCTTTCACTTAAAAAAAAAATTTCTCAAAAGTTCTCATAACTAAAATACATTGAAATAGTAGTTAACATCTTCTCAATGAAAACAGAAAACACCAGGCAATGACAGTTTTACAGGACTGTTTTACCAAGATTTCAAGGAATACATTAATTCAATTTTACATAAACTCTTTCAGAGAACTGAATAATACAGAATTTTCCCCACTGCTTCTACGGTCATTATAAACCTTAGATACACATGCATGAAAGACACAGGTCTACTTTATTCATGAACATACACAGAAAAATCCTTTAAAAATTTGTTAGGAGAATCAGTCTACTATGGGCCTTGTGCCTCCCTCTGCATTCTTGGTTAGTGTGACTGATTCCAAGGGTTATCCGTCTCTTGATACTGAGTAGTTTCTATAATTACTTATATAGGCAACTAAATAGGTCAAGGCAACCCATCATTACTATCATGTAACTGTTACCCTGGGGAAGCAAGACTAGTAGCTTTTTGCTATTTTGCTACAATATTTGCTGCTTACTTAAAAAGTGCTGGACCCCAGACCTGGATTACTCAATTGCATGCAATACAAACTGACTGTGTACACAGCCTGCATCTGGGCCCATTTTGTAGCTTGAGTAATAATGTTCTTTTTCTCTGACCCAGGAATCTTATGTCTTCTGCCACCATCCATGAACCAGTAACTGCCTAACTTATGAGCTTTTAAGTAGGGTAAAATCTCAAAGCCTTTACAGTTCTAGACAGATATTTATCAAATTAAATCCAAAGTATGTAACAACATGACTAAGTTGAGTTTATCTCAGCAATGCAAATTTGTTTAAAATTGGAAAAAAAAGTGTGTGTATGTATATGTATATATATATTTTACCATACATTTACCTTATTAACTTTTGATGAGAAAAATAATATAATCATCTCTACAGGAGAAAAGTACTTGATAAAATACCTGAAAATGAACTAGCAAAGTAGGAATTGAAGGAAACTTCTAAAATCTAAAAAACTTTTTTAACAAAAACATACAGCAAGTATCATTCCTAATAAAAACTATTAGAAGCAGTCCCTTTAAAACTGGAAACAACAGAAGTACGCCCAGTATTAATGCTTCTACTCAACATCATATGAATTATCCTAGAGTCAGTGCATTAAAATAAGAAAATTAAATATGTAAGAACTGGAAAAGAAAAAAAAAAGCTATAATTTTCAGCAGATGAAATGATTACTGCATGTAAAACTCCAAAAAATTTGCAGACAAGTTTTTAGAAGAATGAGAGTTTAGCCAAGAAGGCTCACTATAAGATTAATTTTAAAACAAACAAAAAACAAAACCAATTGTATTTCTATATCCAATAGCAAATAGGAAATAACCAAGAAAAGAGAAAAAAAAAAAAGAAGAAAAAACCTTAAAAAATAAAACAGTTGGCCAGGCACGGTGGCTCATACCTGTAATCCCAGCACTTTGAGAGGCTAAGGAGGGTGGATCACCTGACGTCAGGAATTTGAGACCAGCCTGGCTAAATGGTGAAACCGTGTCTCTACCAAAAACACAAAAATTACCTAGATGTAGTGGCAGAAGCCTGTAATCCCAGCTACTCAGGAAGCTGAGGCAGGAGAATCGTTTGAACCCGGGAGGCAGTGGTTGCAGTGAGCCAAGATCGCGCCACTGCACTCCAGCCTGGGCAACAGAGCGAAACTCCGTCTCAAAAAAAAAAAAAAAAAAAAAAAAAAAAAAAAAAAAAAAAAGGGAAAAAAGACAGTTGTGGTTTACAATAAAAACAAAAAAAAAAGTATAAAGTACCTAGAAATAAGTCTAACAGATGTACTTGATTGGTGTAGAAAGCTATAAAATTTTATTAGAAGACATTAAATAAATGGACAAAGAGCCCAAATTCATGAATAGGATGATTGAATACAATTAAGATGTCAATTCTTCCTAAATTGATCCAGACAGTCAATGAAATTCCAGAGTTCAAACAGAGTTTTTCATGAAACTTAACAAGCTGTTTCTTATGTATGAGGAAGAGCCACGGTGCCCAAATTGTCAAAACACTGCTAAAGAAAAATGTGAGGAGACTTTCAAAACCAGGTATCAAGTTTTAATATAAAGCCATAATAATTAAGACAATATGCTAATTGGTACAAGGTTAGACAAATTTACTAATGGAAAGGAAAAGAAATTCCCAAAATAGACCTAGACATGGTTAATACACAAGAGAAGTGACTTTACTGATCACTGAGAAAAGGAAAAACTATTCACTAATGATGTTGAGACAACTGGTTACTCATAGGGAAAAAACAAAATTAAATTCCTCACCAAATTAGACTCCTCATACTATATTTAAAAATCAGTTACAAGGGCCAGGCGCAGTGGCCCACACCTGTAATCCCAACACTTTGGGAGGCTGAGGCAGGTAGATCACCTAAGGTCAGGAGTTCGAGACCAGCCTGACCAAGATGGTGAAAACCCGTCTCTACTAAAAATACAAAAACTAGCTGGGCATGGTGGCGGGAGCCTGTAATCCCAGCTACTCAGGAAGCTGAGGCAGGAAAATTGCTTGAACCCAGGAGGCAGAGGTTGCAGCAAGCTGAGATTTGCACCATTGTACTCCAGCATGGGCGACAGAGCGAGACTTTGTCCCAAAAAAAAAAAAAAAAATCAGTTACAAATGAATTAAAGAATTAACTGCGAAGAGCAAAACCTCAAAACTTTTAAGATGATACAAGAGAATATATTTCTGATCCGGGAAGGGCAAGATTTCTGTTATTAACAACACACAAATGTACTAACTACAAGAGAAAAGATTTTAAAACTCAACTACATTAAAAATATCAAATCTGGCCGGGCGTGGTGGCTCACACCTGTAATCCCAGCACTTTGGGAGGCTGAGGTGGGAGGATCACCTGAGGTCAGGAGTTCGAGACTAGCCTGGCCAGCATGGTGAAACCCCGTCTCTATTAAAAATACAAAAATTAGCCAGGCATAGTGATGCACGCCTGTAAATCCCAACTACTTGGGAAGCTGAGGCAGGAGAATCACTTGAACCCGTGGGGTAGAGGTTGCAGTGGCCGAGATCGCGCCACTGCACTCCAGCCTGGGTAACAGAGTGAGACGCTGTCTAAAATATATATATATATATATATATATATATATATATATATATATATATATATATTCTACTCATTAAAAAGATACCAGAAAGAAAAACAAAAGGAAAAGCCATAGAGTGGGAGAAGACACTTATAACGCAAAATAGAAAAAAGAACTCCTCCAATTCAATAAGAAATCATCAAATAGAAAATAGGCTAAAAACATCAACAGTAATTTCAAATAAATATAATGGCCAACAGACACATGAAAAGATGCGAAATCTTATCAGCAATTAGGAAAATGTAAATTAAGAGTACAGTTAGAAACTCATACTCAATAACTGACAAAACTTAAAAATCTGACAATATCAAGTGTTGGAGAAAAGACTGAAAATGAAAACTGTATTATTTTGAGTAGAATCTTTTAGTACAACCACTTTGTAAAACATTATGGTATTGCCTAAAAAAAACCTAAGGATGTACAGACCTCTACATCCCAATTCCACTCCTATGAAGTATATCAGGAGACATGTATGAGTATGTTCATGGCTGTACTGCTTATAGTAGCCAAAAACAAAAATGGAAGCAACCTAAATATCTACAGCAGAATGAGTGAATTATAGCATATTCACATATCAGAATACAATACAGCAGTAAAACAAAGAACTGTCATTAGATGTATGCATCAACATGGCTGAATCATAAAAACATAAGGCTGAATAAAAACCAAGTCATAAAAATTACATTCAGTAGGATTCCATTCATAAAAAGGTTAGAACACCTTTAACAGATGCATACATAACCCCAATATCTAAATTCAGGGTAGTAGTAACATCTGGGAGAAAGACATAATCGTGAAAGAAAACGCAGGAAACATAAAAGGTATAGGGGATCTATAATGACAAGGTGTGTTTGTGCCTATTTCCCCATAATCTCACCAACAGGGCTATTTTGTCATATTTTTTAAATTCTCCCAATCTGATAGGTGAAAAATGTAATTGAATATAATTTCAATTTGTACTATTATTATGCATAAGGCTGATCAAGTCCAATTTTAGACCTCTTTGTACATCATCTGGTACGAACTATTAATACGTTCTCTACTAGACTGTTCTTTTTCTTATTGATTTTTAGAAGCTCACATACAACACAAAAATAAGTATTTTGCCTCCTATATAAATGAAAATTATATTTCCCAGTGCACTTTTTTAAAACAGGTATTTAAAATATTGGCTAATAGGAGAATGACTATTCATTTAATTATTTTCTTTAAAATGCATGTTAATTATTCTTTTATATTATATTTCAAGAATAAAACAAATTTACAAAGTAAAAGAAAGTCTTCCACTGACATGGTCCATAAACAGACCAAGTAATCCTTGGAAGAAAGCTAGAAATTTTCAAAATTAGTGAGGTCCTACATATTTTTATGACCTGGGACATCAATTTTTATTGCTCAAGGACAACTTGTTGGCCCATATGTCGGATAAAGTATTGCCTTACACCTTAGGACATGAATTCTAAATTCTTTTAAAATAACTGTATGAGAATTGCTTCTACTTATGCCTTTTCTTCATAAAATTAATACATTTTTATTTTTCTAAGTGACTTCACAGAACACTTCCAACTTACTAGACTGGCGGTGTCTATAGTTTTAAAATTGGCCTTCTTATCCTAATTCCTCAAATAACTTACTCTCCACGCTCTCCTCAAATCTCAAAATAAAATTTCTAAAAATTAGCTTGTTGAGCCAGCATGACCCAAATCATTACTAAAATTTCAGTATCTGAGTTTCAAAGGAGGAAAAGGATACAGAGAAAAAAAATCTTCCAGTTTCAAGACAAAATGTCTCAGAAGCAGTTCGTTCTCATTGTTTCTTTTAACTATATCACAGTGCTATTTCAAATGTTCCATTCCATTTTTTTGACATAAAGTACCATAATATGGCTAATAAAACTGACTTTGAAATTATTTCAAATTTTACCTTCCTAAGAATATAAAACTACCATTCATTAGCAATACTGTATCCCTTCAATTGCTTCAAAAGCCACTCCTGCTATTACCATCTTAAACTTTTTTAAAAGGAAGAGATCTGGTTTTCTGGATCACCTTGGAAAGTGACACTGACAAAAAACTAAATAGACTCTCAAAGAAGTTTAGAAAAGGGCTACATATAGGTACTTACCATATAACAAATTGAAATTTAATAAAAAAGAATTTAACCACAGGCATAAACAAAGCTAAGTTACAGTTCGTGAAGCAGAGCTGGTGTCTGACTTGATAGATTTTAATGAATGTAAATCAGTGGTGTCTGATTTGATAGATTTTAAAGAACGTAAATCAGTAGACAAAATGCCACTAGAATCGAAGGCCAGCCAAAGACAATCGTTTGGAAAACTACCATTTTAACTAGAAAAACTGAATGAAGGACTAAGGAGATAATATTCAAAATTACTCATTCAGTTGATACTTAGTACAAATTTTCTGGAAACATGCTTGTACTTGAGATAATATGAAACAGTTATGAAAGAGTAAGAAATACTAACAGTTGCTTTTTCAGGAATGTTTCTAATACAAAGGGTAAGTCCACTGGATTCAACAGTAAATTATTAGCCCTGCACAGTGGCTCACACCTGTAATCCCAGCACTTTGATAGGCCGAGGTGGGTGGATCACCTGAGGTCGGGAGTTCAAGATCAGCCTGACCAACATAGAGAAGCCCCGACTCTACTAAAAATACAAAAAATTAGCCGGACATGGTGGTGCACGCCCAGCTACTTGGGAGGCTGAGGCAGGAGAATCACTTGAACCTGGGAGGCGGAGGTTGCCGGGAGGCGGTGGTTGCAGTGAGCCAAGATCATGCCATTGCACTCCAGCCTGGGCAACAAAAGTGAAACTCCATCTCAAAAAAAAAAAAAGTAAATTATTCATTTGTCATTGATATGCTTTCTATCAATATCGGGAAGAAGAAAACAGCTGTTAGTGAGGAACAGACTTGCACCTACTCCAACTCTAGCTGAATGGCTATTTCAGCTACATAAGAATAAGACTGAGCATAAAGAAAATGAGGTGAAATGTCTCAACAGTACAATTTCAAATGCCTTGGGTTAATCCTCAATCCTTAGGAAAATATTTTAGATATAAGTACTTTCCCTCTCTACTTCATATGTGATTTAAAAAATCAATAAAATCCTACAAAGAAACTATAACACAAGATTCAAACCATTCATATAATTGTCTAATTTATGAAACTGAATAAGGAAACCTAATTATCATGTGTTATTTCAACCAATAAAATCAGCATTCTTTCTATTCTTATTCAAATTTCATTCTTAATGATCCATTATATAACAAAAGCAAATGCAGGCAGAACATTATCATGGAAACTAAAATAGTCTTTGAAGAAGGAAAATAAAATCTATGAAAGTGTATACTTTACAAGGCTTTGACTGATGTTTATTCCTCATGAGCACAGAAGAAAATGTTTAACACAGAACATTTGTATTTGGTCCTATTAATTCATAAATAAACTCTTGTATGCTATGCCATAAGAGAAAATTACACAAATTTCAGTGTTTCTATGAATTGAGTATGCGTTTCATCCCAAATTAACTGAGAAAGATGGTCAGAGAAGCATGCATTTTGGACTAACACGTTACCTAGAATAATTTACTTAATAGGTACAGCTAATTGTACTATTATAATGTTTTCTCTCCTGTAATCACATCAATGCTATTTTATCTACCATGTCAAAAGCTAAACATGAGGCATTCTGGCTGAGGTTTAGACTATTATTAGGTAAAGTAATCCCTTTTTTTTCTTGAGACGGAGTTTCACTCTTGTTGCCCAGGCTGGAACACAGTGGCGCGATCTCGGCTCCCCGCAACCTCTGCCTCCTGGGTTCAAGCGATTTTCCAGACCCCCAAGTAGCTGGGATTACAGGCATGCACCACCACACACGGCTAATTTTGTATTTTTAGTAGAGACAGGGTTTCTCCATGTTGGTCAGGCTGGTCTCAAACCAGCCTAGTATTCCCTTTTTTTTTTTTAAGTGTTAATTTAAATTATCTCTTCTGAGAAAGTTCAGTTTTATAGAAAAATTAAAGGTAAGATACAAAAACAACCAAAAAATTTTCCCCTTACAAGTTTGTTAACATGATGGCACATATTGAAATCTTCAAGTTCAATTTGATACTTAAAGAACTACTTTTCTTAGGCAGGGCACGGTGGCTCACATCTGTAATACCAGCACTTTGGGAGGCCGAGGCCGGCGGATCACGAGGTCAGGAGATCGAGACCATCCTGGCTAACATGGTGAAACCCCGTCTCTACTAAAAATACAAAAAAATTAGCCGGGCATGGTGGCGAGTGCCTGTAGCCCCAGCTACTCAGGAGGCTGAGGCAGGAGAATGGCATGAAGCCAGGAGGCAGAGCTTGCAGTGAGCCAAGATTGCACCACTGCACTCCAGCCTGGGCGACAGACCAAGACTCCGTCTCAAACAAACAAACAAAAAAAACTACTTTTCTTTCAAGAGAAAGTACACGTAGTCACATTCTAAAACTCATACTAAAACTTGACCTTTTTAAAGGCCAAAATGCTCTTTAAAAGGCTCAGAATACCTCAAAACTGTTTGAAAATCACTTACCTTTCAAACCTAGAGTTTGTAGCTGGAAGAGCCGACCAAGTTCATAAGGCAAAACCCGTAACAGATTGTTATTTAAAAGCAATTCCCTGTTTTAAAAAAAAAAAAAAATTAGTTTAATATACTAAGCTTTATTAACATCTGTATTTGCCATTCTTAAGGCTCCTTCTAACATACTATGAGTGATTGTTTATATTCAAGGCACATTTCTATGTGCTCATCCAAAAACATTGCACAATATAAAAGTACTACAAAATGTGCAATTGCCACAACTATTAACAATGGTTCTATTTCTAGGATTTACTCATTTGCTAGCTCACATTAAAGTTGGAGGTGTAGGAACTGCATATCATTCTCAGGCTAAATCTACCCCCTTTTTTCTCACCCAAAATGCCTATCAAATGCAAATGTGACAGATATCCTTAGCAGCTAAACAACAGATATCCTTGAAACTCGTCTAATTAATAGAAAAAAGTACAAATTTTTACACAAACTTCAGGAATAAACTGTAATTAGTAGCCAATCACCGGTATCTCTTTTTAAGTAACTGAATACTACTCTAATCACATCAAAATACTAAGAAAACAAACCAAAAAATTAATAAAAATAAAAAGAATAAGAAACAACAGGTGAAGTATATTAAAGACCAAAAAAATGTGAAAAGGTGAAAAAATATACTATGATCAACAATCACTGACATGAAACATAAATATTAAAATAAAGCATAGATAGTATAGACAAGAATAGGAAAGCATAAATCAGATCTAACTTTATGATTGTGAAATTTTGAGCAGCCTATAGGAAAAAAATAGCATCCTCATTAGTGGATGACCAAAAGTAAAAAAAGCAAGTAAAGGATACTGAAGAACAAGATTTTAAAACAATATGTTTAAACACGTGATAACAATTTTTAAAAATTATTACTCAACAGATAATCACTGGAAACATTTAGATAAGATCTTAAGATTCCTGCAAAATTTTTTTAGAATTTCTTTAGGGAATTTTTAAAGAATCCCTAAAAATTAGAAATAAATCCATTTCATCAGGTTTTAAGGTTTCCTTAAGGAGCTGTATTATGAAATATAAATATTCTTTGACTCATAGAGATATGTTCTTGTAAGTTTTATTCATCAGCAAATCTTCATTTTTCAAGTACTTCTAATCAGTCTTATATTGGATAATGAGACTTACTATTTTAGCCCCACCCCACCTCAAGTTTGTCAAGGAAACTGGTAATACAAGCACACTCTAATTCAGGAACCTCCAAATTTAAAGGAAAAGAAATGTTCAACGGAGGCCAACTCAAGCACTATGCTTAGACAGTTTATATAATTTGATAGTTACAACACACAGAAATCCTACTGTAATTAAGTAACATCCCCTCATTTTCTTAAATTTAGAATTTTATATAGTGAGTCATGTCTGTTTTATTTCCTCACCTGAGAGACACCATGTTTCCTAGTTCTGCTGGTAAACTTCTGAGTTTATTGGATGACAGATCCAGGTAAACCAGATTATGAAGCTTGGCAATATCAGGTGGAATGCGACTAAGGTAATTGTCATTTAGGTGCAGCGCTGTCAAGTGTGTCAATGACCAAAGTGATGTACTTAGGCTCCGCACTCTACCTAAAAGGCAAAATACTGAAGTGTAAAAAAAAACCCCAGGCCGAAGATGACACCTAAACTACAACGACTGAAAAGTGCTAAGAGAGGCTGCAAATACACATGGATATTGTATCTCTGACATTTTAATTTTTTATTTAATGCCATTTGATTGCTTCCAAACACACCTGGCCCTCCTTTACGTTCATGCCACTTTCACCTGACAACCACTCTTTCTCAAGAACCTTCTATGTATTAAATGAGAAGTGGCAAATTATGGAAACCCTTGGAGTTTAACTGAGTAGTTCTCAACCAGAGGCAATTTTGTTTCCTCAAAGGATTTTGGAATGCCTGGAGACATTTTTGGTTGCCACAACTGAAGGGGTACTACTGCTATCTAGTGAGTAGAGGCCAGAAATGCTACTAAATATCCTACAATGCACACAACAGGCCTCCACTATTATCCAGTTCAAAGTGTCAGTAGTGCCAAGGCTAAGAAACCCTAGATTAACTTAGTAAGATCTGCTCATATTCATTCTTTTGACTACCAATCATCCATCCACCCAGTTACCTTTTAGCTAAATGTGCAAGTAATTCTTGCTATTGACATTACAATGTGGGGTTTAACTCTTCCAAATGAATGCCTACTGGGGGGAAAATGGCATTTTATATATAATCTGTATTATATCAATTCATAAAAGAAAAATACTTATATTCTATTTTTAATAACTTTAAATTTTGTAATAATTTTAGATTTACAGAAAAGTTACCAAGATAACACAGAGAGTTCCTATATACCCCTCCTTCAGCTTCCCTAACATTAGAATCTACATCATCACCATGGTACATTTGTCAAAACTAGGAAACCAACACTGGTGCATTACTACTAATTAAACTCTAGACTTTACTTGGATTTCACCAGTTTTTATACCTTTTTGTTCCAGATTCAACGCAGGCTACCATTTTGCATTTAGTTACCTCTCCTCAGTCTCCTCTGGTCTGTGACAGTTTCAGCCTTTGTTTTACATGACCATGACAATTTTGAGTATTAATCAAGTTAGGTATTTTGCACAAGGTCCTTTAGCTTGAGTTTGTCTGATGTTTTTCTCATTATTAGACTGGAATTATGAGTTTTTAGGAATCACATTCTATTTTACCAAATCCTAAACAGGTATTAAGGTCCTGTAACACAGTTATTATATATTTATTAGAATAAATAGCTTCCAGGTTTCCTTCTTTGCCGACACTGAGATAGGAGGATGGCAAAGATTTCAATTTGCAAAAATAATTACTCTGAAATAGCCTAAACAAAATCTATTATATCAAAGAACCTGGTTTTACTTAGAAACTAAACTCCCAATATCCTCAATTCCAGATGCTTGCTCAATGTAATTAATCTCAAAGAATGGAAACAAAGATATTCAGTCACACATAAAACAGATAAACACTAGTATCTTACCATCTTGTAGTTTTTCAATGAGTCCATCTAATTAAAAATGTACAACAAAAAATAAAGCAATACTCAACTTTTGTATTATCACTATTACATTCCAGATTAAATGCTTCAGATTCCACTCACCCGAGATTTCTAATTCTGCCCAGTGAGATTTTTTCCCATTGGCTACCTCCTCTGCTGACATGATGGTATAAATTCTGCGAGGATCTGGAGGATCATATTTTTCCTTTGGCATCCCTATTAGTCTGTTTAAAAAAAAAAAAAAGGAGGAGATCAATAATTATTATAGTCTTACTTTAAAAAAAGAGAAAATAGGATGGTAAACTCCTTTTCTCTCCCATTACCAGTCTAGTAAGTCATTTTATACTACAAATTCTCACTTGCAGAAAAAGAAAACACACACATTATCTGCAGTATGCTAGGATCTTGCAGGAACTCATTATCACATGCCTAAGGGAAAATGCAAATAAGCAACAGCACTGGACTTTGCAATGAACATTATGGTTGCTTCCTAACTCCTTCCCTTCATTTAGCTGCACTGCTTTCCCACACAGCAGTTTCGTGAATGGACTCTGACTAGTCTAAGAGAATAAGGTAATTCTATCCTCCTTTCCTCAGTGATATTCAGATATCCCATGCCTAAGACAATCAGCACATGACATTCCCCTTGCAGAGATTTAGTTCAGGAGTATCTAATAATCACAAAACCGCAGAACTCATTCTATGTTTATAGGAGAAGCAGGCTTCTCTCTCCTGCTGGTCATAAACAAAGAAGAATACAGCCCAAATTGCTGCTGGCAGCCATGCAACAACGATAAGGAAAGTCAGCCATGGAAGGCAGAGTCTGGAAAACAGAAAAACAAAGGCAGGGTCCTCACTGAATGACACCTGTAGTACACCCAAATACTGGCCTTTTCTGATACACAAGCCAATATAGTTCTCTTACTGTTTAAGCTACTTTGAATTGTGTTTTCTGTTACTAGTAATCAAAAGTGTCCTAATTAGTATGAGTACATATCTTAGTTTGCCTGGGTCAGTCTTGGTTTATATCTGTTGCTCTGAAGCAATTATTATTATGATCCCTTTTCATGCTCAAAAGAGTCCAATTTGGATGAGTTACATGGCCACCCTAATCAAAACTAGCACAGTCATGTGTGGTTTAACAAAGACATGTTCTGAGAAATGCATTGTTAGGCAATCCAAACGTTGTTATGCAGCACATAACTATACTGTGCCATCTTCCTGCTGTAACTGCCAAAATAATCACTGAACAATCATCAATGATGACCAGCTAGACATAAAACTCATCAAATGTGCTATGTATGAAGTAGGTGACAAATGGCTCTAAAGGTAACCTTATTCAAGGGGTCCAATATAAGAAGTACTGCTTGGTACTAGACAGAAAATAAAATCCAGTTCATATCTAACAAGAATAGCAAATGACACAATGTCCTGAGCCTAAATTACACTCCTGCATGCTTTCAATAAATTGCCACATAGTATTTATATTGGGTTCTTTGCTCATATATTAACATATATACACACACCCCAAAACCAAGTGTCTGAATCTGGAACTGTTTCCAAGTAAAGTTTAGAACTTATATGCCAAATTGAAGAGTTGCTTTCAGGTCATCTGAAATTTGTTACATATAGAGATTAAAGAAAAAAGAGATATTCTATCATGTAATAAGAAATCAAAAAGCTAGTTTATAAGAATGCAATCAAAGTTTCCCATACTATCATTTTCTCTCACATTTCTAAAGGGAAAATAGTCATTCCTTTCCACTTACTTAAAGGAGCAAAGAGAAAGTTTTCCATATCTGTTCATATGTTAACAGTAATTAGTTTCCAACTTTCCAGGTTAAGCTCTTCAACTCTAATCTTACACAATTTGGGCGATGCTAAACCGTATTTTATTTTCCATAAATGTCTTAGAACTTCATATAGCACAAAGAATATGAACATTTTCCGCAGGAGAAAAATTTGATTTCTACCATATTCAGCCTATATATAATACTTCTGAAAATAAAGTTTTTAGGTAACAAGGTTTTCAGAATTTCTGCTGGACACCATAAGGCACACGTGTCTCTTTGGGTACTTTTGGGTAATAATAAAAGAGTCTACAAAAAAATACAAGATTAAGCAAAGCCAAATCAAATAGATCTAGATCCAAAGACACACTACATAATTCATTACCTACAATGAGAATGGGTAAAACACCCTAAATTTTCAAAAACATAGGTTTCACTAATTTTAGATCTTTTTTTTTTTTTTGAGACAGAGTTTTGCTCTGTCGCCCAGGCTGGAGTGCAGTGGCGCGATCTCGAGATCTCGACTCACTGCAACCTCTGCCTCCCAGGTTCAAGTGATTCTCCTGCCTCAGCCTCCTGAGTAGCTGAGGTTACGGGCGCGTGTCACCACGCCTGGCTAATGTTTGTATTTTTAGTAGAGATGGGGGTTTCACCACGTTGGTCAAGCTGGTCTCGAACTCCTGACCTTGTGATCCGCCCGCCTTGGCCTCCCAAAGTGCTGGGATTACAGGTATCCCAAAGTGCTGGGATTACAGGTATCCCAAAGTGCTGGGATTACAGGCGTGAGCCACGGCACCCAGCCCAATTTTAGATCATTTTTATAAAACACAGGGCAGGCTGGGCACGGTGGCTCACGCATGTAATCCTAGCACTTTGGGAGGCCGAGGCAGGCTGATTACAAGGTCAGGAGATCGAGACCATCCTGGCTAACACGGTGAAACCCCATCTCTACTAAAAAAAATACAAAAAATTAGCGGGGCGTGGTGGCGGGCGCCTGTAGTCCCAGCTACTCGGGAGGCTGAGGTAGGAGAATGGCGTGAATCCGGGAGGCGGAGCCTGCAGTGGGCCGAGATTGCGCCACTACACTCCAGCCTAGGTGACAGAGCGAGATTGTGTCTCAAAAAAAAAAAAAAAAAAAACACACACACAGGCATAGGATTAGAAGGCAATTTAATCTGTTTTAATCACGGCTCCCACTAGATGGTATGTTCCTTAAGGGGACTATGTTTCTGTGTGAAAGCATATCCTTTTTATATCTCTATACAGTTCCCGCCACATAGGAAGCACATAACATGTATTTGTGGAATGATCAATGATCATATGCTTTATAATCCTAAAATCTGCCACCTTCCTCCCTCCCTACTCATCTCACAGCCAATTAACACCCAATGCTTTTCTAAAAATTGATACAAAGAAATGGTAATTTATCCACATGTTCAATTTTCCCAGATATTTTTAAAATCTAAATAGAAAATTAATAATTACCATCTTTTCTGGTGCTCCAATTCTAATCTCTAAAACAGATATTATATAGAACTAGATTTCTATTTTTTAATTCTTCATGTTTCAATCTTTGTAAGTCCATTAAAATTACAAAATCTCTTCCTTAAAAAAAAAAAAGCTCCATAAAATGTTTACCAATATCTATAATATGTAAAAACCAAAGTAAGATCAATACTGCCATATTAGGGGTCAGAGGTCTCTTTTGGATTTGATTAGGATGCCAATAAAAATGACCAAAGGCTGGGCGCAGTGGCTCACACCTTGTAATCCCAGCACTTTGGGAGGCCGAGGCGGGCAGATCACGAGGTCAGGAGATCGAGACCATCCTGGCTAACATGGTGAAACCCCGTCTCTACCAAAAAAAATACAAAAAATTAGCCAGGTGTGGTCGCGGGCGCCTGTAGTCCCAGCTACTTGGGAGGCTGAGGCAGGAGAATGGCATGAACCCAGGAGGCGGAGCTTGCAGTGAGACGAGACTACCCCACTGCACTCCAGCCTGGGCAACAGAGTGAGACCCTGTCTCAATCAATCAATCAATCAATAACAGAGAACTCAATTTCAGGAAATTAACATTATTAAACCTTTCCATTCTCGGCATCAACTTTCCACCTTGTAGGCATACCACAAAAATCTATTTCAAAATAACTTAAAATTATGAAATAAATTATTCAAATGTAATTTAAATCTCTAAATGTGACACTGCTCATGTGGCTTCAAATAGTCTCATATACAGCTCAGTTCAAGACTTAAATACTGAGTGATTAACATTTTTCATCCAAGAAAGAGAAATGTTTTATTTGGGAAAACACAGCACAGTTAATTTCTTATCTTTAATTTCAAACTAATGAAGAGGCAGGTTTTTGAATTAGTTTTTCCAAGAGTTTCTAATTTCTACAACAACTTACATAGATTCTCAAAAGATCCTCCCATTACATCAACCAAATTTATACTGGGAATCCTGATTACATAACAAAGCCTGTTAGCAACACCTTTCCAACTTTGCCATCTAACTCCATTTCAACAGTACGAAAAACACTCCACTTAGTTTCCCAAATACTACACAAGCTGCTTTGAGTCTGCCATCCATTCACTCTTTATTTCTTAGTGTGTCTCCTACAAAGGCCTCAGAGACTCTGAGTAAAATTTCTGAGAGTAACCATCAGTCCTAGATAAGGAACCCGATTTTCTCCTACTTCTTATATACTCCTTACATTAAAAAGTTTTAATCTCCATCACCAAAGGCTGATTAAACACTACCACAGAGTGAAGACTTTAATAAATTTGTCTTTGGTTCTATTAAACAAAAACTTCAGATAAATCTGTAAAATACTGACTTCATAGGAAACGTATTTCAAAGCTGGGCACAGCAGTATACTCCTGTGGTCCCACCTAGTTGGGTGGCTGAGGTGGAGGGATTGCTTGCAGCTAGGAGTTCAAGGCCATTGTGCACTAGAATCACACCTCTGAATAGCCACTGCACTCTAGCCTGGGCAACACAGCAAGACCCTGCCTCTAAAAAACATAAAAAAACATGCAGCCATAAAAAAGAGTGAGTTCATGTTCTTTGCAGGGACATGGGTGAAGCTGGAAGCCATCATTCCCAGCAAACTAACACAGGAACAGAAAACCAAACACTGCATGTTCTCACTCCTAAGTGGGAGATGAACAATGAGAACACATGGACACAGGGAGGGGAATATCACACACCAGGGCCTGTCAGGGGGTAGGGGGCAAGGGGAGGGAGAGCATTAGGACACACACCTAATGGATGCAGGGGTTAAAACCTAGATGACGGGTTGATAGGTGCAACAAACCACTATGGGACATACATACCTATGTAACAAACCTGCATGTTCTGTACATGTATCCCAGAACTTAAAGTAACATTTTAAAAAACATTAAAAATAAAAAATATTTAATGTATTTTAGGGGGTTTTTGTATTTTAGTTTTTTAATTTATAAGCAATATTATATGTAACGCTAGGTCTGCTTTGCACAGAAAAATTTAAATTTAGAGTTTCCAAAACTGCAAATAAATCTACATAACATGCTATTTCAATGAAAGGTATATTTTAAAAATACATATGAAATACATACAAATATACTACTGTTAACCCCAAATCTCAAGTTTTATATGTAGCACTAGGAAAATAAAGTAGCATAACTCCCCCTGAAAAAACAAGCTGGCCAAATCAGGGCAAACTGGAAAAGCTAGAACTAAGCTTCTGTAAATACTGGTCATCTAAAGTAGCTTACAAAAAACAGAAGCCTCTATAGCGTATGTAAAGATGTAAGTCCTATAGTGTTAAATTACAGTTTCTCTCTTATCACCCTAACTGTAAGGTCATTTTATCTCAGTCTGTAGTTTGGCACAATTAATGTTATTTCATTTAGGATTCAGACTAAAAATCCTACAAGCACCAGAGTGCTTCATAATGAATCAGACTGCTAACTCAATGAAATCTAACCCAAAATACAAATCACTAATCATCTCAACAATAGTTTGCAAAATCAATCACAGGCAGAGACACAGATGCTGGCAGAGTTCCTAAAATTGAAAAAACACAAAATTAAGCCTATATGAGGCTTAATTTAGAGTTCAGAGTAAATATCAATAACTTATTCCATTTTACACATTCTCAGATAAATCTGTCTTATATTGGCATTTATTCCCAAAAGTTACGGAAGGGAAAACATGTTTTTTTGTGTCTTACTACATACTCATCTTAATAAATAACTATCCTTCCCATCTGGTCTTAACCATTATGAGCTCCCTTCCTGAGAAAATGTGTCTGTGTTTATCTTGCTTAACAAAGCAAATAACTCTTGCACTGTGCCATTTTTGAAGTTTCTAATTCCTTATCAATATCTTTTTTGTTGTTGTTGTTGTTGTTTTTAGACAAGGTCTCACTCTGTCACCTAGGCTGGAGGACAGTGGTACAATCATAGCTCATTGCAAGCTTGAAATCCTAGGATGAAGTGGTCCTCCCTCCTCAGACTCCCCAGTAGCTGGGACTACAGGCACATGTTATCACACCCAGCTAATTTTATTTTATTTTTTTTTTTAGTAGAGACAAGGTTTCACTATGTTGCCCAAGCTGGTCTTGAACTCCTGCCCTCAAGAGATCCTCCTGCCTTGGCCTCCCAGTGCTACTAGGATTACAGGCATGAGCCACAGTGCCTAGCCTTTTTTTTTTTTTTTAAAGAGACAGTGTCTACCTATGTTGCCCAGCCTGGCCTCAAACTCCTGGGCTCAAGCAATCCTCCTGCCTCAGCCTCCCAAGTAGCTAGGACTACAGGTGTCACCACTACACCCAACTATAGTATTTATTTTTAACTATACACAACTATTAATCATTACAACTGTCATACTAAATTTGTACTTCACCTGAATGGGATAAGCAGCTGATACTACAAAAACTGCCCCTAGCAAACTATACTGCATATAGTAAGATCATATTGACAAAATTAAAGATTGATGGCAATCACAAGAGCTTAAATGATGCCCTGGGATAAAGAACAATTTCATTAGCAACCCCATTCCATTTCCACACCAAAGGCCTGTGGATGGCATTTGTCTTTCTTTAATTATATATTCAACTAAAGTCCATAGATTATAAAATAATACAAACATTTTTTTAAAAAAGACTTAATTCCAAGTGTTCATGACATCTCCAGCTCTGTGACCACTCAAAAAAAAAAAAAAAACACGTTTTATAATGGCAAAGTCACTCATCATTATTGAAAAAAATAACCTTCAGACTTTTGAAGTCTAATGTTTCTGACCAGTTTAACATTTATTCAAGAAATATGTATTGCATGCCTATTCCTTACGACATTTACTGTACCAAGCACTAGGGTGCTTCAATAGTGAACAAGTTGGACATTGTCCTTACCCGCATGGAGCATATACTGTTTTCACAGCACTACTTGAAAAAGAAAAGCTATACAGTATTTTGCTTTTCAATAATTCTGCAAGGAATTTGGCATTTCTTGTTACTACTTCCTTTTTCTCCCTCATCAGGTAGTTGCATTGTTCTCTACTGTCACTACTCTAAAATAAGTAGAACAACTAAACGGAAAATAAAACATCCTTATCACAAAGGATGAGGGTGACGAATAACCGATAACCTCTGGCATGGTCAAGAATAGGTGGAGAGAACAGAGTTCCCAGGACAAGAATGAGAAGTTTTAAATGGCCTAATATTGGGGAATGGGACTGAAGATAATAGGTTAAACACATACTAGTACATTTAACTTAAGATGATAGCAACTGGTTTCCTAAATCAGTGATAATATTCTTTTCTACAATCCTTGCTAGCAAACCAAATAATTAGATAACCCAAGGAACAAGGAAATACTTGGATTCAATATGTTTTATTTCTAGTCAGTTTATTCTTGGGGATCTATTTATTAAATATATTAAATTTATTAAATATATTAATATTTAATATATTAAATATATCTCAAGTCAAACACTAGTTATCTGTGCAAATAAAATGCATAGGCATATGTGGCAATAAAGTCCCTAGATGAATATGAGAAAACGTTATTGGTTGTTATACATCTTTCCAAAGGTAATCCAAAGATAACTTTACGGCAATCCAGAGATAACTTACAGGAAGCTTCTGCCTCTGGAAAGCGATGAGGGCATAGTCTAATTGTCAGTTACAGTACTACCAGGAGGAAATAAAGGAGAAAGAAATCGAATACAATTCCTTTTCTGCATATTTAGAAACTTTTTCCCATATCTGAGATACAAGACAACAGCAGCAGCAACAACATGAAACATACATAAATACTAAAATAAAAAACAGAGACCAGACCTGGGGTTATAAATCAATCACTTCAAAATTTCAAAAATAATGCTACTATAGACATGTTTCATTTTATTTCATTATCAATATGGACAACTTAAGCTTATGATTTTCCTCCCAGAATTCCAAATTAAGTCTTAGTCTCCACCTAACTTAACAATTACAATGCTTTAATGCCTTGCATTTAATGCCTCCTACTCATCTAAAGATACTGAATATAATCTAATTTTTTTTTTTTTTTGAGACTAGGTCTCACTTTATCACCCAGGCTGGAGTGCAGTGTGGTGCAGCCTCAACCGCCTGGGTTCAAGTGATCCTCTCACCTCAGTCGTCTGAGTACCGAGGACTACAGGTGCACGCCACCACCATCCAGCTAATCTTTATATTTTTGTGTAGAGATGGGTTTCACCATGTTGCCCAGGCTGGTCTTGAACTCCTGGCCCAAGTGATCTGCCCACCTCAGCCTCCCAAAGTGCTGGAATTACAGGTATGAGCCACTGCACCCAGCCTTCTTTCCACTTTTTTGATTTAGTTTGTGTTTTCTTTCTCCTCTGATACGTACATTTTCATCTTTTTTAATGGGTATCAACTTCCTTTTCATCATTCTTGGCTTAAGTCATCTTTTACCTCTTCTTCTGTATATTTCCCCATGCAGAAATCAAGTTAATTCTAAAATTTATACGGAAAGACAATCTAAAATAGCCAGTACACTTCTGAAAAAGGTATAAACATAGATGTGCACACTATCTGATTTCAAGACTTACTAAAACTACAGTAATCCAGAGAGTTTGGTATTAATGAAAGAAGACACATAGTTCAATGGAACAGAACTGAGAAGCTGGAAATAGACCCACATACATGGTCAATAGATTTACAACAAAAAGGTAACCACAGAGAAAGCACAGATTTTTCAACAAATGGTGCTAGAACAATGGTATATCCATATGGAAAAATAAATAAACAAACATCAATCCATACCTTGCATCACAAAGTAAACTTACAAGGACGATAAGCTTAAATATAAAACCAATAACTATAAAACATCAGAAGAAAACATCAGAGAAAAGTCTTTGTGGCCTTGAATTAGGCAAAGATTACTTAGATATAACATAAAAAGCATGATCCATAAAAGAAAAAACACTGATAAACTAAATTTCAAGAAAAGTTAAGACTTCTGCTCTTTGAAATTTGAAGGAAAAGACATGTCAGGGTTTAAGAATAAATATTTGCAAAACACGTATCTGAAAAAAAAAACACTCCAGAATATATAAAGAACTCTCAAAACAAAATAATAAAGCAATCTTATTTTTTAAATTACCAAAATATTTGAACAGATACTTCAAAGAAGATACACGGATAGCAAATAACACAGGAAAAGATGCACAACATTAGGCATCAGTGAAATACTAAAAACCACAATGAGATATCGCTACACATTAGAAGGATTAAATTTAATAAATGACAATATCTAGTGCTGACGAAGATTTGGTCTGCATGCACACGCACAAAACAAGGGGGATTAAAAGAAAACTTGTCTCAAAGTGCCACAGTGCTGAAGTAGAAGAGATGATGCAAGACTTCCATGAAGAGGTGACACGAAGCTGAATCTTAAAGAATGAACAGGAATCAGTATTTCCCTCAAGGAAGGGGGTTGTAGGTGTGGTAGGGACAGACAAAGCAAAAATAAAAGCATAACCAAAGACACATAAATAAGAAATAACATGGCCGGGTGCGGTGGCTCATGCCTGTAATCCCAGCACTTAGGGAGGCCAAGGAGAGTGGATCACCTGAGGTCAGGCGTTCAAGACCAGCCTGCCCAACATGGTGAAACCCCGTCTCTACTAAAAATGCAAAAATTAGCTGGGCGTGGTGGCGGACACCTGTAATTCCAGCTATTGGGGAAGCTAACGCAGGGGAATCACTTAAACCCGGGAGGCAGAGGTTTCAGTGAGCCAGTATTGCACCACTGCACTCCAGCTGGGGCAACAGAGTGAGACTCCCTCTAAAAAAAAAAGAAAGAAAGAGAGACAGAGAGAGAGAGGAAATAACATGAGGATGCTGAGCATAGTGGCTCACACCTGTAATCCCAGCACTTTGGGAGGCTGAGGTGGAAGGATCGTGCTTAAGTCCAAGAGTTCAAGACCAGCCTGGTGGCACAGTGAGACCCTGTCTGTATTGCTAAAGAAAATAAAAGTAAATTAAAAAAAAATTTTTTTTGAGACAGGGTCTTACTCTGTCACTCAGGCTGGAGTACAGTGGGATTGTCATGGTTCAATGGAGTCTTGACCTCCTGGGCGTTAAGTGATTCTCCCACTTTAGCCTCCCAAGTAGCTGGGACTATATGTGCATACCACCCCACACCTGGCTAATTTTTGTATTTTTTGTAGAAGCAGGATTTCACCACATTCCCCAGGCTGGTCTTGAACTCCTGAGCTCAAGTGATCTGCCCACCTTGGCCTCCCAAAGTGCTGTGATTACAGGTGTGAGCCAAGGCCTGGCCTAAAAATATTTTTAAAAAAGGAAACAACATGAGAAGAGAGGCTGTTCACAGGGGTTGCTGAAAAATATCACCAGAGTCATGGAGAGATGATGTTCTATATGTAAAGATAGAAAGCTTCAAAAATCTGCTTCTATTTTACTGAGTCTTTCCTATAAATCATTTTCCTCATGTAAAGAATTTGCCATCCATAACAGTCTAATAATAAATGAGGCCGGGCGCAGTGGCTCACGCCTGTAATCCCAGCACTTTGGAAGGCCAAGGTGGGCGGATCACCTGAGGTCAGGAGTTCAAGACCGGCCTGGCCAACATGGCGAAACCCCGTCTCTATTAAAAATACAAAAAAACAGCCGGTTGTGGTGGCGGGCGCCTATAATCCAGCTACTCGGGAGGCTGAGGCAGGAGAATCGCTTGAACCTGGGAGGTGGAGACTGCAGTGAGCCAAGAAAGTGCCACTGCACTCCAGCCTGGGCAACAAAGCGAGACTCTGTCTCAAAATATAATAACAATAATAATAATAATAAATGACACTACTAATCCTAGTTGCCTCCTTCCTTCATTCGCTTTTATTTTCCTCTACTCAACAACATTGCTTCTAGTTACACATCTGAGTGGGCCTATATCCTCTACTGATTTAGCTATCACATTCTTAAAGACATTACAAATGCCTTAAAATCCCTGTACTTATATTAAATATAAAATACTCTTGTCAGTTGCCATCATAAAAGCAAACTATAGCATGGCGTTTCACTGTCATTACACTTACCCCCAGTTTCTCAGCATACACAATTATAATCACTAGTGTAGTGAAGAGATTCATTCAGTTAGCACGAGACTCAAATCTAAAATGTGTACTCAAACTCTTCTTTGAAACTCACCGAATCCACTTAAAGGAGACTACACTATCTATTTCTAAATTTGGGATTCTTTAGGTGCAGCAAATGATGATGACAATAATCACCATCACTGCAACTACCAACTACTAGCTACTACATATAAGTTATTTACCTAACTTTATTTCACTTAATTAATTTCTCCCAACAATCTTGTAAGCAGGTATTACTATTCCAATTCTAGCATTCAGAAAACTGTAATATAAAGAGGTTTAGAAGCTTGCTGGCAAGCAGCAGGACTGGAATTCTAATCCAATTCCACTACATTGATCTGCCTCAGATATATGCCTTCAATAAATCCTTTGTCTTTAAAGTTTGAAAACCCTCAAAATGATCTCCAATACTAGTATCATAAATCTGAAAATCTACTTTCTTTGACCAAACTTCTTTTTTGTTCCAATATTAGTGGGAAATCTACATTCCACAATTTGGCAAAAAGTAAGTTAAAATAGCTCGATCACATTCCAAGATTTAATGAATATATTCAAGATTTAATTTTTTTGCATACTAAGGTAAAATGTAAGCGAACAGTTTTTTAAAAACTTGGATGGGAAAAGATCTCTTCAGGCAGGAATCCAAAAATAGAAACATAAAAAGACATATTTATATGATTATCTAAAAATTCAAACCTCCTGTACATTATACAAGACAAAATGAAAAGCAAGTAAAATACAGAAGATATGTATGACATGCATGATAAGGTTAACAGTTTTAAACACGCTAAGAGATTACATAATACCTTTTTAAATGAGAAAGAACATATTATAATAATAGGCAATTCGGCCAGGCACCATGGCTCACGCCTGTAATTCCAGCACTTTGGGAAGCCAAGGCGGGCAGATTGCCTGAGCTCAGGAGTTCAAGACCAGCCTGGGCAATACGGCAAAACCCCATCTCCACTAAAATACAAAAAATTAGCCGGGCGTGGTGGCATGTGCCTGTAGTCCCAGCTACTCGGGAGGCTGAGGCAAAAGAATTGCTTGAACCTGGGAGGCAGACGCTGCAGTGAGCCAAGATTATGCCACCGCACTCCAGCATGGGCGACAGAGCAAGACTCTGTCTCAAAAAAGTAATAATAAATAATAATAATAATATGCAATTGATGAAAGAAGTGCAAATGTGTAATACATATATAAAAAATTAACCTCATTCTAAACGGAAAAAAAAAACACAAGGCAATAAAATATAATGCCACTTTCAGGAATTTAACCTAAGCCTAAAGACAAGAGTTTATTCTCAACAATAAGGTAGTTAAATAAAATACAGCCATATCTATATGACAGTACAAGTCTCCTTTCTCTCTTTTGGCTTGCAGTAAGCCAAGATCGTGCCATTGCACTCCAGCCTGGGTGACAGAGTAAGACTCTGTCTTAAAAAAAAAAAAAAAAAAAAAAGACAAGTCTAGAAAGTAAGTTTTGATTAGTAACTGTCATGGCTCTCTCCAAGAAATACTAACATAACAAATCAGTTTTCTATGGCAGCACATACTGAAGTCCCCTCTAAAAAAGTGACTCTCGACCAGATGTGATTTTGCCCCTCAGGAGACATTTGGCAATGTTTAGAGATGGTTTTGGTTAACACAACTTGGGTGGCTTGGCAGGGGTGCTACTGGAATCTAGTAGGTAGAGGTCACAGATGCTGTTAAACACCTACAGAACTCAGGACAGCCCCCACAACAAGAAATATCTTGTCCCAAATGCCAATGGTGCTAAGGTTAAAAATCCCTGCACAAATATGACCTAAGCATGAGTCCAGAGTATAGTATCCATTGAAAAAAGCATTTAGAAAATCAAGTACCATGCAAAGAAATCATTGTCAGAGAGAAACGAAAAAGCCAGAGGTTATGAATTGTATTTATTTCCAAATTCTTCGTAAAAGATGATGATATTCTAGCCATCAAAAGTATCTCTGGATGCTGAGAAGCAGACAGCTATTCCACCAAAGGCTGAGCATCCCAGCAATTTCCAACTGGAGACAAATAATAGGATATAACTATCATTCAATGAGCACCAACCATGTGACAAACATTATCCATAGTGTTTTACGCGTCAGTAATCACAACTTTTAAGTTGGAGGTGCTTTAATTATCTTTATTTTAGAGTGGCATAAGCGCATTCTGAAATTTGCCTCTGGTCACATGGTTAGTGGGTGGCACAGTGGGATTTAACCCAAGCAGTCTGGCTCTACAGTCCCAGCAGCAGAGACTACATCATGCTGCCCCCGTCTCTTATGATGGACTTGGAAAACTCTGAGGACAGAGCAGGAGAACAGAGAAAAACTTGACAGGAATTCTGGGCATTTCCCTGAGTACTAAGCAGCAGCCACTGATTTCTGAGTGTTGGGTAGGGGAGCTGAGAAAGACATGGCCAACATGATTACTACAGAAACTGCTCAAGATTAGAAGACAGATAAGCTTTCTATGCGGTAAGAGTGTACAGGTATATGCGTTATAAATTTTACTAAAATGTCTCCCATGAAACTTAAAAATTGTAAAACAATTTTTGTTAATTTTATATAGCCAGCTGGGCACAGTGGCTAACACCTGTAATCCCAGCACTATGGGAAGCTGCGGCGGATAGATCAACTGAGGTCAGGGGTTCGAGACCAGCCTGGCCAACATAGTAAAACCCCACCTCTACTAAAAATACAAAAAATTAGCCGGGCATGGTAATGGGCACCTGTAATCCCAGTTACTTGGGAGGGTGAGGCAGGAGAATTGCTTGAACCCAGGAGGCGGAGGTTGCAGTGAGCCCAGATCGCACCACTGCACTCAAGCCTGGTAACAGAGTAAGACTCTGTCTCAAAAAAAAAAAAAAAAAAAGATTTTAGAAATAGAAGGAAAGAGAGATTATAGTCATAGTCTGGTAGTTCTCAACCTTGGTTAGCCTTTGTGGAAGAAACAATACCAATTCCACATAAACTCTTCCATAAAGTTGAGGCAAACATTACCCTAATATCAAATGAAACAAGAGTGCAAGAAAACTATGGACTTCATGAACATAAATGCAAATAAAGTCTTTTTTGAAGTTTAGCAAATTAAATCCAGCAATATAAAAAAAAGAGTGATCCATCATTATACCAAGTGGTGACTACCCCAGTAATGCAAGCAAGGTTGATTTAACATTCAAAATAATAAAAACCACCTATCAAGAAACTTAAAAGAATACACATGATCATCTCAATAGATACATGAAAAGCATCTGAAAAATCCAACGGCCATTCCTATTTAAAAAGAAAACCTTCATTTAAAAAATAAAAGTGAATTTACTTAGCCTGATAAATGGCATCAATGAAAAATCTATAGCTAACATTAATGGTGAAATTCTGAATGCTTTTCTCCTAAGATCAGAAACAGGGCAAGGATGTTAGCTCTCACTTCTATTGAAGTTTACACCAGACACCAGAAGTTCTAGCCCATGCAATCAAGCAAGAGAGAAGATATAAAAGTCATGGAGACTGGAAGGAAGAATTAAACTCATGTTTATTCACAAACAATAAATTATATATATGTAAAAAATCCTATAGAATCTACAAAAAATCTAACAGAATTAATGAATAGATTTAACAGGTAACAGAATACAAGATTAATATGTCCCCTGCAAAAAAATCAAGTGTATTTTTTTCTACATACAGGTAACAAGCAAAAGTAAAAAAGAAATTTTTCTTTTTTTTTTTTTTTTTTGAGACAGTTTCCCTCTTGTTGCCTAGGCTGGAGTGCAATGGCACCATCTCGGCTCACTGCAACCTCTGCCTCCCAGGTTCAAGTGATTCTTCTGCCTCAGCCTCCTGAGTAGCTGAGATTACAGACATGTGCCACCACGGCTGGCTAATTTTGTATTTTTAGTAGAGACGGGGTTTCTCCATGTTGGTCAGGCTGGTCTCGAGCTCCCGACCTCCGGTGATCCACCCACCTCGGCCTCCCAAAGTGCTGAGATTACAGGTGTGAGCCACTGCACCCGGCCAGTAAAATTTTTTAAAGTATCATTTACAATGACATAAAAAAATAGAGATTAATATGAAAACAGATGTGCAAACCAGTTGACATGGTTTACCTCTGTGTCCACACCCAAGTCTCATGTCCAGTTGTGGTTCCTAGTGTTGGAGGAGGGGCCTGGTGGGAGGTGACTGAATCATGGGGACAGACTTCTCCCTTGCTGTTCTCATGACAGAGTTCTTAAGACAGCTGGTTATTTGAAAAGTGTGTGGCACTTCCCCCTTCACTCCTGTTCTTTCTGTCTCTCTCCTGCTGGCCTTGTGAGGATGTGCCTGCTTCCCCTTCACCTTCCACCATGATTGTTAAGTCTTCTGAGGCCTCCCCAGAAGCAGAAGTCTGTACGGGGCCCACAGAACCATGAGCTGATTAAGCCTCTTCTCTTTATAAATTACCCAGTCTCAGGTATGTTTTTACAGCAGTGTGAGACTGGACTAATACACCAGTACACTGGAAACTATAACACATTACTGAGAAAAATTAAAGAACTAAATAAATGAAGACATACCTTATATTCATGGGTCAGAAGAATCAATATTAAGATGTTATTCTTCCCCAAATGATCTACAAATTTAACACAATCCCAGTGAAATACCTAAGGTGGTTTTTTTTTTATTCATTGAAAGTGATCTTTTTTCTTTCTTTTTATCTTTAATAATTTCAGCTTTTATTTTAGATTCAGGGAGTACACATGCAGGCTTGTTACATGGGTATATTGCGTGATGCTGGGGTTTAGGGTATGAATGATGGCATCACCCAGGTAGTAAGCACAATACCTAATAGGTAGTTGTTCAGCCCTGTTCCCCCCATGACATATTTTTTTATAGAAATTAACATGCTTATTCTAAAATATATATGGAAATACCAAGGGCCTAGAAAAGCTAACGCTGAAACAACTTTGAAAAAGAAAAATAAAATTGGAGGATTTACCCTATTGATATGGTCTGGTTCTGGGTCCCCACTCAAATATCATCTCAAATTGCAATCCCTATGTGTTGGGGGAGGTGCTTGGTGGGAACTGATTGAATCATGGGGGAGGACTTCTCCCTTGCTTTTTCTTGTGATAGTGAGTTCTCATGAGAGATGGTTTGAAGGGGATGTGTGGCACTTCCCCCTACACTCTCTCTCCTGCTCTGCCATGCTAAGACATGCTTGCTTCCCCTTCACCTTCTGCCATGATTCTACGTTTCCTGAGGCCTCCCAGTCATGCTTCTTGCCTGCGAACCAGGAGTCAATTAAACTTCTTTTCTTCATAAATTACCCAGTCTCAGGTATTTCTTTACAGCAGTGTGAGAACAGACTAACACAACTACGTAATTTCAAGAGTTATTACAAAGCTTCAGTAATCATGGCAATAAGGTACTGACAAAGATTAACATCAAGATAACAGAGTCTAGAAACAAACACAAACATACATGGTCAATTAATTTTCAACAAAACTGCCAAGGACGCCAGGTGTGGTGGCTCATGCCTGTAATCCCACCACTTTGGGAGGGCAAGGAAGGCAGACTGCCTGACCTCAGGAGTTCGAGACCAGCCTGGACAACATGGCAAAACCCCATGTCTAACAGAGAAATACAAAAAATTAGCTGGGCATGGTGGTGTCCCTGTGGTCTTAACTACTTGGGAGGCTGGGATGAGAGGATCACTTGAGCCTGGGAGGTCCAGGCTGCAGTGAGCCATGATGGTGCCGCTGCAGTGAGCCGTGATGGTGCCACTGCACTCCAGCCTGACAGAGGAAGACCTTGTCTCAAAAAAAAAAAAAAAAAACTGCCAAGGATATTCACTGGGGAGGATAATCTCTAACTAATAGTGCTAGAGCAATTAGATTACCATATTTTAAACAAACGAACCTCGAACTTTACCTCATACTATATAAAAAAAAAAAAAAAAAAACACAGTAGCCCCCCATCTCTATCCCTTATCTACAGTTTCACTGCAGTTTGTAACCTGTAGCCAGCAGGGTCAAAAGATATTAAATGGAAAATTCCAGAAATAAACAATTCACAAGTTTTAAATTGTGTGCCAGTCTGAGTAGTGTGATGAAATCTCCTGCTGTCTCTTTCAGTCCTGCTTGGACATGATTCATCCCTTTGTCCAGCATATTCACACTGTTTAGTATACCTGCCTATTAGTCAATCAGTATCTATCTCAGTTATCAGACTGTCAGTCTCACAGTGTGTTTAAGAAACCCTTATTTTACTTAATAATGGCCCCAAAGCACAAGAGTAGTGATGCTGGAAATTCAGGTATGCCAAAAAGAAACCATAAGGGGCTTCCTTTTTAAGTGAAATGGTGAAAATTCTCAATTTAATAAGGGAAGAAAAAAATCATATAGTGAGGTTGCCAAAATCTATGGTAAGAATTAATCTTCCACCTATGACATTGTGAAGAAGGAAACAGAAATTCATGTGGTAACTGCAGTTTTAGGCATCCACTGAGGGTCTTGGAATATATATCCTCCACAAATAAGGGTGGGACTACTCTATGTTCAACATGGATCACAGGCCTAAATTTAAGAGCCAAAATTATAAAATATCTAGAAGAAAACACAGGAGAAAACCTTGGTGACTATGAGTTTCGCAAGGATATCTTCAACACCAAAACAAAAGCATGATCCATAAAACAAAAAATTGATAAATTAGACTTTCAAGAACTTTTGCTCCTTGAAAAACATTATTAGGAAAATAGGCTAGGCATGGTGGCTCCTGTCTGTAATCCCAACATTTTGGGAGGCCAAGGAAGGAGAAGCACTTGAGACCAGGAGTTCAAGACCAGCCTGGGCAAATATAGCAAGACCCCGTCTTTACAAAGTAATACAAAATCAGCCAGGAGCCTATAGTCCTAGCTACTCAGGAGGCTGAGGCAGGAGGACTGCTTGAGCCCAGAGGCTGCAGTGAGCTATGATCGTACCATTGCACTCCAGCCTTGACAACAGATTGAGATCTTGTCTCTAAAACAAATAAATAATTTTTTTAAAAAAAGAAAATAACCCACACACTGGGAAAAAATATTTACAAATCATGTATATGATAAAGAATGTATATCCAACATAAAGAACTGTCAAAATTCAGTAATAAAAAAAATTTCTAATGGGCAAAACATTTTAATAGACACTTCACCAAAGAAGATATATTGATGGTAAAAAAGTACATAAGATGCTTTAGTCATTAGAGAAGTGAAAATTAAACCACAATGAGATTCTACTCTATACTTTGGCCTATTAGAATGGCTAAGTTTTTAAAAAACCGAGCCAAGAAAACAACCGGAACTTTCATAAACTAAAGATGAGAATGCAAAATGCTACAACTTTGGGAGAAAGTTTGAAGGTTTCTTAAAAAGGTAAACAGGCCAGGCACGGTGGCTCACACGTATAATCGCAACACTTTGGGAGGCCGAGGTGGGAGGATTGCTTGAGCCAGGAGTTCAACATGAGCCTGGGCAACATAGTAAGACCCCATTTCAATTAAAAAAAAAAAATAGCCAGGCATGGTGGTGTGCACCTGTGATCCCAGCTACTAAGGCAGCCGAGGTAGAAGGATTGCTTGAGCCTGGGAGGTCAAGGCTACAGTGTGCCATGATCACACAACTGCATTCCAGCCTGAGTGAAGGGCAAGACCCTATCTCAAAAAAAGAAAAAAAGTTAAATATGCAGCTACCATATGACCCAGACATTCCACTCCTAGATATTTACCCAAGAAAAATGAAAACATTTGTTCACCCAAAGATTCAACTGAACTCAAATGTTCTTAGAGCTTTATTTATAACAGCCCAAAACTGGAAACTGTTGAACAGGCCAGGCACAGTGGCTCATGACTGTAATCCCAACACTTTCGGAGGCCAAGGTGAGAGGATTGTTTCAGGCCAGTAGTTCAAGACCAGCCTGGGCAACACATCAAGTCCCTGTTTCTACAAAAAACAAACTTTGCTGGGAATGGTGGCACGCACCTGTAGTCCCAACTGCTCAGGAAGATCACTTGAGCCCAGGAGGTTGAGGCTGCAGTGAACCACGCTCATGCCACTGCACTCCAGCCTAGGCTAGTATAAACAAGGTCAAAAGTAATATGTTCAGGATGGGTGTGGTGGTTCACGCCTGTAATCCCAGCACTTTCGGAGACCAAGGCAGGTGGATCACCTGAGGTCAAGAGTTCGAGACTAGCCCGGCCAACATGGTGAAACCCCGTCTCTACTAAAAATACAAAAATTAGCTGGGCGTGGTGGTGGGCGCCTGTAATCCCAGCTACTCAGGAGGTGAGACAGGAGAATTGCCTGAACTCAGGAGGCAGAGGTTGCAGTGAGCTGAGATTGTGCCATTGCACTCCAGCCTGGGTGAGGGGAGTGAAACTCCATCTCAAAAAAAAAAAAAAAAAAAAAAGGAACATGTTCAGACCCAAACTAAGAAGTTGCAAGGGTACCTGTAAAAGGATCACATATCATCTATTATAAGCCAAGTGTATGAGAGCGCTTTCATTCAAAGTAACAAATCCTCTAGAAAAAGTAGATTTAGTCCATGTTTTAATGTGAAAAAAACTGAAGTAACATTCTAACACTTCATATGAAATCCTTCATCTTTTTCCTTTTCCTACCTTCCAATTTCGGGCTCTGCCTCTCTGGTAGTACATGGCAAATCCAAGAATTGAGTATTTTTTCACAAATTTAATATCTGTTTATATAAACAATCACCTGTACATAAAACTAAGCATGTTATACTCCATCAAAAAAAAAAAACTAATTCAAGAAATTGGTTTTAATTACCAGAAAACTGAACTTGATAGTATCAAAAACTGAACTAATGAATCCTTTTCATAAAGCTAATTACTTTAGCTTTTCTATTTCTTCAGGAAAATATTTTAAATTAAGTCTTACACAAAGGCCAGGTATTATGGCTCACACCTATAATCCCAGCACTTTCGGAGGCCAAGGTGGGAGGACTGCTTGAGCCCAGGCGTTCAAGGCCAGCCTGGGCAACATAGTGAGACCCTAACTCTACCAAAAAAAAAAATTTTTTTTTAAAGTAGCCAGGCACAGTAGCATGTGACTGTGAGTGAGCACCAGCTTCTTGGGAGGCTTAGGTAGGAGGATTACTTGAGCCCAGGAGGTCAATGAGCTTATAATCACACCACTGCACTCCAGCCTGTGAGCGACAAAGCAAGACCCTGTCTCTTAAAAAAAAAATTAAAAAAAATAAAGTCTTGTATACAAAGTTTTGAACAATATGAAAGTCTGAATAGCTGTAACAGCCATCCCATACTTTTGAACTGAACCAAATTATACAATATTTTAATGTTAGATAAACATAAAAGATGTGTAAAGAGGTGTTAAAACTAGTATGACTATTCTGAGAAGCAGGGTTTAGAATGTGTATAAGCCGTATCTAAAATCTACAAGTCTCCATTAAAAACAGTAGAGTAAAACAGAAAAATCTTAGTAACCCAACTGTCTCAAATAAAACTTGATAAAGTATAAAGAAAAGCTCCATCCAGAAGAGGGTTCCAAGGTACCAACATCTTAATTACAAAAGGATGTAAAAGAAAGGTAAGGCCAATGCTGACTCACACTGATCCAAAACAACTAGCATTAAACAAAGAGCTAACCCTTAACTTTTTGGCATGAATAAAATGCCTACAAAAGTATCCACTCTACTCATACAAATGACTGCCAAGAAGGTGGTGCTTTGTATTGAGCAGAAAGGTTAGAAGGGAAAGGGTGTCAACTTTAAAATTGCTCCTAAAATAGTTGATTAGAAGGATAAAGAACAAGAGAACTTACAATGGCTTTGAGTCAAGCTTGGTTCCAGGAAAAGGATACTCTGACCCTACGTGAAAGCAAAAACCAGCCACTGAAAAGTAGACACCCAGATTTTGCCAGCAGAAGGAAGAGTATTGTTCATTTCCCACAAAGGTAGCAGAGTCTTTAACTTCAATTCCTAGGTTTTCCTGGCAAATAGATACTCTGCAAAAGCAACAAAGCAAACTAAATATAATGCTCTTCACAATTTCAATCCTGCACTCAAAACACCAGCTTCACAAACTCATCAAAGGTCACAGAGGAGCTAATTTCCTGTTTTGTTACTTAAAACTCATTACCTTCCTCCTGAGCTAACCAATACAGAATAATTTCCTTCTTGTTTTGAAGCTGACAAAATAATGACAGTATACATGTAACATACCAAAAAAAATTTTTAGACAGTTACTAAGAGTCAAGGAATACAGTTTGATATAATTTTCTGAAAACAAATTGCACAGAATCCATGTCTATTATTACTCCACTTGAGGAATATTTATTTTTCTTAACAAATTTTAAAACCTTTATTTTGAAGTTATTTTACCAGAAGATAAAAATTGGGGGGGGGGGGAGAAACATTTTATAAATATTTATCAAAAACCCATTATAAGCCATGCACCTTGCATGTGCCTGTAGTCCCAGCTACTCAGAAGCTGAGGCAGGAGGACTGCTTGAAGTCAGGAGCCCGAGGCTATAGCAAACTATGGTCACATCTGTGAATAGCCACTGTATTCCAGCCTGGGCAATACAGCAAAAACTATGTCCCCCTGTCCTAAAATCCTCATAGTCCAGGAAACAAGATGAGAAAAATGTAAACAATGACTACCATGTTGTAAACATTTATTTCCCATTTCTTTCTAAAATGTATTTAAAGTTGCTTTCCCCAAAAGAAATATAACACTGTTTATACATAATTTTAATTTAGTGAAGAATATGTGTAAATTCCATTAAAGTCCATTATAATGCTACTAAGAAGATTCCAATGGAGCAGTAGTTCTAATACAGGTTGATGATTGTGAGGTGTGTTACAAATACAGTAATTTGTAACTATTAATAGTAAAAATTACCTAAATTTATGTACACCTTATACATACAATATAAATATACTGTATGTCAGCATTGATTCTCTATCCTCTTACCAGTATTCCAACAATAAGAAGAGTAGAGTTACAACTATTTCTCCCAAATATTACAAATCATGATGGATACATGTTGCATATGCACATATCCTTTAGGTATGTTATATAGGTTTTAGTCTTCTTTGTATTAAAATATGCCTCTTATCATGCTACTAAAAAATGTTTTCATTGAACATAAATTACTTCCTAATTACTAAATGAATTTTCAATCTCCTTTTCAGACAGTACTCATCCCACATGGCTTCTCTGACTTTGAAAAGTAAGGGCAACATTATTTCTTGAAACTTTCCCCTCCCTTATCTTCTGGACCAGATTTTAACTAGACTGATAGAAGATGGAGTTTATGGGTGAGAGAGAAAAGAAAACATGCACTGAACACCCAGTATGTGGCCAGATGGTATGCTAGGGAATTTGAATTATTGCATTTAACTTAACCAAAAGCATAGACCCTAATTATCAACTATCATTTTACAGATGAGGAAGGTGAGATACAGAGAAGTTGTGCAGACATCTAACACCTCACAGCTAGTAAGTGGCTAGACGGGAATTTGAACATAGTTAAGACCAACTACAAAAACCAAGCTTCTACTAAATCATGCCAAATTTTAGACATTCTCAGAAGAAAATGCAGAGAAAATATTTTATAATCTTGGGGTGCAGAAAACTTATTCTAAGCAAGGCAAAGACCTTTTATAAGGAATGATAAACAGTATTTTAAAAATTTAATGTCTATAAGGCAAAAAGCAAAGTCATAAAGTCAAAATACAAACAAGAAACTGGAACAAAGTCTGCAATATTGATAATGAGCAATAAGGTAATGTTTCTAAAATGTAAACAGCTATTAACAAAGTAATAAGAAAAACAGAGACACCCAATAGAAAAATTTAGGGTAAAGGTCATGATCAGGCAAATCACAAAAGAACGCAGTGGCCAAAAAAAATGTGAAAAAAAAAATTATCTCCACTATAATTAACAAATTCCAAAATTTAAAATATGTATGACTTTTTGTTATCAAAATGACAAAAATTAATTATGTGAATATGAGTTTGAGAAAATAAGCATACATCACACAATTGTTGGGAGTAAAATTTTATAAAACATTTCTAAAGGGCAATCTGACAAGATGTATCAAATATTAAATGTGTAATTACTTTGATCCAGCAATTCCTTTCCTAAAAATTTATACTTTAAAAAAGTGTGCAAAAGGTGTTTATACAAGTTTTTTCACTGCATTAGTGTTGATAATCATCAAAAATACAGAAATAAATTGTCAATCAACAGGGGACTGAATGACAGGACATCAATAAAATGGATTACAATGAAGCCATTAAAAAGCAGGAGGTAGGGCAGGTGCGGTTGCTCATGCCTATAATCCCATCACTTTGAGAGGCCGAGGCAGGTAGATAACCTGAGAACAGGAGTTCAAGACCAGCCTGACCAACATGGAGAAACCCCATCTCCACCAAAAATACAAAATTAGCCGGGTGTGGTGGCACATGCCAGTAATCCCAGCTACTCGGGAGGCTGAGGCAGGAGAATTGCTTGAACCCGGGAGGCCGAGGCTGCAGTGAGCCGAGATCACGCTATTGCACTCCAGCCTGTCAACAAGAGCGAAATTTCGTCTCAAAAAAAAAAAAGAAAAAAGCGTGAGGTGTGGAAATGTAAAACAGCGCTGCTACCGTGGAAAAGTTTGTCAATTCCTCAAAAAGTTAAAACACAGAAATACGTATGACCCAGCAATTCCACTCTTAGGTATACACCCAAGAGAAATAAAAACATACGTCTTCACAAAACCATATACATGAATTATTTATAATAACCAAGTATGTATAATAATATATTGTTCACTCATAAAAAGGAATGAAATATTGGCCGGGCACAGTGGTTCAGGCCTGTAATCCCAGCACTTTGGGAGGCCAAGGTGGGCAGATCACCTGAAGTCAGGAGTTTGAGACCAGCCTGGCCAACATGGTGAAACACCATCTCTACTAAAAATACAAAAAATGAGCCAGGCGTGGTGGTGGGCTCCTGTTAATCCCAGCTACTCGGGAGGCTTAGGCAGGAGAACTGCTTGAACCTGGGAGGCGGAGGTTATGGTGAACCGGTATCGTGCCACTGCACTCCAGCCTGGGTGATGCAGCAAGACCCCATCTCAAAAAAAAAAAAAAAAAGGAATGAAATACTGTTATATGCTACAACATGAATCTTGAAAATATTATGCTAAGTGAAAAAAGCAGACACAGTCACATATTATATGATTCTACTTATATTAAATGCCTAGAAGAAGCAAATCTATAGAGACAGAAAGTAGACCAGAAATTGTCAATGGATGGGGTAACTGGAACTAACTGACATTAAATATGAGGTTTCTTTTGTGGGTGATGGAAATGTTCTGGAATTTGCTTGTAGTGGTGGTTGGCAACATACTGAATGTACTAAAACCACTAAAATATACATTTTAAAATGGTGAATGTTTGTGTTATGTAATACATATCTCAACTTTCATCCTACAATTTTTTAAAGCATGAGGTGTATTTATTAATGAAAAAAGATGTTTTCAAATGAAAAAAAGCAAATTTTTTAAAAAGTATACACAGTATGAACCTATTTTAGTTATGTTTTTGTGGTTATGTAAGTATATATTGACCAGAAACAGGTAACAGTACTACCACTTAGCCTTGAACAACATGGGTTTGAACTGCACAGGTTCACTCGTGGAGATTTTTTTTAACCAAACACAGATGGAAAATATAGCACTTGTGAGATGAGAAACCCATGTATACAGAGGGCCAATTTTTCATATACATGGCAGGACCTGAGTATGTATGCATGGATTTAGGCATACACAAGGGTCATGGAGCCAATCCTCTCTATACCAAGAAACCACTGTATATATTATACTGCTAACAAGCTTGATCGCCATGAAGCAGGATAACCAGAAAATTATGCGTTTTATTACCATTTGAATTTTTTTTTACAAAGAGTACATATTATTTCCCAAAACAGACATGATGCAATAAAAATACTACCATCTGCAAAGAAAAGTACATTACTATGACAAAAATACACAGAAGAAGAGTAAAACAGGAGCTAGTACAAGCAAAGGTAATTAACCTAGGTTCCATAAATCTCAGGAAACCTGTGAATTTATATAGAAAAAAAATTACATCACCATTTTCACTAATCTCTAAAATTTTCACACAAACCTAAACAATCAACCATAATAGTATTAGCAGTACCTGTGATTTCTGTCACTAACAGAAGTACATTTTCATTTCATATTATAGTTGTTAAAGAAATCTCAAAATATCTATATGTACCAGTATTCCAAAATTATGGTAGCTATTAGACTCATTGCAAGACGTTACTTAACAGTATTAATAAAGAAGCATATATATTACTATATCATATTTTGGCATTTCAATACAACAAGTTCCTTTCAAGTCCTATTTACTTTATTTCACTCATTTAAAATTGTCATTCTACATTGGATTCACAGGCTTCTCCAGACTGAAAAAAGGTCCACAGCACCAAAGATTAAGAATCCATGAATTAGCAACAGGAAGGGAAACCAATCATAATAATATTCTAATTATTCAAGCATAAAGTAAGCAGAGCCCAAATTCAGGCAACGATAGAAATCACTCCAATAAAATTCACAGTAATCAATTTAACCAACAAAAAATACACGATTTCCTTCCTTGACCTGCCTCTTCCGTTTTTCTCATTCGTCTCTGACTTCCTCATAGTCAATCATTGACTTATCACTTTATATTTTAACTTTTTTTAAAAGGCCTCCTTCTTCCCAGTCCCATCTCCTCAACTGATTGTGAATACCTCAACTAGATTAATCTTAAAAAATTAACTTCAGGCCAGGCACGGTGACTCACGCCTATAATCCCAGCACTTTGGGAGGCTGAGGCCGGCGGATCACCTGAGATTGGGAGTTCGAGACCAGCCTGACCAACATGGAGAAACCCCATCTCTACTAAAAATACAAAATTAGCCGGGCGTGGTGGCGCATGCCTGTAATCCCAGGTACTCAGGAGGCTGAGACAGGAGAATCGCTTGAACCTGGGAAGCGGAGGTTGCAGTGAACCAAGATCGCGCCATTGCACTCCAGCCTAGGCAACAAGAGCAAAACTCTGTCTCAAAAAAAAAAAAAATTAATTTCAAACTGCCACCAACCTGTTCAAAATCATTCCATGGCTCCCAATGTCTTTAATAGTAGTACTGATAATTATGATATTCTAGAGCTACATCTTGCAGTATCTATTAATCAAAACAATTGTTTAGGTAATGAATGTTCTATAAAATACCTAAAGCAATATTACAACATACAATTTGTGTATTAAGAGAACCCAAGTTATGGATTTAAAAAACACCTGCTGCTCTAGAGTTGAAAGCTTTGTATCAATGACTCCAGAACAAAAGTAAAATTCCTTACCAAGATATTCAAGCCCCTCCACGATCATTCTCCAATTTGCCTTATTAACCTCATGTTCCCACTCGAGCCCTAGAAGTTAACCAGAAATTTACTTACTTTCCCACTCACCACCACCCCTGAACCTGGACTCATTTTTCTGCAACTATAGATCTGCTGATATGATTTCCATGTCTGTAATGCCATTTAATTATTCATTCATTTAATAAACACTTTCAAATTCCCAACTATATGCCAAACTCTGTATTAAGCCCCTACTATGTATCAAACACTTGAGCTACAAAGGTAAGGCATATATCATCTATGCCCTTAAAAACCTCACAATCTTTTGTATTTTTAATAGAGACAGGATTTCACCATGTTGGCCAGGATGGTCTCGATCTCCTGACCTGGTGATCCGCCTGCCTTGGTTAGCTGGGCATGGTGGTGTGTGCCTGTAATCCCAGCTACTCGGGAGGCTGAGGCAGGAGAATCACTTGAACCAGGGAGTCAGAGGTTGCAGTGAGCTGAGATCGCGCCACTGCACTCCAGCATGGCGACAGAGTGAGACTCCATCTCAAAAAAAAAAAAAAAAAAATCCTACAATCTAAGGCTACAGGGAGAGGATCTGTTGAGCTCAGGAATGCAAGGTCAGCCTGGGCAACATAGCAAAATCTCCATCTCTTAAAAAAAAACTCACAGTCTAACGCAAAACGGAGACATAAACCCAAGTTAAACACAAGGCAATGTAGTAAGTGTTATGAATGAAGAATGCACAGAATGTTAGAGGAGCACAGAAAAAGTTCATAAAGCAAGGACTACAAGTACCAAGTAAGGTTTCCCAGAGTAGGAAGTACCAGAGGCAGATTATTAAAGAAATCAATGAGGTCATAAAGTATAAGGTATTGTAGGCATATATAAAGCACAGACCACGCTGTAAGTCACTCACTACAGCTAGGCTAAGGAATATGTGAGAGAGAGGAGTAACAAATACGAAAACTAGAAAAGTAAGCAAAGACAAGATCATCAAGGGCCTTACACATAATGCTAAGAAATTTGCATCTTATTTAAAAGTAATAGGAAGCAGCAAGATATCTTAGGAAGTACACAGGTTTAGGTATTCCAATGGCCTCAATCTGTCACTTACTTGACCTTCATCAAATCTGCCTCTCTAAGCTTCAATTTCCTCAACTGTGAAGTAGAAATAATATCAACTTTACCAGGATTGTTACAAGAAGAAATGAGTTAGTTCACGTAAATCTCCTTGCATAGGGGTCAGTCAATAAGCTGCATCCAGACTGATGTGGCAGCAAATAATGGTTTTTACATTTTTAAAGGATTGTGAAAAAAGAATTACAACAAAAATTAAAGGACTGTTAAAAAACAAAAAAATTACAGCAAAAAAGAATATGCAACAGAGATCTTGCATGACCCAAAAAGTCAAAATATTTACATCTGTCCCTTCATAGAAAAAAGCTTGCTAGGCCTGGCGAGGTGGCTCATTCCTGTAATCCCAACACTTTGGGAGGCTGAGGCAGGTGGATCATTTGAGGTCAGGAGTTTGAGACCAGCCTGGCCAACGTGGTGAAACCCCATCTCCACTAAAAATACAAAAATTAGCCGGGTGTGGTGGTGTGCGCCTGTAATCCCAGCTTCTCGGGAGGCTGAGGCAGGAGAATCGCTTGAACCTGGGAGGTGGAGGTTGCAGTGAGCTGAGATCGTGCCACTGCACTCCAGCCTGGGTGAGAGTGGGACTCTGCCATCTCAAAAAAAAAAAGAGAAGAGAAAAGAAGAGAAGCCTGCTGTCTCCTATCCTAGCCCACAGTAGGTAACCAGAAAACAGTAACTATTATTATTAAAGGACTGTAAGCAGAGAATTTAAGCAATGTGGGATGAATTTTACAAGGATTTCTCTGGTGACAATGTGTACAAAGGAAAAGATGTTAAAGGAGATATAATGGAAGTTGTAGACTAGCAAGGAAGATATTACAGTAGTCTATTAATTTTTTCCCTGCCTTTTTTCTCATCATAAAGGCAAGAGCAACATCTATCTCCTCTCTTACTTATCCCTGTAGTTTAAAATCCATATGTACTCTGTATGTCATAGCACTTAATGTTAGTCACTTAGCATATTCTGCCTTCACCTGTTTACTAGATCCAGACTTAAACATCCTATAAATGTAAGCATTATAGTATAAGAGTGTTTTAAATTCAAATAGATCTGGTTGTAATCTTGGGCACATTAATTAACTTCTTTCCTAATAAGAAACAGTAATAGTGTACGTGTATTGTTTTTTAGTTTGGTTTTTTACTACAGATGTGCCAGGTAGTGTCCTAAATACTTTACAGTACTACATCATTTAATCCTCACAAAACTCTACGAGATAAGGAATATTATCTCCCTATTACAGATGAGAAAACTGAAGCATAGAGAAGTTAAATGAGTTTCCGTAGAGCTGGAAAGTGGAGGACCCAAGGCTCACTTTCTTAACCAGCTTCAGAATGAGAATCATACTGCCTCTCTCATAGGATTTTCATGAAGAATAATTTAGATTACACATTTAAAGGGAAGGAGGGGAGTGGCTTCTCACATTCCTTGGTACTCAGTAGTCAAAAAAATATTAGCTCCATTCCCTGGTAGAAAGATTATTCTACATTTCTTTTTATTCCCCAGAACCCTGAATACAATAGTCTATAACAAATAGAAGCTTAATAAATATTAATTAACAGGTTATATTTTGGTGATTCAAATTCTGACAGTGTTTCAAGGCTACCATTCTGTATATAACTCACATTATGTTGCTTCATAAAATTATATGTAGATATTGCAGAAGATTGTACTAAATATGAACCTATAGAAGAATATACCCTGTTAAGTAATTTCTGAGTTTTGCTTTGTTAAATATGATAAACATGATCAGAAAGCAATGGATATATGAGATTCCAACAAAGTCTTTGTATAGAGAGACATTAAGGTTGGGATATACTAAATTTAGTTCTATTCTTTTAGCAGTATTTGTAGCTGGTATTATGTAACTCTAATTTATGTTACTCATTTAGGAAATCTATTTAAGTAATATGGGAAAGAGAAAAATAGAGTTTAAACTTTAAGATTAGAGAGGGAGGTTCTCTCTGCAAAAGATGAATATAAGGAACATAAAGTGTTTTAATCTCTATTTTGTGTCACCAATTTCAATTGTTAATAAATGAAAACAATATTTGAAAGCCCCAAATTACGAGGCATCTATTCAGTACAAACGATGAGTTTCTCAAAGAGCAAAACAAACTACTTATTTCTTTAAAAATAATAATAAATTGTATCTGTATCAAAATTTTAAAGCGGACTAAAAAGAATTAATGAAAACTAATAAACCTGTTACAAAACAAAAATACAAAACAAAAATTCTATTACCACTTTCCAATTTCACCTGTTAACAGGAATATTCTTAGCTAAACTCAAAGTTATCTTAACTTCTGAGAACTATACATGAAAGACAAAAATAAAAATTTTTAAAAATATTTATCTGATCAGAATGTGGATGCATGGGAACACAATTAAAATTTCAAAAAGTAAACAAAGGGTAATCACCACATCAAAGTGAAACACAACTTTACCTTACTGAGCAAAGTTTCATATGAAATTTGTTAAATTTTTTAGAAAATTATAAAGAAAACTTATAAAAACAAAGCCATTGATGCTGAAATGTTTAGGGTGGGAGAATGTCAGCTGACAGCTAGATTCAAAGTACATTAAACTAAACATAAAATTTTTTATTAACCATACCCCCAATATGGCAAAGGTTTGCTTACTTTTTAAATTTTTTAATTGGCACATAATTGTATATATGTATGGGGTACACAGTGATGTTTCCATACATACAATGTGTAGCGATCAGATCAAGGTAATCAGCATATCCATCATCTCAAACATGTATCATTTCTTTGCATTTGGAACATTCAATATTTTCCTCCTAGCTATTTGAAACTACATAATAATATTGTTAACTATAGTCATCCTACAGTGCTACAGAACACTAGAACTTACTCCCCCATCTAGCTATAATTTTGTACCCTTTAACAATCTCTCTCCCTAGCCCTCTTCCCCCTACCCTTTCCAGCCTCTAGAATCCTCTTTTCTACTTTTTACTTCTATGAGATCGACTTTTTTTGGCTTCCACCTAGAAGTGAGAATACGTGGTGTTTTACCTTTCTGTTCCTGGCTTATTCCACTTAACACAGTGTCCTCTAGTTCCATCCAAGTTGCCAAGAATGACAGGATTTCATTCTTTTTGAAGACGGATTTCATTCTTTATGGTTGAAGTATTCCACTGTGTTCACTTCTTTGTAAGTCCATGGTTGGCACTTCATTTATGATTTAGTATCTTCTCTGATGCCCTCCAAACCTAGCTATCAAGCTATTCAGTAAGAAATTCTCCACACAGTTTTTAGTATTTTTCAAAAGAAAGGATACTTCCACTGCTCAAAAAATCTTAATTATACAGATCAGTAAAAGATTAAGTCCTCTCCAAATGTGCATGTGGACTGATGGGAAGATGATTAAAGATCAAGAAAGGGTCGGGCGCGGTGGCTCACACCTGTAATCCCAGCACTTTGGGCGGCTGAGGTGGGCAGATCACAAGGTCAGGAGTTCGAGACCAGCCTGGCCAACATAGTGATCTCTACTAAAAGTACAAAATCCCGTCTCTACTAAAAGTACAAAAATTAGCCTGTAGTCCCAGCTTCTCAAGAGGCTGAGGCAGGAGAATCACTTGAACCTGGGAGGCGGAGGTTGCAGTGAGCTGAGATCAGGCCACTGCACTCCAGACTGGGCGATAGAGCGAGACTCCGTCTCAAAACAAAAACAAGAAAGGAATGGGGAAGAAAGGGAGAGGGAAAAAGAGGAAAATCTAGCCCCTCTTCCTCCAGCAAGATAAGCATTATTATCTGCCCCTTATTACCTGACATAGCATCTTTATTTTTCTAATCCACATTTCACAATTCTCTCAAAACTCAATCCTAACACTCTCTCACAAACACACACACTCACACAAACAAACACTCAACAATCTAGGAAATGAACTTCCTCAACCTGATAAAGGCTATTAATGAAAAATTTATAGCTCACTACTTTCCGCACACTGCCTGCCTATGGGCTAGCCTTTCTCTGCAAGGAGCAGTTTAAAAAAAAAAAAAAAAAAAAAAAAATCACAGCTAACATCTACTTAATGGCAGAAGATGGAATGTTTTCCCCCTAAGACCGGGAACAAGACAAGGATTGCTGCAAGTCAAGTGACTTCTCTTGACATTTCTTTTCAGTAATGTTCTGGAGGTTCTATCCAGGGCAATTAAGCAAGAAAAGGAACTAAAATGCATCCATATTGGAAAAGCAGAATTGAAACTTCATTTGTTTGCAGGTGACATGATATTTGTATGTAGAAAATCTTATGGAATCCACTTAAAAACTATTAGAACTGGCCGGGTGCAGTGACTCACACCTGTAATCCCTGCACTTTGGGAGGCTGAGGCAGGTGGATCACGAGGTCGGCAAGACCAGCCTGGCCAACACAGTGAAACCCCATCTCTACTAAAAATACAGAAATTAGCCAGGCATGGTGGCAGGCACCTGTAATCCCAGCTGTTCAGGAAGCTGAGGCTGGAGAATCACTTGAACCCAGGAGGCAGAGGTTGTAGTGAGCCGAGACAGCGCCATTGCACTCCAGCCTGGGCGACAGAGTGAGACTCCATCTCAAAAAAAAAAAAAGAAAAAAAAAACTATTAGAACTAAGAAATTCAGCAAAGTTGGAGGATACGAGATCAACAAACATAAATCAAGTGTATTTTTATGCACTTGTCGTGCAAAAACCCCCCAAATTTTTTTTAATTCCATTTACAATATCATCTGGAAGAATAAAATACTTGGGAAGAAATGCAGCAACAGAAGTATGAAACTTATATTCTGAAAACTATGAAACACTGTTGACACTTAAAGACGATCTAAATAAATAGAAAAACATCCCATGTTCATGGACAGGAAGCCCTAATATTCAGATGGCAATGGTCCCAAAATTGATGTACAGATTTAACACAATCCCCATCAAAATTCCAGCTGACTTCTTTGCAGAAACTGACAAGCTGATCCTAAAATTGATATGGAAACACAAGAGATTCAAATAGCCAAAACAATCTTGAAAAAGAAAAAAAGAGTTTTTCTTTTTTTCTTCTCAAAAGGAAAAACTTTGAGAGGTTTGAGGACTCAGACCTCTCAATTACAAAGCTACAGTAGTCAAGACCATACTAGTATAAGGATAAACATATAAATCAATGAAATAGAATTAAAAGTCCAGAAATAAATCCTCCACACTTAGTTAATTAATTTTGGACAGGGGTGATGATACAGTTCAATGGAGAAAGAACAGTCTTTTCAATAAATGGTACTGGGGCAACTAAGTACCCACAGGCAAAGAGATATTAGACTTCTACAACAGACCATGTACAGAAATTAATTCAAAATGGATCAAAGATCTAAATGTAAGAGTTAAGGCTATAAAACTCTCAGGACAAAACAGAGAAGTAAATATCTGTGGCCTTAGATTAGATATATTAGATAGATAGATTAGAAATAGATTAGATATAGATTAGAAATAGATAAATTAGATAGATATATTAGATAGATTAGATTAGCTAGATTAGAAACAAGAAGTCATTATTTCTTAGATACGACACCAAAAGCACAGCAAAAATAATAACAAGAATTTCACTTCATCAAGCTAAAAACGTTTGTGCCTCAAATGACACCATCAGGAAAATGAAAAGACAACTCACAAAATGGAGGAAAATATTTGCAAATCATATATAAGGGACACATCTAGAGTATATAAAAGACTCTTACAACTCAATAATTAAAAAACTCATTATAAAAATGGGCAAAGAATTTGAGTCTTTTCACACACTTCTCTCCAAAGAGGATATACAAATGTCCAACAGCACATAAAAAGCATCATTAGCCATCAGGGAAATGCAAATCAAAACCAGGATCAAATCACACCTGCTAGGAGAACTATGATGAAAAAAGGAGATAATAACAATTGTTGGCAAGAAGTGGATAAATTAGAGCTCTCATACACTGCTGGTGGAAATGTAAAATACTGCGACTGCTTTGGAAAACAGTCTAGAAGTTCCCCAAAAGTTTAAACACAAAGTGGTATATGTTCCAGCAATTCCACTCTTAGGTACATACCCAAAAGAATTCAAAACATACATACATAAGAACTTGTACATGAATGTTCACAGCGGCATGATTTATAATGATAGCCAAAAAGTCTATGTCCGTCAGCTCATGAATAGATAAATGTGGTGTATTCTTATGCTGACATACTATTCAGCCATTACAAGAATGAAATACTTGCTATGACACGGATGAACCGTGAAAACACGGTAAGTGAAATATGCTTATCATAAACGACCATATATTAAGATTGCATTTGTACAAAATGTCCAAAATTGGCCAAATCTATAGAGAAAGGCAGTAGTAATTGCCTAGAACTAAGGGCATAAGAGAATGAAGGGTGACTCTTGAAAGATACAGGATTTATATTTTAGGTAATGAAAATGTTCTAAAATTAACTATGGTGATGGTTGCACAATTGTTAATATACTAAAAACTACTGAGTTGTACAATTTAAATGGATACTTCTAAGGTATCTAAATTATACCTCATAAAAGTTGTCCAAAAAAAAGCAACCCTTTAAGTAATTCCTGACCCAATTGACATTCCATTTTATGTCTCAGAATGTCTATAAACAGTTTATATCATATTGACTTGCACTAGTTCATTTGTTTTGAAATAACTAAATTATATGCTTTATTTCCCTTACTCACAAACTATAAGCCTCTACATCTTTCATACTTCTCTTTAGAACTGGGTACAATAATAGGTGCACAGTGGGTCCTCAGATTAGGTTTTCAATTTTCAAGATGCAAGATGTTAGAGAAGTATTTACCATGGAGAAGTTAACCAGACTACTCCAAAATCTTCCCTTTGGGAAATAAAGAGATTATATATAACTCCCCAGAGATCCCTAACCAAACTCTTAGAATAAAAAATAAGTAAAGGTGACACAGAGCTGAAGTTTCACATTATAATAACCCTGCACAATCACAGAATAAATTGTGATTCAATTAAAGTTGTCCAGTGATAAAATACCATTTACTGTATTAGAGGTCCAGTGTCAGTGCAGTTAGTAAAAGAAAGTTGTAGTATTTTCATCACAAAGCATGAGCACAAATTAATAATTAAGCCTCTGTTGTTTACTTGATGATTTTATTGGTCTTTCTGGGTTAAGGCTCACATGTATTAATTTTAATAACTTTAGAATTATAAAAACTGCAGCAACAAACAAGAGAATATCGTAAGGTCCACCTAAATGAGATTTCCCTCAAAGTATAAAGTAATCTTCATCATCTATCCCAATAGCAGAGGAAGAAAATTCAAAAAATGTGTTTCCTATGAAACTATACCCAGAAACTGAAATTCAGAGTTTTGTCCTACTGATCTGATTTCAAAATACAAAGAGAAATAACTCAAACTGCCAGAACTCATTAAAGCACAATGACAATCAATAACTGGATACTACAGGAGAGACCCACTAAAGGTTACAGAATCCAACTGTAATGTTCTCTGAAAAATGTATATCTTTAAATAGTTACAGAAACTCACTTGTCATTTAAGCCCCTCAGTGATGAGAGCTTCCCCCTCCCACTCCTGTGACTCTTCCCTCCTTTCTCCTCTCCCCACCACTCTCCACTCACACCCAATTTTACTCTTTGAAGATGGAAAGCAATTCCTAACTATCATAATTCACCTTTTGGATGTAATTTCATAAATATATGCTAACATCTAAAATAACACCATGAAATGCCCCTTGTAGCAGAGATGGCCAAGCTTTCCACCTGCCAGGGACATTTCCCACTTCCCTTGCATTCAAATAAGACTCTGTGACAAATCTTGCCAATAAAATTTGGAGGAATGTTTGTCATTTGAGTCTGGAGTTTCTTAAGAAATGGTCTTCAGGCAATAGGGAGGACTCCAAGGCCCTAAGAAATGGTGGAGTCACAAGATCTAAGTTGTATGAGTCCCTAAACAACATAAGAGGAAAGCCACAAGAAACCTGCTAACCAGGAGCACCTGCACTGGAACTGTCATGAAAGCAAGTAAACTGTCATGAAAGCAAGTAAACATCTGCACTGGAACTGTCATGAAAGCAAGTAAACTTCTTTGAAATTTTGGAATGTATTTATTACTCTGATTAGCATTACCCAAAGTAATACATACAGAAATTCCTAAGTATTCCAATTCTCCCAAATTAAAGACATTAATAACAGATATTTTGGAAAGATTGCTTAAAAGCCCATTTAAGTAACATTAACTTTTAAAATCTAAACAAGTTTCCACCTTGATTTTGTTGTAACATAATTCCTTTAGTCTAAATAATAACCTTAGTACTTCCACTTCATATCCAAATATCTTTATAGTTCAATATCATCTCTTTTCATGATTACTACAGGGAAATGTTCTTCCCAATTCTCCCAAATTAAAAAAAAAATTATAAAGTCTTTTAAAATAATTCATAAAGTCCAATGAAAATTACTTTACCAAATACTAAATAAGAGCAGATTCATTTCTATTTCTTTGTTTCTAAGGTATTAAAAAGTATCATTTATAGTTTTAAGGTAAGAATTATTCCTTTAAATATAACCACATGGCAGAAGATTCTGTTCAATGTAAATACACACTCCCACAACACACACTTTAAGAAAATCACAATTTGCATTCTAATAGTTGTCCCTAGTTATTTATAAAAATTCAAGCCCCTCAATGATGAGAGCTTCCCCCTCCCCATCCTGTGACTCTTACCTTCACAGAAATTTTTATATAAAAATATGCATAAAAGCTATACTGAATGTGTTGAAATTTTAGTTTGAATTTTAGAAAATAATATTTTTTAAAGCTTATCATTATTGATACAAATAAATTACGTAAGCCCTACTGGGAAACCCGGCATTTGTAAATAGGGCCATGACAAACTTAAACCAATCAAACTCCCACATTCTCTGTCCTGTCTTTTCCCAAAACAAAAAGAAAACAATCTTTATATTAACTTTTCTGTTATCTTTACCTTAAATTCCATACCTCTCCATGACATTATTTTTTCCACACAGCACAGTTAAAATTTAATGAACACATTTCCTACTCCAGACAAAATAATAAAAATGGAAAGTTATTGAAAATTAAGTGGACAGAGGATTTTACCTTATATTCAGAGAAATATTCTAAGAAGTTTTATTTACCAAATCAGTCAACATGAGCTAGCATTTTTCGTAGCATTTAAACTTTGGGGATCTATCTAAATTTTGGTTCCTTGATCCTTTTTAATGTTTAACTGTATTGAAACATATATGTGCTATATAGAGGTTGAAAATTTTTTTCCAGGGCTACAAAACGAAAATCATAAAGAATAATGAAACTGAGAGATGGTCTATTTGAAAAGATAAAAAAAAAATTAAGTATGGCTATTTTTATAAATAACTAGGCTATTTTAATGACTATTTTTATTATTAGAAAAAAACTTCTTATATACATTAAAGTTTATAATATATACCTTTTGTATACTGAAGGGCTCTGAAAGATTCCATTGTCTTTTTTACGTTATAGTTACTTAATATTGCTCTAAATAATTAATCATATTTGTGTTTGCAAAGGTTCTTCAATGCCCATAGTCAGGGCTGCAGGAGGCAGAACTAAAATTTAACTAAGCATCTACTACATGCCAAACATGTTTTCTCATTCTATTCTCAAAACGACCTTATATAAAGGTATTAGCTCTCTGTGACTGATAAAACTGTGGCTTATAGATATGTTACCTAAGGTCAAACAGCTAAGGAAAAATCACACAGCTGGGAGGCTAACTGAAGTCTGTAAAACAAGTCCTTTTCCCACTAACTACGTATGTTAAATTGTTTTTCCAGTAGTGGTAATAGAGAACAGCTCTTCGCCCCTCCTTCTCTTCCCTCCACTTCCCCGTGAACAGCATACACTATTTCTTTGTGAGACCAGGTGCAAAGAGCAATCTCTGGCCATGACACAGAGTACGGCCTACAAGGATCGAAACTGTATTATGCTTTTATCCACAGCACGGTTCTAGCTAAATGATCTAACTACATACAAATGTAATGAGGTTGGAGTAGAAAAGCACATTAGCAAATAATTATCCAAATGCCATTTGTATTTGGTTCTGAAATGTACTGTAGACCTATTGGCAGCAGGTTTATCTTTACAACTGGGTTTTGCTTAGGCTATTCTCAAAATAGCTTTCCAGCAGCACATACTGAGTAGACAACAGAGGTTGCTTGATCTAGTTTTTGGAGACTGAGGAAAACATGTTTGTTGAGCCTATCTTGATTGACAAGATAACTAGAGGCAATACGGTAAAATGTAACACTGTGCTTCCAATGTGTACAAACGGCTCAGCTAAACTCCCTGAACACAATCCACCTAAACAGTCTAAGCTCAATAGCCGACCGAGTTAAGCAGGATGACAGCTCCAGTAACTTCCTCTTCCTCACCCAGCTCCTCAGCTCGGCGGCGCGTACACGCCTCTCCCCCTAGGAGGCAGGATAAAACAATTTCAAATGCACAAAATTCATCCAATCCCACCAATACCACAGGCCAGGAAAGCCAGTTTCCCTTTCTTCCTCAGCCCTTCCAAGAAAATGTTTGTCTAATTAAAAAAAAAAAAATCTTACCAACGGCAAAGTATTTGCAACAAAAATCCAAAATATTTACTCAGTCCCTCCACACAGCCTTAGGGGAAGGATGAAAAGAAGGGAACACGACACCGCGTATTCCCAAGACTGACTGTTCTGATTCACTTTCCTCCTTCGGGTCCCACAGCCGGCCGGGCGAAAGCTTGCAGTTGGAACGCCAAAATAAGCCTTCGCCTCTCAGGAGACGCGGAGGCGGCCACGGCGACGGCAATCGGCGAGTCCCGCCTCCGACCCTCACCTGCCCAGGCCCGAAGCAGCGCCGTGGGCTCGCGCGGGCTCGCCGTCCCGGGAGGCGTCCGGGGAGGCGGGCGGGCGCCCAGGCAGTTAGGCCGCGCTGCAGGCCGGCGCGCTTCCTGCCGCGGCCGGGGAACGGCGGCCCCGGGATCAGCGGCGCGGCACCGACCAGCAGCTCTCCCAGCCCCGCTGCCGCGCGTGTGCCGCACTCACTCAGCCCTCCCCGGCCGGCCCCCGAGGAGCAGCTCTCACCTGCGAGGCTCGGGAGCCTCAGCCACAAAGCGGGAGGGACACGCCACTCTGGGGTCCCGGCCCCGGGCCACCCCCGACACACACACACACACACACACCCCGGAACCTTCGCCCGCCTCTGAAGAGACGCGGGTCAGCCCCGCCGCCCCCTCCAGTCACCCGACACACACCCACTCGCCGTGGGTCCTCGGGCCGCCTCCCCGCCCGCCAAAGTCCCAACTCGCACACCCACACGCACATTTGTCCCTCTCCCACCTCATTTCCCCGGGGACGCGCTCCTCTTCCCAACACTCTCGATCCTACTCGGAGGCAAAAGAACACTCTACCTCATTCTCTTCCTCTGGCCCAGAAGAAGCAACAGCAGCCATTTCCCCGCGGCAGGGGAAACACACACACAAACACGCGCGCGCGCGCGCACCAGGCCCCCACAGATGCTTCCCCTCCAGAGCCGCGGCCGCAGACGCAGACGCAAACACAAACACCCACGGCGGGCCTCGCTCCCGCCCGCCCCGAGGGGAAGCCGCGGCGGAACACAGGGCCCGGACCCGGGGCTCGCGGGTGGGCGCGCAGGGAACCCGGGCCCGGGGTCTCGGGGGGCCCGCGCCCCCTCCTCACCTGCATTCAGCGCGCCGGGGTCCGGGCGGCGGCGGCGGCGGCGGCGACGGGGCGGCTGGTGCTGGTGCTGCGGCGGCGGGGGAGGCGGCGGCGGCGGTGGCGGCGGGGCTGAGGGCAGCAAAGACATGCAGGCAGCCCGCCGGAGGGGAGAGGCACCGGCCGGAGGGGATGCGGGGCGGGCGGGCCGGGCCGGGCCGCCTGACGAACGGCAGAGGCGGCGGCGCGGAGGGCGGCTGAAGGGAGCGAGGAGACAGACCGGGGGTCGGGAAGGGGGACGAGGGCCGCGCCGCCGGGCTTCGAGGACAGTGACCCCAGGCGCGCAAGAGAGGCCCCGCGGCCGCGGCCGCCGGCGCGAAGGCCCCAGCCGAAGGAAGCTGCGCCCCCGCAGGGCCGGAGCCGCGGCTACTGCTCCGAGAGCCACGCAGAGCCTGGCCTTGGCCTTGGCCTCCTGGTGCTGGGGCTGCCGCCGCTGCGGGGGTTGCCGCTGCGCCGGGTGCTGCTGGGGCCGAGGTTGAACAGAGACGCCAGCTTTCGGTGCCTTCGCTCCCGCTCACACACGTTCACACCCCCGAGGGCCGGGGGAGAGGCGTCCGGGCGATATCGGTATTGAGATTAATAACAAGGTGCAGAGAGTGCGAGAACGAGGAGGGTTGATTGACGTGGAGGGGCTGGCGGGAGTCAGTCACTCCCCGGCGCGGAGGGTTGGGGTGAGGGGAAGGAGGCGGGGCGGTGACGGGGCGGAGCTCCTACGCAGCGCCTTGGCCCCGCCCCCCGTGCGCCGCGTTTTGTCGCGGTGAGCGCGCGGAGGCCCGGGCTTCTTAATGGTTTTCTGTTTTGCTCTGGCTGTTTTCTCACTCTTTTTTCCTGGCCTGAGCGAGGAGCGGGGCTGAGAAGAGTGGTAGAGTTTCAGAAACCCACATCCACAGAGCCTTGGCGAAGAGACGGGAAACCGCCTCACCCCGGGTTCTTGTGTGGGCGCTGTTTACTGCACCCTCCTCGCCCGAGGCGACCTGACAGCGAAGCAGAGCGTAGGTCTAGGTGGCTGAGACGCCAGGGGAGGTGAAGTGACCGAAGGAAATGTTTCCTGACATATTCGGTGGATTTTTTTTAAAAACATATAGCATCTGTAAGTTGTATCGTCAAAGGTAAATAAAAGAACCTGTGACGCTCAGCGATAACCCGGTCCTATTTTCTAATTCTCCCTTCTCGTTGTAGACTTTAGTTTGTTGTTTGGTAGCTTATCCATGCCATCTACAGAATGAAAACATCCAAATGTAAACTAGAAATAGTAGTGTTTACTTGGTGAACGTGGCTGTGATACTTTAAGTTTCTGGGGTTTGTTTTTGTTTTTGTGGGCCAGCTTCAGCTTTTTTGGGCCAGCAGTCCAAAAAGCAAATTACACCGGCTGTAGAGGCAGAGTACTGCCGTTGCAGTTTTGCACAATTTTAATCTCTTTCTCAATGCATGCCCGGGCTCGTGTATTTACTAGTGTTGGTCAAGGGTATATTAGCAATGTTCAGTATTTTTTCCCCCACAGGAGTGTTTAGCACACTAAGCACGTTGCTTGGTTGCAATTCATCTTAGGCCTTATTACTGAATGTAAAATGCCTTCATCTCTTGGGGGAAAAGGTGCGGTGAAAATGCAAATCATCATTTAGCTAAAACTGAACAGCTGTTACAAGAGTCCACAATTGCAGAACTATTGCACCACTTTCATCTTGGCACCAGGATGGGTGAATGAGTGAGTAAAAAAGCCCCTCAGTTCACAAGACGACAGACTACTTTCTTTTCTACCTATGTTAATTTTCCATTTCCCTCCCTAGCAACACCAGCCCCACACCATCTTTTGTGAAACAGGTCAAAATGGCCTTAAGCCTGGAAGAAGTCTCACTCTTTCCCAACTATCTAAGAGTCTAGGCTGACATAAAATGAATAATTATCTTTGGCTTTGTAAGCAGCAAAGCCAAGCAAGTCACTTCAGGAGTCCAAATAGTGGACCTGCCTCAATGGCATCTTGCCACAGTATTTCTCCGTAGCACACAAACACTCTCCCAAGGAGAAATACTACCAATTATAGAAGGAAAGAGGAAAATAAATACCTGAAAAAATGTAAATCAGATAATGTGATAGCCTCACAGATTTAAGCATCTTTAAATAACAATAAATTTATATGAATTTTCTGTGAGTATTCAATGAATTATCATTCATATACAATAAACACATATGGAGGGCATATTATGTTCCAGACGCTATGTTTAGCATTGGAGACACACAGCCAAGCATATATAGTCCCTTTTCTTAAGTAACTCACTATCATTGTAGGGGAAGCTGACACATAAACAGGAAATTCTCACAGAACAAACCAGAAATGAAAGTATGAGAGGTGACACAAAATTAATAGTCACAATGTCTAGGAGGATGGGCTGACAGCACTGGCATTTACACGTGAGCCATCTGACACTGCCCACTCTCACAGGCTGCCTAGCAGTAGTGACAGGTGGGGAAAAATGACAGGGCCATTGTGGATGTTAAAGAAGCACTAATAAATGGTGGACTTTGGTGGTCCTGAAGGTCAACTTTATATATGGGATGTTCTTTGTTGGCCTCTAAATTTTAAGTAGTAAATGCATCACAATCCATGGTGGGGAGGGGTAATTGTAACTTTCAGAGTTAATAGTGGACAGTGGATGTTGTCATAGGATCATTTATTTTAATGCAGGTTAAGTTTAGAATTTACTCTCAAAGATGTCCTCTTTATACCATATCAAATTGATTGATTCACTAAAAACAAAAGGAAAGCAATACTTTTATATGTTAACTATATTATCCAAAAAATAGATTGCTGTTTTTCTCATTTGCAATTAGAATGACATTGGAGAAATAATAGTTTTCAGATAGTTGGCACTATACAAACGCCAAGAAATTGTCTTCAGTGAGATTAAAAAACAAACAGGCCAGGCGCAGTGGCTCAGGCCTGCAGTCCCAGCACTTTGAGAGGCCCAGGCGGGTGGTGGATCACCTGAGGTCGGGAGTTTGAGACCAGCCTGACCAACATGGTGAAACCCCATCTCTGCTAAAAATACAAAATCAGTTGGGTGTGGTGGCACACGCCTGTAATCCTAGCTACTCGGGAGCCTGAGGCAGGAGAATCACTTGAACCTGGGAAGCAGAGTTTGCAGTGAGCCGAGATCTAGCCATTGCACTCCAGCCCGGGCAACAAGAGGGAAACTGTCTCAAAAAAAAAAAAAAAAAATAGTTCCTCATAAGATTCCGCTTCAAAAGACATCCCAAAAACGACAACAAATGAGTAGCACTTTAGCCATTATTAAGAAGCAGTTTACGGGAGGCTGAGGCAGGAGAATGGCATGAACCCGGGAGGCAGAGCTTGCAGTGTGCCAAGATTGTGCCACTGCACTCCAGCCTGGGCGACAGAGTGAGACTCTGTCTCAAAAAAAAAAAAAAAAAAAGAAATTTTATAGTGGATCAAAGTTTGCTACAGAGAGTAACCTGCTTTTGATATCTCATTTCTGAGGATTTTTCACGTTTGTCAGTTATTGCAGTTTTTAAGATTAGAAATAATGCAATAGGAAAATAGGTGGGTGTGGTGTCTCACTCCTGTAATACTAACATTTTGGGAGGCCGAGGCAGGCTAATCACTTGAGGTCAGGAGTTCGAGACCAGCCTGAAAACTCGTCTCTACTAAAAATACAAAAATTAGCCCGGTGTGGTGGCAGGCACCTGTAATCCCAGGTACTCAGGAGGCTGCGGCAGGAGCATTGCTTGAATCCTGGAGGAGGAGGTTGCAGTGAGCCGAGGTGGTGCCACTGCACTCCAGCCTGGGTGACAGAGTGAGACTCCATCTCAAAAAAAAAAAAAAAAATCTCTTTAAAGAAATGATTTATCCAATTGAAGCTTCTGGCTTAAGTGTGGCCTTTTTGACCAAATTGGTTTAGTAGCAGCAGTATATAGGTACAATTTGTTCTGAAACAACAATTATGTTTATTTGTATTATTAGAGAATTGGTTTATTCCTACTCAATGAAAGAAAAAGGTGCTTCATGTTCTAGAGACCACCTGTGTCTTTTCCAAATTCTCAATTAATGTTTGAGCTGAATAAATATTCCTATCTCTCCGTGTTTTGTTGGTAACACAGGTAGCGGGTCCTATAAGGTCCCTTATAACTGTTCTTTTGTCTCTTTTCTGAAATTCTGTTGAGCAGCTTATTCAAAAGACAAAGATTTCAATTTTTTTATTTAAGAAATTAGTACTATTTGGCCAGGTGTGGTGGGGCTCATGCCTGTAATCCCAGCACTTTGGGAGGCTGAGGCAGGCGGATCACTTGAGGTCTGGAGTTTGAGACCAGCCTGGCCAACATGGTGAAACCTCATCTCTACTAAAATATAAAAATTAGTATGGCGTGGTGGTGTGTGCCTATAGTCTTAGCCACTCGGGAGACTGAGGCAGGAGAATCACTTGAACCTGGGAGGCAGAGGTTGCAGTGAGCCGAGATCACGCCACTGCACTCCAGTCTGGGCAACAGAGTGAGACTCCATCTCAAAAAAAAGAAAAAGAAAATTAGTACTATTTGATAATCTATTAAATTTGATTTTTGGGGGGGGGTGGGGGACAGAGTTTTGCTCCTGTTGCCCAGACTAGAGTGCAATGGCACTATCTCAGCGCAGCTCAACCTCTGCCTCCCAGGTTCAAGCAATTCTCCTGCCTCAGCCTCCCAAGTAGCTGGCATTAGAGGCATGCACCACCACACCTGGCTAATTTTGTATTTTTAGTAGAGATGAGGTTTCTTCATATTGGTCAGGCTGGTCTCAAAACCTCAAGTGATCTGCCTGTCTTGGCCTCCCAAAGTGCTGGGATTATAGGTGTGAGCCACCACGCCTGGCAAATTTGATTTTATTTAATACATACTTTCATACTAATAGCCACATAACAATAAAAATGTCACATTTAAGTGTATTCAGTAAGGTATAATTAGTAACAAATATATTTTACATCATTTATTAATAAAAAATAACTTTAAAGCAAGTATTAATCAAGATAATCATGAATTTTTACTTCCTGGACCTCCTGACAGGGCCTTCAAACTATATTTCAGTGACATAGTCTTACTTTTACTGAACTACAATCTTCCCCATCTTCCTATCTTGTACATATTTATTCCCCTTTCTCCCTCCCTCCCTCCCTCCTCTGTCTCTCCCATCTCCCACTTATTCTTATATTTCTTACCATCTACTGTGGGCATACTCGTCCAAGACACGTGGCTTTTCTCATTGCCTCTGCCCCTTTCTGGGGTCATCAACTCTCTTTCCATCAATCTCCTACTTGTTCCTTTCTCTGGAGTGGCTGTGGATGGATGACACCAAGGATCATTCCCACTATCTTAGCCAAAGATGAACATTTTTCACCATTATTAATAGTGTGCCATGTGATCCATCAGTTCTCCATAAAATGATAAAGTAAGCCGAGTTCATCTTTGAACTTTGAAGGCAGATGTCCTACCTCCCCTTTCTACACTTCCCAGCTCAAGTCCCTTGATCCTGAATACATTAGAATCTCCACCTCAACCCCACCAGTTAACACCACACTCCTATATTCCCAAAATCGTTTTACTAGGCGAGCACCACCACCACCAATAAATATCCAGTGCTTCATTTTGTCTAGGCCTTGGAGGTGACTGGCATGCTTTCCAATTAATAAAATCTATTACAATCAGCCCTCTATAGCTGTGGTTTCCACATTCCATGGATTCCATACCCTTGGTTTCAACCAACCTAGGATCAAAAATACTCAGAAAAACAAGTGGATGGTTATGTCTCTACTGAACATGTATAGATACTTATTTCTTGTCATTACCCCATAAACAATAAAGTATAACAACTATTCACATAACATTTACATTATATTAGGTGTTACAAGTAATCTAGAGACGATTTAAAGTATGTGGAAGGATATGCATAGGTTATATGCAAATATATGCCATTTTATATAAGGGACTTATGGATCCATGGATTTTGGCATGAGGGGGTCCAGAAACTATCCACCAAGGATACTGAGGGATAACTATTTTAAAGCTGTACTCCAAGCATCTTCTTGGGGTTTTCAAAGGTATGTTTCAGAAGCCACATAGAGGCATCTTCTTGGGGTTTTCAAAGGTATGTTTCAGAAGCCACATAGAGTACACAAAAGGAACCAGGTAGATGGGTCCTGAACAAGAAAGCCTGTGTTTTATCTCTTAATATATTGACCATCTATTTGTCTGCCCAGTAACCTTTTTCTTTGAACAATGCTCTCTGTCTTTGGGGAAACTATTTCTACCTGCACCATGATCGGTAATTCTAGTGCAGCTACAGCTCGCTCAAAGAATCCCCCAACTTCTTGGCTACAATGGTGGACATAGGACTCAAGTCAAAGCAAGCAGAGTTCTTCCCCAGGATGTTTTCAGGTGGAACTAAGGGGAGAAGGGCTATTCCACCATAGCAGTAGAGCCCAGAAGGAAGTCAGAACGGTCAATGGCCTTGTGTAGAATGAAGCCACCACTCAAATGAGAAATGTAAAGAACAATTCCTGCCGGTGCACCAGTCTCAGGTTCTGGTGATCCCTGAGGTCCCAGCTGCACCTTTTCACATAATATAGCTAAATTAACTGGTAAATTCTCTTCTACATCCAAACTAACTTGAGTTAGACCTCTGCAACCAAAACATCTGAATACATTGTGTTTCTGCATGAGAGTTCTTTCAAAGAAAGAACTCATTGAACGTTCAATAAGTTCTTTCAAACTTATTGCTGCCCAATAAGTTTGAAAATCACTGAACTAAACTAAGTCGTTATGATTGGTGGAATCGTAGTCTACCAAACGTTGAAGATCACTTGGTCCTACTTCTGCATTTTCCACATGAGGAATCTGAGGCAAAATGACTTGCTGAATGAACATCACCCAGGCAGTCAGTGTTAGAAACTGGTCTCTGGATACCTAGTTCATTTGTTCTCTTTATTAAGCTTCTCTGTTTAATTCCTCCCAAAGGTATTTTTACGAGGTAATTATTGAGAAATAAACCTTAACCTAAAAGAATAAATCAAAACAACGGCAATTTCAGACACTGACTACACAGTGGGAAGATACTTGATGGCATGGAGGCCATAATGGATCCCTTTTCCTCTTTGAGCCCCTCAAACTTTGAGCCCCTTTTTCATATTGGACCCAAACTTTAAATCTTAGATGATCACATCTACAAGTCTTAACTACCATCTTTATGCTTACAACTCCCAAATATACATCTTCAATCCAGAGTTCTCATCACACATTTAGATCTATACTGTCAATTTCCTCCTGGATATCTCCACCTAGACAGGCTATACACATTGCAAGATATATATGTCTAAAACTGAGCTCATTGTCTTTTCCCCAAAATTGATTCTTGGTCTTGCATGACCCTCTGTTATTAAAAATGGTACTATCACGCTAAAAATCATGTAATCATATGAATAGTCACCTAATGCAGAATCCTAGGAGTAATCCTTAACTTTTCTCTCCCAGCCTCACCAAGATCTACCAATTCTGCCTACTAAATATTTTCATTAATCTAGCCCCTTCATCCTAATGCACTCCAGAGTTATAAGTCAGCCTGTCAGCTCTTGCCTGAGCTTTTTGCATTTTGTCTATTGTTTTAGTATCCTAAGTATAATCCCAACATCCTCCTAAAACATACCCTGTTCATATTAATTACTCTGCTCTTTAAATGACTTTACATAATTTATAAAATAAAGCCTAACTTCACAAGCATATATGTTCCTTAATGATTTGCCCTTCTCTTACCACCACCACCTGCAGCCATTTAACCACCAGCTTCTCTCTCTCACCCTTGCCTTTAATGAACCACCTGTCACTTCTTAAACAGGATGTGCTCTTTTAGATATCTTTGCACATGCAAAGTGTAGTATCTTTCCTCAGCATAGTATGCTGTTTCCCATTTTGTCCTTTTCTTAAAATCATCCTTCAAGATTCACCTCAAGCATCACTTCCTCTGTGAAGCTTTTTCTAAAAACCCTGCTATGTACTCCCTTAACAGGCTGTGCCCAACTCTCTTACAGTAAGTGTGGTTAAATTAACCAGCAGATTCTCTTTTAGATCTAATCTGAGTTAGATCTCTCCAAAACATCTGAACTAGTAAGTTGTGTTTCTGTATTATTATTCTTTCAAAGAAGGCTAATGGCTGCTAAAATAAGTTTGGTAATCACTGAACTAAATGATAATAAAGCATTATTATTGGTTGAAGCATTTTTAAAAAGAGGTACCCCGTTTGTGGAGATGAATTAGGATATGTTTCCCTCTGGGTGCATGCAGTCTATCAAAGCACAGTCCCCACTAACCTTTTGCCTAGATGTCTCTATCCAGCATGCAAACTGAACAAGCATATGACATTATGCTATAATTACCTGTATGTGTACACATCTGTCTTTCACATCCTAGATTGCAAATTCTGTCTTTATCTCTAGTACATCATAGAATTTCTGATACAGAATTCACAAGGAACAATTGCTTAATTAATTAATGATAGCAATTCTCAAATCATATCATGTAGTCTTAACTTTACAAGCAATTAGCTGCTAGTAAAATAAATCAGAAATAACAGTAACAAAATAAATGTTATTTTTCTCTCACATAAAGGACGCCTGGAAGTAGTCAATGCAGGGCTGATATGGCACATCCATGGTCAGCAAGGGCCAGGCTGCTTTTCTCCTTGGGTTTGCTATCTTTAGAGCATGGCTTCCTTTCCTGCTTCATAGTCCAATATGGCTGTCCAGGCCACCCCATACAGTTGTGTAGTTTATTTACTGTGAAGACACCTGACCGAGAAGTGAATGGGGGCTGTGTATTCTGAGGGATTCCTTCTACCCAGAGGAGGAAATTTTCTAACTCATCTGCAAAGATGGGGGATTCTTCCTATTCTGTTCAAAGGCACCAAAAACATTAACAGAGATGCCATGACTATCATGATTCCAGCTATCCCACTCATTTTCCTGGCAGAACAAAAATTAACCACACCCCTAAACACTTTCCTGGAAGACTCACCCAGAAAATACTTGCTTAGATTTCACTGACAAGAAGCAATGAAAGAACATGGGTAGCTGAAAGGGAAGCTGGAAAGCATAGTGTTCCGGTGAGATACACTGCCACCATAAATAAACTACTGGATAGCCTCGGTCTAAGTGCAGCACGGATAACGATTCATCACTTCAATGTCTAATGGTTGATGAGTCCAAAGAAATAAAGCATTCTGTTGAGTTTCATAACTAAGAGTTTTAACTCTAGCAAAGCAATCTTACAATTATGTTTATCTGAATTAAAGCAAGACACTTTGAACAAAACATTCATGGTCTGTTTTTAGAAACTGATGATAATTTCTCTCTCACTTTCTCTCTGTTTCTCTATCTGAAAGTTTGTTTTTGATATTCCAAAGAACATCAGTATTTAAATTGAGTTATCAAGTAGAAGGATTCCCTTACATTTTATAATTTTTTTAGAAGTCTCCTCTTAACAGGAGTTCTTTTTCCTATCCAAGATAGCATTGAAAGTTTAGTATTGTGTTCATTATGCTTGTACCTGTGTTTCTAAGCATATGATATCTAACAAAGCCTCCCCACTGCCTTTCTTTCAAGGATGTTTATAATCTGGACTCAAACATTCACACTAGGTCTTATCCAAACTTGTTCACAATACTAGCCCTGAGTTTCCAACTCTGTATCTTTGTTCACATTGTTCATGGCTTCCACTTCTCAACTTTCCTTTTCCACACCATCAAGCACATCCTTCAAGCGCTTACTCCCATCCTTTTTCATGAAGCGCTCTGTCACCCAGGCTGGAGTGCAGTGGCGCAATCTCGGCTCACTGCAACCTCCTCCTCCCAGGTTCTAGCGATTCTCCAGTCTCAGCCTCCCCAGTAGCTAGGATTACAGGTGCACACCATTGTGCCCAACTAATTTTTGTATTTTTAGTAGAGACGAGGTTTCACCGTGTTGGCCAGGCTGGTCTCACACTCCTGACCTCAAGTGATCTGCCCACCTTGGCCTCCCAAAGTGCTGGGATTATAGGCATGAGCCACCGTGCCTGGCCTAAAATTAGTTTTCATACACCATCTTGTGCTGAAAACTGTGGCACAGAAATATACTGTATGGCAGGGAAAATAAACTAGATGTTAAAATTTTACAACAGATATTCCACCCACTAAATAATTTATATTTTGAAATTTGAGATTTATATAATATGGAATAACTCTTTAAATGTCAAGCATTAAACCTTGTTTTTGTTTTAAACTAATACCAACGGCTGATACACCTACACAAAACAAATTCGGTAAACTTCCACCAGCTGACCTTTAAAATAATCATTAGTAAAAAGAATTATGCTTTTCTGCAACAGGAATAATCTCGTTATTTGCATTATTTCCAGAATTATATTCTACTTTTTTATTTAGCTTTTCTATATTGGTGTTCCAATCCCAAAAATAGCTAGGAAAGAACAATATTTTTAACATCTCAAATCTTCTAACTTCTTCCTATTTATCTTCCATATATAATAGTATATTCTTTTTATAACTTGTGTTTTTTTTTTTTTTCATAAGCAACTTTTAGATTTAACTGTTTTAACTGAATGGGCCAACCAAACTATATTTTTTTTTTTACAGAATTTATGAAATAGAGCAAATCTTTTGATGTGAAGATAGAGCCTGTATTTCACCCTTTGGTTCTAAAATGACTCACGCTCATCATACATTTTAATTTGTGTTCTCTAGTTAACCTTTTCAGTTCCTTCTTTATGCCAAACAGAACTAACAAGGATTAGTTAAGATTCCAACATATGATGTGATTTAAGAGAAATCACTACATGAAACTGTTTTCACCATTGCATGTTATAATGCCTGAAAATTCAGCATGGAGATTGACTCCTTTGAAAATAAAAACTTCTAAAATACCATACATCATCTTAAATTAGTGTGTCACAACACCTGCTATGCAGAACACAATTTCCCATGAGATTCTTAGGGTATGTGGAGAGGGGAGATTCTATGCTGAAATAAATGTAGGAAATGCTACACACTGCATTTTTTCTCTTGAAAACTCATGACACTCTTAAACAATTAAGAAATCTTACCTAAAGAAACATGATTAATAGTGTTTTCTCAAATATATTGACCATAGAGCTCTACTTAATACCCATAAATGTCCTATCATACCAGTGTTCTTTGGAACATGCTTTGTGAAACGCTACCTAAACCTACAATCAGGAAACCTTGCTTTAGAATTATAGAAACATAAAGCTGGAAATCTTTTATAGTGATAATGTAGCTTAAGTCTCAAGCTTTTCAGATTTAAAAAATAGACGTATAAAAGTTAAATTATGTTGCTTAAGTAATAAAGCCAGGATGAGAACTTACCTTTCATTTCCCATCTTATTCCTGAGATCAAAATGCTACAGAATTATAGTGTACATAAGAGGCCTCTTCAGTTGGGTTACTGGCTCTGTTATTTCTCTAATTCTGTAAAATGTTTTGAGGGAAAAAACAGTGAGTTCTTGTGGGTTTTGTTTGTTTATAAAAATGGAACCAGGCGCGGTGGCTCATGCCTGTAATCCCAGCACTTTGAGAGGCCGAGGTGGGTGGATCACTGGAGGTGAGGAGTTCAAGACCAGCCTGGGCAACATGGCAAAACCCTGTCTCTACTAAAAATATAAAAATTAGCAGAGCATGGTGGCACATGCCTGTAATCCCAGCTACGCGGGAGGCTGAGGCAGGAGAATTGCTTGACCCCAGGAGGCGGAGGTTGCAGTGAGCCGAGATCACGCCACTGCACTCCAACCTGAGTGACAGAGTCTCTGTCTCAAAAAAAAAAAAAAAAAAAAATGGGGGTCAAATCATAGATAATACTGTTGATATATTTTCTTGTCATTACATATAATCCTAGAGCATAGTTCTCAATCCCATCAGACCCCACACTCCCTTTTAATAGCAAATATTTTGTAATGCCTTCGTTATTATCCTCATCTGGAATCCATAGATAATATATTTTATGTACAAAAATAATTTATTTTGAAAAGCAATATAATGCCTTATCTATAATATTTAGGATAATTAAAAGCAAAATATTAATAATGAAATAATATGAAATTATCAGGCTTGACTACATTAGAAGGCATAGTGAAGAAGTTAGATGTTTATATCTATATGTAGCTTTAATGTAAATCTTATGGCTACAAGAGCCAACTGATACACAGATGTGTTAATTTGTCAAAGGAGTGACATGATTCTTCTAAAATGGTGAACTATGCTTGGTAAATTCCAAGCAAAACAAAGCGCATACATTGTTTTCTCCATGTGCATAATAGCTACATTCCTAGAAAATCCGTATTACGGTTATTTCAAACACTCTCAAAACTCTTTATATTGGCCAGGTGCAGTGGCTCACGCCTGTAATCCCAGCACTTTGGGAGGCCTAGGCGGGCGGATCACCTGAGGTCGGGAGTTCGAGACCATCCTGACCAACATGGAGAAACCCTGTCTCTACTAAAAATACAAAATTAGCCAGGCCTGGTGGTGCGTGTCTATAATCCCAGCTACTTGGGAGGCTGAGGCAGGAGAATCACTTGAACCCGGGAGGCAGAGGTTGCGGTGAGCTGAGATTGCGCCATTGCACTCCAGCCTGAGCAACAAGACTGGAACTCCGTCTAAAAAAAAAAAAAAAAAAAAACCTCTTTATATTATCAGTAAAATGGAGTTGGTTCTAGATCATCATCAACAGGTTTTTCCTTTTGTCTAGAGGGACATTTGAAAATCATGTAGAATGCATCCTTCTATATGTAGGACTTTCCTGAGAAGTCTAGGACAGCTAGCATCCCTACTCATTCCAAATGTCACTTCCTCACTCCCACCTCTGTGATTGGGATGTCCAAAAACCTTTCCTACCAACTCTCAAAATGCCCTTATCCATGAGTTAAGAACCGCTATTGTAGAATATATCTTAAAAATTGCCTAGCGTTCTGTTGAATATGACAGTAGTGAATTACCAACTATTCACTAAATTCAAGGGCACAACTCCTTAACTCACTGAATAATCTCAATAGGGACAATTTACTGAGAGTTCACAATGCCCCAGAAACTTTATTTACATTTTCCTGTTTAACCTTTATAACCACCATATAAAGTATTATTATTTTTCCCCATGATGCAAAAAATTGTAGGTACACAGGTTCAAATTTTTTATCTTGTATCTACATGTAGCTTTAATGTGAATCTCATGGCTGCAAGAACAGACTGATACACAGATGTGTTGAGTTGTCATAGGAGTGAAAAATGAGAAACCTGAGGCTCAAAGATGCCAAATAACTTTCTTCAGGAGAGCCTGGATCCAAACAGGTCTTTTTGATGTTTAAATCCATGTGCTTAGCCACTACAATATATTGCCAAATGTAGTTTTTATTACTGAAAGCAGCTGTTCTCTTTCTATTCATACTTTTCTTACCTTCTGATGTAGCTTCCCTTTGTAAATGGCTTTCCTTTTTTATCTTTCTGGAACAATTTTTTTTTCTGGAAACAGATGAGGCTGTTCCCCACTTCCTCCCCACCCCCCACCCCAGCCCCTTTTAAAGTAGAGATCTGTGCTAGATTTGGATCGGCTACAATTAATTCTAATTAATGTCCCTACCCTAAGGCTGTCTCTAAAAGAATGACTCAATATAACTGAGCAAATTTCATTTTTAAAGGAACTTGAGAGTTTTTAACTTGAACCAACATGTCCAGGGAGTATACTCTTACATGTTCATTGCCTTTTATTCCTCACCAGCCATTCACTTTTTAAATTACTAGATGGTTGCTTCCACTCCCACTGTTGTCATCTAAAAATATTATTTCAGTGGTTATGAACAATCTCCTCATTAGTGGAGTGTTTTTCTTCTCCATTACTAGAGTGGAAGTAATTTGAGGTCAGAGAATGTATGCCACTTTGTTTACTCTATGATACTTCGTAATACTTACACATAGTAAATTCACAGTAACTGTCCATTGAGTTCATGAAGCTGAGTGCAGTCTAATTTAGCACAATCCATTGAGTTCATGAAGCTGAGTTCAGTCTAATTTAGCACAATAATTATAGGTAAATATGAAGACTTCTTCACTTAGATCCTTTGTGTTTTGTTTTCTACACCAATAAAATGAGCATAATTGTTCCTAAATCAGAGTTCTTGTGAAGATTCCAGGAGATGATATTTGTGAGTGTTGTTAGATTATATCAACACATGGCAGACATTTAAAAAGAATGGCTTTGGCCAGGCGCAGTGGCTCACGCCTGTAATCCCAGCACTTTGGGAGGCCAAGGCAGGTGGATCACGAGGTCAGGAGTTCGAGACCAGCCTGACCAACGTGGTGAAACCCCACCTCTACTAAAAATACAAAAATTAGCTGGGCTTGGTGGTGGGCGCCTGTAATCCCAGCTACTCGGGAGGCTGAGGCAGGAGAATTGCTTGAACCTGGGAGGTGGAGGTTGCAGCGAGCCGAGATCACATCATTGCACTCCAGCCTGAGCGACAGAGCAAGACTCCGTCTCAAAAAACAAAACAAAACAAAAAAGAGTGGCTTCTCTTCCTCTCTCTATCATTTCCATACACAACCCCTTCTCTTCATGGAGTACTTTGAGCTGACATGTGGGTTCAAATTTTGGACCTGTGTACATGTTTTTGCCTTTCTGTGTGATATGCATATGGAATTCAGTGGGATATGTAGACATAATCAACAACTTTTAAGTCTTTAAAATATATATAAAGAAGAACTAGGGAATAGTGCGTTCATGGTAGGGAACTAACTTTTCCACCTATACTATCACTGTATGTGTGTATCTTTTGGAGGGATGTTCATCTTATTGTGTTGTGAAGCAATTATTCTGAAGGGTTCATAATAGTAAAGCCTCAGATCTGAGAGTACAGTCTTGTCTGAAGGACTAGGTCTTTCTTGTTGACAATTGCCAAGGAAAGAGGCTAGCCCTCAGATAGGAACATTTTACTAAGTGAGTGGGCTCAAAATTGATGTGAGATGAGATTTGATCTCCAAAGGTCAAGGATTCAGAAGGTTTAGACGTGTACTGTTAGGTAATTGCTATTAACAAGGGCTCTCCTGATCCATCACATAGTACCAAACAGAGAGCTAAGAAGGAAGGGCACAAATCAGATCTGTTTTTTTTTTTTTTTTTTTTTTTCCTCTTCCAGGGTAGCACATGAGTTTTGGAGAGCAAGAAATAGTTTTAACCCAGGTTATCCAAATTCATGCAATTATTCAGGTTTGTTTCCATTTTTTAAATCCCCTAATCTGTAATAAACTATTTTAGTTGTAGTGCAGGAAGTAAGAAGAGGGTCATTTGTCTGTGCATGGGCCAGAATGCCAAAAGGGCTAGCCATAACCCTCCTGCCCCTAGTATGTTTGTCTTAAGGGCAGTCAGTTCAAAGATCCCAATACCAAGGGAAAGCCAGGGAAAATAGGAAGGACCAAGTGGTCTGTCTCCTGATCATCTGAAAATTCTCCTTATAATGCTAAATTTGAATATCAGGGTTATATTTCTGTAAAGAAAAACAGAATCCTAACACATATGATTCATTGCTTTATCCACAGAGCCTTCCTAGGACATGGTGCTTCCTAAGAATTTGTAGAATAAATAAATGAGCCATTACATATTTATTGAGATTTGTTTTGCTTTGTTCCTTTCACTTTGTTTTATAGCTAGCCTGTAAGCTACGGTCCAGGTGACTTTTATTCATGTTCAACTCAACATCCATTGAGCACCTTCCATGAGCAAGGAACTGAGCTAGCTGCTGCGGATACGTAAGAATGAATAAGACATGGCACCTTGCTTTAAGGAGCTAAAGTCTAGTGGCTGAGATAGATATGGACATAAAGAACTCTCTTTTTAGTGTGTAACCACAGGGATATCTGAAGTTTCCTACCTTATTACCTTTCTTTTTGTACACATTTTTCAGTTTCTCTCTCCCTTAAGAACACTCGTGCATTTGTGCTTCATCTTCCTTGCCTGACTCACTCCCTTGACACCATTCTTATATTCTTTCGTATCAACTATTCTTATTACTCTAACAGCTCTTTCCTCTGTTTTAAAAAGCTTTGAGTACATCCTTCTTGACTGGAGAAAAGACTCCCCTAGATACTTTTCTTTGATTATCTTTCAAGTCTGGTTTCTTTTCATTTTCCTTCAAGTTCTTCTGTACTTCAAGTTGACTGTTATTAACTTTTGGTAGAATGACATTCTCTAGATTTTCCCCAGAAGAAAATCTAGTATATGTTTTAGTATATGTTTTATTTATTTATTTATGTATATGTTTTATTAGTAAAGTGGAAAGTCCGAGCCTAATGTGTTGTTGTTGTTGTTGTTTTTAACCTTGAACACATAACATATTACAGAAGCTGCTTAAAATTCTTAATGGTGGACATAGGCACACTGTTTTATTTTTTGAGACAAATCTCACTCTGTTACCTAGGCTGGAGTGCAGTGGCACAAATATGGCTCACTATAACCTCAACCTCCTGGGCTCAAGAGATTCTCCCACCTCAGCCTCCTAAGTAGCTGGGGACTACAGGTGTAGGCCACCATGCCTGTTTTGTTTTTTTGTGTGTGTTGTTTTGTTTTGTTTTGTTTTTAGTAGAGGGGATCTCACCATGTTGCTCAGGCTGGTATTCAGCTCCTAGGCTCAAGCCATCTTCCTGCCTCAGCCTCCCAAAGTGCTGGGATTATAGGCATGAGACACTGTGTCCAGCCTACACATGGTCTCCTAGACAATGTAAACAATACTGTTTCATTAAAATCAGATCACACAATAAGTATAGTTACCTGAAATCTGAGTTGTATAGCAAAGATCCAATAAAATGAATTAAGACCCCCCAAAAATGCCATTCTATACCTCTTCAGCTGTAAAAAAAAGAAAGAAAAAAAAATTACTTTTTTTTACAAATATTTTATTACAGTATTTCTGATTTTGTATCGCACTTTACTATTTAAAAAGCTTTTTGATGCACAACAGCTCATTTGATCTTCACAATAATGTTGTGAAGAAATCAAAGTCCTATCATAACTGTCATTTTTATCAGTTAAGAAATCACAGAGAGGCCAATGAGATCTCCAAACTTACAAGATCTATTTGTATTTGGCAGATCTAGGTCTCAGATCCAGGCATTCTTCCCTTTAAGATATGATCCTTCTGCTTCCTCATGCTATACATTATTCCATCAGCCTATTTATAATTACATTTAAATGTAGTTTTACTTATTTGAACTACAATTTGTGTTGTAGAAATACTTTTCACTAAACCCTTATATGGAAAATTAGTATAGATTATTACTATGGTGATCCAGTAGGACTAAACTTTTCAGCATATAAAATCCAAACCAGTGCTGGGTGCAGTGGCTCATGCCTGTAATCCCAGCTACTAGGGAGGTTGAGGCAGGAGGATCGCTGGAGCCCAAGAGTTAAAGGCTACAATGAGCCATGATTGTGCCACTGTACTCTAGCCTGGGCAACAGAGCAAGACCTTGTCTCTGAAAGAAAAAAAAAAAGAATCCAAATCTTAGCAACTACTAATGCAGATAGTAAGTGGACTCTGTAGATCCAAATAATTGCACTAGAATCAAAGAACTCTCTTTGAGTCTATTTCAAAGACTGAAGCTGGGCACAGTGGCTCACGCCTATAATCCCAGCACTTTGGGAGGCCGAGGCAGGCGGATCACCTGAGGTCACGTGTTCAAGACCAGCCCGGCCAATGCAGTGAAACCTTGTCTCTACTAAAAATACAAAAATTAGCTGGGCGTTGCGGTGCATGCCTGTAGTCCCAGCTACTCAGGAGACTAAGCCAGGAGAATCGCTTGAACCCAGGAGGCGGAGGTTGCAGTGAGCCTACACTGTACCACTCCACTCCAGCCTGGGTAACAGAGTGAGGCTCCATCTCAAAAACAAAAACAAAAAACAAAGACTTTATTACAGTGAGCATTTATCCAATTGTCTATGCCAATGACTTAACAGCAGATATCAAAATATTGGAGAGTTAAGGGGGCTATTATATTATTAAATGAATATAACAGTTATCTCACTCTTCAATCAAAGTTTTGTGGAATATTTGTCTCAGTGTAGCAACATACGGCAGTTTGACAATTTCTTGAATTCAAGGTAAATGAATATAAATCATCAGAGAGTGTTCTAGTAGAAGGATTAGATGGAAAAGACAAGCTAAAAATGAAGTAAAAATAAAAGACTATAATGCATTACCTCCAAAAGTCTTCCCTAATTTCATTTATGTCTAAGTTACATGAGACTAAGTCTCATAATGCACTTAGCTGAAGCCATATTGATTGGTAAACTGCAAATCAGCCAATAAAAAAATTTATATATATATATATATATATTTAAATAGGGTCTCGCTCTGTCACCCAGGCTGGAGTGCAGTGGCACAATCTCGCCTCACCGCAACCTCTACCTCCTGGTCTCAAGTGATCCTCCCACCTCAGCCTCACAAGTAGCTGGAACTACAGGCACGCACCATCACACCTGGCTAAATTTTTTTTTTTTTTAATTTTTGTAGAGACAAGGTTTCATCATGTTGCCCAGACTGGTCTCAAACTCCTGGGCTCAAACAATCCACCTACCTTGGCCTCCTAATGTGCATTAGACATGAACCACCATGCCTAGCCATAAACAAAAAAAAAAATTTTTTTTTTGAGATGAAGTCTCGCTCTGTCACCAAGGCTGGAATACAGTGGCATGATCTCGGCTCACTGCAACCTCCACCTCCCGGGTTCAAGCGATTCTCCTGCCTCAGCCTCCCAAGTAACTTGGATTACAGGCACCTGCCACCATGCCTGGCTAATTTTTGTATTTTTAGTAGAGATGGGGTTTCACCATGTTGGCCAGGCTGGTCCTGAACTCCTCACCTCGTGATCCACCCGCCTCAGCCTCCCAAAGTGCTGAGATTACAGGCATGAGCCACCGTGCCTGGCCCCATAAACAAATTTTTAAAAAACCTTTTCTTTCCCATGCCTTTGACACAAGACTAGACTCCAACTATCAAAAAAGTTTCTTTCTACAACAGTGTAAGATAAAAACATAAAATATAGTGCCTCAAACAGAAATATATCAGCATCCTTTCACAGAATAGGGCCTGAACCAAGATGATTAATAAATGAAACAGGCTCTTCATGTACTTCTAGAATTTAGCACTGGGTTTTGTTCTGGCTATTGGAAAGTCTTCTGATCTAAAACATCTTATGAGCAGTTCACATGGAGGATATAGCATGTTTTACTCAGAAATGAAGCTAAATTGTTAATCCTGCCTTTGATGTTTCTTGTACATTGTTCTTCTATTTTTCTGTTCTCAGTAGTAATTTCTTGGAAGCCATAAAGGATTGTTAAGCACCTAATCATGCTATATTTTATATATTTATCTTAAAAACATTGTCCTTTTTTTCAAATTTTGTTTATTTCCTTAGGATGCTTACATTTTCTAGAAGCCTCTTCCCCTGCTATAGAGCCCTAACCTGAATATAGACCCAGGTCCTTAGTTAACTCTGCTTAGTCAGCGAGCTATGCGATTCTGGGAGAGTCTCTTCATTTCCTGGGCCTCAATTTTCTTATTGATAAAATGGGAACTTTGGCCTTCATGGCCTCTCAGGGCATTCATTCTTAAATATTCATTGACATAAAGCAAGTGTTCAAAAGTACTTATTGAGTGAATAAATATTAACATGTTTTTTACTCGCATGTCTGGCCAGAATTATGAGCATCTCTCTGACATCAGTAGAATGAGAGAGCTGGGCACAGTGGCTCACACCTGTAATCCTAGCACCTTGGGAGGCCAAGGTGGGCAGATCGCTTGTGAGCCTAGGAGTTTAAGATGAGCCTGGGCAATATGGCAGAACCCCATCTCTACAAAAAATTTAAAAATTAGTCAGTCATGGTGGCATAGGCCTGTAGTCCCAGCCTCCTGAGTAGCTGGGATTATAGGCATATGCCACCACACCCGGCTAATTTTGTATTTTTAGTACAGCCGGGGTTTCTGGGGTTCCTACTCGGGAGGCTGAGGTGGGAGGATCACCTGAGCCCAGCGAGGTCAAGGCCTTGAGGCTACTGCGCTCCAGCCTGGGCAACAGAGTGAGAAAAACTCTGTATCAACAACAACAACAACAACAACAAAGCATCAAAATAAACAAAATAGAATGAAAGAACTGGCTGGGAAAGGGATCATGTTAAACACTTGCCTGCTGGAAATATCCAACACGCAGTGTCATAACATCTGAGTTTGGGAATTATTAACAGGATTACACAAAGCCCCATGAAGAGTGGTAACAAGGCTTTGACAATGAAGTTACCTTGAAGTCTTCAACTTTTACTTTTAAGGATATCACCAAGACTAGAGAGGGAATTAACAGATATACTCTGTACCCAGCTTCTCATACAGCAGTGTGGCACAGAAGCACAACAGACAACTGACCAACTGGGAGAGGCATATACTGTTGGCAATCTTTGGGTAACTTAAGATTCTTTTAAGCTTTCATCAATTATAGCAGAGGTTTGACTGTCAAATTTGCCAGTACTTTGGAAATTTCTACTTTCTCAGATCACATAACAGGGCATAGAGAAAAAAATGTGTAGATGAATAAACATGTTAACAGTGGTTACTACTGGGGAGTGGGATTATGGGGTATTTCAGAAGAGACTTCCATTTTTACTTTACATTCTGCAATTATTCATATTACTTTTATTTTTAAAAAATTTTGGCCGGGAGTGGTGGCTCATGCCTGTAATCCCAGCACTTTGGGTGGCCAAGACGGGCGGATCACCTGATGAGGTCGGGAGTTCAAGATCAGCCTGACCAACATGGAGAAACCCCACCTCTACTAAAAATACAAAATTAGCCGGGTGTGGTGGCGCATGCCTGTAATCCCAGCTACTCGGGAGGCTGAGGCAGGAGGATCTCTTGAACCCGGGAGGTGGAGGTTGCGGTGAGCCGAGATTGCGCCATTGCACTCCAGCATGGGCAACGAGAGTGAAATTCCACTTCAAAAAAAAAAAAAGGAAAGAAAAAAAGTATAATGTGGTATATTAAAAATCCAAAACTGAAAGCAGGCTTCTTATCCGGACATTTCAGGTAATAGGTATGATTGTCAGACTGATCAAAAACAATTATTCTCTACTTTTTTTTTTTTTTTTTTGAGACGGAGTTTCGCTGTGTTGCCCAGGCTGGAGTGTAGTGGCATGATCTCAGCTCACTGCAACCTCCGGCTCCTGGGTTCAAGTGATTATCCTGCCTCAACCTCACGAGTAGCTGGGACTACAGGCACCCACCACCACACCCAGCTAATTTTTGTATTTTTAGTAGAGACAGGGTTTCACCATATTGGCCAGCCTGATCTCGAACTCCTGACCTTGTGATCTGCCTACCTCGGCCTCCCAAAGTGCTGGGATTACAGGAGTGAGCCACCACACCCGGCCAATTATTCTTTACTTTCTAAAGTAGATTTTATGAATATGGCATAAATTTATAGGCATTCGGAAGAAAATTATTTTCATTTGCTTCTATCCTTTCACAAATATTTGATTATTGTGTCCACAGATTTTGGAGTTCCTAGTTTTTTTCAAAGGGTACACTATATTCTTGATACATAGCAGATGATCAATATGTGTTTGTTGAATGAATGCATTAAATAAATCTTCATCTTCTATTCTGAAGCCACAGTAACTTTTAGGAGAGAAAGATACTAGTTTGGTCACTGAAACAGGATTTTTTACTGCTGTTACCTAAAAGGAGGTAACCTAAATGATTTTACAATGTCTTTAAAATTCCCTATTTATTTTCTGGAATTAGTTTATGTAATAAAAAAAATCAATCTAACAAATAAGTTGCATATGATATTTCAGTTTCTAAAGAATTTATTAAATAAAGCAGTTTATGTTAACAAAAATCTTTCATATTATTTCATTAACTATTCCTTACAACTACTCCTCTGGTGCTGTTATCTGAGTTAGAAGGGAATGATTAAATGAATGAATGGGTGCATGATTAAGTTCTTTGCTTAAGATTCCAAAGGCAAGGAATGGCAAGGACAGATTTAGTATTTATTGACCATGTCTCCCCCACACTGCTTCTTGGCTCCCTGAGCCCTGTTGTCTCCTCAAAACAAAGAGGTAGCAGTGCAATACTTTTTTCCCCCATGGCAGTAAATAAGTGGATCATTTGTTCTAGTAAATGCTTGGCAGGAAGACATGAAAGACTAAGCCAGTTAAGAAATGTCTGCTTACTACAGGTATGGTTGAGTATCTTGGTTTACAACCTATTTATAAAATTTATAGTAAATTTTATGATTACCATCAACGAGGCTTTGCAGTCTTTAAATGTACAAACTTACATTTCTTCTCCAATGCCAAAAATAATCTCTCCCTATTCTGTGCCTGGAAAGAGAGAGACAGACTTAGAGGAAAAAAAGGAAGATTGAGAGACTGAAATAGATTGAGAGAGAAAGAGCCATTGGGAAAGTGAGAGAGAGAGGCTATAAGCAAAGTTTAAATGGATCTGAAATACTGAAATGTCTTGACTGTATTTTTTTGAGTTTTATATTTTAAAATTGATAGAATGGTCTTTACTAAAAGATACTGGTATTGATAGATACACTTTGAAGAAAAAGGGAAAATTAACTTTTTGGAAATAGATCAGCTTTTACTAAATTTATTTTCCTTTCTTTTCCTTCTCTTTTTTTTATTGAGTCTTTTCCTCTAGTTTTTTAGAATTAAGCTAGTTGCTGTAGGGGAAAAGCTGTTTGTATGCAAAAATGAGTGTCCTGTCTCCCCACTGGTCCTCACCCCTCCCTCCCCCTCCCGCCAATTCACTGGATGTTCACATGAATTTTTAGGAATTTTTTTTCGGCTTTGAATATTTACCTCTTGTGTTCTGAACAGCATTTTTCCTTCCACCTATTGTACATGTGAATTAGGTGCTCACAGCTACATTTACAAGCTGTTCTGGAAACTACAAGTTTCCTTTGGGCACGCAACTCTTAGAACACAAATCATCCTTAGTGGATTGTGCTTGGTACCTCTTCTAAGTCTAAGCACCCAGTGCAGGTGGTTGGCTGATATCAGTGTTGAATTACAACTTTTGACTAATAGACACAAAATCCCTGTTATTTCATAGTTCTTTTTAGAACACGAATGTTCTTTATTTCTGGATTTTTTTTTTTAATTCCAAACTCTTGTTCTTAGCTTTATATGATTATTTGTGCCCAAGTATTTACCAGCATTATGTCTCAGTGTAATCACTGATAATGTACATAATTATTGTGCTGGCTTTAATTCTCTACTAAAATTTAAATATATTTGAGGTGTTATTAATAATCATTTACAATGTTCTTTTGATTCTTAATATGGAACAAATTCTGCTGGATAACCTTATATAAACCAGCGATTTGATTTACTGAAAGTAAACCTAAGTAATGAAAATTCCTACCCCTTGGGCCTATGCATTATTTTAAATGTCAAAATCTGCCTAGACAAATTAACTATATTCCCTTCCCAGGTAGTTAGTTACAACTAGAAATGAAGAAAAAATTGAAGTACTCTTATGTAAATACTGTTATGGAATTAAATAAATTTGTCTTGAGTTTCTAATATAAAATGTCTAATAGAAGTCCCTCTGTACCAAAGATGCAGCCTACTTACACACTTTTGTCTGGGAAAAGATAATTTAGAAATAATTGCTTTCAGTATTGTTGTACTATAAAGTTCTAGTTTTCTCTTTTTTTAAAGAACGCAGCAGGTATCACTAACTTTTATGGGTGTCAAACGAGCATTGTAGTGAAACTATTATTGTTTCTCCCTTGTTTTGATTAAAATCCTTCAATCCCCAAGGACTGCTGTGATAAGTCAAGGTCCTTAGCCTAGCAGGCAAGGGCTGCTTTTCCTGCTGGGTCTCCCACGAATCCTCTTTGGTTTTCAAACATCCAAAAACACTTGCTTTTCCAGAACTCTCTTAGACAGTCCCTGCTTTTGTAAATGTTAACCTTCACCCGGAATCCCCTTCCCCCTTGGCCTTCCATTACAAATTCTTTCCATTACAAACTCAGCTGTGAAGGCCTCCCAAATACCAACTTCCTTTCCACTAACTTTTCATTCCACTAGGACAGTGGTTCTCTAAGTGTGGTTCCTTACAGGCAGCATCAGTCACCTGGGAACTTGTTAGAACTAGAAATTCTCTGATCACACCTCAGACCTACTGAATTAGAAAGTCTAGGAGTGGGTCTATTAATATGTTTTTTTTAACAAGCCCTTTCAGTGATTCTGACTCACAGCTCTAGGGCAGAGAGAACTTACATTCATCTCAATATCCTCAGACTCTCACTTGTTTTCATAGTAGGTGCTCAATAAGGCTTCCATCTGAACAAACAAAACAAAAAGTTGCCTAAAATTGGTTAACTAAAATATAAACCACCCTGAAGTCAATTTGTCCAAAGCTTATTTACTTAATGGTCCTACTGTTAATGACCAATTTACCTAAAATTCAGTCTCCTTTGAGTGTTTTTTACGTCCTTATCAGTTTTCACACCTACACCTTCCATACACCACTAATGAAATCTCAACTCTCATTTGAAACCTGAGATTCTCCTGATCTGGGCTAGGTCATTTTGTCTTCTTTGTTCCCATAGTGAGTTAGCTATAGGCTTCTCCCGTAACTGTGAGTTTTTGTGGGCAAACTACTCTTATTTTTCTTGTTATGTCTTATACAATATCTTTTGTTGCAAAGTAGATATTTCAAAAATGCCTGTTGATGTCATTAACACTATAATATAATAGTTCACAGTATGGACTGGAGCCAAAACATGTTTAAATGCCACCTCCTTTGCTTGCTAGTGTTGTGATTTTGGGCAAGTTTTTTTTTTTTTAATTATCTATGCCTCAATCTCCTTATCTGTAAAATGGACATAATATAATAGTACTCACCTCATAGCATTATCATAGGATAAAATGAATATATATGTGAAGTTCCTAGAGCAGTTTCAGGCATATAGTAAATACCATATAAGAGTTCATTATTATTTTCTTTAGTTTCCAAATCCTGTTTTGTTTGTTGAGACAGGGTCTTACTTTGTCGCCAAGCTGGAGTGCAGTGGTTCGATCACAGCTCACTGCAGCCTCAATCTCCTGGGCTCAGGTGATCCTCCCACCTCAGCCTCCCAAGTAGCTAGGACTACAATGTGCGTTACCATGCTTAGCTAATTTTCATATTTTTTGTAGAGACGAGGTTTTGCCATGTTGTCCAAGTTCGTCTCAAGCTCCTGGACTCAAGCCATCTTCCTACCTTGGCCTCCCAAAGTCCTAGGATTACAGGTGCGAGCCACCACACCTGGCCTGTCTTGTTTTTTTAATGGTCAAAAACCTAGCAAAATTTTATGTGCAAAAATACTCATTTTAGTATTATTAATAATAGTGGAGTTGTTTACATATTCTGAATACAAGTCTCTTATAGGATATTTGGCTTGCCAATGTTTTCCCCCAAGAGGTGGCTTGTCTTCTCATTCTCTTTACATAGAGCTTTTTTTTTTTACTTTAATAAAGTCCAGTTTATCCATTTTTTCTTTTGTAGGTTTCTTGACTTTGGTGTTATATCTAAAATCTCATTGCCAAACCCAAGGTCACCTAGATTTTCTTCCATGTTTTCTTCTAGAAGTTTTACAGTTCTGTGTTTTACATTTAGGTCTACAATTCATTTGAATTAATTTTGTGTAAGATGTGAAGTGTGTGTCAAGGTTCATTTTTCTGCATATAGATGGTCAATTGGCCTGGCACCATTTGTTGAAAACACTATTCTGTTGTTTTTAATGTTAAATTGCATCCTTCCTCTCATGAGAAAACACTCTTTTCTATGACTCAGTATTGTACTTCTCTTGAATAGAGGAAAGCTCTTTATTTAACTCAGAATCAGTGGTTAGTTAGTCATATAAAACGACAACTACATAACTTAAACATTCTTTTCACTTAAAATGTATAAAACTTGTTCATTTGCCTAACCCTTCTTTGAATATGGGTCTGCTGATTGGTGTTCTGAATTGTCTTTTTGTTTTTTTCATACAACACAACCATAATGCATTGCCTATGGTATCCAGTGTTTTCAGCTAGAATTCAGACTTCTCAGGTTTAAAATGGGGCTCTACCACATAATTATCTGGAGGCTATTACCTAACCTCACTGAGCTTTAATTTCCTCATCTGTAAAATGAGAATAGTTATAGTATCTACCTCATAAGATAATAAAATGAGTAGGCTAAGTACTTCACATATTCGTCTGGCACATAATAAGGGCAATAGAAGTATTTGCATTAAAAGCGGAGTAAGGACATGTGGGGCAGTCTGAAGGAAGAATCTTTATAGATATTTGTTCTTTTTTCCATATAATTTATATTTATGTATCTATTTTTAGAGACAGTCTCATACTGTTGCCCAGGCTGGCGTGCAGCTCACCATAACCTGCAATTCCTGGGCTCAAGCAATCCTCCCCCTCAGCTACCCAAGTAGCTAGGACTACAGACACATGCCACCACACTGGGCTATTACTTATTTATTCATTTATTTACTTATTTTTACGACAGGGTCTCACTCTGTCACCAAGGCTGGAGTGCAGTGGTATGATTATGGCTCACTGGAGCCTTCATCTCCCAGGCTCAAGCAATTCGCCTGCCTCAGCCTCCTTAGTAGCTGGGACCATGCCCAGGTAAATTTTTTAAAATTGTTTTTTGGCACAGATGGGGTCTCACTATGTTACCTAGACTGGTCTTGAATTCTTGGGCTCAAGTGATCCTCCTGCCTCCTCTTCCAAAATGCTGGGATTATAGGCATGAGCCACTGTGCCCAATCTAATTTTTAATTTTTTTGTTTGTTTGTTTGTTTTGAGACAGAGTCTCGCTCTGTCACCCAGGCTGGAGTGCAGTGGCATGATCTCGGTTCACTACAATCTCCACCAGCCAGGTTCAAGCGATTCTCCTGCCTCCGCCTCCCGAGTAGCTGGGATTACAGGCATGCACTGCCATGCCCTGCTAGTTTTTGTATTTTTAGTAGAAATAGGGTTTCACCATGTTAGCCAGGGTGGTCTTGAATTCCTGACCTAAGGTGATCTACCTGCTTCGGCCTCCAAAAGTGCTGAGATTACAGGTTAGTGAGCCACTGCCCCTGACCTAATTTTTTTTTGTAGAGACAGGATCTTACTACATTGTCCAGGTAGGTCTCAAACTCCTGGCCTCAAAAGATCCTCACACTTTGGTCTTCCAAAATGCTAGGATTACAGGTGTGAGCCACCATACATGACCCCTTTTTCCATATTTTTATAGTTGTCTTGTTACCCCAAATTTGGCAGCAGCGTTTTTTGGCACTTTGCCTTTATCAAGTCTTTTCAAAGCATTCACATTAGTTTTCACATTAAAAAAAACTTCACATTCAAAAAATACTTTTTCTTTCTTGTATACACATTTCATCAGGAAGCATAAACAGATTTTTAAAATAATGGACTTTTTCATTTTTATTCTATTATTTATTTTGAGACAGGGTCTCCCTCTGGTTGCCCAGGTTAGAGTGCAGTGGCATGATCTTGGCTCTCTACAGCCTCTACTTCCCAGGCACAGGTGATTCTCCCACCTCAGCCTCCCCAGTAGCTGGGACTACAGGCACACGCCACCACACCCAGTTAATTTTTTGTATTTTTAGTAGAGACAAAGTCTCATCATGTTGCCCAGGCTGGGCTCAAGTGATCTGCCTGCCTCAGCCTCCTTAAGTGCTGAGATTACAGGCGTGAGCCACCACACCCAGCCAGTATAAAACTCTACTAGTGGGAGAAATGGTGGGTAGACTGGAGAACAGATTACTAGATGAATTTTCAGGGTACTGTGTATCAATACGTTTATTGAAATGAAATTGTCCCCTCAGGGTTGACAAGAATTGCATGTCGGTTCTGGACAGAAATATAGTTATATTTAAGTATTAATCGGGCTGCACATTAACCCACTTCCTTGTTGCTCAAAGTCACTAGATACTGATCATTTGCATCCCCATTGTTCCTGCAGATAGCATCTCTGGCATTAGAATTATACTGCTTTTGCTTAAGGATTGCTTAAGATGTTTTTCAGATCCCGAATTCCAGAGAAACAGCTGACGCCAACCAGTTTGAAGACCCTCACAGAGGAATGGAATCAGCATGAGAATACAGCTTCTTCATTTCCCTGTCCTGTGACTTCACGCTGCACTCTTTAACCAATCAATGATCTCCATACTTCGGCCCACTCCAAAACCGTTAAAATCCCTAGCCCCAAACTTTTCAGTGAGATGGCTTTCAGGTCACCTCCTGTTTCTTTGTTTGGTGGCCTTACACTTAAACCACTTTCTCTGCTGCAACCCAGTGTCTCGGCATATTGAGTTGCCTTGTGCAGTGGCCACGGACCTATTAAGATTGTACAAAGGCACTGGAAAGGGTCAGTGAATTTGGTTAGTTTGTTACTAGAAAGGGATCCCGATCCAGACCCCAAGAGAGGGTTCTTGGACCTCACACAAGAAAGAATGCAGGGCGAGTCTATAGAGTAAAGTGAAAACAAGTTTATTAGAGAAGTAAAGAAAGTTAAGAATGGCTACTGGGCCGGGCACAGTTGCTCACGCCTGTAATCCCAGCACTTTGGGAGGCCGAGGCGGGCGGATCACCTGAGGTCGGGAGTTAGAGACCAGCATGGCCAACATGCAGAAACCCCGTCTCTACTAAAAATACAAAATTAGCTGGGCGTGGTGGCGCATGCCTGTAATCCCAGCTACTCAGGAGGCTGAGGCAGGAGAATCGCTTGAACCCAGGAGGCGACGGTTGTGGTGAACCGAGACCGCGCCATTGCACTCCAGCCTGGGCAATGGGAGTGAAACTCCGTCTCAAAAAAGAGAAGAAAATGGCTACTCCATAGAACAGTGGCATGGACTGCCCAATTGAGTAAACTTACAGTTATTTCTTGATTATATGCGAAACAATGGTTGGATTATTCATGAGTTTTCCAGGAAAGGGGCGGATATTTCCCAGACCTGAGGGTTCTTCCCCTTTATAGACTACATAGTGTAACTTCCAGACACAGACATTGCCACAGCATTTGTAAACTGTCATGGCACTGGTGGGAGTGTCTTTTAGCATGCTAATACATTATAATTTGCTTATAATGAGGAGTGAGCACTACCATAGGTCACTTTTATTGCCATCTTCGTTTTGGTGGGTTTTGGCTGGCTTTTTTTTTTTTTTTTTTTGAGACGGAGTCTCACTCTGTCACCCAGGCTGGAGTGCAGTGGTGCCATCTCCACTCACTGTAACCGCCGCCTCCTGGGTTCAAGCAATTCTCCTGCCTCAGCCTCCCGAGTAGCTGGGATTACAGGCACTCACCACCACGCCCACACCCGGCTAATTTTTTGTATTTTTAGTAGAGATAGGGTTTCACCATGCTGGCCAGGCTGGTCTCCAACTCCCGACCTCAGGTGATCCAACCCCCTCCCCAGCCCCCAGCCTCCCAAAGTGCTGGGATTACAGGCATGAGCCACCGCGCCCAGCTTGGCCAGCTTCTTTACAGCATCCTGTTTTGTTTTGTTTGAGACCAGGTCTCATTGTCACCCAGGCTGGAGTACAATGGCACAGTCTTGGCTCACTGCAGCCTCAACTGCCTGAGTTCAAGCAATCCTCCTGCCTCAGCCCCCCAAGAAGCTGGGACTGCAGGGCCACACCAGCAGACTGTGCTAATTTTTTTTTTTTTTTTTTTTTTTTTTTTTTTTTGAGATTAGGACGGGGTTTTGCCATGTTGGTCAGGTTGGTCTTTTTTTTTTTTTTTTTTTGAGACAAGGTCTCACCCTGTCACCCAGGCTAGAGTGCAATGGCACGATCTCGGCTCACTGCAACCGCCCCTTCCTGGGTTCAAGCGATTCTGCCACCTCAGCCTCCTGAGTAGCTGGGATTACAGGCACGTGCCACCACGCCTGGCTAACTTTTGTATTTTTTGGTAGAGACAGAGTTTTGCCATGTTGGGCAGGCTGGTCTCATCTCCTGAGCTCAAGTGACCCACCTGCTTCAGCCTCTCAAAGTGCTGGGATTACAGGCATGAGCCATCACGCCCGGCAGCTGCATCCTGTTTTATCAGCAGGGTTTTATGACCTGTATCTTATGTGGACCTCCTATCTCAGCCTGTAAGGAAGAATGCCTAACCAATTGGGAATACAGCCTAGTAGGTCTTAGCCTTATTTTACTGATGCCCTATTAAAGATGGAGTTGCGGCCCTGCGCAGTGGCTCACGTCTGTAATCTCCACACTTTGGGAGGCCAACACAGGTGAATCACTTGCGGTCAGGAGTTCAAGACCAGCCTGGCCAACATAGTGAAAACCCATCTCTACTAAAAATACAAAAATTAGTCAGGCATGGTGGCACATGCCTGTAATCCCAGCTACTCCGGAGGCTGAGGCAGGAAACTTGCTTGAACCCGGGAGGCGGAGGTTGCAGTGAGCCAAGATGGCTACTGCACTCTATCCTGGGGGACAGAGCAAAACTCTGTCTCAATAAATAGCCGGGCACGGTGGCTCTCAACTGTAATCCCAACACTTTGGGAGGCCGAGGCAGGTGGATCACCTGAGGTGAGGAGTTCGAGACCAGCCTGACCAACAAGGTGAAACCCCGTCTCTACTGAAAATACAAAAACTTAGCCGGGTGTGGTGGCATGTGCCTGTAATCCCAGCTACTGGGGAGGCTGAGGCAGGAGAATTGCTTGAACCCAGGAGGTGGAGGTTGCAGTGACCTGAGATCACTCCACTGCACTCCAGCCTGGGAGATGGAGCAAGACTCCCTCTCTAAATAAATATAGAGTTGGAGTTGCTCTGGTTCAAATGCCTGTGACAAATTGATTACATCAAAGTTGATTAATAGGGTGCATACTACAATTACAATAAAACCATGTTTTTCTTTATCATTTTTAAATCAGTAGTGACTATAACATGGCTAAGTTTGAATGAGTACTGCCTTTTTTGTTTGTTTGTTTTTTGAGATGGAGTCTGGCTCTGTCGCTCAGGCTGGAATGCAGTGGCAAGCTCTCGGCTCACTGCAAACTCCGCCACCCAAGTTCAAGCAATTCTTCTGCCTCAGCCTCCCGAGTAGCTGGGACTGCAGGCGCATGCCACCAACCTGGCTAATTTTTGTATTTTTAGTAGAGATGGAGTTTCACCATATTAGCCAGGCTGGTCTTGAACTCCTGACCTTGTGATCTGCCTGCCTCAGCTTCTCAAAGTACTGGGATTACAGGCGTGAGCCACCACACCTGGCTGAATGAGCAATGTCTTAAAAGTTTCTGCATTTTCTAAATAAGATTTTTTAGGCAATGGAGATTCCATTTGGAAAATTACAATTTCAGTACAATATCAATTTAATAAATTAAATACAGTGTTCCGTTATATTTCCAGATGTAGGCGATCAAGTTTAAATAATGGGTTGGAATGGTAGTAGACAGACTTCAAACAAGAATTCTAGACTAGGGACAAGAAATGTCTGAACTATGACTATATTATATTCTGTAGCATATAAAGCTAAAACTGGACAAAACACCACAAGGTTCAAATGGGAAAACTTTCACTAATTACTTCAATTAAAAAATCATGAATTAAGTAGGATCAGACTAATTTACTGAGAGCTAGTTTACCTAACCCAGTTTGACTAAGGGTTTCTAATGTATTCAAATGAATGTATATAAAATAGAAAAAGACACCATCTGAACATAAAACATACCACCAGTGACAAAAAGGAGCAAAAACAATTATTAAACATACAAGGTTCAGATGGAAAAAAAACTTACATGAATTGCTTAAAATATGAAAGACAAATGGATCTTTTTTTTTTTTTGAGACGGAGTCTCACTCCGTTGCCCAGGCTGGAGTGCAGTGGCACGATCTCGGCTCACTGCAAGCTCCGCCTCCCAGGTTCACGCCATTCTCCTGCCTCAGCCTCCCGAGTAGCTGGGACTACAGGCGCCCGCACGCCCAGCTCATTTTTTATATTTTTAGTAGAGACAGGGTTTCATCATGTTAGACAGGATGGTCTCGATATCCTCACCTCGTGCTCTGCCCTCCTTGGCCTCCCAAAGTGCTGGGATTACAGGTGTGAGCCACAGCGTCCAGCTGACAAATGGATCTTTACCTAAGAATTTAGTCAAACCCTTACAAGTGGTAATTTCAAAGGTTTGGCCTGGTGTTTTTGGCTAATAGAGCAACTATTAAGAGGTTTATTCTTCAACTGTAGATCTATTTCTTACTGAACATAATTTAAGAAGGAGTGGGACTCTGCAAACTCAAGTGTCTGCAGAGTCTAGGCAGATATTGTGAATGAGTAAAATGCCTAGAGAGGCAATGCAGTGTGATGAGGACTGTGTATCTGGGAAGTTGATTGCCCATCTAAAAATTGCAATGTCTATTCAGCTCCAGTGGATCATAGCTATGTAGAAATATGGCTTAATCTGATTATTTTCAAAATAAGACAGAAATCTAGATCTTAAGGTTAATCATCAGCTCCATTAAAAAATATTCGTAGGCCAATACTGTATTAACAAAGTATTGTTAAGTAACTGTCTCTGAGAATTCATATTTTTCCTTAGGAGATTGTGTGTGTGTGTGTGTGTGTGTGTGTACAATCTAATAGTTATCCACTAGACAACTGAAATAACAAAGAGGCATTTTCTGCAACTCACACTAGAGGGAAAAGTTAAAGAGTATCAGACTGTAGTGTCTATGGTCCTCTGGGATTTTTCTGTGGGTCTTGGAGAATGCTAATGAACATAAAGAACTGTCTTGTTGGGAGTTCCCAAGGCATTCGTCTTGACTGAACAACTCTAGATATTGAATATGTACTGTGTTGGAAGGGGTGTAAATCATAGGGTAAGGCCATTCTTTCTATGTAGAGAAAAAGATTTTGGCAAAGACTGTTGTAGTATTGCACATTGTGAGTAAGTTGAAGGTAGTATTCTTATTGTAAGACACAGACCTCGGCATAGATTCAAGAACTAAAATTAACCATAAGAGGACATGCTGAAAATGGTTTGACTTCTTGCCAGCATTTCCTTTGGAATTTGGAAATTGTTATTATTAGCATAGTGTTAACTTTTTTTTTTTTTTTGGCCAATGTAAGTAATTATCTTTGTTTATCCCACCTCTTCAGTTAAAATCTGATTTAGCAATATATTGACTGGGTGTCTGTAATAGCCAGAGACAGAGCAGGAAACAGGGGGTAAACTCAAATAATTTAACTGAAGAGAGTTTAAAAGGGGTACTGTTTACTGAGGTGTGGGCAGGGTTAAGGGCACCAATAAGGGATTGAAATAAATGTGGACAGGCAAGTGTGGGAGCTACAACTGCACCTAGGCCACAAGGAACAAAGGGAGACACAGTGTTATTGGAACACTCACAAAATTGCCTTCCCTTTCATACTGGTCCTGTGCCCTTCAAACATTCTCACCGTCCTTAGGATGAACCACTCCTCAGAGCCACGCAAAGACCCCCTGAAGAAGTCAGGACATTCTCTGTATGTCCAGCTTGTATATGAATCTCAGGATGCACACCGCTTGCATTTAATGAAGCCCTCCTATTATACAGTTGCTACTTCCTGAATCCTTTCAGTGTGCAGTATACATGGTGAGTTGTGGTAACGCTACAAAACTCCCCACCCTCACCGTAAACCACGGAAGGCGTCTGGCCTCTTCCTATAGCAGAGCTTTGAGAACTTGGGCATCTTACTCTCCCTAGCCTTCTGTAGCTTTCCTTCTGGGTAGGTTCAGAAGAGCGATGCATTCTTGTGTTTTCGTGAAGAATTACATGTCATATACCATTTATGATGGTACGAACTAAGAAAAGATAGGAAGTTACCAGCACATATTTTAGAGCCTAGATTATTACAGTTTAAAGATATTTTATTTACTCTTTTACTCATATACCTATGCCCAGTTGATATTTTTTTCCTTTGACCTTTGGAGAAATCTTTTTTGTTGTTGTTTTTTATTCTCTAAATACAATCTATTTTTCCTAATGGCTCAGGATGCTAATTCCTTTTCTTCCTCTCCTTGGACCCCTGTGTAGTTCTTTGATCTGTTTTGTTTTGTTTTTGTTTGTTTGTTTGTTTGTTTGCTAAGGCCTAGAGCTCTTTCATTTCTCCCAGAGGAGCCAGAAAAGCAGCTTTTATTTTCTATTAAATATTAACCCTTAACAATTATCCACAGTTGTTTAGAATAAATTGTCAAGATGTCATTGAAGCTGAGGAACAGCAATGGAGAATTGTGTGCCATAAAAATACTGTCACCCCTATTTTCAGATAGAGAAACTGAGGCACATAACTTGCTGGGGTTGACCATGCCAGGAAAGCCTGACCAGAAGCTCTGGCCTCCTGATTATTAAAGGCCCCTCTACTCTGAGTCTCTTTTCTCTCCATTCCCCTCCCATCCTACCTTACCTTATTTCCTCCAAGACCACTACTACCCTACATCTACCACTTAATAACTACAAGAAGAAGAAAAATGCTAACCTGGAAGGAACAACAGAAACATCAGTAGATGGAATAAAATAGTTTAGGCAAGACGCAGTGCTACTGTGCACAGGCGAATATTGGAGTATTTGAACTCAATATTGTCCAGATAAAAATGACTAAGAAATAATTCCCAAGTTTCTCTGAAAACCCTGGGCTCATTTCCTGAAGCAGTAGAAAAGAGATACCTAGAGATAGAGAAAAAAACCCTGAGGCTGGAACTTGGCAAGGAACTCAGGCTCAGTTTGACCTAATCTAAAAGAAAGACAGGACCTGAAAGGAGAGTAAAAACAAAATGTCAAGTTCACTTCGAAGTGAACAAAACAATAAAGCCACACAGTACATAAGGGAGGAAGAGTGTCATATCCTTTCAATTGCTTACTGCCTCCTCTTGTGAGTTACGCACACTCTCTACAAAAATAAGATGTCCTCCTGAGAATTGCTTTGTCAGTATTGTTACTTTTCTCAGGTCTGCAAAGTTTTAAAAATATGTCTATCCATATTTTAGATAAATGTTTCAAACAAGTTTTACCCCCTCATGCATTAGAAATAAAAAAAAATAACTCTAGTGTTTTGTTGGCACTTGTGATTTATATGCGTGGCTTTGACGATCAAAAAATAGTGTAATGTACTTGCATGTTACTTACTTTCTCCTATACACTCTGATGTTATCTGGCCATTCTGTAATTTAAAACATCAGCACCAAAATATTGAGTCACAGCTGAATATATGTGGAAATACCAGAGTTTCTGGGTAGCAGTGAAGCAGGAAGAGGGTGTGGTGGTCAGATGCATTGGCTTTGGTGTCAGAATCTAACACTAGCTTGTGGACTTTGGCAGGTCACTAATTTCTTAGGGCCTCAGATTTTTCATCCATGAAATGGGGATTAAGCACAATACCATACACAAAGTTACTAGCACCGTGTCCAGCATGCAATATGTGTGTGATACATGTAAAATAGCTGTTAAGATCCCAGACTCTGTAGGCAGGCATGCTGGGTTCAGATCCCAACCAACTACTTACTAACTGGGTAAGTTACTTAACTTCTCCATGACTCTGTTCTTTCTTTCTTTTATTTTATTTTATTTTTTTTGAGACAGAGTTTCACTCTTGTTGCCCAGGCTGGAGTACAATGGCACGATCTTGGCTCACTGCAACCTCCGCCTCCCAGGTTCAAGCAATTCTCCTGCCTCAGCCTCCCAAGTAGCTGGGATTACAGGCATGCACCACCACGCCTGGCTAATTTTGTATTTTAAGTAGAGATAGGGTTTCTCCATGTTGGCCAGGCTGGTCTCGAACTCCCAACCTCAGGTGATCCGCCCGTCTCAGCCTCCCAAAGTGCTGGGATTACAGGCCTGAGCCACTGCACCGGGCCTGACTCTGTTCTTTCATCTGTAAACTGTGAATAATTATAGTACCTATCTCATAGGTTTGATGTGAAGATTTAAATAGTTAAAATAATAAAGCCCTGGCACACAGTAAGTGTTCAATAAGCATTAGCTATTATTATTCTAAAATTGTGCTGTCCAATGTGGTAGCCATATGTGGCTACTGAGCTTTTGAAATGTAGTTAGTCCTAACTTTGATGTGCTCCAAGTGTAGAATACACATCAAATTTAAATACTTAATATAAAAAAGAATGTAAAATATTTTAATAATTTTTATATCAATTATAGTTAACATACTGAGTTAAATTACTATAATTAATTTTACTTGTTCCATTTTAATATAGCTACTAGAAAATTAAAAAGTACATGTGTGGCTTGCATTATATTTATATTGGACAGTGCTGTTTTTTAGAATTTAGAAATCTTAAAGCAAAAAGTTCATCAAAAAGAACCTTAGCTTTTGGTTTAGTTCAAAATGTAGGATATTCGTGGTACACTTTTTGTCATAAAATATTGAGGACAAGCAAGGGAATTACAAAGTAGTAAGTGAAGCCATTGGAACTGCCAAAGAAGTTAATACAATTTTAGGTTGCATTAATTTTTCCAGAACCCAGTGTTCTTTTCTCCTCTGGAGTGTTTTGTTCAGCTGTGGGATTACATTTTAAGAGAGACATAGGCATCTAGAGTATATCCTTCATAAATCTCCTAGTAAGATGAGAGGTTCTCATCACCACACCATGAAAGGGAGGAACTGTGAGTGGTTAAAAATAGGGACATATTCAGCCAAGTGAGGAGAAGACTTAAAGGGAGACATGATAGCTATTCTCAAACACCAGAAAAGTTGCCATGTGGAAATGGAATTGACCTGAATGGTTCATTTAGTCCAGGTTACAAGGACTATTTGAGCTTTCAATACATATAACAACTTTTTAACAATTAGAGTTGCCCCCAAATGGAATGAACTACCTTACAGAATATTCCAGACTGTATCACCAGAAATTTAAACAGAGAATTATAGGGAGGTAGGTAGATGAAGACTTCCAAAAGCTTTTCAAACTCTGAGATTCCATGATTAAGGTTTTGCCACTAATTCTGGAATAGAGCTGCCAATACAGCATTAAAATCAGAATAATTAGAGTCCCACAGTTTTAATTAGTTTTTTTTAAAGAAGATATAGACATTCACTGGTGCTAGCTCAAGAAAACAGGGATATTGTAGACATATATATGGTAGATAGGGATCTCACAAGAATGCAGGGAAAGGGATAGAGATACAGCAGGCTTGTTGGAAACTGTAACAGGAACTGAGGCAGCATTTTCTATCTTTCTCTCATAGGCTGCTTGATTTCTTTCTTTCTTGCGGTATCTCTGCTTTTCTTGCCATCCTTATTCCCTTATATTATTGCAACTCACTGGCCTCCTGTAACTTCACTCACTCGTCATTTCTGTTCCCTAATAGTTTCAGATTGCTTTCAAGGCCGTTCTAGCATGGAATTTATTCTATGACCCTGGAGCTTGAATTTTCCCACCTGAGTGTTTCAGTCTTTCATTTTCCCAACTTTGGTTTTGTGAGAGGAACAATTGATCTAGTTTTTCTTTTCAAGGCAGGTCACTGGCCATGTATGGGTGGGCTTTCCTTGGGTCAGATGGCTTCCACTGATCCAAATATCCTGGGCTGGGGAATTTTATTTATGTGAGAGGAGGCGGTTTCTACCAGAAGCAGATGTGGGTGGGGCAGGAAGCTAATGGTATTTTTAGTATCTGTATTGAAAGACGCTGAAAGATGGAGGCAATGGAGTTTACTCCCAGAAATTTGTGAATCTACTTAAACTTATTCTATTCCCTGTATTAGAAGGAGCCTATTTAAAAGGTTCTGGTTTGGGATTAATGATAGGTATGTGAGTTTTGCTCTCAAATATGCTCTAGGACCTTGCTACTCAAAGGGTGGTCTGCGAACCAGCAGCAACAACATCACTGTTAGGAGCCTGTTAGAAATCAGAGGCCGGGTGCGGTGGCTCACGCCTGTAATCCCAGCACTTTGGGAGGCCGAGGCGGGTGGATTGCCTGAGGTCAGGAGTTCGAGACCAGCCTGGCCAACATTGTGAAACCCCATCTCTACTAACAATACAAAAATTAGCCGGGCATAGTGGCAAGAGCCTGTAATCCCAGCTCCTTGGGCGGCTGAGGCAGGAGAATCACTTGAACCCAGGAGGTGGAGGTTACAGTGAGCCAAGATCATGCCACTGCACTCCAGCCTGGGGGACAAGAGAGAGACTTCATCTCAAAAAAAGAAAAAAAAGAAATCAGAATCTCAAGCCCCATCCTAGGCCTACCAAATCAGAATCTACATTTTAATAAGATTTCCAGATGATTTGAATTCACATTAAAGTTTAATTATGGCTCTAGGATGAATTGGTTTGGTTTAGGCCTCCTAAAAATTACTGAAGACTTGCACTTGAAATCTTCTAGTAGTATGTTGTAGCTATGCAAGAACCAATTGATAAATTGTCAGAAATTTTGAGTTGGTTGATTTTATGTTTGGTGGCTTGAAGTCACCTACTTGTGGGAGTATTTACACCATGGAAATTGACGAATGGTACAAATTCATTTCTTTTATACTGGAGAACCAGTTGTTAAACTTTTACCGACATACCACTGGACAGTTCTAAATCTCCTAAATCAATCTACTATTAAACAAATCTCCTGGGGGCTTTTGGACATAAAAACTGTCATGTATGGGGGACAAGACAAAATGAGTTCCAGTCTGCCACTTACTGAACTTTCAGCCTTGTGACTAAAAAAACATTTTCCTAGATAGACATTTCTTCACGGGAAAAAAAGATCTGATTCTGAAGTAAGCACAAGGGGGAAAGGGAATCTAGGAGTTGGTAATACTTAAGACCCAGATAGGCAGACAGACAGGCATTGGAAATTTTCTCAGCTGGCAGGTGGACAGTTTGGAGTTGAAACCCAGGCATAGAATAGCAGTTTGTATGTAAAGAGGAAGAAAATAAGACTGGGTAGATTCTGGTTCTGGAGACATATCCCATGAGGAACGTTTATAGTCTATATTATATTGACCATAAAAATTTTAAACAAAACAACAGCTCCTCCCCAAGTTAACATTGGGTATAAATGCAAATATTTCATGGTATTACATAGGGAGTAGTTTTCAAAGTACGGTCACTGGGCCAGTAAATCAGTATCTCCTGAGAATTTATTATACTCACAGGCCCCATCTCAGACCTACTGGATCAGAAGCTCCGGGGGTGGGGCCCAGCAACCTGAGTTTAACAAGCCTTCTGAGTGATTCTGATGCACATTACTGAAATAGGAAATGTCTTGGAGTTCCTTATTTTTGTCTAATAAGATAATCCATTTTCTTTTTTCTTTTTTTTTTGAGATGGAGTTTCACTCTTGTTGCCCAGGCTGGAGTGCAGTGGCGCGATCTTGGCTCACAGCAACCTCTGCCCCCTGGGTTCAAGCGATTCTCCTGCCTCAGCCTCCCATGTAGCTGGGATTACAGTCATGCACCACCACGTCTGGCTAATTTTGTATTTTTTTAGTAGAGACAGGGTTTCTCCACGTCGGTCAGGCTAGTCCCGAACTCCTGACGTCAGGTGATCCACCCGCCTCGGCCTCCCAAGTGCTGGGATTACAGGCGTGAGCCACCACGCCCGGCCGAGAATCCATTTTCAACTTGAACCCCAAAGGGAAGTGACACTTCTTGCAAAGAAGTTTCCAGCTCAACTGGAACATGGCTGAAGAAGGCAGAGAACACAGATCAAGTAAGTTACAGGGCTAGACAAATATTTATTAGCTTTTCCCAGGGAAATTAGCCAAGCAGGCTGGCAGCTGGCATTTTGCCAAGACTCCTGGAAAGTATAAACCTTCCTAGAAATCAAAAGTTGCATTTTAAAGTGAATTTTAAGTGCATAATACAGTCTAAAGACCTTCTGCAAATACATATAAAAGTTCTAATATAAAGAAAGTGACATCCTTATACATGTGGGAATAACAACAGCATGGATCATGTTAAGAAATAAGCAGATATTGGAAGAAGGAGTACTAGAACAGCTTATTCGTTTTGCCTTTCTGGTTCAGAGCTCTCACTCGATCTTTAATAATGACACTTAATATTTTTTGAGTGCTTACTCTGTGCCAAGTACTTCAGTAAGCACCTCAGTAAATTATCTTATTATTAGCCCCATATCAGGGAAACCAAGGCCCAGAGAGGTATATAAATTTGCCCCAGGTCACACAACTACTAAGTGATAATACTGGAATTCAAACCTAGGCAGTTTGGCTCCAGGGCACAGCTGCTTAACCAAAATGCTCTATTACAAGCTTATCCAACCCACAGCCTGCCAGCCACATGCAGCCCAGTATGACTTTGAATGCGGCCCAACACAAATTTGTAAACTTTCTTAAAACATTATGAGATTTTTTGATGATTTTTTTTTTAAGTTCATCAGCTATCATTAGTGTATTTTATGTGTGGTCTAAAAGATTGGATATTCCTGCTCTATTACCTCTTTTTAGTGAGAAGAAACTCATTATGTACTAAATATTTACAGTCTTGGATTTCCCATTTCAGAGTATGGATTTTTGTAGTTTTTATAAAGTCCTTTTGTTGTTTTTATAAAGTCTCAGGCTAAGGCCGGGAGCGGTGGCTCACGCCTGTAATCGCGGCACTCTGGGAGGCCGAGGCGGGTGGATCACGAGGTCAGGAGACTGAGACCATCCTGGCTAACACGGTGAAACCCCGTCTCTACTAAAAATATAAAAAATTAGCCGTGCATGGTGGTGGGCGCCTGTAGTCTCAGCTACTCGGGAGGCTGAAGCAGGAGAATGGCGTGAACCTGGGAGGCGGAGCTTGCAGTGAGCCCGAGATCACACCACTGCACCCCAGCCTGGGCGAAAGAGTGAGACTTCGTTTCAAAAAAATAAAAATAAAGTCTCAGGCTAAGGAATCTCTTTATGTATTGTTATATACAAAACTGGAATCTGGATCCTACCTAATGCCATCGAGTTCTGGTGACCAGAGTGGGCAACAGGTAAGCTGTACCTGTACAGGACATTACTTTAATTAGGCTACCACTATAAGCATACTATATGGTATGTAAGCATACTATATGGTAATAATTTCAATATACGATGTTTAAACTCTCTTGTTAGAACAGTAGACATAAAAAAGTCCATAAATGGGGCCTGCTGTGTTGGTTCACACCTGTAATCCCAGCACTTTGGGATTGCTTGAAGCCAGGAGTTTGAGACCAGCCTGGGCAAAAAAGCAAGACACCCCACACTCCCCGCTGTCTATAAAGAAAAATAAAAATAAGTTAGCCAGGTGTGGTGGTGTGTGCCTGTAGTCCCAGCCCCTTGGGAGGCTGAGACATGAGGATCACTTGAGCCCAGCAGGTGAAGGCTGCAATGAGCTATGATCTTGTCACTGCACTCCAGCTTGGGTGTCAGAGTGAGATCCTGTCTTGAGAGGGGAAAAAAAAAAGTCCACAGATGGGGGCCAACTGACCCCAGCTGTGGACTGTGGAAAGGAAACAGATATAGGGTCTAAGGACCAGCACCTCTAATCTGAGTGTTTGTTTTTCTCTGAAATTGACTGGGTAAACTTGCTCCAATTCTGGTACTTACTCTCAAATTGAATTAGTTTTTTTCATTTATGCATAGCCAAGTACACTGCTTGACACATGGCAGGCACTCATATATTTGTGAAAAGAAGGGAGGATGAGAGGGAGCGAGGGAGAGAAGGAAAAGGTTACAAAGATAGATTTAAGTTCTTCGATTTTTTTGCATAAGTCACAAATTGTTATAGAATCTTTGAATTAACTGCTTAGGTGTTAACAAGACAAGGCAATACATTAGAAATCTTATTTTTTCATGTAGATGAGTACTATGTATAAATATGAATAAAGCATCTGGGAAATGCCTTTGATCCAGTTCATCTGCCTCTGGGCAGCTTCATTGAAGCAAGTTAATTTTGCAGGCTTGCCATTCTAATTGAGTCACTAATTCATGTATGCATATATTCATTTATTCAGCAAACATTTACTGAGAGCCTCCTATGGGCCTGGCACTGAAGTATGTGCTGAGGTTACAAAAATGAGTAAGATGGTTTCTACCCATAAAAAGCTCAGACTGTTGACAAGAACTGATATATTGTGGTGATGGCTGCACAACTCTTTGAGTACACTAAAAACCATTTAATTGTACAATTTAAATTGGTAGATTGTATGCTATGTAAATTATATCTCAAAACTGTTTAAAAGAAACACAGCCTGAGGCGAAATCTTTAAAAAGTTACCTAGGTGATGTAGGGGACGGTACACACGAAGCAGAGAAGATAGAATGAACCAAGTTATGGAGGTGAGAAACGTGTGTGTGTGTGTGTGTGTGTGTGTTGTGGGGGAGGTAAGCTGGGAAGTGATAAAATCCGTAATCAGATTTGTTTTAGATAAACCACGCCGACAGCTGTGACGTAATGGAAAGTACACTCATTCTGTTTTGTTTTTGTTTTTTTTCCTATCAGAATAACTTGTGCGTGGGTCTTGGAGCTGCCATTTTAAAACTAGAAATGTTTTATAAATGTCAAGTATTATTATTCAATTGATCCTAATGGCAAGTCTACTCGCTTGCCAGCAGGGGGTAAATGTAGAGATTAATGTAAGATTTTAAAGCTAAGGTTGATCTTGCGCTGACAGAAAGTTTGACAATTAACAAAGAAAGTTTGTCAATGAGTTGGACACCTCCCTCGGGTAGCGGCGAAAACGCCTGGAGAATTTTTTAAATAAGTCTTTCCAAGGCCGGAAAAGTGGCGGAAGAACCTAGTGGGTTTCAGGGTTCCTGTTTTTCAAGATTTTACGTTGGGTATTAAGTACTCTCACAGCCTGTTAAAATTGTCGCTCTGAGTACACTTGCAGGATCAAAAAAGAAAAAGAGTAAGAAGGAAGGATTAAAATAATCACAGCATCGCCAACAGGATCGTATTTTCCCGAAGGTGGTTAACCAGCCATACCGGAACCACGAAACACAGGGTCCTGTGCAACACGGAGGACTAACAGTAACACCGCCACGCCGGCAGCAAAGCTCATTTTGGTCCCCGCCCCGTTCCTCTTTCTCTTTTTAACTCCTTCCCTCTTTGCGGATTCTAGAACGGAACCTTTTTTTAATTCTTCCCAGTAGAAACGTAGGAACAATTTCGTGAACGCAATCCGAAGTGCCCAACATGGCGGCGGCCGTAAGGTGCATGGGTAGAGGTAAGGCGGGGGGTTGTCTTGCAGGGGAAATGGCTCTGGCACCGAGTCTCTGGTTGCAGCAGAGTGCAAGGCGGATTCTGCTCTGGGTGCTGAAAATGCCTCGTGCTGTTTCTGGTCTCTAGGTTTTTCAGAGGGTGGGTCATTACTACTTAAAAGTGACCTTATGAAGGGTTTCACTCCATTCTGGAGACGTCCACCCTGAGGGAGGGAGTGGGAGCGGGACGTACATCGAGCGCCCTCCAGCCACCTATGGGCAAGGCAAGGACTGGGTCGTCTCTGATACTGGGGTGTGGGCTGCGGGTAGTGGAGTGTGATAAGTGAGGTGAGTTCTGGTAAGGGAAAGATGATGTATTTGAGTGGCTTAAGTCTGTAAACTAGAGCAATTTTCAAAGTGCTTTTCGGTACTTTCGGAATTACTTCGTTATAGGCGATTCCAGTTCTTAAACTTCCATAGGTGGTCTAATTTGGATCAACGTTTATCATTTGAGGGCTAATTCTGTAGTACCTCTTGGTAGCGCCTCTTTTCATCTTAATAATTTCAACTTTTTATCTACGACGACAGCTCTGTCTTGTGCAACAATTTTTTTTTTTTTTTTTTGAGACGGCAGTCTTGCTCTGCCACCCAGGCTGGGAGTGCTGTGTTGCGATCTCAGCTCACTGCAACCTCCGTCTTCCAGGTTCAAGCGATTCTCCTGCCTTGGCCTCCCGAGTAGCGGAGACTACAGGCGTGTGCCACCATGCCTGGCTAATTTTTGTATTTTTAGTAGAGACGGGGTTTCACCATGTTGACCAGGCTAGTCTTGCACTCCTAATCGCGGGTGATCCGCCCTCCTCGGCCTCTCAAAGTGCTGGGATTACAGGCGTGAGGCACTGCGCCCGGCCTGTGCAACGCTTTTTGCTTTTATTTTGTGTTTTTGAAGTCCAGTGATATATATTGTTTAATTTAGGTAGGTCTTTAGGTAGAAGCAGTAGCCAGCATTACCCCCATTTTACAGAGGAAGAAACTGATCTTATTAGATATGTGGCCAAGTTCATATAACTAGTAAATGGCAGAGGAAGTACTGAAGCTTGCAATCCTAGGTCAGTGATACATGTATATTTAACACTGCATCACAGTTTTGTTTTGTTTTTTTGAGTTTCTTTGCAGGAAAACTGTGTCAAGAGAGTTATTGCTCAAAAATTAGGGGTGACAAGAGATAACAACAGACCCTGATGCCTACTATGTGAGCAAACCAAAATGTATATTATTTCTGAAAGGAGGTTGAAGGCATCTTCATGTATGACAGAAATCGTTATGTTACACAAATCCAAAGAAACCAAAAATACCTGAATATTATAATTTTCTTGTCACATTTTCTTCTCTTGGCTTCTAGGATATCTCTCTGTTAATTGTCTTCCTATTTCATGTGTCATTTTTTCTCACATTACTTGGCTGGTTCCTCTTCCTCTCCCCAGCCTCTTTACTTGGAGTGTTCTGGAAGCCAGGGTTCCATCCTTCATCCTCATCTCTTCTGTATCTAAATTCACTCCTTGGTTAGCTCATCCAAAGTTTGTGGCTTTGATTATTGTCTATCTTTTTTACTTTTTTAATTGTTTACTTATCAAGAGAAACTTTCACATTTCATAGTTCAAGAACACAGGTCAGTGACAAACTTTTAGGTAATTCAACCCAAAGAAATTCTTTATATTGCAGAATCACTTTGTGCTCTGAAATATACCAGTTTTCCTCATCTCCTCAAAATCTTTTATGGAATCATCATTTCTGTAGGAGTCGACATATGCCTTCTTTCTTGGCTCAGCCACAGCGAACATAGCGAAAACCCCCAGGGATACAATGAATGCTTCAACAATATGAAATTGCAAATGTTTTGCCAGAAGGCCCCACTTCGGAGGTTCATTAAAGCACTGGAAGCCACTGTAGCTACTGTTCTTGTTAGGTATCAGCCTCAATACCAGCATTCTTCCTGACTGTTGGAGAAATGGATGGCCAATTATTGTGTATATCTTTTTTTTTTTTTTTTGAGAAGGAATCTTGCTCTGTCACCCAGGCTGGAGTGCAGTGGCACGATCTTGGCTCATGCAACCTCTGCCTCCCGGGTTCAAGCAATTCTTGTGCCTCAGCCTCCCAAGTAGCTGGGATTACAGGCGCGTGCCACCATGCCCGGCTAATTTTTGTATTTTTAGTAGAGGTGGGGTTTCACCATGTTGGCCAGGCTGGTCTCGAACTCCTGATCTCAAGTGATCCATTCACCTCTGCCTCCCAAAGTGCTGGGATTACAGGCATGAGCCACCGTGCCCAGCCGATTATTGTCTATACCTTAATGGTTATCAAATTTATATCTACAGTTGGGATCACTCTTCTGAACTTTAGATTATACTCATCTGAGTATTCTACATCTCCACTTTGATAGCATATCAGCACCTTGCAGTTGTTTAAAATCAAATTCATTGTCATAGCCTGCAGTCTTTTTCTTCTCATTTGAAGGCAATTCCATCCTTCATTTGTCCAGGCCAAAACCTCAGAATATCCTTGACTCTTTTTTTTTTTTTTTTTTGAGACAGGATCTCACTGTGTTGGCCAGGCTAGAGTGCAGTGGCCCGGTCACGGCTCACTGCAGCCTTGACCTCTGGGGCCCACTATGACCAGCTAATTTTTTTTTTGGTAGAGATGAGATCTCACTATGTTGCCCAGGCTGCTCTCGAGGTCCTGGGCTCAAGTGATCCTTCCACTTCAGTCTCCTGAAGTGCTGGCAGTACAGGCTCTGAGCCACTGCACCTGGCTGACTCCTCTATGTATCTCACACTTTACATTAAATAGTTGGCAAATCCTGTTGGCTTTACGCTTAAAATAAATCCAGACTCTGACTTCTCACTGCCCCACTGCAGCTACCTTGTTCCCACCTGCTACCATCTCTCACTTGGATTTCTCTACAGTCTACTGTCAATGAGTAGTGAAATTCATCCTTTAAGGACCGCAGTCATGTTACTCCTGTGCTCAGAACTCTGCAAAGCCTTTCCATTTTTCTAAATCCAAAGCCCTTAGAATGGCCTACAGTTGTGCTGTTCATTTTGTTAGCCACTATTTATTGAGCACTTCAAATTGGTTAATCTGAATTGAATTTGTCAAATATACATTAGATTTTGAGGGCTTAGCATTAAAAAAAAAACATGTAAAATACTTTTTTCTGAGATGGAGTCTTGCTCTGTTGTCCAGGCTGGAGTGCAGTGGCATGATCTCGGCTCACTGTAACCTGTGCCTCCCAGGTTCAAGTGATTCTGTAGTCTCAGCCTCCCGAGGAGCTGGGATTACAGGCACATGCCACTGGGTCCGGGTAATGTTTGTATTTTCAGTAGAGACGAGGTTTTGCCCTGTTGACCAGGTTGGTCTTGAACTCCTGACCTCAGGTGATCCACCCGCCTCAGCATCCCATACTGCTGGGATTACAGGCGTGAGCCACCACACCCAGCCCAATTTTTTTACATTGATAATTTAATAATACTTTGGGGTACTAGTGATAAAATATTAACCTACTGTTTCTTTTTACCTTATATATTGTAGTTATTAGAAAATTTTAAATTGTACATGTGGCTTACATTATTCTTCTGTTGAGTAGCACTGGTGTACAAGTCTTCGATATCACCTTGTGCCTACCTTCTCCTACCCCCACCTCACCCAGCTGACCTCTCTGACCTCTTCTCCATCTATCCTCCCTCACACTCACTCTGCTGTAACCAGCTGGCCTTCTAGTTTCTTAAACACATTAAGAACACTCTTGCCTTAGAGTCTTTGCCCTAGAACGGTTTCTCGGTGTTTGCGTGGCTAACTTTCCCATATCTTTTCAACTCTTTGCTGAAATATCACCCCCTTTTTTTTTTTTTTTTGAGACGGAGTTTCGCTCTTGTTGCCCAGGCTGGAGTGCAATGGCGCGATCTCGGCTCACTGCAACCTCCGCCTCCTGGGTTCAGACGATTCTCCTGCCTCAGCCTCCTGAATAGCTGGGATTACAGGCGCCTGTCACAACGGCCAGGTAATTTTTGTATTTTTAATGCAGATGGGGTTTCAACATGTTGGCCAGGCTGGTCTCGAACTCCTGAGCTCGTGATCCTCCCACCTTGGCCTCCCAAAGTGCTGGGATTACAGGCATGAGCCACCATGCCTGGCCTCAAATATCACCCTTTTAATGAGGCTTGTCTTAACCACTATACTTAAAATTGCAAACCACTTTCCACTGATACAATCCCTTTTATCCTGCAGTGCCTCCATCCCCCAATTATTTTTATTGGTATTGTCTTCCCCCTCTAGACATAAGCCCTATGAGGATAGGGATTTTTATGTTTTATACACTGATGTACCTAAATGCTTCAAGCAGTGCTAGCACATGTTTCATTAGCGTATTTGTTGAATGAATGAATGAATAAATGGATCATCAGAAAAATGGCCCCTTTCATGTGCTGTAATGCATAATATTTGAGTCCAATTTCTGCTCTCATTTGTTCAAATTTTTTTCATTCAACAAATGTTTATTTAGAGTCTTCACTTGACAAACACTGTGCTAGGTGCTAGGTATACAATGCTGAACAAGCTATATACATTTCCTGCCCATGATGCTTACCATCTATTGAGGAGAAGGAATTAATTGGATAATTCTTTTCTTTTTATTTTTCTTTTCTTTTCTTTTCTTAGTGAGACGGGGTCTCACTATGTTGCCCAGGCTGGTCTTGAACTCCTGGGCTCAAATTATCCTCCCACCTCAGTCTTCTGAAGTGCTGGCATTATAGGCATGAGCGATCAACCCGCCTTGGCTTCCCAGTGTTGGGATTACATGCGTGAACCACTACACCCAGCCTTGGATAGTTATTTCTTTTTTTTTTTTTTGAGACGGAGTCTTGCTCTGTCTAGAGGCTAGAGGGCAGTGGCACGATCTCATCTCACTGCCAGCTCTGCCCTCCGGGTTCACGCCGTTCTCCTGCCTCAGCCTCCCGAGTAGCTGGGACTATAGGCGCCCGCCACCATGCCTGGCTAATTTTTTGTATTTTTAGTAGAGATGGGGTTTCACCGTGTTAGCCAGGATGGCCTTGATCTCCTGACCTCGTGATCCGCCCACCTCAGCCTCCCAAAGTGCTGGGATTACAGACATGAGCCACCGCGCCTGGCCAGTTATTTCTTTTTTTTTTCCTTTTGAGACGGAGTCTCACTCTGTTGCCCAGGCTGGAGTGCAGTGGCACGATCTTGGCCCACTGCAACCTCTGCTTCCCAGGTTCAAGTGATTTTCCTGCTTCAGCCTCCTGAGTAGCTGGGACTACAGGCACGTGTCACCACGCCCAGCTAACTTTTGTGCGTATATTTTGTTTTTTTTTCTGTGATGGAGTCTTCCTCTGTTGCCTAGGCTGGAGTGCAGTGGCTCAATCTTGGCTCACTGCAACCTCTGTCTCTGGGGTTCAAGCAGTTCCTGCCTCAGCCTCCCGAGTAGCTGGGATTACAGGAGCATGCCACCACACCCAGCTAATTTTTTTTGTGTTTTTAGTAGAGACGGGGTTTCACCATGTTGGCCAGGCTGGTCTTGAACGCCTTATCTTGTGATCCACCCTCCTCAACCTCCCAAAGTGCTGGGATTACAGGCATGAGCCACCATGCCCGACCTGGATAATTATTTCTTTAGTTAAAATTGTCCTAAGTGCTGTGAAGGAAAAGTATAAGATGTTATACAAATGTATATGAGAGACCTAATCTATTCAGGGGAGACTCTTCTGAAGAAATAATGTTAAGTAGAGTCCTTGAAAGATAACTGTATTACTGTGAACTAGTGGAGTGGAAAGCAATAGGGGAAAATGTCATAGATGGAAGATTATGAAAATTCTTAGGTGGTAAAGAACAGGGTCAAGTAACTGAAAGAAGATGAGTGTATTTGAAGCGTGGTGAACATGAGGGAGAGTGGTGCTAGAGGATGCTCACTAGATAGTTTAGTAGTAGCTCGTGGAGTACCTTGGTAAAAATTTCCTTTGTTCAAAGAGCCAAGTTTAGCCATCCAAGTATTTTAAGGATATGGTGAAATTTTCATTTTAAAATGATCCCTCTTACTAATATAGGTGGAAAAGAAATGGAGACGGCCAAGTGTAGAAGACAGAACAGTTTAGAGGCTGTGGCAGTAATCCAGGTGGTAGGTGATGGTGGCCTGGACTGTGATGGTTGTAGCAGAAAGGCAAGAATAGATGGATACGATTCCCTAGGGAGAGTGAGGATTATAGAGTCAGGTGAGAAGGCAGTATAGGACTGACCTCAAGGGAACTCTAACCTTTCACTATCAATTAAAAGAGATAAGAAAGGAGAGGGAGTTGTTTCTATCTCATTGCCACGGGGTGGGAGAGATTTTGAGAATGAGTGCTGGATCAGGGAGACTCAGTAGTTCAGGAAGTTCTGAGGGCTATTTTCTCTGAAGTAGCAAGTGAGGTTATATGCCAAGAATAAGGGGAAGAGAAATGTATTAATAAAGGAGATAAAATAATACAGCTAGACAAATTGACTACAAAAGGATTGAAAACATAGATATCATGATCTAACAGTGCTACTTAAATAGTGGTATTTGGTTTCTTTTGGTCTGTAGTGTTTGATTTCTGTTGAAAATTGTAGTTTCTGGTTGTCATGACTGATAGTAGTGGTTTTGCTTGCTTGCTTGCTTTTTGTTGTTTGTTTGTTTGTTTGTTTTTGAGACAGAGTTTCGCTCTTGTTGCCCAGGCTGGAGTGCAGTGGCGCGGCTCACTGCAACCTCCGCCATCCAGGTTCAAGCGATTCTTGTGCCTCAGCCTCTCAGGTAGCTGGGATTACAGGCATGCACCAGCACACTCAGCTAATTTTTTTTGCGTTTTTAGTAGAGACAGTTTCATCATCTTGGTCAGGCTGGTCTCAAACTCCTGACCTCAGGTGATCCACCCACCTCAGCCTCCCAAAGTGCTGGGATTACAGGTGTGAGCCACCGCACCCAGCCTGTTTTGTTTTTTTGAGACAGGGTTCCTGTCACCCAGGCTGGAGTGGAATAGTGAGATCAGAACTCACTGCAGCCTCAACTTTCCTGGCTCAAGTAATCCTGCCACCTCAAGCAATCCTCCCACCTCAGCTTCCTGAGTAGCTGGGACTACAGCTGTGCACCATCACACCTCGCTAATTTTTAAATTTTTTGTAGAGATGGGGTTCCACTCTATTGCCCAGGCTGGGCTCGAGCTCCTGGGCTCAAGGGTTCCTCCTGCCTTGGCCTCCCAAAGTGCTGGGATTACAGACATGAGCCACTGTGACTGGCCTTGATTTTTTAAAATAGCAGATTGCAATTGATATGTTCAAGAGATTTTTTTGTTTGTTTCCCCAAGAGAATTATTATTTTGGGATCTTCCAAGGTTGTTAGGTTCTTGTATAGTACAACTAGAATTGTTTGGAAGTGTTTGCCAAGCTTCGAATGGATAATTGCTTGTTCCTTCATTTATCATACGTGATTTTTCAAAGTGCTGGGATTCCATGCATGAGCCACCACACTCAGCAATAAAATCTTTATAAACTAATATGAAGTGATCTCTCAAATGTCTGCATGTACACACACCTTTATGAAAGGCACACATAAAATCTCATCTGCATCTCATGTATATATGTGTGTATGTTTGTGAAAATAGGCTCCAATACCTTTAGGTGAAAAAGCAAGATGGAGTAGTGATTAGAGTATGCTACCATTTTATAAAAGAGGAGGGAAATATATTGGTATCTATATGTTTATATATGTATATAGTGTTTCTAAAAAGACGCATAAGGTATTGCTAACATGGGAGAGAAGCTGGGGGCCAGGTGTAGGAGGAAGACTTTACTTTTGTAATCTTTAAATAAAAACATATTTCTAATATTTACACACGCAAAAGAATATAGTTAAGATAAAAAGAATAATAATAGCTTGAAATTCTAAATATTCACTATTAAGCTTAAAAAAATAGAACATTAACAATACCTTCAAAGACCTGTGTACCTTTTTCTTATTTCTCACAGATCCAGTGCCCCACTTTGTTCTTATCTTCAGAAGTACTTGGGCAACTGTGTTAATGTCTTATTTATTGTAAAAATGAACAAATAAATTAAGAAATTTTGGGATACATATGCATATTCCCTAATAATAGAACTAACATACTCTGATGAATATGAAATAGTTTAAGTTAAAAATAGATGAAAACCCCAGAGCCTTGAGAGGCTGAGGAGGGAGGCCCACTTGAACCCAGGAGTTCAAGGTTATAGTGAGCTGTGTTCATGCCACTGTACTCCAGCCTGGGTGACAGAGTGAAAGCCTGTCTTTAAAAGAAAAAAAAAAAGATAAGATAGTTCAAATATTAGATGTATTTACCTGCTTTTAGTTTCAAGAACTGTGGTTTCTATTATTACACTTTTTTTTTTTTTTTTTTGAGATGGAGTATCACCCTGTCGCCCAGGCTGGAGTGCGGTGGCGCTATATCAGCTTACTGCAACCTCCGCCTCCTGGGTTCAAACAATTCTCCTGCCTTAGCCTCCCAAGTAGCTGGGACTACAGGTTCGTGCCACCATGCCTGGCTAATCTTTTGTATTTTTAGTAGAGATGGGGTTTCACCGTGTTAGCAAGGATGGTCTCGATCTCCTAACCTCGTGATTCACCCGCCTCAGCCTCCTAAAGTGCTGGGATTACAGGCATGAGCCACCGTGCCTGGTTATTATTACACTTTTAAAAGAAGGATTAAAAATCACAAAATATTGAATGTTTTCATTTTGAAAGTACTGATTTTTAAAATTAAAAAATTATGAATATAGTGATTATTTAATGTTAATATTTTACATGTTTTTCCTTTCAAGCCTTGATACATCATCAAAGGCATAGCCTTTCCAAGATGGTTTATCAGACATCACTTTGTTCTTGTTCTGTAAACATCCGAGTGCCCAACAGACATTTTGCTGCTGCTACAAAGTAAGTATTTTTTTTTAGTTATTATTTCATTTGTTGTCATTTAAATTTTTTTTAAAAAGCATGTTTAGTTCCATAAAGATTTACCAGGACATATAGTTGTAAAAGTTTATTATTTCTGCTTCATCGACCTTATAGTCCTGAAGGAAAGATAAGACATAATAATACTTAACATTTATTGAACACTGATGTTCAATAACTAACTTATTCCCAACAGCAACCTTATGAGGAAGCTATTGTTATTATGCACATTTTACAGAGAAGAAAATCGAGGCACTGGTAGGTTATATAACTAGCCCAAGGTCAGAGAGCTACTAAATTTTAGAGCTAGGGTTTGAATCCATGGAGTTTATTCCAGAACCAAAGCTTTTTCCAGTATGCTTTCACTGCCTTTTTAGAACAGAACCCACTGTTGCAATTAATGAATTTTAATTAAGGTGTTCTCTCTGTCTCTATTTCTTTCTGTTCTTTAAATTACATTTTTTCCTTTTAGGCACTTTTTATACATCATGTATTAGAGGATTATCCGTACTATGATTACATAGTAAGATTTGAGATTTGCATAGTATATATATTGGGTATAAATTTATATTATTTTGGCTGGGTATGGTGGCTTATGTCTATAATCCCAGCACTTTGGTAGGCCAAGGCAGGCAGATCACTTGAGGTCAGGAGTTTGAGACCAGCCTAGCCAACGTGGTGAAACCCCGTGTCTACTAAAAATACAAAATTAGCGGGCACTGTGGCTCACGCCTGTGATCCCGGCACTTTAGGAGGCCGAGGCGGGTGGATCACGAAGTTGGCAGTTCAAGACCAGCCTGGCCAAGGTGGTGAAACCCTATCTCTGCTGAAACTACAAAAATTGGCCGGGTGTAGGGGCAGGCACCTGTAATCCCAGCCACTCGGGAGGCTGAGGTGGGAGAATCGCTTGAACCTGGGCAGCAGAGGTTGCAGTGAGCCGAGATCGCACCATTGTGCTCCAGCCTGGGCGACAGAGTGAGACCCCGTCTCAAAACAAAAAACAAAACAAAATTAGCTGGACATAGTGGTGTGTGCCTGTAATCCCTGCTACTTGGGAGGCTGAGATAGGAGAATCACTTGAACCTGGGAGGCAGAGGTTGCAGTGAGCTGAGATTGCGCCACTACACTCTAGCCTGGGCAACAGAGGAGACTCTGTCTCAAAAATAAAATAAGATAAGATATATGTAAAGGGATGAAATCTGTTCTCTCAACTTTGTATTTCCAAGAGCAGGATCTGGTTTCTTGCCAAAAAGCTCTAGGATAATAATAGTTAAAATTTATAGAATGCTTCCTTTGTGCTAGGCACTATACAAAGCACATAGTATATATTAGTTCTCTTAAATTTCACAACACTCTGTGAAGCATAGATACTATTGTAAGTGTTTTACAGATGAAGGAATGGAAGTCCAGAGGTTAAGTAATACGTTCAAAGTTACACAACTAGAATGTGTTGGAGGAAGGATTTCAGCCTAAATTTTCTGACTTTAGAACTATCACACTCTTCATGGTTAGTATATAATAATATAATCATTGGCTCTGGAGGATAGGGTCTGCAAAGCAAATAGAGTCCCAGCTACAAAAATCTTACTTTATGATGAAATTTGCTAGAATACAGTCCTTAGGTTATGGGATACCCAAAATGAAAACTAAAGGGTGGAAAGTTTTTGCTGACTGTAAATTTTCACTTAATATATTCTTATTTCTGTAAACTTAATTTAATATCAGACAACTGTGCCTCAGTTGCCTCTTACTTAGCATACTTTGTTGAGCATCTGCTGTAGGCCTGGCACTGTGCAAAATGATGATATGAAGATGAACAAGGCACACATTCCATTCCTCTGTCTTTGAGATTTTCACAGTGAACTGACAGCAACATAAACAATTGCTTTTTGTTTTAAATGAATTAATTAAAATGAGTTAGTTAACTCTGTGAGTAGATAAAAGATAATTCATGGTAAAAGATAAAAGATATTCATGGTAAGCATAGTATTTAGTGAAAAGTTGGTCTTCTTCCCACCCCATCCTTTAGCCCTTTGTAATCGTCTGTGCATATGTAAGTACATGAGTATATTATTTGTTTTTTACATAAATGGTAGTGTACTATATACCCTGTTTTGCATATTGCCTGCTTTTTTTTTTTTTGAGATGGATTCTCGCACTGTCACCTGGGCTGGAGTGCGGTGCTGCGATCTTGGCTGACTGCAACTTCCACCTCCCGGGTTCAAATGATTCTCCTGCCTCAGCCTCCTAAGTAGGCGCCTGCCACCACGCCCAGCTAATTTTTTGTATTTTTAGTAGAGACGGGGTTTCACTCTGTTGGCCAGGCTGGTCTCAAACTCCTGACCTTGTGATCTGCCCGCCTTGGCCTCCCAAAGTGCTGGGATTACAGGTGTGAGCCACCGCACCCGGACTGCCTGCATTTAAGTTAACAATATATCTTGGAAATAGTTTCATATGGAGCTGTCTAGTCATTTTAACTGCATTTCATTGTGTGAAATGTAGTAGTGCATAATTTATGTAACTATTCTCCTATTGAGGCACATTTTTCTTTCCATTCTTTTTCTATTACAAGTGATCCTGCAAGTGAATAATCATGCATATAGATCCTGTCAAATATAATGAATATGTTTGTAGCATAAACTCTGAGAAATAGAATTGTTGGGTCAAAAGATGTGTGCATTTATAATTTTGATAGGTAATACCAAATTGCCTTCATAGAAATCTTGCCAGTATTTTTACCAGCAAGTATTATTACAATGCCAATTTTCCCATGTATAGTATAGTCAAATTTTTTCATCTTTGACAATTTGATAGGTAATAAATAGCATTATTATATTTATATTTCTTTTATTATTGAGGTTGTATACCTCTTCATATGTTTAAGAGCCACTTATATTTTCTTTTCTTTTTTTTTTTTTGAGGTGAAGTTTTGCTCTTGTCGCCCAGGCTGGAGTGCAATGGTGCAATCTCAGCTCACTGCAACCTCCGCCTCCCAGGTTCAAGCGATTTCTCCTGCCTCAGCCTCCCGAGTAGCTGGGATTACAGGCACACGCCACAACGCCCGGCTAATTTTTTTTTTTGTATTTTTAGTAGAGATGGGGTTTCACCATGTTGGTCAGGCTGGTCTTGAACTCCTGACCTCAGGTGATCCACCTGCCTTGGCCTCCCAAAGTGCTGGGATTACAGGCGTGAGCCACCGTGCCTGGCCCATTTATGTTTTCTTTACTGTGAATTTTCTGTTCATGTCCTATTCTCATTTTTTGTTGTTATTGATATGTAGAAGCTTCTCTATATATTGTTATATACAAATATGATATTCGTATATTATGAATTAACACGTCTGTGATACAACTTCTGATTAGTATGACTGTTTTAACTGTCATATTAGAGGATTGGATCAAGTGCTATGCGATCACAGATGAAATGTCAATTCTATCTGGGTAAGAGTAGGGCAAGAAGTATTTGAGCTAGGTCTTGAAAGATAGAATTTTGCAGGGGGCTGGGTGTGGTGGCCCATGCTTGTAATCCCAGCACTTTGGGAGGCCAAGGTGGGTGGACCACTTGAGGTCAGGAGTTTGAGACCAGCTTGGTGAAACCCTATCTCTACTAAAAATACCAAAAAATTAGCTGGGCTTGGTGGTGCATGCCTGTAATCCTGGCTACTCAGGAGACTGAGGCACAAGCATTGCTTGAACCTGGGAGGTGGAGGTTGCAGTGAGCCAAGATCGTGCCACTGCCCTCCAGCCTGGGCAACAGATTGAGACTCTGCCAAAAAAAAAAAAAAAAAAAAAAAGAATTTTGCAGGGGAATTGGTTGAAAGGTATTTCGGTAGTGCAGAGACATGAAAGTGAATGATACAGATACAAACATAACTAATTTGGTTTGAATATAAGATGAATACGGAGGTGGCAGAAATCTAACAAGAAAGGAGGCTTCCTTTGAGTGTGAATAGTGCCTGGATTCTTTTTATTGTTAAGTTGCTGGAGTACCGCTTGTACCAGTTTATATCCCCACTTAGTAATTAGTGAGTAGTGCCAGTTTTCCACATGCCTAACAACCTTGGATACCATCGATCTTCATTTGCGTTTCTTCACTGTATTTATTTATTTATTTATTTGAGATGGAGTCTTGCTCTGTTGCCCAGGTTGGAGTGCAGTGGCATGATCTCAGCTCATTGTAGCCTCCACCTCCCAGGTTCAGGCGATTCTCTTGCCTCAGCCTCCCAAGTAGCTGGGATTACAGGCATGCACCACCACACCTTGCTAATTTTTGTAGTTTTGGCAGAGATGGGGTTTCACCATGTTGGCCAGGCTGGTCTCAGACTGCTGACCTCAAGTGATCTGCCCGCCTCAGCCTCCCAAAGTGCTGGGATTACAGGTGTGAGCCACCATGCCCAGCCTCTTTACTGTATTTCTGGCTTACGCCTTTTGCCTGTTTTTCTGTTGGGCTTCGTCTTTTTCTCTCTGCTCTGTAAACATAGTTATTTATTAGGGATACTAATTATTTCAAGAATATTTTATCTTTAAATATTGTTTTCCTTTATACCCTAGAAATGTTTCATTTGTGTCTACCCCAAGTTCTATTCCAGTATGGTTTTAAATGTGCTTTTCAAAAACCTAGAGAGCATAGAACAAGAAATATGCCTACTCTTAAAAAACCATGAAAATTTATAAGCAGATGGTTTTTTTCATGTCTGACAATGAGAGTTACTTAGTAGTTTGATGAGAATCATAGTATTCATAATTTTAGTTGTAGTTTTTATTGTTTAATGTATTGACTTTATAATACACTAAAAAATATTTTTTTCATGGCTAGATTTTGTTTTTTATCAGGATCCGAATGGAGTAGAGGGGCACCTGCTAGCTTCTCTTGTCTGTCCTTTTGGCTCTCCCCTCTACCCTGGTTGTGCAAGCATATATCCTCTATTTGCCAGTAGCAGATCCTGATTTTTAAAAAGGCCATTAGGTTGAGTCTGGTTTTGTTTCTCTCTTGACCGTGGGTTTTTTCTTTTTCTTTACTCTTCTTTATTTATTTATTTATTTTTGAGTGGAGTTTTGCTCTTTTTGCCCAGGCTGGAATGCAATGGCGTGATCTTGGCTTACTGCAACCTCCGCTTCCCAGGTTCAAGTGATTCTCCTGCCTCAGCCTCCCGAGTAACAGGGATTACAGGCGCGCACCACCACGCCCAGCTAATTTTGTATTTTTAGTAGAGACGGGGTTTCACCCTGTTGGCCAGTCTGGTCTCGAACTCCTGACCTCAGGTGATCCGCCTGCCTTGGCCTCCCAAAGTGCTGGGATTACAGGCGTGAGCCACCACACCTGGCCTGACAATGGGTTTTTTTCTTGCTTATGTCAGATATCTGAATGCGAGATATGTTGTGTAGGGACTGAAGTAAATAATATTTACGCCTGCAAACAGGCATGGCCCTTCATCTGTCAGAGCATTGAGTCAATCTTGTCAGGAGTTGAGCTAGGTTTTGGTTTTGTTGTTGCCATGGTTACCATCAGCTTCAAATTTCTGTAGTTACCTTGTTCTTAGGGTGGGGGCTGGGTTGCTGGAGGGTTTTTCTCAGCGTTCCTGTTCATGCTCAATTTTCTGCATTCCCTGTGCAGCTGTGTCTCAGTGGCAGTGATGGGGTGGGGTGGGGTGGATCACTGTTTTGCACTCTTCCCTAGCAGTAGACTTCTATTCCTGGTGATGGGTGTTGGGAGGGATTTTTTTTTTTTTTTTTTTTTTAAATAAATGCAGCCCTAGTCTTAAGTAGGCCCAGTGCAGCTGGACCTTGGGGTTGGGGTTTTCTCAGCATTTCTGTTCCTTCTCTTCATGGCACCACTTATCTGTTGCATGTCTTATGGGGAAGTTTCCTAGCCCTTCCCTAGCTGGATTGGTACAGGATACTGGGCTCTGGACTATTTCCTGCCCTGCTCCCAGTGGGTAGAAGTGTTGTAGGTTTTTATCTTCTTTCTCCCTTCCACCATTAGACACAGTGCGTGTTTACCTGTGCCTTTTCCTGTGTGCCTGCAACTGGCTGGGGGGTGGGGGGACGGCGCGCTTCTAATCTTCTGCTTTGCTCCAGTCTTTCCTGGGAGCACCTGGTGGGAGGTATGTGGAAAATGGCCTGTGAATTGAGTGTGAACTCCCCGTATGCCTGGGTCTCCCAAGAGGTTTATACTGTCACACTAGCCCTAAAATTGTAGCTGGTTGTTTCTTACCTGCTTGCCTTTCTCTCGTGCTCTGGCGCAAGGGAGACTGTGGTGGGAACTGGAGTGTGGGACTGACTGTCCTTGGATTTCAGGTTATTTGCGTTCAGTCTCGCTCCGTCATGGGTTCAAGAAAAGTTGTGATTTTTATCGAGCTCTTTCTCGTTGTTAATGGTCTTTCCAGCTTTTACATTTTAAGTGGAAACAGAACTTCTGCATTTAGTTTAAAAGGTAATGAGTAAACCAGCATCAGAGATGTTAGTGAATTTCTTTATGTGATTACACTAAGAAATAAGAATTCCAAATATTTCCATTCCATTAATATGCCCTAGGCATTTTCTCTTTAGTTCTGTTTAGTTCGTTTTAGTTTTACAGAGGTTGTACGAATTTCCCCCCACTAATGTCCCAATGTAAAGGATTCTTCAGCCTTGGAAAGACTTGGATTGGTCTCTTGGGGGTCACAGATTTTCAAAGGCCTTGAAGTGAACTTTATTATATCTCTGATTTTTAAAAATCTTATTTTAGGCCAGGTGCAGTGGCTCATGTCTGTAATCCTAGCACTTTGGGAGGCCGAGGCGGGCAGATCACAAGGTCTGGAGTTCGAGACCATCCTGGCCAACATGGTGAAACCTTGTCTCTACTAAAAATAGAAAAAATGAGCTGGTCATGGTGGCAGGCACCTGTAGTCCCAGCTACTCGGGAGGCTGAGGCAGGAGAACCGCTTGAACCTGGGAGGCGGACGTTGCAGTGAGCCCAGATCGCACCACTGCACTCCAGTCTGGCAACAGAGCGAGACTCTGTCTTAAAAACAAAAAAAATCATATTTTATTGGGTATGACCATGGAAATCATGTTTTTGGAGTTAGGAGACAGATGAGACAGGGGAAAAGTTATTGCTTTTGTACAGTCTCTTATTACTCGTTTAATCTGTGTGGTTTAGTTACCCAGGTAACTGCAGCTAAGTTCTGTTCTCTTTGATTCAGACTGCCAGGTGTTTGTCCTCTACCTTCCCAAAAATCTTTCTAGTATGATTTATTGTATTCTCTGAGAATCACAGTATTTAAGGGTTCCTGATAGAGCTTTATATAATTGCATGAACAACAAAGTTCTTCTGAATGTGATTCTTATGAATAAAGGTAGCTATTTTTTGGAAGGCCATGGAAAACAGGTGGCAGGTCTGTTAGATTAATTATTTGGAAGGAATTTGTTAAATTGCAGTTCTTTTTTTAAGAATGCATTTTCCTGAGAGTCCTATTTGATCAGTATTATAAAGTTGTTATACTTTTTTTGTGTTTATAAATATTTTCACTCAACCACTTTAAATATTTTGTGAAACAAGGTCCAAAGTATAAATAAATTGCAATATACCCAACTCAGACTCTTTATGTATCAGACTTTCATTGAATTTTGAAAATACTTATTAATTTAAAAAGTCATATTTCAGCCTTGGGGAATATCAGATTAATTGAAAATTAATTGCATAGGTTCCACTATGATTGAAAATTTAGTGGCGAATTCTGCATTTATGTAAAGTAAGCCTGGAGGCTACAGCTAGAACATTTTGTTTATTTTAAATAGGAGAATTTATTCCTAAAACAGGCTCTCCAAAATCCTTCTGTTGGCTTCTCTGCTGCTTTGCTAAATATAAAGTAAAAATATGGTTGCTCCAGTTTGGAAGGTTTCAGGATTTTGTGGAGTACTTCCACGGTAGCTGTTGAGATGTGTTGTATGCATCCACTTGGGCACTTGCTTAGACTTGTCATCAGTCCAGAAGGACACCTGTGCCCCATTGAAAATGAGCATTGTCATTATCTAATATTCTGTTGAATTGCTCATTAGCTGGGAGGGTACTATTATTAGTGGTGGTAGTAAGGATTTACCGAGTACTAAAAGTGAGAATGGAATTATACGTTGAATTGGTTTTTGAGGTCTTTTTTAAAAAACTGTTTTATTGTCATCCATTTCTTTCACATCAGTTTTATAGGACTTCATATTCATTTTCTTCCATAACAAATTGCCATCTCTGCCATAACAAATTACCACAAACTTTGAGGCTTAAAACTATACAAGTTTTTCATTTCACAGTTCAGTAGGTGAGTAGTCTGACATGGATCTCACTGGGCTAAAATCAAGGTATTGGCAGTTTTTTTTCTGGAGGCTCTAGGGGATAATCCATTTCCTTGCAATCCCCAGCTTCAAGAGGCCACCCACATTCTTTAGCTCATGGCCCTCATCCTTCATCTTCAAAGCAATGGCTGGTTGCTTGAATTTCTTCAGTGTCATTTTCCCATATCTGTGTGATGCAGTTAGGAAGGGGAAAAGAATCTCACTTTTAAGGATGCATGTGATTAGATTGGGCCCACGTAGATAATCTAGGATAACTCTCCATCTCAAGGTCTTTAACCTTATCTCGTCTGCAAGGTCTTTTTTTTTTTTTTTTGCCATGTAAGGTAATATATTCACAAGATTTGGGAATTAAGATATGGGTCTCTTTGAGGTGTTATTATTCTGACTACCACAGAACCGGAACATCTTTCCAGAATACTATTACACTAATTTAAAACTTTTATGGTTAGAAGAGTACAGACATGATCTGAATTAATGCTGAGAAAATTACATCACCTCTAGTTCTTTTTATCTTCAAATTCTTATCTGCCATTACCTGGTAAATATATTTTCTTAGATATTGTGTAAGCACCTTGTTAGCTTTTGCTATGTAACAAACCACTCTACAATTATTTATCATTGCCCACATATCTATGGGTCAGCTGACATAGGCTGGGTTTGACGGATATCTCTGATGACCTTGGCTGGACTTGTAGTGCATCTGTAAGTTTGCAGGTAAGCTGAGAATCATCTCATGTAGCCTGGGGCTCTGTGGAGGCAGCTCTGTTCCACATGTTTCTCATCCTTCTACCTTTGAGCTAGCCTAGGCATGTTCTTCTAATGAAAAGGCAGAAATGCAAACATGAAAGTAGAAACATGTGAAACTTCTTTTGGCCTAAGCATAGAGCAGGGAAACTGTCATCTTTGCTTTATTCTGTCAGCCAAAAGTAGTCACATGGACAAATAAAGGGGCTGGGAAATATACTCCTCTTTAGTGGGAGGAACAGCAAAGTCATTTAGCAAAGGGCTTGAATGGAAAGGAGGTAAAGAATTGGGACCAATGATACAATTGACCCATACTCAAACTTCGTATCCCCCAAACTTGAACTAATCTCTGTGACTGCCTCCCTCACCAGAAACCTGTTTTGCCCTCTTTATTTCTGATCTCAGTTAATGATTCTATTCTATGCCTAGTCACCCAAGCTAGATACCTAGGAAGTATTTTGGAGTCTTTATTCTCTCCTTTTCCCATCTTCAATATTTACTTTTTTTTTTTTTTTTTTTTTTTGAGACAGGGTCTCACTCTGTCACCTACCTGGAGTGCACTGACATAATCAGCTCACTGCAGTCTCAGACTCCTGAGCTCAAGTGATCCTTCCAAATCAGCCTCCTAAGTAGCTGGGACCACAGGTGTGTACCACCATGCCCAGCTAATTTTTTTGATTTGGTAGAGGCAGGGTCTTGCTATATTGCCCAGGCTGGTCTTGAACTCCTGGCCTCAAACAGTCCTCCTGCCTTGGCCTCCCAAAGTGCTGGAATTGCAGGCGTGAGCCCTCGTGCTTGGCCCAGTATTTAGCTTGACAAGTATTCTCTAATCTGCCATCTTTTCCAGTCTTATTACTGTTGCTACTCTGGTTCAGGTTCTCATATCTCTGAGAAGAAAGGGCGGGAACAGACTCTTAATTGTTTTCAATCCTACTTCCTTCAGGTCTATCTCTTATATTGCAGCCAGAATACCTTGCCTAAAATACAGATGTTACTCCTGTTTACTGACTTCTTATTGCCTCTAGAGGATGCCCCCCTATGCTCTGTCTTTTCTAACCTCATCTTCCACTCTTGCCTGCCTTCTCTTTTACCGTTTTAGTTCAGAAGTCAGCAAACTTTGGCGAGTCAGCCAATCTTGTTTACCGACTATATTTGCACTACAGTGGCAGCGTTGAGTCATTGCAGCAGAGAACATATGGCTCACAAAGCTAAAACATTTACTATCTGGTCCTTTACAGAAAAAGTTTGCCAACTCTGCTCTAGTCATGTAGAACTTATAATAGCTTCCTTCTTATACCATTTTATTTTGTGCCTCAGTACTTTTTATTATGTTATTTCTTTACCTGGCTAACTCTATTATTTTTTAAATAACGGCTTTATTAAGGTATCATATAATTACATATCACACAATTCACCCATTTAAAGTGTACAGTTCATTGGTTGTTAGTATACTCACAGTTGTGCAGCCATCACTGTAATCAGTTTTAGAGCATTTTCATTGCTTTCCCAGAGAACCCCATGCCCATGAGCATTCACTTCTTGTTCCCCTAACCTCCTCTTCTAGCACTAGACAACCACCAGATCTACTTTTTAGTCTCTTAGGTTTGCTCATTCTTGATATTTGGTATAAATGGAATAATATGTGGGCTTTTGTGACTGGCTTCTTTCACTTAGCTTAATGTTTTTAGGGTTCATGCGTGTTGTAGCATTGATCAATATTTCATTCTTTTATTAATTGTTGATTAATATTCCATTATATGGACATACCACATTTTATGTATCCATTCATCAGTTGATAGACATTTGGGTTGTTTCTACTTTTTGGCTGTTATGAATAATGCTGCTAAGAACATTTGTGTACTAGATTTTGTGTCATATGTTTTCACTTCTTTGGGGTGCTAACACTTCCTTATCCATTAAGAATTGACTTTGAGGTCATTTCCTCTATAACTTTTCCCTAGCCTCCTAGGCTGGATTGAATGTCTTTTCTGTCAGGCTCTGATGATGCTCTTGTATTACTACATTATATTGAAATGACCTGTTAGTATGTCTTTCTGATCTACTCCTCTGTAAGTTTCTGGAGAGCAGCATCAGTGCGATAATTCAACTTATTCATGACTTCAGACATTGGAAAAGTTCACTTCATGTTTGTTGAATTAGAAAAACTGTAAAGCAGTCTATGCTTTTGAATTAAAATATAATTCATCCTTTGTTTTTTTTTCTCTTATGTACACTGGCTTTTTTTTAAAAAAAATCTCTTAGAATATATATTGATATAACTCAACTTTATTTTCTTTTAAGGTCTGCAAAGAAAACAAAAAAAGGTGCTAAAGAAAAAACACCAGATGAGAAAAAAGATGAAATAGAAAAAATAAAAGCATATCCCTATATGGAAGGCGAACCTGAGGATGATGTCTATTTAAAACGCTTATACCCGAGACAGATATATGAGGTGGAGAAAGCTGTTCACTTACTTAAGAAATTTCAAATTCTTGACTTTACTAGTCCAAAGCAAAGTGTTTATCTTGATTTGACACTGGATATGGCACTGGGAAAGAAGGTATGTAGAGTCCATTAAAATAAGTTTACCTGTGAACAGTGGCTGTATGAATTGGTGTTTCTTTATTTTATTTTGTTGTTATTATTATTTTTGAGACAGGATCTTCTTGCCGTGTTGCCCAGGCTGGAGTGTGGTGGTATGATCTCAGCTCACTGCAGACTCCACCTCCCGGGCTCAGGTGATCCTGCCACCTCAGCTTCCTGAGTAGCTGGGACTACAGGTGTGTTCTACCATGCCCAGCTAATTTTTGTACTTTTAGTACAGATGAGGTTTCCCCATTTTGTCCAGGCTGGTTTTGAACTCTGGGGCTCAAGCACTCTGCGCTCCTTGGCCTCCCAAAGTGCTGGGATTACATGCATCAGCCACTGTGCCTGGCCTCTTAATTTTAAAAATTATTGCCTCTCATAATTTTTAGAAAACTTCATGCTCTTTCTGTACTTTAGCATGAAAAATATGTTTGTTCATTTAAAAATTTTCCAAATATAAAATTTGTTGAAAACAGTCTAGAGAGTTAACATAGATTTCCTATTTCCTCTAAGAGAGTCACTAGTATAAATTTCAACAAAAGTAGTGTTAAAATTAACTGAGGTATCACTGTAACTTTGAAAAATGACTTAAACTGCCTAGGTGGCATGTTTCTTCTCTGTAAATGAGGGCTCTGGATTAGCTCAGTGTCCTTCAGATGTGTTCCTTGGGGTCCTGGTTTGAGACTAAGCTTTCATAGGTGGGATTCCAAGCTCCTCACTCTTGCTTCAACCAAAGCTTCTGTGCTTTATTTGTTTATATATTGGAATTCAACAGAATACTATTGATTATAAAACTCTAAATTAGAAGCAGGAAAGACACTAGCTTAGTATTAAGGTCTATTATATAGCCCTAAATCCCTAAATTTGATAAGCTTCTTGCTTAAGAGTTCTAATTTTTTTAGAAATGATTTTAATTTTTATTCTAAAGATGTCTCTTTTTTTTAACAAACTAGAACATATACGTGTTTTAATATAATTTAACAAGCTCAACAACGGCAATACTAGAGCACCTAGGAGGAGGCAGTACAATGCAGTGCTTAAGAGCACAGGCTCTGGAGTCCGCCTACAGTACAGACCGGAAACCTGCTTCATTGCTTTTTGAGTTTGGGCTTCTTTACTTCATGACTTTGGGTTTAATGCTTAACCTCTTCAAATCTCAGTTTTTTCATCTCTTTCTAAAAGGGAATAAAAAGTTGTCGAGGATTAAACGAGATAATGCCTGTAAGGGACTTAGTATATGCTTAATAATAATAGTCAACATTTACTGAAAAATTTTCTGTATACCAGATACAATGCTAAATGCTTTGCATGCGTTTTCTCATTTAATTCTATAATAATCTCAGAAGAGGAAGCTGAGGCATCGAAAGTGAAATAACTTGCTGAAGGTCATAGAATAGAGGGCAGAGGTAAGATTTGAAGTGAGGTCTGTCTCATTTCTGTGTTCTCATTTATTAGAAACAGTTTATAATAGCCACGTTACAATTTTTTATTTTGTATCAGAGTGTTACTGTTCTTTTAGTTTGAAAATTTTGTACTGTTCAAGATGATCACTTTCTCAGTCAACCATTAGTGTAGTTCATAATGATGTTTTGTAGCACCACAGGCTTCATTTCATACATGGAAGCTACTTGTAAACTAGTGACATTGAGAAGATAACTATTGCCTTCCTAAGGCTTTTTTGTTGTTGTTCTTCATAGAGTGCTTATACAACAAACCAGTATTCTGCAGGGGATGCTATTATTGTGACTGCTTACCATTGAGAAATTTGCTGAAACCAGTTGTGACATGTTAATGGCAAAGGAATGCCAGTCCATAAAACTAAGCTGTATGGCTGATATAAAGTATACTTAAGAATTTGTCCCTCCAGGCCGGGCGGAGTGGCTCACGCCTGTAATCCCAACACTTTGGAAGGCGGAGGTGGGCGGATCATGAGGTCAGGAGATCAAGACCATCCTGCCTAACACGGTGAAACCCCGTCTCTACTAAAAATACAAAAAAAAATTTAGCTGGGCGTGGTGGCAGGCACCTATAGTCCCAGCTACTTGGGAGGCTGAGGCAGGAGAATGGCGTGAACTTGGGAGGCAGAGCTTGCAGTGAGCCGAGATCGCACCACTGCACTCCAGCCTGGGCGACAGAGCAAGACTCCATCTCAAAAAAAAAAAAAAAAAAAAAAGAATTTGTCTCTCCTTGTCTATAAAGAAATCCCGAGGAGGATGTTTCTACTCAAAATAAGGTTTTTCTAAAAATATTGATCCTTCAATCAGTTTTATTAGGGGAACAACCACCTTTTCTTCCAAACCTTAAGGCTGCAACAAAACTTTGGAGGGCCTAGAACTTGTTTCTCTGTAAAATCTCCCTGAGAGATCTAGGCCTCAGGCCTCAATAGTTCCTGGTCAAAATGACTAGACAGATTAGTTTAGTGGTCCTGTAAAATCTCCACCTGTATTAGCGTGCCTCAAATGCATGCCATTGTTTATTTAGGATTTTCCAATTGACTTTCTAAATAAATCTGAAAGTGGTGATGGTCTAGGTTGTTTCAAAAATAGAGTCACTCAGAAGATCCCTTTAGGCTCGACATTTTGTCTTGGGTTTAGGGTTTACAATTCCTGATAGTTTAGAGCCAATGATGGCAATTGGGGGTGACCTACTGGGCAGATCAGCTGGATATTGTCTATTGTTCAGCATGTACAGCTGTAGTCATGTCTCCCTGATGGTGTCAGAAGATTACATGGGTTTAAAACAAATGTAATTGAAGATAGCAAACATTTATTATACATCAGATGGAAAGCATTGTACTAGTGCTGGGGAAGATGTTGATATGCAAACACATTTCATAATATTTGAGAGACTGTGATGAATGATGTAGAGATAGAAGCCAAGTGGCATGGGATTATGAAGCTGGAAAAAGAGATTTTAGTTTTTTATTCTCAAAAAAATATAATCTTGAAAAAGTTTCTTGAAAAAAATATAATCTGTTGTGCTTTAAATTGTAATCGATGAATAGTAATTCATGAATAGTAATCAATGAATAGTTCTGAATTAATGGAAGAACATAGAGTAGAATCAGAACACTGAAAACAAAACATGTCCATTCTTGTTTTATATAGAGTGTGTGAAATAGAAAAGATTAACTTTACATAATTATTTTTCCTTGTCATGTGTTTAGAAAAACGTGGAGCCATTTACCAGTGTTCTTAGTTTGCCATACCCATTTGCTTCCGAAATCAATAAAGTTGCTGTATTTACAGAGGTGAGTAACTTCCATCAACTATTTATATCATTTAATTTTTTTTTTTGAGACGGAGTCCCACTCTGTCACCAGTCTGGAGTGCAGTGGCGCAACCTCGGCTCACTGCAACCTCCGCCTCCCAGGTTCAAGCGATTCTCCTGCCTCAGCCTCCCAAGTAGCTGGGACTACAGGTGTGCACCACCACGCCCAGCTAATTTTTGTATTTTTAGTAGAGACAGGGTTTCACCATGTTGGCCAGGGTAGTCTTGATCTCTTGACCTTGTGATCCGCCCGCCTCGGCCTCCCAAAGTGCTGGGATTACAGGTGTGAGCCACCACGTCCGGCCTCATCATTTAATTTTTTTTAGAGATCACAGATTAATCATTAATGATTAACCAATCATTAGCACCCGGAATAAATGGAGTTAGAGAAAATCCTAGCATTCACCTAGTCTTATTTTCCCCATTTGGAGCTCAAAACATTTAGATGATTTATTTGAGGTTATATTATTAGCTTGAGAAAGAGCTAAATTAGAACATTAGTTTCATCATTACTAGAATGCTACATTGTGTTTCTCACAAGAAACTGAAAAGTGGAATTTATCAATTTATCCTATTAACTGCTGCTTTCTGTTCAAACTTCTCTCCCCAGACAACAAGATTATTTTAAAGCAATGGAACCATTTAGTACTGTGGTGCCTTAGAAACCACAACTTTCAAAAGTATCTAGTCTTTATAAAACTGTCCTAAATAAATGTTTGTTTATAATGTGTTTATGATTTTTTTTTAATCATCCACAAACTATAATGGTTCTGAATGTAATATCCCTGATGCATTTAATTGAAAATTCATGCATTCAGTTCTTTTTTGAGACAGGGTCTTGGTCTGTTGTCCAGGCTGGAGTACAGTGGCGCAGTCATACTCACTATAGCCTCGGACTCCTGGGCTCAAGCGATTCTCCTGCCTCAGCCTACTGAGTAGCTGGAACTGCGGGTGCTAGCCACTAATATGGCAGGCTAATTTTTTTTTTTTTTCTTTGAGACGGAGTCTTGCTCTTGTTGCCCAGGCTGGAATGCAATGGCGCGATCTTGGCTTACCGCAACCTCTGCCTCCTGGGTTCAAGCGATTCTCTTGCCTCAGCCTCCCGAGTAGCTGCGATTACAGGCAGGCACCACCACACCTGGCTAATTTACTATTTTTAGTAGAGATGGGGTTTCTCCACGTTGGTCAGGCTGGTCTCGAGCTCCTGACCTTAGGTGACTGCCTGCCTTGGCCTCTCAAAGTGCTGAGATTACAGGCGTGAGCCACCATACCCAGCCTGGCAGGCTAATTTTTAATATTTTTTTGTAGAGATCGGGGATCTCACTTTGTTGCCCAGGCTGGTCTAGAACTCCTGGCTTCAAGTGATCCTCTTGACTCAGCCTGCCAAAATGTTGGGATTACAGGTGTAACTCACTGCACCTGGTTTGCATTTTCTTTTTTTTTTTTTGAGATGGAGTCTCACTCTGCCACCCAGGCTGGAGTGCAGTGGTGTGATCTCAGCTTACTGCATCCTCCCCCTCCTGGGTTCAAGGATTCTTCTGCCTCAGCCTCCTGAGTAGCTGGGACTTACAGGTGTGTGCCACCACGTCCGGCCAATTTTTATATTTTTAGTAGAGACAGTTTTGCCATGTTGGCCAGGCTAGTCTTGAACTCCTGACCTCGGGGGAACTATCCGCCTCAGCCTCCCAAACTTCTGGGATTACCAGTGAGAGCCACTGCATCCAGCCACATTTTCAATTAAAAATAAAAGCTACAATTTGTACTTTGAACTGTGATATTATTTCTGACAACATACTTCAAAGCAGACTGAATATATTTAAAATTAATGATTGATTTTCAAATTATTGTGTTTTGGTAGAATGCATCAGAGGTCAAAATAGCAGAAGAAAATGGAGCTGCATTTGCAGGAGGCACTAGTCTGATACAGAAGGTACAGTGTTGTTTTCATGTTCATTAGGTATAGAGATGATTCTGTTATCTTTACCATTCATTGATCTATTATATGTGGAACACTAGTCTCATATCTTATGATAAATAGTTAATAGGTCTTTATAAGAGCAGGAAAAAAATTTCCAACTTTTTTCAGTTTCAAAATCAAGCTAGGAGAAAACTATCCAGACAGTCTGATTTTGTGTGTTTGTGTTTATTTGGGGTGTGTGTCTGTGTGTGTTTGTCTGTGTTTGAGACAAGGTCTCTCTCTGTTGTCCAGACTAGAATATGGTGGTGCAATTATGGCTCACTGCAGCCTTGAGCTCCTGAGCTCAAGCAATCCTCCTGCCTCAGCCTTCTGAGTAGCTGGGACTAAAGGTGCATGCCACTGCACTCAGCTAATTTTTTTGTAGAGATAGGGTTCTTGCTTGTTGCCCAGGCTGGTCTTGAACTCTTGGCATCAAGCAATCCTCCTGCCTTGGCCTCCCAAAGTACTGGGGTTACAGGTGTGAGCCACCACACCCAACCTCAGACAGTCTGATATTGATTATACTTGACTTATATTATTGTGATTATTATTATTATTACTATTTTTCGCTTGCTTCTTTTTTGTCTGAGAGTTTTGTGGATAGATAGGAAAGGGCAGTGTGACTCTGGTTTTGAATGTAAGGTTTAAAATGAAATCCACAAGGTCTCATGGATTTCATTGATACCCATGGACACCTATATTCATGTTTTGAAGATCAAATATTTGTTTTTTTTCTTGGAGTGAAGGTGTAATTCACTTAGTAGATTATAAAGTATGGTATCTGCCCTCTATAATGTTGGTGCTTTTGGTTCCTCTTAACTTTTAGCTTCTAATCCTTTCAGAATGGCATAGACTCAGTATGGTAGCAACAAGTGATTATATAGCCTGCCTTTAGAAGGTAACAGAGCTTCGCTGGATGCAGTGGCTCATGCCTGTAATCTCAGCACTTTGGGAGGCTGAGGTGGGCAGATCACTTGAGGCCAGGAGTTTGGGACCAGCCTGGCCAACACGGTGAATTCCCACCTCTACTAAAAATACAAAAATTAGCCAGGCGTGGTGGCACATGCCTGTAATCCCAGCTACTTGGGAGGCTGAGGCACAAGAATCTCTTGAACCCAGGAGGCGGAGTTTGCAGTGAGCCGAGATTGCGCCTACACTCCAGCCTAGGCAACAGAACGAGACTCCGTCTCCAAAAAATAAGTAAATAAAATAAATAAACAAACAAATAAATAAGAAAATAACAGAGCTTGGAGAGCCTCTTTGAAAACGAGAACTTTTTTTTTCCTTTTTAGGAAGTAGGAAGAAGAGGCATGGAGTTATTTCTGAAAATACAAAAGATTTTTCTTAGGGTTCTCTCTAAAAGTTCCTCCTCTAGATAAAATCCTTTATTATAAAGTTATGGAATTTTTTTTTATTATACTTTAAGTTCTAGGGTAGATGTGCACAGCATGCAGGTTTGTTACGTATGTATATATGTGCCATGTTGGTGTGCTGCACCCATTAACTCGTCATTTACATTAGGTATATCTCCTAATGCTATCCCTCCCCTGTCCCCTACTCCAAGACAGGGCCCGGTGTGTGATGTTCCCCACCCTGTCAATTCAACAAGAAGAGCTAACTATCCTAAATATATATGCACCCAATACAGCGGCACCCAGATTCATAAAGCAAGTCCTTAGAGACCTAGAAAGAGACTTAGACTCCCACACAATAATAATGGGAGACTTTAACACCCCACTGTCAACATTAGACACATCAACGAGACAGAAAGTTAACAAGGATATCCAGGAATTGAACTCAGCTCTGCACCAAGCAGACCTAATAGACATCTACAGAACTCTCCACTCCAAATCAACAGAATATGCGTTCTTCTCAGCACCACATTGCGCTTATTCCAAAATTGACCACATAGTTGGAAGTAAAGCACTCCTCAGCAAATGTAAAAGAACAGAAATTATAACAAACTGTCTCTCAGACCACAGTGCAGTGAGACTAGAACTCAGGATTAAGACACTTACTGAAAACCGCTCAACTACATGGAAACTGAACAACCTGCTCCTGAATGACTACTGGGTACATAATGAAATGAAGGCAGAAATAAAGATGTTCTTTGAAACCAATGAGAAAAAAGACACAACATACCAGAGTCTCTGGGACACATTTGAAGCAGTGTGTAGAGAGAAATTTATAGCACTAAATGCCCACAAGAGAAAGCAGGAAAGATCTAAAATTGGCACCCTAACATCACAATTAAAAGAACTAGAGAAGCAAGAGCAAACTAATTCAAAAGCTAGCAGAAAGCAAGAAATAACTAAGATCAGAACAGAACTGAAGGAGATAGAGATACAAAAAACCCTTCAAAAAATCAATGAATCCATTAGCTGGTTTTTTGAAGAGATCAACAAAATTGATAGATCGCTAACAAGACTAATACACAAGAAAAGAGAAGAATCAAATAGACGCAATAAAAAATGATAAAGGGGATATCACCACCGATCTCACAGAAATACAAACTACCATCAGAGAATACTATAAACACCTCTACGCAAATAAACTAGAAAATCTAGAAGAAATGGATAAATTCCTGGACATATACACCCTCCCAAGACTAAACCAGGAAGAAGTTGAATCCCTGAATAGACCAATAACAGGCTCTGAAATTGAGGCAATAATTAATAGCCTATCAACCAAAAAAAGTCCAGGACCAGATGGATTCACAGCCAGATTCTACCAGAGGTACAAAGAGGAGCTGGTACCATTCCTTCTGAAACTATTCCAATCAATAGAAAAAGAGGGAATCCTCCCTAATTCATTTTATGAGGCCAGCATCATCCTGATACCAAAGCCTGGCAGAGACACAACAAAAAAAGAGAATTTTAGACCAATATCCCTGATGAACATCGATGCAAAATTCCTCAGTAAAATACTGGCAAACCAAATCCAGCAGCACATCAAAAAGCTAAAGCTTATCCACCACGATCAAGTGGGCTTCATCCCTGGGATGTAAGGCTGGTTCAACATATGCAAATCAATAAATGTAATCCATCATATAAACAGAACCAAAGACAAAAACCACATGATTATCTCAATAGATGCAGAAAAGACCTTCGACAAAGTTCAACAGCCCTTCATGCTAAAAACTCTCAATAAACTAGGTATTGATGGGACATATCTCAAAACAATAAGAGCTATTTATGACAAACCCACAGCCAATATCATACTGAATGGGCAAAAACTGGAAGCATTCCCTTTGAAAACTGGCACAAGACAGGGATGCCCTCTCTCACTCCTATTCAACATAGTGTTGGAAGTTCTGGCCAGGGCAATCAGACAAGAGAAAGAAATAAAGGATATTCAATTAGGAAAAGAGGAAGTCAAATTGTCCCTGTTTGCAGATGACACGATTGTATATTTAGAAAACCCCATCGTCTCAGCCCCAAATCTCCTTAAGCTGATAAGCAACTTCAGCAAAGTCTCAGGATACAAAATCAATGTGCAAAAATCACAAGCATTTCTATATGTTATGGAATTTTTGCTGGGGAGGAGAAAGTAGACAGGAAATAGTGATTTGAAAATTTATCCTTTGTTCCATATTCAAATTTTCATTTGGGGAACTTTTAACTGGGCTCATCCTTTGAGGTAAACAGCAGTGCTCATAGTTTGTTTTTTTCCCACCCCTAAAAGTACTCTAAATTTGGTGAGGATTCTGGATTTTAAACAAAGAGGGTCTTCAGAATGATTTTTGGTTGCAGAACTAGTGGAAAGTAGGAAGAGTATGCTTTAATACAGGTTCTAGGCCAAAGTCAGTGGGACTCAGTTCTTTCTGTTGTATTATTAATTTTAATTAAAAAATTATTAAAACTTTTAATTATTAAAAATAATCATCACAAATGTTTGGTAATTTGAGAATAGAGCTGGGTCTCTAGAATCAGAGAACTAATCTTGAGTTTGTATACAGCTTTCTATTTTCTTCTTGCAACCACTAAAGTTACCTTGTAGAACTGTCATAGCCACTCCTTTGGTTCAGTTTTTTTGTTTTTTTTTTTTTTCATTTTTTTTGAGACAGTGTGTCGTTGCATCACCCAGGCTGGAGTGCAGTGACGTGATCTCGGCTCACTGCAACCTCTGCCTCCTGAGTTCAAGTGATTCTCCTGCCTCAGCCTCCCTAGTAGCCGGGATTACAGGCGCCTGCCACTGTGCCCAGCTAATTTTTGTATTTTTAGTAGAGATGGGGTTTTGCCACATTGGCCAGACTGGTCTCGAACTCCTGGCTTCAAGTGATCTGCCCGCCTTGGCCTCCCAAAATGTTGGGATTATAGGCGTGAGCCACTGCTCCCAGCCAAGACACCACACCTGGCCTTTGGTTCTTAAATGTTAAGCAAGAAGTTACCTCTCAAGAAAGAAATGGTAATAGAGCAGAAAGTGTTATGAAGCTGTAAGTTCAGTAAATGAAACACATTTTTTAAAGTAACCCAAATAAGGAAGCCAAAGACATTTTAAAATTCTGTAGTATAGAAAATATTAACAGGTACAGAATTTCTCTTTAGGGCCCCAGTAGAGGATCTGTTATTAGAGGGAGCATGCCATCTGTGTAAGGCATCATAGGATAAGTTTGCAAGTTACCCCGTGGTGTCGTTTTAAAGCTAGTCCATGTTATTTTTAGAAGGTATTCAGGTTATGAGGTAAATTCAATACAGTTTAGTAAATAATATTATGGCTGCAATTTTTTATACATTCCTGTGTTTTTAAATTAGTTTATCATTTTGCTTAGCTCTATAAAATGCCAAGTAGGATAAATTTACGTAGTCATTTCTTTTTTTTTTTTTTCTTTTTGAGATGGAGTTTCGCTCTTGTTGCCCAGTGGGGAGTGCAATGGCGCAATCTCGGCTCACTGCAACCTCCGCCTCCCGGGTTCAAGCGATTCTCCTGAATCTGCCTCCCGAGTAGCTGGGATTACAGGCACCTGCCACCACGCCCAGCTAATTTTTTTTATTTTTAGTAGAGATGGGGTTTCACCGTGTTGGCCAGGCTGGTCTTGAACTCCTGACCTCAGGCGATCCAACCTTCCTCGGCCTCCCAAAGTGCTGAGATTACAGGTGTGAGCCACCGCACCACGTAGTAATTTCTTAGATAACACATTCATTTATTAAATTTATTTTACTTTATTTTGAAACATCACAGATATGCCTGGTTCTGAGTGATTTTAAAGTAACTTCATATTTTTACTTGTCTCTAAGAGCATGATTTCCATCCACAGTTTTTTATTATTCCAAGATACAATCCTACTTATAGCATAACTTCCAAACATAATTTTAATTTAAAGGAACATGTCATAGAATTAGGATTGGAAAGTCTTGAAATAGAAATCTCACATACAGTTCTTTGACATTTAGAAATTGCCTCTGCTTTCCTATTTCCAGTGATGAGACCCCTGGTTCTGGACCCACACTGCCTGTTTTTCAATTCTAGCTCTGCCTCTTAGGTGTGTACAGACTGACTCATCCTCCCTGATCCCTTAGTTTTTTTTATCTGGAATGTGTGGTCAATACTGGTACCTGTCTCAAGGGTTGTTATGAAGACTGGATGTTCTAAATTATATTAAATATTTAGCAGAATGCTTGGCACATGAGAAGTGCCCATTTAATGTAAGTTGTTGTTAAGGAGAGGTGAGTATGTTTTTTTTTTTTTGTTTTTTTTTTTTTAGATTTTTTTTTTTTTTAATTATACTTTAAGTTTTAGGGTACATGTGCACGTTGTGCAGGTTAGTTACATATGTATACATGTGCCATGCTGGTGCGCTGCTGCACCCACTAACTCGTCATCTAGCATTAGGTGTATCTCCCAATGCTATCCCTCCCCCCTCCCCCCTCCCCACCACAGTCCCCAGAGTATGATATTCCCCTTCCTGTGTCCATGTGATCTCATTGTTCAATTCCCACCTATGAGTGAGAATATGCGGTGTTTGGTTTTTTGTTCTTGCGATAGTTTACTGAGAATGATGGTTTCCAATTTCATCCATGTCCCTACAAAGGATATGAACTCATCATTTTTTATGGCTGCATAGTATTCCATGGTGTATATGTGCCACATTTTCTTAATCCAGTCTATCATTGTTGGACATTTGGGTTGGTTCCAAGTATTTGCTATTGTGAATAATGCCGCAATAAACATACGTGTGCATGTGTCTTTATAGCAGCATGATTTATAGTCATTTGGGTATATACCCAGTAATGGAATGGCTGGGTCAAATGGTATTTCTAGTTCTAGATCCCTGAGGAATCGCCACACTGACTTCCACAATGGTTGAACTAGTTTACAGTCCCACCAACAGTGTAAAAGTGTTCCTAAGGACTAAAAATTTGTGCAAAGAATAGTAACAGAAGGATAAACAGAAGGATAAAATTCCATAGTCATAATTTCGTCAGAATTCAAGTTTTTAATTCACCGTGTACCCCTAAATCAAGGCTTTGAATGGCATATTGTGGTAAGATTTCATACAAAGAGAATCATTGGTAAAATATTTCTTGCTTGGGCAGTGGCACGATCTTGGCTTACTGCAACCTCTGCCTTCCTGGCTTCAAGCAATCCTCCCACCTCAGCCTCCCGGTTACCTGGGACTACAGATGTGTGCCACCACGCCCGGCTAATTTTTATATTTTTTGTAGAGACAGGATTTTGCCTTGTTGCCCGGGCTAATTTCAAACTCCTGAGCTCAATTGATTTGCCTGCCTTGGCCTCCCAAAGTGCTGGGATTACAGGTGTGGAGTTTAAGTGGAGTATATTGTATGTTTTAAGTGGAGTATATTAAGTAGAGTTTAAGTGGAGTATATTGTAGTAGTATAATAGTTATTTTAGGTGCTTGCCTGAATTAATAAAAATGTTTTCTAAAAATTGAATATTAATTCCTTTGTTCTGAGAATGGATATAGAGTATGGATAATAAACTATAAGTGAACTTGTCTTTGATCACCACGTCTTCTTTTATTCTTAGTTATCGGTGGTAAGGAAAATTTCAGTTTCAGTTCTTTGTGAAAGTAATTATAAATTCAATTCTCTGATGCTCTAAATTTAGGAAGCTAGTGGTTGCTAGTGAGTTTGGCAGTTAGTGGTTATTAATTTTACATGTGATCTGTTGCAAAATTTTCAGCTTTTGTAGGTTCCTTCAGTTTTAATAAATATATGAATTTAACTTTGTGGGATTCTGTGAGCCATGCACACATTCATTGCTGTGTTGTGACTTGTAACACTTTTGCCTAACACAACCCAAAGGAAGAAACCATTAATTTTTTTTTTTAAGGATGTGGCTGTTTTTAAAGGAAAATGTTTTACTTCTGATGGTTTTTATAATTGACAGGTGTATTTGTATGATCTTTGTGTTTGAAGAAAAGAATTGTGCTTAATGTCTGTTTTCTGAATTATAAAGGAAATGACTACATTGTACTTTTTCAGAACGATAAAGCTTTTCATCTCATCTGAGGTCACCTTTTTTTTTTTTTAAATTTTCAGATTTGGGATGATGAAATTGTTGCCGACTTTTACGTAGCTGTTCCAGAAATAATGCCTGAACTTAATCGATTAAGGAAGAAACTGAATAAAAAATATCCAAAGCTTTCTCGAAGTAAGAGAATTCCTATTATTTCAATATCCTGGCAACAACTTTCTTGTAAACTTTGCTTAGTTAGGAAACAAAGTTGTTCATGTATGTGTAGAATAAATAGTATGTCCTGGTATTTGGGTTTGAGTTACGAGAACCTACGGGTTTGATTTTTTTCCCCTGCTTTGGCATTAATACTGGTAATCTAATATGATTTGAAAACCTAGTTACTTTATAATACCAGTTTTTAAAATGTAGATCAAAGTCTAGCTCCCAATTAGTGGAATGTATTATTTACTCAGTATATTATCATCATACTGTTTTATTGGCTTTTATCCCTGTTTATCAATATAATATGTATGCCCATTTATTTAAAAGTGTTCAACATATGTATGAATGTTGACCATATGCATGGCTCTGAAGGTAATTTCTCTTAAGAAATTTTCCCCTTATGGATATTTTCTCCTTAAGAAATCTAATAAGAAAGTTAAGGTCGCTAAATAAGGAACTGTGTTATAAAGTGTGAGGTATTATATAATAAATTTAAAAAGTGCTAGGGGTGTTCAGTGGAGGTGGAGTTTACACATAGGTGAGGAATCAGGGAAGACATCATAAAAGAGGTAACATTTAAACATAAAGGAGGTAACATTAGTTGGATGAATTGATTGAGGAGAATATTTTAAGTAGAAGAAATGTATTAATCATAGACACCAAAGTAAGTCAGAAATCATAGGCCAGGTACAAGAAATATTAATTAGCTCTCTTTGACTGTGGAGAGTGGTACCCCTACATTGAAATAGAAGAGAATAATGGGAAATGATGTTGGAAAGGTAGATTGATGCCGTATTGAGAAGAACTTTGAATGATGGGCTAATGAGCATGAACATCTGCATTCTATATTCAGCAGGACTCAGAAGTTTTTGAGATGGGAGTGACATAATCTGTTCTTTAGAGCTTTAATATGGCAAGAGGTTTTTAAGATAATTGAAACTAGAGACAGGGAAACCAGTTCAGGTACAATGGCAAGAGACTAATAAATGTAATGTTTAAGCTAAGGTCTTCATAACGAGACTGGAGTGAAATGTATAAATGTCAAGGATATTAGGACTTAGCAATTAATTGGAAATGGAGAGGTTGAGGGGGAGAAAAGGAAGAGTCAAATGATACTGAGGTTTTTTAAGTCTAGAGAACTCTCCTAATAAGTGTCATCATTAATGGAAACAGGGAGTACATTTGGGAGGAAAAACAAGTTCACTTGCTGACACTGTTTTAGATAGTGCTGGATGTCTGGTATATTATTATTTCAAATAAAATTTTGTAGTGTAAACAGAACAAATATTTTAAAATTGTGTTAGTAGATTTGTCTTCAAATTTTAACTCTAGTTGAGCTAAAAAAATTCTGCTAAAATTTTTATATATCCTAGCCACTAACAACTTGTCTGAATTCTAGATCATGACCTGTAAATTAAATTCAAATGGACTTTCCAGTTCTTTTGTTGTGTTAGAGTTTTGTTTATTTTTGATAGCATGCATTAAGTCATAAATATTTATTAGATTTTGAACTGGTGTCTGGCACTTTTTATTAGGGATTTCCCTTACAGCAGTGTTCATTATGGAGTCCAGTTTATATTCTTTCTTAAGTAAGACCTAAAACTGAACATATTTTAAAAATTAAACCAGAATTGCAGTTGAATTTGATGAAAATATTTCTCATAACTTTTTTGTTCTTAATTAAATTCAAGCTCAAATCGGAGCAAAACAAACAGTACTAAATACAGTAAAAACCAAAAATGAATACTAATATGTTTGTATTCTAGATATCTAGCTCCTTGCTTTGCATGGTGAACTGATTTTTAAAAGACATTAATTTTGTCACCTTTGCTACTTTATCCATTCTCTCTGTAACCCTTTTAGCTTCCTTTTTTTTTTTTTTTAGCCTTGAGGGTTTTTTTTTTCTCATTGGCATCTCAATATTTGGAACCTTTTTTAGTTTTCAAATACTTTATTTCTTTATTCCAAATAATAATTTTCCTAATAAAATGTTTATTAGTGAGCTTTACTTTATTTCTCCTTTCATAATGAATTGCAACTTCACATATCATGGTCAAGTACCTAAGTATATTTTTCCCCTCCTATTTGCGTAGGCACCTTGAGTGAAGAGATGGACCTTTTCCCTTCTCTGACACCTTCTTTTCACCCCAACATGATCTGTTTAATGGCACTGGTAAAACATTTGTGTTCTTTAAACATGAAAACAAACAACCTGTCAAAAATGTTAAATGGAATACATCAGATGTGCATTAGAACAAATGAAGCTTCTATTATGCATTTTCAAAGCTCATTCAGATTCTCGTTTAAGAACATTTGATTCCCCCTATATCCAACAAAAGTCTTTAGTGTAAAATAGAAATTACATTTTGAGCAAGTGGAGAAAATTAAAAAACAAGCTCCTGCAGCTGAGCTCATTAGTTTCCCATTTCCAGTTTTACTAATGGGAGTGGGCGTGTGTACATTTTGCAGCTTGTTTAATGCTGCAGTTTTATTCGTTTTATTTTAATTGCTTACATAACTGTAGGCAAGTTCTTTGTTTTTCAAATGCACATTTGGCTTGTTTTCTCAATATTTTTTGTTTTATTAAAAAAATTAAAACCTGTTTTTTAAAATTCCTTCTAAGAAATTTGGTTTTATTTTGCTTATCGTCTGGCTTCCTCCCCAATATAAGTACCCTCTGTAATTCTTTCATCTCTAATATAGATATGTTTTGTTAATTAAAACTTTTTTATTTCTAATCCTATTTATAAATTAGCATTTAGAAACTAAAAACACTAGTATGAAATATATCTTTTTTTTTTATGAGTCAGAGTTTCCCTCTGTCGCCCAGGCTGGAGTGCAGGGGTGCAGTTGCGGCTCACTGCAACCTCCGCCTCCTGGGTTCAAGTGAATCTGCCTCAGCCTCCCAAGTAGCTGCGATTACAGGAGCATGCCACCACGCCTGGCTAATTTTTGTATTTTTAGTAGACACATGTTGGCCAGGCTGGTCTTGAACTCCTGACCTCAGGTAATCTGCCTGCTTCAGCCTCCTAAAGTGCTTGGCCTCCCAAAGTGCTGGGATTACAGGCGTGAACCACCGTGCCCAGCCAAAAAAAAATCTTGACTTAATGGTATCAGATGTTTATTATGCATATTAACCTGTGATAGGTACTGTGGCATATATGGGAACAGTTGAATTCTTTTATACCATAATAAGTTATTGTCAGGTAAGAAAGGGACATGATTAGAAAATTAGAATTACACTAATGTGTATTCCTCTTAACTTCTAACTCTTAGAATTGAACACTAGTGCTCCACTCGATGTCTTGTCCAAACGATATCCCAGCAGACTTGTCCAAAAGATATCCACATATGAGCAGGACACTGCTTTCCGTGAGGAAGTTGGTGTTGTATCATACGTGAGACTCATGGATATTAAAGTTCTTGTAATGTGTAGCATTTTTAACTCATAGAATAGTACCTTGTACTTCAGGGTTTTGTTTGCATTATTGGAACAATCAGAAGTTTTGGTTATATAAGGGAAAATAACCAAAACGGAGAATTTTTGCAAGGTAATGAATTTGAAATTTTTCTAAATTTCTGCCCCTTCACATATTAGTTTAAAAACTATCCATGTATGAAAGACTCCATTAATGATTAGTTACTGTTACAATTGTTGTAGATGAAATATGGATCTATTATAGCTGGTTCTGTTATGCTTTCCTTTGCTTCCTTTACTTCAGCCTTGGCAGCCTCCTTGATCTTCCTCATACACACTAAGTGCTCTCCCTCCTCAGGTCTTTGGATTTACTGTTGCATGGGTCTGTAGTAGTACTGTTTGCTTACTTGCCTTGCTCACTTTCTCATTCGAACATCATCTAAACAGAGAGACCTTCCATGACCATCCTATATAAAATATTACTACCACTTCCTATTATCACTAAATATCATTATTATGCTTTTGTATTCATTTTAGGACATATCACTCTTAGCATCTTTTGTGTGTGTGTGTGTGTGATGTGTGTTCAGTGCCTCTCATTAGAGCAAAGATGGTTTTGTTTTGTCCATTGCTACATTCCCATTGCCTAGAGTATAGTACCTGGAAAATAGTATGTACTCTACAAATATTTGAATGAATGAATGAATGAATGAATGAATGTTTAATCCAGCACTCATTCAGTTGGTAGAAGATATAAAATTAAACTGTAACTTAAAAATGGAGTATACAATTTTTTTTTTTTTTGAGACGGAGTTTTGCTCTGTTGCCCAGGCTGGAGCGCAGTGGCACATCTCGGCTCACTGCAACCTCCCCTTCCCGGGTTCATACAGTTCTCCTGCCTCAGCCTCCTGAGTAGCTGAGATTACAGGTGTGCGCCACCATGCCCAGGTAATTTTTTTTGTATTTTTAGTAGAGATGGGGTTTCACCATGTTGGCCAGGCTGGTCTCAAACTCCTGACCTCAAATGATCCACATCCCTCAGCTTCATGCTGGGATTACATGCGTGAGCCACCGCACCCAGCTTGGACTATATACAATTTATAGATTTTTTAAATTAGAATAATTGTATTTATAGTAGTTGAGTATCTACTATGTGCCAAGCCTTGGGTGTGATAGCAGTGAACAAGACAGACAAAGTTCTTGCGGTCATAGAACTAACAGTTTTGTTTTCTGCAGTAGAGAAACTAGTTTAACTTTTTACAGTTACTTATGCACAGATTTTTTTTTTTTTTTTTTTTTGAGACAGAGTCTCACTCTGTCACCCAGGCTGGAGTGCAGAGACATGATCTTGTCTCACTGCAACCTCTGCCTCCTGGGTTCAGGTGATTCTCTTGCCTCAGCCACCAGAATAGCTGGGACTACAGGCATGTGCTGCCACGCCTGGCTCATTTTTTTTTTTTTTTTTTTTTTTTGTATTTTCAGTAGAGACGGGGTTTTGCCATGTTGGCCAGGCTGGTCTTGAACTCATGAGCTCAAGTGATCTACCTGCTGCAGTCTCCAAAAGTGCTGGGATTACAGGCATGTGCAACCATGCCTGGCCATTTATGCTCAGATTTCTTTAAACAAACAAAAAGCAAATCACAAGCCCCCCGCACCTTCATTTGATTCAACTATCCTTTCCAGCTGCGATCTTAGTTTTTTATGTTGTTTTATGTTAAGTTTTTCAAATAATGGTCTTCAGCAATTGGCTTCATTTTCTTACTAAGCATTAGTATTCCTTACAGCTTTTTCTTCCATAATTTAGCTAAAATATTGCTCTCTCAGTTATCACAGGTTTTTCTTTTGCCATATTCAAAGGTCTGTTCTTAGTTTTCTCTGTTTCTTCCAACTTCTTTCAGGAGGTAATGTATGCAGTCCTAACTCACCTCTTTTCTAACTATTTCTTCTTTGTTTTCCTTGATTAAAAAAAGAAAAGAGAAGGTATATTAGGAGGAAATACTTGATCGTATAGTATAGGTTATGTTCATTATGGAAATTGAATAGAGAATTAAAGGAAAAGAAAGTGAAAGGAAGAAAGAAAATGAAGAAAGAAGAGCCTAAAAACAGAGAAAAGTGAAAGTGGAGAAAGAGGAAAGCAGTTAAATAGCAGTAAGGGATAGCAAAGCCCTAGAAATAGCAGTGATGATTTAACATTTGCCTGTATTGAAAAGCAGAGTAGAATAGTGGTTAGTATAGATCTCTCTTTGTCTTGTCTTTGTCACTTACTGTGACCTTGAGCAAACTTTTTAACATTTTGTGCCTTATTTATTCATCTACAAAATGAGTTTCATTATAACATCCATCCCATACTGTTTTTGTGATAATGTATGAAGCACAAGCTGGGTACATAACATATGATGTGTGGGCCACTATGATTATCATTAGCTCCCTATCATTCCTAAAGTAGCTATTCATTCTCCACAATTACTTTAGGAGAAGCTATTCTTTTTCATGTATTTATATATCACCTTCATAACTTATTTGTTGAAAAAGCAGATAATTATTGGCATGCCTACCTATGTGCCAGGTGACTACACTTAGTACTGAGGATTGAAAAATAAACTGAAAAGACATTTTCTTTCTTTAAGAAGATAAACACTGAGGAGAGAGAGATGAGAGCAAACTGCTGCACTAAAATGCAGTAAGTTTATTGGTAGAAAATGTACAAAGTATTGTAGAGGAATGAGGGACTGCTTTGTAGAATGAGATTATATAAAGAAGATTGCAGTTGAGAGGTTAAGCATGAATAGGCATTTGCTTTCCTTACATGAATCAGGCAGAGGAAATGGCCATTTTACATATACAAAAGTATGAGAGAGCCAGTAGTGTTCAAGAAATTATAAGCAGCTTTCTATCATTTGGTATATAAAATGTTATCAGATACTGGTGGTCAATGGGATTGGACAGTGATAGACAGTGGGCTAGGTCACAGCAGGCTTTGTGTGCTATACCATGGAGATTAGATTTTATCCTCTTTGCAAATAGGAGCCATTGAAAACTTTAGCTCAGAAGAATGATGTAAGATTTGCTTATCAGAATGAGTATTGTGAGAACTGTATAAGTGGTAGGGTAGCCATATGAGGATGGTGAAACTTTAAGAACAGAGACCAGCGAGGAGGCGATTACAGTAATCCAGGTAAAAGATGAAGAAGGAAAGAGTCTGGTAGTGGCAGTGAAGACAGATGAGGAAAGATGTTGTTGGATACTAAGAATTAGAATTAACAGGAGTTATTGATTAAATGTAGGGGGTAAGGGAGGGGGAAGAATCTAGAATGATTTCCTAATTTTGGTCTTGAGTAGCCTAGTAAATACTATTTTAACTATAAATGCACAGGAAGTAAAGCAGATTTGGGTATGACAATAATATTACAAGGTGAAGGGGTCAAGGAGGTAGATAAGCTGGCGCAACTTTATTTTGTATTAACATGAAGCATTAACAGTATTAATATGAAGTAGGTTGTGGTTAGTATGCACATTGTGCTCCCTAGAGCAAGTAAAAGATACTCACACAAATAAATATAGCTTAAAACTATAAATAGAGGAATAAAAATGATATGCTAAAATTTTTTTATTTAATAAGCCTGTAAAGGAGGAACAGAAGAACAAATAAGATGAAACAAATAGAAAACACATATCAAAATAAAGACCTAAATTCAGCCATATAAATAGTTATGATAATTGGAAATGGACCACACCCTTCAAGAAGCAGAGATTATAAGATTAAAAAAAAAAACCCAACTATATGCTGTCTACAAGAGACACGTTATAGTCAAACACAAATAGGCTGAAAGTAAAATGGTGGATAAAAATATACCATAAAAACTATAAGCATTAGAGAGTTGGATTCTATATTAATATCAGACAAAATAGACTTTTAAGACAATGATCATTATTAGAGAAAAAGATGGATATTCTATAATAATAATAAGACTCATCTTAAAGCTTCAAAATACTTGAGGCAAAACCTGACAGAATTGAAAGGAGAAATAGACTAATCATCAAATACAGTTGGAGATTTTAATATTCGTCTCAGTAACTGATAGAACATATAGACAGAAAATTAGTAAGGATATAAAATATTTGAACAACACTCTTAGTCATCTTGGCCTAGCTGATGTCTATAAAACACCCAACAACAGCAAATGTTGTTTGGTGTTGAACATTCACCATGGTAGACCATTTGCTGAGTTATAAGGCAGGTCTGAATATATTAAGTCTTAAATTTATGAATGTAAAAGAATTGAAGTGACACACGTATATGTTCTGATTTGCAACTGAGTTAAATTAGAAATCAGTAACCATGAAAAATCTCTAAATAAATTAAAATGAAAAAGCCCACTAGTAAATAACTCATTGATCAAAGAAGAAATCAAAGACTGTCTTAAACTGAATGATACTGAAAACTCAACATGTCAGAACTTGTGGGATGCAGCTGAAGCAGTACTTAGAAGGAAATTTATAGTTTTAAAGGCTAAATTAGCTGGGCACAGTGGCATATGCCTGTCATTCCAGCCACTTGGGAGACTGAGATGGGAGGATCCCTGGTGGCTAGGAGTTCAGGGTGACAGTGCTCTATGATTGTGCCTGTGCATAGCCACTGTACTCTAGCCAGGGCAACATAGTGAGACCAGCTTTCTAAAAAAAAAAAAAAAAAAAACCGAGTTAGAAAAGAATGGGTTAAAATCATTGATCTAAGATTTTTATCTTATAAACCTAGAAAAAAAGAAGCAAATTAAACCCAAATTAAGTACAAGGAAGAAAATAATAAAGAACATAGTAGAAGTCACTGATATAGAAAAAGAACAAACAATAGCAATGAAAGCAAAACTGGTTCTTTAAAAAGATCAATAAAGCTGATAAAACTTTAGCTGGACTGATTTTTTTTTAAAAAAGGGAAGACAGATTATTAATATCAGGAATGAAAGTGGTGACATGAATACATATCCCATAAATATTAAATGATAATAAGGAAATATGAATAAATTTATGCAAATAAATGTGACAACTTATATAAAATGACACATTCCTTGAAAGACAAATTATCAAAAGTTTCTGGAAGAAATGGAAAACCTGAATAGATCTGTATAAAGGAAAGAAATTGAATTAGTCATGTATAAGTTCTCCCATGAAAAGTCCAGGCCCACCTGATTCCCACTGGTGAATTCTATCCAATGTTTTAAGGAAGAAATAATACCAATTCTTCACAACCTCTTTTAGAAAATAGTGAGTAAAGAACATTGACCAGCTTGTTTTATGAGCTCTGCATTACCCTGATAACAAAGGTAGACAAGGACATTACGAGAAAACTACAGGATTTTTCCTTCATGAGAATAGACGCAAAAAATACTGTTAACAAAATATTAGCAAGTTGAATCCAGCAATATATATGTACATAAAAATAAAGGTTAATACACCTTAACCAGTGACGTTTATTCCAGTTATTCAAAATTGGCTTAATATCCGAACATCAATATAATACACCATGTTAGTAGAATAAAAGATGAAAACGTTGATGTCATCTCAGATGCAGAGAAAGCATTTTGGCAATAATAACTCTCAGAATACTGGAAATGTAAGTGAAATTCCTCAACTTGACACAGCACATCTATGAAAAAGCAATATTCTTAATGGTGAGATCATTGAGAAGGAATGCTTTCTACCTAAGATCAGGAACAAGGCAAAGATCTCTGCTGTCAGTGCTTATGTTCAACATTGTACTGGAGGTCAGTGAAATAAAGGGCATACATAAGGGAAAGGAAGAAATAAATCTTTTTTTATTCCCAGATGATACTAAGCTATTTTAGTGAGTGAATTCTAATTAGTGAATTTAATGAGGTTATAGGATACAAGGTCCATGCATGAAAATCAGTGGTATTTCTATATGTAACCAACCTACAATCAAACTGAAATTTCTAAAACAGTTCCATTTATGTGAGCATAAAGAAATAAAAATATTTAAGAGGAAATTTAACAGAAGCTGTGCAAGACCTTCTCATAGAAAACTGGTAAATGTTGCTGAAAGTTAATAGAGGGATATACCATAGTAGTGGATTTGAAAGCATATTATTAAGATAAACTTATTTTTTTCTATAGATTGAATGTAATCCCAACCAAACTCCCAGAAAGCTTAAAAAAAAAAAAGTTGGCAAGCATATTCTCATGTTTAAATGGAAATAAAGAGAACCTAGAATGGAAAAAATGATTTTAGGCTGAGCACAGTGGCACACTCACACCTGTAATACCAGTACTTTGGGAGGCCAAGGCAGGACGGTTTCGTGAGTTCAGGAATTCAAGACCAGCCTGGGCAAAATAGCAAGACCAAATCTCTACTTAAAAAAAAAAAATCTACTGGGTGTGGTGGCATGTGCCTGGAGTCCCAGCTACTTGGGAGGCCGAGGTGGGAGGACTGCTCAAGCCCAGGAGATTGAGGCTGCAGTGAGCTGAGATCGTGCCACTGCAGTCCAACCTGTGACAAAGCAAGACTGTGTCTTAAAAAAAAAAAAAAAAAGGAGAAAAAGTTTGTCCGGGCATGCTGGTTCATACCTGTAATCCCAGCACTATGGGAGGCTGAGGCAGGTGAATCACTTGAGGCTGGGGGTTTGAGACCAGCATGACCAACATGGTGAAACCCCATCTCTACTAAAAATACAAAAATTAGCTGAATTTGGTGACACATGCTTGTAATCCCAGCTACTTGGGAGGCTGAGGCAGGAGAATCACTTGAACCTGGGAGGTGGCAGTTACAGTGAGCCAGGATTGCACCACTGCACTCTAGCCTGGGTGATGGAGTAAGACTGTGTCTCAAAAAAAAGAAAAAAAGAAATTAAAAGAGAGAATGATTTTTAAAAGGAAGAACACAGTTTGAGATGTGAGACTTTATCATAGAGCTACAGTAATCAAGACAGTGTGGTATGGTATAAAGGATAAATGAAGATAGATCAGACACTGAGGTTCAGAAATGGACCTAAACTTATATGATCAACTGATTTTCAGCAAAGGTGTCAAGGTTATATGGAAAAAGAATAATTTTTTCAATGAATTGTGCTGAAATAACTGGATAATTGTTTCCTCACATCAAACACAGAAATTAATCCAAAATGAATCATAGACCTAAATGTAAAAGATAAAGTCATGAAATTCTAGAAGAAAATTTTTCTAGGAGAAAATCTTCATGGCCTTAGATTAAATAAATATTTCTTAGGACACAAAAAGCATGAGCTATAGAAGAAAAAATTGCTAATTTGGACTTAATCAAAATTAAACATTTTTGCTCATGGGTGAATACCCCTAAGAAAATGAAAAGGCAAAGTCATAGATTAGGGGAAAATATTTGCCACACATAGCTCTGAACAAGAACCTGTATCCATAATATATAAAGAACTCATAACTCAGTAAGACTGTCAACCTAATTTTTTAAAAAAGGGGCAAAATAGTTGAGTAGGTATTGTACAAAAGAATATACGTGGCTGGGCGCAGTGACTCATGCCTGTAATCTCAACACTTTGGGAGGCCAAGGCAGGAGGATCACCTGAGGTCAGGAGTTCGAGACCAGCCTGGCCAACCTGGTGAAACCCTGTTTCTACTAAAAATACAAAAATTAGCTGGATATGGTGGTGCACACCTGTAATCCCAGCGACTTGAGAGGCTGAGGCAGGAGAATTGCCTGAACCTGGGAGGCAGAGGTTGCAGTGAGCCGAGATCGCACCACTGTACTCCAGCCTGGGCAACAGAGCGAGACTCCGTCTCAAAAAAAAAAAAAAAGAATATATGTAATTGGTCATTAAACAGATGAAATAATACTAAACATCTTGATCATTGGGGAAATGCAAATTAGACAAAGAAGAAGGAATATACAAGGTCAATGGAAGGAAGTTTTGTTTGTGTTTTAGGATGGAACTACCTTAAAAACTAAAATCTACATCATCAATCTATCACCTTTTTTCTAGTTCCTTTTTTCTAACTATACAGATATATACATTTTTTGATATTCCATCAGACCTTCACTTTAGTATGTTTTAATGCAGAACTATTTCTCTTTTCTTCTTGAGTCCTGTTCTTTCTGTCTTCATTACCATTACATCAGTATGATATCAGGCTCAAAATTATGAAGTCCTTTATTTGTTTATTCTTCCAGGAGACATTTATCATATTTACTCCTTACTAATAACTTGCCTGCATCTAGGTAGAGATATCAAATTGGTGGTTGGAAATCATGAGAGAGATTGGGGCTGGAGATAAACATTTAGAAGTTATTAGTGGATAGATGGTATTTAAAGCCATGTGTCTGCATGAGATCAGTCAGGGAGGTGTGCATGGATAAGATAAGAGAAGTAACATGACTGATCCCTGAGGTAGTTCAACCTTTGGAAGGCAGCTAAGTGAGGGTGGGTGGCTCAGCCCTTGAAATGAAATGAAATAGCCAGTGAGAATCATGTTTCAGAGGACAAGTCAAGACACTGTAGGAAGAGGACAGATTACATTGTGAACTCCTGCTGATAGGTCAAGTCAGAGGAACACTGAGAAGTGACTACTGGATTTGCCAATGTGAAGGTTACTGAAGTAGGTATAAGAGAAAATAGAAGGAGACGAAATAGAGATGGCTTTTTTTTTTGAGAACTTACATTAAGAGGAATGTTGGGTGGTAACTGGAAGGCAACATAGGAGACTTGTTTATTTTATTTTGAAAAGGAAGATTTTATAGCAAGTTTGTAAGCTAATGAAGATTGTCTAGGGAAGCAGGGAAAATTGACAATGTAGAGGAAAGAAGGGAGGAGCAGCGTCCTTTTATGGGTGAGTAGAAGTGGGGCTGAGCACAGAAATGAAGAGGAATGGCCTTTGTTAGGGGCATAGACAGTTCACCCATAGTGACAGGAAGGCAGGCAGTGTTGTGGGCTTAGATTTAGGTCAGTCACTAAATAATTCTTGAGCTTTTAGTACGTACAAGGCACTGTTCTTATGAAAACAAACGTAAAAAAATATATTTAAGTAAAGAAATTTAAATAGAGATGTAGATGGTTTAACCAGGTATCTGTTTTTTGTATACCACTATTAGCATCTTAACTGTTTACTAGTATACAATTTTATCATATTGTTTAGTATTCAGTTACATCAGACTGTGATACTGAAAAAACTTAGTATTTTTTAGTAATTATTCATTTGTATATCCATTATCTCCCAATTAGATTTTAAACTGCCTATGGGTAGTTGCTTTCACTTATAGCGGTAGTGCTCCTGAGCCAACTGAACAACTGTTGAGATAATCCTAGGAATAATGTATGCTGAGGGTATGCCGTGCTCTCTATGTAATGAGTTCCTCACATTGATTCATCTATGGAAGACTTGCTTGAGCATGGTGGGAGTGATGTCTCTTCAGTGGCACAGTCTTCATTCTATTTCTTACCCTTTAAATAATTCACATTTTTCAGTGCATGGAATTAAATTTTCAAGGTAAGTTATGGTATAGTGGAATATACCATATTTTTGTTTATTAAATTTGTGTTAAAATGATAATGACTAAATCTTAGGAGAGAAATAGTTTATTTTGTAGTCTCCTGTATGATCCTTTGAAGATTCTTAATTTTTATCCTGATTCCATTTTTCTCCTTACTATATTTAGTTGCATCCCTTTCTCTACCTAATGGAGGACAAAGTGACATTAGAATCCAATAAATTGTTTCAGTTTTTAATTATTTTCTCATGGGTCTTTCTCTCTCTCTCTCCCTCCCTCCCTCCCTCCATCTCTCTCTCTCCCCCTTCCTCCCTCCCTCTCTCTCTCTCTCTCAGCCTCCCTCCCTCCCTCCCTCCCTTTCTCCCCTCCCCTCCTGTTCTTGATGGAGTCTTCCTTTGTTGCCCAGGCTGCAGTGCAGTGGCACGATCTCAGCTCACTGCAACCTCCGCCTCCTGGGTTCAAGTGATCCTCCTGCCTCAACCTCCCAAGTAGCTGGGTTTACAGGCATGCGCCACCACCTCAGCTGATTTTTGTATTTTTAGTAGAGACGGGGTTTCGCCGTGTTGGCCAGGCTGGTCTCGAACTCCCAACCTCAAGTAATCTGCCCACCACGGCCTCCCAAAGTGCTAGGATTACAGGCATGAGCCACCATGCCCAGCCTCTCATGCCAGTTTCTTTCTTTTCTTTTTTTTTTTTTGAGACAGAGTCTCGCTCTGTTGCCCAGGCTGCCAGGCTGGAGTGCAGTGGCTCATTCTCAGCTCACTACAATCTCTGCCTCCCAGGTTCAAGTGATTCTCCTGTCTCAGTCTCCTGAGTAGCTGGGATTACAGGTGCCTGCCACCATGCCCAACTATAGAAACTCATGCCAGTTTCTGTAACCATTTGTGTAATAATGAGCTACCTCTATACTGTATCATTCACTATGATATTGTTTCCACTGCTAAATGTTTCTGCTTTTTAGTTTTTTTTTTCTTTCACTTCTTTATGGTAGGTAAAATGTTCTTAAAAGATTCCAAGACCGTACTGTTATTATTATTTTTTTTTTTTGACAGTCTCACTCTGCTGCCCAGGCTGGAGTGCAGTGGCACAATCTCAGCTCACTGCAACCTCTTCCTCCCGAGTTCAAGCAATTCTCCTGCCTCAGCCTCCCAAGTAGCTGGGATTACAGGTGTGCACCACCACACCCAGCTAATTTTTGTATTTTTAGTAGAAACAGGGTTTCACCATGTTGGCCAGGCTGGTCTTGAACTCCTGACCTCAGGTGATCTGCCTGCTTCGGCCTTCCAAAGTGCTGGGATTACAGGTGTGAGCCACCATGCCTGGCCAGTGTTATCTTTTGCCATAGGTTATTTTATAGATTTTATTTTAATATGTCATCTGTATTTTTAATGTATGCTGTATATTATTATTGCATATACTTAGGTATTAGTTATCCATAATGGTGCAACAATATTACCACAAACAGTTGCTTGAAACAACACGTATTTATTATCTCACCACGTATTTATTATCTCACCATTTCTGTGTGTCAGGAATGTATGTGTAGCAGAGTTGGGTTCTCTGCTTAAGGGTCTCACAAAGCTCCACTCAAGGTATTGGCCAGAGAGGTGGTTTCATCTTAGACTTAATGGGCGATGGATCTGCTTGCAGACTTACACAGTTGGCAGAATTCAGTTCCTGTAGGCTGCTGGACACAGGGCTTCAGTTTCTTGCTGGCTGTTAGCTTGAGTCTGCTCTCAGCTTATTGCCCTGTGGCCCTCTCCATATGGCGCTCACAGCATTGCAGCTTGTTTCTTCAAAGGCAGTAAGGAAGATAGTCTTCTTCAAGACAGGCATTATAGCTTTATGTAATGTAATTATGTACACATGATTATTCTGTCTCTCGGTTTGAAGCAAGTTGCAAGTTTCATTCACACTCAATGAATGTGAACACCAGGAAACAGAGCTCTTTGGAACTAAAGTTTATCTGCCACAATTTATTTGCTATATCTTTACATGAGATACGTGTTTCTTTTATTCAGTAATTTTTACTACTTATTTGGAGTGATAATTGTGGATTTTACTTTTTCTAACTAGATTCCATTGGCCGTGACATCCCCAAAATGCTTGAATTATTTAAAAATGGACATGAAATTAAGGTAGATGAAGAAAGGGAGAACTTTCTCCAGACCAAAATAGCAACAGTAAGTTACAATGAAAATTATCAAATAATCCTCTTTTTTTGTTGTTCAAGTATTCTTTAGTAATTTATAATATTATAAAATGCCAGTCATTTGAACTTGTTTTTGGCACTAGCATTAAGAATGGCATTAAACATATGCATAGATACTTTTTTTATTCTATAAATTAAACTCATAAATTTTAATGGTACTTGAGAATTTCTTCCAGAGTTATGTGCTACTCTCACATTTACTTGTACTTTGCCTTATTTATCTGTTTTATGTATACACTTTTGTATTTATGTATTATATTTTAAGCTTATTGAGAATAGGGTTTAGATTTTGTATGTCCCCCTAATCAAGATTGCATAATGCTGAGCACATAGTAGGTGTTCAATACTACTTTAGTGGAATTGAGTAATTTGCTTTATTTTAATGAATTATGTCCAATTTTCTCTGCTAATGTTTTTAAAATTGTTTGCCTGCTTTTAGAAGATGCTGGAAATCAGTTTCCAAAGCCATTTTTAGGATACTAATGTAGATATGCCACATTTCTAGGACTGTGTTTTAAAATATATTGTCATTACAAACATTAAAGTTATTTATACTAAAGAATCTCTGAAGTGCCTATCCAACATATGTAATTTTTTTCTTGTTCATTTACTATAGGAATAACAGTAATTGATAAATTGATAGCAAAATTTAAACAGGACCTACCAAGTGTCAGTTGCTATTCTAAACAATTTTTGTATATTCTGTCTTTTAATTGTTAGCCATATGAGAGGTAAAATGATCACCCCTGTCTTATAGATGAAGGCATGCAAGCCCAGAGAAGTTAAATAACTTTTCCAAGGTCTCACAGCTACTATGAGGCAGAATAAGCATTTGAACTTTGGCAGTTTCCTCAAGTCCAGGCTCTTTATCCCTATACCATCTTGCCTCATGACTGGAATTATTTGAATAGCTATTATTCTTTCTCTTTGCCTTCCCATCTTACTCTTAAGGGGAATTCTGCATTATAGCTAGTAGTCCAAGCTCATTGAGCTGTGCCCACTGCAGGTCATCAGAAATATAGAAAAAGCTGAGTGACACAGCCTAGGCAACGTGGTGAAACCCCATCTCTATAAAAAATACAAAAAAATTAGTTGAGTGTGGTGGCATGCACCTGTAGTCTAGCTACTTGGGAGGCTGAGGCGATCCCTGGGATCACCAAGGTTGCAGAGTGAGACCCTGTCTCAAAGAAAACAAACCAAACCAGAAAGTAAAGAAAAAGCTGGGTGCTATGTTGCCCAGGCTGGCCTCAAACTCCTATGCTGAAATAATCCTCCCTTAGCCTTCTGGGTAGATGGGACTACAGATGTATGCCACCATGCTAGGCTTCTCAGCTAGTTTTATGGTCAAAAAACAAAAAAACTTGCTTTAGAAATGGAGCAAAGCAGGTTTAATCTAGTTGGGGAAACCCCAGCTTGCCATCATTATCATCAAAGCTCAGCTCCAATTTATTTGGCACTGAGCTCTGCTCCAGTCTAATGTTGGAATTTCCTTGTTCCCCAAAAGGCCTTTGGCAGTACTTCTTGTTTCTTAGGGTTGACAACATTGTAATTGAAAAACCAAACAAATGAAACATAAAATACAAATTTTAAGAGTCTATTCTGAAGTTGTAGAGACTTGAGTTTGAATTACCTACCTTTTCAGCTACTTCAGAGATGGCAGATTTTAAGGAAGTTTCTTAATGTTGTTGTGTCTCAAATTTCCTCATCTATAAAATGTGTATAATAGTACTTATTTCACTATGTGGTTTTGAAGATTACATAAAATTTTAAAATGGTAACATCTATTGTTATTGTTTTGGTTGGCCTTTTGGGACTGTGGAATATCCTTATAAGGCTCTTTTTAGCTGGATTAAATCTGTCTTAAGTAATGTTTTCAGTATATTTAGTAGTTAATAGTTTATGTAGATCCTGACTCAGAATATAAGAAACCATGACATCGCATTCATTTCTTTCAACAAATACCATAGTGATTAAGACATAGGTCTTAATCACTAAGTAGTAGATCACTAAGTAGTAGATCAGACTACTTGGATCTTTTGGAGATATAATTTCTTAATGAAAAAGAAATTATGTGTTTAAAGAGTTTTTTTTTTGAACACTTAGTATTGCAGTATAGAAGGATGTTGAGAGTGGGTTTTAGATTCCTGTTGTCTTGATTCAAACCCTTGTTCCAGCTAGAAAGAGCTGAACCCCCTTGCTCTCTGAGCCTCAATTTTTCCCCATTTCCCATTTCTCCTGTATATAAAATGATGGTAATAATATGTACCTTCTAAGCTAGGAAGGAATAGATGAGATAATAACATAATAACCATTTAGCAGAGTACTTCTGGATAAGGAGGAGTAACAGGGACCTAATTTATCCTCCTACCTAAAACAGTCAGCATTATTTGATACCAAAACCAGACAAAGAAAACCACAATGCAGTATCATTCGTGAACATAGATGTAACAATTGCAAACTAAATTTTAGCAAATAGAATCCAGCAATATATAAAAAGGGTAACATGTCATGCTCAAGTAGGGTTTATTCTAGGAATGCAAGGTTAGTTTAACATTCAACAATTAATCATTACAGTTCACCATATTAAGAAAGTAAAAAACAAAAGCCATATGAGCATCGCAGTGGATGCAGAGAAAGCATTTGACAGAATCCAACATCTGTTTCTGATTAAAAAGTCTCAGCAAACTAGGAATAGAAGTCCATGTCCTTAACCTGAAAAGAGTGTCTAAGAAAAGTCAAAGCTGACATCATATTTAGTGGTGAAACACTGAATGTTGCATTTCTCCTAAGATCAGGAACAAGACAAGGACATCCGTCTCACCACTGCTTCTTTTCAACATTGATCTGGGGCTTCTAGTTAGCGCAATCAGGCAAGAAACAGAAATAAAAAGTCAACTAGATTAGAAAGGAAGAAGTGAAACTGTCATTATTCACAGATTACATGTTCTAGCTACTAGAACAACGAAGTGAGTTAACTAAGGTTGAAGGTAGAAGCTCAATGTACAAAAATGTTTCTGTATAACAGCAAGGAACAATTAGAAATTGAAATGAAAAAGCAACAAATGCCATTTGTAGTAATAGCAAATATATTAAATACTTAGGGGTAAATCTGACAAAGATGTGGAAGATCCATACACCGAAAACTTTAAAACATGGTTAAGAAAAATAAAAAATCTAAATAAATGGTGACTATATACCTTGTTTATGGATCAGTAGACTCAATATTGTTAAAAATATCAATTTTCCCCAAGGTAATCTATAGATTCATAGCATTCTCAGTCAAAGTACCAGTCAACAGTTTTGTAGAAACTGACTAGCTGATTCTAAAATTCATAGAAAAATGCAAAGTATCTAGAATAGCTAAGACAACTTTTTTGAAAAAGAACAAAGTTGGAAGTCTACCTGATTTCAAGATTTATAAAGCTGCAGTAATTAAGACAATGTGGTATTGACATCAAAAGAAAACAGTTAATGGAATAGAATAGAGAGTCCAGAAAGAAAGACAAAACATGCATATATGGACAACTGATTTTCCACAAGGTACAATGGCATTTTTTCTGGAGAAAGGATAGTTCTTTCAACAAACAGTACTGGAACAGTTGGATGTCTATATGTCATAAAATGAAATTCAACCAATACTTCAAGACATATATAATAATTAAGTAAAAATGAATCAAAGACCTAAATGTAAAGCCTAAAATTATAAAACTTTGAGAAGAAAAAATTGGGTTAGGGGAAGTTTCTTAGATAAGACATGAAAAGCATGATCCATAAAAGAAGAAATTGATAAATCACCCTATAAAAATTAAAAGCTTCTACTCTTTAAAAGACACTGTTAAGAGAAAGAAAAGACAAATTACAGACTGGGAAAAATATTTGAAAATCATATATCTGATAAATTCAAAATATATAAAGAACTGTCAAAAACTCAATAATAAAACTACCCAATTTTAAAAATCATATGAACACACCTCACTATGGAGATATATAGATGACAAACACATGGAAAGATGCTCAGCATCTTTAATCGTTAGGAAATGTAAATGAAAACCACAATGGGATAACACACATCTATTTGGAATGAATAAAGTTAAAAAGACTGGCCATACCAACTGCTGTAAGGATGCGGTGGGACTTGAGCACTCTTACAGCGTTTGTGGGTATGTTAAATGATGCAACCTCTTTGGCAAACAATTTGGCAGTTTCTTAAAGTTGAACATCCGCCTACTATATGATCCTGCCATTCCACTTTTAGATACTTAGGAGAAATGAAAACATGTGTCCATACAAAGACTTGTAAGCAAGGGTTCATATCAGATTTATCTGTGATAGCCCCAAACTGGAAAATTTCCAAATGTTCACTGCAGGTGAATATAAAAAAAATTCTTCAGTAATAAAAAGAAATAAAGTTGATACATTCTACCATATTGATGGATTTCAAAATAATTTTGCAGAGCGAAAGAAGTTAGAAAAAAGGGAGCACATCCTGTATGATTCTTTTTGTATAAAATTCTGGCAAATGCGAACTAATGTATGATGACAGAAAGCAGACCAGTGGTTGCCTTGGGGTCAGAGGTGGGTGAAGAGGGGCAGGAAGGAAGAATTACAAAGGCACACAGTAAATTTTGGAAGTGATTGTTATGTTATTCTGACTGGTGATTGTTGCATGTGTGTATACATAAGTCAAAGCTTAGTGAATTGTACGCATTAAGAATGTGGAGGATATCCAATGGAATACTATGTAGCAATAAAAAAGAATAAACTAAGGATACATGGTACAACATGGATAAACCTCAAGAATATTATGCTCAGGGAAAGAAGCCAGACACAGAAACTACTTGCTGTATGATACCATTTATATGAAATATTCAGAAAAAGCAAAAGTATAAAGACAAAAAGTAGATTAGTAGTTGCATAGGAGGGGTGGGAGGAAACAGGTATTAATGCTAAGTGTGCATGGTCATATTGGGGTGATAATGTTTTCAAACTGATTTATGGTGATGGTTGCACAACTCGATCAACCTACTAAGAAACATTGAATTTTACATCAGAAAATGGTAAATAATATATGCAAAGTATGCCTCTATAACATTAATTAAAAATGTGCAGTATGTCAAGTTTTAGAAAAGTAAAACAAGGTTTTAGTTTTACAAAGTAGTAAAAAACTGTACCATTGTATTATGCAAAATAATTGTTTCGTAAATTTTATTATTAGTATTATCTTATAGTTAAAAATTTAGAAATGATTTTACAGCAATTTAATGAGGTTTCCTTGAGTGAAATTATTCTTATTATGCAGTTGAAAATATTGAAGATGTGGTATTTGTGTGTGTGTGTGTGTTTGTCTGTAGCCAATATGTTATGACAAATTGATATAGAATGAGTGCAGCAGATAAAAGGGCACTGACGGTATCACATGGCTATTAAGCGTCCTTATTTTGGATAAAAGGAAGATATCTAGAACAGGGGTCAATAAATGACAACCAGGGGCCAAATCTGGTTGTGGCTGTGGCCTGTTTTTGTATAGCCTGTGAGCTAACAATGGTCTTTACAGTTTTAAAGGTTGTAAAAAATAAAGGATAGCTACAGAGACTGGATATGGCCCGCAAAGCCTAAATAATTCACTATCTGGCTCTTGATTTGCTGACTTCTGATCTAGAAAGATGTTTTTTGGGAGAGTGAAATGGATTAGTTTTGTGTGTCTACTTAACTGTACAGGAGAGACTCTCACTGTAGTTAAATCATCTTGATGTTCTGTGTTACGATTCTGCATTTCAAGATCCATTTCTAGTATTGATGTAATACGGAATTGATCTTGAGTAGTTTATAGTTTTCCTTCTGTATCAATGTGCTAAATATAGTCAGTTGAATGATCTTTCTTAATTATTTAACTTGAGGATTAGTATCTTGGATATTAGAACTCAGCCACTACTGCCTTTGTATATCCAAACTGTGTATACTAATGCTCTTACAGTCAGCCAGTATCTAACATTTGTCAGCAGTACTTGCAGGTAAATTAGTTTTTTTCGCTTCTCTTTGCTTGTTTTTTAGATAGGGTCTTACTGTATCACCCAAGCTGGAGTACAGTGGCTTGATCTCAGCTCCCTGCCAGGCTCAAGTGATCCTCCCATCTCAGCTCCTTAACCCAGTAGCTGGGACTACAGGTGTGCGCCACCATGCCCAGCTAATTTTTGTATTTTTTGTAGAGACGGGTTTTGCCATGTTGCCTAGGCTGGTCTCCAACTCCTGGGCCCAAGTGATCTGCCCACCTCAGCCTTGCAAAGTTATGGGATTACAGGCACAAGCCACTGCCCCGGCCTTAGTTTTGTTCTTAATATTTCCTACCATTTGTACCTGTAACTTACATAGTCATGAAATTGGTTATGTCTTATGCTATCAAATCAAATGCTCATATCAGTGAAAATGTCATAAGATGATATGTTGAAATTCATGAAGACAAAACAAGTTATTGGAATATGTTATTTTTTAATCAGTTATATTGCTATCACATAGACACCATTTATTTTCTCTCATAGCATGAAGCATAATTGGTTGGGATAAAAGCAAGCTGCCAAGAGATCAGATAAAAGGGAAAAGTCTTAGAGCATAAAACTGAAAATAAAGAGCTACAGAGGAGAAAAAGTACATTTCTTCAACCTTTTTCCCCCAATGGCTCTTTCCATGACATAGAAATGAAACTAAGGCAGATTCTCAAAAAATGAATTTGAGACATATGTACCTGGCCAATGTTTATATTCTAAATAGCAGTTTAATTTCAGATAGTAATTAAATAATTTTAAAAGGATTTATCTGAGTTTGCTATATAGAAAATAATATAGTCATAATTCTGCTATCCAGATAACTTTTGACATTTAAAAAATTTCAAATTAATATACATACATGGTTAAATTCAAATAATTCACAAAAGCATATTAAGAAACACTAGAACCCATTTCCCTGCAATAGTTTTCTTGTGGAACTTAAAAAACTTTTAATTAATATATGTACATGGTTAAGTTAATTTACAAATGCATATAAAGAAACACCAGAGCCCCTTTCCCTGCAATTGTTTTCTTGTGGAATTTCTATTTACAGTTTTATTTTTGTTCTTCCAGAAATATTAAGGCATAAACCTAGGCACCCTTATAAAATTCATTTAATTATATTATGCCACACATACTATTCTGTAGCTTTCTTTTCTGTGGATAAAAGTGTAGCATGGATGTCTTCAAATATATAGTATGAATGTCATCAAAGATGCAAAGAGATCTGCCACATTCTTTTTAAGGCCTGCATAGAGTTGTATTCTATCATATACCATAATCAGTTCCTTATTGATGGGCCTTTAGTTTGTGTCCCGATTTTTGCTATTGCAAATGATACTTAATGAAAATTTCACAAAGAAATATTGCCAAAATTCTCTAAGTATATCCATAAGGTAAATTTATAGAAATAGAGTATATGTTGAAAATTTTATTATATGAATTCCCAAATTACTTTCTAAAATGTTTATACTAATTTATCATTATCCAACAGTGTGTTAAAGTACTTGTATCTTTATACCCTCACTAGCATTGGGTATTATCACACTTAAACATTTTGTCAGTTTGAAAGTTGATATAGGTGTGAATGTGAGCACATGTGTACTTTTAACAGCTTAAAAATTTCAGTGTGAACATTATCATTGTTTCTTTGGTTACAGTGTTATTCTTTTTTACTCCTTAAGATTCTGAATTTCCTCATCTGTCCACCATTCTTATTTCCTTTATTTTCATATTCCTAGCCCCACTCTTATTCTCCACAACTCTCTTTTTTGTGTATGCAGTCTCCTATTGACTCCTTTTACCGTAGACCCTTTCTGACTCACCCCTACCATCACCTGCTCTGTTTACAAGTGCCTGGTAAATAAAATTGACAAGAGCCATGATCATTGAAAGTTGCTTGTAAAATTGAAGTGTTCACAAACACTGAGATTGCCTGGCATTTGCTAACTACTGAAAAGAAAGCCTTTTCTACCCAGTAGAAAAGGGGACCGGTTTTTCTGACCCATGATACAGTAGGGATTTTTAATGTATCCTATGTATTTTAAAAATTATCCTTATTTTTTGACTTTTCTTAAGCTTTATTCTCTGATCAGGTAAAATTATCGTTAGCTCATTTAGAATCTAAGCATAAAAAAAAACAGAAAACAACCAACTTAATGTGTAAATTCTCTTTAACAAATATGTAAAAATACTGGCTCTGATCCAGACACAATGCTGGTGATACAAAAAGATTATGACCTTTTTTCCTCAAGAAAAATACTTCTCGTAGGGGAGATAGATATGTAAATAAAGTACAGGAAAATGTGGTGAGTATAATAATAGAAATGTGTATATTGGGCTGGGTGCAGTGGCTCACACCTGTGATCCCAGCACTTTCGGAAGCTGAGGTGGGCAGATCACCTGAGGTCAGGAGTTTGAAACCAGCCTGGCCAACAAGGTGAAATCCCTTCTCTACTAAAAATACAAAAATTAGCCAGGCATGGTGGTGCATGCTGTAGTCCCAGCTACCTGGGAGGCTGAGGCAGGTGAACTGCTTTAACCTGGGAGGCGGAGGTTGCAGTGAGCCGAGATGCGCCACTGCACTCCAGCCTGGGTAACAGAGCGAGACTTCATCTCAAAAAAAAAAAAAAAGGTATGTGTTTATATATATACATGATATAGAAGTTACAGAAAAGTAGCAATGATTGTTTGGAGTAGCAACGGAACAAGTAGGTCAAGGGTGGGTTCTAGGAGGAGTTCGAAAATATATACCAGGTAGATAAAGGGTCGTTCATATTTCAAAATAACATGCATGATGATCAGTGGACCACATATTATTGATTCAACTGTTTTAAAGAAACCAAATAACAGTGATTTAACTTTGATAGAAAGTTAATTTTCTCCCAAGTTTAAATTGGTTTTCAGCTCAGGGCTTCTTTGCTCCACAGGATTATCCAGGGATCAAGGTTTCCACCCCACCTCTTTTTTGTTGTTGCAGTCTTCTAGGGTTTTCTTTTCCATGTGGTTGAAGCTTGCTGACTACTATGTCTGAATTGTAGCCTGTGTGAAAGAGGCAAGAGGAGATACAGAATAAGCAATTTCTTACAAGCATGTGAGCTATTGCCCTCATCACTTTTGCCCCATCCCATGGTCCATAGCTTAGTCATACGGCTTAGCTCAAGGTCTGTGTTTTGTAGCATCTAGGTGGGTGATCATGTGATCATATACCTGGCTAAACTTTATTAAAAGAAGAGGGGAGAGATTTGGGGAGAAATTAAGGTTTTGCCATACCTGAGGAAGAACCAGGAAACCTAAAGGAATAAGAAAATAGAAGGCAAGAATTTTTTTGTTGTTGTTATATCCCCAACTCCTAAAAGAGTGCCTGACATATAGCAGGTACTCAATAAATAATTGTTGGATGAATATATATATATATGTATGAATAAACAAAATTTTCTAATTTAAGATCAATTAGAAATTATTAAAACAACATTTCAAATTATATAGTGAATCAGTGGGAGAGCTTTTGTCTACAAAATTTAACCAATGTGACACTAAACTTTTAAAAGTGGAGTAATATCGCTGGAATTGTTGGAATTTCACAAAATGACAGAATTAACTGTCTTGTCCTCTATTTATTATAAAAATATTTAGGCAGGTGTATAGTTTGATGTTACTCAAGAAAGTTAAAACGTGTCCAAATATTGTAGCATTAACCTGTCAGAATAGAGACTTTGAAGTAATTTTCAAAGGGTGACTGTTAGTATTTTATAACATACCACAAATCCATTTTATATTAGCTGTGAGGCTCTCAGAACTTGCTTTGTTTTTTTTTCACTGTTAGATTTCTTGCATGATTTAAAATACTTGGCCTTCAGCCTGCTTCTCCAGAACACTTCTAAGTGTAATCGAAGGCCACTTACATTGTTGCTGGGTTTTCTTCACTTGTTCTTCATTATAAGATAAGAGTTCTTTCTAATTTTCTATAAATGTTGACTATCCCATTTTACAGAGGTATATATAATACCTTTCTGTTTGTCAAAAACTAAAATGTTCTTTCCTTTCACTTTTGTTAATATTGACTACCTCACATATTTCAAAAACAAAGAAAAGTGATAGCATTGTAGTTGAGGTTGCTTTCATTTGCTGAGAGTGGTAATCAAAGAATGGAACTTTCCACTAGGAAAAAATTACTTAAGCTATAAAATATGGTACATTAGGACTTGTCATAAGAAGTATTTATCAACAAAATAGGGCATGGCTATAATTTAAAGAAAAATTTAAAATGTGTTTCTTTGCTTTTTTTAGCCTTTCATAACATTTAATACCATAATAAATTACATAACTCTCATGACCTATTATATATATTCAAGAACCTATAAAATATATATATTCAAGAACCTGTAAAATCAGATCCATGTTATATATATATATATATGTGTGTGTGTGTGTGTGTGTGTGTGTGTTTTCTAGTAGCAATTAGCAGACTTTTATGGCTGAATCCAGTTGGGTAGAGTTTCATAAATATAGAAGCACTTACTGTAGTTTTCATAGGTTTTAGATTTTACAATCAATTCTAACTAAAAAATCTTTGGGGATTAATAAAGTTAGGTAAAAGTTGGAAACAAAAACAGATTTGCATAGGTAATGCACACTGGAACTTTAAAGAAGTGCAATGTACTATGAAAGTGACTTAGTTTTTTATCTTTTTAAGAATAATTTTGGTGTCTTTATAAGTGCTTTGCTATCATTGTAGCAACTTGGTAGAATTTGCCACATTTTGTAAAACATGTTTGGTCTTCAAAAGTATGTTTAGTTAAAGATTGCTATATTTTCAATCAACTTCTGCTTTTTTTCATTTCAAAGTAATTCCTTTCAAGTGTACCTGTATATACAAATGAAGCCTTTTAAAATGACTTACTGTAATATTTTTTGACAAATCATAAAATAAGGAATTTTGATATTTTATCTTAGAACATTGGAGACTCCTTGGGTTCATAGCGTTTTTCAAAAGAAAATCTAAAGAGAAATTAATCCATATTCATAACATTTCAGATAAGAAAGTAAGGAAATGAAACATCACACATTGTCTTGAGATCTGTTGCTTCATACAGCCATAGCTCTAGTAAGCTCTTTCCCAAAAAAGGGAAAACTGCTGAGCAGAGAGACTATAGGAACCTGCATGTGGGATCACCTGAGGTTTGATTCTTGAGTGGCAAAAGTTGAAATACAAACACAGGAAGTCTGGCTTCTGCTAATTAGCACATACTTTTATGTCCCGAACAAATTCTTTTCTTCTTCTAAAGGAAGAAGGGTTATTTTGCTTTTGTTCCCTCTATAGTACCCTTCTCCCTTCCATTCATCCTTTTTTTTTGAGACAGTGTCTTATTTACTCTGTCCCCCACAATGGAGTGCAAGTGGCACGAACTTGACTCACTGCAACCTTCACCTCTTGGTTTCAACTGATTCTTGTGTCTCAGCCTCCTGAGTAGGTGGGGATTACAGGCACCTGGCACCACATCCAGCTACTTTTTTGTATTTTTAGTAGAGATGGGGTTTCACCAGGTTGGCCATGCTAGTCTCCTGGCTTCAAGTGATCTGCCCATGGTCGCCTCCCAAAGTGTTAGGATTACAGGCATGAGCCACTGCGCCCGGCCCCATTCATTCCTTGATTTAGGACTTCAGCATATCACACCAAATCTAGTAAAAGTTAAAAAACTTTTCAATGGTTCTACATGTGCTGGCATCTCCTTTAATAACTCTCTGTCCCTTTCTTACTATTTTCTATGACAAAGTACACATGTACACACATTCTGAATGCCTGCCGAGTGGCAAAAACTGTTCCTAACTATGGGGATATATTGTTGTCCAGAAGTTCTTGCCCTCAACTAGATCACTTTCTAGTTAGGGTATAGATAATATACAAATAAATATATATGTACTTATGATGGTGGAGTGTGTGTATGTGTGGCTATTATAGAAAGGTTGGTCAGGGAAGGCCTGCCTCTCTAAATTGGAGGTAACATTTGAATAGAGACTGAATGAAATAAGAGAACAAGTTATGAAGATATCTGAGAGAAAAGTATTCTTGAGACAGGAGGCAGCAAGTACAAAGGCTCTGAGAAAAAAAGGGGATTGAGCTTTTATAGGAACAAGAGGTATTTCTTCTGGGTATTAGAAAAGGCTAAAATATCTTTGAAGAAAAACATGCTCAAAAAGTTCTGAGAAAAGTATTAAATACACAAAGGAAACTACTTTGATACAAGAGGACATAGAATTACATATTTTACTGACAATACATTCCTGAATATCTTTACGTAATAGCAATCTTAACTTGCTTTTATTTGAATAGAAAAGCCTTTCGTGTGGATTTTTTTTTTTTTTAACATCAGGAAACCCTTATGAGGCTAACAATAGACTTCAAGATTCTGTGAACTTCCTGAAATTTTATGCAGAGTACTGTGTGTACGTGCATGTGTACATTTTTCTTGGGTGAGTGGTTGTGTTTTCCATCAGGAATTCATGACTCATTCGTTGAGCAAATAGTTATTGGGTACCTACTATATGCCAGGCGTTACTCTAGATAATGGGGTTATATACATCAACAAAGTAGACAACAATCCTTGCCTTCATGGGATAGACGTGTAGATGGTATAAAGGTAGATATCTGTTGATAGAAGATGAATGGTAGAAAATAAGTAAAAAAAAGAAAGTATTTTAGATGGAAGTGCTAAGGAGGAAAAAACAAGTTGGAAGAAGGAAGTGTATGTAAGTAGTAGAGTTAGGATATTGAAATTTTAGATAGGATATCTCATGTGAACTTCTCTAAAAACATGACTTTTGAATCATGATCCAAAGAAAGTGACCGAAGGAAGGCGTTACATGCAGAAGAAACAGCAAATGCAAGGCCTTGACAGTATATCTGGTATGGTTGAGGACTAGCATAGCTAGCGTGGCTAGAGCAGAGAGCAGGGGTTGTAGGTGATTAGGTCATAGTAAGGCTACTGTCTTTTAGTTAGAGTGAGATGGAGACCCTTTGAAGGGATTGAGCAGACTAACATGATCTGGCTTCTAAAAGGCTCAGTCTCACTGCTGTATTGGCAGTAGACTGAAGGGAACCTGGATGGAAGCAGAGTCCAGTTAAGGGTCTTTTGCAATAACCTTGGCTAGAGATGAGAGTAGCTTGGACCTATTCATTAACAGTGAAAGTGATGACACTGACTGGAGTCAGGATATACTTTAAAGATATAGTTTATGGAATTTACTGATTGAATGGATATGAGGTGTGATAGAAAGTGAAGAGAGCCAAGAATGGTTGCAAGATTTTTTGCTGACGAAACTGGAATAATGAAGTTGCCTCTAATTGATAGGAAATATTACAAAGCAGAGTAAATGAATAGGCAGAAGGGTTATTATCAGAAGCTCAGATTTGGACCTGTTAAGTTTGAGATGCCTTTTAGATGTCCAAATGGAACTGTGTAGTAGGTCATTGGATATTCAAGTCTGAATCAGAGAAAAGGGCTGGGATAGGGATCAAATTTGTGAGTCATCTGCATATAGATAGTTCTTAAACTTTGATTTTCCTCAGTAAGTATGATGTTTGCTGTTTGTTTAAATATTCTTTATTATGTAAATGAATAGTTTTTAAAAGAGGTTTGATATTTAGCAGAGGAGCTGGTATTTTTGTTATTTATCTATTTATTTATTTTTGAGATGGAGTCTCGCTCTGTCTCCCAGGCTGGAGTGCAGTGGCGTGATCCCGGCTCACTGCAACCTCTGCCTCCTGGGTTCAAGCGATTCTCCTGCCTCAGCCTCCTGGGTAGCTGGGATTATAGGTGCGCACCACCATACCTGACTAATTTTTGTAGTTTTAGTAGAGACAGGGTTTCACCATGTTGGCCAGGCTGGACTTGACCTCCTAACCTCAGGTGATCTGCCCGCCTCAGCCTCCCAAAGTGCTGGGATTACAGATGTGAGCCACTGTGCCCGACCCTGGTTTGTCCTTTTAATTGTGGATATACATTGGAATTTACTGAATAGTTTTTAAAACAATCTGTTGAGATAATTATTTTCTATAATCTATTGACATAACATACTACCTTATATCCAACTATTCTTATATTCCAAGGATAAACCCTATTGTATATTATTGTTTTCCAAATATTTCTGGCCACTATCATAGTAAAAAATAATTTTTGTATCATGACTCAATCAAACTTATGTGTGTATGTGAGAAAAAAGTTTCATGAGGGCCGGGTGTGGTGGCTCACACATGTAATCCCAGCACTTTGGGGGGCTGAGGCAGATGGATTACTTGAGGCCAGGAGTTTAAGACCAGCCTGGCCAACATGGTGAAATCCCGTCTCTACCAAAAAATAAAAAAATTAGCCAGACGTGGTGGTATGCACTTGTAGTCCCAGCTACTTGGAAGGCTGAGGCAGGAGAACTGCTTGAACCTGGGAGACGGAAGCAGGAGAATCGGTTGAACCTCGGAGGCGGAAGCAGGAGAATCGCTTGAACCTGGGAGGCGGAGGTTGCAGTGAGCCGAGATTGCATCACTGTGCTCTAGCCTGGGAGACAGGGTAGGACTCTGTCTCAAAAAAAAAAAAAAATAGTTTAATGATACTACACTTATTATATGCAATGCAGTGAGTTTTTTTTCCCTATTCTTTCTGTCCTTCATGTTGATTGTAGACCACCACTGGTTTCTCTCAGCTGGAAATTATAAACCTTGGAAAATATAGTTATACAAGAATCTTTTAAATGCCTTTGAATTTAGTTTGATGATTGTTAGATTTTTGCATCTATAGTTATTGGTACTATTAATCAGTGGTGTGTGTGTTTCGTGCCATTTTTATCTGGATTTGATGTCAGGATTATGAACTTCAAAGCTTCCCATCTTTTTCTGTGCTCAAGAGCAGTTTATATTACATGGGAATTATCTTTGTCTTTCAAGTTTGAAAAAATTAATAAAAGCAGCTTGTCCAAGAGCTTATTTTTGGAGGAGGGTCATAATTCTTTGATAATTACTGTTTCTTATGACTGGACCCATCTTTCACTAGGTAGTTCTGAATCTTGCCTCCTCCCTTCATTCAGGGCTCCGCTCAAATACCACACTTTAGAGAAGCCCCCACCTTGAGACCCCTTCTCACAAAGCAGTCCTCATGCCTTTCATTCCTTCGATTACATTTTTTTTCATAGTGCTTATTGCTACTTGGCATGCTATATATGTGTATGTTTGTCATGTTTGTCATGTTCTCTCCTTCCTACTAGAGTGTTAGCTTCATGATGGTAAGAACGTGGCCTATCATTTTTACTCATGGTCTATTCATTTTACTTTGTACATCAAGAAAAATTTATGGTACATATCGGTACTCAGTATTTGTAGAATAAATTAATAACCTTTTTCATCTTTCATGGCTCATAGTCTGTTTTTTCTCTTAATTTCTTAAGTGAATTTTGGTAGTTATATACCTAAGAAAGCCATCCAAATTTACTAGCATAACTTTGTACTTAGAATCTTATTTGTAAATGCCCTCAGTATCTGCATATGTTTTCTCCCACTTTTTTATTTCAAAAAATTTCAAATGAGTAGAAAAGTTGAAAGAATAGTACAAAGAACACCCATATACTACTCATCACCTAGATTTACCAATTTTGTCACATTTGCTTACAAAAACTAATACAACTAGATTACTTACAGAAACTAGTAGGTATTCTTTTGTGAATTTTCTAAACCACTTGAAAGTAAGTTACAGGCATTGTAGTACTTCACCCGTAAACATTTTAGCATGCATAGCCTGAGGCTAGGGATATTTTCATATATGTATGAAAAATAATGAAATATATATGTTTAATATGTATTAAACTATATAATTAGATATATATGTGTGTGTGTATTTAACTGTGAATAGATTTATGGAGATATAATTAAGTACTTTTGTTTTTTGTTTTTTGTTTTTTTTTCTTTTTTGAGACTGAGTCTCGTTCTGTCACCCAGTCTGGAGTGCAGTGGTGTGATCTCGGTTCACTGCAAGCTCCACCTCCCGGGTTCACACTGTTCTCCTGCCTCAGCCTCCTGAGTACAGGTGCCCACCACTATGCCCGGCTAAGTACTTTTCTTTTTAAGAACAGTTTTTAAAATTTAATTATTGGTACTTTTTAAATTTGTAGTTTATTGCTGCTTTTTTTCCTTATCCTGTTTTTCTGAGATGTGTTGTTGGTTTTCTAATTATCTAAGTTATATATGAGATTTGTGAGGTTTTTTTTTTTTAATGATGAAAGAGTTTCAGTGTGTGAATTTGCCTCTAATTACAATTTTGGCTGCATCACCATGTTTTGATTCTTAGTTTTCTTGTTATTATTTTCTAAGTAGTCTGCAATGGCACTTTTAATTTCTTATTTGGGAGAGTATTTTATACTTTGCAACCTTTTTTGGATTAAGTTTTTTAATATTTTTGTTTTATGGCTGAAGAATGCATCCTTTGTAGTTTCTATTTTTTAAAATATCTTGAGACTTTCATTCTGGCATATATGGACACTTGAAAATAACATGTGTTCTGAGAATTCTAGGTAAAGATAGTGGTTTGAACACCACAGTGGTAACTTAGTAGAAAATTCCAACTCTTAAATCAGCAATGGCAAAAGCCAAACACAATCTAAACCTTAGTATCTTTAAAAGACTTAAAATGGGGCTCTAGATACCTCTGGAACTGCATGTTAGTGGTGAGCTTGGGGATGGGACAGGAGGAATCTGAAAAAGGGAATTTTTTTATCCTTACTTTATCATGCTGGGTAACTGCCCTTTCCTTGCCAGCACATGACTGGAGAGATTAAAATATAGGGTCTCTACATTGGAGGAGATCAGGAGTTGAAACTGAAAATAAGGAGATTAAGTGAATATATCAATATTGAATGCTGAGAAACTCCCCTTACCCTCCACCACCATTTCTCTTCCTTGATTTAGCTCCCAGAACTCTGGCAGCCAGGCCTCACCCTCTAGGCAGGAGATAAGAAGAGGTTTAGTTCAAGGATCTAATGATAGTAAGGCTTTTGACCCAGCTTTACAATTTTTTCCTTCCCATTTTGAACATTCATGGTGGCTTTCCTCTCTCTTTCCATTTCTGGATAAAGAGATACTTGGTCATTTCTGGTACTTTGTGAGAACTATTTGACATGATTTAAGAATCATTCTTATAGTTTTTTTCTTTTTTACTTTTTTGTTTTTTTGAGACAGAGTCTCACTCTGTTGCTCAAGCTGGAGTGCAGTGGTGCGATCTTGGCTCACCACAACCTCTGCCTCCTGGGTTCAGGTGATTCTCTTGCCTCAGTCTCCTGTTTAGCTGGGACCACAGGCGCATGCCACCGTGCCCAGCTAATTTTTGTATTTTTAGTAGAGACGGGGCTTCATCATGTTGGCCAGTCTGGTCTTGAACTCCTGGCCTCAAGTGATCCACCTGCCTTGGCCTCCTAAAGTGCTGGGATTTCGGGCGTGAGCTGCCTCATCTGGCCTATAACTTGTTTTTGATGCTTGTTTTCAGGTTTCTCTTCTGTCTTCCTCTCTCCCATGTTCTCTTTACCTTTTTTTTCTTTTAATAGCTCTTTGAAGTTTTTCATTTCTATTTTCCTCTTCCCTTTCTCTCATTACTTTTTTATCCCACTCTTTTATACTTTTCCCTCCCTCCTTGGTCATCTACTTACATATCAGAAAGACATGAAAGATAGAATGAAACCTATCAGAAAATTAATGTGAATTAGTGGGAAGTGTGTCTCACAGAATAGTTTTTCAATGACATGCAACCTAATTAATTTTAGTTACAGAGTGTCTAATAAAAAATATTGCCTGGTAGATGTTGCCTGAATTAATGCTATATAATTAACAAATTGTTGTTTTAAAAGGTTGTTTTCTAAAGATGTTTAAATGTTTTCTTATAATCTTATTTACATTATTTATGTTTTTAAAACATATTTGGCACAGTTTCCGAATTATTAATTCCAAGTTAGTGACATCAGTAAGTTTATTGTGAAGCATCAATTCCTCCTGTGAGTAGAGCCCTACTCTGTTTTTTTATATCACAGGACAGATTCCTGTTAGTATACTATAAATCAAGTTAAGTCAATAAAAGCAAAGTATTGTAAATAAACTACATACTTTAAAAATATGGATGTTACTTGTTCTGTTTCAGTTTAAAAACTATTACTATATTATTTTAATAATATTTAATTCAAATATAAAATCTTGATTATTTGGAATGAGGAAAAATGATAAAAATTTCACTAAGTACAATTGAAATGATGAAAAACCTCTTTAAAGTACAATATATAAATGCATTTATATGATAGCCTAGGAGATTAGGCATTAAGTTATAACATTAAAGAAAAAAACTATAGCCATATTACAATCATGTAAATATCCAGATCTTGAGAACATGTAAATAATAATGCTATTGGCAAATCCAATCTAAGCTTGTTTTCTAGAGAGAAGAAAAGAGTAAGACAACTCAGAGTTATATTTATAGCAAATCATGTCAAGGCCTGATTTAACAAGTATTTCTTGTCTGGATTTCAAATATATTTGGAGCTTTGACATACTTAATATAAAAGCAAAGCCTTTGATATGTTCTTTGTTTTTCTTCTTTTTAAAGTTGTAGACATGGTCCAATTATAGGTGAGTATCATTTTGTGTGCTTGTGTAACAGTGAATGGTTTTGTGGCAAGCGTATTGTCAACCTGGCAGCTGATAAAAGCTGAAGCATATTGTAACAAAAATAAACAAGTTCAGGACAAGGGACTATAAACAATAGTAAAATCTTATGTTGAAATTAGAGAGCCTTTGGTTTTAGTGAACATGTTAGAACAGGAAAAGTGAATGTTCTGGAGTTCAGCCAAACAGCAAGTTGTGGATAGTATAAGACATGGAAATTAAATGCTTATTTTGAAGCAACTGGGTCCATAGGTTGAAATAGTAGCTAGCCAGGAATATTGCTTACATCTACAAACAATAACTGGATAAAAGGAAGCAGCCCATTGGTTCATGGCTCACTGCCACTTCCCTTCCTCCTTTTCCCTTATTCCTTCTAGTTAATAATTAACTTTTCTTTTGTTGCATTATTTTTGGTGTACTATAGTGTACTGTGTCATAAATAAGGGAATTATAAAGAGAGGAAAATAAACTTTAGAATGTAAAGTAGAGGAAGTAGGCTGGCAATAGATCTTAGATCTCCAAGGATATGGAGCTAAGAAAGAGGAAAAACTAATATTTATCCAGAATCCTCCATTCTGTGTCAGCTCTGTCTTTGTTGCTTTATTATAAGAGAAGTATATTTAGTTGGGGTGAGTCATCCTTGCAGTATTTTATGTTACATCATTTGAATTATTTTTGATCAAAAACTATTTTTGATCAAAAATAATTTATTATCATTTCTAGTGTTCTTACCTATATTATCACAAAATCAGATTTTAATTTCCCAGAAGTTTTGGAAATTCAAAGTGTGACTCTCCCCTACTAACAGATTTGAATAATAGCATAAGAAAAACCATACCGTTTGAGAGAAATAGCTAACTTTTCTCATTAATCCATTGTATTTACAATGTAGTGATCATAGATAATAGAATGACACATGATGAAAAATATAAATGTTGCATAATGTGTAAAAAGGGAGTAAACTGATCTGCTTTCCCTTGCCAGCCACTTTGCTGCATAGGCAGCTTTCTTTTGTTGGCTTTATTTAAAAAGCAGTGGTAAGCTGGGCATGGTGGCTTATGCCTGTAGTCTCAGCTACTCAGGAGGCTGAGCAAGAGGATCTCTTCAGCCTGTGAGTTCAAGATCATTCTGGGCAACATAGCAAGATCCCACATCTCTAAATAAAAATAAAAATAAAAACAAAAACAAATTTAAAACCAGTGGATAAATATGATAGCATTTACTGAATTCTGTCTTTATCCAAATGCCTGGAGAAGAAATTAAGTGGATCTGAAAGATAATTCCTTATGAGTGTCATTAGCATTACATCTAAAAAAATAACATTTATTAATATAGTATTTACAGAAACAATAAAAACATCTATAAGACCATGTTATGAATTATTAAATATAAATACAAAGTTAAGCATTTTCCAAACAGCTTTATCATAAATAATGATAAAAGCTGCTTTTGCCTCAGAGCACCCTTCTCCCATTATAGATTTTGGCAAATATTAATTTGTTAAAGTGATGTAAAGCATAGCTTATACCACAGCTTGTCTTTATATGAATTTTCATGTATTTGTAGATAAATAATGTTTTCTAAAACAGAGGCTGGCAAACAATGGCTCTGTGGCCTGTTTTTGTATGGCCTGTGAGCTTAGAACCCCTTTAAAGGGTTTTATTTAAAAAAAAAAATAGAAGAATAATATGGAACAGAAAGCATAAGTTGCCCTTAAAGTCTAAAATGTTTACCATCTATCTCTTTACAAAAAATATTTACCAAGTTTAAAATATAAATACATAATGTATAAACCTGGGAGGTTTCAGTTCCAGGTGAGACAGCATAATCACAGGACACCCTCTCTCTCCCACTGAATGCAGCTGTTATAAAACCTGGACAGAATACATGGAATAGCTACTTGAGGATTCTGAAAAGTAAATAATAGCAGGTTGGGAGAGAAGACCAGATTTTGAAGTACCATCAAACTAGTGGCAAGTTTGCCATTTGTCCCCTTCTGTCGTCACCTGGCCTGGTCTCAACACTGCCTGAAATTAGGCAGCAGACCTAAGTGTAGGCAGAGAGAGCTCCAGGAGAAACCGTCCAGTTATAGGCTTGAGAAGTGGAAATCATGTCTCCTTGTAGTAATAGTAGGTATAGGGCAGGGGTCCCCAATCCCTGGGCTATGGACTGATAATGGTCCGTGTCCTATTATGAACTGAGCCTCACAGCAGGAGGTGAGTGGTGGGGGAGCAAGCAAAGCTCCATCTGTATTTACAGCCGCTCCCCATGGCTCGCATTACTGTCCAAGCTCTGTCTTGTGTCATCATCAGTGGCAGCATTAGATTTTCAAAGGAATGCAAACCCTATTGTGAACTGTGCATACAAGGGATCTAGGTTGCATGCTCCTTCTGGGAATCTAATGCCTGATGATCTGAGGCGGAGCTGAGTTAGTGATACTAGTGCTGGGGAGCCACTGCAAATACAGATTAACATTAGCAGAGAAATTTGACTACACAGAGGCCATAATAAATCAATTGCTGCAGTCTCATATCGGAACCCTGTCAGTGAGTGGCAGGTGACAATAAAGCTGCATCTGGTGGCAGGCTTTATAATGGCAGGTAAGCTGATGTACTTCAATTGTGCAGCTGCATTTGGTGGCAGGCTTTAAGTCAGAATCCAACCCTTATTTTAGTCCGTGTATGGCCTGCCTATTATTTGATATACCACTTCCCTCTGCACCTCTTTCCCGCACTGCGCACTTGTCTCAGTCACAGTTTTGGTAAGCCCACAGGCTAACCCTAGCCAAAATGAGTACAAAACAAATGCCACTGGAGAGCTTTTTTGAAAAGGGGGAAAGACTCAATGACGAGACAGCAGAAGACTCTAAGACTGCCAGCCAAAAGAAAGCTGTATTTAAAAGAAATACCAAGAGCAAGATTCCTTCTTAAATTAACGGGTTTGTTGCAACGGGTGATTCACATTCTCCAAGCCCACTTTGTATAATATGTGGTGACTGGCTGTCCAATGAAGCCATGAAATCCTCAAAACTGCTTTGTCACATGGAGACCACTTACCCTTCATTAAAAGACAAGCCTTTGGAGTTTTTCAAAAGAAAAGAACGTGAACACGAAGAACAGAAGCAATTATTGAAGGCCACCACTTCATCAAATGTGTCTGCACTGAGAGCATCATTCTTAGTGGCTAACCACATTGCTAAAGCTAAAAAGCCCTTTACTATTGGTAAGGGGTTGATCCTGCCTGCTGCTAAGGACATTTGTTGTGAACTTTTAGGAGAAGCTGCATTCGAAAGGTGGCACATGTTCCTCTTTTGGCTAGCACTGTAACTAGATGAATTGATGAAATAACAGAGGATATTGAAGCACAATTGTTAGAGAGGATTAATGAATCACTGTGACACACAATCCAGGTTGACAATTCTACTGATGTTAGCAAGGCAACAGTGCTTGTTTTTGTGCGATATATTTTTCAGGAGGATGTATATGAGGAAATATTATGTGTACTTTTGTTGCCAACCAATACCACAGCTGCAGAACTATTCAAGTCTTTGAATGATTACACATCAGGAAAACTGAATTAGTCATCTTGTGTTGGTATATTCATGGACAGAGTGGCTACCGTGACTGGACAGCTTTCTGGTTTCACTACTTGGGTAAAAGAGGTCACTTCTGAATGTGAGTCTGCGCACTGTGTCATCCATAAACAGATGTTGGCTAGCTGAAAAATGTCACCCGAACTTCAAAATGTTTTGCAGGACGTCATTAAAATTATCAGTTATGTTAAAGTACATGCCCTTAACTCTCGTCTGTTCACGCAGTGCTGTGAGGAGATGGACGCAGAGCACACACGTCTTATACACAGAACTGAGATGACTTTCTAAAGATAGGTCACTGGCCAGAGTTTTTGAGTTACAAGAGCTGCTCCAGAGATTTCTTTTAGAAAAACAGTTACCATTGGCAGCACATTCAGTGATACAGAATGGGACACAAAACTTGCTTACTTGTTTGACATATTCAGCCTGCTCAAGAAACTCAATCTGCCACTTCTGGGAGTAACAACAACTGTGTTCAAGTTGGCAGATAAAGGGGCTGCATTCAAAGTCAAACTGGAATTACGGGGGTGACGAGTGAACATTGGGATTTCTAACACATTTTAAGCAATAGCAGAGATTTTTAAAGAGACTTAGACAGGGCCTCCTTTCTCCCAGCTGGTGCATGATCACCTCTCTCAGCTTCCGAAGAGTTTGGGCATTACTTCCCAACCACAAAAGGCTCCTGAATTGGGAAGGAATGGATCCTTGGCCCATTTGTGAGATCACAAATGACAGTGACCTTGAAAGTAGGTTTGAGATAGCTTCAAATCTCCATATGTTCTGGATTAAAGTCACTGTGGAATATCCTGAGATTGCCACAAAAGCACTGGAAAGCCTGCTTCCATTTCCAACATGCTCTTTTTGAAGGAGGGTTTTCCGCAGTGACAGCAACCAAAACGAGATTACAGAGTAGATTGGACATAAGCAACACACTTCAGGTGTGACTGTCTCCCATCCTCCCCAGATGGGACATCTAGTTGCAGGAAAACAAGCTCAGGGCCCCCACTGATTCTACAGCATGGTGAGTTATATAATTATTTTGTTATATATTACAGTGTAATAATAATAGAAATAGAGTGCACAATAAATATAATGTGCTTAAATCATCCTGAACCTCCCACCCCCACCGCGCTGGAAAAACTGTCTTCCACAAAACTGGTCCCTGGTACTAAAAAGGTTGGGACCACTTGTGTAGGGTAAGGCACAGGTATCTAAAACTTTAAGAGAAGGGAACTTTCCTTTTTTTAAAAGAAAGAAAAAAGGAATTTTGTTTGCGACAGGTCTTGCTGTGTTGCCAAGGTCGGAGTGCAGTGATGTAAGTATAGCTCACTGTAACTTCAAACTTGGAGTCAAGGGATCCTCCTTTTTCAGTCTCTCAAGTAGTTAGGACTACATGCGCTCCACCACACGTGGCTAACTTTTAATTTTCTTTTTAGAGATGGAGTCTTGCTATGTTGCTCAGGCTGGCCTCGGACTCCTGTTCTCAAGTGATCCTCCAGCCTCAGCACCCAGCATGCTGGGATGAGAGGTGTGAGCCACCACACCCAGCTAGAACCTTTCTTTATGTTTAGAGGAGCTGTAGTCACAAGAGGGTAGGGCATACCACCCTTGCTTTTTTTCTCTGTCTTTGTCCTCTGAGGGCTAGTTGGCCCTCAGTGGAGAAACATTTGGTTGCAAAAAGTGTCAGAACTGGGTAAATAAAGCCCCAGGTTTCTTGGCAGAGCTGAAAAGGTGAGCCTCAGGGAACCCAGAAGTACGGGGGAGATCAAGCAGAGTGTGGAACTTGGAAAAGTGATCTCATAAAACTATAAACTCCTGGAGATGAAATAAATGGAGATGACAGAAGAGAGTCAGGGAACTCTAAGATCATAGAAATTTTCCAATCTGAAAAGCAGAGAGGCAAAAGACTGGAAAAAAATGAAGAGAGCCTGAGGGTCCTGTGGGATAGTAACAAAAGATCTAACTTTCACATCAGTGGAATTCCAGAAGGAAAGAAGAAGCGTGGTACAGAAAATTACTTAAAGAAATAATGGCAGGATTACAGAGAAACTGCAACTCTCATACTTTCAAGTAGGAATGCAAAGTAGTACAGCCACTGTGGAAAACAGTTGTATCTTGTAAAGCTCATCATACAATTACCGTATGTCCCAGCAATTCTACTGTGGGTTTTTAACTCCACACAATGAAAAATTTAAAGTGAAATGAAAACCTACATTCACACAGATATCTGAACACAAATGTTTACAGTAACTCTATTGATAATTATTAAAAGCTGGAAAAACCCAGTTTTGTTCATAGATGTTTTCCTACACGTGAAAAAATCTCTGGTGCATCATACGGTGGAATTTTACTCAGCAATAAAAAAGGTATGAGCTGTTGTATAGACACAGCAACTTAGAATCTCAAAAGGTTTTGTACTGTAACTTAAGTGAAAGAAGCCAATCTGAAATTGTTACTTACTGACACCAAAAGCACAGACAACAAAAGAAGTAGAAGATAAATTGGACTTCATCCAAATTTAAAACTTTTGTGCGTTAAATGACATTATCAATAGAGCACAAAGGCAACCCACTGAATGGGAGAAAATATCTGGAAATCATATATATGGTATGAGACTTGAATCTACAGTACATAAATAACTTTTACAATTCAATAATAAAAAGATAAATAACTCAATTTTGAAAGGAGCACAGAGCCTAAATACATATCTCTCCAAAGATGATATACAAATGGACAATAAACACATAACATTATTAGCTGTCAGGAAAATGCAACTTAAAATCACAATGAGATACCCCTTCATACTCTGTAGGATGGCTATTATTTAAAAAAATAAAATAACAAGTGTTGGCGAGGATATAGGGAAATTGGAACTCTTATTTATTGCTAATGGGAATGTAAAATACTATAGCCGCTATGAAAAACAATATGGCAATTCTCAAAAAAGTAAACATAGAATTATATGATCCACCAAATCCACTTCTAGATACATACTGAAAAGAATTCAAAGCAGGGACTTGAACAGATGATGGCATACCCATGTTCACAGTAGCATTCACAGGAGCCAGAAGGTACAAGCAGCCCATATGACAATTAACAGATGAATGGATAAAGTGCAGCACACACATGGAATGCAATAGTATCAGCCTTTACAAATGAAGGAAATTGACGCATCCTACAACATGCATGAACCTTGATAACATTTTGTTATGTGAAATAAGCCAGTCACAAAAGGGCAAATATTGTATCATTCCACTTGTATAAGGTACCTATAACAGTGAAATTCGTAGAGATAGAAAGTAGAATGGTGGTTGCCAGGGGCTGGAGGAAGGGGGCAATGGGGAGTTATTGTTTAATGGATTACATACTGTTATTTTGTTTATATGACATTTTCAAAAAGAACACTAGTAAATAAGTGGTTACCAGGAATCAGGAGTGGATGGTGTTTGTGCCTGAGAGAAATCACATGAGGGAATTTTTTGGATTCTGTATCCTGTATTGGAGTGGTCATTACTTGAATGTATGCATGAGTTTCAAAAGGTACACTCCCCAAAATGTTAATTTTACTGTCTTTCGATTTTAAAAATGTAACTTAAAAAATATGTAAACATATAACAACATAATTAGCTTGTTAGGAGCTGTAGTGGTGATCAGGCAGGGGTTTGGGTTTATGCCTCTAGATCAACAGTGAAAATAATTCTTTTTTTTTTCTTTTTGAGACGGAGTCTCGCTCTCTCGCCCAGGCTGGAGTGCAGTGGCGCATCTTGGCTCACGGCAGCCTCTGCCTCCCGGATTCAAGCAATTCTCCTGCCCTTGGCCTCATGAGTAGCTGGGATTACAGGTGCCCACCATCATACCTGGTTAATTTTTTGTATTTTTAGTAGAGATAGGGTTTCGCCATGTTGGGCAGGCTGGTCTCGAACTCCTGACCTCAGTTGATCCACCTGCCTTGGCCTGCCAAAGTGCTGGGATTACAGGTATGAGCCACTGTGCCTGGCCGAGAATAATTCTTATATTGCTTCATATCTTCATTAAGAAGTAAACTGTGGGCCAGGTGCACCCTGTCTCTAGTAAAAATACAAAAAATTAGCCGGATGTGGTGGTGCACACCTGTAGTCCCAGCTACTCGGGAGGCTAAGGCAGGAGAATCACTTGAACCTGCAAGGCAGAGGTTGCAGTGAGCCGAGATTGCGCCACTGCCCTCCAGCCTGGGTGACAGAGCAAGACTATGTCTCAAAAAAAAAAAAAAAAAGTAAACTCTGTCTTGCATTTTATAGCAACTTAAAGGGCTAGTTTAAATAATTTTAAATGCTAAACTAAAACTAATTTTTTTATTAAGAGGTAATAAATGCACATAATGAAATATTTAGAAAATACTGAATCATCTAGGTAAGAATACAAAAATCATTCAAAATTCCTGTAATCATTCACCATTTTAGTACTTTTTATTACTGCTCTTTCTGTATGGACGTATTTTTTTTATGTAATTGCTATTATATATTGAGTTTCGTATTCTTTTCCCTTTAACACTGTATCTTGAACACTTTCCCATGTCATTAAAATCCTTGCAAAGTATTTTAATAGCTGTTTCATAGCCTATTATGTAGATATATAATTATTTATTCAACTTTATTTCTTTTGTTGGGCATAATAGATACATAGGAAACCAGAAGTCTATCAGGATCCTACAAAGCTTTCTTTAAAAACAAAACAAAACAAAACAAAAAATGCTTCTGCTATAGCAAAGACTTACAAAACAAAAATGGTGACTTTTACTCATTCATTTCCTCAGACATCCTTCAGTCTGTCTTCTGTCCCAGGAGTCAGCAAACCAAATCCAGCTCTCCACCTGTTTTTGTAGAGAAAGTTTTGTTAGAATACAACTGTGCTCATTTATATATTGTCTATGATTTCTTTTGCACCAGAACAGCAGAAGTGGAAGAATTGTGACAGAGGCCATTTTGGCCTGCAAAACCTAAAATATTTACTGCCTTACCATTTACAAAGAAAGTATGCCAAGTCCTGTTTCTAATATCTCATTATTATAAATATTCTAATGAACATAAATTCAAGGCTCTCATACACACAGAATGCATTCTGTGTCTATGTACGAATGTGTCATTGTTTATTAAAAAATCTGAATTTAGACAAGGTACGATGGCTCATGCCTGTAATCCCAGCACTTTGGGAAGCCGAGATGGGAGAATCACCTGAGCCAAGGAGTTCAAGAGTAGCCTGGGCAGCAAGGTGAGACCCCATCTCTATAAAAATTTTAAAAATTAGCCCAGCATGGTGGCGCATGTCTGTGGTCCTGGCTACTTGAGAGGCTGAGATAGGAAGATTGCTTGAGGCCAGGAGGCCGAGGCTGTAATGAGGTGTGTTAGTGTCATTGCACTCCAGTCCGGGTGACAGAGTAAAATGCTGTCTCAAAAAAAAAAGAAGAAAGGTGAATTTAGTGGGTATAAACATGACATCATTTTCTTCATTCTCCTTCAACTGTGCCCTGTACTACTTCCCTTCTGTGTTAGACGCACGCATACTAGACAGATCTCATAGTTCCAGTGCCTATGTTCCAGTTCAAAACTCTAATCTCATATCCAAAGATTTCCCTTGACTAATTTGGAGCCAGGCTTTGATGGCTTCTGTGTCCTGAAGTGGGGAGCGCTTATTGCGATTTCAGCCTCCCAGGTTTGATCTTAGAATACTCAGTTCTAAGTACCTGGCCCCAGTGCCTTTTCCAGGCCTAACTGCTCTGGGGTAGATGCCTAAAGAGGAGATTAAGGGGGAAAACCCAAATGCCTTACTTCCCCACCCATATTTGTGGTCCCCATTTTGGGTGGTTTGATTTCCTTCATATAGCACATGTTCAGTCATTCAGTCTCTCCTTCCTGCAGGTACCACCCAGTCTTTACAGATGAACCTCTTGGAGACTTTCCTCCTCACTTGGCTTCTGCTGCCTCTTGGGTTGGGTGTTGATTATGGTAGGACCTTTTTGGTGGCCTTAATTGTTGGCATCTTTCTTTAGAATATAGGGTACTGAATGCCTTTTTTCCTTTCAGATTTGAGTCTTCATTGTGAATCTTGAAGAAACTTGTTTCAAATGCATATATAAAGTTTATATCAGCTACTGAAACCACTGCTAAGCATTTTAAAAAATTTTAAATGACAATGCATTTCTTAGCCAGACAACTGCATAGTAGATACACAGTAGGAAACCCTAAGTCTCAACTGCATAATAGATACATAGTAGGAAACCAGAAGTCTATCAGGATCCAACAAAGCTTTCTTTAAAAAAACAAAACAAAAAATACTTCTGCTATAGCAAAAACTTACAAAACAAAAATGGTGACTTTTACTCATTCATTTCCTCAGACATCCTTCAGTCTGTCTTCTGTCCCAGGAGTCAGCAAACCAAATCCAGCTCTCCACCTGTTTTTGTAAAGAAAGTTTTGTTAGAATACAACTGTGCTCATTTATGTATTGTCTATGATTTCTTTTACACCAGAACAGCAGAAATGGAAGAATTGTGACAGAGGCCATTTGGCCTGCAAAGCCTAAAATATTTACTGCCTTACCATTTACAAAGAAAGTATGCCAACTCCTGTTTCATACTCTTCTAGAATTCTTTCTAAAACATAGATCAGATATACTATTTATCTGCTTAGAAACATCAAATGGCTTTTCACTGCTGACGGGGTATTTTCTAAGATCTTTACCTTTAAATCCCTTTGCAACCTAGTTTCAGATCACTCCCTCTGGTTCAAATTCAGTATTTCCTGCTGTTTTCAGTTGTGCAACTGGAAGACCAGAGTTATAAATGGCAGCTTGCAGGCTGAATTTGGCCACTGGTCTTACTTTTTTGGGCCCAAATAGTGGTGGTGGTTTGTTTTGTCTTATTGAATCAGGATTTAAATACTGGACAGTATCCCATAAAAATCCAGATTTTTAGCTGTTCTTGACAAATCAGGAGTTCTGAGGACATTGGCCCCACAGCCCTCAGTCTGCTAACCCTTAGTTGTAGCAACTCTGCCATCTCCACCCCTAGTGGTTGCTCTCCACCTCAGCACAACCTGTATCACACACATGGTATAAGCATATGCACCTAAACCCAGTCCTCCTCACTTGTACATGTTTCCTACTTTGGCCACTGTAGGCATTTGAGTTCGTAACCCTGGACCTAGATACAATGAGCTACCTCATGGTCCCCTGATCCACCTTTTATTTTTTTATTTCAATCAGTTTTTGGGGAACAGGTGGTGTTTGGTTATAGGAGTAAGTTCTTTAGTGGTGATTTCTGAGATTTTGGTACACTCATCACCCGAGCAGTGTACACTGTACCCAAAGTGTAGTCTTTTATCCCTCACTCCCCTCCCACCCTTTCCCCTGATTCCCCAAAGTCCACTATATCATTCTTATGCCTTTGCATCCTATAGCTTAGCTCCCTCTTATGAGTGAGAACATACGATGTTTGGTTTTCCATTCCTGAGTTACTTCACTTAGAAAAATGGTCCCCAATTCCATCCAGGTTGCTGTTCTTGCAGGGGTAAGGTGGTATCGCATTGTGGTTTTGATGTGCATTTCCCTGATCATTAGTGATGTTGAGCATTTTTCATGTTTGTTGGGGTTTGTGTGTCTTCTTTTGAGAATTGTCTCTCCATGTCCTTAGCCTTCTTTTTGATGGGATTGTTTGTTTTTTTCCTTCCCGATTTCTTTGAGTTTCTTCTAGATTCTGGATATTAGTCCTTTGTCTGATGTATAGATTGCAAAGATTTTCTCCCACTCTTTGGGTTGTCTGTTTACTCTGCTGATTGTTTCTTTTGCTGTGCAGAAGCTTTTTAGTTTAATGAAGTTCCATCTATTTATCTTTGTTTTTGTTGCATTTGCTTTTGGGTTTTTTGGACATGAAGTCATTGCCTAAGCCAATGTCTAAAAGGGTTTTTCCGATGTTATCTTCTAGAATTTTTATAGTTTCAGGTCTTAGATTTTAAGTCCTTGATCCATCTTGAGTTGATTTTTGTATAAGGTGAGAGATGAGGATCCAGTTTTATTCTTCTACATGTGGCTTGCCAGTTATCCCAGCACTATTTGTTGAATAGGGTGTCCTTTCTCCACTTTATGTTTTTGTTTGCTTTGTCAAAGATGAATTGGCTGTAAGTATTTGGTTTTATTTCTGGGTTCTCTATTCTGTTCCATTGGTCTATGTGCCTATTTTTATACCAGTACCATGCTGTTTTGGTGACTATGGCCTTATAGTATAGTTTGAAGTCAGGTAATATGATGCCTCCAGATTTGTTCTTTTTGCTTAGTCTTGCTTTGGCTATGTGGGCTCATTCTGGTTCCATATAAATTTTAGGATTTTTTTTTCTAGTTCTGTGAAGAATGATGTCGGTATTTTGATAGGAGTTGCACTTAATTTGTATATTGCTTTTGACAGTATGGTCATTTTCACAATATTGATTCTGCCCATCCATGAGCATGGGATATGTTTCCACTTGTGGGTGTTGTCTATGATTTCTTTCAGCAGTGTTTTGTAGTTTTCCTTGTAGAGGTCTTTTACCTCTTTGGTTAGGTATACTCCTAAGTATTTTATTTTATTTTTTGGAGCTATTGTAAAGAGGGTTGAGTTCTTGACTTGATTCTCAGCTTGGTTGCTGTTGGTGTATAGCAGACCTACTGATTTGTTTACATTAATTTTGTATCTTGAAACTTTGCTGAATTCATTTATCAGTTATAGGAGCTTTTTGAAGGAGTCTTTAGAGTTTTCTAGGTATATGATCATATCATCAGCAAACAGTGACAATTTGACTTCCTCTTTGTTGATTTGGATGCCCTTTTTTTCTTTCTCTTGTCTAATTGCTCTGGCTAGGACTTCCAGTACAATGTCAAATAGAAGTGGTGAGAGTGGGCATCCTCCTTGTCTTGTTCCTGTTCTCAGGGTTCAAGTTTTCAACTTTTCCCCATTCAGTATTTTGTTGGCTGTGGGTTTGTCATCGTGGCTTTTATTACATTAAGGTGTGTCCCATCTATGCTGATTTTGCTGAGGGTTTCAATCATTAAGGGATGCTGACTTATGTTAAATGCTTTTTTCTGCATCTATTGAAATGATCATGTGATTTTTGTTTTTAATTCTGTTTATGTGGTGTATCACATTTATTAACTTGCGTATGTTAAACTATGCCTCCATCCTGATATGAACGCCAGGTCATAGTGGATTATCTTTTTGATATACTATTGGATTTGGTCAGCTAGTATTTTGTTAAGGATTTTTGCATCTGTAGGCTGGGCGCGGTGGCTCAATCCTAGCGGTGCCTGTAATCCTAGCACTTTGGAAGACCGAGGTGGGTGGATCACCTGATGTCAGGAGTTCAAGACCACCCTGGCCACCATAGTGAAACCACGTGTCTACTAAAAATACAAAATTAGCTGGGCATGGTGGCACATGCCTGTAATCCCAGCTACTTGGGAGGTTGAGGCAGGAGAATCACTTGAACCCGGGAGGCAGAGGTTGCCATGATCCAGGATCACGCAATTGCACTCCAGCCTTGGTAAAAAGAGCAAAACTCTGCCTCAAAAAAAAAAAAAAAGAGGATTTTTGCATCTATATTCGTCAGAGATATTGATCTGTAGTTTTCTTTTTTTGTTATGTTCTTTCCTGGTTTTGGTATTAGGGTGATATTGGCTTCATAGAACAATTTAGGGAAGAGTCCCTATTTCTCTATCTTGTGGAATAGTGTCAGTAGGATCAGTACCAGTTCTTCTTTGAATGTTTGATATAATTCAGCTGTGAATTCATCTGGTCCTGGAATTTTTTGTTGGCAGTTTTGTTGTTGTTTTTAACCATTTCAACCTCACTGCTTATTATTGGTCTGTTCAGAGTTTCTATTTCTTCCTGGTTTAATCTAGGAGGGTTGTCTATTTCCAGGAATTTATCCATCTCTTCTAGGTTTTCTATGTGCGTAAAAGTATCAGAGTAGCCTTTAATGATCTTTTGTATTTCTGTGGTATCAGTTTTAATATCTCCTGTTTCATTTCTAATTGAGCATATTTGGATTTTCTCTTTTTCTTCATTAATCTTGGTAATCATCTATCGATTTTATTTATCTTTTCAAAGAACCATCCATTTGTTTCATATATCTTTTGTATTGTTTTTTGTTTGTTTGTTTCCATTGCATTTAGTTCTGCTCTGATCTTGGTTATTTCTTTTCTTCTGCTGGGTTTGGGTTTGGTTTATTCTTGTTTCTCTAGTTCTTTGAGGTGTAACTTTAGATTGTCTGTTTTTGCTCTTTCAGATTTTTTGATGTGGCATTGAAGGCTATGAACTTTCCTCTTAGCACTCCGTTTACTGAATCCCAAAGATTTTGATAGGTTGTGTCACTATTATCATTCAGTTCAAAGAATTTTTTAATTTCCATCTTGATTTTATTGTTAACCCTATCATCATTCAGGAGCAGGCTGTTTAATTTCTACGGTTTTGAGGGCTCCTTTTGGAGTTGATTTCTACTTTTATTCCACTGTGGTCTGAGAGAGTACTTGATATAATTTCAGTTTTCTTAAATTTATTGAGACTTGTTTTATGGCCTATCCTATGATCTATCTTGGAGACTGTTCCATGTGCTGATGAATGGAATGTATATTCTGCAGTTGTTGGGTAGAATGTTGTGTAAATATCTGTTAAGCTCATTTGATCTAGGGTATATTTTAAATCCATTGTTTCTTTGTTGACTTTCTGTCTTGATGGCCTGTCTAGTGCTGTCAGTGGAGTTTTGAAATCTGCCACTATTATTGTGTTGCTGTCTATCTCATTTCTTAGGTCTAGTAGTAGTTGTTTTATAAATTTGGGAGCTCCAGCGTTAATGCATATATATTTAGGATTGTGATATTTTCCTGTTGGACAAGTTCTTTTGTCTTTATATAATGTCAAAATATAATGTCTTTGTCTTTTTTAACTGCTGTTGCTTTAAAGTTTGTTTTGTCTGATATAAGAATAGCTACTCCTGCTCACTTTTGGTGTCCATTTGTATGGATTAATTTTTTCCCACCTCTTTACCTTAAGTTGATTTGAGTCCTTATGTGTTAGGTGAGTCTCTTGAAGACAGCAGATACTTGGTTGGTTAATTCTTATCCATTCTGCTATTCTGTATCTTTTAAGTAGAGCATTTAGGCCACTTACATTCAACATTAGTATTGAGATGTGAGGTACTATTCTATTCATTGCGTTATTTGTTGCCTGATACCCTTTTTTAAAATTTATTATGTCCTTGTTTTATAGGTCCTGTGAGATTTATGTTTTAAGGAGGTTCATTTTGGTGTGTATTTCAAGGATTTGTTTCAAGATTTAGAGCTCCTTTTAGCAGTTCTTGTAGTGCTGGTTTGGTAGTGGCAAATTCTCTCAGCATTTGTTTGCTGAAAAAGATTGTGTATTTCCTTCATTTATGAAGCTTAGTTTCACTGGATGCAAAATTATTGGCCAATAATTTTTTTTTTTAAGGAGGCTGAAGATGGAGCCCTAATCCCTTCTAGCTTGTAGGATTTCTGTGGAGAAATCTGCTGTTAATCTGATGGGTTTTCCTTTTTAGGTTACCTGGTGCTTTTCCTGGCAGCTTTTAAGATCCTTTCCTTCATCTTGGCTTTGGATAACCTGATGACTACGTGTCTAGGCAATGATCTTTTTGTGATAAATTTCCCAGGTGTTCTTTGAGCTGCTATGTATTTAGATCTCTAGCCACGCTGGGAAGTTTTCCTTGATTATTCCCTCTAATATGTTTTTCAAACTTTTAGATTTCTTTTCTTCCTCAGGAACACCAATTATTCTTAGTTTTGGTCATTTAACATAATCCCAACTTTTTGGAGGCTTTGTTTATTTATTTATTTTGATCTTTTCTTTCTCTTTGTAGATTGAGTTAATTCAAAAATCTTGTCTTCAAGCTCTGAAATTCTTTATTCTGCTTGTTCGATTCTATTGCTGAGACTTTACAGTGCATTTTGCATTTCTTTTAAGTGTGTCCTTCATTTCCGGAAGTTGTGATTATTTTTTATTTATGCTGTCTAGTTCACTGAACATTTTTCCCTTCATATCTTGTATCACATTTTTTATTTCATTAAGTTGGACTTCACCTTTCTCTGGTGCCTCCTTGATTAGCTTAATAATCGACCTTCTGAATTCTTTTCCTGGCAATTCAGGGATTTCTTCTTGGTTTGGATCCATTGCGATCCATTGCTGATAAGCTAGTGTGATCTTTTAGGGGGATGTTTAAGAACTTTGGTTTTGTTATATTATCACAATTGTTTTTCTGGTTTCTTATTTGGGCAGACTACGTCAGAGGGAAGTTCTGAGGCTCAAGGGCTGCTGTTCAGATTCTTTTGTCCCACCAGGTGTTCCACTGATGTAGTGCTCCCCTCCTTCCCCTAGGGATGGGGATTCCTGAGAGCCAAACTGTAGTGATTGTTATTTCTCTTCTGGATCTGGCCACCCAGCAGTTACCAGGCTCCAGGCTGGTACTGGGGCATGTCTGCACAGAGTACTATGATGTGAACTGTCTTCAGGTCTCACAGCCATGGATAGCAGCACAGTTTTTCAGCTGTCTCTGGGGCCTGTTGGAGCAATCCACTTCCTTCAAAGGGTCTGTGGGCTCTCCTGATCCACCTTTGTCTCACATTACCTTATGCTGGTCCCTCTGCCTAGAAGATCCTCTTTGTCCTTCAAAATTCTCCATCCTTTAAGGCTCAGCTTAGATACTACCTTTTTTCGTGATGAGTAAAGCCTTCCGTGTCAATTACTTCTTCCTCTGTGCCCTTGTAGCACTTTGTTCATATAAAGTGGTATTTCTTATGTTGTGTTTTAGTGTCTAGATTGTAATCTCAAGGGCGAGGTTTGTATCTTATTCATCTTCCTGTTCCTGGTTCCATGTGTTGCTTGACAGAGTGAGGGTTAAGTAAATGTTGCTAAGTTGTATGGTATTAACATCTAAAAATTAGGAAGGCACTGAAGGATTCATTAGGCAGAGAGAAAAATTCTTATTTTTCCATCTTAAATGTATATTCTTTTAGTGTTTCACTTAGTTTCCCTTTTTCTCCCCTTAGTATACAACACGCTCAGTTGTGTTTCTCAGACAACTGATACTTCATTTTCCTTATATAAAGATCATGAACTTGTAATAGCTGTGTCCAGAGTCATAAGCTAGTAAGGTGGTGGAAGTGGGGTTTGTCCGCCTTAAGTGCTCAGACACGTAGCTACTTGGCCACTCCTTACCATGTGTGTGCTCATGAATAAATTACAGAGTTTTCTGAGTCTCAGTTTATAAGTGTAAATAAAGGATAATAATAGCACCTACCTCATAGGGTTCTTGGGAGAAATGAGTAAGAATATCTATGTGAACACTCAGAGTTTGGCCCAAAGTAAGTACCCAATAAACAGAGCTGCACCATCAATTATTATTATCATTATTATTATTATTATTACTACTACTACTACTACTTTATGTTATGTAGGAGACATACAGATAACCTTTCTTTTCTTGGTTTAGACTGTTAGGAGTCATGGAAATTAAGAGTTTTGGCTCATCTTCAAAAGCTGTCTGCCAGGCCACACTTTATATAGTCTTAGAATATTACATTTGGAAGAGATTTTGGAGGACAACTGGTCTAACAAGTGCTTATCCAAAGCAGCAGTCCTCTCTTCAGTTTTCAGTCAAAGGTGATTAGTCATCTAGAGACTATCAGAACAGTTATAGTAATAGAAGCTGCCACTTTAGAAATCATGTATGTGTACTTTGCTTTTTTTTTTTTAAGTTCCGTCTTCTGTTAAGATTGTAAAAATCCTTTATTCACACTGTAATCCTTTATTGGGGGAACCTGCCCCCAATATTTCATCGTAAGTTCTTTCTATTTTCCATAAGTGTCGGCCAGCTGAGAAATAAAGAGTATAAAGAGAGGAATTTTACAGCTGGGCCTCTGGGGGTGATATCACATATCGCTAGGACCGTGATGCCCACCTGAGCCACAAAACCAGCAGGTTTTTATTGAGGACTTCAAAAGGGGAGGGGGTGTACAAACAGGGAGTAGGTCACAAAGATCACTGCTTCAAAGGGCAAAAAGGAGAACAAAGATCACGTGCTTCTGAGGCCAATAAAGATCACAAGGCAAAGGGCAAAGCAAAGATAACAAGGCAAAGGGGAAAATCAAAAACTCCCGATAAGGGTCCATGTTCAGCTGTGCACTTATTGTCTTGATAAACATCTTAAACAACATAAAACAGGTTTCGAGAACAGAGAACTGGTCTGACCTCAAATTCACCAGGGTGGGGTTTTTTCCCCCACCCTAATAAGACTGAGGGTACTGCAGGAGACCAGGGTGTATTTCAGTCCTTATCTCAACCGCATAAGACAGACACTCCCAGAGCGGCCATTTATAGACCTCCCCCCAGGAATGCAATTCTTTTCCTAGGGTCTTAATATTTAAAAGAATTGAGCGATATTGTTCCTACTTGCACGTCCGTTTATAGGCTCTCTGCAAGAAGAAAAATATGGCTCTATTCTGCCCGACCCCACAGGCAGTCAGACCTTATGGCTGTCTTCCCTTGTTCCCTAAAATCGCTGTTATTCTGTTCTTTTTGAAAGTGCACTGATTTCATATTGTTTAAGCACACGTTTTACAATCAATTTGTACAGTTAATGCAGTCATCACAGTGGTCCTGAGGTGACATACATCCTCAGCTTATGAAGATAACAGGATTAAGAGATTAAAGTAAGACAGGCGTAAGAAATTATAAGAGTATTATTTGGGAACTGATAAATGTCCATGAAATCTTCACAATTTATGTTCAGAGATTGCAGTAAAGACAGGTATAAGAAATTATAAAACTATTAATTTTGGGAACTGATATATGTCCATATTAAAATGAAATATTCACAATTTATGTTCCTCTGCCATGGCTCCAGCCAGTCCCTCCCCTCCGTTCAGGGTCCCTGACTTCCCACAACAATCCTTAGTCCTCCAAAATATTTGGACAGACTAACCTCTGTAGTAGTGGTTCTCAGAGTGTGGTCCAGGGATCCTTTTTAACTCAGACACTTTCCCCAGGAGTCTTTCTTCTTTTATCCCCTTTCTTTTAAATCAGAGAATCTATGAAGACCCTGGTAGTGTAGACTAAGTTCTTTATGTGCATTTTTCTGTAGCAAGACTCAGTGACCTAAAAATGTTTAAGAATCACTGGCTTGGACATGCTTGTGATTATATTTTGCCCTGAGTTGAATTATGACATGTGCATCTCAATGGGACAAAAAAAAAAAAAAAAGGTTAAGAACCACTGATTTTTAGTTTTCTCATAATGATAAGAAAGTTATTGAATAAAAGGTTAGGAATTACACAAAAAAGGAAAATCTGAGTGTTAAAACAGAGATAGAGACATAAAGTTCACCTGGGTCCACTGAGCCACTACCCTGACATCTTTTGTAGAAGTCTTCCCATCTAGTCTGCTTAGGGAATGGTTTCCGACATAGTAAGGGATGCTAAGCAGACAGTAAGATTCAGTAAAGCGGTCTTTTTGTTTGAAAACATGTATGCTTCAGAATAAGGAATAACTGTTTTGTCTTGCAGTGGATAATCACTTTAGTTAAACATATATAGTTTTGTGACTGTTACATATTCAAATACACACATATGCACAGGCACAAATATGGTGCTTAACATAGTCGTATATCCCCTTCAAGATCAACCCTGTCCCTGTTTGTTTTTCCCTTGCTGTACCAAATCATATAATGTGCTATTGGTAATATAATGGATAATATTATCTCCTCAAAGTAGTCATCCTGCCTCCTTAAGACCACAAAATGTTATTACATGGGAAAGCACTATTGGAAGTGCAGACTAACTGAGAAGTAGGCAGAAAACCTTGCAAGTTTGCTTTCCTGAGTTCTCTCTAGAACATTGTCATCCCAAATGAATTTCGTTTGCAAGTTTTGATAAAACTCATGCACATATACATTTTGTTTGCCTACACAGCTGTCTATCTTGTCATTAGCCAATTAAATAATCACAGTAATGCCTATGAGATATGTAACATTTCCATAACTTTGTACAATATCTAAAATAAGAAGTATTATAGCTGTACATATATTTTAAAATTCAGTAGAGGGCACAGTACTATATATTAAAGATGCTAAAATTTGAATAAAAGTATAAACTGTGTTTTAAAACATTTTTGTGGTTTTTTTAAACTTAAATTGATAAAATCATTGAAACCATCCTAATCATGAAAGTTGCAGGGAACATAATTGTCTTATATTTCTGAAACATATATTGTCATTTTAGCTTGCTAGAGGAATGGCAATATAAAGCTGCAGAAAGTATAGTTACAAAAATCTGAGAAGTTTAATGTATATAATATACCAATATAGATTATAACTGTTTAAAAAGATAGGTTGGAAACCTTGCTTTTTCTTTATCTCTTTTCCAAATTTAAAGTAGGTATAGGTCTTTAGCAGGGGGTGTAGAATTGATTAGAGCTGTGATGGTTACTTCAGTTGATAATAGAAAGAAGGACAATTTGAGGTAAAGTAGAGAATTAAGAGGGGAATTGAAGGCAGGGACACATGCTGATGCCTTTAGCCTTTTCTTTTTTATTTTTCAACATAAAATATGTAAGGTGCCTTCCCTGCCAGTGAACTACTTGCTTCAATGTAAATTAAAGTCTGTACGGTGTATGGACTTAATAAGGTGAACTAAGCATTGCTTTTATTTTTTTTCCTCTCAGAACTTCTAGTTAAGGATTGGCATAAAGTGAGAATTCCTGCAGTAATGTCCAACCTTTCTCATTTAGGATTTGGTACTGCATCATGCCCAAGTGGGTGTTGAATAAATGCTGTTGGATGATGATAAAAGGATTTTTTAAGGAGGAATTCTCTTTATGCTTATGCGGGGCACATTTCTCACAGTGCTCTCAGAGTCTTTGGAAAACAGAAATCTTGTTTGAACTTCAACTGTTGTACTGTATAAATTTTGCCTGTTAAGCTACTATAATTTTATATGAATCTTCTTCTTCTTCTTTTTTTTTTTTTTTTTTTTTTTTGAGACAGTTTCGCTCTTGTCGCCCAGGCTGGAGTGCAGTGGCACAATCTCAGCTCACTGCAACCTCCGCCTCCTGGGACCAAGCGATTCTCCTGCTTCAGCCTCCCGAGTAGCTGGGATTACCGGCATCTGCCACCACACTTGGCTAATTTTTGTATTTTTAGTAGAGACAGGGTTTCACTGTGTTGGCCAGGCAGGTCTCAAACTCCTGACCTCAGGTGATTCGCCTGCCTTGGCCTCCCAAAGTGCTGGGATTACAGGCGTGAGCCACCGTGCCCAGCCATGAACTTTTAAAAATTGATTTATTTGGCACAGTGCAAAATCCTGTAAACATTTGAATGTAATATAACGGATTTTAACTGGAATATTTAGGAAGAATAAGAGTAATTGAATTTGAATAATAAACAGAAAGACTTTTCAAGGGTGTAATTTGGGTTTAGGAGTTTTATGAATAGAACTCATTCACTGTATATTTACTTACTGCTAAATGACAAGATAATTGTTATTGCATAGTGTTTGAAAAATTAGAATGTTAGCACAACATCCTGAAATTGTCTCTGTGTGAGATATGTATTGTCTGAATGAATGTAGCAAGCAGTTTTATTTTGGACTCAAGAAAACATTAATTTCTAGACATTTTCTTAGTTTCCTTTAAATCAACAAACTTCATGAGAAAATGTCACTGTTTTCTTGGGGGGTGGGTGGAGGGAATGATGTATTCTGCTCCAAGATATGCTTTAGGGAAATTACTTGGAAGTCAAGGACTCTCAAGTGGAAAAACTTCAACTTCAGTTTGCTATAATATGTTCTATAAATCTATTAAATCTTGACATGTGAAGACATGTAAATGTGGCATTCGAAACAAAGAGCTATAGAGGTTTTCCCCTTTCACAGTAGGGTCATTTACTAGATAATTTGCATTGGTTGACTATTTGAAAAATAGTCTAGAATAATTTATTATCTTCTTGCTTTCTCATCATTAATGTTATGTATATTATTTTCTTTCAGTTGGATATGTCAAGTGACCAGATAGCTGCCAATCTGCAAGCAGTTATTAATGAAGTTTGTAGGCACAGACCGCTGAATTTGGGTAAGTGGTTTGCTGAGGGTAGACTTCCCTATGACCCTGTGATACTTTAAAATGTAAAATATGAAGAAAAAAGTCAAATTAACATGCAAGTATAATAGCAAAATGTAAAATATTAAATAAAAAATCAAGTTAACATGCAAGTTTTATATTTCCAGGGATTAAATAAATAAAATTTAATTCTCCAAAGGATTTCTCTAGCATTAATAAGGAATGCATCCTGAAACCTTTGTAGATTCCCACATTATTACTAATAATAAATGTAGCAAAGTTTGAAAGAAAACTGTAACTGATTGCTTTAAACTTATAATGATGTTAGGGACTAAAATTATTTCTAAAATGATATTTTGAAACCAGATCATTCACTTTGTCATTGGCACTAGCAATTAGTTTTCTTAATCTTATTTATTTATTACAGGACAGAAAGAAGATCATTTTATTATGTCATGAGAGTCATTTATAAATGAGGTGACTCATAGAGAATCACTCAACTCAATTGAGATGTGGAAGCTGTGTAGTAGGCTAGAACACAGGCATCCAGTTTCTTTATCATTGCGTTGTGTGCTGTTCAAATTCCTTCCTCAGACAAATTTCACTTGTGGCTGCTTGAAGCCAAGCAAGGGTCCATTATACTCAATTGACTACTCATTTGTAGGCTTACCATGATAAGAATTTGTCAGGTTTAGTTTTATAACCAAGTTTATAATTAAAACACAATCTTAAGCTATTTTTTACCTTCTTTGGGAGTTAACCATACTGGTGAATAAATACCACCCTTGTTAATTTTCTTGCCCTAAATATGGCCATACTACTAAGTAATTGGATGTGTATGGATTCTTATAGTCCACAGATAACTTTGATTTCAGTACAGGATCCTCTTGAGACAATAGTAGGAGTAGATGATGGACAGCAAATCCTCAAAATGTTGTTATTCTCTTTTTGCTATTTCATATGAAGCCCCTTAGCATGTTTAAATGTTGTGATTCTCTTTTTGCCATTTTATTTTAGTTTTTGAGACGGAGTCTCACTCTGTCACCCAGGCTGGAGTGCAGTGGTTTGATGTCAGCTCACTGCAACCTCCGCCTCCCGGGTTCAAGCAATTCTTCTGTCTCAGCCTCCCAAGTAGCTGGGATTACAGGCACCTGCCACCATGCCAGCTAATTTTTGTATTTTTAGTAGCGGTGGGGTTTCACCATGTTGGCCAGGCTGGTCTCGAACTCCTGACCTCAGGTGATCCACCTACCTTGGCCTCCCAAAGTACTGGGATTACAGGTGTGAGCCATGGTGTCCGGCTGTCTTTTTGCTATTTTAAATGAAGCCACTTAACGTTGTTCTTATGAAAAGCATTTTAGTTTTTAGGGAATTTTACCAACTGTGTGGTAACACAAAGGTAGCATCTGTGCTGACTGTTTTAAATAAATATTTATAACATTTCCATCCAATGTAAATATCACCACCTGCTCCCTTCACTGTTGACTTTGCAATAAAATAAATTCTAGGTGATCATCTTCTGGAAGAGAGAAATGAATTATTAGTGAGTATGTATAGTTTGAAGGATAAATCTCTAATATTCTAGAGTACAACTAGTTTGTCTTCTATTCTAGAAATGAAACTATCTTCCCCTTCTTATAATTCAAAATATTAGTTCAGTAATACAGTACTTTTCATTGAAAATATGACATGAGTTCTATAAGTTTTCCTGTTGTATATTTGTACAGCAGGTCCTTGAATAACATCCTTTTGTTTAATGTTATTTTATTATAACATTGATAAGAAAAAAATAGATTCCTGGCCAGAGCCACTGTCTGTGTGGAATTTGCATGTTCTCCTCATGTCTGCATGGGTTCTCTGGGTACTTTGGTTTCCTCCCGCATCCCAAAGGTGGCATGTTAGGTTAATTGGTATGTCTGCATGATCCCGGTGTGAGTTAGTGTGTGGGTTGTGTACGTGTGCCCTGCAATGAGATGCTGCTTATCCGGAGATCATTCCCACCTATGCTCTGACCTGCCAGGATAGGCTTTGGCCTCCCACAACCCTGGACTGGAATAAGGGAGTTGGAAGATGAATTAATGAATACAAACTATTGTAAAATAAAAATGGGCAAAGTATATGATAATCATACAAATGCAGGACAATAAATGATGTGGTATGAAAGCACTCAGTGAGGCAACCATATTTGTTAGTTTGTTTTTGAACTGCACGGTGGCAGAAGGCGCTTCTTACAGTTTTCACTTTGCAAACACTTAGTCTTTGATTTAAGTCACCACCACTATGACTCCTATCACTCTGATTCACCCACAGTTGGGTAAATAATTATTGCTTTTATTAATCTTAAATGTATTTATAGTTCAAATTTATTTCAATGGTTAATATTAGAAGTGTTTGAGCTCTTTATTTAGAAGCTTGGTGTTATTTTTGTGACTAGAAATATGCCTGAGAAACTTAACTCTTATTAATTAGCCTATGGTACAATTGGTTTCTTTATAAGTTGTTTTGCTTAAAGTTGCAGTTTCCAAGAACCTAGTGACAATATTAAGTGAGGACCTACTGTATTTGCTCATGAGGTGGTATTGCGATATAAAAATCAAAGTTGATTCTCATTTTTGTTTCCAGGTCCCTTTGTGGTACGTGCTTTCCTTCGTAGTTCAACAAGTGAAGGTTTATTACTGAAGATTGATCCATTGTTGCCTAAAGAAGTAAAAAATGAAGAAAGTGAAAAAGAAGATGCCTAAATGTGGTGAATTGTGAAATTACTTTCAGTGGTTTAAGAAGCAATGGAGAAAATGATAAAACTGCATAATTTTTACATTTGATGTCTTGTTATTGATCATACTTGAAAGTGAACTTTAACATTGAAAAATCGTACAGTCATTTCAAGAATAAGAAAATAAAATTTTCTCTTTGTCTGAACCTGCCTTTTAGACCCTGTGACATTTTCTTTTTTAGAATCCAGAGTCTACATACTGGTAATTATAGCAACAGTTTCTGGCTTAATAACTTTCCCTTGGGAGTCATAATCATCTGAGGGAATAGTAACATCCTCAGTTCCCATAAAGCAGAAAATGGCAGAATCATGAGCTACATCACAAATATAGCTATTTTCTTTAAAAAAAAAAAAGGAAAATAAGCATTCTAAAGAATTCTGAATACTATTTGTGATAGCATGAATATAGAAAATTACTAAGTCACTAAAACATATGTTGGGTAATCTCTTTTTAGGAATCAGTTTGTAATTATATATAATATGTATATGTAATATATATTATTATATAATTATATATGTAATATATACATTTGTAATAATACCACGTATTTTTATGATGCTTTGCAGTCTACAAGGCACTGTATACAGTGTTTTCATATACGTGACCTCATTTGCTCCTGAATTTCTCTGCTTAATAGTATAACAAGTGTTTGGTTAGTGTTTGTCGAATGAACATTCCCATGAAGTAGCTAGAACAACTTCATTCATGGATTAAAAATCAGGCCAAGAAGTAAAGCACCTTGCATCAAGTACCAGTTTGCAGACCGATGTTAATCCTTAAGTGCTTACTGATATATGACAAAGTGAAAAAAATAAGGATAATTTTTGGCATGCAGTTGCCAGCTGTCCTTTCTTGGGAATGATTACTTGAAGTATCTTCCACTTTTTTAGGGATTATTCGAATGAGTTTTCTTTTATGAAATAATAGTGATGGTGAATTTGTTGGTGGGGTTTAAATACCTACTTTGTTTTTTGTTTTGTTTTGTTTTGTTTCATTAATGCACCTCATTTTATTTTACTTTTGGTGTTGACTTGCCAGCTCTAGCTTTTCAAGGTAAAATCTTTTTTGAAGAAGAGCTGGGTAACACAGTTCTCACAATCCAAAATGTATGATTTTAAAACAATTGGATTTCTAATAACACGAATTATTTTGATTCATTTTGCATTGATCTATTTGGGAACCATAAATCTGCCTAGAGCACACAGAATCTGCACACTCAACTTAGCCAAGGAATAGACATGTTTCAAGATGAAGTTCATCACTACCAATGAAGTATTTATTCTTCCCAAGGCTGTTCTGCTTAAATCTAATCAAGCTTATAGACCTACATCTCAGTTTACAGAAGATATAGGAGATGGCGGGACAAATCAACTGACCTCAAGTGGGAATAATTAGGCCAGTTCAGAATGTGGGATGTTATGCAGTTCAACCCTCCCAGCCTCATAGAAACAAGCAGAAGGAGAAACCATTAAAGAGAATTCAGACATAACAATTAACTCTAGTGTGGGTTAGTGATAAATGCATAGTTTGAAAACATCAGCTGTACAAGACATTTGAGGGAAAATTGATTAATACCTACTTTGTAAAGGAAATTTTGACAGCTCCATATAGGTCTCCTAAATTCTTTTTGAAATGTTAGTGATCTGAGAAGTCCAAATGACTGAATAGCCACAGTACCCCACTAAGCTTTTTTATCCCCCCACAGAAAAATTAAAACTTAGGGGTTGCTTACCCAAAACAGCAATAACATTACAATAACAGCAATAACTAGAAAACAATAACAGCAGTTACCTTTTACTGAGTGCTGCTATGGTTTGAATGTGCCCCTCAAAAAGTATGTGTTGGAAACTTAATCCTCAATGCAACAGTGTTGGGAGATGAGGCCTCATGGGAGGTACAAGTCATGAGGGCTCTGCCCTCATGAATGGATTAATGCCGAGTATAGTCATCGGAGACTCAGAAGAGAGGGAGGGTGGGAGGAGGATGGTGAGGGTTGAGAAATTAACAAGTACAGTATACACTATTTGGGTAATGGTTACATTAAAAGGCCCAGGCCACCACTAAGCAATGTATCCGTGTAACACAACTATACTTGTACCTCTTAAATTTATACAAATCGTAAAAAAATAAAAGGGCTTAAGACTGCAAGGAACTCTTGGGCACACCTTGCATGCTTGCTTGCTCTCTCTTCCTCCCCGACTTACCTCCTCTTGCCCTCTCTTGCCCTTCTGCCTTCTGCAATGGGATGACCACAGCAAGAAGGTTATCACTAGAAGCCAGCTGTTCACCATGGTCTTCCAGCCTACAGACTGCAAGGAATTAATCTCTGTGCTTCATAAATTACCTTCTCAGGTATTCTGCTATAACAACACAAAACAGACTAACAAATGCATACTACCATCTTATACTTTAGATGCATCCTCTCATTTCATCCTCACAGCAATTCACTGAGCAGAGTGGTACTCCCATTTCACAGATAAGGAAAGTGAAACTTGCAGGAGGTCTCCTAAGTGGCAAAGATTTAAACCCAGGTCTATCTAATTTTAAAGCCCTTAGGCTCTTTTAACCATTGGGCTATTTTACCTCTTTTTTAAAATATATATTCTAAGATCAACCATTTAATTGAGCAGTTTTAAAATTTTAAAATATTGAATAATCACCTTCAGTTTCTTGGTATTTCTAGTTAATGAATTACGGCAGGGCTGATGTGAAGAAAGTAGAAGTAGAAGAGTTAGAGTGGGATGAGGAAAGTAATGTAGGATGGAGAGGAAAAGATACCTACCCATTTCCCACAGTTGTTTTTTGAAAGCTTACAGATTAATCATTATTTGAAGATCTCAATTCACAAAGTAGAAGCTCTGCTATTTGTAGATTTTCTTTTAATTAATGGATAAGTCGTTATTGAAAAATTTATTGAAAAATACTGATTAAATATTTTTAAAATCACTCATAATCTATTACTCAAGGATAACCAGCATTAATATTTTAGTACTTTGTTGTCTTCAGTTGTGAGTGTGTATGTATCTGTGTGTGTACATGTTATAAAGTAAGCATTTCCTATATTTAAAATGCCATATGAAAAGCATCATTTTAATGGTTGAACAATATTCCATCCTGTTGATGTTCTATTTTATGGACTCATTCCTCAATTGTTGTACATTTAACTAACTCCAGGATCCCCTTCCCCCCATTATTTACAGTGCTTTGGAGAAATCCTTGGAGCGTAATTTATTTTCTAATTTTTAGAAGTGGCATTCCTGGGTCAAAAGGTCTGATGTGACTAAAAGACCTTATTATGTCTTAGAAAGGTAACTTACTGAGCAGAACAAGCCAGAATAAGGAAATATGGTTGGAAAATTTGCTCTAGGCAGGAACATTCCAGGGTCTTATTAACTGGCCTATGAATAAATTACTCTCCACTCTTCCATTAGAGCATTTTTCCTATTGGCTAACTAGAGCTTTGTTCAGTGTATGCTTCTGGAAAAAGAGTAAAATCACACTATATTACTAAATTTAAATCTCTTTTTTTCTTAGAGAACAGTAAATCAAATCTTTTTTCTTCATTTTGTTTTTATTATAGCAAAATGAAGGGAAAAATTTTCCTTCATAAAATAAAGTTTTTATTTCTGTTTGCTTAATTTACAACAAGCAGAAAATAAGCTGGGTCTTGCTTTGATCCAAATATTGATGTTTTAAAAGCTGTACACAATATTTGTTAAAGAGAACTATAAAATGCCTTTTTAGAAGCTTCTACAAGAAAAAAAGTAGAAAGTTTAGCCCTACAACTTTCCTCTCCGCTAGAACTGCAAACTACTGCTACAGTTTTAAATACACTTTTTGTTGTTTATACATCCAGGAAAATCTTTAAAAAGTAAAAAAACATGCATATAAATGATTGCGTAGCAGAACAGAACATTAACTGCAAACACTAAAGAAATGGAAGAAGTACTATCAAATATACAAAGGTCCTACAATCAACCCCTTAAGCACTTAGCATGTAGTATTTAAAAATCATCGTCTTGTTCTCAGTCTAATACTCTCCCAATCGAGCTATCTCAGCTTACTGCCATCGTTTTGTTCTCTACAGACAAAGTCTAGATTACTAAAAACAACTGAAATAAGTAATCCTCTTAAAGGAATTGCTTCTCCATAATTCTTACTTATATCTTTAAGCAAGCAATCTGAGATTTTAAAAGATGCTAGCTTTTTATCCAATATGAGATTAGACATGTCAAGTCACTTTTGTCCCCAAAACAATCTTTCAGAGGAATACTAGAAATTATAAATGGTAAAGGGTATTATTTCTTTATTTTTAGTCAGGTACTACACTGGTAGTCAAAAATTCAAAAGATGTGACTCATGCTTAAAACTGACTAATCTTTTTTTCCAAAATCATTTTAAATTTCATGGCACCACAGAATCACCTAGAAAGAACGTGTTGTTTTTGAACTTGCCTCATGTTAAATAAACTGAGGTGCGAAAAGCAAGCCTCCCACATAAAAGAAGCAGGCAAATTTTGATACGAATGTATAGGCGAAGTGCTGTAAGCATCAACATTTCAGTTATTTTACAGTATACACCCGCCCCCCTCCCCCCTGCCCCCGCCTACACACACACACACATAGCCTACTTTGAAACAATTCACTCGTTTCTAAGGGCAGCAAGAAAACTAAGCAATGTTATGGTCAACAGTACTTCTTAAATTTTAGAATAACCACATAAGAACATTCTTTTCCTCTTAAAATTGTTTCTGCCATCATTGACCCCCTCAAATTTTAAGGTGAGTCTTTCTGATGTTTTCTTGTTCCAAGTCTATAGAAATCAGAAAAAAAGCAAAGGCTCCATGTTTCAGTCAAAAACTTAATCTCCTTGAAAATACTACATAACTCAGTTGGCATTATTCCCCAAGACGGTGGAGTTAACAAAAGAACTAATCCACATTGCATCATAAACTATTATCAAGGGCCTAGACATCTTGATAAGACATAAAGGTCCACACTGAACCTAAATGTGTCTGAGCAGTCAGTGTTGTACTGTGGCTACAACTTCACTTTTGTAACACTCTATCTTCTTCCTAGGTTAACAGTTCTACCAAATATGCATATGAAAGCTTAGTAAGACAATCTTGCAAATTATGGTTAACCAACATCTTTTCACCAAATACTTCAAGCATAAAAATGAGAATCTTTACAAAAATATACACAGACACAACAAATTGGTAGCTGCCCATAGCACTAAACAAACTGGACTCAAGAGTGGCTTCTCAACAGCATGTCATTTTAATATAACCATTGCCTGGTACAGGGAAAACTAACAAGTGTTTGTTAAACATCATTGCAACATTGTATTCCTGATAATTTAAGTAAACCAATCTATGAGCGAATGAACGATATGTGCCTAAAAATGATCATGGTTTATACTATCAGTGGCCACTGGATTTAGGACTAGTCCAAGATCTTGATCTAGATTTTGACCTAGGCCTAGACTGTGACCTTGACTGGGATTTGGAACAAGGCGGTTCTTTTTTCCTTGATTCCTTTTTATGTCTTGAGCAAGACTTGTAATATGTTTTGGAATCTGTTTTAGAGGTGCCTCTAGTTTTGGCATGCGATGCAGACCTAGAACACGATTTAGCCTTCATTTCTTTCTTGGGCTGGGACTTGGACCTTGATCTTGAATTGGATTTAGATCTTGAAAAAGACTGATTTCAGTGTTTGACTCTATCACTGTTGGAATGGCTTCTGCTACACCATGGTCTTCCAGTCCATCCACTCTTTCTAGGACTACAAGATCTTCTATAGATGTAAGCAAAAGACCGACTTCTTGATCTTCTTTCATAACTTTGGCTTCTAGAACATCTATATCTGTCATAATCATAGCGTGAAGAACTGTACATACTCCTGCCTTCCTTTGCTTTCATCTGATTTGGGGTCTTCCAATCCCCCTGTGCAAACTGTTTCCATTTGACATCCACAAATCCACTTTCTGTCCAAATTATGTAAAGCATCTTCAGCATCACGAACATCTTCCAATTGAACATAAGCAACTCCTCTTGGACAGTGAGTGTAGAAATCAAGTGGAACATACACATCAACTATAGGATCATAATGACCAAATTCATGCCATAAATCTTTGAACCTGCTGTTACTGGCTCCATTCCTGATGAACAGAGGCACCTTGGAGGACGCAGGTAGCTGGACGTGACCGCTGTGTGAGTCTTAGCGCCAGGGGACACTAAGGGGCTCAGCAAACTGTCCAGCCCCCGGAGGCTGATCCTCAGACACGCACAGCCAGAGGGCTCTACTACAGCTAAATTAATTCTTGTATGTAAAAGAGTAGAAATTTACCGGTTTTGTAGTAAATAACAGTGATTCTCAAACTTTAGCTTGTATCCAGATTACTTGGAGGCTTGCAAAACACAAATTACAGCCCCCCACCCGGTACTCTGGGGTGGACTGTGAACATTTGCATTTCTAGCCAGGTGATGGCGAGATGATGATGATGATGATGATGATGATGATGATGCTTGTCCAGGGACCACACTTTGAGAACCACTGGTATCTACTAATAGTTCTTTTAACCCTGGCTGGGTACAAAAATCTCTGGCTTTGGTGCCAGCTTTATTTTAAAACTTTCACAAGTCATTCTGATGCACCAGAGTGGAGAATCACTGGTGTGTGCAATTAGCCAAGTTATAAAAGATATAAAATTTGCAATATAGGTCAAGATTTTAAAAGACAAATGAAAAAAAGATAATGCACTGAACTTAAGAGCCAGGACTAGTTTATAACTTTCTGGACTATCCCCATAGGTAAATCATTTAAATTCTGGGTTCTTACCCTATGGGCAAACAATTCAAGTTCTGTGATCTTCTGTAAAACAAGAACATCATAGGATGATCATCAGTGTACTTTCAAACCAAAATTTTATGATATATACCTTTTTAGCAGGGGGCATTTCACACTAAGAAGTGATGTAACGTAACATTAATTAGCATTACTAATATAAAAACAAATAAAAATATAAATTTGATGGTTTTATTTATACTGTTTTGTTAACTAGATGCTTAAGATGGGATGGGGGGGACCTATTAAATAATGATTGTTGGTTTTAAAAAAATCTTAATTTTTTACAGCAAGTAGTCAATAACAGTGTCCAGTAGGTGGCGATAACAGCCTTCCATACAACTTAAAAACAGTTGTGTACTTACTGGTCAATAATTGTTTTCTCACTTGCCTGTACAAATAGAAAACACAAAACACTTTATAGGCCACCTGGAGCTTTATTTCAGAGTGAATTTTTTGTTTATTTCATTCTATTTTGGGAATATAACAGAGGTTGCTTTCTGTTTCTGTGATCATGCGTATTTAGAGGTTTGTAAAAATTCTTTTTAAAACTTTTAGTATAGAATTTTTCAAATATGAAGAAAATACAATAATGAATACCCACTCAGCTTCAGCAATGATCAATATTCTGCTATTGTTCCCATTTTACCTGTCCCTTCCATGTACCCAGCCCCCAGCTTGTCGTCATCCCTTCTGCAGAACTTACAAGCAAATCCCACATATCATGTTACTGAACCTATAGAGCTTTAAAAATTGTCAAGCTATAATAACAAGAAGATTTTAGGTGCATTATTTCAGAACCCATTGTTTTTGTGTTTTACTCTAGCCATTGAGTACCGTTAGTTTTTGTTTGTTTGGTTTGGATTATATTTTTCACATAATAACGAGCCAAACACCTTTTCTAGTGCTTTGAGAACTGTAGTTCTCAAAACTAGGCAGCAGCATAATTAGTCACAAAAGGTTGCATGTAAATATCAATATTTTTAAAATAAAAATTGATATCTTCAATTAAATTTTTGTTTTTAACTTTAAAATTTTTACTATTTTTTTGAGACAAGGTTTTGCTCTGTCATCCAGCACCAGCTGGAGTGCAGTGGTGTGATCACGCTCCCTGCAGCCTTGGCCTCCTGGGCTCAAGTGATCCTCTCACCTCAGCCTTCTGAATAGCTGGGACCACAGGTACATGCCATGGTGCTCACCATGCTTGGCTGTTTTATTTTTTGTAGAGATGGGGTCTCACTATGTTGCCCAGGCTGGTCTCGAATTCCTAGGCTCAAGCTATCTGCCCGCATCAGCCACCCAAAGTGCTGGAATTACAGGCACAAGCTCCGGGGCTTGGCTGAATTTTTATTTTTGAATAAAAATATACAATTAGAAATGTATTCTTATCAACAATGGAAGGTATATTTGTATATCTTTTTATCCAAGGTATCCAAAAGAACAAAAAGTTTTACTGTATGGTTTTTATCTAAAACAAATGGAAGCATATTACATTTTGGCAAGTAGAGAAATCAACATAATTAAGAATTTAAAGAAAGAACTCAATGACCTATAATTCCTAAAACAACCACTTAACATTTTGTTATATTTCCTTTTTCTCCTTCCTATGTGGAGGTCTCCCTCTTCCCTGAAATTGCATGTTTATGTCAGACATAGAGTAGAAGGGAGACATCCCGGCTCTGGAGGTTTTCCACATCTCTGACTCTTCAGTCACTTCCCATTGATAAAAAGCCAACCAAAAAAAAAAAAAAAAAAACTCGAAGTATTTGCTAAATGAATAAAAGGCCTAACACTTTCTATATCTCATTATATGCTACCTAAAACTTTATTTTTTCCTTTCTTCTTTTTTTTGCGGGGGGGATAGGGTCTTGCTCTGTTGCCCAGGCTGGAGTGTGGTAGTACGATCACAGCTCACTGCAGCTCAAACTCCTGGGCTCTAGCAATCATTCCACCTCAGCCTCCTGAGTAGCTGGGACTACGGGAGCATGCCACCATGATTGGCTAATTAATTTTTTTTGTAGAGATAGGGTCTCGCTATGTGGTCCAGGCTGGTCTAAAATTCCTGGCTTCAGGCAATCCTCCTGCCTCGGCCTCCAAAAGTACTGGGATTGCAGATGTAAGACACCGTACTTGGCCTGTAAAACTTTTTTTTTTAAATTATACTTTAAGTTTTAGAGTACATGTGCACAACGTGCAGGTTGTTACATATGTATACATGTGCTATGTCGGTGTGCTGCACCCATTAACTCGTCATTTACATTAGGTATATCTCCTAATGCTATCCCTCCCCCCTCCCCCCACCCCGCAACAGGCCCCAGTGTGTGATGTTCCCCTCCTGTGTCCAAGTGTTCTCATTGTTCAATTCCCACCTATGAGTGAGAACATGTGGTGTTTGGTTTTCTGTCCTTGAGATAGTTTGCTAAGAATGATGGTTTCCAGCTTCATACATGTCCCTACAAAGGACATGAACTCATCCTTTTTTATGGCTGCATAGTATTCCATGGTGTATATGTGCCACATTTTCTTAATCCAGTCTACCACTGATGGACATTTGGGTTGGTTCCAAGTCTTTGCTATTGTGAATAGTGCCGCAATAAATATACATGTGCATGTGTCTTTATAGCAGCATGATTTATAATCCTTTGGGTATATACCCAGTAATGGGATGGCTGGGTCAAATGGTATTTCTAGTTCTAGATCCTTGAGGAATCGCCACACTGTCTTCCACAATGGTTGAAGTAGTTTACAGTCCCACCGACAGTGTAAAAGTGTTCCTATTTCTCCACATCCTCTCCAGCACCTGTTGTTTCCTGACTTTTTAATGATTGTCATTCTAACTGGTGGGAGATTGTATCTTGTTGTGGTTTTGATTTGCATTTCTCTGATGGGTTGGCTTGTAAAACTTTATAATACTGCTTTCAAAGTTGGTTATTGCTTTAATGAAAATTATTTTATTCAAAATTTTAATTTAAAGACAAAAACCTGGTGTTTCCCAAAGGGCAATCAATCTATGTATTCAGAAAACTCTGAGGAGTTGTACCATTCCTTGTACAAGGAATTAATTTAGATTATAAGTAAATCACATTTTAAATTAATAAGTATATCTTTAATGCATTGTAGGATAAGATAACTAACATAAAGGCCATGATTTCATGAAATTGTTTCCTAAGATGACATTACAATAGGTAATTACATTTATTTTTAAAACCCATTGAAAATATTAAGTACGTTTATAAATTATATAAATTGCCAAACTATTTTCCAAAGCGGCTATGCCATTTACATTCCCTCCAGCAATGCATGAGTGTTCCAGATTCTCCACATCCTTGTTGACGCTTGGAACTGTCTGTTCTTTCAGCTATTTTAGTGGGTGTGTAGTAGTCATATATGTTTTAATTGAGAAAATGAGTTATTTTGCTGAGAAAGCATATGGGGAAAAATGATCGTAGTTTTCAAACATGTGCCATTTAAAGGATAGAATATATGTACACTATGAAGCTCTGGAAGTAGAGCTAGGCAGGACTAACATAGACTTTATAAAGAAGTAAATTCTGGCACAAAGTAAGGCAAAACTTAAATGCTATGGACTCTCTTGCATAATAGTAGTGACCTTTTTATTGAGTGTATTTATAACCAGCTGTATCAGTGTTCGTCAACTACAGTCAACAGAAATTGACTGACTTAATGAGAGTCATGTATTTTAAGGATATAGAGTGGGTCACAGAATCAAAGGAAAAGCCACACAACTGTAACTTGAAAAGGACAGGAAGCAGCAGGGCAGCGTAAGAGATCTATGTCACAGAAACCAATGAACAGCCTCCTCAGAGAGCTACTGTCAAGGTGAATTATTTCTGTTTTCTGACCTTGTGTCACTCAAGATTTAAATTCTAAGGGGAGAGAATCTGCTTGGCCTAGTTTAGTTTACATGCCCACTTCTTGGTCAGAAGAAGGCAGAATTGATAATCTCACCAAAGTGTGTGTGGTAGGGTAGAAGAAATTCCCCAAAGAAATATTGAAGTGACTTTACCAAAAAAAGGGGCTACTGGGTGTTGGGCAGGCAAAACCAACAGATGCCACTATACTAGGTCACTACCTTTGATGAATATTTGGGAGGAATTAGTAGCAGTGATAGGAGGAGGCAACAAAACTTAGACCCATTAATTACTTGAATTTTTATTAAATATCTTCTCCTACAGTTCTATGAAATCACTAACTACATTGTATTGAATTCATAATACTAACTTCATCACCCTCAAAGTGTTTTTACATACATAGCAAATATTCTTTGGATGCAAAAAAATTACTAATTGGTTTTTTAGAGGGGAGAGATGCCAATTTCATTTTATTAAACATAAATACAAACACATGTAATTACACATGAACAGATTTCTATGGTAAAAATATTCAATTGATTGCAGTACACTGAGCTCCATAGAGAGAGTGCTGGGGCAAGTGAGAGCCAGATGGGCACTGGGCAACTCTGTGCCTTGTTGAAGAAAGATAACTAAACATGGGTAAAGTAGATCCTAAGAAACCAAGAGGCAAAATGTCATCATATGTGTTCTTTGTGCCATCTTGTCAGGAGGAGCACAAGAAGGAGCACCCAGATGCCTCAGTCAGCTCCTCAGAGTTTTCTGAGAAGTGCTGAGAGGTGAAAGACTACTTCTGCTAAAGCAAAAGGAAAATTGGAAGACATGACAAAGGTAGGTAAAGCCCATTATGAAAGAGAAATAAAAACTTATATCCCTCCTAAAGGGGAGACAAAAAAGAAGTTCAAGGATCCCCATACACCCAAGAGGCCTTCTTTAGCCTTTTTTCTTGTTCTGTTCTGAGTATCACCCAAAAATCAAAGAACATCCTGGCCTAAACATTGGTGATGTTGCAAAGATGCTGGGAGAGATGTGGAATGGCACTGCTGCAGATGACTAGCAGCCTTATACAAAGAACGCTGCGGAGCTCAAGGAAAAATGTGAAAAAGATACTGCTGCATACTGAGCTAAAGGAAAGCCAGATGCAGCAAAAAGGGAGTTGTCAAGGCTGAAAAAAGCAAGAAAGAGAAGAAAGAAGAGGACAAGAAGATGATGAAGAAGATGATGATGAATAAGTTAATGTTAGCACGTTTTTTTTCTTGTCTATAAAGAATTTAACCTCCCTGTACACAATTCACTCCTTTCAAAGAAAAAATTGAAATGTAAGTTTGTGTAAGATTTGTTTTTAAACTGTACAGTGTCTTTTTTTATATAGTTATCACACTACCAAATGTGTCTTTAGATAGCCCTGTCCTGGTGGTAATTTCAGTAGGCACTAACCTTGCTTGGTACAGTATGGTGGTATAGCTTGATGAATTTTCCCAAAATAAACATGTACCTAGCACACAGATCAAGAAATAGGATAATTTCAGCACCCTAGAAACCCCTTAGAAACCACTCTCATTCAAGGTAATCACTATTACCACTTCCAAGGCCATATATTTGTTTTGCCTGATTTTGAAAATTACCTTAAATTGAATAATTATCATATGTGACTTGGGGGAGGTCCGGGTTCATTCATTCAGCATTATATTTATGACATTCATCCAGTGTGTAGTTGTAGTTTGTTCATTCTCATTGTTGTATAATATTCCATTGCTTAAATGTATCACAAATATCCATTCTACTGTTGGTGGACATGTGGATTTTTACAGTTTGGGGTATTAAAAATAACGTTGATATGAACATTTTTGTATATTTCTTCTTGTGAAGTTTTAGGGCTATTACAATGATGCTACTTATTAACATTCTTGTCCACTTCTTCTGGTGAAAAGAATATATATGTATTCATAGGTATATATACAACAGAAATGCTTATATATACACATTAGTGTGTGTACACAAATATATGTATTTGTATGTATGTATGAGGTTGGTACAAAAGTAATTGCTGTTTTTGCCATTAAAAACAGCAATTACTTTTGTACCAAGTTTATACGCACATATTTATATCTTGTCCACTTTTGGTGAACATATATATATATATATATATATATATGAGGGCGATGAACATATATATAGATAAGATGAACATATATACATGAGGAAAATGAGTATATATATAGTTTGGTGAACATATACATATATTCACCAACAGAAGTGCACAAGATATATACATAAACATTCCTGTTGTATATATACCTAAGCGTGAACTTGCTGGATAGTAACATGCTCCATTACAATGCTCAACACTTTTCCTAAGTAGTTGTACCAATATACATTCCCAAAAGTGTGGAAGATTTCCAACTTCTCCATATTCTTGCCAATACTTGGTTCATTATTTTTTCACTTTAATCATTTTGCTAAATGTGACATTGTCCAGTAATTTTTGAGGAATTTAAAAATCCTGTGAGTGGAGGAGACAGAAGTTAGAATATCACTCTACATTGATTAAAGTTGTGGTATGGTGATCTAGAGTTTTATGGGATTCATAAAATAACTTCTTAAAAGTAAAAAGACTTAGAGATGGAAGAAATCTGTTATTTTCTGACTCCCAACAAGTTACTGCCTTCCTGGGAGAGGGACTAATTCTGTTTGTATTATGCAGTGTAATGAAGAATCCTGTCAGGTTGGTTAGGATACCCAGCTGATTTGAACCCTACCTCCTCTTTATATTTAAATCCCAGTATTTGGTAAAGTCAAGTCTATAAGGTTTTAAGATGTTATTTCTGATACATTATGCAATTTAAATATTACTGCTCTTAGCTAGAATAGAGTCTGCAAATTTATGGCACAGATTCTTACCATTCCCCATCCCCATCAGGCACATGACAGATGATGTGAATCACAGAAGACTTTCCCAGTGATTTCTATGAGGTCTCAGGGTTGTTTTTTTCCTCACTATACTGCTCCACACAATCACACTGTTGGTTAGAAGTGTCATGGAAGATTCAAACACTTTTGCCTCCTGTACCTCAAGGTACAAGGTAATTTGCTGAATCTTACAATCTTCCCAAGTATTATTGTTGGTTGTCCCTGTAGGAGACTGATTGAAATTTAGGAGGCCGAGGTGGGTGGATCACCTGAGGTCGGAAGTTTAAGACCAGCCTGACCAACATGGAGAAACCCCATCTCTACTAAAAATACAAAATTAGCCAGGCATGGTGGCACATGCCTGTAATCCCAGCTACTTGGGAGGCTGAGGCAAGAGGCAAGAGAACTGCTTGAACCTGGGAGGCAAGAGAATTGCTTGAACCTGGGAGGCAGAGCCGAGATCTCACCATTGTACTCCAGCCTGGACAATAAGAGCAAAACTCCATCTCAAGAAAAAAAAAAAAGCTATAATTTAAATCTATTATGTTGTCATACTAACTGAGGAGCTGGTTTACTTGTAGTTTAAGTTTAATTCTGTTTAGTTTTAAAATTTTCTTCTTCCTTTATATTTTAATTTTTTAATCTTTTATTTTCATTTGGACTAGGGTAAATTCTGAGAAGATTGCTATAGCTTCATAGGTCAAAGTAATTTAGGGGAAGTGGGTGACAGAGGAGGAAAGATGATACAAATGGATTAAGCATGAATAGGCCAGGCGCAGTGGCTCACGCCTGTAATCCCTGCACTTTGGGAGGCCAAGGCAGGCGGATCATTTGAGGTCAGGAGTTCGAGACCAGCCTGGCCAACATGGTGAAACCCCGTCTTTACTAAAAATACAAAAAATAGCTGGGCCTGGTGGCAGACACCTGTAATCCCAGCTACTCTGGAGGCTGAGGCAAGAGAATCGTTTGAACACAGAAGGTGGAGGTTGTAGTGAGCCAAGATCGCGCCATTACGCTCCAGCCTGGGCAACAGGGCGAGACTCCGTTTCAAAAAAAAAGCATGAATTCTGACAATTTAGGGGCTCGCTGGAGAGTATGTAGCTTTAAAGGTCTGTAAGGTTCTGGAATGTGTTGGATGTGTTGATTATGATATGATATAGATTGATAATAGCATGTTGCTTGAAATTCAAATTAAAAAAATATGGCAATGAATTAAAGATAGGGGTTTTCAAAGAAGAAAGTTAAAGAAAGAGTTATGTCTTTAAAAATGTTTGGCCATGCTGAGAAAACAAAGGTGATAATTAAAATCTAAGGTAAAAGATAATTAAAACATGAGGGAGAAACAGAAAGGAAGGAAGGATGGATAGATAGATAAGAGTTTGGCAGTAGTGGATGAAACCAGAGATCTAAGGAAAAGGAAGTCAGGAAATAAGCTTTAGCATTAGTAGTTTATGCTGAATGTCATACTCCTAACTCCAAGCCTTACAAGATGTGTAAGGCATTCACTTGCCTCTGTAAGCCTCAATCTTTTTTACTATAAAATGATCATAAGAATGGTCACCTGTGGCTCACTGTATTTTAAGGACTAAATCAGGTAATGTAAATGAAATAGCTTTATACTAATTAAATGAATGTAGTATCATAAATACTGTGGCAATTATGTGAGCCTCAACACATAATAAGCTCAAATTCGATTTTTAAAAATATTCTGGCTTCTACTTCTGTCTGTAATGGAGTAACTTATACCAAACTTGTCCTTTACTGGTAAACAACTAGAAAACTGGACAATATATATGAAACAACTATTTTCTAATATTGGAAAACATGCAGTGCAGGAGTGCAGTCTCAATGAATGGAAACAAATGAGGTGAGTTCCACAAAATCCCTAGTATTCTGCCTGGAGTCACTTTCCAGAACAGCACAGGAATGAGAAACCAAGGAAAGCATGGCAGTCTCTCTGTGAAAGAGACTGAGACCAGACTTTGGGAAAGCTGTGGCAGCTTCAGTTTGCGGGGCACAGCTCCAGGGTTGTAGGAGCCATTCAGAGAAGCTCTAGGAATCTGCAGAGGGGTTTCATCGAGTCTTTTGCTGTATACTAAGGTGCACATGCATACAGTGAAATGCCACAAGGCCAGACAAATGGCAATTACTGGAGGACTATAAGTTGAACAATTCCTACAGCTTAAATGTGGCTAAGAGACATTTGAGTTTCAATCGCCAGAGTGACAGGACCTCACTGAAAATCCTGGGAATTCAGTATGTATCCCAGGGTTGTGCCTTAAAATAAGCTTAACAAGCTGTAGAGTAAAACACCATAGACTACTACTAACAAAGTTCAAAAACAACCCCAAAAGGATCAAGATGATTGGCAAAAAACTTACCTGCTAGCCAAATTCACCAATCTAAGTGAAGAAAACAAAATTCAAAAATCTTAAGAACATGGTATTTATAGTGTATGGCATCCAATAAAAGTAAGACATGAGAAGAAGCAGGAAAATGCAAAGAAGAAAATCCATCAGCAGAAACTGACTCAAATTACAGAGATGAATGAAATAGATGCATCAGAACAATTATAAATGTGTCCAAATATTTAAAGGAAAACATGAGCATAATGAGGACAGAAATCGACGGTATTAAAAACAAACAAGGAAACTTCTAGAGCTGAAAGATGTCATATCTGAATGAAAATTCACCTGATAAAATTATCAACTGATTAGGTATGGCAGATGAAAAGAACAGCGAACTTGTAGATATTGTAATAGAAACTATCCAAACTGAGTTACAGAAAGAAAATAATAATAAGAAGAACAGATCCTCAGTAACCTGAGGAGCATTCCAAGTGATCTAACGTATGTGTAATTGGAGTTCCTGAAAAGGTCAGAAGAGAGGAGCTGGAATATGTATTTGAAGGAATAATTACTTATATTTTCCAAACAAGATGAAAACTGATTCCTAAATCAAAGAAACTCAACAAACTCCAAGCAGAATAACTGAAAGGAAATGCACTCTAAGGCACATCATATTGAAATCATTGAGAACCAGTGACAAAGTGAAATTCTTAAAAGCAGCCAGAGAAGGCCGGCTGCGGGGGCTCACACCTGTAATCCCCGCACTTTGAGAGGCCGAGGTGGGCGGATCACGAGGTCAGGAGTTCAAGACCACCCTGGCTAACACGGTGAAATCCTGTCTCTACCAAAAATACAAAAAATTTGGCTGGTGTGGTGGCTGGAGCCTGTAGTCCCAGCTACTCGGGAGGCTGAGGCAGGAGAATGGCATGAACCCGGGAGGCAGAGCTTGCAGTGAGCCGAGATGGCACCACTGCACTCCAACCTGGGTGACAGAGCGAGACTCCGTCTTAAAAAAAAAAAAAAAAAAAAAAAAAAAAAGCAGCCAGAGAAAACAAACATTAAATACAAGGGTACCAACATAAGAATTGCTACTGATTTTGTGTTAGAAATAATGCAAGCCACAACGCAAGAACTTTGTGTTAGAAATAATGCAAGCCTAAGCCTAAAGAAAGCAATAGGACAGAACTTTAACATGCTTTTAAAAAAGTTAATTTAGGATTCTTTGTTGAGTGAAAGTATCCTTTAAAAATGAGAGCAAAATAAAGCCTTTTGGACAAACAAAAACAAGGAGTATATGTTTTAAGCAGACCTGAAGTACAAGAAATGTTAAAGTTATTCTAGAAGAAGCAAAATGATACCAGGTGCAAACTCATTTCTATGCACATGAATGAAGAGTGCCAGAAATGGTAATATGTGGGAAAACGCAAAATGTGTTTTTCTCATTTTTACCATCTCTTAAAAAAAAAACCTCTGAAGAGCAAATGTACTAACAGTGTATGGTGGGGTTTATAAGAGTTTGAATTAAAATGTATGACAGCAGCACAAAGAATGGCAGGGTATGTATTTATGGCTTGGTTCAGGTGAGTGTAATTTTCTGCATTCATCTAGTGTTTTTAGTGGACAAAATCACACATAAACAAGATTAAAATTCAGGCTATGTTAAAATTGTTACCTATCATGTTGTAACAAATTTGCATTCTCAAAAACAAATGTTATAGTAGAACTGACTGTGTAGTTCAGAGTATGGCAAAAGGTTATGTCCACGTGAACCATGAAATCAAGATGCAGAACATTTCCATCACCCCGAGAAGTTCACCTGTGCACTTTGCAGTGATACTTGCCCTCAGCCCAAGGCAACAATAGATTTTCTTCCTGTTACTATACTTCTTCCTGCTCTATAATTTCATATAAATGGATCATATATAGTGTAATGCATATATTTTATGTCTGGCTTCTTTTGTTTAGAGTAATGTTTTTGAAATTCATCTATGTTGTTGTATGTTTCAATCAGTCATTTGTTCTTTATTGCTGAGAAATATTTCATTGTATGGATATACCAAACATATTTATCCATCCTGTTGACAGACATTTGTGTTATTTCCAGCTTTCAGCTATTATAAATAAAACTTCTGTGAACATGTACTAACCTTTTTGTGGACATTTGCTTTCATTTTTCTTAAATATGAGTGGAACTACTGGGTCATATGGTAGGTATATGTTCAATTTTGTAAGAAACAACCAAATAGGTTTCAAAAGTGGCCATACTGTTTTATACTCCTACCAACAATATATAAAAGTTTAAATTGCTCCAGATGTTCAGCAATAGCTGGAATTTTTCATCTTTTTTATTTTAGCTATTCTGGTGGGTATATAGTGGTATATCATTATGGTTTTAATTTGCATTTTCCTGATGACTAATGATGTTGAACATTTTTTCAGGCATAACTAGCTATTCTTTTATCTCCTTTTGTAAAGTGTCTATTCAAACCCTTCTCCCTTATTAAAAACTGGGTTTTCCTAACACAAGAACAGATGGCCAAATACCACATGTTCTCACTCATAGTGGGAGCTGAACAGTGAGAACATGTGGACACAGAGAGGGAAACAACACACAACTGGGGCCTGTCTGGGGGTGGGGGGTAAGGGGGAGGGACAGCATCAGGAAAAATAGTTAATACATGCTGGGTTTAATACTTAGGTGATGGGTTGATAGGTGCAGCAAACCACCATGACACACAAACCTGCTCATCCTGCACATGTACCCCAGAACTTAAAAATAAAATTAAAAAAAGAAAGAATGACTGAAAAAATAAAAAACCATTCAGAGAATACTATAAACACCTCTATGAAAATAAACTAGAAAATCTAGAAGAAATGGATAAATTGCTGGAAACATACACCCTCCCAAGACTAAACCAGGAAGAAGTTGAATCCCTAAATAGATCAATAACAAGTTCTGAAATTGAGGCAGTAATTAATAGCCTACCAACCAAAAAAAAGCCCAGGACCAGACAGATTCACAGCCAAATTCTACCAGAGGTACAAAGAGGAGCTGGTACCATTCCTTCTGAAACTATTCCAAAGAATAGAAAAAGAGGGACTCCTCCCTAACTTATTTGATGAGGGCAGCATCATCCTGATACCAAAACCTGGCAGAGACACAACAAAAAAAGAAAATTGCAGTCCAATATCCCCGATGAACATTGATGTGAAAATCCTCAATAAAATACTGGCAAACCAAATCCAGCAGCACATCAAAAAGCTTATACACCAAAATCAAGTCGGCTTCATCCCTGGGATGCAAGGCTGGTTCAACGTACACAAATCAATAAACATAATCCATCAAATAAACAGAACCAATGACAAAAACTACATGATTATCTCAATACATGAAGAAAAGGCCTTTGATAACATTCAACACCCCTTCATGCTAAAAACTCTCAATAAACTAGGAATTGATGGAATGTATCTTAAAATAATAAGAACTATTTATGACAAACCCACAGCCAATATCATACTGAATGGGAAAAAGCTGGAAGCATTCCCTTTGAAAATCAGCACAAGACAAGGATGCCCCCTCTCACCATTCCTATTCAATATAATATTGTAAGCTCTGGCCAGGTCAATCAGACAAGAGAAAGAAATAAAGGGTATTTAAATAGAAAGAGAGGAAGTCAAATTGTCTCTGTTCGCAGATGACATGATTGTATATTTAGAAAACCCCATCGTCTCAGCCCAAAATCTCCTTAAGCTGATAAGCAACTTCAGCAAAGTGTCAGGATACAAAATCAATGTGCAAAAATCACAAGCATTCCTATACACCAATAATAGGCAAACAGAGAGCCAAATCATGAGTGAACTCCCCTTCACAATTGCTACAAAGAGAATAAAATACCTAGGAATCCAACTTACAAGGGCTGTGAAGGACCTCTTCAAGGAGAACTACAAACCACTGCTCAAGGATATAAGAGAGGATACAAACAAATGGAAAACATTCCATGCTCATGGATAGGAAGAATCAATATCGTAAAAATGGCCATACTGCCCAAAGTAATTCATAGATTCAATGCTATTCCCATCAAGCTACCACTGACTTTCTTCACTGGATTAGAAAAAACTACTTTAAATTTCATATGGCACCAAAAAAGAGCCCACATAGTCAAGATAATCTTAAGCAAAAAGAACAAAGCTGGAGACATCATGCTACCTGACTCCAAACTGTACTACAAGGCTACAGTATCCAAAACAGCATGGTACTGGTACCCAGACAGTTGTATAGACCAGTGGAACAGAACAGAGGCCTCAGAAATAATGCCACACATCTGCAACCATATGATCTTTGACAAACCTGACACACACAAGTAATGGGGAAAGGATTCCCTATTTAATAAATGGTGTTGGGAAAACTAGCTAGCCATATGCAGAAAACTGAAACTGGATCCCTTCCTTATACCTTATACAAAAATTAACTCAAGATGGATTAAAGGCTGAAATGTAAGACCTAAAATTATAAAAGCCTGAGAAGAACACCTAGGCAATACCATTCAGGACATAGGTGTGGGCAAAGACTTCATGACTAAAACGTCAAAAGCAATGGCAACAAAAGCCAAAATTGACAAATGAGATGTAATCAAACTAAAGGGCTTCTGCACAGGAAAAGAAACTATCATCAGAGTGAACAGGCAACCTACAGAATGGGAGAACATTTTTGCAATCTATCCATCTGATAAAGGACTAATATCCAGAATCTACAAGAAACCTAAACAAATTTACAAGAAAAAAAACAATCCCATCAAAAAGTGGGTGAAGGATATGAACAGACACTTCCCCAAACAAGACATTTATGTGGCCAACAAACAGATGAAAAAATGCTCATCATTACTGGTCATTAGAGAAATGCAAATCAAAACCACAATGAGATATCATCTCATGCCAGTTAGACTGGCGATCATTAAAAAGTGGGGAAACAACAGATGCTGAAGAGGAAGTGGAGAAATAGGAACAGTTTTACACAGTTGGTGGGACTGTAAATTGGTTCAACCATTGTGAAAGACAGTGTGTCAATTCCTCAAGGATCTAGAACCAGAAATACCATTTGACCCAGCAATCCCATTACTGGATATATATTCAGAGGACTATAAATCATTCTACTATAAAGACACATGCACACATATGTTTATTGCAGCACTGTTCACAATAGCAAAGACTTGGAACCAACCCAAATGCCCATCAATGATAGACTGGATAAAGAAAATTTGGCACATACACACCATGGAATACTATGCAGCCATAAAAAAGGATGAGTTAATGTCCTTTGCAGGCACATGGATAAAGCTGGAAACCATCATTCTTAGCAAACTAACACAGGAACAGAAAAGCAAACACTGCATGTTCTGACTCATAAGTGGGAGTTGAACAATGAGAGCACATGGACACAGGGAGGGAAACATCATACACTGGAGCCTCTTGGGGGTGGGTAGGGGGCTGGGGGAGGGATAGCATTAGAAGAAATACCTAATGTAGATGACGGTTTGATGGGTGCAGCAAACCATCATGGCACATGTATACCTATGTAACAAACCTGCACATCCTGCACATGTATTCCAGAACTTAAAGTATAATAAAAAAAATTGTATGAAAAAATAAAAAACCCAAAACATTAACAGCCTTTACTGTAGCAAAGACAAAAGCAAATTTAACAAAACGTAAAAAACTGGTCCATCAAGGTAAAGGGTTTTCGGATGTTCACTGTACTATTCTTTTTCAAAATTTTTCAAATTTTGAATAAGATTTCAAATTTTTCAAAATAAAATTCAACACATTCAGCACAAAAAATAAAATAAAAAATTAGGTTTTCTTCTTATCGAGTTGTAAGAATACTTTCTGTAATCTCGTTTCAAGTCCTTTGTCAATATATACATGTTACAAATATTTTCTTCCATTTGTGGATTTACTTTTCACTTTCTTTCTTTCTTTCTTTTTGAGATGGAGTCTGGCTCTGGAGTGCAGTGGCTCAATCCCATCTCACTGCAACCTCCCACTCCCAGGTTCAAGAGATTCTCCTGCCTCAGTCTCCCGAGTAGCTGGGATTACAGGCACCCGCCACCATGCCCGGCTCATTTTTGTATTTTTAGTAGAGACGGGGTTTCACCATGTTGGACCAGGCTGGTCTTAAACTCCTGGCCTCAGATTATCTGCCCACCTCAGCCTCCCAAAGTGCTGGGATTACAGGCATGAGCCACCGCGCCTGGCCACTTTTCACTTTCTTAGCTGTATCTTTCAATGAGCAGAATTTTGTAATTTTCATAAAGTCCATTAAAAAATTTCATGCACAATTAGTGTTTTCTGTGTTCTAAGGTATCTTTTCCTTCCCCATAGTTACAAAAATTTTCTTCTGTGTTTTCCTCTATTTCTTCTAAAAGGTATATAAGTTGTAATATTTACTTTTAGGTATAAGATACATTTCAAGTAAAATTTTAGCATGGTGTAATGATCAAAGTATAGTTTTTCTATTTATTGAACAAATATTCAATTGTCCCAGCATCATTTGTTGAGAAGACTATCTATTTCTCTATCTTTGGAACCTTGATTAAAATAAATTAAATGTGCATGTATTGTTCTATTTTTTAACTCTCTACTTCGTTCCACTGATCTGATTATTGTGACTTATGGTAAGTCTAAAAATCACATAATATAAGCACTCCAACTTTGTTCTCCTTTTAAAACTTTATTCCAGTCATGTTAGGTCACCTAACATGTATTTCTATATAAGTTTTAGAATCAGCTTGTGAATTTCTACAAAAAATATTGCTGGAGATTAGATTTATATCCACTCTATATTTTAACTCAGAACTGACACCTTAACAATATTGATTTTTCTAATCCATGAAATGGTGTATTTCTCAATTTATTTGCATCTTCTTGGATGGTTTTCAGAGAGAAAAATTTTGAGGAAGTTTGTTTCTATCCTAATTTGCTGAGAGTTTTTTTTTCATGAATAGGTGTTAAAATTTTATCAAATGATTTTTCTAAATCTATTTATAGGAACATATGGAGTTTTGTCTTTTTTTTTTTTTAGTTTGTTAACATGGTGAATTACACTGATTGGTTTTCAAAGTTTAAACCAACCTTTTGTTTCTGGGATGAATTCCGCTTGGTCATAATGCATTATCCTTTTTATATGGTTCTAATTCAAATTTGATAATTTTATTAGAAACTTTTTCATCTAGGTTCAGAAGAGATACTGATCTTCAATTTTCTTTTCTTATAATAGTTTGACTCTCAGCATCAAGGCAGTGCTGGACTTATAAAATGAGCTGGGAAGTACTGGTTCTATTTTCTGAAACATTCTGGTAAGGGAACTATTATGTTTTCCTCAAATTTGGCTAAAATTCAACAGTAAATCCATCTGGAACTAGAGTGCTTTTTGTGGGAAGATTTTATTTTACCATTTAAATTTATGTAATTAATATAGAGCTATTTAGATTTTTACAAAAATATTTCTTCTTTTACCGGTTTGGTTGTATAATTTTTGACTGTCAAGGAATTGATCTATTTCATCTAAGTTGTCAAAATTATCGGAATAAATGTTTAAAATATTCCTTTATTATACCTATACTTTTAATATCTATAATATTTACGGTGATGCTTCTCTTCCTTTTCTATACCTGAAATCTGTCTTCTCTCTTTTTTCATTGGTTTAAGCTAGGAGTTTATTATTTTATCAATCATTTGTTAAAAGCAGCTTAGATTTTTTGACTTTTCTTTATTCTTTGTATATTTTCTATTTAATTGAAAATTTTATAGGAGCCTTATTAAGATGTAATTCACATATCATACAATGTGGTCATTTAAAGTGTACACTCTGTTTTTTAGTATGTTCAAAATTGTGCAACCACCACCATAATCAACTTGAGAATAATTTCATAACTCCCCCCCAAAAAAATCTTTTATCTAGTCACTGTCTTTTTTTTTTTTAGCACAAGCATCCCCAGCTGTAGGCAACCACCAAACTACTTTCTATCTCTATAAATATGCTTTTTCTGGATGTTTCATATAAATGGAATAAAATAATATGTAACCTTTTGTTTCTGGCTTCTTTCACTTAGTATAATGCTCTTAAAGATTCATCCATATTGCAGGATGTATCAGCACTTCATCTATTTATTTTTTTAACTCAAATTTTTTTAGCCATTAATTTATTTTTATTGTTGAATGATATTCCATTGTGTAGATACATCACATTTCATTTATCCATTTTTTTTTTTTTTTTTTTTTGAGACGGAGTCTCGCTTTGTCGCCCAGGCTGGGCATCTCCGTTCACTGCAAGCTCCGCCTCCCGGGTTCACGCCATTCTCCTGCCTCAGCCTCCCGTGTAGCTGGGACTACAGGCGCCCGCCACTACACCCGGCTAATTTTTTGTATTTTTAGTAGAGATGGGGTTTCACCGTGTTAGCTAGGATGGTCTCTATCTCCTGACCTCGAGATCCGCCCGCCTTGGCCTTCCAAAGTGCTGGGATTACAGGCGTGAGCCACCGAGCCCGGCCTCATGTATCCATTCTTCAGCTGATGGACATTTGCGTTGTTTCCATTGTTTGGCTGTTATGAAAATGCTGCTATAATGTTGATTGTTTCCTTTGCTTCAGTTTCTAAATTTGAAATGATTCCATTTTTAAATTTTTTGCTTTTGCCGTCTATGCATTTGGGGTCATATCTGAAAAACCATTGTCCGGATTAACATCAAGCTTTCTCCCATATTATCTTCTAGTGGTTTTACAGTTTCAGGTCTTACATTTATGTGTTTTGAGTTGATTTTTGTATATGGTGTGAGATGAGGGTCCATTTATTCTTTTGCATGTGGATATCCACTTTTTCCAATATGTTTATTGAAGAAACTGTCCTTTCCCCATTGGATGCTCTTGGCACCTTTGTCAAAGGTCAATTGACCATAAATGCATGGGCTTATTTCTGGGCTCTCTATTCTGTTCTATTGTTCTATATGTCCGTGTTTATGCCACCACCATACTGTTTTGAAGACTGTAGCTTGTAATTTTTTAAAATAAATCAGGTATTGCTATACCTCCAGCTTTGTTCTTTTTGTGCAGCTATTTGGGGGTGTTTTGTGCTTCCATGGGAATTTTAGATTTTATTTTTCTATTTCTGTGAAAAATGCCACTGGGACCTTGATAGGGATTGCACTGAATTTGTCTAGGCTACTTTGGGTTTTGAAATTTCTAACAAAGAATTTTATAGTGCTAAACATCTCCATTTAAAAAAAAGATCTTAAATAAACATCGTAACTTTACATCTCAAGAAACTAGAAAAAAAAGAGAATAAACTCAGCCCGAATTTGGCAGAAGAAGGAAATAGTGAAGATCAGAGCAGAGATAAATGAAATAGAGATGAGAAAAATAATAGAAAAGGTCAATGAAGCTAAGACTTGGTTTTTTGAGAAACTAAATTGACAAACTGTTAAGAAGCCTAAGTAAAAAATAAAAGAGAGAAGACTCAAATAAATAAAATTATAAATGAAAGAAGAAACAATACAACTGTTACTACAGAAGTACAATAAGAGACTACTATGAGCAATTATATGCCAACAAATTGAATACCTAGAAGAAACAGGTTGATAAGATCCTAGAAACATATAACCTACCACCACTGAATCATGAAGAAATAGAAAATCTGGACAAACCAATAAAGAGTAAGGAGATTGAAACAGTAATAAAAAGTCTCTCATCAAAGATAAGCCCAGGACCTGACAGATTTAACTGCTGAATTCTACCAAACATTTAAAGGGCAATTAATGCCAATCCTTCTCAAACTCTTACAAAAAATTGAAGAGGAAGGAGCAATTCCAAACTCATTCTTATGAGACCAGCATTATTCTGATATCAACGTCAAACAAGAACACTACAAGAAAATTATAGGACAAAATACCCCAATTAATGTGGATACAAAAATCCTCAGCTTTGTGTGCAACTGTGTGTATCTTTCTCTTTCTTTTTACATTAATCTGTTACTCTCTAAAGAACGCAAGATCCCCAGAAGAAGCCACCACTTCCACTTTTTACTCAACTTTATATTTTTTACAGCCTGGCACACAAAGGTTTGTTTACCAGACTGACTGGCTGATTGGAAGTACTAAAAAATAGGAGTGTTCCTGCAACTAAGGGAAGTTTAGAGAAATGACAGGCATAGAAGGTTTATGTTTAAGCAAGAATAAAAACAATATGGTTTCCTTATATCAATTTGGACTCTCAGTTCCTGTCATGCAAAGACTGTGTATTAATTTCTGTAGTTACTAAGGCACCTAATATAAGTGCGTTATATAAATCAATTCATTGCCATGTCTATAGTCTTCATGAAACCTAGCATAATACCTTTCATTTAGAAATGACTGTTTTTTTGAATAAATAAATTTTAGGTCAACATAAAAAAAGTCCTCAACAAAATACTAGCAACCTGAATTGAACAGCATATTAAAAAATCATATACCTCGTCAAAATACTAATACTACAAATTTAAAAGGAGCCTACACCTTACTTTAATGACCAAGTGGGATTTACTTTGGGGATGCAAGGATGGTTCAACATATGCAAATTAACAAATGTTGTACAACACATTAATAGAATGAAGGATAAAAATAATATGATCTTCTCAATAGGTGCAGAAAAATAATCTGACAAAATAAAACATCCTTTCATGATAAAAACTCTCAACAAATTAGGTATAGAAAGAATGCTTCTCAACATAATAGAAACCATGTATGACAATCTATAACAAGCATCTTACTCGATAATGAAAATTAGATGCTTTTTCTTTAAAATCAGGAAAAAAACAAGGTGCCAAATCTTGCCACCTCTATTGAACATAGTAGTGGAAGTCCTAGCCAGGGCAAATAAATAAGAAAAAGAAATAAAAGACATCTAAATCATAAAGGAAGTAAAATTGTCTCTGTTTGCATATGACATGATCTTAAATATAGAAAGCCCTAAAGACACCACCAAAAAACTGTTAGAAGAAATAAATTCAGTAAAGTTGCAGATACAAAATCAACATTAAAAAATTAGTAGCATTTTTGTATACTCACAATGAACTATGTGAAAAAAATCAAGAAAACATTCTCATTCACAATAGCATAAAAATATTACTTAGAAATAAATTTAACTGAGTAACCAAATATCACCTGTTCCCCAAAAACCTACGGAAATAAATAAATAAAGCCACCAATGATACACATAAAAAAGAGGTTAAATTAATGACACTGCAAAGAAAAACTCAATGAGACAACAGGACTAGTATTTCCAGAAAGTGAGAATCTTGATTGAATCCTGCTTGGGGGATGACACAGTAGCTATTTAAAAAAAGAGACAAGTGGAAAAATCTGAAATAAGGACTTCATGTTAAATTAGGGAAGTATTTTAAGTGGGACAATGGTATTAAGGTTATATAGAATCACATTCTTAGGGGATGCATGGTTAAGTATTGTCATGTCTATAAATTTCTTTGAAATAGTTCATATAAAGCAAATATGGCAAAATATTAAAAAAGGAAGAAATTTAACTGAGGAGGCAAAATATCTGTATACTGAAAACTATAAAACATTCATGAAAGAAACTGAAGATAAAAATAAATGGGAAAATATCCCCTGTTCATGGATTAGAAGAGTTAATATGGCTTTTCACTTTCTTGATGGTGTCTTTGAAACACAAAATTTTTTACTTTAGGTGATGTCTGTTTTATCTATTTTTTTCTTTTGTTGCCTGTGTTTTCAGTGTCTTATCTAAGAAACTCTTGCTTACTCCAAAGTCATGAAAATTAAAGGCTATGTTTTCTTCTAAGTGTGTTATAGCTTTGGCTCTTACATTTAGATATTTGATCTAATTTTAGTTAATTATTTATATGATGTGGGGTCCAACTTCATTCTTTTGTGTGTGGATATCCCGTTGTCCTTGCACTATTTGTTGAAAAGAACATATAATGGTGGAAAGCTCCACTGAATTGTCTTAGCAATTTTGTTTTTGTTTGTTTTTGAACCCCTATCTGTAGCAGACTTAGCAACTTTGTTGAAAATCAAGTGACTGTAAATGTGAGGGTTTTTACCAAACTGTCCTGATTACTGTAGCTTTATAGTAAGTTTTGAAATCAGAAAGTGTGATTCCTCTTTGTTCATCTTAAGATTGTTTTGGCTATTTTGTGTCTTTTACATTTCCATATGAATTGTAGAATTAGTTTATCAACATCTGCAAAGAGCCAGCTGGGGTTTTAATAAGAATTGAATTGGATTTTTAGGTCAATTTGTGGAGTATTGCCATCTTAGCAATATTAAATCTTTCTATTCATGAGCATGGATGGCTTTCCATTGACTTAGGCCTTCTTTACTTTCTTCAATGATGTGTAATAGTTTTCAGTATATAAGTCTTGTACTTTTGTTAAGTTTATTCATAGTTTCTTCTTTTTGATAATATTGTAAATAAAATTGTTTCCTCAATTTCATTTTTGGGTTGTTCATTGGTAGCGTATAGGACTAGAGTTGATTTTGTTTATTGAGCTTATATCCAGCAACCTTGTTGAACTTGATTATTATTTTAAATTGTTTTTTTGTGTGTGTAGATATCATAAGATTTTCTGTATGCAAGATCATGTGATTAGACATAGTTTTACATCTTCCTTTGCAAACTGGATGCTTTTTATTTCATTTTCTTTCTTAATTACCCTGGCCAGAACATCCAGAACAATATTGAATAGAAGTACCAAGTGTTAACATTCTCATTTTGTTTCTGGTCTTATAAGTAAAGCATTCACATTTTTTACCATTAAGTATGATGTTAGCTGGGTGTTTTTGTAGACATCTTTTATAAAAGTGTTGAGGAACTGTCCTTGTATTCTTAGTTTGTTAAGTGTTTTTTACCATGAAGTGGTAAAAAAAACTTTGCTTTTTCTAGTGTCTTAAGGTGGGAGGTTAGTTTACTGATTTGATATATGTTTTCTTTTTTAATGTAGGCATTTAAAACTGTAAGTTTTTCTTCAAGCACTGCTTTATCTGCATCCCATAAGGTTTGGTAGGTTGTATATTCATTTCCATTCATCTCAAAGTATTTTCCAATTTTCCTTGTAATTTCTTATTTGACACATTATTTATTAATATTAGTGTGCTATTTAGTTTCTGCATATTTGTTAACTTCCTAAATTTACTTTTATTGATTTATAATTTCATTCAATTGTGGTAGGTGGAGAACATACTTTGTATAATTTTAATCCTTTTGAATTGATTGAGGCTTGTGTTATAGTCTAGCATATGATCCATCCAAAAGAATGTTCTCTATGCACTTGAGAAGAATAGATATTCTGCTGTTGTTGAGTAGAGTGTTCTACAGAGGTTTGTTAGAGTTGGTTTAAGGTTGTTCAAGTGTGCTACCATTTTATTAGATAATATTAGGCAATATCTTTGTGTGTGTGTGTGTGTGTGTGTGTGTGTGTGTGTGTGAATGGCATAGTATCTGACTATTTTTTTTCTAAACCTATTTTCTCCCAGGTCCATTTTTTTTTTAATTGTGGGGATTTGAATAGCACTGTAAGTTCTAGAAATACTAGCTAAGTTATAGAAGAGCTGGCTGTATGTGTGAAGTGAATACATTTTATTTTAGGTAAACTATACCTCAGTAAAATTGATTTAAAAATAAATTCATAATTCTAGGGAAAAGTTAAGTCTATAAGCTACCCTTCCTTAGGATAACAAATTAATTTATAAACAGAAAGCTTTTGAAGGCTTACCACTTTAAAAGAGATTAAAAGAAAATCCATCACACTTTTTTCTAAATAGTATTTAAATACATTTTTTTATCTCCAGTAGTCTTGTTATATAAATTTATCTTTTCTTTTTAAATTCTTGAGCAAAATGCATCTGACTTTATTATTTTTTAAAGTTTAAAAAAGTTATCAATTGGCAATACCTGACCTTAAAATTCTAGTTGTCAGTCATCTCAGGCTAGAAAAGCATATTTACCAAAGGTTGTTCCTTAATTTAAAATACAGTGTTCTCATTCTTTGTGTTAACTTAAAAAGAAAGGGTTGATTTCAACTCTTGCTCTTCTCCTGATATTGCCTTTCAAGGTAAAAAGCAATTTTGGATAGATTAAAAGCCTAAATTAACCATTAAAAGCAGGTAGACTTGTCAAGTCATCTTAATGGATTCATTGAGAATTCAAAAAAATAATAAATCATAGCCTTCATTATGTGTCTTTAGCTGGGAAGAAATCTTTTTTCAATGAGAAAGCTAATCATTTAACAAATACATGTTACCATGGGAAGATAATGTTTAGGTATACCATAGTTTTAACCCTCAACATCCTAAAGAAGAAAATTTAGCACAACAAAACCCTTTCACTGCCTACTAAAAGTAAAGCACAGCGTAAACCTGACTTAACTACAGTAGATACTTTTGAAGGTATGTTTTGAAATTGATGGCCCAAGTTTAATATTAAGGTCAGCAAACACCATTAAGCGTCTAGCTGTAAGAACTAAAATAACAAGGGTGAGTGATTAATGCTGTCATTGTTTTTCTCATTTTTTATTTTAATAGATCTGTCTTGGATGGTTAATTCTAGATGATAATGTTAAGTTTCTCATAATTTGGTGGAAATACTGATATGAAATAGCTGGAAATACTGATATGTATAAAAACAAATGAACACTCTCTAAAAATACACATCTTATCAAAAGAGTGAACAGTTTTTTTGGGTAAATTTAGCTTAAAGATTTAGTCTAGATGTAAGTTAAGGAAACTTTATCCTGTTGTTTTTGCCTCAGAGGTTCTTCTTCCTTTCTTCTTTCTTCCTTCCTTTCTTATTACAATTTATTTGTGTGCATTCATTTTCATGTTTATTTGTTTAATGTCTATATCCCATGTTTGACTCTTATGTATATGTATTTTACCACTGTATATCCAGCATATGTACCATGCCTGGCATATAGTATGCTCTATGGCACATACTGTCAAAATTTTGTTGAATGACCAAATTGATAAAATGTCAAGAGATCTGCTCTGAAATCCAGTCTTAAATTCTTTCTGATTTAGTAAATAACTTGAGCGAGTCACTCTCTACTTTGTTTGTCTTCCTTGGTTTAGCGAATAATAATAATACCTCACATACAATATGTTACATATTTATAATATTCATTTTTATAGCATCCACTGAGTGATTACTATGTGCCAGGTACTTTTCTAGGTTTTAGGGGCACAGCAGTGAACCAAAAAAGACAAAAATATCTGCCTTCATGGAGCTTACATTCTAGTAAAATCTGTTGTTTGCTTTTGGTCTTGACAACAACCCTGTGAAGTGGGTAGAGCTGCTAATTCTATTGATTTACTAATGTGGAAGTAGAGGCTATGTGACATTAAGTATCTAGTAAAGATCAATCAGCTAGTGAGTTCGAGAAGCAGATATTTGTTGTCCAGTGCTTTTCCCATTATGTCATCCTTTCTCCCGTAACTCCTCATCTAGCATGTGGAAATTTTCTGAGGAAAAGTAAGATCCAATTTATTTAACCTCTTCTGTAAAATAGACTGTGTAAGTACAAACTGATAACGTGACTCAGGTTCTAAAGTGGCTTTAAGAACTATGGCATTTCAAGATACCTTAAATCTAAAGAAATCTTAAAATTTTAGTCTGAATCATTTTGTTTAGATATGGCCCATTACTATTTTGTAACACCTGCCTCTTATACCTGGTCTCTTGACTGTAGGAGTTGGGGCTTACTATTGTTAAATGCTCTAGTTCTCTACATTAGCATAGAAATCTAGACATTGCCCATAGCAGATAACGTATTAGTTGCTAAGCAAGGGAAATTATTATGCCATCTGCTGCGTCTTATAAGGTGTGTTATCACCTAACTCACTTTTTGAATCAACACACCAAAGGCACCATAAGTAATGTAAATTATGGTAGCTTGTACATTTTTCAACTGAATAAGCAGTTTATAAAAAACAAAAAACCCACCTAACTTTGTGACTCTTCTAAATTTTAATAGATGCCTTGGAAAAATTATTTTTGGCCTTCAAACTTTGTTTCCATGAGATAATCTTTTCTTAGACCATTAGATACCCTGTATTCAAACTTAAAACAAGAATTATTTATTGTTATGAACTTACAATAGTTCTTTGGCATTCTTAGTAAGTTATTCATAGAAAATCAGCTATTTATTTTAATCCAATCATTTAAAATTCTAGAAAGCACTGAAATGCCCCAAAATATGCTTAAGCTTGCATAGAGGAAACTAGACATGGAAAATATATCTATTTGACAGAAATGACAAAGTCATTTCTTTATAAATCTGCCCTAAAGGCCATATATTTAATATAATTCTATTTGATTTTTGCCCCACTAACGAATTGGATTACCATAGAAAAAACACTTCTCAAAGTGTGTTCCTTGAGTATATTTCCTAAGAAATTAACCAGTATTATTGGAGGAGAAGAAAGATTTCTGTAGTTATATATGATTTTTTAAATGCTTGGTTAAAGAGGTTTCTACACTATAGGACTTCTCAGAACTGTAACTATGTGAATATGTTAGTGTGTATTGTAATCTCTAGTGGGCAATATTCTTCTCAGTCACAGAAAGATTTCTTCTTAGGAATATCTTGTAAGACTAGTGTTCTGGAAAACACAATATGGAAAACACTACCTTAGAGTAAATGTTGGTATTTGCTTAATAGCTATGAAGTCTATATATTTATTATGGTTGTTCTTCAGTCCTCTTCCACTACAGCGTATTCTCTCTGGGTACTCTCAATTGTACTAAAGGCTTTAAATACCACTTGCAGTCTGATGATGTCTGTATATGTAAATTCACCAACTCCGTCTCCTGAGCTTTAGATACATATGCATACCTGCTTATCCAATTTTTTAATATGAGTATTGAGGACTTCAAACTCAATTATCCAAAACTGAGCTCAATAGCTTCCTCTCAAACCTGCTCCTCCTGCTGCTTTATTGTTTTATTATTGGAGATCACCGATATCCACTCAACTGCCCAATCCAGACACCTGGGAGCCATCCTTACTCTTTTTACTCACTCTCTCTTCTCATGCAACCATCAACATAACCTAACTATGCTCATTCTTTTTTTTAAAAGACATTTATTCAGTGTCATGATCAGACTATTACATTTAGCAATCAACAGCATGGGTGAAAAAAAAATTTACATTAAAACCTTTTGTTGGAATGCTTTATACTTTCCACAGAACAGAAACTAAAATAACCCATTATACAATTAGTCACAAATACAATCCCTGAGTCTTTTGCCCACACACATGAGTATTTGTCTAAAACATGTCTTCTTTGTAGCAGCTAGGCCCTGCCACCACCGTGCTTGGCTGAGTTCACAAATCTGTTGTAACCTGTAGCTTCCCTATCACTTCTCTGGCTCTCCTCTCCTGCTAAGCTTTGTTTCCCAACTAAAATCTTCTGCCACTGCCATAGCTACTGCTGCTACTGGAACTTCCATAGCCACCTTGGTTTCCTGGTTGGGCAAAGTATTGGCCTCCACCACCACAGTGGCCAGAGCTTCTGCCTCCAAAGTTTCCTCCCTTCATGGGTCCAAAATTTGAAGACTGATTGTTGTAATTGCCAAAATCATCATAGCTTCCACCACCTCCAAAATTGCTTCCATCATTGCCAAATCCATTATAGCCATAGCCACTGCCACCATATCCACCACCACCATGGCTGCCACCAAAGCCACCATGACCACTGAACTTTCCTCCATGACCAAAGTTGTCATTCCCACCAAAACCACCTCCACGACCACCACCAAAGTTTCCAGATCCACTTCAACCTCTGGCTGGAGGAAGCACTAGCCATCTCTTGCTTTGACAGGGCTTTCCTAGCTTCACAGTTGTGGTCATTCACAGTGTGGTATTTCTGAATGACAGTCTTATCCATGGAGTCATGGTTGTCAAAGGTTACAAAGGCAAAGCCTCTTTTCTTGCCACTGCCTCAGTCAGTCATGATTTCAATCACTTCAATTTTCCCATACTATTCAAAATAATCTCTTAGGTGATGTTCTTCAGTGTCTTCTTTAATGCCACCAACAAATATCTTTTTAAGTGGGCACCTGGTCTTTGAGAATCTTCTCTTGAGACAGCTCTGTTTGGTTCTGCAAGTCTTCCATCCACATTGCGTGGCTTTGCATTCTTGGCCGCATCCACCTCCTCCACAGTGGCATATGTGATGAACCCAAAGCCCCTGGAGGGCTTGGTGTTTGAATCTCTCATTACCACACAGTCCGTGGGTGTTCCCCATTGCTCAAAATGGCTCCTCAGGCTCTTATCGGTTGTTTCAAAGCTCAGCCCTTCAAAGAAGAGCTTCCCTAGCTCTTTGGGTTCTTTAGGAGACTCTGACTTAGACATAACAGCAGGGAGAAGAGAGAATTTAACGATGCTTCTTCAGTGGCATCTATGGGCAGAAAGGCACTATCCTCATTCTTTATAGCCCTCAAGTAAGTCCACTTCACTCAAATTGCATTTAACTTAACTAAAGCCTTTATCATCTTACATAGATTGCCAAAGTAACCCATCATTCAATAGAAATATAATGTCAGTCACAACACAAACCATGTATGTAATTTGAAATTTTCTAATAGCCACATTAAAAAACATAAATATAAGAGATAAAATTAATTTTTAAAATATATTTTATTTAACCCAATATATGCAAAATAACCCAATATATGCAATATATGCAAAACCCAATATATGCAAAATACATTGCAACATGTAATCACTGTACAATTATGGATATATATAAATGAATGATATATTTTACATTGTTATTTTTACACTAAGTCTCTGACATCCAATGTGCACTTTCCACTTTAAATCATCTCAATTCATACCAGCCACACTTGAAGAGCTCAGTAGCCACATGTGGCTGGTGGCTATGATATTGGACAGCACAGCTCTGACTGGTTTCCTTGCCTGCAGACTCTCCCCTTCCACTTCATTCTCCCCAGCTGCAGTCAGTGTGGCATGTTTGATTCTATCACTTCACTGTTGAAGGTCCTTGATTGATTTTGCATTGTATAAGCTTTCAAGACCCATGATAATAAGCTGTACTTACCTCTTGAACTTTATCTCATTCAACTCCATTCTAAGCTCCATACATACTGATATCTTTATGGTTGTTTCCCAAAGATGTCATGCCTTCTCTCTTCTAGGCCTTTGTACATGTTGCTTTCTGCTTAGAATTATCTTCCCCAAATATTTTGCCAAATGAACTCCTATTTAGGTCTCAATTCTTCCAGGAAATCTTCCCTCAATGCAAAAGTCTGAATAAGCTGCTACTCCTATGAACTCTCATTGTATCATCTGCTTACCTAATATTAGAATTTATTGCAGTGTGTCTTATTGTATCCACTGAGGTAAACTTTGTTACAGTTTATCTCTCCTGCTAGACTGTGAGCTCCATCAAGGTAGGTAGCAAATTGTGGTTCATTTTTTTCTCATAGACCATAGATAGTCCATGGCTGGTGCAGGGACTCAAGAATGTTATTAAAAGATCAAACTTCTCCCACTCAGCCATTCTTCAGTGTCAGTTTGTCACTGCATGCTCACAAAAAGGCTACTGCAGCTCCAGGTACTAGACTCAAGTGCAAGGCAGGAAGAAGAGGAAAGGGAGCTATGACAGCCATGTCTGTCCATTTTATGAGGAAATCAAAAGCCTCCCCAGAAACCCCCAGTACACTTGCCTTTAGAGCTCATTGGCTGCTGCTGTGTCACATGGCCACATCTGGCTTCAAGGAGGCTGAACAAGGTAAATACTGACTGCACAGTAGAAAGTGGCATGGAGAAAGGAAACAGGAACACATAGTGAGCCAGCTAAACATAAATGTTTGCTCTAAGTACTTCTTTTGAAGTCTTTCTCTCTCCTCAACCCCCAAGATTTGGGGAGTGTTTGTGCTTTGTGTGTTTGAGATATTTGAAGTTATATGACAAGGTTGTAGGTGTATGTTTGAGATATATGAAGTTATGTTCCAAGGCTGTAGGTCTGTTCTAAAGCCAGAGCTCAACAATGTAGGGGAAAAGGAAATGCATTTCCTTCCTTTTTACTAAGATTGCAAAGTAAATGAAGTGGGAACTGGAAGAATACACTCCAAATTTTACTTAACAAAATGATAGTGAAGCAATAATTTAGTTTTCTTGGATGGACCTCCAATCAGCATGAAGTCAATGACTCAATGGGGCAGAGATGAACACTTGAGTCACAGTGCATTAAGTCCTGGCAATTAATGCATAAACAGAGTCACTCACTCTTTGATAAAGCACAATAGAAATCATTCCTTTGAAGGAGTAAACTGTCAGCTTACATATGAAACTCTCCTACTAGTATAGTGACAGCTGATTCTGCTGGCTAGGTGATCCTAAATTGCTGAGCCTTGTTTCTATAACCAGAGATAAGATCAGAAATGAATATGAATAAAAATTGATCTAGAATGTAAAATAGTTGATCTAGCCAGAGCAGACTGCTTCTCAGTGGCAGGAGTGCTGTTCTGGCCATGGTTCTGCTTTAGAAGGCAGCCTCTCTGGCAGCAAGCATCAAGTAAGAGTATGATGCAAAAGTATCCATTGATCCTGCCAGCATCTATTGAACTAACATGATTCATTCTTCAACACTCACTTCCTGATAAATAGAAACAAAGTCAGAATGATCGAGTGCCTTGAAAGGGTCAGTGTTTCTGGCTCTGGAAATACACTCTGCTTTGCTTCCCCATTTGTTTCTCATCAGTGGATTTGCTTCAGATGTTATCTAGCAGCAGGGAGACCATTACTGCATGGACATGTCCTGTTACAGTGACATTCATTCAATTTTCTAAAGTGAAGCATGGGCCGTGGACTGTCTGGATGTCTCTAAAAATATAAGACAAGCAGCTTATGTTTAAACGGTGATTAGACACTTAAAAATTTGGAAAGCTTGAACTTATGCATATTTAATAACAGTGATAGCTAATTTTTCATTCTTTGAGTTAAAAGGCTTGGAAGTATCAAAGACCATTAGAATTCCTTGAAATTTTCCAGACATTATTTATACTATTATATGATATTCAATATTGTTTCCTACCAAACTCTTTCATCAGAACTGCTATGTAGCTGCAAAACTGATGTTGGACCTCAACTTTCTGCCTCTCTACAGGCCCGAGAGAGTACTAGTAAGTAGCAAATGGGGAAAGCCCATCCAGTAGAGGAAGAGGAGAAAAAGAAAAGTGTCTAAATAATCCCCAAACTCTGTAGTCTATCACTGAATTATCTAGGGTTGACTATTTCCCTTAATTAGCATTTGTAATTGTAAACAGATCTGCTTATTTGAATCTTTCTTGAGCCAGCATCGTGTATAACATGGCATTCGCCAGTTATGCAAACAAAGGCACTGATTTTTAATTGATATGGAAATTGCTTACAGTGAGCTTTTATGAAGAGCAATTATTGCATTGGAAAAAGATCTAAAGAGTAGTTATTAATCTTTACAAATTTTGATTTGGGTGTAAATGCATCTGATCTCTAGGGTTCCATAGTGGAGAATGAATTTATGTGTTAGCCACATTTATGTCATTTTTCCAGATACCAGATTCCTGGTGCATTTGTAGTTTTTGCCTAAACAAATGTTAACTTCAGGCTTGGTTTAGTTTACTTGTTTCTCAATATATTGCAGCTTTTATTCTTCCCTAAGTATACTCAAACACGTTATCAGAGTTTTTGCTTCCATGATTATGCTTCGCCTTCCTCAAGGTCAGAGATCCTGTCTTCATGATCTTTGTAAGTCTGTAACACAGCACAATGCCTGGCTCATAGGAGGCATTCAAATAAAAGTTGAAGGAAATGAATTTAGCCTAAATAAGTGATTTGAGATAAATAAAATAATCTGTTCGTCTGCCTTGCCTTATCTGCAAAAGAGGCAAGTATTTTGATTTATACCACAAGTATATTTTGAGAATCAATATACAGTAGTAGGAGAGTAATTGTTCAGAGGCTGATTGTTGCACAAAATTCAAGAAAAAAAATTACCCTATGGTTCTCTGCTGTTATGAGTCTACATAAAATCCTACTCTCCTTGATTTGCTAATATTGCAAGTACCTGAGCAATTTGCTGTTCCCACCCATTCCCAATCTAAATAGTCCTAATGTTTTGCAGGTTTCTCATTTCCATTGAATAGCTGCTCTTCAGATTTAGTATAATCTCAAAATTTAATTAGCAATCAGAGCAAAGGTCAATTGGTGTCTCACTGCATGGACTGAGAGAAAGAATGAAGATGATTACATTTTCGCCTGATGCCCATTGCTCATTTGAAAGAACTCAAGTTCTTAACAACTGAAGCCAGCAGTGGTGTGAAGCCAGATGTCTTTACCCATCTGCAGTTCCTGATAGCTGAAGCTACTTCATCAACATTGATTAATATGCTCTGGCAGGTGCAGGTCTTTAGAAATCAGTTTAAATTATTAAACCCCTTGCTTACACATAGGCTTCTAGAATCCACCCCAACTTTATATCTTGCCCATGGTCAGGGATCATGAGGGGACTGGACCATGCTCTTGTGACTCTTTTCACTGCCATCAGGATTTGAAGTCTTTATTTAGAGAGTCTCAGGCTGCCTTTAATATGTTTTTACCCTCTGACCCAATAATTCTTTTTTTTTTTTTTTGAGACAGAGTCTTGCTCTGTTGCTCAGGCTGGAGTGCAGTGCCGTGATCCCAGCTCACTGCAACCTCCACCTCCCAGGTTCAAGCGATTCTCCTGCGTCAGCCTCCTGAGTAGCTGGAACTACAAGTGCCCGCCACTGCACCTGGGTAATTTTTGTATTTTTAGTAGAGATGGGGTTTCACCATATTGGCCAGGCTGGTCTTGAACTCTTGACCTCAAGTGATCCACCCACCTCGGTCTCCCAAAGTGCTAGGATTATAGGTGTAAGCCACCGCACCCGGCCTGACCCAATAATTCTACTTCTGGGAATTTAATTGAATAAAATTGTCAGAGAGCTATTCAGAAATTCACATATACAACATTTGCAATAACATGGTTATAATATCAAAAACCTGGAAACAGTCAAATTACTTAAGTAGGAGATTACATAATGATACAGCCACACTGTACTATGCAGCTACTAAAAATCATTCAGCAAGATTGGAAAATGCTCATTATATACTATAAGGTGAAAAGAGTAGAATGCAACTATAGGTATATAGTGTAATTTTGTAAAACAAATTATACATATATATGCATATAATTTTAGAAAATATATTTGTATTAGTAGGGTTATAGATATTTGCAAGTATTTTTCCTATTTAAGCCAATCTGTATTGTCCAGGTTCTCCATAATTTTATCAAAAACAGTTAATTTTCAATTATAAATTAGCTCAGCTTTTTGTTTTAAATAAGTGATAATGAAAAGGCAGTGGTTCACATACAGAAAAGTGCGGGAACATCCTTACGAAGCAACAAATTTAAAGGTGAGAAGGAGAGACAACAAGATCAGCAGGGATCAAGGTGCCAGTGTGGGGGAGGGAGCACTTACAGATTTGGGTCATCCCGACCTGGGGATCTCTAAGAAAAAGGTGAAAATTCCATGCCAAGTTCAATAAATACAGAGCTCAATACTGATTTCAGATGATAAAGTATTAACACATTGTTGATGATAAGGAATCAGCTACATTGGTTCTGTTCACTGCAGCAACATGGCCAGAAGAGTGATGCTTGGGTCAGGAGGTAGAGCTGCCTCCCTGACTAAGGTCGAGTCTAGAAGCAGAGATAGAAGAGCAGAGCCTGTTGTAGGTTGTGAGGGAGAGGAAGTGAACCCAGCAGGCAGAGCAAGCATAAAGTTTATTGCCAGGAACACAGCAATGGAAAATGCAGGGTTGAATAATATTCAGAGATCCAAATCCAGCAGCCAGAGGGAGTCTTTAAAAGTTAAGTCTAATCTGTCATTCCTCTGCTCAAAATCCTCCAGTAGCAACTCATTTCACCCAGAGTAAAAGCCATAGTCATAAAATCTAAATCTAAAAAATGTGCCCTTGGAAATCAGCTTGAGGTATCATGTTGTTCTTGGACTGCACAAGGATGGCAGAATCTCCCCAGTAGCTGTCAGCCACACTGGCCTTTGCTTTTTTTTCAGTTCCCTAGGACCTCTAAAGAGCCATAACAACTAAACCTGCAAGCTTGGAACCTATAGCAGATTTCATCCACAAGGGATCCCAGGAGAGGAAGCCTTGATACACAGATGCAAGTTGGAATCTAGGTCTGAGGGACTGTGGGGAGTGCAGTGAAACTGACGATTTGGGTCTGGAACATAAAGTGTCATTGTGCTCTTGGGGCAACTGCAGTTGTGCAGGGATCAAATCCTCTGCTTCGAACAAACCAACCAACCAACCAACCCACCAATGTGCTCAACTGCTTCAAGCAGGTTTAAGTAATAAGACTATATATGAGGCTCACCTGCCTGCATTTATCTGTGACCCCAAGATCCAAAATGATGCCACAGTCATCATGGAAAAGTAGCGTGGGGAGAGAGAGGAATGTGGAAGAGAAGAAAGGGGAAGGTAGTCCCTGGAAAGCCTGGGGAACTGGTCAAGATGGTGTATGGCTGTACCCTGACCCGTTCCATCAAAGCAGAATCTAAAGTGCTGCTGTGAGTTTCCAGAAAAGGAGCAAAACCCACAGGATGCACACATTCCAGCTGTGTTCTGTGGAGCCTTTGGTCTAAATCTAACCCAGCTTTTCTGAGGTCAAAGGCTGAGTCAGTGAGAGAGCTGAGAATAGAACCCCTGAGCACCTGACGCCCGCCTGTGACCTATCTGTTAAACCATACAGAACAAGGTGTGTGCACATAAAGCATTTTTTATTTTAGTGATGGGAAGCAGGGCTTACCAAGTTTAGAAACTTCTTTGAAACCAGAGGTTCAGTCTTTGCAACCTGCACACTGATAATTACATAAAACATATATTTCTTTTTCTTCCTAGTGAAAGGGACTTTTTCAAATAATAAATTAGAGGATTCAAAGATGTTTTCCTAGACATGAATGGTTGTTTAAAAGCAGCGCTTTTTTTCTTATTTAAATGTAGATGAATCTGAATGGGCTGGATTTAAACTGTGACATGCATTTCTAAGTTACATTCTCCTCTACCTGTCTGCGCCAACACAGAGAAACACAGCAGTGAAAGTCTGTGCTCAAACCTCATCATCATAAACACAAGCCAAGGAGTTCCATACAAGGAACAACTTCTTGATTCCACCTGCCTGTTTTTGCTAGACCTTGACTTTGAGAAGAAAAAAAGGCTTGCAGTATAATTTTGGGGCTGCTCCAAGCCATGCGGGTTTCCAAGGTAGGCTAATAATTTTGTGCACCCACAAACTGTTACTAAATAAATACTTTTTAGGCTAAGTGTGGCAAGGAGTAAGAGGACTTTTGTGACAGCAGTTGGCATGTCCTATCCTATGCTATCTAAAATGGTAGCCATTAGACACACTTGGCTCTTTAACTACAAATTGATTAAAACAAAATTCAATTTAAAAATTAGTTATTTACCAGCTACTCATACCAGCTACATTTCAAGTGCTAAATAGCCACCTGTGGGTAATGGTTATTGTATTACACAGCACTGATATGCAGAAAGCTCTACTGGACAGTACTGTTATGTCCCAAGTAATTCAGGTTCCAAATATATGTGCTCCTTGCTGTGCTCATCTACTGACAAGGCAGTTTAATGGTAATCTGTTATATTCTACCATTCAATCATTCAGCATGTATTGATCGAACACCTACTACACTTCCTGGCTTTGTTTGCCTATGGGCCAAGTGGTACCTGTGGCTTCAGATTTCAAAGAAGGCCCCGGGGCAGAAAATGAAAAGACCCATGGTAATGTTTGATGTGAGACTGTCTGTGTAGAAAAAACTCACTGTTTTTCTCTTTATTTGCACTCTCAATACTTCACTTCTGATACTCTGTGTGTGTGTGTGTGTGTGTGTGTGCCTGTGTGTAAAGTTTCCCACACCAAGTAATTCTCCAATTCTCTGCAGACACCAACCAGGTATCCTAGCATTCAATTCAATTCGGACACTCATCAGACTTAGCATCAGCTCCTACAATTCGGACACTAATCAGAGTTAGCATCAGATTTCACAGGTCAAGGATTTAATCCCACAAGATTGCTCCCAATTCAGATGCCAATCCCAAGTCCAGGTTGTCACTCATGGTTCTGACCAGCCAACTATAAATCAGGCTCTCCACAACCCCTCCCTAGGTGAATCGTTTGCTAGACTAGCACACAAAACACAGGAAAAAAGTTTACTTACTAGATTACTGGTTGATTATAGAAGACACAACTCAGGAACAATCAGATGGAAGGGATGCATAGGGCAAGGGATGGAGAAGGAATACGGAGCTTCTATGCCCGCTGCGGGCACACCACCCTCCCAGGACCTCCACATGGTCACCTACCCTGAAGCTCCCCAAATCCTGTAGTTTAGAGATTTTTATGCAGGCTTTAATATGTAGGGATGATTGGTTATTAACTCAGTTTCCAGCGCCTGTTTCCTGCCCAGAGGATGGGGGTTGGGGTTGAAAGATTCAAGCTTCTAATTCTGGTTTGGTCTTTCTGATGACCAGCCTCCACCCAGGAGCCCACCAACGTTTGCCTCATTAGAACAAAACACATTCCCATCACCCAGAAAATTCCAAGGTATTAAGAGCTGTGTGTTAGAAAGCAGGGTCAAGGACCAAATATTAGAGAAAAGATATTCACTTAACAAAACTATTGTTCAGGAAATTACTTTCAGGAGCTCTGTGATAGGAACCGGAGGCAGAGATCAGATGTGTGTTTTTTTATTATGTCATACTGTCCACTGCCACTGGAGATGAGAAATGGGCTTAGGGTAAATGACCCAGGGCACCAAAATTGTGCACTTTGTAACTATTTTTGCCTTCATTTAAAAAATCACTGCTATTACAATTTAAAGTATTTGTAGTATCCAGTAGTAACACCATGTGAGCATTCGTTTGAAGGTGGTCCAAATGATGCTGCTGAGAAAATGGTCCTGAAAATCACTATCTTTGGAATAGAAGCTAGACATGCTAAAATAAGACCAAACACCCTGACACACTGGGTTGTGCATTTTGAAGAAAGCATGCTATGAAATATTAGAAATAATCTTGGAAAAAACATAAAACAACTATTAAAGTGAAAATAGACAAAAATTATAGTAGATGCATGTGCTATGAGAATCCATCCTTCCCTAGTTTCCATTTAGGAAAATTTTCCATGTGTGAAAATTAGGCTGGAATTATGCGACACTTAAGGAACACAACCCTCACATGAGCCATCCCTGAATAACTTTCTTCATCAAGGTACTTTTCCAGCGAAAACTCTGTATAGATTGGCAGCCAAGGAGACTGCTCAGTGAATCCATCCTGTTGTTTAGCTTCAGTCTGGCACATAAGAGTAAAAAATACTGTGGTTGCACACACAACATCCATTTTACCCTCTTACTTTGGGTAGAAATCATGTGGCTGTTCTCCCCTAACTCTAGAGGTGGATTCTCACTAGTCTAGGCCTGGCTGTTATTGGTTTAGATGGGCTCATTTCCCAGGTCTAAAATTACTGTGACTTCCTTAGCCATACTAATTTTTTTCAGAGGTGAGAAAGTCCAGTCAGTGGGAAGCTTAAGAATTTGGTTTTATGGTTGGAAGGAAAGGAACCCCTTCTTGCCCCCAGTGCAAATGAGAAAGCATTTAGCCCTAGGAGCTGCGGGTAGCCACCTTGCTACCATATGGAAAACCAGCCTAAATAAAAAGCCAGTGCAAGAAGGAGAGCACAACCACGGGAACTGAACATTTTAAAAAAAGGAGCAATGACCCTGATGATAATATTATAAACCTTTGGCCCAAACTAACCCTAAAGTTTGCTCTCTAGTCTTTCTAGTTATGTGATTCAGTAAACTCCCTTATTCTCTGAGCCAGGTTTTTTTTTGTTTGTTTGTTTGTTTGTTTTTTCCCAAGCTGGAGCTTTGCTTTTGTTGCCCAGGTCGGAGTGCAGTGGCGCAATCTCGGCTCACTGCAACCTCCGCCTCTCAGGTTCAAGCAATTCTCCTGCTGCAGCCTCCTGAGTAGCTGGGATTACAGGGGCCCACCGCCACGCCTGGCTAATTTTTGTTGTTGCTGTTGTTGTTGTTTTTTAGTAGAAAGGGGGTTTCACCATGTTGGCCAGGCTGGTCTCGAACTCCTGACCTCAAGTGATCCACCCGCCTCGGCCTCCCAAAGTGCTGGGATTATAGGCATGAGCCTCCGGCCCGGCCCGGCCCTCTGAGCCAGTTTTAGTTGTGTTTATGCTGCAGAAAGCTTCCTAACTGATAACAGACACTTAGAAATAAATATTCATTTCCCTTCCCATCCATCAGTAGTGCCATTAAAACGATCAAGACTTAAAACAGAAAGTCAAATATAAAGACAATAGAAGACTATGTTTTTTTCATGACTTAAACCAAATGCCATTTTTTTCCACTCAAACTTTTTTTAGCATAACCTTATTATTTTATTGTTAGTCCCTAATCTCTGGCAATTCACTTCTAAATTGATTTATATTGCTTATAAAGTGAAACATCATCTGCTACTCAGTTTAATTACTAAATTCTGATTGCTTACATTAATAAACAGCTCTCTGCATGTGACAGTCTGGACATTACTGATCTCAGATTGGTTGAATTCACTTGTGGTCCCAATGGTGGTCAATCATGTGTCTGTGAAGGAGTTCTGATTGTAATAATGCTCTGGTGCAACAAAATAATGTTTCATAGTTTCATATTTTACAAAGTACATTATTACTTCCATTTGTCCTAGATATATATCTAACAATGTCTAGTTCAACAGATTCTGCAAGTTATCTCCCAATAGAAATGGTTGAAAATATGAAAACATTACACAAAGGCATTTGTGTAAATGAAACGTATATCAGTTTGGACTCTTTCTATTGCCAGTGATGGAAGACCCAACTTAAATTGGTTTCATTAAAGAAGGGGAATTCATTGACCCATGAACTGAAAAATCCAGGGACTTCATTTAGGGCAGGATTTGAGGCTCAAACAATGCTATCAGAACTTACCTTCTGTTTGTCTTCATCTCTGAGCTCTATTCTAATGCATTGGCTCCATTCATAGCTCCAGGTTACCCCGTGTCTCTTAGTCCAACAGAAGGGATGGTACTCTTCCTTGAAAAACTCAAAGAGAGGTCCTAGATCTTAGGATTATTGGTACTGATTGGCCTAACTAATTATTGTGATCAAGGGATAGAACACATAGATTGGCTTAGACTAGGTCCTATCCTAAACCCCTGTATTCAGCAGCAGACATAGTTCACTGGGACCACAGCCAAACCTACTGAAGGTAAGAGAAATCCTAAATATGTATATATTGTACAGTTGACCCTTGAACAATGAAAGGTTAGGGGAGCTGACTCCATGCACAGTCAAAAATCCACATATAACTTTTGACTCCACCAAAACCTAACTACTAATAGCCTACTATTGACCTGAAGCCTTACCAATAACATAACCAGTCATTTAGAACACATTTTCTATGTTATAGGCATTATATACTGTATTTTAACAATAAAGTAAGCTAGAGAAAAGAAAATCATAAGGAAGAGAAAATATATTTACTATTTGTTTAGTGAAAGTGGATCATCATAAAGGTCTTCATCCTCATCATCTTCATGTTGAGTAGGCTGAGAAGAAGAATGAAGAGGAGGGATTGGTCTTGCTGTCTCAGGGGTAGCAGCAGAGGCAGGAGAAGATCTGCCTATAAGTGGACGCACACAGTTCAAACCTGTGTTGTTCAAGGGTCAACTGTACATTCTTATCTAAAAAAATGGATGTGTGGGTGGTGGGAGGTGAAATGGCAATGAACCATCAGAAAGTGAGGCCATATATCATTCTTGCCTTTGGTCCCAGGAACTTGTGGTGGTCTGGCTGAGGCCTTTCCCACTTACTCTGACTTTTCACATTCGGGTTCATATGCAGTCGCCAAGTTTGACTTTTAGTGGGCTTCTTTGCCTTTCTTTCTCACCCTATTCAGGTCCCATCTAAGCATTAATTTCTCTGTGAGCTCAATTCTTGTCTTGACAGTCAAAGTTAATGTACAAGGCATTGTTAAAACCACATGAGTGGCGGCTCATGTCTGTAATCCCAGCACTTTGGGAGGCCGAGGTGGGGGGTGGATCACTTGAGTTCAGGAGTTCGAGACCACCCTGGCCAATGTGGCGAAACCCCATCTCTATTAAAAATAACAAAGTTAGCCAGGTGTGGTGGTGCACACCAGTAGTCCCAGCTACTTGGGAGGCTGAGGCAGGAGAATTGCTTGAACCTGGGAGGTGGAGGTTGCAGTGAGCTGAGATCTCACTTCTGTACTCCAGCCTGGGCAACAGAATGAGACTCTGTCTCAAAACACAAACAACAACAACAACAACAACAGCAACAACAACAAACCCACTGGCTGGGCCAGGTGCAGTGGCTGATGCCTGCAATCCCAGCACTTTGGAAGACTGAGGCAGGAAGATTGCTTGAGCCCAGGAGTTCAAGACCATCCTGGGCAACACAGTAAGACCCCATCTCTACAAAAAAATTAAAATATTGCCAGGTGGTGTGGCTCATGCCTCTAATCCCAGCACTTTGGGAGGCTGAGGTGGGCAGATCACTTGAAGTCAGGAGTTTGAGACCAGCTTGGCCAACTTAGAGAAATCCCATCTCTCCTAAAACCCTATTTCCCATTTTTTCCCTCCTAATTCATTCTTGTTAGCTTCACAATATGATTTATGAACACAAACAATGGCTAGGAAAAGAAGGAATATTCTAGGTGATAGGTTCTGAGGTAGCTGGTTAACTAATTTTGATGGATAGAAAATAACTAACTTAGCTGACTAATTTTGATAAATAGAAAGTAAGTAATCTAGAAGAGCAGGGAGAATATATTGCGGGCATCCAATATGAAGCACAGACTTTGTTTTTTTTCTAGAAATAGTTGAATTAGTTCTGATCTACTTGGAGGTATTTGGGTATTTCTAGATGATCTGTCTTGGGACCAGTGTCCTGAAGAGGGATAGGTTTCATTTTTAAAGAGGGTAGCAGAAATACAAGGACATTTCTGGAAAGTTAAAATTGTCCACTAAGAAATTTGCTGAGCTTCTAATTTGTCTGTTAATCAACAGTCTAAAAATAAGGGCTGCTTTAAATAAAAGACCAAAATAAATAACTCATGGAAAAGTCCCATATTTGTTCCTGTCCAGCAATCCAATTATATCATGTAATCACTTATTCCCCTTTCAAGCTAACATGATTGCACTTGTTCTTTTCACTTAATAAATATGCACTTCCCTTTTTAAGCTATTTGAAGAAATATACATCTCCTGCTTTGCCTATTAAGAAAGCACATTTTAACTTTTTTTTTTCTTTTGCCAAGGGAGATGCTACATAGGGTGAATTCAAGGAGTCCCAAAGAAGAATCTGAAATAATGTGAGGCAACTGGGAGGTGTTGAGAAAAAGTATTAAACATGGATTTAAAAAGCTGGAGTTTAAATATAGTACAGCCATTACTGTGTTACCTTGGCCAATTTACCTAACCTCTGTGAGCATCATTTTCTGAAGAAAACAGAGAATAAGAGGGTCAAAAGTAACATAGTAATGAGACCCTATGTAAAGCTGGAAGGAGTCTTAGATGGACGTCAAGTCTACTCTCTAATACTTAAAGCATTGGGGGTAGATGGATTTTCATTTAAAATTATAACAGGAATACCTTTTATTTATGTAAATTTTACTCTTAAAGATTTTCTCTAAAAAAGAAATAATTTATTCTAAGAGATTCAATATGACTAAAATAAATGACATGTCTTTATATCTGCCAGTGTTTTATTATCATAATGTTACAATGGTAAGCATTAAGTTCTGAGAACTGGATGTAAGCCACGTACTGCTAAGATCATTGGTTCTCATAGGTAAAAATCTAAGTCTATTTTGGATCATATCCAGGAATTGATGAACCTTCCACCCAGCCTTAACATGAAGACAGAGAAAGGAATGCGACGGGCTTGGGAGGAGAAAGTGTTCAAAGTGCTAAGTTGAGATGTTTCGCATTCCAGGTCCCAAACTCAACATTTTAAAATTAGCCTCTCTATTTTAAAGAAGAGCAGGGTTTTTCTGACTCCATTCTATGGCCCTTGCTCTCTCCTATTTCTTCAAATTTCATATCAATTCATTGGGGTTTACATGAAAAAAGAGAATATTTGATAAACATTAATTCCCCCAAAGATAGTATTTTTTTGCCCACCTGAATTTAAGGCAAGCCAATCTAAACTTCAAACCTGAACCAAACAAAAAGGAGAAAAACAAAAGGAAACCTCAAAAACGTTTCTTTCAAGCTAGCTTTCGCCTGTAATCCCAGCACTTTGGGAGGCCGAGGCGGGCGGATCACGAGGTCAGGAGATCGAGACCATCCCAGCTAACACGGTGAAACCCCGTCTCTACTAAAAAATACAAAAAATTAGCTGGGCGTGGTGGCGGGCCCCTGTAGTCCCAGCTACTCCGGAGGCTGAGGCAGGAGAATGGCGTGAACCCGGGAGGCGGAGCTTGCAGGGAGCCGAGATCGGGCCACTGCACTCCAAGCTGGGTGACAGAACGAGACACTGTCTCAAAAAAAAAAAAAAAAAAGTAAGTTCTCCAAATCCACGAAACCGTTCCAGGTACCCATTACAGCTGCTGCCTTTACTGCTTCAGGAATTTGCGTCAACATTGCTTTAGGGCATGCGTGGTCATTCTTCACTCCGTTGTTGTTGTTTACAACAACATATATGGGGATTGTATATGTTTATATAGTATATGGGGATTGTAGTGTTTATCTCACTCCTTGGATGATTTCTGGAGACACAGGGTTTTGCTATGTTGCCCAGGCTGGCTTTGAACTCCTGGGATCAAGTGACCCTCCTGCCTCAGCCTCTGAAGTAGATGGGACTACAGGTCCACGCCACCATGCCGAGCTGGACATGCAAATTTGAAGTGAATGATTAAACATGCAGCTAGTTGAAAACATGGCAGACCAGTAACAGGAAAGCTACAATGTGTTTTTGAAACTATAAAGTGAATGGTTTCTTGGGAAAAATTGTGGATTTGTATATCTGTTGTTGAAATCAGAATAAACTATATTTCACTTGTATATTCTTAAATGAATTATTAAATTTTTCAGAAGTCAGTATTATATAGAAATACCATTTTGCAATGTTTAATCTGTTTGAATCTTTGGAGAAGGTGGTTTCATTATAGGTGCATAATGCACTCTCAATATTTTAAATAAATTGTTCACTCTTCCATTTAAGGTATAACAGTGTCTTGTATAAAATGGCTGGATGTGTATAAAGGAATTATGTTGTCTTGTGCCTTTAACCCAACTTCAGTAATTACTATAATCTCATGTTTATAATAGTTTTGTTGGGTGAGAGGATCAAATGAAAGTATTTTATGTTTTCTCATCTCTTTAGATTTTATCATTGTGTAAATTATTGGGCTTTTAGCATTTGATAACATGAATTTTTAATCATTTTTAAGTACACATAATTTCTTCTGTACCATTTAAATAAAATATTATTATAACTTTAAAAAAAGTAAGTTCTGATTTTGTTGGAAATCTTTCCATGCCATTTATCAATATAATCCTAGCTTCTCCCCATGATCCAAATTAAAACAATAATTTCTAAGCCTTTTGGAGTTGTAACAAGTAATAATGATTAATTCTGCAGTCCTTCCTTTCTCCTTGTTTCCTTCCTTAATCATATCTGTTTTTCATCACACCTCACATACATAATATTATATAACTTATTTTATTTTTAGAGTTAAATGTATGTTATAACAGCTTTATTGAGTTGTAATTCACATGTCATACAATTCACTCTTTTAAAGTACACAATTTAGTGGTTTTTAATAGAGTCACAGTTGTTCAGTCATCACCACTATCTCATTCCAGAGCATTTATATCACCCTAAAAAGAACTATGTATCCATTAGCAGTCACTCACCATTTCCTTCTTTTCCCAGCACCTGACAACCACCAATCTACTTTCTGTCTCTATGGATTTGCCTATCATGAACATTTCACAGAAATGAAATCAGACGATACATGACCTTTTGTGTCTGGCTTCTTTGATTCAGTAGAAAGCTTTTAAGATCCATCCATGTTGTAACACGCATCGGTACTTTGTTCCTTTTCATTGCCTAATAATATTCCATTGTGTGTATTTACTACATTTATTTGTTCATCAGTTGATGGAACTCAGGTTATATCCAGTCCCAGGCTATTATAAATAATGTTGCTATGAATATTTATGTATCAGTTCTTGTGTGAGCCTGTGTTTTCATTTCTCTTTGGTATACACCAGGAGTGGAGTTACTAGGTCATATGGTAGCTCTATGTTTAACTTTTTGAGGAACTGCCATCCTATTTTCCAAAGTGGCTGCTCCATTTTATATTCTCATGAGTATTAAATGAGGGGTTTCAATTTCTCCACATCCTTGCCCAAACTTGATATGGTCTTTTTGATTATAGCCATCCCAGCAGGTATAAAGTGGTATCTCATGGTAATTTTTTATTTAAATGTGTATTTTAATTTGTAATCATTTTTTTTCAGAATTTTATGATGTACTTTGTGATTAACAGCCACAGTAGCAATTTATCAAACACTTTTCTAAACAATATCTAATTTTGTGGGTATAATGATTCCCATTCTACAAAGAAACCAAAGTTAGGAAGGTCGAATGCTATTCATGGTTCTAGTGGTGGAGCCAGTGTTTGCATCCAGGCCTGTCTGACATTCAGCTCCTTGTTGTTGTACGAATTCATTATATTGCCATGGAAACACACTCCAAACTTGCTAGTCCACAAACTCATAGCCTATAATTTATAATTTGAGACACCAAAGCCCAATGACCTATTCGTTTCACTAGAAAGATTAAGGTCTTTGGGAACACCCCACAGCATCCTGGCCCTGAATCCTGGAGGAGGACCAAAAAGGGCCTCAGTTGAGGGGCAGTCATCTCAATTCTTTTCTCCATTCCCGACCCAATCAGATTTGTTCTGATGTTTTGAATATTCAGCTGCATGATGTAGCCCTGACTTCATCATGGTTACTAAAAGTTGTTGTGTGCTACTACACACCTATTAGAATGGCCACAATCCAGAACACTGACAACACCAAATACTAGCAAGAATGTGGAGCAACAAGAACTCTCTCTCATTGCTGGCAAGAGTGCAAAGTGGTACAGTCACTTTGTAAAACAGCTTGGTGGTTTCTTACAAAACTAAACATATTTTACTGTATGATCTAGCAGTCGCACTCTTTGGTATTTACCCAAAGGAGCTGAAAACTTATGTCCACACAAAAACCTGCACACAGGTGTTTATAGTAGATTTATTTGTTGCCAAAACTTGGAAGCAATCAAGATGTCCTCCAGTAGGTGAATGGACAAATAAACATGGCACATCCAAACAATGGAATATTATTCCACACTAAAAAGTAATGAACTATCGTGCCATGAAAACACACGGAGAAAACATAAAATGCACATTTCTAAGTGAAAGAGTAGGCTGCGTACTGAAAGGCTATATACTGTGTGATTTTAACTATACAACACTTTGGAAAAGGCAAAACTATGGAGACAGGAAAAAGATCAGTGGTTTCTAGGGCTTGGGGGAAAGAAGGGATGAATATGTGGAACACAAAGAATTTTTAGGGCAGTGAAACCACTCTGTATGATACTATAGTGATGTATACATATCATCATAAATTTGTCCAAACTCACAGAATGTGTAACACCCAGAGTGAACCCTAATGTAAATTATGGAGTTTGGATGATAAAGATGTAACAATGTAGGTTCATCAATTGTAACAAATACACCACTCTGGAGTGGGGTGTTGATAATGGGAAGACTATGCATTTGTGGGAACAAGGAGTATATGGGAAATCTCTATAACTTCCAGCTCAATTTTGGTGTGAACTTAAAACTGCTATTAAAAAAGTCTATTTTTTCAAAAAAGTTCTTATACTGATGTAAATAATTTAGATAATTGATTACATTATCTGGTTGATCTTTCTTTAATTTTTTAATTTTTTTATTTTTAGTATTTATTGATCATTCTTGGGTGTTCCTCAGAGGGGGATTTGGCAGGGTCATAGGACAATAGCGGAGAGAAGGTCAGCAGATAAACATGTGAACAAAGGTCTCTGGTTTTCCTAGGCAGAGGACCCTGCGGCCTTCCGCAGTGTTTGTGTCCCTGGGTACTTGAGATTAGGGAGTGGTGATGACTCTTAAGGAGCATGCTGCCTTCAAGCATCTGTTTAACAAAGCACATCTTGCACCGCCCCTAATCCATTTAACCCTGAGTTGACACAGCACATGTTTCAGAGAGCACGGGGTTGGGGGTAAGGTTATAGATTAACAGCATCCCAAGGCAGAAGAATTTTTCTTAGTACAGAACAAAATGGAGTCTCCTATGTCTACTTCTTTCTACACAGACACAGTAACAATCTGATCTCTCTTTCTTTTCCCCACATTTCCCCCTTTTCTATTTGACAAAACCACCATCGTCATCATGGCCTGTTCTCAATGAGCTGTTGGGTACACCTCCCAGACAGGATGGCAGCCGGTCAGAGGGGCTCCTCACTTCCCAGACGTGGCGGCTGGGCAGAGGTGCCCCCCACCTCCCAGACTGGGCGGCTGCCGGGCAGGGGCGCCCCCCACCTCCCAGAGGGGGCGGCCAGGTGGAGACGCTCCTCACTTCCCAGACAGGGCGGCTGCCGGGCAGAGGGGCTCCTCACTTCTCAGACAGGGCAGCCGGGCAGAGGCGCTCCTCAGTTCCCAGACGGGGTGGCGGCCGGGTAGAGACGCTCCTCACCTCCCAGATGGGGTGGCTGGGCAGAGGCGCTCCCCACATCCCAGACGATGGGCGGCCAGGCAGAGACGCTCCTCACTTCCCAGAAGGGATGACGGCCGGGAAGAGGCGCTCCTCACTTCCCAGACTGGGCGGCCGGGCAGAGGGGCTCCTCACATCCCAGACGATGGGTGGCCAGGCAGAGATGCTCCTCACTTCCTAGACGCAGTGGCAGCTGGGCAGAGGCTGCAATCTCAGCACTTTGGGAGGCCAAGGCAGGTGGCTGGGAGGTGGGGGTTGTAGCGAGCGAGATCAGGCCACTGCACTCCAGCCTGGGCAACATTGAGCACTGAGTGAGCGAGACTCCGTCTGCAATCCCGGCACCTCGGGAGGCCGAGGCGGGCAGATCACTGGAGGTCAGGAGCTGGAGACCAGCCTGGCCAGTGCAGCGAAACCCCCTCTCCACCAAAAAATACAAAAACCAGTCAGGCATGGCGGCACGCACCTGCAATCCCAGGCACTCGGCAGGCTGAGGCAGGAGAATCAGGCAGGGAGGTTGCAGTGAGCAGAGATCGCGGCAGTACAGTCCAGCCTCGGCAACAGAGGGAGACCGTGGAAAGTGAGAGACGGAGAGGAGGGAGAGGGGGAGACCGTGGAAAGTGGGAGACGGAGACGACGGAGAGGGAGAAGGAGAGGGAGAGGGAAAGGAAGAGGGAGAGGGAGAGGGAGAGGGAGGATCGTTCTTTACAACCAGAAAATCTTGCACTGTGGGAGGAGCAGATCAAATACCTTAGAGGAGGACAGCTAGAGATCCTACAGCAACAGCTGCCCTCAAGATATTGCCCTTGTTTCTATGACTTCCTCTCTTTCCAATTAACTTGACCTTATAGGCTTTATGTTGACTATGACTTAAAAAATAAGTTCATTCTATCAAACACTTTGCTGTTTGTCTTTCAATCCATTTCTATCTCCCTACATATAATTTTTATTCACTTAATAGTCTTTGCCCTATCAATTCTACCTTCACCTCATTCTCTACAGTCAATCCCTTATAACACATTTTTGGTATTACTTCTGTGTCATTAAATATGCTTCTTCTATCATTGGTTGATTTATTAATTTTAGACATTATCTAAGTTTTCATCCTCTATAATAAATAAGAAGTAAGATATCCATTCAGTGATGTCATCCACTACTTCCCTGGTAACTCTAAGAGATATTATCACAGCTTTGTTTCTCATTTTATCAGCAATAGGTATTATCCTTGATTGCTCAGCTTGTAAGATGAGGATGTTAATGCCTCTATCCTTCTGTTCAGTTCTTCTCCACTCCTTCTTCTTCCTAACTTCTAACCTTTATGCTTTCTCCTTTGCATCTCCAAAGTTGATAACATTTTATAATTTATTCTGCAACCAAAATGTAGTATTACATACAATGCCTATAGGTTGAGTTTAAAAGTTGAAAAGCAGGGCCGGGTGTGGTGGCTCACACCTGTAATCCCAGCACTTTGGGAGGCCAAGGTGGGTGGATCACCTGAGGTCAGGAATTCGAGACCAGCCTGGCCAACATGGTGAAACCCCATCTCTATTAAAAGTACAAAAATTAGCAGAGTGTGGTGGTGCAAGTCTGTAAGCCCAGCTATTCAGGAGGCTGAGGCATGAGAATAACTTGAATCCGGGAGGCGGAGGTTGCAGTGAGCTGAGATTGCACCATTGCACTCCAGCCTGGGTGACAAGAGCAAAACTCCATCTCAAAAAAAAAGTTGAAAATCAGTAAAATACTAATATTGTGACTTTATAAAACTTATAAATTGACACAATATTAAAATATGATTATGCTTTTCCTTGTGTAGCTTTTTTCCCCATGAATTTTTAAAAGTTCCCTTTTTGTTTCACTATTTGCCTTTAGTATAGTCTGATTATTATTTTCATATTCTACAGAATTTCAGATATGCTATTATTTCCTTTTCTCATCAATGAAAACCATCCATCCATCTCCTCCAATTTGAACTGCTCTCAAGGCCTGATACACAGCTGTCATCCTAGGGTCTCCCTTCACCTTCTTGAATTGTTCTCAAATTTTACTGAAACACATCTTTAAGAAGTTTCCTAAGACATGGTATATGAAAGATAAAATTTCTAAATTGTTGTATATATTTGATAACATTGCTATGTAGTTTGTTTTTTAGGGACGATTTCAGAATCTTTTTATTCTTCATGTTCACAGTTATCTGTATGGATATAGGTGTTTTTTCATTCCATTGTACTGAGGAGTTGGGAATATCTTAATATGAAGACATTGTCCTTCATCTCTAGAAAATGTATTTATTTGAAAATGTCGTTATCTCCTCTTTTTCTGTGTTTCCTCCCTGAAACTCCTATTATTGATGTTGGATCTCTTAGATTGATCTTATTCCATTTCTTTAGAAAAGAACAATTTTCTTTAAGGTAAATGCTAAGAACTTTTCAAGAGGCCTAGAGAGGTGAACTTTTCTGAATATATACTAAATAATCCCTTTGTTTTTACTGCTTAATGTCACCATTTGTTGTACCTGGTATATCTGTGTCCTGTGCCTTTCCTGCATTCTTCAGATTGTTTTTGTCCTTAGATGGAAATGTCCTGCCCCTGTCCTTAATACTTACATGCACACACACGCACACACACACACGCTCTTTTTCTCTCTGTCTAGAATGAGGCTTCTTCCTTCTTACTTCACCAATAGTCACTCGTCTAACAGTTCTCAGTCTTCCAGAAATTTGGCATAATCTATTATTCACCAATGGAGCCCTTCCTTTTTGCTTTTTTGTATTAAAATTATTCCTTTTATATTCTGTTTCTGTGATTTTTAATTGAATCAGGAGGGAGAGGTGTGATTCTTCCACAATACTGAATGCTATCATTTAAATGTTTCTGTCCTTCCAAAATTCATGTGCAATGAATCCCCAATGCAATAATATTAAGAGATGGGCCCTTTTGGAGGTGATTAGGTCATGAGGGGTCCACAACCATGAATGGGATTAGTGCGCATATAAAAGGGCTTGAAGGAGCCTGTTTGGTCCTTTTGCCCTTCCTTCAAGTGAGGATGCAGGAAGGAGGTGCCATCTTGGAAGCACAGAATAAGCCTTTACCAGATCCTGAATCTCTTGGCACCTAGATCCCGGACTTCCCAGCCTCCAGTTATAATAATAAATTTCTATTATTTAAAAATTATTCACTCTAAGGCATTTTGTTATAGTAGCCCAGCTGACTTGAGACATTGACACCTCGAACAAATCAAGCTCTTTATCAGAACCTGCTGGACTTTGATCTGCCCAGTCCCTATCACTCTGATATGATTTGGCTGTGTGTTGCCACCCAAATCTCACCTTGAATTGTAATAATCCTCATGTGTCAAGGGTGGGGCCAGGTAGAGATAATTGAATCATGAGGGTGGTTTCTCCTATACTGTTCTCATGGTAGTGAAAAAGTCTCACAACATCTGATGGTTTTATAAATGGGAGTTCCCCTGGACAAGCTCTCTCTCCTGCCACCATGTAAGACATGGCTTTGCTTCTCCTTTGCCTTCTGACATGATCGTGAGGCTTCCCCAGCCATGTGGAACTGTGAATGCATTAAACTTCTTTCCTTCATAAATTATCCAGTCTCGGATATGTCTTTATTAGCGGTGTGAAAACAGACTAATACGGTAAATTGGTACCAGGAGTGGGGTGCTGCTGTAAAGATACCCGAAAATGTAAAAGCGACTTTGCAACTGGGTAACAGGCAGAGGCTGGAACAGTTTGGAGAGCTCAGAAGAGGACAAGAAAATATGGGAAAGTTTGGAACTTCCTAGAGACTTGTTCAATGGCTTTGACCAAAATGCTGATAGTGATATGGACAAAGAAGTCTGGGTTGAGGTGATCTCAGATGGAGATGAAGAACTTGTTGGCAACTGGAATAAAGGTGGCTCTTGCTATGTTTTAGCAAAGAGAATGGTGGCATTTTGCCCCTGCTGTAGGGATTTGTGGAAGTTTTAACTTGAGAGAGATGATTTAGGGCATCTGGCGGAAGACATTTCTAAGCAGCAAAGTGTTCAAGAAGTGGCTTGAGTGCTATTTCTTTTTTTTCTTTTTCTTTTTTTTTGAGACAGAGATTCACTCTTTTTGCCCAGGCTGGAGTGCAATGGTGCAATCTCGGCTCACTGCAACCTCTGCCTCCTGGGTTCAAGTGATTCTCCTGCCTCAGCCTCCTGAGTAGCTGGGATTACAGGTGTCTGCCATCACACCTAGCTAATTTTGTATTTTTAGTAGAGACGGGGTTTCTCCATGTTGGTCAGGCTGGTCTCGAACTCCTGATCTCAGGTAATCTGCCTGCCTCGGCCTCCCAAAGTGCTGGGATTACAGGCATGAGCCACCACACCTGGCAGACTTGAGTGCTATTAAAAGCATTCAGTTTTATGTATTCACAAATATATGGTTTGGAATTGTAACATGTTTAAAAGGGAAGCAGAGCATAAAAGTTCAGAAAATTTGCAGACTGATGATGCAATAGGAAAGAAAAACCCATTTTCTGAGGAGAAATTCAATCTGGCTGCAGAAATTTGCATAAGTAATAAGTAGCCAAATGTCAAACCATAAAACAATGGGGAAATGTCTCCAGGGCATGTCAAAGGTCTTCATGGCAGCCCATCCCATCACAGGTCCAGAGGCCTAGGGAAAAAAATCGTTTTGTGGGCCAGGCCTAGGGCCTTGATGCTTTGTGCAGTCTCAGGACTTGGTGCCCTGCATCCCAGCCATGGCTAAAAGGGGCCAATGTAGAGCTCAGGCCATTGCTTCAGAGGGTGCAAGCCCCAAGCCTTGGTGTCTTCCACATGGTGATGGGCCTGCAGGTGCACAGAAGTCAAGAATTGAGGTTTAGGGGACTCTGCCTAGATTTCAGAGAATGTATAGAAACACCTTGATGTCCAGACAGAAGTCTGCTGCAGGGCTGGAGCCCTCATGGAGAACCTCTACTAGGGCAGTGTGGAAAGGAAATGTGGGGTTGAAGCCCCCACAAAGAGTCCCCAAAGGGGCACTGCTTAGTGAAGCTGTGAGAAGAGGGCCACCATCCTCCAGCCTCCAGAATGATAGATCCACTGACATCTTGCACCGTGCACCTGGAAAAGCTGCAGACACTCAATGCCAGGCCTTGAAAGCAGCCAGGAGTGGGGCTATACCCTGCTAAGCCACAGAGGCAGAGCTGCCCATGGCCATAGGAGCCCACCTCTTGCATCAGCATGACCTGGATGTGGGACATGGAGTCAAGGAGATCATTTTGGAGCTTTAAGATTTGACTGCCCCATTGGATTTTATACTTGGATGGGGCCTGTGGTGCCTTCATTTGGCTAATTTCTCCCATTTGGAACAGGTATATTTACTTGACTCAATTACTCAGCTTTGCCATCATTCTTCTTGGTACACAGCCATTCTTTGATGTATTACAAGAGAATCACTGCCTAGGGTTCAGGACTAGTGATTTTTTTCATCCTGTGAACTATAATCCAACATTAGTAAGATTATTATTTCCTCTCAGAGAAGTGAAAGCAATGAAGAAATTAGCTCTGTGTTTGGGGTGGGGCATAGAAGAAAGAGAAAGAGAGATGTACTGTCAGGATTTTCTTCAAGTACAGTCTCTAAAAGGTTACTAAAGAGGGTGTGAAACTCTTTTACATCTTCAGTAAAGTTAGTCAAGAAGAAATAGGCTTAAGTTGCAACATGAGAGGTTTTTGGAAAAACTAGAAAACATTGATGAATGAGAAAGAATTCCTGTAGGGAATTGTATACTTTGTTTTCCTAAAGTATTCTTAAAAACAGGAAAGGGACTCATTTTGTTTTATGTAAGTATTTAAATGTGATACAAATTAGAAGTGGAAGGATAGACTGGAAAACCTACCTAGCTCCTTCTATTCTAGGATGATGAGGATAAATAATAATAATGACAATAGCTACCATTTACTGAGTGCTTTTGATATGCCAGCTTCTAGGCCAAGTACTTCACTTACCTATCTCACTTAATTTCTAAAACAAGTCTGTGAGGTAAGAAATACTAACATTTCTACTTCACAGATGAAGAAACCCATTGTTCCAGAGTCTTAAGGTAACAGATTCAGATCTGGATTTGTTTGACAATTAGATCCATACTTTGAATTATCATGCAGATATGCGTCTTCTATGATGCCATAATTTACATCTTCAAAACCAACAGTTTTACTTAGGACCAGTATGCCTTCCCTTTTCTAGGTAACATTTGTGGTAATTGTTGGTTTTGGGTGATTTACTCTTTGCCCTGCACTGCAGTATCTAGTTAGAGGGAGGTGATGCCTCATTATTCCTAGGACTTGATCTAGTTTTCCAATGTTATAAAAATGTAGCCCCATGGCAGTTTGCCAACTCTTAACAGCCTTAGGGATGCTGGCAGCCCCTAAGCAGAGCACACGAGCATCTATTTCCTGATAAGAACTGTCTTCACCTTCGTCTTTTAAAATTGTGGCTGCTTCAGGTAGGGTAAAAAGTTACTGGTTAAAAGAAAAATTTTCTTCCCACAGTATGACAGTTAATTTTATATGTCAACTTCACTGGGCGAAGGGATGCCTCTATAGCTGATAAAACATTATGTCTGGGTGTGTCTGTGAGGATGTTTCCAAGAGATTAGCATTGGAGTAAATGAATGGAGTAAAAAAGATCACCCTTTCCAGTGTGGGTCAACATCATCCAATCCATTGAGGGCCTGAATAGGACAAAAAGGTGGGGAGGGGCAAATTGGATCTCTCTTCTTATACTGAGACGTCTGTCTCATGTTGTCCTAAAACTGTGGAGCTCCTGGTTGACTTGGACTGAATTACACTGGCCTTCCTGGTTCTGCAGCTTGCAGACAGCAGATGGTGGGATCTCTCAGCCTCTGACACAGTTTGAATGTGTGTCTCTGCCCAAATCTCATGTGGAAATGTAATCCCCAATGCTGGAGGTGGAGTCTGGTGGGACGTGATTGGATCATGGAGGCTGATTTCTCATAAATGGTTTAGCACCATCTTTTTGGTGCTATCCTTGCAATAGTGAGTGAGTTCTCACAAGATCTGATTATTTAGAAGCGTGTGGCACCTCTCCCCAACTCTTGCTCCTGCTTTTGCCATGTGATGTGCCTGCTCCCCCTTCACCTTCCGCTATGATTTTGTTTCCTGAGGCCTCCTCAAAAGCCAAGCAGATGTCAGCACCATGCTTCCTGTACAGCCTGCAGAACTGTGAGCCAATTAAACCTCTTTTCTTATAAATGACCCAATCTCAGGTATTTCTTTATAGCAATTTGAGAATGGCCTCCAGAATCATGTGAGCCAATTCCCATATTAAATCTCATCTTATGTATCTATTATATCGCATTGTTTTTGTTTCTCTGGAGAATGCTGACTAATAACACAGAATCTTCAGATAGAGTCTATTTCACTTTACAAGCCTCAGCTGCATGTGTGATCCTGTTCTTGTTTGCTCTATTGACCATGAAAGAGTTGTTTACCCTTTTCCTATTTATCCATCTGAGTGAATGAAAAGGTGCATGCTTTTAAAAAACCCACTTAAAAGGCACCGAAGTATTTGGCGAAAAAAATAAGGAGAAAAAAAAGAACATTTGTCTTTTCTCTCCTTCCATAGAGGTAAAGAGAAATCCATTTGCAACAGATACCAGAGATAACATAAAGTTAATTATACCCTAAATGCAACTGCGGCAACTAAAACACATTCTCACAATCGCAGTTAGCCTAGCACATGATTGTTATTACAAAGGAATTCTGTAGTCCTTTAAGTGTTTATACCTGCATTTTGGGGTTTGTTTTTTGTTTTTCCTTGATAGTGTTCATCCTGGGGATGACCGAGTAGGACTCCTCTAGCAGCTGCTGGCTGGCATCTTCTGTCTACTGCTCTCCCCGTCATTCCCCTTTTCTCTCTCCTAAACTCAGTTTGGCCAGGAATGTTGAAAAAATGGTGGTGGAGGCAATAGAAGTGACTTAAACAAGTTTTGTCCATAATCTTCTCTTTCTATTTCTACTCACTTCTCTGTTTATATTTATTGACCACCTCCTTCATCCAAGAATAGATGATGCTGTTGGTCACACTTTCACCATGAAACTTTGCTTCGTGTCACTGCAAAGTGCACACTGCTATGCCTTGGGATGTCACTGTCACATTCTGGACCTCAGACTCTCAACTTGAAAATAGGATGAAACTAACAGGCACCTACACCAGCTAAAGAGGTCATTCTAATCACATTTATATTGTGTTTTAAACAGCTCTGTTTCACAAATGAGTTTCTCCTCCTTTATGGAGCAGGATTATGAGAGTTCTCTGTATTATTATCGTCATCATCACAAGCCTCAGGAATAACAAATTTCCCAATCATAGGAGAGTAGAAATAGAAAGCGACCTCTGTATAGAAACCATCTAAAGTGCTATAACTGCACTTTGGAAAAAAAACACAGAAGCCTAAGAAGTTTATTGATTGAGACTCAGCAGATATTAAAACTGATAATAAAACTGATAATAAAACTGTAATTTAGCAAGTACAGAGTACAGCAAAAACACAAATAATAATGTAACAGGAAAAGAACCCAGCTTATATAAAATTTTAATAAATGCTATTGGAAGACATGACAAATTAATCAAAAAGGGCAAGATTGTCCACTAAAAGGTCTGGAGAGATGTGGTTATACAGAAAATAATCACTTTAGTTTTCATCTCACACCGTGTGTGGAAATTTATTCTAGATGGACTAAATGTGAACTCCTAACAAATAGAGACTAAAGTGACTCTGATCTCTGAAAGAGAATGTACTTCTTCACATGATAGCAAAAATAAAAATTATAAAGTAATTTATCAGCATTTGACTACATAGTAATGTAAAACTTCTATACATCAAAAAATAATTATGACATAAATGGCTAATATCTTTTCTATATTAAGAGCTTATACAAACAGACTAATAAAACACTAATATCCCAGCAGGAAAAATGGGCAAAGAACATCACAAAGGAGGGAATTTCAGAGCCTAATAAAGATATGAAATAAACATTTGACCACATCTGTAATCAAAGAAATGCAACAGAATAATGAAATGTCTCTTTCCCCCTTTCAAATTACCAGAGTTTCCATATTGGTTGGGTCCTGTGGGAAGCAGATGCCGAGGTGGAGTTAGAAATACAAAGGTTCATTTGGGAGAAATGCCTCTGACAGTTTAAAGAAGGAGGAAGCAGGGTCTGACAAAGACCTAGATATGTTATGAATATTCTATCATACTATGTGACAATCTTTCCAGGAAAATAGAGAGATAATTACTGCTAATAACACTCAAATATGAACGCCTTTAATCCTCATAACACCCTAAGGCATGCACTTTCTTGACCCCTATATTAGAGATGAGGAAACTAAGAGACCAAGAGAATAAAGAAAATGCCCAAGGCAGAGTTGGAACTTGAATCCAGGCAAACTGGCTCCCAAGTCTTTTGTCTGAAGTCTTATATTACAACTATCTCTTAAGTAAAATGTGGACTTTTAAGCAGTTTTAAAAATGGTATTAAGAAAGAATTTTTACCAAAAAAAGGAAAGAATTTTAATCATATAGGGAAATGTTTATGGTATAAAAATATTGGAAAGAGCCGAACTCAAAATTGTCTATACAATAAAATCCAATTCTATATAATATGCATTAAATAACAGATGAGAAGAAAGTAAATTATTAATAGTAACTATTGAGTGAAAGGTGAAGTGCAGAGTAACCAACTCATCCTGGCTTTTTCCTGGACTTTTCTGGTTTTAGCACTCAAAGTTCCATGACCTGGAAATTCTTTCAAATCTTGGACAAGTGGATGATTGGTCACCCCTAGTGATTTTAATTATCTTTTAACATGACTTAGATTTTCTTCCCAAATTCTCTAAAATGAGCATGTATTAACTGGGTAATTTGGGCAAAAACATGCCCAAACAACAACAAAATGGTAAACTCTTGGGAGAAGTAAAGGAAGCACATTGGCTGTATTTTGGATGAAGAGAGATCTGGAAGAGAGGAGGGATATCCAAAGGGATTGAACAGGTAGCAGGAAATTTTAGTTCATTTTCTCATTTATTTAACTCAATGCAAGGCCCTTGGGATACAGAAATGATGAAGGTAATATGTAACTAACCTGCACAACGTGCACATGTACCCTAAAACTTAAAGTATAAAAAAAAAAAAGTAACTTGCTCTTAGGAATTTACACTCTAGTAGGTTAAGACATTCAATAAACACATTATAATATTATGTACCGTGATGAGTGCTACGCAGGAAGGAACTGGGGTGTAATAGAGAGTAATGATATGGGGATACTCCAGAGAGGATGACTAGGGAAGGCCTGTGTGGATTGGTGATATTTGATGTGGAACTGAATGAGAAGTGGCATTATAAACATTATTAATACAACTCTAAAACTACACCATGGGGAAAGAAAATTTTTAGCAACTCATTTATTCCCAGACCTGGGATTAAGACACACATTTCTGGAGACAGAATTCCTTGGCACTATACAGTGTACTCACATGAATTATTACTAAAAGATTACCTTTACATTATTTCAAGTCTATGGGATATTGGACAAGTTTGCAAAAATGGAAATTTTTAAGGGCAAATTCATAACATATCTAGTTAACAGAGACCTTTTCTAAATATATTCTGAAGAAGTAATAAAACACCTTCAATCCATGATCGTTCACAAAAATAAAGACCTTTAAAAATCAGACTATGCCTTTTTCTGAATGATCTTTTAGTGTAATATTTCTTAGAGGCAATGCAAATGACGAATGAATAAAAAATAGCTTAGGGGAAGCTGTGATCTCCTTGTCTTCATTTAGCAACTGCCCAACTCCTTAAAATGAAGACTGAGCACACAGTTTAATGGGGAGAAAAACAAAAAACACCTCAGTCTTGCCAAAGTCAACAAAATTTTGTTGGAGTCACCAGACTAGCAAAAGTAATGTCTTCTTACACATTGACAGGCTGTTATGTAAAGAGTGCTAACACAACAGAGTGCCAGTGAGTTCACAGGGCCTTCTTGCCTTCTCCTCAAGGCAGAATGACAAGAAGCAGAAGAAATTACTCAGTAGAAACAAAGGGTCACACTGGAACAGGGAAGGAAATACTGGGAACAAGAGAGTTTTTTGTTTTGCTTTTAAACTAGAAAAGCTTGATACATTCCTAAAGTCTAGCCAGGTAAAAAATTAGAAGCCGAGGGTTAGTATGGATGATTTTAGATCACAGTGCTTATAAAACTAGTCCTAAAAAGACTGTAGTTTTTGTTTTAATCTCACATTCCTCTTGTTTCTATCTTTCTCCCTTCTGAAAATGTTCTTTAGGAAAAAATTGTTAAAAATGCTTATTAAACAATTTTTATGCTTTAAGCTGATTATGAGTTTGGACTTTAAGAAAGGAAATAAGTAGTAGAATGAATTTTTTAAATCCTCAGAAAAATTTCTGTGGAAAAGATGCTTTTTTAGGGGTGGCAGTCCAGGTTGGGTATCAGTGTCTGCCGGTAGGCTTATCGTAACTGAGAACACTGAGCTGTTCTTAAAAAAAATTCCTTAGCTAAATGAACAACTGAAAATGCTGAGCTATTAGAACTTCAAAGATTAATTTCTCCATTAATGGCACAAGGAGATAGAGAAAAACAATCAGGCTAAAGAAGCATAATCAAGCTAACCCAACTGGGGCATTTCATCTGATATTCAAAGTCGCTGGGCCAAAACTTTGATCTCCTTCACTTTTGTTGGAGAGAGTTTTAGGTCATTTAAAACTGCAGGAAACTTCTGTCTGTGGAACTCAGAATTGTATTCTGATATATATATATATAGTTTTCTTTTAATCCCTTCAGGTAATAGGATACAAAGTGTTATTTCTGGGCACAGTGAGCTGCAGGATGGTTATTTAATGATCAGTGTCGGACAGTCCCAGAAGGCCTTGGGTATATTTTCAATGTGCTTACTTGATAGCTACAAGTCCATTCAGTTATATTAAAGTTGGAGGCAGACCATCTTACTTTGCTAAAGAACAATGATGCAACAAGAAGTCAGATGGCAAAGACAAGACACGTGTGTTCCAAGACAAACCAAATAAGGCAGAGCCACTACAATTAGGATTTGAATAACAGAATAACAGAGATGGGGTGGATTTAGCTTAAATACTTCCTTTTAGTAGCCAATTCTGTCAGTAATGGATATATTTTCCAGCTGTATAGCTAAGAATAAAGAGGTTAGCTTATCATAATGCTGGGTAAAATACATTATCTTTGTCCTTGAAGTTTTCATACAGGCCTAATTTGTACCATCTTCATACATGCTCATCAAGATTATTCCATGGTGTGGGACTTTCTGCATTAGAGACTACAAATCAGATTATTACAACTATTGTTGTCACCAATGTCATTGGCAAAAACATCACCATAATATGAAGAGGTATATATTATACAGAGCTTCTGCCCACAATTATTTAGTTCCTGTTAGATCTGAGGCATTGTTTTAGGCCCATTAAAAACATTTTCTCTATTCCTTACAATTGTGCCGGCAAAGTAAGTACAGTTGTGTTTGTGAGTTTCTCATCCACAAATTCAACCAACCATGGATGAAACATTAAAAAAAAAACACAACAAAAAATATACAAATAAAAAACAATACAACTATTTACGTAGGATTTACATTATATTAGGTATTATAAGTAATCTAGAGATTATTTAAAGTATGCAGGAGGATGTGCATTGGTTATATGCAAATACTATGCCATTTTAGATAAGAGACTGGAGCATCCTTGAATTTTGTATCTGCTGGAGGTCCTGGAACCAATCCCCCACAAATACCTAGAAATGGTTGTGTTATTAGTCACATTTAATACTTGAGGAAACACAGTTTGTGTAACTTACCCAAAAGTTACAAATGTATAAGTGGTAGAACTAAGACTCCAATAACACCTTCTTTGACTTCAAAACCCAAACTCCATCACAATCGCTGTTTTTCCAAATTTTATACTGATTTTCCTTCAGAATTAATGAATGGAGTGGTTTTTCTGGCCAATGTCACTTACTTGGAAGCAAACCTCTTCTTCCTTTCTTTGCAGTAAGATTGTATCTACTGAATATTTACCATTTACCATTTTTCAGTTCCATGGCCTTCTAACTAAGGAGAGTAAAACAGACAAATCATGGTAGAGGAGCCAAAAGCATCTTCACTGTTGAAGATAACAAACCAGGCACGCACCATACCTTTAACCCTAGTACTTGGAAATCTAGTGAGATTAGTTCCATGCACAAGTCCCATCTAAGTTTTCCACATCTTGGTCTGCAGACGAACTGTTAACATGGAACAGTGACCTGGCTATGTCACAATAGCCAGCTCTCTCCAGGTATGAGGCACTTCACATTGATTACCTTGTTTAGTCAACACACCGACTCACGAGTTTTGTGCTGTTGCTATTACCCTCCTCGTATTACAAATAAGTGACTCACGCAGGGTCATTCATGTATTTATTGGTAAAACAGGGATTAGAACTGATGACTTCTGACATCAAAATACTGTAATTGTTTATGCGATACTTAGTAAATCTTAGGTTAGTTTTTTCAAGTGTTTTGACACTGTGATATATTGTCATTCTCATTCTAAGTAATTTGTAATTAAAATAGATAAAATATTGACATTTTGAAATAGTTTACCTTTTTTGTTAGCTAGAGAACATGCAATGATTTCTTTTAAATACCATCACTCTCTACTGTTTGCATTCAAATACATCTTCTTTTGTATAAGAGCAATGTGTGAATAGCAACCAACATGCAGGAAATTGAACATGAGGATAACCATGTTTGTTATCCACTGGGCTGTTTTATCTGTTTCCTAGCTTATCTGGCTAAAAACCTATCTTGGTTCTTCAAAGCTGTCTAGAGACTTCCCACCACCTAGATGACCTAACACAAGTCTGTCATTACACAAAGCAGAGTGCAGTAAAGTTTTGCTAAAAGCATGGGAGTAACGAACAGACTGGTTGAAAGCACAGATTTCTAGAGTTGAATTTAGGCCTCTGCCACTTACCAGCTCTGTTATATTAGGTGAGTTATTTACCCTCTCCAAGCCTTGATTTTCTCATTGAAGAAATAGGGATAATAATAATATCTAACTCACAGACTTGTTGTGAGGATTAAATAAGATAAAGTAGAAGGTTTAGCACACTGCCTAGCTTGCAGTAAGTGTTCAGTGATGTTATCTGCATGAAATTGTCCTTCATCCCCCTCCACCTGGACGCAGTAAAGTCTAGTTAGACGGTAACCACATAAAACAAGGGGTTATATCTTTGCTTTCAGGGTGAGCTAAGTAAATCTGGGCCATATAAATGGATATGTAACATTTGATTTATTTTATTAGCAATGCCACGTTATAAGGAGAAGAGGGAAAATACAGTCAATAAGTAATTCTACGAGGCTTAATGAAATATTTATTCTTTTCCACGTGACCTTGTAAACTAGTGAGCATGATTTTTAAGTCTTATTAAAAACAAGGCTGCGTCCAACATGATGAAGAATTTGTATGTTGAGAAGCCTTTAATCATTCTCTGCTAGTTGTTGATTTTTTAAAAACAAATCAGTAACATAACAGAAATTGGTGCATTTTGAAATCTTACAGAATTTGTTTTCTTCTTCTATGTGACTTGAAAACAGCTTAGGCAATCTGCACAGAGTTAAGAAAAAATCCACACAGATGCAGACGGACTTGGGGATAGCACCAAGTAAAAGAAACTGAGTGTGCTTGTAGACTGCATAGTAGGAAATATCAGGACTAGAGCAAGGTCCTGATTCAGAGGGAGCTTTCAATGAGGATGTCGTTAGGTATTACCTGCTGTGATGTGGCAGCACTACAGACTCACTCATTTTCTTGATATGTTGTTCTGTAGTATGATAAAATATTGATGATATCTCTAGGTTAAGTTCTATCTTCAACAAGTGCTACACAGGTTGCTCATATTTGATAATATTCTACAAGTATTTTTGTCTCAGTCATATCCCTTATACTTGCTGCAATACAGCAGCAAAGATTTCTCTTCTCACAGGTGAAGGGTTCCAGATTATGCCCTCAATGTTTTTTTATGTGCAGTCTTCTCTCCCCAATTTCTTTCGTGCCTACCACTTTGCCACTTGAGTGTCCAGCGCAGCCCTGTCTAATGAATTGGCTGAATGCCTTATTTATTGCCTATTGTTATTCTTGTTTCCAGCAGGAGGAGTATAATGATTAAGCTGGCAATAAGCCTTTCTTCTTTGACATGTTAAACACAAAAAGGACTTTAGAAACAGTAAAAAGATGTGAAAACTTAGAAATAATAAAATTGGAGACAGTAATTTTGTTTCTATTATTCTAAAAAAATCAGAGAAGGCAAATAAAGTGAATGGGAAAAGCTATTACACAAATTCTGTTTCTGAAGAGGAAGAGAGTGTGATGAAGTAAAACAAATACACAAACAAAAACCAAAAACTGAATTTTGGTGGAAAAATTTGGGTCCTGGTTTTAATCTTGCCAACCGCTAGCTAGATAATTTGAGATAAGTTATTGAACTTTCATAGAATGTAATTTTCTTGTGAGTAAAATTAGAGGATTCTTACAGATATTCTGAAAGGCCTTTTACAACCCTTTGTTGTTCTAAGATGAATAAAAGCCAACATCCCCAGTGGCAATTTACTGAGAGATGATCATGAACCTATCTCTGTAAATCAATGCTATAGTATTAAAAAATGGTTTAATTCTACCCAGAGGATTTTAAGATGAATGGACATGAAATAAATGGAGGCATTTCAGACCAAAAAAAGGCAACAGTGGGTTCTAAATTATTATAAAAATCTAGATAAGTAACTAAGCAATAAATGCAAGCAACAGAACAAAAATTAAATATTTAAAACCCAAAGAACTATTGGTGAAACTTCTTTGAATTCTTCAGAAGATTTTATTTATATTAATTTTTAACACTGGAAGTTTTCCTTTGTAAAGGATGATATCAACTTTCATTTTTGGATTTAGTGGAGTAATTGTTATCAGACTTTTTCTTCTATTGTAAATAGCTTAAAAATTCAACAGAATACATGAAATAGCTGTTGTTAAACATTGGACAATAGGCAGTACAGTAACGTGGTCCCTGAGAGAAGGGAAGCAAGCTGATTCTTACAATCACATTATATGAACTTACAGGAAATAACTGTGAAATATACATACTTTCCAAGTGCATATGGAAAATCACCAATATACACAATATGTTGGTCATAAAATAATTTCAATAAATTGCAAAGGATAGAAATCATATACAGTCTGTTTGCTGATCAGAATAGAAATGTTAGAAATTAATAGCAAAAGATATCTAAAATATCACCAAATCTTGGTAAATTAAATAACACATTTCTAAATAATCCATGGGTTAAAGAAGAAATCATGTTAGAATAAAAAATATTTTTATATCACATCAAAATTTATGCCATAAAATTTAGATGGCCTGGACAATCTTTTGAAGATACAAGTAACCAGCATTGAGCACAAGAAAAAACAGAAAATTGAACAGTCTTAATATCTGTTATGGAAATTGAATCCACAATTAAAAGCCTCTCCAAGGAAAAAACTTCAGGCTGGTGAATTCTAGTGGATACCACCAGTTTTCCAAAATGTTTGTGCTAATTTATACTCCTGTCATCAGGAGTTATTTGTTCCACATCCTCACCAATATTTGGTATTGTCAGTCTTTTTTATTTTAGCCATTCTGATGGCTGTACAGTGGTATCACAATGTGGTTTCAATTTACATTTCTATGGTGACTAATAAAGTTCAACTCCTTTTTGTATGTGTATTGGCTATTTGAATACCCTATTTTGTGAAGAAGTTGGCCTTTACTCATTCTTCTATTAGATTATCTACTTTTAAAATAGATTTTTGGAGCTTTTTAAAAAAAGTTCTAGTTATTGACCTTTTTCAGGTGTATGTTTTGTGACTATCATCTCTTACTCTGTTGGCACAATATAGTTTGAATAAAATATCATCTTATAACTGTATGCATATGTGCTACATGGCCTTAATACCAAATTTACAAAAGCTAATGTGTTGTTAAGTATATTATAAACAGAAATGTATCATGTATTTTCTCTGTCCAGTTGTATGACCTTTTCCAAAGAAAACAGCATGTCATCTTGACTGAAACAGGAAGCCCACGTTGAGGAAGCAAAGCTTTTCCAAAAATTGCTTTTTATGATGAAGCACACCAAAACTAAAGGCATATTCATTTAAATGAGCTTCCACATTTGTAGGCTTTCTCAGCATGGGTAGAAAAAGAGGAATGAAGTGTTTTATTGTGTTTTTTTTTTTCCTTGATTCCCATTCCCTATATTGCTACTGACAAAACAGCTAAATCTGAGATGACTCACTGAACTTCTCTGTGTTTGTTTCCTCTTTGGTGAAAAGAAGTTATGAAAAATGATATAAGCATTTTGTAAATTGTTGTCTGCAAGATCCAGAGAAGTAGTTTATGAAAAATATCAGTACTCAGCTGGGCACAAAGGCTCACGCCTGTAATCCCAACACTTTGGGAGGTCGAGGTGGGTGGATCACCTGAGGTCAGGAGTTCAAGACCAGCCAGGCCAACATGGTGAAACCCCGTATCTACTAAAAATACAAAAATTAGTTATGCTTGTTGGCATGTGCCTGTAGTCCCAGCTACTTGGAAGGCTGAGGAACAGCAATAGCTTGAACATGGGAGGCAGAGGTTGCAGTGAGCCAAGATCGTGCCACTGCACTCCAGCCTGGGTGACAGAGTGAGACTCTGTCTCAAGAAAGAAAAAAGAAAAATAGTACTAGCAAATTTGTTTTCCCTAGTGTGTATTTAAGAAAGCATGTCAACATAAATACTCAAACTCTGAAAAATATTTGAAGAGATTTATTCTGAACCAAATATGAGTGACCCTGGCCCATGACACAGCCCTCAGGAGATCCTGAGAACATGTGCCCAAGGTGGCTGCCCTACAACTTGGCTTTATAAATTTTAGGGAGACATAAGACATCAATCAATAAATGTAAGATATACATTGGTTCAATCCAGAAAGGCAAGACAACTGGAAGTGGGGAGGCTTCCAGGTCATATCTAGATGCAAAGATTTCCTGATTGGCAATTGGTTGAAAGAGTTAAGTTATTTTCTAAAGACTTAGAATCAACAGAAGGGAGGGTCCGGGTTAAGGTAAGGGGTTGTGGAGACCAAGGTGCTATCATGCAGATGAAGCCTCCAGGTAGCAGGCTTCAGAGAGAATAGATTGTAAATGTTTCTTATCAGATTTAAAGAGTGTGTTCTATCAGTCTTAGAGTCTGTGTTGATGTTAATGCTGGTCAGCTTTTCCTGAATTTCAAAATGGAGGAGGATATAATGAGGCAGGTCTGCCTTACCCCCTTCCCATCATGGCCTAAACTAGTTTTGCAGGTTAACTTTGGAATGCCCTTGGATGAGAGGAGAGGTCCATTCTAATGGTCAGGGGGGCTTAGAATTTTATTTTTGGTTTATACATGGAAGACGACCACTAATAACACTTAAAAATTATTCCTATTATTGTGAGATAATCTGTTGTTTAGAAATAATATCCCTTAAAAGATAACACAGTAATGCTCACTGGAAGCCTGGGCACATGATGTTGACTTTGCACAGTTATGCAGATGTAGAATTTATCAAATAATCATTATGTTGATGTGTGTCATTAATTAGTGTTTGCTTGTCTGAGTTATATATACCTGCTTTGATAATTTCAACACATATTTTTGTTATTTTGTTCATTTCAGCCTTTAGAAAATAAAATTACTTAATTTCTTATTTTTAGGTTCTATGTTAAAGAGTCCCTTTTTGACCACATCTAGCAGTAATTATTCTGAGATTTTAAAATTTTTACTCTTTATTTTCATCTGATTGTACACAGTGCTGCACATGTGCCATTAATATATTACACTTCTAAAGGGTGTTATGAGATCAAGGAAATTTTGGAGGCTTAAGATATATGCATACTATAGTTCATTCCAATTCTAAAAAGTTATCTTTCCTTGACTGAGTGCAGTGGTGTGATCTCAGCTCACTGCAGCCTCTGCCTCCTGGATTCAAGTGATTCTCGTGTCTCAGCCTCCCAAGTAGCTGGGACTGCAAGCACAAGCCACCACTGCATGGCTAATTTTTGTATTTTTGGTAGAGACAGGGTTTTGCCATATTGGCCAGGCTGGTCTCGAACTCCTGACCTCAAGTGATCTGCCTGCCTCCGCCTTCGCCTCCCAAAGTGCTGGGATTACAGGTGTGAGCCACTGTTCCTGGCCCCTGTGTGCTGTTATTACTCCTCACAGAACTCCTTTTCACTAGTCCACTGACTCCCCTAGTTGAAGCAAATCACTTTTCCCTCACTGTATCAAGCTCCTCCTATTTCTATGGCAACCTTCTTGTGGTTTTTTTTTTTTTTTTTTTTTTGAGACGGAGTCTCGCTCTGTCGCCCAGGCTGGAGTGCAGTGGCGCGATCCCGGCTCACTGCAAGCTCCGCCTCCCAGGTTCACGCCATTCTCCTGTCTCAGCCTCCCGAGTAGCTGGGACTACTGGGACTACAGGCGCCCGCCACCACGCCCGGCTAATTTTTTTGTATTTTTAGTAGAGACAGGGTTTCACCGTGTTAGCCAGGATGGTCTCGATCTCCTTACCTCGTGATCTGCCCGCCTCAGCCTTCCAAAGTGCTGGGATTACAGGCGTGAGCCACCGTGCCCAGCCTCTATGGCAACCTTCTAAAGATGCACTATTGCTTCTGTATCATTCCATGTTTTGCTGCTGAGCTGCAGGATGACTTTAACGGTCTGGGAGAGGGAATGCGATGTGGCAGAGGTTTAGATTGGAAGTGCACTACCACGTTGACAGAGTAAACTGTTGAGGTCTACGTAAAGGTAACCTTGATCAGACTGCCACAAAAAGTATGAAGGCATATTTCAATTCATTTTCATTTGTCGGTGAATTCATACCACTCATGTTATTAACAGTACTTACAAGTTGTATGGTTTTAAAATATCTTCTACTTATTTCTCTGTAAGAGGATTTTATATCTATGTTGTAAGTCCTATGGGTATCATTTCTACATGATATATTTAAATGTATAATTTCTTCTCCATAGCACATATTGTGTTGTGTATGTTAGGTTGGTGCAAAAGTAAATTCCTGTTGCACCAAATTACTTTTGCACCAACCTAACAAATCATACATGGGCCAGATGTAGTGGTTCATGCCTGTAATCCCAACACTTTGGGAGGCTGAGGGGGGCAGACCACTTGAGCCCAGGAGTTTAAGACCAGCCTGGGCAACATGGCAAAACCCTGTCTCTACAAAAAAATACAAAAATTAGACGGGTGTCGTGGTGTGTGCCTGTAGTCCCAGCTACTCGGGAGGCTGAAGTGGTAGGATCGCTTGAGCCCGGGAGTTCAAGCCTACAGTGACTCCTTATCATGCCACCACACCCTAGCCTGGGTGGCAGAGTGAGACCTGGTCTCAAAATTAAATTAAATTAATAAAAATGAAAATAAACCACACATGGTCCTGTGAGTCCAAGAGAACAACATGAATGTTGATGATGTTGATACTCTCCGTGGTGACAGCATGACTGCTTTCATGATCAAGAAGTTTTCTTTGGCTTTATTGCTATATTTGTTGATTTGCGTGGCCCCAAAACTAAGTCTTTAAGGCTCAAAGAATCGGTTTTGGCTCATATTTCTTTATTTAAAACATTATTTTAACTTAGAGGTTCAAAAATTTTAAATTTTTGAAAGATGCTTCTTGTCAAAGTGCACATAAAATTTTTATATTGGTTGGTACTGGCTCATAAACTTTTTGTAAGTTAATCTTAGATGGAGCAGATACATAAGGATAAAAAAGGATTTGAGGATTGATTCTCAAACCTATCTGTAGATCATGTATCCATGTACCCTTGTATCTATCTCTGTGTCTAATCTACCATCCATCTCCAGGCACAACTAAATAAGAACTTGTTATACTATTAGCTAAAATCAGTATGAAGGAGGGACAAAACAAAAATAATTAAAACCTAATGGATTCTTTTTCTATTTAGACTTCTGTATAATTATGAATAGAAAATAGTAACTATACATTTATGCAACTCTGAAATAGTTTTTCAGTTGAGGTCCTTAATTTTTAAAAACTACGTGAAATTTTGTTGTGAATTTCACATCGAAGATTCTGGATTCACACACATTTTAGGTGCTCATACCTTTATTACAGCTAATATATATATTTCACATTTTTTTCTACTTGATCTAGTCATATCTAGGAGAGGTATGTTGAAGTCACTCAGTAGGATGTAGTGTCAATTTCTCTTTTTATTACTCACGCTTTTTTTTCTTTAATCAAGTTGACACTTAATATTCACCCTTTTTGCTTTATACATTTTGATGTTGTTTGATCCACAAATTGGATGCATAAATCTTTTTGATTGGTTGTAAATTTTTATCAACATAAAATACTTCTTTTGTTTAGTTAACACTTTGTCCCTTTGAATTCTATGTTGTATCTTTATTATTGCCACTTTTATTTGTTTCTTGGCAGAAATCTCTGGATATAATTATTTCTTTATTTTCAACCTTTTGGTGTCATTTTGAACTAAATGCATCTCTTGTAAACAGGATATAGATAAGTCCCATTCCTTAAAATGAGCCCTTATGCCTTCATATTTATTTGTGATTACTAATATTTTAATTTTCTTCTTGCCATTTTAAACATGCTTTTCATTTATTATGTTCATTTTTTTTCCATCACCTTTTATAGTATTTGCAGATTTGTTTTCTTTTGTTTATTTACTCTGTCTTTAGGGACTTGGAAAGTGTCATTTGTATTGGTCTGTAGTACTTCTAGATTTGGGGTTCCTGGATCCTGGTGCCCCTTCTTTGGATTCTTTAGGGAAATTCTTCCTTCATTCCATGTGGTGCTCTCAGTCCAATACCTCCAACATCACAGAGATGAGCAGCTGAGTCAAGCTGGCTGGTCAGGGCAGCTCCCTTGTCTGGTCATAGAGATTGGATCAAGAATGAGGTCACTGGTAGAGCCTTCTCTGAGATCAAAGTGTCTGTAACCTCCTCTACAATAAGGCATAACTTTTGGTGTATTTTTAGCCCCCTAAAATCCCATGTTTTGTTGAAATCCTTTTGAATTTAAATTACATTTTTGAGGTTTTCATATTATGCTTATTTTATTATACTGATATTTAAACAATTCTTCATTAAGCTTTACTCATATTTACTCATATTAACCATTATATATATGTACTATATGTATTTATATGTATCAGTAAATTTACTGGGTTTTTTTTGCTCAATATTATTTTTATCTTTCGTATCTTCTATATTTTAGATAATTATTTGTAGGATTATCTTACAGTTTTTCAGAAAGATTGAATTAAGCAGTAAAGTTTCTGAATACTTAGTTGAGCAAAAAAGTTCTCATTTGTTGTCATGTTTTAATGACAATTTGCCTTTTATGAAATTTTAGGTTTAAAATCCCCTTCTTTTATAATTTTGTAGAAATTATTCCATGTCTTTTGCATCCCACAATAAAGATGAAAAGTATAAATCCATCTGAGTCTTGATCATTTAGGGCTTTTTAAAAATAGTAGACTTATTCCTGGAGCTGGGAAATCTTATCTGAATATTCTTAAGTGTGTCCTTTTCCATTATTCCTGCTTGGGATTAAATCTAAAGACTCTGTTATACCTTGGCTCAAAGAAAATGTCTTTATATTTATTTTTTATTATTCTAAAAACTATTTTAAATAATTCAAGTTTTACATGAATACATATTTACTGTAAAAGTTTAAATACAGCAGTACACAGAATAAAAGCTTACAGTCCCTTCATGCTTCCTTTAATCTCCCAATGGTCAGGTAGAGATGTACCACCCAGATCCCTCTTTAAGGAAGAGCTTGTTGCCCAAGTAGTCAGCAAGCAACCTCCAGTTTCAGCGTTTGTCTCAGTGGCAGACAGCAGCCTCACCCAAGGGAAAGCACTCCCAGGGTGACTCACATTTAGTAACTTGAGGTGGGGGTATAAGGGCCCCACCATGTCTGCACAGTGTAGGTCACCTCTGGACGTCAGTATGCTGCAGAAGTTCCCATAGCATTGGCCAAGGCTTTGTTGGGTCCCCGTCATGGTTTAACTTCTCTGCCCAGTCCTGTTTTCTCCTCCTGAAAGGATTCTTAAAATATATCATGCCTACCAAAGTCAGGCTTAGCATCTTTCATCCCTGTAATGCCAGCACCTTGGGAGGCCAAGGCAGGCGGATCACCTGAGGTCAGGAGTTCGAGACCAGCCAGGCCAACATGGGGAAACCCCCTCTCTACTAAAAATACAAAAAAGAAAAAAAAAAAAACAATTAGCTGGGTGTGGTGGTGCACACCTGTAATTCCAGCTACTCGGGAGGCAGAGGCAGGAGAATTGCTTGAACCCAGGAAGCAGATGTTGCAGTGAGCCAAGATCACACCACTGCACTCCAGCCTGTGTGAAAAAAAAGAAAAAAAAAAAACACAATTTAGGAGGGTTGGTGACTGCAGTGGTGTGAGAAATCAAGCAATATGATGGGGATTTGAAGATGGATAACTCGCTGGCCAACTGGTGAAGACCCCATCACTGGCTGTAGGTGAAGTCCTTGGCACAAGTTACAATTGTTAAAACTCTCATTGATGGTGAATGGGAATGGTGTACGGAGTGGAAGGGAATATACTAGATAGTGTAATTTATCAGGCATTTGAGAAATATGAGAGAAATGGCAACTGTAAGGGCAATGGTATTGGAATGGCTACTGCTAAAAGCCATTGACAGCCTAGACTAATGCTTTTCAAAGCACAGCAGCTACTGGGAACTTGTGAAAAATACAAATTCTGGAGCCCGACCATAGATCTGCAGAATATGAAACTATGAAGATGGGGCCCAGCAAGCTACATTTAAATAAATACTTTCATGTGATTCTCATGTTAAAGTTCTAGAACAGCTGTCATAGAAAAAAATAAGGAAAAGCTGCAGGCAATTTACAGGCAATTGGAAGCCAAGTATGAGCGCCAGGGTCCTCCCTCAGCTTACAAAGAGGCTCTCTCCTCCCGTGGTTGCACAGAGAAAGCTGTGGACCTGGTCCAGGGAGATAAGAAGCTGAGATCCTGAGAATGCCAATTAAGGTAGATCTATTATGCCAAGGTCAGGGCCTTGAGATGGGGATTTCTGAACAGATATTACCCCAGATTTTGAACTCCCGAATCCTCTGAATCCTCTTATCTTGCAGAATTAGCTTACCCCATCACTTTTAAAGTTAGTGCTTCTGGCTTGCCAAAAGACAATTTACAGCCCTCTCTGAGGCCAGACAACATGTTCCCTCGGGGTCTGTTTTCACATCCCTTCCTGGTCATTAGGTCTATATCTTGAATTAAGTCACCCACAGTTGGGCCTGATAAGGGAGGAGAGAGACAATACCCCAAAGGAGCTGTAAATCTGGCCAGCATATACTTGCAGGAGTTACTGCTCAAGGGATTGGATCTGAGGGTGCTGGATCAGCGGGTAGAGACAGAAGATTGAATAGTGGGGAGTTTATTGATTTGAGAATATGCACCTGAGACATAGGGTTTAATGGGGCAAAGTCCCTAGGGGATGATATAGACTTGCTAGTAGGATGGCTTCTGAAAGTGTAGAAAAAGTGATGGCCCACCCACAAATGATGTGAACTTGAAATGCCAGCTTGTTGTGGGAGACAGTGGAGGAAGGAATGCAAAGACCCAAGGAAATGGGAGTGAGAAAGTGGATATACGATATGAGGACAGAATACCCTCTACAGGATCATGTTCCTCAGGCACACCCAGAGGACACCCCCCCTACCAAGGGACATGCTGGTGAGAGGACACCAACAACACTAAAATCTTTCAGTGGTGCCTCTCCTCTGTCAACCAGGCCTGATGGGCAGAGAGACTATTACAGAGCTAGGCTGACAGGAACCCAAAACAATAGAGGCCAGGTGGCAGCACTTAACTGCTAGAAGCCAGGTGGATGCAATTATTGTAATGAGCCACAGGGTTGGAATGACAGCCAAGGGGACCTGACCTAAAGAGGGTTATGTAGATGGTTAATTGAACAGGTGCCCTAAGGGCAAAATAGATGAGAGCCAACTGGGTACTCTGTACCATCATAACAAATTGAGAATGAATGACCAGAAGGCTGAGAGCAATTGCCACAATAAAAGCCATAATACTTTGTGCAAATCCAGACCAACCTAAACCATTTATTAGGCCTGGAGCACACTGACTGAAGAGGAGGCTGGGTTCACAGGAAGAAGGCCCTTGCGACACCATGACAATTAGCCTAGTAATAAGTCTCCTAATCCTTCTCCAAAGGAATGTAGCCATTTACTCAAGTAATTGTACTCTTGGGAGACAGGAGTTGTGGTAGGTGGAATAATAGTCCTACTGAACACCTACTATTAGAATAGTCCTTATCTCTGGAGCCATAATATGTTATGTTAGAGAGCAAGGGAGAATTAAGGTTGCAGATGGAATTAAAGCTGTGTCTCAGTCTGTTTGTGCTGACGTAACAAAATGCCACAAACAGGGTAATTTATAAATAATAAAAATTTGTTTCTCATAGTTCTAGAGGCTGGGAAGTCTCAGATTAAGGCACCAGCAGATTTGGAGTCTGGTGAGGGCTGCTGTCTGCTTCCAAGATGGCATGTTCTTGCTGCATTGTCACATGGCAGAAGGGGACAAAAAGTGACAAATGCTATGTCTTCACATGACAGAAGAGATAGTAGAGCACCTAGGGTGCTCCCTTCAACTTTGAGGCTGCTAATCTTATTCATGGGGACTACATCCTCCTGACTTCATCACTTCCTAAAGGTTCAACTTCTTAATACTATCACATTGGTGGTTAAGTTTCAACATGTGAATTTTGAGGGACACATTCAGATCATAGCATGCAGCTATCAGCCAACTTTAAAATAAGGAGATTATCTTGGATTGTCCATGTAAGACCAATGTATCACAAAGATCCATTAAATGTAGAAGAAACAGAAGAGAGTGTAGCAGACTGATGCAACATGAGGTAGACTTAACCATTACTAGTTACTTCCACGGCCTTGAAGACGGAAGGAGACCATGAGCTAGGGCACTGTTGGCAGCCTCTAGAAGCTGAAAAAGGCAAGGAAATGGATTCTCCCTTAGCGTCTCCAGAAGGAATGCTAACCTTAATTTTAACCCAGTGAGACCCATTTCAGACTCTAACTTCCAAAACTGTAAAATAATAAATTTCTGCTGTTTAAGCCACCAGGTATGTGGTAATTAGTTACAGGAGCAATAGGAAATGAACACATACACTAACACTCATCCATTTAATGTACAAGTCTGGCCACCAAAGATAGCAGATAAGTCCTAGAGGATTCCAGTGGACAACTGCAAACTCAGGTAGTAGCCCCATTTGCAGCTGCTGTGCCAAATGTAAATTTCCTAGCACATTAACATGATCTCAGGTGCATGGAATGTGGCCACTGAGTTGGTAAGCCCATTCTTTTCCATTCCAACAAGGAAAAAAGGATTAGAATCAGTTAACATTCACACGGAATGGGTAACTATATATATATCTATTTACAGTTTTACCCAAGGCTTTTAAAAATCTAATGCATTCTATAATATTGTAGTCTGTCATAACATAGTCAGAGGAGATCTGGAACTTGTGGCTATTCCCCCTAGAATAACATACTGATCCACTGTATTAAAGATATTATGCTAAGAAGGTTAGATGAACAAAAAGTGTTTAGTGTTCTGGAGGGCTTGGCAAGACACCTATGCAACTGATGGTGAAAGATAAATGCTACAAAGATTCAAACGTTTATCATATTTTAAAATATTTTAGGAGCTCAGTAGTCATGGGTATACTAAGATATACCTTGAGAGGAAAAGACAATTATTGCATCTTGCACTTTCCACCATAAAGAAGGAAATCCAATGCCTAGAGATCTCTTTGGGATCAGGAGGCAGCATATTCTATACATGGGACTACTGCTTCAGTCCATATATTGGGTACTACAGAAGGATGCCATCACTGAGTGGGGTCCAGAGCAAGAAAGAGCTCAGCAGCAGGTCCCTGTTGCAATGTAAGCAGCACAAATGACCCAGCACACACTATGATATTGGATATGAGTGGTGGGAAAAGATGCTGTTTCAGCCTTTAGGGTTCTGGAGCTAGGCTATGGCTTAATGGTAGAGAATTATATGCCTTTTGAAGAATATCTCCTGTTGAGCTATCAGGTTCTGGTAGAGATGGAGCATCTGTCCATGAGACACCAAATAACCATGCTTTTGGAAGTGGGTTCTGTCAGAGCCACTAGGGTGTAAGGTAAGTCAGGCTCAGTAGCAATCCATTGTAAGAGGAAAGAGGTACATATATGATCAAGCATGAGCTGGACTAAGGATACAAGCAAACTGCATGAGCAGGTAGCCCAGACCCCCATGCTATTTGCTACTGTTTCACCAGTGCTCCTCTCTCAGCTTATCCCTGTGGCCATATGGGAGATCCCTTACAACCAGCTTACAGACGTTTACAGATGGCTCAGCTCAGTATATAGGAACATGCTGAAAAGAGGCAATAGTAGCACTGCAACATCACTGGTGAGAGGCACTGGAAGGCAGTGAGGAAGGAGTTTCAGGCAGTGTGCCTGGTTATTCACTTTGTAGGGGAAGAAAAGTGGCTCAGTGTTAGAATATATACAAACTCATGGGCAGTGGCAATGAAAAGATGTTGGCCACCTAGGAGTGGGCACAAAGTGTTAAGATCTTTATGTCATATGCAAATGCCCATCAGAGAGCATCTGTCATGGAAAAGGCAATGAACAATTGTGTAGACAAAATTGCTTGGCCATTTGACTTCCACTAGCCTTGGTCATTGGCCACACCAGTGCTTGCAGATGGGCTTGCTTGGAGTGGTCACTGTGGGAAAGATGAAGGCTATGCATGGTGGGTCCAATGGCATGGCTGCCTATTTACCAAGATTAAATTGGCTACTGCTGCCATTGAATGCCCAAACCTCCAGCCAGAGAAAACAACACTGAGCCCCTAATATGTTACTCTTCCTTAAGGAGACCAGTCGGCCATTTGGTGGTAAGTGAGTACACCGATCACTTTCTATCTTGGAAAAGCCAGAGATTTGTTCTAACATAAAAAGCCAAGTATTCTGCGCTTGGATTTGCCTTTCCTGCCCACAAGTTTCAACTAGAAAGACTATCTGAGGGTTTATGAAATATCTCACCCACTAGGATGGGATCTCAATAGGATAACATGGCATCAGATCAGAAGACCGCTTGTCAGAAAAGAAGGCACAGAAGTAAACCATGCCTATGAGACTTACTGGCTGCATCAGAGATGGCATCACTCAGAAACTTTTGGCCTAGGAGAGTTTTGGCATGATCTACCAAAGGTGCAGTTTAAGCATCAGCTTGGAGGTGGTACTCTATGAGGTATCATACTATCCTATATGGCCCCAATAAAAAGCATATGTAGGTCCAGAAATAAAGAAGTGGAAGCAGTAGTGGTCTCACCGTCATTCTCACTGATTCACTGGGGAACTATTAATAAAATGCCCAGTCATTTGGGCCTGGCATGGGATACCTCTAAACAGCCATATATGCTCCAGAGCTCTCCATGGGATTGGGTGAGGCTAGATTGTGACTGCACTGCCCTTCAACTTCATCCTTTAGAGAATCCTGTTTCTTCCTCTCCTCTTATACAAGTCCAGATGCTTAAAAAAAATGCCCTACTTGCCAAAGTCTGTGTCAGACTCTGTTTCTAGAGAGGTGGCTCCCCAAACTTTTTGGCACCAGGGACCGGTTTCATGGAAGACAATTTTTCCATGGATGGAGGTGGGGTGAGGGTGGGGATGGTTTTGGGACACTGTTCCACCTCAGATCATCAGGCATTAGATTCTCCTAAGGACTGTGCAACCTAGATCCCTTGCATGCGCAGTTCACAATAGGGTTCATGATCCTATGAGAATCTAATGCTGCAGCTCATCTGACAGGAGGTGGAGCTCAGGTGGTAATGCTTGCTGGCTTGCCCCTTACCTCCTGTGGTGCCGCCCAGTTCCTAACAGGCCACAAATCAGTACTGATCTGTGGCCCGGGGGTTGGGGACCCCTGTTCTAGAGAATCCAAGCTTTGGTGGCTCCCAATCTCAGTTCCCTTTCCAGAGATAACTTGGTGTATATTTTGCTAGGCCTTTCTGTAAATACACAGATATTTTAAATTTTAAAACTTTTCTTCACATAAATGGGCTCATAACATATATGTTTTTCTGTGACTAGATATGTTTTAAAGGCAGTTTTACTGACATGTAATTTACATACAGAAACATCCACACTTTCAAAGTATATATTTCAATGACTTTAAACACATAATTAAAATACAGTATATTTTCATCACCCCAGGACATTCTTTCATGCTCCTTTACAATCAGTCCCCTTCTCCCAGCCCTAGCTCCTGATCCGACTGCTGGTCTATGTAGATTTGCTTTTCCAGAATATCATATAAATGGAATCATACAGTATGTAGCCTTTTGTGTCTGGACTCATTCTTTTAGCATAATGCTTTTTAAATTTATTCACATTGTTGAAGGTATCAATAGTTTATTCTTTTTATTGTTCAGTAGTATTCCATTGTATAGGTGTATCACAATTTGTTTATCCATTTATCAGTTAAAGAACATTTGAGTGTTTCCAACATAGGGCTGCCATTTATAATGCTCCTGTAAACCTCTCTGTAAAGTCTTTGTGTGGATATATGATTTTTATTCTCTTGGAAAACTACTGGAAGTGGGATTGGTGGGTAATATGTGAAGTGTATATTTAACTTTAAAAGAAACTGAAACATTTCAAAAGTGGCAGAAACATTTTGCATTCTCACAAGCAAGGTGTGAGGGTTCCAATAACACCACATTCTTTTCAGCACTTGGTATTTTCAGGCTTTACTTTTAGCTCTTTTAGTAGGTGTGTAGTGGTATTTAATTACGGTTTAATTTGCATTTCCCTGGTGAAAATGATGTTAAGCATATTTTTATGTGCTTATGACAGCCTTAAACAATTTTTTTTTTTGAGACAGAACTTCGCTCTTGTTGCCCAGGCTGGAGTGCAATGATGGGATCTCGGCTCACTGCAACATCCGCCTTGCAGGTTCAAGAGATTCTCCTGCCTCAGGCTCTGGAGTAGGGGGGATCATAGGCATGCGCCACCATGCCTGGCTAATTTTGTATTTTTAGTAGAGATGGGGCTTCTCCATGTTGGTCAGGCTGGTCACGAACTCCTGACCTCAGGTGATCCACCTGTCTTGGCATCCCAAAGTGCTAGGATTTCAGGCATGAGCCACCGCACCTGGCTGCCTTAAACCATTTTTTTTTTTTTTTTTTTTGTGAAGTGTCTGTTCAAATCTCTTGCTCATTTTAAAATTAGGATATATATGTTTCTTAATATTGAGTGATGAGATTTCTTTATACAGTCTGGATAAAATTTCTTACTCAGATATGTATTTTACAAGCATTTTCTCTCAGTCTGCCATTTTTTTTTTTTTAAATAAGGGTCTTTCAAAAAGCAGAAGTCTTTAATTGGATGACATCCAATTAATCAATTGTAAAAATGGTTTGTATTTTTATAACCTATCTAAAAACTCCTTGCCTAGCCCAAAATTACGAAAGTGTTCTTCTATGGCATTTAGAAGTGTTATAATATTAACTTTAAAGTTTATGTCTATTATTTATTTCAAGTTAATTTCTGCATATGATGTGAGGGTCAATGTTCATTGTGTTTACGTATGGATGTGTGACTGTTTCAGTTGGAAAGATGATTCCTTTCCCGTTTCCTGTCACAAGAATACAACTGACCACATATATATGAGGTCTATTTCTGAACTTTACACTGTTTCAGTGCTTTATACACTCTCTCCTCATATAAATACCATATTATTCTTGATTACTATTGTTTTATTGTAAGATTTGAAACTAGGCAGTAGTGTGAGTCCTCAACATACATCCTTTTTCAAAATTATTTTGCTCTCCTGGCTCCTTTGTATTTTCGCATAAATTTTATGAACTTCTGCTTCTGGGAAAGGTGGAGTAAGAAGGACCTGCTCTTCCTTTATACTTAAAACAACTGGAAAACTGAATAAAACATAGAAAACAATGGTTTTCAGGCATTGGATATCAGGCAATGCAGGACAATATTCACTGAGACATGATAAGCATAGAAGAGCCACGTGATTGCCCATTCTACTGCCAGGAGAGAGTTTCCAGGCCACAGCGCAGGCAGGGGACACCCAGCAGAGGCTGACAGTCTCCGTGAGTGGAGGAGAGAAAGTTAAGAGTCTTTAGAGAATAATCAGCTTAAGATCCTGGGGTAGAGTACAAAAGAAGAGAGAGCTGTTAAGAGAGTTCCAGAGGTCTGCTGGGTACTGATAATCTCATAAGTATGAGGAGAGTACCTGCGACTGCAGACAGAATTTCATCTGAAAGGGGCAGAGGCAACAATCCCCAGCACTCACCGAGGGCCAGAAATGCATCACGTTCTCACCAGCCAGAGTAGAAAACCTCATAATTCATAGGGAATTGTATAGAAAATTCAGGAATTTATTGGAACCAAATTAGCCATTGGCTAAAGATTTTTCTAATTCCCACCTAATAAAGTTTGAAGAAAAGCTTTGAAAGATTCAAACTATTTCCACATAACTTAATGAAATTCAAGAACAAAGCCCCAAAAAATTTTTAAAAGTGTAAGATTTTTACACTTTTGAAAGCACCCAGCAAGGTAAGATTCACACTAGCACCCAACAAGGTAAGATTCACAATGTCTAGCATCCAGTGTGGTAGGATGAATAATGGCCCCCAAAACAGCTATATCTCAATCTTTGGAGCCTGTGAATGTTATCTTATATGGCAAAAGGGCCTTTGCAGATGTGACTTAAAGATCTTGAGATGAGGAGATTATCCTTAATTATTTCAGTGGGCTCTAAACGTAACCACAAGTTTCTTTAGAAGAGAGAGGAAGAAGGAGATTTGATTACACAGACAGAAGGCAATATGATGCTGAGGCAAGATGTTACACTGCTAGCTTTGAAGATGGCTGATGGGGCCATGGGCCAAGGAATGCAAGGATTGAAGCTCTCGAGGCTGGAAAAGACAAGGAAACAGATTCTCCACTTGAGTCTCCAGAGTAAGCATGACCCTGAAGATACTTTGTTTTGGCCCAGTAAAACTGATTTTGGACTCCAGAACTGTAAGAGAATGTGTGTTGTTTAAGCCCTCAAGTAGTAGTAATCTGTTACAGCAGCCATAGGAAACTAATACAGATTTTGGTACCAGGAGTAGGGTACTGCTTAACAAATACATAAAAATGTGAAAGTTGCTTTGGAATTGGGTAATGGGCACAGGCTGAAAGAATTTTGAGAAGCATGATAGAAAAAGTATAGATTGCTTTGAACAAACTATTGGTATAAATATGTGTGTTAAAGTCTCTGCCAGTGAGAGCTCAAAAGGAAGTGAGGAACATGGTGGAGAAGCCCTGTATTGTCTTAGAGAATACCTAGATTGTCATAAACCAATTATTGGTAGAAATTGAACATTGAAGACTCGTCTGGTAAAGACTCAGAAAGAAATGAGGAACATGTTTTTGGAAACTAGAGGAAAGAAGATTCTTGTTATAATGACAAAAAGCTTACATGAATTGTGTCCATCAGTTGAGTGGCAAACAATCCTTGTAGGTAATGAGCTTGACTATTTAAAGGAGGAGGTATCCAAGCAAAGTAATGAAGGTACAGCTTGGTTTCTTCTTGCCAATTATAGTAAAATTAGAGAAGAAAGAGATAAATTGAGGAAAGAACTGTTAAGCAAAAAGTAAACAGGACTCAATAATTTGGGAAATTCTCAGGCTATCTGGTTTGCAAAATATTTTGAGTTGGAGATTCACTGCCATGCGATAAGAAGAAAGCCAAGGGTATGGCTGGACAATGTTTTTCTAGTGTTTTGGAAGAATCAAAAGATAAGGATGTTCATTTATACAGAGGACTCTTTGAAGAGATTAAGCATGTGACTCATAGATCTCCATGGCAATTTCAGCAGAAATCATGAATAGAAATGTGATTATTCAGGAAATATATTTGGAGGAGCCTCTTGCTTAATGGCATAAATTCCCATGACATACACAGGAGACCTGCAAAGATTTTGAGACTCTTATTTCAGCAGAAATAGTGCTAGCTTTGACTGTAAGGAATAAATATTGGATGAATGAAAGAAGTCTGTCGATACTCCAAAATTCTACAGGCAGGAAACAGGCTGATACAACTACTCAGCTGCAAACATGTCCTTCTCTTCTTTCAAGAAAAAGAAAGGCTGACGATAACAGTACAGCCTTAGGCCCAGATGGCAGAGTCTTGGGTCCAGAGGGCAGAGCCATGAGTTCAAGAGGATTATTTTCAAGCCTTTCATACCTAACAGAGATTTCTTAGTTGCACTTTGAAATTGCTTGGGACCAGAGACCTTTTTTCTTTCTTCCATTTTCTTTTTTTTGTGTGGAATATCTATAACTGTTATCCTATGCCTGTCCCACCATCATACTTTGTGAGAAGATAACTTGTTTTCTAGTTTCACAGGTCTACAGATGGAGGGGAATTTTTCCCCAAGGCAGATTATACTCAGATTTCACCAGTACTTGATTTAGATGATGAGATTTGGGACTTTTGAGCTGAAGATATTTAGATAAGATTTGGACCTGTAATGGATTGCAACTTTGGTGGATATTAGGGTGGTGTGGAGCAACATGTCTCCCTTGACTGAGGCAGTTTAGACTTCTCCTGCTTGTGAACCTGTGCAATGGCTTCCTTTGAGGTAGTTACTTTGCAGGAGAATAATGATGCCCTTTAGGACCTCTTCCCACTCCCTCGCATTGCTTTTAGACCTGTGACCAGACTTAAGACCCACCATCCACCAGAGGATGAGATACAGCTACCTATGAGGAGACATTATATACTCCAAAATAATTACAACATAAACCTTGAAAATATTTATCCAGCTGAATCCTAAGTGTGTTATATCAAGATTCCAGAAATCCTCAAATTATAATTATATTCCTTCCCTCATGTACAATCTCCTTGCTAAATGACACAACATTTCTTTGGGAGTCTAGAGGTACGATTTATCCTATACATTTTTTACAGGACAGCAGGGTCCCTCCTCAAGAGAATACTAGTCTTCCCTTCATTCAAGGGGCTCTGGGTCTAGGAACTGGTTGAGGGGCCTCAATTCTCTGTTGTGATTCAAGTCAGACTTCTTTCATTAGACTTAGAGCTTTTCCACTTTCACAAATCAAGTAAGCCTTTAATACACTGCCCATTTATTTCAGTCCTGAGGGCACTGTGATCAACTAGCCGACACCAAAGATCTCTGCAGGTCTAAGCATTCTGATGACTACTTTGGTTCTGCTTACATGACAGTAACCATAGCTGCTTTGTCTCTGACAATTAACTGCTTTCACTGTCTTCCTGCCACCCTGGCATCTTGTCATCCTCATTGAATTCATGGAGCTTGGTTAGATGGCAGCTTTTCCCATCCTGGCCTACAAACAATAACTACTACAGATTCTTCAAGGATATGAGGGTTCACCTTACTAATGGCTCACCTTCTTAATGTCTTGGAGAAGGCAGTTATATTTGTATCTTTTCTCTTTTTCTCTAAGTTGTCAAATCTTGGCCATTTTATTGTTTCTCCCCCCAAAATATGCTTTTGGTTTTACTGCTATGTACTTAGTTTTGTTTTGTATTTAATTAATTTATGTTTGTGTTTATTGCTTCATTCCTTTGAATTTCTCTGGATTTATTATTACATTTTTAATTCTAGAGTTATAATTTTAACTATTTTGTTTTCAACCTTTCTTAGTTTTAATAAATTCTTTTAAGCTATAATTATTCTTCATTTCTTTCTTCAGATACAACATTGAGCTGTTTCATATACTGTTTGATAAGCAATTTTCTTTGTCATTATTTTTATTACAGTTTGAAACTTTGATTTTTATGTCCTCTTTAAACCAAGAGTTATTTAAAGGAGTGCTTTCACATTTTGAAGTGTATATATTTAACACAAAACCTATTCAGTTCTTTTTAAGGCCTATTTTATTGTTGCTGTTAGCAAATATATTCTGTATGCTGTTTTCCTTCCTGAATTCACTGAGATTTTATTTATGGCCTAATATATGGACAATATTTATAACTGTTCCCTGTATGCTTGAAAAGCAGATGCATTCTTTACTTTTTTGGGCTAAGACGAAGGCCTAATTCTGCCCTGCTCCTTCCAACATCCACGGTCTTTCTCCTCTCTGTTCCTACTCCCAATACCAATTTTAAAATTCTGCTCTTGGTCTCTATTTTGACATTTTAGAACTAAAATACAGCAATAATTTTCACATTTTATTTCGCTACTTCCTCACTCCTCTTCCCCATCTTCAAATAAATTTTTATTTCAAAATTTCTTCTTCTTTAGCCCTTTTAGGTATTTTTGAAGTTTCAATTCTCAATTATTGCTCTTCCTGGAATTATGCATTTTTAAAAATGATTCTTAGCAACACTTATTTTATACTTGAAAAATTGCATTATTATGAAGTTTTGATTTTAACAACTTTTTTTTCAGTTTTTAAAAACTAGCAGTTTTTTGCTTACCATTGTTTCTGGTATACTCAATCTTTTACTAACTTGAGATGTTTGTCCTGAATTAATTTTCTCTTTGCTTCTTTGTTTTCTCAGAAAAGACACACAGGTAATATATTTTGTGATCATATAAATTTATTCACTTGTCCTTCCATAGGGATGATATCTAGGCTGGTAAAAAATTCTTGGATCTTACTCTTTTTCCCTGGAAAGCACATAAATATATTTTCCCCTGTCTTCCACATTTGCAGGTGAGAAATCCATTGTAATTTTCTTTCCTGTGTAAATTAATCTCTGTGTGTGTGTGTGTGTGTGTGTGTGTGCGTGAGAGAGAGAGAGAGAGAGAGAGAGAGAGAGAGAGAAAGATTGCCTGGAAGTATGAGGTTTTATTTTTTTATCTTTGGCATTCATGGATTTTATCAGATTTTGTCAAAATGTGTATCACTTAAAAAATTAATTAGGCCTGGTACATTTTTCTCTCTTTCTCTTTCTTTCTTTCTTTTCTTTCTTCCTTCCTTTCTTTCTTCCTTCCTTTCTTCCTTCCTTCCTTTCTTTCTTTCTTTCTTTCTTTCTTTCTTTCTTTCTTTCTTTCTTTTTCTTTTTCTTTCTTTCTCTCTCTTTCTCTCTCTCTCTCCCTCACTCCCTCCCTTCCTTCCTTCTTTCTGTTTCTTCGTTTCTTCTTTCCCTTCTTCCTTTCTTTCTTCCTTCCTTTCCCCTTCTCCTTCCCTGCCCTTCTTTCTTTTCTCACAGTTTCACTCTGTTGTCCAGGCTAGAGTGAAGTGGCACGATCTCGGCTTACTGTTACCTCTCCCTCCCAGGTTCAAGCGATTCTCCTGCCTCAGCCTCCTGAGTAGCTGAGATTACAGGCATGCACCACCATACCTGGCTAATTTTTTTGTACTTTTAGTAGAGATGGGATTTCACCATGTTGGCCAGGTTGGTCTTGAACTCCTGACCCCAAGTGACCTGCCTGCCTCAGTTTCCCAAAGTGCTGGGATTATAGGCATGAGTCACCACATGCATGGCACATTTCTATCTGAAAAGCAGAATCTTTCTTCTGTTGTCTTTTTAAACTCCTCCTTTGTATGACCTCTTTTCATATCTTGGAATGACCTTTTTTATTTATTTGTTTGTTTCAGCTCTTGTGGATCTGTCCTCCATGTCTTGTGACTTCCAACTTTGATATTTCAGGGCTTTGTTGTCATAGTTTCTCTGTTTGGTCCTTCATATTTTAAATTTTGTTTCCAGAAGTATCCACTCTATTTTGGTGTTCCTCTAGTGAAGTTTTAAATTCAAGTACAGTGGTTTTAGTTTTTGTTTTTCAAACAAATATTTTTAGTGTTTTGAGCCTTCACTTACCAATATCTTCTTGTATGTCATTAATTTCTTTCTTCATTTTATGAAATTGTCTTTTTTTTTTTTTTTTTTTTTACCATGAGTGTCTAACCTCTTGGCTTCCCTGGGACATATTGGAAGAAGAATTGTCTTGGACCACACATAAAATACTAACACTAACACAATAGCTGATGAGCTAAAAATAAGGTCCATGCCTAATTTTCGTGATATCCACTGCCATAGGTGAGCAAAAAAGTCCTCGCATTCAAAGGATTGGACAGTAACTGCCTTAATGGGAGACTGCTGTCCTGGTTTTTGGTCCTGATCTTCCTCCTTCAAGCTACTTAACGCCTTAAATAATACCTCGAATCTTTTTTTACTCTCCTTTAATAGTAGCTGTGTAAGTCAGATCACTGGGATCTTTCCATCAGTGGTGGATGGGCAAAAGATAGAATAAAAAAAATACGACATTTCTGGTGTGCCAGCAGTGAGCAGAAACTTGACACAGTGTCTGTTACCTTTCTTGAGTGTGTTTGAGTGTGTGTGTGGTGTGTGTGTGGGGGGCGGGGGGAGTGGGGAGAGTTGCTTTTTCTTCTGAGGCATCACAAAAAGGGGGCAGTTCAGCTTGATGGTACAATTCTTCCTGAGAATGGCCTGTAATGGTGGAACCAGAGGGTTTTCTTGCATTGGGGGCATTTATTAGGCTCAAACTGCCAGTCCTTATTTTAGATGCAAAATCAATACACTTCACTTCAGTTTCTGTTAGAGTGATGGGCCTTCCCCTTGGATGCCTGGTCTTTGATCCTTCCAGCTTTGTAAATGATGTTGTACAGAAACTGCCCTAACCAGGCCAAGTAAACTGTCCCTGTAGGACACTAAATTCTAAGTAGGCCACACTTCCTTCATTTCCCTCTCCACTCCCAAGGGCCTCTCCACATTAGCTCTTTATCCTACTAATCAGCTGGGAGAGACGGGGATGTGTGCTCAGGCCTCCATCTTCTCAGCATGAATTACTACTCTTTCTTTGACTGCTTCTTTCGCTATGTTTTCTCTATGTCCTCCATTGAGAGCTCTTAGTAGACAGATAATGCATCTCCTGGATCTATCTTGTTCCTTTTTTATTGTGCTAAGTTTTGAAAATGTCCTTGGTTTTATCTTGCAGGTAACTGACTGAAGTCTTCAGCTATTTGTTTCATTATTCAGAACTCCTATTAGGTTTTTCTTATTTGGTGAATTATATACTTATTTTCCAAAACACCTTTTACGTTCTTAGCTGCTCTTTTAGAAATAGCTGCCAGTGATTGCTTTATAGAAATACTGTCCTTTCAAATAACTCTGAAAATACTAATTCAATCTTTTCAAAAATTTCCTTCTGTTTCTTCGATGATTTTTTTTTTTTTTTTTACTTTGGGATCAGTTATATTGTTTGTTAATCTTTACATTTTAATTTAAACTGTTTTTTATGACTGTGTTTTGATGATGATTGTCTATTCTTGTTTATAAAAGGACTAAGTTGACTATTACAGGTAGCTGATGTGTATTTCTTCAGTAACTGTAAACTGTAGTTTATATGACTATACGTATTTGGAGATGCCAGAGATGGGCTAAGTAAAAAGTTCGATGGGTAAATGCACATAGGCTTCCTTCCAATCACATGGGCACTGGGAAGACAGGCTAGCTGAGGACTTCTGCAACTGCTCAAGTTAGACAGGCATTACTCTGGGTGAAGTGCTTTATGCCGTTAAAATGCGAATTAATGTGTCTGTTAATTAGATGTTTAAAAAAATTTAATTGGTATAGATAGCCACCTATGGAATCCCCATATTTATATTGAAAATAAAAATAACAGGTTATTTTTGCTGATTATGTAAAGTAGCACCATATGAACAACTTTCCAGTTCAATTCAAAGCTTAAGTCTTTTAATGTACTCTGACTATAAGCGGATTTAAAAGTACAGTTGTGGATGAAAACAATTATCTTTCTTTTTAACAAAGAAATTTTATAAAGAGTATATGTTTAACTGTATTTTTTTCCATGGAGGGGAGAGCACAGAAAAATCATGATGTTGGATACGTACCTAGATCATGTAGGTACATATGTACATAAACTTTGTTCTGTCCTTAGCTATTTATGAAATTAATTTCATTTTTATACAGATTCCTCCCTTTTACTTATTGGAGTGAGCTCTCCTCTTTATAGCAAATCTTTCCCTGATTAGAATACCATATGCAAATTAAGACAGTGCATATCTACACTTTGTAAAAAGCTTTGGCCTTACTTCAATGTAAGTTAGATTTTATATACCACTGCCGCGTTTGATGCATGTTGATTCAAATTCATGCTGCTATGCTTTGGTGAGGAGAAGCTGAAAGGCAGATGCTGAAGAGGGATGCTGAAGCTTACATGAGGGAGGCCAACTCAAGGAAACGGAAACATTTCTCTAGGCTTGGAGGCACTTTCGCATTCCATATACTTTTCGGTTCTAAACAAGATGTGAAAGGACACAGGGTCATGGCTCTTCACTGTCTGCTTTACCACCTTCTTTTTGTCTTGTATTCACCGGGGAAATATTTCTCAACTCTATAACCTCCTAAAAATGACAGCAGGTTTAGGACTGTCTGTCTGCCAGGGGACTCCCATGAGAACCTATGGCCGGTTTTTCCCTGTCTTTTCAAAGTCTGCAATCATTTTAAGATTGAATCACTCCAGGGGCACCAAAGTCAGACTTATTGCAACTTGGCTGTTACTAGATGTTCATAAAATAAGAGAGAAAAACAGCAAAATTAAAAGCTAATGGATTAGGGCAAGCAAACACATCAGACTCACCTTGATTGTAAAAGTAATGGCTCTGGTTCTGTCATCACTGAAAATGTTAAAAACAATAAAGACACTAAGAGGTACTCAGCCTTCTTGCATGGGTCCAAGTATGATATCATCTATCCTTGCTTCCTGCTTTTCATTTGTGACTAGAGAAATATCATCATCATCATCATCAACATTGTCATCAGTTTAGAACTATCTGAATAGACGTCTGAAGTAGACCTCTGGGAGCATTTACATATCCAATTACAACAGGATGATTATTCATACTGTTAAAACTGCCTTGCACATAAAAACGCCTGACCTAGCTGACAGTTCCTAATAATAACGCTTTATACTTGCATAGTGCTCTTAATGTTTCAAAAGATTTTCATATCCATTTTCCTAATTTGAGCCTCAACACAATCAGGTTTGGTAAGTAGGTTCTAAATATTATCTCTCTTTTGCAGATGAGGACTTAGAAGATTTATTAATGACTTATCTGAGGCCAGTCAACCAGTCTTAAGCTTAGACTGCATCCTAGGTGTTTCTTTTTGGGCTCAGTGAGATAACACAGTCTCTTTTTCCTAGATTTGTGGAGGCCAATATCTTTGGATTGCAATAAACATAATCTCAAAGCCTCGAGTTTACTTCTGAGAAGGTGGAATATGTTGTTCTTTGTCATTTCTGCTCTGAGTTCTCTATAAAACCTTGGTGATGGAGCATGGGAAGACCCAGGACACATTAGGAGGCTTAAGTTCACCAATGCTGATTCCTAGTTGTGTTGTTACATTGGAAAGAATACCTTGAAAACAAGTTGGCTTCTGGAGCAAGCTTTGCACTCTACTCAGTTTTCCCTCATAGACAGTAGATTTGGTAGTGAGTACCCCCACAACCTCTTTGTTTTCTTTATAGATATGTGGTTAAAAACAGTTTTTAAGAATGATTATTGTGGTTGTTTCCCCAGTACCCATTATCTTCTCTTGGTAACCACCAATTTTCATTCAGTTATCCACATCTCCCCCAGGAAGCCAGGTGCTTTGGGGAGTCCTGATTTGCATTTTTGTTATTCTGACATAATTACTGACAGCATTCTCTGTTGCTCTCTAAAGTATCTTGTTTGGACAACAAATTAGTCACCTTAATTTGTGGGGAAGTTAACTCTACTCTTCACTGTAGGGCTGGGGCATGTGATATAATTCAAATTTCAAGCCTTAGCTAGTAGTGAAATCTCAAATTTGGTCAAACATATTGATTCAGGGATCAGCCTGGGAGTGAATGTGGACCAACAAAACAAAAAACAAACGTTTGCTAGGGGTTCACAAGAAAATAGTTTCCTTGCTTTTCTTCAATAGCTTTGGATTAACCCTTTGTAGAATGGACCAAAAAAAAAAAAAAAAAAAGCACATAGTGCTGGGAATTGCTGCCAACTATTTTGTATCTAAAAGTGGGATCCAAGCGGAAGATGAAGCTGACACAGTGGCAGGCAGCATTTGTCAAGATAAGCTAGGTTATGCCAAAGTAACAGCTCCAAAATCCCTGTTGCTCAGCCAAACTGAGTTTATTTCTCACACTAGCTCTCCAGCAAGTGTTGCCAGAGGCCTTTCCACATAGCCTTTTGGGGACTTGGGCTGACTGAGGCTCCACCATCTTACCATGCCACCATCATCGTTTTCTGGCTGCACTGAGGCAGAGGAAGGGAGTGTTGCTGTAGAGCTTTGGGCCCAAAGTAACACAGAAAGTAACACTTTGCTATTGCCTAAGAAAGTGTTGTCTGGTGGAAATTTAACGCAAGCCAGGTATGTAATAATTTTGACTATATTATTATATTTATTGTTGATTGTTGTTGCTAGTATCAAAAATTTTTTGGGGGGGGGATAGGGTATTGCTCTGTTACCTAGGCTGGAATGCGGTGGTACAATCATAGCACACCACAGCTTCCAATTCCTGGGCTCAGGCCATCCTCCCACCTCAGCCTCCTGAGTAGCTGAGACTATAGGAATGGACTGCCATACCTGGCTAATTTCCTAATTTTTTTGTAGAGACAGGGTGTCACTATGTTGCCCAGGCTGGTCTCAAACTTCTGGGTTCAAGTGATCCTCCAAGTTCACTCCCAAAGTGCTGGGATTACAGGCATGAGCCACTGTGCCTGACTGTTATTACTAAATTTGAAGGTGGTTCTTGTTTGCTAAGATTTATTTATTTATTTATTTTTTAATGTCTAAGTTAGAGCATAATTTGCCAATAGTAAAATTTATCCTTTTTGTAAGCTTGTGAGTTTTGACAAACACGTTCAGTCATGTGACTACCATTACAATCAAGATTTAGAACAGTTCCATCACCCCTCAAAGTCACCTTGTGCACTACACTTTGTAGTTAACCAGGTACACCCACTCTTACTATCTGGCAACCGCTGATCTGTTTTCTGACTGTATGGTTTTGCCTTTCAAGAAGGTCACATAAATAGAATCATAAAATATGTCATTTTTTGTCTGGCTTCTTTCATTTAGCATCATGCATTTGAGATTCATCCATGCTATGATGTGTATCAATAGTTTGTTCCTTTTTTATTGCTAAATAGTATTCTACTTACGGATGTACTGCAGTTTGTTTATTCATTTCCTGGTTGAGGGACATTTGGGTATTTTTCCAGTTTTTGATGACTAATAAAGCCAGTATAAACAGTCATGTATAGGTTTCTGTGTAAACATAGGCTTTCATTTCTCTTGAGTAACTATTTAAGAGTGGAATAGCTAAACCATATGATAAGTTCATGTGTAACTTTATAAGAAACTGCCAAATAGTTTTCCAAAGTGACTGTATAATTTTGTATTAATACCATAAATATATGAGGGTTCCAGGTACTCCACACCCTTGCCAGTGCTTGATATTATCAGTATGTTTTTTTTTGAACCATTCTCCTAGGTGTGTATGAACATATATTAACCAGTTTTCTGGTAGCCATTTTTATTTTAAAAAGTAAAAATAAACAAGTGAAATTAGTTTTAATAATATATTTTACTTAGCATAATACATGCAAAATATTTTCAACATGTAATTAATATAAAAAATTAATGAGATATTTTATGTTCTTTTTTGTATGTCAAGTTTTTGAAATCTGGTATGTATTTTATTTACACTTGCAGCATATCTCAATTTGGACTAACCACCTTTCAGGAGTTCAGTAGCCACATGTGGACAGTGCAGGTCTAGATTTAACCACGCGGTCCCACCAAATTGTGAGTAGGCTAGCAGAATGTAATAGCCTACGTATTCCAGAAATGTTGGTGAGCACTAGTGATGTCTGTCACAAAGGCAGAGTGGGAAGAAAGAAGGAATTCATGTCCTTTATGATTATTATTAAATTATGAAATTGAACCCAATCTGAACGTTTTCTAAGATAAGCCTTAGTTTCTAGTTATGACAGACAGTAATGCCACATGTAGTCCTTTTGAATTGGCTTCTTCTGTTATTTGAAAATCGCTCTAATATAATTTTTCATTGCACAAGCAAGTATGTGCTCAATGTAGAAAAATGAAAAAAATCCAGATAAGCTAAAAAGAGAAATTAAAAGTCACCTGGAATCTTAAAGATAATATTTTGGTGTATATCATTCGAGATGTGTATGTAAGTGTGTGAAAGTACAAGTGTGTATAAGTGAAAACAAGGGAACTGCTATGGACTGAATTGTGTCTCCTCAAATTCATGTGTTGAAGCCCTGACCCTCAATATGACTGAATTTGAAGACAGAGCTTCTAAAAGATAACTAAGTTTAAATTAGGTTATAACAGCAGAGCCCTACTTCAGTAAGACTCTAGCCTTACAAAAGGAGAGAGATTTCCCTCTCTCTTTCCCTCCATATCCTCTTTGCCATGTGGAGACCCAGTAAGAAGGCAGCTGTCTACAAGCTAGGAAGAAAGCCCTCACCAGAAACTGAATTGGCCAGCACCTTGATCTTGGACTTCCCAGCCTCCAGAATGATGAGAAATAAATTTCTGTTGTTTAAGCCATTCAGTCGATGATATTTTGTTATGGTAGTTGGAGCTGACTAGTAACAGGAACGTTCTCTATATTATTATTTTTGTCACCTATTTTTTTCAGTCAACAACAGTTTAGAAACATCTTTCCATGCCAATAAATAGATTTCTAAGGTATCATTTAAAATTACTGTATGTAATATTCAGTTTTATGGAGGTTCTGCAATTTACTCAACACATTCTATTATAGGTTGTCCAGAATAATTTATTGTATAAATTGGGGCAGGAGCAGAGGTAGTGGCTATTTTGGAATACCTTCTTATTTGAAGCAAAAGCAGAGTATTTGGAAATTCTGCCGTTTTTTCACCTCTCATATTTACTTCTGGGCTCCTCTCAGTTCTTTCAGTTGAATAGATAGGAATATACAGCTCACATGGTATCTGGGTGATTAGTAAAACAAAAAATTAGATTTCTATAAAGTTTTTGTTAATTTTTTTCTCATTGCCTTGATTGTCTTGTATTCATTACCAGTAATGATTAGGTAAGTAGGTTATTCAAGGTGTTCTAGGTGCAACCAGAAGGTAATTAGTGATACAGAGAATAACAAATAAAGTTTTAAAAATCTGCAAGTAAGGATGTCATCGTAAAGTGCAAGATGAATCAGGTCCAGTCTTGTAGGACATTAATTTGAAAACAAAAGCCATTGTAAAATGTACGGAGAGAAATTGATTAAATGTGCTGAGATTATCTATCTGCTTTTCCTTTATTGGCTGCTGTGACCATTTGGCATTTTCAGTGACCTCCAATGCTTGGCTTTCTGCTGTGTGGCTATGGTAGGCGCAGGGGTGATATTAAAAATATTTAACAACTGGTGAGGCAGTGGCACCAACCAATCAGAAAAGACCCTAGCCTGAGACAACAGCTTTCACCAAACCAGGGTGAAAGGGCTGGGTAGCTGCCCTGAGTGGGAAAAATAAACAAACAAAGACATTTAAAAAACAGCAACAACAAAAATCCTTGTACCTTTTGTTTATTTTATTCCAGGAAAAAAGTTTTAGGTATAAAGCCTCCTTCTTGGTTTTAATCTTTCATGCGCTTCCAGTGACACTGCTAAGGAAATGACAATTTCCGACAAAAATAAACAGTAAATAGCTACTCCCTTTCAGTAAGGGATTATCCAAATTCAGAGAAAGGGATGAATATCCTGAATATGTGAAGAACCCTTATAGTTCTACATAGAAACAAAAAACCCACTAAAAAAAGAACCCACTATAAACAGGCCATTCGCACACACAAAGACATACAATAAGTATATGAAAGGTGTTTCAGCTCACATCTGCTCATTAGAGCAGAGAAACGCAGACTTTAAAAATACCTCTATTTTACTTGGCTAACATCTGTTAAGTGGATAACCTGAGTCAGGTACTTTTGTCTTACTTAATGCAAACAAAATTCCTGTGAGGTGGGCACTATCATAATGTCCATTTTATAGACAGGGAATCCGAGGCTCAGAGGTTAAAATGCCTGAGGACACAGCTAAAAAGTGGTGTTCAGAAAAGTGCTATTTTATCTTTTGCGATTTGCAGATTAAATGATACAGATCAAAATGATAAATGAGCATGCTTTCACCCAGCAATTTCACCTACAAAAGTTTTTATTCATGCTTTGACACAGCAGTTTCACCTACAAAAGTTTATTCCAGGGAAATAAATTGGGTAAGTACATAAAGGGCTTTTATAAGGACATTTAGTGTTGTATTGTTTACAATGGCAAAAAATTGGAAACAATCTAAACGTTCTTCAAAAGGGGATTGGCGAAATAGACATATCAATACAATGTTAACCAGAGCAGCTCTTAAAAATAATGACATAGATCAATATGATTTGGCTTGGAAACTTGTGGCTTGCCTATAGCACAGTATATTGTTCAGAGCGGGAGGCAAGTTATAAAATAGCATGTAAGTTATAATCCCATTTTTGTAAAAGGAATTATCTTTAAGCAGGGGAAAATCTCTGAATGTATATGCTGTGGTTATCCTTGCAGAGGGGCTAGATTATAACAGAGCCAATCAGTTTATATTTCTGTATTATTTGAATATTCTTTTTTGGAATAACTATTTGAAGCAGAAAAAAGGCAACAAATATTGTCGCATGCTGGAATGCACAAAGCAGAACAAATGCACTACGACTGCAAGAACACTCCCAGGGCAACTGAAAGAAGATCAGAGAAGGCACGTACAGGAGAAAGATGTGATAGAAGACTCAACACACAGAGTAGGGTTATGCAGAAGAAAGACAGTGAGAAGCAGAGGAAAGGGAGATGGGAGGGAGAAAGAGTAAAAAGAGCAAAGCAGATGAGCAGGAAAGCAGATGAGCAGGAAAGCAGAGCAAAGGCAGACTGTTGAAACTGTAGAGGAGTTGTAAATAAAGGTCAGCAGAGCCCTGGTGGCATCAGGGAAGGTGCAACTGGGGCCTTGGTAAGGACAGTTAAGATAGTTAACTGTAGATAGATAGATGATGATAGATAGATAGATAGATAGATAGATAGATAGATAGATAGATAGTTAACTAAGGACAGTTAAGCTAGATAAGAGCATGGGTGCTAGGGTAAAGCAGTACAGTTAGTGCTCACTAAATAGATATGTCTTCCCCTATGTGTCCTATCCTCCCTTATAAGTAGGTAGGGGTCACAATACTCATTCTTGTCATTGGACTGTGACAGGAAGGGCTGAAGCCCTTAAAGTTTGCAATGCCTCTTTCATTACCCCATGCAGAAGCCATGGGTGTCATATGTTTCATGATGGCCTGACTAAAAGGAGTCACCAATTCCCAGGGGCCAAGATGTGATCAAGAAATAAACTCTTTTTGTGTTAAGATACTGTGATTTGGGAGTTTGCCTGTTATGACAGCTAGAATTTCTTGCTCTAATATGCGTTGTCAGGTACTAGCTGTCTGACTTTGGATAGATTACTTAACTCTCTGAACATCTGTTATTTCACCTGTCAATGGAAATAATAATAGCACCTATCTCACGTGGTTATTGGAGGATTACATGAGAAAGTGTACAGTGTTAGGCACAAAATATTCAATATGTGTTATCATTGTTATTATTATCATTTACAGCAGGAGTTGATAAATAAATTCCCCAAAATGGGCAGCAACAAGGACAGGGAGTTGTGAAGAGATGACAGCAGGGCTGATCCAAGGAGATATTGTGGAACATATTAACAAAAGTTGTGGAATCTGGACTTGTAACTAAAGAGGACTGAAGATATAGACCCAAATATCTCTGGCTAGTGAATTGCCAGCTTCCTATGAGGAAGCATGAAGCTGTCATTTGTGGAGGTTAACTTATAGAGATAAGCTAGTTATGATTAGGTGCATCTCCATAAACATGCTTACTAAATTTTCATCATAATGAAATATGTTAGGTTTATATAATCTCTTTTTCCAACATTTCAGTTGAAGTGAACATAGAAGGTGTTAGATATGCCTAATATTACAGAAATATTGGTTGACCCTTTGCTCTTCAAGTGATCTTAGGGCAAGGACTCAGGCTGCCTTCTCCCTTGACTAATTAGGGCAGAGGGAGGACTATGTGAGTGGGCCAGCATGTGCCCCTGTGGTGGACTGGTGGTCAAGGGGGGATGTTATATATAAATCCAATAAATACAGCATATGATTAATTCAGGGTAACTTGGTAGTGCTATTCTCCCTTTATTTATTGCTTTTCCTTTTTGAAAAGTAGCATATTTGCAATTAGCAAGTATAACAGATATCTTATTGAGACCTGTGCCATAATTGTATGATTTTTGGAGTGCAGTGATTATTTATAGGTGTAATCAGGGTGGACCATGGCCTCCAACTTCCAAGCTCAAGTGATCCTCCCGCCTCAGCCTCTGGAGTAGCTGAGACTACAGGTGCACCCCACTGCACCCAGCTTGATTTTTAAAATAAAATCAAATTGTTGATTTTTGAGAGAACAAACGGTTTAAGTTACTCCCATTCAGTAGCAGCTGCAAAATTAGGAGGGGGTTTAAGGGTGACAGTCTGGTTGTCAGAGTGTGTTGGAAGCTGAGTTTGAATTTGCACATCACTTTACACGGATTGAGAAGATGTCCTCCACCCCCCCGCCCCGCCCGACCTTTATTTTTGAGACAGAGTCTCGCTGTGTCACCCAGGCTGGAGTGCAGTGGTGAGATCTCTGCTCACTGCAACCTCTGCCTCCCGGGTTCAAGTGATTCTCGTGCCTCAGCCTTCAGAGTACCTGGGATTAAAGGCATGTGCCACCACACGTGGCTAATTTTTGTATTTTTAGTAGAAATGGGGTTTCACCATGTTGGCCAGGCTGGTCTCGAACTCCTGACGTCGTGATCTGCCTGCCTTGGCCTCCCAAAGTGCTGGGATTACAGGCGTGAGCCACCGCACAGGCCCTACTTTCTAAATAAAAAGGGAGGGGTCTTTTTTTGGGAGGAGGTTAAGGCCCGCAGCTCCCCTTGATATGGCCGCTGCTCTCAGGCACTTAATCCATTATTTCAACAAATATTTAAAGAGCACCTACTATGTGCTTCAATTACACAAAGATGATACAACCTCTGTCCCTAGAATGACCACAGCCCAACAGAGAGACTGAGGGCGAAATGTGCAAACCCTGGGTCCTCCAAATACTTAAGATTCAGAGCCAGGTTGTCAGAGGTTCTCCTTTGTTCTGGCTGAATAGTAACACTGACAGGGACCTGCCAGTTTCAACTTATTCCAGTTATTCGGAAAAGTGAATTGTTCCAAGTGGCGTCAGTGCACGTTAGAACGTGGGCCCGCGTCATGGTGTTCGTGAAGACTGGAAACAAGTGGGACCCCCGCCAGCACAGCTCATGCAACTGCTTCCCCTCCAACAGTTTCGCCCATCCCGACTCCATTGAGGGACCCGAGACGTTTCTTCTCTGGGCCAATCAGAACCCAGTCAGCATCTCTCTGATGCAACTGTTCCCTTATAAAACGATTAAACGTGGACCAGCTATTTTTATTCGGTCCTATAAAAATAGCTGCCGTCAGTCAGTCCTGGCGGGGAATCAAGGCCTCTGCTCTTCAAGTGCGCGCCCCAGTCGGCCGTGTCCTGATGTTACTTTCCCAGCCATTGGCATTTGGGGGCGCAGCTGGACCCACAGCTCCCAGACCGCGTTGTGTTCCACTGACAGAGTCTCCTAGGGAAAGGGAAAGGTGCATTTGCTCCTAGGCTCCGCCTAGGACACACACACCAAGATCTTCCCGGGCTGCTGGTAAAAGCCAGGATGCAACAGCCTTAGGGTCCCAGAGCGAGGAAGAAGGATCAATCAGGTCCCCTGGACGCGCTTAGTCCAGCAGGAGTGGCGGGCTGTGGGGGTGGGAGGTAGCCCCAGGGCCTTTGATGTGGGCACACGCTCCCCCAGCCCGCCGAATCGGTTCCTCCCCTAACAAGGGATGTGGACACGGTTCATCTGCCTTCCGGTGTGCCTGAGCAAGAACTGTGCAACCTATCTCCACCCTCTCCGTCCCCGGTATGAGCACTTCTGATTCCTCCCCAGACAAAGCCAATCTGAACTCCAGCAGAATGAATAAAGGGATCAGGTTGCTCTCCCGGCCTCCCCTCACCTCCCTCCTCGCTTCTCCCTTTCCCCACGTGACTCTCTGGAATTTCGCCAAAGCTCCGAGTCTCTGGGTCCATTTTCACACCGAGCAAAGCAGAGAGGAAGGAGGCAAGGGAGGTTAGAGGAAGGCTGAACGTGTGTCCTTTAAACGCGGGGTCCAGACCCGGCGTATTTTGGGCGTTTCCAGGCTCTCTCGCCAGAGTGGCCTTGAGTTTGGGGGTCTTTTCCAGCCTCGCTAGCTTTTTCCTCCGTGCAATTAAAATTATGGCTCTTCTTCCACTCCCGTAATCATTGCACCTCTACCCTGCAGACCTGCTCCGGGGTGTTCAGCGCGGAGGTGGGTGTTGGTGTGCAGCAAGCCGCGCCCCCGCAGCCCTCTTCACCCAGGCGAGGGGCGGGGACGAGAAAGTAGCAGCAGCGTCCCCCAGTCTTTCCTCTGAAGCTTCCGAACAGTCTGCTTCAGGGAGCGCAGCCCGAGGCGGTGTGGTGCGGTGCGGCTGCAGGGCGGGCGAGTCCCCGGAGCTGCCCTCAGCGCTGCACAAAGTTTCCAGCGAGCGGCCCCCGGCCGATGAGGTCTGCCGAGCCGGGTGGCTCAACCAAGGAGTGGGTGTGGGTGGGTCTTTCGGGGCTCCCGGCGACCCGCGGTGCCGACGCAACGCCGACGTATGGTGCCAAGCGAACTTTAAAAAGCTGCTTCGGACAAACCAGAGCCAGGATTTCCACTGTCGGGGACCCGGGAGCGGAAGGGTCTAGCCCGAGGGAAATGCTGGACGATCCCATCGGCCAGTGACCGCAACTTTCCGGCGAGATTTTGACGCGGAGAACTGTGCTCTGCCTCCTCTTATTCTCCCAAAGCTCACGTTGGCGTCCTGCCTTGCGGGGGAGCTCGGCGCGCTCTCTGCCTGAGCAGCGAGTGAATTGAACCCCAGCCCGCTCAGGCGCCTCCGGGCTGATGAGTGTCGCTCTCCGCCCGTCCATCTCTTTTTCCCGGAGGTAAAGGCCCGCGGTCCCCCACCTTCAGTGCGCCCGGGTTCCAAGCGCCGGAGCCAGCGTTTTGGCGGAGCCGCTTCTTGGATGCTGAAGGCTGGGCTCCTCCATCGTGGGTGCCGAGGCGGCGATGGGTGTCCTCAAAGTGTGGCTCGGGCTGGCCCTAGCGTTGGCGGAATTTGCAGTATTGCCTCATCATTCCGAAGGTGAGAGAGCGGTGCCGCGTGTGTGTGTGTGTGCGTGTGCGTGTGTGTGTGTATGTGTGGGTGATCGTGCAGTTTAAAAATCTCAGCAGGTTTTATGATATTTCGGTGAGGTGGAAGTTTTTCTGGGAAGGATGAGGTGGAAGTGAAACTGGAATAGGCTTTTTCTGATAAGATTCCTACTCCTGATTGTTTTGTATTCGGATTACACCCCCGAAACGGCCTCCCTCTCTGCCCTAAGTGCTTTTGGGTGGGTGGGTGGCCGATGGAGGTGACATCTCTGAAACTGATCCTTTTTCTTTCCACCACCTACCTTTCCCCGAAGGGAAAGCAACTGCATGGAGCACAGGTGAGGAGCGAACAATTGCTCTTACCTGTTTAAAAATACTTCTGTTCCTAAGAAACATACAGTCTTTCATCTTAAAGCCCCATCGCTCTCCCGCCCTCCTTACCTCAGTTAGTCTCCCCCTAAAGTCCAGTTAGGATTTTGTAACTAACTGGTTGGAGCGTGTTCTGGTCGTGGGCAGTTCAGTTGCACTGAAAGAAATCTCTCCAGTACGGAGAAGCACGAACCTGCCTGCTTCCCAGAACAAAAGTGGTTAATAAGAGTTTAGGTTCATTCTTTTACTTCACCCTCCGCCTCCTGGTTTTCCTCCGAGGCTCCAAGCTACATGTAAAACCCCGGAGCCGCAGGAGAGAAAAGGGAGCCGTGAGAGTAGTTGTCGCCATGATATCAAATGCAATCCGGGCTCAGCCAAATAAATGAGTCAATAAGTAAATCAAGAGTTTGGGGTCATGGGATGCCGGGCCTGGGGACGCGAGGCGCTGTGAGCTCCCTCCTGCTCCGAGGAGCCAGGGAAGTCGCCCCGCCAGTGCTTAGGGAGGGGGAAGGGAGCCGGCGGGCTGGGAGGAAGACGGCTTAATCCACAGCGCCTGGCTCTCGGCTTCCCCTCCCGGCTCCATTCATTATTCATCCAGCTGCGGGAAGAAGAGTTCACCTGCCCAGCCGCAAACCAGAGCCGCGGCTGGGCGGCGGCGGCGGGCGCAGGGCAGGCCGCCTTCTCCGCCCTGGTGCCTAGGAAGGGGCGCGGGGCGGCTCCCGGGAGTCGAGCTCTGGCGCAGGACTGGGGGCTGCGGGAGGCCCGGGGAGGACAAAGCTCTGCCTCGGGTCGACCTCCAGTCACTGGAGCAGCTGCCTTTTCTTTGCTGGCTTCCCGAGAGAAAGGCCTTGGGAATCCACGCACAAGGGTGGGGGACTTTCCCGTGGGTCCAGGTGCTGCCTTCTGCACTCTTCCGGGATGTGTGTCAAGTGTGTATAATCTCCGGGAAAGGCACATCTGGGGCCTGTGCAGCCTTCTCCCAACAGTGCAAGTCCTGTAGAAAGTTTATGTGCGTGTGGGCGCGTACTTTGGAAAAAAAAAAAAAAAAGCTTGTAGGGCTTGATTATAACAATAAACCAGATGAGAGAGTCACCCCAGGCCACCCAAACCTGAACTTGGTACTTAGAAAAATTAATTTCACTTGGTGGCAGTTTTTAAAATTTAGAGTCCTATCCCAGCAACGCAGGAAACGTGCTATCACTCCCGGATAGCTCACCAGGGGGCAGTTGGAATGGTGCAGCTTGTCGGAACCAAAACTCTGCAATCAACAAAAGGCATTATTATTAAGAGCCTACAGGGTGCGCTCTTTGGCAGATTGCTTGATCCAGTGGGCCAAGTTTAAGTGCGGAATCTAGACTGGGAGGTGGGGATGGGGGGATGAGAAGCACAGAAAGCTGGGGGTAGAGACGGGGGGCGGGGGCGGGGGCGGAAAGAGGGTGTGGATATTACTCCAAAGAGTCTTTGGAAACTTTGCTTCTTATTGTTTGACTTTACTGTCAGAGCATTCTATAGCCGTTTCACAAATTGGATTGATAAATTGATAGATGTCTGAGTTTCCACCCACATAATGGTGCTTATCTAATAATGAATGAATGAATGAATGAACATGGCCATTTATTGAGCAGGTATTGTTTGCCTGGCTCTTTGCTAAGCACTTTACATACTTTATCTCATTTAATTAGTTTAATTAAGTGATATCACTCCCACAGACAAAAAAAATTTGTCATCTGATGAGACCTCTGGTTTGGTCCTCTCAAGGTTTTCTTTTTCTTTAAAAAATAAGAGCATTGAGATCAAGGTTGGAAACCTCAAGGATCTTAGAAATCTCCTCAAGTTTTTATTATCAGCCTAGAGAATAATTTTTAAAAATAGAAAAGAGACATTCACATCTATACTTCTTTTGATGGGATGTACCTTGTGACACCTTTGCTGACCAGCTTATGGCAGAATTTGTCGTTTTCTTCTCAGTGCACAGAGAGAACAATTGTGGTTGGTATGGGTTTGGTCTTCCTCACTTAGCTGTGTGCTTATTGAGGGGTTAGGATGGCTCCTATTAATTCTGATATCTTCAGTTCAGCTCCTAGTATACACTAAGTGCTCAAAAAATTGGTCAGATGAACAGTATTGCCAAATTATATTATTTTGAATTAAGCTTAACTGGTGGACTGGCCTCTGATTAGCTCACTAACCCTGAATGAACCATCTAACCTCTTTGCGCTATAGTTCTGTCATTTACTAAATGAGGTCAATTACGTGATAGCTCTAAGATACTTTGGCTAATCATCAAACATAGAAGAAAAAGAGATCAGTATTTGCTGCATTATTAGTGGTCAATTGCAATTTTCTGGTTCTAAATTTTATTATTTTTATTATTTTTTTTTTGAGGCACAGTCTTGCTCTATCACCCAGGCTAGAGGGCAGTGGTGCGATCTCAGCTCATTGCTGCCTCTGCCCCCTGGCCTCAAGCGATTCTCATGTCTCACCCTCCTGAGTAGCTGGGATTACAGATGTGCGCCACCATGCCCAGCCAATTTTCACATTTTTAGTAGAGACAGAGTTTCACCATGTTGGCCAGGCTGGTCTTGAACTGCTGACCTCAAGTGAACTGCCTGCCTTGGCCTTCCAAAGTGCTAGGATTACAGGTGTGAGCCACTGTGCCTGGCCTCTAAATTTTATCAAAAGAAATATCAAAAGAAAAATAAATTTTTACAAGCAAATTATTGGCAGTGTTATTTTATATGGCCTTATATTGCTAAACTGGTAAAGTATTAATGCTATGACTTGAGAACTTAATAAAATCAAGAAGTCACAAAGAAGCTTCTAACATGGCTGCTTTCTGAATCAGAGAAACTCTACCATGGCTTTTTCTGGAGAAATATCTTGAGTTCTGTTGACATATGGAAGTCCTGTGAAGTTACAGTAGATAAGACAGTTGCCTTGGGATAGAGAAACATCATTGAATTGGAGGTTAAGAGAATTGAGCTTTAGTCTGTGTCCCATCACTCTCCATGTGATTTTAGCCATTCCCACAAACCCTGAATCCCGGGTTTTTCCTATAAATGCTATTTAACAGGTTACATTGAAGAGGCTCATTTGATAGACAATATGTTTTATTTATGGGTGAGTTAGGGTAGTTGCACTCTGGGCTGCAGAGTTGTTTCACTGAGAGACTCTATGCTTGAAACTCAATAACTCAATGTTGGGAAGAGAAGACCTTGGCTGGAAAAAAGTAACCTAATTCTTTCACTCTGCAAGCCTTTATTGAGAGGTTCTGTGTCAGGTTATGTCCAGTAGGTGGGTACAGACATCAAAACCAAAGCCAAAAAAACCTCCTGCGCTCAAGGAGTTTGCATATCTAGAAACCATTAATGTCAGTTGAATAGCAGTAGGGATGTGGGAACATTTGGTCCTTGGTGGGTTTCTCAGTATGGAAACGTTAGATGATGGTTGTAACTTTGCATCCTTTGGCTTTTGTAATTACCTGGCAATGGAAATAAAGAGGTGTTGTTGTGGACTCTTATTTTCATCAATTATATTTCCATTGCCCTCTGAAGATTGGATTCTGGGCATTACTCTCCTTATATAGTGTACATCCTTTAGTAAGGACCCAGCCATCCGTATTCACTGTTATGGACTTGGGTGGCAATGTCACCCAACTGTACTCACGCAAGTAGTCATAAAATATTCTTTAACACATGGCTCAGAGAAGGGGAGGGGACTACCACATGTCAAAGTTGGAGCCTCATGCCAAATCTTACCGTAGTTCCAAAACAGTTGGCCCACTTTCATTTTAACTACTCTATTAATTGATCTAAATCCTAGTTGACAATAATCAGGACATGAGCTGTCCTGTCAGTTCAGAAAATGATTCTGTTTTAAGTATTCCACAGTGCACACAGCCATATGCTGAATTATAACACAACATAAAGCCTGAACATTTAAATGCCAACTTGTGGCTGCTTGTTCCTGATGAGTCATGTTCTTGTGGTACCATGCTCTCCAAATCTTTTTGCATCTTAATGGTTGTATCTGCCACTATTTCTTTGAACTAATGGGTCTGACATTTTGTGGTGCTTGGATTTAACTTCTCTAATTTACTCAGTTTACCAATGGTTTCAGAATATATGCAAATTATATCTCAAAATTTCTCCAAAAATACTAGATTTTATACAGTCATCTCATAAAGGAGTATATTATAATGTGCAAAAGGGATTAAAAACAGACATTTACTTGTTTAAATTTTATGCAGTAACATTTTGTCTATGTGACCTGCAAGAAATGAGCCAGCCACACAGGAAAAGAGCAGCTCAGGTCTCAGGATCTGGGCTTCCTTCTTGACACTATAAAATTACTTCACCCTGCAAAACTTTATGCTCTTTCTCACAGGTTGTGAGGTGTTAGAACTTAAATTACCTGGCATCTCAGCTGCATTCTGTGCCTTGAAACTGGCATTGTTCATAGTTAGAGAACTACTCCTGTTGTCTCTGGTTTTTCCTCAGTTTTCCTTTGAGGGAGGCTCATTTCTTCTTCTAGATCAGCACTCTCTCACAGAATTCACCTTGAGCTGGAATTTTCTTTAAAGTTCCCTGCCATAAATATAAACATCAAATAGACCTGCAATCATTCTTGTACTCCTGAAGAAAAAAAAATAATGAGTCGAGAGATGAATTTTGTTTTCCATATTATGTGAACTGACGGATTAGTCAAAAGACCTCCACTCTGGTTTTCAACCAGAAGCTACACCCAGTACCCATGTCAACAAACCCCTCAACTTCATCTGCTGGTGGGTGTGTGAGAGAAATATGCTTCCTTTGGATGCTGCATCTGGTATTGGGTGATGATAAATGTTTGATAGAACTGGGCATCACACTGGAATGCTTATTTTCTCAAGAGAGTAGAAATGAGGTTTTGGAAGCTGTGTTAATGGAGGCTCATTCATGCAGCTGCCTTCCGGGTAGAACTGTTCTGTTTTAGGAAAGCTCTCAGAGGGCAAAGCTTATTTCTTTTGGAATTGTACAATACAGAGCAACCCAAATTGAATTAATTCCTTTTCCTAATGATATAATTTTTCAGCAGCTCTACACCATTTTGGCTTGAGTCTCCAGCAGATGCATGGCTTGCCCAGGTATAGATGTGGTGCCACACTCAGTGCTACTTTATTTTTTTCATACTGCAGTGAGTTTATCATGGCTATCTAAACTTCCAAAAATGGGTTTTGATATGCGTACTCAGATACTTCTTAAGGTGCTTGATTTCCTTTGGAGCTTTGAAAAGAAATTGACTTTGAAAGGTAATGCTGTGGAGAGCAATAAAATTATTTGAGGGTAGTCTTATTTTAAAGATTAAATTTTGTTTGTGTTTTTTCTAAAAGTTAAGTTTTGTTTAATCTAAAGTTTAAATTTTGTTAAATTGTACCTAAGTGATGATGATCTTTATTCTAAATTTTCTAAACACCAGAAATAATTAAATGTGTCCATATAAGTAATTTAGAAAGTGAATTGTGTTCATATATATTTATTTGAGATATATAGAATTATTTTAGTACACACATCACACACATACATATGTACACATATATATATTTCCTTTCTTATAACATACCATAGACTGAACTACTAAGTCTTGGAACAAGATTTCTTAAGGAAAAAGTAGTCAATTAAGAAGAATTTTCCTTCAAGGTTTTATCTCAAGTTATTCTTATTAGAACTTAAAGAATAATAATAAAAATAAATAAATAAAATAAAAAAATAGGGAGTGTCTATAAAATCATTCATTTATAGACACTCCCTATTCCTTTCTTTCATATGTATAGAAATAAATTCCTTTTTTCATATGTACGGAAATTTTAATAAATATTAATGCCATGGCTAGAAACTATTTTAAAGTAAAATAATAAGTTTGTGTAAAATATAAACTCAAAAATGACATATCTATATTAATTATCCTATGTCTGCAGAGGAAGAAATGCAAACCATTAAGAGTTGGAAATGTCATTAGGAGAAAGGCACAAGGGTATCATAAATTTATAATTTTTGCTTATACATATGCCTTATACTTAGCTAATGTGATGCATTCATATTCTGGGTGAATTATATTAAAACACCAATAAAATTGTTGTATACCAAAAAAAAAAAAAGAATATCAGGGACATAAAAATTATTTCAATAAATTTGCCCACAGAGATCTTCGATTCAAACCTAAGTGTAAATAGTCATCTCAGTTTTTTTAAAGATTGTTTTTAATTCCATTACTGGAGGAGAAGGTAGACCAATTCTTTCCTGAGAAGTTAATATTATTGGGACTTCATAAATGATCCATTAGAGGTAAGCACTGTGGTAAAATAATGTCCTTCTCTCTTTAGAAACCAACTGTGGAGCATTGTTAAGATATGCTTCACCTTGGTGTGTATATACTGTTCAAATGTGTTTTGCAGACTCAGTTTCTGAGAGAGTAGGTGATAGCACACTGCCCATCTCTTTCTAAGTTAAATCAAGACCTGTTGGGCAGCTCAAAAATTGGTTGGGAATGTGTCTATTTTTTTTTAAGTTTTCAGTTTTATAGTATATATATATATATATATATATATATATACACACACACACTAAATACTACATATGCTATTTATACTATATATTATATATATACTATATATAGTATATAGTGGGTATATATGTATATATATGTGTATATATGTGTATATACTATATATGTACTATATATGGTATATAGTATACAGTGGGTATACATGTATATATATGTATATACTATATATGTAATAGTATATATGTAATGGTATATATAGTGTATATATTCTCTATGTAGTACACACACACATATATATAATGTAGTGGGGTAAATACAACATTTCAACATCCTTAGAAAGGAACTACACAAGAATAAATTCACAAATGGAGGATGTAGGCACAAAATGCTAGGAGCTCAGAGGAGCATAATCTGGTGGGCAGAAGTTTCACAAAGGAGATGGGATCAAATTCAAAGGGCTTGACTAGACAAAGTACATCTCCTGTAGAAAATGAAAATGAGCAAAGGCATTGAGACATGTAAATGTATTACAGGATTCTAAGTTGGCCTCTTGGGTTGGACTGGAGGCTTAGTGTAAGCAAACAGTGGCAGGGAAGCCTGGATAAGTAAATGGGACTGGATTATGGAGGCTTTGCTGACTTATCACCAAGAAAAATATTTACTGTATTTATAGCATGTCGTTATAAACACATTTATCTTAAAATTCAAGTCATAAGTTTTAATGATGCTTTTCCTCATGTGTGTCCAAGGAATGTTGTTTTGGTATATGGGGTTATTTCCCCAGGGGAAGAATGCTGAAGCTTTTAAGATTTTGGAAGAAGCTCATTTTCCTGATTATGATGCATGTAGATGCAGTTTTAGCAGCAAGCTTGCTGGGGCAGTGCCTATTGGTTTATTATGCATCCCTTTTAATTCTTGTTTTGTTTTTCCCCACAGGTGCTTGTGTCTATCAGGGTTCCTTGTTGGCGGTAGGTCATTCTTTACATACTTGGTTTCTCTCATTTGAATGTAAAATGCTTGATTGAAGTTCCTGAGTGAGTGAGTTGACCCTATCATTGTAGAATATGTTTATTTTTCTTCACAGTTTGACGATTAGCCCTCATTCGGGCACAATGATGCTCAATTATTTAATACCTTTTCCAGAGTGAATTAGTTCCATTCAGATACTCAGGTATTGGAAGAGAAATTCAAACACTCAACACACAATTTACATTCTGTGGCTGTTCTTTGTGTTCTTTTAATCAGAGAGAAAATTAGATCCCATCCTTTTGTCAGATACAAACTGAAACACAATTTTTTAACTTCTGCTTGCATTTGCTTCCCACTTTGAACCCTTCTCCAAAAAAAGTATGATTATTAAATTAAGTAGAATAGGAAGGATTTCTGTTGTTACTTTGAATTATAAACTTAAGTTTTGGTGAACAGCAAAGAAATTAACATTTATTTCTGAACTCTTGCCATATAGGGTAAAATTGATTTTGAATTTAATGTCAGAATGACTTGGGGGAAAGGCTGATGTAAGTCTCATGCATTTCTTTTCATTACTAATGCACTATGGTGCATAACAGTGTGTTAAAGCCTTATTGAAAAGACTATCTACACTCCATCAACTCTAATAAATGGTGTGACAAATCATTCTTCACCATGTTTTTATTTTGGTTTAATAAATGCTATAATAAAACTGAACTGAGATGGTTGGAAAGAATTTGCTCATTTACATCACAACCTGCTATTGACATGTGTGATATCGATAAGTCACCCTGGATTATCCTTGTGGTATTGAAATAGCTGAGGAATATCTGAAGTATCTTAGAGTCTAGATAACTGTAGATATTCACCGTAATATCCTTGAATCTGCACTTTATATACTGTAGTTACTGCTCGAGAAGTTTATTTTTTAAATATTTTTCTATCAAAAATTAGGAAAAAGCCATTTTTATTGTATTTGTCATTCCATATCCTGCCCTGTTTATTCTTTAATATATTTTAGGAATCATTTGCTCTAAAATATATTATCACTTTTGGGGAGCTACAGTAGATATTTAGACAAGTCAGTTATCCATGCTAATAAAAGAGAATTATTTATTGTGTAGAGTACTTCATAACTTTTCCATATATTTTCATAAGTATTCATATGTCTGATACTTATAATAGACCAATGAAATAGGCAGGCCATGTATTATTCCATACTCTTTCCCCTTTTAATGGAAAGGATGAGAGAGAGAGATGAAGAGATTTGCTAGAGGTAATTCACCATTAGTGGTGGACCAGAACAAGACATCCTGTCTTCTTCTGTTGTTCTGCCTATATGTGAAAAAAAGTAACTTTGCTATGTGTTATTATACATTTGAATATGAAAGGATCAAGTAATTGGAGAGGTCAGTTTGATCAAGTTAAAAGGAGAAACAGCCCAGCCAACTTGAATTTATTGGATGACCTTGCTTCCCTCTGTACTGTGCCCTAGCTGATCCCAGGGCTCATGGCTGCTCAAGATTAGTGGGCTGCGCCCTCCCACACCAGCATGCTCCTCATTCCTCCAGGTGACTTCTTTGCTTACCAAGGCTCTGCTACATTTGTTTCTTTTTCTTTTTTTCTTTCTTTTATTATTATTATTATTATCATTATTATTATTATTTTGTAAGATAGGGTTTCGCTCTGTCACCCAGGCTGGAGTGCAGGGATCTTGGCTCACTGCAACCTCTGCCTCTAGGGTTCAAGTGATTCTCCTGCTTCAGCCTCCCAAGTAGATGGGACTACAGCTGCACACCACCACACCCAGCCAATTTTTTTTTTTTTTTTTGTATTTTTAGTAGAGACGGGGTTTTGGCATGTTGGCAGGCTGGTCTTGAATTCCTGATCTCAAAGTGCTGGGATTACAGGCATAAGCCACTGAGCCTGGCCTGCTACATTTGTTTCTGAACCTCTTCAAGCCTGAGATACTTGTTATTGTAGTTATGCAATTCAGTCTGAGAGACAATATATTTATTACAATAATAAAATTATTAAACAAATATTTATTGAATGACAATTAGAGACCTGCTATTCTATGCACTGGAATGCATCTGTGAACAAACAGATGAAAATGCCTGCCTTCATAGAGCTTGAATTCTAATAAGTAAAATATATAGAATGTCAGATAGGTGGGCTATGGGGAAAAATATTGTGGAGGTGGAACGGATAGAAAAGGCTCAATAGGGGATGAAGGTGGCTACTTTAGATAGGGTGATAGGGAAGGCTTCACTGAGAAGGTGACATTTGATCAAAGACATACTGAAAGAGGTAATTATAAGGAGCTAGCCTGGTGGATACCCAAGGGGAGAGAATTCCAGAGATAGGGAGCAGAAATGTAAAGTCTGAAGCAAGAGCTCCTATGAGCATTTGAGGCAGTGAATGGAGGATGGCAAGAGATAGGTCAGGGAGGATGGCAGGGGTCAGAGCATGCTGAGCCTTGTGCAGACTTTAGCTTGTCCTTTCAGGAAGGTGGATGAGGCATTGGAGGTGCCAGAGAGGAGGAATGGCAACACTGGACTTATCATCTAATTAAACTGCTGAAATGAGAGTGTGCTTGTTTCCAGGGAAACTATATTAAATACTTTAAAAAGACTCCATAGAGGTGAGTCACTAAAAAATTTCTGTCAAATTAAGTGTAGGAAAAACAGCTGTACAAGATTGAGAAAATATTTCAAAATCTAGAGAGATTCTGCATTCGGGTTTATTTGTAACCACTTTAAGTTCTCTTTCCATTTTAAGGACAATGAAACTGGAAATGGTAGATGATGCATTGTGGACTTGGTTTATTATCTACATCATTCACTGCTGCTCTCTCTCCACATGCCCTAGTGTTAAAGAAAAGCATTGTGTCTACATCAGTGAAATTGGAGAGTGAATGTATGTTCATGTATTTTGAATTGAAGAGTTCAAGAACATTACTATATGATTCTAGGATTCTCTAATTATACAACTTTTTGGGTGACAAAGGCTTCTAGTGTAAGAGGCGTCATTTTCAAGAGCTGGCTCTGAGAATAGTGATTGGTGTCCCTGTTCCAAACTTTGTAATTTTACACACATGCTCACTGTTTTAGAGGTAGAAGTGACTTGAGAAATCTCTTAGTCCAGACTGTCCATTTTATGGATGAGGAAACTGGGGCAGGGATGTTAAATTCTTTAGGTTTGTTCATCTCCCAGGTGAGTAACCAGAAGTAGGTTATTCTGGTTGAAAATGGCAAAGCCTCAGCTTCACCCAGAGTTCATAAAGCATATCAAGCAAATGAGAGCATGGATTTAGGCACTTGCTGCTAGTATTACGCTAACTCTCAGCCTGTCTTGTGAGGATTCCTCTCACTGATTCCTTTCAATCTCTTCACTCATTGCTTAGGAAGCTGCCAGATACAGTGGAACAGTCATGGCCCTGGCGGTCAGACACACCTGGTTTTGACCCTTCCTCTTCTGTTACAAACCAGCTCTGTGACATAGGGCAAGTTACATCATCTCTGGAACCTCTTATTGCCCCTGATGTGAAATGAGGACAAAGAAAGCCTCTCCTGAGGGTTGTTGCAAAGACGATAATATGGGAAAGACACCCAGGTGCAATGCATGGCATGTGCTTTTCTGCCATAACACAATTTCTCCTTAGCAACCAAGAAGAACAAGAGGAAGGGCCAGTTGTTAAGCACCTACTATATATTTAATACTCAACAAACCCAGGAAATAGTTTTTTTTTTTTTTAAATTTACTTTACAGATAAGGAAGTTGAGGCTCAGGAAGTAGTCAATTGTCCAAAGTTACATAGTAAGTCCTAGCGGAAAAGAGAGTTCAAACCTGGTTCTTATTCTTAAGTCATTTGATCAAGCATTCTATTTCTCACAACCAAGTCAGTCCACTTGTTGTCTCTGAACACAACTAGCTTACTTCACCACCTTCGGTCCCATATGCCCACCCCCTCCCTGCCACAACTGCCATGCAGTTGTCTCTGCCAGTCTCTGTCCCTGACCTCCTGCTAAAGCCAGCTGTCCCTGGCTAACCCCTTCCCATTTAACTGAGGCTGTCCTGCACTGGTGTGCACCAAATTCACTATGTGATGCAAAACATGTTTAGACAGGCATGTCATCTTAAAAAACATACAATGTACAGTGTATTATGTACTATATATGTTTATATATGTGTATATATGTATATAAGTGTATATATATATACATCTCCCCCCACTTTGTATTGTGTTGTGTTTCCCCAATTTTTGACAGCTGTTTGGACTTGCAGTGACATCCTGGGTGATTAAGTCCCAAGCATGTGTAGCCATCTCTAAATTATGGACTGATTTCAGCTCTCTCCCTTCTCTTTTCTTTAACAATCTTCTGTAACTTTCTCTTCTTTTTATTCCTAGAGTAAGAAATGACCAGAAGGGACTAAAAATAACTTGAAAAACACTGAATAATCTATTTTGGGGTGTGTTTCTTACTCCATAATACCCATGCACCCCTGGGCTCACAAGACTTTCTCTAAAGTCAGCCCTTGTGGAAGACAGCGTGACTCTGTTAAATCAGGAATCCATCAGAGGGAAACTACCTAGGTAATAGGTTTAACTGTGATGTCCAGTGTGAGGAGGAAAATTAATTTTTTATTTCAAAGTTTTCACACACCTTCTGTTCTTTTCCAACTATATCAAGTATTGAAAAAACTCTCCTTTTGCATTACCACAAGCAAACACATATCCTTTTGAAAGTTCTTCCTGGGATCGATGACTTGACTCTTCACTTCAATTTTTCTGTCTGTGAAATGGAGATGAACTATTTACTTCTCAGGACTGTTGTGAAGCTTAAAGGAGATGAACATGAAGCAACTCGTCCAGTGCTGTGACTTACAGTGCTCAATAAAGGTTGGCTGCTATTATTGTTGTTCTATAGCAGTGACGACTGGCAAGGTTGGATAAATGACTCTTCTTCCCTAGATCAAAAGTGTTAAGTGTTGGGATTTTCCTACTTGGGATACTTTTGCTGAGAAATGCTGACAAAGTGAATCACAAGGCACTAACTCTTAGCAAATTTGAAAGAATATTTTTCAAGGATAATTAAAAAATGTGGAATGTTGACTATATATAACACTGCAGGAAAATCCAGGCTTTGGAGTTTGAATCTTGGCACCACTATATACATGCTGTGTGGTCTCAGATATAATACTTTATACAGCCAGATGTCACTTTCATTATCTACTTAATTGGGATTATATTTCTCCTAGGTTTGATGTGACAGTTAACTGAGAACATACTTGTGAAAGAACCCAGAACTGTCCCTGCAAGGAACACGTACTCACATCATTCAGGTGGTAACAAGATGTCGGAGTAGAAATGAGTGAGTTATAGAGTCCAGGGTCTTGGTTCAGGTTCTGGCCCTGTAATTACTAGCTGTATAGCTTGGAGTAAGTCACTTGAATGAAATGAGGTCTCAGTTTCTAAATTAGTAAATTAAGAGAGTTAGGTTAGCTTCTCTCCAAGATTCCTTAGCACAGTATCGTGTAGTAGAGCTTTCTGTGATGATGGGAATGTTCCATAGCTGTGCTGTCCAGTGTGGTAGCTACGAGCCACATGTGGTTATTGAGTACTTGAAGTGTGGCTGACGATACTGAGGAACTGAATTTTAAATTTCATTTAATGTCAATGAATTAAAGTTTAAATTTGAGTAGCCACATATAGATAGTGGCTACTATATTGGACAGTGCAACATTAGAGTTTTAAAATTCTTAACGTACTCTAGTACTTAAAATACAGCCTCATGAATGGTTCTCACCCTGGGTGGAAGCTTACTGGAGTACTTTTAGCAGTTGTGAGAAAAGTAATACAAAGTTTGTTATAGTACCTAAGTTTGCTGTTTTTGTTTGTTTATATAATTTGAACAGTTTTGAAGTCAACACAGTTACAACACTACTCTCTCCATATTGCTAAATATGTTTTCTTTTTTGTTGTCGTGGTTTTTTTTTTTAAACCAAGCAATTGTTATGGATCAATGCTTTCTTGAATAAAAGAAAAGGAGTAAAATTACAGTTAATTGTACATATTCCATTAAAAATTTTATAAATTTTTTAACTCATGGGAGTGTTATCCATCATTTATATTAGAGCAGAAAAAGATTTGAGAACTTCTGGTCTAATCTGTAGACCTTGTATATTAGGGCTAAGGAGGTTTAAGGGAGACCATTAGAGCTCTTCAATGTTAGAGTCTTTTTAAAAATTGGTGTGCTATAGTGTTACTTTTTAAAACTTGAAACAGTTAACACACAAGAGATAGCCCTGTAGAAATGAAAATGTCTCAGAACTGCTTTGTCCTTGTATTCATCAACGTGCTCAAGAGATTTTGTGGAGAAGAGAAATGAAAATTTGGTAGCTTTCCCTATTCAGTGTTTGAAATCACCACAAACAATTAGTGAATGGTGGCTAGTGGCTGCTGTTGAAACATCTTGAACTTCTCCAGCAGTGGGGAGAATACTTGGTGTCCTGAGGATGCACTCACTGGGGAAGCAATACAATCAGCCATTCCTTAATTTCCCTAAAGGTATTGGGTAATTTCTTAATACCCTTGTATTGAATATTGTAGGATATCATCATTTTAAGTTATAGTTTAGCAAAAATTCATCATTTTTTATGCCTCTGGTCTTTATTTTAAAATACGGAGTAATATGCTTTTAAATGGGGGATGCCACTCTTTATTAAAATGTACTTATTTTGTGATAAAAACTTATTTTTTTGCAACACATCCTTACTGTGCTAGGTGTTGTCATAAATTTAGCAAGGTAATGAGCTCCTTTAACTAGAGATATTCAAGTTGAGACTAGACAAACAGAATCGGGATGAGTTAGCAGTGGCAGGCTTTTCTGATTTGGGTTCTCACCTGTGGATAGAAGGTTAGAGCTGTGTGTTTCCGCCTAAGGAAAGAAGCCCTTACAGAAGGTAAAAAAAGTCTCCTGGCACTAGAGTGTGCAGTGAAGGGTTTCTCCCCATTTAGTTCCTCAAAGGGAGTAACTTTGTACCTTTAAGTGTCAGGTAGTGAGAATTGGGCTCTAGCTGTCTCTGAGAATTTTTTTGTCCTTGCTGGGTTTTTATAAATTGTCCATCATAATTAGATGTGCTGATTTCCTATTTGGGAATTTATATGTTCTTATAATAATTGTATGAGAGGAATAATACAAGAGATTTTGTACTTTTATTGATGAATAATCCATATGTATTTTTATTCTTATTCATATTCGTGTGGTAGGAACAGATGTTTTAAGTTAACAAACACATTTCTTATGCTTTGTTTTGAATTTAGAAGATGCAGTTGAGCTTGGCAGCCATATTAATTTGCTCGAACTATGCTACGTTTTATCATATATCTCAATTTTCTGGTCACACCATACACTTCCCTCACTTTTTCTTAAGTTTGTGACATTTTCACACCAAATTGTCTTACAACTTGATATTTTTATTTATTCTATTTCTCTGTTTATAACTACAAAGTACATACATATGTTTATTTTCTATGTGATACATTTATATATGCATGTGTATATATGTATAAATCCCCATAATAGAACTCTCACTCATTTATGACACCTTATGGTATTATCATGTTATAGTTAATTACTTTTAGAAGTTCTCTGCTTACCAAGGGAAAGATAATATATAAATATCAAATGACAATTGAGTTAAGCCAGCTTATGTTTTTCTGAAATTTCAATTACAAATGTCTGAAGAAAAGTTGACTTTGAAAATTTTATGTGGATGACATTTTGCTTCTGTGACACTTAAACATAAAATTGGCACAAAATAAAACTTTAAAAAATAACTGAGCAGTTTTATGTAAAAGAGGCATATAGCTTCTGGTGTCCCAGCTAAGTTCTTTTAGCAATGATTTCTTAGGTTCCCAGAGTTTATAAGCTAAATGAAAGGAAGAAGGAGAGGGACAAGCTTTCACAGGAAGAAATGGTTTATTGTTAGTACCCAGGAGGCTCTTGAGTTTGGGTCGTGACCTGTGAGTTCTTTCCTGACAGCTCCCAAGATTGGATATTTATTAAATTTATGTCATTTCTTTCCTCCAAAGGGAAATTGAATTGGTGGGGGTGGGATCAGGGAGGGGAGGGTGTCTGCATTAGAGAGCAGATTTCATTGCTCTTTGTACCTTCCATTCTTGAAATGGTTCAGTAATAGTGAGCAGGAGGGAATTATTAACAGAAATAGACACTCATTCTTTGGTGTTCTTACTGTATTGAGTTTCCCTATAATCTAGAATAAACTTGATCTAAGAGATGAGAATTCAGGAACAGAAGAAATATGAAATTATTGGCTAAAAAGAAGCCTTTCCCTCTTATATTTGCTGTAGATATGTGTAGTAGTAGTGATCCAACTGGATTCCAAAGACATTTATTGATCAAATTCTGTGTTAGACCCTGTGATTGGATCTATGGAGAATACCAAGATTAATAAGATATTAGCTGAAACCCAGGAACACCCTGCTTAGCCAGTAGTCCCTTTTTCCCTTTTCTGTGTTGGCAGAGTCCTGATTTTGTTGCAGTTTCCCACCCTTTCCTAGTTGTGAGCGAATCAGGAAATTTATATCCCTTTGCCAGGGATTGGTTTAGGACTGAGTGTGACTTGTGGCCAATGAGATATGTGTGGAACTGCTAATATTGTTGGGTGTTTGAAAGGACCCCATAAATAGCACCTTCCTTCCCTCAGTTCTGAACAAGTTGAGAAATAAAACAAAGAATAAATACAGAAGTCAAAATATCATCCTTTTATCTTTCAACCGATAAGCTAAGTTGGAGGATATAGCTTCAGTTCTCTTAGCCAACGGGGTTGCTGGTTCTGACCTCAGAATTGGGAAGAGTTAGGCATTCACAGACAGAGACTTGCTGAGGCAGCTTTCCCATGCAGAAGGGCTGATAAGGCAAGAACTCCTGTTTCTGTTTCGTATGCTCTTGGTTGACAGGCTTGCTCCCTGGAAGAGGAAAGAAGACAGAACTGAGTTAAACATGCCTAGTTGCTCTTTTAAATTTACCAGTTAGATAAATCATGCCACCATCCTGGGGATAAGAAAGGCCTGGAGTTATGTGTTGATATCCCTGCACCTCAAGGGTGGGAAACAAGAATTCTCCATTAATAGAAGATTTTGAAGCTTAGTCTTTAAGCTTTGGGACATGAAAACATGATCTCTGGAGGTGCTGCAACCATTAGAATACCTAGCTGACACACAGAAGTTGATAGGGGAGAAAGATGGGAGACTTTGATTCCTTGAGGAGTTGGTTATTTGATCTGCTGACTTAACCAGCACAGGAACTGACCTTCCTGGGGAATTATTGTATGAGCTCAAAAGTTCCCTCATTGTTAAAGCCAATATAAATTGAATTTTATGTTACCGCAGCCAGCAGCAGTCGACCCAATACCCTATAATCAGATATTGAACTCAGTACAAAGCAGTTTGGGATAAGTGTCAGTAGGTAGAAGGGCAGCACCATGGTGAAGGGGCAGAGCTCCAGATTCTTGGATTTAAGTCTGAGCTCTTCACTACTGTGTGACTCTGGGCAAGTTACTTACCTTGTCTTTAAAATAGAGATAATAGTTGTGCCTATATTACAGAGCTGCTGCAAAGATAAATGAGTAACATGTGAAAGTACTTGGGATATAGTAAATAGATGCTCACAGTTGAGAATACTCTTATTCCAGAGGAAATCGTTTTTGATCTTGGCCTTGAAATATGGGCCAGTTTAGAATGGGGAGAGATGAGAGAAAGGCTCTTAGGATATAGGATCAGTATAAGTAAACGCATTAAGTGGCAAAGGGAGTCCAGTTTGAAGCGAGAGAAGTGATGTAACACTGAGAAGGGATTTTAAAACTCCAGATCACATAGGGCCTGGAATAAGGCATTTGAATTACATTCTGTAGGCAGTGGGGATGCTTTGAAATGGAAATCATTTGCTCTTGGATTCAGAGTCTGTCAGTACAAACTGATTAGTATATTGTTGGAGATGAGATATCGGAGCACCATCCTCTGTTGTGTTCCTTCTCCTTTTTTTCATCCATGTCCAGATGCAGTTTCTCTGTAGAGCTTTGGAGGGGGTGTGGGTGGCTCCATGTAAGTGATCATCTTCTTGAAAAAGAGAGATCAATTTGCAGACATATTCCAACAGTGAGTCAGTACTAAGTTCATTATTAGTTCAGCAAAAGTGGGTTCATGTGGCATTATATCAAGTAGAACTCCCTGTTAATAGACATTAACCCACTCCTTTGATATTGATGTTCATAATGATCCTCCCCACCATCACAAGGTGGTGATGTAATCTTTTTTCTTCCTCTTTATTCTGGTGAGCACTTCTCACAATTTGCCAAGATTAAATTATGCTCCAGTTAGTAATAGGAAAAAGTACATTTAGTTGTATTAAAATTTTTTGTTAAAATGGAAGCCTGATTATTTTGTATATACTACCCTAAGTGTTGGAAAGTATAGTTTTTCTCTCATGCGGTACAACAGAACTATATTATTGTTTGCTTCTAGGATTTTATCAGCTGTATCAATTCCTACATCTAAAATATATTTTTTAAAAGAAAGATTAAGTGTGGTCAGATACTTTAAGGAATAATAGAACTTCTTGAGAAACATGGACTGCTAGAAAAGATTCTTCATAGCCTGAGGACTTTGAGGAGAAGAGAGGAAAATTTTATAGGAATAAGATAACTCAAGTGCATAGGAAAAGGAGGGAAACTCATGTTAAATGGCTGCTTTGGTTGCCACTTTAGAGGAATCAAACTGTTGAAGAGAAATAAGTATCCTTTTATATTTCTTACTCTGTTCATTTATGATTAGGATGAAAAATTCTCAATAACACCAGTCAGGAGATTAATATAAAGTATAATAAAAGAAATACTGTGAGCATCAAGGCATGTGTATTCCTGTAAGCTGTTTTTATGCGAACTTATTAAGGTCAAGGATGCTTACTCAGTAAGAGAGACTGTATCTTTAAAACTATGAACTTGGCCTTGCATGGTGCCTCACACCTATAATGCCAGCATTTTGGAAGGATGAGGCAGGAGGATCGCTTGAGCCCAGATGTTCAAGACCAACTTGGTTAACATAGCAAGATTCCATCTCCAGGCACACAGAAACACACACACACACACACACACACACACACACACACACACACACACGTTAGCCGAGTGTGGTGGCATGTGCCTATCCTCCCAGTTACTTGGGCGGCTGAGGAGGGAGGATCGCTTGATCCCAGGAAGTCAAGGCTTCAGTGAGCCATGATCATACCACTGCACTCCAGCCTGGGTGACAGACGGAGACCCTGTCTCAAAAAACAAAACTAAAACCAAACAACTAAGAATTCAATTTTTTTTGTTTTGTAGATAAATTATCATTATTTTAAATTTTATTTGTATACATTCACAGGGTGCAAATATAATTTTAGTTGCATGGATGTATTGCATAGTAGTGAAGTCAGGGCTTTTAGTGAATTTATCACCAGAATAATGTGCATTGTACCTATTAAGTACTTTCTCATCATCCACCCGCCTCCTATCCCCACACCCTTCCGAGTGTCCATTGTCTATCATCCTACACTCTACATCCATGTGTACACATTATTTAGCTCCCACTTATAAATGAGGACGTGTGATATTTGTCTGTCTGTGTCTCAGTTGTTTCACTTATAAACAGAAAGCAATTAAAAAGGGTAAACAGTAGTGTTTTTCAAAAACCAAACCACAAAACACAGAAACACAGTATCATTCCAACTTTTGAGGAGGAAGAACTTTCTTTCTTGTTTTTTTCTAAGATAAAATGGCCATGTTGCTTTATTTATTATATTGAAAGCAATACAGCCTTGTTCTAAAAAAAAACAGCAAATATAAAAGATAGAGAGAATGGGAAGAAAACTCCATGAATCCAAGTAATTCCACAAACAAAAATAATTAATACTAAATATTAGATGAGTTTATTGCAGAACTTTTCCTATGTGTGTATTTAACAAAAATGGACACTGCAATATGCACACTGTTTGGCTAGCTATTTTTTAACTTAATACTGTATAATAGATATCTTTCTATGTCAATACACAGTTCTATACTATTATTCATTATGGATAGACTATAAATTATTTTACACATTCCTGTTTATTGGTATTCATATTAATTCGATATTTTGGTGTTGTAAGCAACACTGTGATGAATGTTCTTGCGCACTCTTCAATTATTTCCTTTGGGCACATTCCTTAGCAATGCAACTTTTGAGTCATGTGGTATACATTTTTAAAAAGCATGTTTGTCTATACATTTAATACATATTACCACATTGCCCTTTGGGGAAGTCATACCAATTTACACTGCCATTAGTTAGTATATTCTCTGACTATAAGGTAAGGATAAAACCTTGGTAAGAATAAAACCAACATTTAGTTTGAGAATGATTAATTTTTAATGGAATTAAATTTATAATTTATTATATTATTATTATATATTATTATATAATTAAATTATAATTAAAATAATGGAATTAAATTTATAATTAATTCCATTAATTATTATATATTATATATAATATATATAATATAATAATATATATAATAAAAATATAATTAATTAATATATAATTAAATATATTTAATTATAACTAAAATTAATAATTAATTTTAATGGAATTAACTTTTAATTCCATTAAAAGTTGATGGAATAGAAGATGGTATTAACAAATTTGATGATATTTAAAAATATCTAATAGTGTAAAACTAAAAAGAAAAAATAAAGTACAGGTTTTCAAAGATTTAGTGTTATAAAGAATTACATAGTAGAACTTATAAAGAATTCATTCAATAATAATTAAGAACAAAAAAATTTAAAAATGTAAATCTAACCAAAAATAATTCATGTAAGTATTTAAGAAACCACCAAATGTTAGGAATTAAAGTGGCTGAGAATAAGAATAGAGAGTTTACATAAGAGAAAATACAAGTGGCAAACAAATATATTAAGAAGAATTGTTGTTAATAACCAGGTAAAAACTAAATCAGTAATGGGATATAAGCTTATACCTGTTTAAAAATTTTAAATTATTAAACCGAGCTTTGATGAGACTTCTGGGAATTTGCCCTAAGAAATCAATTTAGAAGAAAGAAAAGTTATTTGTAAAGAAGTTGCTTTCTGGCATTATGTATGTTATAAAATAAGAAGTTACCTAAATGTCTCTATTAGAGAAGTGGTTAAGTAAATCATCGTAGATTAACTTGACATAGAACATTATGTAGCCATTAAGATAATAGATGAGAAGAGCATGTGGCCATGAAGGCACATTTCTGAGGTAATGTTAAGTGAAAGGCGGAGTACTCAATGCAAATCTTGTGATTAAAACTAATTTTAAAAATGTGTCTTTCTGTGATTGGGGTCTCATAAGGGGGAAAAACCCCATTTTTTTGTCAACGAGAGAGAGAGCTTGTAAGTAGAGGGTAAGGAATCAGTGGAGAGAAAGGACAGAAGTTGAAAGAGTGAAGAAAAAATGGCTGAAGAAAACCAAGAATGGACCAGATAGATGGGGTGGAATCAAACCACAAGTGGCAGGGACAACTTAGACAAGGTTCTTTCTCAAAGATAGGAGCAAAGTAAGATAAAGTCTATGAAAATTATATTATTTAGGACTCTTAATGCAAGTAATGGAAACTCAACTCAAACTAGCTTAAGCAAAGTCTGTAATGTTTTGCTCCCTCAACTGGAAGTCCAAGGGGATAAAATTAGCTTGAGACTGAGGTATATATGTGTTCACATGATGTCAACATGTGTTTTTCATGCTATCTATCTTGGCTACACTTTCTTCTGGGTTGGCAGCCTCCTTGTGATGGCAGCATTGATTTATACAGTTCAAATGGCTAATATTCCAAGAGAAAAGTGAGTCACCTTCAGAGATGCTATCTCCGGCAAAAGTTCCAGAAAACACTCTGATTGTTCTGGCTCAAGTCAAGGATTATACCCCGAGGTAAAATCACACCCTCAGTGGGGAAGAAGAAACCTTATGATTTACTACACAGCCAAGTGGAGGAGGGCAGTTCTAAAAGTGAAAGCACGCTGGCCAAAGAGAAAGCAGCAGATGTTCTCTACAAGGATAAATAGACATTTGGAGGCAGCTTGGCTTGCTTACAAAGTCTTAAGTGAGAGCCGCCATCTGCCTGGTTGGCCTAATGAACGCTGCTGGAGAAAGCATCATCAGAACCAGGTTTCTTATCTCTTAACTCCCCTTTGGCCCCAAAACCAACCTTGCACTTTGGATTTTAGATTTCTGACTTTTCCATAGAATGGCTCTGCCAATTTCTACATATGGATACCTGTACCTTGTGCCTATCTGAATCACATTTCATATATTCCAGCTCCCTGCCATTGTATCCCAAGACTAACATCCATGTTCACTTGCTTTTATCTGAAGTTGAGAAGGAAAGTTAGCTGGACATATTTCACTCTACGATAAACCTTCACTTGTTTGAAGGTAATAGTTAGCAAAACATGGGCATGTTTGATGAATTAGGGCCACATTGATGTTCTTTTTGGTAATTTGGATGGGTAGGTAGTGAAGTAAATGGGTGGTAGGTTAGATGTTAGTTAATATGTTTTGAAATGGAGTGTTTTATTGTTTTCTTGAAATGCTTGTTTGGAACATTTCTTGGGGTGTTTGTTTTATTTGTTTTCCTTTGATAATTGACTAGCAGAAAGGAAAAACAGTCTGTAATGGAGACTGAAAATGTATTGACTAGAAAGATGGAGCTCAAAGTATACAGGGCTGAACATTTTTCCATTCATCTGAAATGAGTTTATGACTTGATATACAGCTTCTGTGGCAAAATCATTGTCCCTCCATGAGGAGCGAGAGCAGAGTAAGAGGGGTTCAGAAGCTTCAGGCTATTATCAGAAAAAGCTATCATTTCTAGCCCTTTTAGAGTTGCAACATCCTTTTTCCCTTTGATTCCTGAAAGCGTGAAAGAAAGACAAGAGTTTTATGATAGTAGAAGTTCAGAAGTTTGATTATTTTTCTCTCATTAGTAGCCTGTAGTGACTGTAAATTAAGCTTTTTTCCCCCTAATGTAAAGAAAACTTTCTCTAGGATATTTAATTTACTTGTTTCAATTCACTGAGACCCTCAAAGACTGCTTTTGGGGAATGGAAATCAAGACTCAACTTACATATCTTGATGTGGTTTGGCTTTGTGTCTCCACCCAAATCTCATCTCGAATTGTAATCCCCAGGTGTTGAGAGAGGGACCTGGTGGGAGGTGACTGGATCACGTGGGTGGTTTCACCCATGCTGTTCTCCTATAGTGAGTTCTCACAATCTGATGGTTTTATGAGGGAGTCTTCCACGTTTGTTCTCCTGCCTCTGTCCTGCCGCCTTGTGAAGAAGGTGCCAGCTACACCTTCCGCCATGATTGTAAGTTTCCTGAGGCATCTCCAGCCATGTAGAACTGTGAGTCAATTAAGCCTCTTTTGTTTATACATTTTCCAGTCTCAGGTAATTCTTTATAGCAGTATGAGAATGGACGAATACATATCTGTAGAAGATAGAAAGTTAGCAACTCATTGTTTGGATGTGAAGTAAGTTGCATCTCATGCTGGTGCTGATATTCTCAACATGGGTTTTCTAAAGTTGAAGAGTTCTTATGGCTCCGGGCTTATGGATGCCACTAAGATTCAAAGAAAATAGAAGGTGGATGGGTTTTTGTACTTTAGGCAAAAGAGTGTAGGTGGGATTGGGCAAGAAAGAATAGGATCATGAGAATGTCCTGCATGGAAGGGCTCTGTAATTTCTGTCAGTGCGAGTCCAAAATGTTTATTAGCATTCATGGAAGAGAATTGTGTGGAACCTTTGGGGGAATATTCTGGGGTGAAAAAGCAAAGAAACAGAAATGTGAATTAAAGGGATCTTTTTGAAAAGAACTTTAGGAGCCACCATCACAGCTTGGCTTTTATTAGCTAGAACAATACTTAGAAAATATGGCTTTGTGGTTTGTTTTATTTATTATTGTTTTATCTCTAGGATTTGTCACGTAGATGTCAGAAGTAGCTGGAGTGTTGGTGTAGATGTTGTCCTATGTCTTTGCTTTTAGATGTGTTCTCTATCCTCAGTATTTCTTATTTTTTTGCATATGCCTCAGATTTTCTCCTCCACATTCCTCTGCACTATTATCTCAAATTTTACCCCAAAGTGATGGAATAATAAAACAGAGAGAGAAATCAGGAACTAGAACTAAGAACCTTCATTTTCAGTATTCACAATCATCTCCTTACTGCACATGATAATTTTTTTTTGGTGGAATAATGAAAACTATTCTGTCACTAGTTCCGTCTTGAAAACTGCTGTCTTCTGGATCTCTGAGTGAGCCCACACTTTAATAGGTGTAATATTATGCACAACTTGCACTACAGGTGGAATGGCATCTCACCTTGTGGCAAATCAGCTTTCTGGCAAACTCACTTGTTTGGAACACAGCTAAGAAACAGGAACTAACAATAAAAGGCCTGTGAAAAGCCAAAATGGATACCACAGTGCTTCTGCCTCGAGAAGCCTGATTGATTTATTCCCCTGGGGAACAGAAAGCCGACTGCTTGCTGTCTGCACTACCTTGGGCTAGAAGAGGAGGCATAATTGCGGTATTCAGAAGTGTCCATTAGATAAGAGGCTGGTGTGCTCAGGTGTTCAGGAGAAACAGATGAATGTATAGGAAAGCACTTTGGCCAAATATTTGTGAGGCTTGTTTCTTTGTAACTGTATAGACTTAAAATCATTTTTTTCTATCATAGGCAAGAATTCTATTAAAGTTTCAAATCTTTTGTAAGTGGAATAGCTTTTATCTTAATTGGATACATTCTATGGTCCAGAGTTTGTGCATGTGAACAGTTGGTATGTATCTGCTTTGGAAAATACTGTGTGAAATAATATTTTTTATGCTCAGTTCTGCTTTTGTCATAAATACATAGTTTAAACTTCATACATCAATTGTACAAGCAGATACATGTAAGCATTCTGTAGGTGCGTATTAAGATGCATTAATTTTGGGCTCACAAATGCTTTACCACTCGAAATTCCTTTATAGTTTTGGAATATTTATTTTCTCTTCTCATCTTCCATTTCTGTGGCTAGACTATTTTTGTTTCTCTTTTAAATCCTTCATAGTTACATTACCTTTTAAATCTGTCCCAGGACGTCTTACTGAATCAGACTTGAAACTGGGATGTACAGGCAAGTGGAGATGGGCTATGCATCCCTAAAATCTGTCCTCTTTCCTGTGCTGGAGAAACACGATCTGTCTGTCACAGAAAGCTTGGGTAAATGTTAAACCAGTGTTTAGCTACATACCTTGATTTGTTTGGGGCCTAGGATCCCCCTGGAAAAGAGCTTCAACCCTGAAAACAACTGGAATTCAGACATCTAAGGTCATGTGTTAAAGACTGTGAGGATGGGGGTTTGTGGGGCTGCAGAAAGGAAAGCTAGACTGTAAAGGGCGACAACAGGTTCCCTGACAGAAAAGTCCCCACAAGGGAGAATATTGGCCTCGTGGAAATCTAGACCAGCAACTTCAATAGAACTTTCTGCCACAATGAAAATGCTCCATATCTGTGTTGTTTGCTACTCACATGTGGCTACTGAGCACTGGAAATGCAGCTAGTGTGAAAGAGGATCTGGATTGTAAATTTATTTTTAATTAAATTTAAATAGTTATACATGGCTAGTAGCTCCCATGCTGGGCAGTGCTGGTATAGATTTTGTAACAAAACTGTGATGCCCAAAGAAAGCAATGATTGTAGGTAGTTCTGGGCTACATGTGAACTCCCCCTATCCAGCCTCTCAGAGCCATTGTTTACCTGGAAAGGAGAGGGGTAAGGGGGTGAAACCAAAAGAAACATATTAATTGAGTTCAGACTTTCTGAGAAACCTGGGCAATAAATTGGCAAGAACCTTATCAGTAGCTTTCCCAACCCCTCTGTGGTAGGTCCTCACTTACCTGTTTGTCTTGGCTAGAGATAGAATCTGGGAGCCTCAGAGTCAGAAGGTAGACAGTTAAGGAAGTCCAGGCCTGAGCAGCTGCCTCAGGGCATCGTAGCTCATGGATGGATGGACAAACGCTCTTCTTACCTAAGAAGGCTTCCTTCTTTCCTCTTCCCTCCTTCCTCAAAGAACCCTGGTTTGTTTTTTGGCATTCTCCTTCCTTACGCCATATCCTTTAGAAAAGGAGGGCTGCTTCTCAGGCTTAGTGATTAATTTTCTTTGGTTTAAGTCTGTGCTCTTCTTGTTTAAATTCTTTTTTTCCCGCATCTTACTCATATTCCACTCAAATAGTTTGAAAACCATGTACCTCCTTACACATTTAAAATATTATATCTAACATTTTTTATCAAAAGATGCATGAGTTGCAATGTCTGTAAGTTTTTGCATTTGAAAAATGACACTTTAGGATAGAACTATGACGTCCCTCTCTAATGTTTCCAATAGAATCTGAATACCATAGCAATTTGATTCCCACTGGCACCCATAAAAAATACACAAACTCTTCTTTATTGAAAATATATGTCCTTTCTTTTTCTCACACTTTCACTTTTGAGGCAGTTTTCCTATGGAATTTATCCTATTACCTTTATGCTTGAAAGTCTTTTACTGATCACCCTATTATACTTCTCTGCAATGAAATACATATATAAATTTAAATTTAAAGCATTTGTAATGTTTCCTGTGAACATAAAGCTCAAAGTGTTAAGTAATTTCCTTTGGATTGAGTTATTACAGTTGAGCAAAACAACATAAATACATTAAAATTTTTGATAAATACTTGTTAAATGTTAGAAAGTTCAGTTTCATTGGAAATGCATCTCTTAATGAGATGAATGGGGCTTTTTTTTCTTCTGTTAGTTCATCCAGGATGCATATTATTTATTGCTACAGGAGACAGGATTCAGCATCAGTTCTATTCTTATTTTTCACTTGTCTAGATGTAAACTTTGTGGAATTCATTCACATAATAAGTAGATAGGAAAGGAAAGACTTTGTTATAGTCTCTTTGAACTCCTTCTGAATTATAGGCCAAAATCAATTAATTGATCCTTAAAAATTATTTTTAATGATCAGCTGAAAACTTAATTAGGTTTCTCATCAATTTGTTTAAAAGCAAAAATTAGTAGCCATCTGATTTGCAGAAGTATTGGTTGTGAGTTATTATAGTAATTTAGTTTCTCAACACCTATACTGATATTTCACAATGCTCTTGTGTTTGGTGACCCTGAGATGTTAATATACCAGAACATTAGACTGCATAGAGTCAGCACAGATGAGACATAGGCTTTTCTTTTAAAGAATGAGAAGCAAGATAGCAAAAGGGTTATCCTATTCTTAGGAAAGAATAAATGTGGTAATAGGGATCTGGAAATTAACTTTAGATTACTTTAGTTTACCTATTCTCACTATACCCTTGAGGAGGCTTCATGCTGCAGGGGTATGGTGCTCCAGTACCTTCAGTTTGAAGGCTGCTGGTTTAGGGCCAGTTTCCATGGTTCCCATCCTCTGGCTTGTGACTGGTTGAGGCATGGCATGTGATGAGGTTCTGGATAATGAGAGGTGAAAGGAAGTCTGCTGCAGGACTTCCAGGAAAATGTTTCCTTATTCTCAAAAACAGATCTGGGAAAGAGTCAGTCTCTTGTTTCTCTGGATGTAGTTTTATCTGGTGTTGTGGAATTGCTGCAGAAGTACTTTATCAGGAGACCTGGCTTAAAGACAAAGTGTTACCCTTAGCATGTCAGAACAGAAAGAAAGAGCAGAATGAGATTCTTCAATGTTGCTGTTGATGCATGGAACTAAAAAGCCTAGGAACACCCTACCTCTGAACTTCTTAGTTAAGAAAAAAATACTTCGTTATTGTTTAAGACACTTATTTTTCATTAGATGCAAGTTCTGGTTTTTTTTTTTTTTTTTTGCAAGAATCTAACATAGATCACAAAACTACTTTGATCAAGGGGTAAACGGTTGTCTTTTTTGTGATAAGAGTGATAAGTAGGGTCAGGTGTTGTCAGTTTGAGACTTACATTGTAGAGTTACCCGTTAGCTTCTCACCTAATATTGTTAGCACCATCAATGAACATTACCTGGATCACTAATTTCATTAGAGACCGGCAAAATGTTGATACTCTATCATTGCTTCCTTATATCTAATTCACTATTTAGATGGAGCTATAATCCATCTAAAAGATAAAACTTTCCCTCATTAACCCTCTGGTTGGCCTAAGGCACAATTCAAATAGAAAAGACAGGGTAAACTCTTGGTTGATTCTCCCTCACTCCACTTTTATTTACCAGTTTTCAGAATAATTATTTGATTTTCTAGCATCCACCAAAAGGGATCAGTGAGGTTTTCTCTTTTTACTTTAAAAATGGTACTACAGAAGTTCCTCCTTATTCACAATTTCAGTTCCTGTGAGGTCCCACAATAGGTGTGTATGGTACATACAATCAAATATTTTTTTGGGGGACCACATTCACATAACTTTTATTATAGTATGTTATTATAATTATTCTATTTTACTATGAGTTATTATTAGTCTCTTACTGTAATTTATAAATTAAACTTTATTATAGATATGAATGTATAGAAAAAACATAATACAGGTATATATAGGGTTCTGTACTATCTGCTGTTACTATTGATTGATTCCTTAGGCTGCAAGTTGGTGGTTTTGACTTATTTATCAGGATGCCTTCAAATGTAAATAACAAAAAACTACAGGGCGTCTTGTAATATATCCCCTATGGGTAAGGGGGAACTAGTTTATTTTAGATTCATGGATTTTAACATATTTGAGCTCTATCAATTAGTTGCTGGTAATATTCTTTGCTGCTCAGTTTGTCCCATCTTTGGATAGTGAGAACCTCTTTAAGTTTGCTGTTGAGTCCTTTAAACATGATCCCAGTAGACTCTGATAGATTCCTTGATTTCTGGAATGAAAGATGTTCCGTCCTCTTCATACATTTCCTGCCCTAATCCTAGGTTCAGCTGGTTTTTCAATGAGCTCTGGTTCCTGGAAGTAGGGAATGGTATTTGGAGACCAAAATCTAGGTGTGTAAAGCTAATTATTGTTACTGGATTGGTCATTGTTTCTTGGCCGTTACAGTGAACAGAGCTAAAAAATACATATTTCCTTTTAAAGAGAAAATGAAGCATGAGTTTATGCCTATGCTTCCATTAAAAATTTAGAATTATTTTTATTTATAGTGCCTTTTCTCTTATTCTGAAACACTTATTTCCCAATGACACTAATATAATTACAGATACACACTGTGCTATTACATGACTGTGATCATTTCAGAGAATAAGACTGATATTGAATCTATTAATATAATTACTAAATCATTGAAAAAATTTTGGGGAGTATTCTTTTGTTTTTAGAATGTCTTTTGTCTAAGGATAGATAGTCAAATTTCTGTGTTTTAAGGTCACTTGAAATGATTCTTTTCTATGTGATTAATTCTGTTGTCAGACTTTTGGATTTGACAGATAGGAAATGATATCTCAGCATAGTTTTAATTGTATTTCTGTGTTCGTATGTTTAAGGGTCACTGACATTTCTTTTATGCATCGTCTGTTTATACCTCCTGCCTATCATTGTTGGTCTTTTTATTCTCTATTTTTAGAAAACTTTCAATCAGTGAAACATGGTCTTTTTGTTATTTACATTTGAAGGCATCCTGATAAATAAGTCAAAACCACCAACTTAGAGCCTAAGGAATCAATCAATACTGATGTTAAAACTCAGATAGCAACAGTCACCCGGTGATGACAGAGCTGTAGGCAGCAGTTTTGAATATCTGGAAGATCTTTTCCCTGTGTCCTCAACCCTGTCTTCTGGGGACTCTCAGACATGAGACGAAGGAAGGAGAGTTGCCTGGAATGAGTCAGCCAAGAATTGTTGATCCAGTGGCTTGGTTAATAACAGTATGTTAAGAGACAAAGAAGGCCATTACATAATGGTAAAGGGATCAATTCAACAAGACGAGCCAACTATCCTAAATATATATGCACCCAATACAGGAGCACCCAGATTCATAAAGCAAGTCCTTAGTGACATACAAAGAGACTTAGACTCCCACACAATAATAATGGGAGACTTTAACACTCCACTGTCAACATTAGACAGATCAACGAGACAGAAAGTTAACAAGGATATCCAGGAATTGAACTCAGCTCTGCACCAAGCGGACCTAATAGACACCTACAGAACTCTCCACCCCAAATCAACAGAATATACATTCTTTTCAGCACCACACCACACCTATTCCAAAATTGACCACATAGTTGGAAGTAAAGCACTCCTCAGCAAATGTAAAAGAACAGAAATTATAACAAACTGTCTCTCAGACCACAGTGCAATCAAACTAGAACTCAGGATTAAGACACTCACTCAAAACTGCTCAACTACATGGAAACTGAACAAACTGCTCCTGAATGACTACTGGGTACATAACGAAATGAAGGCAGAAATAAAGATGTTCTTTGAAAGCAATGAGAACAAAGACACAACCTACCAGAATCTCCGGGACACATTCAAAGCAGTGTGTAGAGGGAAATTTATAGCACTGAATGCCCACAAGAGAAAGCAGGAAAGATCCAAAATTGACACCCTAACATCACAATTAAACGAACTAGAGAAGCAAGAGCAAACACATTCAAAAGCTAGCAGAAGGCAAGAAATAACTAAGATCAGAGCAGAACTGACGGAGATAGAGACACAAAAACCCATTCAAAAAATCAATGAATCCAGGAGCTGATTTTTTGAAAAGATCAACAAAATTGATAGACCACTATCAAGACTAATAAAGAAGAAAAGAGAGAAGAATCAAATAGATGCAATAAAAAATGACAAAGGGGATATCACCACCAATCCCACAGAAATACAAACTACCATCAGAGAATACTATAAACACCTCTACACAAATAAACTAGAAAATCTAGAAGAAATGGATAAATTCCTGGACACATACACCCTCCCAAGACCAAACCAGGAAGAAGTTGAATCTCTGAATAAACTAATAGGCTCTGAAATTGAGGCAATAATTAATAGCTTACCAACCAAAAAAAGTCCAGGACCAGATGGATTCACAGCCGAATTCTACCAGAGGTACAAGGAGGAGCTGGTACCATTCCTTCTGAAACTATTCCAATCAATAGAAAAAGAGGGAATCCTCCCTAACTCATTTTATGAGGCCAGCATCATCCTGATACCAAAGCCTGGCAGAGACACAACCAAAAAAAGAGAATTTTAGACCAATATCCGTGATGAACATCGAAGCAAAAATCCTCAATAAAATACTGGCAAACCGAATCCAGCAGCACATCAAAAAGCTTATCCACCATGATCAAGTGGGCTTCATCCCTGGGATGCAAGGCTGGTTCAACATACGAAAATCAATAAACATAATCCAGCATATAAACAGAACCAAAGACAAAAACCACATGATTATCTCAATAGATGCAAAGAAGACCTTTGACAAAATTCAACAACACTTCATGCTAAAAACTCTCAATAAATTACGTATTGATGGGACGTATCTCAAAATAATAAGAGCGATCTATGACAAACCCACAGCCAATATCATACTGAATGGGCAAAAATTGGAAGCATTCCCTTTGAAAACTGGCACAAGACAGGGATGCCCTCTCTCACCACTCCTATTCAACATAGTGTTGGAAGTTCTGGCCAGGGCAATCTGGCAGGAGAAGGAAATAAAGGGTATTCAATTAGGAAAAGAGGAAGTCAAATTGTCCCTGTTTGCAGATGACATGATTGTATATGTAGAAAACCCCATGGTCTCAGCCCAAAATCTCCTTAAGCTGATAAGCAACTTCAGCAAAATCTCAGGATACAAAACCAATGTACAAAAATCACAAGCATTCTTATACACCAATAACAGACAAACAGAGAGCCAAATCATGAGTAAACTCCCATTCACAATTGCTTCAAAGAGAATAAAATACCTAGGAATCCAACTTACAAGGGACGCGAAGGACCTCTTCAAGGAGAACTACAAACCACTGCTCAATGAAATAAAAGAGGATACAAAGAAATGGAAGAACATTCCATGCTCATGGGTAGGAAGAATCAATATTGTGAAAATGGCCATACTGCCCAAGGTAATTTATAGATTCAATGCCATCCCCATCAAACTACCAATGACTTTCTTCAGAGAATTGGAAAAAACTACTTTAAAGTTCATATGGAACCAAAAAAGAGCCCTCATTGCCAAGTCAATCCTAAGCCAAAAGAACAAATCTGGAGGCATCACACTACCTGACTTCAAACTATACTACAAGGCTACAGTAACCAAAACAGCATGGTACTGGTACTAAAACAGAGATATAGACCAATGGAACAGAACAGAGCCCTCAGAAATAATGCTGCATATCTACAACTATCTGATCTTTGACAAACTTGACAAAAACAAGCAATGGGGAAAGGATTCCCTATTTAGTAAATGATGCTGGGAAAACTGGCTAGCCATATGTAGAAAGCTGAAACTGGATCCCTTCCTTACACCTTATACAAAAATTAATTCAAGATGGATTAAAGACTTAGATGTTAGACCTAAAACCATAAAAACCTTAGAGGAAAACCTAGGCAATACCATTCAGGACATAGGCATGGGCAAGGACTTCATGTCTAAAACACCAAAAGCAACGGCCACAAAAGCCAAAATTGACAAATGGGATCTCATTAAACTAAAGAACTTCTGCACAGCAAAAGAAACTACCATCAGAGTGAACAGGCAACCTACAGAACGGGAGAAAATTTTTGCCACCTACTCATCTGACAAAGGGCTAATATCCAGAATCTACAATGAACTCAAACAAATTTCCAAGAAAAAAGCAAACAGCCCCATCAAAAAGTGGGCAAAGGATATGAACAGACACTTCTCAAAAGAAGACATTTATGCAGCCAAAAAACACATGAAAAAATGCTCATCATCACTGGTCATCAGAGAAATGCAAATCAAAACCACAATGAGATACCATCTCACACCAGTTAGAATGGCGATCATTAAAAAGTCAGGAAACAACAGGTGCTGGAGAGGATGTGGAGAAATAGGGACACTTTTACACTGTTGGTGGGACTGTAAACTAGTTCAACCATTGTGGAAGTCAGTGTGGCGATTCCTCAGGGATCTTGAACTAGAAATACCATTTGACCCAGCAATCCCATTACTGGGTATATACCCAAAGGATTATAAATCATGCTGCTATAAAGACACATGCACACGTATGTTTATTGCAGCACTATTCACAATAGCAAAGACATGGAACCAACCGAAATGTCCAACAATGATAGACTGGATTAAGAAAATGTGGCACATATACACCATGGAATACTATGCAGCCATAAAAAATGATGAGTTCATGTCCTTTGTAGGGACATGGATGAAACTGGAAACCATCATTCTCAGCAAACTATCACAAGGACAAAAAACCAAATACTGCATGTTCTCACTCATAGGTGGGAATTGAACAATGAGAACACATGGACACAGGAAGGGGAACATCACACACTGGGGCCTGTTGTGGGGTTGGGGGAGGGGGGAGTGATAGCATTAGGAGATATATCTAATGCTAAATGACGAGTTAATAGGTGCAGCACACCAACATAGCACATGTATACATATGTAACAAACCTGCACGCTGTGCACATGTACCCTAAAACTTAAAGTATAATAATAATAAAATTAAAAAAATAACAGTATGTTAAGAAATGTCACAGATTGGCAGAACCCAAGGGGCCTTTGTATTTCCCTTGAGTTACATGTGAATCCTTTATTTAGACTGTTTTGAATTGTTTTCTCTTTGCACATTCCAAGTTTTTAATTTTTCTCTGGCTCTGGGATTTAAACTCCAGGTCCCTTTGACTTCTCATTTTGTTTACCTGAAGAAAACATAATATAAAAGTAGCCAATTGCTCAAACTTCTTTTAAAGGAATAGAAATAAATAAGAGGAAATAGAAATTGGATACAGCTCTTCAAACTTTGCTTTTTTCTTTTCTTTTTTAACATTTATTTTAGGTTCAAGGCTACATGTGCAAGTTTTTTGTTACATAGATAAATCGTGTCATGGGAGTTTGTTGTACAGATCATTTCGCCACCCAGGTACTAAACCTAATACCCAATAGTTACTTTTTCTGCTCCTCTCCCTCCTCCTACCCGCCATCCTTAAGTAGGCTCCGGTGTCTGTTGTTCCCTTCTTTGTGGCCATGAGTTCTCATGGTTTTCTGTCCCTATGTTACGAACTTCACCTTTTCATAATTTATTTGAAATGGGTTATGTTGACAATATGTAACAAATGTCAGTGAAGATCGTGGCATTGCAAACTTGTGACTGAGAATCAAGGGACCCACCTAAACCTGTGCTTCCTTGCTGTTCCAGTAATTGTGAATGTGCATAGGCTGGAAAGAGCTTAAGTGTAAAAGAACAACATAGTACTCTAGCAAAACACACAAATGGTACATTTATGACCATGCAAGAGGCATGAGCCATCAAGTTCCAGATTGGAGGGAAGCTATTGCACATGGTGTAGAGAAAATTTTAAATGTTTTGAACAGTGTCTAGCTATATGCTAATGCAGAAAGTTTTGAACACCTTTGGACTTTGAGAGCCAGTTGAGTATTCAAGACTATTAGGAAGGTAAAAAGAGTGGTCTGGAAATTATACTAAGTTTAAAGCTATTTTTTCTATTGATTTTTTTTTGCCTTATTTTCAGAACCTGACTTACAAATTACTGTGGCAGATTGTCAGATCTGGTTAAGTCCAAAATCGGGCTTTGTAGGTCAAAGAGGCCTCCGTCACTTTTAAACTTAATCTTCGAGTTTGGCTGATGCTGTTCCCGAGGCCCCCAAACCATTAACTCATCTGTGCTCGAGATCACTGAAGCTATACATCCATGCTATTCCTAAAGCGCAGCTGTGTGTTGTGAAAAATGATTTTCTCATTGTCATTAAGAGAACAAATGCCACAGGATTTTTTTTTCTACAAGTTGACAACTGAAGAAAGCCATTTCTCCCTAGTTGATAGAAAGGCTGTCATTGCACAGAATGGCCTCTCTTATCCTTTTGTGCATTAACTTAGCATAATTTTCAAATGTAAAACTTCTAAGAGGAGCATAATTCTAGAAATGGCAAGATTATAATTATGTGCAGCATAAAGGATAAATTTGTAGTTTATAAATCATGGATATTAATATTCAGCAGGAGCCCAATTCATGGTAAAACTTGAAATAAGTACATTGTTAAAAATAATTGAATTTGGGTTTTTGAAGAAATTTTAACAGTTAAAGATTATTTTTGTGGGAGGCCGTTTGGCTGTCTGGGGTTCAAATTTGCATTTAGGTGGGGTTAGTTTCACTGCTGTTTGAAACAGTGGCATACATTTCAATCAGTTTAGATGCATTTTTTTTTTATTTCTACTACCTGTCTTCACCCCCACCATCTAGTCTGTCACAAAATCTTGGTTATGTAGCTTTTTATATATTTAGGAATCTCTCTTTTTTGGTATTTCTTCTGCCACTCCCTTGGGTCATGCCGCCATTGCTTTTACTTGATTTCTGCAGTGGCCTCCAACGTGTCCTCTCCCTCCTGTCCCGTGCCCGTCAAATCCATGTTATGTAGCATCAAGAGAAATCTAGTTAATAGGAGATTCTCATGTTACTCCTTTTCTTAAAACTCTGTGTCACCTCATTATCTACAGAGGTGGAACTTACTGTGCTGTAAAAGGCCCTCATTGCTCTAGGGTGGAATGAATGGGCCAAAATGTATTTTGAGGAATTCTGAGCTTCTTCAGTGGGCTTTGGTTGTTGTTGATTTTCAAAAGGGCATTGCTTTCAAACAAATATATTTATATACATACATACACACGTGTGTTTGTGTGTGTGTGTGTGAATGTATATATATATTTTGGAGATGGAGTCTTGCTAGGTTGCCCAGGCTGGAGTGCTGTGGCTATTCACAGGCAAGGTCATAGTGCCCTACAGCCCGGAGCTCCTGGATGCAAGTGATCTTCCTGCCTCAGCCTCCTGAGTAGCTCATACTGCAGGTGCACACCATCACATTTGACCAAATGAATATATTTTTAAAAATAAAAAATGCCTCAGTTTTGAGACTGGGTATAGTAGTATGTGCCTGTAATCCCAGCTACTTAGGAGGCTAAGATAGGAGGATCGGTTGAGTCCAGAAGTTTGAGACCAACCTGGGAAACATAGTGAGACTGTCTCAAAAAAAAAAAGGAAAAAACCAAACTTGAAGTGAATTTTGAGATCTTGGACGTGTGGGTGGCTTAGAGGTAAGACCTTCTCTGGCTGGTGTTTCTGGAGCTATAGACTCTTCATATTCCCTCAGTGTTTTGGTGGTGAGAAGTGTAGAGTAGTGGAAAAAGAGACTTTTAGGTAGACCTGAGTTCAAATCCCACTTTGCTGCTTTCTTAGGAAGTGATTTTCTGTGTGTTATTTAAGCTAGGCACATCTCAGGTCTCTGTCCTGTAGGCTGGATTGTGGTCAGGACCGGCATGTGGTAGGCTGTATTAGTCCATTTTCATGCTGCTGATAAAGACATACCGGAGACAGGGCAATTTACAAAAGAAAGAGGTTTATTGGACTTACAGTTCCACATGGCTGAGGAGGCCTCACAATCGTGGTGGAAGGCAAGGAGGAGCAAGTCACATCTTATGTGGATGGCAGTAGGCAAAGAGAGCTTGTGCAGAGAAACTCCTGTTTTTAAAACCATCAGCTCTCATGAGACCCAGTCACTATCACAGACGCGAACAGCATGGGAAAGACCCACCCCCATGATTCAATCATCTTGCACCAGGTCCCTCCTACAACACATGGAAATTATGGGAGCTACAAGGTGAGATTTGGGTGTGGACACAGAGCCAAACCATATCATAGGCATTTCATAAATGGGAGTGGTGCCGTTCTTTGAGCTTTTCCGTGGTCCTAGGGAGACATGGGCTTCAATGACCTCACAGGACAAATGCTCCATAAAGAGCCTTTTTCTGTGAAGCAAAATTTGGCACTTTTGCCACCCCAGATGCATCGATAGAGCCTGGGTTAAAAGGTATTTGAAGACTTCAGAGTAACTCCTGCAAATCCTCACAAAGCTAGCAAAGGCTCTTTCTTTTCTATATAACCCAGGTGGTCTGTGAGCAGAGTAGAAGCTGCAAAAAGCAGAAAGATACTTTATTATGAGTGATGGTTTGAGAAGGAAAAAAACTCAGCAGGCTTTAACCTTTCCTTTTTGTGTAGCTGGGTGTCCACCAAGGATCATAGTAAGGTATGTGTGATTTTCATTCAAAGTTACCTTTTGTTTGGCAAAACTGTTTCACCACAGGAAAATTCTGAACCCAAGTCTGTGCTCACATTCCTGTCTTGATTCAGGAACAGCCAAAAGAAAGGAGCCACTTTCAAACCAGAACAATTAGATAAGCATTGAGAAGAATTCAAGATATGTTAAAGTATTCCAAAATGGAAAAACACTGCAAGTACCAGCTTAAAACTGGTAGAGCCAAAACTGTGCAGGCGCCATGAAAAAATAAAATTCCAGTAATGGAAAGGAGTTAGCCAGGGCTTCTAGAGCTAAGATAGAAAGTGCTAAGTATAAATTGAAGTGAATCTCTATTTTTACAGCTGCTATGACTAAGGCATGTTGCTTACATTGAAAAAGAAAAACAGTATTCATACCACTATGACAACTGATTATATTTAATATCTAGTCTCATAAAAACCTTATTAAGATTTCAGAAGAGCAGAAGATTTAGTTACTAGAATTAAAATTATTTTTATCTGAAGAAAAATAACAGGTATTCAAAATCTGAACTACCAGATCTGATATATCTGGCCAGATGCTCTCCAACATTTTATTTTAAATTTTTTATAAGGAACCATCTGCTGTAAGTAGAGGTACTTATTAACTTTTCTAGCAGAAAAAGAAATTAACATCTGAAGATACAAAGCCAGTGAATGGTGAAAGAACATAGTTATGAAGACAAAATTAAAAAATCCTCTCACTCCCCTGAGGACCAATTTAAGTGTTCTATTTAGAGAAATTCTGTTTGCAAAGCGTATATTTTTGGTTATTTCTGTTAAGGTTATTACTTAGCAGCAATTTCAGAAGTTTGTTTTAATAGATTCTATATTATGTTGTACTTAATGAGAATGAGCTCTGGATCACAACTCATCAGTTTATGAAGCTCACCCCCCTCCCCTTCCCACTTCCACCAAGTCTTGATGGCCATTCTTGGGTATTACAACAGACTACCTGGAAATCACTGTGCAGTTAGCAACAGAACATCAGTGTTGAAAGAGTAGGTAAAATTATTTTTGAATAACCAAGTTGTTTTTTTTTTTTTGCAACTGTAAAAATGAAATTAGGAAAGCATGTGGTAGTACATCTCTATATTATCTATATATTTTCAAAGAACTCTAGGCCACACAACATCTCTTGTATTAGGGAAAAAATGAAAGGTGAGGTCAATGGATTTCGGATAAATTTCAAAAAAATGAAAATGTTGGCAAATGATTGAATTTAAATATTTTGATTGTTTGAAGCAGCATAGCTTTCCCCTGAGGCAAACTGAGTTAAAGTCACAGGCAACATACTTTTTATTCCCTCTACATTATATTAAATGTATTTTGGATTTTGGATATTTTGGATCTTTTTTCTCCTCTACATTATATTAAATATATTTTTGGATTTTAGGTGAATTTTAGCTTACCAAGTTCTAAAATTATAATTTTTCTGACTTTTATCTATAATAGAATCTTAATAATATAGAGTGTTCTAATATATACTATGTTGTAGAAACTCCTCTTTTTTGGTGAAAATTTTCTGAGTTGAGAGCTGACCTTTCATTAAGAAAAAATGTGTAATTAATTATTGTATAGTCAATGCTTAACCTATTAAAACAGATTGTTTTCAAGAACTTTAATAGAACCTGTTTATATACTGGCAATTGATTACTTAATTCAGTATAAAGTACCATTAGTAGTACTTTATACCTTAGAGCCATATGATCTGAGTTTAGATCCATGTTCTATTTAGTAGCTGTTGGACCTTGGGCAAGTTAGAATTCCTATGCCTTGATTTCCTCATCTGTAAAATGGGGGTAATAATGGTGCTTAACTCATGGGGGCACTGTGGGGAATTAAGTGAGTTTATATATATTATTTAATCTGTCAAACCAGAAAGAATGAATTTAATACTTCAGTCTCTGTTCTGCAGGAGAAACCTGATATAAGATCATCACACTCTTCCCAGGACTGGCCCCATCACTGGGAAACAATTTTAAAAATCACAATAATAAAAGCAATGTAATATCAGTAAATAAATAAATGCTTAAAACTTGTCCGGTTGACTGGATAAATCTCTATTTTGTATTTAAAAATGTTGAAACTTTTCCAAGGGAAGAAATTCTATGCTCAAGTACAGTAGCTAGATCCTGCTTGGTTAGGTTTCATTCAAAGAGTGAAAGCCTCATTGTAGGAAAAAAAGACTATTTCCAGTTGGCCTATTACATTGACAGCTCTAAAAGTTTATTTTTAAGTTGTTTATCTGGAAATTTGAGCATATTTTCCCCACATAGTTCATAAAAACTGGCTGGATCTATTTAATTACTGGTTGGTGAAATCTCACTATTATGTTATCTTGGTTCTGGTCACGGGAGCAGAGGATTATTCTGGGCTTTATTGTGTCCCTCTGAGCCCCAAATCCATGTGCTGAAGTCCTGTATTAGTCCATTTTCATGCTGCTGATAAAGACTTACCCGAGACTGGGAAGAAAAAGAGGTTTTAATGGACATACAATTCCAAGTGGCTGGGGAGGAGTCCTCACAATCATGGCGGAAGCCAAGGAGGAACAAGTCACGTCTTACGTGGATGGCAGCAGGCAAAAAGAGAGTTTGTGCAGGGAAACTCCCGTTTATAAAACCCTCAGATCTTTTGAGACTTATTCACTATCACAAGAACAGCACAGGAAAGACCTGCCCCCATGATTCAGTTATCTCTGCTGAGTCCCTACCACAACACATGGGAATTATGGGAGCTAAAAGATGAGATTTGGGTAGGGCCACAGAGTGAAACCATATCATTCCACCCCGGCCCCTCCCAAATCTCATGTCTTCACATTTCAAAACCAATCATGCTTTCTCAACAGTCCCCCAGAGTCTTACCTCATTCCAACATTAACCCAAAAGTCCACAGTCCAAAGTTTCATCTGAGACAAGGCAAGTCCCTTCCGCCTATGAGCCTGTAAAATCAAAAGCAAGTTAGTTACTTCCTAGATACAATGGAGTTACAGGCATTGGGTAAATACAGCCATTCCAAAGGGAGAAATTGGCCAAAACAAAAGGGCTACAGGCCCCATACAATTCTGAAATTCAGCAGGGCAGTCAAATTTTAAAGCTCCAAGATGATCTCCTTTGACTCCATGTCTTGCATCCCGGTCACACTGATGCAAGAGGGGGGTTCCCATGGTCTTGGGAAGCTCCATCCCTGTGGCTTTGCCTCCTGGCTATTTTCATAGGCTGGCATTGAGTGTCTGCAGCTTTTCAGGCAAACGGTGCAAGCTGTTGGTGGATCTACCATTCCGGGGTCTGGAGGATGGTGGCCCTCTTCTCACAGCTCCACTAGAAGGTGCCCTAGTAGGGACTCTGTGTGGGAGCTCCCACCCCACATTTCCCTTCCACACTACCCTAGCAGAGGTTCTCCATGAGAGCCCTGCCCCTGCAGCAAACTTCTGCCTGGGAATCCAGGCATTTCCATACATCCTATGAAATCTAGGTGGGGTTCCCAGACCTCAGTTCTTGAGTTCTGTGCGCCTGCAGGCTCAAAACCATGTGAAAGCTGCCAAGGCTTGGGCTTGCACCCTCTGAAGCCATGGCCTGAGCTCTACATTGGCCCCTTTCAGCCATGGCTGGAGTGGCTCAGAGGCAGGGCACCAAATCCCTACACTCCACACAGCAAGTGGACCCTGGGCCTGGGCCACGAAACCACTTTTTCCTCCTAGGCCTCTAGGCCTGTGATGGAAGGGGCTGCTGTGAAGACCTCTGATATGCCCTGGAGACATCTTCCCCATTGCCTTGGGGATTAACATTCGGCCCCAGGTTACTTATGCAAATTTCTGCAGCTGGCTTGAATTTCTCCTCAGAAAAAGGAGAAATCTTTTCTATCGCATTGTCAGGCTGAAAATTTTCTGAACTTTTATGCTCTGCTTCCTTTATAAAACTGAATGCCTTTAACAGCACCCAACTTACATCTTTAATGCTTTGCTGCTGAGAAATTTCTTCTGCCAGATACCCTAAATCATCTGTCTCAAGTTCAAGGTTTCACAAATCTCTAGGGCAAGGGCAAAATGCTGCCAGTCTCTTTGGTAAAACATAACAAGAGTCACCTTTGTTCCAGTTCCCAACAAGTTTCTCATCTCTATCTGAGACCACCTCAGCCTGGATTTCATTGTCCATATCATTATCAGCATTTTGGTCAAAACCATTTGACAAGTCTCTAGGGAGTTCCAAACTTTCCCACATTTTTTCCTGTGTTCTTCTGAGCCCTCCAAACTGTTCCAACCTCTGCCTGTTACCCAGTTCCAAAGTCTCTTCCACATTTTCAAGTATCTTTTCAGCCCACTCTACTGGTACTCATTTACTATATTAGTCCATTTTCATACTGCTAATAAAGACATACCTGAGGCTGGGCAATTCACAAAAGAAAGAGGTTTAAGACATTTACAGTTCCATGTGGCTTGCCTTCCATCTCACAATCATGGTGGAAGGCAAGGAGGAGCAAGTCACATCTTACATGGATGGCAGCAGGCAAAAAGAGAGCTTGTGCAGGGAAACTTCCATTTTTAAAACCATCAGATCATATGAGACTTATTCACTATCATGAGAACAGCATGGAAAGACCTGCCCTCATCATTCAGTTATCTCCACTGGGTGCCTCCCACAACACGTGGGAATTCTGGGAGCTACAAGATGAGATTTGGATGGGGATACAGAACCAAACCATACAAAGTCCTAACCTTAGTACTTCAGAATGTGTCTGCATTTTGAGATAGGGCCTCTAAAGAGATAATTAAGGTAAAATGAGGCCTTATAAGAAGAGGAGATTAAGATATAGCCACACACAGAGGGAAGACCACTTGAAGGCAATGGAAGATGGTCTTCTACAAGCCAAAGAAAGAGGTCCTCAGAAGAAACCATCTTTGCTGATACCTTGATCATGGACTTCCAGCCTCCAGAATTGTGAGAAAATAAATTTCTGTTTAAGCCACTCAGCCTGTAGTAGTTCGTTATGGCAGCCCTGGCAAACAAATACAAGGATCATATAGTGTGGAAAGAGTAGAGCTGGCTTTATGTTAAAAATGCAAAAATAGGAGAAGTTTGTCTTGGGTCCTCTTTTGCCTTTTTCCCCATGTCTCTCCTCCCACTGTTTTCTTGCCACTCTGGGTTCCCATTGTGACCCTCCTCTTTAATGTGAGGGGTTAGGATAGATCTTTTCTTTTCTTTTTTTTTTTTTTTGGACAGAGTCTCTCTCTCTGTTGCCCAGGCTGGAGTGCAGTAGCATGATCTCAGCTCACTGCAACCTCCACTTCCCAGGTTCCTGCAATTCTCCTGCCTCAGCCTCCCAGTAGCTGGGACTACAGATGCACACCACCACACCCGGCTAATTTTTGTATTTTTAGTAGAGATGGAGTTTCACCACGTTGGCCAGGCTGGTCTTGAGCTCCTGACCTCAAGTGATCCATCCATCTTGGCCTCCCAAAGTGCTGGGATTACAGGCGTGAACCACCGCTCCTGGCAGGATAGATCTTGATTCTCTTCAAGGCACCAGATCCACCAAGGTGTTGCCTGTTCCTTCTGCACCAGAGAAAGTTAGGATATATATAATATAAATGGCTTTGATGACATGCACTAACGTGTGAGTGATCAATGCCCCTTAATTCCCTAAATAGGAGCTACATGAAGGCATGGACTTTGGCAACCAGTGTGTTCTCAGAGCCCAGAATAAATAGTCAGTCAAGTAATATTAATTACTTCACTTCAGTTAATATTACTGAGTGAATATCCTGTTTTAAAAGCCAGAGCTAAGCCCAAATGAATCTCTTTTGGTAGGAATTGTTGGCAGTATAAGCAAGTAGAGTGAAATGTCTCCAGCACTTGGAAACGTGCTCTCTTTTTATGGGTGGGATGGCAGGGGAGAAGTAACAGCAGAACCTCGAGCTCCTGCTCCCAGAATCAGCCTGTTGTACTTTTTAAAACTTCCTCTCTGTTTCCAATTCTGCATTAACAGATTCTTAAAATCTCCTCATTGCTTTAGTTTATAAGGGCTCCCCTGGTATTGCAAAGCCTAGGTCTCAGCTTTAGAGAGGAGAGGGGAGGCCATGGGGTGATCGAGGAAGAGCTGGTGGCCTGTGCATCTGGCTGATTAGTAAGTTCAGGGTGACCTCTGTAACTTATTTTTACCTCACACATGTGTGTGCAGTACTTGAAGTGGATGAGTGAACTTTGGGAAGGGGAACAACTAAATTTGGAATGCTTCTATAAGTGGCGCTTCCAGACAGAAATCATGGCTGTGACGGTAGGCATGTCATTAGGGAGTGACAGCAGGCTCTCTGCATGCCTCTTGTCCCTGCTGCATATTCCAGTCCTCCCCTCCACTTGCAGAATCCTTTTTGGTCAACCATTTAAAAGATGGGGGTGAAAGGGCACGTAAAATAGGAGGTAAATTAAAGATGTGTTTATTGAATATATCTATTGAATAAACTCTTATAAACACTTACTATGTTCCTGGCACTGTTACAGGTGCTTCACACTTATTCATCCATTCATAATCTTACTCATAATCCTGTGAGAAAACCCTGGCCAGAGAGTTTTTTGCACCAGGTCACATACAGTGAGAACATAGTAAAGTGGGTATTCACACCCAGGGAGTGTGGTTCCAGAGTAGTTTGTGGAGGGGAATTCTTGGTTTGGGAGAGGTATGTTGGATATAAATGAGGCTCAATTTGGGTAGGAATTGAGTAAAATAGCTTATCATATTGAATGGACCTCAAGTTCATCCTGTTTTATTACAGTCATCGTTCCTTGTCCACTGTAGTGTAGCATTGTAGTCACCTTAGAGGGGGCTGGATTTCTTGAGGATCTAGAAAAGGAAATTTTTTCTGGAGGCCACAGGGGAAAGAGGCAGCCTGAGAAGGAAACTGGTGTTGAATGGGGAAGACAGGGTTTGTTTAGTGACATATTTAGAAGTTGACTTTCTCTTATGTTCTTGAACAAATGAAGATGATAATATCCATCCTAATTTCAAGGTTGTAGTAAGATAAAATAAAGTAAAAGAAATAGAGCCTAGAACTTAAAATTGGAAAGACTGCAGGTCAGCAAATACAGTAGCTTTCACTTACTGTTATGTGAAAGGAATCAGACATAGTCACTCTGTTCCAAGTAAAAATGACCTGGTTGACCTCTCCCCTCTGCATCTGCACTTTCCCATTCTTGAGGGTACTCCAAGGATTCTTCAGGGCACAGTTTAAAACCTTAGTTAGAAAACCACTTCTCTGAGTCAACTTCTGTTGTGAATATGAGGAAATTCAGGCCAAGAAACAGTCAGTGGCTTTCCTGCAGTTTCTCCACTATTTTTCCACTTTCTGAGGGCTGTGTCCTCACTGGAGAAACCATCTCTCTCTGGGAAAACACTGAAAAGTTAGAAGTTCATATCAGAGTGAGCTCTTTTGCTTTAATAATACCGATAATTTATTGAATACTTACAAATACTTCCAGGCAGGGACAGCTTCATAAGTGTGTGACCCATGCAGCGGCACAGGCCTTACTCTCAGAAGGGCCCTGCCTTTGTTTTTATTCTCTGTCATGATCTTGACATTCTCAGGAGCTTTTGAACAAGGCACTCTGTGCTTTTTTCACTGGGCCCCACAAAATTATGTGGCAGATCCTGGCTCTTGGTGTTTTACATATGTGTGTGTGCGTGTGTGTATTATATATATATAGCTTACAAACATCTTTGAGGTATGGATATTATTATCCCTATTTTACAATCAAGGACTATGAGGCTAAGGCAATTTCCTGGAGAGCACACGTGTTGTGAAGGGGCAGAATGGGAACTTTTGTTGAGAAATCTTGGCCTCAAAGCCCACTGTCTTTCCACCTTATGCTAGTGCAAGTCTAAAGTAAAAGTGTACAGGGGAAGGGAAAAGAAGCTAATGGTAAATCTTTGTTTTGTGGGGTGGGATGGTACGGAAACATAGGGGTTGCTGAAGGGCTTGGCTTCTGGCAACCATTTAACATGTATACACACTCCTTAATTTTTAAAGATGAATAACTCGATTTTTTTTTTAAAGACAGCTTGGCATAAGACTAATTTATAAGGACCTTACTCCACAGATCTGGGGACTGACCCAACAAGTGTGATTCTGTATTATTCATAAAAGGAAAGGCTAAGAAAAATTTGTGAAGGGACAAGTTTTAGTTTAGGCCATGAATTGGTGGCAATCTTCGGATTAGAACATCTTTGTGCTTGCTTTTGCTTCAACATTTAGCTCATGTTTTTCTTTATTTTTTTCACATATAGGCATGAGACAACATAGTGGTTTTGGAATTGTTTTGATGATAAAACTTGTAGCAGTCAAAAATGCAACTACTTGGTATTCCTGTATTCACATCAACAAAAACCAAAACTTTGTGTTTGGTTTTCTTCTCCCACCTGCATTTTCCCCATTTTTTCAAAGTGAGAGTATATTTTTTTTTAACATTTTTCATCCAAAGCATTTGGTAGTGAATTTTTTTTATTAGTTACCTATGGCAGAAAATAGGAATTTTCTCTCTAGAGAAAGTTCTCAAGGAACTGAGAATTTCCAGGCCTGATATTCTTGGACAATATTATGGCCCAATTTCTAATAACATATTATATTTTAGAGTGCTTTTAGCCTGTAATGTGCTTTCATATTTGTTGTAGAAATATGTATAAGATGGCAGAATGAGGAGAAGAAATAATTTTGACCTGACATTCTGGCAGAGCATGAAGAGCACTAAATGAGGGTTCTATAACAAGAGCAGAGCAAGTAAATCCATCGAGGCAGAGTGTTGACAGTCACGGAGTGCAGGTTTTCATTCCGCTCATGTCCATTTGTTCACTACATTTATTCAGCAAATAGTCTTTGAAACTCTCAAAATAACAAATAAAAGCCATTCCCCCTTAATACCTCCATATTATACTGAAGAGGCCCTACCAAGATGTACAATTACAGATTTATATCAATACCATTTTCTCATTTGATTGGTGCACTTCCAAAATGTTCTAACCAATTGTACTTTGATCACGGTTGAATATGGTGATTTTTTTTTTAAAGGAAACAAAAGGACAAGAAAAACTGGAACAAGTTTCCTTGTGTCTAAACTGTTGAACATGTTTTCTTAGAGATTTCTCAGAAAAGGAACCATTTGAAAGGACCACCAGAAGTATTTCTACAGAAGAGCGAACAGAAAACATCCCCATTTCTAATCCTCACCTAAGTCCTTGAAAACTCAATTAGTGAAGTTCATGCCCAGAATCTGTCAGACAGGTTGTAACCGGAGAGCACTAATGGCTCAATTCTTTAGTTATCAAAATGTCACTTCATATTAAATGAATGAACTCTAAGTACCCATATGCTAATTGGATTTATTCTTTACGTGTTGGCTGTGATCATTATCACACTGGGTATGAACTTTACTGAATGACTCCACAAATTCCCCTTAATTTTCCAAGTTAAGATGACCCTGGCGACCATCTTTCCCAGGGGTATTTCAACTTTTAACTACATAGTGTATTTAATAGGAACTGAAAATTGAAGAAAACATGAGAAGTTGAAGAATTTGTGCAAGCCAAATACATAGTGAGGGCTACTATAAAGATTTTATTACCTTGAGATTGAAGCTATCACATTACTATGGGTTTCTCTCTGTCAGATATACCTAAATTTGTTGCACTGACCCCTGCTTCAGATCTGAGGGAAGAAGAAAGAAGGTAAAATACCTTCATCTAGAGTAGAGATGAGAGGTTGAACATTGAGCAACTCTCCTATTCTTTAAACCAAATGAAAACACCTCTAGATTTGTATCTTATAGATAACAAAATGCTTTTGGAAATGGCATGGGGTGTATATGGCTTCCCCTTCCACATCTGGAGTATATCTGTATCCACCTCTGCTCATTCTGGAGCATGAAAAGAGGCAGAGGAAACAGCTCATTGCTTTCTAGTAAACTGCTTTCTCTGCCTTTCCCACTATGACACAGAAAGACAAGTAAGAGCATCTTGGCCTCTGGAAGTGGTTTCAGGGGAACTCTGAGGAAATCCTTAGAACCCAGCCTCAACACCATGAAAGGACTGGTATTTAGACTTTTAATATTATCTTCAGTAGCCACTAACTGGTGGATAAACTCATGGTATTGGAAGAAGACATTTCTTAAACAATTTTAATTGTTAAATAAAGCATTTGACCTTCTTAGTATTTCCTTTTTCAATTTTAAAACATACCTGGAATCTCAAGAACTGGAAATGGTTTAGTTTTCTCTTGCCCTCTGAGAGGTCACCCTGGACAGGTGTCTTTCTGGATCTTCATGTGTAGCTCACAACTGTTCCTCACAGTTTTCTTCCTCCTCAGAGGTGGCGTGTGGTGGAGGTAGGGATCTGGGGAGAGAATAGAGAGGTGAGCCTAGCAGGGATGTGCATTTATGAAGGGTAATGTATTATAGTTTGCTATGGTTTGAATGCTTGTGTCCCTCCAGAATTCAGATGTTGAAATCCTAACTCCCAAGGTAACGGTATTAGAAAATAGGGTCTATGGGATGTGATTAGATGATGAGGGAAGAGCCCTCATGATTGGGGTTAGTGCCTATATGAAAGAGAGCTCAGAGACCCAGCCAGCCCCTTTCACCATGTGATGACACAGTGAAAAGTCATTGTCTATGAGAAAGTGGGCCGTCACTAGACACTGAACCAGCTGGCGCTTTGATCTGGGACTTCCAGACTCCAGAACTACGAGAAATAAATTTCTATTGTTTATAAGCTACCCAATGTAAAATATTTTGTTATAGCGGCCTAAATGGACTAAGACACAGTTCTTTATCTTAGCTTTGCAAATCAGTAGTGCTGGTGGAACTAGGCTCTATGTCCAGTTGTGCCAGATAGCAGCAACTTCCTGCACTCAGTGTGTATTGGGACCAGTAGAATGCAACATGCACTTGTAAAAAGTAGCCTCCTGCATGCTTACAGCTCACTTAGCTCAGGGCTTAGCTAGTACCTCCTGCATCACTACGAAACTGTGACTGTGTTTTATTTAATATTTGACTACAACTTCTTCCAGGAATGTTTGTGGCATAACTTTGGCACTCAACACAAGGCAAAAATAAGATGTTTAGAAAATAAATCTGAACAGGAACTTCTTGAGGTACTGCTGCTAATTTCACATGAACCAAGTTACCGCCAGATTCACTACAGTTCCTTTGGCAATTATAATGTTAACATGTTTGCTCCATAATATGCAAACAATTTAAAAATACTTAATATAAATCTATCAAAGGGCCTGAGATAGTAAGAAGTTAGAAAACACAACCTTGGCAGATAGGTGGGGAAGAGGGAGATCTGATGCCACCCACTAAGATTTTTCTTCCTTTGAACTACTGGGGCACATACACTGATCTTATCTGTATACAACTTAGACCATTGTCTTATTCATTTGAATAAATAGGTCTGATCTCGCTAGCAAGATTAAATGGTTCACCATATGTACTTTTTCACTTGCTTTCGTGTTGCCTGTTAATTAATTCATTTAAAGGAGAAAAGTAGGTATAAATTTGTTTATTCATTCAGTCAATTCAGCAGAAATTTATTGCAGAGCTGGTATGTTTTCCATGCCAGGTGTTGGTGGTATGGAAATGAGACATGAAATGCTTGTCTTCAAAGAACTTACAGTCATCTTAGAAGAACTTCCAACTGAATGGGGGAGAAGGCAGATACTTAACAGATACTTAAGAGCCCTATTCTAGAATTGTACCCTTATTCTGTATTTCAGGTCCTGCAACACTTTTCTATTAAGATTTTAGAATGTTTTATATTGTTATGATAGTTTTATAATAAAATTGAACTAATCCTGACTCTCAGACAAGGTGTTCAGCCTAACCTTGCTTTGTAAACTTGCTTCCTCCATTGATGTTTTTTTCTGATTTAGATTGATCATATTCATTAGTAGTTTGGTTTCCTTTCCAGGGTTTTCCTTCCTTTAGTTCCAAATTGCTTAGAAAGCCTGCTGTTCTCCCAATTTCTCCTCCTGGCATCAGCTGGCTCCCTGTGGATATGCCCACCAGTCTGAAAGAGTGCTTACCTTTGTTCTGAAGGCAGAATTTAGGCTTGGCTTGGCAGAGTCCTCTGAAGAGTAAATGTTTAATGGGAATACTTGCCTTCCACATCTGCTCTGGACTGTTGATTTTACCTGACATATTTCTATATGGTTATATATTGTCCATCCACAATCCTCATTTTGAAGGAGATTAAGAGGGATGGAGTGGTTGACAGGCATCACGAAGTTCTAGAAATTTGGCTATTCAAAGCACTCTAGATGTGCTTTTCTGTTTATTTTTTTCTCTCTCAATATAACTAACGGCACAATGAAAGGAGAGATACTCATATCCTAAACCATGAGCTCTTTATTTGCTCCTCTCAAAGGGCCAGGGGAGGATATGAGGAAAGATAACAGGAGGGAGACTCCTTGGTACTTATAAAGACCGATACAAATTCTCTTTTGCATGTGTTTGACAAGAGATGGGGGAGAGGATGTGTGTTCCTCACCATCGTTTTTGAACATATTAGTCTTAACATCACAGGGGAAATGTACAACTGTTGAAAATAGGATAAAATAACAAATGTGACAATATATAATCTCAGTGAATAAATTGTGAAATGTAAGATGAGGTTCTGTCTGTTTTGCAACAATGTAAAAGTCATGAATAGTTCACTGAGACAGAAAGGAAAAACGTAGAAAATAAAAGGAGAATAAAACACATAGGAGAATAATATGAGAAAAGCAGGCTTACTGCAGCCATATTACACACTTCTGATGACATTGCTTTCAAGAGGTAGGCAAAGATCCCAAATTAGAAAAACTTAAGAATGTATGTTTTAAAAAATCCAGAAAAAAGCAATTTTTGGAATCTTTGACATGCCAGTTTTGTACTGTATTGACAATTTCTTTGATAATCTCCTTCACCTTAGGGAATGTGTTGCCCTTTTTTTCTGTATTTTTCATGTCATGAATCTAAATTTTAGATAAGAATTCTCCAAAGGAGAAAGGAAAAATGTCTAATTGCATGTGGTTAGCATATTTTTGTGCTTGATAAAAAGTAATAACATTATTTTACCATAAGGTATAGAAAAGTCATGTCAAAAGCTAGCTGAAAAAAATGAACAAATCAAGAAATACATATTGGGAACCTGGCTTTTTAAAAGACTCACCAATCACTTCACACACATATTTACATTTAGACTTAACCTCTGCAATCTGTAGATCTGGAGATTCATGGGTCTGTGATTTATTTTATTATTATTTTTTATCTTGGTAGTTTGTGAGCTTTTCTGTTAGGTGACTTTTTTTTCTGATAACTTTTTTTGAGGTCCCTGGCTTGTGAATGGGCTTTAAAACATTAACGTGCAACACAAACTATTAATGCAAATCATTAATATTTTGAACTCCAGAAATGGCTTGTGAAACACTCTTGAAAGATTAGTACTATGTAAGTAGTACTTGTTCTTGCCAAACAGATTTTGTACATGGCTACTTATTTCTTAGTTAATGCAGTTATGAAATGGCCAAACCAAAACAATCAAATGTCTATGCTTCATAGATATATTTTTCTTTTAATACATTTATTATATTTCTAACAGTGTCTGACAAAGCTATGTCAGCAAGTTAAGGTCGGGCATTTTATTTTTTAAAATTTTTACTTATTTATTATTTATTTATTCATTTTTTTTATTATACTTTAAGTTTTAGGGTACATGTGCACAATGTGCAGGTTTGTTTCATATGTATATGTGTGCCATATTGGTGTGCTGCACCCATTAACTCGTCATTTAACATTAGGTATATCTTCTAATGCTATCCCTCCCCCCTCCCTCCACCCCACAACAGGCCCCAGTGTGTGATGTTCCCCTTCCTATGTCCATGTGTTCTCATTGTTCAATTCCCACCTATGAGTGAGAACATGCGGTGTTTGGTTTTTCGTCCTTGCGATAGTTTGCTGAGAATGATGGTTTCCAGCTTCATCCATGTCCCTACAAAGGACATGAACTCATCATTTTTTATGGCTGCATAGTATTCCATGGTGTATATATTCCACATTTTCTTAATCCAGTCTATCATTGTTGGACATTTGGGTTAGTTCCATGTCTTTGCTATTGTGAATAGTGCCACAATAAACATACGTGTGCATGTGTCTTTATAGCAGCATGATTTATAATCCTTTGGGTATGTAACCAGTAATGGGATTGCTGGGTCAAATGGTATTTCTAGTTCTAGATCCCTGAGGAATCGTCACACTGACTTCCACAATGGTTGAACTAGTTTACAGTCCCACCAACAGTGTAAAAGTGTTCCTATTTCTCCGCATCCTCTCCAGCACCTGTTGTTTCCTGACTTTGTAATGATCGCCATTCTAACTGGTGTAAGATGGTATCTCATTGTGGTTTTGATTTGCATTTCTTTGATGGCCAGTGATGATGAGCATTTTTTCATGTGTCTTTTGGCTCCATAAATGTCTTCTTTTGAGAAGTGTCTGTTCATATCCTTTGCCCACTTGTTGATGGGGTTGTTTGTTTTTTTCTTGTAAATTTGTTTGAGTTCATTGTAGATTCTGGATATTAGCCCTTTATCAGATGAGTAGATTGCAAAAATTTTCTCCCGTTCTGTAGGTTGCCGGGTCACTCTGATGGTAGTTTCTTTTGCTGTGCAGAAGTTCTTTAGTTCAATGAGATCCTATTTGTCAATTTTGTCTTTTGTTGCCATTGCTTTTGGTGTATTAGACATGAAGTCCTTGCCCATGCCTATGTCCTGAATGGTATTGCCTAGGTTTTCTTCTAGGATTTTTATGGTTTTAGGTCTAACACGTAAGTCTTTAATCTATCTTGAATTAATTTTTGTATAAGGTGTAAGGAAGGGATCCAGTTTCAGCTTTCTATATATGGCTAGCCAGTTTTCCCAGCACCATTTATTAAATAGGGAATCCTTTCCCCATGGCTTGTTTTTCTCAGGTTTGTCAAAGATCAGATAGTTGTAGGTATGCGGCATTACTTCTGAGGGCTCTGTTCTGTTCCATTGGTCTATATATCTGTTTGGGTACCAGTAGCATGCTGTTTTGGTTACTGTAGCCTTGTAGTATAGTTTGAAGTCAGGTAGCGTGATGCCTCCAGCTTTGTTCTTTTGGCTTAGGATTGACTTGGCAATGCAGGCTCTTTTTTTGGTTCCATATGAACTTTAAAGTAGTTTTTTCCAATTCTGTGAAGAAAGTCATTGGTAGTTTGATGGGGATGGCATTGAATCTATAAATTACCTTGGGCAGTATGGCCATTTTCATGATATTGATTCTTCCTGCTCATGAGCATGGAATGTTCTTCCATTTCTTTGTATCCTCTTTTATTTCATTGAGCAGTGGTTTGTAGTTCTCCTTGAAGAGGTCCTTCACTTCCCTTGTAAGTTGGATTCCTAGGTATTTTATTCTCTCTGAAGCAATTGTGAATGGGAGTTCACTCATGATTTGGCTCTCTGTTTGTCTGTTATTGGTGTATAAGAATGCTTGTGATTTTTGCACATTGATTTTGTATCCTAAGACTTTGCTGAAGTTGCCTGTCAGCTTAAGGAGATTTTGGTCTGAGACAATGGGGTTTTCTAGATATACAGTCATGTCATCTGCAAACAGGGACAATGTGACTTCCTCTTTTCCTAATTGAAAAATCCCTTATTTCCTTCTCCTGCCTGATTGCCCTGGCCAGAAATTCCAACACTATGTTGAATAGGAGTGGTGAGAGAGGGCATTCCTGTCTTGTGCCAGTTTTCAAAGGGAATGCTTCCAGTTTTTGCCCATTCAGTGTGATATTGGCTGTGGGTTTGTCATAGATGGCTCTTATTATTTTGAGATACGTCCCATCAATACCTAATTTATTGAGAGTTTTTAGCATGAAGTGTTGTTGAATTTTGTCAAAGGCCTTTTCTGCACTATTGAGATAATCATGTGGTTTTTGTCTTTGGTTCTGTTTATATGCTGGATTACGTTTATTGATTTTCGTATGTTGAACCAGCCTTGCATCCCAGGGATGAAGCCCACTTGATCATGGTGGATACGCTTTTTGATGTGCTGCTGGATTCGGTTTGCCAGTATTTTATTGAGGATTTTTGCATCCATGTTCGTCACGGATATTGGTCTGAAATTCTATTTTTTTGTTGTGTCTCTGCCAGGCTTTGGTATCAGGATGATGCTGGCCTCATAAAATGATTTAGGGAGGATTTCCTCTTTTTCTATTGATTGGAATAGTTTCAGAAGGAATGATACCAGCTCCTCCTTGTACCTCTGGTAGAATTCGGCTGTGAATCCATCTGGTCCTGGACTTTTTTTGGTTGGTAAGCTATTAATTATTGCCTCAATTTCAGAGCCTGTTATTGATCTATTCAGAGATTCAACTTCTTCCTGGTTTAGTCTTGGGAGGGTGTATGTTTCGAGGAATTTATCCATTTCTTCTAGATTTTCTAGTTTATTTGTGTAGAGGTGTTTATAGTATTCTCTGATGGTAGTTTGTATTTCTGTGGGATAGGTGGTGATATCCACTTTTTCATTTTTTATTGCATCTATTTGATTATTCTCTCTTTTCTTCTTTATTAGTCTTGCTACTGGTCTATCAATTTTGTTGATCTTTTCAAAAAATCAGCTCCTGGATTCATTGATTTTTTGAAGTTTTTTTTGTGTGTCTATTTCCTTCAGTTCTTCTCTGATCTTATTTTTTGCCTTCTGCTAGCTTTTGAGTGTATTTTCTCTTGCTTCTCTAGTTGTTTTAATTGTGATGTTAGGTTGTCAATTTTAGATCTTTCCTGCTTTCTCTTGTGGACATTTAGTGCTATAAATTTCCCTCTACACACTGCTTTGAATGTGTCCCAGAGATTCTGGTATGTTGTGTCTTTTTTCTCATTGGTTTCAAAGAACATCTTTATTTCTGCCTTCATTTCATTATGTACCCAGTAGTCATTTAGGAGCAGGTTATTCATTTTCCATGTAGTTGAGCAGTTTTGAGTGAGTGTCTTAATCCTGAGTTCTAGTTTGATTGCACTGTGGTCTGAGAGACAGTTCGTTATAATTTCTGTTCTTTTACATTTGCCAAGGAGTGCTTTACTTCCAACTATGTGGTCAATTTTGGAATAGGTGTGGTGTGGTGCTGAAAAGAATGTATATTCTGTTGATTTGGGGTGGAGAGTTCTGCAGATGTCTATTAGGTCGCCTTGGCGCAGAGCTGAGTTTAATTCCTGGATATCCTTGTTAACTTTCTGTCTCGTTGATCTGTCTAATGTTGACAGTGGGGTGTTAAAGTTTCCCATTATTATTGTGTGGGAGTCTAAGTCTCTTTGTAGGTCTCTAAGGACTTGCTTTATGAATCTGGGTGCTCCTGTATTGGGTTCATATATATTTAGGATAATTAGCTCTTCTTGTTTAATTGATCCCTTTACCATTATGTAATGGCCTTCTGTGTCTCCTTTGATCTTTCTTGGTTTAAGGTCTGTTTTATCAGAGACTAGGATTGCAATCCCTGCCTTTTTTTGTTTTCCATTTGCTTGGTAGATCTTCCTCCATCCTTTTATTTTGAGCCTATGTGTGTCTCTGCACGTGAGATGGGTCACCTGAATACAGCACACTGATTGGTCTTGACTCTTTATCCCATTTACCAGTCTGTGTCTTTTAATTGGAGCACTTAGCCCATTTACATTTAAGGTTAATTTTGTTATGTGTGAATTTGATCCTGTCATTATGATGTTAGCTGGTTATTTTGCTTGTTAGTTGATGCAGTTTCTTCCTAGCCTTGACGATCTTTACAATTTGGCATGTTTTTGCAGTGGGTCTTACCAGTTGTTCCTTTCCATGTTTAGTGCTTCCTTCAGGAGTTCTTTTAGGGCAGGCCTGGTGGCGACAAAATCTCTCAGCATTTGTTTGTCTGTAAAGGATTTTATTTCTCCTTCACTTATGAAGCTTAGTTTGTCTGGATATGAAATTCTGGGTTGAAAATTCTTGTCTTTAAAGAATGTTGAATATTGGCCCCCACTCTCTTCTGGCTTGTAGAGTTTCTGCCAAGAGATCAGCTGTTGGTCTGATGGGCTTCCCTTTGTGGGTAACCTGACCTTTCTCTCTGGCTGCCCTTAACATTTTTTCCTTCATTTCAACTTTGGTGAATCGGACAATTATGTGTCTTGGAGTTGCTCTTCTCGAGGAATATCTTTGTGGCGTTCTGTATATTTCCTACATTTGAATGTTGGCCTGCCTTGCTAGATTGGGTAAGTTCTCTTGGATAATATCCTGCAGAGTGTTTTCCAACTTGGTTCCATTCTCCCTGTCACTTTCAGGTACACCAATCAGACGTAGATTTGGTTTTTTCACATAGTCCCTTATTTCTTGGAGGCTTTGTTCATTTCTTTTTATTCTTTTTTCTCTAAACTTCTCTTCTCGCTTCATTTCATTCATTTGATCTTCCGTCACTGATACCCTTTCTTCTAGTTGATCGAATCAGCTACTGAGGCTTGCATTCATCACGTAGTTCTCGTGCCATGGTTTTCAGCTCCATCAGGTCTTTTAAGGACTTCTCTGCATTGGTTATTCTAGTTAGCCATTCATCTAATTTTTTTTTCAAGGTTTTTAACTTCTTTGCCATGGGTTCGAACTTCCTCCTTTAGCTCGGAGTAGTTTGATCGTCTGAAGCCTTCTTCTCTCAGCTCATCAAAGTCATTCTCCATCCAGCTTTGTTCCATTGCTGGTGAAGAGCTGCATTCCTTTGGTGGAGGAGAGGTTGTCTGATTTTTAGAGTTTCCAGTTTTTCTGCTCTGTTTTTTCCCCATCTTTGTGGTTTTATCTACCTTTGGTCTTTGATGATGGTGACGAACAAATGGGGTTTTGGTGTGGATGTCCTTTCTGTTTGTTAGTTTTCCTTCTAACAGTCAGGACCCTCAGCTGCAGGTCTGTTGGATTTTGCTGGAGGTCCACTCCAGACCCTGTTTGCCTGGGTATCAGCAGCGGAGGCTGCAGAACAGCAGATATTGGTGAACAGCAAATGTTGCTGCCTGATCATTGCTCTGGAAGTTTTGTGTCAGAGGAGTACCCGGCCATGTGAAGTGTCAGTCTGCCCCTACTCGGGGGTGCCTCCCAGTTAGGCTACTCAGGGGTCAGGGACCCACTTGAGGAGGCAGTCTGTCCATTCACAGATGTCCAGCTGCATGCTGGGAGAACCACTACTCTCCTCAATGCTGTCAGACAGGGACATTTAAGTCTGCAGAGGTTTCTGCTGCCTTTTGTTTGGCTTTTGGCTATGCCCTGCCCCCAGTGGTGGAGTCTACAGAGGCAGGCAGGCCTCCTTGAGCTGCAGTTCGAGCTTCCCGGCTGCTTTGTTTACCTACTCAAGCCTTGGCAATGGTGGGCACCCCTCCCCCAGCCTCACTGCCGCCTTGCAGTTTGATCTCAGACTGCTGTGCTAGCAATGAGCGAGGCTCTGTGGGCATAGGACCCTCAGATCCAGGCCCAGGATACAATCTCCTGGTGTGCCATTTGCTAAGACCGTTGGAAAAGCACAGTATCAGGGTGGGAGTGACCCGATTTTCCAGGTGCCGTCTGTCAACCCTTTCTTTGACTAGGAAAGGGAATTCCCTGACCCCTTGCCCTTCCCGGGTGAGGCAATGCCTCACCCTCCTTCAGCTTGCACTCGGTGCGCTGCACTCACTGTCCTGCACCCACTCTCCGACACTCCCCAGTGAGATGCACCCAGTACCTCAGTTGGAAATGCAGAAATCACCCGTCTTCTGCATCACTCACGCTGGGAGCTGTAGACTGGAGCTGTTCCTATTCAGCCATCTTGGCTCCACCACCTTATTTATTTTTTATATTGTGTATGTAACTCTTTTATAGAATATGTGAGTTGCAAATATTTTCTCCCAGTATAAACATTATCTTATCATGTTCTTTTAAAAAAAATAATTGTACATATTCATGAGGTACGTAAGGATGTTTTAATACATATAATGTGTAGTGATCAGATCATGGCAATTAGAATATCCATCATCTTAAACATTTATCACTTCTTTGGGTTGGGAACATTGAATATCCTCATTCTTCTAGCTATTTGAATTGTATATTATTGCTAACTGCAGTCATCCTACAGTGATAGAGCACGCTAGAGCTTCCTCCTCCCATCTAGCTGTAATTTTGTATCCTTTAACAAATCTCTCCCTATCCCTTCCTTCCCTTACCCTTCCCAAGCCCTAGTATTCTTTGTCCTACTTTTGACTTCTATGAGATAAACTTTATTCCCCCTACATATGAGTGAGAATATGAGGTGTTTCACTTTCTGTTCCTGGCTTATTTCATTTAACATGGTGTCCTCTAGTTCCATCTATTTTTCTGTGAATGACAGGATTTCATTCTTTTTATGGCTGAATATTAATAGTATTCCATGGTCTATAGATATCACATTTTCTTTATCCATTCAGCTGTTGTTGGACACTTAGGTTGATTCCATAGCTTGGCTATTGTGAATAGTGCTGCAAAAAACATGGGGTAATAGTTCCTAATCCTGACTTTACCTTATAGTTTATTAGGGAATTTATCAAAAACTCTGCCATGTAACACAGTTCTGAGGATGCTAATTCAGCGAGATGAGGGAGGATCCTGAGTTTTACTTTTAACAAGTGTCCCAGGTGATTCTGATACTGGTCCATGGACCAGTGTATGGGAAACTCCACTTTGGAGAACATTACTAAACAAGCAAAACCTCTTGACTCACAGCTGGTGTAATTGGGTGGTTCAGATCATGCCTTCTAGAAACCACTAATGTTACTACATGGAGGCAAGGGGAACTCCTCCTCTCCTGTTTTTCCCTGCTTGTCTACTGAAGTGAAACAGAATTGTAAAATATGTCTCTTTGTTTGCTCCTTGTTCTTTTGTCTTAATCAGATCTATGGGGAGAATTTTTTAAAGTTATGAATGGATGTTTCTCATATTGTTCTGAAAACAGTGTTTATTTTGGAATTGGCAGCATGTTTGGTTTCTTTAAAATGCACACTGATTTCTTCTGACCAACATATGCGCCAAGTATCTTGAATTTAAACAAATAGTTTTCCCTGTAAATAACAAAACAACAACAACAAACCTTGTTTATGTGAGTTCAAATAAAGTAACTCCTCCGGAATCATGGCAGCAGGGCAAGAATCATCCTCACCTGTGCCAGCTTATGGGCTTATTCCATATATGGGCTTATCTCTGAGGTTTAACTTAGAGTTGTCCAAGAAATAGCATGTATTCTAAATATGGCTTATTTCTGAGATTATCAAAATACCTTTCATATTTCTCTTGGCTCTAGCAAATCTCTGTCAGCTCTCTATACAGGCATGACAGTCCAGGGGTAAGAAGTTCTAAGGAGGAGAAGCCCCTCTTAGCTCTGACTTGTTCTCCATTGGCGTCTAGACCAGCCAGGCTCTGGAGAAAAAGGGGCCTTGTGTGCAAAACCACAGCCCAGGCCAGTCTTGTTCAAGAGGAGGCCATTTGTTAGTGTGGCTGTCCACAGTAAGGTCAGGATTATTTCAATGAAGGATTAAGCACACTCTTGTGGGTAGCAGACTTTAGGGGTCTATCCAATAATGATTCACTGCCCGTAAATCATAGAGTCTTAGGACACTTAATCCCAATTCCTAGGCTTTCTCTCCCACAGTCTCAACTGAATTAAAATTTTTCTACAAGATTTTAGGTTTGAAACCTAGGTTTGGACCAAATCTGGAGTAGTGATACAGGTGGGAGGGATGGAGTTACAGTAGTTCTGGCACTGGATTGATGGCTTGATGGCTTTGCTACTTCGTGGGAAATTGAAATGTAGCTTCTTAACTCCAACACAAATCAAGGAAGAGATCAAGGCAGAGAGCCAGAGATCTTTAGATAGAATGGTCCTTTGATACTTTAGCACTTTACCTCTCTGGGCTACCAGGTCTCTCTGAGAATGCAGTGGCAGTTCAGAAACCTCTCAGCCAGTCTTACTATCAAATTGGCCTTCTCAGGAACCTGAGTATTCCAGCGGTAAGCCTGATATGACCTTTCTCCTTGAAGCAATAAGCCGTGTATGTACATTTTCCTATCATTTTAAGGATAGGAAGAGGTCTGGTTAAGATTCCTGCTCAATAGCATAGGCTAAAGTGAAACAAGTTTCTTTGAACTATTTGGTCTGGTGCCTGACTGATAGTAGATATTTAATCTTTTCTGGGGTTTAAATTTCTTAAAACAAGCCCCCCACATACTGAGAGTATTCATTGGCACTAAGAGGGACCTCTGTAACCCAGTGGGAACCCTGATTAGGGTGAGGGGTGTTGGCACAGTGCTGGGCTGCATTCCTTCCTTTGATGAGTCCACAGGGCCCTAGTCAACAAGTAATGTAATCAAGCACACTCTGTCTATGTGCCTCCTGGCACGCCCTGGGAAAGCACTTAATATAGTGCAGGAATTAGCCAGCCTCGCCTGGGAGCCAGCTTTGCCTACTATGTAGGCAAGGGATGTTTTATCTGACTCTTTGCTACTCTTCAGATGTATTATATAAACAAATACTTCTTTGGTTATGCTTGAGCTCTATTTTAGACTGGACTGTGTGTGTTTTACAGTAGAACAGCTATGTTGTACCTAAAGCAGTGCAGAAGACTTGGCTGTTTCTTTTTGTCTCATAGCACATAAGGCAAATTTCACACAGAATAGTCATCAATTGGCAGTTGGAATAGGAATAGCTCTTGGATGGTAAATCTTGGGATTCCCAAAGGTAAAGACATTGACATGGCCAGGATACATGTTTGTTTTAGACTACAATCAAGACTCTAGATCCTTAAGGGACAAGAACTGTATCTGTTTATGGCAACTTTTTTTTGTATTATACTTTAAGTTTTGGGTTACATGTGCAGAACATGCAGTTTTGTTACATAGGTATACACGTGCCATGGTGGTTTGCTGCACCCAACCAGTCACCTACATTAGGTATTTCTCCTAATGTTATCTATCCCCTAGCCCCCCATCCCCCACAGGCCCCAGTGTGTGATGTTCCCTTCCCTGTGTCCATGTGTTCTTATTGTTCAACTCCCACTTATGAGTGAGAACATTTGGCGTTTGGTTTTCTGATCTTGTAATAGTTTGCTAAGAATGATGGTTTCCAGCTTCATCCATGTCCCCGCAAAGGACATTAACTCATCCTTTTTTATGGCTGCATAGTATTCCATGGTGTATATGTGCCACATTTTCTCAATCTAGTCTATCACTGATGGACATTTGGATTGGTTCCACATCTTTGCTGTTGTGAATAGTGCTGCAATAAACATACCTGTGCATGTGTCTTTATCATAGACTGATTTATAATCCTTTGGGTATATGCCCCATAATGGGATTGTTGGGTCAAATGGTATTTCTAGTTCTAGATCCTTGAGGAATTGCCACATTGTCTTCCACAATGGTTGAACTAATTTACACTCCCACCAAGAGTGTAAAAGCATTTCTATTTTTCCACAACCTCTCCAGCATCTGTTGTTTCCTGACTTTTTAATGATCGCCATTCTAACTGGTGTGAGATGGTATCTCATTGTGGTTTTGATTTGCATTTTTCTAATGACCAGTGATGATGAGCATTTTTTCATATGTCTGTTGGCTGCATAAATATCTTCTTTTGAGAAGTGTCTGTTCATATCCTTTGCCCATATTTGATGGAGTTGTTTGCTTTTTTCTTGTAAATTTGTTTAAGTTCTTTGTAGTTTTTGGATATTAGCCCTTTGTCAGATGGATAGATTGCAAAAATTTTCTTCCATTCTGTAGGTTGCCTGTTCACTCTGATGGTGGTTTCTTTTGCTGCGAAGAAGCTCTTTAGTTTAATTAGATCCCATTTGTCAATTTTGGCTTTTGTTGCCATTGCTTTTGGTGTTTTAGACATGAAGGCTTTGCCCATGCCTATGTCCCGAATGGTATTGCCCAGGTTTTCTTCTAGGATTTTTATGGTCCTAAGTCTTACGTTTAAGTCTTTGATCCATGTTCAGTGGATTTTTGTATAAGGTGTAAGGAAAGGGTCCAGTTTGAGTTTTCTGCATGTGGCTAGCCAGTTTTCCCAACACCATGTATTAAATAGGGAATCTTTTCCCCATTGCTTTTATGTGTCAGGTTTGTCAAAGATCAGATGGTGGTAGATGTGTGGTGTTATTTCTGAGGCCTCTGTTTGGATCCATTGGTCTATATATCTGTTTTGGTACCAGTACCATGCTGTTTCGGTTACTGTAGCTTTGTAGTATAGTTTGACGTCAGGTAGCACGATGCCTCCAGCTTTGTTCTTCTTGCCCAGGATTGTCATGGCTATGCAGGCTCTTTTTTGGTTCCATATGAAGTTTAAAGTATTTTTTTCCAGTTCTGTGAAGAAAGTCAGTGGTAGCTTGATGGGAATAGCATTGAATACATAAATTATTTTGGGCAGTAAGGCCATTTTCACAATACTGATTCTTCCTATCCATGAGCATGGAATGTTTTTCCATTTGTTTGTGTCCTCTCTTATTTTCTTGAGCAGTGGTTTGTAGTTCTCCTTGAAGAGGTCCTTCACATCCCTTGTAAGTTGGATTCCTAGGTATTTTATTCTCTTAGTAGCAATTGTGAATGGGAGTTCACTCACGATTTGGCTCTCTGTTTGTCTGTTATTTGTGTATAGGAATGCTTGTGATTTTTGCACACTGATTTTGTATTCTGATATTTGCTGAAGCTGCTTATCAGCTTAAGGAGATTTTGGGCTGAGACGATGGGGTTTTTTAAATATACAATCAAGTCATCTGCAAACAGAGACTATTTGACTTCCTCTCTTCCTAATTGAATACCCTTTATTTCTTTCTCTTGCCTGATTGCCCTGGCCAGAACTTCCAATACTATGTTGAATAGGAGTGAGAGAGGGTATCCTTGTCTTGTGCCAGTTTTCAAAGGGAATGCTTCCAGTTTTTGCCCAGTCAGTATGATATTGGCTGTAGGTTTGTCATAAATAGCTCTTATTATGTTGAGATACATTCCATTGATATTAGTTTATTGAGAGTTTTTAGCATGAAAGGCTGTTGAATTTTGTCAAAGGCCTTTTCTGCATCTATTGAGATAATCATGTGGCTTTTGTCATTGGTTCTGTTTATATGATGGATTACGTTTATTGATTTGCATATGTTGAATCAGCCTTGCATCCCAGGGATGAAGCCAACTTGATCGTGGTGGATAAGCTTTTTGATGTGCTGCTGGATTCAGTTTGCCAGTATTTTATTGACAATTTTTGCATTGATATTCATCAGGGATATTGGTCTAAAATTCTCTTTTTTTGTTGTGTCTCTGCCAGGCTTTGGTATCAGGATGATGCTGGCCTCATAAAATGAGTTAGGGAGGATTCTATCTTTTTCTATTGATCAGAATAGTTTCAGAAGGAATGGTACTAGCTCCTTTTTGTACCTTTGGTAGAATTCGGCTGTGAATCCGTCTGGTCCTGCACTTTTTTTTGGTTGGTAGGCTATTAATTATTGCCTCCATTTCAGAGTCTGTTTCTGATCTATGCAGAGATTCAACTTCTTCCTGGTTTAGTCTTGGGAGGGTGTATATGTCCAGGAATTTATCCATTTCTTCTAGATTTTCTAGCTTATTTGCATAGAGGTGTTTATAGTATTCTCTGATGGTAGTTTGTATTTCTGTGGGATCGGTGGTGATATCCCCTTTATCAATTTTTATGTTTCTTTTTTTATTGCATCTATTTGATTCTTCTCACTTTTACTCTTTATTAGTCTTGCTAGTGGTCTATTTATTATGTTGACCTTTTCAGAAAACCAGCCAATGCATTCATTGATTTTTTGAAGGGTTTTTTGTGTCTCTATCTCCTTCAGTTCTGCTCTGATCTTAGTTATTTCTTGTCTTCTGCTAGCTTTTGAATGTGTTTGCTCTTGCTTCTCTAGTTCTTTTAATTGTGATGTTAGTGTGTCAGTTTTAGATCTCTCCTGCTTTCTCTTGTGGGCATTTAATGCTATAAATTTCCCTCTACACACTGCTTTAAATGTGTCCTAGAGATTTTGGTACGTTGTGTCTTTGTTCTCATTGGTTTCAAAGAACATCTTTATTTCTGACTTTATTTGGTTATTTACCCAGTAGTCATTCAGGAGCAGGTTGTTCAATTTCCATGTAATTGTGTGGTTTTGAGTGAGATTCTTAATCCTGAGTTCTAATTTGATTGCACTGTGGTCTGAGAGACAGTTTGTTATAATTTCTGTTCTTTTACATTTGCTGAGGAGTGTTTTACTTCCAATTATCTGGTCAATTTTAGAGTAAGTGCAGTGTGGTGCTGAGAAGAATGTATGTTCTGTTGATTTGGGGTGGAGAGTTCTGTAGATGTCTATTAGGTCAGCTTGGTCCAGAGCTGAGTTCAAGTCCTGGATATCTTTGTTAATTTTCTCTTTCGTTGATCTGTCTTTTTTGTTGATGTTGATGCTATACTTTTCTGTTTGTTAGTTTTCCTTCTGACAGACAGACCCCTCAGCTGCAGGTCTGTTGGAGTTTGCTGGAGGTCCACTCCAGACGCTGTTTTCCTGGGTATCACCAGCGGAAGCTGCAGAACAGCAAATATTTCTGCCTGATCCTTCTTCTGGAAGCTTCGTCCCAGAGGGCACCTGCCTGTTTGAGATGTCTGTCGGCCTCTACTGGGAGATGTCTCCCAGTCAGGCTACACGGTGGTCAGGGACCCACTTGAGGAGGCAATCTGCCCGTTATTGGAGCTTGAATGCCATGCTGGGAAAACCACTGCCCTCTTCAGAGCTGTCAGGCAGGGACGTTTAAGTCTGGAGAAGCTGTCTGCTGCCTTTTGTTCAGATATGCCCTGCCCCCAGAGGTGGAATCTGGAGAGGCAGTAGGCCTTGCTGAGCTGCAGTGGGCTCGACCCAGTTCGAGCTTCCCTGCTGCTTTGTTTACACTGTGAGCATAGAACCGCCTACTCAAGCTTCAGCAATGGCGGACGCCCCTCTGCCTGCCAAGTTCCAGCATCCCAGGTTGATCTCAGACTGCTGCACTAGCAGTGAGCAAGGCTCCGTGAGCATGGGACCCACCGAGCCAGTCACTGGAGGGGATCTCCTGGTCTGCCAGTTGCAAAGACCATGGGCAAAGCACAGTATTTGGGCAGGAGTGTACTGCTCCTCCAGGTACAGTCACTCATGGCTTCCCTTGGCTAGGAAAGGGAAATCCCCTGACCCCTTGCACTTCCTGGGTGAGGCGACACCCCACCCTGCATCGGCTTGCCCTCTGTGGGCTGCACCCACTGTCCAACTAGTCCCAATGAGATGAACCAGGTTCCTCCGTTGGAAATGCAGAAATCACCCATCTTCTGCGTCAATCTTGCTAGGAGCTGTAGACCAGAGCTGTTCCTATGTGGCCATCTTGGAAGCAAACATATAGCAACTGTTTAGCAGAATATTAAGTGTATGGTACAGGAAATTCTTGATATTCTTTGTATTGAAAATTCTTGGTTTTGTCTATGAGTGCTAGACCAGCCCATGCTCCCTTCCTCAAATCTCATTCTAATCTTTTGTTTTATTTTTAATCCAGCATATTGTACAATTTAAGTATTTATATTTTTAATCATATCACATGTCTAATCATAGATCATGTAATAAGTGAGAGGACAAAGGAAGAAAGTGTTATTGATATAGAGTACCATTAACCAACTTTGTGTGTATATGCACCTCTAGAATAGATTTATTTTGTCTTAGTCAGTTTTTGTTCCAATTACAAGCAGATTAGTGGAACCTTGATGTGATAGCCTGAAGATAATGAAGTCACTCAGAATAAGCCCCAACCATTTATTCATTTGTGAATTCAGAAAATATTTATTAAGCCTCTAGTATGTGCCCAGCTTTGTACCAGGCACCAGAATAGAACTTTGATGCTCTTGTTCTTTAGTCTAGTGAACCAGACATATGTAATCCTATGTTCATGGAAACAAGAATCTTAATAATGGAGACATGATTCAAAAAACAATTATTAAAGACAATGGGTAAGGAATGGGTGGGGGTGGGGTGAGCTGGGGAGAGAAAGAGAGGAATGAAGAACATATTGGAGGAACTGGAAGGATTTCAGAATGGCCTGAATGTGGAGTGGGAGGAGCAGGGATGGTAAGACATGAGCCTAAAACAATAATCCTAGGCTTGCTAATGAAGGATTGAAGCCCTTTTAAGGGCTTTGGACTCTATCTCATGGAAATAGGAATTATTGTAGAGTTTTGCTCTGGGGAGAGATGTGATTAGATTTGTGGGTTTATAAAGATGTCAGTGTTCTGGCCATAGCCTGGATAACAGATTGGATGGGACAAGAGTGAATGATAGTGGTGTTAACCAAGAGGTAGCACTGGGGTGGAGAAGAGGAGGGATTTGGGAGATATTTAAGAAGTAAGGTCATTAAGACTTGGTAGATAATTGAAGAGGAATCAAGGATGACTTTGAGGTTCTGGACTTGGGCCAACTGGGTGAATAGTGATACCATTTACAAACAAACAAACAACAACAACAACAACAAAATGGAACACAGGAAGAGGATCATTTAGAGGAAGGATGATGAAGTAAGTTTTATTTATTTATTTATTTTTTAAATTTTATTATTATTATACTTTAAGTTTTAGGGTACATGTGCGCAACGTGCAGGTTTGTTACATATGTATACCTCATGTGCCATGTTGGTGTGCTGCACCCATTAACTCGTCATTTAGCATTAGGTATATCTCCTAATGCAATCCCTTTCCCCTCCCCCCACCCCACAACAGTCCCTGGTGTGTGATGTTCCCTTTCCTGTGTCCCTGTGTTCTCATTGTTCGATTCCCACCTATGAGTGAGAACATGAGGTGTTTGGTTTTTTGTCCTTGAGATAGTTTGCTGAGAATGATGGTTTCCAGTTTCATCCATGTCCCTACAAAGGACATGAACTCATCATTTTTTATGGCTGCATAGTATTCCATGGTGTATATGTGCCACATTTTCTTAATCCAGTCTATCATTGTTGGACATTTGGGATGGTTCCAAGTCTTTGCTATTGTGAATAGTGCCACTATAAACATACGTGTGCATGTGTCTTTATAGCAGCATGATTTATAATCCTTTGGGTATATACCCAGTAATGGGATTGCTGGGTCAAATGGTATTTCTAGTTCTAGATCTCTGAGGAATCGCCACAGTGACTTCCACAATGGTTGAAATAGTTTACAGTCCCACCAACAGTGTAAAAGTGTTCCTATTTCTCCACATCCTCTCCAGCACCTGTTGTTTCCTGACTTTGTAATGATCGCCATTCTAACTGGTGTGAGATGGTATCTCATTGTGGTTTTGGTTTGCATTTCTCTGATAGCCAGTGATGATGAGCATTTTTTCATGAGTTTTTTGGCTGCATAAATGTCTTCTTTTTGAGAAGTGTCTGTTCATATCCTTCGCCCACTTGTTGATGGGGTTGTTTGTTTTTTTCTTGTAAATTTGTTTGAGTTCATTGTAGATTCTGGATATTAGCCCTTTGTCAGATGAGTAGGTGGCAAAAATTTCCTCCCCTTCTGTAGGTTGCCTGTTCACTCTGATGGTAGTTTCTTTTGCTGTGCAGAAGTTCTTTAGTTTAATGAGATCCCATTTGTCAATTTTGTCTTTTGTTGCCATTGCTTTTGGTGTATTAGACATGAAGTCCTTGCCCATGCCTATGTCCTGAATGGTATTGCCTAGGTTTTCTCCTAGGATTTTTATGGTTTTAGGTCTCCTATTTAAGTCTTCAATCCATCTTGAATTAATTTTTGTATAAGGTTTAAGGAAGGGATCCAGTTTCAACTTTCTCCATATGGCTAGCCAGTTTTCCCAGCACCATTTATTAAATAGGGAATCCTTTCCCCATTTCTTGTTTTTCTCAGGTTTGTCAAAGATCAGGTAGTTGTAGATATACGGCATTATTTCTGAGGGCTCTGTTCTATTCCATCGGTCTATATCTCTGTTTTGGTACCAGTAGCATGCTGTTTTGGTTACTGTAGCCTTGTAGTATAGTTTGAAGTCAGGTAGTGTGATGCCTCCAGCTTTGTTCTTTTGGCTTAGGATTGACTTGGTGATGTGGGCTCTTGTTTCGTTCCATATGAACTTTAAAGTAGTTTTTTCCAATTCTGTGAAGAAAGTCATTGGTATGAAGTAAGTTTTTGAAAAGCTGCTTTTGTGGTATCTGTGAGAAAGCCTAGAGAATATGTTGATTAGGCGATTACATTTTGGGGTAAACAGTTGAGGAAAAAGGTCTTAGATGCAGGTACTGAATTGGGTATATTGTGGTAAATCCATGGGCAATACAGAAAGTATTTGAGAAGTGGCCATGGCCCCCCGATATGTGAAATTGAATTAGAGAACTAAGACTTGCACATGCACAGAACAGGGTAGTGGCCATGGCCCCCTGATTTGTGAAACTGAATTAGAGAACTAAGACTTGCACATGCACAGAACAGGATAGCTGAGGGCCAGCTTGAGTGATGCAGTAAAGACTTCCAGAGTCTAGAGAAGGAAAATTCAGAACCCTGAGGCAATCAAGGGTATTTTCAACCAATATGATCCTTATAAAATTGACCTCCTCACCTTCTCCTGCCTGAAACTCTCAGTGGTCCCTCATTGATCTGAGGCTGAGGTCCAAATTCCTTAGCTTGTTTGCCAAGACCCATTCTAATCTAGTTTCTTCCGAACTCTCCAACTCTCCATTTTCTCAGCTCTCACTTCCCACTCTTTTCTCTCTCTAATTTTCCAGTCTGGCAGCTTCTTGTTGTCGCTGCCCCTGGCCCCAATTTGAGGCTGCTTCTTCCTCAGTGTCTGTTGCTACTTGGCTCCTGCACTAGATTGCTGGCCTGCTCATCCATACTGTGTCTGACTGGCAGCTCTGATTGATCTTCAAACAAAACTTTGCCCAGGTTGTTTTCCATACAGTACTTTTCCCCCACCCTTAAAGATAGCATCAATCTCTCCTTGCTCTTCCTCTCTACCTTGTACTTACTTCTGTGACTGCATGTAATGCTGGTTTTTTTGTTTCTGTTTCTGTCATACCTTCCGGTTTTAAGCTCCTTATTAACGGTGATTTTTTAAAAATTATGTACTCAGTATCTGATATAGCGTTTGGCACATACAAAATGCTTAGTAAATTCTGAGCTGGAATGACTACTTTAAACTTCAGGTATAAATATAGGGTAGATTATAGGAATATAGGAACTAACAACTGCATTTGTGTGTGTTTAATGGCTTTAATAGTACTGATCACAAAGTCAGCACCACATACTTATTGCTAGCAATACTGATATTAATTGAGTCTAGTCAGATCAGAACGTGCACACTTTTTAGGCTCCCTTGCTTCCAGAATCAACTTTTTACCCCCATTTTTCTGTCTCAAAAAGTTGAAATTGTGAGAGTTGTAACCACCTTCAAAAGCCGGTTCAACTTAATATTCAATTATTCATTAACCCCATTCATGCATAGTCAGTTATTGAATGTCTACCCCAATCCAGGCACTAAGGATTTGGGGACAGACTTGGCCCTATCCTCATGAAGCTTATAGAGAAACACTCTAAGTTTCTAAGAAAGAGTTATTACAGAGAAAAGGGTAAAGTCATGGAACTAAGAGTTGAAAGGTAAAAAGCAGTCCCAAAGATAAAAACAAATCAGTGTTCTTAGGTCTCCTAGAAATTGCTCTTTATTTAACTATAGCTAAAAAGTCATAACTTGTAGCAGGGAAAGCCCAAATATAAAATTGGAAAAAGAGCAAACTTGAGAAAGAGTTTGCCTGATGCTTTACTGTTAATAGCTATTATTTCCACTAGCCATCAAGCTGTAGCACCAAATAAACCAAGTTCTTGGTTCTGATATTTTCTGACTTCTTTCAGGTATTATTAACACATGAACTAAAAATTATATTTTTTCTTAAGATATGAACATTTTGAAAGATTTGCCACATTCTCATCTGCTTTCATTGTGCCTTGGGGGAAATATTTTTTCAGAGGAAAATAATTCTTCTCAGCATTAAAATTCTGATTCTGAGAGATATATACACACATATGTATATATGCACATATATGTATATTTAATCACATGTGATTTGAGATTTGATATAGAAGTTTAAATTTATAGGAAACCTCTTGTCGACTAGATATATTTGATCCAGGCAGGCACAGATCTACAGTATTAGTCTTTTCCTTTCAGCACAGCTTTCCTTGAGACTCCTCCACCCCATCTAAACTCTTTATTTTTCTTTTTTCCTCCTCCTCTTGATTCTCACCCATAACTATAGAGTTATACTATTTCTTTGGATAGCAAGTGAGGAATGTGTTTGCATCTTTATGATTATAGAGGAATTATGTAGTCCGGTGGGAGGAATAACTATTGTGTTAAAAATGCCTGTGCTAAGTCTTCATAATAAAAGCAGCGTGGGCAGAAGCCAAAACTGCTCCACATTGTTGAAACCTCAATTTGTGCCACTGGGAGAAGAAGATGATATGTTAGTGTTAAGAGGGTGTGTGTCTCTCCGAGTGATTTTACAGGGCTGTAATCTATGGCTTTGCAAAGAACACTGGAGCATTTGAGCATCGTGCCAGGTAGCCCAGTGGTGTTAAGTGACTGGTAGCATAGAATCAAGTGGGAAGAAAAAAGAAATCAGTTATTAATCAATTATTCAGGCATGTATCCTACAAGAATGGGAAAATCTGAAATTATTTTTGCCAGAATTAACTAGAGTTCTAAATCAAGATCTGGGTAATAGCGTCTGCATGGATTTAAGTAGTTGCTGATAAGTAGGTACCTGGGACCATCTCCATGGGGATAGTTTGTTTCATTAAATGAACTCACTAAACAAGCTGTTAAAACCCTTCTTTATTTCAGTATGGTCCCAATCTTAGCCTGTAAATGTCAAAATTCCTTTCTTTTCTCTTACTGTATGTGGTTGAGATCTGTAAGGCTAGTGTCCTGTCAATGCTGATTTGTGTTTTTTGGTGTTTTATTTTTATTTTTTGCCAGGAACCTGGTTCTTGTACAGACCAGGGCCCCCCTGCAGAGGATTTAGAAGTCAGGAAGGGCAGCCAGTACTATTGACTTTTACTTCAGGTTTGGCTAAAAAAATAACCACATTCCTATTTCAATTGAGAATTAGGTTAGTGTTTATACAAGGAATCAGGTCACTGTTTGGTGGTCCATAATATGCCCTTTCTTAAAACAAGAAGCAAAAACAAAACCAAAAAACTATCTCTAGCAATCTAAGCAATAGCACCACATATTCAGAGCTTTCAGTCCAGCAATGCAGTGCTCATCATAAGCCCATAGTGAATAGTTACAAAATGAATGCATGAATGACATCTCAATTTAAATATTACAGAATTGTAAGCACGTTTTTTGACTAAGTCAAGGAGACACACAACTGGAGGAAAAGGAGTGTCAGGAGATGCAAGGGAGAGGAGTAATGGTAGATTCACTCTGGTTGTTCAGGAGACAGGAGGGGATAGATGGAGAGCAGATGCAGAGAGATTTTCCTGGGACAGGAGGAGGAATGTCCTTTTCACTAAGAAAGAACAAAGAAAGGATTGTGGTAGGTTCAGAAGAGTTTGGGTGTTTTTTCACGTGACCCTGAAAAGTTTGTAGAGGGTTTCTGAAGATGGGAAGAGCCACTCAGTGGAGTGGGAGGGTTTCTAGTGTGGTTTGGCTCACCTAGGGGAGATACTGGGGCCTGCATGGAAGGAATGGTTCTGTGTGTTTACATGTTTAGAGAAGCTGTCTGCTGGCCCATGCCACACTTGGTTCTCTCTAGCTCCTCAGTTTCTGACTTCTCAGCCCTCCTTTCATATATAAGTTCAGCCAAACTTGAACCCAGGAGGCGGAAGTTGCAGTGAGCTGAGATCACGCCACTGCACTCCAGCCTGGGCAACAGAGCGAGACTCTGCCTCAAAAAAGAAAAGAAATGCATGCCCAGATTTGGAAGCAATCTAAGTGTCCATCAACAGATGAATGGATACATAAAATTGGTACTTATACAAAGTGGAGTACTAACTATTTGGCCATAAGAATGAGATTCGGTCATTTGCAACAACATGGATGGAACTGGAGGTCATTATGCGGTGTAAAATAATCTAGGCACAGAAAGACAAACATTGCATGTTCTCACTTATTTCTGGGACCTAAAAATCAAATCAAAACAATTGAACTCATGGAGATAGAAAGTAGAGGATGTTTACCAGAGGCTGGGAAGGGTAGTGGGGTGGGAAGGAGGTAGGGAAGGTTAATGAGTACAAAAAGTTAGAATGAATGAATAAGGCCTGGTATTTGTTAGCACAATAGAGTCACTATGGTTTATAATAATTTAATTGTGCATCTTAAAATAACTAAAAAAAAATTAGATTGTGTGTAACATAAAGGATAAATGTTTGAGGGAATGGATACCCCATTTTCCATGCTGTGATTATTACGCATTGCCTGCCTGTATCAAAACATCTCATGTACCCCATAAATATATATACCTACTATATACCCACAAAATTTTTTTAATGCATATTTTCCTAAAAAATATGCCTGTGCAAGATAAACAACGTAAAAAAAATGACGAGGCCAACCTAGGGCTAAAGGTCTGAAGACACATATGTTTCTGTTGTCATCACTGATCAAGTAGTCACTTAATTTTGCTCTTTCTTTTAAAGCACAAAGGAATCACGGGCTTTGAAAGGATCTTTTGGGTCATCACCTAATCCAAACATTTTACTTGACTGTGAATCCTCAGTATATACCTATGGTTTTAAGAAAGGTGAGGGAGCTGAGATGGGCTATGTTTTTTTTTTGTTTTTTTTTTTTTTTTTTGAGATGGACTCTCACGCTGTCGCCCAGGCTGGTGTGCAGTGGCCTGATCTCGGCTCACTGCAAGCTCCACCTCCCGGGTCACACCATTCTCCTGCCTCAGCCTCCCGAGTAGCTGGGACTTCAGGCGCCCGCCACCATGCCTGGCTAATTTTTTTGTATTTTTGTAGAGGTGGGGTTTCGAGACGGACTATTAACAGTAGTATACAAAAACATAAAATGGGTCAGAGAAGGCCAACTCTGCTTCCTCCCACTGTTTTGAGCCTTATCGGGATTTGTGTTCACCTGACACTTCTTCTGCATCTCTTTAAATGTGCCTCAGGACCTCCTCTTGGTGCAGATTTTGGCCGTAGAGGTTTTTTTTCTTCATCTTCTGTCCATTTACTCAAGTTTATTTTCCTGTCACTTGCCTCTTCCTCTCATGTCAATGAGATATCACTGTGGCTTCTAAGTACTGGGCCTGTAATCACATCATTTTTACTTGTAGGATTAGTTTTGGTTTCTGGAAAGTCATTGATCCATTATCTGGCAATGAGAGAAGAAAAGTGGAAAGCCTGAGAAACTCAAAAGAAAATTGCTTTCTCCTGCCTGAATCACTCCTTTCATGATAGATAACCCAAAAAGTGTTTCTGTGAGATGTTTTCTGTGCTGTGGTTTTACCTATGGATTTAAAGCTTCCAGTAACCTGGATCTGTGTGTAATTTATCAATTATAATATCATATTGGTAAATAATAATTTTAATATCCTAGGTATGGTATTAGGTACTATATATGCATTATCTCATTTAATTTTCAAAACAGCCTGATGTAGTAGGTGCTGTTATTTATCCCTACTTTACAAACAAAAAATCTGAGGTTTGAAAGTTAAACTACTTACTGGCAGCCATCTATCCTTAAGTGATGTGGGTAAGATTTGAACCCTCATGCCTGACTAAGCTCAGAAGTCTAACAATAATGTTCTTATTTTATTTTATTTTATTTTATTATTTTTTTAAAATCCGAATCCTGACAGTCTCAAAGGACAATTGCATGCTGGCAGGGTTTAATTGTAGGAAATTGTTATATCATCAGCAATGTGATGGGGCTGACTGTGTATTTGAGATATACAGTAACAAACCATATTACAAAAGAGAGATGAGCCAAAAACTTCCCCCTGCACTTGCAAATTAAAAAGAAATCTTGATTGACCTTGTTGATGCCTTTCTGAAGTAGTATTTATTTCTAAAACTCTTGCCGTCATAGTCAATCTTCCTCTTTCCTTCTTGCATCTTTTCTTTTTTTCCTTTTAATTTTCTCTTTTTCCTGCCTCTGTGTTCCTTCTCCTTTCAGAAAATCTCCCAGTATATCTTCCTAGTAGGAGTTTCAGGTGCATGCATGAATTATTTATTGTTACTGGCCTGTGTTTCTGCAGTGTATTTGTGGAGAACTTTCTCATAGGGGCATCATTTGAAATTATTAATGACAGTTACAAACTGATCTGCAGAGAAAGCATGGAAATACTTGGGCTGTTTCTTGCAAAATTCAGGATATTTATGTAAGCATAAGAGGGATGGAGGAAAGGCATTTCAGGAGACACTCACATTCCTAAATGGGTTCACTCATGTCAGGAGTCTAGGTCATGTGCAATAATTTCATCATGAGTGCTAGAAGAGTTTTTTATTTGGAGTATGCTAAGGATAGAAGTTTCCATTTTGTTTTTCTCCATATTGTCCATTCCAACAAGATAATATCTCAAGTACAGCACTACTGCACATGGTTGGGCAGATTGTACACTGTACAACTCTAGGGGGTGTCATTTACATTTCCACACAACTGTATGTGGAAGTCTGGACTGAGGGTATACCGTCAATTCTCATTATTTGCAATAGTCATGTTCTATAAAGTTGCCATGAACACTGAATTAACAAATACTGAACTGTTGCTCCTAGGGGAAATATAAGTTTAGGATCCTCCTGTGAGCCTCTGATCTCAACATTTCCATCAGCTGATCGATACCTAACTGTGTTTTATGTGTGCTTTTGCTTTAAGACACCTTACTTAATATATATTGTTGATTCACACCTTTGAACTCATGGCTAACAGCACTATAACTCATGGCTGAGTGAAGCATATCTAACACGTGTTTTTTCTGTAAGACATATCACAGCTTTGCCCTTAGGAACAGTAGACAGCACTGCAGCACTGTGTGCATGGGTCATTTTAAGAGTGAAGTCACACAAAAAGCACATTGTGAAAAACAGGGCACTAAATAGACTGTGAAAAGGACACTTGTCTACAGTATGGGAGCTGAAACAGGAGAACAGAGTGTTGCCTTGTTTGACCTCTGCTGGGAATGTGTGCATTTGGGTGACTCAACGATTTTGCTGCTCTGTGCATGCCCATCAATGACCGTGAAAGCATTATAAATATTAATTTGGGGCTTACAAATAAATTGTGGCCACTAGGAGAATTCTCAATTACGGAATCCATGTATAATGAGGATCAACTGTATACTTTTTAAACTAATAACTTGGGGCACGCAAGGGGAGGTATTGGGCTGAGACTGATAATAAGGAAAACAGGATTATAACACTTTAGAGTTGGAAGCAACTTTAGACAGCACGCAGTCTAATCTCTCCAGTTCTTGAATGAGGAAGAGGCTCAAAGAGATTATGGGACATGTCGAAGGCCACACAGTTAATGAATGACAGAGCAGATGTTTGAGCCAGAGTTCAGGAGAACCCAAGTCTTGGACATACCACCCTGATGTCTTGCTCTTCTGTGTGCCATTGGGAGAGTTCCCACAGGACTTCTTAGAGCTGCTGTGCTGACACTGAAGCACAGTGAAGATGATGACACTAAATAGCTCTTCCAGTGTGAGCTTCCCCACCCTATCAGTTTAATTCCTCATGCCAGAAGTACTTTTGGCATACCTACTGTGCGCTAGCACCGTGCTCGGTTTTGGGATACAGGGGTGAATGAGACTTCATGAGAAGTCTTCACAGTGGAGTGGGCACCAGCACACACAGGGCCTGAGGCCACTGACACTGCACCATCTGAAACAAATCCCTCCTCAGCAAGAAAAGCTCTGGAAAGGAAATAGATTTAATGCTACATCTCAAAATCTTGACCTAAGAATCACCCACCTGGGTGTGTTTTTTACTGAACCTAAACAGGGCTGGGCAATACTTACATGGCTTTCATAGTCCTTTGATTCAGTTTTTTCCTTCAGGTAAGGAAAAGATGCAAACCTTATAATAGTCTAATGCCAGCTCCTACATGATCATAGTCAATTGTCCAGAGGCTCTTTATAGACCCTGTTGGTTCCAGGGAATTATTTGAATAATTCTTGTTAAATGTTAAGTAAAGTAACTTCTTTAATCATATATGTATATTTCTGTGTTGGTGTGTGTATATAAATATGTATACATATATATTTTTTCTCTTAGGCATAATGAAGGGAAGAGAATGATTGTATAGCTTTTCTGTTGAAGATTATAGGTTTTTTATTTTTTAAAAAATGCCATCTTAATTATGTTAATAATGTCATAGATTATTCATTTATGAATGATAATAGTGCTCTTTCTCAGAAATGGATGTGATTGACAAGGGAAGGTTCAAGTACTGTCTGGGGAGGCTGGATTGAGCCCCGAAGGGGCCCCACATCTGGTAAGTCATCTTGGCATTGTTGGGTGTCTCTTCACTTACTCTGTGAAGGAGAGATGAATTTGAGCATCTGAATTTGGGGGTGTGTGTGTGGCAATGTGAGTCATGGTTAATAGCATGTGCTTTGGCGTTAGGATGCACTGGGTTCTCAGCCTGTCTCTGTGTCACCTTGGACACATTACTAAGGCTCTCTATGCTTCTGAATTCTTATCTGTTAAATGGGGATGTTAACATGGAGCTTGCCAGATTGCTTTAAGAGTTAATATAGGCAATAGTATGAAATGCTTAGTGCAGTGCCTGGCACATACAGAAGGCCGGATGAATGGTATTTATTGGTAGTAGCAAGTGGGCAATAGGTTCATGTTATTAGTGGTCGGGTGCACCCAGTGTGCACTGGTTTAATCTGAGATGCGAGCTTCCAACTCTGGACTCCCCTACCAGGAGCTTGTCTTTCTTCTGCAGGTGGTTTCAGGCCGAAGGGTGGGTCTGCCTCCAATCCCTTGCCTGCAGAAAGCTTCATATCCAGTGGCATTGGAGGCTCTGGTGCCAAATTGCCCATCACCTAATTTTTGCAGTTGCTCTCATTTTGAGTAGTGATAGTGATCATCTAGTAAACGGTACTTTAGTTCATAGTCCTATTTCACCCAAATGTGGAGCTTAGCTAAGAAAAGTAAGGAAGGCCATAGAGAGCATTTAGGTCCAGGGTGAGAACTCAGTTGTTTCTGGAGGACTAGGCCTAATGCCAATATCTGGTGAGGATGTGGTCAGAAGATCAGGGAAAAGTAACCTAGGGATCAGTGATATTACTGATAAGCCTGGACTTTCATCCAGGATATGTGTAGAGAAATATATCTGGAGGGTTATGCAATTTCTCTTAACTATATATTATTGCTGCTTGTTTTCATAATAGGGACTGCTTTTCCAGCCTTGATAAGAAGATCACAACTATTATATAATAATTCCCTGCCACTTACCATTGTGTGTTCCTGGACAAGTGACTTAATCTCTCTTAGTCTCAGTTCCTGTGACTATAAATGATAGGTACTTCAGTATCTCTCCCCTAGGGTTGTTTGAGAATTAAATGAGATAAATCTGTGCATGAGAACATGAATGCATATGAGATAAGGTGGGCCCCTCACTTAGCACAATGCTTGCCTTCTATCAGAGTAAGCATTTGAGAAATGTTAGCTGACATTATATAAGTTGCTATTATACTGTAGCTTTAATTATTTTTAAAGTTGATCTTCCTTAGTCTTAAATTAGTGAACATTTATTGAATCCTGAAGATCTCTCTAAGTTCTGGCACCTGGGATTAATAAGCACTTCTCTTGCGTGTGTGTACATGTGCTCACAAGCATGTGCAATGCAGATCTGCACACCTGTGTATTTAAATTAGAATGATCCAGCTTACTGAGAGCTCACAACTTTGGGCTCATAGACTTGCCTCATTTGGGAATATCCTATCACATTATTTGGAGGTAAGTGTTCAGCCCCTTCTGAAATAATATGCTGCCTGAACTCAGTCAGGCAGTCACTAATGGTGGGGTAGTATAGCGCCAGCCTTGGGCAGGCTGACAGGCAGCTTTTGACATTATGGGCTGAGGAACAGGACCTTGGGATGTGACAGTATAAGAAGCAAGGATACAGAGGAATAAAGAAACTGGGGCATAGCCAAAAAATGAACCTTAGCAGACTATTGATTGAGCAGGGAAAATTTGATGGGGTATATGATAAAATCATTCTCCAAAGTTTTTCTCCAATGTTATATTTGGGCTTTCCCTCCTACAAATTATGACTTTTTAGCTATTGTTAAGTATAAAACAGCAATTTGCAGGAGACCTAAGAACATTGATTTGTTTTCATCTTTGGGACTCCTTTTTATCTTTCAACTCTTACTTCCACCAGTTTACCCTTTTCTCTCTAATAACTCTTTCTTAGAATCTGAAATACCCCAAATATAGCCAGTACTCCACAGTGGGATACTTCATTAGTGGAAAAGAGTCTGGGTTATAGAATATTGAGAATGTGCTAAGCACTGAATTTTGCATTAGCATAAATAGGATAATTTCTTTAAGATTTAAAAAAAGACTGTGAACAATATTATTAGCATTTGTGTGAAAAAATATAAAACAGAAGGTTGAATTATGCTAAATAGTGCATCAATTCTCCTGCCTCCGTTTAGCTTACCTAGTTGTCAGAAGTTATTACTCAAATTATTTGGGCTACTGGCTGAGACTTGCTATCTAGAGATATTGGTGAACTATATTGTTATAATTGGATTTGACCTTCAGCCCCCTTTAATTCATTTATTTGGTAACTTTTTTTTTTGATTAAGGGAAAAGCCCCAACTTAGCTGAACTTTTTGTGCATTACATTTCCTTTTAAATGTTTCCTTTTTATTATGGGAAATTTCAAACAAATATAAAAGAATAGTGTAATGAACCCCCATGAATTATCATTATCTATCAATTCATGGCCAGTTTATTTAATCTGCACACATACTTTCTTTGAAATAAATCCTAATAATATCACTTCATCAGTAAACATTTTAGTATGTATACATAAATGATAGTGACCTTAAAAATATACCCAAGAGAACATTATTACATCTAACAAATAATTAATCTTTCCTTAATAACCACATATATTTAGTCACATTCAAATTTCTAACTGTCTGTTTTTTTCTTAGTTTGTTTGTAAGGATTGGTTCCATTTTATTTATGTCTAATAAACTTCTTTCTGAAGTTGCACTTTTATTTTAGATCTCTAGTTCAGATGCCCTGAATGTGAACTGGATTAGTTTTGTAGTTCCTCCAGGAACTTGTATGACCATGTGCAAATTATTTCACCTCTGAACCACAGTTTCTTAATTTGTAAAATGATAATGCTGAGCTAGAAGATCTTTAAAATCATCTACAATTGCAAAATCGTGGAACCAACCCAAGTGCCCATCAATCAATGAGTGGATAAAGAAACTGTGGTATATATATATGTATATATATATCATATATATATGTATATATATATCATATATATGTATATATATATCATATATATATGTATATATATATCATATATATATGTATATATGTATATGTATATGATACACATATGTACACATATATCTGTATATACGTATACACATATGTATATACGTATACGTATATACATATGTGTATATGTATCTCATGTATATATATGATGGAATACTACTCAGCCATAAAAAGGAATGAATTAACAGCATTTTCAGTGACCCAAATTTTGTGGTGATATAAACTACTAGCAAAAAAGAGGATATTTTGACATTTTTCTTTTGAGAGAGGAAATGGCTTTTAGAAGAGTCACAAGTCAGAACCAATGATAAAAGGTGGGCGATGGGCTGGGAGATTCTTTCTGACTTTTTTGGAAGACATTCTACTCTCATAGAAGTTGAAATTTGGCTTATTACTTCTTTTTTATTATACTTTAAATTCTAGGGTACATGTGCAGAATGTGCAGGTTTGTTACATAGGTATACATGTGCCATGGTGGTTTGCTGCACCCATCAACCCGTCATCTACATTAGGTATTTCTCCTAATGCTATCTCTCCCCTAGCCCCCAACCCCCTGACAGGTGCCAGTGTGTGATATTCCCCTCCCTGTGTCCATGTGTTCTCATTGTTCAACTTTGGCTTATTACTCCTAGCATACACAAACTATCCTTGTCACCTTTATTTTAACTTAATATGGTCTAGGGATAAATTGAAGTGGGTTATGAAAAGAATGTTTATTTGAGATTTCATTTTAAATACTTGTTAAGTGGGGGAGTTCTCTTCTGACAATGGCAGACTATGTTATTTTGAACCAACTCTCCCACTAAAAACAACTAGAAAATATGGAGAAAATATGAAAAATCTTCTGCTTAAAGGCATAAGAAAGTTATTAAGGTAGTAAGAAATCACAGGATCAAGATCCAGGAGAGGAAAGGTCCAAAAGCAGTGGTTGAGAGGCTCAGAAACTGAGCATAGCTTTTAGTACAATAATGGGGCTGATGGAGGATCATAATGGGGCTAGGTATTATTCAAAAAAGATACTTGCACACTCATGTTTATAGCAGCACAATTCACAATTGCAAAATCGTGGAACCAACCCAAGTGCCCATCAATCAATGAATGGATAAAGAAACTGTGGTATATATATACACGATGGAATACTACACAGCCATAAAAAGGAATGAATTAACAGCATTTTTAGTGACCTGGATGAGATTGGAGACTATTATTCTAAGTGATGTAACTCAGGAATGGAACACCAAACATCATATGTTCTCACTGGTACGTGGGAGCTAAGCTATGAGGATGTAAAGGCCTAAGAATGATACAATGGACTTTGGGGACTGGGGAGAAGCATGGGAGGGGGATGAGGGATAAAAGACTACAAATATGGTGCAGTGTATACTGCTGGGGTGTTGGGTGCACCAAAATCTCACAAATCACCACTAAAGAACTTACTCATATAACCAAATACCACCTGTACCTCAATAACTTGTGGAAAAAAAATGGGACTACGGCTTACTTGGGAGAGGGGCTGGTAAATGCTCTAGACTTTCGTTTGAGAACTTGAAGGGCTGCATCCTATGAGTAAGAGTGAGCAGGAAATAGACTAGCCCCATAGAGACTGAAGCTGAGCTATCAATTAGGTCAATCCAGTTGGATTAAGATAGTTTGGAATTACTGGTGCCCTTCAGCTACCTGCCAGAAGCAAAATTTTTCCTCTCTGGAGGAAAATAGCATCATCCAGAGCCTCTAATTATCTCTGATACCTTTTCATTTAAAATATTCTGTACTCAAGCAGAAATAACCAGGCATATGAGTAGACAAGATGTAACTGAAAACCAAAAGAAGAAATAGGTGATACAAAAAGATCCGTCAGGGTTGCAGATAATGAATGGAGTTATCAGATATAGTCTTTAAAATAACTATGATTAATATGTTCAAGCTCTCAGATGGAGGCTCAGAGATACAGGAAAGGACGAAGAGCAATAAAAAGTGTAAATATGTAGGTAAAGTTAAATGATTGTTGGCTATCCAAAAATAATTCAAAATATATGCAACATTAAAATACACAACAAAAATAGTTCATAATTTGGGAGGCGGTTAAATGGAGGAAAAGTGTTCTATGTTCCATGCATTGTCTAAGAAGTAGTAAAAATATGAATTTAGATTGGATTTATATTAGTCAAAGATGCATGTTTTAATGGCTGGAGTAATAACTAAAAGAATAGTTAAGGAATGTGCAACTAACAAGCAAATAGAGGGGGAAAATAGAATAATAAAAATTAGTGATAAATCCAAAATAAGACAAGAAGGAGAGAAAAAGAAACAAGTATAAAGCAAACAGTAACATAGAATATTTAAACTTGAATACATATTTAATTCCATTACATATAAAATAGTCAAGCTTCCTTTCAAAAGACAAAGTTTATCAGATTGGAAAAACAAACAAAACCTAACTATATGGTGCTTAAAAGAAACATATATTAAAAATAAGTATTCAGAAATGATGAAAATAAAAGGTTGGCAAATGAAATACCATGCAAACACTAATCAGAAGAAAGCCAATATAGCTATGATATCTTAAGGCAAGAAGAATTATTAAGAGTGGTATTTCATAATAATGTAAGAGTCAATCCACTAAGAAGATGTACTACTTTTAAATATGTATATACCTAATAACATGGCTTTAAAATATATAAAGCAAAAAGTAACAGAACTACAAGGAGAAATAGACAAACACAATTACAAGGTGGATTTTAATGTATATTTCTCGGTTATTTATAGATAAGTAGACAATCAGAGGATATAGAAAATTTGGACAAATTAATCAACTTGATCTCATTGATGTATAGTTCATAAAATAGTGCATTTGACAACTGCAAAACACACATTTCTTTCAAGTGCATGTTGTACTGTTGCCAAAAATGAATGTATGTCAGGCATAAAGCAACTTTTAATTTCCAAAGATTAAACTCTAGCTAGGTTCAGTAGCTGAAGCCTGTGATCCCAGCACTTTGGGAGGCCAAGGCTGGCAGATCACTTGAGCTCAGGAGTTAGAGACCATCCTGGGCAACATGATGAGACCCTGTCTCTACTAAAAATTAAAAAAAAAAATAGCTAGGTATGATGTTGCAGGCCTGTGGTCCCAGCTACTTGGGAGGCTGAGGTGGGAGGATTGCTTGAGCCCAGGGGACAAAGGTTGAAGTGACTCAAGATAGTGCCACTGCACTCCAGCCTGGGTGATACAGTGAGACCCTGTCTCAGAAAAAAAAAAAAAAAAAAAAGTTGAAGTCTAGGAAGTACACCTCTGAGCACTGAGAAATTAAGCTAGAAATCAATCACAAAAAATACTTAAAAAATTTCCAAATATTTTAGAAAAAAATAAGTATTTTTCTTAATCATCAAAAAGGAAATCACAAGAGAAACATTTTGAGCAGAGTGATAAAAATACTATAAACTGCAGCTAAAGCATTGACTAGAGGGACATTTATAACTTTAAAATATACATATAAATAAAAACTAAAGACAAAAAAACTCAAGAAGAAAAAAGAATGATAAATGCAACTCAGAGAAAAATGAAGGAAGAAAATAATATAGGAATATATATTGATTGAATAAAAACATAATACAGAGCATCAATGTCAAAAGTTAATGTTTTGGAAACATTCAGTTGATTAAATTCTGATGAGACTCTGTTATGTGACTTTGGAGAATTATTGTTTGGACCAAAAAACATATTTCAAGGTCAACATTGCTGTTAAACCATCATCTTTTCTTTTTCTGCCTTCTCATTTTTCTTATTTTAAAATAAGTGTGTGTGTGTGTATGTGTGTTTTGTTTGTATTAATTTTAATGTATTTAAAAAGATACAAGTACTTTTGTAGCTCCTGTATTTGTTTACATTTTTTATCGTAAAGTGATATACATTTATTGAAGAAAATATAAATATGCAAAAAGAAGAAAATAAGATTTGCTTGAAAAAATTAAATCCCAGATAACAATTGTTATTGTTCTATGTTTTTGAGCCTCTTTCTTTGCTTATAGATTCACTTATATGTACAAAAACTTGATCAGTGTGTATTCTGTTCAGTAATTTTTGTTCACTTAACACTACGAATATTTTTCCTTGTCATTGAATATCTTTCTATAGAATTATTTTAACAACCACATAGTATTTTGTTGTATGCATGTTCCTTAATTTATTCCAGTGTACCAGTTACCAAGTGGATATTTAGTGTTTTTGTGACTTTTTTCCAATTATAAATAGTGCTATAACAAACATTCTTATAACCAAATTTTTGTGTAAATCACTGATTTATTTTCTTAGGATAAATACCTGGAAATGAAATTGCTGGAAGGAAACAATATTCATTTCTAATGCTTCCTATATTATTGTTAAATTGCCCTTTAGAAAGATTGTGCCAACTTATAATCTCATCATCAACAACAGTGTATGAGAGTGTTCATTTCCAATACTTCCTCCAACATTAGGTGTAATCTTTTAAAATAAGCTTCATCTAAATCATCTTAACCTGTTCTGAAAGCGCTGAGTCAGTTTACAACAGGATACTAGTCGGGGCTTTCGAAGTGAGAGGACTTTGCAGTATGCCTTACTCTAGGTAGGCCACTCACAGAAGGGGCAGTGATTGGAGTAAGGGTGTTTATGTTCAGTGATTTCCACAGTTAATTTCTAAGATGTTTTCATAGTCAGGATATATGTATACATATACAAGCCAAGAGAGGTGGAAGCATGGTTGTTTTTTTCCACTACTTTTCTTCTGCATATTATTATTTTATCATGATTATTATTTTTATTTCATTTTAGTTTTTATGTTCACAAAGATACTTCAAAATTATTTATCTGAGAGAACAACTCTGAGGTGAGCTCATTGAAGGAAGGGTTAGAGAACCTAACAGCTATGAGAAGCTCGGAATGCACTCTGTGGCTACATACACATAGCCTCAATGAGCTCAGCAAACACAATTTATAAAATACTTTCAAGTTTACAAAACTTTTAATATTTTTTCTTATTGAAAAAACTATATAAGAACTACATCAAAAGAGATTCTTAAAAAGTACTGATATGGTTTGGCTGTGTCCCCACTGAAATCTCGTCGTGAATTGTAATCTTTATAATTCCTACGTGTTGTGGGAAGCACCCAGTGGGAGGTCATTGAATCACGGGGGCGGTTTCCCCCATTCTGTTCTTGTGATGGTGAGTGAGTTCTCACGAGGTCTGATGATTTTATAAACATCTGGCTTTTCCCGTGCTGGTGCTCGTTCTCTTTCCCGCCGCCCTGAGAAGAGGTGCCTTCCGCCATGATTGTTAAGTTTCCTGAGGTCTCCCCAGCCATGCAGAACTGTGAGTCAGTTAAAACTCTTTTCTTTATAAATTACCCAGTCTCAGGTATTTCTTTATGGCAGCACGAGAATGGACTACTACAAGTACCCAGAACCCGAACATTGTAGCATACTGTTTTTTTAATTGCTATGTTCATCTTTTTAAATCAAAGGAATAATGTACAGAGTCTTAAATTTCAAATAGTAAAATAAGTCTTGTAGTGAAAAACAGCAGTCCCCTATGCAAGTTCACCCACTCTCCAGAAGCAACTACTTTTAATACTTTTAGCTCTTCCTTTGGGAATTTTCTTCCACATTGCAAAATAACATGCTTACTTACACTGCTATTTCTTGATCTTTTTAGTTACAGATATATATTGATTTTCATAGATGACATAGTCCTTGTATAAACTGTATGCACATACCCCGTGCATCTTTTTTGTCTCTTCCTTTATATTCCATAACACCTTCCTGCCTCCTCTTCCTATCCTCCCAAGATTACTTTTTAGAGCTTTTTATTATCGAAAATTATACCCCAAAACATAGCGAGAATAGTACAGTGAACTCCAGTGTGTCCATTCTCTAGCTTCAACAATGATTTCAGTTATGGTCAAACTTATTTCGTCCATGTCCACTACCTTCCCATCCCTCACATTTCCCTATACTAGATATTTTGAAGCAAATTCCACATATCTTATCATTTCCTCTAAAAATATTTCAGTAAGCAAATGCTCCCAATATAGTTATATCACAGTTTTCTGTTAAATCAGTTTTTAGTGTTGACCTTATTATGGCCACATAAATATTGATCATAGATGTATCACATTGTACATTATAATTTCATTGATTTCTTGTATCACTTTTAGGTTTTTTTTGTGAATTGATAATTACATGTTTTTTGTTTGTTTAGTTTTCTATGTGTTTTCATAATTTATTCCTAAACACCCTGACAAGACTCTAATGTTGACCCCAGACTTTAATGTTGACTTCAGTATGATTAAAAACATTAGGTAATCTGTCAGCTTCATATTTTTTTGCCCCCAGTAGACATCTACACAGCAGTTATCCAAAACCCTGCCCCTTTCCTGGATGTTTTATAGGCTAATGACACAGCTGTTACCCTGTCTTATATTATGTGTTCTCCTGTATTAAATTCCCAGAGTCTGGAATCTTTTGTTTTCATCTTTTTTTGTTTACTCCCTAATTTTAGTGGAGCCATATTCTCTACTTGCCTTCGGAATAAAGGTGCAATGAGTTTACAGTCTCGCAGATTCCCACTTCAAAGAAAGAAAGGTATGATGCATTGACAAAGCAATTTCGCATGTACAGGGAATGAACAGTTACGGAGCTGAGTTCCTGATAGGGAGGTCATCTTCCCTAATGAAATCACATAGGCTTCAGAATCAGTTAAACTTGGCTTTAATTCTAGCTTTGCTGTTAGTAGTTTTTGAGGGGAAGCCATGTATCCTCTCTGAGTCTCAGTTTTCCCATCTATAAAATAGGTATAATTATAGCACTTATCACATATTGGTTTAAATGTGGTGACACACGTAAAAGGCCTTAGCTTTAGACCTGCCTCTGAAGAAGGGACCAATTAAGGGCAAGTGGAAGCCTGTAAGGAGAGTGGAGACTGTCCAACAAGGAAATGAGTTCATCCTTCAGTTCTGCACTTTCTAGCTATGTTTTCTTATGTTTAAAACTAGGACATTATGTCTGTCCTATTGAGTTGTTGCAAGGATTGTGTGGAATGGGATAATGTGAGCGAGCAACTCTTGTCACTAGATGTGTTTTAGATAAACATTATTATGAAGATGTTAGGGATCCCCTGGGGACTAGATTGCAGGGTGAGAGTGTGTCCAAGAAAGGCTGAGCATTAGTTGGAACATTTGTGCTCAGTAACCTGATTATTGTGATGCTTTCTGGGTTGTGAGTTTCTGGAAAACTTAAATCAAATTGCTTATTATGAGAATTTTTCTGACATGTGGAGGTAGTTCAATCTGCAAGTGACCTTGGAAATAATTAAAAATTAAAAGCAGCTTTGTTGTCTGGAATAGTATGTGAAGAAAATGTCACTTGTTCACTCCAAATCTCAAGGTCTTCCTTTCTACAAAACATGAGAACAGCTTCTAGAAATGAGGAGTTATTTGGGATTGTTGATTTTTTTTTTAGAGGAGTAGAGAAATGACTAATTTTTTCATTGGTGAGTAATATGCTACAGAGACTTGTAGAATCATATACTTTTGGACCTGGAAAGTAGCTTAAGGACCATCTGATTAAAATTTTAAGTTTTATTGATGAAGAAATTAAGCTCAAGAAAGGCTGTTACTTGTCCAAGATCACAGAAGTATTAACTATTGAAGCTTGAGAAAACAGCCAGTTCTCTGCTCAAATTTCAGCTGAAACTACATTGTATAATAAAAGAACTCAACATAACATTACAACAGAATAGTTTAAACTCTTTCTAGTCAGTGGCAACTTAGGGTAGGGAAGATCCAAAGGGATTTTTAAACAAGTTTGTTGAAATTATGTAAGAAAATTAACTTCATCAGTGAATTGAGATTTAGTAAGCATTCTTGAGCTTCTAAATTAACACTTCAATTTTTATATGCTACAGTGCTATTAATTAAGTATCTGATCTTAATTACTTATGTCAAAATATATCTAAAGCACCAAGTTCCCCATGTTTTAAGAATTTGGGTGATCATTGCTTCTTATTGTGGACCAGAGTCATTGATATTCAATAACCTGATCAACTTCTCAAGGTCTTTTGGTAGGTACCACTTTTAAGTGGATCCATCCTGCTTTTCTCAGTAGCGTTTATTATTGTGAATTATAGTGACGGTGAATATACAAGGTTTCTGAAAGTACTGTGAAGTTGCAGAGAGGCATACACCAGCAGAGTCCATGTGACTTTTGTCTTATCAAGTGAAAATTAGGCAATTTCCTGATTGGCAGCAGAAGGACCCCAACCTCCTGTTAATAATACTTTTTTAGTTTGAAATCTGGACTCAAGAAATAGTATTTTTTAAAAAAACTTTTGGACAAAGAGTGTAATTCATAGTCTTTCTTTGGGGAGAGCTATTTCAATATTGCCGTTTCTTTATGTGCTGAATAAAGCACCAGACTTGGAACTCTATTGCCCTTTTTTTTGTATTTTGGCTTTCCCCACAATCCCTTTAGGAGATAGTCACTGGTAATAGCATGATCCTGGAAATGGCAGAGCTGGGGCTGTACCCACAGAGTGAAAGGCCCACAGTGAGTGCCATGTTTTGGTTACTGGACCCAGGGCCTGAGCATTCTTGGCAGTGAATGTGCAGTGGGCTTTTGAATATCTGACTTTTGTGTGTGTATTTATTGGTTTCTTCTCTACGTTAAGTTGTATTTGCTGAGGACTTGGCTTTTCTCAATCCTCTGGTTGTATTATAAAAATTATTATAAGGCCAATACATACTCATAGTAAAAAATTCCAGTGGAACAAAAAGTTATACAGTGCACTGTAGACTGTCCCACCAGCACCAGTCTCATTCTTCACAGGAAACACCACCTATTGATTCTTGAGTCTCCCTCTAGACATTTTCCATGTGAACACATCCATATATATGCATATATTTTTTTCTTGAATGGGAGTATAGTATGTGTATATTTTAGCCTTTTCACTTGCTAATCTATTTTGGAGATCTTTTTGCATCACTATATACAATTAACTCATTCCTTTAAACGGCTAAGTGGGACTCCATCTTAGGGATATTCCATTCTTCATTGATTTTCTCATATACTTTCCTCTCTTTCTCAGACATCATTCCTCAAGACAGGCATTTAGTCAATCTCACACTTCAGCTGATGTTGCCTGGAGGAGGCTCAGTTTTGCCCTGGGAAAGCAAGCTGGTGAGGGCCTGGGAATGCAGTTGCCTGTCATCATCTGCACAATCTGCACCTCCCTTCAACCTCTTGGCTGTGAGGGGTGATATGTGTTTTTGTGTTCACCAAAGTCAGAGCTGCAGTGGTGGCTCCAAGAGGCAGTGGAGCGTGGACAAGTGAGTGGGAGGTTGGGTACATCAGTGGCGAATCCTTAGATTGGACATAATGAAGCAGAAAATCAAGATACTGCACTGTCAGAATTTTCAAGGTCAATAATGCTGCTCGTTCTCTTTTTACGTCAAGTTAGCACAGGAGGTGATTCCAGCAGCTTTGCCTGTTTTCTCAGGCAGGAGGAAGGCCCCAGAGCTTGTAAAGCCCATCTCAGGAAGAGCCTGCAGACTCCCAAAGGAAATTGAAATGTCAGTTTTTGCCTGCTTTTAAGCAAGAGTGCTAAATTTTGGACAAGATAAGTGGTTTTCAAACTTCTTTTAGAAGGGGAACCTATTTTTCCAATGAAATCTCTTACTATTCCCTGTATATAAAGGAGATAAAAGTGGAGCTTTTTGGTCCGCTTTTGGTCTTTACCCAACAATTCTAATCACTTGGCATCTTCTCGGAACACAGATTGGAAAACAACAGTCTAGACAGCATATCTTTTCAACAGTGATGTTAAGATGTTATCTTTTTTTGTCTTTAAATAGAATTTAGACATTATGAAGGGTTTCTCCTTGGCATATAATTTCAAAGCGGAAATACATTCCATTTGTCCTGTTTAAAAGGGCCTGCTTTTACTTTACTAAATCAAAGGGCAGCCTGTTAGTTGAAGATAGGACGGATCACTTTGGTTAACTTTTAGCTACAGAAGGAAAAGTTAATAGTATCCAGACTGGGGGAAACTAGCTTGTAAAGACAGCAAGTCTTTATACAAATTCCAAAGCCTGTGAGATTGATTGCTCTTAGTGTTTGCTGCAGCCGAATGATTAACTAGAACCCTGACACTGAACCCGTATGAGAAATGATTTATGCTCTGAGTGCAGAAAGATGTTTGCATGTAACCATTGGATTTCTTATTGAGGTCTTTTAAACATTGTTGATCGTGGGGACACCCTCTGCTTACAGAATTTTTATTTCATTTTGCATTCTATTGTCTTATGCCAGAGGCCAAGGCCAACCTTATAATATTTATTAAGTTTGGTTGGTCAGGACTTTCTAGGGGATTCCACTGAGTCTGTGGAAGAGAAGAATGCTTCAAGCTGTCTAAAGTGAAGATTGCTCTGAAATTTTTCACCACCACTAATGAGATAGTTGGTTTTATGATTAATCAGTTTTTCTAACTAAAGATATACCATGCTCACAAACACTGAATTATACTGTATTTATTTGGGATTTTAAAAATGAAATGTATGTTGGTCAAAGCTGGAGCCAACTTTCATGGAGCTTTTTTTTACACCTCAGTTATACCTTAAAGTTTTATTGTGGATGAAAAGCTCCCATTTCCCCAAGTTGAGATAGGATACTTTGTTCCAAAATGTTTATTAAGCATCTACCATGTGCCAGTCATGGTTCTTGGTCATTGAGATATTGATAGTAAACAGAGCAGACACAATTCCTGCCCTCAGTGGACCCTCTGTCTCATCATTAGTAGTTAGTTGTTAAACAATCTGGTGAAAAGTCACTTGCCCCACTATCCACAAAATATGTTGTCTGAGGGAGGCAGTATGTTTCAGGGTAATGAAACCCATCATTTTGGTAGGGAATTTCATTTTCTGTGTGTTCAAGGTAAGGCTAATGGAAGTCGAAGATCATGGTCTTGCCCTGAGTATAAGATAGTAACACACAAGTTCTCAGAATGTGCTATTATCTACTTGCAGGTGGAAAAGTAAGACATTTTCTTAAATATACACGTTCCTCTAGGTGTAATGCAGACTTACAAAAGAAAAAGCATTCGGTTGCAATTCTCTCATAATAGAGAATGTCAAGAGATCGGAAGAGTAGCTGATAAGGAGATGCTTTCCTTGGCTCCCTGGAGCTGTGGATTTCTAGAGCCTTCATCTTTCTTATCTTTCTATTATAACCAGCAGAGTGCTAAGGCCTAACAGCTGACCTGAGTAGTCAAGAATTCTTACTCTTCCTTGGGGAGATATTTTAATTTTTAAGGCAGTGCGTGCCTTTGCTTTCTTTTGCAATAATCGTATTAGTCTGTAGATGGAAGGAATCAGACTTGGTCAACTACTGTTCTGAACCAGGACTGATTCTAAGTGACAGCTCAGATGCTAAGTCAGTATTTGCCTGGTTCTATTCTGTGTCATGTCGTGCTATAATTTGTCATATTATTATGCTGTATTTTAGGAAAATAAATGTCAGTGTTGCCATTAAGAAAGGTTGACGTCTGTGAATAAATTTGAATTGGTGTCTTTCCTTGTGGATTCATGTATTTGGAGTGCTATCTTCTGTGTGGTTTTTAGAAAGGCAGGGTGTGTCTTAAGGCACTTTTCCTGCCCTGTTTACAGGAAAGATTGAGGTGCAGGTAGGAGACTGAGTGGCTTAAGGCAGCCAAACATATGGGGGTCAGGTTGAATTTCTCACCAGCATGCCTTTGTTTAGGGCCATGGTCTGCTTATTCTGGGCTCTCAAAGAGACTAATGTACTTGCTGATTTTAAATCGGTACAGGCTTTAATTCAGACCTAATTGCTGCATCAAGTTGTGTACATGTATTTCCTCCCCAACTAGAGGCAAACATTTTGAATTCAAGAAAAGACTCTTCTTTTGCACTTTTTTGTGTGTTCTTCATTTCATGTAGGCTGGTTTTTTTTTTTTTTGTGGTATGTAATGCGATATTTGCTGATTGATTGAGAATGGCTCAGAGCTAATAACTTATAGATCATGACAGATTCAGTTTTGGAGAATTCATTGCCTGATTCCACAGACACTTGTTGAGGTCTCACTGTGTGCTGAAGCACCAGTGGGAATAAATAATTTGCTCCTTTGGTTGGATCTAAATCTGTCTGTCAGCAGTAATGTATTGCATATGATATGATTATAAATTGATAAGCATTTCCCTGGAAAATCGGTCTCATTACCTGCAGTCATGTTCCATCAGCCCTCGTCCTACTCAGTTTACTGCCTAAATGTAGCACAGAGCTCTCCCTTTTTTCCTATCCTCAGCGACCTGGCCTGAGCTTGAGCTTTTATGATTGTTTGCCTGGATTGTTGCTGTAGTGTAACAGCTCTCTTTATATCAATTTGTGTTCCTGTCCCACCCATACCCATTTTCTAGGCTCTTCCACACTGATGCTGCAATGATCTTCCTAACTTAAAGACTTATCTTATCCCTAGAGGATTTTGTCCATGGCATACAAGACTTTTTGATAGCCTTCCAGCCTTCATTCCCCCCACCCTCTGCCTACTTTGTGTCTGGGAGTGTCCAGCATCAATATCTACCAGACTATGAGCTCTATGAGGACAGGATCCATTCATGCATGTACCTCTTTGAAATTCTGGGATCCAGAATGGGGCCGGGAATATGGTGGGGTGGTAAAAACTTCTGTGGAATTGAATTGAAATTTGTACACCTTCTGAAACTAACAAGATTTTAGCTTGTTAACAAACCAGATTATACCTCCTTCTGTCTAAACACTAAATTCTTATTTGATGGATTCAGCATTGTTTGTCGAAGCACCCTGTGAAATGGAAAATAGACGGCTCTTTCCTCTGACTGCTCAACAAACCTCCAGAAGTATATTTAGAACATTTAGCACTTGAGGAATGTTAAAGACTGTCTGTATATTTCATAAGGCTGTCCTCCTCCTCATCTGATATGAGGAGGTGGTATTAATTTCTAAAAATAGTAGAAAGGCAGAGTAAAGCAATCCAAGAGAGTCTTCTACACTGTGTTCTTCAAAGTATCTTTTGCCTTTTGGCTATCTTGAGAACAGAAAACGAAATAATTTAGCAGATTTTTCAGTGTTTCTTGAATCTGTTTTACATTTTCATAATTCTTCCCTTGTCATATTCTGTGAATCTTTTCATGTTCTTTATAACATTGATTTTAGCATTTATCCAGTGATGTTTAACCAAAGTGGATGGATTCAGTCTTATTTCAAGATGTCTCTTGCCCAACTAGATAAAATTCTTTACTCTACAATTTTTTTCAGAGTCTTTTGTTCAGCAGAATTTTTTTTCTGTCGAAAATTTTTGTTCAGCAGAAATTTTTATTTCTAACAAAATTTGGATTGCAGATTATTCGGTATGGTTTGCTATCTTTACAGCCACTTGTAATTTATAGTTTTTTTTTTCTTTTTGCTATTTCATGAGGCTAAGAGACTGCATGCAGATGAGAAGCTAATATATTGCATGTTCTTTATATTCAGAAATAACCCTACTCACTATCGGGGTTGGTGTCTTGAGTTGTGTTTCATGGACACACACAGGTAATTTGTTACCTACAGTCTCTGTTGATCTCATTCTCTTGGAACTAATGGTGCACACTTTGGAGGTAATTGTATTGCCTCTGTGTAAAAAATAGGACATTGAGGTTTAATGGATTTAAGTAACTTGCTCAGGATAACCTTGGTCTATTTGTTTAAAACCCATTTAAAATATTTTTACCATGGAATTTTGTTCTTAAAAGGAAAAATAACATTTTAAGGAACTGTCATATACCCACCACCCACCTTTTAAAGCTATTAATGTTTGCATGTTTTAAGGCCCAGTCTTCATCACTGTACTCTCTTTACACCTAACAGGTTCTAAAGAAACTCAGTTGACACTGGGGAGGTCAGAAAGTGTTACGTTTCTTTTTAGGCTCGCTTTAATTGGATTCATGTAACCATTTAAAATCATTCTTATTGTGATTATTTTTAAAACCCACAAAACTAAGAAAATCCATTTTTAATCCCTTGAGGGAAAAAATGCAAAAATAAGCAAACTGGAAATCTTAGCAGTTGGGTAATTAAAAACAAACAAAGCAGAATTATCCAAGAGTTAGTATGCGCAGTTCCATGTACTAAAAATGGGAGATTAAGTATACCCAGTTCTTGACAATCTAGCAGCAGATAATTGATTTTGTCTCTGGACCTTCTCCACTCTGTGGTCTCCTGCACTTCCTTCTACCATTTTCCTGGCCCAGTGAGGAATAGAGGCAGTGGAGTAGCATGAATGACTCCATGTGACAGTCTCCTTTAACGACTGACATTATTTTTGAGTCAGGCATAGGATTGCTTTTGGTTATTCACACCACTTCTCTATTATCTTCACACAGATAATAAAACATTGATTCAGATAGCTGCTTTAAACTATAAAATTCTAGGCCCATGGCTTGGCCATGTTTGTAGTCCTAGCACCTAGGACAGGGCCTGACTTCCAGTGGGTTTTCGGTCATGTTTGTTGGCTGGAACAGAACCACCCTAAGATGATATGTTATTGGTTAAGAGCCTACAAGTGGACTGCTTAATTTTTAAGCTGGGTTAATATGATCTAAACAATTTTTTTTTGGCATGCATGTAATGTAAGAAAAAAGATTGTTATTATGTTGAAAACAAACTGAAAACTGAAAACCATTAAACAGATGTAGTTTTGCTCCAGACACATTGCCAAAAATAATGTAAATAGTGTAAATTGTGCTGAAATGGGAAGGAAAGGAGACAAAATCTAAAGGGAGAGAAACATTACAGCTGGAAAGCAAAGTTATTTTTTAGAACTATTATTTCTGTTGTGACCTTTTCTTCAAGTTAACTGATAATACACAGTGAGTTGCTTTTTCTAATACAGAAACCCATGGCATTCTAGGAGCTTATTTATAACCCCCTGCGAGGAGCAGGCAGTAAGGAAGAAAGCTTCATTATGCATTTTAAACACTGTGCTTCGTGTGGTCAGATGAAATGTTATTCTGCTTGCACTGTGGTATCTTTTACGTCTGAGCAAACATACCTGGCTTACTTTCCCCAACTTCCCCCTCTCTTTTTTCTCTGTTCAGGAAATCAATTTGGTTGAATTTCTTGTGTAGGGTGAAATCCATGGACTTGTACAGAGTTGGTGAGTGGGCCATCAATGGGATCTCTGTTAGCTCATTTTTCATCAGGGAGATACATTTCTTTCCCAAAGCTGTGATCTAGGAGAGTTGCCAAGCAGCTAGAGTTAAAAAAAAATACACAAAAACCGCAAACAACATAATTCTTTCATGTGGCATTCTCTCCTTTGTGCTCATCATGCTTGATGATCGCTGACCAGTTCTAAAATAGAGTCCATGGGTTCAAGCCTTTGGCTGTTTCTGGGCTCTTAGACACTTAGTCTCACAGCTTGATCCCAAATAATTGTCCACTGACAGTATTCAAAGGGCGGAGGTGCAAGACTCTCTTTTTGTAAGGTGGGACTAAATTGGAAAACGATTGAAATTCATGAAAGATTTCTCAGGTTTACTTTTGTGAGCTTAGCACATGTAGAACATTTACAAAGCTTTAATGTCCATATCTGAACATGTGTGCTCTTTTAATCGAAAGTCCTCATTTTTTTTTTTTTTTTTTTAGATCCCTGCCTATCTCTTTGACAGGATCTATAGTGGTGGCTTAAAACCTAAATGTGGTCTTTCTTTTTTGCTTTCCAGATCTTTGGCAGGGCTAGTATGAAACAATCCAATTAACACAACTTGATTTCATCTGCTTTATTTTGTGATTATCTCTTGGTGGCCAGAGCCAGCCCTCTGGACCAGAGGAAACAATGATGCCCACCTGGTCAATGGAGGTTATTTTAGTTGTGAGTACTCGAATTTGTCTTGTGTGTAAGATTCCTTAAAGAAGCTGTTGTTTTTCTGTGACCTAAATAAGATACTGTTCCCAGGTAACTTTGGGTCTAAAAAAATGGCCTCTTTCTTGGGGCCTTTCAGATGACTGAATTGAATGATTCTAAGTGTTATGCAATTAGCAAAAGATGTCTAACAATCACTTTGGGGATCTGGAACAAGTGTGGTCCCAGTTCAACTGTGTTCCTGTCAGAATACCTCTGTGGTGACTCTCTCCTACTACGTCAGTTCCAGAAGCGGGGGATGGAAGACCCCTGTTGTGGCCAGCAGTGCTGTTCCATGTCCTTTCCAGTGCACTGTCTCCTCTGCTGCTCAGGGTCAGGATGCCCACACACTCCCGCGCCCAGCTTCTGAGTCTCAGTCTCCCCTTCTAGGTCGCCTTTGTAGCTTCACTCTTTGTTTGCTCTGTGGAAGTTTCTCCTTTAAGCTCTGTTGAGTGAAAAGAGTGATCACAACCCCACTGGCATTTTGTTTTCTGTTTCTGCGTTAATTCACCTAGGACAATGGCCTCCAGCTGCATCCATACTGCTGCAAATGACATGATTTCACTCTTTTTTATGGCTGTGTAGTATTCCATGGTATATACATATATCACATTTTCTTTACCCAGTTCACCATTGATGGGCACCTGGATTTATCCCATGTCCTTGCTATTGTGAATAGTGCTGTGATGAACATGTACATGCATATGTCTTTTTGGTAAAATGATTTATTTTCCTTCGGGTGTATATGCAGTAATGGGATTGCTGGGTCAAGTGGTAGTTTTATTTTTAGTTCTTTAGAAATTTCCAAATGCTTTCCATAGGGACTGAGCTAATTTACTTTTCCACCAACAGTGTATAAGTGTTCCCTTTGTATGCATTCTCACCAACATCTATTTTTTGACTTTTTAGTAATAGCCATTCTGACTGGTGTGAGATGATATCTCATTTGGTTTTGGTTTACATTTTCCTGACAATTAGTGATACTAAGCATTTTTCATGTTTGTTGGCTGCTTGTATGTCTTCTTTTTAAGAAGTGACTGTTCATGTCATTTGCCCACTTTTTAATTTGGTTGTTTTTTGCTTGTTGAATTATTTAAGTTACTTATGGATTCTGAGTGTTTGCCCTTTGTAGGACGTATAGTTTGCAAATATTTTCTCCCATTCTGCAGGTTGTCTGTTTAGTTTAATAGTTTCTTTTTTTGCTGTGTGGAAAGTCTTTAGTTTAATTAGGTCCCATTTATCAATTTTTGTTTTTGTTGCAATTGCTTTTGAGGGTTCAGTTTTATTATTCTGTATATGGATGGCCAGTTATCCCAGCACCATTACTGAATGGGAAATCCTTACCCAATTGCTTATTTTTGTTGACTTTGTTGAATATAAGTTGGTTTTGGGTGTGCAGATGTATTTCCAAATTCTCTGTTTGGTTCCACTGATCTATGTGCCTGTTTTTGCACCAGTACCAGCATGGTACTGGTTAGTTAATATACCCTTGTAGTATACTTTGAAGTTAGGTAATGTGGATGCTTCTGGCTTTACTCCTTTTGCTTAAGATTGCTTTTGCTATTTGGGTTCTTTTTTGATTCCATATGAATTTTAGAAATACTTTTTCTAATTCTGCTAAAAATGGTAATTGGTGGTTTGATAGAAATAGCATTGAATCTGTGGCTTGCTTTGCGCAGTATGGCCATTTTAATGATTTTGATTCTTCTAATCCATGAGTATAAAATGTTTTTCCATTTGTGTCATATATGATTTCTTTAAGCAATATTTTGTTTTAACTAGTTTTCCTTTTAGACATCTTTCACCTCCTTGGTTAGATGTATTTCTAGGTATTTTATTACTTTTGTGACTATTATAAATGCAATTGCATTCTCAATTTGACTCTCAGCTTGAATGTTATGGTGTATAGAAATGTTTAGTCATAAAAAGAATAAAGTACTGATATATGCTAAAAAAAAAGAGTGATCACTAGTTATGGTGCTTCAGGAACATTCGATAAATTAACTTCTCATGACTACGTTGCAGTCAAGAAGCAAAATATTTCTATTTTGCCTTGAAATTATAGTGTGTGTTATACTTTTCAGCTTACTGCAATCAATAGCCTCCAAGCAAATGGCACTTGGGTTCTTTTGATTTCAGTTTTTTTGTAGCAAAACTAAGTTTTCATTTATTTTATCTCCTATGACCTCTTTACCCAAAGTAGGCTGATCTTGGATTTTCTGGTCTATTTATGCCGCTGCTGTTCCATCTTTACATCTCCTGTTGGAGCATGGCTGTTGCATTGACATGATGTTTTTGGTGTGGGTGCTCAGTAGTGATGAAGAGTAGCCACATGCCATGATTGGAATCAATAGACATTGCCTGGGATCTTTACTGTACCTCATTGTCAATTAGACAGTAGCAGGAAATCTTTGATATCAGGGGCAGCCCCCTCAATCATGTTTCATGGCATTCAGGCAGCAGTGCCATGTGTCACATATATTTGATGCTTGTGTGATTGGGCAGAACTCATTAGTATGTGGTTGTGCACAGACTCTGGGCCCTCCACCCTCTGAAGAAAGAAAGTACAGCACTCAATGGATGAATTCTTCAGAGAAAAGCTATCAAATTGGAATATAAACTAACTCCTTTGAAGCGCCACTGGAGGGGAACTTGATGTACTGGGAATATGAAGGACGGGCATGGAAAATATAGAGGAAGTGACCAAGGAAAGCAGATAGAAAAAGTGGGATGGTGTGGATACAAGAGTGAGTATTTCTGGAGTAAGAACATGAGTGGCTCCTGTGCATTGTGCATTGTTTGAGAATAATATAAGATAGGGCTTTCATGTTGCTATGGACTCTATTCTGGAACTCCTTGGAACAATTGTAGGGGATGCTAGAGAAAATGGAAATTCTTGTAATTGTAATTGTGACATTGTTCTTGACCATGTGAGTCATGACTTTGTAAAGTTTGCAGTAATGATTCCAAAAGCTTGATATGATTTACCTTTAAAAATTACCTAGAACTGGCCAAGCATGGTGGCTCACACCTGTAATCCCAGCACTTTGGGAGGCCAAGGAGGGTAGATCACTTGAGGTCAGGAATTCGAGACCAGCCTGGCCAACATGGTGAAACCCCATTTCTACTAAAAATACAAAAATTGGCCAGGCATGGTGGTATGTGCCTATAATCCCAGCTACTTGGGAGGCTGAGGCAGGAGAATCACTTGAACCCGGGAGGCAGAGGTTGTGGTGAGCTGAGATCATGTCATTGCACTCCAGCCTGGGTGACAGAGTGAGACTCCATCTCAAAAAAACAAAACAAAAACAAACCAAAGCCTAGAACTAATTTCACGATTATTCCTATATCTTATTACTCTCATTCATAAACATTTAGAGTGTTTTCCCTCCATGGGAGAGAAAGGGTGTTCCAGGGAATGTAGATCATCTCCAACCTCTTATCCGTGCTACAAGTCAGAGTGGGTATCTATTGCTATGAATCAGTGTGGCAATTATCATTTATTTATAGTGCCTGTGATTTGTGATTTTATAGTTTTTAATTTACCCATAAGTAAATTTTTAATGAGGAAAAAGGCAAGAATAAATGAAAAAAGCCTAAGTGATGTGTTTATATATCCATGGAACATGAAAAAGAAATACTTTTTAAATGTTTCTCTCAGTAAGAATGCAAGAGTTCCATAAGTTACAAACTGGAGGACTACAGGTCAAGCGTGTCAAATGCAGCCTGCAGTCAGGTTTAATTGGGCCCTCATAGTGTTTAAAAAATTTTGAATCTATTGCCAACATATCAAGTATGCAGACTTCATAGGAAAATCCGACTTTCTGATTTCTCTTGAATAGTGGGAACGTTTGGAAACGTTAGCCTGTATTCCCATCAACTGGATGTGTTTAGTAGTTTTGCTCATTGGATGGGGCATATGCACCTTTGTTTGCTGGTGCCCCTATAATGCTGTTTTTGTAAGTACAGGCTGCTTTGTTTATGTAGGCATTGGAGTGTATGATTCCTAACTAGATCACTAAATTAAAGGTAGACAAAGTGGTAGAATTTTAATGTTTATAATAATACTGTTAATACTAATAATGTTAAACACCTGTACATGCTATGTATTATAATTTTAAACACAATAAGGTAGAATGTATTTCCATAATTAGAATACTTTATTTTCTTATAAAGCCTCATTTTTGAGATCTTTCAATGACTTATTGTGCTACCCAGATGCAAGCATAAAATGACATAAGCCATTTAAAGATCTATAAAAAGATGGGCTGGGCACAGTGGCTCATGCCTGTTAATCCCAGCACTTTGGGAGGCTGAGGTGGGTGGATCACTGAAGGTTAGGAGTTTGAGACCAGGGTGGCCAACATGGTGAAACCCTGTGTCTACTAAAAATACAAAATTAGCCAGACATGGTGGCAGGTGCCTGTAATCCCAGCTACTATGGAAGGTTGAGGCAGGTGAATTGCTGGAACCCAGAAAGCAGATGTTATAGTGAGCTGAGATCGTGTCACTGCACTCCAGCCTGGGAGACAGAGTGAGACTCTTTCTCAGGAAAAAAAAAAAATCTATAAAAAGAAGCTTTATAGAGAAAAGGAAAGTAATAGGATTATTTTAATTAAAAGAAATAATCACATTATTTTTAATGAGAATTTATATTTTTCAGATCTCTAATCCATAGGTTATATTAGCAGTGTGAGCTAGTTTACATATATAAACCCTACTTTATTGTTTTGTATGACAATACATAGAATTTAGGCTCATGGTAAAGACCTCGGGTTTGGATACTACTCTGTCACATGCAAGCTGTGTGGCCTGGGCAGTCGGAGCTTCTCTATGCCTTGATTTTCTCACTCGTGATGTGGGAATCATTATAGCACCTCCCTTGGATGGTTGTTTTGGTGATTAAATGGAATAATCTAGACAGGGCAGTTGATTCAGAATAAGAATTCAATAAATATTCAGTCTTATTATTTCTAGATAAAGTCTTCATGTTATCTACTTTATTACAACTTTTATTATTAGTTGCCAAAATCTTGGTGCAATATTGGGAGTATGGTGGGCATGCCTGCATCTTCTGTCAGCAGCAAGGGTGCAAAACTGTGCTTTATTGTGCCACTGTGCTCCAGCCTGGGCAACAAGAGCGAAACTCTGTCTCAAAAAAAAAAAAAAAAAAAAAAAGAAAAGAAAAGAAAAGAAAAGAAAGTGCTCTCCTACAAAATCCTAACTTCTGAAATTTCATCTAGTGCCTTATGCCTTCATCTGCAAAATGAGGAGACTTCTCTTCGCCATCCACCTTGTAGCATAAGGCAAAGTAGAAATTTTGTAGTGATAATTGAGGCTATTCATAGAAAGCTGTTATAAAGACTTTGCCTTCCATAAATAAATTTGATGAAGATGAATTTAGTCACCCACTTTCCAATTCCTAACTCCATGCATTTTTCAAGCTTTGGTAATAGAATATAAAAAAGCATAAGTATAAAGTTGTGGCCAAAAGTTATGCAAACTGCTAATTTATTGATATGAAAATATACTTTGTCCTTGATGTGTGTCTTGTCATGTAATTTTAACATGATTTTTCCTTGTGTTCATGTTGACTTCTTGCTGGAAGAAGGGAGGAAACATAGATTTTATTCCTATACCTGAAAGGATCCACAAGAAAAAGGTTTTTTAACCAGTATATGTGGGATATAGCACTAACTTGGGGAAGATACTGCTCATCAATAGAAATTTATGATTATGTGTTTCCATCTTGTTGTTCGGTCTCCCAAAAAAATTTGGTTTTAAGTGGGAAGGGATAGAAACGGTACCATAAGAACTATTTCTTGGATTTGAAATTGCTGTTGTCTTGCACTGCAGGAATCCCACATTGCTGAGCAACCACTGTCCTTTCTGAGGAAACAGAAAGCAGTAATTCACTGTTGTAAATGAAGATTGAGTGTGATGGGTTACATTTGAGGAAAATGTCCTTTTAAATGATTGCAAAAACACAAATCTATCTCAGCTGTAGGGTTTTCACTGTAGAGACTCTTGTAAATTTTGTCTGGCTGCCATTGTCATTGTTGCTACATTTATTCCATTTCTGTCACTGCCTGTTAGGTGAATGTTTTGCTTTTATCTGATAACTTCAGAAACGGGAGTTATTTCTCCTGAGGCTGTAAGGCAGGAGTGTCTTTCAGGAGCTGGTTCGTTCTGAAGCATGAAGCTGTTTTTCCTGAAAAGAAGGTAAGTTGTTAGACATGGTTTTAATTCCCTGCTGTGTCAGTGTAAACCATCCTGTACTGGCGAAAACAATAAGATGGAATTATCTAAGACAGGAAAGTTCAGAAAGGCATTCCAATTGTTTTTATTGCTAACTACTAGAAAACAATTTGTGGGATGAGCCCGTTTCTTTCTCTCTAACCTTTTCTAGACCTGAGATGCGGGGCTAGACGCCTTCAGTGTTTGAAGTGGTACTAAACAAGATGCAACAGGCAGATGACACACAGTTGTCACCGTTTCATGTATTGCTGTTCTCTAGAAAAACACACCCAAACCTCAGATGACAAAAGAGAAGTAAGGACATTGGTCTTTTAGTGGAGGCTGTTGGAACATTGCCAAACTCTTATAAAAAGCATTTTATTCCACGTTTTCACATTCCATTTTTATTCACCTTTTTATGAGTAAATTTACATGTATAGATTGTAGATATACAACTCCACTTAATTTATTTCTCATTCTTTGAAAATTTTGGCTTTTTCTCCCTATTTTTAGAAAAGTCTCTGTAATATTTCTCAGTGTTAAAGAAAAAAAAATCCTCTGTTTTAAATAAATTTTGGGGTCAAAGATTTCACATATTCTCGGGACAAGTTAATTGAATTACCTAATTATTCCAAGAGTGGGTAATATTTAAAATGGTTTTATTAGTGGAGATCCACAACTTAGGGACTGGTTTCCTTCTAAGTTATGAGCACTTTCCAAAAGTTGTTTGGGACTCGGAATGCCATCCCCTGCCCTACCCCACAAAGAAAACAATAGTTTAAATTATGATAAATGAAAATTAGTTTTCCATCCTAATCCACAAATCTTTGTAACCCATACTGGGGCTGATCTATAGTGCTGTGGTTTCTTTTTGCTTCTTTGGGAAAATTAATGCCAAGTCACAACGTGACACATGACTTCCTTCATAGCTCCAGTGTTGAAAAAATAATATTTTGTTTTCCCTTTGCCTTGGACTGTTAGAAGTTTTTCTCTCCTTATCCTCGAGCAGAAGCAGTGTAAGGAGTTCTAATTCATTTTTCTCTTTTCAGTGCAGGGACATGAAAGGAGTTGGGCATGGCCACATCTGACAAAGATGGTAGCAGAAAGAGATTTTTTGCTCTGCTTGTCCAACCTCCCATGCCCACTGCCCCACCCACTGGCCCTGATAGTGAGGATCACATTGGCCACCTGGCCTGAACAACAGTTGGGTTCAAGAAGCTGGCGATAGCTAGGTTCCTGTGCTAGGCACAGAAAGCTAGAAGGCAGGTCAAGTCAGAGTCCCTGAAGACAAGCATTAAGTCAAATGGTTTGTGATAGATGTTGCAGAGCAAATAGCTTGGTATTAGGCAGAAATGGGGTCCAACCGTAGGCAGGAAGGGAACCCTTTGTGTGGGATGCTCAGGAGTTTCCATTGGAAAGGGAGGGGTAGTATGCGATGCTTGGACCTCTGTGAAAAGGATATTTTTAAAGTGGTGTACTTGTTAACTCCAGAGCCACCCATAATGCTTTGGAGTAATAAAAAAATGGAATCAGTACAGATTAAGGAATATAATGTAAGGAATGGAAACCACATTTATGATCAATTAATAAAGATCTTTTTAAAATTTCATGAAATGTTAAGAAAATATAAGAAAATATTTAGAAAATTTATCATTTTATAAAATGCTGATGTAAATTTAGTACTTATATAAAACACTAAAATTCTTCTAAAGGGAAAAAATCTTACCTGAAATAATGTTTTATATAAATGTAAGTCATTACTATATAACAGCTTCCCTATGGAAAGAACCTAAAGTTTAAAGGCATGTTAAAAACGTTTTTAAAAATATGTTGATTATTTTAATGAAGTTGTACTTAAATATAGGTACAACTTAGTTAATATCTTTTTCCTTTTTAAAAAGCTTTATAATATTTTCTTTATTCCTTTCATCATCGTTTTCATGAACGTCCTTTAAAAAGTAACATCTTACTTTCTGGCGTCATTAGCCTAAACACAGTCTAAAGTTCTTTCTCAAAACTTCCATCTTCTTGAATCTATTCCTAAAGTTTTCCTGAAGATCCAACTCTGTTTAGCATCCATACTGTTATTTTTTCATTCATTCAGATTCAATGCCAGGCTGTGGGAATATAGTGATTAAAAAATTTCATGGTTTTTGCCCTTCAGCCTTTAGTCCTTTAAGTCAGATTACAAATTAAAAAGATAAATTTAGAATGATTCTCTTGTTGCCCTACAAATGAGCATGAATTATGCTAGAATTCAGTCCCTCACTTTTTTTCAAAGACTGGTTAATGTCCAGGTAAAACTGAGAACTTTCTGAGCTAAAGGTATGATAGAGCTGACCCAGTGACCTTTGTTTAACAATACAAAAGTTTATAAAACACTTTCATCATTGCCTCTTTCATGTAGTAGGACACCTTGCCTTTTAAAATAGTGCCTTACAGTGTGTTCCAAACAATCTAATCTCATGAAAAGGTCGAACGAATTTACATCTGGTATTCTTCAGCGTCCCATTGTGTTTGTGTTGACTTGAAAAACCCGAGGATCTTGCAAGTGAAACAATATGATTTCGTGGATGGCACATCAAACTGCTAAATTAGAAGACTTGAGTTTGAATTTTAGCTTTAAGAGTATCTAGTTTTATCACTTTACTGCTCAAGCCTTCCACTTACTCTTCTGTAAAATGCAGGGCTGAGATAGATAACAATTAAGATAGTAATTTTCGTGTAACCGACCACCCCCAAACATCAGTATCTAAAAACAATAAGCACTTATTATTAATCTGGAGGCATCTATGGGTCATTTGGGCAGAACTGCCTATATGGACCAGGCTTGTGTGATCTTGACTGGGCTTGGCCATTCTGCAGTCCCCTAGCAAGTTGGCTAGTGGTTGGCTCCTGTGGAACTGCCTGCTTGCATGTCTAGGAGATGACTAGCTGTTGACTGGACAACAAGATGAGAGCATTACATGTTTTTTATTATCCAGCAGGCTAGAGTGGGCTTATTCTCATGGCCAACACATGTATCCCCAAAGAGTGAGCAGACACATACGAGGCCTCTTGGAGCCTGTCATTTCTACCACATTCTGTTTGTTGGAAGCAAATCTCAAGCCCAGCTCAGATTCGAAAGATGGGGAAATAGACTCCAAAGTCTCATTGAAAGGTCATGGAAACAGGGAAGGGTGAAGAATTGCAGCATGTTTTACAGTTTATTTACTACAGGCCCCTCTCAGTGCTTTCTGTTAAACCTGTGAGTAGTCTAATTGGTTATTTAAATACCTACCAGTGTACTTTGGCATTGAAAGAAATACAGTAGAGGAAAATAACCTTTGACTATATTGAAGGCACTTTGTATTTTATAAAACCATTTTCACTTTTGAGAGAAACATAAAATAAAGACACCCTTGAGGAGCTGGCAACGTGGTTAAAGCAAATAAGGCTCATATATTAAAAAATAGAAAACATTTCAAGACCATTTTTCTTGGGGGTTGCAGACTTGTAAGAACTATAGGACATAGAATAGTAAGAGACAAATATGGTCTGGAATTATTTACCAAGCCTTGAAGGACGAGGTGTCAGTAGTTAGATCTAGACTAATAAGACTTTTCTTTTTGGTCATCCTTATATTTATACATATGAAGACAGAAAAAGTTATTTTAATTAGTAAACATTTAATTTAAATAAGCAGTTTGCTGGTGAATAATCTCAAAACTTATATTTTGCTTAAGAGAGAAATTGTATCTTTACTATAGACGTTTAGTAAATAAAAACTATTCTCTCAAGAATGTTTAGTTTTCCCAAGAGTCACCAAATATTTTTAGGTAGTGGTTCCTTTGAATATAGCAAATAGAATTAATTTCAACCACTAGCAAAGTGCTGGTGGTTCACCAAAATCTATTTCCTGTGCCATACCTCCCAGCCTCTCTTGTGGTTAGATGTATCATTTGACCAAGTTCCCTCTAATGGACTGTGAGAAGAAAAATTTGTGATACTCTCTGGCTTGTTCCAGTAAACCCCTAGTACATGCTCCTCCATGCTCATTCCCTTTTCTGGCAGACTGGTTTGGCCACACCCAGGGTGATCCTGGGAGCCATAGATTGTCTTTGCAAGAGCTGTTGTCAACCTGTGTTCCTAAATGACTGCCTGGAGCACAACTCCTCTTTCAAACAAGAGCATCTGCCCTGTATTACTAACTGAGCAAGACATAAATCCTATTGTGTTTAACCCATTGCGTAGTGTATTTATTTGTTTCATCAGTATAGTTGCCCTAACTAATAACACCAATTATACATTGGCTTGAAAAATCAAGGTAGGAGAGCACAATTAAAGAGTTTCCTAGATTTTCTTTTCTGTACACAGCCATTAATCTTGGTGCAAATTATCTTTCAGCAGTTACTGACTTTCTTCCATGTACCAAAGGCTGAACTTATTGCTGAAGCTAGAGAGGAATAAAACGATTCCTACTTCTGGGAGCTCACAGTCTGTTAACAGATAAACAAATATGTAAACAGATTATTGCCATAGAGTATAGCAAACCATTCTTGAGATGAAGGTTAAATGTGTCATAGAGACCCCAATATTCAGTGGGTCAAAAAAGATAGAACATTCTTTTTCTGTAACAGTGCAGAGGTAGGTGAGCAATCCAGGATGGGTAGGCAGCTCTACTCTAGAAAGCTACTAATGAGAGTGATTATCATTGATAATAATATTGATTATTATTATAGGTAGCATTAATTGGCACTTACTATGTGATAAGCTCAGTTTCAAGTCCTCAGGTATAATAACTCTTTTAATTATTACAAAAGCCACATTTTAAGGCACTGTTTCCCCATTTTAGATATAGGAAAACTGAGGCACAGGTTGCTTAAGTCATTTACCCAAGTTCACATGGCTAGAAAGTGACTCAGCTGGGCTTTGAACCCCAGCGATCTTAACCTATGCTGTTAACCACCATGCTATACTTAGATAAGCCAGTTGACACAGTGGGTAGTCATGGTTGGTATAGGAATATCACTGATTTGCAGATCTGGGTGGACATTTGATACCTTAAAACTAAGTTCTTTTAGCTCATAAACTAAGGTGATATTAGTGTACTTGGTGCTTGTGGGAAGGCTCCATTGCCTTCTTATATAATTTTATGTTCTATATGTATCAAGATTCATTGAAGCAATTCTCCTAATTTTTGTGTGTCTCTATTTTCTTCTGTATTCAATAAAGGGAGTACCAGTTCAAAAAAAAAAAAAAATCAGTGATAACTGTTCACATGTGTTATCCTCCCAAGCTGGCTTTTTGTGGGTCTTCAACTTACTTAGAATGTGTAATACTGACACTAGCCCACACTAAGTGCTTGTTAAGTGGCTTCTTGCTGAGCAAATATAGACTAATGCCCTTTGTAGAGCTCCTCTCTCTTGAACTCCCATGAGACACATAGTGTATGATTCTTCTTGTCCTCTGCGTTTGCCCTGCTGCTCTTACTCAGACCAAGACAATGTCTGAAGGTTCCTTTCCCTCAGCTGCTCCTTGAAGAAGGCTGGATTTACCAAAGAGGACAAAAGATGTTTTTTTTCTGTTTTTTTTTTCTTTTTTTTTTAGCGTAGCATTTTTGCTTTCCCCGACTTCCCTGCAGCACCCCTGTAATAGTCACACAGGATGGTTTGGCAAATATAAACCTAATCTAAAACTTCAAATTTTTTTTTCCTTGAGTAGGCACAGTCAGAATGTGGGAAATGCCATTTTTATTACTGTCTACTACATTTTCTCCTTTTATCAGAGCATTGGATCCTTTGAGGCTTACACCATGTCAGTTTTCTAGTGGGGATAATTTTAGTTTTTCTTAAAATATTGTGGCTGTTGTCCTACTTTTCTCCCTCACCTGTGATAATTTTTTTCCCTATAGAGAAGAAAAATTAAAAGATGGTGGATGGGAGTAGATTCTAAACATTCCATCAGTTGCTTGTGGAATGCCTCTGGATTTTGAGCCAGCTCTTTAATAAAGAGGCTAGGCAGGTGCTAAAAGATTCTTGGAGATGCTTTCTTCTTGGGGCCATTGTATCTGGTTAATTCTCAACCTTGTTGAATCATATGAGGGTGCTTTGTGTGCAAGATGTCTGACAAGACAGAAGAAAAGAAGGAACTGGGCAGTGTCAATTTACTGAAGTTGGGAAGTCTTCACTGGGAAATTTAGGTGCAGATTGTGATCCGGGCTGGGATTGCTGCATCCAGTACAAAGAGGGTTTTAAGACTCCAACCAGCCGAACAAGGGGGAGTTGTAAATTGCAGGCTGCCCTCTTGTTCCTTGAGTACAATTGACTTGAGCCATTCAGAATGAGTTAAGTAATTTTTTTCAGCCATCATGCATTCATCATATTTGCTCCAACAATGTTCCTGAGGTCTGGTAGTAAATGGGGAGCAGGAATTTCAATTTCCCTGACTGGGTCTACTTTTCATTAACCATATTACTTCTGGCAAATTGTTTTACCTCTGTTCTCTCTCCCTACAACAAAGCTAATTATGGCTCATGGAGTTCATGGGCTGGCGCAGGGGACGGCATTGTTAGTGTGCTGTAATGGAGTTTGAATCTCGACTCTGCCGCTTACCTGGTGTCGCCTTTGTCAAGTTGCTTAACCTCTCAGCTTTAGATGCCACTTCTCAAATGGAGACAGTAACGTGCACCTCACAGGGTTGTGGCAAGGATTAAATAACGTATTGCATGAACATCACTAACCACAACGTATAGCACATAGTAGGTGCCCATTAAATTATAATTATTATTGTATTTTATTATTATCAAGCCCTCAAACTGGATGAGATGCTAGCAAAATATCAACAGAGGTGCAAGGAATGTTCTTTTGTGAAAATATCTTGACCATTGCTACTTAACAGCACCATTTTTCAATGCAGTAGTAATTGTTATATTAGCATCAAATGTTTTCTTCAGAGGATTATTTTCACAACTGAAACAAGAACTTGGGACACCATCTGAGTTGACAGTGTAATGCAGTGGAAAGGCATAGGTTCAGGAGTTACACAGATCTAGCTTTGAATTCTGGTGCTGCCATTTACTAACTATGCTCTTGAAAAAGTTAATTAACTTCTCCAAGCCTCAGTTTACTTGTTCCCTAAAATGGGGATGAGATAGTAATATTGATCTAAGTAAAGCTTATTTTGAGAATTTGAGCTAATATATAAAGTTAATAAAGTCCTGCACATAATATGTGATTAACTAATAGAACATGACAAAATGTGGCCACGTGCTTTCTGAGGGTGTTTTTAAATGTCATTTTGAGCTTCCAAGATCCCTCAATTTGGTCTTCTGTTATTCTGTTTTTAAAGCAACTCATTCGTTTCTTTCCTAGCACTTAGTCACAATTTGCCTTCATACCCTTATTTGTACGTTTGTTTACTATTTATCTTCTCCCCCTATGTTAAAGGCTGGGTTTGTGTCTGTTTTGTTCACCATTATATAAATAGCTACAAAGAGTCTGACATATAGTTGGTGCTTAGTAAATCTTTGCTAAATGAATGTATGAAAGGTTAGCCAACAACCGGCAGTGATATTTCTCCTCTGTAAGCACATATAATTTACTTGTCACTTCATTTCATGTTGCATTTTAACATCACCTGTTGTCTTGTTAATTAGCTCTTGTAAAATGGCTAATTATTTTCATATACCCTCCAATAGGTTGTAAGCCCCTTAAGTGCTGCCGCCATAGATGAGATCTGCATCTCTCACAGATTGTACAGTGCTTTGCATAGTAATTAGTTGTTGAATAAATGAACCAGCAAAGGAAAGGAAGAAAATGCATCCTGGGGATTTCACCAAGGATTAAACTTTGAGGAAATGCCTGAATGCATTCAGAACACTCTCATTGTCGTTTTCATCTATTATGTTGTAGTAGTGATAACTGATGATCAGAGAGATGAGATGGAAGGTCAGGATCACCTCTGATACCATCCTCATTATTCTTTATATGCCATCTGAGTAGCTCTAGCTTCGTGTCACGGGTGGCCCCACAGTCACACTGCATCCTCAGGTGAAATTGCTCTGCCTTTGAATTCCTTTCTCAGGCCAACTCCGTCCTCTTTCATGAGGAGCTGCTCTTTTTTCTTCCTTTGGCTTCTGGCATCCCATTCCACTCTCTCTCTCAGTTCTCATTTTCATTTTTAATGTCTGTCTTTATTTACCAGTCTTAGGCACAGTCAAGTTCACAATGAACCAGCAATTTTAGGGCTCATGAATCTCTTTGCGGGTCTTCCTTACCTATGAGGTAGCTTGTCTGTGATTGGTTCTCTTTCTGCTCTGAATTGATGCCTCAAAAACTATGAACTCTAACTTCAGCTGGACCTTCACTGCTGGTAAGCAATCTTTTGTTAATTAAAAAAAATAAAATAACTGCAATTTCACATCAATTCTGCTTTCCTCGAGCTCACCCTCCCTGTCCCTCTCAGGGTGGTTCAGTAATTTGCCCAAGGCCACAGGCCTATATCTGCCAGAATGGAGATTTGAACCTGGGCCCTACTGTAGCTCCAGAGTCCCTTAATCACCATTCTCTACTGCCTCTTTATGTGTTTTACATGTGCCCACACAAAATATATAGTATAATGTTTTAATGATTTTCTTTTACATAAATATCATATACTATGCTTAGAATTCTTCAACTTGCTCTTTTTCATGCAACAAAACATTTTGGAGTTGGAGTTACTGTTAACTCCCACCCCCATCCCCACACCTACCACCACTTCTTGCCACATTCAATGCTTTACAGCTTCCACGAGGACTCCCTTTGTAGCTTCTCTTACCACTCTTTCCATGGCTGGGGCCACCACCATCCTCAGGTTCTTTGCCTAGCCTATGAGTGTCGCCTCCTGGCTGGAAAAAATAAAATTAGCACCTGCTATGAAGCCACCCTCTCCTGCTTCTGGCTGTGCTCTCCAGCACATCGCTGTAGCCTTTTCTCACAGTCTGACTTCAGCCTTCTTTTCTCCCTCCTCACATAACACTGTGGCTCCCTGTTTCCTATCCACTTCAATACAGGCTTGTTGACCCGGCCCTTAAGACCACCATCATGCAGCCCCATCCCATCTTGCTAGCTGTATCTACACTTACCCTAAAAGCTTCTCTATGCTTTTACATGACCATTTCTTTCCTCATGTCATTTCTGAAGTCAAGAATAGCTTCCTTCCGTCTTTACCTTAAATGCCTTTTCCAGTATTTAAGACGGGCCTTGACTTCTGACCTCTCATTTAGGTGCTCTCCTGCTCCCTCTGACCTTCTCTCTCCCCTTCCACTGCATCCCCCTGTGTGTTTCCTGCCTCACTGTTTCCCTGTAGTGTCTGCATCTGCATGCTTGTATTAGGCCTGTTGCAGACTGCACATTCCTTGCCCTTCTGGTTACAGATTTCATCTCCTGGCTTAGTGCACCAACAATAGTAAAAGTTGTATGTGTAGTTATTGGTTTTAATGAAATAGAATCATCTAAGAAAAGTTGTTCTATTTAACATATGTTATTTACCAAGATGGGAAAAAACAGACAAATACATTTTTAGAAACATTTGCAGTAACCTATGACATGAACAGTGTTTGTGTTTAACCAGAAATTTTCATTTAATGAAACAGCATAGGCTTTGTAATTTCTGGCTAAGTGACTGACAAACACTTTTTTTCTGACCTAGCCATACCTGTTAACACTTTGGAAATTTGTTTTTAAGTTAGTTTCTAATCTTGGTAGATAAGCTGAATTTTGAAAACTAAAAATTAAAATATAACAATGTCAGGATCCAAAGAAGATGGATTGTCATATTTCACTCTGACACTAAACAACTAATTTTAAAAAGTAAGATTTTTTTTAGTGCATGAATAAATTAGTTTTCTTTCAGTTTTATTTTTTAATATTATTTTACAATAATACTAAGCTTATCTAATTTTTAAAAGTCACCATTTTTTTTTTACATCACCTCTTTCCATTAATTTTATTAGCCTGAAGAACATTAGTCTATTGAGAGTCTTTTGTGGAGTTCTTGATTGAAGAGCTCTTTGGGGCCCCTTTATATTTTAAAACTGCACTTTTCCTCAAAGTCTTATTATTTTGGATTGAATTTACAGGTGATCATATGATAAAAATAATGCCTTTGTGGTCTCTGTGTTGGCAGGAGTATTTTATCCATGACACCCAAAAAAGAGAAACACACTGTGAAATGTTATTTTAGAAGATGGGTGCGAATCTTTGTCCACAGCTCAGGTGTGCTCGAAAGGCTGACTTTGGTTTTACAACTCTGCTCAGTTTCTGACTTTGTGTCTCCATGCTGTCAGATGTGCAGAACAATACCCTCAGTCTTTCTGATGTATCCTTTAGTCTTCCTGGGGTTTTGTCACAGTCTGAGGTCTTACACAATGTGAGGTCTTCTAGGTCTTTAAGGAGGTGGCTCATCTCTCTCTTGAGTGCAAGCCAGTTCCCAGCAGATACCTTTGTCCCATACTCCAAGCCTCTTGGGTTTAGGAATCTGCTACTTCTGCTCCACCCTTGAAACATTGGGATCTATCCTGATGCTGTTGTCTCCTGACACTGTTGTTCCCTCCCTGGGGTGCTATGAACATGAAATGGAGGAGTCTTGTCACCTCCCGGAGGAGGTCCTTTACTCTCCAGATGCCCTTTACTCTCCAGATGCCCTTTACTCTTGAGACTCCCTCACTTGCATCTCCTCCCCCTTTACAATTACTGGGAAGCGCCCCCATTCCCAGTCCCATTCCCAAGAGGCATCCTGCCTTCTACACATGAGAGGCATCTTGGAATTGAAACTGAGAAGCAAAATATCTTTTCCAGTTATTTCATACAGGTATTTTGACTTCACTTGAGTGCTTCACTCATTCTTACTCAACTCATGTCTTTCTATAAGGTGCATAAAGTTGGGGTTGTGTTTACTGATTAGTGTTAAGCACTAACAAATCTTAACAGGCGGCACTATGTGATTTTTCAAGGCATTCTCATTTCTTACTGGGAGGCTATGGAGAAAGTGCTCCTCATTTAAAACACAATTTTAGAAAACCATCATGGGTAAAAATGACAAGGCTGGTTGAAGTAATAGAAAACATTTCTATATGCATTACACTGTTATTCTCAAGGTGCTTAATATTTCTTACTAATGCTTATCATCAGTTATTGTGTGCATTCAGCTTCACTGTACAGATGGTATAACTGGGTGCTACGTGACTAACTCTTGATTGCCACGTCCCTTGGTGTCTCCTCTGTCTCCCGTGTTTCAACTGAACACACAGCTGAATCCGGGAGATCAGAATAGCAGCTTCTTTTATTTTTAGGACCAGTCTCTGATGCTTTGACTCTGTGAATGAGCCTCATGTTTCCCAGGAGCTCTCTGTAAATTAAATTTTGCTGTGTTTACTGCTTTAACTTGGAAATGTGTTGGCTCATGTTCTTGACTACAAGAAATCGCAGTCCACTTAGGTCACATAAAAAACCTTACTATTAATTTAGGGCTTGGCAAACATACCTATGTCCATGGATCTCTTCCATATTTGGTAGGATCATGGAACCTGCTTAATGAAGACTTGACTGCCATTTGAATATACAAGAGGATTATGTGTCTGAGAAGAAGATAATGAGATGTAACACTTCCTACCAATGATGGCAGTGCAAACACAAGCTCCAAGCTCCCATCCCGCTCTACAAGATCCTTTGTTTTCCTGTAACCAGGCATAGTTATCTACCTGGGATATAACCCGTATGGAAGGGAGGGAAAAGATAGAAGGGGTGCACTCACTCAGCTCTCTCAAAAATGCTGAGCATACCAACTGTCTAACAATTAAGATAAGCCAAGTATTTGGCTGACTAGCACTGGTCATCTTCATGCATTAAAGTCACCTGGAATATAATTTGTCCTGGGGATAAAATGACAGGATTATAAATCTTTAACCAGGCTTTTTAAAATCTGGTAAGATGGGAAGCTGAATTAGGTCAGAAGTCTTAGGCAACATAACACAGTCTAAATCTTGAGCCATTTGCTTGCAGTGGGAATACCTGTGTAGGAATAGTTGTTGGGATGAATGTTTTCATTTGGAAACAAAACATAAACCCTAAATGTAAATCACTGAATTTTCTTCTAGCAGCATCAGAATAATGCATTACATTCATGCACAGGCTGCGGTATTATTAAGGCAGAAAGGCATTACTGTATTCAGTAATGTGCTGTGAAGATTTTCATTATTGCATCTCAGCAGGCTTGGTTCTAGGCAGAAAGATGAAGTGGGCGAAATCAGCCTTTGCTACTTCCTGCAAATGCAGGCTGGCTGCTCTCCACCGGCCCCATCCGGACACTGCCCATCAGGCTCCTGGCTTCTTATCCCATCGCCCGGAGGCTACTTTTTGTTGGGGGGGGAGCAAGATTTACATTTGGGCTCTTTCAGTATTTATACTTCTGGCTCCCATTAATTAACACATTTTCTAATGAATTGACTGTGATCTCCTGCTACTGTCTAATTGCTTTTACTGTTCTTTTCTTGGTCAGACCAGCACTACTGGAGAGACTCCCAGGAGTTTCTCTGGGTGGCAACATCTCCCATCTGTGTGCCCTGGTAAGGAGGGACACACTTACTCTGCCATTGAATGCACCCTTAGTTTATTGGCCTTGACTCTGGTCTGGCTGTGTCAGCTAATGCTCCAGCAGGAAAGTCTACAGACCTGAACTGGGTGATTTGAGGAGAGTTCAATAAGGGGACTCTTTTCAGAGGTGAGGGCAGGGCATTGTATAGGGAAACCACAGGAATAGTGCAATATCCTAGGGGTAGTTACAGCAGGGAGCCAGTATTAATTCTACATCTGAAAGGGAAAGGAAGAAGAGCATTTCTGGGAACCTGGAAGCAGAGCCAGCTCTGTGGAGAGGATCATCTTACAGGAATTGTGGCTTCAGATGAGAGACCTGGCCAGATCATGATGCACAGCAGGAAGGGAGGCAGGAAGGAAATGGCCACCCTTTCCACCCTCCCTTTGATCTTCTGCCAGTCCTCCTCTTTGGCCAAATCCTTCTGGAAGCCTGCTGACGTGGTCCATGCAGGCCAGCATGCCTTGGCTGAGAGCATGGGTAGATAGAAATGTCCAGCACAAGGGCTCTCAAGCATGTGACACCATTACATCCCTAAGAGATGCTAGGTTGCTGTCTCTTGGTGAGTGCCATTTTGCAAATCAATTGGATTAAGATCTCAGTTGCTCAGACATTAGTGAATTGAATGTCAAATACTACTTTGACTATCAGGGGAAGTTTTATGTTGATGCCCACGAAATTAAGGGTAATAATACCTGTAGTTGGTTATACCCTAGTTCAGAAATGAAGTAATTTTTCTTTTGCAGGTAGCTTCCTATTATATGTGAGATAGCATTACTTCATGTATCAACATCTATGCAAATTGGCAATTTAAGAAAAAGGACTGAAAACTAGGAAGGCTAGAATGTCATAGAATCTTGGACTTGGAATACAGCGTCCCATTTGTTCTCCTACTTAGAGCAGAAATCCCTTTTAAAGTGCCTGCAGTAATCATTGCGCCCCTCCCATTGTGAGTATGAGGACTCGCAATTCCACCCATTCCCATTGCCATCAGGTGTAAATGTTATAAAGAGTTTCCTTACACTGGGCAGAAATCAACTCACTGTTCCTTTCACCAGTTGTTCTAATTTTTCCCTGAAGAGCTACATTGCCTAAATCTCATCATCCTTCAAATATGTGAAGACAGCCATCATTTCTCCCTGACACCTTCTCATTTCCAGGCGAAACATTCCCAGTTTCTGCAACCTGTCCTCATAAGATACAATTTAATTCAACCAACATTTTTTGAGCCCCCAGCTATTGGCAAGGCTCCAGGCAGGCACACCTATGAAGCTTACAGTGTGGCTGGGGAGAGGAATGTAAACACTTATGCAATACAAGATAGAATGGAATGTGTTGAGTAGAAGTTTAACTCACATACTTCTAAGTTTTCATACAAGTTGTTGGTAAAAATGTTAATAGGAAAGAAACAAGGAAGGGGCCTTGTAGCATGTTAAGAAAGAGCCTTCTTTAGGTTGAGACCAATTAGCTAACTCACATCAATGGGTACTACCATTCAACCTACTCTTGGCTTTGGTCATCTTATCTGTCCCATCGAAACATCACAGGGACCTTTGTCTTGTATTGCTGAAACCAAAATTCATTATGTCTGTCCCAACAATTGCCAATAGGCAGGTTACACACCTCCATAGTGGGAGTGTGTTAGAACCTCAATGGGAGGGAGAGAGAGAGTGATGTGAGTTTTTTTTTTTTTTTTTTTGAGACGGAGTCTTGCTCTGTCGCCCAGGCTGGAGTGCAGTGGCGCTATCTCGTCTCACTGCAAGCTCCGCCTCCTGGGTTCATGCCATTCTCCTGCCTCAGACTCCCGGAAATGTTTGATATTCACCAGAAGAGGGGGACATGGCTTGAAATATAGTTGAGAAACAAATAATTATACTTAAGTGTTAAAAATTATGAAAGCTAAATGGTAGTACATAGGTATTCTTTATGTTATTCTAAATGGTATTTTTGAAATACCTCAATGTTTATGGAAGGAGGAAATAAACACTGCCTTGGTCCATAGTGGAACCTTAATGGTGGAGTATGGCCATGGGCAACTCATGAGCTGCTGAGACAAGTGGTTGGGGACATTGGTCTATGGTTAGCATTCTCTTGTTGTACCTGTTCAGTTTCATTGTTAAAATTGTTCTCTCATTGAGTTAAAGCAAAATAAACAGCCATCTCTGGGTGAGGTCAGTTGGGAGTCTCTGGGTCCTGAATCACTGCTGGTGGATGGGGCACTGCAGGGGTGGCCATAGGGAAGGCGGGTCTGCCAGCTCTATTTGAGATTATGCTTCCAGCACCTGTAACTCTTGGTTCATCATCATCAACACTAAGGCTGAAAATTGCAGCCCTGCCTCTATCTCATACACCTTCTTCCTTTCAGGTGCCTCACCACCTTTTACCTTCCCTCCCCATACATATGGATATGGATTGAACACTGTGTATTACTTCCTGGAAGTTACTGAACGCTGTTGATCCTCAGTTTCTGTGTCAGTCCAATGGCAGTAATGATACCTAACCTCTTAGGATTTGTATTAGTTTCCTGGGCTGCCATAGCAAATTTCCGCAAACTGGGTGACTTAAAAAAATTAGAAAGTTATTCTCTCAAAGAAACTTTTTCTGTCTCTGGAGGCCACAGTCTGAAATCAAGGTGTTGTCAGGGCCATGCTCCCTCCCAAAGCTCTAAGGGAGATTCCTTCCTCGCCTCTTCCAGCTTCAGGCAGCTCCTGGCCTCCTAGGCTTGTGGCAGCATCACTTTAATCTCTGTCTCTGTCTTCTTGTGGCTGTTTTCTTTCTATGTGTATGTGTGTTCTCTCCTTTTTTTAAAAAAATAAAGATACCAGTCATTGGGTAGAGGCACTTTACCCAATGATTGGCATTTTTATCGAAAGAATGATTACTGCAGGCACCTTAAAAGAGATTTCTGCTCTAAGTAGGAGAATAAGTGGGATGTTCTATTCCAGGTCCAAGATTCCGTGACATTCTAGGCTTCCTAGTTTTCAGTTCTTTTTCTTAAATTACCAATTTGTATAGATGTTGATACATGAAGTAGTGATATCTCACATATAAGAAGAAGCTACCTGCAAAAGAAAAATTACTTTATTTCTGAACCAGGGTATAACCAACAAGTATTAATTTGGTGGGCATCAACATAAAAATTCTCCTGATAGTCAGTGTAGTATTTGACATTCAATTCACTAATGTCTGAGCAGCTGAGATCTTAATCCAATTGATTTGCAAAACAACACTCACCAAGAAACAGCAACCTAGCATCTCTCAGGGGTGTAATGGTGTCATATGCTTGAGAGCCCTTGTGCTGGACATTTCCATTTGCCCCTGCTCTCAGCCAGTGACTGGGGATTAAACTAATTACCTCTACAAAGACCCTATTTCAAAATGAGGGCACATTTTGAGGTTCCAGGTGCACATAAAATTTGGGGAGACACTATTAAACCCACTACAGGATTATTTTGGGCTTTAAATAGGATACTGTATGTGGAGTACCTACATAGGGTGAGGTATAGAGTAGGTATTCAATAAAGGGTAGTTCCCACCCTCTAATTACCGCTGATGCACAGATGTTCGAGGGGAGTGAAGGGCAGCCATAACTATACATTCCTCTTGGAATTGCCTGTGGTTTGATCTTCAGGACTCTTCAGTATCTCACTGTTCCCACCTACACAATAGGGCTACTCACGTATAAGGAAAGTGTATAGGAACACAGAGAATGATGAAGTATTCCTTTTGTTTCTCATTCTGGTGTTCCAGTTGTGGATATAGCAAAGGAAAACTTCTTGAGAATGCAACTTAGAACCAGAAAATGGAATGGAATGGGAAAATGCCATTGTTCTCACCGACTGGAAGTGTATCTTCAGTTGAGGCCCTGTTGGATCATTTACATTTTTCTCATTCTTTCAGCCTTGGGGCCTTTTCTTGACATCTGGCTCTCCACAGAAAAAGCACCTGTGGTGGCCTCTTCTTTTTAATATCACGTGCCAGCAGGTAGGCAGGCAAGTTATGCCAAGACATGGCTCACAATCTCCCCAGGCCTTGGATGAAAGAAAGTGGAATTCCCCTGAATTAGCAGGAAGTGTTTCATTAAAAATCTGAGTTGTATAAAACTCTCTAAAATGTGGAGCTTTGAAAAGCCATTCCTTCCCTGCTCCAGAAAATATATTCAAAATGACATCTCTATAAACTTTGAATGTGTTGTTTGTACAGAAATCCAAAGAAGGTGAATAAAGGAGGGATTCCAGGTACTTATTTCATCCAAATAATTTATCTAAGGGAATTGACTTTCATCTGGAGGTGGAATAAAACCATATATGATTAAGAGACATCTGTTATATGTCTCTAGGCATTTAAGGAATGGAACTGGCAGCCACTTGTGAGACAAATGAATATGACTGTCCCACTGACATAGGAGCTACCCAGGGCATAGGAGCTACCCAGGGAAATGCAGGGAGTTGGGCAGTTGGTGCAAGGATGCTGTGGCAATCAGTGGGAGCCATGGAGAGAAGTGGCTGAAAAGGTTTGGTTAACAAACACTCTTATATATATGAAGCTTGCTTTTTGACTACTAATGATATCACTATACTTACATTAACTTATTCAGCCAACCGACACTTAGCATGCTCTCACTGTGTACTAGGCACTAGGATGAAAGTAAGTTCCTACTCCTACGAGGTTCCTAGTCTAGTGGAAGAGATACACAGGTAAACATTCATTCATTCAACAACTAATTGAGCATATAGAGTGTCTCAGGCTCTGGGTGTGCTGGATGTGGTGAACAGGATAGATGGTGCCTAATGGTATGAAAGCTTTGATCTAGTGGGGGAAGCAGATTTTCTTTTTCTTCAAGTACTGATATTTCTGTATATAAAGATTTAGCATATATATATAACAGCTATCATGAGAAGTGAAAAAAGATTTTTCCCCAAAAATGAAAATATTAAAACTAAGTTAAAATACATATAGTTAGTATTCCACACAGAATAAAATTTGACAAATCAAAGTTTAACATGTCCCAGTTGACCATGTGTGAATATACAAAGCAGATATTAAAACCAGTATGTCCAATATTTAAAACCAGTTTGTAATTGGGGGAACTTCTAAATCCTTAATTAAAAAACACAAATGAAGTGAAAGCTTTAAACTGGTACACACTGTTCACACCTATATTTCAAGTTTGGAAATGCATATTTGCAAGCAGCAACACAAAAGTATTCATGAAGAATGCATAATCTCTGAAAATTATGAAAACATCCCTGCTACCAATACATTTCTAAATACAAAACTGACTACCATATTTGTTACTTCTGTGTAGCGAGATAAGTTCATTTTTGAAACAGATAAAATTCAGTCTTTAGGTGTGAATGGTATGAATGACAGTCTTTTTTTTTTTTTTTTTAATTTGTCATTTGGAATCCTTAAGCATGCAAAAGCTTTGAACAGAAGGGTTCACGAAGGAACCAGGGTTGTCTTATGGCATCCAGTTAAGCCAGAACTGGGAATGCCTCTGGGTCATCCACATCAGGAGCAGAAGCACTTGACTTGTCGGTCCTGCTGCCACGGTTTGGGCGCCCACCACGCCCACGTCCACCTTGTCCTCCCCTGCCGCCACGTCCTGGGCGGCCAAGGTCTCCAAAATTGATCTCCAGCTGAGACGTTATATCATTTGCTGGCTTCCGGAAATGATGGTCCATAACTGAATCCTCAGCATGAGCCTCTTCACTCTTTGATTTATGAAAACAAATCCCTTCTTCCACTGCCCATCAGCACCTTCATTTGGTTTTCAGATATTAAATTCTACTTTTGCCCGGTCCTTATTTTGAATAGCCTTCCACTCATCCAAAGTCATCTCTTTTGGACCCTCCTCTTTTACCTCTTCAACATCATTCTCCTTATTTTCAGTGTCTGCCACTGGATGATGTTCTTCACCTTCAGGTGTTTCCTCAGTCACATTTGATTGATCCAAGTCAGTTAATTCGTCTTTGACAGTTCCCCAGTTGTGAGATCCGCTACCTCCACGTTTGTCCTCGTGCTTCAGGCCACTGTAATGTGAAAAAGAAGATCTATCACTTCCACTATGCCTATCAAATTCACGTTTGCCACGAGAATCAAATCCATCTCCTCGGCCCATTCCACGTCCACGGCCCCCTCGACCTCTTCCAAGACCACCACGACCTCGAATAGGTCGGTCAATAATCGGTCTATCAACTGAAAATTCGCCTCCTTCACCCTTTTCTTCAAGTGGCTTTTCGAATCTTCGTTCACAAGGTGGTTGCCTTTCTGGTCTTCTATCAATTATTTTCCCTTCACCCTGAAGTTGTTGATCAGGTCTTCTTCCAACTCGTCTTATTCCTTCTTTCTTAGGCGCCACGGGCGGCTGCGTCTCCTCTTTCTTGTCAACCACGCCAACGCTAGGGGGCAGCGGGTTCTTGCGGTCTTTCTGGGACTCCTTGCGCAGCTGTTTGCCTGCCGCGTTGGAGTTGGTCTGGGCCGCCGCCTGAGCTGCGCTCTTGGCCCCAGGGCCCCCAACGCCACCCCTGCCGGCTTCTTTTTTCTTGTTCTCCGCTGCCTTCAGCACCTCGAAGGGGTCCGATTCGTCGTCAAATAACTGGTCGAATCGGTTGGTGACCACACAGCCGAAGCCTTCCTGTAAGTGCCCAGGCATGATGGTGGCTCGGCGGCGCGTTCCTCTACGGATTGCAGCGGGCCGCGCTGAGCCAAGAGCGCCTGCTTCAGCTCTTCCCACAAGATGGCCGGGCCAAGATGGAAGCAGGTATTTAATAATTTCACAAATGACCATAGAATTATATTTGTAAGAAATGCTATAAAGCAAAAACTCAGGATGCCATGAAAGTATAGAACAGGGGCAACCATGTTGTGGTTATATGATGTACCATGTCATATTGCTGCAGTGGAAATGTACACGGGGAGCACCTGGGGGCCTGGAAGGGGAGCTTCACCCATACTGAGGCCAGATAAGGAAGGGTTCCTAAGAGAAGCAGAGTCTGGATCTTAGAAGACAAGTAAGAGGTAACCAGGCAAAGAAAAAGGGTGGGCTCCCAGGTTTCCACTGTTTTCCTGGGTGGATGATGATGCTATTCAGCAAAGCAGAGTGCAGGAGAAAAGTAGGTTTAGGGATAGTGACAGTGAGTTTTATTTGGGTCAGTTTAAGTCTGAGATACTTGAGGAAATCTAAGTTAAAATGCCCAGAGGGGCCAGGCGCAGTGGCTCACACCTGTAATCCCAGCACTTTGGGAGGCCGAGGCAGACGGATCATTTGAGGTTAGGAGTCCGAGACCAGCCTGGCCAACGTGGTGAAACCCCGTCTCTACTAAGGATACAAAAAAATTAGCTGGACATGGTGGCACGTGCCTGTAATCTCAGTTACTTGGGAGGCTGAGGCACGAGAATTGCTTGAACCCAGGAGGCAGAGGTTGCAGTGAGCCAAGATCGTGCCACTGCACTCCAGCCTGGGTGGCAGAGGGAGACCCTGTCTCAAAAAAAAAAAAAAAAAAAAAAGAAAAAAAAAATGCCCAGAGGACAGAGAACTGTGTGGGTCTGGAGTTCAGCACAAAGATGAGAATGGATGAGAGAGGGAGAAAAACAGGAACTCAGGCTGAGAAGAGGTACACAGCAGAGAAGCTGGAAAAAGAGATAGAAGGAGCAGCTTAAGACAGGAGGAAAACCAGGAGAGAGCAATGCCGCAGAAGTCTCTGATGTTGAGACAGGGTCGAGAGTGTCCAGAGTTGTAGTGGGTCAAGCCAGATATGGACTTGCATAATTCTTGGGTTGGCATGGGAAGGCTGTTGCCATCTTCCACAGGTGCAGTTTCATGGGCTGATGAGAGTAGTAGGTGGAATGATGGGTATGGACATGGAAACAAACATCCTAGTTTCTGAAGTCTACATCTCTAGGGCAGGTATTTTAATTCCCAGGAAAGCAAAGTCTCCAACCACAAGAACAAAGCTGTTATGAAATATTAACAGTCACCAGGTGAGGCAGAGTGGGGATTGCTAGTCTCTGCACAGGAGTTGTTTTGGCGTCCCCGGAAACCACACCACCTATGCAGATTGGTGGTCCATCTTTCAGCAGCCCTGCTCAGGAATGTGCTCACAGTGTCCAGAAAATGTATCGTATTGTTTCTATGTTGGCATTTGACTGTTTTGGACATAATAAAGAGTGACCTTGCCTTACTTTCCTGTCAAATTATCTCTTTAGTCTTGATTTTAAAGTGTGTCTTCTACCAACTGGGCTAAAGAAGTGCAGGCTTCTGTGAGTAGTCCATAGTTCTGGGCATGAGGTATGGCAGGGCATTATTTAGGATTTATCTTTTTTCTCCCTGTTTTCATTCTCTTTGTGTGTGTGTGTGTGTGTGTGTGTTTAAATATATTATAGCCATACAGAGTTCTAGAAGGTGGTCAGCACATTATATATTTAATTAATTAATTGAAAAGTTCAAAATAACAACAAAAGAAACCTGAAAATTTTAAGGACAAAGAGATAGTGTTGGGGAAAGGGAAGTAGCATTTATTTAGTGCTTATTATGCTCTAAGACAGCTCTTCCTGGTCAAACTGTGTCCATTGACCAGTGACGTTAGTATCAATTGGGAGCTTGTCAGAAATGTACACTGTAAGCCCCACTCAGAGCCACCCACTCAGAATCTATGTCCCGTATGATTGCGCACACACTAGAGTTTGAGAAACACTGCTCTGGGTTGATTATAAATTGTTCCATTTATTCCTCATAGCAAAGCCATGAAGTACAGATAATTATACCCCAGATCAGTCAGGGTCACTGGAGAAACAGAACCAGCAGTAGATAATATTAAAAGATTTATTACAAGGAATTGGCATACATGACTGTAGGGGTTGGCTAAGCAAGTCTTTTACTGCAACTACTCTGCCACTACAGTGGGAAAACTGTCATGGATGATATGTAAATGAATGAGTGAGCTGGGTTCTCATAAAATACACTGAAATTTGAATTACATAAAATTCTCATGTGATACAAAATATTTTTTTTTCCCCTAACTATTTAAACTTGTAAAAACTGTTCTTAGCTTGTGGGCAAGACAAGTATAGGCAGTGCATTGTATTTGGCCCACAGGCTATAGTCTGCCAGACCTTGATCTATAATATGTACTTGGGTACTTAACTGCAAATATCAACTAAATTCTGACTAGTCCACATCTATAGGACAGGCAGCCAGGAAGATTGTGGGCAGTCTGCAACCCCTGGGCATGAGCTGAAGCTGTTCTCCACAGGGAAGTCAGGAAGGGATGATTCAGTGAAGGGAGAGCAATTGTGGACCCAGGTGCTGTTTGGAGCCTCATTGACAAGGAAGAGCCCAATCCCTTATAAAGGCCCACCTGATTAGGTCAGGCCCATCAGAGATGATGTCTGTAGCGTAAAGTCAACTGATTAGGGATTTTGTTAACATCTGCGAAATCTCCTCACAGCAGCATCTAGATTAGTGTTTGACTAATGGCTCTGTCCTTCCTTCTGTGCTCATAGTTTAGCCTAGCCCTGTTGACATGAAAAACCATCACATCTTCATTTTTCAGCAAACAGATGTCGTAGGCCTAGTAAGTGGTGCCCTTGGGTCACAGGCCTAGTAAGTGGTGCCCTGGCATTCAACCCCAGGACTGTCTACCATGATGCTTCTAGAAGTATTATCACTTTTCAAGATGTGTTGATGAGACCAGTACTTGTAGAATTAATGCTGCGTGTCAGTTGATCAAAAATTATTTGCAAAGCTCCTGTTGTATCTTGTGTAGGAGCCTGTGGTAGGTAGGCACTGTGTGAGTGTGATTTAGTTGAAAGCAAATAGAGTGAAAGGCAAGTCAACTGACTGAAGGGGTTTATGGCATGTAGCTGTTTTATCGGCTTGAGCTTTGTTAAAGTAAACTTGATTTATCAAGATTATTGTCTTGCAGAATTTAGATGGAATGTATTTGTGCCAGAGTTTATAGATTGCAGGTTAGTTGTTAGCCTTTTCAGATAAAACTGCAGATGGTATTTGAATCCCTATGCTCACGGGATTGTTTTTCACTTTAGAGGCCGTTTGTAAGCTTAGGTTATTAGCTTTAGAGAAGATTTGCATATGAGTATTTTTTTAATCTAATAAAGTTATTTGCTTTTCTTGATTGTTAGAAAAAAACTCCAGCAAGTTGTGACCAGATGCCTTGCATTCCTGACTGGTTGATTGTCATACAGTTTTATTTTGAGAACATGCAGTATTTTGGTTAGCATGTAAAAATATCTATACTTGATGCAGATCAGAACAAGCAAAATCTTTGAACTGTAGACAGCTAATAAGTGCAATTTGCCTACTTCTTGAAAATCATCAACCTTGGCTTTGACTCTTGTCTGTTTGTGATTTCTGTGTCTTTGTTCTCAGACTCTTTTGTCCTATGCTAATAACCTATGTTTCAATCAAGGCTTAATTTGGCATTTTCTATTCAAAATGCTTTTGTGGTTCTTTTTGAGGCTATCCTCTTTGCTGACCCTTTCCTATAAACCTGCTGAGTCTCGTTGCTTTCTTGTGCCTCATGACTCCAAAAAACACTTAACCTTAAGGTTGAACATTCCACAGTTGTCATGGGAAAAGTGCTGTGTGTAAGACATATAGCTGTTTGGTAACATCAGAAACTTGGGGTTTTCAACATACATAGTTCAGGAAATTGATAACCTATGGTTAAACTTGCAGAAGATTCATATTTTACTTTTTCCACAAACAGCTTTGATGAATGTCTGATTTTTTTAGAGAGTTGAGAAACAGCTGTTTGACAGACTGCTTGGGAAATTAAGATCTTGCTCATACTTTTTTTTTTTTTCCTCCAAGAATCATGAAACCTTGATAGGAGCCTGGGCCAGAGAATACTAAATGGTGGTCAGTTATCAGGGATATCTATTATAAATGCCATCTGTTCAAGGCTTCACATATATTTAATAGCATATTTTGCTGACGTACTCTATTTATCATAAAGTCTGTCACTTGTGAACTATGTGGAAGTCTGTATTAATTTGGAGCCACCGTATTAAGTTTGAATCACATGAGGCTTATTAGCATTTGCCAGGTCAGGACCTGCTTGAATTCTCACCCCATTGTTTTATATAGATATAGTTTTAAGACAAACTTAGTGGTTTTTTTCATGTAAAGCTTGTCACCCAGACCACAGCAGGAATATGCAATGTGACACAAATCACTGTACAAACGGTTACAGCTGTTTTCTTCAATGATTTCCCAGTAGACAACATCAAAATTGTGTTCTGATTAGTTATTTTCTAGTGGCAACTAAATATATAAATAACAAGAAGATCGTAATATGATGGGAGTTTCCCGGGGTAAAAACCCTTAGTGGGTCATGCTATTGCTTTTCTGTGTTTTGTCTTCTTTTCATTCTGCTGCTCTGCTATGTCTAATTATGCCTAAACTCCTGCAGAAGTTTTATTTGTGTATTTTATGCCAACATGTATTATAGTAATATATGTACTTAGCTTCTCTCCAAATCTTTGAGCCTAAAATCTGGTCTGATTTACTTTAGTTTTTTCCAAAGCACGCCATAAATATTTTTGAGGGAATGCATGCATGGATGAGAATGAAAGTGTTGCCTCATTTAAAGAGAAACTGTGGTCAACTCTCTATACAAATGGTAGAAAGGAGAGGTGGAAGGGACATATTCTAGAGTCCAGTTTCCTTTCCTGGTGTTTGAAGGTTCAAACAGAGCTGCAAAGCTACTTGTATGTTCTTCACTGTGTTACTTTGTTTGAGAAAATGAATCTTTTAATCAAGCGTGATGTTTTAGAAGAGGCACCCATGGAGTGATGAAAGGGGAGAGGGCCCTTAGCTTTGTCCTCATCAGCTGGACAAGCAGAAGGATGACATCACCCCCACACCTGCCTTTCTAATTGGGAGAGATGATGATTCATAGACCCCATTTACAAAGGTGTGGAGGGGTGATAGCTGACTTTTGCCCTTTGTAGAAGTTATTCCTCAAACTTTGTCCCCATATTTGGCAGCCTCAGGCCTCAGGTGTCTTACTGTCTCCCCAGGCATTTCTGGGGGAGAAGTCAAGGAACTAAAGTCATAGCTAAAATTAAGACTATTGCCCCTCAGAAAGATATCTGTCCTCATGGTGAGACATAGCCTATAAATCCTGTTGCTATCCTTTTTTTTTTCTTTTTTCTGAGATGGAGTCTCACTCTGTTGCCCAGGCTGGAGTGCAGTGGCATGATCTCAGCTCACTGCAACCTCCGCCTCTCAGGTTCAAGCGATTCTCCTGCCTCAGCCTCCCTAGTAACTGGGACTACAGGTATGTGCTATCACACCCGGCTAATTTTTTGTATTTTTAGTAGAGACAGAGTTTCACCGTGTTAGCCAGGATGGTCTTGATCTCCTGACCTTGTGATCTGCCTGACTTGGCCTCCCAAAGTGCTAGGATTGCAGGCATGAGCCACCACACCTGGCTGCTGTTGCTATTCTTAAAGACAACATCAGCATTTGATTTTATGCCTCTGTTTCAGTACATCAGGATCAACAGAGGTGCTGTGGGTGATGCAATTAAACAAGACCTTAAGAATCTGGTACTAAAGTTTAAATTCACCAAGTGTAGGGTGCATATGATTAACGAGAGGTAGAATTTGTCTGAGTGGGGTCTTGGTCACCTGTCAACAGTTATCCTTCCTTTGCCTTTTCCCCTTTCTTTCTATGGAGACAAATACTCTATAGCTGTAGTGGTATGCATTTACATAAACTTGATTCCTTCCTCTGTGGAGAAAAGGAAGGTGTCTTATCAGCCAGGGTTCTACCAGACAAACAGAACCAGTAGGAGAGTCTGTCTATCTATCTATCTATCTATCTATCTATCTATCTATCTATCTATCTATCTATACTTAGGTTGGTGCAAAGGTAATTGAGGTTTTGACCATCACCTTCAACGTCAAAAACTGCAATTACTTTTGCATCAACCTAATATTTCAGGGAATTGGCTCATCTGATGATGGGGGCTGGCTAGGCCACTGGACCTTGCAGTCCACAGGTGAAATTTTTTCCTCCTCAGGGAAACTTCAGCTCTACTCATAAGGCCTTTCAACTGTTTGGATCAGGCCCAACAAGAATATAAAGGAACATTGCTTTTACTTAAAGTCAACTGATTATAGATGTTGATCACATCTATAAAATTACCTTCACAGTAATGCCTAGATTAGCATTTGATTGAATAACTGGGGACTGTAGCTTAGCCAAATTGACACATAAAACTGACCATCACAGAAGGGTTTTTGCACATTGAGCTCCAGATTTTATATGGACTCTGTAAAGGGAAACATTCTGTATTTTTCTAATGAAGGGTCACCAATACCATAATCACTGGTTTGTCCTTGCATAGACAGTTGGCATTACTCTGTCCCCATCCTCATGCTATAAATGACTATAAAAGGGCAGCGGTATGGATGGACAGTCATAAAAACACCATTATGGGTGAAAAACAGCTCAAAGTATGTGCCCTGCAGATGCGGTTTTATTTCCAGCTATTATCTAATTAATTATGTCCAAGTGAAGAGGCATGTGGTATTACTGCCGAACTGTAGGTGAGACCCAGACTAAGGCAAAAGGTTTGCTCATGTTAAAGGATACAGTAAGTCATTGGAGGACTGCCTGGGGATATACATCATCTGCTTCTAGTTCTGACATATTTACCTGTAAGCTTTGCCTCTCCTGACTTATCTGACCACATGTATGATTATATCATGTCTCATTAAAATGCACAATTGTGGATAATATTTTCATTAAACTTAGTTTTGACTTCTCAAAACTGGAGGATAAAAGAAATACTCCCTGCTTAGCTGCAGTGGAGATGAGTGGACGAGGTAGTGCATCTCACTTGGTTTCCTTCAGTTCAGACTGGACTGCCATAATCATTTTCTCTGATATTCCTGTAATGAGCTTTCACTTTCTTGATCACTTTCGTTGAACTTCCCTATGTCTTCTTGCATTGTTCTTGGAATACTGAGGCTGGAAACATGTACTCAGTTCTTCAGGTTCAGAACATGATATGAGCAGAAGATAAGGATGTGTTTCTATCATCCCAAGGATGTTTTTGCTGGATCTTTCTCCTTTAAAAGTTGATGTGTCCCAAACTTTTAGGGATGTAGGCCTTCTTCTCTTGCTATAGCCTCTTTCCAAGTGTTCTCATTCGGTTCTATGGTTCAAATATGTCTGTACTGACTTAAAAATTCTTCCCTCTAGCCCTGACCTCTCCCATGGCAGACACAGATGGCAAGTCTCTATTTTACTTCTCTATTTGCATATATAATAATCCTCAGATTTCACAAGTTCAAAAAAGAACTCTTTATTCCATATTTCCTTCCCAATCAATTTCTTCCAATTTCCCTTTACCTCATATAATTTTTGGCTAAAGCCAAATATCTCATAGTTGTTTCTAATTCTACCCTCCACATCCAATGCATGACCATCTCCTATAAATTCTACTTCCTAAAGTAGACCCTCAAACCTATTCCAAAAATTTTTCATCTTTTGCCTGCACTGATGCATTAGCCATCTAACCTGGTTTTGTTGTTTCTACTGTTGGCCAGCTACATCCTTTCCTGGCCGCAGAAAACCTCAGCTAAATATATTAAATTCAGATCAGGCCCTTTCTTTTGTATAATTTCTTCTGATGCTTTTCTGGTGCACTTAGTGCACACTCTTTACCTTGGTCTGCATCTTCCTGCCTCCCCCTCAGACCTCAGCTCAGATTCTTCACCTTATGACCCACTACAGTACAGCCGCTGTGACTTCTTTTCCTCACATGTCAGTCAAATTTGTTACTAGCCCAAGCTTTTGCACTGTTTAGTCTTTCTCCCTGGAATACTCCCTCAGAAACCCCACATGACTGGCTCCCCCTCCTTCTTCAGATCTCATTGTAAAATCACTTCCTCAGAGAGGCCTTCCCTGTCTATGCTCTCTGAACTGGTCATTTCTCCCACCTCCCTTCTTCATTTCCCCCATTCACTGCTTTTTTTTTTCTTCCCATTGTTTGGTTATTTACTGTTTATCATCATCTGCTAGAATGTACTATTGTGAAGGCAAAGTCTTTAGCCCTTCCCACCCACCTATCCTCTTTCCCTCCTTCTCTCCCTTCTTTCCTTCTTTCTTTCCCTCCTTCCATCCCCCATCCCCCCACCGCACCCCTTCCCTTCCCTTCCATTCCCTTCTCTTCCCTTCCATCCCCCATCCCCCCACCGCACCCCTTCCCTTCCCTTCCATTCCCTTCCCTTCCCTTCCCAGTTTCCCATAGCACAAGATAGTACCTGACACAGAGAATTTGCTTAGTACATGTTATTTGAATGGTTACACAAATGGTTGTTTGTTTTATTGTGCTTCTGTTGTGTAGCAATGTACTAGGCTGACAGTTTCGAGGGGTTCCATGGACTGAATTGTTTACACTGCCAAATTCATATGTTTAAGACCTAACATCCAATGTGAGTATATTTGGAGATAGGGCCTTTACAGAAGTAATTAAGATAAAACAACAAAAGATGTAATTAGGGTTAAATGAGGTCATAAGAGTGGGATCTTGATCCCATAGACTTAATGTGATTATAAGAAAAGGAAGAGAGACCAGAGCTCACTTGCTGTCTCCATACATGCACACTGAAAAACACTCAGTGAGAAGGTGGCCATCTGCAAGCCGGGAAGAGTCCTCACCAGAAAATGAATTGGCTGGCAGCTTGCTCTTGGACTTTTCAGCCTCCAGAACTGTGAGAAGAAATTTCTGTTGCTTAAGCCACCCAGTCTACGTATATTGTTATAGCACCCTCAGCAAACTAAGACAAGACAAAGGGTGATCTACAGTGACTGTCAGGTTGCTTTTGTAGGTCTTAGCACATGTCTGGATCTTCTCACCTTTCACATATAATTTAGGTGGAATTCTCTTAAATGTGGTAACATTCTCTCATTTAAAAAGATGTACCAATTGTTGGCCTTGTCATCTAGCTTTTTGGATCATCAGTTAAACCGGCATTTTATTGCTCTAGGGAATTATTGTTATTTGATGAATTAGAAATTCATCAATATGTTAAAATATATTACAGTAACGTGAAAAAATGTTTAAAGAAATCTGTTCGCACTACCAAATCCTCGGGATTTGTTTGTATTATTATTATTATTTTTTTAAATTATTATACTTTAAGTTTTAGGGTACGTGTGCACAACGTGCAGGTTTGTTGCACATGTATACATGTGCCATGTTGGTGTGCTGCACCCATTAACTCATCATTTAGCATTAGGTATATCTCCTAATGCTATCCCTCCCCGCTCCCCCCACCCCACAACAGGCCCCGGTGTGTGATGTTCCCCTTCCTGTGTCCATGTGTTCTCATTGTTCAATTCCCACCTATGAGTGAGAACATGCAGTATTTGGTTTTTTGTCCTTGTGATAGTTTGCTGAGAATGATGGTTTCCAGCTTCATCCATGTCCCTACAAAGGACATGAACTCATCATTTTTTATGGCTGTATAGTATTCCATAGTGTATATGTGCCACATTTTCTTAATCCAGTCTATCATTGTTGGACATTTGGGTTGGTTCCATGTCTTTGCTATTGTGAATATTGCGGCAATAAACATACGTGTGCATGTGTCTTTACAGCAGCATGATTTATAATCCTTTGGGTATATACCCAGTAATGGGATTGCTGGGTCAAATGGTATTTCTAGTTCTAGATCCCTGAGGAATCGCCACGCTGACTTCCACAATGGTTGAACTAGTTTACTGTCCCACCAACAGTGTAAAAGTGTCCCTATTTCTCCACATCCTCTCCAGCACCTGTTGTTTCCTGACTTTTTAATGATTGCCATTCTAACTGGTGTGAGATGGTATCTCATTGTGGTTTTGATTTGCATTTCTCTGATGACCAGTGATGATGAGCATTTTTTCATGTGTTTTTTGGCTGCATAAATGTCTTCTTTTGAGAAGTGTCTGTTCATGTCCTTTGCCCACTTTTTGATGGGGTTGTTTGATTTTTCTTGGAAATTTGTTTGAGTTCATTGTAGATTCTGGATATTAGCCCTTTGTCAGATGAGTAGGTTGCAAAAATTTTCTCCCGTTCTGTAGGTTGCCTGTTCACTCTGATGGTAGTTCCTTTTGCTATGCAGAAGCTCTTTAGTTTAATGAGATCCATTTGTCAATTTTGTCTTTTGTTGCCATTGCTTTTGGTGTTTTAGACATGAAGTCCTTGCCCATGCCTATGTCCTGAATGGTATTGCCTAGGTTTTCTTCTAGGGTTTTTATGGTTTTAGGTCTAACATCTAAGTCTTTAATCCATCTTGAATTAATTTTTGTATAAGGTGTAAGGAAGGGATCCAGTTTCAGCCTTCTACATATGGGTAGCCAGTTTTCCCAGCATCATTTACTAAATAGGGAATCCTTTCCCCATTGCTTGTTTTTGTCAAGTTTGTCAAAGATCAGATAGTTGTAGATATGCGGCATTATTTCTGAGGGCTCTGTTTTGTTCCATTGGTCTATATCTCTGTTTTGGTACCAGTTCCATGCTGTTTTGGTTACTGTAGCCTTGTAGTATAGTTTGAAGTCAGGTAGCCTGATGCCTCCAGATTTGTTCTTTTGACTTAGGATTGACTTGGCAATGCGGGCTCTTTTTTGGTTCCATATGAACTTTAAAGTAGTTTTTTCCAATTCTGTGAAGAAAGTCATTGGTAGTTTGATGGGGATGGCATTGAATCTGTAAATTACCTTGGGCAGTATGGCCATTTTCACGATATTGATTCTTCCTACCCATGAGCATGGAATGTTGTTCCATTTGTTTGTATCCTCTTTTATTTCATTGAGCAGTGGTTTGTAGTTCTCCTTGAAGAGGTCCTTCACATCCCTTGTAAGTTGGATTCCTAGGTATTTTATTCTCTTTGAAGCAATTGTGAATGGGAGTTCACTCATGATTTGGCTCTCTGTTTGTCTGTTACTGGTGTATAAGAATGCTTGTGATTTTTGCACATTCGTTTTGTATCCTGAGACTTTGCTGAAGTTGCCTGTCAGCTTAAGGAGATTTTGGGCTGAGACAATGGGGTTTTCTAGATATACAGTCATGTCATCTGCAAACAGGGACAATTTGACTTCCTCTTTTCCTAGTTGAATACCCCTTATTTCCTTCTCCTGCCTGATTGCCCTGGCCAGAACTTCCAACACTATGTTGAATAGGAGTGGTGAGAGAGGGCATCCCTGTCTTGTGCCAGTTTTCAAAGGGAATGCTTCCAGTTTTTGCCCATTCAGTATGATATTGGCTGTGGGTTTGTCATAGATAGCTCTTATTATTTTGAGATACGTCCCATCAATACGTAATTTATTGAGAGTTTTTAGCATGAAGTGTTGTTGAATTTTGTCAAAGGTCTTTTTTGCATCTATTGAGATCATCATGTGGTTTTTGTCTTTGGTTCTGTTTATATGCTGGATTACGTTTATTGATTTTTGTATGTTGAACCAGCCTTGCATCCCAGGGATGAAGCCCACTTGATCATGGTGGATAAGCTTTTTGATGTGCTGCTGGATTCAGTTTGCCAGTATTTTATTGAGGATTTTTGCTTCGATGTTCATCACGGATATTGGTCTAAAATTGTCTTTTTTGGTTGTGTCTCTGCCAGGCTTTAGTATCAGGATGATGCTGGCCTCATAAAATGAGTTAGGGAGGATTCCCTCTTTTTCTATTGATTGGAATAGTTTCAGAAGGAATGGTACCAGCTCCTTCTTGTACCTCTGGTAGAATTCGGCTGTGAATCCTGGACCTTTTTTGGATAGTAAGCTATTAATTATTGCCTCAATTTCAGACCCTGTTATTGGTCTATTCAGAGATTCAACTTCTTCCTGGTTTAGTTTTGGGAGAGTGTATGTGTCGAAGAATTTATCCATTTCCTCTAGATTTTCTAGTTTATTTGCGTAGAGGTGTTTATAGTATTCTCTGATGGTAGTTTGTATTTCTGTGGGATAGGTGGTGATATCCCCTTTGTCATTTTTTAGTGCGCCTATTTGATTCTTCTCTCTTTTCTTCTTTATTAGTCTTGCTAGTGGTCCATCAGTTTTGTTGATCTTTTCAAAAAGCCAGCTCCTGGATTCATTGATTTTTTGAAGGGTTTTTTGTGTCTCTATTTCCTTCAGTTCTGCTATGATCTTAGTTACTTCTTGCCTTCTAATAGCTTTTGAATGTGTTTGTTCTTGCTTCTCTAGTTCTTTGAATTGCAATGTTAGGGTGTCAATTTTAGATCTTTCCTGCTTTCTCTTGTGGGCATTTGGTACTATAAATTTCCCTCTACACACTGCTTTGAATGTGTCCCAGAGATTCTGGTATGTTGTGTCTTTGTTCTCATTGGTTTCAAAGAACATCTTTATTTCTGCCTTCATTTCGTTATGTACCCAGTAGTCATTCAGGAGCAGGTTATTTATTTTCCATGTAGTTGAGCGGTTTTGAGTGAGTTTCTTAATCCTGAGTTCTAGTTTGATTGCACTGTGGTCTGAGAGACAGTTTGTTATCATTTCTGTTCTTTTACATTTGCCAAGGAGTGCTTTACTTCCAAGTATGTGGTCAATTTTGGAATAGGTGTGGTGTGGTGCTGAAAAGAATGTATATTCTGTTGATTTGGGGTGGAGAGTTCTGCAGATGTCTATTAGGTCTGCTTGGTGCAGAGCTGAGTTCAATTCCTGGATATGCTTGTTAACTTTCTGTCTCGTTGATCTGTCTAATGTTGACAGTGGAGTGTTAAAGTTTCCCATTATTATTGTGTGGGAGTCTAAGTCTCTTTGTAGGTCTCTAAGGACTTGCTTTATGAATCTGGGTGCTCCTGTATTGGGTTCATATATATTTAGGATAATTAGCTCTGCTTGTTGACTTGATCCCTTTACCATTATGTAATGGCCTTCTTTGTCTCTTTTGATCTTTGTTGGTTTAAAGTCTGTTTTATCAGAGACTAGGATTGCAACCCCTGTCTTTTTTTGTTTTCCATTTGTTTGGTAGATCTTCCTCCATCCCTTTATTTTGAGCCTATGTGTGTCTCTGGCACGTGAGATGGGTTACCTGAATACAGCACACTGATGGGTCTTGACTCTTTATCCAATTTGCCAGTCTGTGTCTTTTAATTGGAGCATTTAGCCCATTTACATTTAAGGTTAATATTGTTATGTGTGAATTTGATCCTGTCATTATGATGTTAGCTGGTTATTTTGCTTGTTAGTTGATGCAGTTTCTTCCTAGCCTTGATGGTCTTTACAATTTGGCATGTTTTTGCAGTGGCTGATACTGGTTGTTCCTTTCCATGTTTAGCGCTTCCTTCAGGAGCTCCTTTAGGGCAGGCCTGGTGGTGACAAAATCTCTCAGCATTTGCTTGTCTCTAAAGGATTTTATTTCTCCTTCACTTATGAAGCTTAGTTTGTCTGGATATGAAATTCTGGGTTGGAAGTTCTTTTCTTTAAGCATGTTGAATATTGGCCCCCACTCTCTTCTGGCTTGTAGAATTTCTGCCGAGAGATCAGCTGTTAGTCTGATGGGCTTCCCTTTGTGGGTAACCCGACCTTTCTGTCTGGCTGCCCTTAAGATTTTTTCCTTCATTTCAACTTTGGTGAATCTGACAATTAGGTATCTTGGAGTTGCTCTTCTCGAGGAATATCTTTGTGGCATTCTCTGTATTTCCTGAATGTGAATGTTGGCCTGCCTTGCTAGATTGGGGAAGTTCTCCTGGCTAATATCCTGCAGAGTGTTTTACAACTTGGTTCCATTCTCCCCGTCACTTTCAGGTACACCAATCAGACGTAGATTTGGTCTTTTCACATAGTCTCATATTTCTTGGAGGCTTTGCTCGTTTCTTTTTATTCTTTTTTCTCTAAACTTCTCTTCTCGCTTCATTTCATTCATTTGATCTTCCATCACTGATACCCTTTCTTCCAGTTGATCAAATTGGCGACTGAGGCTTGTGCATTCATCACGTATTTCTTGTGCTTTGGTTTTCAGCTCAGATTTTTTCCTTCATTTCAACTTTGGTGAATCTGACAATTAGGTATCTTGGAGTTGCTCTTCTCGAGGAATATCTTTGTGGCATTCTCTATATTTCCTGAATGTGAATGTTGGCCTGCCTTGCTAGATTGGGGAAGTTCTCCTGGCTAATATCCTGCAGAGTGTTTTACAACTTGGTTCCATTCTCCCCGTCACTTTCAGGTACACCAATCAGACGTAGATTTGGTCTTTTCACATAGTCTCATATTTCTTGGAGGCTTTGCTCGTTTCTTTTTATTCTTTTTTCTCTAAACTTCTCTTCTCGCTTCATTTCATTCATTTGATCTTCCATCACTGATACCCTTTCTTCCAGTTGATCAAATTGGCGACTGAGGCTTGTGCATTCATCACGCATTTCTTGTGCTTTGGTTTTCAGCTCCATCAAGTCCTTTAAGGACTTCTCTGAATTGGTTATTCTGGTTAGCCATTCATCTAGTTTTTTTTCAAGGTTTTTAACTTCTTTGCCATGGGTTTGAACTTCCTCCTTTAGCTCGGAGTAGTTTGACCATCTGAAGTCTTCTTCTCTCAACTTGTCAAAGTCACTCTCCATCCAGCTTTGTTCCGTTGCTGGTGAGGAGCTGCATTCCTTTGGAGGAGGAGAGACACTCTGATTTTTAGAGTTTTCCGTTTTTCTGCTCTGTTTTTTCCCCATCTTTGTGGTTTTATCTACCTTTGGTCTTTGATGGTGGTGACGTACAGATAGGGTTTTCGTGTGGATATCCTTTCTGTTGGTTAGTTTTCCTTCTAACAGTCAGGTCCCTCAGCTGCAGGTCTGTTTGAGTTTGCTGGAGGTCCACTCCAGACCCTGTTTGCCTGGGTATCAGAAGCAGAGGCTGCAGAACAGTGGATATTGGTGAACAGCAAATGTTGCTGCCTGATCGTTCCTCCGGAAGTTTTGTCTCAGAGGAGTACCTGGCCGTGTGAGGTGTCAGTCTGCCCCTGCTGGGGGGTGCCTCCCAGTTAGGCTACTCGGGGGTCAGGGACCCACTTGAGGAGGCAATCTGTCCGTTCTCAGATGTCCAGCTGCGTGCTGGGAGAACCACTGCTCTCCTCAAAGCTGTCAGCCAGGGACATTTAAGTCTGCAGAGGATTCTGCTGCCTTTTGTTTGGCATTGCCCTGCCCCCAGAGGTGGAGTCTGCAGAGGCAGGCAGGCCTCCTTGAGCTGCAGTGGGCTTCACCCAGTTCGAGCTTCCTGGCTGCTTTGTTTACCTACTCAAGCCTGGGCAATGGCGGGCGCCCCTCCTCCAGCCTTGCTGCCACCTTGCAGTTTGATCTCAGACTGCTGTGCTAGCAATGAGCAAGGCTCTGTGGGCGTAGGACCCTCCGAGCCATGCGCGGCATATAATCTCCTGGTGTGCCATTTGCTATGATCCTTGGAAAAGTGCAGTATTAGGGTGGGAGTGACCCGATTTTCCAGGTGCTGTCTTGTCACCCCTTTCTTTGACTAGGAAAGGGATTTCCCTGACCCCTTGCGCTTCCCCGGGTGAGGCAATGCCTCACCCTGCTTTGGCTCACACTCAGTGCGCTGCACCCACTGTCCTGCACCCACTTTCTGACACTCCCCAGTGAGATGCACCTGGTACCTTAGTTGGAAATGCAGAAATCACCCATCTTCTGCATCACTCACGCTGGGAACTGTAGACTGGACCTGTTCCTATTCGGCCATCTTGGCTCCCCTCTCCCTGGCATGTGGTTATTCTTATTACTTTTTTTTTTTTTTTTACTTTTTTTTAACCTGAAGGCAGATTCTTATTTATTTATTTATTATGTTTTAATTTTTGTTTGAGATGGAGTCTTGCTCTGTCACCCAGGCTGGAGTGCAGTGGCAAGATCTTGGCTCATTGCAAGCTCCGCCTCCCGGGTTCATGCCATTCTCCTGCCTCAGCCTCCTGAGTAGCTGGGTCTACAGGCGCCCGCCACCACACCCGGCTAATTTTTTGAATTTTTAGTAGAGACGGGGTTTCACCGTGTTAGCCAGGATGGTCTTGATCTCCTGACCTTGTGATCCGCCTGCCTTGGCCTCCCAAAGTGCTGGGTTACAGGTGTGATCCACCTTGCCCAGCCAGATTTCTTATTTATAACAAGATCATATCTTATTGATTGTAGTATCTCTAGCATCTGGTACAGTAAAACATCTATTCTAGAACATAATATTGGCTTAAAAATTTTACTGGGTAAATAATGAATTTTTTCTGGACCCATGCTAATTTGTTCTTAAGTCTTTGGTATAAAACCTTACTAGAGGTCTTTGGAAAGATTAAATTATATACTTTAGAATAATCCTTATTTACTCTTATTTTGCCTGTTTTTTATCCTTCATCTTGTTGTTCAGAATTAAAGCCATGAACTAAATTTAGATAACTTTTTTTTTCCTGAATTGGTGTCTCTAACTTGATTGTAATGGTGTCTGTGGGCATATATTCCACAGTATTTCTGATAGTGATTGAGTATTGTTTTCACTTTAAGATTTCATATATTCTCTGTTCCTCAGAAGTATTGAAAAGAAAAACGTATGTGAAGTATTTGGAATAATGTCCTCTTTATCATATAAGAGACTTGAGAAACACCAACTTCAATTTGTGGGGCTTGAATGAGATTTTTTTCCTCTGTAGAGTTTTAATGAGAATCATGGGATTCCATAAGTGCCGTTGTTTATAGACCTTTTGAAACTGAAGTTGAGAATGAGCAAAAATTGGTTGCAATGCAGGGAAGTATGAAAAACAAGAGAGAGAAGTGGAGGGGAGATTGGGACAAAGTAGAACAGAAATATGGGTGAGATTACAGGGCTATTATGTGCTGGATGCTTGAGATGAAGTTTTGTAAACATTTGTAAAAATTCCTTTCATCCTTTTGCTTGTACAGGCAATTCTTTTTTTTATACCTCAACAATGATGCTTATCATTTAACTATAGTTATTTTGGGTCTACTCTTACCCCACACTTCCTGTAAAATTAGTCTGGGCTCTGAAGTCACACTGCTGGGGTTGAAATCCTGGTTCTACCACTTAACATTTCTGTGCCTTTGGGCAAATTAACTGAATTTCTGTATGCCTCAAAGAAGTAAAGACACATCTGTAAAGCGGGACAAACAGTTCAAAGGATTGTCATGGGGATTAAATGAGTTTATTCATATAAATGACTGGCATACAATAAGATGTCACAATTAGTTTTTTTAATCATCATCTTCATCCTCATCATCTTTATTTCTCTGAGGGAGACTAGAATGTCAATATTTTATTAATTGAATTATCTTCTCAAGGGATGCATGGCCTTATGAAAGGATTCTAATGTAGAAAAGCCCAAAAGTCGGGCAATTTGTTGGATAGAAAATGTAGCTTGTTTCAGATACATAGAGAAGGTTGGGCAAGGAAAAAGTATTGAGACAAGGGAAAGAGGTTAGCGTAAAGAGTGGACTGGGCTGCGAGTGGTGGCTCATGCCTGTAATCCCAGCACTTTGGGAGGCTAAGGCGGGCAGATCATGATGTCAGGAGATCGAGACCATCCTGGCTAACACGGTGAAACCCTATCTCTACTAAAAATACAAAAAATTAGCTGGGCGTGGTGGTGGGCACCTGTATTCCCAGCTACTCTGGAGGCTGAGGCAGGAGAATGGCGTGAACCCAGGAGGTGGAGCTTGCAGTGAGCCGAGATTGAGCCACTGCACTCCAGCCTGGGTGACAGAGTGAGACTCCCTCTCAAAAAAAAAAAAAAAAAAAAAAAAAGAGTGGACTGAATGCAACACTTTTATAGCAGGACTATGTAGCAGATGCTTTTGATGCTTTCCTTCATATCTCCTCCACCCACCTCTGATTTCAGCTCTTTATTTTGGGGGTTGCAGGAGAGTGACAGTTCCATGAGAGGCCAGACTCTCTCTGACCGAGCCCCCATCTTAACCACAAGGTGGCCTCTTTTCACTTTCAATCTCAGGACCTCCTCAGACACCACTGAAGTCAGACTGGCCAGTGGGCAAGGATGGCTTACAAGTGTAGGAGGAGTGAGTCCCCCCTGACAGCCTTCAGCCAGTAACTCCAGCCTCTAGCCCTGCAGATGAACATTCTGGGAAGCATCCTTTTTTCCTTTTAGAGGTCCCATGGGCATACAGCCCAGTCGACTATTATTTTTTATGACAAACCTTCGCATTAGCATTTCCTCTGTCTTAGTCTCATTCTTCTCTTCCACTTATTCATGCTTTCTGAGACATCTTCCCAAATGAATTAAGTCCTTGACCTTGTCTCAGGCCCTGCTTTGAGAGGAACCTAAACGAAAAGAAAAAGAAAGAAAGAGTGTAGGAACTTGATAGGTCAGCATTCAATTGGAATGCTTTTGCTGCTCTCTCTGGTTCATAGCTTGCTGCTGAAATACCTTGGAGATATTGAAGTATCTTAACTTGTTTCCACTACAGTTGACCCTTGAACAACATGGGTTTCAACTGAGTGGCTCTATGTTATCATGGATTCTCTTCCACCTCCGCCACCCCTGAGACAACAAGGCCAACCCCTCCTCTTCCTTCTTCACTTCCTCACCTATTCAACGTGAAGATGATGAGGATGAGGACCTTTATGATGATCCATTTCCACTCAGTAAATAGTAAATATATTTTCTCTCACTTATGATTTTCTGAATACCACTTTATTTTCTCTGGCTTACTTTATTCTAAGTATACAGTATATAATACATATAACATACAAAATATGTGTTAATTGACTGTTTATATTATCAGTAAGATGTCCAGTCAACAGTAGGCAATTAGTAGTTATCGTTTGGGGGAATCAAGAGTTATACGTGGATTTTTGACAGTGCAGGTGTTGGCACCCCTAACTGCTGTGTTGTTCAAGGGTCAAATGTGTATTGAAACTTTATTGAGAGCAGGAACAATGTTTACATGTATTTTATGTTCCCCACCTCCTGTCACTAGGTAGTAGGCATATTTGTTGATAGATTGGTTTTCTAGTTGAATCTCATTCCTCTTGGGACTGCAGTTTACAGTAATCTAGTTTTACCAGCAGAGAGACAGTGGAAAATGACAAATGAGTTCTATTAGTTTGGGGATTTAAGTTTTTAAGAACAGTGGCTCAAGTGATCTTTGTAGCTGAAGAACAACTGTGGCCTCTGCAAGTAGTTATCTCTCCAGAGATGATCACCTCTGTGGGCTGCTCCTTTTCTTGATGCGCCTTCATGTAAGAGTGAAGTTTCTTGGCTTTCTGTTTTCGATCTATTTTTATGAGAAAGAAATGAATTCTTTGGGGGTTGGGGGATACTAATGTAAGGCATTTGTCTACAGAGCATGAAACCAATTTTTCCAAATTAGTAATTAAACAAATCAGTAAAAATGGTCAAAATAAAGTAAAACCAATCAGTATTTTGAAACAATTAGTATTTCCAAAATGTCAATTTATCTTTTTTGGCCTTAACTCATATTCTCTCAAAAGAGATTCGTGAGAAGACCTGCTGACTGGCATGGTGTCCAGACTTCCACCTCCTAAGAGAATTATGCTAACATTGATTTGATTAAGAAAATAAGTAGTGCATTAGGATCAATGATGGGCCGTGTGTAACCAGGCCCATGAGGTAACAAACATGGGGACTGTTTTAATAATTTAATGAATGGAAAGTGCTTAGAATTGTGTCTTGGAACATGGTGAGTCAGTACTCAGTAAAGTTAGCCCTAATGATGATGGATGAATAAAAATCATAAAAGTAGTGGGGAAATAGCTCTAATACTTTAAACTTGTACTTTATTTGGGATTATAGGGTAGAAGATATGATAAGGATAGGCAAAAATAGTTCCCTGCCTTTGTGAAATATGATTTCTGTACAGAAGTAGGTATAGGTAATAACAACCACCATCACCACCCTAACTGCCTGCTCATTCAATGTGAAGCAGTTGAACACAGGTCTTGTCTAATGGCTGGAGTAATGTGGATCTGATACTGGATGATGAAATGTTACTGTCGACAGTAGGTTTCTAGCCCTTGTCAGAACCTTATTTTTGCTGTAGTTGTTACTACTGTAAATAGATGTCAAGTTAACCAAAAATGAAAAGATCTCTTTTCCTGATCACAGCATGTGTTGAACCACAAACAGTTCCCTGTAAGCTTCTGGGATATATGAGCCTGTGCCTTAAATTTTAACACATGCATGATATGGAGCTCCTGACAGATAAGGCCACACCCCTGTCATATGTTATTGCTGACATATTTCTCCCAAAGCAGCGCTGCTGATTATTATGAAAGCAGGGCAAGCTTGAGTGAAGAAAGGATATGCTTCAGTTGAAAGAAAATAGAGAGCAACTTCTAACACGTACTTGGAGGCTGTCTTTCACCTTTTTCTCTGTGTTATTTTGAAGCGGGTAAAGGGATTGATGCAACACTGATGTGATCAATCTATTCAAGAAAGTAAAATATCCAAGTTTGTTCTGGGCCCTGTATTGCATTTTTTTTTCCAGACTAGTAGCTACCAAAGAAGTCAGTGTGGCATCAGTTTAATGAAATGTCTGCTAGTAAATTGTCATTTATAATTATTCAGTATATTTACCTGCATAGTTATATCTTTCATCACTCAAAGTAGCTGTACTTCAAGGGGAGATGCCTCTGCTTATGGAGAAAGTGATGAGAATGTTGTAACTTGGTTTTCAGCATGCCTTGAATATATATATATATATATATGTATATATATAAATACGTATATATATATGATAAATATATATATTTATCTTCAAGTATGGAAGGCCAAAGTGAAAATCTTTTTCTGTCTTCCCCAAATATTCTGTTTTCAAGCCTTCCTTTCTCTTCAACATAATGAGTTCTCAGTAATGATTTGAACTTTGTTCATACTTTTCTGATCTCAGATGTATTCTTATTGCGTTTGCACAGGGCACATATTTCACTGTGGCTTTTATTATTTGCCTTTGTGTCTGCCTCTCCTCCCTGGGGTCAGGGATCATGTCTTATCCTTTTCTGGTGTTGGTGGGAACACCGGTGCTTTTCACAAAGTCAACACTCAAGAACTGTTACTTTGATGAAATGCTTATTTAGTAAATATGAAGATACTATAGTTATTTTATTAAGTACCAATTCCAAAAGCATGAAGTTTTTGATGAATTAGAAGTTAGGTAAAGAACAAAATACTAGTTAATTGGAATCACAAGATTTCAAAAAGTGTATGGAATTTTAGAGGAACTCGGAACTTTAGCCTAACCTTTTTGTTTCACAGACGGGGAATCTTGACTTGCTTTGGATAAGAAACCCATGGGTCATGCCCTCCCATCTTTCAGTGCTTTGACTAGAGAGCTGAGGAATTGGCCTATGAGAGACCTGTTGTCAAATTAATTCTCAGAGGTTTATAAGGGCTCTGAGCTCTCACCCCATATCCACCCCTCTACATAGGACGTGCATGAATTCTGACGTTCCGACTCAACCAATTGCTTCTGAAATTTGTAATATTAAAGACAAAATAAAGTTAGTTTTGTAGCATAATGCCTGCTCATTTTAACTGACTACAAAGCCAGGATTTAAAATGTCGCTGATGAGGAAAAAAGGTGTCAAAAATGCAAACAGCATTGAAGATATTTTTGCAAACTTCCAGGGCCTCTCTTCTGAGGATTCAGTGTGAGTTGGGAGAAAAGGGGGAAGAAGAAAAGAAAATAAATATTTATTTATAGGTCATGTTAGGGGGCATGACCACATATCCATGCCTTGTTGCGTTTATTAGGTCAACAATCCTTTAAACCAGAGGGTCTCAAACAGGGATAGACTATCCACCCCACCCTCCAGCCTCCAAGACTTTTGGGCAATGTCTGCAAACATTTTTGGTTGTCACAACTGGGGTGTTACTTTTGGCATCTAGTGGGTAGAAGCAATGGATGCTGCCATACACATTACTGTGCACAGGACAGCCTCCACCACAGACAGTTATCCAGCCCCAAATGTCAATAGTGTCATGGTAGATTAACCCTGTAAACTAAATATCATATTGTCTTCATATTTATAGATGAGAAAATGGAGGTTTGGCATTACCTGGCTCATGAGTGGATTGAACTTTTAACCCCTGATTTCTCAACTTTTCCAAATTTGTGCCCCCTCATTAAGCCCACTCTCTGGATGGAGCAGTGACTCCCAAACCTGGATTTGCATAAGCATCGACAGGGAGCTTCTTAAAATTCAGTTCTTTAAAAGTCAGTTTTCTGGGCTGGGTGCCATGGCTCATGCCTGTAATCCCAGCACTTCTGGAGGCTGAGGTGGGTGGATAACTTGAGGTTAGGAGTTCGAGACCAGCCTGGGCAACATGGTGAAACCCCATCTCTACTAAAAATACAAAAATTAGTAGAGGAAGGAGGTGCACACTTCTAATCCCAGCTACTCGGGAGGCTGAGGCAGGATAATCTCATGAACCCAGCAGGCAGAGGTTGCAGTGAGCCAAGATGGTGCCACTGTACTTCAACCTGGGTGACAGAGCAAGACTCCATCTCAAAAGAAAAAAAAATCAGTTTTCTGGATCCACCTCTGGGATTCTGTTTTAATTGGTCTGGTGTGGAACACGGAACCCACATGTTTTATCAAGCTCCCAAGCTCCCACACCCACGTGTTAAGCACTGCCTCAGGTAAAGGGGTCACTATCTATGCACTGACTGGCCCTGTGGCCAGGATCTAGGATTTGGATACTTCTGCTTTGCTGTGGTTTCCCTCCTCTTGATCATCACATCTCCCCCTCTTCTGACTGTGCATGGGGTGGTGAGCTGGGCTTTCTTATTTGTGGATGTGAATGTTCCAGAACATACTGGGTGAACCAAGCTATCATTTAAAAAAATTAAAAGTGTTGCTTGGTACTTGGGGTATTGAAAATAATAATAGGACCATTTCATAATGCCAATTTTGGGAGTAATGACTAAAACTTCCCACAGGGTAATTCAGACTGGTTCGATTTGTTTAACAAATGTTAATTGAGTGCTTCTTCTGTAGCTATTGGGAATTTCATCACACTATTTCCAGGCAATAAGTGTGATAAAATGGGGTAAGTGTGGGTGCATGTTAGGAACTGGGAGCCCTCTCAATGAATCAGCAAGGGACTTAAAGGTAACTGAGGGATAAAGAAACTGAGGGATAAAAGTACAGCCAATCCTCATTATTTGTGGATTCTGTATTTGCAAATTTACCTACTCAACTAAAATTTGTTTGTAACCCCCAAATCAATACTCATGGCACTTTTGTGGCCATTTTTGGACATATTCAACATGGTGAAAAATTTGAGTCTCTTGAAACACTAGTTCTCAATTGAGGTCTAACAAAGTGACATTGTTTCTTCTTGTTTCAGCTCTTCTCTCTCTCTCTATTTTATTTTATTTTTTTATTTTATTTTATTTTTAGATGGAGTTTCGTTCTTTTTACCCAAGCTGGAGTGCAATGGTGTGATCTCAGCTCACTGCAACCTCCACCTCCTGGGTTCAAGCTATTCTCCTGCTTCAGCCTCCTGAGTAGCTGGGATTACAGGCGCCTGCCACCACGCCCAGCTAATTTTTCATATTTTTAGTAGAAACAGGGTTTCACAATGTTAGCCAGGCTGGTCTCGAACTCCTGACCTCAGGTGATCCGCCTGCCTCGGGCTCCCAAAGTGCTGGGATTACAGGCGTGAGCCACCACACCTGGCCTCCTCTTGTTTCCTACTGTAAACAAGTGCCCTTTCTGTGGTCCATTTTGTGCTCTAACTTTTCACATCTTTGTTAGTGATCTTACTGTTTAAAATTGTCCCCAAACATAGTGCTTGAGGGCTGTCTAGTGTTCCTGAGTACAAAAAGGCTGTGATATGCCCTACAAACACTTGTGTTAGGTAAGCTTCATTTAGGCATGAATTATAGTGCTGTTGGCCATGAGTTCAAAGTTAATGAATTAAGAATATATATTAAATAAGGTTCTTTAAGTAGAAACACACATAAAACAAGGTTATATATTGATCAGTTGATGAAAATGTTGTGATCAGAGGCTCATGGAATCCCAAGCCTATATTTCCCCTAAGAGCAGTGGTTCAGTATTTATTAATTCAGTGTTTGTGGTGATGTTTTAGAACGAAACTACCATGAATAATGAGAATCAGCTCTATATGGACTAGCTAAACATCTGTACAATGGAGTACTGTGCAGTCATGTTATAGAACTGTCAGGGAAAGACTTTCATTTTGCCTGAGAGAAAATGAGTGGTGCTTTCCCAAAGTAAATGTAGCTAATCTCCATTCATACAGAGATTGCAATTATAGAGTGAGATAAGTGCTAACTAAAGGAATAAATTACAGTAAAACTTTCTCTTTTAAAGGCATAATTATCAAAGAGATTTAAGGGCTATTTGGTTCATTTTCAAGAACCAATGTGAGTGTCTGGACTGATTTTTGGGATCATTATCATGAAGCTTTATAAATCTTGCCCTGGCTTTTACCAGCGATTTTTTCCTCCTTTTCATAGTCCACAAAGTGCACCATATGGAGAAGACCATTTACATTGACTAACTCTGAACTATTTGGATTGTGTATTCTTTAAAATTCAAAATGTTATGTCTGATTTAGAGTTTCTAAGTGAAAAGAATAAAAGACATCACTACAATGAAAGCAAATTTTGGGAAACTTCTAAGCACAACTTGATATGTTTTGAACCACGTCTTCTTCCTTACATTTTTCACTTTTTTTCCTATATTTTTGGGGATCAGTAAAAGATACTAGTTTCCAGCAGGGCATAGTTGTTAAGGAGACTCTGCTTAGGAAGTCCCCAAATGCACGATGAAGGGCATCTGCATTTTGCTCTGTTTCCTAAGATCCAGGGGACTTGCTGGGTGGTGGAGCTTGAGGTGGGAATAGGAGTCCCTGACAATAGTCAGATGTAATGTTGAGTCCATAAATGATAAGGGGTGGAGCGCCACTGAAAAGAGAAGAGCAGTTAAAAGGGTGGTTATCCCAACCAGTTGGATTCTTCCTCTTTCTTTCCTTCCTTTTTTTTTTTTTTTTTTTTTTTTGTTTTGTTTTTTTGAGACAGGATCTTTCTCTGTTGCTCAGGCTGGAGTGCAGTGCTGTGATCTTGGCTCACTGCAGCTTGGAGTTCATAGGCTCAAGCAATCCTCCTGCTTCAGCCTTCTGTGTAGCTGAGACCACAGGCATGTGCCACTACACCCAGCTAATTTTTTGTAGAGGGAGGATCTCACTTTGTTGCCAAGGCTCATCTTGAACTCCTGGGCTCTAGTGATCCACCTGCCTTGACCTCCCAAAGTGCTGGGATTACAGGCATGAGCAACTGCGTCCAGCCTAGACTCTTTCAGTGTGATAAAACATCTCTCTGAAAGAGAAATGTTCTTTCAAATCTCTATGTGAATTACTTGAATCAGCAGCTCTACCCAATGTGTAATCTAGTTACTGCTGAACTATCAGGTTGGGAGTAGAAAAGAGAAATTTTAAAATAGTGCAGAAAGCTGGCCCAGTGGCCTGGAGAACTGGTGATGTTTAAAACCTAAGCTTCCTTTCTGAGAGGGGGCTCTGGGAGCAGCAGCAGGAAGAGGGGAGGGGAGAGAACAAAGGCACATTTTGCTGCCTTTGCTGTGGCAGGTCTGGCTCAGACTGCTAAGACTACATCACCGCAGTCTGGCCTCTCACTGTAACTGAATGACGCCTGTTTCCCCAGGGCAGTCTCTGCCCCTCCTGCTTGAGAGGAAGCCTGAGGAAGGAAGAGGAAAAGGGTCTGTTGGGTTCTTGGACAGACCTTTCATCCACTGTATACAGAATTCTAAAGGCAGCAGTTAGTGGACAACTTAATATTTTCAAACTGAAAATCACAAACATGCTACCTGTGACAGGCTGAGTAACGGCCCCAAGTTGTTCATATCTCAATCACATATAACCATGTATAATTCTTACGTGGCAAAAGGGACTTTGCAGATGAAATTAAGATAAGGATCTTGAGATAGGAGTTAGAGTGTCCTAGATAGTCAGATGGGCCCAGTCATGTAATCACTAGGGTCCTTTTAGGAGGGTGGCAGAGGGAGTTATACTACAGAGGAGAAGATGATGTGATGATAGAGGTAGTGACTGGAATAATGTGCCATGAAGGTGGAGGAAGGGGCCGTGAGCCAAGGAATAGAGGGGGCCACTTGGAACTGGAAGGGCAAGGAGACAGGTTCTCCCCTCGGAGCCTTAAGAAAGAAGCTGCCCAGCTGACACCTTGACTTTAGCCCAGCTAAACCAATTTCAAACTTCTCACTTCCAGGACCATAAAATAATACATTTTTTGGTGTTTTCAGCCACCGCATTTGTGGTAATGTATTACAGCAGCCTTAGGAAACAACCGTACCATCCCTAAGGGTGTTTTTATAATATTGTTATATTATTTCCCTTTAGAAAAATTAGTTCACATAATATTTGTGGGAATACACCTCTTGTGCAAATATTCCCTCATATTTCATCTTTTCTTTATCAAGGTAACTGAACAATGAACTTATTTAAGCGTTTTAAGAGGAATGGCTGGGAAGAATCCTAAAAATTGTGGCATTCAGGGGGGCCTGGGGAAATTTTAGTTGAACCCATTTTATAGATGACTTAACTGGGTGCGAAGTCTTGGCCCCCTGACTTCCAGCCTAATAGGGTAGAAGACAAAGCCTGGGACCTGCTGTCCCTCTTTCTGCTCTTGGGAATTTCCTGCTTCCTTTGTGGAAATGGTTCCACCCTTATCAGTTGCTGCCACAGGTGATTGTGACCTTTCTGAAAGATTCTGGCTGGGGGCAATAGGGCCTAGTTATCCTGAGGTGTGCTCAGGTGGAGCCCTTTCTAAAATAGGCATCAGTTGAGATAAAGCTACTTTGAAAAATTAGACCAACTGCATAGTTATCACCAAAGGACTGCAGTGAATACTGTGATGTTTAAAACCTTCATTGAAAAATGGAAGGACTTTTTTCTGAAGCCACCCATTAAGCTTTGTAATACAATCCTTGCAAAGTCTGGAAATGAAATGGAATGTCCTACACTACTTCAATTAAAACTTTTCCTTCTTCTTTTGTTGTTTTCTTTTGGAGACTAATCCAAGGAGAATAAGAATGCAGCAGAAGTCAGGCTTGCCAAAGTGATTATAATACTCCCAAATCTGAGACTAAATTAGAACCTGTGATTACTTTTAAATTGCTGTCTCAGATAAATTAAAGTTCATAAGGAATATTTAGGGCTACAGATATAGGGAAGCTTTTAAAGCAGAGTACTTTTTTCTATTTAGATGAGAAAAGTATAATCATGGTACCTCTACATATTTCAAAAATAATGTAGAAATACTGATCTAAAATTTCTTGTTTTTAAAGGGGAATAGGGAGATGTAGTAATGATAGATACTTGCTTCTAGTAGGCTCCATAATCCTCCCAGTCATCTGTGAGGCAAATATTATTATTTTATTTCACTTGTCAAGAAACTCTAGTAGGTCAGTGAGCTAAAGTGATTAGCAAAGTTACAGGGAGCAGTTTGAAAAGAATCCAGGTCTCGGGACTACAGATTGAGAAATCAAGCTCCTATAACTTCTTCCAATCTGGTGTTCTTTCCTCTGCGTTCAAGGTCCTTTGCAGGGTGAGTAAATACATGAGGCAAAATGCACCATCAAGCCTTCCCAATTCAGGTCTTTTAGAATGAAGACATGACTTCATGGATACATTTTTGATCATGGCAGACGGCAGGCAGGACTAGATTGCAGCTCCCACTTGGACAGACAGAGCAGTGTGTGGAGACTCGCATTGTGAACCTTTGCTCCAGAACTACTGCAGGAATAAACCAGAAAAGCCGAGGGAACCCACATACCCTCTGAAGGAAGTGGATAGCTCCTGCAGGACCCAGGAGACACCGCAAATACTGTGCTGGTATCCACAGCTGAGAGACCTACAGACGGTTCATATCACAGGATTCTGTGCAGACAACCCCCACTAACAGCCCGGAGCCTGATAGACCAACTGGGCGGGTAGACCCAGAAGAGAGATAACAATCACTACAGCTCGTGTCTCAGGAAGCTACATCGTTAGAAAAAGGGAGAGAGTACTACATCAAAGGAACATCTCCTGGAACAAAAGAATCTGAACTGCAGCCTTGAGCTCTAGATCTTCCCTCTGACATAGCCAACCCATTAAGAAGGAATCAGAAAAACAAATCTGGTAATATGACAAAGCAAGGTGCTTTAACACCCCCCCAAAATCACACTAGCTCACCAGCAATGGATCCAAACCAGAAGAAATCTGTGAATTGCCAGAAAAAGAATTCAGAATGTCAGTTATCAAGGAGGCAACAGAGAAAGGTGAAGTGGAATTTAAGGAAATAAAAAAATGATACAAGAAATGAGGGGAGAAATCTTCAGTGAAATAGCATAAATAAAAAACAATCAAAACTTCAGGAAATAAAGGACACATTTAGAGAAATGCAAAATGTTTTGGAAAGTCTCAGGAATAATAAATTTTTATTTATTATTAAATAAATAGAACTGGTTTTCAAAACTTCATTGTTTATTTACTTATATTAAACTTTTTCTACATTATAATTTATCACACAAGTAATACATGCTTATTGTAATAAGTATTCAAGATGACATTAAAACTTAGCATATTCTTCCATAACTTTTCCTAAGTTCATACAATATAGAATTCTAGGGGTTGGGCGCATCAGATCACACCTGTAATCCCAGCACTTTGGGAGACCAAGGTGAGTGGATCACTTGAGCCCAGGAGTTCGAGACCAGCCTGGACAACAAAGTGAGACCCTGTCTCTACAAAAAAATAAAAAATAAAAAAATTAGCCAGGTGTAGTGGCACATGCCTGTGGTCCCAGCTACATGGGAGGCTGAGGTGGGAGGATTTCTTGAGCCAGGGAGGTCAAGGCTGCAGTGAGCTGTGGTTGTGCCATGACACTCCAGCCTGGGCAGCAGAGCAAGACCCCATTTAAAAAAACCAAAAAAAAAAAAAAACAAAGTATGATTCTTTTTACAGAAAAGCCATACCTAGTTTAGGTCGTACTGAAAAGAGGAAAGTGAATTGTAGTTTTTATACCCATTATATATGTACGTCCGTGCTCCAAAAGCACCACATAGAGTTTGCTCTCTTCAGTAGTTAACCCTGGAGGTTGCATGCACTGGTGGGCCCCTTCCCTTCTGGCTTCCTGTTGGGTGTAAGCAATGGAAGACACCACAGGAGACTGGGGGATGGCAGGAGAATGAGGTAGGGATATTTATTCCTCCAGCTGCCTCCCTCTGTTGGGTGGCTTCCTCTGTCCCCAAAAGACCACAGCTCTTTTGGGTTCTGGAACTGTTCTCCTTTATGTCTGTTCAGACCTGGTGGTGCTAATGGCTATCTCTGTTTGCCTGGGGCTTCCTTTACCCTACCCACACCTCTGTCAATAGTCTATATCTTATACTTTCCTTGGGTCCCCAGTTGGAGTGAGCCATCTATTTTCTGCCCTTTTCTCTGAGGTTTGTGCAGTTCTGTGGTTCTGAGGGCAGATCCTTAAACTGTCAGGATCTCCCTGGCTAACTTAACTATTACTGAAAGGGTCATAGCAGCAGGATCATATTGAAACTGACCTTTGAAAATAACTGCTCTTAATTAAAAGGAGTATTTGATCCCAAGTAAATCGTCAAGGAGGCTAATTTCATTCACCTTCTTTACTGTTGACCTGCCTCTCAAATGAACTGACAAAGCCAGAACAGCCCGTTGACTCTGTGCTCTTTAGCTCCCTGTGCCAGAGTTCCTGCGGTTCTCAGGCTGTGTCCTGTCTGGGGTTCAAATAGCAGAGTTGCCTAAGCTCTTTATCCTTGTTGACCCAGCCTCTGCTGAGCTCCTTACCTGCCTCATCTCTTGCTAGTCCCCCTCATCCTTCATGCGATGGTAGCACACAGCACACTGTGCTATTCCACTTCACACCCCAGGACCTGTGTTCCTGCACTTCCTCTTCCTGGAACAGCTGCTTCTCCCTCCTTCCCCCTTCCCTAGCCCTCACAACTCTCTTTTATTTAATCTATCTAATAGCTTCCAAGACTTAATCTGGGACCACCTCCCAGAAGCCTATTTCTCCAAAGCTGGGCTGAAGGCCCTGGTCTCTCTGTTCTCATTCTAAGCCACTCATACCTTGGTGATAGCATGAATCACCTTGCATGTAAATTAGCCACTGTGATAAGCTTTGTGTTTAAATGTACTGTTTATTCTCCCAACAGACTCTATCAGGCCTAGGTCTATATCACTTGGAGTCTCAGCACCAAATACAGTGTCTGGTGCATAGTGAGTAGACACATATCTCTTACGAAGGTGCCCTGATTTGTAATAAATGACAGTTATATTTTCGGGCTTTCTTGACTTCCACAGAGTGTCAGCTTTTGCTTTGCCTTCCTCTGCCCCAAGCTTTTCATATCTCAGGGATACTTGCATGCCCTGAGAAGTTGGGGCCATAGGGATGGCTCATGTGTCATTGTCCTGCCCTTGTCTACAAGAAGGATGATACAATTATGGAAAATAGGTTTGCCTGGTATGGCAGCATCTGAGACAGAGAAGGTAAGTGAATTATCTATATCTATACAATCATCACAGAGCAGGGGAATTGTAGGTGTTGGAGCTCCTGGCAGAAATCAATGGTTGTTAGGTTATAAAATCACAGGGCCTGTTAGGTGGCAGTGCCTCCAAAGAAGCAGTAAGCTACTTTCTTCCTGGTTGTGCAATGTGGGGAGTTTATGGGCACCCCATGTCCGCACCCACCAAGGCTTCATTTCCCTTCACTGAGGTGTGAGCATTCTCCTCCCGGTGTGCGTATGGTGTTGGACATCATGGCCTCCCCATAGGGAAAGATGGTAATTGTTGGCAAAGAAAGGCAGTGTGGATATCTAAGTGCTTAAATTATAGTGAGAAGTTTCATTTGAAAGTAATTGCATGACATAACTAATAAATATTTATAGATGTCAGGGCAAGGGTTATTTCAGAAGGGAGTGGGTTATAGACAGGGAAAGGACATGAAGGAAACTTCTGGGTGTTGATAAGTTTATCTATGGAAACCTGGGTGGTGGTTGCATCACTGTCTAAATGTGTGTAAAAGTATTGTTGAGCCATGCACTGAAGACAGGCGCACCTATCTACCTTATGGAGAAATGCCATCTTTCGATGTATTTTTAAAAAGAAGTCAACTTGTGAAAGTTTATATACTGTCATTGAAAAAGCAGGGAGGCAGGAGGCTGATTCTGACACCCTAATAAAAGGGGCTATGACTAAAATGCTGCCTTTGAACTTATGTGCTCATTGGGCTAACACAGATCCATGGAGAAGGCGTGGGGAAAGCCATGTTGTGGCAAGCATTTGTCTGAGCACCTGTCCCCTCTAGCTGCCTTCCAAGGGCTCTTCACCTGGACTACCCAGCATGGGCCCAGGGGCTTGGGAAATTGTTTCACTTCATCAAATTGTTCCTTGGACTTGAACTCAAGTAAAGCTCTGACATTAAGTAATCCCCTCTTTAAAAAAAAATTGTTGTAATATATGTACAGCATAAAATTTGCCATTTTAACTGTGTAATTCAGTGGCATTAATCACATTCATGATGTTGTGCAACCATCACCATTATATGTTTCTCAATTTTTTAAATAATCCCAAACAGAATCCCTGTAACCATTAAGCAGTAACTTTCCACTCTCCCTCCCTCTGCCTCTGGTAACCCCTCATCTACTTTCTCTCAAAGTTTGCCTATTGTAGATATTTTAGAAATGGAATCATACAAGATCTGCCATTTTGTGTTTGGCTTATCTCATTTGGTATGTTTTCAAGGTTCATCTGTGTTGTAGCATGTATCAGAACTTCATTTCTTTTTATGACTAATATTCCATTGGATGTATATGTATGTATATATATATACATTCATTCATCTTTCATCTGTTGAAGAAACTTGGGTTGTTTCCACATTTTGGCCATTGTGAATAATTTTGCAGTGAATACTGGCTAAGTAATACTTATAAAAATTATGTAAAATTTGAAAATTATCACCTTTGCAAATTCTTGTTTGTCCTTCAAGTCTCATCTAAAATGTTACCTTCTCTGTGGAACCTACTGTGACCTCCTTCCTCTTGCATTCGCTGCATTTTGTGCATCGTCTTCCCTTTCTGTAGGCCTGGGGGTAGTAGTGCCTTTTGTCTGAAGATGTGGACTATGCATGTACCCCCAAAACCAAGTCAAAGGAGCTTAAGAAAGGGAGAGGCTGGTAAATCAAAGGAGTCAGTCTGAAGAGATCATCTGCACAAAGGCAATAAAGGTCTGTCCTAAGGCAAGCAGAGAATAAGAATTCAAGGATATTAGGATTTGGGAGCAAACCTGACTTTTACTTCTTTGAAAGTGGTGTGGAGCAAACCTAGGGATAGAAATGTCTCCATAAATGCACTTATTTATTCCTTATGTTCATACCTTTTACTATACCACATTTCACACACTCACAGGGTCAAATGTATGATGTCAACTTAGAATTTCCAACACTGAGCTTAGCACCTAATGAGTACTTGAATTCACTGAAATATTGATTCTACTTACTGTGACTGAGCAAATAACAGTGGCTTATGTGCTAAGGTTGAATTCCCTGAGAAATAAGTTCTGGAATGGAAATTGATATATAAGTGTTTTATTAGAGAGTGTTCTTGGGGAAAACACTATGAGTATCAAGGAAGCAAAGTTGAGCAGAGAGAGAAGGTGCATTGTGACACAGTCACAACAGAGGCTTCAGCCAATCCCATGGGAGCTCTGGAGTTGGGATGGTGATTCCTAGTTGGCCGTGCATCTAGGCAAGGGAGCCAGGGTTTTGCACCTCCTTATGGACTAGTCTCTGGATGCAGGCTGATCCAGGGAGAAATAATATTGTGGGACACAGACCTCTTCAGCCAAGAGCAATTCCTACCCCACAATCCTGGCAGCTGGGAGAAGAAGGAGTATTTACATCCTGAAGGGAGAGATCTAAGTGGCCTACCATGATTAGAATGTGGCTCCACAATTTTGGAGATCCAAGTTCCTTCTGTTTTGTAGATCCATACATCCCTCAAGGTTGCATGATCAATAAGGTTTGTCCCCCCATTTGCATTGCAAGGGAAAGGGCAGAACATGAACATATTTCTCCTCCTTCTGTCATTCCTTCAAGTGCTTTCCACTTGGGCATGACCCAAAGGTTACACACAATATTTCCATTGACTTGGCCATTGGCCAAAATGCAGTCAGGTAAACACACTTGCAGCAAAAGAGGCTGGGACATCATTTCTTTCTTGTCTGTCTCTATAAAACACAAGTGGAGGAAATCAAATTATAACAGTAGTTCTTTGGGGTCTTTTTTCATGTCTTATTTTCCATGTTTTCTGGAGTAAGCACATAGAGTTTTCGTAATCTGGATAAATATTATTAAAATGTATAATAGATATACTTGACTGCTAGGAGAATATGGACCCTTAAAGGGTGATTTTTTTTTTTACTGGATTCTGTATCAAATATGGAGACTACAGAGAGGAAGAAGTTGATAGACAGTTGCCCAAAATGGCTTTAAATAATTTTTTAAATTCATTAACTCTGCAAACACTAACTGAGCACTCTTCTTGGGCAGGAAACCATTTCCTCTATTGCTTTTGTTCAGTTTTCATTGGTCATCACCTCTGTAACTTCCCAAGATCAAAAGTTAGTCACCTACAAGTAGGGTGCTTTTTCAAGTTAGAAACACTCATGTGTATAATTCTTGGGTCTCAAGTGTGCACAGATAACTTTAATAGGTGGTGGGTTCATTATTTATGGTTGCCACTGAATTTAGCATGGAGCTGGAACTAGGGAATAAAGTCTGTGCATCTTTGGGAAAGTAGTTGGTTCTGGGGAATTTGGTGGGAGGAGCTGACTTTTCTGCTGTGGCTCCTTTTATAGACTGGATTGATGTAGCTGAAAACAGCAGAGGAGTAAAAGGGTAAAAATGTCTCCTTTCTTAAATCTTGCTCCATCTCCTAGCCAGTACCCTTGTGTTCTATGACTTGTTTAGGCAAAGGTACTGTTATGTTCTATCCGTCATAAATCTTCTTGCTTAACTTGATAGTATGTGGTTGGGTTAGGAATAATCTAAATTCTGTATCTGTCTTGAAGTTATCAACAAGCCTGTCATAAATTGTTTTGCCACATGCACATTTAACACATAAATCAACTTTTGAAAAATGTTTAAGCAAACACAGAAGTTGAGAGAATGGTATAATGAACCTCATGTAACCTTCATCTGGCTTCAAGAACTGTTAACATTTGCCAGTCTTGCTTCATCTGCCTTTCCCGTTTTTAATTTTTTAGCTGGAAATTTTTAAAGCAAATCCTTCATTGTATCTGAACATCCTACATACATCTTGATAAAAGCAGCACAGTTTGTGGGTACCTCTCAGATTTATTGAGATCTGCCTGTGAAAAGTGTTTTTGATTTTACAGCAGAAATTTCCCTCAAGCCAATAGGTTGCTTGTGCCAAAGCCAATTAATTTACTCATTCATAACTGAGAAAAACAGCCCTGTACTGTGGGCAAGTGAGTTGTGCAGCTTTACCTGGCTGTTGCTGGCTGTTTATTTTAATTTGTCTCCATGCACAGAACATTACTAGCCAGTCCTATCTTGACAACCTTGGATGAACTGAGGGGCCCTTGTCATGGAATTAGGGGACAAAAACCAGCCTTCTTTGCACAAAGGCTATCCTCCCAGTTGTTATGATCTAGGACCATAGTCTGTGTTCCTGCAGATTAATGACTATGTCAAAGGTGTCTTTCCCCCGATCTCTAAAGCAGTCAATCAGGGGCCAGTCGGTAAACCTGCCTTTCTGGATGCTAAGCGTCAAGATGCAGAGAGAAATGAGGTTTGGGGTACACCTGATGGCTATCTCAGCCATACTGTGTAACTTGACGCTGGTCTATAAAATGTTTGTTTTAAAAAAATTTTAATTGTGGTAAAATACATATGACATAAAATTTACCATCTTTATTATTATTATTATTATTTTGAGATGGAGTCTTGCTCTGTCACCAGGCTGGAGTGCAATGGTGTGATCTCTGCTCTCTGCAACCTCTGCCTCCTGGGTTCAACAAATTCTCCTGCCTCAGCCTCCCAAGTAGCTGGGACTACAGGTGCATGCCACCACGCCCAGCTAATTTTTGTATTTTTAGTAGAGATGGGGTTTTACCATGTTGGCCAGGATGGTCTTGATCTCTTGACCTCGTGATCTGCCTGCCTTGGCCTCCCAAAGTGCTGGGATTATAGGCATGAGCCACCGCACCCGGCCAATTGTTTTTAACTGTACAGGTCAGCAGTGTTAAGTGTATCCACATTGTTGTACAACCAATCCACAGAACTCTTCATTTTGCAAAATGGAAACTCTGTATCCTTTAGACAACTCCCTATTTCCTTCTTCCCTAATCCCCTGGCAACCTCCATTCTATTCTTGCTTTATGAATTTTACTACTGTGGGTATCTCATATAAGTGGAACCATACAGCATTTGTCATTTTGTGACTGGCTTATTTCACTCAGCTTAATATCCTCAAGGTTCATCCAATTTGGAGCATGTATCAGAGTTTTCCTTCCTAAGCTGATTGATATTCCATTGTATGTATTGACTACATTTTGTTTATCCATTCATCTGTCGACAGACACTTGGGTTGCTTCCACCTTTTGGCTATTGTGAATAATGCTGCTATGAATGCGGGTGTGCATAAAATATTTTTTAGTGAAAACTGATTTCCCCATTCTGGAATTTAGTGCTTCTTCTTATTTTTGGCGTCTTTCATTGGTCGAGTCCTCTCCTAGTCTGTTATTGTAGAACCTGTAATACTATGTCATTTCTTACAGATCCTGGGCTTTTTCTTTCCCTGACATCTGTGGCCACCACTTGGCACAGTGCTTGGGACATTGAGTGTGCTTAGTGGACACTTATTAATCAGTGAATGAATGAATGAATGAACACAGTAAAATTAAATGGAAGGGAAACAAAAAGTTGTTCTTTCCCATGAAATGGTTTAGACGTCAGACTTGTCTAGATTTGCCCTAGAATGCTTCTCTTGCAAATATCTGGCCCATGTACCCACCTAAATTAACTCAGTATGGATGAATATAACTATTATTCTTTGTATTTTTGGTCAAGATGCACAACCCATATCTCTTTTGCTGCATTTCTTTCCATAGTTTGAACTTAGTAGCGGCTCAACATATATTCACTATAAATGATTAAATCAGTGCATAAATACATGCATAAGGGAATGATTTCATGAATGAGCCAACTAAGAATATATTCTTTGGTGAGTGATCTATTTCTTGGAAACCCTCACTGTTATAGATAATAGGGATAATAGAGAAGCAGAGGGGAACAGATCATAGTTTATTTTCTCATTCCACAGATATCTGCAGTTGTGGGCCCTGGCAGTTCAGCAGTAAACCGTTCTTACTCTTAGGGCCTTATCTTCCAGGGAGTGAAGCAGATGTAAACAGAATGGTTTCCAGTTGTTTTTGGTGCCATGAAGCGAAATGGAAAGCCATGATAGAGAATAATATGGGCCTACATTGGATAGAGCAGTCAGGGAAGATTTGGATGAGGAGGTGGAATCTTAAGAGTGAGAGGAACTGGGTCAGGAGAAGAAGGGAGAGACTGTGTCGGAGAAAAGAAACCTTTATGGCCACAGGAGAGTATTTTCAAGGAGATGCTAGAAGACCAATATGACTAAGGACATGTAGGGGATAAGACTGGAGCAAAGTCAGGGGCCTGGCAGACCTGATGAGAAATTTAAGTTTTTTTAGTCAGTGAGATTACACTGATGTGTTTTTAGGATGATGTGTTAGTCAGGGTTCTCCAGAGAAACAGAACCAATAAAAGATAGCTAGACAACTAGATAGATAGATAGATAGGAGATTTATTATGGAGTTGGTTGGTGTGGGCAGGAGCTGGATGTCCCAGCTGAAGGAGAGAGAGAGAGAATTTGCCCTTCCTCTGCCTTTTTGTTCTATTCAGGCCCTCCAAGGATTGGACGATGCCCTCCCTCATTGATGAGGGCAGATCTTGTTTACTGTGTACTCATTCAAATGCTAATTTCTTCTAGAAACACCCAAAAAGAATACGTTCCAGGTATCTGGGCATCCCTTAGCCCAGTCACATTGACACATAAAATTAACCATCACATATGAGAATGGTATGATCTGGTTGCTGTAGGCAAAATTGTTGGGGGGCATGTCTGGAAGAGGACTGTTCTGTGCGGGACTGCCAGAGCTTCAGCCCAGCTAAGAGGTGAGAGTGCCCTGGACCAGAGGTGGCAGAGGAGCCCAAGAGATGTGGACAGCTTGAAGATTCATTTTGGAGATAAGAGATTGCTTTCCTCATCTCCTGTGTTTAGTCTGCTTATACCTATTTTTATTTTGTTAGCTCTTAAGTCACTTCCTCAAGGCCTGCAAAATCTGTTGTTGGCAGTTGTCACTCACTGCAATTTTTATGAATAATTTTCCCCAGTACTGTGCCAGATTTTCAGCATTCATTCAATGGACGGTAGCTATGGCAAACTCCTATTCCCTCTAACTCATGAACCTACAAGATACCTCCCCTTCCCTTCCCTCTCCTCCCCTCCCTTCTCTCCCCTCTCCTCCCCTCCCCTTCCCCTCTCCTCTCTTCCCCTCCCCTTCCCCTCTCCTCTCTTTCCCTCCCCTTCCCCTCTCCTCTCTTCCCCTCCCCTTCCCCTCTCCTCTCTTCCCCTCCCCTTCCCCTATCCTCTCTTCCCCTCCCCTCTCTTCCCCTCCCCTTCCCCTCCCCTTCCCCTCCCCTCTCTTCCCCTCCCCTTCCCCTCCCCTCCCCCCTCCTCTCCTCTCTTCTCTTCCTCTCTCTCTCCCTTCTCTCTCTCTCTCACTCTCTCTCTCTCTCTCACACACACACACACACACACACACACACAAGTTGTATTTATGTTAATATTTTACCAAATGAAGTATGATAATTCTGTCCATCCTGGTTTCTCCTCTCTTGGACTCTTAAGAAATCTGATTGATTTTGGAGAATACACACACAGAGAGAGGGGAACCATCTCAGAAGTCTCTATGCTTGAAATACAGCACACTAGGCTACCCTAAAGCTCTCTTTTTGTGCATAGAGGGTAGAAAGTTTGGGGTATATCTGGAAATATGCTCACATGTGCTGTGATTTGTTCAACCTATTCTGAATTGGAGACTATGCATTTCCCAAGTTCAATACAGTTCATTACGTGAGCATTGCATCACCAAGCCAGGAGTGGACAGTTGCAGACTGTGTGGAGATGGATCATCAAGTGCATACTGTTTGTCGTATGATATCTGATTGAAACCTAGGTTCTGACCTAGCTCCTGGATCTTGTCTAATGGCAGATCTGAGAGAATTACTCTGTAGAATGTTTGGATCCACTGTCATTCTGGCCCTAATCTTGAGATTGCAGAGAGTTAGCCCCAGAATCAGTCAAACCAGTCTTCCCAGAGGTACTGAAACAAATGTTGATCCAGCACTGTTCCAAACCCAGAGCCACCCACTTGTCACCTGTGGGAGGGGACAAGAAACCAATTTGTTTGGGAGATTAGTGAGAAGGTGACACATGTAGTTTGCTTGCATCCAAATATTCTGAGTCTGCCTTCTCTGTGTGATTTTCCAAATATAAAATGTGATATTTCTTAGAAAATGATCATTAAAACAAATTCTTTATCCTTTCAATTCACAAAAGATGACCTTGAAGTTTACAAAAGACACATTTCTTTCTATTCTTATAGAGGGAACATGGTGTATTTTAGGGTTCATTTTCCCTAATAGAGGATTTCAGCTCCAGTATAATTCAGGAAATGCTTCTATGGTAATTACATTCTTTTGCTGGTTTTTTGCTTTCTCATCTTGGAGATAATTTTATTTTTTCATGCTATAAACCAAATGCTATTTAATGTTCTTATTAGGGAAGATCTATTAATATATCAGTGAATTGCAGCCCTACTTATACATCTATTATCAGACTGAATTACTTGTTTGCTTAAGAATGAAGTTCTACCTCATTTAAGGCCATTTTTGTCTTTTAGCAAATGAATTCTATTTGAATTTTCATGAGTATGTTTTATTTCACACCAAAGACCTATTATTTTAGAAAATCAAAATATTAAAACTTTTTTAAGACAACAAAAAATGTATTATCTGCTTATAAACAGTGGAAGTAGAACCACAAATAATATATTTCCTAATTGCTTTTTCTTTTAGACATAGCAACAATTGATCATGTGTAATGTAGATATCAAGCCAGTTTCTAGGACAGATAGTATATATTACTAAACAAAAGTGTATTTTTAAAAAGCTTTGAAAAGAGCCACCTGCCAGACCAGATTGATTAAGCATCTAAATAACATGTTGAATTTAAAATATATTTGTGTAAGATACCTGTTTCATCCTTGAGAAACAATAATAAACTTTGTTGAGAAGGTTGAGTTTTCTCCAGAGTTTACTTAAGATGTCAGGATAAGTAATTGCCTTGCTGCTACAAATTTGGAACTTAACATTTTGTTGGGCCTATTTTTGCTGCCACTCCATAGATAATAAATTTCATGAAGGTTTTTTTCATTGGCAGAAGTTAGTTCCTTTTGTTTTCTCTGCAGAAAAAAACTTGTTTTGCTCTGGGATAGGCAGGTATCCAAGTACTAATACTTTTCTTTTCAGTCTAGAATCAGGTAATGAAGGCCCATCATTCTCACTGACAGAGGAGATGACAGTCTTGCTCATCCCATATCCTCTAGTACAGCTCAAGGACAGGAACAGGAGCTGGAATTTTATCAGCAGGCTCAAGAGTCAGAGGGCAGTAGTGATGTGGATTGGAGTAGATGATTAACTCTTTGAAGACTCCTCTCATTTTATCATCTCCAAATTGACCAGAATCTTTAACACTGTTCCCTCATTTATCCCTTTGAATGATACAGACACAATCTATTTTGTTGATTCACATTTTCTTCTGCTTTTTCTGATGCAGTAGATTAGACGTTCGTGGACTATAGCTTGTGGGCCAAATTCAGTCTATGGCTGGTCAAATTCAGCCAAGAATGGATTTTACATTTTTAAATGGCTTAAAAAATCATAAAAGTATTTTGTGACACATGAAAATGATATGTCAGTACCCCCAAGTAAAGGTTTATTGGAACATAGCCCTGCTGATTTATTTACATGTTGTCTGTGGCTTTTTCTCTACAACGTTGACAAAGTTGAGTTTACATAGTTGAGTAGTTACAAGAGACCAAATGGCCCACAATGTCTAGGTTGAGACAAGTCCAGGCAGTTCTAAAAAAATATGTTGTCTACTATGAGTATAGCTACAATCTTGTTCTTACCTGTAGTGGCGATTTTTCTGTATTGTGGAAAAGGAACCAAATGGAGAAAATTTCTCATGTTCTGTGTAATCTAATTTCATTAATAGAACAATCAAAGCAACAAAATATTACAGTCCATTCAGACAGTAAATCTTCTAATCTGAAGGTGTGAGACTAGAGCAGCCTTTGATTGTACCTACTCTCTCTCTAGCCATTTTATTTAGCAGCTCATCTCAAGAATACAGATATTTCTTATGAATGTTACTATGAAAATTTCAAGAATACTAGTAGCATTTTTTTCTTTTTCTTTCTTTTTAAAGAAATTAACACATGTTTATTTAAAAATAATACAGGCTGGGCATGGTGGCTCACAACTGACTTTGGGAGGCTGAGGCGGGCAGATGGCTTGAGCTTAGGAGTTTGAGACCAGTCTGGGTGACATGGCAAAACCCTGTCTCTACAAAAAATACAAAAATTAGCCAGATGTGGTGGTGTGCACCTGTAGTCTCAGCTACTTGGGAGGCTGAAGTGGGAGGATGGCTTGAGCCCAGGAGGCAGAGATTGCCGTGAGCTGAGATCACGCCACTGCACTCCAGCCTGGGCGACATAGCCAGACTCTCTCAAAATAATAATAGTAATACATAACCAGTTATGTTTTTTAACTCAAGAAATGGTAATATAGAATTTATTATAAAGGCTAAATATATCAAATTTCTTTCATGTCCTCCATTAGTATTGTAAGATTTTTTTCCTTCTCTGTAAAACATCTTTACTTATTATAAATACTGTACGTACACAAAGCTAACTTGATGGTAAACAACTTCTGGGCTGATTAATTGATAGTTGAAGTAGAATTACCTGAGGGTTTTTTTGCATATGTATTAGAAACTTTAAAAAATTTGCATATGTTCTGTCTTTATTTATGCAGATCATCTAAGTAAGATGCCATTTTCCATGTTTATAAGATCTAACTGTTATCTCAGAAATAAACCAGTTGGTATGCCTTAGAAGGGACCCTCATTCGCCAAATACTGTTATTTTCTACAAATATACATGTATCCTTGCCAAGCTTCATTTCATTCTTTGCATTGTGTGGCTCACCGTCCTCCCATTTTTAGAAGGGGCTCTTATTAAACCACCTTGTGTGTGTTGAACAGTATGATTCAGGCACATATTGTCCTACAGAGAGTTTTGCAGCAAACCCTGCTTTGCTAATGAATACTTCCTCTTTCCTACATTTGACATGAGTCTTTTGGACAAGGTCACAACACCCCTGTAAGTCCCATATTGTATGTCAGTCATGGGGCCAAAAATGAATAAAGACTGAAATAGTATATTTTGGATGAAGCCTAGGAAACAAATTATAGTGTTCACTCTGTCTTTAACAGAATCATTCCTCAACCATACTGGAAGTCTCAGGTTTATCCTCAGTGTGACCAGATAGAACTTTCCCTGTTAACAGTGGGTGTCATTAGCCTCGTATAAGGTCTGGAAGAATACAGGTGAGCAGGGCAGAGCCGTGGAGCTCTGCCCCCCTGGAGCTCTGCCCTGGTTCAATCTGGACTATGTATTAATGGGCTCAAGGCACTGGTTGATTCTGCTCAGCTCTGGAAGAGTTACGGAGTTATCAAGCCAGAACTTGGGAGGACTCCTGTGGAATCTGTTGGAACACCACAGTGGGATTCACTAGGATTCTGGCACTGGTCAGCAAGTTTTAATGGTCCAGTTATTCAAAGTTGCTTTCTGCCACCCTCTCCCGTTGCTGTCCACTGTGTGGTCTCCTGCTTATTTCATGCGTGTGCATTTCATCTCACCGATGAGCCCATGAACTTCCCCAGAAACTCATTGTCTTCTATTTCCATAACAGCTCCTAACCACTAGTGGGGCTTTGCACACAGCAACTCCTCCGTAAATGTTGACTGCAGGGCAGAAAGAAAGGCTAAAAGTTCTTAGGAGAATGTTTGCCTTTGCATGTATATGCTGGCGATGCTAGTAAGTCCCAGCTAGACCTGGCAGTGAGTAAGTTCAGGGGCGGCAATTTAATTTTCTTGCTATTAGTAAAACAAACAGTAGGTGGGATGGGTGGTAAGCTTAAATATCTCTGACGCGCCATTTAAACCATCCATCCCACTTGTGGGTTGTCTGCAGCCTGCTCTTTTGTTGCAGTGGGTCTCCTAATTTGCTTTTCAGTCCCTTTCATCTTATCATTGTTCTCAAAGGCACAGCTCTGCAAACCACATAGAGGCCTTTCAACTTCCCCTGCATTTTGTTTTATTCAGCCAATTGACTAGTACTGTCAGCTAATTGGAGTGGAAATGTAAAATGAAAGCTGTATTATTCAGCTGCCAAGCCTCCTCACTTGGCAGGGAGTGGGCGATGCTGGTAATTGTACCAGAAGTGTAATTGCTCTGGGTTCTGCCTCTGGATTTGACAATGAACCCTGGGAGGGTCTTCCTCTGAGACACTTGATACCTGCTTCTTTTCAGTGGCTTCCTGGCAAACAGTGAGGCTGGAAGCAAATCGAGTGAAGCATTTTTGTGTTGTTAGAGAATACAACCAGTGTGTATTTTGCTGACTGCGGGAGTGGATTGCTTGGTCTGAGTACTGAGTCAGTATGTCATTCCCATCAGAACTGTCAGTTAATTTCCTCTTGGTTTGGAATGGGGATGGGCTCCGCCTCCCTGGCAGTTAATTTCCTCTTGGTTTGGAATGGGGATGGGATCCACATCCCTGGGGGTGAAGATGCTGAATTCACATGCCAGTTGTGGCCCATCGTGCCAGGGTGTTCTTGGAAAAATAGTTGATGCAGAACAGAAGCCCATTTTGTAAACTAGTTATGAATGAGGAAAGGTTTACATGTCTGTAAAGAGTTGAATAGCTTAATGGAAAAAATAAGGAAAGTAAAATGTCAATGATTAGTTTACCATTTAATTTGATCATCTTGGTGGTTTTGGCCCAGGCAGCTTTCTTTTCTTTCTACTTCAGTTCATTAATCTAATGACAGTAGTGAACAACACTTTAGGGTAGATTATGTTGGCTTAGTACATGGGAACATATGGTGTAGGTACTCCCATTCCTCTTCTCAGCTTAACCCTGAGCCTGCACAGACAATGGTAATCTTTCCCATTTCACTTGCCAAACAGAGCTTCAGAATCCTCCTCAACATAGCACTTCAGATAACTATTTCCAGGGCTGGCCTGTGTGATAAAGCCTATTTATTATCTCTGACTTAGAAATTAGATTTCTATAATATTACATTTAATATTATATTTCCATAATATTTCTACTTCGAACCCAAGAAATGGAAATAGAAGCAGTGAAGCAATTCTTATACACTTCCTGTTTGCCAAAATGAAAGAGGTTGCTTTGAACAGTGTTGTGTAGCACAGTTTTGTTACTATATTATTATTATTATTTTATGTCATGTGGCTTTATGGAAAGCTTCCTAAAACATTTCCAGTGGAGAAACTGTTTTTATTTCCTTAGAAACTTAAGATCTTAGGAAGATATTGAGAGTCAGGCTGCTGAGACAGGGCCGGCCGCCCTTGAGGATCCCTGATTCCCTCCCTCCCAGAAATCCTTACCAGCTGAAAAAAGACAGGCTATAGGTAATAGTGGCAGCCAAAGTCAATTAGATCTATTGATCAGTGGCTCAAAACTGGTGAAAGCTGTTCTTCCTGAAACCAGAATCACTTTTTATTTGAAAGATCATGGTCCTTGACGCCAGTCAGTCCTACTTTCAAATCCTGGCTTCACCATTTGTGTGATAACTGACCAGACGTTCTTTATGTTCTTGTTTTATAAAACAGTAGTGGTAATAACTACTTCATAGTATTTTTATGAGGATTCAATGTCACATATAAATATACATACGTATGTATGCAATATGTCTATGTATGTAATATGTATATTACACCAATAATATACATGTGTATATATGTGTATGTAATAATTGCTCAGTAAATAGTAGCTATGAGGATGTGTGTGGGCATATAACTTTTGTTTTTTGAGGCAGAGTCCCACTTTGTTGCCCAGATTGGAGTGCAGTACTGTGATCATGGCTCACTGCAGCCTCGACTTCCCAGTCTCAAGCAATCCCCCCACCTCAGCTTCCCATGTAGCTGGGACCACAGATGCGCACCACGGCACCCAGCTAATTATTTATTTTTTGTTGAGATAGGGTCTCACTATGTTGCCCAGGCTGGTTTCAAACTCCTGGGCCCAAGTGATCCTCCTCCCTCAGCGTCCCAAAGTGCTGAGATTACAGGCATAAGCCACTGTGTCCGGCTGGCATATAACTTTTGTAATGACGTTTTAAAATGTGGCTTGGGAGATTTTTGTGTTTGATTTTTAAAAAGCAGTGTCTCTATGGATATCATATTTTGAAAGGTACCCTTTCTAACTTGTTTGCGCATTAGTAGTGGTCATATACTGAAATGCACGCAAAGGAAGAAATCCAGTACATGATAAATTGCTTTACAAATTCCATGCAGGGGTGTACATTGATGACCTCTCTGAGAAACAGGTCATATAGGATGTGACTGGAGCACAGGAAAGGTCTGAGGATGGATGTCTGAGAGCCTCTGTTCTACCCTGTGAGTGCTGAGCATGGTGCTAAGGAATCTCAGATGTGTTATCTGATATATCCCCCTGACATTCCTCTAGGATTGATTTTGTTATTTTTGTTCTTTTTAAGAAAAAGAAAATGGAGGCTTGGTCAAGATACTTACCTTGCTTATGGTTCTGGAATTGTTAAGTTAGGGAACTACATTTGAACTCAGAGTTACCTGAGTTTGCAATCCATCTCAAGATTATGGACCATGTGGGCTAATCTCTAAGTTTCGTGGAGGAGGAACCAGAGGCCCAGGGAGGCGGTTTATCTGGTTTACCCAGCTTGGTAAAGGCCAAGTCTGGGCCAGAATCCAGGTTCTGACTCCCAGTCCACAGCTCTTTTTCTATAGTATGTTCCCTCTCTAATTATTTATTTTGCTTTGTTCCCTAATTGTTTCAGAAGTCTTGCTTCTTTAACTATATTTCCAGCTCAAGAGCAGTTGTAAAGGACCAGGCTGTAGTCTTCCGTATGTGGGTTAGATTTTATTCATCTATATCTTCCACATTGCTTACCATGTGATAGATCCTCAGTAAATTCTTGATGCCTTGAATTCTTTAAGAATTTACAGTCTAAAATTCTATTTTGAATGAGGCATAAATATATATAAATACACATATTGGGATTTATTCTTTAAGACATTCAGTTCATACTTGATAATAATGGCTCTCAATGTTATTGGATCCACTGCTTTGCCTTTATCCAGTCTGACAATTTTTATCTTTTAACATGTTCCTGCATTATAATTATTGAGTAGGTTTATATCTACCTTACTATTTGCTTTCTATTTGTTACTCCCATTCTGTATATTTTTCCCCTTTCTTTTTGTCTTTGAATCAATCCATTATGTTTTAAATATTTCAGTTCATTATTCTTAGTTTGTTAGTTAAACACACTTTTACTATTCCTTTAGTGGTTACCCTAGATATTGCAATGTGTTAATCATTGTGTTAAACATTGTATTTACCTCTTCTCAGCCATTACTATAACCTTTGAATTCTCCGTTTTTTCATCCATCTCCTATCTTGCATGTTTTTGTGCATTTTGTATTTACACATGTGTTAAATCCCACCAGACGTTATTATTTTTGTTTTATATAGTTATTATTTAGATCTACCTATATATTTAACCTATTATTCTAAATTTCTTCCTACATTACTGTGTTTCTATTTAGAGTCATTTTCTTATTGCCTGGAGAACTTCCTTTAGTATTGTTTTAGTTTGGATCTGAAGGTGACAAATTCTCACTAGTTTTATTAATTTAAAACATTTTTATGTCATTTTCATTCTTGAAAGGTATTTTTGCTGGGTATAGAATTCTTAGTGACTGTTTTCATTCAGCAATTTAAATATTTGTCTTCTGAGTTCCATCTTTTTTTTTTTTTAACGTGTGGAGAAGTTAGCTATCAGTTTTGGCATTTTTATTTGAAAATAATTTCCTACCCCTCTGTGGCTTAAAAGAGTTTTCTCTTTGCTGTTCATTTTTAGCAGTCTTATTCTGAAGTGCTTAGGTGTTGTTTTGTTTATTATTCTGATCAATATTCATAGCAATTCTTGAATTTGTGGTTTGATATTTTCCTTCAGTTTTAGAAAATTCTTGGCCATATTTTAAAAAAAATGTGTTTCTGCCCATTTCTGTCATTTTGTCTTTAGAACTCAATCACCCATTTGTTGAACTTTGTAATATGTTCCATGTGTCACTAATGCTCTTTTCTGTGTTTTTTATCCTTTTGGTTTTTTCTGCTTCAGTTTAGATATTTTGTATTGACTTACATTCTTGTTTTCTTTAGGTATAGCCAGTCTGCCGTTAAGCAAAATTAATTTTATTTGTTTGACTTTTTGTGTTCTAGGATTTCCATTTAATTGCGTTTGTAGATACTGGTTATCTGTGGAAATATTAGTAGTTATTTAACATGTTTCAAGATATGTATCTATTGTCTTTCATTATCTTCATTAATTTCTGAATAAAATAGAGTACAGCCTTTCCTTGACTAGTTAAGTCCCTGGATAATTCAGTGTATATTATTACATCATGATAAAGTACTTTGGGTTTATGTGTAAAATAGAGTTAGGATATATAATCAGATTTTTCACTGACATGAATGTGTGGACATTTGAAAGTCATGTGAAAGTGGGACACTTTTTCTTGGTGCAGTTATGTCTCACTCATTATATGACATCTAGAATTTAGGACCCCTATTCATTAAATGCTAAAATCACCTCTAAACCAGCAGTCTTCAAAGCAAATTTTTAAATGCCTCTTGAGATGGTATGGCCTCATATAGGAGACCTGGTTAACATCATGAGGCTGAGTCACTGGCAATGAAACCTTGAACTCAGGGCCTCTGCCAGGTTTAGAAACACACTTAGTAGGATGTGGCTTTACCTAATTGAATGTGAGTGTTAGTACAACTCAGCCATTTAGTGGATGGCCAGTTTAAATGGCCAAGGGGCTGGCTAGAGGAAGAGTTAGGGATTGAGAACATGCAGCAGAGCTTTAAAAGATATGACACAGCTGTGGCATGCCAGATCACAATAGAATTGGCCTGGCATTCAGTCAGAAGTAGAGAAGCACTTTTAGAGCAAAGGTCTTGACTGATATATTAATCTAGAAGGCAAGATCTCAAACAGCTTAGATTGAAGGTGGCTATTGCAGCAGCAAGGATTTTCAAGGGCAGCATGTTGAACTTAATGCTGTCATCCGTGTATCCAACTTTTCAGCAATGACATCATAAAATAGTTAGCAATTCTCCAAATTTGAGAATATATGCCCATCTGTCCATCCATCAACTCATTCAAAAACATTAAGTGCCTGCTATGTTTTAGTCACTACAAGAATACAAAGCTACCTATATATAAAGAAATTGTCCCTACTCTTGGGAAGGGAGACAGAAAAGTCAAAAACTAATTATAAAATGAATGATAATGATCTAGTGGAGGAAGTTGACAAGAAAATAAATAATTTTAATATGAGAGATAATGGTGTAGCTATAATTTAATTTCATGTGCAAACATTTTGAATGTTTACTTTTTTCTCCCATTTCCCTTAGGAATATGAAATGAAGTCTCTGGGAGCTGAATTAATAGAGAAAGAAAGAAATTATAAGCTTAAGCTACAGTAAAGTCTCCCTAATATCTGGATTACTTAAAGTGGAAAGATGAGGCACATGTTTTACTCATAATGGAATTTCTGTGGTTAACATCTCTAGGAATTTATAATGGTTAATCTGTCATAGGGGTTCTCTTAGATCAGGCTCTCACTATTACAGGATTATGTTAGAACAAGTGGAAAACTGGGTGTAAACAATAGACAGTTACAGAACTCAGCCTGTATTTCTATTGCTTCAGAATTTGGAATGAAGAGGAGCACATTCTCTGGGTATTTTGTTTTATTCTATATTTTGAAGATATCCTATTTTGTGTGTGTATGTGTGTGTACTACTCTAGAAGTATAGTCTCTATAGCACTCAGTAGTGGAATATGTACAAACATTTAAGCAATGGAAAAGTTATCTTCTTCTTATCTTGGAAGCTGGAAATTCCAGCAGGGATTTTCTATAGCTCTAAATGCTACACCTACTCCCTCTGTCACAGAAAATATCGTGATCAACAGGCTTAGATTGTGGCAAGTGTCCGAGCTCATAGCTAACATTTATTGAGTACTTTCTAAGGACAAGTCACTGTGGTAATACAAGTACATTAACTTATTTCATCTTTACTGTCACCTGATTGAGTCCAATCTTATCCTTAGTTTGCATATTAGGAAACAGAGACTCAGAAAAGCTAAGAGATTTGTGTGAAGTCCTAAAGCTAAGAAGTGAATGAACTTGTGTTTGAACTCAAGTTTGCCTATTCTACCATTTTAGCATTGCTACCTGACTTAGTGTGGTATATGACCTATGTTCATAAACCAAGCCTGTGGGTATGGAGGTGGGTTTGGTGGGAAAAACATAAGCTTCGAAATCAAATGGACACTGGTTGAAATATAGGCATTAATACCATCAGTTACAAGCTTTGGGACATTACTTAACCTCTCTGAACTTTGGTTTCCTTATCTGTAAAATGGAGATGATAAAATCTATCTCAAAGGTTTTAGGAAGAAATAAAAAGGTGAAAATGCCAAAGAATTTGGGACCCAGAGGTGCCCTCTTTGTCCTTGTTTTTTTTTTTTTTCTTTGTAAAACAAAACTTAGAGGACTAAGCCTGGCTTTGTGGAAGCAGGTGGAGCTTTGAGACATGAGGTAGTGGAATATTTACTTGGTTAAGGAGGCAGAAAAGGCTAATCTGAGGAAGTGATATTTCAGCTGAGACCTGGAGGATGTGTGGAAGTTAGATTAAGAAGGGTGGGAGTATGCTGTTGCCGGCATGCGAACATATTGGGCAAGTAAGTCCCTTAAGCTTCACAGTCCCTTTATCTGTAAATGTAGGCAGCACTGCCCTAGTGTGTCCCACCTGGGTAGTCTGTTAAAGTCAGAGAGTAGAAGTAAGAGAGATTTGAAATGGTAAGACTGCTATACAATATAAGGCATTGTTATTGATATTATATGATAACAGCACAGAGTAAAAAAAAAAAAGGCTGGGTTTGAATCCCAGATCTAGCCGCTCCTATTAGCTCCTAATAGCTGAGCTCTGGACAATTCACTCTGCCTTTTCACACCTTATTCCCTCATTTATAAAATCAGAGTCATGATGTCAGTTTCACAGGATGCTGTGAGAAGTTGTACCATCATGAGTATGTGGAGGACCTGGGAAGCACTTGGAGGTAGCTTGTCCCTTTCCTTCCATCTCCCTACCTCCACCCTTGGCACCACACTATTCTAAGACTTCTGTACCAAAGCATGATGCTAACTTACTATGTTGTTCAGGGTCTCTTGCACAAAGATATTTTTAAGCTATAATTAGCAGCAATCTTTTCATCTGTGATTCATGCTGTTGTTTCTGTATACAAGTTGATACTCTTATAGCTATGCCTTCAGGTTTATCATTTTAAGACAGCTGGAGGAGGAGATCAGGTACAAGCTAATCATGCCAGGATGCTGAAATGGGAAACTGCTTAGGTTTTTGATGTGTAAAACAAGAAACTCCTTAAGGGGGTATTATATGAAACAAGCCTTTGAAATAGGTCTCAAACAGGAAGTGTATCACAATTTTGTTTTTTAATTAACCTGTATTTGCTCCTCCTGAAAGGAGAGAATTTAATGTAAATACAAAGTCTCACATCTTTTCTTAACGGTAAGTGTCCTCTGCTCCTTTTTATTTGGGACAGGGTGAGGAGCTTTACATGAACTTTAAATTGAGAACCAATGGAAAAGGTATTGTTTATCTAAGCTGTCTGAAGAAGGGCACTTGGGGAAAGAATTGCACTCTAAAATAACCTTATGAAAGTTATTGATTCGTTTCTTCATGGTTCCCTGACAAACAAGGACCATTATTTCTGTGTCTGAATGGGAGCTGGGTCAAAGAATCCTTTTTTATAGATTATCTTTCCTGAAAACCAGACTTGTCAGGAAAATGAACCTCCAGAAATGAAGACATGAGACTTAGTTGAATATTGCGTCCTGTTCGCTGCTTTGAAGGGCAAGTAGGAAACACTGTTAATTTTTAAAAATTTTACTGAGTACAAGGTTTGGGGATAGCTCAGGAAATTTAGATAAATTGCTACTGTTATGTATTTGCTAAGTGCTTTTTATTTAAATTCCCTCCCCCATGACATTTCAACTCTGTAGTCCAGGGTCTATCTACATATAGTAGACTGGGGAAAAAAGCATAACATTTTTTGTTTTTTTACCTTATATTTTATTTTATTGTTATTATTTTTTTGAGACGGAGTCTCACACTGTTGCTGGTGCTGGAGTGCAGTGGCACGAACTCGGCTCACTGCAACCTCCGCCTCCCGGGTTCAAACGATTCTCCTGCCTCAGCCTCCTGAGTAGCTGGGATTACAGGCACCTGCCACCATGCCCAGCAATTTTTTTTCTATTTTTAGTAGCGATGGGGCTTCACCATGTTGGCCAGGCTGGTCTCAAACTCCTGACCTCGTGATTCACCCTCCTTGGTCTCCCAAAGTGCTGGGATTACAGGCGTGAGCCACTGTGCCTGGGCACCTTATATTTTAAAAGTAACTTCAAAAGATCACATAAATTATATATATATAAATTATATATCTTTGTTGTTGAAAAACGGAAAATACAGATAAGGATAAAGGAAAACAAAAAATCTTCTGGAACTCACACACAGAATTATCTACCCCTCACTTACTGGTTTATATAATTCCACAGTTTGTTTCTATGCACATAGATATATTTTTATTACAAAAATATTATATCTACATACTGTTTTGTAACTTGAAAACACAGCTTTTGGGGAGCTTTATTCTTTCTTTCTCACTTTTGGTCTAAGAAGCCAAGGGAATTTAAAATGAGATGAATTAATCAATAATTAAAGTAGGGTTATTACACCATTTAGATGAAAGAAAATTTATGTTGACAGTTGATATACTGCTCTTTAGAATTCTGTAAATAATCCCCCCCCAGAAATTTGAGTACTTATTAAAGATATATTTATTGTTTATTATTAGCATTAATCAAATATTCAGTAAATACTTTCCCAAGTGAAACAAGTTGTTTTTTTTTTAAAGCACCTTGCTATTACTTTGAAGTATTTGGGGATGGAGGCATTATATTATTTGCAAGAACATTTTATTCATATATTATTAAAAATATTAAAAGCTGTTTACAAAGATATTTTCATTGCTTTTTAGGCTTGTCATAATCTAATCCTTTAATCTATCTTCTAGTGAAAAGCTATTTTAAGAGTATTTCTTTTGCTGAGTGTGTTAGATTGGAAAGGAGGATTTTAAAATATCGGAATTGCAATAGCAACATGGAAAATCTGTAAAACTTAGTTTACAATGTTATTACTTTGGATTTTATGGCTTTATCCAAAGTTCTAGCTATTGAAGAACTCTAGCTTCCCTGCTTTCATAAAGCAACTTTATGTGACCATATAATTGATTTGTAAAGATTAAGACCTGAAAAACATGGCCATCTGTCCAGGCCTTGGTAAAGGACTCATTTTACTTAAAATTAACCATAACACATTATTTAGTTCCATAGAGATATTAATACAAGGAAGATTTTTTTTTTTTTGAGACAGAGTCTCACTCTGTCTCCCAGGCTAGAGTGCAGTGGTGCGATCTCGGCTCACTGCAAGCTCCGCCTCCCGGGTTCATGCCATTCTCCTGCCTCAGCCTCCCAAGTAGCTGGGACTACAGGCGCCCGCCACCACGCCCAGCTAATTTTTTGTGTTTTTAGTAGAGACAGGGTTTCACCGTGTTAGCCAGTATGGTTTCAATCTCCTGACCTCGTGATCTGCCTGCCTCAGCCTCCCAAAGTGCTGGGATTACAGGCGTGAGCCACCGTGCCTGGCTGGTACAAGGAAGATTTTTGATAGGTCCAATACCTAGATGAAGAAAATTTTTCTGTTAACATAGTTTGACATTAATGTAGTAATGACATTCAACATTATATTTTGTAGTGACATCATTTAAACATTGTTTTCTCAAGCTCTCACAACCTATCTGGAGTATCTCAATTCTTATGAATAGATATTTTTGTGTGGGTAAACAAACTCAGGGTTGATTATTAATTAATTCAGTCGACATACAGAAACTGTGCTAAGTGAATTTTGAGATATACAAAGAGGAATCAAATGAGATCTCCTTGTTTGAAGAGTCATAGTCTGCTGGGAAGACAGATAGGTAAACATATCAGGAAGGCTTCCTAAGCCCAGATACATTTAAACTTTGAATTAACATAAAGAAAAACTATGGTTTTGTGAATGAAAGAATGAAAGTGAATAACCTACTCCATGTTCTTAGAAGATACTGTTTACAGTTTAGTAAGCCAAGTCCAGCGACTGAGGGCAGCTTAAAAGTATAATGGACTGCTTTCAAGTTTGGAGGTCACTGTCAAAATAATTGAAGTGCAGAGAAGAACTCACCTCAAGAAGTAAGAATGTTGCATCTGGAGAGAATAAATACGACTGGCACTTAGAGTCATACCAAGCTTAAGGGAGCACATAAAAGCTGGCGTGGCCAACCAATTTCTGGGTCAAAGACATGGCCCATGATTATACCAGCTTAGTGAGATAGAGACTTTTTGAATTTCCCAAGTTGTCTTGAAAACTCAACCTATAGATTCATTTCTCCCTTATTCAACAATGTTCTGGATCCTCTAAATGCTAGGGTCCTAATTAAGTAATAATTTCACTCTGCTAGGTTTTACTTGTGTAGACTGGAATGAGAAGATGGGAAAGTCAAAGTACTTATAGGACTGTTTTCCCTTTGAGAAAATGAAATAGTTAGAAGACATTTGCTGAATGCCTGTGACATAATAGAAAACATTCGGATTAAAAATAAATTACATTTAATGGTCCCTTAATAAGTGCCAGACACTGTTCACATATCTTTAAATACAGCATCTCCTTTGATGCTTTCAATAAACTTATTGAATAAGTACTTTCTCATTTCTATTTTACAGATGAAGAACCTGGGCATAGACATATTAACTCAATAACAAACTCAGTTAATAAATGGTGTCACCAGGATTCAAACCTAGTCAGTCTGTCTCCAGAGCCTGAGTCCTTAGGTCTCCTAACAGCTCTGTGAACTTGGGCAACTGGTTCAATCTCACTCATCCTGTTTTCTCATCTGTAAAATCGAAATCATAATAATAGTGCCAGTTTCATAGGGTTGACATGTATGTAAGGGCTTTGTGTAGCATTGACTACAGATACTTTCTCCAGCCTTGCAGGAAGATGGCAGAGGTGGGAAAAGCCACCCTCCCTCTATTCCACAATTGTCCCTGTGGTCAGCACTTCCTGCTCCCAGAGTGGGGAGCGTGAGTAAGTGATCAATAAATAGTAGCTGCTGGCTTTGTGAAGCAGTCATTTTTATTTAATCTGTATCCTGAAACCAAGATTGTTTTCTTGAAATCAGCAGGAAACGTACTACATTGTGCTTGGGAATAAACTTGTTTTTCCTCACCTTCTTGTTTTATTTTATTTATTTTTATTTATTTTTTTGAGACAGAGTCTCGCTCTGTCACCCAGGCGGGAGTGCAGTGGCGTGATCTTGGCTCACTGCAAGCTCCGCCTCCCGGGTTCACGCCATTCTCCTGCCTTAGCCTCCCGAGTAGCTGGGACTACAGGCACCCGCCACTGCGCCCGGCTAATTTTTTGTATTTTTAGTAGAGACAGGGTTTCGCTGTGTTAGCCAGGATGATCTCGATCTCCTGACCTCGTGATCCACCCGCCTCGGCCCCCGAAAGTGCTGGGATTACAGGCGTGAGCTGCCGCACCTGGCCTTTTCCTCACCTTCTTGTCATTGCTCTTTGGGTTAAGAGTAGACAGTAATAGTTACACTATTGCCAATTTTGAGTAATGTGCCATAGCAATAAAAAGAAAGAAATTCAGAGGTATTCTAAGCAAAGTTCTGGTGCTCTTCTGCTTTGATTCAGTATTTTTGTAAATCAGACACTGGGAATGTAATCTCACCTCAGATAGACTTTATATTTCCTAAATGACTTTGGAGAGGCCACAGAGTTTGAAGCACATTCCCTGAGAGGTTATGAATTTAGCATTTCTTGACTTTAAAGGGTGATTTTATTTTTTGCTTGGAAATGTTGTGTATATCCATGTAAATCTACACCAATGTTGGTATATTAGTCTAGGTTCTCCAGAGAATCAACAATATATTCATATACGTCCTATTGGATATCTCTCTAAGACAGAGGCAGAGAGATTTATTTTAAGGGATTGGCTCATGCAATTATTGCGACTGGCAAGTTCAAACTGTATTATAGAGCAGGTCAGCAGTCTGGGAACTTGGGCAGAAATGCTATATTTTAGTCTTGAGGCTGAATTCCCTTTTTTTCCAGGAAACCTCAGTTTTTGTGGTTAAGATCACTAACTGATTGGATGAGTCCACCCATATTACAGAGGGTCATCTCTTTTGCTTAAAAGTCAACTGATTGTTCATGGTACTCTCCTCTACAAAGTACCTCCACAGCGACATTGAGACTAGTGTTTGACCAAACAAGTGGGCACCATAGCCTAGCTAAGCTGGCACATGAAATTAACCATCACATTTGGTTTCTGCCATTTTGTGTGAAAATGTCCATTGCTAGCATCCACCAGTTTCCTAGCTCATCTCAGCTCTAATTGGATGTTGGTGTTCTAAGGACTCTGTCAGGAGCTTGGAAACTTATCTTACTCTTCCCTAAAGTATTTTAGTAGGACTCCAACTACTTGTTGACTAAGGAAAACAGGGTGAGAAAGTTTAGAAAGGAGGGAACAGGCCTTCATTAAGCAACGTAGGAACTATGAGCTCTTGCTTCCTAAGGATCTATAGTGTGCCAGGCCAAGGATAGTTCCCACTTCAGGCACCCACAGTCTGGTCCAGCAAGGCTAACAGGAATATAAATGAGTGCAATAAAGTGTGACAGAGCCAGGCTCAGTGGCTCATGCCTGTAGGCCCAGCACTTTGGAAAGCTAAGGCAGGCAGATTGCTTAAGCCTAGGAGTTTGTCACCAGCCTGGTCAACATGGTGAAACCCTGTCTTTACAAAAAATACAGAAATTATCTGAGTGTGGTGGTGCATGCCAGTAGTCCCACCTACTTGGGAGGCTGAGGTGGGAGGATCAGTTGAGCCTGGGAAGTTGAGGCTGCAGTGAGCTGTGATCATGCCACTGCACTTCAGCCTGGTGACACAGTGAGACCCTGTTACAAAACAAAACAAAACAACAGTGTAACAGTGCATGCAGGAAAAAGTGAGGTCACAGAGGGATAGTGAAGAGCTATACCTGAATGGCAGTTAAAGGTTAGGAATGATTCATCTCTGAGGTGCTGAGACTTAGAAGAAGCTTCTTGGTTGCAAATGCTTCTCAGGAAAAGTCAGAGAAGAGTAGAAATCCAGGGGAGAATGAGATATGAGAACAGGAAAGAGGAGGCTGGGGTTGTCCAATAGTGTTGACCAAGTTGTCAAGGCCAGGGAGATAGGTGAGGATCAGATTATGGGGTCTGCATTTTATCTCATTGGAGATAAAGATGAGCCATGAAATAGTTGCATTTATTTATTTATTTATTTATTTATTGGCTTTGAGGTTTTTTTTAAATTTTTTATTTCAATAGATTTTTTGGGAACAGGTGGTGTTTACATGGAGAAATACTTTAGTGATGATTTCTGAGATTTTGGTGCACCCATCACCTGAGCAGTGTACACTTTTAAACCAGAGAATAACATGGACAGCACTCTTCAAAAAGATTTAGTGTTTGAAATTTAGCCAAACAGTATGGCTGCTTTCAACTCTAATAGGAATTTGGGCTAGGAAATCTCTGGGAAAATGAATCTCAGTACAGCCCATGGGATCTTTAGTGTTTCAATCTGAAGTCATCAGAGCAGCCTTTCAATGGACAGAAACAGGTATCTGTGGAAGCTATGAGACAGTTGGTTTCAAAGTTACTTCAAAATGGGCACAACTGAAATGTGGATTCAGCATGAGGGAAGGTGAGAAATAGGGAAGGAATTTCTGAGACCCTTAACTGAGCCAGGGTTCACTTTTCTGTTGGTGACCATTGTTTTCCTTTCCAATTTGTGGAGTAATAACATAGTAACATTAACTTATGTTTATTTAATTCTCTCATGTTCATGACCCCAAATAATTTGTGAGATCCTTATGGATACTGCCCACACTTATGCTTCATTTATACCTCAATATGCCCAGCACCCAGCCAGGCACAAAATAGTCACTCATACATGTGTTGGTGCATCTGTCTTTAAAAATCCAACTACTTACTCAAATCCTTGTTTCTGATGAATGTTAGACGATGAAGTAGCAAAGAGCCGAAAAATGAAGCCTGTGGTGCTTATGGTATCTAGTGGCGAATACTGCTTTTAGGATGCTGGTTAGTGCTAGTCAAAAGTGTCATTTTCCTTTAAACATGCTCCAGTGGTTTCTGCTAGTTAACAGCAAAGCAAAACTTCAAGTCAGGGAGCAACTTGTTCTCCTGTGGTTTCAGGCCAATCGATGATTTTTACTCTGGGTATTGACAGCTCTCTGCCGCATCCCCTTGTCTTTGGCTACGTGGATTGACTATTGTGAAATGGATTATACTGATTATATTGCCTTGTGGGGTTTAATCAGTGCCCAGCAAGTACTGTGTGTGGTGTGCCTGTGACTTTTCTTTGTCTTGTAATTGTCCAGGATGTGGGACTATTGATGGTGCAGCTTTTGTGTGCTCATACCTTGACTGATCAGTTTTTAAATCAGAGCTTATGCCTCTTTGCAGGATGCCACAATTTGGAAGCCCGATTCATGCCAGAGCTGCCGTTGCCATGGTGATATTGTTATCTGCAAACCTGCTGTTTGCAGAAACCCTCAATGTGCCTTTGAGAAGGTACGGTATCCTAATTGTGTCTAAATGTATTGGTAAAGTCAGTGAAGGGTCAGGTTTTTGGATCATTTCAGACATCTGTTTTTGACATTTATTCTAATCTCTAACTGGGAGCTTAATGAAATGCAGAAGAGAATTTTAACATATTGCATCTAAGAATATCCTATTTTCCAGAATTTTAACGTATCATATCAAAGAACATCCCAATTTCCATTTATTGGGCATTTACTCTGGACCAGGGACTTGGCTTAAGGTCTTAATAATGTTATCCCATTTAATATTATGTGGGGTAGGTATCTTTATCCCCACTTTATAGATGAGGAATGTGAAGCCTGGAGATTTTAAGCAACTTAACCATGATCATGCAATTAATAAACTGCTGCCCAGAGATTTTACCTGAAGTCTGACTGATGCCAAAGCTACTGACATTAACTTCAACATGCATGAACCATCGAATGGATTGAAAGTCAGAACTGACTTATTGAAAAAGATTTTCTAAAAATATCATTTGGGTCTGCCACTGTATTATTGTGCTACCATTGGGCTCCCTAGGAACATAAGCAAGTCTTTGACTCAATAAATCTCCTTGTATTTGACCAAGTCTATGATTGGTATTTCCTCCCTTCCCTTCTGTTAAAAATTTTCAGTTTTCTTCTGACTACACATCTATTCTGTTAGAATAATACTTTTTCTAGTTGCTGACTCTTTTCTTTTTAAAGTGAATCTATTTTTTAAAAAAGCTTAAGCTTTAAATTTGAACTTCTGAAACTCCCAGGACAAGACCAATTATTGTATTCATAAAGCATTCTGTCAATTTAAAAAGTTTATTTTTCTAGTTTTTGGCTTCCTCCAATAATTAATCTTGAGTCTTTATGCCATCTAATGCTAATAAGGTTCTGTTTGTACCAGACACTGGAGTGAAGGTATGCCTTTAAGAGTATTCCTTCATTTCTGCATGAGTGTATTCCTGAGAAGCTGGGAGTACTTTAAGTATTGGCAAATTTGATAAGATTTTATTGTATATTATGGAGCTTTATGTTTATAGGGTAAATATTCCTTAAAAAATCATTATTTGGCTTGCTAAGCAAGTCATGTCAGAATCTGAGCTGGTGGCAAAAACGCCATGGAAAAATGCCCTTCCCCACTTCATGTGAAGAATTGTGTTATCATGGAAGAAGCCCTGAATCACATGTTAGAAGACATAGATTGCATTGCTGAAATCTAAACATGCTCTATATCAGGGGTTAGCAGACTAAATCTGGCCCACTGCCTGTTTTTGTGCAGCTTATGATCTAAGAGTGGCTTTTACATTTTGAAATGATTGAAAAAATAAAAAATAGTATTTTATAATGTGAAAATTATGTGAAATCAAATTTCACCATTGATAAATAAAGTTTTATGGAAACACGGGCTCACTTATTTGTTTATGTATAGACCTTGGCTGCAACAATAGCATTGTATAGTTGCCATGTAGACCATGTGTGACTCTCAAAAGCTAAATATTTACTATCTGGCCCTTCACAGAAAAAGTCTCCCATCTTTGTTATATATCAAACTTGTGGTTTCATCTCTTCCTAATTTGCTCTCCTAATTTTTCTCATCTTGGTAAATGGCAACCCCATTCTCCCAGTTGCTGTGGCCCAAAAACTTAACATCACTTTTGACTCCCCACTTTCTCCCACATCCCATATCTAGTACATTAACAACCCCCTCCCAGCTCTTCCTTCATGAAACAGTAAATTCCAAATGTGACTTCTTTGCTGTCAGTCTGGTTCCATTATTATCATCCTTTTGTCTGGATTCTCACAATAGCCTCTTAACTGGTTTCGCTGTTTCTATACTTGCCTTTTTCACTGTAATTTTGATATAGTAGCCACAGTGATCCTAATATAATTGAACTCAGATCATGTTGCTTCTCTCCTTAAACCCCTCCAATGGCTTCCAGTGGCTTCTCTTCTTACTCAAAGTAACATTTCCCAATGTCCTTTAAGGTACTACTATACCCCTCTAATTAATATTCTACTGTTTTCTCCCTTGCTCACTGCTTCAGACACCAAGCCTCCTTGCTGTTCCCTGAATATATATGTATATATCTGAGAGAACAATTTCAGAGGGAACAGCAAAGTGCAAAGGCTCTATGGCAGAAGTGTGCCTGGTATGCATATATATATGAGAGAGATGTGTGTTTATATACATATATGTATACATATATTACTTGATCTTTTACTTCAAGTCTTGCCTGGATGCCATTCTGTGTAAAATTGCAAATCTCTGCCCCCTACCACACATTTTGTATTCCTCTTCCAGACTTTATTTTTCTTTTTGATACTAACTACTATCTATTTTAATGGTATTTTTCGTTTACTGTCTCTTTTATTCTCTGTATATCCACAGCATCTACAGTAACACCTGACACATGGTAGGCACTCAATAATTTTTTTTTTTTTACTGACTGAATGAATGAATTAATGAGAGATGAGGCTAGAAAGTTGGTAAGTTTGAGGTTATGCAGAGCCTTGTATGCTGTAGTATGGAGTTTGGAATTTTATTTTTAAGGTTATGGAATACTTACTAACAAAGGTTTTAGGTGTAAGGGTGGAATGTCTGGCTTTTTTAGAAAAAAAGTATCTCTGGTTTTTCAAAGATAATGCATAATATTAGAAATGAGGAGATCAGTTCAGAGGCTGAGAGAATCACCCAGAGAGGATGAATTGCACAACTGGAGCACTGATAGTGTAGGGATCAAGAGATAAGGGCAGGTGTGACAAGTATTTAGGGGATAAATCAGCAGAACTGGCTGAAGGTAGGAGGGTGACAGAAAGGAAAAGGAGAAACGACTGCCATATTTATGGCTTAATGACTAGTTGGTTAGCTGAGTCACCAGCTGATATTGAGAATACAGGAGGATTAAGAAAAACAGCCCATCTGGGAAAAATGGCGATTTCAGTTTGGGACAAATTGGTTTGAAATGTCTGGGAAAGACCCAGGTGGATATGTCAGAATGGTAGCTGGATATGTAAGTCTAAGGCTCAGAGGAGAAGTTGGGGCTGGAGATATAATGTAGCTGTCATCAGCACATAGATCGTATTGCAAACATGTAGAATTAAAGAACTCATCCAAAGAGATTGTGTGAGAAAAGGGTACAAGATGAAGGATGGAATTTGGGGAGCACAGTCATTTAAGGGGAGGTGAGCATAAGAGAAAGTGCTTAAGAAGATTGAGAAGCCATGGTCAGAGGGGTGAAAGGAAAGAAATGGTCAAAGAAGAGAGTAATATTACAGTCACCAAGGAGAGTAGAAGATGCCCAGAAAGTTTGTATTAACCGTGTTGAGCACAGTTAAAGGAGTAAGTGGGAGGAGAACTTAATATGGCCCTTCAGATCTGGCAGCATGTAGGCCACCGGTGGCCACGCTGAGGTTGATCTCAATGGAGTGGGGGGAGCGGAGACTGTATTGCAGAGGCATAAGGAGTGAATGGAAAGTGGGGAAAGGAAGGCTGAATAAAGGCCATCCTTTCAGGAGCTTGACTGAGGGGTGGAAGGAGAGAAGTGGGGCCTTAGGTAGGCAACATTACATCTGAGAGGTTTCTCTGAATCTCCCATCCCCAACCATCAAGCCCTTTGGTGTGCTTCCACGGCACTTTGTGCTTGCCCTATTCATACCCCTTGACTAGACTGCAATGCCTGTTTACTTATCCGCTTCTTCCTCCAGACTCTTAGCTCCTTGAGAGCAGGAATCTTGCCGTCTTCACTATTGCAGCCTGTCAAACAGCATAGTACGCAGCACACAGAAGGCACCTAGTCAACATTTTTGTAATGATCTCATACGGGAAAGGAGAGGGTTTTGTTTTGTTTTACTTTTTAGTTTTTGATATTACCATGAAAGACATATAATCACCTTAGGAGGGAAAGGGTAATAGCCCAGACTAGAGAGAGAAATTGAAGAGATGGGAGTTAGAGGGGAGGAGAGACTGAGTAAGTGAATTAGGAGTGGTTGCTGGACATTGAGGATAACATGAATAGGAGAATGGGAGGCCAGCTGGGGGTTGAAAGACTGGAAGGTAAAGAAGTGCTCAAGGATCTCCCTGGAGGAAATAAGGGTGAGAGGGTGCTAAAAACCAGGAGGCCCAGGTTCATTGGAGTGTGGACAGATTTTAAGGTTGGCTATGACTGTGTGAAATAGAGATGAAAATCGCTTGAACTGAGGTGGTTGAGAGTGTACAAAGATAGAATATCATTTTAATGGGCATTGAAGTTGTCTAGAATGATCTAGACACAGGTAGAAAAAAAAACAGAGATCCAGGTGTCAAGTCTTTACTGAGTGAAAGTGAGAGAGTGATCAGCAAATTTGTGGATGAAGGCAACATAGGAATCAGAGAGCATGAACTCTAAGGAAGGAGGTTCCTTATCTGTAAAATGAGAGGCTTGTACCAGATGATCCAACCATAAGAAACTTTTTCAACTCTAAGATCATGTAAATATTCCACAGAGCTTTTGGGCTCTTTATTTCAAGTAATGAAATAGGATCATAGAATGGAAGAACTAGAAGGGATCTTTAGAAATCACTTAGTCAGACTTCCTCAGTCTGTAAATAAAGAAACTGATTTTTAGTGGTTTAGTCACTTATCCAGAGCTAGGAGGTGGTATGGCCATGTCAAGAACCTTGGGCCTTGGCTCATGTCCCAGTGTGATTTTTACTCTACCATGTTGCTTTTAAGTTTTCCTCTGGGCTTTCAACAGCATGTGTTGCTGTTATTCAGACCTGCTGTGGTACCCTTACATTAGTATGTGGCACAAGTTCATGAATCACCACTGTTCCTAAATTAAATTATTATTTTATTTTAGACAGAGTTTCACTCTGCTGTCCAGGCTGGAGTGCAGTGGTGCGATCTCTGCTCACTGTAACCTCTGCCTCTCTGGTTCAAGTGATTCTCCTGCCTCAGCCTCCCAAGTAGCTGGGATTACAGGCATGTGCCACCACATCCAGCTAATTTTGTATTTTTTAGGAGAGACGGGATTTCACCATGATGGCCAGGCTGGTCTCTAACTCCTGACCTCAAGTGATCCAACCACCTCAGCCTCCCAAAGTGCTGGGATTATAGGTGTGAGCCACCATGCTTGGCTTGTTACTGTTAATAACTTGTTTTTCTTTTTATCATTTTTTACCTTTTTGAAGCAATTTGTTTTGGCTATGGATTGACTAGAAATAACCTAGTGTCAATGGCAATGCTGAAAGACATATTTTATCATCTGTCATTTATTCATTCTATAATCACAGGTCGTGGATTCTATATCCATATCTTATATTCATATAGAATAGCTAGCTGGATAGGGACAGAAAGACAGACAGACAGAAAAAGATTGAGAGAAAGAACACAAAGGTATTTAGAACCTTGAATAGTTAACCCAGTTCTGTCAGAAGCTATCCTGTCTAAGGATTTCTGGAGAATATGTCTGCACAAAAGACAATGCCATTCAAAGGAGCACGGCATTACGTGGTAAGGTTTTGGCTGCAAACCTCAATGCAGATAATAATGACATTTACCTAATAAAGTTGTTGTGAAAATTAAATTAACTCTCTCTCTATATATATATGTATATATCTATATGTATGCATATATGTAGTATGCATATATGTACATATGCATATAAATGTGTAGAGGAGTACCCCACTATTGTAAGCACTCAATAAGTGTTAGCTATAATGATCAAATTATCATTATTGTTGGTGGTTCTCCTAGGTCCTAAGCAAGTAATCTTGCCCCCAGCGATCTTCACTGATGTTTTTTGCCCCTGCAACCACTTTCTAAACCACAACACTGCAAAGCCTGGAGAAGGACTCCTTTGTGTTCCATGCAGCCCACAGCTCACCAAGCCATTCAGGGTTACATGGTTAGGTGGCAGGAACTCCTTGATTCTCATTCTTCAAGCACCCACACGCAAAATTTTTATTCCTCCTTTAACTTAACTCTTTCATGTTCCACCAGAAATTCAATAGATAGACCAAGTTGGGAACCATCCTCTCCCCTCCCGCTACTGCCACTAGCAAATATATATATATATACACACAAACACATAGACGTATATACACACACACATACATATTATTATATTTATAAAATGAGCTTTGAGGGCTAAATCTGAAAGTTAGCTTTTATGTAAAACAAAGAAAACTAATCTGGGGGCATGAAACATTCCTTAAAGTCTTCCATTCCACCTGCCTTTCTCCCTTGCTCCCGGCTTCCATGTTAGACTATCAACACTTAGATCATGTTATTTTCAATCTGTATGAAATTCTTAGTGGAAATTAGGCTAATGTAGTTTCTCTAATTGTTTTAGTGGAAATCAGACAAGTGTAGTTTTATCTTGGGGTTCAGAGGACACTTTTCTGAAAAGTGATTAATATTGCATAGTATGTATAATTTCATAAAATCCCATGTCATATAAGTTTTATTCTTTATCAAAAAAATAGGAATTTGATGATCACTTTATTGATGTATTTATCTGTTTAGTGGGTTAATGGTTGTAAAAACTTAGTCCTATTTCCCATCCACTCTTGTAGATATATGATGTTAGAATTCTCTTGTAGGTACAATTTTTTTAAAAATGAAGCAACCAAAAATAAATAATAAATATTAATAACATTAACACACATGCACACACACACACACAAACTTTTTTTTTTTATTCTACTGGTTGAATTCTTGGTAGACTTTTATCCTGTGGATAAGTCATGATTTCCTGGCTAATGTAGGATCTCCTACCATTTTTGGTCAAAATCACTAATTGCCTGTTCTGCCACATCACTAGGCTTGAGAAAATCCTAAGTAGAGAAGCAGCATGAGTAGGAAGATCTAATATGAGAGTCGTGGGCCTCAAAGACAAGCTAATGCTCTTCACTCCATATTTTTAACAACTCTTAGATAAACAGATTATTTACAGTGGTGATTGGATGGTTGACATGTGACACCTCCCCAGTAAATCTTGGGGTATCAGGTGGTGGCCTATTCTCTTGATAGTATCAAGAAACACAATTGCAATTATAGAAGCTCTGGGAACAATGTAGATCTTTACTAGAGCTTAGGAATTCTACTCAGCTTACCGCAGTGTGTATATATGATACCTCTGCAGAGATATTACTTCCTCTCAGAACTTTGTCCTGCAACCTCCTGTCCCAGGTAAAAGTTACCTATGAGAACTTCAGCTGCTTCACTGGCTGCACTAGGCTGTGTAAGATACCAGACAGCTGGAAGACCTGCCAGCTCTGTGGCCATCCCCCACCTGAGTCTTCTTCCTCTTCCCAGCAGGAGAAAACTGCTTATCTTGTGTAAATCTCCTAGGGTTTCTAGTGAAACAAAGTCTCAAGTTCATCACATGTGAAAAGATGTAGACTTTTTTTTTCAAGGAAATTACTTTTACAGAGGGGGTTCATTTTATCTTTGAGCGAAGCTTATCTGGACACAGAACCTTTTTTTCAGTCTATTCATTTTATCCCATCTGTTGTTGTCACCTCAGAAACGCATGAGATTTAGTGAATGTAAGATGACTTAGGGTCTGATGAACTATTGTGACTCGGTGTGTGCTGCTGCTGTTTTACTTTGAGCTGCTTTTAAATGCTCAGGGAGAAGTGCTTCAAATAGCTGCCAACCAATGCTGTCCTGAGTGTGTTTTGAGGACTCCAGGATCTTGCCATCATGAAAAGAAAATCCATGAGGTAAGTGTTTTCTGACTCACGGTTGATTCTGTGTCTGCAGATCTCTGACAAGGGAAAAGCTGAATGTTAAACTTGTGTTGATGAGAGTTTTTTTCTTTGCCTGGATTGTGGAGGATCTGAAGCCCATTTGACTTTCTGTGAGCATTTAGGTTTCTTGTATGAGAGTAAAACATTCTGTAGGCTCTACATAAATATTTGTAGATTGAATTTGTGTCTGAGAATGTTGATGTTGAAGAAGTTGTGATGCGGAATAGTAAAAGTACCTCCCTCCTTTTATGTACTACATACATTTTAAATTTGATAGTTACAAACAATCCTGAGCTGGTGAGTAGAGCAGATGTTATTACTCCCATGTTAAATACGAAAAAATTTAATTGCAAAGAGCTTAGGTACTTTCCCAATGTCATATTACTAATAAATGGTATAACCTGGTCTAGAACCCTGGTCTTCTGACTCCTAATTCAGGGCTCTTTTTACTATAGTAGAAATTTTCAACTTAGCAGCCTTGGCATTTTAAGCTTTGTTGTGGGAGCTGTGCTTTGCATTGTAGGACATTTAGCAGCATCCCTGGTCTTTTCCCACTAGATGCTAGTAGCATCCCTCAGTCATGTCAACCAGAAATCTTTGCAGACATGGCCAAATTTCCCTTGGGGGCAAAATGCTCACCTTCCCCCTTTTGAGAACTACAGGACTAGAAATCTTTTCTCAAGTTCTTAAAATTACACTTTCTCATTTCAGATCATTCAGGATTAATTTAGAAATATTAAATATGATTAAAAAGTACCAACTGCAAAGTCTATAATAGAAATTATGAAAATAGACAGTTTATCTTCATTGATACGTAAATGTTACCTGAGGTAGTAGGTGCGGTTGAATACGATGGAAAGAGACTTTGCTTTAATCCTCATCTTCCACCTGATACAAAACTTTCCCCAAGTTAGTGTCTCTTTATTCAGGAGAGAGCATAGGTTAGTAGGATTTGATATATCTACTTTAGGCTGCTATTCAGTGTGGGGACCTAAAACTCAGAAAGCACAGTGCTCATTTCCCTGTAGGGCAGGATTATCTTACTCGAGCCACTGTTTCCTAATTACACAAGGAAGCCACTCTTTCACTTCTGCACAATGTGTTGCTGAAAGACATCCAAGCAGGATCTACACTGAGAATGTCTTCAGACCACGTATCACTATGTGCTGCTCGATTCAGCCTGTGTTATGTAGAGTGGTGTTGTCTTTAAATGTCACAGAAGAAAATCCCTATGAACTGAAAAGTGCCTCAGGGCAGAGTGGTGATGAAAATAATGCCAGTTCCGAATGATTATGATAAGTGCATGGTTCAAGGTGAATGATAAGTGCATGGTTCAACCTGAATCTTTCAAGTGAAGGAGTTGTTAGGAGCCAAAATAAGTCCAGGATCTGGGGGAAAAAAAACCAGACATATCAAATAAGAGGTGGTACCAGGGACATGGGAGATCGGAATTCAGTAAATCTTTGCATGGACCACACTAATGACATCATATGCTCTCTCATGTCATGTGTGTGCACATGTGCAGTCTTCTTAATTTAAGATGCCTGAGAATATTGACAATATTTTCTATATTTTTACAATTATCTTTCCTGCCTCTCACTTACCTGGCACTTAGCACTGAACTTTTCCCAGAGTAGGTGCTCAATAAACACAGGTGAATAAAATACTCAAAAAATTAGTAAATCTTTTCTCCAACTTCTCTATGACCTCATCTTAAGGGCATGTTGGTCATTAACCAGTGTGGCTGGGTAGCTCTGGGACCACAGATCTGCCTTGGGTTAGTTAGAAATCCTCCTAGCCTCCCACTTTTGCAGGGAGAGTTCAGAAAGTTCTCCCGCTGGTCTTTCTTCTCCCCACTTCCCTTGTGGTTCATCCCTCTGCAATAATACACCATGTAGAAAGCTCTAAACTGGGTAAGAATATACCCATGTGTTGCTTTTCCATATGTGTCTTTCAAAATTTACTCCATCTGAAAATGTTATATTTCTGGTATTTGATGTAACTGAGCAAAAGGATGAATTTCAAAACTATAGTTTTTTGGGGAAAAAATCTCTAGTGGATTGCTTCTTCAAATAGAGCTAGAAGATGGATTTTTTTTAAGGCGAGACAAAATCTTCTAATTTTAGTCTTAATAAAGTTAAAATAATTATGTTTCTTGTCTTTCTGTCCTTCCTCTCTTTCTTTCTTCACTTCCTCTAGGTTCTTACCAAACACTCCTTAGTGTATTAATTTTCTTGAGTGGGTTAAATGCTTGTTTGGTCTGGTCTGGGTCTCACCTCATCACTTGCATCACTAGTTTTGTTTGTTTATTTTTGACTCTTGTAGCATTTCCTTTCTTGCTTGTTTGGGGAGCAGTTTCCAGGGTACTTTCCCCTCCTGCTGAATAGCAGTGATCCTCTCTCTTTGGCCTCTGGCTTGCCTCCCCTAGGGCAGGTAATGGAGACTCCCAGTAGCTATAAAATAGCCTGGCATTTTAAGAACTTTGGAATGGTGATCTGAAGTGGAAGCTTTCCCCTAAGACAGATTGAGAAGAGGATTTAGGATAGACTGGGTGTGGCAGGAGGGGAGGCAGTTGAAGTGATACTGTCCCCGGAGAATATGGTTCAAACAAAGGAAAGTGAAGGACTGGCTGAGCTAAGGGCTGCGTGAGAAGACTACCCCTTAATAAAACAGCGGAGCCTTGGGAGAGGACCTCCTTTGCTTGCAGAGGAGGCAGCGTCTTATACAACTGGCATTTCAGCAAGTCAAGACTAGTCTCAAGATCTTTCCTGGAGTGAGGAAAACACTTGAACCTTTTGGCTGACTCCAGGTTATTTGAGAGTGTTGCAAGGGTTTATTATAGCCAGGATTTGGGGGATCATTTCATCTATGACCTTCGCAAAGCTATACTTTGAAATTAACTTTTGGATTTGTGCCTCACCATGCCAACCAGCCAGGGAGGCAAGCCTCAAATGCGTTTTAGAGTTGTTTGAATACTTTTTTTCCTGTGCTTTCCCCACAAATTACCTTGTGAAAGGGAGGGGAAAGGACCATGAATCCCCTTTCTTTTCTTGTTTACTAATCTAACCTCAGCACCAGATAATGTCAAATCTGAGTAGATGGGGCTTGAAGGTTTACTGAAAAATGCAATGGCTTCTAGTGCCCAACCTGATTGAATGGGGAGTAGGAAGGGACAGGCCTGCTCACTTTGTTTGTGAGGCTAAAAGGATAACTAATTTATGTGTATGAGGCAAGAAATAAGTATTGAGTTCTTCAGCCTTGTTCTCCTCAAAGTAGAGGATGTAATTATAATATGCACTGAACATTCCCAGATATTTAGTATTCTGGATCTATAACTCCATAACAGGAACAAATTATATGAAGAAAAATTGTATTTTTGTTCTGTCAGTAAGCCAGGCAAATGCTTTATGACCTTATCTTTCTTTTGGACTTATGTCAACAGCCAAGCCAACTTGTTAGTTGACTATGCAGGAGAATATATTTAAGATGTTGTCTGCAGAGTCTGCTTCTGCCCAGTGTCAAGATGTCATGTTTTCGAAACAGTATTAATGAGGTTAAGATGGCACAGGTAAAACTGGGTCCTGTGGGAGCATTGCTTTGTGTATCTATTATTCCTTCATTTTACAGAGCTCTCTTTGCTGCTACAGTGTTTATAAAAAATAATGCTTTCATAAACGTGTATGAAGAACTACTGATATATATATATATATGCATATATATATATATGCATGTGCTGATGCCTTGATCTCTAGGCTGGGTGTGTTGCATGCATAATCAATCCTCAGAACACTCACTCTGGGGAAGGAGGTGTCACTGTTTCAAAGTCAAAAGACACAAAAATGGAGTAAACTTAGGTGACTTGTCTCCTGGAGAGATGTGAGAGGGAATTCTTTTCATCATGCTACACATTTTGGATCACCGTCTGGACTTTCTTCTGTGGCTTTGACATCAAGCAGTGGAGCCTTTTTTTTTTTTTTTTTTTTTGAGATGGAGTCTCACTCTGTCTCCCAGTTGCAGTGGTATGATCTTGGCTCACTGGAACCCCTGCCTCTCAAGTTCAAGTGATTCTCGTGCCTCAGCCTCCCAAGTAGCTGGGACTACTGGCAACTGCCACCACACCCAGCTAATTTTTGTATTTTTAGTGGAGATGGGATTTCACCATGCTGACCAGGCTGGTCTTGAACTCCTGACCTCAAGTGATCCACTCGCCTTGGCCTCCCAAAGTGCTGGGATTACAAGCATGAGCCACCGTTGTCCGGCCTGAATGTTTTTCTTAATTCCCACAATTCTCAGGCTTTTGGGAAGGGAGAACCCATTGCTTAATTTTATGTCTTTTGAGTTAGATAATAAATTTACGTGATCAGAGAGAGTGGGTACTGAAGAGATCAGCTAATATAGCCCTCTTATTTTACAGATGAACAACAACTTTGGTGATTGGCAGGCTGTTGTTATAATTAATTTTTCTGGTCTCTGTCTGAAAGGTAGTGTGACTGCAATGTTTTGGAAACAACAGTTGTGTTTCTTGGTAGTAACAAAAGTTCTTGTTTTATGAAGTGAAATGTCTAGATGTTTAGAGCAGTCTTCTAATTTTTAGTAAAATGAAGTTTACCTCAAGTTGTTCTGTATAGTCTTTAAATTAAGACTTTAAGATTTTACTTTAAATATATGTAGTCAAATATATATAATTTAAAGACTATAGTATTTAAATTAAGACATTAATTTTGACTTTAAGATATATAAATGATTCATTAGATATTTTAAACAATAATTTGCTTTCTGATGACAAAAAATATTTTCTTGGGGAAAATTTGGAAAAGAGAAAAGTATACAAGCAGAAAAAATATCACCAGTAATCCGAATACTCTGAAAACCGCTGTTAATGTTCTTTCAGTTTTGGTGGAGGGGTTGGCAGTGGAGATAGATAATACATACAGATCTATGTTTTAACATAATTGGAATTATGCTGTGTTTTATGTCTTGCCTTTTTATATAACATTATATTGTAAATAGTTCCTTAGTGTACTCTTGGAGAACATGATTCCCTGTTATTAGATATTTGTGTGGCTTCCAATTTTCACTAAAATATTTCCAATTTCACTATAAAGAACAATAGATGGCATTTCTTGTATTTAAGCCTTTTGTGTGTCATTAATCATTTTCTTCAGATAACATATAAAAAGTGAAATTAGTAGGTCAAGGCATCTAAAGAGTTTGAGTATTGAAGCTGTGACATCTTTAGTCATTAAAATTTAATTTTAAGTCTTCTGTGTCTAGTGATAAGCCCAGGGGAAATACCACAGATACTACATCCTCTTTTCAAGTATGATTATACTGGGGAGGCCTCCCCTGGTTGAGTGATTCCAGGTGTTATCGTGAGGGAAGGCTTTGTGTGTGAGAGAATTTCTTTCCCTTCACTGTAGCTTCACCAAGTCTAGGTACCATGAATTTTAAAGTCTTTTCATATCAGATACTTAAAACGTTATAATTTTATAATTAGTATTTTTTACAATTAATAAATTTGAACATTCTGTAAGTTTTTGCTATTTTTAAAATTTGAAATGTCTTTTTGTTACTTCTTATAAATGCTTTTATATATTAGAGTTTAGTTCTAATTAATATAATCTGCAATTTTTAAGATCAGTTTGTCCTTTGCCTTTTAATTTTATTTTATATATTTTATGATGTGTTTTTGGCAGATTTAAAAATTTTAACTCATTAAATCCTATCAATTTTCTTTTAAGTTCTTTCTTTGCTTTCATGTGTAGGCCTTTTCAAGCATAAAGGTCAATTGCCCTGTCTTTTATTGGCCCACAGTTTGTGGACTTGCCCATTTCTATGCTGTACTAAATTTGAAACTTATATATAATTGTAGCAGAAGTAAGAATGGATGGGAGAGGACTTGACCTTTGTATCTGTGTCCATTCCTGCTACTTACAGTCAATACAAGGTGTGGAAGAAGGGAGGAAGTTCAGGAAATCATGCAATAGAAATGGGAGAAGTTTGAGCATCTTTTTATTTTAAGATGTTTAATTGACAAATGAAGATCAAATATAGTCAAGGTGTACAACACGGTTGGATATGCATATATATTGTGTAATAATTACCACAATCAAATTAATTAACTCATCTATCACCCCCCATGCTGTACCTTAGATCCTAAGAACTTGTTCATCTTATAGCTGGAAGTTTGTAGCCTTGGCCAACATCTCCCCAGCCCTGGGTAACACTGTTCTACTCTGGATTGAGCACCAGTACACTGCACACCTGGGTGGCTCTTTAGCAGGCTAGCTCATTTAACCCTTAGAAGAGCCCACTGGTGAAGGGAATGTTGTCATACCATTTCATTATTTTAGATCAAGAAACTGAGATTGAAAAAGATTAAGTCACTTACCTATAGTTTCCAAGGCAGGAAGGGCTGAGCTGGGATCTGCAAATGTGCATGTGGCCAAGTAAATCCTTGGTCTGTGCAACTCAGTGCTTGGGTACATCATTTCCTGCTTGTCCTCCCTGTTGGCTGTCACACTTTCCTCAGGACCATGAGATCACTGGAACAGTTGAGAGAGAGAGAGAGAGAGGGAGAGAAATGGGGAAGTGGAATATGGGAACTAATCAGGATAAAAAGTAAAGTCAAAGAAAGGAAACAGGATCAGAGAGAGCTACTGAAAAGGATATAGTCGTTATGAAGAACACAGTAAACATGTGTATTTGAATTGGGGCTTTATAGAATGTTTTAAATGGTAGGAGATTAGGTTATTTTTATTTTCTTTTTGTATTTACAAATTTTCTGAAATTTGTAAATAAAAAAACTTCAGGGTAATAGAAAGAGAAGTCCATGTTTAAACTGGCCTTTGACTTGGAGCATTGCAAATTCCATTCTCAACCTTGCAAGCTCATAGCTTTATTCCACCTTTCCCTGAGCTCCATCCTTAATTTGGATAAGAGAAGATTTGTTTCTGTTTGGCTAAATGAAAGCCTGTGTTTTGGCACTAACCTTTTTTTTTTTCTGTCTCCCTGACACACAGCATGGAACAGAATGGGCCTCTTCTCCATGTAGTGTGTGCTCTTGCAATCATGGGGAAGTCCGATGTACCCCCCAACCATGCCCACCGCTGTCATGTGGACACCAGGAGCTGGCATTCATCCCTGAAGGAAGCTGCTGCCCAGTTTGTGTGGGCCCTGGGAGTGAGTATGAGCTTGTAGAAGGGGACCCTCTTTGCTTGGGAGGTTCACATGGCTATCAGGGGAACCAGCCCTCAATATTTCAACATAGGTTCTTTCTATTTTCCCTAAATGTTGGCTGGTCTGAGAAATAAAGAGAAAGAGTACAAAGAGAGGAATTTTACAGCTGGGCCTCCAGGGGTGACATCACATATCAGTAGGACCGTGATGCCCTCTGAGCCACAAAACCAGCAAGTTTTTATTAGAGATTTTAAAAGGGGAGGGGATGTATGAACAGGGAGTAGGTCACAAAGACCACATGCTTCAAAGGGCAATAAAGATCACAAGGCAAAGGCAAAATTAGAATTACTGATGAGGGTCTATGTCCCGCTGTGCATGTATTGTCTTGATAAACATCTTAACGGAAAACAGGGTTTGAGAGCAAAGAACTGGTCTGACCAAAATTTGCCAGGCTGGAATTTCCCAATCCTAGTAAGCCTGAGAGTACTGCAGGAGACCAGGGTGTATTTCACTCCTTATCTCAACCACATAAGACAGAACTCCCAGAGTGCCCGTTTATAGACCTCCCCCAAGGAATGCATTCCTTCCTCAGGGTATTCCTTGCTGGGAAAATAATTCAGCGATATCTCTCTTACTTGCACGTCCATTTATAGGCTGTCTGCAAGAAGAAAAAATATGGCTCTATTCTGCCCGACCCCGCAGGCAGTCAGACCTTATGGTTATCTTCCCTTATTCCCTGAAAATCGCTTATTCTGTTCTTTTTCAGGGTGTACTGATTTCATATTGTTCAAACACACGTTTTACAATCAATTTGTACAATAGTGGTCCTGAGGTGACGTACATTCTCAGCTTATGAAGATAACGGATTAAAAGATTAAAGTAAAGACAGGCATAAGAAATTGTAAGAGTATTATTAGAGAGGTGATAAATGTCCATGAAATCTTCACAGTTTGTGTTCTTCTGCCGTGGTTCCAGCTGGTCCCTCCGTTCAGGGTCCCTGACTTCCCGCAACACATGGCAACACCCCAACTCTTCTCTTTCTTGCTCAGTGTGGCTGAAAGATTTCCTAACCCCATTCCGTATTGGAATCAAGTGCAAAACCTTGCACTTGGAAGGGCGCAGTGTCCCAGAGAGTGAGATTGGAACAAATCCTTAAGTGCCCTTCCAAATTTGAGATTCTGTGAGTTTCTGATTTACAGTTCTGCATTCACAGCTCCTGAGAAGCAAGAGAATAGGGAAAAGATCCTTTGATATGATTCCGTAAGGCTAAGTGGTTCCTTTTGCCTCCTTAGTGGACAGAAAAAGGAATAACTCAGTTCTCTGTATAGTATCATCAACACTATTTCTGTTGGCTTGTCTTTGAGATGACATAACATCTTTCTCCAAGACACACACAACAGGAAGCATGCCTTTTATTTGTCTTTATTTATTATGTCTTTATTTATGAAATAAAGACATGCTCCCCATGTAGGTGTCACTGAAGAAATTATGGCTGCCTAGAAACCAAGACACCCAGATTTTGTTCAGCAAGCCAGAGTCAGACTTTTAGGCCTTCTCCTCAGAATCCACGCTTGTTCCCATACTCTTTTTATTACACTTTGTGGATCTGTGTCCCCTTCCATTTTTATAACTAGGTAGTGTATACCGTATAATAAATAGGAATTATTGTCATTGCTGTATTAGGCACTCTCACAACATATAATAGCCAGAATACTTTTATTTAACAGCAACTGGAAGGTACACTCTATTCTTGCTTTTTCTCATTAAAAGGATACCTCATTTCTTTCTGATCCCCAGTTATTCCATTTCTAGCAATCCTTTATTTACCCTGGAGAATTCCAGGGATGAAAAAATATGCCCAAGAATTGATGAAAGGAAAATGCTTGCCTGATGCATTTCAGATGTCACCTACCAGAACAGGACTGACAGACATTTTGGGCTAAATAACCAACCCTACAAGTGAAAATACTTGGAACAACAGAGTTGGGGGTGGTGTGGAGAGTAGGTTGTCTGAGTTTGTGGGATTCTTTCTTAGGTCCTAAGAGGCCTTCTCATTGACTCTCCATGAGAAAGACTTTGGACGTATATTTCCTGGAAAGATTGGAGGATCAACTGGGGCCAATAACATAATTTGCAAAAATGTAGGGTCTCTTGTTCAAAAAGAAAGAGGAGAAAAAGCTTTTTTTTGTTGTTTTTTTGTTTGCCTCTGTGATCTCTTTCTCTCAACCTGTCATATTTGTCATGTTTTTTAGTTGCTATTTAATGTTTTCCTCCCTCGGGCCTGGGAATGAAGGGTGAGAGGATACCCTCACAGACACCCCAGGCTCTACCCTGTGACTTGGTGCATAGGGTGCATGCAACCTCCTGGCACCAGCCCCCAAGAGGGTTGGGAATGACAGCATTCATTGGGATGGAGTGGAGGAGCTGGTAGCTGAGAACTCATCCCAGGAAGCCAGCAGCAGGTGGGACCACACATGAGCTGAGCCTCAAAGCTTCACCTATAAAACACAAATTCAGAGATTTCAAGACAGTGACTACAGAGCATTGAACACCAAATGCAGGACCTCCTTCTGTGCACTGGGCTTCTGACCAGTGGGCTCTGTGCAACTGCACTGGCTGCACGCCCACGCAGTCAGCCCTGGGATCAACAAATGCCATCCCCCTAGTAATCCTTGTTTCTTTGACCTTCCAGAACCCTGTTCCTATGAAGGCCATGTGTTTCAGGATGGGGAGGACTGGCGGCTGAGCCGGTGTGCCAAATGTCTGTGTAGAAATGGGGTTGTCCAGTGCTTCACAGCTCAGTGTCAGCCTCTATTTTGTAACCAGGTAAGGAAGACAACCTCAGCATGCAGCCTTCACGGGCTATTGAAGAACTTGGAGTCTCTTCTGAGATTATGGCAGGCAGGCCTCAGAAGCACTAGAAACAAGAAGCAAAGGCCTTTTTGTTTTCCTCATACTTTTGGAGACCACCTCTGAGACATTTCTTTTACCCTTAGAAACTACAGATAGGTCTAATTACCAGCCACTTAGGCTAATTGTTATATAATGCAACTGAGCCTTGAGGATTCACACAAGGAAGCCTCCAGCTCTAATGGCAGATGCTCCAAAAATGTCAAGCTAAACATCTGGAAAATTCAATAATGTGATAAGATTTGTTATTGTTTTTCAATGCATAGGTATAGTCTGCTTTTTTAAGACATAATGCATATCTTTCAACATGATTATCCAGATGTACACAATTTAATTCTTATAGGATAATGATTCAAATTATGAAAGGATTTTCTCTGAGGACGTTTAAGATAGTAGGATTTTGTTGTTCATTTAAAGCTGATCTGATTCTCAAAACATTAGACTCTTCACACAAATTTAGAAGAGAAAATCAATTGTAAATAAATGTAGTACACGTGGTATTTTATATTATAGTTTTTTACTCTTCCAGAGGCTCGAATGGCTATTCCATGGCAATTGATAGATAACCATGAAAGGAGTTTGCCTCCAGTCGAAAAATAGCTCATTTTTTGATCTAAGGAAAAGCTGAAAGCCAACATTCAGTTGATACAAAGCCGTACTTTGTGTCAAATGAAACAAAATCAATAACATAGCATATTGTGACAATTGGGCAATATTTTTAAAGGTGACAAAAGGCAATTAGACAAGAAATGCTAAATGCCAAATAAAGGAGAAATGTATCTAATTGAAAGACTAGATTGTATTATCCACACCACACCAACTACTGTGCTCATGTCTCATCTCCCAATTCATCACAAAGCCATATCCTTGCTTTAAGATGGCAGATGAGCTTGTTGATAGAGTTGCACAGTGTCTTGCTCTAATGCTCTTACATTTGGAGGACACTCTAGTGTTGAGGCATTCTGATTAAGCCCATTTTGGGGCCTAGTCCCTTGGGGTAGGAAGGATAATTAAGCAGTTTGCCACCATAACAATAAGGGAAGTGGGAAGGAGGAATGGAAAGAAGACTCCATTGGAAACCTTCTGCTTTAAATCTTCAAAAATGTAACCTCAGACTGCATATTAGGGGACCAGCTACTGCAATAATTGAAAGTACTGTTTCTCATATTTAAAATCATTAAACATAAACTCTAGCTTCATACACAATATTCACTACAGTTTGTATTGATATACATAATTAAAGTAAAAAGATGAAATTTGGTACCATACTTTAGAGCTAATTAATATGCAAGCAATTCTGAAGACTTGGAAATAGATTTATGTTAATCACTGTTGTATCATTAAGTCTATATTCTTGCCATTACATACATAAAAAAACTCAACTGTCAGATCATTTAGAACCATTTTTCTTGATTTAATATCATTATTAAATTTTGGATGTTTATCATACCTAATGATAGTTTGTTAACAAATACACTGGATGTTCTGATGATCCAAAGGGGTGCTATCAAATTAGTGCTATTGTTGGAAAATATCACCCCACCTCTACCATACCTACCAGCACCACCATCACTACCACCATTTTGGGTGTTTACTATGTGTCAGCCGTTAATTATAAGAGCCTGTAAATTCTTATAACAGTCCTACAAAGTAGGAGCTATTATTATGATTTCTATTCTATAGCTGATAAAACTGAGGTCCAGAAAGTGTAAGTAACTTGCTCAAGGTGTCAGCACTTTTAACCTAAACTGTTCTACATCGCAATCTCAGAAGACTATGTGACTTATATTTTTAATCCATATGCTACTACTCCCGGAATAATGAATTACACATTTATATATAATACTGGCTGGTGCAAAAGTAATGGCCATTACCAAGGCCATGATTACTTTTGCACCTGCCTAATAATAACCATAATAATGATGTTTGCTAACATCAAGCCTTCCAAGAATGTTATATACATTACATCATTAAATATAAGGAAAATACAAGTTTATCAGTAGAAATGTATTTTCAGGTCTTGAATTCTGGAAAAATTTGCAACCTGTCTTCAAGGATTTTCATGATTTTTAATGTAAGGTTTTTATTTTTATTTTTTAAATTTCAAAAGGAATTTTGTAATCATTAAGGAAAGTTTGGCAAGGGTGGACAAGCTGAAAGGAAAACAATCACCCATATTTCCACCATTCAAAAAGACCAAGATAGATTTGGTGGTGGAGAGGGGAGGAGAATTCATTCCAGTCTTTTGGTAAGAAAATGTAGATATGTTTGTTAGCATAGTTATAATCACATTTTAAAAATTGGTGATAATCCTTGACAAGAGGAGAAATTCCTTATGTTCACATAAGGGGTTATTCTTCTAACGAAGGATGTAAATTCATACTGAAATTGCCTACTTTCAACTTTTGTCCAGATGCTTTGTGAACAGAGCCATAACCATAACCCTTCCACATTTCTGTAGGGTCACTGAAATTGTTTGTTCAGTCTGATGAGAGTTCTTGAGAGATTTTTAATACCTACTTTTACCAGATCTAATATTAATTAATCCGAGTAGTTTGAACTTCATCTTTGGATGTTTTTTCAAGAAAGATAGATGGGCCAGGCATGGTGGTTCATGCTTGTGATCCCAGCACTTTGGGAAGCCTGCAGGGGTGAATTGCTTGAGCCCAGGAGTTTGAGACCATCCTGGGCAATGTGGCAAAACCCTGTGTCTACAAAAAATGCAAAACTTAGCCGGACATGATGGTTCATGCCTGTAGTCCCAGCTACTTGGGAGGCTGAGGTGGGAGGATCTCTTGAGCCTGGGAGGTTGAGGCTGCAGTGAGCCGTGATCATGTCACTGCACTCCAGCCTGGGTGACAGAGCAAGACCTGTATCAAAAAAAAGAAAAAAGAAAAAAGAAAGATAAATGATTGGTAAGTCTTCTGAGCCTTTACACATTTGAGTATGATTTTCTTGTTGCTGTCATACATGAAAGACAATTTGGGGGTATCTAAAATTTGGAAGGACTATAATCTCTTCCCATCCTGACCCTATGGACTCCTTTCCACTGAATTTTGGAATTTAGTGCCATGGAGGAGAAATCTGAGGTTTGTCTGCTTTCTATTGTATTACATGCAGCTAATTTTACTCTATTGCATTCTTGTAGGATGTTTCTTTTCTTTTTTTTTTTTTTAGATATTCTTTAAATTTTTATTTTTTTCATCCTTTTTTAACTTTTATTTATTTCTATTTTTATTTATTTATTAATTATTATTATTATTATACTTTAAGTTATAGGGTACATGTGCACAATGTGCAGGTTAGTTACATATGTATACATGTGCAATGCTGGTGCGCTGCACCCATTAACTCATCATCTAGCATTAGGTATATCTCCCAATGCTATCCCTCCCCGCTCCCGCCACCCCACAACAGTCCCCAGAGTGTGATGTTCCCCTTCCTGTGTCCATGTGTTCTCATTGTTCAATTCCCACCTATGAGTGAGAATATGTGGTGTTTGGTTTTTTGTTCTTGCGATAGTTTACTGAGAATGATGATTTCCAGTTTCATCCATGTCCCTACAAAGGACATGAACTCATCATTTTTTATGGCTGCATAGTATTCCATGGTGTATATGTGCCACATTTTCTTAATCCAGTCTATCATTGTTGGACATTTGTGTTGGTTCCAAGTCTTTGCTATTGTGAATAATGCCGCAATAAACATACATGTGCATGTGTCTTTATAGCAGCATGATTTATAGTCCTTTGGGTATATACCCAGTAACGGGATGGCTGGGTCAAATGGTATTTCTAGTTCTAGATCCCTGAGGAATCGCCACACTGACTTCCACAATGGTTGAACTAGTTACAGTCCCACCAACAGTGTAAAAGTGTTCCTATTTCTCCACATCCTCTCCAGCACCTGTTGTTTCCTGACTTTTTAATGATTGCCATTCTAACTGGTGTGAGATGGTATCTCATTGTGGTTTTGATTTGCATTTCTCTGATGGCCAGTGATGGTGAGCATTTTTTCATGTGTCTGTTGGCTGCATAAATGTCTTCTTTTGAGAAGTGTCTGTTCATGTCCTTCACCCACTTTTTGATGGGGTTGTTTGTTTTTTTCTTGTAAATTTGTTTGAGTTCATTGTAGATTCTGGATATTAGCCCTTTGTCAGATGAGTAGGTTGGGAAAATTTTCTCCCATTTTGTAGGTTGCCTGTTCACTCTGATGGTAGTTTCTTTTGCTGTGCAGAAGCTCTTTAGTTTAATGAGATCCCATTTGTCAATTTTGCGTTTTGTTGCCATTGCTTTTGGTGTTTTAGACATGAAGTCCTTGCCCATGCCTGTGTCCTGAATGGTAATGCCTAGGTTTTCTTCTAGGGTTTTTATGGTTTTAGGTCTAACGTTTAAATCTTTAATCCATCTTGAATTGATTTTTGTATAAGGTGTAAGGAAGGGATCCAGTTTCAGCTTTCTACATATGGCTAGCCAGTTTTCCCAGCGCCATTTATTAAATAGGGAATCCTTTCCCCATTTCTTGTTTTTCTCAGGTTTGTGAAAGATCAGATAGTTGTAGATATGCGGCGTTATTTCTGAGGGCTCTGTTCTGTTCCATTGATCTATATCTCTGTTTTGGTACCAGTACCATGCTGTTTTGGTTACTGTAGCCTTGTAGTATAGTTTGAAGTCAGGTAGTGTGATGCCTCCAGCTTTGTTCTTTTGGCTTAGGATTGACTTGGCGATGCGGGCTCTTTTTTGGTTCCATATGAACTTTAAAGTATTTTTTTCCAATTCTGTGAAGAAAGTCATTGGTAGCTTGATGGGGATGGCATTGAATCTATAAATTACCTTGGGCAGTATGGCCATTTTCACGATATTGATTCTTCCTACCCATGAGCATGGAATGTTCTTCCATTTGTTTGTATCCTCTTTTATTTCCTTGAGCAGTGGTTTGTAGTTCTCCTTGAAGAGGTCCTTCACATCCCTTGTAAGTTGGATTCCTACGTATTTTATTCTCTTTGAAGCAATTGTGAATGGGAGTTCACTCATGATTTGGCTCTCTGTTTGTCTGTTGTTGGTGTATAAGAATGCTTGTGATTTTTGTACATTGATTTTGTATCCCGAGACTTTGCTGAAGTTGCTTATCAGCTTAAGGAGATTTTGGGCTGAGACAATGGGGTTTTCTAGATATACAATCATGTCATCTGCAAACAGGGACAATTTGACTTCCTCTTTTCCTAATTGAATAACCTTTATTTCCTTCTCCTGCCTAATTGCCCTGGTCAGAACCTCCAACACTATGTTGAATAGGAGTGGTGAGAGAGGGCATCCCTGTCTTGTGCCAGTTTTCAAAGGGAATGCTTCCAGTTTTTGCCCATTCAGTATGATATTGGCTGTGGATGTTTCTTTACCTTTATAATTCAAATGTCTTTCAGAATATTTCTAGGTGAGGTATCTTTTTATATATTTTTGTCTGGAATATTATGGAGCTCTTTTAGACTGTATTCCAGTTTTTGAAATGTTTTCTTCAGTGATGACTTTGATTAATCATATCTGTTCCAATTATTCTCACTTCTCCAGAAATATCTATGACTCTTAGATTGCTCCTCTCTCTTTCCTTCTCTTTATAAATCATGTTCTCTCTCATCATTTTTCACTGTGCCTTTCCTCTGCATGGCGAGATTTTCTTAAGTTTATATCTAGTATCTCTAATACTGATTTTAATTTGATAATTTTGCTTTAATTAAGTCTTTTTTATTTCTACTATCATTGGTTCATCTACTTTTTTATCCTGTTTATTTTTTATTGCTTTCTGCTTCTGTTTGATAAAGTCTGAATATTCTTGCATCTTACTGAACTTACAAAATGGCTTTTAAACATTTTTGTTTAGATCCTGTAGTAAATAGTTTTCAGAAGTCTGCTGTTTCTCTGAATCTTTAGAGTGTTACTCCTTTGTCTTTGACGGGATTCTGGACATGCTATCCCCAAATATAGCATCTTGGCATATTGAATATTTTAAGCAGAAGGAATTTGAGTAAACGGGAGTAGCAGGAAAATCACTTTGACGTTCCGCCTGCGCTTCTACCTTGAAGCGGGTCATGAAGCTTAGGAAGCATTTTCAGATCTTTCCCTAAAGCAGGTTTTAAGACTCTCATGTGAGAGGTGCTGTCCTTACACCCATAGAAAAGAAACACCCTTATCTCTGAAGACACAGGGACACAGAGAAAAATCTGAACAAATACACCTTGCAAATTTTTCCCCAGTATGTTATCATTAGATCATGCTTTTTGCCCAATGGAATGACTATCCATTCTTTGTCACAGCTACTCTAAAAAAACACTCAGGTTTAAGTGTTTCTTTGGGTCTTTATTTCCTTATGAAGGTTCCTGTGTCACCTAAAACTTAAATAAGTTTTTATGCTTTTCTCTTGTTAATCTGCCTCAGCTATGAACTTAGGATGAGTAGAAGATATTTTTCCTTTCCTACCTATCATTCTTCAGAGTTTTCTCCCAAGTTCCCTTCTTTCTATTTACTCATCCTTCATCAAGAAAAATCAGGCTATAGTCACTGCTTGAAAGCTGCAAGGGTAAGTAGATTTATAGCCAGATGCTAGGAAATAAGCATGCCTCCTAATCCAAGGGTCTGGCAAGTTTTCACTTAGTGTAGTTACGTTGACCGAGATCATTTCTTTTTCTTTCTCCACTGCCCAGCCCTCTTATCTTCTGATCACATGGAACAAAAAACTCAGATCCTCAGTCTGCACTGCTTTGAAGGCTCTTTCCATGTCTCTCTCTGACTGTGATTCACACCGGGGCACTCTCCTTCCTCACTGCTTTTCATCACTCCCTCTTCTTCCCCAGCACACATACTTCCCACTCATGTTTTATTGTTTGACATCATGGGCTCTGACTAGATGCAGAAAGATATTAAGGGAGGTGAAAGGCTAGGGCTAACTCTGCCTCAAACAGCAGTGGCCACACATTGGAGGGAGGAAGGCCATATTCTGTTAGATCTAGGAAGGTGGAAAGTTGGGAAGAGATGATGGTTCTTATTTTTATTTAGGCTTGCAGTGGCAGGCCATAGAATGTCTTAGGGTCAGTGGGATTTCCTCCCGGCAATGGCAGGAGGTGGACTGTTTGTCTTACTCTTTGGTGGTGGGGTTTTAATCTCTTCCTGTATTTTCAAGAGTATTGTGCTGGGGAGAAATTTTGTCAAGAGCTTTCATCCATAATACACTGTAAACTTCTTTATCATAAGTATTTTTATTTAAGGAATACTGAAAACCATAGCCGAATATATCTTTAGTGATAGTCCTACCCCAAATTGTAGTGGCATTAGTAATATGTTTTAGTACTAAACTCCTGTTTACTGAGGGCACCATATTAGACCTAGGGTTGGCAAACTTTTTCCATAAAGAACCAGATAACAAACATTTTTAGCCTTGTGTGCCATACAGTTGGAACAACTACTCAATTATACCATCGTAGCACAAAACCAGCCATAGACAATATGTAAATGAATGGGCATAGCTATGTTCCAGTAAAGCTTTATTTACAAAAACAGGCAGTGGGCTGGATTTAGCCCACAGACCATTGTTTGTTGGCCCCTGTATTAGACTCTGTGGTTAAAAGGGCATGTATATGGTGGTCAGAATGATAGAATTCAGGTGTATGGTAGCAACAAAAGTATACTGTCAAAAAGCCTTTCCTATCTCTGCTCCACCTCCCTACTCAGCTTCTTCTTACTTCCTCTCCAGTTCTGGCTGTAAAGCACCAGCCCAGATGGATCTCAGCTCTCAATCGTGTAGTTCTGTTGTTTCCTGAAAATTTTTTCTTTAATGCTTTTCCTTCCTGCTCTTGTTGGTTTATATTTTTGAAGAAAGATTCAGTTTTGATCAATACAATGTATAATTAGATGTTGCCAATAAGATTTGGACAGCACAATTTGCCCTATACCAACCACCATACAGGTAATACCTCCCTCCCTGCATACACTCACGGGGACTCTGCTACAGTTCTTGAGTCTACTCCATGTTGGTTAAGCTGGATTGATGCTAACTCTATGCCTATTCAAGATTTGTGATTTTGACATTTGTTTTCTGTTTGTCTGACATTGTGTAAGGCTTAGTTCATTTGTTTGTTATAATAAAGTTGCTGAATAGTGTAACATCAGCTAACCTTTATTTTCTCACTGAAAGCTTATTAAGCTGAAGAGATCTGTCTGTAGTCAAGAAACACTAAATGATTTCAGTGAAAGTTCAATTTCCACATATTCCATTAAACAATCAGTGGTCATAATACTTTGCATATAGAAAAATAAAGAAATAAAACAACCTAAAATAGAGAAAATAGTTGTCAATTTAATTCTAGTGGTTCAGGCATTTGAAATAAATCCCAGTTAGGTAGTAATACATGAATCCAACTGATCATATATAATGGGGTTAAAGAATTGCTGAGGTATGACTGGGGTTTTCCACGAAAAATTAAAAGTTCTGTGACTCCACCCCTCCCAAGTAGACTGGCCTTCTTGTTCTTGCAGCACGAATACCAGAGTAACAATGACAATAAAATTGTGTTTTCTACTCCTCATAAGAGAAAGTGAAGACAACTGTTCTAGATTTATCTTCTGTATAAGATCTACCACTTCTTAGTTATTGACACTTGGTTTGTTCTCACCCTTTCCTCTGCCTTTCATGTCTCCTTTCCTGACATTGAAGAAGGCTGTAGTGATAAGTCAAAGTGAGAGGCTGACTCTTTGGCATTAATGAAAATTAAAGAAAGAAAATTTTTCTTCGGGCAGCAGAGACAAATAGTCTGATATTCTGGGAGTGGTGGTTGTGGCAGAGGTGAGAATGTAGGGACACAGAGTAGCTGGGAAAGGGTTCTTTGGGCATTTAATCTGTCACCCACATTTCTCTGCACTGGCTTATTCCCAGATACCTAGAGATATGAGTGTTTCATGTGAAAGACCTCTCCAATGCACATATAAATATGTGTCTATTCATGTAAATAAATTTATACATTTATATATGCAAAATAATAGTGAAGTAGCTTATCAAAGGAAGGATACCTTCACTTCTGAGTTTCAGGATGATTCAGTAGGAGTATCAGTGTTCTTAAATGTTGGTATGGTTGGTACTCAGAAGTCCCGCTGCCAACCAATTACCATTACCAAGTTAGCTCTGTGACCTTGGGCAAGTTACACACCTCTCTGGTCTTTACTATTCTCTTTTGTAAAGCAAGGATAAGAGCATCTACTCATAGGGTCATGTGAAGCACTTAGAACAGTGCCTGGAAGACACCAAGAACCATTATTATTGTTATTTGTGCTTTTCTTTGTTTTTAAAATAAGACAGGACTTGAGGCATGTGCAAACTTCTTAAGGGCACACTGACCTTGGAAGTGTTCATTCTTATCAGAGTCCCAGGTGACTAAGAAATGTTAAATGAGAGGCAAGTGCTGTTATAGATGCTTGGGGGCATGATTTAGTTGGCTGTGAATGAAATTTTCCTGCTGTTGTGGATCTTATTAATATCACTTTGTGATGGATTGTTCCTGTTCTGGGTGTTAAGGATGAGACTGTAGTCCGAGTCCCTGGAAAATGTTGCCCGCAGTGCTCTGCAAGATCCTGCTCTGCAGCTGGCCAAGTATACGAGGTAAGCTTTCATGCTCCCCATGTAGGTGTTTTGACATCTGTTCTCACACATCTGCCCTCCACCCACTCCAGCCACCATAAGTCACCACCCTCATGTCTGACTCTGCCAGGAATAGTAACTCAGTACATAAACAGCTTTTCTCTTCTCTTCACAGAAAACTTGTATGAAAAAATTAAGTTGAAGAGGATTAGAAATATAAAGGAATGTGCTGGCAAGCAGCACCTGGTTCAAGAACCTTGGTGAACTTACTGTTCACATATCTTGAGGGGGGAAAAAAGGGCTATTATTGATTACCATCAGTTTACATTTAGCTTTGAGGCTCTGTGGATGTTTTTCTGCTTTGGTTGGATTTTATGCATTGACATCTGGAGACCGTCCCCTCACACCCCTGCCATCTTACACTGGGGAAAACCTGGCGGTGGTAGAAGACAGAGGGAAGGGAGGCGAGAGGCTGTTGGTGGTAGAGCCTGCAAACTCAAAAGTACTATTGGGTAGCCTGGATAACGATGTGCCTAACATGTAGTAAGCATCAAATAAAGATGAGTTTAACAAATTGAATGAATGGATGAATGAATGAGTGAATGTTCTTTCTTGGGAGTGCCTAGCTGGTCCAGAAAAAGGTTACATTACTCAAAAGCAAAGAACACATAAAAAAAAAAAAAAAACTCAATTACTTCCCTTACTCGCCAGCCACTCTAAAAAAGACTAAATAGAAATTGGGGTCATGACTCTCAGGAGAAAATCTGAAACTAAGTATTAGGGGATAGGTGCCTCACAAATTCTAGACAGGTCACTTGAAATCTGAATGAAAATAACTAATTGGGAAGGATTTTTATATGTGCTAGATCTGTGCTGCCTGACACAGTGGCCACATATGTGGCTTGCATTATATTTTTATTGGACAGGATTGTTAGACTGAGTTTTTCTTTGAAGAGACAGGCTTTATATCTGTAATGGCATCTTCAACTACAAGGAACAGAAATCCACTCTAAAAGTGGCTAAAATGCTAACATTAATTATGTCATCTAGAGGTGGGATGGGGCAGCTGCAGGGTTTATCAATTCAGGTCTCAATGATGCCTTCAAGGATCTAAGCTCTTTTGATCTTTCCACCTGCCACCCTTAACATGTTGGCATTTGCCCTTCATCTTGTCCCCTTCCATCCCCAAGGAGACCTCCTCAGCCCTGGGCAGCTCATCCTCACACAGCTATTACTAAAGGTTGGTAGAAGAGAGGGGTGGGATTTTGTTTCATGTGGGAGGAGAATTTTTACTTTGACCTCCACCACTCTAGCAAATTTCCCGTGAGGTCCCCTCCGGTTGGACAGTGTCCATGCCCTAGCTGCAAGGGAAGCTGGCAAAGTGAGTATATGGCAGTGAGGGCTGGGTCTCCTGGCAAAGGCAAGAGCTAAAGAATGCCACGGATGAGCCAGTCAACAAGGTCTTTCTACCCATCTCAGTGTCTCGAGTCTCTATGTGCCTGGCACAGAGTGGGCCCTCAACACACCTGTAGAATGAATATAGGTGAATGAAAATTAAAGTCTCCTTTGGACATTTATTGACTGTTTTCATAGAAGCTATTCCTATCTAAATGTTTTCATTTCTCAAGAGTACATTCAATGTGGCTCATCTTACAAATGTAATGAAAATTGGGTATCTTATGTGTCAGTGCTTCTATTTGATGTATGGGACATTTGATTTTCCACGTTCTTCTTTCCTGTCTTCATGCAGCATGGTGAGCAGTGGAGTGAAAATGCCTGCACCACATGTATATGTGACCGGGGTGAGGTCAGGTGTCACAAGCAGGCCTGCCTGCCCCTGAGATGCGGAAAGGTATTTGAGAGTGTGTACCTTACTTGTTTAAGCTCTATTCTGGGTCATTTAAGGAATGCGCTTCTTATTCCAGTGTGTCCTTTGGGGGAATCAAAAGTTTTATAATGTTTGCAAAGTTACATAAAGATATGAAGGCTCTGCTTCCTAGGAAGAAGGGTTGAGGTGCAAGGGAACCTGCCCATCGTGGGTCGGGCCAGGGAAAGAGCCATGTAGAGCTTTGGTATTTTGGGTCCTCCTGCCTCTGTTGGCTTGGGTGTTTCACCGTCTCCTGAGGACTGCCCCTCACCTTCCTCTCTGTGTCCTAGGGTCAGAGCAGGGCTCGGCATCATGGGCAATGCTGTGAGGAATGTGTGTCTCCTGCCGGGAGCTGCTCCTATGATGGAGTTGTGCGGTACCAGGATGAAATGTGGAAGGGCTCGGCCTGTGAGTTCTGCATGTGCGATCATGGCCAAGTGACCTGCCAGACTGGAGAGTGTGCCAAAGTGGAGTGTGCCCAGGTAAGAAGCAGGGGCATTTCCACTTGGAACGTTGCAGCTCTTTCCAATGGGATAGTGAGGGGTCCTGCCTGTTCTTTACTTCTTGGCAGCAGCAGGGATGTCCACATTGACTTCTCACACTTCATAGGACCTTCTAGCGTAAAGATTCCGTGGTATAAAATGAATGTCACTGTTTGTTCAGACTAGCTCAGAACAGCCTCCTGGATCTTTTAGCTCTCAGTGCATCTGGTCAAATTGGAAGCCCCGAGCCAGAGACATGAAAGGGAAGGACATGATATGGGACATTAGCCTATCAGGCAGCGCAGCTGGATCTCATTGCTGATGGCCTGCCCAGTTCTCCCCGGCTGTGAAACAGGGTCCACAGGTGTGCTGGTGGCCGGGCTCGTGCTGTAGGCCCCACTGACAGCATTTAGCAGAACGAGAGCCAGCACAGAGGGTCCGCTTCCGTGGATCAGGAAAAAACATAACATGCTTTTTGTTTTTAAGAGAGAGCAAAGGGGACCTTATAAACAATTAACTCCATTGACCTCTGTTAACCTCTGCTGTCTGCAGAATTTCTAGAAGCTTCTAACAAAGCAGCCTCTGTTTGGACTATAGATGTACTGTATGTTGGAGGGAAATGACTTTTTTTTTCCTTTTTGAACTTGATTTTGACCCATTACAAAACAAATTGCTTTTAAAGTTGTCTCCTTCTCTCTCACCGCTCCCTTCCGCCCCACCAATTTCCCTCTGGGCCGTGAACTTGAGTAGATGAGGGAAATTAGAAAGATCTGGAGCCCTGGGTTTCTGTGAAGGCATTTTTCTTTCTAGTTCTTCTCCCCCACTTCTCAGCTCCTCTTAACCCTGAGCCTAAGGAGGAACAACCTTTCAGACATGGCTGTCATTGGCAGGGTTATTTTTCAACTTGCCTCCTACTTGTAGGTCTTGACAGAGTTGAGACATATTTAGGTAAAGAGGGTCTTGCTTTTTGCAGATTTATTTCCCCTTACATGCCTTTTCATTTATTTTCTTTATGTTAGAGGAGTCAGGGTGATTGGATGAAGATGAGAAGAAAACCTAATCAGGGCTCTTTTTTGTTGTCTCTGTCGGGCTGAGGCTGGGCTTCCCTGCCTCGGCAGTCTGCCCAGAGGATCTCATTTTATTTTCTAAGGACTTAATTTATCTAACATCCTAGAATTTATGAAAAAATGTGGGAGAGGAGATTCTGGTAGGGTGGGCCCTTTAACCACCTAATTACAGTCAGATCTGAACAAAGAGTCTCAGTCACAGAAAATCGTTTAGCCCATATCCCTAGCATTTCTGCATTTCCATGTGCCTGTCTGCTGCTGTCGGCTGTGACACCTGGCTGTCGTGGCATGAGCCAGGCATTCTTGGCTATTCTTAGGGAATATGGGGATTAGCTGCCAAAGTGGAGAGCACTTCAGTATTCAAGTCACCCCATAACACCGTCTCATTCCTTTCTAGTTACTTCCACTCCACTGCCATCTTTTCTTTTATGAATTGAGGAGTTCTGATGCCTCACCTATTTCTCCAGATCTTTAACCAGCTAAATTGTTTTCTTCCATATTACTTCCATGTTTCCCAAGTTTTGTTTAAAGCCCTGGGTTCTAAACTAGAAACTCTACCAGAATTGAAATTTTAACCAACATTGACTCTGATGAAACATATCTCTTAGCCTTCTTTATATACCATGCTTCTGTTGACCTTGTTAAAGCCTGGATGTACTAACTTCCTAACTTCGGCTTAGCTTGTATCACTGGTGATAAAAAGATGAATAAGGCTCGTTATGACCTTAAGAGTTTCCAGGCTTTTTGGGAAGTCAGATATGTAAGCAAAAATTATAACACAGTGTGGCACCAATGGAAATATGAGTTAAATATATTAGGAGCTCCCGGAGAAAATGACTATGTCTGCCAAGGGGCACAGTGGAAGTGCCCTTTTGATATTTTTATTCAGTTCTACCCCACTTTCTGCCTGCCTCCTTCTCTAAAATATCAAGGTCATTTTGATTTCTGATCTTGGATACCAAGGATGGATTAAGTGTAAGTGCAATGCACATCAGAAAGACACAGAGAAGTTAATTTTTAAAAGAAGAGGCAAAGGTGTGCAGCTTCACCATTGTCTTCATTGTCACACTGGTTATCAACAGCAATGTTCTGAATAGCATTAAAATCAGCATACAGTTTTTGTTGTTGTTAAAAAAGAAGAAAATGGCCTGGTCTTTGTCTTTGCTATATTCCACCAAATCTCTAAACATTGAAACATAAACAAATCAATGATAGGCTAGCACAATATAATGATTTTCATATTTCTAGATTTAATGATGTCTTTGAACCTTAATTCAGGTGAAGAAGTCAAATTACCTTTTGAAGAAGAGGACCTAGCATTCACATCTGAAGCATAAAATGGAATGGGGAAAATTGAAGCTTGGAGCAAAATGCATAGGAGAGGGTAGGCGCGTGGTGAATGTGAGCTGCCATTCCCTGCTCCAGTGGAGGCAGTTTCCCTAAAAAGAGTGTTTCCTTTTCCAATGAGCAAGTTAGCCCAATCTTAGTCATTGGTCTGGTGGCTGTAGGTATGATTAGGTGGGGAAAGGGTAGAGATTCTGTCTGGCCTATGCAACAGAATCCTCTTAAAAAGGAAAGAATTTGTTTGTTTCTGAAAGCAATTTTAGTCAAAAGTCAAATGCTAATTGGAGTGAACTCCCCACTGCAGTGAACTGATGTGGTTTGGGGCATTGAGGCTGCTTCTATAAATAGAAAAGCTATTTGAAACTTCCCACCTCACCAAAACTGAATCCTTGTCCCCCAGGAGCAGTGCTTGCTGTTACTTACAATGATGTTTGAAGGTCAACAGCCTTTCTGTTGCACAGGCCTTACTGTTTCTATACCTTCCCTACCTAATCATACCTACATCCACCAGTCCAAAGACTGAGATTGGACTAACTAACCTGCTCATCAGAAAAAGGAAACACTATTTTGAGGGAATTTGCCTCCAGTGGAGCAGGGCAAGGCAGCTCACATTTATGGAGTGCCTACCCTCTTCTGTGTATTTTGCTATAAGCTTTAATTTCCCTCCCACAATTTTTTCAATACCAGCCACCACCCCCCGCCCCCCCCACCACCCCAGCCACTTTCTTTGCCTCATTTAGGTGATAGGGAGTCACTTTTCAGTTTTGTCTGTATGTATTTTAGTGGACACTCAAGAATCTCTCATGTGTTTTGTCTTTTACAGAAGTATGCATAGTCAGTCTTGTTTCAAAACATTGTTTAAGTGACTTAGTTTACATGCATATCAACTCTTTTATATGCTTTGAAAGCCAAATTCAGTGTTTCTGGGTTATGCCTTCACTACCAACTGATTTGTCACATTTCTGCAAAATAATTTATATGTAAATGCATCTGCTTTCTATAGCACCCACTGCTGCCTATTGGCCTCTGACTGACATGAAATTTTGATGGACAGTAATCTATATAACTCCAAAATAATTATACTCATTTATGTATTTTTGTGTTTCCTCTAAACGTTTAGATTTTCTCTCAGTAAAATAACACATATTCATTCTAGAAAATTTTGAAGGCTCAAGAAAAGTAGAAAAGAGACTTAAAAATCCATCTATAATGCTACCAAAGACATCCAGTGCATCCAGAGACAACCAATGCTTCCATAATATTTGTCATTAGTACAGTGTTTTTAAACAAAATATCATTATGATTATTCTGTTTATGCAAATTTATATTATTCATTTTCATTTAACATGGTTTCTACACTTTTAAATATAATACAGGCCCCAAATTAAATATTAAATATTTAGAGAAACATTACCATTCTTTTTTTTTATCACAAACATTTTCAATTGTTTTCTCCATTAATTTTTTTTATTATACTTTAAGTTCTGGGGTACATGTGCACAACGTGCAGGTTTGTTACATATGTATACATGTGCCATGTTGGTGTGCTGCACCCATTAACTCGTCATTTAGCATTAGGTATATCTCCTAATGCTATCCCTACCCGCCTCCCACCACCCCACAACAGGGCCTGGTGAGTGATGTTCCCCTTCCTGTGTCCAAGTGTTCTCATTGTTCAATTCCCACCTATGAGTGAGAACATGCAGTGTTTATTTTTTTGTCCTTGTGACGGTTTGCTGAGAATGATGGTTTCCACCTTCATCCATGTCCCTACAATGGACATGAGCTCATCATTTTTTATGGCTGCATAGTATTCCATGGTGTATATGTGCCACATTTTCTTAATCCAGTCTATCATTGATGGGCATTTGGGTTGGTTCTGAGTCTTTGCTATTGTGAATAGTGCCGCAATAAACATACGTGTGCATGTGCCTTTATAGCAGCATGATTTATAATCCTTTGGGTATACACCCAGTAATGGGATGGCTGGGTCAAATGGTATTTCTAGTTCTAGATCCCTGAGGAATTGGCACACTGTCTTCCACAATGGTTGAACTAGTTTACCGGCCTACCAACAGTGTAAAAGTGTTCCTATTTCTCCACATCCTCTCCAGCACCTGTTGTTTCCTGACTTTTTAATGATTGCCATTCTAACTGGTGTGAGATGGTATCTCACTGTGGTTTTGATTTGCATTTCTCTGATGACCAGTGATGATGAGCATTTTTTCATGTGTCTGTTGGCTGCATAAATGTCTTCTTTTGAGAAGTGTCTGTTCATATCTTCACCCACTTTTTGATGAGGTTGTTTTTTTCTTGTAGATTTATTTGAGTTCTTTGTAGATTCTGGATATTAGCCCTTTGTCAGATGAGTAGATTGCAAAAATTTTCTCTCATTCTGTAGGTTGCCTGTTCACTCTGATGGTAGTTTCTTTTGCTGTGCAGAAGCTCTTTAGTTTAATGAGATCCCATTTGTCAATTTTGGCTTTTGTTGCTGTTGCTTTTGGTGTTTTAGACATGAAGTCCTTGCCCATGCCTATGTCCTGAATGGTATTGCCTAGGTTTTCTTCTAGGGTTTTTATGGTTTTAGGTCTGCCATTTAAGTCTTTAATCCATCTTGAATTAATTTTTGTGTAAGGTGTAAGGAAGGGATCCAGTTTCAGCCTTCTACATATGGCTAGCCAGTTTTCCCAGTACCATTTGTTAAATAGGGAATCGTTTCCCCATTTCTTGTTTTTGTCAGGTTTGTCAAAGATCAGATGGTTGTAGATGTGTGGTATTATTTCTGAGGGCTCTGTTCTGTTCCATTGATCTATATCTCTGTTTTGGTACCAGTACTATGCTGTTTTGGTTACTATAGCCTTGTAGTATAGTTTGAAGTCAGGTAGCGTGATGCCTCCAGCTTTGTTCTTTTGGCTTAGGATTGACTTGGCAATGCAGGCTCTTTTTTGGTTCCATATGAACTTTAAAGTAGTTTTTTCCAATTCTGTGAAGAAAGTCATTGGTAGCTTGATGGGGCTGGCATTGAATCTATAAATTACCTTGGGCAGTATGGCTATTTTCACGATGTTGATTCTTCCTATCCATGAGCATGGAATGTTCTTCCATTTGTTTGTATCCTCTTTTATTTCATCGATCAGTGGTTTGTAGTTCTCCTTGAAGAGGTCCTTCATATCCCTTGTAAGTTGGATTCCTAGGTATTTTATTCTCTTTGAAGCAATTGTGAATGGGAGTTCATGCATGATTTGGCTCTCTGTTTATTTGTTATTGGTGTATAAGAATGCTTGTGATTTTTGCATATCGATTTTGTATCCTGAGACTTTGCTGAATTTGCTTATCAGCTTAAGGAGATTTTGGGCTGAGACGATGGGGTTTTTTAAATATACAACCATGTCCTCTGCAAATAGGGACAATTTGACTTCCTCTTTTCCTAATTGAACACCCTTTATTTCTTTCTCCTGTGTGATTGCCCTGGTCAGAACTTCCAACACTATGTTCAATAGGAGTGGTGAGAGAGGGCATACCTGTCTTGTGCCAGTTTTCAAAGGGAATGCTTCTAGTTTTTGCCCATTCAGTATGATATTGGCTGTGGGTTTGTCGTAAATAGCTCTTAATATTCTCAGATACATACCATCAATACCTAATTTATTGAGAATTTTTAGAATGAAGGGCTGTTGAATTTTGTCAAAGGCCTTTTCTGCATCTATTGAGATAATCATGTGGTTTTTGTTTTTGGTTCTGTTTATATGGTGGATTATGTTTATTGATTTGCATATGTTGAACCAACCTTGCATCCCAGGGATGAAGCCCACTTGATCATGGTGGATAAGCTTTTTGATGTGCTGCTGGATTTGGTTTGCCAGTATTTTATTGAGGATTTTTTCATTGATGTTCATCAGGGATATTGGTCTAAAATTCTCTTTTTTTGTAGTGTCTCTGCCAGGCTTTGGTATCAGAATGATGCTGGCCTCATAAAATGAGTTAGGGAGGATTCCCTCTTTTTCTGTTGATTGGAATAGTTTCAGAAGGAATGGTACCAGCTCCTCCTTGTACCTCTGGTAGAATTCGGCTGTGAATCCATCTGGTCCTGGACTTTTTTTGGTTGGTAGGCTATTAATTATTGCCTCCATTTCAGACCCCGTTATTGTTCAATTCAGGGATTCAACTTCTTCCTGGTTTAGTCTTGGGAGGGTGTATGTGTTCAGGAATTTATCCATTTCCTCTAGATTTTCTAGTTTATTTGCATAGAGGTGTTTATAGTATTCTCTGATCGTAGTTTGTATTTCTGTGGGATAGGTGGCGACATCCCCTTTATCATTTTTTATTGCATCTATCTGATTCTTCTCTCTTTTCTTCTGTATTAGTCTTGCTAGCAGTCTATCAATTTTGTTGATCTTTTCAAAAAACTAGCTCCTGGATTCATTGATTTTTTGAAGGGTTTTTTGTGTCTCTATCTCCTTCAGTTCTGCTCTGATCTTAGTTATTTCTTGCCTTCTGCTAGCTTTTGAATGTGTTTGCTCTTGCTTCTCTAGTTCCTTTAATTGTGATGTTAGGGTGTCAATTTTAGATATTTCCTGCTTTCTCTTGTGGACCTTTAGTGCTATAAATTTCCCTCTACACACTGCTTTACATGTGTCCCAGAGATTCTGGTATGTTGTGTCTTTGTTCTCGTTGGTTTCGAAGAACATCTTCATTTCTGCCTTCATTTTGTTATGTACCCAGTAGTCATTCAGGAGCAGGTTGTTCATTTTCCATGTAGTTGAGCAGTTTGGAGTGAGTTTCTTAATCTTGAGTTCTAGTTTGATTGCACTGTGGTCTGAGAGACAGTTTGTTATCATTTCTGTTCTTTTTCATTTGCTGAGGCGTGCTTTACTTCCAACTATGTGGTTAATTTTGGAATAGGTGTGGTGTGGTGCTGAAAAGAATGTATATTCTGTTGATTTGGGGTGGAGAGTTCTGTAGATGTCTATTAGGTCCGCTTGGTGCAGAGCTGAGTTCAATTCCTGGATATCCTTGTTAACTTTCTGTCTCGTTGATTTGTCTAATGTTGACAGTGGGGTGTTAAAGTCTCCCATTATTATTGTGTGGGAGTCTAAGTCTCTTTGTAGGTCTCTAAGGACTTGCTTTATGAATCTGGGTGCTCCTGTATTGGGTTCATATATATTTAGGATAGTTAGCTCTTCCTGTTGAATTGATCCCTTTACCATTATGTAATGGCCTTCTTTGTCTCTTTTGATCTTTCTTGGTTTAAAGTCTGTTTTATCAGAGACTAGATTGCAACCCCTGCCTTTTTTTGTTTTCCATTTTCTTGGTAGATCTTCCTCCATTCCTTTATTTTGAGACTATGTGTGTCTCTGCACATGAGATGGGTCTCCTGAATACAGCACACTGATGGATCTTGACTCTTTGTCCAATTTGCCAGTCTGTGTCTTTTAATTGGAGCATTTAGCCCATTTACATTTAAGGTTAATATTATTATGTGTGAATTTGATCCTGTCATTATGATGTTGGCTGGTTATTTTGCTTGTTAGTTGATGCAGTTTCTTCCTAGCCTCGATGGTCTTTACAATTTGGCATGTTTTTGCAGTGGCTGGCACCGGTTGTTCCTTTCCATGTTTAGTGCTTCCTTCAGGAGCTCTTTTAGGGCAGGCCTGGTGGTGACAAAATCTCTCAGCATTTGCTTGTCTCTAAAGGATTTTATTTCTCCTTCACTTACGAAGCTTAGTTTGGCTGGATATGAAATTCTGGGTTGAGAATTCTTTTCTTTAAGAATGTTGAATATTGGCCCCCACTCTCTTCTGGCTTGTAGAGTTTCTGCCGAGAGATCAGCTGTTAGTCTGATGGGCTTCCCTTTGTGGGCAACCCGACCTTTCTGTCTGGCTGCCCTTAAGATTTTTTCCTTCATTTCAACTTTGGTGAATCTGACAATTATGTGTCTTGGGGTTGCTCTTCTTGAGGAGTATCTTTGTGGCGTTCTCTGTATTTCCTGAATTTGAATGTTGGCCTGCTTTGCTAAATTGGGGAAGTTCTCCTGGATAATATCCTGCAGAGTGTTTTCCAAGTTGGTTCCATTCTCCCCGTCACTTTCAGGTACACCAATCAGACATAGATTTGGTCTTTTCACATAGTCCCTTATTTCTTGGAGGCTTTGTTCATTTCTTTTTATTCTTTTTTCTCTAAACTTCTCTTCTCGCGTCATTTCATTCGTTTGATCTTCAATCACTGATACTCTTTCTTCCAGTTGATCAGATCAGCTACTGAAGCTTGTGCATTCATCACGTAGTTCTCATGCCATGGTTTTCAGCTCCATCGGGTCATTTAAGGACTTCTCTACACTGGTTGTTCTGGTTAGCCATTTGTCTAATCTTTTTTCAAGGTTTTTATCTTCTTTGCAATGGATTTGAACTCCCTCCTTTAGCTCGGAGAAGTTTGATCATCTGAAGCCTTCTTCTCTCAGCTCGTCAAAGTCATTCTCAATCCACCTTTGTTCCATTGCTGGCGAGGAGCTGTGTTCCTTTGGAGGGGTAGAGGTGCTCTGATTTTTAGAATTTTCAGCTTTACTGCTCTGTTTTTTCCCCATCTTTGTGGTTTTATCTACCTTTGGTCTTTGATGATGGTGACATTCAGATGGGGTTTTGGTGTGGATGTCCTTTGAGTTTATTAGTTTTCCTTCTAACAGTCAGGACCTTCAGCTACAGGTCTGTTGGAGTTTGCTGGACATCCACTCTAGACCCTGTTTGCCTGGGTATCAGCAGCGGAGGCTGCAGAACAGTGAATATTGCAGAACAGTAAATGTTACTGCCTGATCATTCCTCTGGAAGCTTTGTCTCAGAGGGGCACCTGGCCGTGTGAGGTGTCAGTCTGCCCCTACTGGAGGGTGCCTCCCAGTTAGGCTACTCGGGGGTCAGGGACCCACTTGAGGAGGCAGTCTGTCCATTCTCAGATCTCAAACTCCGTGCTTGGAGAACCACTATTCTCTTCAAAGCTGTCAGACAGGGACATTTAAGTATGCAGAGGTTTCTGCTGCCTTTTGTTTGGCTATGCCCTGCCCCCAGAGGTGGAGTCTACAGAGGTAGGCAGGTCTCCTTGAACTGCAGTGGGCTCCACCCAGTTCGAGCTTCCCAGCTGCTTTGTTTACCCACTCAAGCCTCAGCAATGGCATGCACCCCTCCCCCAGCCTCGCTGCCACCTTGCAGTTCAATCTCAGACTGCTGTCCTAGCAGTGAGCGAGGCTCCGTGAGCATGGGACCCTCCAAGCCAGGCGTGGGATATAATCTCATGGTGTGCCATTTGCTAAGACCATTGGAAAAGCACAGTATTAGGGTGGGAGTAACCCAATTTTCCAGGTGCCGTCTGTCACAACTTCCCTTGGCTAGGAAAGGGAATTCCCTGACCCCTTGCCCTTCCCTGGTGAGGCAATGCCTTGCCCTGCTTCGGCTCACGCTCAGTGGGCTGCATCCACTGTCCTGCACCCACTGTCCGACAAGCCCCAGTGAGATATACCCAGTACCTCAGTTGGAAATGCAGAAATCACCTGTCTTCTGCATCACTCACGCTGGTAGCTGTAGACTGGACCTGTTCCTATTCTGCCATCTTGGAATCGCCCCCCCCCCCCCCATTCTTTAGAAAGTAGATACGTCTTTTGAAAGTGAAAGTACTTTAAAGAATACTCTTTAGGCTACAGATATTATATGTTAGTATAGAATACTAACATATAGATCAGATGTTAGTGTATACACGTGAAAAACAGCAGATTTTCTTGGAGATGAGACTTCAGTGGAATTACACTTTCTAAATTATAGAATTGCAAATTATTTACATTTTTACAGCAAGCATTTATTATTTTGTAAAAAAATAAAAATTTTAAAATTATTGATATTGGGAAATGAAAATGATAAGACTTGGAAAGTTAAATATCTACCCTGCAAACGTGGCAGGGTAGATAAATTAAAAGTATTCCACTTATAATTTTTTTTTTTTTTTGAGACGGAGTCTCACTGTCACCCTGGCTGGAGTGCAGTGGTGCGATCTCGGCTCACTGCAAGCTCCGCCTCCCTGGTTCACGCCATTTTCCTGCCTCAGCCTCCTGAGTAGCTGGGACTACAGGCACCCTCCACTGCCCCCAGCAAATTTTTTGTATTTTTAGTAGAGACAGGGTTTCACTGTGGTCTCAATCTCCGACCTCGTGATCCGCCCGCCTCGGCCTCCCAAAGTGCTGGGATTACAGGCGTGATCCACCACGCCTGGCCATCCTCTTATTATTTTAAGAATAGTTTTGATATGAGTTGGCTAACAGTAAGAGTTTCAGAATACTGAGTAAAATTTAGTTTTCTACTGCTTAATTTATGCTTAAGACTACATCTGTGCATAAAGGGATGCATCTGATTTTGTATTCAGGGAAGAGTGGTGGTTTGATTTAAGCACTGTTAATGAAACTAAAGTCACAAATTGTATGTTTAAGGTAGTGTGATCCTTTTCTGAAACTCATAACTTTCCTAGACTATAACATTAACCTTGGTCATCCTTCTTATTCATGTGAGCTCCTGGTCATGGGTAGAAAATTATGGAGGGATCAGAGCATAACAGATCATAACAGGAAAGAAAAAGCACACGGAGGAGTGTGCTGTGTGGACTACACTTCCCATTGGAAGACAGGACAGGGGGAGATGAAACAGGCAGAGGGCCAGAGCCAACAGTGTGCCAGCGTTTCTTATTCCAGTCAGGGAACCCAACTGCTTCTCAATTTAGCCCTGCTACCTGGATATGTTAATTTGATATGTGCCACTGCAACCCTTATTTCTACAGGGTGAAGAATTAATTCACTTACATGGAAAGTGTTGTCCTGAATGCATTTCAAGAAATGGTTATTGTGTTTATGAAGAAACTGGAGAATTTGTGAGTATCAGGCTTATAACTGAAGATGATTTCAAATTAATCAAAATCAATCTAATGAGGGAACATTACCTTCTTGTTTCTTTTACCCATTCATTTGTTCAACAAATGTTATTGTGCACCTACTGTACAACAGGCTCTGGGGACACAGAAGGGAATACAACAGGCAGAGTTCCTGCTGTCTTGGTAGGGCATACTTTGTAGTATAGGGACACAGAAAACACACACACACATCTCCCACACATACTACACATCAGGTGCTGAGGAGCACTACATAGAAGAATAAAACAGTGCAAGTGGGCTAGGCAGTAGCTGCACAGGATGGTGGGGTGTGGGGGATGTGTTCCTTTACATAAAATGGTGAGGAGGTTTCTCTTACAGAAAACTTTGAGCAGAGCCTGAAGGGAGGGAGCCGCGTGAATGTCTAGGAGGAAACATACCAGGAATAGGGATCAGGAAATGCAAAGGCACTGAGACGCAAGTGTGTTTGGCATGTTCAAGAAATTGGAGTCTGGTAGGAACTTAGTGAATGAGGGAGAAAGGCATTGGCCATGAGGTCTAGTAAGTAGCCTGGAGGCCACAGTCTTTTACCCTGAGGCAAATGGGAGCTGGTGGGGAGTTTTGAGCAGAAGAGCGCTGGGCTCTCACTTAACTCATGACAGGACCACTTTGGCTACTGCATGGGTGAGTGACAGAAGGAAATGAGACTGGAGGTAGGCAACCTGGTTGGTGGGGTTTTGTAATGGTCCTGGCAAAGGGCAGTGGTGGCTTGGTCTAGGCAGGAAGTGGCGCATTTGGTAAAAAGTGAACAGGCTCTAGATTTATTTTGCAGGTAGCAGTGACTGGATTTTGTTTGATTAGATGAGGGGCAAAACTCTATTTACTAAGGTTTTATTTTGCCCTGTGTCTGCACTTTTTTATTACCTAAAGGAAATATATTTATCTTAATCTTTTCAAATTTTCCCTATTTATGTAGACCATATTTTTCATGTTGGGTATTGGAATGTTGATAAATTCATTATGTTTTTAAAAATATGCCAGTTGATCATAAAAACAACTGCTTCTTTGACCAGTCAGAATAGGATTACAGTAGTCCCGACTTACCACAGAATATGTGCCAAGGCCCCCAGTGGATGCTTGAAACTGTGAATAGTACTGATCCTGATTGGCATCAATTGAAACAAATTTCTGTTCATGTTTTCCACCGACACAGTTAATGCCTTTTCCATCTTAACTAGCCACTTATCACACACTATGGCTATAACTTTCACAGTTTGAGATGCAACAGCAGAACTAGCACAAATTTGTTTTTACTTCTTCACAATTTCATAGAAAGATTTATTCTTACCTTAGACCTTAACAACCTCGCATAATTTTTTTCGTTTCTTATTAAGTCAAGAACTTTCATCTCTTCACTTAAAGGAAGCACTTTGCAGCTTCTCTTTGGCATATCCAAGTTGCCAGCATCACTACTCTTGGATTTGGGGCATTATTAAGTAAAATAAGAGTTACTTGAACGTAAGCACTGTGATACTGAGACAGTGGCTCTGATAACCAAGATGGCTACTGAATAACTGGCGGGTGGCATCTACAGCATGGATATGCTGGACAAAGGAAGGACTCCAGGTCCTGGGCAAGATGGAGCAGGACAACTTGAGATTTTTTTCACCCTACTTAGAATGGCATGCAATTAAAAAACTGATGAATTTTTTATTTCTTGAATTTTCCATTTAGTATTTTCCCAACATAGTTGACCGGTGTTAACTGAAACTGCAGGAAGTGAAACATGTATATGAATTAGGGATAAGGAGTTTGACTGGTAAACTGATTCCTCCATACTTTTTTTTTTTTTTTTTTGATTTGGGTAAATTACATCTGTCAACCTTCCAGTGTTTCTGTACATTCTGGGGAGGCAGTATTGTGTAGTGTTAACAGTGCAGACTCTAGGTTCAAATCTCTACTTTGCTGTGTACTGTAATCTTCGGCAAGTTACTTAATCCTCAGTGTAAACTAGAGATAACAATAGGACTTACCTCATGAGGCTGTAGAGATGTTATATGTGAAGCACTTAGAACAGTGCTTTCTTGGCACATTTTTTTAAAAACCTGAGAACATTGGCATTATTATTGTTTTGCTGTTGGCATTGTTTCCTAGTGGTAGATCACACTTTAGTCATCCTCATTTCTTAAGAATTTAGGAGGTTTTAAAGCCTCCCTATAAATATTGAATTTATATTTTCTCAATCATAGTATCAATTTTCCTACTCATTTTTGGAGATAAGCTCAGTGAAATTAAAGAAAACAAAGTTATTTTAAATAAGTACAAATCTCCATCATGCTCTGGCACCATGCAAAATTCAAGAATTTGCCCTTGCAAGTTTAGGTCCCTTGACCATAAAGTCCTTAGTATTGAGGGGAATTGAAACCAAGTACTCAGGCACAAAGTGAGAATTCAGAAATATTTCCTAGGCACGTTGATTTCACCTCAGATTAGTATGCTTTTCTTGCTTTTTATAAGATAGATTTCATCTCTATTCATAACCAATGAATAAAGTTGCATGTTCCTTGGGAAAAATGGATAACTCATAATGAAAAAATAAAATAATCAGCCTAATGGTGTTTTTAGTGGCATAATAAAGACATTTCTCTTTGTTCCTAGATGTCATCAAATGCTAGTGAAGTTAAACGTATTCCAGTAAGTATAGCTTTTTAACTTGCACATAGATCATTATAAAATTGTTTTATGTAATGATCTGCATGAAATATCATGGGGAAACTTAGGACCTTAGTATTTTTAACAGCCACATTTGATGGCACTATGATCAGGAATTAAGAATCTTAATGATAACTCAGACTTTGATGCATTGAACTTTTGCTCTTTAGCCAATTGTTTTATGCAGTTGATAATTAATACTTCTCTAACCACAAGCTCCTACATAGATTCTTTCCCTTTCTTGTGATGTTCCCTGATTCTTTTCTGGCCTAGAAAACTCAGTTTAACCATCAGTAGAGTTTTATGTACTGCAAAGTGCTGAAGAAAGAGCTTCTTGGGTTTGCAAGCATTCATTCCCCAAACAATCCCAAGTTTATTCTCTCCAGGTTGTCTACAGGACAATGTTATATGGTTTCTTTCAAAGGGAAAATGCAAGCGTTTAACACAGCAATCTTACAATAAGGGGTCTGATCTCAAGACGGGTCTGCTTTCAAATGGAAGAAAAGCACTTCTGCCTTCTCAAGATAGTATTGCTCAGTTTTCTAACACTTAATGTTCATTCTGCTAAATACCGTCACATTAATTGTTTGAAATGTTTAATGTCTGTTGGCTTAATAAGCGTTTTATAAAATTGTTACTTTAAAATCTGCTCTCCTGTTTTCTCCTGTTTCACCTCCCTCATCACCCCAATACCTTCTGGTAAGAACCTCTGTCTCTTTCCTGTGAGCAAAAATGAATTGTTCTTTACAATTCAATTTGGGTTCTCTGCCGACTACTAATGTTTATTTTCGTAATTTGCTTGGCTGAAAAAGGTATTTTAATGTGTGAAAGCTTAGGGCACATCTACAGCCTATTAAAAGTAGGCCTGCAAAAGTCTTAATTTTTAGAATACAATAACTCAACTGTTAACTCTTACTGTGGTAACCATAAGGAAATTCAGGTTTTTAGCCAAGTGTCCCACTGTTATTTTAGAGATTGTATTTAACTCACCTGCTAATCACCAGCTACACAGTAATCTCCTTTGATGTTTTTGGTGAAAGAGGTTGAGAAACAAGTTTTAAATGCCTTTTACATATTCTGTTAGTCCTAGAATACTTTCACAGCTTATCTCTGAGTGTGCCTAAAATCTTTCGGCTGGTTCTCTACATTGAAGTAAACCCATTATGAACAAAGAAAGATAAATTCTGTGTTTTAAATTTAGGACTCTTTTGCTATTGTTCTATTTCAGAGTTAGATTTGGCAGAGTACTGATTAGCTGCCTTCACTTTGTTCTTATGGAAATTGTAAGTTCTTCAGCAGCAAGCTCTCTTCTGAATTACTGCATCCTGATGACAATGCTGTTCTTCACTTTTTTGCGTAGGAGGGAGAGAAGTGGGAAGATGGCCCTTGCAAGGTGTGTGAGTGCCGAGGGGCTCAGGTAACTTGCTACGAGCCCTCTTGCCCACCATGTCCAGTGGGCACACTGGCCTTAGAGGCGAAGGGACAGTGCTGTCCAGACTGCACATCAGGTGGGTCCATGTCTCCTCTGTTTCTACTGAGATAGTTTTACTGCCAAAAAGCTCAGAGATCCTCTTCCCCACCCCCTTGCTTCTTTTTATTTTTATTTTTAGTTAACCAATGGGTTTGTTTCTTCATAATTTTTCTAACAAATGATGCTAATTAATCTTTGTGTAATTGCCAAACTCAACAGATTATGAGCATGTGACCTTGGGCAAGTCATTGACCCTCTTTAAACCTTAATTTTCTTGTTGATAAAATATGCCTTATGTATCTTGCAAAATTATTGTGAAAATCAAACGTTTGAAGACTTGTAAAGGTAAATCTGTCTTCCATTGTTCAAAATATAAGAATAATTTCTCAACATTTGTTATGGGTGTTCTTTGTTCTTAAGGTGAGCTGTTGAACAGATGGTTCCTTTTGGAGTTCTCAAATGGGTTTTTAAAGTGTAAAGACTCATTAGTTTTTTCCAAAAGATAATTTTGTCTACTTGTTCTGCAATTCTGCTTTCAAATCACCTGGGGTTGAATTAGTTCCAGTTAATAATTGTTGGTAGGCACTGGAGTTGCTCTGGTTGAGTAGTAGTTTGCCTATAAGTTTAGTCTCTCTTGGAGAAGTAGCATTTTCTTCCATTCATATTTCATAATTAATTGTTTTCATTCATGGGCCATAATTTTCATATTGGCAGTTGCTCTTGTTGCACTCAACTTATTTTGGCTAATTGCAGTATTTTTGTGAAGAGTTTATCAAGGAAAAAGCAAAGCAACTTTATGGCTTAATTATGTTACCTACACCAAAGTGGCTCTCTGGGCTTTCCAAAACAAACATTTAGCATATTATTATGCACTATATATATTGAAAATCAGGTCCTTGACAACTTCAAAACCTGAAAAAAGAAGTCCCTTGCTGATAATTACCACTAAATTCAGTGATAACCCCAATTACTGAAAATGAGATTTGAAATTTTGGAGAAAAAGAAGAAAATGGGGTGCATTTTTCTTAGATAAAAAAAACTATTTTTCAACATTGTGGGTTTTATGTCTGAACTGTTTGTACATGTTGAAGCTTAAGAAGAACATCGGAGGTATCATAAATTATTGAATCTGTTTAAATAATACATTATGGAAGTAGTCATTCCTGTTTCTTGAAGTATTCCAGCAGGTAGAGGCTGTTCTTTTAGTATCTTCATGCTGGGGCTATGGGAGACAGTGATGAATTTCAGACAAGGAAAACTTCCTTGCAATCTTGCATTGGAATGTGTTTTTTTTTTTTTTTTTTTTTTTTTGCTATTTAGGAGGCTTTTTCCTAAGTCCCACAGTTTTCTGTTCTTCATGTTCTATGTAATGCTACATACTTTGTAGATTCTTTTCTGAAAGATGTAAGAGAAATAATAGATGGAGTTCACAGAGTTCTCCCCTTCTTTGTCCTTGATTTCAGTTCATTGCCATCCAGATTGTTTGACATGCTCTCAGTCTCCAGACCACTGTGACCTCTGCCAAGATCCTACCAAGTTACTGCAGAATGGATGGTGTGTGCACAGCTGTGGACTGGGTTTTTACCAAGCTGGCAGTCTCTGTTTAGGTATGGCTCCAAGTGGACAACCCAGAGGTGGTGGTGTGTGGGAGGTAGATTCATCAAAGGTTGTGATTCTTAAACTGAGGCTCAGTATTGTCAAGGAGGGGGTCATGCATGCAGCATGTTTTTGAGATGCACAATGTCTAAAAACCTCTAGAAGGTAGTAATGTCATCTATAGGTTACTTGCCCTCTCTACCTGCAGGTCTCTTTTTCTGACATTTTATAGGTATTTTGGTGCTTATTGGAAGACAGATGATGTGGAGGTTGTTAGGTAGTCATAGTTAAATATTTTTATTTTTGAAGACTTTCAAGGATAGTAATATCAGGATACCTGGGCTCATTTCTTAAGGCACTCAATTAATCCGGGATAGAAACTTAGAATTGACATAGACCTTCAAGATCATTTACTGCAACTTTCTAATTTTGCAAATGGGGAATCTGTAGGCCAGAGAAATTAACCAACTTGCTCAATATCAAACAGATAGTTGGTAATAGAGCTTATCTCTTATGGGCTACCAGAGGATCCAGAATGGGTTTATGTGCATTTCTGGATGCTACATCTGAGAAGAACTTACTTGGGAGAGTTGACTTGGTTGATGTCAAATCCTAGTTACTATTCCCCTTATTTCTGACTTATGATGTTAATTATCCATTTAAAAGTGTGTAATTAGCCAGGTGTGGTGGCGCACGCCTGTAGTCCCAGCTACTCAGGAGGCTGAGACGCCTGTAGTCCCAGCTACTCAGGAGGCTGAGGCAAGAGAATCTCTTGAACCCTGGAGGTGGAGGTTGCAGTGAGCTGAGATTGCGCCACTGCACTCCAGCCTGGGTAACATAGTGAGACTCCGTCTCAAAAAAAAAAGAAAAAAAAAGTGTGTAGGTTCATACCTGGCTGTGAATATTTAACCTCTCTCTGCTTCCATATTCTCTTTTTTTTTATTTGAGATGGAGTCTCACTCTGTCACCCAGGCTAGAGTGTGGTGGCATGGTCTTGGCTCACTGCAACTTCCACCTCCCGGGTTCAAGCGATTCTCCTTGCCTCAGCCTCCTGAGTAGCTGAGATTACAGGCATCTGCCACCACACCAGCTAATTTTCATATTTTTAGTAGAGATAGGGTTTTGCCATGTTGGCCAGGCTGGTCTCAAACTCCTGGACTCAAGTGATCCACCCACCTATGCCTCCCAAAGTGCTGGGATTACAGGTGTGAGCCACTGCCACCTGGTATCTTCCACATTCTTATCTATAAAGTGAGAGTAATTCCAGTACCTTCCTCAGAGGGTGGTTATAAGGATCAAGTGTTTTAATACAGGTTAAGTGCCTAGCCTGATGTCTAGGATACAGCGAAGGATTAATAAGAGTTAGCTGCTTTTATTATTTTTGTAATTATTCACTCCTCCATACTTTCTTTCCTAATTCATATAATCTTCAACCTTTTTGAAAGTTACTTATATCTCTTTCATACAGTATTGGAAAAGGGGCAAGAGATCTTCTTGCTAAAAGTTTGAGTGACAAAGATATTGGGGGCTATTGGATAAGAGGAAAAGAACATAGACTCCTGAGCCAAACTGCTTGGTTTCAAATGCCAGCCTCATGTGACCATGGGCAAGTTGTTTAATCTCCCTGAGTCTGTTCCTCATCTGTAAAGTTGGGATTAATAATATCTACCTCCTAGGGTTGTTGTGAGAATTAAATGAATTCATATACGTAAAGCACTTCAAGCAGTGGCTGACATGAACTGTGTGCTATACAGATGATGGCTGTTAAAATTATTTTTCTGCATTTTCTGTTTGGGACCTGGAGCCTCAAGATTGGGCTGTGTAAGCACTGGCATGGGGGTGGTGTCTTTCAGCTAATCAAATGGTTCCTTTCTCTTTCTTCAACATTATCTGGAGTCAGCCTGCCAGCCCCAGTGCTCCACGTGTACCAGTGGGCTGGAGTGCTCATCCTGCCAGCCTCCCCTGCTGATGCGGCACGGGCAGTGTGTGCCTACCTGTGGGGACGGCTTCTACCAAGATCGCCATTCCTGTGCAGGTAATCTCTGGCTGGGCCACTGTTGGGCCAGCTACCAAGACGGCTCCCCAACCCTGACCCCACCAAGTGATCTGGGGACACCAGGAGCTGTAAGCACTTTTTCAAATAAGAGAAGAAACTCTAAACAAGACTTCTGATGGGATGAGGAGAACAGTGTGTTAGAGAAATGATACATGTTGAGATGTTTTAATAACCTTATTAGGTTATTCGGTTCTTATCAATATGGTTTAGTGGACTTATATGCCTACTTTCATTTTATATTTTTAATTGAGATCTAGTTGAAATTCTTAATATCATAATAGTCTCTTGAGGTGGGAGTAGTCATAATATAATTTAATTTGTTTGTTTATACTTGGCCATTTTTTCAATAGAGATTATAAGTTTAAAAAGTAAATGTCTAAATAATTTTTTTAATGCAGAAATGGAAGCTGGGAGTTGTATTAGTCTGTTTTCACACTGCCATATAGAACTACCTGAGACTGGATAATTTATGAAGAAAAGAGGTTTCATTGACTCACAGTTCTGCGTGGCTGGAGAGGCCTCAGGAAACTTACAATCATGGCAGAAGGCAAAGGGGAAGCAAGATACGTCTTACATGGTGTCTGGAGAAAGAGAGAGAGAGAGAGAGAGAGAGAGAGAATGAAGGGGGAAGTGCCACTTTTAAACCATCAGATCTCATGAGAACTCACTCACTATCATGAGAACAGCATGGGGGAAACTGCCCCCATGATCCAATCACCTCCCACCAGGTCCCTCCCTCGACACGTGGGGATTACAATTTGACATTAGATTTGAGTCAGGACACAGAGCCAAATCATATCAGGGTTAATGATGAAAACAAAGACAAGGGACAGAGATATGAGTTTGTCTTCAGGAGAATAGATAATTAGATGTGCCCAGAAACTAAGGCAGGGTGTGTGGTGGCAGGGAAATCTGAAAAGGCAGATAGACCAGGGGAAGGTCTTGGATGTCATGCCAGGGAGATGTGATAGCTATTCTCTGCAGCTAAACATAACGGGGGGTCAGTGATGAGAATCAGAAGGTGAGCCAATCTGAGGGGCAGCTGATATGCTCCTTTCTTTCACACCCTTTGTTAGACTTTCAGTAAAATCATTTGCAGGAAAATTATTGAGGTTAAAAAGGCTAAGTTCATGGTATTAATCAGATGTGCAGGCTAAATGAGCACTCGGGCCATATGCAGGTCCTATGTGGAGGAGGCTGATGGTCGTCTCCATTCCAGGTAATGGTCAGAAGCGGAGCTCATGGGGTTGTGGAAACCATGTTGAAAGGAAACACTAATACTGTTTATGCCACAGAGATATGAGTGTAGCAGGGCCTGTTTTGTGATCAGCCATGTTATAGAATATGGAAGGCAGAATAGCTTCCGAGTTTGGCTTGGAGGCTCTTTGGTGTCTACAAAAATATCCCCTGCATGTCTATATCCTCAGCATCAAGGGCTGCACAAAGTTCTTAGCATTGTTGAACAAGTGTGTGATGAATGAATGAATGAGAATACTACCAGTTGGTGGTCCTTCAAAGACCAGTGTTTCAATAGAAGTCTCAGCCATAAAACAGAAAAGAACCCTTAGTGTTTATAGCTTATCATGTTCTGTTTACCTGTTACTTTAAAACAGGTTCAAAGTGGGAACATACAAATACCTTTATAAGTGTCTAATGGTTGGGCAATTTAGGTAAACTGCTGAAATTTTAATTTGATGAAATTATTGAATGTCTTTACTCCTTTCTTTTATCCCATAAAAGAGATCTCCTGCTAGTGCTCATGACAGATTTGCCTTTAAAAGGCAACTAATTTCCCCTAGGTTTTACTCCTTCCTCTGTACCATCTCCATCCCCTGAAATACACACATACCACATACATATGACTTTTCTGGGGGGAGGGCATTTTCCTTTCTCCCATGCCCATTGTTTTAATTGGTGATGCTAATGCTAGTTTAGGGCATTTTGAAATGGGTAATGTTTCATTTGATTAGTGGTTTACGTAGCTCACTGCTTCACATTCCATCCACATATCTACACACAAATGCCTCTAGTAGAAAGTTGCTGGGAAAATTTGTTCATGCTCCCTCCAGGGAATTACACCAATTTGCTTTAGTTCAGGCTGGTTGCATTTTTATGCATAAAATAAGGAGAAAAAAAAAAACAGAGCAAAAGGAGAGAGAGAGAGTGGATCTTAAAAATTAAAGCCAAAGTTGTGATCAATTTTCATATACTGTCTTGGCACTAAGATTATCTTTCCAGATAAGCTTTCTCAGCTTTGGAATTTTTTGCAATATTCATGCTTGTACCACTTTTGGTGAGTTTTCACCACTGACCTTGGAAGTCAGTCACTCAGCTGGTGCTCTTCCAATACGTGCTAAACTTTTCAAAAAGAAGCCTGCCATTTTATGGTAACAACAGGTTTTTCTGGATTGATTCCTCTTGGCAGGGTCATTTATGTGATGATTGGGATAAGTTGCCACTTTATTGGCCCATTAAAACCCAAAGAAACTGAGTGCTGTGCTGAGAAAACTAATTACCAGAAATCACCTGATTAATATTCATGTTCACTATGTTGAATAAAGGGCAGAGTTGAAAAAAAGTAGCAGTTAAATATGGCTCTTCAACAAAAGAGTACAAGCAGGTAAACCAGAGGGAGTAAAGGAAAACACTTAGTCCTGCCTGAGAATCTTACCCATAGGGGCCCTTATCATTTTCTCTTGAGTTTAGGGGTATATGCACAAACACAAACATGCATATAAACACATGTGCATATATTAATACTATTGTTACATATTTTGCATGATTAAACTGAATAATGTTGTAATTATAGGCCACATGATGCACTCCATACCAGTCCCTGCTTCATTTCCCCTGCCTTTACAACTCCAGAGTTTGATGCTTTGACCACTGTACATTAAGGCTTAGCACTAGCCTGTTTTTATATGAACCTAAACCGGAGACAGATGTAGGTTGCCTTTTTTCACAGCAGGTAGGGCCATAGAGTGATCACCTTGTTAGTACCCAAAGCTCACATTTTAGTTCTGGCACTCAGACTTCTGCTTTAACCCCTATGTGTCCTTTGCCAACACCTGGATCTGATTAACATCCCCTCTTGCCCATCCTACCCCACTCTTCTTAACTCTGCAGTCCTAGCACTGGGCTTGTACTTTGGTTCCTGCCGCTTGCCCTGCTCTCACCCATTTCCAGGAATTAATAGCCCACTGCTTAATTACCTGGAGACTGATGGCCAGGCTTTATCCATGTATGGATGCTCCTTGCTCCCCCTCCCCACCTTCCCCACCACAATACTTGACCTTGCACTCTTCCTGCCTGGCTCTTTGGTATCACTTGCCTTGGATTTACTCTATTCCCTCACCAGAACAGTGGTTCCATTGAGTCATCTTAAAAACTCAGGTATTAAATCTAAACTGGATCCAGGTGGAACTCGCCAGGTCCTGAGAACATTCTTTCTTGCTTGTCTTGCCCCTCTGTTCAATCAGCCTCTGTTCCACTCTGGTGGGACCACTGAACTGTGCACACAAATCTTAGATACGAGAGTCCATAAAAAAAAAAGCTAAAACAACCAACAACACGCACCATGTAAGATTATGTTAAAATGAGTAATTTTAATGTAAGGTTAAAATTATAAGGTTACAACTCATAAGGTTGTAATCTTTGAAAAGAGAAAGAGTACGATTTAGCCCATTTTTATACGTGTATCAATGTTTTGTTTGTCTACTTAAAACTTATTTTATTCACAAAGGCCTGAGGATAGAGCCATGTGTACTGCAGGGCAAATGCTGCCTTCATTCTGCAGGCGCAGATGTTATGGGGAGCCTGGCCCCAGTGGTTAAGAGCTTGGACCCTGGAGCTAAACCACCTGGACCACCTGGTTTCTTTTTTTCTTTCTTTCTTTCTTTCTTTCTTTTTTTTTTTTTTTTTGAGAGGGAGTCTCGCTTTGTCATCCAGGCTGGAGTACAGTGGCACAATCTCGGCTCACTGCAACCTCTGCCTCCTGGGTTCAAGCGATTCTCCTGCTTCCTGAGCAGCTGGGATTACAGGTGCTCACCACCATGCCTGGCTAATTTTTGTATTTTAGTAGAAACTGGGTTTCACCATATTAGCCAGGCTGGTGTCGAACTCCTGACCTCAAGTGATCTGCCCGCCTTGGCCTCCCAAAGTGCTGGGATTACAGGGGTGAGCCACCACACCTGGCCTCATTTTTTTGTTCGTTTGTTTGAATTGGTTCATGGTTTCTGTTATTTATTGCCTTTTTTTTTTTTTTAAGACAGAGTTTTGCTCTTGTCACGATCTTGGCTCCTGGATTCGAGTGATTCTCCTGCCTCAGCCTTCCAAGTAACTAGCATTACAGATATTTGCCACCATGCCCAGCTAATTTTGTATTTTTAATAGAGACAGGGTTTCACCATGTTGGCCACGCTAGTCTCAAACTCCTGACCTCAGGTGATCCGCCCGCCTTGGCCTCCCAAAGTGCTGGGATTACAGGCGTGAGCCACTGCGCCCGGCCTAAACCACCTGGTTTCTAATCTTGCCTCTGTCACTTACCTATTCTTTAACTCCACGCTTCAATTGCCTTATGGGTAAAACAGGGACATAATATCTGCCACATTGCACTGCTATGAAGATTGAATGAGTGAATTCACATATTCCATTTAGGGCAGCAGTCCCCAACCTTTTTGGCACGAGGTACTGGTTTCATGGAAGACAATTTTTCCATGGACCAGGGAGCTGGGGGTGGCTTCGGGATGAAACTGTTCCAGCTCAGATCATCAGGCATTAGTTAGATTCTCATAAGCAGCTGCAACCTAGATCCCTCACATAGGCAGTTCACAATAGGGTTTGCACTCACTCCTATGAGGCAGAGCTTGGTGACAATGCTGCCTCACCCACTGCTTGCCTCCTGTTGTGTGGCCCAGTTTCTAACAGGCCACAGACTGAAACTGATCTGTGCCTGGGGGTTGGGGACCCCTGGTTTAGGAGATGGTACCTGGTGTCTAGAAAGCCCTTCATATAAGTTTAGAGACTTGGGTTCTGCTTTCCATTGTCCTTCTTCCTTGTTCCTTTTATTTCATTTCCCCTTTCATTCTTTTTTGACCATTGTTCTAGGTCCTGAGTACATGAAGTGTATAAAGTAAGTAAGATTCAGTCTTTGCCTATAGTGAGCTCACAGTCAAGGCAGGTTAGTTGTTGCTTATAGAGATGTAAAATAAGACAAAACAAACAAAAACAAAATCCAAAAGCCTTTGAAGTTTATTCTATATCTGAGTGCTGTATGGTCTCAGATTTTGAGACGTAAAGAATCAAACAACTGAACATTTTACAGGATTATAAGGGATAGGATTATTTTGAATGGCACCTCTACCACTTGCTGCAAGAGGGCTTTGGCAAACCATTTAACCTCTCTGAACTTCAATTTTTTCAACTGCAAAATGGGGACGATATTATCTACTTTAAACCATTATTATGAAGGTTAGAAAAGCTGTTTGAAATGTATAAATACATTATGCCTGGCCTTAGTATGTGGACCGTAAAAGGCAGCTATTGATATTATTGAAACCATTCCTTTATTTTTCAACCTATAGAGATAAAAACCAAATAGCTTACATTAAGTAACAAAGAGCTTTCTGCCATTAATGTCTCATCTAAATAAAATCTGCTTTTATATGTTATGGAGAAGTAAATATATAGAGAACAGTATACTGTATTCTTTATAGCAAATTAAAATCCATTTTTCTTTTAAAAAGGAAAGAAAATTTTAAGTGCTCAGATTAAACAATGAGAATCTATGATTATTTGTTTCTTAGCCAATATTGTGACATATTTAGAGGAAAAGTTTATAATAAAAAAACCTATAAAATTTACATCTAGGATGTTGACCTAGTTGAGATTTAAAAGCTGTGGCCTGAGCAGAGGACCTTCTGAAGTTAATTATTTGTTGGAACGATGGTTGACTGGAGCAGCCAGTCATTTGCAGAAATGAAGCACTGACCTTGCAAAGCCAGGTCCAAAGCAGCAGGGATTTAATGGGTCTTGGTGTTGTGTTCCAACACATGACTTATCCCAGCCTGGCTGTGCCCTGGGTGGACCTCTTGACAATGGCACCTATGAAACTACTGTTGTGAAATCCAGGAGCCCTCCTCGCAAGACAGGGGCCCCCCTTTCTCTGTTGGGATAGTCATGGCCAAGCTGGTGTCACCTCCATGGCCCTTGCAACATACCCCAGGATTGGAGGGTTAGTCTCAGTTTCATTGCTGGGTCACATACTCAGTTTAGGGGCCCTGCATGTTTCTACCACTGCCTTCACTCATTTTGTTCTACTCTTTAAATCCTATGCATTGTTCAGAACTTCTTTGGCATTCTACAGCAATTATGGTCCCTTACTAAATTGCTGACTGTCTCATAAAGGTGACTTATTGCTTCAAGTGGTATCTCCTGTCTCTTCGATTCTGTTCATGCATAAATATTTGTGGAGCCTCTTCTATGTACCACGCCCTGTCCCAGACACCAGAGATACAGAGTGAAGCAGACAGAAAACTTCCCTCTAGGTAAGGAACTTAACTTCCTCAATGGGAGGAGAGTGCCTCTAAACAAATAAACAAGATAATATTAAACACTTAGATAGTTATCATTATATGAAATTATTATTATCAGTGCTATAAAGATACCTTACAGGGGAATATGATAGGAAATGATCAGTCATTGGGGCAGGGACATGCCGTATACTTCTGAATTTCACATGGTGCTAAGTATATCTGTGGCCCTCTGGAATAATTTTTGATAGAAAAAATGTGATAAACCATTGCATAGAGAGCAATGAACAGAAATGTACAGGCATGACTAAACTTTGGCTTACAGATGACCTATCTTCCATTTGGCTTCCACTATTTGCTCCTTGTCAGCAATTTCTGGCTAGTGGTGGCCTCAGGATAATTACAGACTCTCTATTTTTCTCACCCCTCTTTTTCTTCTCTTTTCCTCATGTTTAACATAGTTGTGGGCTTTATCAGAGTTGGGAAGGTGACTTATAAAATAAACTGTCTTCAAAACTTGGGTCGTGTCCATGGAGTATTTCAGGCCATGCAGAAGGGAAGACAATAGGATTGCCTTCCTAGAATGTAAGTTTTTTTGAGTAAACAAGACCCAATGAGGCAGGTGACAACAGTGTTCCAAGGCCCCTCTCTCTTTGGATATTATATTCATATGCAGAATAAATGGAGAGAAGAGGGGAAAACAGCTGGTGGTGTTGTGTCTGGGACCTTTGCTTTGGCAGGAAGCTGGCTGTGTTTGGCATTTGTCTTTGCCACTTCTAGACCCTTGCTGTGTATGCCAGAAGACAAATGACAGAACAGAAGTATCACATACCGGCAGAGAAAGCCTGCCACAGATGCCACAGAGTTTATCTTTCAGACAGATCCCATTCTTCCCGACAAATCTGAATCCCAAAGTATTTCAGCTATGGATTACAAACTAGTGACAAGTCTTCTGGCTTTCTGCCCAGTTTGGAAGGTTCTCAGTTACTTTAGCTAGACTGTATGGCATACGTTCTTTCTCTTCTCCATTCCCCACCCAAGCACTGTCCCTGTTCTGCCCTCCCCTGCTTCTATGCTGCCCACAGAGCTAACAGCACCTCCCTGTTGTTGCTGCTGAGATCTGAGCAGCTGTGTTAGTGCAGCCAGGAGGTCTGAAAACTCTCCCCATCAAAAGGTTGTTTTGGTTTGTGGTCCCGCCTTTGGCTCTTCAGTTTCAGTAGACATCACTGGAGTAGACAATAGGCATTTAATTAACAGCGGCCACTGGGTGTAGGACTGGGGAGGGAACACAGGGAGTCCTAGCAGCTGTGGATTTTCAGTGGTCACAGAGGATGAGTAGAAGCTGAGAAGCTGGTGGTCTTGAAAACCCTTGGATTATACCTATGTTGTCGATTTAGGAATATAGGTAGAGGGGCAGGAAATAGAAGAGATAACTTTACCAGATACTCCTGATGAGTTGAATGTCTTGCTTTGTCCTCTGACTTATGAAGCAATGAAAAGTCCATGTGGACCTGCCAAAGCCTTCATTGGCTGGGAAGTAATTTCCTTTGGTTCAAGTTCTGTGTCTACCAAAGACCCTGCTAAAAATTCAAATATATTACTCAAGACGGGTAAATCATTCAGCTGTATCACAATCATGGTTAATAGGTTAACAAGTTATTTACCTAGCATGTACCTTAGGGAAAAGAACTATAGCTTTCCTCCCTCCACCATTAGGAAAATTACTAAAATTCCCCCCAAATGCCAAATGAATTTATGTTTATTCCAAAAAAAAAAATTAAAGTCAATAAAATATAAGGTATAATAAAAAGTCAGCTAAAATTTCTAACTCAAACTCCCCTAAATCACTACTGTTAGTATTTTGGTGTATGTCTTCCTAATTTATAAAGATATCTTTTTGTGTGTCTATACACATACACTTTTTTTTTCAAAACTAAAATCATACTCTATTTACAGTTTTATTGCTTGCTTGATTTATGTTATTACTTATCCTTCTACAACATCTTTTTAAACCTGTTGTATAATTTTCCATCTCTGGCTATGCAATCATTCATTTAGCCAATCCTCTATGGTTTGATATTTGTTCCTAATTTTTTTAATTATATGTAACCATGATGTAAACATTTTTAGTAGAAATTGTGGTAAATATTTTTGAATCAATTTTTAGACATGTGACTACCGGGTCCAAGGGTTTATGTACAGTTTTTAAGCTTTTTGACACAGAGTAACATATTATACTCTTTTAAGAAAGTTGTACTAATTTGTACTCCTGCCAGAAATGTATAAGGGTGCCTACTTGCCAGCACTCTTGTCAACACTAGGTATTACAAGCCTTCTTAAATTGTCAATTTGATTGATGTAAAAGGAAATCTTGTTTAATTTTTTTCTTTTACCTATTTTTGGGATTCTTATGAAGCATGTGGAGTTAATCATGCTTGTCAGTTGATGGCCCATTTTCATCATTGGTCTGGGCCAAGCTATTCTCTTGCTTATTTGTCTGCCCATCCATCTGCCTGTCTATTCGTTTTGTTATCATGCCCTATTCCCATTCCCCTTCTTCCCAGCTCCCCTTTTAAATAACTATACTAATGTGATTTAGTGTGTACTTTTTGTATGTATATTCTCTTATTGTTTTGTATGCCTGGGTAGATATTTCCTTCTTTTTTTTTTTTTTTTAGATGGAGTCTCACTCTGTCACCCAGGCTGTAGTACAGTGGCGCAATCTTGGCTCACTGTAACCTCCGCCTGCCCAGGTTCGAACGATTCTCCTGCCTCAGCCTTCTGAGTAGCTGGGACTACAGGGGTGTGCCACCACACCTGGCTAATTTTATTTTTTTGTATTTTTAGTAGAGACAGGATTTCACTATGTTGGCCAGACTGGTCTTGAACTCGTGACTTCGAGTGATCCACCCGCGTCGGCCTCCCAAACTGCTGGGATTACAGGCACAAGCCACCAAACTCAGCCAGATATTTCCTTCTTTCTTGACTTTTTTTTTTCTCACTAAGCAGTGTTTCTAGGATGCATACATGTTATTAGGTGGTGCAAAAGTAATTGCAGTTTAAAAATATAATGTGCATGTCTCATCCAGTGCATCTAGTTGCTGCTCTCCTGTTTGGTTTGCATATCTCCAGCTTTTGATGATGCTGAAGATTTTTTTTACGTGTTTGTACTTTTTTCTATTATGAAGTTCCTCAAGCACTTACGAGTTTTCAGAATATGTGGAGACCAGACATTCCCATTTCAGGTGTAAAGCCTTCAATTGGCAAAGGGAGGCAGTAGCAGGCAGAGGCCCAGTCTGGGAAGGGACAGAAGATTGGAGTAAAAGGATCAAAAATGGTGATGGCTCAGATCTCTTTGGAACTTCTTTTAAATTAGCCTGGAGTTTTAGCGTCTCAGGCGACCAGCCTTGGCCTCTTGTGGGGCTGTGACTGGGGAGGAGGAAGTGGTCTTTCAGGAATCGGAGCCTCACCAAGGTATTTCCAATCACTTTCAAAGAGCTTTTGCTGTTGTTTTGTAGAGGTTGCAAGGAAAGAACTGCTAAGTGTGAAGCCCCTGGGCGAGGCTGGAGCCCATTCGTATAGCTGCTGGCCGAATCCCTGCAGGCTGTAATTCTTCCCTTCCCTTCCTTTCTAAGTGAGCCAACCTTTCCTGTAGTCTTTTCCATCCTTCCCCCTTCTGTCTTGTGTTGCACTTTAATTTGCTCCCTTTAAAATTACTTTGATTTTGACAGCAGTTGAGACAAACTGCAGCTCTCCCCATGCCATTCATGTGATCACACACAAAATTCTCTGCTTTTCCAAACTTGCCATCTCTCCATGTCCTCGTGAACTAGGTACAACAAATATTATTATTTCCACTTTACAAATTAGGAAACCAAGGAACAGTGAAGTTGAGTTCAAGACAGAAAAAATTTTTCATTCAACAAGAGCTTCTTATTGAAAATTTACCCACTGTCTCCTGATAATACTTCAAAACTTGGCGAGTACTACCTAGTCATTTGTGAGATGAGAATGAAAGCTGGCAGTTGCCACAAACTGGATAATAACAGAATGAAGGAATTTGATTTGCGTATATCACACCTGCTTGTGCCTGAAGTTAGGGCTTTTTCTGTGCAGTTGTGAGTAAAAACATCTTGGCAGTTTGAAAATATGAACTGCAGCCTCACTGATGAATCTCAGAGGAACTACAGATCAATTGTGCTAATTCTCTGGAAACTTACTCCAAACGGCCACAGAAAAGAGGAAATGGGTGTCTGTGTCCACTGCTCTGGGTCTGGGAAGGCTTTGTGGAAAATAAGGTGCTTACACGAAGTGCTTTTAATGTTTCCCTGGAAAAGGGCTGCATTTTATTCTTAGAGAGACATAGCTTAAAACATTTTAAAAGCAATCTTCTATTTCAAAAGTATCAAATACAAAAAGATGTGTGTTATTTTTAGAGTAGGGTTTTAGTAAAGAATTGCCAAAAGAAAAGTAATTTGTTCCTTTTCATTTTCGAAATGAGTTGCTCAAGAAGCCAACACATGTCTGGTTATGCTCCAGAAAAGTCAGGGACCTTACCAAATAAATTATCTGTTACATGCGAGATAAAAAGATAGCTTTCTCTTATTCACCCTCTTTTAACATTTATTGCCACAATGTTCACAATATATAATTTAAACCTGTGTGATCTGAAATGTATCACTAAGAGAAATTATGGTGAAAAGTCAGGGAGTGACCTCTTATTTTTTATAATAACCCAAATATAATAAAAGCCATATGTGAGAGATAAGCTGTGGTAGCGTATGTTCAGTGTTAGAAATTAGAAATCAATTGCAAACACAGTGGGATTTTTGCTAAATCAGTAGATTATAGCTGTTCTTGCCACTCAGGGGAAAATGGGTAACTATATGGGAAGATGGGTTTGTTAATTTGTTCCTCTCTCTCTCTCTCTCTCTTTATGTATATATATAACTATTCCTCTTTATATATATATTTTAAGGTATACGACATGATATTATAAGGTATGTGTATATATATTTAAGGTATATAACGTATTATAAGGTGCATATATATATACCTTATATAAAATATAAAATATAAGGTACAGATATATACTTAGCCTTATAAAATATAAGGTGTATAAACATAAATATATATTATTAAATATATAAGGTACATATTTAAGGTATACAATGTGATATTATAAGATGTATATATATATGCACATACACCTTTTTATAGTGATGTGTATATAAATATAAATACACACACCTTATAATATCATGTTGTATACCTTAAATATACACAATACAATTTATTTTAAAGAAACCACAGTGGAAGTATATCATTATAAGAGATGAAAGCTCAGCATATTCCTATGTTGAAATAAAAATTCCTTCTGCTGTTGTGTCTGGCCATGGAACATGTCTTTTGTGTAATATATAAAAAAACAGCAGGACCACTGTCATTGTTTGGTACTCTATATAGATGCAGCATCAGTATTTATCATCATAAGCAGATTTGGACTTCAGAATTTATTAAGTATGTATTACAGCTTCAAGTTTCTCTTAAGTTATATCTTAAGACTATGACCTAGTGGTGAGTTGTTTCCACGTAGAAGGTAACTGAAAGGATAAATTCCCCATAACCAATTTTAAAAATCTGCTGTGCATTCATTTAGCCTACATTTAATGAGTACTGACTAGGTGCCAGGCATCAGTCTGGATACTGGGGGTTTGCAATGACTAAAACATGGTCCCCATTTGGGAGGGTATTGAATTTCATTGAAGACTGAATTCCACTGAGATTGATTCATAACTGAGTAAGTTAGTACAGTAGGATAAATATGATAAGAGAGGCATATGCAACATGCTGCAGGAACGTAGAGAAAGGTTATCAGACAAGTTTAGCAAAGCTTCACAGAAGTAGTGACAACTTAGGAAATATAAACAGGAAATTATATATAAACAGGATTTTAGGGGCTAAGGAAGGAGCCAGCGACGTTGTGGGCTGGGCGAATCCTGTGTGGGGCATCAGAACTCATAGATGGGCACATGGCACATGTAGGGTGCCCTGCTTCATAGAATTGGTGTGCAAGGGGAGATAGTGGAAGATGGAGCAGGAAAGTTAAGGAGAGCTCAGTTTGTGGGGGGCCTGAATGCCATCCCTAAGTCTGTTGATTGAGGTCATCCTGCTCATTCTTTGGTCCCTGTCCTGATTGGTAACACCGAGGGTGTAGTAAAAATATCTAACAAGCTGTATGGCACAGATGCACATCAGAGAGGAGGGGGACCCCAGACCTTCTCCTGTGTCAGACCTTTTGTTTGTGGAGCATGGTGTCGGGTGGAGATTCCGGGGATGAAGCTCGGGGTGACAGCCATTTATCAACCAGTTTGAAAGTATTTTACTATTTTAACAACCAGTATAAATGCATGTCTGCGCTGCTATTCAGCCAGTCACTGAAGAGAGCTAGGGAGCTGTGCTTTAATTTCTTATCTCCTCTGTACCTCTGGACAAAGATGATTTCATCCCCTACAGATGTCTTGAGTTACTTTCTTTTCTCCCCACTGCCAGAATGAACTCTCTAAAAAGCAGAAGTGATCATTCCACTGCCCTGATTAAAACTTTCCATGGCATGAAGTCCAAGGTCCGTACTCTGGCCCATCTGAAGTTGGAAGTCTGACCCCTGTTGTCTTTTCAGCCTCACTTTCCATTCATCATTTCCTTGGCACTTATGCCCCAGTGCAGTTTGCACAATGTCACCAGTGCACCTAGGCAACAGAGTGTTCTAAGTGTTCCTGCAGCAGACCTCAGATAACCTGTGGCTTACCTGTGGCCAGCTGAGAACGTGCCTTACATGTGTCTTTGTGTGCTTCTGTTGAATGTTGATATATCAGCTTGGCATAACTTTTTAGAAATGAGAGTGGATTTTTTGTTTGTTTGTTTTGGTAATGACTTTAGATCAACTCCAGAGTGAGTGAGGCAAAGGCATGAACAGTCGTTGACTCTTCAGATGATGACTACAGTCAGTAATGAAAGGGTGGTAGAATACATGAATGTCAGGCAGATTTCATGCATGTTAAGGGTAGAATTTGTTACTGAGATCTTTGCATCCACATCTTTAACTATAATTTAGTACCAAGTAAATTATAACTAAAACTTATCCAAAGCTTAAGGGTAAGTTTATCCTTAAACTTATCCTGCATATGGACAGTATTCTCATGTTCTACATTTATAAAATATAAATAAGGAGTTAAATATAAATGAAGTCACTTGAGAGACATTTGTAAAGCACAAGCAGTGTGCCTTGTACAGAGTTAACAAAATAGAAATGGGCCCTGCCCTCATGGAGCTTACGGTCTCACAAGGGAACCAGATGATAAATAAGGAAACTTTCCTTTGTCTTTGCTTCCCACCCCACTAGTCCAAGTCCCCTCTCACCTGGGTCATGCAGTAGACTCTGCGCTGGTCTCCTGCTTGCTAGCAGGTCCTTAAACCCTCTCTACATGGCAGCCAGAGAGTGGTTTGAAACATGTCAATCAGATCTTGTGTCTGTCTTGCATGAGCTCATTTATGACTTCACATGGTAATTAGGATAAAAATCCTAATTTCTTTCCTTGGTCTCCAAGGTCAAATTTGACCAGGCCTCTGCCTATGGCTGCAGCCATGATTCATGCCATGGCCCCCCACTGTGCCTCACCAACTCCAGCCACAGGGGCAGCCCTCGGTTTCCCCAAATACACGTACCCCTTCCTTCCTCTAGAGCTGCTCGTGATGGTCCAACTCCCTGTGACTGGCTGCCTCTCATCCTTTTGATCTATAGTTAGTCCCCACCACCCCCACCACTGTTACTCTTTATTGCAGAGCCCTTTTTAGCACTTATTGCAATTCGTAATCATCCCTACCTTTTTTGGGGAGAAAAAGTGTCTGAAATTAGGACTTGCTTGTGCAATTTAGAACTGAGAAGAGAGAATTGGATCTTGAGGTTTGCAAGGCAGATATCCTTCCTTCTGCCTCCAAAGGGATGCCTACTTGAATTACTAAGGTAGGGTTACCAAGTTGCTTGCAAGCAGCAAGGCATTCATTCTACCTACCAATTTTGGTCAGAATCAATGCCTCTGCAAACTAGCTGGTGCTCCACTGTGAAAGAAACCTTTTAAGAATTAGGATGTATTAACAAAAGCATAGGTAGGGGTTAGCCATACAGCTAGCCAAATTCGAAAAAATTCAGTTATTCAGAATAGGTCATTCTGCAAAAGTGCCAAAGTGAAGAGTGAGCTTGAAGAGTAAAAAAAAAAAAAAAAGCAAATGCTGAAGAGGAGAATATTTTAAAATCTTAAAGGAGCAAGTTATAGTAAGAAATTCAAGGTATAAGAGAAAAGCAAGCTTTGTGAGTTCTTAAGACACATGTGTAGGACAGATAATACTGGGGGGAAAGAGATAAAAAGGCAAAGAACGATAGATGTCAAGTAGGACTGGGTCCTCAGAAGGTTGAATCTGGGACTAGAGTCCAAGGAATCCCTCCTCAGCTGATTCTGATGGTGCTGCAGGTGGGAGGTGGTGATCCTGTGGACACTCTGTGGTGTGAGTACAAAAGGCAAGGGGGTGGAGGACCATCTGATTTCATTAAGCAGTCCTTCTTTCTCTAGAAAGTTATGATTTCCTTCTCTGTAAATCCCATTTCTCAAAAGCGTCTGATCTCCTCTTCTGAATCTCTTAGTGATTCTTTACTGAAGTTGTACTCCTGGCCCACAGAAATGGTTTTTTTTTTTTTTAATTATACTTTAAGTTTTAGGGTACATGTGCACAATGTGCAGGTTAGTTACATATGTATACATGTGCCATGCTGGTGCGCTGCACCCACTAACTCGTCATCTAGCATTAGGTATATCTCCCAATGCTATCCCTCCCCCCTCCTCCCACCCCACAACAGTCACCAGAGTGTGATGTTCCCCTTCCTGTGTCCATGTGTTCTCATTGTTCAATTCCCACCTATGAGTGAGAATATGCAGTGTTTGGTTTTTTGTTCTTGAGATAGTTTACTGAGAATGATGATTTCCAATTTCATCCATGTCCCTACAAAGGACATGAACTCATCATTTTTTATGGCTGCATAGTATTCCATGGTGTATATGTGCCACATTTTCTTAATCCAGTCTATCATTGTTGGACATTTGTGTTGGTTCCAAGTCTTTGCTATTATGAATAATGCCGCAATAAACATACGTGTGCATGTGTCTTTATAGCAGCATGATTTATAGTCCTTTGGGTATATAGCCAGTAATGGGATGGCTGGGTCAAATGGTATTTCTAGTTCTAGATCCCTGAGGAATCGCCACACTGACTTCCACAATGGTTGAACTAGTTTACAGTCCCACCAACAGTGTAAAAGTGTTCCTATTTCTCCACATCCTCTCCAGCACCTGTTGTTTCCTGACTTTTTAATGATTGCCATTCTAACTGGTGTGAGATGGTATCTCATTGTGGTTTTGATTTGCATTTCTCTGATGGCCAGTGATGGTGAGCATTTTTTCATGTGTCTGTTGGCTGCATAAATGTCTTCTTTTGAGAAGTATCTGTTCATGTCCTTCACCCACTTTTTGATGGGGTTGTTTGTTTTTTTTTCTTGTAAATTTGTTTGAGTTCATTGTACATTCTGGATATTAGTCCTTTGTCAGATGAGTAGGCTGCAAAAATTTTCTCCCATTTTGTAGGTTGCCTGTTCACTCTGATGGTAGTTTCTTTTGCTGTGCAGAAGCTCTTTAGTTTAATGAGATCCCATTTGTCAATTTTGCCTTTTGTTGCCATTGCTTTTGGTGTTTTCGACATGAAGTCCTTGCCCATGCCTATGTCCTGAATGGTAATGCCTAGGTTTTCTTCTAGGGTTTTTATGGTTTTAGGACTAACGTGTAAGTCTTTAATCCATCTTGAATTGATTTTTGTATAAGGTGTAAGGAAGGGATCCAGTTTCAGCTTTCTGCATATGGCTAGCCAGTTTTCCCAGCACCATTTATTAAATAGGGAATCCTTTCCCCATTGCTTGTTTTTCTCAGGTTTGCCAAAGATCAGATAGTTGTAGATATGCGGCGTTATTTCTGAAGGCTCTGTTCTGTTCCATTGATCTATATCTCTGTTTTGGTACCAGTACCATGCTGTTTTGGTTACTGTAGCCTTGTAGTATAGTTTGAAGTCAGGTAGTGTGATGCCTCCAGCTTTGTTCTTTTGGCTGAGGATTGACTTGGTGATGCAGGCTCTTTTTTGGTTCCATACGAACTTTAAAGTAGTTTTTTCCAATTCTGTGAAGAAAGTCATTGGTAGTTTGATGGGGATGGCATTGAATCTGTAAATTACCTTGGGCAGTATGGCCATTTTCACGATATTGATTCTTCCTACCCATGAGCATGGAATGTTCTTCCATTTGTTTGTATCCTCTTTGACTTCCTTGAGCAGTGGTTTGTAGTTCTTGAAGAGGTCCTTCACGTCCCTTGTAAGTTGGATTCCTAGGTATTTTATTCTCTTTGAAGCAATTGTGAATGGGAGTTCACCCATTATTTGGCTCTCTGTTTGTCTGTTGTTGGTGTATAAGAATGCTTGTGATTTTTGTACATTGATTTTGTATCCTGAGACTTTGCTGAAGTTGCTTATCAGCTTACGGAGATTTTGGGCTGAGACAATGGGGTTTTCTAGATATACAATCATGTCATCTGCAAACAGGGACAATTTGACTTCCTCTTTTCCTAATTGAATACACTTTATTTCCTTCTCCTGCCTAATTGCCCTGGCCAGAACTTCCAACACTATGTTGAATAGGAGTGGTGAGAGAGGGCATCCCTGTCTTGTGCCAGTTTTCAAAGGGAATGCTTCCAGTTTTTGCACATTCAGTATGATATTGGCTGTGGGTTTGTCATAGATAGCTCTTATTATTTTGAAATATGTCCCATCAATACCTAATTTATTGAGAGTTTTTAGCATGAAGTGTTGTTGAATTTTGTCAAAGGCCTTTTCTGCATCTATTGAGATAATCGTGTGGTTTTTGTTTTTGGTTCTGTTTATATGCTGGATTACATTTATTGATTTGTGTATATTGAACCAGCCTTGCATCCCAGGGATGAAGCCCACTTGATCATGGTGGATAACCTTTTTGATGTGCTGCTGGATTCCGTTTGCCAGTATTTTATTGAGTATTTTTGCATCAATGTTCATCAAGGATATTGGTCTAAAATTCTCTTTTTTGGTTGTGTCTCTTCCCGGCTTTGGTATCAGGATGATGCTGGCCTCATAAAATGAGTTAGGGAGGATTCCCTCTTTTTCTATTGATTGGAATAGTTTCAGAAGGAATGGTACCAGTTCCTCCTTGTACCTCTGGTAGAATTCGGCTGTGAATCCATCTGGTCCTGGACTCTTTTTGTTTGGTAAGCTATTTATTATTGCCACAATTTCAGCTCCTGTTATTGATCTATTCAGAGATTCAACTTCTTCCTGGTTTAGTCTTGGGAGAGTGTATGTGTTGAGGAATTTATCCATTTCTTCTAGATTTTCTAGTTTATTTGTGTAGAGGTGTTTGTAGTATTCTCTGATGGTAGTTTGTATTTCTGTGGGATAGGTGGTGATATCCCCTTTATCATTTTTTATTGCGTCTATTTGATTCTTCTCTCTTTTTTTCTTTATTAGAAAAAAAAGTGGTCTATCAATTTTGTTGATCCTTTCAAAAAACCAGCTCCTGGATTCATTAATTTTTTGAAGGGTTTTTTTGTCTCTATTTCCTTCAGTTCTGCTCTGATTTTAGTTATTTCTTGCCTTCTGCTAGCTTTTGAATGTGTTTGCACTTGCTTTTCTAGTTCTTTTAATTGTGATGTCAGGGTGTCAATTTTGGATCTTTCCTGCTTTCTCTTGTAGGCATTTAGTGTTGTAAATTTCCCTCTACACACTGCTTTGAATGTGTCCCAGAGATTCTGGTATGTTGTGTCTTTGTTCTCATTGGTTTCAAAGAACATTTTTATTTCTGCCTTCATTTTGTTATGTACCCAGTAGTCATTCAGGAGCAGGTTGTTCAGTTTCCATGTAGTTGAGTGGTTTTGAGTGAGATTCTTAATCCTGAGTTCTGGTTTGATAGCACTGTGGTCTGAGAGATAGTTTGTTATAATTTCTGTTCTTTTACATTTGCTGAGGAGAGCTTTACTTCCAAGTATGTGGTCAATTTTGGAATAGGTGTGGTGTGGTGCTGAAAGGAATGTATATTCTGTTGATTTGGGGTGGATAGTTCTGTAGATGTCTATTAGGTCTGCTTGGTGCAGAGCTGAGTTCAATTCCTGGGTATCCTTGTTGACTTTCTGTCTCGTTGATCTGTCTAATGTTGACAGTGGGGTGTTAAAGTCTCCCATTATTAATGTGTGGGAGTCTAAGTCTCTTTGTAGGTCACTCAGGACTTGCTTTATGAATCTGGGTGCTCCTGTATTGGGTGCATATATATTTAGGATAGTTAGCTCTTCCTGTTGAATTGATCCCTTTACCATTATGTAATGGCCTTCTTTGTCTCTTTTGATCTTTGTTGGTTTAAAGTCTGTTTTGTCAGAGACTAGGATTGCAACCCCTGCCTTTTTTTGTTTTCCATTTGCTTAGTAGATCTTCCTCCATCCTTTTATATTGAGCCTATGTGTGTCTCTGCATGTGAGATGGGTTTCCTGAATATAGCACACTGATGGGTCCTGACTCTTTATCCAATTTTCCAATCTGTGTCTTTTAATTGGAGCATTTAGTCCATTTACATTTAAAGTTAATATTGTTATGTGTGAATTTGATCCTGTCATTATGATGTTAGCTGCTTATTTTGCTCATTAGTTGATGCAGTTTCCTCTTAGTCTCGATGGTCTTTACATTTTGGCATGATTTTGCAGTGGCTGGTACCGGTTGTTCCTTTCCATGTTTAGCGCTTCCTTCAGGAGCTCTTTTAGGGTAGGCCTGGTGGTGACAAAATCTCTCAGCATTTGCTTGTCTCTAAAGGATTTTATTTCTTCTTCACTTATGAAGGTTAGTTCGGCTAGATATGAAATTCTGGGTTGAAAATTCTTTTCTTTAAGAATGTTGAATATTGGCCCCCACTCTCTTCTGGCTTGTAGAGTTTCTGCCAAGAGATCAGCTGTTAGTCTGATGGGCCTCCCTTTGAGGGTAACCCGACCTTTCTCTCTGGCTGCCCTTAACATTTTTTCCTTCATTTCAACTTTGGTGTATCTGACAATTATGCGTCTTGGAGTTGCTCTTCTCGAGGAGTATCTTTGTGGCGTTCTCTGTATTTCCTGAATCTGAATGTTGGCGTGCCTTGCTAGATTGGGGAAGTTCTCCTGGATAATATCCTGCAGAGTGTTTTCCAACTTGGTTCCATTCTCCCTGTCACTTTCAGGTATACCAATCAGATGTAGATTTGGTCTTTTCACATAGTCCCATATTCCTTGGAGGCTTTGCTCATTTCTTTTTTTTTTTTTTTTTTTTAATTGATCATTCTTGGGTGTTTCTCACAGAGGGGGATTTGGCAGGGTCACAGGACAATAGTGGAGGGAAGGTCAGCAGATAAACAAGTGAACAAAGGTCTCTGGTTTTCCTAGGCAGAGGACCCTGCGGCCTTCCGCAGTGTTTGTGTCCCTGGCTACTTGAGATTAGGGAGTGGTGATGACTCTTAACCAGCATGCTGCCTTCAAGCATCTGTTTAACAAAGCACATCTTGCACCGCCCTTAATCCATTCAACCCTGAGTGGACACAGCACATGTTTCAGAGAGCACAGGGTTGGGGGTAAGGTCACAGATCAACAGGATCCCAAGGCAGAAGAATTTTTCTTAGTACAGAACAAAATGAAAAGTCTCCCATGTCTACCTCTTTCTACACAGACACGGCAACCATCCAATTTCTCAATCTTTTCCCCACCTTTCCCCTCTTTCTATTCCACAAAACCACCATTGTCATCATGGCCCGTTCTCAGTGAGCTGTTGGGTACACCTCCCAGACGGGGTGGTGGCCGGGCAGAGGAGCTCCTCACTTCCCAGTAAGGGCGGCCGGGCAGAGGCGCCCCTCACCTCCTGGATGGGGCGGCTGGCTGGGCGGGGGGCTGACCCCCCCACCTCCCTCCCGGACGGGGCGGCTGGCCAGGCAGAGGGGCTCCTCACTTCCCAGTAGGGGCGGCCGGGCAGAGGCGCCCCTCACCTCCTGGATGGGGCGGCTGGCTGGGCGGGGGGCTGACCCCCGCCACCTCCCTCCTGGACGGGGCGGCTGGCTGGGTGGGGGCTGACTCCCCCACCTCCCTCCCAGACGGGGTGGCTGCCGGGCGGAGACGCTCCTCACTTCCCAGACGGGGTGGCTGCCGGCAGAGGGGCTCCTCACTTCTCAGATGGGGCGGCTGCCGGGCGGAGGGGCTCCTCACTTCTCAGACGGGGCGGTTGCCAGGCAGCAGGTCTCCTCACTTCTCAGGTGGGGCGGCCGGGCAGAGACGCTCACATCCCGGACGGGGCGGCAGGGCAGAGGGGCTTCTCACATCCCAGATGATGGGCGGCCAGGCAGAGACGCTCCTCACTTCCCAGACGGGGTGGCGGCCGGGCAGAGGCTGCAATCTCGGCACTTTGGGAGGCCAAGGCAGGCGGCTGGGAGGTGGAGGTTGTAGCGAGCCGAGATCACACCACTGCACTCCAGCCTGGGCACCATTGAGCACTGAGTGAACGAGACTCCGTCTGCAATCCCAGCACCTCGGGAGGCCGAGGCTGGCGGATCACTTGCGGTTAGGAGCTGGAGACCAGCCCGACCAACACAGCGAAACCCCGTCTCCACCAAAAAAATACGAAAACCAGTCAGGCGTGGCGGCGCGCGGCAGGCTGAGGCAGGAGAATCAGGCAGGGAGGTTGCAGTGAGCCGAGATGGCAGCAGTACAGTCCAGCTTCGGCTCGGCATCAGAGGGAGACCGTGGAAAGGGGAGAGGGAGAGGGAGAGGGAGAGGGAGAGGTGCTCATTTCTTTTTATTCTTTTTTCTCTAAACTTCCCTTCTTGCTTCATTTCATTCATTTCATCTTCCATCGCTGATACCCTTTCTTCCAGTTGATCGCATCGGCTCCTGAGACTTCTGCATTCTTCACATAGTTCTCGAGCCTTGGTTTTCAGCTCCATCAGCTCCTTTAAGCACTTCCCTGTATTGGTTATTCTAGTTATACATTCTTCTAAATTTTTTTCAAAGTTTTCAACTTCTTTACGTTTGGTTTGAATGTCCTCCCGTAGCTTGGAGTAATTTGATGGTCTGAAGCCTTCTTCTTTCAGCTTGTCAAAGTCATTCTCCATCCAGCTTTGTTCCGTTGCTGGTGAGGAACTGCGTTCCTTTGGAGGAGGAGAGGCACTCTGCTTTTTAGAGTTTCCAGTTTTTCTGCTCTGTTTTTTCCCCATCTTTGTGGTTTTATCTACTTTTGGTCTTTGATGATGGTGATGAACAGATGGGTTTTTGGTGTGGATGTCCTTTCTGTTTGTTAGTTTTCCTTCTAACAGACAGGACCCTCAGCTGCAGGTCTGTTGGAGTACCCGGCAGTGTGAGGTGTCAGTCTGCCCCTGCTGGGGGGTGCCTCCTAGTTAGGCTGCTCGGGGGTCAGGGGTCAGGGACCCACTTGAGGAGGCATTCTGCCGGTTCTCAGATCTCAAGCTGCGTGCTGGGAGAACCACTGCTGTCTTCAAAGCTGTCAGACAGGGACATTTAAGTCTGCAGAGGTTATTGCTGTCTTTTGTTTGTCTGTGCCCTGCCCCCAGAGGTGGAGCCTACAGAGGCAGGCAGGCCTCCTTGAGCTGTGGTGGGGTCCACCCAGTTGGAGCTTCCTGGCTGCTTTGTTTACCTAAGCAAACCTGGGCAATGGCGGGCGCCCCTCCCCCAGCCTCGCTGCCGCCTTGCAGTTTGATCTCAGCTAGCAATCAACGAGACTCCGTGGGCGTAGGACCCTCCGAGCCAGGTGCCGGATTTAATCTCCTGGTGCGCCGTTTTTTAAGTCTGTCGGAAAAGCGCAGTATTCGGATGGGAGTGACCCGATTTTCCAGGTGCCATCTGTCACCCCTTTCTTTGACTAGGAAGGGGAACTCCCTGACCCCTTGCACTTCCGGAGTGAGGCAATGCCTCGCCCTGCTTCGGCTGGCGCACGGTGCACGCACCCACTGACCTGCGCCCACTGTCTGGCACTCCCTAGTGAGATGAACCCGGTACCTCAGATGGAAATGCAGAAATCACCCGTCTTCTGCGTTGCTCACGCTGGGAGCTGTAGGCCAGAGCTGTTCCTATTCGGCCATCTTGGCTCCTCCCCCCAGAAACGGTTTCTTGAAGAAGAGGGTGTTGTGTTTGTCCTGAGGTGTACATGTGTCAATAGCAGTTTAGGAACTAAGGAACCAACTGACATCCTCCTTGTATTCTAAAATATTTAAAAGAAAAATGATGACCAGTCCTTTCTGCCGTAGATTACTCACTGATTTTGCTATTCGTCTGCAGTCTGCCATGAGTCCTGTGCAGGTTGCTGGGGCCCAACGGAGAAGCACTGCTTGGCCTGCAGAGATCCCCTCCATGTGCTGAGAGATGGTGGCTGTGAGAGCAGCTGTGGAAAAGGCTTCTACAACAGGCAGGGCACCTGTAGCGGTGAGTGCTGGGTTGCGATGCTGACGTGTCCTTTCCTTTTTCTTTTCCAGCATCCCTTGTTGTATTCATATCGTAGCACATTACCAATGTTTCTTTTACTCAACATATATGTGAATAGCTGCTGAGATTAATCTTTGATTTAGATGTGTATAACACACTTTCCATCAGTGGGATTCCTCTTAATTGCCCCACCAGTCTGCTAGGGTTGGGGTGCTCATTCTAGCCTTGTCCCGCAGATGAAGATAGTGAGGCCCAGGTGGCCTGCTCAAGACCCGCAGCTGGAGGGAAAGGAGCTGGGCTCCCACCCAGGCTTTCCTTTCCCCAAATCCCAAACTCTCTACCAACACCAGACTGCCTTCCAAATGTACATGGGGACAAAGAGACTATTAGGCCAGCTGAGGGCAGACCCGCCTTTGGTGTTGGTGCCACTGACTTAAAGCTGAGCAGTTATTATCCATTCTACCTTAACACCCATGGCCATAACAATGAGAGTTAACCCAGCTTAGCACTTCCTTGAACGAGGCACGGTTCCAAGTGCTTTATAAACATTAACCCACTGAGAGGCAGAAAAGTCAGGAGGAAAAGCATGGCTTTCGGCACATTAGTCAATCTCTGCATGTCAATTCCCACTTGTGAAACGGGAATAATAGTAGCACCTGTGGAAGACACAATAATGGGCACCCAATGATGCCCTTGTCCTAATCTGTGGAACTGTCGTGTGTTCCCTTGAATGGCAAAGAGGACTCTGTAGGTGTGATTAAGTTAAGGATCTTGATGTGAGGATATTATCCTGGATTATCTGGGTGAGCCCCATGCAGTCAATCACAAGAGTCCTTATATGAGGGAGGCAACAGAGTCAAGTCAGAAAAGTGGAGTCGAGGATGGGACCAGAGGTCGGAGTGATAGAGTGAAGCAAGGAAAATGCCATGAGCATGCAGGTGACTTTTAGAATCTGGGAAAAGGCAAGGAAACAAATTCCACCCCTGGAGCGTCCGGGCAAGGAACAGATTCTACCCCTAAAGCTTCCAGAAGGAACTTTGATTCTAGGACTTCTAACTTCTAGAACTATAAGATGATAAGTCTGTGTTGTTTTAAGCCAAAGAGTTTATGGTAATTTGCTACAGCAGCAATAGAAAATGAATACACCCCCAACTCAGAAGGCTGTTGAGAGATCAAGTTAAGATATGCAAAGCACTTAGGATAGTGCCTGGGACATAGTAAGCATTCTATCAGTGTTTGGTGTTTAATCCTCACAATTTCATGAGGTAGGTATAACCATTCTCATTTTCCAGATAGGAAACAGAGAGGGTAAGAAACTTGCTTAAGGTCACATAGCTAATAAGGGGCAGAGTTGGGATTCCAGCTTAGATCTTCTGGCTCTGGGCCTTAACTGCCTGGGAACCACTCTACTACTCATTATAATGTGGTATTTCCTTATGCACCTCTGCCTATTTTTTTTTATTTTCCTTTTCATTATCCTTTCCCCCTTTCCACTTCTGCACCTTCTTCTGTGTCTTCTGTCAGTCTTTAGATGAGCTGGCTACCCCTGTGGACATTGCCAGGTCTGCAGGCATCCTGACAGTAAATGAAAGGTTTGAATTGAGTTTACTTTGATGGTCATACCTATAGAGAGGCCAGGAGGACTTTTTTTTTTTCATAACGAAGTCCACCAAATCAATAAGAATGTGTAGCTCATAAAACTTTCTTGAGTTATTGTCCTCATTTTGTTCATTGAGGAGGGCAACAGCAAAAATGAGATGATTTTAGGGACTTGACAAATCCACTTGTCTTAGAGAAGAGAGATAGCCCTTGGGAGCTGCTTGCTTAAAACTGTGCAGGGATCCATCAGTATTGCCAGTGTGAAAAATCTCTCTTGGTATCGATGAGTCACAGGTGGCTTTTGTGTGGATTCAAGAGAGAATAAGGAAAGAAAGGCCAGGCTGCCATTAGCCTAAGCATGTTAATCTTTTTCTGCCAGCATCACTTTCCTGCTCAGTTAAGCCAGATGTATTCTCTAAAGGTCGACAGATGTCAAATTTGCACTAATCCAAGGGCCTAAAGGCATTTACCCTTTAAGTCCCCTGGGATGCTGGTTACTGTCACTGATGGAGGAACGGTGACACTGACCTGCCACTGAGACTCTACATTATCTGGATTGAGAAGGCAACTTTTGCTGGAGAAGTGGTGTATTTAAAAAGAGGAATAGTTAATGTGAGACTTGAGGCTGTAAGAGGTGGGAATCTGCTTTATCTGTACACATTTTGAAAAGCATCTCAAAGAAACTTCCAGGCAGGAGGATGGATCATAGCTGACATTAGTCAACCAATGAATCAACAGATCTACAAGTAATTACTAAATACGTCATGTGCTTAGCCTGATGCAAGAGTTGGTGATGCCACTGGTGTTGACCAACAGGCCTTTTAATACACAAAACTGGAGCTTACGCTTTTTATAAAATTGTTACTATTCTCCAAGTTTGTATCAAAATGACATCAGAAATGTTCACAGAAATATGTTCTAAAACAACAGTGAACCAACTCACTGATTGGTATTGGAATGTTAATTAAGACGTCGGATGCTGATAATGCTGACTTATTTCCATTTCAGATTAATGCTATTCAAGATTAAGACCGGCTGGTGTGGGTTTAATAATTTATAACCTACCAGCCCGTATCTGTAGAAATCTCAGAGTCAAGTACTTAGAAAAAACCAGCATAGCCTGTTATGAAGGGTGGTATGCCCTGGCTGAAAGATCTTACAGTAACCAGGTTCACCTGTGGTACGTGTATTGCGTTCTACAAATATTAGATATAAAGAGAGGGGCAATTCAAAGGAGGAAACCTCCTCATTCTTTTAAGTATTTATGCCATTATGAAGGGCTTTTTGGGTTGCAGCTAACATAATAAATCAAAGCATAATAAATCAGAGGTTTCTGTTAGTCATTCCCTCTCTTTTTTTTCCTTTCTTTCTTCCCTCCTTTTTTCTTTCTCCCTTTTTTAAATCTTCATTTCTCTTTTGCACCCATGCAACCATTTTTTAAAACCTTTTTATTTTTATGAGCTTATCTAACTGGGTATTTTTATTTTGAACGCATATGTATTTAATTTTCTTGAGATGTTACAAAGTGCATGCTGTTTCCTTCTTTTCTCACTCAGCAGTACATTTTTAAGATGCACCACGTTGTTCTCTCCCCTAGCCCTTCACTTCTCACTGCTATGTAGCACTCCCTGGTGTGCCCCCGTCATATTACCCATCCACGCTCCCAGTGATGGACTCCCTCCTTTCTCTCCATCTGCATCACTAGAGAGCACCAGGGAACAGCCTCAAATGTGTTCCTTTGTAAAGCTCTAGAGGGAGTTTCCTGGGATTTATACCCAGGAGCAGAATGGCTGGTTTTTTGACTTTGTATATTCTTCATTTGACCAAGTAGTGCCGGGTTACTTGCCAGAATGTCTGTGCAATCTACATTCCCAAGCATAAGGGTTCACTCATCTCCACATCCTTGCCACCACTTGGCATGATCAAGATTCTGATTTTTTCTGGTCAAGAGGTATAAAGAGTCAACCCATTAAATTTGCCTATTTCTGATGATTAATGAGTTCGAGTATATCTTCAACTCCTGTTGGTCTTGAAGTTTCCTATTCTATAGATTTCTTTTTAAATGTGCTTTTCCCATTGCTCTATTGGCCTTGCCTCCTTTTATGGAGTTCATTTTATGGAGTTTCCTTGTATGTTATAGATAGTAGCCTTTTTTCAGTTTTAAATATGCAAATTTTCTCACTCTGTTGTCTTTTAACTTTGAATATAATGCCTTTGTTAAACAATAATCTTTGATTCATTATTTTTTGCTTTAAGGTTTTGCTTTTGAATTTTTAATAAGACCTTTGCTAAGGTTCAAAAATAAATTAATCTGTCTTCTATTAATTTGATGTTTTATCTTAACTTAGGTTGTCGAGCCATCTGAAGTCCATATATATATATATGTATATGGGTTTAAGTAGGGTCCCATTTGATTTTTTTCCATTTCATGATCCAGTTTTCCCAACATTGTTTAGTAATTCAGCCTAGCCTTCCTTATTTCTCTTTATTGTATATTAAATTTCCATATACACATAGTTCTGTCTGAGCTATAAGATACAGAAATTTCTAAATTTCCATAGTCTAAATATCTGTTCTTGTACCACTATCAAACTATTTTTTTCATTAATTTCTGTGGCTTTGTAGTATGTCTCAATATCTGACTGGGAAAATTCCCTTTCTTTCCTTTTCAAAGTTGACTTAGCTATTCATAAGCTTTAGAGTACATTTACTGAATTCTTAAGAAAACTCATCTGGGGCTGGATGTGGTGGCTCACACCTATAATCCCAGCACTTTGAAAAGGCCAAGGCAAGAGGATCTCTTGAGCTCAGGAGTTCGAGACCAGGCTGGGCAATATAGTGAGACCTCATCTCTACTAAAAAAAAAAAAAAAAAAATTAGCCAGGTGTGGTGATGTGTGCCTGTAGTCCTAGCTCCTCTGGAGGCTGAGGCAGGAGAATCACTTGAGCCTGAGAGATTGAAGCAGCAGTGAGCCATGATCGTGCTGCTGTGCTCCAGCTTGGATGACAGAGTGAAACCCTGTCTGAAAGAAAGAAAGAAAGAAAGAAAGAAAGAAAGAAAGAAAGAAAGCTCATCAACTGGAATTTTTATTGATATTACATTGAAGTTATAGATTAGTTTGGGAAGAAATTACATCTTCCTAATAATTTTATTTAGATTTACAAATTTCCCTCTAGGTGTAACTTTAGGTGTGTCTTAAAATGTTTGATATGCAATGCTTTTATTGTTGGTCAATTCTAATTTCCAAAAATTGCTGCAATTTTTCATTTCTTGGAAATTGCATTTAGTTTTTAGATTACTCACTTCTGTTGAGATGTCAGTTCTAGAATTAGAAATCTCAGGAGGTTTTGTGGCATGTGGGAGGGAAGAATGCTTTTCAGATTCATTTTCACTTCTTTGTTCGAGTCCTGAGTTCAGGGGTGATTTTCTTTTTCCCTGATATTAAGGCCATTGCCAAAGCCCATTCTCTTACTCTACACATTTGCCTGTGAACAGATGCTGGATTCTCCAGGTTGCGAGATGGGACATTTGGCCCCATCATTTAGCGTCTTTTTTCTTATGTTCTCAAAATATTTTTCAGGAGGTTAGCAGAGTGTAGATGGATTAAGGGAATAGACAGAATAAATCTCAGCAGTTCTCTATTTTTGAAACATTGATTCTCTGTAGCAGGAAGGTTTGCTTTTTTTATTTTTAAAGACATTAGCCAACCAGCATAGAAAAGATTGAGTCACAGACTTGCCTGTGACTGCACTCTCCCTCTCCTCCTTCCACCCTTCATAAGGAGGCCTTTCTCTGCTCTGTTCAAAGCCAGTCTCTCAACTGTATTTTTGAATATGCATCCCTCTTTTCTCTTAGATATTCTTTCAGCAATCATTCAAACTTTTCTTTTTAAAAAATTCTTTCCAGTTTCTATAATTGCCTTGATTTTTTACAATATAAGAAAGACAAAACAACCTTTTCCCCTTTCAGTTATTTGTTTCCCTGTTGCCTTCTGTTCTCAGCCTGGGTCCTTTAAAGGAACAGTTTATAATCATGGCCTTCACTTTCATTTGGTCTAATGACTCCACTGAAATGTGTGGCACAGGACACCCACAGCCTGGTTCCTAAGTATAGTGAAACTTTTCAGGTATTATTTCTACTCTCTGCACCTGTCATGACTTTCTTTTGGAAACCTTTTTCCTCCCTTGGCTTCTCAGTCACCATGCTCTTTTTTCTCTCCCTTATCTTTGGATCATTTCTTCTTGGTCACCTGTACTAGTTTTTTTTTTCTTCTTCTTCTTCTTTTCTTAAATGCTGATGCTACCCAGGTCCTTGCCCACTTCTGTCTTATCCTGCATACTTTTCCTGAATCACTCAACTAATTTTTAGTTTCAACAATTGCTTGTATATGATGACCCCATACCTCTCCCACGAGCTCCAGAACTGTAAGTTACATTACTCCCTGGATTGTGCATGTTCCAAACTGAGTTCATGGCACTCCCCCACACCTCTTCTTTCTTGTACTCTGTGAGCGACATCACTTGTCCCCCAAGACAGACCCCTGGAAGCCATGTGAGATGGTTTTTTCTTCACTGCTCTCAAATCTCTCATAACCTCCACGGTTCTAATTCAACCCCTAATCATCTTGATTCATGCTTCTTGCCATGGTCTTCAAATGCGGTTTCCAACTCTCCTCTTCACCCTCCAAACTGAGGCCAAAATGATCTTTCTTAGATACAAATACAGCCATGTTTCTACTGTGTTTAGAACTGCAGGAGTTCAAACTCATTGCCTTTCCTAGGATGAAAATCTAGACAACAGAGTCAGGCCATAGGTTTCTATAATCTGGACTTCCCATTTTTCCAGCCAAATGAAACTACTGTTTTCCTGGGCAGCCTAGTCTCCTCCCAGGTTCTGAGCCTTGGCTTACTTTGCTGCCTCAGCCTGGAGTACATTCCCCTCAGCCTGACATGGTCCTACTGCTTCCTAAGACAATGCTCAATGGTCGCTCCTCTATGAATGCTTTCTTGACTTTTCTACCTCTTACCCCCACCCTCACATTTTTTTTTTGAATTTTCATTGTGCCTATATAGATTGATCTGAGTGATATTTTAAATATTTCCAATATTGTCTGTTTCTTTTCCTGTATTAGACTACTAAGCTACTTAAAGTGAAAACTAAGTTGATTTTGTTTTTGTGTTTCTAACCCCGGCACAAGACCTGACACAGACCTTAGCAGATGTTTTAGGGGGTAAATGAATAAGTGAATGAGATCCTGAAAGACTATGTGAAGTTCAGCAATTTTAACATAATTTTAGTAGCATGACCTTGCTTAGTAGAATCTTGACTTTCTGAATTCTCTCTCCAAGTAGGGTAGAATAGAGGATAAAATATTTGGTACATACTTATGCTAAAAAACTTTATTATTTATCTGAAATTCAAATTTTATGGAGCATCTGATATTTTTATTTGATAAACCTGGCAACTGCACCTCTAAGGCCATTTTAACTTTAAACCTCATATTAAGTTGGTGACACTGGTGGGTGTGCCTGAGAGTTTTTCCTATGCTTAGTTCAATGAGTAATTCTTCAATTATCTTTCAACTGTGAAAACAAAAAGCACAGAGTCTGATGAAATGTTGGAATCAAGGAAACAGAATTTTGCTGAGCAGCCAGAAAATGAGATTATGATATTGATACCTATTGTGGATATTGTAAAGAATAGACTTCACTGCTTCTTTTGCTCACTATTGCCTTTCTCTGATGGGTTTTTTGCCTCCCCTTAGCTTGTGACCAATCCTGTGACAGTTGTGGCCCCAGTAGCCCCAGGTGTCTTACCTGTACTGAGAAGACAGTGCTGCATGATGGGAAATGCATGTCTGAATGCCCTGGTGGGTACTATGCTGATGCCACTGGCAGGTGCAAAGGTAAGAGATGGGTCACCATCATCATCATCAAAAAGTATTGAGTACATGTTTGACTATACTTTGTATTATATGTCGCTAATTTTGGAACTCGAGTGTATGATGGTAAAGCATTACTTTAAAAGATAGCTTTTTTCATTATGAAGCCAATGTGTATTTGATATGGGAGTGGGAGATATGGGTGGATGCTGGGGGACTAGAGTGCTTTCATGAAGGACTTGTGCATATTAATCATCATTAGAGTTCATTTGGTCCTTTTGAAATGCCCAACATACAGTCCTTGTTTACTTGTAAACCATCACTAACTTAGGTTGCAGATGTAACAGAATCATTTCTTTTATGACATAGGTCATATATTGGCAACTACAACACACCACAAAAATAAAATTAAAAAGTTAAACCAAGTTTGATAGCTAGTAAAGTTAAAGTCTGTATCCACTGGAAACTTGTTTTTGTGTGCTACTTATATGTTGTTTCTTTCAGACTTATACAGCCTAAACTATGAAACATACCCATTTGAGACTTTATAAATTTCTACCTTATGTATGCCTGACTTGTGTCTTTCCTTACAGGTAACTCTGAGAACTTCTTGTTGCCTGGGACATCTTGATCTCCCCTCCTCTCTGAAACATATGCCCACATCCTCACGTCTACCTACTGTCTGTTAGTGCAGGGTGTTTAGACCCATCTCAACATCTCTCCTTAGCAGCCTCCCCTTTGCCTGCCAACCTCTTCACTCACCCGGTGTTCACCACCTTTCCTCTGTGTCCTGCCCCCACGTTCTCATCCCATCTCTACCCACCACCCCCAACTCCTGACCATGGTCCTGCAGAGCCTTCTTCCCATATCTCACTCCTGACCCCAGCCCTGCTAGAGGCTCAGCCAGGCCATGCCACCAGTACCTGTCCCTTAGAGTCAGAGATGTCCCCATTAACACCAGGGTCAAAGCAGGGGACATGTGTTCCTGACATTGTCATATGTTGTGGTCAGAGTCATTACTGTAATTGTTACTTAAAATCCTAGAATGTCAAAGCTGGAAGTATCTTAAATGATCATTTAGTCCAACCTTTCATTGTGCTCATGCCAAGAAAACTAGGCCAGGAGAGACCCAGGCTTGACTGAGGGCATTGAAGAATTGGTGGAGAAACTGCTCAAAATGCCGGTGCTTCCAACACTCTGACCCATGGCCTTTCCACTCTAATCCATTTAGGCAGTGTGAGGTTTAGGTCCAGACAGACCTAGGGCTAAATCCCAGTCCTGCTATGAATAAAGCATGTCATCGTGGGTAAATTTTTGAACTTCCAAGACCTCAGTCTCCTCATCTATAAAATGTAGTTAATAATGCCTACCTCGTAATGTTGTTAGGAAAATTAAAAGTGACAATGTGTAGAAAGTGCTTAGTACAAACACTAAATAAAGGGTAGCTAATAAGCAATATGTAGAGCATGGCTAAATGGTGGGTAAACGGCCATGTGGGCAGTTCTGGCAGTGTAACCACCTCCTAACACATTTTCCCCTTGGTTTGGTGTGACATCCACAGGGGACTAAGAGTCCCAGGCCTGCGAAGCCCAGCCAGGAAGTGGGCGCTTTGTTCACCCCGTCCCATTGTGTTCTCCCTGTCACTCTCTTCCTCAGTTTGTCATAACTCATGTGCCAGCTGCTCTGGGCCCACAGCCTCTCACTGTACAGCCTGCAGCCCCCCCAAGGCTCTGCGTCAAGGCCACTGTCTGCCCCGCTGTGGAGAGGGCTTCTACTCTGACCACGGAGTCTGCAAAGGTATCGTTGGTGTCACCATCATTCTTGAGAGGCTATCCCACAAGAATATAGATTTACTTTTTTTCAATAATATAACTTTCCAGTGTAACTTTTCTTCTAGTGTATCTTTTATGGCTATCCATACATTATATGCGTTTTTCATTACAGTAGTTTTGCAAAGGGTTAATCTGAAAAAATTTTATTTGAAAATTTGTGAAGACACTCAAAGTGTTATGATTTTTTTTTCTGGCTGTTTTTAGGGGGAATATTAAATTAAACAAACTAGAACTCTTATTTCCTCCTTTCTCTGCTCTCTTACCTTTGCTAATGTTTTTCTTAGACTTCATTTTGTTTTTCCCTAAAGAATTTCTTTTTGGTAATGACACTGCTGAGCAAACTGAGAGTCACTAGGGATGCCTCTGGGCTGAGTGAAATGGAAAAATCTTAAATAGCTGTTTACCATAAAGGCTTTGGGCTGCTTGGGAGGGCAATATCATTTAAGCATTTTGAAACTAGAATATTGAGAACAAACACTTTAATTAAGTGAAATAAATGTATATTTATTTATACATCAGAATTAAGTGAAATCAATGTATATTATTTGTATATCAGGCACCTTAGAACAGAGTTTGAGAATAGTTACAAGAACAATGTATTTGAAACAGGAAAGCTGCAACAACTGTTTCAGAAGAGAAAATTTACAGAATCTTTTAAAGAACGGGAGAGTTAATTGTATTTAAATGTGGGCACCAGATAGTTTGACTACCTTATTTGGCTTTGCTTTTCACCAGTAGCAGGGTAAGCAAAATACTGTCTAGAAAAGCAGGCTTTAGCCAGAAAAATTCTAAGAGGAATTTGTTGCCTGGACCCCTATGTAGTGGGTGTTGGATGACTCATGGGTAATAACACAACCACCATTTTTGCAAAAGATACAGTAATGGCCTCCCTATGAATGGTTCTAAAACTCTGCAATAAAAACCAAGGGCATAATGTTAAATCATCATTTAGTGAGTGTGTTTCTCTGGAGAACCAAGCCAATATTGTCCAGTTTGCTGTTTTTGCTCATTTGTTTGTTTGTTGTTGTTGTTGTCTAGCCCGACAGCCCTTATGGGACCTGGGAGATGTGACTGGTTAACACCACCCCTCACTGTTCCTTTCACAAACATTATTATCACTCTGTGCTTTGTATAGAACATTAGAAAAATAATATGCTGAAAGGCTGCATTTGGTGAACTTTTCTAAGTGGGTTTGATTTAATGAAAAATTTGCAACATATATTTGATCCTTGGATTATTTTCTGCATTTTATTTCCATTTGCAGCCTGTCACTCCTCCTGCCTGGCTTGTATGGGTCCTGCACCCTCTCACTGTACTGGGTGTAAGAAGCCAGAGGAAGGACTGCAAGTGGAGCAGCTGTCTGGCGCGGGCATCCCCTCTGGCGAGTGTCTAGCCCAGTGTAGAGCCCATTTTTATTTGGAGAGCACTGGCATATGTGAAGGTAAGCATGATTTGAGAAAGTGTTAGGTAGCCTCTGGGCTTATCTCTTGAGAGATCCTGTGAGGTGGGACCAAAGCCAGGAAGACCGATGTTTCATTTTAGAATGGTTCCTAGATGCTTGTGAATAAAGCAGGAGACCAACGTGCAAAAGAGTAGCCCCCACCAATAGCCTCCCTCCCTTTGTGAACCATAGATGATCTTAAAGAGCTAATCCCTTCCACTCCACCTTTTCCAAGGTTCCATTCGCAGGAGTCCCAGACAGAAATTCTTTCAGGGACCACTATGTATAGTTACAAAAGACTCAGAGCTCATTGTAGAATTTCATTTATTATTTCTTCTAATTTGCTACTCTGAATATGAATTGGTCCCTTCAGGGCAAAATCTGGACTTCTGTCAAAATTTAGAAGTGATTTCTGCTGTTTGCCTTGGCATATCATCTACAGAGAATTGATGACATCCTGAATAAATAATTTGACTCAATAGCCAGGCCATCTATGAGTGGTTGAGGAGATGAAAGGGAAGTATTATAGTTTCCTTTCTGTTCCCACAAGTAGCTGCCTTGCTGTTGGGTGAATAGTTTGACTCTAAAGCTACGTGAAAAAAAATCATTAGTTTGTATTTTTCATTGTAAACATATGTTCATTAAAAAAATTTTATAATACACCCACTACCTAAACCCAATTGCCTTTTCCATTTTGTTATAATATCTGAGTCTTTTTTCATATTCATAGCTTTGTGTGTTTATATTTGTAACATAACAGTAAGCATGCTGCAAATTCAGTTTTGTATCCTACAAGTCTACTCACTGAAGTGGCCTCCAATTCAATATACCCTCACAGTGAAATGTGGGTTTCAAGACTAGGTTAAAAGATTTCAGGCACAAGGTGTCATATGGCACAGCAGGAAGGATGCAGAATTGAAATGCAGAGACCCAGGGCCAGACACGTAACCTCTCTAAGTGTTTGCATTCACAGTGTTAGAATAGGCTGACACGTAGCCTTTTTGCTAGGCTCAAAGATGGTTAGGAGTGTCAAAGTGGCCGGTAAATTATAAAGCCCTCCTGCTCCGTGGGTGCAAACCTCCATCCATGTACTCAGGTGTCCTGGAACATGATGGGGAATCTGCTGCTCCCTGGGAGGCTCCAGACTCCAGGGGATTTTCATGGTGCCCAGAAATTGAAGGGAAGGTCACCACTCTCCAGACATCCTGGTTTCTACCCATGTATGCATTGCCCAACCTCTCTGTGGCCATTTAAACTCCTGTGGCTCTGTTTTTATAACCACTTGTGGAATATGGGCATCATTGTTGCTGCCTAGTCCCAGTGCTGTCCCAAGGCACACGCCACACAGCCTTCCCCTGTGGTCTGGTTACTTCCAGGTGCCAAAGTGGAGGGTGATGTGGCTCTTTCCTTAGGGACCCCACAGACCCTGGTGGGAGGAGAGGTGCTGGGGAGCAAGTGGCGGAAAAAAGCATTTTTCTCCTCTGTTTAATTGCTTCTCCATTCTCTTCCATGGGTTTAGGTTTGCCAGACAAGCTTCCTCCAGTCACTTCCGCTTTCTGGCAAAACCTATGTCCCCTAAAGAAAATTATTATAGTGCCTAGCCCTGCTTGATGTGAGGAAAGTACAAGGAGAAAATAGAAAGAGAAAGCATAACTTCTCTCTCCCTCCCTCCTTCTGTCTCTCTCTCTCTCTCCCGCGTTTTACAGAAGTGGTTTTTGATTTGATGGAATCTGTGAAACTAGTCTGCATAGTTTTACACAGCCTTGAAGTGTGCACCCTGAGGTTTTTAGTGGAAACCACAGAGGAATTAGACCTCCAGGAACACCAGTCTTTCCAAGAATTCAGAGAGATGCCAAGTGAGACCCCTGGCTTTTGTGACACACAGGTTGAAAGTGGAGGAGCTAGAAAAGCCCACAAGAAATTCCTCACTGTAGCCTGATGATTCTGGTTTTCCCATTGGTACAGTGCTCCCATGAAAAACAAAGTGACATCTTCCTAGACCACTCAGCGCAGTTAGGTGCTTCTTACGATTTTGAGCACCACATTAAACATTCAAAAATGGGGAATTCAGAGTGGGTTCAGAAATAGTTAGAATTGTAAATAAATAAAAATTAGAGTGACCAGGGTTTTTTAGCCCAGAAAATAATATGACCATTTATTTGATACCCACCATGAGCCAGGCAGTGTGAGAAGTGCCTTACTAGTTTTGCTCACTTAGTCTCAATGCCAACCTTATGGGGTCAGTAGGACAACTGTTGTCCAGGAGCAGAAACTGAGGCTTGAGGAAGTTGAGGTTGTGATGTGCTCAAAGTCATGTAGCCAGCACAGAGTAGAATCCCGTGGGAATCTAAGTCCAGTATCCAGTATCCGCGCTATAAACCATCACGCTACTGTATTCCAGTGGCTGAAGAGTTCAAGGTGGTACAGCTCCTAGTCTCCATTCCATACAGAAGAGAAGCACAGCATACTAATGCTTCAGGATTAGAGCATCTTAAATTTAAGAAAACATCCTTGACAAAGGGAAGGTTTCTGGGAAGCCCTTTATACAGGCACCTTTAAAAAGATTAGAATCTGACTGGGTTCGGTGGCTCACGCCTGTAATCCCAGCACTTTGGGAGGCCGAGGCAGGTGGATCACCTGAGGTCTGGAGTTTGAGACCAGCTTGGCCAACATGGTGAAACCCCATCTCTACTAAAAATACAAAAAATTAGCTGGGCGTGGTGGCGCATGCCTGTAGTCCCAGCTACTTGGGAGGCTGAGGCAGGAGAATTGCTTGAACTCAGAGGGCGGGGGTTGCAGTGAGCTGAGATCACACCATTGCTCTCCAGCCTGGAGTTAACAAAACTTTGTCAAAAAAAAAAAAAAAAAGTTAGAATCGAATCCTGCCAGAATGGTTTAATTGTGGTCCCATGTGAAAGGACCGAATTGACCTCTTGAGTCCCTTGTAGCCCTGTGACTTTATACTCGTTAACATAGTATTATTAGGTATCATACATATAGCTCTCTACTCATGTTTATTAGCAAATCCCTGTGCAGTCTCCCTAGGTAGGTTGTTGTACTCAATTTACAAGTGATGAGAATGTGGCAGAAAGAGGTTAATTGAGTTGCCTAAGATTCCATTGGGAAACCGAGCACAACTACCAATTGTTTCCAACCTTACCTGAGTGTTATGTGTGCTGATTGATGTATTTCCTGTCAGTCATCCTGTATCTCTGGAAACCTTTCTGCCTTCCCATAATCTGTTCCGTTTTCAATTCTGCTGAAGTGCTGTCTATGAATCAGGCCTGGGAGTCCTATGAGATTGCACTGGGCTCTTCTTCCCACATCTTCCCAGAAATATCCTTGCCTCTCTGCAGAATGTTAAAAAGGTTAGATGGGCATTGTGTGTATGTGTGTGCGTGTGAGTGTGTGCGCACATATGCACTATTGAGGGTTTCTTTTGTAGCACCTTTAGTTTCAAATGCTTTCTGTAAGGAAGAGAAAAACAACTGTTTTCTAGAACTCTCCTTCCTTTCTTTGAGACTACAGCACAGAGTGATTAGAATATTACTGCAGCTAATAAAAGCAAGAGACAGATTCGTTATAGGAAGAAGCAATTTACTTAGACACTGAAGTGGTGTCAGCAGTTATCGTAACAGTTTTTACTTTGAGCCACACAACAAACCCTAGTGCAGGATGAAAAAACAATACTACAGATATTTGACTAAAATCCGAGTCTGTAATGAGAGGACAAAAAAATTTAAAATTAACAGTGATCAAAAGGAACACTACTTATTGGAAGCTGGAGGACAGTCTGTCTTTATTCATTCCTCCGGCAAATGTTTGTTGAGTGTCTCCCGGGTGCCAGGCATTTCTAGGCACTGTGAATATACTAGCAAACGGGTCAAATGAAAAGTCCTTTTCTCATGGAACTTATATTTTAGTGAGAGAAATAGATAATAAATAATGAATGAATGAATGAGTAACAGTAGCAGCAACAAAACCCATGGATGCTTGTCTGTGCCCAGAAGCCCCCAGCAAGGTAATGGAGGAGAGAGGAATGGGCTGTTGTGGCTAGAAAGCAGAAGAGCTCTGGTAATATGGCGATGGCCACTTGTATGCATTTGTCCTGTGCTTTGGCTCTTCAAAAAAAATGAACTGGGTGCTTCACAAGGCAGAACTTTGACTTCATGTTTCTTTTTCACAAGGCCTCTATGTTTCCAAAGTGTAGCTAGAATTGCTGGCACAAAAGAGGGTTTGTTGCTAATTGTAAAAGATTGGAGACATTTTCAATAATCAATCCGAATTGTGCACATTTATTAAATATTACTACTGAGTATTAGCGAAAAGAATTGTAGTAATTGTAGTAATTTCATCAAGTTGATCTCACCAGTTTAGCTGAGTGTTTGCTAGCACTGATAGATTCAAGTGACTTCATAAAAAAGCAAACCCAAACCCAAGAAATACACATCAGCCCCTTGCACAAAAAAACTAAACAAATTACAACAAATTAATAAAAACCTGCATCCCCCAAAACAATATCAGAAAACATTTTTTACTTTTTTATCAGTCTTCCTTCACTGATTCCCATGCCTCTGTGGGTGTGAATCTAGATGAGGTCTGTAGGGGGAAGGGTTTCTCTGCTGCACACCCCCAAGGGCGCTATTCTCATAGCTACCTTTGTGCCTGGCTCCTCCCGGAGTCACTAGTGACAACCAGTGTGGCAGTACGTGGCAGCCCAGGGATGGACAGACAGAGCAAAGGATCTAGAACTGTATGTCTCCTGGAGGCCTTTGCTGCTGATGTTCCTTGGATCTATTTAAATTGCTCAGCTCAGCCTCTGATTCTCCTTCCACTATGGTTGAAGGATTTTTTTTTTCTTCTAAAAGGTTTAATTATTTTGAAGACTTAGCTTTTATTTGAGGTCTCTCTAGAACAGAGTTTCTCATAGGACTCTCCTGGGAATCTTGTTAAAGATTCAGTCGGGTGGGGGTGAGGTCTGAGTTGCTGCATTTATAACATGCTCCTAGGTGAGGCTGATGCTGCTGATCCCTGGACCACAGTTTGGAGAAGCAAAGCTTCTAATCAAAGAAGCAGCAGCATATCACTTCAGCACTGGCATACTTCTTTCTCTCTTAAACAATTAGTAAAACATCCTCGTTTTTGTTTTTTCTCACTGCATGCATTATACATATTACAGAAACTTTAAAAAGTATAAATAAGGGAAAAAAGAGAAAAAGAATACCTATTACTAAATTTGATTTAGCAAATAAAAATTCAGGCTTTAGCAAGTTTTAAAAAATGAATAATTTTTATAGTACAAGCATATCCCTAATATTGCATAAGATATTCTAAAATATTATTTGTCGTTTATCTGAAATTCATATTTAACTGAGCGTCTTGTGTTTATCTGGCAACACTACCTATAACCCTTTCATTTTGAGATTACTACTTTTAATCTTATGGCATAAATTCTGACAGTTGTTTATATAACACACACACACGAACACACATACATGTGGGTATATATCCCTTTGTAGTTTAGAAAGTCCTTACAACCAATAATTTTGTTGAAAATCTTGAAAGTTTGCATATGTCTACTCCTACTTTATAGATGAAAAAAGTGATGCTTAGAAGGAACCAAGTAAAGAATGATTTAGCAATGAGGGATCCTGGGTTCTAATATAGGACATAGTTGCCCAGAACTAATTTACTTACTTTCTTTTTATTAAGCTCAGATTCCCTTTTTTTTTTTTTTTCTGCATGTCACACTAGAGCTTTACAATTTAATTTCAGGCCAGGCCATCCAATTAATAATGCATCTCTGTCACCATTAAACAATTTGGCAGTGGTGACTGGGACTGGATATGAACATGGTCAGGATGATTAGATTAGCCATGTAATTACCCCAATTCTGTGGCAAATTAATAATGGAGTCTTTCAATTTCCATGCAGTTCAGCATGAGGATTAAATATGATATAATTTTGAAGACATTACAAGTTTTTATTTTAAAAATGAACTCTGTACAACAATAATGAGTTTTACTTACACATTGTTTAATTTATTATCTCAGAAGAAACACAGTGTTTTAAAAAAGAATGCAGAGATAATAAACCTCCCAGCAGTCCCATCCCTGCCTTTTCATTGTACTTAGATTGGTGATGGAGCTTTGGTCAGGGATTTATCAGGAGAATTTCAGCAACTAAATATTTCCAGCCTCCTAGGGCTGGGTCTTACTGCACAGAGCAAAATTGCACAAAATTGCTACAGGTTTAGTATCAGTTTTTAAAAAAATAATTCACTAGTTATTTTGGTCAATTAATTTAACTTGGTTTAGGTGAATGGGAAGAAATAAAGCATGCTCTGTGTATTTTGATCATTTAGTTGTTGCTAAGACTCACCAAAGGCCTCAAGGCAAAGAGTTTTAATTAAAAAAATACGTGGGCAGGAATCTGCCTGTACAGCTTAAGAGTATGTTACCGTTTATGAAGTTGGAATTCTCTTGCATTAATTGGATTAAGCATATGGAATCTATATTAAGCAATGCCTTTTAATGTAGTCCCTAGAGTGCTGACATGCGCTATACAAATAGGTGCCTTCTGGTAATGTTCAGTCTTCTTCACTTTCCCCTTCTTGCTTTTATAGCATGGGTGTGCCAGGCTTTGGGGATAGAAAGATGAAAAAACTACAGGCCATGCCTGAAGGAAAGCATCATCAACTAGGAGAGACTGATGTCTGAGCAAATAATGAAAAGAGCATGACACATGCCATAATAGCAGTAGTCACAAGGGACTGAAATAGCACAAGGTAGACGGGCTCTGTCTAGGAGGGAAGGTAGTGAGGAAAGATTTGTAGAGGGAAAACTTTCCATGATTAAGCCTTTGAAGGATTAATGGGAGTTCACCAGATGAAGAAGGTGAGAAAGGGCATTCTAGGCCAAGAAAACAGTAAGTGCCAAGGCGGGTTTGGAGAAGTACAGCGTGTTTGGTATTCGTATAGTATAAAGTCCAAAGAGGAGAGTTGTGCAGAATGACGCTGGAGATGCAGGGTGTGTGTGGGACATTACATGACGTACTTTATGTGCTGTGCTAAGGAGTTTAGAGTTCACACTGTTGTTACTGGTAAACTATTAAAAGATTTTAAGTAGGGAAAAAATTTGGTCAATTCACATTTTATAAAGATCTGTCTGGTGGATGTGTGGCAGATAAATAGGCAGAAACAGGGTAGGGCTGGTTAGGAAGCTGCTGCACTAACCCAAGTCATGAATGATGTTGAAGATCCTTATTAAGGGGCTGTAGGAAGGTGGGATAGATTTAACAGAGATTTAGGAAGTAAAATCAACAGAGCTTAAATGGGTTGTGGTGATAGAAAAGTAAAAGTTTAGGATAACTCCAAGGTTTCAGCATGAGTAACTTGGTGAAAGGTGGAGCTACCAAGTGAGATAGGGAATACAAAAGAAATAGCAGGTAGGGGAGTAGGATGTGGGGTTGGGGATAGATAGTGAGTAAAGTTTTGGACTGATGTCCACAATTTACATTAAGTGCATATGGGATGAGCTTAGAAGTAGATGCAGAGTAGTATTTTGGAAGTGAGGAATATGAGATACTTTTGAAACACCCAGAAAAGATATCTGCTAGGTAGTAGATTTATGTGATCAGAGTTCAGGATAAAGGCCAAAGCTGTACACATAAATTTAGGACTTACTAGCTTGGAGGTCATCATTAAATCTATGGAAAAGTTTGCCCAAGAGTAAGAAAAGGAAGGATAAAGGGTGGAACTGGGGGAAGCTTCAATATTTATGAGGTGGTTAGAGAAAGAGGCTGAAAGAAATTTTCAAAGACAGAAGAAGTAGATAAGTATGATGCCAATGCTTCCATCCATCTATCCACCCCCACAAACACCTACCTGGCCACCCATTTAGTCAGCAGAAATTCATTTACTGAGAATTTATGACATGACAGGGAAAAGGGACTGTGATAGGCACTGCAGGGATCATAGAGATGAAAAAGACGTGATTTTTACTCTTAAAGAATTTCTAATCTAGTCGGAGTGAGAGATTGGGGATGTTAAATCATGTTCATTTAAAAAAAGAAAACACAAAAAGACTGAGCACAGTGGCTGACACCTACAATCCCAGTGGTTCGGGAGGCTGAGGTAGAAGGATTGCTGGAGGCCTGAAGTTTGAGGCTTCAGAAATCTATGATCATGCTGCTGAACTCCAGCCTGGGTGACAGAGCAAGACCCTTTCACCAAGAAAAAACAAAAAGTAACGAGAAGAAGGAAAAGGAGGGTACTCATTTCAATTTTTAGCCCTTATCACAGTACTCCCATTGTGAGTCTAGAGGATTTTGATATCTACATCATATTTTGAGAGAAGCCCCCTCAAAATTTGTTTTTGACATGAAAAGCCAGGAAATTTTGTATGATATGAAAGTAGGGACACTTTATCACTTTTGTTATATCATTAAAAAGAAAAACAATAGTAGTATCGGTTGTTTGAAATATACATGGAAAATAGAATGAAAAAAATTGATAAGTTTAATTATTTTAGGTACAGTTTTTGCTGAAGTCAGGTTGGCTGGACTTTATAGTCATCTAAGGACACTTTTTAGTGCTTAAGCAGCTCGCTTATTCTTTTTCAGAAATATATGTACTTAGCCATCAACTGGAAAGCCAGTCTCTAAAAATGTAGTATTGCATGGAGGAATTATTCATAGAACTTCTTTCAGATATCTCCCATATACGCTCTGTAATGGGTTCAGTCTTCCTTGAAGGATCTTAGACTTCAGACAGAACTCCTGCTATGAAATCAGCTTCCATAGAATGATTAAGCCTCATATAAGTCACTGAAATAGTGTCGATATTTCCAAAACCAGCACGGAATTGAAATTTCATGACTTTTTTTTAAAGGATGCAGATGGTAATGCCTGTACTTGCAGAAACAGAGCATTATAGAGAAAAAAGATACTTTAAGAGGATTGTCATCCAGCGTATTCTTTTCCCTCTGTACCCACAGCAACTAACTAGTTCATTATCTAGTTAGTTCTTAAACATTTCCAGTGAAGTCTTCTGAAGACTGTCATGGCAATGTTCATTGGAGCTTATTTCTAAAATCTAGTGGATGCAAAGGGACTTTCTTCTGGACTTCTTGGCCCACAAGCCTTTCAACTTGTTTGTCTTCTTTACTTTCCTGTTGTATATAATTGAAAAATAACCTTTGTGCACATTGAGTAAGGCTATTACATTCGTTTTGTGACCAAATGAAATGAAATGTTTGTACTCATAATGCACTAATTAATCTTTCTCTAGTTTTTAATTCCACAGTGATACACTTTGATTTCCTATTTATTAAGGAGGTATAACAGGAAGAGCTAGGGATTTTAGCAATCTTGTAAAGTCTGATATAAACCTAATGGTATCATCAGACATATATTTAGGTGTGCAAAAATGTGTTGCTTCAAGATGCTTCCCCCATATTATTCTGCAAAGCTTTGTGTTAACAATATTATTTAGCTGTGTTTTAAAGTATTGCCACCTCACTTTCCTTTACATACTGTTTTATTTTGTGTTAAACATGTCTTAAATAAGGTGCTAAAGTATATCCTTCTTTTATAATAATATTTTCTTAAACATCAGTTCATTCATTTTGTAAAAGGAGTCTGAAAATACTTGGGAAAAAATTCCTAACTGTGAAACCATGCCCTAAAAATTTTGAGGGCCCATCTAAAACTTTAATTTGGGAAGATTGTGTTAACTCACATGCAGTAATATTAAAAAATGACTCATACGGTTTAGTAATAGACTGGGCACCAAAGGGCTACTTAAAAAATAATTGCTCCTCTGGCTGAAGGGAATGCCTGGAGGCTACTTATTTTATTTCCTATCAGGAGAACGAGAATCATCATTCTACTTTGCATAGGAGGATCAGCTCATTCTTTCCCTTAAAATGGGAAGATAAAGGCATTACCCCCACCAGGCCTCGTATGATACTCCCCATTCTGAGCCCAGAACACCCAGAACTTTGGAAATTGGCTATTGCCATGTCTGAACTGCGAGTATGGGAAGGAAAAACAATTCTGACTGTTGTTCCCACTACCATCCCACTCTCTCAGTATCAACGTAGACCCAGACATTCTGCTTTACTTACCTCCAACCTGACTGTTCCCATACAGAGTTGTGTTAAGCCTCCTTACATGCTGTTAGTAGGAAATATCAAAATTTGGACAAATAACCAAATTGTCCAATGCATTAATTGTCATCTATACACTTGTATTAACTCCCATTTTGACTCCAGGAAAAGTGTAATGTTGGTTCGAGCTCGAGAAGGAATCTGGATTCTGGTAACTTTACCTAGACCTTGGGAATCCTCCCCCTCAATACATTTAATTAATGAGGTGCTACAGCGAATTCTAAAGAGATCTAAGAGATTTGTTTTCACTTTAATCGCTGTTATCATGGGCCTAATTACAGTCACTGCAATGGCCACCACTGCCGGAATGGCATTACATTAATCCATTCAAACGGCTCATTTTGTTAATGATTGGCAAGCCAATTTCACCCAAATGTGGAATTCTCAACAAGGCATTGATCAGAAATTGACAAATCTAATTAATGATTTAAGACAGTCTGTTATGTGGCTTGGAGATGGGGTAGTGAGTCTCGAGTACCGCATGCAAATGCAGTGCTATTGGAATACTTCGGATTTCTGTATCACCTATTCCTATAACGAGACTGACCATTCATGGGAAATGGTCAAAGGACACCTTCTAGGTAGGGAAGATAATTTATCATTGGACATAACTAAATTAAAGAAACAAATTTTTGAAGCCTCTCAAGCTCACTTATCCTTTGTGCCTGGAGCTGAGGCATTAGATCAGGTGGCAGAAAATCTTTGTGGATTAAACCCCATGACTTGGATTAAGTCTATTGGGGGCTGCACTGTAGTAAATTTTGGAATTATGTTTCTCTGTTTAATCAGCTTGTTTTTAGTGTGCCGGAACAGTCAAAGAATCCTGCGTCAAAATCGAGAGAACGAACAAGCCTTCATCGCCATGGCACATTTATGTAAAAAGAAAGGGAGAGATGTTGCGGGAAGTCAGGGACCCCAAACAGAGGGACCGGCTGAAGCCATGGCAGAAGAACGTGGATTGTGAAGATTTCATGGACATTTATTAGTTCCCCAAATTAATACTTTTGTAATTTCTTATGCCTGTCTTTATTGCAATCTCTAAACATAAATTGTGAAGATTTCATGGACACTTATCACTTCCCCAATCAATACCCTTGTGATTTCCTATGCCTGTCTTTACTTTAATCTCTTAATCCTGTCAGCTGAGGAGGATGTATGTTGCCTCAGGACCCTGTAATAATTGCATTAACTGCACAAATTGTACAGCATGTGTGTTTGAGCAATATGAAATCTGGGCACCTTGAAAAAAGAACAGGATAACAGCAATTGTTCAGGGAATAAGAGAGATAACCTTAAACTCTGACCACTGGTGAGCCATGCAGAACAGAGCCATATTTCTCTTCTTTCAAAAGCAAGTGGGAGAAATATCACTGAATTCTTTTTCTCAGCAAGGAACATCCCTGGGAAAGAGAATGCGCGCCTGGGGGTAGGTTTCTGAACTGGCCCCCCTGGGTGTGTGCATCTCTTATGGTCGAGACTGCAGGGGTGAAATAGACCCCAGTCTCCCATAGCACTCCCAGGCTTATTAGGAAGAGGAAATTCCTACCTAATAAATTTTGGTCAGACTGGTTGATCTCAAAACCCTGTCTCCTGATAAGATGTTATCAGTGACAATGGTGCCCGAAACTTCATTAGCAATTTTAATTTCGCCTCGGTCCTGTGGTCCTGTGACCTCGCCCTGCCTCCACTTGCCTTGTGATATTCTATTACTTTGTGAAGTACTTGATGTCTGTGACCCACACCCTATTCATATAAAACTTGCTGGTTTTACGGTTTGTGGGGCATCACGGAACCTACCGACATGTGATGTCTCCCCTGGACGCCCAGCTTTAAAATTTCTCTCTTTTGTACTCTGTCCCTTTATTTCTCAAGCTGGCTGATGCTTAAGGAAAATAGAAAAGAACCTACGTGAATATCGGGGCAGATTCCCCGATAATAGGGCTGTTTTATAATCTTAAAAAATAAAATTTAAGAAAAAGAACGTTAATTAAAAATATGGGTCTCTAGGTTCTGTTTATCATATAGTAAAAAATACTCTTGAATAAAGCTCTGTAGTATATCCGGGGATGATGATCAAAATATTTATTAACCAGTAAGGCAGGGGCACTGCCCAGTGAGAATGGCATTGACCTCAGTTCAGGAGCAGAGTCCTGGGAATCTCCTGGTATGGGTATTAGCCTGTAGGTGTCAGGCTATGAGTAGGGCAGGGTGCTAGGGGTGGGGTCAAGGCTGCAGCAGAGCACTGGAAGGCTTAGGGCAACAGTCATATACCAAGCTGCATGGAAGTAGTTCAATACTTTAACCACCAGTACTGATGAACCAGGACATTCCAGCTGAACATTAGCCCCACATATATATATTAAAGATTCTATGTTACAGTTTATTAGGGGTTGGTGGCAATGGAGATCTCAGTGGTGAAAAATCACTTCTGGTCCTTCCAAGCCAGCTGAGGCACAGTGAATGTACTCAGAGGGTGTCTCTGCAGTCTGGTGGATCTTGTCCATTGGGCAGAAGATGGCCTGAAATGCATGGGGTTATCTGCATGAAGAACCAGGTCTTTGTCTTACTCATTATTGTATCCCCAGTACTTGAAGCTACTTGAGGCTCAATGACAAATGAATGATTGGAGATAAATGGCTGGTTGTTTTAACATGTAGTTTTTATTATTCCGATGTGTTGAGGCCAGAAGATCAGGAGACTGTTGCCATTGAAAAGTTTGTTACTCACAGCTTCAAAGAGGAAGGGGCACCTCATAGCATAAAGGGCCACAAAGGGGAGCACGAGGGTCAGTCAGGAGGCAGAGGTGATGGGGGGAACATGGGCAAGAGACTTTATTCTAACATCAGTAGAAAGGAATGGGTGAAGTAGGGTAAGCAGGCTTAGGATTGGCTAGTTGGGATAATTACAGCGGTCTGTGAGGTATAGAGACTGTCTCTAGTTGTCTAGTACCTGGCCCCAAGGCAGAAGAATAGTAGCCTGGAGTGTAAGCGTATGATAAGGGAGGTGGTGGGAGTGTGAGTTCTGGATTAGTTAGTTTGCATATGAAAGGCATGCTCCCAAGGAAATCATTTACTATCTCCAGGAATGTAGCCCCGGGGGGGGGGCAGTCTCTCCAAAATCTGCTTGGTTTCAGATGTCAAAGAATCAAAAATATAGAAAATAAAAAGGCATGATTAAGACAATGGCTACCCTTGAGAAGTCATGCAACTATCCCCTTTATCATTAAAGGTCTGATGAAAGCTAGCAGAGATGTTTTCTTTCTCTTTGCCTTTAGTCTCTTTTCACCTGTGAGTTGTTCTAACATAGCACTTAATGCTAATGCTTATAGCCAAGATTTATTAAGCCCTTACTACGTGTCCAGCACTATCCTAAGAATTCACATGCATCAGCCCAATTAGTGTCCACAACACCCCATGCAGTATGTTCTGTTTGGATTTTTGTTTTATAGATGAGGAAGCAGGAGCCTTGAGAAATGAGTTAGTCAAAGTCACATAGAGCTATGCTGTGATGCTCTTATTCTCTGTGCTATACTCTGTCTTTCAATCATTCTATTTCAGTAGCTTGCTTGGGTGTCTGTTGTAGCAACTAGTTTGAGCAGCTCAACATGTTGGGCAATTCTCATCTGTGTATGCCCAGTCTCCATCATAGAGTAGGCACTTTATAAACCTATGTGAAATCAATAAGTGAAGCTCTCACCAGCTTTTCCCTTTGATTTGAGCAACGCGATAAGCAGCAGAGTATCTAGTGATAGAGAGCTGTCCCAAGGGAGGGAGAACTGTTTTCTGGCTTCCTGTTTTTTATTTGACATTCTCTGAGAATGGGAACTTGGGAAGCAAGAAATGTATGATTCTGTAAATATTTATTTCTGTTTTGAGGCACATGTGCTTTACTTAATCTGAGTTCCACAAATGCTTGCTTTGCAGGAGACTGCCTTTAGAGAGAAGTGTGTGATATGTGCAGCCTGTCACTGGGAAGACCAAGTGAATGTACAGAACATACTCTGACCCAGGAATGTTAATGGGAGAGATAGAGTTACTGTCTGTGTCACGTGGGGCCTTCCTGATTGTCTCCTTTGCTTTATCTTTCCCCCAGCTTGCCACCAGTCCTGTTTCAGATGTGCAGGGAAAAGCCCACATAACTGCACAGACTGTGGGCCTTCCCATGTGCTGTTGGATGGGCAGTGCCTCTCCCAGTGCCCAGATGGCTACTTTCACCAGGAAGGTAGTTGCACAGGTGAGTATGTAATGTGCTGAGGCACGTTGCCTATGACCATGTTTTGTCTTCAGAGCATAGCCAGACACTGTAATTAGAAACCTTGACATACTGGGGACTAAGATTCAGCTGTAAATCCTTGTCTTGAACTTGCAGATTCAAAGTATAGAGGGAGGGGAACAAGTGAAATTTAGTTCTTCCAGTAAGGAAGCATGGAAATAAAACATTAGAATCAGCTTTACCCTAGAAACTATAATATTTGAATAGACTCTGAACTTGGTTTTCTCTTGCCTGGAAGACAATGATCTGAATAAATAACTCCTGTCGTGAACTAAATAATGACCTTTATTTCCTAAAAGAACTAGAACTTAGTTCAGCATAAGTCTTTGTTGCTGTGGCTTAAAGAGAGAGAGAGAGGCAGAGAGAGAGATAGGGTTCTGCTGTTGCCAAGCTGGAGTGCAGTGGTGTGATCACAGCTCACTGCAACCTCACCTCGGCCTCCTGGGCTCAAGCAGTCCTCCCACCTCAGCCTCATGAGTAGCTGAAACCATACATATGTGCCACCATGCTTGGCTAATTTTTTATTGTGGAAAAAGTGTTGCCCAGGCTAGACATGAACTCCTGGGCTCAAGTGATCCTCCCACCTTGGCCTCCCAAAGTGCTGAGATTACAGATGTGAGCTACTGTACCCAGCCTGTGGCTTTTTTAAAAAGTTTAAAAGTTTATGTTTCTGATTATTAAAAAGATATGTGCTCATTGTAGAAGGATTGAAAGTTCAGAATAGGAAAAATAAATGGGGGTTTGGGGATAAAGATAACTGATTATGCCACATCTTAGAAGCAACAAATATTACCCTGGTGATAGATTCCTTTTTGATCTACTTTTTATGCATGCTGTTACATAATTGAGAATAAATTAGAGCTATACTTTTTAATATTTTTTTCAAAACATAAAGTCATAAGCAATTTTCTTTTTTTTTTTTTTTTGAAACGGAGGCTTGCTCCGTCACCAGGCTGGAGTGCAGTGGAGCAATCTCAGCTCACTGCAACCTCCGCTTCCCAGGTTCAAGCAATTCTTCTGCCTCAGCCTCCCGAGTAGCTGGGATTACGAGTGCATGCTACCACGCCCAGCTAACTTTTCTATTTTTAGTAGAGACAGGGTTTCACCATGTTGACCAGGCTGGTCTTGATCTCGTGACCTCATGATCCACCCGCCTCAGCCTCCCAAAGTGCTGGGATTACAGGCATGAGCCACCGTGCCCAGCTGTCATAAGCAATTTTCTATGTGATAAAATGTTATATGTACAGATACGTGTGTGTATATTTGTCGTTTTCATGGTTGCATATTATTCTATTTCTTTTTCTTTTTTTTAAGAGATGGATTCTCACTCTGTCACCCAGGATGGAGTGCAGTGGCATGATCATAGCTCACTGCAGCCTTGAACTCCTGGGCTCTAGTTATCCTCCTACCTTAGCCTCCCAAGTAGCTGGAACTGTAGGCATACACCACCATGCCCAAGTAATTTTTTTTTAATTTTTTGTAGAGACAGGGTCTCACCTTGTTCTCAGGCTTGTCCTGAACTCCTGGCCTCAAGCAATCCTCCCTCTTCAGCATCCCAAAGTCGTGGGATTACAGGTGTGAGTCACTGCATCTGGCTCCATTTCTTTTCACATAAGAAATGAAATTTGGCAACTGGGACACTTGAGGACACTAGGGAGATCTTTTACTTTCTCCCTCTTAATGAGGTACTGCTCTGGTTATCAGTTATTGCCTAATAAACCACCCCAAATTTGTGGCTTAAGACAACAATTGTTAAATTTCCCAGTTCTGAGGATTGCTGGGCAGCCCTTTCTTCAGATCCTGCAGGTGGGCTCTTCATTGACGTCTGTCACCTGGGTTGGTCAACAATCTCTTACTCTATGAGGCCTCTTCTCGTGGCTAATTGTACTTCCTCATGGCATGGCAATCTCAGCTAGTCAGTCTTCTAATGTGTCAGCTATCTTCTCCTGGAATGAGTATTTCAAGAGACCTAAGCAGAAACTGCAAGCTGCCTATCACCTAACCTAAAAAGTCTCACTGTCACTTCTGCTATATTCTGTTGGTCAAAGCAAGATAACCCACATTTGAGTGGGTGAAGGAACAGAATACACCTCTCAGTGGAGGAATGGCTTATGCACACAGTTAGGGATGGATTTGATTATCTTCATCAAGGAGACAAGCTACCTTGGGTGTTAATGCACTTGTATGGAATCAAGCATTTGGCACAGGTAACTGTGCACTTCCCAGCCCCACTTTCCCCGGGCTACAGCAGAATAGAGCAAAAGGAGATGGAGGTATTTATTTCCTTCTTTAACATGTCAGTCCAGTATGTTTTTTAAGATCACCTTTATGTTTTAGTGACAGAGATTTTGAAAATCACTAGTTGGGATTAGTACAGAATTTTGTTGGAATTGACACAGTACTAAAATTTAAGGACTTTATTGTAGTACTGTGTGTGGCGTTTTTTTTTTTTTTTTTGGTATATACAGGAAAAAAACATTCTATCATGATTTCTCTTTTATTTCTGAAAAATAGACGGTTGGGGCCTGCTGATAGGAAAAAGCCCACTGATATGAAATTATATTACATGTATTTCTGGAGTCAGTAAATGTAATAAACTTATGACATGTTTTTAAAATAAATTAATATTTGTTACATTCATCTAGCCTTAAACTTCAAAGAAGTGATTTAGAATGAACACAAATTTAGATGATTGAAGATCAATATTATATTTGTTCTGGAATTCTTTGCCTTTTTCTAACTGTCTTTTTAATCTCTGCAGTCCCCTGGTGAGTTGCTTTACTTTAAATACTCTGTCAAGCTCAGTGGGGGAATGTTCCTGGTTTCTTTGTCATTAGGATTGCCCTTGAGAGCTGTTTCTATCCTTAGGTGCTTTCATCCTAGCCCAGCTGGTTTTTGTATGTATAAAATTGTTTAGGGGAGGAAAGTCTGGGTATATCTAGCTCTTCTCTGTCCATGCCTCTTTCCGCTGGGAGCCAGCAGATGGATGGTACCATAAGCAGCAGGGCACCCAGGTCACTGGAAATATTCTGATAGGGAGGAAGAACTGGGTGTTGGAAATCATCCAGAGAATGCTATGTCTTTTGGATAGGTGCTTTCAACATTGAGAGCCTCAGGAATGTAGGAGGGGTGAGAGTGCTGTCCTTCTAATCAGCAGTTCATTTTCTTGCTTGCTTGCTTTTTTTTTTTTTCTTAAATAGCTCCTTATCTTCTCTTGTCCTCTTGCCAGAATCCAGAGGCTTTACTTGAAATCTGTGCCTTTGCTTCCCACCAGCCGCGTGCCAGGAGGGAATTCATCAGTTTCTGCAAGATCTACCCAGCTCCAGCCCTTCACATCCCCTCCTCTTGGACTCAGACCTGCTTAGACCTCCTTGTCCTTGGCAGAGAAGTTCTTAAATCTGCTTCCATGTGCTTGCTCCTGCTGCTCCCTTGGCAGCGTCAATGCAGCTGCAGCTGCAGCCACCTTTGATTCTTTGCCACCCTTATCCTTATTGCTTACACCTTACCGTGACTCACTTGGTTTGTTTCAGTGTTGTACCTCTTGTTAATTTGGTGGTTTTTTTGGAGAAGACATAGCTTTGGCATAACTTTGTCTCTAAGGAATTGAACTTCAGAGGCAGCTCACGATAACCTCCAGAAAGAGGACTTTTTCTGTTCTTTGTATTTTAATTAAGTATTGCTGATAAAATAAACATCCCAGTGGTGGTGGCTTGAAGGGAGTGATGGATGGCCCCTGACTCGAGAGAGAAGTTGCAGTATAGTTTGCTGTGTATGGATTCCCCTCTCATCTGCTAGAAATTTCTGAGAAGTAAAATGTCCCCTTCTTCTCCCTGTCCCACTCATTCTTTGAGTCATGGTATGTTAGGGTCAGGGAGTCCTACCACTCGTGTTTCTGCTCTGTGACTATGATTTGAACTTCCTTACTTACACAGATGGAGATGATCATGCTGGTCCCTCTGGAATGTGTGGCTGATTTCTCACATATTTATAGTTCTAGATTCCATATTGTGTTCATGGACAGTACCGCCCTTGACATCAGAAATGCAGTCTCTAGGTCAGGTCCAAGGGTGTGCCAGGCTTGCTCAGGAATCTTCTAAAGATGATTAGAGTTGGAGGTCTGCTTTTAATGTAATTTGTGGAATGCATTAAATACTTCACGCATATACATGCTGAGCTGCTAATTCCAATCCTGGTTTTCGTCCCCCTGCCAGAGTGTCACCCAACCTGCAGGCAGTGTCATGGGCCGTTGGAGTCTGACTGCATCTCCTGTTACCCTCACATCTCTCTTACCAATGGTAACTGCAGGACCAGCTGCAGGGAAGAGCAGTTCCTCAACCTCGTGGGATACTGTGCTGGTGAGTGAAACTCCTGTGGATTCCTCGGAAATCACTGGGCAACTGCCGGGGCTCTTCATACCAGGCTTAAGGGGGCTCTTTGTCCTCAGTTTATGAGCTCTTTTACAGGAGACATTTGTTTCATGTCTGGAAACTCATGTTACTGCTTCTCCTTGGGCATTTAGTAAATACTTGTGGATTTAAATAGAACTTCTAATAATACTCTTGCAAATCCTGAAAATCTCAGACTCTCATATTAATGAAGAATGAAGTGATGATAATAGCACCTTTATATGCATTCAAAACTTCTTAAGTTAGCAAAAAGTGTTCTGAAAATAAGTCACTCCAAGCCTTCCTTTCTCTTGTCTGCATTTTGTCCTGCTTCTTGTTGTGGAGAATCTTTGCCATCAGCCCCAGACATAAAATTTTAGAGAGATTAACCTAGAAGTAGATCAGTTGCCTTAGGAGATGGGATTTTTTTTTTCTTCCTCATTTTAGAACTCAGATCTAAAAAAAAAATTAGGAAAGCAGTCTGAAATTTGAATAATGTTGGAACCAGACATCATTTATGTTCATCTATCCAGACAACAAATGTGCATTTTTGAGTGCCTACTAATGGTCAGATGCTCAGAATACAGGAAAACGATGAAGGAGACAATGACTCCACCACCAAAGAGCCTATAGACTGGGGAGGGGAATTTACTGGGTAATGGGTTATTGTATATTTCTTGATCCACTTTTTCAAACTCTGGGACAAACTTGCAGAGCTTCTCCTTTAGTAGCTGTTGCCTCAGCTCAGAAGGGCTGAACTGGGGAGATCCTGGGATGCTACTGGGCAAATGGGAAAGGTGAGAAAGTGTGCTGAGAGGTTGACCAGGCTGTCAGGCTTGTTCTGGAGCAGGGAAGAGGCGTGGCCAGTTGTCTAGATCACAGAATCCAGCAGGCACATTCAGTCTGGGATGGCGCTGACATCTCGGCTGTTCGGTCTGGTGGATTGAGGGTGGGGCGGGGCACAGCAAGTCAGTGGCTGTGCTCCCTGTGGCTGGTGGTGCCATGGTCCAGGTGAGCCATTTATTTTTGCATATGACATTAAAGACTAGACATTTTGGTATTAAGGTCTATATCCTAAGAAAACCAAACTGTCAAGCACAGGGCTGCAGCCCAGAATGCTGGATTCGGAGCAGAAGCCCAAGTGTAGAGACTGTGCAAGCCTTTTAGGTGCAACAAAAAGTGGAAATTCAGAGTTCAGGATTCGGGCTAATCAGAATTCCTATCAGCTGTAGGATGTGAGTCTATTGCTAGTGATGTTAGTTGTAGTCAGGACTGTCTTGGAAAGTGGGAAAAATGGGAGATAGTAGTGCCCATCCCCAAAAGAGAATGTGGGGATGGAAGGGGCTGTTATTACAGTTTGCATGTTTGAGTTTAGCTACTTATTATCACTTTAAGACATGGAGGAGCAGCTACTCTGAGAATTAAATTGCTCCCTACGTGGCTAAAGCGTATTGGTGGATATTTACTGAGAACTCACTGAGCACAAGGTGCCAAGTTGATGTTTGAGGGGGATACAGAGGTCTTCCAGGCTACTTAAGGAGGTGAACCAAAGACACAAGTGTAGTTAACAAACGGTACAAAGCAATTTAGGGACAGTAACACCAACCAGTAATAAGGGCTGTAGGAGTTCAAGGTAGGGAGAAGTAACAAGATATGGAAGGCATTATGCGGGGGGGTAGAACCCAAAATATTTCCAGAAGAATAACCAGGATCCTGTGAGACAGAGGGAGATCTGGTGGGCTTTCTGAGCATGGTTTCACCAGGAGACAGGCCCAGCAGGTATAGCACGTGGGCCATTCATGACTAGTGAGTCCTCTAACCTGGGTGACAAACATGGTTGGTATTAAAGCATATTAGTTAAAATGGTTGGGAAATTTAGATTCAAACCAGAGTATAGAAAGTTCAAAGTTTCAGGCCAAAAAGTTTTGACTAGATTTTGTGAGCAATAGGGCCATGAGAGTTTTGGAGAGGACTGTAGCTTGACTAAGGGTGTCTTAAGGCAAGAAATCTGCAACTTGTATGGAAAATGGACTAACATAAGGAGAGATTAGAGTCAGGGAGAAGAGTTAGAAGGTAGGACCTGAATTATATCCTTCATGATGGCTTTTTTATTTAAAATGTAACTCTGAATGTGGGCCCTAAAAATTTTATGCTAGGGCATATTTAAAAAATACATGTTTATATAAGGAGATTAGAAAAATTTAATTTTTAATGAGCTCTGTTCTAATGTCCAGAGTGTTCTTTGATAGTAAATTAGGTGATTAGGACTTGCATTAATTTTTTAAGGCTAATAGGGAACCTTTAGAAGGAGAATCATGGGACTGAGCTAAACAACTCTGGAAGCCCCCAACCCTAGAAGAGAAGGTCCTACCAAAATAATCTGAAAAGGAAAATCTTGGCTGTCCTGGGAATTAGGTGTATTAAGTAATGGTTTTAAATGAGGTAACCATTGTCTGGTGCTTAGAAATCATTTATTGATTAAAGACTGGTGTAATAGTATTTATTATAGAAAAGTTTGATCAGTAATTTCAGTTATTGAACTTTCAGAGAACTGTGCTGACCCCAAAGTTTACTTTTTCACTAAATGTATGACTTATCTAAACACCTCTACTTTTCTCTGTAGCATTGCAATGCATTCACTCATGTACAGATTCATCAAACATTTATGAAGCCTTTGCTCTGTGCCAGGCATTGTACTGGGCTCTGGGGATATAAAGACAAATCAGATATGGTGCTTGCATACAAGAAATGGACTCTTTAGTGAATGAAAGTGTTAGTTTGCTAGGGCTGCCATAACAAAATACCACAGACTGGGTGGCTCAAACAATGGAAATTTATTTTCTCCAGGTTTTGGAGGCTGGAAGTCCAAGATCAAGGTGCCCGCAGGCTTGGCTTCCTCGGAGGCCACTCTCCTTAGCTTGTAGATGGTGGCCCTCTTGCTGCCTCCTCTTTGCACATGCGCCCCTGTTTCCCTCCACATGTCCTAATCTTCTCTTCTTATAACTATATTGGTCACATTGGATCAGGACCCATCCTTTAATATCCTTATTTTAACTTAATTACCTCTTTAAAGGCCCTATATCCAACTACAGATATTCTGAGGTACTGGGATATGGCCTCAACACATGAATTTTCAGGGAATGAATTCAGCCCACAACAGAAGGGAGTGGGTGTTTAGTATGGTATTGCTGTGGTACTCTGTGCACAGTGCAGGATATGAGATGAGCCCATGGAATAGGACCCTGACCCACACTGGAGTGTGTGTATGTGAGTGTGTGGAGTGTGTATGAAAGCTTTCCGGAGGATGTCACAACTGAGATGATTTTAAAGGTGAGTGAGAATTAGAGGAATTTGGAGCTTTGGAGGCAGAACATTTCAGAAAATGGGCCAAAGAGGATTATTTATTGAGACACCCATAAAGAGTTGAGTCCTATGACAGTGGTGAGACTTGAAGTGGGAGGGAGCAGGACTGGTCTGTAGGGCCTTGGTACACCCATGGGGATGCCTTGAAGGTTCTGGGAAGTGTTGCGACTGCATTTCTGTGAAGAGAAAGATCTGCGGAAGATGGCTTGGAAGAAAACACTGAGGCAGAAAGTTCTTTAGGAGGTAGCTGCAGAAATCCAGATGAGAGAAATCCTTTAATGAGAACGTTGCTGAGGGGATAAAGAGAAGGGGTCATGATTTCACCAGGTATTAATAGTATGTTAGGTTGGCTCATCTCAGATTGCTGTTTTGTCTGCAAAAATGGTCTGAGTGGCAATTTCGTATGATTTAACGTAATAGAAGCAAAAGAGGTTGGTGCTCCCTCAGCCCTGGGGGGTAAGGGAGAAGGAGCTTTGCAGATAGTTTCCAGGTTTCTGGTCACAGAAATTCGAGGGGTGGGAATACCATTTACCAAGGGTAGGAATAGATCTAGGAGGCAGTGAGGAAAACAGTGTGCTTGAATTTGGCCAACCTGAATTTGGGGTGACAGCTGGACATCCCAGAGTGTCTCTCCAGGAGGAGGTTAAAGGTGTAAATTGACAGGTTTCTTACTCTAGCTACTAGGAGCTTGTCTCCTCTCTCAGTGTTGCCCTGAACCTAAAGTCCTGGAGTTGTTTTTAACTACAGTATTGCCTCAGTCAGGTCATAGTTAACCTCATAGAATGTTTAGGTGACTTTTATCTAAACTCAGGAAGGTATTAGGAGAAACCATGTGATGACAGGCAAAGCTGAGGATAATCTACCTTGCGTGGGGCCGGCAGTGGAATGTCCTTTCGGTGTCCTTGGGAAGTCCTAGCTCATGGGAAGTCCTGGAGAAGGACCCTCTCTGCCTGCTCTTTCGTGTACGTCCAATCGCCTCCAGGGTGGTAGGGTTTCCTCTCAGGATGCATTTGCTATTTGACTCGGTGACCTCTTAATTGTACTTAGCTGTTTAAAAAAGAAAATGACATCAAATCCAGCACACCGCCAAGAGTAAACCCATCCTGGGAGCAGGTCCAGTAACCTCAGTGTGTCTCACATATGGAGATGTCATATGTGTGGGGTTTCTTCCTCCAAGTCTATCAAAGCAAATATAAAAGTATGTGAGATTTAGGCCAGAGCTGCAGGTTTTCAACAAAGATAAATGAACTGAGGTGAGAGGCAGCTGTGCATAATTGCGGGAGACACAGTTACTTTCTATATGGAAAGCCAGGTTTTCTTTTGTCATAGATTAGAAAAAAATTTTTTTTTGCCCACATCTCAACAACATTAACAGAAAACTCCAAAGCCTGAGGTGCTTTCTGCATTTCTCTTTCTCAGCTAAAAGCTTCATCTTGTTCATAGAATAGGGTAAGAATTAAAAGGAAAACAGATAAACACCTGGGGGCGGGGGAATGTCCACATGCAGATGCATTTTTTAAACAATGCTTTGAGTTTTGTGGACTGCCTGATGGGATGGCTATGTTTTTGAGTTCTTATGTAGAAAGAAGATAATATCAAGGGTAATATTGCAGAGGGGAAGACCTGAAAAATTAAAATAGTTTTTTTTGGGTAGTGAAAGTCTGGGGGATTAAAAATTTGTTATTGTTTATGAAGTTTTTTTTTAAATGCAGGTTTGCTCTTTCCACAAATCTGTGTGAGAATGTGAGCAAGAGAAGACAAATATCAGTAAAGAAATATTACTTTGAGTATTTTCATACTGCATTCCTATTCCACAGAACTCAAATTCTATACAATGGTTAATAGGTGTTGCATGCAACAAAAACAAAAACAAAAAAACCTCCTGGCCAGATAAATTTGGGATTGACTTGGTTACATAAAGGTAAGCAACTTTCTTTATTGCAGGATTTCTGAGAACCTTAAAAATGCATATGTGTGCTGTGAATCTTTAAGATGAAGATGGCCAAACATCATTTCCCGAGCACTGAATTGAAGACCCCTTCCTTTTATTATAGCCTCTTACAGGGTTAGCCAGTGGTATGCAGAACAATATTTTGGAAGTCCTTAACTAACTGATATTTATACTTTGAACAATTGGTTTGCACCCCATAAAGGTAAAAGAAAATCATGAACCTGTATGCAGGTTGTGGACCAACTGACTTCCCTCCCTCCCTCCCTCCCTCCCTCTCTCTCTTCTACCCTACCTTCTTTCTTTTCTCTGTGGGCAGGCAGAGAGGTCACGCAAGGAGGTGCGTGTTTGCCACCCTTTTGCCTGCTGAAGAGCATTGCTGTTAACATTTTTCTTCCACATCATAAATAAACACTTTTGAGTCCTTTCCATGATTTTTCCCATTTATTGTCACCATTTCTGAAAGAAGGGCCCTAAAAATGTGGTGAAAAAGTAAAATTGCTCAAATTTAAAGAGCAACACATCTTTATTTTGGAATAAGCTGATACAACTGCAGCACTGAATAACAGGGGGGAAAACCCAGTTTAAGTTGAACATAATTAAGAACCCTGGAGGGAGCCTGGTACGAGCCAGGGCACCAGCTCTCTGTCTCCCCTCCAGACACAGTGACTGGAAGCCAGAGAAGTGAGAGCCAGTTCTGTTTTAAAGCAGCTTCTACTGTGCGGGGGAGGTGGGTTGGCACCGCCCTATATCTTGCGGTGGCTGCTTCTGCAGTTATAAATGGAAAGGAAGAAAAGAGCCATAAACTTTAAACATGTAGCTGTTGTTGCCTTATTTTGATCACCAAATCCTACCCATCCATCCCTCAATGCCTGGTTCAGATTCCTTCCCCTCCAGGACCAGCTTCTGCTTGGCATCTCCCCTGTTAGAATTCCTAGTGTGCTGATTATTTCTACCATTTACCTAGCACTTGGGCTTTGATCAGCTCATGTTCTCTGTGAGTGATCTTTTCATGGGTATCTAATAATAGGTGCCAGTTCTGAGGGCTTATTATATGAAAAGTGCTGTGCTAATTGCTTTGAATGCATTTTACCATTTAACATTCGCAATGATCCTCGAAGGTAGGTACTGATTTTATCCCCATTTTTACATGTAAGGAAACTGAAACTGTCTAACAGAGGTTAAGTACCGACTCCAAATGATAAAAGTCAGGAATGATTGATCCAAGATTTGAACCCAGAGAATGTGATTCCAGAGTCTGGAATGTGATTCCAGAGTACTCAACCATTTTGTAATCCATGATGCAAGTACAATTGCTTGCACACAATCGGGGCTCAAGAATGATTTTTTTTTTTTTTTTTGGTTGGTGAATTAAAAAGTGCATTGGTAGGTGGATTACTTGATTGGTGGATTAAAAGTCAGTGTGATAAATAGAGTGGCTCGGAGAGGCACTGTTGGGAAACATTGCACGAACTTGCTGGTCTGTTTTAAATGCTAAGGAAGCTGATTTAGACTGCCACGTGTACATGCATTCCCATTGTATTTGATCCTTATTAAATGAATAAACTTCAAAGAAAAACGTTAATGCATACTACATTTTAATAATTTATATCACTCCACATTTACTTTAATCTTTTCCAATACATACATATGTGCATTGTTTTCAGTTGTAGTCAACAGCTATGGTATTTCTTTGTTCTGTTCTCTAAAATATCACTTTAAATGACATATTTCCATATGTTGGCAAATATTGGAAGAATCTACATAATTGTCATTTTTAATGCTTAAGTCATATTCCGTTGTGTTTGGGTAACTTAATTTGGCCATTTTCCTGTTGTGGATCTGGGCCGTTAAAAGCAGGAGATAGTTTTACTGGTTGGTCCATGACTTCCAAGGCTACAGCTATGATTAGATATGTGTTTCATGTCATTATTAATACTAGTAATGGTGTGTTTATAAAGTTTTATAATTTTCAAAGCATTTTCTTATGGATCTTCTCCTTTAATCATCCCCGGAAGCCCCCCTGAAGAATTGGAAATGCTGGTAATTCCCATTTTGTTGACTGGTGAATTAAGACTCAGTAGAGTACCAAGCTAACACTTGGATGGTCCTCAAGAACTGTTGGGTAGAATTAAGGACTTGAATCAGCTGTCCTCATATCTAATCCTCTTCTGATGCCTCATATGATAATTACGACAAGGATCTTTCTTCTTAGTGTGAGTCATATTTTGGTTCTTATCTCTTCTTTTTCACCTTCCTCTTTATTCCATCTAGTCCTGTTCTTCTATCTCTGTATTTTTTTCAATTTGCTTGTGTCTTCCATTTTTTTAACACTTGCTTCTTTATTTTCCTTATCTTCTTTTTTTGTTTTGTAATGCACTTTCTTTTCTTATTTCTCATCTTGTCACCCTATCTCTTATTGCTTGAATCATGAATTGCATATCCCCCTTCTCTACAGAACTTTCAATGATTGTCTTTCTTGCTCTCTCAAATTTTGTTTTATTTAAGAGATCAATCTCTCTGCAAAGGGATGATTGAATATTTCAAGGCATTTATTATGTTTTTGAGCTTTTCCTTTTAGGAAAAAAGAACATGACCTATGCTTAAATTGAGTCCTTCCTAAATTAAAAAAAAAAAATCTTGTATTTTCTCCTTCATGTGACATTTACCAAACAATACCTTCCCTAGCTTTCATAATGAGAGAAGGACCTTACTTGTAAGCTTTCAGCTTGTAAAACCTCCCAACGAAGTCAGTATTGCTGTTTCTTCCTAATAACTATAGGTCAGGGCTTGAATTGCAGAGAAAGTTTTTGTGGGTGTATGTTGAAAGAACACAGCTGAATTGAGACTTACAGGTTATCCTCTTCAGTACTGAAGGTAGCAAAACTGCTAAGGCTACATTTACCTGCTTTTACACACCTGTGAATTTCTGTGGCTTACTTTTAATAGGTAAAAACAGTGAATTGATTGCAAACATGAGCATCAGCGTCAATGTTGATTCTGATTGGGCCCACTACAGATAAGGAATAATAACTCATGTTTATTGAACACTCATTGTGTGCCAGTTCATCACATATATTATGTCATTTAATTCTGGCTGCAAGCACAGAAAGTTGGTCCTGTGATTAGTACCATCTGCATTTTACAGGCCAAGATAAGATTAGGGATGAGATTAGAGATGTTAACCCACTTACCCAACGTGTCACAGTTAGTAAGCCCTGGAGCTGGGCTCTGAATCCAGGGAGTGCACTTCAGAGGGCACATATATGATCACTGTGTCATCAGCCTTCACCACTGATCTAGTTTCCATAAGACCCTCTCTTGCTTCTCGACATCATTTTATTCACTTCCTTTTGATGCTTTGTGGTTTTGACCCTCGTGGCCTTCCCACGCACTCCCTACACACTCTCTTCACTCTCAGTCTACAACTCTGCTTTCTTTTTTGTTTAGAAGATTTATATTATCTGATAAAACAAAACAAACAAACCTCATCTTTTCTCCTCAAATCTTTCTCTTCTATTACCTCTTTTTCCTTCCTTTGAGAAAGGAGCTCCCTCATTCTGCCCTGGGGAGCTCCTCCCACAGTGTCCCAGAGCCCATCTGCCTTCCTGAGCTGATCTCTCCACTCAGGTGTTTTCTCTTCTGCTTACAGATTCATCTCCCTCCTTTTCTCTTCATTTTTCCTGCTCCTCTTCCTCTCCCATCTTCTTTCCTCCAGGGCCCTTGTGTCTTTCACAGCTTAAATCTTCATTTCTATTTTCTCCTTAGATTTCATCCCAAGTGCATGTGATAATCCCCTCCAGATCCTCATTTCTCTCTTCCTGCTGGACATCTGATCACAGGAAAACTGCAAAGAAAACCCTTCATGTTCATCCCTCCCACCTCCACAGGTGCTTTTCTTCCTTCTCTTGACTTCCTTGTCCACCCACTACTGATTTTTCAATTGGCACAATTCAAAACCATTTAGTTACCCTTGCTTCTTGACAACCCCTCTTCCATATTGCAATCACTGCCATATCTCATAGATATTGCATATCTCTGTTTCTGCTGCAAAAACCCTAAGTGCTTCTTTCTTAGATGACAGCCTCGTTTTTCTCTTTCTGCTAGAGGGTCTTCCTCACTAAAGCTCTCCTAGTCCTTCCCAAGATGAGGGAGGAGAACTTTTGTTGAATATCAACTTTGGTTTATAAAACACTCTTTGACACTGAAAACTTGTCGATGCCTTCCCATTGCCCATTGCGTTAGCTGTAAATCCTTCACCCTGATTTTCAAGGTCCCTGATTTCCTTGGTTTCCGAGTGAACATCCAAAGCTCCAGCCATGCTGGTTCTCTTCCCCACGCCACACTGCTCTGTTCCTGTGTGCCTCTGTGCTGTTACATGCTCTTCCCTTCTAACAAGGGTGTCCTCAACTGGCACCATCTGCAAACATCAAATAAGCACTCAAGTTCAAGTTCCTCTTATTCACTTTGGATAAAATATTCTCTGATCCTTCTTTGACACCTGTTGCATTTGGGATGTGTGTGTGTGTGTGTGTGTGTGTGTGTGTGTGTGTGTGTGTGGTTTTTTTTTTTTTTGGTCATCCCTTCCTAAGCATCTTGAGAGAAGGATTGAAGTCTGATTCAATCCTATAGTACCTTCCACAGTGCCTCATACTCAGCTGACTTGCCATAAATGTTAATTGAAGTGAACTGTTTTCTTTTGTGGAGGTAAACTGAGTAAAACATAAATTGGATACAAAGCTTCAAGATACATGGTAAGAGTGATGCTCATGACATGTTGTTGGCAGTGCAAGCTGGCACCAAGACCTAGAGCTTTGCTTTTACATTTGACACTGCCACTCGCCACCTCCCCTTACCCTCCCCACTTCAAGCTGTCTCCTCGGCTCCTACAGCAGCCTTCCCAACACATTGGTGAGTTTGTCAACACTGGGTAGAAATCACTGCCCTATAACATGAAGGTCATTCTGTTGTCGTGTTTTATTTGGTTAGTTTTTTAAGAGTAAAACAATAGCCACAGACACTGAAGAAAGAAGTCTCATTTGGTTGGTTGGTTTTGTTTTGTTTTGTAGCTTTTGTACTAATTCAAAGCCTCTAAAAAGAATACATGATTTGTAAGAGCTTACGGGTGGGCTGAGCACAAAGTAATGATCAAAAGGGAAAGAGATAGGATGCTTCTTTTTCTTCCGTCATCTGTATGTTATTTTCTGGATTCCTGCTGTACTTATCTCACAAGCAGAAACCCATCAATTTTAAAAGTGGCCTTAGAATTCAAATTCTATGCCCTTTAAAGGCCCTGAGTTTTGGCATGAAATCATTTCTTTTTCACCTGACGAAAAACAGCTACAAGTGCTGATTATTTTGACCACTTCCAAATACACTTAATGTCGTTGCATTAAGAACCTAATGGACTGACAGGACATTATTAAAAATCTCACTGTGTGTCTAAATTTGTCTTTATAGGTCATTATTTATCAGCTAAGGAGTCACTGCTCCATAAAACCAACATCCAAAGCCATTGTGTCGACAGTACACATTTACTTTAATATCTTCAAGCTTTTTTGATTTTGCTCCAAAGACGTGAAATAAATTATTTCACTGCCATGTGCTTCCATCCATCATGATTGTGTGTAATCCTCACTGATCCTTGAAGCAGAGCCTTTGTGATTTGAAGAAAGCATCACATATTGATGACCACATGCAATTTCCTCACAGCTGCAGGGTGACATATTAGAGGATTCTACAGCTGCTGAGTCAGAATATTAATATTTTTATCTGTTTAAATTTCTAGCATGTCTACATGCTGTGCATATTTAGAAAACAATTGGAATCTTCTGCTTGCTTAAAAACAATAAATGCATTTATTTCAGCTGGAGCTAATACTCCATTTTCAGGCTACCTTGTAATGTGTTTATTAATTTGCTTGTTTACAGTGCTAATTTACTGCATTTATTAGCAAGGAGGTACATATACAAACAGCTGGAATTCCATCTGTGCTCCCCCCACATACTTATTATACATCAGTAATCTGAAACAGCCTAAGCATAAATGTATCCTGGGCCTCTCTTCTTTCCTTGTGACTCTTAATGAGTCTTATATTTAAAGACTCTACTGTAATTGCAATAGTGACAAACAAGAATTTACTTGCTGAGTAGTAGCGGGAGGAATCTGAGAGACAGGCTCCAGAATAGGCACTGTTTTTAAGGAATTAATGGATACACTCTCCCTATTTAAACATATTTGAGGTCAGCCTGCCTTTTTTTGATTACAGGCAGGAAGGTCAGATGCAGATACCTTACTGCACAGATGGGGCTTTTTGGATGGGACATTAATCCTTGCAGAAGCTGCTAGAGTGGTGGGTTGGAAATTCAATTCCCTTATTTTAGTAACTGCAGTCTGATACAAGTTAAACAGTGACCGTATACACTTCTTCTACTGTGTCCTGTGAAATTGTTTTCAGTATCACCTGTGGGCAGGAACAGGCATGGAAGGCAGACTGGAGTATTTTAGGGGGAATTCACCCTGGAATTTGTTGGTCTCTGTGAGGATGCTGCCATTTTAAGGACACAGTTTCTGACAGATGTGCTTCTATGGTGTGGGCCCATCAAAGATCTGAATTAGAGGGCTCATCAGACGGTTACCACCAAATAAGAAGAATTCAAGAGTTGCCTCCAAATCAGATTAGTTTGTAGAAAATATGCCCATAGACTTTACTGTGAGTAAAATGACTGGTGTCATAGCAGTTTATTGGGTCACACAGTTACCTCCCACGGTGCCTAGATGTGGGGCTCATACCACCTCTTAATTATGTTTAGATTGTATAATTAATACATTTGGCTGGCCACGGGGGTAGTTCTGTCTCTTTATTATCTCCAATTGTAACTGATGAGGCAGTGGAAATTGTCACACATGCAGCTGAGTAGCACCCTTTTTCTCCTGGCCTGAAGTGGATTTTGAAAACCAGGTGATGCAACCCATATTGACCTTTTTCGTGGGCCTTCAAATTCTCCACGATTTCCTAGTATTTTTACTCCAATAACTTTTTTCCCCCCTCTAACAACTGTGTGGGAGCTACCTACTCGGTACCACTGATTTGGCCAAATTCCACTTTGTTTTCCTTTTAAAAGGAGTTCTGAGAACTGACCATGAGTGAAAAGGTCTTCCCCAGTCATGCAAAGAGAAACCACAAGTGTGTTTTTCTTCCTTCTCAAGGATCTCCATTCCTGGTCACAATAGTTTTCATGTATTTGCATCATAATATTCTTAATATGCCTACTCCAGCATAAGCCCCTTGAGAACAATTCAGCAGAGAGATGTTTTTGGCAGAAAAGGGGCTTCTGCAGATGCAATGGAGGGGAGGAGGGGAGAGAACAGTTAGGAGCCTGCTTTCCTCCTCCAGCAAGGGTTTCATGGCAAGAGCTGTTGTATGTCAGAGTTTTCTTAGATTATTAGTTTTCTGCTTTGGTTTGATGTCTTCTCCTAACATGAGTTGCCTTTCATATAAAAAAAATTATCATTTAAATCTATAACAAAAACACAGAGACCTCGGTAAATAAACTGAAAAAAGACACACACACACACGCACACACACACAGACAGAGAGAGAGAGATTCCCAATTGCCTTTACCATAAAATCCAGACTTCTTTTCTTGACTTACAATGTCTTGCAAAACTGGCCTACCCAGGTCCCGAGTGGCTCTTTTGTGTGTTCTTTAAGATCCAGCCATGTTGAACTTTTCTCAGTTCCTTGAAGGCATCCTGTTCTGTTCAACTGCTGGGTTGCCTAAGCTTTCCCTCCTCTTGGAACCCTTTCCAAACATTCTCCCCCTGCCCTGCTCCTGTTGCAGCTAACTGCCACCAGTGTTCTTGTCTCAGCCTCCTCTGGGAGGTCTTTCCTGGCCCTTGGACTAAGTTGGTACCCCTGTTATGTACTTTCATGGCACCCTATCATTATCCCTGTAGCATTCTACAGGACGTTTGTAACAGTCTCATGCCAGTCCTCCACCTCAGTGTCCACCATGTTTTCAGGTTGCTCAGCACACTGTGTCCCCATGACAAAATTTGGAGACAGCCCTCTTTAAGGCAAGAAACATAGCCCAAGCCCACTCTACTATTGGAATCTTGAACATTCTACTGGGTTACTTCCAACCTGTTCCATAAGAGGGGCAGGCAGGAGCAAAGGGAATGGTCCCTCTGCTTTTTCTTCCCCTTCAGTTTGAAGGTTTTTTAGGTTAGGGTAGGGAGATGGAGAGTGTAGGGGTTGTGTTGGTGGGGGAGGGCCTGGGTCTGTTAGTTCCAATGCACATTAAAGAACTTTTTCGGCCAGGTGAGGTGGCTCATACCTGTAATCCCATCACTTTGGGAAACCAAGGAGGGAAGATTGCTTGAGGCCAGGAGTTTGACACCAGCCTGGGCAATATAGTGAGACTCCTGTCTGTATGAAAAATAAAAGAATTAGGTGGACCCGGTGGTACACACCTATAGGTCCAGCTACTCAAGAGAATGAAGCAGGAGGATCCTGGAGCCCCGAGTTCAAGGTTTCAGTGAGATATGATTTTGCCTCTGTACTCCAGTGTGGGCAACAGAGGGACACCTTGTCTTACCAAACAAAAAAGACAATTTTTTTTCTTTCTATCTCCTGTGCCCTGGGTTCTATAAGTATAGTGTCTTTGTAGGTCTGATTTTGATAGCTTTGGGAACACATGATGACCCCATGCTTCCTGGTCCAATGGGGGATGGTGACAGTGGATGAGGAAGGAACTCACTGATTGACACCTCAGTTTATTATTTGATTGTGCATATTAAATACTCAATTAAAATGATACATCCAGAATCATTTCCCCCACCATGCTGAAAATTATAGGAGTATAGTAGCCATTTGAATGTTTTTGTTGTTTCAATGAAAAAAAAACTCTTTTCATACTTAACCTCACTTATAATAAAAGAAACACAAAGTAAAACAATGACAACCCCGATTTTCACCAACCAAATTAGCCAAGGTTGGTTTACTGTTTTTAAATTTCTTAGTGCTGGTAAAATTATGATGAAACAGTCTCATAAATGGCTCTTGAAATACAAGTCGATAGGAACTTTCTGAAATAAAATTTATAATATCAATTAAGAATTTTACATTTTTTTCATGCTTGTAGTGGTTAAAATTGTATGCTCTGGACTTAGTATATATATGGTATGTGTAAGCAAATGACTTAACCTTTCAGAGTCTCAGTTTCCTCATTTATAAAATGGGGATAATAACATTGCCTACTTTTTCTCTTCAAATGAAATTATGTGTTTATAATAATTAATATTTTGCCCAATGTATATTCAGAGCTCAGTAAATGTAAACTATAATAATAATATGAATTGTACCCTTTCAACATAGTCCTTTAGGAAATAATCTGAGATGCAGACAAAGATTTATGCACAAAAGTGTTATCATAGCCTTAGTTATAAAAATGGAGACAAATTATAAGTAAATATTCAAACTGTAAGAAAAATGGCAGTTTTTTTGTTTGCTTACTTAATACTGGAATATGATTTCGCTGCTAAAAATGATGTTTACAGGAGTCCCTAATGACATGTGGGAATGCTGATGATATTGAGTAAAAAAGGTACTATGGTGTCCACATTTAATCTAATCTAATCTATGTAAAAATCTCTATATGTAAAATTGTATAGAAAAAGCACTAAAAGAAAAAATGTCAACGTTAGTAGTTATTGACCCCGAACTACCATGCTTAGGGTGATTTTTATGCTTATTTATACTTTGTAAAAAGATTTTTCATGTTTCCTTCTCTTCCATGGCTTACTTTGTAGTCAGAAAAATAAAACCTCTAGATCCCTGTCTGAACCTGCTCAGCCCTTCTGTGTAGATCACAACATCCCCGGGCTTGTACCTGAAGCCTGCTCACAGGTGGTGCCCTGTGGGGTCGGCTACTCGTAGCCTGTCTTGCCTGAGTTTTGTAGTCTGCCCTAGGGAACTATACTTTTCTGGTTATAAGTCAGAACATTGGTATTAATCCTCAAGCGCTTGTTGCTCTGATTTCTGGCTTCTTTCCGTGCAGATCGTTACTCATTTTGAGGTCTCCCAAGAAACTCTCCTACAAAGAGATTTTTGACTTCAAGCCTCTGAAGACAAAAGTATTCCCTACGTTTTGGGGACTTATTATTCTTTTCGGCTTGATTTAATAAAAATCAGTCAACCAACCTTGAGAGCCTAATGATATAATTGGTCTTCTGTTGGGGGATTGCATATGATGGAGCTGGGAAGGAAAGTTTGCATGAGTGGATTAACATGGGTCCCACTCAGGTTGTTGCTTTGGAATGAGTCTATTCACAGGAGTGGGTGTTCAGCATGACTTTTTAAACCGTAGAATGAATACAGGTAGTGAACAAAAAGAGTTAGAGAGTTCAACTTTGCACACTCGAGTGTTTGTAATCTCCTGTGTGAGGTAGAACTATAAACTAACTTGGATAAATGTGATGTATTGGGCAACTTGGAGTTGATCATTTTATATTTTCAGGTGTCATGTACTGATTTCTCCTTTGACTCTGGGCACTCACTCCATCATGCAATATATGTTTGGGGACTGATCTGATGCCTTCTTATGGCTTAACATGGAGCTGTGGAAGGAAGCAGAGGCCCTGAGTAATTTCAGAGTCTCTCCAACTCTTCAGACCTTTCCATTGATTTCTGGCATCTGTGTACCCAAATCTGCCAAACCGCCATGTCTGGTTTAAGAACTCCAGAGACTTGATTAGGAGGATAGAAAAAGTTAAAGGCTGTGAGGAACCCATATATTTATAAGTCGGTTGGAGGCACAGAAAGAGAACCTAGCCAAGAAGAGCACCTGTCACTCATGCTGAGAGGAGAGAGTTTTGAGAAGGAGGGCTGCTCAGTCAACAGTGCCTTGTGTTGCAGAGATTTCAGGTAGGATAAGGAATTAGAGGAGGCCATTAAATCTGGTCCTTAAGAGGCCATCAGAGACCTTTTCAAGAGCAATACCACAGTAAAATATTTTGAAGACAGATTTACAATGAAGTGAGGAGTTAGAGAGGCAAGGAAGTTGGGTAGTTAAGGGAAGGCAAGAGATGAGTTGTTTGTAGAGAAAAGTTTTTAGGACAGTAGGCAATGGAGAGCATAGTTGGAAGTTAAGGTTGAAAAGAGAGATAGGGGAAAACAGGTGGAATAATATTGAAAATTGGATCAAGAATATAGGTGTAGGCATTAGCCATTTTATCCTGGGAGAAGGGAGGAAATGAAATAAAAACAGGAATAGATAGACGTTTTGAGGTGAAAGGAATGAATCCAGCATGCTCTGCTTAGTGATGTAGATGAGATCACCTGGGAAGACATGAATGGGCGGGCAGAGTTGGGTAGTGACTTCAGAAGAGGAATAAGGGTTGAAAAGCACTGCTGGGTGAGGGGGAAGGAATATCCATAACCTGGTTCCAGCTTCCTTTAGAATAATTAACACACGTTACACTCCTTATTTAAACAGAGATCCCAAGATCAGATAAATCCATAATTACTTATTTGTTGTACCCACAAAATACTATAGGGGTCTGCTTACTTTCTCTTGAAAGCATCCCCTTGGTAATTATTCTTTTATGTTTCTCTAATTGCATGCTAGAGAAAGCATCTGTTAGATGCAACTAGTCTTTAGACCACTGAACACCTGCAGATCTTGTTGATGCATGCCCAAGTTCAGAAAGCTCTGAAAGAAGTTGCTTTAAAGAGGATAGGCCATGGCTTTTCAGATAACGGAGCCTTGAATCTGTAGTGTTTCCTAGGTTTCCAATCCTAACATTTACCCACTTGTTAAGGTAGTCATAAAACACTATCACCTTCATTTGCTCTTGCAACTTTTGAAGCTTTTTAAATTTCCCTTTGCACAGCTGGGATTGTGCTCCTGGCACTGTAAGGAAGGCATAGGGAAGAGAGAACAAAGGGCTTGGCATTATGTGGAAACCATGCACCAAATCTGGGGAAAGTAGTCTCCTTCTCATATTTCCCTCAATGCAGTCATAATTTCCTTTGTAGTTTACTGAAGGACTGAAATGAGGATTAATTTGGCTCTCAGGATATCATGAATTGTTCCTAATATTAGCAAAAGGCTGCTTGTAATTTGTAACTCCCAAAGTTCACAGAAAGGTTTGAGACTGTTAGTTTGTATGCTGCCAAAACAATCAGCATTTTTGAGGCAGACTCTTGTGGCTTAACTTCTGGGGTGGCTATGAAGGTCCTCTGAAGGGTTCTCATGTGGATGAGTGGGCACTGGACATGAAAGGGAGATCTGCTTCATGTACAGGGAACACATCCAGATGATCAACAGTTAGGATCACCAACAGTGTACAGAGAAAGACCTGTTTTTAACAGATTCCAGGGGCAGGAATCTGTTTTACCAACATGGATTTTCTAGAAATCACAATCTCTACTACAAGCGTTGAGATGAAACAAGACATTTTGGGGCCATGGGTGGTGCATTAGCGAGTACAGACAAATGCTTTGAATCCTACAGGGGAAGGTGGGAAGGCCCCATAACCAGAACTCTTTCTTTTCTCTTTTCTAGATCTTACTCCTTTTTCATTTGAGGTGGGTAAATTGAGATTCGTGGGTTTTCTCCTGCCTTTGGGATAAAGGATGATAAATGGGACTTAAAGGGTAATTACCACTTGAAAGCAGGAAGTTTTCACCTACAAAGGAAGCTGAACACAATCAAGTTCTTTATTAAAGAATGACTATTATGTGAGTGAGAACAAGAGACAGGGCTGTCTGGACAAAATAATTTGTTTTATAGCTTTAATCCCAACTGGTATTACAGAGCTACTGTGCACTATGTATTGGGTCATAAAAATGACTTTTCAACTCACAACTCTTCTTCATAACTTTATTTCCAGTTAAAGACCAAAATTTTCCAGCAACTCAATCCAATTATTTACTAACCCCAGTCCATTCATACTGAAGGCTGAGACTGGTATACTGACTCTGGAAGGCCAAATCTGTGAGAGGAGCTTTGCAGAGGGCTCAGGAGCCCTGTTGATGCAGGATTTTTCTCAGCTTCTTTGCCGGACTCATGGCAGCGGCACCTCATCTACTCAGCCTGCTGTGCTCAACCCCTTGTAGGAGAAAGCATGTGTGTTAGTGAGTGCAGGATCTGGCTGGCCACTCTGGGCACTGACACAAGAGCAAGCTCTATGGGGGGCCTGCAGCCAAACCAGGCATGTCGCCTCAAGGGAAACATGGTGGCACCCAGGTGGTGTATTGCCTTGTTGCTGGGGTGGTTTCCCTCCACTGGTGAGGGCAAAGGGCTGGTGTGACAGCCTTTTCTGGGTACTGGCACTTGGTGGGTCCCAAGCTCTTGTCCAGTGTCTGAGAAGAATGGGGTTACACAGAAAATTGAATGATGGTGAAAGTGGAGAATTTTGTTGAGTGATGAAAACATTTCTCAGAAGAGAGTGGAGCTGGAGAGGGGACGAGAAGGACAGGTCATCTTTCCCCAAAATCAGGTTGTCTCTTCCCCAAAGTCAGGCTGTCTGTCTCCCCTCTACTGACTGAGTCTGGGGTCTTTATAGGCACAGGATGGGGGTGGGGCATGCCATAGGTAGTTTTGGAAAAAGCAACATTCAATTGGTAAAAAGGCATGATTCAGAAAGAACCAACTGGGAGAGGGCAGGCAAACAGGAATATAAGTACTTACTTTGGACTTTTGGCCATGGGTTTCAGGATATTTTTTGTTGTTTTATGGTGAAGGTGGGGTTTCACCAGGGACCCACCCGCCCTGTCCACCTAGAATTTCTCTGCCTCCTGCCTCTATTACTGTGAAGGGGTTGGGGGAAGCTGCACTCCAGTCTCAGACCCCCAGGGGAGATGTTGATAGTATTATCTTACTGCTTCTGTTAGTCAGGAAGTTCTCTCTATACTCCTAGCAAGTATCTATCACGTGACACCCTCGTATCTAAAGGTCATTCCGTTAGAAAGGGATGAAAACTCAATCACTGTGCTGGGCCTGGCCATTTGCTAAAAACCTCAAACACACAATTTGTACAGGTCCCAAGCTTCTACTTTACTGATATACACTGCCTTTGGGCTACTCTCCAGCTGTCAGCTGCAGTGTTTGTAATTGAAATCTCTTCTGCCCTTTTGTGCAGTGATGAGACTTTGTGCTCATGAGCACCCGTGCCTTCTCTGTGCTCCCCTTCCCCCTCCAGATTGCCATCACCTGTGCCAGCACTGTGCAGCTGATCTCCACAACACTGGGAGCATCTGCCTGAGGTGCCAGAATGCCCACTACCTGCTGCTCGGGGACCACTGTGTTCCTGACTGCCCTTCAGGATACTATGCAGAGAGAGGAGCTTGTAAAAGTGAGTAAGTGCTGGACTCAGGAGCTGGAGCTGCCACCTGAGGTTCTCTTCGGGCAGTAGCTGGGAAGGATCAACCTTTCCTAAGAGAGAGTGGAGGCAGGAAGTGTAAACCACTTCCATGGGACTGTAAACCAGACTTGCCAATGTTCTCAGTGTTGGGACTTTATTACCCACACTTGGGATGCTGCTTTGGAAGAGAATCTGACATCATGGTTTCTGTTGTGTCTCTTTTTCCTCTGCAGAATGCCACTTCTCCTGCAGAACCTGCCAGGGCAGAGGACCTTTCTCCTGCTCCTCATGTGACACCAACCTCGTGCTGTCCCACACTGGCACCTGCAGCACCACCTGCTTCCCTGGGCACTATCTTGATGACAATCATGTTTGCCAGCGTAGGTTTTTCCAATGAACCTTCTCTCCTTTCCTTCTTTTCCTGCCTTTCTGGAGCCATTGAAAGAAATGCGAGGTTCTTACTTCCATCTTCTCACCTGGTAGCCTTTATTTTTATAAAAGGAAGAAAACCAATCTACAAAGGCAATAAGGTTGCCATTAGCAGATTATGGCTCAGATATCAGCCTAATCGAAAGTGCTGGGCTTGGCGGTGGGGTCTCCTCTGTAAATGCCAGCTGTGTGATCTTGGGCAGGTTATTTAACTTCTCTGTCCAGGTTATCTCATTTAAAAAATAAAAGTGTTAGTTTGTTTCATCTTTATAGTTTTTCTCAGCAATCCCATTCTATGACCCTAGGCAGAGAGTGGAGCTTGCTCTAGTATGCAATCAGTGGACTAAGCACGTCTCTGGATTTAATTTGTTTTCTACATGTGTTTGTGAATATTGACAGTGTACAAGGTTTTGCATGCTGGAAATATTCCATTTCTGCCCAAACAGTAGTTATTTGGACTTGTATGGGGGTTATTTATATAGATACCTTATTTCTCAAGTAAGTCAGAATATGATTAATTACCTTGAGTCAGGCACAAAGGGTTAGGATAAATTAGGGAATGGGTAAATCTGCCTGAAAAAAAATTAAGATTTACTTCACAGATGAAGGAACATTTATGATAGGCTGATGCCTTATTTTATCTCAGTCACCAAAGTGTCATTTGCAAAAACAAAAAATTGTTATACTTTTGAAAATGACAGTTAACAAATATAGTGGTAGTATTTCAGTTGTGTGTTCTAGGGGTACCATGCTGAAGGAATTGTGGAGTAGTGGTTAGGAGAGTGGGCTCTAGAGTCAGAGAATTGAAGTTCAAATCCTAACTGCTATTAGAACTTTATGACCTTGAGCAAGCCAATTAACCACTAGGCCTCAGTTTCTTTTTTTTGTAAAAGGAAGATAATAACAGTACCTACATTCTAGTGTTATTACATTTAATATAGACCATAGTGGAGAATAAGCTGTCAGTATTGATTAACGATTATTTTGTTTTTATCATCATCATCTAAAATGAGAGGCAAATAAAGTAGTAAAGATATTTCTATTTTATAGATAGGAAGATAGATATTACTGTTAGTTTATTGAGATCCTTGCAAAGATTTGCATTAGTTATATGAAACTCACCCTTTTGCATCATCTGTGGAGGTACTGGAGATCTAAAAACAAACTTTTTTGGGCTAGTGGGAAGATTGCTTTTGTAACAAAAACCTTGCTTTGTGTATATCAACTGTCTGCCAGAATCTGTAGATTCTGTAATATAAGAGACAGGAATGAAATACTTCCATCTTCTATTCAGGAGCAAGAGAGTGCTGGTGGAGAAATAGTGACTTAGATGTATTAGGCTCTTCACAGCAGTGGAATCACAGAAATAAAAGTTCAAAAGAAAAAATAGAATCCATTGTATGAAGTATAGGTGACAAAAACACATTGCATTGAATTATTTCTCTTCTGGGAAGTTTTTGTCTTGGGGCAGGGTGGCCTCTGCACAAACACATTTGCTATGATCCCATGTAAATAGAATTTCATAGAATATTTCAGTTGGATTAAGAATTTCCTAAGTTTAGTCCTTAAATTTCATTCTGAGATTGAAAAAATATGCTCCTAAGTTGGGATATTTGAGTTTCTAGTACATTAAAAAAAAAAAACAAAAAAAACAGCCTGACCAACATGGTGAAACCCCATCTCTACCAAAAATACAAAAAGAACTAGCAGGCCATGGTGGTGCACACCTGTAATTCCAGCTACTCGGGGGTGCTGAGGCAGGTGAATCGCTTGAACCTGGGAGTCGGAGGCTGCAGTGAGCTGAGATCACGCCATTGCACTCCAGCCTGGGTGACAGAGCAAGAGTCTGTCTCAGAAAAAAAAAAAAAAGATTCAACACGCTCTATTCTAATACTCATAATTATAGACAATTATAGGCCTGCCAATTTTAGAAATTCTGCAATAAGGGCTTTTGAGGAAATGTAATCAGTATTAAGGGAGGCAGTCATAACCAAATTATTGAAGGAAGTAAGGACTGGAGAGCTTTCCAGATATTCTAGTTATAGGAATCTTTCAAGAGGATGTACTATTAACTGAATTAAAAAATCTAAGGGTCACCCGTTGAGGTAGGAACTTTAAAAAAGAGATGATACGTAAGGTTCTGAGTACTTGAAACCATAGTGCTTTGGTATTGGAGGAGAATTCCAGAGTTACTCAAGCCAATCTTGCACCAGTGCAGAGACTCTTTTTCACTCACCCCCACAGACTTCCACGGAAGAAAGCCGGTTCCACTGCTGGGGAGCTGGAGTTGTTGGACAGTTGTTTTTAATTGGCCCTAGAACTTGCCTCCAAAGTGGTATAGAATAAGCTTCCTCCTTCATTCACACGATTACTGTCATTCCCCACCTTGACATCTCTGTGCCATGTAGACCCAGAGCCAATGGAGTGTTGAAGTAGGAGTGGATGACCATTTCTTAGACCTACAGCAGAAAACAGGTCTGTTTAAGAAGGTGATTGAACCCCCACACTGTGAGGTCCCTCTGCCCTTTCAGCACATCACAGATGTGATGGTTACAGCACATCCCAGCTTCCCTCAGTGGTTTCTGGTCGACTCTGCCACTTTTTCACTGTCCTCCTGCACTTGCTATGGGGGTCACTGACCTCAGAGAACTGCCCCTGCTACTCCAGGTGTGGCCACACCAAGATGTCTGCGTCAGTACTAGTAAGTACTTTGTGGGGTCTGAATGTAATACCACGGAAGCTGAGAACCCGAGGGACGTTGGTACCTACAGAACTGCTCTGTGTCAGACAGGGTCAGCCATTTACTCATTACTTTGGAAAGGGATAAGAGGAAGAAGTCATGGAAGCCACCTGTTTCTCAGTGTGACACTACTGTGTCCCTCCAAATCCTCCATAAAGTCTTCCAGCAATTCAAAATGCTCAGCATGAATCCATTTCTTTTAGAAGTGAGTGAAGGGGCTGAGGTATACATCAAGGTTCCAAGGGGGAATGAGTACTTTGTAGAAAGATTCAGGCCTGGCACAGTGGCTCACACCTGTAATCCCAGCACTTTGGGAAGGCAAGGTGGGAGGATCATTTGAGGCCAGGAGTTTGAGACCAGCCTGGGCAAAAAAGTGAGATCCTGTCTCTAGAAAAAATTAAAAAATAAGCTGGGCATGGTGGCATGTGTCTGTGGACCCAGCTATATGGGAATCTGAAGCAGGATTGCTTGAGCCCAGGAGGTGGAGGCTACAGTGAGCTGTGTTCATGCCACTATACTCCAGCCTGGGTGACAGGGTGACAGAGTGAGAACTGTCTCAAAAAAAAAAAAAAAAAAAAAGGAAGATTCAGGAACACAGCGGCAGGTGGAAGTAAGTCATAAGAAACCCTCAGACACTAGGGCAAGAAATTGGCCTTGACCCCTGACTGCGGAACTGGCATTCGGGGGCCTCATTTTGCAGCTCTATGTCAAGAAAAGAGGACCAGCTGACCCTTATGTTGCATATCATCACATTTTTAGTTACTATCAAGACTGTTACTGACTAAAAATCTTAGATTTTTTTTTTCTATAGGAACTGCTATCTAAGCAGGTCTTCTTCATCCTGTATTTGTACAGTTGGTTTTAGAACATAAATGCGGGACTTTTCTTAGAGTTCTGCTTATTTCACTTGGTTACTGTAGGTTCATTATTTCAACTGGTTAAGGTAACTGAACTGTTGTTCTTCCAGCTGGTGAAACTTAACTATGTATGTTTTCTGTATAGGTGCATGTGGCATATTTAAATATTATTGACATGGTTTCTTTGTTTCTATTAAAGTCATGGATAAAAATATTGATCAAGTAAGAAATTAAGGCCTAATTAATGTGATACTCTGCTGTGGACCTATTTTTGTCAATTATAAAGATTTGCTGATCACATTTTGAGTATGCTTTTCAACCACCTTCAAATCCACTTACAACTAGTAGGTCTCACTTCATTTTTGTATTCACAAGTTTATTTTTGGAATCTCTATCAAACACTTTGCCAAATTAAGATACACCATGCACAAAAATTCTAGCAAAAAAAAAAGGGATAAAAATTTGGTCTCATCTAAGCTTACAGCAGTTAAAATATTCTTTTCTAATTATTGAAAATAATTAGAACTGAAAATCCAGTCTAGAATTTTCCCAGGACCTTAAATTATCAATATGCATATTCTAATGAATGTTTTATAACAACGTCTTTCTTTGTAGGTGAAACAATAGCATTCTTTTTTTTTTTCAGGGAGGTAATTTTCCTGCACTGTGCCATATACTTTGATATCATATAGATCTAAAACTGACTGAGTTTCTCTCTGTACTTTTCCTCTGACACGTACTTAGAGAAGATTTCAGAATGAGACAGAAATGCTGGTGCTTGTATATATCTTATGCAATATCTGGCTTTATTTCATTTATGTAGCAAGTGTTCATTGAACACCTACAATATGACAGATAACCAGCTAGGTGCTGACTAACATTACAAGGAACAAAACAGACCTGTTATTTGCTTTCATGAAGTTTGCAGCCTAAAAGATACAAATGTTAATCAAATAATCACTCAAATGGAAATTGCTATACATGGCATGAAAAACATGTAGAGCATGCTATAATGCAAGGCCTGTTTTAGAATAGAAAGTTAACAAAGGTCCCAGAAGAAGAGACTGAAGAATGAGTTAAGAGTTAAAGACTTGGAGATTATATTAAGAGGATTCAAATATGCATGTTATAATAGGATTTCCAGGTGGAGAGAATGGAGGGAATGGTAGGGGAGCAATATTTGCAGAAATGATGGCTGGAAATTTTCCAGGATTGAAAAATGACATTGAGTTTGAAGGCGAAAGTGTACTCTGAAACCTGAGCTGTATGAATTTTAAAAGCCACTCTGGTGGATGCATGGAAAATGGATTGCAAGGGGGTCAGAGCGGAGATGGGGAAACCAATTAGGAGGCTGTGATAGTAGTTCAGCAGGGGATGATGATGGCTTAGAAATATTGGCATTTGTGGATATGGAAAAAAGCAAAAAGTTCTGAGAGTTATATTGGAGAGTTTGAATAAATAGGATCCAGTGAGTAATTGGATTAGGAGTCAGGGAAAGAGAGGTGTCAAGATAGACTTGGAGGTTTCTGGCATGAATAACTGTGTAGATGGAGAAATGCCAGTTGTTAAATAAGGGAAGATGGAAGCATGACCAGATTGGGGGATCATCCCTGAATGTCAGAGTTATGTGGCTGGGTTCTAAGAGTTGTAACTAGGCAAATCAATAAACCAGTTCACCTTCAAGTCCTTTGTATCTTAAAGTATGGGATTTCCCAAGCTCCCCAATAAAGTTGGTGCCTAATTTTAATGTTGGCATCACACAAAAACCTGAATCTACATTATGAACTTAAGGGGGCTTGATTCCTGAAGAAGTAAGGTTTAAGTTCTGAACTGTAATTCCAGGGATCTTAGAGTAAGCATAAATTCTGTTGCTGAATCACAGAGCAATTTGGATATGGGATTTCCATTATTGGGTTTGCACTTTATATTCTTTGTAAAATAAGATTACCCTTTTCTATTTCGGAAACTAATATTTTCTGTTTTTGTTGATCACAGGGGAGGGCTATGAGCCATAATGAAATGTAGAGCAGGTTGGAACAAGGCTTTGTTCCTATGCAACATCTGTCTAGGTTTGATCAGTGCTTCAGTATTTGCAATTGTAATCATCTGGTCATTTTCTTTTCCTGTCTGCTCAGCATGCAACACACACTGTGGAAGCTGTGATTCACAGGCCAGCTGTACCTCCTGCCGAGATCCAAACAAGGTTCTGCTCTTTGGGGAATGTCAATACGAGAGCTGCGCCCCACAGTACTATCTTGACTTCTCCACCAACACGTGCAAAGGTAAAGCTCTTCCTGAATTGTGTAAAGATTCTTTTACACAGTGATACCACTTTACTACTGATGTCTAGTTTTCCATATTGGGAAAACACCAGTCATCATGTATTTTGACTGTCTCTGATGATAGCAACAATTGTGTATGTATGTATATATTCATTAATTCACTCCTTTATTTACTTATTAAGCATATATTTTTGAGCACCTATTTGTGTCAGATGTTGTGCCACGTCTTGATAACAAGACCAGAGGTGGCAAATTGTAAATCCTCAGGTTATATTTGGCCCATAGACATGTTTTCTTTGTCTACTTAATGTTTCAATGTTTTAAAATCTTTAATTATTTGCCTTTTAAAAATCAGAAGATTTCACATACAAAAATTGAGATTTTCAAGTGTTGTTGTTTTTTTCTTAACCAGAAGCTCTGGTAATGTTGGATATGTATCCTGACAGTGAAGCTCTAGTAATTTTGGATATGTATCCTGACAGTGCAACCGTAGGTTGAAACGGTGTAGCTGTCGTCCCTGCTGGATGGAGCAGGATCTCTTCAGTTCAGCAGTCCCCACCATTCCCTTTCTATCACACAAGGCCTATTCTGAAGATACATTACTTTCCTGGGCTGTAGGTGTTTGCATTTACAACTTGAGATTGCTACCTCCAAGCTTGATAAGGTCAGGAGTCATGTCTGATGTGTTCATCTCTGCTTAACATACTTAAATGAGTGAAGACGTAGTCCCTGTCTTCAAGGAAATTTATAAGGAGATAATGTCAAATGCCAAGTGCCTTTTTCTTTGCTCTCCAGTAGTTGGAATTCTCGGGGCTTACACACTTTGAATGGTAGTGCTCAGCAAGAGGAAAGCAAAGGTAAAGAACAGGTTTTACTTGCTCCTGTCCATTTCCTCATTCCTGCCTCCTTCCACATTTCTCTCTATCCCTCTGATTCTGGCAGAGAAGCTAGAGCTTGGATATGGTGGTCAAACATCTGTCAAGTAAACTTAGGATGCTTTAAGGCTCTGCAAAATTACACACTTTCCATTCCAAGAAATTCTACTTCGTTGTCAACTTAGGTGGTCTGCTGTGCTCAAGACCACAGAATTTTTTTTCTGTTTTTTTTTTTTTTTTTTTTTTTGCCTTCTAACCAGTAGCTGTCAGTTTGTGGTGAAAAACAAGATTATCACAAATCCACTCCATTATAAATGATTTCATAACTGTGCTGGCAGTTTTCAAGGCTCTGTTTTAGTCATTTTCCCTCAGGACTGATTCAGCCAAATAAAGGAATAGGATTAACTTTGTAAATCTTGGAAGCACGTGTACTGTCTTGCACATTTACCTGATTTCTTTGGGACTTAGAAATATTCTACCAAGGAAGAGAAAAGGTAACTAATGAGAGGTTTCTCCAGTTTCTTAGCAGGAATGGAAGGTGAGATCGAGGGTGGCCCTGAATGGAGATAGGTTCTCTAAGAGAAACAGTTCAGCAGCAAACATTTATTGAGTTGTTACTATATGCCAGGCACTGTGCTAAATTATTTAAATTCATTATTTCATTTTATTCTTCACAATAACTTTATGAAATGGGTACTATTCTCACCCATGTTTTACAGGTGAGAAACCAGGATAATATAGATAAAAACATGATTGTAGGATAATATAGAGAAAAAGTAGCAAAGCCATGACTTGAATACAGACTTACCTTTCTTCAAAACCCATGCACTTAACTGTGCTATCCCATCCCATCTTCCATGCAGGTAGCACTTCCCTTACCAGCTACAACACTGGCTTTCAAACATGAGTTTTCTGACTGCGTCAGAATTGCCTGGGCCATTAAAAACAACAGCAACAGCAACAACTATAATATTCACAATAACAAGTACAGCAGCAACATGTTTTCCTGTGCCCCAACCCAACCCCTGAGACTCTGATTTGATAAATCTGATGCTGAGCCTAATCCATATTTTTTAACAACCCCCCTGGATTATTTGCATGCACATTCAAGGTTAGACCCCTCTAGAACATAAGCTCCTTGGTGACAAGTTCTACACCTACCACCTTTATATTGCCCTCTCCTGCTGTTCAGTGACTATCCCATAGGTGCTTATGGAGCAAATTAACATGTAATTGAGTCCATTCTAATGCCTAAATGAGACCTTCTATTGTTTTAGCAACCTCTTTCTTTCTGGACAGCACCTTTATGCCCCATATAATTCTGACATCATTGGTTCTTTCTGTCACTTTGGTCAATGCCTGGTTTTGAGAGATAGAAACCCATGCAGCTGGTGTTATTGGTGGCAGCAGATGCATTCTTAGTTGAGTGTCTGACATCTCTTTACCTATTGAGCATTGAGTATTTGGAAGAAGTCAGGGTTAGTTTTGTGGGGCAAGTTGGCCACTCCCTGCGGCAGGTTTTGCATGAAGACTTGATATGGCACAGGGATAAAGAACTAAGACCAGAGTGATCTGGTTTCTCAGCAGCCCTGCCAACAAGCAGGCTCAGCACAAGCATAGAGTGCTCCTTGTACATGTCCATGTCTAACATAATTAGGGAACATTTAAACCTCAGAGAAGCATTCAGGCTACTACAAGTGGAAATCTCATTTGAGCCTACTTATCTGACATCTCTTACGTTGTCCTTATTTTACTCCTTGCAGCTGCAGACAGAGTCCTCATAAATGAACTGCTGGGTCTGAGGGTGGACAGAAAGGAAGATAATCTAATGCAGACTTTCTTTTTAGAGTGTGATTGGAGCTGCAGTGCATGCAGTGGGCCCCTGAAAACAGACTGCCTGCAGTGCATGGATGGCTATGTCCTCCAGGAGGGGGCCTGCGTGGAGCAGTGCTTGTCATCATTTTACCAGGACTCGGGCCTCTGCAAGAGTAAGTGTGTAGAGGCCCTGCTCTGTGCTCAGCCATACCTTGGCCACCTCTGATTTGTACTGTTCTCAGAAGGAAACTGTGGCAAGTTTCCCCTTCTGGCTTTTTACCCCATTTCTGGTTTCTTTCCTAAGAGCTATGTTTGTTATCATGAAAATTTCCCCTTTTCATCTTCCATGCCTTAATAAGACATTTGCTAAAATTTGAGGGCAATATGGGAATCTTGGGCATATAGGACCACACAAACAGGTATGTGTTAGCTGTTACTTTCAGATTTTCTTAAAAATTGAACAGTCAGGTCCTCCAGGTGGGAAGGTGTTTGTACCCTGGGCATTTGGGCACATAGGAAGACCCGATTATTTCACTATCTGCCCCCTTCAACCCTCTGTATACCATATAGCTCACAATCATCTGTCTCTGGCCTAGTATCCCTTTTAGCCTCAACTGAACACTACAAAATTCTCAGACCCTGAAATTCCCATCAAAAGTGCACAGAGAACATTCCTAGGAGTATTCCTGGGGGACTGAAAACTGCCTTGATGAACCACGAAAGGTTGACATTTCAGCAAAACAGTACTGAGAGCCAAGGACTAATAATAATAATAATAATAATAATAATAGTTGCTTAGGCCAGGAATGGTGGCTCACGTCTGTAATCCCAACACTTTGGGAGGCGGAGGCAGACAGATCACCTGAGGTCGGGAGTTCAAGACCAGCCTGACTAACATGGAGAAACCCCATCTCTACTAAAAATACAAAATTAGCCGAGCATGGTGGCACATGTCTGTAATCCCAGCTACTCAGGAAGGCTAAGCCAGGAGAATCGCTTGAACCCGGGAGGCAGAGGTTGCGGTGAGCTGAGATTGTGCCACTGCACTCCAGCCTGGGCAACAAGCAAAACTCCGTCTTAAATAATAATAATAATAATAATAATAATAATAATAGTAATAGCTGCTGATATCTGTCATTCACTTTATAGTTTATCTAGCATTTTCCATGGGTGGGTAGGACAGTATATCAACCCCCATTTTATAGAGAAGAACACAGGCTCAGTGAGGTAGAGTGACTAATCCTAAGTGTCCCAGCTGGTAAGTATCATAGTGACAACCAGAACCCAGACTCCTTGACTCTTCATATGGTCCTTTGCCCGGTACACTAGGCTGTACTGCTGCTGAACATCTCATGCTGCCTTTCCACAAAGGCCTGGAGCCCCTGGAAAGCCACACAGATTCCTGATGACTTGACTTTTGTCTTTCAGACTGTGACAGCTACTGTCTCCAGTGCCAAGGTCCCCATGAGTGTACCCGCTGCAAAGGGCCATTTCTCCTCTTGGAAGCCCAGTGTGTCCAGGAATGTGGGAAGGGGTACTTTGCAGATCATGCAAAGCACAAATGCACAGGTAACTTGGAGACTGTGCTGATTATTCTGGAAAGAAGTGAGGGCAGCAAGTAAGTCACATGTGCTGACTCTCAGGTATCCAAGAATACTTAAATTAGAAAGCAGAATGAAAGCCCAGAGGGCTTAGCCTAAGTAATTGATGGCTTCCCATGCATATCTGCCATATGTTGGTTAATTAGGATATAGGAGTGTAAGCCAATATTCTCTTACACAAATCAATATTGTCCCCAAAGGTCTTTATGGAAACAAAGCCAATATTTTATGGAATGTAACGCTTCTATTGATCTACAGTGAGGGATCCATTAAGAGTGGATCAGCCCTGTTGATATAGACATAGAATTTTTAGTGTTTAGACTAAATTGCCCATGATTCTGACATTGGCATAATATCCTTAAAGAATGGGATTTTTGGGGACAATTTAGTGAAACACACTGGAGCTTTTATGAAACTCAAGTTGAACCCCAAGTCTTAATCTCCTTGTCCACTGGATTAGCTAAGAGAGTTTTATCAGTTTGTTCTCATCATATCTATCAAAACTTGGTTCGTATGCCCCACTGTAATACTTGACATTTAATAATGCTATTAACCTGGCATAGCATTTACATATCACTAAATTTACCCCATTTGCATTATCTAATTTAATATTCACAATGGCTTGATAAAATATCACAGACACTATGAATCCTGTCTTACAAGTGAAAGAAAAATAAGAGACTTAAAAGTGTTAATCACAGCAACTTAAGATCAGATGTTAAGCCCAGGTTTTCTGATTCTAATCCAGGGCCATTTAAACTATACCGTGTAGCCTCTCTATAACAAAATCTCAACTAAGAAAGCAGGAAAATTAGGCAGTAAAAATGCTTCATAGAAAATTGTTAACTTGACCTGAATAAGTAATCCTATGTCCTATTAATAGCTGCTCCCCTCCAGTATTTAAAATACTATTAAATACTACTACTAAAAACAATAATAGTAAGAGATACAATGGTGGTAGTAGAAAAATTGAGCCCTTCCTGTGTACCAGGCACTGTTTTCGTCATTGCACATTATAACACATGTAATCCTCCCAACAATTATTTGCATTAGGTGCTATTAATGTCCCCATTTTTAAGACAAGAAAATTATGACACCGATTGTTAAACAGAACTTGCCCAAGGTCAACAGCTGGGAAGGTTAGAAGAGGAAGGGTACCTAGAAAGAGTCTGTGCTCTTAATCACTACAAAGGTCTTTTCTTACAAGTCAATATGGTTAACTTTTTAAACAATTCATTTATGTGTAACATTTTTAGATCGCATTGTGGAACGCGAGGAGTGTTCCTCTCTGTAGATCAGCTCCCTATATATTCTGTAGGGAAACTGTCAGTATTCTCTTTTGTTACAGTTGGGGCTCATTTGTTGCATGTGCTCTGACTCTTCTGGTTGCAAGCCCTTTATTTCTTTGTCGCTGGTGTTGCCTTGATTGAGCCTCATTTAGTGTTTCCTTTTTTAATAGCCTGCCCTTGGGGGTGCTTGCAGTGCAGCCACAGGGACCGTTGTCACCTCTGTGACCATGGGTTCTTTCTGAAGAGTGGCCTCTGTGTTTACAACTGTGTTCCTGGCTTTTCTGTCCACACCTCTAATGAAACATGTTCTGGTAAGTGCTTCTCCTCAGATGGTCTGGTGAATTTACCAATAATTTCTCTATGTGAAGGCTGAGTTTGCAGACATAATTGACTTATGTGATATAAAATGCAGCATTCCCAATTTGGGAAAACCCATGGTGCTACTAAGGAGTAAGGGACTCTTTATAGAATATGGAAAATTGGGAAATCGCAACTTCTGTAATCATTGGAAAGGAAAAGAAGCAATCTGTGCCTTAAAAGTCACAGCTATCAGATAAGAAATTGGCATAAAACTTAGCTAAGTTCCTGAACTATAGCCATGTTATAGAAAATTACATATATACAGTCACACTTTGCTTAATGATGGGGATACATTCTGAGAAATGCATCATTAAGCAGTTTCATCATTGTTTGAACTCCATGGAGTGTACTTACACAAACCTAGATGGTATAGCCTACTACACACCAAGGCTATAAAAATATAGGCTACAAACCTGTACAGCATGTGAGTGTACTGAATACTGTAGGCAATCGTAACACAATAGTAAGTATTTGTGTTTCTAAACATATCTAAAATAGAAAAGGTACAGCATAATTTTATGGGACCACCATCATATAAGTGGTCTGTTGTTGACTGAAATGTTATATAGCACATGACTGTATTTACATATAATTTATTTATATTTATATAAATTTGTAGAGCTAATTATGTCAAAGTGCAGTGGTACACCCTTTTTCACACAGTAGAGATAAATTATAAATAAATAACAAATAGTATGAGGAGTCTGCTTCATGAGGTTCACATGTTTCTAGTGGATGGATTTCAGGCTACCCCGTTTGCCCTTAAAAATATGTAACATCGGCCGGGCATGGTGGCTCACGCCTGTAATCCCAGCACATTGGGAGGCCGAGGCAGGCAGATCATCTGAGGTCAGGAGTTCAAGACCAGCCTGGTCAACATGGCAAAACCCCGTCTCTACTAAAAATACAAAAATTAGCCAGGCACAGTAATGAACGCCTGTAATCCCAGCTACTCAGGAGGCTAAGGCAGGAGAATCGCTTGAACCCGGGAGGTGGAGGTTGTGGTGAGCCGAGATCATGCCACTGCACTCCAGCCTGGGTGACAGAGTGAGACTCCGTCTCAAAAATAATAATAATAATAGGTAACATGTTAAGAAATGAAGCCATTCTCTTCCAACACATTAGTGGACACGTTACCTTAAATAACAAAGAGAAGTGAATTTAAATTCAGTCTTAATTTTGAATCCCAAAACCTTTATGGTGAGTAAAGCTTGGGAGGGACATTACTCTGAGTGTTTGTTGGCTTTTGAGAGTCGTTCGTCAAAAACATGAGGCATTTTTTAACACTCATATTCAATCATATTTTCTGTCTCTATATTTCTGGCCTTTAAAGATATTAAGACTTCCCCATGGGAAAAAATATTTTTGGCTTATTTTTGGGGAATCTTTCTGAAAACCCTAAGTACTTGAGAGCCAGCTTACTTCTCTCTGGGATATAAGTCCACTTGTGAAAATGAGTGCCACTCTCATTAGAGCGATCTTACAGTCGAAGTAGTCCCACTGAAACTTGGCATTTCCAAACTGTCCTGTCTGACCTAGTTGTAAAAAGGAGCACTACCAATTAAAGTCCAGGCAAAAACAACTTGCAGGAGACGGGATAAATTCTACAGCATGTTAAGAAATCCCTTTTTGTCCATCAGATGTTTCATGTGGACAAAGATTATAAAATTGTAAGACAAGGTATGTGTATTTCACATGAATTCTAAGTATGAGCCCCTGATAATCCTACTGCAGTGTAAATTAACTGGTGCTATTCTAGGAAATGGTAGCAAACACCAGCCTCTTTACTTGCCCTTGGCAGGTCTGATGTGGCAGGTGCATCAGGATAGGACTGTGGTTCTCAAAGCCAGCAGCCCACTAGGATTACCTGCTGAGTTTGTAAAATTCCCGAGGTCCTACCCAAGAACATCCAAGACAGAAGCTCTGGCAGTGGAGCCCAACTGTCAGTATTGTTTTAAAAGATCCCTATATGATTCTTATTATTATTGAGATGTAATTTACATACCATAAAATTCATGCTTTAAAGTATACAATTCAGTGGTTTTTAGTGTATTCACAAAGTTGTGCAACTATCACCACTACCTATTTCCAAAACATTTTCATCACTCTAAAAGGAAATCCCATAATATTAGCAGTTTCTCTCCACTCCTGTCTCAACCCAGTCCCTGGAAACCACTAATCTACTTCTGTCTCTAGGTATTTGCCTATTCTAGACATCTCACATAAATGGAACTTACAATATATGGCTTTTTATGTATGGCTGCTTTTACTTAGCATAATATTTTCATCCATATGATATCATGAATCAGCACATCATTCCTTTTTCTTCCTGTAGATGAGTAATATTACATTTTGTGACATACCACATTTTATTTATCCATTAAACAATGAATGGACTTTTGAGTTGATTTCACTTTTTGACTATTATGAGTAATGCTGCTATGAACATTTGTGTACAAGTTTTGTGTGGACAAATGTTTTCAATTCTCTTGGGTTTATATACCCAGGAGTGGAATTGCTGTGTCCTTTGGTAACTGTATTTAATTTAGGAACTGTCCAACTGTTTTCCCAAGTGACTACACCATTTTACACTCCCATCAGTAATCTATGAGGTTTTGATTTCTCCACGCCCTAACAATTTTTATTGTCTTTCCTAGTGGAAGTGAAGTGATATCTTATTGTGTTTATGATTTTGCACCTGCTCATGTGCTTATTGGCCTTTTGTGTATCTTCTTTGAAGAAATGCCTATTCAAATTCTTCACCCATTTTAAAAATTCGGTTTTTCATTTTCTATTGTTGAGTTATAGGAGTTCTTTATATATTCTTGACACAAGTCCCTTTGTAGATATATGATTTGCATGTTTACTCCCATTCTGTGGGTTGTCTTTTCACTTTCTCATGGGTGTCCTTTGAATATAAAAGTTTTACATTTTGATGATGTCCATTTATTTTTTCTTTTGTCACATGTGCTTTTTGTGTCTTATCTAAGAAAGCATTGTCTACTTCAAAATCGTAAAAATGTACTCCTATATTTTCTTCTAAGAGTTTTATAGTTTAACGATTACATTGAAGTCCTATGTTCTTGCCGTGCATCCAGTGTGGTAACCACTGGGAGGCTTATTGTATACCATAGCCCAGAATCTCATCTGTGCAGCTCTGAATTTACAACATTACAAGCTTATTTAAAATTTTTAAGAAAAGGTTGGCACATGGAGGGCAGCTGAAAGGAAAGCTGGAGCTGCCTGTAAGAGGGGAACATGTCTGAGTCAGAGCCAGAGCTCAGCAGGAAGTGAGAGTGGTGTTTGGCAGATGCGGTGGTAAAGATAGGTACTGGTTTGGAATTAGGAATTGTTTTCTCACCTAAGCTTCTTTAAAAGAAGAAAGTAGCCATTAGCCTTTAGTTTGGCATGGAATTAGGAATGGCCTACTCCAGCCATCAGCATAGTTTCCAGGCTCCATGTCTTCTATATGGAACGTGTGTCGAAGAACAGGAGCAGTGACTTACACCTGAGGACCTCCCACTGGGAGGCAAAGAGACATCATGTGTATTCTTCAGGAATACTGAAGTTCCCTAGAGGGAACTGACGATTGTGGTCTTTTGTAACAATGTAATGCTATAAACTCCAGCACACTGTTTATGTAGTGAAATCAACTCTGTTTCTTATTTTGTGTTTATTCTCTGGAAATTGTAAGGAGGTGGTCTGAAAAAATAAACAAAATAAGGGGAAAGTGACCTAATTAGTGAAGGTACCATAAGCTTGACCTTTGGATTCATATGTTTTTCAGGCAAAATACACACCCCTAGTCTTCATGTGAATGGTTCCCTGATCCTCCCAATTGGTTCAATAAAGCCACTGGATTTTTCCCTCCTGAATGTCCAAGACCAGGAGGGTAGGGTCGAAGATCTCCTATTTCATGTTGTGAGCACTCCCACCAATGGTCAGCTAGTGCTCTCAAGAAATGGAAAAGAGGTTCAGCTGGACAAGGCTGGCCATTTTAGCTGGAAAGATGTGAACGAGAAGAAAGTGCGTTTTGTGCACAGCAAAGAAAAACTCAGGTGACTCTGTGTTCTGTTGTTTTCTTCCTGCCTCCTTTCCATCATTGCTTTTCCACTCCTCCACCCTGTCCCAGCCTCTCTTTCTCAATAGCTAACCCTTCTCATCTGGGGAAGATCAATACTCCACAAGCCCAAATACTCTCAGCTGCCTGTCATCATTTCCCTGTGATTGCTCAAAGAGCGTGCATCTGTTAGAGACATTTTCGTTTTCTCACATAATTGTGGGTAATTCTCTGATGCGACAGAAAAGTCCTGATACAATTACCCAGATTTTTGGCCCAGCAGAAACAAAACTGGTCATATAACTAGATGTTGCAGCTGCTTCTTCAACATTGGGGCAATGTACTGGGAGTGGGTGACAGAGAGAGAGGATGGAGCACATGCTTTTCAAGGTGTTGTATGGTCTCTGGGATTTTAGAGTTGGAAGGAAACTTAGAATCACAGTGAACTTTTTATTATCCACATTATGGGATTAATTGTGGTTAATTTTTAAGCCTGATCCAGTTTTCCCCTGATGCTTAGCACACTTCTGGCTGCCTTCCCCACCCCAGCTGACATATGCTTCAGGAATGCAGTTGAATGTTAACACCAACCCAAGCAAATATAGCTATATAATTAGCAGGGTAAATCTACTCCACAGAAGTCAGAGGGTGCCCCCCAAAGATTAGCCTCTTGGATTATCCTTCATCCTGCTCTGCTTCATTAGTGCAGATAATTCAGCATAGACTCTATGTATAAACAAGGAGTTGAAACGCTGAAACAGTGACAAGGACACAGTGAGTATTTTTACTGTCAACACTAACCTTGAGGGTTGGTTGGTTTTGAGGTTTGTGCTGGGAGATAGGTGAGGAGAAAAGTAGATGGCACTGTCTCTATTGTAATTCAGAGGTGATGATGCCAGTGACCTTGGAAGATCATATTATAGGAATAAGAACAACTAGCATTTATGGAATGCTAACTTTGAGCCAGGCATCATGTTAGGCACTTTACATGAACTATGTATCTCATGTTGCTAGTCTACAGATAAGGAAACTGAGGCCTTGAGAGTATAGGTTATCTTGCCCTAGACCTCTCAACATGTGTGTGCAGAGCTGAGACTCCAAGCCAAGACTGATTCCACAACCCATGCCTTTAGCCTCAATGATTTCTGCCTCCCTAATATACTAGGAACAATAGGCATGCTTCCATCCTCAAAGGACAAAAGGTCACTTCATAGAGAAGTATTGCTACAGAGATGGAGCTTAAAACTCTGGTGTTTGATGCCATAGACTCTTCAAATTCCTACTCTATATTCTGCATTCATTTTTACTATAAGTATTATTATTATTATTTGAGACAGAATCTCACTCTGTCACTCAGGCTGGAATACAGTGGCACGATCTTGGCTCACTGCAACCTCTGCCTCCTGGGTTCAAGTGATTCTTGTGCCTCAGCCTCCTGAGTAGCTGGGACTACAGGCACGTGCCACCATATCCAGCTAATTTTTGTATTTTTAGAAGAGACAGAGTTTCACTGTATTTGCCAGGCTGGTCTCGAACTCCTGACTGCAAGTGATCTGCCTGTCTTGGCCTCCCAAAGTGCTGCAATTACATGTGTGAGCTGCAACACCTGGCCTATTCTTAAGTATTTCTATAACACAGACACAGAAACACAGAGCTATACAACTCTGTATAGTAGTCACTTTTCTTGCAGTCACTTATGAAAAGCGTAAAGCTTCGTAGACAACCAAGATCAACCCTCTTGTCTATTTAACATCTTTAACCTCTCATCACCTGTTTTTTCTGTGGAATCATAGCTTTGTACCCCTAAATGGGACAAAGAATGGCAGTTTAGGAAATCCTCACAGTACTCTTTTTGGGGTACCCATTTTAATACTGGATTTTCTTTATCCAACAAAAGAAAGAATGAGAGGTATAATAAAAATTCAACAAAAGAAAGAATGAGAAGAATAATAGAATGAGGTTGGTAGAAACCCATGGAAAATAAAATTATTGAAGTCTCTGAATAATACAAAACAAAAGGGCAACCTGCCACATCAGTTTGTGTTTTGTTTTGTTTTTAACCATGAAGACACTGACCATGATTGTTTAGGATTGGATTCCTTTGGGATTAGAATGCTTCTGTGGAGTAAAAGACAACTTATAAGTGTAGTTGCCATCACTGGAACAAAATGGCATTGCTGATATACTGAACACTGTTATTGGAACCTCAGTGCCACCAAAAATCACTTACCCTTATTTGATAGGAAGTACCACCCTTTCTTTGTTCAGGGGTGGTACTCTCATCAGTTAATCAAATAAGGCATTATTTAATAAAATAAAATAATTTTTTAAAATGATAAATAACGTATTTTATTTATAATGCTGTATTTTATTAATTGATGGAAGTACCACCCCTGAACAAGGAAGAGGTGGTACTTTCAATCAAATAACAGTGATATACTGAACACTGTTATTGGAACCTCAGTGCCACCAAAAATCATTTTTAAAAAACTGTTTTTGTCTTCCCTTCTCTTCTGTCCTGGAAGACAATCCATCAGTTACATTCTCTTGAAGCCTGAGGTGGTGGTGGAGAGGGACAGGACTTAAATGGGACAGAAAATGAAGGGAAGATAGAAGAGAAGGGAAGACAAGAATCATTTTTTAAAAAGCAATCAGGTTTATTGAGGTATAATTTGCATTCAATAAAATCCTCCATTTTGAAGTGTATTGTTCTATAAATTTTAATAACTGTATACAGTTTCGCAATCTTGTGACCACAACCATAGTCAATATGTAAAATGGTTCCGTAACCCCAAAAGTCTCCTTTTTATAGTTGCTCCTTTACCCCTAGTCACTGGTGACCACTGATCCATTTTTACTGCTGAGTTTTGTGCTTTTTAAAATGTTAGGTGAATGGAATCAAACAATATGTAGCCTTTTGTTTCTGTCTTTTGCCATAATGCTTTTCAGATCCATCCACATTCTTTCATGTATAAATAGTGGTTCCAAGAATAACTTCTAAAGAACTTTTAAAACAATGGTCCCTCTAGTAGACTAGAATTCAAAAATCCCCATAATGCAGTAGTCCTATATCTTACCAGCCAGCAGCGAGTTCTGTGCTTGGTTTGGCATTGAAGGTGGGTAAGTCTTACCTTCCCTTCTAGCAGTCTCTGAAGCTGCTTGAACAACGGCTTATTTTATTACTAATTGGGACTTTTTGGTTGCAAGTAATGGAAGTAAACTTGAAGTAGATTAGCAAAAATGTAAGACTTGTTATAACATTGCAGGGGCGGCTCAGATCTCAAAGGCACCAAGGGCAGTTGTGCTCCAGGACAGTCTGGAAGCAAGGACTGGGAAGGGGAAGCAGGAATCAACTCTTCTCTCATCCCTGTGTCTCTTTGCTTATAGGCTTCATTCATTTCTCTATTACACGCAGGCTTGTTCTACATAGTAGACTCTGGTTGTCCTGTAGTCAGATGCTGAGACTGACTGCTGGCTCTCGGGCCAGTTGCAAATCGCCAGGGAAGAATCAGCCATCCTTCCCTAGTCTGTCCACAATGACTATGAGTAGGCTGGTGGGGAGTGAGGGGAGATGAACAGCCGTGTAATACAGACATTGCAAACGTTGTTACTAGGGGCCCACTCACATGAATTGGGCAGGAGTTAGGAAGAGCATTTGTTGGGAAGAGGGAATCGTGGAGAACTGGTAAGAGACTATAAAAGATTCCTTTCAATTCTTCAATTTAACCATTAGCCTACAATATATTACTAATCTGCCTTGGCCTGACAACCAATTTTTCAGCCTTTTCTTTATTCAGTTTAGAAAGATAGGAAACAAAACAAAATTTTACATAATTATTATTATTGTTATAAGGAGATTTAAGAACACACAGTATTTTTACCTGAATCTTACTATGTTCATCTTTATCTGGTAGTTTTTTCTTTATAGTATGAGTGTGACATTACTGCAGCAGTTTGATCCAAATTCCTACCTACACATAACCTGAAAATGTTTTTAAGCCTTTTCTGTGTAAAGTCTAATGTAATGATTGTATTTTCTTATTCCTTTCTTTGGGACTTCTTTAGGAAAGGTTACTTTTTCCTGAAAATTAGTGACCAGCAGTTCTTCTCTGAGCCACAGCTGATCAACATACAAGCATTTTCAACACAGGTAATAAAAATGGCCATGTAATTAATAATTTTACATGACTACTAGTTCTCAAGCACGAAATCTAGGTTTCCTGCAGATTTAATGAAAATGATTGCATTAAATTAATCTAGTCTTGGTTTCCTCTTGAAATGCCACTGGAGTAATTTTTAGGACTTCTGGGTAATAACAACAGCAGCAACCAAAATTACTAATACTTCTCTAGTACTTAGTGTTATAGTCTTAGTGTTTCACGTAAGTAACTCAGTTAATCCTATGCCAATATTATGAGGTATTATTGTCTCCAATTTACAGACAAGGAAACAAAGTCACAAGAAGGCGACATAACATGTCTATGGTAATATAGCTAATAAATAGGGAGTCAATGTTTGTGCCCAGTAAATCTGGCTACAGAGGCAGTGTTCTTAACCGTTATATTATGACGCATAACTTTACTATACTAAATCTGCTACCAGCCCTTCCAAATAGTTGGCAGGGTGCAGTGGCTCATGCCTATAATCTCAGCACTTTGGGGGGCTGAGGCAGGTGGATTTTTGGGCCCAGGAGTTTGAGGCCAGCCTGGGCAACATGGCGAAACCCCGTCTATACCGAAACAAACAAAAAAATACAAAAAATTATCTGGGCCCAGTGATGCATTCCTATAGTCCCAGCTACTTGGGGAGCTGAGGTGGGAGGATCACCTGAGCTCAGGGAGGTTGAGGCTGCAATGAATGACGATCATGCCACCGTGCCCCAGCCTGAGCAACACAGTGAGACCCTGTCTCAAAAAAAAAAAAAAAAAAAAAAAAAAAAGACTGTCTTTATCTTTAGGTAAAGGAGTTTGTTTTATCTTTCTCTAGTATGTGGAATCTGCAGCAGTTAGAGAATATTATTAAGGATCTACTTAAATGAGGTTCTAGTGTGCCAGTGTGGCCATCAACAAAACACAGACATAAGGAAGTCATGGTAGGTGCTATAAAGCTCAGTGTGTTGGCCCTTCAAACTCACCTCTCATCATTCATCTCCGTCAAGTTGTACTTACGGATCCAGAATACATATAGTTGTAGCTGCTCTAGAAACTGGGCTTGAGGGATTGAAGAGCCAAAATGTGTGAAATAGGTATATTCATATGTTATGAAAAGCAAGAGAGTGGAATATTCTCCTGGGGAACCAAGACTAGCTAAATATCCAGATCTCAGTATCATGTTATTCATGATTCAAGGAAGGACACTAGATGATTGTTTTTCATCTGATGTTTTTATATCTTTGGTCCAAAAATGAAAGGATCATGTATAACAACATAGACTTGAACCAGTGGTGGCTGCAAAATGGTATTAATAGCCCAGTTCACCTCTTCTTGATGGTATTATCACATCAGGGATAAATTGGAGTTTAATGATTTGAAAATGATCCTAAGTTAATTTGATTTCATGGGTGAGCAAAATATATAAATTTTGTTTTAATTAAAACTAAAACAGGCTGGGCTCAGGGCTTATGCCTGTAATCCCAGCAATTTGGGAGGCCGAAATGCATGGTCACCCGAGGTCAGGAGTTCGAGACCAGCCTGGCAAACATGGTGAAACCACGTCTCTACTGAAAATACAAAAATTAGCCGGGCATGGTGGTGGACACCTGTAATCCCAGCTACTCGGGAGGCTGAGGCAGGAGACTCGCTTGAACCCGGGAGGCAGAGTTTGCAGTGAGCTGAGATCATGCCACTGCACTCCAGCCTGGGCAACAGAGTGAGACTCTGTCTAAAAAAAAAAAAAAAAAGCTGAAACAGGTGATCTCTGTAAATTTAGGACAGAGGGCTACATCCAGTCTTACAACTTACTGGTTTAGATGTTTCTCAGTCCTTATACTCAGAAACTTTGTTTCGTTCTTTTTGTTTGGGCTAATAAAGTTACTCCAGTGAAAGATCAAAGGTAGATATTGGCAAGTCTTCCTAATCTGACATGGTGAGTTCCCATGGTTCCCCAAGTGTTGCTTGTGTGTTTTTCCACAATCAAGTGAGTAAATAAGGAGAACATTTAATTTTATTTATTATATGAGAAACTTTTATCATTTTAAGTCTTTAAAATGGAATTTTAGAAAATCATTTTAACTTATTTTCATTCCTTTAAATTTCTGTGACATTGCAATATGGTCTTGAGCCTCTCTGAAATTTTCTCATGCAAGTTAATTTGGTCTTTTCCATTTGTGGATTTTGACATCATCTTTGACTTTTCCTCTTTCAGAGTAGGAGGGGTCACTCTTTCCCATGTATAGAATCACAGCTGTAGAATTCTCACTTGAGAATTCTAAAGACTAACTATCATCTAATTTCCCACTATGTAACTATTATAATGATGTATTAGACATTCCTTTAATAGAGATTGGAATTTCCAGGAGGCCAGGAGGGTGCTTGGGTAGTTTTAAAAGAAAGCCATTTGGATTAAAGAAAGCAGTGTGTTGAGAAAAGTCCTAGATGGTTCCACTTCAAATGATATTTTTTAAAAAACTGAAATAATATTTTCTTTGGCTTCTGGCCTCAGTTTTTTTGGGTGAGTTTTTTTTCTGTTGTGGTTCATTAGCTTTTATCTTTATGAAAGAACGTTTTATTTGCTTACTCAACTTGGTGGGAGGTAACCTGACAATCCTAAGAAAAAGATATTAAATTTTACTATAATATATTAGCCTTGTCACATGAATTAGCCAGGTGGTTGCCTTACTCACCTAGACCATAATCTTGGCACACTTTATAACCTGAGTTGGGGTGGGGCTCTGTCAAGATTTGGATGAGAAAACCGAAGAAAATTACTGGGAGGGACTAGAAACAGCATGAGCTCAGGATGCAAAAGTAGATTCCTCAGAGTCAGTATACCACAACATGGCCTGGAGTGAAGTGTGTCCTCCCAAAGGCAAGTCCAAAAATTTCATACCTCTTATTAGTCTCTCTTGGGATATAATGTAAGTCAGGATAGCAGAGAAATTAGAGATTTAGAAGCTAGCAGCTCTCACCAGTTGTCTTTCAAGTCTTGAAGTAGCTTGATAAACCTCTAGAACCCAGAGGTGTGAAGTAACCTTAGTTGTTGTGTTCCTGTGACTGACCACACCTCTGACGAATGTGTTCACCGTAGAACAGTTTGGTGCTTTGCTAGAACACTTAGAGTTTCTCAAAAAGCATAGGAATAACAATCAGGTATCTAGTCCACTGGATTGTCCTTTCTTTACCTATTAACTGACTCTTCTTCCCTTCAACTCCACAGGCCCCCTATGTGCTGAGAAATGAGGTTCTCCACATTAGCAGAGGAGAGAGGGCAACCATCACCACCCAGCTGCTTGACATCCGAGATGATGACAACCCACAGGATGTGGTCATTGAAATAATCGATCCTCCACTTCATGGCCAATTGCTTCAAACACTTCAGTCCCTGGCAGCCCCTGTCTATCAATTCCAGCTGGATGAACTCTCTAGAGGCCTTCTCCACTATGCTCATGATGGTTCAGACAGCACATCCGATGTTGCAGTCTTGCAGGCCAATGATGGACACTCCTTCCATAATATACTGTTCCAAGTGAAGACCGTGCCTCAGGTAGGTGTCATTCCTAGAGTTACAGTTTCTTTGCACCTAGATGTGAACTTCTACGGTTGATATTATTTTATGATACTCACAAAGTTAAGATATGGGTAGTCATTCACTTATTCAAATATAACCTATTATATAGAGGGCACTATATATGTAGTTAGGAGCACCCTTGATCTGAAAGACCTGTCCCCATGTTCTCTACAAATTGGGACACTTTTGAACCTTTTTTGTTGAGGTACTGCCGTAAGAATGTGTTATTATCTGCTAATCCTTTTGTCTCCTGCCTGAGCATAACCATAAGAATCAAGATATTCCTGTTTTTATCTGCCCCTCAAAAACAGCTCATGAGGCCAGATGCGGTGGCTCACGCCTCTAATCCCAGCACTTTGGGAGGCTGAGGTGGGTGGATCATGAGGTCAGGAGATCAAGACCATCCTGGCTAACACGGTGAAAACCCGTCTCTACTGAAAATACAAAAAATTCGCTGGGCGTGGTGGCGGGTGCCTGTAGTCCTAGCTACTCGGGAGGCTGAGGCAGGAGAATGGCGTGAACCCAGGAGGCAGAGCTTGCAGTGAGCCGAGATCGCGCCACTGCACTCCAGCCTGGGTGACAGAGAGAGACTCCGTCTCAAAAAAAAACAAAAAAAACCAAAAAAAAAACAGCTCATCAAATGTGAAGTTCATAGTCAGATAATCTCAATGACTCAAAAACGTTGAGTTCAGCCATTCTGTTAGCTCAACTAAAGTAGGATGAGCAAACTCTTTTGGTAATCCTAGGGATCTTTGCCCTAGGGAGTAGGAGCCAATAAAGAGCATTGGGCCAGGTGCAGTGGCTCATGCCTGTAATCTCAGCACTTTGGGAGGTTGAGGTAAGGGGATCACTTGAGCTCAGGAGTTTGAGACCAGCGTGAGCAACGTGGAGAAATCTTGTCTGTACTAAAGTTTTTTTGTTTTGTTTCTTTTTAAAATTAGCTGGGTGCAATGGCATGCACCTATAGTCTCCACTACTCAGAAGGCTGAGGTGGGAGGATCACTTTAACCCAGAAGTTCCAGGTTGCAGTGAGCCATGATCACACTACTGTACTCCAGCGTGGATGACAGAGCAAGGCCCTATCTCTAAATAAATAAATAAATAGCATTTTTGCTCAGCCTGAGTCATTGACATGCCACCTTTTTATGTTTTCGCCATATCCACAAGCACCTGTACTATTATTTACTTAATATTTTTCTTTGTATCAACTTACTTTTTATGTAGCCTCATCTTAATAAATAATACTTATGAAATCATGGGCTTAATGTAGAATTATACTTTTTTTCTAAAATATGAAAAATAATACATAACCATTCTACAACGTTTTGTCCATATGCTACTGAAAATGTTCTTGGATACTGCAAATGAGTTGGCTCTCACACTTTAGGAAATACTAGGCTGAGCCATTGCTAGACCAAAGGGACACGAAAAACATTTTCAAAACTAGATGATGTTTCACTGGATGCCCTTTTCTCAGTTGCATCAAGAATGGCTCTTTCTCATGGTAGTAGATTGGGAAACATAAATCTTAAACAACCTTTTGTTTCAAATATCACTGCCTACTGAGGTGTCATTAGTGACTAGCTAGAGAGACTGGTTTGTTGAGGACAGTTTAAAACCACTTGTCACTTTCTCATCAGTGATCACTCAAAATTTGCGATTGATCCAATTGATCCTCATGAAGGTGAACAGCTGAATCTAATATGATCTGCTAGGTAATTTCTCAGTTTCCTGTCTCGTTATTTTCAGCTGCTGAACGCAGTGAAGGTGGCATAAGAGAGATGGGAGCGAGTGAAAGCTGATGATGAGATGGAGTTGGCAGATAGCCACCTTGCAGCTCATCCTAATTATCACTCTTGTGATGGCCCTGGGAGATGAGGTTTAGTTCTGGACAGATGAAGTCTAGACAGAGAGAAGTTTTTGTTTCTTCCTTCTTGGTTTCTTTCCAAAGGTTGTTAGAGGATTTCAGTGCCACCCTAGCAGCTGCCTTTCCTATTGTGGCTTCCATCTCCATGTTTGGAGCTCAGTTCAGTGTGTTGCACAACCATTTTGTGTGGAATGGCCCAAGATGGAAGGGCATTTCTAGGGTTTTAGCTGCTTTGACTACCAGAACAAAACCAAGAAAAATGGAAATTTAATTCATAAATAAAGCACAAGGCACAGAGTTTTGGAATCCTTGTGACTTGTGAGTCATGTAGGTATTTTCTATGTCTGTCTGTGATACCTGAAAAGTGAATTTAAGTTGTGCTCTGGGCCCCTTTTCATCCCTCTCTCCTGTATTGCTGTGATTACCTGCCCATGGATTAGAATAATGAAACCCATGACCAGAGCCTCAGCATTCATCAGGATGTACTAATAATACATCTGACTGCAATACTGGCAATATTATACAAATGTGTACTATTTTTCCTTTTAGGAATTCAAAATATTTTTTCCTTATATCTCTTTTACTGATCTTTACAATGTCTTGGGGAAGAAGGTTAGAGTAGAGGCTATGGGACCTTAATTTTTCTAATGGAAATTCTATTATGGGTGGAAGTTTTTTGTTTTGTTTTTGATATTAGGCACTAAAGCTTGATGGGAATTATTCCATTTGATCTTCACGATCACTCTGTGATGTTTGTACAGTTATTATCCATAATTTTCCAAAAGAGGAAACTGAAGCACAAAGAGGTTGAAAAACATTCATTTTCATAAAGGTACTTAGTGCTGGAGCTATGATTTCATCTCAAGTGTGTCTGCCTCCTACATTTAACCATGAGACTCTTCATTCCAGCTAGTGTTTTTCAATGTGTTGGTCATATATATTCTTATCCCCTTGATGGATAGAATAAAGACAGTAATTTAGTCATTTTCTCAATGTTCTATCCAAGCTGGGCCCCAAGCCTTCTGTAATCTTTCCTCTGAACTCACTGTATCTTGTTACAAGTGAGAGTATTTATAATCATTAAGTCTTCCAGGCCCAAGAAGAAAAAAATGCCTCAACTCTTATGGCTTCTTGTAGATGCATTGTCAGACATGACTGATTCATTCTGACAGCCATTAGTGAAGATGGGCATGTAAGTTCTTACCCTGTGGCTACCTAGTTATTAAACCTGGAGTGAGCTGATAGTTTAAATGGAATGGCCAAGTGGCTTGTGTTTAATTCCTAGTGAATGAATGTACGAATTACTCCTGATATTCAACAGAAAACACAACCTGTCAAGGTAACTAGGGAGGGATAGAAAAAGGAAGCTCTGTGTGAACAGGGACTATTCCAGTCTTACTCCCCTGAGCAGAGCACATCGCAGGAGTTCAGTACCTTTTTTGGGTTTTTTTTGGATGGATGGGTAATGGATGGATGCAATGGCTTGAGTGAGGCTGGTGCCTGTGTTCCTGCCTTCCAATTCATCTCTTGCATCAGATGAGAAGCCCTTGGGGCACCTCGGTGATTCCACCTGGGAATGGGTAGAGGAGCTGTCAGTTCAACCCTTGTTTTCCAAGTTCTACGTCACTTCCCCCAAACTTAAGTTTTTATCTTTGGCCTGATAGTGAATAAACTTGACTGCCACCTCCAGCCTTATACTGAGTTGCTGAGGAGAAAATATATCCAGGACTGATGTTGAAACATGTTCTGTTGGGGGAAGGAGGCAAAAGAATTAAAACAGATTAAAAGGTAATAAAGAATGCGTTGCTGAACAGGCTTTCATTAATTGGGGGGATTACTAAACCCAAGCCTGCTGCAGATATGATTCTAAAGCAATTTGACATTTAATAAGGGCTAAAATGTGGACAGGGGAAAATCATACTTACGGTGGGCTTCTGTCTACTACTGGGGTTTCAAGGAATTGTCTTCTTTTTCATTAATTAAGATGCCTCTGGAAATCATGCCTTTTTTTTCCACTCTGGCAATACATCTGATGATCTTTCTGAACTTCTTTGTTACTCTTTGAGCAGTATTTTCTGCAACAGGGTAATCCTTTAATGTCAAAAGTCCCCAAGTGTCATGCTAGGAGCTGGATGGAAAATTCTATTGCTGAGAGTCCTCTCTGGCTGTTTATGTGTAGTAAGGCCTGTGTACAGATAAATAGCCCTGTGGTGTTTTCCCTCAATTTCATTAATGCCTACCTCTTATTGGTTGTCTTTCAGGGACACAGTTGGTTTGATAATAGTGACATTTATGAGAATTACAAATATCAATGGCATAAAAATGTCTATTTCTTATGAGTAAGAGCCTATATCATAAATAACTAAATCCTTGCCATATATGAGGGTTTCACCTTTTGGGGGGGTTTGATTAGCTTGTTCAATTCAGTATCTCATAAGGTGCATAATCAGAAAATGTTTCCTTAAATATACATATACTGGTTGAAATCTACATGGAGCAAAGGTTCTATATTCTTGACCTGAAAGCAAGCTTCTGGGGCTCATACACACATTGACAAACACAGAAACAGTCCAATTATCTTTCCTGCTTTCTCTATGCTGGTAAATTTCACCACCCCACATGATCTTTTCCACAGTGTCCTATGAGATTAAATTTTAATAGCTATGATATAAATGAGATCTTGCAAATTAAGGTATATTTTTACAGAACAAGTAAAATTATAAGGTCACTGTTACATTCAACATTAGTCATTTTCTATTTAGTGAGGTTTAAAACTTTTATCTTGAATATTTTGGCCTGGGGTTAGAGTACATTATCATTTCAGCTAACGTTTCTTCATTTATGACTCAACCTTTAATTTTGGGAGGAAGTTTTCATTGTGTTTGTGAGATTTTTTTTCTCCAAAAGATGGAGGCTTATGGCATTATTTCTGGTTTGTAACATTAATATTTTTATTTGTAATATGATACGGAATGGCTAAGCTTTATTACCATTTCTGCATGCCTATTGTTCTATGAAATGAATTAGAAGAACTATTTAATTTAAAGCGCTGTTTTAATCATGCCCCCAGTTTTACTTTTTGGGATTTTATTGCCTGCTAATGTGGTCCTCTGGAGGATCTATAAAACATTACTGGGCAGATTATTCAGTTGGTAATATAACTAATTTCTTGAACTGGCAGGGATATATACATCATGTACAGAAAAAAAATATGAGGAGATAAAAAATTCAAAATGTCAGAACCATTGGGGAAATTAGGTTAAAATTTGGCTTTTTGGAACCTTAAATGTAGAAAAGATGATATATACCCTTCTATCCATCTCTTCTTGAATCTTCCCTGGATCCTCTCCAAAAGAAAACAATAAGAAACACACATGTTCATCATGATGAGTGGGAAGATTCATGCTTCTTCCTTTTTTTTTTTTTTTAAAAAAAAACCCTACTTTATTGAGGAATGATTGACATGTAAAAAGCCGTACATATTTAATGTATACAACTTGAGTTTGAGGATAAGTATATAGGCATGGAAGCATCACTACTATCCAGGTCTTTGACATATTCCTAACCTCATAAAGTTTTCTCCTGCTTTGTTTACTAATTTTATGTATTTATTTACTTATTTTTTGTGGTAACATAAGCTCTACTATCTTAGCACATTTTAAATATACTATATTGTATTGATAGTCATAGGCACTATGCTATATAGTAGGTCTTCAGGACTTACTTATCCTTTGTGTATCTACTGCAGGTTTTTCTTCATGATTACCATAAGGGTTACATAAAATATCTTATAATAGTCTATTTTAACTGAAAGTTTGTACGTTTTGACCATCCATCTCCCTGTTTCCCCTTTCTCCCAGCCCCTTGCAACTGCCATTCTACTATCTGCTTTTATGAGTTTGGCTATTTCAGATTCCACATATAAGCAAGATCATGTAGTTACTGTCTTTCTGTGTCTGGCTTATTTTGCCTGGCATAATGTCTTCCAGTTTCTTCCATATTGTTGCAAATAGCAGGATTTCCTTCACTTTTAAGGCTGAATAATATTCCACTATATGTTCATTTATCCATTGATTGACACTTAGGTCGATTCTGTATCTTGTCTATTGTGAATAATACTACAATGAACGTGGAAGTGCAGATATCTCTTCAACATACTGATTTCATTTACTTTGGATGTATATCCAGAAGTGTGATTGCCGATCATATGGTAGTTTGTTTTTAAGTTTTTGAGGAGCCTTCATAGTAGCTGTAACAATTTACTTTCCTCCCAACAATGTACCAGGATTCCCTTTTCTCCAAATCCTCTCTAACATTTACCATTTTTTAGCCATCCTGACAAGTGTGAGGTAGTTTTGCTTTGCCTTTTTCTCATGATTATGTATGCTTTTCATATACCTGTTAGGCATTTATATGCCTTCTTTGGAGAAATATCTATTTAGGTTTTTTCCCCATTTTTAAATTATTTGAATTTTTTTGCTTTTGAGTTGTAGGAGTTTCTTATATATTGTGAATATTAACCTCTTATGAGATATTGGTTTTGCAGTTATTTTCTCCCATTCCATAGGTTGCCTTTTCATTTTGTTGATTATTTCCCTTGCTGTGCAGATGCTTTTTAATTTTACATAATCCTGCTTGTTTATTTTTGCTTTTATTTCCCGTGATTTCAGTGCCATATCCAAAAAATAGTTGCCAAGACCTATATCAAGGAGATTTTCCCCTATGTTTTCTTCTAGGTCTTTCACAGTTTCAGGTCTTCTGTTTAAGTCTTTAACCCATTTTGAGTTGATTTTTGTGTATGATGTAATTTCATTCCTTTTCATGGGATATCTAATTATCCCAACACTATTTATTGAAGAGACTATTCTTTTCTCCTTTCCTTATTTTATATTCTTTGCACTCTTGTTGAAGAATAGTTGGTCATAAATGTGTTTATTTATTTCTGGGCTCCTTATTCTGTTCCACTGGTCTATGTGTTTGTTCTTATTCCAGTACTGTAATGTTTTAATTACTATAACTTTGTAATGTAATTTGGAATTAGAAAGTGTGAGGCCACCAGCTTTGTTCTTGCTCAAGATTGCTTTGGCTATTTGGGGATTTTTGTGGTTCCATATGAATTTTAGGATTTGTTTTTCTGTTTCTGTGTAAAATGCCATTGGAATTTTGACAGAGATGGCATGACATCTGTGGATTGCTTTGGGTAGTATGGACATTTTAATAATATTAATTCTTCCAATTTATAAACATGGGATATCTTTGCATTTATTTGTGTCTTATTCAATTTCTTTCACCAATATTTTATAGCTTTCATTGGCATATCTTTCACCTTCTTGGTTAAATTTATTTCTAATTATTTTATTCTTTTGATGCTATTATAAATAAGATTGCTTTCTTTAATTTGTTTTTCAAAGAGTTTATTGCTAGTATATGGAAACACATATTGCATGTCGGTTTTATTTTACTGAATTTGTTTATTAGTCCTAACAGTCTTTTGGTGGAATCTTTAGGGTTTTCTACATATAAGATCATGGTGTCTGTAAATACAGACAATTTAACGTCTTCCTTTCCAATTTGGATACATTTTGTTTCTTTCTCTTGCCTAATTGCTCTGGCTGGGATGGCCAAAGAAGATACTTGATATGATTTCAGTGTTCTTAAATTGTTAAGACATCTTTTGTGGCTTAACATTTGTTCTAACCTGGAGAATGTTCCATATGTGCTGGAGAAGAATATGAATTCTGCTGCTGTTATATGTAATATTCTATATACGTCTGTTAGGTCCATTTGTTCCATAGTGTTATTCAAGTCCTCGATTTCTTTATTGATTTTCTATCTGGATGATCTCTCTATTGTTAAAAGTGGGGTATTGAAGTCCGCTACCATTATTGCATTGCTTTTTATTTCTCCCTTCAGTTCTGTTAACATTTGCTTGATGTATCTAGGTGTGCTAATGTTATGTGCATATATATTTACAATTATTATATCTGCTAGATGGATTAACCTCTCATTATATAATATCTTCTTTGTCTCTTGTGATGTTTTTGACTTCAAAGCTATTTTGCCTGATATAAATATAGGCATCTCTGTTCTCTTTTGGTTTTTATTTGCGTGGTATATATTTTTCCATCCTTTCACTTTCAGCCTATATGTCTCCCTAAAGCTAAAGTGAATCACTTTACAGGCAGTTTATAGTTGGATCATACTTTCTGTCCATTCAGCCACTCTGTGTTTTTTGATTGGAGAATTTAATACATTTACATTTAATTGTTGATAGGTAAGAACTTACCTATTGCCATTTCGTTGTTTTCTGACTGTTTTGTAGTTCCTCTCTTCCTTTCTGTCTCTCTTGCTGTTTGCCTTTGTGATTTGATGATTTTTTTTTGTAGTGGTATGTTTTTATTTATTTCTCTTTATTTTTTGTGTATCTACTGCAGGTTTGTTCGTCAAGATTGCCATGAGGGTTACATAAAATATCTTATAATGGTCTATTTTAAGATGACTAACTTATCTCCAATTGCATACAAAACTGTTTACTTCTCCCTGACCCTCACCATTTTATGTTACTGGCATCACAATTTATATCTTTTTATATCATGTATTCATTTAAAGAATTTGTAGTTATAGTAACTTTTAATACATTTTCTTCTAACTTTTACACTAGAGTTAAAACTGACTTACATATCACCATTACAGTGTTATTCTCACTTTGATTATATTCTTAGCTTTTCCAGTGAGTTTTATACTTCAATGTGTTTTCATGTTGCTAATTAATGTCCTTTCATTTCAACTTGAAGAATTTCCTTTAGCATTTCTTGTAAGACAGGACTTTAGTGGTAACAAACTCCCTCAGCCTTTGTCTGGGAAAGGCTTTCTCTCTCCTTCATTTCTGAATGACAGCTTTGCCTGGTAAATTATTCTTGATTGGCAGTTTTTTTCTCTAAGTGTTTTGAATATATCATCTCATTCTGTCAGAAAACGACAAGGTTTCTGCTGAGCAATCCACTGATAGCTTTTTGCCCTTTGCTCTTTCTGTGCTTCATTTGGAATTTCCGTAATAGGTTATACTGGTTTATTTGATGGTGTCCCATGAGTTCGGTAAACTTTGTTCATTCTTTTTTATTTTTGTTGTTATTACTCCTCTGACTGGATAGTTTCAAATGATCTGTCTTTTGAGTTCATGGATTCATTCTTTTTGATGGAGTTTGCTGTTGAAGTGTTCTATTGAATTTTTCAGTTCAATCATTGTATTCTTCAGCTCTGGAATTTGAGTTGTTCTTTTTATGATTTCTGTCTTTTGTCAAACCTTTAATTTTGTTTATGTGTGGTTTTCTTGAGTTTGTTTAGTCATCTACTTTTCTTTAAGATTGTTGTGCTTCTTTAAGATGTCCACTGTGCTTCTTTAAGATGATTATTTTGAATTATTTGTCAGGCAGTTCACAAATCTTCATTTCTTTGGGGTCAGCCACTGGAGCTTTATTTTGTTCCTTGGGTGGTATCGTGTTTTCTTAGTTTCCTTTTCATGTTTCTTGAAGGCTTGCATCGCTGTGTTTGCATTTGAAAAAGTGGTTACCTACTCCAGCCTTTGCTGCCTGCCTTCAGGAGAGAGACCTTTACTAGTCAACCAAACTAAAGATCTGAAGGCTTTCTGAAACTTTTTCTCTGGATGTGCCTGTTTCACTCCTCTTGTTCCCCCTTCAGGGGCAGTCTTATGATGGTGTGCCTTCTCTTGATCCTGCACCATCAAGCAGGGTGCTGAGAGCCTTTATTTTCCTCATGTCAGTTCCCTGAAGTAATCAAGGTTGCGTGCCTTCTACCCAATTCAGCAGAGTCAGGGGACTGTTGATGTGTGTATTTGCTGTCTGCATGGGCTCATGTGCGCCATCTGAAGAGCCTGAATGTACTCTCTTCAGGGGAGTGTGGGGTGCTGGCTATGGGAGGGGGTGCATGGAGTCATGGGGTACTTGTTAGCTAGTGTGTGTATCTGCGGGTGAGGTATCTTACAGAATTTGTGAACAAGGCTCTTGGTGGAGCCCATTAGCCAGTTAGTATGATCTGCAGCTGTTTTTTGAGATCCACACAATGGTTACTGTAAGCCTCTGCTTCTCTTCCCTGTTCCTTACTGTCCCTAGACAGCTGTGAAGACATAATAATCCCTTCAGTGTTCTGGATGGGGTGAGACAGAAATGGATCTCTTAGGCAGCATCCCACAAGGCTGGGGAAGCTGGGCACTCACTTCAATCTTACTTTCCTCTGTAGGAGAAATTATGGGCTGAAGTGGTCTCTCTTGGCCTTGAGTTGTGTGTACTTGGAGGAGAGTATTAGGGTAAAATGAAACTGTGTTTCTTACCCTCTTCAATGCATCTATTGTTGATTTTTTTTCTTTTACTCCACTGGGGTACTGGAAACTTTCAGCTAGACCCCAGGCTCCTATGAAGGTATTGTCATCTGCAGATGGTTGTGAAAATTAGTGTTCTGTACAGGTTTTAGAGCTGGAATCTCTTATTCTGCCATCTTGCTTATTTCCAAGAATTATACTTCTTTTTCTTAGTGTTATCTGTTTCTCCTTATATACTGCAAAAAAATCATTCAGAAATGGAGGCATATGTATTACCCTGTTATACACATAAATATTCTAAAAGGCTCAGCTGTGAACCTTCAGGAGACCCACTCTAGAACCATTGTGACCTCTACCTTGGACCATGCTTTTCATGCCTTAGTATGTCTGCACAACTTCTGGGATCTTTCCAAAGTACAGATTCTGATTCAGAAAGTCTGTGGTGGGACCTGAGATTCTGAACATCTTAATGAGCTTCCAGGTGCTGCTAGTCTCTGCACATTGAGTCACAAGGTGTATTATCTAAAGAGTTACACTCACACAGGAATTATAGAGAATTGTGTTGATAAGTACAGCCAAGATAGAGATATAGTGGGCAAGCCATCTGGGAACATGCATTCATGTCACACTGCCTACTTGCTTAGAATCTGAAAAAACCACATTGCCTACTCAGTCTAATAAAGTGGTTGTTGGCATATGACTGGTCTCCATAACCAAAATCAAAGTTCAGTAGGCTGCTGCTATTAGAAAGATTTCTAACAATTAAGAAACCTGGGCCGGGCATGGTGGCTCACGCCTGTAATCGCAACACTTTGGGAGGCCGAGGCAGGCAGATCACAAGGTCAGGAGTTCAAGACCAGCCTGGCCAACATGGTGAAACCCCGTCTTTACTAAAAATACAAAAATTAGCCAGGCATGGTGGTAGGCCCCTATAATCCCAGCTACTCAGGAGGCTGAGTCAGGGGAATTGTTTGAACCTGAGAGGCAGAGGTTGTGGTGAGCCAAGTTCGTGCAATTGCACTCCAGCCTGGGCAGCAAGAGCAAAATTCTGTCTCAAAAAAAACCTGGGCCCAAGTATATCATGGTATACAAGACTGCTGGAGTTAACAGAGCCTTTTCCCTCAGAATTCTGGTGATTATATATAAAGTTTTTTTTACACGTTTTTGATGTTTTATAAATAATATGCTATGTCAATTGAGAAAGGAGAATATTCTCTGGGATTTTGCCCCGAGCACCAATCAGGTTAGAAAGTGCCGTTGCTGCTGTTCTCATGGGCACTGTTTGACTCAGCTTCCTGGTGTATATATGATGACAGTAGCCATCACTGACTCCTGAGAGGTGAGATGCTCAAGGGCCAAGTGAGCAAAAGAATAGATGTTGTTTTCTCTTCAGAGTATTCTTCCCTGGGAGTGGTATTTGCTCTGTTCCATTTATTGGCATATTTGAAAGTAATAATAATATAGAAAACCATCCCTTCTAAGATGCCCTTTGTTAAAATATCAGACTTGTTAATTTTTGAAGTTTGAAAACTGAACACTGGCAGCCTCCCTAGTCTCATTCTGTGGAAAATGTCAATTATGAGGCTTTGGAAGAGGGTTTGTGCCTTGCAAAGCAGGAATGGCAGCACTTTTAATGATATTAGCTTTAGTAATTAAAATGATTGCCTTCTCAGGAGTGCTGAATAGGTGATTCCTTCCAGCCAGCTACTCCTAACTTGTTGCTTCACTTTCAATCGGCCATCAGGTCCTGTCAGTTCTGCTTCTGTGGTGCTTCTAGAATCTATTGCTGTCTACGATGAATTTACCATTGGATTTACCATTGCAATTACCCTCTCATCATTTTCTCTCCCCTGAGCCATTACAAGGTATCTTCAGCTCTAGATTTATCTCAGTGCTAGTCATTTCCATCTCCTGCCATTGGAGCCTTTCTAAAACCTAGATCTGATCATCCCATTTTCTTCCCTGGAGACTCGTGTTGACTTTCCAGTGCCTATGAGATGAATTGAGACTTTTAGCATAGCTTCTATCTTCTACTAACCTTCCATAAGACAGTGTCACTTTTTATCCACTCCCCAACCTGGCTCCCTGAGCCCTACGGGCACCAGACACTTGGGCATTTTATGAAATATACAGTGCATTGTCTCACATCTTTGCTTTCACTTAAGCTGGGCCCTCTGTCTGGAATATGTTTCACCATGTCTCTACTTAGAAATCCAATTTTTTTGTTATTCAAAATGAAATTATTTTTCTTAGGAAAATCTTCCTGAGGCTTCCTTCCTCTATTCTCCCACAGCTCCCTGCTCAAGCTTCTTATAGAGCATTAATCGTGAAGCATCCTAATTATTTATGTGTCTGTCTCTCCCACTAGACTGTAAGTTCTGACGTTAAGGTTTTGCTTCAGACATCTTGTATATATCAGGCCTCTAGCAATGGAGCTGGCATATAATAGGTGCTTAATGAATAATTCTTAAATATGGGTGGGTGGAGAGGATAGAAAGACAGGTTGATGGATAGATGAAAGAAAGAAATGGAGAGACTTAGTCTTTCTAAATAAGTTGTTGGTTCATGATAAACTAAAAGAAAAAGCAGGATATATACATATGTAAATATATAGGTAAATATGCATGTCTACACATAATACAAAGTCTATAGAGTGACTCTGAAGCTGTGAATCTCTCTCTGTCTTATTAGACGATCTTTAACAACAACAGAACTGGATAACTTATGTCTTTAAGGATTGATATATTATTACTTTGCTTGGAACTAATTCTGCATTTTATTTTTATTTCAGAATGATAGGGGTCTTCAGCTTGTGGCTAATTCAATGGTGTGGGTTCCAGAAGGGGGGATGCTGCAGATCACCAACAGAATCTTACAGGCTGAGGCTCCTGGTGCCAGTGCTGAAGAAATCATCTACAAGATTACACAAGACTACCCCCAATTTGGTAACTATTTTTTCCTTTGGTGTGGTTTCATCGTTGCATTCAGCAGTCTAGGGTTTGCTACTGTATAGTGCCATGTGGCAAGATTGCAATTCCAATGAACTGAGCTTTCTTATACCTTACAAATCCCCTTTAAAAACAGAATAATCATGATAGCTATCACACTCAACACATTTACTAGGTAGTGTACTAAAGTTTATAAATATGTTATATGTAACACCTAAAATTTAAGTTTTAAAACAACTTCATTTTGCAGGTAAAAATACTGGGTAAAGTAGCTTGCTGCAAGTCACTTAACTAATATACGTCAGTTTAATTTCAAAGGTCAGGCTCTCAAACTCTGCCTTATATGCCTTTTAGGATATCACTAGACTTCTTCTTAATGAGACTTAAAAAAAAATAACATGAAAACATTTTTCAGTGTTCTCCAGTGTTACTTCTACTTCCAGCAAGATAGTCAAATATGAAAACCTGAGAGATTTCCCATTATCATCACCCAGAAATGCTGGATAAAATATAACAAGAATTATAAGGTGTTCGTAGCTGACTTCCCAAGGATAGAGAGAAATCTCCGGGTGCCAGCAACAAAGAGGACACTGAAGGCCAGTTATTGCATGAGCTTAATAGCATAGCTTCTCCAAAAGGGGTTGTGAATGTCTCAATAACCCAGGGGCTTGGGATTTAATGTCCATGCAGAGACAGAGCATTGGAATTAAGATGCTGCATAAAGCCAGGACTCTGGAAGGACATGCTTTCAATTAAAGGGACAGAGTAGAAACAAGAAGCTTATCAGCACAGAGACATGGCAGAGAAATCTGTCTCTTTCTTGGAGTCAGAGTAGAAAAAAAAAAAAAAAAGCCTGGTGAAAATTCAGAACTTTAGGCCTATTTTTCCGGTAAATCTCAGGTTAAATTAGACCATGTGTCTTGTCTAAGAAACCTGAAGCTGAGGTATTTTATGAAAATTAATCTCAGACCAATGATATGTCTTGGGTTCTTTATTGAAACTAATAGAAACTACCACAGAAGGCCTACTCTCTGCTAGGCTACATGGGATTCTCAGAAGAAACCAATGAAGCTCAGAATTTAAAATTATGGAATATGGGAGGAAATAATCTGTAGTACCATAACCAAAACGAGCAAGAAGATTAAAACCCCAAGAATTTCAAATAAAGTAACAGTCTTATAAAAACTGTGAAATAAGCAGATTTAAAATGATTTAAAGACATAAAAGAAGGAATTGAAACTGTGTGGAAATAGCAACATGATAGAAAAATAAAGGAACAGGTAGATTTTTTAAAATAACTAAATTGATCATGTGAAAATGAAAATTATAGCCATTAAAAGTAAAAACTCACTTGGCATATTAAATAGCAGAGGAAGAATAATCTGTTTTTCCTCTGGGCTGTCAGATTTTTTAATCATATATTTTCTGTAGGGAGAAAAAAATTAACTTTATTTAATTTAAAAATAATTCCAATGTCCACAAAGACATTGAAAAGCCACCTAATCGAGAATTGGTATTATAATTATAAAATGGTCAGTCTAGCTGAGATGTCATTTATTATGGCTATGTAACCTTGAAAATGGCAGGTATAAGGTCTTGTGCCATAGGTTTCTTTAAGAAGTTAGGGTAAACATTAAAAAAATTTTTAAAAACATTTAGACTAAACAGTTGCAAAAACAGAATAAAAGCTCTTGAATACCCTTATCCTCCCCTAATGTTAACGTCTTATAACTATAGAACAATTATTGAAACCAGGAAATTAACACTGATATGATACTATTAATCAATTCACAGGCCTTATTCAAATTTTGCCAGTTTTCCCACCAATGCCTTTTCTATGACCCAATCCAGGATCTCAATTACACTTATTTGCCACGTCTTCTTGGTTTCCTCCAATCTGCGACACACACTTCCTCTGTCTTTGTCTTTTATGACACCGACTCTTTTGAAGAGTGCTGGTCAGATATTTGTAGACTCTCACTCAATTTGTTAGTCTGAGGATGATTTCTCATGATTGCGTTAAGGTTGTGCTTTTCCCCCTTTCTCAGTGCATCATCAGGAGGTACATAATCTCACTGCGTCTTATGACAGGTGATGTTAACTTTGATCACTTGGTTAAAGTGGTGTCTACCAGATTTTTCCACTCTAAAGTTACTATTTTTCCATTTGTAATTAGTAAGTTTCCTGTTCTCATCGTACTTTCAACTACTGATTTTAAGCTAGATATTTTTAAGGTCCTTTTCATCTCTAAAAATCTATGACTCTTTTGATGTATTAAATTCTCTACCTTTATCTTCATCAGTAAAAGACAAAAAATTAAGCCCCCAAATTTCCTAGAAACAACCAATATTCCATTAAGTCTTAAACAAAACAATGCTGAATTAAATGTTTTTTTAAGCAGATAAAATTTTGCCATTTCAGTTTGATAAATATCACGTAGGCTTTATTGTGATGCTTTCCTGCTGTAACTCTTTTAATTAACTTCTTCCTATGAACATGATCTTTCCGTGTATCCAGAGCCCCCTATTAGTAATAATCAAATCACGTTACCTAGAAACCATTCAAGAGTGAAATTGGTGGTGGGAACTAGAAGTCCACTTAGCACAAATCTGCTTGCATCTATCAGTCCCAATTACGTAAATTTGTGGAGACTTTACCTTATACTCCCTCATCACTTAAGAAAGTTCAAGCTGGACTTTGGGCTTTTTGTGAAGAGCTGACGCCTTGAAACAGAACCAAATGTAAATTGCTTGTATAGTATGTGCATGAAGGACCTGAGTTCAACCACTTGCAGACTCACCACCGTTTTCAGATACAGATGTTCCTCAACTTACACCCTGTTAAACTCATCATAAGTTGAAATTATCGTTAATTGAAAATACATTTAAAACACCTAACCTACTGAACATCATAGCTTAGCCTAGCCTACCTTAAATGTGCCCAGAATATTTACATTAGCCTAGAGTTAGGTAAATCATCTAACATAAAGCATGTTTTATAATTAACTGTTAAATATCTCATGTAACTTATTAACTACTGTACTGAAAGTGAAAAACAATGGTTTTGCACCATTGTAACTTCAAAAAATTATAAGTCAAACCACTGGAACTCAAGGAGTATCTGTATAAATTTAGACAACTTGATTAATACTTGTATCTGTAGCTACTTACTTAGATTTGAAAGTAGATATGATGAGATGGTTTTAATAAATAACTTGAGAATCATTTGAAGGAGAATCTGATTTAACCTAATGCATTGGCAATTCCAAATTATTTATCATAATGTAAGATACGTTCATTTGAATGATCTCAATCTCAAAATAATTCATGGAGATTCAAATGATATTCCAATTCTTAATACCTACTAAATCTTCCCTTCAAAATTATAGGTTAAAATATAGACTTCAGTATAAAGGAAATCCCCAATAGAGATCATTTTCTGTTTTTTAAACTTGGGTTTTCATGTTTAAAATATTATCTTTTTGTTGTCATATTATGATTAAAGCATAGGTGAGGTACTACAAAAAAAAAAAAAAAAAAAAAAAGAAAGTTAGCTCTCACCCATCTGCAGGGAATACCACAATAGGTTGATATTTCTCCTTGTCCACTCATGGACTTGTCACAAAGGCACCTGTATTCAGCATGTCCAGTACTGAACCCTTCATCTTCCCTCCAACCCCCTCCTCCTTCTGTATGATTGATGGCCAGTAGTGCCATCCAGTCATCTATCCCAATAGGTGATTCTCGTTGATGCCTTCCTCTGTCATCCTTCACAGGAACCTTTGTCAAGTTCCATTGCTCCCACTTCCTCAGTTACTCTTGCATCTGTGTTTCTTTACAGTCTCACCTCTGTTGTCTTAGTTCAGGTTCCCATCTCTCCTCTGGATTTGTCAGTAGTCTTATAATTGGTCAAACCATCTATATAAATCTTAGCTACTGTTGTTATCACTTTTATAGAATGAAGTCCAGCCCCTTTAACAGGACTTTCAACTCTTATAGGCTTTCTATATTCTGACCACATGTTGTGTATTCTAAACCGATTCATGTCATTCACCTACTGGAAAACTAACAGTGACTCCCAGTTGCTTATGGGGCTAATCTTTGGGATAGGAGCTGCATGTGGCCTAGCTTTGAATCCCTCCATTCCTGAAGGGCCTACCACAGTCATTAGTACCTAATGGGTACTCAATGACTATTTACTGAGTTAAAATTAATGGGATTAGCAAATATCTTATGATTCCTGTTAATCTGTATGACATGAAAGTGATTTTTTACATAAAAATTTAGGTTTGTTTCATTAGGGCTTATTAGGAAAATTCTGCTTTGCTTTTTTATCATAAAAGCAGAATAACTAGGAAATCAGCATTTGAATGTTTTCTACTGTCCACATTTTCATTGTGGAAATTTTCTTTCACAATATTTTGCAACTGTACTCACATTCATAAACAGTCCACATCCTAGAAATCTATGTTTATTGACAGCATCTTAGGAATGGAAGTTGAACCAGGGAGAGAAAGGTAATGGAATTTTTTCTACTTGAGTACAAATAAGTTATAATACAAGAAAGAAAACTACAGTGAGTTGATTCAACATATGATTATATAAAGAGTAGTGTAGTCATGTTTCTCTCTTATTTTGGTATTTCATTACCATCCAGAATATTATGCTTGTTCTATACTTGAATTTAGTGCATATAAATATTAGAATGAGTGTCTGCATTGAGTAAGAAAACTAATTTCTCTAGGGTAATCAAATATGCCATCAATTGCCCAATATGTCTAGTGTCTAGTGTATTAAGATTCGAGTATTCTCCTATAGAATATTTTAAAAATTGACACTCTATCTGTCTCTCTTTCTCTCTCCCTCTTCCTCACCCTCTCCCTCCCACTATCAGAGTGTTAGGGTGGCTTCTTTCAGATTTATTGTTAGATGCATTTTCATGAGAATATAGCTTCTGCTTGCAGCAGTTCATCCATTCTTCTGTTTGGTCTTCAATTGAAGGCATAGTCTCCTGTGAAATTTTAATTGTTTCTATAACACCTCTGTATTTTCAGTCTCACTTTAAGAAGATAGTAGGTGAAGGTGAAGGTGCTTTAGGTGAAGAACAAGCAGTACAAACAGATTGCTGGTGATGGTGGTGTTTAGATTTAGATTTCCTTGCCTCAGTTCCAATAAAGTTTAAAGAATGAAGGAGGAGAAAACATGATAAGTTATTTAGCAGTGTAAATACTGGTACATGTTCACAAAATAATGATGATTGGTAACAGAGCTTCATGACCAGCTTCATGATCAGATTCAAATCCCAGCTCATCAACTTAACATTTGTGTAACTTCTAACGTTATTAAACTCTGAACCTGAAGACCTTCATCTGTAAAATGAAGACAATAATGGCATCATTCAGAATAATTAAATAGAATTAATGAGAAGCGTATTAGTCTGTTTTCACACTGCTGATAAAGGCATACCTAAGACTGGGAAGAGAAAGAGGTTTAATTGGACTCACAGTTCTACATGGCTGGGGAGGCCTCAGAATCATGGCAGGAGGAGAAAGGCACTTCTTACATGGCGGCAGCAAGAGAAAATGAGGAAGAGGCAAAAGCGGAAACCCCTGATAAACCCATCAGATCTCGTGAGACTTATTTATTATCAGGAGAATAGCATGGGAAAGACCGGCCCCTATGATTCAATTACCTCCCCCTGGGTCCCTTCTACAATATGTGGGAATTCTGGGAGATACAATTCAAGTTGAGATTTGGGTAGGGACACAGCCAAACTATGTCAAGAAAGATGACCAACATTATCTTTAAGCACCTGTAAAGCATATACTATTATTTTCTTTTTACGAATGAGGAACGAAGGCTTATGGAGCTTAAGGAAGCTCACTCAGCTGGAAACAATGGAGCTGGGTTTGAATCACCACATAGGGTATAGTGGGGTGCCTGCAATATGTCTTCCACTGTTAGCTATTACAAGTTGAGCATCCCTAATCCAAAAATCTGAAATCTGAAATGCTCCAAAATCCATAACGTTGAAAGCACTGACATGATGCCACAAGTGGAAAATTCTACCCTGACCTCACGTGAAAGGTTACAGCCAAAACTTGTTTCATGCACAAAATTTATTTTTAAACATTATATAAAATTACCTTCAGGCTATGTGTGTAAAGTGTATATAAAACATAAATGAGTTTCATGTTTAGACTTGGGTCCTGAATCCAAGATATCTCATTATGTATATGCAAATATTCAAAAATAGAAATCTGAAACACTTCTGGTCCTAAGAATTTCAGATAAGAGAAATTGAACCTGTATTACTATCATTGGACAGAATTCTCTCATGAAAATTTTCCACTGAATTGTTTCTAATTTCCCATTATGTTTTCAGCAAAAACTTCCTGGCTGGAAAACATTTTCTGTTACATAGAAAGTTGTGCATAGAAATGAATCCATTCAGTGCCCAGTATTTGAGTATTTGTCTATAGTATTTGCTACTATCTGGCTCTCCTTATGTAATTTTTAATAGATAATAAGTCAGTAACTTCATACATGAATTGTCCTTGAATGGCTTTTAGTTCTTTTAGCAGAAAGCCTGAGAATTCTGTTTCTAAAGGTGGATTCAATATTGTCCATTGAATTATGTGTTAACATCCTCTCCTTCACCTTAGACAAAAATAAAGAAGTACATCATTTCTTTCTAGTTAAAAAAAAACGAGTAGTAGGAAAGGAGGTAAGGGCTCTGACTTTTCCTAGGGACCCTCACTAACTATGTGGCCTGTGCCTTCCTAGGGGAGGTGGTCCTTCTAGTGAATATGCCTGCAGACAGCCCTGCAGATGAAGGGCAGCACCTGCCTGATGGGAGGACAGCTACCCCCACCAGCACCTTCACCCAGCAGGACATCAATGAAGGCATCGTATGGTACAGGCACTCAGGAGCCCCAGCCCAGAGTGACTCCTTCCGCTTCGAGGTACCCTCTGCTTCCTGACTTTTCTGAAGTCTGATGAATCCAGTAATCCAATCGCTCTTATTTATAATCAACTTGAGTAATTTTCTGCAGTTGACAGGAAATCACATTTGGGGGACGTGTTAGTCCATTTTCATGCTGCTGATAAAGACATACCTGAGACTGGGTAATTTACACAGAAAAAGAGGTTTAATGGACTCACAGTTCCATGTGGCTGGAGAGGCCTCACAATCACAGTGGAAAGCGAAAAACATGTCTTACATAGTGGGAGGCAAGAGAGAATGAGAGCCGAGTGAAAAGGGAAACTTCTTATAAACCATAAGATCTTGTGAGACTTACTCACTACCATGAGAACAGTATGGGGGAAACTGCCCCCGTGATTGTTGTCTCCCACCGGGTCCCTCCAACACGTGGGAATTATGGGAGCTATGATTCAAGATGAGAATTGGATGGGGACACTGATATGGATTCCATATCAGTGGAATTCCCTACAAAATATAATTCATAGCATTATGAGTTTTTTTAATTTGTCAGTTCAGATATATGTGTATCTTTACAAGCAGAGTTATCCACAACCAAGATGTTTAGGTTAGATAATGGCCAAAGTGTTCAGAAAAAAAGTCTTTAAAATATAAAAATACTATATGGAGAAAAAAAAAATCTTACCTTCTAGTTTTGAATGTTCTTGGAACACTTACTATCTTGTGATAAGGTCATGGGCCTATAGCCAAACTCAACATGTTTAGGTGTCAGTTCTGCCACTTACTAGCTACACAACTTTGGGCAAATTACTTGAGAAAAACTTCTGTGCTTCATTTTCCTTGTCTGTCAAATAGGATTATTGTGATGATTTAATGAGTTAATACAGATAGAGTACTTCAAATACTGCATATCAGATAGGTAGCATTATATAAGGGTTTGTTATTACCATTTATAAAAATTGGTCAAATACCAGACCATAAGGAGACCTTCAGTAGATTAAAGGACAAGAATTATACTGCATAGGCTGGGCATAGTGGCTCACACTTGTAATCTCAACACCTCGGGAGGCCAAGGCAGGCAGATTGCGTCAGTCCAGGAGTTTGAGACCAGCTTGGGCAACATGGTGAAACCCTGTCTCGCAAAAAATACAAAAATTAGCTGGGCATGGTGGCAGCTAGGCGGGAGGATCACTTGAGCCTGGGAGGTGGAGGCTGCGCTGAGCCATGATCACGCCACTGCACTCTAGCCTGGATGACGGAGCGAGACCCTCTCTCAAAAAAAAAAAAAAGACAAAAAGAAAACAAAAGAAAAATTATACTGCATATGTTCTCTGGCTATTATAAATATAATTATAAATTATAAATTAATAATAAAAGGATAAACAAAAATTCAGGCCACTTGGAATATTTTAAATGGTCTCTTAAATAATTACTAGGAAATTCTTTAAAGAAAATCAAAACAGCAAACACTTAAGAAATATTGATGAGGAGGAAATAACCTATCAAAACTTAAATCATATGGACAAAATTGTACTCAGAAGAAAATTGATGGCCTTAAGCTCTTATTATTGAGCAAGAAGGCATTAAAATACGTGGACAAAATATTTAACTCAAGAAGCCAGAGAACCGCAAGGGAAACCTAAGGAAAGCAAAAGGAAGGAATTAGTAGAGATAAGCAGAGGAATTGGTTAATTATAAAATGCTAGAAATGATAAACAAATACAAAACCTGATTCTTTGAAGATCAATAAAATTAGGCAGACCTCTGGCGAGCATGATTTGGAAATAAATAATCATACAGAAATACAAAGGAATAAGAAATTATGAATAAGAAAGGGTGTTTAAGCACGGATACCAAGAAGAATTTGGTAAAGTGTCAGAGAAAATATCTATGTTTATGGGGATCAGCCAAAGCAGTGTCAGGGCCTCGCAAAGTCTGAGTCTTTTCCTTTGTCTAGGAATCCAGGTGGGGCTGAACTCACCCAGCTCACCTTGTTAAAATGATCATCCATTCTGCTTCTGATGCCTGGCATGTACATCTTCATCGCCTGACTAATTTATATTGTGTAAAAGATGTGCTTTTCCAGAGAGCAGGTTGAGATAAATTTGGAAACCATTAAAATGAGATTATCCTGAGCACACTGAATGTCCTATGAGTGAGCAAACATTGGGTGCCCTTTGCCCAAGTTAACTTTTCATTTTTAGCACCTGGGGATTGCAGCAGTCATCAAAGAATGAGTCAGAATGAAGGCAAAGACCTCAGTCAAAAGAAGTCACCTCTGCAAACTAGAATCCTCAGATCTGCCTTTGCCTTCGTAGGGTGAGGAAGGAGAATGTTATCAATATGGAGCACTTCCCTGGAAGGGGAATCTAAGTAGCTGCTCAAAATAATATTTGATTGCTTTTGTAATTTGGTTACTGAGTAAATAAGGCAAATAAAGATTTAAAAATAATAAAAAATACTTTATGATTATTATTATTATTAAAAAGACTACCCTGTCCATTGGGGTTATTTGGCACTTTCATTGAAAACAAATTGGCCATATATGGAAAAAAATAAAAAATAAAAATAAATAAATAAAAAATAAAATAACAAAAAATAATGATTTAAAAAAAAACTCACTGGATGAAGACATCCAGTTGAATGAACATTATTACTTACAAAGTGGTTCCCTTTACAGAGTCTTCACACATTTTGCTCAAAATGTGTTTAGAACTCCTGTGTGAAATTGCCTTCAAAGTGAGATATTCTTTAGAATGTCCTCCATAGTGGCAGTGTATCATCTTTTGGAAGTGGATTAAAAAATATAGCTAAATAGTCAAAAGTCAGACTAAGGTCTGGTGAGAAAAACAGTGGTGATTATTTTGGGTTAAAGTGGGGAGTAATTATGGAATAATGGGCTCAGAGTTCCTATATGATTTGTAAACTTTGTCTGAAGGCATTCCAAAAATGCATTTTGAACACTGACAGCATCTTTGTTGCAAATATGAAACAACTCTCTGGGATTATGTTCTCCTGATGTAAAAGTTTTGGCATGTTTATTCTAAAGTCTCATTGTTTTATAGGCATACCTATATTTTGATTTGAAATGAGATAGACACTAGAGCTAGGTGCTAACGTAAGTGGTTAGCAAATTTTCCCATTCATCATTTTAGTGTCCCTAAAGGATTTCAAACTTTAAACAAATCCTTTTCTAATAATTCTTTTCCTTTTTTCTTTTTTTTCTTTAAAGCAGGAAATGCAGTATAATGAGTTGCATGGATTTTTTTTTTTTTTTTTTTCTGAGACAGAGTTTCACTCAGTTGCCCAGGCTGGAGTGCAGTGGTGCGATCTTGGCTCACTGTAACCTCCACCTCCCAGGTTCAAGCAGTTCTCCTACCTCAGCCTCCCGAGTAGCTGGGATTATAGGTGCCCGCCACCATGCCCAGCTAATTTTTTGTATTTTTAGTAGAGACGGGATTTCACCATGTTGGCCAGGCTGGTCTCGAACTCCTGACATCAAGTGATCCGCCCACCTCGGCCTCCCAAAGTGCTGGGATTACAGGCGTGAGCCACCCCGTCCAGCCGAGTTGCATGGATTTAATGCCATTTTAATGTTGATGTGCTGTCATGAGCCATCAGTGGATCCCATCTGTTACTTTGCATCTAAGATTTGGGACATATGTAATGCCAGTGGGATTAGAAAATAGAGCATGGCATAGTGCAAAGAAAGCATGCACATTCAGAGTCATTTTTTGGTGTGGGAAGGAGCCCTGGTTTGGGTATATTCAGGTCACTTTGACACAGCCTTAGGAAATGTGGTTCAAAACAGACCAACACATTTCCCATCAGTGTCTTTACTAGATTGATTCACTTGCTCAGTAATATGACCACATTTCACTACCTATTCAATGTTTGGTTCTTTTTCTTCAAAAGATAGAATATATTCCGCCACCACACCCCTCCGCCACCCCTTTTCTAATTTCCTAAAGCTACCAAAGTGAGTCATCTTGGTCAGTGGAATGATCATAAACCTGACTGATCTGGTTAAATACTGCCATTTGTTGGCTTTGTGACTTTGACACATTGCTTAAATTTTCTGACCTTCAGTTTCCTCACCTGTAAAAAAGGGGATAATAATATCTACTCTGTGGATACTAAGTAAGAGAACCCTTGAAAAGTAGCTAATGCAGTGCTGAGCCCATAATAGATGATGAGTGAATTATAGTTATTGTTGGTAAGATAATTTACAGTGATGCTATATCTCCTTAAAAACGTGTATTTTGAGACTCGATCCCAGGCATCTGATGTGATCAAGATAAAGACAGAGAAGACAGGCTTTCTGTTGGAGTAACTTTTAAAGACATAGGGAAAGGGCTGCTATCCCTGCCTCTTTTTCTCAGAATTGATAGAACTCAGCCGCCTGCCATATGGAATTAATGCAACTCCACATGTCACACATGGCTTAGCAAACAATGGAGAGAAAGAAGGTTTAAGAGGGTGGTCCAGTAACTGATGAGGAGGGAGAAGCTGCATAGAAAAAGCAACATTCTTCAGGTTTTTGCAGCAGGAAAAAGTTGATTTTGTGACCATTACAGTAATTGTGAATGTTACTAATCTTGCCCTGCAATGATGAGGCTGAGATTTATTACTTACCTATCACTTACCTGTGCTGGTTAAAAATGAAAGAAATGGAATACAAATCATATTACATACTCATAATAAGACATTATATAGTTCTCAAAAATTATGTTTTCTAGCATGTTTCATGATACAGCAAACTATCATAGTATTGTAAGTAAAAAATTATAATATGCAATTGATATGTGTGCATATAAAATAAGTTAAATATCAACATATGAATATTCACTATTTCTAGGTAGTGAAATTCTAGATGATTTTTTATTGCTTATTTATACTTTCCTGCATTTTCAACTTTGCTTAAAATGAAATCAGGAAAAGATCAATATTAAAATATGAATCAGTAAAAGATCAATATTAAAATATGAAGGGCAGAATGAGAGTTGTAATGCAGGAACATATAGAATTCAAAGACAGCTGGCTTAAAAGAGGGAAAAACCCACGTACTAACATGCTCTGCTCAATAGAAGATGAGAGGCTCACCAGGATGACTTTCTTTTCAGGTGTCCAGTGCCTCCAATGCCCAGACCCGCCTGGAGAGCCACATGTTCAACATCGCGATCTTACCACAGACACCTGAAGCACCTAAAGTGTCTCTGGAAGCATCTCTCCATATGACTGTGAGTTGGGTGGGAGGCTTGTGGTTTCCACTTAGAGGAGGCACACAGCACGCTGATGGGATTTGATAGAGTGTCCTGGTTTTGTATATAGTAAGTGCCTGGCCCAGATCACAGACTTGGGGGCCAAAAAGCCTAGTGGTCACATTTCTCATTGACTTGAAAAAGGAACTTAAAATTCCCAGAGTGAAAGGAAGGTTATGCGGAATCCGTATTGACCTCCCATCCATCGCTGATGTCCTTTCTACAGTATTCCAGATGTTCCAGGGGTCCTCCTTGAAAATTTGGAGGAAATTTCAGGCTTATGTCCATGAAATCAATATTTGGGTATCATTGGTCCCCCAGTTATGGCACCACCTAGCAGAGAAACTATTATTCCATCTTCTAGAAGCCCTATGAGAAGCTTTCCACTGTAAAAGTTTCCTAGAGAAGGTTCTGTCAATGCTGAATCCAGAAAGATAAATAGCAGTTATCCAAGTGAAAATCTGGGGACACATTGGGAGGAATGGAGAGGTGATGACAAAGGGCACTGCCACAAGTGAAAAGAGCACATGGAAAGACCCACAGGTGAGAGAGAATAGAACTGTTGCTAAATTGCAAACAGTTCAACAAGACTGGAGAAATCAGGAAGGCAGCAAGGATGTGTGATGAGGATAAGGAGGTCATCAAGCTATCACAGAAAGCCTCGTATGCTGGTGGGAAGGAGTGTGGGTCATGGGAAAATGTGAAGCAAGGTGTCAACTAAATTGGTACATGAAGCTTAGTTGAGACAATTAGCAACTCCTCCATGACCCTCTGTCTGGGGAGGGGAGAGGGTGAGTGCTGTAATGCCAAAACCCCTCTTCCAGACAGAGCCGCAAGCATATAAGACCTTGTAAATTAATCATCATGGGTCCACATTTTAGTTGGCATCCACACAATTACACTCCAAAGTACTGTATCAGCCTTGAGCCACAACAAAGAGAATAGCTATAGTTTTAGAAATTATGGGTCTGGGTTATGACAGAGACATAAAGGGGAAAATAGAAAGTTTTTAATGAATAGCTGGTATCGGCATTTCCACCATAAACCGTAATTTAAAGAAATCGTAATTCAGCAGCCCTATAAAGTCTATAATTCATCATTCTGACTGGAGGAACTTGGATCAGAATTTTCTCTAAACTGTTAAGAAAAATGTGCACACACAGGTCTTGCCAAATGCTAATGCAGTGTTATTTTGAGTTTGGAGGAAATAATGGGCCAGGAGCCAGGAAGACAGTGCTGTTTCCTGTGCTGTCACTTGGACCTCTGAAGAGACTTTTCAAGTCACTTAGCCTTTAGGCGCTTAGGTTGCATACTTGCGAATTAGGTCTGTCCAGTTAAAACTTAGGTTAGTTTACTGTTAAATGTGATTAGTCTACTCGTACGTTACTTAAAATATACAGTTTATATATTTTTTGATACTAATTAGGGCCATTATGATAGGACATACTTGTGATCTGTAATAAAAATGCATTCTCAATTTAGTCATTTAGTCTCATCTAATAACATAAGTTCTGCAGATATTTGGTAAATATATTGTGAATGCATATGGTAAATAACTATATGGCATATTTAGTATACTTGTATATGTGATTAAAGGTAGGAATCTACTTCTCCATTCATTCAGTCTCTCATTCATAAACACTTTTGAGCTCCTAATGTATGTTAAGGGCTGTGGAAGACATTGGAAAGTCAATGACCATAAAACACAGTCTTTATTCTCAAGGAACTTTGAGTCTAAAAGAGGAGACAAGCAAATAAATAAGCAGGGATAATACAATAATAAATGCCATGGCAGAGCAATGATTTGGGAGCAAATGGGAGGGCACCAAATCCAGCAGAGCATGGGAGAGGGTCACAGAAGCTTCCTCTGGGGGTGAACAGAGCTGGGTGAGTGTAAATTATCTAGAGACCAGGGTTCTCAAACTTAATCCTATGCTAGAATCACTGTAGAGTTGATGAAAACACAGATTGCGCTCACCCACTTCCTACTCCTTCCCTCTGAGTCCCCAAAGTCCATTGTATCATTCTTATGCCTTTGCATCCTCATAGCTTAGCTCCCACTTATGAGTGAGAACATACAATGTTTGGTTTTCCATTCCTGAATTACTTCACTTAGAATAATAGGTGAGGGATAAGAGACTACAAATTGAGTTCAGTGCATACTGCTTCGGTGATGGGTGCACCAAAATCTCACGCATCACAACTAAGGAACTTACTCATGTAACCAAATACCATCTGTTCCCCCCAAAAATCTATGGAAATAAAAAATTAAAAAAATTAAAAATTAAAAAAATAAAACACAGATTGCTGGAACCTACCACAGTGTTTTCTAATTCAGTGGATCTGGTGTAGGGTCAAGAATTTGCATTTCTAAAGAGTTTCCAGGTAGTGCTGTTTGCTGCTTCCCAGATCACCACACTTGAAGAACCATTGATCCAGACTAAATTGGGGGGAATGTATCGCAGTCTTGAGGAGCAACAGGTGAAAAAAGATGGAGACATGGGAGAACACGACATATTTGAAGCATTACAGGTTGTTCAGTTGGCTGGAGCATAAAATCTGTTAAGTGAAAACGCAGTAAGAAATGAGAGTCAGATCATGGAAGACCTTAAGTATAAGATAAGAATTTCCATTTTGTCCTGAAAGGCTTTTGAGGCAAATAAGGTGTTGAGGGATTTGTAGCAAAGAAGTGCCATGATCAGATTTTTAATGATACATTTAGGAAGATCATTCTGGCTACAGGGTAGAAAACATCCTAGATGGGGGCCAGTCAGAAAACAAACAGGCTATTGCAGTCATCTAGAGCAAGAACAATTAGTGGCATGAGCCCATGGTTAAGAGTTCAAGAGATCTTGAAGATATTTGCACATGCATGTTCATTGTAGCATTATTCACAATAGCCAAGATGTGGAAGCAATCTAAATGTCTATCAGCAGAGAAATGGATAAAGAAAATGTGATACACACATACACACACACACAGAGAGGAATATTATTCAACCTTACAAAAGAAGAAAATCCTGTCACAGGCTACAACATAGATGAATGTTTAAGACATTATGATAAGTAAAATAAGCCAGTCACAAAGGAACAAAAACTGCATGATTCTGCTTATATAAGATATAAAGTAGAATGTAGTCAAAAGAAGTAGAAAGTAGAATGGTAGTTACCAGGGGTAGAGTGTGTGATGTGATGAGAGAGGGAGAAAGGGGGAGTTGTTCAATGGATATAGAGTTTCAGCTTTGCAAGGTGGGAGAGTTCTAGAGATCCATTGCACAACTGTATGCATATAGTCAACACTACAGAGCTGTACACTGAAAAAATAGTTATGATGGTTAAAAAAAAAAGAGGGATCCATTAAGAGAGACTTAGAGACACAGTGGCTTCCTAGATATGGGAGGCGGGTGAAACACCCAGTGTCTGAGGATATAGAGGTACCATTCCTCAAGATCAGGAACGTACAAGGACTTTTGGTGGGAAGCATGACAAGTTGAGTCTGGGATATGCTGGTGAAGGGTGTGCTGGAGCAGAGTGAGTGAATTCACAGATGTGATAAGTGTGTGGGCTGGGGCAGGTCACACAGCATTTCATAGGTCATTGTAGGAACTTAGCTTTTCTTCTGATTAAAATGGGAAGACATTGCAGGGTGTTGAGCAGAGGCCTCATGTCCTTGTGAAAGGATCACACTGGCTGTTGTGCTGAAAGGGAGTGTAGGGGAGGCAAGAGAGCAATTGGGAGGCCACTGGGGTAATCCTGGGGAGAGACTGTGGCCCTCAGCAGAGTGGTGGCAGTGGGGTGGGAGAAACAGTTGGACTCTGGATATATTCAGAGGTAACATGGCCATTATGAAAAGAATTATTCTGTAATCTTCTTTTGTTGACAGATATACTATTTTTAAAGTGTCTTTTGCAATGATTTCTATGAAGTTTAATCTCTCATTTCTTACTATGTTTAATTGATAAATATTGAACATTCTAAGTAGCTAATATTAAAATTGATTATACTTTGATATATCTCAAACTCAATATTGCTTTCCTCATGGAATCAGTCCTTTTTATATGTAGTATCTATTTCTATTAGGAGAAAAATAGTATCAATAAATTTCAAAATAGACTGTTATCTTGGCTGGAACATATTTCCCTTCCCACAGTGCCATGTCCACAATAATTCCCTCTTTTTATCACTTTATTATTTTAAGGACATCTAGATTTTCAGAATATCGCATGGTACTCTGAGAATGTTCAGTTATTATGATAGTTTTGATATTAAAAGGTAGCAAACAGTACCAAACAAGGTACAGAGCCTATACTTTTTTGTCTGTTAGTTGTACCCACATGTGTACATGTTTATAGGTGTGTACAAACATGTATTGGAAAGTAACACCTTATATAGGGCATATAGTTTTAATTTGTTGTCCTTACTTGTTTTATATTAGGGTGAGAGACCAGCTGCTATTCGCAATTCTAATTTTCCTTGCTCATTACATTCCAGACCTGAGCAAGGGCCTGAAATACGACTCTTTACTATAGGGGGATTGTTCTAACCTGCAAATTCTGCCTCTCCCCAGGACAAATACGCCTTGGGGACAATTACAAAGCAACTGCAACCTACAATCTTTTCATGGTTAAAGGAAGAACACCACACCCTCCTCTATGAGCATTACTGAGCCCTGCTTAATCCCTTTCTAAATGAGGAGATTCCATCTGAAAGAATGAGGGCTTCAAAGAGCAGGAGAGCATGTCACACTCTAACCCACCTTCAGGGGTCAGTTAGGAAGAGCCTATGATGAGCTGGATGTTTTTGTTCTGTTTTACAACAGCATGCCTGACCCAGGCGAGGGGCCCCAGCTCAGGCTAGTTTCCCTTTTCTCCTCTCCACACTGTTTTTGCTGCTGTCCCCAACCCACCACCATGCCTAGCAATGGGAGTCTGAAGCTCTCCTTTTTGTTTTTTAAGTGTTGCCACTGTTAGTGAGTTATGGATGTACACAGGGGAAGGGATAGTAAAAGCTACATTCGCATCAGCCCTCTGATTAACATTGCCTCATTCATTCACTGGGTCCTGAAAGCTGGAAGAGAAAAAGCAGTATCTAGTTCTTTTGACCAGTAGAATGGAGAAAAAGGGAAATACTGGCTATTGTATGTGCTTTAATAAACAAATACCTCTTAAACCTCTGAATGCAAATGGTGAGCCTTTTTTGGTGTTTGGGGTGGGTTCACTTTTAGCCCTTTGTTACCAGAAGTCATCACAGTTTCCATTAGCAAAACTGGGGACCTGGGGGACAATGCTCTGAAGAACTTCTTGGGGCGGAGACTTCAATATCTCAGCTGAGTCCTTAGAACTTCTAGCCAGATTCAACTTAGCCTATTAAGTCAGAGGAGCAGCAGTGAGCTATGACCACTGCACTCCAGCCTGTGACACAGCCAGACCCTGTCTCTTAAAGAAAACAAAAAGTTAGAGGAGAGACACAATGAGCCAGCTGTGAGTAGCAAGATAGTAGAATAGCCAGCTGGGATGCCTCGTTTGCAAACGTGTTCCACCTAGGAAAAAAGTAATATCAGAATCCCCACCACGTGCACTGGCGTAACCCTGCCGGCAGTTGGGGGAGAGGAGACTAGAGTACAAGAAAACCTGAAAAGGACTCTCTAAACCTAGGAGGGGAGGCTTGGGAAAAATCTGCAATGCAAGAGACCAGATCCTTCTTTTGAACTCTCGAAAATTTGACTAAGTGTGACTAATTTAAAAGCCCAGAGCAATTTTTTTTTTCTTAATAAGGTCTGTTTTTGCCTCTGGCTTTTGTTTTTCATACCATGTGTTCCTCTTCCTTCTTAAACTTTGTTTAGGCTAGAGAAGATGGCCTGACTGTTATTCAGCCTCATTCCCTCTCCTTTATAAACTCTGAGAAGCCAAGTGGACAGATTGTCTACAATATCACTCTACCTCTGCATCCAAATCAAGGTAAGATGTGCAGTAAATGATCTTTTGAGTGATATTATTGTCTTCTAGTTTTTTACCAGTCTTAATATCTCTGGAGTTTTGTCTGCTTGTATACATAGAGATATTTGTTGAGGTTTCAAGGAATAATGATTATTCATATTTCTTGCTCCTGTCTTCTAGTTTAGAACTAATTGAGAGAGAAAAAGACTATGGTCAGAAGGCAATGAATGTGATGTCTTTGGCACTGACATAGCATAGCATGCTGGATGGAGAATGTACATGCTACTGGGTTGAGCTCCCCTCCCATGTACTGGCAGAACTGGACACATAGCCATTGTCTCTGTAGGATCAGAGCCTGCCCTAGTAAGGTTATGACAGGAGAAAGGACAAGAATGAGCATATGTTCAGGATAAGGAGTTCTGCCAGGGAGCCCAAAGAGGGCTGAGCCACACATATTCAGTTCCTTCCCCGATTGGATACATTACTCCTCCTCCTATCTGGGAACATGAGAATGTAGAACTATAGTCAGAGGAGATTTGGGGCCCTGCCATCAGTCACCAGCCTTTAGATCTCTTGACTTTGGACTTAACTAATAAGCCTATGCCTGTGTTAGTCCATTTTCATATTGGTATAAAGAAATAACTGAAACTGGGTAATTTATAAAGAAAAGAGGTTTAATTGGCTCATGGTTTCACAGGCTATACAGGAAGCATGGATGGGGAGGCCTCAGGAAACTTACAATCATGGCGGAAGGTGAAGGGGAAGCAGGTACATCTTACATGGCCAGAGCAGGAGGAAAGTGGGTGAGGGAGATGTCACACACTTTTAAATGACCAGATTTTGTTTAAAATCTCACTCACTCACTCACTCACTATCACCAGGACAGCACCCAGGGGGATGGTGTTAAACCATTAGAGACTGCACCTGTGATCCAGTCACCTCCCACCAGACCCTGCCTCCAACATTGAGGATTACAATTGAACATGAGATTTGGGTGGGGACACAGATCCAAATGACATCAAGGTCCAATAGAGGTGCGGCTGCTTCTCACAGAAAGAAGATCAGGTTCTATTAAGATAATTCTGCTCCCACATCTGGGACTGTTCTCCCAAGACTAACCACTGCCCCAAATGTAATCCTGTCACATTATGAAATTCTCAAAGAGAGAGAAAAGTCAAAAAATTAAATTCCATTATCCTTTTGACAAAGTCCAAAGAAATTAAAAGTCTAAAAGTCATCCCTCACCTTTGTAATCTGCTAAGTCGTAGCTAACGTTCTCCCTACATTGCCAGAGTCGAGATGGAGCCCTTTCAAACTAGCAGCCTGGGCTGTCTTCTGGAGAATGGTTTTTGCCCTCTCAGCCCTGCAGAAGGTGAATTAGTTCAACATCAAGCCTCACATGTGCCCTCCTTTTAAGGAGTGAATAGGACATGAGAAATGATCACAACATTAGTTCTATACCTGAAAAATTTAGAAACAACAGGCAAATCTGCAGCCCCTACAGCATTTATCACAAGCAGAGTGATAATTACAAATTCAGTTCTTAGAATAATCAAGACCCATGTTACTGTAGCCAAAGATTGTTGCAGAGTCTAAGGAGTTTCTGAAGGAAAGAAGTTAGATTGAGAAAAATCTTTTTATAGCCTTACCAGCAGAACAATCTGTGCCAGTTTCTCAAGGACCTTTGAATTGAAACTCAACTGAGAGAATCTCATAATTACATTACCAAGTCTGTGACTTTTGGTAAATTACCTGGTCTAGGCTATGGTAGGGGCAGTAGTATGCATCTTACTATGTGTATTAGTCAAGGTTCTCTAGAGGGACAGAACTAATAGGACACATATATATATATATATATGGGGGGGTTTATTAAGTATTAACTCCCGCAATCACAAGGTCCCACAATAGGCCATCTGCAAGCTGAGGAGCAAGGACAGGCAGTTTGACTCCCAAAACTGAAGAGCTTGGAGTCCGATGTTCAAGGGCAGGAAGCATCCAGCACAGGAGAAAGATGTAGGCTGGGAGGCTAAGCCAGTCTAGTCTTTTCATGTTTTTACACCTGCTTTAGTTTTTTAATTTATATATTTATTTTTGAGATGGAGTTTTGCTCTTGTCAACCAGGCTGGAGTGCAGTGGTGCAATCTCAGCTCACTGCAACCTCCACCTCCTGGGTTCAAGGGATTCTCCTGCCTCAGCCTCCCGGGTAGCTGGGATTACGGGTGCGTGCCACCATACCCAGCTAATTTTTGTGTTTTTAGTAGATACAGGGTTTCACCGTGTTGGCTAGGCTGGTCTTGAACTCCTGACCTCAGGTGATCCACCCACCTCAGCCTCCCAAAGTGTTGGGATTATGGGCATGAGCCACCACGCCCAGCCTCCCTGCCTTATATTCTAGCCATGCTGGCAGCTGATTCGATGGTGTCCGCCCAGATTGAGGGTGGGTCTGCCTTTCCCAGCCCACTGACTCAAATATTTATCTCTTTTGGCAACACCCTCACAGACACACCCAGGATCAATACTTTGCATCCTTCAATCCAATCAAGTTGATAGTCAGTACTAACCATCACACTGTGGTTGGTATTTCATGAATCTCAGTCAATACTCATTTGGGTTTCAGATTTGCCCTTTCCTTAAATAACCAGAGAGTGGCATACCAAGAGCAACCTGAGAACAGTCAGTTTCCGAAGAATGTCAGACTCCCACCAACAGGAAGAGCAGGCTCTATGGCTCTAGTCATTCAGTCAGTGATGAAAATTACTGTTGATGCTGAGGCCAAATCTCTTCCTCCCAGGTATCATCGAGCACCGGGACCACCCTCACTCTCCTATCCGGTATTTCACGCAAGAGGATATTAACCAGGGCAAAGTCATGTACCGCCCTCCCCTGGCAGCACCCCACCTCCAGGAGCTCATGGCCTTCTCGTTCGCTGGTAATGCTCTCCTCTCTGCTTTGAGGCACCCAACTGCTCTCTGTGGCTCTACATGACAGGCTCGCCCTAACTCTCCCTGCAGTCCTCTGGACCTTTTGGTGCCCCTGCTTTCTAGCTATTCAAAATAGCTTGAGACCTGTCAGCCAATATGTAACTTGAACTCAGTTCCATCTTTTTTTTTTCCATTTATTCATGCATTGAGGCATACTTTCAGTAAATCTTTATTTTGTGCCTCCTATGTGCCAATCACTGAATGAGGCCTTGGAGATACAGTGGCAAGCAAAAAGAGGCATGGATTCTGCTCTTGGTGGTTTAAGGGAGGTATAGAGAGATAATTTGATAAATAACGCCAGGAATGAATATTTAATTGCAGTCTGGGATAAGAGCTCTGAGGAAGAGGGAGAAAGATTAGCGGTGGAATTACACATAATCAGACTGACCTAGACTGAGAGCTCAGTAAAGATACTGGCAGTGGAGGGATGGGTAGAAGCTGACGAGGAAAAGTGTATGTATTTGGATGGTCAGGAAAATGTCCCTGAAGGAAGAGCACTAGCTCCAGGTACAGAGGCCTGGGGAAGGAGAGAATGTGGTGTCCTTGTGTCTGAAATGTGAAGGGTCAGGCAGAGCAGGGATGCATCTGGTGGGAGAGACAGAGGTCATACCTGACAGACCCTCGAAGCCTGTAAGGATTTGGGTTGTTATCCCAACATCAAGAGGAACCCAGTGGAAGTTTTCAGATATAGGGAACTAGGGAATGGCTTTTCAAAAGAAACTCTTTGACTGCAGTGATGTCAATGGACTTGATGAGGAGGCCAGAGTGGATGGCACGAGGGTAAGGGGAGGCCAGTGAGGGTCCTGCAGTACCTCAGGGAAGGTTTCATGTAGCCATGGGCATGCAGGCAACCTTTTGGGATAAAACCAGAATTTGGTAGAAGACACCTTTTTAATGGAAGGAAAGTCTGAATGGAAGAATAACTAAGTTTCTCATTAAAGCTAGTGTGTGCCCTTCCACAAAGCCCAGCATACCCTTAATCCCTGCCACCTTATCTCTTCCCTTGATCCAGTCATCAAGGTTGCTGACCAGAAAGCAGGAGTTTTATGTTCCTACCCTTAAATATTTTTATGCCTTTGACTATTCCAAAAATATTAGTGCCTATTTCTTTCTTTTCTTTTTCTTTTTTTTTTTTAAGATGGAGTCTCACTCTGTCACCCAGGCTGGAGTGCAGTGGCATGATCTTGGCTCACTGCAACTTCCGCCTCCCAGATTCAAGCAATTCTCCTGCCCCAGCCTCCCGAGTAGCTGGGATTACAGATGGGTGCCACCACACCTGGCTAAGTTTTGTATTTTTAGTAGAGACGGGGTTTCACCATATTGGTCAGGCTGGTCTTGAACTCCTGACCTCGTGATCCACCTGCCTTGGCCTCCCAAAGTGCTGGGATTACAGGCATGAGCCACCGCTCCCAGCCACTAGTGCTTATTTCTTTATGATCTTTAAGGTGTATGTACTACATAACACCATGGATATAGGGTATTCTTTTTATACAGTAGCTTTATTCATACACAAAAGTGGTGATTTCTTATGGTGAGTTGAACATGGTTTAAGTAATTTTAGACTTTTTTGATTATGGTAAACATTTAAAATGATGTTTGCCATTATTTAATATAAGTTTAATCGCCCAGAAAACAGTTAACTCCTCAATTAGATTAAAAATCTCTAACGGTGGGTATAGGCTTCCTCTTTAGTGTCTGTACACAGTGTTTAGTAACTGGATAACTAATAGCCCATGAAAATGTTTATGGGTCTGTAACCCCTATGTTACAAGTCCTACTTTATAAGAAACACAGGATATCCTGGGATTAGAGGGAAAGAAAACATGTCAGCCGTGGTTGAAGTCATCCACTAAACTCGCCCGAGTTCCTAGAGCCTGTTCAGAGAGAGCAGAGTCCTATGCTGTATTATCTATGGGATAAATGCTGCAAGATAAATCTCTCACATGGTTACAGTGTGTAAATCAATGTCTCGGCATCACTCAGTTCTACAATGGAATTGACCCACCTGAGAGCCCTGTCAGTGATATACGACTCACCCGCATTCACCGATTTGTAGGATTTTATGTACTGATAAAATGGGTTCTGAATGAATGTATTATAAATCACGCTAACTGCTGTGATATAAAATTATTCCACTATGTGGTCCTTTTTGCTATTTAAAATTAATGTTGACACCATTAAATTCAACATAACATTAGCAAATGACCTGGTGATCTTTCCTTAAAAAAGAATAATTTAGATTAAAACATTCTTTAGCTTTCTAACCTCTGCCCTTTGTTTTGTACCTTTCCTATCTCTCTCTGATCCCAAAGTGTTTAATATACTGATTGTCTCTCTTACTCTTTTAGGTCTCCCAGAATCAGTGAAATTCCACTTCACAGGTAAAGATTCATCTAAATTTTACTAGAAAGTGAAATTTTTTCTTTCCTTAAGTTCTTTCTTTTTGTTCCCATCATCATTATTTTTAGCTATTTTCTAAGAACTACTTAAAAATTATATAATTTTTCTTCTAAAACAAATTTCTTCTAAAATAAACAAATGGTTAGTTAAATAGTAATAGCTTAACTTTATAGTCATAGGAAAAAAATCTACCAATGATGCTAAAAGTTAATGTTTAAGAGCCAGGCATGGTGGCTTATGCCTGTAGTCCAGCACTTTGGAAGGCTGAGGGGGGAGCATCACTTAAGCCCAGGGGTTCAAGACCAGCCTGGACAACAATGCAAGACCTTGTCTATAAAAAAAAAAAACAACTTATCTGGATGATGGTGGCACATGCCTGGAGTCCTAGCTACTCAGGAGGATCCCTTGAGCCCAGGAGGTCAAAGCTGGAGTGAGCTATGACTGCACTACTGCACTGCAGCTTGGACAATAGTGAAACCCTATCTCAAGAAAAAAAAAAGAAATTAATGTTTAAGCCCAATTTCAACGTGTCCTAATATCCATTAAAGAGTTAATAGTAACTAAGATCCTAAGCCCTGCATCCAGATGACCTGGGGTTCAGCTTGCCCTGGGAAAGTTTCTTACATCTCTGTGCCTGAATGCCTCATTCTTAAATGGGGATAATAATAATAATAATAATAAATATGAAGCTCCAAGAATGATTATTGCTACATAATCATTACTATATTATACTTAGCTAATAAACAGTAGTTGTATAAAAGTCTTGAATAGATCCATTCATGGAATCCCTTGTTACTGGAGGGAAAAGGCTTACTACCCAGAGGCGAGTCGAGAAACTTGGGTGTGGAAGACCTCTGCATTCCTAGTTTTAGCTCATAGTGCAATAGAAGCAGGATGCCAATCAGCAAAAGCAGAGTCAGACCTGGTATCTATGCTGGGCCACCATAGGATAAGCTTCTTTCTTGTTTAGGTCTATAGTGAGGATGATTGACCATAAATAGCATCATTAAATTGCTGTTTAGATGGGATTGACTATTCCATTAGAATCAACCATCCATGCACACTGTTACATTTCATGGAGGGAAAAATGTTAGCAGTAGAGTTGCCTCTCTATAACTCCCAGCTCTTCCTTTCTTCTATGAGGATTAAAAATCACTCTTGAATCAATAGTAAATTTCAGTGTTGTGTTACTGTTGATATGAACCCAGTATCAGCTCATTTCTAGTCATAGGCCTCTACATAATTCATACAATCAGTAATGATATATAGCAGATTTTTATATTTTATAAAACAATTTACAATAAAAATTGTACTATTTAATTCTTATAACAATATTTAAAGGATGGATATTATTTTCAGCATTTTAAACCTAAGGATACCAAGTCATTAAGAGTAGATAACCTGGCCAGGTGCAGTGGCTCACACCTGTACTCCCAGCACTTTGGGAGGTGTGAGGAGGGAGGATTCCTTGAGCCCAGGAGTTCAAGACCAGCCCACGCACATAGTAATATTCCTTGTAGTCTCAACTACTCAGAAGGCTGAGGTGGGAGGATTGCTTGAACTGGGGAGGTTGAGGCTGCAGTGAGACATCATTGTGCCATTGCACTCTAGCTGGGTGACAGAGTTAGACCCTGTCTCAAAAAAAAAGTAGGTGATCTGCTCAGATTTCCACAGCAGGTAGACAGTAGAAGCAGGATTTTAATACAAGTTTCTGACTTAGAGCATGAGCATGGAATAGCTAGTTTAGTCTGACATGTATGTGTGTTGGTTATGAAAAGTGAGTGTCATGGTAGTATGCCATTTTGGTTTCCAAGCCTCAACTCTTACCTGAAAGCTTGAGTAGGTGAAGGGTTAACAATTAACTTGTCTAGGACTTTAAGTTAAATGATCTTGAACCTATTATACAGTCCATGGGCCTAGACCTTGGGCTGACGTTAAATTATCTTGCTTCTGCCAGATGTTCCTTTTTTATTGATTTTAAAGAAGAAAAATCCTTGGTATCTAGTAGAAAGCCATGTCCTTTTGGAGAGTTTTGTGAGAGAGAATTTTAAATTGGACAGTTAATGAATAAGGCAGGAAAAAGCCCAAGAGCTGACATTAATTTGTAGAATGAAGGAGAACCACCCATTTTGGTGAATCAGCTAAGATGAGAAGGAAGGCTGATGTTCCTGGGACCTGACTGACTTTAAGACAAATGCAGAAGCTCTGGAGAGCAGTTCTGAGCAAGGAACACACTTAAGGCAAGTGGTGCTCACAGGGGGCATTTAGCCCAAAAAGGCATTTGACTGTTTCTCAAAGAAATTAGAGACATTCCTTAAAGAGAGGGATAAATATGCAGTTGCTGACATTTTGATTGGAAGTTTATATGATTTCTTGCAAAACCCTGCACCCAAGTGATAGCTAGTTATGTAATATGCACCAGAAAATAGCTTTTTTCCACTTACTTACAGAGTCAAGAATATGCCTTGTTCACACTAAACAGCTGTATGATGTGACCAAAGCTCTTTAATTTTGTACCTTTTCCCTCCTCCTGTAAAATAAGGATGTTGAAAGCTTCCTGGACTTCCTCCCTGGTATGGTTTGAATGTCCCTTCCCAAACTCATGTTGAAACTTAATCCTCAATGTGGCAGTATTGAGAGGTGGGGCTTTTACAAGGTAATTGAAACCTGAAGGCTCTGCCCTCATGAATCGTTTAATCATTAATGGATTAGTGGATTAATGGTTAATCATGGGAGGGGAGCTGGTGGCTTTCTAAAAAGAGAACAAGAGACTTAAAATCACAAGCTCAGCCCCCTCGCCACATGACTGCCTACACTGCCTCACGACTCTTCACAGAGTCCCCAACACCAGGAGGCTCTCACCAAATGTACCTCCTCAACCTTGGACTTCCCAGCCTTCATATGTGAAAGAAATAAATTCCTCTTCTCATAAATTACCCAGCTTTAGGTTTTCTGTTATAAGCAACAGAAAATGGACTAAGACATTCCCACTCAGAAATAAAACTAATGTAAAATATAAAGTAAAATAAAATTGCATTTTGCAACTAGTTCTTAACTTAGATTACAGAGACATCAGAGAATCCTGAATCCACTAAAACTTATGAAAAAGTTTGTATGCTTGTCACCAAATCCCCAATAATTAAGAACCATCTGTGCCTATTTTTGAAGATCCAGAGAGGAGATCGAATGTAAAGAAGCAATGACAATAATTTTGACACTTGTCTGAATGACCAGAGCCATAAAACCTTCATTCTCACATGGATAATGTCGTCTTACCTTCAATAGGGCTGTTTCTGAACATCTCCAAGACATGGAATGTACCTTATAAAATTTAACCATATCTTTCAGATCTGTCTCAAGGGAAAGACAAATCTAAAACTTGAATAGAATCATTACTACACGTCGCTGAGCAATGCTTGACTTTGCTTAAGCAAGATTCTTGCTGACTTGTTAGTAATTCCAGAAGAAAGTGAGGAAGGAAACTAGTTTCTCATAACCAACGCATAGACAAGCTTATCACACATTTAAAATAATTAACAGTGCAGTTTTCTTAAAGACCACTACAGATAAACACATTGATGAGCTGATGATGCAAATGTCCCTCCAAAACTGGCTTTTGGGGAAAAGATAGGGTGTTAAGTTATGGAAAAGTGGAAATAAGCATCAAGGGTGAGGCAATTCTGCTCTCGTATTTTTCTCAGAGATGGGTGTTCACTTGGATGTCAAAAAATCCAGGGAAATAAAATATTAAGGTCACTGTTTTGTTCACTATTTATGTCATTGTGCATCATGACCAAGTAAAAATGGATCTGCTTACTTCCAAACTAATGACATTAGAGACATTGGTATGGGTATTGTCTGTCCTTTCAAAAAGTATTCTTTTTTTTTTTTTTTGAGACGAAGTCTCGCTGTATCGCCCAGGCTGGAGTGCAGTGGTGCAATCTCGGCTCACTGCAAGCTCCGCCTCCCAGGTTCACGCCATTCTCCTCCCTCAGCCTCCTGAGTAGCTGGGACTGCAGGTGCCCGCCACCATGCCTGGCTAATTTTTTGTATTTTTTAGTAGAGATGGGGTTTCATCGTGTTAGCCAGGATGGTCTCAATCTCCTGACCTCGTGATCCTCCTGCCTTGGCCTCCCAGAGTGCTGGGATTACAGGTGTGAGCCACTGTGCCCGGCCAAAAGTATTCTTTTCTAATGAGACATAGACATGCCACTTCTAAAAGAGTTCATGAAAGAAAATATTTATTTGGAATAATAAGGGAATGAATTGAATCAAGAAATATTTCCATAATCAAAAGCCTTTACCAGTAGCATCTATGGGTGCAGATTTTGTGTTACCTTCCTTTCCACTAACATTTATCAAGATCACCTTTGTTGTGAAAGTAGCCTCTTAGAATGATTTTGTTATTATGGTTCTTTATATTTTTTCTTATCCATAGAAAAAAGAATAGCTCACAGTATCTTGCTTGCTTACTTTCTTCATCTGTAAGCATCTCTTCAAAGGTTAAAGTAGTGTAAAAAAGTTTCTAGCTACATATTTGTGGAAACTGCCTGAAGAGGACCAGACTACAAGTTGATTCGTGTGTGTGTGTGCGTGTCTCTGTGTGTGTGTGTGTCTCTGTGTGTGTGTGCATTTATCCTTTTTAGTTTCGGATGGAGAACACACAAGTCCGGAGATGGTCCTCACCATTCACTTACTTCCCAGTGATCAGCAACTGCCAGTGTTCCAGGTCACAGCTTCACGGCTGGCGGTCAGCCCAGGAGGCAGCACTTCTGTAGGTAAGAACTGGGAGCCTGATAGAAACATGGCTTTGGAAATGGGATCATATTGCTGCCCCTCTTCAAACCTCTTGATGGTTGCCAAAAAAGCAAACTCTTCTTCCAGAAGTTGCCTGCATTCTCACCTGTATCCTTCCTCCTGCCCATTTCTATGCAAACAGAAGCTGCACAGAGAGAAGGAAATGAAGCCTTCAGAGGCCAGTGTTCAGTGGTGGAACACAACACGGAACTGATTTTCCGGGAGTTTGCTTTGATGCCATCACTAAAATATAAAGTAATAGAGCGACGAGAAGAACATAGAGGGGAGCAGGATTTCAATGGCAGCTCTTGTTTCTATTTAGAAAGTGAAGAGTAGCAGGAGAAATATCAGGTCACAAGAAGCTTCAGAAGTTGTGAAGAACTAGAGTTGACCCAGTTATTTTGTATATAATTATATGTACTAATTAGTGAATTTAATCTTTAGAAATGTATTCTTTTATCAAGAACATTTTACTAATAAACAGTAGGTATCGTGATTTTTGTTAGGTGTGTTCTAGAGATCCTTATCCAGTTTCTACATATGGGGTTTGGCCTAAAATTAATTTTTACCAAACTTACAAATAAGCCATGTGTACAAGGACGCCTGTCACTTTAACCCTGCACCTCACCTTTGTGATCATTGCTCACTTGGCTCTTTGTAGCTTTAGAAAAATAAGAAGGGACAAAACAATGAAATGCCAAACAATTTATAGGAGGATTTTCTGGAAGAAAATCTAACTCAGCTAGTCAGGGTTGACCTACCTGTGGGCTTCCTCTGTGCATGCTGTCATTTGTATGGAAGAAAAAAGGTGTTCTAAATTCAGAACTACCTTACATGAACTTTTGGAAGAACCTACTTGCAGTGTGGGAATTGACTGTATTATCTGTTTTTACTCTTTTGTGCCTGATTGGAATGAAGCAGTGCTTTCTGATAACAATCAGATTACCCACAGCATGACTCCTAGCCTGGCCTGCGGTTTTAATATATAGTCTATCGTCTTTAACATACGCTTTCTCTCTCACCACGCTTCCTTCTCCTTGCTGCAGGACTTCAGGTGGTAGTAAGAGATGCTGAGACAGCGCCCAAAGAACTCTTCTTTGAGCTTCGGAGACCTCCACAGCATGGTGTGCTTCTTAAGCATACAGCTGAGTTCCGAAGGCCAATGGCCACAGGTAGCTACACACCTACACACTCTGTCACTGACCTGCTTGGAGGATTTTTTGCTCTACAATCAGTTGTTATGTGTCTCAGACGAGAGCAAAGCGTCTTTGTGATACAGACTATGAGGAGCTATTTTGTGTGTAGTTTCATTGGCTTTGATATTTGAGACTTCTTCGTGTTCCCACGTCCATCCCTGCCCCACACCTGCCCCCGGCCCCACCTTGAACCCTGTGAAACCAGTTCCTTAAACTATAGGTGAAATGGGTGATTTCTGAAACTTGGAGTAAATGCATTCAAAATGACACCATATGAGGGATCAGCTGCCACTTTCCTAGCACTGTTCGTGGAGATGAATCGGTCTTAATTTGGTATGTGAATCTTCACAATATTTTTAGCACTGTGACTCTGATAGTGTTAACTACATCTATCTTCATCCATTAAAAAAAGGAACACATTTTTGAAGTATTATCTATGTGATATAACAGTGTGGTAATGTGATCGGCTTTCCAAAATAACTCTTATTGTGCTTCCTTTGATTATAAAAAATAATATATGTTTATTATTTAGAAGGTACAGAAAAACACAAAGAACACAAGCGAATCTAATTTTTTAATAGTCAGCCCTTATGCATTGAAGTCAATATTGTCCTTTTCAAAGTACCCACCTCTGGATGCTATATGTTCTTCCAACAATCTCTACTTTCTCAAAACCTTTGTATGATTCCTTTTAGAGATGCAGTAATCCATCCTTCTGAATATCACTGGTGGGCTAATCTTTGCTACTGATGGTAGATGGAATTTTAAAGAACAACCAGTAAGCATTTGGGAGTCACAAAGGTAGACTCAAAAATTTACTGAACTAAAGAAATGTCATTAGAATAGATTTGAAACATTCCCAGGGGACTACTTTAGGAACATAACAGTCATTGTCTAATTTCTTTAACATTGCATTTACTCTGTATATGTGCAGTTAACATATAAAATCTAAAGGTGTTGATAAAAAGTTAGTTTTATTACGTTTTCATAGGCATAATGCCACTAGCACCAGTAAAATACATTAACACAGTGTTGAGACAGAAGGCTTAGAAGATGAATAGACAGAATGAGTAAATTCTTCAATCTCAATACATAGCACTAGTTATTAGAACTAATAATCTATCAAAAGATAGAGTTGAATATAATATCCAAGAAGAGCAATTTCACAACTGTGTTCTGTGAAATCATTAGGGCTCATGGCACTAAGAGGCATTTCTCATAAAAAGGGTTCCATGACAAGTTTGAGAAGCTTTAATACTTATATACTAAAATGAATCCTGCAGTATAAAAAATATCTTAAATTTTATTTATTCACATTTTCCACAAAGGTATGTGAACTTGAAATTTTTTTTTACGTAATGCTGATCAAATTTCTCATGAATTAGTACTCCAGACTGCACAGTTTAGGTTTCTAACTTAAAGTATATTTTTTTCATTTTTAATTTTAAAAACTCCAAATAAAGCAAAAACTTCTTAAAGGTTCATCAAGTATAATTTATTTTCTTAACTTTTTCAAAAAATTTTCAGTATCAAGATAAGATTCCAAAAGAGCTGTCATAAAGAATAGAGGCTTGTTCTTTATTTTTCTAGAACTAGGAATAATGACTAGATATTATAGAGGCAGATTTTAGCTCAATATGATTAAGAACTTAAAAACAAACCTAGAGCTATCTTCAGTGGAATTAGCTATCTTGTAAAACAATGATCCTCCCACCTTGAAAAGTGGAGAAACTAATTACCCTTTTTCAACGGTGGTGTAAAGGGAATCCTATAGTAGGTGAGTAGTTGGATTAGCCTGTAACTCCCTGAGTTATGATCCTATATGAACCTTAAAGTCCTGAAAACAAAGGTGCTATATAATGAAAAGCATTATTCCCAGAAGCAACTTGTTTGCAATTTGTTTTATTCTTGGAAGGTGACACTTTCACCTATGAGGATGTTGAGAAAAATGCTCTACAGTATATACATGATGGTTCCTCTACCCGGGAAGACAGCATGGAGATCTCAGTCACAGATGGCCTCACAGTGACAATGCTGGAGGTGAGAGTAGAGGTGTCCCTGTCAGAAGACCGAGGGCCTCGACTGGCTGCTGGCTCCTCTCTGAGCATTACTGTTGCCAGTAAAAGCACAGCCATAATCACTAGGTCACACCTTGCTTACGTGGTAAGTTCTTCCATTTGCTGTATTTGTTCTCCACCGCACCTTCTGATAGGGCAGACTGGGCAGCAATGCCATGGCTGAATATTTGGGGCAGCAGGTATATGGTCACGTAAAGAACATTTTTCTCAGCTTCCCTACCTTCTACTGTTAGGAGTAGTTATGCTGTTTATCCTGCTTCTTCCAGTGTCTCATGGGCAGACAAGTGAATGAGAAAACACAATGAGTATGTGTAGGGATGGGTGTTTGTCAACAGAAGAGGGGCCTAGTGTCATAAAAGCCCAAGTTCCCATTGTTTAAGCTCCATTCATTATATTCCCAGTGGGAAGTTTAGGAAAAAAACATTTTAGAGCTTATGTGATCAATGACTAATAGGTAATGATGTTTCACAGCCCCTGAGAGAAAGCCCACTTGTCATCAGTTTCTGTCTCAGGTCTAGTCTAGATGGAATGCTGAAAAATCCCTGCAGCAGTGCCTCTCTGTCAGATTTCCCAGCCAGTTCACTGACTCACCCTCCTTCTTGTGCCCCACAAGAAGCAGTGTAATTAGGAGGCCAAGGAGAGGATCAAGGACTAGAGTTTGTTTCCCGGTCTGGCCCTAACTTTATAAGTGATCCTGGGTAATTAAACTCATCTTCTTCCTTTGATTCTACCTCAGAAGCTAAGGATAATGAGGATGATTAATTTTATTTTACAGTTATGTATGTTGTAAGCAGATATGTGCTCTCTATGTAAACATAATAATGACTAGTTTTTACAATGCCTTGAAAGGAAGAATGATTATCTGAATGCTAATCATATTGAATTTTTCCCTTACTAATCTTAAAGTTCCAACTAATGACCTAGACTTTTATTTTTTTAATGCCGTATACTTTTAAGTAACCCTTTTCTGGGCTGAAGAATCTCACTATAAAATGTAGTCCTGAATAGCAGCATGTAAGATCAAGCATTAGCCTGGGAACAATTGCTTTTACACAGATTTTCCCCTCAAATGGTCCTTTCTTCAGTTATGGGAAACTGCATTCCACCCTAATTCTTCTCACGGGTCTATTCTAGTTTCAGAACAGCTTTGATTTTGTTTTTTGTTTTTAATTGACAGGTGATTTTTACTGTAAGTTATGGTTTTTTGAATCTTATGAAACTCGTGAATTCATAAAAATGTATGAATTCAGATTTAATCAGACGATCACCAGGGCTTGAAAACTGTTTCACAGTCCAAAATAGCGCTCCAGGAGCAGTTCCTGCCCATTAACTGCATATTATAAGCTGCATATCAAAATGCAAGCCCATTGGCAACTGAACATGTATTTTCAGAAATTGATTGAATGTGAATTTACCCACCAGAGCAGAAAAACTCCAAAAGAACTATTCTAGCCTGCTGAAAGCATAGCATACATTTTAAAGACTTAGGTAGGTTATGCACTAACTTTCTCTGAGGGTTGTAGAAGGATTTTGTACTAAGAGTCATGGAAAAACTTTTCCAGATATGCATAGTTAGAAAGTTTTCAGTGAACATCTAGAAAGATTGGAAAAGCCATCTGAAATCCTAGTCACAAATGGGGCAGAGTATGAAGGTTTAGGAACAGATGAGTCTGTTCTTAGTTTAAGTGTTATTAACTGGAAGAGAGTGATACAATGTTGGAGGAGACAAAAAGGCAAAAGTTGGATTTTGTGTAATTTACTTCTTAGCAGTGGTCTTATATACACAGTTTGCTATGCGCTGCGAGTAAACAGGAAAAGAACAGCATGGGTTCTGGAGTTAAAATGGATGGATCTTAATCCAAGCTCACCACTTACTAGCATTGTGACCCTTAGCAAGTTACTTAAACTCTCTAGGCCTCGGTTTTCCCATATGTAATATGGGGAGGATAAAATTAATCTTAAAACGGTAATAGCATTTCTATGAACCAGCCAAAAATAAAATTATTTGAAATATGATTCTGTGTATAATAACATTACATATTACATACATATGAGTAAATGTAACAAAAGTTATGTAACTTCTAGGGAAAATTGATGCTATGACTGACTATGTAGAAAATAATCTCTTGACAAAAAGTATTAGAAAAAAAGGAGAATTTATCAAGGAGCCAGATATGAGATCAACAGACAGCAATAGCATTTCTATATATAAGCAAGAAAAGAAAAAAGCCAGTAAATATAACTAAAAAGCTCTTACCATAATAGCATTAAGAAAAAAGCATGTCCCCTGGTCTAAATCTAGCAAAAACCAGGCAGTATTTTTACAGGGAAAATTATAACATTTAATTGACAGACGTTTAAAACGTATTAAATAAATGAAAAGACATGCCATATTCATGAGTAGGAACATTTAGTATTGAAAAGGCATCAGTTCCCTCACCAAACGATCTTTCAATTCAATTCAGTTCCAATCAAAAGCCTAATGGACTTTTTATGGAACTTAGTAAGCTGATTCTAAAATATGTAAGAAAGAACACCAGCCTGGACAACATGGCAAGACCCTGTCTCTACAAAAATACAAAAATTATCCAGGCATGTTAGCTCATGCCTGTAGTCCCAGCTACTTGGGGGCTGAGGTGGGAGGATTGCTTGAGCCCAGGAGGTTGAGGCTGCAGTGAGCCTTGATTGGACCACTACACTCTGCACTTGCTCCAGGGTGGATGACAGAGCAAGCCCCTTTCTCAAAAACAAACAAACAAAAACAAACAATGAACATTCTGAAAAAGAATAGTAGGAGGGCAAGGGGATTTACCTTACCAGATACCAACATGTATGAAATATACAGCATTTAAAATAGTGTAGCAGAGGAATATATTAGACAATCTAAAAGCAGACTCACACATGGAACTGTAATATAAAACAGAGATGCTAGCTGGGTGCGGTGGCTCATGCCTGTAATCCCAGCACTTTGGGAGGACGAGGCATGTAGATCATTTGAGGTCAGGAGTTTGAGATCAGCCTGGCCAACATGGTGAAACCCTGTCTCTACTGAAAATACAAAAATTAACCCAGCATGGTGGTGTGCAACTATAATCCCAGTACTCAGGAGGCTGAGGCATGAGAATAGCTTGAACCCAAAAGGTGGAGGTTGCAGTGAGCCAAGATCATACCACTGCACTCCAGTCTTGGCAACAGAGTGAGACTCTGTCTCAAGAAAAAAAAACAAAAACAGAAAAAACAACCAGTGATAGCAAGCCGGAGCAGTGGAAATAGGAGAAACTCTTTAAAACATGGTTCTGCACAAAATGATTATATGTATGACAAAAAAGGAATTTGTATACTGCCTCACACCCTATGCAGATATTAACTCCAGACAGATCAAGTACTGAAAAACCATAAGTAAAATTTTACAAATCTTTGTAGAATATAAGTGAATATTTTTATGATATTAAGGAAGGGCGGAACATCTTCAACTAGAAACAAAAAGGTCTAACTATAAATGAGAAAACGATATTTGCAAAAAATATAACCAAAAATAACAAAGGAAATATAACACTCCTGCAGATCAAGAAGAAAAAGATAATCAAGTAGAAAAATAAGCAAGAGACATGAACAGGAATTCCACAGAAGAGGAACCCGGGTGGTCAATAAACATATGAAGAGATAGTTGCCTTCATTAGTGGTCAGGGAAAGCATATTAAAACCATATACCATTTTATACCAAGTGTGAGGAAGACAATGGATCCACAGGATGTTCTTTACTTTGCTGGTGGGAGCGTAAACTGGATCAACCACTTTGGGAAGGAATTTGGCATTGCCACGTGAAGATGAATATTCATATACCCTAACCATTCTAATCCTAGATTACTACCCAAAAGAAACTTTCACATACACAGCAAAGAACTTGTGCAAGAATGTTCATAGCACTACTGTTTGTAACAGTGAAAATATTGAAAGAAACCAAATGCCCACCACAAGATAATGGATAACTTGTGGTCTACTAACTTGACAGAATATTAGCGAACCCAAAAACAGATTAATTATAGCAACGTCCAACAGTATAGATGGATCTTAGCAGTCTAATACTGAGTTAAAAAAAATAAATTGCAAAAGAATAAAGTCAACTTCATATTTCTAAGTTAAAAAAATGAAAAATATGTATTCTGTAGTAATATATCAAGCTATTTTTAAAAATTCAAGAAAATAAGAAACAAGATTTAGGGTGATGGGAGGCCCAGAGACAGGAAGAAGGGCCACATACATAAATGTTAGTTATTCTCAAAGCTCTAGTCCTCATGTTGAATGATGGGTTCATTGATGTAAAAATAATGAAAAGAAAATGAAAAAATAAATTAATACAAAAGGGATAAGAAGATCTTTGAGCAGAAAAGTTACATGAGAACAAGGTCTGTATTCTTATGCATTTTTTGTACCTCCAGTATCTGGGATATCTTAAAATAGTGATTTTCTTTAAATCATGACAGTACTTTCAGGAAAAAAGTCTAGCTGATTTCCTACTTTTTCAAACCTAGCAGTTATATGAGATTTGAAATATATAGTAAGATATGCCTGCCATGAAATAAGCAGTGTTTTGGTCAAATTTGTCAATGTGAAATTTAGAAGTTATCCATTCTAACTAGGAGCCAGGAGCTCTGTCCTTGTAGTTTATCAGCAATTCAGAAGACAACACCTTAAAACTCTCAGCTGTCTTTTTAAAAGTCTCTCTCAGAGAGAATGCACAGTAATATTAAGAAGCAGTCTTTTGGAGTTTATATGTTGTATTTGATAATCCCTGTGGAGAAAGTTTAAAAGAACATACATTTAGGGAAAACTTTCTGAAGTCTTGCAGCTTTGATGAATTTTAGGTTCCTTTCTTGCTAGTGTCAAGTGATGTGAGGAAATATGGAAAATTCAGTGATCTTGAATTGAGACTCTGAACTACTAACTTTGAAAGGTCTCTGGGGATAGAAATGAGAACAGACTGAAACCTGTTGGCCCCCGCCCTCTTGGTGTCTGTGCTCACATTCCTGATCCCATACCTCAACTAACTGTACAACATAGCATGAAAATTTGCTTTTGAAAGTACAAGTGACCATGCAACATTAATTTTCATTGTTGCTGTGGTAAAGGGTAGAGTGCCCCCATTTTCATAATCAACAGCCCTAAAAAATGAATGACTCAGGGAAACTTTATAAGAAGATGTTGCCTGCCTCCCAGATATTTCCAAAAATATTTTTGAAGAAAGAGGACGTTGTTATTGTCTGTGTTGAAACAGAGAAAGTCATTTTTATTTCTCAACAACAATGTAGAAGGAAAGAGAAATGTTCTTTGTTAAGATTAGGCATCTTGGGAAGTGAACATTCATAGATTTGGTGCTGATAAAATGAAATCCATGACTTCATACATTCTTTTGTTAATCTAAAATTTTATCATGTTGAACATTGCTTAAAGTGAGCCATTGGCTAAGCTAAATAACTTTTCTGTTTCATGGAATTTTATTATTGTATTATATGTTATAAAGAAATTTTGCCTGTTTCTTAAAAGCAAAACATTCTTAGAAACTCTAGAAAAATCCTACATCTGTGTTTACAGGTTGATGACTTATAGATGATCAAGTTTTATTTTTACTAAAAGCTTAAAAATGAAATCTTGTATGGCTTTTATGGTATTGATAACAACAGGGAATCTCTTTGTTTTATGCCACATACCTAAAGTGCATTTCCCTTCTCTTACCTTGAGCTACTCTTAGAAAAATATGTTATCAAAGAGGAATTTGGGGAAGAATAAACACTGGGATTTTTATTGTAGTTTGAAATAATGTTGCTTTAAGACAAAGAGAAAGAGACTTTTCCAATTAGCAGAGAGAGAAGCACCCATAGATCTTTAGCTACTGGAAGTGTTTATTCCTGCAAATGTGCGTTCATGTCCTGCCTCATGTTTGCCTCATTAGGATGATTCTTCCCCTGACCCAGAGATCTGGATTCAGTTAAATTATCTGCCCTCATATGGTACTCTCTTAAGAACCTCAGGATCTGAGGTGGAAGAGCTCTCAGAAGTTTCCAATTTCACAATGGAAGACATCAATAACAAGAAAATCAGGTACATAATCACTTTGTATTATTTGACAGATTCTTAAAAACTTGTATGAAAATATTTCAGCAACTGGTTGTAGCTCTGTTGAAAGAATATATTGGTTTGGCCCCATTTTTAAACAAAGATGCTGCTGTCTTACCTGGCTTGCCATTGTGGCTTATTCGTTTGATTCTTTTTGTTTTTTTATAGATACTCAGCTGTGTTTGAAACTGATGGTCATCTGGTTACTGATAGCTTCTATTTCTCTGTCTCTGACATGGACCACAACCATCTGGATAATCAGATATTTACCATCATGATCACTCCTGCTGAAAATCCACCTCCAGTCATTGCTTTTGCTGACCTTATCACGGTAAACAATTCTCAGATCAATAAACAGTGAGTACTATAGAGAGCTGGAATCCGTAGTAATGTAAATGAAGGATTTCTGCCTAAATTGGCTGCCAAATATTTTCCCCAAAATATCCAGGCAGCGGTATGAAGATATGCATGGTTTTCAATCATGAGTGTTTTTTTAAGTATGAAAATAAATATGCAGAAGATCAAATCATTGTATCTGCATTATTTAGTCAACAAATATTTATGTGCTAGCCACCATGCTAAATGTTGTTAGTACTGGGAATAAAAATAGAAAAATAATATATCTTTGAGGAGTTTACAATCTAATATTGGCAGCAACTAAAACTTGGACAATGACCCCAAATCACTCCTTAAATCAAGTCAGTACTTAGCACTGTAAACAATATTGACGGTTCCTTTGTGGGCAGAGCAATACAATGCATTCTGATCATTGAATACCCAGACATCAGTTCAAGTGCCAGTTCTGTGACTCATCAGCTGAGTGACCTTGGGCCGTACACTTAATCTTTCTTTGCCTCAGCTTCCTTGTCTTTTATATTTTTATTTATTTTATGTTTTGTTTCCTTGTCTTTTTTAATTCTCTTATTTATTTTTATTTATTTTTAAGAGAGGAGGTTTCACTATGTTGCCCAGGCTGAACTGGCAACTCTTGGGCTCAAGCAATCCTCCCCGCTCAGCCTCCCTAGTAAGTGAGACTATGGACCTGTAGTCCCATACCTGGCTCTTGTCTTTAAAATATTATCATTTTCTACTACATAAAGAATTTCTCTAATGATTAATAAAATAGTATGGAAACCCCCTAGTGCAGTACCCAGTTCATGGTAGGGATTCCACAGAAGTTAATTCACTTTCCTCCCTGCTCTATGTACATACCATAATGCCAAAAGCTCAGGAATTTTTCTGGTTTTGTTGAGCAACTGAAAATTCATAAAACTAAGTCATTTCTAAGTGGTTCTGATATTCCTCCCATTTTTCCATTTTTACATAAAACCTTGGAAAAGCCATTTGGACTGTCCCCATTCCCAGAGTCAGAGTGACCTTCCCCTTTGTAATTTATAGATCTTCCTACAGTTAGCCAAGAGTTGTTCAGGGTGAAATTGCTTGACCATCTCCAGCAGGCTAGAGAAAAACACCAGGCTCAGATTGTGGGGTTAGCATACAAAATAGAGCTCTAAAGGAAAAAAAAAATTAGTTTGAGCAACTGCTTTTACTTATAGTGATTTATTTTCTTCCTTGACATTAAGATAAGCACTAGCTTTCAGATATGGTGAACCTTTCTTGCTACACACCTATAAATATATAATATAAGAGAATAAACAGGACTTTTATTCTGGATGAGAATGCCTATAGGACACAGTCACCCTCACAGTATCTGCAGGAGAACTGGATCTATCATTCTCTAGCTGTGGGCTTTTGAATGTTGATGTGGAAGGAAGGCAGCCATCCTGGCAGGCAGCTGAACCGAGGTGGGTGATTAGAATGGGCTAGAGCTGCTTTATAACCAGATCCATCATTGAATGGAGTGCAACTTTGAAGGGAGATACAGAAGTCATCATGTCTGACTGTAGCTTTGAGAGGCACTGAAAGATTGCCTGGCTTCAGCAGCATACACATTCCTCATCTTGTCTGTAGAGGGTCCTTCTCCTCAAAGAAGCGGAATTGGTGCTAGAAGGTCACCCAGGCAGCACTTTGCAATCCAGCTCTTTTTTTACTGTGGTTATGTGAAATCACCAAGGACTCTCTATGTTCTTTTCTTTCTTAGGTTGATGAGGGAGGGAGAGCACCACTCTCATTTCACCATTTTTTTGCTACTGATGATGATGACAACCTCCAGAGAGATGCCATCATTAAACTAAGTGCTCTGCCCAAATATGGCTGCATTGAGAACACAGGAACAGGTACCACTTCCTGTAAAACTGTTAAGGACCTTGAGAGAAGGGAGGGGAGAGGGAGGAGGACCTTGCTTCCAGCTAAAGATGGAGATGGAGAACTACAGAGGAGGGGAACCATTTCGAAGAAATGGAAGGAAGGTAGGAAGGTTTCATTCATTCAACAAAAATTTAATGAGCATTTTCTGTGTGCAGGGAACTTATTTAATTAAGCACTAGGGATGTATCAACAGACAAAACCCCCTCCCTTCACAGTGCCTTCAATTCTGGTGGGGGGGTGAGAGACAAATTAAAAACCTAATAAATGAGAAGATTGCGTACGATGTTAGAAGGTGAATAAATATTATGGAAAAAATAGAGCAGGGGAAGGGGATTTGGAATGCCAGCAATGGGGCAGAAGGGCTTGTGGATTACACTCAGAAATGAGTGTCCAGGAAGTAAAAATTCCTGTCCTTTTATTGTGAGGCAGCTGCAGTTTAGCTGAACCATAGCTTCTGTCTCAGCTCCTTCTACATATATGATATGAATTAAAATGCAAGCTTGTCTATCTGTGACACTCTCTTCCACAGCCCTCCCCTCCACCATCTGCCCTGAACACTCTGGTGGTTATCACAGAGAAGGAAAGGCAAGAAGGGATGTACTGTCCATGGCCCCCTGAGACCTTCTGTGACTGGCAATTGAGACAGCTCATGGCAGGTTGCTGTGCTGCTTTCCCTGCACGGAGCTGCCTGAGCACCAGCACTGGGCTCTAATTGGTGTGCAGCTAGCAGCTCCCATGGAGAGTCCATTGACTGCAGGTGTCTGGGGCCAGCATGGGGCCTGGGATTTCAGCCTGGTAACCAGAAATTCACTTAGCAGTGATCATGTTTTTCTACAGAAGTTTTGGATCCTTTTCCCATCTTTCCTTTCAATGTGTGCCTTAGATCTGTTTATTGCAGAATTAGGTTTATTTCAACAAATGTTTGTGCTAGATAAAGTGGATGTAAGGATAAGACACAGACTCACGTGCCTTGAGTGGGAGACAGATAGGAAGACTGACAAATTACAATAAATGCAAAATGCCAGGACAGGGAAAGGAGCAAAGCACTGAGAGAGTAAGTAGGACAAAGCAATGGCTTTTGCCTGGGAAGGCAGAAAAGTCTGAGAAAGTGGCATTTGAGTTGGAACCTGAAGGGCTAGTAGGAATCACCCTGGGCAGAGGGAAAGTGGCCTTTCTTGCAGAAGGAAGCTCATAGGCAAAGGTGAGAAATGAAAGGATATGTACCCCAAACACCCCTTCTCTCTGCGTGGTTTCTTATTAAGCCTTCCTAACATGGTTTTATGTCAACCTGGAATACATGGAGGTGCAGAGATACTCCATAGAGAGGACTATCCCCTGGCTAAGAAGTCAAATTTCTGGCAAGCTTCAGCCTCTCTAAAAAGTGGTTCTCAAACTTTAAGGTGCAGTGGAATCACCTGGAGGGTTGAAAGTGTGAAACAGTTTCCTGGAGCAGCAACCCCAGAGTTCCTGTTTTAGGAGGTTGGTGTGGGCCTGTGAATCTGCATTTCTCATTAGCTCACAGGTGATGCCATTGCTGCTGGGCCAAGGACCACACTTAGAGAACTGCTGCTCTACAATAATATTGGTATAAATGTGAAAGGAACAAAAAAGCATTTAGGAGGGCAAAATAATTGTCACAAGGTATATTAACTAAAGACCCCATCTCTTGCCCCATGGAAGAGGCTCCTCCGCCTCTGTTTAGAGCTGAGCGTGACTTATGTATAAGAAACTAGCAGCTGGGCACAGTGGCTCAAGCCTGTCATTTCAGCACTTTGGGAGGCCAAGGTGGGAGGATCGCTTGAGTCCATGTATTTGAGACCAGTCTGGGCAACATAGCAAGACCTTGTCTCCACTGAAAAGAATAAAAATGTAAAAATTAGCTAGACGTGGTGGCACATGCCTGTAGTCCCAGCTACTTGGGAGGCTGAGGCAGGAGGATCAGTAGAGCCCAGGAATTTGAGGCTGTGGTGAGCTGTGATTATGCCACTGCACTCCAGCCTGGGCAGCAGAGGGAAACCCTACCTCAAAAAAGAAAAGAAACTAGCTACCTAAATTCAGAACCTAGCTGATCAGAAAAACATCTTTTTAAAAACTGTTAAAAGAACCAGCTTTTACTTTTCACCAAGAAAAGAAAGAATAATTGTTTTGTTAGGTATGAAATCTAATGGCATGGAGCCTAAATTCATTCAGGACTGGCACAGACAAGACAGGACCCACCTTGATTCCCTCTGGGTATCACTATGTTCCAGTGCTATGCAGTGATGGATGTTCACAATGATCGCCTGTGCGCATCAACACCTATTTAATTTGCACATCATATGTTCTCTTTAAGAAAGCAGGTAGCACATTAATAAGAATGATTTATGTCAAAAATAGAAGGTAATGTTTTTTAAATGTAAAGGATTGGAGCTTAAAGCTTCAGTGACAGATTCACTTGTTTAATAGCTTGTTCTCCAGTGATTTAAAATGAGGCACTATTATATTTGTGTATATTTTTAGGCATCATTTACTTTACTTAGGCTTTTTATTTTTTTGAGACAGGGTCTCACCTCATTGCCCAGGTCAGAGTGCAATGGCATAATCACTACTCACTGTAGCCTCGACCTCCCAGGCTCAAGTGATTCTCCTACCTCAGCCTCCCAAGTACCTGGGACTACAGGCATCCACCATCATGCCTGGCAAATTTTTGGTGGGGTAATTTTTGTAGAGACAGGGTCTCACTAAGTTGCCTAGTCTGGTCTTGAAGTCCTGGGCTCAAGCAATCCTCCTGCCTTGGCCTCCCAAAGTGTTGGGATTACAGGCATGAGCCGCCATGCCCAGTCACTACTTGGGCCATTTTTGACTCAAATAAAGAAGCCACATTTCTCCTGTTTAGAGTGATAAATTTAAGAAAAAAGTAAAAATTGGAAGGAATTTTAGCCATTCCTTCTGGAAACCCTGAACTGTATAGCCTAATGATTATTGGGTCACTGGCCACTTAGACCTCTCTCAGCTTCTGTTGCCTAGAGGAATAAAATCTGAGGGGTAAAATTTAAGAAAATTCATGTTATTGAAGAAAAAAAATTGTGTTGAGCTCTTCTTTCAAATGAATTCTAATAAATATAACACCGTCTATAATTCAGGAAGTTAATAGCCTTTTAATTTTGGATCTGATTTTTGCAAAGGGTCATGGAGAAGGGAAGGGGAAAGCCTGTTGCCTTCAGATCTGCTAGCTGCACTTTTCTGTGTTGATGTATATCCAGGCAATATTTGAAGACACAAGGGTTTTCTTGTTCTCCTCTCTCTAGAATAACATTGTGATGACAATTTCAAATCAATCAGTTAGACTCACAAATTAAAATCAAGTAAAAAACAAGATATCTATCATTTAGATATTGCTTACTCTTCCCCTGGGCCTTTTGCAATGTTTGGGGTTGGGATGAGAGGAGTAATCTGAGCCAGCATTTTCTGTGGAGCTCTGAATGGTAACTGGGCATCTCGGTACCTGAATGGTGGTACCCAAGCGCCTCAGTGCCTGAATCCCACCTGAGCATCATAGTATCTGAATGGTACCTGAGCTCTGAATGGTCCTGGAGCGTCACAATAGCCCTGGTGCTCTATCCCAGGGGCTGGGCTCTGACCCATGCAGAGGTTCCCTTAAGAAACTGGGAGGTCCAATGAAAACATGCTGCAAATGTTTCTTCGATTAAAAGATACACAGTTAACACTACAGATGTTTTTAGATTAAAAGATATGCATTTAACATTTTCTTATGTAGTGAAAGAGGGTTCCTCATGCAGGATATGCCAGATAGAATGGTTTTGAAACTAGCTGGAGCTTAAGGTAGAATCTCTGCTTCTGTATCGTCACTTGCCCTAGTAACAGAAGTTATGATCAGAGACTCCGAATAAAACAACCAGTGGTTCTATGTTATATAAATTATTGTAAGTTTTTTTGCATATTATCTCATTTGATTCCTTTTGGAAATGGCAGGGCAGGTATATCCATTTATAGATGAGAAATAGTCAGTGAGGAAACGGATCTGACCCAGGCCTTCCAATTCCTGGTCTTGTGCTTATCCCACTCTCCCAACTTTATCCTCAAATACATTTTCTTTTTTTTGCTGAAAATAATACCTTGTTTTCTAGTTCAGCCTAGTAAGCAGGAATTGATAGATCAAGGTAAAAATGCTCTCTTGATGTTGATGCAGGTGATCGTTTTGGCCCTGAAACTGCCAGTGACCTAGAGGCATCATTTCCTATTCAAGACGTCCTGGAAAACTACATTTACTACTTTCAGAGTGTTCATGAAAGCATTGAGCCAACCCATGATATTTTTAGTTTTTATGTGAGTGATGGAACCAGTCGTTCAGAAATTCACAGCATCAATATCACCATTGAGGTAAAGACTTTGGAAGTTGGAAAGGTTGAGCCCTTGACCACAATATTTCACACCATTAGAGAGCTTTCTTTATAGGGACTCAAAAGCAAAGAAGATTGGATTTGACCTTCAAAATTGAAGGTCATTCTTAAAATATAGCCTTCAGGAATCTTGTAGAATTAAGGTTGGCATTTGGGGAAGGCTTGAGTTAGAAATCTAAATTTCCATTTCAGGATTGAATTTATTTGTTCGGTGTGAAAAACAGTTTGTGAAGGTCAGAGATGCTTTGCCAGTCGCATATTTAAATGAAAACTTACATATGTCTATGTTTCTCTGAAATTGTGTTTGGTTCTATATGCATATTTGCCTTTTCTTATTTTACTGCATTTATTTATTTAATTGTAACATCAAAGAAATATGTTCCTTGATGCTATATTTATTCTCATTTGAGCAACTACACGGGCTTGCTCTACCGAGAGAGAGACACGGGGGAGGGGAAAGATAAATCTCAGAATGAAATACCCTCTGCCTTGGGAAAATAAAATGTAAAGAACCCTCGGCACTCTTAAGGGTCAGTGGTGGAAAGGTGCTGGCACCAGGGCAGGGAGACAGCTTTAGAGACCCACACTTTCAAATATAGTGTCCTTCTACAGGTACTGTGGTATGCTTAGCATTTTCTAAGAGAGTTCTGAGTTATATTAGTATGGTCTTTTATCTTCAAAGTATGTTAATACTTGTACTTGTCAAAGCACATATCCATATTTTTGGTCTAGAAAATATGGTCATTGTACTTACAGAAGATATCTGAGAAAACTTTTATGAAATGTCCATCAGCTTCTTTTGAAGGGGGCATTTTGTTGCCTGGACTTGCTCTCTTTTCAAACTAACTATTTTGCTTGGGGAGTAAAGATGGTGCCACATTAAATGCTATTTTGAGGTGAACATTTCTGTAGCAATGATACTGTCTCTGAATAATGTGCATTTTCTTTCTTCTTAAATATCTGTGTGAGATCTAATAGTTTATGCTTTAATCAGAGGAAGAACGATGAGCCTCCCAGGATGACCTTGCAGCCCCTCAGAGTGCAGCTGAGCTCGGGAGTGGTGATAAGCAATTCTTCTTTGAGCCTGCAAGACCTGGACACCCCAGATAATGAGCTCATTTTTGTACTGACAAAAAAGCCTGACCACGGTAGGGCACAAACTGCTATGAAAAGCTTCTTAATTGAGATGCCCGATGGGCTGTTAGAATAAACACAAATATTTCAGTTGATTATTTCTTTTCTTGTATATGGTACATTCTTAGCATCAAAGTGTAATCAAATTCACAGCTGGCTAATATTTTTTTGGAGTCCTGGTAGACATCAGTTGTTTAAGAAGCCTCAATCCCAGTTAACTGGTGTCTCTGAAGTTAAATTTCAGCTGTTTTTTTGCTTTTCTATGTAACCTTAAGCAAAAAAGTTTTCAGAATTTGCCTATTCTCTTCTCAGAGTTCCCATATTGTCTTCTCAGGGTAGACATCAGTGTTTAATAATCTTGAGCCATTTTATGTACCCTTGTAGAGGCATACTAGATGTCTTTATGAACTTGTTCCTTTTGTTAAAAAAAAACAAACACTTTTCCTCATTTAAACCAGATGCAGAAGCCACTTTTGGGACCTTCTACCTACTTCTTTTTTTTAAGAGCCATCTCTCCAGTTATTGGCTAAAGTTCTGGAATGCAAGTGGTGTGTCTCAATTCATCGTAATGCTCATTGGTCTTTTAAAGATTAAATTGTTGCAGCAGATGAAGGGTTAATAGAAAAGACTGTTGGGCATTGTATTTTAGCTTGCTTCCATTCACTTTCGCTTTCTTGAGTGAAGCACTTTGACTGTCCCATTGCGGTACATGACCCTTGAGAACAGAAATATATGCTTCAATCTAAAGATGCTTAGTGTCTCTCTTAATTGAAAAGGAATTTAAAGCATATTCCCATCTCTCCCTCTAGATGCCCTAAGAGAAAGACAGTGAGTGCTATTTTCACTTTGCAAAAGGGAAAAATAAGATTTAGATAATGAAGTGAGTTTAAATTCATGGAGGGAGATATGATTTGTAAGTCACTGTATTACCACATCCATCTGTGTCTCCTTAAGAGACTTTTTAGCTAGGATAAGTGGGACTTTGTCTTCTTTATTTGTGTATGAGGCCACAGAGCAGCACCCTGTGGTTATATGTAAAATGCTAAGCTGTTGGCACCAAGAGCCTCTGAGGCACTTGACATTCTACCCAGACTCATACTACTTGGAAAAATCAGACAATGTTTTGAATCATATATATATGTGTATTCTACCATTGTTTTGCTTTTCTTTACCTCTTCCCTCAGGTCATGTACTCTGGAGGCAAACTGCTTCTGAGCCTCTGGAGAATGGGAGAGTTTTAGTCCAGGGCTCAACCTTCACCTACCAGGATATCCTAGCTGGGCTGGTTGGGTATGTGCCTAGTGTCCCTGGCATGGTCGTGGATGAGTTCCAGTTCTCCCTCACTGATGGCCTCCACGTGGACACAGGGAGGATGAAGATCTACACAGAACTGCCTGCAAGTGACACACCTCACTTGGCTATAAACCAAGGCCTACAGCTCTCAGCAGGTACCACAGAAATAAAGGAGAGTGGCCATGGTTTTTCTATCCTTATTTCTTCTTTGTCCAGTATGCAGTACTTTCTTCCATGTTAGTGATGTGGGTGCATCTTAAAGTACCCGTTCCATACTTGGAGAGATTGGAGTCTTGGAAAACTATTGTTTTTGGGATACTAAGAATTGTTAGTGACAAATGTGAACCTCTAAAATTCTTTGGACCAAATGCTTATGTCTGTGAATTAGAGAAAAGATTGAGAAGAGTTTATAATATTTCCAGGGCCCTCAAAAATCTTAATTTATTCAACTACTCCTAGGCCCAGGTTTCCTCTAACATTACTCCCATTCAACAAACCCCATGGAAACAAATAACGAAATACAGCAGAATTTTTAAGACGCTTATTTTTTTACAAAATGCATGGAGGGGAAGCTGGGAAACCATCATGCATTAAAAGTGATTATACAAATAATTGAGAATTATCAGATATGGTATTCTAGGGTTTAACATTCACAATTTTGCTCATGTTTAAGCAACATTGGAGGACCTGTGACAAGTGTTAGTCTTGAACAGTTTGCAGTAGGAAGTTACTTAATTAAGGAGTGGACCTTTTGCCCAGGGTGTCTGCATCTTACTAGAGTTCTGTTGTTTGTTTGTTCTTAGTTTCATGTGTATTTTGCAGTGAAAAATGTATGGTATAATAGTATTGGAAAACTTGGTAGTTCTCAAAGGTCTTAAATATCAAGTCTGAGATTTGACTTTATCCTACTTATAAGCTAATAAACTATCCTGTTACTGTTTCATGGATGCTGGTAGAAGATACAAGATTCCTCTATCAGAAATACGGCACTCTTGTTACTTATAGCACAGCAGGCAGCATGGGCATCAGCAGGTTTGCATTGGTTCCCTCTGCCATCCCAGTCCCATAGGGGTGATGTAGAGGGCCCAGACAGACACTTTCACGTGCAGTAGGATGCATCACAGAGGGGAATACTGAGCTTGGGGAATTCTCCATGTTACAGCAGCAGAATGCAAGTCTTATTTTTGTCTGAGAGGAAGACATTACCTCATCCCTCAAGGTTGCTCTCTGAGAAACGGCCTGGGTAAAGCATGGTCAGGGTCTTGTGTTCTTGGTATTACCCACTAAGAACATGTCACTCCAAACACCAGGATGTATTACGCATGAATAACTAGGCTCTACTTTACCGGAATTTACTATTTTTAACATGATAAAGCGGCTGGGTAATAAAGCAAGTGACAAGACCCTGAGAAGAGGAGTTTGCCATTAGCCAGGGCCTTATCTTCATCCCCAACACCTGCGCAGTGTCCAGGGCCCAAAGGCTCAGATCTCCTTGCTCCTAACATCCTCTGTCCTGAAGGATGCTGATTTTCACTACTTTGTCTGACATGGCAACAAGATATGTTTGAGTTTATGTAAAGCTATATTTTTCTGATTTGGTGATTCTCAAGACAGTAAGTAAACTAAATGCAAGCAGGTTTCATCATAGATCTAGGAGTTATTTTTGTCACAGAACTGGGAGTTATTCCACAGATCTAGGTATTAACTGGTAGGTCACTGAGTCGGAGGAGCATAGGAGAGAATGAAAATGGATCAGAAGGAAAAAAGTGCTTAGGTGTTGACTCAAGGGAAAATTAGCAAATTGAAATGTCAGTACTCTTTCACTAGGGAAATTATAATTTATTCAGCTGGAAACTGAGAAGGGCAAGTGCCTGGTACCTAGACCCAATGAATATGTGATAATTTAGCCTCCAGTCTCCTAAAATCATTTGACATCCCGTTCAAAGGAAATGTTGGGGAATAACCTACTCTCTTCCGTTCTCTTCCAAGGGTCTGTAGCACGCATCACAGAACAGCACTTGAAAGTGACAGATATTGACTCAGATGACCATCAGATTATGTACATCATGAAGGAAGATCCTGGTGCAGGGCACCTGCAGATGATGAAGCATGGCAACCTGGAGCAAATTTCTATTAAAGGCCCCATCCGAAGTTTCACCCAGGCAGACATTAGCCAAGGTCAGCCAGTTCTCTTCTGCCTACCAGGCTTCCGTGGACTGCACCTACACTAGTAAAATGAGAATTAAATATCTGGTAGTCTATGGCAATAAACTGTGCACTCTTTGTTTTGAGGAGCTTCATTTGTTCTCTTCCTTGTTTTCTTATTTTTTTTTTCTTTTTGTTTTTAAAAAAGCCCTGTCTTTCTTGGTTGAAATGTGTTCATGCTTTGACTTAGCATTGGTGGCATTTGCAGCTATTTTGGAGAGAAAAAGTTATTTTGACTTGCTGTGATGCTAAAAAGTATATATGAGAGAGAGAGAAGGAAAAAAGAAGTGAGTTGGGATGGAGTAAGGTGAAAATTATGCCTTCCTTAGGTGAGCAATTTATATGTCTTTTCAGCTGCCCAAAGAGCACAAGTTAATGAACTAAGCAAAATGGAAGGGCATAAATTGGAGCTGCCTAGGGGAAATTACATGGCTCATCCCTCCATCAGGAAATGCTGATGTAATGTAAAGGCATAAATGTTAAATGCTACGTAGTTACTGTACAGTGCTTTCAGGGATACAAAAGGGAAAAAAAGTTATATATTGGGGAAAACGTAATCCAAAGTCTTGTGATTATGTGCAATTCTGTTTAGAAGTGGAAATATACCCCTGCGGATAATAAACAAGTGTCCCGCCCACACACTAACACCTAAAATTGACAACAGCTGAATTCTCATTGGAACTGGCTATGCTTTAGTGAAGGGGAGTGGAAGAGGCAAAAGGAAAGTAATTCCTTAATTATTTCATATGTCGGTGTCTACTTTTAAAAGATAAGACCAGCCCCCTCTTCCCAGAGATTTGGTTATATTTACACAACCAAATTGATAGATGCTTTTAAGTGATGCTGTAGGTTAACAAAAATGTAATACGTTTTTGTTGTACTTCTCCTTTTAGATCCTTTTGAGTTCTATGTGGAGTTTATTTGTTGGTTGGCTATAGCCCATGTTGCTCCGTGAACTGGGCAATGAAAAGTGCAGAGTTCTGGGAGAATGTGAGGTGCAGCTCTGTGTCTTCTTACCCTTGTGATTCCGATATATAATAGGGTCACTCCAGGTGATGTGGGTGTGGTCAGTGCACATTTACACATGGGCAGTTTTGTGGATCTAGTTTTCATGAGGTGTCCTTAGAGGCTGAGCTGATCTTCCAAAAAGGCTCAGCCTTAACCATGAGAAATGTCACTTGGGGTGATTTTGTTATGAGAAGGTCTTTGGTTATGAGAAAGTAGATGGTGGGAGAGGAAAAGGAGGAAATGAAAACTTTAGATTAAAATGTCAAAAGCAGTGTCAAAGCGAGGAAGGTGTGAACTGATTCATTGGTGTGAACACCAATTGAAGTCCCACCTCTTGCTTCAGAAATAAGGGCAGAAAGCACTAATAGCAAATCTTGATTTGTTTTCCTTTTTATAGGCCACGTAGAATATAGTCATGGAACAGGAGAACCTGGAGGGAGCTTTGCTTTTAAATTTGATGTGGTTGATGGAGAAGGCAACAGATTGATTGACAAGTCATTTTCCATCAGCGTTCTAGGTAAAGAGACATTTGATTTTCTAATATAAAACTATTTTAGCAGTTCTGAGGTTATATAGTTTACACTTTGTTCACCTCGAGGCTCGAGTCCTTCCCTTTACCTAGCTGGTGTGGAAACTGAAAATCATACCCCCTTTATTGCATGAAGCCCTGGCTCCTTGGTGTGCTCTCTAACACACAGGCCTAGAGATGACTCTGACCTTACTTCTTGGCACCAGGCCTAGAATTAAAGAAAGGAGGCTGAGAAGATCCCATTTCAAATCACTATTTCTGGTATTTTCAGAAGACAAATCCCCACCAGTCATCATCACCAATAAAGGACTGGTCTTGGATGAAAACTCAGTGAAGAAAATCACCACCCTGCAGCTGTCTGCCACTGACCAGGACAGTGGGCCTACAGAATTGATCTACAGAATCACCAGACAGCCCCAGCTGGGCCACTTGGAACATGCAACATCACCAGGTAAGTCTATCATCTCTTGATTTACTGAATCAAAACTTAGACCTTAGTAAGTATTGAGGGCAGCCACATCATGTATCATGTATACCTAGAATCTGCCTTAATTCATATTTATTTTCTGCCTCACTAATTTTGACCATTATACACTGGCTTGTATTATACTTAGCACACAGCAGGTGCTTAATGATTACTTACTGAAGGTAAATTAAAAGTTACATGTAAAATTTTCTATATGCAATCTTGTCTCCATAACTAGATGGTAAATTCCTTTAGGGCAAACACTGCATCCTGCTTTTCATCTATACTCCCTTGAGCACATGGCACTGTGCAAGGCATTCTGCATGGCTTAAAAATTCAATCCAGTGAATAGTGAGTGAGCAAGTGTACTGAGCAAGATTCTGGTTTAGCTGCTGCTCAGGAAATGAAGATGATTGAGATACAGTCCTTGACCTCCAGAGTTCTCTATTGGGTAAAATAAGGAACCTCTGCACATAACCATAACTCAGGGGAAAATATGGCAGGTGTTTTAAGAAAGATATAAACATGGTGTTGTAGGAGTTTAAAAGTGGGAGAGGCTACATTGGGTGAGAAAGTGCACAGAGGTGGCATTTAAGAGTGCCCTTGGAAGGCAGAGTTTGGGTATACAGAATTTTTATTCTTTCCAGAGATGGGAATAGCATGGGAGGCACATTCAAAAAACAACAAGTAGGTCAATTTAACTGAAGCACATATTCTAAAAATAGTAGGAGATGGGGCTCATGGATAGATTGAGAGTTTGTGGAGGATCTTCAAAGCTGGGATAAGTAACCTCTATTTAATTTAATAGGCAATAGTGAGTCACTGTGGAATTTTGAGCAAGGAAGAAAAGTGAAACTCATCAGGTAGTGTCTAACAGGATGAACTGAAGGAAAGAAAAAGGAGGCAGTGGCAGGGGTTAGAAAGCTTTCACATTTGGCCAGGTAGGAGGCAGTGGCAGGGGTTGGAAAGCTTTCACATTTGGCCAGGTAGAAGGCAGTGGGATTTCACCTAGAGCAGCAGCCATGAGAATAGTAAGATGAGAATAATGTGAGAGAGAATTCCTGTACCTAGTAAGCATTCAATAGACATTTGTTGGTTGAATGAAGGATGGAAGAAAGGAAGGAATTTCAGGGGAGAACCTACACAAGCTGGGAGCTGAAGGGATGTGAGTGACAAGAGATATTTGCTGAATAAACAATCTAGAGCCAGGTGCAGTGTCTCACACCTGTAATCTCAGCACTTTGGGAGGTTGAGGTGGGAAGATCTCCCTTGAGTCCAGGAGTTTGAGACCAGCCTGGGCAACATAGTGAGACCCCGTTTCTTTTCTTTTCTTTTTAAAGGCCAGATGTGGTGGTGCACATTTGTAGTTGTAGCTACTTGGGAGGCTGAGACACGAGGATTGCTTGAGCCTGGGATTTGAGGCTGCAGTGATCTGTGATCATACCACTGCACTGCAGCTTGGTGACAGAGCAAGACCCTATCTCAAAAAAAAGACAATCTAAAGGTAGAATTATCTTTATTTCTTGGAACATAGAGGCAGTGACAGCATGTTGGAGTTTTAGAGCTTCATGGATTCTTTTCAGATTTTAGGTTATAGAGTCTTCATTAATTCAACCAGGGAAATGGAAAAATGGGGGAAGTTCCTGCCCTGATTGTACTCACTTTCTAATGCAAGGATTCCAACAACAAGCAAGCAAGCACGTATATGCTGTGTCAGATGGTGATGAGTTTCTAGGAGGAGGAAGGGTATTCCTGGGAGAACATAGAGAGCAAGCAGGTGAGGGAAGGCCTCTATAATAATAAGATGACAGTTGAGCAGACATCTGAAGAAAGCCAGGTAGCTGGCCACGCTGATACATTAAAAAAAAAAAAAAAGGACATTCCAGACAGAGGGATCAGCAAACGTCAACATCCTGAGGCAGGTTCCGTCAGGCAAATCATGTTCAAGACGCAGCAAGGAGACCAGGGTGGCAGCAGCAGAGTGAATGAAGGGGAGACTTGGAAGAGATGAGCTTTAAATGGTGGAGGGTGATCAAATGGAGGAAGTGAGGGAGGCAGACTGTATCTGGGTCCAGAGCGATGGTGGAGGGCATGTTGTACGTGTATGGCAGAAGGGCGTACAGAGAGATGGACAGATTGGCTAAAATCCCTAGTGGGAATTAGAGCAAGTCACCTACCTTTTTGTCCGTAAGTTCCTGGGATAAGTTTGCAGAGCAGCACCCCCAAGACCTTGGCTGCTGATATATTAGATAAAGAATTCACGAGCTAATTGTCTCTGCCAGAATTCTGTGAGGCTGCTGATTGTATCTCTCCAAAGATGAAAGGGCAGACTTGGCTGTTGTGTTAGGCAACTCATCCACACCGTGCAGAGCCTTCAAAAGCTCTGAGCTTCCTCAAGGCACTGCCATTGCCTCCCTGCTGGTCAGTAGCAGCCCCAGCTCTTCCCTGACCCCAGCTGTGTTAAGAGTCCTGTTAGGGAGGCAGGGGCTCCAAATTTGCTTTTTCTGTTTTCACAGCTCTCAGCCTTTCCTGGGCTTAAAATCTGGTTACTGAAACCAAGCCAGTTGTGGGTCGGGAGAGGCCAGTAGGTGATCATGCTTCTCCCTCCTCCTGGAACAGCACCCTCCAAAAGTGGAGGAATGCTGTCTACCTGGGATGGTTCCTTCAGGTGCCCTTTTCCAATGGGCTTTATTTCCTAATTCAGACCTTTCCCAGTCCCTACCAGTTTTTCTCAATCTGCCTGCTTCCAGTAACTCTGAAAAGAGCAGATACAAGGCTCCAGTCCTCTTCTCTTTACTCTGAGGGGCCCCTCCCCATGGCTAATAGAACGGACTTCCCTGCCCTCCTCATCACCAACCCCACACTGAGCCCTTCTGTTTCAGTTAGCCAGGACTGTCTCCTTCCCTACCTCCCCGGCTCTACTAAAAATACAAAATTTAGCCAAGTGTGATTGTTTTTACATGTCAAAAGCCTCCCTTTGGAGGAAGTACATGTTGATTACTTACTGGCCTCCCTGAAGGCAGTTAGCTACAGCTTAGCAAAAAGGAGCAGCACCTCACCCCACTTGTCTCAATGGGTGAGGATGGGTTTACCAGAAGTTGGAGTTGAGGAGGGGGGGTGTTCTGTTATTTCCAAGAAGAGCAGAGCAACTTCTAGGCCAGTGTCTGTAGTACAGAGCACCAAGATATTTATTTGGGGACCAGAGACCTCCTGGAATTATTATGAATCACTGGTGCTGCAGACACCCTCCTGATTGTTAACTGGGAAATAGACTTATTTTCATGCTGTCTTGCTTGGTCAGCTGATTATAATTGATTGTCCTCTGTAGACAGGAAAGGTGGGGAAATCTCTTCTTCCCCATAGGAGATGTAGGGAGCCATCTGCCTATGCGAACTGTGCAGAAGACAGACCTGAGCCTTCTGTCACCAAAGAGAGTCCAGTCCCTGTATGCCTGTCTTTTCAAGATTGAGCAGGCCACACCCTCACATCAGGGTTTCCCTCTATCAGTAGACCCAAAAGACCCTGTTTTTCTTGGGATATTAGAGTAAGGAGTTATATTAACTAGGATAGAAGCTAAGCTGCTGGACCAAGGAGACCCCAAAATATAATGACTTCAACAAGACATTTGTTTTCTTTCAGAGTAATCCAGAGGCAGGTGGCTCAGGGGTGTGAGGTGGCTCAGTGATCCTCAGTGTGAGGCTTCTACCTCTGGCCCAAGGTGAATGCTGCAGCTGTGGTCCTCCTCCAGCCAGCAGGAAGAAAGAAAAGGCCAGGGGAGCCCCACATCCATTTTGGTTTTAGGAGCATTACTTGAAGAACACATGTCACTTTTTTTTTTCTTTTTTTTTTTTTTTTGAGACGGAGTCTCACTCTGTCACCCAGGCTGGAGTGCAATGGTGTGATCTTGGCTCATTGCAACCTCTGCCTCCCAGGTTCAAGTGATTCTTGTGCCTCAGCCTCCCAAATGGCTGGGATTACAGGCACACACCACCACACCTGGCTAAATTTTGTATTTTTAGTAGAGACAGGGTTTCGCCATGTTGGCCAGGTTGGTCTTGAACTCCTGACCTCAAGTGATCTGCCTGCTTTGGCATCCGAAAGTGCTGTGTTTACAGGCATGAGCCATGTACCAGGCCTCAAATAACATATATCACCTTCCAGTGGCAAAAGCATATGCATGCAAAGCTGTGAGGTGGCTGGAGAATGTAGACTCTAACTGGGCATCTAATTACTTAACTAATAGCAGTCATATCTTTTTTAAGCAGGGGAGGAGTAATATTGGAATATAGCAATTTCCAGGACAACACTGGTTTTCAAGGGATAGGGCGTTTGGTTGTCACCCTTAGGGTACAAGTTGTCACACTGATTCAGATGGGGTTGAAGGGTAATGGTGGCTAAACAAACATTTAGAGGGTAGAGATAGGGATGCTATTAACAAATGTCCAGCAATGAATGGGATAAGCCCTGAACCAAATAATTGTTCTGTCTAAAAGGCCAGTCGTGGATTAGTGAGAAATAGTAGGCTGTGGCATCTAATCCTAAGTCTGAATCCTTGCTCTTAGTTTTAACTTTATTCCGGTAGAGCATATTGAAATCAGCAGAGCTCCAAGAGACAGCTCTCAACACAACACAACTCTCAACACCTTACTCATTTCAGTCTTACCCCACGTGCTTCATTCAGAAGTTAGGTAGTTGCTACTTCTGTAATACTTCAAGGAGGCCTACCTCGTGCTGGATTCCCCTCACCAGTTACAACACACCTTCCTCAAAGCCTAAAGTGACATAATGGCTGCTTGGCTAGATGAAGAAAAGATCTTCTCTGATCTGTCAGAATTCCTAAAGGCATTTAGAGACCCATTAAAAGGCCCTTTGCTGATGGGCAACCTGGGGAAAGCCACAGTTGCTTTCCTCCCACTGTGGAGTCCACCGGAAGCTGAACCAGAGCCCGAAATAAACTTTTCAGATGATGTTAGTGCTTAGCAAAGGCAAACAGAGAAGGACTTCTGCACCACAGCGGGGCAGCGGCAGGGGGTACCAGAGGTAGGTCTCCTTGCTGGTCAGCCCCCAAATCTTCTTAATTCTGTAAAATATGCTGCTTGAAGAAAAGCCTTGTGTACAGCACTTAGCTTCATGCAGCCTCTGTGAATCACAGGTTACACGGAGCATTTCCCCACCCTTCTGGGAATGTGGAACCAACCCCTGTGTTGTTATTGTTGTTTTAACCATTCTCAGGATCCTATCTTGCTTTTAAATCTTAAAATCAGGCAGATGAAGAGCTTTATCCTCATCAAATTGAAAATCCTTTCATCAGCTATTTACTAATCACCGACGTACCCACGAAAGTGAGTACCCTCAAGGACGAGTCTAGATGTCTTAAATCCTTAAACCCTTTGGCTGTTACAAAACTCTTCAGGGAACCCTTTCTTGCTAAGAGTTAACTTATCAAGGTGTCACCCACAAATTTTCCACTTTCTGCTTTGTACTCACTGCCAAGTTCTCATTTCTTGAAGGAGCTAAATTAAAGCTCCAAAAAAGGTAAGCCACCTTTCAAACAAGCATCTCTTCCCTTCCTTACCCTAGTTGGCCTTTTAAGCTCACTTCTGAAAGTTCTCAGGGAAGTGGACATTTTGTCCAGAAGCCATAATATCATCTCAACCAGATTTCAAAATGGAGGGACAGCATCATGACAGCCCATGTGGCTTGGACAGATAATATTGTCCTTAGGGAATACACAGTTAGAGAGAGAGAGGTCAAAGCGAGAACTTCCAAGTAATGTCCTGAGCTTTGACTCAGCCACCTCCATAAATCAGACAACCCTAGAGTCCAGGCTGCCTCCAGGGATGTGTGAGCTGCAGGATAGTTAAACCTCTTCAGTTGTGCATGCATCCTCAGCCCACTCATAATCCTCATTCCTCACTAGTTTTCTATCATTGTGGAGGCTAGTCTGTATCATGTCCTCACTAACGGAGAAATCACAGTACTAAGCCCCCTTTAGGCTACCTAGTCATGACTGCATTTTAAGGGCCAACCCTTAGCACTTACCAGTTTAGTAACAGTCATATGAAGCATTATTTTTATTCACCAGATATAAATAGTTCTCTTGTCAGTAAACCCACACAATTTCTCTTATTAAAAATATTGCAGAATTTAAAACAGAAAACCAAATATCACATATTCTCACTTATAAGTGAGAACTTAACACTGGGTATGCGTGGACATAAAGATGGGAACCTTAGACACTGGGGAGGGAGGGAGTGGGGAGAAAAGGCTGAAAAACTTACTATTGGATATTGTGTTCACTATATGGGTGACAGGATCAACAGAAGCCCAAACTTCAGCATCACACAATATACCCTGTAACAAACCTGTACATGTACCCCTGAATCTAAAATAATTTTTTTAAACCTGCAGAATTCATGTAACTTCAGACATAACTACCACCCCACCTCTGCACAGATTGAATAAGATCAAATACTTGATCTTAATGTCATCCACCATTTTATCTGCTACCTCTGAGGGAGCTGTGACTGTTCCAGTTATAGAGATGACAAAAAAATACAATGAAATAAGGCAGTGTATTACACTGGCCTATGTGACTCACATAGAGCAGAAAGAAAGCATTTAACAACAACAAAAAAAGAAAGCAAAGCAGGTGTTCTGATCATTCTTTCTACTTTTCTGTTAAATCAAGGGTTCTCAGCTCTGTTTGGACATTAGAATCACCTGAGTGATTAGAATGTTACACATTAGAATCACCTGAGTGAGTGGCATGTGTTGAAAAATAATGATGCCTGGGCCCCACCTAGACCAATAAATAGAGTCTCCTAGAGATGGGGCTTAGAATATGAGTGTCTTTTAAAAGGACCCCAGTGAAATTCTATTTACAGGCTGAGTTGTAATTACATACATATGGTACTTGTCATGTTAGAATTGCTTCCTTCCCTCTTTTCCTCCCTGCCTTCCTTTCTCCCTTCAACAAACACTTACTGAGTAGCTGCTACAAGAGAATACTTACATTTTGGAAGTGGGAGACGTGTAGACAGATATGTGCACATGTGTTTCAGTAGCCAGGTACACATAATTTGGTACACACATAATTCACAACATGTTCGGTAGCAACATGGCAGAGGACAGGGGGAGCCCAAAGCACGCATGGCAGGTTCCACCTAAGAGAGTGGTGGGGGTTAGTTGGGCAACAATTCTCAGAGGTGATGCTTTAGCAATGGTGTTATTTCGTTTCCTCTTTATTTCAACCTCTTTCAGTATTGTGAGACCAACCAAAATAGGATGCACCCATTATCTTGGTTTGGGTTCTCCCTGAGAGCAGAGGCATATTAGCTTGCTAGGGCTACCATTAAAAAGTTACACAGAATATGCAGTTTAAACAACAGAAATCTATTGCCAGTTCTGGAGGCTGCAAGTTTGAGATCAAGGTGTTGGTAGGACTGGCTCCTTCTGAGGGCTGTGAAGGAAGGACCTGCCCCAGGCCTCTCTCCTTGGCTTGGAGATGGCCATCTTCTTGTTCATGTGGTGTTCTCCATGTTGGGATATGTCTGTATCCAAATTTCCCTTTTTTATGACACCAGTCATATTCGATTAGAGCCCACCCCAATGACCTCATGTGATCTAATTACATCTACAATTACACTATTTCCAGATAAGTTACATTCTGACTGGGGCTTGGGACTTCAACATATGAATTTGTGGTGGGGAAAGGGTGCAATTCAACCCATCACAAGAGGCTTTTCAAAAATCCTGAAGCAAGAAGGCTGAGAGTCTCCCACAGGATGAGCTTTAGATAGGACATGGACATGGGTAACATGCAAAGAACTGCCCACAGCTGTGCTGCAAGTGGGAGGACTGAGGCATCATCTAACACACTGTTAAGAAGGCAATTTCTTCAGAGATGCTTTATTTCCACACCATTTCCCTGACCTGGACTGTGCTTTCTTTAGCGTGCTGGCCCTCCAGGGGAATTGGAAAGACTGACAGGGTTAATGTGGGTCTCCATAATACTGCCAGATACATAGTTTAGCCAGCAGGTTAGTGATTGAAAACACCTTCAATGGGATTAAAACCCTTCAAGATATTTCAAATAGCAACTACCTGCTGTGACAGCGGTAGGGACAATATGTTATTAGAAACACCACCTTGCTGGCAAATGAGCAGATGAAGTCTTCCAAAACCCAATTAGCAAAGGCTAAAATTTTAAAAATAAAAAGTGGATGATGATTGAAAATATAGTCATGTATTGCGTAACAATTCTGAGAAATGCATTGTCAGGCGGTTTCATTATTTTGTGAACATCACAGAGTGTGTTTACACAAACCTAGATGGCATAGCCTGCTACACACCTGGGCTATATGCATATAGCCTGTTGCTGTTAGGCAACAAACCTGTGCAACATGTTACTGTACTGAATACTGTAGACAATTGTAACATGATAGTAAGTATTTGTGTATCTGCACATATCTACACATAGAAAAAGTATAGTATTATAATTTTATGGGATCACCATTATATGCAGTCTGTAGTTGACCAAAACTGAAATGTCATTATGTGACGCATGACTGTATGTGCTCAATAGAACCTCTTAGGTATAGATTATAGTGGATAATCTAAATTAATTCACCAAATATGGTTTGAGCATCTACTGTGTTCCAGGGATTATTCTAGGTGCACATCAGTGAAGAAACCAGAAAAAATCCTTGTCCTCTTAAAACTCAGGTTCTAGATGCAACTTGTTGCCCCTGCACATATTTATGGGTGTCATTTAAATAATATTAAAACCCATCAAAATCAATATTTCAGACAAGAAAGAGGATATAGCCAGTAAAGCATTTTAGAAGGAACTACTCAAAAATATTGTGTTGTTTTTTCAGTGGTAAGTCTATGAATGATTTTTCTTTCCTACTTGTCTAGATTTTTCACATTCTCTTTAATAGGCATATATTACTTTCATATTGAAAAAACTTTAAAGAAGAGTGAAATCCAAGAGGTTTCTTGTCTAGATAAGTTTTACAAAAAGTGCTCCTAGCAGGCATAAACTTTGAAATTAGACCGCCTCGGGTTTCAATTTCATCACTGCCCCCTTATTAGCTATGTGACATTGGGTACATCACATAACTTTTTAATTACATAAATTACAGTGTCATGATCTACAAAATGGGTGTAACATGCTAACCTCAACCTCCCAGAGTTGTTAAAAGATAAAATTCAACATAAATAAGCAGTCTTTAAACTGTGTTCCACCCATAGTAGGTGCTCAATATTTGCTAGATTGAATTGGGAAAGTCGCACTAAGATCAAGCCCAGCTCTCTCGTGCAATATAGTGAGAATATAAAATGGTACTACCACCTTGGAAAAGCAGTTTAGCAGTTTCCTGAAAAATTAAGCATACACCTAACGTATATTCCAGGCATTTCACTCCTAGAGATTTACCAAGAAGAATGAAAGCTTATGTCCATACAAAGATTTGCACACTAATAATCACAGCAGCTTTATATATGGGGCATGCTAAATGAAAGAAACTAGACATGAAATAGTATGTACTATATAATTCTATTTATTAAAAAGTAGAGAAAATGCCAGCTAATCTGTAGCATCAGAAAGCGATTCATTGGTCGCTTTGGGTTGGGGTAGGCGACGGGAAAGGGAAGGATGGAAGGGTTATGAAGCGTAAATTGGAAACTTGGGGTGATGAATTGGTTCACTATTTTGAATGAGGTGATGGTTTCTGGGTGTGCCAAAGCTTATGAAATTGCACACTTTACGCCGGAGGCAAAGGCTCATGCTTGTAATCCTAGCACTTTGGGAGGCCGAGGCAGGCAGATCACCTGAGGTCAGGAGTTACAGACCACCCTAGCCTGGCCAACATGGCGAAACCCAGTCTCTACTAAAAATACAAAAATTAGGCAGGGATGGTGGCGCGTGCCTGTAATTCCAGCTACTTGGGAGACTGAGGCAGGAGAATCGCTTGAACCTGGGAGGTGAAGGTTGCAGTGAGCTAAGATTGTGTCACTGCACTCCAGCCTGGGCAACAAAGTGAGACCCTGTCTCAGAAAAAAAAAAAAAAAAAAAGAAAAAAGAAAAAGAAATTGCACACTGTCTATATATGTAATTTATTATGTGTCAATTTTACCTCAATAAAAAATGTTTTAAAAAATCAATCTCAAGAGGAAGGCAAAATCTATCACCTTTCTTAATCAGTCTTAGACTTCCATAAAGGGAACAGTGAATTAGGTGACCAGTTGATGGTGAGAATCCAGATGAGATTTTCCTGTGAGCTGTGAGAGTGGATTCACAGCAGGGGGAAGAGATTTAAATTTCTCAGTGCAGCAAGTCTGAAGTTGTTAAATTTTTAAAGAATGGTATGGATTTCTGTCCAGAGCCAAAAGACAAAGCTATAAGACAGGGTGCAACATTTCTTGCCTGTCAAGAACTGATGTAGCAAGCACAGAAACATAAAATGCCTCATCAAAAAATTAATGCCCCCATATTCGGGAGGCTCTTGTATCTGGGTGACAAATTTCAGATGATAAGGAGAGATGCAAATGTAAACCATGTGTGTTGATTTTTTTTAACTTCTTAAAGATAAAGCAGTGATACTGATGTCACCCTTAAATATATGAGTCAATGTAGAATCTTTATTTTCTTTGTAGGTTAACAATGACAAATCACCAAACCAATTTCAGGGCCAAACTAAAGGACTAGATTAAATGGATTAATACCTCAAAACCCAGAATCAGAAAGAGAGAATTTGTGCTGGAGGATTAAAAGATGTCATTTTCGTTTCAGTCTTGATTGGCACCTGGGTATGAGCCCTAGCAGCCCTAAGATAGAAGCAACAATTTCAAGTTGTTTTGCTAAATGTTGTGAGGCATTTAAAGCAGAGATATTGCACATTTGTGGGATAGTTTACCATTGTTTAAAATTTCTTTCAAATTTTTTGTTTTAAAAATGACTGGAATGAAATAAATAGAGAAAAAATAATAGAGAAAAAATGATTTTTTCTCTATTATGTTATTAAAGGATATTGTTTTTCCAGGTCATTTTTGATTTGGTGTGGAATAATTGCTCATGCCCCAGAGTCATGCGGTAAGTTTTGTTACTGCCTGACTGGCTAAAGTGGGATGGGAGAAGCTAGAATCGTAGACCTGAGAGTTAAAAAGAACCTTGAAGAATATTCAATAAAATTATGGCAGCCAGAGATGGCTCACCAATCACAGAAACAAGGCTGTGTGTAGCCAAGCCCTGTAACGTTAGTTTAAAAGCTAAACCGTTATGCAATATTTAAAATGAGGGTAGGTCTTCAGAAAGGACTGTGAAGCTTGGGGGAACACAAAACTGAACAGAGAGGGGCTTGGATAATAAGACAATGGCTCTACCTTTCACAAATTTTACCTACATACATAAAACCCAAGAAAAAGAAGAGTAACATTGATTGAACACCTGCTGTTGGCTTTGCGCATAGAAGCCACCATAATTAAGTTAACATGTGTTCCCACAGAATATATGCTGTTGTATCCACAAACAACTCTAACAACAAGGTCCTCAAGTGGAGGAAATAAATGCTATAAGAAAAATACAAAGGACTCTCTATCTGGTGAGAGTATGACACTTCCCTAGCCTTAGATATATGGCTAGCATTTTAATATCCTGTCTCTGTTTCTCTTTTCCCCTTTTTCTAGGTATCCAGATTAGTTCCTTTACTCAAGCTGATCTGACTTCACGAAATGTTCAGTATGTCCATTCTAGTGAGGCTGAGAAACATTCAGATGCCTTCAGCTTTACACTGTCTGATGGAGTCAATGAGGTAGGTGAGGCACTGAACTCCATCCTTGAAAAGTATTGATTCCTCTCCATCTTCTTTGAATGGAGTAGGCAGAGTGACTGGTGAGAGAAGAGCTTCATTTTCCTCTGCTCTCAGTCAAGGGGTAGGGGCAGCCTCTGTAGCCACCTTGGCTGTTGCCCAAGAGGACTCACTCTGGGGCTCCTAATTATTGACTTGTGCAAGCAATGTGTGAAAGAGAAAAGTAGAGAGCACCTACCTTGGACTTGTTGGGTAGGTGCTAGGGAGAGGTGTCCCACCTGCACTTTCCTGCCATTCTAGGTGACTCAGACTTTCCATATCACTCTTCACCCTGTCGATGATTCGCTGCCCGTCATACAGAACTTAGGAATGCAGGTGCAGGAGGGCATGAGGAAGAACATCACAGAGTTTGAGCTTAAGGCGGTGGATGCTGACACAGAGGTAAGAGCACTTCTTCCCATGGGTTCTCTGGCTAAATGAGAGGCTGACCTGGTGGCAGCTATCATGTTGCAGCTGTGCATCCTGATGGTAGGGAGGAGCTGTAAGGTGAGTGCAAGCATCCTTGAAGGATTAAAACACAGAAGATACCAGGACCTTCTGGAAAAGAAAAACAAATGTATTTGAGATCAAATTGTTTTTAAACCCTTTCTGAAAACCTAAATACATCCATCCTCTCCCTTGAGTACATGTAACAATACTTTTAACATGCTGATTTTGTATTGATTTACAGAAAACCAGGTAGATGACATTTTACCCAATGTTATTATTTCCCATTAGCATGAACAGGGATTTTCTATACCTATATACCCTTTCTCCCTTTCACCTCCTTCATCCGGACTTCTCTGATGGCAACTAATTATTACAATTTGAGCCTCCTCAAAGACTAGGCTTTGTGCAGTAAAACAGGGCATGTGGAGACTAAGCTTTTATTCTCATGCTTCCAGATTAAAGCATCTCACATTCTGACATGACTTAGCTCACATAAACTCATACTGCCACACTTATTAATTAGTTCTATGTATCCCCTTCTCTGTGCCAGCACTCATTGATTGATTGATTCTTTCATCAAATATTAATTACCTATGAGGTTCTAGGCTCTGCTGTAGATGCCGAAGACAGGGCTATAACAAAACAGATAAATTTGCAGGCTTAGAGAGTCTACTATCTTTGTTTGGGGGAAAGACTTACTAGTAAAGAAAGAAGGAACATATTATATCAGATACAATAAGTGCTATGCAGAAAAATAAAGGGAGATGAGGGAGATAGAGATTGATAGATATGCTGCTTTAGAGTATCCAGAGAAGGCCTCTCTGAGGAGGTCATACTTTAGCAAAGACATTATTAAGCAAAAGGGCAAGCTATGCAGTTATCTGGGAGAATTCACCCTTCAGACAGGGGAGCCAGAAATACAAAGGCACTGTGATCAAGTGCACTTAGACTCTGGGAATAACTGTAGCAAAGGTGGCAAGAGGCCAAGAGGCTGGAACCCATTGAACAGGCAGGAGAAAAGAATGAGACCAGAGAGGAACCCTGGGACTAGGTCACAGAGGGCCATGCTGGCCCTGGTTAGGCCTTGGCATTTTGTTTTAAGTTGGTGGGAAACCCTTGGAAAGCCTTGGGAAGGATTTTATGCCTCTTTTTCTTTCCGCGGGTCACCAGAGAAGCAGTAATTAAAAATGAGAAGCTAGCTTCTGTTGTGATGCATATGAAATTCTGTATATAAGAGTTTTGGGTAGATGTAGGGGAAGGAAATGAACAGTTTAAAAAGGTCTATTTTCTTTCATCTTGGTAGAGGTTAAAAATTCAGGCTTTCCCCCATGACCTGAAGAGAAGAAATTTAAATGTTTTAATCTTACAACTGAAGGTACCAGAATATAAGCGCAATTGTAGCAAACAGTATGGTCATTCTCTTTAGCTCTATCTTTGGTGTCTATAAAGAAAATACAGTCCTTACTTTATCAATGTCTTTGGGTTCTACTACCCTTGATCAGCAATTGGGCATCACTCACTCTTTTGGTTTCTGTTATGAGCTTCCCTCCCCTCTGGTATTTTGCCTTCCGGACAGGCCGAGTCTGTCACATTCACCATCGTGCAGCCTCCACGCCATGGCACCATCGAGCGAACCAGCAATGGGCAGCATTTCCACCTCACCTCCACCTTCACCATGGAAGATATCTACCAGAACCGGGTCAGCTACAGCCATGACGGCAGTAACTCCCTCAAGGACCGGTTCACCTTCACTGTTTCTGATGGGACAAACCCCTTCTTTATCATTGAGGAAGGGGGAAAAGAGGTGAGGGGTGAGGACACTGGAGGAGGTAGCCTAGCACTGCATGGCAGACGCAGAACATGGAGTTTTACATCAAGCATACCATTGTTTGAGTTCTCGTTCTATCAGTAGCTAGTAGATTGACCTTGGGCAAATTACATTTCTAAGCCTCAGTTTTTCATCTGTAAAATGGACAGTAATTATCTGCTTCAAATATTTGGTTTAAGGATCCAAGGAGGTAATCCACATAAAGTGCTTAACACCATTGACAAATAGTGCTCAATAAATGGTGATAGTTCTTGTTGTTAGTATTACTGTTATTTCTTTTTTCTTTTTGCCCATCCTTTACTCCTTAATTTTTCTTTCATCTGGTTTTTGAATAATATTGTATATCTCTAGATTGTTTTTCTCTTTTTGGACTAGGTCCCCTCAGCCTAACCAGAGTTTCTCAGTCTTTGAGAAATAGCAGTGGATAAGAGTGTGGTTTTTGCATCCAAAATATATTGATTTTTTAAAATAATTTTTTATTTTTAATTTTTGTGGGTACATAGTAGGTATATATATTTATGGGGTACATGAGATGTTTTGATATGGGCATACAATGTTTAACACTCATATCATGGAAAATGGTGTATCCATCCCCTCAAACATTTATCCTTTGTGTTACAAACAATCCAGTTATTCTCTTTTAGTTATTTTAAAATGCACAATTAAATTATTTTTGACATTAGTCACCTGTCATGCTAGCAAAAACTATGCCTTATTCATTCATTCTAACTTTTTTTTCTTACCCATTAACCATCTCTGCCCCCTTACTACTCTTCCCAGCCTCTGGTAACCATTCTTCTCCTCTCTCTCTCCATGGGTTCAGTTGTTTTGATTTTTAGATCCCATATATAAGTGAGAATATGTGATGTTTGATTGTGCCTGGCTTATTTCACTTAAGGGAATGGCCTCCAGTTCTATACATGTTGTTGCAAATGACTGAATCTCATTCTTTTTTATGGCTGAATAGTACTCCATTGTGTATATGTACCACATTTTCTTTATCCATTAATCTGTTGATGGACACTTAGGTTGCTTCCAAATCTTGGCTATTGTGAACAGTGCTGCAACAAACATAGGAGTGCAGAGATCTCTCTGATATACTGATTTCCTTTCTTTTGGGAATATACCCAGCAGTGGGATTGTTGGATTGTATGGTAGCTCTATTTTTAGTTTTTTGAGGAACCTCCAAACTGTTCTCTATAGTGGTTGTGCTAATTTACATTCCCACCAACAGTGTATGAGGGTTCCCTTTTCTCCACATTCTCATTAGCATTTTTTATTACCTGTCTTTTAGATAAAAGCCATTTTAACTGGGGCGAGATGACATCTCATTGTAGTTTTGATTTGCATTTCTCTGATGATCAGTGATATTGAGCGTCTTTTCATATGTCTCTTTTCCATTTGTATATCTTCTTTTGACAAATGTCTATTCAAATCTTTTGCCCAATTTAAAATTAGATTATTAGATTTTTTCCTGTAGAGTTGTTTAAGTTCCTAATATATTCTGCTTATTAATCCCTTGTAGATGAGTAGATGGCAGATATTTTCACCCATTCCTTGGGTGGTCCCTTCACTGTGTTGATTGTTTTCTTTGCTGTGCAGAAGCCTTTTAACTTGATGTGATCCCATTTATCCATTTTCACTTTGGTTTCCTGTGCTTCTGGGATAACACTTAATAAATCTTTGCTCACACTGATGTCCTAGAGAGTTTTCTTAATGCTTTCTTGTAGTAGTTTCATAGTTTGAGGTCTTAGGTTTAATTCTTTAGTCGATTTTGATTTGATTTTTGTATGTGGTGAGAGAGAGGGGTCCAGGTTCATTCTTCTGCATGTGTATCCTAAAAGATACTGATTTATTTCCAGCCCTGTCATGTACAAACTGAATATACTTGTAAATCATTTAAACTTTCCAAGCCTCGTTTTCCCTATCTGTAAAGTGGAAGTGATACATATTCTCCCGATGTACATAAAGCACTAAGCCCAGTGCCTGGCACACAGGGAACATCAGATAAACTGAAGCTGTAAACATCATCACCATCATCATCATCATCATTTTAGAACCAGCTTGTGAAACCAGTAAAATGCTTTTCTCTTGAGGTTGTGCAACTGTCAAGCTTTACTTCCTAAAGGAATCGCTGTCTTCTAACATCCAGATATCCAGAAGAAATGTTGATTCCCCTTCCATTCCCTTGCCGCCATTTTTACTCATCCCTTCATTTGTTAGCCAGCTCTCCTGTAGTTCATAAACCTCGCCTGGGAAAAACTTCAATTCTGGTGAAAGGTGGGCCTGGGGGCACCCCTACATCTGTGTCTGACCTCGGGGAGGCAGTTTTAGTGAGCGGCATGTGTACACCTTTCTATACTTCCAGTATAACAAAAGGATCCACTTCTCAGGCCTGCACAGCTCCTTTTCTACTTTGATGATGAAGGATTATTTTCCTGGAAAAAAAGATCCTCTGTGTCCTTTAGAGACAAACAGTCTGTGAGAAGGTCATTCTCAGTTAGCTGGTATGTCGGTGGGATGGCTCTTGGGATTTTCCTGCCATTTCGGTGTCTGCACAGCATCACCACCTGGCAAGTCATCACTCTTGTTTTTTCTCTCCCAAACTGTAGCTGCTCCCCAGTTAGTTTGACTTTCAGAAGAGAAAAAAGATTTCAGGATATATCAGCAAGAGGGCTAATGCTCTTATAAACAAAATGTTACAACAGGTCTCTGGAGGGACGATGTCATTTAAAAAATGGAAATTATTTAGAAGGTGGCTTGTGGGAGATTGAAAAGCCAACGTCTCATTGCCCTGTGTCCCAACTTGCTGTATCCACCCAGGAACAGGGAGATGCTAGATCCAATTTATGATGTGTGTGTTGCATGCATGCATGTGTGTATCTGTGAGAATGGGATTATAAATGAAATTTCCTTTTCGCTATTACCACAAATGCTTTTATTTCTGATTTCTTCTGCCCCTCACCCTCATATAGAGAGCTCTCCCTTAAAACAGACAACAACAATGGGAAAAGGAAAAAAAAAGAAAATATCTTCCCATGAAAACCTCTTTCACATCTGGCATAATCCCACCTAGAAATTTCAACATTAACAATTTAATGATTATTTTTGTCAGCCTCTCATGAAAATTTTAACACAGTTTGTTGAAAGGAAAAGTACTGTTTTGTTTTTTTTTTTCATCCCAAGGCAGTATCGAACTCAACTAAAGAAGACATAGGTGTGTAAAAACCAACTTCCATAGCAGGTGAAATGACAGCAAGAATGCCACTTGTTGTTGTTGTTTTGTTTTTCCTTTTCTTCCTACATTGTTCTCACTCTATCATTCAGCTTTCTCCCTTAGGCCTTGTGCCAGGATGATAAGGGATGGGAACGGGCTCAGTTGCCCATCCCTCATCTCTGAAGTGTCAGCAGACTTCAGAGGTTACAGCTGTGTAGGCCCTGGACCTGACATACTTCAGGTACTTGTGAATGATGAGTTTTCTTTTCTGCCCTCCCCTTCAGATTATGACAGCAGCACCTCAGCCATTCCGAGTAGACATCCTCCCGGTAGATGATGGCACGCCTAGAATTGTCACCAACCTGGGACTCCAGTGGCTGGAATACATGGATGGCAAGGTAAGGCCTGCCCCTCTGTCATGTTCACACCACCCAACTTGGGCTACATCCTTCTTCACGACAATGACTTATGAATAGAAGTCCAGTTCAGCTCACCTGTTTATCCCTCCCTAAATAAACTGATTTTCCTGAGATTAGTGAGCTCCATGAGTTTGGTTAGGATAAACTTGTGTAGGATCGGTTACGATTGTGTATAGTTTAAGATGCTCTTTGAAAAGACCCCAAAATATAGTAGGTCAAGCTAGATAGAAGTTTATTTATTTTTTTCTCACATATAGGGTGGACGTAAGTGGGCAGTGCAGGGCTCTATATGAGCACTTAGAGATGTGGATTCCCTCCACCTTATTGTTCTGTCATCACTAAGTGGTTGCTATTGACTCCTGGCCAAACTTCTTCAGAAATTCGTCAATATACAGTTGGCCCTCAGTATCCACAGGTTCCACATCTGTGGATTCTAACAACTGTGGCTCAAAAATGTTTGAAGGAAAAATATAAGAAATAATACAAATTTTAAAAATATAGTACAACAACTGTTTATATAGCATTTGTGCCATGTGAGGTATTATAAGTAATCTTGACTTAAAGTATACAGGAGAAAGTGTATACGTTATATGCAAGTACTATGCCATTTTGTATAAAGGACTTGAGCATCCATGGATTTTGTAATCCTCAGAGAAGCCTAGAACCAATCCCCATAGATACTGAGGGACAACTGTACCAGCATATGGGAAGGAGGAAACAGAAAGAGAGGGGCAAGGAACTCCATATTAAGCAAGTGATACAGAAATTGAATACATCCCTTGCACTCATATTTGTTGGCAATAAATTGTTCATATGGCCCAAATGTTGCATGGGAGGCTGGGAAATAGCATCTCTAGCTGGGCAGGCAGAGGCTCAGCTAAAACATTGTTCACTAGAAGAAGGGGAGGGTGGATTTTGGAAAATATCGAGTATCTACCATAAATGAGAAAGAAGCAGGGCATTTTTGTAGGTAAGTGTGCACAGATGAATTGTACTTTAGGCATTACTTTCTCTTTCTCCTAATTTCAAAATTGGTCATTTTAAGATCTATGCCATAGTTTTCACCTAGTAATCATGTCAAGCACTAAATCCACATCCCCACCCAAACATAGTTCTTCAGTTGAGAACTGGTTTCTTGCATTTGTGGGTGGTATTCTTTCTAGGATGTGGCTTGTTTACCATCTCCATGGAGCTGATTAGTTCATTGTATGTGTAGCTGTTGCACTATAGCTTCTAATTGAACTGGTTGGGTTTTAAAAAAAACAAACAAACATGAATTAAAGTTAGTGCCAATTTCCCCTGTGCCCTATTTGATCTTTTTTCCCCACCTTATTCAGAGCAATTCCATTCTCTTCTCAATACTCTCCAATTGGGTTTCTACCCCCTACTCCTACTCTATTGCAGTAACTGTTATTAAAGTCACCAATGACCTCTATTTTGCCAAATCCAGAGGCCAATTATCTGTCTTTACCTTACTAGACCTAAAAAAATCTTCAATGCTCTTGACCACCCTCTTTCTTTGCTCAAATCTTGGCTCTCACTAAATACTTCAATGAATGAATGAATGAAAGTTCAGCCAGTGTATTTGGGCAATATCAGGGTACAGTGTGTTTCTGTTACTCTATTTCAAGTATCATAATTGACTCCTAGAAAGTGGCCACCTTCCCTGTACTGAATTATTCTTTCAAAGTTCCACCTTTCTTTCAAGGCCCAACTCAAATCCCACTGCCTCCAATCCATCCTCCTTCAACTCCAGATGAAATTAATCTTTTTCTCTCTCTCTCTTTCTCTAAAAAAGTGTGCAGCCCTCTTTTTATGTCTTCCATTACAGCTCTTGCCACATTGACCTTGTGCATGAGCCTTTCTTTCCCTATTAAGTATGAATACCTCAAGGGCAGAAGCTGGAATGGTTTTCATCCTCATAGCCTCTCCAATCCTGACAGAGCTTTCCATGCAGTAAATACACTCAGTAAATCATTGTTGAACTGAATTAAATCTGAGTCAGAGGGTCTTGTTCCTGCTTTATTCCCACCTCAGGAATTAAATTAAATGGGTTTCTATTCTAGGCAACCAACCTGATCACCAAGAAGGAACTGCTGACCATGGACCCAGACACCGAGGACGCGCAGCTTGTCTATGAGATAACGACGGGCCCTAAGCATGGCTTTGTGGAGAACAAGTTGCAGCCTGGCAGAGCTGCTGCCACTTTCACCCAGGGTGGGGACTCTCTGGGGACTTAGAAATGGGAGAAATCTATGCTAATGTCACACTGCCTATCTCCCAGATTCTTCTCACAGCCACTTCCAGCTACTTATGCCCAAGTAACCACTTTGCAGAGATCTTCTAGTGCTTAACCATCCAACTTAAGAATTTTATTTCTCCTGATTTTTTTCCCTGTGATGACGAATTATGGCAAAGAAAAATTCACCTTTACCGTGCTTCCTCAACTCCTAAATTGCTCTAAGTGTTGGCCAGGTTTTCTGGAAAAGAATGCATGATACTGCTTGGTTTTCTTTAAAAACAATAACAACAAGAAAGCAAAAAATAACAAGCAGACATTATGAAAGATCTGTGATCCTGTGTGATTTATTTTTTGTTCTCTAAGGATTATAGACTTTAAGTCTTCAGCCTAGAAATTAAAATCAACATGTATAGGTTGCTCAACAGAAATATTTTCTCTGTTTTGAATCACCTCAAGCAGGCCATGTTAAGCTTGTCAGGCTCCTCTAGACTTTTTTCAGGATTGACTTGACTGGGAGCAGTCATTGCAAAACTGCATCTCAAAATTCATGCTCCATGAATTTTCTTTTTACTCTCTGTCCTCAATTGTATGTTATCTCCTCACACCTTTTTAGCTGTGCTTTGTGTATGGGAAGTTTTAACCCAACCCCAGCTATTCTTATTAGCACATACCTTCCAAAGAACCTTTATTAGAAGGAATTAGGTCTGAGTATGAGGCTATAAACACAGAGGATGGAGTCAAAGACTTTCCTCTGTCAACTCTAGGATTTGCCATCAACATTCACAGACATTTATTGAAGTGCTTTTTATCAGGACCCTGGGATTCTCATTTTATAACAGCATAAGAGATATTTACAATATCTCTGTACTTAAAGACAGATCTTTTTTTTCACAGAGCTTCAGGATTTTATTTTAAAATCTGACAGAAACATTTATTTTAACAACTACTATACTTTTGGTGCTTGGGAAAATAAGTTTTGTCTGTAATACATTAGAAGAATAAACTAGGTATGTTGGTGTGGTAATTTATGAAGCTGTCGTTACATCCCTGGGTTAATTCACAGTGAGTCTTTTTTCTCACAGAGGATGTGAACTTGGGGTTGATTCGTTATGTGTTGCACAAGGAGAAGATCCGTGAGATGATGGATAGTTTTCAGTTTCTGGTGAAAGACAGTAAACCCAATGTGGTCAGCGACAATGTCTTCCATATCCAGTGGTCCCTCATCAGCTTTAAATATACCAGGTACAAGTTTTACTGTGCTTTCCTTCTTGAGAAATCAATCAGGCAAGCAGAGGGAGTCAGGATGAAGGATGCTGGGGGGCAGCTCTAGTCACCTCTTGATGGCGGTGATGGTGATGATGGCAGTGATAAAAGTAATAATTTCACCAAATATTTATTGAGTACTGTATGTATTAGGTGCTGCACTAGGACTTGACATGCATCATCTTATATAATACTTGGAATTCTCAGATGAATTCCATTCCTGTCCCCACAGTGGCAAAGTAATAGAGACAGAAACTTGTTTATGTAACTTGTCCACAGTCACATAGCTAATAAGAAGTAAGACCAGGATGTAAGCCCAGTGATCTTAACGATGTGCTCTACTGCTGCTCAGACAAATGTTTTTGCTTCTGTCTCTTCAAGTTTTAGAAGAGAGTCTAGTAGAACTGATAGGAAAAATAAAAATAGGCATTCAAGTTTGGAAAATAATCACTGGCCCACACTATCAATATCTTCACCTTCCATCTGTATTCTCCTTGTTCCCAACCCTGTTTTCTCCCCTGGCTTCTTTGGGTTTGGTAGGAATGTATATCTGTAGGGCTAAATGCATGGCTTAATGTGGACAGTGCTTTAAGATGCTTTTCTAATCTGTTGGAGAGTTAGAAAGGCAAACAGAGAGATACTGATTGTTAAAGGTAGTGTGCAAGCATGGTGCTGATTTTATAGGTTAGATTATAACTAGGATTATAATTTATGTGGGGGAAATATTCTTTAAGTCTACATTTCAGAGACTCACTATCCAAGAAATCAACTTCATGAAAATTCAGATAAAAATTGGAACTTGGGGGAAAAAAGGAAGACTTAAAACCTTGATTTCATGTGCCCCAAATTCAGGCTATTCTACTCTTACACACATTTGGAGAATTAGAGGAAAATTAGAATCAACTTTTACATATGTAATGTTTTGCTGTTATTTACCTCTCAATTGTATCACCTTCAAAATTCAATAAATTCAATAAAATTCATCCCTTTTTCTGGACAACCCTCTAACATTTAATGGACTAAGTGGTATAGACGGTCCCAAAGCTGGCAATGAGGACTGAGCTCTCAGAGGCACTTTCCCTGCTGTCCTCACAGCAACAAGACATGCACCCAGGTCTAGGGGCCATCCTCAGTGGTGAAAAACAAAGCCCAGCTCATGCCCTACTTTCTGTGGCCTTTCCAAACCTAGATACTTATTATGAATCAATAGCATATGAATAGTTGGCCTTCTACTTTACAAATGCAATAGAGATTCTGAGCAGCAAGCTAAATTAATCATGTCCTTCCCCCATTGTCATAAAGTTCTATTTGTCTAAACATCTCTGTTATGTAGGCTTACCTCACATTTTCTTACCTCTGCTTCTGCTCTGACTCCATCACACAGTTCCTGGAGATCTGGTCCAGTCAGTTCCCATCTAAGTCATTGATTGCCTTCAGAGCAGCTTTCTTCCCTAAGAACCCACTGACCTATTGTGATTACTCAACCCCAGGAGGGAGAGATTGTTTTTCCTTTCTCTGTGCCCTGAAATCTGCAGTTCATCGCTCCTATGTGCTGTCCATCTCCCAAAATGACTCTTAGCTTGCTTGCAAAGCAGGGAAGACGACATTCTGCATCCACAGCTTCCCTGTTTGTTTCGTGCTCTGATTGTTCAGGTGAACTCATTCCCTCAATTTACAGCCTGGATTCTTAGAGGAACCAAACTTCCTCTTCTCTGACTACCTAATGCCAAGAACCAAATGGAAGAGACAGGCATTAAACAAGTTGTTTTGTCATAACCATGGGGCATAGTTTAAGAGATGCCTTTTTGCGTGCTTCCAGCTACAATGTCAGTGAGAAGGCAGGGTCTGTCAGTGTCACGGTGCAGAGGACTGGGAACCTGAACCAATATGCCATCGTCCTGTGTCGCACCGAGCAAGGCACCGCCAGCTCCAGCTCCAGGGTCAGCTCCCAACCTGGGCAACAGGACTATGTAGAGTATGCTGGCCAGGTAGGTGGGGTGGTGGGGTTGGGGGAGGCTCCAGCAAGGGCTGTGACATGGCTGCAAGCAATTGTGGCACTTTCCTACTTCTTACCCAACTTTGCTTTTCACTGGTGTCCTTCTTCAAGTATTAAATAGTTTTCCTATGTTCCCCTCCCATAGTACTTTGTTCTTCACAGTCTCTCTAACCTCCATTGAAGTTTTAACTGCCAAAGGGGAAGTTGTTGTCTAGCTTCTCAGTCTTTGCATTTTGCTTCACGACAAAAAGAAGTCTCCAAGCATCATGTTCTATATTCAGCTTTGGTATCCCAACCCTTCTTCTCCTCTCACCTTCTTTACCTAAAGGGAGAGAAGAGAGTGTGTAAGGAGACTGGTTGGGAATCCCTTGGGGTAGGCTGGCTGAGATGATGGGAGCTTGGGCTTCGATTATGAAGTGAAGTTAGAGAGAAGCGGATGGATTTGACAGATGAGTGAGAATTGATAGGATTTGGCAGTGGATTGATTAGACAGTGGGGCCAAAGGGAAAGATGGATGATGATGCCTCTTGCTAGGAAGGGACATATAAGAGGAGCCGGTTGGGCAAGGTTTGGTGCTCGTGACTTTGCTTTGGCTATGTTAGGTATAAATTGTCTTAGAAAGAGCAGGTTGACCACTGTATAGATGGGCAGGCAGTGCAGAGAGGAGTCTGGTGTCCAGAGAGAAATTTGCAAGTCATCTACATACCAGTGGTAATTAAAGGTGGCAATGAGAAAGAAAAAGGAGAGAGTGAAAGTGGAAGAGAAAGGAGACTTAAATAGTCAACTTAAATAGTCAACAAATACAGGGCCCCATGTATTTGTCATCTTTTATGGAGGGCACAATGTCTGACACTTAATTTTTTTTTCAAAGCAACTTTATTGTTATTATGGCAGCACAGATCTCTGTAAAGAGAAGTGGGATCTGTTCTTTAATTGAGGCGTTTCAGCTGGACTAAGCTAATGTCTCTAATGTCAAATGTTAAGTGAGGAATTAGGAAAGAACAGATAAGCTAATGTCTTTCAGCTAAATGATAAGACAGAGGATATTCTTGTGTTTTTCAGGGAAAGACAGAAGACTATCAGTGTATTCTAGATCTTACATAAAGATCTGTTGAGTGTTTCATTTCACTGGGAGTGTTTTAAAATATGAAGCTTAATAAAAGTGTTATTAGTTGATTAGATATATACTAATAATTTTCTGTTTGAGTAAAATTTTTGCAGATTTGTGTGTCCCCAGACATTTATGTCTGTTTTTTGTACATATTTCAGTTATCTCCATTTACACAAAGTATAGTCCAGGCTCATTTCCTGCAGTTTCAGTTTTGGGCAAGTCCATAGTCGTGGTTTCATTTGAAGATTTTTAATTTCTTTCTTTTTAAAAAAAAAAAAACCAAGTAAAACCAGAATAAGTCCCTATAAGTTCACAATTGTGTACATATAAAATAATTTCTCTGTTTTGTACTGGGCTAAATTCATTCACATTTTAATGGCAAAGGGTGTAGTCAGAATATCAAGTTAAAATTAGTCTACCTTGTTTATAATGTAATTTTCTATGAATTTAAATTCCATTATTCAGTACACTGGAATTCTATGTCAAATTTAATTGTGTAAGTAATATGGTGATACTAATGATAATATCTTATGTTTGTTTGGTACTTTAAAATACACTTAACACCTTCATATACAAGACCTCCTTTAGTCCCCCCAAGAAGTGTATGAGGTAGGAATATTATGACTTTTCCTTAGTTGATAAGGAATCTGATGTTTGTAAAGCTTGGAAGTAACAGAACCAGACCTGAGAACAGAACTTCATACTCCAAGGCCAGAGTTCTTCCAGAAAGGGAACTGAGTCATCAAATGATGACTGTTGCTGCCCCAAGTGAGTTAATAAGACAGGCTATAAAGAGTTACTACATGTTTTTCTCCAGTCACCAATGGTAGGAGAGATTTTGCTCCTTCATGTCCTTATACAATAAAGCAGCCCTCCTGTACAGGTTAAGAATGGGAAGAGGTGGCTGGGTGTTCCAGGTGATGCAGCAGGGAACCAGGGCTGGGAGAACCAGCTATTTCAGTCAGTGCTCTGCCCACTGGACTTGGATGCTCTTTTCCTATGATGCCCTGGGGAATCAGAGCAGGGGAAGCTGAGGCACAGCTTAACTTCTTGTTGGTTCCTTTGTGACAGGTCCAGTTTGATGAGCGAGAGGACACCAAGTCCTGCACCATTGTCATCAACGATGATGACGTGTTTGAAAATGTTGAGAGTTTCACTGTGGAGCTCAGCATGCCAGCTTATGCCCTGTTAGGGGAATTCACCCAGGCGAAGGTCATTATCAACGATACCGAGGATGAACCCACATTAGAGTTTGACAAGAAGATCTACCGGGTTAACGAGAGCGCTGGTTTTCTGTTTGCACCTATTGAAAGAAAAGGTCTGTTGGTTCCACAGGTGACAAAGAGCTATAATAATTGCTAACATTTATTGAGTTCCTATTATGTGCTAAGCGCTCATCTCATGCATTATCTTAACTCACATGTGTACTTTCCACTTATTAACTCATTTGGTTCCCACAACAACCCTGATGATGATTCTATCCATAGTGACTACCATCAGAAAGCCTCTTTTCTTAGTTCAAGTTGTTAGAGCTCCCATTTACTCTTAAATTGGACTAGAAGACTGGTTATATTTAGCCTTCTAAATTATTCATGAATCAGTATTCTTAATCAATCACCCAATCCATAAAATATTTAGTAACCTTGGTCAAGGAGGGAAGTTACAGTTCATAAGGACTGGCTTTCCATCTTATTCTTGGAAGACAGAAATATGCTGAAAATTTCCCTATGTGACAGTCATATGTAGAGCTCAGATGAGAAATAAACTATGTGTAAGAAATAAAGGGCAATTCTTTTTTTGTTTTGTTTTTGACTGATACATAGTAATTGTGCATGTTGATAAAAGGGCAATTCTTGAGGAGTTGGAAATAAAAATAAACATCATATGGAATTTTGATTGTGCAAGATTGAGACTTTAAAACACATGGAAATTGAACCCCCATTCAAAGGCACAACAAGACTGTAAATGATGATTTTGGGTTTCTTTCTTGAATCTGCTGACTGGGTATTAGTGTAACAAATACTGTAGATAGCAAAAACCCTTGGTAATGCCACTTGGAAAACAAGCAAGCCTCATTGATTGCTCTGGGCCACCAAGCCAGGCCCAGAACAGGCTGTCACCAAGGGAAGTGGCAGCCCTAATAAGTAAAGTCATTTGTATACAGTGGCAGATTTTATTTTGTTTTGTCTTTCTCTTTTTAAATAAGCCTGTTTCTCTCTGGGAATTAAAGTATAGAAGTTTATTCAGAAAGGCAGTGAACTGTGTTTATAGCACTACCTTCAGGACACAATTACTTTCCTACTTAAAGTACCAAATATGTGTCATATCTTTCCACCTGCTGTGGTCTTAGATGGTGGGCAATGAGTCTTGCAAATTAACAGAGCACAAAATTCACAGAATAGGAAATCCATTTTGAGTTGTTTGATGAAGTATCTGGGGTATATTAAATCCTCAAGTGGTTTATACCACAGGCTCAAAAGAAACTGCAATTCAGGAAGGTTTTATGTCAGAGTTTGAACAGAAATAGTGATGGACTGTTTGGGAGGGACCAAGCTCATTAACTTACCAGAGGTTTTAAAATGTGAGAAACACTCATTCAAATGCTTTGGTTTTTTGCCATTTGTATTTCAGGAGATGCAAGCAGCATTGTATCTGCAATTTGCTACACAGTCCCTAAGTCAGCTATGGGAAGTAGCCTCTATGCTCTAGAATCAGGCTCTGATTTTAAATCTAGAGGGATGTCTGCCGCGAGTCGTGTGATATTCAGGCCTGGTGTGACCATGTCCACCTGTGATGTCATGCTTATTGATGACAGCGAGTATGAAGAGGAAGAAGAGTTTGAGATTGCCTTGGCAGATGCCTCTGACAATGCCCGCATTGGAAGGGTGGCGACAGCCAAGGTGCTCATTAGTGGTCCCAACGATGCCTCGACTGTGTCCCTTGGCAACACGGCTTTCACTGTCAGTGAGGACGCAGGTAATGGAGAGTGTCTCTGAGTTTCCTTCACCTGTCTCCTGATTCCTTTCTTGAGCAGTTTTCTCCTTAGGTTTCAGAATATCCGGGAGACATTGAGAATGCCATTCCTCAGGGATACCACTGTTGGTCTAAGGCATTATATAATGCTTGGCCAAGACCAAGCATGGAATTCATTATAGAGAGTTCCATCCACTTTTCTTACTCTGATTTGTTTTAATAAATTTTTGTGGGTACATAGTAAGTGTATATATTTATGGATTATATGATATATTTTGATACAGGCATGTAATATATAATAATCACATCAGGATAAATGGGGTGTTCATCACCTCACCTCAAGCATTTATCCTTTGTGTTATGTACAATCCAATTATACTCTTTTAGTTATTTTAAAATGTGCAATTAAATTATTTTGACTATAGTCACCCTGTTGTGCCAGGGAATACTAGGTCTTCTTTCTAACTATTTTGTGTACCCATTAACCACGACCACCCCCCCCCACCACCATTTCCCACCCCCACTACTCTTCCCATCCTCTGGTAACCATCCTTCTACAACATGGATGGAAGTGGAGGTCCTTATGCTAAGTGAAATAAGCCAGGCACAGAAAAACAAACTTCACATGTTCTCACTTATTTGTGGGAGCTAAAGGTTAAAATCATTGAGGTCATGGAGATAGAGTGTAGAAGGCTTACTCTGGTTCTTGATGGCAGGCAGGGCTGTGGCATAGAGCCTAGAGCTTCATGGGCTGACCTCTGTGGTCCAGAGGGAGGACCTGGCACTGAGCATCTGGGCTTGTGAAAGGGGGGAATGTGATATATTGAGGATGGAAGTGAAGTATTTAGTGTACTGCTAGCTCCTGAACACTCTCCAAAGTTTCAGTGTCTTCATACAGTGAAACCTTCTCATTCATGTAAGAGCCCAAAGCAATCAGTGGGCAGGTCACTTTCACATGGTATTTCAGAGACTCAGGCTCCTTTCCCACTTGTGGCTCCACAAAGGTCTTGAAGTCTTCTGTATGCTGCAGGCAGATGTACTGCTGGCAGAGGGGCAACAGCTGTGCTGAGTGTCTCCTGATCTGGGCCAGATCAAGGCCTTTCACTTCTATGAAGGGATTTGGAGGAGCACTGGGAACAGGTATTTTTGAGCACTTACCGAATGCCGGGCACCATACCGTGTATGTTCCATGCATTCTCACTTAATGTTCTATGGAAGAGAGAACATTATATAAAAGAGCAAATGGAGGCCTGGAGAGGTTAAGTCAGTCATCAACGATTAAGCAGCTAATAAAATGGCAAGGCTAGATTCAAACCCAGACCTTTCTACTATAGCATGTTTCTTTTCCCATACATCAAATGCCCAGCCATAACTACATTGCATCTCACAGCATGTTGGCTAGAAAATGTGGTGATTGAAAATTGTAGGGTTTTCATGAAGCTTTTCTCTGCCCTTGATTGTGAAAATAGCTAAATATCCTTAGGACACTACAAAGCATGATGTCACAGTGGACAGGAAGATGAGTTTCATTCCTAAGATGAGTAATAAGCACATGCGGTTTAAGTCATGACATGTGCTTGGGTAAAACAGAGAAATCAACCCAGTTAGGAACATTTCATTAGAAACATTCAGCTTCAGGCTCCATAGAGTCCCCTAGCTGGGTCCTCCTTAATTGACTATTTTCTGACACATCCCTGAGGCCCCAGGCTCTAAGTTTCTTCTCCCTAAATAGGCTTGAGATGTTTTGCAATAGACCCTTCTCTCCTTAAGTGCATTGTTCTCCTGTGAGCAGTCTCCCTTGTGAAGCCACAACAGCCTTCTTCCCTAAGGGCTCTCTCCAGCACCATCTCCATGAAGCCGTTCTCTAGGTCTCCTCTTGATCCTAGTGTCAGTGGAAAGCCAGGTGATGACACCTCTAGGCCTTCACCTCAGATGGGCCAAAGGAGCATCACTGAAGCTGGATTAGAAAAGCTGACAGGGCTAAAAGCTGCCACTATTGCAGTGAGGGAGAACATCATTCTGAAAACCTCGCTGATTTTCTGGCTCAAAGTTGACCATTAAAATCTCTATGAATCTTAATTCAGGCACAGTAAAGATTCCAGTTATCCGCCATGGTACTGACCTCTCTACTTTCACATCTGTCTGGTGTGCAACGCGGCCCTCAGACCCAGCTTCTGCCACACCAGGAGTTGACTACGTTCCCAGCTCTCGGAAGGTGGAATTTGGGCCTGGTGTCATTGAACAGGTGCGTTTACAGCAGTCGAGACTCCACAAAGTTGACAGGTCGGTTTGTGAATGTTGTCTTTAGTTTACTTCCCAAGCTCTCTAAACTCCCCTGGCAATATTCCTATCTTTCCTTTCTTTAAAAACACACATACATAAACAAGAGAGTAAACTTGTTAGGAGGGGATCTTCTAAAAACTCTCCTAGTGACATTTTTAGCATCAAATATCCAGCCTTACAGATTCAGGATATAAACTATACTCATTTGATATAAACATCTAAAAACAAACTCCGAGTGGCATGTAATAAAGAGATCATCATGTTATGGATTAGAAAATCTTACTTTAAAACCACCAAAGACAGGCAAGTTGCGACCTTTGCCCTAGTCAAGGTAAATGGGTGTTAGATGGTGGGTCCTCTGTCAAGTTTGCTTTGGTTTCTCTTCTAGTATTGCACCTTGACTATCTTGGATGACACTCAGTATCCGGTAATTGAAGGACTGGAGACATTTGTGGTTTTCCTCAGCTCAGCACAAGGAGCCGAACTGACCAAACCCTTCCAGGCAGTCATTGCAATTAATGACACATTCCAAGATGGTAAGAGATTGGGGATGCCAGCTGGTAGTTCCAAATATATTTCTATTTTTTCTTTAACGTCCACATATGTGACATTGGAACTCATTCACATGTTCATTCAAGAAATATGTGTGTGTAGATGTGTATACGTGAGCATTTGCACTTTTACATAGCAGAGTATGTAGATGTGAGAGAGAACCATTGATGTCCCCGGTACTCTGCCAGACACAAAGAGATGTATAAGCCTTGGGCCCTGTCCTCAAGAAGCTCAATGTCTCCCTGTGGAATCAGACCCTTAAAGAGAGAAATTGGAATAAATCATGATAAATGACCTAATAGTACGTACATTCAGCACTATGGGAGCAGAGGGAACTGAACAGGAACTACAAGTGGGGGAAATTATAGATTTCACCAAGGAGATTATATTTAAGCAGAGTCTTCAGGTGTGATAGGAGTCTATCTAATGCATAATAAAGGAAAACCTATTTCAAGTGGAGACATATAGTAAATACAATGTATAATGTGTTGAAAGATCCACATTTGGGGAACAGACCCTTACTTTTGCTTTGAGCATGGGAGGTGGTGAATAGAAGAATGGAATGGAAAGACAGATTGGAGTCAAGTTCTGAGAGGCATTGTGATCCAGCCTAAGGACTCTATAAGCAAAGGGTAGCAGTGGATGCTTATAAGCAGAGGAGTGATGTACTTTTTTATTTTAGAAAGCGAATATTGGCAGTATTGTAGGTGATGTGCAGGGATGAATAGAGGCAGGTATATGAAGAAAATATCAGTCACTGCTGAAGATGTAACCTAAGTAGCATGAGGAAAAACAGGAAAGGATGGTTATTTCTCAGAAGAATTGACGAAATTAGAATTGTCAGAACTTCAGAATCCACTGTTTGGATACTAGGGTTTGGTGGAGATGATCAAGTGAAACCTTCCACCTAAAGCAGCAGGACCCTCATTAGCATTCCCAGAGATTGGCCATAGAGCCCATGATTAAACTCCTAGCAGCTGAGAAGTCCTCAAAAAAGGAACAAGAAGCCAAGTCGGAAAATCTTTGATGTTTTTATTTATTCTTAAATCATTTATTTCATGTATATAGTAGTAAACAATTCAAATGGCAAAAAGCGTATACTATGAAAATTAAATCTTCTTTCTACCCCTATCTCCCAGTCTCCCAGTTCTCCTCACTGGAGACAACCATTTTAACCAGTTTTTTGTGTGTTTATCCTTCAGGAGAAAAAAAAAAAACTCTCTCTCTCTCTCTCTCTATATATATATATGTATATAAAATTATGTGTGTGTGTATCACACACACACACAACAAACACACACATACTTGCATGCATCCAAAATGATAGTAATTTGTTTTAGAGCCAGGTTTATGAAGGTGCAACTTGCATAAATGAAAGTCCATCGTCCTTAGTGTACAGTTCTATGAGTTTTGACAAATGTATACAGTGATATGCCCACTACCACAATCAAGATGTTGAACAGTTCCAACACTCTACAAAATTATCTCATGTGCCTTTGTCATCTGTGTCTCCTTAGTCACCAGCCCTGACAACCACTAATCTGTTTTCTGGCCCTAAAGTTGTGCCTTTTCCAAAATTTCATAAAAATGGAATCATGTAATATCTATGATTTTGAATCTGGTTTCTTTCACTAGAAAATGCATTTGAGACTCATTCATGTTATTGCATATGTGAGTAGTTCATTCCATTTATTGAGAGTAGCTTTTCATTGTATGGATATACCACCATTTGTTTACTCACCTATTGAATGACATTTGGGTTGTTCAAGGTTTTGGTGTTTAAATTGCATTGTTTTCCTACTTGTATTGCATTGTTGTAGATTCTGGACAGAGATTTATATTTTGCAAATATTTTATCCAAGTCTGTTTTTTGTCTTTTTGTTCTATAAACAAACATCCTAAGAGTAATCATTTTTCATTTTGAAGCAGCCTCATTTATCATTTTTCTATTATGGATCATATTTTTAGTGTTGTATCTAAGAAATCTTTGCCTAACCCAAGGTAACAAAGATGTTCTCCTATTTTCCTACAGAAGTTTTATAGCCTTAAGTTTTACATTTAGGTTTGTGATTCACAAAACGGTAACTTTTACACCATGAACAAGATTATGACACTTATATTATCTCATGTTGCATGTTACTTCAAAGTTTACAAAGCAATCCATTAAGCCTTATCTCACTTGCTCATAACCCCATGCTCTTTCTTCTGTTTCTATTTAGTGGATAAGGAAACTGAGAATCAGAGGAAATAGGTCACCCAATGTCTAGTATCTAGAGGAACCAGCATGCATTCTAGGACTTTTGACCCCAAGTTCATCCTCCTTGCATTATATACTACATGGTTTTAATTGGTGTAGAAGTAGAATCAGTGGCAATTTTATTTCTTAGTAAAGAAGAAGATAAAACAGAAAGAAGAAAATTCAGCTATACTTTTTATTCTTGAAATTGTTTCTTATTCTTTTGCATGAAATGACCATTAATTTCCCTCTGATGAAGTGGAAAGTGAATACAAAGTTGAAGTCCTGAAATATAATCCTAGCCCCACCACTTCCTAGGTCTTTGGCCTTAGGCCAGAAGCTTAAGGTTACTAAGCCTCATTTTGCTCATCTATAAATAATGAAAATAACTACCTTACAAGATTGTTGTGAGGATTAAATTAGATAAAATATGTGAAAATGCCTGCTGTAATACCTGGCACACAGTAAATTTTATTACATGTTGATTTCTTTTCTTCCTGACACACCTGGCATTTATCACTCTTACCAACAAGACTCCAGTAACATATAGAGTCCTCACTGATCAACACACAAAATTATATTTAAATATTTTTCTGTATTTTATTGATGAGCATTGGGTTTGTCAACTTAGGAAACTGATATGTTAAGCAAAAATTTTCTTTCAGAAAAGCTACAGCTTTTCTTTTTCTTTCAGAGAAGCTACAGCAATATGTGTTTAATCAATAACTTATCCTAGAGAAAGAAATCCCAAAACCTATTTCAGTAACTCAGCATAGCATTCAGTACTTACTTCTTCTGGTTATCTTTCTTCCTAGTAATAACGAACTTTTGTTGAGTCCATTCAGTGTGAACATTCTAGGGTAGAAAGATCTTACATATTATCCCTAATCCTTGCAACAGACCTTTAACTTGTGAAATCAAGTTTGAATAATTTGAGTAGGATTACACAGAGAGAAAGTGATGAAGCTGGAATTAAAATCCAAGTCTGCTCTATCCAAGTCCAGTCTTCTGGTTTCATATCCTACTACGCTGACTCTTCACATTTCAGTTTCAGCTGGCCACTGCCCTCTGTATAACAATGCTAACCGTCACTCAAGAGTCTTACAAAGTCAACTCTCAGCCTTCTGCAGTGATCTTAGCTCCTTTCATTCTTTTCCCACTAGGCTGATTTCAGGATCTTAAATCATCTAAGCAGCTCATCTTATAACATTTACCTGTTCTCACCTACCTTTGCTGTGCTGGTACTTGGAGTTAGACTCGGGCTTGGGCATGAGTAATGCTGACTGGGTAGCATTAGAAAGTCCTGTAGCTGCTACAGTATCACCCTCCTGTGTGTGCATCTGTGGCAAACATACTCATTAACTCGTGAAACAGAGGCAGGATTTCTCCTAAATTTCTGGCTTAACTGTTGCTGGTAAAGAGGCTATTGCATTCCAGGCACTGGCGTTTACATTCACTTCATCAGTTACTAAGAAGATTAGCAAGGTAACAGTGTTTATAGGACATTTTCTATACCTAGCACTGGTGATCAACATGGTATGGGCTACAGAGTAGTGGAGAGCAGAGTCCCATAATCTATTTTAGGATACAAGACTTCCATAAATAAAAGGATAATTGTAGACTGGCCATGCACAATAAGTGTTCTATGAGCAGTGCTGACAGAAAATGCATTATACCCAATGTGAGCCCATGCGCCATCAGCAGGTAACCTCCATTTCATATTGATGCAGCCCATCAGTGTGGAAAAAGAGGAGCCCTGCAGTCAGGGGAAGTTGATTCTAAGAGCCAGTGCTATCACTTCCTGGGGATTATACTGCCTTATGGGGTTGGTGACAGAATGACATTAAATAATATATATGAAAACCTTTAACACAATGCCTGACTTACAACATAAATCCCCTGTGCTAAATCTCTTCCTGAAACTCCCTTGTTGTATATGTCTCTTGCCTCAGTCTCCCACTGGTCTGGGGTCTTCTTAAAGGGAGGGATTGTTTCTGGGCAGACAATCAGAAGATGTGTCCACTGCCTTTTCTCTTTCTCTCTATTTTTTTTTTTTTTTTTTTTTTTTGGCAGACAGGGATAGAAGTGAGAGTGAATGTCTTGTTAAAGAGGGAAAAAATAGTCTTTTATACCTCAAGAGGAATTTGGAGTTGATTAATGCATGACCAAACCTAAACATAACCACTTCAGCCTTTAACTTTCTCATCTGACTTGAGGCCCATCAGGCCAGCAAGAAAAAAAATCTAAAGCTTCAGATGTCTGCTGGGAGCGGAAAAGCTTCCCTGCTTGTATTGCTTTTTCCCTGGCAACAAGCTTCCTTCTTGTCCTCCTATGCTGGGCGATGTCATTGCCATCCACCTTTTAGCAGCACAGGCCATTTCACTGGGTTACGGAGCCCTAACTGGTTAGGCCTAAAGTTGTTAATTTTCCTTTAGGTATAGTGTTATTTTAAGCAGTATCATCTGACTTTTCATTTAGTAATGATTAGTAACTATTAAGCTTAGTTCATATGATGGGATGGTTTTATTTTTGCCAGGGCCAACAGTTCTGGAGTCACAGAGAGCTTTCTGTACATTGACTTGGAGAATGCTTGGGTGCTTATCACCCCTCCTCTCATTCCCCCACGTCCCCCAGTCCCCAAACACACACCTTTCCTTCCTTTCTGGATTGGTGTGGTGTGTCCAGGAGGCAGCCAGGAAATTGGTGATTACAGCTTTAACCCAAAGACTAATTCTGACCCAGGAGGCTTTGACATATGATTCTTTGCATTGTTCATGAATAAATTAATAACCAGCAGTCAACAAATGTTGACCTCAGAAGGGCAAATGCCTTAATACAGAGCAAATGATTCTTCATATTGAGAATTCTGGAGTTGGGAGGAAAATAGAAACCATAATATATTAATTCCTACCAAACTTTGAGTTCTCACTATAAACCAGATACTACATTGAGTACCATGCATTTATTATCTCATTAAATTCAATTATACCAACAATTCTATATTAGATATTAATATTTCCAATTTATGTATGAAAAATATCCCAAAGTTTGGAAAGTCTAAGTAACTTGCCCTGTGTCACACAACTGGTAAGTAGAAGGGCTGAGATGGAAATTCAGGTCTGTTTCCTCCTAAGTCCTTGTTTTTAACCATGATTTGACTACGGTCTCATCCTTAAGTCAAAGGAGGATTTGAGTTATAAAAGAAGAGGCATCTAGCACCTATCTGTAGTCCCAGCTACTTGGGAGGCTGAGGCAGGAAAATTGCTTGAACCCGGGAGGTAGAGGTTGCAGTGAGCTGAGATTGTGCCACTGCACTCCAGCCTGAGCGACAGAGCGAGACTCCGTCTCAAAAAAAAAGAAGAGTCATCTATAGCAGTGGTCACAGACTGGAACCCTCTGGCCAAATTTAGTCTGTGGACATGCTTTGTTTGTCCCAAATAGTTTTGGCTTATACAAAATTTCTTTTCACTATTTTATTTGTTTGCTATTTTTGAATTCAGGAGCTATGTCATAAAAATCCACATCTCTGGCTTCATTTGAAAATAAGATCTGGCAACAGAAGACTGGAACTTTTTAAACAGTTCCTACTCTTTCCTTTATACTTATGTCCCCACTCTTTCCTATTGTCTCTCTGGCCCCAAGACCAATGTGAGTGGCCATTTAGCACCAGACTTGCACTGCTGTTTTCCTTACTGTAGCCCTAGGAGGACAGTGAAGTCTTTTGAGTACTCAAATAATGACCAAAATTTTTCTTACACCATCAAAATTTTTCTTACAATTATCCCATTTATTGACTTGCATTACCTGCCCATATTTGAGATGGTGACTGCATTTTGAAGTTGTACAAAGATAGGTACAAAATTGATCTGTTCTATTTCACTGGATGCACACTTATAGTAGAAGCAGTTCCCTTGTCCTGAGAGCAACAACCATGCTTTGGAATCTGCTTGCCACCTGTGATTTGTCAGCCTACCTTGGGCTTTGGTGGAGCACACCTGCCAAAATAGCTGCTGAAGGCTGACAAGGACCATGGCCACGGCTTCCCTGTCTTCCACTAACAGTGCCTCTGTCTTTCTGTCTGCCCACCTAGTGCCCAGCATGCAGTTTGCCAAGGATTTGCTCCTAGTGAAGGAGAAGGAGGGTGTCCTGCATGTCCCTATCACTCGGAGCGGGGACCTGAGCTATGAGTCATCAGTGAGGTGCTATACTCAGAGCCATTCCGCTCAGGTCATGGAGGACTTTGAGGAGAGACAAAATGCAGACTCTTCACGGATTACATTTCTCAAAGGGGACAAAGTAAGTGGATTGGTGGTGGCTGAAAGATGAGATTCTCTTATTGTCTTTATTTGTCTGTAATGAAGTCATTTATATAAATTCCAAAAATTCTCAGAATTTTGTATACTACAGGTGACCCTTGAACAATGCAGGGGATAGGGGTGCCAACTCCCCACACAGTTGAAAATTTGTGTATAACTTTTGACTCACACAAAACTTAACTACTAATAACCTACTGTTGACTGAAAGCCTTACCAATAACATAAATAGTTGATTATCACATATTTTATGTGTCATATGTATCACATACTGCATTCTCACAATAAAATAAACTAGAGAAAAAGTGTTATTAAGAGGTGGAATAGTGGATCATCATAAAGGTCTTCATCCTCATTGTCTTCATATTGAATAAGCTGAAGAGAAGGAGGGAGAGGAGGGTCTCACTGTCTCAGGAGTAGAGAGACAGAAAAAAATCCATGTCTAAGTGCACCCATGCAGTTCGAACCTGTGTCATTCAAGGGTTATCCATAATTGACAATATTTTTAATGATGTCATCTATTCCTTCTTTGTCTCCCACTTACAATCAAATACACATATCATTGGTTGATCTGAGAAGTTTAGCTGATGTGTGACATATTTGGAACTTAGCAGAAGCAAATGAGTTCTGCTCTTATTACCACCTCTTAATCTCAAACTATGTTAGAGATGAATATACTCCACTGTTACTTTGAGAGCAGGAGACAGCCGTCTAATACCTGCACCCCTGTCCCAGGGAAACATATATCCCAGTATAGGACCAAATAGGCAGATGTTGAGCAAATTGAAGTCAGCAGAGTATTCTCTTGACGATGTACATGAAATCTCATGCATATGCACCTAGAAACTCACCACTAAAGCCAATGGAAAGCAAAAAAAAAAAAAAAAAAAAAAAAGCAGGGGTTGAAATCCTAGTCTCTGATAAAACAGACTTTAAACCAGCAAAGATCAGAAAAGACAAAGAAGGGTATATTACATAATGGTAAAGGGATCAATGCAACAACATGAGCTAACTTTCCTAAATATATATGCACCCAATACAGGAACACCCAGATTCACAAAGCAAGTTCTTAGAGACCTACAAAGAGACGTAGACTCCAACAAAATAATAGTGGGAGACTTTAACACCCCACTGTCAATATTAGACAGATCAATGAGACAGAAAATTAACAAGGTTATTTGGGACTTGAACTCAGCTCTGGACCAAGCAGACCTAATAGACATCTACAGAACTCTCCACCCAAAATCAACAGAATATACATTCTTCTCAGCACCACATGGCACTTATTCTAAAGTTGACCACATATTTGGAAGTAAAGCACTCCTCAGCAAATGCAAAAGAACAGAAATCATAACAAACAGTCTCTCAGACCACAGTGCAACAAATTCGAACTCAGGATTAAGAAACTCACTCAAAACCACACAACTACATGGAAACCGAACAACCTGCTCCTGAATGACTACTGGGTAAATAAAAAATTAAGGCAGAAATAAATAAGTTCTTTGAAACCAATGAGAACAAACACAACATACCAGAATCCCTGGAACACAGCTAAAGCAATGTTTAGAGGGAAATTTATAGCACTAAATGCCCACAGGAGAAAGTGGGAAAGGTCTAAAATCGACACCATAACATCACAATTAAAAGAACTAGAGAAGCAAGAGCAAACAAATTCAAAAGCTAGCAGAAGACAAGAAATAATTAGGATCAGAACAGAACTGAAGGAGATAGAGACACGAAAAATCCTTCAAAAAAAAATCAGTGAATCCAGGAGCTGGTTTTTTTAAAAGATTAACCAAATAGATAGACCATTATCCAGACTAATAAAGAAGAAAGAGAGAATAATCAAATAGACACAATAAAAATTGATAAAGGGGATATCACCACCGATCCCACAGAAATACAAACTACCATCAAAGAATACTATAAACACCTCTATGCAAATAAACTAGAAAATCTGGAAGAAATGGATAAATACCTGGACACATACGCCCTCTCAAGACTAAACCGGGAAGAATTTGAATCCCTGAATAGACCAGTAACAAGTTCTGAAATTGAGGCAGTAATTAATAGCCTACCAACCAAAAAAAGCCCAGGACCAGATGGATTCACAGCCGAATTCTACCAGAGGTACAAAGAGGAGCTGGTACCATTACTTCTGAAACTATTCCAAACAATAGAAAAAGAGGGACTCCTTCCTAATTCATTTTATGAGGCCAGCATCATCCTGATACCTAACTGTGGCAGAAATGCAACAAAAAAAATTTCAGGCCAATATCTCTGATGAACATCAATGCGAAAATACTCAATAAAATACTGGCAAACTGAATCCAGCAGCACATCAAAAAGTTTATCCACCACAATCAAGTTGGCTGCATCCCTGGGATACAAAGCTAGTTCAACATACGCAAATCAATAAACATAATCCATCACATAAACAGAACCAATGACAAAACCCACATGACTATCTAATAGATGCAGAAAAGGCCTTCGACAAACTTTAACAGCCCTTCATGATAAAAACTCTCAATAAACTAGGTATTGACGGAACATATCTCAAAATAACAAGAGCTATTTATGACAAACCCACAGCCAATATCATATTGAATGGCAAAAGCTGGAAGTATTCCCTTTGAAAACCTGCACAAGACAAAGATGCCCTCTCTCACCACTCCTGTTCAACATAGTATTAAACGTTCTGGCTAGGGCAAACAGGCAAGAGAAAGAAATAAACGTTTATTCAAATAGGAAGAGAGGAAGTCAAATTGTCTCTTTTTGCAGATGACATAATTGTATATTTAGAAAACCCCATTGTCTCAGCCCCAAATCTCCTTAAGCTGATAAGGAACTTCAGCAAAGTTTCAGGATACAAAATCAATGTGCAAAAATCACAAGCATTCCTATACAACTATAATAAACAGAGAGCCAAATCATGAATGAACTCCCATTCACAATTGCTACAAAGAGAATAAAATACCTAAGAATACAACTTACAAGGGACATGAAGGACCTCTTCAAGAAGAACTACAAACCACTGCTCAAAGAAATAAGAGAGGACACAAATGGAAAAATATTCCATGCTCATGGATAAGAAGAATCAATATCATGAAAATGGCCATACTGCCCAAAGTAATTTATAGATTCCTTGCTATCCCCATCAAGCTACCTTTGACATTCTTCACAGAATTAGAAAAAACTACTTTAAATTTCATATGGAACCATAAAAGAGCCCATATAGCCAAGACAATCCTAAGCAAAAAGAACAAAGCTGGAGGCATCACACTACCTGACTTCAAACTATACTACAAGTCTGCAGTAATCAAAACAGCATGGTACTGGTACCAAAAGAGATATATAGACCAATGGAACAGAACAGAGGCCTCAGAAATAATGTCACACATCTACAACCATCTGATTTTTTGACAAACCTGACAAAAATAAGCAATGGGGAAAGGATTCCCTACTTAATAAATGGTGTTGGGAAAACTAGCTAGCCATATGCAGAAAACTGAAACTGGACCCCTTCCTTACACCTTATACAAAAATTAACTCAGGATGGATTGAAGACTTAAACGTAAGACCTAAAACCATAAAAATCCTAGAAGTAAACATAGGCAATACCGTTCAGGACAAGGACAAGGCAAGGACATGGGCAAGGACTTCATGACTAAAACACCAAAAGCAATGGCAACGAAAGCCAAAATTGACAAATGGGATCTAATTGAACTAAAGAGCTTCTGCACAGCAAAAGAAACTATCATCAGAGTGAACAGGAAACCTACAGAATGGGAGAAAATCTTTGCAATCTATCCATCTGACAAAGGGCTAATATCCAGAATCTATAAGAAACTTAAACAAATTTACAAGGAAAAAACAACCCCATCAAAAAGTAGGCAAAGGATATGAACAGACACTTCTCAAAAGAAGACATTTATGCAGCCAACAAACAAATGAAAAAAAGCTCATCATCACTGGTCGTTAGAGAAATGCAAATCAAAACCACAATGAGATACCATCTCATGCCAGTTAGAATGGCGATCATTAAAATGTCAGGAAACAACAGATTCTGGAGAGGATGTGGAGAAATAGGAACACTTTTACACTGTTGGTGGGAGTGTAAATTAGTTCAACCATTGTGGAAGACAGGATGGTGATTCCTCAAGGATCTAGAACCAGAAATACGATTTGGCCTAGCAATCCCATTACCGAGTATATACCCAAAGAATTATAAATCTTTCTATTATAAAGACACACGCACATGTATATTTATTGCAGCACTATTCACAATAGCAAAGACTTGGAACCAACCCAAATGCCCATCAATGATAGACTGGATAAAGAAACTGTGGCACACATACACCATGGAGTATTATGCAGCTATAAAAAAAAGATGGGTTCATTCCTTTGCAGGGACACGGATGAAGCTGGAAACCATCATTCTCAGCAAACTAACACAGGAACAGAAAACCAAACACTGAATATTCTGACTCATAAGTGGGAGTTGAACAATGAGAACACATGGACCCAGGGAGGGGAACATCACACACCGGGGCCTGTCTGGGTGGTGGGGGGCTAGGGGAGGGATAGCATTAGGAGGAATACCCAATTTAAATGACGGGTTGATGGGTGCAGCAAACCACCATGGCACATGTATACCTATGTAACAAACCTGCATGTTCTGCACATGTATCCCAGAACTTAAAGTATAATAATAATAAAAAAAAGAAACTCACCACTAAACATGGCTGCACCAGAATTAGTCTGCAACCTCAGTGTATGTCAAAAGTGTGTATTGAATGAGAATCACATTTTCCCCATTTTAAAATCTCAGTTTCAGATGGTTGAGTCAGTTGTATCCCTTGGTTCAAGGCACGCATCCTCATTGGTCAATACTAAGCCCTTCTCTTATGTTTGTTTTTTTTTATTCATTTTGTTTTACCCCTACTCTCCAGCCACATTCTTTTCCCTGCTCATCAGTCTATTGTGTTTAATATGTATCTCTTAACTTGTATTTCTTCTTAAGAAATGCTTGTTGTTTTATGTATACAGTTTTAATTTCTAAAAATGCTATTGTCCTCTTTTTTTCATCTTTTACTGTTTTTACTCAGCAATGTTTTGAGATCTGTGTTTTTTAGGTGTACATGTAATCTGTTGCTTCTAACTGTTGCATAATATTTTATGGTATATGTCTTAGTCGATTTGCATTGCTATAAAGGAATACCTGAGTCCGGGTAGTTCATAAAGAAAAGGGGTTTATTTGGCTCACAGTTCTGCAGGCTGTACAAGAAACATGGTGCCAGCATCTGCTTCTGGTGAGGGCTTCAGGAAGCTACCACTCAAGGCAGAAGAGGAAGGGGAGCAGGCATCATCACATGGCAAGAGAGGAAGAAAGAGAGAGGGTAGGGAGGTGTCAGACTCTTATTAACTACCGTATCTCATGGGATTTAAGAGAGAATTCATTCAATCATGTGAGAATGGCACCAAGCCATTCATGAGAGAACTGTCCCCATCACCCAAACATCTTCCACCAGGCCCCATTTCCAATAATTGGGGATCAAATTTCAACAGGAGATATGGAGGAGACAAATATTTATCAATATGTGTCTGCTATATTTTACCCATGCACTCTCAGCAAGAGACAGTGAAGAACTTCAGTGATCACACCCACCAGCTTCCTGACTCCCTGTCATCACAAATAATGCTTCAGTGCACATCCTCATACATGTCCACTTACAGACTTGAATGAGAATTTTGTTGGATATACAATCAGTTTATCAAAATCAATTTTGATAAACTACAGGACATGCATATACTTAATTTGAAAAACTTGTGTTGGAATACTTTCCAGAATGTCACTAGAAGTGCATGAGGGTTGCTATAACCCTATATTCTCTTCAAAACGAGCATTATTCATCTTTTGAATTTTTGCTAATTTAATATGTATAAAGTTATATCTCATTTTAATTTGTAATTCTCTAATTACTAATCTTTCATATGCTTGTTAGCTTATTGGGTTTCCAATAAGCATATAAGCTTATTTTTATCCTTTGTTTCTTATTTTATTGTGTTATCTTTTTTTTTTTAATTTATTTATTTTTTTTCTTTTTTTTTTTTTTAATTATACTCTAAGTTTTAGGGTACATGTGCACATTGTGCAGGTTAGTTACATATGTATACATGTGCCATGCTGGTGTGCTGCACCCACTAACTCGTCATCTAGCATTAGGTATATCTCCCAATGCTATCCCTCCCCCCTCCCCCCTCCCCACCACAGTCCCCAGAGTGTGATATTCCCCTTCCTTGTGTTATCTTTTACTCACTGATTTGCAATACTTTCTTATATTTCCCAAATATTAATTCCTTGCCAGTTTTAGACATTTTAGGTATTAATAACATCTTTTCTTTTTCTGTCACTTATTTATTACCATTGAGTATGGTGTTCTTAGTTGATCAGAAGCCTTCAATTTTGAAATAATCAAATGTATCCAGTTTTTGCCTTATGATTAGTCCTTTTGAAGTTTAGCATAAAACATACCCATCACACATCACCCTAGATTCTTCCTCTGTTCATTTTTACTACAAAAATAAAAGTGATAGCTTCCTTCTTTGGGGCACTCATGACATTTACACATTTATGACTCATAAAAGCCTGTCTTAGTTATATATTTTATGGGAATTTTACTGGTGACAGGTTGGAATGTGCTTTAAAACACATACATGTACTACAGATACCATCTTCAGCTTTGAGTCTACATGTCTGTATTTGTTTTAAGTTCAAAAGAGAATTCTCTGCTTATCCAAGAAGTAGTTTTTAATTTAATAAAATTATAAAGAAAATACAGTCTAGTAGTCTGTGTTACCCACATGGCAATCTATCATTATTCTTAAGCACATTTTAGAACCTTTATTATTATTATTATTATTTTGCTTGCTAAGCATATGCTTTGAAACTTGTCATTCACTAACATTTTTTTTAAGATCTAAAAAGTCACTGCTAACTTCATGCTTTCTATAAGGAATTCCTATACAAAAGATGTGGTAGAGGAAAAAAAACACAACATTCTTCAGGGACTTAAAATCAGATTAGCAAGTCACATATAAATATTCACAGGGATATTCTCTCACCATTTAGCGTGACTTAGGAAGTATGAGAGTGAAACTTCTCTCTACTCATATATCCTTTGCAATATGTTAGAATAGTGAATTTGAAATGATCCAACTAAAAATATCCTCCTTCACATCACATGACTCTACTATTGAGGCTGCTGTGTTATCTGAAATGTTGTGACCATATTTTACATTTTCTCAAAAACACAATCCTCAGTAGAGAATATTCTGTTGAGAAACACTTGGTTTCTTTCCATCAAACAGGGATTTGGATTGTGGTCTCAGACTTTCTGTACTCAGCAGTTTTCAGATGAGATATCATTTGGCAGCAGATTCAAAAATTCTTTAGCATTTAAAGGTATCTTTAGCCTAACGCAAAGCCTTTCTAATTTCTTTATAAGACTTCAATTTTTACAAAGGAAAAGAAGTGTTACTCAACTCTCCAGGAAGTTTAATCTGTATGTTAAACCCCCGTCATCAGAAATCTACCTATTTTAATATGTGAAAATGTATTAAGCAGCCCAGAAAAAATGTGGGAAAGTACACAGATGTTCTACATATGGTTTTTAGTGGGTTCTTTTGTTTTGTTGATCTTGTTTTTCATAATTCATCACCAATAATTAAAAATGGTTTGGTATGTTCTAATACAAGTCTCCACATATAGGTGGGTCCCACTCAAGCATGAACTGTTAAATTTGAACATTTTGTTTTGTAAATGAGACTGGATCCTTTTGAATTTGTGTGGACTTTTTGATGCAATAAAGAAGAAAAATAATTTTCTAGGAAAACCAAGCAAATCACTGATATCTTGCTGAAAATTTTAATCTGTCTTGTGCCATTGGCTCTAGGTGAAGAACTGTACGGTCTATATCCACGATGACTCCATGTTTGAGCCAGAGGAACAGTTCAGGGTCTACCTCGGCCTTCCTCTTGGAAACCACTGGAGTGGAGCTAGAATTGGAAAGAATAACATGGCCACCATCACCATATCCAATGATGAAGATGGTAACAGAAGAAATTATCTTTAGTTACTCTTAGGTTGAGGGGACATAAACTGATGTTTAACTAATTATTAGTGTTTTGAAAAATAAAAGTGCTTTAAGAATGCCTACTGATAACATTCTCTGAATATTTATATAAAATGTTGGTGGCAAATGATCTCCCTCTACAGAGATCCAAAAAATTCATAGGTATTTTTAATATAATTATTCCCTACCACAGTGCTAGGAGATATGGAATGATTGTGGTCAAAAGCTGAGACAGAAATGCGAAGACAGAGAATAAAAGCCATTTAAGTCACTGTAGTTCAGGAGCAGGATTGGAAATACAGTTGGAATCAGTGGAATCCAATGAACTGGTTTAAAACACTGCCACCTTCCTGGAAAAGTCTAATTTCTCAGTTTTCTTCTCTCTAATTGATTTGGCCTACTAACCTAAAAAAAAAAACTTAAGCTCTATAGTCAGGTGTTAGCCAAGAATGACCCAGGCACCAGGGAAGACAAAACCTGTTTCAAACTGGGACATAATTGTTTCACTAAAATAGATATTTTAATGAGTGAATAGATAATAATGTTACAAATAGTGATAGCTCTTTTTATTGAATACTGTATACCAAGAACTATGCTAAGCATATTATATTATCTTATTTAATACTGGAAGGAATTTCTTGAGGTTGGTGCTATTATTTCTATATTACGAATAAAGAAACTGAACCTCAGCAAAGCTATATAATTTGCACTCTTAGTTATACAGCTGTAAACAGCAAACCTGGATGTGAACTTCATTCTGTCTGATTCTAGAATCTATACTCTTAAGTGACTCTTAGGGTTTCTAGGGAAATATCAGTAACTAACTTGGACATTGGATAAAATAAGAAACTCCAGCCTCGAAGTTGAATTAGTCCTTGACCCCAGGAGACTCAAGTTCAGATCCCAAAGTGAACCTCTCCCAGGTACATAGAAAACCCATCATTGAGACTCAGGCAAATAAGATTTATACTCTGCTGCAACTAACACAAGAACAGACAACCAAACACCACATGTTCTCACTCATAAGTGGGAGCTGAACAATGAGAACACATGGACACAGGGAGAGGAACATCATACACTGGGGCCTGTTGACAGGGACGGGGGCCTGGGGAGGGATAGCATTAGGAGAAATACCTAATGTAGGTGATGGGTCGGTGGCACATGTGGCTTGTAACAAACTTGCACGTTCTGCACATGTATCCCAGAACTTAAAGTATAATTTTAAAAAATGCCGGGTGCAGTGGCTCACGCCTGTAATCCCAGCACTTCGGGAGGCCAAGGCAGGCGGATCACCTAAGGTTAGGAGTTCAAGACCAGCCTGACCAACATGGAGAAACCCTGTCTCTACTAAAAATACAAAATTAGCCAGGCGTGGTGGCATGCGCCTGTAATCCCAGCTACTCAGGAGGCTGAGGTAGGAGAATCGCTCAAACCCAGGAGGTGGAAGTTGCAGTGAGCCGAGATCGCGCCATTGCACTCTAGCTTGGGCAACAAGAGCAAAACTCTGTCTCAAAGAAAAAAAAAAAAAAAAGATTTATGCTGTGCTGCAGTGACCCTCCTAGATTTCAAAGGGCATTCTTATTAAAAACTATAAAACCTCAAATGAGGCTTATCTTCTACCGTTAGGAAGATTTGACTTTCTGAGAGGGAAAGAAACGGAAATAAATACAGAAAGTAAAAATTTCTGCCATATTCTAAGATATACTCAAAATGGTATAAAAGTTATCTTTACTCTCAATTTTTCCATCTTTTTATCTCACTCTCTCTACCACCACCCCACCCTTCCCCATGAGATATAATAGAAAAGAAGGCATGATTTGAATTTTTTGGTAAAAATCAGTATATTATTTTTATTTATTTATTTATTTATTTGAGATGGCGTTTTGCTTTGTCGCCCAGGCTGGAGTGCAGTGGGGCAATTATGGCTCACTGTAGCCTCGACCACCAGGGCTCAAGTGACTCTCCCACCTCAACCTCCTGAGTAGCTGCGACCACAGGCACGTGCCACCATGCCTGGCCATTTTTTAATTATTTGTAGAGATGAGGTCTCACTATGTTGCCCAGGTTGAATATATTATTAATCATTTCCTAGCAACAGGATTCCATTAGGAAATCTTGTGTTCCTGAGTTACCCTTGTAGCCAGTCACTGAAAGCACCCATACTTACCTATATAGCTTGTAGGAAATTAAGAAAAGCTGAGGTTGGGAGGTGAGAGCACTAAGAGGAGGGGGTCCAAAGGACCAGAGGTGAGGGGTGGACTTGGTAAATTTAAGTAGTATATAAATGAGATAAATTATAAACCTTTGAAATTCATATCTCATGAATGAAAAGTTGATTTATGTGACAGGTATTTATCTAGGGCCTACTATGTCTCAGTCCCTTGATAAACTGTTCAAATTTTAAAACATTCTGTGAACTGTAGTGCCAAGATGGAAACTTGGACATCATGAATTTCAAGGTCTCTACAAATAATTCCACCCATTATATTGTTTTTAATAAGGAACATGTGAGACATAACTCCTGCAGAATCACAAATAAATAATTTTTTCCAAAGCATTGTTTAGCAGTAAATACTGATTGAGTTTTATGACTGCAAGCCATTTTGCCTTCATACTGTTAACTAATATGAACAATTTCTTCTTGTCATTATAAGGTGTTTTCCTGGGAGTCTGAATCCTTTGTGCTATTCTAACTGGCTCTTGTTTTCCTAACCACATTTCCTTAGCCCCCACCATTGAGTTTGAAGAAGCTGCATACCAAGTCCGGGAACCCGCAGGCCCAGATGCCATTGCGATTCTGAACATCAAGGTGATCCGCAGAGGGGATCAGAACAGGACCTCCAAGGTTCGCTGCAGCACGCGGGATGGCTCTGCCCAGTCTGGTGTGGATTATTACCCAAAGAGCCGAGTCTTGAAGTTCAGTCCCGGTAATTGAATGCCAACCTCAATCTGTGGGTTTTACTTAATAGAGGGGCAAAAATCTTGTATTTGAAGAAAGGAATAAACAGATAAATGAAAAAGGGAAACAGTAGTTCCAATAGCTAAAGCATTTTTAAGCACACATTTGAGATTGCAGGTGAAATTTCTAATTCGTAAAAATGACATGGGGGAAAAAGAAATAGGTCTCTTACTTTAGACCATGCTGGGCATTTTGGTTCATTTAAAAGAATTTTTTGTTAGCCTAAGATTTGGTTGAATGATAGGATCACTTGTTAAAAAAAAATACACACGTAACTGGCACCATTCAATAAATATTGCTGAAAAGTGCTGTGCTGGGTCAGTCAAGGATTACTACATCTGAAAGGCACAATCCCTGTGTTCAAGTGGTTTAATATCTGCTAGGAAACAGGATACCCAGTTTTGAACTTTCCAAAACACAATTTATATGGAGATGAGTTTGGGAAAAGAGAGAGATGGCGTTCAGGTCATAGATCACAGCTTAAAGGTCTGTGATCTTCCACTCTCCCCCTTTCAGAGGACATTTAAGTATTAATCTGATGGGGAGAATGAAACAGGAAAAGGGTTGAACTGTATGCTAGGTTTCTTCACAGAACTTTCTGAAATCTAACTGGTATAGATCCTGACACCATTTGCGACGTAGCCAGAGGAGGGCAACAGTGCTAGGAGAACTTTTTAGAGCTGTCTTGGCAAGTGGAGGGAGAAAATGATGCCCTCAGAAATGATGGGGGTTGAAGGGGGAGGGTCTTTATTTTCTCTCCCCTCACCAGAGCTTTAAAGGGCTTCTGGCTCCATCCCATCTGTGTCTGACTGACGTTTGCTGGAAAGCTAGATGCCCTCCTTCCATATCTCAAGACGGAACTGTCTTTCACTTTTTACTTTCCGCATAAAGATCTGGGGAAAGGATAGGTCTAGAAGGAACTTAGCCCGGATGTCTATAGACTAAGAAAGGGGCTTTAACTTCAATGAGGTATTTGCACCTTCAGAAACTCACCTTACAAAAAAAGAAGTGGGTCTTTTTTTATATATATACTTTAAGTTCTAGGGTACATGTGTGCAACGTGCAGGTTTGTTACATAGGTATGCATGTGCCATGTTGGTTTGCTGCACCCATTAACTCGTCATTTACATTAGGTATTCCTCCCAATGTTAACCCTCCCCCAGCCCTTCATCCCCCAACAGGCCCCATTGTGTGATGTTCCCTGCCCTGTGTCCAAGTGTTCTCATTGTTCAGTTCCCACCTATGAGTGAGGACGTGCAATGTTTGGTTTTCTGTCCTTGTGATAGTTTGCTGAGAATGATGGTTTCCAGCTTCATCCATGTCCCTGCAAAGGACAAGAACTCATCCTTTTTTATGGCTACATAGCATTCCATGGTATATATGTGCCACATTTTCTTAATCCAGTCTATTATTGACGGCCATTTGGGTTGGTTCCAAGTCTTTGCTATTGTTAATAGTGCCGCAGTAAACATATGTGTGCATGTGTCTTTATAGTAGCATGATTTATAATTTTTTGGGCATCTACCCAGTAATGAGATTGCTGGGTCAAATGGTATTTCTGGTTCTAGATCCTTGAGGAATTGCCACACTGTCTTTCACAATGGTTGAACTTTTTACACTCCCACCAACAGTGTAAAAGCATTCCTATTTCTCCACATCCTCTCCAGAATCTGTTGTTTCCTGACTTTTTAATGATCGCCAGTCTAACTGGCATGAGATGGTATCTCATTGTGGTTTCAATTTGCATTTCTCTGATGACCGATGGAATTAATTAGATCCCATTTGTCTATTTTGGCTTTTGTTGCCATTGCTTTTAGTGTTTTAGTCATGAAGTCCTTACCCATGCCTTTGTCCTGAATGGTATTGCCTAGGTCTTCTTCTAGGGTTTCTATAGTTTTAGGTCTAACATTTAAGTCTTTAATCCACCTTGAATTAATTTTTGTAAAAAGTGTAAGGAAGGGATCCAGTTTCAGCTTTGTATATATGGCTAGCCAGTTTTCTCAGCACCATTTATTAAGTAGGGAATTATTTCCCCATTGCTTTTGTCAGGTTTGTCAAAGATCAGATGGTTGTAAATGTGTGGTGTTATTTCTGAGGCCTCTGTTCCGTTCCATGGGTCTACATATCTCTTTTGGTACCAGTACCATGCTGTTTTGGTTACTGTAGCCATGTAGTATAGTTTGAAGTCAGGTATTGTGATGCCTCCAGCTTTGTTCTTTTTGCTTAGGACTGTCTTGGCAATGAGGGCTCTTTTTTGGCTCCATATGAAATTTAAAGTAGTTTTTTTCCAATTCTGTGAAGAAAGTCATTGGTAGCTTGATCGGGATGGCATTGTATCTATAAATTACCTTGGGCAGTATGGCCATTTTCACGATATTGATTCTTCCTCTCCGTAAGCATGGAATGTTCTTCCATTTGTTTGTGTCCTCCTTTATTTCATTAAACAGGGGTTTGTAGTTCTCCTTGAAGAGGTCCTTCATGTCCCTTGTAAGTTGGATTCCTAGGTATTGTATTCTCTTTGTAGCAATTGTGAATGGGAGTTCACTCATGATTTGGTTCTCTGTTTATTATAGTTGTATAGGAATGCTTGTGATTTTTGCACATTGATTTTGTGTCCTGAAACTTTGCTGAAGTTGCTTATCAGCTTAGGGAGATTTTGGGCTGAGATGATGGGGTTTTCTAAATATACAATCATGTCATCTGCAAACAGGGGCAATTTGACTTCCTCTTTTCCTAATTAAATACCCTTTATTTCTTTCTCTTGCCTGATTGCCCTGGCCAGAACTTCCAATACTATGTTGAATAGGAGTGGTGAGAGAGGGCATCCTTGTCTTGTGCCAGTTTTCAAAGGGAATGCTTCCAGCTTTTGCCCATTCAATATGATATTGGCTATGGGTTTGTCATAAATAGCTCTTATTATTTTGAGATACATTCCATCAATACCTAGTTTATTGAGAGTTTTTAGCATGAAGAGCTGTTGAATTTTGTCAAAGGCCTTTTCTGCATCTTTTGAGATAATCATGTGGTTTTTGTCACTGGTTCTGTTTATGTGATGGATTGCCTTTATTGATTTGCATATGTTGAACCAACCTTGCATCCCAGGGATGAAGCCAACATGATCGTGGTGGATAAGCTTTTCAATGTGCTGCTGGATTCGATTCACCAGTATTTTATTGAGGATTTTCGCATTGATGGTCATCAGGGATATTGGTCTAAAAATCTCTTTTCTTGTTGTGTCTCTGCCAGGCTTTGGCATCAGGATGATTCCGGCTTCATAAAATGAGTTAGGGAGAATTACCTCGTTTTCTATTGTTGAATATTTTCGGAAGGAATGGTACCAGCTCTTCTTTGTACCTCTGATAGAATTTGGCTGTGAATCCTTCTGGTCCTGGACTTTTTTTGGTTGTTAGGCTATTAATTATTGCCTCAATTTCAGAGCCTGTTATTGGTCTATTCAGAGATTCAACTTCTTCCTGGTTTAGTCTTGGGAGGGTGTATGTGTCCAGGAATTTATTCATTTCTTCTAAGTTTTCTAGTTTATTTGCATAGAGGTGTTTATAGTATTCTCTGATGGTAGTTTGTATTTCTGTGGGATCGGTGGTGATATCCCCTTTATCATTTTTTATTGCATCTATTTGATTCTCCTCTCATTTCTTCTTTATTAGTCTTGCTAGTGGTCTATCAATTTTGTTGATCTTTTCAAAAAACCAGCTTCTGGATTCCTTTATTTGTTTGAAGGGTTTTTTGTGTCTCTATCTCCTCCAGTTCTATTCTGATCTTAGTTATTTCTTGCCTTTTGATGGCTTGTGAATTTGTTTGCTCTTGCTTCTCTAATCCTTTTAACTGTGATGTTAGGGTGTCAATTTTAGATCTCTCCTGCTTTCTCTTGTGAGCATTTAATGCTATAAATTTCCCTCTACACACTGCTTTAAATGTGTCCCAGAGATTCTGGTACATTGTGTCTTTGTTCTCATTGGTTTCAAAGAACATCTTTATTTCTGCCTTAATTTCATTATGTACCCAGTAGTTATTCAGGAGCAGATTGTTCAGTTTCCATGTAGTTGTGCAGTTTTGGGTGAGTTTAGTTAATCCCGAGTGTTAATTTGATTACACTGTGGTCTGAGAGACAGTTTGTTGTGATTTCTGTTCTTTTCCATTTGCTGAGGAGTACTTGACTTCCAATTATGTGGTCAATTTTAGAATAAATGTGATGTGGTGCTGAGAAGAATGTATATTCTGTTGATTTTGGGTGGAGAGTTCTGTAGCTGTCTATTAGGTCTGCTTGCTGCAGAGCTAACTTCAAGTCCTGGATATCGTTATCAACCTTCTGTCTCATTGATTTGTCTAATATTGACTGACAGTGGAGTGTTAAAGTCTCCCATTATTATTGTGTGGGAATCTAAATCTCTTTGTAGTCTCTAAGGACTTGCTTTATGAATCTGGATGCTCCTGTATTGGGTGTATATACATTTAGGATAATTAACTCTTCTTGTTGAACTGATCCCTTTACCATTATGTAATGGCCTTCTTTGTCTCGTTTGATCTTTGTTGGTTTAAAGTCTGTTTTATCAGAGACTAGGATTGCAACCCCTGCTTTTTTCTTTTGCTTTCCATTTGCTTGGTGGATCTTCCTCCATCCCTTTATTTTGAGCATACGTGTGTCTCTGCATGTGAGATGGGTCTCCTGAATACAGCACAATGATGGGTCTTGACTCTTTATCCAATTTGCCAGTCTGTGTCTTTTAATTGGGGTCATTTAGCCCATTTACATTTAAGGTTGATATTGTTATGTGTGAATTTGATCCTGTCATTATGATGTTAGCTGGTTATTTTGCCCATTAATTGATGCAGTTTCTTCATAGCATCAATGGTCTTTACAATTTGGCATGTTTTTGCAGTGGATGGTACTGGTTGTTCCTTTCCATATTTAGTGCTTCCTTCAGGAGCTCTTGTAAGGCAGGCCTGGTGGTGACAAAATCTCTCAGCATTTGCTTGTCTCTAAAGGATTTTATTTCTCCTTCACTTATGAAGCTTAGTTTGGCTGGATATGAAATTCTGCTTTGAAAAATTCTTTTCTTTAAGAATGTTGGATATTGTCCCCCACTCTCTTCTGGCTTGTAGGGTTTCTGCCAGGAGATCTGCTGTTAGTATGATGGGCTTCCCTTTGTGGGTAATCCGACCTTTCTCTCTGGCTGCCCTTAACATTTTTTCCTTCATTTCCACCTTGGTGAATCTGACAATTATGTGTCTTGGGGTTGCTCTTCTTGAGGAGTACCTCTGTGGTGTTCTCTGTATTTCCTCAATTTGAATGTTGGCCTGGCTTGCCAGGTTGGGGAAGTTCTCCTGGATAATATCCTGAAGAGTGTTTTCCAACATGGTTCCATTTTCCCCATCATTTTCAGGTACACCAATCAAATGTAGATTTTGTCTTTTCACATAGTACTATATTTCTTGGAGGATTTGTTCATTTCTTTTTATTCTTTTTTTCTCTAAACTTCTCTTCTCACTTTATTTCATTAATTTGATCTTCAATCACTGATATCCTTTCTTCCACTTGATTGAATTGCCTATTGAAGCTTGTGCATGTATCACGAAGCTCTTGTGCCATGGTTTTCAGCTCAATCAGGTCATTTAAAGTCTTCTTGACACTGTTTATTCTAGTTAGCCATTCGTCTACCCTTTTTTCAAGGTTTTTGGCTTCTTTGCGATGGGTTAGAACGTGCTTCTTTAGCTCAGAGAAGTTTGTTATTACCGACCTTCTGAAGCCTACTTCTGTCAACTCGCCAAAGTCATTCTCCATCCATCTTTGTTCCATTGCTGGTGAGGAGCTGCGATCCTTTGGAGGAGAAGAGACACTCCGGTTTTTAGAATTTTCAGCTTTTCTGTTCTGGTTTATCCCCATCTTTGTGGTTTTATCTGCCTTTGGTCTTTGTTGTTGGTGACCTACAGATGGGGTTTTGGTGTGAATGTCCTTTTTGTTGATGTTGCTGCTATTCCTTTCTGTTTGTTAGTTTTCCTTCTAATAGTCAGATCCCTCAGCTGCAGGTCTGTTGGAATTTGCTGGAAGTCCACTCCAGACCCTGTTTGCTTGGGTATCACCAGCAGAGGCTGTAGAACAGCAAATATTGCAGAACGGCAAATATTGCTGCCTGATCCTTCCTCTGGAAGCTTCGTCCCAGAGGCATGCACCTATATGTGGTGTCCGTTGGCCGCCACTGGGAGATGTCTCCCAGTTAGGCTACACAGGGGTCAGGGACCCACTTGAGGAGGCAGTCTGTCTGTTCTCTGAGCTCAAACGCCATGCTGGGAGAACAACTGCTCTCTTCAGAACTGTCAGACAGAGACGTTTAAGTCTGCAGAAGTTTCTGCCGGCTTTTGTTCAGCTATGCCCTGCCCACAGAGGTGGAGTCTATAGAGGCAGTAGGCCTTCCTGAGCTGTGGTGGGCTCCCCCCAGTTCGAGCTTCCCAGCCACTTTGTTTACCTACTTAAGCCTCAGCAATTGCAGACACCCCTCCCCCAGCCAGGCTACAGCCTCGCAGGTTGATCTCAGGCTGCTGCGCTAGCAGCGAGCAAAGCTCCATGGGTATGGAACCCCCCGAGTCAGGCATGGGAGAGAATCCCCTGGTCTGCTGGTTGCTAAGACTGTGGGAAAAGTGCAGTATTTGGGCAGGCGTGTCCCATTTTTCCAGGTACAGTCTGTCACAGCTTCCCTTGGCTAGGAAAAGGAAATCCCCCGACCCCTTGCACTTCCCAGGTGAGGCGACACCCCTCCCTGCTTCAGCTTGCCCTCCATGGGCTGCACCCACTGTCCAACCAGTCCCAGTGAGATGAACCAGGTACCTCAGTTGGAAATGGAGAAATCACCTGTCTTCTGCGTCAGTCATGCTGGGAGCTACAGACCAGAGCTGTTCCTATTCGGCCATCTTGGAACGGTCCCTGAAGTGGGTCTTGAAGGCTTGAACCCTCACCTGTTCCAGGTCACTCACCCTCCATGTTACCATCTTTGTGGAGGCTGGCTTGGTAGATAACCTTGAGCCACTGCTTCTCAGGAGACAGCTTTGAAGGATATCTGTATGTGCAAGCCCTCACAGCCAAACAGGAGCTCATGCAAAATGTAAGGGGGAAAGAAAAATTCAGCAAAAAAACTCATAACCAGGGTGAAGTGTATTTTGGATCATCGATTTTTATTACTGCCAGCCAGTGTCAGGCAGGGGCCATTAATCCTCATATGGTGTTGAACAGTAAATCTGCAATACTGAGCCTCTACCACAGGTGGAATTTGGTCTGTAAAAAAGATTCCTCACTTGAGATGGGGCTAAAGTGATTAGCAGCCACTGCATTTATAGAACACCACTAAAAAGAAAGAACATATTTTAACATGATGTCTCAGCAGTGCCAAGCTGCACACTCTTGGGTGTGTTTCCTAATGAAGCCTTTGCTCTCTTTTTGTTCTGTTCTTGGTGAAGGTGTGGATCATATCTTTTTTAAAGTTGAGATCCTGTCCAATGAAGACCGGGAATGGCATGAATCTTTCTCACTAGTCCTTGGCCCAGATGACCCAGTGGAAGCAGTTCTTGGGGATGTGACTACTGCCACGGTGACAATTCTAGACCAGGAGGCAGCAGGGAGCCTCATATTGCCAGCACCACCCATTGTGAGTTGCTTGACCCAAAGGATTGCTGTTTTACGTCTCAGTGACTAGTAGATGAGAACTGAAGGGAAGTACTCTTATTTCTTTATTCTTCTAACCCAGTGGTTCCCAACCAGGAGCCATCTTGCCTTCCATCATCCCCTTTCCAGAGGACATTTAAGCAATGTCTGGAGACATTTTTGGTTGTCACAGTTGTCACACCAGGTGCTACTAGTATCTAGTGGGTAAAAGCCAGGGATACTCCTAAACATCCCATAATGCATAGGGAAGCCCCCGACAACAAAAGGAATTATTTGGCACAAATGTCAATAGTGTTGAGGGTAAGAAACCCTGTTCTGACCTAAAAGTGAGACCAAATCCTGTTGATATCTTAGTCTGATAAAGATAGAAAATACAATACAATTGATCTTCTCATTTCTTTGATGGGACTTAGAAGAGTAAGAAGATAATACTACCTCATATCTATCATCCCACATACTCACTATATTTATAGAATTAAGTACCTGTGGGAAGGTAGTACCAGATTTCCTAACTTGGGGTGAATAGAATGAATGCACTGTCCTTACAATTAAGAGGAAAACACCTAGAGGTTGCCAAGGAAAATTTAACCCATAATTGTGAAGCAATCAGAAGAAGCCTTCTGACTTCCGCTAACTTGTCTCATATATTAGAAAAGAATGATGATTATTTCAAAATGTGTCTTTTATTTGGCCATGGAAGAAATATACCACTTCTATTTACTCTTATTTTGCCAAATGTTCTACTATATACCATCAACTATTTAATGCAACTTTAAACTAGCAACTGCTATTCATGATACAGCTTTGGTTCCAATGGGCAGGAAAATCAGAGTATTTTTTTACATGAGTGATAGGGCTCTGATTTAGGAATAAAACTAAAAGGATAATAAAGCTTCTAGCCCAACCAGTAGAAGGATCTTCTCCACCACTAAAGATCTGCAGTATCTTTTAAGGATGCCTGGCAAAGAATTATAAAAACTTCTCCTGTTATATTTCAAAGAACCTGTAGACACTAAGAGATCTTGTGGATCTCTAAAGAAAGGGGGCTTAGTTCTCTGACCTTGCCAATACCCAACCTGAACTGAAGCTTTGTTGCTCTTTCGCAGGTGGTCACACTTGCTGACTATGACCATGTGGAAGAAGTTACCAAGGAAGGAGTCAAGAAATCCCCCTCCCCAGGCTACCCACTGGTCTGTGTCACCCCCTGCGACCCTCATTTCCCCAGATACGCTGTCATGAAGGAGCGCTGCAGTGAGGCCGGCATCAACCAGACGTCTGTGCAGTTCAGCTGGGAAGTGGCTGCCCCCACTGATGGCAATGGGGCCCGGTCTCCCTTTGAAACCATCACTGACAACACACCATTCACCAGTGTCAACCACATGGTAGGTCTGGGGGTCTGGGCCTGGTTCTCCCTCCCTGGGAGAGAACTGGTGTTGTTCTTTGTTACTCAGATAATCAAATTCCTTATGGTCCATGCATGGCATTTGGAATAAAACAAATAAGCAGGTGCACAGTCTTTTTACTCTTATACATAAGAAAAGGTTATATGCTGTAATAGAAAACTAAGCTAGTTAGAAGACCTGTTTGCAAATTCTGGTTCTGCCTGTTTTAAACTAAATAATGTTAAGAGGTTACTTAATCTCTCTGAGTCTCAGTCTCCTGATCTGCAAAGTAATAATTCTTTTGCTTAGCTACTTGACAAGGTCATTGAAAAATGTGACCTATAAATGACAAAGTCAGTGAAAAACTCCAGATAGGCGCTGTTGATTACTATTAATGTATCTCCAATCATTCAATAAGTATTAACACATAACTCCTTATGGACATGAACCAAAGTTTCTACCACATTTCTGTAATGCAGTAGAAACATGGCCCAAAATGGCCAGGACATCGATGGCACATAGAGGGGACCAGTTATTAAATAAAAGAATAGAATGGTTGCTGAATGATCAGCACGTTACAAAGCTCTATGGGAGGCCATGAAAAGACATTTGTGCAGCAGTTGCTGTCCTCAAAAAGCTTAGAGACCAACACCCCTGACACCATCAGAGAACAATGAATAGTATGTTTTCCCAGCCTTAACAAACAGCCCACCACAGTGATCCTGCACATCATACTGATAAAGCTGGTTCTCTTCCAAAAGTGAGCTGAAAGCAGTTGAGATTCAGGCTTAGTATAGTACCTGGCATGTAGTAAGCATCCAACAATTCTTGCCTAAAATTATATCACTGAATGATTTTAGACATCAGAGATTTCTTTCAGACCAAATTTCTCTAGATTTTCCTGTTCATTCCACAGTTTATTCTCACTGTAATAAGAGCTTCACTGGGATGAATAGCAGAGGAAAACCACTAGACATAGATGGGAGGCTTTGGATAATGCAGGGTCGTTCATACCCACTCTCTTTGGCACAGCTTATTCAGAAAGGCCTGAAGAGCAATTCTTTTGCAACATAACCTAGTTCAAATTTAAATAGTCTTCTCTATTATTAAAAAATCAACATGGCAAGAATTACCAGCTTGTTGTTTCTTAAGTATCTATTTCTCTCTTCAACAAAACTGTAAAGGAGGTGTGGTCTGGTTGGAGCCAAATGTACATTTTTAACAGATAAATTTATGACTTTATGCTTCAGGTTTTCTTCTTGCAATGAATTTGTGACTAATACCCTTTACCCTAGTTTCCTTCACTTTATCTTGATTTCTTCAATTATTTATTTAATGCCATTCTATTATATGCATTCTTGTAGGATGCCTCAAATCCCTTCTGTACTAAGTTCTTGTATATATAAATAAGTAAAGCATTGGCAGCTAATTAAAAAAAAGTTTAATGGAAAAATTTTCTTTAATTTTTAATGGACTTCAGTGAAAATTGTTTTCATGGGTAAAATGTATAAGTTTGTGTGATTGCTTTGTGAGAGGTCTGTGGCACAAAGAACTACTGATTAATTTTTCTTGTTATATACTTCCCTATGTAAATGCACACATAACCTAAAGAGTCCTGGTGACCTACATTGCCCCTGCATAGATTGAGTTCAGCACTCTTAGGGCTTCTGTATATTTGGGGACTTGGAGGAATCTGTGGAAAGACCTTCAAAGACTAGAAGGTGTCAGAGGCCAAGTTCTCAGCTTCAAGCCTGCATGTTATTATAACCCTTGCAGTGTGTGGTCACTGGGTAGGGAGATGGGATGATCGAGGGAGGATAACAGTAGGATAAAGAGACCATGAGAATTCCTGGGAAGGAAGCATATTTCCTCTGTCTCCTGACATCATGCTCTCAGCAACAGTGATTTGGAGGCCAACCAGTCTTGCTAGAAGCCTGAATAACACTTGGGTCATCCTTCTGCTGAGCCTAGTATATAAAGAGAACAATACTATTAATGGAAATCATTCATCTATGGGTTTGTGCTCCACATCTGTCTACTTGCTTGTTGACTATCTTACCCCCTTAGGCTATAAGTACTCACTGATCTGTCTCGAGTGTCTGGTTCATAGTTAAAAGTCAATACTTACTTGATGAATGAATGAATAGATGGAACAATCAATGGGTGGGTGGATGGATGATCTTTACAGATTAGCTTGAACCAGATCATGTAAGGAGCTGTTTAAGTGGGGTACTCACATTGGAGGTGATTTTTTCTTCCTGTTAGGTCCTGGACAGCATTTACTTCAGCCGGAGGTTCCATGTGCGTTGTGTGGCCAAGGCTGTGGACAAGGTGGGCCATGTGGGGACCCCCTTAAGGAGCAACATTGTTACCATTGGAACAGACAGTGCTATCTGCCACACACCAGTGGTGGCTGGGACATCCAGAGGCTTCCAGGCTCAGTCCTTCATCGCAACCTTGAAATACCTGGATGTCAAACATAAGGAGCATCCGAACAGGTCAGGCAGGTGGTGCCTTCCACCACACATAGATTGAAGTGAATCTCAGGTCTCCTTTGTGTGTTTCCCAGGACAATCAATAAGGGATGCTTCTGCATGATAAAAATGTGATGATGAATGCATCAGTAAAAGTTTAAATCTGTGAAGGTCCCTCAAGCTCGGGCCCCCTGCCTATCTTCCTAGTCTTTCTCTCACCTTGTCATTTTCACCGGCCAGTCCAACCACAAGGAATCATGAGTAACTTCCCAAGTGCTACAGACTCTTACAGGTTGCATACCTCTGCCATGCTGTTACCTCAACTCTCCCTAGCCCCCTTCCACTGGCCGGAACCCTACTGTCCTACAATACCTACTGCATGGCATCTCTTCTAGGGACATTTCCAACATCTCCCCTAATTTAATTTGGAGGCTTCCCCTCCTGGCTTCTCTGGCACCTGTATATGCTTCTTTTAGAAGATTATTAGCATTCACTCTCTCTGCCCTTTAGTAGATGGTAAGGCCTGAAGACCATGAGTATGTATTTTGAGTATCTTCTGCCAGTATAGTGCTTCTTGGCATCTAAGAGGCACTCCTAAATATCTACTGAACAAATGAATAATAACATTGTAGAAATTAGGAGACATTGGACTTAATTTTTTTCTGGGCCACCATGATGGGAAATGGATGTTTTCATTTTTGCATAGCAAAAAAGAATTTGTGTATGCTATGCGTATTTATTAAACACTATAGTATTTAAGTGTGTGCCTTTATGAACAACTCAGTTGCTCATAAACTCAGAAAAATGAGTTCCTTTGTATGAATAAAACATGTTTGAATGAATATGTACATGCTTCTTTCTTTCCTGACACAATAAAATGTATCTTGGTGACCCCTTCCTAGAAAAAAGGCCCTCGTCTTCACTTCCAAGGTTCTGATTCCACTTAAAAATGTGACTCTTTGCTCAGAGAGACAAGTATATAAACTCAAAACACACTTTCAATAAACATGCTCAAAGTTTAAACTGGTACAATGACAAAAAATGCAACCCATAAGTACTATCATGTTGCAGTCTTAACCAATATTTATTAAACTCATTTCTTATTTAGAATTGTATACTATGTGCCCTGGAGAAACAAAAGAAGTGAAGGAAATGTTCCTTGTCCTCATAGTGGAGAGGCAAGACAAACAGAGTCTGAAAACATTTGAGAAATAGCAGCCAATATAAATAAGTTACAGATTTCCTGGTCCAAAGGCTGCCTAAGAGCTGAGGATGTAGATCAAGGAACAGCACACTGCAGATTGAGGCTGGCGGGGCTGGACGCGTAGTGCTGATAGGACTTACAGGCAGACTGGAGAGAGAAGGCTGTTTTCAGTCAGGAGAGACAGTATAAGTAGCTGGATATTGTAGTTTCTCAGATTTGGCTGGGTAGAGGAATTGGTTTTAGAGTTTAAAAGCTCAACGATATATTTTTGACTCAAATACTTAAAAGAAATGTGAGTATCAACCTTACCTAACTTCCATAGACATTCACTGTGACAGAGCAGGGGAACAGGCCCTCTCTAGTCACTCAGCTTTAGCTCCTGAAATAACAGAGTTTCCATTAAAAAGCAAAGGAGAGCTTTAAAGTAATTTGTGGTTGTGATGTTATCTTTTCCTGTATAGAAAAAAAATCTATAATTCTAGATTGCAAGCAGTCCTCTGTCTGGAGGGTCTCTTAGAGGGAAGCAATGATACTATGTGTATATCTATACCCCCTGTTCAGATAGAAATCCTACCTGGAAAGCTTCAGGAAGAAAAAAAAATGGTAGCTCATTGGTGAAGACAAATTCGGTGATGAGAAAGAAGTATATCCTATTGACCATTTATAGCAGTCAGCTTAACATTTATTTCTGCCTTTTTCCCCCTAGAATCCACATTTCGGTGCAGATCCCACACCAGGATGGAATGCTGCCCCTTATCTCCACCATGCCGTTGCACAACTTACATTTTCTACTGTCTGAGTCCATCTACAGACACCAGCACGTCTGCTCCAATTTAGTTACCACCTATGACCTGAGAGGCATCTCAGGTGAGATTGACAAGTTCAGGACTGGTCTTTCCATGCTAGCCCAGTGCAGTTGACTTTCAGGATATGCCAGAGTGAGAACTGCTTTTCGTGTTTTCTGGTCCTCAGAATCCACATATTAGTGGTTTTCCTTCTAGCACACATGCAAATGCCATCAGTTCAGTCAATGCAGTGGACAGGAAGAAACAAGGACTTTGGAATCACACTGGTTCAAATCCTTATTCCACTGAACAAATATAGTTTGACCTTTCTGAGCCACTGTTGTCTATAAAGTGGGAATAACAATTGCTACCACTCAAGATGAGGATTAAATGCGTTGACATTTTTAAAGCACCTACTATGATATATTTTAGTGTCTTCATTCCCTTAGAGTGAGCATGTTTACATTGGTGCTCCAAAAACCTGTTATAGAAAGCTCAAGTGAAGATGGTATAGGATGAGTTCTCCAGAAGCAGGAGCTAAGAGGGAGTTTGGGGTTACAAGATGTTTATTAGGGATCAATATCTGTGAAAGAGAAGGAGCGAAACAGGATTGGGCAGAGGGAGAAGTCAAGCTGCAGTGCAGGCTGAAAAAGCCATCTCGGCCATGGCAGGGAGCTCTGGAGAGACTTGTCCTACTTCCAGCTGACACAGCCAGACTCTTATAGCCTACCTAGCTAAGTCACTGGATGCAGGCTGCCCCGCAAGGGCATGACCTTGGGCTGAGCCAACATGCAGCTGACGCAGAGCTGAAGGAGCTGACAGCTGAGGCAGCGCATCTCTGTGTTCACCACAGCAGACATTTGACTTTACAAAGAATTCTGTCCATTTCCATTTACCTTAGCAAGTGCACATTAAATGCATATTTCCTCCTTTCACAAATGGTGAAACCCTTAACAGTGTTTTTGAAGACAGAAATGCATTCATATTCTCTTTCATATTCATTAAGCATCACTTTTGGTCATGATGGTCTTTATACAGTAGAAATTAGCTGAGTGAAAATTATTTATAAATCACTGAGCTACATATGAAAGTTTAATTGGTCCACATCTGTAGCTAGTGGAAGAGACATACTGTGTTTAAATACTAAACTTTGCACCTGTTCCTGCTTAAAAGCAATTAAATTCAAGACATGTTAATTGAGTACCTAGTCATCATGGGGCAGAGGGCTAGGTGCTGGGTCTCAAGCATTCTAAGATATTTATCAACCCTTTTAAAATACTACAGTTGCTTTTAGTACTATAAAAATTTTAACCCGGCCGGGTGCAGTGGCTCATGCCTGTAATCCTAGCACTTTGGGAGGCTGAGGCGGGTGGATTGCCTGAGCTTAGGAGTTTGAGACCAGCCTGGGGAACACAGTGAAACCCCATCTCTACTAAAAACATAAAAAATTAGCCAGGTGTGGTGACGTGCACCTGTAATCCCAGCTACTCGGGAGGCTGAGACAGGAGAATCGCTTGAACCCAGGAGGCGGAGGTTGCAGTGAGCCGAGATCGCACCATTGCACTCCAGTCTGGATGACAGAGTAAGACTCCATCTCAAAAAAAAAAAAAAAAAAATTTAACCCTTATATTCTAAAATTGTATCTGTGTTCAGCTCCCTACTGCATAAAGTTCTCCCTTAATTTAGAGCCATTCATGTGCTTGGCAGCATTTGATTAAATAATTTTTGCCTGGCACAGGTGAGAGTTACAGGCATCATTAGTGACCTATTTACTCACTAACAAAAAATTAAGACTTTCCCCCGACAAGAGTTCAGAAACTGTATGAGCAAGAAGTAGTCAAATGTAGGTATGCTGGCTTTGTTTTTTTTTTTTTTTTGAGATGGGGTCTCAAAAAAGAAATTTTAAAAATCACTCTTAAAATAATAATTCACCAATGAATGAGCCATACAGTAAATCCATTTCTTCAGCAGTAGTGGGGACATACATGAAGCACAGGACCAGACTTGCCAGGTATAACAGGCAAAGCTTCAGAGAGTTTTCCTTTCCAAGTTCTGCCGCCTTCATTCATGGTATCATTTGCTCACCTTTTCCTCCCTGGTTCCTGTGGTCTCTTAGAGGTGGAGTCCTGCATTCAACACCTGGCAACAGCAGTTAGCAAGCGCTTTCCAAGATCCCTCACATTCTCCCTGCACATTGGGAGCCCTGGGTTTCTTTGTTAGTAGGGTCTCAGGTGATTGAAAGTGCTTTTAGTGCAAAAGGGTGAGCTCTTCGCCCCACCCTGCTCCTTGGCATCCACAAACCAAGTTATCGTTCCTTGTTCTTCCCTCCCTGGCAGAGGCAGGGTTCCTGGATGATGTGGTCTATGATAGCACTGCCCTGGGGCCTGGCTATGATCGCCCCTTCCAGTTTGACCCCAGCGTGCGAGAGCCGAAGACCATCCAGCTCTACAAACACCTGAACCTGAAGAGCTGCGTGTGGACCTTTGATGCTTATTACGACATGACTGAGCTGATTGACGTCTGTGGGGGCTCTGTAACCGCTGACTTCCAGGTAGGTGCCCCGGGGCTTGTCTGAGGACTCTGCATATGGGTGCCATGGTCAACCTTGTTTGTTCCTGAAGCACTTCAGTTAGCACTTTGCCTCCAGAACTGGGACAACCAACTAAGGGAGTCTTCTTTATAAGTCCCTCAAGCAAGATCTTGGCAGCACTGAAGCTAGAGAAGGCCCCCAAAGTCCTCTAAATCAAGTTAATGTGGAAAAAACTTACTGTCTGGCATACTCACTTATGTAAAAATCCAATATTTACTTCTCTAGGCATATATGTTTTTGTATTTATAATGCATATATTTTGGAAAGCCAAAAATATTTACATTTGATGATAGGGTTATTACTACATTGATATATTCTCTTCCCCACCTGGGAAAATGCATCAGATGACGCAGCCTGTCTTTCAGAAGATAAGAAGAGCTCTGTTGTACTATGCATTGTGGAAAAGATAATTGCTTAAAACATTTTTATTTCACACCTGTTCCAAACTGCCAGCCCCCACAAAAATAGACACTTTCTAAAATATATATTACCATTAAACATTAGTGTGTTAGTCTATTCTCACACTACCATAAAGACAAACTAGAGACTGGTAATCTATAAAGATAAGAGGTTTAATTGACTCACAGTTCCACATGGCTGGAGAGGCCTCAGGAAACTTATAATCATAGTGGAAGGGGAAGCAGACATGTCTTACATGGTGGCAGGTGAGAGAGAGCAAGCAAGAACAAGGAAAACTGCCTTATAAAACCATCAGATCTCATGAGAACTCACTCACTATCACAAGAACAGCATGAGGGAAACCACCCCCATGATCCAATCACCTCCCACCTGATTCCTCCCTTGACATGTAGGGATTATGGGGATTACAATTCAAGATGAGATTTGGGTGGGGACACAGAGCCAAACCATATCAATTAGTGACAACTGAAAAATTTATAGCAAGAAGCCAGAGTCAGAGAAGGGCAGTTATATCAAAGGGCCAGTGAGACTAGGCTAATCTGTCCTCATGGGAAAATTAATTCTAAAACAGGTTCTATCCAATTTTGAGCAGTTATCTCAATGAGCTAAAAACTAGTTAGATGTTTGTTCTTCATTTCAAATCAGGTTTATCCTCACTGAAGGAGAGAAATTATAGAGGGATTTACAGTAATTACTTAGAGAAAGTGTCTTTGATTAAAATTTGTCGTTTTCTTTGTGGTGCCTCTCAGCCTGGTTTCCTCTCATTTTGTACACACTACTGCCATCTACTGAAGAGAATTTTAAGGCGTTCATCGGTTTTCCATTTCTCCAGTTGTATAAACTTTGACTTTGGAAAATGCAAAACTAAGTGATTTTGTTTCTTTCCTGGCCCCTCAAAAATTAGTATTCTCTGTTCTTTATGATTTTGCTGTAATTACTGTTTGAATATTTTTATTCAGAATATGCTTAAAAACCTCAAAGACAAGGATTTCTTATATATAATCCCACTTTTAAACCAACACAGAAAAAACATGCACAGAAGTATTTTGTTGTTGTCTGTTTCTTTGAAAATAATTGAAATTACTGACGTATGATAGGAAAAATATAGAACTTAGAACTAAGGCCTAGTTGGTACCTTTTGCTATCAATCAGCAGGCTTGGACAAGACATAACCTCTCTGAACCTCTTCTGAAATTGTACTAATAATCTCAACATGAGAAGGTGCCTTGCACAGTGTGCCTGGTGTAGAATAGGCATGCAGTAAATATTTGTTGGGTTTTTTTTCTTTTTAAAGATTAGTAAGTAATATCATGAGGGCTAAAGGAGGATAAACAAAAACAAATGAGGAAAAATTAATTTTGCCAATCAGCTAGAGAGTTTATTGAAGTTCTGATAGTGTGATTGGAGCAGGTGTATTTAGCAAAACCTGTGTATAAGGGACAGAACATGGTACAAGGTCCGAATACAATCTGGAAATTTTCTTTAAAAAGAAAAAAAAGGGGGGCTGGGAACAGTGGCTCATACCTGTAATCTCAGCACTTTGGGAGGCTGAGGCTGGAGGATCACTGGAGGCCAGGAAGTTGAAGCTGCAGTGAGCTATGATGGAGTCACTGCATTCCAGTCTGGGCTACAGAGAGAGACCCCATCTCTTGAAAAACAAACAAACAAACAAACAAACAAAGTAAGGCATGTCAAAATGGAATTTTTCAATGAGTATGGAGTTAGTTGAGTCTTTTGAGAAAGTTGGCATCAAATTTTAAATCGCTGACAACTTTGAATATTAAAAAAAAACTTTAGAAAAATATTAAAGCATTTGGTTTTTTCCTTAATTACCCATAGAAACACTTTATACTGTATTTTCAAACAAAAGAAAAATATAAGTCCCATAGTATATTGTAGTAATTAGCCAATGATAAAATAAAATTGTTTTAAGCTAAGTTTTTTTGTTGTATATATATATATATACACAACATATATATGTATATATATACGTATATATGTATATATATACAACATGTTGTGTATATATATATATACACAACATATATTTATTTATTTATTTATTTATGGAAAAAAGTATAAAAATATTTTTAAAATGTGTGAACTAACTCCCCATTCACACACACATATACAGCTAGCTTCACCACAAAAGCTTCTGCTACCATTCTGTTATCTTTCCATCCAGTTTTGTTCATTACATAGTAAAATAAAAATGACTGGGCCAAATTAAAAGCAGGAACACAAACCTCCTTAGAAGAAATGTTCTCTTGGAAATGTGATATGCTGCCTTTTCAAAACTCTTTCCAAAGCATAGCATGGGACAGGAAATTACTGAAGTACATGCAGCTCTGAGCTGTCCATTGGTGAGCTTCCTAGATATGATTTCAATGCTCCGGCCCTTTGTTCCTGGAGCAGGAGATGAGAGCACTCACTAAAACATCCTGAGTTAGGCACAGGCTCCTCCCAGGCGTCCGGATGTGGGCATCTTCCTGATGATGGTTGACTTGGGCTCTCCTACAGGTCACTGGCAAATGGTCAATACAGGGAGTTTGTACTGAGTGGTAGATCCCACATCCACCGGGTTGATCCTTGGGAATAATTGTGATATTCTAAAATTTCAGCCAAATCTTCTAGCAACTGAACAGAGCTCATTCTCCCACTTCAAAAGTATTTTTGTTCAAGTGCCACCTCCTTAGAGAAGCCTCTGCACATGACCCTGTCGAAAGAAGCATCCCGGCCGCTTTCTATTCCATTAGTTCCTTTATTTTTTTAAATAAGTAAGTGCAATCATGGGCACTTGCTTAATAATTATTGAATAAGTGTGTGACTACATGGGTGAATGAAAATGGAACCAAGATGTGGTGACAGTATGTCTTTTCATCCCAGGGGAGAAATAACTCTGTGTGCATACTGCTTCCTCGGCAGGTGAGGGACTCTGCCCAGTCCTTCTTGACAGTGCACGTGCCTCTATATGTGTCCTACATCTATGTGACAGCCCCCAGGGGCTGGGCCTCCTTGGAGCACCACACCGAGATGGAGTTTTCTTTCTTCTATGACACTGTTCTCTGGAGAACAGGTATGCCCACTGACGCCTTAACTATCCCTTTAGTTAGGGCTTCACTCAAGCAAGATTAAAAGAAGAGTAGTGACTTTTAACAGTAGCTGCATTTCTCATCCTGTTATCCCATAGACAAAGTGGGGCCACCTCAAAGTGCAGATCTGTGGCTCCCGAAAAGAATGATGTCCTTCTGTCCTGATGCTGGAAGGTCTCAGCCCAGATAGCTAAGGTCCCAGAGTAGAGGATGGCAAGTGACAAATGAGTCCTCTACTGCCCGTTAGGGATTCAGATGGGTGTGTGTTCTTTTGGAATATAACCCAAATGATTTTCATTTTCTCCTAGTGAAAAATGGTGTGGTTCATGTTTTTACAGAGCAAAAGGATCTTCAAATCAGATGCAAGGAAATGGAAAAATGTGTCAAGAGCACTTGAAATATTTATGTCAAGTAGCCCACTTTATTCATTTGTCAAAGAGTCTGCTCTTTAATTGCATCCTCCAAAGAAGGGATTTTAACCTTCCAAAGTCAAGGGCTGTGATACTGAATGTTTAAAATGACCTTTCCCTCAGGCTCATCCCCATTACTGTCCTCTTTGGGAGGAGCCTCCAAGAACTAAATGGGAGGCAGCCCTTCAGCTGGGAGCCCACACCTCACTCCTACTCAGTTTCACACCTACCTCCTCCTACTGCTTCCATATAGATGCTCCTTAAAACTCCCCAATTTTCTCCTCCATTCTCTCCAATCGTTCTTGGTTATTTTTGTTTTTCTTGTTTTTTTTTTTTCCCTCATTTTTAGTGTCCTGTACTTCACACACTACCCCTAACCTATTTCCCCAAACCCATTTCCCCTAAATTCTGCTGCTCCCATCCTCCCTGTTTTCCTCTTCAGGGGTGAGGTGCTTTATCTGGGGCAAACATACTAAAAAAAATACAAGAGTTTTCTTTTGAGAAAGCTTCATCTCTACTAATTGAAATTACAGTCATCATTCATATCTATTAGTGTTTGGTTCCAGGACCTCCCACAGACGCCAAGATCTGAGGATGCTCAAGTCCCTCATATAAAATGGTGTAGTATTTACATATAACCTATACATATACTCCCTTATGCTTTAAATCATCTCTAGATTACTTATAAACCTAATACAATGCATATGCTATATAAATAGTTGTTATGCTATATTGTTTAGGAAATAATGACAAAAAAATCTATATGTTTAGTGCAGATGCATTTTTATTCTTATATTTTCTATTTGAGGTTGGGTGAATCCACAGATGCAGAATCCATGATGTAGAACCTACAGATACAAAGGGCTGACAGTGTAGTCCTTTCTTCTGTGAAATGTCTTAGGCTCAAATCATTTTTTGCTTTATATTTCTCATGGGAAAATAACTTCAGGCAGCTTTCCCACTCTGGGTCAGATAATTCCTTGAGCTCTTGTTTTTGTTTTGTTTTGTTCAAGTTCATGTTTCTCCTCCTTACGTTACTCTTTGGTTTTGGTCTTTCTGAACTCACTGGAGACCATGACTACAATTTCCTTTATTAAAGCCACAGCTTTCTTGTGTCATGTTGGCTTTCTACAAGCTGGCTTTAATTCTCCTTTGGTTTGAGTACTAAATGTAGCCACCAGGACTTTGTTTATACCTCTGTTAAGTCCGGAAAGGTATCTTGGCGAGGAAAAGAAAATATAGTAAGAAGCAGATGTGCTGTAACCATACCCTGGTGTAAAGTTTGATAGTAAGAAGTTTTAAGATTCATTTTTTTGCTGAACCCTGCATCTGGGTTAAGTGGAACTTACAGGTTTGAAAAGTCTATGTCAAGAACAGTGGAACCATTACAAAAAAAAAAAAAGAACAAAGTGAAATTAGCTGTCATACAATTTTAATTGGCATATGTTTCTATAGACATATAAATGTTATCTTGTTACATTCAAATAAATGTGCAGCTATACTTGGAGGTGTCCTTGGGATAACTTATATGTGGTTGCTGTCAGGGAGGAATTTTCCATGCCCTAGCATTTTCTCTCTGCTTTCCTGCCCAGGAATCCAGACAGACAGCGTGCTCTCTGCAAGGCTTCAGATAATAAGAATCTACATTCGAGAGGATGGCCGTCTTGTCATTGAATTCAAGACCCATGCCAAATTCAGAGGTAATATCAATGCCGTTTTTTTCCCCGACTTTTTATTAAGAAACATTTCACACATACAGAAAGTTGAAAGAATAGAACAGTAAAAAACAGTCAACAATGATTAACATTTTGCTATACATCCATGTGCACATACATCCATCCATACATATCTTTTTTTGTCACACCGTTCAGAAACAAGTTGCAGACTTCGTGTCAAGTTACCCAAAATACTTCAGTTGACATCTCCTAAGAACAAGGACATTCTCTTATAGAATCACAACATCATGATCACTTCTACGATATTTAGCATTGATTCAATAATATCCAGTCTCTATTCATATTTCCTTTATTGTTCCACAAATGTCTTTTCCACTTATTTTTATATTTGTTTATTTTATAACTGCTTACATAAAAAGAAAGAAGTTCCAGTTGTGATTCATATGTTACATTTTGATTGTTATATTGCTTTAATTTCTTTTAATCTAAAATATTCCCCCTACTTTTATTTCTTCACGACGCTATTTCAGTGCAGTTTTAAAGAGTGGGGGTATCTTGCTGATAACATTTACCCTTTTAATGATGTTTATAATTATACCCTTCTACCAAGGACTTGAATGGCCCTAAATGTGACTTTTATCTGATGCTGATATTTCCATTTATAAACTACTGAGACCTTTCTACCTCCAAGAAACATGTTCGTTAGAATTCAAAGCTATGTATATTCAGTGTTCATTGTCACATAAAGACCCCTATTATTGTGAATATACTCATTAGCACCATTTCCACAAGGAATATTCCTATTGTTTATAAATAAATACCTATGACTATGATGACCATCACAAGTAGGACGATGGGCTAGGGTGAGATGCCATTCTATCCAGTGTGGAATATATTCTAAGGGGCAAAATGGGCTAAGCTTAGTTGTGTGAGAGAAGAACATTAATTCAGTTCTCAGGCTTTTGTGGGGCTCTACCAGGTACAATTAAACTAAAGCTCTACCACAAGTACAATAAATGCATGTGTTTCCCCTTCAAATAGGACAGTTTGTGATGGAGCATCACACTCTCCCAGATGTGAAATCTTTCATATTGACTCCAGACCACCTAGGAGGAATTGAATTTGACTTGCAGCTATTATGGAGCGCTCAGACTTTTGATTCTCCACATCAACTCTGGAGAGCCACAAGCTCTTATAACAGGTAAATACAGTGATGGAGGCCTCCATGGGTAGAGCTGAATGGTTTTCCATTTCTTTCAGGAGCTTGAGAAATAGTGCTTTTCTCTGAAGGCTAGACTTTTATTTTGAAAGGGGAATTGATAGAAATAACCCTCAGCTGGGAGTAGTGGTGCTAGCTGGTAGCCCAGCTACTCAGGAGGATCACTTGAACTCAGGAGTGCGAAGCTGCAGTTAGCCATGATCCCACCTGCAAATAGCCACTGCACTCCAGCCTGGGCAACAGAAAGAGATCCTGACTCTTAAAAAATAATAATAATAATTAAAAGAAATGACATTCTAGCAAAGAAAGAAAGAAACAAATCTTGCTCAGATCAACTTCTGATATATAAATAGGAAGTGCTTACACTTATTGCAAGGGTGAGACCAGAAGGGGCACATATCACTTTCACCTACAACCTATGGTGGGGAACTTAGTCACATGGCACACCTGCCTACAAGGGAAGCTGGGAAATGTGTCTAACTAAAACCTTTATCGAATAAAGAAATTTTATTTCAATTACAACAACCAGTGCAAAATATAGTACCTCTGATTAAGCCCATGTGTCGTTTACAAGATTTATTCCTCTCCCAGACCCAGTATAGAGGTAGAATAGGAATTTAACAACTATAGTAAAATATCCCCTATCTGTAAAAGGGAAGAATGGAAAAAAAATTAAAACCACTATGAAAAGGATAAGTGGGCAACCAGGAATCTGTCATAAATATATGATCCCCATTTTATAGGTAATGAGAGTAAGAGCTATATTTAGCATTAAAATCTTCCTTCAAATTGTCTTGAGAATCATTTTCAAAAAAAATTTTTTCTTAACTTAAAATTTTTGATCTTATATCAGATATTTTTATTGTATAGTGATTCCTTTGAAATTGATATCTAATAACCTTCAAGGACTGTGCTTCATGTTCTTTGTCCCAGTTTATAGACAGGGAAACTGTCTTCCTTTAAGTATTCTGCTGACATCTTCATTGCCACTTGGATGAAGCCCACCCTCCTTCTGCAGCATACAAGGCCCAGCCTCCCCTCTGGTTTCATGTCAAACCCAGCCTTTTATCCACGTTAGTTACTCACCAGCCCACCATACCTCCATGCTTTTGCAATTCCCTCAGCCCTTGCTGCTCTTTTCCCCTTGCAAAACTAACTCCTCTGAGACCCAGCCCAGCTCAAATACTGACCCCTTTGTGACAGCTTCCCAGACTTCCCATACAGTACTAGCAGCTCCCTCCTCCTGGTTCCTACTCTGTTCCAGCTTCTGCTGTAACACAGCTCATTATCTTATGATGGTCTATCTGCTGGTCCCAGTTTTTCACTAGATTGTGAGCTTCTCCAGAGTAGAAGGCACATATGATTCATCTTAAATCCCCAGAACCACAGGTTTTAGCATGTGATAGGTTCTGAGCAAGTATCTTTTAGGAGCTTACCTTTGAGGTGAGGAGATAAAATACATAGATAAATGACAAAATGAAGAACCCCACCAAGCACTCCATGCTAAACACACTGTGAGAGATACAGGATAATATCAAGACCGTAGTTGTTCAGGGAAGAGAGAGCCAGAGGCTGGGGAGTTGTATAAGGATTCCTGAAAGAGGTGAGACAACTTATGGTCCATGTTGTGATATGGGAAATGCTTAGATTCTAGCAAGGAGATTAAAAGAACTGCAAGATTAAAGACATGTGCCTAAGACTGTGTTTGACATGTTTGAAGGGATCATGAGGAAATGGACCTAAGTAGTATTTAGGAATAGAGAAAAGTAGGACCGAAGGCTTGGGAGGCTATGCTATTTGTCTTGCATTCATTTGTTCAACAAGTATTTATGGAATGTTTACTGTGTGTCAGAGAAGGTTCTGGGCACCTTGAATATATTGGTAAACAAAATAAAGATCCCTAAGTATAGGACTTAAAGTAAGGAGACACAAAACAGTAGACCTAATAAGCAAAGTATAACAAATGTCAGAAGGTGATAAGCGCTATGGGAAAATGAATGGTATGGAGCAGGGTAAGGGGAGACAGGAATGGGGAGACATTATAATTTTAATTAGAATGTTCCCAGTAGACCTTATCTGAGCAAAGACTTGAAGGAGGTGAGGGAGTTGGCTGTGCAGAAACATGGGAAACAGGGTTCCTGGTAAAGTTCCTAAGATGGCAACATTTGGGCATGCTTGGAGAACAACAAGGAGGCCCATATGGCTGGCATGGAGTGAGCAGGGAAGAGAGTAATAGACAATAATGCTGAAGAAGTAAGGAGTGGGAGTAGGGCCATGGGGTGGGGCCTTGTAAACCAGTGTGCAGCCTCTGGCTTCTACTCTCTAGTGCAAGGAGAGCCCCTACAGGGTTTGAACAGAGCTAGTCACAATCTAGCCAGGCATGGATTGTTCTGCCTATTTGAATATTTCTATTAATGAAGGGTTACTATCCACATTATAGGTGTCAGTTTCCATGTAATTTAAATATGGTATACAAAGTCTCATTTCCTGCTGATCCAAGCTTTGAAGGAAAACTGCAGACATACAGACTTTTAGAACGGGAAGGAGCTTAGAAACAACGGCCCTGAAAGTCCTTATGCTTTGTTAAAGTCATGCAGCCATGGCAGAGGCAAGCTGAGGTTCTACTGGTTCCCAGTTTTCAGCCTGTGCCAGTCCACTACACTGACCCCAGGATGTGACATAAAAGTTTTATTATTGTTTTTAACCAAATCTTTGCTGTCAATTTACTGATAAATAGATAAGTATCCCAAAATGGTCAAAACAAGCACAGCATTTATGAGAACTGTTCACAGATCCCTCACAAACAGTTATAATGAAGATTCAAGCCCTGTGCTCTCCATTCAATGGATGACAGACTCCCAAGGCCCTTGAAGAAGGTTCCTGAAGCTTCTGAATGCTTGGCTGCCTTCCAGGCCACCTGACAGGGTTGGAGCTGCCACCCAGTGAGAAGTGTGGGAGATGAAATAGGAGAGAGGTCCAAAGGCTTCCTGCTCACAGAGTCATGAACTGGAGAATCCTGGGCCCCCCATAAACAGGGAAGTCCCCAAGTCCCCGTGAGTGGTCTCTAATGAGAAGTGATCTTGTTCTTCGACTTTATAAAGGGATGAGGCTATAGAGTTTGAAAGGGGAACCTCAAAATTGAGTGTGAGTGAAACGGGTGCAGGGACTTTCTGCAGGGTGCTGCTTCCATATGCTCTGGAGTGGTGTCCTGGAATCCTGAGGCATTTGCTACCTCCTGTGTCACAGCAGCACCTGACAATATCACATCTTCAGAAATAAAAGCTGCTTTTCCATTTGGGAATGCATTGAATAGGGTATCTGTCATCAAGAAACACTAAACAGAAATTGTCAAACAAGTCTCATGAAATCCAAAGGAAATGGCCAATTCTGTTCTGTCATCACCTGAGCCTTCTATGTTTTCATATGTAGTCTGCCTTTCTTAGCTTTCCTCATAAGAAGGACCTGAATACCTGAATACATGAAAGTAGCTCTATTTAACACCTCTGGATAATACTCTGAAGGTTAGGATAATTGAAGATGAGTTCCTGAAAGTGGTGTTTGCAGACTTGTAAAGTTCTTAGATGCTGGACACAAATACCACCTGAAAACTGTTTAGTGAAGGCCATGTCTTTCTGGGTAAGCCAGCAACCTATCAGTTGTTCCCTACGATCACAGTCTGCTCTGCATGTTTCCAGGAAGGACTACTCGGGAGAATACACCATCTACCTGATCCCTTGCACAGTGCAGCCCACACAGCCATGGGTTGACCCAGGAGAGAAGCCTTTGGCCTGCACTGCACATGCCCCAGAAAGGTAGGAAAATATAGTCAATCCTCATTATTTGTTGATTCCTTATTTGTGAATTCTCCTACTCACTAAAATTTATTTGTAACCCCCAAATCAACATGGTGCTTTCATAGTCATTCACTGACATGCACAGCAGAGTCACAAAACATTTGAGTCACTTAACACACACATCCCCAGCTGAAGTCAAACCCGGTGATACTCTGCCTTCTTGTTGCAGCTCTCATACTCCAAACAAGCATCCTATGCACAGTCTATTCAGTGCCATGTTTTTTGCATTTTTGTGCCTTTTGTTGATGATTTCTCCATTTAGAATGGCTCCCAAGTATAATGCCAAAGTGTTTTCTAGTATTTCTAAGCATCAGAAGGCTGTAATGTGCCTTATGATAACCATGAGTTCAATAGAAATGAATCAACAATATATATTAAATAAGGGGTCTTTACACAGAAACAGACATAAAACAAGGTTATATGTTAATTGGTTGATATAAATGTTGTGAACAGAGGCTCATAGGTATCTAACCCTATATTTCTTCTAGTAGCTATGGCTCAATATCCACTAATTCATTATTCGTGGAGACTTTATAGAGCATAACAATTGTGAATAATGAGACTCAACCGTACATGAGCCCATATTCACCTCAGACCTGAGACTGTATTGTGCTGTATATTCATTCATTCATTCATTCATTCATTCATATTTATTCAGCTCTTCTCATGTGTTTTGCTCAGGTCAAGGCATTGAGGTGATAGCACTACACTAGAGCAGAGGATTAAAAGTAATCCGTGCTCTCAGGCAGTTTATAGTCTAGGGTCACCTTTCTAGGAGCTGAGCAAAGTATATAGAAAACATTGCTGAGATAAAATGCCCAAGACAGAATCTGACATTAACATTAAGAGAAGACTATTTGAAATGTGGCTTTTAAATAAAAGACTGAGAATTGGCTATTGGATTCGTCAATACTGAGGTCATTGGTGAACTCCGCCAAGAGCAGGTTTGGTGGACTAAAGGGGATACAAGCCTGATTGGGGTGAGCTTGAGAGAGAGGCGAGAAAGTAGAGACAGCAGGGATAAACAGTGCTTGAGGAGTTGCTATAGAGGATGCCAGAGCAAAGGGGCAATAACTGGAAACAGATGAGGAGTCAAATGAACAGCAGGTTTTATTTGCTTTATTTCAGGATGCTTGTATGCTGGTGGGAATAATCCAATCGAGGGGAAAGTTGATGATGCAGGGGATAGAGGGAAAGCTTGCAGAGCCAGATACTTGAGCGGGGCAAGGGAGTAGATCCAGGGCATGAGGAAAGGGCTGGCCATAGCTGGAAGCACAGAGAGTTCATCCACTGAAGAGGCAGGCAGTGAATCAATGGAAGCAGGTGAAAGGAGAATTGGGACACTAGGAGGATAAGGATGACAAAGTGGATATCTGATTGAAGCTATTCTCCCTGTGAAATGAAAAGCCCTACATTTGCTGAAAGTGAAGAATGTCGAGGTTTGAGAAGAGAGGAGGAAAGAAACAGGGCCATCTCAGACAGTGGAAAAGAGTAAATATACTAGAGGGTTACAGCTAGCAGCAGATCAGGCGGTGTGGAACTGCTTTTAAATTGTCATATTATCGACATAAAATTGTACATATTTAAACTGTACAATTCGATAAATTTTTACCTATGTATACACTTGTGAAACATCACCACAGTCAAGATAGAGACAAGATAGGGAACATACCCATTTCCAAAAAGATTCCTCGTGTGCCTTTGTAGTTCCTCCTTCACATCATCCATTCCCTTTCTGCAGATAACCACAGATCTGTTTTCTGCCACTATGGATAAGTTTGCTTTTTTTAGAGTGTTTTATAAATGACATCATACAATGTGAATTCTCTCTCTCTGGCTCATCTCACTCCGCATGATGATTTTGATTCATCTGTGTTGGGTGTATCAGTATTTGTTCCTGTTATTTCTGGGTTGGACTTCATGGTATGGATTTACTACAGTTTGTTTATCAGTGATCAACTGATGAACATTTCAGTTGTTTCCAGTTTGGGGCTATGATAAATAAAGCTTCTATGAACCTATATGTACGAGCTTTATATAAACATGTGTTTTCTGTTTTCTTATGTAAATACCTAAAAATGGAGTGACTGGATCATATGACAGATATATGTTTAACTTTTTAAGAAACTGCCAAACTGTCTTCCAGCATGTTTGTAAATATGTAACTATGTATGTCCATTCCCACCATGAGAGTGCACGCGCTCCCTTTCCCGTGCATTCTGCTAATGTGGTTGGGAGGTCCTGGTGTGGCTGAGTAATTAAGAAGTGGGAGGAAAAGAAGAGAGGAGCTGGAAAGACATGAGGTGGTAGAGAGCGAGGAGCTGGAAAGACATGAGGTGGTAGAGAGCGAGGTGCTGGAAATGAGATTTTTGGTGATGGTGCATAATGGGCCTATGAAGAGTAGGTAGCTGTAGCAGGGTGGTGAACAAGCTGTTTGGAGGTGAGGGAGTCAAGGAACTGGGAGTCTGGAGTAGTTGATAGTTCATCTGAATGGATGTTTAAGTCACAAAGATTCATGGCAGGAACAATGCCAGGAAGCACCATAGTTAGCCAAATGAAGGAAGGAAGGTGACCAGGAAAATGGTAGTTGGCTGCAGTAAGGAAGAACAATGGGAAAATAATCTGATGGGATATGCTGGGGAATTTTAATTCATTTAAATGTTTAAAAATTATGTAATATTTCAGATATTCTGAAGACTATATATATATCATATAGCAGATCTACCACCCACCTTAAGAAACTCAAGAAACGAACATTACCAGTGCTCCTTCAATACCCTCAATGCCCCTCTCCAATCATACTCCCTCTCTCTTCCCCACTAGGGTCACCACTAACCTGATATTTGTATTTATTATTCATTGTTTTGGTTTATGGTTATACCTCATGTATACTTCTACATGGTTTTGCAAGTTTTTGAACTCTAGACAGTAGTCCCCCCTTATCCTTGGAGTAAATGTTCCAAGAGCCCCAGTGGGTGCCTGAAACCACACATAATACCAAACCCTATATGTACAATGTTTTTTCAATCTGCTAACCAAGACAGCTACTAAGTGACTAACAAATGGGTAGCATATACAATGTGGAGATGCTGAACAAAGGGACGATTCCTGTTCCAGGCAGGATGGAGCAGAAAGGCACAAGATTTCATCATGCTAGTAAAAATGGTATATGATTTAAAACTTATGAATTGTTTATTTCTGGAATTTTTTGTTTAATATTTTTGGACTATGGTAGGTCTTAGGTAACTGAAACAGAGGAAAGCAAACCCATGAATGAGGGGGGAACCACTGTATATAAGTTTCATACTGCATGAATTATCTCTGCTACTCTTTTTTTTAACTCAGTGAATCATTTGTTGATTCATTTGTGTCGATTCATGTAGCTGTAGTTTGTTGCTCACTGCATTAAGGTATTCATTGTAGGAAAATTCCACAATGTATTTGACCACTCCCTTTGGCTTTCTCTCTATTACAAAGAAAATTCTTATATATATCTCGGTGCACATGTGTAAGTAGAGTTTCTCCAGGGTAGGTTCTGGATTTTTTAAGGGGAGAGAGGAACGATGGTTTGAAACTGGCTAAAAGGATCAAGGAGGACACCAACACTGTCCTCAGGCCCTGTGTGGCATAAATGTGGGAGGTGGCAGAGGAAGAACGTTGCTGAGGATACTGAGGCTTCAGAGTTGGGGGTCCTTGCTTTACATCAGGGAGATTATTACTTGCAGATGCCCCATTATTCCCAGGGTGACTCCCCCAGGCTTAACCTTGGATCCCCTATATAGCTCCATGTGGATGCGATAGAACTACAACACACATACAAAATCAAGACTGATACAGGGAATTTGGACTTAATACAAGCAATGGGGAAAGGATTCTTTATTTAATAAATAGCATTGGGAAAAGTGGCTAGCCAAATGCAGAAAACTGAAACTGGACTCCATTGCTTGTTTTTATCAGGTTTTTCAAAGATCAGATGGTTGTAGATGTGTGGCGTGATTACTGAGGCCTCTGTTCTGTTCCATTGGTCTATATATCTCTTTTGGTACAAGTACCATGCTGTTTTGGTTACTGTAGCCTTGTAGTATAGTTTGAAGTCAGGTAGCATGATGCCTTCAGCTTTGTTCTTTTTGCTTAGGATTGTCTTGGGTATACGGGTTCTTTTATGGTTACACATGAAATTTAAAGTAGTTTTTTCTAATTCTGTGAAGAAAGTCCGTTTGTAGCTTGATGGGAATAGCATTGAATATCTAAATTACTTTGGGCAGTATGGCCATTTTCACAATATTGATTCTTCCTATCCGTGAGCATGGAATGTTTTTTCATTTGTTTGTGTCCTTTCTTATTTCCTTGAGCAGTGGTTTGTAGTTCTCCTTAAAGAGGTCCTTCACATCCCTTGTAAGTTGGATTCCTAGGTATTTTATTCTCTTAGTAGAAATTGTGAATGGGAGTTCACTCATGATTTGGCTCTCTGTTTGTCTGTTACTGTTGTATAGGAATGCTTGTGATTTTTGCACATTGATTATTTATCCTGAGACTTTGCTGAAGTTGCTTATCAGCTTAAGGAGATTTGGTGCTGAGACAATGGGGTTTTCTAAATATACAATCATGTCATCTGCAAACAGAGGCAATTTGACTTCCTCTCTTCCTATTTGAGTACCCTTTATTTCTTTCCCTTGCCTGCTTGCCCTGGCCAGAACTTCCAATACTACGTTGAATAGGAGTGGTGAGAGAGGGCATCCTTGTCTTGTGCAGGTTTTCAAAGGGAATGCTTCCAGCTTTTGCCCATTCAGTATCATATTGGCTATGGGTTTGTCATAAATAGCTCTTATTATTTTGAGATATGTCCCATCAATACCTAGTTTATTGAGAGTTTTTAGCATAAAGGGCTGTTGTATTTTATCGTAGGCCTTTTCTTCCTCTCGCCTGTTTTATTCCTTCCCACAAACTTGCTGCTTCTCCCCTGTTGTCACCTTCACCTGGTGACCTTTCTGTCCTGTTGGAGTGAGGAAACAGAAGAAATCAGAAGAGAACTTATGCAAGCTTCTATCATCATACCTACATCTGTGCATCAGACCTACCAGCATGTATCTGTGCATGTACCCCATATGGCCCACAAAGTTTAAAATATTTACTATCTGGCTGTTTACAGAAAAGCTTTGTCAATCTCTCTGTTCTAGGTGCTTACACCCAAATCTTAACAATATCATTGAGATTTCTCTTATTCTGGCACTGTCATCAAGGATTTTAGGCCTCTCCTTTAAAATATATTAAAAATCCAATTATTTTCACTGCCCACCTGGCAAAAGCCCTGGTCAGAACCATTATCATCACTTGTCTAAATTATTGAAATAGCCTGTTAACAAAGTCCCCTGCAGCCACCCTGTAGTTTCTTCTTAACACAGCAAACCCCTCACTTTTTCAAAACACTCCACAGTTTAAATAAACCCTAAAGTCCTGACAGTACAGGTAAGGCTTTATGGGATCTGGTCCCAAGTTACCTCTGTGATCTTATCTCCCTCACTGTTCTCCAGCCACCCTGGCTGACTGGTCATTCCTCTAATGTATTGCACACACTCTTACCCCAGACCTTTTTGCCTTTGCCATTTCCTCTTCCTGGAGGGCTTCCTCTCCACATAGCCGCATGTCTTACTCCATTGCCTGCTTCAAGCCTTTGCATGTTTTCCTCTCACTGAGGCCTTCCATGACTGAGTTTCTTCCTTTCTCTCTCTTTATGGTATATATTTAAGGTGTAAAACATTATGGTTTGATACACATAGTGAAATGATTACTAAAGTCAAACAAATTAACATACCCATCTCCTCACTTAGTTACCTGCATGCACACGTGTGTGTGTATGATAAGAGTACCTGAAATCTACTCTCTTAGGAAATGTCCAGTACATAATATTATTGCAACTTTGCACCTTTTGACTTACATTTCCCCATATCCCCCTCCTCGTCGCTCCTGGTAACCACTGTTCTCTTTGTTTCTGTGTATCCAGCTTTTGGAGTTTTTTGTTCCCACCCGAATCAGCTTTTTATGATTCCATATATAAGTGAAATTGTGCAGTATTTTTCTGTGTCTGGCTAATTTCACATAGTATAATGTCTTTCAGGTTCATCCATGTGGTCACAAATGGCAGGATCTCCTTATTTTTTTAAGACTGACTATTTCATTGTGTATATATACACCACATTTTCTTTATTGATTAATCCATTGATGGACACTGGTTGTTTCCAAATCTTAGCTATTGTGAATAATGTTACAATGAACCTAGGAGTGGAGATGTCTCTACAAGATGCTGATTTCCCCTTGTTTGGGTATATACCAGGAATAGGGATTGCTGGGTCATGTAATAGTTCTATTTTTAATTTTTTGAGGATGCTCCATACTGTTTTACATAATGGCTGCACCAATTTACACCCATGACCATATTATTTAGAATTTCCAGTTGAACCTCCTTCTAGCATTACCCTTTCTCTGCCTAATTGTTCTCCTTATCACCTGTTACCTTTTAGCATGCTATATTATTTTTTATTTATTTTGCTTACTATTTCCTTAGAACATAACTTCCCTGAGATCATGTTTTTCTGTTTCGTCCACAGATGAATTCCTATTACTAGAATGATGTCTACTGTATAATATATGCTCAGTGAATATTTGCTGAATAAATGAGCCCTGGGGCACTAGAGATCATGGAGTAGAGAGCTGGTCCAGAGATTGAAAGAAGGCCAGTCTGGCTAGATCCCAGAAATGGAGGGAAGGGGAAGAGTAGCTGGAGATGAGGCTGTAGAAATAGGCAGAGGCCAGAGCTTTACCGGTCATGGCAAAAATATTGCTCTTCCTTCTAAGGGATATGGGAAACCACTGAAGGATATTAAGCAAATTTGAGTTTTTGAAAATGACACTGGCTCATGCATTGCATGATAGATGTAGAATAGCCTAGACAGAACTAATAGTGACTCCAGGGAGAACACTTAAGGTGCTGGCACCTCTTTTTTTGCCTTTCACTGAGATAATAACACTAGAAGGAAGAGCAAGTTTCCAAGGGAAGAGCATACTGAGTTTGGGTTATCTGACAGCCATGTAGAGCTACCATTTGACAGCCAGATACGTGTTTCAGAGCTTAGAGGAGAAATCTGGATTAGATAGTTAAATTTGGCATTACTACCTTTGAGATAGCAAATGCACTCAGTGACAAGGCTGAGATCATCTTGGGTGAAGTTATTGAGGGAGAACAGTAAGGGTCCCAGAACTGAGCCTTGGGAGCGCTTATCTGCCAGAAGGAGACACGGAAGGAAGGGGCTCAGGAAGAAGGCTGGGGAGGTAGGCACACAGAGCAAGGCAAGAGAGTATCGCCTAGCAAGTCCTGAAAGTGGGACATGCAATAAATAAAGTTTTGATCAGGTTGAAAGAGTCAAAGCCTCAGAGCATGCAGCTCTGGGAAGAAATGTAGCTGGGCTCCAAAGCGGGGAGCACTTTAGAAGTCAAAGGGCAATTTTGGGAGCCCCCAGAATGAAAAGGCCAAAAAAAGCAAAGAATACCAAAGAGCCTAAAGAGTAATTAATTATTTTTTAAGACTAATTATTTCTGTTCAAAAGAAATAACTACCAAATAAAGTCCTTTTACCTTACACATCCCTTTATTCAGTGAATATTTAGTGCCCACAACAAAGCTCTGTGTACAATCCTGTGGAGGGTGGGGAAGGGAGGGTGACTCAAATTACATATGCAAAGCTGACCCTGCTCTCAAAGAGCTCTTTGTTTCTCCTTGCATTTAGATTCCTGATACCCATTGCATTCCAGCAGACCAACCGCCCTGTGCCAGTTGTGTATTCACTTAACACTGAATTTCAGCTCTGCAATAATGAGAAGGTGTTCCTAATGGATCCCAATACATCTGATATGTCACTAGCAGAAATGGATTACAAAGGAGCCTTTTCAAAAGGTGAGTTGCTTCCTCCACCTGCAGAAAGAGGCTCTGCCTGGATATGAGAAGCTTTTGGTAAGTCACCGGACTGGCATCTCTGCTCATAAGCTCTCAGTCACCACCCCAGTAAAGATCCCCCAGGGTTGGTTCCAGGACAGCCAGGACTGAATCTAGGTACAGGCCCATTTCATGTTGTTTCGAAATCAAATCACACACTTGGCACTATAATGATTGGCAGTGTGATGCCATGGGAAAGCACTGGTCTGAGTAGTAAGAATACTGGCATTTCCGACCAGATTCTAGCACATTGTCTAACTCTGGGTCAGTTATTTCCTCAAATCCCATTGCCTCCCAGTCTCAAAAGGATGCCAAACATGTGCGTTCTCCATCATGCTTTCTCTGCTGAAAATGGCTCACTTCACGGTCACTTCTCTATCTGTTTACTGCAGGCTGGATTCTATCCTGTCTTTCTCTTGTCAATGACACCAAATTGATGTATTCTGGCACTTTTTTCCTGTTGGGTTTCCTTTGCGTCAGCCTCACCCGACACCATCTTGCCTCTCAGGTGACTCCTTCTCACTCTCCTGTCCCTGGCCTCCATCCTCTGCCCCTTCCGTGTTAGTGTCCCCAGATTCCATGCTTGGCTCAGTCTATTCCTACTCTGAGTGCTGCCTCTGGTCATCCCCATGGCTTGGGCCATCCTTTACTCTGAACTTCTTACACTCCTACTGTTCTGCAGCCATTCCATAGGATTTGACCTCATCCTGGATCTCTCCGAGCTTCATTTCTACGTTTCCACATGCAGATATGAAACTACTGAAGCTCTCCAAGCAGCATGTCTTTCAGACACCTAGAGATGCTCAAGTCTGGACTTGTCTCCTTCCAAGCATGCTCCTCCCACATCTGCTACCCTACTGACTGCATCACCATCCTCTATGTGCCCCAACCAAAAATCTCAGGGTTATCCTCAACTTCCCCTTCCTACATCCTACGTCCCATCTATCATTAAGATGAGTGGAGTCTGACTCCTAGACATTTCTTGAGTTCATCCTCTTGCCTCACAGCTATATTTTAGGTGCCTATCTCTCACTAGAGGATTAAAATAGCCCCTACCAGGTCTCTGTGACTTAAGTCTCTATGTCCTTGACCCATTTGCCATGTTTCTAAGGCCCAAGTGTGTTACTACCTTTCCGCTTAAAACCCTCCAGTGTTTCTTATTACTTATATATTCAAGTCCAGCCTCCTCAGCACGGTTTGTCTATCTCCCCAGGAGCCTCTCCTGCCAGAGCTTCTACACACCCTCCACTCTTGTCACACTGACTTACTTAGCATCACATAGTAAATGTTTGGGATGAGCATTTGGAATTAGCCAGATTTGTGCTAATTCCAAAATCCTCCTCCCACTGCATCATTGCTGTGGAACCTTGGATAAGTTACTTAAAAATGGGAATAATAATTGAAGCTTATCTTTTGGGCTCTTGGGAGGATTAAGTAAGTTAGTTGCATGTAAAGAGCTTGGTGCCATAGCCGACACATAGGAAACGGCCTACACCAGGGCTTACATCCTTGAAGCATTCAGTATTTTGTACATGGATTTTCTTTTTTTTTTTTTTTGCCTAGAATGTTCTCTCCTGCCTCTCACTCCCACCCCAAATGCACTGTCTGACAAATGCCTACTTGTGTTTCAGGATACCGCTCAAATATCATGTCTCTTGAAACCCTTCATACCATTCCCTAGGCAGATTTCTGTACCTGGTTTCATGCTCTCTTAACATGACATACCTTCCTCTATTGTGCAATGTAACAGTATAGCATTTGGGTGATTAATAAAGTATTGTGGTGGTTTGGTTTGAGAGCATAGTACCTTGACTTGGAATCCCACCCTCACCGTTTGCTTGCTTTGTGACCTTCAGCAAATCACTTAGCCCCACTCAGTGCCTCAGGTTTCTCATCTGCAAAATTGTGAGCACTACGTGAGTTATTACATGAGAGGACTTGGTACAGTATCTGGCAAATAGTATGAGTTTGATAAATATGAGCCTATTTTAGTCAATCACTCTGAGTTTGTTTCCATCCTCTCAACTGCATCTCACACACCTTGGTATCCCCCGTGCATAACAGAATACTTTGCTTCCCTTAAATGCTTAATTAATGCTTATTGAAAAAAAGAAGCCATAAATATTCCCTAGCAAGAAAACTCAGAGAAAAAAAGAAAATAAGAATAAAAAAGAAGCAATAAATGAATGAGTATTTTAGGGGCACATGGAATCATGGAGCTCTTCATAGAAAAGTGCTTTTCACTCTTAAGGGAGCATGTTTAACCCCTTTCAACCCTTGACATTTGTTTTTCTTTCATCTTCAAGTCTGACCTAATTAATACCTTTCAATCTTTTCAGGTCAAATCCTTTATGGCCGAGTACTTTGGAATCCAGAACAAAATCTTAATTCTGCTTACAAACTCCAGCTGGAGAAAGTCTATCTTTGTACGGGCAAGGATGGTTATGTGCCTTTCTTTGATCCCACGGGGACAATCTACAATGAAGGGCCCCAGTATGGATGCATTCAGCCAAACAAACACCTAAAACACAGATTCCTGCTGTTGGTATGCTAAGTTCTCACTATTAGTGTTAAAGAGCAGACACTTGAGCAGATTTCCCCAGCTGTGACTTCTGCCTAAAGTAGATGGAGCTCACTCTTGATATTTTCTTCTCTATATATGTTTGTGTTGTTGTTTCTTTCAGATCAGCTAAATACTAGTACATAGGTGGTGGTTACGGTGAGTAACAAGACAAACTTCCATTGATGTCCTCGGAAAAGGAAACTCTCGGCCAATGTTTCTCAGAGTATGGTTCAGAGACCTGGAGTGTCCCCATACTCTTTCAGGGAGTCTACAGAGTCAAAATTACTTTCAAAATAATATGATGATGACTCTTTTTTTCATACTTATTCCCTCATGAGTTTAGAGAGTTTAAAAAGTTTATCAATAAAATTTCAGATTCCACATTGTAACGAATCTTTAAAAAATAACCACTCACCAAGTTTTGATTTAGTATCAAAAAAGAGGCAGGGCGTGGTGGCTCATGCCTGTAATCCCAACATTCTGGGACACTGAGGTGGGAGAATCACTTAAGCTTAGGAGTTTGAGACAAGCCTGAGAAACATAAGGAGACCCCATATCTACAAAAAAAGATTTGAAAATTAGCTGGGCTTGGTGGCATGCACTTGTAGCCACAGCTACTTGGGAGGCTGAGGTGAGAAAATCACTTGAGACTGGGAGGTCAAGGATGCAGTGAGCCAAGATTGCACCACTGCACTCCAGCCTGGGCAACAGAGCGAAACCCTATCTCAAAAAAAAAAAAGAAAAAAAAAGCCATAATTATTTGAAAAAGCTATTAACTACATAGCTTTATGAGGCCAGATTTTCTTCATACACTTTAGACAAAACAGCATATCACAACTGATGGAATTCAGAAGCAGTTATGAGAATCCAGTTTTTTCCCTGAGATTACAAAAATGTAAAACATTGCCAGCTCTCTTTATTGGGGAAGGGAATGAATTTAGGTATTTTCACTAAAAAATATCTTACTTAAGTTAACATGTAATGAGTTTCTTATTGTCAGTTTAAAATGAATTAATAAGTAAACACTTAAAATTTTTTCAGGTTTAATTTTTAACCGAGTAAATGTTGATAGATATAAGTCACATAAACAAAAACTCTCTGGGGTCCTTGATTTGTAAATGTGTAAAGGGTCCTGAGACCAAATAACTTGAGAAGTATTGGGCTAGAATATCCCACTTTTTGCATTTTGAGATCACAAAAGCCACCACATGTCCTTTTTGAAAAGGACAGTGGGTTCCCAGAGTTAGTGTATTAGTCTGTTCTCATGTTGCTAATGACATGCCTGTAACTGGGTAATTTATAAAGGAAAGAGGTTTCATTGACTTACAGTTCAGCATGGCTGGGGAGGCCTCTTACAATCATAGCGGAAGGGGAAGCAAATACGTCCTTCTTCACATAGGGGCAGCAAGAAGTGCCAAGCAAAGGGGAAAAAGCCTCTTAAAAAACCATCAGAGGGCCGGGTGCGGTGGCTCAAGCCTGTAATCCCAGCACTTTGGGAGGCCGAGGTGGGCGGATCACGAGGTCAGGAGATTGAGACCATCCTAGCTAACAGAGTGAAACTCCGTCTTTACTAAAAATACAAAAAAATTAGCCAGGTGTAGTGGCGGGCTCCTGTAGTCCCAGCTACTCTGGAGGCTGAGGCAGGAGAATGGCATGAACCCAGGAGGTGGAGCCTGCAGTGAGCCGAGATCGTGCCACTGCACTTCAGCCTGGGTGACAGAGCAAGACTCCATCTAAAAAAAAAAAAAAAATCAGATCTCATGAGAACCCACTCACTATCACAAGAACATCATAGAGGTAAATGTCGCCATGATTCAATTACTTCCTATTGGGTCTCTCCCATGACACATGGGGATTATGGGAACTATAATTCAAGATAAGATTTGGTGGGGACACAGCCAAACCATATCAGGCAGCCACTGACTTATGGAGAGGGCTTCACAGCACATACTCTCTCAACTCAACCTAAAGCCAGGAGTGATGAGTACTTTTCTCCTCCCAGTCACTGCCACCTACCAATATAGTGGAACCATCTTTCTAAATCTTGCATTTCTTTTTTCTGAAATCCTAGGACCGCAATCAGCCAGAGGTAACTGATAAGTACTTCCATGATGTGCCTTTTGAGGCTCACTTTGCCTCTGAGTTGCCTGATTTCCATGTGGTCAGTAACATGCCAGGTGTGGATGGATTTACTCTAAAAGTAGATGCACTCTATAAGGTGAGTTTGGTGAGAAGAACAGAAGCTTACGACCAAGTCTACTTTAAAGCTTGAAAAAAAAAAAGGAGGAGGACTGCAACATCTCTGGATTCTTCAACATTCTGCCATTCTTGGTGGCAGATCTTTTCTTATTGTTAAGCTTATCACCCACCCAAAGTTTTCACATGTATCCCCAGTAGACCAAAACAATGATACAATTATTGACTTTGCATATAGTCACTTGTCATTGTGCACATCATGGCTGCATATGACACTCCAGTTTTTCCTAAGTTCTTTTATATTGCATCCCTTTTTGGTTCTATGCTAGCCCAGCTGATTTTCACAGACATATGAAAAACATTTAAAAAATCATAATACAATACAGCAATTTAGAATAGCAAGAATTACTGTTTGATAAACACAAATACCTTAAGTCTTAGCAATGAACATGAACTTTCAAGATCAAATTTCACTTTTTTTGTCTCTAAATATTAATCTATGACCCTTCAGAACTATTATCATGCTTCAGAAGTTATTTCGAAACCATGAAGCATTTTAATGGAGGAAGATGAGGGGGAGATAAAAATACTTGATGATATAGCTGATCGAGAAAGTGTTTAGAAAATGTTTGTCACGTATCTGTGTATTATGCACAGAGTATATGTTTAGTGAATATTTTGTTGAATGACTCCATTTTCGCTGAAGTTCACCAATAAATAGTAAATTGGCATAACACATAATTGAAGGTCACTGTAAATAAATGTGGTTTTTAATGCTATTATTTCACTGCTATCAATAAAGACAGACAAATATAAGCATTCACTTAGCTAAAGAGACCATGAAACATAATTTCTTAGGCTATTCCATGTACACATAGGGAAACAAAAAAGAATCCGAATAGCTGACTCAAGATCATCTTAATTTGGAAATAAAATAGAACCCATATCTGGTTCAGTTCTCTGTGTATTAGTAGACACCAACCATTGCTAATGCTTTTCTGGAAATCAGTTATCTATCAAGGCATATAGTGGCAATTATCCTTCCATTTCCTTTCTTCAGAGGTGGTCTGTGGGCAACAACAACATGTTCGGTTTGTCCCCCTGCAGGTGGAAGCAGGACACCAGTGGTATCTCCAGGTCATCTACATCATTGGCCCTGACACCATCTCAGGGCCCCGGGTCCAGCGCTCTCTCACAGCTCCACTCAGACGCAACCGAAGGGACCTGGTAGAACCCAATGGCCAGCTGATCCTTGATGATTCCCTCATCTATGACAATGAAGGAGACCAAGTCAAGAATGGCACCAATATGAAGTCCCTGAATCTGGAGATGCAAGAGCTGGCGGTAGCTGCGTCCCTGTCACAGACTGGGGCATCCATTGGCAGCGCCCTGGCTGCAATCATGCTTCTACTTCTGGTGTTTTTGGTGGCTTGTTTTATCAACAGGAAATGCCAGAAACAGAGGAAGAAGAAGCCCGCAGAGGACATTTTGGAAGAATATCCTCTGAATACCAAGGTAGAAGTGCCTAAGAGGCACCCGGACCGGGTGGAGAAGAACGTGAATAGACAGTACTGCACTGTGCGGAACGTCAACATCCTGAGTGAGCCCGAGGCGGCTTACACGTTCAAAGGTGCTAAAGTCAAAAGACTGAATCTAGAAGTCAGAGTTCACAACAATTTACAAGATGGAACAGAAGTTTAATGGAGGAGACCTATGTGTATTTTTTTCTAAAATCATTTTTATAAAATGGGGGGAAATACTGGTATTTTTATAATCTCGCAGATAAAAAAGGGAAAACTATAGCTTTGAGTGGCAGACGGCACACATCACATGCATCAACTCACAACTGAGCTACCTCATTCAGCAAAGAACCACTGAGACCCCCGGAGTATTACAGTTATTTCCGTAGATCCCTTTAATAGTGTCAACAACTGTACACAGCTCCTTCTGTAAGGCTGGTCTTAGAAAACAAGTACTTTAGTATCAGGACAGGAGTTGAACAATTAGGTTAGCAGATGGAGATGAGAGGACTGGGTAGTGTACCATGGCAGATCTCAGAGAGAAGAAGTAGGTACGGGCCTTTGGTTCCCTCCCCCAGCCCCAGCTTTCTCCTACAGGGCTTTTCCTGAGTCCCCAGACAGCAGAGTATGAACTGCTGACACCCAGATTCCATTAAAAATTCTGCTAATCGACACAACACATATATTTGCTCATGATTTTCACTTGACAGCGTATGCTCCTTGGCCTCTAATTGTACTTTGCTTTTCCAGAGCCCTTTTTACCTGGGGATTTCAGTGTGCTTAAGTAAAATCCTCTGAAAACCACGGGAGCCTCCGCCTCCTCAGCCACAGAGAACTCCCTCCTACAAAGGGGGAGACTGAAACCCGAGTTAAGGAGGGGCCTGGCAGGCGTATCAGAGCACATTAGTGATGCCCTTCACCCCAGGGAGGTGTCTTTGTTCCCAACTAGTTTACGTGGCACTGAGACATCCCTCCCTGACCAAGGATGCTGCAAAACAGGATCAACGTACTACGGCCTTTTAATTCAACATTGCCATAAATGCTTTAAAGAAAACCCACCACCGTTTCCTCCTACTCCGGTCTTTGCCCGTTCCTGTAACAGACAATCCCATGTGCTTTGCTAGGTATGGTTTTTTATTCTGTTAGTGCTTCGGGAAAGTAAGTGATTCATTTGAATAAGGCAAATTAGGAGAAAGCCCAGGTTGGGGTGAAATCAGACTTAACAGATACATGCTGGTTCTCCTTGCTGTGTGTGACACAGCAGACAGAGGCACTATTCCTGGTGCAGTATTTCAGGGATTTCTCTTTGAGGGGTTCTTTTCTGGTAGCTCAGGCAATTATTTTTACCATATCAGCACATGACAAGGCCATGAACACATGGCTCTAAAATAATTTAGTGTTCAAGTATCAGCTTAACTATTTTGTGTAGGCTACACACAGCTTGCTTTTGTTTCTCTTCTGTTTCTGCCTTATTGGCGGAAACATAAGCATGCATGCCATGTTGTTTTGAATTGGAGGCACAATTTCATTATTCGAGAGTAAAAGACATGTCCTCTTCTGATGCATGGCACACCATATTCACCAAGCAAATAACAGAGCCTTCACATTGTGTAATATTTGTATGAGAATGACTCAAGCTCTTTGAGAACATTCCAAACTAGTAACATTTCGCTACTAAAAGCTAGAAAGGATGAACTGTGAAAGGTTCTAGGCAGCTCTGTGAGACTCCAAGCTCCTTGAAAGTAGGACCTTTGTGAGCCGCGCCTTTCATTCTTCAACAGTGCCTTGCATGTAACAAGCACTCCAGAAATGTTTGTTGAATGAATGAATGGTGTCATGGGTGAATGATGGGGAGTAAATTTAGGAAGGGGAAGTGAGAGAGTATGGTGGCAATATCACAAGGGAGGAGAGAGGAAAACAATTATCTTCTCTACTTGGATTATGAGATAACCTTTTCTTGGAGGAAAGAAACACTGCTTTACAAAGGCATGACTCTGGCGGTGGTCCTAAGGAAGCATGAGCAGAAAATTCATAAAAATGTATCAGCAGGAGATGAGACTATGAATTGGCATCCAGAACAGGAGATTTAGAGCAAAATCTAATTTAGCATTCTGAGATGAGTGTCAGGTTTTCAGGAGAGAATGAGTTGGGGTGAGCCCAGAGTCTGAAACTCCTGACTGGTCAGGTGCTACTTAAGACCAGCTTGGGCAATTCAGGGCAGAGCTCCTGTATCAGCCTCATGGACACCCAGAATTGGTATCTCATGGCTGGAGAGCTGATCAGCCAGGCACAGAATCTCCAGAACAACCTAGAGAGTGAATGCTAATTTGTAGAGCGAATTTCCATTTGGCCCATTATTTGTAACTGTGTAACTGCTCCAAGTGCCAGAATGCTTACACGTTAAAGCAGCACCTTTCCATTTGCCCACATATTCTTCTTGCACACCCCTTCCATTACTGCTGAATAGGACATTGCATGGGAAGAGTACAGAGGTGGCAGAATGAAGCTAGAGTGGGAAGGACTAAAGACTGAGCCCCAGAGTGCTCCCAGCAACCGCCACGTACAAGGTCTGAAATGACAAGGGCAAGAGTGAGATAGGAAACTGTGTGTGAAAGGAAAGCCCTTGCAGTATTTCTGCCTCCCTTTCTTTCTGCCTTTCACCCCACTAAATGTACGTTATTGAATGCCAGTACTTCTCTAGTGGATGCACACTTGTTAAATAGTGTTAAGAGATGTGGAGATGAGATATACCCCTTTGATGTAGAAATATTCATTTGGTTTGTTTCATACTTCATTATAGGAATCAAGTAATTTGATGACTAATGTGGATTATATTTCAGTCAAAGCTCTGCTTTCAATTTCTCTGATTTGCTCACTAATGCCTTGTGTGTGTTTTACTAACCTTTTATATCTTGCCTTCAAGTGAGAAGGAACAAACAACTCTCAGTGGTTACTACTTGCTTTTATATGCTGGCTGTGAAGGTTAAAAGAAAGAATGGTCTATACCATTTTTTCTGCTTTGCTGCCCTTTTATTTTACCCCAGCCCTCCTAGAGGACTCCTGCAGATTCTATTGTTGGGTGGGAAATAGTGTTGGAATGTGTTTGCACAGTCTTATGATATTCAGTCTCAGTCTGCTATAGGTATTTGTTATTCTTGGATACTACACACCTGCTCAGACTGAGTAAACATTTGTGGTGCTGTCAACCTGATTTCTTGACTCTCAAATGATTTTTGTATTTCCAATATGAATTTGTGTGTTATGAATTTCTGATTTCTCCAATAGTATATGCCACTATATAAATTTGTATTAATAAATGACAGTCTGGTTGGTTTTTTGTTTGTTTTCCTATGTTCTTTTTAGATTATATCTCTTATGAATATAGACATTGCCATTAAGATGCCAAAATTCATTCTAAATTTGAAGCGGTCTTCTGGAGAAAACCCTTCTAATGAGGGTGAATCTGAGACACTCATTAACTGTGTTCAGAGTAAGATGCTGAATAAATTATATGTTTCCAGATTATCATAGGTCTTCTTTGGCAATCAGTTGAAATTCTGAGACAAAGAGGAATAATTAAAATTTCCATGTGCCATATAAGATGATTTTTGTATTTATTATCAAAACTTCTAAAGAGACATGATATAGTATGAGGGTGGCTTATGTCCTTCTGTGCACATGCAAATATTTGAGCATCCATCACTGACCCTGGAAAAGACCAAAGCTCCAAACAAGAGTTTATAGGCTCATGAAGGGAAAAATCAGAGTCAAAATGGAGCTCTACCCAGCTGGTCTTTGCATTCTGCAAGCCTGTGCATTTGTGTGCCTTTCCCTTCTGATAAAACAAATAACTGCCAATAACAGTGACCAGCAGGGCTCTGTTGGCAGGTTTGCAAACTCAGCAAGACTTGAGAAAGCATGTTTATAGAAAATCTGGGGAAGGGATGCCACAACCAATCCTGGAAGTTGCTGAGATGCTGCCAGGAGCTTAATGTAAACTTCCAATCCTCACAATTTCCTGTTATTATCCGTTGCCTTAGAGCAGACTCTCTGCCCTGGAGTTCACTTCTCTAGAGTGCAGAGAAGCTGTACCAGGAATTAATCTAAGAATTGTTAAGATTGTCTATAAAAATGCTTCTGAGACTGGAAATGTCATGGCCATAAAATTTAGGGATCTTGAGGAATAGTGGCAGAAAATGAGTTCCCATTTAGAATTTAAAATGCCTCATAGACTGCTTTTGAAGAAATGTACTGGGAGTGGTGGAAGGAGACTATATTTGGAATATGTTATTACATTCAACTACATGAAATTGATGATTTGATAGGTTAAAAATAGTCCAATATCAATAGTTTTGTATGTCTCAACCTAATATTATGATACCACAATATGTAATAGAGATTCTGTCCCCAAATGAGCCACAGAGAACTCTTAACTAGAACCCTGTGCACTGAGAGTAGCTAATGCCCCAGGACTGTTATAGGGACTATATCAAATGATATATTGGGCATATCTGGCAATGCTCCAATCAAGAACAATGATTCCCTTATACTCTGTACCTCATTCAGTCTTCATAACAACCCCGTGAGACATAGTTGTCCTGGATAATTTCCTTTGAAAGTTTCATATGAATTTCAGAATTTCAAATCTTTGAAGGCCTTCACAAGCACAACTTGATGTTGCTTTAAAATGGTCCCAACTCCTATCACCTAAATTTAATGCTTGTCATGAAAAATTACATCACTTGATTAATACAACAAAATAGACCTATGCTGCAACCCTCTGTAAAAAAGCTAGCAGAATTTTATCCCTAGGCTCATTTTGGTTTAAGGCCAAGTTCCAAGATTACTCAGCAAGTTATAAAAGTTATTAGAATTTCGGTCTGTGGGATAATTTTCTTAAATTGTTAAAAACTAGTATCAAGATATCTCAGTTCCAAGACTACTCAGCAAGTTATAGAAGTTATTAGAATTTCAGTCTCTGGAATAATTTTCATAAATTGTTAAAAACTAGTATCAAGATATCTCCCTTAAACATCCCACTAAGGAATGCTTTAAAAATGAACCAGTGCTGGATACTAGCAACTCCCAAGAGTCCCTCTGCGGCTGATTCTGTTTGCTGCACACTGAATCTGCCCTGCCCTGTGCTCTGGGAAACCGACTTTTCATCAACTGCTTCTTCAAGGCTCCCTTGCCTCTCGCTTCTGGTTGAGGTTGGCCAAGTGGAACCACTGATGAGAGAGAAGATGATGTGTGTTTAGCCTCCTCCCTGCTTCCTTCTGCCTTGTGATTCTGGGGTGGCTGCATCCCTCCCTGGCCACAGGTGTCACGGGTTCTGATGAAACCCCTTCCCTCCCTTGCCCACGCAAGGCTAGTCATGATTTCATCCTGTCCCTAGTCCTTGGAGACTATATCATCCCTGTGGATACCTAACCGAACTCTGCCCATGCGTTTATAAATAGCTCCTTTATTTGACTCTTTATTCAGACCCTTTAAGTACGCTGTCTTTATGTCCAAACTCTTACACAGTCCTTAAATTCAGTGCCATTTGCTTCCACTTCTCTAATGTAAATCAAAATTCAATACTTTAACTCAAATCTTGTCTCAATTTTAAATTTGCTTGTTATTATAAAGAGTGATATGCTGATAAATGCTTCACAACTGACCTTTGGGGTAAAGGGAGGCTCCATTTACAGTATTTCCTAGTTTTTGTGTTGTATATACTCCCACTATGGCTGAATACAACCCATTAGCATAATTTCACTGAATGTGGAGTTGGGAAGAGATGCACAGTAGTACCACTTTATGCACTATTTTTCTTTTCTTTTTTTTTGAGTCGGAGTTTCGCTCTTGTTGCCCGGGCTGGAGTACAATGGCACCATCTGGGCTCACTGCAACCTCCGCCTCCCAGGTTCAGGCGATTCTCCTGCCTCAGACTTCCCGAGTAGCTGGGATTGCAGACATGTGCCACCATGCCCGGCTAAATTATTATTATTTTTTTCTTTCTTTCTTTTTTTTTTTGTTTTTGTTTTTTGTTTTTTTAAGACGGAGTCTCGCTCTGTCGCCCAGGCTGGAGTGCAGTGGCGCGATCTCGGCTCACTGCAAGCTCCGCCTCCCAGGTTCATGCCATTCTCCTGCCTCAGCCTCCTGAGTAGCTGGGACTACAGGCGCCCGCCACCACGTCCAGCTAATTTTTTGTATTTTTAGTGGAAACAGGGTTTCACCGTGTTAGCCAGGATGTCTTGATCTCCTGACCTCGTGATCTGCCCACCTCGGCCTCCCAAAGTGCTGGGATTACAGGCGTGAGCCACTGCGCCCGGCTTATGCCCGATTTTCACCACATGGATGCAATAAACACAACCTGGAAAGCATCAATAATAATAAAATGTAGTGAAATAATTAGGAAGTGGTTAATTTTGAGTACCTATTACCTTTGCTTTTAACGTAATTTATTCAATTGTATTTATTTAACGTGCAATAATGTCTACATTAATACTGGCTGTGAAATAACTGAAAATTCAGGAACTGGCTTTCACATGCTGGTATAACCCAGCTCCAACACATCACTGTAACAGCAGCTATGTATTCAACAGCCACAATCACGTAGTCGGTCTTTCCTTCACATTTTACCATATGTTCTAAATATATCTCAATAACTTTGCTTTAAAAATTTGTATTTGGCTGTTAATCGTTCTTTTGATCAGGGTGCTATAGGAAAATTCGCTTTTTACTAACCTGTAAAGTTCTGTGTATTCAGAATAATGAAACTTTTATTAAATAACCTTTTCTGAATTCTTTTTCTGGATAACCATAAACCTGGATTTTAACAGCATCCTCTAATATTTCCTTCCAAGAAAACTCATCCTTTGGGGGAAAAAATAGTTTTATAATATGCCATGGCATGTTTCTAATATAAATGGTGGTGATTGGGCTGTTGATACAACTAGAAAAACTCAAAAAATGATAAAAGTGCCTTTGTTAAAGTTACCATCAGGAAATCAAAGAAGTTAAATCCTGAATGGTTTAAACAATTAAAATAAGGCCTACATGTAAAACATCACCTGTTACTCATTTTCTTCTGGCTATAAATCTAGCCCTATGACTTCCTAGTTGCCTGGAATACAACTCGTAGAACTTACTGAGTCCCTCTGAGCCTGTGTCTGTATCTGCAAAATAGAGGCAATCATACCTAATTTACAGCTAGTTGGTAAGCATGACATAGATCACGTATGTCAAGTGCATTACCCAGTGTCTGGCACAAATAATAATAAATATTTTCCCCCATTTCATGCTAATCTCAGAATTTTTTGAGGTAACATGGGATTTAACAGTTTATTGTGGTGAAGTCTGAGTGGGAGTCAGGAATTACTATGCAGAACAGAATGCAGAACACCATCCTATCTTCTCTCTTGCAGAAAGCCCATCACTTCGGATTTGTAAATCTGAGAGGGCTCCCAGGGCACTGGCCTTTTAAGCATGACCATCTCTGCCTTCTCCATTGTAGCTCCTCTTAAACCAGTGGTTCTCGAACTTTAGGATGCATCAGAATCACTTGATGGAGCAGGGTTTCAGGGAATTTGCATTTCTAATGAGTTTCTAGGTCCCAGGACTCAGCCTTAAGGACCAAGACTGTAATCTCTTCAACTCACACTCAAGCAGCTCCAGCCATGCTTATCCTCTAAAAATCCTCTGTGCTTCACCTGTTCACCCTACCTCCTCTCAACTCCTAGAAACCAGTGATTCTTTTTACTGTCTCCATAGTGTTGCCTTTTCTGGAATGTCATATAGTTGGAATCATAGTGTGTAGCATTTTCAAATGGGCTTCTTTCTCTTAATAATATGCATTTAAGTTTCTTCCATGTGTTTTTATAGCTTGATAGCTAATTTCTTTTCAGTGCTGAATAAAATTCTATTGTATAGATGTATCACAGTTTATTTATCCATTCACCTACGAATTACATCTTGGTTGCTTCCGACTTTTGATACTTAGGAGTAAAGCTACTATAAACATCCATGTGCAGGTGTTTGTGGAGGTAAGTTTTCAAATCCTTCGGGTGAATACATAAGGGGCCCAGTGATGACTGAGTGCAAGCAATACTTTTTACTTATGTGGTCTCGGATAAATCACTTCACTTTTCTAAGCCTCAGTTTTCTCTTCTGCAAATTGTGATAAAAATAGCACCTCCTAGAGTTCCCTTGAAGATAAAAGAGGTAAGGTATTCAAGCACTTCAATGCCTGATACTCAATACATGGTAACTTTTTCTACATCCTTCAGCACACAACTGCTCATAATTCCCTCATACGAGTAGGGCTTTAACCTTTTAGCCTCGATGATTTGTTTTGCTCTTCCAAATGCCTAGAATGCCCTTCCAGGTTACCGTCTCCCTGAGCCTTTGGTTGGAATCCTCATACCAGAGGGTCAACACGTTTAGTAGAGGAATTACTGAAATAGTTGGGTTCCAAACACTAGCTCTGGCATTTACCTTCTGTGTAAATTGGCTGAAGTTACCCAACGTCTCTGTATCTCAATTTCCTCTTCTATAAAATGGGGATAATAGTATCTACCTCGTAGAGTTGTTGTTGGAGCCATTTTAATGGCAAAAACCGCAATTACTTTTGCACCGACCTAATAAATCCGCGCATATTCTTAAAGAAGTTAGAACAGTGCCTGGTACAAAGTAAATGCCAGATCAATGTTATTAATGTTAGGTGTCCGCCACCTATGCCACGCAGTGAGTTCCTTAGGTATAGGGACAGTCTAATCTCCGAATCCACACTGCCTAGAACAAAATAAGCATTGCAGTACATTTGAGAAAGTAAAGGTGTAGTGGAAACCGAGAGCGAAATGAGGGCGTAGGGAGAAAAGGGTGGGGAAGCTTAGAGACCGGTGAGGGAGCAGAGCTGGGGCGCCTGTGTACAGGGATAGAGCCCGGCGGCAGCAGGGCGCGGCTTCCCTTTCCCGGGGCCTGGGGCCGCAATCAGGTGGAGTCGAGAGGCCGGAGGAGGGGCAGGAGGAAGGGGTGCGGTCGCGATCCGGACCCGGAGCCAGCGCGGAGCACCTGCGCCCGGGGCTGACACCTTCGCTCGCAGTTTGTTCGCAGTTTACTCGCACACCAGTTTCCCCCACCGCGCTTTGGGGTAAGTTCAGCCTCCCGGCGCGTCCCCGCGAGCCTCGCCCACCGCCGCCTGCTGACGGGTGGCTTGGGGAGGTCGCGGCGCCTCGCCCAGTTCCCCCGCGAGTGCAGCTCGACCCTGGGCAGGGCTGGCGGCTGGCGCCCGCGCCCGGCCCCAACCCAGCTGCGTGGGTGGGGAGCTGGAGGGACCTCAGTCCCGCATTTCAGAGTCGAGGAGACTGGGCCCACGGGGGGGAAAGTGCCGTGCCATGGGAGGGTCACCCAGGTCTTGGTGGGGCCCAAGCTGATACTCAGCTGTCCTCGCTCCCTGAAAGCTTCGTTTATTACAGCTAGCAGCGTAAGGGATCCACTTAGCCATCTCGGCCTCCCCACTCCTAAAGGTCTAGGGGACAGAAAAAAGCTGGGAGTCGGAAGGTTCCTCGGGTCCCCGGCATGGCAGACGGGGCTGGCTCAGAGGTCTGCTCTGTGGACTTGGAATCGCACCCATCCTGTGAGCATCTTCTCCCCCTCACATAGGCAGTTTATTTTATTTTACTTATTTTTTTTAGAAGGTAGAAAAAAGTGGATTTGCATATTGAGGGTTGGAAGTTCAAGAAGTTTGCTTTTTCCTGAAAAGACTAACCGTTTTCTTTGCAACAGAATCCTATTGACTAGATATGAATCATTCCCTTGGTATCTGAGTCACCAGGAGGGAGATTTGGATACTTGATTGCAGATGACCATATATAGGAAATTATGCAGGTGCTGGGAGGTTCTGGGTCGCTGGAGGCCCCTCTGGCTGCTGATAAGAAATTGCATAGCCCAGGCCGAATTCTTTCCAAGGATTTGTGTTCAGCACTGACAGCAAGACCCTGCCCTCCGGGAAAGATACATTTACTATGTTCATCAACATCATTTTTTAAAATGTAACTAATTAAAACGTTACTCCATGAAGATACCACCTTTGGTTTTCACGAAGACGGAAAACTTCAGACTGACCAGAAAGGGAATTTTTAAATGTAAAGAAAACCAGAATCTTGTTCCCAGAACTATGTGGTTGTGTAGAGAAACCTGTTTAGAAATAACCGTAGAGGAGGAAGTAAAAGGAAATGATGTAATCCCTTTCAGGAAAGGATATATTGAAATTCTGTTTAAGTCATTTGGCCTTCGCTGTGGAGTAATTCTTTACATCTTAAAAGTTAAATGATAGATTAGTAATAATTCTTAATAATTTTCCAGTTCTGCTGGATCAACGCATATTAAGTGTCAGGTTTGGTCAGGTGTGGGCCAGGCAGCAGATTAAGGCAGAAACATGGGGGTTAGGTTCATACCTTTAGAGTCTAGCTGCCTGGATGCAGTAGGGGTCCACTCACTAGCTGTGTGACTGTGGGACATTACCATACCTCTCTGGGCTCCAGCTTCTTCATATGCAAAACGAAGATGTAATACCTAACTCACTGGATGATTGTGCGGCTTGTATTAAATCATTCATTTAATCAATAAGTTTTTTTTTTAATATCTACCGTGCACCAGTGCACACAGATAAGAAGAATCTCCAGCCCTGTGAAGCTGACCTCGTTCAATGCTGGCAACACCCCCTTCTTCACTTTTTACAGATGAGGAAATTGAGGCCCAAAGAAATTGTGTTTAGCTTTAAGAGGCAAAATGAGAACTAATAATGCCTTGTTTTCACTGTACAGATGGTTTGACTTCTGATTTTTAGACTTCAAAATAGTTTATCTGGCTGTAACCCCTCATAAGTCAAAGAGCATGTATTTAGAGAGATGCAGTATTAGACTCTAACTGGAGAGTTGACTGCCCTAGGCTACAGAGAGCCTGAAAAAACCAAGGTGAAATATTTCCAGAGACTAATAGTGTAATTTCCCATTGAACTTTGCTCTGGGGGTGTCAGGGAATTTTTAGAATATTTTGTTCCCAGGAAGGGTGGGAGCAACTTGCATTTCTAAATCAACCCTGGAGATATGCCAGCATGTTTGAATAATATCTGTTTAAGAAAAATGTGTCTGGCTTCCCAATCAAAGAACTGTCCCTTTCACCTCTGCACCCCACCAAGGACTGGACCACCTCCTCAAAGAGCAGACGTGTCTTTATAACAGACTGTAGGCTTGGAGCCTTGTAAAATGTACATGAAGTTTCACAATCAAGCACAAGGAATCCAACTGAAGGCAGCTAAACTTTGTGTTGATTTGGTGAGGAGGAGCAAAATCCTGTGTTTTTGTTGTTATTGATCCCCGTAGTGGTAGCCTGTCAGTAGTCAGCAGAGTTCTCCTGAACTTTAAATAAGTCAAAAATTGGCTTTTCAGGAAGTATATTTGTAAGCATCTTAAGTACAAAGATTTTTTTCTGTCTCTTGTCTTGAAGTCCTCACAGGTCTAGCACAGTCCCTTGCATATGGTAGATGCTCAGTAAATGTTTGTTTAGCAAATGGGATACCCAATGTCAGATATATCCTCTTCCTGAGAAGGTTTTTCTGTGAATGTTGACATCTGTTTTCTGGATTCAAGATTAAGGGTTGGACTGAGATTATTGTGTCCTGAATCACATATTGATACCATTTACTAATTGTTTTCTTTTAATAGATTAGTGTGATCTCAGCTCAAGGCAAAGGTGGGATATCATGGCATCTATCTGGGTAAGTAAAAATTAAGCCTTCACAACACAGTAACATATATGAGTCAAACCAAAACACAGAAGGTCAAGATAGCAAGGAAAATTTTAGGAAAGTTTTTAAGTTTATCTGGCAAAATTAACATGCTAGAAAAGCCAGAGGATGTCAAAAATAATAAAATATTTTTTAAAATGCATTGTAAAGTTACATAGTTAAAATAATTTATGATGACACCAAAGCGGAAAGGTCAAAATCAGATAATAAATTTAGTATGTAATTTGGGAATTTATTATATGAAAAAGATGACATACCAGAGAAGAGATGGATTATTCAATAAATGTTAGGAAAACTTCTAGCTGTTTGGGGAAAAAGTAAATCTGTATTCCTTTTTCTCCTTACAATAAAATAACTTCCATGTGGATAAAATACAGAAATGAAGAAGATGAAATATGAATGGGCCGGGTGTGGTGGCTCACACCTGTAATCCTAGCACTTTGGGAGGCCGAGGTGGGTGGATCACCTAAAGCCAGGAGTTTGAGACCAGCCTGGCCAACATGGTGAAACCCTGTCTCTACTAGAAATACAAAAATAGCCTGGTGCGATGGCAGATGCCTGTAATCCCAGCTACTCAGGAGGCTGAGGCAGGAGAATCACCTGAACCTGGGAGGCAGAGGTTGCAGTGAGCTGAGATCATGCCACTGCACTCCAGCCCGGGAGACAGAGTGAGACTCCGTCTCAAAAAAATAGAAAAAGAGAAAGAAATATGAATGGATTGAAGAATAATCTTAGAGTGGGGAAGGTGCTTACAACTGTGATACAAAACCCAATGCCTAAAAGAAAAATATTGATCTATTTTAACTACGTACAAGTTTATAACTATGACAGCCAACAATCCCATTGGTAGAGGCAGAAGACAGCTGGCAGGGAAAAAATATTTGCAGCACATTAGACAAAAGACTTATTTCCTTAACCTACAAATAACTTGAATAAATTGGTTTAAAAAATGAACTTGACAGAAAAAGTTGTAAGGGACATAAACAGGACATAAAAAGAATTATAAATGTCCAATAACATCAGAAGGTGCTACAAGGTTGGACACAGTGGCTCACACCTATAATCCCAGCATTTTGGGAGGCCAAGGTGGGAGGATCATTTGAGCCCAGAAGTTCGAGACCAGCATGGGTAATATGGCAAGACCCAGTCTCTTAAAAAAAAAAAAAACTTTAAAAATTAGCTGAACATGATGGGGCGTACCCATGGTCCTAGCTACTCGGGAGGCTCAGGTGGGAAGATCGCTTAAGCCCAAGAGGTGGAGGCTGCAGTGAGCCATGTTCATGCCACTGTACTCCAGCTTGGGTGACAGAGTGAAACCCTATCTATTAAAAAAAAAAAAATCCTGCATCTCAGAATTGAAGAAAACATAAATATCATGATAAGAAACACTTTTCTACTTAAGAGATTGGTGAAGGTTAAAAAAAAAAAAGTAATGTAGAGGATGTGGCAAGGTGATATTTTTATTCTCTCTTCATGGGAGAGTAAATTTGGTACACTTTTGGATAGTATTTTGGCAATATCTCTCAGTCCTTAAATGCACATGTCCTTTAAACCCAGTAATTCCACTTGTGGGTATGTATCTTATAGATAAACTTGCATAAGGTTGAAAAAATAGGGGCCCAAGTACATTTGTTTGTATTAATGAAAACAAACATGCAGACAGCATAAATGTCCATCGATAGGGTAGGAATAAGTAAATTACTCATTTATAACTTACAGGAATTTTTATGTGATCATTAAAATGAATGGGAAAAAAGTGGATCAGCTGTATGTGAATTGACATTTTAAAAGTCCCAAGATGTAATAATTTAAAAAATCAACTTATAGAATAATATGTACAGAGGGATTCTGTTTAAAAGAAAGAACAAAGAAAATAAAAAATTTACAGAAAGACTATTACATCAAAACTTTGTGGAAAGGTGGAATTGTGAGAAAGCATTTTACTTTTCAATATATCACCTTCTGTACTGTTTGATTTTTTTTTTTAATCATGAGCATACATTATATTTTATAAGTAAGGGGGAGGGCAAGTTTAAAGAAAAGCCTGTGCAGAGATGTGACCATCCCTTGGCCTGGCGTATGGATGGAAGGTGTGCTGTTGGAAGGCTTTGTTTGGCCCAAGTTACTCCCTTCTCACTGGCTAGGAGGCTAATCTCTCATCTTTCATCTGAAATCCCTGCTGCTTTTATGAACATATCATAGAATCAGATGAAAAAAGCATCTCTCCAAAATGCTGGTGTTAAAAAAAAAAAGTCGCCCTCTGGCCCTCGCCCATGAGTAAATTGACATGGAATTAGTTGGGCAGGCTCTCCTGCTGACACCTTCAAAGGCATGGCATATTTCTGAAGGGCTAGGAGAGACCCAAGTGCGTGTGATCAAGGGTGTATTCATTTCCTATTGCAGCTGTGACAAATTATCATAAATTTAGCAATTTAAAACAACCTCCATTTATTATCTCACAGTTCTATATGTTAGAAGCCTGAAATGGGTCACACAGCACTAAAATGAAGGCATTGTTGGGACTGTGTTCCTTTCTGGAGACTTTGGGAAGAATCCTCTTCCAAGCCCTTTTAGGTTGTTGGTAGAATTTAGTTCCTTGTAGTTGTCGAATTGAGTTCTTAGTGCTTGCTGGCTGCCAGCAAAAGCTGTCTTTGGCTCCTGGAGGTCTCTGCCTGTCCTTGTATGTGGCCCCTGCATCTCAGAACCAGCAATGATGCATCAAATCTTTCTTACGCTTGGAATCTCTTTGGCTTTTCTTTCTGGGGGATCTCTTTTCTGCCATTCTCTTCTCCCTCCAGCTGAAGACATTTCTCTGCTTTTAAGGGCGCGTGTGATTAAATTGGGCCCACCTGGATAACACGGGCTAATCCCTGTGTTTTAAGGTCTGAAACCTTAATTATGTTTGCAAAGTCTCTTTCATCATGAAACACAATACATTGACAATTCCCAAGGATTATGGTGTATACATTTTAGGAGGCTGTTGTTCTGCCTACCACAGGGGCTAGGAGTATGGCTACATCAGGGATGGTAGCATTTGGCATCAGATAGCAGGAAAGAGGTGGGGAGGGGCCAAAAACAGGAGGCTAACCTGAGCCTGGAGGGCAAACCCTCACGTGGAGAAAGAGGCCCTAGCCAAAGAAGGGCTCCTACTGTCTCTGGGTTTTTCTTTCTTTTTTTTTTTTTTTTCCTGTTTACCTCCTCTCCCTCAATTAAAGAACTAATACTTATGAGTGAGATCTCAGAGAGCAAACATTAAGAACAACTCAGAACTGCTATGGAAAACAAGATAGCAATTCTCCAAAAAATTAAAACTAGAACTACCACTGCTCCAGCAATCCCATTTCTGGGTATATATCCAAAGGAAATGAAAGCAGGATCTTAAAGAAAGGTATCTATACACCCATGTTCACTGCAGTACTTTTTACAATAGCCAAGAGGTAGAAGCAGCCCAGTTTCCATTGACAGAAGAATGAATAAACAAAATGCGGTACACACACACAATGGAATATTATTCAGTCTTTTAAAAACACATGTTGTGTGACAGGAAGAAAACCCTGTCACATGCTACTATATGGGTGAGCCTTGAGCCCAGTATGTTAAGTGAAAAAGCCAGTCCCAAAGAGACAAAATACTGTATGATTTCATTGATAAGAGGTATCCAAAGCAGTCAAATTCATAGGAACAGAAGGAGACTGGTCGTTAGGAATGAATAAGGAAAGGGAAAAAGAGGAGTTGTTTAATGTGTAGAGTTTCAGTTCTGAAAGATGAAAAAGTTCTGAAGATGTTTCAAAACAATGTGAATATTCTAACCACTACTGAACTATACACTTAGAAATGGTTAAGATGGTAAAAACCCTCAGATTTCCAATTGTAAACATTCTTATCACAAAGTTTTATGTGTTCTTTTTTCCTCTCTGCCACACAAAACCACATACACACTCAAACATAAATAAGCAATCAAGTCATTGCATTTCTACAAAACTGTATACGTGATTATGTGTATGATTAGTTTATTACAGTGGTATGATCAAGGGAGAAGCCATTAGTTGCAATTTCAATGCATTACCATTGAAGATGAAAGAATGGCTGGTTTCTTAAGTCTTTTATATTCTATCTAGGAGTGTTGCAACCCTACCATTGTTTCAGATGAATCAACAATCTGTGTTGCATTAGTATTTCCTTTGTTTGCAAATTTTGAATATCTCTGTTCAGACATATGTTCTACCACTTCACCCTTGATGAAAGGGCCTGATATCTTATTGGTTTATACTCCTTGGACTTAGAGTCCCTTGTCATATGTTGCCTGTAGGTCCATAGCAAGCACTCAGGAAGCCCACAAATTAGAATGTCTTACAATGTGACTTTTTATTAAGCTACCACAGCAGTATTTTTTCTGCGTACCTTCTGTTATACAATGCTGGCTTTCTTATGTAAATACTCTGAGCTCTTTCCTCCTTGATCAATTCCTAACTTACATTTACAGAATAATAATAAATGTAATTCCTATTAGTTTGAACTCTCAAATTAGAATTTTTATTATGGTACTAGAATTTTTCTTTCTTTCTTTATTTTTTTTGACAGAGCTTCACTGTCATTCAGGCTGGAGTGCAGTGGTGCAATCACGGCTTGCTGCAGCCTCAACCTCCTGGGCTCAAGCGATCCTACTGCCTCAGTCTCCTGAGTAGCTGGGACCACAGGCATGCCCCCACCATGCCCAGCTAATTTTTAAATTTTTTTTGTAGAGATGGGAATTCACTGTGTTGCCCAGGCTGGTCTTGAACTCCTGAGCTCAGCTGATCCACCCACATTGGCCTTCGGAAGTGTTGGAATTACAGGTGTGAGCCACCACACCCAGTGGTGCTAGAATTTTTTTAAATTAACTCACAATCATTGTAATCACCATGAACTGTTATTAACATCCTAACTTGGGATACATTCTCCTTTCACCACTCTAAACTCTAATTTACAAAATGAGGAAAGGGAATATAGAGCTACTCTGCAACCAAGGGATAAGAGAAGTTTTATAAAAATATATTACCTAAATACAATGCCTACTAACTTTGTTTTGAAGTTCATCCAAAACAGTTAAACAATTAAAGCAGCAAGTACCTAGTGCGACAGGCTCTGCTGGGAGCAGAATGAAGACAGTCTAACCAAAATTGTAATTCTCCCTTTCAGAACTCCCTAATCATTTAAAAGGTAGGCTCTTGCGCAAATTGCTTAGTCTTTGTCTACTTCAGTTTCCTCATCTATAAGACAGGTAGGGTAATAGTGCTTATCTCATCTACGGTTTGTAAGCATTAAGCCAGTTCATGTAAAATGTATTAGCAGTGCCTGGCATGGAGTGAGCACTCAATAAATGTTAGTTTTAATCAGCATGATTTCAATATATTAATTTTATTCTAAAATGTATTTCTTGCCAAATAATATCGCTGCAACTGTTTTTGTAGAGGGGCTTCTGCCTATTTCCTGGGCCTGATTTTATTACACATCAATAGCCCCCTCTCCCCATTGGAATGGTTCTTTCAGCCATCTAAAAGAGATGTCACGTCCTCAATCAGATTCCTTCTGACCACTCTTGTTTTCAATATTTTATAATATTTTAAACACATATATATTTCTAAAGACATAAAATACTCCCTTTCCACTCCTAGTGGGCATACTGGAATACAGTTCTGACACTAACTACCCAGCATTAGCGTCAGATTCCACAGGATTAAGGGTTCAGTCCTCCGCAAAACTGCCCTCACTTCAGATGTCAGTTCAAGTGTCAGGAATCACCTGCACTTCTGGCCAACTGGCTATAAATTTAGGAGTTTTCATGACCCTCTGAAATTAAAGAATTCCCCAGAATGATTCACAGAACTCACTGAAAGTGCTATCCTTATTAATGCAAGTTTATTATGAGGGATACACATGGGCAAGCTCTGGAAGGGTCCTGGACCCAGAGCCTCCATGCCCTCTCCCTCTGGCATCAGGGCACCTCACCCTCCTTTGTGTCAGTGTGTTCAATAACCAGGAAGCTCCTCTGAGCCTCAGTGTCCAGAATTGTAATTGGAGTTCCATTATGTAGGCACAAATGATTGATTAAATTATTTGTTACATGATTGAACTCAATCTCCAGCCCCTCTTTCCTCCTCAGAGGTCTGGCTGACCAGAGTTGCAACCCTGTGATCACAGGGCTAATCTTTCTGGAGACCAGCCATCATTCTAAGGCTATCTAAGGGTCTGCCATGAGTCACCCCAATTGCATCACAAAGTCACTCCTATCATTCAGGAAATTCCAAGGGTTTTTGAAGCTCTATGCCAAGAACCAGTGCAAAGACCAGATACATTCCTAATTATACTACACATCTATAACTCACATTAAGGCACACAGTTTCCAATATATATTCTTTTATTTTTGACTAACATTATATTAAAAATAAATAAAGTTATATTAATACCAATGGCCCTGGCTATTTATGTTGATCAGAAGCTCTGATTGTTAGATATATTTTTCATATATGGGAAAAATAGGAAAATGAATTAATGTTTGGTAATAAATATAGATTAGCAAGGCAGAATCATTCAAAACATGGGATCCATATAGAAGATACTGAAAAAGGGATCCACGGTGGTAGAAATGTTGGGAAAGGCTGCCAGGATGGACCCTTGCAGACAGGAAAAGCTAATCTATGATCAAGTGTTCATGGTGAGAGAAGGCACAGCCCCCTTCCCTCCCGAACCCTTCCTCTCTGGTGGGAACAAGATTGGTGCAGTTTGACATATGAGGACACAGTCATCTCATTTCCACTGTTAACCCAGAGGAATGGCAGTAGTGGTAGAGGCTCTTAGGAAAGGTGCAATGTGCTAACATGAGAGAGAAATTTGGGAAGATAACGCCTTTCAAATTCTGTCCCATGGAAGACACCAGCCCTGGGCATTTGGATGCTGTTTTTCCTGGGTTCAAAGAGTTTGTGAGTGTCCTGTCCAGTTTCATACTTCTTGCTTTGACACAGACATCCCATTAGACCTTTCTTTCCTGATGTGATTGCTCTTCTTTGCTATGCAAATTTAAAACGTGTGAGGAGAAACCTGTGTTCATGCATGTGAATATGCTGAACTCCTCCTCTGGTCTCCCTCCCATCTACCACATCCAGGAATGGAAGATCAAGCTTTGTGACTATTTTCACTGAAAGAGACTTTTCACATCCCAAGCAGAACAGGCATCTTTCCTGGTTAGGTGCTGTTCAAGTCTGCTGTGTGTTTTAAACCATGTTCCCTGAAGCTGCTTTAGGTAAATATTGGCATTCAGACAGGTACACAAATGGTCTTTTGCAGAAAGTTGATTTAAAACAGGTTAGACCTGGATTTCAAATCAAAACATTTAAGCTTTGTTTTGGGACAAAGCCTGGAAAGTTTCTCATCTGAGTGAGAACAGAGAGGCTTCCTAGGAATGAGTGGAATGAACACTAAAAAGCTGTTCTTTGCCATTCTCTGATGTTAGCCCAACTGTGAAGGAGGGAGGGTCCCTCTTTTATATTTAATCATGATAAAACTATAGTATGCAAAGCTAATGTTTAACCATTGGAAAAGCCTGGTAAATCAGAGGTAAAGAGGAAAATAAAAAGCTCTAGATCAGAGAGGAAGGAATGTAAAGTGGAGAAGGTATGATTTGTTCTCTTGGAAGTCTATTTTTTTGGTGGATGTAAAGCAGTTAGAAAAAAAAGAAGTATATAGAGTACTGAGCAATAAAATGAATACACAGGTCTCACATGAATGAATTATAGGAGAATAAATCAAAAGAGGAGAAAATTCTCAAGTCTATCCCTTCATTATCAGATCTTTACTTCTTTCATTTGTAACTCTTTGTGTTTGATTCAGTACCTCACGTAGGTTCTGGAGGCATGTTTAAATAGGAGTAGTGACAGCCCCATGTGAACAGGGTTTAAGAAAGGTGAAGATCGCATTTGTAGAATTTTTACCATATGGCATGGAGCTCTGAAAAGTCTGACAGTGGCATTTGAGAATTATTGAAAGAAACAGGATGCAGAACAAGAAAGCATTTTTAATTCATTTATTCACTCAACTAATATTTACTATCTTTTATATGCCAGATATTGGCTCTGGCAACACAGCAGAGAAAGAGAAATAAAAAGGATGGCACCTACATTTTATTAGGGAAGACAGACAATAAATGAAGAAATAAATGTACAGTATAAAAAGACAGTTTTAAGTGCTCTGGGGAAAAGTAAAGGTGGATAATAAATATGATGGGGGGTGTGATTTTCTGCTCAGATATAGGAGGAGAAGTCAACGTGGCATGAGACGGTGAGCTGAGAGAATATCTCGGGAAAGAGCAGCCAGGCAGACGGAATGACAAGTGTAAGCCCTGAGGCAGATGGGCAAGACACATTTGAATGCAACAGGAAGAGTCCCACGAAGCAATAACAGGGATACAAGATTACAAGGGGATTGGGGGAGGTATTACAATTCTCTTTTATGATACTTTAGTATCCTCCAAGGGCCACAGAGAGTCCCAAGAAGTCTTCACATGGACTGTTCAAGGAGTTTCCATTCTCTAGGTTTACTTTACATTAGGAAGCATTCTTAAATTTGCTGCAACTTCTTGTTGGGATTATCGCTTTTTAAAAAAATTCATAAATAACCCATAAAATAATGCATTTACCATCATGTCCGGTAGACATCATTTACCTTGGCCATTTATGTAAGAAGTATTCTGCCCAGAATATTACAAACAGGAGACATCCCTGATCCCAGTCCCTCACAGGTTTCTCATCCTCATAGGAGTGAGGTGGATAGAGTAAGTGTCCCCAAATCCTGCAAAGCCAGTGCTGTGGTCTAAATGTCTGTGTCGTTCCTCCTCCCCCACCAACCTGCCCCTTATTCATAGGTTGAAATCCCGACCTTCAGGATGATTGGGAGATGGGATCTCTGGGGGGTGATTAGGTTAGGTGGGGATTATTGCCCTTTTAAAAGAGGTCTGAGGGAGCTTGGTCACGTCTTCTGCCATGTGAGAACACAGCCAGAAGGTGCCGTATGTGAACCATAAAGTGGACCTTCACTAGACACCGAATCTGCTGGCACCTTGATCTTGGAATTTTAGCCTCCAGAATTGTGAGAAATAAATTTTTATTATTTATAAGACACCCAGTTTATGGTATTTTGTTATATCAGCCTGGAATGCTAAGACAGACAGCCACCGTTCTCTAGCCAAGGGCCATTTAAGAAGATGTGGATTCTGCACTTCAGTGATCCAAATTCCCTATATTTCTCCATATATCCAGGAAGATAGAAATTCTCTATATATTCCTGTTAGATTGCAGGACCCTTAGACAGGGACGTCTCCCACAGAAGTTACACATGCACAGGGCTGAGTATGTGGCCAGAATAGCCATGTTAGTCTTCAACTCTTTGTGACCCTTGGCCAAGAGAATTTGGTCAAGAACTCTTAACTAGGTTAAGCACTTTACTTTGATTGTAGAACAAAGAGATAATCTACACATACTGGTGCTAGATGACTCAAAAGAAGATTAATACAAATTATTTATAATCTGCTTTAAACAAATACATGAAAATTATTCTGAGAAAGATGTTCGTGTTAATAAAGTCTCTGGGGAGGCCCAGTGTTTCAAGCTCAATCCAGATAGTTGGGTTTGCTACCTTTGTCAGAGAAACCCTGAGCACTTGGAGAGACAGGAAGGAAGATATAACAGAATCACCAGACACAGTCATGCATTTCATGTCTCCAGTGTACTAGAAAACACTCAGCCTCTGAAGTATCTCCCAAATCTCCCAGAATACAATAGGAACTTTGATTTCTAGACTATTGATACTTGAAGGAAGCAACTCATCGGGCAGCCAAACATCTAGTGTAGAGCTTGGAGAAAGTCCACACTGTGAGATGTCATTGTCTTGCTTTCATATTCTTACTTAGCAAACTAATTCACAGTTATGTATTAAGCCCCTATCTGGGGACTGAGCACTGGGCTCCCAGCTGGATAAATAGGAATGAGTGAAACAAATGTCTCTGCCTTCTGGAATTTTATTTTAGAGGGGGTGGAGAGACAGATATAAACAGCGAGAGGTATTACTCAATGCTGAGTGCCCTAACAATGGAGAGGTGGCTGAGATGCAGAATAACAGTAGAAGACCTACTCAGATCAAGAGCCAAAGAAGGTCTGTTAGAGAAGATGGTCTTTAAGGAGAGGACTGAAGGTAAAAATCATTCCAGATAGAGAGAACAACACAAACCAAGGCATTAAGGTGGGAAAGAGTTCATTGTATACCAGCTTGACTTTCAAAGAACTGAAGTGTGGGAACTCTACCTCTCATCTGGAGAGAGTGGCTCCAGATAAGAGTCATGAAGGTGGTTGGGCCAAACCATGCAGGGCCCTATGGACCAGTGTAAGGAGTTTGGACTCTATTCAGTGTGAAATAGGGGAGTGACAAGATCTGACTTAGATTTTTTTTTTTTTTTGAGATGGAGTCTCGCTCTGTTGCCCAGACCAGAGTGCAGTAGCACGATCTCAGCTCACTACAACCTCTGCCTCCTGGGTTCAAGTGATTCTCCTGCCCCAGCCTCCTGAGCAGCTGGGATTACAGGCACCTGCCACCACGCCTGGTTAAATTTTGTATTTTTAGTAGAGGCAGAGTTTCATCATATTGGCCAGGCTGGTCTCGAACTCCTGACCTCAGGTGATCCATCCCAAAGCACAGAGATTACAGGTGTGAGTCACCCCACCTGGCCTGACTTAGATCTTTAACAGATCCCTTGGCTGCTATGTGGGAAATGGCTGGAGATGGGAAGTAGGAAGTAGAGAGGGACATGACTCAGATGTTCAAGTACAGGAGAGCGATGATTGTGAGTTGGACAAGAGCAGGAGCAAAGAACCTGGGGAGGAGTGCCCATGCGATTATCTTCTTAAAATAATCTCAGCAGGCCTTGCTGATAGATGGAATTCAGAGGGAAATGCAGGTGAAGGAATCAAAGGGGACTCCCAGGTTTCTGGTGGCTGATGGTTGCTCCTTTTACAGGGATGGGGAAGGTTGAGGAAACTGAGCAAATTGGCGATGAGCACAGAAACTGGAGCCAGATTGCCTAGGTTCAAATCCTGGCTGTGCCACAAAATACCTATGTGACCTTGGCGAGTGTCTTAACCGCTCTGGACCCTCCTTTTTCTCCTCTATAAAATCACGGTATTAATTGTACCTACCTCATAGGGTGGTTTTGAGGATTAAATGATCAGGTATATGTAAAATACAAGTAAGTACTATGTAAGTGTCAGAAGGGGGAAGAAATAGCTTGGGAGGAAACAATGAGTTGATATAGGAGATAATCAAAACAAATACATGGAGGAGACATTGAATATACAAGACCAGTGCTCAGAACTGAAGTCTGGGCTAGAGCTATAATGTGGGATTTGTCTGTATACAGAAGAGGGAGTGGAAGAAATAACCCACAGCAGGATTAGAGGGAAAGAAAAGAGAGAGCCACTTTCCACTTTAGAATTGCGTACTTTATAGAGGTCAGACAAAGGTGAGTGCATCCTGGAGAGGCGGGAAGAAACCTAGGAGGTAAGGCACAGGAGCCAATGGAAGGCAGGCTAGCTGTGAGTGACACACGCTCCAAGGGGTCAAGGCTTCTTATTATAACTCATGTGTCATGGAAAATACAACATCAATGGCTTGTTTGTCCCTGTCTTCCCTGATTTCTGAATCACATTCATCTTTCTACTCCATCCCACACCCTCCTCTGTTCTCACATTCCAGTCCTCTTGCTCTGACACTGCCCCGATGATGAAATCACTGTATTTAAAAAAGAAAAGCTGAACTATTGACAGTAGCAAAAATATGGAATAAACCTAAGGTTTATCAACAGGGGATTGAATTAAGAAAATGAATGTAGAATACTATACTATACTATACTATAGAATACTACTCAGCCACTCAGCCACAAAAAAAATAAAATAAAATCATGTCTTTTACAGGAACATGAATGGAACTGGAGGCCATTATCCTGAGTGAAATAACTCAGAAGCAGAAAGTCAAATACCACTTATAAGTGGGAGCTAAACAATGGGTACACATTGATATAGAGAACAGAATAATAGAGATTGAACACTTCAAAAGGTGGGAGGGTGGGAGGGGCTAAGGGCTGAAAATTACCTATTGAGCACAGGGCTCACTAGTCGGGTGACGGGTACACTAATAAAAGCCAAGACTTCACCACTATGCACCATCTGCATGTAAGAAATCTGCACTTGTACCCCCTAAATATTTTTAAGAAATTTAAAAAAGAAAAGTTGAAAAGCATGAATATTTTTTCTTTGAGTGAGCCCAAGAACAAATATAAACTTTTTCTTCAGAACTTTGGACACATTATGAACAAAGCCATGTTGTCAGCCTGGCGTATCTCAGGCATCCCAGCGTCTGCCAGTCTTGCCTGCTGTGGACGTTCAGCACCGCCTACTCCTTACTGCCCTGTGGGCTGCAGAGCATGCCTGCGGTGGTGGTGGGAGGCTTCTGTTTGTGCATCATCTTCCATAGGCACAGTGATCATTGCCAGCCAGTGGGACTTCTAGGTGAGGAGGCTCTTAGGCGAGGCCCCTAGGATTTGCCCTGTAGGAACCGCTTGGTTACCAGTATTTTTCTCTGGCCTTTACCTGCTGTATTAGTTTCCTAGGGCTGCTGTAATAAAGTACCACAAGCTGCTGGTTTCGAATGACATGAATATATTATCTCACAGTTCTGGAGGCCAGAAGTCTAAAATCAAGGTGTGGGCAGGGCCGTCCTCCCTCTGAAAGCTGTAGGGGAGTCCTTCTTAGCCTCTTCCTGGTTTCTAGTGGTTTACTGGTATAGGGGAGTAACAGTAATCCCCATAGGTTCTTAGTTGGAAAGCACCTTTGTTACAAAAGACAGATTGACAAGAGAAAACCAGACAGAAGTTTATTAACATGTGTATTTTGAGTATACATGGAGACACCAAGAGAATGAGTAGTTTTCAGAGGTGGCTTTGAATTTCAGCTTATATAGCATCTTCAACAAAGAACAGTAAATTTTTGGTAACAAGACAACAGAAAAGGACCTTTGAATCTCTGTGGGCAGCAACTTGCAGGTGGGGCAGTGAAGAAAGGCAAATAACTTGCAGATAAATGTTAGTTAGTACAGCTTGCTAATATAAATTCTTCTAATACCGTTGTCAGGATGATAAGGGTCTTAAACTATCTTCAGTCTTTAACCTTTGTTCTCCCTGGTAGTCAGGAGGGCAGAATACCTTTTGTCTTCATAAATCTTTGTCCTGCTTTTAGGCAAATGGAGGAAAGATATCTCTTGAGTATCTGTTTCTTCTTGTCTTCAACAATCCTTCATGTTTTGAAGAGGCACATTCTGGTCTCATACTGGCAGCTCGCAGCTGCGTAACTCCAGTCTCTGCCTTCACCATCACATCACATTCTTTCTGTATGTCTCTGCCTTTACATGGCTGTCTTATAAGGATATCAGTGGTATTGGATTGGGGGCCTGCCACTGTGACCTCACCTTAATTAATTACATCTGCAATAACCTGGTCTCCAAGTAAGGCCACATTCTGTGGTACTGTGGGTTAGGACTTTAAGGTATTTTTTTGGGGAGACACAATTCAACCCATAACACCTGCCTCACTTGACTGCATTTTATTTCAGGGCTGTTTACAGTAAATTTTCTTTGGTTTTGAAAAATGCTTTTTACTGGAAAAATTGAACAGGAAGTCTTAACAATTTCCAAGTTTGATTGCTTTATTTTTTGTAATCTACTCCATTTTTCCTTGTATCATAAAGCTTCATGACCCAACATAGCATCTTGACATTGAGCAGAGAGCCATCGTTTCTCCCCGGCTCTTTGAGAGCTCCTTGTCCTGGAGTTTTATCTGGAGCTTTGATTTGATGCCTCAATTTTTGGATGTGGCCTTTATAGGGCTTTCTGAAGTGATGAGTGATCTGGCTTCACCGCATCTTCAAAATGTCCCTGCAGCAACTGCTATTCTTGCTCTGTAGCATTTGGCTTTAAATATGTTTCATATCAACAGGGTTGGCACCTTCTGTTTTTCTCTTCCACTCATCCTTCTGAATGTAAATGTTTAACTTCTTGCAAACCCAGTACACTTGGCATGAAGAAATAGGTACAACTGGCTTTTGTGAGTCAAAAACAGACTGGCCTCTCCCAGGGGCAATAGCAAACAGCTCCCTAGGCCCAGCTTGGCCAAGCAGTGGCTTCAAGGTGTCATGTGCTAAGGCTGACCTCCGAAGGATGATTTTAGAAGATCAAGGGAGATTATATTGTCTTGAAAAAGATGGTTTAAATGAGATGAAGGCTAGTCTAGTTTAGGAGCTAAGACTGTTGGAACAGACCACTTACTGGCTGTGGGAACTTAGACAAGTTACTTAATCATCAGTTTCATCGTCTGTGAAAAGGATTTATTATATCTACCTTATAAATTTATTGCAAGGATTGAATAAGCAAATGCAGGAAACGCGCTTAGCACAGTACTTGGCACATAGTGATTAGCAGCAATTGTTCTTAGTATAAAGAGCTCCTGTTACTTTCCCCCTTTATCTAGACATTCTTTGCTTTAATTTGTTTTCCAACTGGCTTCAGCAGCATTTTTCTTTTGGAGGCATCTGAAGGTCAAGTTTCAGAAAAGGAAAGCAACTAGATGTGTTTAAATGTGTGGATGGAAATCTGATCAAAGGCAATTTTTTTTTTTTAAAATAGACTTTGCCAAGTATTCAGGTGATGTTCTACGCTAGCACTGACTATGTTAGGACACTAGGGTTACTGGAAATAAACTCAGCCAAGTATTGATTAGTAATATAAATGTCAAGGAATTAAGCTTGCAGTGGAGCAGGCAATGCAAGCAGTCTTGTTTGGCTGTAAAAATGCTGACATTCCTGAAACGATGAGCTCATCATTAAATTCTTCATCTTCCACACCCATAAGAGAATTCATGGCTTGTTTGCTCATTTTTGCTTTGGTTTTCTAGACAGCTAAGAAGGAAATAAAGCAGTGCTTCTTAAACTTTATTGTGTACTAGAATCACCTGGAAGGTTTGTTAAATCACAGATTCTGCATCCTGGCCCTGCAGTTGTTGGTTCAGGAACACTGGGGTTGGGCCTGAGAATTTGCATTTCTGTCACATTCCCGGGTGATGCTGATGCAGCTGCTTCAGGAACCACACTTTGAGAACCACTAAGATGAACTCCCCCGAGGCATTGTGATGTGACATAGAGCAGGGGGCATTTTAGTCATAAGGTGATGGGTTTGAGTCCTGGGGCTGTCCTTATTAGCAGAGCTCTTTTAAGCAAATAATCTCTGTGAGACTGGGTTTCTTCCATTTTCAATTAGAAATAATAAAATTCACCTCATGAAGGCCCTTGTAAGAGTTAAATGTTTGTAAATCACTTTGTTCATGTATTAGTTTTAAAAGATTTCATTAATCTTTGATTATAAGATTATTTTGTAAGTCATGTAATATTTCCGAATGATTTGGGCAACCAAGTCTATCAAATGAATAATGCCATTCATTTAAATAATGGAAGCAGTTTTAAATATTTCACTAAAATTCCACTTCAGAATTCCCAAGCCCTTTTTCAAGTTGGGGTGTGTGTATGCGTACTTTCTTCCCCCCTTGTAATTAAACAAGTTATTCCTCCCCCATTTAATTCTTGCTAAGTACTAAATTGCATAATAAATTGGGAATTTCTTCCTTCTCTAATTCTGTGCATTGGCATTTTAGCATATTTTGATGTGTAGGTGGTAAAGGCCAGTGAAAAGTTCACAGCTGGAGTGCAAACCCTGAGTTTTCATGATGCATGAACAACTGGGATCTGACCACAATTTTGTCTTTTTATATTTAGAATCAGCCATGTCAATATCTGCATGGCACAGAATCACCTGGGAGCTTCTTACACATGTAGAATTTAGCACGCCATCTCTAAAACATATGATTCAGTATATAGAAGGTGGGTCCTGGTCATATACATTTAAAGTATCACTCCAGGTGGTACAGAGACTGCACTTCATGAAACACCAGGAATGGTCTGGAATAGTCTAGTTTGCTTTTAAATTCAACCTCTGCCTGCAACTAGCTGTGTAGACTTGATCAAATTCTCTGGTCTTCTTAAATCTTGGTGCTGTTTATGTGAAATTGCTCACTCTCATTTATTGGGGCTGTTATGCAGATTATAATTAACATATATAAAGTGCCTAGCATGTAAAGTGTGCTGCGCATGAAGCATTCAAACAATCTAACATTGGGGTAGTTCTTTTACAATGCCAGACACTGGAAGGTGGACAGATAAGATCAACACAAAAGTTCCTAGGTGGATAGAAGTGAAATGAAGCCAGTTGGCTCTGTGAATCCATAAAATATTTATCAAGCCTTGGAGAAAGAGAATTCATCAAAAATTATATTAAAGTGACTAATTTCTTTTCTTTCTTTCTTTCTTTCTTTTTTTTTGTGAGACACGGTCTCACTCTGTCACCTAGACTACAGTGCAGTGACACAATCACAGCTCACTGCAGCCTTGACCTTCTGGGCTCAAGTGGTCCTCCCACCTCAGCCTCTCAAGTAGCTGGGACCACACCTGCACACCACCACACCTGGTAATTTTTTAATATTTTGTAGAGACAGGGTCTTACTGTGTTGCCCAGGCTGGCCCTGAACTCCTGGGCTCAAATGATCCTCTGTCTTTGGCCCCCGAAAGACCTGGGAGTACAAGAGTGAGCCACCATGCCCAGACTAAAGTGACTGGTTTGTTACAGGTATCTTCAGGTCAGGAACATTCACAACTAGTTTCTAACTTGCAATTATTTTCTAGGTTCTAAAGTTCTTATTTTAGATGCTATAAGATTAAACAGTGTTTGAGTGTATTGAAATCAATTATTCAATCTAATCTAATGAATCAGCAGACTATCATATTTTACTGTGCCAGAACACTAATTTTCCATTCACTTTAATGTGACAGATAATGTCCTTTCATGAAAATATTAAACCCTTCAAGAGAGCCAAAATGAACCCATGTTAATACAAGACAACAGAGCCAATACTATTCAGTAACAGGATAGAAAAATGCTGTTTAAAAGGAAATACTATTACTGTAAAGACAGATTTTTATTCAAGAAGTTAGGAACTACCACATAAATCTACATTTACTTTGATTTTTCTCAACATCTTTGTGGCTGTCCTTCTTTAGTCTCATAAGCAATTTTAAAATATTTTTTCTGTATTATGGTCTTTCCCAGCTTACTGACATGCTTCTAATTTACATGCTTAAAATTAGTAGTGTAGCATTTTTTACTTCCTTGCAATTCCTGAAGATCTATGATGTCAGTAGAGCTTTTAGAAGGTCTTCTAATTGCACATTCATTAAACAAAGCTTAAGAACAGACAGTCCTAAGGGGGTTTTCATTTATGGATCATTTAGTCTGGGATTCCCCAAGGACAATGGTCAACACTAATTAAAACATCTTGAAGTCTGTAAACCACAGTTACTTCTGTGCGAGATGCCATGATGAGCTTTGAATTATCACTTGAAAAATAAGAAGATTTAGGAAATTTCAGCTTTCTTGTTGCTCTCCTGCAAATGCTACTTTAAAACAAATTTTCTTCAGTGTCACCAAGATTAACACAACTTACTGCTCTGGAGAACCAATGTTTTATACTTGTAATTTGTTACACAAAAGAAAAAGAGGACTCCTGAGATATGGGGTAGATATCATATTCCCTGTGTCTGGGGGGTAGACCATCACTTGAACTGTAACTGCCAGATGGGTTCTTCCTGCTCACTGCGCAGACAAAATCAGTCCACTGAGACCATCGCATTGCAGTAAAGAAAAAGTTTAATTGATGCCAGGCTAGCCACACCATGTGGGAGACAGAGTTATTACTCAAATCAATCTCCCTGAAGGCTCAAAAGTTAGGGGTTTTTCAAGGTTAAAATGGAGGGCAGGGGGCTAGGGAAGGGGCATGCTGATTGGTTGGAGATGTAATTATAGGGGTATAGAAAACAGTCCTTGTAGGCTGAGTCTGCTTCTAAGTGGGGGCCACCAAAGGAGTTGCTGGTCTGGGTGGGGCTGTCCAGTAGTCAGAAATGCAAAAGCCTAAAAGACTTCTCAAAAGGCCAACTGTAGGTTCTATAATAGTGATGCTATCTGCAAGAGTAATTGGGGAGGTTGCAAATATTGTGACCTCCAGAATAATGGCAGGTAATTATGTAACTATGCCTACATCTTAGTAAAATTCAGGCCCCTCTCATCCTCCTAACTTGGTAGACTTTCATTAATTTTACAAGAGTAGTTTAGCTTTTGGGAAGAGCTTGTATCATTTAAACTATAAACTAAATTCCTCCTGAAGTTAGTTTGCCCCACACCCAGGAATGAGCAAAGACAGCCAGCCTGTGAGGCTAGAAGCAAGATGGAGTCAACCATGTCAGATTTCTCTTACTGTCATAATTTTCCAAAGGCAATTTCAGAGCCACTCCTGAAGTGGTGGGAAGGTGTGCGAATTATGGGTTTGTCATATGCCTCTCATATGCATGAAGGAATATGCATATGTAATACAAGAAAGATGTCATTTTGAACCAATGGGACTTTCAAATATTTCCTTCTAGGTTGGACACCGAGGAACAGTAAGAGATTATCCAGATTTTAGCCCATCAGTGGATGCTGAAGCTATTCAGAAAGCAATCAAAGGAATTGGTGAGTGATATTTTACAATTCCTTTCTTAATGTTGAAGCAAATCAGGCAAGTTACAATCTCAAAGTTCAGTTTGCTCAGATTGGCTTACTCAATTTGATAAATTGTCAGGAATTTTCTAAAATTGTGAAACAATGAGGAAATATATACAGAACCCAGTTTTATTAAATCTTAACATTTATCATATTTACTTAATATTAAAAATTACCACTGATACTAGTGGTCTAGGGGAGATCCCCAAATGCCGGAGGAATCTCAACCCTGGCTGGTATCCAGACTCTTGACACCATCTAGAGAAGAAATTCAAGGATGGGTCAAAAAATACCGAAAACACAGAGATTTATTGCAAAGTGAAAAATACACACTCAGGAAAGGGGAGTGTGAGTGTACTCAAGAGACAGTCGTGCACAAGGGGGTTTGGGGCTGTTGCCTTTATGGGTTTCTTTAACCAAGGGTTGGAATAGTCATGAAGATTCTGGGAAAAAGGTGATTTCTTGGAACTGTAGTGCCACCCCTTTTTACACCAAATGTTGGTGTTTCCAGAACTGCCATGGCACTGGTGGGTGTGTGATTGAGTATGCTAATTAGCATATAATGAGATCCTAGGAGAATCCTAGGTCAAATCCAGCACCATGTTGGGTCCAGTGGGTCTTAGCCAGCTTGATCCACACTATGGGTTTTCAGGGTCATATCAGCCCCTAGTTTCTGCAGCTATTTCAACAGTTTCCTTTTGCTAGTCATGTGAAACTGCTGCCTGGAATTTTCTGTTCTCCTGTGACTATCCTGTATTAGTCCTATCTAACCACCACCACCACTGCCACCAACAACAATAATAATTATCATAATAAATCATTACAAATATGGCCCCCTTGGTTGGGCATGGTGGCTCATGCCTCTGATCCCAGCACTTTGGGAGGGGGAGGCGGGAGGATCACTAGAGCCCAGGAGTTCAACACCAGCCTGGCAATATAAGGAGGGCCCTTCTCTACAAAAAAACTCAAAAAATTAGCTGGGCTTAGTGGCTTGGGCTTGTGATCGCAGCTACTTGGGAGGCTGAGGTAGGGGGATACTTTGAGCCAGGGAGGTTGAGGCTGCCCTGAGCTGTGATTGTGCCACTGCACTCCAGCCTGGATGACAGAGTGAGAGTCTATTTCAAAAACAAAACAACAACAACAAAAAAACCCAATACAATCCCGTCAGTTCTTCCTGGATTTCACTCTTGCCCCTTTCCCTAGAGATAAACACCATCCCAAATTAGAGTTCATTCCCATGAAACTTTTAATACCATAACTACATATACATGTACATATTGTTATGCATGGTCTCAAACAGCATAAAATGAAATCATACTGTATACATTCTTCTGCAATATGTTTTTGTCTCTTAACATTATGTTTTTGGGATTTATCCATGTTGATATGGTGAGCTCTAGTGCATTAATTTTAACTGCATGGTAGTCTATTGCATCACTATATCAGAAGATGAGAATATTGATGGAACATTTAAATTGCCTACAATTCTTTTATATTGCAATATAAAAATGCTGCAATGAATATTCCTCTTATGTCTCATTGTGCATATTTGCTAGCATTTCTCTAGAATATGACAAGAACTGGAATTTCCACATTGATGGGGATGCTTCTCTTCAAATCAACTAGAAATTTTGCCATACTGCTCTCTGAAATGAATGCAGAAATTAGCATTCCTTTCAGCAATGTACAAGACTTCCTTTTGCTCCATATTCTCACCAACACTTGCTATAGTAAGACTATTCCATTTTTCTAATTAAGTGTGTCTAAACAGTATCTTATACTGCATGTGTGTTTGTTTCCTGTCTCTACTCCAATGACTGATGCAGTTAAGCATCCTCACTTGTGCATCTGCTTCCACTTTCATATGTCAATAAAATATAAAATATATTTTATCTATTTTTTTCAGTTGGTTTGTCTTCTTTATGATTGGCAAGAGTTTTTTTATAATTCCTCAATACAGACTTTTTAAAAAATATTACAAGCCATGAAAATATTTCCTATAAGTTTACGGTTTTTTTTTTTAACATTGGTGACATGGTTTGGCCCTGTGTCCCCACCCAAATCTCATCTTGTAGCTTCCATAATTCCCACGTGTTGTGGGAGGGACCTGGTGGGAGATGATTGAATCATAGGGACAGGTCTTTCCCGTGCTGTTCTCATGATAGTGAATAAGTCTCACAAGATCTGATGGCTTTATAAGGTGGAGTTTCCCTGCACAAGCTCTCTCCTTGCCTGCCACCAACCACGTAAGATGTGACTTGCTCCTCCTTCCCTTCCACCATGATTGTGAGGCTGCCCCAGCCACATGGAACTGTGAGTTCTCCATTAAAGAGTTCCTTCATAAATTGCCCAGTCTAGGGTATGTCTTTATCAACAATGTGAAATGGATTAATACAATTGGTTACAGTAATTTTTATTGCATAGAAGTTTTAAATTTTAGTGAAATCAAGTTTACCAATATTTTTGTCCAGGATTTATGCTTATTGAATCTTTTCTATAACGAAGTCATAAAGATAGATATTCTCCTACTTTTTTTTTCAAAGTTTTGAAATTTTATTTTTCGTATTATGATCTTAAATCTACATGGAATTAGTGTTCATGGATGGTATTTAAAGGTGTCTCATTTTATTCTATTTCATGTGGACATTTAATTGTCCCAGAACAATGTATTGAAGAGCTCTTCCTTTTCACACTGATTTGTACATAATATCACCTCTGTTTTATGCTTCCCTATTTTTCTCTTCTCTGTTATGCTTCATTTATCTATTTGGCCCTCCCAACACCACATTGTCACAATTATTAGGATTTTATAATGACACTAAATATCTACTGGGCAAGGTCTTTCTTGGCTCTTTGCCCTCCTCTATGAATTTTAAAATCAGCTTGTCAAATTCCATAAATATATTAGAACTTTATATCAATATAATATTATGTTTTTTCTGCCTGTTTGAGGTTTATTTTTTTCCATTTTTCAATGTAAGTTATTTCTTCATTTATCTCTTGATTTCCCTATTTTTTTTTTTTTAAGAGAGAAAGGCTTGCTCTGTCACCTAGGCTCGAATGCAGTGATATGATCATAGCCCACTGCAGCCTCAAACTCCTGGGCTCAAGGGATCCTATGGCCTCAGCCTCTGGTGTTGCTAGGACTACAGGTGCTCATCACAATGTGTACCTAATTTTTAAATTTTCTGTAGTGACAGGGTCTTGCTATGTTGCCCACGCTAGTCTTGGACTCCTGGGCTCAAGTAATCCTTCTGCCTTGTCCTCCCAAAGTCCTGGGATTATAGATGTGAGTCACTGCACCCAGCCTGATTGCCCTATTTATATCTAGTGTTGAATAGACTGTTTCATGAGGTTAATAGTCTTTAAATTCTGTCACCTCTTTTTAAACATTATGTTTCTTCATGAATTTGCACTTTGGCTTACAGGCCTTCTTTAAGAAGGAGGTTATTGTTTATGAGCACCACTTCTGATAGGTTCTGAGTTCAGAATGAAGTATCATAATGGTGTTTGCATTAGGGATAGGTCGGACACAGTCTCTGAACCTGAGGCATCTTGGCTTAGTTTTTGATCTTGAGCATGTTTAAAAATAAGAGATGAGAAACTGCCAGGCATACAAACTACACATAACTGCAGGTAGTTTGGTATAGTTGTAGTCTAGGTGCATAGGTTATAGAGATGCAGAGAGGGGGTAGAAAATGAGAACAAAGACATAAGGCAGGAGAGATCATAATGAGCTGACATATGAGCTAAGGGGCTTAAACTTCATCCTGAAGATTACAAAGAGCCATTAGAATTTTAGCCAAGGGGATGACATGATCAGATTGTATTTTTAAACATTTACTTAGGCAGTAGTTTACAGGAATAATTATATGGGGGTCACATTAGGAGGTGATTTAGGTTATCCAGGTAAAATATGATAAGGACACAGGGGCAGAGGGCATGCAGAGGAGACGACAAATTTAAGAGATGCAGATAATTGCTATAATATAGAGAATAAGATAAAGAAAGTAATCTGAGATGATTCCCAGGATTTTTGCCTGGATGACTATATCCATAGTTGTGGATGAGGGAACATAGAAAGAAAGACAAGTAGGAGAGGAAATACAATAAATTCCACCCAGAATGTGCTGAGTTTCAGATACTTGTGCAGTTGTGGTGGCCGGTGGTGTACTGACACAGATGCTGGGTACAATACACAGCACCAAATTGGTGCTCAGTCCCACAGAGCGCAAATACACTTTAATCTGATTCAGTATTTATTTAACTATGTGTAAGAATACAAAACCAAAGACACAGAAAGGCGGCATCTTTCATTGGGAGGCCCAGCAGCTAACCAAGTACACAGAAGCTTTTGCTTCATCATTGATGTAAGCTATGTACCACTGCCACGGAAGTGTGTAGATGAGGTCTGTGAGTGTCACCTTGACACAAAGAAGTTGAGCATTGAGTTCCAGGTGCTCTTTTATACCTCTCTAGTCATGCATGCTCTAGGCCTGCAAGACAATTCACAGCTTCCCAAACCAGGTATCATCGTGGGTTGGGAAATTAATTAGACACAACTTTCCACGTTTTTCTTACTACTGTAGTCACCAAGATAAGAATGACCTTGAGGTCATTCTTAGGCAGGCCAGCATCAGCTCTGGCCTGATGTTACCTTTTGCTTACAAACAATTCATTTTGTATATGGGTTTGAAATTTATGAGAGAGGCCGGGTACGGTGGCTTACCCCTGAAATCCCGGCACTTTGGAAGGCTGAGGCGGGTGGATCACCTGAGGTCAGGAGTTCGAGACCAGCCTGATCAACATGGTGAAACCCCATCTCTACTAAATTAAAAAAAAAATTAGCTGGGCATGATTGCCCATGCCTGTAATCCCAGCTACTTGGGAGACTGAGGCAGGAGAATTGCTTGAACCCGGGAGGTGGTGGTTGCAGTGAGCCGAGATCGTGCCATTGCACTGCAGCCTGGGCAACGAGAGAGAGAGAAAGGGCAGGGGGGAGAGAGAGAGCGAGAGAGAGAGAGAGAAAGGGAGGGAGGGAGGGAGGGAAGGAGGGAGAGAGGGAGGAAGGGAGGGAGGGAGGAAAGAAGGAAGGGAGGGAGGGAGGGAGAGAGAGATGTGGAAGAAATGCATGAGAGAGATGTGGACCAAAGATAGAAATATATGTTTTGGGGTCAGAGATTTGGGTTCAACTTCTTGCTGGACCACTCAGCAGTTGTGTGACTTTGGCAAGGAAGATAAGTTCGTGTCTTCATCTTTAATACAGCGGGCCCCTGTGAATATTAACTATGGCAATGAATAAAAGGGTGTTTCATGCAGGGCAGATTTTCAATAAGTGTTGGTTCCTGTTTTCCAGAGGAAGAAATATTTTGATATCAAGTATGGGAGAGAGATAAAAGGCAATAAGACAGTAACCAAACCTCATAAAGGTAAAAAAGTCAAGTTCAAAAGTAGTAGGTTCTTTTGTCTGATGTACAGAAAGGAGTATTTAGACAATGATTGTTTCCTTCCCCCAAAACTATCCAAATAAAGTTAACTTTTTTTTCCAAAACTCAGGCAAACAAAATAAATAAAAAAATAAATAAATAAAATTCCAACCAGATAAGATGCTAGAAATTAAAATGCCTTACTCTCTGCATTTGTCTCAGGCCATTGATCATTTTGCTTTTGTTCAAGACAAATATTGAGCATAAATATTGAGTAAAATAACTTTTGTTTCATTTAGGAACCGATGAGAAAATGCTCATCAGCATTCTGACTGAGAGGTCAAATGCACAGCGGCAGCTGATTGTTAAGGAATATCAAGCAGCATATGGAAAGGTAAGGTCACGTTAACATGACAGGCAGTAAAGAGATCATTAATGTACCATGGTTGCTCCCACATGGTTATGCCCACAGTCTTCTGTTTCAGGCTGAATGTAATAGAAGATGCCCTGTGCATCCAGTCAGGAGCCTGGAATCTGAGTCGTGGTTTTGCCTTGAACTAGCTGACTGGCTTTGGGCATGTTACTTGGTTTTTCTGGGCCTCAGTTTCTTCACCTGTAGGATAAGGTTTGCCTTAGCCCAGTGGGTTCTAAACCAGAAGTGATTTTGCTCCCCAGGGGACATTTGGGATGAATGGAGATGTTCTGATGATCACAAACAGGATGGTGGGGGGTACTTCTAGCATGTAGTAGGCATAGGTCAGGGATGCTACAAGCATCTGAGAATGCGCAAGGCAGCCCTCCACAACAAAGAATTACTAGGGAAACTATCTGACTAATTCTGTCTTAGATAACCTTTTATTTCTCTTTTAATTTTAAAATATTTATGTAGTTATAGGTTTAATTCATTCAGCAAAGAAAATTTAGTAATTCCCAGAAACTATATAAGAACAAGTAACTTTGGGAGGCTGAGGCGGGTGGATCACCTGAGATCAGGAGTTTGAGACCAGCCTGGCCAACATGGTGAAACCCCATTTCTACTAAAAATACTGAAATTAGCCTGGTGTGATGGCACATGCCTGTAATCCCAGCTACTCGGGAGGCTGAGGGCTGAGGCAGGAGAATTGCTTGAACCCGGGAGGCGGAGTCTTCAGTGAGCCGAGATTGATCCAGCCTGGAAACAGAGCAAGACTCCGTCTCAAAAAAAAAAAAAAAAAAAAAGGAAAAAGTAAAAGTAAGACTTGGTCTTTGCTATACAGTTTATTTGTCCAATGTCTATTTCTGAGTACTAATCTGTGTTAGGAGATATCCTAGACATTGAAAATAGACTGGTATAAAAAGCACATCCTGCCTTCTTTCATGGAGCTAACATTCTATTAGAATATAATAAACAAAAATAATTCAGATATGATAAGTGATATGAAAGAATTAAAATGGTTGATATGATAGACAGTGACTGGTGACTGGCTCCTGCAGATAGGGTGATGAAGGAATGTCAGTGAGGGGTTGTTACCTTACTCGCCACTAAGCCTAAACAATACTAGGGGTTCTGCCCTGCTTCATCAGGAGATAGTATTTAAGGTACAGCAAATATAAAAGCCCTGAAGCAAAAAGAAACTGGGAATATATGAGAAATAAAGAATTCCAATATGGCAGGAATGTAGAAAGTGAAGGGGGCAGAAGAAAGAGATGAGGCTGGCGACAGGTTGAGAACATGCTAAGCCTTGGGTCTTGGTAGGGTTTAGATTTTATTCTAAGGGCTACAGGGAACCACTGGAGGTTTGTAAGCAGAGGAATAATATACTGCAGTTTTTATTTTTAAAGGATTATTTTGGCTGCTGTAGATAATGAACTGTGGAGGGAAAAGGTACAAACAGACCCAGCCAACTGTTGAGAGGGTCTAGTGTCCATCCACAGGCACCTCAGGAATTACCTCCTGGGAGTGTTCTCCAGGCCCCCAGGCTCCATTAAGACACCCTTTTCTGAGCTCCCTTTATCAGATAACATATTATATTGAAATATTATCTTTGAATATTTCTGTTTTTCCCATGAGGGCAGAATGCCTTAGGATAAGGACTTTGTCTAACTTACCTTTAAAGGACTAGCACAGAGCAGGTGCCCAGAAAACATTTGTTGAATTGAATGAATTGCCTAGCTTCTGGGCAAGACAACACTTTCACATATAGAGAAGGTGAATGATCTATTGGCCTTTCAGTATTTCCAAAATATGGAAGAAAGATGGAGGTGGAGGGGAACAACCATTTCTCACAGTGGAATAGGATGAGAGCTGTGAAATAAGATTCAGCTGCAGTGGCTTGGATTGAGGACAGATGGTAGTGAAATTTACCATTTACAGAGGGAAAAAACACTGTGACAATTAAAGCAGAGTTGATAACACTGAATGCCATCCCATTTGTTTCAGCAGGAACATGCCACTACTGCACCCCCCAGGAGTGTGGTTGTGTCAATCTGTGCCCACAGCGTTTCAGCAGGCTCAGAGGCTACCAGCCTCTATTTCAGAGCTGAAAATAATCAGGAGCAGGAACAAACATTATTCAGTATTATGCCATTGAATATTGAAAATAGAAACCCTGTTACCCCCCTTTAAGCAGGGGAGATGGACTGTACTTAGGTGTGAAAACAGTGCTCAAAACAATATCAATAGGTAATGTCTGTAAGAGGCTAAGTTCTAGTGTTCCATCACCCTGTAGGATGACTATAGTTAACAATAATATAGTTTCAAATAGCTAGAAGGAGGATATTGAATATTCCTAAAATAAAAAATAGTTACATGTTTGAGATGATGGGTATGCAATTACCCTGATCTGATTACCATACATTATATGTATTGAAACATCACTATGTACCTTATGAATAAGTACAATTATTATTTGTCAGAAAAAATAAGTCTAATATATTGCCACACTTAGGGTTTTTTTTCTTTACTTGTTGCCAGAAAATTGCTTCTGATGCCACCTAGTTCCACATTCTCACCAGAGACAAATGACCAGCCGCTGTCCTCCCTTCCCCTTCCTCTTGGAGCTCTTTGGGAGTTACTGAGAGGCAAGACACCGAGGAATAGAGCACCTCCCACTGAAGCTGGGCGTGAAGTTATAAGGGTTCCTCTTCCTCTTCCCTTACCCCAATCTAAGCATTGAAAGCATGGCGGATCTAGGAAATGCATTTGAATACAGTTCCTAACTGTGGCACTCATGGAATCCTCCCATTTGGCTCTCCTTCAAAAAACCTCTACAAAACAGAACAATTTGGGAGTAATTAGAAAATGCAGATTAATATTCATAGAAATATTTTCAACACTTCTGTTTATTCCCTGTGGATGGACATGTTTTGTCTGATTTTGATACATATGTTCATCTTTCACTAGGTGACTTTAGAGAAAGAGAAAAAAAGTATTTCACATTTTTCCCCTTGGTTTTTTGATTTTAGGAGCTGAAAGATGACTTGAAAGGTGATCTCTCTGGCCACTTTGAGCATCTCATGGTGGCCCTAGTGACTCCACCAGCAGTCTTTGATGCAAAGCAGCTAAAGAAATCCATGAAGGTATGAGCCCCCCACAAGCCATTTCTGCCCAGGGTTTGACCAAGTCATCAAAAATAGTGACTTTCTTGCAGTGCACACTTGTGATGGGTGGACTTGGATGCCCTTTTAGTCTGTACTCTCCCAGTGGTAGAATGACTCTGAAATAGGCAACAGCTATAGAACCTTAAGCCCAAATGTTCCTGGGCTGGAAGAATTTTGTCATATCCTTTGTTTGACATGAAGAGTCAAGTTCTCTAATTTGTCATCGTTGAAAGTAAATAGCGCTATGATTAACCCCAACACTCAAGCTAAAAACCTAGCATTATCCTTGAGCCCTTGTTTTCTCTTACCCTTCCAAGCTCCCAAATCTATCAGCAAGTTCCTTAGTTTTACTTCAAAATCCATTATAAATATGTGCACTTCTCTCAAAATCCATTGCTACTGTTCTAGTCTGACGACCATCATCTCTTGACTGGTCCATATCAATAGGCTTCTAACTGGTCCCTTTGCCTCCATTTTTGCCCACCTCAAATTCATTCTACACAGAATAGCCAAAATTATTTTTATTAATTTATTTAAAAAATCAGATTATGCTACTTATCTGCATAAATTTCCAATGGCTTTGTACACTTAAAATCCAAGCTCCTTATCGTGACTTTCATCACCCAACGTAGTGCAGCTCCTGTCTAACTCTGTGACTTTTTAAAATTCTATTTATATCAGTCAGGGTTCCCTCAGAGAAGCAGAACCAATAGGCAGGAAATAGACATTAAAAGATTTATTGTAAGGCCAGGTGCTGTGGCTCTTGCCTGTAATCCCAATACTTTGGGAGGCCAAGGTAGGTAGATTGCTTGAGCTCAGGAGTTTGAAATCAGCCTGGGCAACTTGGAGAAACCCTGTCTCTACAAAAAATTAAAAAAAATTAGCTGTGCATAGTAGTGCATTCCTGTAGTCCCAGCTACTTGGGAGGCTATGGTGGGAGGATCACCTGAGCCCAGAAGGTCAAGGCTGCAGTGAGCTGTGATTGTGCCACTGCATTTCAGTCTGGGTGACAGTGAGACCCTGTCTCAAAACAACAACAACAAAAATTTATTGGAAAGAATTGGAGGCCATGGTGGGATTGCTTGAGCTCAGGAGTTCAAAACCAGCCTCAAACTGAGCAACATAGTGAGAACTTGTCTCTACAAAAAATTTTTAAAAAGTAGCCAGGCATGGTGGCTCATGCCTGTAGTCCCAGCTATTTGGGAGGCTGAGGTGGGAGAATCACTTAAGCCCAGCAGGTCTAGGCTGCAATGAGCCATGACCGTGCCACTGCACTCCAGCCTGGGACCCTGTCTCAAAAAAAAAAAAAAAAAAAAAAAAAAAAAGAAGAAGAAGAAGAAAGAAGAATTGGTTACATGATTATGGGACTGGTTAGGCAAGTTCAAAATCTGTAGAGCAGGCTGTCAGCAAAGGCAGGCTGGAACTCTTGGGCACAAGCTGAAGCTGCTGTCCACAGAAAGAATCTTCTTAACAGAAGCCTTGCCTCTGGTCTTAAGGCTTTTCAACTGATTGGATCAGGTCTGCCGAGAAAGGTAATCTCCCTTACTTAAAGTGAATCGATAATAAACTGAAATTATATCTACAAAATACCTTCACAGCAACACCTAGATTAGTGTTTGATTGAATAAGTGGCATTATAGCCTGGCCAAGTTGGCACATAAAACTGACCATCATACCCGCTCCTGCTCACCCATTAATGATGTAGCTACACTGGCCTTTTCTCTGCTCCTTGAACTTCATAAGCTTATTCTTGTTTTGAGATCTTTATACATGATGTTTCTTCCATCTGGAATGCTTTTCCTCCAGACATTTTCCATTAATTCACTCAAATATATTTTCTTAACTGCACTTATTACTGTCTAAAAGTATCTTGTCTATTTATTTGTTTTTGAGACAAGGTCTCGCTTCATTGCCCAGGCTCTAGTAAAGTGGTGCAATTATGGCTCACTGCAGCCTCAACCTCCCTGGCAAGCCTCCAACTTCAGCCTCCTGAGCAGCTGGGACTGCAGGCACACACCGTCACACCTGGCTAATTAAATTTTTTTTTTTTTATAGAGACAGGGTCTTGCTATGTCGCTCAGGCTGGTTTCAAACTCCTGAGTCAAGCAATCCTCCCACCTTGGCCTCTCAAAGTACTGGAATTACAGGTGTAAGCCACTGCACCTGGCCTTTTCTATTTTTAAAATCCATTTGTTTATTATCTTTTTTCATCTAACTAAAAGGCAAACCTCCACCATGGCAGGGAACCTCATTGGTCTTGGCCTGTATCTTCTGTTTCTAGAGCAACTCCTGAAATGAAGTGGGTGCTCAACGTATTAATTAATAGGAAGGAGGAAAAAGAAGGGAGCCTAGATCTGAGGCATAAGCCGTATTCTGCCTTGCCATCAGGGAATGGAGTTATCTTCTTTTCTGTGGAGGACATATGGGCATCTGAGAAGCAGATGGCAAGATGGAATTTGATGTACAGGAGATTTATTATGAGAAACGCCTGTGAAGGATAAAGAGGCGAAGAGCAGGGTAGGTGGGGTGAACCTTCAGACTGCAGTGGAGGCCTGACCCCTGTGAGAGGAGAGAGGAGAGGAAGTAGGCTGAGATTAGGAAGAGCCTCAGTGCATAGTGAAGCTCCGAGAAAACCTTGGTAGGCTGTTGGGGAGCCCCTGAGCAAAGACTGCCCTTTGGAGGAGTTCTGTGTTGGGCGCAAGTCCAGTACCCCTGTTGTTTACAGTCATTGACTGACAGCCACCTGGAGAGGGCATGACCTCAGTGTGAACTCTGGTAGATCCAAAGGTGTGGCAGTTGGAGGCTGTTAGCTAACTGCGTTCTTTGCAGCTGATTCTCTTGAAGTGAAATCTGAGCATTGTTTCTCTATGGCTACCCAATGGGGAGGGTTTAGCAGGTGTAATTGTAAGGATTAGATTCACCAATAAGTATTAGAACAGTTTCTCTTTTACATAAAAGAAATCCAGGCTGTGGTGGCACCACCATTATCAGAGACTCAGTCTCCTTCTATCTTGAGGCTCTGCCATCTTTAACTCATGGTTTTCACTTCCTGGCTAAAGATGGCAGCTCATGACTCAGCCATTATGTCTTCATTCCAGTCAAATCAAAAGAGTAAAGGACAAAGAAGGGTTCACTCCCTCACTCTAAGGATACTCCCTGAGCATGCATATGGTACTTCTGCATATATCCCATTGGTCACAGTTTAGTTACTGGACATATTTCACTGTAAAAGAAGATGAGAAACATAGCCTTTATATGGGTAGCTATGTACCAAGTTAAAAGTTGGGGGTTCCATTACTAAGCAAGAAAGACAAAAGAGATACTGTGGTAAACTAGGAATCTCTGCTACAGAGAGACAGAATTCAGTCTCTGTTCATATGCTGCACTGGCCTTATTCGATCAAGTCTTAGTGTATATGACTTTTCTTGGAGTCACAGTGTGATTCAGTGACCTTGATATAAACAGGACTGAGAGGTAATTAGTCCCCATGCCAGCCAGGCCCATGATGCACATTACTGAAGATTTGAAAAGCTCCCTGTATGAAGAGAATGATACATGCTGATAGACCCAGTACAGTGATGCAAGGATGAAATCATTCAAAAGTATTGTAGAGCCTTTTCTAAACATAGTGGAATGTTTGAATGTTGGTAGGGTTAATCCTGTTAGACTGTCACTTCTAATCTTGAATGACACAGGCTTTTTCTTTTATACTATTTCTTTCTAGAATTATTCCATTGATTTTTACACTAGAGTGAAAAATTTGATGTCACTTTATTCCAGATGATTTATGTTAATACTAAAATATATGGAAAAATAGAAAACTACTTTAGAGCAATACAGAATCTTGTATTGATTTACTTAAAAGTGTCCTTTCATCTATATAAAACAAGATAATAAGACCAAAAGGCATGAGATTAAGTTATTTAAGTGTTCTAAAAATTAGATTTTCTTTTCCTTTTTAGGGCGCTGGAACAAACGAAGATGCCTTGATTGAAATCTTAACTACCAGGACAAGCAGGCAAATGAAGGAGATCTCTCAAGCCTATTATACAGGTGTCTTATTTTCTGCTTACCTTCACCACTGTTCACACTTATTTAGCCAATGTTGCTTTTCCTAGAATCCTCTCAATCTCTTCATGAGGCATTTTGAGAAGACAAGACTTACAGAAACGAGAATACATTCTAAAATCAGCTAAAGACTATGAGTTTCCAGGAAACATTGGAATATGATCTGACCTAGAGACTGCTACATAATAATAGCATTAATGCTTTACATTTATAATATTACAGCTGCAGTGGATTTTGCTCTCAGCAATCTCTCATTAATTGAATTAACCATTTTCATCAATGTAAGAGACTCAAATCGTATTTTATTTTTAGGCGTTAAAAATCACTCAGATTAGATCCACGATTTTGGGTGTGGGAAATTAGATTAATTTAGAGGATGTGTTGAGCATAAGGATTCAATAGAAGTAGCTAAAGACCTAATAGTCTGCTGGCTGTGTAAAATTAGAAAGACTCAGAAATGTAAGTCTGACTGTAACTACCCAGGGTTAGTGTGACTTCACAGGTTAAGGTCACAGTCCCCACAAGACTACCTTCACCTCAGACACCAGCCCACAAGCTCAGGTGTTTTCAGGCTACACATGCTTTTAACCAACTGGCTACAAATTCAGGGTTCTCACTACCCTCTCAGGTTGAATAGCACACTAGAATGACACAGAACTCAAGAAAGTGCTGTGTTCACAAATGCGATATTATCATAAAGGAAACAAATCAGGGCCAATCAAATGTGGAGACTGCATGTGGAGATATTTGGAAGGGTCCAGTGGAAGCTTCCACTCTCCTGACCATTGATATATCATTACCAACCAGCAAGCTCACTTGATTATTGGTAGCCTTAGTTTTTATTGGGGTTTCGTTATATAAGCATGATTGGTTGAACCATTGTTCATGTGATTGAACCAGTCCCCCTGCACTCCCCAGAGGTCAGGCTGATATTGTGGCTCAAAGCCTCAACCTTTTAATCATATGGTTGATCTTTCCGATGTGACCAGCCTTTATTCTGGGTCATATTGTTAGCATAACTGAGCTGTAGTCCAAGAGACCAACCATGAATAACAAAGACACACCTATGACTTGGGAAATCCAAAGGATTTAGAGTTTACCTCCCAGGAATCAGGAATAAGACCAGCCCAATTCTTTACTATTCAATGGCCCCATAGAACCCTCTCCAAGTACTTTAAGGGAGCCGCAGTTTCTCTGTTTGTGTCTCACAGAGGTCAGTTGTGTCATAGGAGCTTTTGCAGTGGGAGAGGTCCAAAGAAGGAGTACATATTGGTCCTCATGTAGGTGTTAAAGAGGATGCTTTGGGAGATTCTTGTTAGAAGGTAAATACCTCAATGACAGGTGACTATTTTGTTATTGATGTACTAATTGGGTTCTAATCAGAAAAACAGAAACAGCACTAGGTATTTTGACAGATAGAATGTAATATAAAGAACTGCTTAAAGGGCGGGGCACGGTGACTCATGCCTGTAATCACAGCACTTTGGGAGGCTGAGGTCGGCGGATCACAAGGTCAGGAGTTCGAGACCAGCCTGGCCAATATGGTGAAATCCCATCTCTACTAAAAAATACAAAAAAAGTTAGATAGGCATGGTGGCGTGCACCTGTAGTCCCAGCTACTCAGGAGGCTGAGGCAGGAGAATTGCTTGAACCCAGGACGCAGAGGTTACAGTGAGCCGAGATGGTGCCACTGCACTCCAGCCTGGGCAACAGAATGAGATTCCATCTCAAAAGAATTGCTTAAGCTGGGCACAGTGGCTCATGCCTGTAATCCTGGCATTTTGGGAGGCTGAGGTGGGCAGATTGCGTGAGCCAAGGAGTTTAAGACCAGCCCAGGCAACATGACAAAACCCCATCTCTATAAAAAATACCAAAAATTAGCCAGGTGTGGTGGTGCACGCCTATAGTCCCAGCTCCTCAGGAGGCTCAAGTGGGAGGATCACTTGAGTCTAAGAGATTGAGGCCACAGTAAGCCTTGATCATGCCACTGCACTCCAGCCTGCGTGACAGAGTGAGACCTTGTCTTGGAAAAAAAAAAAAAAAAAGAATTGCTAAACACCTTTCAGAGGACTGAAAAAGCAAAAAGGGAACAAAAGGATTCATGCAGGGTATAACCCCCCAGACAACAAAGGAAAGAGGTTGAGGCTGTCAGAAACTGGAAGCTAGAATGAGGGACGTACCTGGCTGATGTCGGGACCTCAGAGGCTCAGAGCAGAGGCTTAAGGAGCAGGAGTTCAGATCTCTGAAAAGAGGGCTCCATCTGGCTGGAGCCAGTACCTACATGGGGGTCAAAGTGACTTTTTCTAGGAAACTGGAGCCAGTTGCTGCTGTCGGGGTGAACAGCCTTCCCTGGGTTGACACTGACATGACTAGCCATCAGATAGCTTGCACTTCTTTCCACCTCCTGCCTTCCAGTCCCCTCTACTCCCCAGTACTGGTGGAACCTAATAGGGAGCGGGTACAGACAGAAGTAGACAAGAGAAGTGCTTAATCATTAATGCACAAAAGAGTATGTTTTAGGTGTTTAAAATATTTCAGTTCAACAAGGTTTACATATTTCACAAAACCCATCAGAGCCAGGCACTGTTTCCCAAGTTGGCTTGGTATTTTCTGGTGTTTCTTAGAAGAGCCACTGCTCCCCAAGTGGACCTGCCCTGTGACAGATCCCTGGAGCCCAGCATTTAGGTACAAACAGTTCCAGGATGTGAGCTTTATGAGGATGAGGATTTTTGTCTATGTTGTTCACTGCTGTATCCTCAGTTCTAAGAACGGTGGGGCAGATAAGTGCAAATATTTATTAAATGAGTGTCCTCAAAATTGAGGTTAAGGTCTTAAGAGCCAAGTGAAACTTTTACCATTCAGGATAGTGTTGTGCAGATATGACAGACGATAACAGCACAAAGTTACCAGAGCCTCAATTTCTATGTGAGTAATGCTCTCTGAGGCTACAAGGGATACAACTGCATCAAGGTTACCTTGGTTACTAGAGATTAATGATACACAAGAAGATCAAGAAGGAAATTGTCTCAATCATGCATAGCCAAGCTTTACAGAGATTCAAGTCACAGCACTACCCAAGGGACCCAGTTATGTTGTCACTCTCTCGGCAGCAGGCATCCATTGCTCCCCGTGCTAATGTTTTCCATGACAGTAACTGCTCCTCTTCCTTTTTGTTTCTAATGTTCTTGACACCAGCAAGTAACATGCCCTCCCCTACCACATGGTGTTTGTCTACCCAAGGCTTATAAATATTTGTGCATAGCTTTTGGTTATTCTTGGCTACTGTTTTCTTCATTATTTCCAGGAGTCTTTTCTGTTCTTTGTTATTCTATTGTCTTTGTCTCCTTTTCTGTGTCACTCGCTCCCTAAGAGAGAAGATACAATGGGTTCAGGAAGTCACTATCATGTTGGCCCTCATAAAGGGACCAGGTGTCTTCTACAGCTCATCCAGTACAGTGGCACAATAGAGTCTAAATAAAGAGAGATCTAAATTCTTAACTTTTTTCGGTATTCTAAAGTCAATGGTGTGTGAGAGAACACTGAAACAGGGATCAGGGACTCAAAGTTCTAGTCCAGGCACCTGTACTATTAAAATATTCTATTTAATTTTATACTCTACTGTGCCTCAAAATGGATAAAGTAGTTGTCAACTTAGGTTGAAATAATTTTTTACTCTAATATCCCACAAAATATTTGAGGGAAAGGGAGAGGCTGTGTGAAATGACTTATAAAGTCTCATCTAAATAATTCCAAAATTACAAAATACTTCCCCAAGTTCTAACAAATGGGATCTTCATTCTTTTATTTGATATTTTCAGATTTAAAGTTTTTTATCTAACTAGAATGAAGGATAGGTGTAACAATATCACAACCATTAGGTTTAATGATGCCTACTAAATATTATTATTTAGAAAAATAACACATTTTTGGTGGATTTTGCTTATATGAATTGCTTTGAAAAATTACAGATTTCATAGAAAAGAGACTTACTAAAATCATGCTGAAGAAGTTTCCATCTCAGCGCAGTTCTTGCTATTGGATAATCTCATATCTCTTTCTATAATTGTCTTTCATTGATTTAAATAGATGAGAATTCTCATGGCTAGTATGGCTAATTTATAGAATTCTTGAGAATGGTGCAGACAGAGTTCAGATAGCCACATGGTGTCACCTACAACAAGGGGTATAGTGGCTCCAAGAGAATCACCACCCCATGGATGGGGCAGACAGAGATTTAAGACTGATGGGCACTGCACATCACAGGCCATGCAAAAGGGGCTACAACTAGTCAGTACTAAAATATATGAACACACAGTTGGCATTTGTAAAGGGAAATGGCATGTTTTGGGTAGCTTTCTTACTTTTGGGAGATACGAAAAAATATGGTTTAATTATATTCATTAAGATTAGGGTTAGATTCGATAAAACAGAAAAATTACAGTGGCTTACAAAAGGTAGAAGTTTATTTTTATCATATGTAGAAGTCTAGACATTGGCAATTCTAGGTCTAGTATGACAGCTACTCAAAGCTTTTAGGAACTCAGGCTTCTTCTTGATTACTTTTATGCCATCACTAAGAAGTGGTCCTTATCTTCACAGTCCAAGATGGCTGCCCAAGATGCAGATATCAGTTCACATGTAAGGCAGTCGGATGGAGGAAGGACTAAGATGAACATGGCCCCATCCCTTTAAGGAGATTTGTCTGCCTTCATTTCATTGTGAATAACTAAGTTATAGAACTGTACTAGCTAAGAGGAAAGCTGAGAAAGTAGTTTTTAAGCCGTGTACATTATATCTTGCTTAAGGTTAGGGTTCTCTTAGTAAGGAAGATGGCCAGAATGGAAATTGAAAGGCAAACTAGTAGCACATCCACCCCAGCTTTTCCGCTATGCATCCCTTAGTGCCATTGTCAGATGAAATAAACCAAGATTTGCTCCAGAATGACAACTCTTTCTATTCTTTTGCATCTTCCACAACACAGTGCAGTAAGAGTTAGAAGAAGAATGTACCATCTCACAACAGAAAAGCATGAAGAAATTAAATAAAAGGGCAAGATTTATCTTATCACATACCCATTCTTTGCTAGTGTTGGCATTTAAACTTTTCTCTGTTTTATAATCATATTTTTCAGTTTGTCAAGGCTTAATTTCATTCTGATTTGGTTTCAGTATACAAGAAGAGTCTTGGAGATGACATTAGTTCCGAAACATCTGGTGACTTCCGGAAAGCTATGTTGACTTTGGCAGATGTAAGGTTTTATTTTTTATTTTTTAACTCCCCAGTAAGCTGCATGCTCAATAACAATTTTTAGGGAGTTTAAAAATAACCAAACTGAGACAATGAGTTCACAATTTTCCTTATGAAATGGTTTGTTCATTTTACATTTTCATTGCCACCAAGCAATATAATGTTTAACCAAGATCATAAAAACATACATAATGATGTAACAACAAAGAAAACTTATTTGAGTCAGTAAGTGGAGGTGTTTTGGTCAGGTTTCACAATTTTGACATTAGAAGACATTCTGATACATCATCTGACATACAATATTTATTTCCATTTTAAGTGTCTCCATTTTAAAGAACAGGTTTATTTTCTTCTGGACTCCGAAGAATAAATATTTCTTTTGTTAGCTTCTAAATTAAATAGGAAGCATGATACAGAAGAATGATCTTTAGAGATGGGAATTAAATTGAGTATCAGTCTCAGGATTAAAAAAAAGAAAATGATTGCTGCAATTTCAGCCTTGCCACCTTGGAAAAGCTGCCAAACTATTAATCATCATGTGACCTAATGAGGCCACACCTTGCTTTCTCTTTTTAGAAGGCTTATGACTTTTATCATAAAGATGGTAAGGTCAAGGATGAGGTGTATTCACAGCTGTGTGTAAGAGAGAATGTGATTTAAACCATAGCGCACCAATTTTCTTTCAGCTGATTTACATAGCACCTAAATGTGAGAAAATCCCAACAACGGTCTCAGCCTCATGGTTGAAACAGCATCTGTCAAAGTGAGGCATTATGCCATTAGGAAGCGATTTATCTAAATTATGGTTTCAGTTACTTTAAATGTGAAAACCTTATGAAGGTTGAACCCACAACACCAAATTTATGAAGCATTGCTGCAAACATACGCTCTCAGAGGTATATATTCCTAAGTGCACATCTGTTTGTGTATGGACATGAATGCACCCACCCACAGGAGGCAGTATAGAGTAGGGCTCTAGACAGGGTTCTAGAATCAAACAGGGCTGGAATCTCATGCTGCCAACTAGCTTTGTATATTTGGACAAGTTCTTTAAGTCTTAAAGCATTCATTTTCATATCTGTAAAACTAAAATACTAACAATAACAAGTACTCATAGGGTGTTATGAAGATTAAGAGAAAGAGAGAGTATGTGAAGTACTTAGTGATCAACACAGGGTGGTAGTGGTTAGTATTATATTAAGACGGATGATAATCAGCATTTATGTCATTGGAGCAGAGCATAAGTGAAAGAGAACAAGAAGAAAGCAAACAGCAGCAGGGTATCAGCAGCACAGAAAAGAAACCAGGCAAAAATCAGACAGTCATACAAGGACCTAATGTTTAAAAATAGGAACAAATTCATTTTAAACTATTGTAGCTAAATGTTTCATTCACCTATAATTTGCCAAATAATTCAGGCAATCCCGTGTTTTGGTTTTGTCTCCTGTCTTTCCATAATGTGCTTAAGTATTTGTACATGAACACACATACCACACACACACACACACACACACACCACTTAAACCATAGAGCCTTTAATATCACAGTTGGTTTGGGGATCTTTGAGGACTTTTTTTTTTTCTTTTTTGAGACAGAGTCTCACTCTGTCATCCAGACTGGAGTGCTGTGGCGCGATCTCAGCTCACTGCAACCTCTGCCTCCCAGGTTCAAGCAATTCTCCTGCCTCAGCCTCCCTAGCAGCTGGGATTACAGGCACATGCCACCACACCCGGCTAATTTTTGTATTTTAGTAGAGACAGGGTTTCACCATGTTGGCCAGGATGGTCTCAAACTCCTGACCTCAATCAATCCACCCGCCTCAGCCTCCCAAAGTGCTGGGATTACAGGCGTGAGCCACTGTGCCCTGCCTTTGAGTTTTTTTTTTTTTTTAAATAAACTTTACTTTTTAGACCAGCTTCAGATTTATGGAAAAATTGAGCAGAAAGTACAGAGAGCTCCCATATGACCCTCTTCTACTCTCTCCTTTCTATTATTATTATTATTATTATTATTATTTTGAGACAGGATCTGGCTCTGTTGCCCAGGCTTGAGAACTATGGTGTGATCTTAGCTCACGGTAGTCTCGACCTCCTGGGCCCAAGCAGACCTCCCACTTCAGCCTCCTGAGTAGCTGGGACCACAGGTGTACACCACCACACTCGGCTAATTTTTTTTTTTTTTTTTTTTAGAGAGAGAGAAGGTCTCACTCTTGCATTAATTAGTATGTGTATTTATTACAATTGGTGAATGAATATTGATACATTATTATTAACTGAAGTTTATAGTTTACATTAGGGTTCACCCTTTCTGTGATATAGTTCTATGGATTTTAATAAATGTATAATGTCATGTGTCTATCATTACAGTATGATAGAGTAGTTTCACTGTCCTAAAAATCCTCTGTGCTCTGCCAGTTCATACCTTCCTCCCCACCAACTACTGATCTTCTTACTGTCTCTATAGTTTTGCCGTCTCTAGAATGTCCTATAGTTGGAATCATACAGTACGTAGCCATTTCAGGCTGGCTTCTTTCACTTAGCTATATGCCTTTAAGGTTCCTCTATGTCTTTTCATGGCTTGATAGCTCATTTCTTTTTAGTACTGGGTAGTATTCCATTGTATAGAATATTCATTTTACCTGCTGAAAGGCATCTTCTTTGCTTCCAAGTTTTGGCAATTATAAATAAAACTTCTGTAAACATTCATGTGCAGATTTTTGTGTGGACATGTTTTCAACTCCTTTAGTTAAATAGCGAGGGGTGCAATTGCTTGATTATATAGTAAGAGATATTTAGCTTTATTAAAAAACTGCAGAACTGTCTTCCAAAGTGACTGTACCATTTTGCTTTCATATCAGCAGTGAATGAGAGTTCCTGTTGCTGCACATTCTCACCAGTATTTGGTGTTGTCAGTGTTTTGGATTTGAGCCCTTCTAATAGGTTGTGTAGTGGCATCTTATTGTTTTAATTTGTAATTATCTAATGACATATAACGTTGAGAATCTTTTCATGTGCCATCTGTGCGTCTTCTTTGGTGAGATGTCTGTTGAAATCTTTCAACCATTTTTAAATTGGGTTGTCATTTTCATATTGAGTTTTAAGAGTTCTTTATGTATTTTGGATACAAGTTCTTTATCAGATACATGTTACAAATATGTTCTCCCAGTTTGTACCTTGTCTTTTCTTCCACATAAGACCTCTGTGTTGGGTTGGGCACAGTGGCCCACACTTGTATTCCCAGAGATTCAGGAGGCTGAGGTGGGAGGACAGCTTGAGGCCAGGAGTTTGAGACCAACCTGGGCAACATAGTGAGATCCCATCTCTAAAAAAATTTTTTTAATTAGCTGTGTGTGGTGGTGTGCACCTGTAGTCATATTAGCTATTCAGGAGGCTGAAGCGGGAAGATAGCTTGGGCCTTGGAGTTCAAGGTTATAGTGAGCTATGATTGCAGCACTACACTCTGGCCTGGCCAACAGAGAGTGAGACCCTGTCTCTAAATATATATATATATATGAATTTTCGGAGGAGGGAACTGAGGCCCCCAAAATTGTGTGATTTGCTAAAAATTTCATGACTAGTCAATGGCAGAACCAGAACTGGAGCCCTGAGTACATGATTTTTCTGTGCAACCTGTCCTGCCTTAAAGAAAAACCACTAAGATCTCCTGCTGGTTGAAGTACTATGTGTTAGAATCTTCTGTCTTTAAAGGATGGCCCTTGTTTTCGTCCTCCTGTTTAGGGCAGAAGAGATGAAAGTCTGAAAGTGGATGAGCATCTGGCCAAAAAAGATGCCCAGGTCAGTAACAAAGCGGGAAAACATTTCCTTTACCTATTCTCCTATGTGTCTGCCTTTGCATTTATGTGAAAAGGGAGAAAAATAGCAGCAACAGGGGCTTTCTTTTTCTTTTTCTTTTTTTTTCCTGTTTGAAAGAGAAGCCTGAAGCTTGGGGATCCGAACCCTAACTTTTTGCCTGCCCCAGTGGTAGTTATCATTCTCCTTGGCTCCTGCCAGCCCAATTTTTGATTTCTAGTCTCCTGAAAGTGAGAGATTTAGATAATAGATGATGGCACTGACCTCTGAAATACAACTCCGATTCTTCTCATGTCACCTCTCAAAAAGAAAATAATTGTGTCTCTAATATCATTCTCTTGTGAATAGATTCTCTATAAAGCCGGTGAGAACAGATGGGGCACGGATGAAGACAAATTCACTGAGATCCTGTGTTTAAGGAGCTTTCCTCAACTAAAACTAAGTACAAACTCACATTACAATCCTTTGTGTTGTATGTTGTTTTACAAATGTTTTTGCATTTAGTATACAAAGATCTAGAAAAACGAAGTTTAAAATTGCAAAGTCTGTTCCTATTTATTCACACACTTCAGGAAACAAAATGGGAAAGCTGTATTGTAACTCAAGGAAGTACTGACACTACACTTTTGTTTTTCCATAGAGGCTGAGTAGATTACCTAGTGAGTACCAGGTAATAGATGGGGGAGGGAGGTGGCAGGAAGAAGAAAAGAGGCCACCCTCTAGGGTGAGAGTAGAAGGGCTTCTTCCTGTGGAATGGAGAAGCCCAACTGCTTCCACTCCACCTAACAGTTCTCCCTAGTTAGCCACTTCCAGAAAAGCCAGACACTGCAGGTGAGTCTCTGTTGACACATCAATACTGATTAACCTTTAGCTATTTCTGATATGAAGGTAAGTGGTAGAATGGATCAACTCTTATCATCAGACCAGCTATTACATGGAATTGTGGGCACCCGCCCTCTCGCTCATGGCATCTCCTAGAACTGTTCTGGAAGCAACAACACCTAGAAAACTAAACCTCCATTTACTGTGAACATCTTCTGACTGTGGCTTCCAGATGCTAGTTTACAGAACAACCACACAGCAAGACCAAGCTTATGCTGAGTTGACGGAACAATGAGTAAACATAAGGATATTACTGTGACTTTGAAATTCTGAAATTGTTCTTTCTTAACTTTTGCATTAAAATCACATTTATTTTATAAAATAATGACAACAGTATGTGATAGTTGCTTTATTCATGTCTTTGTTTGAAAAACAAAAACCAGATAACCCTAGGTCTCTCTCCAAAATTTCTTTTTTTAAAAACGTATTGGGGAAAAATATACTTGGCTTACAAAATATGCCTGTATACTTGGTGACATATGTACAGGTTTTGCTTGGGGCAAATACTGATCAAGAAATTCAAATGCCTTCTGGGAGGTGTGAAGTAGGCCATGCCACCTTAGGAAATGATTCAGCACAAGGAAGTCTTCAGAATTAAGATTTCTTTACCAGAGAAAACATATTTGACTAGTGATTATAGTATCATTTCCCAGGTGCTGCTATAAATAAAATTTAAAATAGCCCAACTTACTGGATAAATTATTTATTATTTAACTATTTAGGCTATTTAAAATGCTTACTGCTTGAGAGAAGGGGAAAGAGAAAGAGAGATCATTGAAGAAAATTATCTAGGGCGTTTGGGTTTTATTGTAGATGATTTCCTTAAAAAGGAACAAAAGAAAAACAAAAACTTCTGTGCCCAGATTTTCATGGTTTAAAGAGGGAGTTTTTTAGCTTGCTACTTGATCTTCTGCATATCAAATAAAAAACTAGAATATATTCAAATGTGCTCAACTGCGTTGCTTTAAATAATTTTGTGGTGCTTCTTTTTAGCATTTGATGAATACAGAAATATCAGCCAAAAGGACATTGTGGACAGCATAAAAGGAGAATTATCTGGGCATTTTGAAGACTTACTGTTGGCCATAGGTAAGACTTCGAGTGCTGGTAAACTAAGTTACTTTGCACTTGTTTTAACTCAGTGCCAAGGCCTGCTCCTTTTGGGCAAGAATCCTGACTGATCCATTTTTTTTGCTCCCTACAGCCCCCAACATGGTCCAGGATACACACAGTACGCTCAACAAATATTGTTAAATGAATGCTTGAAGAAGTTATTTTTTTAAGTCTTTTTTCTTTTTCTTTTTTGAAACAGGATCTCACTCTGTCACCCAGGCTGGAGTGCAGTGGTGTGATCTCAGCTCACTGCAGCCTCAACCTCCTGGGCTCAAGCAGTCCTCCCACCTCAGCCTCCCAAGTAGCTGAGACTACAAGCATGTATACCACCTGGCCCAGCTAATTTTGTATTTTTTGTAGAGATGGGGTTTCACCATGTTGCCCAGGCTGGTCGTGAACTCCTGAGCTCAAGCAATCCATCCACCTCAGCCTCCCAAAGTGTTGGGATTACAGGTGTGAGCTACCACATCCAGCCATCTTTTTAAATCTTACCTTGCTTTTTAAATTTGTATTTGTCTTGTGACCATGTTTAGCTTGTAGACTTCTTGAGAGCTGAAATATTTTATTTCTACTGGCATTTTTATTGAGCTTTGTTGAAAACTGAGACGTAGGCAAGGCACAGTGGCATGCACATGTAGTCTTACCTACTTGGGAGGCTGAGGTGGAAGGATTGTTGGAGCCCAGGAGTTCAAGGCCAGTTTGGGCAACATAGCAAGATCTTGTCTCTTTAATTTAAAAAAACCACACACACACACACACACATGCAACTAAGACCTAAGCCAGTTTGGTAATCCACCATATTTGGTTATTTATGAAAGATATCAGTGGCTTTTCTTTTCTTTCTTTCTTTTTTTTTTTTCTTTTGAGATGGAGTCTCACTCTGTCACCCAGACTAGAGTGCAGTGGCACAATCTCAGCTCATTGTTGACTCTGAATTGCTAAAAGATAGGCCGAGGAGGCTAAGAAAGGGAAAACTTTCTTCTTCAATTAAAAAAGTAAAATTGAGATCAGTCTTCATAATTAGTTCTCAGACTGTTCCAGTGGTAATGCTACAACTGGTTAATTTTTTTTTCCATTTTATATTGTTAATCTTTTTTTCTTTTTTTTTCTTTGTGATGGAGTCTCACTCGGTTGCCCAAGCTGGAGTGCAGTGGCGCAATCTCAGGTCACTGCAACCTCCACCTTCCGGGTTCAAGCAATTCTTGTGCCTCAGCCTCCTAAGTAGCTGGGATTACAGGCACACGCCACCACGCCTGGCTAACGTTTGTATTTTTAGTAGAGACGGGGTTTCACCATGTTGGCCGGGGTGGTCTCAAATTCCTGACCTCAAGTGATCCGCCCACCTCTGCCTCCCAAAGTGCTGGGATTACAGGCTTGAGCCACCACCCCTGGCCTATATTGTTAATCTTTATATTAATTCTGCTTGCTGTTTTTCATTTGGTGTTCTTGCTAAGCCGTAATGTTTGAAAAACTTTATTGAGATGTACAAACTCTCATTCATTGAGCTAAGGAGCATTCTTGGAAATATATCATTGAATTATGTATTACATTTGGGCTATAATGCACATTATTTTATCATGTAAAAAAAGACCTTATAATTCAATTGAAGTTCAAAATATGTTACACTTTCATTTTCTGTTTCAGTCTACCATTGGAATAAACCAGTTTATAAAATTTTTTATTGAGATATAACTTACATACCATAAAATTCACCCATTCAAAGTGTGCAATTCAATGCTTTTTAATATAGTCACAAGGTTTTGCAACCATCACCACAATCTAAGTTTAGGACATTTTAATCAGCCGCATAAGAAACCCTGTAACTATTGACAGTCACTTTCCAATCCTCCTCACCCCCTGGCTCCTATAATCATTAATCTACTTTCTGTCTCTATAGATTTGCCTACTCTGCATATTTCATACACAAGGAATCCAATACAATGGTCAACACATAGTTTTTGACATGAAAAATGATCTGAGCTGGGTCATCTTAGAATCGTGTAATAGGAGCATACTACTTGCCAAATAAGAACAAATCCAGACTTAAGTAAGGAGAGGCTTTATTCAGCGGAACTATTTCAATAGAGAGAACATGTTGATTTCAGAAACCTGCAAGACTGGGCTGGGTGTGGTGGCTCACACACATAATCCCATCACTTTGAGAGGCTGAGGCAGGAGGATCCCTTAAGGCCAGGAGTTCAAGACCAGCCAGGGCAACATAGTGAGAGCAGCATTCTGAGACTGTTCCAATGGCAATGATAGAACTGGTTAATTTTTTTTCCATTTTATATTGTTAATCTTTATATTAAAGATTCTACAAAAAAATAAAAAATTAGCTGGGTAGGTTGGTGGACGCCTGTAGTCCCAGCTACTCAAGGGGCTAAGGTGGGAGGAGTGCTTGAACCCAGGAGGTCGAGGCTCCAGTGAGCTATGCTGGTGCCACTACACCAGAGCCTGAGTGACAAAAGTGAGATCCCATCTCTAAAAGATGGGGGAAAATGTGCAAAAGTTTCAAAATCCAACAGAAAAGTCTTAGCAGAAACTTTTAATGTTGGGCAAGCACAAGGGCATGATCACTGGGGATTGACAGGAAACACGTCTGGCAGTGGACAGCTGGACTCTCAAGATAAGCTGCAACAGAGGCATGTTCTGCATTTTAGGGCTTGCTCAGGACTGGGGACAAGCCAGAGTTCAGGAACCTGTGGGAGGAGAGAGGCCTGATGAAAGTGTGGTCAAGACAATGAAGAGGGTAGGGAATGGGCAATTATGAATTCTTGGTCATGGTAATTAACTCTAACGGACTCCCAAGCTTCCCTGCCTATGGTGCTGGGTGATAAAGCCTCCTTCCCAATGAAACATACTGCCACCTTCCAAAACTTTCAGATATGAAGAACAAATCTAGTAGGCAAGAACATAAAGCAGAAGGCAAGCTAAAGGGAAGAAAGGATCATGAAAAGAAGGGATTATATAAATCTAGTTGGCAGGGAGGTGACTGGAAAGCTTAATAGGATGAAAGTGGGCATCATTATTTTTTATCAAGCTATTATGGCTTACTTAATGTGAGTTTTACTAGTTTAAATGGTTAGTTTCTTGTCAGGGAACTTCATGTAACAGTTTTATTCTAAATGCTGTGTTTGGGTTTCTAATACATTTCTCCTTCTATTTCCCTTAAATCACTCACAAAGCCAAAAGTCTTTTAGCTTTCCTTAAGAGAGTCTATAAGCCACGATGAGAAAGTCACTTATTCTTGTTCTGAGCTCCAAAATTCATTATAAAATCCATTCACTTTTGGTTGGATTCCTACCTAGAGATCAGATTTAAGATTATAAAAATAATTGTGTTGCTGTAAATAGGTTTCTTCCCTACAGACTTTTCTATTCCTATTTTCTTTTTATTTAAAAGATAATTTACTCTTGCGTTTTTGTCAGTTTCCTTTTCTTGTTTTATTTCTGCTTTACTTGTTATTTCAAAATAAAGAATTGAAGGATTGTATTTTTTTTTAAGGCAACTGAATTTAGATGACAGGTACTTGTTCTAATGGAGTCACTCTAACCAGCCTATAAATTCTAATCCAGTCATTTAAAAGAAAATTCTTTCCATGGGAAAAATTGCTTTTAAATGGAACTCCAGTGCCCCTTCGTGCCTAATGAGTTATTTGGAGCAACATCGCTGCAGTTGTCAGGCCCAAGTTGTTCATCAGTAGCCCGAGATGTTAGTAGCTGAGCAGTGTCGCACCCTAGGGAGTTATCAGTGAAAGCGTAGGTGTTCAGTGTGTCTGGGATCCAGAGATGAGTCAGTCGCTGTGGGAGTTTCTTTGGCAGGTAATTTTATTTTCCCCATGGCTGGAGATAATTACTGTGCTAAAGTTCTGTGCAAATATGATATTAAAAGGCTATGAAAATCAGGGTAAGCAGCCTTTCTTTCATTCCAAGTAAAAGCCAGTTGTGGGGAGTGGGTAGAGTGGTATGACAGTCCAAAGAATCTTTTTAAAAAACATATTACTTACTATAGATTAACCCAATTTCTATTCCGTGAAGCTGAACATTATTTGCTTTTTGTTACAGTTAATTGCGTGAGGAACACGCCAGCCTTTTTAGCCGAAAGACTGCATCGAGCCTTGAAGGTTGGTCTGGAAAGTTCATGTGCATTCTTAGCGTCCCTTAATTCCCTTGGGAAAGTATGCAAATAGTAGAACAAATATTTAAAAATTAGTTATTTTAATGTAATTTAAACATTTTAAGATAAATTATATTACAGCAAATCAAGGTATGATACAATACACTCTTTACACAGACACCTGATTTTCTCTTCAAAATAAACAGACCTGGGTTTATGAAATAATTGTTTTCTAAGTAGGTATAATTTGATTTCTATTTAACTAAAACATTCTCATTTTCTCTAATATGATGAGTTTAAGTAGATGCTAATATTCCACTTGTATGAAAGATGAAAATTCATGTATAATATTACATTTTAAAAGTTCATCCTCTATTTTAAATAGAAAATGAGAAGGCAGGCCAGGCGCGGTGGCTCACGCCTGTAATCCCAGCATTTTAGGAGGCCCAGGCGGGTGGATCACAAGGTCAGGAGTTCAAGACCAGCCTGGCCAACACGGTGAAACCCTGTCTCTACTACAAATACAAAAATTAGCTGGGCGTGGTGGCAGATGCACTGTAATCCCAGCTACTCGGGAGGCTGAGGCAGAGAATTACTTGAACCCAGGAGGCAGAGGTTGCAGTGAGCCTAGATTGCGCCACTGCACTCCAGTCTGGGCGACAGAGTGAGACTCTGTCTCAAAAAAAAAAAAAAAAAAAGAAAATGAGAAGGTAAAAATATGGCTTAATATTGATAGAATGTCATATTTCTTTTCCACTTAGATTAGTTTTCTACAGTAGCTAATTTGTCTACTGATTTGTCTCATAGGTTAATAGTATTCTAACCCATATAGAGATAGGTACAGAGAAGTATTGACCACATTATTTTCACTGCTTCACAGTAAGTGCAGGCAGTAAAACTTGTTTTAGAATGCCAAACCTCAAGCTTGAGACCCAGTAGATCCTGTGGCCTCTCAAACTGCCTTGCTTAAAATAAACCAAGCTGAGTTGGCAGCCTTTGATGATGCTGTAACCCTGTGTTTGCTTGTCTGTCTTTACTGCCAGATGGTGCGCTCCATGAGTACAAACTCTTGTTTATCCTCAGACCCTAGGCCAGGGCCTTGTGCACAGAAGATGCTTACCTCGATCTCTTTACCAGCCATTTTCTGTAGTCCCACATGTACCTTCAAAGTCATATCCTAAGTGAACACATCCTTTCCTTCATCTCGCCCAGCCCCAAATCTGCTCCCCTTCCCCTGTTCAGTCATCCCAGAGAATGGCCCCAACAGGAATTTGCCCAGCTCTCTGAAGTCGTACCATTCCTCCCCAGCCTTCTTGACTATGCTTCAGCCACTCCAGGCTTCTTTCCATTCCTCAAATGTGGCAAGTCTATTCTCACATCACAGTCTTTGCATCCATTCCTTCTCTGGAATGCTCATTCTCTAGATCTTTTCCTAGCTGACTCCTTCTCATCTTTCAGGTTTCAGCTCTCCTCCTGAGAGAGGTCTCCCCTAACTGTACCAGGCCAATTGGTTCCCTTTCAGTCACTCTCCATGCCATTTCCAGCTTTCTTTTCTTCATATTTCTGATCACTATTTACTTAAGCAATAGTTAATTTGCTTTGCTGTCTGTCTCCATCTACTAGAACATAAGCTCCATGCAGACAGAGATATAATCTGTTCTGTTCACTGCCATATGCACAGCACATGGAATAATGCCTGGCTATAGTCAATGCTCATAAGCATTTGCTGGATGAATTACATAGATGAATGAAATATCATTTAGTATGTTGGCCATCATTAGGTCAAAATCCACCTAACTGCTCAGCTAGAAATTTTACACTATCTCTCTTTTTCATTATCCTGTAGCAATACATCATTATGTTTTGTCAATCCATTTACATAAGCAACTCTCAAATCTTCCCATTTTCTCCATCCCTACTGCCTTTATTCTAGGGATGGCCATCATCATCTCTTTACTTAATTACTCAGTCTCCTCAAGATGAGTCTCAAAGCCTCTAGTCTTAACTCCCTTATCTTCCTTCTACTCCTACCTTGCAATCTGTTTCTCATGCTGCAGTCAAAGTGATTTTCTGAAACCACGAATGTGATCTGATCTCAACATTCTCATGTTTAAAATATTACAAGAGCTCTCCACACTTAGGATAAAGTCAGAATTTCATTTCATGGTTAACAAGGTCTGGCCTTTCCAGACACATTTCTTTTTATCCTTCTTTGTTAACTTACGTATCCCTGAACGTGGCATTCTTTCTTGCCCTAAACCTTCACGCCTGCTATTTCCTCTATAGGAAGTTTCTCTCCTCCCTACATGAACCTACTCCTTCCCCTTGTTGACTGTTTAGTCCTTGCTTAAATGTCACTTTCTCAGACTTTTCCTAATCCCTAATCTTTCTTAGGCCCCCCTGAAGTATGCTCCCATGGTACCCAATATTTTCAACATGTCAGACTGTTTTGCAATGGCTTACTTTCTTGCCTGTATTCTTTACAAAATTGGAAGCTTAACATGGGTATCTCATCTCTGCTTTGCAGCATTTAGCATGATGCTGGCACAGAGTAGGTGCTCAACAAATATTTCTTGAATAATGAATGATGAGTTTGATAATAAATGAAAAAGAATCACTATAGTTGAATATTTTGCACACCATTATCTGATTCTTATAAATATAATCTCTATGTTGCTTTGTGACCAATGACATTTGTATTGTGAACACCTGCATTCCTTAACAGGGTATTGGAACTGATGAGTTTACTCTGAACCGAATAATGGTGTCCAGATCAGAAATTGACCTTTTGGACATTCGAACAGAGTTCAAGAAGTATTATGGCTATTCCCTATATTCAGCAATTAAAGTAAGTCTACTTTTAAAAATAGCAAAACATATTTTGCCCTTCTCTACCCAACTCCTTGCTCTTATGTGCCTTAAAATATAAAGATATATGACTTAGATTTCTCTCTCCTTGTCAATGCATAAATGTGTTGTCTGAGCTTAAAATAGTAGCAGCAAAATATCCCTTATTTTCAGCTCTAAAATCCCAGGCATATAATAGACACTCAATTTTTTTTTAGGTGTACTAGCCACTAATTTTTCTTCTTTTGTGAATTACATATGCAAGTTGTTTACCTGTTTTTATATTGTACTGTTTTTATTTACTTCAGTCTTTATGACAATGTAAGAAAAGAAAAATACGTATTTTAAATTTCCTCTCTGTTTTACATGAGACAGCATGGTTCTGCAGCTTAGAGTGCTTTTCATTTCAGTATATAGGAAACTTTCTCATTTTATTTAACAGCTGTATATCATTCCATTGTTTGTATATTTGTACCCACCACAACAAACAGAGGCTTCCAGTTTATTGCTATTACAAACAATGTTGTATAATGCATACACAACTTCATCAGGTACGAGTGTATCTTTGGGATGAATTCTCAGAAGTAGGATTGCTGAGACAGATATAAATGCATTTTAAATTTTGACAAATATTACTAATTGAATTCCATTTTGCAATTCCATGAGGAATGTATGAGAACTTCTTTCTCCACAGCTTTGGCACAGAGGGTATTTTCAAACTTTTAGGTTTTTAAAACATTTTTTAGAGATGGGGTCTTGCTCTGTTGCCCAGGCTGAAGTGCAGTGGCTGTTCACAGGTGCGATCATAATACATTGTAGCCTAGAACTCCTGGGCTCAAGCAGTCCTCTTGCCTTAGCCTCCAAGTAGCTGGGACTATAGGTAAACTTTTGGGTTTTCATAATCTGATAGGTGAGGAATTGTATCTCAATGTAGTTGTAATATACATTTTTCTTAGTATAAGTGAGGCTGAATATATTTTCATGTTTGAAATAACATTTGTATTTCTCTTTCTGTGATCTGTCTGTTTACATTCTTTGTCCACATTCTTTTGGGTTTTTGTTCTTTTTGGTCAGTTTCTAAGACCTTTTTCACATAAGGTAGATTAGACTTTTGTCTGGTCATATTTTCCCAGTCCGTTCTTTGTCCTTTGACTTGGCCAAAAGTATTTTTTTCCAAGCAGAGGTTGCACATCTTATTTAATTAAATTTATCAATCTTTTACAGTATTTTAGTTTTTAAAAAATCTGGTCCCTTCTGTTTCTTTCATTCTGGATGAGAATCTTCCTAAAATGGGCTCCTTCCTTTCTCTTTTAAAGCATGAAACCCATTTTCATTGTTTTCAGATCTCAGTTGATATATTATACATAGAAACTTCAAATAAATTACAAATTATTTGAATTAATAGAGCAGTAAGGCTGACAAAAATTGTACAAGAGGCTTCTGTACCTTAAGCTCATGGTTCAAAAGTCATAGTCCCAACAGGAAGATGGCAACTAGTTAGTGGAGAACTAAGGGGCTAGCCCCACACCTGCTCAGCAGCCTTCCATTGATTTACTTTTCTACCTTGATGCTCCAGACCACATATGAAAGTCTCTAGTAAATGAGTGATAGAGAGTGTTAGTCCAAGCTGGTTCCCTGGAACAAAGTGGAAGCTGGGGTTGGTGAGTGGAGCAATCCACCATCCTCGCCTCCAAGGCCACACTGACCAGGGGAAAAGATAGAGTCAGGGCTGCCTTCACAGAGGACTTGCAGGCTATGCAGACCTCTCCATCTCTTTGCTACTCCATCTACCCCTGAATGTCTCGAGGAAATCAGCACTAGAGAGTATTGGACCCAGGTGAACTCTCCAAGGTCTAAGCTGAGACTTGGGGCCTAGAAGGTGATCCAGGATGAAGAGGGAAGCAGCAGCCAAGCAGAGTGTTTGCTCTGAGCGCTGAGGGTCTAAAACTGGTAATGGAGTCCATGCTGATTAGACCCCCTAAGCTGTGGATCATTATGCACCATGCACATCCTGATCCTGGGTAGCAGCACCCTCTCTCAAGCCCCTACAAGGCTGGAGCCCTACCTCTGTGGGGGAGTTTACACCCAGCAATGTCCCCTGGGGACACCTGGCTTAGACCACATTCCAGTGTCCCTGCCAGCAGCTGGAGTCTTTGGTCCAACCTTCGCTATGGCCCTACCCACAATAGCCACCCTTGAACAGGCACAAATATTAGCCTGGGTCTTTCTGCAACTATCTTGGGAAGGTTTCTGCCTCTGACTTTACAAATGGCCTTTCAATGAATGAATGAATGAATGAACATCAATCAGTCAACTAGATTCATTCACTAAAATCTCTCTCTCTTTTTAATCAGAGTTTTTTTTTTTTGCACTAAACTTTTACAGAAAGAGATGCTGAGATGCATGCATAAGTTGAAATCAGGAACTTACTCAAAAAGGCAATTCTCAGACTGTGCCTGGGACTTAGCACAAATTGCATCAACTGCTCACACTCAATTCTATTTGAATCAGTCCTGACACATCACAATAGTTTCAATCATCAGAGGAAGATTCAATAACATTAACCATGTTGTAGCTACTAAGGCAGAAAAATAGACTCACGCATTTTCTAAAGATTGTCAGTAACAAGGTTGAGACATAAAGAGGGCTTTCAGTTCACCCTCAGCAAACCAGAAAATTACATTAACCAGTGGCTCTCCGTTCCCCAGTGGTCTGGGTAATTGAGGCTTATTGTATTAGAAAACATTTAAACTATTTGTAGTTTGATAGAAAAGAAAAATCCATCACTGAAAACTTCAGTTTGCAGTTTGAAATAGTACAAGATTTCTTTATTTCTACCACCTAACATATATTATTAAGTAATCTCATTACATTTTTGCTATTGATGAACAGGATCTTTTTAGATGGTTGTTTTTGAAATTCATGGGATAGAGTTCCATTTTGCATATCATCTCAGCCTGTCATCCTGCCTGTTTTCTTCCTTCCACCTATTGTTTAGACATTTCTTTGTCCATTAACACCTTTCTCAGGGGGTAACTGGTGGGAAGGAGAAGGCAAGGAAGAACAGAGGTGAAAAACCAATGTGTACCTCTTACTACTTTATAAGAAGATATTATGGAAAATTTAGATGAGATTATGTTTTTTGGTAGTTTTCCTTCATCGACAAATTCTGTATTTATTTAATAAATAGCACAATTCCAAGCTTTTTATGGGAAAATATAGTAGCCACTCACAATCAACTCATAATCTGTGTGGAGACTTGAGGTAGGTATAAAGAAACAATTAGAAGATAATAATTGAAACAACAGACAATTAAATACTAGATTGTTGAATATAGAGCTAGTACTATCGGAATTGAGAAGAAAAGAAGTTTGGGGTTAGAGAAATGGGTCTTGAGCCTGCCTTTCAGGTCAACAAGCATGTGTTGAGTGTCTCCTATGGGCCAGGTGCTCTGCTGGAGCATTTACCTTTAAGACCCCAGATCAATAGGGTCTTAAAAGTAAATGCTCTAGAAACAGATATGGGAAGAAGCATGAGGGAAAGAAGTAATAAGGCATTTGTTTGATTAGAGAGTCTACCTTGGGGAATTTTGAGAAATAAAATCCAAGTAGCAAGATGAGTTCAGTTGAAAGAGAGCTTTGAGATCAGCGAATTCATTTATTCAATTAAAAATATTTATCAAATGCATATTATGTGCTAGGCTCAGGGTTACAATTATAAGCAAAGGGGGTGGGGTGGGGGAAGACATTTTCTGCCCTTATGGAATTACAACTATGTTAAATGTAAAGGAAAGTGACATTGTGCTAAAAGATCCTATAATAGTAGGACTTGACTTAGAGGAAAGGCTTCTATGAGAAAGTCATGATTCAGATCTGGAAAATAAGTAGATATTAATAAGGCAAAATATATGGAGGTAAGGGAGCCAGTAGAACATTCTAATAAAAGAAATGACAAATGGAAAGGCCTCATGGTGGAGGAAGCATAATGAAAAATGAGGATGTGGGGGCCAGATCATGCAGGACCTTTTTGGCAATGTTTACGGAATTTTGGCTTTAGCTTAAGAGTAAGGGGAAGCCATTGAAGAGTTCTGGGCATGAGCTCTTGAAGAGTTAGTATGAGGATCATGAAAAGATCCCTGTAAGATCTTCTTATTCTGTAGAATAAGAAGGGCTCAAAAGATATTTAGGAGTTGAATCTTAAGGGACTTGGTATAATATCTTGGTGTGAGGAAAGGAAGATAGCAAGGATGACACTCAAGTTCCTAACTTGGAAAACAGACAGTGGCGCCATTCCTTGCAAGAGGATCAGGTTTTAGGTTGTTTGTTTGTTTGTTTGTTTCCTTTTCTTTTTGGGGAGTGGGGGGAGGTTTATGAGTTTGGTTTTACATGTATTGAGTTTGAGATGTCTTTGAGCCATGTAAGACATGTGGAGAGGTCAAGTAAGCCATTAGTGGTGTAAATATACTTTGAGCTACTTGGATGTATTTTCTTGACTAACTGGTAGAATGCCTAATTGTTTACAACTCTGATCAGAGATGTCTAGAAGGAGCTCTTTTAATACAAAGCTGGAGCATTGTTGACTTGTCAGCTCTGCTATTGCAGAGCAAGACAGGAAAACCAATAGCATAAGAACTTAAATCTATATAAAAATGAAGAATATTGTCATATATTTTGTGAAACAGACAAATGAACAAGAAATAAGAAAACAGAACAATATATATAAATGCCTATTGTGTCTTACTATGAAAGTAATGCTTAACTTCTTCACTAAATGAGCCTTCTCTGAGACTTCCTTTATATTACCACTTACTCTAATATTCACCCCAGTGACAGCCATTTCAAATGTGAAACTTAAGGGATAAGAAGAGCTCACTGGCTGGGTTACCTCAAATAAAATAAAAATAATGTGAGCATCTTACACAATCCAGGTTGAAAGCCAAGTTTTACCTCCTGTGAAGTCTTTTGCGTTACAAACTTGGTATCTTTGCCCTTTAAGCCTCAACCTCACATAGTATCTTTTCTGGACAACAGTCTATTTTTGGTTGGCCTTGGGAAAAGGACCTGATAAACATATTCTTTAAAAATGTGGTTCATTTCACTTTCCTAAGTTAGGCAGTGTAGCAGGGTATTAAGGAGCCAGAATACAGGGATTCAAATCCTGCTTTTGTCACTTATTCTCGATAAGATTTGGGGCAAGTTTCCTAACCTGTTTTTCTCATTTTACTTCTCTGTTAAATGGGGGATACATATAGTACCTATTGCAGAGAGCTTTTAAAAGGGTTAAAGTAGTTAATACACATTAAGCCTTTTGAATAGCAAGTGTTCGATAAATATTATTAAAACTAAAATTTGAAGTTTTTATAGAAATCAATATTATGATGCAATCTTATTTTATTAAACCCAAATTGAAATTTAACTGCAGTATATCAGGAAGAATCTAAATATTACTTACTGTGAAGAAGATGCTGGTCAGAACGTAATTACACTCAGGTATGAATGAATGATGGAATTGCAGGTATGTTTTACTAAATGGTATAGCTCATGAGTCTCACACCCAGGTGAATTCCCTAGTGCTATAGGATTTGATTCATTTAAGGCCTCCCATTATTTATACTGTATTTGTTCTTCTTTGATTTTGTTCTTTGCAGTCGGATACTTCTGGAGACTATGAAATCACACTCTTAAAAATCTGTGGTGGAGATGACTGAACCAAGAAGATAATCTCCAAAGGTCCACAATGGGCTTTCCCAACAGCTCCACCTTACTTCTTCTGATACTATTTAAGAGAACAAGAAAATATAAACAGCAACTTGTGTTCCTAACAGGAATTTTCATTGTTCTATAACAACAACAACAAAAGCGATTATTATTTTAGAGCATCTCATTTATAATGTAGCAGCTCATAAATGAAATTGAAAATGGTATTAAAGATCTGCAACTACTATCCAACTTATATTTCTGCTTTCAAAGTTAAGAATCTTTATAGTTCTAATCCATTAAATATAAAGCAAGATAATAAAAATTGTTGCTTTTGTTAAAAATAATTTCTTTTTTTGCTTTCAGAGCTTGCCAACATTGTTTGATGCCTGGTGCCAACAACTAATATTTTAAAACATGTTTCTGTATAGAAGCTGTTACTGCTTCAGTTTATCACCTTGTTAATCACACTTTTTTTAAAGAAAGGAATAAGATGAAGATGTATGTGACCCTGGCCTACCCTTTCTAGTTGTGATCAAGCTATAGGAGTGGTAATGCATGATAAGTTATTTCAGCTTTCAGAAAACATCTGCTGAAGGATTAATCTAACCACTTCCTGTCTGAATGGCAAGCATGAATTATGGTTGCTTCATGCTAAATACTACTTTCCCAGAATGGGCATTTAGAATCAAGCCTCTAAGGTTTCCTTTTCTCTTGAGTTGGCAAAACTATGCATTTAAAGAATCCATCATGCCATCTTTGTGTGGGACCTAATATGAAATACCTTGACTGATATGAAATAGATAAAGTGAAAAAAATTCCAGTTAGAGTTATTTTCCTGGACCAGAATAGAAATGATCATACTGGCCATGTGCAGTGGCTCACGCCTGTAATCTCAGCACTTTGGGAGGTTGGCAGGCAGATTGCTTGAGCCCAGGAGTTTGAGACCAGCCTGGGCAACCTAGTGAGACCCTGTCTCTGCCAAAAATACAAAAATTAGCCTGGCATGGTGGCACATGCCTGTGGTCCAAGCTACTTGGGAGGCTGAGGTGGGAGGATTGCTTGAGTCAGGAAGCTCATTTGGCAAGTTAGTTCTGTAATCAATACTATAAATGTCAGTCATAACTAAGATGATGGCAGGAGATAATGAAAACAACTACTTAAATATTTGGGAGATAAAATTGAGTAAGCATGGTATTCAAAGTTACCAAGTGTCAGTCAAGTATGCCTTCACGATTTTAGTGTAAGTGATTTAGTGAGTAAGTATATCACGAAGCAATAAATCAATGTTAATACTCATAGAGTGCTTACTATGTATTAGGTACTATGTTAAACAGTGTAGTATATTTTAATTTGTTAATCCTCAAGGCATCTTACAATGTAGATACCAACACAGATATAGAAATGGAAATGGAAGCTTAGAGAAATTAAGTAACTTGTCACTGTAAGAGCCAGGTAGTCCAACTCCAGTGTCCAGGCTCTTAACCACTGTTTTGCCTTAGAATTTATCCCATCCCAGGGCCACTGTAGTTTTCAATGCCTAGTGCTTAGATTAGAACAGTGCTCAGCACATAAAAGGCATTTAATACAGTGAATCTTTATTTTAGATCTCATTTATCCTCAGAGTTGTTATACCACTTATGTATTAAGTACTTTCTGAAACAAAGCATGGTTACATGTGTCAATATTTCCCCTGTTTTGCAAGTGAGGAAAATGAGACTCAGGTTAGGTATCCAGCCCAGGGTTACACAGTGGGAAAGCCAAGGCTTAAGATCCGGGTCATCTGGACTTTAAAACTTATCTGTGGCTGGGCAAAGTGGCTCACACCTCTAATCCCAGCATGTTGGGAGGCTGAGACAGAAGGATCACTTGAGCCCAGCGGTTTGAGACCAGTCCAGGAAACATCAGGAGACTCTGTCTCTACGAAAAATTTAAAAATTAGCTGGGTGTGGTAGTGTGCACCTATAGTCTCAGCTACTCAAGAGACTGAAGTGGGATGATCAGTTGAGCCCAGGAGTTTGAGGCTGCAGTAAGCTATGATCACACCACCGTACTGCAGCCTGGGTGACAGAGCAAGACCCTGTCTCAAAAACAAAACCAAACAAAAAAACCTTACCTGTGCATGAGTGAGTTTGAAGAAGGTGAGAACTTGAACACAGTAGTGATCACATAAGAGAATTCTGCAGAAAAAAAAAGCCCCAATGAGGTAACCCTCTAACCCTTCTACTCACATCTGTTTTGCCTTGTATGCATTGGACTTCAGGCAATTACCTTTCTAAGCCACATATTCCTCATCTTTAAAATGGGACAACAATAGTACCTACCTCATAAGATTGTTTTGAAAAATAAATGAAAAAAAACACTTAAAAGGTATTCCACATAGTGCATAGCACATGGTAAGCCCTTAATAAATGTTAGCCTGTATCATATAATTATTATAGAGTAGTATTCAATGGCCACAATTTTTATTGCCTCCAATTTCCACAAGGTGGCATGTCAAGTTCAAAGTGAACCCCACGGCCTTGCATCCCAATGGCAAAACCTACTTAACTTGCTTCAGAATAACATGGCCAAATCTAAACTGTTGGAAACTTCTTCTATAGGTTTGTCATGGTTCAGAAATCTTATTGTCACTGTAAACTCCTTCTTAAGGAAACATGTGGAACATTTAATTTAATCATCTGGCTTCTCTGGATTCCCAGGACCATCTTCATTTACATGAATGTGCATTAGCTCTGACATGGATCACCTGCAGAATTGAGTGCATTCATGTCATCTCATTAAGCCCTAAGTTTAGTCCCTGAAGATTGAAAGAAGAGAAAAATAGCCAGCTTCAGAGAGTCCTGGGCTCTGTGGTTGGTGAGCTGCAGAAGCAGAAGGTTTGTACACTTCACGCTACAGTAACAGAATGTTTGGTCTATAAATCAGGAGCTGCAAAAATGGCAAATGAAGATGTTGAACAGGAGATTCTCTAGCCTATTTGTAAGAATGTATTGAGGAAATTTTTAAAATAGTGTACAGTAGTTCAGACATTTCTTCCATGTACCTTCCCCTATTTCCATTTCCCCAATTTCATGCCATATGGATAACCCACAGTTTTACTTTGTCTTTAAAACATTAATTTTGGGGTCATATCAAACTGGGTTCAAATCCTGGCTTCACCACTTATGGCAGCAGCGTAGATAACAGTGCTTGACAAATACTTAACCTCCATACAACTCAATTCTTTAGCTGACAATAACAGCACCTACCTTAAATATGTGCAAGGATGAAATGAAATAAAGCATGTGAAAATTTTAACTCAATAAAAATTAGTTACCAATAACTGCATTGGCATGGTGAGTTGCCAGTGAAGAGCAGATAGTAAGTGTTCAACAAGCATTTGTAGAATAAATAAGCAATACTTGTTTTAGTACTACTCAGCGACAGTAACTCTGAGGCCTTGGAAGCTTCAGAGAACTGTCAGCTGAAATCAGTGTTATTAATATGTTGTCAGTGTGTCCTCCAACGATAAGAGCCAATTGTGTTCACCTCAGTGATGAGGTTACAGGATCTGAAGAAAGTTTCCTAGTCTTATTTCCTGCCCATCAGTTGACAGTAGTATGACATGTGAGGGAGTGAGTCGCTTACTCTTTCTGTACCTTAGTTTCCTCACCTGTAAAGCCAGGATGGCCATGCAAGTATCATTCAGAGTAGGCGTGAGGTTTCAATAAGCCAGATTAGGTGATGCACTTACCACAGTGCCTGCACCCTTTAAGTGCTCAATAAACATTAGCCATTATTCTCTGGCTCAGTTTGGAAGACTTACAATTGCTTATACAGTGCTCTAATCACTTGGGGGATTTTGAGATGTTGTAAAGCTACCTCTTCTAGTTTGCAATTAGGAAAGAAGATAAAGCAAACTTCTTGGCAATTTCCTGCCTGTGAAACCTTGTGTTTTATGAGCCACGGAAAGTACCCCAAATTTTTTTTCAACCCCACCCCCAGCAAACTGACAAACTCAGATCTTTCCCACCCACTCTGTATGTCTCCCGTGGGACTGTGAGAGTCAAGCAAGTACAGGTTGCTGTGTGCTGAAGCCTTTTTACTGGTGCTATATTTCTTTCAGTTTCATCAAACTCAGCTTTGTGCCAGTTTTACCCACCAGGGCCAGCCCTCCTCTGAAACCAAAGTTTGCCTATTTCTGTAGAGTTTACAAAGTCAACAGTGAGAGAGAGGAGAATTTTAAATGAGGAGGAGGGTTACAGAGTAGGAGGTAACATTGAATGGCTGCTGCAGTAAACTGTTAAAAGAAATCCCAAACCCAGAATACCAGAGCAGCCCATTCAGCCGAAAGGTTTTATGACACAACCATGCATAAGAAAAAACTAGCTATCAAAATGTACATGTGACCTCTTTGGGCATAAACTTTGTGGAACTGCATGTGGCAATAAATAGTGGTCCAGGCCAGGCGTGGTGGCTCACCCCTGTAATCCCAACACTCTGGAAAACCGAGGAAGGCAGATCACCTGAGGTCAGGAGTTTGAGACCAGCCTGGCCAACAGGGTGAAACCCTGTCTCTACTAAAAGTACAAAAAAATTAGCTGGGCGTGGTGGCAGACGCCTGTAATCCCAGCTACTCAGGAGGCTGAGGCAGGAGAATTCGCTTGAACCTGGGAGAAAGAGGTTGCGGTGAGCCGAGATGGTGCCATTGCATTCCAGCCTGGGTGACAAGAGTGAAACTCTATCTCAAAAAAAAATAGTGGTCCAAGGTGACCTGCAGAGCATCAGACTTGCTGTGAAGCAACAGATGTGATTTGCCAATTGCTACAATATCAACCACCAGACAAAAGGAAGTTTTGAAAAAGAACATTGAGATAAAATCAGCTCCTACAAAAAAGAGCATGCCACAGTGGGGTAGAAAGTAGAGAAGAACAAAGGTCACAGGGGTAGGAAGTTGGTGAGAATTAGCCCAAATTCACACCTCCTTTTAGAGAACTGCAGCAATCCACAGCGTAACTGGCTTACATTGGTGCCCCTAGCCACAGACCTCAGAAGAGTTCAGAGATTTCCAAAGTTGCATTTAAATTTTTTGTTTTGTTTTGTGTCAGAGAGCCAAGTCCACAAAGAAAGTTCCAGATCATGTCTGCAAATTCTATTTAAACTGGTGTTAAATAGAATTTGATATCTGATAGCTTCATGAAAAATATTTTTCTTGGTTTTTATCAGTCAAACCAAACTCCTTCCGACCTTTATTCTTCCAACATTTATTACATGGTAACTGTAGTCCAGAAACTATGCCAGGTGCTGGAGTTATAAAAATGAAGAAAGCTACACATTTCCTGACTTCAAGGAGTTGACGATCTGGGGAATAAGCAAAGGAGAGGAAAGACAGATACTTGGCTAATTAGCAAGGACAGCATAGTGGTGATAGCGGTGGGTGGGTTTGGGGATTAAGCAAATGTGGCTTCCACTCAAAATTCTCACACTCTTTGCAACTTGCAGAGTTAAAGGATAAGATATTTGAAGCAACTGCCAATTACTAGGTGTTCAGTTAAAGACTGTTAAAGCTGTATTGCACAGTGGTTAAAAGTCTGGAGTCAGCCTAGCTGGACAAATTCTAGCTCTAACAGCTCTAAAGTCTCTAGCTGTGTGATCGTGGGAAAATTACTTAAGCCCTTTATGTCTCAGATTCCTTCATCTGTGAAATTTGAATGATAGTAGTAATTAGACCAACCACCTAGGATTACAAAGATTAAATGGATCGATGCATGTAAGTACTTAGAATGACCCAGTACATTGTAAGCATATGTAAATGCTAGCTACTTAAAATTAACTATAGTGAAATATGATATGTACTGTAACAATGCTAGTAAAAATGCTGTGGACTACTAAGTATCAGAAATACTGATAGAGATAGACAGAAATAGATACAGATACACACAAAAGATATTTATGATATTTTGCTAAATGAAAGAAAAGTTGCTTGACGAAACAGAAAAAGAAAAGCAGTGTGAGACAACATAGCAAATGTAAGGAGGCATGTCTGCTCATTTCTGCATGCCAGCATAATTTCACAAAGCCTAACTCTGTGACGACGTGCAGCTCTCCGGAAATATGCTTTGAAGGCAAAGCAGGATAGAGCACATGGCCCCATCATGGCTCTTGCCTGAGTCACTAAGTTCCTTAAAAGATAAATGACCCTATTCCCTGCCTTTTCTTACACGTAAGGTAACATCTGATGGGGTTAGTGATGATGCCTCTGTAATCTATAACCAGCTGTACTCTTACACCCAAACTTCGATGTGATTCTGCTTTAATGTAACTTCTGCACACGTTTGATGTGATTTTACAAGTACTAAACCTCCACAACTCATATATAAACTGTGAGCTAAAACACCATTTCAGAGCAGTCTGACAGAACCTCTTTGAAGGACTGTTCCCAGGCTCTAGGCCTCAGTCTATACTCCTCAGTAAGACTTCTAAATACAACCACCTTTCATTCTTTACAAGCTTGATTTTTTTTTCTTTAGTTGACACCAGAAAGGCTGGGAAAATGTACATGACCATGGTAACTGTTTATCTCTGGGTAGTAGCATTACAGCTGATGCATTTTTCTTTTTTTGTCAAAGTTGTGTTTTCTAAGTAAATTTAAATTTATTGGCTTAATAATTTAAGAATATCTTTACGTGACATATAAGAAAATTTGTTTATTAAAAGGCACCTAGAGCTCAAATGAAGGATTAATTAAGTATGCAGGGCAGGATTCACCAGGAATGTCACCTCTGAGCTAGGTATTAAAGGAATTGATTGGTAGGGCTTTGAAGATATAAAGATTAGTAGAGATGAGAACAAGATCCCCGTATTTGATAATATTGGAAAATAATGTATCAAATAGTACATGAGTTAAGTGAGCTGTTAATACTTTTCTGTTTCTTTCTTTTTTAAAAAATAGCGACAAGGTCTCACTGTGTTGCCCAGGCTGGCCTCGAACTCCTCGGCCTCCCCAAGTGCTAAGATTACAAGTGTGAGCCACCACACCCAGCCGAGTGGGCTACTAATCCTCAGTGAAGAGGCATCACTGGGCACTGAATATCAGAGTCCATCCTTATTTTTTGTGTGTGTTCCTCTTGTTTCTGAAGTATCTAATGGAAAGTCTGGCTTCTCTGTTTCTCTCTTTCTCTGATTTCGGAAATCTTATTACGGGATCCTATCTATTGAAGATAACTAGAGATCAGTTTAAGTCTTCTCCGTGCTGGAGCTTACAGAACAGATGCTAATTCTATTGCCTGCTTTCCCAGATACTGACAGGTAATAAGAGGGCCAAGTAGACCACGCTGCCATGGATTGGAGCCATGTAAGACCCATCCTGTGCACACTCAGAGCTGACTCTTTCCTAGGAAGTGAGTGCTATGGATAGACATGCATCTTTTCCAATTCTTCCTGTGCCTCACCTCAGTCTTCAGGACTCCAAGGAGGTAGGACCAAAAAGCACAGGGCCCCTGAGTGTTATTTCAGATCCTCTGTGTAACCAGCCCACACCTGAGCCTTCTGTCAATGGAAAGCTCCATTAGGCAGCAATGACTGGAGAATGTCTCCAATTTATTCAAACATGTTTCTAGAGAGAAGATGGTGGTGGGGAGAAAAGCACTTCCTTCCTCTCTCTACCTCCTGTCTCTTCCTAACCTCCTCTGCTTTAATTTCTGGCTAACCTCAGCACTGTTGACATGAAAAAGAAGTCTTTGCACTATTAAGTCTACTTTGAATTATTTCAGTATGGGGACCTTCCCTGGCCACCAGGCAACAAACTGTCCATTCTTGATTTTCTCCTCTCTCTCTCTTCTAGGTATTAAGTATGTAGTTTGGCTGGACCAGGTGCTGCCAAAAACTTCTTGGGAGGCCCAAGGCTTCCCAGAATCTAGAATCCACCCAGAGAAAGTCCCTGTGAGGAAACTTCACAGATCTTTCTCTGGTTACGTCTCTGGGAACACTGCACTTGCCCGGCTTCTCCTGCACTGCTTTTCTTGGCTTCCTGAGTGTGATGGTCCTGTCTTCTTTCTTCAGGAAAAACAGGCCCCCTGGCCTTCCCTTTCCTAGATGTGAAGGAAAGATGCCAGAGCCATACAATGTTGGTTTCAATACCACCAACTTGCTGTGTAACTTTTGGCAAATTACTTAGCCTCGCTGATCCATCATTTCCTTTTGTTTCTAAGATAGGAGTAATAATTTATCAATTCATAGTGCCAGGAAGACCCAGGTGCCAGGAAGGATGGAATGCTTAGATCTGTCGTGGAAGATACAAGGAATTAGATGAGGAAACACAAGTAAAGGAATTAGCACAATATCTGAAATATGTAGTCATTGGCTATTATTTACATCTTTCCCCAATTTCCCAGTCTCTTTTGCTGTTATCAAGTATATGCATAAGGTCTTTTTTATTTTGAAAGACTTAATCATTATGGGAAAATTGACAAAGGACTGCAAATTCTGTATAATCATGTGGAACTTTCACAACTTAACCAACTACACCACATTCTTGACCTCTCTGTGCAGGCAGAGAGAATTCAGCTCCCTTTGGACTTTGGCTTTATAACCTCACATGCTCTTCTCAGCCAACTGACCTGAAGAGCCAGTAGGCATTGACTTGCATTCTTTCAGAGGTCCTCTTGTTTCAATAATAATAAGCACCATTTCTTAACACTCACTATGAGCAATTCATATATTTTATCTCATTTTGACTTTATAACAACACCATGAGGCAGGTAACCTTATCTCAATTTACTAGTCTGGAAAGAGGCTCAGAAACGTTAAGACCACTCTAGATATAGTTCTGGAGCCACAAAACAAACTGAGATTTCTATACAGTAGATCCAAAATCTATACGCTTGACTCTCTCACGCTGGGACCATGATACAGCAGTAGCAACAGTTACAAAGCTCTTTACTTTAGAGGCCTGTTTCTCGGGCTCTGGGGTTGGGAGGTAGGTCTGAACACTTGGGTGTCTCATAAATTCTCGGACTTCACACACTGAGCAACTTCACCACACATCACTGGCATCTAACGGTCAGTAATACTGAAGTCTAAATAAGTCTCTCAGAAGCTTACATATCAATAATATAAAGTCATCTAGTACAGGACAGAAGCCACCTTGATAGAGCCAAGTCAGTATCTTTCAATCTGACAAGACTGGTCAGGAGGCTCTCAGACCAGAAGGTAATATCTTCGCTTGCTGAGCACTGTACTATCCGAAGTTCAAAACTATAGACTGTGCCACAGCGGGGCACATGTGCAAGGGCAGAGTTGGAGCCCTGAATAAACAGTTCACCATTACTTACAGAATTTCCCTGGTTCCATGTTTCCCCCTTTCTTTTTTGGGGGGAAGGATGTGAATTTTTCTTCTTTTTCTCCAGCAGTAGCAGTACTGAAACCATTCAGCAACGAGGATTTGGCAGCTTCTAAGGGTCAAGTCGTTGGTGGGTGCAGTTCGAGTTGAAGTGATTGCAGACGTGCAGACAAACACACAGAGATTAGGTTCAGTAGGGCCTGGGCCTAAACCCTGGGGAAAGCTACAGTTACTTCAGTGGAAGGGGAGTAGGAGCCAACAGAGCAAATGGAAGGAAGAGCAGGAAGATGATGCCGCACTCCGGAGGAGAAGCAGCAGAGTTGCTCTCTGTACCTGCAAGCCAATGGAGAAGTTTATCATAAGACAGTAATGAACTAATAACACACCGCTGACGGGTGACACACAGCAATAGTGGCAACTGTTGAAGAACTACTGTGTGCTCAGCGTCACGCTACATGCTTTAGAGAAGCCCTTAGGGCACAGTGGGGTTAGAAGTACGTTATTTATTAGGAATGACTGTACATAGGATAAAAAAAAAGAAATAGGTCATTTATCCTAACTCTTACAGCAACTAGCTTTGAGAAAGTGAGCAGCTTATTCAATCTCTCTGAGTATTAATTTCATCTGAAAAATTGGAGTAATAATATCCATATTACTCATTCAGCCTATCAATGTGAACTGAAAGCCTACTGTGTGCTAAGCACTACTCTAAAAGCTGCATATACATGTAAAAATTTACTACCTGTTCGGCTGGGCACGGTGGCTCAAGCCTGTAATCTCAGCACTTTGGGAGGCCGAGGTGGATGAATCACTTGAAGTCAAGAGTTCGCAACCAGCCTGACCAACATGGTGAAACCCAGTCTCTACTAAAAATACAAAAATTAGCTGGGCATGGTGGCACACACAAGTAATCCCAGCTACTCAAGAGGCTGAGGCAGGAGAATTGCTTGAACCTGGGAGGCAGAGGTTGCAGTGAGCCTAGATAATGCCACTGCACTCTAGCCTGGGTGACAGAGCGAGACTCCATCTCAAAAAAAACAAAAAAAAATTCAGTGCCTGTTTTCATGGAACTTACAGTCTATAATAAGAATGATCAATTATATTAAATGCCTGGGATTTGGCACTTATTTCATTTAATCCTCACAGCAATCCTATGTTTAGTGTGCTCTTTTCACGTCAACATTATCTGCTGTTGTTAAATGTTAAATGAAAGTAAGTCAAGGCAGATCTGAGAAAACTATTGAGTACTAGGTTCGTCTTAATTGTGAAAGTGGCCATTGTTAGTTGATGGTTATGTATAATTAGTTAGTTTGAGAATGTGGGGTATATATTTCATATTCAAAAGCGAACTCCTGCCTCTGTCAGTCAATATTTGTGGTCCACCATCATTCTTAGCATCTAGTCCAACGCCTGGCACATATTAGATTATCAATACATAATTGTTAAATTAAATTGAGTACTTATTATATGCCAGACATTACTTATTCTGCAAATTGCATTTTATCTGATCTTTGTTCTTAGAAATTATATAAGGGCCTCTGGGAGAAACAGTAAGATTCTGGCCTACTAAGCTTTAGTGTGCTGTGTCAATAGCAATTGAATCAGGGAACAGGGTCAAAACCAGTCTTAGATGAAGAGTTTTTTCCCTTATCTGACATAACCCCTCTATTTCTACTCTGAACCCATCTCTTATTACCCAGGACATTGCTAATAATGATGGGTGGTCCCAAGGTTCTGCCCTTGCATTTCTGCTCCACTAGAAAATACTTGGATTTTTGAGACTTTAAATAACAGTTCCAGAACTTACTAGCTTGGTAATTTTTGTGAAGTTGCTTACTCTTAATTTCTCAGTTTCTTCTTCTATAAAATTGAGATAATGCCAACTTCTATGGTCAAGAAGATTAAATTAAAATGATACATCCAAGAATACATAAGACAATGAATAAAAGGATAGGAAGCTAGAAACAGGGATAGTTACATTTACAGTAAAGCTAGTTAGACAGGAAACATAGAAGGTTCTTGGTGCCCCATAGATGTCCCTGACACTCAGCATTTCCTACGTTCTGACTCTCCTTACTGCAAGTGCCGGTGACCCTGCTGCAGCCTTTATCTGTCTGTGGGAGCTGCCTTGGTCCACACTTGGGTCAGAACAGAAGTGTCAGGGAGTAACACCCCTGGGGTGGCTCTCAACCAGTGACAGATGGAGGCCATGGATAAATACCACAGGCTCTTGCCTCCCAAGTGAGACAACTCTGAGGCGTGATCTATGCTGCCCCTGAGACCCCCAGGAAGTCTGAGCCCCAGCTGCCCGCAGTGACAACTGACTCACAACACACCCTGTACTGGCTTTCTTTCTTTTTCTGTCTCACTTCTGCACTCACTTCCCAGTGCTTCCTGGGATCCCTGGATCCTTTTCTCAGCATCTGTTTCTGGAGGGACACATCCCGAAATAGGAAGGACTATTTTCAGTAGTCACTATAAAGTAGGAGGTGTAACTGTGTGTAACTTTGTGGGGTTACAGGGTGGAGGAGTTGAGAGAAGAAAACGGAGGCTTTTAGGGTAGAAATCCTCTAGAACAGTGATTCTCTGTGTTGGTGTGCTAGGGAGTCACCAAGTGTTTTGGAAGTGAAATGGAGAGGTAGGAGGAGCACTGGGGTGGCTCAAGTTAGATGGCTCTGAGAAGGAAATGAGCCACAGCTTCAAAGTTCCGCCTCTTTCTTCAAAGCACAGTTACCTGGAAACGCAAACGAAAATGAATGAGAGGAAGATGAAGAATAGGAGCAATAAGAAGAGGAGGAGGAAATCCCATCTAATTTTATCTACCACATTGCCACCTTATTACTACTTTACATTTATTTCCATGGGTTCTTTGGAAGTGAAGTCCAGAATTTAGGGGCACACAGGGAGTCTATGATTCTAGTAAGCAAGGCAGGAAGCAGTGAAGGCAAATAGAATTAGTGAATGAAATGGGATAGATCATGTGACGCAGAAGAGGTTCCAGGGAAGCTAGAGATGGGCTTCCTGGGTGGGGTGAAGGAGATGACAGGCTGTGGCTGCAAATGGGATAATAGATCTCAGAAACAGAGATTACCCTGAGTGTTAACGACACTGACTAAGGCAGGTCAAAGGTGGAGGTCTTTAACCCAGGAAATACCTCTAGGGTAAAGGAATCTAAAAGGTTAATGTGGATTCCAGAGTCAATACAGATTATGGCAAAGGGCAGGGCAGAGGAGCAGGACTGAGTCCGCTGCTGAAGTAAGCTTGGGAAGTGAGGATGGAATCCGGTGAGTCACAGCATTGAGAACTGCACAGTCTTCAACTGGGCAGAGGGTGAGTGTGGGTGAGGGTAGTTCAAGGGTGAGAAAGCACACTGGAGGGAGGAAAGAGTTGGCCGCTCCACCTCACCTGCTGACTTGAGCAGAGAAGATAAGGCTATCATGCTGAAAACAGTTGGGAGAACAGTGGTTTCACAGGAGAGCATCTTTCAGGCCAGACGGCAGAAGAAAGAGGATCTATGTGAATGGTGACTGTGATGGTTAATTTTCTGTGTCAAATTGGCTAGACCACAGTATTTGTTTAAATATTATTCTAATTGTGTCTGTGGGAGTATTTTTAAAATGAGATTACCATTTAAATCAGTAGACTTTGAGTAAAGCAGATTATCTTCCATAATGTGGGTGGCTCTCATCTGATCAGCTGGAGGCCTTAACAGATAAAGTCTCCCTCTCCTTCCCATTAGGCAGAGAGAATTTTGCCAGCAGACTGCCTTTAGACTTGACCAGCAATACCAACTCTTCCCTGGGGCTCCAGGTGACCAGCTCACTCTGAAGATTTTGGACTTGCCTGCCTGTACAATAATGTGAGCCAATTCCTAAAATAAATCTCTGTCTCTCTCTCTTGCTATATATATGTGTGTGTGCGTGTGTGTGTGTATTTCTCTCTATATATAATAAATACATATATAATACATACTATATATGTATGAAGGTATATGTATCTCTCTATATGTATATATAGAATTTCTCTAGATATATGTGTATATATAGAGAGAGCTATTATATAGCTATATATAGAGAGAGCTATTATATAGCTATATATAGAGAGAGAGCTATTATATAGCTATATATAGAGAGAGAGCTATTATATAGCTATATATATAGAGAGAGCTCTTATATAGCTATATATAGAGAGACCTATATATAGAGAAAGCAAATACTACTCAGCCATAAAATAAAAATTACTACTCAGTAATGAATTAATGGCATTCGCAGCAACCTGGATGGGATAGAAGACTATTATTCTAAGTGAGTAACTCAGGAAGGAAAATCAAACATCATATGTTCTCACTCATAAGTGGGAGCTAAGCTATGAGGATGCAAAGGCATAAGAATGGCACAATGGACTTTGGGGACCTGGGGGGAAAGGTGGGAGGGGGTGAGGGATATAAGACTGCAAATTGGGCTCAGTGTACACTGATTGGGTGATGGACGCACCAAAATCTCACAAATCACCACTAAAGAACTTACTCATATAACCAAACACCACCTACTCCCCAAAAACCTATGAAAATAAAAAAATTTAAAAAATATATACTCATCTTTATCCCAACACAGTCATAAAATTTTTAATTTTTTTAATGGAGGAAGGGGCCCATCAAAGCAAGAGTGTCTAAGGCCAATGAACATGCTAACGCAGCCCTGAAAGCCATTCCTGCTGCTGCCTTTGTAATTGCCTTCTCACGCCCATGAAACTGGTGACTAGATACTGGCGTTTACTGCAGAAAAAGCTCATTGGGCAACAGAGAGCAAGAAAAGCAGGAAGTGATTCTGCCTCATTTTCACCTTCCTGACTCATGCAAGAGCATCTAATCCAGCCATAGATGAGTTCTGGGGCTAGAAATCTAAATGGTTTTTAGATTTCTAGTCTCTGCAGTACTGGAAGACACACATGAAGGAAGCTGGAATGGACTCTGGGTGCCTGTCTCACCGCATCCACCACAATTGTGTTGGTTAGTAGGACTACTACAGGGCCACACACTAGAGGAAGGGAGAGACTGAAGGCACTGATATAAAATCAGTTAAACTTTGCTGAAAATGAAGGAAATGTTGCTTCACTCTCCAAGGAATACTTGTGTTTCTGTGCAGATCAGATCCTGGTTCCATCCAAATCAGAACAGATGCTATTAACACACTGAGCCAGTATATTTCCCCCTGCCTAATTCAGGTAGCAAAAAATCCACAAATAAGGAGATGGGGACAATTCATATTCAAGTAAATAACAGCTTCCAGCTTCTTTTTCCATTTTTCCTTCCCTTTGATCTCATCTCCTACCACTCTTCCTCTTCCTCACTGTGCTCCAGCAACCCCTAAAGCATGCCAAATACACTCCCACCTCAGGGTCTTTGCACTTGCTAGTCCAAAGCAGGAAATAGCCTGACTTTTTCTCTGACCTCCTGCAGGTCTCTCTTCAAAAGCCATCTCACTCACAGCTATCCTATATAAAAGAGCAACCTGAAGCACTCCCTCTTTCTCACTCTACTTTTCTACACAGGACTTGTCACCTTTGGACACACTCTGTTTTACATGTTTATTTGCTCATGACATATCCACCCATCTGGAAAATAAACTCTAAGAAGACCAGATCTTCGATTTGTTCACTGTTGTATCCTCAGCACCTGTAGTAGTGTCTGGTGCTTATTAAGTGCTCAAAAGTATTTGTAAATAAATGAATGAATAATTAATATTAATATCTTGCCTCTCCTTTTCTCCCAGTTCAATTCATTTTAGCTGCTGTGGTCACCTTCAAAGTTTCTTGAGAGAGAGAGTTTGTGTTTAGGTCATGTCAATTAGGTCATGCACACTGAACTGAAACTGAGATGAATGACATCATCAGTCATCAAAATTTAGGTTAAACATTTCCTCAGTAGTTATTCAATATTTTATACATGAGGACAGACCGAAAGAGAAGTACTTGCTTAGGGCCACACAGGGCCAAAGTTTAGGTCTCCTAATTCTGAGCCCAGAGTAGTATTTTCTTTTCTCTTTTCTTTTTTCTTTTCTTTTTTTTTTTTTTAACGGAGTCTCACTCTGTCACCAAGTTGCAGAACAGTGGCGTGATCTCAGCTCTCTGCAACCTCCACCTCCCAGGTTCAATCGATTATCCTGCCTCAACCTCCCAAGAAGCTAGGACTACAGGCGAGTGCCACCACGCTCAGCTATTTTTTGTATTTTTAGTAGAAATGGGGTTTCAGCATGTCGGCTAGGATGGTCTCGAACTCTTGACCTCGTGATCCACCCACCTCAGCCTCCCAAAGTGCTGGGATTACAGGTGTGAGCCACTGCACCTGGCAGGCCAGAGTATTTTCTGCTACATGTCATAGCAATGTCTATGCTTTTGGTATTCTTATTACCAGGAATATTTGAGAAAAAAATGACTAATATGGGCAATCCTCAATTTTATTATTATTATATTATATTATATTATATATATTTTTAGAGATGAGTTTTCATCATGTTGCCCAGGCTGGTCTCAAATTCTTGAGCTCAAGCAATCTGCCTGCCTCAGCCTCCCAAAGTGCTGGGATTACAGGCGCAAGCCATCAGGCCCAGCCCTCTCTTTTATTTTTGTTGAGCTTAGAAAATGACATGGCTTTCTGTCTTCACTTATATATAGCCTAAGTATTGGCATCATGAGTTCTACAACCTCACTTATGAAAGGAATTAGTTTGTGCCTGTTCTCTAGTCACTTCCCCCCTTTTAAAAGACAATGATCTGTCGAGAAGAACCAGCACCACCTACCAACTTTGTTTAAATTCCTATAAGTACTAGTAACAAAACAATTTTACCAAATTATTATTATTCACTATGATCCTGTCATCCATTGAGGTGACATCCAATTAGGCAATGTTAGTTCCTGGAAAACTGAAACACTCATCATTTTGGCAAATGAAAAGTAATAGCTGGATTCACTAGCCAGGGCACAGACAAAATTCATCTGGTCCTGAGAAATATCAAAGCTTTGAATTTTTAAGTAAAAGTCTAAAAATGTCTGGTGCTGAAACCATTATTGCCAACTAAGTGGTCCTGTATACTGAATTTTTCTGACTCAAAAGAATTCCTATAGTATCCCACCACCCCCGACCCCGTACCTCATTCTTGTTTCTGTGAGGCTGGCAATCAGAAAAGTGAGTCATTAGTTAGGCTTAACTTTTGGACAGGTGTATTATTTGCAAACAGATTGTACCTGAAAATTCTATTCTGAGATTTGAAAGAATTGTAGCGGGATTTTCCTGGGATACATTTGCAATGACACTTGACAGAGAGAAGAAGGAAGATATCTGTCTAGATAGCTAGAGGGAATCTCAGCAGTGTTAAGGCCATCTAGAACATCAAATCTCATTGGGGAAAATTCTGGAAGACCTGCTAGTGAGCAAAGTAAGAGACCAGCAGTAGGGGCTAATCTATCCTAGGGATGAGAGGAGGCTTCCTCTCATCACTCACCTGAAGGAGAATGGTACCAAATGAAGCATTTTAGACTAGGAGAATGCAGCTAACTCCTAGTGAAGTGACTTTCAGTTTAGTTTTGTTTTGTTGTAGCCAATCCTATTGTTATATGCAGTGTAACTCTCTGGGAAATAGCTATAATTTCACTAATTTCTCTCCCTCTTGAAGAAGAGTATGGGAATGCAATTGAATGAGAGTATGATATTATAGGATATTGTACTTAAGATCCTTCTGTATGATAAAGACAGAAAATCCTACTTATGCAAGGGAGGAAATTTACTGGATTGTGTAACTGAAAATCCAGGGATAGTATGGGCTTTAGGCACAGCTGGATTCAGGGCTCAAAATGTATCACTAGGTCATGGATTTCCTTCATCTTTCAGCTCTGCCTTCCACAGATTGGTTTTAGTCTCAAGTTCTACATGGGAGCAAGCTGACTACACAGAAGTGCCAGCTTCCTGTTGTCCCAGGTTCAAGTCCACTGGGAAAGAGTGCCTGCCTGGAGGATGCCAGACTCTCATTGGCCAGAGTGCCTCTGGGATGGGGATGGGGAAGGGGAAAATCCCATAACCACTGGCATTGAGTACAAGGATGGAGTAAATCACTAACTAAAAAGTGGAAAGTGTAACAAAGAATGTCACAAGGAAAGGCCAAGTAACCAGAATGTTCATAAAATAGGGAAAACTTAATATCTGTTCATATTCAAATTCACTGCATTGAATATTGTGTGACATCCCATAACAGAGGAGATAGCAATGTGTTTTCACCAAGGTTGAGAGGACGGGCAACATTGGGCTGGTGGAAAGGAATATAGAACTACGCTTCAGGATTGCTGAGTAATCATCTTGTTTGACCACTAAGTTTCTCATGTGATACTGAGTAATTCATCTCACCTTTCAGGTTCTCAGGCTTTTTTTTTTTTTTTTCCATCTGTTAAACAGAATTGCCTGTGTTACTTATCTTACTGGGTTACTGTGTAGCTGAAATCAAATAAAACATTTAATAATAGTTTTATTAATTTATCATGAGACATATTTCCAAACAGATATTATGTATTTTGTTTCAATAAAGGATGATGAGGCAAATCTACCCAGTGATTTTTCACTTCTGAGGGTTGTGCAGTTCTTGAATTCCTGACTGCAAAACTGAAGCAAGTTTCTTTCACTGATTCTAACAAGTGAGTCCAAAGTTTAATCAGATATTCATTTACTGACCTTTTACTAAAAAAGAACATTTGAGGAATTAGCACAAGATCTGAGATGAAGGTAATCCACAGACAGATTTTTCTTTCATTTGTATTCATTTGATCAAAAATGTGTTTGAGCACCTACAGTGTGATAAACAATATAGATGTGGTCCTGCATTCATGGAGCTTAGAGTCAAAGTGACATTAAAATATTAAACTAAGCTGGGCGAGGTGACATACGTCAGCTACTCAGGAGGATGAAGCAGGAGGATAGCTTGAGCCCAGGAGTTTAATGCTGTAGTGTGCAATGATCATGCCTGTGAATAACCCCTGCACTTCAGCCTGGGCAATACAGCAAGACCCTGTCTCTAAAAATATTCATATTCAACTAACAATCAAATGAAGAAATATATAATTACCAACTGACAAAAGCTATACGACATTAGAGAAGCCTCTCTGGTTTAGTGACAGACAATCTGAAACCCAAATGATGAGTAGACTTAATCATTAGGAAATTGTGATGGTGAGGGAGGGGACTCGAAATCAGAAATGTTCCAAACAAAGTAAAATGCTGTTGAAGATGTTCCATATTGGATGCCTGTTGCTTTTGTTCACTCAACATCCCTATCCCCATTCTTTTGGTAATCTAAATTCTTGTAGTTTAGGCTGCTACGTGACCAAGACCTGCCTGCAATACTCTTTTCTCCAGGGTATTGATCAGTTCAGGAATGGACACTTGTTTTAACCTAGCCAGACAAAGTGTTGTTCTCTGGAGCCTTTCTTGTATAATAAAGGAAAAACTGAATCATTTAGCTGCAGTTATTAAGCTAAGAATGTGTAATGGTGTGGGAGTCAGCCAACTGTATAGTTAGAGGGAGCACAGTCTACATAGGACTACCTACTTCCAACACCAACAGCAAGCTCAGGAGGTTCCCAAAACATACCTTTGATAATTCACTGGAAGAATTCACAGAGCTCACAGAAAGTTGCTGTACTCATGGTTACAGCTGACTGCAGGGAAAGAATACAAGTCAAATGCAGGCCAAGGAAGAGACACATGGGCCTGGAAGTGAAGCGGTATCATTGTCTAGGGCAAATACCCTGCGTTCATTGTCTCACACCAAGATTAAGGACATGGACAGACACACAGGGAGTGAGTTTAGGAGCAGAGGTTTAACAGGCAAAAGAGAGAGAGAGAGAGAGAGAGAGAGAGAGAGAGAGAGAGAGAGATGCCTGAAAAGGAAGTACGGTGTGTAGTGGGAGGGCACTGGATTTTATAGACACACTTGAGGAGGCAGTGTCTGATTTGCATAGGGCCCACAGATTGGTTGGACCAGGTGTGATGTTTACACACAGGGTGGGGAAGGCTGGCCACCCCACCCTAATCTGATTATGCAAATGGGCTTTCCACTTGGCTGGCACCATGTTGTCTGCTCCTTACTGTACATGTATCTGGCAAAGAGAAGGGAAGATAGAGCTGTTATTTTGAACATGCTTAGTCCCAGGTAGCCTTTTCCTATGGGCACAGCTGCCAGCGTTCACCCGTGCAAGCTTCTAGCTTTCTCTTCTATGTCTGCAGCTCAATTTTCCAGGCTGTGCTTTGTTACAAAATAAATGATTTGGTGGCTGCTTTTCATTAAAAGGAAAACCTTACTGAGGACTTCCTTACCCTCACTATCTGCATAAATAATTTCTTTTTAACTCCTATATCAGAAGGTGCCAGATGTGGAGCTTCCAGTTGTCCTCTCCCCATGGAGTCAGGACAGCATTACTGTCCTGGAGTAAGTTTGTGACGGTATGCAAAGTACTGCCACGCAGAAAATTCTCTCAAGCCTCAGGGTCCAGAGTTTTACTGGAGCTCCATACAGGCAAAATTGATTAGCCACGTGACTGATTTCAGTCTCCAGTACCCAAAGTCCCCAGCTTAAGTAACCTTGGTGGTGTGGCTCAAAGCCACAATCGCAAAGCTCTAAATCACATTGTTACTATCTGGCTGGCCCAAGGCCCCCAGGCAAACAGAGACACTCTTGTCAGGCATGACATTCCAAGGACCTAAAGATTACCTCCCAGAAACCAAGAGCAAAGGCCAGATCACTCTTTGAGTAAGGTTAATTCCTTACTTCACAAACAGGCATCTCTGACAGTGAATATTCTGCCTCCATAATGACAGTCTGTGATAAGAAGGAATTAAATCAAAGATAAGCAGAGTTAAAAGATGAAGCAACAGAGCAATAAGGTCATAATTTGAGTTCCCAGAACCAGCCACGCCTGAAGCCAGCTGCCTCCTAGGTTCCTCACTTGCATGCACTACCATATTTCCTTTTTCACTTAAGTTGCTTATATTTGCCCTTTGAATTAGAGAAGTTCTGAGGTAGGGAGAGATTTTTCATTTCAAACATTTGAAAGAAAAACTGGAATATAGTGAGCAAGGGAAAGTGAGTGGTGGATAAAGCTAAAGACACAGGAAAGGGCAAGATTATGTGAGGGTCTAACAGTGATATTAAGAATTAGGCATTAACCTAAGGGAATTAATGCAGGAATAGAAAACCAAACACCAGATGTTCTAACTTATAAGTGGGAGCTAAACACTGATACGAAAAAGGGAACAAGAGGTTCCCTGTGGCCTATTTGAGGATGGAGGGTGGGAGAGGGTGAGGTTTGAAAAGCTACCTCGGGTAACTATGATGATTACCTGGGTGACAAAATTATCTGTACCCCAACTCCTGTGACATGCAATTTACCCATGTAACCTGCATATGTACCCCCTGAACTGAAAGTAAAAGTTGGAAAGAAAAACAGAATTAGGGAATTTCTCCTAAGTGCAGTGGGAATCTTCTGAAGGATTTTTAAAGGCAAGCAACATTATCTGACCTATCTATATATCTATATATAGATTTTTCTTTTTTTTCTGATAGAGTTTCGCTCTTGTTGCCCAGGCTGGAGTGCAGTGGTGCAGTCTCTGGCTCGCTGCACAACCTCCATCTCCCAAGATGCCAGGTTCAAGCAATTCTCCTACCTCAGCCGCCTGAGTAGCTGAGACTACAGGCACCAGCCACCACACCTGGCTCACTTTTGTCTTTTTAGTAGAGACAGGGTTTCACCACGTTGGCCAGGCTGGTTTCAAACTCCTTATCTCAGGTGAATCTGCCTGCCTCGGCCTCCCAAAGTGCTGGGATTACAGGTGTGAGCCACCACGCCCAGCCAATCTGATCTATATTTTAAAACATATATATGGAGAAAGGACAGGATTATGGGGAAGAGTGCAAACAAGAAGAGTATTTACATTTAAGAAAAATTTGGAAGTAAATTGGCCTGTTGGACTGTCTATGGAGGTGACTTTCTCCAGCAAGTGTCAAAAATTAGCCTCAGGTTTATGGCATGAGCCAGTGGATGGATGGAAGTAGCTTTTTTGAGATGAGAAAATAGAGGAATGAGATTGTAGATCAGTTTTGGATATGATAAATTTAAAATGCCTGTGAGCTATTCAAGTAAGAGGTTGGTTTCAAGGACACAAGAGAAGAAAGTGTGTCAGAAAGGAGGGAGTTGTCAACTGTGTTAAATCTTTCTGAGAGTTAAGATGAGAACCAAAAGGTGTCTGCTGGATCTGGAAACAGGACAGCTTTTGAGGACCTTGAACAAGAGCTGTTTTAATAGAGTGGTGGCAAAGAAGCCATGTGAATTGCAGTAAAGAGTGAATGAAAGGCAAAGCAATTAAGACTGCACATATACAACATTCTTAATAAGATTTTCTATGAAAGAGAGTAAAGAGAAAACTGAACATGGGTGTGAAGTGTGGGGAAGGTTTGTTTTTAAGCTGGGAAATGCTTGCTCATGTCTGAATGCAGATACATAGATACTGATAGACAGAAAAATGGAAGATGTAGAGGAAGGAAAAATAATTTACTAGTCAGGGTAATGATATAACCAAAGGACTCTGCAATATATAATAGGTCAAGCACAATAGAAATTCATTTCTCACTCACATGAAGTTCAAAACAGATGTTCTGTTTTTTTTCTCTTCTTCCTTCTCTCCTTTCCTTTTCTCCTTTCTTTCTTTCTTTCTTTCTTTCTTTCTTTCTTTCTTTCTTTCTTTCTTTCTTTCAGATGAGTCAAGTGCAGTAGTGAGAAGTGGGGAAAGAGTAGAATGAGGAATTTGATCTGTAACTGACTGTGACCAATCAATTGAGATAACTCACTACCTTCAGACCAGCCCCAAATAGATATTGTTAATGGTACCTGGGTCTTCTCTAATGGTGATACTGAAACCCAGGCTCCATCCATCTTGTGGAAATGCCACCCTTAATACTTGGTTTTCAAGTTTGCTGTGCCTCTTTGCATCAAATGGCAGAAGGTGTTACAGTAGGTAGCTAGCCAGGCATGAGCGGGGCAGGAGAGGGCTCCCCCAACATCCCTACTGGGAAGGTCAGGTGCCCATCAGGTGATGCCCAGGCAGTTGTTAACTTTCTCTCTAAAATAATACTTGGTCATGGCCAGCACCAGGGAAAGGCAGTCTTCCTATATAGAGAGGAAACACCTGTAACTGGTAATCCGCAGCTTTCGGGAGTTGGGCAAGTGAACCCAAGCATGCACATTGAGAGACAAAATGGCAGAGTATGACCTTCCAGGGGCATTCCACTGGAAATGGGAAGAAAGCCTCAGGTGAGCATGTGTACAACTTCTTAAACACACTGTGCATGCTCACCTCCCAAGCACAAGGAGGGCACTGCACATGCAGCTGTCTCACCCTAAGGGAACAATCAAAAGAAAGGGGTGCAAGATGCCAGAAATATGCGAGCATATAAAACTCCAAGTCAAAAGGTCAAACACTGCACTTGTCCTTCAAGTTGCCCGTTTGGGTCTCTTCCAAGTGTACTTTCCTTTTATTCCTACTCTAAAGCTTTTTAATAAACTTCCACTCTTGCTCTGAAACTTACCTCCATCTCTTTTCTGCCTTATGGCCCTCAGTTGAATTCTTTCTTCTGAGGAGGCAAGAATTGAGGTTGCTGTAGACTGGTACGGATTTGCCACGGGTAACCCAGATATTTGCCACCTGTAAGAAAGGGAGAAGAAGCATTCCTGCTTTTGAAGCTAGCTGGTGGACCCATGTCCCTTCTAATCATATTATATTGAGAAGAACTAGTCATGTGGTTCCACCTAAAGGCAAGGGAGGTTAGGGAATGTCATTACTGGTAGGGCGGCCACTACTTCCCAGCAACAACTTTATACCATGAAAGAAGCAGCCCAGATTTAGGAGGACAATGATTTCTGCTACAGGTAATAAATAACCAGTTAGAAACATTCTCTGAGAAGGCAGGACAGAACAGAATCCAGAACATACATGAAAGAATTTGCTTTTGATAGGAGAAGGGAGAAACCCTCCATTGAAAGAGAAGGAATGAGAAGTGAATAGGGGTTTATATTTTTCTCACTTATAGTGAGTGCCAATTGGAGGAACAGCATAAAGATTATAGGAGTTTAAACCAAGCTATGCCCAAATTTGGGACCCTAGTCTACCATACAGAATTTGCCTGAGGAATAAGGACTGCTGGTCACCTACTTTAGAAGAATGTTTACTAACAGGATTGAATTAAAAGGAATACACAGACAGGATAAACCACGCTTGAAGAAAGCTGAGATTTATTCTTTTTGGGGCTACTTCACCTATTTCTGGCCTCTGTCATGATGATCTAAAGAAAAACTCAGAGAATGAGGTTTTGTCTCAAAATGAAATCACCTTAAAGCAGTGCCAAAGGCCTTGCCCTCCCTCAAATATAACAGCATAAAAAACAAACTAAAAACCTTGCTAAAAGTAACCTGGGGGAAGAGTTCAAAAGATAAACAATAAGTTGCTCTCTACTTGTAGAAGCTGAGGGAAAGCTGATCACGAGCTAGGTCAGGTTAGCCAGCTCTGATACCACAACTTGTGGTGAAGTCAGCAGCACAAATTCAAAAAGCCTTGCTGTGCTAAGCTTCACTATCTTGGCTCTCACACAAGAAAGGGAACTTGTGACCAAAAGGGACACTCCAAAAAGAATTTCAATGAAGTACAACTTGAACAAAAACAATAAGTTGCCCAGATTTCTTGGATCACAGACAGAGGGCCTGGCATGTGGAATGAATGCCATCAGCAGAGAACACAGCCTTGATTGGTAGCTATGGAGCCCACTGCCCACGTGGTGTCCCCAGGCTGGCTTCCTGGTGAATGCTTTTTGGTGAATGCCAATCCACTCCCCTGGCTCCTTCTTGCTGTTTTTTCCTCCCTCCAAATGATTCCCACAGAAATTTTTCCCACCCTAGACACCATGATAAATACTCTTTACTAAGATGTCATCACAGTTTGGCTTTGTAAAAAATTTTCCTTCAGGAACGCAGAGCAACATTGATGGTAGGAATTAAAATGGTTCAACCCTTTGGAGAATTGTTTAGCAGTTTCTCACAGTGATAAACATATATCTACCCTATGATTCAACAGTTCCACTCCTGGGTATTTACCCAAGAGCAGTGAAAATATATGTTCACACAAAGACTATCACAAGAATGTTCATGGCAGCTTTATTTATAACAAGCAAAAACTGGATGCAACCTAAATATCTATCAACAGGAAAATGGATAAACAAACTGTTGTATATCTACACAATTCAATAGTACTTGGCTCTAATTATCTGATTTTTAAAATGGGCAAAAGATTTGAATAGACATTTCTCAAAAGAAGATATACAAATGGTAAACAGGCATATGAAAAAGTGCTCAACATCATTGATCATCAGAGAAATGCAAATCAAAACTACACTGAGATATCATCTCACTCCAGTTAAAATGGCTTTTATCCAAAAGACAGGCAATAACAAGTGCTGGTGAGGATGTGGAGGAAAAGGAACCTTTGTACAATGCTGCTAGGAATGTAAATTAGTGCAACCACTATGGAGAACAGTTGGAGGGTCCTCAAAAAACTAAAAATAGAGCTATAATGTGATCCAGCAACCCTACTGCTACGTATATTCCCAAAAGAAAGGAAATCAGAATATCGAAGAGATATTTACACTCCCATGTTTGTTGCAGACTGTTCACAATAGCCAAGATTTGGAAGCAACCTAAGTGTCCATCCAGTGATGAATAGATACAGAAAATGTGGTACCTACACAGAATGGAATACAATTCAGCCATAGAAAAGGATGAGATCCTGTCATTTGCAAAAACATGATTATAACTGGAGGTCATTTTGTTAAGTGAAATAAGCCAGGCACAGAAAGACAAACATTGCATATTCTCACTTATTTGTGGGTTCTAAAAATCAAAACAATTGAACTCATGGAGATAGAGAATAGGATGGTTACCAAAGGCTGGGAAGGGTAATGGCAGAGGGGGTGAGCAGGAGGTGGGGATAGTTAATAGGTACAAAAAAAGAATAGTTAGAAAGAATGAATAAGATCTAGTACTTGATAGCACAATGAGCGAACTATAGTCAGTACTCATTTAATTATACATTTACAAATAGCTATAAGTATAATTGGATTGTTTATAACACAAAGGATAAATGCTTGAGGGGATGGATACCCAATTTTCCATAATGTGATTATTACACATTGCATGCCTGTACCAAATTATTTCATGTACCCCATAAATATGTACCCACAAAAATTAAAAAATAAAAAAATTTAAATACTACTGGTAAGCGCAATGGCATGAATGAATTACCGAAACAGTATGCTGAGTGAAAGAAAGCCAGATGCACACAAACAAAATTATACAGTATGATTCTGGGATGATGAAAATGTTCCATATCTTGTTTTGAATGGTGGTTGCATGAGTGTATAAAGTTGTCAAAACCCATTTAACTGAACATCTCAAATCAAGGCTTTTATTGAATATACATTATACCTCAAAAATAATCTTTTATGAAATGCTGTTAACATACCCTTTACCTATTCTCACACTTCAGGTGCTGGAAAATATGCTTCCTGTCCCTTCTAATACCTTAGAATGGCTTACAAAGCAGTCTAGAATTTAAAGGCAAACACCAACAGCAGTAAATGACACACTGCAGCTAAACCCATGGAGAAACAGGCTGTGAGTGCCCTGGCATGGGGCACTGGAATTAAACCCTGTTAACTGTATTTTTGTCACGAACAGACACCTCTTCTATTCTGGCTTAGAAGTAGGTAAATGCTAATTTTAACTATACTGGCTCCTGGGGATTACACTGAGAGAACTTAGCAAGAATTGACACATATAGTATGGGAATAGAAAAATCTGGTGTCATCATCTGTTAATTTTTTTTTTTTTTTTGAGACAGAGTCTCGCTGTCACCCAGGCTGGAGTGCAGTGGCGCTACCTTGGCTCACTGCAAGTTCCACCTCCCAGGTTCATGCCATTCTCCTGCCTCACCCTCCCGAGTAGCTGGGACTACATGCGCCCACCACCATGCCTGGCTAATTTTTTGTATTTTAGTAGAGACAGGGTTTCACCATGTTAGCCAGGATGGTCTCGATCTCCTGATCTCGTGATCCACCCACCTCGGCCTCCCAAAGTGCTGGGATTACAGGCGTGAGCCAACATGCCAGGCATCTTTTAAATTTAATTTAATTTTTAAATTAAAAAAAAATTACCAGGCATGGTGGCTCATGTCTGCAATCCCAGCACTAGCACTTTAGGAGGCTGAGGCAAGTGGATGGCTTGAGCCCAGGAGTTTCAGAACAGCCTGGACAACATGGCAAAATCCCATCACTACAAAAAATACAAAAATTATTCAGGTGTGGTGGCATGTGCTTGTGGTCCCAGCTACTCAGGAGGCTGAGGTGGGAGGATTGCTTGAGCCCAGCAGGTGGAGGCTGCAGGGAGCCAAGATCATGCCCCTGCATTCCAACCTAGGCAACAGAATGAGACCCTGTCTCAAAAAAAAAAAAAAAAAAGAAAGAAAGAAAGAAAGAAAGAAAGAAAAAGAAAAAAATTTGAGAGACAGTCTCACTCTGTCACCCAGGCTAGAGTGCAGTGGCATGAACATGGCTCATTGCAGCCTCAACCTACCATGTTCAAGCAATCCTCTTACCTCAGCCTCCTGGGTAGCTGGGACTAAAGGTATGCACCATCATGCCCAGCTAATTTTTAAATTTTGTGTAGAGATAGAGTCTCCTGATGTTAGCCAGGCTTGTCTCAAACTGCTGGGCAATCCTTCAGCCTCAACCTCCCAAAGCATTGGGATTCCAGCTGCACATAGCCTGTGTCATCATATTTAATCCCTATATAGACTCCCTTCCCTGAGTTCCTATTGTATTCTTACCTGTACCAAACAACTCAGCTCTTATTTTGTATATAATAGATTACTTATGAGGCAGGCAATACAGTGGAATGGTTAAAAACATGGTCTGTGTAATCCAAGAGAAACCTGAGTTCAAATTCTAGCTCTGTGATTTATTACCCGTCTAAATTCGGAGAATGCACTCAGCCTCTCTATAGTTCAATAACCCATATGCTAGACACTCTGGATTCCAAGAGGGAAAGATTGAAGAGGGATGTTCTATACTTACCAAACTTGTCAGTTTCACTCTCCTGGGATAGAATGGTCAGCAGTTTGGGAGAGCTGAAGGTTGTTGTGCTAATAGAAAGGAAACATCGGGAATGGGAACAAAACATTATCTCCCTAGCAAATTGTATGGGATTTCACCATGTTCAAAGCTCTTCCACCTAAATTGTCTACGGTAAGATTGCTGTGCAGTCTTCCATAGAGAGGACATAACACAGTGTCTGTTCATTCTAGTGGATGGGAATTTGGGTAGTTTCCAGCTAGGGGCTTTTATGACTACTGTTGCTATTAGCATAAATGTCTTATTATCCATACTTAATAAATATAGAAACCGAGGTTCAAAAATTATTGTCTGTATCAACATGAAGCTGACAATAAACCAACTACACCTTCAGTAAGTGAACAAAGTGATTTTCAATGACTTTTGTTAGTTTCTAATATAGGCAAATATTCTAAACTTTTAATTGACAAATACATAAAGAAAAAGGCACAAGTAGTAAGTATACACTGTGATGGATTTTGTATAAATCAAACATAAGCATGTAGTCGTCACCCAAATTAAGAAACTGAACACTCCCGGTGCCTCCAAAACCAGCCTCCACAGCCACTTCCTCACAGCCTCCCCAAAGAGTAACCATATCTTCACTTCTAACACTGAAATTAGTTCTGCCTGTTTTTGAACTATATATAAGTGGAATCATATTAAATCACACACTAGGCTCCTTTTTGCCCAACACTTTTGCTCAGTTTGGTATGATTTATCCATGCTGTGATCATTCTTATTGCTGTGCAGTCTTCCATAGAGAGGACATAGCACAGTGTCTGTTCATTCTAGTGGATGGGCATTTGGGTAGTTTCCAGCTGGGGGCTTTTATGACTACTGTTGCTATTAGCATAAATGTCTTTCTGTGAGCCAATATATGAATTTTTGTTCTGTAAAAATTCAGTAGTAGACTTGCTGAGTCTTCATATGTTCAGCCTGAACAGAGAGTGCCAAACATTTTCCAAAAGGTTTGTTCCAACTTGCATTCCTACCAGCAGCTAGCTCCTTTTGTTTCCCATCCTTGTCAATACTTGTTACTATCAGTCTTTTGCATTTTGGCCATTGTGGTGAAGCTGGGGCACATTTTATCTTCAGTACCAACTGTTGGCAGTCTTTTTTTTTTTTTTCTGCTACTTGAGTTTCATTTCCTTTCACACAGTGGCTAGATACTTTCGTTCCAGTTTCTTCTTTTTACTTAAAGTTGTCCTCTCTACAAGAAATTCTGGTGAGTTCTTTCTTGTCTTGTCTTTGTTTTTCTTTTTCCCCTAATGTTGCTTTCAGTCACCCTGATACATACTTCTTAACTACCTCTCAGAGCCACTCCTCCAGGTGACCTCTGTGACACTGATCAGGGCATTCAGCCACCTGGATCATGACCCCACTTGTACCCCCAGGGTCCCTGGGTTTGAATTTTCTCTCCTATCTCATCTAGTCTCATTCATATGCATCCTGGGACCAGTTCTAGTCCCATTTCTTTACCAGGCCCTAAAAACTGTCAGATAGGCCAGGCACAGTGGCTCGCGCCTGTAATCCCAGTACTTTGGGAGGCTGAGGTGGGTGGATCACGTGAGGTCGGGAGTTCGAGACCAGCCAGACCAACATGGAGAAACCCCGTCTCTACTAAAAATACAAAATTAGCTAGGCATGGTGGTGCATGCCTGTAATCCCAGCTTCTTGGGAGGCTGAGGCAGGAGAATCACTTGAACCCAGGAGGCAGAGGTTGCGGTGAGCCAAGGTCGTGCCATTGTACTCCAGCCTGGGCAACAAGAGCAAAACTCTGTCTCAAAAAAACAAAAACAAACAAACAAAAAAACTGTCAGTTAATAAAAACAGTTAGCATTTGTTGACAGTTTACATAATAATCTTACATTCCACACAAAAATTCTACATTTTACAGGTGGGGAAACTAAGGAACAGGAAGATTAAAGTTTCCAGAGTTCAAACTGCTACTGATTGACAGAGCCAGAATTCAAACCCAGCAAGTCTTAACCCTACAGTGCACACTCTTAGGACTTCGGTGACTTCAGCCCCTGCTGTCTGTGCCACTCAACTGCCAACTCTATTTAGATTCTTGTGTTTCTGGTCATCTTTATATTTCCATCTCCATCACCATGATTTTGAATCTTTGGGATCTCCTGTCTGATCTTGTAGGGCATTTAACAAATGGAAATATTGGTTGAAAAGAAAAGTAAAAACTTAAAAATTCTATGTGAGAAATAATACCACAAGGTGAAAACATGGATAAATAAGAATAAATAAATCAGAAGAATAAAATATATGACAAAGATTTAATATCCTTACCACCCTTTTACAAATCTATAATAAAGAAGGCATGCAACCTATCATTAAAAATGAGTAATATAAAAATGAGTAACATAAGAGTTGATCCTTTCATAGTTCATATGCGTGCTGATTGGGGGTTCATGCTCTGGTGTGAGATGTGCTTCCCTCAAGCCTTGTTAAGACATGAGCACATTACCATCTGATATGAACATAATAATAAAAATAAGTAATGTAAGAGTAAAGTAAGCAATTCACATTAGTGGAAATGGCTAAGTAATTTATAAAAAGGTTTACTTCACGGTAATAAAATGAATGAAAATCTGATTTTTTACTTTATACTTTCCTATATTGTTCATGTATTTATTCATTTTTCAAGAGTATGTATTAGTTTTATCCTTTTAAAATTTAATTTGATTAATTAATTACTTAATTTTTCTAGAGATGGAGTCTTACTGTGTCACCAAGGCTGGAGTGCAGAGGCACAATCATGGCTCACTGCAGCCTCAAACTCCTGAGCTCAGGCAATCCTCCCACCTCAGCCACCAGAGTAGCTGGAACTACAGGCACATGCCCACTACATCCAGCTAATTTTTTATTTTTTGCTGAGATTGGGGTCTTGCTATGTTGCCCAGGCTGGTCTCAAACTCCTGGCTTCAAGCAATACCCCCATCCTGGCTTCCCAAGGTGCTAGGATTGCAGGCATGAACCACTGCTCCTGGCCTTATCATTTTCTATTAGTTATTTCTATTTGGGGAAAACAAAAGAATGTATATCACACATTCTAAGAATCTGAAACTCTCTGGTATCTAATGGCAGGGGTTAAACAGTTAGGGGGCAAAGAGCTGCATTTCTAAGAAACCATTTATCACTCACTCAATCTTTTTTTTACTTACTCAATTTTCTGCCCCCATGTTTCTGGGCAAATTAATCACATCTGGACCTTGTCATCAGGACCTGGCATATCTTGCCTCTCTCCCTTTCCTTTTTGTCCTGAGGATACAGTAGAGCCCTATAAACCAGACTCCTGGGACTTACCTGCAGTACTACACTTTCCACCGGATCCCAGCCAGTGGGATCATTTGTGGCCAGTTCAGATGCCACAGCCCCTACGATGGCCTATTAAAAATCTGCATTGTCTGTTGATGTGACATACCTCCTGGCAGAAAACCCAGCCATCACCTCAGACCCCAGCCCAGCTCCTCTTTCATTCCTCTCTCATCTTCACTTTCAACCATGAACTTACCTGTCCTTCATACAAGAGTCCTAATAATATAAAATAGTGTCTATAATTTATTGAGTGTTATTATAACTTCATGCTAAGAATCAACACATATCTTCTCATTTTAATCCTCCCAACAATGCTTTTAGTTGCATATAATCACTATTTTACAGACATAAAAAATGAGGATCGCACAGGAACAGCCGAGCCAGGATGTTAACATTTGTCTGTCTGGCCTTCTTTTGACCAGGGGTCTTTCTTTCCTCAGTTTTTCTTTCACCCTGACTTTGTTCTCTGTTAGGTCTGGATTCCTAGCACCATCAGGTGACCTGCTCTCTCTCCCCATATAATCACTTGGATTTCTTCTGATAGTGCCCAGGCAAGCCCTTAACAGTTCCCCTTTGTTGTCATCTGCACGGACAACCTGTATGATCAGACATGCCCATCAGTTTCTTCCTGAATCTTTACTCTCAATACCTGTCAATCCAGTGCAGCCCAACTTAGAAGCTCCTCTGCCTGTCTCCAGTAACCTGCAGCATCAGATGATTCCAGTTTGAATGGGAAAATGCTTTGTTTCTCTTGACTAAAAAACTGGGACTAGCAGGGCGTATTTGTGTTTTCAAAGAAGAATGTATCAGTCCAAGAAAGTTTCTAATGCAAGTAAATTTTCTAATTAGCAACGGTCCCCAATCTTTTTGGCACTAGGGACCAGTTTCCTAGAAGAGAATTTTTCCACAGACAGGTTGGGGGTGAGGATGGGGTTACGGTTTTGCAATGAAACATTTCCACCTCTGATCATCAGGTACTAGTTACATTCTCATAAGGAACACACAACCTAGATCCCTTGCATGAGCAGTTCACAATAGGATTCACGCTCCTGTGGGAATCTAATGCCACTGCTGATCTGATGGGAGGCAGAGCTCAGGCGGTAATGCTCACTCGCTTGCTGCTCACCTCCTGCTGTGCGGCCCGGTTCCTAACAGGCCACAGACCAGTAACAGTCCACTGCCCAGGGTCCTAGGGACCCCTCCTCTAATAGGAAGAAATTCAGAAAAGGGGATGGGAGGTGGCATTTTACAGAAAAGGAAGCTGAGTCTCAGAAAGTGTTTGGCTTGGCCAAAAATAAGCAGCAAAATGTGAAAATGAAATTTCACTCTCTAATCATTGCTTCCAAGCCTTGTCCTCTTTCTGTCCCCACCCGGCACCCTTCGTCAGCTGGCAATAAAAATCTCCCTCCTAGGTTTTCATGCTTATAGGAGAAGTCATTTGCTCAGAGAATCCCTGAGATGCATGGAGACAGGACTAGCCTTCTCCCATTCTCCACTTTACTCCATCTGGCCTTGCAGTGAGCCCTCTCTATGAGTAAAATTGTTGACGAGACCATTCACTCAATTATAGCATTTTATGTGATATTATTTCATGAAATAAAATGTTCAGCTCTTGATTACCAGTCTGCCAGTTTTCCACCAAGGATGTGATGTGTTCTCAATGTACATTTAAGTTCTGTGAAGATTTTCCATTCATACATTCATCCAATAAATGTCAAGACATAAAGAATGCCAAGTCCCAGGAAGAGAAAGAAGAGTCCCATAGAATAAGGGGTTTAATTTCATGAATGATTTGCATCAAATTCACTGGCCTCTCCTCGACTTCCAAACTCATTATCTTTCTAACCCAAGGCTCAAGGTAAGCCTGCATTCTTGTGACTCTTTCTGACAGTCGATCGTAACAAATCATGCTACCTCGGCTAACTGTCTTCACTTGATGTTCTACCCAGAAAAGCACAGTTGCTTTTCCTTCTGACCACACCAGCCCTAGCCACAGCCTGCATTGTCCAAGGGCATAGAGCCAAATTGCTGCTGTCACTGCTGCCACCTTTTGCTCCCTGACACCATCTAACAGAGCTTTGTGTCCCTGCTATACTCCATGTCTTCCATCTCTAGGCTCCTCTTTTGCCACTGAGGAGCCCAGTAGGTGCCCACATTAGACACACTTCCTCACTGGCCAGACATCAGGTGGGCAGAACCACAAACTCACTTAAGCTGCTGTCTTGAGATGCAGCTTTCTCAGGGACAGCTGGAGAGACAAAGTACACAGTCTCTAAGTGCAGCGGTCATGTCTCGTTCATCTTTACATCTTAGCACCTAGAATAGTCTTTAGCACTGGGTAGGAGCTCTGCAAATATCTGTGGAAACAAGGAAGAGAAGGAAACCAGAATACTGAGGTGATTTGCCTAAGACACCTAGTTTAGCAGAGAACTAGATACGAATCCTGACTCCCAAAGTCCTGTATCCATGCTCATTCCACTCTATCACTCTAGGTTTACATTGGCCTCCTGAAAGAAGGAAAAATGAGATAAATAACAAGGGAAGGGAGAGAGGATACAGAAGAGAACACCCAGTAAGGAAAATTTGGGGTTGTATTTGCAGGTGGCATAGCCACAAGGCCAGAGCTGATGTTTTCCTGGGCCCGAGGTGGTCTACTCCAAGGCAGATACATTGTAGTTATGGATAAATGGTGCTATTGATCAAATTCTCACATCTGGAAAAGGTCTAGCAAAATTGTTAATTCCAGGCATAGTGAAAGTAGCTCAAAAATATGTATTTTCAAAATGTAAATATGGACAATTACCATTATCCCACCTCCAATCTCCAAGCTTTTCTTTATTTCATTAATCATTTTAAAAATAAATATAATCTTTTCCTACCTAACCCAGCAAGATAAATGTGTCCTAAGAATTTGCTATTATTATTGCTGTTACTTAAAACATCTTTAGTGAACCAAGCATAGCAGGTATTAATTAATCTGATTTAATTAGAATGAGTCAAATTATATTCAGAAACCCCAGTGAAAATTTTAATAAGAAATTTCTTTTCAGAATATGACTTTGATGCAATTTTATTTTTTTCATGAGGTATGGACTGAGGAAGAGGAAGGAAGAGAAAGTAGGTAAAAGGAAATTTTTTTTTGCATTGCCATACTGTTAACCAAGACTAAAGACCAGAAGCAGAGAAATGGAATAATTAAAAAGTGATGGCAATGTAATATTTAGGCATGCTGTCACACAGAGTCCAACAAAATGGTTTTAGAAATTATCTTTAATTCTTTTACTTACTGGGGAAAAATATAATCCAGAAAACTATAAAGAGATAAATATTTCCTATTATCCTATTGTTTGAAAATAACTCCAGTTAGTATTTTAGTATATAGCCTATTCTACTGTTGCAAAATAGGTGCATTTCTAAGAAATCTCAACTTATCAAAAGAATGTAAAGAAACAGGTAACACTGGTTGAAATTGGAGAAGGATGGCTGGGGAATAGGGATGGAACAAAAATTTCTCATTTAGAAATACTAGCATGTGCCTTTTAGATTTTGTCCTTTAAAAGTGTATCTCCTATTAAAATTAAGCCAAATTGCAATTTAAAACTAACTTTTTAAAAAAAAAAATGTTTTAATGGGAACAGAAATGTTAAAACTTACAGTAGAACAGAATTTTAAAAATAGTAATTTTAACAATAAATTTGTTTTCATAACCATAAATGTATTTGGTTATTGCTAGCTTTAATTTTAAAAAGGTAGATCAAAACCTACAAAAGGAAACACAAACTTCCTTACACTTTCCGCCACGTATTCAGCACCGTCTAATGCCTCATCACTGTTGCCATACAGGTCTGCCTGCAGTACAGTCCATTACAGCCAGGGGAAGCAGCAGCTTTTTATAATTTCCCAGTTCCCAGTCAGTTCTGGTTATTACTAACAGTGATTCATTAAATTATGTTCAATAAGCAGCTAATTGTGCTATGTCCAATTTTTGTTAGGGACACTTTAACTGTAGGAGAAATTAATGCCTGTATAATTTTCCAAATGCTTTCCCCAGGCGTGTATACATATACTTTATATAGAAGTTATCTTTTTAAATTTGTTTTTACCAAAAAAAGAATCATAATAAACATACTACTTTAGAAGGTTTTTTTCACCCAACAAAGCATTTTGAAATTCTTCCATGAGAACAAATGTAGATGTAATTCTCATTTTAACTTACCAAATTTCACCTTATCTACAATTAAAGTTTAATCCCTTATGAATGAGATTTATCTTTCAAAAAAGAAATGAATTTGCTTTTCTCCTTTCATACTGCCAGTATTTTCAGTATCTTTATGATGTTACTATACGAACATAAAAAATCAGTGTGATTCCATTACCATTTAAAGCTAGACACTAAGACCAATGGAGGCTGATATTCCTGTAGGCCATAGCAACCCTGGGAAATCTTGCCTTTGCTGAAGCTATACCAAATCCAGAAGTAATTGAAGTCCCCCTAAGGTTTCAGGTCCCCCCAAAGAAGGCAGGAGTTGTGCATTACTCAGCATTCTCAGATCTATTCTAAAGCAGATTTTCTTAGATTTTGATTCAATTCCATGCAATTCAAGCATTTTTATTTAATAAGTACAAGGCATTGTGCTCAAGGAGAAGGATACAAGCTAAACTGGATCATTCTAATTTTCCTGAACACTTACAACCTCGTAGGAAGACATACATACATAAGTAAGTATGATACAAGGAAAATTTGTAAGACAAAGTAAATAAAAGTATTATAAGAAACACAGAAGAGGGATAGATTACTTTAGGCTGAGTGAGGTGGCTTTTGAGTTCCTACTAGAAGCGTGGGTAGAATTGTGACTAGAAGAGAGAGGAAGGTCTGGATGGAGCAACAAGAGTCTGGGCTATTAACACAGGTTTGAGTCAGGCTGACCGGAGCTGTAAAGCCCTTCTCGTTCTCACTGTTTGTTCTTTTCAGTTCTGTCTTCCTGAGGCTGCTGTTTCTGGGCATGGCCAGGGGATCTTCAGACTTTACAAACCAGTTGTGCAGAGCCAGGCATTTCAATAAGGAACAAAATGCTGAGTAACAACATGAAGTCAGAGTGTTGCTTGCCAAGAGCTGGGAGGCCTGGGTGGTTTCCCAATCTTAAAGAAGCAGAAGGATATTAAAGTGAGCCTCCCAAAGGAAAACGTGGATCTACTTACCAACGCAGAAAATGATACACACGGATTCGATTTAGGTAAGTGCACCCCCTGTGATGACTATTGGTCACTTCCAGATCACATGGACTAACTGTAGGTCTCAACTATTTTGACTTTTTTTTCCAGAACAGACTAATACATAACTAACGGCTTACCTTTGTGAAAAATATTTTATGCACTGTAGAACAGATAATTTTCAGTCCTGGGCCAAAGGGGGAAACTTTGGAGAGAATTAAACAGGAAATGACTCTGCTACAAAGAATTCAGGAGCATGAGTGAAGTGAATAAACAATCCAGGCACAATTGATGAATTCTAGATGTCCTGGGAATAACAGGGCTTGTTGCCAGCTCAGATGGGTGAAATCCTACTCTGATGAAGGGCTCCAGGGATGCAAGGAGACCACTCCTACATCCATCACATCAGTGTCACAGGTTTATCACCTGCTCAGCGATTATTCAACATCCTAAGGCCTTTTGCACCATTACACATGTTTGACCACTTAGTCCCGGAATGAGGTACCAAATACTAGGGAGATCTCATAAAGCCTGCAACTAAAATAAGCAGAGGAATCAGAAGCTGGACAGAGTGACCCAAGGAGGACTGGGGATAACTCAGGAGTTCCTTTTTTTTTTTCTTTTTGAGACGGAGTCTCGCTCTGTCGCCCAGGCTGGAGTGCAGTGGCGCGATCTCGGCTCACTGCAGCCTCCGCCTATTGGGTTCAAGCAGTTCTCCCGCCTCAGCCTCCCAAGTAGCTGGGACTACAGGCACCCACCACTACGCCTGGCTAATTTTTGTATTTTTAGTAGAGACGGGGTTTCACCATATTGGCCAGGCTGGTCTCAAACTCCTGACCTCATGATCCGCCCGCCTCAGCCTCCCAAGGAGTTCCTTATTTTAATATTTGCTGAAAATTCTCCACCATAATTTAAACATGTAATTATAAGAAAAATATCTGCTTCTGACTGAATATTTAGAAAACACAGAACTATATAACATAGAAAAAAACCCAAGTCGACCACTGACAAATAATTATTAGGAATACTTCTTTTCATTCTGTGTTCTCTGCACATATGAAAGTAAAAAATTGGAATCATATTGTATATACAGTTTTATATTAATTTTTTTACATAGTCACTTTAATAACAATACATATGCTATGTTATCACTATAGAATGTAAATTCAGGTTAGACAAGAAAATTTCACAAGTGTAATAAAGCATTCTAATTAGCTGGGCGTGGTGATGTGCACCTGTAGTCCCAGCTACTCTGGAGGCTGATGTGGTAAGATTGCTTGAGTCTGGGAAGTTAAGGCTTCAGCAAGCCGTGATCATGCCACTGCACTCTAGAGCCTGGGTGACAGAGCAAGACCCCATCTAAAAATATATATATATAAATTAAACATTTTGCCTTTTATCAAAGTTTGTGTATAGTATCTGGCCAAACCAGCTTGCTCATTAGTCACTTTCATTATAGGTAATTTGTTTAGTTTCTTGTTTATGATTCTTCTGGAGAAAATTTGAAAAGTGTTCTTCACTTACCTTAGCATGAGTGCTTAAAATAGGATGACATTCAAAAATTATTCTAATATAACAGCAGCTAAAATATAATTCTGCACTTATAAAAGAGCTAAACTGGAGTTCATAATTAAGTTATTCTCATGTTTACAATTATGATTCTGAAATAAATACTATTACTATGAAGCTTTATTGTAAGCTTTCTTGATTCGGTTTAGACACACATACATACACTTAAGAGTTGTGAGAGGCGTTACAAGTTGTTAATGTATTCCATGCACGTTTCAGAAAAGTTCTAATAGAGACAGCCAGTTCACAAGACAGGAAGAAGAAAAGTTAGATTAACCAGGGCAGATAAGACTCCTATATAACATACAAAGCATGTGAAATTCTTCAGCAAACTGGGAATACTTCAGGGATCGCCAGCTATCTTCTTTAGAACTAATTTCTTCTTTCTTTTCTTTTCTTTTCCTTTCTTTTATTTTCTCTTCCTTTTCTCTTTCTTTTCTTTTTTCTTCTTTCTTTCTCCCTTCCTTCCTCCCTCCCTCCCTCTCTCTCTCTTTCTTCTTTCTTTCTTTCTTTCTTTCTTTCTTTCTTTCTTTCTTTTTCTTTCTTTCTTTCTCTCTTCCCTTCTTTCATCTTTCTTTTCTGTCTCCCTCTATCACCCAGGCTGGAGTACAGTAACTGCAACCTCCGCCTCCCAGGTTCCGGTGATTCTCATGGCTCAGTCTCCCAAGGAGCTGGGATTACAGGCATGTGTCACCACCTCCAGCTAATTGTGTGTGTGTGTGTGTGTGTGTGTGTGTGTATGTATTTTTAGTAGAGACAGGGTTTTGCTATGTTGGCCAGGCTGGTCTCAAACTCCTGGCCTCTAGTGATCCACCCGCCTTGGCCTCTCAAAGTGCTGGGATTACAGGAATGAGCCACCACACCCGGTCCTAATTTAATCTTTACAGTCTAAGAAGGTGGTTTTAAAGTTTTAACATCATCAAGTGGAATTAGGTGACATGTTTCCTTTGTGTTAACTTGACTTCCCTGAATGACCTAGTTAGTGAACTAGTCACTAGTAATTTGGTCACCAGGCAAATCAAGCATGCAAGAAAGGAAGCCAGTATTCAAAATACCGTGTTATCGTCTGAACCCACTCAAGTAATTTATTTCCAACATAAACATGTAACCTCAATAATGAGATGTCTAACTAAAGTAAGGTCCTCTCACAAGATCAAGACAGCATCCTCCTTCCAAGGCTTAGGCTTTGCCCAGAATTCCTAATACACAGAACAGCCCATACCAACAGTCATTGCTTCTACAACACATGTGGATCAGGAGAAGGGACATTTTAGCATTTCCTCTGCTCTTCCATTTGTATAATCCTTATGGAACAATTGCTGGAAAGCCTGCCATTCCAGTGAGAACAAATGGTGGCTCTTCAACTTTTCGAACAAGTTTGGATCCCTGATCTTTATCATAGGAAGAAAGGGAAACATCTGTGTCTGTTGACATAGTGATTGAAGAATCTTCCTAGAGTGAGAAAATCTCTCACAATCCAACTGACCTCTATATTAATTTTTTATCTAACATATTATAGTCATTTGCCATGTTATTAAGCATTGTTGTAAACATTGCTTTTAATGCCTATATAATATTTTATCTTACAGGTGTATGACAATTTATTTAAAAGTTTCCCTTCTTGGGATGCTTAGAGTGTTTCCACATTTTTAAATTATAAATAACACTTATGGACATCTGTACATATAAATCTTTTACCACAAATAAAATTGTTTCCCTAGGATTCACGTAAAAAAACATGGAGCAAGGTTTGAAGCTGTTGAACTCTATGGTTCCTTCTTCTTCTTTCCAGGCACGCTACATTCAAATGACTTGGAAGAGCAGTTTCTCTGAGCCAGGATACTAAAGTCCGTGTTTAGGAAAGAGCCACGTTGTATGTTTACCCTACCACAAAGATACAGGTGAGAAAAACTGAGACCTGGGATGGTGGACCAAAGAGAGACACTGACAGAATGAGCCCTAGACTTCCAGAGTCTGGGAAACTTAGGCCAGATAAAGACTAGTAGTCTGGCAGTTATTACTGGGAATCACTCTTACTCTACAGCTAGGCGTGTGCCATTCCTCTTGTCCCTTAACTAGAAACTCCCTATGCATAACCTGGCTTCTCATTCCACCGGGAAAATTGAAGCATGCAGTAGAGACCTTCCACAAGCTCCCTCCACCACATCTTACCCACTTGCCTGTCTCTATGCACATAAATATCTGTCTTCTTTCAATACCATGTGTAGGTTGACAACACTCACATTTTTATATCTCCAGCCCAGATTTCTCCCCTGTGTCTTGACTTGATATCTAATTTCCTACATGACATCTCTCTTTGGATGACTAATAATCATCTCAAATGTGTATGTCCAATACCAGACTGCTGATCTGCCTCCAAACCTGTTTTTCCTGTAGTCTTCTGCACATAAGTTGAAGGCAACGCCATCCTTTTACTTTCTCATGCCAAAAAACTTGGAGTCCTTTTTGATTTCTCTCTGTCTCTCACACCCCACATCCCATCCATCAGCAAATATTTGCATCATGTCTCACTGGATACTGCAACCATCTCCTTGCTGATCTCACTGCTTTTCAGCCTATTTCACAACCCAGCGGTTGAAATAGTTCTTTTAAAACATAGGTCAGATCATGTCATTTCTCAAACCTACCAAATACTTCCATTTCACTCAGAGTAAAATACAAAGTCCTTATAATGGCCATACACAATCTGCCCCCTCCCCATCTCCTTACCCATCTCACTTCATGTCCTGCTATTTTCTCCTTTGTTTGTCTCTGCTGCAGCCACACTGGCCTTCTTACTGTTCTATAAATATGCCAGGCACTTTCCTGCCTCAGGGTCTATGTACTTCCCATGCTTTCTGCTCTTCCAGATTTCTGCAGAGCTCATTTCCTACCTCCTTTATGTCTTTACTTGTTCATCTTCTCATGCGACTTTCCTACCATGTTTAATTGCAAACTCCTGCCCCCAACACTCCATGTCTCTCTTTCTACCTTATTTTTCTCCATCATGCTTATCACTCACCAACAGACCTCACTTATTTGGTTTATTGTCTGTCTGTCCCTACTGACAGACAGTTCTTTTATCTATTTTGCTCATTGCTGTATACTTAGCACCTAGATAGTGCCTGGCACATATTTGGTGCTTCAAATACACTTGCTGAATAAAGTATGGGCATGCTATGAAAAGGCATAGATAGGTAAGGACTTTTGGGTCCAGATTGTGAGAAAGTCATTGGCACCAAGATGTTTTCACTCAATTTTCTGAGTCCTATTACAGAATCCTGGCCAAAAGTATAATACACCAAAGAACCAGAATTATCATAGGTGAAGTAAACCAGGCCAATTGTTTTCTAGATCCTCTTAGGTATTTTTGTGAATTATACATGTTATGGGAAATTTTAAACTTGTCTATACTAAAGCAAATTAGAATGCTTTGATAAAGCTTATTTTGGATTTCTCAGTGCTTCTCCTTGGTCACAGAATATGGCAAGGGGTTCTAGAAATAGATTTAGTGGGGGAAGGAAAGAAACTAACATGGAATTGAGTGACTTCTAAATTTCTAGACCCCTTACATCTCATTTAAACTTTTGACAACTTTTGAGTCAAGAAACATTATTCCAGTTATGAATATATACAAATTGAGGTTCGGGCCTGGTGAAATGGCTCATGCTGGTAATCTCAGCATTTTGGGAGGCCAAGGCAAGAGGACGGCTTGAGCCCAGGATTTTGAGACCAGCACAGGCAACACAGCAAGACTCTCTCTCTACAAAAAATTAAAAATTTATCTGGGCATGGTGACACATACCTGTAATCTCAGCTACTCAAGACACTGATCTGGGAGGATCACTTGAGCCTAAGAAGTCAAGGCTGCAGTGAGTCATGATCGTGCCACAGCACTCCAGCCTGGGTGACAGAGCAAGACCTTGTCTCAAAAAACAAAAAAAATCAAACTGAGGTTCAGAGAGAATTATTAATTTCTCCAATTTTGCACAGCCAGCAAATGGCAGGCTTAGAATTCCATCCACTAGCTAACTGAGTAGTATAGGACCTAGACCAAGCTTGTCCAACCCACGGCCCACAGACTGCATGCGGTCCAGGACATCTTTGAATATGGCCTAGAACAAATCTGTAAACTTTCTTAAACATTATGAGATTTTTTTGCGATTTTTTTTAAGCTCATCAGCTATCATTGGTGTTAGTGTATTTTATGTGTGGCCCAAGACAATTTTTCTTCCAATGTGGCCCAGGGAAGCCTTGAACACCCTGACCTAGACTTTATAGCTAATAGCTTGACAAATTAGGTGACTTAGGAGAAATCATTTAATATTTGTCTCAGTTGTCTGCCAAAAAAAAAAAAAATGTAAATTCACTTCAGACACACATCTTAGAATAACCCAGGGTGATAATTTCAGATTTTTCTGGCTCTTGTTTATTTCTTAGCTCCTTCAGAAGAAAGAAAATGTTCTAAATGTTAGGATCCACTGGGGCTGTTATGTTTCCTAGTTCAAATCTTTAAACTGTTGTTAAACCACAACAATTACCACAAGCACAGAGCCTCCTGGAACATTTTCCCAAGTAAAACAAATACACTAGCTGTGTGAGGGTGTCAGGCAAAGCTAGAAATGGGACTCCTTGCTGGCTATCCATGTGAAGGGCTTTGTTTAAGGAAATGCTATGTTGCCAGCACAGTCACTTGTCAAAGACAATAGCTGTTGGCAAAGCATTAATATGTGAGGATTGGGAGAGCTGCCAGTGGAAGCAAACTGTTTTGTGGTGTGTACAATGTTGTGCTGGGACATCAGCTGAAGTTCACCATTGATGACCATCTGAAAACTGCCTTCCACTCACAGTACACTCAAATGGACAACTCAGCAAATTGAAGAATGAATTTCTAGGGAGAGGCAACATGGTATAATTAATGAAAAAAGAACTAGAATAGAAGTGAAAACCCCTCATTTTAATTCCAATGTTGTGACTCTGATACCTCCTTTAATTTCCCTGCATCATTTTCCTTATTCACTCACTTACCCAGGCACTCATCCAGGCATCCAGCAAGTACGTATTGAATGCCAACTTGTATTCAAGGCACTGGGTCAAATGATGTGATCATTTCATGATTCTGCTTTATGTATGTTAGAGATAATAGTCCCATCTGCCTCAAATTGATGTAATGAGGATGAAAACCCAGTTTCCACTTTGGTAGAAATGGAAATATGTTTGTCTTGCCTACTTCATGGATCTATTATGAGAATCATAAGAGATAATTATGTGGGTATACTTAATGAACTTAAAGTGTTAGATAGATATGCGAAAAATAAGTAAATAAATACTTTGACCAGAACAAAACTTACATCATTGCTGAATATTACTTGGGGAGAGAGGCAGAGAGAGAGAGAGGCAGAGAGAGACAGAGAGAGAGACAGACAGAGACAGAGAAAGAAAATGCAAATGAGATCCAGTGCCATTTACCTATTCTTTTCTTTTTTCAGTGAAAGCAAGACTTACAAAGATAAAAATAGAAGTTAGTTTCAATAATTATTTTTATAATTTTTTCAGTGAAAATCCACAGACAAGAACCAAACTCATGGTTCTCAAACTATACTCTTATACTGATTATCAGTAGTTTTAGGTGTTTGGGTTCTGAAATTCAATGCTAGGACTGGGAGTAGAGGATTTTATTGCTAATATATCAGGATTAGGTTTTGCTGCACATTAAAAAAAAAAAAAAAAAAAAAGCAAACTACCAAAGCCTAAAGCAAGCTGGAATTTGGGGGTTTCTTTCCTCAGATAAAAGGAGTTGGAAGAGAAACTATCTAGCTATGGCCACTCCATAATATCACCTGGGACCCCCAGGCTCTTTTCTCTATTATCTTAACACACGGCTTTTATTATTAAGGTCATCTCTGGGCTGCTGAAGCTCCAGTTATCACACCTGCATTGCAAGCCAAAATAAGAAGGAGATGCAGACAGTATCACCCCCAGCTGAGTAAAATTCTGTTAAGTAGCCCTTCTAGACGTTTTATCTAGGAATTATGCTTTCATATCTCTGACAGAGATTAGTCACGTGGCCACAGTTAGCCACAGGGGAGACTGGGAAATGCAGTTTTTGTCTTGAGAGAGATTCTGCTGGGATAAGAATCAAGGTTAGGCAACTAGCTATCTTTTCCACACAAAATATTACGGAAAAAAGATGTTAATGGATAGAACGTTCTCAGTTACACATTTTTCTCCATACCTTTTACATATTCCTTTGGTTTAAAGAATATTATCATTCTCCTATAATAGTATACAATAGTATATGATTCAAAACAAAATTATATACTGGATTTTTTTTTAACAATCTAAGTATTTATATTTCATTTTATCCTACAAAGAGCAACATGATTTTCAGTTGTTTTATCATATGAATATATTCGAGCCCCATTAATCCAAATCAAATAAAATTATGGAAGTCTAGAAATCCATTCTGTATGGAAGCAAGCTAACAGCGTTCCATCTTCTAACAGCCTTAGCCCAGGAGCATTTACCAGTAAGCAGCATATTGATTTGAGCGTCAGCATAAAATAAGGCATCCCTGAATTTTTACCAACAAAGAAAAGTGTCCTTGCACTGTGGTCACAGCATGTGTATCTTTCTACATCTGCCCTCAAATTCCCAACAACATGATTGTGCTCTGAGTGGAAGCCTCTTGGTGTTCTGTGTTGCCTTCATCCATATAAGTATATGTAGGTCTTTCTGTTCATTTAGAGTTTGCCTTTTGTGTGTGTGACCGGGTCTTACTCTGTCATCCAGGCTAGATAGAGTGCACCAGTGTGATTGTAGCTCACTGCAGACTTGACTTCGTGGGCTAAAGAGATCTTCCTGCCTCAGCCTCAGCCCCTGACCCCTGACCCCCAGGAATTACTGGTGCATACCACTATGCCCAGCTAATTTTTTATTTTTTATTTTTTAGAGATGGGGTCTGATTATGTTTCCCAGGCTGGTCTCAAACTCCTGGGCTCAAGTGATCCTTCCACCCCACTGTCCCAAGTGTTAGAGCACATCATGGGTGTCAGCTACTGCACCCAGAGAGAATCTGCCTTAAGATTTTAAAGAATTCTGAGCAATAGTGTCTGAGGGGATCATTCCCTAACCTAACGAGGATTACAAACCAGCTGGGTTATGAAAGAGCAGCAGCCATCCAAAACTGTACTGACTGGGGAAGTGAACTCTGCATGCCACAAAGCAGGAATGGCAGCCAAATGAGAAACATATGCTCTGGATTCTGATGCAAAGTTTTTATTTCTTTAAAAACAACTGCATTAAAGTGACATAAACTTAAATTTAATCCAATTTGGACCTTACTGGAAAACAGTATGAATTTTGGGTGAAATATTTTGGAGAAATTTGAAATATCTACTATGTTATGTGACCTTAGACAAAGAACTTAACCACACCAAGTTATTGTTATTATATGAATAATAACAATAATGTCAAATAGCAATAATAATGCCAAAAGAACTGACAGTCTTTTTGAAGATTACTGTGTCAAGAGTGTAAGTTACGTTAGAAAGATACACATGCTGGCTGAGCGCGGTGGCTCACGCCTGTTATCCCGGCACTCTGGAAGGCTGAGGTGGATGGATCACCTGGGGCCAGGAGTTCAAGACCAGCCTGGGCAACATAGTGAAACCCTGTCTCTACTAAAAATACAAAAATTAGCTGGGCATGGTGGTGGGCGCCTGTAATCCCAACTACTTGGGAGGCTGAGTCACGAGAATTGCTGGAACCCAGGAGGCGGAGGTTGCAGTGAGCCAAGATCGTGCCACTGCACTCCAGCCTGGGTGACAGAGAAAGATTCCAAAAGAAAAGAAAAGAAAAGAAAGACAGGAAGGAAGGAAGGAAGGAACGGAGGGAGGGAGGGAGGGAGGGAAAGATACACGTGCTGTGACCACAGTACAAGGACATTTTTCTTGGTCGGGAAAAATTCAGGGGTGCCTTATTTTATGCTGATGTTCAAATCAATATTCTAAGTTATAATAAGACTGTTACATTAGACTCTTGACACAGTAATCTTCAAAAAGTAATGCTATATTATTAAATAAGTGTACATAAAATAACTTACTGGTCATTCTCTACTTAGTCCAAGGATTTTGTCACTAACCTGCTAAAATTCTTTTAGCAAGACTTTTAATTAGAGGTCAAAAATTTACTCACTCTAATGAGGGACTTGAATTTTACAATCTATAATAACCGACTTGACGTTGGGCCTTATTATCTCGGATTCTTTCATCTTCCTTGGGTTGTTCCTTAATTCTGGGCATTTTGCTGCCCATTATCTCTCTCTTTAAAGGTTGGCAAAGGCACATAGCAACAATTCTGGTAAACAGAGCAAATGGAAATGGAAATGAGCCAGAGGTGTGCTCAGTAGAATGTCATGTCATGTATTGATCAAATGGCACAGAGAACCCAGGCTCTGGAGTCAAGACTGGGAAGCTATTGTCATAAACTATTCTACATTGGCCCGTAACTTGAGCCTTAACAAATCATACAACCTCAGAGACTTCATCTATAAATTGAAAGTGTTAATATCATATACCTTTTAAGATTTTTTGGCCAGATGCAGTGGCTCATGCCTGTAATTCCAGCACTTCGGGAGGATCACTTGAGCTCAGGAGTTAGAGACCAGTCTGGGCAACATAGTGGGACCCTGTTTCTACTAAAAATAAAGAAAAAAAACTAGGCAGGTGTGGTGGGGCATGCATGTAGTCCGAGCTACTCAGGAGGCTGAAGCAGGAGGATCTCTTGGGCCTGGAAAATCGAGGCTGCAGTGAGCCATGATCAGGTTACTGCACTCCAGCCTGGGTGACAAAGGGAGACCCTGTCTCAAAAAAACAAGCAAAAAAATATTTGTCAGGATTAAATGATGTTACCTATAAAGTATTGTGGGCATTGTGTTAATTGTTACCTATTACTATTAACCAACACCATTATGAGATATCTCTATATGTTAGCAACAGAAATAAATTTATCCATTTATTTCAAACAGTATTTGATTCAATGCAATTCTAGTACAATAGAATACTCCTAGAATGATAATAATATGACTAAGTTTGTTTTTAGGTCATTTCAATAAGAAAATTTAGACCTCGTTATCTATTTGTCAATGCTTATTTAATCCATAGTTCATTCTGAGTCCCTCGCCACTTTTACATTGTCCTTTTCGAGTGTCTTTCACAGCCCTGTGGCTTTAATGCGTTGCTGTCTTCCCAATTCACAGTTCAGTTTCATCAGCACTCCTGTTTCCTGTTTTGTCACTGTCTAGGCTGCCTGTTTTGCACCTCGAACTCCTTCCTCTTCCTCTTCAAAGGATATCGTCAACATTTCCAGTAGGGATGGGCAATGAATGCCACAAGCGTTTCTTGCTGCAGCTCTTCCTTTTCTTTCTTTTTCTTTTTTTAACCTCCTTTGAACCTTCATAAGCTTCCTGTAATGACTGTGTCTCTGTTTCAACTATTTCAGTATTTCTGTGGCTTTTGATTTTGATCTGGATTCACGTCTTCCAGCCAAAACCATCTCAAACAAGTAGTTTGAGGTTTTTGCTGGAAGGTAATTTGAATTTGTTTACACGGCCACCAACTCCCAATTTTAGATGTCCTGAGATTTCTGGAGTAGAGGATTGGCCTTACCAGATTACCTTTCTCTTATTAGCACTATTATTAGCAAAGATGGGCTCTTTCGTTTGTGAGCTAATCATACTTCTTATAATTCTAAATAACTACTTCTAAATCAGGAGAATTAGAAAAGTCTTTCATTTCAGCAGGGTTGAAAAAAGGTTAATTAAAGTCATCCACAGACATAGATATAGCAACATGATTTGATATATATACATCAATAAGAATAGTCATGCACACAAATACACAGAAACACACAATTATTCCTTTACAATCTTCTGGCATCTTTTCTGCAAGGAAGCCACAAACACAAACTGGATATGAACAAAATAACTCAGCAGATGACCAATGACCTCTTCCTCCTTCTCATCCTCCTCCTTCTCCTCCTCCTTTTTCTTGTTTTGCCATCATTGTTTAGGTGAAGCGCAAAACAAGTCCCAAATATTTCTGGGCTACTCTCAAATTATTGGGCTCTGTGGCGTGTGCATTTGAATGTTCATTCAATAAATATTCACTGAGAACCTACTATGTCCCAGGTCCTCACAATACAGCTGTGTACAAAACAGACCAGATCCCTGCCATCTGGAACCTCGTACTTGGGTGGGTGATCAGTTTCCAGAATCAGACAGTCTGCTCATTTGAGAAAACTCCTGTGTGGTTCAAGATTCCAGAGGAGAACACTGAGACAGTAGCAGACTGGGTTTATCATATGCCCCATCTCGTGGTTTCCTAACAGGCCAAATGCAATACAGAGAGGGGTATTGCTCACTCTTCCTTCCTGTTTCTGTCACTCAGACAGGAGATAGATAGTTCCTTTCCTACCAAGCTAAGACTTTTGCTCTCATCAAGTGAGAAGGTCCCTCTTACTTTACAATATTTCTGACCTGAACCCTGGCAACCATAAATCTACTTTTTTTTTTTTTTTTTTTTTTTGAGACGAAATCTTGCTCTTGTACCCCAGGCTAGAGTGCAATGGCACCATCTCGGCTCACTGCAACCTCCGCCTCCTGGGTTCAAGTGATTATCCTGCCTCAGCCTCCCGAGTAGCTGGGATTACAGGTTCCTGCCACCATGCCCAGCTAATTCCTGTATTTTTAGTAGAGACGTGGTTTCACCATGTTGGCCAGGCTGGTCTCGAACTCCTGACCTCAGGTGATCTGCCCGCCTTGGCCTCCCAAAGTGCTGGGATTACAGGCGTGAGCCACTGCACCTGGCCCACAAATCTACTTCTATCTCTCACCTTGCCTTGACTTTCACCACAAGACAGAATAGTTCCCCTTAGAGACTTTCATTTGCTCTGTGGTATCACTCTTTAGACTGCCTGAGATACATACTGGAAAATGCCACCTCTCAAAAGGCACCACTAAGTTCTTAATTGAATCCACACTTTAGTCTTTTATCCTTTCGATTTGTATGGTAAAGAACATAGGCCCTGTATTTGCTACTCATATCTCCCATTCATTTGTGTGTGATTATGTAGGTTTTTTAGCTTACACACAGCTATAAAGCATTTTCCAAGTCTTTTTTATATTATCTAGTTTGCATGAAATAAGGATGTAGGAGTATGTTTGGCTTTTGGCTATAGATAGTTGGAAGTATTTCTAAAGATCCACTCTCTTCTGAGCTCTCTTACTGTTCTTGTTTTCAACTAACAGAAATTGGAAAATAAAGATTGTGTGGGTATAAAATGAATGCTTGCAATGTTTGTCATTTTTGGAACTCTATTTCTGTGGCTCTTGACTTTTTTTAAGATGGCTTTACCTAAAAGTTGCTAAGGCCAGGCCAGAGCTCTTCTTATAAACAAATGACAGGGGACATGATAGCCCATAATGAATTCAATCTGGGCTATCTGTGGCGTTGTGTGTGGATAAAAAGTAAAAGCTAATTTTGAGTACAAAGAAAATGAATAAAGCCTCTTGCCACTAAGATAGTTAAGAGAAGACTGTCAGAAGGCAACATCATTCTATGCAGCTGGACCTATGCCCTTCCACAGATGGGAACAATGCCATATGGTTAGGGAGCTTGGCTGTTACCCAAGTGGCTCCTATTCAGTTCTCCATTTGAGCAAGAGTTGAGAGGAGATGGAGAATAGTATTTGGGAGACTTCCTGGGTTCAAGTCCTGCCTCTACCACTTATTTGCTATGTGCTTTCTTAGTAACCTGAAGCAACGAATAGCAGTATTAGCCTCATAGGGTTGTTGTAAGGTTTAATTGAGATAGTGCACATTATGCATGCTGCCTACCTGGCACATAGTAATAGGTGGGAGGTATTATTACTGTGATGATGATGATGGGTGTCCAGGGGGAGACCAGTCTGAATGTACCTGGTAGACTCAGTAGGTTACTGGAAGTCAGGAGTCACAAATGTGAACCAGGCAGCAAGCTTTAGAAGGTGATTGACAGGGCAAATTGGCAGGGATTGTTAAGAAAGATACAGAGAATGGTGGTAAAACCAGGAGGAATAAGCATGCCTTTTTCTCTTATTGGAGCAAAGAGGACATTACCTGGTCTGTATCCAACTAGACAAGGGCCTGAACCTTAGAGAAGATGTTGAACCCCACTAGCATTACTTAAGGTCAAACAAGGCAAAAGCGTTTTGGTTTTCTGTTTATTTGTCTGGTTTGGGATATTCCTGGGAAGGAATATTATGGATTTTGCTCTTCTAATATCTGACTTCTGTGTAATGGAAGAAAAAAATAGCACTCCAGTAAGCCTTTATAATGCCATACACACATAAAGTGAAACAAAAGACCCTGTGAAGGATGATAGGAATGGCAGATCTCGTCCTACTAAAGGAATAAATTTCCTTCCAAACATATTAGTTATATAAGCTATAAAATATATTGCTATAAAATGACTCACCTATTTGAAAATCCTACTGCATAGAGTTTCCACAGTTAGAAAACCGGTATGCGAAAATGTGAAAGTTGGTAAGAATCAAGAAATAGTTTTTTAGTACCTATTGTGTGTAAGGTATTATTACATAATCACAGAATTATACTATTATTTTGCTTTATGCATAGATTTGCATTACCTAGTCAATATTTAACTGATTTATTTAACCTTTGTAAAACAAATTCAGAATCTCATACTGAGACTTAGGAAGTATATACAGTAGTTCCCCCCTTATCCGTGGTTTTGCTTTCCATAATTTCAGCTACCTGCAGTCAACCACGATCTGAAGATGTTTAAGGGAAAATTTTGGAAATTAACAACTCATAAGTTTTATATTGTGCACCATTCTGAGTAGTGTGATGAAATCTCACAGCATTCCGCTCAGTCCCTTCCAAAGGTGAATCATCTTTTGGTCCAGTTATCTGCACTGTAGATGCAACCATCTAGATTATCAGATTGAAAAAACATAGTATAGACAGTCTAGGGTTCAGTACTATGCACAGTTTCAGGCATCTACTAAGTCTTGGAACGTATCCTTCAAGGATAAGGGGGAACTATTCTATTCATAAATTCATAGAATTTTAAAGCTGGAAGAACTCCGAAGGGAATGAAAATCAGTGTCCTAGGCTTTCCTTAAAATGCTAGGTAATGTCCTAAGGAGCTTTTGAAATTTTAAATTATTTTTAAAACACTTTATAAAAGAAATTTTTTAGTCAAATATATCAGTGCTCACTAAATCCCCACCTATTATAAGAATTTACTCATCCTCGCAATGTCAACTTTAGGAAGCATAGAATAGAAACTGAGATAATATAAATGACTTATTCAAGGGGAATGGCATTAATCAGTCAACAAAGTGAGATAATCAGTAGAGCATCTGAAAAAATAAGACCTCTCACATGACCTGTTTGTTTATTTCTGTTCCCAGATGACAAATATTTTTTGAATTCTGCCCAGCTCCTCTTGGGGTAGACAAATGTTAAAACAGAAAAAAGTGGCAAGGTGCTTTTGTTCAGTGTGGGCTCATGGGGAAAAGTCCTATAATATTTTCAGCTGGTCGCTATGAAGGCAGCCAGCAGTGAGCTCAGCCGACATTGTTGTGGGATGGCACTATGACATCGATTAACGGAAAACTGAATGTTGAAATTATGCAGCAGAGGAAAAGAAAAGCAGGAGGACAATAACAAAATTTTCCAAACAGAAAATCACAAAGTCCACATAGGAAAAGTATAGTTTTCAAACTCCAGAAGATATTTGCAAACACCAGTGAGCAAGCTATGAATCTTGTTTTCCCATAGGCCCTACCGTCAGTAGAGATCCCAGGTAGAGCAATTTACCTGCACATTGTTGCCAGGGAACAAGGGAAGGCGAGTCAAACTATTTGGGGATTTAGCTGAGCTTTGAAATAACTGAAAAGCTATGCTTCAATTTTTAAGAGTTCATCAGGTAGGATTTCTAGGATTGTAAGGTCCTCACTCTAGAACTTCTGAAAATAATCAGATGAATTGGAATTAAAGAACTAATGGCCTTAATTGTGTCTAAATAGGAATGAAGTAACAATGACTGTCATCATGAGCTATTCTCTTCTATGGCTCTGGACGGTCTTTTTTTTTTTTTTTCCTGTTCAGAGCTTCCTGCTTGGTGTTTGCCTAAGTAGGGAGGAAAGCCATTGTTTGAACTTTGCAACAACAGATTGCAAGCTAAGGCTTTTCTACACTTTGTTTAATTTTCCTGAAATGTTCCTTTTTACAGAAAAGATCTGTTGTTGACCTAGCATGCTTTTTGTCTTACTCAATACTCCCCTGGGGATGTAGTTAAAACAACACTTAGCTGTAATTCTCCTGGGTGGAGAAGTGTTTGGTGGTGGCAATGAAACTAAAGCACAGATTTGAGCAACTGTGGGCTGTTGACTTTATGCTAGCCTTTCATAAAGAGAAACTTCAAAACACCGTGGCCATTCAGCAACCAGTGTGCGTTTCATCTAAGCCTGGCTGGCTTTGCCCTTGCTTTCTTCGGGCTAGAATGATCCTAACCATCAATGTCTTTGTGTCATGATGCAGAAAGTTGGCTAGGACATAGGAGGATAATGCTGAAGTATAACTTCTGAGTGGGGGAGGGAATCAGGCAGAGAAGTAAAGCTCTACACAATGGCTAGTGCTTCTGTATTATGATGTGTGTTCCAACGGAGGTCAATCATTGTGCATTGTCTCTAGGGAGTGAATACAGCATATTATTTTGGGGTAGAAATTGAGATTTCTTTTGGTGGTAAAATATACAGAAAATAGAAACTCTCTGTACTTGATTTCTTTAAGTTTATTTAAATACCTTCAAAGGCATTCTTCTATGAGAAGGAACATGACATAATAGGACTCTAAAAATGAAACTGTTTTAGTGATGGAAATTTTCCATATCAAATCTACTATAGCCACTAGGATATATTACCAAAGTTTTTAAAAATTCTTGTGTGCAGTGAACTTTGTTGATTGCCTACTCAGCAAAAAATCATCTCCTGTATTCCTAGTGAACCTCAATTTTGCTTTCCTCCCTTCTAGTCATGTGCCTGGGAAAGATTGATGCCAGCTCCAGAAAGGCATCTGAATGGTCTAAGTAATGCCATCCATCTGTCAGTAATAGATTCAGAAATGGGTATGTGATTCAAGTCTGGCCAATGAGATGTATGCAGAAGAGTGCTGGGTATTCTGGAAAATTATCCCTTGTCATTCAGAGATCCACAGGAATCCAGCCTTTTGCTCCTTGAATGGGATAAGGAAGCACATAATCCCAGTTGCTCTTCCAGTCATCCCAGACCCACAGCCCTGCTTTAGCCATCCTATAGCCATCATATATTCACAAGGGGAGAGCAACTGAGGACAACACTGTGGAACCTTGTGACATAACCAAGCCAGTGAACCAATCAATACATTTATTTATTGTTTGAGCCATTGTAGTTGAGCTTACGTTACTGGCAGCTGAAAGCTGAAAGTTATTCTATCTGCCAATCCTCATCTTGCACGTCTCTTAGTTTTGCTCTTATCTCTCCTTTTCCTCTTTTTCACACATAAATCCCAATCTTTCTTCCAACTCACACTGTCAACACTCTGACCTTTCTCTCTTGCCTTCTTTTCCTCTTCTCTCTGTCCCTCTCCCTTTTGCCTTTCTTTCTGCCAGTGCTACCCACAGGTATATCTTAAATCTTATTAGCCATAGCCATGACCAAAGACTAGGACCACCATTAGGTATAACTGGATTAGGTGGAGTTTTGCTCATTTGACCTCCTTTGTACTTTCGACATCAACATCCCTCACCCCTCAGCAATTCTCTCCACTGTGCCCCACTCCATATAACAAAAAGTCTTGTGTGCTCTGAAACATCCACCCAAAAACTGTATTTTCACTAAAATTCCTTTGGTGATAATGCCTTAACATGGTGGTTTCCAAAGCTTTTTAAAACCATAACCCACATTAAGTATCCTCACTCAGTATACACAGAATATACACATAGGCACTTGATATAGTCTGGATATTTGTCCCTGCCCAAATCTTATGTTGAATTGTAATCCCCAGTGCTAGAGGTGGGGCTTGGTGGGAGGGTGTTTGGATCCCTCATGGCTTGGTGCTGTCTTCACAATAGTGAGTTCTCTAGACATCTGGTCATTTGAAAGTGTGTGGCACCTTCCCCCTCTCCTTGCTTCTGCTCTGACTATGTGACATGCCTGCTTTCCTGCTTTCCTTTTGCCTTCTGCCATGATCATAAGCTTCCTGAGGTCTTCCCAGAAGTCAAGCTGATGCTAGCATCATTGCTTCCTGTAAAGCCTGCAGAGCTGTGAACCTCTTTTCTTTATGAATTATCCAGTCTCAGGTATTTCTTTATAATGTGAAAGGAAAATAAACCTTGGGGCCCCCAAATCACTAAGCTAAATGGAAAAGTCAAGCTGGGAACTGCTTAGAGCAAACCTGCCTCCCATTCTATTCAAAGTCACCCTCTGCTCACTGAGATAGATGTATATCTGATTGCCTCCTTTGGAAAGGCTAATCAGAAACTCAAAAGAATGAAACCATTCATTTGTCTCTCACCTATCTGTGACCTGGAAGCCCCCTCCCTGCTTCGGCTTCAAGTCTTCCTGCCTTTGCTTCAAGTTGTCACGCCTTTCCAGACCCAACCAATGTACTTCTTACATATACTGATTGATGCTTCATGTCTCCCTAAAATGTATAAAACTAAGCTGTGCCCCAGCCACCTTGGCCACATGTCATCAGGACTCCCTGAGGCTGTGCCGCAGGCTCATCTTCAACCTTGGCAAAATAAACTTTCTAAATTAACTGAGACCTGTCTCAGATTTTCGGGGTTTACAGTAGCAATGCAAGAAGGGACTAACACAACACTGCAGGAAAAGTTCTATGAAACACACTTACCTTTACTACCAGTGACACATTCTGATATTATGTATTCTGTTCTATTTCATTTTTAAAAATTGTTTGTCTGTACTCACTAAATTGATGTCATGGATAGTTGTGACCACCAAAAACACTTCCTTCACCCACAGCAGAAATTCTGGTAGTCATGTGATAAACTTGTCAAAAAGTCCTTTGAGGGTAATTAGACTCATACTTAAACCTGAATAAAATGACAGCCAACATCAACTAAAAGAAGTTCTGTCTGTGTCAATTTGGATACATTCTTTCCCCTAAAAAAATGAAGAGTGAGTGAGAATATATGAATGCTGACACCTGATGTGTTCCTAGTAATTTCAGGGGATCTTTCTGAAATGGCAAAAGTGTTTAAGAAACACCATTATAGTTATTTCTGAAAGTAAAGATGTTTCCTGCAAAAGCTATTTGAGTCCCAGAGCCAATTTATTAATTGGTTTTATGTTTGACTTTTTAGAGCCCATTAAATATATCTATTTGATTATTCATTTGGCAGCTATGCTACTTCTTTAAGAGCTGGGAATGGCAGATTATCTATAAGAACCATTTTTATAACATGGATTGTGGTAAAAATGTGTTAGCTTTCTTGTTGATAACTACTTGTTATCAGCTAGAACCACTTTTACAGCCTGTACCATGTGAAGGCCTCACATATAAAGTCCATAGCATGTTTGAAAGTCACATGATATCTAGAAAAGCCCTGTAAAGCATCGTGTAAACACAAAATATTATTATTATGCATTTTTTTTAAAGTAAGAAACTCTTGCCTAAGAAGTCAGTCATCCCAATGGTTAGAACATGTCTCCCAAAGTTCATGTGTTGGAAACTTAATTGCCATTGTAACAATATTAAGAGGTGGGGCCTTTAAGAAGTGATTAGGTCATGAGGGCTTTGTCCTCATGAATGGACTAATGTTGTTATCATGGGAATGGGTTAATTGTGGTGAGCCTGGCCCCCTTTTTCTTTCTGCTTCATCTGCCCCTTTCTGCCATCCATCCTTTTGCCATGGAATGACTCCTGCCAGATGCCAGTACTATGCTCTCAGCCTTCCTGGCGTTCAGAACCATGAACAGAATAAATTTCTTCTTTTAATAAATTACCCATCTCTGGTATTCTGCTATAACAGCCAAAAATTGACTAGGTCCTTCATGAATTTTGAATGCCAATGAATTTTAATGTTTTTATTAATGGTACTGAGTTCTATAAATGTTTTTCCCCACCCTCTAATTGATACGCACACACATGCACACACACACACACACACACACACACGCATACATATGCACATACACATTAGACTTTTAAGCTTATATTCAATACAATACAGGCTGGTTGCTAATTTACAAACCCTATTTTCTCTTTTATAAGATATATTAGAAGGTAGGTTTTCTTCTATATGTAGTTATAGTTGTGGTGTGATATGCCCAGCATTACTGTGAGATATGTTAAATGGTACAGTATAGCTTTAGTAGTTAAGGTTTTGGAGACAGAAAGACTCCAAATGCAATTTTACATTTAACAAGGTCTGTGAATTTGGGTGAGTTACTTAACTTTCCAAGCTCTGATGTTCCTCATCTGTCAGATGGGGTTAATATAATTCACCTCACAAAGGTGTTATAGAATTGAATTTATCTCTACTCATTAAATTAATTTCATAATTTATTAATGGGTCATGACCACCAAAAACACAGGCTTAACCCACAGAAGAAATTCTGATATTAAGAATCATGGAGCCAGGTGAAGTGGTGCATGTCTGTAGTCCCAGATACTCAGGAGGCTAAGGTAGGAGGATTGCTTGAGCCCAGGAGGTGGAGGCTGCAGTGAGTTATGATTGTGCCACTGTATTTCAGCCTGGGCAACAGAGCGAGACCCTGTCTCTAAAAAAAGAAAAATAAAAATAAACAAAGCTGATTTAAAAAATTGTGGGCATATTACAAACCTGCAATGTATGTGTGTGCATGTAAAGTACTTAGGACTTAGGACAGCACACTTAGTATTTAGCACATAATACCTAGCAATAGCTCAATGAATGGTAGCTTAACAACAATAACTAATGATATTGCGACATGTTTATTTCATCACACCTTCACCATGAATAAATGTAGAGATCTAGGACCTAGTACCTCTTGCTTTCCCTTTGGTGCTGAAGCTTCACTCCACTGCTTCCCAAATCTATGTGTCCATCTAGAAATGGGTCATGGTTGCTGAATCGTAGAATAATAATACTGCAAAATTGCTAAATCTCTGAGGGGCGTGTGTGTGTATGTATGTGAGTGTCTGAGTGTGTGTGAGAGAGAGAGAGAGGGAGAGAGGGAGGGGTATGGGGGAGGGAAGCAGTGCTTGTCTCTTTCTTCTTGCTAAAGACACTTCCTTAAAAATAAATACACTGGAAAATAATGACAGGAAACTTTACAAAATTAAAAGAGGATGTCAGGAAGTACAGGATGTGAGGTTGTTTTCATTTCTGTCAGTATTTTCTTATTCATATATATTTATAACTTTAAAAAGCAGAGAAGTTCACTATTTCTTCTACTTAAGATCAAGTTTATATATAAAAAAAAGACCTGTGACCAAAAAAAAAAAGAACCCACTTAATACTTTCTAGCTGCAATTAAGTATCTGATCTGACTACATTATTGGGCAACTGAATAGAATACTTGTCACACTCATTCTCTATTTCTAAAAAATGATGCAGGCCAGGCACAATGACTCACACCTGTAATACCAGCAATTTGGGAGGCCGAGGTGGGAAGATTGCTTGAGGCCAGAAGTTAGAGACCAGCCTGGACAACAGAGTGAGACCCCATCTCTACAAAAATATTTGTTTAAAAATTAACAATAACAACAACAACAGCAACAGCAGCAACAACAAAACGGTTGCATTCTCAGACAGTTCACGCCAATATGGGAAGGATATAAAAGTAAAGTACCCTGAAGCAGCAATGGATAAGAAAAGTTTGGTCTTTTTTTTAAAAAAAAATTTTTTTTATTATTACTTCTTTCCCAGAAGACAACTTTCAAACATAGGAACCTAGGCAAATCAACGAATGCTCAAAACTGAAAACCCACTTCCCCCTTTGAGAATAGAGGGTACAGAAATATCAGCACTTTCAATGCTTTAGCAGTCATGTGAATGGTGAGCATTCTATGTTTTTCCATATGCACAGCAAATGAGCACGCTGCTTGCAGCTTTTTCTCCATGAAATGGGGATCTGCATCCCATAGTAGTTACTGAGCAGTACAGTTCCTCTCCAACATTGAAACAGTTTATCTGCAAACAAATTTATAAAGTTCCTATGTGGCTGGAAGCCAAAATAAACCAACTATGTTTTGCTGTCCTCTGCTTTGCTGAACAGATAGATGTAAAAGGTTGTAGGTGGGCTTCTCTTTATTACTGCACTTGACTTATTAACACCTTCAGACTTGAAGAATAAAGTGTACTTCATCTTGTAAAAGTTTATGATCTAAGTCAAACAATTCAAAAGGTCATAATTTAGCTCCATCTAAGGAACTTTAATTCAAAAAGACAGGAAGTTGCTTCATATTAAAAGTAGCCTCTTCTTTACTTCTTAATAAAATTCCCTAAGAAAATATTTATGGCAGACATATGTTATTTTCATCATTCCTTCCTTGGGGAAACCACTATTCCCTGCTTCCACATGGTTTCAGAGGGGCTGCCTATCACTGTACCCTACCCCCCTTCCAGCCACACTGGGAGCATAGGACACAGGCCTGGCCAACCCTAAAATTATCTGTTCCTGAAATTAAAATAGTGATGTTGAAATAGATATATTTCTTTCCCCTGGGATGCTAAGCTAGGGCAAGAGATCCCAGAGCTTCCCTGTGCCATCTTCACCACCCTGCATGGAGGAGGTGGAGCAGGTCCAGCCGCAGAAGGAGAAAATGGCAGAGACAGAGGAGCAAAAGGAGAAGGAGGAGGAAGAGGAAAAGAGGGAGAATGGGGAGGAAAGACAGAGGAAAAAGAAGGAGAAGAGCGGAAGGGGTAAGAAGAAGAAAAGAAGTGTAGTCTAACCTCCACAGAGCTATGATTGAAGCCAACTGATTCCTGAACTTCCTAGATACCTGACTCAACCAATTTCCTTCTCCATTCAAATTAGTTTTAATAATTCTGCAACGGAAACAGGAGGAACTAACAAAGTAGCTAGTGTTTGTTCATTCATTCAACAAATATGCCAGGCACTAAATAGGCATAGAGTCATGATGGGCAACATATAGTCCTTGCCCTCATTGAGCTTATAGCCTGGTTAGGGAAAAAAATATCACACACACACACACACACACTCTATTGGAATATATGTATATATATTCAATTTTTTATGTTATCAGGAAAACAGTAGAGTGCTGTGAAATAGCATTAGAAGAGAATTAGGGAGCTATGTTTACAGTATCACTAGAATAATCACATTTAAAAAAAAGGAATGCGTGCATGGTGGTTTGGGAGTCCAGGTCTAACAATCTAAGAGATGAGGCAGCATGGGAGAAATAGAGAAAATGTCCTACCTGGTTAGGAGACCAGGATCCTCATCCTAGCTCCATCAGAAACTGCAGAGGTTTTCCTCATCAGCAAAGAGGTAATACGTGTCTTTCATTATTTCTCCAGGGTTATAATGAAAATCAAATGATCACATACACCTGATTCACATTTGAAAAGAAGAGTACAGTATATGGTACTGTGGTAGGATACCAGGGTACATGTGGTAGGAAGACTAACAGGACAACCTGGTCTACCCAGTTCAGAAGGCTGGACATGTCCCACAGTCAGGTAGGAATTGAAGAGGAAGGCTGATGGCCCACTAATGGTGGATGAGAGAATTGCTTTGCATTTACAAAGGACATACGACATGCTCCTTATTTACTTATTTATTTTATCCTTTGGCGTGTTAATGAGTACATTTTAAATGAGACAACAGCTCTCAATGATGTTTAAGACAATAATTTTTAAAAACTACTTAAGGTATTTTTACTTATTATTTCCCATATGGCTTTTGCGCCTTCTTTACAAGACATTTTAGGTCATTTTTAAACCAAAAAAAACAAAGACGGCACCCCCATTTCTCTAACTTTTGAAAATCCAATTATAAAAATAGTACACTAATATTGTGAGATATTCAAATAGCATAGGAGGTTATACAGTGAAAAGTCCCTCTCATGATCACCCCTACTCTCCTTTCCCAGAGATAACTAATCTTAACAGTTTTCTCCATTCTTTCACAACTTTATCTGCATATTGGAACTGAGTCTTGAAAACTGAGTAGTAGTAGCCATTTGGCCACTCACAAAGTTAAGGTTTTATTAAATTATATTAGAAAGTATTAATTGGCCTGCCAGTGAATGGGCACAGCAACTGGGTATTTAATGGGCAGCTCCAAACGGAAAGCCCTGGCTGTGCAGCACCCATCTATGGCTGGTATGGTTTCAGTCTGTGTCTTTGCTCAAATTTCATGTTGAACTATAATTCCCATTGTTGAAGATGGAGCTTGGTAGGAGGTGATTGGATCATGGGGCTGGTTTCTCATGGTTTAACACCATCCCTCTTGGTGCTGTTGTGGAGATAGTGAGTTCTCATGAGATGTGGCTGTTTAAAAGTGTGTAGCACCTCTTCCACTTCCTGCTGCTCCTGGCCATGTGAAGTGCTGGCTCCCCCTTCACCTTCCGCCATGATTGTAGTTTTCCTGAGGCCTCCCCAGAAGCCGAGCAGATACCGCCATACTTCCCATACAGCCTGTGGAACCATGGACCAATTAAACCTCTTTTCTTTATAAATTACCCAGTGTCCAAAAAAAAAATACGTCACCCAGTGTCAGGTATTTCTTATAACAGTGCGAGGACGGACAAATACAATGGCCAAGCTTACCCGGAGGACAGTTAGGATGGTGTTTTTTGGTTTGTGCCTGGGTCCAAGGTCAAATAGCTGGTACCCTTTCAAAACCCACAAATCTTCCTCATTTACAATCTTGTGTTTGTTCTTTGTTCCATTGGTAGAATCGTTTTGCTTCCATCTCTCTACCACAACTGGGTATTGAGGATGTCATTTGGCAAGTAGAGGCCCTAACCAAAAGGTCCTAAATAATAGCTACATGGGTATCTTGTTATTAAACAATGAAGCTGCTCCAATGAGAAAGGCTGCATTATAAAACCATGTGGCTTTAGACACACTCACTGCCGCCCAAGGGGGAACCTATGCTATCATAAAAACTGAGTGTCTATCATCCAGATAACATCACTAAATTAATGGTTGATATAAAAACTCAACTAATCTTTCAGATCCAACACTCTAAATGATCAGCTAAGCAGCTGGTTTGGATCATGGGGAATTTGGTGGCAGAAGCTGGGACTTATTCTTGGAAACATAATCATTTGTTCACTTTTGTCCTGTTTTTGTCTTTATTGCTGCTGTGGCATTTGTTCACAATGAAGTCAATGCAGAGCTGAAAAAAATGAAATAATGATTGTTCACAGAATTGCATTAACTGCAGCCACGTAGCCTGACTCAGGTCACAAAGTCACTTCCTTCATTTTGCATTAAATTTGGCCAGGCTGGGTGCGGTGGCTCAAGCCCATAATCCCAGCACTTTGGGAGGCTGAGGGGGGTGGATCACGAAGTCAGGAGTTCGAGACCAGCCTGGCCAACATGGTGAAACTCCGTCTCTACTAAAAATACAAAAAATAGCCAGGCGTGGTGGTGCACACCTGTAGTCCCAGCTACTTGGGAGGCTGAGGCAGAAGAATCACTTGAACCGAGGAGGCAGAGGTTGCAGTGAGCTGAGATCGTGCCACTGCACTCCAGCCTGGGTGACAGAGCAAGACTCCATCTCAAAAAAAAAAAAAAAAAAAATTGGCCAATATCCCATCAGCCTTATAGCTTGACTTATTTCCCCTGCTGTGGGACTCGACACTGTCGGAATGAGCCTTCCTAGTGACACAGGACTAAACTCCTGAATATAAAAGGAGCCCAGAGCTGTTGAGTACATCTACTATGCTTTACTCAAAATATCTTAATGAAAATGGAGAAATGTGAAATTAAATAATTCAAACTTAAAGCTGTTAGAATTTTAAAGTATTCCAGCCTTAAGAGGAATACGGCTATGTGGCTTGAGTCACTTGATGTACAACTGCAACTTCTGCCTTTTTTTTTTCCCTGTAAATCATTAAGAAGACCAAATGGCACCAGAGATAAGAACCCCCCACCCCCACCCCCAAGATTACTACCTCTCCTCATAGAATGAAGCAAATGTAGCATTTTGTAACCAATCAAATCACTGTACTGTATGCACTTGTCTTGTATGGAAAATGTTGTAATTCTGCTAAAATTTCTGTCTCTGCTTATATAAGTGAAACATTAACTTCTCCTCTTTGAAACACTGACCCCATTTGTTTGGAGTAAGTGTTTCCTGGTGGCAAGCTTTGTGCTTGAATAAGCTCTATACTTAATCATATTTTCTGAATCTCATTACTTAAAGTTGACAGGTTGTTTCTACAAGTGGAGGAACAACATGAGCATGCACTGTCATGATGATTGATTTCTAGTCCACAAGTATACAGTCTTCAAATGAAGTATAATTTGGCCTGAAATCACATTGTCCATTAGTAAAATATTCCATTATATTCATTTGAGGAGCTTTCTCTCCTCCATGGGTCAAAACAAGCATCCCAGGATTATGTTCATCCCCAAAAATAGGACAGAGGTGTGAGTTTGCTTAATTGGCTACTTGCTGCTCCCTGACACAGGTCCCTGTCCTCTTCCATGTGGACTATGTGCCCTGGGTAGGCTCAGCGGTCCTCTCTACTGATCACAGGCTGACTGTGCCTCCACCTGCAGCAGCGTGCCATAGAATTCTCTTCCATTGGTCTCGCTTTAGCCTTAACCTGGAAAGAACCTTTCCTTACTTCTCTCCCTGCCTGGAAGATCCCACAGTGCTGGCCTTTTCCGAAGAAAGATGCTCATCTTTTGTTTTTTAATTCCTTCATAGTTCTCCTTTTTATAAAAGGGAAAGCAAAGAGGCATTAAACAGCGTGACTCACTGGGAAAGCTAGTATTTCAGCCAGACAGAAGGGTTCATTGGAGGATGGGAAGTTCAGAGGAATATGGCTGGGGGGATGAACACCTGATTAGAAGGGTTTATAGGGCATTAGAATAAGTTTGTATTTATCTAGGCATTGAGGAAACCGGGGTCATTCAAGGCTTTACACAGAACAGTAGCAAAATTAGATTTTCCTTTGAAAAGGAAACTCTGATGCTGGTAGGGAGAGTGGTTGAAGGGGAGCAAGGCTGGAAGCAGTGATACCAGTTAGGAGACCATGGCAGTAGTTCAAGAAAGAAATGTTGTGAACCTAGTGCCTTAATCCTCTGCTGAATCTGAGAGTCTCCTCTCCATTGGCCTGTGACTAGGACCATAGGCCAATCTCCTACTATAAAAGATAAAAAGGCTGATACAAACATTTCTAGGCTTGCTTGCAGCTTGAGTTAAGACTTAATAAGGTGATATTACAGTTCATTCTGGCAGTGCTGGCAGAGGAAACAGCAGCAATGATGCTCTGCGAGCCTGACTCAGGGCCAGCAGTGATGGCAGCCCAAGGTAAGTATATCCAGGGGCTGCTGGTGGCAGCAGCAGTGTCTTTGATGCAGTGGTTCAATATGTTGTATTTGACTCTGGTTCTGTTTACCTGAACTTCCTTTGCTCTTGCCCATTTCTTGAGCCTGAGTCTTCAGGTCTCTAATTTATTTTCATTGGATCTTTAAAATAATCCTCTGAGGAATTAAGGCAGGTGTTATTATTTTCATTAAGATGAGGGAAATGAAACTACAAGGTCAGGTTACTTGCTTAAGAGCAAAAGCTAGTAAGTGGAACACCCAGGGTTGGATCCAACCAAATCTTTGTGATGGTCGCAGTACTCTTTACACTCCCCACTTGCTTACCAAACTTGGTACTCCTAATACCTGGCATATACAAGAAAATGAAAGGAAGGGCTAGAAGCTATTGCTTACACTTGGCACAGGCTCTAAAGTTATGTAGAAGTCTTATTAAAATTAAGTTATTTAAAGCAATATATAATGGAGTAAAATGCAAGACCTAGGTATAATTAGTAATTTAAATAAATTTTACCTTTGTAGGAGGTGAGCATCTAGATTCCCCAGGAATACAAAATCATTAGTCTTTGTAATGTGTACCCTGGTAAAAATATATGAGAAATCCTGAAATGAAACATTAGCCAATCCTTAGGCTAGTGTTCCAATTAGCTAAATATCCCCGTTTAATTTAGTAAAACCAGTATTTAACCCCACATATGTGATTTATGAGTTTATATATAATAGCCTCATCCATTTATGTTCTTAAAGCCTGGAAGTCCAGAACATCTTAACAATTGTGCAACAAAATTTGACTAAAGATTGGTAGAGCTATGGATGCTAACTAATGCTGCTACAAATATATAAAATACTCTGTTAAATACCTTATTGAAAAAGAGATTAAATGTAAGATGTCTTTTCCATATCTGCATGTTATGTTGAAATGACTATTTTGTCATCTGGAGAGAATTATATGCAATGATTTCATAGTGAGGAAACAAACTCATGATTCAATGAAAGGGTAAGGTAGATGTGAATCATAATCACTTTAAATTATAGTTATTAAAATTCTATAAATTTAAAACACTTTAGTTCTATAAAGCTTGGGCAATGAGTCCATTCCAAGCGGCATTGACCAATAGTATTATTTTCAGGATGTTTTAAGTATACCAGGTTACATCTGACCATAAAAAAAAAAAGGTTACGTGTGCCCATTTATTTGTTCTACTATTCATTCAGGAACTATGCTGACTCTCAAGGCAAAGATAAATACCACAGGCTGGGCATGGTGGCTCACGCCTGTAATCCTAGCACTTTGGGGGGCTGAGGTAGGAGGATTGCTTGAGGCCAGGAGTTTGAGGCCAGCCTAAACAATATAGTGAGACCCTTGTCAATACAAAACATTTTAAAAAATTAATCAGGTATGGTGGTGTGTGCCTGTAGTCCCAGCTACTCAGGAGGGATGCTGAGGAGGGAGGATCCCTTGAGCACAGGAGGTCGAGGCTGCAGTGAGCCATGCACTCCAGCCTAGGTGACAGAGACTTTGTGTCTAAAAAAGTTAATAATAATAATAATAATAAATACCACAGTGATGTGTAAATAAGGAATTATGTGGTGATATATAACAATACAAGTATGTATAAGGCACAAGGAAGAATCTGAAAATAAACCCAGCCTATAGTCTTCACTGAGGTGTTGATTCTTTCTTAAACTGCATCTTGAAGGATGAATATGAGGATAACAGTGGACATGTAGGAAGGGTGAGCAGAGGATAATAGTTTAGACAGAGGGAGCTACACGTGTAAAGACACGGAGGCATGAAATAGCTTAAGTTAAAAGAATTGCAAGTATTTTTGTGTTTATAGAAGCTAACGTTGAAAAGTTATGGTGGGAGATGAAGCTAGGCAAACAGGGGACAGATCATGAAGGATCTTCAATAATCCTGTAAGTCCCATTACTGGGTATATACCCAAAGGAAAATAAATCATTGTACTGAAAAAGACACCTGCACTTGTTATGTTCATTGTAGTGCTAGTCACAGTAGCAAATACATAAAATCAACCCAGGTGCCCATGAACAATGAATTGGATACAGAAAATGTGGTATATCTACACCATGGAGTATTATACAGCCATAGAAAAGAACACAGTCGTGTTCTTTGCAGCAACATGGATGCAAAAATTCTAAGCAAATTAACTCAGGAACAGAAAACCAAATACTGTATATCCTCACTTATAAAAGAAAGCTAAACATTGGGTACACAAGGACACAAAGAAGGGACAATAAACACTGGGGATTCCAAAAGTGGGGAGGTATGGGGAGAAACAAGGGTTGAAAAACTACTTATCCAGTACTACATTCACTACTTGGGCAATAGGATCATTAGAAGCCTAAACCTCAGCATCACGCAATATACCCATCTAACAAATCTGCACATGTACCCCCAAATCTAGAAGAAAAAAGAAAAAAAAAGAGGCCAGGCATGGTGGCTCACTCCTGTAATCCCAGTACTTTGGGAGGCTGAGGCGGACGGATCACAAGGTCAGGAGTTCAAGACAAGCCTGGCCAATATGGTGAAACCCCGTCTCTACTAAAAATACAAAAATTAGCCAGGTGTGATGGCAGGTGCCTGTAGTCCCAGCTACTCAGGAGGCTGACGTAGGAGAATCACTTGAACCCGGGAGGCAGAGGTTGCAGTGAGCTGAGATCACATCACTACACTCCAGGCTGGGTGACAGAGCAAGACTCCGTCTCAAAAAAAAAAAAAAAAAAAAGAAAATAATCATCATCATACTATATGGGCATGATTTAATGGACATGAAAAAGATAGCAAAGAGTTTTAGACTAAAGCATAGCAAGAGAATATTTACCCTTTGGAAAAATGACTCTGAAGGTAGTATGGAGAAAAATTTTGAAGAGAAAAGATACAGAGTATAGGTGAGAATTAACAAAGACATGTAAATAGAAATGAAAAGATGAGAAAATATGTGAGAAATATCTAGGTAATAGAACCACAGAAATTAAAACTAAATTGGATGTGAAGGGTAACGTGAGGACTTAGACAACTGGGTGATCATCAAGCCAAAAACCAAAATAGGAAATACAGAAAGAACACATTTAGTGGAAATTAAATATAAGCTCAGTTTCAACAAGATGTCATTTGAGTTGTCAGTGAATTAGGCGGGTAGTACAGGCAATGGTGTACATAGAAGAGGCCAGGGCTGGCTATACTAATTTAAGTCATTGATTACACAGTGGTAATGACAACTATGAGAGTGAATGAGATTGCCCAATAGGAAAAGGAAATGCTGAAGAAGTGTTGCATGTATGTGTGGAGTTTCATTGGTAGCTATCACATCTTTGTCAATAATAATTATTGGCATGTTTTCTCATTCGTGCCTAGGAAGGTGCATCATGATGTGGTAGAAGGAATGATGGACTGGAAAGCAGGAGACAGCCTGCAATCCTGGTCTCTTGGAAGTCCTTGCATGTCGTTGGGCAAGTCATTTAACCATTCTCTTCCTCGGTTACTTTACCTGTGAAATGAGATTGGATTAGATGAGTTCTAACACTCTGTGATTCTTCAACCAATTCTCCAAATCTCATGATTTTCATTTCTCCCTAATGGGCTCTGATGAAGTTGCCAATGAAACCTGAAATAACTGGGAAATAGGCATTGAGAGAGAAATATGGCCTAGGAAGAGTCACACACCTTATAATTTTTCCCTAAATAATGGAAACCTGACTTTGAAAATAATTTTGCTGTAATTTAGGAGCAGTTATTGTAGACTATTATGAAAATGTAGGGCTTTTTATTGAAAGGGAATGATAGTTGGTCACAAATATTTGGGTTTGGATTGAATGGCCTTTTGCCTCCAAATTTTTGGAAAATAACTAAGATTGACCCATTTAAAAGCCACCCACTTACAGCTTCAGTGCAGTAGAAATTATGTAATAGATCTGATCATATTTGTCCCTTCTGGCCAATTATGACAGCCTACAAGCAATGCAGGAATGGAAAACATTTTTGGTAATTATATTGCATTAAAATTGTATGTCATTATGAGAGTAGGCAGTTAAGATAATTGTGCAGGAAGATGTTGCAGATAGATGGCCTCCTAGGTGCTGAGCTGGCCCCAAACTAAATACGTGAAAAGGTTTTCCTTCAGGTTCCTGAAAATGTGAAGTATATTGGGCTGTGAGCACCAAGGAATCAAAGACTGTAGTTTCAACTGACAAAGCAAACATCTGTGAAAGATACACGCTAGCTGTGTTGTAGTAAATGAATGGAACAGTTTTTGTGAAATTATGTCGTAGTTTTGATTGAGCTCCAGTCTGGCAGTGCCCTTACACTTAGCCTCTCTGACTTAGAATTATTCTTTGACTGTCAGGAAGAATATCTTTATTGTGAGAAGCCCTGAGCACACTGTGGCTTACAGCAATCAGGGCACCAAAAACTTCGGAACATAGAGCTTTGCATTGCAAAGATAAACCTGGACCAAAAGGAGTATGATTTGTTAAACCTAATCAGAGTTTGTGGAAATATTTAAAAATCAAGAGAAAAATAAAAGGACAGACAGTTAATAAGCAGATATTAAGACATATGAAATGACAACAACTAATTAAAAGATAGAATGGAAAGACTACAAAAGCCATAAAAACAGTATAACATCTAGGAATAAGCATAACAAGAAATGTACAAGACCTACAGGAAAAAAACTTTAATATGTTACTACAAGATGTGAAAGATGATTTTGGACAAATGAAAGGCTCTATCTTGGAAAGAGATCCAATACATTATTAAGCGAAATAAGCGACAGAACAGTATGTAAAGCATCCTACTTTTCATATAAAAACGAGGAGAAAGTAAGAATCTACATTTGTATTTACTGGTGTATAAAGAAAATCTGGAAAAATATATAAGAAATTACCTATGAGGGGTGTGGGAAATTAGCAGCTAAGAGACCAAAATGGGAGATTGACTTTGCACACTGATTATCCAGAGCACTTCCTTGTTTGATTTTACAGCTATAGCAATTCATGATATGGTTGTGTTGTAATTTGTTTAATTCAGACTTCTGTTGATAATATTTAGGTTGTTTCCAGTCATTTGCTAGTATAATCAATCCTGCAGTTAATCATATAAATGTTACCTCTTCAGAAAATTGATTTTAAACATAAGTAAAACTTTCAATAACAACAACAACAAATCCAGAGATAAAAAGCAGATACTTTCAAATGAAAGCTCTCACTTAAGTATAGACAGTAAAGGTGAAAATATGAATGATATTGCCCTGGTGCCGTGGCTCACATCTGTAATCCAAACACTTTGGGAAGCCGAGAACGGAGGATCACTTGAACCCAGGAGTTTGAGACCAGCCTGGGCAACATAGTGAGACTCCATCTCTGTTAAAAAAATAATAATAAAATATAAATTAATTAATTAATTAAAATATAAACAATATAAACAGTGGAAGTCTTAGACATGGCCAAGTCCAAGGCCAGGCATGGTGGCTCAAACCTGTAATCCCAGCAATTTGGGAGGCTGAAGTGGGCGGATCATTTGAGGTAAGGAGTTCGAGACCACCCTGGCCAATATGGCAAAACCCAACCTCTACTAAAAATACAAAAATTAGCCAGGTGTGTTGGCTCACGCCTGTAGTCCCAGGTACTTGGGAGGCTGAGGCAGGAGAATTGCTTGAACCTAGGAGGTGGAGGTTGCAGTGAGCTGAGATCACACCATTGCACTCCAACCTAGGAGACAGAGTGAGACTGTATCAAAAATTGAAGAAAAAAAAAAGAAGTGCCCAAGTCCAAGATGGTTAGACATCCTTACTCTCCTTCCCATCCCCACATCACAATCCGAATGCATGCTTCTGGGGCTCCAGCTGTCTTGCTTTTGTATGAAGAAGCATTCAGACCAGATGCAGTAGTTCATGTCTGTAATCTCAGCACTTTCAGGGGCCAAGACGAAAGGATCTGAGGTGGGAGAGTCACTTGAGGCCAGGAATTGGAGACCAGCCTGAGCAACATAGTAAGACTTTGTCTCCAAAAAAACACTTTTTTTTTTTTTTTTTTAAGCTGGGTGTGGTAGCATGTGCCTATAGTCTTAGCTACTCAGGAACCTAATGGGAGAGAATCACTTGAGCCCAGGAGTGTGAGGCTACCGTGAGCTATGATTGTGCCACTGCACTCCAGCCTGGGTGATAGAACAAGACCCTTTTACTTAAGAAAAAGAAGCAGCAGCAGCATCTGTATATCACCCATGCTCCATGCATTGGAAAGCCTTCTGTGTAGATGTAGAATCATGCCAAATGATTTTATCCCTGCAAATAGGTACAGGTATAGGGATCAAAAGTTGTCCTAGTTAATCAATTATCATTAGTCCCACAGTGTTTTCTGTCACAGATGTTACTTTTCTGGAGTGGTAGGTGTGGCAAGGTAATTCATTAAAATATGAATTTATGTTGGTTCTCTCTACAGTTTTAACCTCCTCAATTCTGGTGAGATAAGTCAGTTTTTGTCTCCTTGTCTCAGAGGTGATTTGTAACTGAGCAGAAAGTAGGAGCTTCCTGAAGAAAGGCACTCCATTTGATTTGTAAAAACCTCAACTCATAGAAGAGATGGTAATACATGATCTGAATGAAGGAGAGTGCCTTTAAAAGTGGCAAGATGGGAAAAGGGTTAACTTCTCCAGTCTGGGCAGTCTATAGATTTTTGGAGAAGCAGGGACCCACTTCTGGTCCCTAGGCAAGGTCTCTGAGAGAATCACTGCATGACTTTTGAGCTCCAAGCACCAGGATCCCAACCCTGGTCACTTTCCATTTCCAATGAGAGGCCCAAGATCAGTTTGTCACTGGATTTCTAGGAACCATTCAACAATAAGTATATCTGCAACAACCTCCATGGACTGGAGGTTAGAGTTGTTTACTCTTTAAATCAGTTAGAAATGTTTTTAACTGCAAACAATAAAAAAAAATTTAAACCAACATACGGTGGCTTAAACAAACAGGATGTTTCTTTTTCTCTCACAACAGAATTCTGGAGGAAAGTGGCTCTGGGAATTGAACAGTGGCTCAGTGATGTTGGGGCCACCAAGTCTGCAATTCTCCCGACCTGTTCTTCACGGTTGTAAGATGACTGCTGCAATTCTCGGCATCATGTGCATGTTAATGTCAGGAGGAAGAGAGGAAGAGGGAGCACTGGGATGTTACACTCATTTTGTCAGGAAAAGCAAAGCCTTTCCAGACAGCCCCGAAACTTGCTTACCTCTCATTGGCCAGCACCATCACTTGACCACTTGTCCACTCCTAGCTGCAAGGAAAGTGGCAAAGTAGAAGGTATTTGAGAATGTCTGCTGGGTTAGCCAAAACAATAGTGACTTCTACACCCAATTTTCTGGGCACTGCATAAGTATCCTTGATTCCTATGTGATCAGAGGGAGAGCAAACCTCAATAATGAAACAGATTCAATTTCCATCACCCAGTGAGATACCATGGGATTAGAATAAATTTTTAAAAAAACAAATTGAAAAAAATGCACTTTCAAAACAACAAAATCAGAAAGGATGAAAGGTGATATTTCTAGCATATCAGTTTGTGGTGGTAAATTAATTACCTTATACAAAGGCCTCAGTGACTTTCTTCTCCTTACCTAACGAATCATCTTTAAAATAAGTAAAATAAAGAAACAAGAGCAGCAGCAGATGCTTCCTAACAAGAAGTTACCAAATCTGTTCACCACAAACCTGAGAATTCAACTGTGGACATTTGGACACCAGCAATGAACATGAAACTCAGCTTATGAGGCATATTTGGCTAAAGGTCAAGGTGACTTAAAGTTCATCATAGGACATCTACAATTTGCAAAGCAGGTGACTGGATATGGACTCCTTCCAAGTCTCATTTAATTGGATAATGCCTACGTTTTAAGTATCAGAAGTGAGTCTTTCTCTATTAAATGAAGTCAGTTCCACTAAAATCTAAATCTTGTTTGGCAGGCACTCCATGTTTCTTAATTTTTATTCCATGCTGTATATTCTTTTAGACTTGATTTTCACTTTTTTTTCTTTTTTCCTGTAAGTTTATCTTTGCTGTGAAACAAAGTGCCCTGCTTTGAAGGACAGGTTTGTGGGCTGCTGGTGGTGAGACAACAGCAGTCCTTCCAGGTCTTCCTCCCATCACTGTGTTAGCTCTCCCTTTGTTTTTAATTAGCATTACACCAGTTAATTCTGTTGTCTCTTAACCCTGGTTCTGCATCCTCTTCTTTTCTATTCCTTACTCTGCTCCTGTTTTTTCTTGTTCTGCTTTTCCAAGAAATGTCTTCTCTCCTCATCAGTTGACTGTCTTCTCTTTCCAGAGGGACCATAAAGGTGCCAGCCTAAGGAACACGTAAAACGTGGGAACAGACAAACAAGCTGCTGCCTATTACAGAGATAGATAATTAACTTTGGACCATTACATGCAATTCATCAGCTTATCTTTTTCAAACTTTATGTAAGAAGTCATTTCCCAATGGTAACCACTTGCCAGCTGCAACTTTGACGCATATTATCAGGATAGGTGAGATTGATGGGGGCCCTTTGAACTCTTCCCAGGGAATAATCTTTATAATGTTACAGTTTTCTCTATAGCATGGTCATATTGTTAACATTGGTTATAAGGTCATATGGTTAGTATGGTTAGTATTGGTGGCTCACAGCTGTAATACCAGCACTTTGAGAGGCCAAGGTGGGAGGATCACTTGAGCCCTGGTGTTCAAAACCAGCCCTGGAAACATAGCAAGACCTTGTGTCTACAAAAAAAAATTAAATAAATTAAAAGATTAGCTGGGCATGGTGGCACATGCCTGTAGTCCTCACTACTTGGGAAACTAAGGTGGGAGGATCCCTTGAGCTTGGGAGGTTGAGGCTGCAGTGAGCTGCGGTTGTGCCATGGCACTCCAGCCTGGGTGACAGAGTGAGACCCTGTCTCAAAAAAAAAAAAAAAAAAAAAAAAGTACCTGTAAGGTCTTTGGGATTTCGAAGATGAAAGGTGTCACATAAATTGAATGAATTTGCTTAGAGAGATAGAAGGCAACTACAGGGAATATTACGTACATCATGGAGCGGAAAGTACTAAGGCCTGTGGAATTATTCTCAGTGACACGTAGTTGAGGGCAGTGGTCCACAGGTTTTAAACATGGTTTCTCCCAGGTGAAAAGGATGAGTAATTTGTTCTCCTTCACGTGTGTGTATGTAGGTCTTATACACAGCAGATTTGCCACAAAACAAATGAAGATTACACTTTGGGCCCCTCTCTCACATGAGTCCCTTCCAAAGTTCTGTTTGCTAATTTTACATTTTGTAATTTCTTATTATTTTTGTTAAAGAAGCCTCCTCCAACTGCATAAACTTCAAGCCTCACAAAATTTGGATCCATACCTGAGCCAACATACAATACAATTTTCCATTTCTAACTTTTAGTTGTACCTAGTGTTTTATTGGAAATGATCAAGTACATGAGTGGTGTCTTTTTAAAAAATTTACTTTATTTGCTTCTCTAGCTTCATCGTTAGTTATGCAGTTAAATCTAACCATTTGGAGGTATTTTCATATAACCTCCATTGAGGACAATTTGGCAATAGCTTTTAAAATTATAAATATATTTGTACAGTTATAAGCTGCCATATCCATAAAACTATTTGATAGACAAAAGTTGAAAACCCTCCAAGAGCTCATCAATAAAAGATTAAATTAATTATGATACATCCATATGAGCACTGAGCAGCTGTGAAAAAAATGAGGAAGTAATTTCTGTGCTGATATGGGAAGACTTCCAAGACATGTTGTTAAGTACAGAATGGTGTATACAGTATGCTATATAGTGTGGTAAAAGGTTTAGGGATAAGCATTTATATTTTTAGCTGTTTGTATTTACATAAAGTAATTCTGAAAGGATACAAAAAAGCTAACAAAAGAGATTACCTGTGGTAGTGTGGGGTTTGGGGATGGATGGGTGAGAAACAGTAGTGGAAATGAGATATTGTACAGTTTAAGGCATTATACATCTATAAAAACATGGGAATGTATTACCTACTCAAAAAGTGAAATTAAGAAAGATACAAGAAGCTGTTTGGATGTTCCTTCCCATTTCAATGTATCTGTATTTTTTCAGCCCTCAAAGTTATTATAAATGTCATTATAATAACTTCATAAAGCTTCCCCTATAATGAGAATCTTACCATTCTCCTAACTCCAATAGCACTATAATCCACCTCTGTTAGGACACATCACTCTTCATCATGTGTGATTATTATTTGCAGATATCATCTTCAAGGCTCTTCTCTATTTACCACCTGCCATTCTTGTTCTCACCTCTACTTGACCTTCACATTTTATTTCTCTCGGTTTTTTGGACAAGCTACATTCCCTTCCACAGAGAAGGCTTCCCTGACCCCTTTCACTTGGTTGGATTACCTTGCTATTCTTTTCTATCTTTGTACATTCCTTTTCAAAATACTTATCTCCCTTGTTGTTACCTATAATGTCTGTCTTCTTTACTCAAGAGTCTAGACAAAAAGCTCCACGCCAGCCTCGGCTGTGTTTGTATTGTTTACGTCTGTGTTCCTAGTGCTTAATAAAATACCTAGCAAGGGTTAATAAGTACTTGTTGACTGGAAGGGAATGACTTCCTTCCCTTACTAGAGAGTGATTTCCTTACAGGCAAGATGTGTCAACCTTCTACAGCCCACATAAAATAAAGGACAATATCTCCTATTGGATAAAAGACAAGAATTTACATATGAGTTTTGTCATTTACCATACCAGCTCTGGGATCTTAACTTTTTAGCCTCTCTGGGCTTCAGAGCTCTCATCTACATTAAGTTTTTCATTCATTCTGTCATTCAATAAATATTTATGGAATGCTTAGCATGTGCCACTAGTCTAGCAACTGTGGATACTGAAGTACGCAAGGCAGAATAATACTTGCTATCTGAAGCACACAGTTTAATTGGGGTGGGGAAAGAGTTGGTGGGGAGGGTCTCAGTAAACATATAAGCCAAATAAACAAAAATTACAGGTAGAGTTAAGGCCATGGCAGAGCAACTGAAGGTGATGAATTCAGAGAGGCCAGGAAGGGACTCTCTGAAGCGATCATATCTGAACTGAGTTTTTGAGTCAACCAAATGAGATAGTGTCTGTGAATGTCTTAGAATCATGTCTGGCATGTAATAAGTGTCATAAATGATAAGTATTACTATTTATAAAAACTTGTCAAAAAATGAACCAAAAATACAAGCAGATTGTCTTTCACATATAAAATACTATAGTTGCAACATGTATGTCTTTGTATAGTGAGAAAGCATATTGTATGTATATCATATTTCATTTGAGTAAGTTATTTTTTAACCGAAGGAATCTCCTATTTTGGTTCTGAAATAGTTAACGTTCTTTTTAAGTAGTCTCATTTATACCTTGAGAGTGATTTAATTACCCACAGCATCTGTTTAACATTGTACTCACAGAGAAATCACAGAAACATATGCAACATTGGTTGTTCCTAAGTAGATTCAATGTTCTCTAAGGTCTCATTAACCTGTAAGTTCTCACATGTTTGTTACATCTGAGCTAATGAAGAAATAGCCAGGGGTAAGGAACTGAGAAAGAGACTATGGATGTCTCAACACAAACCCATTCCAGGACTGTAAAAAATATCTGACAAATCACATCTTCCCGGTGTGGTAGTAAAATCACTGGAGTGTATTGGATGGTATAAGCAACTGAAGAGGATTAAGAATGGCCTCTGTGGCTGGGCACAGTGGTTCACGCTTGTAATCTCAGAACATTGGGAGGCTTAGGTGGGAGAATCACTTGAACTCAGGAGTCTGAGACCAGCTTGGGCAACATAGGAAGACCCCCAGCTCTACAAAAAAAAATTAAAAATTAGCTGGGTCTGGTGGTGCACGTCTGTGGTCCCAGCTACTCAAGAGGCTGAGGTGGGAGGATTGCTTGAGCCCAGGAGGTTGAGGCTGCAGTAAGCCAAGATCACACCACTGCACTCAAGCCTAGGTGATGGAGCAATACCCACTCTAGAAAAAAAAAGAAAAAAGAAAGGAAAAAAGGAAGAATGGTCTCTGTGCCAGGCATTTCTCCTTTAATCCCTAAAAAACATAGGCATTAGGTAGCTGCCTCAAGTTGGATTCTTCAGAAGCTGACCCTTAGACGCAGGAGAGAGAAGTGTAAGATGGGGATAAAAGTCTCTTTTCCAGGTAAAGTCTCTGCCTGGGCTGGGGTATTCTAGGGTAATGTGTAAATTACACATTGAAATTTGTCCTTATTTGAGGTTAGAGAATTAGGCTTTCAAACTCCTGCACCAGTCACTCACTGGCTATGACCCCAAGCAGCTCCAGTAGCCCAAGGGCAGTTCCCCAAAGACAGCCACAGATATGGGCTGGGCAAGCAAATGACAGAGGGGCTTTCTGCACAGAAATGATGAAGGAGGCCCACAGAATCAGGGCAGAGCCCTACCCGTGCTCTACGGCATTCATATCCCCAATTTACATAGGAGAAAATCCGACACTCAGAGAGGGCAAGTACTTCATTAAAGGTAACTATTTAAGGGGCAGAGCTTGGCTACAAACCCAGACAGGTTTGGCTCCACAGTTCATACTCACTCTTCTCTACCAAATGTACCTCCCTTTCCTGACCATCAGTTATATATTCAGGAACATATTCTGTATTTATATAAATAGACATTATTAACCTAGCTTCCTGAGGAAGAAGATTCTATCAGGAATTGTAGTGAAATATTATATTTGGGGATCTCTAGAAGAGCACTACCTAAAATCAATGTAATGCAAGCTACCTGTGTAATTTAAAATTTACTAGTGCTCTCAATAAAAAGGAAAATAAATAAGAGAAATTAAATTCAATAATTTATTTTACCCAACATACTCAAAATATTATTATTTCAACATAGAATCAATATTTTAAAATGTAAAATTTTTTTATACAATGTATTTTTGTGTCCTTTACACTTGTAGCATGTCTCAATTTGGTTGTGAAATATTTATCAAAAATATTGCCAGGTGTAGTGGCTCACGGCTGTAATCTCAGCGCTTTGGGAGGTAGGCAGATTACTTGAGGTCAGGAGTTGGAGACCAGCCTGGCCAACATGAAACCTATCTCTATTAAAAATACAAAAATTAGCCAGGCATGGTGGCACATGCCTATAATCCCAGCTACTTGGGAGGCTGAGGCAGGAGAATCACTTGCACCAGGGAGGCAGTGGTTGCAGCTAGCAGAGATCATACCCCTGCACTCCAGCTTGGGCAACCGAGCGAGATTCCATCTCAAAAAAAATACTTGATGTGAATTTAGACTTCATACGATTTACAGCTGAAAAAGTAGATTCACATAGCCAAGTTAGTCCAAGAACACTTAAAACTTTCTATAACTGCATCAAGTATCATTTTTAAAATTTAAAAATATTAAAATTAAATTAAAAAAATTAGTTCCTCAGTCGCACTAGTCATATTTCAAATGCTCAATAGTTTTACAAGGCTGGCGGCTACCACATTGAAGAGTATAGAAAATTTTCCCTCTGAAAATGTACAAGGATGTGATTCAGTATACCATCAAGAATCAAACCAGTCAACCAATAGGTAAATATTGAGTGTCTCTCACGTGTTGCATGTAGTAGATATAGTGGCAGCTAAAACACCCTTGGCCAGGACAAGTTAGCTATAAGGACTTTGCAATTGGAGTTACATGGAAGGAATAAGAATTGGCCATTCTCCAGGCACAGTGGCTCACGCCTGTAATCTCAGCACTTTCAGAGGCCAAGGTGGGTGGATCACCTGAGGTCAGGAGTTCGAGACCAGCCTGACCAACATGGTGAAACCCCATCTCTACTAAAAAAAAACACAAAAATTAGCCAGGCATGGTGGCGGGTGCTTTTGTAGTCCCAGCTACTCGGGAGGCTGAGGCAGGAGAATCACTTGAAGCAGGGAGGTGGAGGTTGCAGTGAGCCGAGATCACGCCATTGCACTCCAGCCTGGGGGACAAGAGTGAGACTCCATCTCAAAAAAAAAAAAAAAAAAAAATTGGCCGTGTTCATAGCTTTGGATCAGAGCTACTCAGGAAGAAGGTAAAGTTGGCTTTTATTTGATCTTTGGTAAACAGCCTATTTGCAATACTTGATTTTCATCTCAGTAATACATCCTGGAGGCCTAGTTACGTGGTACATTTTGTAATCTGGTGAGAAGCTCTGCAACAAACCCAAGAGCACTGATAAGTGGCCACTTTAACCCTGTAACCTTTCCTGTACACGATGGATAGTACTGGAAGCCCAGCAAGGTGCTAGAATATGAAAGCACTAGAAAAAATCTGTCATCCGTCTAAACGTACATGGAGGTTTATGCTCAAAAGAAAAGAGTATGTTTCCAAAAGGCAAGTTCAGAATGTTCATGATAGAACTATTGTTAGCCAAAAACTAGACATTATTCCAACACAAATAGAGAGTAGAATTCTTTAATAAACAGTGGGATTTTCTGGACTATTCATGATGCGAAATACCATTCAGTGATGAGAATGAAAAACCTACTGCTATATCCAATAATATGGATGAATCTCACAAATATTATAATGAGTAAAAAAAGCCCAATACAAAAAACAACAAAACGTAGAATTCTATTTGTACAGAGTTTAAAAACAGGGAAAGTGAATGTTTTATTTTAGGAGTCAGGAGAGTCATTATCCCTGGCAAGGAATGAGGGGTAATAATTAGAAAGCAGCATAACGAGGGCTCCCGAGGTATTGGTAATGCTCTGTTTTGTAATCTGAATGCCAGTCATACAGATGTTCACTTAATGAAAATACTTATTGTCCACATACTTTTCTGTATGTGTCATACTTTAAAAAAATGTATTTAAGCAATTAATTCATTCATCCATTCATTCACTCATGTATTAATTCTCCTGAAGACGAACAGAGTTCTCTATAATAGAACTCTAAAGGTAAGCTAGGCATGTAAGAAAGTCAAAGGCATCATTTCATGCTGTGATTCCACCTTCTGAAAATTCAAACATCCTTCTTGGAGGCAGAGGAAGGAAAACCAACAAATCACAGAACTGGGGACTCCATGAGAATTGGAGGTGGTAAAAAAGAACTTTTGTGCTTATTGAGGTTACTTTGCCTGGCCTGTCCTCCCCTCACCTCTGCCTAATGAAATACTAACCTCCTTCAAGTTCCATTCATGACGACTTCTTCTCAAACAAAAATTACCTTGCCTTATTCTAAATTTTTAGGACATTTGTCTGTGCTAATCATAGTTTATTCCCATGCATTATAATAATTTCTAGAAAGCAGTGTAATGTTGTGTTTAAAAGCTTGGGCTGCAGAGTCAAGCAGGGTTCAAGACCTTCCATCACTTGCTGTGTGACCTGGAGCAAATTGCTTAATCAGTATGCATTTTTTTCTCCGTTGTAAAATGAAGGTGATAATAGCTGGACCTATCTAATAAGCTGTTATGGAGATGAAAAGAGATAATGGATGTACAGCTGCTGGAAATCAGTAAAATCTCAGGAAATGTTTCCTATTATTTTTACTGAGTACTATCTACTCTAGCAGATAATAGGTTCCTGAAGAACATGGAACATGACTCAGAGAAGTTACAGTGAATAAACTCATTACAGACATCTCAGATTGGCTTGCCTTTCATGTTGTCATGTTCTTTTTTCTCATACACTAGCTTAAACTCCTCTAGAACAGGACCTACAACTTATTCATTGTAATATTCCTCACACAGCATAACACTGGGTTTTAGGTTACATAGATGGGTTATAATCTCATTTTATTAATGAGTTGAAGCCACTGAGGAAGTCTTGCCCTTTCTCATTTGGCGATGCTCAAAGCAAACCAAAGATAACTTCTATAAACTCCCCCTATGAATTCTCTTACTTCTAGGGTGACCAACCATTCTAGTTCATGAAGGGCTGTCCTGGTTTTGGCACTGAAAGTCCCGTGATTCCGGAAACCCCTCAGTCCTAGACAAACCAGACCTGTTGATCCCCCTACCTGCCTCTGTGCCCATATGCTCAGGCTAGCTTGTTTGTTTGTTCATTTGTTTGTTTGTTTGAGATGGAGCCTCACTCTTGTTGCTGGAGTGCAATGGCACGATCTCGGCTCACTGCAACCTCCGCCTCCCAGGTTCAAGTGATTCTCCTGCCTCAGCCTCCTGAGTAGCTGGGATTACAGGCACCTGCCAACACGCCCACCTAATTTTTGTATTTTTAGTAGAGACGGGGTTTCACCATGTTGGCCAGACTGGTCTTGAACTCCTGACCTCAGGCGATCCACGCACCTCTGCCTCCCAACGTGTTGGGATTACAGTCGTGAGCCACCGTGCCCGGCCACTTGTTGTTTTTATTGATGAATCATCCTTGCTCCTATCTAAAGCCAAGTCTTCATTCTGGTTGGCATTTTCTCTACTTATTCAACTACTGGGCTCTTGAAATTCTCCTCCCTCTTTCCTGCATCATCAATCTTTTTCCTTCTATTGAACCACTTCCATTAGCATATAAACACGCTATAATTTTTCCTACTAAAAAATGCTTTAAGAGACCTGGTATGTTGGCTCACACCTGTAATCCCAGCTTTGGGATCCCTATAATCCCAGCCTGTAATCCCTCACTTTGGGAGGCTGAGGTGGGCAGATCTCTTGAGCTCAGGAGTTCGAGACCAGCCTAGGCAACAAAGTGAGACCCTGTCTCAACAAAAAAAATAGCCAGGCATGGTGCCTCATGCCTATAGTCCCAGCTACTCAGGAGGCTGAGGTGGGGGGATGGCTTGAACCTGGGAGGCAGAGGTTGCAGTGAGCTGAGATCATGCCACTGTACTCTAGAGTGAGCTACAGAGCCTGACCAAAAAAAAAAAAAAGCCTTAAAAATTAAAAACATCTGAAATTGTTTCTAGACACAGGTAAAAAATAATAATAATACAAAAATTAAAACAACAACAAAATGTCCCAAGCCTACATCTCCTTCAACCTACCACCCCAATTCCTGGCTCCCCTTTATAACAAAACTCCTTGAATGAATTGTCTATACACAGTCTCCACTTCCAATTCCCCTTTTCTCATTCTTTGTTGAACGACTTCAATCAGGTTTTTATTCCCAACTCTCCACAGAAATAGGTCTTGTCACAATTTGCCAATGATCTGGAATTTTCCTAGGCTATGGAATTATGAGAAATAAACTCCTATTGTAATAAACCATTGTATTTTGTTGTTATTGTTTGAATCACAGAAGTCAATCTTAGCTTAAGTAATAGAACTAAGAACATCCATATTTATGTATCTTTAATTTATATGCCTCTCTGCACTTCACACTTTTATTGCCAACTGTCTACTGTGCAACAAACAGAATGTACAGTACGCATCTCACACTTAACATGTAAATATTAAACTTTTCATTTCCTCCCCTAAGTAGACTTTTCTGTCAGAAAATGTTTCACCCTTCTTCCTGCTCGGAGCTGAAGCCATGGGGTCATCCCTAATACCTTTCTTGTTCCGATATTCCACATCAAATCCACCAGGAAAGGCAATTATCATCTCTCACCAGATTACTGCTATAGCTTTCTGACTGGTCTTGCTGCTTCCTCCCTGGCCTGTCATATTCTATTTCCAACACAGAAACCACAACAATCCTCCAAGAATACAGTTCAGTGTAAGTCACTGTTCTGCACAAAACTTCCACCAGGCTTCTCATCTCATTCAGAGTGAAATCCAGAGCCCTTACCTTGACCTACACAGCCAGATGCTTTGTTCTGTTACCTGTCTGATCCCATCTCTGGCTTCCTCTCTCCTCCTTCACTCCCCCAGCCAAGCTGGTCCCCTTGGTCTTTCTTAAACATCACAGCCACTCCCCACTCAGCAAACTCCACACTCAGGGACCAAGCACTGGCTGTTCCTCCTGCCCAGAAGTCTCTCCCCCAGAGAATGATATGACTCACTTCTACACATTCTCAGTCTCTCCTCAAATTTTAAACTTTTTGTTTTGCATTTTAAATCATTCTTGTATTGATCTAAGAAATACCTTCCATGCAAGAGACACTGTATTGGAAACTTGAAGATGAATATGAAATGTCCTCTGCCCTCAATAAACTGCTAAATAGGACTAGAGAATGGGCTTTCCAGGAAGGTCTCCTAGAAGAAGCAGGCCTGGAACTGAATCTTGAAGAAAATAAAAGAGTTAATTGGGAGTGGGAAGGGAGGGGTGGCAAAGCAAGTACCTCTTAGGGAGAGAGCAATTGAGTATACGTGTGGATATGACAGAGTATGACATATTAGGAGGCTGCAAGATTAGCCTTATCTGTCCCCAGAACCTGGTCATGTGCTACGACATGAGCACTAGAGATAACTCACTGAACTACAGGGGATGGGAGGGAGAGGAAAGAATCACCCTAGAGGCAAGTCTGATGTCAGACTATCTCTAGAGTGGTGCAAGAGAGGAAGCCAAGAGCAGCACACAGAGATGCAAACTGCTGGAAACTGCAGAGCACTGCTAATGACAAGCAGGGACACTCAGATAAGCAACTAGGATGAGAAGCCCATTAGGAAGAAGGAAAGACGGCTCAACATATGAGCAGAATTCAGGAACATGAATTCCTTGGAGATGCAAGATTCAGAGACAATGATACTCTGTTACACTGACAGCCCTCAATGAACCATTTTTTCTGGTATTCATATCCTTGACAATCCTCTCCCTGGAATCTGGTCTGAACCTGTGACTTACTTTAACCCAGTGGTTCTCACAGAGATTTTGTTCTCCAGGGGACATTTGGCAGTGTTTAGAAACACTTTTATTTGACCCAAATGGGGAATGTGGAGAAAGGATGCTACTAGCATTCCTACTGTACTAGTGGGTAGTGGCCAGGGATGCTACTAAACATTCTACAATACACAGTACAGTCCCCCACAACAACAAAAAAATACCCTGCCAAAAATGTCAATAGTGTCAAGGTTGAAAAGCCAATAGAATGCAGCCTAAGCTTTAAGACCTTATGCCTTTAAAAGGACTGAGCTTTCAAAAGCCTAGAAGCTTCCACTTTTGCACTCCTTAAAGGAGGGTAGCCAGACTTTTTACATGGCAGCTCAGGGTTGCATGGAGACACCACATGAGAGGACACGTGGAAAGGAAGCAGTCTTAAGGCTGGGTACATGGAGGAGCGCTGAGAACACAGCTGACGGAAAGAACTAAGGTGCCAGATGTACCATTCCAGGCAAGCTCTTCCGGCCTGTCTCCAACCATTTGAGCCGCCTTTGCTGAAGTGACAGACATGAGCCAAGAAGCTCTCATGGATGTTTCAGCATGCACAGTCATCACAGAGAGCAGGGACAAGTTTTCCCTGCTGAGCCCTGCCCAAATGGAAGAATCATGAGCAAGTAAATAAGATGTTGATATAAGTCAAGATGTTTTGGAATAGTTTGTTATACAGCAATAGATAGATGAAACAATAGTCAACATAATAGGCATGTTTCTAAGCACATGCTAACGACATCCTTATGAAATAAGATCTGTTATGATCAATGCCACTTTAACTATGAGAAAACTAGTACATGAGTACAGAGAAGTTAAGTATCCACACAGGCTAACACTACTAGGAACAGAGTTTGGATTTGATCGCAGTTAGCGTAACACCAGAGACTGTATCTTAACCATCATGCCATAGATCCTGTCTAGTCATTCATTCATTCAAAAATATATATGGAGAACCTACCATGTGCCAGACACTGTTCCATACATATGGGATACAGCAGGGACCAAAACAGACGAAAATTCCTGGTCTCACAAAATTTAAGTTCTAGTGAATGTAACCACCCCAGGGGCTTATTTTGCCTGCTGCTCAGATAGAGACGATTTATCAAGACAGGGAGATTGCAACAGAGAAAGAGTTGAATATATGAAGAGCGGGCTAAATAGCAGTTTTATTATTACTCAAATCAGCCTCCCTGAAAATTCAGAGGCTAGGGTTTTTTAAGGATAGGTTAGCAGGCAGAGGGTTAGGGAATGGATGCTGCTGAGTGATTGAGTATGCAATCATAGGGGAATGGAAAACAGCCCTTGTGTGCTGAGTACTCTTCTATGTGGGGGTCACAAGGCCAGTTGAGTCAAGATCCTAGGTCAAAGCAGAGTCGTTCAGGCCACAGCAATGTAAAAGTCTAAAAAGACACTTTAAAAGCCTTTCCCCCCCCCCCCCCCTCTTGAGACAGAGTCTCACACTGTTACTCATGCTGGAGTGCAATGGTGCAATCTTGGCTGACTGCAGCCTTGACCTTCTGGGCTCAAGTGATAAAAAAGGCCAATCTTAGGTTTTTTAATAGTGATGCTATTTACAGGAGTAATTGGGGAAGTTATAAATCTTGTGATTCCAGAACAATGAATGGTTATTGTTTAACTATGCTTACATCTTAGCAGAATTCATGTTCCTCTCATAATCCTAAACTTGTAGACTTTTATTAGTTTTCTAAAGGTGGTTTAGTTTTGGGAAGGGCTATTATCATCCTTGATTTAAGGTTAAACTATAATCTAAATTTCTCCCAAAGTTAGCTTGGCCCATGCCCAGGAATGACCAAGGGCAGTTTGGAGGTTAAAGGTAAGATGGAGTTGGTTAGGTCAGGTCCCTTTAACTGTCATAATTTTCTCACTGTTGACAATTTTTACAAAGGCAGTTTCAATCCTCCCTTTGTATTTCACCATACCTTATTTTTAAGGTGTGATCTATGAAGACGGAAAAAGTCTGATGACCGCTCTAACTTTTTTATGTTGACAGAGGGCAAAGTTGGAATAGGGCTTGGCCTCAGGGTAGGAGGAATGAAGCCACTTTACCGCTGTCTATATGTATTCATGGGTGCCTTATTGGGGTTTTAAGGCTTGCATGACAAACAGGTTAGTATTCTCATCCATAGTTTTAGCACAGCATTTAAGTGAACAGCAGACTGAGATAATCAGTCTTAATATAAGGAGTGAAAGTCCTAGCTTTAGACATTTTTGTACAATTGATCTAAAGCCCTGAGTGACCCAAGTGAATAGCCCTGAGAAACAATTACATATGGGGTTGTTAGAAAGATGAATTGGGACAAACAGGAAAGAGCAAGTTTAAATATACCAGTCCATATATTTTGTAGTCGTTGTTTGGCTTGAGAATAGATCAGTTTAGTTAAACAGCTATATTCCATTCCAGGAGGTGGCCTTGTAGATGGGGTAGGCCTCTATATGTGATGAAGGCAAACACATGTTTATGTATTTTTTGAGACAGAGCCTTACCCTGCCACCCATACTGGAGTGCAGTGGCATAATCATGGCTCACTGCAGCCTTGATCTGCTGGACTCAAGTGATCTTCCAGTCTCAGCCTCCTGAGTAGCTGGGACTACAGGAACTTGCCACCACACTCAGCTATTTTTTTTTTTTTAATTTTTTTGTAGACACAGAGTCTTGCTATGCTTCCCAGGATGGTCTTGAACTCGTGATCTCAAGAGTTCCTCCCACCTCGGCCTCCCAAAGTGCTGGGATGACAGGCATGAGTCAGTATGCCCAGCGCAAATTTTAAATGAGATATTTTTATGGCAACTGAAGAAAACTAAAGGTTAATGTTGGACACAATCTACTCAGATGTTAGACTCAAAGCATCTCTGGTTAGAGAGAAGGAAGGACACGGCAATGCAGGTTTTTCTTGCCTATATTATAAGGAATGAGCTTTAGCTTGCAGAGCCTCAGGAAAAAGGTAGGAGCAATTTTATTGGGTCTATGTCTGAATGGAAGACACAGAAGGAATAAGACTGAAAAAGAAAAAAAATCTAAAGGAATTTAAAAAAAGAAAAATGGAAGATAAAAAATGTTAAAGCACTAGTTTGGGAACTTGTAGCTTGGAAAGAATTCAGGATATTTTAAATTGCAGAAAATAATAAAAACCTCAAAAACAATAGAGACGACTTCAATCTAACAACAGGTATATTATGAGTTTTTTTCTTACACATAATTTTTTTCTGGTCACCATTTTTATTAAAAACAAATCATAGTAGGACAAATTTATTTGCAAAGTAAGTTTTAGCCTGATTATATTTGGTCTGATTATTTGCATAAAGTGCAGCAAGAATAATTATTTGCCATATAAGCTTCTTTTTTTCTTTAATTGGCTTTAACTTTTTTTAAATGAAGAATCTCAGATATACTTCTTAAAGCCTTGAGTCCAACCATGGATTTATCTGTGCCTGCAAATATCTGTATTAGTTGGGCAAATGTTTTTCCCGTTGAGGTTCCAAGATAATATGGGCTTCCTGGGCCTGTCAGAAAGTGACTCTTTTTATTTCTCACAGGTCAGGAACCCTGTAAAGGGACTGCATAGACAAAGTATGAGGCCAGTTTTCTCAAGGGGCTTTTATTACGTCTATAAGTCAACTTTGATTCCTTAAAGCAGTTTGTTCATATGTGAAATTATGCTATTTCAGTCAAAACCTTGATAAAATAACCAATGTCTCTAATGGTATCCTGGTATCAAAGAAAACAGGTTATTAAATTTATGTGAACAATTGTATTGCCATAAATTAAGTATACTTACAAATTGTTTTTAAATCCTGGAGAAATCACATAAAGAGAAAGAAATATGCTTTAAATTTTGTTCACAAGGATATATTCTGTAAATAGCTCAAACAAGGGGTTTTGGGGGGCTCTGAAAAACAAGAGTTAGCAACGTTTTAAACAAAAAAAGTCACAAAAAGATTATTTTAATTTTTTTTAGTTCAGTCCATGTAATTAGTTCCTGTTCTGCCTGATATAGGACCAGCAGTCCTCATGAACACATCGGCTCTCTACAAAAGTCCTGAAAATTTTTGCTTTTGCTTTTTTTAATTTTAATGGCTCAATTCCTAACATTATCAGAAAACTGCATTCAAGAGCACCCATCAGAATCTTAAAGCTGATTATCAACCACCATTCGAAAGGATCAAAACAAGACAACAATTGTCTTAGAACAGTCACAGTTAAAAATGTAATCCACGGGCCAGGCACAGTGGCTCACGCCTGTAATCCCAGCACTTTGGGAAGCTGAGGTGGGCATATCACCTGAGGTTGGGAGTTCAAGATCAGCCTGACCAACATGGAGAAACCCTGTCTCTACTAAAAATTAAAAAATTAGCTGGGCGTGGTGGCACATGCCTGTAATCCCAGCTACTTCGGAGGCTGAGGCAGGAGAATCACTGGAACCCGGGAGGCGGAGGTTGCGGTGAGCTGAAATCGTGCCATTGCACTCCAGCCCGGGCAACTACAGCAAAACTCCATCTCAAAAAAAAAAAATGTAATCCACAAAAAAATCTGACCATCTCTGTGACGCACAGTAGTTTAATATAACAATCATAATTATTACTGATAACATACTGAGACATATCAGAATTATAGGAATTATACAAATTTGGAATAATACATTTATATGAACATAATTTAAAGAAAGTTAAACACTGTTTTGTATGTGGCAATGCTTTCTGTACGATTTTAATGTACAATAAGCCAAATGTCTCTTTTGGACTTGAGGGGACCTAATATTTAAAAGGTTAATGAGGAAAAAAAAGCCTTAATTTATTATTTGATTTTGGAAAAGTCATCAAATACTATTATATATCACAAAATAAGATCACAGGTCATTTATTTAGTCAAAGTGATAACTCAAAAACCTTTTATTTATTTATTTATTTTTGGAAGCAGAGTCTTGCTCTATCACCCAGGCTGGAGGGGAGTGGCACAATCTCAGCTCACTGCAACCTCCACCTCCAGGTTCAAGCAATTCTCATGCCTCAGCCTCCCAAGTAGCTGGAATTACAGGTGCGGGCCACCACACCCAGCTAATGTGTGTGTGTGTGTGTGTGGGTGCATGCGCGTGTGATTCAGTAAAGACGGGATTTTACCATATTGGCCAGACTAGTCTCAAACTCCTGAGGTCAGGCAATCCACCTACCCTGGCCTCCCAAAGTGCTAGGATTAAAGGCATGAGCCACCGCACCTGGCTCAAAAAACTTTTAAAGGCAAGAACCCTTACTCTAATAGGAAGCTCAGGTTTCCAAACAAGACCCAATGAAGACATTATGAAGCCAAGTGAATCTCTCTTTTTTCTTCTCTCCTTTTTTTCCTGCAGTTTATCTACAAGGCAAATAAAAATTTTCATTGTCTCTCAATATTACACAAAAAAAATTTTTTAAAAAGAGTAAACCAAATTCCATCTTTGTATATCATTAATTTTAAAGCTATTTTTTAATAAAATCATATAAACAAATCTAATTTTAATTAGTTTGACCATAAGGTAAGATATCTATAAATTCTTTTAATCCTTTATAATTATTTTATTAAGGAGTAGATTAATGCTTAATGAAAACCCTGTTATTTAGACACAGGAGTGCAGACTCTGGCCCCACATCAGTGTGGTTTTCATATTAATGTTTAATTTATAGAAAAATTAAATAACCCCCTTTAAATTTTTGCCAATTTGCTCACACTGACAGAATTTTTTTATGAGATCAGTTTTTATGAGCCTTTTATAATATGTTTAAAAAATTTAGTTTTATCTTTTTAAAACTTAATCCTTAAACCCTTTAAACTAGTCAAAATTATTTTTGGTAAAAAAAAATCACACTTCGGCCAAGTGCAGTGTCTCAAGCCTGTAATCCCAGCACTTTTGGAGGCTGAGGTGAGTAGATTACCTGATGTCAGGAGTTTGAGACCAGTCTGGCCAATATGGTGAAACCCTGCCTCTACTAAAAATACAAAAATTAGCTGAGTGTGGTGGCATGTGCCTGTAATTCCAGCTATTCAGGAGGTTGAGGCACAAGAATCGCTTGAGCTTGGGAGGTGGAGGTTGCAATGAGCCAAGATAGTGCCACTGCACTCCAGCCTAGCTGATGAAGTGAGACTGTGTCTCAAAAATAAATAAATAAATAAATAATCACATTTCCGTCTCTTTTTATTTTTGTTTTGTTGTCGTTCTTGTTGTTGTTGTTGGTGGTGGTGGTGGTGGGGTGTGGGGTGTGTGTGTGTGTGTGTGTGTGTGTGTGTGTGTGTGTGATGGGTCTCATGCTATTGCTCAGGCTGCAGTACAGTAACCTGATGATAGTTCACTGCAACCTTGACCACCCTGGCTCAAGCGATCCTCCTGCCTCAGCCTCCTGAGTAGCTGGGGCTATAGGCCTGAGCCACCAGGCCTGGCTAATTCTGTATTATTTTGTAGAGACAGGGTCTCACTGTGTTACCCAGGCTGGTCTTGAACTCCTAAGTTCAAGTGATCCTTCTGCCTTTGCCTCCCAAAGTGTCAGGATTACAGGCATGAGCCATCATGCCCAGTTTCCATGTCTCTTTATTAAGAACACATGACTTTTGTTTTTAGTGGAAGCAAGTTTAATTACGTACCAGGTGTAGAGCCTAGGACACAGGACAGAACTAATGAACAAATGTCTAAATTTTGAAGACTTTTTAAAAACTGTATTTTTAAAGGATTATTAGAGTCACATGAACTAAAACACATTGAAGTTTTTTTTTTTTAACAAAACATCTGATTTAAGTTTTTTTTTTTTTTTTTTTTTTTGACAGAGTCTCGCTCTGTCCCCAGGCTGGAGTGCAGTGGTGCAGTCTTGGCTTACTGCAACATCCACCTCCTGGGTTCAAGAGATCCTCCTGCCTCAGCCTCCCAAGTAGCTGGGATTATAGGCACGCACCACCATGCCTGGCTAATTTTTGTATTTTTAGTAGTGATGGGGTTTTACCATGTTGGCCAGGCTGGTCTTGAACTCCTGACCTCATGATTGACTCAACTCGGCCTCCCAAAGTGCTGGAATTAGAGGCATGAGCCGCTGCGCCCAGCTCTAAGTGCTTATTTTTTAAAGCTAATTACTTAGAGTTCTTTTATATGTTTTTGTAGTGAAACATCACTCACATGACAAATATAGATACATTAACAGAAGCACATGTGTCTGCGCTGCCTATAAGTTATGAGATTTCCATTTACCAGTTTTAAAGTTTTTTTTTTTTTAATTTTAAACCCTCAGTCTCTTGATTACCCGTTGCTGCCCTAAAAAGTGTCAGCCAGGCAGTTCCAAATTTATGTTTTTAAAGGGATAATTCTTAGATGAAACAAAATGGAGAATTAATATTTTATTTAAACCAAGGAAAAATTGTGTGGGTAAAGTTTACTCAAGATGTCCAGGAAAAGTAGACACTCTGACATATGGAGATTTCCTTAAAGATGTAAATTTCTTCATTGGATTTTGGCTTTAGGGTGGAGACTCTTAAGGAATCTTAAGGAAAGCATGCAGATCCTAGGGCCTAATAAGCAGGCATAGCTGGAAGGCAAAATAGATCCCCAAATTCAAGGATCTCATTTTTACACTGAATCCTGGGTCCCCAAAAGAGGGAAACACTATAGGATGAGAATGCAATACTTCCATAGTGAATTTTATTATAAGGACATTTTCCCAAGGCTGCTGGACAATCCAGTACCAATTAGCCCACTCTGTAATCAGTCCATTTTCTATTCTATACCTTTTTGCTGTGTAAGAGCATACTTTTCTTATTTACATGTGCAAAGAAAGGAATATCGCCCTGTAGTAATAATTATTCATTGTAAGCAATTACCATTAGCCATTTTTAAAAGTATGGCTCTTATCTAGCTATTACATATCTAGATTAAAATGTTTTATAATTCAAAGTAATTTCTAGTTCCTCCAAAAATTCAAAAAGATGGCTGGGCAAGGTGGCTCACACCTGAGCACTTTGGGGGGCTGAGGCAGGTGGATCACGAGATCAGGAGATCAAGGCCATCCTGGCTAACATGGTGAAACCCTGTCTCTACCAAAAATACAAAAAATTAGCCAGGTGTGGTGGCACACACCTGTAGTCTCAGATACTCAGGAGGCTGAGGCAAGAGAATTGCTTGAACCCGGGAGGCAGAGGTTGCAGTGAGCTGAGATTGCCCCACTGCACTCCAGCCTGAGTGACAGAGTGAGACTCCAACTCAAAAAAAAAAAAAAAAAAAAAAATCAAAAAGATTAGATACAAGAGGAAGGGGGTACAGACAGGAGTAAATGACAAACAATCAGAATTCTGTTGACTGAGAAGTTTTTACAGAGGGAGAGCAGGGGCTTTTAAACAATATCTAGACACATATAGCCCAAATATTAGCCTTTATTAAGACAATTTTCAGCTATAGGGCTCTCAATAGAAAACGCTTTTAAATCTTTCATCATTAGATTTTAGCCAGGACAAACAGCCAATATTTCTGTTTTTTACCTAAAGTAACCTCCCATGTGAAACTGATAAGCCTTAACTAAGGTTATGATTTCACCGTGGGTGTCAGAGGTATTCTTAAAGAGGTGGCAAGCAGTTTTCACAGTTTCCCCCCAAAGGTGGCTCTGAGAAAAGAACATTCAAGACAGAAAGTTAGAAGTTGTTCATGGAAGGGTAAAGAATCAACACATGGCAAAAGTCACACAAATATCAAACCAGAAAGGGCCTATTTCCTGAGCTGAGAATTGAACCGAGGCTGCTGTAGCAAAAGGGCAAAACCTTAGTTACTGAGCTACAGCCATGAGGCAGTTGCTATTATTTTTCCCAGAAGCAATCTAGAGCAGGTAGTTTTGAGTTTGCAAAAGATTTTAATTGTTCAAGGGTATTCCTAAGGCTAGCCATGACATTATCATGTGTCCTTTTAGAATTGCTGCATGTCATAAAACCAAAAATTCCCACCATCTGGATGGCAGAGACCAAGAGAGAGTACCTCCACATGATCACAAAGTCAAGTTCTCAAGGACATAAAACAAGATGAAAGGAAAACCTCATCTGGTTTTTGTTTTGGAGATCCACAGCAAAGTATGTAACTGACCAGTCTGCAGGGCTGGCTCCAACAGCAGGCTTATAGGGGTTCTAAGCCCACATTCTACACTATGGTACCCCTCTCCATGACAGAACAACACAGAAAAGATGAAAAGACTAGTCACACAAATCCTTTATCCTATTAATCAAAACTTTGCGAAGGAGAAAAACAGTAACTTTTACCATTCACTCAACCAGTTTACACAAATGGAGAGACCAGAAGCCTGGCTGGTAAGAAACTCTTACCCTTTTGTCAGCTTGTCAGGTTTCTGGGTTTCCTCTCTCTGTAACTTCCAGAAGAGTGAAGCAGCTTTTGATGATCCTGCTTGCTGCACCATAGCTATGGGGGCCGTATTACAAAAGAAAATCATCCGGGCTGGGCATGATAGCTCATGTCTGTAACCCCAGCACTTTGGAAGGCCAAGACAGGTGGATCACTGAAGACTGGGAGTTCGAGACCAGCCTGACCAACATGCAGAAACCCTGTCTCTACTAAAAATTCTAAAATTAGCTGAATGTGGTGGCGGGTGCCTGTAATCTCAGCTACTCAGGAGGCTGAGGGAGGAGAATCACTTGAACCTGAAAGGCAGATGTTGCAGTGAGCTGAGATTGTACCACTGCACTCCAGCCTGGGTGACAGAGTAAGACTCTGTCTCAAAAAAAAAAAATTGTCCTTTTTCATTTCATGGAACCATAGGCAAAAGCTTCTCAATTTTGCAAGTTGCCACCCAACAGGCTACATGGGGGAACCAAATTAACATTTCCAGTTCTGGCCAGAGTGAAATACACGTGACAGAACACAGACACTAGATATCCCACTCAGTGCCCAAGTATGGACCTGGCAAGGCTCAAATTTGTGCCCGTTCATCCACTCAAGATGGGGAGGGATCACCTCTGACTGGGAATTTTAACAGGTGGTCTCAGGGCAGGATGGAAGGGCAGGATGGAAGGGCAGATGGTCACCCTGAGTTAGACCTGCTGAGCTCCCTCTAACACTTCCTTCAGGGCTTACTGAATGTGACTGGTCAGACAAAACAGGAGAGCCGGCTGGACTTCCATCAGCCATTCCTTTAGAGATTTTCTGCACATATATAAACACACACAGTGAACTAAAGACAAACAGAAGAATTTTTAAACCAAGATTCCAGACCAGATTCGTTCTTCAAACCGGAAGAGCATTCCTCCAAACAGGTCTCCTATGCTCCATCCAACAGGGGAGAGATCTCCCGAAACCGAGATTCTTCCTGCAATCTAGGGAGAGCCAGATAGTTCCCATGATGGGGCAACAGTGCCTCTAGAGAGGCCAACAGATCAGGAGAAGGAAGGGGATGTTGGCAGCACCTGAAATACTGGATATCTTTCGGGAACTATTTCTCCATTGCAATTAGATCCATGCATTATGGGTAAATAGCACCCTACTAGAAGAGATGGTGCCAGGGGTAGTCCTTAGTCCAAGAAAACTAAGTGGCCATTTGGGCTGGCCTCTGAATCCATTGCCAGTGAGAGGCTGCTGAACCACAGGCAAGTACCTACAAAGGCTATCATGGACAAGCCCCAAATTTATAGCTGCCTAATGGGCTTATTTTGTCTGCTACCCAGATAGAGCCAATTTATCAAGACAGGGGAATTGCAATAGAGAAAGAGTTTAATACACATAGTGCCAGCTAAATGGGAGACTTGAGTTTCATAATTACTCAAATCAGCCTCCCCCCATATTTGGGGTTTTTTAAGGATAATTTTTGGCAGGCAAGTGGCTAGGGAATTGGTGCTGCTAATTGGTTGGGGATAAAACCATAGGGGTGTGGAAAACAGTACTTGTGTGCTGGGTGGGGGCCACGGGACCAGTTGAGTTAAGAATTGCAGGTTCAGGTGGAATCATCTGGTCCTCGGAAATGCAAAAGTCTGAAAAGACATCTCAAATGGCCATCTTAGGTTCTATAATAGTGATGTTATTTATAGAAGTAATTGAGGAAGTTATAAATCTTGTGACCTCCAGAACAATGGCTGATTCTCATTTAACTATGCCTACATCTTAGCAGAATTCAGGTCCCTTTCATAATCCTAATATTGCGGCCTTTCATTACTTTTACAAAGACAGTTTTGGTCCCCAAATAAGGAGGGGGTAGTTTGAGGAAGGGCTATTATCATCCTTGCTTTAAGGTTAAACAATAAACTAAATTTCTCCCACAGTTAGCTTGGTCCATGCCCAGGAATGACCAAGGGAAGTTTGAAGGCTAAAGGCAAGATAAAGTTAGTTAGGTCAGATTTCTTTCACTGTCATAATTTTCTCACTGTTATAATTTTGGCAAAGGCATTTCCATAAAATCTGAAAAGCAATAGAACTGCACCATTGGGTAGCAAGACTTGACCCACTGTTTACACACTAAGTAGGTGTGGCAGACATTCATTGCTTTTTGGCTTCCAGGCGTCTATTCTAGCACCCCCAGTTCCACTGGGAAATTACTCTTCCTAATAAATACATTCTGTTAAGACTTTTACTCAAGGCCGGGTGCAGTAGCCCACAAAGTCAGCACTTTGGGAGGCTGAGGCCAGAGGATTGATTGAGCCCTGGGCAGTGAGACCAGCCTGGGCAACATGGTGAAACCCTGTCTCTACAAAAAAATTCAAAAATTAGCCTGGTGTGGTGGTGTGCACCTGCAGTTCTAAGTACTTGGGAGGCCAAGGTGGGAAGATTCCTTGAACCTAGGAGGTGGAGGCTGCAGTAAGCCAAGATTGTCCCACTGCACTCCAGCCTGGGTGACAGTGAGATGTGGGTGACAGAGTGAAATAAATAAATAAATAAATAGTGAGACCTGGGTGACAGAGTGAGACCTGGGTGACAGAGTGAAATAAATAAATAAATAAGTGTTAGACAAAAAGAGCTTCAAGCTTCCTTTATCAAACTGGATTACTGTACTAAGATCTTTCTGCATAGAAATTCTGAAACCAACACTGGAAACAGTTCTTAAGCAAAGAACAAGACACAGTGGTGCTAATTAATAGAAGCGGGATAAAGACACAAAAGCTTGCAGAAACCCAACTGTTGGAACTAGACCAGCAGCATATACCCAAGAAAGGGCAGAGTCCAAGGCCCCATCTTAGACTCTCTGGATCAAAATCCCTGGAGTAGGAGACCAGGTCTTTTCATTTTCTTATATTTGTCAATGATTTTGAAGCTCACTAAAGTTTGATAACCATGCTGTTTTGTGCTGGGCTAGAGCCCCATGGAATCATGCTTGTCAAAGCTTAATATGCAGACATGTGATCTTGCTAAAATGTAGATTCTGACTCAGAAAGTTTGGGTGGGGCTTGAGATTCTGCATTTCTAACAAGTTCTCAAACGATGAGGCTAGATGCGCCATAGAGTCTGGGTGAGGCTAAGCCTGAAGCTAGAATCAGAAGGCACAGACCCAGGGGGAGAAGCTGTGAAGTAGACAGAGCCTGACAGCTCATTCCTTGGCAAACTGACAGAATGAAATCTCAGAGCCTGCAAAACTGGCAACTAGCTTCTCAACCTCCTCAATGCTACCATCCTTCTGCTTAACCTGAGCAGCTCCTAAAGCGGACATGAGACGCAATCCTTTAATTAAATCCTCAAATAGCTTCTTTGCCTGACCCACTCCCTCTGAATCCTTGTTCCGCATTACAAGATGAAACAAAAACAAAGAGGTGATTCTGAAGTTCAATCTGATGTAATTGGGTGCTTTGTTCTTAATTAGAGTGCAAAGTCCTGTTTTTGTAGGCCACTGAGTCTGTGTAGATAATACAGTTTCCTGTTTACTGTTCTAATAAAAACTACTTTGCATTATTAAAATAAAAGCACCTTAAAAGCTGACATAGACAGTTTCCAAATGATACATGTAACAGAATCAAATTGTTTTGAAGAGCTTGTGAATATTTGATTACCAGACATTGCCCTTCCCGTTTTATCTATTGATACATTCAATCACAATTATAGTCCAGGTATTGTGCTAAGCACGGTCACATGCTATAGATGGTGTACAATCTCAAAGTCCCGGCCGAGAAATGCAGAAATTCAGCCTTTGCATGTAGTTTAATGAAACTCCCAGGACCCACTCCACTATTGGATTTATTTATTTAATGGAAGACTATGTGGAAATCCCTGTTCCATGTCCTCTGGAAGAAACACAGAAATGAAGGTAGAGTTCCAAATGGTAGAGAATAAACAACAGGTGGTCTGGGTTTCATTCAAAATGTGAGTCACACTAAAAATGGATGGGATTTTTTTTTAAGGGTCACTTCCACTCCAGATTTCAATGTATGTTGCTCAGAATAAAGTGGGTATTTCATAGCCACCACAATGGCTGTGTATTAAGGCAAAGCTCTATTGAATTGATATTTTTATAAGTATAAGCAGCATTTGCAAGGCTGAGTTGAAGGAGCTAGGAGAGGGACTGGCCTCATAGCCTTTAAAAGACCCTTAAAAGGCCTTACAGCCTTTTAATATACTCTTGTAGGGTATGTTATCCCCTAAATACCAGAAGTGTGAAAATCTCTGGGTTATAGTAGAATTATTTCTAAAATAGCAATTTCCAAGGCACATGAATAATATTAAAAATCACTGAAAAGGATGTGCTAAGCACCCACGTGCAAATTTTTTGGTGGCCAGTCTAAGTTGTTTAAAGAAACTTTGGGAGTGATTTGGGAGATAATAGGGGATCATCAGGAAGAAGTCGAGAGTGTGGGCAAGCATAAGAAAGTAGGATGGATATGCAAAGGGAGTCAGTGTGGGATGTGTTGACATAAGGTATAGGTAAGAAGGGTAATATAAGATGACAGGCTCAGAAATGAGTCACCAACACCTTGAAAGACTTGAGAAGAAAGTAAAGGTGTCAAAAGGAATGTCACCCCCCCCCCCCCGGAAAAGCCTTACCACAGCAATGTACTTAAAATAACTACCCTAACACTAACATAGCATTCTCCATCCATTTGCACTACTGTCGTTTTCTTCATGATGCTTTTTACTCCATGACATGATTTTTTGTGTCATGAATATGTTTGTTTATCTTCTGTTTTCAATGAGAATATAAGACCCATGATGCCAGGAACCTGTTCTTGTTCACTGCTTATCCCCAAACCTAGAGCAGTACCTGGTAATAGCAAGTATTCAACAACGTATTTGTTGAATAAATGAATGAAACCAATGAAGGGATTTGAGAAAGGGATAAGACAGAATGCTAGTACAAGTGTCTAGAATAGAGGTGTGATGAATAAAGATGGGGAAGAAGACATCAAAATAAAATAAAAGTACAAAAATCAAATAACAGTAAAAACTTTTATCATGTATCTCAAAATTTAAGAAGATATATGAGACCCTAAGCACACCCAAAATCCAATCTAAATAGCCTAGAAACATTATTTATAAGCATTAGAGGAAAGAATCAAATAATTCTCAAAGAGAAAAACTGGGACCCTTGATACTGAGGAAAAAGGCCTGCAGACTCCAGAAACCCTTTAACTCTTCCCACCCCCAGCTGCAGAAAGAGGCCTTGGGCAAGTTTCCTTGCTTTGGGGCTCACTGGACCCTCAATGTAAAGTCACACTAGAAGGAGGAACATCAAGTGTCACTTGGAAGCTGTTCAAGAAAAGAAAAACAGTAAAGGGGGGGATCTTTATAAATCTAGCAACTACGTAGTCCAAAAGGAGAATTTGACTAACCCCTCCTCCTCCTCCTCTTCTTCCTCCCACCCCTTTGACCTTCAGACAGTGTCTCATTGTTTAGATTATGTTTATCTGAGAAAAGACAAAGCCTCAGCTGTGAGTCTGTGGTTGTGCACCCCCTAGAACTTATTTTTACCAAATATCTTGGTGCCAGCAGCAGTGATGCTAAGGGTGCTGGTTTAGGCAATAAAGGAGCAACTCGTGACTCCATCAAGAAGAAAATATATCACAAAGCATCTTCTCCATCAGAGACCTATATTTAATTTGTCTTTAGCTTGTGTGTACTGATTGCCTGGTATTTATCGTCTTCAGATCAACAGTATGTACACAGAGCAGAATGTTTCTTTTCTGAAAACTAAATTCAAACACAGATTAATCTGGTAAGAGTAGTTATACCTCTGAAGAGTGAAGGGGAAATTGAGGGACATTTACTTATTATTTTATTATTTTAGTTTTAGTTTTAGTTTTGAGACACAGTCTCACTCTGTTGCCCAGGCTGGAGTGCTCTGGCATGATCATGGTTCACTGCAACCTCAACCTCCTAGGCTTGAGCAATCCTTCTGCCTCAGCCTTCCGAGTAGCTGAGACTACAGGCACACAGCACCACACCTGGCTAATTTATTTAAATTTTTTGTAGAGACAAGTTCTCACCATGTTGCCCGGGCTGGTCTCAAACTCCTGAGCTCAAACAATTCCAGCAATGCCTCAAACAATGCCTTGCCCTCCCAAAATGTGGGATTACAGGCACAAGCCACTGCACTCGACAACCCATTTACTTATTATTTTACACTTGATCTTAGCCAAAAGGCTGAGAAGTGATACTTATTTTAGAAAGTCTGAAAAAAGGTGAAATTTGTTTAGTTGGCTTGCTTTTTTGGTTCCATTTGATAGTTTTGTAAATGCTATTTTGTTAAAGTTTAAAAGTAGTGGATTATGGGTAATGCTTTTTAACTTTTTTTTCCATCTGATGTTTTCTGTATATATATATATAAAAGCATAGGCCTGGCGCGGTGGCTCACGCCTGTAATCCCAGCACTTTGGGAGGCCTAGGTGGGTGGATCATGAGGTCAGGAGATCGAGATCATCCTGGCTAACACAGTGAAACCCCGTCTCTACTAAAAAAATACAAAAAAAATTAGCTGGGCGTGGTGGCGGGTGCCTGTAGTCCCAGCTACTCGGGAAGCTGAGGCAGGAGAATGGTGTGAATCCGGCAGGCGGAGCTTGTAGTGGGCCGAGATTGCGCCACTGCACTCCAGCCTGGGTGACAGAGCAAGACTCCGTCTTAAAAAAAAAAAATCATATATATATATATATATATATACACACACACACACATATACACACATATATACACATATACACATATATATACACATATACACATATATACATATATACACATATATACATATATACACATATATACACATATATACATATATACACATATATACATATATACACACATATATATACATATATACACATATATATACATATATACACATATATACATATATACACACATATATATACATGTACACACACTTTTTTAAAAAATAAAATCACTGGGCATTGTGGCTCATGCCTATAATTTCAGCACTTTGGGAGGCCGAGGCAGAAGGATAACTTGAGGCCAGGAGTTTGAGAATAGCCTGGGCAACATAGCAAGACTCTATCTCTACAAAAAATTAAAAAATTAGTCAGGCAGGGTGGTGGTCCACACCTGTAGTGCTAGCTACTCCAGAGGCTGAGGCAGGAGGATTGCTTGAGCCCAGGAGTCCAAGCCTGCAATGAGCTATGATTGTGCCACTGCACACACCAGCCTGAGCAACAGAGCGAGACCCTGTCTCTAAACAAACAAACAAACAAAAAAGAAGAAGAAGAAGGAAAGAAAAGAAAATCAGGTTGCAGGGGGAAACCATACCGTGTTAAAAAAAATGTTGGCTGGCCATTAGGTTAAAAATTGTTTAAAAATACAATTACCAGCCAGGTATATTTCATGGTACTATATAAATTTTAGCATGGGTATGTCATAATAATAACTAATACTTACATATCACTAACTATGTCCAAAGCACTGTTCTGAGTTTGTTGTTCTATGTTTATTTATTTAATCTTTACAGCAACCAGATGAAGAAAGTACTATTATAATCCTTATTTACAGATAAACCAACACTTTCTGGGGAGAAGTTGATTTAAGTGGTTAACAAGTCCATGCCATCCAGAGCCCTACAGTTGGTAACATAGAGATGTGATGTGAGATGTCCCAGATTCTTTTTAACTTTCTTTTAATATATGTATTTTTTTTGTTTTAGAGATGGGGTCTCGCTATGTTGCTCGAGCTAGTCTCAAATTCCTGGGCCAAGTGATCCTCCCGAAGTCCTGGGATTACAGGTGTGAGCCACTGCACCTGGCCCATTTTTCTTAACTTTCTTAATTGAAATTTAACATATGTATAATAAAGTGCACCAATCTTAAGTATATAGCTTGATAAATTTTTATATATGTATCCACTGGGAAATCACCCAAATCAAAATATAAAATATTTCCAGCTTCCTCAAAGGTTCCTTTTAGTCCTTTCCTAGTCAATACCTCCCCAAAAGTAATAATTATTCTGACATTTATCATCCTAAAATGGAATCACACAGTATGTACTCTTTTCTGGCTTCTTTTTTTTGTTGCTGTTGGGTTGGGGTTTTTTGTTTGTTTTGATTTGTTTTTGTTGTTGTTGTAGTTGTTGTTGTTTTTTGAGACAGTCTCACTCGGTCACCTAGGCAGGAGTGCAGTGGCACGATCTTGGCTCACTGCAACCGCCACCTCCTGGGTTCAAGTGATTCTCCTACCTCAACCTCCAGAGTAGCTGGGATTACAGTCAGGCACCACCACACCCAGCTAATTTTTAAAATATTTTTAGTAGAGATGGGGTTTCACCATGTTGAGCATACTGGTCTTGAACTCCTGACCTCAAGTGATCTGCCCACTTCAGCCTCCCAAAGTGCTGGGATTACAGGTGTGAGCCACCGCGCCTAGCTATTTCTGGCTTCTTTTACTCAACATTATACTTGTGAAATTCATTCCTGTTGTTGTATGTATTAGAAATTTATTCTTTTTATTGCTGTAGAGTATTCCATTTGTATGAATATCCCAAATTTATTTATCCATTCTCCTGTTGATGGACTTTTGGGTTGTTTCCATTTTGGGGTTACTGTAAAGCTGTTATGCATATTATTTTGCATGTATCTTAAAGAACAAATGTTTTCATTGCTCTTTGGTGTATACCTAGAAATGGGATTACTGGATTATAGAGTAGATGTGTATTAAATTCATAGATATTGCCAAACAGTTTTCTAAAAGAGTTATGCCCATTTATACTCCCACTAGGAATGCATGAGAGTTCCAGTTGCTCCACATTCCTGCCAACTCTTGTCATTCTAGTGGATATGTAGCGATATCTCATCATGGTTTTAATTTGCATTTCTCTGATGACTAAGGATGTCAAGTGCCTTTTAATATTTTTGTGGGCCACATGGATGTCCTCTTTTGTGAAGTGCCTGTTTAAATCTGCTTATTATGTTAATTAGGTGGTTTGTCTTTTTCTTATTGAATTGTAGGAGCTCTTAATACATCCGTATTATGAATCCTTTGTCAGATATATGTAATCAGGAATAGATTTTCGCAGTCTGTGGTTTCTCTTTTCACTCTTTTAATGGTGTCTTTTGACACTGAATCTTTTTTAGGACTAAATGTATTTTATATAACAAATGTAAAAGAGCTTATCTAGTTAAGTTAGCAACATGTACAATGTCATAAAATTTATGTGAATAGTTTCACGTAAAATCTATTTCAAATAAAACCTATTTCAAATAATTGTTTTATTCATTCACACATATAATTCAATATTCACCTCAAGTTAACTATGTGCAAGGCACTGTGCCTTCAGTACAAAGATGACTGAGACTCTTCTTGCCCTCATGGAATTCACTGGACTCCATGAAGTTGGTAGGCAATAAATTACAATAATGTACAGAGATAAATGATAATAAATATGTACACATTTCCATGAGCTCAGGCTCAAGTGAAGGTATTATGAGAGTAAGGCAGGAGTCTCAGGAGTAGGATTTGATAATCTGCATGTCAAACATGCTCCATAAGTAGTTCTTTGTTTTGTGTTGTTGTTGTGACTGTTGTTTTAGTTACAGGTTTATATGTGAGAACCACTGAGCTAGAATGTAGGAGAACCAACGTGACACAGAAAACGGTGCCTAGGGTCAGGTTATGAAGATTATTTCCTTGAATTTCATGCTGAAGAGTTTGAATTCAATCCAAGTGGGCAACAGAAGGCCATTAGAGGAGTTTTTGAAGGGAAGAAATTTTAAAACTCAAGATCAATGATCTTGATAAATGCAGTTCTTCCTACTTCTCAGCTGTTAAAACCATTGAGGGTATCTGTGTGATTTATCTGATTGGATTTGAATGATGCTTTGACTAAATGTCAAAAGAGAAAGTAATATTTGTATTTATTGTTCTAGATCAGAAATCAGCAAACATATTCTATTAAAGGATAAAATTTATAGAAGGCCATTGGTTTGGATTGAGCTTTTGTACTAGGCCCAACAGACCAAACCAAAATGTAGTCACTCATGCTGAAGTTCCATGCCACCAAGATGAAACCAACATGTTTATCTGAGAAATCAGGAGACAGAAAGAGATAACAGCCAATTTTCCAAATAGGCCAGTTTTAGCTGCATGATAAAGAAGTCCCCTCGACTTTAACATTTACAAGGAAAGTAACGTTGAAATGACCATTCCACTTTTTGCTCTGTTTCTGCTTTCTTCAGCCCCTTTCTGTCTATAAAGCTAAGCTCCTCTGCTCAGCTCATTGGAGCACTTATTCTATTTTACAGAATGAGATTTTATGTGGTTCTAGAATCACAAATAAAACAAATTAGATCTTTAAACTGAATTTGTTGTCATTCTGTTTTTTGACAGGCCAGATAGTAAATAATTTAGGCTTTACAGGCCACATAGTCTCTGTTATACCTATTCAAATCTGCCTTCATAGCAGGAAAGTAGAAAGCAGCCATATCTTTTACATATTTTACATAGAAATGGTGTAGCTGAGATCCAACACAATGTTATTAATAAGATTTGGTGAGTCAGATTTGGCCTATGGGAAGCAGTAGTTTGCCCACCTTGGTTCTAGATAATTTCATTTAGTCTAATTGAAAGTTTATAATGCAGTTTAGCTCCAAGATTTTTGGCTCATGGTAGCAATTCCTCCCCAAAATCACGTTTAATAGCTTCAGTTTAAATAAACATAAATCTGAAACAAACTATGATTTTAAAAAATTAGTAAAATCTAGATTGTGGTATATTCTACAAGATAACTGCCCTAGATGGTTTTTGGGATTTTTGGTTGTTTGATTTGGAGTCAAGATCTCACTCCGTCACCCAGGCTGGAGTGCAGTGGCATGATCACAGCTCACTGCAGCCTTGACCTCCCAGACTCAAATAATCCTCCCACCTCAGCCTCCCAAGTAGCTGGTACTACAGGCACATGCCACCACACATGGCTAATTTTTGTATTTTTCATAGAGATGGAGTTTTGCCATGTTGTCCAGGCTGGTCTTGAACTCCTGAGCTCAAGCAATTCACCCACCTCGGCCTCCCAAAATGCTGGGATTACAGGTGTGAGCCACCACACCCAGCATGCTCCTAGATGTTTAAAAGAAAATGTGATGAGGAATGAGGTGGAAAAGCAGGGGGAATGTTCTAATCTAAATCGAAAGGAATTTAAGAGACTGTACAAGCAAATATAATGCATGAAGCTGTTTGGATCTTGGATCAAAAACAAAAATAAAAAGTTGAAAAAAATCTATGGGACAATTGAGGTGTTTGAATATGATCTATTTGGATATAATATTGTTGGGATTAGAAAGCAATACTCCCAAATGAAGACCTCAGAAGCAGCCTCAGAAGGAAAAGCATTTCTCTGACCTTTTCCTGCTCTCCTGTCCTCAGTCCCATTCTTCCTTGAGGCTAGTTACAGAAATGAGAATCCCTCTTCCCCAAAGAAGGTCATAGAAACCAGAACCCCTTTTCCTCAAAGCCAGCCATAAAACCTAAAATGTTACTTAACCCTCCCCTCAAACTTTCTTTGTAAAAACTGGTCATTAAGAAACTATGTGACCAACTTTGTTTGACTGTAGGTCATAAGACCTCTATTCCAGAGGGGGTCTGGCCCTATACTCAGAAGGAAGGAATGTATTCTCAGAGAGGTCAAGAATATGAACAGACAGGCCTTGCTGGGTTTTCCCACTCAGTCTATTAGCATTGGATTTTCTCTTTTTGTCCAATCATGTTGAACATAAGCATTAAAATGGACAATTTCCCCTATATCTTTGGGTCTTCATTCTGAAGGCTCCTGTGTCACCTAAAACCATGATCAAATAAATTCGTATGCCCTTTCTTTTATTAATCTACCTCTTGTCAGTGATTATCAGCAAAACTTCAGAAGGCAAAGGGGAAGTTTTCATGTGCGTCCGTGTGAAGAGACCGCCAAACAGGCTTTGTGTGAGCAACTTGGCTGTTTATTTCACCTGGGGGCAGGTGGGCTGAGTCCGAAAAGAGAGTCAGTGAAGGGAGATAAGGGTGGGGCCGTTTTATAGGATTTGGGTAGGTAAAGGAAAATTACAGTCAAAGGGGGTTTGTTCTCTGGCGGGCAGGAGTGCGGGGTCACAAGGTGCTCAGTGGGGGTGTTTTTGAGCCAAGATGAGCCAGGAAAAGGACTTTCACAAGGTAATGTCATCACTTAAGGCAAGGACCAGCCATTTACACTTCTTTCGTGGTGGAATGTCATCAGTTAAGGTGGGGCAGGGCATATTCACTTCTTTTGTGATTCTTCAGTTACTTCAGGCCATCTGGGCGTATACGTGCAAGTCACAGGGGATGCGATGGCTTGGCTTGGGCTCAGAGGCCTGACATTCCTGCCTTCTTATATTAATAAGAAAAATAAAACAAAATAGTGTCGAAGTGTTGGGGCAGCGAAAATTTTTGGGGGGTGGTATGGAGAGAGAATGGGTGATGTTTCTCAGGGCTGCTTCAAGCGGGATTAGGGGTGGCGTGGGAACCTAGAGTGGGAGAGATTAAGCTAAAGGGAGGTCTTGTGGTAAGGGGTGATATTGTGGGGATGTTAGAAGAAACATTTGTCGTATAGAATGATTGGTGATGGCCTGGATACGGTTTTGTATGAATTGAAAAACTAAATGGAATAACAGAAGGAGAAAAACAGGTATAAAAGGTCTAAGAATTGGGATGACTCAGGATATCTGATTAGAGAGTGCCTAAGGAGATTCAGCATAGTCCTGCCAGCAAAGATTATTTATTTACTTCAAGAGTTAAGAGTGGCAGTTTGGGGATAGCACCAGGAGATATCAGCTGTGATGGCTTGGAAAAACAGTGTAAACCGGCAGTGTAAACAAGAGCAGAGCATGTATGAGTAGTTGAGAATGGTGAATAGGAGTATGACTAGACAGAAGGTAGTAGGGATGACAAGTTTTTTGGGGCACAGTCTAAGTTGGTCTGGTGTCTGGAATGAGACTGGGACCTAATAAAAAGGAGTGTCTATACAGGAGCTTAAATGGGCTGTACCCTGTAGCATTCCAAGGATAGGCCTGAATTCTGAGAAGGGAAAGTGGTAAAAGTATTGTCCAGTCCTTTTAAGTTGGTGGCTGAGCTTGGTGAGGTGTGTTTTTAAAAGACCTTTAGTCCATTCTACTTTTCTTGAAGATGGAGGACCGTAAGGGATATAAAGGTTTCACTGAATACTAAGAGCCTGAAAAACTGCTTGGCTGATTTGACTAATAAAGGCTTGTCTGTTATCAGACTGTATTGAGGTGGGAAGGCTAAACTGAGGAATTATGTCTGACAGCACGGAAGAAATGACTGTGGTGGCCTTCTCAGACCCTGTAGGAAAGGCCTTTACTTATTCAGTGAAAGTGTCTATTTAGACTACGAGGTATTTTAGTTTCCTGACTTGGGCATGTTGAGTAAAGCTAATTTGCCAGTCCTGGGTGGGGGCAAATCCTTGAGCTTGATGTGTAGGGAAGGGAGGGGGCCTGAAGAATCCCTGAGGAGTAGTAGAATAGCAGATGGAACACTGAGAAATTATTTCCTTGAGGATAGATTTCCACGATGGAAAGGAAATGAGAGGTTCTAAGAGGCGGGCTAGTGGCTTGTGCTATAGCATAGCCTGCCTTTGCTGGTGTGTGGCGATTAGGCCTGGTGGAACTGCCATCAATAAATCAAGCGTGATCAGGGTGAGGAACAGGAAAGAAGGAAATATGGGGAAATGGGGTGAATGTCAGGTGGATCAGAGAGATACAGCCATGGGGGTCAGGTGTGGTATCAGAAATAATGTGGGAGGCCGGATTGAAGTCCGTGCCAGGAACAATGGTAATTGTGGGAGACTTAACAAAGAGTGAGTACAGCTGAAGGAGCCGGGAAGCAGAAAGTATATGCGACAGGTATGAGGAAGAAAATAGATTTTGGAAGTTATGAGAACTGTAGAGAGTGAGTTGAGCATAGTTTGTGATTTTGAGGGCCTCTAAAAGTACTAAAGCAGCAGCAGCCGCTGCACGCAGACAAGAGGGCTAGGCTAAAACAGTAAGGTCAAGTTGTTTGGACAGAAAGGCTACAGGGTGTGGTCCTGGCTCTTGTGTAAGAATTCTGACCGCGCTAACCATGCCTAGGAAGGAAAGGAGTTGTTGTTTTGTAGAAGGTGCTGGGGTTTGAGATATCAGTCGGACACGATTGGCAGGGAGAGCACGTGAGTTTTTATGAGAATTATGCCGAGATAGGTAACAGATGAGGAAGAAATTTGGGCTTGATTGAAGTAATGGGGGCTGTCTGTGAAGCTTTGCGGCAGTACAGCCTAGGTAATTTGCTGAGCTTGATGGGTGTCAGGGTCAGTCCAAGTGAAAGCAAAGAGAGGCTGGGATTAAGGGTGCAAAGGAATAGTAAAGAAAGCATGTTTGAGATCTAGAACAGAATAATGGGTTGTAGAGGCAGGTATTGAGGATAGGAGAGTATATGGGTTTGGCACCACGGGGTGGATAGGCAAAACAATTTGGTTGATAAGGCGCGGATCCTGAACAACTAACTTGTAAGGCTTGTCTGGTTTTAGGACAGGTAAAATGGGAGAATTGTAAGGAGAGTTTATAGGCTTTAAAGGGCCATGCTGTAGCAGGCGAGTGATAACAGGCTTTCATCTTTTTAAAGTGTGCTGCGGGATGGGATATTGGCATTGAGTGGGGTAAGGGTGATTAGGTTTTAATGAGATGGTAAGGGGTGCATGATCGGTCGCCAAGGAGGGAGTAGAGGTATCTTATACTTGTGGGTTAAGGTGGGGAGATACAAGAGGAGAACGCAAAGGAGGCTTTGGGTTGGGAAGAAGGGTGGCAATGAGATATAGCTGTAGTCCAAGAATAGTCAGGGAAGCAGATAATTTAGTTAAAGTGTCTCAGCCTAATAAGGGAACCGGGCAGGTGGGGATAACTAAAAAGGAGTGCTTAAAAGAGTATTGTCTAAGTTGGCACCAGATGGGGAGTTTTAAGAGGTTTAGAAGCCTGGCCGTCAATACCCACAACAGTTATGGAGGCAAGGGAAACAGGCCCTTGAAAAGAAGGTAATGTGGAGTGGGTAGCCTCCATATTGATTAAGAAGGGGATGGGCTTACCTTCCACTGTGAGAGTTACTGGGAGCTCGGCGTCCGTGATGGTTTAGGGGGCTTCCGAGGCTATCAGGCAGTGTCAGTCTTCAGCCGCTAAGCCGAGAAGATCTGGGAAGGAGTCAGTCAGAGAGCCTTGGGCCAGAGTTCCAGGGGCTCTGGGAGTGGCTGCCAGGTGAGTTGAACAGTCCGATTTTCAGTGGGGTCCCACACAGATGGGACGCGGCTTAATAGGAATCCCAGGCTGCGGGCATTCCTTGGCCCAGTGGCCAGATTTCCGGCACGTGTAGCAAGCTCCTGTGGGAGGAGGTTCTGGAGGAACACCTGGCCACTGCGGTTCAGGTGTTTGGAAGTTCTTGTGTGCTGGAGATGTGGCTGGGGTTTGTCTCACAGTGGAGGCAAGGAATTGCAACTTTTTTCTATTATTGTATGCCTGAAGACGAGGTTAATTAAATCCTGTTGTGGGGTTTGAGGGCAGGAATTTAATTTTTGGAGTTTTATTTAATGTCGGGAGCAGATTGGGTAATAAAATGTATTTTGAGAATAAGACGGCCTTTTGCCTTTTAGGGTCTAGGGCTGTAAAGTGTCTCAGGGTTGCTGCCAAACAAGTCATGAACTGGGCTGGATTTTTATACTTGATGAAAAAGAGCCTAAACACTATCTGATTTGGGATGAAGAAAAAGGAGCATTAACCTTGACTGTGCCTTTAGCTCCAGCCACCTTTTTAAGAGTAAATTGCTGGGCAGGAGGGGGAGGGCTAGTCATGGAACGAAACTGTAAGCCAGACCAGGTGTGAGGAGGGGAGATGATAAAAAGATTATAGGGTGGAGGAGCGGAGGCTGAGGAAGAATTGGGACCTAGCTCGGCCTGGCGAGGAGCAGCCTGGGGAGGAAGGGAGAGGTCAGATGGGTCTGTAGAAAGGGAAGATTACAAAGACTCAGCGACGCTTGGGGTTGGTACTGAGGGGACAGGTGGGAGGGACAGAAGGAAGATTTGGGACGAGTTGCACTGGGCACAGAGACTAGGAAGGGACTGATGTGTAAAAGAATGCCTGGACGTCAGGCACCTCAGACCGTTTGCCTATTTTACAACAAGAATTATTTAGATCTTGCAGGATGGAAAAATTCAAAGTGCCATTTTCTGGCTATTTGGAACTACTGTCGAGTTTGTATTGGGGTCAAGCGGCATTGCAGAAGAAAATAAGGCATTTAGGTTTTAGGTCAGGTGTGAGTTGAAGAGGTTTTAAGTTTTTGAGAACACAGGCCAAGGGAGTAGAAGGAGGAATGGAGGGTGGAAGGTTGACCATAGTGAAGGAAGCAAGCCTAGAGAAAAGAGAGAGTAGAGAAATGGAGGGAAGGGGTTCAGGGGTTCTTACCTTCCAGAAAAGTGGGAAAAGGGGTTGGGGCACAGAGATAGGAGGTCAGGGTGTGGAAATAAGGGATGGGGTGCAGAAATAAGGGGTTGGGGCATGGAAATAAGGGATCAGGGCATGGAAATAAGAGATCGGGGCATGGAAATAAGGGATTGGGGTGCAGAGATAAGAGGTTGGGGCACAGAAATAAGGGATTGGGACACAGAGATATAAGAGGTTGGGGCACGGAAATAAGGGATTGGGGTGCAGAGATATGAGGTTGGGGTACTTGCCCCTCTTCTAGAAAAGCGGGACTTGCCGCTAAGAATGAAGGAGAAGGGGTTGAGGGGTACTTGCCCCTCCCCCAGAAAAGCGGGACTTGCCGCTAAGGGTGAAGAAGGGGTTAAGGGGTACTTGCCCCTCCCCCAGAAAAGTGGGACTTGCGGCTAAGGGTGAAGGAGAAGGGGTTGAGGGGTACTTGCCCCTCCCCCAGAAAAGCAGAGAAGGGGTAGACACAAGGAGAGAAGGGGTTGGGTTACTTGCCCCTTCCCCAGGAAAGCAGGACTTGCCGCTAAGGGTGAAGGACCAAGGCAGGCCTCCCTGCATGGTCTGCCACCTTTGAAACGTGGGCGAATAATCCCAGAGGCGTCCCTGCAATGATTAAACACCAAGGGAAGGCTGCCTTCCCAGTCCGTGACCGGCGCCGGAGTTTTGGGTCCACAGATAAAACATGTCTCCTTTGTCTCTCCCAGGAAATGAAAGGAATTAAAATTAAGAGAGGGGAGAGATTGAAGAGTGGAAAGGAGAAAGTGGTTGAGGGACAGTGAGAGAGGTTGGAGAAGAGAGTAAGAAGAGGCCGCTTACCTGATTTAAAATTGGTGAGATGTTCCTTGGGCTGGTCAGTCTGAGGACCTGAGGTTGTAGGTGGATCTTTCTCATGGAGCAAAGAACAGGAGGACAGGGGATTGATCTCCCAAGGGAGGTCCCCCGATCCGAGTCACGGCACCAAATTTCATGCACGTCTGTATGAAGAGACCACCAAACAGGCTTTGTGTGAGCAACATGGCTGTTTATTTCACCTGGGTGCAGGTGGGCTGAGTCTGCAAAGAGAGTCAGTGAAGGGAGATAAGGGTGGGGCCGTTTTATAGGATTTGGGTAGGTAAAGGAAAATTACAGTCAAAGGGGGTTTGTTCTCTGGCAGGCAGGAGTGGGGGTCACAAGGTGCTCAGTGGGGGTGCTTTTTGAGCCAGGATGAGCCAGGAAAAGGACTTCACGAGGTAATGTCATCACTTAAGGCAAGGACCAGCCATTTGCACTTCTTTCGTGGTGGAATGTCATCAGTTAAGGTGGGGCAGGGCATATTCACTTCTTTTGTGATTCTTCAGTTACTTCAGGCCATCTGGGCGTATACGTGCAAGTCACAGGGGATGCGATGGCTTGGCTTGGGCTCAGAGGCCTGACAGAAGTTTTCCCTTGGCCCTTGACAATATATTATATGATATTAAATCAATGTTATATTACTTAGAAGTGATGATGATATTATAGTTATGAGGAGAATGACTTTGTTCTTACTGCTTGTATTAAGGTATTAAGGGATGAAATGCTGTGAAAATGGTTCAATTAAAAACAACAGATGATAAATTATCCGTGAAAAAAAAAAAAAAAACCAGATACCAGTCAAATTGAAATAGAGGAAAAAAACAACAGAATGAGAGAAAGAGAGAAAAAGGCAAAATCTTAACGATTGTTAAATCTGGATGATGGGTATACAGGTTTTCATTGTACTATTGTAACCAGCCAGTGGGTTCATGTTGCCCACTGCCCAGATAGAGCCGATTTATGAAGACAGGGGAATTGCAATAGAGAAAGAGTTTAATTCATGCAGAGCCTGCCGAACAGAAGACTGGAGTTTTATTACTCAAGGCAGTTTCCCTGAAAATTTGGAGGTTAGGGATTTTCAAGGACAGTTTGGGGAGCCAGGAAATGGGTGCTGCTGATTGGTTGGGGATGCAGTCCTAGGAGTGTGGAAAGTGTCCTTGAGCCTGCTGAGTCCACTTCCGGGTGTGGCCACAGGACCAGTTGGCAGGAGCGGTGGAGCCATCAGCCTTCAGAGACAAAAACCTGAAAAGGCTAATCTCAGGTTCTCCAAGAGTGATGTGATCTGCAGGAGTAATTGGGGAAGTCACAAATCTTGTGATCTCTGGAATAATGGCTGGTAGTCCTTTCCATCTACACTACAGCAGAATTCAGGCTCCTTTCATTCTAATCTAGTGGTCATTCATTAGCTTTACAAAGGCAGTTTAGTTTTGGAAAGGGCTATTATCATTTAAACTATAAACTAAATGTATTCCAAAGTTAGCTTGGCCCAAGCCCAGGAATCCTTAAGGGCAGTTTGAAGATTAAGGGCAAGATGGGGATTGGTTAGATCAGATCTCTTTCACTGTCATAATTTTCTTACGGTTATAATTTTTGCAAAGGCGATTTCACTACTATTTCAATTTTTCTGTGGCTTTACCTTTTTGAAAAAGTAAAACTGAGGGGGAAATATTGTAGAGTTCAATGTACAGTACATTTTTTTTCTTTTAAAATGCAGAAGAGGGTTAGTCTACTTCAAAAAGTTCGTTAATATTAGAATTATATTCTAAAATAATGGAAGGCCTTATAGAAATCTTCTACTCAGGTTTGGGTGGGGTTGCCGTTTATAACTTTTAGCTCCTGCTTTCCCCATGCTTACAAACCCCCTTTCTTTTTTCTTTTTTTCCCCCACAAGTTGCTGGACCGTGTCATAAGATTGCAGCATGCAGCCATGTTCATAGCACCACGCCGAATCCTTTCTGGTGAGGGTATCTCATATTGTGGCATTGGCATTGTCGCTGCTGACATTTTGAGTCTGCCCCCTCTGTATCTGGTGCGGAGTTGATCATGATGAGGTGACAGAGGCAGAACTGCCAAAGGTGACAGAATCATCTGTGTACACAGTTATCTTCCATTTCCGGTTTTGAGTCCTGGGCTCTTTTATCTTGCTCCTCTTTCTGGCACAGCCCAGACTCCCTTCGGGGTCATTTCCGAAGTGGAACCCGTGCTCGGTCACTCCGCCTTTCTGTTTCCTTCCCCTCAGCAGTGAAAGAACCTTGCTTTGAAAATTGTTCAAAGGGGGATGGGGTGGTTGGCAGTTGTAAATAACTAAATTCAAACCTTATGAAAGAGCATGACTTTAGGCTCTTATATAAATATATCCTGAAAAAAGTATATGTACTCTGAAGGGAGAGACCAGTAAAGTGTTGCTTAAAAAGAATATAGCTAACAATAGTGACCACAAAAGCATCATGCATATGAAAAAGCATGATCTTTGGAGTTAGGTAGACCTGGGCTTGACTCAACCATGCCACTTGCTGACAGGGTGATCTTGAATAAATTACTTAACTTCTCTGAACCTCAATTTCCTTATCTATAAAATGGAACAAACAATACCTGATTCTTGCTAGAGTGAAAAGTTACAATATAATTTTTCCTTCCTGGCTGAGAGGCTTCCAGACATCTGAACATGAATCTGGTGTAACTGCTGAGCTCAGCCCAAAGTGATCCTTTCTGTTCCACAGGAATGATTGAGTACACAGCCAAAATGAGAGACAGGGGGCAGTTGAATAGGTTCCCTGAGGGCAAAATGCAAAGCCCTTGTTTGAAGTCTTTTATAATTCAAATCTATCAAGATAGTATCAGCACTTCTCAAACTTTAATGTGAAGAAGAATCACCTGGAGCTCTCGTTAAAATGCAGATTTTGATTCTTTAGGTCTGCAGTGGGCTTCTAACTGTAGACGTCCTGAACTTCTATCTAGAACTTCTATCTAGCTCCCGGGGGATGGAGATGCTCCTCTTTCATGAACCACCCTTTGAATAGCAAGGCCCCAGGGCATATATTTAAAAACCTGAGATTTCTCCAGATTGGGAACTTCTAGGATTTCCAGACTCTACTTTCTCTTCATTCTCACTCTCCTTCTGGAGAGTGGGCACTTAACATGCCCATTTTTAGTTATTATTCTATTAATTGCAATCCTCCTTTCACCGTGTTTTAATGAAGTAAAGCTCCTTTGTTCGCTGCCAGCGGAAACCTCACTGAAGAATTAAATACAACTATGAGCTTCTCTGCAAACAGGAAGGAAGGAGTGAATGGGAATGAGAGAGGAAGCTTGGCAAAAAAATGTCCCTGGGAGCCGCATTTATCCCCTGCCCCAAAGGGTGGACAGGACTACAGTCCCTTGTAATTGTGAAAGTGAAAAGGGGGAAAGCAAAAATGTAGAGACCTGAACCTCTGAGCATGTGCATTTTGAGTAAGTCCTGAGGCTTCTTCTTCCCTTCCCTCTCCAGGCCTCCCTCAGAGATCAAATGCTGGTCCTTCTGGAGTGACTAGAGGCCCAGGACCTCCCCAGCAGCTTCTATCCTATTTAAGCCCTTGCTTAGTGAGTTCCAGTAGCCCAGACATTTTGAGCTGCTTGATTTAGCACATGTTTACAGTCCACAAGGTGTTAACATGAAATAATTGGTTAAATTTCTCACCAACAATCACCAAAATAGTTTTGAGATTAAAAAAAAAATCAAACAAAGCCGCAAACACTTTTTGAGAGTCCATTAAAACCCAAGAATTAGGTTAGGGACTGTGAAAAATCAAACAATGGGGAACTCCACTGCCTTCAAGTTTTAATTTTATGAAAGGAAATAGACATGTTATAAAAATCAATGCTGTAACAGTGAGACAAGAGAGAAGGTGCAAGTAACCAGAGATGGGAATGATGCAGGCCATTAAACAAGAGTCTGCCTGTGCCCAGTGAGTACCACAGGGCCTGTTATATAAATGCATAAATATTGCTGAATAAATAAACCAGTAAGTGAGAATGAGTAAGTGAATGCAGAACAAGACCTTAATGTCTCAAAGAAAGCCAAGCCCATTTTTTCCCTATTTTTTCCCCCCTTATCTGATTATCCACTGCTAGGATTTCACAGGCCTCCCATCCAGCTCACTACTTTGCATCCCCTTGACTGACAGCAGTGAGGACCTTGGAATGTAAACCGCCCCTCACTCTGCCCTTATCAGACATTTTTGGGGAGCTTATTTGTATATCAGTATCTATATCTACCAGGAATTTCCCTCTATTCTCAGCAGTTATCTTGAGAGGAGTCCTGTAAGTTTAGAAACAACTATTGCCAATTTTCTAATCAAAGAAAAAAGAGAGCATCATGGATTATGTTTGTGTCTCCCCAGAATTCATAATATGTTGAAATCTAATCCCCCAATATAATGGTATTTGGAAGCAGGTCTTTTGGAAGGTAATTAGGCCATGAGACTGGAGCTTTCATGAATAAGAAGAGACCCCAGGGAGATCTCTTTTTTCTTTTTTCTTTCTTTTCTTTCTTTCTTTCTTTTTTTTTTTTTTTTTTTTTTGACATCTTGTTCTGTCGCCCAGGCTGGAGTGCAATGACGTGATCTCGGCTCACTGCAACCTCTGCTTCCTGGGTTCAAGCGATTCTTGATTCTCCCAGGTCAGCCTCCCAAGTAGCTGGGATTTCAGGCACCCACCATCATGCCCGGCTAATTTTTGTATTTTTTGTAGAGATGGGGGTTTCACCATGTTGGTCTGGCTGGTCTTAGACTCCTGACCTCAGGTGATCCTCCCGCCTCCGCCTCCCAAATTGCTGGGATTACAGGTGTGAGCCACCATGCCCAGCCTTGCTTCTTTCTATCACGTGAGGATACAATGAGAAGTCTGCCGTCTGCAATTTGGAGGAGGTCCCTCACATAATTCTGACCATGCTGGCACCTTGATCTCAGACTTTCAGCCTCCAGAACTGTGAGAAATAAATTTCTGTTGTTTATAAGCCACCCAGTTTATGGTATTTGTTATGGCAGCCCAAACTGATTAAGACAAGGGGGAAGAAGAAGGAATTACAAATGAGATAGCCTAGGGAAACGTACAATGGCAGCAAACTGACCCTTTCTGGAACAATACCTGCAGCAGGTCAATCATGCCCCAGAGCAATGTGGGACAAAGGAGGACAAGGGCGTATGCCCATTTCAATGTTTGACTGCAGGTTGTTCCTCACTTCAATAATACATCCAACTGAACAGAATAATATTCTAGGTACTAAAAATGAAAAAATGTGTTGTTTAAGTTTATATAATTCTATTTCAGAGCTAAAACATTGCTCTCTTTAATTAGCATTTATAGAGTACTAGTTAAGTACTCTACAAGTGCCCCATCAATTGATGGCCAGTGCCGTGGCTCACTCCTATAATCCCAGCACTTTGGGAGTCTGAGGTTGGCGGATCACGAGGTCAGGAGATCGAGACCATCCTGGCTAACAGGGTGAAGCCCTGTCTCTACTAAAAATACAAAAAATTAGCCGAGCGTGGTATCATGTGCCTGTAATCCCAGCTACTCGGGAGGCTGAGGCAGGAGAATTGCTTGAACCTGGGAGACAGAGGTTGCCGTGAGCCAAGATCATGCCATTGCACTCCAGCCTGGGCAACAAGAGTGAAACTCCATCAAAAAAAAAAAAAAAAAAAATCAATATGGTTAATTAATACTTTTGCCATACCTATGTAAATAATCAGGCCAAATCATGTGTGTGTGTGTGTGTGTGTGTGTGTGTGTGTGTCTGTGTGTTTGTGATCATATAACAACTTTTAAGGAAAATTTGTGAAACTTTGAAATGTGAAAATTTAAAAAAAGATTTTTATTTCCACGTGTCTTTTTAATGGAATATGAAGTGTTATCTAGTATACCTTTCAGGGTTTGTCTCATTGTATGGGGTCTGTGCCTTTCCCTGTCTTTGAATGAGCTGTCTTATAACTCTGTAAGTTGTAGAAAATTGATGATAATGCCAACAATTTCTGTTCATAGAACTGCAAACAAATTTTGTCAAAGTGAATATGCAATGGTTTCATATATAGAAGAGACTAGTTTGCCTCTATTAGCAAATTCATTTCAGCATTCCTGACTGCCAGTAGATGTATCTGTTCTTTGAAGTCTCTATGAACTGTTTTTCACATCTTACAGTTGCCTTATAAATAAAATATTTCATGTGTTCATTTTGTATTTGTATAAAATCCATGATTTCTTTCTTTTTCTTTCCTTCCTTCCTTCCTTTCTTTCTTCTTCTTCTTTTTTTTTTTTTTTGGCAGAGTCTCGCTCTGTTGCCAAAGCTGGAGTGCAGTGGCGCGATCTACAACCTCCACCTCCCAGGTTCAAGTGCTTCTCCTGCCTCAGCCACCCAAGTAGCTGAGATCACAGGTGTATGCCATGATGCCTGGCTATTTTTTATATTTTTAGTAGAGATGGGGTTTCACCATGTTGGCCAGGCTGGTCTTGAACTCCTGACCTCAAGTGATTTGCCTGCCAAGGCCACCCAAAGTGCTGGGATTACAGATGTGAGGTGCCGCGCCTAGCCCATTCCTTTTTAAAAATTATCCTTTAATATAGGAATAGTAAGCTAACCAAGTGTATCAGACATTCATGCCATATTGGCAGTGGAGAAAATAGATCAAATAAAAATGTATAATCACAAAACAGGATGTTTTGTGCACAAAATAAACATTAAAACCTTATCCATTAGAGCTGACAACTTTTTTTTAATTTTATTAATAGTATAGAGACAGGGTCTTGCTACGTTGTCCAGGCTGGTCTTGAACTCCTGGCCTCAAGAGATTCTCCTGCCTCAGACTCCCAAAGTGCTGGGATTATAGGTGTGAGGAAGTGTATAACTTTAAATATAGCATATCACTATCAGTTTTCCTCAAAGCACAATAGTTGTACCTCAGAGAACAATTCGACATTTTTCCATTTTTTTTCTCAGTGGTTATCAATCGAAACTCTTTGTGATATTATTGGTGCAGGGAAAGGGAAAACTTCTCTGTGTCAATCTGTGACAAAAAAGAGATAATAGAAATTTGTTCCAGGCCAGGTGTGGCAGCATGTGCCTGTAGTTCCAGTGCTTTGGGAGACCGAGACAGGAGGATCTCTTGGGCAGGAGTTCAAGACTAGCTTAGGCAAAATAGCAAGACCCTGCCTCCACAAAAAAATTATCCAGGTGTGGTGGCACAACGTGTAGTCCCAACTATTAGGAGGCTGAGGTGGGAGGCTCGCTTAGGTTACAGTGAGCTACTATTATACCTCTGCACTCTAGCCCGAGTGACAGAGCAAGACCCTGTCTCTAAAAAGTGAAATAAAATAAAATAATAGGACTTTTCAAAAATTACTGATTTTGCAGGCACATAGGGGCTTCATGGAAAAGAATTTAAAACCCGTAGAAGCAATAATGGCTGGGAGCTTATATATCATTATAACAAAGGGTGATAAACTGTCAAGTGACCAGATGAGAAAAAAAAGAGGTTTGATGTTTGTACTTCTAGGAGTGGTAAAATTGAGAGAAGGTAAATATATGGGGGAAACTAATAGAACGTAAGAGTTATTTTAGAAAGCTTTATTTGTGCTACCCATCTCAGTGCTGATTTTTCATTTCCTGTGCTAAGAGTCATCTTGTCCTCTTGGTATGGAAGAGTAATCAAGGGACACTTTTACAAAGAAAAATTTATGCCCTGCTGTTAGGCAGAGGGCAGGCAGAGAATTCCTCCTACATCTGCTGTTTCTCAATTGCCTTCAGCTCAAAATAATCCATATGTTAAAGTGTCATATTTTGGGGTGGCATATTTTGATCCCCTTCATTGACATTCACTTAGACTGCTTTATTTATGCCTGCTCTCTGATATCAATATGATATTATTTCTCCCAGGATAATCACTGAAGATCCTCCTTATAGCTGTGAGAGCTGGGCCTGGATTTCTGTATGGCTGAGTTGCCTCCCTTTACTTCCCTTTTTTTTTTTTTCTTTCTTCCTTCCTTCCTTCCTTTTTTTTTTTTTTTTTTTTTTTTTTTTTTTTTTTTTTTGAGATGGAGTCTCGCTATGTCACCTAGGCTAGAGTGCAGAGGCACGATCTCAGCTCTCTTCAACCTCCGCCTCCCAGGTTCAAGCGATTCTCCTGCCTCAGCCTCCCAAGTAGCTGGGACTACAGACACCTACCACTGCACTCGGCTAATTTTTGTATTTTTAGGAGAGACGGGGTTTCACCATCTTGGCCAGGCTGGTCTCGAACTTCTGACCTCATGATCCACCTGCCTCAGCTTCCCAAAGTGCTGGGATTACAGGCTTGAGCCACCGCACCCAGCCTTTTTTTTTTTTTCTTTTTTCTTTTTTTCTGAGTCAGGGTTTCCTACTCTCTCACCCTGGCTGGAGTGCAGTATTGTGATCACGGCTCACTGCAGCCTTGACCTCCTAGAGTCAAGTGATCCTCCCACTTCAGCCTTCTGAGTAGGTGGGACTACAGGTGCATGCCATCATGCCTGGCTAAGTTTCAAAAAAAATGTTTGTACAGGCGGGGATCTCACTATGTTGCCCAGGTTTGTCTTGAACGCCTGGACTCAAGCAATCTTCTCGCCTCAGGCTTTCAAAGTGCAGGCATGAGCCATCACACTGGCCTGCCTCTCTTTATTTTCTTATCACATCTAGTTCTCAAGATTTCCTGCCATTAGAGAGTCACAAAGAGAATGTAGATTGGATCAGAACTGTTGCTTTAGCCAAAGTAATAAGTTACCATTGATTCAATCTTCAGAGGAATTGGAGAATGACATAAGAACTAACCCTGTTTTATTTTTGACATGTATATAATGGTTCTAATAAAAATGTTTTGTGGGGTGGGGGGGTTTTGTTTTTTTGTTTGTTTGTTTGTTTTTGAAATAGAGTCTTGCTCTGTCATCCAGACTGGAGGTACAGTGGCGTGACCTTGGCTCACTGCAGCCCTGACCTCCCAGGCTCAATCAATCCTCCCGTTTTAGCCTCTCAAGTAGCTGGGACTACAGACCCACACCACCATGCTCAGCTAATTGTTTAAATTTTTTGTAGAGGCAAGGTCTCACTATATTGCCCTGGATGGTCTTGAACTCCTGGGCTCAAGCAATTTTTCCACCTTGGCCTCCCAAAGTGCTGAGATTACAGGTATGAGACACCACACCAGGCCCAGACACCACACCAGGCCCAGAAGTTCACCCATGTTTTCTTCTAGTACTTGTATAGTTTCATTTTTTTACATTTGATCTTTGATTCATTTGGAGTTTATTCTTATGTATGCTGTGAGGAATGAATCTAATTTCATATTTTTCCAAATGGCTATCCCGTTGTCCCTACACCATTTATTAAAAAGTCCCATCTTTCTCTCAGGGATTTGGAATCCCATCGTTATCATATATGAAATTTCCATATGTAGTTGACTCTATTGCTGGACTTTTAACTCTATTTCATTGGTCTGTTTGAGTATTTGTGTACCAGTATCATATGATTTTAATTATAGAGGCCTTACATTTTATTTTAAAAGCTGGTGTGGCTAGGCCCTCCTTATAGCTCTTGCTTTGCCATGTTTTCCTAGATATTCTAGGATGTTTATTTTTTCATATGAACTATACTTCTGAAACTTGCCTAGTTTCAAAAATAATGTTTGTTTTTATTGGAATCACATTAAAATTTTGAATTAGGTAGGCAACTGATATCTTGATGATTTTGAGACAAGAACAAGGGACATGTTTTCATTTGTTTTAGTCTTACTTTGTGTCTTTAGGAATGCTTTATAGGTTTTTTTTTGAGACGGAGTCTTACTCTGTCGCCCAGGCTGGAGTGCAGTGGCACGATCTCTGCTCACTGCAAGCTTTTTTTTTTTTTTTTTTTTTTTTGAGACGGAGTCTCGCTCTGTCGTCCAGGCTGGAGTGCAGCGGCCCTGTCTCGGCTCACTGCAAGCTCCACCTCCCGGGTTCACGCCATTCTCCTGCCTCCACCTCCCGAGTAGCTGGTACTACAGGCGCCCACCACCACGCCTGGCTAATTTTTTTGTATTTTTAGTAGACACGCGGTTTCACTGTGTTAGCCAGGATGGTCTCGATCTCTTGACCTCGTGATCCGCCCGCCTCGGCCTCCCAAAGTGCTGGGATTACAGGGGATTACAGGTGTGAGCCACCGCGACCGGCCAGGTTTGCTTTTTTTCATGGATATTAAATATTTTCTGTAGGCTGGGCACGGTGGCTGACACCTGTAATCCCAGCACTTTGGGAGGGTGAGGCGAACAGATCGCTTGAGGTCAGGAGTTTGAGATCAGCCTGGCCAACATGGTGAAACCCTGTCTCTACTAAAAATACGAAAATTATCCAGGTGTGGTGATGGGCACCTGTAATCCCAGTTACTCTGGAGGCTGAAGCAGGAGGTTCACTCGAACCCAGGAGGCAGAGGATGCAGTGTGCCAAGATCATGCCACTGCACTCCAGCCTGGGAGATGGAGCGAGACTCTGCCTCAAAATAAAGAAATAAACAAACAAATAAATAAATATTTTTTGTAAAAGCTATTCCTAAATATTTTATCTTTTTTCGATACCTCATTAAATGGGTATTTAAAAAGATATAAAATAATTGGATTTTATTTGTGTATGCAAAAAATATTAATTTTTACATGTTTCCTGTTAATTTTATATGCTGCTAACTTACTGAATGGTTTTAGTGTTGTATAAGTTTTATAATTATTCAGAGCAGCACGGTCCAATAAAAACATAATGTAGTTGGCAGGGCTTGGTGGCTTGTGCCTGTAATCCCAGCACTTTGGGAGGCTGAGGTGGACAGATCACCTGAGGTCAGGAGTTTGAGACCAGCTTGGCTAACATGGTGAAACCCCGTCTCTACTAAAAATACAAAAAAAAAAAGCCAGATGTGGAGGCGTGTGCCTATAATCCCAGCTACGCAGAAGGCTGAGGCAGGACAATTGCTTGAACCTGGGAGACAGAGGTTGCGGTGAGCTGAGATCGTGCCACTGCACTCCAGCCTGGGTGACAGAGCGAGACTCGGTCTGAAAAAAATAAAAATAAAACTTTCTAGCAGCTAAAATTAAAATGGTTAAAAGAAATAGGCGAAACAAGTATTAATGATAAGTTATATATTTAACTCAATGTGCCAAAAGTATTATTTCAGCATAGAAACAATATAACAATTATTAATAAGGCATTTTACATTCTTTCTTCATACAAAGTCTTTGAAATCCAGTGTGTGTATTTCACATTTACAGTACATTCCCATTTGGATCTTAAATTTTTATCAGAAATATCTTATGTGACTTTAGATTTCATAAAATTTACATTGAAAATATATATTCATGTATTCAAGTTGCTCAAAACGTACTTAAGTTTTCTTGTCACTCTAGCATGTACATATATGTATATATCTTCCTTTAATATTCACATCGACATTAACAAAACTAGTTCTTCTTTTTTAGAAGAATAGATTTGACTATGTTGTAAAAGCCTACATCTGTCCACGTAAATTTACTAATTCTTGCATCAACATCAAATTCAACAGGAATTTCATTAACAGAAAAGTAGTCTAAAAGTGAAGAATCAAAGCTTCCCAGTGGCATTCCTCAACCAATGGGGATAAAAACCTCAATACATTTTCTCATATCCCGTTATTCAGGTGAGCAATTCTGAGAGTTACTCCACATGCTCCTCAAGAGGTCACGTACAAACTATCTTCATCAGTTACCTTGATAATGTGCCCTATGTCAGCTTTTCCTCCTTCCCTGTCTAATTCCCTCACTCTAGCTTGCTGAGGTCACCTGCCCCTAAAACTGCCTGCACCCAAGTCTTTATCAGAAATTCAAGCAAAGACAGAGATCTATCAAGTTTAAAGGATGAGGCATGTGTAAAAGTTGGAGCCCTTATAGAAGAATACTAGAAATATTTTATAGGTTCTTAAAATACTGTTGAAGAACCATACATTAAAACTTTAAGGTGAGAACCAGAAATATGCATTTAAATGTATTCCTTATTAAATTAAATAGAGAGGAAAGCAATGTCTGAAACTGTAGTCTGCACTGTGGTTATATAAGAGAATATTGTCCTTAGGCATATGCAACTTACTCTTAAAAGTTCAGGAAAAATATGCATCTATATGTTTGTATGTATACATGTGTATATGTATAAACAGAGAGAGAGAAAGAGAGAGAATGGGAGAAACAGATAAAGCAAATGGGCAGAATGTTTACAATAGGTAAATTTGGGTAAAGTGTATACTCTTAGCTGGGCATGGTGGCTTATGCCTATAATCCCAGCATTTGGGAGGCTAAGGTGGGAAGATTGCTTGAACCCAGGAGTTAGAGATCAGCCTGGGTTACAGAGCAAGACCTTGTCTCAAAACAATTTTTTTTTTTTTTTTGAGATGGAGTCTCGCTCTGTCGCCAGGCTGAAGTGCAGTGGTGCGATCTTGGCTCACTGCAACCTCTGCCTCTCAGGTTCAAGCAATTCCTCTGCCTCAGCCTCCTGAGTAGCTTGGACTACAGGCACACCCCACCATGCTCGGCTAAGCTTTTTTTTTTTTTTTTTTTTTTTTTTTTTTTGTATTTTAGTAGAGATGGGAGTTTTACCATGTTAGCCAGGATGGTCTCGATCTCCTGACCTAGTGATCCACCGCCTCAGCCTCCCAAAGTGCTAGGATTACAGGTGTGAGCCACTGCGTCTGGCCATAAACATTTTTTCAAAGCATACAGTCATCTGTTGGTATTTATGGGGGATTGGTTCCAGGACCTCTAGCACATAACAAAATCCATATTTTCTAGTCCCTGAGTAATATAAAATGACATGGTATTTGCATATAACCTATGCACATTCTTCCATATACCTTAAATCACCTCTAGATTACTTTTATAATACCTAATACAATGTAAATGATATGTAAATAGTTGTTCTATTGTTTAGGGAATAATGACAAGAAACAAAAGTCTGTCTACATTCAGTCCAAACGTAATCTTTTTCTGAACATTTTCAATCTGAGGCTGGTTGAATTTGTGGATGTGGAACCCATGAAGATGAAAGGCCAACTGTATATGGTTGTTCTTTAGACTATTCATGCAGCTTTTCTGTAAGTGTGAATTTCCAAATTAAAAGTTAGAAAAAGTTATTATAGACTTTTCAAGACAGCAAACTTAAGTCATAAGGCTTCAGGGTCAGCAGCCCTTTTTCTTTTTACCACCTATCTTTTAAAATGTCCTAAAATGAGCTGGGCACAGTGGTTCATGCCTATAATCCTAGCACTTTGGGAGGCCAAGGCAGATGAATCACCTGGGGCCGGGGGTTTGAGACCAGCCTGGACAACATGGTGACACCCTGTCTCTACTAAAAATACAAAAATTAGTCAGGTGTGGTGGTGGGCGCCTATAATCCTAGCTACTTGGGAGGCTGAGGCAGGAGAATTGCCTGAACCCAGAGGGCAGAGGTTGCAGTAAGCCGAGATTGCAGCACTTCACTCCAGCCTGGGCGAAAGAGAGAAACTCCATCACAAAATAAAAAAAAAAGTCCTAAAATGCTGACAAGTTGATATTAATAATAAAGGCTCCTATCTGGGCCCACTAAGAATAAGAGGAAGCCTTCACTCAGACATGATTATAAGCAGTCACACTTTGTCCCACTTAAAAAAAAAAAAAAAAAAAGTAATGTTGGCTACCACCGTTAAAAAGTTGGTTGGCCCTTTCCTTATCTTAATGGACCGGCAGGCAATAGTACTGTGAACATTCATTAGAAAATGGTAAAACTGTTGAGATCTTGGGTTCAAAGGTCATGCACTGATGTTAATTTTTTCCCAGGGTTTCTTAGAAGTGTTGGCCAGGAAAAGCTCTTGCTGAGTTAGTAAAGACAACACAGATAAGATGGGGGAAATTTCTGTTAATTAGCTAAATGTACACTTGCTAGCCACTTGAGCAAATGAGTGTGAGGCAGCTCTATCTTGTCAAGGCTGGAAGGAATTTTACAACTGATAGTATACAATTCCTTCACTTGCCAGAGTTCTACTATTGGTGCAGGTCCCAACTGTCATCTGGTTTAACTGCTCATCTGCAGCTTCCATTGTCTCCGATGACACCTGCCATGTTGCTTACATATGTTCAGAAACAAGCAGGTCACTATGCCTGCAACAGCACTAATAATACACCTCCTTGTTTAAGCAATGGTGTTGACTGCATTATAGTTTTTAACAGTAAAAAAATTAGCAAGAACTTAAATGTCAATCAATAAGAAAACTTACTTCATTAAAATTCTAAGTATCATTAGAAAGAATAAGTTAAATCTATATATACCTATTTGAAATGAAAAAAAAATTTTAAAGAGACGAGGTCTCACTATGTTGCCCAGGCTGATCTTGAACTCCTAGGCTCAAGTGATTCTCCTGCCTCTACCTCCCAAAGTGCTGGGCTTACAGGCATGAACCACCATGCCCAGCCCTAATACCTGCTTTTTTTTTTTTTAAGTCTGCAATATATTAAGTTTAAAAAATTGTAAAATAGTTTCATATTATTCTGATTTTTGTACGAAAGATGTAAAAGTTTATATACAAGTGCAATTTTAAAAAAGTCTAGGATAAATTCCAAACAATTCCAAACTGTTAACAGTGTTTTTCATGGGGAGGATAATGAAAACAATTACTCCCACTCCTTTTGTTTCCATTGGAGGAGAGTTTCCCTTATACTTCTTTGCTCTTACTCCTCATTCCAGTCTCTAGAGGTTGTCTGGGCAATACAGTGGGAAATGCTTATTGTCTTCAACTCTTATTCAGGCAAGCAGCAGGCATTGGAGAACCACCGCTCCTGGGTGGAGGAGTGGCTTCTCATAGTGACAGGTTTGTAAAAGTGAACAGGTGAAGCTCGATCACATTTTGTTTCCCTCTGGTTGGAATCAGACTCTAGCAGAAACCATCCCTCTGTTCCTTCACTCCATCTGTAAGTTTATGGGGACAGGCTCACTTAGGAGGGCAGGCTATGCCTGTACAGTGCTCCTAGAGACTAGGGCAGATAAGTGGTAACCTGGCCCACCACTGCCTCCCACCTAGGCCACGTTCTACAGTAGTTCTAGCAGTAACAAAACTGACGTTTTGATCTTTATCCACCTCACTCTGTATTTCTCTCATTGGTTTTGATCTTGGGTGAGTAACAGGAGTATTATTCATTAGAAGCCCTCAAGTGTGAATAAAAACAATATTTTCTTTTAATTTTTTATGCTTCTGCATTGTTTAAATTTTTTATTAAAATGAGCACATATTACACAGAATAATATAGATATCTCTAAATATAAAGATATGAAGACATAAAATCTATATCCTTAAATTTTCCACCTAATCTTAGAATTCCTGTGTCCTTCTTGATTTGTATTGTCCTTTATACTTCAGTTGCTTGAAGCAACTGCATCGTCTTCTAAGGTTAAAAGAGGTAATTTGCTTTCATTTACTCTCTACTCCTTTGGTCACTGGACACTAATTTTCTTGTTCCATACATTCTTTTCCCTTTCTGATTAAACCATCTAATTTGGCTTCCTTCAAAGAGGTTGTTGCCTCTTTATTCCAGTAAGTCATTCCTATTCTGACTTGGAAAAAGCTTTCCCTATTTTTCTAGGCCCCCAGGATACTTTTGCTGTGGTGACAGCCTACGAATGGTCTCCCAGGCATTTATAGAATGTTCCCTTCATTTTTCACATCATAGCCTGCAAATTTATAAAGAAAGCATTATGTCCTCTCAAATCTTTTTTTCTCCAGGCAAAATATTCTCATTTTCTTCAACTGTGTGTCACACAGCATGGTTTCGATTCCCTATTTTGGCCACTCCCCTCGAAATGGACCCCAGTTTGTCTATAAATCTCCTAAAGATTGACACCAAAAGGGGAATACAGTTCTCTGGGTGATCTGATCATTGTGGAATAGAAAACAGTAGTGTCCTACTTGTTATAACAATGGCATACTCTTACCACAGTGGTAAGAGTGGCCAGTATGCTCTCACCAGATATGTACACTGGGGATTATCTTGGTCTGTTAGGGTTGCTGTAGCAAAATACCATAAGTTGAGTGGCTTATACATAAAAGAAATTTATTTCTTACAGTTCTGGAGACTGGGAAGTCCAAAATTAAGGCATAATTCAGCGTCTGGTTAGGGTCCACTTTCTTACAGATGGCACCTTCTTGTGTTCTCACTTAGCGAAAGGAGTTACCAAGCTCCCAAGGGCCTCTTTTATAAGGGCACCAATCTCATTCCTGAGGGCTCCACCCTCATGACCTAATCAATTCCCAAATGCCTTAACTCCTAATACCATCACTTTGGGAATTAAGATTTCAACATACAAATTTTGGAGGGAGTGGACACAAATATAGCAGTGATCATGTCACAGGGTATACTCATATTGGGCTTACTGTGATTTAAAACATGCAAATCACTTTCATCTATGCCATCAGCAAAACAAATTTATTTCAACATACAAACATCTCAAATCACTTGCACACAATTATATTGGAATTATAATAATGATAATTATTATATAATTATCATTATTACAATTAGAATTATATTTATATTTATTATAATTATATTAATATTTATGTATTAATATTTACAATTATTATTATAGTTCCAATTTAAAAAGTCTCCATGTTTCCTACAATGAACATCCCTTCACAAGCAAATACTCTCCCTTCTTTACCTTCTATTCACCCCTCAACCCAGGTGACACAAGCCTTCTGATCTGAGTAATATGAAGTTACTCTTGCAAATAACGTAATAAGAAAAATGCAATAGTCTCTTTTCAGGCTGAGTCTTGACCTTTATAATGAATTTGACTTTGATAGCTATTTCCTCTTCTAGGGTTTCAGACACTATTGGTTCCAACCTCACATCACTTCTCAAAAGCTTCCCTTCTCATTCTAAGCAGTTTCACTTTGAGCTCTCACTTAAATCTGTCTCCATCATTACCCTGTTTGAAATGCTTCAGTGTTTCTTGAGAGCAGTGGTTCTCAACCCAGTTACATATTGGAATAATCTGGGGAGCTTTTAAAAAATATCTAAGCCCAGACCCCATCCCAGACTAGTTGAATCAGAAGTAATAGAGATTGGCCTGAATCTTTAAAACACCAGAGGTAGCCCTTATGTTTTTGTCCAGTCTTATCTCTCATCCTTTACCCACTGATGTAGCTATATTAAATGGAGGCCCTCAACACTCACTGTTTTGTCTAGATTATATACTGTTAGTTAAAGCGTCACATCCTCTGTGAAGCCCTAGACTTACATCTCCAATCTCATTCTATTTTTTAATTTTTTTTTAGAGACAGGGTCTCACTATGTTGCCCAAGTTGGTCTGAAACTCCTGGGCTCAGGTGATTCTCCGCCTCACCCTCCCAAAGTGCTAGAATTACAGGTGTGAGCTACTGCACCCAGCCACTCACCCTATTTTCATCTTTTTTTCTTTACTGCGTAATTCCTTTGACTTGATAGGGAGATGGGGTTTAGGTTAACTCAAGCTGGTAGGGCTGCAGGTACACCCAAATCAACGGCCAAGCAGAGTAGGGTGGGTGGTGTGTAGGGTTTGTGGAGGGGGGTGAGCACTTTCAAACCTTTCAAAATCTTCACATCCATGCACACACATGCATATTAATACACATACACCGCCTGTGAACAAAAGCTGGCTCCTCTTTAAACACTTTAAATTGTGAAAAAGGGGAAAAGCACATTAGGGAAAGAGATAAAGGCTGTAGCAAGATTGCTTTGTAATTAAAGAATCAAGAGAAGGAAGAATGGAGTAAGCTGGGCATGGGGTGGCTGATGCCTGTAGTCTTGACTACTCTGGAGGCTTAGGCAGGAGGATCGTTTGACCCCACCAGTTTGAGGCTACAGTGCACTAGGATGGTGCCTGGAAAGAGCTGCTGCATTCCAGCCAGTGCAACATGGTGAAACTCCTTATCAAAAAAAAAAAAAAAAAAAAAAGAATGGAGTAGATGGGGGCTAATATAATAATGAAAGAAAAGAGTTTGCCTTTTAGCAAGCGGCCTAGGATGACTGGGATGAGAGAGTTGGGGCAAACATGGGGGAGAACTCATGGGCTTTACCTATCTGGTGGGCCGAGAAGCCTGTGGTCTGACCAGCTGTCTGCAGCTTCTCATAACCAGTTTGATTCTGAACTAGAATGTTAAGGTTATTGGTCTGTTATTTGTGGTCAACTTCTTTGCAGTTTTGAATATTTCTTGCTTTTCTGATTGTTTCAAAGGTTGCTATCTTGTGATTTCATTTGCAAATTGTCTTAGTATCTGGAAATAGAGCATAATATTGGTTGCCTACCCAACACCCATTTCCTCTTTACCCCACAAATAACTCCTCTCCCACACAGCCATGTGCTTAAAAAAAAACCTGATTCCACTGCATCTCCTGATCATGATGAATCTTAAGTTGAGAGCAATCTGTGCATTACAACTGTTACAGGTTTGGGATATGCACATAACCCAAGCAGGCCAAATCAGACTGGTTAGGGAATAGGTTTCTCTTCTTTGTTTTTTGTTTGTTTGTTTGTTTCTTTCTTTTTGTTTTTGTGTTTTAACTGTTTCTGAAGCATTTATTTTATTTTATTGAGACAAGGTCTCACTCTGTCACCTAGGCTGGAGTGCAGTGATGCCATCATAGCTCACTGCTGCCTTGAATTCCTGGGCTCAAGTGATCCTCCCACCTTAGTTTTTTGAGTAGATATGACTACAGGCACGCACCACCACACTTGGCTAATTTTTTTTTCTTCTTTTTTAGTAGAGACAAGGTGTCACTATGTTGTCTTAACATTGTCTAGGCTGGTCTTGAACTCCTAAGCTCAAGCAATTATTTCGCCCCAGCCTCCCAAAGTGCTGGATTACAGCTGTGAGCCACTGTACCTGGCCTCTCTTCTTCTGGACATAAAAATGAATACATGAAGCTGGATGCAGTAGTATGTACTTGTGATTTCAGCTATTTGGGAGGCCGATGTGGGAGGACTGCTCGAGCTCATTGGTTTGAGAGCAGCCTGGGTAATGTGGCAAGTAGAAAGAAAAGAAAAAAAGAGGAGAGGGGAGGGGAGTGAAGAGGAGGGGAGGGGAGGGGAGAGAAGGGAACAGAAGGGAAGGGAAGGGAAGGGAAAGGAGGGGAGGGAAGGGAAGGGAAGGGAAATTTGTAGAGGGAAGGGAAGGGAAGGAAAAGGGAAAGGGAAGAGACATTTGTAGTTCAGTGACTGCTGGCAGCTAAGAGAAAAACAACATGATAAAGCACTCCTGAGGACAGCAAAGCAGAGGATGCTAAGTCAAGAATTCGAGTATTTGAGTCACTGAATCAGCCAACCTTGGATCCAACCCTACCTCTGGACTTCTTGTTATATGAGATAATAGATATTATTGTTCAAGCCACTTCAAGTGAGGATTTCTGTTACCACAGCCAAAACATCTTAACATTCATCTAGATGTAAACTGAAAAGATTGATTGCTCTATACTCAAATTAAATTATTATCACCTCATAATTTCTTTAACCTTCTTGAATCTTGGCCACAGTTACCTCTGTCCAATATTTATTCTAGGACTTTACATTCAAATACCACTGAATTGTATAAGTTGGTGCTACCATTTAACTCATAGATGCTCTGGGAAAGTGAGGGAGAACTAATGTAAGAATGTTTTCCTATTCCTAAGGCTTGGAAGGGAGTCAACATTGATTTTTAACTTATCAATATAGCAAGCAATTGAGTTATTAGGTTTATTTTATGATTATGATTATTAAAGTAACATACATCTGGGATACCTCCAGAATAGAATCTCTAAATGGTAGGACTGTACAATTTAGAGAGAGGAAAAACTTATCAGCCAGTGTGTGAATATTTTACTGTTACTGAAAAAATAAAAAGTCCTATTTCCATTCATCCATCATCTAAGCATCCATCAACCTTGATTTGCAACTCTAGAATATTTTATTGTTCTTAGAGGAAAACAGAATAGTTTTTGTAGCTGTGACTGCTACATCTGCTGGTCCCTGAAAGTTTGATAGAGCAGCAGGAGGAAATAATCATTTCCCAATGACCTCATGATTGAAAGAAAATGGTAATTTTTTTCTTCAAGGAAATGGTTTTTCAGATAGAGAAGTTAGAAGGTATGTTTGGTTTGTTTGTTCTTTTTTTTTTTTTTTTTTTTTTTGAAGACAAGGTCTTACTCTGTCACCCAGGCGGGAGTGCAGCTGCGAGATCTCGGCTCACTGCAGTCTTTACATCCCGTGCTCAAGTGATCCTCCCACCTCAGCCTCCCAAGTAGCTGGGACTACTGGCCTGCAACACCATGCCTGGCTAATTTTGTATTTTCTGTAGAGATGGGGTTTCACCATGTTGCCTGGGTTGGTCTCAAATTTCTGTGCTCAAGCAATCCACCTGCCTCGGCCTCCCCAAGTGCTGGGATTATAGGCATGAACCACCATGCCTGGCCACTTTTGTTGTTGTTGTTGTTGTTGTTTAATGATGATACAGAAGAGACTAACAATTTGCTTGGTGATTTATTGTCCTTGTTGTATTCTTGGCAACAGAAGTCACTGTTAAGGTGGTTTTTAAAACTATCCAAAAGCCTAAAGAACAACTGTAAAAACTGCAAACTGGCTGGTGGCAATGGTTCATGCCTCTAATCCCAACGCTTTGGGAGTCTGAGGCAGGAACATTGCCTGAGTCCAGGAATTCGAAGCTGCAGTGAACTATCATTGTGCCACTGCACTGCACAACTACAAATTGATCAAATGAATTAACACTTAGGAAAGAGGAAGTTTAAGTAATTCTTTCAATTAGGGAATATTATACTAATATACATATAGAGTATTTCACATAATCAGGCTTAGTAGATAAACAATGAACATATACTTTGAATTATTTACACATCTGATTTAAAAGATTAAAGTATTTTAAGCCTTTAAATTGAAATGAAAGAAGTAAACTCAGAAATTATGGCTTGTGAAATCACTATTTCTCTTCCTTTACAGCAAGAGATTTTTGCAATAAGACTAGGCTGTTCCCAACCTCCTTGCTGTTGGAGAAACTAGTGGATGACTTATCAAGTGTTATACTAAGGAATTAGTCCAAGGATTTGAAGTGTAATTAAACTTCCCCTAGTCACTCTTTATCCAATTAACATTTTCGTTTCTTTAAAGCACTTATCGCTATCTGAAATGTTTTTGTATGTTTGTTGTCTAATTCCATTAGAATGGAAGCGCCACAAGAGCAACAGCCTCATCTGGCTTATTTGCTTCTATAAAACACCTGATGCCTTTTAGGGGCTCAGTAAATATTTGTTGCATACCTAAATGGATGAACATATAAATTTCAGTTAAACATATTTTAATTTACAGAGAAAAAAATAGACTCGCTACAGTAGATCTGAACTAACTCAATTAACTAGGAAAATTTTCACTGAAAAATATTGATGATGTGATATTGTCAACAGATAGGCATGTGTATTTAGGAGCTGGCTATAAAAAAGAATGCCAAATATGTACAGATTCCTTCTTTTTTTTTTTTTTTTTTTTTTTTGAGACAGAGTCTCACTCTGGCACCCAGGCTGGCGTGCAGTGGCTGCAACCTCCACCTCCTGGTTCAAGCAATTGTCGCGCCTCAGCCTCCCAAGGAGCTGAGATTACAGGTGCCCGCCACCACACCTGGCTAATTTTTGTATTTTTAGTAGAGATGGGGTTTCACCATGTTGGCCAGGCTGGTCTCAAACTCCTGACCTCAAGTGATCCACCCACCTCAGCCTCCCAAAGTGCTAGAATTACAGGCGCGAGCCACCACACCCAGCCAGATTCCTTCTTAATAATATAAAAATATTTACAGTATGGTTTGGATTACTTTAAACCTTTCTAAACTTAAATTTAAATGTGCCCAGGGTGGAAAGGTATTTACTCATTAAGAAGGACAAATGATATATCTAGAATACCTAGAATAAGAGATGTTTGACCCAGCCTGAGACCTGGAACAACAATCACCAAAAAGCAATTCTTTTCACTGCCCTAAGTACCTAACTACTCTTTCACATGAGGCCCCTCAAAATCTCTTAAGACTGTGAAAACTTTCCAAAGTCAGACAGACAAAATGTGGTAGAGTGAATAACTGAAACTTCAGGTATCTAACTTCAAAGCGTGTGTGTGTGTGTGTGTGTGTGTGTGTGTGTGTGTGTGTGTTTCTGATGTAAGATGCTTTCCAGTAGATCAGAGTTTGGTAACCTGTCAGGCATAAAAAGTGAGAGACAAAGGCAGGAGTGTAGATGCCTTTGGAAGGAAGAAATGCTTGACATTTATGAAATCCCCTGCTTTTCGTGGTTGTCTTAAAATTTTTTTGGTTGATCAAAAAGTGCAGATCACATTAACAAGGGGCCAGATGCTGTCAGACAAATGTCAGCATCAGATAATGCATATGGATAGCATGCATGACATGACCATCACCATCATGATCACCATCAAGCTTCTTATTGGAGAAACTGGTGGATGACATATCAAGTGTTATACTAAGGAATTAATGCAAGGATTTGAAGTGATAAATTTGACACTCAAGAGATCTCATCCTTTAACTGAGTAGCTCATTACTGAGTAGTGATTAGTAAGGGTTTTACAAGGTAAAAAGTAAAAATGCTGAACTGGTAACTGTATATATTTAATTTAATATTTAATACCAATATTTAATTTAATATCAAATTATTTCTCACCTTAAACAGTTACAGTAATAATTTCTTTCTAAAGAATCTGCTCTGTAAAATTCTTACTGCAAAATAATGTGAATGAAAATAAAAATATCTTGAAATCTAGCAAGGTCAATTAACATTTGAGAAAAGCTTTGAAATGTGATGTTTAAAAACACACAATTTTTTTTTTTTTAGAAATTCAGCCTATCAACATTCATGTCAAAACTTTTCATCATAGATCAACACCTGTTACAGCTACTGTTTTATTTTTCTCAATGCCAATGAAAAAAGGGATTCAGTAAAAGCCATGAGCCCCAGTTTTGAGATTCTCATAATTTTTGGCAAGCTCTACTACCATAAAGCCTAAAAGTTTTGTTTGGACTTCTAGCCGGACTGGAAGTATAGACAACTTTGCATATATACACAATGTTCCTGGTTACCTTTCTGGCCAAAGACAAGATTATTCCTTTCCCAATAAATATTAGTGCTTCCTGCAATACAATCTGCTTTTCCACCTGTTGTTGAAAATATTCTGTTTTCTGTCACAGTTGCTGGATTACTATTTACATGTTGATTTCACACAGCTTCTGTGAGTCTTTTATTAGAAGGAAATCAATTCTGTAGCTAGATTATAGAAAATATTTGCTTGAATTCTAAACAATCTGATCAGTGGGAGTTAAAGAGAGACCTAAGTGACTCAAAAGAAGGAAATGGAAGATTAAGCATCTGAGCTATAACTGCTCAAAAGCTCTATTTCTCCCTGGGCTGCTCAGTGGCCTGCAAGACATAAATTGATCTTGGTTCTAGTCATAGAGGGTAGGCAGGTGTTTTTGGTACCAAATAGTGTCATTTCTCTTTTGTTGTGGCAATTTTAGCAATAAGACCAAAGAGCAATGGAGCCTACAGGACTAAACTCTTCACTGAAACTGACTCAACTCTTCTGGGGAGGGAAACTTGTCCCGTCCTGGATTTAAGCACGCAATTGCTGTGGCACCATCTCTTACAATCATAACACTCAAGAAATACATATTAACCTTTAAAAAACCGTTCTTGGGTCTTTGATCTTCACACTTTTCTTTGAACATCATGTTTTCCATAAATATAATTGAGCATGATGAGAAGCTAAATAATATAAATACTAAGGTATAACTTCTTATTGGGAAATAAAATGACATGGCTAATTTTTTACTTCTGAAAAAAGATTTTTTTTTTTTTTGAGACAGAGTCTCACCCTGTTGCCCAGGCTGGAGTACAGTGGCGCGATCTCGGTTCACTGCAACATCCGCCTCCCAGGTTCAAGCGATTCTCCTTCCCCAGCCTCCCGAGTAGCTGGGATTACAGAAACACGCCACCACGCCCGGCTAATTTTTGTATTTTTAGTAGCGATGGGGTTTCACCATGTTGACCAGGCTGGTCTCGAACTCCTGACCTCTTGATCCACCCGCCTCAGCCTCCCAAAGTGGTGGGATTACAGGCATGAGCCACCACACCCAGCCAGGAAAATATTTTCTATTTTAGCTAAAAACAAAAGTGTATATTTAGGAAAGAGATGGAATAGACCCCATCTCAGAATTCATATCAATTCTGAGGATAAACAGAGAAGCAAATCCATGGCTGTGTCTACACAATTACAAACATTCATTTAAGCATTTAATTACATGAATTCAACTAACAAAGTAAATTGCACTAAAATAAATAAAAGTCCTTTATTTTTCTTTTCAGTCATATAAGTGATATAAACAGTTGATTAGTTGAGGATATTAAAAAATTCTTAATATCACATTTTGAATTAATAATATTTGTTATACTCTAATTACAAAATAACACATGCTTGTTATGGAAAATTTGGAAAATATGAGAAAATCTCAACAAAATTATCCGTAAGTCCACCTTTCAGGTATAATTGTTGCTTTTTTAGTGTATGTCTTTGGACTTTTCTATGCATAAATTATGTGTTTAAACAAAATTGGACTAAAGTTGTATATATTGTTTGCAATTTGTTTTTTCCTGCTCAATATTATGCATGACCAGTTTTCCTTTATTCTACTACATCTAATCTCTTATGATTGATATATACATTGATGCCAATGTTTTGTTATTATAAATAAAGCTGAAATAAATGTCTTTGTACATAAATTTGTATATCCACTTTAGATTATTTCATTATTTCATATTCATATTTCAAATAGTTGTATTTGAATTGCAAGATAATTATTAAGGCTTTTGGAACATTTAGCCTTTTAGAAACTTTGAAATAAATTATACTCTCACAAATAGTGATAAGAAAGCTAGTTTGCCCATGCCCCAACTAACACTGAGAATTATCAACTACCTGTTTTCATATGTAGACACAACAAAATCTAACAAATGCAGAAGGTAGATAAGTACATGTGTTTCCTTCTAAATTGGTCCAGAGATTCCACAAGTCTTCCTTGGTGCTCCCATATCATCTGAGTCAAAACTGAGTCTTTGAAAGCAGGGACAAAGGGACAACATTGACATCCTAATTTTGGTCACCATGGTTCATAACTTCCTTCGTCTAAGTCATTTGTTCCTTGTACAGATGGTGCCCAATTTATGATGGTTCAGTTTAACTTTTCAGCTTTATTATGGTTTGAAAGCAATTGGCATTCAGTGGAAACCATACTTTGAGTATCAGTATAGCCATTCTATTTTTCACTTACGGTATAATATGAAATACATTCATGAGATATTTAACATTTTTTATCATAAAATTGGCTTTGCGTTAGATGATTTTTTGCCCAACTGTAGACTAAGGTAAGTGTTCCGAGCATATTTAAGGTAAGCTAGGCTTACCTATGATGTTTGGTACACTGGGTATAATAAATGTACTTTCAACTTATGACATTTTTAACTTAGGATGAGTTTATGGGGACATAACCCCTTCATAAATCAAGAAACATCTGTACTCTCATGTGTCTTAGCTCGAAGGCTGCTTTTGTTTCAAGTTACTCAATAATTTACAAAAGTCAGGTCAGCAGCAAAAGAAGTGAGCTGGAACATAGTATATGGGATGGCCCCTTTATTCTTACATAGTCAATGCATTGTTACAGTATATTTGTTCATTTATCCACGAGACTGGAAAGCTGTGATTTGTTCCGTTTTTTTATTACAGCAAAATAAGCTTATTTAAAATGAACAAAAACTTACCTTATTTCCCTGCATCGTAAACAAATTAAAAAATAAGAACAAAAACAAATTAGCTTCCTTAGAAAATTTCAAAGGAATTATAATCTATCAGAGCCATCAACAAATGTTTTTTGTAAAGGGCCAGATAATACATATTTCAGGCCTTGCAGGCCATATGATCTTTGGCAGGATTATTCAGCTCTGCCCTTATAGTGTAAAAAACAGCAATAAATAATATGTAGGCAAATAAGTGTGACCGTATTTCAATAAAACTTTATTTATTAAAACAGGTGCCTGACTGGGTATGACCTGCATGCTGTAGTTTGCCAATTCCTGTTCAATCATACAATTTGATTATGAAGAAAAAATAGGCCAGGCACAATGGCTCACACCTGTAATCCCAGCACTTTGGGAGGCCAATGTGGGAGGATCTCTTGAGATCAGGAGTTCAAGACCAGCCTGGGCAACAAGTCGGCCACACTCTCTGCAAAAAAAAATTTTTTTAATTAGCCAGGTGTGTTGTGTGCACCTGTAGTCCTAGCTACTCAGGAGGCTGAGGTAGGAGCATTGCTTGAGCCCAGGAATTCGAGGCTTCAGTGAGCTATGATGGCGCCACTGCACTCTAGCCTGGGTGACAGAGTGAGACCCTGTCTCTTAAAAAAGTAAAAAGAAAGAAAAAATGCACTGAGAAATGTTTGCATAATTATTCTCCTAAAATGAAATCATTGTTTATATGAAATGAAATCATTTTTACATTAAGATATGATTTCTATTAAACATCTGATAATTGAGGGGGATCATATATGAAGACACTAATATTCCAAGAAAGGATGATTACTCTTGCAGAAGGGGCATAGGAGGGAAATGTCTATGAGTTCTAAGACTAGAGGAAAACAGTTTAGAAGTTGAGGTGCTGAATTTGGAGAAAAGGGAATTAATTAAAGAGACATCAGGGGCTAAATACTTTGGGGCTAGTCTGAGACAAGAAAAAAAGATTGAAATTTAAAAAAATCATGCCACTAATTCCAGCTCTTTGGGAGACCGGGGTAGGAGGATTGCTTGAGCCCAGGAATTCAAGACCAGCCTGGTCAACATGGCAAGATCTTATCTCTACAAAATACAAAATATAAAATATAAAAAATTAGTCGGGTGTAATGGTAAGCACCTGGGGTCCCAGTTCAGCTACTTGGGTGGCTGAGGTGAGAGGATTGCTTGAGTCTGGGACATTGAGGCTACAGTGAGCCGTGATTGCACCCCTACACTCCAGTCTGGGTGATAAGAGTGAGACCTGGTCTAAAAAAAAAAAAAGAAGAAAAAGAAAAAGCTCCTTTTGCTTCACCCAAGTAAAAATACCAAAACTCTGCTATAGTTCTTTAAAACTTACAAATCTTAGAACAAAGATTACGTGCTGTGGAAAAATAAAGCCCAACTTGACCTCAGTGCAAAGGCACAACTCTGCTAACTAGCAACAGACATTGAATAGCAGCAGCCATTCTCATCTTGATCATTGTGTTATTAGTTTTGGCAGATTTGTTGTACCTGATTGCTTATTTTGGAGATTTTTAAAAAACATTAGCTATCATGGCTAGTATGTGCAAAATAGCAAAGATGGGATGTAAGTGCTAGAAAGTACTCGCAAGAGGCATAAGGTGATGAGAGAAATGTTCAAATGGAAAGTCAGCACCAACATAGATATGGACATGGAGCAATTTCCTGCAGATGTATCATATTGTGTATTGTATACATTTCTGTAGTATCGCTTTGGCTTTATGGATAAAACAATGTATGTTATCAGAAGGTAAACCTGTTTAAAAGTTCAGAATAGCTTTCGCATTCTTTTCCTGCATTACACAAGCCTTTCTGCCAAAGAGTTTTGGCCTATATGGCAGATTAATAATGGCCACAAATTCTTTGATACTGCCATGAGAGTTGGGCTGTTCCCTCTCAAATTCTCTGACTTACAGAATACACTGGAAGTGACCCTGTGCTAGTTTCTAGGCCCAGGCCTTAAGAGCCCAGCTATTTTTATTTCCTGTGTCGTGTAACAATTTCTCTTGGAACCTTGAGCTACCCAGTAAGAAGTCCAACTATCTTGCTAGAGAGAACTACATGGAGTAGGAGAGGGGCCCCACTGAGCCCAGCCTTCCAGTCATCCTGTCAAGACACCAGGCATGTAGGTGAATCCATCTTGAACCATCTAGACCAGCTCAGTTATCAACATGTTGAACAGAAGAATCTATCCAGCTAAACCCTGCCCAAATGCCTGACTTACAAAACTGTGAGATATAATAAAAGGGTTTTTTTAGTCCACTACATTTTGCCATAATTTGTAACACAGATATAGGTAACTTGAACAGCATACATTAATGATGAACAGCAGGAGGCATTTACATGCATTTTACAGCAAATAATTACTTTGTGTTTCTCCCTTTTGTTTTTTGTTTACTTTCAATAAAATATAAATCCCCAGCTTTTGCCACTCTATGCGTAGTCATCTGAAAGTCATGATATTTCACTTTTTAAACTTCATCAAGACATTTCAAAGATTCTTGTTGACTCATAATTGCCAATTAAAAAGTTACTTTTAAAAAAAAAATGTAAAGGCTGTCACAGAACCAGGGTGAACTGGCAGGCAGATCTTAAAAGTAAGCAATGAACTAGACAGCTGAATTAAGCAATTAATCTTCATAACCAAACCCAACTTAATTTGCCTTGTTCGATGATTTCCACCCTTAGTTTTAAAGCATACCAGGCATTGCTAATAGCTTCAAGCAATCACAAAATTATCCATAATATTGCAAAAGACCTTTTCTTGCAATCATTCACATTAGAATAAAAATGTAAGGCATGTCAAATAGCAAGAATTTGGGGGGAGGATAAATTGTAACTTCCATGCATATACAAACTTCTTTAGAATGTAGGCTGAGTATCGTGAGAATGGATAATACTTGTTTATATACTTTCTTCGTATTCCCATCTGGTATTCTCATGTATGTAATTCTATGGCAACATTTTATTTTCTCAGGTCAGGGCCAGGAAGTCTGCTGAATTCTATGAACATCTGGCTTATGATCTCATGAGATACACTAGTTAACTCATGGGAAAATTATTTTTTTAACATGAAGCAAAATAACAGTTTATGGTGACAATCCTTTCTTATAAAAATTTCTTTTTAATGTAGCGTGGCATGATGCAGGATTTCTCAAAGAGTTCTGCAGGATTTCATTCCTCAGAATATTAAATATGTGTTAATTGGATTAAAAGATGCCTTTGCAAATAAGTTCAGAAAAATTTAGAAAGAAAAATGTTAAACATGTTTCCTTTCTGAAATTTTCTGGGAATCTTGAATGTGCTAAACTCTATGAATCTCTAAGGGACCCCACAATGTGCAGAATCAAACATTGTTGACTGTGGCATCATTTTTGGAAAGACATTTTGTGGGATGAGTGTAGACTAAAACACACTTTGGGAAATACTGGCAGAATAGAAAGAGTCTGGAACTGGGAGCCCAAAGGACTTGGTTATAATCCTGATCTGCCACTTACTGCCTGGGTAAGTTATTCTATTAATCTCAAGATCATCTTAGATAAAATGAGGATAATACATGCATGAACTATTACCCCACAGAATTTTTATGAGAAATAAATCAGAAATTGTGGGTAAGAGTGATGAATCAATGCCTAGCATTCAGCAGGCCCTAGTGACTGAATGCTGGAGGAATGATTATCTTTGTACAATAATGTCTTTAGTTTATTTAAGGTCCTGATGAGAGGCTCACATGCTTATGAATCAGGCGCCAATTTCTGATAAACTTTGAAACCTTTATACTGCTCAGATGAGTCTAGGCCTGGTTTTCCCTGAGGCTTCTCATCATCTTGTGGCAATGACCACCAGGTGTGCTGTATTACCTGCTGAATTGAAGATCAACTTGGTTTTGTTTTTAAACACATCTTACATTTGGGCAACCAATTCCAGGGATTTTAAAATCAGTTTCTCAAGAAAATATTACATGGAGGTAGAACCTATCTTGGAGCAGAGGGCTAGAATCGGAAACTCAGGACAGGGTTTACTTAATCTCTTTGACTTTTTGTTTCCTCACTCATAATTGAAAATAATAATTTCCCCATAGTAATATTATGAGCACTGAATCTGATATTATGTATAGGAAGTACATTGTATTGTGTATCATTAATAAACCATTTTTATGACTATCATCAAAAGAGATCTTTCATAGAATTATATAATATAGTATTAAAATTAAAGAATCTAATATAGATCACCTAGTCAAATGTCCTCCTTTTCTAGAATTAAAAAAAAAAAATCAGAAGGATGAAGGAATTTAGCCAAAGTCGTATAGTTCTCAGTGGCAAGTCCAGATAGAATATAACGGCTTTTTCCAAATATTCAAAGAAGAAAACATTTGCGCTATATGACCCCAAGGGATCAAATCAGTAGTGAAAGCTAGAGGAAACTATATGAAAATACACGTCTAACAATCTCAGTCTTAGTGCTCTACTGTTGAAATAGGTTGCCTCGGGGTTGCCACTCACCACCCCTCCCCCCCCACCACCACCTATTTAGGTATTAAAGCTGGCTTTAGGGAGATGAAGTAAGCCATATGTACAGGTATCAGTCTCTGGGTTTTGTGAATCGGAAATTAATCATATGCATCATGGTTTGGCCTTGTGGTTGACACATTGCCTGAGACAGTCCCAGACCTATGACAGAGCCAACTCTGGAACTGTATTTTATAGAAATGCAGGAGCCACAATCTCACTGGAAGAAAGGACTTAAAGCTATAATTTCTTAGCACTTTACATAAGATTGAGAAAATATCAAGTATCCATATCAAAGAATAGAGTTTGAAGGAGATTACAGAGGGACTAAATTCCTTTAACCCACTTGGCATTGCTGTTGGTTATATATAGAAGCTGGGCTCAACTCTGCTGGATAGCTAACCACAATTTCAGAGCCTGTAATTTTCTGTTATCTGTACTGACGCCCTTTTTATTTATGTGGATAATTGAAAGTTGACTATAATTATGAAATCTGACAACCTCAAGACAAACTCATTGAACATCTTTCTTTTAGAAACAATGTGAATTGAGATGTTTTATTCACTAGGCAACCCAATAATATTTGCTCATGGTTAAGAATGTACTATCAATCACGATATCCCAAACAAAAAACACGAGAGAACAAGCCAACAACAACAGTTTTCCCTTAGAGACAATTGTAATGAGACAGGACAGGCATTGCCCCAAAAGAGAAGTGAGAGATAATTTGAGGAAGTAAAATAAAGTTTAGTAAAGGCTGGGATATTTCTGTGGAACCTACTAAAAGGGGAACTCCAAGATATGCCTCACATTTGCCCAGATCTAGATCTGAGTTTGCATATTTTGTGATTTCAGAGTATGTTCTGACTAAAACAGCAAACACACTTAATGTAAGTGGTTAATGAAGCTACCAGCAAAGTGGGCACATCCTGTCACAGTGCACATAATAATAACAAAGCTAATATTAACTGAGTGCTTACCATGAGCAGGTACTGTACTAAAACGTTTCACATGAGTTAACTTGTTTAATCCTTGTACTAATTATGATATTTGTACTATTCTTAACCCCATTTTCAGGAAACTGAAGTTTAGAGACCTTGACTACTTTCCACAGCTGATAACTGTTAACTTCAGGTTTGAATCAAGGTCTTCTGACTGCAGACCTGTATCTTCCTTATATCTTGTCCACCTACCCTTGGTAGATCTGAAATGGAGTCCAGTCTTGTTGTGCCAGTACTGCTGTCATTGTCCCCAGAGCAGCCCATTGTTTACTATGTAGGGTGACCAGCAATCTGTAGGCCAGCCTTTGGGGCATAATGTACCTCTTTTGTGTTAATCCTTAGAAAAAACCTACTTAAAAATATGTTCTTTTTCCATTAGAGTCACGACAGGTCAAAGATCTACTGAGGAGGGGATGTGTCTTTACTTGATACTGTAGGCTTTAATCAGGAGAAGTGGCATAAACTTAAGCAAGAAAACCTTTGGGGCCAGGTGCGGTGGCACATGCCTGTAATCCCAGTACTTTGGGAGGCCGAGGCGGGCGGATCTTGAGGTGAAGGGATAGAGACCATCCTGACCAACATGGTGAAACCCCGTCTCTACTAAAAATAAAAAAATTAGCTGGGTGTGGTGGCATGCACCTGTAGTCCCAGCTACTGGGGAGGCTGAGGCGGGAGAATCGCTTGAACCTGGGAGGCAGAGGTTGCAGTGAGCGGAGATTGGGCCACTGCCCTCTAGCCTGGTGACAGAGCGAGACTCTGTCTCAAAAAACAGAACAAAATGAAACAAAAAAACCTTTGTACCCTGATTTCACTTAATGTTACCTAACACTAAGTGTATTTCACAGGTGCTGCTGAGGAAACCATTCAAAGTCCTAGCCTATCTGTGACAGGCCTTAATATCCTAAAGCTAAGAAAGGTAGGGTACAGAGTCAGCCATATACATGTATAAAGCAGGTAGACATTCAGGATGCTGAAAAGGGTACCTGCGTCAAATTTGTTTTCCCCTAGACTTGCCAACTGGTCTGAAATTTTCACCACTACTATCACTTATTGGGATAAAGCCCCCATATTAGAATATAAACATGTTCTTGAAAAGATGAATACGTTAAGCCATTAATATTCACTACAGACGGTGATGGTTAACACTATAGCTGTAATGTTAGAAAAGGACAGAGCTCTGAGGGAATGAGACCATGATAGGTAAATTTTGAAGAAAAAAAGAAAACTGGAAAGCTCATAACAGTGGTTTTCAAACACAGGCTTGCAGATTAGACAAAGGTATTCATTAATTTTTGGTGAAATAGGAGCAACAGGGAAAATGTAGTAAAATTTCTAATTAAAACTATACATTTAAAATTATAAAATTATAAATTCTGAGATAATGTCCTTCTTTTTGGATGGTATCTTGTCACTTCTGTTATAAGATGATTATGATAGTAGATGAAGGTTGAATTTTTTTAAAAGTCTGTGTTTGACAAAATAAAAAGCTAGCAATTTTTTGTTAATCATTAATGGATATACATGCATTCAATATTCTATTACACCTTCACAGTAACTGTGAGGAATTTTTTGTGATCATGCCTGTTTTATAGATGAGGAATCTCAGGCCTAGAGGATAAATAACTTATCCAAATTGATATAGCTATTAAGTGGCAAAACTGTGACTTGTCCTTCTTACTCACTCCTTTCATTTGTGACAAGGACATTGGGGCCTTTGAGGAAAAGATCAATACTAAAAACAGAAAGAGAAATGTTAGAAAAACCAAAGTACAGAAGATAAATTTCACCTACTTAATTTTAAGAAACACTTTCTAGAACTTTGCTGGCAAAAATGTTGTCCCTTATACTTGGCATTTAGAAACTAACATCATAAAATCCTGAAAGTGTTAAGAGCAAAAAAAGTTTTAAAGTTCATTCTCCTTCTTTTCAATAAATGAGAAAACTTACAAGTAGCATCTGACTTAAATTTCTATATTGTTGCATATGACAAGCACTCAGAAATATTTACATAAAGCAAAAGGCATAACACAGCCATTATTGGTAATGTAGAGAAGAAAAAAGCAAAGGAAAATGTAGCCTGATCAGACCAGCTAAGTAACTGCATGAGACAAACTTCAGCCACTTCAGTCATCCATGACAAATGAAGAACAGTAAAACAGGAAAAACCCTTAAAATAGAATTAATTTCAACTCAGTGATATGCACATAGGAAGCATTCAACAAAAAGTCAATTACTGAAATAATAAATGAATGCCTAATTTTATATTGCTCATCATAACATGGGCAACATACATTCTTTCTTGTTCTAGAAATAAACATTTGAAGACCTGGGAAAATGCTTAACCAAGAAAAATCTATTACAAGGCTACACTTTGACTACATGTATTCATCATTAAATACAGGTATAAAATGAAAATGTCCAAATATGCTAATTTAGACATAATACATATAATGACTGAGATTTAAGAACTAGTATCATTTATTTGGCAGTTTTCCAAACTCTCAACATTTGGAAACATTTTCTATTACTGAGTCGTTTTGCCACCAGGGAACCCAACTAAGTCCAGAATTATGCTTTCTTCAGGGAGATGGGAAGTTCTCATCAGCCACAACAACCTTGGTAGGTAGCTCTCTTGTGCTTACTCGGAACATATATTTGAGAATTAGAATAAAGACTAAAGGATATGCTCAGCATTTCCAAGTCCTTATGTACCCTGAATTGGTATCTACTATTGACTATGAGGACAATGGGTGAACAGTCAAATTACTTTTGGGGGGTTGAGAGGAGACAGAGACAGAATGGTATTCTGTGGTCTCAGCCATAAGCTTCAGGAAATCCATGGTAACTCTCATATCTCTAAAGCAAAGAGCTAAGGAAGCCCATCTAATGCTTCTGAAAGGCAGGTATTGAGGTGGCTGTGGGAACCTCTGAGAGCCCCTCATCTACCCTGTAGACCAAGAAACCACCTATCGCAGTGGAAGCTCGTGTGCCCCATTGAGGAGTTTCCCACCATGGCTTGGATTTGCATGAGAAACATCATCAGACTGAATCTGATTCTTAAAAATGGATGAAGGGACAGAGAGGTAACTTTCAAGATGCTTCCACATTAGGAATCCAAGATAATCAGATTCCCTCACTCCAGAGGGAAATTAAAGTTCAGAGGACAATGCCTGAGCCTACTGCTGACTTACAGAACCCATTTCACTCATAAATTTGAGCCCCCAAGGCCTAAAGGAGATGAGTGTGGTTCAAGCTTTCCCTTCATTTTCATTCTATACAGACCTGGCCATTTAACGACCGCTGGATCTTGGCAAGCAGCTACCTTATTTGGAGAAGTTCTAGCAGTTCTCAACCTCTAATTTCTGCTTCAGGCCTTACATTCTGGAAGGAGTAAGATGCCACTACAATGGAGGATTCTTGAAGCTCTATACAGAAGTGGTGCACCATAGAGGGCCACAAACCTGAATACAGAACTCCCATTGCAGTGTGGCAGGGGCGGGGCGTTTACAGCCATTTCAGGAGACCCTAAAACAGATCAGGCAGATTTTGATGTGGGTTACAGGATTACCCTCTAGCCAGGAAGCTAGACTCATTTCTTCATTTGTCCAGCAATAATATATTAAGCTAAGCACCTATTTTTGTGAAACTAGAAAGGGTAGAATCCCGTAGTTTGAGGACCACTTCACAGAGGAATTAGGATTGCTGGAGATGACCAGCACTAAGTATGGGGCCAAGGGACTCTTCACTTAACCCCTGTCCCATACTTCACTCATGCCCTCAAATGGAAATGACCTATTTGACATTATCATTCATCAAATATTTTTTAGATCTACTGTGTAGAAGACATCAAGGCCAACACTGTTGGACTGTTTATTAATCCATAAAAATGAGATCTATTTTAAATCAATAAACAAAGATCTTAATTTTCTTTTGGCCTCAAGTACATAACACAGTGCCTAGCCCATAGTGGACATTTTAGAGATGTTCATTACATTGAAAAGAAAATAATTCCTATGATGAGAAGTATGTTACCTTGGGCTTTGTTTGGTTGGATGCAATTCATGGCTTGATATTTTCTCACCTGCAATGTTTTTGAACCAGTGAATAGTAATACTAAATAGCAACATAATAACAATTGATTTATTTTACTTTTAAGCCAGGAAAATTTGCTCACTCAGGTAGAGAAATTCAGTCATCCAGTCCACTGAGTATTCACTTACTTTAATGCCAAAATTTCAGCTCCTGTTGAAGTATTCATCAACAGTGCTGATTTGAAGCTTTTCTAAAATTGACTTTTACAGTTTTTGCCTTGCATCTCATCTTTCCCTGCTTGTAAGATCCATGTTATAATTGCATATTCCCTAGGAATATCTGTGAAAAGGGATATTGCTATACACCTACAATTACTATTACTGTCACTGTCCATGATTCAATATGCAGATGTGTTAAAAATCAGTTGTTTACTGAAAGCAATAGAGTACATTTTTTAAACATGTGATTTAAACATTCATATTTAAGACTACTGTAATAACATACATTCTCACTCATCGATTTTTTTGAGCTGATCTTTCTGAGAGAAAATAAGGAGGATTACAGCCAGGTACCAGCAATTACACATAGCACACAAGAAGTCTTACTGGTTTACCTATGGAAGTGTGTGACACATATGAATGTCATCAGTCACATGCATCACAGTGAAGGAAAAGCTTGCAAATTCCTGTTCTATACTCATTCTCTTTTACTGTGAATTGTAATCTTCTTTGGAAAATTTATATTTAATTCTGCTACAGTATGATTGTTCATCATTAGAAGTAAGACAATCGTCTTCTTGATCACACTAATAATGTACCCGACCGCCTTCATTCCACAGTCCTTTTTGCTGCAGTTTTTTTCCTGTAGCACTTATCTCCATCTGACATTCTCTATATTTTAATTATCAGTATATATCTTCCTTCTAGAATGTATACACTCCATGAAGATAGGGAGATTTGTCTTGTTTTCTACTGTTTTCCCAATAGTGCATGGCACATAATTGGCACTCAATAAATCTTTGTTGAATAAAGGAATAAGTAGTATGATAAGACTTGTTTTACTGAGCAACTCTTATGAAGAAACTAGTGATTTTTTCTATTTAGACTGCCAATTGTTTATTAAAACAAAATTTGGATGATAAGTGAAGTAGAAACCTCTAACAATCAAAACCACGAGTAAATCCAAAAGTGAAAATGGGTACCAGTGGGAGAGAAACAATCTAATATCATGTTTCTGTGCTCTGCTTGACAAATTACAGATAAATACAACTAAGTTGAATCTGTTTTTAATTGGCAGCTAGAAGTGAAAAGATTGTAAAAAGTCCTACTTTATTACATTAAAAGATAAACCAAAATCCTAAACTTGAATAATTCTAATGCTTAACGTGGACTGGCTCATGAGACGTATTTGTTTATTTACTTTTAATTAAACTTTTAATTTTGAGATAATTCTGATTCACATGCACTTGTAAGAAATAATACAGAGGCTGAGTGCAGTGGCTCACACCTGCAATTCCTCTACTTTGGGAGGCTGAGGCAGGAGGATAGCTTTAGCTCAGGAATTTGAAACAAGCCTGGGCAACATAGAGAGACCCTGTCCTTGCAAAAAAGTAAAAGATTAGCTGGACATGGATCACTTGGGTCCTGGAGTTCAAGGCGGCAGTAAGCCATGATGACACCACTGCACTCTAGCCTGGGCAAAAGAGCAAGACCCTGTCTCAAAAAAAAAAAAAAAAAAAAAAAAAAAAAAAAAAAAAAAAGAAAGAAATAGAAAAAAAGAAACAATACAGAGGGAACCCCTCCAACAATAAGATATTGCAAAATTATTGTACAGTATTACTGCCAGAGAATCCACACTGACATAAGTGAACATATAGCATATTTCTGAAACCACAAGGATCTCTCACGTTGCCCTTTTGCAGCTAACCTATTTCCCTCTTTCCCCCAATACCTCCTTAATTCCTGGGAACCACTAGTATGTTCTCCATTTCTATAGTTTCGTCATCACAAAAAATGTTATATAAATGAAACCGTACAGCATGTAACCTGTTGGGATTGGCTTTTTCACTCAGAATAATTCTCTGGAGATTCATATAAGTTGTGGAGTGTATCACTACTTTCTTCCTTTTTATTAAATAGTGTCCAATAGTATGGATCTGCTATAATTTGTTTAACCTTCACCTGTTAAAGGACATCTGGTTGTTTTTGTTTTTGGCCATTATGAATGAAGCTACTATAAATAAATATTTATGCACAGTTTTTTTCTGTGAGCTTAGACTTCCTTTCTTTGGGATGAGTGCTCAGGGTTACAATTGCTGGGTTGTGTGGTAATTGCACATTTAGTTTCTAAAGACACTGTCAAACTGTTTTGCAGAGTGGTTATACATTCCCACCAGGAATGTACAAATAATTCACTTTCTGCATTCTTGCCAGCTTTTGGTGTTGTCACTTTTTTTCTTCTGATAAGTGTGTATTACTATTGCATTGTGGTTTAAATGCATCTTTTTGTGATGGTTAATGATACTGAACAGCTTTTCATTTGCTTTCTTATGCCCTTCTGGTGAAATGTCTGTTCATGTATTTCAGCCATTTTGCAATTGGACTGTCAGTTTTTTTACTATTGAATTTTGTAAGTTCTTTATATATTCCAGATGCTAGTTCCTTGTTGAGTATGTGGTTTGCAAATATTTTCTTTCAGTTCACTGATTATTTCCTCTGTCCTCTACATTCTACTGTTGAGCCCATCTACTGAGTTTTTTATTTTGGTTATTGTATTTCTCCCACAATTTTCTAAATTAACCAGTTGGTTCTTCTTGGTGTCTTCTATTTAATTTCTGAGGTTTTCTATTTTTACATTTGTTTCAAGTGTGTTATAATTGCTCATTGAAGCTTTTATTTTTAAAAAATCACGGCTGCTTTGAAATCTCTGTTAGGTTATTCTAACATCTCTGTTATCTCAGCATTGACATCTATTGATTGCCTTTTTTTTCATTTGAGTTTGAGATTCATTTATTCAATTGAGGCTCATTTATTATGGAATACCTGAAATAACAATATCAGTCTGAAATATTCCTCCTTTATATGAGTAGGAATTTTTGAAGAAAACCTGAATATTTTTGCATTACGAGATTCTGGATCTTATTTTAATTTTATCTTCTAACTGGCTTTATCTGATACCACCCTGGCAGGAGAAGTGTGGGCACCACCTCCTTACAGCCAGGCAGGGGTAGAAGTCAACATTTCCTACTTTGTTTCCATTGCCCTCTGATGGGGGCAGGCTCCTCATGAATGCTGGTGGAGTAGAAGTCCCATCTCCCCACATGGTCTCCACTGGCATCACAGGTGGGTGGCCTCATTACTGCTGAGTGGTCATAAAAGGCCTGACTTTCCACTAGACTTTCTCAGATATGACCTCAGTGGGGATGGGAAGGGATGTCTTGTTACTGCAAGGAGAGGATGGAAATCCAGGCCCCACATGTGGTCCCCATTGATACTAAACGGGGATAGAGCACTCCTTACAGAAAAGTGGGGATGAAAGACCTGGTTTCTATTGGAACTTCTATAGGTCCTTGGAAAATCTGACTGTATCCTTATAACCTTACAAAAATGGAAGTCCAGGATCCCCACTCAAGCTTTTACTGATATGGGTGGGGATGGGGGTCACAGTTTGACTGAAGTACAGCAATCAATGTCAAAAATTTTTGCCTTATGAGGGTACCTATTTCCTGGTCCTTTGGCTAGATAAAGTAAGCTTTTTTGGTCTTGGCCATTGTCATCCTAGGTTGCTTGCTTCTTCAGCTTTAAGTCTAGAATATATAAGGAGAAAAAAAAAACAAAAACTAAAATCCAGTAAACTCACTGCTATGTTGTTCCATGGGTCCAAAGGTCCCTAGCAGGTCTGCCCTCTCTCCACCTTTCAGAGTCTTCTTATGTTTGTTTTATATATAATGTTCAGGGGAAAATAAGGAAACAGCAATAGAAAAAAGCACCTCTGCTTTGTCTTCCTAGATAGAGAAGCTCCTGTAATATATTTTATTCCTTAAAAATGTTAAATAACTAGATAGTTATTACTGAACCTTCTGAAAGAACAATATCTAGATCTGTGTTGTCCAATTGGTAGAACTGGTAACTATATGGGAGTATTTACATTTAAATTTATTAAAGTTGAATGTGAACTCCCATTCACAATTGCTTCAAAGAGAATAAAATAGCTAGGAATCCAACTTACAAGGGATCTGAAGGACCTCTTCAAGGAGAACTACAAACCACTGCTCAATGAAATAAAAGAGGATACAAACAAATGGAAGAACATTCCATGCTCATGGGTAGGAAGAATCAATATCGTGAAAATGGCCATACTGCCCAAGGTAATTTATAGATTCAATGCCATCCCCATCAAGCTACCAATGACATTCTTCACAGAATTGGAAAAAAATACTTTAAAGTTCATATGGAACCAAAAAAGAGCCCGCAGTGCCAAGTCAATCCTAAGCAAAAAGAACAAAGCTGGAGGCATCACGCTACCTGACTTCAAACTATACGACAAGGCTACAGTAACCAAAACAGCATGGTACTGGTACCAAAACAGAGATATAGACCAATGGAACAGAACAGAGCCCTCAGAAATAATGCCACATATCTACAACTATCTGATCTTTGACAAACCTGACAAAAACAAGAAATGCAGAAAGGATTCCCTATTTAATACATGGTACTGGGAAAACTGGCTAGCCATATGTAGAAAGCTGAAACTGGATCCCTTCCTTACACCTTATACAAAAATTAATTCAAGATTGATTAAAGACTTAAACATTAGACCTAAAACCATAAAAACCCTAGAAGAAAACATAGGCAATACCATTCAGGACATAGGCATGGGCAAGGACTTCATGTCTAAAACACTAAAAGCAATGGCAACAAAAACCAAAATTGACAAATGGGATCTCATTAAATTAAAGAGCTTCTGCACAGCAAAAGAAACTATCATCAGAGTGAACAGGCAACCTACAGAATGGGAGAAAATTTTTGCAATCTACTCATCTGACAAAGGGCTAATATCCAGAATCTACAATGAACTCAAACAAATTTACAAGAAAAAAACAAACAACCCCATCAAAAAGTGGGTGAAGGATATGAACAGACAATTCTCAAAAGAAGACATTTATGCAGCCAAAAGACACATGAAAAAATGCTTATCACCACTGGCCATCAGAGAAATGCAAATCAAAACCACAATGAGGTACCATCTCACACCAATTAGAATGGCGATCATTAAAAATTCAGGAAACAACAGGTGCTGGAGAGGATGTGGAGAAAAAGGAACACTTTGACACTGTTGGTGGGACTGTAAGCTAGTTTCAACCATTGTGGAAGTCAGTGTGGCGATTCCTCAGGGATCTAGAACTAGAAATACCATTTGACCCAGCCATCCCATTACTGGGTATATATCCAAAGGGTTATAAATCATGCTGCTATAAAGACACATGCACACATATGTTTATTGCAGCACTATTCACAATAGCAAAGACTTGGAACCAAGCCAAATGTCCAACAATGATAGACTGGATTAAGAAAATGTGGCACATATACACCATGGAATACTATGCAGCCATAAAAAATGATGAGTTCATGTCCTTCGTATGGACATGGATGAAGCTGGAAACCATCATTCCCAGCAAACTATCGCAAGGACAAAAAACCAAACACTGCATGTTCTCACTCTTAGGTGGGAATTGAACAATGAGAACACATGGACACAGGAAGGGGAACATCACATACCAGGGCCTGTTTTGGGGTGGGGGGTGGGGGGAGGGATAGCATTAGGAGATATACCTAATGTTAAACGACGAGTTAATGGGTGCAGCACACCAACATGGCACATGTATACATATGTAACAAACCTGCACATTGTGCACATGTACCCTAAAACTTAAAGTATAATAAAAATAAATAAATAAAATAAATAAAATTGAACAAAAGAAAAAATCCAGTTCTTCAGTTATACTAGCAATATTTTGAGTGCTCAATGTAATGGTAGTCTAGTGGCTACCATATTGGACTGTGCAGATACAGAACATTTTGAGCATATGTGAAAGTCTTTTGGACAAAGCTGACTTAGTAATGAACAAACATAGCTCATGATACCACTAAATATTGACCTGCCACAAAAAAATATGGGAAGAACCCAAGCATGGTGGTGTGCACCTCTAGTTCTAGCTACTTGGGATGCTGATGTGGGAGGATCTCTTGAGGTGTTTAAGGTTGTAGTGAGCTTTGATCAATCAAGCCACAGCACTCCAGCCTGGGTGATAGAGCCAGAACTTGTCTCTAAAAAAAGTAACAAAACAAAACAGTTAAATAATACTAGAAGACAGATGGGTGAATAAATGACACTGTGAAGGACAGAAATAGGAGGGATGTGAATTTATTCACAATGCAAATTTCCAAAATGAACACCTAACCCACTATCACACCATAAATTATATTTTTAGTGATTATAGCCTGCTTAGGTCTGTCTCTAAGACCATCCCTTTTCCCATAGGTTGATGCAATTTGGAACAATAAAAACTGATGTAGCAGCTGAGAGTAGCCTGTATTTACTCTGACATTGCATGTCATGTTCTGGTGTCATCTGACTTCAGCAAATGTTGGACATATTCAGTCAACATCATTTTATTTGATAGAGGCGATTCATACACTTTATAGACTTCAGTATTTTTAAAAAAGAAACTGAAGCGATATAGACGCAACTTTAGCAAGACAGTACAATTTCAGAGCAGCAAAACCAAAATACAAGGAAAATATATGCAAATAAAATGGGAGATGGTAAAAAATCACAAAGATGTCAGAACTGGAGGTTCTTATTTAACTTATTCAATAACTATTTATAAAATGCATGGTATTATAGTTGAATCATCAATTGCTCAAATGAGAAATTGAGCTACAGAGAAATTGGCTTTGTTGTTTAGTGGAAAAGTAAGGAAAAGCATTTAGGCCACTTCCTTCTGCATCAAGCACTCTTCCCACTTGTACTATACGGCCATGAAAAGGTCTTTCCTAGTCTTAACAGCCACACTGGATCCTTTATTATTTGAAAAAAAATCTGCATTTTCTGCCTCAATGGTTTACTTATGTTTTCCTCTCATTAACTCATTCCACATATATTTGTCAAGCATCTACAATGAGCAGGAATTAGTAGGCACCAATGTACATCAGTGAACAAAACGAAAGTGTCTGTCAGAATATTCTAGTGGGGGCAGGCAGACAATGAATATGATACATTGTAAAATATGTTAGAAGATGAGTGCTGTGGAATAAAGATGAAGCAGAACAGGTTATATGGGGATCAGATGTGAGGTATGGGCCAGATGGAGTCACTCATATAGAATTGACCCATCATCACCATTTGTTGACATCTTAGCTCTTCTTCATTCTTCATCTCAAATGCCACCTCCTCCATAAAATCCTGCTCAATACCTTATTAAAATTAATCCTTCCCTCTATGCTCCTATCATACTTCCCACCTCTACTGCAGCACTCAGAACCTGCTTTGTGTTAGATGTGAATGCATCTAACTCTTCATCAGAGTATAATTCCTTAATAAACAGAATGTGCCTTATTAGTCATTTAATCAATGTGCAGAGTCACATATATGGGCTAGCTTAATAAGTGTGTGCTGAATAATGAATCCTAAATTAAACGTGAATTGACAAAGTGCTCAATTGTTTATAAAAGAGAATCCTGATATTAGGATTCAAAAATATAAAGTCAGTATGTAGATACTAAATGCCAGTCTTCCATTCAGGCTTACATTGGTCCCTTCTGCCAACATTTATACGGCCACAGACATAATAAATGCTAGTTGGAGAAAGTTTTTATTTTCTGCTCTTCCTGGATTTCTAATAACAAATGCCAGATACTAACATGCCAAACAGATCAAGCAAAATAATGGCATAATTAAGAACTTAAATTTGTCTTCAGAGCTAAAACGCATTATTCATACAGCCTACTAAATTAACCATTATACATTAGAATTTAGGCACCCTAACTAACACCATTGCCTTTTTATACTATCATGCTTTTATTCAAGAAAATACGACTTATGTGAAATTGTCAACCTTTATTTTTCTCTTTGCCAATGAATAAAAACCACTGAAATAATCAAGTTATATTCTTCTCTGTTCTTTCACAAAATATATTGCTTTACATGCACTACAACCAGTAAAACTTGTTGGCTAAGAAATTGTACTTTTTACAAGACGATAACATACTATCTTGAAAGCGCCATCACAAACAATATCCGTATACTCATACTACCAGATAAAGCATAACTATAAAACTGAGTTTGATTACACACTCTCTAGGTATGCTGATAGATAGGTATGAACAAAAGCCTTCCCCTAAACAATCATATAACTAAAAGTACAATGTAGTTTTTACATTTTAGTTCTTTTTAAAAAATCAGTTTTAGAATTTAAAGATTTAATTAGTACCTAATTAGAATGTGTTTATAAATTCTTAGTAATTCAGTAGATTGAATTGGTTGAATTAGTGATTAATGTTGCTTTTTTGAAGAGAGATGTGACAACATGAAATATTAATGAATGTTTCACTAGAATTGCAGATGATGGATTCTTCTGATGAAAAAGAATTTAAAGCAAACCTCTTTTAAATAAGGAAATGTGTTTGCATTCTTAATATATTTTATTAAACTGAAACATTGATGTTTCTCTTAAAGCTACTTATTTTTTAACCAAAATGTACATACAGTATATATTTTAATTAAATTTTATTCCCGATACACAGGGCATTACTATAGAGTACAATCAGGAGGAGTTTAATTGCTAAGGTTAGCATTCTCATTATTAGACAAATGTTATTATAATTATAGGGAAGCAAAATAGTTAAGTCATAAGTGAGAAACGTAACAATGGTGAATGAAAGAAAGAATGTATGGCCAGAGGCAGAACAAATGCAAAAAAAGTACACGATGACAACTAACACAAGAGATCATGCCTGTACCCACTAGATTCAATGTTTGGCAAAGAATATGGCTATGTCTTGTTTCTATTTTCCTACTGTGACTAGTATAATGCTGTGTGTGTGTGTGTGTGTGTGTGTGTGTGTGTGTGTGTGTGTGTGTATAGACCTGCATTAAGTACATATTTAACTAATTTAATTATGTACATAGGGCCAGCCAAGTAGCTGGCCCTACTAACTCTATGTCTTTGAGGCTGTAGGTCAATGTTATCAAAACAAGTGATAAATTCAATGAAAATTAAATTGTTATGTAAAATTATTTGAAAAAATTTTAGTTGTTTGACTTAATTTTTAAATGTTTTGATCACCTGTTTGTTGTCATATTATTATGAGAAAGTTCAAAGTTTAAGTGGGCCAAATCTATGATTAATCCTCTTTGGTACAAAATATTGACATTAATTTTTCTCATAATAATTATTTTGATTTAAATGTGTTGTTAGGCACATTTTCAATGATGAAGTGTGTTCATATATGTACATAAAATTTGAATTTGGTGTCTGTGAATACAGAATGGGCATTTTAATGCATTGCTGCCTAAATACACTCATATACACAGACATACATATATCTATATTAAGTTTATAAGTTTGGTCAGGCACAGTGGCTCATGCTTGTAATCCCAGCACTTTGCAAGGCTGAGGCATTAAGATTGCTTGAGGACAGGAGTTTCAGAACAGCCTGGACAATATAGCAAGACCTTCATCTCTATAAAAAAGTTAAAAAATTAGCTGGGCATGGTGGCACACACCTGTAATCCCAGCTACTAAGGAGGCTGAGGAAGGAGGATTGCTTGAGGCCAGGAGTTCAAGGCTGCAGTGAGCTATGATTGCACCACTGCACTTCTGCCTGGGTGACACAGTGAGATCCTGTCTCTAAAAAAGAAAAAAAAGTTTATAAGTTTAGAAATTACGAACGTGCTTGTCTATAATGTGGATACGGTATGGGGATTCAACAGAGAATATTTTATTTGTGTAAAAGTGACAAGAATTTTTGTAAAATATTTACATTATATGAGTTTATTTTAGCTACACAATTTCACGTTTGAATTAAAGTTAACTCAGGAATGCAAATTCCCCTTACATTTTGTAGATGCTCTGACTTGCTGCTGCTAGTTTATCAGTAAACATTAGTTGGGTGTTGTCACAGCAAATGGAAAAAATGTTATCTGTCAGTATAAGTAGGCCCACTAGTGTCAGCAGATAACAGAGAGAAGAGAAATAAGGTGTCATGTTGAAGTATGAAAAACTAAAATACTTTTAAAAAGTATATAATAGTACCCTCCTTATCCTCAGGGGCTATGTTCCAGGACTCCCAGAGGATACCTGAAACCAAGGATAGTATCAAATCCTATTATATATTATGTTTTTTCAATCTGATAACCAAAAAGCCTGCTAAGTGACTAATGGGTGGGTAGCATATAGAGCATGGATATGTTGGACAAGGGGATGATTCACAGTGGTGTGGGATCACATGAGATTTCATCAGGCTACTCAGAATGGTGTGCAACTTAAAACATATGAATTGTTTATTTATGAGATTGTCCATTTAATATTTTTGGCCTGAGATTGACCACGGGTCAATTAAACCTCAGAAAGTAAGACCACCTATAAGGGGGAACTACTGTACTTATCCTTTTAAGAGTGACTCCTTTAAATATTATTTTTAGGGTAATACACAAATAGCATAATTGAAAACATTCAATAAAAAGCAATTTGCAAGTCATATAATTTAAGAAGTGGGTACATATAGTTTCCATTGTAACTGGTAATATACACTAAGGTGGTATATGACCTTCATCAAGATGAAAACAAATAATAAAAATTGTTTTAAGGTAATATCTGCTCATACTTCATGGAGATTTTTTCAAGAAAAGATCTATAATAGGAACTTCTTTTTTACCTTTAAACACCAGTGCAGAGAAATTTATATCTGCTTATCTAGACTCTGTTCAGTTGTAACTCCCCCTTCAAAGTATTTGTCTTTAATTCATTTTATTCCTGTTAATCCAAAATGCAATTTAAAAACCCCACATGTCTCAAAATGTCAATTCAAAGTGGCATTTACTATCCAGGCACTTAAGTATTTAGCACCTGCAATATCCCTAGTATTGGGCTACATAGGCAATGGGATTACTTAAAAATAAAAACCATGCATTTTGTTTCATAGTCAAACAAAAAGCATGCATTTTGTTTCATAGTTAAGACTTATGCATAGTGACCAATTAAAGAACACAGTATGCCAGGCTTTGTATGCAGACAAAAGTGCTATGGTAATTCTGAGAATTGTTGTATTACTATGAAGTGAGGAAGTTGGGAAAAAACTTGGAGAAGGTAAAGCAAATTAGGAATGCTATAAATGCCTAAAGTGGATGGTGAGGAGGAAAAGACAGTGTTCAAGGTTAGGGAAACAGCAAGAACAAAAAGAGTGAAAAGGGTGAGATATTTTAGGCAGGGGAAAATTAATCATCATCCTAAAGCAGATTTGTGTGTTTGGAGTGGTGGGGACCAGGCTTTTCTTATATCCCCAAGCTTTGCTTTCAAATTTACAACTGTCAAGTTTCAGAGTTTCTCACCTATCTTTATCTTGTTGATGACTTTACTTATAGCATTCTCTTGGTCATGCTGTCCTGATTTTACCTTATTGCATAAGCTTTTCACTCTAGAATCAGAATATCCTTTCTTATATAGTTCTATAAACTGAACAGTTGCCCATTTCCTGATTTTTGTTTTTTTTCTTTTTTCCTAGCTGCCAGCATTTTTTCTCTTAAGACTAGCATCAAAGATCCGGGAAATGATCCAGGCTTAAGTTGGCCAATGCACTTCAGTCTGCAAATGTTTATTAAGCCCTTACTGGGAACAGACATATACACAGATGGAAAAGCCATGGTTCTTGCCCTTTGGAGGCTTTTAGCCAGGGCAAAGCCTCTTTCCTGCCTCAAGTCTGCCTACATTGTTTTCAACTACAATCGCAATTTTAAGTTCACCAAAACAGGAAAAAATAAAATGAAATGATAAATGTTAAGAAGGCTAAAAACTCACCAAAAATAAGAATGAATAGCTTATATCTGTGAGGCACCTGTGATGAAAGGGTAGCGTGGTAGAGTAGTTTGGGTCTTTACTCTGTCGCTTCAAGTATAACTTTGAACAAGTTGATACAGGGAAAGCAGAGGGGAACTGACATTTCTTGATTATCTATGATGTGTCCAGAACTGTGACTGGTATTAATTATATATTATTATTTAATATTCATAGATCACACCACCTCCAAACCCCCTTAGAAAACCACACCACCACCACCAAAAACAAAAACTAGATTCTTCCTCTTTTAAAGACGACCGAAACTTAGGTGCAGATAGGCTAACCTTGGAGTTTCAGACAGACCTGAGATTTCACCCTGGTCTCAACTCCTTAGCTCTACCACTTATTAGATTTTTGGCTAAGTCATTCATTCATTTATTCAATGCCTAGTATATGTCAAGCATGCTGCTTGACACTGGGTTTGTTGTTGTTGTTTGTTTGTTTGTTTGTTGGAGACGGAGTCTCACTGTTTTGCCCAGGCTGGAGTGCAGTGGCACGAACTCGGCTCACTGCAACCTCCGCCTCCCAGGTTCAAGCAATTCTCCTGCCTCAGCCTCCTGAGTAGCTGAGATTACAGGCGCACGCCACCATGTCCAGCTAATTTTTGTATTTTAGTAGAGACGGGGTTTCCCCATGTTGGCCAGGTTGGTCTTGAACTCCTGACCTCAGGTCATCCACCCACCTCGGCCTCCCAAAGTGTTGGGATTACAGGCATGAGCCACTGCGCCTGACTGACACTGGGTTTTAAGGCAACATTGTGGCATGCTCCCTTTCCTCAAAGCTCTTACAGTTCAGTAGAGGCAGACAGGCATGTAAGGAAGCCCCTGTAGTTAAGTGACAGATGTAGTTCTGAGGGTCTGTAAACTGTATAGGGGGTACAAATTAGAACCTAGTCCATTCTAACCCTGGATTAGCAGGTGGCAGAGCTCAGAAAAGCTCTCACGGGGGAGGTTGCCCTGAGATCCACATAGTCACCCATTGAGTCAGGTGATCATGAGAAAGAACAAGACATTCTAACCCAAGTAAGCATTAGGGCCTGAAACAACTTGGTAAGAAATGAAAGTGTTTCAGGTCTGGCTGGAGTAGAGAGCTGCAAGGTAGGGGTAATAAAATCTACTTCACTTGTTAGAGGATTAAAGAGGTAACATATAGAAAGTGCTAACTGTAATGTCTGAGACATACAAGGTGCTCAATAAGTGTTTCTATTCTGCTTCCTTTCAGTTTCTCCAATTGATTATATCATTTTCCACCTCTGAAATTCCATAATTTTTATCACATTGTATGGGTTCTTATTGTGAATTGGTTCACACACTACTTGGCACACTGTTCATGTTCAGTTAATAGTCTCTACCACATTTGATAGAAGGCTGGTAAAACAAGATGTAAATTTTAATAAATGATTGAAGCAAAAGCCGAATTGAACTTCAACACTTTCTTCTTCTCTGTCCCTCCACAGTAACTACAGTAACTTGAATCGATTATTTTGCATGTGTATATGTGTGTCATGGATGTATAGAGCTTCAGTATCAGTTCAACACATTGGGGTAGAATTTAATATGTTTCCAGGGGGATTGTTCATTTGCTTCCAAACCAACAAAAGCTGCTTTTCTGTCTCCAGAAGTTTGTAAGATCACAACATCAACCATACTGCCAGGAGGAGACTTGAAGGCAACGCACCATAATAATATGACCTTAGAGCCCATCATTTGTACATAACTTAGAGTCAGCCTTATCTCCACTCCTAATTTGTCTCCGTCTCTCTTACATGGTCCTGTACATACTTTTATCCACTCCAAAAGTGTATAAACTTTGAAGCCACGATTTGTTTTATTCAACTTGTTCAGCTCCTCCTAGCTGCCCCAATCTACAGTGCTTTACCCTTTTTAGATATTTAGCAAATATTTGTTAAATTTTACAGATACCCAGTTGTTTTCTTTTCTCTGCTCACACGCAGTGTCGTGGCAGCAGGCACGGTCTTGAGATGCAGAAGGACAGCGGCGAGCTTGTGGACCTGTACATGTGGCAGAAAGTCTCTGCTAGTAACCGCATCACTGGTGCCAAGAACCATGCATCCATCCAGATGAACGTGGTGGAGGCTGACAAGGTCACAGGCAGGTTTAATGGCTAGTTTAAAACGTATGCTGTCTGCAAGGTCATTTGCAGGATGGGTGAGTCAGATGACTACATTCTCTGATTGGCCAAGGCCAGTGGCATCATCTGAAAACATGTTTGACAGGACAGAATCATGGATATGGAATGTTTGTCATAAATAAACAGTGTAAACCTAAAAAAAATTAAAAACATTTTTTAAATATCCAGTTAATCAGAAATTAAACATAATCCCACTTATTATAGCAGGGTTCCCTGAGCTGTGGTGGCACACATCTAAGATAAGTAGATGGAGGGTACAGCAGGAAGAACCTTATCATTTCAGACTGTAGCTATCATGTCATTTATTGTGTATTTTCAAAGAATCCATATGGTGTGGTTAAAAGCATGAGCCATAAAGTCATAACAGGTGTTTTTGAACCCTGTTTAAAGTCATAAGACCTTGGGCTTGTCACCTAATCTTTCCGTGCATCAGTATTCTCTTCTGCAAAGTAAGAGAAATCATAGAAGCTATTGTATAGTGTTGTCATAAAGATTTACTGAGTTAATACATGTAAAGCACTTTAGAGTAGCACGGGCACATTGCAAGTGCCCAATAAGAATTAGTTCTTACTTTATACTCTGCTGAAGTTTTATATAAATGTTAACAGGAGAAAGGTTACTACCTTTCTACAGGAAGGTAATGCAGGGCTATAAAGAAGAGGGAGGGCTGGGTGCCATGGCTCATGCCTGTAATCCCAGCACTTTGGGAGGCCAAGGCGAGTGGATCACTAGGTCAGAAGATCGAGACCATCCTGGCCAACATGGTGAAACCCTTTCTCTACTAAAAATACAAAAATTAGCTGGGTATGGTGGCACACACCTGTAATCCCAGCTACTTGGGAGGCTGTGGCAGGAGAATCGCTTGAACCTAGGAGGCAGAGGTTGCAGTGAGCTGAGATCACGCCACTGCACTCCAGCCTGGTAACAGAGCAAGTTCTATCTCAAAAAAAGAAGAGGGAGGGCGGGAACATATCCAGAAATGTGTTTGTAATCCTACTCTCTAGGACAGATACTTCTCTAGGGAGAAAGCTATCCCTGTCATGAGGTGTGAGGACAAGGTGCAGAACTCCCCTATCCGCCACTCCATTTGCTGGGTAAGGAAGAAAGCGCCTCTCTTGGTGGTGAAGATGCCTATATCCTGCAGTCTTTTTTAGAAGCATGGTCAAGCTGTTTTAAAAGCATAGTCAAAACTCTATCATAGAATTGTATTTCATGTCAAATGAGTCATATTTCCTGTTAAGAATATTTGTGAGTATCTTGGTATTTTGCACTATACAATCAGATTGATTTTTTTTAGGTATATATGAATTTTTACAAGGTATAGTGATGATATTGAGTAGTTTTAACAGAGGATTTAAATATTACTGATATCTTAAAAACATTTGTTTTGATAATGGAGGCATATACATTCTTTTAATAGACCTTAGAACTTTTACTTTTTTGGAAAGCAAAGACATGAACATTTAACTTGGTATAATGTAATAATGTTAGCCAGGAAAAATATTCTTTTAAAAAACTTAAAAAAAATGTTTTGTAGAGACAGAGTCTCACTGTGTTGCCCAGGTTTGTCTCAAATTCCTGGCCTCGAATGATCCTCATGCCTCTGCCTCTCTAAGTGCTGGGATTATAGGTATGAACCATCATGCCTGGCCGAGGAAAAATAATTATTCTTAACAGTAAAACACAGTGAGGCTAATGATGATAGAAGACATGTTATCAAAGGAAAACACTGACTTATGAGGAAAAATGATTAATCAGTTATTGGGACACATGACTTATGAAGGTCACTGTGGCAGTGGAATAAGCCTTTTGGGATAAGCACATTTATTTAATCTGTGTCACTCTTTCTCACTTCTCATAGGTCTTTGAGAGCCACCTTAATGCAAAATACATGGGGGTTAGGTTATATTTTTCCAGTAGAAAACAAAATGTAACAATCATTCTTTCTTCCCTCATTGTCAAAATTCTTCCTGTTTAAGGATCTCAGAATCCTGTAGTTAGCTATGATGATGTATTGACTTTATCAGAAATGTGTAACGTGAAATGTGTAAAGGGAAGCAATCTATTTTTAAAAATAAAAGTCTTCATTATGTGGCAACTTTCCAATTATTTTTATAGTCATACAGCTATAAATATATGATTGATATATCTAAAACAAATTGAAATAAAATTATAATTCTTTTACTTTTATTAAACTATCTATATCTGTATTTTGACTGTAAGTCACCTCAATGCCATTGTTTAAGATGGCCAGAATCTACATTTTTTTTTGTTTGTTTGGTAGAGATTTCATTTTCCGACAGGAAGCCACATCTGATGTTCTTCCATGGTCTAATAACGAGTGTAAAACTAGAAGATGGTGCTTTTGTGTTTGTGAACACATCGAGGTGGTGGGAGGGTGGTGCACCCAGAGAAAGTATGGATGCTTTGTGCACTACCACTTCCTGTACCTTGCCCTATGCATTCCATCTAGGCAGCTGTCCCTGAGTTGTATATCTTTTATGATAAACCAGAAAACTGGATATGACGTGAGATGGTGACACAGTAATAATCTCATCACTTCTGATCATCTGAAGAATGCCCATTGTGGAAGTATCAGACAAAAGCTGAAAAAGAGCACTGAAAGATTAGTTTGTGTACTGGGCTCATCTTGGTTCACCTGATCAGTACTACTGGGAGGTGGTTGGGAACATGCAAAGAATGGCATCTGGACATTTGCAAAAAAAACAAAAAAACAAACAAAAAAAAAAAAACAAGAAAGGTTACAACTGTTCATAGAACTTGGAATTTGGACTGTCAGTAAGAGAAACAGAAGCTACGTCTCCACCAAAACAATGCCTGAGACTGCCTTCTGTATGGAACTCCAAATACACAAGAGAGTTTTCCTGGATATAGACATTAGAAACATTTCATTTTTCAACATTAGCAATGGTGCCGTGGTGTGATCTCGGCTCCCTGCAACCTCCACCTTCTGGGCTTAAGTGATCCACCTCAGCCTCCTGAGTAGCTGGGACTGCAGGCATGCACCACCACACTCAGCTAATTTTTAAATGTTCTTTTGTAGAGATGGGTTTCATTATATTGCCCAGGCTGGTCTTGAACTCCTGGGCTCAAGCAATCCTCCTGCCTTGGCCTCCCAAAGTGCTGCGATTACAGGCGTAAGCTACCAGGCCTGGCCTTCCCACATCTTTGTATTCACTAAAATTTCTGCTTCAGAACCACTAAGCCCATTCTTTTTGGCTTCAAATCCAAATAATGGTGATTAGGGCACTCTGAGTATACATACTGTGATGCAACTAGGTTCAGTAATCCTTCCAGTATATGCTGGGGAAGATCATCAAACTGTAACCACACACCCACCCACCCACCCAGACACACACACACACATACACACACACACACAAAGAATATTTGGAAAAGATCTATTTACTTAAAGAAATATTCACTATGTTGACTCATTAAAAATGCTAAAGGTTAAAATGTATGGAACCTCTTAAAATCATAAGCACAGATTTTAATAGTCTAATATTAATTAGGAAAGATACTACATGTTTAATATTGCATGTTGATAGAAAAGTTTGCTTTGGGGTCTGGGATTTGACTTCTGTATTTGTACCTCTTGAAATTTCAGATCACATCATAGCATTTTAGTTTGTTCTAAACACTAGCTAGTGCATTACAAAGGTTTTTAACTCATGAAGAGTATTTTATGTCCAAGAATTGCATGATTCATTAAAATGAAAGTCTTTACAATACTTAATCTACTATAAGCCAGTAAATAAATTTAAGGTGCAGGAGTGAGAAATTAATATATGGCTATAAGATTTTCTCAAAGAAATCTGAAAGACTAGAAATTTCAATATAGTTTTTCTGCTGGTTACAGTCTGCCCTTAATATCTCAATTTCTGCCTAAAAATTGATTTCAGGTTACACATTCTTATTTCACAAATTTGCTAGAAGAATATGATTTAACAATAGATGTTAATATCTTTTGGTAATAAAAGTGTTTGTAAATGTTTGGCCTTCTTGTTATTAGTAATATAGTAATCCCCCATCCCCACAGTTTCGCTTTCCTCAGTTTCAGTCACCTGTGGTCAACAATGGTCTGAAAATATTAAATGGAAAATTCCAGAAAAATGAATTGGTAAATTTTAAATTGCACGCTGTTCTGAGTAGCCCGACTGGTAGGTGAATCATCCCTTTGCCCAGTATATCTGTCTATACTCTCTGCCTGTCACTTAGTAGCCTTCCCAGTTTTCAGATCCACTGTCACAGTGCTTGTGTTCAAGGAACCTTATTTTACTTACTAATGGCTCCAAGTGCAAGCATAATGATGCTAGCAATTCGAATATGCCAAGGAGAAGCCATAAAGTGCTTTCCTTAAATGAAAAGGTGAAGTTCTCAACTTAATTAAAAAAAATCATATGCTGAGGTTGCTAAGATCTACAGTAAAAATGAATCTTCCATCCACGAAATTGTTATAATTGTTCTAATTTATTATTGTTGTTAACCTTTTACTGTACCTAGTTTAAACCCTGAACCTTATCAAAGGTATGTATATATAGGAAAAAACATTATATATAGATGGTTTGGTTACTATCCTCACTTTCAGGCATTTACTGGGAGTCTTGGAATGTATCCTTCCTGGATAAGAGGGGAAATACTCTACAACATTTTTGCTTTTTTTTGAGAGAGGGTCTTGCTCTGTCACCCAAGCTGTGGTGCAGTGGTGTGATCACAGCTCACTGCAGTCTCAACCTCCTGGGCTCAAACGATCCTCCTGCCTAAGCCTCTTGAGTAGCTGGGACCATAGGTGTGCACTACCACACCTTTCTAATGTTTTTGATTGTTAGTAGTCTTTGCATTTTTAAGTTATATGTTTGTTATTGAGTGTTACAGAATATTGTGACGTTAACGTACTATAAAGATGGGAGGATATCCAAATTTTGTCACATGCTTGGTGAGAAAAATCAAAGAACATATTGCTTGGTGTTACCCTCGTCTTTCAGAGGGGGTCTATACATTATTACACATTTAATTATACATTTATTATAATTATACATTTCAATATCAAAAGTCAAGTTACATTGGTACATACAAGTAATCTTTACCACATTAATTGTAAATTGACTTATTTATTTACTTAGAGACAGTGTCTTCCTCTGTTGTCCAGGCTGGAGTGCAGCTGATGCTATCATGGCTCACTGCAGCCTCGACTTCCTTGGCTCCAGTGATCCACCGACCTCAGCTTCCCAAGTAGCAGGGACCACAGGCCTGCGCCACCCCACCAAGCCCAGCTAATTTTTGTATTTTTGATAGAGATGGAAGGTCTCACCATATTGCCCAGGTTGGTCTTGAACTCCTGAGTTCAAGCAATCCACCCACCTCGGCTTCCCAAAGTGCTGGGATTATAGGTGCAAGCCACTTTGACTGGTCAAACTTTTGTTTGTTTTTAAGAGACACCCAGCCTGGAGTGCAGCAGTGCCATCATAGCGCACTGCAGCCTTGAACTCCTTGGTTCAAGTGATCCTCCTGCCTCAGCCTCCTGAGTAGCTGGGATTACAGGTGCACCACCACCATGCCTGGCTAATTTTTAATTTTTTTTTTTTTTTAAAGAGATGAGGTCTTGTTATGTTGACCATGCTGGTTTTGAACTCCTGGCCTCAAGTGATCCTCGTAAACTAACTTTGAAACTTATTATAGCAGGCTTGTTGTGATCAGGTGAAGTTACATCAGGCCCAAACTTTGTATGTTTGTCTGACTCCAGTTTTGAATTGCATGAAATGACTTAATCTTTCCATTATTCTGCTTAAAAAACAATTCAAATTTAGGAATGAGACTCCACAATGAAGCCCCACAGCAACGAAAGTGGTCAGCTTGTTTCTAAATGGAAATCCCCAACTGCCACACCACATCAATCATCTGACATATAATCTCACTTCCACTAAGCTGGAATCTACTTTAAACGTCAGGTCTCTGGATGAAGAATTTTAGTTTAGTGGGTTATGTAGCAGAAATGCCTAAATCCAGAGCACTATTTTAGTGTTGGCAGAAATAGCTTCTCTTCAAATAGCAGAGAAGAAAGAACAAGGATTTTAAGTTCAAAGTTTTTGTCTAAGCACATTTTCTAATGTTTCTACCCGTTATCTCATTAAAAAGAATAAAGAAATAGGGGTGGGGATAGAACCACATTCATCTACTTTCATAGAAGGTGCATACTGGAGTCCTGCAGATACAATTTATTTGATCTATATTTTAAAAATTAGGGAAATGCCACATTAGAAAACAGTTCCAGGTTTTTGGTTCTCTTAAGAAACTGGAACCTCTGGGCACAGTGTGTGTGTGCCTATCTTCTTTTGTGGAAAAGTAGGCTGGAGCTGAGAATTGGCTGCTCTCTTTACACAGGCTCTACAGTTTGCCATTCCCTACCACTCCTGAATGTTTTACACCCATATTCATTTTGTTGCTTCACCCTGCAGTCGGGAGACTCCTGCAGTTTATGAAATTGATACAACAGGGCTTTTTTTTTTTTTTGGTAGGGGGTGCAAATCTCTTTGATTTGAGGGGGACGCAGTGGTCGCTTTTGCTTCCAAACAGCCTTAAATCTGCCCGTTTTTCAACGATCTGACCTTACTTTTTCAGGGTGGCCAAAAGCACAAAATTATGAATCAAAGAATGGTCCCCAATTACCACGAGCCAGCTGTGTGACCTTGGGCGACTCCGTTCTTTTAGCCAAGAGTGATGAATGGTCTGCAAAACGGCCTTAATACCTGTTCTGAATATCCCCACATGGCTGTGGTACAGCAGGCGTGAGATGTTTAAAGTACTCCTAAGTAATTTATAAACTGCAAAACGCTTCCCAGCACAAGCGTCCGCTACAGCGCGCGACGACACCGAGCCGGTTTAGAAGTCCAGTTACTGGAATCCACTCCAGTTCCGTCCTGCTCCCACCTCCCACGCTCAGGGTGGGCGAGCGGAAGGAGATTCTCAAGGGAGAAGGCCTGGAAAACTGGCTAAGAAACGAAGCGAGAAGTTCCTCAGCAGGGGTAAAGTTGTTGGCGGCATTTTTAAGCCCCTAGAGTGGCACAGCGACTCCCGGTCGAGATGACGGACCCCGGTGGGTGACCAGCGCGGGAGCCAGTCCCGGGCCACCTCCCTGCTTGAAGTCGGGCCTGGCCAGTACCCTCCCGGCGTAACCCCGGACCCGGGACCCCCGACTTTGCCCTAGTCCCCAACCCCCACAATCACCTCCCTTGGTCCCCCTCCACGTGACAAGAGCCGGAACCGTCACTTCCGGCGGCGCGGGCAGCGCGCCTGCGCGGGTCGCCCGGCCTCAGTGAGCGGTTGGCAGCAGCGCCCCCCCCCCCCGCCAACGGCCACGAGTGGCTGGCGGCGCGGGTCCGGCCGGGGCGGCGGCGGCGCGACGGGCTGCGGTCCTGCGGGTTTGCGGCCTGAGACATCTAGCCCACTCCCTGGAGGGGCCGGCCGCCCAGCCTCTTTCGCTCTCTTCCTCTACCCCGGCTCGCACTCCAGGCGCTTAGTGAGGCGGCGGGACGCCCGGGGCACTGGCGGAGGCGGCGGCGTCGCCCCTGCATTCGGACCCGCCCCCTCGCGCCCCGCCCCGTCCCCGCCCTCCCCACCGCCCTCTGCGGGAGCCGGGCAGCTGCAGCGGAGCCGCGGAGCGGGCGGCGGGGCCCGGGCTGTGCGCTTGGGGAGCGCGGAATGTGAGGCTTGGCGGGCCGCAGCACGCTCGGACGGGCCAGGGGCGGCGACCCCTCGCGGACGCCCGGCTGCGCGCCGGGCCGTGGACTTGCCCTTGCACGCTCCCTGCGCCCTCCAGCTCGCCGGCGGGACCATGAAGAAGTTCTCTCGGATGCCCAAGTCGGAGGGCGGCAGCGGCGGCGGAGCGGCGGGTGGCGGGGCTGGCGGGGCCGGGGCCGGGGCCGGCTGCGGCTCCGGCTCCGGCGGCTCGTCCGTGGGGGTTCGGGTGTTCGCGGTCGGCCGCCACCAGGTCACCCTGGAAGAGTCGCTGGCCGAAGGTACGGGCGCCCGGGGAGGCTCGGACAGGCAGGTGAGGGAGGGTTGGGGTGTGGCGGCGGCTTCTCCGGGTCCTCGCCCTCCGGACTGACTCTTATACCCCATTCTTCCTCTGCTGCCGGGCCAGCGGGGGCTCTTAAAGAGTGGCTCGGGCTTTTTCTCTTAAGCTGGCTTTTCTTGCCGCTGGCTGCCCCGGCCGGTGCACAGTTCTCTCATGCCTAGTTTAAATCATTTTCTGTGCTTTTTGACGCGAGAAAATAGGTAGTAGACGGGCTAGGAAGTGGGTTGGTGTTACGATTGGGCCAGTGACTCATTAGAGGGTCAGATCGAACAGGGTTGAAGCTCCGTTCTGCCAGCTGTGGCTCAGACGGGTGTCATGCGTTGGCCTTTTCATCTAAGCCTCCACCCGCGCTGCAGGGCATAGGACCCTGCAGCCCCTGGTGTCAAGCTGGGGTTTGCTGCAGCTCAGTCATCTGTTGAAAAACAATGTATTTGTGTGCATGTGTGCGTGTTGGAGGTGATCCTTTGCTCTAAATTAAGTTAGTAGGTTGCACTGAGGAGCAGGTAAACTTGGAGCCCATTTATCTTTGTTATTTAGAATCTTCTCTGTTGGACAAGGTGCTATTCATGCCCTCCCAGTATGTCTCTTTGATAGTAGTTTAAAAGGTGATATAAAAGCAGGTTAACTTTCACTTAACGAGGTTTTGTGGTCGGTCCTTCATGATCTGGAACAGGTTATGACGGCAGGTAGAAGTCTACTTACAAAAAAAGTTTACTCCATTTTAAAAGAAGAACTTAGAATTTAGTTTTGTATTTCTGGCATAATTGCCTTGTAGAAAATACTTGCCCTGTGTGCTGCATGCTTCATTGGCCTTTGAGTTTTTAATTGCAAAATGATACTACAAAATAAACACTTTAAAAGAAATACTTTTTGTTGATAAGTGGCCCTTTTAAGTTCTATGGTTAAGATAAAAAAAATCGAAGAGTGGATTCAGTTCTCCGAGCGTTAGACGTTGATGTGGTTTGAAAACAGTAGACTGAGATTCCGCTTGTATTTTTTGAAATGCTATACACAACAGTAAATTAGCACAAGGGAAAAAACCTGAAGATTTTTGTATAAAATATTTGAAAGAGAAAGAAATCGTGAATTATTCAGGTGTACGTATCATTGTTTCGTGAACCATTGCTCAGAATAATGATCTTAGCCGAAACTTGGAGAGGTGGGAGAAGGAGGATCCTTAGTTTTTCAGAAGAATGAATATGTGGCGAGTGGTCTTTATAAAAGATTTACTATATTATAAAGTTTTCTAGCTCTTTATTACACATGAATTTCAATTATTGGTTTAGATTGTGTTGTAGGTTTTAAAAGCACATGGCTCTTCACTCAAATGCCATATTCTGTCTTTGAATTGTTTTAGTAACTAATTGAAGTGTAGCTTGAGTAGTGTTACACTCACTCATTCCACTAAATCCCAGATGGGTCTTTTATTTAATAGAAAAAAAATACTGACATTTCACAAATTAGATTTTGAATTTGTAACTTGTATTACTCACTACCCTAAGCATATCTTATCACTACCCTAAGCAAGCCATTTTCAATAAAAAAATAATTTTGGAAAGTAATAAAGATGAATTTCAAAAGGAGAGTTCGTTCAACCACAACGAAGAATAAAAGTTTATTTCAAGCGCTAATGTCACTGTTAGAGTGTTCCACTGACTTTTGCCATAAATGTATCATTTCTCTTGAAAAGTCAATAATCAAATGCTAGGAGGAAGCAAGGACTGAAGAAATCCTTTTGGAAGATGAAACTTCTCCATCCTACACCCCAGCTTTAATTTCCTAGAAGGGAGGCCAAGGCCTAGGTTTTCTTTCCTTGTATATTTTTTCTGTCTCCATCACCCACACAACTGGAATTGTCTATGTATAATCAGTTTAATTTTGATCCTGGCCGGTCTTATTTCAGATGCTTAATATCCCCTCTCCCTTCCTAATAAATAGTGCCACAATTTAGACAAGATGTTTAAGCACAAGTCTAGTTCGCATTTAAGCGTGATTAATCAATAATTGATGGGTCTGCCTGATCATAAGATTGGGTCATGTACTTGTGAAAATGCGTTCAAGTTTAGAGTACTTGATTTGGGGAGAGGGATACCACTGAGTAGGCAAAGCGGTAGAAGCTAAGATAGACCAAAGCACAGACTTGGTAGATTTTGCATTTTTTGTTTTGGCCCAAAGTTGTTTAAACAGAGCCAGGAAGACTCAGTAGATACTGTGCCCTGAAGTGTTTTTGCCATGCTCCTGCAAACATTGGTAGTTTACTCATAATGACCTCTGCAGTGTCTTTTTAATAAATCCGTCCGTCTCTCTGTTGTTATTTGTATATAATTAGTTATGTTGCAAAAAGTCACCGTGAAAACTGGATTAGCAAACCCTGAACCACTGCTTCTACTATGGTGTTAGATTCCTGAAAGCTGCTGTTCACAACATTTTTGTCAACTGATCAAGATACAACCTTGTTTTATGTCTGTTGCAGTTTAAATACACCTTATTTAATATATTTGGTTGATTTATTAACATTGAAATCATGGCCAACAGCTCTGTAAATCATGCCTCAATGAAGATTATCTAACACTTGTATTTTCTCTATAGTCTTTGCTCCTTGAACACTAGACAGCACTTTAGCACTATGCTTAGGGACTGTTTTCAACAGTGAAATCACCAATAGCAAGCACAAAAATGAGAAAAACATGGCACTAAATAGACCATGAAAAGGACACTTGTTTACACTATGTAAGCTGAAACTAGAATGTGCACGTCAGTAGACTCACATTTTTCACCATTGTGCACATGTCTGCAATGACAGTGGAAGTGCTATGAGTAATGATTTTGGGGATACAAATAAATGTTAGTAGATGAATTTGTAAATACAGTATCCCCAACTAATGAGGAGCAACCTTTGTTATAGGTAGATATGTATATGCACATATTATGTCTATAATTTGAAAAGCAGATTCTCAGGGGTAGGTTGTATGTTATAACTAAACTGTTAAAGTTTTCTCTCTGAAACATTATATACTTTGTATCATAATGTCTTTGTAGTCAAGCACATAAGTGTTTGAAAATAGAACTTGCACCTTTTTAGTTCCTCCTCAAAGTTTAAAGGACTGATAACATAGTGAGGCAGTTCATGTTTTTTTTCTCAAAAACTGTTTAGGAGTCCGTACTAAGCAGATCCCAGCTTTGGTCTGTAGAAATGAGGGAGAGCGGTATGTTGGTTTTAGCTTCAAACAGTGACAAATTGTCAGGCTCATATAATTAATTCAATGTAACCTTCCAAGTTTTTACTAAAACCTGGGGTTGGCTTGTTGACCACATGCATCACCATAACAAGCCTTTGGTGCTAGTCTGAGGAATTTAATACTGATTGGTAATAAGTTGGTTTTTGAGTAGGGGACATTGTTTTCCCTAAATGGTACAAAATGGACCTAAAATGGGGTGTTGAGACTGGGAGAGCAGAGATAACTTGTTGAGATAATGTAATCACGAGGTTATGGGGGCTGGGTAGGAATGATAGTGTGAATATGGTGATGTGGGTAAGATTTACTGAGATGGGTGTTGGGGGTTATTGGATTGTTAGTAATTGGAGGCCAGGAATTTACTACAGGGTTCTTTAAAAATAGCTCAGTATTTCTCTTAGAGTTAAATGCTTAGATAAGCTAAGTATTAGCCAGTTCTCGTTGTTAATTTTTCAGGAAGGTTGTACTATACATCTGATTTTGCACTATAAATTAGTAGGGAAATGATAGATTTAAGCATTATATCTCATTTGCAGAAAGCATCTGTGGCTGCCCAGTAACTTGTAAGTTCACATTCCGAAGAGAAGATAGAGAGGATAAAAAAAGGGAAGGATCGAATAAAAATATCAACAACTGTTACTACTACACAACTTCATTAAATGCCTTTGGTGTGCTAAGCACTGCTAGGTGCTACTTAACATAGTAGAGGACAATAGTGGAGGTATTCTTCTGGCCTATGAAACTTACAGATTAGTGTGGAAGGTAAAAGCTAAACAAGCCAACAAAAATCACCAAGTTACTATAGTTAAAATTTTTGATATGTGTCGTGAAGACAATGCTCAGGGTTTTATGAGAGAATTCAGTTTAGACTGGGGGGTCAAGGAAGGCCTTTTTGATCTTTTAGCAGAAACCTGAAGGATGAAGAAAGTTAGGTAAAAACAGAGGTGTGAGGTTGGGGTGATTTGAAGTATGTCATGAAGACTGAAGTCTCTGTGTGAGGGAAGGAAGTTTCAGAAACTGAAATATGCTCAGAGCTGTGGACTACGATGAATGAATCACATGTAAGAGAGATCCAAGATGATGTTGGCAAGGTGACCAGGGTCCAGGGCTTAGTATACCATGCTGAGGAGTTTAGGTTTTATCTGAAATGCAACAGGAAGCTATTGAAGGGTTTGAATTGAGGCAGTGACATGCTCTGATTTGTATTTTTACAAGATCATGCTGATTGCTGTGTAGAGAGGTATACAAATTATAAGGTTAAAATGATGACAGTGGGGATGAAGATGATAATGCTTAAATGGGAAGACCTTGTGGTGGTCATAGGAAGTGTTAGGAATTACTTGCTTATGTATCTCTCAGGTGAAAGTACCGTTTGGGAACATAAGGAAGGAACAGATTTTTTTTTTTTTTTTGAGGTGTTTGGAGGACAGCCAGTAATTCAGACATGTTTAGAGATGTGTTTGGATGAGATATCTGAGAGGAAATATCAAATGAGAAGCTGGGTATGTGGTCTGGAACTCAGCAAAGGTGTTTGGGCTTAGAGATGGTACTTCTGATTGATTAGTGAGCCCTGGCTGTTATTTAAAGCCCTGGGAGAGGATGGATGTAGGGAGAGTGTAGAATGAGAAGGTGCTCATTGAAGGACTCCTATAGTGCATTGGTCTCAGACATTAGTGTTCATTGTAAACATTCAGAGGATTTGGTAAAACAGAAAGTGCTGAGCCTGGTCCCCAACTTTTGATTATGTCTGAGTGAGGCCCACTCTTTCAGTGATACAGATGCTGCCGGTTCAGGAACCACGTCTTGAGTACCGAGTACCACTGATTTCGAGCGGGCGAAGAAGACTAAGAAGAAGGTGCTAGAGAGGTATGAGGAATACCAGGACACTCTGATACCTGGAAACTTGAGAGTATTTCAAGAAGGGGAGGGAGTGAGCAGTTGTGTTGCTGCAAAGTCATCTTACTTGATCACATTTTTTCGCCTGGCATTCACAGTTATTCATGCTCACTTATCTTTAAAAGCTTACCTGTAATTATTTGCTAGGTGAATACTCTTTGCGCCTGGTGCAATGTGCTCCACTCCCTGTTGGTCCGTGACTGAATCTTGTACTTGCCTAGCACTCTGCCTTTGTCTCTGTAATCCCTGTTTCCTAAGTACTGGTTATGATCACTTCCTCCTTTCTGTGGACACTTGTAACTATTTGCTTTTTTCCCTCTTGTCACATTTAACCTGTCTTGAGATGGAATTATGTAAGCACCTAGAAACACTAAGGTTGTTAACTACTGTTCCTCTGTCATCTCCACTACCAGATAGTAAAATTCTTAAGGCTAGACAGACTCTGTTTTAATTGATGTTGTATCACACAAGTTGGCCATACCATGAACATTCAGCTACTTCTCAAAGGAAATCATGCTTGATTTTTTTATTTTTTATCAGATGATGATCTTCAGTAGAATTTAAGGCCTAATTTGCAAATTGAAGAGCACCAATGGAAGGCTCTTTACTGGACCATCAAAGGTTTTGTACTTAGGCCAGAGGACTCTGAGTTTTCTAGTTTGGTGAAGACAAACAACCATTAAGGCAGTGTCATTTCACTTAACAACTTGAAACAGGAAAGAAAAAAAATAACCCAGATGCCCCCTTGTAGTTATCTTGCTTTATTGACATTGTATTTTTATTTATTCTACAAAGGTGGCTGAGTTTTTAAAAAAGTATGTTACATGCAATTGTGAAATTGTTTTACATTTTGTGGTTAATTTTGACAGCTTTTTTTGGATGCTGAGCTTTTTAGGGGTAGAACCAAGGTCTATTCACCTGTGCATTCAGTTGTCCAGTAGTACTTACTCAGCACCCTTTTTTGTTATTGTTTAATTAAGCTCTTAGAAAACATTGTTTCCTCTTCTGAAACAAGGAGTTAATATCTATTATGAAGATTAGAGAAGATAATGTGTGACAGTACCTGACAGTGCATTGCCAAATCTCTTCATAACTATGAGTGAACTTTTAAGTTCCGATTTGGTTATATGCTTTCAGTGAAATCTGATTTGGAAATTATAGTGACTTTATTATATATTTGCTATCACATTTATCCTGAATAAGTATCACATTTGTGTTTGAAAAATATCTGAATAGTTTGTTAGATAATTATGTGTCCCTCAGCCATATTGAATTTTCAAGTTTCAATCAGCTATATAAAATTTTGACCTATATAGTAGCATATGATTTCACTATAAAATGGAAATTATTTGCAACAAAGGACACTATATACAATATTATTAACAAATGGTTCTTTTTTGGGTTGTTTATGTTATTATTGTAGTGATAGCTCCTAGGATGTAATTTTGATTGTCCGTTAATGTATTTCCTCTAGAGGTAGTAGTTTTATTCAAGGACAAGCTACTGACACTAAAACAATTATTCTAAATTTTCAGTATTCCAAAAAAACAGTGGAAATTTATAATGCATTTATCCCCAGTAAAGGTGCTAAATTGTACAGGATGGGCATGGTGGCTCACGCCTGTAATTCCAGCACTTTGGGAGGCTGAGACAGGTAGATCACTTGAGGCCAGGAGTTCGAGACCAGCTTGGCCAACAGGGTGAAACCCCATCTCTACTAAAAACACAAATATTAGCCGGGCATAGTGGCACGTGCCTATAATAACAGCTACTCATGAGGCTGAGGCAGGAGAATCCCTTGAGCCCAGGAGGCAGAGGTTGCAGTAAGGTGAGATAGAGCCATTGCACTCCAGCCTGGGTGACACAGCAAGACGCTGTCTCAAAATAAATAAATAAATAAACAAATAAAATAATAAATAAAAATAAAAGTGCTAAATTGTACAAACATGCCAAATATCTTTGCTTTTAGGCTGTAGTCAACTATTGTGGTTAATACTGACATTCTCATGCTGGGCAGATTGAAAAGGCTATGTCTTTGATATTTTAAAAATAATGAAAATGAATTAATATTTGTTAGTATGTTTCATCATGGGGTGCACAGTAGGGAAACTTGGAAAAGGTCCTTGATGTTGTCAATGTTAGAGAATGTACTAGAAAGTGAGACGGATGTCCTTATGTTGATCCTGGGTCTTATATAGTGTTCTTTCTGATCTTGTATATTATCTTGGTTTTCTTTCACCATTTCCCTCCTATTTTTTTGTCAGAACTTGAAGTAGTTTCATATACATCCAATAGAGCTCATTTGGTAGTTATCAAAATGATTAAAGCCTTGACTTGGGATTCCAAAATTAAGAGTCTTGAACTACCATTTCAAAGCTGCCACACTTTTCTAGTGGTCGGGTATAATATTTCATCTCCAAAAGATTGGGACTGTTTATTCCTTGGTTTTATCTTGCATGCATCTGGTGAACCATTCATCTACCCACAGCCTGCTATTTTTAGGGGACTAAGTTGGGAAGTTGAGTGGTTAATGACTGAGCTGTTTTAAATAGCTGGGCACTTAGTTAATTTGGAGATTCTTTGTCTATGTGTATCAGCTTTACAAATGAGGTCAGTCAGCACATGTCTGCTAACTGTTTCAAAAGTCTCTCTCTGCAGGAAAGTGGTTGTAAGGCCTTTTCTACAGAGAGACTTTGTTTTTGGTTTATCCTAGTCTTGTAGAATTGCAGTAACATTAGAGGCATTTTGCAGTAAGTATTATTTTAAAATATGGAATGGTTGTTGTTACTAGTTTGCCCATTTTAACATTTTAAATTATCTTTGAAATAGTGCCTTCTTGGACGCATCTATCGGGGGGAAAAATACCAGCTGGTAATCCCTGTTCTGCCTCTAACTTGCATTGTGACGTTTTGACTTCAGTTTCCTCAAGAAAAAAATGAAGTGGAAAAAATGAATTTGTAACATCTTTTTCCATTTTAGTATTCTTGGATTCTGTCTATGTAACTGATTTTAACTGCTCTTTTAGATAAATGAGGAGCATGGGACAGGGAGGAATAGCAATGAACAATTTCAGGATTGAGACTGTAATGAAAGGATTGTGTTTGATCGTTATACAATTTGAGTTCTTTGACAGACTTCACAATGGAATGGCAATTTATTTTTTAATCCTAAAGTATGAAATTATTTTTATTTTATTTTATTTTATTTTTTCAAGATGGAGTCTTGCTCTGTTGCCCAGGCTGGAGTGCAGTGGTGCAGTTGTGGTTCACTGCAACCTCTGCCTCCTGGGTTCAAGTGATTCTCCTGCCTCAGCCTCCCAAGTAGCTGGGATTACAGGTTCTTGCCACCACACCTGGCTAATTTTTGTATTTTTAGTAGAGACGGGGCTTCACCGTGTTGGCCAGGCTGGTCTCTTAACTTCTGACCTCAGGTGATCTGCCCACCTTGGCTTCCCAAAGTGCTGGGATTACAGTCATGAGCCACTGCGCCTGGCCTAAAATTATTTTTTAATCATTGGAAAAAGGTCTTTTCTAAGAAGTTGCCTTACATGCTACCCCTTGAGATCTGGGTAGAAGCTCAAATTAAATTGTGTGACATTTCAGAATACTATTTAGTTTCAGTGGGCATGCCACCTTAATTGCTTATTTTACTATCTTGATTGTGTTCTCTAAGAGACTCATGCACAATATATGTATTTTAGAGAGTATTAGTAACAAAACAAAACCTTTTTATTCAAAAAGAATATATGAGGAGGAGGTATGACAGTACTTTCTCTGATGAAGTTTACAGATACAAAGTTTACCCTTGATATGTGTGGGAAATTGGGTACCTTTTGTTTCCAATGCTGTCAGCCCTAATTTGGGTCCTTAATACATCTCGTTTAGAGAATTACATTAGCATTTGGACTGTTCTTTCAGACTCTTTCCTTGCCAAACCAATTCTTGTATTCCTTCCAGTTTATTCTTCCTAAAATGGACTTATGCTCATGTCACTCTCTTACTTGCCTAACCAAGTAAAGTACAAACTCGTTACTCTAGGATTCAGGACCCCCTGACCTGAACCTCCAGTTCAGTATCACCTCCAACCTACCTCTCTAGCCTTAATCTCTTACTCTTACTCCCTACTTATATTACACTGATGTGCTTGGTATTTTCTGCACTTCTCTCAAGCTTTCTGCTATCGTCTGAATGTTTGTGACTCCTCCCCCAATTCATATGTTGAAATCCCGACGCCCAAGGTGATGCTATTTAGTGATGGGGCCCTTGGGAAATGATTAGGTCATGAGAGCCCTCATGAATGGAATTAATGCTCTTATAAAAGAGGCCCCAGAGAGATCCCTCATCCCTTGCACTACATAAGGTTAGAGTGAGAAGATGGTCATCTGTGAGGAAACAAGCCCTCTCCAGGCACTGAATTTCCCAGCACCTTGCTCTTGGACTTTCCAGTCTCCATAACAGTAAGAAATTCTGTTGCTTATAAGCCACCCAATGTGTGTGTGTGTGTGTGTGTGTGTGTGTGTGTGTGTGTGTGTGTGTGTTTTGAGACACGGTCTCTATTGGCTAGGCTGGAGTGCAGTGGTGTGATCATAGCTCACTGCAGCCTTGAGCTACTGGCCTCAAGCAGTCCTCTTGCCTTAGCCTCCCGACAGTTGGGACAATAGGCATGTGCCACCTTGCCACACTTTTCCATTTCTGTTTTTTAGCTTATGTTGTTATGTTTGCCCAGAATGCAAATACTGGCCTCCACCACTCTGTTAAAAATGGGGTCTTGTAGGATATATTTAAAATAGTTACTTTTTTGTAATCTTTATTTTTTCCTGAAACCCTATCTACAACCAAATAAGTGTAATTATGCCTTCCTTTGCTCTGCGTAGCAACTGTTACTCATATAGCACTTATCTTAAATAGCTTTGTTCTATTCTAATAAAATGCGTAATTTTCTCTACTTTAAAATTTAATTCTTTTAAGGCTTATCTTGTATTCATTCTTTTTTTCCCTCTCATTATTTTTAAAATATTTGGTAGATGGGATCTTGTTATGTTATCCAGGCTGGTTTTAAACTCCTGGCCTCAAGTGGTCCTCCTGCTTTGGCCTCCCAAAGTGCTGGGATTACAGGTGTGAGGCACCATGCTTGGCCTTGTATTCGTCTTTTATCTCTTGCAGTGCTGTACTCATGATAGTATTGAGTACCTCTGTAAGAGGTTGGGTTTTGGTATTCAAAAGTGATCAGAGGGCTTGCTACAAATTACTATGAAACAATTGGATAGCAGCCATATTTGACATATCAAGCTGTTCAGTTGATATTTAGGAGAAGGCTGACTCTGTTTTTGAAGTTCTGTCCATTTTAAAATAAGGAGATAGAGATATTTGTTAACAATGTAGTTCTAGCATTAAATACATGGATGAAAAAAATACTACCAGATTTATTTTTGGACTCCTAGCCTGTTTTATTTCTGTTATGGTTATATGTATAGTACATCTTTGTTTTGTGGGTACTGCATTGCTTGTATTTGATGTGACTCTCAAAATGTTCTAGCCTGAATTCCCTTGAGCCACTACCGTTAGACAGAGTGGGAGCTGGGTAGTCTAAAGTATGTGCTTTGGATAACTGATCTTAAGAAAACAGTTTTGGGGATGGTCAGCTGTGTATGGCTTTATCTTGAGTGGCGGATAGTACCACTCAATGGGATGAATGGTGTCTAAGAGGATGAGGGTATTAGGAAGAAGAAGGGGATCTTATCTCCTTAAGGCTCCTGGGGAGGGAAACAAATGAGCATTAACTTTGGGGATTCCTCTAACTGGACTGTATGATATTGAAGGTACTTATTTTCTAGGTGGAAAGACATTTAGTTTGCTTTTAGATTAGGAAATTTGTAAGCCTGGCCCAAAGGTCAGAGGGTAGCAAACCACCCTTGACTATTCTTTCTTTCAATTTCTGGAAGAGAGGGTTCCAGTACACTACTTCCCCTTGCCTAAATGCTGTATTTACTTATTTTGCTTTATTTTTGCTGGGTGGACCATTGTTAGGGCTGCCTGGAGCTTTATACATAAGTATTCTCTTTTGAATGAGATTGTCAGTGGTTAGTTTAGGTTTTACTATTCTTTCTGAATCATAAAGATACTACTACTAAAGTAATTTTTTTTTTCCTGAATCTTGTCAGGACTATTTTTCTAGGGAGTGGGATTATGCATCACTGGCAATTACCCATTTTTTCATTCTCTTGCCTGCATCACAGACTCTCTTCCGTTGAATGTTAATGGTCTATTTTTTTATACAGGCATAGGAAAAAAAAAGTTGCTACTGACTCATGATCAGTAGGCCATGTATTCTGAAATATTTCTTCAGAGGTTGGGTGTATATATGCTCAGATGTGCATAGGCTTTTGATGGTGTCTTCTATGATCACTAACTGGAGTATGTAAGATAGTTAACTGTTACGTGCAGTAATATGGATCTAAGGATTTTTTTTTTTTTTTTGTCTACCTAATTGGCCTAAATTGAAATTGGAATAGATCCTTAGTTTCATTAGCACAGTATTATGGTTAACTCATCCAGACAGCTCAGTTTAAATCCTAGTGAATAGTTAACTGGATTGCTAAATCTTTGGTAAATTTTCATCTTTTAGCAAAATGTTTATACAACCCAAAGGAGAAATTCTAAGGATCTCAACCAAAATTGGTACTTGTTTTTATTTTTAAACAAGTGAAGGTAGCTGTTATGGGTTTTATAGTTTTTCACCTTAGTGCAGTGGGAACTTTAGAAATATTGCAAACTCATGAGTTTTATTTTTTTTAAATATGTGTTTGTGTATGGTATTTTTTGCCTATCCATAGGGAATGTTGGAAGTGCATTTGTAAGGGCTGTATGAATCCATAGTGTTCGAGGTTGGATGTAACTAATGCCCATAAATTTCTAGCTTGAGAAACCCTTATATACAGATTCAAGGTTCAGATTTGTTTTCATCTTAGAATAGTGGCTGGTTTTTTTTTTTTTTTTTTTTTTTTTTTTAAATACACTAAAGGTATTTCAAAAAGTTGTGGTGGGCCATTATGGATAGTATAAGGTCAATTTCACTGATTTTTTTCTTTTTTTCTTTTGCTTTGGAAGACGAAATATAGGAAACAATGTGTAAGAACCTGAATTTAAAACAGGACCTTCTCAGAGCCTCTTACAGAAAATATCCTGAGTATTATATTAACTGTAATTGGTATTGTTGGACTAATAGTCTTTCTTTGAAAATGCTAGTGCTTCATTAAATTTCCCATAGTTGTAGTGATTGTCCAAATTTAGTTCTCTCATTTAACCATGAGAAAATGGAGTAATGAATGAACCCAAAGTCACATTATTAGTGTTGATTGTGGAGAGTAGAACTTAGTTCTCGTGACCAGCACTTTTTCTAGTAGTTATGGCCTCTTTCTTTTATTTTTATTTTTCATTTTGTTTCCTTACGCCTAAGTACTTTTACTTATGGCCTCTTTAATTGGCTCCTATGCTGTATAGGCATTGGCCTGTAGCTATAGTCATAGCTCCTGTATGTATGGGCATTGTCCTTTGTTTGGGGTGGGGACTTGGAACTGGTTTAAGGGACCTCAGGACTTTTAATAGTCTGAAGGCAGCTGGAGTATTACTGGGTGCGTGGGGAGTATGAGGTGGAAGACGTATTCTCAAATATTTTTGCTTGAGTTTCAAAGTTAAAGCTTTTCTGCTTTGTATTTTCCTAAGGCAGTCAAACCATGTGTTACAGTTACTTGAGCTAAGATGTCACGATTAATTTTAAAAGTTTAAATTCCAGCTTCTCCCAGGTTAGTCTGTTCTCTCAGTTTAGAGAGGACAAGTCATACATGAAATAGTGTATTTGTGAACTGTAAAGTATGTAGCGTAAAGGTGCAATACTTCAGCTTCTTCAGTTGAATTCAGCATAGCAACACGGAGGACCTCCTGTAGGGAGAAAGGTAAAAGAGAGAAATAGCTAAGTTCTTATCCTCTGCTTTTCTTCTCTTCCGAGTTCAACGTTATGGCTCGTGGAGTCTGAAGTGCTGTAATATCGGATCCCTATTTGCATTTTACCTGATAAATTTATGTGGTGTTCAAAGTAAAAAGAAAACACGATTCTTCTAAATTCCTGTTTATTAGATGACAGCACAAATGCTTTAGACTTAAACTTGGAATACAAAACATCTGAATCTTTACAGTGATATAAATTCCTATGATATTATAAAACAGTTTCCTTAAAAATGACATGACATTACTTTTATGATACATTTGGCATATTTTTATACACAGGCAAGTAAAAAGTTGAAATAGAATGGTGCTTGATTTGTGATTTTAAAACATTAAAGGATAATGTTTCTAAACTAAACTTACTTGGAAATGGCATTGTTGTTTGGGTATAAAACTCAAAAGGATATTGAAAAGCAACTAGGATTTACAAGAAATATTTGTAGAGTAGTAATTACAAAATAAGTAAAGCTTATTGTTTTCTTACATCCCAGTAATAATTAGAAAATAAATTACATTCGTAATAGCAAAACAATGTATATCACCTAAGAGCTAAACTCATGAGAAATGTGCAGAACCTCTGTGAAAAAAATTTATATTGTTTAGAAGAACATAAAATAAAACTTGTCTAAATGGAGAACTATGTCATGTTACCAGCTAAGAAGACTCAATATTGTCAATATGTTATTTCTTCCTAAATAAACTCAGTACAAAAAAAAGATAATTTTTCTAATATTTTTCAAACTATGGAAGTAACACCATCATTATCAAGAAGAATTCATCTAGTGTCTGTACGTTTTTCTGAGTAAAACGAGCTTTTTCATAAGTCAAAATATAGAGCCTGGCATGGTGGCCCACACCTCAGGAGGCTGAGATGGAGTTCGAGACTGCAATGAGCTGTGATTGTTCCACTGCACTCTGTCTTGGGTGACAGACTAAGATCCTGTGTCTAAATAACATAATAATAATAATCATAAAAATAATAAAATTTTAAAAATGTAACCCATTCCCCCCTCCCATCTGCCTCTAATAATTGTCTCTCTTTCCAACTTTAGATAGAGGCTGAGCCCCTGGCCATCTTTTCTCTCCCATTCTTTTTTCCATCAGTTATTTGATTTTTCTCTTATTTTTACTTGTTCCTTAATATTTTTTTATACCTGTTGAGGTATACCAGTTTATACCCTTAACAGTTTATATCCTGTTCAGCCTGTAAGCCTGTTTAATTTCAAAAGACAAAACACAAATAAAACTTTTGTGATCTTTCCTACTCTTTCCTTCCTTCATTAATTGACTTTTCTGAAAAATAGCTTTTGGTAATGGTTCTCAAAGTGTGGTATGTGGACCCCAAGGGAAAGGGTCCTCAAGACCCTTTGATAGGGGGTCTATCAGGTAAAAAATGTTTTCATAATAATACTAAGACGTATTTGCCATTTACACTGTATTGGCATTCACACTGCAAGCACCTTAACACTAATCAAGGGTAGTGAAAAGCATTTCATTACTCTTGGCCCTTGAGTATATGTTTTTTCTTTTTTTTTCTTTTTTGCAAAATATGCATAAGATTCACCATAATAACCATTTTTAAGTGTACAGTTTAGTGGCATCAAGTACATTCAAATTGTTGTGCATTCATCATCACTATTTCCAGAAAATTTTCATCATTTTAAACAAACTTCGTACCCATCAAACACCAACTTTCCACTTCCCCTATTCCTTTAGACCCTGATAACCATGATTTACTTTCCATTTCTATGAATTTGACTATTCTAGGTATCTTATAGAAGTGGAATCATAACAATATTTAGCATTTTGTGTCTGGCTTATTTTACTTAAAAATGCCTTTAAGGTATTCATCCTTGTTGTAGCCTACATCAGAATTTCATTCCTTTTTAAGACTGAATAATACTCAATTGTATGTATATATCACATTTTGTCTGTCTGTGGGCATTTGGGTTGTTTCTACCTTTTGGCTGTTGTGAATAATGCTGCTGTACATATGGTGTACAAATATGTATATGTTTGAGTCCCTGCTTTCATGCCTTTTTGGTATATATCCGGAAGGGAATTATTGGATCATATGATAATTCTATGTTTAATGTTTTTGAGGAATTGCCGCACTGTTGTTCACAGTTCCTGTATCATTTTACATTCCCAACAGCATTGCACATGGGCTCCAGTTTCTCTACATCCTTGTCTCACCAACACTTGCAATTTTTTTAATAGCCATCCTAATGAAGTGTTATCTATCTCATGAGAAATGTGCAGAACCTCTGTGAAGAAAATCACAATATTGTTATAGAACATAAAAGATGTACGTTTTCCTAATGATTAGTGATTTTGAGCATCTTTTCATGTGTTTATTGGCCATTTTTAAGTATATGCCTTTCTAATATGTGAAAAAATGGGAAATACAAAGCACTTTTGCTGCATAAGGAAGCAGTATCGTGTAATTGAGGAAGAGCACTTGGGTGATGGAGTTGTTTGCTGAAGTAGCTGCCTTTTTCATAGAATATCGTCTTTACTGGAAATAGTGACAAACTATGATTATTCATTTAGACTTGGATATTTGGCAGACATTTTCTTAAAAGATGATCCTGTCACTTCGAGGAAAACAAATTACACATCTTATTAATGTAGGAATTTGAACTTTCAAAGAAAATCAGAATTTTAGAAAACTTGTCTTAGCCATTGTGAGCTTACAGTTCCCTATTACTTTAAAAGCCTTTCTGAGGAGACAGGTGATAATATGAACAAATGTGATTTTTTTTTTTAATTCTGTAATGGAATATCTGTATAACCTATATTTTCCAAACACATGATCTTACAAATACAAAGTACAAGATTGACCACTGGATTTTAATTGTAACTGCAAAAAATTCAGTGATGTGGTTTTAGATTCCATATTACAACTAACCTTTAAGAAAGTACTAATTATCATGTTTTGCTACAATAGCAAAGAAGAATAGGCTATTCATAGTTATCTGAAAAGACTATAAAATAGTCTTCACCTTTTCCTCTACTTACCTGTGTGAGGCTAAATTATCTTTATGTACTTCATTCAACCAAAACAACATATCATATAGATTTACTGTCAAAGTAGGTGTGAGAATCCAACAGTCTTCTATTAAGCCAAATGTTAGAGTTTTGCAAACATGTTAAACATTGCCACTCTAGTCTCCAAGTTTTTCTTTTGAAAAAATGGCTATTTTTTATTAAATTGTTATGTAGGCCGGGTGCGGTGGCTCAAGCCTGTAATCCCAGCACTTTGGGAGGTCGAGGCGGGCGGATCACGAGGTCAGGAGATCGAGACCATCCTGGCTAACACGGTGAAACCCTGTCTCTACTAAAAATACAAAAATTAGCCGGGCATAGTGGCGGGCACCTGTAGTCCCAGCTACTCGGGAGGCTGAGGCAGGAGAATGGCGTGAACCCGGGAGGTGGAGCTTGCAGTGAGCTGAGATTGCGCCACTGCACTCCAGCCTGGGTGACAGTGAGACTCCGTCTCAAAAAAAAAAAAAAAAAAAAAAAAAAAAAAATTAAAAAAAAATGTTATGCACCGAGTTTATAATTTTAAATGAATTAATAAAGGTTTAAAATTTTTCAGATTTAATTTCTAATATAATATGGATTTATATAACCCATGTAAGCAGAAGCACTCGGTGGTTGTTGATAGTTTTTAGGAATGTAAAGGGATCCTGAGGCCAAAAGACTTTGAGAATCTCTGGGTCTACAATGTATAGTGTAATAAAACAGTCCGATATAGTAGCTGGTAGCCACATGTGGCTATAGAGTACTTAAAATGTTGCTACACTGAATTGAGATACGCAGTGTGAATAAAATGCACTTGGATATAAAAGCCTTAATATGAAAAAAGAACATAGAAGACCTTATATTTTTATACTATTGATTACATGTTGAAATAATATTTTGGATATATTGGGTCAAAAATGTATTATTAAAACTAATTTTACAGTTTTTTTTTACCTTGTTAATGTAGTTACTAGAACATTTAAAATTTTATATGTGGCTCACATTATATTGGACATACTGGACAGTGCTGATCTATAGTATACAGTTTACAGTGTATAGTGTGCACTTTGCAGTTGGGGTTATTCGCCTGGGGTTCATAAACATCCATGTGCATTTTTCTTGGGAGAGGGATTATGGCTTTCATCATATTCCCAAAAGGCCATGTGACCAAAGAAAAGTGAGAAACTGCTGTAAAATTTGTAGACTCCTCCCCTGACCTCTGCTTGTAGTTACTTGGGTACTGCTTGTATCTTGGATCTAGGGGGGAATCCCTTTCTGACAATTTGGTAGGCTGAGTGAAATCTGTGTTGCTGGGGTGCAATGAGATGCATTCTTGGCCTCTCAAGTTGGAACCTGGAATGAATGTTTCCATAGAAAAGTTTTAACAGACCGTCATTAGGTATTACAGTACTGTTAGTATTAAACTGTAAACGGACCCGAGAACCTAAGAATCACATATAAGACTGTTTCTGTGGGAAAATATTCTGAATACCAAAAGTAGACTTAGAAACTGTCAGAATACAATCTACTAGTACATTGGAGATTCATACACTTCATGCTGGGAACCTGATCGAAATAGATAATTTTTTTAAACTTGAGCATTAATAGTGTTTGAAAAGATTAAGCATGTGTTAAAGTGGTAATCATTCTATTTTTTTTTCTTTATTTTTGAGATGTCCTTGCTCTGTCATGGTAGTAGCATGATCTTGGCTCACTGCAGCTTTGACCTCCCGGGCTCAAGCGATCTTCCCACCTCTGCTTCCTGAGTGGCTGGGACCACAGGCGTGTGCCACTGCACCTGGCTAATTTTTAAAATTTTTATAAAGACGAGGTCTCACTGTGTTTTCCAGGTTGGTCTTGAACCCCTGGGCTCAAGTGATTCTCCCACCTGGGCCTCCCAAAGTGCTGAGATTACAGGTGTGAGCCACCATGCCAGCCGTCATAAAGTTATGGGATGTTTGATTACTATTTATCTCTAATCATAAGAGGGATTATATAAATAAGCCACTGCATTGGAGGGTATGTAAATTAAGTGTTTGCCTGTTTAGTTTGAATAGGTTGGTGATGCTGTGTATGCAGTAGATTCTTGGCTTATGTAATCAGTTCTCATCAAAAAAGACTTCCTAAAACAATGAAATTTCAGGGCTTGTTGAAGTGAAGAGAGAAAGCTTGATTGAAGGTATTCCAAACATAATTTCTTCATTATAACCCTTTGTACTTCAGTTATATTCGCTCACATTTATCGCAGTGTGCCATAATAACTTTTTTGTGTTTCTCTCTCAATAGACTACAAACTCACACATACGGTGTCCCATTTAAAACGTGTTCCAGAGACTTTCACAGACACTTATTAAAATTTATTGACAAAATGAACATGAGAAGAGCTCTCTAATTATCTAACTGTTGTGAGATAATTGCAGTTTAGGTGAGATGACCGAGTATGGTCATTGGGTGAAGGGAACATTGAAGGCGATCTGAGAAAGCAGATGATGGGTTAAAGAGTTGCAGATGCTAGAAGAAAACCTAGGCATTACCATTCAGGACATAGGCATGGGCAAGGACTTCATGTCTAAAACACCAAAAGCAATGGCAACAAAAGACAAAATTGACAAATGGGATCTAATTAAACTAAAGAGCTTCTGCACAGCAAAAGAAACTACCATCAGAGTGAACAGGCAACCTACAAAATGGCAGAAAATTTTCGCAACCTACTCATCTGACAAAGGGCTAATATCCAGAATCTACAATGAACTCAAACAAATTTCCAAGAAAAAAACAAACAACCCCATGAAAAGGTGGGCGAAGGACATGAACAGACACTTCTCAAAAGAAGACATTTATGCAGCCAAAAAACACATGGAAAAATACTCATCATCACTGGCCATCAGAGAAATGCAAATCAAAACCACAATGAGATACCATCTCACACCAGTTAGAATGGCAATCATTAAAAAGTCAGGAAACAACAGGTGCTGGAGAGGATGTGGAGAAACAGGAACACTTTTACACTGTTGGTGGGACTGTAAACTAGTTCAACCATTGTGGAAGTCAGTGTGGCGATTCCTCAGGGATCTAGAACTGGAAATACCATTTGACCCAGCCATCCCATTACTGGCTATATACCCAAAGGACTATAAATCATGCTGCTATAAAGACACATGCACACGTATGTTTATCGCAGCAGCATTCACAATAGCAAAGACTTGGAACCAAGCCAAATGTCCAACAATGATAGACTGGATTAAGAAAATGTGGCACATATACACCATGGAATACTATGCAGCCATAAAAAATGATGAGTTCATGTCCTTTGTAGGGACATGGATGAAATTGGAAATCATCATTCTCAGTAAACTATCGCAAGAACAAAAAACCAAACACCGCATATTCTCACTCATAGGTGGGAATTGAACAATGAGAACACATGGACACAGGAAGGGGAACATCACACTCTGGGGACTGTTGGGGGGTGGGGGGAGGGGGGAGGGATAGCATTGGGAGATATACCTAATGCTAGATGACGAGTTAGTGGGTGCAGCGCACCAGCATGGCACATGTATACATATGTAACTAACCTGCACAATGTGCACATGTACCCTAAAACTTAAAGTATAATAATAATAATAAAAAAAAAAGAGTTGCAGATGCTCTTTAGGAAATCTGGTGGAAGAGGTGAGATATTTTTGTACTTAATAGTTATAAGGCCACTTAAAGGAGTCCCAAAGAGAGGTTGGCATAATGCTGAATTTGAACAGCAATATATAAGAGTTCACTAAAATTTAATGCTTTTTTGGGGCCTGATATTCTGGTGAGAAGGAAGTTGTGTAACGGATGATTGTGGTCTATATCCAGGCTTTGTATTTATGAATGGAGGAGTTTTGATATGTAAAAATGGAGAAAGAGTAATATTAGAGAACTAAATCTGTAGTCTTTTTCAGTTCTGCTAAAAAAAGTTATTACTTCTAAAATGTGACCGTGATGTAGGAAAAAGTGGATATAAAGTAGGGGAAAGGATGTTGTGACTGGGAATAAAGAAAAGTCAAAAAGTAGTGCCTTCATTTTAGCCTTCATTTCAGCTTTATGCAAGGGAGTTGTGATGAGGGGCCCTAGAGACTAGTGATATAGCAGGAAGTTCAAGAGTACTATGAATACCTCTGGTCTGTTTTAAATGTATTAATTTTTTAAAACATTGTAATTTTGGGGAGTCTTAGTCCTTAATACAGTGCTTCTTAAACTCTAATAAGTATATGAATCACCTGGGATTTTTTAAACTGCTTACATTTAGTACATCTGGGTAGGGCCGGAGTTTCTGCGGTATCTGCAAGCTCTCAGGTGATACCAGTTCTGTTGTTTCCACAGATCGCATTCTTCCTTAGCCAGTCTCCTAAAAGAAAGGAAAAAAACTTACCCAAAAGTGATCAAATCAGTCCATTATGAATATCTGCTTTGTTAATGGCCTTCAGATGGATTATTAGTAGCTAAGAGGAATAATGCAAAGATTCTTAAATTTCATCTAGGGTGCTTTATTGAACAGATTCCTTGACTTGAATCCCAGAGATTCAATTCCAGGTTTAGGAAAAGGTCCAGAAAACTTCAGGTTTAATAAATACTCTAGGTAATTCGGTAGTATTGGGATTTTGGTTGGCATTGTATGAAAACTAGATATTAATTTGGAGGGATTGGCATATTGAAAGTATTAAGTAGTGCTTTCCAGAAATATAGTGTGTCATCATTTTTATTAAGTTTTAAAAGTTTCTCTCAGTAAAGTTATTCTTCATTTAGGTCTTGCAGCTTTATAAGCTTGTCACATATGTTTTATTTTTTTTTGTAAATGGGTTGACCTTTCAGCAATGTGAGAAAGTTTTCTGTTGATTATCTTGAAGATAATTTGTCTTTGATTAGGAATGTGTTCTTTTTTATTTTAGAGATAGGGTCTTACTCTGTTGCCTAGGCTGGAGTGCATTGGCATGATCATAGAGCTCTCTGCAGCCTCAAACTCCTGGGCTCAATTGAGGGATACTTCCTCCTCATTTGGGACCACAGGTGTGTGCCACCACGCCTGACTAATTTAAAAAATTTTTGTAGCGATGGGGGGTCTCACTTCGTTGCCCAGACACGCTTCAAACTCCTGGCTTCAAGCAGTCCTCCTCCCTTGGCCTCCCAAAGTGTTGGTATTACAGGCATGAGCCACTGCATTTGGCGGGAATGCATTATAATAAGCTTATCACTTAGGCCTAAGAATCAAAAAGACAGATCCTACCTAGGAAAGTCTTGAAGTTTGGTATGTTTTTAATGAACTAGTTTCCTCAAGTGCCAGTAAGTCAGGTCCATAGAGAAAGCCATACTCAAGTCATAAAGGTGAGTGTTGCAAGAAATTATATAAGATTTTGGTTGAAAGAAGCGAGAAATGGAGATACCTGCTGGATGCCTGTGAGAAACCTAAGTGTTCCAGAGGTGGGTCGAAGGGGACAGCCCGATTTGGAAAAGTTATAGAAATACATATGTAGTCTCATCAAGGGAGAACGTAACTGGTTTTCTTTTCTTAGCTTCCTTTCTGTAGCATAAAAACAAATTATTTTACTCTGAAAACAATTTGTTCTTAGAAAAACTATGATCATGTGTTCTCAAAGGAATGACTGTTAACGGTAGTCTTCCAGCATATCACTTTAGGATGGGCAGTATTCTTTAGGGAAACTCCAACAGATACTTGGAATTCTGACTTGAGAATTTCACTGTAATCATCATTAACCCAAAAGTACACATAACTACTGTCCTTTTAAGTGAAATATATTTTAATATAAACTTAAATGTTTATAAAGATTTACAATATCACTGCCTTCTTCCTTTTGCTGTTGAGAAGTTGATAGTTACTCCAGTTGCTTTCGTGGGTGATTTCACATTGAGGCTAAGTGCTGAATGAGAGAATACAAGCTGAGAGAATTAAAATCTGGGTATCAGTGCTTTTAAGACAAACCTTGTTCTTTTTATGGCACTTAGTTTGTCTGAAATTTTAAATGTCTTTCTAGACCGTGCTGACACACATGGAAATATCCATAATAACATTATCAAATTATTTTATTTTGAGATTTTATTAGAAACTTCTAATTGTCTAGAGAACTTTCTACTCCACAGACAAATTAATATGCTCAACATTTCTGAAAAGACAGGGCAACAGTGCCGTTCTAATTTTTACAAGAAGGAATCTGAGGCCAGGTTCCCTTAGAAGCCAATTTACATTGACAGTTTAAAGAAGTGGACATACAAACATATATAGGACCAGAATTAGGAAAAAGTTCTGTTTGCTACATATTTCAATAAAGATATTAAAAAATAACTTGATTGTCCGTTTTTTTTTGAGAATATCATGAAAGTTCTGTAGACCCTTTCCCCAGAAAAATTTGCATATAAAACCTACATATGATTTCAGATGCTGCATAGACTTTATGTAAATACCCTTGCATTATATTGGTTGATTTCTTATAATGTTTACAATTTGAAATTGGCATACAGGTTTTGTATTTTAGTTACTTAAATGTTTTTCATAGTGGTTATAGGTATTTATAATCAGCATGAAAATATTAGAAAGTGAAAGTGTATAAGAATTTGTGTTTTTAGCTTACATACAAATGGAGATCCTGCTGCGGATTCAAATGTGTGTATTTGTGTATGTAATTAGAGTTTTACATCCAAGTTTTATCTTAGTATGATTTGGCTTTTGTATCAAAAGTACGTAAGATGTTTGTAAGGCTGTGTCTAGACTTATCTCGGAGTATCAGAATAATTTGACTAAATCTTGCTTACTCATGTGCTATGGTTACAGTGATATGCTATAAATGGGTTATAGGTGTACCAAGATGATGATTTTCCTTTCACCCCCTCAAAGTAGCCTGGTTGTGGTTGAAGGTCCCTGCCTGCCAACTCAGGTTGAAAGTAGACTTCATTTACCCAGTGGGCTGGCCAAGTTACTGGAAAACAACAATAATAACTAGGTGGTTTTTCATTAGTAGGATAAATACAGATTTAGTCGATGGAATATTAAGTGCGGGGAATAGTGGAAGTCGGTGAGAAGGATATGCTGTACTCTGACAAGGTTGAGCTGTCTTTGCAAAGGAGAAATTATACAAACTTTTACTCTTTCAATTTGAAAGTCTTGTTTGTCTTCAGTAACATCAAGATAAACCTATTTGAATAATTGTAGAGTGTGCTTTTCTTTGGACTCAGGCAGAATGTATAAATATGTATCTGTTTTCTGGGCCATGGTTTGGGTATCAGGTCTTGAAGTAATAGATAGTGGCTCTATGCTGATACTTTGGCTCTGTGATGAGACTTTTCTCAGTAGTCCTATCCTCCCCTTCTGAAGTAATTACAGAAGGCTGTGTTTACTTGGCACTTGAGATAGTTATACAAAGTGCATGCATAAGCATCAACATGTTAGGGCTAGTATAGTGATACAGGATAGTGTCAGGAGGAGTTAACAAAGCCCATATGGCACACTCTCTATCTTCTGTGACTTAATTACCATGTTTCCTAACCTACCCATACACATTCAGTAATACAAATTTTGGTGGTCTTTGTTTGCTAGTCTTAGACTGTCCTGTATAGTTTTAATTCTACTTTAATGAGCCGTATACTGGAATGTAGTTATGTCTGTAACTTGTTTAGTGTCAGGTTAATTTCTAGATGTTCCAAAAAATACATTTTTTATTTTGTATTCTGTAATAATTTCATGTTAATACTTTAAATTGGAATAGTTTAAACTACAGCTGTCTTTAAAGCTTGGAAATAGAGCTCTTTTTAATAAAATTAGAATGTGTATTATAAACATCTAAAAAATGGCAAACTCAACTCATGTTAATGGTTTTAGATTGAATTGCTTTGTTTGTATACAAGTGTTTAAATACAATAAATGTAATATTACATTTATTAAGTATCAAATGTAAATACTGAAATTGTATTTCATGTAGAGAAATGTTTAGAGGATGAATACATTTAAACATTTAATAGACCTTTCCTTTCAGTGTATTTCAAAAGTTTTAACAAAGATTTTCCGTTCACCCTAATAGCAGTTGTCTAAAATATTTTTAAGATGGAGGTAGCTTATTCCATAATGCTCAATGAAATTTTCTTCCTTTACTTGTTGTTGGTGTTTTACCTGTTGGTTATTCCCCTGCAGTCTCTCTGTGTAGTGGATCTATGCACAAATTACCCATAGCTCTATTTCTGTAAACCAGGCTTCCTTGCTTCTATTGTAGACATGATATCTAACTATTAAAATCTATTTTTAGATTTTTACAAACCTGAATTTCTCACCAAGTCAGCTTCTCTTGTTTGAATAGGTGGCCCAATCCTAGATACTCAAGTGAGAAATGAATTCACTTGCCATGTCTTTTCTGTGAATTATCTTTATTGCCTGGATGGTTGAAGTAGCTGTGTGTGTGTGTGTGTGTGTGTGTGTGTGTGTCAGTCATAAGTAACAGAGAAATAACTTTCCATTGTAAGATAAACAGTGTAAGGCAAAAGTTCTTTAACCTTCCCTACCCCTACTCCCCTCTTAACAGTCGCTATGTATTGTTTTGAGACCTTTTTTCTTTATACTGAAATAGCTTTCTAATTTGTCTCCCAATTCTGATCTTGACTCCTTGTCAATCTCTTCAAACGGTGCTTTCTCATTATAGGTTTAATTCTTTTTCTTGCTTTGTTTTGGAATGCTTAAGGTTCTCTTTTCTCCATTTTATTTCTTGCCCTCTGCTATCTGGAAGACATATATACTTTTTCTGTTGTTTTAGTGGTGGTTTATCCCAATAAGACTAAAGTTATAACTGTGTGCCTCACCTGTGTAAGAACCTTAGAATGCTCTAACTCCTATCACTGTCTTCTCTCCTCCTGAGAGGATATGCCATTGTTCTTATGATATGACATTGTTTGTGATTTTACATCTATCGTCACTTTTTTAAAAATCTACAGATTAGAAATTAGGCTTATTTTACAAGCCAGTGTTTAACAGCTATGATCTTTGTGACTCTTTCTTGTATGTTGAGAAAGAAGGTCTTGTATGATCTTCCGTCTAGGCTCAATTACTTTCAGTCTGACACTCTCTCCTTTAGTGAAGGCCATTTTTTGTTAGCTTGAGAAGTCTTTATTTTAACTTCATTCTAGAAAGAGTTTTGCTCGATATAGACTTCTCTGCAGATAGTTATTTTCTTTTAGCATTTGAAGGTGTCATTTCACTGCCTTCTTCGTTTTGCTGTTGAGAAGTTGGTAGTTGTGGGCGATTTCACATTGAGGCTAAAGTGCTTTGTGGGTCTAGACTTTATGTGGTGATCCCAGTGTGACCTTCTTACTCTTATGTTGGCCTTTGGCTGTCATCCAGTTTATGGATTGATGCTTTCTTCTTGTTTTTGTCTCGAAAGAATTCTCTTGATCTGCTTCCATGATTATTTTGTCCAGAATTTTAAACACTGCTTTTCCAGGAAAGCTTTTTCTGAACCTGTAATCTGCCACGTTTCTAGGAGCAGAAATTGCAATTTAAATTTTAACATAGTCAAACTTACAAGTTTTCATCTTTTTGATGTTTTTATACCTAAATAAGAAATTATTTTCTACCTTGAAGTTATACATACAGTCTCCTAAATATATGTATTAAGACCTGGAATGTTTATCTTTTAATAGTTACATCTTTAAGTCATCTGAAATTTGTATTTGATGTGTTATGAGGTAAAGATCAAATCCCTCTGACTACCCCAGTTGTTATAGCCAAATGTTTACTGGTTCCTTCCCCAATGATCTCTGATGTCATTTATCAACTTTTTGTAGTTTTTATGTATACACAACTCTGTTTTTGAGCTTGCTCTATTATATTCTGTAGTCCTTTATCTCTGCACCATTATTATATAATCGAATCAGCATTTATAATCTTTTTTTTTTGTTGTGTTTTTTGTTTTTTTGAGGCAGAGTCTTGCTCTGTTGCCCAGGCTGAAGTGCAATGGCACATTCCTGGCTCACTGCAACCTCCGCCTCCCAGGTTTATGCAGTTCTCCTGCCTCAGCTTTCCAAGTTGCTGGGATTACAGGCGCCTGCCACCACGCCCAGCTAATTTTTGTATTTTTAGTAGAGATGGGGTTTCACCATGTTGGCTAGGCTGGTCTCGACCTCCTGACCTCAAGTGATCCACCCTCCTCGGCCTCCCAAAGTGCTGAGATTGCAGGCGTGAGCCACCACACTGGGCCAGAGTTTATAATCTTGATAATTGTTAAAGTGACTAACCCCACTTCATCTTATTCCTTTAACATTCCTTTATATTTTATATAAAAAAATATATACCCCCCTCCTTTTTTGGTAACTTCTTTAATGTCTTTTATTAAAGTTTTATAATTCCCTCATAAAGCTCTCACGTGTCTTCTATTTGATTTAATCCTTGATTTTTAAAAATTGCTATTAAAAATAGTAGCTTTATTTTTGTTTCAGTGTCTCTTGGTTACTTTTTTTGGGGGGGATCAGAGTCTTGCTCTGTCACCCAGGATGTAGTGCAGTGGTGCAACCTCAGCTTACTGCAACCTCTGATTCCCATGCCTCAGCCACCTGAGTAGCTGGGATTACAGATGTGTACCACCACTCCCTGCACATTTTTGTATTTTTAGTAGAGATGGGGTTTCGCCATGTTGTCCAGGCTGGTCTTGAACTCCTGGCTTCCAGTGATCCACCCACCTCAGCCTCCCAAATTGCTGGGATTACAGGTGTGAGCCACCATGCCTGGCTGTTTACTTTTTAATAGGAATGCCATTACTAGAGAATTACTTTCCTGAGCAAATCTGATGAATATCAACCTTTGATTAACATTTTTCTGTTGTTTTCTAATCTCCTGCAGGGTGAATTATGAACCTAAGAGCATAATATATGATGATCCTTCATGATTAGGATCATGTGTACCTTTTTATCATGCCTCATCTCCCATAACTTCATATTCTGAGATCTGTGCTTCAGTTATATAGAACTAGTTTCAGTCTGGAACTGAATCTCTTATACTCTGATTTTTTAAATTATTGAGACATAATTAACATATCATAAACTTTACCCTTTTAAAGTATAAAACTTAGTGATTTTAGTGTATTTACTTTGTTGTGAAACACCACCACTAATTCTAGAACATTTTCATCAACCCCCAAAGAAACCCGGTAGTCATTAGAACTTACTTTCCATTCCTCCCTCCCCACCCCAAACTCTTGTAATCACTAGTCTATTTTCTGTCTCTATGGATTTGTCTATTCTGGGCATTGCATGTAAATGGAATCATATGATAATGTGGCCTCCTGTGCCTGGCTTCTTTCATTTAGCATGTTTTAAGTTTCATTCATGTTTTAACATGCATTCATTCTTTTTTATGGCTGAATATTCCTTTATATGAATAATACATTTTGTTTATTAATCAGTTAGTGGACATTTAGCTTGTTTTTGCTTTTTGGCTATTATGAACATTTACGTAAAATTTTTTGCGTGGATATATATTTTAGATTGTTCTACACTTGATACCTAGGAGTAGATTTTCTGAGTCATATGGTAGCTTTATGTTTAACTTTTTGAGGACCTACTATATTTTTCCATAATGGTTGCACAATTTTAATTTCCCACCAGCAATTTATGAGGTTTTCCAGTTTCTTCATATCCTTGCCAACATGTCTTCTGTCATTTTGATCATAGCCATCTTAGTGAGTATGAAGTGGTATCTCATTATGGTTTTGATTCATCAGTCAGGTTCCTAATGACTGATGTTGAGCATCTTTTCATGTGCTTATTGGCTATGTGTGTATCTTTTTTTTTTTTTGGACAAATTTCTATTCTGCTTTTTGTAAAATTGGGTTGTCTTTTTATTGTTCAGGGATAAGCGTTCTTCATAGATTCTGGATACTAGATTTTTTTTTTTTTTTTTCTTTTTTATTGATCATTCTTGGGTGTTTCTCGCAGAGGGGGATTTGGCAGGGTCACAGGACAATAGTGGAGGGAAGGTCAGCAGATAAACAAGTGAACAAAGTTCTCTGGTTTTCCTAGGCAGAGGACCCTGCGGCCTTCTGCAGTGTTTGTGTCCCTGGGTACTTGAGATTAGGGAGTGGTGATGACTCTTAACGAACATGCTGCCTTCAAGCATCTGTTTAACAAAGCACATCTTGTACCGCCCTTAATCCATTCAACCCTGAGTGGATACAGCACATGTTTCAAAGAGCACAGGGTTGGGGGTAAGGTCACAGATCAACAGGATCCCAAGGCAGAAGAATTTTTCTTAGTACAGAACAAAATGAAAAGTCTCCCATGTCTACCTCTTTCTACACAGACACGGCAACCATCCGATTTCTCAATCTTTTCCCCACCTTTCCCCCCTTTCTATTCCACAAAACCGCCATTGTCTTCATGGCCCATTCTCAATGAGCTGTTGAGTACACCTCCCAGATGGGGTGGTGGCCGGGCAGAGGAGCTCCTCACTTCCCAGTAGGGGCGGCCGGGCAGAAGCGCCCCTCACCTCCCGGACGGGGCGGCTGGCCGGGCCGGGGGCTGACCCCCCCCACCTCCCTCCCGGACGGGGCGGCTGGCTGGGCGGGGGGCTGACCCCCCACCTCCCTCCCGGACAGGGCGGCTGGCAGGGCAGAGGGGCTCCTCACTTCCCAGTAGGGGCGGCCGGGCAGAGGCGCCCCTCACTTCCCCGACGGGGCGGCTGGCCCGGCGGGGGGCTGACCCCCCCACCTCCCTCCCGGACGGGGCGGCTGGCCGGGCAGAGGGGCTCCTCACTTCCCGGTAGGGGCGGCCGGGCAGAGGCACCCCTCACCTCCCGGACAGGGCGGCTGGCCGGGTGGGGGGCTGACCCCCCCACCTCCCTCCCAGACGGGGCGGCTGGACGGGCGGGGGGCTGACCCCCCCACCTCCCTCCCGGACAGAGCGGCTGGCCGGGCAGAGGGGCTCCTCACTTCCCAGTAGGGGCGGCCGGGTAGAGGCGCCCCTCACCTCCTGGACGGGGCGGCTGGCCAGGCGGGGGGCTAACCCCCCCACCTCCCTCCCGGACGGGGCGGCTGGCCGGGCCGGGGGCTGATCCCCCCACCTCCCTCCCGGATGGGGCGGCTGGCCGGGCGGGGGGCTGACCCCCCCACCTCCCTCCCGGATGGGGCGGCTGGCCGGGCGGGGGGCTGACCCCCCCACCTCCCTCCCGGACGAGGAGGGAGGACGCTCCTCACTTCTCAGACGGGGTGGCTGTCGGGCGGAGGGGCTCCTCACTTCTCAGATGGGGCGGTTGCCAGGCAGAGGGTCTCCTCACTTCTCAGACAGGGCGGCCGGGCAGAGACGCTCCTCACATCCCTGATGGGGCGGCAGGGCAGAGGTGCTCCCCACATCTCAGACGATGGGCGGCCGGGCAGAGACGCTCCTCACTTCCCAGATGTGATGGCGGCCGGGAAGAGGCGCTCCTCACTTCCTAGATGGGATGGCGGCCGGGCAGAGACGCTCCTCACTTTCCAGACTGGGCAGCCAGGCAGAGGGGCTCCTCACATCCCAGACGATGGGCGGTCAGGCGGAGACGCTCCTCACTTCCCAGACGGGGTGGCTGCCAGGCAGAGGCTGCAATCTCGGCACTTAGGGAGGCCAAGGCAGGCGGCTGGGAGGTGGTTGTAGCGAGCCGAGATCACGCCACTGCACTCCAGCCTGGGCGCCATTGAGCACTGAGTGAACGAGACTCCGTCTGCAATCCCGGCACCTCGGGAGGCCGAGGCTGGCGGATCACTCACGGTTAGGAGCTGGAGACCAGCCCGGCCAACACAGCGAAACCCCGTCTCCACCAAAAAAATACGAAAACCAGTCAGGCGTGGCGGCGCGCGCCTGCAATCGCAGGCACTCGGCAGGCTGAGGCAGGAGAATCGGGCAGGGAGGTTGCAGTGAGCTGAGATGGCAGCAGTACCGTCCAGCTTCGGCTCGGCATCAGAGGGAGACCGTGGAAAGAGGGGAGAGGGGAGAGGGGGGAGGGGAGAGGGGAGAGGGGAGAGGGGACTGGATACTAGATTTTTATTAGATATAGAATTTGCAAATATCTTCTCCCATTATTTCGATTATCTTTTTGCTTTCTTGATAGTGTCTTCAAAAATTTTAAATTTTGATGAATTTTAATTTATTATTTTTTTGGTTGCATATGCTTTTGATATGTTAATGTCAAAAAATCATTGCCTAATCCAAGGTTTGAAGATTTACACCTATGTTTTCCTCCAAGAGTTTTATAATTTTAGCTCTTATTTAGGTCTTTGTTCCATCTGGAGTTAGTTTTTGTATATGATGTGAGTTATAGGTCAAACTTCATTCATTTGCATGTTAATAGCCAGTTGTTCCAGCACCATTTATTGAAAAGGTTAGTCTTTCCTCATTGAATTCTTTTGGCACCCTTGTTGAAAATCAATTGATCATAAATGTATGGGCGAATTTCTAGGCTCTGAGTTCTTTTCCATGATCTACATAAGTGTTACGTTCTACCAGTACCACATTGTCTTGATTGCTGTAGCTTTGCAGTACATTTTGAAACTGGGAAGTGTGAGTCCTCTAACTTTGCTTTTTTTCAAATTGTTTTGGCTGTTTTGGGTCCTTTGAATTTTCATATGTATGTTTGGATGAGTTTGTTCAGTTCTGAAAGACAGGGATTTGATAAATAATTTTTGAAGTATTTCAATCCAGTCTTTCAGTCTATGAGTGAGGAATGTCTGTTTATTTAATAGGTCCTTAATTTCTTTCAATGATGTTTTATAGTTTTCAGCATACAAATTTTTATTAAGTTTATTACTAAATATTTTATTATTTCTGATACCTTTGTCAATAGAAGTGTTTTCTTAATTTATTTTAGATTGTTCATTGCTAGTGTATAGAAATACAGTTCTTTTAGGCTGGGTGCGGTGGCTCACACCTGTAACCCCAGCACTTTGGGAGACTGAGGCGGGTGGATCACAAGGGTCAGGAGTTTGAGACCAGCCTAGCCAACATAGTGAAACCTCGTCTCTACTAAAAATACAAAAAATTAGCCAGGCGTGGTGGCGGGCGTTTGTAGTTCCAGCTAATTGGGAGGCTGAGGCAGGAGAATCACTTGAACCTGGGAGGCGGAGGTTGCAGTGAGCCAAGATTGCACCACCGCACTCTAGCCTGGGCGACAGAGTGAGACTCCATCTCACAAAAAAGAAAAAGAAATACAATTGCTTAAAATTTTTTTTTCATTTTTTTATGGCCTGTGACACATCCTCTAGAGATCCTGAGAACATGAGCTCCTACAAATTGCTTTTTAACTAATTATCTTATATCCTGCAACCTGCTGAACTTGTTTATTAGCTCTGATAGGGGGTGTGTGTGTGTGTGTATTCTTTAGGTTTTCCTATGTATATATTTAAATTTTTAGGATAATTTTTTTTTTTGGAGGCAGGATCTTACTGTGTTGCCCAGGCTGAAGTGCAGTGGCACAACCTAGAACTCCTGGACTCATGCATTTCTCCAGCCTCAGCCTTCTAAATAGCTGGGACTGCAGGCACATGTTACTATGCCCAGTGAATTTAAAATTTTTTTTTGTAGAGGTAGAGTCTTGCTATGTTGTGCAGGCTGGCCTTGAACTCCTGGCTTCAAGCAGTCCTCCTGCCTTGGCCTACCAAAGCACTGGGATTACAGGTATGAGGTATCATGCCCGGTCTGTATGTATAAGATGACATCTACAAATAGAGACAGATTTACTTCTTTTCAATCTGGATGACCTTTTAAAGTTTTTCCTACCTAAATTGCTTGGGCTAGAATCTTCTCCACAATATTGAATAGAAGTGGTGAGACATAAATATATATACCTGCTGTGTATCAACCAAAATTTAAAAAAAAGTGGTGGTGAGAAAAGACATCCTTGTTCCTGATCACAGGGAGAAAGCTTTCAGTCTTTCACCATTAAGTATAATGTTAGCTGTGGGATTTTTGTAGATTTCCTTTATCATATTGAGAAGGTTGCCTTCTATTCCTAGTTTGTTGACTGTTGTTATCATGAAGTGGTGGTGGATCTTATGTTTTCTTTTTTTTTTTTTTTAATATTTTTGAGACAGTATCTCACTCTTTTACTCAGGCTGGAGTGCAGTGGCATGTCCTCGGCTCACTGCAACCTCCACCTCCCAGGTTCAAGCAATTCTTCCTGCGTCAGCTTCCCGAGTAGCTGGGATTACAGGTGCCTGCTACCACCCCCAGCTAATTTTCGTATTTTTTTAGTAGAGATGGGGTTTAGCCATGTTGGCCAGGCTGGTCTTGAACTCCTGACCTCAGGTGATCCTCCTGCCTTGGCCTCCCAAAGTGCTGGGATTATAGGTGGGAGCCACCATGCCTGGCTGGGTGGTGGATTATTTTCAAATTTTTTCCCTGCATTTATTGAGATGATCATGTGATTTTCTTCCTTTATTCTTTTAATACGTTTTATTACATTGGTTGATTTTTGGATGCTGAACCAACCTTGCATTCCTGGGGTAAATCTCACTTGGTCATGGAATGTAATCTTTTTTTAATGTATGCTGGATTTGGTTTGCTAGTGTTTTGTTGGATTTTAACATCTATACTCAAGGGATATTGGTCTGTATTTTTTTTTTCTTGTGATTTATTTTTCTGGCTTTCATAGAGTAAGTGACAAAACGTTTCCTTCTCTTCTATTTTTTTGGAGAATTTTTTGAGGATTGGTGTTAATTCATCTTTAAACATTTGATGGAATTTATTAGTAAAGCCATCTAGTCTTGGGCTTTTCTTTTTTTCTTTTTTCTTTTTTTTTATTACTAACTCAATCTCTTTACTTGTTATAGGTCTGTTTAAATGTTCTATTTCTTGTATCAAATTGATAATTTGTATCTTTCTAGGAATTTATCGGTTTCACCCAAGATATCTAATTTGTTGGCATAAAATTATTAACCCTATAATTGCCTTACAATCCTTTTGATTTCTTTAATGTCAATAGTAATATCCCCTTTTATATCTAATTTGTTGGCATAAAATTATTTACCCTGTAATTGCCTTATAATCCTTTTGATTTCTTTAATGTCAACAGTAATATCCCCTTTTTATTCCTGATTATATTAATTTTTTTTTCTAGTTTTTTCTTGGCCAGTTTAGCTAATGGTTTGCCAGTTTCAGTTTTGATTTCTCTCTAATTTTTTTATTTCACTTATTTGTTTCACTTATTTCCACCCTAATTTTTGTTATTTCCTTTCTTCTTGTTTGGGAATAGTATGTCTTGGCTTTTCCTAGGTTTTATTTATTTTTTTTTCGAGATGGAGTCTCGCTCTGTTGCCCAGGCTGGAGTGCAGTGGTGTGATCTTGGCTCACTGCAACCTCTGCCTCCTGGGTTCAAGCCATTCTCCTGTCTCAGCCTCCCGCGTAGCTGGGACTACAGGTGCCTGCCACCACTTTTTCTAGTTTTTAACATCAGAAGTTACATTATTGATTTGAGATCTTGCTTTCTTTTTTTTTTTTTTGAGACTGAGTCTCGCTGTGTTGCCCAGACTGGAGTGCAGTGATGTGATCTCGGCTCACTGCAAGCTTCACCTCCTGGGTTCACACCATTCTCCCGCCTCACCCTCCTGAGTAGCTGGGACTACAGGCACCTGCCACCACACCCAGCTAATTTTTTTTATTTTTACTAGAGACGGGGTTTTCACCATATTAGCCAGGATGGTCTCAATCTCCTGACCTTGTGATCCGTCCGCCTCGGCCTCCCAAAGTGCTGGGATTACAGGCATGAGCCACCATGCCCGGCCGCTTCCTTTTTTAATACAGGTGTTTTATAGCTATAAAATTCCCTCTAGGAACTACTTTAACTGCATTTTGTTAAGTTTTGGCGTGCTGTTTTTTAAATTTTGATTCACCTGAAAGTATTTTCTCATTTCCCTTGTGATTGCTTCTTTGATGCATTGGTTATTTGAGTGTTTTCTTTAATATCCATATGCTCGTGAATTTCTCAAATTTCTCTTTTTTATTGATTTCTAATTTACTTTTATTGTGGTTGGAATATACTGTATGTGATTTCAGTCTTTTTAAATTTATGGAGGCCAGTTTTATGTTCTAACATGCTGTATCCTGGAGAACGTTCTGTGTGGACTTGATAAATGTGCATTTTGCTGTTGTTGAGGGGAATGTTCTATAAATGTCTGTTAGGTCTAGTTGGTTTATAGTGTTCTTCAAGTCTTATTTTCTTGTTCATCTTCTGTCTCCTTGTTCCATTCATTATTGAAAGAGGAGTATTGAATTCTCCAACTACTATTGTATAATTATCTGTTTCTCTCCTCAATTCTGTCAGTTTTTGCCTCATGCATTTTGGGGCTTTGTTGTTAGTGTATATATGTTTGTAATATATCTTTCTGATGGATTGGCTCTTTTGTCATTTCTTTTATTTCTAATGCATTTCCTTGTCTTTAGTCACAATTTTTGTCTGAAAGTCTAATTTGTCTGATATTAGTCTAGCTACTCTAGCCCTTTCTTTGGTTATTATATACATGGTGTTACCATCCTTTTAGTTTTAATCTACTTGTGCCTTTTAATCTAAAGTGTTTTTTTTTTTTTCGTGTGTTTGTTTTTTGTTTTATTTTTTCTTGAGACAGGGTCTGGCTCTGTCACCCAGGCTGGAGTGCAGTGATATGATCTTGGCTCACTGCAGCCTTGACCTCCTGAACTTAAGCAGTCCTCCCATCTCTGCCTCCTGAGTAGCTGGGACCACAGACATGCACCACCACACCTGGCTAATTATTTTTATTGTCTTGTACAGACGAGGTTTCACTGTGTCGCCCAGTCTGGACTTGAACTCCTGAGCTCATGTGACTTTTCTGCCTTGGTCTCCCAGGGTGTTGGAATTATAAATGTGAGCCACTGTGCCTGGTTTAAAGTGTTTTTTTTTTTTTTAAATAATTTCTGACTCTTTATTAACATTCTCTACTTGGTGAGCCATCATTTTCATACCTTACTTTAGTTCTTTAGACATGGTTTTTATTAGTTCTTTGAACATATTTGTTGTAGCTGATTTAAAGTCTTTGTCTAATAAGTCTAACATGGGTTTTCTCAGAGACAGTTTCTGTTGACTTGCTTTCTCTCTATATGGACTATACTTTTCTGTTTCTTTGCATGTCTTATAATTTTTTGTTGAAAATTGTACGTTTGAAATAATTGTAATGTGGCAACTCTGGAAACTGGATTCCTCTACTCCCAGGATTTTTTGTTGTTGTTGCTCTTTGTTTACTGACTTTCCTGTACTAATTCTGTGAAGTCTGATCCCCCACTCTGTGGGTTGCCACTGAAGTCTGCTCAGATTAGTGGTCAACTAATGATTGGACAGAGGTTTCCTTAAACACCTGGGACTAATAAGTCTTCTAGCTTTTGCTGAGGGTGTGTGTTGGGGCATGAATTCAATACTCCAATGCAGTTTATAGCTCCTCGTGAGCCTTCTTTCTTTTGCAGAGCCTTAAAGACATCCAGAGGTAAGACGCTAGGTCCTTCTCAGTTCTTTCCTGGGCGTGCACACTCTACCATACATGTGTGTGGCCTCTAGATTACTAGGAGCTAGAGCTTTTCAAAGAGTTTTTCGAAGCCCCTGTAGATATCTCATTCCTACTTCGACTTAAGTTTTTTGGTCGACCTCTTTTTATCTGTAGCTATTATCACTGCCTATGACAGCTACAATATTATACAATTGCTGCTGATTGTTTTAAACAGATGCCCTGGTGATAGGGCTTTTTGCACAGAGTGCCGAGTCAGGTCACAAAAAGACAAACCTGGAGAATGGAGCTTTTCCGGGTAGCTGACTGACAGGTCTAACAGTGACAAGTCTTGGGCTTTTTGGTGAGCTCTAAACCTGTTTTGTTTCCTCCAGTGGTTGCTAGGTTGGTAGTTTTCACAGCTACTGTGGTTGTGAGCTGTATGGCTTGAAGGCTATCATGGAGCTGGAGAGAGAAGGATGGGAATAAAGCAAGTTAAAATGCTGCAAAGCTTGCTGTTTTTACTGAGATTCATCCAATATTCTTGAATAAAAACATATTGTTACAAGGCTTTAGCTAATTTCTAGGGTTGTGAAAAAGTTGATTTTGACAATTTTTGCCAGTATCCTCATTGCTTTTTTTAATAAAGGAGCAAATTTTTGGAGGTTGTTACTTTTCCATTGTGTAAGTGCTTCACTTCTGATATTTTTATACGTGTTTTTCCTTTCAAGCTTTACCTCTTTGGAAAGTACTGTATACTCTTCTGTGATTCAGCTCACATATTAATACTACTTTTTCAGTGATACCTTTTCTAATTTCCCTGCATGTACCTCACTTTTTGTTTTTGTGTGCCTTAAACGTAACTCTTTTACTGCACTTGTGGTATTTCATTTGTTTATCCTTATTGCCTGTTAGATTGTAGGGATACTTTAGAATACTTTCTGTCTCTTATTCCTAAAAGCTGAAGAATCCTTGGAGTTTATCTGTAGTTGTTAACATGAATTACAAATGAGGAGGCTGAAGCCTAGAGAGGGTAGGACAGTAAACCCTTGACTGAGTATTTTGCGGCAGGTGTGTCTCTAAAATATGCTTTCTACTAATTGTGTAGTACATAATAATTTTATATTCATTAATGCTATTAATTTATATTAAAGTTATGGTTATATGTACTGCTAGATATTTGTAAATGAAAACAAGTCTATCTTATTAGAATTTCACATGTATGCATATGCAGGTAAGACCATGCGATCACAAATGCAAGGCTAGTTAATTTTAAACATAATAGGAGCTTCTCCCTTTTCTTCTTCTTTCTGAATTTTATAAAAGTAACAACAAAATTGATGTATATGTGTGTATAAGGTAATAAGCTTAATCTTTTAGCTAAATGTACAAACAAATGAGCGCTGTTTTACCAAGTAATTGTTAGCAAGCAGGTCTATTTTTATCCATTTATAAAGATATTTCTTACAAAACATTTTGGAAGTCATTTAAGACATTTCTCTTGGCCAATTTATAAAATACACAGCTTAATTTGTTGACCCATCATGTATTGGCTTACAAAAACCCATATTTTCCCTCCTCCATCAAAAACTCTCTCTCCTCATTTAACTGACTCGGTTAGGGATTACTTATAACTGTTACTGAAGTTCTATCTAGTCTCAAGAAGTGGGAAATTTCCCACACTGAAGTTATTTTTTAAAAAGTTTTTTTTTTGTTGTTTTTTTGTTTTTTTTAAGACAGAGTCCCGCTCTGTCACCCAGGCTAGAGTGGAGTGGCATGATCTCGGCTCACTGCAACCTCCATCTCCCAGGTTCAAGTGATTCTCTTGTCTCAGCCTCCTGAGTAGCCACAGGTGTGCACCACCACGCCTGGCTAATTTTTGTATTTTTAGTAGAGACAGGGTTTCACCATGTTAGGCCAGGCTGGTCTCAAACTCCTGACCTCACGTGATCCACCCACCTCGGCCTCCCAAAGTATTAGGACTACAGGCGTGAGCCACTGTGCCTGGCCTTTAATGGGAATTTTTTTTTAAGATGCAGGAATATAACAATTCCCCTTCTCTCAGCTATAAATGATGATACATCTTAAAAACTAAGCTACAAATAAGGATAATGCCCAAATACATATCTCTTGTTTTTATCTCTTCTGTGAACTTTACTCTTGGAATTCTAATCACCAATTTCACATCTCCTATTGGATGTCCAGTAGGCATCTCTAACTTGGTATGTCCAAAACTGTGCTGTTGATATTCTGCCTACACCTTCTCTGTTGTCTGTCAAGACCTGTTAAAAGTCTGAGATTTTACCCTACTAAGTCTCCTTCCCCAGGGGAAGACTTATTACCCATTAAAGATTCTGATTCTCTAAACTCAGGGTTGTTTTCATGTAATGCAACCCACTGCATATGAAGCTATCACCTGGCCCTTTCCCATAACCCTGTGGGAATTAAGGCTGTGAGAAATATAGCAAAGTGCTGTTAATCTGGCTAAGACTATTTGGCTGTGGTGGCTCATGCTTGTGATCACAGCACTTTGGGAGGCCAAGGCAGGAGGATCGCTTGAGCCTAGGAGTTGGAGACCAGCCTGGGCAACATAGTGAGACCCCCCACACCCCCATCTCTACCAAAAAATTAAAAAACTTAGCTGGCATGGTGGTGTGTGCCTGTAGTTCCAGCTATTTGGGAGGCTGAGGTGGGAGGATCGCTTGAGCCTGGAGGATCAAGGCTGCAGTTAGCTATGATCATGCCACTGCACTCCAGCCTGGGCAACAGAGTGAGACCTTTTCTCAAAAGGAAAAAAAAAAGATATGCAGAAACACATGAGACCCTTTTTAAATAAGTCAGCAGTCTTCTCCATCTCATTTGATGACTTTGTTCTTCTATTTCCTCAGTCCAAAAGCCCTGAAACCTTGCAGTTATTTTAAACTGTTTTTCTCTCATATCCAGTCATTCAGGAAATTGTATCAGGTCTGCCTTCAAAATATATCTAGAATTCTTTCATTTCTCACTAATTCCCACTGCCCTGATCAAAACCACTATTAAATTGCAACAAAATTATTGCAGATTTACTGATTTCCCTGCTTCTGATCTTGTCTATCTTCACTCTGTTCTTCACACAGTGGTCATATTAAAATTTGAGTCCAGTCATGCCACTCCTTTGCTGAGAACCCTCTAGTAGCTTTCCATTTCTCTTGGAGCAAAAGCCAGTGACATTACCCTCATCCGTAATAAGACCTTGCATGATCTGGCTCTCTGTTTACTCTGACCTCTCTTATTTTACTCCCCATTATTTATTCTGCTCTAGGCTTTCTGATCCCTTTGCTATTCCTCAAACTTATCAACCATGCCTCCTGCCTTAGGGCCTTTGCACTTCTGTTCTCTTTACCTGGAATGTACTTGCCTCGAGGTCTGCATGGCCCATTCCCTCACTTTCTTCCTATCTTTACTCAAAGTCACCTCAGGTCTTCCCCATGTACCTTGATTAAACATTTCAGCCTCCTCCATCCTTCTCCCAACACAATTTTCCAAGGGACCATCTAATCTTGATTTAATTTTTTTCTTCTCAGAACTTACCGTTGTCTTCTATGTACTGTATATTTTACTTGTTTATTTTGTTTCAGTCATTCTAGAATGTAAGCTCACAAGGGCAGTTCTCTGATTTGCTTGTAGTTAGTCTTGTTCATAGCACGTAGATCAGTATTTGGCACATTCTGAGCATTTAATATATATTGTTGAATGAATAAATGAATTACTAAATGGTGTAGTTTCTTTGACTTGAAGCAGATGCTCCAGCAATGTAAGAATGAGTCTAGGGGAGTGTGAAAAAGCAAAATGGGGACTTGGAATGAGATGAAAAGTAGTGTTTTGTAGTGGGTGAAAGTAGGGAAATGTTCCTTGGCAGTGGTGACGTGGTGTAGACATCTGTTTCCCTCTGTCCTCAAGAATTACTCCTTTTTGAGTTAAAAATGGCATTTTCTTTTTCTCATGCTCATGCCATTGCAAATGCTATTCTCTGCCCTGTGCTTGAGCTCTTCCTCCCTTACTGTCCTATTATTATCCATCTTTCAGGTTCTACCTTCTTTAATTGATTCTTTAATTGTTTCATATATTTGTGTTCTTTTTAAAACATTAGCCTGTTGATATGGTTTTACTGTGTCCACACCCAAATCCCATCTTGAATTGTAGTCCCTATAATCCCCACATGTCATGGGAGGGACCCGTTGGGAAGTAATTTAATCATGGGGGCAGTTTCCTCTGTGCTGTTCTCATGATAGTGAGTGAGTTCTCACAAGATCTGATGGTTTTATAAGGGGCTTTTCCCCCTTTTGCTTAGCACTTCTGCTTGCTGCTGCCATGTGAAGAAGGACATGTTTGCTTCCCCTTCTGCCATGATTGTAAGTTTCCTGAGGCCTCTCCAGCCATGATGAACTGTGAGTCAATTAAACTTTTCCTTTATCAATTACCCAGCCTTGGGTATGTCTTTATTAGCAGTGTGAGAACAGACTAATACACTTGTCAAGGGCAAAAAAAAAAAAATGATATATTACAGATTTTTTCCCTTTCATAACTTTTTAAAAAAATATAGTTTGCTGCTCTTGATGCCTTTACTACATTTGATATTATTATATTCACATCTAGAGACTGGCACTTTAATTTCATAGTGGCTTAATTCTAAGATTCTTTCATTTGGCTGATTGATAAAGGAGCTTAACTAATTTTTCAATGTTTTTTTCCCCAATTTGGGAAATTGGATGAACACTCCAACTTTAAGAGCAATGAATGAAATTAGATGAGGACTCCAATTTTCAGGGTAATGATGAGAAAGGATGTATTTCCTGAAAATAAAGGTCATTCCTTTTCTCCTGTTACTACTTTATCTTTAGGCCTCATATTGTTTCATTTTTAGACCACTACGGTCAGTCGAAACTATACACTTTGGTGTGAAATTGGTATCTTAATTCTGGCTCTGCTATTGATAGTCATGATCTTGAAGAACTTGCTAAAATCCTCAGAGCTTATTATCATTTCTATTTTTAAAAAGTAGAGGAATAAAGTTAATACCAAAAATATGTGTTAAGAATTAAATGAGGTAATTATGTGAAGGTATAGCATGAAGCCTGGTACATGAAAACCCATAAAATATTTTGATTTACTTCTTTTTTAGTATAAAGAGGTAATTTCTCTTCAGGAAGAAAAGAGATAATAGCCTAATTTGAAGTAATATTAAGAATTAATTGGTAAATTTGAAGTATTTTTTAAAGGATGGAATCAAAACGATTTTAATATTACAGTTTGTCATGTAATAATTAGACTAAACATGATATATGTGGTAAAGAAATTAAATTCTGTTTTCAGAATTTGAATAGTATATTAGAAATGTAGTAAACGTCAAGGGAAAATAATGAATCAGAGATTAATTGCTTTTTATTCATAAATGATCAATGTAGCAATTGTAGCTTATCAATTAGAAGAACTTCCCAGGAGAAGTAGTTCATTGATTTTAAGTTATTCACTCAACAGATATTTGAGTGTCTGACAAAGTGGTAAGCATCGATGATACTGTGATAAACAAGGTGTATGCAGTCTTTCCCCTTATGGAACTTACATCCTAGTGGACAAGAGAGGCACTGAATAAGTATTTCAAGCCTAAATATTGTTGTGTGTAAATTATTAGAAGTTCTTGTTGTAGGGCCTGCAAACTCAGATGCCTGTAAAGGCCAGGCGCATAATATAAAAGAGTAAACTGGGACAGTGCCCTGAGACAATGGAGGGTAGAGGGGGCTGTGATGAACTGCATTAGCACATGCCCTGTGTAAAGGGTTCAGCAACTAATGCCATTTGGTTGATGTCATGTAAGAATGAGGGCCCACTGTTTCTCTATTTCTAAGTTTTTCAAGAAAAATCTAGATTGTCATCTGATACAGTGCAGTCTTTTTTAAGGCACTGAATAATCCAAAGCAAACATGGTTTTCGGCCTGCAGGCCTTTTTTATATAAGGAGTGCTGCCTATTAAGTAAGGTTCTATTTAGAATAAAATTTTAGAGACTCTGTTGTTCTCTCTTGATTACTTCATTTTCTTTTTGTTCCTCCTAAATTCTGTTATTCCTACATCTTCCCATTTGTAATTATGTACCTAGATTTTTCTTCTGGCATAACTCTAACAAGGGTAGTTGTGGACTGTAAAAATCATTGAACTATGAGATTTGTATGGGAAAAGACCAAAAGTCCTTCTGTCTCCATCATATCTGGTTTGTGTTGGCTAGCTCTTTTCCTTCATTTTCACTGTTTGGTTTATTCTTCATCTGTAAAATGGGGATAACAAGATAAATGCCTCACATGTGTTGAGAATAAAATAAGACAATATATTTTTTGTTTCTTCTCCTTCTCTTCCTGTTCTTGGCCTAGTCAAATGTACCGACTCATTCCTTCATTGCCTTGTGGGAGATAGCACTTACTGATGTAGTAAGTTTGGTAAGAATTTGAGTTAATAATTACTCTTTAGGAATATTTCCACTTTAAAAGAAACTCCTGGAGTCATTGCCTTAATCTAAAGTAACAAGGCTCTGATGTGTCACAGGCCAGTGGCCACTGGGTAGGAGGAACTTTCCTTTGGCTCAAACCCCACAGGCAAATAAGTGCTTGTTCCACTTATCTTGAAGATTGTTTTCAAATGACATTGTTTTCATTGGCAATGGTTGAAACCAGAAGTTGTGGGACAGCTTGGTATTTCCTCTGTTTTACTGATTTGCATGATGTTTGATGATTAATACAGTGCAGAAAGACCATGTGTAATTTTATCCCTTCATCTATCTCTCTTCTTCAAGTCCCTAGGAAAACAAACTTGATAGGAGTAAATATCACTAACAGCCCAATCTTTAATAAACATACAGTGCTGGCATGTGTTGTGATGTTGGACCTAGGATATAGGAACTATATCCTAGGGATGTAGGTCCCTAGGATACCATAAACATTTTCTGTGGCAAGAGATTTCTGGTGCCTTTGGGGACGTTTCAAGTCTGGATAATCAGCAGATAATTCTCACTGGTGATAGTGAAGTTGTTGCATGGCAAGAGAGAAATCGCCTGGGGAAAAACATACTTTGTTTCTTGTTCTTTTTCTTCCAATTTTGTTGTGAAAAAAATTAAAATATACAGAAGTTGAAAGAGTGGTACAGTGAATAATATGCCTATCACATACATTCAATTACTAATAATATTTTACCACATTTCCTTTATACATTTTTACAACATGTGGGTAATTTTGAATAGGGACTGTACAAGATAATAATTATTTTCTTAGGTAGGACAGAGGGTATTTTAGTTATATAGAATAATATATGGACTTTTAGGATATACATGTGTTTAAGTACTCATTAAGCATTAGTGGGTAAATTACAAGAAGTTCATGGAGGATGGAAACTTAAAAAAATATTGATAAGTAAAGTGACATGATGTATACAGATTGCTTTCAAATAGTTGAGCACCAACAACAAACATGTTTTACAGTTGTTTCTTTGAAACTGGAATTCAGTAAAGGATTACGTATTGCATAGAATGACCCTCACTCGCTCTAAAAAATGGGTCACATTGACTCTTTTCTAGTTATCTTGTATAGTGTTCCACATCTAGCTTTGTCTGATTTCTTCTTTCTGTAATCATTTTCCTCTTTCTGGCTCCTGTATGTTTTTGGTAACGTGAAGTTAAACCTTAAGGTTTTTTCAGGCTAAAGGTTTTTTGGCAAGGGTACTTCATAGGCGATGCTGTTTACTTTATACTGCATCACATTAAGAAACATATAATGTCAGGTTGTCCCAGTGTTAGTGACTACCAGATCTCTGCCTTGTAAAGTGATGTTTTTCCTTTCATACTTGGGTACTATATGAATATCCTGTTTATTAACCTTTCATCTATGATTTTAGCATACATTGATGATCCTTGGTGAATCAATTTTTAAATATTCTACTCATTTTTTTCTACTCACTTTGATACTTTTTCTCCCAATTTCACTAACAGTGTCTTGTCATTTTTGGGAATGAGTAATTGGGCAAGAAAATGCATGGAAAACTACAGTTACAGAAAACATTTAATGGTATCTACTTTTGTTTGACTTCTTCCAAGATGGATTTTCAGTTCTTTGTAAATAAAGTACTGGTTAAGACCTGAGAGATGTTCACTAAGTGCAAATTATGCTGGACTAAATTAATTTCTTGTAGTGAATCGATCACTTTTACTTGTCATGTCAAAGAAATTAGTGTATGTTAGTTATAATAAAGCATTTAAAAAATTCCCTCTTATGGGAAATCAGAGGCGCTTGGTTAATTCATAGGTAACTGGACACATTGATTATTCATTGTGTATTTACTATTGTATGAAGCCCTTCTCAAGTTGCTTAATGCATAGCAGAAGAGACATATTGATAGTCAGCTTATGGTCTGGACAGGAATTTGTGTTTTCAAGAAATGCAGTACAACCTGAAAGGAAGTCTAATTGTATGGACAAACAAATATTTAAAAATTTATCAAGTACTCATTAATTCATATTACATGTCTCTGAAATATTTGGTACTGATTTTGAGGACCATTTGGCTTCTTGACAATCAGTTTTGAATATTGGATAGATTTAAAGCTTCTTAAATGTTAGTTGAATGCATACTTCTCATCTTCCTAAGCAGAAGATAAAATACATCCATAACTATTATTCCTGAGTAAATAGCTGTGTTCCAAAAACAATTCTCTGACACCAACTGGGTATCCAACAATTCCATTCAATTCTGACACTTAACTGTTCAGAGTTAGCACAGACTCCACAGGTTAAGGGACATAGTCCAACAAGACTACCCCCACTTCAAACACCAGCTCTAAGTCTTGGGGGTCATCTGTACTTCTGATAAACTTAATTGACTACAAATTTGGGGGTTCCCTTTGGGTTTGATAAGTTGCTACAGTGACTCACAGAACTCAGGAAAGTGCTATGCTTACAATTACTCTTCTATTAGAAGGGACACGAATGAACAAGATGAACAGGTACATAGCACAAGGAGGTCTGGAAGGGTGCTGAGTGCAGAAGTTTTTATCCCCATGCTAGGTACACCACTCTGCCAGTACAGCCCTATATTCACCAACCAGGGAACTCTGAACCTTGTATTCAGTGCTTTTATTGAGGTCTCACAAAAGAAGCACGATTGATTAAATCATTGGCCATATGATTGAACTCGATCTCTAGTCTCTCTCCTATCCGCAGAGGTAGGGGGTCGGGGGAAAGGGAAGGGAGGGGCTGAAAGTTCTAACCCTCTCATCTAATCTGTCTAACCTCTAGTTGGTTTTCTGGTGATCAGCCCCATTCTGAAGCTATGTAGGGGCCCCATGATGACTTAACCTCTTCGCATAATAAAGAAATGTCTACTAAGGAATTCTAAGTGGTTCTGAAGCTCTGTACCAGAAACTAGGAACAAAGAACAGACATATATTTTTTTCTTATATTATGGTAATAGAGTCAGAGTGATGCTTAATAAACATAATACAATTTTAAGGCTTTTCCTCCCTAAAATGGATGGGGGAGGCATTCATTTAGATCTTATTTTGAGTGGCTATATTGAATTGCTGTTCCATTAGGCAAACTAAGCCAAAACATAGAGGTGAATTATGGTGTTTAAAAAAAGATATATATATATTTTTAAATTTAAGTTCTGGGATACATGTGTATAACGTGCAGGTTTGTTACATAGGTATACATGTGCCATGGTGGTTTGCTGCACCCATCAACCCTTGGGTTATATACCCATCATAATACCTATAATCCTTCAGGTATATACCCAGTCATGGGATTGCTGGGTCAAATGGTATTTCTAGTTCTAGATCCTTGAGGAATTGCCACACTGTCTTCCACAATGGTTGAACTTATTTACACTCCCACCAAAAGTGTAAAAGCATTCCTGTTTCTCCACATCCTCTCCAGCATCTGTTGTTTCCTGACTTTTTAATGATCGCCATTCTGACTGGCGTGAGATGGTATCTCATTGTGGTTTTGATTTGCATTTCTTAAATGATGTTGGAAAAAAGAGATGATCTTAGCCTTCATTTAACACCTCACATTTCCAGTTCTTTAAAAAAGTATTTTATAAGCTGATTTTAGGTTTGAATAACTTATTTTGTACTTCTGTTTACACTTTTATCCACATATGCCTTGGGCATGGTTAAGCAGTTAAGTATAGTCTCCTTGAATTTTACTGTGTTTATATTAGCTTGTTTATCAAGCCATGTATTCATTTCCAGTCTTCTTTTTCAGAATGTGTAGTTTAACTCTAACCTTCGTAAGATGAAGCAGTGTTTTTTTTTTTTTTTTTTCTTCCTGAGACAGAGTCTTGCTTTGTCGCCCAGGCTGGAGTGCAGTGGTATGATGTCAGCTCACAGCAACCTCTGTCTCCTAGGATTAAGCGATTCTTGTGCTTCCGCCTCCTGAGTTGTTGGGATTACAAGTGCATGCCACCATGCCTGGCTAATTTTTTGTATTTCTATTAGAGACAAGGTTTTACCATGTTGCCCAGGCTGGTCAGGTTTTGAAGCAATAAGCACTTCTATGTATAATGCCTGGTAAGTGAGTAGGCATACAATATTATTTATTGAATGAATGAATCAATGAAAGATGGAAAAAAATGTTCCGCTAAATTTCTTCTTGGAATCTAGCATATCAAGGGGAAGGCGGAAGCAAGGCATTTGGGGTCAGACATAAAAGTAATAGTAAGAATATCCAGAAAATGGATATTGAGCTCAGGCCATCCACTCTCCTTGGCCTCCCAAAGTGTTGGTATTACAGGTGTGATCTTAGGCGATCCACCATCCTTGGCCTCCCAAAGTGCTGGGATTACAGCTGTGAGCCACTGTGCCTGGCCAAGTAGTAATAGCAGCAGCCTAATACTACTAATTGTATTAGTAGTAGTTACAAAAGCTACCATTTATGGAATGAATTGTATTAATGCTTTGCATACAGAACCTCATTTATTCTTTAGAATAGTCCTATGAGGAGACCTTATTATCTCTGCTGAAAGTATAAGGAAACTGGGGCTCATACATAATCTCATTTATTCTTTAGAATAGTCCTATGAGGAGATCTTATTATCTCTGCTGAATGTATAAGGAAACTGGGGCTCAGAAATTAATTTGCATTTGGTCACACAATTAGTGATGGTGGAGTTAGTATTCACTTTTATGTCTGACTCCGAAAGCCTTGCTTCCGCCTTCCCCTTGATATGCTAGATTCCAAGAAGAAATTTAGCGGAACGTTTTTTTCCATCTTTCATTGATTCATTCATTCAATAAATAATATTATATGCCTATTCACTTACCAGGCATTATGCATACAAGTGCTTATTGCTTCAAAACCTCCAACCCCCATAATATTCATTGTTAATATAAAGGACAAAATCCTTTCATTTCTTGTTGGGCACTTTGAAATGATTTTGCAATACTCAGTCTTGCTCAGTATATAATATCTAGGTCTTTTTTGTCATCTAATAGTAGGGTGTGGATTCTAGTGTATTTTCTGGATATTCTTACTATTACTGGCATTATTAATGTTATTGTACAATTATCTTATGTTGGTTATCTTACTACAATAACTGTGAAAATGGAGAAATCTTGAAGCAACTTTAAAAGTTTTTAGGCTAATTTTAGTCTAACTGAAATTTAGAAATTTAGCAGGAAGTATTTGGTAAAATGCCATCAGTATATAATATCCCCATTTAATAATAGTATTAGCTTACTTGTGCTTACACATTCATCTATTGCTATGTGAGATGACTGGATATGGATATAGGGCTGAAGCCATTCTAAGGCAAATATGCAACCATTTTCTTCTTCTGGTAACTTTTAGGGTTTTCTTGTTATCTTGAGCCTTCTGAAATTTCATGATGATGAGCCTTGATGTGGATCTTTTTGTTCTATGTGCTGGGTATTTGCTTGGTGAGCCCTTTTCATATGGAAACTGATGTACTTCAAGTTTGATGTGTGTGTGAATGTGTGTGTTATATCTTTGATACATTTTTTTTCTCCCCTCATTTTATCTTTTCTTTTTCTGGAGAGTCTGTTGTTTAGATACTGGATCTGGTGGACTGTTTTTTTTCTGAGACGGAGTTTTGCTCTTGTTGCCCAGGCTGGAGTGCAATGGCATGATCATGGCTCACTGCAACCTCTGCCTCCTGGGTTCAAGCAATTCTCCTGCCTCAGCCTCCCAAGTAGCTGGGATTACAGGCATGTGCCATCACACCCAGTTAATTTTTGTATTTTTAGTAGAGGTGGGGTTTCACCATGTTGGTCAGGCTGGTCTCAAACTCCTGACCTCAGGTGATCCATCCACCTCGGCCTCCCAGAGTGCTGGGATTACAGGCGTGAGCCACCATACCCGGCCTGGACTATTTTTTTAATATTACAGTCTTTTATCCTCTGAAAAAAATTGTGGAATATTTCCCTAATTTTATCTTCTAGCTCCTCTGTTGAAGCTTTAACTTTTGATTTCTTTATTCTATTTTGTAAAAGTAATTTCTCATTCTCCAAATATCCCTTTTGTAGAACTCTGCTCTTATTTCATGACTGCAATGTCTTTCTTCTACTCTTAAGAATATTTATAGGTTCTTTGGATGATTTCTTTAGCTCCCAGCACCTCTTCAAAGTTCTTTTTTTCAGTTTGCTTGTTTTACTATCTTGTCATCTTAAAGGGTTTCTTTGAACGTCTGATCATCTTTTTATGTCTGTTCTTTTTAAAGAGTGAAGTTCTAAAGTGATGATGCGCTTTGTGTAAATGGGGCAAGTTTCTTGACTTGGGGCTTCACTTTAGTGTGATGATGCAGAAAGCCACTTTTAAATTGTGTGACTCCCACATTTCATTATCTGTATGTTTTTTCCAGTTTCCCAGAAAAAAAAAAAACTGTTTCCAATTTCCATTTGTGACTAACCCTGTATGTCTGGCTGCCAGTGTTATTGTAGCTGAACAGTGGTCTTGAGTTGAGGTGGGGGGCTTCTCTTTTCAGTAGGCATTTACTTAATTCTTTGTTTTTTTAGGACTACACTCACCTTTCTTCTATTCCCATGCCCCAAAATGTTTCCTGATGTCCCATATATACTGCTGGTTTAATTAATACTGCATAGGGGCAAGTGTTGGCCTGGCTGTGGGGAATGGGGTAGCGAATCAAGAGGTCTGACTGACTTTAAGTCAGTTTTCCTATTTGCCAGTGAACTACTTAGCTCTGTTTTAAGGATTATTTTGTTATTGATCAATTTCTACTCCTTTGGGTACCTCTAGTTGATCAATTAATAACTATGCCAGAGGAACTGTGGGAAAGATACGAAGGATAGATACATTGGCTTTATCACTTTTCATTCTTTTGCGTTATCTTTTTAAGTGAATTTGAGGGGAGTTACAAATATGTAAAGCATCAATACATTAAAAATGATTTAATTAAAGCATGGAAATGACAAAGCATGGAAAAATAATTGCTTAATAGAAGGAATAAATAATGGCTTACAAGAAGAAGTTAGTCTGTAGCAGTATATGCCATATGTTCATATATAGTTATTACAGAGACCTGGCATCTCTAGAGCAGTGGTTTCCAAGTGAGTGTAAACTATGTTGTCATTATTTTATTACTACCATACTACAGTGTATAACAATTGAGAGATATCCTGGGTGGGCTGGCACTTGAGATTAGATGGAGGATTGTCCATTATGATTTTTCTTAGTTGAAACAAATTTAGATTGGCTTAACCAAACTACTCTCTCATTTTAATCTGGTTACCTTTTTTGTGTGTATGTGGAGACCAGAGGTAAGATTTCCGTTAGGTGTCCTATGAAATTATTTCATGTGTAAATGTTATATCCTACCCTTGAAAAAAGTTGGAGGAGGCTGAAAATTACTGCTCTTTAAAGAATATGCCTATGAATGAAACTTCTATATTTAGTTATACAATTTATATAGTTTATAGAGTGCAAAAGATACCAATTATTTTTCTTATTTTATAAATACACATTTATTTCCCATTTTATTTCATCAGATCAATATCCCAATTTATTTCATCAGATCAATTTCATCAGATCAATATCTGTCACAATTTTGCTTTTATGGGATTTTGAGAACATTTAGAATGCTTTATAATACTCTCATAATTTCATGTTTGGAATTATAACATTTAGCATTAATGTAACAACTATGCTTTACAGTATTAAATTGGACATATATATGTAGAGTCTGTGGTTACTGCCAATAATCTTACGATTTATGTACAGAAATTTGTGGAAAACTGAGGTACATGATAATATAGTCAAATTCTAGATAGAAGTACCTGAGTGAGTGATGAACGTGAAATTGGGTTGGTCATCAAAGAGTTCTGTGAGGAAAAATAAATACTTAAGAATTTGATAAGCTATAGATTGGTGGCAAGTATTACACTCCTCTCTTGGACTACTATAGTGTCCTAACTAGTTACCTCCCTGTAAGTGCATTCTTCAAACAGAAATAATATTAGCTTATCAGAAAATTATTGAAAAGATAGTACTGGGGAAAACATAAACATTTATTACATTTTATTCTCAAAGCAGATACAATTAACGATCACTGTTTACCATGTTTAGGTAGAATTTCTTTCTTGAAGTTCAACGTATCTTCTGTGTTCAGAAAACTTAACATTTGATAAGATCTGTCTAAATTAGGGTTAGTAGAATTGGAAAACTTTCATTTTGGGAATGGTTTTTATGAAGAAAACCTACTTGATACTTGTTTTTCTCATTTCTGTAATTCATAGGGATAAAATCACATTGTTCTGTGGGTGGGTAAGAATAGGTATATAGGATCCATGGTTCCTCTGGAAACTTACTTCAGTGACTACATAACTTGGTTGTGCATCAGAACCATTTGGGGGAACTCTTTTCCCTCTTCCATCTAATAAACAATTTAAAACATATACAAGAATAAAATAGTATAACAAGTAGGGAGATTTTTAGTGCTCTCTCTCTCATATATATATAGTTTTGTATATATAGTTATATATATATGGTTATATATATAGTTATATATAGTTATATATAGGTATATATATGTATATATGTAGGTATATATAGAGGTATATATATATAGTTATATAGTTATATCTGTATATCTATATAAATATATAAATGGGGCCCCATTATAGGCCTACTGATTCAGACTTGGGGCCAGAATTTGGAAACTGTTCAAGATAAATTCATACACAGACCACCTCAGGCAATTCCGATGCAAAGCTGTGTTTGGGAAAGCATTGTTATAGAGGAATAATCTAGACCTAGATAGATAAATGTCTCAAAACAAATGCTATTTAAATGATTTCTCTCAGCTGTACACATACTGCCTCTTTATCTAGATAAATTCTTTCTTTCCACATTTTCCTTAGTTTTTGTAACCAAATAAAATTATGGTAGTTTAAGTGGCCCTTTCTATTAGGTCTTTTACTTTCTGGCTTGTTAATGTTTACATATGAAATTAGTGCTAAGTGAGTTTCTTTTAAAGTAATGCCCTGCATTGTTAGAGATTTTACGTAAAGTACCTTTCTCAAACATCATCATCATCTGATTTATTCCTAGAACTGCCTTGTGGGGTGGTTGATTTGATTTCCCTAACACTATACATGTGGAAATCCAGATCTACAAAAGGGAAGTTGTGCAGTTTCTTATAACTGGAAATGGAAGTTGTAGAGAATCTGGAAAGAGTATGTACTGATTCTGGAGTTTCCTAGGAGCTTGTATTAGTCTGTTCTCATGCTGCTAATAAAGGCATACCCACAACTGGGTAATTTATAAAGGAAAGAGATTTAATTAACTGACAGTTCCATGTGGCTGGGGAGGCCTCACAATCATGGCAGAAGGTGAATGAGGAGCAGAGTTACAACTTACATGGTGGCAGGCAAGAGAGCTTATGCAGGGCAAATCCCATTTATAAAACCATTAGATCTTGTGAGAGTTATTCACTACCACAAGAACAGTCTGAGGGAATCTGCCCCCATGTTTCGATTATCTCCACCAGGCTCTGCCCTTGACGTGGGGATTATTACAATTCAAAATGAGATTTCAGTGGGGACACAGCCAAATCATATCAGAACTCTTTTCCCCTATTATGTATTCCTAATAGTTTTTTTTCCTTTTACAACTTTGTATTGATCTGAGTGCAGGTGACTTATTATTGCTCAGGATGCTGCTTTTTAAAGGCTATTAAATTAATGCAAGTGACACACCATTTTAAAAAAAGTAATTGAGCTGTAGCATATTCTGTGTCAAGATAAATTTTAAAAACTTCATGTAGAAATCTTTGTTTAGATGTGACAGAATTGTTCTTTAGAATACCTACCTAGTGCTTCAGATAAGATGCTTTCTCAGCTGCAGTTAACAGAATTCCCAGCCAGGCACTGTGGCTCACACCTGTAATCCCAGCACTTTGGGGGGACAAGGCGGGCGGATCATGAAATCAGGAATTCGAGACCAGCAGCCTGGCCAACATAGTGAAGCCTCGTCTCTACTGAAAATACAAAAAATTAGCCAGGTGTGGTGGCAGGCGCCTATAGTCCCAGCGACTTGGGAGGCTGAGGCAGGAAAGTTGCTTGAACCTGGGAGGCGGAGGTTGCGGTGAGCCAAGATTGTGCCACTGTACTCCAGCCTGGGCAACTAGAGTGAAACTCCATCTCAAAAACAAAAACAAAAAAACCCAAAAAAGAGAATTTCCATATAAACCATGGCTTAAGTAATGAAGACATTTACTGTGTGAGTTCTAGAGGGAGGTGGTTCCAGAGTTGGCTGATTCAGTAGGCCAAATGTCTGTGTTTTGGATCATTTTCTTTCTGATTCTTTGTTCCATTATGGCCATAGATGACTGCATTAGGGCTAAACATCATAGGCAACAAAATCAAAAAGCAAAAGAGCAGGGCCTTCTCTCCCAGTCTTTTATCTATGGAAAATCATTCCCTGCAACTCGGGCTGACTTTACATGTTCAATTAGCAAGAACTAGTTACATACCCAATCCTAAATCAGTTACTGATAAGGGGAAATGAGATTCCTGTGATGGGCTTAGAATAATATTGGTTCATCTTCTGGAACTGGAGGAGGGAAGCACCTATCTGATCCCATTGATGTCTCATGTTGAATAATGTCAGTGTTTTGTCATCCAAGAGGGAGATTCTGATATGATATGTAGGCAGTCACTTGTATATACCAAACTTTAGTAACATAATTGTGACATTTTTCACTATACTACATAAAAGGTATTCTAGTGCAAAAGGTGAAATTTTAGCCTTTAAGAGAGAAGCGTCTTCATTCGAGAAGCATATTTTCCTCTAAGTACCACTTCATGATTGACTTAGGAAGCCAGTGTTTTGGCATTTAATCTACTAGTGGCTTATTGCACTTGTTTTTGTCTTGGGTACAATCATTGTTTATTTTCCTCCAATATGCTCTATGATTATATTACATGATTTTGGCATTTGTTTTTGTTTCTTTTAAATTAATTGGTGCTTTGTTTTTCTAGGTGGATTCTCCACAGTTTTCCTCGTGCGTACTCACGGTGGAATCCGATGTGCATTGAAGCGAATGTATGTCAATAACATGCCAGACCTCAATGTTTGTAAAAGGGAAATTACAATTATGGTAAGTGAAGGAGTAGTTCTCTTTCAGAAATTTTGCAAGTTTTTATTTTTTATTTTTCTTGGGATGGAGTGCAGTGGAGTGGCACGCCCAGGCTGGAGCGCAGTGGCGTGATCTCAGCTCACTGCAACCTCCACCTCCCAGGTTCAAGCAATTCTCATGCCTCAGACTCCCAAGTAGCCAGGATTACAGGTGTCCATCACCATATCTGGCTAATTTTTTGTATTTTTAGTAGAGACAGGGTTTCACCATGTTGGGCAGGCTGGTCTTGAACTCCTGACCTCAAGTGATCTGCTTGCCTTGGCCTCCCAAACTGTTGGGATTACAGGTGTGAGCCACCGTGCCTGGCCTGTTTTGTTTTCTATAACATTAACCAGCTTTTAGGCAAGCTGCTTATTTATAATAATCTTTGAAGATCATTAAATTAGAAGATAATCTGGTAATTTGCAGTATAGTTGTCCCTTAGTCTTCTATGGCGATTTGGTTCTAGGACCCACTACGGATACTAAACTCTGCAGATGCTCAAATCTGAGAATGCTTGAGGCCCGTATGTAAAATGTAGTATTTGCATGTAACCTACACACATCATCCTATATACTTTAAAGCTACTCTGCTTTCTTTCTTTTTTTTTTTCTTAAATACTTTTTAATTGTGGAGTATTTTCAGGATAGAAATATTTACTGAGTTATATAGTAAACACCAAGCTTGTTCATCATCCAGCTTAAGAAATTAAACCCTACAAATACTGCTGGAGCCTTCTTTGTGTGCCTTCTCAACTGTATCCCTGTATAGACCTACCCTGAAGATATGAGTTTGGTTCCAGACCACTGCAATAAAGTGAATGTTGCAAGAAAGCAAGTCACACAGTTTTTTTGGCTTCCCAGTGCATACAAAAGTTATGGTTAAAGTTTTTATCTCCCCATTTTAGACCAATGTTTCAGTTGCCTATTCTACTTCTATATCAAACTATTACTCTGTGGAGGACCTTTCTCTGCCCCATTGTTGAACATTATGGACTGTACATTGTGTTCCTTGGTCTGAAGAAATGATAGTTGGCCCTCTAACTCCATACACTGTCTTATCTTTCTTTCTTTTTTTTTTTTTATGGCACTCTGAGCATTTTTGTATTCCATTGCATAAGCAAAGCCCAGTCCAGAGTCAATGTCTATTCCTCTCAAGACCTATTCGTAGCCCCCTGAGGGCTACCAGCATCAGTCTCACTTGCCAGCTATGTTCAGGGTCTTCCTATCAGGGAATCTCATCCATAGCCATTGGTAGTCTCTGTCTGTCTTGCTGACACTTAGAACAGTTCTCACTGGCATTACTTGCCTGTGAGGGTGCAAAAGGAACATGTCTTTATTCATCCTATGTCTGCACTGCTGCAGTACCCGTATGTGTGCTCATAGACACATAGCACACCTGCTTGCTGATTCCAGTGACCTTCCCAATCTGGAAGGGAGTTCTTCTGATGGGCACTGACTTGTTCTACTTTAATGTACCCCTCAAATTTCCATAGGTTGTGTGGCCAGGCCATTGATTACTGCCTGTGAGTCAGTAAAAAAAAACCTCAAACACAGGGGCTTCCACCACTGTTCAGTTCTGCCATTACTGTAAAAACAAAACAAAACAAAACAAAACAAAAAAACTGCATGCAATTCAGCCCACCTTGCTGATACGTTTTTACTTTCTTTGATCAAAGTAGCAGCCATCCAAACAGAATGTTGTCCATTCACTTTGGAACTGTCGTCTGTAAACCATGTCACTCCTTGTTGGTCAATTAAGAGCTGTTCATAGTGTACTGTCCAAGTGTCCAGTAGAATCCAGCAGCACCTCACACAGTTCCAGAGTCACCCTAGGGATAAAGAGACTCCCTGCTTAAGAGTATCTCCTTCTTGCCTTCCCCAGGTAGCATGAGAGCAGACCCATCCTCAATCTGTGTGGGCACCATGTAATCAGCTGCCAGCATGGCTAGAATAAAGCAGGAAGGAGAAGATGGAAGAGCAGACTTGCTGAGTCTTCCAGCCTTCACCTTCTAACTTAAAGTTGCAGTTCCCACCACCTGTTCTTTAGATTATATTAATTGGCTGAAGTGGTTCACAGAACTCAGGGAAACACTTATGGTTAGTGGCATATTTTAAAGATATTGCAAAGGGTACAAATGAAGTGATGCATAGGGTATGAGGTATGGGGGAAGGGGTACAGAGCTTCCTTGCCTTCGTGGGCACACCTCCCTCCAGGAACCCTCACATATTCAGTTATCTGGAAGCTCCCTGAACCCAGTCCTCTTGGGTTTTTTATGGAAGCTTCATGAGGTCAGCATTCCTTCCCCCAGGGTATAGTGCAGGACTCTTTCTGGGGAGAGTTTTAAGACCCACAATCAGAAAGGTGGGCAATGATTAGAGTCCTGCCTTGGGGCAGGTGAAAGGAGGGCAGGAGAGAGATTCTGTTTCCTGAGGCCTAAGACACCCAACATTATAACAAAAGACTGTGACTAGGGCTTTGGGAGTTACGAACCAGGAACTGTGGACAAAAACCAATATAGTATCATAACACCACAACACTACACTGTAGTCTATAAAATGTACAATAGCATTATGCCTAAAAAAATTGTATATACTTTCATTTAAAAATATTGTTAAAAAACAACTGATGATCACCAGAGCCTTCAGCAAAGTGCAGTCTTGTTGCTGGTAGAGGGTCTTGCTTTGATGTTGAAGGCTGCTGACTGATCAGGGTAGTGGTTGCTGAAGGAAGGGGCGGGGTAGCTGCGGAAGTTTCTTAACCCATTTATGCTGGAGGTTGCAAGTTTTTGAATTTTTGCATAGTGAAAAATCAGACCTTGGCGATGACCTTGAGCGGTAGGATATAAATAACTCCCACATGCTTAGCGTTCCAATAATGGAACACTGGGTATAAGTGGGTTTTAAACATCAGTGAAGTTTGCCACATCAGTTGACTTTTCCTTTCGTGAAAGCTTTTTCTGTAGCATGCAATGCTGTTTGATGGCACTTTATCCACAGTAGGACTTCTTTCAGAATTGGAGGCAATCATGTCAAATCTTGTCACTGCTTTATCAACCATGTTTGTGTAATATTCTTAAATCCCTTGTTATTATTTCAACAGTGTTCTCAGCCTCTTCACCAGGAAGTAGATTCCATCTCAAGAGACCACTATCTTTGCTCATTCGTAAGAAGCAGCTCCTCATTTCACAGCAATTCTGTCAGATCTTCAGGCTCCACTTAATTCTAGTTTTTTGGGTTTTTTTTTTCTGTTTCTACCATGTCTGCAGTTACTTCCTTCACTGAAGTCATGAATTCCTCAGCATCATCTGTGAGGATTGGAATCAGCCTTTTCCAAACTCTTGTTAATGTTAATATTTTGACTTCCTCCTATGAGTCACAAATGTTTTTAATGGCATCTAGAATGGTGAATCCTTTCCAGAAGATTTTTAATTTACTTTGCCCAGATCCATCAGAGAAGTCATTATTTATGGCAGCTATAGTCTTAAGAAATATATTTTTTAAATAATAAGACTTGAAAGTTAAAATTACTCCTTGACTCATGGGCTGAAGAATGGATGTTGTGTTAGCAGGCATGGAAACAATCTTTTCTTTTCTTTTCTTTTCTCTTCTCTTCTCTTCTCTTCTTTTTTTCTTTTCTTTTCTTTCGATGTCTTGCTCTGTTGCCCAGGGCTGGAGTGTGGTGGTGTGATCTTGGCTCACTGCAACCTTGGCCTCCTGGCTCACTGCAACCTTGGCCTCTTGGGTTCAAGTGATTCTAATGCCCCAGCCCCCCGAGGAGCTGGGACTATAGGCAGGTGCCACCATACCTGGCTAATTTTTTTGTATTTTTAGTAGAGTCGGGGTTTCACCATGTTGCCCAGGCTGGTCGTGAACTCCTGAGCTTAAGTTATCTGCCCCCCATTGGATTCCCAAAATGCTAGGATTATAGGCAAGAGCCGCCACACCCAGCCATCAGTATTAATTTTTTTGTACATTTCCGTCAGAGCTCATGGGTGACTAGGTACGTTGTCAATGAGCAGTAATATTTTGAAAGGAATCTTTTTTTCTGAGCAGTAGATTTCAACAGTGGGCTTAAAATATTCAGTAAACCATGCTGGAAACAGATGTAATGTCATTCAGGCTTTGTTGTTTTATTTATAGAGCACAAACAGAGTAGGTTTAGCATAGTTCTTAAGGGCTTAGCAGTTTTGGAATGGCAAGGTAAGCATTGGTTTCAGCTTAAAGTCACCAGTAGCATTTGCCCTTAACAAGAGAGTTAACCTGTCCTTTGAAATTTTGAATACAGCATCGACTTCTTCTCTTTAGCTCTAAAAATCCTAGATGGCATCTTCTTCCAATAGAAGGCTGTTTTGTCTATGTTGAAAATCTGTTGTTTAGTGCAGCCACCTTCATCAGTTGTCTTAGTTAAATCTTCTGAATAACTTGCTGCATTTCCTGCTTTACTTTGTACTTAATATGTGCTGGAAATGGCTTCTTTCCTTAAACCTCATGAACCAACCTCTGCTAGCTTCAAATTATTCTACTGCAGCTTTCCTCACTTCTTCAGCCTTCATAGAATTGAAGGCAGTTGGGGCTTTGCTCTGGATTAAAGCTTTGGCTTTAGGGAATGTAGTGGTTGGCTTGATCTGTCTAGACCGTTAAAACTTTCTCCATGTCAGCAATAAGGCTGTTTTGCTTTTTTACCATTTGTGTGTCCATGGGAGTAGCACTTTTAACTTCCTTCAAGAATTTTTCCTTTGCATTCAAAATTTGGCTGACTGGTGTAATAAAAGGCTTAGATGTCGCGCTTCTTTGGCTTTCCATGTGCCTTTCTCATTAAGCTTAACTATTTCTAGCTTTTGATTAAAACGATAATTGTGGGACTCTTCAGTATTGTTGTGTTTTATGACAGAGGGAACCCCAAGGAGAGGGGGAGCCTGAGGAATGGCTAGCCGGTGGAACAGTTAGAACACATATAACATTTATTAAGTTCACTGTGTTATATGGACACAGTTTGTATTGCCATGAAACAATTAGAAAATAACATCAACCATCACTGATCACAGATTATCATAACTGTTGTTATAATAATGGCAAAGTTTGAAATAGTATGAGAATTACCAAAATATGACAGAGACACAAACTGAGCACATGCTATTGGAAAAATGGTGCCTATAAACTTGCTCCATGCAGGATTGCCACAAACCTTTAATTTGTGTAAAATGCAGTATCTGCAGAGCATAATAAAGCGAAGTACCACTTTTTAAAAATGTAGCACAATAAAATGAGGTACACCTTTGCTATTCTCCTTATCCAAAAAAATCCTACCGTCTGAATTCTGTGTTTACTGTTCCTGTGCATTCACTGTTTGTGTTTTTATTCACAAACAACAATTAGTTTTGTTTTTCACTTTTAATATCATGCTCTAATGTTGATTGTTTTTCTGTGACCTCTGTAATTAATGGCAAGGCATCTTTCAACAAGGGAAAACTTATTTTTAAGTATTAAGAAAAGTGAAAAATATTTTAATAGGCCAGTAAAAACTTCAGTGACTCTAACTTAACTAGCCTAAGTAGTTAAAAAAATGTAGAATAAAAATTTCCTCCTTTTCTAGGGTTACATATGCTCAGTGCTCTGGATGGCTTCTTATTCTTGTTCTTCTTCCTTGTCCTCCCATTTCTCCCCTCCTCTTCATCCTCTTTTCTCTTTCTCCATGGTTTTTTGAGTGCTTACACACAAACACAGACACAGGTGCATATATATATTTGAAGATTGTTTTGTTGAGGTGAAATTCACATAATTATAGCATCTTTATTTTTTATGGCTGAATAATATCCCGTTATATGTCTGTAACACAATTTATTTATCATTCATCTGTTGATGCAGTTTAAAAAATTATTTGATGAGCATTTGGGCTGTTTCTGTCTTTTGGGTATTATAATTAATACTGGCATGAATATGTGCATGCATCTGTTTGCTTGAGTACCTGGTTTCAGTTGTTTTGGGTATATACCTAGGAGTGGAATTGCTGGGTTATATGTACTTTTATGTTGACTATTTTCCGTAGCAGCTGAACCATTTTATGTTCTAAGGAAAGTATTTTTCCACATTCTTGCCAACACTTGTTATTAATGTCAGTCGTACTTATCCACCTGCTAAGAGGGGGATTTCTTATTTTGTATCAACGTCTTTACTAACACACATATTACAATCCCTTTTGTTAGCAAATAAGTGCATTTGCACAATCTGACTTTTTAAAATTCTGCTTTTATTTTCTGTATTCCTTAGCTAGATTAGAGATGATTAGGCTTTGGCATTTACTTTTGTACAGTTAAGGCTGTTAGCTAGAAGGGTGAAAAGATTTACCTCAAGATGATGGAGAAGCTTAGACTAAGTTCTCTAACTAACTTGAGTCAAGATATTATAGTCTTGTACTTTTGTACAAGACTTCTTTCTTCCTTTCAATAGAATTTGTATGATTTTGAGAGATATGATGTATAAGGAGCAGCACACTCAAATCTTGCGCTTTTGAACATTTTTTAGGGAGATTAGTTCTTTAGAATGGTGTCTGTCAACTTTTTTGATGATTCATCCCCATTATATATATTTACTTATAAATAATTCCCATGTTCAGTGGCCCTTAGCCCTTATTTCAAATTACATTGCATAGTTAAAACTAGGTTTATTGGTAATGATAGTTGATGTAAATTTATTTTAAATAATATTTTTAATAGTTGTTTTTAAATTTCCCAGTAGAACAGAGTAGATTATTATTCTTAACCTCATTGTACGCTGATGACTATTTTGTAAAAGACACAAAAGTTTCAGATGTTTCATTTTCTTATTTCCTTATATTTGTATTAGCATTATCTTTATGGTTTCTTTTTAGAAATCTTTTTAGCCACTCATTCATTTTTTTAGGTTATTTAGTTAGAAGTGCATGTGTCTATAAATTCATGTAATAGCTACACGTAAATTGCAATATGTTGCAGGCAAAATAAATGAGAATATAATTGTTAATAAATATTGGAGCTTAGTTATTTTATTTTTTAGATAAAAACAAATGTAATAAAAGTTCTAATATTTTATTCTCAAGTTCTTTGTACACTTTTGGGAGCTATTCCTTTTGAGTGAACCATTTTCACAGTTCAATTTAAAAATAATTTTCATATTTGCTGTTAGAAAATTACAGTCACATGCAGGTACACTTTTTATTGAAACCATAGAAGCCTTTGCTTGCTTGAAATATGTTAGATTCTGTACTCATGCCTAATTCTTACCTTTTGAAATTCTTTACATTAATTTAGGCTTCAAACCATTACTAATTCTATACCTCTAAATGTACATTTTCCAGTTTTCATTTTTTTTTTCTTTCCAGAAAGAGCTATCTGGTCACAAAAATATTGTGGGCTATTTGGACTGTGCTGTTAATTCAATTAGTGATAATGTATGGGAAGTCCTTATCTTAATGGAATATTGTCGAGGTAAGTATTTTTTTGCATTTGTACTGTAATAAAAAGTTTCTCCTTAAATGGGTTACTAGGTATCTTTGTTATTTCCAGGGTAGCTGCTAACTAATTCTAGTCACTTATTGTAATCTTACCTTTCATTATCTAATTAGGAATATTGTTAAAACATTATTTAAAACCTAGTCATAGTTGCTGCAGTTATGATATGAGCACGTAAATGCAGAATGAGAAAAGTGATATTGAGTTTAAAATAGGAAATCTAAGCAGGTACAGAGTTACAGTTCTTGCTCTCCATAGAATTCTTCTGTAATCCAACCAAGAAGAGTATAATATGTCAATATTAATGTTGTAAGATTTTTCCAGAACTCTACTACGTTATTGTAAACATTAAATTTAACAAATTTGGAGGATGCATTTTGATCTATAGACTTTATAAACCTGTTTTATGTAGTCTCTTGGTGGTGTTTGTAAACATTAGATATAGAAAATCACATTTTATTTGGACCTAATGTGATGTTTTAAAATAAATATTTACTTGTATAGCATACCTTAATCATCATCATCATCATAAAAAAATTCCTGACATTTATTTATTTATTTATTTTTTGAGACGGAGTCTCACTCTGTCGCCCAGGCTAGAGTGCAGTGGTGCGATCTCGGCTCACTACCAGCTCGGCCTCCCGGGTTCATGCCATTCTCCTGCCTCAGCCTCCCGAGTAGCTGGGACTACAGGTGCCCGCCACGACGCTCGGCTAATTTTTTGTATTTTTAGTAGAGATGGGGTTTCACCATGTTCACCAGGATGGTCTCGATCTCCTGACCTCGTGATCCGCCCGCCTCAGCCTCCCAAAGTGCTGGGATTACAGGCATGAGCTACCGCGTCTGGCCTTAAAAATTTTAATGTGTGGAAAGGTGGAGGCAAATATTCTATTTCCTACAAACTTGCAAGCCATATTTGGCACTTGTGGTTCTAGGGAGCCCTGGTTTACATTTACATTCTCTTCAGACAGTAATGATTGTTAATTACTATCCCAGAAACTCTTACAGTTTCCTGAAGGTTGCGGAAAAAGAGGGGGATGATGGTGATGTTGGAAAAAATATGATCTTGTTTACTGCAGTATTTTAAGGAGGGAAGGATGGGGGAAATGAAGTGAATCAATGTTACAATACCTACCGTGATGTATTTGTAACTTATTTCCATACACAATATTTAACAACCAGATGTTTCTTGATTTTTCTTTATATCTTATCTTCTCTACTATAAAGTACTGTACTGTGATCTCTTTTAGGAGAAGATGCTGATTTTTTTCTACCCCATTTTCCTGAATTCTACCATTTATAGTGCTAATTCTTAGAGTTTACTCGTAGCCCTTGACTACTTGTAACTTTTAAAAGATACTTGAATCAAGCATAATCATAACCTTGGATAAATTTAATTGTCACTTAGAAGACATCTTAAAAGGGGAATCAAATGACCTTCAAGTTTTAGGGGCAAATTTTATTTTAAAGTAGAAGAATGATCATATCTGTTTTTTGAGGAATGCATTGTTTTGTTTTAAAAATTTTTTAGAAATAGTTATCCGGTATTCAAATCATCAAGCTCTGTGGTATATGAAATTTAAAATTTTTATCAAAGTAATTTGTATATATGGTTTAAAAAGTCAAATAGTTGGCCGGGTGCGGTGGCTCACGCCTGGAATCTCAGCACTTTGGAAGGCAGAGGCGGGTTGATCACAAGGTCGGGAGATCGAGACCATCCTGGCTAACACGGTGAAACCCTGTCTCTACTAAAAATACAAAAAAAAAGTTAGCCGAGTGTTGTGGCAGGTGTCTGTAGTCCCAGCTCCTCGGAAGGCTGAGGCAGGAGAATGGCATGAACCCGGGAGGTGGAGCTTGCAATGAGCCGAGATCGCACCACTGCACTCCAGCCTGGGCACATAGCGAGACTCCGTGTCAAAAAAAAAAAAAAAAAAAGTCAAATATCTTAAGCTGTGGCTGAATCAGTACCCTCCTGCCTCATCCCTCTTCTCAGAGGTAGTCCCTTTAAAATATTTGAGATGTTTCTTATATTTACTTCCATATTTCCACACTGCATTATATAAAAGAGAATCAGTAATTTTAGTGATTTCTTAAGGGTACAAAAGAGAAAGGACTTAGAGAATCAAGGGAAGTATATAATTCTGTGCATGAAGAGGCTCTTGAAAGAAAGTTTTCTAGTGCTACTTTTGATGTTTTAGATATTGTCTCTAAGAAAAGATAGGAATTTTACTTCTAGTATAGATATTCTCAGGTTTTGGACCAAATCAGTGTTTATTTTCCCATTTAATGGTGTCTGTAGTTGTATTTTCTTATCCTTTTTTTTTCCTGGAATTAGTAATTACCTCGTTTTTCATTTGCCTAATTTTCTTCATGTATATTAATATTTTAGTCCCGCATTTTCCAATAGAAGTAAAAATAATTGTCTGGGCGCCGTGGCTCACACCTATAATCCCAGCACTTTGGGAGGCCGAGGCGGGCGGATCAAGAGGTCAGGAGTTCGAGACCAGCCTGACCAACATAGTGAAACCCCTTCTCTACTAAAAATACAAAAAATTAGCTGGGTGTAGTGGCAGACGCCTGTAGTCCCAGCTACTTGGGAGGCTGAGGCAGGAGAATGGCGTGAACCGGGGAGGTGGAGGTTTCAGTGAGCCAAGATCGCTCCACTGCACTCCAGCCTGGGCAACAGAGCGAGACTCTGTCTCAAAAAAAAAAAAAAAAAAAGTAAAAATAATTATGCAGTATGTTTAGACATTTTAATATTTGTTTTGATTTCATTTTTTCTTCCCTTAAAAACACCCCTTGGGGAGACTTCGATCATCCTGCTTAATTTTGAACAGCAGTTAGCTGTCCTTCTGGAAATTACCTTTGCCTCCCTTCTGTCTTGGATTCCCTGCTACTTATGCCACACCTTTGTTTTCACTCCCTAATTTGGAAGACTTTGTTTTTCAGTAGCTTTCTGACTGGATTTTTTGGAGAAGGATTTTTGAAACCTTGCATATATAAACATATTTTTATTCAGTGCCCACATTGATTGTTACTTTGGCTGGCTAAAACGTTATAGGTTGGAAATAATTTTGATCCAGAATTTTGAGGACATCATTCCACTTTTTTCTTAGTGTTGTTGACAAATTGATGTTATTGTGATTGCTTAATTTTTCTATGTGACATCTTTTCTCCATAGACACTTTTAGTTTGAATCTTTCCTTTATCTACAACGTATTGAAATTTCAAGATATACGTGCCTTACTGTGTGTCATTTTTGGTATGCTTTTTGTGGCGTTTTTGTCTTCCATTTTCTGTTCTCTTACTGGACTTCTCATTTTCTTTCAAATGTTCTGAGCTTTCTAGATTGATAATCCTCTGATTTTCTTTTCTTATTTTCCTTTTCTTTATTCTTTTATTGTTGGAAGCATTCCTCTATCTTTTAGCTCTTCTATAGAATTTTGTATTTCTATTATATTATTTTTAATTTCCAAGGACTCTTTCTTTTCTTTTCTTTTTGAGACATAGTCTTGCTCTGTCACCTAAGCTAGAGGGTGCATAGTGCCATCTCAGATTACTGCAACCTCTGCCTTGTGGGTTCAAGTAATTCTCATTCATGCCTTAGCCTCTTGAGTAGCTGGGATTACAGGTGTGCACCACCACACCTGACTAATTTTTGTAATTTTAGTAGAGATGGGGTTTTGCCATGTTGGCCAGGCTGGTCTTGAGCTCCTGACTTCAAGTGATCCACCTGCCTCGGCCTCCTTGAATGCTGGTATTATAGGTGTGAGCTACCACTCCCAGCTTGACTCTTTCGTGTTCTCTCAGTGTTCTTTGCTAAAGTACACCTTGTTACCATGCAGAGATATTGGGGGGAAAAATACACCTAGTTCTTGTTTTAGCTGCAAATCTTTTGTTGTCTGTGGATATTAATTTCAGTGTATCCATTTTTCTTTCTTTCCACCCCTAACCCTTCTTTCTTTGTTTTTGAGACAAGGTCTCACTCTGTCATCCACACTGGAGTCCAAAGTCAAACTTCAGGACTCAAGTGATCCTTCTGCCTCAGCCTCTTGAGTAGCTGGGATTAGAGATGCACATGGCCATGCCTAGCCAATTTCTTAATTTTTAATTTTTTGTAGAAACAGGGTCTCACTTTGTAGTCCAGGGTGGTCTGGAACTCCTGGCCTCAAGCAGTCCTCCCACCTCAGCCTCCCAAAGTGTTGCGATTAAGGGCAGAACCAGTGTGGCCAGCTAATGTTAGTTTTAAATTTTTTTCTTTTCCTTGCTGTATTAGTCCATTTTCACGCTGCTGATAAAGACATACTCGAGACAGGGCAATTTACAAAAGAAAGAGGTTTAATTGGACTTACAGTTCCATGTGGCTGGGGAAGCCTCACAATCATGGTGGAAGGCAAGGAGGAGCAAGTCACATCTTATGTGGATGGCAGCAGACAGAGAGGGTTTGTGCAGGGGAATGTCCCTTTTACATCCCTTTTTAAAACCATCAGATGTCATGAGACTTATTCACCATCACGAGAACAGCACAGGAAAGACTTGCCCCCATGTTTCAGCTACCTCCCGATGGGTCCGTCTCACAACATGTGGGATTTCGCGATGAGCTTTGGGTGGGGACATGGACAAACCATGCTTTCTCTTTTTTTGTTCGACGTTTTCTTCGGATGTTTTACCTGTTAAGGTTACTACATGTATTACAGATCAGTTGCACCCTCTAAGTGGGCAATTATTTCTTAATAGAAGAAATCCAGAAGGCCTGAATGGAGTATGCTCAATTTTCTCAATGGAGTATGCATGATCTCTTTTCTCAGATGAATCAATTAGATAAGTTCCTTTTTCTTCCATGGTTGGGGAGAGATTTGGAAGGGCAGAGAATAGAGGACTAAATACTCTCCACTTACTTCCTCTGTAACAGCTAACTGCATTACATAAAATTGTTTAACAATTAAGGTATTTTAGTAAGGGAACCTATATAATGTATACAGTTCAGGGACATTGGTTTTTATTATGTAGGGATAAAACTGTACAGAGAGTAAAACAATATGTTATATAGCTCATATCCCCTTACGTGGTTTTAGGTATTCAATGTTTACCATCATCTTCTGTCAAGTGTAATCATCTTTTGTCTTGGTAAATTCGTGGTTTGGTACTGCTTTATTTGCTAATATTTTGATACATAGATTTAAAGAGAAATTATGTACTTTAGGTCTCAGACTTCCAGAAATCAGTATTGGTATTTTGAGCACATTTATATTATTGTATGAATAATTTGTGAGTAAATTATGAAAATTTATGAATTTTTAATGTATGTTTTTAGGAAGTATTCTACATATGTTTCCATGGATTATGTATCTGTTAGTATTTGCTTAATTAAAAAAAATTCCAAAACTCAATAGCATAAAATAACTTTCGTTTATTATCACCTACGTATCCATGGGCCAGCTGCTTTCAACTTAGCTTGGTTGGGTGGCACTGCAGATTTTGGCAGGGCTTTCTCACATGGCAGTGGTTAGCTGGGATTAGTTGGAGTAGCTCTGCTTCACGTGTCCGTCATCCTCTTTCTGGCACTAGCAAGCTGTCCTGAGGATGGTTTTCTCATGTGGATGATAGAAACATAAGAAGGCATGTAGAAGCATATGAGGCCTCTTAAGGCCTAGTCTTGGGACTAGGACACTGACGCTTTTACCTGTTTCTGTTGGCCAAAGAAAATCACATGACTGAGCCCAAATCAAAGAGCAGGAAATTTATCTGCCTCATTTATTGGGACAGACTGCAGAGTTACATGACAAAGTGCATGTAAAAAGTGAAGTTTGAAAATTTAGGGCCAATAATGCAATCTACTACAGATAAAATTGAAAAATCTTGTTGTATTAGTCAGGGACAGAGGGACAGAACTAATAGGATAGATATACATATAAAGGGGAGCTTTATATGTATATAAAGTATTACCTCATGAAATCACAAGGTCTCACAATAGGCCATCTGTAAGCTGAGGAGCAAGGAAGCCAGTCCGACTGCAAAAACTGAAGCAGTTGGAGAGATGTTCAAGAGCAGGAAGCATCCAGCATGGGAGAAAGATGTAAGCTGGGAGGCTAAGCCAGTCTAGTCTTTTCCTGTTCTTCTGCCTGCTTTTTATTCTGGCTGTGCTGGCAGCTGATTAGATTGTGCCCACCCAGATTAAGGGTGGGTCTGCCTTTCCCGGCCCGCTGACTCAAATGTTAATCTCCTTTGGGAACACCCTCAAAGACACACCCAGAATCAGTACGTTGCATCCTTCAATCCAATCAAGTTGACACTCAGTATTAACCATCACAGTTGTAAAAATAAAAAAGTCATATTATCAAAAATTTAAATGGAGTAATAGGTTGTATTTTTGTTTTTTTTTAACTAAGTGGTAATATGTGTACTCAGATAGGTTGTTGAACACCTTTTTAAGAGGTTAGAAAAATGTTGCTTTTTAATGTTAGTGATGAAATTTGGCAGAGTGTAAAAAGCTTTTGTTTTGGGTTAATGATACCTCTTTGGAAAATATGGAAAGAGTTGAGAGTTGTAGGCATCTCATTTTATTTTATTTTATTTTTATTTATTTACTTTTTTGCAGTTGCAAGATTTAATAGAGTGAAAACAGAGCTCCCGTACAAAGGGAGGGACCCAAAGAGGGTAGCCATTGCCGGCTCAAATGCCTGGGTTTATATCCTGATCATTGTCCCTCCCGCTGTGCTCTCAGGCGATAGATGATTGGCTGTTTCTTTACCTCCTGTTTTTGCCTAATTAGCATTTTAGTGAGCTCTCTTTACTACCTGATTGGTCAGGTGTGAGCTAAGTTGCAACCCACGTTTAAAGGTGGGGTATCTCATTTTAAAAGACCTTCAGTATATAATGTTTGATTTCCATATCTGACTTTTTACCTTTTTTTTAAATTAGAATACCTTCTTTTAAGCTTTATTTTTCAGAAAACTCTGAGTTTTGAGTAATGAAATTTTATTTATTTCATTTGAAATTCAGCCCAAATATAGTTTTTAGTTTTCTCTAGGGACTTGTTTTTTGTGATTGAGGATTTCTACTTCAAAGGTCTCTGGACAGAAAAAAGGGAATTAAAGTTTGTTTAAAATTTATTCTGCTTATTTTAACATTAAAAGTTTGGAAGAGGTGGATTGAGTTCAAGGTTATGATTTCTTTAGCTATGATATGATATTTCAAGGATGTGAATGTACACCAAGAAAGCATTTTTTTATTCTGTTGAATTATTCTTAAACTAGAGAAGCCTGGGTTTAATTAAAAGACAGGGAGTCTGCCAAATGAGGGAGTGGTGGAAGTTGCTGCATGGTCAGGTGCCCCAGTCTTGTGAGATAATCTGAACAAGTTACACCTGAGTTTTCTGAAAGTTGGGGATTCATAGGTAAAATTAATGTTCTTTTTGCTTTAAAATTCTGAGAAAAATATTCTCAGAAAAGACAAGATTGCTTAGACAGTAATAATAAAAGGAACAAGTTTATATGTACCTTCTCATAGATTGTAAAATAGCATATGTTCATTTATCTAACCTTGTTAAAGGAAAGTTGCAAGTTAATGAATGCTTTATGTTTTTTTGAATTCCCAAACTCAATTTTTATTAGACTGATTTCTGTGCGAATCACATATTTACTTGCATTCTTTTTTTTTTTTTTTTTTTTTTGACACGGAGTCTCGCTCTGTCGCCCAGGCTGGAGTGCAGTGGCGCGATCTCGGCTCACTGCAAGCTCCGCCTCCCGGGTTGCATTCTTAAAATATGATGATTAACGTTTTGTTAATAAAGAATCATTATTAGACTATCAATTTCTATACTGTAATATATAACCTTCTCAGGGCTTAATGGTATATGTGTGGCAATTTGATTTTAGTCAATTATTTTGGTCCATTATCTGTTATCTGGATAGAATTTACCTCTTAGCCCATTTTGACTCTTTTGATTCCCCTAACCCTAGATGAGATTTTTTTGAAAGTCAGATGAGGAAGTTTCTTTGGCTCTTGAGATAGAATTTAAAGTATGGCTGATCCCTGTCTGCCTTGCCAGTCTCATCTCACCTTATCGTCTCCTCTGCTTCCTAGAGCATATCAGCTTTCTTTAAGTTGTAAAGAAAGTCATACTGGCTTTCTTTGAGTTATTCAAAGTCATCAATTCTTTTCTAAATTGATGGCATTTGTACATAGTACTCACTATCGCTAGTATATTGTTCTCCCAAGTCTCTGCCTGGTTGATTCCTAATTATCCTTCAATCTCAAATATCACTTCCTTAGACCTGATCTGGTACCCTGTCTTCCTCATCTTCCTTCACAGTTTAAATTTAGGTTTCTCATATAAGTTCTTTCATATTATTATGATATATAATTATTACAATATATCTATTTGTGTGATTGCTTCTACCTTTAGACTGTAAATTCTGTGATAACAGAAACCTTATTTTTGTTCACCACTGTTTAGCCCATAAATAGTATGGTGTTAAATAGCTATTTCTTAAAACCAGTATTATAAGATATACTTTGATCTCAGACGTGTTAAAGAAAAGTGGGCAATAGCATTAGTAAGACATTTATCTATTTTAAGATGATCTCTTGAGATGTAAAATGTGAAAAAATGTGTGTCATTGAATTAATACAGTATGATGTAATAAGCATCCTTACATGAGAATTATGAAAAAGCCAATTTCCCATTACTTGAAGCCATAAAGACATTTCTTAATTTGCTTGTGATAGACTTTATTTATTAAAAATATGTCCTCTCAAAATTACTTTTTTGGTTAGCTGGACAGGTAGTGAATCAAATGAATAAGAAGCTACAGACAGGTTTTACAGAACCAGAAGTGTTACAGATATTCTGTGATACCTGTGAAGCTGTTGCAAGGTTGCATCAGTGTAAGACTCCAATAATTCACCGGGATCTGAAGGTAAGAACTTTAGAATTCCTATGGATTAAGTAATAAGTTGGAGTTAAAATGTTCTTGGAGTATTTTCATCTAAATCAGTATAAAAACTGGCTTTGAGGTTGGTCTCTCTCTCCCCTTCTACATTTCCTGAGGTCATGTAAAGAATGACTGTAGATTTGAAATTGTGCTTTACTGGACTTTGAGGATTTCTAGCATGGCTGTGGAGGCAGATTTTGTACCTTCTACCCTGCATCCCTGTTTTCTATAGTAGGCTTCTTTAAAAGGTTTCATTTGAACATAAATGTGATTTTCATTGACATATGTTAAACGTCTCTCCACACTATTGTCTCTCAGTTCAGCCAGCATTTCTCCTATTTCCTGTAATCCATATTAAGCATCAAAGTGTTCTCAAGAGATACTGGAGGAGACCATAAGTGGGTCTCTTTTTCTATTTCTTTATAATTTAGTACAGTTTTCTATTATTTTCTATAATTTGGTGGTAGTTATCTTGAAGGTCACTTCATCTTCTGTGGATTCTTGACCTCTTATATTGGTACCCACTTGTTACATTGAAAAAAGTCCCCAAAGAATATTGAATATTCTGGCATTATATTGCTAGAATATAATTTATAACTGCAGGTGTCCTCTTTCATGCCCACAAGAACACTGAGATTACAAAAATCACTCTTCCTGAATTGCTTTATGCCTAGATATTCCTCTGACTACCCTTTCCACTCCTTCAGGTCTGCTCAGGTTCACCTTCTCAGTGAATCCCATCACTATAGCCTAACCTGCTGCACCTTTTATTAGTCCATATTACTTCCTCTGATACTGTATAATTTGCTTATGTACTATGCCTATTATTTATTTCCTGCCCTCTCCCTCTAGAATGTAAGCTCCATGAGGGCCAGGACTTTTCTTTTTTTTTTCTTCCATTTTTAGTGTGTGTTTAAGCAATTAAAATAGTGCCTGATACATAGCAGAGTCTTAATAAATATTGAATGATTAAATCCCAGTTCTGACTGATTATACAGAATTTTATGAAAGTTTATTATAAAATGCTTGTAAGATAAAAGAGAAAATGTCACTAAAAATATAGGCTGTTAATCATGAAAGCATCATCTAGAAAACCTATGATGGTAGGAGATAAGGCAGCATTGAAATGCTTAACTGCAGGCATCTTGCCTTAATTTGGATAACCAGTGTAGTTCATGTTAGTTCTTTTGAATATGCAGCTTTTCCATTTCCCCTAATAATTTGATACCACTTTTTGTGCTATTATAGTTCATTAATTTTTTTGCATGCAAAGTTGATATCTTCAGCTGACTCTTCTTTAAATTCAGAAGACATTTAACTACATAATTTTGTATTGTCCATATTTTATATGCTTAGTGCTTTTTATGTGTAAACTTATGCAAAAATATATGTTCTAAGTAGATTTCTTTCTGAATCTTTATTTTGTACAAATTTTTAAAAAAGTATACTAAAGTGAAATATAGAAGAAAAGTTATAATGAAACAGTATTTTGATAAAATGGAAATAAATGAATTACTTATCTAAGACTATCATAAAAATAAAAGACATTATGGAAAAAACATGTAATAGTAATTTATTAGGTGCTTACCATATTCCAGACTGTTCTAAGCACTTTACATATTTTAACTCATTTAATGTTCACAACAGTTCCATATGGCAGATTCATATTCTAATTGTCCCCATTTTACATAAGGAAACTAATGCACATGAATGGTTAAGCAGATTGTCCAAGGGTCCATATGCTAGTTAGTAGGAGATTGGGCTCTGAACCCATATTTTACTGTTCAAGAAACTGACTATAATAATTTATTTTAATTACTACAACCCTGATCTCCAAATTAAGTCAAATTTGTATTTTTTCAGTGTAGTATTTTAAATAAAAATGGTACTAGAAATCAAAGATGGAATTCCAGTAGTTTCTGTTATTATCTATAAAGAAGCTTAAGTGTCAGAAAAGGAGAAAATTGGAAGTATAGTAAAAGAGAGAAGCTGGACTCTGCCAGGTACTAGTTCTTCTCTTTTATAAAAACAGTTTTAGATAGGATTTAGAGTTTCTTTGCCCCTGTACAAATCAACCTGGGGTGGAAGAAGCATTTCTCTGTTCTTAGTAAGAGAAGCAGTAGACATAGTATATTTTTGCTCCCATTCATTTGACCTTCCTCATAATTTGGGTATCTTATGTCTATATATGTGTGTGTGCACTGTGCACATATATGTATATGTATGGCACATGTATACTTATTTTTGTATATGGCATATACCCTTCGGTGTTTATTGTGTAAAAATAAGCTTTGTATGTACAAATAACCATTTTTTACAGTGATTGTAAAAAGTTAATTTTCACTTTGAAAATACTACTCATTATTGATTTTCTTTTCTTAAGGTAGAAAATATTTTGTTGAATGATGGTGGGAACTATGTACTTTGTGACTTTGGCAGTGCCACTAATAAATTTCTTAATCCTCAAAAAGATGGAGTTAATGTAGTAGAAGAAGAAATTAAAAAGTAAGTATTTGTCTTTATTGCACTTTTGTCATGGTAATTTTAAGTTAACTTGAGTCTCTGGCCAGCACTGCTAATACAAATTTTAGGTATTTCATTTATAGATTTCTTTGAAATATTTCTGTGCCATAGATGTTGATTAATTCATGTCTGATCTAGCTCAGTAGGAAATATATTTTGCCATAGATGCAGATTTTTTTAGTCTACATTGTAAACAGATTTGTAAAATTTGTTAAATAAGCTGTAGTAATTAGTGAAATTGTTAAAGGGAGTTTGAAATGATTATTGAATTCAGTTAAACATCTTTGTTTTTACTGATACTGAGGATTTGTCCTTGTTAAGAAAAAGTTAAATTATTTGAAAATATTTAAGCTTTTACTTCTTATTTAATATTAAAAGGATTGACTTTTTATGCATTGAAAACTGTGTAGAAAATGAAAGTGTTAAGACTGCATCATCACTGTTACTTTGTAATGATATACTGGAAAGCTCTGGAATGGAAATATGTCATATCTACTTTATGTTCTCTTAATCCAGTGCTTTCTGTGGTTGCTAAAGTACCTGTGAGAATCTTTCGCTGACTTTTCTGCTTTCTACTTTTAGAAAATGGAACTATTTGTAAATTTTAGGTTATCTTAATAAAGTGATACAGAATGCAGGAAGATCTCTCAGAATAGGACTTTCTAAATAGTTAACCTTTTCTGAGTTGCCTTTCATCACTTCCTCACAAATTCTCTATTGCCTAATACTATGTCAGAGCCATCATTTGAACTGCAATATTTTGAAATAGTTCAAACAGAGCTGATTTTACTCTGGCCCATTTGTATAATACTGTAGATTTCTACGCTACATACCACTACTCAGGAAACTTAGCCTATGATGATTATGTTAGATTTAATAAAAACAAACATGTTAGTAAATATATAAAGTCCTGAAGAATACAAGAATAATAAAGTATTGAATTGGCTTATTGGAGAATACATGTATATAATTTTAAAAATTTATTGGATTGTGATGTTTAGTGGCTGCTGTATAGGATTCTGTCCAAGCATCCCTGACCTGCTAGACATTTTATTTCTTGCTGTTGCCTTTTGAAGTATAAGGTTCAATTGAATGTTTTATTAGCGATGAACAAAAGTTCATGAGGGGTTTTGTCCTTTGTGGCTCAATTAATGGACTTACCATTCATTCAGTTGACAAGTATTTATTAAGGGCCAACACTTTTTTGATGCTGGGGTGGGGGTATAGTGAATAAAAATCCTGTTTTGGTGAACTTTATATTTCTGGCTTCTTAGGTCATTCCTCCACAGTAGTAGTATTCAGACTCTCTCACCAGTCAGAGTGGTTGGAAAAAGTAAGATAGTAGAATGTTGACTTTTAAGATACTTCTTGCAAAATAAAATGATGCAATCCAAATCTAAAATTATGCTGTGATATAGGATGTCCATTCATCTTCTGAGCATTTGTGACATGAGATTTGAGCACTACTTCATTAAAATGTTCTGTTCATAATAAATATGGGGGTTTTCTATTGGTAAATATTTATTCATAATACCTTTTGATTCCAAATAACTTATTATGACAGTCAGTATTAGAAATATACTTAATGAGTGCAGTTAGATTGTAGCAACCAGATTACTTTTAAAATAATTATAAAAACAAACTCAAAAGAGATTTACTACTGTGTCAAGGAAGTAAGTTAGAGTCCATAAAAACAATTTCCTTAGTAAATATATAAATTAAGTTTTGAGAGGGTGGAAGTTTTACTTTTAAGTTAATAGACTAAAATATTTTGATAAGGAGACTATAATAGCCAAATTGTGTTATTTCACACAAGAAATTCAAGGAAAACTGTTTACAATATATTGTCATTATTTCAGATTTTTATAATAAAGACAATTAAGCTTTTAGATTATTAGAAATACTGTTGTATTTATTGAATAAAAATGTATATAGATGCTTTGTATTGTTTAATCCTTGACGGGTTTTTAATGAGTTTTTAAAAATAGTATTATTCTATATAATGTTATTGAACGTAAAAGACTTTTTTGTAGTGTTTTGTGTAGAAACAATGTATTATCTGTCTTTTTATATATACATATATATATATATATCTCCACTCCATTTCACTCATTTACTGCCAGGTATACAACTCTGTCATACAGAGCCCCTGAAATGATCAACCTTTATGGAGGGAAACCCATCACCACCAAGGCTGATATCTGGGTAAGGCCAAGAAAGGCTGGAACTTGCTCTAACCAAATTAAAAAATCTGAGTTCAGTTTATTATTTTTTACTCTGCTCCCCAAAAGGCATTTCCTAATAAGTAGAAGAGAGTGATGTACAGTAGAGCTTCTTACTTGGGAGAAGAAAAGTACTAGAACATTTTATCTTCTCAATCCTGAGATGGAAAGCTTATGTATCAAAAAGCAAATAAAAAACTTCCATATAATGTAACTTTTTAACTACAGTATTTTTTGAGGATTTAGATTATATATGAGTGTTAACATTTTTTTTGAGTGGAATTTTGGTTGATCAAAATATGGAAAAGCTGGACATAACTCAAGTAATTACACAATAATTTTCTGGAGTATTTTAGGGTTTTTTTAATGGAAATTGATATGAGTAAATGTTTTTCTAATTACAGTATAAACATACCATTGACTAGCTTCTGTATATTGAGGGTCTTTATCATTTAGCCTGTATATATCTGGATATAATTACTGAGATAGACCATATTTCTTTATAGTTGAACTTTGTTAGAATATAGACATCTCTTTAGAACTTATTTTATAAATATGTTTGTGATTGTACTTAATAAACTAGGAAGAGAGTATTTTAAGTGTTAATTCATTTAAATTCAGCAGTTACTTAGCCATATCTATCACAAGTGACCATATTAGGAATGGAGGAATAAAATTCTTTGGAAATAGTTCTAGGGTTTGTAGAAAAGGTCAGATTTATTTTGTTTTGAAAACGTAATGTACAGAAAATTGTCAGGCATAATGTGTGAAACCAAATGAATATCTCCTTGGTTTTCCTTTCCTGGCCTCCTCCCTTTTAGGGTTGGGGTACCAAAGTCTTGAGAGACAGATATTCTTTTATAAGGTAATGAAAAAAAAATCTTTAATATCTTTTCATCTATATAACATATATACATTCACCAAACAGTAATTCTTGTGGTAGATGAATTTTTTTAAAATCACATGTATAATTTAATTAAAAATAAGTTTATTAATTTGGTACTACTTATAGATCTCCAGCTTACATAACTCAAATTTAGTTTGCTTTCTGCAGCATTAACATTTGACTCAATGAATGGCTTATAGTAAAGATGAAGGTTATTATAATGTAGAAAGCAAATTAAACTGGATTTTAATTTATAAAATCAAGGTGTTAGAAGAGGTGATTATGGAGGTCTTTTCTGGCCTAATTTTGTGACTGCTGTTGAATTCCATGTTACTTGAAAAGAGTATTTCAATAGCAGATAAACAATAGGCATCATACTTTTCATTCTGAAGCCATTGAAGGTTTACTGCAGAAAAATTATTCTCTAAGCACATGACTGTTATCCAATATCTTAACAAAAAGGAGGAGATCCTTTTCTGGGTTATTTTTTCCTCAGACTTAGTATGCCAGTGAGGTAGCATACTAAATTGTCAATGATACTTTTAAAATTTGTACTGTTTATATATTAGTTACAGAGTAGAGATTCTGTGATGGAAAAACTGTAAGCTGTGGGCTTACAAATAGATACTTGAAAAAAAAAAGAAACATAATTAGAGAACAGTGTATTTATATGCTTGAAAGAGGGAGAATTTTAATTTCCGTGATGCCATTTTTATGCTGTCTTACTTAGCTCAGGTGAAACACAAGTTTGCTACAATACTTTAGGTGTGAATTCAGTAATATCCAGAAAAAAATACTAAATTCAAATTGGCCAAGAACTGTATCTTTCATCCTGCTTCAATGTAGTACTGATTCAGAGAGTTATGATATTGAGGTATGATATTGAAGTATTTAGCACTTCATATTTTAGAAAATAATTATTTTAAAAAATAATTTTTTGCTTGGAAGTTTCTGTTTTAGGTTATTATTTTTATCCTGAGATTTAGGATGCTGATTTTATAAAGTATTAGAAAATTCATTAATAGGTAACATAACGAAATGCTTTATGTTACCTATTAATGAAGAAAATTGAAGATGGTTATCCTCAGCCTTCAAAATTCAGTCACTGGTTCCCTCCTGTTTCTTGTACAATTCTCATTGAGATTGATAAAAAGGGAAATACCTTTGATGTGAAAAAATTAGTGTACCTCATTGTGTTCACACTTTACAAAGCAGAGTATTTAGATTTATATATTTTTAAAGTATACTTGCATTGCTAAAATTGTTATCTGGGAACCCTACAACATTTACTCTAACACAAGACAAATTCCTAAAGTTTGATTGACAAAATAAAACTGGCTAAGATTTCTTTTGCCTAGACTATCATCTGGACAGTGCAAAGAAAGATGTAGTCTAATGTGGACATTATACCATTAATAGCATTTTTTTTTAAAGTGTTGTTAAGGGAGTCTTATGTTCAATTTGATGTATATGAGCTGAAAATATCTTCCTTAAAGAAAAAAGCATCATAAATCTTTTGTAACCATATGGAACCTGTTATCCCTACTTCAGATATTTATAATTTTGTCATGTAATAACCCAGTAATTTTTTTGAACTAACATTTTGAAATTTTTAGAGCTTTTGAACTGTTTTCATTGGACCATTGCTGCAATATTGAAAGCAATCTTTTGTAAATTACTGTTGCTGAACTCACCAAGGGTGTTTAGGTCTATTATAAGCTCCATAATAATTATAAAAATAAGTGCACTTGTTAGCTGAGTTTACTAAGTCGATATGTGGAGAAAATTTAACAAAGGAAAGCTGACTTGGTAATTTTTAGATAATAAGGCCAAGTTTCGGTATTGCTGATATAAGTGTATACTAACTTGGACAATTTTATACAATTTGGTTAGAATTGGAAATACCCCTTACACTCTTAAGGCCTGTAGGTGACACTTCTTGGGAAAAAAGTAATGATTTCTTGAGCCAAAAAATCACTTAAAAAAAAATCCTTCTCAAATTTGAGCTGTTAGCACCTTAGCTAGAAATTTCCTGTGCTACTTTTATAGATGCAATTGGTCTTTTAGGGTGTTTTGCCCTCATTGTCAGCAAGTAGATTTATTAGTGCTGTGATGGTTATGAAGCCATGGAGGTTAAGCAGACAGAGCCCTTCCCTTTTGAATTTTAATATAGATTACCCAGGTTACACATACAATTAGTATAATGTACAGTAGAAGTTGGAGGGTTATATCTAGAAACACAGAACTTAATTTTTATAGTGTAAAATAATGAGGTGTACCTGGTAAATAGTAAGAATTTACTGATGGTAGTCTGATAAGTTTAACTGTGCTGGCTAATTCATATTTGGAATCCCAGGACTTTTAAACATGCTTTATAGTGAATGCTTAAAAATGCTGTTAAAGAAGAAGCCTTATACTTTGTTGGTTATATGCTAGTTATGTATTAAGTATATATTTTCCTTGTGGAAGAAATAAAAGTTTAATTTTTTTCCAAAAAGAACCAGCTACTTCTGATTTTTACGATACCATTAATTCAGCCAACTACCCACAGATGTGATAGAAGATCATGGAAATGATATAGTTAAATGTCTTTTCAAAAATTAAATATATTAATTTTTTTAAGAAATAATTTGTAAAAAGATTGCTGCAGTATAGAAACATGACTTTTTTAAAGTAACTGAGTTTTTGGCTATTTTTGTGTCTTGTTAACTTGAGCTCTAATGATATTTATGCTTCTTTGGTTTACAGGCACTGGGATGTCTACTCTATAAACTTTGTTTCTTCACTCTTCCTTTTGGTGAGAGTCAGGTTGCTATCTGTGATGGCAACTTCACCATCCCAGACAATTCTCGTTACTCCCGTAACATACATTGCTTAATAAGTAAGTATTTGGAAAAACGTATGAAAATATTGTAGGATACTGTACTTAGGGCCTACTATTTACATTCCTTTACTTAAATCTAGTCTTAATTTCATATATGAAAATTTTGTGAAACTATAGTAAAGAAAAAAAACATTTAAAAAAGTGTTTAAAAACTTACATAAGAATGAAAGCAACCTAATTATTGATTAATATAGATGTTTTTAAGCCCCTGGGTAAGATTTAGTAGCACACACCAAGGGATAATGTCAGAAGGGCTAGTCTTCGAGAGGCCCTCGATTTCAAAAGAATACTTTAATTTTTCTTCCAACCTCCTTTAAGATTTTTTTCTTCCATTTTGGTAGGTACTGTAATTTAACTTTTTATATATCTACAAGGTAAAATTTATTAAAAAGATTTGAGGAGTGGGGAGGACCATCAGCTATTAAAATAAATTAGGAAGCTACAATATTTAAACAGCTCCTTTTAACACGGAGTGTGTCTAGCATTAAGCGTGTTGTGTCTAGCATTTCTGCTTTGTTTTCTGCATTCAAGTACCCCTTGTTGTAGCCTCCAGCTCACTGGAATAGAAAAGAGAGAAATAGAAATATTTTGAGGTTTGTATGATGAAGATGGCAGTTCAACTTTCTCAGCCGTTTGTGGGCAAAAAATAAGGCTGGATCTCTATTTCATTCTTTATGCTAAAATTGCAGATAAATCAAAGATTTAAATATAAAAATAAATGTACTTGAAGAAAATAAGTGTGAAATTATTTATAAGAGTAGAATGTGGAATTTATAAGCTAGACATTTAATCCCAGGAACTATTATTAAAAAAAGATTAATCCATTGCCATATAACTTTAAACCATTAAAAGTTCCCTCAGACTCATGAACCCAAACTCATAAATTAGAAATATTTGTTACTCATTTGACAAATGTCTCAGTTTTATAATTTATGAAGCTCGTGTGAATCATAAAGTAAAGGGTAAAAATTCCAAAAAAGGTCAAAAATGACCAAAAGAAAAAAGGGAGCATAGAAGAAATCTAGTCTGACTTGTGATTTAATTTGCTTACAGTAGTAGGATCTTATTTTCTTGTGATTAGGTTTTTCTTTTTTTCTCTGTGTGTATGTAATGTGGGAGTGGGGTGGGGTTATGTGTGTTTGTAATGTGAGATGGAAAAAAATACTACTGATAATTTTAGATCTAATTAGGCTCTAGTTAATTGATGCATTACAGTGTATTATATGCTTCCCTTACTGTCAGTAAATGTGCTAATTTTAGTTTTTATCATTGCTAGTATAAATTTAATCGTGTATTATGTCTTTGAACTTATTTCTGAGAGCTAGGCAAAAATAACAAAAGGTTGAAAAAACATAAAAGCATTCAAGTCAATCTGAAATTACAATATTCCTAGTATTTTACCTCCTGTCAGAGGGCTTTATGGACTTTTAAAGTATTGTATTGAGTAGTAAAGCTTAATAAAGTACAGATTTTAAAACCATAACTTACTTACCTATAATGTAATGTGTTTTAGAAAACATTTAGATTCTTTGCAATTTTTTTCTTTTTCTTTGTCTTCTTCAAGAGACAAGGTCTCATTCTGTGGCCCAGGACCTGCTGGAGTACAGTGTTGTGATCATAGCTTACTATACAAACTCCTGGCCTCAAGTGATCCTCCCACCTCAGCCTCCTGAGTAGCTGGAACTATGGGCATGTGCCACCATGCTGGGCTAATTTTTAAATTTTTGTAGAGATTGGGTTTTGCTGTATGCCCAGGCTGGTCTCAAACTCCTGGCCTCGAGCAGTCCTGCCACCACAGTCTCCCAAAGTGTTGGGATTACAGACATGAACCACCATGTTTGGCCTGCCATTTTATTCTTTATATTTTTCAAATGTGGTCTTTTGTGTCTTTTGCCATTTTATTTCAGTGTCTCTGTGTTTATAATATGTAATTAGTGATTTGTATTCCTTTTAAATAAATCCAACATTCAGAAAAATCAGGAATTCCTAGCTTGGCTCATAGTTTTTGAATGTGAAACTTTTGTCAATTGTGTATTCATGCAATGTAGTTGTTTCCATATATTAACATAAAATAAAGCATAAGAAGATACACATTGTTTTAGTATTAGTTCCATTTGCATCCATTTTATAACACACAGAAATTTTGAAAATGAAATAGCCATGACAAATCTTTGTTAAAACTGTATGGTTTGTGGTTACCTAAGAATTTGAATATACTTTTCTTATTACTAATTTAGGTCAAGGGTAGTTACCATTATTTACTCTTCATAAACCTATTAATTTCTTCTTTCTTTCCTGGAGACTTTTCTTCTTAAAAGTAGTGGAGTCAAATATTTAGAACTTTTCTTAGCTTTTGTTAACTCTCCCAATAGACAAGTAATGGGGCCGACATGGGGGATGAGGAAAGAAGTACTTTCCAGATCCAGGAGTTGAAAAGAACTTAGAGAACCATTTAGAGGAGAATGAGAAGCATAACTAACAGGATTACTGAATAGTTATGAAGAATGTACTGAAAGCTGGCTGCCTCAGTTGTCTTTTGGCTCCTGTGTTGTAAGGTGATTAAAGAAGTACATTGCAGAGATTAAGAGCAAGACTTCTAGAGCCAAACAGCCTTGGATTGCATCTGCTCTGTCCCTGTTTGGTATGGAACATTGAGCACCTCCATTTATCTCAGTCTTCCCATTTCTAAAAGGGGCATTTAAAAAGTACCCACCTCTTACGGTTATTGTGAGAATTAAATGAAAGCTGAAAAGTGCTTTTTAGTAAGAGATAGCCTTTAATACTATAGTCATTATTACTATAAAAACTAGTACTACAACTACTCTTGATATCAATATTACAATTCTTCATCTAACTTAATTTCTGATTTTCTGGATAGGGGCAGGACATGCTGTCAGACACTTACTAGAGCATACTTTCCCTGCAGAAATGTCTTTGGATGCTTTGAAGTGGAATTTGGTTTTATGGGTTAATGGTGGATCTACCAAAGGCTTACCATAAATTATCATATATTCCGGGATATACTGTTAAATATAACTACTAAGATTATTTTTCTTACCTCCTTATTTTGTGCAGTAAGGTAGTGATGAACACCAGGTAAAAGCTTTTTTTTTTTTTTTTAAACTTTAGGGTCTTCTCACTTATTGCTTTATGGTTTCTTTATCTTTGCTCTTAAGAGCTCATCTATTGGGGCTAAATTTATTATTATTATTATTTATTTATTTTTTAAGACCATGTCTCACTCTGTTGTCCAGGCTGGAGAGCAATGGTGTGATCTTGGCTCACTACAACCTCTGCCTCCCAGTTTCAAGAGATTCTCCTGCCACAGCCTCCTGAGTAGCTGGGACTACAGGCCTATGCCACCATGCCTGGCTAATTTTTGTATTTTTAGTAGAGATGGGGTTTCACCATGTTGGTCAGGCTGGTCTTGAACTTCTGACCTCAGTGATCTGCCTGCCTTGGCCTCCCAAAGTGCTGGGACTATAGGCATGAGGCACTGCGCCCGGCCATGTATTTATTGACAGGATCTAGCTATGTTGCCCAGGCTGGTCTCAACCTTCTGGGCTCAGCTGATCCTCCTGAGTAACTGGTACTACACATGTGAGCCATTGTGACTGGTTCGATTAGGGTTAAATTTATTTCAATACCCATATTGTGGGAAACCAGGAATTTGCTTGCTTGTTTTTACTACATTTAAATTTGTTATGGAAATTTAATAATCTCTACAAATACAGACAGAGCAGTGCAATAAATTTTCATGTACCTCATGAAAATACCTCACCCAACCTCACTGGTTATCAGCTCATGGCCAATCTTGTTTCCTCTATAACCTCACCCACTCTCTTCTCCTATATTATTTTTGAAAAAAAAAATAGCTACTTAAAAGTACCTTTGAAATGAAAGATGAAGATACGGTTTCCTTGGAGCTTTTCAATCACTGGCTCTGGGTTTCTACTTGTAGAGAGAGGGCTCTGATCAGTAACTTTTCGGGGTAGTTACCAGGTCTATTCCAAATATATTATCCTGGCATTATTTAGTGCCACTTAATGTTTTAGTTATGATTGAACATATTATCAGCTATTAAATTTAGTTTCATTTCAGCACCCGTATACTAAGGTATGTAGGACATATAGAGTAACGTGTAAGTTTCTATAACAATGTCTGTAGGTTAACAGATAGAAATAATGTTGATGCATGAAATATTTATGGTTGGAAAATTGGAGTGGATGTTTCTCATTTCAGGGAAATTAAGGGCAATAACTTGAAGTTTGTGGGAGAGAAAAATGTGTCTTTATGGAGGGAAAACCAAACAAATTTTAAGCAGGAAAATTGTTTTGAGACTTCTATCCAGAGTATTTTCTTTTTAAATTTGTTGAGCTGTTAGATTAGAGATGGTGGCTTAACTTTATCTAGGCCCAGGCATGGATCCTTCGTTTTGTGTAACTTGAATGGTAACTACTTTAATTTTTGGCTTAGGTCCTTGACTAAACCATGGTATAACTTGGCTGCTGCAACAAGCAGCTCCGTTAGCTTCTATTTTTGTTGGAATGTGCAGGGATTTTGTGCTTTTCTATGCAATATTGGTATAGGCATAATTAAATCAATTGCCTCAGACCAGTGTGTACATCAATAGGAAATATTGTTGTAGTTTAGTCTTATACTACCTTCAGTGCTGAAGCTCTATTTTGTGTTCTTAGGTTGTGTTAGTAGTATTTGTGTCAATAGAAAGATTTACACTATTGAGTGAGCAGAGAAATATTATTTCTTCGTGGCTAAGTTTTAAAAAGTTGATTTTATATTTATAGTAGAATCAGATTCAGTGGTAATGGTCTTGTGATGATTCAGGTGATCATTTTAAGTTGAGTAAACAAGGGCGTATTCTAGCTTCTCTGCCTTTTTTGTTTTGTTTTTAAACCTGATCACATAATACTACTTTTAGGTGAACTGGACACATACATTCCTTAATCCATTTCTTTTCCCCAAAAGCGTATTTTGTTAATAGATGATATGGTTTTATTGTCATGAAGTAGCAATTAATAAAACACTGAACTCGAGGTTTAATTATTTGCAGGAGAAAATGGCTTTAGAAAAACTATAAAAATTGAAGGGTCAAATTCTTTCTTTCTTTTTTTTTTTGAAGAGACAGGGTCTTTCTGTTGCCTATGCTGGATTGCAATGGTGAGATCATAGCTCACTGCAGTCTTGAACTCCTAAGCCCAAGCCATCCTCTCACCTCAGCCTCCTAAGTAGCTGGGATTACAGGCAAGAGTCACCATGCCTCGCTGAAATGTCCTTCTTGAATCAGTGTTTAGCTGTATTAAATGTGATACCTCTGCGCACTCTAGATTACATCCTTCAGTAATCCAGTGGTACATTTTGCAACCCATTCTCTTGAAGAGTTCAGTAAATTATATTATTTAACTTAAGTGCTTAAAGATGCCTTATTGATTTTTTTTCCTTTTTTTTAAATTGCTGATAATATTCAATTTAGAAATATTTGGAGATAAAAATGTAGCGAAGTTCTACCTGTGGGTTTTAGGTATGATTATTCATCTTTTCATACTTTGAATTTAGAACCAAGTCAGAGATGGTCCACTGGAGCTCATCAGATAAAACTGTCAACTTTTTAGTACTGGTGAAGCAGATTGCAGAATGAAATTTAGATCTAAAGCCGAAGGAGCCTGTTCCTCTGTTCCCAACCCTCAAATTTATTAACATCCAGTCATAGTCAATGCTGGAAAACCTTAGACTTCTTCCACAGAGACAGGTTACTTACAAAATATGGTTTAGCAGAGAACATGTATGTTCTTAAAATAACCTGTTCTGAAAGAAAGATCATCAGAGATTGATGGATGGAGGTGCTTCATTCTTTTTTCTAGTCTAACAATTTGACAAATCACTGTCTTTCCCATTGGGGAGAATGAGTTATAGTAGTAGATAGAGATCGTGGCACTACACTAGCACAGTGGCTTCAAACTTTTTGTGACTGTGATTCAATATATTAATAAAAAATACATTTTAGTTATAACCTGGTATACACACCACACACAGAATCCACACACGTAAATTGAATCACATTTCATGAAATATTGCTTACATTTACCATATTAATGTACTGTAATATTTTCTGTTCTTCTTTATTAAAATAAATAGTAGTTCTGACCTTTTGAGTTGATTTTATGTCACATAAATGGAATCAGTACAGTTAGACTAAACTGGCTCCAGCAGATATATTCCCACATGAAAACATGACCCAGGGGAATTGGAGGTCCTTGTGTTTGCTTATAAGATAATATCAATTCTACCTGCCACCTAGCTACCTAATCATTAGAGGATATGCTGTGCTTAACTTGAGATACAGAAATACCTATACCCATATAGGTTAGGACACAAAATCTCAAATTTATTTGTTTCTCCCTCAGTGCTTCTCAACTGCTATGAAAGAAAACAAAACAAAGAAAAACAAGGAATGCCTGAACTATCATTTAATTCCTCTCTGAATACTTAAAAAGTTTTTCTTGGATTAAACCAGGCCGCAAAAGAAGTACATTCTTAAACCATACCCCTTTCTTTTACTGCATGGCATTTAGGCCACTAGTCCATACTGATAGCGTGTTTAAAACATGACCCTGTGTCACTCACTGCTATTCCTTAAGGATGTTGTTCACTTTGTGTGAGCTATCTTTAGAAAGACTCAACGGAGAATTTGCTCTCTAGCTTTCAGTATCACGAATAGTGTTTTTCCTTAGCACCTGATTTGTTTTTGTATTAGATACACTGTGATTCATGTAATGGATCATGTTGCCCTGTTTATATTGACAGCTAAAAAATGGAGAGCAAATTTTGGGCCTGCATTTAAGACCAAATCATATGTAGTTTGTAACTGACCTCATTATCCTGTCCATCTCAACCCCCAAGCCATTATTTTTCCATTAGTTTTAATTTTCTTATATATTTTAAAAAATCTTAGTTTTGTGTGCCACTTCAAGTTCTTTATAGGACTAAATATGTATAATTAGCTATTGTTGAAATTAGATTTTAAAAGCCAAATAAATTTGTTAGAATAGAAAAATAGGACTATACATTTGTGAATTAGTTAGGTTTCGTGTGATTTGTTTGGTTTTTAAAATTATATGAATAAGTAGTTATTGTTAACAGTATGTTTAAATTTATCCCCATTTTGTGTACTGTTGTTACGTTAAAAACATTTAATATCTGTTGGTATCAAGATAAAATAAATTTTGTAGATTCCTCAAATCTTTTTTGGATTGAGTTTGAATATAAACTAGTAAATATTAGAATTAAAATGTTTTTAGTTATTTCAGTCTAGCAATGGTGGTAAAAATTATAAAAAACATCCATTTTATAAGTGATATATGTTAGCATTATAAATATATAAAATCAAGTTATATGCAGAGTTTTCGTATATTTTACACTGAGCTCAGAATCTCTCAAATAAATTATAACTTTCCACATAACTGTGTTTTTAGCCAAAATAAGTTTATCATGTCATTGAAGATGTATCGCACATTCTGTATTCAAAATATTACTTAAATTTGAAGGGAAGATTTAATTCATTTTGATTTATAATTTTATTTAACCCATTTACATACTTAGATCTCTCTATACATTATTTTATTAGCAAACTTAAGAATATCATCTAATTCTTTAAATTTTACATTTTAAGTAGTTTAAAAAGGATTTAAACATTATAACAACTTAGAGTTAATTAATGAAGCAGAGGTAGACTTTGAGATGTCTTAACAAAATCTTTTACTTATGGAATTGAGTATAAATGTCAACCTTGTGAAATTTAGAATTAAAAATTATCCAAGAAGTGGAGTACTACCAAATGATAGTGGTCATTTTGGTAGAAAAAAGATCAGGCATTTCAAGCAATGCTGTAAGGTTGTTTTGAAATCTGTTCATAAAAACCAGAAAACTCTGCCCATATTTCTGAGCATGATATGGATAACATGTTAAGATACAGAACTATGGTGAATGTTGTTAGCATCAATATGGGAAGAGAGCATGTTTTTGGAAAACGACAGTGCCAATCCATTACTACTTTGTTAGATTACAACATATACAATTTAGGCTTTTCTTAATGATTAAGGATCACTTAAAAATTAATACAGGTATTTTGGATAATAGTAATAATTATTTTGAATAGAATTATCTTGAAGGACCTTTTTACTATGGCCTTGGAACTTTCTTGAATAATTCCCCAGTGTTCACTAAACTCACTTTTTCTTTTGTGTCACTTTTTCAATAGAATAATCAAGTTTGTCTTTCATACTTCTAGTGTAGAGCTGTTCTGTGATTGATCTACCCTTAGCTTGGGATAATGCTGTATTTATAAAATAGCAATTTCTGCATTTTCTGTAGGCATTAATAAAGTTTGCTAGAATCATCACTGATCTTAGAATGGAACAGAAAATACATATGTTTTATCCTTATAATGTGCCCCTAAGTAGTATAATGTGTGTTTCATAAAACTTCTTAACATTTTGATCTATTCTTGCAGGGTTCATGCTTGAACCAGATCCGGAACATAGACCTGATATATTTCAAGTGTCATATTTTGCATTTAAATTTGCCAAAAAGGATTGTCCAGTCTCCAACATCAATGTAAGTAGATTTTCAAATAGGATATGAATTTAAAATTCATTTTATCGTATATGAATATATTTACTTTCAGAGTTACTTTTTTTTTGTTGCTGTTGCTAAAACACAGAGTTTCTTGTTTCATGACAAGTGATCTGATTGTGTGTTTGATATTTGTGGTATAAAGCTTCAGTACCCAAACTATGCACTGAGATACCTTGGGGAGCTGCAGCAGACTCAAGCAGGATATTTTGCATTTTTGAGGAAAACACAGGGACATCTTTCTGACTTAGCACAAAACTAATTTTATTAAGTTATTTGGGCCTAACAATTTAATAAACAGGACTGTTAGTATTTTTTTTTTCTTAGAAGTGTTGTAAACAATTACTGAGACACTGAGCACTGTTAACTGAGTAAGTTTGGGAAACTTTGGTATAAAGAGCACAGGCCTTGTTAAGTGGGAACTAAACAATGTGTACGCATAGATATAGACAGTGGAGTAATAGACATTGGAAGTCAGAAAGGTGGGAAGCGGATGAAGGATGAGAAGTTACCTAATGGGTACAATATACACTATTTGGGTGATGGTCATAGTAAAAGCCCAGACTTCACCATTATGCAGTATATCCTTATAACAAAGCTGCACTTGTATCCCCTAAAACTACAAAAAAGTTTTTTTTTAAAAAGCACAGGCAGTGTAAATAGAGAGACCCAGATTCAGTTTTGTCCTTATCAGTGACTGACATTGAACCTTTTGGTAAGTTACTTTAATGTCCATTTCTTTTTCTGTAAAACAAGGATAGTAATTATAAGGATTACATGTGAAACCCAGTGCCTAGTCCATGGAAGGTGCTCAGTTGGCAATAGTTAGTATTATTCAAAAGCTTTCAATTTTATTCACTGACTGTACAGTGCATTTAACTACTTTAGGTGAATCGTGTATGGCAAGTCTCTGCCAATCTTAATAAAGGTTCTGCAATCATCACTGATTATAAGCCATTCTTGACTTTGTAAAGATCATTCTGGCCTGACCTGTTTCTGTAGGGTTTCCTTTATGTGTAACTTAATCTACCCCACTAAGAAAAAAGAAGGAATGTGGTACCTTTCCTTTTTTTTTTTTTTTTTTGAAGCCCTGGCCATATTGATGTACTCTTTTCTCTGTTGAAGCTGAAAGCTTTGCAGTTCTAAAAGTAGATAAGTAGACTCATTCGACATTTACTCAGCAAGTATTTATTGAGTACCTACAAAGAACTAAACATTGGGTATAGACAAATAAACAAGGCCTTCTGCCCTCATTTTCCAGGCCTTACATTCTGTGTCTTGAAAATTATCTGTAGTATGTAGAAACAACACTTAATTCTTATCCTTGGTGTTTGTTGCTTTTTCCAAAATGTAAAATAGTTATTGATTTACGAGTGTAATATAATCTTTCTTTTTACTCAAGATTTACCCAATTATAAATGGATACAATGGTGTTCTTCTGCTTATTTTCCAAGGTTTCTGTGGCACATGAATATGAAATTGACATTTGTGTAACATGTAGTGATATTTGCAGATTAGATCTGGCAAATACATGTGAATAATTTATAGGTATCTGATGTGAAAGTAATAGTGTCTCATAGTACTTTTAAAGTTCAATGATATATCCATAGCTTACAAAAACTTTCTGCAATTAAAATAAAAAACTAAAATGAGACGTTTTATTTTTTTCTTCCAAGAATTCTTCTATTCCTTCAGCTCTTCCTGAACCGATGACTGCTAGTGAAGCAGCTGCTAGGAAAAGCCAAATAAAAGCCAGGTAGGCAAAACTATGCTGAAATTGAAAAGGCATTAAAAAAAATGATAGGTCTTGTTTTTAATCCTAGCAAGTGTAATTGATTAAATATCATCTTCATCCACAAAAAATGTTGTGTTGCTTATTCTATGTGGTATAATTGAGATAGCAAATACAAAATAAGCTTTTAAAAATATTAGATAAGGAGTCTGGCATCATCTCACTGGAACTGTTCACTCTATGACAAGTGATTATTTAACTGATGATGTGACAGCGGGTCTTTTTTTTGGACAGGATTTGTCATTTTCATCACATAGCAACTCTAGTTTAGGAAATACTATGTTTTGAGTTTATAGATGTTTATTTTTTTAATTTAAGGAAAGAAAAAAATAGCTCTTACAGGTAACTAGAATATATAGAATATGTATGTACTTTGTAGAATTTGTAATGAGTGATTATAATACTTTTTAAGGCTGGTAAATATGTTTTCAATCTTATTTTTCAGAGTATTTATTATATTAATAATAAGTTTGAACTATATTATGTAAGTTAAGACTGAATCTGTTGATTGATTTTTCCCGCCCCCTCATACTTTTTTGAATTTAAAAGTTAATATGCAGGATTATATCTTAGATTATCAGACAGGTATAATACTACATTTGGGGAGATTTCTTGGTCACAGCAATTTTGTATTGTATGCTATTTATGCAAAGTTTATTTGTTTACACAATACAAAAATATATTTGTTCATATGCTTTTTATATGCAATATGTAGACAATTTAAACACAAAGAAAAAAAAGCAGTTTTTATTTCCAAGGCGTTCACATTCTAATTGACAAGTAAACGATTACAACCTGATAGATATTAGGCTACTTTGAGAGTGTGGAGGAGGGGAAAGACTGGGAACAGAGAAAACAGGAGCACATAAAGGATGCTTTCCCTGCGGATGGGAGTTGCTGCACTCTTCCTTGAATGATGAATAGTCAATCACTTGGAAGGGTGTGGAGTGAAATTATAGCAGGCAGGCAGTTTAGGCAAGAATGACTATTGTGAAACTACAAGACTAGGACAAAAGGGGACATATACAGGAGTAGTGGGAAATGAAGCTGGAGAGGTAGATAAATGCCAATCATGAACAACTTTGTTTATATATCATGCTGAGAAATTTGGACTTTGGCCTATAGGTCAGTTAATTTTCAACCTTCTAGTCAGTTCTACTCTTTGAGACTTGGTTATGACTGTGTTGTAAATGATCTGTTACTTATAAATTGTTAAAATTTCATTTGTGAATGACTTATTTTAAAAAATGGTGTTACTTTAAAAATATCTTCATTCACTTGAATTTCAAAATGTTCTTTTGAGAAGAGGTGAAGGTGTAAAGTTGTATCTAACTTGCAGGAATCCAGGTTGAACAGCAATTGGTCTTATCTGTGACATAGCTTTAATTAGCATCCACTGTTATATTTGAGTGGTAATTATGAATTATTGTAGGATTTGTCAGTTGAATTTTATTGTGACTTCTGTTTTTTAAAATAATTAGTAAATAATTAAATCTTTGAGAAAGTAGGTGCAGATTTTTAAAAAAAGCGTAAGTCAGCTGAACAAGAATGATGATTTGATTATATTTTTCACCCTAATGCAAGTTATAGCTGTAGAGTTACAAGACAATGAAATAGTGCTATTAAAATTCACAGTGCTTATTTATAGTATGTTAAATCTGAACATTTTGTATATTAAAAAATAAGGTTGATTGGTACTTATTGGTTACTAATATAAATTTACTCTTTATGAATATTAGTGAAAACTTGAAAAAATCTAAATGTATACAAAGCTTAATATTAAAAAATTTAGTTTTTTCCATGTAAAGAGCACATTTTGGGAGGAGAAATCATTTACTAGCAGTTTCATTACCCACGTTTTCAAAAAGCTCCTGTGGGTTTCTCAGCTGCCTTCAATCTGTGGTATTCTTTGCCTTCTTAAAAGGTCACTCTCATCTCCCCGAACTTTGCATCTGCTCTTAGTATGGTTTAAGATGTGAAATTTATCTGACACATGTCTTAAAGATTGAGACACTGAGAATCACTGGCCTGGCAGATGGAAACATTGAAGGATTTTAAGCAGGAGAGTGTGAGTCTGAGTTCTAGGAAACCTGTGATGATTTTGTTCAGGTGATGGCAAGGAGAAAAGAAGGGAAGCAGAAAAACAGCTCTGTGACTGTTGTAATAGTGAAAATGAGACTGTACAGCAGTATTGATGCAATAATTACTGTTTTTAACTTCAGTTGATTTTGTATCTTCCCTATGCCTAATCTGCCCAGGCATTTTCTTCCCATTCCTTCACATAGAATACCTGGTTTCTTTGTCACTGCCTAATAAAGTCAAACTTATTATGAAAATTTTAAACCCCAGTTTCTACCTGAAGCCTTCTGTAGCCAAATTAGGTTAAAAGTACAATTACATCTCCATAAATTCTTGACAGCACTAGCTTGGCACTGATGATTTTTACTATCTTATATTTATTACATTTCCACTAACATATGCCCTGTCTTCCTAGGTATGCTGTACATTCTTTGAAGACAGGGTGTTATGCAGTGTTTTTCTGGATATCAGTAAATGTACAATACATATTACTGTATTGATAAAACAGAGACATCAGAGTGAACAAAGTATACAGACTTTTAATATGCTTCTTAGGGCTTTTGCTATGCCTACGTGTGTTGTGAATCTGTAAAGAGGGTTTAGACCAGCAACAAGGCAACGTCAGGTCTGACCTGTACTAGCCGTTTAATACAGAATGGATAGTTAAAGAGAGAGATTGTGTACAATATTTCCCCCAGATTACTTGAGCTTAGGGAGTATAGCATTGATTGTAATGCCACATCAATAATTTAATGTCAGTAAATACTTGATTATCATTAAAACAAGATATAATTGATTACATATATATATACACCGATATATATATCGGTGTATATATATATATATACCGATATATATATCGGATATATATATATATATATATACCGATATATATATCGGTGTATATATATATATATGTAATATCTGTATATATTTGGCCTATTAGTTAAATTTTCATGTCTTTTACCATCCCCATCCCATCTAGAGCTTAAGTGTTACTTTCAGAAAACAGCATACATATAATTCTAAGATCTTTTGATTCAGTGTCACGTTTTTTTTTGGTTCCTCTTGGAAAGATAGTTGTTAATAGGGCTCCCTCTTGTGGTACACACAGATATTGGGAAATAACTGGATCTGTGCACTTGTTGATAGATGCAAATGCAGCAGATGTGTGCTTCATAAATCATATGTATGTAAAAATTCTAAGTATTCACTTGAAAATGTGTAAGGGGATTTAATAAAGATATTTTATTGTGAATCCTGTTGGAAAGTGAACATTTGGTCCTATTAACAAGTATTTGAGTTTTTGTACTTAATTTGTAGAAAGCAAGTTGATAAATATATAAATATTTTACCTTTTTTGTTTTTTAAAAAAAGCAAATGTTGGTGTCTTCTCAAATTATATTTATTGTCTCTTGATTTCAAAACTGTGTTTACTGCTTAACCGGTCACATCTGGGGCCTAAACTAAGTCCTAGTGGGATAAATTTTATATACTTTCCATTCTGTGTTCTAAGTAAAGCAAAGTTAAAGATTCAAGAAGTTGAATGTGAGCAGGTGGCATCTGTTAAAAGTTTTGGCTTATTTTGTTTAACATGCCCTAGGCCACAGTCTTTTCTTTTTTTATGCCTTGGAGTCCAAGTAAAGGGAGATTATTCCTTGTTGTTTCTTATTTTTATTTCCCTGACAAGTTCAGAGAGTGGCTGTCAGTTTTGTCCAAAACCTTATGAAAAGGTTTCTGTTTATTTCCTTTCAGTATCATTTCATCTCCTTAAGAGCAATTTCTGGGACTATATTCTTTTTCTGCTGGTTTCAGTAGGAGATTATGAATGGTTGTGTACTGTTTTAAGGAAAATTGTTAGTTTTATTTATTTTTCTGTGTTTAGTAAACATTTAATACTTGAAAATGAGCCTTAGGAGAAAGATGAGGACTAATGCGATTATCAGTAATAGTTAAAATGCATCTGTTGAGTTGGATGCTTTATAGAATAAATAGTAAATTAGAAATAATCCCAGTATTTAGAATGAAATATATTCTCTTGTAGAATAACAGATACCATTGGACCAACAGAAACCTCAATTGCACCAAGACAAAGACCAAAGGCCAACTCTGCTACTACTGCCACTCCCAGTGTGCTGACCATTCAAAGTTCAGCAACACCTGTTAAAGTCCTTGCTCCTGGTGAATTTGGTAACCATAGACCAAAAGGTAATAGAGCCCCGCCAACCTCATCCGCTTAAAGGTTAATGTTAATATACCTTTTATGATTTGATTTCCTGACCTCAGGTGATCCTTAATATTGTAAAGCAGATAACATAATGCTTTCAGAAACTTTCTACTGATGTCTAATAAATTCAGTTGGTTTCTCAACAATTCAATTGTAGGCAAAGGGAAGTTACTGGCAATATAAAAGTATGGTACAAAAAACTCACGATTTGCTTTGATACTATAAATACAAACTCTTATCCCTAGAGTCATCAACTAATAGGGTTTGAGGTTGGGAATAAAGTTCAATGGTATGGAAAAAGTCTATGTTATATGAGAAAGAAAGTTGAAACACTAGTCTTACAAAGTTTATGTCTTTGTATTGCACCTAGAGCCTTGGTGAAGGGCTATCTTGAACCATCCGTATGGACATTACAATATAAAAACTTACCTGATTTTGAGAAAAATTTACTCATCTAAAGTATCTCCTAAGCATTATGGTACAGTGTGGTACTTAAAAAAAATTTTTCCCCCCAAAGAAATGTCCGTAACATTCGAGTAAACTTATTTTTCTCAAGGATCTGGGAGTATAACCTGAAGACTCACCTTAAAGAAATCCTGTTTTGCACTTTATTTCATGATAAATCTGTCGTGTTTTAATGTTAAAATGTTTTTAATGAGGATACCGTAATGGTTAAGAGTGTACGTTTTGAGTCTCATGAACCTGATTTGAGTCCTATTTCTCCCATTTTTTAGTAATATAGCTTCTAAAAGTACTAGTACCTATCTTAATAGGATTATTGGGAGGATTAAATGGCTGTTTAATGTGCTACCTGATACACGATATGCCTTTGATAAATGTTAACTATTAACTACTGTTGTTACTATCAAGTAAAGTATATGTTCAGGAAAGGTGATGTTTTTATTTTTTATTTATTTATTTTTTTGAGATGAAGTCTTACTCTTGTCCCCCAGGCTGGAGTGCAATAGCACGATCTCGGCTCACTTCAACCTCCGCCTCCTGGGTTCAAGCCATTCTCCTGCCTCAGCCTCCCAAGTAGCTGGGATTACAGGGGCCTGCCACCACACCCAGCTAATTTTTGTACTTTTAGTGGAGATGGGGTTTCACCATGTTGGCAGGCTGGTCTCGAACTCAAAGGGAAGTAGGCTTTTCTCTGTATTGGATACTGTCAAGAAGAGGGCATATGAAGCTGGGTGCAGTGGCTCATGCTTGTAATCCCAGCACTTTGGGGGGCCAAGGCAGGTCGAATTGCTTGAGGCCAGGAGTTCAAGACCAGCCTGAGCAATGGCATGGTGGTGCACACCTGTAGTCCCAGCTACTGGGGGGCTGAGGTGCAGAGGATCCCTTGGACCCAGTAGATGGAGATTGCAGTGAGCCAAGATCGCACTGCTGCACACCAGCCTGGGCGACAGAATGAGACTGTTTCAAAAAAAAAAAAAAAAGAAAAAAAGCAAGAGCTGTTATGATATGTTTAGGTTTCTTAATATAAATTTTGTCTAGAAAGAAGGAAGCTAAAGCCTCAGTAGCTAAAGATGTTGAGACATTTTTGGGGTTTGGACAATGTTCATGGTTTTGTCGCTGTTCAGACATGATTTTGGAGTGGTCTTATTTTGATCCATCAAAGTCATAGTGTCCTTGTCTAATGTTGTATGAGATTATTCAACAGGAGAGCACCAAGACTTAGCTGTGATTGCCAGGCCTAATCCTGATGTCAGGGGCCGTGTTTCTCTTTCTTACATGCTTTCAGCTTAAGTTGGAAAAATGTTCCTCTTTTTCCCCCAATAAGTGCATTTTTTTTTAAACATTTCTTCACCCTTTAAAAATAATACAAAAATTAACACGTGAGTATTGTATTTTAAAATATTCGGATTATACAGTAGTATTCAGTGAAAATGTAAATGTCTCCCTCCATTTTCTTCCCAGAGTTAACCAGCAGCTGTTTAATGTTCATCTTCCCAGTCCTTTTTTATGTTTTTACATGTATATATACAGATAGAAATAATTCATGTTGTATTTAAAATAAATGGAGGCCGGGCATGGTGGCTCACTGCCTGTAATCCCAACACTTTGAGAGGCCGAGTTGGGTGGATCACTTGAGGCCAGGAGTTCGAGACCAGCCTGGCCAACACGGCAAAACCCCATCTCTACTAAAAGTACAAAAATTAGCTGGGTGTAGTGGCATATGCCTGTAATCCCAGCTACTTGGGAGGCTGAGGCACAAGAGTCACTTGAACCCAGGAGGTGGAGGTTGCGGTGAGCCAAGATCATGCCACTGCACTCCAGGCTGGGCAACAGAGCAAGACTCTGTCTCAAAAATAGTAAGTAAATAAAATAGAATAAATGGAGTCATACTATACATACGTATTAGTTCGTTTTCATGCTGCTGATAAAGACATTCCAGAAACTGGGGGAAAAAAAGAGGTTTAATTGGACTTGCATTTCCACATGGCTGGGGAGGCCTCAGAATCATGGCGGGTGGTGAAAGGCGCTTCTTACATGGCGGCAACAAGAGAAAATGAGGAGGAAGCAAAAGCAGAAACCCCTGATAAACCCGTCAGATCTCATGAGACTTATTCACTATCACAAGAAAGACGCCCCCATGATTCAGTTACCTCCCCCTGGGTCCGTCCTACAACATGGGAATTCTGTGAGATACAATTCAAGTTGTGATTTGGGTGGGGACAAAGTCAAACCATATCATTCTACCCCTGACCCCTCCAAATCTCATGTCCTCACATTTCAAAACCAATCATGCCTTCCCAACAGTCCTCCAAAGTCATAACTCATTTCAGCATTAACCCAAAAGTCCACAGTCCAAGGTCTCCTCTGAGACAGGGCAAGTCCCTTCCACCTATGAGTCTGTAAAATCAAAAGCAAGCTAGTTACTTCATAGATACAATGGGGATAAGGTATTGGGTAGATACAGCCGTTCCAAATGGGAGAAATTGGCCAAAACAAAGGGGTTACAGCGCCCATGCAAGTCTGAAATCCAGGGGGTGGTCCAATTTAAAAGCTCCAAAATGATCTCCTATGACTCCAGGTCTCACATCCAGGTCATGCTGATGCAAAAGGTGGGTTCCCATGGTCTTGGGCAGCTCCTCCCCTGTGGCTTTGCAGAGTACAGTGTCTCTCCCGGCGGCTTTCATGGGCTGGCCGTTGAGTATCAGCAGCTTTTTCAGGCGCATGTTGCAAGCTGTAGGTGGATCTACTATTCTGGGGTCTGGAGGATGGTGGCCCTCTTCTCACAGCTCCACTAGGCAGTGCCCCAGTAGAGACTCTTTGTGGGGACTCTGACCCCACATTTCCCTTCTGCACTGCCCTAGCAGAGGTTCCCCATAAGGGCCCTGCCCCTGCAGCAAACTTTTGCTTGCGTATCCAGGCATTTCCATATATCTTCCAAAATCTAGGCCGAGGTTCCCAAACCTCAGTTCTTGACTTCTGTGCACCCACAGGCTCAACACCGAATGGAAGCTGCTAAGGGTTGGGGCTTCCACTCTCTGAAGCCACAGCCTGAGCTCTACGTTGGCCCCTTTGTGATTTCTTTTTTAACCTATAAGTTACTTAGGGGGCTGTTGTTATTAAATTTTCAAGGAGATAAAATATACTAAAGGCTGGAAGGATAGAGGGAAGTGAGGGGTAGGGAGAGATTTACTGAAGGATATAAAATTTTAGCTAGATAGGAAGAATAAATCCTAGCATTCTATACCACTGTAGAATGACTAGTTAACAATATTTTGTATAATTTCAAATAGGTAGAAAGAGGATATTGAGTGTTCCCAACACACACAAAAAAATGACAATGCTTGCAGTGACCGTTTTGCTAATTATCCTGATCTGATCACTATGCAAAATATGTATCAAAACATCAATATGTACTCCATGAATATGTACAATTATTATTTGCCAATTAAAAAATAAAAATTTTCAAGGTGAATGATTTTTGAGTAGTTATTTTAGTACTGTTTCAACTGGAAAGAAATACACTTAAAAGGCTAATGATGGTTGTATCTGTGTGGTGGAATTGTGATTTTCATTTTTTGACTTACATTTTTATAAGTATTTTCAAGGATAATTAAAGTGAACATGCATTTCCTTATAATTAGAAAAGTTAGAAATAGTTATAAAACTATTTTCATAAAGCTGTTGTACTTAGGTCTGAGGACGTTTGAGGATACTAACATTGATGAAAAAAGAACCCTTCTCTCCCTCCTTGCACTCTCTCCCCACTCTTTTTATCCTCTAGGATTGAACAGTTGCATTTGAATGTAGGGTAAGTTTATTAGAGGAGAATATAGAAGTTATGGTGCATTAGTGTATTGCATTAAGTGTATATCTTACTTTTTAGTTAATTTTTAAAGTTTATTCATAGGATTTGCCTAGGGTATAATTTATGGAGCTTATAAATAAATATCCATTTAGGAGACAGTGTTAATAGATCCATTACAGTGAGCATTTATTAATCATCTTTTGTATAAAAGGTTTTTTGGGACTCTTAACAGATGAGTAAGTCATCATCTCTTCCCTCAGGTTCCCTGGTTAGGAAATAGCCATGTAAGTCATTAACATGTGCAAGACAGACTGAAATGTAATAAACTGAGTGGAAGTGCTAGATGAAGGAACAAGGAAGAGAGGTTTGAGCTAAACTTTAAAGAATAAGAATTTCACTAGGTGGAAAATGGCATTCTAGACAGAGAATTATATTGGTACTAATACATACTCATGATAGTACATGATATTGTTGAGCAGTGTAGAACAAACTAACATGGATGTTGTGTTCATGGAGAGCCGAAGTATGAAACATGAAGTGTTTCTGAGATGTTGACTTGTTCAGAGTTGTAGACGACAAAATTAAGCTTCTTCGGTACTTATAATTAAAGTAAATCCCTATAAACTCTATGCATATGGAAGTTTTGTGTTATAAATAAGGATATAAATGCCTTAGTTAAATTATTATTGAAATGAGCATGTTGAAATCCAGCTTTTTAATTGAAATCATTAGTATGTTAATGTAAGTGTTTGGACCTGTCTTTAGGGGCACTAAGACCTGGAAATGGCCCTGAAATTTTATTGGGTCAGGGACCTCCTCAGCAGCCACCACAGCAGCATAGAGTACTCCAGCAACTACAGCAGGGAGATTGGAGATTACAGCAACTCCATTTACAGCATCGTCATCCTCACCAGCAGCAGCAGCAGCAGCAGCAGCAGCAGCAGCAGCAGCAGCAGCAGCAGCAGCAGCAGCAGCAACAGCAGCAGCAGCAGCAGCACCACCACCACCACCACCTACTTCAAGATGCTTATATGCAGCAGGTAATTTTTTTGTTTCTTTAGATATGGAAGTAGTGTGAAATTGATGCAGCAAATTGAATATCAGTGAATTCCTTTTTGTATCATGGGCACCTTGAACTCTAGATTTGAGTAAACACTTTCCCCAATTTTCTAATTATGAAAGAATACGTATTTAATTTGCAATCAGTGAAATACTTAAGAATACTCTAAAATAGGTTGCATTGTGGCCTTATGAAGAAAAGAATGTTCATCTGAAACATTTAGTATTCACAAATAAGCACTGCAGTTTATAATGAATATTATCTGAGGTTACGTTTTGAGTTCACAGACTAATAATGCTATTGTTGGAAAGGTGATATTAGGCTTTTCAGAAGTAACATTGTCTTAGATTTTTGTCACCCTCCTGGTTTTGGTTGATAGATCCAGAGTGGAGGGTAGTAAGTAGGTGGTACCATGGGATGCCCAGAAGACACCACTGAAGGGGAGATAAAAGGAGAGTGTAGATTTAGTGTAATGGGGCTTGGTTAGAAGTCACTCAGGTGTCTTTATCTTCTAGGAAAAGGTGGTAAATGTGTTTTGGTAGCTTTCTTCTAAACATCCTTAAATTGTGCTAAAAATGGTTTTAATTGAATCTGTTTTGTTGATAATTTTGAAACCAGTTCTGATAAGCATATTTATTAATAAATTATAGTAATTTAGAGTATAGCTATTTTGTATTGATGTTTGGACTACTGATTTCTCAAATCATTATGGTAAGATCAATACTTTAAAAAGGGCTCTGACACAAAAAAGGCATAACATTTATTAATTTGTTTGATTTTCTCGTTGTAGTATCAACATGCAACACAGCAGCAACAGATGCTTCAACAACAATTTTTAATGCATTCGGTATATCAACCACAACCTTCTGCATCACAGTATCCTACAATGGTAACTTACATAATTTCTAGAGATTTCTCTGAGTATACATTATGGTGTTGGAATTCACAGTATGAATCATATTATTCAGAATTTAGTAATTCAAAATCAAGTAAGTTAATTGACATGTATTTTATCAAAGCCAGTCATATATTCTCAAGCAGCTTTAAATTGCGCTGAACAATGGCACCTGAATATGGCACATAGTAATTGACCGATAACGTACTTCTCTTATGTCATTATATAAGGGAAATGATGTCTTACCTATAGTCTTTCGTCACATGTCTCTTTCATTCAGCATATATCTATTGAGTAAAAAAATGAAACCCAAAGGGAGAGTATATTTTCTTCAGAGAATAATTTGACTTTTTTTTTTTTTTTTTTTTTTTACAGCAACCACTATATTAGTGACTTTAAGCTACTCTTTTTCTTAAAATACTTAAAAGAGGATTTTTGATTCTGGCCAAGTGAGCCTACCTTTACAACTTTTTAAAAAGATTTATTTCATCTTGCTGTAGTTTTCTAGTAATAGAGCTGCTCCTGTAGATGATTGTTTTTTACGTTTCTGATTTTGTCACCAATGTGAAAGGAAGGAACATAGTAAATAGATGCAGTGCTGACAGTGCTTTAGGACTGGAGCATTGTTTTGTATAATATCATTTCTTTTTTCAGATGCCGCAGTATCAGCAGGCTTTCTTTCAACAGCAGATGCTAGCTCAACATCAGCCGTCTCAACAACAGGCATCACCTGAATATCTTACCTCCCCTCAAGAGTTCTCACCAGCCTTGGTTTCCTATACTTCATCACTTCCAGCTCAGGTTGGAACCATAATGGACTCCTCCTATAGTGCCAATAGGCAAGTATTTTTCCAGTGAAAGCAAAGGAAATTATTGTGGAAGTGGAAGTCATCGTTGAATGGTCGGTCATTAAGTTCTCTTAAATTAGTTTAGAATTTATCTTTCTGTAGAGCCACCCATTCTCTCTTCCTAGTCCTGTCTTCTGGTCCCTTGGCATCCCCATCCTTCCGTTTCCTCAGTTAATTCTGCTAACTGCTATTTGTAGGTAAGGTGTAGCAACATCTAACAGCATTTAGGGCTAAGGATATTATTGGCTTGTATGTAAAGGCATTTTTGGTAATGTAAGTATAAACAACACCCTAACAAGTGACTTCAGCAGTTAAAAAAAAATCCTTATAGACTTTCTCTATTTACATGTTATTACCTTTGATTAATTTTACTGTTTACTCATAAAGATTGTATAATTTAATTTAAATAGGTATAAACATTTTTACATATATGTATTTTCAGATGATATATAGTATACATACTGTTACCATAACATAGTTGGTAATAGTATATTTTGGCTATTGAGACATATTGGTTAGTAGCGTTATAAATTAAATAACTTTGGTACAATATTTCTTAAACTTATATACAAAATGGCACGTGCTTTGGCATCTTGTAGTTAAGAATCATCATCAATGCCTCCTAATGTTTTTAGATACCTAGGAGGTAGGAGCTGTTAGACTTCTGTTACATGAACACTGAAGTTCTCATACAATGCTGTTTAAGGATTTGAAACATTCGCTGAGAAAAGGTGTCTATAAGCTTTGGCTCAGAGTTGAGCAGGAGAAACAGCAGCATCAGTAGCATACTTGTACACTGCATCTCTAAAGAGAGCTAAAGTATGCAGTTTGCTATAGAATGCCTCCCAACCTCTGTGTGTGTGTGTGTGTGTGTATGCATGCATGCTTGTGTGTGCATGCATGCATGTGTGTGCACATGTGCAAGAGACAGATGGTGGGGCGGGTATGGTAGAGAGGGAGACAGAAACGAACTGATTTCTTGAACTACTTTTCTAAAGTAAGAATTGGGGTGGATGAATTAGGACAATTTTGTCTAAGGAGAGAGCAGAGTATAGGTCAAAGGCCAGTTTAAAGGTCCAGATCAGGCAGGGTGCGGTGGCTCATGCCTGTAATCCAAGCACTTTGGGTGACCAGGGCAGGCGGATCATGAGGTCAGGAGATCAAGACCATCCTAGCCAACATGGTGAAACCTCATCTCTACTAAAAATACAAAAATTATCTGGGTGTGGTGGTGCACGCCTGTAATCCCAGCTACTTGGGAGGCTGAGGCAGGAGAATGGCTTGAACTTGGGAGGCAGAGATTGCAGCGAGCTGAGATCATGCCACTGCACTCCAGCCTGGCAATAGAGCGAGACTCCATCTCACACACACACACACACACACACACACACACACACACAAAGTTCAGATCAGTATTTGCCAAACTCTTTGTCATTTATCTACTCTAGTTAAAATTTTTTGCTTTATTCACATAGTGCTTTTTTCTTTAATAAATTAGTAACATTATTGTGTATAATAAAATTAAAACATATTATACATTTTAAACAAATAAGATCCACTAAAATATAAAGTATGAAATGTAAATAGTAATCTAATAAATTTGCTAAGTCCCCTAGTGATAAGAATGGAATAATTTTCCTCATTAAAAATCAGATATTCTGCTTGATAATTGCTTAAAGATACTGATGAGGCTATTGTACTAATTAGATGATTGCTTTTTTCCACTTTTGATGCTAACTAGCATAAAAAATGTCAAATCTAGTTTATTTAGTTGGAAAATAGAAAAGATATTAACTGTCTTCTCTGACATAGCATATATATTGTGTATACTTCATATTCTAAAAGTCTGTCAGCTCCTGGAAGCAAAGTTATGTCACTGTTGAGAATGGGATGATGAATTGGAAATCTGTCTAAACTTCTGATTAGTTACAAAGAAAGTTGGATATCCAAGGATTTGAGGCATACACTGGCATGCAAGGTGCTGATGCCTGTAATGTATATTAATTACTATAGCACTGCCTGCTTTATTCTCATTTGTAGTGATGCTATTCGACAAATCACAGGTTTGATACATTAGACACTTTTCTTTTAATTTCTGTGTAACTATTAAAAAATAAGTTATCACAAAAATGATCTTGCATTCCCCAGGTTAGGAAATAATTGGGTTGCATATCTGGGAAAGTGCATAAGACTTGTTTTACTCCACTCCTATGAAATTTATGTATTTAAGGATATGGTAGAAAAAAGTATACACTCAGCCACTAAAGGTTAGAAATGTGGAACTTCATGTGGGAACATTGCTGCAGCCACACTTGGTACGTCAATGCTACTTCATTAATATTATACCTATCTAACATCAGATTGTATGTTGAGTATAGTATCTTCTGTAACAATTTAAAAAGAGCTCTAAACTAATGTTCCTGCTTGTAACAAAGTCAGTGGAAGAAGAGAATTGGGGTTAAATGTTTGTCTCTCAGTGGATAAGGGCTATTTGAGTAGAATATAAGAAACCAAGTAGTAGTTCCTTAGACAGAGGGAAAGAGTCACTATCTTTGTTGGAATGATTATTTCCTTTTCTTTTCCACTATCTTTTGCTAAACTTTCTACTCTTCCACCATGTTAATTTATCTTTAGTATGAATATCAGAGAGTATTACTGTGTTATATTCCAATAATAGTTAAAATAAACATCATCTATGCATACGTTATCTTCTTATGATATAATTGCCCTGTTATATTAGTTATCTGTTGATGCCTAATAAATTATCTCAAAACTTAATGGTTTAAAACAGCAGTTAACATTTATTATCTTACATACTTTCTTTGGATCAGAAATTTAGGGGTGGCTTAACAGGGTGGTTGTGTCTGGTAAGGCTGGGTCGGCTGTCCTCTGAAGGCTTGGCTGGTGATAAAGGATGTAATTTACAAGATAGTTCACTCACATGGCTTTGGGCAGGAGGCTTCAGTCCCCTGCCACATGGATTTCTTCAAAAGACTGCTTGAGTTTTCTCTTTGCCAAGGCAAAAATTATTTTGAACAAGGAATTATTGATTCTGGTTTCTCCCTCAATGAGTGATCCAAGAGACAGAGCAAGGAGGAATCTGAAATGTCTTTTTAGACCTAGTCTCAACAGTCATGGGCTGCTGCTTGTGCCATATTTCATTTGTTAGAATTGAGTCACTAGATCTAGCTCATGTTCAAGGGCAGTGAAATTCGGTTTCGCCCTTCGAAGGGAGGAATGTCAGATAACTTGTAGACATATTTTAATACCTGTTTAAACTAGGTTAAGGTGATAACCCTATTGAGTTACAGTCTGCCAATAGGAATCCATAAATTTATTTTGGGAATAGGAAGGGGGTGATTCATATAGGGAATCAGAAAGTTCTAAAAGGAATGATTGACAGACAGGAGGGGGGATGCCCATCTCTCTTTGAGTTTTACCCACTGTGATCTGTTTTTTTTTTTCCCTTCAATTTTCTGGGTAAAAACATCTGATCTGTGTTTTAAGGAGAGATGGGACTCTGTCACACAGAGGCAGGCTCAGACTGGCAGTTAATGCATCCAGAATGGACTTTAAACTGAATTGTTTTTTAAATTAAGATACCTAAGTTCTATTTACTAAGCAAGTCTATTTACTTGTAGGTAACTTACTATTTATTTTCCTCTGTTATATGCTAGCCTTCAGTAAGTATTTAAGTATCCTATTCTTGGCTCAGATATGCTGAAGGGGCTTGGACTAAGGGATTAAATAGACGACTTTTGCCTTTCTTTTCTCTTCTAAGACCTGTTTGGTGGCAATGGCAATGAGCTCTCAATGGTTAGGTAAATTTAGGGGATCAGTTAAGACTTGTGAAATTGAGATACTACTTTGAACATTAGGATTCTCCCTTCATTACTACTGTTAAGAGGATTTGCATGTGAATTATGAAAGGAACTTAATAGCTTTCTTACATTGTCTCGTTCTTATGCTATACAGTCATGCATTGCATAACAATGGGGACATGTTCTAAGAAATTGCATCATTAGGCAATTTTGTTGTATGAACATCATAGAGTGCATTTACACAAACTTAGATGGTATAGCCTACTACACATCTAGGCTTTATTATATAGCTTATTGCTCTTAGGCTACAAACCTGTATAGCATGTTACTGTATTTAGTACTATAGACAATTGTAACAGAATGGTAAGTATTTTTGTATCTAAACATAGAAAAGGTAAAATTAAAATATTGTATAAAGGATTAAAAATGGTACATCTGTATAGGGCACTTACCATGAATGGAGCTTAGAGGACTGGAAGTTTTTCTGGGTGGGTCAATGAGTGAGTCGTGAGTGAACGTGAAGACCTAGGACATTACTGTACACTATTATAGACTTGACTTTATAAACACTGCATTCTTAGAAAACACTAAATTTATATAAAATTTTTTTCTTCTTCAATAATAAATTAACCTTAGTTTACTGTGACTTTTTTACTTTATAAACTTTGAAAATTTAAAAACATTTTGACTCTTTGGTAATAACACAAAACACAAACATGTACAACTGTACAAAAATATTTTCTTTATATTCGTATTCTGTAAGTTTTTTCTTTTTTAACTTTTCTTTTTAAACTTTTTTGTTGAAAACTAAGACACAAACACACACATCAGCCCGGGCCTACACAAGATGTGGATTGTCAATATCACTGTCTTCCACCTCCACATCTTGTCTCACTGCAAGTTCTTTAGGGGCAATAACAGGCATGGAGCTGTTATCTCCTATGATAACAATACCTTCTCCTGGAATACCTCCTAAAGGACCTGCCTGAGGCTGTTTTACAGTCGACTTTAAATAAAATAAGTAGGAGTATACTTGAACATAACTCAAAAATATGGTACAGTAAATACATAAAGCAGTAATACAGTCATTATCAAATATTGTGCACTGTACACAATTGTATTGCTATACTTTTATACAACTGGCAGCCCAGTAGGTGTGTTCAAATCAGCATCACCACAAACACATGAGTAAGCTGTTGTGCTATGGTGTTACAATGGCTACAATATCACTAGGTGATAGGAATTTTTCAGCTCTATTTTAATCTTATGGAACCACCATCATATGTATGGTCCATTGTTGAGTGAAAGGTCATTATGTGGTATATGACTATATTTCCAGGCTGGGTTGAGGGAGAGGTACACAGGGATTCTTGGGTTAAGAAATCTTTATATTCTCATCTTCTCTTAAAAGCCAAGAGCCCTGTAGGATAATTTTCATAGAACCAGTGGTCTCAGGCTCCAGACTCTAGATACTTTAAATACTATAATAATTTATTATATGCAAAAATAACCCTCATTTAACTTTAGCTAATTTATAAAGCAGTCCTAGCAATTCATCTTTTGTTGGTAGCTATATATAGGGAATGCCTTTGTCAAAAGGAAAATTACTGTGGTGTCCCAGCATAACCAAGGCATTTGATCACTGTGTTCAGTAGTGATTTTAGAGTGATGCTGTCTGATAAGGTGACTGATTTTTTACTTTAAGTCTTGTTTACTATGATAATAACAGTTAATATTTATTATTTTTACTAGATATTGTTCTCTTTGCTTTACGTGTATTAAATTATTTAATCTTCTCAGCAACCCTATGAGGTGGATACTATTACTCCTTTTTACAGATGAAGTTGAGGCAGAGAAGTTAAGGAACTTGCCCAAGGGTACACAGCTAGGGTACCTTATGTAGGTGATTATGGAGCTAGTATACCTTATGGAGGTGATCTAGATCCCATATGTTCTCCCTCTCCATCTCATGCCCTTGTCTGTCATCTCTGTCATAAGGAAATGATTTGGTTTTCTAAGAATTTATAAAGTATAAAGTAGGGCATTGTAAATTTTTATTTATTTTAATTTTTCTTTCCATCTTCTTTTTTCTTACTCAATTATTACTATAGGTCAGTTGCTGATAAAGAGGCCATTGCAAATTTCACAAATCAGAAGAACATCAGCAATCCACCTGATATGTCAGGGTGGAATCCTTTTGGAGAGGATAATTTCTCTAAGTTAACAGAAGAGGAACTATTGGACAGAGAATTTGACCTTCTAAGATCAAGTAAGGGACACTTGAAGGCTTATTTTGCTTCACAGTAAAATAACAGCTCTATTATTATTCAGCAAGGCCAAAGACTTTTGAGAATGTGTATGGAAAATTCTTTTTGTGCATTTGAGGGCAAAATTCAGGCCATCTTCTTATACATATACTATCAAATTATGTTGTGTGCATTAGAAATCAGTTGCTTGATAGTAGCTATTAAACCCAATATTGCTGATAGTATGCTAATATCCTAAAACTTAAATATTGCATATCTATGAATGTTAAATTCAGAATATCTCTAAAACATGGAAAATTGATGTTTCAATATAAAGGGAGACATTTTATTATTTTGCCTTACTAATGATTTTGCAGCTCTGTTTTTCTGCACACTCAATAGAAAATATTGTGGGTCTGAGATGCCCTTTGAAAATGCCTGAAAGAAAACATGGGCTACTACATTATGTTAATGTTTTGTAATGCCCTTTTAATGAGTGGTGACATAAAAGGGCTGCTTTGTTGTCCTGATATGGCAAAAATTAAATAAATTCTTTTTCACTTTAAATCAGATATCTCAATGTTTTTACTTGGAATCATTGCTTTTCTTTGAACTACCTAATATATGTCAAGCTTCGCCACACATATTTTAGAAATGTCCTTTTTGAAAGAATGATGTGAGTGTTTTGAGTAGGTTGCCAAATAGGAGCAAAAAGCTCACTTCTAGAGTATGTAGATAATTTTCAGGTTTCTGAGGCTTTGTGTGTGTGTGTGTGCGCGCGCATGTGTGTGCAGGTGTGCACACAAAACAAGTGTGTTTTCCCCTTTTGCATGTGAAAAGAAGGTCTTAATAGTCCCTAGTTTATAGTTCCTAGTTCCTGTTTCATTTAGGTAATTGGCCTTATGAGAATGTTTAATAGATGAAATGCTTTGTTCTGAATTGGTATATATTTTATGTAAAATTCCTGTAAGAATAGTTTGGGATTTAAATTTGTATTTTATATATTGGTTATATGATTATGAAAATTAAATTGATGATTAAATGCAGATATAAAAATAAGTTCTGAGCTGTTAATAAAGGTTTCTTAATAAAACTGATCACATGTTACTAAAACAGTTTTTTTTTAAACCACAACTTTTTTTGTTTGGCATTTTCCTAGAATTTATGTTGAGTAGGCCCAAAAGCAAGATTTTTTGTTTGTTTGTTTTTTGTTTTTTGAGACCGAGTTTTGCTCTTGTTGCCCAGGCTGGAGTGCAACGGCGCAATCTCGGCTCACCGCAACCTCCGCCTCCTGGGTTCAAGCAATTCTCCTGCCTTAGCCTCCCGAGTAGCTGGGATTACAGGCATGTGCCACCACGCCCAGCGAATTTTGTATTTTTAGTAGAGATGGGATTTCTCCATGTTGGTCAGGCTGGTCTCAAACTCCCGACCTCAGGTGATCCGCCCACCTCGGCCTCCCAAAGTGCTGGGATTACAGGCGTGAGCCACCATGCTCAGCTCTTTCAAAGTTATGGAAGGGGTAGATACAAGGTGTAACCAAATCATTATAATTTATAGGATTATATTTAAAGCAAAAGATATTAATTTTAATGTGTACTGACCAGGGTTTGCTAAATTAGTATTTTCAACTGCTTAGGTAAAAAATTATTTTTAACAAATGAATTTATGAAATGGGTATTCACATTATTTTGTATCTTATAAAAATGTGTTATTCTAAGTTCCCTAGAATTTGTAATGACATCAAAGTAGTTTTATTTACTTAGCATAGGCAAGAGTGACATATGAATATGCGTATATGTATATAACTTCATAAAAATTGGGTTGAGCACGTAAAATTCTTAAGTAGCTATTTTTAAGAATAGCTTAAAACTTCATGATCAGATAATGTGTAAATTTTAAACTTCATGATCAGATAGCATTTGTAAATTGTGCGTGTGTCTGTGTGCACATGTGTATGCCAAAGAGAGTTCAGACTTTGCAGTATTAATTACAGAAAGATATTAAGTTCCAAAGGAAAGTGCAGGAGGAATTTTATGTGAAGGTTAGACTTGGAGCAACCTTAGCCATTTGGAAAAACAGCTACATGGTCCATGAGCTACTGAAATTATTGTCACAAGTCTGATGTGCTTAATTTGGCACACAGTACCAGAAAACATAAATTTTGATCCCTGACAATGTTACTTAACTAGATTGTAATCTCAGATAAGTCACTCAACTGTTGTTAGTCTCACTTCCACATTTATAAACTGGGGATAGTGATGCCTACTTCATAGGGTTGTCCAGATAATTAAATGATGTCTTTAAATTTGGGCACTCAATAAATAAATGCCACTTTCTCTTTTCTCACTTTCTGTATAAGCCTTTTAAGAGGTTTTTGGCTTTTAGCCAGCATTTAAAAATTATATTTAAATTATTAGTTTCTCAGTGGTAATTTAACAGTCAAATTAGAAGGGGCTTTGTGGGCAAACACATCAAAAGCAGAAGTGACAAATGATAGCAAGGAAGTTGATGGAAAAGTGTCTGTTTTTCCTTTAATAATTGATACTCATTGTTCAGTGACTATTTTGGGGTCATTGAACCCACTCTTTTAGGGTTCAAAAAAGGTGAAGTGTCATTAATAAAAAAGTTCATAATTACTATAAAGTTGTGTATAAAATGTAGTTTAGAAAGATTTCCTTTCAGAGTTTAACTTAACTGTAATATTTAGTCATCTTTAGCACCTCTCTCAGAAGCAATAAGATATCTAATATTTGATCTATTTGATGAGTTTATATTATATTGATGGGCAAAAGACCTCTTCCAGAACCTTCAGAGTTTATTGGAAGACTAATTGTTCAATGAAAATTGATAGATGGTCATTATATTAAACTTTCTTAAAGTTTAATGACTTTCACCTTTTTTGAATTCTGAAATAGTGGGTTCAGTGACTCCAAAATTTTGCCCATCAGTATAATATAAATCCTATCATTTTCCAAAATGAATAAATAAACTGTTGATTCAGTTGAAATGCAATGTAGGATATTTGTACCCTTTTCCTTGACACAGGTATTAACAATTTTCCAAAGTCTTTTCTAAAATAATTTATATTTGGGTTTATAAAACACTTTCCAGTGAGAAACTGAAAGCCTTTATATGGTCCTTAAAAGTATAGGTATTGCCAATGTAATGATTATTCAGAATAATACATTCCCATTTGGGGTTTTATTTTGAATATGATTCATGGTTATTTTTTTAAAAACAAAAAAAGGAAAATAATATGCTGTTTAGGGAATATTTTACGTGTATTATCCAGAAAGTAATTTTCAAATCATAATAGTATTTTGAGATATCAAAATTCTAAAATATTACTAATTAGTGATCTTTAAGAAAACAGTTGATTTCCTATACTAGGCAAAGGGATTTAATATGTAAAATAAACTAGATTCTTCTTGCTTTCACTCTTCACTATAAATGAATACCATTTATGGTTCAGAATTGTTTTACCTGTTCTTAATTTTAGTAAGAACAAAACATTAAATCAAATTTAAGCAATAATAATAAAGCTTGTCTGAATGATTTTTTTTAAAATTTAAGTTTGTATTTTTACTTTTTTGTAGCAGAACATCCAGAGTAGTATGTAAACTTTAGCAATTTGTCATAATATTTTAGTATTTTAATATTTAATATGACAATTTAAAATTGCCATAATATTTAATACATTAAACAGTAATTAGAACATAGATGCTTGCTTTGGGGAAATTATTAACATTTGTGCAAATAGTTGTATAGTTATACTCGTTAATTAAAACTATTACTTCATGAAATATATTTCATTTATTGATGGTGGATTTGTTTCTGCTTAAAATTGGATCAAAATAACTAAAAAGAAAAATAGAAGATAACTAAAGATTATGATTGCTTTATAAATTCTACTGAATGTTGTTGTTTCACCTATGAAGCCACAGAATGACAATGGCTATAAGCATCTGAATCTGTAGTTTATTGTAAAATATTAACCCTCATCTTTTGTAGCAAATTCAGAACTATTACTGTTCCTTCAGTGTAGAATAACAGAGCTTTTCAAATATATTAGACCAGTTTCAGGAGTTTTTCATTAACCTTTTAGCCTTTTATACCATTATCCATATAAGCAGCAGAATTAACTTTGTAGACTATTTTAATTTCGTGATAATATTATGGAATATACTTTGATTCTAGGATTTTAAAATCCTATATTTTTGCTATCTGTATCAATTAAAATTCTTGAAAACATACTGTCTTTATTCACCAACATAATTCTTTTGTGAAGGCAGGAGGTAAGTTTCTCATATTGGATAATCAAGCTTTGTTCTTATCTAAAGAAAACCAGTCATTTGAAAATGTAATTAAAAACATTTTAGGGTTGACTATGTATTTACAAAGTAGTTCTACATAACCATTTCATTAGATTTTATTTGTAGGTAATTAATAATTACAAAATTAATATGTATATTTCTTTTGTATTTTGTGTTCTGAGACTCACATTTTCATGTGAACTTTAGAAACATAAATGATTTTTAAAAAATTCAATTGAAAACTTGATTCTGTGTTTTGTGGAACAATAACATTATTCATTTTACAATGAATTTATTCTGATTCCTATTTTGAAATAACTGGATAAATGAACTTTGCATAGAGCAGTATCTTCCATATTTTTACTTATAGGGACCCCTATATAAAAATAAGTTCCCCTCTACATGATAATGTGTATAGTTTTGTCATAATTTCACAGTACTGTTTATATACTTACCATAAATTTACCACAGACTGATGGATGTAATATACCAGCGCATGAGGATTTAAAGAACCTTAGTGATAACTTCACAGTTTTATAAGCTGGGACTCATTAGTATAGTAGTGGTTTAAATACATGGAGAGGGTCAGGTGTGGTGGTTCATGCCTGTAATCCTGCTACTTTGGAGGTTGAGGTGGGAGGATTGCTTGAGGCCGGGAGTTCGAGACTAGGCTGAGCAATATAGTGAGACCTAGTGTCTACAAAAAATTAAAAAAATAAAATTAGCCAAGTATGGTGTGCCTGTAGTCCCAGCTACTCCAGAGGCTGAGCCTGGGAGGCAGAGGTTGCAGTAAGCCAAGATCATGCCACTGTATTACAGCCTGGGTGAAACAGCAAGGCTCTGTCTCACAAACAAACGTGCTGAGAGGCTGGGTGTGGTGGCTCATGCCTGTAATCCAGCACTTTGGGAGGATTGCTTGAGTCTAGGAGTTTGAGACCAGCCTGGGCAACATAGAGCTTATCTCTACAAAAAATAAAAAATTAGCTGAACGTGGTGGCCTGTGCCTCTAGTGCCAGCAACCTGGGAGGCTGAGATTGGAGGATCGCTTGAACCTGAGAGGTTGAGGCCACAGTGAGCCATGATCATGCCACTGCGCTCTAGGTTGGGTGAAAGAGTGAGACCCTGTCTCAAAACATAAAATAAAACAACAAAAAAAAAACCAGTATATAAAATTGCAGATTCCTAAGTTACTACCTAATGAATCAAGTAGACCTAATGAATCAAGTCTACGGTTGGGTCCAGGTAACTACATTTTATACAGGAATCCTAGCAGTTATGATGCAGATGGTTGAGGCAAAAAGTCTGTTTCTAATTCAGACCTAAATACTTATACTTTTGGTCTTAATTTTCAGGAATGAGGGCCCTTGGATATTGACATGCTGTAGTTATCATTCTGAGTCAGTCTCTTCCATTTGTTCTTTCTCACCCCCTCTTTTCTCTGTCCTCAGTGCTTTATCCACTGGAATTTGGGAAATGGAGAAGAGTTGGGGAGTCCAGGTGGATTCTGATACAAGGCATAATTACTGGTTTTACAGTTCCTCCATAAATGCATTCAGGGCCTGAATAAATAGGTAACCACATGTAATCTCTATGACTCAGTGAATCTTAATCCTCACCTTAAGGTTTGATTGCGGCCTCCCACCACAATAAGTTAGGGACCCTTCGTTATATAAATTATTCTTCTACCTTTTGCAGAAAGATGTTATGGGACTAGCTACTCTTTAATGGGTGTTTTGACAACAAAATAATAAAAAGTTTTTAGTAAAATGAGCATTTGTTACTGATTTCCTGCATTAAGTATACAGTTAATATCTTGAAAAATAATACCCAAAATGAATTTTCATTGTTAACCAATGCAGTGTTGGATTTGAAAAGTAGCACTTAAGTTTAGGAAGTTTTGTTTGTTCATAAAACAATTGTCAGATGTATTTAGTAACTCAATATTAGTGCCTCAACAAAATGTTTAATAGTGTTTCAACAAAATTTTAAGTAAAAATTTAAACAATCCAAAGTTTCATGTAGATATTGCAGAGTTCATCTTAGCTGTAAGAGCTGGTAATTGTCCCATTGTCATAAAGGTTTTGAAAGAATTAGTTGCCCATAGGAGTAATTATATTTAGAATATTATAGACTCTAGGGCCTTGTTTATTCAAGAGTGTACTTCTTGGACAGCAGTGTCAGTATCACTTGGGGGCTAGTTGAAGTGTGGAATGTCAGGATCCTCCCCAAACTCATCCCATCAGAGTCTACATTTTAACAAATCCCCAGGTAACTGAAATGTACATTAAATGTAAAAAGCACTGTTAGAAGAGATGCTGCTTGAACTTGGGGCTTTGTGCTTCACTCCAAAATTAAAAGTCATTTTTAGGGAATTCCAATTCTACTTGGGTTCTGCCTCCCCTACACTGCAGTCCCTTAGAACTCAGTTGAAACCAGTACAGCTTACCATGGAATTCTTGGAATATAGGTCAGTCTAAACATGATTTGGATTTTTTCAAATGGCTGTGGACCAAAGGTCTGCTGGTAGAAATGCTTGAAATATCTGGAAAGGAGGTAGAATGAGTCTCAAATAGAATTTTGATTGCCAAGAATCAGAGGGTAGAGAGACATCCTACAAAAATCAGGAAGTTCTCAACTAGTATGTGTCTACTATGTGGAGAGTTTTTTTGTTGGTTTTAGAGACAGGGTCTCTCTGTCATCCAGGCTGGAATGCAGTGGTACAGTTTTGCCTCACTGTAGCCTCAATTTTTAGTAGTATTTTTGCATTCTTAAAGTAATGTGTTATTGACTGTTATAGAATATTGTGAAGTTAACATTCTGTAAAGATCGGGAGAGATTCAAATTTTATTACATGCTTGGTGAAAAAAGTCATCTCACTGTGTTGCTCAGGCTGGTTTCAAGAAATCCTCTTGCCTTGGTCTCCCAGAGTGCTGGGATTATAGGTGTGAGCCCCCATCCCTGACCTGTATGGAGAGTTTAAGAGCAAGGAAAAGATAATCATTATTAGGGAGTCAGGATATATCAACTCAAAACACACCGGGCCTCTTGCCTTAAGAGTCTTCGCTCCAGCTCTTTCTCTACCTGATTGTTCTTTCCTAGATATTTACTCCCTTGCCCCCTTCAAGTCTTTTCTTACCTAGTAACTAATAGAATCACTCTATTACTAAAACCTCTACCCAGTTCCTCAATTCCTGTTTCCCTGCACTATATTTTTCTCTATAGCTTTTAATACACCATATACATTTCTTATTATGCCCATTGCCTATTATTTGTTTTTTCCACACCAGCATATAAACTGCATAAGGGCAGGGGTCTTTGTTTTGTTTGACATTACATGCCAGTTCCCTAGAATAGTGCCTGGCACATTGGCACATAGTAGATACTAAAATTTACTTGTTGGATGAATCAATAAACTCTGTTTTTATGTAAGTTTTTGTGAGCGTATGTGGGGGGATGTGTGTTTGTGTGTGTGTGAGAGAGAGAGAATGGTTTGATAGTACAAAGTAGTATAAAAAAGAACAAAAAAGTAAAATATAGTGAATTACTTTTTATTGCTATTGAGAAGTAAGATTTACCTACTTTATGGATGAATGACCATTTGCAAGATTTTTTCTAAATTTATTTTTGGAGACTGTCTGTCAAATATCTCTGTTTATTTAGCTGGGTTTGAGTTCAGGCCCAAAAGTTGAGGACAAGTAGTATTTAAATGAATCAGACTAAGTTTATTATTAGGTTAATTGTATTTAGTGAAACCTATCACGGATTATACTGTTAAATTTGCTTTGGCAGCAACAAATATGTATTAAATTCAGGACTACTCCCTAATACTTACAGTGATAGATTCTGAACCTAATGTTTTTCAAAAAGGCTGGTGCTTTAATTTTCACTTTTATTTATATTGTATATCACTTTTTAATTTAAAGATCATTTTTATTTCATTTCATTTTTTATTTCGTTTCATCTTATTTTTGCAGATAGGCTCAAGGAGAGAGCATCCTCAGATAAGAATGTAGACTCACTTTCTGCTCCACATAACCATCCTCCAGAAGATCCTTTTGGTTCTGTTCCTTTCATTTCTCATTCAGGCAAGTTACACATGTAACATCATCACTGTCACAAATAAAACACACAAGAACAACAGCAAAATCTTATAAAGTGGAAGTAAGACTCTGATGTTAGCTACAGAAAGTAGAAAATATTTTAACCTTTAGCCATCCTACTCTTCTTAATGATGTTCTTTGCATTCAGTTGTATCTTTGCCAACATAGAAAAATGCTGATTTATACAATAGAAACATAACTGCTTCTTTTCATCTTTATTATTGGATACTGTTGAAAAAAATATTTAAAGATATTTTTATACTTGGCTTTTGCTTAAAAATTTGATATTTTCCTAGTTTGTACATGCTCTCTTGTAGATGCATTTTAAAAGTATTAATAATTTTGTATTTGTCACAATCACTTTGTTTTAGCTACTCTTTTCTTCTTATATCCCTCTTTTGATTTCAATCCAGAATTCAAATATTGATGTTTTTCACTGTTAAAAATTTTCAGTAATAATTTCAAATTACCCAGTTAACACTTGGAAGATACTAGGATGGAATAGGATCGTGCATTGGCATAAATGAATTTTCATGTATGTATGGTTATAGTGGAAAAAAAGAGTTTTAATCTTGGCAAAGGGAAATATGTTAGAAGAAGTTATGCTTTATTAGAAGGTAAAAGTTCAATATATTCATGGTAACTGTCGGCCATGTTCTTCAGTTCTGTTCCTTTTGTTTCTCACTCAGGCAAGTTACATATGTAACACCATTTGAAAACTACAGGATTAACAACAAAAGAAAAACTTACAAATGTAAAGCCAAAAGAAGAATTGAGTGTTTAGGATTTCTGCCGAGTACATTGAACAGCTTTTCAACATTCAGACTTGTTTGGTTATCTGGAATATAGAGGATAGTTTTTTCATTGCTTTCATACTCCATATTTTTCTCTTTGACATTTATTAAAAACAGTTCCTATTCTTGCTGTTTTCTGTTTGCTGCTTTCAAGTTTTCTTTTTCATAAATGACATAATTAACTGGGGAACATAGCTTACTGTGTCTGTTTACTTATTCTGCATAAATGTGTTCCCTTATACCCCCAATACCCTGGGTAATGGAATTATTACTTTCTAAAATTATAATAACTCAAAATAGTCATTGTAAGTTCTCAAGAACATAGTATTCAATGACTTGAGATACTGATCTCTGTGTGGTAGAAAGCAGTTTCAGTACTAGCTCTTTTACATCCTCTGTTAGGAATTGCATTATCCTTTTCAGGTTTGCATGGACCTATACAACTACTTCTCTGCTGTTTAATAGCATCTGAAAGAACCCTGGGGAAATGAATAGTAGAGTTAGGAGAACTGAAGTAAGCTTCAGTGATTGGTCTTTTCTCTGGACACCCTTATTTGGAGGTTGGCCTAAAGATTTTGTACTTCGCAACATGTTCATAGGTTTGAGCTTGATTGCTGCTATTTTGTTTAACTGTTTACTATGGGTATTTATATTAGATTTTAAGCTTATTGAGGGTGGGAAATATGAATTGTCTATCTTTGAATCCTGCCCAGTATACAACCCAGTAGGTACCTAATACTGTTCATTGAATGTGCGGAAAAAAATCATGACTATCTATAAAAATTCATATTCCTTAGATTTAGGACAGTGGCCTTAAAAAAAATGCCCATTAATGGGCCAGGCGCAGTGGCTGGCGCCTGTAATCCCAGCACTTTGGGAGGCCAAGGCAGGCGGATCACGAGGTCAGGAGATCAAGACCATCCTGGCTAACACGGTGAAACCCCATCTCTACTAAAAATACAAAAAATTAGCCAGGCGTGGTGGTGGGTGCCTGTAGTCCCAGCGACTCGGGAGGCTGAGGCAGGAGAATGGTGTGAACCCGGGAGGCGGAGTTTGCAGTGAGCCGAGATCGTGCCAGTGCACTCCAACCTGGGCGATAGAGTGAGACTCTGTCTCAAAAAAAAAAAAAAAAAGCCCATTAATATAAATGCTACCTTTTAAAGAAATCTTTTTAAACAGTGTGAACATAAATATTGGACTGGTTTGGTTATGAAAAATGTATATAGACTGGAATAAAGGAGAGTATGGTCATAGGAGAAATGCATCTCCTGAGAAAGAAGAAAAAGTGATCACTGTGCAATATTAGCACTGTTAATTTGATATATGTAAGATCTAAAATATTAAGTTAAAAAATCTATATTGCTACTTATTATAAAGCTTTGAAATACTTTGTCATGTATAATTTTTAGGTAAAAACGTATTTGGGGACATTCATTTTTCTTTAATAGCAAAATAATTGAACCTACTGAAACAAGAATTAACCTCCCTATAAGCTTTAGGAAAAAGTTGGAAAAAGGAGTTCTATCCAATGAAAATACACTCTACTAGCGTTGTGAGACTGAAAAAGCATCTGGAGATTTCTAGGACTAGGACCCAAGAAAGGCAAAAAACTACTCCCAGGTGTATCTGTGTATATACAATACAGAATGATAAGTATATGCGATAAGCCCCATCTTATTTGAATTTGAGAGTTGACAATTACTAAACAGAATTTAATTTTTAGTAAACCATATAGAGAATGCTACTTGAGAATAAAATGAATTTATGCAGCAGAATACTTGTAAGAACTTAGTTAAGTTTTAAGTCTAATGCTAATGTTCATTTAAGAACCACTGTCCTGAATCTAGTGTTCCTTACACTGGTTTTATTAGGAATTGTGCTCTTTTTATTTTGAAAGAAAAAGTTTCTGTGAAAACTTTTAACCTCAACTTTGATACTGTAATAGATTAGTATATACTTTTTTCTGCAGTTTTTCATAATCTTACAAAGTAATTTGTAAATTGAAACTTTATTAAATTATGTATATAGTTTAAAAAGTCAGATTTAACAAGATTTGAAATGTTAAAAAAAAAAAAAAAAATCACTTCCCTTCCTGTTCCCTCCCAGTCCCCTTTTCCTACTTAAACTCCTTAGAGGTAATTTTTCACTTCTGGCATTTTAATATATCATGCTAATTATGCTATTTCTTACCTCTGCACTTTTAAAAACAATAGCTATGGACTTTCTATTATGGAAAATGAGATTTTTTTTTTGATTTAGATATTTTACAGTTTGTCCGCCTCACACATACACAATCATGCACACACACACATACACACACACACACGTGTCCTGTCCTTACATCCAGCATGTTTTTGACACAGTTTTTGGTTGATTCAGTGTTCAGTGTCTACATTTTTTTAATATGTAAATATTTGTCACCACTGAGGTTTATTATCCCATGATCACATTTCCTGTCTTTGTTTTTCCTGGAGTTAATTACTGTGTTTATAATCACTATGTTTTTTGTTTGCTTAGTTTTTTATGTACCCTCATTTAGAAGTGTAAATTTCCTCCCAGTTTAAGGTGGCTATCATTTTCATTCTTCATTACATCTCTCATGGAGCTCTGCAATCAGAACTGGTTGCTTTCTGGAGCTGTCACACTTATAATTCTAGTATTTTTCCCACCAATCTTTATGGAAATTCCTGGAGCTCTTCTCATCCTTTTTCTTGGTTTGTTAGTAAAGCAACTCCTCTAGTTGTTGCTTGAGAAAATATGCATGAGAGGAAGTTCTAAGCTTTGCTGCCTAGGCTGGGTGGGGTGGCTCATGCCTGTAATCCCAGCATTTTGGGAGGCTGAGGTGGGAGGATTGCTTGCTTGAGGCCAAGAGTTTAAGACCAGTCTGGGTGACATAGTGAGACCTTGTCTCTACAAAAATAAATACAAAATAAACTTTGCTGCCTAAAAGTTCGTATTTTCCCTAAACTGATACCTGATTGATAATTTGGCAGGGCAAATAATTTTAGGTTAGATATAGTTTTCCCTGTGAGTTTTAAGAGGCACTGCTTCATAGTATTTTAGCTTCTCATATTTCTGTTGAGAAATCTGCTATTATTCTCTTTTCTGATCCTTTATGTGTGAACTGTGGTGGGTTTCTTCTTCTTCCTCTTTTTCTTATTCCTGCTCCTCCTTCTCTTCCTCCTTACCCCACCATGGACATTTTTAGCATCTGTATTAACTTGTTCTGAATATTCAAGATGTTGTACCTTTTATTCATTGTGCTGGGGACCTAGTAGGCCTTACTTATTTAGCCTGGAAACTTGTATTTTCTTGCTTTATATGCTTTGGTAATTTTTTCTTCCTCTTTCTGGACTTTCTTCTTTTAAAATAATTCCTCTTACTAGGATATTGTGCCGTTTGGATTGAACCTCTAATTTAAATTTTGTTCTCTGTTTTCTAGCTCTTTGTCTTTTATATTTGCATCTTAGAAATTTCCTTGGCTTTATATTACAGACATTATTTCTGATTGCAAATAACATGTTATTGGATGCAGTATATTTTAATTTGTCTGAGGATACTTCGGTTTTGCACATTTTGCCACACCTTTTCTTCTCTTTTCTTTATCTTTCACTCTAAGAGTTTCAGCAAATTATTGTAAATTATTTTCTTCACAGAGAAGGTAGCCTTAAACTGAGACCTGAAGGATGTAAAGAAGTTTGCTTATTAGATACAGTGTTTCCCAGGCTTGAGAAATCCTTTAGTTTGATACAGATTACTGAGTCTAAAATGTGATGGAAAAGTGGGGAAGGATGAGACCAGTGGGAAATGCCAAACCGACACTGAATTTCTTGGAAACACCCTAGTTGACCATGATTTCTTTTATAAAAAATATTGCTGTTTTCAGTCTTTAAAAGGATGTTTTATTCATGAAGGATATTGAACTTTGGTTTTCTTTCCTTGTAATCTCTTTGTCAGGCTTTTGTTTCAGAGTTATGTTGGTCTCGTAAAATGAGTTGGGAAATGTTACTTGTACTTTCTGTAAGAGTTAGTGTATGATGTAGATTTTTTTCTTAAATATTTAGAATTCACCTGTGAAGCAAACTGGGCTTCAAGTTACCTTTGTGAAAAGGTTTTTAATTACGTATTTAATATCTTTAATAGTTATAGGGCCATTTAGATGTTCAGTTTTCTTACATTGTAAATTTTGAAATTTATATTTTTAAAGAAATTTGTACATTTCACTTGAGATACTGGGTTTTATTGACGTGAAGTTTTTAATAATGTTCCAGTATCATCATTTCAAAATGTGGAGAATCTATTCTGATATTCTGTTTTTATACCTAATGGTAGTAATTTGTGTTTTCCCCTTTTTATCAAACTTGCTAAGGTATTAATCTCTTTAAAGAACCAACTTTCGACTTTATCTGCTCTTTATTTATTGACATATGCTAAAATTTTTATGTTTTCTTCTACCTATTTCAGGAATAATTTGCTACTCTTTCTCTAGCTTCTTAAGCAAGATTTAAATACAAGCATACTTTGGAGATACTGCAGGTTCCATTCCAGACCACTACAAAAAGTGAATATTTTGCAATAAAGAGAGGGACACACATTTTTTTGTTTCCCAGTGCATACAAAAGTTACATTTACGCTATGCTGTAATCTGTTAAGTATGCAATAGTATTATGTCTAAAAAAATGTATACACCATAATTTAAAAATAACTTATTGATAAAAAATGCTAATGATCATCTGAACCTTCAGCTGGTTGTAATCTTTTTGCTGGTGGCAGGTCTTGCCTCAGTATTGAAGGCTGCTGATGGATTAGGGTGTTGGTTGCTGAAAGAAGGGGTGGCTATGGTAATTTCTTAAAATAAGACAATGATTAAGTTTGCAAAATCAGTGGACTCTTCATGAAAGACTTCTCTGTACATGCCATGCTGTTTGATATAATTTTTTAATCCACAGTAGAACTTCTTCCAAAATTGGAGTTAATTCCCTCAAACCATACCATTGCTTTATGAATTATGTTTATGTAATATTCTAAATTCTTGGAGTCATTTCAGCAGTGTTCACAGCATCTTCACCAGGAACAGATTCCATCTCAAGAAACCACTTCTTTGCTCAAGCATAAGCAACTCCTCATCTGTTCCAGTTTGATTACGAGACTGCAACAATTCAGTCACATTTTTAGGTTCTATTTCTAGTTCTCTTGCTCTTTCCATGACATCTGCAGTTACTTCGTTCACTGAAATCTTAAACCCTTCAAAATCATCCATGAGGGTTGGAGTCAACTTCCAGAGTCTTGTTAATGTTGATATTTTGACCTGTTCTTACGAATCACGAATGATTTTAATGAAATCTAGAATGGTGAATTCTTTTCAGGTTTTCAGTTTACTTTGCACAGATTCATGAGAGAATTCACTATCTAAAACAGTTATAACCTTATGAAATGTATTTCTTAAATAATAAGACTTTTAAAAATGGGTCCTGCTTTATCTTCCAGGCTGGAATGGAGTGGCATGGTCATAACTCACTGTGGCCTCGAACTCCTGGGCTCCAGTGATCCTTCCGCCTCAGCCTCCCATGTAGCTGGGACTATAGGCATGCACTACAACACCTGCGAAATTCTTTAAAGTTTTCCTTAGAGTTTGGGTCTCACTATGTTGCCCAGGTTCGTCTTGAACTCCTGGCCTCAAGCAGCCCTCTCACCTCAACCTCCAGAGTAGCTGGGATTATAGTGTGAGCCACCACGCCCAGCTAATAAGACTTGAAAGACACAATTACTGCTTGATCCATGGGCTGCAGATGGAATGTTATTTTAGCAGGCATGAAAACAACAGTAATCTTCTTGTACTTCTCCATCAGAGCTCTTGGGTGACAGGTGCATTGTCAATGAGCAGGAATATTTTGAAAGGAATCTTCTTTTCTGAGCAGTAGATTTCAAGAGTGGGTTTCAAATAATCAGTAAACTATGCTGGAAACAGATGTGATGTCATCCAGGCTTTGTTATTTCGTTTATAGAACACAAACAGAGTAGTTTTAGCATAGTTCTTAAGGGCCTCGAAGTTTTGGAATGGCAAGTAAGCATTGGTTTCAACTTAAAGTCACCAATTGCATTAGCTCCTAACAAGAGAGTCAGTCTGTCCTTTGAATCTTTGAAGCCAGACATGGACTTAACTTTAGCTCTAAAAGTCCTAGATGGCATCTTCCAATAGAAGGCTGTTTTGTCTGTATTGAAAATCTGTTGTTTAGTGTAGCCACCTTCATCAGTGATCTTAGTGAAATCTTCCAGATAACTTGTTACACTTCCTGCGTTACCTGTACTTATATGTTCTGGAGATGGCTTCTTTCCTTACAGCTCATGATCCAACCTCTACTAGCTTCAGATTTTTCTTCTGCAGCTTTCTCACTTCACTCAGCCTTCATAGGATTGAAGAGAGTTAGAGCCTTGCTCTGGATTAAGGCTTCGGCTTACGGGAATGCAGTGGTTGGTTTGATCTTCTGTCCAGACCATTAAAATTTTCTCCATATCAGCAGTAAGGTTGTTTTCCTTTCTTATCGTTCATCACTGATCACTGGAGTATCACTTTTAATTTCCTTCAATAATTTTTTCTTTGTGTTCACTCGGCTGACTGGTGCAAGAGGCCTAGCTTTTGGCCTATGTCAGCTTTCAGCATGCTTTCCTCTCTAAGCTTAGTCATTTCTAACTCTTGATTTAAAGTGACAGATGCATCTCGTCCTTTCACCTGAACACTTAGAGGCCATTGTGGGGTTATTAATTGGCCTAATTTCAATATTGTTGTGTCTCAGGGAATAGGGAGACCTAAGGAAAGGGAGAGAGACATGGAACAGCTGGTCGGTAGACCAGTCAGAACACATATAAACATTTATCAGTTAAGTTTGCTGTCTTATATGGGCTCAGTTTGTGGAGCCCAAAACAATTACAGTAGTAACATCAAAGATCACTGATCACAGGTCACCATAACAGATATAATAATAATGAAAAAGTTTTAAATATTGTAAGAATTACCAGAATGTGGCATAGAGACACAAAGTAATCACATGCTCTTTAAAAAATGGCAGTGATAGACTTGTTCAACATAGGCTTGCTACAGAGTTTTAATTTTTTTAAAAAGTCAATCTTGGAAATACAGTGAAGTCTGGCACAATACAAAAACGCACACCTGTATTTAATTTTACACTGATCTTTTTAAAGCGTAGGGTTTAAGGTACAGATTTCTCTTCAAACACAGTTTAGCTGCATTTCACACATTTTGATATGCTGAATTTGCCACATAGTTTATAATTTTTCTAATTTCTCACAAATTTCAAAAAGTGTTTTGATTAAAGGTTGAATTCCCAGAGGGTTTAGGATAAATTTTTAAAAAATACTTGACATTGAGGATTCTCTTGAAGTAAATGATACTAGAAGAAATAAAAGAACTGACACCTGAAAAAAAAAGAGGTAATGAAATAAAAGTTGAAAGTGAGACTTGGGAAAAAATAAGAAGATGGATCTATAGATTTATTAATGGAAGTTGGGATGTAGATGGGAATTTAGCTCATATCTATTGTTAAAGAAAAATCATCAAAATTTTATGGAGCAAAAGGACTATAATATCATTGCCAATTGTACTCTAATTTTTATATGAACACAGCTTTTGTTGTTGTTGTTGTTTTTGAAACAGCATTTTGCTTTTTTGCCCAGGCTGGAGTGCAGTGGCATGTTCACGGTTCACTGCAACCTTGAACTCCTGAGCTCAAGCAGTCCTCCCACCTTAGCCTCCTAAGAAGCCTGGACTACAAGCAGAAGCTACCTTGCCCAGCTAATTTTTTAATTTTTAGTAGAGACAAGGTCTTGCTGTGTTGAATAGGCTGATCTTGAATTTCTGGGTTCAAGCAATCCTGCCTTGGCCTCCCACAATGCTGGAATTACAGGCGTGAGCCATCCTGCCAAGTCCAAATACAGTGTTTAATTAATTGAAACATAGGGTGCTTTTAATTTTCTTTCCTTACCTTTATGAATCTATAACCTAACTTTTTTGTAGCCAAGATTATAAATGACATTCATTTTTCTCACAACTAATAATCCTACTGTCACTGCCAGAGATGGAATATTGGGCTTGGTGAGCCAATGATCAAACTATCAAATTTTGGCAGTTTTTTATACAAATGCCTATATTATGATAAAATACTCAAAGCATGTGTATTGAAAAAGTAGGGATCAGAAATAACATTTAATTGTACTTATATTTAAAAATTATATGAGTAAATTCTTGAAGTTAAAATTATCTGGGTTCAGTTTAAAGTCTATTGATAGCGTTTGACCCAGGCAAATCACCTACTTGCTGTGTGTATCAGTTTCCTCATCTATAAAATGGGCGTAATATTCCATAACATGTGACTCAGGGTTTTTAGTGATTAATAAGAAAAATAAATGTGAAGCACAAAAAGTGACTGGCACATAGTTTTTCAGGAAATGTTAGATTTTGTCATGATTATTATACATGGTGAATGCAGTGCAGTGAGATCTCAACTATGAGACTAATATGTCTACTTGATTTTTACAAATGAATTATCTTTTTAATTTTATGGGAATTTCTAGAAGTTGTTAAATTTTTAATATTTAAACTTTTTTATCACAATATTTCTTTGCTGCTGCTTTTGCAAATCCATCAAGAAGAGTTTGCAGTATTTTAAATAATTCTTTATTGAATATCCTTACACATGAACATTTGGCACATGACATTATTCCTAGAGGAGGACTAACGGCCAAGAGCATGTACATTTACAGAATGGATTTATTGCTAGATGGGCCTACAGAATGAATACACTGATTTATGCTCCCACTGGAAGTTTTCAAAAAATGCTTATTTACTTGGGAAGCTTAATCTTAGAGTTTTGATAGTTTCCTCTCTTGAAATATATTGCTTGGGGGGAAATGTACAATGGAGCTGGTAAGTAAATACAATTTAGTATGATTTTATATATATATATAATGCTTAAAATATGGAGTAAAATTAGCATAAGATATTGCTGATGGCATAAATTGGTAAAACTTTTTTTTGAGAGCAGCTTAAGAAAATGTTTTTTTGATTTTTTTTAAGGCTTATTTCTGGGAACTTACCTTAAGAAAATAACATAACATCTTGGGGAAAAATGCAGCTATAAAAATGTTCAGTACAACATTAGTTGTAGAAACAAAATTTAAAGTGCCCTAAATATCCAATATTAGGTGAAATATTAAATTATGGCTTATTTAGTAATTAAAATTTAGTGCTGTTTTTAAAATGATGGAAGTGAAGATTATGTAGCAATGTACAAATGTGTGCTATAATTGAATTAAAAATTTATAATGAAAAATTAACTATATCATAAAACTTTGAATAATATAGGAAAAACACAATCTCATCATTATATTAGCACAGCTATTTGAATTTTGAACCATTTACTTCATTTTCCTTGTAGGTCTAATATTTATACCTGTTAAGCATAGTGTATGTAAAACTTTTTGATCCTTTTTCTTGCTACTTCTGTGTTTTCATAGCATTTTCTATAGCGCTAAGTATCCTACCATGTACAGATAATTTGTTTTAATTTATATTTGCATTGGTGCCTCTTATTTCTTCTACCTTCTAATTTCCCAGCCGTGATTAATATGGGCATAGTCTCAGAAGTTAATTCAGGAGCTATTTCTATTACTGGATAGAGTTTTATCTGAAAATCTAAAAGGATTATTATAAAGATTACAGCCCTTGCCTCTCAAGGACTTCGAGATTGGTTAGGTTGAGAGAGTCATGAAAACTACATGCAATTAAGATGCAAATGCTACAATAGATAAATTATTCTGTTGGTGCACAAAGGAGAGAGTTGCTTTATTCTGGTTGAGTTGGGATTGGGAAATGAGGAAAGCTTCATGAGAAAGATGTTACTTATGGTTAAGCCCTGAGAAATGAATGCATGTGAACTTATAGGAATGAAGAGGGCATTCAGAGCAGAGAGAACAGTTGTGAGCAAAGTTCGAAGACAGTTCAGTATGTTCAGAGAATTGCAGGTATTTGAGGATGGCAGTATTAGGTTTGGTGAACTTCCTCAACGCTCCCAAAGACCCTAGACCCACCCTGTGGGCTTTATTATCTAATAGGAAGTGAAATTGAGTTTAGGATTGGGAAACATTACATTACATAGAGCAAATATTTGTTGGAACATAATATTTACAGATTGTCAGTCCACTGCTGGGTCATTTTATGAGCTACAATAAGGTGTATTGTTTATTTTAGATTCTAGTGTATGATTCTTGAAGAACTTCAGGATGTTAGCAATAATAGTTATATATTGAATTAAACTGGAGAGGTTGGCAGGGGCTATCATGATATGGAGACAGTGGAGGTAATAGGCAGAAATGGAAGGACTTTAAAACAGGAAAGGAATATGATTAATACAGTCTAGAAAGATTACACTGGAAAGACTGTAATCTTTCTAGACTGTATATCTAATTATATTCCTTTCCTGTTTAAAGTCCTTCCATTGGGCGACAGAGCGACACTCCATCTCAAAAAAAAAAAAAAAAAAGACCATTGCTCCTCAAAGTGTGGTCTGCAACAAAATGACTACAGAAATTGAAAGCAAGTGAAAAATAACTTTATATGTATTGAATCACTTGGACAATGTGAATTGGGAATTATTAACAAAAATAAGAAATAAACCTATTGCTTCACTACTTCAAGTTTGAGAAGTAGTGATTAAAAGATTATTGCAGCTGGTGCAGTGGCATGTGCTTGTAGTCCCAGCTACTCAGGAGGCTTAGGCGGGAGGACTGCTTGAGCCCAGTAGTTCTGGACTGCAATGCACTATGCTGATCCTGTGTCTGCACTAAGTTGGACCTCAATACGGTGACCTCCAGGAAGCGAGGGGGACCACCAGGTTGCCTAAGGAAGGGTGAACTGGCTCAGGTTGGAAGTAGAGCAGGTCAAAACTCCTGTGCTGATCAGTAGTGGGATCATGCCTATGAATAGCCACTGCACTCCAGCCTGGGCAACATAGTGAGACCCCTTCTCTTAAAATAAGTCTATTGCAAAAGACTCCATGCTTGAAATAACAGCCTGAGAGAGATTTAGAGGGGCAGAATATATAGGATTTAGTAACCATATGGGAGGGAACAGGGGACCTTGAAGGAAAGAGAGGAATCTAAAATGATTAGCAGATTTTTGTTTCAGCAAAATTGGTGAAGTTCTTTTCTGGAAAGGGAGAATATAGGGTAGGTCAAGAAAAGAGTTCACATTCACATAGGTTGAGTTTGAGTTGTCTGTAGGGGCACTGGAATCTTTTTAGTAGGCATTTAGACACAAAGGAGGACATCCAAGACAGAAATCTTGGCCATTGGGTTTACCATCAAGAAAGTGGTAGTTCATGCCAGTTAGAAGAGACTAGAAGAGGGATGAGAAGAAGAAGAAAATTCAGGTTAATTCTAACAGTGAAGAGGCAAGACAAAGGAGATAAGAAAAGGGATAGAGAAAGAAGGACCATAGAAACAGGAGAAGTACAGGAGGGCTGAAGAAAGAATTTTTTTTTTTTCCCAAAGGATTGAGCATATCTTTTGAAATGTCCACAGGGTTACAGGGTTAGAGTGACTGGAAATAGTCCATTAGATTTAGCATTTAGTAATTATTTTATCTTGGCAAGAATAATACGGTTGGAATCCTGATTGCAGTGGATTTGAGAAGTGAATGAGAGTTGAAGAAGTTGAGATATTAGCAACGGATTATTCTTTCCAAGAGTCCAGCTGTGCTGAGAACAGAGAAAGGTAGGTAGGTAAGGATTAAGGGAAGAATTTAGATTTTATATGGGCAAGACAAGAAAATTATATGATGTGAGAGTGAGTGTTGATATATACAGTCAATCCTTGAACAACACGGGTTTGAACTGTGTGGATTCCTTTATACACTAATTTTCTTTCGCCTCTGCTATCCCTAAGACAGCAAGAACAACCCCTCTTCTTTGCTCCTCAGCCTACTCAATGTGAAGACGATGAGGATGAGGACCTTTATGATGATCTACTTTCACTTAATTAGTAGTAAATATCTTATTATTGACGTTTTGTTTTCTCTTTAAGAATACAGTGTATAATATAACATTCAAAATATGTTATTAGTTGACTATGTTATCAGCAAGGCTTCTGGTTAACAGTAGGCTATCAGCAGTTAAGTTTTTGAGGAGTTAAAAGTTACACATGGATTTTTGACTGTGTCGGAGGTTGATACCTCTAATGCCCTCATTGTTCAAGGCTCAACTGTATATAGAAAGATTGAAAGTGAAGGAAGGAGAAGGAATAAAAGGTATTCTGGAGAGATAAAGTCAGTAGCACAGATGGAAAAATGAGAGTCTAACAAGACATAAAAATTTTTCTCCTTGAGACTGGGAATAGCTGTAAATAGGTTTGTGATAGGAAATTAAGGATAATTCATGTATTCACAGTCTGGTTCAGTCAGCTGGCCTACCTTACTTTGGCCACAAACAATGATCTTTCTGATTTATTTGTTGCCTTAGTTTATGATATCATTTCCAGACTTTTAGAAAGATTAGCTGAATATAACATTTAGGTAGACTATGTCTTAAAATGAATCAAGTCTAGTTTTTTCTCTTCTTAATTTTAAACATTGATTTCTGGGAAAGTTAAATTTATAATGATCCATTTATGCAAAAATCAAATAATTGTATCAATAATCTGTTTGCTGTATGCAAATGTTATGTTTTATTCCACAAGTTGATATTTTAATTATCATGAATTATATTTGCCTTTTATGGCAGGTTATAAAACTGATGTTAGTAGTGTGGTTTATCAGAAAGACCATTGACTTTGGAATTATAAAACCCTGAGTTAAAAGTCTTAGTTCTATCACAGATTAACCATTTGATATTGAGTATTGGCAAACTTGTTTTCCTTTTTTGAGATGAGAGTCTTGCTCTGTTGCCCAGGCTGGAGTGCAGTGGTGTGATCATAGGCTTACTACAGCCTGGACCTCTTGGGCTCAAGCAGTCCTCCTCCCTCAGCCTCCCAAGTAGCTGGGACTATAGGTGGTGTACCACCATTCTCAGCTACTTTTTTATTTTATTTTATTTTATTTTTTGTAGAGACTAGGTCTTACTATGTTGCCTAGGCTTGTCTCTAATTCCTGGTCTCAAGAAAGCCTTTTACCTCAGCCTCCCAAAGTGCTGGGATTACAGGCAAGAGCCATTGTGCCCAGCCCAAACTTCTTGTAAAATTTATCTTAAATTGGAGATAATACTGGCTACTTGATAAGAAAATTGAAAGGATTAAATGAGTTATGCTAGTTTTCTCTTAACTGCTGAATGAAACCTTTAAAATGTAGAACTGTTTGTGAGGATTTCCACTACCAGTATCTGTCTAAGATGGTGCCATTCCTATTTTCACTAAAGGATTAACTACCAGTGTTGACTACAGTATACTCATAAAAATCATATTTAAAGCATGGTATTCATTCCCTTTCCTGAAACCCACATTCCCTTTCTTCTCCCCAGGGCACTGTTGTACAGTTAGTTTGCATACCAACATAGGATAGGTGGCTCTGTGAATTATATAATGTAGTGTGGACCACCCCATTTTAATAAACACCTACAACTTCTAAAACGTAGTTTTCATGAAATTCTAAAATTGTATTTGAAGAGTTTTAGTGACATGTAGGCCATATTAATTAGGTCACTGAAGTTTTAGATTTCTTATATTGCATTTAATTTTTAATTAGGTTTGGTGAACTTCCTCAATGCTCCCAAAGACCCTAGACCCACCTCGTGGGCTTTATTATCTAATAGGAAGTTAAATTGAGTTTAGGATTGGGAAACATTACCTTACATAGAGCAAATACTTGTTGGAACATAACATTTACAGATTGTCAGTCCAAATGCTGGGCCATTTTATAAGCTACAATGAGGTGTATTGTTTATTTTAGATTCTAGTGTATGATTCTTGAAGAACTTCAGGATGTTAGCAATAATAGTTACGATATACTGAATTCCACTGTATACATAGAGTAGAAAGTGAGGCTCAGAAAGGTTCACTGACTTGCTTAAGCTTACATAGTTTATAAGTAGGAATCTGGCTTTGTCTCATTCTAAACCCTATTCTGTAAATAGCAAAACAAAACATTAACCTATTTTAAAGAAAAATTTATATTAATATGAGAACATAATGGAAATGTCAGTTTTATGGCATTTTTCATCTGGCTGGGAAATACTATTCACAACTATTAGGATTCTCTTCTTATACTCAAACCCTGTCACTTGGCCTGCCTTCTGAGAAGCAGTACAGATTTTAGTAAAACCTTCTCCTAATCCACTAATCCTTGTGACTAACATGGTAAATTGCTGGGAGATGATGGCAGGCAGTATGCTGCCAATTCAAAGTGAACTTTGAAGTCTTATAGCCCCTCCCGTACACCCTCAATGATGAGACAACAGAAGGCATGTAATTACAATAGAAGTTTCAAGCCATTTATCTTCTATAATCTGATAGGTAAGAAAAGAACATCAAAACAAAATTTCCCTGACACTGGAAGCTTCTTATATGATTAAAAATGTACCACCTGTTTTATGACTAAAAGAACAACTGCCCTCTAAAAGGAAAAGAGGGAAACCTGATTCTAGAAGAGCGGTAATATGCATAGTATGATGCAAACATGCTTCTCTCTTCATATTGGATATTTTCTAAATATTTTGAATTTTTTGGTATAGTTTATAAAGGTTTATTTATTTAATAATATATTGCAATATTTGTTTAAAATAGTGTGGCATTAACTAGGATCTCATTCTTTTTATGAGGTATTTGTTTAAAAAATGCTATAACAAATATATGAAAATGTAGCCTAAGAAATGTTGTTTTAGGCATTGACTACAAATTTTAACTTTTGAGTTTAGAATCCTTGTTTGGACTGTGCAAGGCTATGATGTCTGAAATTTTGCCACCAAGGTATTGTATTGTATTGTATTGTATGCCATACAATACCTTGCTGAATGAATTCATTATCAAATTTTAACACCTTCATAAAAGGCCTAAACATAGCCTTTTACGAAGACTCATAAGCACAGAATGGGCAAATTCATGTTCTTGTATTTATTTGGTGACTATAAGCTTGTTTTTCAAAATTATCCTATTGTTATTACCTTGGTCACTCATTTTCCAGATCACTAGAGTCAGATTAGCATGTTTCTGCATGCATAAATGTACATAATTATTTCACAACTTTTTAAGTAAGTAAGCTTCTTGAAGTCTGGTATTGTCTTATTCTTCTTTGTATGCCATACAATACCTTGCTGAATGAATTCATTATCAAAATACACATTAGTAATCTAACACACACCCCCACCCAATATTTAGTGAACATTCACTAAATAAAATGAATTATGTTAACATCATCCCTATCAGGTAAGTTCTATTATTGTCTCTATTTTCTAGATGAGAAAACTCAGGCTTATTTGGATGTTTATCTCTCATGGATTTTGTAAAGTTGAGTATTCTTTTGTTTGTTGATTAAGCCTTAATAGTGTTTCTAGAACTTAACCCTATAGAATATTAAAAAAAAATTTTAATACAGGGTACTCATCATACAGGTTCAACAAAAGAGTCTTCATCCTGTTCGTGGCTTTTATTTTTGGGGCATGGTTTTTTAATGATGATGCAAAATAAATGCAAGACAGGTCCATGATTGTATTTTGTAGTGTGTTGGTGATAAACTGTTGAATTTTTGCTGGTGATAATATTCTACTGGTAGTTTAATTGTAGAATTTACAGATGAGAGTTTTAAGCCAGTGTCAGCAGAGAAGTTATTATGGCTTTGATATATAGCCTTAAATTTAGGCAGGTCTCAGATTTCTTATGCATAAAAAGATGTTGGACTAAATCTCTCAGAATCCTTTCTTATGCTTTGAAAATATAATTGGAGTTATGAAAGAGTATTAAAGCCATCAAAAGGAAAAAGTGCAAAGAGATAAGAGAAAGCCAAGGACTGAGTTTTGAGTGTTAACAATGCATGTCTTTGAAACGATAGGAAGTCATGCCAGTGAACTAACATGGAAAACAAAGTTTCTGAAAATGTGGTTAATAAGATTGAAGAGAAAAAAGTTCTAAGAAAGATCATAGTAAACCTTACAGAGCATTTTTTGCCCTAAAATGTTGTGGGGGCCTAATAGTAGGGAGATAAGAGGTAATATATGAAAAACCCTTGGCACTGTGCTTCAGGATATTAGTTCCTATTCCCTCTGATTCATTTCTGATTCAAGTACCATTTGTGTCCTCTTGACACTTATTTCAGTGGTACTTCATTGCTCAGACATTTTTTGCAATACTTGTAATTTTCCTGAGAGACTGTTTACAAGCCACACAAGAGAATTTAAAACTTTATAACCTATCATTGCTGTTCTTAATAAATTGCCCAGATCTGCATTGTCTTAGTCACTCACCTTATTCTCAGAATTTAGCTCTGAATGAATTTTGGCAGTTTCCAGCAATCAGACTCAACCTCAAAAGATGAGGATTTGCTCTCATTTTCAGATAGTAGAATTCAGCAGAAGTAAAGAATTGAAAGAGCACTGCATTTGATGTTGAGATTTGTATTCTGTTCCAAGTTCTTTTGTTAAGTAGGTGTATACCTTCATTTAAGTTCTACTTGAAATGGCTTAATTATTAATTATGGCTCAATAAGAGCATAATTATTATATATTGTGAAAGTCTATGATTTTATTATTTTAACTAGGCTCTGAAAATAAGATAGTTATAATTCCATCTACAATAATGAATCTTTGAAAATTTGGTCTTGGTTTGAAAGTAGGAAAAAACATTCTTAGTAACTCTGTACCAAAGCTACCTAAAGAAAATTTAATTCTATATTTTTGTATAAATATGTGGAATATATGAATGTATTCCTATTTTGATTTTTTTTTCACTAAAAATCTACTTAGTATTATGTTTTGACTAATCTATTGGTTCATTCTTAGTTGGGGAACAGCATTTGAAATAATAGCTCTCAATTAATTGATTAACCCTTTCATTAAGTTTTGTTTACAGATATTGGTTGATCATATAGATTTTTGCACGGCATTTATTTACTAAATCACTGCATAATTAGTAAACTTGCTTAGTGTCAGTAATTAACATGCAACTTCCTAAGATAATAAAAAAGCTAAAATTTTTAGTTCGTAGTTCCAAAGCACAAAAACAGAAATAAAGAATATCTTGACTAGAAACCATCAAAATATCATTCTACCATATTTAGTTAAAGAAAAAGAAGAAATACATTACTTAGAGCCAAAAATAAAAACAGTGGGTGAATATATGAAATTTCACAGTATACTAAAATAATGTAAATGAGTTATGATTCTGTGCACCATCTACACAGTTTTTAATGCTGTAAATACATGTTGTTAGTGCTTATTCTAAATATTATACCCCCGTCTCCCACCTACTTGAAGAACAGCTATTTTTATGCTAATAATACAGATCTCAGTAAATATGGGGATTATTAGGATTTAGGGTATATTGAATTATAAAGCAACATATTTAGGCTTATACTTTTGGGAAATTAACTTTAGCAGTGAAATAATCCTGATTAAATTTCATAGTAAATCAAATGTGTATTATTTAATCTAACAACTAGTGGGAATCTGGCCCCAGACACAAATAGTGGGAATATCTGAAAAAAATTTTTTTTTAATTATAGGAATATGTTTAGGCAAAGAAATGGAGTATGAAGGTTTATGGCATTCTTAGCTAGAGGTCACATTCTAAAGTGCTGTGCATTGTATAGTTATAACCAACTTTATAACTTAAAATACTTATTCTGACAGTCTTTTATGTCTATGGAATAGGACTGAAAGCCTTAGAATATACTGAAATACTTTTTATTTTTGTGTAATTCACCTTTCTTTCCCAGCTCTTCTGTAGTTTCATAATGAATAGATGATTAAGTAGATCACTGCTACTGCAGAAACTTACCTTGGATTGTGGTAACTTGCAGCCTGGAACCTAACTTTTCCTCAGCAGGAGGTACTGGAGAGATAAAAGGATTAATAGTTTCTCTTAGTATGCTTTCAGAGAGCCTCATTACTGTTCTTTACTTTTTATGAGTTTATAACAGCAGTAAAAGTGTAGAGTGAAATATTTAAACAATGTCAGTGTGGTTTGCAAGAATATGGGAGAAAACAGGAATTTGGATAAATATTTTTGATTGTTATTTTAGTTTTATGTAGGGGGGCAAAATAAGTAAAACCAGTCTATCTACACCAACAGAAAATTTCCCCAGTTGCCCATACTATTCGCAGATGTAATCTGAAAGCACAAAGGTGGTATAGATGATTGTGTCTTTTCTTGCTCTTTTTGAAAGTGTGTTTCCATTTCTTATACTGTGTTCTCAAATATAGCTGTCTAAAAATCAAAAATAGAATTTCCAGGATCTAAAATGTACCCTTATGCTGTGTGGATATACATTTGTTGGTCTACTTACTTCTGGTCAATTCTGAAGTGGATCTCAGCTCCTCTTGAATTAGCCATAGACTTGCTTCTCCCTACACTTCTCCCTCATTTATATTCACCTGCAACCACTGGGCCCAGAAAAGTTACTAGAAGCTTGTTGGGTATGATGGATAAAATAATTGAATTTGGCCATTCCCAGGACATGATGATGGTAGAGTGCTTACTATGTGTCAGGCACCGTTCTAAGTCCTTTCTTCACAATAGCTCTATGATATAAAATGTGTTATCCCATTTTGTGTATAAAGAAAGTGGAATAGTGGTGACCTTGTCAGGATTATTATTGGGTTAGCTTTAGTAGCTGTGTTAATTACCCATGAGGAGGGAATCATAGTATATAAATAAAGTGAAATTGATACTAAAAAAGGAGGGTTTCCTTTTTACTCCCTGAAGGAAAAAGTGCATGAATCATGGTTGTATCTAAACTGCCGAAAAACTAGAAACAACCTAAATATTCTATTGCTAAATAGTGAACAGTTATATATGGAATATTTTATCATATTTCTATCAGAATAAATAATGGACTGTTGATAACTGAAAAGATGCATTAAAAATAGTAAGTTAAAAACCCACAGATTTATACCCACACTGACAATTATAAATGTGTATTTCTATTAATACAGCTTTGATAAATGGACAAAGGGCCAACAGAATGAGAAGTATGAAGTGACAGATGTCTTCTGAAAAGTAATGGTAGCCAGTTGAATAATGAAAACAGTAAATTTTAAGAAGACTAGGGAGTACAATGTAATAATTTTAAAAAGAAGGTGAATTTAAATTCACTTCCAAGTGACACTCTCCAAGATGAATTATCTGTCCTACGTTAAATGTTCCAGAAGACCTTCAGGAACACAACTAGAAATGGAAAATTTCAAGATAAGTTGTATAGCAGCATTTCCCCAAAGTACTTTTGCATAGTTGGTTTTAAAGGTTAACAGGCATTACATGTAAATAAAAGGGTAGTGAAGACAATTTGGGAAATCCTAGGGTTCATAAAATTAGATTCTTTTGTGTAGGACTCATTAGCACCTTTAATGAGCATACTCCAGGTGAGTAGGAGTGGAGGCAGAATGCAGAGTGCACCATTTCATAGACTTGTTTGCTTGAGACCACAGAACTGTTTGGCTTGGTTCTTGTTAGGGAAATAGCCTCTGCAGAATACACTTTGGGCAACATTGGAATGTTACTTGGAGGTGTCCGTGAGCAGGCGTGAGGTGTGAATGTTGTGGCTGTGGGTGGGTATGCAGCTCGAGGAGTAATACGTTAAACGTTTCACAGTCAGGGATGATGGGAAATCTTCTGGAACCGTACATATTTTATTTTTATTTTTCCCCTCTTTCCATATTTTGCTTTTGAATAAAAATTCAAGAAAATAAATTCACTAAAATTAACTTTGTTTTTAATATCATAAATACGCTGTGTAGGGAAGAAGTCAAACTTGAGAATCTGCATTTGATTTCCTTTTAATCTGGAAGGATAACAAATACAGCATGTAGCTCTTGGCTGGTTTTAAGGAACTGGCAGAAGATTATATTTGCAATTAAGTATAACCTGGTGGTATTCCTCACATACTTGTCTCCCACACATTCTTTAGCACCACTACTCATGTCAACATTGCCAACAAACTATACAAGATGACCAGATCCAGTGGCCATTTTATGTCCTTAGTTTACTGGACCTCTTTGCACCATCCAGCTCAGTTGTCTGTTACCTCCCTCAAACATTCTTCTCTCTCCATTTCTGTGACATTGCACTCAGCTGTTTTCTTCCTCCTCTCTGGCTGTAACTTTGTAGTTTGTTTTGCATGTTCATCTTCCTCTGCTGACTTCTGAATGTTTTATACTGAGGGCTCAGTTTTGGATCTTCTTTTCTTCTATGTTTTCTTCCGAGGTATGCACTTTAGTCTTGTGGCTCTCTCTGCATACCAACTGCATGGTGATAACTCCCAAATCTATTTTCTTCAGCCGAAAACTAACCATTGGTTTCAAATCACAGATACCTAACTGCTGTACACTTAAATGTTGTCTCACACATATGTCAAGCTTAATGTCTCCAAACAAAATTTTTAGTACTCCTCTTCACTTTCCAACTTATTCATTTTTTTAAAAATTATGCTCATTAAAATTTGTGTGTGGGTACATAGTAGGTAAATACATTTATGGGGTACATGAGATATGTTGATACAGGTATACAGTGCATAATAATCACAACAGGGTAAATGGGTTTCTATCACGCCACTCATTCTTTTCTTTCTGTTAATGGTGCTACCATCCACCAAGAGTTTTCAATCTCTATTTTTTCTACTTTGACCCACCCTGCCACCACTGTCATGTCATCTAGGCCACCAAAATCTCTAACTTGCATTACTATAATTTCCTTTTGCCTGAACTCCCCTTCTTACCTTCCCGTCTTTTTTTTTTTTTTTTTTTTTTTTTTTGAGACAGAGTTTCGCTCTTTCGCCCAGACTGGAGTGCAGTGGTGCGATCTTGGCTCACTGCAACCTCTGTCTTCCAGTTTCAAGCGATTCTCCTGGCTCAGCTGGCACCTGCCAACATGCCTGGCTAATTTTTCTATTTTTAGTAGAGATGGGGTTTCACCATGTTGGCCAGGCTGGTCTCAAACTCCTGACCTCGTGATCCACCCGCCTTGGCCTCCCAAAGTGCTGGGATTACAGGGGTGAGCCACCGCACCCAGCCCCCTTAGTGTTTTTCTATAGAGCAGTCTTTTTTTTTTTAATGTAAACCTAATCATGACACCTATTTTAATAATAGCTTTCCATTATACACGGAATTTTGAATTAGGTGTATAATGAAATATACACTGCTTATCATGGCCTTAAAGGACCTTCACAGTCTGGCCTTTTCCAGTCTTCCTTACCTCATCTTGTACCTGATCCTCCCTTGCTCACTATATTCCAGCCACAATAGCCTATTTTCAGCCCCTTAAATATGTCTTTATATATGCCATTGCTTTTATTGGAAGCTGCTTCCAGCTTATCCTTTGCATGGCTGGGCTCCTTCTCATTGTTCAGTCCTAACTGTCATCTCCTTAGGGAGGTCTTCACCACTGTCCAAAGTAGGTTTATGCGCCCATTTCCCTGCTCTCCTTTATTTCAGAGCACTAGTCACAATTTATGTTTACTTACAACCTCTGACTGTAAACCCCTGAAAGCAGAAACCATGTTTCTTTTACTCACCAATGTATAATCAGTGTATAGCAAAGTGCCCTATATTTCTTTCGTTGAATGAACTCAGAAAATGAAGTGACTGAATGGATTCTGAGCTAAAAACATCTCCAGATGGTTTAGATTTGTTTTTAAAGGCATCTCGCTTTTTTAATGTAATGTATAGATATTATAATTAAAGGAAGTCATATCATCTAGAGAAGGCAGATGTTCTTGGTACAGTCTCCATTTAGTATCTGGTCCTTAGCTTTGATGAGGCCATTCATGCTAACTCAATTCAAAAGATAGTGGTTTATAAAAAATACAATGCTGATTTAAAAAAAATAGTGAAACAAATATGTAACTGAGCAGGCAGGCTGTTCATGCTTGTTGATCTCTATGGGAAAACTTTACAAGAGTTGAAATATAAGCAGGAGGTATTTGGTGAATGTGAAATCTGAGCTTTCAGAATTAGCAGAATAATGTTATTTTGGTGGTGGGGTGAAGAAAATTTGCTAGTCTACTACATTCTGTGTGCTATAAATAAAATTTGGCTGTCAGTGAGAGTACGATGAGGCAGGGTGTAGGGTCCAGATATGAATAAGTCTGTCTACATTAAGACTTAACTATCTACCTGAGGTCAAATGCATTCTCTAAGTCTAATGACAAAGAATTGACAACATTATTTTTTCCTCTAAGGGAACTCGTATGAGGGATTTGTAATGCCATGTGTAATACATATTAACATTTAGTGCAAGAGGATTCTGAAATGCATTGGAATGCTGTAATAATATTTATTTGAACTTGCAGGTTCTCCTGAAAAGAAAGCTGAACATTCATCTATAAATCAAGAAAATGGCACTGCAAACCCTATCAAGAATGGTAAAACAAGTCCAGCCTCTAAAGATCAGCGGACTGGAAAGAAAACCTCAGTACAGGGTCAAGTGCAAAAGGGGAATGATGAATCTGAAAGTGATTTTGAATCAGATCCCCCTTCTCCTAAGAGCAGTGAAGAGGAAGAGCAAGATGATGAAGAAGTTCTTCAGGGGGAACAAGGAGATTTTAATGATGATGATACTGAACCAGAAAATCTGGGTCATAGGCCTCTCCTCATGGATTCTGAAGATGAGGAAGAAGAGGAGAAACATAGCTCTGATTCTGATTATGAGCAAGCTAAAGCAAAGTACAGTGACATGAGCTCTGTCTACAGAGACAGATCTGGCAGTGGACCAACCCAAGATCTTAATACAATACTCCTCACCTCAGCCCAATTATCCTCTGATGTTGCGGTGGAGACTCCCAAACAGGAGTTTGATGTATTTGGCGCTGTCCCCTTCTTTGCAGTGCGTGCTCAACAGCCCCAGCAAGAAAAGAATGAAAAGAACCTCCCTCAACACAGGTTTCCTGCTGCAGGACTGGAGCAGGAGGAATTTGATGTATTCACAAAGGCGCCTTTTAGCAAGAAGGTGAATGTACAAGAATGCCATGCGGTGGGGCCTGAGGCACATACTATCCCTGGTTATCCCAAAAGTGTAGATGTATTTGGCTCCACTCCATTTCAGCCCTTCCTCACATCAACAAGTAAAAGTGAAAGCAATGAGGACCTTTTTGGGCTTGTGCCCTTTGATGAAATAACGGGGAGCCAGCAGCAAAAAGTCAAACAGCGCAGCTTACAGAAACTGTCCTCTCGCCAAAGGCGCACAAAGCAGGATATGTCCAAAAGTAATGGGAAGCGGCATCATGGCACGCCAACTAGCACAAAGAAGACTTTGAAGCCTACCTATCGCACTCCAGAGAGGGCTCGCAGGCACAAAAAAGTGGGCCGCCGAGACTCTCAAAGTAGCAATGAATTTTTAACCATCTCAGACTCCAAGGAGAACATTAGTGTTGCACTGACTGATGGGAAAGATAGGGGGAATGTCTTACAACCTGAGGAGAGCCTGTTGGACCCCTTCGGTGCCAAGCCCTTCCATTCTCCAGACCTGTCATGGCACCCTCCACATCAGGGCCTGAGCGACATCCGTGCTGATCACAATACTGTCCTGCCAGGGCGGCCAAGACAAAATTCACTACATGGGTCATTCCATAGTGCAGATGTATTGAAAATGGATGATTTTGGTGCCGTGCCCTTTACAGAACTTGTGGTGCAAAGCATCACTCCACATCAGTCCCAACAGTCCCAACCAGTCGAATTAGACCCATTTGGTGCTGCTCCATTTCCTTCTAAACAGTAGATACTTCTGATGGATTCTTGGCATTAACTCCTGTTTCAAAAAAGTGTGAATAGTTTTATGAATTTGAAAGAAAATTTGGTAGCTCTTTATATCATTCATTCTTAAAGATCAGTCAGAATAGGTGATTTCTAAATAAACCAAATAGAAAAATGAAGTATCTCTACAGGGTAGTAACTTGATTCCTCTTCAGGAGAAAAGGGAGCTAAATTGCAAGCTCTAACTAAGGGTTTCTGCTACTGACATCACAACACAGAAATGCAAGTGTGGTACTTCCAGTGAAAGCACATGGCACCTTTCTAGGTGTGTAGCCACTGAGAAGGGACAGTGAAACTGTTATTTTTGATATCAGAATGTCATTTTTATGTGCATATCCCTAAAATTAGGGTTATTTCTACATACACTAGTTACACTTGTGAATTTTTTTAAGGTCTCTTTTAATTTCCAGACAGTTAAAAACAATCTAGTTCTCTTAAAGCATTAGAAAGTTATTATCTGGAGAGTGCAGAGATTTCAGTCCATACACCTTTCTCCACAAAGCAGAGCCAGAAGTAACTGACTATTGTGCCTAAAACTCTGTTTCATTTTTAAAAACAAGTGCCATTAAAATGGAATATCTAATGATAAGCATATGAAATAATGTGTAATTAGCTCAATTTAACTATTCCACAATTTACATATTCCAAAACAATGTTATACATGATAAATATAATTTTTGTCAGTTAAAACAAATTTAAAAAATGGACTATCGCACGGAAGCCTAGAACAAAAATATGAAGAGAAATATCTGACATTTGTAAAGAAATTATAAGAAGAAAAAAATGATACAGAATAGAAAACATTCACTACTTTAGAAACACTTTATGCATGGCTTCTTGCCCCAAACTTTTATTGTGATGGCCCTAATAAAGCAAATTATTGGAAAAATTGGAGTGAGGACAAGGGTTGTATAAAAATTTTATTTTATGAAGAAAATATGTAGCGGAAACTGAATTTTCAAGACATTTACAATGTGAAATCATGTTGCATTTAATAATGTACTTTATTAGCAACTTCACCAAATATTCCCCAAGTCATAAGCAACAATTATTTTTATTAGGTTTGGGGGGTGGAGTAGTTTTAATAAAGTGCACAGAACGGTGACACCCACAAAGCCTTATATAAAGGCAGGATTCATGCATCCTGCTGCAAGTACCTCTGCACTAATATACCAGATCCTAAAATGCATATAAGGTGGACTAGCATCTTAATTCTGCTAGTTGATTGTGTCTTTACTGAAAAGAACCCAGCTACCAATTTGCCTTTTTTTTACACCACAAATCCTAATTAGAAACTTGAGGTTTTATAGAAATCATTTAATGATAGAGATTACATATGTGAATTAATGTGAATATAGTATCTGTGCTTCCTGTGTCTATGACTATTTTAAGATATAATTGTGCTGCGCTATCAGATTAACATTTGGAAGTTTCTAGAACAGTTAATGCTATTTACAGAAAGGAGTGGAAACTCATCAACTGGCACTCTCTTTGATTTTTATATTTTAAATTAACTCTCTTCGATCTCAAAGTATATTTTACGAGTAATTTTATTAGGAATCTCTTAATTATAGTGCCCCAATGGGATAAGCTATTTGCCTATTTTCACAGTTCTGAACTTGGAAAGAAGCAAAGTATATGTAACTAAACCACATATTTGTCTTTTTATTGCTTTTTCCCTTCTTTTATATGCTAAATCAAATATAGATTTGTGGATAGGGAAGCAATATGTGAATCACAATGTAGCAGAGGCAGACCAAGCATTACATTATTATTTAGAGCTGGACTGCACCAATTACTTGTCCTCGTGCCAAAGGCAAATATGTTTGCACCTTTTTTTTTTTTTTTCTGATTCTCAGGTTGATTAATACTGCTAATGCAAATGCTCAAGTGGATGTTTAAAAACTTTACAAAATAGATTCAAGTGATACTTTCTTTTAAAAGTGAAGAGTTGATGATTACACATAGTAAATTCATGAACTACAGTAGGTTTGTATCAAACAATTTTTTTTAAATGAAAATCTATTGAGGTGTACACAATATGCTTCTTGATTGTATTAGTCCTTGGTCTCTGCTAGACCTCATGAGTTTCATCATTTAGAAAAGGGGTAGAGGATGAACTAATGTCTCCTTCAGATGTAAACATGAAATACCTAGAGTTTTACTTGCTTTTCAATACACTGAATAATTTTAAATGATTCTGACACTGATGTAGACCCTTTGACTTATAAATTCTGAGGAAACAACAGCATAAAATATTTACATTCTTATAACACAGCACAGTGACTTTCTTCTTTCAAGATTGTAGCTCAGAGAAAAGATACAGGATTCAATTGGGGGTTCAATAGGATAGAAATGGAGAGATTACCTTGTGTTGTAGTAGAGGCATTTTCCTAAGGAGTATAGATTTATACTTTGCATTTTCATTCATCATCCCCCAGAATCATGGTCAAGGTGTAGGTCACTCCACACAGCTGATGCTCAGGTTATTCCCTTGTGAGAATTATGAGAATAAAGCTCCCAAGATATGTGAAAGTGCTTAACACAGTACCTGGCACACAGCACTCAATAAAAGTTTGGCTCTATTATGGGATGGTTCAATTCTGGTTTAAGGAAGGAAGAAAGGTTATATATATGTACCACTAAGCAAATATATATATATATATTTGGGTTTTTTTTTTCCCTAATATTATTTGGGTGTCCCCTGTGCTTCTTTAGGATGTAGTTATAACTAAACCTGTTATACTTGAACATCACTAAGAGAAGTAAATTATTATGAAGCTAGCAAAAATCTTGAGGCCAAAGTTGTTTCTTAACAGCTTTAATAATGCTTGATTTTGAATAATCCTTTAAAAAGTGGACCATTTGCTTATTTTAATATCATGTCAGTAAAATGTTAGTATTAAAAAGATCAGCTTTTTATGGCATTGAAGAATGTATCTGCTAAGACACAAAAATTGCATGGTAAGTATAATAGGTGGAGGAGGAAAGGTTGTAGGCCGGATGAAAATTTAACTGACTAGAACATTTATTCAGGAGTGTAATTATTTTCCCTTACCCCAATCCCTGTGTACGTGTTGGGTATAGTTATGACATTATCCGGATTTGCAAATAGACACATCTTTCAGTCTTACCCTGTTTATTGTTTAAGAGTGATAGACTGTTGTCCTCTTGCTGGTGGAAAATCTAAGGTGGAGCCCACTCTTCTATGCTGAAGTTCACCAGGCAGAGCAGTTTTCTTACAAGTCAGCTACTCTGCTTGGTTTATTTTAGGTTTTGGTACTTCACGTAAGCACTGTTAGAAGGTACAAGTGTATTAATATCACTAGTTTTGAGGAGCTTGGGTACATTTGTTTTTAATATATTTAGAATGTGCAGTAAACTTTTTTCTCATTTTTTTTTTCTTTTTAGCAAACTTGTTATTTTAGGTCCAATTATTGAGTTGACAGTCTACTGTGAGAATGAGATGACATATCTACTGTGAGATACCATAAATGATGAATAGTTTATTTGAGAACTTTTATACTCAGTGGTGTTTTATATATTAAGATAAAAATATGTACACACATGCATGTCACATCTCTCTACTGTGGAGTTAATGTGCATTTTTAAAAAATGGAATTGCAACCACAATCATATCTAAGAGAACATTCACTCCTAGTGAGGGTTTACAAAAGCTACTAAGAGAATAAGGTAGATGATAATGCAAAGGGTCATGATTTGGGGTTATTTTTGTTTTATTTTAAAATTTATAGTGCTACTTTTGAAAGAATTGTTTTTATGACTATGCTCTTTTTGTGATTGAAAAGTCATCTAATAGAAGCTGTATAGAAGCTACTTTTTAATTGCTGGCAAACAGCTTTAAGTGCACTTTCTTTGATTACACTTCCATTTTTTGTTAAACTTGAATTTTCTGAAGCCTTTTATGTACCACTAAGCAAATAACTTTAACCTTTAAATAAAGCAAATTTACATCTTTATTGTATTTCTACTTGTTACAAAACATACTTGCTAAAGTAACTTCAGTCCTCAAATATAGCTGGGAAACAGTTATGAGATAGACTCAGTCTCCCCCTCCCACCCCTTTTCCCCTGCCATATCTAATTAAGCACTAACTGATTTTATTACTTTATTGCCTTTACACTGCTTATTCTTTTTGACTGAATTCTGTCCCTGATTCACTGTTTTGTTTGAAATTTATTTTCTTACTGTATTTATCATACCTGTTTTAATCTGTTTTCTTTAAATGCAATAAATCCCAAATGGATTGCATATTCTTTATAATCAGTGACTTTGGAGTTTTTCATTATCTGTCTTATTATGACTTTTGGATGTAAACTTCTATTCAAATTCAGTTATTTCATTCACACCACAAACATTAAGCACCTATTATGTAGCAGCTAGTGGAATAGAAAAGTTGGTAAGATTAGATCCCTATTCTTAAGGAGCTCATAGTTTACAATTTAGGTAAGAAAACCCATTTGACTTAAGAGTTTTTGCCACAAGAACACTTAATAGCACGACTTTTTCAGTGAGTCATAATTACTGATACTCAAGAGTGATGACAGTAAGGCAAAAACAATATTGTGTAGTGCCTTCTGAATAACTTATTTTACAGCTTCCACATTATAAATTTTTAAAAATCTTTAAAACTGATAACATCTTTGGTTGAATTAATACTGGTTATTTGGTTAAATAACATTGTAATCCTCAATTATATCAGAAAAGAGGCTATGACACATTAAAGAGAAAACCTATTTATTGGATTGATGGACTAAGCTTGGCATCAAGGTTATAATATGTATTATTCCACAAACTGGAGTCTTTAGATTGGTAGCCTATGGAAAGGTTCATCCTATTTTTATGAATGAACTTTTTTTGAAGTTGTAACATTTATCTAAAGTTATGTGAAAAAAGGGGCTTTGTATCTTTTTAATGAAAATGAATGGTACAAAGCAAAATAACACAAATGATTAGAAAAGTTCTATTAACAAAGAATAGTTTGCAGTGTATTACTGTTCAAATTCAGTTATAGTTAACTTATTTGAGATGAATATATGCTGCAATTTGAGCTATTTATTTTGGATAATGAATACCTTTTTAAGGAAGCCCAGGTCAAGCATCATATGTAACATGTAGTTAATATTCTCATATTGAAAGCTTGAGCTTGTATTTGTTGTTACATATGAAATGAGATAGTTCAGATGGTTGCCACAATTGAGATTATGTGCAGGTTAGGTAGTATTTTGATCTCAGATTTTTATAGAGCAGGACTAGAACCTTGGTGGCTGTTCATTTCAGCCCTCTTAAGGATGGAGGTTAATTTTTCACAAGAAACCCCCTACTGCTATTTACCTCTCCCTTCCAAAAATGTTTTCTTAAGGGTAGTTTCAGTTCTGGATCATTATCATCTCATTACACTACTTGGGAATTCTGGTACAAAATTTCAGAGGACCGTATTTACACCTCTTCAGTGTAAACACAGTTATTGTGATAATGCACACAGAAGGTATTTCTACCCCTTCTCTAATAGGTGAGCTGATTCTTTACACACTTGGGCAGAAGTAGAATTCCAGGAATGATGATTGATTTAGAGTGGACAGGGACCTAATGCAGCAAAGCAACCAGCAGGAATTCACAGGAATAGGCTTTGCCCCTTGACATTTAATACAGGGCAAAGTATTATCTAGTAGGTACCTGCCAAATGGAGAGTTGTACAGTTTTACGGAAGTCAATCACAATCTTCAAATCGGATATTCTGTCCAGGTGGGATGCCATAAGATGTGACAGACATTCCCTGAATCTTCGTTCCTGATTCTAAAATATGATTTTAAAGCTGTTATGTATTACAAAGAATGACAAGCAGCAGTTAAAAATATTTAGTAAACCCAGTTTATTTACATAATACATATTTTGTCATGCAGCTTACTGAATTGCAGTTAGTGTAATAACAAAAAAAGACAAGCACTGTCTTGCTATTTGAAAATGGCTTAATATAGAAAGATAATTGTTTCTTAAATGAGTTAACCACAACCATATAAATTGCTAGACAATTTAAAACAGCCATAGATAATTTTAAAATGTAAAATCTGTAGGCAAAAAGCTTTTATAGTTCACACATTGGTAAAATTAAAACCAGTCTTTTTTAGTAATGAAACTGGATAGTATATTTTAATCTTACTTTAATCTATAAAAACAAAAATAACTTAAATATACATCATTACAAGGCTCAGATTTGTAGACAACTTTAAAATATTTTTTAATGTTAACAATGTCTTCAAAATTTTACCAGTAGTGCTGTGCACACAGTAGGTGGTCATTAAATGCTGACTGACATACAGAAGTGTTTCTAGTTAACAGCAATCCATATTCATTCATTCATTCCCTATTTTATAATAAATACATCATAGCAGTGAAAAAATGAGAGGATAACTTTCTGACAATATTTAACATTTTCATATAGAGTTGAAATGTTTACATGGAATAAGTTTCCCTACAGAAAGACCTGTACACCCTTTAAATTCAAAGAAACACTGATTTAAAAACACAGTATACTCTTTTCATGTTATTAATTCAAATGGCAAGTATGTATTCATATACTAATACAGGGATTGCAAACATTGAAATGATTCAATGTTTTTTTATTTTGAGAAAGTTTTATAATAAAAATGGCTCCACACCTAAAATAATGATTTTCCCCTCATTTTTAACTTAAGTATAACTACTCAGTGTCTTTTGTTTGGCCAAAATGACAAAATATCTATTTAAAGGCAATAAAATCATGTAAGCCAATAAGTGATGTTCTAGGAGAAATATATCCTACTACTGTTGCACCAAAATCTTCTATCACTTAACATATGGATCAAAATTTTAACCTTATAAGGTAAAACAGCCATTTTCAAAGCAGCCTTCCATCATAATGATGGGTAAGACATGGTATTCCTTTATTGAGCCTCCTGGGGGGAAATTCTCTTTGCTGAGATACTATACTAGCATGGGGAATTTATATTCCAAAAACACTACACTGGAAAAGAAACACAACATTTTACTGATGTATTAACTGAGGCACATTAAAGTGACTTTCCAAGTATCATATGCACAAAAGGCATTTTGGGAATAAGCTTCATCATCAATTAACATTTTTTCTGATATTCAGTAATTTTACTGTTCTGAAAATACACCAGTATTTAAAACAGCTCATGTCAACTCATTAAGAAACTTGGGTAATATTTTATACTCCAATAAACAATGTAAGTTTTTATGAATGTCTGCTTTAAGGGATTTAACTAATGCATATGAAAGACCAAAGAATAAGAGGGCTACAATGTATGATAGGGCAGTGAGTTCTATTTTTTAAGTATATACAATAAAAAGAAAGTTTAATGCTTCAGGCCCAAATATTAAGTGTTTATCAAGATTCTGAGTTATCAATGCAATGCTAACACATGCAGAAACCGAGGACCAGAGCACAGGTGAGTAAGATTATTATCAAATGGGGCATCCGCATGACTTTGTTCTAAGGCTTAAGGTTCATTTCAGGGTCAAGACAGGGCCATCTAGATTCTATGGCCTTGAAAGTAGCACCCATAATGCTGGGAACCCCCACCACTGGGATATTCAGGACTACAAATTCAGAGAGTTGAAAGCTCTGGAATTTTGGGATCAAAAACCTGTAATCCACTCACAAGAATTCAGTTATTATATGGAATTAAATAATATCTGGAATTAAAATGTTTAGGTGGCTAATGACTATATTATTTGACCACATAATTTGTTGTCTAATCTTGTACTTAGTTTCTCATGTGATTCTTATCTGATAGAAAATGAGAAGTTCTTTTCCTCTTCTCAACCCTTCTCTCAACTTACTGCAGAAGTTTAAAGCTTTTGTTCTGGAAAACTAAAATATCTAATGTTCTTAGGGAGAGAAGAACCTATAGCTAAAGGATATAATATCTGAAGTGCCAGTTTCTCACAAATCATTTTAGTGATTATTTAAATCTAGTGATTTTAGTGATTATTTAAAATCACTATCCTAGCTTGCATTAAGCATAGGCTGAAACAACACTTGCCTTGATTAGGCACTTAAACTTGACAATTAACTGAAAATAATTAAGCACATAAGATGACTCCATTTTCTAATGGAGATGAGCCCTTCCTAAGGAAATTAAGCTGGTGCTAAGTAAAATGAATCCTATTTCAACACTAGTTTCCCATTCATCGTTGTTATTCAGATGTTTCTTATGATTGCCAACTAATTTTCACTTTCTGTACAAGCAGCAAATTAGTAGTTTTAAGGATTTTGTAAAGCAGTTATTACTACAGATCCTTAAGTATACTTTTTTTCCCATTTTTATAAAGCATTACTCATATTAAAAAGGAAAAAGGGAAAACTAATGGGAATCTTAGAAATAGTGGGGTATACAATTCCCCATTATATATTGCTTAACAACTGAATTCACCAGGTGGCCATACCTAATTCACAAATGTGAAACATAGTCAGGACAAGGCTTGCTATGTCTGTACTGCATGACATACACTGTTGACTGATGCCACCAATATAACATCACTACTGCAAGGATATGCCATATTTGGTGGCTTGATCCGAGGTAGTTTAGTTGTCCTGGAAAGAAGGCAGAAAGAAAATAATATTGATTTCAATATGTTGACATTAAAGGAAAAATATATTTCTTGGAAGTATAGCTTAGCAGAAAAATTTTCATAGTCTCAGAGTGCCTAGAGACTAACTGGAAGCTCCAAACGTTTTTAGAAATGGATCAATTCATATTTGGGTCTAATTTTAAGGTTTTATTTATTAAGTACACAGGTAAACTTTAGAAATGCTATTCCAAGTGTGTTTTCAAAATCTAACTTAATTTCAGGAATTTCACCTTATGCCTCCCACATCTCAACTCACATTTGACGGAATGAACAACAACAAAAAATTATTGAGAGAGGCAAAAGAAACCAGATGTTAAAAATCATGGGGTGATTTAGGTATAAATCCGCGAGAAGCAGATATACTGCTGGGTTTAGATATAAACCTATTAGAAGCACTTTTTATTTCAAGCAGGTGTGCAAAGAAAAAGTGCTGACCTGAATTCTGTGCTCTCTAACTAATGGAATAATCTGCAGGATGTAATTAGTAATGGATTAATTAACTAAGGTTGTTTAGTTCATATACAACTTAAGAGAACAATTTAATCTCTTTGTGGTCAAATGTTAAATTCTAAGAAGATTAAACAACATATGGAAAACTTCTTGATCTCAGTAAATAAAATACAGAGCTATAATAATTTCAATGTAAATAACATACTCATGGTGCTTCTATGGTCATATAATGTAAATATTCTCCAACCTCTCTTTTTTCTTACCAATCAGTACAGTACATAGATTTTAAAGTGTATGTCAACAAGATTCTTAGCCTTTTTTGTACCATGGACTCCTCTGGCAGTCTAGTGAAGCCTACAGACCCATTTTTTTTAAAAACAAAACACAGAGGATTACAACAAATATTGATTATCTAATACAACTATCAGAGATCCACTCAATTCTATCTATGGACACCTTGGGGACCCTTGGACCCATCAAATGCCACTGTGTTGTGTATACATTTTTAAACATTCAACCTGAGCTGAATGAAAGCTTTTAGTTTAAAATTTATTTTATTTCCCAGTGGCCAGGTCATACATGAGGACTTGCCAGAGATAGTTTCTAAGGCATTTATACATGAACATTTGAGACTATCACTTTTCACTGTAAAGACTTTTAATTTTTTAGTTTCCATATCTCCACTGCTCTCATGTACCCAAACTCAATATGTTCTGCTACATAGGGCACATTTTATGTCAAGTGTGTCTTGGGGAAGGTTAAGTTACAATAAGTTTGATTGTTTATATATGTCCTATATTAAACAATTGGTAACTCCTGATCTGAATATTTTAAGGCCTAAAACCCACTATGGTCATAATCACATAGAGAATTTTCATGGTTTAGTGTTCTACTTGTCTTATTATAAAGAAAATACAGAATTTTAAAAAGAATTATTAATAAAGTGATACAAAAATATATTTTACCAGAATTGTTTTCTGGAAGATGGGTGGTCTTCAATTCAGTGGCATGTCCTAGATCTGTTCCTAAATCCTCATGTTTACAACTCAGGTTTTCCCTTGTATTTCCATTCTTATTTAAAGCTCAGTGGTGAAAAACCAAGCACACAAAGGAATGCCTGAGGATCTGTGGGATGGATTGTTTAGGCCAGGGTTTCTCACCCTTTCTTCTTCCCCAACACACGTGACGAGTGGTACAATCCCTTCTCTGATTCACCGTGGAAGTGATTCTTAACCCAGGAAGAAGAGGGGATAAATTTGCAGTTTAGATTTAAACTGCTCCCTGACTTCTAGCTCTCCAAACTGAAAAAAAAATCAGTTTTATGTACTCTAAATGTTATTTCTGACCCATGCCAAAACTTACCTGGATTTGCATCACTTTGTCTCTTACTAAACCACATATTTCACTTATAAGACCAGGGCTGGGGGACATAGTAATAATTGCTGTCATTTACTCAGTCCCTACTAATTGCTAGAAACTTGGTTACATGATATGTGCATTTTCTCATCTAACCCTCATTAAACTGTGTTACATGCATTTTCTCATCTAATCCTTACCCTAACCCTGGGGGGAAAAAAAAGTATTTCCATGTTTTAGATAGGAAAACTGGAGCTGAGAGCACTTAAGTAACTTACTTAGCTCACGTAACTAGAAAGTGGTTGATGTGGGTCTTGAACCCAAGCAGTCTGACTCCAGAGCTAAAGTTCTCAAACAAGCAAATACAGGTTTTGGAGACTGTTGTTCACTCCACCCAGTGTCCTCTTAGTTATTTTCCATCTGAAAATATTTTCTTTGGAATGAAGAACAAAAAAATCTATTGGCTTGTGTATCTTGGAAACACAAAGACTCTTAACTTGCACTATTTTCTTCCTAGTGTTGGGTGCCAGGAAGCCTAAGCCAGCTTTGTCACCATTATCTATTTTATAGACCCTTTTGATGTACATATTGTGAAGTGATCCTACATCTCACTTCTTTTCACTATCTTTTTCTGGAAACATAAATACTCTTAACTTTCACTATTTTCTTCCTAGTGCTGGGTGCCAGGAAGCCTAAAGCCAGCTTTGTCACCTTTATCTTTTTTATAGACCCCTTCGATGTACATATTGTGAAGTGATCCTACACCTCACTTCTTTTCACTATCTTTTTTTTTTATTATTATACTTTAAGTTCTAGGGTACATGTACACAACGTGCAGGTTTGTTACATATGTATACAAGTGCCATGTTGGTGTGCTGCACCCATTAACTCGTCATTTACATTTTCTTACTGTCCTTTGCTTATTTCTTGCTTTATGTATCTCTGCATATATAAATTACTTTTAAAGAACCAGCTGGCATATAGAGAAGTAAATGGTAGTTGACGGTGTTCTACTTTTTAAAAGAAATAGTGCTTGGGAGTCAGAAGACTCAAAGTCTAATGACAGCTTTGTCACTAGTTCATAACCATAAAACAGTGACAACGCCACCTACTGGACTCAACTCACATGATCAGGATGAAAGGAAAAGTGAAAGCCCTTTGAAAGTTTTAGGTAACATTTGGAAAGAGAGGAGTCATTTCCATAATCAATAATATTAAAAAATGAAACTAAGTTTTGATGCTCTGATGCACATACCTTGGGCATATATTTAGACTAACAATACAAAACTGCTATAAAAGAGATACCTACCTGGAAAGTACCGCTCTGGGACTTTGGAAATGTAGAATAGGAAAGCAAGAAGAGCAATCATATACATCACAATTACACGGGGTGCAAAGTCCTGAAAAGCAGAACATGTTTTTTTACAGATCTTCCTACTGTTACTGAACTCTAAATTTATTATGAATCTAATAGTGGGATTTAAGATTGTTAAATCTGAACTGTTTTGCAGACTGTCTCCAATAATAGAAACCTTGTCCTCATATGCAGGAAGCAGCCTGCAAGAATGGAGCACAGAGAATACTCTAACGGTCAGGCTCCTAAAGGGGCTAGAGCTTTAACATGCTGAAGTTCCTAAGGGCACCCAACTCCATCTACAATGTAGGTATATGGGTAGAATGCATATGGAAATGGAGTTGGCAGGTAAATAAGCAAAGACACTGAAGACCAGGAACTTATGGCTGGAAAAGACCTAAGGGGTCTCCCCAGACAGAAATCTGTTCCAATATCCCAGATAAATGGTCCTCTTGAATACTACTATATGAAGCACTTTGTCTCACTGCTGACACAGTATTGAGAAGACTTTCCTGGCCCTGAGAAAATCCAGCAAGCTATCCTTATACATATTGTTCCTAATACTGGTTATAAACCTAATTTAGCAAGAACTCATTTAAGAAATAAGGACAGGCTTGGTGCATGGCTCATGCCTGTAATCCTACCACTTTGGGAGGCTTTGGCAGAAGGATCGCTTGATGACAGGAGTTCAAAACTAGCCTGAGCAACACAGTAAGACCCCTCTCTCTACAATTATTATTATTTTTTAATTAGCTGAAGACAGGAGTTCAAAACTAGCCTGGGTAACATAGTAAGACACCTCTCTCTACAGTTGTTTTTTTTTTTTTTTTTTTTTAAATTAGCTGGGCATGGTGGTGCACACCTATAGTCCTAACTACTTAGGAGGCTGAGGTGGGACGACTGCTTGAGCTGAGGAGTTTGAAGGCAATAGAGAGAGACTCTGTTTCAAAGAAATAAAAAATAAAGACAAATTTCTCCTTCCTCTTCAAATACGAGAATCATCATAGCCCTCCCTAACTCCTATATTTTTTAGATTAATCAAACTCAGATTTCTCAAACATTCTAGAACACAACTTGATCCTGCCTCCCAAGATTAACCCTTCCAGAACTTTTTAACTTTGTTAAAGTGCCTGTCTTTCCATCTTTTTAAAATAGAGCTTATCAAAGAATTTCTGTGAAAGTTTCCCTTTGCTTCCTCACCGGAATGATCTGTGATCATATTAGGATTCCATCTTTAAAAACTATTATCTAAGCCATCTTTCCATTTTAAGATTTCTGAATACAAAAAAAAAATCCCTTTTTCTTAATTTCTCTAAAATTCACTGACTTAATGGTCTTATTCTTTTTGTCATTATAAGCTCAAAAGGAATGTGTTTATCAAATCCAAAAATTTTGGTCACTTCTGTATCAACAACCAATTATTCCAGCTGGAATTTATCTACAGTGGCAGTTCCCCATTTCATTTTCTTATTATAAAGGAATCAAAATTGTCAGAAAGATGTTTTCACAGATAGGAGGATTACTGATGTCCCTCATCATTACTGTCTCACCTTTCTCCCAATATCCTAATTTATGAAGACATCATCACCCTTGTCCTCACATTGGCCAAGTAGCCAGATTATATCACTCAATTCACTCTGTCACAGAACTTCCTTTCTTTTCAGCTGTTTTCCACTATGCCGCTGCCATCTTCATGCAAATAAATGTAGGCCCACTAATGGTCCCTCCTCTTCTAATAAAATCTGATTCTTTTGAATGAAACCCCCCTTTAAAGTCACACATTCTAGACAAAGGTACCATTGCAATGAGTATATGTGATTTCTGTCAGATTTCTTGGCCTATTTACTTTTATTAAAAATTCTCAAGTTTACTCTCTAGTGCATATGTACAGCATTTTTGTAATGATCTCTAAAAATGTAAGTCTTATTTCTAATCCTTTTCTCAAGAATCCTGAGTTCTCACTGAGACTCTTCCTAATGCACATCAACTGTTCCCCCATAATACCTGATTCTAACAGCTTTTCTTTTATTTCTCAATATATTCTCCTTGGTGGATTGAACATGCTTCCCTGGCTCCAGCTACCAATACAATGATGATTTCCAAATCTTTATTGCCAGTCTCAAACTCTGGCTGAAATCCCAGATCCTATCTCTACCTTTACATCCAATGGGTACCCCACACTCATCGGGTCCAACAAAAAAAATCCTTCCCAACCTCCCTTCACCCCCTAAAAGATCAACTGCTCCTATTTCTATACTTGCATTATCATTGGCATTATCACTGATCCCGCAGACAAAGCTAGAAACTTTGGAGTCCTCCTCCACAAATAAGGACTTGAGTATTTATATACTAAGGGTAATAGAGAATAATAATGTATTTTTTTTACAGAAAGACAACTCAGAGAAAATCAGTATTCAGATTTTACCTCGACTTCTGCAAGGTATGCTTATTTATATGGCTGTGAAAATTATGGCATCAACATGCAATTACAAATATGTTCTCAAATGACAAACATCTACCCACTTGGCCTGATTATACTACTTTACCCAAAAGGAATAAAATTGAAAGGAAAAAAAAAAAAGAGAAAAATATTAACTACACTCAACCTACCTGTACAATAGGAGCACCAATTCCTCCATTGAGCCAAACCCAGTGAAGAGTAGGAATCACTCCATATCCCGAAACAGAACAAAAGATGATAGAACGGAGCCTTTGCCATTGCTGCGTGAGGTAATTGGGATGAATCTGTGCAAAGAACACTGCCAGGATCATAGCAAGCACTGTGATCAAGTACACCTGACGCCAGTACTAGAATGAAAGGAAATCACATTTTAATTCTGTTATTAACAATAAAGGAACTGAAAAAGTAATTTTGGCTTTTACACTACAAATTCCAAACTCTATTTACTTGGTATTTGCATTTCAAAATAGGATTATCTCCCTTCATTAAAAAATATGTTCCATACAACTTTTAGGTTTGTCAGAATGACAAGCCAAATTCTAAAGTGAGCTGGTAAAATACTACATTTATTCATACAAAAGCATTTTCTGATTACCTATTATATGCCAGGCACAGTTCAAGTCCTATAAAAGCAAAGATGACTATGACAAGGACTCTCCCAGCAGTCAGCTCACAGACTATGGGAGGGGCAGAATGTGAACAAAAGATTATAATCTTATGGTAGATACTGTAATTGAGGAACAGAACATTGTAGAACCACAGAAGAGGGAACAATTAACTTTACTTGGGGTAGCTAAAAAATGCTTCACAGAGATGACATCTAAGATTTTGTGGGAAGACAGAGCTCTCAAGGAAAGAGAACAGCAAATGCAGCAGGAAGTTTTGAGAAAAAAGGCTAAAAAGGCATACTGTTAGGCTAAATGTTTTGAACTTTACCACACTGGCACTGGAGGAATAACAGAATTCTTTAAGAATAGGATGACATGGCTGTCTTTCAAACAGACTTATTAGAAAGACAACTCTGACATCAGTGTAGAAAATAGGTGACAGGAAACCAGCTAGAAAGATATTAGTTTAGTTTATTCAAAGAGAGAGTGGGGGCTTGGACTCCTGTTGAATAAAGTAGATGTGAGCACCAGATTTAGGAGGCATTTTTGAAATAAGCTTAAGTCTTAATGGCTGACTGGCTGTGTGAGAGGGCAGTAGAGGAAAGCCTGACTGTTTTTGGCCTGAAAGGCCACATAAATGGCTTCTATTAATGAAGCAAATGAACAAAGATGTTCCAGTTTTGCTGTGTGTGTGATGGGGGAAGAGAACAGGGGCATGAAAGAACACACACTTAGCTTAGGTTTGAAGGGCTTATGGGATATGCAGGTATTTAAATAAGCAGTTAGCTGGTTTTAAAGTCAAAAGTCACGTAAGACAGGAGTTCTTAATCTGGGCTCCAAGGACTTCTTTGGGGCTATTAACTTCCTGAAATCAAATGTCAGACTGTTTGTTTAGGGTGTGCCCAAAAGTACATTCTACTGGATCTAGGGTCCACAGTTTTCAATCTCATTCTGAAAGCAGCTGTGTTCCTTAAAAGGTAAAATGATTCTTTTATAGGTCTACAGCAACTGAGTATTTGAAAATGATTAGAAACCAGATGGAAGAAAGCAATTTTTCAACGATCATGGACTGACTCTATCAGCTTCAGTAGTTCCCTTATCTTTTTTTTTTTTTTTTTTTTTGAGACGGAGTCTCGCTCTGTGGCCCAGGCGGGAGTGCAGTGGCGCAATCTCGGCTCACTGCAAGCTCCGCCTCCCGGGTTCATGCCATTCTCCTGCCTCAGCCTCCCAAGTAGCTGGGACTACAGGCGCCCGCCATCACGCCCGGCTAATTTTTTTGTATTTTTAGTAGAGACGGGGTTTCACCGTGTTAGCCAGGATGGTCTCGATCTCCTGACCTCGTGATCCGCCCGCCTCGGCCTCCCAAAGTGCTGGGATTACAAGCGTGAGCCACCGCGCCCGGCCTCCCTTATCTTTTTAATCTATCTTGGACTTTTAGTTTTTCTGGTAAGAGATTTACAAAAAGTATCTCACTTTGACGTTTAGCAAGAGGTAAACAGAAAACAGTTTCAGAGAAATACAGAATAAGATAAGCAAAACAATTCAAATATTACATGGCTGTACTCACAAGCACCTGGTTATTAGTATGTTCTAATTTTTTTAAAAGATATAAACAGTTTCATGCAAAATGAGTAAGTTATGAAAGCTGGGCAGAAATAAATAGCATACTGCTAAAATCAAGTCAATTTACAACAAGGTTACCTGCATATATTTTTAATTATGTGCTTATGTTCCAAAGTGATTAGGCCTAAAAAGCAAATGACTCACGTTTAAGCGGCTAAAATTAATAATGTTCTTACGTATTCAAATCAAATTTATGATTTTTCTCTTCACTAATTTTCATACCAGATATGTTGACAGTATTCTCTGTTATTGTGTAGAGACAAAGGTCCCACTGAAAAATCCCAAGCAATGTGAGAAATTCTACACTGCGGCCGATCTTCCCAATAAGTGAAGGCTGGGGACTGTGCCTTAGAGCAGTGGTCTCCAGCGTTTCTGGCACCAGGGACTGGTTTTGTGGAAGACAATTTTTCCATGGATCATGGTGCGGGGAGGCAGGCAGAGATGGTTTCAGGATAATTCAAGTGCATTACATTTATTGTGCACTTTATTTCTATTATTATTACATTGTAATATATAATAATTACACAATTCACCATAATGTAGAATCACTGGGAGCCCTGGCTTGTTTTCCTGCAACTAGACGGTCCCCATCTGGGGGTGATGGGAGACAGTGACAGATCATCAAGCATTAGATTGCACAACCTAAATCCTTTGCATGTGCAGTTCACAATAGGGTTCACGCTGCTGTGAGAATCTAACACTGCTGCTGATCTGACAGGAGGCAGACCTCAGGTGGTAACGCGAGCCATGGGGAGTGGCTGTAAATACGTATGAAACTTCCCTGGCTCGCTGGCCCACTGCTCACCTCCTGCTGCATGGCCTGGTTCCTAACAGGCCACGGACAGCTTCTGGGGGTTGGTGACCCCTTCCTTAGAGCACCTGTTACATGGTGGGCCTTGGGCAGGACAGGCTCTATTCTTTGTAACTAGGACTAGAAATAACTAGTAGGTATACTGCTCCTGAGGGAGAAGCTCAGTCTTGGTTCTGAAAGGGAGGTAACTAAAAGGGCAAAAGAAAAAACAAGAGCATGGTAGAAAAACAGGAAGAAAACAAAGTAGGGTTGAAGGGGACTTTCTGAAAGGGAGAACTTGAGATGTACTGAAACCATGGGAACATTCAATTTGTCTTCTTGGCTGGAACATGAGGTGATGAGTTAAGGGTTCTACTCCGTAAGGTTTGGTTGGCCAATATTTTTAGGTCAGGTGCTGTATTATCTGATTACAGTGTTGCAAATGCTGCTTTGCACAAGGCAAAAACTGACTTTTGTGTGAACTTAGTGACAGAAAGCAGAGTTGATCCAGAATTCAGAAAAGACACATCTCACATTTGTTAAAAACACTGACTCCTATCTGGTCTGTCTTACAAGCCTACCCCCAAACATAAGACTGAAGACAGGAAAACATATTTTACAGAAGAATATGGGCTAATAAATTCAGATATATTTTCCTGTATTTTTTTTCACTGAGAGGAGAAAAAAGAAATGGTAAGCAGTAACCAACTTCATAATTTTAACAAGTGTTAATTTTAACTTCAATTCTATAAACACACAAATAAAAGATATATAATGTGCATATCTGAGGAACCACACAGCCATATAGATTTAGTGAAAACATTAATAATTTAATGTCTACATTAAGTTTCAGAAAATAACTGTATATATATTTTCTAATAGAAAATTAGTAAAATAAGTATGGAACTGATAACAGATGTTAGAGATGACAGGGCCATTCTGAAAAATAAGTTTATGCTTATACGAGACTCTTCTATTTAGTCTATAAGTTAATTATGTACTTATTCAGAAATTCAAAAGAACCAAGGCAAGAAAACCCAAGACCGATATGAAAGGTCGAATGTAAAATGTTTTCATCTACTTACGTTATTACAATAAAATGCGTAAAATACTCCTGAGACATAGCAGCCCAGTATTCCAATAGAAATTCCTGCATAATCTAATGCCATCCATCTTCGACATGTTTTTTCTGACCGATGGCAGGAAAAAAGATGATAGCCCACAGAGCAAAGCATACAGACCTGTGAAAAATAAAAACAAATTAACAAAGTGACTAAAGAAACTAAAGCAACTTATGCATGATGTTCAGGGAAGTAGTTAAGAGGCTAGGCTTTCAATTCAAACATTTATGGGCTTGGATTCTAGCTCTGTGCCTTACATGGCTACTGTAGAGCTCACTCTACATGTAGAGCCATGTAGAGCCATGAGGGAAAGCCTCAATTCCCTCATGGGTAAAATGTAGATAATAATAATGAAGGAAAAATTTAAAATAACTATATTACAAAATGAAAATTATAAATAAATAGCACAGTAATGGGAAAGTTATACAATGCAAATGTTTTAAAACTATCATCTGAGGCTTGTTTTGATCCATGAATTAATTTGTTTTTAAAGAGTATTTACTATAGAAGCAATACATATCCTTAAAAAAATCAAAGAATATAAATATAAGCCCCTCTTACTCAATCTATTCCCCAGAGGTGGCCAGTGATAACATTTTTTATGTGTCTTTCCAGATATTTTCAATACATATGTCAAACACCTGTGATATATTAGTCTATACACATGCACACATTATATATATATATACACACATTTTAAAATTAAATGAAATCACACTATGCATTCTGTTCCACAATTGGCTTTTTTTCAGTTAAGAATGTTCATGCCTGTATGAGATTCACTGTATAGAGTTTACTTTTAATTTCTAAGGTAAACACAGTTTTATTGCCTTCAAGAAAAAACAGGCTGGTGTAGTAGTGGCTCATGCCTGTAATCCCAGCACTTTGGGAGGCCATGGTGGGAGGATCGCTTGAGCACAGGAGTTCGAGACCAGCCTGGGCAACATAGGGAGACCTCATTTCTTAAAAAAAAAAAAAAAAAAAAAATTGGCGGGCATGGCGGCATGCACCTGTGGTCCCAGCTACTTGGGAGGCTAAGGCAGGAGGATTACTTGAGCTTGGGAAATCGAGGCTGCAGTGACCCGTGACTGCCCCACTATACTCCAGCCTGGGTGACAGAGTGAGATCCTGTCTCAAAAAATAATAATTTAAAAAACAGTCATGACTTGCTAACTTTATATGGTTGCCAAACTGAGAGTAAAGCTAATCTGATTCAATCAGCTGTTCTGATAATTGATAAGGTTTCTATGGCAGAATGCCTTTCAGCCATTAAGTACCTGCTGTATGTCATACATTGGAGGTGATACAGAATCACTGAACAAACAGTACAGTAACAAATCCTACTGTACTTCAGTGCACAGCATAATTGGAAAAGGCGGGAGGATATTGACTCTGTGGAGTTACATGTGCATTTGGAGGGTGGGACTGGTGGGAAGAAAAGTATCAGAGAAGGGCTGTTCACCTGAGGCAGATTTTAAAAGTTGGGCTGGCATTCACCAAGGACATAAAAAAAGGTGTGCACATATTTATGGCGGGGGGCAGGGATTAAGGAAAAGCATCATAATCTTTATAATATGATTATGACATTTCCTATACATTAATGGGTTTTAACTTCAATATTATGGGTATGATAAGATACTCCTGAAGATTTTAAGTGCCCCCTTACAGAGGTGTGGACTAGAAGGGCTGAAACAGGTTATAGAAATACCCCTGGAGAGCACACACTGAGACAGTGACAGTGGGGTGGAGGCAATGGGACAAATAAACAGTATAAAGTAGTTACAAATGATAAACATTTTGTAAGCTATTGCTAAGGCAGTAACATGGTCATCTAGCTATTAATATTTTATATTCTGGTCATTAAACAAATCTAGTTACTATAGACTCAATATCAGTATTCAAAAACAATGTACTTTGCCACAACTTCATTGCTTCATCAATTGTCTAAAATCCTTAATAGTCTATAGCTTTTTGGTTACTAAGCAACCAATCAGTAACTAATTCTAAGTTAGTTATTTAAACGTAACTCGAAGCTTGGTTATTTGTTTTCTCAGATTATCCTTGAGATTAAGCACCATAAATCAGGAGAACATAAAAGTGTATATTTCTCATTGATGGGGAAAGATCCCATTGCCACAATGTTGAATGACACAAGGGCAGGTCGCAAAATAGCAAGCAGGGATGACTGTAGCTTGGAAGTAGGTAGACAGGTAAGGGAGCAGGCAGGTAGGCAGGTGCAAGGTAGCTATGCATACACAAACATACGCATTTGAGTTAAACTCATTGTTTAACGCAAATGTCCAATGTGGTTACCTCTGAAAAGTGGAATTTCAGGTGACGTTGTCTTCCACAAACTTCTGTTTGCCTAAATTTCTACATGATTATATCTTGTAGTAATAATTAGAAACAAACATAAAGCTCATTTCATTGTGAAAAAGAAAATAAAAAGAGGAAAAAAAAAAAACTATGGTATCCAAGGGAAAAGTAAAATAGCATTAACAGAAAACCCCAGATTTTAAAGTTAACCCATACCTAGTATGCCCTGTTTAAGAAGGAATATGTTATTCCTAGAGTTTAAAAATGGACTGAAAGATAATCTGGCAAATTGGGTATGTTTCAGTTATAATGGAAAGTTTCCTTCTATGGAGTACCTCCCTCCATCAAGGTAGACAGATAATTACAGTGTTACATCCACATCGAAACTCCTTGGCATGATAACAAAATACCTCATGATTTGATCCCTGCCAATCTCTTCAGCCTTATCTTTCTCCATTCTCCTAGGTTTCAACCACAAAAACTAGTACCTGCAAGTCCAGAAAGTGCTAAGAAAGTGTGTCTTGCTTCTTTTTTCCTGCTTAAATGCCCTGCCTCACTGTCTCTTCTGCACACCTACGAGTGGCTTGACCTTTATGCCAGGTTGGTTCTGTTCAGCACTGTTTTACCGATGCCTTGCATAGTGTCTGGATGTATATAGGACACATTCAACAAATATTTGTTAACTGAATGTAAATGGATCAAATCAAGGCATTATTGTATTCTAACGTTCTTCTCCAAAATACAAATACCCTGGGGAAGGTTCAAAGCCCCTCAATTACATTCTATTGTTCAGAATGTACTCTATTAATCTGGTTGCGAGGAAAGCACTAAAGCATACAGAAGCACAGGAGTGAGAAAAATGTTATGTCTTTTAATATTAAATGTAAATCAATATTAATAAATATATCTATGGTTTACTATACTGTCCACTGACCCTAAGAATCTGGAAAACTCAGGTGAACAAGTTATAATTTGATAAGAAGTGGTCTTTTCAAGTAGGGAAGATGTGCTCATCTGTCTTTAGTAAGTTGTACAGCATGTATTGTAACAATGATCATTGCACTAGCAAGTAGGAGAACAGGATTTTACTGCCCTGCTGAATAATCCTGGGCAAGTCACTGTAATATTTTGGGTCTGTTTCTTTATTGGAAATTGTTGTAATTATTTAATCCTTTTTAGTTTTGCAATGTATTGTTTTCTTAGGTCAATACTGAAACTGATACATATTCTCTGAACTAACACCAGCTGTGGCAGGTGGTGAAGGCATAAAGAATAGGCCTAGGGATGGAGGAAAAGAGCAGGGATTCTCAAAGTAGATAATATGCATATAACTAACAAGAATAGAAGCCAGTTTTTACTTAATGATTATTAATAGCATGTTAATCTACACTGAGATGCACCTAAAAATTTAAAAAGAAATTGATTCATTTCCATTATAAAATTGGTTATGGATTTCAAGGGATATTTTGGCTGTAATCAGGGCAAAAATTAAACCTCAGAAAGAGTATATTTTTAAAGAATATTTGAAGTAAAAATAATTTTCTAATAACAAAAATAGATTATGCTTTCCCTCAAAGAAAATTAAAATATTATTCCAAAAATTGGAATTAATAAAAAAGGGGAAGAGAGATTTGTTTTGCTGTGTTTCTTGGCCATTGAAGTCCAAAGTTTAAACTTGAGTAAAATGATGACACTCTGAAATAAAATGATACACGATGAAAGCGACATTTATGCAGCTGAGTTATGAGATTCACCTCTCAAACTCAGCAGCAACAGGCTAACTGCAGGGAATAGCTACTCTGTGTCTGTCATGAGAAAGGGGGATAATAAGTTTTTCTTTTCATTTTTGTGTTTTTTTATATTCTCTGAAGCAGAAAAAGTTGTTTTAAATGTCAACAGAACTACAGTCCACATTTGTTTTCTGATTCAAAATTATCTGTTTGAAATCTAATAAATGTTAACTTTTAAAGACATTTTTACAGATTCTTGAAAAATGCCAGTGCTATGGAACTAACAAATACAGGAGGTAGAGAGGAAAAGAAACAACGTATTTGAAGCCAGGCCAGTGGGTTCAAAATAAATTAACATTAAAGCAACAGAGTAAAAAATCAATACCAGCAAAACAGGACAGTAAAATATAGTATGGAAATAACAAATACGAAAATCACAGACACAAACAGGAAAGAGATGAGAAATCTTCCCAAACAAGTTTTAAGTAGGCACTAGTGTTGTACTTCAGCCAGATAATAGAATGCAATCAAAGATTCCTATTTTTTTAATTAATCTTAAAGCAGAGGTGCCCCAAAGGAAGAGGAAAGAAACAAATTCTTCTCAATCTTTATAATTTAATGGATTTCAAACATACTCTCATAAGAACACATCGTTTGGTGTTTATGTTATGAAAATCAGTAAGCTGACCAACATGCCATTCCGGGGCTCTTTAAAGCAAGTGGTAGGTCTGAGGTAAGGTCACCTGACCAAGCCTGCCTGTCAAAAAGTTCTCTTTACCAACAGCAGTATTTGTGAAATGACTTACCTGGAAGCAGAAAAGACAAATAGAACAAATTACAAAATCTTCTCTGGACGCACTTGCTGAAGGTAACACGGATGTCATGTCATATATTCCCAGGGTGAAGAAGAGAAAGAAACCCAGCAAATGACTCCAGATGTTTACTGTCTCATTAGATAAAATAAACAAACTGGAAAATAAACACACATGCAATTGAGATTCACATTGGCCAACTTACTGTCACGTTCAAAGGTTAGGGACAATTTTGAGGAGTTACCTAATACTTGCTCCTTTAAGCTCTTACCCCACCTGTACCTTTCTAAATTTGATATATTATCTAATTAAATTATTCTAAGTTTTTCTACAACGCCACCAAGTCTGGGACCACAGTTTTTTGGGTGCTCACCTCTATTATCATACTTACCATTTCCTTCTCTGTATTAAGAGATTTACATACAAATTCCATCTCATCTTCCAGCCTATCAATTCCCTAATGGTCAGTACCATTCATCTTTATGACACTACTGTTCACAATGCCTTGCTCAGATTAGTCTATAGACTAAAGGTCTCCAGAAATGAACGTGCAGAGGAAATCTGGATGTTAACTAGCATACTCTATCAATAATACGTATCTGAAAACCTGCTCAGTGCAAGGTTGGGCATCATCTTAAAATACTTTCCTAGAGCTCATTAAATACAAATGCAAAATTAAATGGATTTAAGAGAAGCAAAATAAATATATATTGATCCATTGGAAAGGTTCTTTAAGATAGGCATGCCAGAACAACTTTGCCGTGGATGTTTTAAAACTAGTCTAGTTTCCAGGTGGCATAAGTTTCTCCTTTTTAGAAACAACTGGACTTAACTTTTAATATGGGTACTACGTGCTCTCTTTCAAAATGCCCTGGGCTAACTGGTCTTGGCAGCACAGGTTGGTAGAGCGTGTACCACCCCGAGTCAAGAGGCTCACTGTCCCCACCCTACACAAGTCACTTAACCTCTCCCGGCTTCAGTTTCTTCATCTATACAGTAATGGAGCTACATTAGATGCCGCTGCAACTTTCTTCTAGCTCCTTTCTTACTTTTGTGAAATGGTTCTCCAGATGTAGATAGGACTCATCTGATTATTTACTCAAAGGTGACATCATGACTAAAGATTAAAATACTCTTGCATTTGTCTGCAAAATCTCGTATTTTTGCTTAAATTTAGGTTTTTGGTCTTCACTGATTCAGAAATCCTTGACATAATGACATTGACATATAACTCTAAATTTGTAGCAGTCACTGTGGTTCTCAGGTTCTCATTTTTACAAGAAATGGAATTTCCTATTTACTTTGCTTCTCAAGTTCATTTCTTGTAAAAATGAAAGTGAGAACCATAGTGACTGCTACAAATTTAGTTATACGTCAACGCTTACTAGTAAGGATTTCTGAATCAGTGAAGGCCAAATACATGATGTATATAGCAAGGTGTCAAAATTATCAAATGATCATCAAAAATAAAGTGAATCTTGGATCATGAATTTCAGGCTTTCTCATGTACAAGCATCAAGTGTAAAGACTACTTATAACTGGAAGAAGGGATGCACGAATGTGCTTGAAACATCTAACTACAGGACTGTTTTGACAATCAGTACTATGCTCTGCTTATTACTTAAGACCTTTTCTTTTTGTGAAATCCAGTATAACCTGACTTACTGAACTGAGAGGCACCACCTCTCCATGTTCCCTGCAGCTAACAGAGGACTGGCAAAACTGCTATGACATACAAAACCTCCTCAGATTACATCCAAAATCTGTCCCCGTCACTCCTGAAAGCCAAAAGGAGAGAGGGCAAAGGCTAAACTTGGAAAAGATAAGGCTGGTGGGAAGGCAAGAACATCTCCAATAAAGAATCTACTCTTACTGTATGAAAAGTTACGTGTCTCCTGCACAGTAGACACACCTGACAGCAGTATCTTAAGCATACCCTGAGAATGACCCTATATGAAAAACACACTTGAATGTGTGTTTACAATTCCAAGCATGGCCAACCCTTAGACTGATTCCTTATCTATGAGGAACATCTGAGCCCCTGTCCCATCTCATGGAATGCTGACTGTACATGGGATGGAGGCCTTTTGTTTTGCAAATGAAGATTACCAGGTGGAGGTTGTTAGGGGGAAGGGTGCTAAGTAAAAATGCTATTTAAACTGCATGCTTTCTGCAGGCGGCAGAGGTTCTCCCATTCAGGCCACTGTCACTGGACCTCTCTGTAAATTACCCTAGTAAAACCCTATGTCTTGTTTACTGGCTTTGGGTCTCTTCTTCCGTCTTTCGAACCTGGTGCCATCCTTATTGAAGTTAACAGGAGTCCAGCACCACATCTTCATATTCTGTTCAGTTTTAAAATCAATAATCATCTTCATTATCATCATCTGTTCAGCTTCCAAACCACTGGTGATGACAACAATCACCATTTATTGACGGCTTATTAGGTTCCAGGCCATGTATAGCATTTCACACACAGAATCTTACTGAATCCTTTTTTACCTCTGGAAGCAGATACTGTGATTACCCTCATTTTTATATGTGGGTATAATGAGGCTCAGTGAGGTTACATTTTGCTCCAGGTCTCAGAGCTGTTAAGTGGCAGATTTGGATACTAAAGTCTTTGACTCAATAGCTCAAGAGCTAATGCTCTATACTTAATTTTCCACTCCATGAGATTTGGACCCTAACATCAGAACGCAGAAGACCACTGCTAGTTGAGTAGAAAATATTTAAGGCAATTCACTGCTTGCCCTATTCTTGTGGAACTCCAGATCCACAGCAGAACTCAGCTGTGTAATTTACTCATGCACAGGAGGCACTGGGGAGGAAAACGGTAATTACGCTTCAAGTTGTGAATCCTAAGGGCCATCCATTCAAGCCAAGTAGGGATGGGCAGTGATGTCACCTTGTGACCATGAGTCACAGAAACACTTTCATGGCAGGACAAAAGGAAAGAAGGGCAGGAAAAGACAATGCTGGAAAAATCAAGAATCAGACATGTGGTTGCCGCTTGAGCAATTCAACAGCCCACATTCTGGCACTAGGGTTTGCCACTACAGCGACCTGGAGCTAACCAACACCTGTATCTTAATTCTCCTGAAGCAGAGGTCCTGTATTTTAGTACAGGTAGTAAGTTTGGACAGTTACTGCAAGAACTAGAATAGTTATTTTTCAGTTTTGTTTTTTTTTAAACACGGATTTTCAAGGGACTGTGGTTTTAAAGGTTTAAAATGAGAAAGAAATTTCTTTCTTAGAGATGCTTCTGTGGTGCTCTAGTGGAGACTGGGTGCCCGTTATGAGCTCTCTTTACCACAGTACTTTTCCTACACAGCATTTTTTTCACAATGGTTATTATGTAATTGTGTAATTATCTCTTTAATGTCTGTTACCCAGGCTACACCTTAGTAGCTTCATGAAAACAAGGGCCATGTTTGCTTTTTTTTCTGCATGGGCTCCATAAGTATTTGCTAAATGAATAAATCTCGGGTGTATATGTTAACTTGTTTCCTATTATACAGGCATTTATCTGGCCCAAAGCTACTGAATTCCCACAGGGTTGCTCTAAAAAGAAAGGTATACACCGGGCAAATATGGCTCAGCCCCATTTCAATATATATCTCAATGAGCCGAACAAACCGAATAAAGGATGTAAAAGCCCTTTGTAAAGAGCAAAGCGTCATAGGAGAGCTGTAATTATGATCACTGTTACTATCATGATCATTCCGTGGATCAAGTACCCCGGCCACGTAAGGGGAGATAACGGGGGAGGAGAGGCGGCAAAAAGGGATGAAAAGGATGGGGCGGCGAGGAAATGATGAGCAAGTAGAAAGGTGGGGAAAGCAGAAGGGGGACCAGACAAAAAGGGTGTAGGTGAGAGAAGGGGGCACTCCAGGCGGAGGCAGCCAGACCGTACCTTTTGATACACAGCCTGGACGGCAGGTAGGCCCGGTAGCCGTCGGTGATGTACGGGTTGTCCTTGAGGGACACGGGGATCTGCTCGTAGGTGTACAGGCGGATGCCACGGGGCACCAGGACCGGCCAGTACTGGTAGCTGCCCAGCTCGATGTAATGCGCGCTCTTCAGCAGCTTCTGATGCATCGTTCCCGGCCCCCGCCGCTCCCCGGCTCGGGAGCTCCCCCAGGTCCCGCCTCCCCGGGGAGGGGGCTTCGCCGCTGGCGCCCCCGCCCCGGAGCCCGCGGACGCTGCGCGAGGTCCTGCCGCGCTGCCGCTGCTGCCCAGGGCCCGGTTCTGCGCTCACACCGGCCACCGCCGCCAGCGCCGCGGCGGACCCGGCAGCGTCGCAGCCTCCTCTGACGTCAGCGCGCCGCGGCGGCCCCGCCCCTCAGCCCTAGCTGGGAGGGGCAGGGCGCTGGGGCTCGCCCGGGTGTGCTCAGCGTGCGCTGGCGGCGGCCCGGACGCCCGGGCGTCTCTCGCGCTGTGTTTTGGCGGCGCCTGGGGTCTTCGTTTGCATGTGAGAAGAGCCGAAAGCACAGAGCTACAGGCGAATACAAGTGGATTTTTTTTTCTTTTTCTGTTTTTTTATTAGAAGTAATAGTTGCTGCATTTTGAAAAATCAAGAGGAAAAGAGTTAACAGGAAGAAAAGTTCGAGGTAATTACCGTTTAGTTTATGCTTGGAATTACACACACTTAGTGTCAGAAGGGACTTTGAGGATTTCTAAGCTGAAGTCAGCTCTTAGCACGATAATTGGAAAGAGAGGAAACCTGATGCACATGGAACATACACCAGCATCGAGCACATCCTGAGCCATAAAGGAAAGCCCCCGCGCATTCAAAACTCCGACCCCTTTCAGCGTTGTGTTCTCTGATCACAGTAGAATTAAACTAGAGTAACAAGAAAACTAAAAATCTCCACGCCTGGAATAGGAGCAATACCCCAAATATTTCAAGGGCTGATGAAGAAATCACAATGGAAATGAGAATATCTACTTAACTGAATAATATAGAACATATTAAAAAATCCTGTGGAGTGCGGCTATAGTAGCGTTTACAGGAAGTGTTGCAGCTTTGTTTCTGGCTATTTACTGTAATGCAAGTGTTTACTTATAATGGCAACAGGGCAAAACATCAGTTTGAGTACCGTATGTGTATGATAGAACGCTTAGTCCATTGTTTGGCATTGTAAGGGCAAGAAAAATATCTTGTCCTCACTTATCACAAGGTTCACAGCTGACATTCCTATAAAAAAATTAAGAGAAGCCAGGCGCAGGTGGCTCATGCCTGTAATCCCAACATTTTGGAAGGCCGAGGCAGGCGGATTGCTTGTGCCCAGGAGTTGGAGACCAGCCTGGGTAACATAGTGAGACGCTGTCGCTACAAAAAAAACCAACCAAACAAACAAAAAACAAAAATTAGTCGGGTGTGGTGATGGGCGCCTGTAGTCCCAAACTATTCTGGGCTGAAGTGAGAGGATTGCTTGAGCCTGGGAGGTCGAGGCTGCAGTGAGCCATGTTTGTGCCACTGCACTCCAGTCTGGGTGACAAAGCGAGACTTTGTCTCAAAAAATAAATAAAATTAACAAGAAAAGGCATAATAAATTCATTTAACACAGTTTTATGTGACAGAGGAGTCTTCAGAAATGAAGACACAAAGACCCAGGAAAAAATGGGCTTTTTATGCTAAGTCTGATGAAAGGAGTGGATAGTTGTGGAGAAACATGATTGAAAGGGGGCATCATCTAATGATAATAAACTGAGGGGGGATCCTAGCTAGCAAGGCCAGTTCATTCAAATTCTTGGCCTCAGAGTATGGGGCAGGAACTCTCTAGAATGAGGGTTTTATGACCTAGTTTCAGGTGAGGTAAGTCAGAACTCCTTTGTGACCACGGAAAGGCAGGGACAGTCAGAAAGTAACCTTACTAGATTTTGTTGTTGTTGTTGTTGTTGGGGGAAGACAGAGTCTCACTCTGAAGCCCAGGCTGGAGTGCAGTGGCACAATCTCGGGTCACGCAATCTCCACCTCCCGGGTACAAGCAATTCTCCTGCCTCATCCTCCCGAGTAGCTGGGACTATAGGCACCCACCACCATGCCCGGCTAATTTTTGTACTTTTTGTAGAGATGGGGTTTCACCATGTTGGACAGGCTGCCCTTGAACTCCTGACCTCAAACAATATGCCTGCCTCAGCCTCCCAAAGTGCTGAGATTACAGGCGTGAGCCACCACGCCTGGCCCCTTACTAGGTTTTATGGCTTCCTTTAGGGAGAGAAATTCTAGGTTGTAAGACCCACTTGGGAAGAACAGGAAAAGGAAGAAAGGAGGACGGAAAGAAGTTCAGAGAGACCTTAGTTCTGAGGCCTTCCCAGTCTCCTTTAAAGTACTCAGCATGTCAAAGCACCACACTTTGGGGTGGGTGTGGTGTTCTGAACCCTGACAACATACAATAATCACTCATAATACCTATTATTATTATGCTAGTAATATTGGTTGATTTTTGAGAAGCAGTATGGCTTAGTGATTAAGATATTGGACTTTGAAGCCATTTACTTAAGTTTGAATTTGTGTTCAATCATTTACTAACTATTAATACATGTCCTAGTGCAGGTAACTTAACCTCTCTGAGCCTCAGTTTTCTTATTGGTAGAATGAGACTAATAACAGTACTTTGTGTTGTTGAGGATTAAATGACTAAATCCATGTAACAATCTTAGAAAAGTACCAGACATACTGTTAGCACTCAACAAATGTAAGCTATATAGAGAGTTCAAGGAAAAATAATCAATAAAACTGGAAAGGTAAATTGAGATATATCCTAAGTGGACTTAAATGTCCTATGAAGGAAGTGAGACTTATTTTTTAAGTCATGGAGCTAAAAATAATGTTTGAGAACTTACTACATGCTCAGTACATTGTCTCTGCTGAAGGTTACTGTGTATAGAAATTCTCATTTCCTAGTGTAGGACATTCATGCCTGAGAATGCCTACCTGCCACTCCTACAGACCTCTTATAGGAGGTTCCTTCTGCACGTATTTCTTGCTGGTACCATATGATACTACCTTGAGGCTATTGCTGAACCAAAAGTAGATCAGTATTCCATGACATTCGATGGCACAAATGTCCATTCAAGAACAATGGTAATTAGTTTGCTCAATCAGTTACTTCCTTAGGAATTTGACCTGGAGATGTGGGAAGAGAATCCGTAGCCTGTTATTTGAAACAAAGTAGAAAGATGCCCAGAGATTATCAGACACAGAGAAAGTAGCTGAGTTATGATAATGATGGGACACTAGAGTAAAGAACTAAAAATGGCACTTTGGGAGGCCGAGGCAGGCGGATCACGAGGTCAGGAGATTGAGACCATCCTGGCTAACACCGTGAAACCCTGTCTCTACTAAAAATACAAAAAATTAGCCGGGTGTGGTGGCGGGTGCCTGTAGTCCCAGCTACTTGGAAGGCTGAGGCAGGAGAATAGCATGAATCCGAGAGGTGGAGCTGGCAGTGAGCCGAGATTGCACCACTGCACTCCAGCCTGGGTGACAGAGCGAGACTCCGTCTCAAAAAAAAAAAAACCTAAAAATGGGAACTGCTTTGGTCTTCAGCAGTGTACCCATGAAACCTTTTGCAAAATGACTTCTGGATTTATTTCAACAATTTATGGCCTTTTTCAATTCTCCCTAGTCCTTTTACATGACTTAACTTTCCAGTTATGCACTCTAACAACAAGCACTAAAAAAAACTTATAAAATTCACAAACAAATATGAAAAGGTAGATATAGCAACAATCCATGCCTGAGTCCTAGAGTGAGAAAGAGATCTATAGGTAAAAAAACAAAATAATAGAAATGGAAAGAGCTCTTCTATTCAAATCTGTAAGACAATGGAAGCAGGAGCAACACTGCTTTGGGACACCTCTAACAGAGGGTAACACAAAGGTGAGAGGGCGCATTTCCCCACAGATAACAATGACATTGTGGCACTTTGAGGGCTCTGGCTGTTTAGTCATGGTGCTTAACAGAGATCTTCAGCAGCATGTCTGGTGGAAGAATAAAACTTGTTGATGCGCTTGGTGAGGCACCAGCACCTGTGATAGGTGGAGATCGACAGCATCCAGCAGGAGACCTTGGTGCCTCTTGAAGTGGCAGGTTGGGGAACTGAACTGTCCAGTCAAAGATAATGGGAAAATGGTAGCACCCTATCATGAACAACTGGGAGACAAATCCTGGATTTTAGAGATGCTTGAGGTGGTGTGGATGGGAATGGGATGCAGTTCTCAAGGAGCTGAAGTCCTGAATTTCCAAGTGGGAGCAGGAGCCTGGGGACAGGAGACATGGGGGCTGAATGGGGCCTTTGGGGTAAGACAGATCGCCTCCCCTCTCCTCCCCTCCTCTCCTTCCCTCCTTCCCTTCCTTCCCTTCCTTCCTTCCTTCCTTGCCCTTTCTGCATTTGTTACAATTCAAACAGTGTTGGAGTGAGATTTGCAGGTATTGAGATGTCCACAACACAGAACTTTACATTTACTGAATTCTGACAATGTGCCACACATTTTCCTATATGCTAACAGAGATGAATAAGACAAATTTTAGACAACAACCTTTGCAGATTTCAGCAGCACTAACATTTTGATCACTCTACCATTGAACTCTCTTTTCTGGACTTTTGGGACCACCCTCATCTGGACTCTTTTCCTTATCTTTCTGGCTTGTCTATAAAGTCCCAGGGGACTTTATAGCCAATGTTTCTCTGTCTGACCCTTCCGAATGTTTTCAGGATTCCTTCTTCAGTGTTGTAAATTCTATTTTTTCCCTTTATATTTCCATGGCTTCAGTTACTGTCTTTTTTAGGTCGGATCTCCTTTCTATGCATCTGGATTTGCATGTAGAGCCGGACATAGAAACCTGAAATATTACAAATGAACTGTTATATTTTCTCCTAAATCTATTTACATCCCTAAATCTCTATTTACTCAGCCTCTTAAGCCAAAAGTCTTGCAGTCATCTCTTCCCTTGGCACAATTTTATTAGTAACCTCCTTTGCTTCCTTCCCCATCACTGCAACCAGTTCCTTGTCAATGATTTTTGACTCCCCTGCCTAATTAAGCTTGTCTGAAAAAACAAAGAAGCAGTTCATCAATTTAACTATGTCCTCTTTAATTCTGCAACCATATTGCTAAAGAAAATGACAGGATGGCATGGACTGGTATTTCTACAAATTGTTTACAATCTCTACAGAACCTTCAACATCATTTGGATATTTTAAATGTTTACTTGATATTATATGTGCCCATCTCCCCCCTTCCTTAGCAAATCAGCTCTTTCCTATCTCACAGAGAAAATAGAGGTCATAGAGTAGGAACTCTCTCAGCTTTCTACTGCTAGCCTTCCACCTGTAAGTTCACTCACAATTAAAGCCCATTCTTTGTTTCCTTTCCTCTGTCTCAATAGAAATGACTACTTTAACACCTCCTACTTAAGGTCAACCCTGCTACCTGTTTTCTGAATCATGCTCCCCTTCGTTTCCTAATGAACCTTGCTCTGTCAATTATCCTTCTCTCAGATATATCTCCAACTTTTCCTTCTCTATTTTTTTCCCCTTTGGTTCTTAAACATGTTGCAAACAAGCATTTTTGAGTAAACAGACTATAGAATGAGAGAAAATATTTTGAGTAAACAGACTATAGAATGAGAGAAACAGACTATAGAATGAGAGAAAATATAGAATGAGAGAAAAAAAACCTCTAATTTTTTTTAACATTTCAACTTTTATTATAGGTGAAAGGGTACCTGTGAAGGTTTCTTACATGGGTAAACTGCATGACACTGAGGCTTCAGGCCATCCAGGCAATAAGCATAGTACCCAACAGGTGGTTCTTTGGCGCATGCCCCCCTCTCTCCCTCCTCGATCTAGTGATCCCCAGTGTCTCTTTTTCCCATTTTTACAATCACGTGGATTCAATGTTGAGCTCCCACTTGTGAGAACACGTGGTATTTGGTTTTCTGTTCTTGTGTTAGGTCAGGTCGCTTAGGATAATGATCTCCAGCTCCATCCATGTTCCTGCAAAGCGCTGAAAGAATGATTTTGTTCTTTTTTTGGCTACTCAGTATTCTGTGGTATATATGTACCACATTTTCTTTAGTCCATTGTTGATGGGTATTTAGGCTGATTTCATGTCCTTGCTATTGTGAATAGTGCTGCAATGAACATACAGGTGCATGTGTCTTTATGACAGGATGAGTTATTTTCCTTTGAGTATATACCCAGTAGTGGGATTGCTGGGTCAGATGGTAGTTCTATTTTAGGTTTCTTGAGAAATCTCCAAACCACTTTCCACAGTGGCTGAACTAGTTTACATTCCCATCAACAATATATAAGCATTCCCATTTCTCCACAGTCTCACTGTATTAGTCTGTTTTCACACTGCTATAAAGATACTACCTGAGACTGGGTAATTTATAAAGGAAAGAGGTTTAGTTGACTCACAGTTCCACATGGCTGGGAAGGCCTCGGGAAATTTACAATCATGGCAGAAGGCAAAGGAAAAGCAAGCACTTTCTTACATGGTAGTAGGAGAGAAAGAGCAGGCAGGGGAAACTGCCACTTTTAAGCTATCAGATCTTCTGGGAACTCCCTCCCTATCATGAGAACAGCATGGGAGAACTGCTTCCATGATCCAGTCACCTCCCACAGGGTCCTTCCCTTGACATGAGGAGATTACAGTTTGAGATGAGATTTGGGTGGGGACACAGAGCCAAACCATATCACTCACCCTCTCTTGCTTTTTGACTTTTAAATAATCGCCACCATTCTGACTGGTATGAAATGATATCTCATTGTGGTTTTGATTTGCATTTCTCTGATGAGTACTGATGTTGAGCATTTTTTCATATGTTTTTTTGGCCACTTGTATGTCGTCTTTTGAGAAATGTCTGTTCATGTCCTTTGCCCATTTTTTAATTGGATTGTTTGGTTTTTGCTTGTTTATTTTTTTAAAGTTCCTTGTAGATTCTAGATATTAGTTCTTAGTCAGATACATAGTTTGCAAGTATTTTCTTCCATTCTGTAGTCTGTTTATCTGTTGGTAATTCATTTTGCTGTGCTGAAGTTCTCTAATTAAGTCCCACTTGTCAGTTTTTGTTTTTGTCACAATTAACATAAATTCTTTGCCAAAGCCTATGTTGAGAAGGGTATTTCCTAAGTCTTCTTCCAGGCTTTTTATAGTTTGAGGTCATACATTTAAATCTTTAATCTATCTCGAGTCAATTTTCATATACGGTGAAAGGTAGGGGTCCAGTTTTATTCTTCTGCATATGGCTAGCCGCTTATCCCAGCACAATTCCCCATTGCTTGTTTTTGTTGATTTTTGTCCAAGATCAGATGGTTGTAGGTATGTGGGCTTATTTCTGGGTTCTCTATTCTGTTCACTGTTGTATGTGTCTGTTTTTATACTGTTACCGTGTTGTTTTGATTACTGTAGCCTTGTAGTATAGTTTGAAGTCATATAGTGGGATGTCTCTGAATATGTTCTTTTTGTTAGGATTGCTTTGGCTATTCAGGCTCTTTTTTGGTTCCAAATGAATTTTAGAATAGCTTTTTCTAAATCTGTGAAAAATGACACTGGTATTTTGATAGGAATGGAGTTGAATCTGTAAATTGCTTTGGGTAGTATGGCCATTTTAACTATATTGATTTTTCCAAGCCATGAGCATGGAATATTTTATATTTCTTTGTATTGTCTCTGATTTATTTGAGCAGTGTTTTGTAGTTCTCATTATAGAGATCTTTCACTTCCTTTATTAGATGGATTCTTAGGTATTTCATTTTCTTTGTGTCTATAGTAAATGAGATTGTGTTCTTAATTTGGTTCTCAGCTAGAACACTGTTGATGTAAAAATGCTACTGATTTTTGTACTTTGATTTTGTATCCTGAAACTTTACTCAATTTGTTTATCAGATCCAGGAGCCTTTTGGCAGAATCTTTAGGGTTTTCTAGGTATAGGATCATATTTTCAGCAAAGGGATAGTTTGACTTCTTCTTTTCCTATTTGGATGCTTTTTATTTCTTTCTCTTGTCTGATTTCCCTGGCTAGGACTTCCAGTACTATATCGAATAGGAATGGTGAGAGTAGGCATCCTCGTCTTGTTTCACTTCTCCGTGGGAATGGTTCCAGTTTTTGGACTGTTCAGTATGATGTTGGCTGTAGGTTTATCATAGATAGCTCTTATTATGTGGATGTATGTTCCTTCAATGCCTAATCTGTTGAGGGTTTCTACCATGAAGGGATGCTGGATTTTATTGAAGGCTTTTCCTGCATCTATTGAGATGATCTTATGGTTTTCATTTTTGATTCTGTTTATCACATTTATTGATGTGAGTATGTTAAACCAACCTTGCATATCAGAAATAAAGCCTACTTGATCATAGCGAATTAACTTTTTAATGTGCTGCATTTGATTCAGTTTGCTAGTATTTTGTTGAGGATTTTTACGTCTGGGTTCATCAGGGATATTGGCCTGAAGTTTTCATTTTTTGTTGTGTCTCTGCCACATTTTAGTATTAGTATGATGCTAGCTTTGTAGAATGAGTTAGAGAGAAGCTCCTCCTCCTTGATTTAAAAAAAAATTGTTTCAATAGGATTGGTGTCAGTTCTTCCTTATGTGTCTGGTAGAATTCAGCTGTGAATCCATGTAGTCCAGAGCTCTTTTTGGTTTGTAGGTTTTTAATTACAGATTCAATTTACAAATTTGTTATTGGTCTGTTCAGTTTTTCACTTTCTTCCTAATTCAATCTGGTCTGTTCAGGTTTTTACTTTCTTCCTAATTCAATCTTTGGCATTGTGTGTTTCTAGGAATTTATCAATTTCCACTTGATTTTGTACTTTGTGTGCATAAAAGTGTTCATAACAGTCTCTGAGAATCTTTTGTATTTCTGTGCGATCAGTTGTAATGTCATCTTTGTCATTTCTGATCGTTCTGATTTGGATTTTCTCTTTTTTTTCTTTGTTAATCTGGCTAACAATCTACCAGTCTTGTTTATTATTTCTAAGAACCAACTCTTGGTTTCATTGATCTCTTATATGGACTTTTGGGTCTCAGTTTTATTCGCTTCTCTGATTTCAGTTGTGAGAAAACCTCTCTCTCTTTTTTTTTTTGTATGTTATTCTAAAACTACAGATTTCTCTCCTTCCATTCTCAGCCATATTTCTAGAAACAGTCTACATTTATATTCTCCGTTTCTAACTTTCCTTTTGTTCATTATCTCATGGCAATCTGACTTCTTACCCCTCTCTCTCCCCTGGCCTGTATGGAAACTGTAACATTGAATTTGCCACACTGCATGGGAACTGCCTGCTTTCTTATAGGTATTTACAACAAGATTTAATGTCTTTTAAGGAGTATTTATTCTATTTGTAGTACCAGTGCTTTAGGTGTGATATCTATCATCTATCTATCTATCTATCTATCTATCTATCTATTTTATTTTACTTTTTTGAGATAGTGTCTCTGTTGCCCAGGCTGGAATGCAGTGGTGCAAACATGGCTCACTACAGCCTCAACCTCCTGGCCTCAAGCGATCCTCCTGCCTCCACTTCCTGAGTAACTTTGGTCACAGGTATGTGCCAGCATGCCTGGCTAACTTTTTTTTTGTATTTTTGTCTTATTTTTATTTCAGAGTTCCCCTCAAAAAATAACCTACTTTTTATTTTTTATTTTTTTTGTAGAGACACGGTTTCCCTATGTTGCCCAGGCTGGTCTTGAACTCCTGGTCTCAAGTGATCCTCCTGCCTTGGCAAAATGCTGGGATTACAGGTGTGAGCCACCATGCTTGACCTCTTTTTTTAAATTAAACTTTTTATTTTGAGGTCATTGTAGACTCATATACAATTTTAAGAAATGACAGAGATCCCTTGTACCCTTTACTCAGTTTCCTCCAATAATAACATCTTGAAAAGCTATAGCACAATATTACAACCATGATATTGACACTGGTAACAGTCAAGGTGCAGTATCATTCGCCACAAAGATCCATTACCACAAAGATCCCTTATGTTGTGGATTCAGCCACACATACTTTCTCCTGCCCACCCATTCCTTAACCCCTGATACCACTAATTTGTTCATTTCTATGATTTTGTTGTTTTGATAATGTTATATAAATGAAATCACACAGTATGTAACCTTTTGGGATTGGATATATCACAGTTTGTTCAATCGTTTACCTGTTGAAGGACATCTGGGTTGTTTCCAGATTTGGGTTATTATACAGGTTTTTGTGAAAATCGAATTTTTCTTATCTCTGGGATAAATTCCCCAAAGTGCAATTGCTGGGTCACGGTCAGATGGTAGTTTCATGCTAGGGTTTACGATAAATACCAAACAGTTTTACAATAAATTTTCTATAAATAAAGAAGTGAACAAATAATGTTATACCAAAATCTTTAGAATGAAGATTGGGCTTGAATAAATGTATTTTTACCATCTGCACAGACAATCCGATTAACTACAAAAATGACATTCTAAATATTCTGAAACATAATACAAAGCAGAAATCAATAAAGCTTAAATGTGAAGGATAAGCTTATTCATTACTCTAGGAGTCAGGGTTTTTTAGCCTAAAATGTATTTATAGTAATAGTGAAGTCTGATTCACCAGAAATGATGTACAGACATTACACTATAATATTTAATCTCCAAATGGCTACACTTTGAAAATTAGATCTAAAACCCCCACAAATGATAAACATAGCTTGATAATCAGTAATGTATATTAAATAAGTAACCACATGCTCTTTAAAGATGTTTTCCTGTTTTTATGGTGGTCCATTACAGTGTTCCATTTTAGGGTGCTCCATCAGAGTTGTTGCCTTGGGTTACATCATCTCATCCCAATGCCAAGCCCATCTTTTAATTTGAAACTCACAGCCAGCACTTACAATAAGGGTCTTCATGTATCATAGAAGGAACATGTGCTAGACCCAGATGGACGTGAGGCTGAATCTGAACAATATAACTTACTGGCAAGTTATAGAATTTCTCTTGGTCTTGATTTTCTCATCTATTAGATGAGGATAAGTCTAAACAACCTAAATAACTTGACAGGGCTTAAAGTCACACGAAATAACATATACAAAGTACCTGGCACTGAAAAAGCATCAATAATATTCAATTCCCTTCACCTATGGCATTTTAAATTTTCCGAGGAATAAATTCCAATGTTTATTTATAAGTGTTGCCCAAATTTGTAGTGGGTTGTTACAGATCATTCTTATCCAGGAGATTTGAACGTGTAAATTTAACAACCCAATCATATCCAAGGAAATATTCAAAGGCAGTTGATGCAGTTTCCACAGGGCCTTCTTAAAATTAGAGATAGATATTAAAATAAGAAAAAAAACTATGCCTCATTGAAAAAGTTTACATTTTGGGATACAAACCCTATCTTCTTATTGTTTTCTTATATTTTTTCGGTATGAATATATACACTCCAGTTCAAGAAAATGAAGGGATTTTTTCTTAATTTGGGCTGATGTATTTTTATTTTTAATAAATGCTGTCAGAAACAGGACCACCATTTGCAGAGCCCAGAATTAAACAAACACCATCTTGCAGAATGGTTAAGAAAATGCATCAGGAACCACTAATAGTAGAAATCACCTCTTATAACAGACAGGAGTAGTAGCTTGCAATAGTCTCATATCTGATTTGAACTTATAAAATTGAGGAAGTTCAGTGGTGGCTTCATCATCTATTTGCTATGTAAAGTTTAGGAAAATATGCATAAAAGATGAAAAATGCAAGTTAATGTAATGTTTCATTTTTCAATGGTGTTTTGAATTATTATTGGGAGCCTGTTTGTATCAGAGAAAAGAATGAGAAGAGACATTTATCAAGAATTTAAAGGAGCTACTCTATAGTAAAAGATGATTGGGTACATCTTCAATAGAATTCTTTAACTGTATTGTGGCAAATTGAGAAATAGGTTGAAATAATGGCGTAAAACCAAGAAAATCAAGGTTGGCTCTGCTCTTCGGAGTACCAGGTACCACATGCACCACAAGGCCCTGCCTAACTCAGAAGATCATCTCCATTAGTCCAACACAGAGACCTAAATGATTGTTGTGTCTTCAGAAATACCTCATGAAAAAGTGTTCAAATTACTTTGGTGATGAGATCAATTAGCATTTGTCATGAAATCATTTACCAGATTAGCTAGTCACTACCTAGGTTAGAACCCTGAGAAAATAAAGCACAGGCAGTTTTGTTGAGAGTAAGGGGGATTGTGGGAAGTTCCTAGCATGAAGTATTTATAAGGAAGAAGGAAGGAGGAGCTGAAAAAGGAGGTGGGAGACAGGGAAAAGGAAGCAGGAGCATCCTGGAGTCTTAGAGGATCAACTGGCTGTAAACTTTTGAAAGACAGGAAATATGGTGGGTTCACCATTATATGCAGGTTAAATATCACAGCACCTGGAACATAGCAGGTGCACAAAAAAATATTTATTGAACAGATGAAAGAACGTATGTTCTAAAATGAGGGCTGGTATCGATTCTGAAAGGGGCGGAAGGAGAGCATTCCAAAGTAAATTTATGTAACAAAGTTTTCCTGGCCCTGGCCCTGCTGAAGCTTGTAGAGCCATGGGTATGAATATAAGAGGCTGTGGAATTTCCTTCTGTAAGATCTTTAAAAATGGTATAGATTCTTACATATCTGGAGGGGTTCCTATGAAAACCAGGAGAATGATCTGAATAATCTGAATAGCCTCTGGTTCTTTCTTCCTTGGGCTTTTGATTTGTTTTTGTTTTTCAATTTCAAGAGATGCAATGCAAAATTATATATTGCCATAATTACTACCATGCAAATAACAATAATAATTTATTGAGTTTACTGTATGCCAGACAACTTGCTGAGTGTGGAATCTCCACTAATGAATTGTCTCATTTTTATTAACTCTGAGGATTTTGTCAGGTATTATACAGTCCTCCTGCAGATGGCACTCTTCTCCTGCAGAATTGTCACCTCTTGCGCTCTGGACTTGAGCCTTACACTGAGATAGGGATGAGAAATGAGTGATTTTAAGGTTGGTACACTATGATTAAAAAAAAAAAATTATCTATATATGATTTGAAATTCCTAAATATGAATAATCCAGCCCATTAGAAATTTAAAGAGCTTTTAAAATACGAAACTTAAGTTCACAAAATTTTTCAATGGCTTTGCAGCTTTGTCTTTATCTTTATCATAACGGAACATAATTTGCTGTTCTATTTTCCTCAGGAAAACTAAACAAAGAATGTTTTTTGACAGGCAAGCTTCAGCTCAGAAGATGGATAAATAGCTCTTCCCCTCCCCTATGCTTCACTTTGAATTTCCCTCTCTACCTAATCTCTGGCTCATCTTTCCTCTTTTGGAGGGCCCAGGGTGATTGAGCCTGTCGAGATGAATAGCTGGTGAAATCTGACTGGTTCCTGGGTGGGCCACTGTTCATCAGGCTCACCTGGTCCAGCTGGGACTCAGCTTTTCCTTCCACAGTGTGGCCACAACTAGCGCTGAGTACAGGCCTTCGGAAACCTGCAGGTATAGATGGGTAAAGCAGAATTAACAACATGCCCAGAAATAGCAATTTCGTTATTACTATTCCACGGTATTTACAAAGACACTGTTTTGTGCTTGCATAGCTTTCTTTATGCTTCTGGGCAAATGTGTAAAACATTTTTAGCTCTTATGTGGCTCCGGCAAGTCAATATGTCACCTCCAGTGATAGCATCTAGTTGTCTGGCACACATGTGAAACATTTAGAATTATATAGCTCAGAGCTCTGGAATTGGTATTACCTATTTTATCAGATGCCTGTGTATAGCGCTATAAGGCACTGCTTCTTAGAGTATGATCTATTGATCATCTGCTTGTGAATCACTAGGATGTATGTTAAGAACAACAAAAATAAAACAAAATCTTAGACCTGCCTTTCTTCCCAGCTGCATAACCAGACTATGAAGGATTTAAAAGAAACTGTCATTCTTGCCCTCACTAAAGCTTCAGAACCATGAGAAAACAGTGCTTTCAGGAGCTAGCAGTTCCCTGAGCACAAATTAAAAGTCCGATTTTAGTACTGGCCTCCAACTACTATCCTTTTCCACTTGGGGTTATCGTTAGTGATCTCCCACTCTCTTTATTCTCAATTAATTAAAGCTTATCCCCAGAGTCTTTATTCAGTAAAGATGATCTGAGAATCCCCCTAAGTTTAGTGCATTTTAATAAGGTCTCCACTGCTTGCTTAAGGGAACTCTAAATTCCAGCACGCTTCTTTCTTCTGGATTAAGGGCTGGCGCAGTCAGGATCTCTTGTGTAACTTTGTCCTCCTCCTACCCACATCTGTCTGGTCTCTTCTGGCCACCCTCTTTTCCTTCGTACTAGCAAGCAATGATTGTTTAAGATCTGATCCAGTGTCCTTCCTCAGAGGAGAATTCCTCGAATCCTCCTGGAAGAGGTGGTTGAACAGTCAGAGCAGTTACTGCACTGCTCCGTAACTTGTTTCCTATCATCTTGGAAGTAGTTCCCATCTTATTTGAATCCCTGGTATCAAGCCTAGGGCCTTGTAAATAGTAAATGCTCAGTAGATGTGTATTGACTCACTCAAAGATTAAAAAAAACACCTTTCACTTCTGTTCTTGTATAAAATTATAAACCAAATGTTAATAAGTGAGCTCCTTGAGCATACACCCATGGCTTTTTCGTCTGTTAACATGAACAAATGAACTTGTGAAAGAAAATACTCTTTTCCATATACAAACAAAATGTTATTTCCATATACAAACTTGAGACACCGTGGACACTAAGGATAGGGGCCATATTTCATTCATGTTCATACCTCCAGCTCTTAGCACAGTATGTAGCACATAATAGCACTTGCTAAATGTTTGCTGAAATAAAATTCAAGAAGCTACCCACGAATCACTCTATGTTACCTCAGGCAGTACAGAAGAAAAGGCAGCCTCACTTTTACATATGTGCCTGGAACGTTCTCACAAGCAGAGAGTTAGAGGGCTTGTCCTAGGTGCTGCAGCTATTTAGAGGTGGATGCCAGACTAGAAATCGGGGCCGTTCAGGTTTAGAGGAGTCGTGCCTCAGCAGGAACAGGTGGAAAAACAATCTTTTTGAGCAGGCTGTAATGCAACATATCGTTGGTAGGGGGCAATGCTGGCACACAATATACATGAAAGAGGCCGACTTTCAGAAGAGGAGACTTGGGAAAGTTTAGGGTATCCTTTGGAATCAATGGATGGAACCATGACCAGTGTAACAGCAACCACAACCAGCACCAGAGCCAGAACTAGCACCACAACCACCACCAATATTAATGGCCATTTATTTCATGATTGGTGAATGGCAGCACTGATTTTTTAGAACCGAAGTCTTCTGATTTTTAGTTTGATATGGTTTTTGTTACACTGTGCTATTTTTTTAATAGAGTTTTTTGTTTGTTTGTTAAAAAGTTATGTATTTTCCTTATAAGAATGGTATATTATCCTTACAAAAAATTAAACTTAGAGACATGGATGTTTAAGAAGGTTAAAAGTTCTCCTTGTTCCAGCCCCTTCCCATATACAAATAATGTTTTTAAAAATCGTTTTTCCTATGCATAAACTAATATCTACTCCTTTCGTAGAAATTAAAACATATTATAGATACGGCTTAATGCTTTAGGCAGAGTGGACTTAGACTTGCTCAATTAACTAACTGGACTAATATATTATCTAATTTTATGTGTGGCTTTTTTGGACTATTGTATGTGGGTTCATTTAAATGTTGGTCCTACAGCTCCTAACAATTATTTTTTTCCTATTTTTTCAAGATTAGTGTTATTGTGATGTTAGCCCTTTTAATTTGTAACACATGGTGGGATTCAAACCACTGAGTCTTAGCATCTGTCAATGACAAGATCATTCTTTTTAGTGATAGAAGGACGGTTGCTAATAATGTGGCAGAATTTGGCTTTTCATTGTTATGTTATTAATGACTACACAGGAGAAATTATGGGAAATATATTTTTTCTACTTAAGCTTCAGCCAGTTTTCTGAAGTCTCTTTTAAGTTTCCACATCAAATTAAAGCTAAGGAGATCTTGGATTTTCCAAAGTAAAACTTTTCCGTATCTCCAAAGTTGGTATTTCAAGTTATTTATGTAGGACTAGCTAATGTTATCTTCTTACTCCTTGAGATGTTGAGGTTGTATGTTGCAATTATAATGATGGGAAAGGGTAGTCTGGGTTAAGCAGAAAATGGTACCTAGTAGATTTTATCTCAGGAGTACCCTGGCCAAAAGGCAGTCACTTGTTATCTTGGATACTGTCCTTGATGCTGCTGATTTAAGGGTCTGGTTCGTTTTTTTTGGAACTCTTTCTCTTACTCTACTTAGAACTATTTATTTTTTATTTCACTTCTTTTAACTATCACTTCTGTGTCATTTTTTCCTGGTGTATATTATGTCTCTCTATATTTACTGTATCAAAATATTAGCAATTGTTATATATATTATCTATACATGCAGTATATTATTATGATAGTACTTATTTGTAATTTATAAACAAGTAAATATACATTTGTGGTACTGGGTATATATGCCCAATTTTTTTAGCTGATGATGGTGTACAATAAAACATATTTGAGTCTACTGTTCAATATTATGTATTTCTTGAGGACACAGATTATTTCTTTTCTTGATAGCCTTAATTGCTTAGGGCAATGTCTGGTCTATATTAGGTAGTTAATAAGTATTATTGGCTGGCTGGTTGGCTGGATAGATGGATAAATGAATAGATCATTTAATTATGCTTCTCTTTATGAATAGGAGGTCATTTTAACTTACTATTTACCAAATACTTAAATGTACTAAGGACACAGCTGGGTAATCAAACAACTAGACTAGTAACTCCTCTAGATGTTATGTTTGGATGTATTAGAAACTGATTCAATTTGCCACATTTTTCAACAATACACTGGATTGATTGATTAACACAAAATAAATAGTGAATATGATTGAGAAATTTTATGTAATTCTGCTTCAAAGGATTCATCTGTGCTAAATATTATCAGAATCACATTTAGGGTTTAGCAAGTAACCTGATCTCCACGAACCTCAAAGTTCGGATTTCTTTGTATTTCTTCTCTCTTTGGTGAAAATGTCATGTGATTAGAATAATACAATGACATGATTAGGGATGAAGTAAAGGGAGAAGAAAAATTCTAAAAAAGATTTGTGGGCCTGTATTCAATGGACATTAGTCTCCTATTCTCCAGCTCATTAGGGTGACAGAGATGGGACTGACTGCGAGGGAGCACTATGGCTTGGCAGTGACCACTTGGCAAATGGTCACTGCCAAGCTATAGTGCCCCCATACAGTCTCTCAGATCACGTCTCCTTTGTCTGATTTGTCCCTACCTCACTGTCAATCTTGATATCCATTTTCACCACTGTGCAAAACCACTGTACAGTGCATTGTAAGCACTTACAATATATTGTTGACCTACTACATGCAGGACAGTTTTCCAGGTGGCCTTGGACCCACCCAGTTCTCCCTCCTTTTTTGTGTGTAGTTCTCAAGAGAAACTGTAGAATGTTCTGGGAATGCAACATCCTGAGATAAGGAGGGGCTGACCTGAGATAAGGAGGGGCTGAACAGTCCATTGTGCCAGTCCCCTCTATAAACAGAAAGTCACTTTGGCCCAGTATGTCATACTGTCCCTACAGTATAAAACCCAAGGCAGGCTACCTGTTGGGGGTCCCTCGGCTGTGGTGCAAGTGGGGCACATACTGATGAGATTTTGTCTTCCCCAGGCAGCTTTCCTGAGCCTTGAGGGGACAGGCTCGTCATGAATCCTAGGCATTTTTTTTTTCTCTTGCTGCTTATCTGTAAGTAATAAATCCACTTATGTAACTTGTTGTATGTGTGGGTGTTCTGTCTCACTGGACTCAGACAAATTGGTAGCCAGTGCACAGTGAACCTGCTTCACACACATTCCCACGATCTAATTTGTGCCTGTGTATATGTAAATGCATGTCTTTGACAGTGGAGGTAGTAGTCATGGTGCTGGCAGGGCAGTGTGGGAAGGACGGTGTGACACTACAGGCTTCACTCTGCTCCTTACCAAGGGGTGGCTTGTTTAGTCAGTTCTGCTTGCCACCACTCAGCCTGCCCGTCAGTGGGGGAATGACAGTTTTGTCTTCTTTCGTTTTAACTTCTTTATGATAGTCCTCCCTTCTGCAAATAGATAAATAGATTTTTTAAAAAGACACGTTGACTGCTATGATAAGCCCTATGCTTTTTTTCCATCAGAATTTCCCATATCAGCTTGGGGTGTTGCTGATGTTTTCTTATTTTACATGATTTTTTTTTTTTTTTTTTTTTTGAGTCTCACTCTGTCGCCCAGGCTGTAGTACAGTGGTGCGATCTCAGCTCACTTCAACCTCTACCTCCCAGGTTCAAGTAATTCTCCTGCCTTAGCCTCCTGAGTAGCTGGGATTACAGGCACCCGCCACCATGCCTGGCTTATTTATTTATTTATTTATTTATTTATTTATTTATTTTGTATTTCTAGTAGAGACAGGGTTTCACCTTGTTGGCCAGGCTGGTCTCGAACTCCTGACCTCAGGTGATCCACCTGCCTCCGCCTCCCAAAGTGTTGGGATTACAGGTGTGAGCCACTGTGCCTGGCTTTAGATGACTATTTTACTGCTATGGATTAAAATAGAAGGAAATGTGAATTGCTATCAATGTGGGCATATTTGGGGGTTCACTTATGAGTTATATGACTTTTTATTTTTTGTTGATGAGACTATTTTCTTTCTCTTGACCTCTCCTCTTTTGCCTTTCTCAAAATAGTCACATACTAAACATGAATGCTCTTCCTTAGTATTAGTACCATGATATACCTGACCAGTTTTGCAAGAGAAGAAAAGCTCATGATGCAGAACAGTTTCTCGTAGCAAGTGAGGTGGAAGTTCTTCGTACTATCTTCTTTTTATTTGAAGTTATTTTTTTCAAAAAAGGGTTTAAGTACTAATTATATGTGTCAGTGATTTTCCTTTATATTGGATGGTTTAACACATGTTATGGCATAGCTGAAAGAAGAATCTAAATCTTTCTCAGAATCATAGTAGAGGAATGGTTTATTATTGAAGATCTAGAATATACTATTTTTAGCAATTGCTGGTATGGTAACACTTTTCCTTGTTGCCTACGATTGGTACAAACTTTAAATTACAAACTCAGGCAGGCAAAAGATACAACTATTTTTCTAAAGCTTGTTTAAGTTCTGTTACAGCTTGAACTGTGTTCAGTATCTGCCTCTCCCCATCCCCCTACCCCTGACAAATTGATGTCCACCTAGAATCTGTGACTGTGACCTTATCTGAAAATGGAGACTTTGTGGAGGTAATCAAGTTAAGGTGAGGTCAAAGTGGGTGAGGGTGTGCCCTAATAAGAACAGGGAATTTGGACACAGACACACAGGGGAGACAACCATGAGAGGATGGAGGCCGAGATTGGAGAGATTCATCTACAAGTCAAGGAATACAAAGGAATTCTGACAACCACCAGAAACTAGAAGAGGCAAGGAAAGTTTTTTTTTTTTTCCCCCAGAGACTTCAGAGGGAGCATGGCCCTGCCGACAACTTCAGACTTCTCGTCTCCAGAACTGTGAGAGGATAAGTTTCTGTTGCTTGAAGCTACCCAGTTTGTGATAATTTGTGTGGCAGCCCTGGGAAACTAATACAGAGTCCCTTTTTAAATTAGAGTGGCAGACAGTTAATCTTACTTGATTTGGAGAATGCTTTCTGTTTCTCTAGAGTTGTATTAAGTAGCAGTAAGATTTGATGTTGGGGCAGAGCCCACAAATTCTTAACATCACTAAGCTATCCTGGTGTCCCTGAGCATCCCTCACTTGATTCACCATCAGTGCTCTTCCCTGGATGCTGCAGAGATGGCCTTTGCTCCCATTGACATGGCCCCTTCTGGTCTGCCATTTTCTCCACTATTTCCAGATCGCTCTTGAGTGATCAGGAATTATTCCGCTGCTCCCGTGTCATACTGTGGTTTATATAGATAGATTCTGCAACTATCTCTTGTCTGGGATATTGACATCTCCCAGTCCCAGCACTTTACTAGGACAATGGATTGCAAGTTGTCTCTGCCTTTGAACCCCACAAACCTGTCTGGAGGTGTTGCCACCTCTTCAGGACTTGATCCAAAGAATGGCTCTGGGTTTGTTGTTGATGCATGTTCTCCTTACTTCCTCTCTGACTCTGTTCCCATCACTCTGGCCGAAGAATGTTTTTCTAGCCTTGTTTTGAAGGTAGGGTGGGGGAGTGGCAAATTCTTGCCTACTCATAATGTTTTCTCTAAGATCTTTTGTCTGTGTCTTGATTCTTTTCTCTTCCCTTAGCATCCTAAATCAACAGTTCTCAACTGGAGCTCATTTAGCAATGTCTAGACATTTTTGGTTGTCACATCTAGAGCTGAGGGGTTTTATTGACATCTAGTGGGTTGTGGCCAAGGATGCTGCTAAATATCCTACAGTGCACAGGACAGGCCCTTATAACAAATAATTATTTGCTCAAAATGTCATTAGTTCCACTGTTGAGAAACAAGCCTAGATCCTTGAAACAAAAAGAGTCTGAAAGATACGTCTTTTTCACTTTGCTTTCTGCCATCATAAATTCCTTTTTTTGTGGCAATGAACACAGAATATTCTGCTTTGCAATGGAGAGAGTTAATGGTGAATAGAAATTCACCTTATATCAGAATTGTTCTGATTCTTCTAGGAAAGGATATTTAAAAATCCTTTCAACTTCCTCTGTCACGTAAATACATTCTTTATATTAAAATATAAAACAGAGCATTAGCAGTTACGGGGACTTCTGAATTGGCTAGAAAGCCAAATCATCTAATTTGGCAGGGGACAAAAATCCACTTTAGAGTTTAAACCATTTTGGTTGACTATCTAGAGAGCTCATATGACTTAAGCAAGTGCATGATTTAGCAAATTCATGCCAGGCTTGAGAAGAATGTGTAAATGTGGGTTGCAGTCTTGCTTCTCTTACCAGCTGCTTGAGTAGGCAACTTCATTTATCTGGGCCTCATTTTTCTCTTGTGATACAGGTTTACTCTAGATTATTTCTGAAATTAAAAATTGTCATTGAATTTTTTCCTAGGATAGGACCAGATTCTGAGCAGAAATAATTTTTCATATACAGACTCAAAATGTACTATATAAAATCATCTTTTTTCACGACATTCCTCAGAAATTCTTTGTTGGATTGCAGTTGTCCAACAAAAGTTGTTCTCTTTGTTTTCCATGTGCCCTTAATCAGGGCAAAGACTAAGCTGCTACAGTAAGGAGACCCATCAACACAGTGACAAAAAACAAACAAACAAAAAAAATGAGGCTACACCACATTTCTCAGACTCCCTTGCATCAGGCGTGATTAAGTTTTCACCAATTGAATGTGAGGAGAAGTGAGGTGTCTAAACCCTGATCCCAGTCCTGAAGGCAGTGGAAGTGCCGCTTTCATGTGTTCCCTTTTCGTCCAGCTGAACTCCGGGCTTCAACTGTGCAGGTAACAGTGATGCCCAAGGGGGTGGAACAAGATGAAAGGAGTCTGAAACCCTAATGACAAAATGGAGCAGAGCCACCCCACCAAATTGGATTGCTTTCCTCAGAGCTGTTTGAGAAGAGATACAGACTTTTGTTTTTAAAGTATGGTTCAGTGTCTTTATTTTAGCTGGTTAGCCTTGGCCCTAATAAATCAAGGAATTCTTCATGTAATGGTTAAAACAACAAACTTAAAAAAATGCATTTTTGTTATACTCAGTATGAGGCCTGATGTTTCCCTGCCTCACTGTCATTCTTGATATCCATTTTCACCACTGTGCAAAAACCACTGTGCAGTGCATTGTAAGCACTTAAAAAATATTTGTTGACCTACCACATGCAGGACAGTTCTCCAGGTGGCCTTGTATCCACCCAGTTCTCCCTCCTTTTTCATCTGTAGTTCTCAAGAGAGACTGTAGAATGTGCTGGGAATGCAACATCCTGAGATAAGGAGGGACTGACCTGAAAGGCCCAGGCTTTGTGCCAGTCGCTTCTATGTTGTCTTCTAATATCTCATTACTAAAATAGAAGTGATTTTTTTTTTAAGAGACAGGGTCTTGCTCTGTTGCCCAGGCTGGAGTGTAGTGGTGCAATCACCACACGTGGCTAATGTTTTAATTTTTAATTTTTTTACCTGTTGCCCAGGCTAGTTTCAAACTCCTGGCCTCAAGCAGTCCTCCTGCCTCAGCCTCCCTAAGCACTGGGATTACAAGCACGAGTCACTGTGCCCGGCCATAAGTGAAATATTTAAAGTAACAAGAGGATGTGAACAAGTTTTGGTCCATCTTGTTCACAATCTCTTCTTTTCTCTGTACTATTTTCTCTTGTAATTTCTGTACTAAATAACAATCCTCATAATCTACTCCAAGCTGGCATTTGTTGTCTTCAGGGATGACCTATGCTCCCAGGATGATGAGTTTCTATAATCTAAATGCAATGGCTCACATTTTAGACTTAAAGTATTATATTTCACACTGTGTTGTTCCTCTTATAGGTCTTTCTATTTCATTGCTTTTCTGGAATGTAGGGTAAATGGCTCTCTTCCCATGTGTCTAGGCACAATTGTCTATTGTGGTCACTTGAAAAGAATACTTGGGAAACTCTTCCCTTTAGGGTGCAGGAGGTAGAAGCAGTGGTAGAAGTGGATGGTGGTTTAGATTGTCTTGGTTTTTACTGAGAAGGAAGCCATTTCTTGCCAGAGTTCTGCTCAAAAATCACTGCTTGCTTTCTAGCAAGTGTTCTCTCTGTTGTTACAGCCACTCATCTGTAAGTTATTGTAGTAGTGGTTATTAAGTATCATTTCAGATATCAACCAAATTCTGACTGTGAACTATTTTTGTGTTAAATGAAATATCATTTGTTTTAACTATGCAAATAGAAACTATTTCTTTACAATAAGTATTAACTTAATTATCAGATCATGAATAAGAGAAAGACTGTAAATTGAATACCCAATTTTATGTATGTTTAAACGTGGACAAATAGGTTAATCATTCTCCTGTTAATTTTTTTTTCTCTTAAAAGGCAAAGGTGATTAGCTGATCTGTGATCTGAAGGGAAATGACTTTGATCATCTTATCAACCTTTCCATTTAGCTTTCTTTAAATGGACCCATCTTATATAGTTGCCTTGGTACTATTTCCAATATACTTGCTATTTGAAATCAAAATTCTTCCCGGGTGACTAAGGAAATTTGGGTTAAAATGTTAGTTCAATGACTTTTTTCTCAATGACCTGGTGAAATAACTTTACCTCAAAATTTTAAATTGGTCTTTTGGAAAGAAAACTTGTTTGCACATTTTAATCTTGATATTAGTTCATGCAGGCCTATATATTTTTCAAGGGGCAAAAATCCAAACTTTAAATCCATAACCCAAGTTTAAATCCACACTTGCTTGCTGTGACTTCACTTGGATTTGAATAGGAGACCCACCTTTCTTCTGATGTTTTAAGTAGGCAGTTGTGGATGGTTTCCCGGGAAGAAAATCCCCAACAGGGAACTTTTTGAAGAGTTGTTGCATTTGCTCTGTATGCTCTCTGTGTTTTGATACACTGAGCAAGGAATGTTGATGAGACATGAGGCAGAACAGCTTGTTCCTCCAAAGCTATTTTGACTTTGCAATGCTGGCAGTAGTGAAAAAAAAAGAAAAAAAAAGAAAAAAAAAAGAAAAAAAGTTTAGTGTGTTAACTAAGCAAACACATGGGGCTTGGAAGAAGGCTAGGGAACAGCTAGGCTATTCTTGGTATCCAAAACCCTATTGCTTAGGAACTTTTAATTCCAGTTTATGAATGCATAGTACTTGGAGTTCTACATTTCTCTAGATGTCCTTTGTCTCTGGGAGTGTTAACAGGAACAAATGGTGTTGCTAATGAAGTAAAATTGTTTTTGTGTTCAATAATTAGATTTTAGTACAAGGAAGATGACTTAGAAGAATAGACACCTCAAAGGATTCAGAATGTGACTGTGAAAACCAAATTAATTAAGAGAAATACTCATACTACTTTAAGTATTGATGAGTATGGATTATCCTGAAAAAATGAAAATATCAACGATGGAAGTTTGTTATATTAGGGGCACTGCAAGGCATTTTAGAAGAATGTGGATTATAAACTTGAGTTTTGTGAGTTGTTGTTGCTGTTTTTCACAGAAGTGCCAGCATGCCAGCTTTGAGCCAATGCTTTAGGAGGCATGGAAAGTTTCCATTGGCCTCTCTTATGCTCCTACCATCTGCCATGAGAAGGACACACGATAGTTAGCAACAGCTCCTTTTGCCTGGGTCCCAGGACCAGAGATACAGGAAACCAACCTGAATTTGAGCCAAGCTGAGCCTAATTGAGCCCAGCTAATCCACTGCTGACCTGCGTACCTCTGAGGGAGAAGTGGAAGTGAATACTTTTTTTGTTTTAAGCCATGGAGATTTGGCAGTTGTTTGTTATGCAGCAAAACCTGACTAATACACCTTTATTAGCGGTCTCTAATTACAGGTTGTTGATATGTGAGGACCAGAGTATATATGACCCAGATCTTAGGTCCTGCTTTAGATTCCCTTGGCAGGCTTGTTTCTCAGCCCATGCTGTCAATGGTTTGACAGTGATACTTGCTGTCACTGGGCAGTAGCTACAGGGCAGTCAGGTTTACTGGCTACAATTCAGAATTTCTTACTCCTCCCATCACTTTTTTAGACTTTTGAAATTTTAATTCCAGTTTATGAATGTATAGTTGAAATTCACTCTGATGAAATTGCACAGTACTTGGTGTGGTGACTGACATCTTAAGTGGCCACCAGAAGAGCTAGATGACACAACTCAGAAGTGTGATGGTATTAATTCCCATGGAGCAATATTTGACTAATGGGAAACTGAAGATGGGAGGAAGAAAGCAAATACCTCTCTCCCCTTCTTACTCCTTCCCATGCACTATTCCAATTACAGATACACAAAGCTCATTTGAAGTCCTGTATGGCCAAGCAGGTGCTTTTACTGAGTGATTCACTATGCCTATTTATGGCTCATTGGGAAGCAGTGACCAGCAGGGTAATAGCATTTTACATGGCTTTCCATCCTTCTTTGCTACATCTCCCTTTCCCCACCTGGTTCGTACAACCCAAAGAAAGCATCAACACTTAATTCTTGATTCAGGCTCTGTTTTCTAGAGAACCTAAGCTAAGGCCTTGAACTAGACCATCATGTCAAGGTGAAGATGATGAAACTGATGGTTAGGATTATGTCAACTAATACTTACTGATGACCACTGACTATGTATCAAGCAATGTATTGAGTGTTTTGAATTCATTTTATTTAATATTCATTACAACTTATGAACTGTGTAGTATTATTAGCTCATTATATAGATGTTTGAAAATTTGCCAGGATCACATAGCAAGTAAGTGGAGCCAGGATAGAAACCCAGATATTTCTGATATCATATCTTATCAGTTAAACCACTAAGTAACAAATAAATTGCGGAATAGGTCACTGGGTGCCCAGTTTCAATGTGTGCCTGATACAGTGTACTTCACATAGCATACATTCAATATGGAGTTTTGATTTAATAAATATTTTATTAGTTTTCTATTAATAATAGTCTGGTAATGCTGGGTGCAGTGGCTCAGGCCTATAATCGCAGCACTTTGGGAAGCAAAGGTGGGAGGATTGCTTGAGTCCAGGAGATCAAGACCAGCCTGGCCAACATAGACAGACCCTGTCTCTACAAAAAAATATTTTGTAAATAACATTTTGGTAAACCTAGAGTTATTCTACTTAGGACTCATGGTTTGTCAATTAAAAAAATTAGAGTAAAAAAGCCATATTTAACCATAAAACCTAAGTTAGAAGACTATTTAGAATTTTTGGGGGCTAGAGAGATACCATAAAATTATCTTTGTATACTGTTTGAAAATAGTTGATTTGAACCTGATGGATTTAGGATAAAGGCATATCTATTACAGTAGGAATGGTTTTTTGTTTTTGTTTTGTTTTGTTTTTAAAAAACCATCCTTGTTGCTTTATGGAGGCAGATGATTATGTAGAAAAGCAGTGAACTAAGAATAAGTGGACCTCAATTCAGCCCTTGAGTTTTTCATGAACAAGTTTATGATTTTGTGAAAGTCAGTCTGGGCTTGGGATTCAGATACAACATCTGTAAAATGCAAAATTGGTTGAAGAATATTTCCAGCTCTGACTAACATCTGTGATTTTCCTGAAGTTACTAGGACTTTCTATACAGATGGTATCTGAAGAGACAGTTGCAGCTACACTTTTGATGATACGTTATGCTGTTTCCCTCTTCTAAGACTTCCCTTTATCTGTTACTTAGTTTGGCAGATTACATGTTCTTTAAGATTCATTTCGAATACCTCTTTTTTTGTTTTTAAATTTGTGAACCTCCCTTGACATTCTTAGGCAATTTCCTACTTTTTACCCATAGGATAGCTTTATATACCTAAGCTGTAATTTTTACTCCATCATTTTGTGATTATTTGTATATATGTTTCTCACTATACTGTGGACATTTAAAAAACCACAACTAAGTATTTATTATACTTTAAGAAGGGAATCAATTGCGGTAGTGTTATAGAAGCTATATATATTTTTCCTAATGCCTTATGTGTTCATAGACTCTAGGTACAAACACTTTAATCATCAAATTCCACTTTTTGCCTCTAAAAATATACTAGCTCATGTGCACGAAGAGACTTGTGTAAGTTTCTTTATTGTAGCAGTGTTCGAATTATTTTATTAACTGGGACTACAGGCACATGCCACCATGCCTGGCTGGGTTTTTTTTGTTTTGAAATTTTTTTTTTTTTTTGGTGGAGATGGGATTTCACCATGTTACCCAGGCTGGTCTTGAACTCCTGGGTTCAACTGATCTACCCACCTTGGCCTCCCAAAGTGCTGGAATTACAGGTGTGAGCCACTATGCATGGCCTGTTTTCATTTTAATAGCCCCAATGACATATAATTGACTGTATTACTTTACTACGACTGCTATAACAAAATACCACAGACTGAGTGTCTTAAACATACAGAAATGTATTTATTCACATTTCTGGAAGCTAAAATTCTGTTGAAGGTATCAGCAGGATTGATTTCTTCTGAGGCCTCTCTCCTGGGCTTGCAGATGGTCACCTTCTTGCTATGTCCCTACATGGTCATCCTGTGGTCTGTGTCTTAATCTTCTCTTCTCTTCCAAAACAACAACAACAACAAAATTCCAGTTTTATTGGATAAGGGCCCACCAATATGACCTTATTTTACCTCAGTTCTCTCTTGAAAGGTCTTATCTCAAAATATAGTAACAATCTGATTTAACGGTGGGTAAGACTTCAACATATGAATTTTGGAGGATACAATTAAGTTCATAACATTGACCTACCATAAAATGCACATAAAGGGTACAGTGTGATGTTCTGAGATATACATACATCTACAAAACTATCACAGTCAAGATAATGAATATGTCCATTGTCCTTTCATATTTTCCATGGCCTCTTTGTCATCCCTTCCTTTAGCCTTTCCCTACCTTCCTCAATTCCTATGCAATCATTGATCTGCTTTTGATCACTGTATATTAGTTTGTATTTTCTAGAATGTAATACACATGGAATCATATAGATTATACTCATTTTGTTATTCAGCCTAATTATTTTGAGGCTCAGCTATAATGTAGCACATACCAATAACTTACTCATTTTTGTTGCTGAGTAATATTCCATTGTATGGGTGTGCCATAGTTTCTTTATCCATTCATCTGTTTATGGACATTTGGGTTCTTTCTAGTTTGGGCCATTAAAAATAAAGCTGCTATGTACATTTGTGTACAGGTCTTATGTGGACATATTCTTTTATTTCTCTTGGGTAAATACCCAATAGTAAAATGGCTAGATTTTGTGGTAACCTTAAAAAAAAGTCTACTGTTTTTCAAAGTAGTTGTAGTATTTTATGATTTAATTTAATTTACAAATCTGTATCTTAAATGACAAATAAAAATTGCATACATTTATGGTATACAATGTGATGTTTTGATATATGTATAGATTGTGGAATTATTACATCAGGCTTGTTAACGTATCTATCACCTCACATGCTTATTTTTTTGTGGTAAGAACAGTTAAAATCTCTTTCTGCAATTTCAAGTTTAGATTATTATTAACTATAGTCTCCATGTTGTGTAATCATTCTCCAAAATTTATTTCTCCTGTCTAACTGAAACTTTTTACTCTTTGACCAACATCTCCACATTGTCCCCACATTCACAAGCCCCTGGTAACCATCTTTCAATTCTCTGCTTCTATGAGTTCAACTCTTTTAGATTCCACATAAAAGTAAGATCATACAGTATTTGTCTTTCTGTGCATGGCTTATTACACTCAGCATAATATCCTCCAAATTTATCTATGTTGTCACAAATGATTAGATTTCCTTTTTTATGGCTGAATACTATTCCACTGTGTATATATACTACATTTTATTTATTCCCATTAATAGACACTTAGGTGGATTCCATGTCTTGAAATTGTGAATAATCTGCAATGAACATAGAAGTACAGATATCTCACTGACTTACTGATTTCATTTCCTTTGGATAAATACCCAGAAGTAGGATTGCTGGATCATATGGTTGTTTTATTTTTAATTTGTTGATTAACATCTATGCTGTTTCCTCCAATGACCATGGGTTATACTATTTTATAATTCTGCCATCAAGTGTATGAGAGTTCCAGTTCTCCTATATCTTTACCAATGCTTGGTATGGTCAATTTCTACTTATTTGTTTGTTTATTGATATTTAAAATTTTATCCATTTACACAGGTATGAAGGGGCATCTCATTGTGGTTCCAATTTCCATTTCCATAATGACTAATGATGTTGAAACTCTTTTCATGGGTTTATTTGCCACTCATTATCTTTTTTGCTGAAGTGTCAGTTCAAATCTTTTGTCCTTTAAAAAATTGGGTTATTTCTTTTGAATACAGTGATTCAATTTATTTTGAATCATTATGTATTCTGGATACTAGTTTTTTAAAAAATTATAGAAATCATTTGGAAATATATTCTTCCATCCTGTGGCTTATTTTCTTATTCTATTAGCAGTATCTTTTGAAGAACAGTACATTTAATTTTGATAAGGTCCAATTTGTCAGTTTGTTCTTTCATAGATTATTTTTGTTATATCTGAAAAATCTGCCTATCATAAGGTCACAAAAGTTATTCTCCTATTTTAAAAAGAAGTTTTGTCATTTTATTTTCAGTTAAGTCAATGATTCATTTTAAGTTAATTTTTGCATGTGGCAAAATAAATAGATATATTAAGGGGCAGATTCAAGTTTCTTTTTTGCATGTGGATATCCAGTTGCTCCAGCATTGTTTTTGAAAAGACTATCCTTTCTCTATTAGATTTTCTTTGCATCCTTGTGGAAAACATTTGGTCATGTATGTGTGGGGGTGTCTTTCTTTCTTTCTTTCCTTTCTTTCTTTCTTTCTTTTCTTTTTTTTTTTTTTTTTGAGACAGAGTCTCTCCCTGTCACCCAGGCTGGAGTGCAGTGGCACAGTCTTGGCTCACTGCAGCCTCCGCCTCCCGGGTTCAAGTGATTCTCCTGCCTCAGCTTCCTGAGTAGCTGAGATTACAGGCATGTGTCACCATGCCTGGCTAATTTTTCTTTTTTTGTATTTTTAGTAAAGATGGGGTTTCACCATTGGCCAGGCTGGTCTTGAACTCCTGACCTCAGATGATCCTCCCACCTCAGCCTCCCAAAGTGCTGGGATTACAGGCATGAGACACCTTGCCTGGCCAGGTCTATTTCTTCAATGATCTACTGGTGTATATTACAAGTACTACATTTATTTGATTACTTACAAGAAGTCTTGAATCAAATAGTGTTAACCCCCCAACTTGTTTGTTCTTTTTTAAAGTTGCTATTGTTTCTTGCCACTGAGCTAAAAAATAGTTGCTGTTGACTATTTTAGGTTCTTTGCATTTTCATATGTGTTTTGTCAATTTCTACAAAAGTCCTCCTGGGATTTTGATTGGAATTTGCTGGAATCTGTAGAATAATTTGGGAAGAAATGACGTCTTTAAAATATTGAGTAATATTTTATATATTACTGGCTAATTAATATATCTATTTGTTTTTTCTTTATTTTTTTCTCAACAATGTTTTAAGATTTCTGTTTATAGGTTTTCCACATCTTTTATGTACATTATCCCTATTTTATATATTTTTATGTTATCATTAGTGACATTTAAAACATTCAATTTCCAATAACTTGTTGCTAGTATATAGAAATTCAGTTGACTTTATATGCCAATCTTGTATCCCAAAATCTTGCTAAGCTTACTTATTAGTACAAGTAGCTTTTATTCTCGATTCCATCACATTTCTATACAAATGATCATATTGTCTGTGAATAAAGAGTTTTATTTCTTCTTTTCTGATTTCTGTGCTTATTTATTTTTCTTTTCTCTTTTTATTGTACTAGCTGAAACTTCCAGGACAAAGTTGAATAGAAGTGGTGAGAGTAAAAATTCTTGTCTTGTTCTGGTCTTTTATCTTTCAGTATAATACATTTTCATAGGTGCTTTTTTTCGGTTGAGAAAATTCTCTTCAGTTTCTTTTTCACTGAGTCGTTTTATGAGGAATGGATGCTGGATTTTGCCAAATGGTTTGTTGTGCCTATTTTATGTGCCTATTATGTACATGTTGAATAATTTCTTTTTTTTTTTTTGAGACGGAGTCTCGTTCTGTCACCCAGGCTGGAGTGCAGTGGCGTTATCTCGGCTCACTGCACACTCCACCTCCTGGGTTCATGCCATTCTCCTGCCTCAGCCTCCCGAGTAGCTGGGACTACAGGCGCCTGCCACCACGCCCGGCTAATTTTTTGTATTTTTAGTAGAGATGGGGTTTCACCGTGTTAGCCAGGATGGTCTCGAACTCCTGACCTTGTGATCTGCCCGCCTCAGCCTCCCAAAGTGCTGGGATTACAGGCGTGAGCCACCGCGCCTGGCCCTGAATAATTTCTTTTAGCATTTCTTGTGTAGGTCTCCTGGAAAAAAAATCTGATTTGGGGAGAAGGGTATGAAAATGTCTTTATTTTTCATTTTTGTAGGATATAGGACTATGCTACAATTTTATGTAGAATCTATTTAGAATCCTATACAGAATTCCAGACTAACATGTGTCACTTTCAGCTCTTTAAAGATGTCATTCCATTGTTTTGGAGAAATTGTTTCTGAAGAGAAATCAGACATAATTTTTATCATTGTTTTCTTCTGTGTAATGTTTCTTTTTTCTGTGACTGCTTTTAAGATTTTTGTGTCATCTTTGGCTATCAACAGAGTGAGTATGGTGTGCCTAGTTCTGTTTTTGTGTTTATCCTCTTTTGGGGTTACTATGATTCTTGATGCTGAGGTTTGATATTTTTAATCAATTTTGAGAAATTCTTGGCCATTATGTTTTCAAGGATTTCTTCTGACTCATTTTCTATCTCTCACAGATGCAATTACATGTTTACTAGGCTACTTAATATTGTCCTAGAGATCATAGACTCAATTTTTTCACTCATTCCCCCTTTTATTTATTTATTTATTTTTGGATAATTGACCTGTCCTCAGGTTTACTTCTGCTTTTTGCTGCTGCTAATAGGCTACTGTTGTGTTTTATGGCCTGTTAGACTCCTAATATGTATTCTCTTTTGATGACAGTGTATTTTAAAAACAAATTTTGACATTGCAGTTTGGTTTCTTTTCATACTTTTCATTACTCTGCTGAAATTCTCTATATATTCATGCATGCTCTCTACCTTTTCCACTGAATTATTTGACATATTTATCATAGTTATGCTGAAGTTACTCCCTGATAAATCTAATGTCTGTGCTTTCTAGAGTCTCAGCCTGTTGACTGTTTTCTCATTTGATTATTGCTCACATTTTTTCTCTTTGTGTGTCTCAAAATTTTTTACTGTATGTTGGACATTGTGAGAAAAATAGTAGAGATTGAGAAAATTAATATTTATTTACCCTAAAAAAGTGCATACTTTTTTTTTGTTAGACCTTTTCTTGGGAAAGTTGAGGAAATCTGTTGTATATTTGAGGTATGTGGGATTATTTCAGCTTTAGTTGGATTAGTTTACCACTGACTTCAAATGTTTTGAAAACAGAATAAGGTCTTTTCTATCACTAGGGCTTGTGATCTGAGCACTGGCAAGATTTCAGAGATCTCTGTGTGTTCCCAGACTGTTTTGGTTGCTAGGGAGTTCTTTTTCCTTTCCTGTTTCTGACTTTATTAATCTCAGGAGGTCTCTCTTCTTTTTGCTCTGCTGCTTCAAGCCTTTGGCATCCAGTGCCTTGTACTTAATGAAAGTTTGCAACACTCTGAGGAACTGTTCTCAGTTCTTCTGCCTTATTTCTGGGCTCCGTTGCAACTGTTTTGACCTAGTGAAGGCCTAGACTTTCTCAGACAGATTTCTTTTAACTCTTCTGCCCTGACTCCAGTCTTCACTGAGATGCTGCCTTGCACTTAGGGAAGGTTCACATGCCTCAGGGATCTCTCTCTCTCAGATTTCTTGACTTTCCCTCAGTCTTCAGTATAGTCCTCCTCTGTGCCTGGTGAAGACCTGTGGTAAAGTGCTGGCAGGTGAGTACAGCTTGATGGTGTGGATGGGTTCCTTGGGACTCCAGCATGTCAAGCCAGTTCACACACAGGTCTTAATAGTTGTCTAAGATTCATGTAGTTTCTCATTTTCTTTTCTGTGGTAGATTCTGTTTCCTGCTGCACCACCAGGGATGAAAAAATTCACTGGTCTCCTCTTTTATAGAACGGGATCATAACTATACAGATTTTAGTTAAGTTAGCTTTATTAGTATTCTCAGCTTTTTTAATGGGATAAAAAGCAATGATATGGATTATCTGACTTTTCCTTTAGTATTAGGTTTGCCCAATCATCTCCATGATTTCTAAATTCCAAACTTCTTGAGTAAATAAAATTTAAAAGAAAACATTGTACAAAGTCAAAAGAAGGGTTTTAAGGCATAGTTCTATTTTTTACTGTCCATGTATCCTTGGATAAACTACTTCTCTGAAATTGTATTGCTTGCTTTTTCAGCTTGTTGAGTCTTTCATAAATTTAAGGGTTGGAATATGTCTCTCAGACAGAAATTGATAGAGCTTTGCAAGTCTTCAGATGTATTCAAGTTTGGTAAACACTGAGTTAGGCCATGGATAAAAGATTGGTCTTTGTGTGTTCATAAGAATACCTGGATAGGAAGCTCTTCTTACAGAAAGCCTCGATTGAGAAGTAAAGCTGGGACTATTAGTCCGTGTTCTGCAGTGAAATAATGGTAGCCATGCATAGATTGATTTAAGATACCTGTCTTAACACAGGTAATAGTCACATCAGGGAAAAGAGCAACAGGCAGAACTCTTGGCTTTGTGTAAGAGCCCAAGGAAAGGGCCTGAGAGAGTATACACTGTATCAAAGTGTAGTGTTAATGTGAGGTGTCGGGAAAAAGGTCTTGGGTGTGTGTGTGTCTGCATAATATATGTGTGGAAAACTCTCAGTGCTGGTCCTTTGAGATATGTCTGTGAAAACTCTTTCAATTAACAAAAATAACCAACATCAATTGAATACTTTTTATGTGCCAGTCACTGTTCCAAGTTCTCTACAAAAGGTAATTCTGTAGTCCTTATAGTAATACTGTAGTGGTGCTGATACTATTTTTATCTTCATTTTTCAGAGAGGAAGCTAAATCACGTAAAAGTTAAGAAACAGCTCAGCGTTTCACAGCTAGTAAGTAACAGAGATGGGCTTGAGACCCAGATTCGCAGGATCCGGGTCTTGTGCTCATCACGACTCTGCTATGGTGCCTCCCTTGAAAGCATCTTAGTGCTTTCATTGTTGTTTTTGTTATTGTTATTCTTCTATTATTTTGTACCCCCTTGGTGGATAGTGGCTGTGAATTTGTAGTTGTTGGTGTGTTTCTTCTGGAGCTTAAGCTCCTGCCTCCTCTATTGTTAGCCAGTTTTTGTTACCTTTGAAATAATTGCAGAATCAACAAAACATCTGTTACATTGCTGCTGCTCGAATGGCTATCTTTTAGAATTAGCACTCTTCTTTCTGAATCTGATGCCACAGCCTTTTGAACTTAAGGTATTTGGATGTGTCAGTAAAGGGGCTGTGGTAGCTGTGGTGACAGCAGCTCCAATGGTGGTGACCGTAGAGAATGTGGCAGAGCTGTGAATGAGATGAAGAGATTTAGTGATGGCAGAGGAAACTTTGGGATTTCACAACTTTCTTCCTCCAAAAACTATTTGAAAGCAGATATGAGGAGTGGGAAATATAGAAACAATTCCAGCCTTTGTGCACCTTACAGCATAATGAGTGATGCTCACAGCTGATAAATAAGAATATCAAATACCTGTATAGAACTTACTATGTATTGGACACTTTCCCAAATATTTTACATGCATTATCTCACATGTTCCACTCAATAATCCCAGAAGATGGAACTCTGATCTCTAGTTTGCAGTTGAGGAAACTGAGGCAAAGCAAGGTTAAGGAGCTTGCTCAAGATCCCACAACCAGTAGGTGACAGAACTGATATTTGAACCTAGGAAGATTGGCTTGAGAATCTGACACTTAAACACTATCCTATTCTGCTAACAAATAATGAATCAGTTGGCAACTGTGGTAAGAGCTACAGAGACAATGAGAAGATGAGGGGGATTGAGCTGAGTCTGGAGGGTTTGGGAAGACTTGCCTGATGAAGTGATGAGGAGTGATGAAAAAGTCAGCCAGGTGAAGGGGCTTGTGTATATGTACATGTGTGTGCCTGTGTTCCTCTGCCCATGCATGTGGCATGGTCTGGGAGACACATTTTTAAGACTTGTGTAACACATCTCTGTAAATAGCTTCAAAATAAAATATCAATTTGTGATTCTTGTAATGGAAATTTACTTCATACACAACTTTCAGGCACTGTTTTGTAGCATAATTCAAAATGATGCTGTCTTTGTATATGGCTTTAAGACAGTTTTTGAGCACATATCTCTGCGTGTCTGTGTCCTGCTTTATGGGCAGTAAGAAGCTTGGGAATCCCGGAAAGCTGAATTCACATTCCAGCTTTTTAGCCCTGGTCATTGCTCAGTTATTTGGGGTTGTGTTCTCTGTTTGTTGATTAATAGAAAATGCATTAAAAGTGCATAAAATAGAAAAATTACCCCCAATCAGTGCAAATGTCCACATATCTGAAGGCTTCTATTGCAGATGCCTGGTAATCATCAGAACCCCTCTAGTGAGACCACCAGGTTATTTCTGGGCTCCATCCCAGAGTCAATGGTCCCTCAAAAAGGAAGCTTTTGTTTACTGTAAGCAAAACCAAATGGGATTAGGAGGGCCATGGATTCAAGAACTCTAAAGACAGGGTTGAGAAATTAAGTGAGAAGGAGAAGACAGAGGAAGATCTAAGCATTGAGATTACTCCTCTGCCCAACTTAGTTGTGTTCTAACATTTTTAAAAAAGAGATTAACTGGGAAGCAAATAGAAATTAGACTATTTATTAGCAAGCCTTTAGCAGTTTCTCATCAAGTGACACATTTGGTGTTTAGTGTTCCTAATGAGTTGCACTAGGGTTATTTTTACACTTTTGGGCATCTGTGGAGTGGTAAATGTGTTCCTAAATATTAGATATAATTACAATAAAATATGTTTATATAAATTTACTTGGTACCAGATTCAGACTAGTTTTGTTTTAATCAGGGTTTAGAATTATACATGACTTTCATCTCTCTTCACCTTTATCCTCGTTAGTCAAGAGCTGACTATATCAGGTGTCTGCACTTGAGTGGACACACTGGATCTCTTTGAATTTTGGTTTTCGAATGATTTTAATCCTCTTTTTCTTTCCTCCCTCCCTTCCTTCCTTCCCTTTTTACTTACTGCCTTCCTTTCTTCCTTCCTGGCAGTGGAGCAGAAGATAAGGAAACCAAGTCTCAGGTTTGCTACTCAGAGGCTGGTGAGCTTGACTTGATCTTTCTCCTCCATAGTTTTCTTGCTGGTAAAATGAGAGAATTCATTAAATAGATCCCCTAAGAGCCCTGCAAGTTATGAAAAGTCTACATTTTCATTTTACATGAAAATATTTGACAGTACTTTCAGTTAAACAGTTTCAGTTTTTGCCTGTTTAAAAGAAGGTTGTAGGCCTAGCTCTCCACCCCTCTAAACCCCAGAAAGGATTCCCACAAATACAGCTTCACCAAATTTATAGGCTCCCAGCTGAGTTAGCAGAAACCAGGCAGCTGAGTGGATGAGCTTCTATTAGCACAATGGTGTTTGGTTATGCAGCTGAGTGGATGAGCTTCTACTAGCACAATGGTGTTTGGTTATGCAGCTGAGTGAATGAGCTTCTATTAGCACAATGGTGTTTGGTTATGCAGCTGAGTGGATGAGCTTCTACTAGCACAATGGTGTTTGGTTATGTAGCTGAGTTGATGAGCTTCTATTAGCACAGTGGGGTTTGGTTATGTAGCTAAGTGGATGAGCTTCTATTAGCACAATGGTGTTTGGTTATGCAGCTGAGTGGATGAGCTTCTATTAGCACAATGGTGTTTGGTTATGCAGCTGAGTGGATGAGCTTCTATTAGCACAATGGTGTTTGGTTATGCAGCTGCAGAACTGGGGAGAAAAGCCTGAGCCAATATTTATGAGGTGCGACTGTGACCTGAACTTTACAACTAGTTCTCCTGGAGAATGCAGGTAATTCTTTTTTATTTCCTTGGAAAAATAAATAGCTATGTAAGGTAGGCTGAAAAATGGCCCCCCAAAGATGTCCATTCTGAGATGTTCTAATCTCAGAATCTGCAAATATGTTAATCTACATAACAAAAGGAACTTTGCAGATGTGATAAAGGGTATGAGATGGGAGGTTATCTTTTATTTTATTTATTATTATTTTTTATTATACTTTAAGTTTTAGGGTACATGTGCACAACGTGCAGGTTTGTTACATATGTATACATGTGCCATGTTGGTGTGCTGCACCCAGTAACTCGTCATTTAACATTAGGTATATCACCAAATGCCATACCTCCCCACTCCCCCCACCCCACAACAGTCCCCAGAATGTGATGTTCCCCTTCCTGTGTCCATATGTTCTCATTGTTCAATTCCTACCTATGAGTGAGAACATGAGGTGTTTGGTTTTTTGTCCTTGTGATAGTTTGCTGAGAATGATGGTTTCCAGCTTCATCCATGTCCCTACAAAGGACATGAACTCATCATTTTTTATGGCTGCATAGTATCCATGGTGTATATGTGCCACATTTTCTTAATCCAGTCTATCATTGTTGATCATCTGGCTTGGTTTCAAGTCTTTGCTATTGTGAATAGTGCCGCAATAAACATACGTGTGCATGTGTCTTTATAGCAGCAAGATTTATAATCCTTTGGGTACATACCCAGTAATGGGATGGCTGGGTCAAATGGTATTTCTAGTTCTAGATCCCTGAGGAATCGCCACACTGACTTCCACCATGGTTGAACTAGTTTACTGTCCCACCAACAGTGTAGAAGTGTTCCTGTTTCTCCACATCCTCTCCAGCACCTGTTGTTTCCTGAATTTTTAATGATCACCATTCTAACTGGTGTGAGATGGTATCTCATTGTGGTTTTGATTTGCATTTCTCTGATAGCCAGTGATGATGAGCATTTTTTCCTGTGTCTGTTGGCTGCATAAATGTCTTCTTTTGAGAAGTGTCTGTTCATACCCTTCGCCCACTTTTTGATGGGGTTGTTTGTTTTTTTTCTTGTAAATTTGTCTGAGTTCATTGTAGATTCTGGATATTAGCCCTTCATCAGATGAGTAGATTGCAAAAATTTTCTTCCATTCTGTAGGTTGCCTGTTCACTCTGATGGTAGTTTCTTTTGCTGTGCAGAAGCTCTTTAGTTTAATGAGATCCCATTTGTCAATTTTGGCTTTTGTTGCCATTGCTTTTGGTGTTTTAGACATGAAGTCCTTGCCCATGCATATGTCCTGAATGGTATTGCCTAGGTTTTCTTCTAGGGTTTTTATGGTTTTAGGTCTAACGTTTAAGTCTTTAATCCATCTCGAATTAATTTTTGTATAAGGTGTAAGGAAGGGATCCAGTTTCAGCTTTCTCCATATGGCTAGCCAGTTTTCCCAGCACCATTTATTAAATAGGGAGTTGTTTCCCCCTTTCTTGTTTTTATCAGGTTTGTCAAAGATCAGATGGTTGTAGATATGTGGCATTATATCTGAGGGCTCTGTTCTCTTCCATTGGTCTACATCTCTGTTTTGGTACCAGTACCATGCTGTTTTGGTTACTGTAACCTTGTAGTATAGTTTGAAGTCAGGTAGTGTGATGCCTCCAGCTTTGTTCTTTTGGCTTAGGATTGACTTGGTGATGCGGGCTCTTTTTTGGTTCCATATGAACTTTAAAGTATTTTTTTCCAATTCTGTGAAGAAAGTCATTGGTAGCTTGATGGGGATGGCATTGAATCTATAAATTACCTTGGGCAGTATGGCCATTTTCACAATATTGATTCTTCCTACCCATGAGCATGGAATGTTCTTCCATTTGTTTGTATCCTCTTTTATTTCACTGAGCAGTGGTTTGTAGTTCTTGAAGAGGTCCTTCACATCCCTTGTAAGTTGGATTCCTAGCTATTTTATTCTCTTTGAAGCAATGGTGAATGGGAGTTCACTCATGATTTGGCTCTCTGTTTGTCTGTTATTGGTGTATAAGAATGCTTGTGATTTTTGCACATTGATTTTGTATCCTGAGACTTTCCTGAAGTTGCCTATCAGCTTAAGGAGATTTTGGGCTGAGACAGTGGGGTTTTCTAGATATACAATCATGTCATCTACAAACAGGGACAATTTGACTTCCTCTTTTCCTAATTGAATACCCTTTATTTCCTTCTCCTGCCTGATTGCCCTGGCCAGAACTTCCAACACTATGTTGAATAGGAGTGGTGAGAGAGGGCATCCCTGTCTTGTGCCAGTTTTCAAAAGGAATGCTTCCAGTTTTTGCCCATTCAGTATGATATTGGCTGTGGATTTCTCACAGATAGCTCTTATTATTTTGAGATACGTCCCATCAATACCTAATTTATTGAGAGTTTTTAGCATGAAGCGTTGTTGAATTTTGTCAAAGGCCTTTTCTGCATCTATTGAGATAATCATATGGTTTTTGTCATTGGTTCTGTTTATATGCTGGATTATGTTTATTGATTTGCGTATGTTGAACCAGCCTTGCATCCCAGGGATGAAGCCCACTTGATCATGGTGTATAAGCTTTTTGATGTTCTGCTGGATTCGGTTTGCCAGTCTTTTGTTGAGGATTTTTGCATCAACGTTCTTCAGGGATATTCGTCTAAAATTCTCTTTGTTTGTTGTGTCTCTGCCAGGCTTTGGTATCATGATGATGCTGGCCTCATAAAATGAGTTAGGGAGGATTCCCTCTTTTTCTATTGATTGGAATGGTTTCAGAAGGAATGGTATCAGCTGCTCCTTGTACCTCTGGTAGAATTTGGCTGCGAATCCATCTGGTCCTGGACTTTTTTTGATTGGTAAGCTATTAATTATTGTCTCAATTTCAGAGCCTGTTATTGGTTTATTCAGAGATTCAACTTCTTCCTGGTTTAGTCTTGGGAGGGTGTATGTGTCAAGGAATTTATCCATTTCTTCTAGATTTTCTAGTTTATTTGCATAGAGGTGTTTATAGTATTCTCTGATGGTAGTTTGTATTTCTGTGGGATCAGTGGTGATATCCCCTTTATCATTTTTTATTGCATCTATTTGATTCTTCTGTGTTTTCGTCTTCATTAGTCTTGCTAGCGGTCTATCAATTTTGTTGATCTTTTCAAAAAACCAGCTCCTGGATTCATTGGTTTTTTGAAGGGTTTTTTGTGTCTCCATTTCCTTCAGTTCTGCTCTGATCTTAGTTATTTCTTGCCTTCTGCTAGCTTTTAAATGTGTTTGCTCTTGCTTCTCTAGTTGTTTTAACTGTGATGTTAGGGTGTCAATTTTAGATCTTTCCTGCTTTCTCTTGTAGGCATTTAGTGCTATAAATTTCCCTCTACACACTGCTTTTAATGTGTCCCAGAGATTCTGGTATGTTGTGTCTTTGTACTCGTTGGTTTCAAAGAACATCTTTATTTCTGCCTTCATTTTGTTATGTACCCAGTAGTCATTCAGGAGCAGGTTGTTCAGTTTCCATGTAGTTGAGCGGTTTTGAGTGAGTTTCTTAATCCTGAGTTCTAGTTTGATTGCACTGTGGTCTGAGAGACAGTTTGTTATCATTTCTGTTCTTTTACATTTGCTGAGGAGTGCTTTACTTCCAACTATGTGGTCAATTTTGGAATAAGTGCGGTGTGGTGCTAAGAAGAATGTATATTCTGTTGATTTGGGGTGGAGAGTTCTGTAGATGTCTATTAGGTCTGCTTGGTGCAGAGCTGAGTTCAATTCCTGGATATCCTTGTTAACTTTCTGTCTCGTTGATCTGTCTGATGTTGACAGTGGGGTGTTAAAGTCTCCTATTATTATTGTGTGGGAGTCTAAGTCTCTTTGTAGGTCTGTAAGGACTTGCCTTATAAATCTGGGTGCTGCTGTATTGGGTGCATATATATTTAGGATAGTTAGCTCTTCTTGTTGAATTGATCCCTTTACCATCATGTAATGGCCTTCTTTGTCTCTTTTGATCTTTGTTGGTTTAAAGTCTGTTTTATCAGAGACTAGGATTGCAACTGGTGCCTTTTTTTGTTTTCCGTTTGCTTGGTAGATCTTCCTCCATCCCTTTATTTTGAGCCTATGTGTGTCTTTGCATGTGAGATGGGTTTCCTGAGTACAGCACACTGATGAGTCTTGACTCTTTATCCAGCCAAACTCTTTATCCAATTTGCCAGTCTGAGTCTTTTAATTGGAGCATTTAGTCCTTTACATTTAAGATTAATATTGTTATGTGTGAATTTGATCCTGTCATTATGATGTTAGCTGGTTATTTTGCTCGTTAGTTGATGCAGTTTCTTCCTAGCCTTGATGATCTTTACAATTTGGCATGTTTTTGCAGTGGCTGGTACCGGTTGTTCCTTTCCAAGTTTAGTGCTTCCTTCAGGAGCTCTTGTAGGGCAGGCCTGGTGGTGACAAAATCTCTCTGCATTTGCTTGTCTGTAAAGTATTTTATTTCTCCTTCACTTATGAAGCTTAGTTTGGCTGGATATGAAATTCTGGGTTGAGAATTCTTTTCTTTAAGAATGTTGAATATTGGCCCCCACTCTCTTCTGGCTTGTAGAGTTTCTGCCGAGAGATCCGCTGTTAGTCTGATGTGCTTCCCTTTGTGGGTAACCCAACCTTTCTCTCTGGCTGCCCTTAACATTTTTTCCTTCATTTCAACTTTGGTGAATCTGACAATTATGTGTCTTGGAGTTGCTCTTCTCGAGGAGTATCTTTGTGGCGTTCTCTGCATTTCCTGAATCTGAATGTTGCCTTGCCTTGCTAGATTGGGAAGTTCTCCTGTATAATATCCTGTGGAGTGTTTTCCAACTTGATTCCATTCTCCCCGTCACTTTCAGGAACACCAATCAGACGTAGATTTGGTCTTTTCACATAGTCCCAGATTTCTTGGAGGCTTTATCCATTTCTTTTTATTTTCTTTTCTCTGAATTTCTCTTCTCATTTCATTTCATTCATTTGATCTTCCATCACTGATACCCTTTCTTCCAGTTGATTGAATCAGCTACTGAGGCTTATGCATTCGTCACGTAGTTCTCATGCCTTGGTTTTCAGCTCCATCAGGTCCTTTAAGGACTTCTCTGCATTGGTTATTCTAGTTAGCCATTCGTCTAATTTTTTTCAAGGTTTTTAACTTCTTTGCCATGGATTCGAACTTCCTCCTTTAGCTCGGAGTCGTTTGATCGTCTGAAGCCTTCTTCTCTCAACTCGTCAAAGTCATTCTCCATCCAGCTTTGTTCCGTTGCTGATGAGGAGCTGCGTTCCTTTGGAGGAAGAGAGGCACTCTGATTTTTAGAGTTTCCAGTTTTTCTGCTCTGTTTTTTCCCCATCTTTGTGGTTTTATCTACCTTTGTCTTTGATGATGGTGATGTACAGATGGGGTTTTGGTGTGGATGTCCTTTCTGTTTGTTAGTTTTCCTTCTAACAGTCAGGACCTCAGCTGCAGGTCTGTTGGAGTTTGCTGGAGGTCCACTCCAGACCCTGTTTGCCTGGGTATCAGCAGCGGAGGCTGCAGAACAGTGGATATTGGGGAACAGCAAATGTTGCTGTCTGATCGTTCCTCTGAAAGTTTTGTCTCAGAGGAGTACCTGGCCATGTGAAGTGTCAGTCTGCCCCTACTGGGGGGTGCCTCCCAGTTAGGCTACTTGGGGGTTAGGGACCCACTTCAAGAGGCAGTCTGTCCATTCTCAGATCTCCAGCTGCGTGCTGGGAGAACCACTACTCTCTTCAAAGCTGTCAGACAGGGACATTTAAGTCTGCAGAGGATTCTGCTGCCTTTTGTTTGGCAATGCCCTGCCCCCAGAGGTGGAGTCTACAGAGGCAGGCAGGCTTCCTTGAGCTGCGGTGGGCTCCACCCAGTTCGAGCTTCCAGGCTGCTTTGTTGACCTACTCAAGCCTCGGCAATGGTGGGCACCCCTCCCCCAGCCTCACTGCTGCCTTGCAGTTTGATCTCAGACTGCTGTGCCAGAAATGAGCAAGGGTCCGTGGGCGTAGGACCCTCCGAGCCAGGCACGGGATATAATCTCCTGGTGTGCCGTTTGCTAAGACCATTGGAAAAGCACAGTATTAGGGTGGGAGTGACCCGATTTTCCAGGTGCCACCTGTGACCCCTTTCTTTGACTAGGAAAGGGAATTCCCTGACCCCTTGTACTTCCCGGGTGAGACAATGCCTCGCCCTGCTTCGGCTCAGGCTCGGTGTGCTGCATCCACTGTCCTGCACCCACTTTCTAACACTCCCCAGTGAGATGAACCCGGTACCTCAGTTGGAACTGCAGAAATCACCCGTCTTCTGCGTCGCTCATGCTGGGAGCTGTAGACTGGAGCTGTTCCTATTTGGCCATCTTGGCTCCACCTCAGGAGGTTATCTTTTTACTAGGGAGACAGCAGAGTCAGAGTAAGCAAATTGTGACAGAAGCAGAGAGACAGACTTTTGAGGATGCTACACTGCTGACCTTGAAGATGAAGGGTGGGGCCATGATTCAATGAGTGTGGGCAGCTTTTAGAAGCTAGAAAAGGTAAGCTGAACTCTCTTCTGGGGCCTCCAGAAGGAACTCAGCCTTGCCAACACCTTTATTTTAGCCTGTAAGGCATATTTCAGACTTTTGAACTACAGAATTGTGAGATAATAAGTTTGCATTGTTCTGAGCCACTATATTTGTGGAAATTTGGTATAGCAGTGATAGGAAGCAAATGCACCATGGCTACCGAAGTAAAAAATCTACATTTTGAAACCTTTATTATTTCTCCAAATAAGTCTGGATGAACAACTCCAAGGATGGAAGAATAATTTTACCTATTACAACCTGGTAGTTGGAGAAAAGACTTGGTGAGTGGAGGCGATCTAGACCTTCCAACAGGTAAGAAAACTTCAAAATTGCTAGTTCTTGTGACATCCCAGGTGGGCCACAGCAGACAGCTTCATTCAAGGGAGTTACTGAATTATAAAGGTGAAAATTGGTTAGAATTGGCCTATTTCCTTTGGAAGTATTCATAAATGATTCCATTTCAGGTCTAGTTTTTCTTTCTACTCTAGGAATATGGCCACAATTGCCTGAGGAAGGGGCATGAATAAGATGGTATTGAAAGGAGATATGAAATAATTCTCTCCTGAGTTCAGTAGAGAATTAATCCCACTTTTCTGTAAAATCAATATGATTTGTCTCTGTCAGTAAAGGGATGGCTATTAGCAATAGAGTGTTCTTTAGGTGGAACAATAGAGATCAACTGCGCACAAAAAAATGGCAATGGATGGACATTGGATAGCTTTCAGTGGGGCTTTTTCTCTCTAGGTTTCAGTCGAATTTTGCTGTAAGTTGATAGAGAAACCCTATTATAGGTCAGGTTCTAGGAGGTTGTATCCCCACACTGACTACTTACTGGCTGTGGGGCTGCCCTATGGGAAATTGCTTAATTTGGGGTGAGGCAGGTCCCTTCTGTTGAGGGTAATGTCCAGGGAGGGACTCAGCTGTGAACCAGTGACAGCTGGAACATCCAGGCAGCTGGGGAAATAAGTGCCTCAAAGTGGGGAGCTGGGAGGAGCTGGGAGGTGTACTCAGTGTTCTTACAGACCCCTGGATGCATGTAGATAAGGGCAAAGCAGAGACATGGGATTAGCACCAAGTAGAGCTCTTAATTGGATTCCAGAAAGATAGATTTAGAGGTTCTATGCCATTGGCTTTGCGAAAGTTACTTGGTCAATTAATTAGTTCCATTGCTCTCTAGGTTTCAGGTGACCTTTCCATTGCTTCTACATCACGATGATGGTGAAAAACAGAGAATTATAATAGTTGAAAGTCAAAGATAGGCCTTATTCTAAATCTCATTTTTCAACTTTGTTGAAAAAAATTTTCACATGCCTCGTTACCTTTACCCTCTTGGAACATTTTCATCTCTACATTTTTTGGGGTTTACCCTGATGGAAATGTATTAAAGCAAAATAATCGTGCAAAGTTGGTGGCAGAAAGGAAAATAAGCACAAATAAAGGACTTGGATTCAGTGAACCATGTGTTTATGGAACCTCTACTAGGTTCAGACCAAATATATATATTCAACTATTTATTTTAGATGATAGACTATCCAGAGATTAAGTAATCTACTTTTTAAACAAGGGTAGACATCAGGATTGGGCTAATGGTACATTTTTAAAAGGCAGGAGTTTTTCTTTGGAAATTCTTTATCCCTACAAGTTACTCTTAGTTTGTTACTGTTGGTGAAAAAATTATCTTCCTCTATAACTTAAGCAACATTGTGAGAACTACTGAAGGTAGATTGTAGCTTAATTACATGAAGTTACCAGTCTTTCTATATGTTTTTTTTCAGCCCTTGTAACACCAGTTACTAGTCTTCCTTATTTTCCCCAGCACACTTTTCTACATTTTACAAATATCAGTCCCACTTACTGTATCTTCATTATTAATTCATTTAACTTCTGTCACAAGGAGATCAAGCATTTATTCCTTTTTGAACATTCACTTCCCTACACGCTTAGAAATATTTTACTGACAGCAACGGCTACCTCCATGGAGCCTGTGTAAACACGAGTTTATGGGCTGCTGTGCAGGCACCTTTGGTGATTTACTTTCTGGTTATTGGGATTTATTTATTTTTTGATGGACTGGTAAATTATGAGGCTGTGGACCTTGCCAAGTTTTCAGGTATCAACTCAGCCCTGCTGGAAAAACTGTGGTTGGCACTGCAACACAGAGAATGACCAATGAGGCATCATATATTTTTAATAGATATATGTTTTAATAAACATTCTCCTCCTAAAGCAATGGATTTTAAAATAGGCTTTTGCCTTGAGCCATGTAGCTACCCAGCTGTGAGTTTTATAAGGCAACAATCTCCACATCATTAGATGTTGTGACTAATATTCCAGCAACTGAAATAATAGCTATTTACATGCACATAAAAAGTTAAAATGACATTTAAGGTGCACTTCCACTCAGAAAGGTATGCTTATAAAAGCAATGCCACAAGTTTCTCCTTCATGTTCCTTCTATTGACTTGTAAAGATCCCTTGCAAAGCAAAAGGTAGCTTAGAAGTCTTGTTCCAGACAGACACCTGGGGACTCTTCAAACTTGAGAGCAAGGTAGGATAGCCTCTAACCTCGAATCCCACTGCCCTTTAGGGTTCTAAGCTTCTTGAAGATTTCTGCTGATTTCATTGTGCTTGTGGTCTGTTCCTGCCTTTGCAGAGGCTTTGCTATTTTCACTTCAATTCACTGTTTTGCTCCTTTATTTGTTTCTGTATGAAATTCACTCACACCAAACATTTAGTGAGTTTGTTGTGGATTTTAGTGGCAAGCCACTTTGTGCTCCTTACAGCATTCTGCCAGTTCTCTGGCCCCACCTGCTCCTGCTCCCCACCCCTGCTTTATCTTCCTCTCGTTGTTAGAAAGACAAACACATTTTTCTTTCCTTTTCATATTCAGAGCATAGCCTAGTCCCCTGAGGTCTCATATTCTATTCCAAGTACTTATCAAGGTGTCCCTCACACCCCACAACAAAGAATCTGGTGCCAACTTTAAGTATAAAATTATTTTCCCATCTCATTATAGGACTGAAGACTTATTTTCTATTCCTACTAAGTATTTTGATCACAGGCATGCACCTGTTATGTGAACATGGGTGGGAACTTTCTTCTGAACTTTCTCCTGATATTCCTGACTTCTGGGCAGGTGAAGAAAAGAAGCAAGCAAGGAAGAATAGCATTAATAAGAAGCTCAGGATGGACAACTGTTTTAGAGGGGGAAATGTTGGTATATCAGTTTCTGCTCTCTGGTGCAACATGAGAACATGCAATCAAGAGAAGAATTTGCCTCTATTCAATCTACCTGGCTCAATCCCAGAACCATGCAGTCCAACCTCATCTATTTTTTGACCTGTAAATCTCTATTATTCAAACGACAACTAGGCAGCCACGTTCTTTTTCCCTTGCTATTTTGGCCTATTACATAAAAACTTTGGCCTTTGGAAATATGGAACAGATTAATTTTCTCTCCTCCCTCCACTTCTCACTTCTCCTAGGTGGTCTGTCCTATTAGAAGAATGAACAGTGTATTTGACTCTGCCTCTGCTGAGTTTTCTTTAAATAAAATATTTGAATATAGCTTAAATATCTGTTGAAGTTATGATTGTATTAAAGGTAATTTATTTCCTGAACTGAATCTTGTTTTAGTTACATAATCTAGAAGACTGTACTTGATATGAATTTTATTTAAAAATCATTTTAAAAATAATAACTTGGACTTCAGTGGATTCTCTCATACAGTAGTATTTAGAAGATTTAGGTATTTCCCCATCTCTGGATAACATGGAAAAAACTGTCTCAAGCTTCTTCAAAGCTGTTATTCACTCCAAACTATAATTTTGGGAGTTTGCAGAATCACATTCTTTTAGGTTCATTGCAATTTGAGTGAATCTGATGGAATTTTCTTTCATCCAGTTCTATATTCTAATTTTAATCTGAATTTCAAATTTAAATAGTCTGCCCCCAACCTGTACTCCACACCTTCCATGGTATGCATAAGTTCCTGAAAGGACTGAGACTGGGTCTCCTTTATCTCTTTCCCCCTTGTAGCCTTGCCTGTTACAGGTACAGTGAATTATTTCTCTGTTAATTTGATAAGAAAGCATTAGCCTCTGAAACAGTTTCATGCAGTTGACGGTTGGTACAGAAGAAAATATGGAGTGAGCTCCAAATCTCCAGACTCATACTGATACTAATATATATATACACACACATATATATTATATATAATATACATATAATATATACAATATATATGTGTATATTATAATATATGTAATATATATGTATATGTATATATATGAGGCATCCAAGAATTTGTACTTCCTTGTGTAATTATTATGTGAGTATCATTGCACACATCTCTTGCTCCTTAGTCATTTAAAATTACTAGGGCATTTTACAAAGAATGGGGGGAAACCAGATAACTTCTTATTTCTCTATAGTTTTATTAATATTAATGAAACAGCATGAAAGAGTTGCTTAAAGAGCAGTGAGACAGTGAGACACTGAGTACCAAGAAAATACACTTGCCTTCTTGTGGACATGTAACTCTCATATGAGTGAATCTGGTTGTTTCAAAAACAAAGAGAGATATTTCTTGTGATTTGATTTCTCTCCCATCTTATCTGTAGGAATCGCAGGATTCATAACAGAATCATCCTAGCATATGCTTTTTCCTTCAGTGTTTTGATACCGAAAGGAATACTGAGTTGCCTTGTACCGTGTTTGCACAGCATGCCCTCAGCTTCAGCTGAAGTCTTGAAAGACTTTGCGGGTTATGACATTCCCCTAAATGTGCTGAGCTTTCTTTAACCTTTCATAAAACATTGTGATCTTTATGGACTGTATCATATTGTGCAGTAATGTGCTTTATTGTCCACAGAATAAGCTTTTCTTAAAGATAATTGGAAAGCTGGAAATGGCTGCTATCGGCTGATTTTTTAAAAATACATTATTTCTGAAATGGGGCTGGTGTAATAATGACCCTATCTGTTCAAGATTTAAGATTTGTCTTGGCAGAGAAAATTGATCCATTTCACCTTTGTCTAATGGAAATTTTTATCTAGGATTATCTGTTTATGTAAATGAATGTTCCTCTGAAAAGGGAACTTGAGGGGGCTGTAAATCTTGGTGACACTTCAGTTTCATGGGGGAGAAATTGGAAAGGATTCTAGTATTTATCTGCCTGAAATTGGTTATAAAAACAAAATTGTCTTCATGTACCTGCAGCATCTGATGTTTCCTGGAATTTCATTATATTTTTGAATAATTCAGTGCTATAGAAAGAATGCTGTTTCTGTATTGCCTCATTCAGAAGTTGTTTTTACTTTTTCTATTTTCTGGTTGCTTTCTAATGCTGACATTATAGAGGAGGAGAAGCTTTTGCTTACCCATTCTTTTAGGGATGAGATGTTTTTATCTGCATAATCTTAATAGTCTTCAGCTATTGTAGGCTCGTTATCTACAGTTATATGCAATGTATTAGCAGAATATCCATCATTTCTCCTTTTTAAAAAACATAGCTTATATAAATTCTGATCTTAGTATCAGAATTGCTCTACATTGAAAATAAATAATTTTTTAAGGTAATTTTTTGACCAAGCTTAATCCAGAAGCTTAATTTGGAAGTTGTAAGGTGATAACTTTGAAAAGTCAGCAGTGTCTGACAAATTCTTTTTCTCCAAGTCAAAGGGAATGTGGAGAGTAAGATCAACCCACTTAAATGTCAGCTAATTAGAGAAAACAAAGTGAGGCAAAAAAAAAAAATCATTTGCATTAACTTTCTTGAAGAAAGGTATAATTTCTTTATAGAGACCACTAACTTTATTACCTGGTAACTATCAGAATTACACTGTTTTCATGTTTCTCTTGCAGCTACTTGCTTGGAAGTTTCTCCCCTTTACCAATATTTGAGCTATTTCACCAGGATTTTAAAAAAAAGTTAGCAATATGTTGCATTCCAAAGATGACATGAATGTAATTATTTAGCTGTGTGACATTAGGACTGAAAATTGGTAAGAACTTTGATTTTTGCAGCATGATTCCATTCATAAGAAGGGGTAGAAAGGCTACAACAAGGAGTGGTGCTTGCTTCCTGGAATATTCTTATAAAAGTCATATTTGGACATCCATATTCAGGATGATCATCACAACTTTCTGTTAGTATTAAATAGACATGAACAACAAGTATGGTACAAAATCATCTCTATTTTCCAGAAGATTGAAGGGAAATGTAGCAGTATGGGATAGAAGACAGGGCACAGGACTGGAAATGAGACCTGGATCTGGCAGACTGGAGAATTGTGTGACCATGGAAGGGTCACGGCAGCTTCATGAACCCTTGACTCCTCATCCTTAGGATGAAAATTGAACTTATGCCAAAACGAAATGTGCTGTGAGGAGTCAGAATAGTGGTTACCTTGGAGAAAGGAAGTGACAGGAGAGGTGTTAGTAGCTGTAGGGCTTCTGGGATGCTGACAATGGTCTCTTTCTTTTGGGCAATATTCACACAGGTGTGTTCACCATGTGAAAACTCCTCAAGCTGTATGTACCTTATGATCTAGGTACTTTTCTAAATGTATATTAAATTATTATGTATAATATTCAGTTCAATTAAAAAGTTGCCTCAAATGCCTGCTTGTTATAAGATCACTGGGGGAAACTGTGTTTGAAATTATTTAAAAAAAAACATGCATCCCAATGTTAGGTATAAACCTCTGCAAAAATGTGTAGCTTTTTCAATAGGGATCACATATATTGCTTTCTGCAAAGCTCTCTAATCTGACCTTTTGTTACTATTTTTCTTTTTATTGTTTGTTTCAGCACAATTATGAATATCCAATAAGTTTATATTCTACTTATACATAATAAACTCCATTATATTTAGAGCACTGATTAAGAAAAAAAGGCTCCCAGATACAATCAGATGCATAACATCTCAAACTAAGTGCCATTATCACAAACCGAACCTTTTAAAATATTTTCTTCTGTGTGGAAGTTACACTGAACCCTGATCATTCATTCCAGCATTCACTCAGTAGCTTTTAAGGACATAGAAGAAAACAAACTTTAATTGCTTGTGTACTGACTCCCAAGCTGCTCACTATGTTTCTTACTCAGAGCACTGAATGTTCTTAAATGGTTCTAACGTTCTCTCGGCATGCCTCAAGTGTCTTTGGCTCTTTACTCCTTCCTGTCTCTGTAGAATGGCCTGGAACTGCATTTTGAATAAGGGGCAGAAAGAACTTTGTCTGCAGGGCCAATGACGTGTGTGTGTGTGCGTGTGTGTGTGTGCGCGCGCGTGTGTGTGTGTGCGCGCGTGTGTGTGTGTGTAGGAATGGGGTGGGGTGCTGGGCTTCAGGGCTTGGGCAGGTGGAACAAATTTTGGGGACCTTGATTCTGAATGTCAGTCCAAATCTTGTTTCATATCTCTGTTTAAAGCCTGTTTTTTTTCCTTCTTTTCTTTTTCTTTTTTGTAGCTACAGAAAAACTCTCCCTCAGCAGTCCTGACTATTGACTGTCTAATCTCAGTATCTAAATTGATTGCAAGCACTATATGCTGGTAAATCTACATTTTCCCAACTGTTGAAGAGAGAACTGTTTCTCAGCATAGATCCAGAATTCAAGAGATAAATTTCAAAACCTGAGCTCTCAGCTTCCCTTATCTGCAACCTGAGCCACATTACAGATCGGGCTGAAACATATTTTCTCATTAAGAACAGAGAGATAATAATAGCTGCACTCTCCTTCATCAGGGTTGTTGTCAGGATTTAATGAGAGAATGCATGCTAAAATGTTTTGACAACTGTAAACTGCTTTGCAAAGTTAAGAAATTAATAAATAGGACTTTTATGCTTCATACAACCTTTTCAAACATCTATTTCAAATCCAACCTTGTAATTGTAAAGACAAAAAAAGTACACTTCAGTTTTTATATCAATGTTAAAAAGTAACTCTGCAATAAAAATAGTTACAGAATTGATATGTCCTAATGAAAGGAAAACCATCATTTAAATATTTAAATGTACAAAAACATAAATGATAAATATCTGGATTACTGAAGAGTGCTTTACTTTACAAATAAATAGCAATCCTCCTCCCTCAGTATATTTAAAATTATTTCAGTATATATGTGTCATATGAAGCTACTACTACATACTTAGATTTGTTACTCTGAAGAAATATAAAGCCATGATACTTCCCAGGAACATGGCAGAAATGTCAGGCTTTCAGGAGCCAGGCTAAAATAGCAGGTTGTGGCTAAGCTAGAGCTCCTCAAGGACAGTGACTCTCTACTGTTTATCTGTATGAGATAGGGTAATGCAGAGGGAGACAAGAGTTTCTGCAGCAGGCAGACCTGGTGTTGAGTTTGGCTTTACTGCTTGTTATTGGTGGTTCCAGGCACATAACTAAGCTCCATTTTCCATAGCAGCAAAATAGGAATGCTAGCACTGACCTATCACCGTTGTGAGAACTTGCTGAGACCTCGGTAAAGAGTCAGCTTATTATAAATGGAACAATGAGTTCCCTTCTCCCTACCCACAACCTCAGAGTCCAATGTTGGGTCTGAAGGGATCCAATAAAAGAATACCACCTTTTCCTGCCTGAGAACCAATTCAGAGCCAATTGCACAATAAATGTGTGTGTATATGCATGTGCATATAAAGTTTATATATAAGTATATAAACTTTATTACTAACACAAACTGGCTTGGGGGGGATGACTTACATATGCAGTAACAATGAACTTCTTAATATAGCATCCCAGAATTAGACTGAACACTCTGTCACAGACAGTACTAACCAGCCATAGGCTTCCCATGTGGGTGCCTGCACTTGTAAACTTAGGGTGCTGAGAAGAAGAGAGTGTTGGTTCTCCTTGGCCAGCAAGCTCTCAGGAGGGAGACTGGAAGGGGCTAAGCTGCTCATGTTTCATTTCTCCTTCCAAACTCATTGGTTGGATAAATAACCTCACCTCCCTTGAGAAGTGAGAGAGCAGCAGCAGGAGTTCGGGGATGTTACACTAATGGATGCATCCCTACTGGGAAGGAAATGTCAGCTGAGAAGATCAGGATTTCCCTCAACACCCAGCACAGCACGCATGGTGCATGTTTGATGGATAAATGTGTTTGTGTGTATCTCTAACAAAACTTCATTTTGCTACCTACCTTAGGGCAATCATTTCAGGCAGTACAGAGCGCTTTGGATTCTGGTTCTCTCATCTGTGGGACAGATCATCCTAGTTCATGTGCATGTTAGATCACCATAATCAGCACCATCAACGCCTGATTTGAAGCCAGGTATTTCCTAGTGGTGGGCTATAGGTTGGGGTATGGCTTAGTACCATCAACTTGCCTTTCAAGGTACCATTGTTCATTAGTTGTCAATGTTACTAAACCATTTAGTGATCTCATTTGCCACACTAGCTAATCTAATGCAGAGATGTCTATTTTGGCCACAAAAGGATGAAGAGATGCTTTACTGAAATCCAGGTATGCTATAGAACAGAGTCAGTTTGGCGTAATGGAAAGTTCAGAGGTAAATCCCAGCCCTGCCATCACTTAAAATTTAAGTTTTAAATACAAATTTAGGTAACAAGTCTCACTTCTTGTGATAACTAAGAGCATGTTTTTATCTCAAAAGCAACCTGTAAAAATCACACAAAATTTTGACCTACTTTTTCACTGTCCACAGAGACTTGTTGACAAATGTAATTGTAAGCACATGTGTATCTGTACTCTCTAGACATGGACGAAGCAAAGACCCAGACAAGCTTCTTGATAGATCAGAATTTAAAAGGAACAGCAGGGATGCTAGAGGCTAGTCTGAGTGGGAGAGACATACTCTGCATGAACTCTTAATTTTCATCAGCCATGCTGAGAACAAAGTCACTGCCAACCGGTTAAATATAAAATACATAAATATTATGTGCTTGGTAGAGTAGAAAAGCCATGCATTAAAGTAATAAACCTAACATATTTGTCACCCCAAATGAAAAAGGCATACTCCTTTGAGGTTTCCCAGGTTGGAAAGATCAGAGAGCTTTATGTTAGTCAATGTTGCCTCAGTGCAACTTTCTTCAGTGATAGGAGGCACAGCCTGGATGGTTTTTGGGAACCCATCCTACTTTGGAAGTTGATCCAATGTTCCCATGGCCGAGTTTTCCTTAGAATGCCCTTTGAAGTGTAAAGGGGGCACAGAGACACCAGGGAAAAGGAGAGAGGTCACAAAGTGTCTGTTGATTTCTCTTTTTTTCCCCTACTTCCCAAATCCTAGGGAAGAATCATCATCTGACATCTACATTATGCAAGTTATAGCTTTTCTTCTATTTGGTGTACTCTGCTTACGGCTGTTCCTGAGTTTTCTACATCATGGTGTAAAGTGACTCCCTGTTGTCTACTTATCAAACGCAACATCTCTGGATTTCAAATCGCTCATAGTCTGGTCACCCCCTCTTAAATAAAATGAATGATTAAATATTAGGTTTGTATCTAAATAATGATTTAATGAATATGCTTGTACCCATCATCTGCTTTAAGAAATAACGTATTACAAAAAACCCGAGTACCCCTCCTCTGTTGAATTCCTCTCTTAGTCCCAAAGGTATCTTAACAGATTTTTAAGGGTACAACAAAATATTGTTAGCTATAGGTACAATGTTGTATAGCAGATCCCTAGAACTTACTCATCTTGCATTACTGAAACATTCTACCCATTGAACAGCAACTTTCTATTTCCCTTCTCTCCTGCCCTTGGCGACCACTGTTTTGTTCTCTGCTTTTATGAGTTTGACTATTTTAAATATCTCATCTAAGTGGCATTATGCAGTATTTGTCCTATGACTGGCTTGTGTTACCTCCAGGTTTATCCATGTTGTCGTGTATTGCAAAATTTTCCTTTTTTAAAAAAAGCTGAATAATATTTCATTTTGTGTATATATCATGTTTTCTTAATTCATTTATCCATTGATGGACATTTAGGTTGTTTCCGTACCTTGGCTATTGTGAATGATGCCGCCAACATACATATTTTCTAACATTAACCCTTTTTATTGTCAGTCTAATGGGTGCAAAATGTATCTCACTGTGGTTGTAATTTCCAAGGCAGGACATTTTTCATATGTTTCGTGGCCAATCTCGTTTCTTCTTCTGTGAATTACCTGTGTGTAGATCAGATTTCAGTACCATTTCTTGAAATATTGATGCATTTTGCTGTTGATAGACATTTTATTTATTATATATGGCTATTATACATGCCTTTTAATGTACAAATATATTAATTTCTGTTGAGTGTACTCCAGACATAGAAGTTATGGGTTAACACTAGTAGGTATAACGAAGTAGTCTTTCAATGTAGTTGTACTAGTTTTTATTCCCACCAGCCATGTGTGAGAGTTTCGATATTCACCTATCTTTGCTAACACTTGGTATTTTCAGCCTTTCAAATTTAGTCAATCTGGTGTCCATCTAGGTTGGAATTTGAGCATCTTTTCAGAAGTTTACCAGATATTTGGATATCTCTTTTTGTGAAATGCATGTACATGTTTCCTGTTCATATTTTTTTTTGGCGTGTGTCTTTTTAATATGTAAGGGAGTTCTGTATGCAAATGATATATATGCCTTTTTTCATTTCTGACTGTTGAAAAAACACCTTCTTATACATATATTTGCCTTCTTGCCATCATCTTGGTGTCTTTTTGGTGAACAGAAGTTCTTAATTTTAACATTGTCATATTGATGAAAAATCAGCATCTTCATACTTTTTAATAAGTCATCCCCACCTGATGTCACCAAAAGACTAGTAACTTCTGGAAAAATTATTGTTTATCATTCATATTTACATCTGTATTCTACTTATTAATTTTTAGTGTATGGTGTAAGGTTGAGGTCAAGTTCAGTTTTTGTCATGTGGGTGTCTTATTGGCTAAACATCATTTGCTGATTTTTTTATTTTTTCAATGCCTTACACATTTGTTGTAAATTAAGTGTACATTCATACATGTCTCCTTTCCAATATCTGTTTGTGTCAATCCTTGCACAATACCATACTTTCATAGTTATTTTAGCTTTATAAAAGGTATTGATATCTTATAGAGCAGGCCCTCTGTATAGGTGTGTTGCCTTTCTTTCTTTTTTTTTTTTTAAAAAAAAAACAAAAAAACAAAGAAAAACATGTTTCCTAGATGTTTGATAATGCTAATGCTATCGTAAATGGGATTTTTTTTTTTTTTGACACAAAAACTCACTCTGTCACCAAGGCTGGAGTGCAATGGTGCAATCTCAGCTCATTGCAACCTCCACCTCCTGGGTTCAAGCAATTCTCCTGCCTCAGCCTCCCAAGTAGCTGGGATTACAGGCACGTGCCACCATGGTTTCACAATGTTGGCCAGGCTGGTCTCAAACTCCTGACCAAGTTCTGGTCAGGAACTCAAGTTATCTGCCTCTCTCAAGTGATCTGCTTGTCTTGGCCTCCCAAAGTGCTGGGATTAAAGGCATGAACCACTGCGGCTGGCCCTTTTTTTCAGATTGTTAAAAGAAAATAATGTTTAGCTCATTACTGGCATGTAAAATAAAATTAATTGAATATTGCTTTTGAATCCAGTAAACTTGCTAAACTCATTTATTTTGATAATTTATCTGTAGATTCTTTGGATATTCTGAATATACAAGTGCATCTTTTTAAAATAATATTTTGTTTGTTACTTTCTATTCTTATACTCACATATTATTATTTTCTTCTTGTCTTATTGCACTGGTTGGGACCTTCAGGACAGTGTTAAATAGAAGCCATGATAACAGAAATTTTTATAGTTTTTCTGATTTAAGCAAGGAAAGCTATCAATATTTTGAATGTAGTGTTTGCTGTAGATATTTCGAAGTTAGCTTAAATCTTCATTTCTTTCCAGGTCTACTCTATGGTTCTTCACTCTGATTTTCCCCAGTAGACTGATCTTTATTTCTACCCCGTGTCTACAGGGCCCCTTGTCTACTGGTTTCTAGTTGTGCTTGGCTGAGGACAGGCAGTGACAGAAAATCAGGAGGATGAAAGGAAAAACAGTATGGTCTTCATCCTTCCAGAGACCTCCCAGTTGGGTTTGAGGAGGCAGTAACTGCATTTATCTACCAAAGTCATAGTTCCTTTCAGCAGAACTCTTCTGCAGCTACAAGCTCATCTCATTATTCTTGCGGGAATAATAACAGCTTCTCTTTCCCATTTCCTATTCTTAACCTTATTGACGGTGCTATTTTCTGCTGTGACCCTGACTAATACAGTACATTTGTCAATGTAAGAAAGTTTCTTTCTATTCTTTTTGCTTATATTTAAAAAATAATGATTAGATGTTAAGTTTTGTCATTGCCTTTTGTATTTCTTTGACAATCATATGATTTTTCTCCTTTATTCTGTTAATATAGATTACATTGATTGATTTTGCTGTCTTCCCAATTAGGATATATGATGTAGGAATATATGTCAAGGTATGTTTTAACCTCACTTGTAATAGTTCTTCCTTGTGAGGTTTTTGTGGCCATTCCTTAAACATGAGATGGATCTCCATCCAAAATTTGGTTTGGGTATTGGGACCAATAAAACTACGTGTACTCCAAGATAATATAAAAAGGCTGACCACTCTCATTATGAAGCTTTTTGAGAGAGTAGAGCAGTCTTTCCAAGCTGGTCCAAAAATGACTTGAAAGAGTAAGAAGACTGGCTTTGAGTTTTGATGATGGTTGGAGAGTAGGCAGGTATAAGGGCTTCCATGCATAGGTAGGAGTTTGCAGGATTTAAACCTCCCACTGGTGCCAAAGAAGGAAGCATCTGAGCTTTTTTTGTCATTTGTCCAGATGTAGGGCAGATAGACAAGGGGGAAGAGTGAAGCTTAAAATATGTCAGCAGTCAAATACTTAACACATGGAGTCAGACTGTTTATTGCAAGGTTTATCCCACTAGATAGATATCAAATTATTTTATTTTAATTTTTTCATATTTTAAGACTAATTTTTGAGTATATTTAACTATCTTTTGAGAGTTCATGAGTTATTTACAAGGAAAAAAATCAGACTGTCATCAGACTGTTCAGCAGCAAATACTCTGTCTTTTCAACATGTAACTTCAGGTCACCTGTTACTTCAAGACATTTTTCTTGATTTATGGTTTTTAGTATTTGTTTCATTCCAATACTTTGGTTTTCTTTTCCAGAGTCTGCTATTATATTCATGTTGGATCATCTTTACCTTTAAAAAACACCTAACCTTTTAAAAAATCTCTTTATTTCCTTTTGATTTTTGACATTTTCATTCTTTTCATTTTCTATTAAGGCATTGCCAAATAGGATTATTCACTCTTGTGTTCTTTAAAGTTTAATTTTCTTTTCTAAAATCCTAAAATCTAAAAATGATAATTTTCTCTTTTATTTCTATTTTTTTCTAAAGTTCTGTTCCCTCTGTTTTCAAATGTTCCTTTCCATCAATGATTTCATATGTATTTTTTAAAAATTCCGATTTGTGTTTTTCAGTTATGCTTATGTCACTTATCTTCATTCTTTTTGCTCTATTAAGGTTGCAGTTTTTACCTATTTTGCGAACACATCTTTCTGGCATGCTTTCAATTTTTGGAGGAATGTTATTTTGATGATGATTATTACTTTCATAAGTAACTTTGTGATAAATTTGAATATGACCCTTTACTGTTGCTCATTTTATGAGTTTTATCATAATTTTAAGAAAGAATGATGAGCCAGGATACTTTTATTTAGGTCCACTGCTCTAGATCTCTCTCTTCTACTGTTTTCTTTTCTTTTTTCTTTTTTTCTTTTTTTTCTTTTTTTTTTTATGAGACAGAGTCTGGCTGTGTCGCCTAGGCTGGAGTGCAGCGGCATGATCTTGGCTCACTGCAAGCTCTGCCTCCCAGGTTCACGCCATTCTCCTGCCTCAGCCTCCAAGTAGCTGGGACTACAGGCGCCTGCCACCACGCCCTGCTAATTTTTTGTATTTTTAGTAGAGACGGGTTTCACCGTGTTAACCAGGATGGTCTCGATCTCCTGACCTTGTGATTCCGCCTGCCTCGGCCTCCCAAAGTGCTGGGATTACATAAGCCACCGCACCCGGCTCTTCTAGTGTTTTCATACCACAATGTCTCTGTACATCTTGAATTCTTCTTCTGCTTCCTCTCACACGTTATCTGGGCCTTCTTTATCTTTTCATCCTATTATTTCTATTCTGCTCCATTAGATTATACTCCAAGCAGATTTTTCTTAATTATTTTGTTCTGGTAATGAGAGTCAGTATACAAATTTTGATAGTTTATTGAACCAAGACTGTTCCAGTACTGCCATATCTTATCACTGTCCACTTGAATTTACCCATGAATTAGATCCTATAAAACATCCTTCCAGTTTCAGATGCTGTTCTCATATTGCCTCACTGCATTTACCAGGGAGTAATTGTTGGAAAACTTGAGAGTTAGTCTAGGGCTAAGGTGAATTTGAGACTTAGTCTCTTAGTCTGAAGCTATCAGAATCCTTATTGCTTTCTCTTTGTTTCTTCACAGGCTTTTTCTAATACTACAGTGGTCGTGTAGTTGATATTACAGTGGTTGGTGATTTGTCTATACCTACTTACATTTTGAAGTTTCTGAAGATAACATATCACTTAGTTTTTTGTAGATATTTTATGTGGGTTTTTGGTTTTGTACTCTATTTCATGTGTCTATTTTTTTTTTTACAAGAAAATTAGAGTAAATTAAAAAAGAAAATGATCCTGCCCCAGGTTTCTCTTCTCAGAATCCTTCTGGTCCCTCTTCTACTCTTCTATGGAAGAGGCTGTGTAAGGCTGATGTTATTGCTGTCTAAATGTTTGGAAGAATTCTCTGGTAAATCCATCTGGTTCTGGAGAATATTTTTAAATGTTTTATTATGGAAAATTTTAAATATATACAAAGTAGACTATTCTAATGAACTTGCTATAACCAAGACCTACTTTCAACAATTTCAAAGCATATCAAATATTATTTTACTATAAAACCCTACCAATGCATAACAGCTGATCATTTTGAAGTAAATTCTATGCCTCATTCAATTGTGCATATTATAGTATAGATCAATAAAGGCAAAGAATATTTTTGAAACATAAACACAATATCTTATCACACCTAAACAAGCTTGTTTAACAATAATTTGGTAACATTATCCAATACTAACACAATGTTCACATTTTCTACATTGTCATATAAATATCTTATTTAAAACTTACTTTATCCATGCATTGTGATGGGTTGATAGATCCCTAGGGGTCTTTTAATTGTTTCCTGTCTTTATTTCCTGGAAATAATAAATTATAGATTTAGTCTCTCATAGGATTATTCAGTTTTTAAAAAGTTTTTGTTGTATTAATCTTGGTGAGTGGTGTTTTTCTAGAAATCTATTTCTGTTAATTTATTTAATTCCTTTTCAATATTTTGTTCACTATATCTTCTTTTTAGCTTTGTAGTATCTGTAGGATCAATAGTACTGTCACTTCTTTTATTCCTGACTTAAGATATTTTCCTCCCTTTTTTTTCTTGCTCTCTTAGCAGGGGTTTAGTAATTTTAATAGGTTCTTTTCCCCTAGGAACTAACTTTTGGCTTTGTTGATCTTCATGTATATTTATTTTTATTTCATTAATTTATGTTTTTATTATTTCCTATCTTTTTAACTTATTTGTATTATCTTTGTTATCTTTTTATAATATCCTGAAATGGGTCTTGGTTCAGTGTTTTTCAGTGTTTCTTTTTTTTTTCAACATGCATTTAAAGCTAAACACTTTTTTATGGTGGGTTTAGTCACATCTCATAAATTTTGATTTTTATTTTAATTATTAACTTCAAAATATTTTTAAATTTCTATTGTGAGTTATACTTTATCTGTGGATTATTTATAAGTATATTGCTTAATTTTCAAGCATATGAGAGTTTTCTAAATATCTGTTTTTCACTTCCATTTCATTTCAACTCTGACCAACTACTCTTTATAACTTCAGTCCTTTTATACTTATTGGGATTTGGCTTATGGGCCAATATATGGACAGTTTTGGTAAAAGTTTATATATTCTTGTAAAAAATATGTTTTTGATATGCAAGTAGCATGCTTGCAATAATATGTTCTATTTTTGTCAATTAGGTCAAATTTATTAATTTGAAATTTTGGTTTTATTTTTTACATGCTTTTGAATTTTTTGGTCTACTAATTCTATCAGTTACTAAAAGATACATACTCTCCTTCTGTGATTGTGGATTTGTATGTTTCTCCTTTCAGTTCTGTCAATTTTTTTTCATATATTTTGATGTTAGTAGGTACACACAGTTTTAGGACAGTTATGTCTTTTTGGTGAACTGTTCCTTTTACCATTAATGCTCCTTCTCATCTCTGGTAATACTCCTTGATTTGAGGCTTCCTATACCAAATAGCTGTACCAACTTACTTTTGGTTTGGGTTTCTTTATAGATGCTTTTCCATTTGACTTTTTTTTTTATTATACTTTAAGTTTTAGGGTACGTGTGCACAACGTGCAGGTTTGTTACATATGTATACATGTGCCATGTGGGTGTGCTGCACCCATTAACTCATCATTTAACATTAGGTATATCTCCTAATGCTATCCCTCCCCCCTTCCCCCACCCCACAACAGGCTCCAGTGTGTGATGTTCCCCTTCCTGTGTCCATGTGTTCTCATTGTTCAATTCCCACCTATGAGTGAGAACATGCGGTGTTTGGTTTTTTGTCCTTGTGATAGTTTGCTGAGAATGATGGTTTCCAGCTTCATCCATGTCCCTACAAAGGACATGGACTCATCATTTTTTATGGTTGCATAGTATTCCATGGTGTATATGTGCCACATTTTCTTAATCCAGTCTATCATTGTTGGACATTTGGGTTGGTTCCAAGTCTTTGCTATTGTGAATAGTGCCACAATAAACATACATGTGCATGTGTCTTTATAGCAACATGATTTATAATCCTTTGGTTATATACCCAGTAATGGGATGGCTGGATCAAATGGTATTTCTAGTTCTAGATCCCTGAGGAATCGCCACACTGACTTCCACAATGGTTGAACTAGTTTACAGTCCCACCAACAGTGTAAAAGTGTTCCTATTTCTCCACATCCTAACACCTGTTGTTTCGTGACTTTTTAATGATCGCCATTCTAACTGGTGTGAGATGGTACCTCATTGTGGTTTTGATTTGCATTTCTCTGATGGCCAGTGATGATAAGCATTTTTTCATGTGTTTTTTGGCTGCATAAATGTCTTCTTTTGAGAAGTGTCTGTTCATATCCTTTGCCCACTTTTTGATGGGGTTGTTTGTTTTTTTCTTGTAAATTTGTTTGAGTTCATTGTAGATTCTGGATATTAGCCCTTTGTCAGATGAGTAGATTGCATAAATTTTCTCCCATTCTGTAGGTTGCCTGTTCACTCTGATGGTAGTTTCTTTTGCTGTGCAGAAGCTCTTTAATTTAATGAGATCCCATTTGTCAATTTTGGCTTTTGTTACCTGGGAGTTCACTCATGATTTGGTTCTGTTTGTCTGTTGTTGGTGTATAAGACTTTTTTGAGATGGAGTCTTGCTCTGTCACTCATGCTGTAGTGCAGTGGCGCAATCTCGGCTCACTGCAGCCTCCACCTTCCAGGTGCAAGTGATTCTCCTGTCTTAGCCTCCCAAGTAGCTTGGACTGTAGGTGCTTGCCATGATGCCCAGCTAATTTTGTATTTTTATTAAAGACGAGGTTTCACCACGTTGGCAGGCTGGTCTCGAACTTCTGACCTCAAGTGATCCACCAGCCTTGGCCTCCCAAAGTGCTGAGATTACAGGCATGAACAACCATGCCCAGCCCCCATATGACTTTTAAACTTTATGTTTCAGATTTTTTTCACGAATAATATATAGTTAAAATCTTTTAATTGGAGTATTTAGTATGTTTACATTATATTAATACATGTATGCATGTGTATTTAAATATATTTATTAAGTATTTCTTATATGTCTTACCTTTTCAAATGATTCATTTTCTTTCTTTCTTGCCTTGTTTTTATCATTATAATTAGAAATTTAATAATTTTAGTAATATTTTTCAAAGAACCAGCTTTTGGTTTTTCTTGCTTTTCAAATTCAATTTAGAGAACTATTCTACTTTTTTCTATGTTAGCGTGAATGTTATATTCCTTTACTATTAGTAAATATTATATCATGCATACTTGATATAAATATATACTGTTACTTTGTACTGCTATTATCGTTCTGGACAATAGAAGGACCTTGTAACTTTGGCTCCATTTATTACACTCCCAACTTGTATACCATTGCAACTTCAGTTTTAATTATGTTTATATTTTAAAGGCTAAAACACACTGTTAATATTGTTTTATATAGTCAATGTTTATTTAAATTTATGCATATATTTGCAATAGTTTGTTTTTTGTTCCTTCCTGCCTCTCTAATCTTCAATTTTTGGTTATTTTTATTTTTTCATTTTCTTTTATTGTATCCTGCAGGTGATAAATATTTTGTCTGGAAAATATCATTTCACACATTTTCTTGAAGAATATTTCCACTGTGTCTAGATTTCTGAATTATTTCCTTTTGGTATGTTAAAGATATCATTCCCTTGTCATCTTTTCCTGGTGTTTTTATTGCAAAGTGAGTTGTAAAGCTATATGTTGTTCTTTTGAAAACACTCAGCTGAAAATTTAAGTTTGGCTCCTGTAAGATAATCTTTCATTTTTTCTGGCTATTACAATTTTTATCTTTATTTTTGATTTTCAGTAGTTTTATCACAATATGCATAGATGTGAATTTCTTCTTTGTATCCCACATTGGGATAAAATCCCACTTGAATCTATGATGTCATATCTTCCATTAGTTTTTAAATGTTTTTAGTTATTATCTTTTTAAATACTGCTTCTGTTCTATTTTCTCTCTTCTGCCTTCTGTGACTTCAATTATATAGGATAGATCCACTCATTGTATTCTGCATGTGTCTTTAACTCTTGTCTGCATTTTGTATAATTTTTCTCTTTTTGATTCAGTTTAGATTTTTTCTGACCCATTTCTTCTCAAACAATTCTCTTTTCATCTGTCTAAATCTACTAATCTTATTTTTAGTTTACATATTTTTATATTATTGAAATTCCATTTGTTTTTAATAGTTTTCAGTTTTCTGCCAAAGTTTTCAATTTTTTCTTTTATTTTCTTGACATAGTAAGCTTAGATATGTAAAGTATGTGCCTGACAATTATTAAAAAGTTAAGAAACAACAGATGCTGGCGAGGCTGTGGAGAAATAGGAACACTTTTACACTGTTGGTGGGAATATAAATTAGGTCAACCATTGTAGAAAACAGTGTGGCAATTCCTCAAAGACCTAGAACCAGAAATATCATTGTACCCAAAGGAATATAAAACATTCTGTTATAAAGATACATGCACGTTTATTGTGAAGCACTGTTCACCATAGCAAAGACACGTTATCAATCCAAATGCCCATCAATGATAGACTGGATACAGAAAATGTGGTACATATACACCACGGAATACTTTGTAGCCATAAAATGAAAGCAATTATGTCCTTTCAGGGACATGGATGGAGCTGGAAGCCATTGTCCTCAGCAAACTAATGCAGGAACAGAAAACCCAACACTTCATGTTCTCACTTATAAGTGGGAGCTGAACAATGAGAACACATGGACACAGGGAGGGGAACAACACACACTGTGGCCTGTTGGGGGTGGAGTGAGGGGAGGGAGAGCATCCGGAAAAATAGCTAATGCATGTTGGGCTTAATACCTAGGTAATGGGTTGATAGGTGCAGCAAACCACCATGATACATGTTTACCTATATGACAAACCTGCACATCCTGCACATGTATCCCAGAACTTAAAATAAAATATAAAGCATGTGCCTGAAGATCGTTAACATCTGGAGCCCCTGTGGGTTTGTTTCAGATTTTTTTTGTGTGTCATTTCTCTTGGTTTCGGTTCAAATTACATAATATCTTGCAGGCATATTGCCTTAATTTTGTGGGTTATTTTAAATTTTGTGCCAGATAACGTATTTGCAAAATTGTACAACTATCTTAATGACTAGGATGAAATTTTCTTTCTTCACAAAGGATTTCTGTTTGCTTTTCCTAAGCACATAGAATGTTATCAATCAGGATACTTTAATATAATTTTATAATCAGACATGCAGCAAGAACTTGAATATTTATAGGTTACTCAGATGATGGAATTTTCACAGAGACCCTCTTGATTGATTTTAGATTTCAGTATCAGTTCTGCCAGTCCACGAGTCTCTGTCAAAATTCTGCTTAGCCTCTCAACTATTCCATGAGAAGGGAATTGCTTTCCAGGGTCTCCATACCTGATTCTGAGCCAAGTAATCCCTCACTATTTCTATTAGCTTTCCAATGCTTTCAAAGAAATTAAAGAAATATTTTGTCTAGTTTTCTAGTTGATTCACTTAGCCCAAAAGTGCTAATGTAACATCATTGGAAGGAAAAGCCCCACTCATTGTTCTTCCATTTACTTTTTGAGCAGTTTGTAAAGTTCTTTGAAATTGCCTGTCAATATTTTGACAGAATTATATTAAATTCCTGAATTGATTTTTAGAGAGTTAACATTTTCATATTTAATCTTTCAATCCACTTACGAAATATCTCTCCATTTATTTGGGTCATTACTTACAACCCTCACAATAGTTAAAAAATATTCTAATGGTTTTTCTGCATCTATTAATATCATATTTTTTCTTTTTAAATCTGTTGATGTGGTAAATTACATTAATATTTGTTAAAAATGTTGGGCCATCCTTCCATTGCCTATGCATTGCTTAATCAGTTTGCTAATATTTTACTTAAAATTTTTTCTATTTGTCACATATACAACAACAATCTAAGTGAGATTAGCATGTAATTTTATTTCTTATACTGCTTTGTATGGCTTTACTTTCAAGGTTGTATTAGCTCCATAACATAATTAGGGAATATTCCCCATTTTTAAATTCTTTGCTAGAAATTTTAAATATTGAAATTATCCATTTCTTGATTTTCTGATCTAATTCACCTATAAAACATTCTGAGAATATTAGTTTGCATGTATGTGGTGGGGAAGAGGTGGAGTAGGGTAGGAATAGTATTTCAGCTATAAATTTAACTTCTTTTATGTTTTAGTGAGTTATATTTTTTAAAATTTTCTGTTTTGTGAAAGCTTTCAAATAAGCTGGCATAATGTTGTTCATAGTATTCTTTGTTTTTTCTCTCTGTAGTCAAGTCCCTTTTTCATTTCTAATATTATTTAGTTAGAATTTTCTTTTTCTTGATTAATTGTGTCATGGGTTATTTTTTAGTTTTTATCAGTTGTTTTAAAGAGCCAACCTTTAGTGTTGTTGATTATTGTATCACTCTTTAAATATTATCTCATAGAATTCTTGGTATTTTAACTTTTTATTCTTTATAGTTTCAAAAAAAGTCTAACGGGCACTTAAACATCATTTGCTTTCTCACTTAGTTGCTTTGATTTTGAAACCCACATGCACTTTTAGAATGGTCCTCAGACTTGGTGTTTAAAGCCCACAGTGTAAATCATGACTTTTATTAATATTCCAATTGCTCTCTCTTTTAGCTCCTAAATGCAGTATTTCTCAAAGTATGGTTCCTGGACAGTCTATCAGAATCATCAGGAGCGCTTGTTACAAATTTAGTTTGTCTCTGCCCTAGACCTATATCAGAATCTGTTGGTGGAGTCTGTGAGGTCAACCTTGAGTTCATTTCCACAGGTGGTTCTTGTGGACACAATGCAGTTTAGAACATCAGATCTCCTCATATTTTTATTCTAGTTCTCAGTTCTTTCCTTATGAGGGAATAGAGAGGAACCTTTACAATTCTTTGAGAGCACAAAACTCAATCACAAGTTTTCATTTGCATCTCTCAGATCATGTAGAAGAATGGCCTCCTCAAATAGCAGATTTTTATTCAGCCAAAATTCATAATGTGGACCATTAAATCTATTTTACATGCATCTGTAATTAATTAATATGTCTTTTCCACATTAGAATGATTTTTGAGATCTTTTTGGACAGAAAAAAATGCCCACTTAAAAATTACTTATTATAAAAAAATTCAACTTAAGTAATTTGAAAGTGTAATACAATAAACTACTGTATACTTTTCCCTTAGCTTATCAATTTTTATAATTTTTCTTCTTTTGCTTTATTGTTTTCCCTTTCCACACACACATATTATTATTACTATTATGTTTTTGCTAAACAACTTTAGAATATGTTTCAGATGTCATTTCCCTTCATCTTTAAAAACTTCCACCTGTCCTCAGGAATGACGAAGTTCTTTTACATAAACACAGTAAAAATGATCAAATTCAGGAAATTTAATTTTGAAGCAGTGCTAATGTTTAACATAGTCACATTTATTAGTTACACAAATAATATCTTAATTTCCCAAATTCAAGATCCAGTTCAGGATCTCACATTGCATTCAGTGATTAGATCTCCTCAGCCTCTTTTGATCTGATTCAGGACTCAGATTTTCTTTGTCTCTTTGTCACAACACTTATTATTTTCTTTCTTAAGGATGAAGGCCAGTTATTCTGTAAAACGTTCTTCAGTTGAGGTTTGTCTGATTGCTTCCTCATGATTAAGTTATGCATTTTTGTCAGTGATAGGACACAAGTGATGTTATGTCCCTCTCGTGTATTTCATCAAGGGCAAATAGTGTCAGTTTGCTCCATTATTGGTGATGTTAATTTTGATTGCTTGGGTTTACATGGTGTTCATTAATATTTCCACTGTATAGTTATGATTTTCCCTTTTCAATGTAATAACTGATCTGTGGAGAGTTAATCTAAGACTGTGTAGTATTCTATTTCCCATCAAGCTTTCACTCAGTGGCTTTAGCATCTATTTGTGGTTCTTGTCTGAATCAACTATTGCTATGATGTTTGTAAAATAATGTTTTCTAACTACATGAGTTTTTCTACACTTGTTAGTTGGCATTTTATTATAAAGAAGTTTCCCTTATGCCATCTTAAGTAATTATTATAGCAATATGGTCTTAGGTATTTTTTCTAATTAAATTGGTTATAATTAATTATGATCACTATTCACTTTTATGCTCAAATTATCTCACATTTGGCCAATGGGAGCTCCTTTGAGCTGGCTCTTTTTTTATGTTTCCATAGTTTTTCAGGACTTTCTTACTTTTTGGCACAAAAAGATACTTTTGGAACGTCATGTTCTAAGGAATCTTGATTCTTTTCAGTAGGGAATGATATTTAGAAACCAAGATCTGGATACCAGATATGCTCATGGTTATTGCAATATCATTTTTAGATCAACCCCTGCCCTTTTTTTATTTTTTGCAGAGAGGGCTAGGATATATATCTCTCTTTTTATTTCTGCTTCTTTCTCTGTTTCTTTCTCTCTCTCTCTCATCTTGATACTTTGAATTCCAATCCAACAGTACAAGCTTATTCACTACCTTTACATATTACTTATTTGTATAATATGTCTTTTCTCCCACACTCAAAGCCCTGACTCCACAAAATATCAATTTATTTATTCTATTTACTCAATTGCTTAATTATACAATATAGATTAAGCAATCTTAGAAGCCTTCTTCGTTACCTCCACTGACATCAAATTTACTAAGTAGATTTCAATATTTTTTTAATCATTCTTTTTGTTTTTTAGACTGAGAGGATACAGGCAAATTCATTTGCTCAAATGTTATTGGGACTTTTTTTTTCTTCTACTTTGGTGTGGTTGTTATTCATCTAAGTAGAACTGGTATTAATTTTTGAATGAATAAAGTTTACATTTGTTTTTTGATACTTTGTTATTCTTATTGATTTAAATATATTTTTGAATATATAAAACACCAGTATAGTTCCAAATATCAACACTATACCAAAAGAACTACTCATAAAAGTTACACCTTTCTTTTCATCGCTTTTACCTTGTTCTTGACATCCTCTCTTACCTGCTGCCCACACACACTACTGACCAATTTGTTTTTGTTTTTGTTTCTCTTTCCTTTTATTTTTGAAAAATGAGTGTGTGTGTGCGTGTATGTATAAAATTTCCCCCACCTTTCTTACACAAAAGACAGCACATCTCATATACTTTATATCCTTTTATTTACTATATGTCCTTCCCCCACTCAACAATATAGCTAGCAAATCACTTCCCATAAGCTCATAGAAATCATACTCTTTTTGCATTGTGTGGTTTTATCATAGTCTATTTAATAATCTCTCTATATAGACATTTAGCTTATTTCCACGTTTCAAAATTACAGACAAGGATACAATGAATAACTTTTTAGATATATAGTTTTGCAATGTTGGAGGTGTGTCTTCTAGTTAACTTCCTAGAAGTCTAATTGCTGAATTATAGGGTAAATGCATATGCAGTTTTCATGAATATCATGAAACTTCCCTTCCCACATTGTACCATTCTGCATTCCCACTAGCAATATATTAGAATGTCCGTTTCCCCATAGCTTCATCAACAAAGTATATTCAAGATTTTGAATGTTTCCCAATCTGACAGGTGAGAAATATCAGCATAGTTTTAATTTTCCTTTCTTTAAAAAATATGTGAGGTGGAACATCTTTTCATATGTCTATGAGCCATTTCTATATTTTTTGTGTGAATTGTTTACTTGTGTATTTCGGCCACTTTTCCATCAGGTGCTGGGTCTTTCCCTGGATTGTAAGGGTTCTGTGTTTATTAGGGACAGTAGCTTCTTTTTCCATTTTATATATTACAAATATATATTTTCCCTGTTTCTTATTTGCCTTTTGATTTTGCTTATGTTATTTCATTAAAATTTTATGTATTAAAATTTATCATTGTTTACCTTTATGGACTCTGGATTTTAAGTCATAAGTTAGCTTTTCCCCACCTGCTTTCTTTTAGTATATGTATAGTTTCATTATATATATTTACATCTCTTATCCATTGGAGTTTATTTTTGTGTATGGTGTGAGATAATAGATCCTACTTTATCTTTTTTCAAATAGATATTTTGTAGTACCAAAATAATTTATAAAAAGTTTTTTATTTCCATGACTTGAGATGTTACTTATATTATGTAGTAAATGTATTTGAGCCTATTTTTGAACTTTCTATTCTGTTTTCTTGTCTAATTATTCATGTGCTAGGGCCTTACTGTTTAATTTATGATATATTTAGTATCTCATATGTCTACTTCCTCTGATAGCTCTATTTTTAATTATTTTTGTAGTTATTCTTGCATGTTTATTCTTGCATATTTTATTTTGAATATGAACTTTTGTATAGACTTGTAAAAAATATTGTTCATATTTTTATTGGTATTGCTTTGCATTCACGATTGACTTAAGGCCACCTTGATTTTTAATTATTGTGAAATTTCTGGTATCTGACGTTTCCAGACATAAAACAGACATCTGACAAATATCTATGGTTTGAACAAATGAATGAATAAATAAGCACTTATGTGGTTGATGGCTTTTATAACTTGACTCAAAAGGACATGTCTTTACATATATTTTTTCAATCAAAAGTTTAAAAAGTTTGTTGGGATAGTTTCAGTATAAATGGTACTGGCTCTTCTTTGTACCTCTGGTAGATTCAGCTGTAAATCTTTCTGGTCCTGAGCTGTTTTTTTTTTTTTTTTTTTTTTTGGTGGTTAGGCTAATTATTACTGCCTCAATTTCAGAATGCATTATTGACTTATTCACAGATTCAATTTCTTCCTGGTTCAGTCTTGGGAAGGTGTATGTATGTAGGAATTTATCCATTTCTTCTAGATTTTCTAGTTTATATGCATAGAGGTGTTTATAGTATTCTCTGAGGGTTGTTTGTATTTCTGTGGGGTAAGTGGTGATAACTCCCTTATCATTTTTGATTGTGTTTGATTCTTCTCTCTTTTCTTCTTTATTAGCCTAGCTAGCAGTCTATCTATTTTATTAAGTTTTTCAAAAAACCAGCTCCTGGATTCATTCATTTTTGAAGAGTTTTTCCTGTCTCTATCGCCTTCAGTTCAGTTCTGATCTTGGTTATTTTTTGTCTTCTGCTAGCTTTGGGGTTTGTTTGGGGTTTGGTTCTCTAGTTCTTTTAGTTGAATTGTTAGGGTGTTGATTTGGGATCTTCCTAGCTTTTTGATGTGGACATAAATTTACCTGTTAACACTATTTTAGCTGTATCCCAGAGATTCTGGTACGTTGTATCTTTGTTCTCATTAGTTTCAAAGAACGTCTTGATTTCTACCTTAATTTTATTATTTACCCAGGAGCCATTCAGGATCAGGTTGTTCAATTTCCATGTAGTTGTGTGATTTTGAGTGAATTTCTTAATCTTGAGTTCTAATTGGATTGTGCTGTGGTCTGAGAGACTGCTTGTTATGATTTCAGTTCCTTTGCATTTGCTGAGGAGTGTTTTCTGATTATGTGATCAATTTTAGAGGACTCTAACTCATTCTATGAGGCCAGCATCATCCTGATACCAAAACCTGGAAGAGATACAACAAAAAAAGAAAACTTCAGGCCAATATCCTTGATGAACATTGATGTGAATATCCTTAATAAAATACTGGCAAACCAAATCCAGCAGCACATCAAAAAGCTTATCCACCATGATAGAGTTGGCTTCATCCCTGGGATGCAAGTTTGGTTCAGCATATGCAAATCAATAAATGTAATTCCTCACATAAACAGAACTGAAGACAAAAACCACGTGATTATCTCAATAGCTGTAGAAAAGGTCTTTGGTAAAATTCAACATCCCTTCATGTTAAAAACTTTCAATAAACAAGTTATTGCAGGAACATACCTGAAAACAATAAGAGCCATATATTACAAACCCACAGCCAACATCATACTGAATGGTCAAAAGCTGGAAGCATTCCCCTGGAAAACTGGCATAAGACAAAGATTTCTTCTCTCACCACTCCTATTCAATATAGTATTGAACGTTCTGGCCAAGAAAATCAGTGAAGAGAAAGAAATAAAGAGTATTGAAATAGGAAGTCAAGCCATCCTTTTTTGCAGAAGACATGATCCTATATCTACAAAAACCCCATAATCTCAGCCCAAATGCTTCTTAAGCTGATAAGCACATTCAGCAAAGTCTGATACAAAATCAATGTGAAAAATTCTCTACCATTCCTATATACCAACAACAGGCAAGCATAGAGCCAAATTATGAATGAACTCCTATTCACAATTGCTACAAAAAGAATAAAACACCTAGGAATACAGCTAACAAAGGAAGTGAAGGACCTCTTCAAGGAGAACTACAAACCACTGCTCAAAGAAACCAGAGAGGACACAAACAAATGGAAAAATGTTACATGCTCATGGATGGGAAGAAACAATATTGTGAAAATGACCATACTGCCCAAAGTAACTTATAGATTCAATGCTATTCCCATGAACCTACCATTGACATTCTTCACAGAACTAGAAAAATTATTTCAAAATTCTTACACAACCAAAAAAGAGCCTGAATAGCCAAAACAATCCTAACCAAAAAGTACGAAGCTGGAGGCATCACGCTACCCAACTTCAAACCATATTGCAAGGCTACTTTAACCAAAACAGCATGGTACTGGTACAAGAACAGACACACAGACCAATGGAAAAGAATAGAGAACTCAGAAATAAGACTACACACCTACAACCATCTGATCTTTCACAAACCTGATAAAAACAAACAATGGGGAAAAGATTTCCTATTTAATAAATAGTTCTGGGAGAACTGGCTAGCCATATGCAGAAAATTGAAACTGGACCCCTTCCTTACACCATATACAAAAATTAACTCAAGATGGATTAAAGACTTAAATATAAAACCTAAAACTATAAAAACCCTAGAAGAAACTCTAAGCAATACCATTCAGGACATAGGCACAGGTAAAGATTTCATGATGAAAATGACAAAAGCAATGGCAACAAAAGCCAAAATTGACAAATGGGATCTAATTAAACTAAAAAGCTTCTGCACAGCAAAGGAAACTATCATCAGGGTGAACAGCCAACTTATAGAATGGGAGAAAAATTTTGCAATCTATCCAATCTGACAAAGGCCTAATATCCAGAGTTTACAAGGAACTTAAATAATACAACAAAAAAACAAACAGCCACATTAAAGAGTGGGCAAAGGACATAAACAGACACTTCTCAAAAGAAGACATACATGCAGCCAACAAACATATGAATAAAAGCTCAGCATCACTGATGATTAGAGAAATGCAAATCAAAACCACAAGGAGATACCATCTCACTTCAGGCAGAATGGCCATTATTAAAAAGTCAAAAAACAACAAATGCTGGTGAATTTGTAGAGAAAAAGGGACACTTTTACACTGTTGATGGGAGTGTAAATTAGTTCAACCTTTGTGGAAGACAGTGTGGCAATTCCTCAAAGACCTAGAGGCAGAAACACCATTTTACCCAGCAATCCTATTTCTAGGTATATACCCAAAGGAATAGAAATCATTCTATTATAAAGATACATGCACACGTATGTTTATTGCAACACTATTCACAATAGCAAAGATGTGGAATCCACCTAAATGCCCATCAATGATAGACTGGATAAAGAAAATGTGGTACATATACACCATGGAACACTGTGCAGCCATAAAAAGGAATGATATCACGTCCTTTGCAGGGACATGGAAGGGGAGCTGGAAGCCATTATCCTCAGCAAACTAACACAGGAACAGAAAACCCAACACTGCATGTTCTCACTTATAAATGGGAGCTGAACAATGAGAATACATGGACACTGGGAGGGGAACAACACACACTGGGGCCTGTCGGAGCAGGGGTTGTGGGGAGGGAGAGCATCAGGAAGAATAGCTAATGGATGCTGAGCTTAATACCTAGATGATGGGATGATCTGTTCAGCAAACCTATGTATGTTTACCTATGTAACAAACCTGCACATCCTGCACATCTCCCTGAACTTAAAACAAAAGTTGAAGAAAAAAAAGTTTAAAAAGTACATTCTCATAAACAATCAATCACAATATTAACAAATGTATTTTTATCTTAAAAAGGTCTTCATATAGAATTACTAAAAAAAAAAGAAAACAAACTAACTCCTGTGATGACTTTGAATATATTAACAAAGGCATCCTTTCCTCAAAACCTTTGCTATCATTTGATGGAAAATTATCATAATATTCTAATTTTTTAATAGGATAACTTTATTATTTAAATACATATAGAAATATGTGAGATCTGTCATATGAGTAGTTCCCTTAGGTTTGTGCTGTGTACTACATGCACAATTGAACAGGGCTGTCTTATGGAATAATGTTTAAAACAGATTTGAGGTAGGCTAATGACACGAGCAATAATAAAAGTGTTGTCATTGTTAATACACTAGATAAAGAAAATGTGGTACATATACACCATGAAATACTATGCAGCCATAAAAAGAAATGAGATCATGTCCTTTGCAAGAACACGGATGGAATTGGAAGCCGTTATCCTTAGCAAACTAACGCAGGAACAGAAAACCAAATACTGCCTGGTCTCACTTATAAGTGGGAGATGAATGATGAGAATGTGTGGACACATGGCAGGGAACAACACACTCTGGGGCCTGTCAGAGGGTGGGAGTTGTAGGAAGGGAGAGTATCAGGAAAAATAGCTAATGGATGCTGAGCTTAGTACCTAGGCGATGGAATGATCTGTACAGCAAACTACCGTGGCATACATGTACCTATGGAACAAACCTGCACATCCTGCCCATGTACCCCTGAACTTAAAATAAAATTTGGAAATAAAAAAACTTAAATTAAAATTTAAAAATGTTTCATTGTCATGTGAAGATGATAAGCCTAATCACCAAGAGTAGGTCAATTGTTCAGAAGTTTCTATTTAAGGTTTTCAACTATCGTATATGTACTTTCTCTTTTGGAGAAGGTTTATTTATATCCTCTTCTGTGCAAGCACACAGGCATACAATTCCTTTCATCGTAAGAAATCCCAGTAAGCTTTTCAATTTCTTTGTGCCTCTTTCACTGCTGAAATGCAGCTGCCTCAGCTATGGAAGATAGCAGCCAACTGGCACATAACAGGAAGTACAACAGTTGGCTGAAAGGAAATTTTGCTAATGACACCAACAATGTGAGTCAATTTTCTTGTGAAAAACTGCACGATTAAATTTTTGATGGAGAAATGGCAAACTTTCAATCATGACTTAACATATGTATTAGTCTTTCTTATATATATTTTACTACCAATATTACTTTTTTGCGCAGAAGGGAATAGGGGAAACAACCCACCAAGAAAAGGTAAAACCTATAAGCATTGACTGCCAAACCTTTTTGTTCATGTGTATGAATATAAGCTATTGTCATTTGCTGTGTCAGGTGACCGATTAAGAATCTCCCTGTATTTACAGGAAGTTTTCCTTACTCTTTATTCTGGGTATAGTTAACAGTTATGAGGTTTGGGAGCCAATGACTAATATAGCTACCAAAGCATGTTTCTTGCTTGCATCATAAACTCTATGGAAGATTTAAGGAATCGTAATATAGATGTGCTCACTGTCCTTTGTTTGGATAAGCTCCTATGAGCTTTCATAAGGCACCTAACTCAGCAGGAGGCTGTCTAGTGCAGCGGATGGGGGCAACAAGTTTGTTGTCTGATAGACCTGGTTCATGTCTTGGCTCTGCTGAATTATTTTTACAAGTTAATTAACCCCTCTAAGTGTTAATTTTCTCATTAATACAATGGGATGTAGATGTAATAAGAACAATACACCTGTCATGAAAATATTTTGAGGATTAGAATAGGGAATGATTAGCATTTCTGCTACCTATTATATTCCTTAAGTAAGATAAATCAGGAAAATTTTCCCATTTAGTTGTTACAAATGTAAACCGGCCAGACAAGGTTGAGAAAGTTAATGCAGTAATACATTTGTTCTAAGTCTATATGTCATCTCAATTCTGCAGAGGAAACGAGAGTCTAAAATGTAAAATTCAGTTAATTAACTACCTAGAGACAATGGGTCACCATAGATTTTCAAGATATGTTAGGAGAGTCACTATGGTGCCTTCTAAATGGGAGCCAAAGATCCTCTTGTAAAAACGTCTTGCAGGATCTTTATGGGACAGAAAAAAAGCATTGTGCAAGTTTGAAGGTGTTAAGAGTCAGTAAAAATTATGGCAAAAATATCCACTGTTGATAAATCTATATTCCTCAGAGAAAATTTCTGTAATAATAGAAGTATTCCATTTCTGTGCTAATACGGTAGCCACTAGCCACATGTGACTATTGAGCACTTTATATGTGTCTAGCATCATGGAGAACTAAGTTTTTAATATTATTTAATGTTAGTTACCTTAAGTAGCCACACGTGACTAGTAGCTACCACATTGGAGAGCACAGCTTTGCAGCACCTAGGTTATAATTGGAGGTGTAAATTATTCTGGAAGAATAATTCAACAATTTTTAAAGATCAATAGTATGCAGTGAACCAAAGATGACTTTCTGTTAGGCAGTGTTAGTATATATTTGCAGCATATTTCTTGAGACATGGCTTGCCAGCACTGAATAAGTATAGCTCTGTCAATTTGTAGTTTAGATGCCCTGTAGTTCAACAGGCCTGAACACTCACCTGACTAGGGCAGCTTGGCTGTGAAACCTTCATTCTCCCCACCCCCACCTCCAAGAGCTGTTATAAACACTGGGAAAAAATTGTGGACCATCTGTAGCTGCAGATGGGGATTTGTGGACGGTGTACAAGTTGCAGTCATGGAATCAGCAGAGATGCCCAAAATATGTCATCCAAATTGACCAGTCAGAATGGTGAGGAGAGCATTATCTTGTTCAGATACTGCGTCTCACAACCATGGTGAATGGGCCCCTCATGGGATCACAGGCTCATTGTCTTTCCTCATTCTCTGATAATACTACTGTTTTAACTTACAGCAGGCTGGACTCAGAGACTCAGGGACTGTTTGGCTGCACGACTATGTGAAGCACTAGAAAATGCATTGCCATCGTCATTCTCTACCATTTGATTTTTACTGTACAGCATAGGTTCTGAGCAAGTAATATTTTGACTTATTTGAAAAGATGAGTACTATGGATAAATGGATTCTGTTGATTTGGTGAAGTAAATTTATTTTTTTATTCATCATCCTTGAGTTTTTGTGCATTTTCTAGCATACATAATCTTGCCATATCAAACTTAAAATCACATTGAGGTTGATAGAGTAACCTGAATTTGCTGAGAAGGCTACAATTAAATAAGCAGTTAATAGTTTCAGACCATAAGGACCATTTAAGGAAACTCAGTTTATTATGAGGCCAACAGCCCCTTTCTCTCAGTTCTAGAATTTTTTAATTTCTAAGATGGCTTGGTTTGATAGGTTCAAATATTGCACTTGTTTAATATGCATTGCAATAATATTGCAACACAGGCCAGTCTGAGCCCATGAGTCAGGTAGATTGATCCCACACAGAATACCAGTGTGGAAAAAGAAGCCCAGAGCACCATTGGTCTAAGGTTTTATTTGAGAACACTGGGCTTGAGGAAACTCTGAAGGAGTATTTTAACTTAGAGAAAGATGTGGGATGTTAGCAGGATGAGGCCAGTAGAAGTTGAGCCAGTTTCTGGAAGACTTGGTTAAGGATGATTCTTAGAGGAGGTAAAAATTGTTCTGTGAATGAACAACCATTATTGGGCAATTTGAATCTTTTAAGAGGGCTGGAAAAGAACAGAGACTAAGCCTATGTGTGAGAAGGGTAGGGAGAAACAGCTTGAGGGGACAAGGATATGCAAGGGCCACTGTGGAAAATTAGTTGTCTTTTGTGTCTTACACTAATGTATACAATTAAACAGTTTAATAGTGTTCTTTCAAGAAAGCAAAGTTAGGTTAATGAAGTACAGTTCCATGAGCTTTTGTGGACTGAAGGCATGTATATTCTCAGGTAAGTTCTGAACCAAGCATTTTAGGGCACGGTGGTTGCAGCCATCCTAGGTGGGAGAACTTACTCCCCACTTCTCTTGTCTCTAGGGAAGAAATTGATCAGATAAGCCCTACCAGCCTCTCTCTGCCCTGGAGCAGGAGGAGAGCCTGGCCTGATGGTTAAGTTGGGAGGAGAAGTGAGCAGTGTGGCCCACTCCCTCTTAGGCCCACATAGAGAATGCAGCCCAGCCAGCTTTCCTACTCGGCGTGAACTTGGCAGCACAGCTTTGAGCTGTGCTGGTCCAGGTGCAGGTGCCCAGGTGCCTGAGTCGAATTCAGGGGAGTGTCAGCCAGCCTTGTGGCTGCAGACCTCACCCAGGTTTTCCAGTCCAACTTTATCACTAACACAATTGACATTTTGATCTCCATCTGTCTGAATTTTGCATGATTTTTTTCTATTAGTTGTAAATTCAGAAGGGGGACAGGGTGATTTCATTACTGACCTACCAAATCTCAACAGGCCTAAGAACTATTGTAATAAATCTTAATTATGTAGCTAATACTACTGGTGGTACATGGAGACACACATTTTATGGGTGTGATCTGTGCAACTTTTAAAATTTCAAACTAAATAGTAATAATCATAATAATAATTACTGTTAGTAATTAAACACTTATTATGTGCCAGGTTATGACCTAAGCACTTTATGTACATTGTCTCAGTTCCTACCATAAATCTACTAGATATATACGATAATCCTGTTTTTTTCAGGTAAAAAGGAAGAGGTTTAGACAGGTTGAGTGGCTTGTTCAGGGTCACACTGTTAATAAGTAGCCATAAATACCCTACAGTTTCTCATACACTTGACCTGTGCATCTGTCTTTTTAGGCTGGGCTGACCCACACTGTCAGTGTTCCCTGGTGACTTATAAAAATGAAGGCTCCAGGACACTGCCTTACAACAGCATCCAACTTCCTTTTGATTCCTTTGCGCTTGCTTCCCTTATTCTCTGGTTTCCTACCTGGACTTGGATAGCTGCCTCTCATCCCACTCTGTTTTGATGATCCTCTGAACTCTGCATATTTCTTTTTACACTTTAGCTTTGCTATGCAGCATTTTACCTTGCTTATTTCCTTGGCTTTGTAGTCCAAGTTACCTTGGTTATAAATATCAGCTACTGTCCTAATATGTTTTGTGCAGCTATAATAGAGCATCTGAGACTGGGTAATTTATAAAAAAACAGAAACTTACTGGCTCACAGTTTTTGAGGCTGGGAAGTCCAGTGTCAAGGTGATGGCATCTGGTGAGTGAGGGTCTTCTTTCACTGTCATCCCATGGAAGAAGATAACACATGGCAGAAGGGCAAAGAGAGAGAGAGAGAGAGATGGACAGGCAGACCGGCAGACAGACAAAATGGGCTGAGCTTGTCTTTTATAAGGAACTCTCTCCTGCAGTAATGAACCCACTCCCTTGACAATGGCATTAATGCATTCACTGTGCCCTGATGGCCTACTCACCTCTTTTTGGCATCATCTCTCAATGCTGTTGCATGTGGGATTAGGCTTCTAACATGTTTTGGGGGACACACTCAAACCATAGCAGCTGCAATTTTGGATCCTCAGAACTTAATCTCTCTCTCTTTCTTCCTAGGAGAGAAATGCAATTCAAAGGTTTGTAGACAGTAAATTCATATATGCAGTGTTCAAAGTAACTATGTGATTCTCTAGTCAGAGAATAATTACTCCTCTGAGATGGCCTTTTGAAATTTGCTTTATTTACAAAGCAATGACTTTTTGTCTTTTGGAGAAAAAGGCCCAGCAGATGATCGTACACTGCTGTTGGTGCATAGGTCGGAGTAGTGAAGGTGAGGCTAGGATATCTGTACCCAGAGTTAAATCAGGGAGAATGTGGAGGGCACCAAAAACAAGTCAGGATGTAAGCACATTAGTCACTGTGTTGGTGAGTCCCACATAGAAATCAGTTTCACATGGGTAAACATCAGGACAAAGCTTGGGAAAGTGTGCAGTTAAAGACAGCAGATATACATGAAGAGGAAGATTTTGAAAGGGGGAAGAGTCTCAAGAGCTCTTTTGAAATCTGGGACCTATTCTGTCTTGAAGGCACAGCCCTCTCAATATGCAGTCTGACAACCATCTCCTAGCTATCAGGACTCACTGTTAATTTTAATCCATTTTGCTCATCTAAGCAATCAATAAATATTTCTTGAGTGTTTATTGTGTACACAGCATGAGCATAGATTAGAGAATATAATAATGAACAAACTTTACATGTTAGTGCCAAAAACATCAGGAGATTAGCCGTCAAAATACAATGTGCTTTTTATAGTGCCCAGTAGGAATACCAAGGATGGAGGGACATCTCACCAGCTGTCCTTGAGAAGTCAGGGAAAGCTTCCTGCAGACAATGATGTCTAATCTTAGATTTGAAGGATGAGTAGGGGTCAGCAAAATTTTGGGAGAGGAGTAGGAGTATTCCAGGTAAAATGCTTGTGAGCTCAAAGGTAACAGAGACCAAGGTAAGCATTTTTTCATGTGTTTTTTGGCTGCATAAATGTCTTCTTTTGAGAAGTGTCTGTTCATGTCCTTCGCCCACTTTTTGATGGGGTTGTTTGTTTTTTTCTTGTAAATTTGTTTGAGTTCATTGTAGATTCTGGATATTAGCCCTTTGTCAGATGAGTAGGTTGTGAAAATTTTCTGCCATTTTGTAGGTTGCCTGTTCACTCTGATGGTAGTTTCTTTTGCTGTGCAGAAGCTCTTTAGTTTAATTAGATCCCATTTGTCAATTTTGGCTTTTGTTGCCCTTGCTTTTGGTGTTTTAGACATGAAGTCCTTGCCCTTGCCTATGTCCTGAATGGTAATGCCTAGGTTTTCTTCCAGGGTTTTTATGGTTTTAGGTCTAACGTTTAAGTCTTTAATCCATCTTGAATTGATTTTTGTATAAGGTGTAGGGAAGGGATCCAGTTTCAGCTTTCTCCATATGGCTAGCCAGTTTTCCCAGCACCATTTATTAAATAGGGAATCATTTCCCCATTGCTTGTTTTTTTCAGGTTTGTCAAAGACCAGATAGTTGTAGATATGCGGCGTTATTTCTGAGGTCTCTGTTCTGTTCCATTGATCTATATCTCTGTTTTGGTACCAGTACCATGCTGTTTTGGTTACTGTAGCCTTGTAGTATAGTTTGAAGTCAGGTAGCGTGATGCCTCCAGCTTTGTTCTTTTGGCTTAAGATTGACTTGGCGATGCGGGCTCTTTTTTGGTTCCATATGAACTTTAAGGTATTTTTTTCCAATTCTGTGAAGAAAGTCATTGGTAGCTTGATGGGGATGGCATTGAATCTGTAAATTACCTTGGCCATCAGAGAAATGCAAATCAAAACCACAGTGAGATACCATCTCACACCAGTTAGAATGGCGATCATTAAAAAGTCACGAAACAACAAGTGCTGGAGAGGATGTGGAGAAATAGGAACACTTTTACACTGTTGGTGGGACTGTAAACTAGTTCAACCATTGTGGAAGTCAGTGTGACGATTCCTCAGGGATCTAGAACTAGAAATACCATTTGACCCAGCCATCCCATTACTGGGTATATACCCAAAGGACTATAAATCATGCTGCTTTAAAGACACATGCACACGTATGTTTATTGTGGCATTATTCACAAGAGCAAAGACTTGGAACCAAGCCAAATGTCCAACAATGATAGACTGGATTAAGAAAATGTGGCACATATACACCATGGAATACTATGCAGCCATAAAAAATGATGAGTTCATGTCCTTTGTAGGGACATGGATGAAATTGGAAATCATCATTCTCAGCAAACTATCACAAGGACAAAAAACCAAACACCGCATATTCTCACTCATAGGTGGGAATTGAGCAATGAGAACACATGGACACAGGAAGGGGAACATCACACTCTGGGGACTGTTGTGGGGTGGGGGTAGTGGGGAGGGATAGCATTGGGAGATATACCTAATGCTAGATGATGAGTTAGTGGGTGCAGCACACCAGCATGGCACATGTATACATATGTAACTAACCTGCACATTTTGCACATTTACCCTAAAACTTGAAGTATAATAATAAAAAATAAAAATTAAAATTAAAAAAGAGACCAAGGTAGATTAAAGTTACCGAAGGCCGTTCAGTGTGGCCTTATCCTAGAGTGATATGGAGAATATGAGGGATTTAATATGAAGAGGAAAGCAGGAGTCAGGTCATCTAGGGTTTGTAATGCATGTTAAGGGTTTTGGAAGCCACTGAAGGATTTTGAATAGGAGAATGACCTGGTCAGCTTTTTGTTTTAGGGAGATTGCTGGGGCTGCTTAGTAGAGAACAGAAGAACAGAGTGGAAAAACTACAGGTTTGGAGGCTGGAAAACCAGTGATAAGGTTGTGGATTAATCAAGATGAGATGTGGCAGTGCATTGAATTAGAGTACTAGCTTCATGAAAAGAGAAGTGGATGGACTATTTGGAAGATAAGATCTGCAGAATTCCACTGTTCACTGGATGTGAGCATTAAGGGCCAAGGGCAAATGAAGTGTTAAGAATGACTTTTAGGGTGGTGATTGGGCACCTGGTCTCCTGAAATAGAGACTATGGAAGGAGCATCAGATTTCTGGGGGAATCTTGTGACTGGGTTTTGACTGGCATGTGCTGAGTGTGAGGTACTCATGAGATCAGCAAATGGACCTGTCCAGTAAGCAGCTGGATATGACGGGAGAGGGACTTGTGCCGTCCGCAGCATGCAGGTGGCAGTTGAAGCCATGGGAGAGGATATGATAGAGAACGAATGTATACAGAGAGACAAGGTAATTTTTAGTCTCCTTAGTAATGGAAAGTAATATTTACTCTTTGATTAAAGCTTTAATGTTTTCTGTGTTTTAACATGAACAAAAGATTTCTAATCTATCAGTTCATGCATTTTCAAAAAGATCAGTGGATTAGTCAGCTTCCTTTATTGCCTAGGGATAGTTGAGGTGGTGTTTTTCATTTAAATACATTGAACATTCTCATTCCAACAGGCAAGACTCCTTTCAAATATGAGACAAACTAAAAACTGATATGAATAAATGTTATGTTTTATTATGATAAGACAATGATTATTAAGTATGTATTGATTCCACCATGGGTTCTTGTGTAATAGTACTTAATCATAAAGCATGCTTCTTGCCCTTTTGGCTATCAATCTTAAATAGGCACATCTGCCATGGAAACTGACAATGAAGATTTATCAACAAGCAGATAGAAAGGCATATAGCAGGGCCATATTTCTCTCTACGTATGCTCCCAACCTCTGAAAGGCCGGCCTTGCCCCAATGTTCAAATGTGTTTCTGAACAACAGACAGCATCACATGCAGTATTCTGGTAAATGTTAAACAACTGGCTCTCTGAGAGAACAAAACAAAATGTTAAACAAGTCTTTATTTGTAGCATTTGCCAATTTCAGTGGTATCACTATTTCCACATTGGCCAATTTCAAGCTTCCAGTCTGACTTCATTGACCACAGAGCTGGGAAAAGATGTTTAGCCAGCTTCAACCATGCACAATGGTATCTTGTAAGAGATGTTAGACTTTGTTATATTTTTGACCAAAAAAAAATATTTTGCCATATTTGCTACCAGATATGTTGGCAGTGGTCCCAGACAGGAGGAAGGTACTTCTAAGAAAGAACTGCATTCAAGGAGGACACCAGTTGTGGAAGGAGGAAAGGTTGAAAAAGGAGAGATTAATTATAGGCATTGAGAGGCAGCGGGGATAGATACTATTATCCTTTTCCTTAATTTTTTTCATAGTGCCTTGCATTGCACGAGCGGGCGGGCGTTGATGTTTCTCAACAGACTGGCCCTTGCCTGCCACTGCTTGGTGAACTGGCTGAGCATAAGGCGGCTGGCCGGGCTGCTGTGCTGCACAGGTGCTGCTGCTGCTGTCGAGACCCACTCTCTGGGTGCTCCATGTACTGCTGGAACCTGGGGCGTTTTGTCCAACTGCTCTTTGGTAACAAGTGTCCAGACCTCAAAAATCAGTGTCAGTGTTTGGCATCTTCAGGTTTTGTTTTTCAAAATCCCAAGTTACCTACCTATCATTGTCAATCAGACATTCACATTTAGCATGTTAAGATTCTGAACCATGGGAACAATTATGAAACTTCTCAAGCTAGTTCACATCCCCCTAAGACAGAGCAAAGAAAAAATGCTTTCAACTTAAGAGAGTTCAGGAAATATTTTTTAATTCTTATTTTTAAGTTAAAAATCGAAAAGGCTTTGATTTTAAGTCTACTGAGTAGACAGTTTGAAGAACTGAATGGCTTTTTAAAGTGAGGCTGGTTTAAGATAATATTAGAACTTTGCATTTATATTCTTCAAACACCAATCCACATAGAATTTTACTTCAGTTATCTGGCTACATGAATGTTTTAAAAACAAAGGATAAGTGCTTGAGGGGATGGATACCCCTTTCTCATCATGATTATTTCACATTGCATGTCTGTATCAAAATATCTCATGAATCACACAAATATATACAACTACTATGTAGCCACAAAAATTAAAAAAATTCCTGTAAGACTTTTTTGTCAGTGTAATTTCAAATATACAAAAATAATAGACAGAAAAAATTATTTGCTTTGTTCAAAGATTCTTTGTGCCTGAATAGTCTATATACTAAACTGTTACTTTCCTTTTACAGCCTAAATTTCACTAGATATGAGTTCTTGCCTGTTCAAGGATTATGTGCTGAGCCATGAGTGTCTGTAGAAATATGAATCTCTGTGTGTTTAACTGTACTAAATAGATGTAAAATATAAATATTCACAGGGGCCACAGTTAAGAATTGATCAAAAAATACACTGTGTGTTTTTTGAATGTGTGTTATTTTCTCTCTGCTTCCCCTCTTACTCCTCGTGTCCCTCTCTTTCCTTTCTGCTCTTTATCCCCACACCTCTCACCCTTAACCACTGGTCCTGCCCTGCCCAATAAAGCCTCTGCACCTTCCTGCTTGTAATTTGTCGCTAATCAGCTGTCACTGTCATCGCCATGATGAGAGGTTCATCTCTGGCTGAGGGTAATGGCCTTAAAAGTCACAGAGTCAATGTCAATGGGATCGCTCCAATTCAATCACTGAGCTGAATGAGGGATGGCACCTGCTGACATTAGCACTCATTTTGAGCTCAAGCATCTGGGCCCCAGTAAATAACCATCAGTGGGTGGGTCTGGGGGACAGGTCATTAGCCCCACGAAAAATAAATATCGCTTCCCTTGATGGCTGCAAGTAATTTAGCTCAGACGAGGAAATTTCACCCTAGATTAAGTATGATGAGCCAATATCAGTCAGAGGAGGCCAAACAGTGAGAGCTTGATGAGATAGAGGGAAATTTATATTCAGCTGGCTGCATGTGAGATGAGCTCAAAGAAACGACATACCCTTCTGGCCCATCTTCATGTGCACACTCAATGGTGGGCTTATCTCATTGCTTGCCTCTTCTTGTTTAATATGTTTTGGGGAGGAGGGGGTTTTGAAGACTCCGCTTTGGGAAACTGAAGGCTAGATTTTGGAAGGATGAAAAAGGAGGAATGAAAAAGGAGGGCAGGGTTTAAATTTTTCTCCACGTTGCTTTTGTGACTTTGTCCTCGAGCATGTAATGTCCTAGCTTAGCCCTTTTGCCAGCACTTGGCTGGTGGAAGGGGTTTGCCTTGCCCGCAGGCTCTCACTTCCAGACCTCCCTTCCTGAGAAAGCAGACCCAGCTTTAATTGTTTTGGAGGCCCTGGAGGCTCCTTTCCCACTTGTAAATGGGATGGAAGTGACAGGTTAGGTAGGCTGGATCACTCCTTTTTGATTTTTAGGAAGGAAGAACCTCCACATTTCATTCACAAGAACATCATTTTATTTGTCCCACTGATGTGATCCCTCAAATCCAGAAGGGTTATTAATAGAAGGTCTCTATTAGAAGCAGTTTAGCTCACTTTAGAATCATATTTTATATCTGTAGGGACTTGCCCTTGGTCCACCCTCTCCCTCATTGAACTAGATGTCTCTCAAAGCTGAGTGGACCAGCTTCTCAAGCAGTTTCTTAATATAGATATTGTTTCTCGTGCTGCCTCCTTTCATAATAGACTGTGGTGAGGGTTTCAGTAGGGCATATACTATCTGCCATTAAAATATTTTCTAAGTCATATGTGCATCTGATAATTAGCCAAAAATTTTACAGTATTTTTTAAAAGCAAGGTTTTGTTACCTGACTCGTATATCCAAATTTTGTTTTTATGATTTTCAGACCAATTTTATTACAGAGAAATGGGTCACAGCAGCAACAGTCATGGTAAAGAATGCATGCATGTAGGGTAAAAGGGCATCTTGGCAGAGGCATGCACTGGTGCAGCTGGAGAGCTCTCACCTGGGAGAGAGGATCAGTCAAGGTCTCTGTGAAACCTCTCACCTGTGTAAGAGTTCAATAGATATTTCTGGATTGAATTCATAAAGACCTGCTGTGATAACTAAATGCATCACATAGATGAACTCACGGCACCTTGTTTACTTTATTAAGAACAATGATTACAATTGTAAATATAGAAATATTAAGTAATCATTTGTTCCTGACCTACAGTGAGTGCTCCACAAATATTTGATGAGTGACTGTTAAACAAATATTTGCTTTAAGTCTCCTAGACTGTAAATTTTAGAGGGATAGAGAGACTGAGTCTGTGTCCAAGTGCTGTATTCCTGGCACCAACTTAGGAGATGCCGCATAATAAGTGCTCAATAAATATTTGACAAATGAATAAGTAAAAATTTTTACTGTGTACTTTTATATGTCAGGCACTATGTGAGGGTCTAAAAAGTATGGTCTATGCAAGATGGACTTTATTATTTGGCTGAAGAAAAAAAGATATCCACATACATGACAGTTAAGAAAGCAAGCTTGTGAAAGAGATACCCATTTTTATATTATAATCTGGTTGCTTCTGTGTTTACCAAAATGTAAAAGGAATTAAAGAAGAGAGTACCATTGTAAAACTAAGGCCCTTGAAGAATTCCTATAGGAAAGAAAATGTGTTCCTGGATCTATGGGAATCTGTGTACAATGATTTTGTTTGGCTCTTACTAGGTAAATGTCACCATGATATGTTGTTGTGGAATACACAAGACAGTTAAAGCTCTTCTGCCCCTTTAGTTAGTGGATATTTGTCAAAATGGAGATTCACAATTTTGTGATATATGTAGAGAAGGTATTTTATCCATTGTACAAATGACAGAGGTAGAGGAGATAAAGAGACTTGGTCAACATACCAGACAAAGCCGAAAATAGAGCCCAAGTCTTTATCTACTAAACAGGTAAGGGAATAGAGAGTGACACAAGTGTTAAATCAGTCAAGTCTAATTTAAATACAATATCATGATTGTTGTCATTAAAGGTATCCACACAGATAGAAACGTGATATCGCATTTACAAAATAATTATTGTACTATGGATTTTTATTATAGATACTTTTGTGTGCTTCTATCAAGAAAAAATACTAATCTGCCAATATGTTCTGGAACCATAGAGGATAAAGTTTTCTGAGTCAGGTTATTTGAAGATACTAGCTGTGCTTCCAGCAGGCAAAGTGAAGAGGCGATCAAAACAATTATCCCCATACTCTCTATTTCAATAATCTGAAATCAAAGAAAATTTCTTCTCTACCAGGATTTTTGGTCTGAGCAGATTATATTAATCAGAATATTTATATTTTTATTTTTGAAGGAAACTAGGTGACTCAGATTCTATACTTTCAATTTTTGGAAGAAATGAATCCAGAATAATTTGCATAACTGGTATTTCTAAAATGTAGAATTGAATATTTCTATAAATTAACAAAAATCATGTCATGCTAATTTTGGGAATTAAATTATTTTCTTGTTATTAGAGTATGTCCATGGTAAAATTTCTGATAAATCATATTTATCTTGAAAGTGTTTATGTTATTCTAATATTTTAGAAGATGTATACATGCAGATATAGATGCTTCATATATCAAAGTGGAAGTTGTTTCAGAATCAAATGGTGCTGTTTGTGTGACTAGCAGGTTGTTGGTTTTCTCTGATTCCTCCCCCCATTCTAAAAAATTATAGTCCAGTTTTTACTGTCTTTCCGTGTACCATGTCTTGATGTGAAATCTACAGGGGCCCAGGGATTTAATTTCTTATATATTTGTTTGTCTTTTAATACTTAACTGTAATCACATGATTTAGCCTCACTTGGTAATTCAAAAGTGATTTTTCTTATTTGGTTGTCTCCTTTTGAGAAGGTTTTGTTGCTAAAGATAAGAGGTACCAGAGCCAAGGGTTTAAGTCTGCTGATAGATATAGATGCAACATTGGTAACTCAGATTTGGTCACTTTGGTATATGGGCCAGTGTTACAGCTTAAGAGTCTTATGCTGCTTAGAGTCATTTGAATGAATTGAGGCCAGGTATTAAGTGTATGTGAATGTGTGTGAGTATGTCTGGTAAACAGATGAAAGAAATGGAGGATTAATTGGCTTAAAGTTTTTTTTTTATCATTTTTTACTAACTCTTTGTCACCACATTAAGGTGTTGACTTTCACTTGAGAAAGAAAGAAAAATTTTGGCAAGGGGTCAGGGAGAAACCAAGAATGAGAAGAAAAAAGTAGATGAATCAAAAAGGAAATAAGAGAAACTATATATATTCTTCCAAGGAAATAAATATTTATCTTTCCAAGATAAATATTATTAATCAGAAATTTTACATATATATTTTACATCTATAAGTATAAATATATGATAAATAGAACAATGACAAACTAAGCTTGTATAAAGGCTCCTGTAGTGGGTGGGAGTTCTATATTCTAGAGGTCAAGAAGCAAAATGCTGATAACTTATGTACATTATTCTGTCTAATCTTCACAATAATAATCTTATTATTCCAATATTACACATGAGCAAACTGAGGCTCAAAGAAGTTAAGTAAATTGTCCAAGCTCACGTAGTTAATAAAAGGCTGAGTCATACTTGGAACCCAGGTCTCTGATCACAAAGTCCTCTGCTTTTAACCACTGCATTTAATGAATGTTTGTTCAGTTGGAATGAATGTCTAGAAATGCAGATTTTGTTTTAGGCTTTTGGTTTATGTGACCGCATATATAGGTGGCTCATGCCTGTTATCTCAGCACTTTGGAAGGCCAAGGCGGGCAGATCACGAGGTCAGGAGATCGAGACCATCCTGGCTAACACGGTGAAACCCTGTCTCTACTAAAAATACAAAAAATCAGCCAGGCATGGTGGTGGGCGCCTGTAGTCCCAGCTACTTGGGAAGCTGAGGCAGGAGAATCACTTGAATTGGGGATGCAGAGGTTTCAGTGAGCCGAGATCATGCCACTTCACTCCAGCCTGGGTGATAAAGCAAGACACCCTCAAAAAAAATAAAAAATAAAGAAAAAAGAAAGTGACTGGAACGTATCTTTGGAATGACTTTAGGAAATATATCTTTTAGGTCTCATCATGGAAAGGAGGAGGTTTTGCTGAAAAAGTAGGAGGCTGCAGTGTATTTTGAGTTTGGCAGAGAAGTTGGTGTAAACTTGTAATATTAAACCGTATGAAACGACACCACCATGGAAGAGGTGAACACTTCTTCCTTTAGTTTTTGATAATAAGATTATTCTGTCTTCCTTATCTTTGAAGAAATTCACACAGCCTAAAAATAAAGGATGAGAATGAAATAGACCTGTATTTCTCAGAACTTAGTAAAATGTGGCTACCTCTAAGTTATTTAGTATTTTTGGATTATCCATACTTCACGGGCTCTTTTTTAACTCTTGTTCTGAATTTCAGATGTCACTTTCATTTCTTATTGGTCACCACAGAAGAAGGAGTAACATTTGGCTTAGCTAGTTGTTAGCAGGTATTAGTAGGAGAAGGTAACGTTAACATTACATGGTTAAATGAGGTTTAGGGATGATTCCATTTTTTTCTTTCCTTTTTGCATGGGTACCTGAGAAATCTTGATTATGCAAGTTTGAAAATAAGCATTACATATTTGGTTTTTTGAAATAGAAAATAAAATGGGAACATTTCATTTATAGTAGCAAAATTATAGAAAATATCTGGTAATCATTTTATTTTTAATTTATGTTTATTTTTTAATAATTTCAACTTTTATTTTAGATTCAGGGAGTACATGTGTGGGTTTGTTACATGGGTATATCACATGATATTGAGGTTTGGAGTATGAATGATGCCATCACCCAGGTAGTGAGCATGGTACCCAATAGGTAGTTTTTCAGCCCTTCCCCTCCTCCCTCTCTCCTGCCTCTAGTAGTCCCCAGTGTCTGTTCTTCCCATCTTTATGCCCATGTGTACCCAATGTGTAGCTCCCATTTAAAAGTGAGAACATACAGTATTTGGTTTTCTGTTCCTGCATTAATTCACTTAGGATAATGGCCTCCAGCTGCATCCATGTTGTTGCAAAAGGCATGATTTCATTCTTTTTTATGGCTGCATAGTAATCCATGGTGTATATGTATCATCTTTTCTTTATCCAATCCACCATTGATGGGCATTTCGATTGATTCCATGTCTTTGCTATTATGAATAGTGGTGTGATGAACATATGAATGCATGAGTCTTTCTGGTAGAATGATTTATTTTCCTTTGGGTAAATAGTATTGGGATAAGCACTACATATTAGTCAACATTTGTAAGTACACACATGCATACACACACACACACACACACACACACACAATAAAAACAGCCCTTTGTCCTTCAAACTTACTTTACAGAACAGAGCTCATTAAATTTTCAGAGCTAGTATTTTTCATCTTTAATTAAGTGGACATTTGCTATGCTGTGGTGATAATATGGTGGACAGGACCTAGGTCAGAGCAATGATCTAAGTAAACCTGCAGGTAATATGACTAAATCATGAATTTTAGTAATGTTGGTTTTAGCAGTAAATATATAAGTTATATTTAAAATGCTTTTCAAGTTAAATCCTATACTAAATCCATTGGGAGAATTTTCAATTAAAAAATAGTCCTCAAACAAGCTTATAAATATTATAATCTTAAAGGGAATATTCTCTAAATCCATTGGTTTTGGAAGTACCATTTCCATTTATTTTGAGTTTCTTTCAGCGGAATATTCTATAAATATGGTGATGAATATTTAAATGATGTAGATAAAGATTAACAGCATTAATACAAGATCCATCAGAAGGATAATATTAGTATTAATAAATTACTGCAGCAATTTTGTTATAAATTTTTAAAATGGGATTTTTGAGGTGTGGAATCTAAAAGTCTTCATCATGAGAAAAAGGTTTAGATTTTTAAATTTTTAATTTTTTTTACATTCCTTTATTATTTGAAAGCATTGTTTGCATTGTCCCTCCTACCCTTTAATAGCTGGCATTTGTTATGATTTGGTATCTGTCTGCAGTGTTTGTGCATGAGAAACTAATGAATAAACAGTTGACGAAGTCATCATGAAAAAGTGGTTGATGATGAATTGATTGCCATTACACAGGTATTATGTGCATTCTACCAGTTGACATTTTGAACTTCTCCCGTAATGCAGGTTGCTTTCTCTCATCTAGGAAACAGATCAAAGGCAGGCATTTCCAATTAAGCCTGGTAAGGTCCTGTACCTCCAAATTATAGGCTAACTTACTGTGTCTAACTATAACAGACATTTTGTTAGCAAATTTCTTTGAACACACAAATATGCCCAATAAAGCAAATAGGAAAATATTAGAATTACTAGTAAAAATGTTCAGTGTGTTGAATTCTATTACTGAACAGTTTATATTAATATTTTAGAGTCAGCTACTTTTTCCCCCTTTTCTTTCTAGAAGATACTTTAGCAGTAATAGCAAGACTAGGAATTAAAAGTGATAGGTTAGAAAAAACAAGCCAATGACGGCTGTCAATTAAAGAAATCATAAGAATTTTACACAAATATTGTAGGGAGGAATTCAAAATTGTAGTAATTAAAATGTTGTTGGGGAGACTGGTACCATAAACAAAGTCCACATAAATTTCATCAAATTGTATAATCAGAGATTGTTGCAAGGGGTGGATTGGACACTGAGTTTTTGTACGCAGAAAAGAAGTTTTATTTTACTTTTTGAAATTTTTCATTCTGTTGCATTTTTTTCCTGTTTGAATTTTATGTTGACAGTGAGCCAAATAATTCAGATTTATATCATTGTAATACTGACATAATGACAAAATATGAGATTATGGAAAGTGGGGCTCATAAATGAATTCCAGTTGTTTTACTTTCAGGCATTTTACAGAAACACAGATGAAGCATTGATAAACTAGAGAACAGCTGTTGTTTAGCCATCTTACACAATGTAGTTTTTCACTTTTTTTTTTTCTATTTTCATGAACATTTTTTTCTTGCCGGATTCTTCACTTTATGGTTATTATTAGCATCAGAGATACAAGACTGTTATGCACTCTAGATATCTTTGGCAAGTTAATATTTTTTGGAATGAACTTGTGAGAAGAATTCTTTAGTAGACTCATTGTTATGTAGATTACACCTTTATTTTACATAACTTTCTGAACCGAGTTCCTTTGGTTCCAGTAATTTAAATTTAACCAACATATATTGAGAACCTATTCCTTCTCTTTCTGTACTTTGCAGTTTAGAGGTCAGTGTATATTGCTGCTTATAGTTTATAAGGAATATAGAGTCAGTAGAGCTCTTTGCAGTTTATAACTAATTTTCATTTGTATGTCATCTCATGCTGTTGGTTATATATACACATAGATGAATGTCATGATCCCTACTCTTAAGATCCTTACAATCAAGTAGAAAGAGTAAACATAAATGACTTATTTATTATGGAACTTCAAAGTCACCCTAAATAAAGATTTGAAAAAGATTAAGTATAAATGTATTTCAAATTTGACACTTGCTTAAATTGATACATGGCCTTGCTTTTAGGCATTTGGAAAATTTTTATCTAAAGTGCTTTCTATTTTAGAATTTATACATCAGACACTTTGTATTAATAATGGAGATAATAATACCTAATGCTTATAGAACATATAATACTTTTTAAGGAGCTTTTAAATCTTCAATTTCATTTTATCCTCATTAATTTGATAATCTGCTGAGGTTCTTTTCTGTCCGTTGATTTGATTACAATTGCTACACAGCAAAAAGAGAAATGGAATCACACTATAATAGATCTTGAAGGAAATATAAAGACAATCTTACCTAATGCCTTTATTTTAAAACAAAACTGAGGTTAAGGCTGTTACTTGTCTTAGGTCACAATGCTAGTTAGGGGCAAATCTTTTGACATTAAATCAGTCATGTTTCTACCAAATCACTGCTTCTCTCCAGTATAGGCTTTTCAACACTTGTCCCCATGAGTTTAGGCATGAATTATCCAGTTTGATTCCTTATACTACCCAAATGGACAGCTGACTGTTTGCTCTCTTTCCTTCTCTCCTTGTTTCTTTCTCTCTCTCCCCACTTCCACCCTCTCTCTTAATAACCTCCCCTCTCCCTGCCTCCCTTCTTTCCTTCCTTTCCTTCTTTCTTCTGTTTATCCAGATATTCAGTCATTCATCGTCACTGAACATTTATTGAATCTGTTTCATCTTTGCTTGCCAATGTACATGGCATCTGAGATTATGTGACCCTGATACCATAATGTCAGAATGCTTATTCCGAGTATTTGAATATTACTCTATTTCTAGAACAGAGAAAGTAGGTTTATGAATGGAGATTGGGTCAGGGATGGAGAGGCAAAGTTGGGAGGGTCATGTGACACAAAGAGTTTGGGACCGGCCTGGGCAACATAAGAAGACCCTATCTCTACAAAAAAGAGAAAAATTGGCTGGGCATGGTGGTGCATGCCTGTAGTCCTAGCTACTTAGGAGGCTGAGGCAGGAGAATTGCTTGAGTCTAGGAACTTGAGATTACAGTGAGCTATGATCGTGCTACTCTACTCCAGCCTGGGAGACAGAGAGTCCTGTCTCCATTAAAAAAAAAAAAAGAAAAAAAGAAAAAGAGATTGCATTTCTAACATTTCATTGAGGTCCTCAAGAAATTTTGTTGCTACTAGGGCATATTAACTCTGTCTACCTAAGACAATAAATAAGAAAATACCTCTGATCCTTGGTTAATCTAATGCGATATTCTCTGTCTGGCAGGGATACCAACAGAATTTTGTTGTAGTCTCGTAGTAACCTTAAGAAAGTAAATATAACCCAAAAGCTATCACTGTGGTGGGATGGGGGCACTCTGGGCTCATATCTCCAGTACATAAATGGTCCCAATTTGGGGGACCTATGTATTTAGGTCCCATGCTGGCAACAGTGAAGGGTGTTCACCATAAAACCGCAGTCTCTTATCTATCAGATCTCAAAACTATACTGTGTTTTAAAATTCTGTTACTTTCTTGTGACTAGCTCAGTCATATTATGTTGTATGTTATTCTGCTAAACGTGCTAATTTGTTAAATGTGTGCATTTTATAAATATGTTATAATTATTATTCCTCTACTTTGGCATTTTTTCCCATTTTAAAAAGTGCTTAGTTACTGAAAAAGACATGGCAAAGATTGTTTTGAACTCTGAGGTTCCATTTAATTTGTATTTAGCTATTCTTATATCCTGTTACAGATATATCTGTAAATTGGTCTCAACTGTTTCTTATGTTTAGATTCTGAGTTCTCATAGTTTCTTCCAAAACATCCTCAGTAGGATAAATTATACCGCTGCTAGCTATGTTGAGGAGTATCTTATTTAATTTAAAAGCTTCCTCCTTTTGCTTTTGGTGAGATTCAGTCCTAGGTTTTCAAGGTATGGTGACTGAATCAGTGGTCATCTATTTATACCCTTCGTGATTTTATAAATTTGAGTGATACATCCCGTCTGCTCCGTAGTTACAGAATGAAATATAACTATGCCTCTCGTTTCTTAGGTGTTCATTCCTGAAACTTTTGAAATATCATTAAGTTTATTCTGATGTTTTTTGATCCAGAGCCACAAACACTGTCCCAGAAATGAACAGACTATGGCTGTGGAGGAAAGTATTCTTTGCTAATTGCTCTTTTTCACTATGCAAAAGTAAATTAGCCAGGTTTTAGAAATTGCTGGATCCAAACCAATTTTAAAATGTTGTGAAACAATGAATCTTCTATAGTTCAAAGTTAACACAGTTACAGCAGTAAGATGGTTGCTATAAAAATTCAAACCATGCAAAATATTCAAGGTAAAACGTTAAAGTTGCCCTGCATTCCCCAATATAACATTTTGTCATCAATAACTTGTTGGTAGTATTCCCATGCCTTTTCGCACATTGATATATGAAGTCTTGGCAGGTCTTATTGTTAAGCTATGCTTGACATTTGTTTTCTCAACATGATTTATTTGAAGATGGTCAAAATGAAGTATTGCATAAGGCAAGAATTTAGTTTTTTCTTTCGCCCAAAGGAACTTGTATTCGGTAATTGTTTTCTTCCAAACATGCTTTGAAGTCCTTGACTACAATAGCCAATGATGGAAACAGTAATAATGTAGTTAAACACGCCCCAAATTATGCAGCAAAAATCTTAGATTCTGGCACTTACTAGCCTCACTAGTGGTGTACCTTTGAGTAAATCATTTAATTTCCTTTTGTTCATTTCTGAGACTTTTTTCATTTCTGCGATTCTATTATTCTTTTACTAAGTGAAAAATATATGTGGATTTTTCAAGAAAGAAGATGAATATTTCACAAATAACTAAGAATACAAAATTTAGAAAATTTTTGCCTAAAACAAACATGTGACAAAAATAAATTAGAATAATTTTTAATGGGAAGAAGAGTTTAGTATTGACTATTTTGCAATAAAGTAGATAGCTTTATTTATTTATTTAGAGACAGGTTCTTCTCTGTCGCCCAGGCTGGAGTGCAGTGGCATGATCATGGCTCCCTGCAACCTTGACTCTCTTGAGTAGATGGGATTACAGGGGCATGCCACCACATCCAGATAATTATTTTTTTATTATTTTTTTTTTACAGATGATGTCTTGCTATATTGTCTAGGTTGGTCTTGAACTCCTGACCTCAAGTGATCCTCCAGCCTCAACCTCCCAAAGTGCTAGGATTAAAGCTGTGAGCCACTGTGCCCTGATGGGAGATAGCTTTATGTTATGATCCAATGTAACACCTAGAATCATTACACTATAATGCTGGCCTTTAATATACTTTAGCTTTCTAAAAATAAAAACAAATGAAAATAATTTTCAAGAGACAAGTCCAAACATAACTGGCGAATTTGATTATGAAAGAATTCATTTTGCCTACATTCTTGTTTGCACGGTGGCTCTCCCTGTATAGCCATTACATAAACTATACAGGACTGTAGATTATAAATTTGACTTATATTTAGAATTCATCTGTGATATGAATATAAAATTTCAGTCTGTTTGATACTATAGTGTTAGAAAATAAAATCAAGAAGCAGAAAATGGATATGTCCAAATAATTCTAGGTAATTAAAAGGCAGCTATGTTTTAATCTAATAAGTAGATATCCCTGTCAGTATTTTATGAATTGTGAAGATAGAAACTATATTATTTATCTCAAATTTCTTTAAAAACAATGTTACGATACTGGTCTAGAGACCAGTATCAAACTTGATGTCTTGCAGAGTTATAAAACAACATTGCCAATATATTTTTGGGGGATATTAAAACTGGGTCTAGCATGATAGAAGCATGAATGATCTGATGGTATAATATGTGTTAGAGGCATTCTAGCTTTGGAGAGTCAGGTTTCATTCTTCTTCTGACATGCTCCAGTTATATAACTACGACAGTCAACACAGTGTTCTTAGTTTTTTCTTAACCAGTTTCAGGTAAAACCATAGGCATTTAGATACCTACAGGAGGCATTCTCTTCTTCAGTGGTGGCGTACTGCAATAAGGTTCTGAGACTAACCACCCAAAGTGAGCACCAGACTCCACAGTTTTAAGGACATGGTCCCTGACATGATTGCCCTCACTTCAGATACCAGATGAAAAATTGGAGCCCCAAGCTACCTGCATTGCTAACCAACTGGCTACAAATCCAGAGGATTCCCATGACTACAACTCAGGTTTGACAATTCCCTAGAATAAATCATAGAACTCAGGAAAGTGCTATACTTACAGTTTTATTGTCAAGGATGCAAGTCAGGACCAGACAAATGAGGAGACACAGAGGGCAAGGGCTGGGAGGATCCTGATTGCAAAGCTTCCATGCTGCCTCTCAGTGGGTTCAGAGTGTATCAAACTCTTGGCCCATCAATGTGTTCATCAACCAAAAAGCTCCCTCATGCTTCAGTGTTGGGAATTTTTACTGGGGTTTCATAATGTAGGCATAATTGATGAAATCATTGTCCATGTAATTGAGCTCAATCTTCATTCAGTCTTCCTACCCTCGCTGAATGTCCAGAAGCTGGGCTGATATCACGTGGTTTAAAGCCCCAATCTTCTAATAACATGATCAGCCCCCATTCTGAAGCTATCTGGGGTCCCACCATGAGTCACCTCAACACAAATTCAGGTGTGATCCAAGGAACTTATGAATAACAAAGACACTTCTTTTACTGGGGAAGTTCCAAGGATTTAGAGTCTTAATCCCAGGAACAAGGAACAAAGACCTGTCAAATTCCTTATTATACAACAAGTGGTGTGGTCCAAAGCCCTTTCTTAAAAAAGTTAGTAGTTATTTCAAATATGTATGCACCATAAATTAGTCATAAAGTCTGACATTGTAACTGTTTTCTTATAGGATATCTGGAAGTATGTAATTCCCCTTTTCCAATCCACTCTTTGCCTCTCATAGTGGTTGGATTATATAATAATTTTATGTTCCAATGCTGATAATTTTCTTTTTCTGAGAAAACTGTGGAGTCAATATGAATTCTTATTTCTAGGCCAAACCTAAAGGATTAAGGCTGAGAACATCTTCTGATTTTGATAAAGATTAAAAATACATTTCCTTTTGCTGGCCTATGCTTCTCTTAATATTCAATGACTTCAAATACATAATTGTGATTGTTACTGTAAATCATAGCAAAATGGTTTATGGTCAGAGTTTATTTGATTTGGCTTTACCTATCCATGTGCTCTTAGAATAGGAGAGGTATGGAAATACTGGAGTAGGCCTAACACTTTGATTTAAAACTTTTTCAGAGAAACGGACTGGTAAAATCAAAGGGTTACTTGTGGTTTGCTTCCAGCCCCATCAATATAGCGTATGGTATAAAGTTAAGAAAATTACTGACAGATTTGATTGTTGAACTAGGTCTGATTGGCTCCCAGACCTGATGTATTTCAGTAACTTGTGCTGCTTCCGGATGAGAGTTGCTTTTCCTTTTTAAGGGAAACATAAAAGCAGGGAACACTATAAGAATACCTAAAAGTCTGAATTTCTCATGGAGTTTTTTTTTAACTTTAAAGGAACCAAATTAAGATTTTAAAATATGCAAATTTCATTTTCTATTTTTGAAAGCCATTTTCCGATTCGTACCACCAGGTGTTTTCTCTTGGTTGTAGTTGGATGGTAATAATCTATGCCTTTATGGTGTGTGGCATTCTTAGAAGTCTGAAATATGCCACGTGCTGAGTGTTATACTAGATAAAAACACAACAACCTTAATGTTGGCCACAGAATGTGTTAAATGCAGTGATCATGAAAACGCCTTTTTAGATAAGACAACAAATAGTAGATACCCGTTATCAATGCAAGACTTTTGAGATAAGGTGAGTGGGGGAGAGGTATGTGCTATATACTGAAATAGTTTTTCTGTTGTTAACAAGTAGCATCACATCTATTGTTTAGAATGATGTTTTACTTTGCTGAAGAAATTCTCCTGAATCCCAAAATAAAAAAGAGCATAGAGGAAATATTTAGTTATCTAAATATTTGATAAGGGCTGAATCTCAACAATCACTTTCTGTTGTGGGTAAGAAATTATTATTTAGGTTGGAAAAATGAGACAAAATATAGCAATTTGGGGAGAAGTAAAGAACTGCATTTATTTTGTGTTTGGTGACTGTATTACTCAACACTGTAAACATATATTTTTTGTATGAAAATAAATGTTTCTTTTGTGGGACAGTGCCATTTTATGTGCTGCTGAAATTATTCCCCTACAAACTGTATTTTATCTGGAGAAGTGATTGGTGTCAAAAGTATTGCTTGTATCAAGATATATGTACAGAGTGGAGGTTGCTCAGTAATATATAGTGTCCTGATGGTTTATGTTGACGGTGCACTGACATAATTTACATCAGCCATTCCTTTTTACCTTGAACTATAAGGTGTGATAGCTTCCGGATTTATATTTGTAAGACTTTTAACCATTTAAGGAGTTACTGTTAACAAATGCACACATATTTATGATATTCTGGTTCTGAGATGAAAACAAATATAAAACAATGTTGCTTGTGAGAACAGGAACTGGTAAGGAGCTCTTTGACAAGCAGCACTGTCGATGCAAGTCATAACAACTACAATAACAGCAACAATAGTTATTATTTCTAACAACTTCCATTTGAAGGATGCTCTTATGAAGTAGGCTGGTGTAGTGATTGAGCACCAAGGCTCTGGAGTCAGACTATGCAGGTTTGAATCTCAGCTCTGCTGCTAGGTGTATGACCTTGGCCAACTTGTTTGACCTTTCTGTGCCTTGATTTCCTAATTTTTAAAATGGGGAAAAGAATAGGATTGTTCTGAGAATTAAATGACATGATAGAGAGAAAATACATAGAATAGTAAATTATTTTAATGGTGATGCTTTACAATATCTTTAGTCCTTACAGCAACTCTGGCAAGTTATTTTTTTCCCTCAAATTAGGGAAAGGTACAATTTTGCACTATTAATAGATATGAGACTGAGCATCAGAGAAGTTAAAGTCTTGCCCATGAATGCAGATTTGAGATTGAAATGTAAGTATGGTTAGCTTTCATGCTGTAATTCATTTCACTAAGTTTTGCTGCCTCAATATTAGAACTATTATTATTCCTGTGAAAGGGAAACTTTAAAAAGGGAACAGTTATAGGAATACTTGAGTCCAAAATTTTCATGGAAAAATTTTTAACCTTAGTGGAACCAAATATCTTAATAGTATGCAGAAAGGAACCATTCTCTAGCCTACAAATATGTTCTTTGGGGGAAGAAGGATTAATATTATCACTGAGTCATAAGTGTAAAATTTATGCAATATGGTTAAATTGAAATTAGTTATAATTTGGAGAAATTTGGAGGAGGTTATGATCATGGATACTGCACACAAGCTGTCACACACTTTCTAGATCTAGTTTTAATTACATGCACATGGATTATCCAATCTGACTATTAAACCTGGTAAATACTACACTAAGTTCTTATTAATATACTTATTTTGCTTAATTAAAGAAGTTATGCAGATTATAAAAATATATCTCTCTTTCAAGCTATTCCTCATATTCTCAAGACTTTTAGTGGCAAAATCTATTGAAGCATAAACACAGTTTCTCACATAGTTATACTCCTCTCGCTATCCAGTTGAGTGCTATGTGCGCTGTAGAGGGTTAGTAATTATTTGATGTTTTTGGCAAGCTTATCTTTTGTACATTCTTCTTGATTCCTAAACCTTTTAGAACACCCCCAACTTGAGCTTTCAGTGCAGCAATAACATGGATATCTCTCTGCATCTCCATGTAGCTGCAGTTTTACATTGAACATAATTTCAATGTCAGTAGACTGCATGGTCTGCTATGTCAGAAAGAGGCAAGACATAGCGAGCTTTCCTAATACCTAAAATGCTCCTGTGGTGGTAGTAGGGACCAAAATCCAATGGGATTAAGAAAGATGGGTATTAAGCAGACTGCTTATATTGATATTGGAGAGAGTCAGGTCAAGTTTCGACCTTTTCATGTGTATTACCTAGTTTGGCAATGGCCTCCCCTACTCACCCAAAACCTGAGCAGATATCCTGGGCATAATCCAGTGCTCACCCCTATTTCCACACATGCTTTTAGTAACAGGATCCTATCCCATTCCTCTAAATCTTAAATTGTTCTCCCATTCATCCCTGTCTCCTCATTCCCATTGCTATTTCAGTCTTTATAACTTTGGTCCCACAATGTTTCTCTCTCTCTCTCTCTCTTTTTATGAATGAGCATTTCCCCACATTATTAAATTTCCTTCAAAATATGATTTTTAAGCTCAACATCACTAATCATTAGAGAAATGCAAATCAAAACCACAATGAGATGCCATCTCACACCAGTCAGAGTGGCTATTATTAAAAGTCAAAAAACAACAGATTCTGGCAAGGTTGCTGAGAACAATGTATGCTTATATACTGTTGGTAGGAATGTAAATTAGCTCAGCCATTGTGGAAAGCAGTTTAGTGATTTCTCAAAGAACTCAAAACAGAATTACCATTTGACACAGTAATCCCATTGCTGAATATATACCCAAAGGAATATAAATTGTTCTGCCATGGAAACATATGCATGCATATGTTCATTACAGCATTATTCACAATAGTAAAAACATAGAATTAACCTAAATGCCCATCAATGGTAGACTGGATAAAGAAAATGTGTTATATACACACCGTGGAATACTATGCAGCCATAAAAAAGAATGAGAACATGTCTTTTGCAGCAACATGGATGGAGCTGGGGGCCATTATCCTAAGCAAACTAACACAAGAACAGAAAACAAAATACTGCATGTTCCCACTTATAAGTGGGAGCTAAACATTGAGTACATATGGACACAAAGAACAGACACCAGGGCCTGCTTAAGGGTGGAGAGAGTGAGGAGTGTGAGGATTGAAAAACTACCTATTTGGTACTATGCTTATTACCTGGGTGGCAAAATAATCTGTGCACCCAGCTCCCATGACACACAATTTACCTATATAATATACCTGCATGTGCATCCCCAAACCTAAATAAAAGTTCAGACAAACATGATTTTTATGTTTTTGTGTTACTTTATCATATGGTTGTGTCCGATTTAAAAATCTCTCTATTTTGGCCAGGCGCAGTGGCTCACGCCTGTAATCCCAGCATTTTGGGAGGCCGAGGTGGGTGGATCACCTGAGGTTAGGAGTTCGAGACCAGCTTGGCCAAATGGCAAAACCCTGTCTCTACTAAAAATACAAAAATTAGCTGGGTGTGGTAGGGGGCGCCTGTAATCCCAGCTACTCATGAGGCTGAGGTAGGAGAATCGCTTGAACCCGGGAGGCAGAGGTTGCAGTGAGCTGAGATCTCACCACTGCACTCCAGCCTGGGCAACAGAGTGAGACTCTGTCTCAAAAAAAAAAAAAAAGAGTACCTCTATTTTTACTTAGATTATTTCCCCTCTTGGGCTCTTATAAATAATATTTCTGTACACATTTATATTTAAAAACATCTCTGGTCATTTCCTTAGGCTAAATTTCTAGAAATACAAATTCAGGGGCATAAGATCATATTTTTTAAAATAATGAAATACTTATTCTCCCATCAAAAGTATGATAGCATCTGTCTCACTAGAGTCCTGATTATTATTATCTAAAACAATCTTGTTAATTCAGTAGATAAAAATTTTATGTTATTTTAATCAATGTTTTTGAATGCTAGTGAGATAGAACATTTTTTGCATGTGTGTGTGATTTGCATCTCTAATTTTTGTAGTTTGTGATGTTTTGAATAGACATTTTAAATTTTAATGTAGTAAAATCTATTTTTTCTCATTTTCTACTAGTTTTATGTTGATAAAACAGTTACATAAGTTAAATATTTATCTTTATTTTCTTCCTATTTTATAGTATTTAAAAAACCCAAAATATTTAACTCTTTATCTAAAATACATTTTGGTGCACCTTGTAAAATGAACATTCAAAATTAAATTGGATAAATTTAATTTTTTCAAATAGGTAATAGTTTTCCAATGGTTAATTTTTACACAGGTTCTTGACTAGTTTCAAGTACTGAGGTTTTAAATTTCATTTTTATATTTGATAGACTGAGTGCTCCTTCATTAATTTTTTTTCCAAACTATCTTTGTGTGTGTGTTGATTTTTCATCCAGAGAAATTTTAGAATAATGTTATCTACCTTCTTCCAAAATGTTACATTGGAAAAAATCGACATATTTAAGTATTTTGTGTTTCTTCATTTAGTCAGATCTTATTTTACATTTTTTTCAGTAGTCTATTTTTAGTCAGATAAGTTCCATACATATTTTTGTCATGGTTATTCATAGGCATTTTGTATAGATTGCTACTCTGAATAAGATATTTTATTCTACTGTATTTTCTAGCTCAATTTACTGGGATACATCTTTAAAATAGTTTTTCATAGTCATTTTTAATAGTTCCCACTGTTAATTTCAGCACCAGATGGAGCTGTAGTGTAGTGGAAAAAGCCCTCATCATTGAGAAGGCCTGAATCTGAGTCCAGGCTCTGCAAATTATTTCCCATGTAGCCTTGGCCAAATTATCTATGAAATGGGAGAATTCTTCCTACCTCTCACAGGGTGTTGGGAAAATCCACTCAGAAGAGTAGGCACTCTTATTATACAATGTGGGCAGCTGATTAATTTACCTAGGTGTGAGGCAGAACTTAACAGGCAGTAGTTTTTATCTGGAGATGGGGAAAAAGAAAAAGCATTAGTAGCATTTCCAGGATTTGATATTAAAGTCAATATCAGCTTCTCATTTTATGCATTATAAATATCACCTGAAATTGGATGACAGATCATTAGAATGGTATTGCGGGACAAACAGTGACTGGGAAGCCAGGGAACATGAGTCCTGGTCCCCACGGTGCCACTCTGTTGGGTGATCCTGCACCATTCAGTCTTTTGGGACCTCAGTTTGCTAATATGTAAAATAAAAATTCAAATGTAAGTCAAGACGCATAAACTAATTCAAGATTGTTTCCACAAATAAAATTAGTGTACTCAGTGGAATACATGACTTATTCTGGACATGCTTTATGATTTTCTGGATTGGTTTCCAGTGTCCTGGTGTAGACTTATGATACCTGATTTGGGTGGGTTTCTTGCACTCCCTAAAGTTATCGTAATTGACAGGTTAACAAACGTGAATCTTTCAGGATTTTTTTTTTAAATAAATAAAACGATGGTGAAACCACTACAGTTTTTCTATTTCAAATATATACATATATTTAAAAATTCTCAAGCTATTATGTCTTTTAGACTATGAAAGCATCAGCAGACCCTTAACTGGAGCTTTGTGAGGGGCAGCACTGCAATCCAATGAATAATATCTATGAATCCAGGATCACGTTGGATATTATCACTCATTACCATTGTGAGAAAAGGATGATTAAACTAATAGTTACTAGGAGACACTTCTGATGACAGGAGGCTATGATGAAAATAAACTGGCTTCAATATACATTTAGAACCGGTAATAATGGGATGTGGCAGGAAGCCAATAAATGAACATGGCCCTCCGCTCTGATCAATGAATTACTTTCCCTTCTCTTTCCCTGCTCTTGAGGGCAGCACAGGAACCTTAATGAAAAATCAATAGCCCTCTGTAATTCAGAAATGGAATTAATTGTTTGACCTGACTTTTTCTTTTTCCTTGCTAAGAGAATGCTTAGCTCAAGATAGAATTCAGTTGTAAAGAGCTGTTCTTCAAAAAGCCTGCAGAAGACACCTGATATCAGTCCACAACAATTTATACCTGCGATGGGTAGGACTTTTCTTCCTTGCCATCTTAAGGAGTAATGAGTCTTACGTTTATTTCCCCCCACAGTTCTTCCTCATAATCCCTATCTTAAAAATTATATGCAACCATTAGTTGTTTTGTTTTTTTAATGGTTCTTGTGGCAGTTACTGCTATCAGTGCTGCAGATGCTTTAAAGCATAGGTTGATAGCTGTGGATGCTGTCTTTAAACCCATCTGGGATGAAATGGGAATCAATTTTTCCACAGATCTCTCTGCATACTTCCTCTAGCATCTGTTAACTATGAAATTTGTGCTCAGAACAAGCCAGGGCCCACGTGCCCTTGACCTAAAGGCAATTAGGACAGGCTGAAAGGTAATTAGGATGTAGGTTTAAAAATAGTGTTTTCAGGTTTTTATTGAAAATCTCTTATGACATAGGACGAGTTCTCAGGGCCCCTACTATATCACATGCTGTGGTGTACTGGTGAACCTTCGGCATCTGGCTTTCTTAGTGGGTGTGGCCCTAATTTGCAGGTTTTGCTGATTTCCATGGTGCTAATAGTACCACTATGGCTGATTTCAAACCACTATTGTGACTGTCACTGAACATGGAGTTGGGAGGAGACAACACAATGTACTCAGCTTGAGAGCTGGTGTGAGCTGGCCCTAGTATACCACAGTTGGCCATTTGGCACCTTTGCACAAATTAGAAAACAAACTCCCTTCTGCGTGGACACCACATGACTTGATGAGTGGTATGGGGGAATAGATTTTAATCCCCACTTTGCCTCCTGGCCAAGCGTTATTGTGCAGTATTTTAATCTGCAGAAGCACATGTGAACTCTGGGAGTAACTTGGGGCCCATAAATCCTTAAGGGCTCATGGATGGACTTCAGAGAATCTGCAACTTCCTGTACAGTCAGCTGTGTGTGTATGTGTGTGCATGAGCCTTTATCTGGGGAGAGGATTAATGACTTTTAACAGATTTTCAAAAGGATCCCTAATTTAAAATTTTAAATCCTTGAAAATTCTGGTTACGTTGGTAGAAATCTGGGGACTTTGAGACTACATTTAAATGCAATTCAAGGGATATAAAGCCACAAGACCTAGTAAGAGTCTTGATTTTGCAGCTTTCTAGGAAAAAAGGGCACAATTTTGAAATTGGAGGCAAAAATGAAATTTTGATAAGCCTGGGCATTTTTGAATACCTCATAGATACATGCATGTTTACATTCCGTATAATGATGCAGTCAGAAGGCAACAGGATTTAGTATTCTTGCCTTCACTATATGCTAATCCCAGCAACATGCATTAAGAAAATAGGGAATTATTCATCCCTTTTTGTCCTTTATAATGCAGAGCACTTCAAAAATTTCCAACTCCTTTTCTGTCTTTTTCCCAGGGCTAGGCTTACACCCAATTTATGGTCATCTTGCTCATGCTCATCCTGCCCAATTTCTAGCATTTGGAGAATGTTTCTCATGGTAGCATCTAATGCCTGTGGCTGCTGAGAGAAAGCAGCGATGAGGGGAAGACACTGACCTCTGTTTGGGTGAATATTTTAGTGTAAACCAGAGAGTTACCATCTAAGAGTATCACGTAGCTATATAGGCTTAAAACATTCATTTCTGGAGCGTTTTATATCATATTTTTCATTTAATCACCCAATGTCAAGTCTAATAACGTAGGTCTCTTTATCACCATTTTGTGGAGATTTAGAAACCGAGATTCAGAGGCATGAGAACATGTGCAAGGGAATCAAGAATTAGAAACTTAGTCAGGCCCCAAACCCAGCTCTTCTGAAATCTCGTCCAAGGCTCCTTCCAATACTCCCACTGTCGCACTGTTGTGGTGCCCCTGCTTGTTCCAGTGGTTGAAGGTTCAAGCAAGCATGAGTGCCAGCCCAATCACGGGTACACTGAGGGTAAACCTCAGGACTGCTGTCTGGAGTGTAGTTATTTTAATATTTCTAATGACAATTCTGAAGGCAACAAGGGCTTTGGATCCCAACAAACCTGTGGTGGAATCCTGACTCTGCCATTTCCTGGTTCTGTAACCTCTGTCAGTCTCAATTTTATTTTCTGTAAAATGGGGGTAACAGCACTTCCTTCAGGATTTTGTGAATATTAATGTACATAAAGCACTTATACCATGCCTGAAAGGTCCACAGTAAGTATTCCCTAAATGATAACTATATTAATTCTTAGTACTATACTCAACATTCTGATATATTTACCACAGTGAAAACCAACACTATTTCATCTAGAAGTTGAAGGTCATAATTTATTAGAAGACTTTATTTGAAAACACCTGCACCAATATAAATGTAAAAGGTTCCAAATAGGGTCACATGGATAAAGTCTTTGTTTCTACTCTTTAAAACACCCGACGCAGCTACCCCAAAGGAGCCTAATGTAACAAAGAAAAAAGAAAATAATTAAAACAAACCCTCTGCTCCTTCAAACCTCAGCACTCTCAGGCATCTGTGCTAAAGCTTCTAATGGTCTTGATTTCCTGGTCTGCCTAAGTCCAAAAAACAATGACTGATGTTTCTGTTATTTGTGTGGTCTGCTTCTCTGAGTTTACACTGAATGACGTGTTGTTCCCCGCTATTTCTGTTCCCAGTCAGCATTACTGCTGAGTTTCAATTACTTTATCTCATCACAAACACTCTGCCACTACTGTCAGCGTTAGTCTATTCTTCCCATCGTGTATATATATTTTTTTCCCATGGATGTGTGGAAGATTTCTCTTCTGGTGGACAGATCCCTTCTGCTTCTGTCCCTGCTGCTTCTGCTGTGTGGTCTGTTTGATGAATGTCTGGACTGCTGGCAAGAAGGCAGGCTGCACTCCTTGGCATGAAGCTGAGCGCACTCACCGTGGCAAAGTGACCATGCATTACCACACTTGCATTTTAGGTTTCCAGGTATCTTATTCCTTGACATCTTCTTAACTCCAAGCAGAGAGGAGTATTGATTGAAATGTTTAGGATTCTGGGGCAGATGGATACATTCATGAAAGGGAGGCCCTGAGAGCTGGCACAGACAGACCAAAAATGCAGTCATTTCTCCTCTACCTAGCTCCTCTCATAGTGGGTTCAGTTGGCATCAAACACCCCTCTTTCCTCCTTTTCTCCAAGAAGACCTGTTCTGGTTTTCAGAAAGACTTGCCTTCATTCCTCAAGAACATTTTTCAAATTTCCCCATTGTGTTACAGAGGCAGTATCCCTTCCTCCCTCCCTCCCTCCCTCCTTTCCTTCCTTCCTTCTTTCCTCTTTTTCCTTCCTTGATTCCTTTCCTTCCTCCTACCCTCCCTCCTTTTCTCCTTTCATTCCTTCATTCGTTCTTTCTTTGTATTATCTTTATCTGTAACTTTTAGTTCAAGAGCATGGACTTTGGAACCAGACAACCTGAACTGAATTCCAACAACCCCACCTAACAGCTGTATATCATATGGCAGGTTATTTACCCTCTCTGTGTCTCAGTTTACTGATCTGTAAAATTTGGGTAATAATAGGGTTAATTCTTAGGGTATTCTTATGATTCAATGAGTTAATATATGTGTAATTATTGCATAGTGAGTTGTGTTGGCTATTATTCACTCATTTATACACTTACTTATTTTATAATCCACACCCATATCACATTGACTGAAGACATTTTAGGATTCACTGTGTTAGCTTTTAAATTTAGAAATGAGAAATATAAATGCAATGCATTAAAAAAATTCTGTGTACATTCACCCCATAAAAATGTAGAAAAAAATAAATAAAAAATATTTAAAGAAAAAGGCATTTTCCAGAACATGCTTTGGTGTTGACATTTCTAAGAGCAAGAAAGCACAATTATCCAACTCTGAATACTATTGGCTTTGGTTGCATGCACCAGATTAAAATGTGTAGGTAACTAAATACAACCGTAGGTTTTCATTGCAATCTGCTATGTGTATTTTTTGGGTTTTAGTCCCAGCTGTTCAATGTATATTTAGTTAAGTAATGTAGCTATGTAAGAACAAGTGTTATGCCTATTTATAAAGGCACATTGTTTTAATTGACTGCACATGTATGTTTTATTTTACTCTGGGTAGAAAGTACCCAGACTCAAGCCCATTCTGCATGGCTACCTCCAGAATATGTGAGCACACTGGAAGGCAGAAAGTTGATTTTCTCCCATGCTTCCAAAGACAAAGGCCTTGGGATGATCTTGGACATTGTTTTTCTAGTGATATTTGTTTTTGTATACAATCATGTAGGTCTTCCTGGAGTTCTGATCACAGCTTTTTTGCATTCCACATAGTGGATACCCACATGTAGGAGCTTTAAATATGTTGTGAAAAAATTGTTTGATGATATTTCTCTATCTTGAACTTATTAACACATCAGAATCCCACCTGTAAAGTGCAGAGAGTATACCTATACTTCCTGCCTCACCAAGATTTTTTAAGCTCCTTCAACCATTGGTCAGATGTCTTTAAAAAAATTTAAGGATTTTTTTTTTTTTTTTTTAAATAGAGCATACTTCCAAGTGCTCTTTGTAACCATACGTAGATTTCTAGGTAAGGTCCATTTTGTTGATATGCTGGAAGAAATGCATATTTAGATTCAAAGCCACATTATCAAGTGGAATATAAGCAGAGCAAATATCAAAGTGTATTTTTAGTACTTTGGCATTTTGACATGAGTTCTTGCCAATCAGTTTCCTTTTTGTGGTTATAAGCTGATTTTCCTTCCCTGTTAAGAACAAATGCCCTTTATTTTAATGTTTTCACTTGCTGACAGCTTTCTTTTATATGAATTTCAAGTGCACTATATTATGTGGAGTTCCTGTTTGGCAAACTGCACCCATGTAAAATCATATTGGTCCTGTCAACTGATAGACATAACTTACAAAAAGAAACTCTGATTTGGAAAGCTCCAAAGCTGAAAGTTGGCTATTAGTAAGATTTCATTTGCTTCCATATCTGCATTCTGTTTTTGATGAAATAATTAAGGATAAAATTTCAGTGAAACATTTTTTAAGGGTACTGAAATACACACTACATGCCTCATTTATATTTTGCTCCAAGAAGTAAAATTCCCATTGCCATTTGGGAACTAGGAAGAAGGAAGGCGAGAAGTCTAGATGGTACTGGACATGGATATCAAGTATAACAATCAAACCACCTAGAGAACTATAGGCACAGAAATGTGACAGAGGGTCTTTCATTGCCAGATTACTCAGTAAAATCTGGACTGGATCAGAAGTACTCTCAAGCCATTTGCATCGTACCCTTGGCAAGGGGCCTACTGAGAGTAAAGTAAGTATGAAATGGGCTGTTCAGCTCCCCAGGGTCACAGCCCATTCATATATCAATGCTGTACTCATTAACAATGTCTTTGGAAATAGAAACGTAAGCAAACCGTGTTCTGACCATTCCCTTCTGAATGGACTGAGTTGGCAGGGTGAGCCTTGTCTCTTGCTTCTGTTGACAATCACACAAGTGGAAAATCCCAATGTTCAGGATAGTCAATCTGTCATCTGTGGTGAACACCATAAAACAAGCAGTGATGTACTTAGCAAAGCTGCTGACCTTTTGTGAACTAGGATGGACGATGTCCTTACAATTGGAGGATGAGCTCTGGGGGAAAAGAGTCATAAAGATCTCATTAATATACTAGATTTGGGTAACAGTTACAATGAGTGTATGGAGACAAAAGAGAAGGGAACTAGCCTCTGTTGGAATCTCAGAGGGCTGGAGCTCTTAAGTAGTTGTAAGAGCAAGGCCGATTTTTCATGCATGGATGCATTGGGGTTCCTTGTGTATAATATCCATGCATATACATATGTGTACTATATGAAGTCAGGCGTTCCTGTATGATATGAATATAGTTGCAAAAGTGTGACTATACTGAGGTTAATTCCACAAGCTCTGAACAAAGGTCTCATTCTTTTATGATTTTTTTTTTTATAGGGCTGTGGGAACTACAATATTAGTTAAAAGCATTGCGGTCTGAATTGGGATGCTGGTTTTTGGAAGGCTGGTTGATAGAACGGAAAGAGCTCTGAACTGATTAGTAGGGGACTTTTCTCTCAGACTCAGGTGCACCACCCTAAAAGCTGTGTGACAAGAGGAGGTTTCCTAGTCTCTCTGGGTTTCCTTTGCTGGTAGGCGAATCAGAAAGCTGGATAGATGCTTCTGGTCTCCCTTTTTAAATTTCGTGCTTCTCAAATAATTGCTATGGTGGTGATGTTGGTGAGAATCTTTACCTGGATTTTTATGGAGTTACTCTAATTTCTGAGAGCCTTTGTTTTCTCCTACCCAAGAAATCCTCCTACTTTGTGTTTCTTTGAGTATTTTTTAAGAAAGGAAAAAGTGAGGAAAGTGATGAAAAGAGCCAGGGCAGTGCGCTAGAGAAGGAGAGCATGCAGGCGCCGGCAGGGTGCCAAGCTGGCGTCCACGCGGCCCGCGCTCGCTCTGTGCCGCCTGGCAGCCAGGCAGGAGCACCTCTCGAGAGGGGCGACTGCCCTGCGTCTCAGGCAGGGAACAGCCCAGGGTTATAGCTTCACTTTATTTGTTAAACAAAAGGAGATAATTAAAGGAGCTATAAAAAATTCCCTCCAGAGCCTGTACTTTCTCTGCACACTGGCTTGGTTTATTAATTGATACAGATTTCCGGTTCAGTTCACCCTGCGCCCGCGGTTGAGCAATGATCTGCGTGGTCAGAGTTTGTGACTGCGGTGGTCTCGGGGGCGCAGGGCTGTCCGCCATGTGAGGCATGGCTCTTCTTCCCAAGAAAGCCAGTCACGAATCCAGATATTCAGGGCACGCAGGACAGAGCAAGGGAGGAAGCCACTGTCGCCGATCTCGCCTAATGCTCCTCGCTTGCTCTCCTCCTTCTTCTTCTGGTTCCTGTTTTCCTGGTACATTTTATTCCCCTCTTTTCTTCTCCCCCATTCCCTTAAGTAGAGGTGACACAGATCAATACCTTTGATGGAAAGTAATAATCAGGCCTATTAAGTGACAAAGGTTTACTCTGTAACAGCTGTGCTGGCGGGAGAGGAGAGCTTGTCTGACTAATGAATCATGAAACAATCAGGCAGTAGCCATTTGTGTTTAGATCTGTAAATATGGTGTGGTTCAAGTGCCAGACCATTGCCGGCGCTCCAGCTGGGGGCACAGATGGTCCGCATTCAGAGCAGCACGAGTGTGAAGAAAGGGTTTTTTCCCTTTCTCTGTCCCACACCGCACCTCTCTGAGCCTACGCTCAGTTATCTGCAGCAGGAACTTCAGAGAAAGAAAGGAGACCCTTTCAGGGGAGGAAGCCCTTCCAATGTGAGTTTCAATGTAGGTCACCAAATACTCCAGGCTCCTCATTGCTCTACCTGGGAGGAAAAACATGATAATAGAAGATGTCACTGTTTTTTATTCCCATAAGAAGGTTTGATATGTATGTGACTCTGAATGTCTGTTTGACTTGGCACTGTCAACTATATTCCTTTATATTTTTCCTACACATTACTATACAAGACCCCCTGTTTTGTTCTTAGCTATAAATGGAACAAGTTGAGAGAAAAATATACATTCCAAGATGAGAAATTCACATTTATATACAAAGCTAAAAATGTTCTATATAAAATTATGCTAATAATGTCTGCTTGGATTCTGTTTCTCCTAGCTCTTGAAGTAAGGAACCTTGTCTTCAAGGGATGAGATTATCAAGAATTAGTTCTCCTAACCCACTATGAAACAGGGTTTTGTAGTTTTTTGTTGTTCACATTAGCCAAGAAAGTGTCACTCTTTACTAGAGCTGGATGCTGAGCTGACATTAAAAAAAAAAAAAAACAACATCTTGTCATTGATGTTGTTTGAATCATTTATGTATCTATTAATGTACCATAATTTCTTCTGGTGCTCTGATAGCTTTGTTTCTTAACAGTTGCTACTGGAGTCTTTATAGAGCTTGCATTGTGGCACCCTTTCAACCATGAGAAATACATTCTTCACCAATTTTTCTCTTTAAAAACATCTTTAAAACATGCAGTAAGAAACGGCTAGTAGGGGGAAAATTATAAATGTTTAGGAATATTTAGGAAAGACAGATATTTCAAAATATATTCTAGAATCTATTAATACGTTTTCCTTTTAAATTTGGCCTCTTTTATGGGAGGGCCCCACTTTCTCTTGCTTCTCTTGCTTGGATAAATTAAAGTTTATTAAATAAACAAAGAAGACATTTTTCAGGATGAGCTATTTATACAACGATGGAAATAAGTCCCATCAATGTTTCAACTAAAGTGCTAAATTGTAAGTTTGCTTTTGAAATTAAAGATATTTATGGGAGTACTGAGTTGTGATAAAACAGGCCCAAAGCAATCTCCACATAGCTCTGCAGAGCTTCCTGGGGCTGGCTGGCTTTTGGTTCCCTAAGGATTGCGTGATGTGAAGATGCTTTTGATTTGTTGGTCTAAGGTTGCTGGTAATTTCAGTTTATTATTGAACCAGAAAACAAGTAGTGAAAAGGGCACAATGAGATTAGAGTACAAGTATGTGAAAATGGCTCTCCTTTCCCCACCTTTTCCTCAGAGGTACACCCAAGGTTTGGTGGTCAGGGCAGCCCTTGTGGAGACAGGAACTCAGTTAGGCACGCTCACCACCATCTATAATGCTTAGAATCTCATTATGTGATCAATCTCATTGTCTTCAAAGGGAAATCTTGCTGTGCCATGGTGACATTTTTTCTTATACCAATTGCTTCTTTGCCTACCAGGTCTATAATAGATCTAGCCATGGCTTATCAGAAGTCTGTTTTGAAAAACACTGGTGATAGGACCATGACTTGCTCATTACAGATTCAGCTCAATACTCGGCCCCTCTGTTCTAGCTACCTTAAGTACAGCATCATTCCAATACTTGACAAACTTGGGACACTGCCTATACAGAGATAAAGCTTTTGATACTTTCAGTTGATCTGGCTCATAGTCAGCAGTATTTAAAAATTTGAGGTCACAAATCTCTGAACATCTGATGGGAGCCAGGGATCCTCTTCTCAGAAAAATACTTGCTCTCATACTTGCATACATAACATTTTATCACCTGGTTTTAAAGGTTTAGTAATCACCCAGTACCCACTCATGGTTCCCAGGTCAAGAACACTTGTTTCTGTTCTTCTATGCTTAGTTAGCAACCTAATTAGTCAAGCCCCATCTTGGCACCAGACCCTTCAGCTCCATCTAAAAATCTTAAGTCACCGTCTTGTTCTCTATACTTCCTGACTCCTAATTTTATTCCTATCCCCTTAATTTCTTCTAATCAACTCTTTACTTTCCAATTCATTTTTGCATGTTATCATTAATACCATTCTTATTTTTGCTAATCTTATAGTCTAATTGTTTCTCCATTTTCTTTTTTAAAAAACTTTTCTGTTGTTTTTCTATGGTTTCATTAATAAAATAGTTTTTGTTAAGTTTGGCACGTGCTAGGTACTTAAAATACTAATAGTACTTATATTGGTTAATAATTATTGAAAACCTCATGGGCATTGTGCTAGATGATTTATAACCCCCATTGCTAATCATCACAGCAGTCCTGAAAAGCAGGTTATATTCCATTGTACTCATTAGGATCCTGTAGATTAAGAAATTGGTATCCTTAATTTTTTTTCCTTTGACTGATTTTGTATTTTTTCTTAAATAAATGTTTAAAAATTTGAAACTCCATATCACTCATGGAAATACAAAGCAAAAACAACTTGCCAAAAGAGAAAACAACTGTAAAATTAAATACATAAATATTTTTAAGAATCTGTCTACTGCCAACAATCACCTACCCTATACTCTGTGACATAACTTCGCTCTTATGCCATTCTCTTGTCTTCAGTTTGTACTGTTTTTTTTCCCCATCTTTCACTTCTCCTCCCTGCTCTGCCTCTTTTCTTCTCTTAATTATCCCTATTCTCCTACTCCTACATCCCATCTGCTTGTCTCTCTGAGGCCTTCGAGTCTATCTTCCTCAAATGTAACATCTGATCACCCTCAGTCACTAGACTGTCTTCAGTCAAGAAACCCAAGCATGTATGCCCTATCTGTGAAGTCTCTTCAGTGCAGATATTAGCATTGAAAAAGCTTAATTCACATCATTCTTGCTCTACCTCTGGGCAGTTGGAAGAGGGTGGTTATGTCCAATTCCCACGTAATGTTCAGATCTAATAGAGACTCCTACTACTTGTTGTATTTGGCTCATTGGCCTGAGAGTTAGGGCATCAGACTAATTCCAATTGCCTTCTCTCCCATATCTTTAAACTTTGGCAACTTCTCTCCTCAGCCCTGCTTTCTACTAAATGTAGCCTTTTCCTTCAGGTCATCTCAGGCAGTGCCATGACTTTAAACAATTTTTAAGATGTACTGTTCTCAAACTTCTATTTCTGGCCTGGCCTCTCTCTCTCTCTCTCTTTCTCTCTCTCTCTCTCTCTCTCTATCTCTCTCTCTCTCTCTCCTTTTACACTATTTCTCTTATGCAGCAGAATGATTTTTCTAGAGTGGAAATAAGATCACATTACTTACTGCTTAAAGACATCCAATGACTTCTTTTGTTACCAGAAAGAAATTCAAGCTCATTAGTAAAAATCCAAGCTCATAGAGCTGTGGGTCTTATGTATTTTAGTCTTGCTTATCTCTCTGACATTATCTCCCTCAATGTCTGTCTTGTCCATGAAGCTGCAGCTATACTGACTTTCTTGCTGTAAATGGAACATGCACAATTCATCTCCCTTTTTGGAACTTTGCACTTGCTGCACCTTTTTCTTGGAAAGTTCTTTTTCCTGGTCTCCTTGTGTTTGGTTTCTTCCTGTCCCACTCATCTCAACACAAATGTCACTTCTTCGCTCTATAGAAGTTCACCCAATCCTCCTTATAACTATTTTGTCTTCATAGCATTTATCAATCTCAAAAGTTTTTCTTAATTAATGTAAGTACTTATTGTTGGCTTCTACTTAGAATGTAACCTCCTTGAGGACAGAGTCTGCTTGTCTTGCTCCCTGTAGTAGTCTGGAGCTTGGAACAGTACCTAGCAATAATAGGGCCTCAATACATTTTATTTGACAAGCTGATTCTTTCAAAAATTCTTTGTTTTTTTTGTCATAGAGACATGTGAAGTGTTTGATATAATATCTTATTTCAGGAATATACCAATGGCTTATAATTCCAAGATGATTTCAGTTGACAAGCTGGGAGAGAGGCACAGTGAGAAACAGCCTGTTCCACCCAGTAGGTAGCCAGACAGCTGAATAGGGAAAGCTGTCACAAAAGGATAAAAGGATGGGTGATAAGCTGGGTTGGGTGTTGGTGATAGAGAAAGGTGTTGGGTAAATTGAATTCTCTTTTTGCCCTGTCTATTTTTGCATCTATTGAATACTTTTTCTAAAGATTATTCTGGAGGCTAGAATCTATTTAGTTGATTTCTGTAGTATTTTTAAATTGCACTTTGTTTATATATTATCCTTGACTACCTGGTCCAGTTTTTAGCTTTTGTTTACTAAAATCTTTCAATTAGTGATATTCATCTCTTTTTTTGTCTTTCTTGTATATTCACTTTTATTTGCTAATTATTTGAAGCTTTCAGTGAAAAAACACACTTAGCATAGTAAAAAGAACCAATTTTGAAATTCCAGCCTTGAGGTTTACTGTTGTTTTTACTTCAGGTCAAACTGAGCCTCAGTTTCTCTGTGAAATTTGGAAACCTTGTGAGATTATTACTTCCACTATAGTTGAGTGGTACTGAGTGGCCATGGGATATTTGGATTATGGCTGAGGGAAGTTAAGTTGGAGACACATTTTGTTTGGGTTTAGTGGGACATAGATAGGTAGTTTGCAGTCACTTCTAGGGGTAGTTAAATTATTGTAGGATGTCTTGGTATGAAAACATCTTCTGATGCTGAGCTGATTTATCCCTCATTATGACACAAAAGAACAAGGCCAGAGGCTGTGTTCTATGAAGCCTGTCATTAGAATAAGTGGGTATGAAGGAAAAGCAGATTTAAAATGTATGGAGTCAGAAGCTAGACTGGATTATTCTAGATTCTGTGATATTTATGGTGTTTGTCAGCTTTTGAATTATATGATCTGCTTTTATTTTCTGATTTACATATTTATTCACTTTTATATCTAATTCTTGTTCATATATTAGTATTCCTTTTCTTCCCAAATTATATACGCTTTAGGCCCTATAAAAACCTCCATCAACTCCCATTTAATGGTAAACATTTTTAAGGCATCCAGGCTGTCTTTAGGTTTAAACTTGTTTTCATAAAACCCATTTCAGGTGTGGAAGAAATTGAATTTGAAGGAACCCCCAACATACTATAATTCCATGAATTTTGTGCTATTGGTAGAAGAGATTTTAGTTTTTCCCTAAAGTTCTATTATTTTGTAATTGACAAAAAGAAAGTGTTTTTGCAGCAGGCCATCTCTGTGTGGCTCCAGGGCAAGAGCAAGAGGTTGCAGGGGTTTCTGGTGTTGGAGTCCACTGAGCAACTTTTATATGCCTTTGTCATCTGTGTAACCCTAGTCTCTTACACCTGCTGGGGCTGAAGTAAAGCTTCAAGGCAGCATTCGAGATAAGGAGACAAGACCTGGAATTCACAGAGCTATTCATTGCAACCATCCTCACTACCTACTGAACTTCCAGTTGCCCTTTCCTACGTAATTGTTCTCTAATGCACTTATCACCATGCCTTGTTTTATTAAATGATTTAGTGTTTAGTGTCTATTTCCCTCAACTAAATGTAATTCAGTGATGACGATGACATTTTACCTGTTTTATTCACTGCTATTTCTCAGTTCCTAGAAAAATACCTGGCATATAGTAGATGTTTAAAAAAATTGTCGAATGAATGAATGCCAACATTAGTAGATGGCGTATCATGTGATGCCATTCCATATCTTTTCAAGATAACACCATTTATTTTCTCCACTTGCATAGGTTAAGTCAAGGTCCAGATTAAAAGGTACATACTCCTCATTTTTTTTTCTTTAAACCATCTTTGCAAAAATTTCCTCATTTTTCATGTTGAAGCAAGCTCTATAACATTTTTTATCTCCATCTCTTCACCTTATCACTTCAGCTATTCATTAATAAGGTGGGAGTGTATTTGGATTGGAACATTCAAGGTGAACATTAGTGTGCCTCTTCAGATCTTCCTTTTCTTTAAAGATTATTTTACTTTTTTTAATTATAAAAGAATATATTATCATAATTAAAAAGTCAAACACATCAGAATTCTATAATAGCTCCACTCCTCTGACTCTACTTCTGCAAAAATGACCACTGCTTGGAAATTGTTTTATAGCCTTCTTATATCTCTTTTTTTTCCTCTTTATAAACTGTCAACTATTTTGCTAAACATTCACATTGAACAGAGAGGCTTACTTTGAAGAAATGCAAAGAGTCAGTAAAACACATGGTTCCTTGACCTTGAGAAATTTAAAACTTCAATATGGAGATAAGAAAAATATATGAATAAGAAAATACTTTTGAAGAGGAATACAAGCAATTAGTAATTAATTCCATGAAAATGGGAAGCACAAGTGCTGGATGACAAAGAACAATTGAGCGAATGTGGCCAAATGATATGAATTGAGGAAGAGTACCTACTGGTATCACATTATAACAACATGGAAATAAGCAATCCTTTATCTTTCTATAATGCTTTTTTTTCCAAAAAGTTATTTCAAAAAGTTTAACTAAAGGATATTCTTTTTACATGTATAATGTAAAAAAACAGATTATTCCCCCTTAAAGCAATGACCGCCACTGCTTTAAACTGCATTTCGCATTTTGGTGATTCTGATGGCTATATTGATATGAGTCTGTGTGGAAAGGTAAACAAAAGTCTGTTCATATCAACGTAACCAAGAAAGGAAAAAAATATCCTTTTGGGTGGCAGGAATAAGGATTTACATGCATATAGATTATAATTTTAAATTGACTTCTGAATTTGTCAAGCCTTTTGACCTGTATTCAGAGCACTCTGAGAGGGCTCATGCCAGCAAGTCACAATACTGTATTTATCAGCAGCCACCTACAGAGCTTAAGTGTCCAGCTGCTACTTTTTTCTTCTTCTGATCCATTGGTACTTTTTGTCTAAAATGCCTGTAGACCAAACAGCATTGACTAAGAAAAGAGAGCAAAAGTGTTTTCCTGCAATCATTATTTTATTGGGACAAAAGAGCAAAGTTTTCTGAATCAACCTTAAGAAGTACAGATATTGAACATGTTAACAATACTAGTGTTTTTCCTAAAAATCACATTACACCTCACCTCACTGGCTCTATTGAATGGAATGTCATGTCAAATGAAAGGAAATAAAGAAGCTCGAACTGCTTATTCGAACAAGGTGCCATCAATAATGCCCACATGGGTGATTGTTCCCTGATTTAAGAGCTTGTCTACTTCATGCATCCACTTAAAGGCCTTTGGATAGAAGAAAACACACCCACCCAAACAGAATGTTAAATTAAGATTCATTCCCATTCTACTGCCCCATTCCTTATGCAGCCAATTTCCTTTGCCTATCTCTCTCTCATAGCATTCATTCTATTGACCATTTGTAGTATTGAATTAATGATGTGCAATTTGTGCTTCTAAACTTAGACCCTGTGCCTATGTATTTACATATAATAGGACCTTTGTTCTAATTTTGAAATAAAAATATTTGCTTTTGGAAGGCGTCTTAGGAAGATCAATCAGGGAAGAACACAGCTGGCTTTTGAAAGTTGAGTTTCTATTTAAAGTTTCCTGCTATTGCCTTGACAATTTTATTATTATCAAAGCATTTGAATATTAGATATGACGATGAACACTCACTGCAGGGAAGAGAGGAGCAGGAACGTAAGTGGGAGGGGGCCACTAACAATTGTGCCCCCCGTTGTAGCCATAATAATTTAATATTCTCATACTGGGAGGCTCCATTTTTCTTGCCCGATATGGAGCTACTCACTGGATGTGTTGTTTCCTTTTGGCCAAACTAGCAGGGTCTCCCTTGAACAGCCTGTAAAGACTTCAAATAAAGAATCATGCTGATAATTGCCTAAGGGCAGGATTTTTGTTTTGCCTAGGAGTCAGTAATTTAACTGTTACACTGAGGGAGGCTTCTGGGTTTTGAATAGAATTTCTTTCAAGATTGTATTAAAGTTGTTGGTAGATCAATAGTTTTTCATCTTGGTGACTATTTGTCTCCTCTCAAAAACTAGGGATTACACAGTCACTAAGTGATACAGACTCTAGATGTATTGGAGTTGCCACATGCCGATGGCCCTATTCTGTTTGTTCTGTACTTTGTGGCTCGATATATATATATATATATATATGTATAGTTTATGCAGTGGATTTAACTCTTTCATCTAGATTTTTGCTCAATATCGGATAGGATTTAAAGCTGTTATGTTAAACATGTTAAACAGAAGAGGCAGATTATTTTTTCATGTAATTCCTACTCTTGTATTTTTCCTGGTATCAATGTAGAGGATAACCTCCCTGAAGTCTTTAAGGCATTATCGTTTTAAAAAAGATTCACGAGCCCAGCTGACCTTGGCATAGTATGGTATAGAATATACTATAAATAGGATTTGTCTCAGTCTTTATCCCTGAGCACATGAACGATTTTGTTATATTTTTTACCATAACATTGTACTGCAACAAACATGGGGAAAATAGGTGTAACAATGAGCTCCAGGGTATTTCTGAGAGATAAAAGGAAAAATAAAGATTAATAGACTTTCTTCTTTGCAAAATTGTTTTAGACTGAGAAATGGGGATTTATCCAAGGTTATGAACGTTAGAGTGAAGTGTTAAATTAGGGGAACCTAATCACTATGTAGTTTTTGATTATCATTAGTTGTCTCCAAGACACACTTAAAAAAGAAATATTAGTAGAGCTATGAAGCATTTGGTTCTTTGTTTTTATTGATTTCAATCCAAACAGTGGGAAACTCTCAAAGAAAATGCCTAGCTTAAAATACCACATTGCCATGGGAAAGTGGATATTTCAGTTATTTATTTTTTTCAACTGCTGAATTTATTTTAAGATTTCAAAATCTTTACCTGTTGATAAAGAGATGTTTTTCTTTTGACCATAACTTAGAGTTTAAGCAATGTGAGCTCATTAAGAAATGCCAGGTTATGGTTAGAAATGTCTCTTTGAGATTCCCATGACCACATGGGTCTTGTCTCTTGTTTTGGAGCCCAGTGACCTCAGGCCTGAAGGTCAGAGGTCATCATGGTGTTCTGTGTACTTCCATTGTCTGCATCTTTACTCAGGATGGTGAAAAGAGTTATCATTGCTGGGGCCAGCCTTCATCTCCAAGGTAGGTTGATAGAACATCTGAACATGAATGATTATTATTGGTATATTTATGCTGAGTTCCCATGGAGAACAAAGTCTCTTTAAGAAATAGGCCTGACCATTAATATGACCATTATCATGATAACAAAGAGGATAGTTTAGGTTAAGGAGCAGACCATCAAGGTTAACACCCTTGTATGCATACGTGTGTGTATTAAGCGCTGGACAAAAAAACAACAAATGAAGGAGAGCATGAGAGCAATTATTTTTCAATAACAGCCATAAATGCTGAGGTGGACATTTGTCTAGATGTCTGCATTTCTTTATAAATACCCAAAGACATCTAATTACCAAATTTTAAAAATGAATATGAAATAGACACATAGACTCTTTCATGTGGTATTTGCATTTTTAACTTAACGGCACAATGTTCCAAACTTGGGACTAAGGCGAGCAAGAGAGAAGCAAAACAAAACATACAGAAGGACATTAATAATTGAATTAATTTGGGCTCAAGATGATTTAAAAGTTCTTGTATAGGATTTTATTAGGGAAAGTATAAGATAAAATTTTCATAAATTGCATTCGCTAAGTCCTTTGTGGTATTTTAAAATTCTGATTGAATGATTGGTGCCAAATATGTGTAGCAGGGCTACCGTTCTCTCCTGAGGAGCTCACACTTTCTTTAAGGTCTCACTTGGCAATTGTCGTCCTACTCTACAGTGCTAACTTGGCACAGATATTGCAGCTAAAGGAGGCAGAATGGCATAGTAGTCAGGACTGTGGACTCTGGAACTGATTGCCCTGGGCTCAATCCCAGCTCCATGACTTACTAATTGGATGAACAAGAATAAGTTATAGCTCCCTGTGCCTCAGTTTCCTTACTTGTAAAATAAGGCTGTTATGAAGATTAAATAAGTTAACATACATAGAGTGTTGCAGTCCTTGGAACACAGTAAGTTATTTTAGCTCTCTATATCTCAGTTTCTTTGCCTGTAAAATAGGGATAGTAATTGTATCTCCTGTATAGGATTATTGTTAGAATTTAATTAATTAATTTTATATTTGTAAAGTGCTTAGAACAGTGCTTGGCATTGTGTAAGTGTTAGCAATTATTATTCTACAGAATAAATATCAAATTTTTTGAACTTCAATTCTGTTTTTTTTTTTAGAAACATGCGTAGCTAACTTCATGAGGGTGGTTGTTTCCTTCACATACAATTCATTTACAAAATAATCAAATAAAATGTGTTAGTCAAAAATTCTGGCACATGTTTCCATTTATATCAAAAGATTTTCTAATCCCATGTTAGAAATCATCAGGGTAGAAGAAATAAACTTCCATCAAAACAACAGTGAACTTCTTTAGGGACTTACTCTCAACCTATTTTTTTAATTCAGAAAAAAAATTTGTATTCCAGAAGTTGTACATAGTTTTTTAAAAGTAAATTTTAAGTACTGTCCCCTTACCTTCAGTAAAGTCTTCCTGAGAACATTTTGTCCATTCTGACAAGTGACTAACACTGATATTCTGTTAAATTCTGAGTACATTCTGATGAACCTGGTGACAAACTGTAAATTGAAGATCATGAAGTTCTTAGAGTTTTGTTTTGGCATAGAAATGCACAACTTGAAGTCTTTATGCTTTGGGCATTTAATTATGTTCATTCATTTATTCAACAAATAATATTAGGATGCCTGTGTGCCTGGCATTGGGCAAGGTGTTGTGTACCTTAGAAAGAACATGTGTTTTTTTCAACTGGTCTCCATGGCCCTGCCTCAGTATTTTCTATACTGTGGATTGTGACCTATTAGTAGGTTGTAAAATAAAATTAATAGATTATGACCAGAATTTTCAAAAAGTAGAATTGAGAATAGCAGAGTACACTGGATATAGTATTGTTTTATGAAACTTTGAAATATCTCTATTTCAATATCTATCTCTAAGACACTCATATATAGCAATAAGGTATATTTGGATCATTATAAAAAAATTGAAAAAGCCTGTTCTCAGTATTAATCTGCATCTCTCTGCACTCTACTCTACCTGCCCTACCTTCTCTCTTGTTTACTCTGCTCCAAACCAGCCTCTTCGCTTTCCCTTCAACTTGCCAATCACATTTCCCTCTCAGGATCTTTGCACCTGTGATCAGGTCTGCTTTGAAAGCAATTCTTCTGTACCACATGGCTCTTGTCCTCTTTTTTTTTTTTTTTTTTGAGATAGAGTCTCGCTCTGTCGCCCAGGCTGGAGTGCAGTGGCGCGATCTCGGCTCACTGCAAGCTTCACCTCCCGGGTTCATACCATTCTCCTGCCTCAGCCTCCCCAGTAGCTGGCACTACAGATGCCCACCACCACACCTGGCTAATTATTTTTTTTTTATATTTTTAGTAGAGACGAGGTTTCACTGTGTTAGCCAGGATGGTCTCAATATCCTGACCTGGTGATCCGCCCACCTCGGCCTCCCAAAGTGCTGGGATTACAGGCGTGAGCCACTATGCCCGGCCCTCATTTTTTTTTTTATTTAAATTTTTGGTCTGTGCTCAAATACCACTTTCTCAGAGATTCCTTGTCTTCACCACTCTATAAAATAGTACACCATGCTCCCCATTCCCACACCTCACATTGCTCTCCCATTTATTCAGCCTTAATTTATTTCTACAGAGTACAGCTTATCACCACCTGACATACATTGTCATTGCTGTTAGTTTCTTGTCGTTCTCATGCCATCCGAATGAACAAGCCATGAGTCCAGGGACTTCATTATTATGTTCACTGGCATACCACTGGCAACTAGAACAGTGCCTGGCATGTAGTAGATGCAAAACATGTATTTTTAAAATAAATCAAAAAAATAATGGATAATGGCATTAAAGTGCCATATTGTTTCTTGCTTTATTGCATATTAATTATGTTGGAAAGACTACTAATTTAAGCTCCTTACACAGCCCCCAAAGTTTGTATTGTCCCTAGCTTTCCAGTTTAATAAGTTGTCTTTTTATTTCCTTTCTTGTCTCCCATGCTTATGATTGCTAGGCTTGGGCAACTTAGAGATTCCAGTGGTTCTCTGCATACATATAACTGTCATGCGTCTGTGCCTTAGCTCATACCATTCCCTCTGCCTGAGATACCCTTTCCTCTGCTTTTGCTTCTTTACCCGGATAACTGTGCCAGCTCTTCAAGATTTAGTTTGTACCTCATGTTTCCCTCAAAGTCTCCATGACCTTCCTGGCTGGGGAAGGTGATTCTTCTCTGTGCTTTAATTTTACCCCATGAATTTTCAGTATCTGTTTTTTGCCTCCTTGCTTTTAAGCTACTTGAGAGAAGAAATGAGTTCTTCATCTCTATATTTCTGGAATCTCCCACAGTACCTGGAATGCAATAGGAACTCAGTAAATGTTTGTTGAACTGAAAGAAAACATGTTTGAAATTTCAGATGGTTTATTTCTTAACTGATCTGAACTGTTTCCTTGAAATTGACAACTAACTTTTTGGCAAGTTTTATAAGATCTTCAATCCATTAACAAAGGCAGACATTTTCATGGCTGTTTTGTTTTTCATTTCTCAAAGGAAACCATTCTTAAAAATTGATTTGAGCAAGAGGAGAGGTTAAGTGGTCTGGATGAGGGAAAGATGGAAAGGAATGCAGATGCAAACGACCCCTCCCCTAATCATGTTTTCCCATTGCACATCTCAATTTTCTGGGGATCTGTATTCAATGAGTGAGTTTTTGCTTTTGCTTTTTCTTCTTCTGCCTGCATCCTGAAAACTGATCCCTGGAGATGAGAAAGGAATTTGAGTAAAATGTGAAGTTGTCTTTTAGATCTTGAGAATACTCTGGTAAAAGATTCAACCAAAATGAAGATTTTGGATTATGTGTCGTTTTCATTTATATTTGATGCTTTAGGTAGTTTTTACTAGGGATAATTCAGAGTTGGCTGAACACATCAACTATCCAACTAAATATACCCTCTGAGGAAAATTTATTCTTTGCACTCCTTTGCCTTTTTATTGTGGTGAAAAGAAAAAAAAAACAACCAGAGATTCAACGGGCTGTAACTTTAATAGGTCATTCTAGCCAGTGCTTACCTTCACAAAATTCTGATAATACACGGAAGACAATACAGTGATCAAAAGCAGTGATGAGATTTTTTAGCAGCATTAACCGTCATGACCTAGCAAAATGAAAGAAAATGGTTTAACAGAACTGTCAGCTTCAATATAGCTAATAAAGGCATGGATAAATGTTTATTACATACCGAAGACAGATCATTTCTGTACAGAAATTGAGGATGACCTTTACTGATAACTCTTATCTGCCTGATATCCTGAGACAGAGGAAAAGAGAGGGGTAAGAGAGAAGCATATTTACTGATATTTATGAAAGGAGAAATTATCATTTGCAAATAAAACATTTTAACAGTGATTATCTCAAGTCACCCTCTTGCCCTCACTTCCACCCCCACAGACATACCTCATGAAGGTATAGTAGAGATTCCTCTCTAGGGGACCAAATGTGCCTGAAAGTGGTTTTGGTAAATTCAGGGAAATTGTAACTAAACTCACTGTCTTAAGAAGTAAAGAATAGGAGCACATAGATATGAATAATTGTATTGTTAACTTTGACTTTTATTCTATGATATTACAAAGATATTGCAATTATATAACACTCTTTCAATAAAATGGTCTCAATTATAACTATGGGTTTCAAAGGAATTAATAATAATAAACTCATGTCCCTTCTGCCATGATAGACAAATTAGCTGATATCCATAACATGTTTAGAACTTTCAAAATATGTTGTTATTTAAATACCACTAATTTTTGGTAGGATTAGTTTTGTTCTTGCTGTGAAATTGTTAGTGGTTGTGATGGCAGAAGGGTTTTATTTTGCTTTATATTTTTTCTTTTTCATTCAAAGAGGAGATTTTTTGATAACTTAGTTCAAACTGTTTATAATTTAAGTTGAATTGTTATCAAAACTGTAAGTGAACATTTGATGCAATAATTTGGGTAATTTAGGGAAGAAAAAGTAAAAGATTTGCCTGAAATATTTAAACCCTAAGCTTGTTTTTTGTTTAGAGACACATGTCAAATCTTATTATATTGTTCCTGGAATAGTTCTATGCATCTGGTGGCTGCCCAGTACATTTTAATTAATGACAGTATTTATGACAGAAACGGAAATCTTAGACATTTGGGGATTTTCCTACATATTCTCATTTTCGGATATGTTTATATATAGGACTAGTTTCACTCTAAACTTAAATTTTTCTCCAGAAGGCATAAAACCTAACATGCAGAGTAAAGAACAGACATGTGCTGAATGAAACTCATTTGACATTGAAATGGACCATTCTTGTTTTTAAATTATATTTGATTTAATAATAGAGGTGGCACTAAATAACCCCATATCATCTTAGCTCTATGGCTAAAGAAAATGTATTTTCTTTTTACTTTTTCTTTGTATGTTTTAAACAAGCTGCCAACAACTATTTTATACACCTAGTATATAGAGGCTCTGCTAAAGGGTTAGTTGAATTGAGGAGCCATCATAGGCATTTTATGCTTAGAAAAAGAAAGAGTCTCTTCTCTCACTCTTTCAGCTGCAGCTGTCATGAGTTCCCTTGGCCCATGTGGGCTGCTCTGAGTCACTGACTCTGCCACTATTAAGATAAGATGAGTTTTCCAGAATGTCGAGGGGGCTTGTTTGGCATTTAATATTGAATATAGATTCCATTGAGGCTGAAAAAGAAAAAAATAAACAAAATCTTGCAGATGAGGGAAAACAACAGTTTGTGCCTTGTCATAACCATGTAATTTTATGCCTCTGACCCAGTTTCCACACCAACTTTTCCTCTAAGTACTATTTTTCTCTTGACATACAGGAATTGTTGGGGACACACACATACACACACACACACACACACAGAGAAAGAGGGAGAGCAAGTACAAGCATCAAACACTAAAATCTATCTATAGCCTCTCTTTGATCCTGATAGTTGAGTTAGTGTAGAAATTATAAGTTTGCAAATACCTGGTAGAAGAACGGAACTAGAAAGAAGTCTTTTAACTATTTTCGTCTATAACCTTAAACTATCATTTGTTAGCTCTATAAAGAACAATAAAGATAAAGCTGTAATTTGATGAAGTATTTTGATGAATAATAATTAAATATTTACTGTGAAAGTTTCTCAATAGAATACCCTGTTTTTTAGATTCATAATTTTCTGTGTTATTCCAATTTGGTGTCCAAATCATGTGATAAAAATTAGGTTGACTGCTTTTTGTGCTTATGTAAAATTAAAAGCCTTGAAAATCTACTTAGATTTTATTTAATTTGTAAAAGATTTTTTCCAGTGCATGTTTATGAATGCTTTGTCAGGATGGATTAGTTAACCAAACCAGTATATATGCCTGACAAAGGATCACAGATTATGGGGCCATGTTTGTGATAAATGTTAATCAAAAACTGTATTTGCTGTATGTCCTGGATATACTTTTTTTCCTTTACCAGCACCTTATATAGCCCTTATTATAGGCTGTTTTAAGCACATCCTGCCTGTACTAACTCATTTAATCCTAACTACATGCTTATTTTATCCATGAGAAAACAGGCACAGAGGACTTATGTAACTTGTTGAAGTTTGTATAGCTAGTAGAGGTGGAGCCAGAGCTTTACCCAGGGGGTCTGAGAAGCTTGTTCTTCATCACTGTGCATCACTGCCTCTCAAGTACCAAGGGATTAGAATTGGGGTAATTATATGGTACAGTCCATGTGGCTTTCAGAGGTGTGATCTGAGTACCAACTTTGTAAATAGAATTAAGTGATAGAAAAATATTAATAGCTCTTATTCTTTTAATGCTTGAAGGAGAAAAGGAAGGTAAGCATAAATAATACATATTTACACTTATCTGTGCTTCTAGGGTAGGAGTGTAGGTAAAAAAAAAAGTCCCTTTGCCACCTACTTTTCTTCTAGTGTTTCTTGTATGGAAATACTTCACGTTTCCTCTCCACATTTCCTGTATGGTTCCAGGAACCCCATGGATACCAAGTTCAAGGATGCTCTAGTCCCTTATATAAAATGGCATAGTATTTGCATATAACCTACACACGTTCTCTCACATGTTTTAAACCATCTCTAGATTACTTATAATACCTAATACCATGTGAATTCTATGTAAATAGTTGTTATACTATGTTTCAAAATTTATATTTTTTATTGTTATATTGTTACTTTTAATTGTTTTCCCCCGATTATTTTTGATCTGTGGTTGGTTGAATCTGTGGATGCGAAACTCATGGGTACAAAGGTCTGGCTGTACTTGCCTTTCTGCCAGTCTATTTCTTCTACTCAAGGAACTAGGAAAGCAAGAACAAACCAAATCCAAGATTAGTTGAGGAAAGAAATAATAAATATCAGAGCAGAAATAAATGAAATGGAGACTGAAAAAATACAGAAGATCAACGAAATGAAAAGTTGGCTTTTTGAAAAGATAAAATCATCAACAAACTTTCAGCTAGACTAAGAAAAAAGGGGAGAAGACCCAAATAAATAAAATCAGAAACGAAAAAGGAGATATAAGAACTGAGACCACAGAAATACAAAGAATCATTAGAGATTATTATGATCAATTTGTACACCAACAAGCTGGGAAACTCAGAAGAAATGGATAGATTCCTGGATGCACACAACCTACCAGATTGAACCATGAAGAAATACAAAACCTCAACAAAAAAATGAGAAATGATATTAAAGCCATAATAAAAAGTGTCCTATCAAAGAAGTCTAGGACCTGATGACTTCACTGCTGAATTCTACTAAACATTTAAAGAAGAACTAATATTAACTACACTAAAACTCTTCAACAAAAATTGAAGAGGAGGGGATACTTCCAAACTCATTGGACAAGGCCAGCATTATCCTGAAACTAAACCAGACAAGGACACGACAAAAAAGAAAATTACAGGTCAAAGTCGCTGATGAACATAGATGCAAAAATCCTCAATAAGAAACCAGCCAACTGAATCCAACAACATGTAAAAGAGATCATTCACCATGATCAAATAAGATTCATCCCAGAGATGCAAGGCTGGTTTAACATACATAAATCAATAACATGATACATCACACTCAGAGAACCAAAAAGAAAAACCATATGATCATTTCAATAGATACTGAAAAAAGCATTCAATAAAGTTCAACATTCTTTTATAATAAAAACACTCAAAACACTGCGTATAGAAAGAACATACCTCAAAATAATAAAAACTACATATGACAAACTCACAGCAAACATTGTACTGATTGGGGAAAAATTGAAATCCTTTCCTCTAATATCTGGGACAAGACAATGATGCCCATTTTTACCACTTGTATTCAATATAATAATGGAAGTCTTGGCCAGAATGATTTGGCAAAAGAAAGAAAGAAATGGCATCCAAATTGGAAATGCAGAAGTCAAATCAGTTTTGTTCACAGATGACATGGTCTTGTACTTAGAAAAACCGAAAGACTCTACCAAAAACTATTAGGACTGATAAATTCAGTAAAGCTGCAGGATGCAAAGCCAATGTGGAAAAATAAGTAGCATTTATATATGCCAACAGTGAAATGAAAAAAAGAAATCAAGAAAGCAATCCCATTTACAATAGCTACAAAGAATATAAAATATCTAAGAATTAATTTAATCAAACTAAATGAAAGATCTATACAAGTAAATCTATATAAAACACTGATGAAAGAAATTGAAGGGGACACACAAGAAAGAAGAAAGCTATTCCATGTTCATGGATTAGAAAAATTAATATTCTTAAAATAGCAACTCTACACAAGGAAATTTATAGATTCAATGCAATTCCTATCAAAATACCAATGACATTCTTCACAGAAATAGAAAAAAATGTCCTAAAATTCTTATGAAACCGCAAAATGACCCAGAATAGTCAAAACATCCTGCACATAAAGCTCAAAAGTGGAGGAATCACATTATCTGACTTCAAATTATACTACAGAACCAGCATGGCACTGGTATAAAAACAGACTCATAGACCAATGGAACAGAATAGAGAACATAGATTTGAATCCATGCATTTACAGCCAACTCTTTTGATTAAAACACTAAGAGCAATACAATGGAGAAAGATCAATCTCTTTAATAATGGTGCTGGGAAAACTGGATGACCATATGCAGAATGAAACTAGACCCCTGTGTCTCACCATATACAAAAATCAAATTAAAATGTTGATTAAAGACTTAAAACTATGAAACTACTGGAAGAAGACATTGGAGAAGCACTCCATGACACTGGACTGGGTAAAAGTTTTTTGTTATAAAATCTCAAAAGCACTGACAACCAAAGTAAAAATAGACTAATGAAATTACATCAAGCAAAAAGCTTCTTTACAGCAAAGGGAACAATCAACAAAGTTAAGAGACAAGCTACAGAATGGGGGACAATATTTGTAAACTATCCATCTGACAAGGGATTAATAACCAGAATATATATGGAGCTCAAACAACTCAATAGCTAAAAACCCAAAAATTCAATTAAAAATGGGCAAAAGATCTAAATAAAGCATTTCTCAAAATGAGACATACAAATGTCCAATAAATAAATGAAAAATGCTCAACATCACTAAACATCACAGAAATGCACATAAGGACTACAATTAAATATTATCTCCTCCTAGTTAAAATGGTTTTTATAAAAAAGACAGGCAATCATGGGTGCTGGTGAAGATGTGGAGAAAAGGGAACTCTTGTACACGGTTGGTGAAAATGTAAATGGTAAAGCCACTGTGGAATACAATATGGAGGTTCCTCAAAAAACTAAAAATATAACCACCATATGATCCAACAATTCCACTTCTGGGTATATATTCCAACATAATATCAAAGAGATATCTACACTCTCATGTTTACTTCAGCATTATTCATAATAGACAAAATATGGAATCAACCTAAGTTCCCATCAGTGTCCCTAATGGGAAATAATATGTAGTACATATACACAATAGAATATTATTCAGCCATAAAAACTAATGAAACGCTGTCAGTTACAGCAATGCTGAAGGTCATTATATTAAGTGAAAAAAGCAAAGCTCAGAAAGACAAATATTACATCTTCTCACTCATATGTGGGAGCTAAAAAAGTAGATCTCAGGAAGATAGAGTATATTGGTGGTTACTAGAGGCCAGGAAGGGTAGAGGAGGTGGTGAAAAGGGGTTATTTAATGGGTACAAATATACAGTTTTTATAGAAGAAATAGGACCCAGTGTTTCATAGATCAGTAGTATGACTATAGTTTAATATAATCTACTGTATATTTAAAAATACCTAGAAGAGAATTCAAATGTTTCTAGCATAAAGAAAAGACAAATATTTTAAGGTGATGCATATCCCAATTATACTAATTTGATCTTTAAAAATTACAGGAGTGCATTAAATTATTACTTGTACCCCCCAAAAGTATTTCAGCTATTTTTAAAAGTTTATTGCTACTTATAATGTTTAGAAAAATGTTTTTAAGTTCCAAAAACCAAACTAAACCAAACCAAAACTCAATGTGGAAAATAAAAACAAGATACCATTTGGAGAGTATCTTTAACCTAGATTATATTTATAATTTAATATGAAAAAAATTAAACATTGTAAAAATTCAGTCTTGCTATTATATATAACAAATTATTTTTATCTTTTCCTCAGTAAAATTTAAAACTTTTATGGGTAGGAATTTCTCACATATCATGTTAGGGTTATTTATAGGTATTTAATATTTTCGGTTTGTTGAGTGTTGAATTTTTTTAGTTTTACAAATAAAAATTATATATATTTATCAAGTACAACAAGATGTTTTGAAATATGTATATATCAGCAATGGCTAAATTGAGCTAGGTAACATATGCATTAGTTCACATATTTATGATTTTTCTGTGGTGAGAACACTTGAAATCTATTCTCCTAACAATTTCCAGAATACAAGATGAAAATTGAATATTTTTCGGTGGTTAGTGTTGGTATGTTGGAACGTCCTTGAATGTATGTATACTTTATAAGTGGCCATCGTATTGAATTCTTGTATTACTTTTATACATTTTTTCGGTGAATCTCTTGGTATTTTCTTAAAACGCATCTTCCAAAAAAGATCTTTTTTGCCTTTCCAGCAGTCATACCTCTTATTTGTTTATTTCTGTTTCATTGTATTGATTCAAATTTGCATGACAGTGTTCATAACAGTTCTGATATACTTATTCAACTTGAGTGGAAATCTTTCTATTGTTTTGCCATTATGTGAAGTGTCATCTTTAATTTGAGATTTACTTCTTCAACATATTAAGAAATAAGTTGTTTATTCATAGTTTCAAATGTGTAAGTCAGAACTGTATCTCTTTATCTAATGCCTTTCTGGCCATTGATTAAAATGTATATATAGTTTTCCTGTTTTTGCTTATTTCTGTGATAAAACAATGTTAGGATACTGAATAATAATTGAATTCTTTTAAGACATCTTGCTTGGTCAGAGTAGGATTTTGTTTTGTAGTTTTATGTGGATTTAATATTGTTACCAAATTTTAACTTTATTTTTTTACTAACTTGACTAAATAAATTATGTTTTTCTGTGCTATGGAACAGACACGATCAGTTCCTGAACAGATTGGAAGGAACTTCCCCATAAAACTGTCTTTGGGAATTAAATCTTTGGAAATCTAAAAATGTACCTTTTTCTTATTTTCTAGAACTTTGTGTCCTCGATTTTGATCATTTACATATTTTCTTGTAAAGTGTTCAATATCCTAAAGGTTTTAAAATTAATTTTCATAAAATTATTGATACATTTTTTCTATAGAAATTATTTCAAGTTTTCTATTTTTTAAATTAATTTTGGTAGTGATTTTTTTTAGAAAACTGGTGATTTGTGAAGATTATTTTAAAATTAGCTTTATTGACATATAACTTAGGTACAATAAATTCATTCTTTAAAGTTTGATGCGTTTTGGCAAACATATACATGATCATATCCATAGTTAAGATATTGAACAGTTCCATCATGCCAGTAAGTTTCTTGTTACCCCCTTTTAACCAATACCCACATCCCTCACCCCATCAGTGTTTGTTCTACTTTTATAACTATAAACTAGTTTTGCCTATTCTAGAATTTCATAGAAATGAAATCATTCAGTATGTAGTCTTTTTAGTCTGGTTTCCTTCATGTAGCATAATGCTTTTTAAGTCTTCCACATTATTCTGTGTATTAGAAGCTAGTTCCATTTTATTGCTGAGTAGCATTACATTATATGATATACCACAATTTCCTTGGCCATATCCCTGTTTATGGGCATTTGAAATGTTTCCAGTTTTCAGTTATTATAAAATTGCTTAAAATATTTGAGCACAAATCTTTGTGTAAACATCTCTTCACATACCAAGTGGAATTCCTAGTCCATATGGTAAGTGTATGTTTACCTTTTTAAAAAAATTATCAAACTGGTTTCTAAAGTGATTTTTAACATTCAGATTTCTACGGCAATATACATGCGAATTCCAGTGGTTACATATCACCACTAACACTTGGTATTGTCATATGTATTTAGCTATTCTAGTGATTGTATAGTGGTATTTCATTCTGGTTCTAATTTGTATTTCTCTGATGATTAAAGATGCTAAGCATCTACTTTAAAATCAGCTTTATTAAGGCATAATTTGTATAACAAGTTATACATATTGCAAGCATACAATTTGATAAGTTTTAACGTATGTATACATTCATTAAACCATCACATAATCAAGATAATGAACATGTCTGTACCCTAAAAGTTGCCTTGTGCAACTTCGAAATAATTTTTCCCTCCTGACATCTATCCCCAGGCAACCACTAATCTTTCTTCTACTATAAACAGTTTGAATGTTCTAGAATTATATATAAGTTGAGTCAAATATTATGTACTTTTGTTTTTCACTCAGCATAATTATTTTAATTTTTATCCACATTGTGTGTATAATAGTTCATATCTTTTTATTTTGGGGTAGTTGTACACTGTATGTCCATACCGCAATTTATTTCTCCATTCACCTGATGATTGGCATTTGGATTGTTTCCACTTTTTAGCTACTGCAAATAAATTGCTACAAACATTTGTTTTCAAGTCTTTATATAGACACATGCTTTCATTTCTCTTTCATAAATACATAGGAGCAAAATGACTAGGTCATGTGCTAGGAGTATGTTTAGCTTTTTAAGAAACTGCCAAAACAGTTTTTCAGGGTGGCTGCTAGATGACATGATCTTATATGTAGAAAATCCCATAGTCTCATCCCAAAAGCTTCCTAAGCTGATAAACAATTTCAGCAAAGTCTCAGAATACAAAAAAGCAATATGCAAAAATCACTAGCATTCCTATACATCAACAACAGTCAAGCTGAGAGCCAAATTAGGAACAAACTCCCATTCACAATCGCCACCAAAAGAATAAAATACTCAGGAATACAGCTAACTAGGAAGGTGAAAGATCTCTACAAGGAAAATTACAAACCACTGCTCAGAGAAATCAGACATAACAAAAACAAATTGGAAAACATTCCATGATCATGGATACGAAGAATCAATATCGTTAAAATGATCATACCACCCAAAGCAATTTATAGATTCAATGCTATTCCTATTTAAGTACCATACATTTTTCACAGAACTAGAGAAGACTATTTTAAACTTCATATAGAACCAAAAAAGAGCTTGAATAGCCAAGGCAATCCTAAACAAAAAGAGCAAAAGCTGGAGGCATCATGCTACCCAACTTCAAACTATACTTCAGAACTATGGTAACCAAAACAGCATGGCACTGGTACAAGAACAAACACATAGACCAATGAAACAGAATAGAGAACCCAGAAATAGGACTTCAAACCTACAACAACCTGGTCTTTGACAAAACCTGACAAAAACAAGCAATGGAGAAAGGATTTCCTATTTAATAAATAGTGCTGGGAGAACTGGCTAGCAATATGCAGAGAATTGAAGCTGCACCCCTTCCTTACACCACATAGAAAAATCAACTCAAGACTATTTAAGGGCTAAAATGTAAAACCCAAAACTACAAAAACCCTAGAAGAAACTCTAGGTAATACCATTCAGGACACAGACATGGGCAAAGATTTCATAACGATAATGCCAAAAGGAATTGCAACAAAAGCAAAAATTTACAAATGGGATCTAATTAAACTAAGGAACTTCTGCAAGGCAAAAGAAACTGTCAACAGAATAAACAGCCTACAGAATGGGAGAAAATTTTTGCAATCTATGCATCTGATAAAAGTCTAATATCCAGCATCTATAGGGAACTTAAATAAATTTACAGGGAAAAAAAAACAACCCCATTAAAGAGTGGGCAAAGGACATGAACAGACACTTCTCCAAAGACGACATACATATGGCCAACAAACATATAAAAGGAAGCTCAACATCACTAATCATAGAAAAAGGCAAGTAAAAACCACAGTGAGATACCATCTCATACCAGTCAGAATGGCAATTACTAAAAAGTCAAAAAACAATAGATGCTGGTGAGGTTGTGCAGAAAAAGGAATGCATTTACACTGTTGGTGACACATTCATGTGTATGTTCATTGGACCGCTTTTCACAGTAGCAAAGACATGGATTCAACCTAAATGCCCAGCAATGATAGACTGGATAAAGCAAATGTGGTACATATACACCATGGAATACTATGCAGCCATAAAAAATGAGATCATGTTCTTGCGGGAACATGGATGGAGCTGGAGGCTATTATCCTTGGCAAACTAATGCAGGAACAGAAAACCAAATACCGCCTGTTCTCATTTATAAGTGGGAGCTAAATGATGAGAACAGTTGGACACATAGAAGGGAACAACACACATTGGGGCCTTTTGGATGGTGGAGGTTGGAAGGAGGGAGAGCATCAGGAAAAATAAGTAATGGGTACTAGGCTCAATAAGTGGGTGATGAGATAGTCTATACAACAAACTTCCTTGACACAAGTTTACCTATGTAATAAATTTGTGCATGTCCCCAAAAGTTAAAAATAGATAAATATAAATAAAAAATGAAAAACAACAACAAAGTGCTGCAGAATATGAGATTTCCCCATCAACACCAGCAGAATATGAGAATTCCTGTTGCTCTGCATCTTCAACAACACTTGGAAAGGTCAAGCTCTTTAATTTTAGTATTCTAATAGTATAGAGGAGTGTCACATTGTAGTTTTCCTTTGTTTGTCTGTAACTTAACAATTAATAATGTTGAGCATCTTTTCAAGTGTTTATTTGCAATTTGTATTTTCTTAGGTGAACTGTTTTTCAAATATTTTGCCCATTAAATAATTGGATTGTTTGTTAGCTTATTATTGACTTTTGTGAGTTCTCTACATATTTGGGAAATAATTAGGTGACTTGCAAATACGTTCTTCTAGTTTGTGGCCTTTTATTGTCTTAATAATGTCATAGCCACAGAAAAAACTTTTAGTTTTTATACAATCTGTTATATCAATTGTTGTTTATGCATTGTGCCTTTGGTGTCATAGCTAAGAAATCTTTGGGTAACCCGAGCATACAAATATTTTCTCTTACTTTCATCTAGAAGGTCTGCAGTTTCAGTTTTTTTTTTTTTTTTGCAACTTTATTTTAGGTTCAGGGGCAACTGTGCAGCTTTGTTACATGGGTAAATTATGTATCACAGGGTTTGGTGTACAGATAATTTTGTCACCCAGGTAATATGCATAGTACCTGGTAAGTAAGTTTTTGATTCTCACCCCACTTTCACCCTTCATCCTCAAGTAGGCCCCAGTGTCTTTTCTCTTCTTTGTGCCCTCGTGTACTCAATGTTTAGCATCCACTTATAAGTGATAATATGAGATATTTGGTTTTCTGTTCCTGCATTAATTCACTTAGGATATTGGCCTCTAGTTCCATCCATGTTGCTGCAAAGGACATGATCTTGTTCATTTTTATGGCTGCATAGTATTCCATGGTGTATATGTATCCCATTTTCTTTATCCAGTCCCCTGTTGATGGGCATTTAGGTTGATTCTTGTCTTTGCTCTTGTGAATAGTGCTGCAGTGAAAATATTATGTGTGTGTCTTTATGGTAGAACAATTTATATTCCTTTGGGTATATATCCAGTACTGGGATTGCTAGGTGGAGTGGTAATTCTGTTTTAAGTTCTTTGAGATATCTCCAAATTGCTTTCCACAGTGACTGAACTAGTTTACATTTCCAACAGCAGTATATGAATTTTTTTTTTCTCTGCATCCTCTCTAGCATGTAATTTTTTGACTTTTTAGTAACAGCCATCCTGACTAGTGTGAGAGGACATCTCATTGTGATTTTGATTTGCATTTCTCTAATAATCAGTGCTGTTGAGATTTTTTGTCATATGATTGTTGGCCGCATGTAGGTCTTCTTTTGAAAAGTGTCCGTTCATGTCCTTTGCCCACTTTTTTATGGGGTTGTGTGTTTTTTTCTTGTAAGTTTGTTTAAGTTCCTTATAGATGCCAGATATTAGACCTTTGGTGGTTGTTTGTTTACCTGTTGATAGTTTCTTTTGCTGTGCAGAAGCCCTTTAGTTTAATTAGATCCAATTTGTCAATTTTTGCTTTTGTTGCAATTGCTTTTGGTAACTTTGTCATGAAATCTTTGCAGTTCCTATATCCAGAATGGTATTGCCTAGGTTTTCTTCCAGGGTTTTTATAGTTTCGGTTTTTACGGTTAAGTAAAATCCATCTTGAGTTGATTTTTGTATGTGGTGTAAGGAAAGGGTTCAATTTCAGTCTTCTGCATGTGGCTAGCCAGTTATCTCAGCACCATTTATTGAAGAGAGAGTCTTTTCCCAATCAATTATTTCCATCAACCTTACCAAAGATCAGATGGTTGTAGGTATTTGGCTTTATGGGTTTGTAAACCCATTCCATTGGTCTACATGTCTATTTTTGTAGCAGTGTCATGTTGTTTTGGTTACTATAGCACTCTAGTATAGTTCAGAGTCAGGCAGTATAATGCCCTTGGCTTTGTTCTCTTTGTTGAGTATTGCTTAGGCTATTTGGGCTCTTTATTTTTTGTTTCCATGTGTATTTTAGAATAGTTTTTTTTAAGAATAATTCTGTTAAAAATGTCATTGGTAATTTGATAGGAATAGCATTGAATCTGTCAATTGCTTGGGGCAGTATGCCCATTTTAATGATGCTGATCCTTTCTATCCATGAATATGGAATGTTTTTCCATTTGTTTGTGTCATCTCTGATTTCTTTCAGCTGTGTTTTGTAATTCTCTTTGTAGACATCTTTCACCCCCCTGGTTAGCTATGTTCCTAGATATTTTATTTTTTTGTGGCTTTTGTGAATGGGATTGCATTCTTGATTTGGCTGTCAGCTTGGACATTGTTGGTGTATAGAAATGCCACTGATTTTTGTATCCTGAAACTTTGCTGAAGGTGTTTATCTGATCCAGCAGCTTTTGGGCAGAGATTATGGGGTTTTCTAGATATAAAATCCTATAGTCTGTGAAAAGAGATAGTTTAACTTCCTTTCTTCTTATTTTAATGGTTTTAATTTTTTTTCCTTGCCTGATTGCTGTAACTAGGGCACTATGTGGAATAGGAATGGTAAGAATAGGTATTCTTGTCTTGTTACAGTTCACAAGGGGAATGCTTGTGAACAGTTTTTGCCTGTTCAGTATGATGTTAGCTAGTGGTTTGTCATAGATGGCTCTTATTATTTTAAGGTACGTTCTTTCAATGCCATTTTCTTGATGGTTATTATGTTTAGAGATGTTGAATTTCATCAAAAGCTTCTTCTGCATTGAGATAATCATGTAGCTTTTGTTTTTAGTACTGTTTAAGTGATGAATGACATTTCTTGATTTGTATATGTTGAACCAACCTTGCATCCCAGGAATAAAGCCTACTTAATCATAGTAGATTAGCTTTTTGTTGTGCTGCTGGATTTTGTTTGCTAGTATTTTGTTGGGGATTTTTGTGTCTATGTTCATCAGTGATATTGGCTGAAGTTTTCTTTTTTGGTTTTATCTCTGCCAGATTTTGGTATCAGAATGTTTCTGGCCTCAAAGAATGAGTCAGGAAGTCTTCCTCCATTTTTTTTTTTTTGGAATTATTACAATAGGAGTGGTTTCCAGCTCATCTTTATATGTCTGGTAGTCTTTGGGTGTGAATCTGTCTGGTCAAGGGGTTTTTCTGGCTGGTAGGCTTTTTATTACTCTTCATTTTTGAAACTCGTTACTGGTCTGTTCAGAGTTTTAATTTCTTCCTGGTTCAATGTTGGCAGGTTATGTTTCCAGGAATCCATCCATTTCTTTTAGGTTTTCTAGCTTGTGTGCATTGAATTGTTCATAACAGTCTCTGAGGTTTTTTGTTTTTTTTTTCTCTTGGTTCGTGATTATTTTTAGGTTTTGAAGGGAAGGCGAGGGTTAAAGATATATACAGAGAGAGGGTGGCTCAAACAGCAACACAGGTATATTGCAGAAACCTGCAGAAGTGGAGGACCGGCTTAAGGCCAGAGCCACCACTGCTTACAGGCTGTACTTGTAGGTATGGGTGGGAGGAGTCTGGGCCGTATGGTTTGCTGCCCGTCAGGATGTTGATAAGATGTTCCCATGTTGAGGCAGTTCTGGCCCTTGTTCCAGCAGAATGTGGTGTTCCTTGCACTTTCTCCCAGCAGAATATGATAGGGATGTTTCTTTAGTTGGGCCTTTGCCTAGCAGGATGTCATAGGGATGTTTCTTTAGTTGAGCCTTTGCCTTTAGCTGGGCCTTTGCCAGCCTTGTGGTCAGGTGATTAGGCAGGCTGTTTCTCATGGCCTGAACCCGCATGAAATGTTTCACTTTGACCAAGTTCTGCAAAAAAGCAGGGAGCTTACATAACAATGCAGTTTGGACTAACGGTAATGTCCCCTTGTCATTTCTAATCATGTTTATTTGGATTGTTTTTTCTTTCTTAGTCCAGCTAGCAGTCTATCAAGCTTATTTATTCTTTAACATAACCAAGTTTTGGTTTTGTTGATTTCAGCACAGAAGACTTCTGTGAGCAAATCTATGAGATTGTTTTCCTTGCACACCAAGCAAGCAGTCAATTCTGCAGTGAACACCAGCTAGATGTACTCCAATTCAATTCTGACACTATTTACCTGAAGATAACATTAGTCATAAGCCCTCAGCCCCTGGAACTTCTGATCAACCAGTTTCAAGTTGTCATTTCCACTTTGGGTTAAATTACTTTGCTAGGGAAGCTCACAGAGCTCAAGGAAACTTACATTTACTGGTTCATTATAAAAAAATATTCCAAGTGATACAGATGAAGAGATGCATAGGGTGAGGCATGTGGGAAGGGGCATAAAGTTTCCATGCCCTTTCTAGGTGCACCATCTTCCAGGAACCTCTGTGTGTTCAGCATTCCAGACAATCCCAACCCTGTCTTCTAGGGCCTTTTTATGGAGACTTCTTTAGATAGGCTTGATTGACAACCGTGTAGAAATGTGATTAGACAAAAAGGGTATCATCTTATGCTAATAGACCGAGTGGGGAAACCCAGCAAGGTTTGTATGTTCAGATTTTTCTTGGCCTCTCTGTGCAGCATTCCTTCCTCCAGGGTATGGGGCAGAATTTGTTCTGAAATGTGAAACTTATGACCTACAATCAGAAAGACAGGGGAAGATTAGTGTCTTGCCTTGGGTTGGTGAAAGAAGGGCAGGGGAAGGTCAGAGAGAGAGATTTTGTTTTCTGAGGTTTGCTTCTTAGGCCTAAAGTGCACCGTTATAATAAAGACTGTAACAAGGGCTATAGAGGTTGTGAGCCAGGGATTGTGGACAAAACCATATATATAAGATATCACACATTGCTTTAGTTGCATACCACAAATTTTGATGTCTGTGTTTACATTTCTATTAAAGCCAAATATTTTTTATTGTTACTATTTTTAAAAAGTTTTAATTGATCATTATTTGAGCATTTAAAAAAACTTTTATTCTAGGTTCAGGGGTCCACGTGCAGGTTTGTTATATATGTAAACTTGTGTCACAGGGGTTTGGTGTACAGATTATTTCATCACTCAAGTACTAGGCCTACTACCCAATAGTTATTTTTTTTCTGATCCTCTCCCTTTTCCCATGCTCCACCTTTGGGTAGGTCCCCGTGTCAGTTGTTCCCCTCTTTGTGTCCATGTGTACTCATCATTTAGCTCCCACTTTTAAGTGAGAACATGCAGTATTTGGTTTTCTGTTTCTGTGTTAGTTTGCTAAGGTTAATGGCCATTAGCTCAATTCATGTTCCTGCAAATGACATGATCTCATTATTGTTTATGAATGCCAAGTATTTTATAATTTCCCTTTTAACTTCTCATTTGATCCACAGATTATTCAGAAGTGTTATTTAATTTCCAAATATTATGGCATTTTCAGATTGTTATCATTAATTTCTAATTCAATTACATTATAGTCAGAGTACATTGTATAATTTTAATAATTTTAAGTTTAGGCTTGCTTTGTTGGGTTGAGTATTCTACAATGTCAGTTATGTCAAGATGGTTGATTGTGTTGTTTAAGGCTTATATACTCATTATTTTGTGTCTACTTAATCTATTAATTTGTTAAAATAAAGTGTTGAAATCTGCAACTATAATTCTGGATTTGTCTCCTTATGGTGTTTTTCAGCTTTGCTTTATGTGTTTTGAATCCCTGTTATTTAGAGCATATATAATTAGGATTACTCTGCCTTAATTGTCACATTTGACATTTTGAAATATTTATTTTAAATTCTGTAATATCCCTTTTTCTGAAGTGTATTTTTCCTGATATTAATATAGCTACTTCAGTTTCCTTTTGATTAGTATATGAATTTTTTCTAATTTTTAAAATCTTTTTATTTTTAATCTGAATCTTTATATTTTAAGTGAATTTCTTGTGAACAATATATGGTTTAGTCATGTTTTTTATTCAGTTAAAAAATGTTTGCTTTTTATTGGAAACTTTAGATAATTTACATGTAATGTAATTATTAGTATGGTTCAGGCTAGGTTTACCATTTTCTTATTTGTTTTATTTTTGACCTGTATTTTCTCTTCTTCTCTTTACTCTTTTTCTGCTTCTATTTGAGTTAGTCTGAATATTTTACAATTTTTGTCTTTAGCAATACTTCTGGATTTTCAACAAAATATCTGTCTTATTTCATTTCACTAAATGAAATCTACATTATTATAATCTACTTTATTATCTATTATAATCTACATTCATATAAATTACATACTTCCATTTCCTCCTTCCAATCTTTTGTTCTATTGTTAGCACAAACTTTTTCTTACATGTTATAAACCTCAAAATACTATCACTATCTTTTTTTAAAAAACTTTAAAATGACAAAAATATCTGTTATATTTGCCACATATTTACCATTTTGGCACTCTTAAATTTCTCTGTGTGTATTGAAATTTCCAGGTGGGTTTATTTTCCTTCAGCTAGAATAATTACTTTTAACATTTCTTTAATGGAAGTCTGATGCCAAAAAATTGAAGATTTGACTTTTCTTAAAAAAATGCTTCCTTTGCCTTCATTTTTGAAGATTTTTTTCCAGATGTAAAATTTTAGTTTTATCATTTTTTTCTTTCATTACTTTAAAGAGGTCATTGCATTGTCTTTTCAAGTGCATGACTGTTGGTGTTTGAGGTTATTCTTATCTTTGTTTCCCTGTTGTGTGTAACATGCTTTTTTTCCCCCACTGGCTGGTTTTTCAGTTTTCTCTGTATTAGTAGTTTGAGCAATCAGATTATGATGCTCCTTAGTATAGTTTTATTTGTGTTTGTACTGCTTTTATTTAAAATCTTAAAATTGAAGGTATATAATTTTCATCAAATTTTGAAAAATTTTGACAATTATGTTTTTAAATATTTTGTTTCCTCTATTCTGATAGTTGCTACACTAGATAGAAAGTGATAGACACAAAGTAATATATATAATACACTGTGATATACTGCTTGTTTTCAGAAATAAAAATAGTAAAAAAGCAATAATTTTGATATTGCAGTATGATTCTTGCAAATTGCTTTACCTATATTTAATATAATACTTAAAGAAATTGTAAAAATAAGTCCATTTACTCTATTAGTTCATGATCTAATTGAAGGTGATTGACACAAAAGAAATAGCAATAATATGTTGTGATAAATTCTTTAATGGAGGTTTTCATTGTGCACTATGTAGCAAAAACAAAACTAAATGTCATGTATTGGGGTTGCTGGTCAGAGAAGGGTGGTGACATTTCAGCTGGGTATTAAAGTATGAAAATAAGTGTACTAGTTAGAGAAATGGGGAAGAGAGATATGTTATATGGAGAGAAGAACATTTTTCTAATGCTCAGAGGTTTAAACAAGCCTTATTTTTTCGAGGAAATGACGAGCCATTTACTGTTGCAGAAGCTGAAAAGCAAGAGTTTGTGAAGAAAGAAGTGTTAAATAAGCAGGTTTGCTGCAGACTGTGAAGGTCCTTGAGTGCTACATTAACAAATTTGGATTTTGAAATAAAAGTAGTATATTGTGGTTCCTTTATATGGTGATTTATTTTATATGATATTAGGAGAATGGTGACTCAAGCAAAGTAGCAAGTAATAGTGGCATTTTAGCAACTTTGATACTGAAGTAGTTACAGGGGCACTCTCTTGTTTCCAATTTTTCAAATCTTTCTTAATTTTATACAAACAAATAAGTATGCAGTAGGCTTTCGTTTACATGCTTTTATGGTCACCTAAGTGAGGAACTGTGACAGATAAGCTTAGAGAACTGCCTTAGTCTTACTCACATGGGACAGAATTCTGCCTTGGCCTTTTGAGTTAGAGATGTTTGGAATGTTGGTGACGTTTTTTAGTTCAATGATTTAATTTACTGAGCTAGGAAGGAAATATCTGAAACTGGCATGAATTCTTGCCAAAAGATTACCTAGGGAAATATTAGATTTCCTGACTCCAATCTCTATCCCTTTTAAACAGATAATTTAGAGGAGAATAAAAAATATTGAAAATTAATGGCAATTTTGAAATAGAATATTTTGTCAAAATCAAATTCATTTCATTAAATGCTTGAGAAGAATGCAATGAGTAAATGAGGTATGAATAACTGTAAGATGGGACAATTACCACCTCAGAAACAATATATTTGTAAAGTTAATTCCTCTCGAACATGAACAATCCCCTTACACTTGACCCCTTTCTATTGCCTCTTCCATGCTTGAACTCTCCTTGAACTTTGAAGATCCATCTTGAGAGTATGATACGGCCATCTCTTTTGCATCTGGTTATTTTAGCTCCAATTTGCAGCCTTAAATGGCAATTATGGTGATATATTGCTCAAGTCACCCGACATGGATTAGTATCGGGATCAGCACATTTACGCACAGGAGTAGTGAATGGAGACTGCAGCTATGATTTTAAATGACTTGATTAATTCTGAAACAACATTTCAGAGTCCATTAGGTCCAGCAGGTGTTGGGGTGCAGACTATGCTTTTTCCCTAAGCAGCATATTTGATTAAAGTGCCAAAGTATTTTGGATTCATACATTATCTTTCCCAGAATAGTTTCCTTTCACTCTGTTAAATTTCCTAAACGGCCACCACTCCCCCTGAAAGAGATCTTCTTTCTGTTTTGTCTCTACTCAAGTTCTCTTGTGTCAGTTACTGACTGCCAGCTCTGTTTGAGCAACCTGAACAATGTGTTCTGTTCTTGTTCAAGAAGGCATTTACATGACAGAACTCCAAGTACCCCACCGCTAAAAGCTCCTGCTGACTCAGGTCAAAATAAGGCCAATTGTGCTGTTTATCCTAAGGGCCATTTTATCAGCAACTTGTGTCAAGGTTAGAAATGTGTCTGGTTAATGCCTTGGCTCAATGCTTTCTTTAACTACTAAATATACATGTATATGACATTGGCATCTCCCGTCCTCCCTCCATCCCATCTGGGTGTCCCTGCTCTAATAAAATATGTAGGGCTGGGTTTTTTATTTAAGTTCTTTAGGGTTTTAAATTCCTAGATTCTTTGTTGATTTCCATGTATTCTAAAGTGATTTCTTTTTTTTTTTATTTTTTTATTTTTTTATTTTTTTTATTTTTTTATTTTTTATTATACTTTAAGTTTTAGGGTACATGTGCACATTGTGCAGGTTAGTTACATATGTATACATGTGCCATGCTGGTGCGCTGCACCCACTAACTCGTCATCTAGCATTAGGTATATCTCCCAATGCTATCCCTCCCCCCTCCCCCCTCCCCACCCCAGTCCCCAGAGTATGATATTCCCCTTCCTGTGTCCATGTGATCTCATTGTTCAATTCCCACCTATGAGTGAGAATATGCGGTGTTTGGTTTTTTGTTCTTGCGATAGTTTACTGAGAATGATGGTTTCCAATTTCATCCATGTCCCTACAAAGGATATGAACTCATCATTTTTTATGGCTGCATAGTATTCCATGGTGTATATGTGCCACATTTTCTTAATCCAGTCTATCATTGTTGGACATTTGGGTTGGTTCCAAGTCTTTGCTATTGTGAATAATGCCGCAATAAACATACGTGTGCATGTGTCTTTATAGCAGCATGATTTATGCAAATCAAAACCACTATGAGATATCATCTCACCCCAGTTAGAATGGCAATCATTAAAAAGTCAGGAAACAACAGGTGCTGGAGAGGATGTGGAGAAATAGGAACACTTTTACACTGTTGGTGGGACTGTAAACTAGTTCAACCATTGTGGAAGTCAGTGTGGCGATTCCTCAGGGATCTAGAACTAGAAATACCATTTGACCCAGCCATCCCATTACTGGGTATATACCCAAATGACTATAAATCATGCTGCTATAAAGTGATTTCTTTTAAAAATTCTTACAATGAGCCATGCATGCTTCATTACTCTCAATTCTTTTCTTTACAACATAAAGAACATAACAATGGGTCTATAGTACAACATTTATAGAGAGATCGTAAAATGTGGTATACCATGAATTGTTCTGTCATCTGTTCCCCTGGTATAATGTACCTGTCTCTATTATAGTACAAATCAACATGTATTCTATCTATTTGTGTGTTACCACATTTGTCTTCCTTAGGAGTCACATCTTATTCTTCTATCTTTATGCCTATCATATATTTATCCGTCTATCCGTTCATCCATCCATCCACCATTCCATCCACTCACCCACTTATCTATTCATCTATTTAACATATTTAGAGCCTCCTGTTATTATTATTACTATTATTATTGTTATTTAGATAATCAATATTTTTAATTACATTGAATTCGTATGTTCTGGGAAGCCAAACAAAGAACAATAAAATATTTTGTCCCCGCTATCCTGATGGTTGCTGGATTAGACAGAAAATGATAGATACAAAGAAATATCTATAATATGCTGCAGATAATACTGCCTTTAGTCCATGCAAGTAATGCTGCCATTATAGATATATAACATAATGAGAACATAAAAAGTGTATAAAAATTTTGCAGAAATAGGAGGCAGGGCTAGGCATGGTGGCTCACGCCTGTAATCCCAGCACTTCGGGAGGCTGAGGCAGGTGGATCACCTGAGCTCAGGAGTTAGAGACCAGTCTGGGAAACATGGCAAAACCCTTTCTCTGGATATGGTGGCATGTCCCTATAGAACTGTAGTTCCAGCTTCTCTAGAGGCTGGGGTGGAAGGATGACTGGAGCCCAGGAGGCAGAGGTTGCATGCAGTGATCCAAGATCATGCCACTGCACTGCAGCCTGGGTGGGAGGGAAGGAAGGAAGGAAGAGAGAGAGAAAAGAAAGAAAAGAAAGAGAAAGAAAGAAAAAGAAAGAAAGAGAAAGAAAGAAAAAAAGAAAAAGAAAAGGGAAGGGAAGGGAGAAAGGGAAAGAGAGAAAGAAAGGAAAAGAAATAGGAAGCTGGACACTTGGGCACTAGAATCAGCTTTATCACTACTGGTTGAGTAACTTGAGGAAGTCACATAATCTCTCTTTGTGAGCTTTTTCATCATTAAAACATAGATGAAACTACTTATTCCACCCAATTGATGGGGATGTTGAAAGGCTGAATAAAAGAATATAAATGAAAATATTTTGAAAACCATACAACGATATATGTTGAGATGATGGTGAAGTTGATAATTGAAAGTATATGGTTATGTTTCAGATGTGGTGTGCCTGGGAATAATGTCACCAATAGCATAAGAATTAATGTCTACTATGATGCTGAAATAAATAAACTGGTAAAACTACTCTGCTGTCTAAATCCCCAAGTTACAAATTTACAGGTATATTTGATATACTGACTGATACAAATTTCCTTTGCAAGAAATAGTACCAAGTTTAGCAGTAACAGCAGTAACAGTTCAAATTTTTCTGTTTTTTTTTTTTTTCTTTGACAGAGTCTCGTTCTGTCACCCAGACTGGAGTGCAATGGTGCAATCTCAGCTCACTGCAACCTCTGCCTTCCGGGTTCAAGCTATTCTCCTGCCTCAGCCTCCTGAATAGTTGGGATTATAGGCACCCACCACAGTGCCTGGCTAATTTTAGTATTTTTAGTAGAGATGGGGCTTCACCATGTTGGTCCAGCTGGTCTCGAACTCCTGACCTCAGGTGATCAGCTCACCTCAGCCTCCCAAAGTGCTGGGATTACAGTTGTGAGCCACCATTCCTGGCCCAAATTTTTCTGCTTTAATAAATGGAGTATATTATAAAGATAGAATACAGATTATTTTAATGTTGAATGAACTTAAGTTACCTAATAATTTTCTATACTGGTTTAAAAATTGATATAATTTTATAGAACTGCTCATATTACAGTTCTTTAATATATGAGCTTAGAAATGGAAAGTTTCTCTATTCCTTTCATCTCTTTCTCCTTGCAAATTTTGAAACAACTGAGAGATAGGATATAGGGATCAGACAAATAGAAATCCTTATTACTCACAACAGCTTGAATTAGTGAATATCGCTTTAAATTTATGTCCAGAGAGGGCTTGCTAATATATCACTTAATATGAACCTTTCCTATCTCCCAGAGCTGCCGGCTTCCCCTTGAAGGAATAGGAGTAGACCTGCTGAACTATCACATGAGAGAAGAGGCCCAAAAGCTTGCACACTACAGTCAAGCTGGCCCTTAAAGAGATGGACCTAGAAGATGCTGAGCCAGATATACTCAATTACTTCTCCAAAATCCATCAATTAGATAAGACACTCTTCCCATGAAAGGAGGTAGCTGGGGGAGAGGCTGAAGTAATCCTTCCATGCTTTGTTTCCTAGGGAATAGAGTGGACATTTCCTGCTCAAGGTGGAAAATTGTGTAGTAATAAATATCCTCAATACATAATTATCATCTGTTACCCAGTGGGCAAATTCCACCACTGCAGAGACCCAGACTGCAATACTAGAGGTAGGCAATATCTACACAACTCTCTGAGGAAGAGAAAAGGGCCTTGCTCTTCTGTGTTTCTCCTGTAACCCCTATGGTACTCATATAGCAGACCCGAAAGAGTGCCAATATAAGAAAATCATGAAGTTGCTCAAAAATCAGTCTTAGTCTTTTGGTCAGGCTTTTTTCTTCTTTCTTCTTACATTCTGAAAAACCAAGATTATTGATTTCAAATGGCAGATGATCAGGTACTTTCAATGTGTTAACAGATGTCAGTAGTAAATTGTTCAATCACTGTTGAAATGGATGAAGAATAACAACATTTTTTAGTACATGATATTTTGTAAATGTCATCATTTTGGCCTTGTGTTACTTTTCTAGGTAACACTTGGGTAGAAAAAACAGCTAATTGAATTTTATAAACCTGGTTGAACATCTATTGTGTTCAAGCCATTATGCCAAGTGCTGTGAAAAATGCAAAAAGACTAAGACATACATAGTTCCTACGTATATATATGAACAATTTCATCCATAGGCATTTATATTCTGGTAGAAATATACTGAAGAAAATTCCAATACTGGGAAAGCAAAGATAGAATACAAAGTCCAAAGTAAAACAGAACAAACCCTGAACTGCCTAGATTAAAAATAATGGAAAGGAGACGGAAAAAAAAAAAAAAAAAAAGAAAGGAGACGGTAGTTCTAAAGACATGTATTCCAGCTGGTGGGAGGTATATCTGAACAGATTGAACCACAGAATCCACCAAAGTATTATACAGCTGAACAATAGCACAAAGCCCTAAGAGCCGGAGAGGGAGCTTTGAATAGCTCAGCCAATCTTTCACTTTGAATGGATAGCATTGAGCAGAAGCTTCTTGGGCCTTGGCGCAGAGTGTGGGAGGAAAGAGGACATATTATTAATATCTTATCCCTGAGCTTTAAAATGGGAACAATGAGCTGCTTATTCAAACTGAATTGAGATGACTAACCTGTTCCAAATAGGCAAGAAACTCTTAATTTTAAACCTAACCATCTTAATACCACAGAGTTTCCACAAATGGAATTACTTTGCAGAATAGCACACTGCCATTTCTTAATTTTTAAAGAAGTTTCTTTAAACAAAACTAAAGCTCATGTCAATGCACAGTTTAGAAGAGAGACTTATGTCCTAGTGAAATTGCCAAACAGGACTCAAGCCTCCCTTGAAGATGACAATAGAGAAATAAATATATGCTAATTAAGTTTCTTATTTGTGCACTTTGCAAAATGTCAGCTCCCATCTCATCATAGAATTATAGAATTCTTAAAGTTAGAAATGTTTTTTCAAATAATCCAAGAATAATCTCCCACTTATTTCATTAATGTCTTCTCCTAAAGCATCCCTCATAGTCATAGGAAGCACATTTTACCTTCTGAGGAAGCCACAGTTTGGCACTTTTTATGATTAAAAAGTTCTTTTTTTTATGGTGAGACAAAATCTACTACCTTGTAACTTCTATCACTAATCCTGTTTCTGACCTTTAGACAAAGACAGACCAAATCTACATTTATTCTTTGCATGACATATTTTCCAGGAGGGTATCTTAGAAATAATGTTTCTGTCTGTTTTATTTAATTACCAGTGATGTCCCATCCTAGTGCCACACACTCTTTTGAATCTTTTCCACATCTCCTTTCCCATACAACATTGTTGCAGGGTGACTGCGGGGCATAAGCAAGTGTTGGGCATTGCATGAACAGATGGATGTGTAGAGTTTTAAGGTTTGAGAGAGGTTCAGAGGAAAAGCTATCTGTTGTAAATAGGGATGCTTTGCAGACCACTACTTTATGCAGTTTGCCCACTAAACAATTTCTGAGTGGGCAAGAAAAACTGGGAGCCCATTTTCTTAGCATTTAGTGGTGAATTTTATGTGGTTATATATGTGTATCTTGGACCTTATCTTTATAGATGAAAGCAGGAAAAACATATTTCTCTGTAGAAAATTGCTTTATTCCGGGTTAATTTATCTAAATTTTGTGTGATTATTCATTGTGCAGGGTAATTTCTCATTTGTCCATTGTTCTTATTTTTCTTGAATTGGTATTGCCTAAGGCACTACAAATTGTTGAGGTGCAAATACCAATTATTACTCAGAAATGACCACCTAGTTATCTTCAAGAAACGCAAGCTTTGACTTGAATTATTTTATCATTTGAAACTCTATTTCCCTATGAGTTTTAAGTGGTAGCAGGGTTATTCAGGCAAAAAAATTAAGGATTTCCTTAACGTCTAATTTTAAGGAAGGGGATTATAAAAGAAAGTGAATGGTTGTTCTAATTAGCTAGGAAAACTTATACATTGTAGGTTAATATAGGAGTGATGCCAGGGATATGGAGTGGAGTGCTGAGTCTATGTGAGGACCCTAAGGAGGTGGTGCATGGGGCACTGTGTTTTAAGAGGACTATCCTTCATTAGATAATCTGCAACTCACATTTTCCTCAAACACCAGCAACTTGTTAACATGTTTTGCCTGATAAAATGAGTAACCAAATCTTCACACCCTTTTAAGACTGGAGAGTAGGCAGACTTCATGCCTTGATGCACCACAGAGGGACCCTCTTTTCAAGTTTGCACAGAACTCTTCTGGTGCCTCCCCCACCATTCTTTCCAACCTCCAGCCCTTTGAGACACCAGCCTGACACTAGTTGTGTCTATAATGAATGAGGAGGAGTGGCAACATCCCATTCCCTGTCACAGACCTGAAAAATTCCATTGAAATATTTTATCTGAAGCAGAATCTGACCTCAGGCATACAATATCCTTTGTTCACATTTCTTACTCTGCTCACTACTGAAGTGGTGAATTTTAACACAAGAAGCTCAAGAAAGATGTGCAAAATAGGGCATAGGGATATACAAATCCTTATTTTATTAACACTGTAAATTCTACTTCCTCAGAATTTCCAATTTTTCCCTGCCTAGCAGCATAAAGACAGTTAAAGGGACTTTTGGTGACATTCCCCCTTGTTTAATGAAGCTTGGAGTTATGGGCAAGTGCCTTGAACTGCTGTTATTATCTGCATGAGTGAATAAGGGCTGAGGGTCCGGATCTGTGCAAAGAGTTTTACTGCAAATAGGCACATTGATCATTCATAATCAGACCTACCAGCTCAGCAGTGCTGCAGTGCCAGCAGGCTCTGAAAAAGCTGACCAAGGGAGCAGTAGTGCTCACAGGTTAATGTAATATTCAGGCAGAATAAGATCTTTCTTATATACTCATCTCTTTGCTTTTTTTCTGGCATAGTGGGAGTGAGAGCTAAAACACACTTGAACTATATCTCATATAACCAATCGCAGAGCCATCCTCTGTTCATCTGAGGGTTCTACCTGTTTCCAGAGCCTTACTTCTTTTAGAAGTGCATTTCTTCTGCATAAAAGTTTGTGCTTTAGATCTGCCATTGCCATACTATTTAGGGTATTATGAAACTGCTTTGTTGTAAATATATTATCTTCTGATTCCCGATGTTATCTCACATGAGAGGTCACATTTAGAAGACAGCAATTACAAGACATCACTATTTGAAGCTTCAGGGTGAATGTTGTACCAAATGTTTGTTTCTTCATCATTCCCTGGGCTAATAAGTATTAAAATATATATTTGAATACATCAACATCTTATTTAAAAATTTAGCTTTGTGTAAATTACTGTATTTATAAAAACCTGATGAAAATATTACTATCATGATCCATTAGAGTGGTATTCATTTCACATCAGCATCTTTGTGTGTATTGTACTGTGGATGCAATCATTTGGGGACAATTGAAAAGGTGAGTGCCTTCTTCTAGGTGTACAAATTTTGCAGCGCTAGAAATAAATATGTTTTAGGTTTTCTGCTTCCCAATTCTTCTTAAAAGAGTCACAAATGTAAGGAGGTATTAATCACTGAAGGGCACAGTGATACTTCTAGGGATGTAAAATTTTAGCAGAGTCTCAAATCTAAGAGGAGGATTTTGAGATTAATATCATATGCTGAGAGCACCAGAAACCTAATTTGATATCCTATGTTCATACAGCAAAATGGTGTTGCTAGCCCATTGTGAATTGGATGTGCTTTGTGAATTATTTTCCTATTGGTGATGAATTTGCAGTGATATATCTGCATACAATCATTCAATTGACCTTGTTACCAATGACAAGCATATGTCAGATGGTTGGCAAGGGTGGGAGTTTACTGTCATTTGAATGATGATTCCATGAGCTTGTTAGTATGATCGCCTAATCAGCTATGCTAAGTGAGCACAGGGTACATCAAAGGGTTAAGAAGAAAAATGTGACCAGTTCATTAATCACTTCTTCAGAGACCTGATTCAGGAAATCGTTGGAATTCAACTGAGGGCATGATTCTCCCACCTTGTGTTGAGAAATGAGACAGAATTCTTACTCTAAAACAACCAAATATGTACATTTACATATGGAAGTAGTTTTAGATTTTTTGCCATGTTGTCAAATAAACTTTACGATCATCCTAAAATCATCAAATCCCAACAGGCTTTGATTATTGATTTGTAATAGCTAAATACTTAGTCAATATTTAAGGTAATGGTGATTTGATTTAAACTATTATTTGGGAAAATTTGAATCCTAGAGCTTTATAAATTAAAGGGACTTGATTTAATAACTCAATAGCTAAGTTATCTTGAGGCTCAGGAAAGTTAAATGACAGTCCTGAGGCCATTCTGCTGGAGATCTGAGATTTAAGCCTTGGGACTCCTGGTTTTTAGCTCAGTGTTCCTCACTTTATGCTCTGTAGTAATTTGCATACTTCAGTTTTGCACACATGAATATGAGTTTCTGATGTCAAAAAATGTGAAGAATAAAACCATTCTGGTAGCCATGGTAATTTTATATGAGACTTCTATTCTTTTTTATTGTCTTTTCATTTGTTTGGCTAGTAAGCTTTTTAAAAACATTTTCCAATACATTCAACACAAACTGCACTTTTAAAAATATTGTATTTGAGAATTATTTTATACTTATAGAAAAGTCACAAGAATAAAACAACTATCCCCACATACTCTTTACCCAGCTTCTCCAATATTAACGTTCTATCATATTTGCTTCATTCTTTCTCTATTGTATAAATATACTTATTTATTTTTTAACCATTTGAAATCATTGCGGATATTGAAGCTTGATATTTCAGTGTGTATTTCCTTAAAACAAGGGCATTTTCCTGTATAACAACAGTACAACCATCAAAATCCAGGTATTAGCATTGATAAATCCACCGTGTAATCCACAGTCACCATTCAAATTTCACCTTTTATTCAAATTATATCTTTAAAAGGTCCAGGATTCGACAGAGAATCATTTGCTGTATTAAATGTCATGTCTCTTAAATATCCTTCAGTCTGCAAAATTTCTCAGTCTTCTCTTGTCTTTCATGATCTTGATAATTTTGAAGAGTATGAGCCAGTGGCTTTGTGGAACGTCCCTCAGTTGGGGATGGTCTGAGGTTTCCACATAACTAAATTTAGGTTATGTATATTTGGCAGGAATGCAACAGAAATAATGTTGTATCATTTTCTGTTTGTAACAACAGGTACCCTCTTACAATTTTCCCATCTTTGGTAGCTACACTTTGATCACTTGATTAAAGTGTTGTCTGCCAGGCTTCTCCATTGTCAAGTATTTCATACTTATTAAAACATAATTATTAAGTATTTATGGAGATAGTTTTGAAACTGTATAAGTATTTTATTTCTCATTAGACTGTCACCTGTTAGTATTAACATCCATTGATGATGCTTTTCTGATACAATTTTTTCATAGTTGCCAAATAGCTATTTTCTTATACTGTTGTTCCTTCTACATTTATTTGTTGATAATTGACTGTAAGGAAGGCCTTTCCTATCTCTCCCATTTATTTATTTAATAATTATCTATTTATATCAATATGAACTCAAGGATATTGATTTTATTCACTGACTTATATTTTATGATTGTTATTCTACCAGAGGTACAAGGAGGAACTGGTACCATTCCTTCTGAAACTATTCCAATCAATAGAAAAAGAGGGAATCCTCCCTAACTCATTTTATGAGGCCAGCATCATTCTGATACCAAAGCCGGGCAGAGACACAACCAAAAAAGAGAATTTTAGACCAATATCCTTGATGAACATTGATGCAAAAATCCTCAATAAAATACTGGCAAACCGAATCCAGCAGCACATCAAAAAGCTTATCCACCATGATCAAGTGGGCTTCATCCCTGGGATGCAAGGCTGGTTCAATATACGCAAATCAATAAATGTAATCCAGCATATAAACAGAGCCAAAGACAAAAACCACATGACTATCTCAATAGATGCAGAAAAAGCCTTTGACAAAATTCAACAACCCTTCATGCTAAAAACTCTCAATAAATTAGGTATTGATGGGACGTATTTCAAAATAATAAGAGCTATCTATGACAAACCCACAGCCAATATCATACTGAATGGGCAAAAACTGGAAGCATTCCCTTTGAAAACTGGCACAAGACAGGGATGCCCTCTCTCATCACTCCTATTCAACATAGTGTTGGAAGTTCTGGCCAGGGCAATTAGACAGGAGAAGGAAATAAAGGGTATTCAGTTAGGAAAAGAGGAAGTCAAATTGTCCCTGTTTGCAGACGACATGATTGTATATCTAGAAAACCCCACTGTCTCAGCCCAAAATCTCCTTAAGCTGATAAGCAACTTCAGCAAAGTCTCAGGATACAAAATCAATGTACAAAAATCACAAGCATTCTTATACACCAACAACAGACAAACAGAGAGCCAAATCATGAGTGAACTCCCATTCACAATTGCTTCAAAGAGAATAAAATACCTAGGAATCCAACTTACAAGGGATGTGAAGCACCTCTTCAAGGAGAACTACAAACCACTGCTCAAGGAAATAAAAGAGGATACAAACAAATGGAAGAACATTCCATGCTCATGGGTAGGAAGAATCAATATCGTGAAAATGGCCATACTGCCCAAGGTAATTTACAGATTCAATGCCATCCCCATCAAGCTACCAATGACTTTCTTCACAGAATTGGAAAAAACTACTTTAAAGTTCATATGGAACCAAAAAAGAGCCCGCATCGCCAAGTCAATTCTAAGCCAAAAGAACAAAGCTGGAGGAATCACACTACCTGACTTGATGCTCTTAATTGTCTCGTGTTTGACCAGTGGAAATTTTTTCAAAGATACTCCCATGTCTTCTTGACACGTCCTCCTCCTCTTTCTAGCACTTATTTTCTGAGAAGCCGAGATGTTCAAGGATCATCTTAGACTTTTTCTGCCCAAGCCTTGAAACAACCAGTTCTTTAAGGAGCCCTAGTTCTTTTTATTGGGGAGCGGTATTCACAAACCACAATCTATGCACTGGGTGTGTTCATTGTTATGGTTCATTATTGCATTATTACTTCTAGGATCTCTCAGAAAATCAATCCAGGAAATATATGTATATTTATATCACATACATACATGCATGCATACAAACATCTATCTGTCATCTATGTATGTCTATCTATCATACGTCTTTTTTTAAAAAAAACTTGAGTTTAAACTGATACTTCCAATTCCAATCTAACATAACATATTTAGCCTTCTCTCTTTTCATATTTATAAATCCCTTCTCCAACAGTGAGAAATCTGGCTCTTCGCCATCATAATATATTTACTAATTTGCTTAATCCCCTGTATGTAACCAGTCTGGAAACATGCAAGCCCTGACACACACTATGGGCCTCAACCACATGGGATTCCTCCTTATCTCTGGCCCCAGATAATATACTACACTGGTAAAGTTCCTAACTAAACATGCCAGGAAAATCCCCAGCTAGGGTGTCATATCCTCCGCATCCCTGATGAGTCTCTGTAAAATGCTTGTGGAAGTTCATGGCCAAGACCTCTCTGTCCCAGTCCCTGGTTCAATGCAGTGTATGAAACCGATGAATTCTTGTCCAAAAGTTTAATTCTGACTTTATCCCTGTCACTATAACCGTAAAAGAGAATCCCTGGCCTGGCTCCACCACACCCTGCCTCAATCCCAGCCCTGGCGAACATACCTACCAAAGTTTTGGCTCCGATTAAGGAAGGGGAATAGAAAACTCATTCTATACCCTTTGATTTCCTTTTTTCAATTATTGTTTAACAGGAAATAGAGCTAGATCTTTGCTAGATGGCCTGACTCAACTATTGAATCTAAGTCTTCACATGTTACCACATTTTGGTCTTTGATATTTAATTTAATTATTTTAGCTTGTTATTAATTTTTGTTGCATTTAAAAAATTGTGAATTCTCCCTTTCCTTTTTATATCTGCCATTTTTTTATTGGGGTTTAATTTATACACATTAAAATTTGCCAATTCAAAATGTACAATTTAACGAGTTTTGATAAATGTGTACAGTTACGTAACCTCCACCACAATCATGATATAGGCTAGTTTTACCACCCTTAGTTTTAACACTCTGTGTTTCTTCGCAGTCAGTGACCTCTCCCCACATTCTGCCCCTGGCAACCACCTATATGCTTTATGTCACTGTAGATTTGCTTTTTCTAGAAATTCATATGAATGGAATTATACAGTATGGAGTCTTGGTGCCTGCCTTTTTTTTCACTTAGCTTAATACTTTTGAGACATATCCATGTTGTTGTGTATACCAGTACTTGATTCCTTTCTATTTTATTTTATTTTGTTGTGGTTAGAATACTTAATTTGGCTCTACCCTCTTAACAAATTTTTAAGTGTCTAATACATTATTGTTGACTATGGGTGCAATATGTTACAGCAGATCTCTAGAGCTTATTCATCTTGCTTGACTAACTCTGTTGATTAGTAACTTTTGATTTCCACCTCCTCTCAGCCCCTGGAAACTACCATTCTGCTCTTTGATTTTATGAATTTAACTATTTTGCATATCTCATATCAGTGCAATCATTCAGTATTGTTCTATGACTGGCTTATTTTACTTAGCATAATGTCCTCAAGATTCATCCATGCTGTCACATATTACAGAATTTCCTTCTGTTTTTTTAAAGTTGACTAATATTCTATAACAGGGTTGTTTCTAAATCTTATCTATTGTAAATGGTGCTACAATAAACATAGATGTGTTAATATCTTTGTGAGATCCTGATTTCTTCTCTTTTGGATAAATAACCAGAAGTGAGATTGCTAGATCATGTGGTGGTTCTATTTTTTTTCGTAATATCCAAAATACTTTTCGTAAAGCCTGTACCAACTTTTAGTCCAGCCAACAAGGTGTAAGGTTTCCTTTTATCCACATCCTTGCCAACACTTGTTATCTTTTGACTTTTTGATGAGTTATCCTAACAGTTGTGAAATGATAATCTATTGTGATTTTTATTTGCATTATCCTGATAATTAGTGATGTTGAACATTTTCTTTAATGTACTTTTTGGCCATTTGTATGTCTTCTTTGGAGAGATGTCTATTCAGGTCTTTTGCTCATTAAAAAAATTGGATTATTTGCTTTTTTTGTTTTGCTATTGAGTTGTATGAGTTCCTTGTATATTTTTTATATTAACCCTTTACCAAATATATGGTTTGCAAATATCTTCTCCAATTCTGTGGGCTGCCTTTTCAATTTGTCAACTGTTTCTTTTGCTGTGCCAAAACTTTTTAGTTTGATGTAGTCTTACTTGTTTATTTTGCTTTTGCTTTTTGATCCAAAAAATCGTTGTCCAGACTAATGTCATGAAGCTTTTCTCTTAGTTTTCTTTGAGTAGTTTTACAGTTTCAGGTCTTATCTTTAAGTGTTTTATCCATTTTGAGTTGATTTTTGTATATGGTGTGACATAAGGGTCCAAAATTATTATTCTGTATGTGGCTATCCAGTTTTCCCAACATCATTTGTTGAAGAGACTATCATTTCCCCGTTGTGTATTCTTAATACCTTTGTCAAAAATTAGTTGCCTACATATGTGTAGTTTATTTTTAAGCTTTCTGTTCTGCTCCATTGGTCTATATGTCTGTATTTGTGCCAGTACTATGCTGTTTTGATTACTATAACTTTATAATAAGATTTAACATTAGAAAGTGTGATGCCCCCAGCTTTGTTCTTGTTCAAGATTGCTTTAGCTATTCAGGGTCTTTTCTGGTTTTATACAAATTTTAGGATTGTTTTCTATCTTTGTAACATATGTCATTAGAATTTTGATAGGGATTGAATTGAATTTGTAGGTTGCTTTGGGTAGTTTGCACATTTTACAATATTGATTCTTCTAGATCCATGAACATAGGATATTTTTCTATTTATTTGTGCCTTCTTCAATTTCTTTCATGAATTTTTATACTTTGTAGTCTAGATCTTTTACATTCTTGGTTTAAATTTATTCCTAAGTATTTATTCTTCTTGATACTATCATAAATGGTATTGTTTATTGATTTCTGTTTTGGATAATTTATCCTTAGTGTATAGAATTGCAACTAATATTTGTATGTTAATTTTGTGTCCTGAAACTTGACTGAATTTGTTTATTAGTTCTAATAGTTTTGTGTGTGTGTATGTGTGTGTGTGGACCCTTTAGGACTTTCTCTATATAAGATGATGTCATATGCAAACAGTGACAATTTTTCCTCTTTTTTTTCAATGCGGATGTCTTTCATTTTATTCCCTTGCCTAATTGCTCTGGCTAGCACTTGCAGTTCTATGTTGAATAGAAGTGGTGAGCATGTGCATTATTGTCTTGTTCCTAACCTTACAGGAAAAGCTTTCAACATTCCATCATTGAGCATGATGTTAGAGGTGGGCTTGTGATATATGGCTTTCATTGTTTTGGCTAATTTGTGGATAGTTTTTATTATAAAGGAGGGTTGAATTTTGTAAATGCTTTTTCTGCACCTGTTGAGATGATCATGTGATTTTTATTCTTTCTTCTCTTAATGTGGTGTTTTATATTTATTTATATGTATATGTTGAATCACCTTTACACTTTACATTCCAGGGATAAATCTCACATGACATAGTGTATGATCCTTTTAATGTGCTGTTGAATTCAGTTTGCTAGTATTTTGTTGAAAATTTTTGCCTATATTTTCATCAGGAATATTGGCCTGTATTTTTCTTTTTTATATTGTGCTTGCCTGGTGTTGTTAGCATGACAATCCCAGCCTTGTAAGTTTTACAACCATAAAAATGAAAAATTATTACATTTTATTTATTGCTTTATAGGGTAAACAGACATAATATTCATGACAATAGACTTAAGAAGGGGAATACAATGGAAATGTATGCTGATACAATGATCCTACATTTTACTAGAAGTGACTTAAAATTATCCACAAATAGATTGGCTAGGTATAAGCTACATATATAATTTCTGGTTTAACCACTACATGCAGAGATAGAAATAGAAAGCAAGTGAAGGTATTAAAATAGCTTTTTAAATGCAATAGATTAATATACAAAACAAGGCAAAAAAAGATGAAGAGAAAAAGAATTCTAAATGAGAAAATTAAAAAACGAATAGTAAAATAGCAGCCAAAAATTTAATCATATCAATAATTACATTAAATGTATATTTTTTGTTTATATAGTTATATAACTTTAAAAATCCAGAGAAAAAGTTTTATATTTATTTATAATTTTAACATTTCTAATACTCTTTATTTTTCTCTATAGATCTGAGTTGTCATTTAGTGTCATTCACTTTCATATTGAGGACTTCTTTTAGCATTTCTTATAGTGCATATCTATATATGCAGCATATATGCATATACATATATATGCATTTTAGCTATCTGTCTATCTATCACTATTATCCCTGATAGTTTCTCTCATTTTTTGTTTATCTAAAAGTGTGCATATAATTTTTTATCCTTCAATGTTTTCAACATATTATTCCAATGGCATCTGGCTTCCACATTTCTCATGAGAAGTCAGCCATTAAATTTTGTCGTCTATTCCTTTTCTCCAAGCCCCTTGAAATATTTTGTTTTGGTTTATTTCAAGATTGTCTCTTTACCTTTGGTTTATAGCAGTTTGTCCCTGGTATGGCCAGGAGATTTCTTTTTATTTATTATTATTATTATTATTATTTTATTTTTTTTTGAGACAGAGTCTCACTCTGTTGCCCAGGTTGGAGTGCAGTGGCACGATCTCCGCTCGCTGCAATCTCCGTTTCCTGGATTCAAGCGATTCTCCTGACTCAGCCTCCCAAGTAGCTGGGACTACAGGCACCCGCCACCACGCTCAGCTAATTTTTTGTATTTTTAGTAGAGACGGGGTTTCACTGTGTTAACCAGGATGGTCTCGATCTACTGACCTCCTGATCCTCCCGTCTCGGCCTCCCAAAGTGCTGGGATTACAGGTGTGAGCCACTGCGCCCAGCGAGATTTCTTTTTATTTATCTTGACTGGGATTTGTTGACCTTTTTGAATCTGTAAATTATTACATTCTACCAAATTTGTAAATTTTTAGTTAATGTTCTAAAAATATTTCTCTTACTACTTATTTGCCTCTCTCTTTTCTTTCTATAATTCTACTTCCATGCATGTTAATTAATAGGGTCTGTTGTTTTTTTTCTCTGTTCTTCAGAGTGGGGAAATTATTTTGATTTATTTTAAGCTCACAGAGTGTTTTTCGTTATCTTTCTTTCATTATCTACTGTTGAGCTCATCTAGCTAATTATGTGTATTTCTCTATAATTTCCAGCTGCTTTATGACTTTTGGGCTCTGTACTCTGACACATTAAGCTTTCTGTGGTCAAGTTGTGCACAATTTGAAAATATACTCAGATAAGTGTTACACTCAGATTCTGTATGGTTTTGTCTTTTAACAGGAGATTTCTCTTTGGTGCCTTCCCTTCCTGTGTTTTTTACCATAATGTCAGCCTGGTATTTGGACAATGTATGCTTCCCTTACCATCAGGATTCTCCTTTAAATTTCTAGCTGCTTTTCTTGCACTGAACTCCGGGATCTGGCACCTTACCAGTCTGCCTATGGTTTTTCCCTACATCATTTGCTGTAGCTGTGGAGATTAGGTTGTGCCCTCAGGCCAGAAGATTTGACAAAGCCAAAATGTATACTTCTTCAGGTAATTTTTTAAAAATATTGAATTATTTAACTGCTTCTGTCAGCTTTTGAATGCTTTATGGCATATTTAAATAATTATTATTTTATTTTTTCAGTTCATATAAGTATTATCTGTGGAGTATTTGTATACTACATCATTCCTCACCAGCTACTTTCTCTTGCATTATTTTAAAAGAGTAGTGTTCTATGTTGTTTATTCTGTGTTAATCCAGGGCTTTTGCTTTCTATCTTCTAAAATGTTCAACACTTCTTGCCCTTAGGGCATCTTTTCTTGTTTTTCAGAACTATTATTTATTTTTAAATTTTTCCTGTCATGTTAGAAAATTTGGAATGGGAATAGAGATAAATACAAATACTACGCCTCCCACATTGACCCAATCTTCTCGATATTGTTACTTACTTTTAAATTTCATATTCATAAATCAGTTCATTATTCTAAGCAATCAAGAATATTTTGAATTTTTTTCAAAAAATAAGATTAAAAATCTGTAATTAAAGCAAAAGGTTATTTGAATTTAGTTATTCAGGATAGAGTTTAAATTAATTGGCCGTCTGAATATTTTTGGTTTTTCTCTAAAATTTTTCTATAATATTTGGATTTTCTAGGTCTTTATTTCAAGTACATTTATAAAAAGACTCTTATTTGTATTCTTGACTTCATTTTCAGGCCTCATTTACCCATCAAGATGTAAACTTCTTGTAGACATAGACTTTGCATACCCAGAAAAACAACCTTGGGCCTTGGCGATGTTGACTAATCTACATTTATTTTACCTTTCTCCATTTCTCTCTAATTGAAGCAGATGAAGGAAGGTTGATTCACTTAAGATGATTAAACTGAGCACTTCATCCTGATCTAAATTTTCTTAAGGATGCTGTTTATAAAGGTACAGATTTTTATTTTCCTACTACCTGGTTAGGTATATAATATCCATATTTTATCTTTGTTATTTTATTTTTTTAATTTCTATTTTAGATTTAGGAGTAAATGTGCAGGTTTATTATACAGGTAATTTGCATATGATAGAGGTTTGGTGTACAGATTATTTCATCACCCAGATAATAAGCCTAGTACCTCATAGGTAGTTTTTTGATCCTCACTGATATGGTTTGGCTGTGTCCCCACCCAAATCTCATCTTGTATTCCCGCATGTTGTGGGAGGGACCCAGTGGGAGGTAATTGAATAACTGGAGTGGGGGTGTCTTTCCCATGCTGTTCTCTTGATGGTGAATAAGTCTCACGAGATATCATGATTATTATAATGGGGAGTTTCCATGCACAAGCTCACTTTTTGCCTGCTGCCATCCATCTAAGATGTGACTTGCTCCTCCTTCCCTTCTGCCATTATTGTGAGGCCTCCCCAGCCACGTGGAACTGTGAGTCCATTAAAACCTCTTTTTCTTCCCAGTCTCAGGTATGTCTTTATCAGCAGCATGAAAAAATGAACTAATGCACTCACCCTTCTCCCACTCTCCACCCTCAAGTAGGCCTCAGTATATGTTATTCCCTTCTTTCTGTCCATATATACTCAATGTTTAGCTCCCATTTTTAAGTGAGAATATGTGGTATTTGGCTTTCTGTTCCTGTGTGAATTCTCCTAGGATAATGGCCTCCATCTCCATTCATGCTGCTGCAAAGGACATGGTCTCATTTTTTTAAGGCTGCATAGTATTCCATAGTGCATATGTACTACATTTTCTTTATCTGGTCTACCATTGATGGGCATTTAGGTTGATTCCATGTCTTTGCTATCATGAATAGTGCTACAGTGAAGATGTGTGTGCATGTGTCTTTGTGACAGAACAATTTATATTCCTTTGGATGCATACCCAACATGGGATTGCTGAGTAAAATGGTAATGATGTTTTAAATTCCTTGAGAAATTGCCAAACTGCTTTCCATAGTGGTTGAACTAATTTAAATTCCCACCAACGGTGTATAAGCATTCCCTTTTCTCTATAACTTTCCCAGCATCTGTTATTTTTTGATTTGTTAGTAATAGACATTCTGACTGTTATAAAATGGCATCTCATTGTGGTTTTGATTTGCATTTATCTGATGATTAGTGATGTTGAGCATTTTTTTCATATGCTTCTTGGCCACATGTATGTCTTCTTTGAAAAGTGTCTATTCGTGTCTTTTGTCCATGTTTGAATGGAGTTGTTCATTTTTTGCTTGTTGGTTTGTTTAAATCTGTTATAGATGCTGGATATTAGACCCTTGTCAGATGCACAGTTTGCAGATATTTTCTCCCAGTTTGTAGGTTGTCTGTTTACTCCATTGATAGTTTATTTGCTGTGAAGAAGCTCTTTAGTTTAATTACATCCCATTTGTTGAATTTTTGTTTTTGTTGCAATTGCTTTTGGCATCTTCATTGTAAAACCTCTGCCAGTTCCTATATCTAGAATAGTATTTCCTAGGTTATCTTCCAGGGTATTTACTCTAGTAGATTTTACATTTAAATCTTTAATTTATCTTGAGTTGATTTATGTATATGATGTAAGGAAGGGGGTCAGTTTCAATCTTCTGCATATAGCTAGCCCATTATCCCAGCACAATTTATTGAATAGGGAGTCCTTTCCCCATTGCTTGTGTTTGTAGATTTGTTGAAGATCAGATGGATATGCAACATTACTTCTGGGATCTCTGTTCTGTTTTTTGTTGTTGTTGGTTTTTTTTGTTTGTTTGTTTGTTTGGTTTTTTTGGTCTATGTGTCTGTTTTTGTACCAGCGCCCTACTGTTTTGGTTACTGTATCACTGTAGAATAGTTTGAAGTTGAGTACTGTGATGCCTCCAGCTTTGTTCTCTTTGCTTAGGATTGGCTTGGCTATTCGGGCTCTTTCTTGATTCCATATGAATTTTAAGGTAGTTTTTTTCTAATTCTGTGAAGAATTTCAGCAGTTTGTTAGGAATAGCATTGAATCTATCAATTGCTTTGGGCAGTATATCCATTTTAACAATATTGATTCTTCATATCCATGAGCATGAAATGTTTTTCTATTCATTTGTGTCTTCTCTGATTTCTTTGAGCAACGTTTTAGAATTCTCATTGCAGAGGTCTTTTACCTCCTTGGTAATCTGTGTTAGTAGGTATTTTATTCTTTTTGTGGCTATGATAAATGAGATTGCATTCTTGAGTTTGCTCTCAGTTTGGATGTTGTTGGTCTATGGGAATGCTACTGATTTTTTATTTTATTTTATTTTTATTTTTTTGAGAGATGGTCTTGCTCTGTTAGGCTGGAGTGGACTGGCATGATTACAGGTCACTGTAGCCTCAAACTCTTGGGTTCAATAAATCCTTCCACCTCAGCATCCTGAGGAGCTAGGACTACAGACATGAACTGCCACATCTGGCTAGTTTTTGTATTTTTTTGTAGAGACAGAGTTTTGTCATTTTGCCCACGCTGGTCTCAAAATCCTGGGCTCAAGCAAATCACCTTCCTTAGCCACCCAAAATGCTGGGATTACAGGCATAAGCCACCACACTCAGCAGGAATGCTACAGATTTTTGTATATTAATTTTGTATCCTGAAACTTTGCTAAAGTTGTTTATTAGATCAAGGAGCTTTGGTAGAGACTACAGTGTTTTCTAGATATAAAATCATATCATCTGCAAACTAGTTTGAAGGAGAGTGCTTCTAGCATTTGCCTATTCAGTATTATGTTGGCAGTAGGTTTTTCATAGATGGCTCTTAATATTTTCAAGTATGTTTCTTCAATTCCCAGTTTATTGAGGGTTTTTAATATAAAGGTATATTGAATTTTAAGAAAAGCTTTTCTGCGTCTATTGAGATGATCATGTGGCTTTTGTTTTTTGTTCTGTTTACATAGTGAATCACATTTATTGATTGTGTATGTTTAACCAACCTTGCATCCCAGGGATAAACCTTGATTGTGATGGATTCGCTTTTTGATGTGCTGCTGGATTTGGTTTGCTATTATTTTGTAAAGGGTTTTTATGTCTATATTCATCAAGGATATTGGCCTGAAGTTTTCTTTTTTGTTGTGTCTCTGCCAGGTTTTGGTATTGAGATGATGCCGGCCTCATAAGATGAGTTAGCGAGAAATCCTTCCTCATCAATGTTTTTGTGATGGTTTTAGTAGGAAAGGTACCAGCTCTTCTTTATTCATCTGGTAGAATTTGGCTGTGAATCCTTCTGGTCCTGGGCTTTTTTTTTTTGTTTTTTTTTTTTAAGTTGGTGGGCTTTTTACTACTGACTCAATGTTGGTTATTATTGGTGTGTTCAGTGATTCAATTTCTTCCTTGCTCAATCTTGGGAGGTTGTGTGTTTCCAGGAATTTATCTCCTTCTTCTAGGTTTTCTAGCTTGTGTGCGTAGAAACTTTTGTAATAGTCTCTGAGAGTTTTTTCTTTTTCTATGGTAACATTCCCTTTGTCATTTCTGATTGTGTTTATTTGAGTCTTCTCTCTCTTTTTTATTAGTCTATCTAGCAGTCTATATATCTTATTAATTCTTTCAAAAAACAAACTCCTGGATTTGTTGATCTTTTGCATCTCAGTTTTTTCAGTCCACCTCTGATTTTGGTTTTCTTTTTTTTCGTCTGCTAGAGTTTGGGTTGGTTTTCTTTTGTCTCTCTAGTTACTCTAGTTGTAATGTTAGGTTGTTAATTTGAGATCTTTCTAATTCTTGATGTGGGCATTTAGTGCTATAAACTTTCCTACTAACACTGCTTTAACTGTGTCCCAGAGATTCTTGTATGTTGTATCTATGTTCTCATTAGTTTCAAAGAATTTCTTGATCTCTGTCTTACCTTCATTATTTAGCCAGAAGTCATACAGAAGCGGGTTGTTTAATTTCCATGTAACTGTATGGTTTCCAGTGATTTTCTCAGCATTGAGTCCTATTTTTATTGCACTGTGGTCCAACAGTGTAGTTGGTATAATATTTTTCTTTTTTTTTTTGGAATTTGCTGAGGATTGTTTTATGCCCTTTTTTATGGTCAATTTTAGAGTATATACTATGTGCAAATGAGAAGAATGTATATTCTTTTTTTACGGGTGGAGAGTTCTGTAGTTGTCTGTTAGGTCCATTTGGTCAAGTGTAGTGCTCAGGTCAGAAATATCTTTGTTAGTTTTCTGCCGTAATGATCTGGTTAATACTGTCAGTATTGTCTCTCACAATTATTATGTGGTTATTTAAGCTCTTCATAGGTGTCCAAGAATTTGCTTTATGAATCTGGGTGCTCCTGTGTTGGGTGCATATATATTTAGGATAGTTAGACCTTCTTGATGAACTGAGCCCTTTACCATTATGTAATGCCCTGCTTCTGTTTAAATTTTTTTGGTTTAATATCTGTTTCATCTGAAATTAGAATAGCAACCTTTGCTTTTTTCTGTTTTCTGTTTGCTTGGTAGATTTTTCTTCATCCATTTACTGTGAGCCTGTGTGTGTCACTGCATGTGAGATGGGTCTCTTGAAGATAGCATACAATTGGGCTTTGCTTCTTTATCCAGCTTGCCACTCTGTGTCTTTATTTGAGGCATTTAGCCTATTTACATTGAAAATTAGTATTTATATACTGTTATCATGTTGTTAGTTATTATGAAGATTTGTTTTTGTGATTGCTTTATAATGTCACTGGTTTATGTACTTAAGTGTTTTTGAAGTGGTCAGTAAGTATTTCCTTTCCATATATAGCATTCCTTTCAGGATCTCTTGTAAGGCAAGTCTGGTGGTAATTCAGTCCCTTAGCATTTGTTTGTCTGAAAGGATCTTTTTTTTTTTTTTTTTTTTCTTTTTTCTTTTTTTTTTTTTATTATACTTTAAGTTTTAGGGTACATGTGCAGATTGTGCAGGTTAGTTACATATGTATACATGTCTGAAAGGATCTTAATTGTCCTTCACTTATGAAGCTGAGTGTGGCTAGATCCGAAATTCTTGGTTGAAAATTCTTTTCTTTGAGGATGCTGAATATACCCTCCCACCCCATAATCTCTTCTGGCTTGTAGGGTTTCTGCTGAAAGGTCTGTTGTTAGCCTGATGGGATTCCCTTTGTAAGTGATTCCCTTTGTAAGTGATCTGTCCCTTCTCTGTAGTTGTTTTTAATGTTTTTTAATTCATTTCAACCTTGGAGAATCTCATGATTGTGTGTTTTGAGGATGGGCTTCTTATGTAGTATTTTGCAGAGGTTCTCTGCATTTCCTGAATTTGAAAGTTGGCTTCCTTAGCAAGATTGGCAAAATTTTCATGGATGATATCCTGAAATATGTTTTCCAAGTTTCTTCCTTTCTCTCTCTCTCTCATGAGTCACAGATTTGGTGTCTTTATATAATCCCATATTTATCAGAGGTTTTGTTGATTCTTTTTTTTTATTATTATTTTACTTAAAGCTCTGGGATACATGTGCTCAATGTGCAGGTTTGTTACATAGGTGTACATGTGCCATTGTGGTTTGCTGCACCTATCATTCTGTCATCTAGGTTTTAAGTCCCACTGCATTGGGTATTAGTCCTAATGCTGTCCCTCCCCTTTCCCTCCACTTGCCAACAAGCTCTGGTGTGTAATGTTTCCCTCCCTGTGTCTGTGTGTTCTCATTGTTCAACTCCCACTTATGAGTGAGAACATGTGGTGTTTGGTTTTCTGTTTCTATGTTAGTTTGCTGAGGATGATGGTTTCCAGCTTTATCCATGTCCCTGCAAAGGACATGAACTCATTCTTTTGTATGGCTGCATAGTATTCCATGGTGTATATGTGCCACATTTTCTTTATCCAGTCTATCACTGATGGGCATTTGGGTTGGTTTCAAGTTTTTGCTATTGTAAATAGTGCTGCAATAAACATACGTGTGCATGTGTCTTTATAGTAGAATGATTTATAATCCTTTGGGTATATATCCAGTAATGGGATTGCTGGGTCAAATGGTATTTCTGGCTCTAGATCCTTGAGGAATTGCCACACTGTCTTCCACCATGGTTGAACTAATTTACAGTCCCACCAACAGTGTAAAAGCATTCCTATTTCTCCACATCCTTGCCAACATCTGTTATTTCCAGACTTTTTAATGATCACCATTCTAACTGGTATGAGACGATATCTCATTGTGGTTTTGATTTGCATTTCTCTAATGACCAGTGATGATGAGCTGTTTTTCATAAGTTTGTTGGCTGCATAAATGTCTTCTTTTGAGAATTGTCTGTTCATATCCTCCATCCACTTTTTGATGGGATTGTTTGTGTTTTCCTTGTAAATTTGTTTGAGTTCCTTGTAGATTCTGGATATTAGACCTTTCTCAGATGGATACATTGCACAATTTTCTCTTATTCTGTAGGTTGCCTATTCACTCTTCTTTACTTTTTAAAAAATTTTTGTCTGATTGAGTTATTTTGTAGAGCAGGTTTTCGTGCTCTGAGATTCTTTGCTTAGCTTAGCCTATTCTGCTGTTAATACTTGTGAATACATTGTGAAATTCTTGTATTGTGCTTTTCAGCTTTATCAGATCAGTTTGGTTCCTTCTATAATGGACATTTCATCTATTAGCTCCTGTATCATTTTACAATAACCTTTAGATTCCTTGAATTGGGTTTTGACTTTCTGCTGAATGTCAAAAATTTTCATTCCTATCCATATTCCCAATTCTATTTCTGTCATTTCAGCCATTTCAGCCTGGTTAAGAACCATTGCTGAGGAACTAGTGCTTTCATTTGGAGGTAAGAAGACACTCTGGCTTTTTGAGTTGCCAGAGTTCTTGCATTGGTTCTTTCTCATCTTCATGGCCTGATGTTCTTTTAATATTTGAAGTTACTCTCTTTTGGATGAATTTTTTTTTTCTTTTATCCTCTTTAGTGTCCTTGGGGGTTTGATTATGCTATAAAGGTGGGTTTAGTCAACTGGCTTCATTCCTGGAATATTTTAGGGAGCCAAGGCTTATCTCAGGACTACTGCACTGTGTGCCCTAACTCTTAGAGGCTAATATCAGACCCCTTGCTTTGTTCTCTGGCCCCTCAAGTTTAGGAATCTGCTGCACTGGAGGGGCTGAGGTTTTCTCAGACCTCTGGTTACAACACTCAATGGGTGGTGCCAACCAAAGTGTTTTATTGGGTGGTGGGAGCCTGCCAGCATCCATACACATATTTGTGCTGGTGATGGTCAGCTTGGGGGTTGTTGGCAGGCCTGGAGCTGGCACTCTCCATTTACTCATTCATGTGGGCAGCAGCAGCTATGCAGGATGGGGGATGAGGCTGTTGGTCTCTGTGCATAGGTTTGGACTGGAGGTTGTGTCAACATGGGGGTGAGGTACTGAGGGGTGTGATGCTGGTGATCTCCATGTGCATATAAATACACAAGTGGCAGTAACAGCACAGAGTAGGGGGGTGGGGCTACTAGTCTCCTTGTGCTCCTTCATGTTGGACAGGGTGTATGAGGTGTGCTTATGCTGGCAGCAGTGTCATGATGGGGCACACATGCACATGCACACTGGCAGGGAAGAGGAGGTGAAGTCTTCCTGCACCCACTCACTGGCAAAGTGATGTGGTGGGCAGCCATGGACAAGTGCACACAGGCAAACCAGCATGGCCAAGGCTGTGGCGGTGGGCGGGAGCAGGTAATTTGGTACCTGGTAGTGGGGGCTGCCCTACTGGAGCTCCCTGATGCTCAGGCATGATTTATCAGTGCAGGAGCTATGATGCAGGCACATGGGAGTTCCCTCAGCTGAGCATCCAAGGCTGCACTACAAGCAAGTGCGTCCAGGCTGGGATCCTGGGAGAGACCGGTAGACAGTGGGGCTCTCAGGTCAGACTGGCTTCATCTCATGGACAAGATTGCCCTTCACTGTTCAGGTCCAACAGTTTCCCTAGGGCTAGAGTCTCCTAGGAGAGCAAGGTGAGCCTAGGGGGATGGACATCCCTTGCTGGGCTTCACTACAGACACTCCCACACCAAACCCTCTGGGCTCTGCACTGGCTGGAATTCTGCCTCTACCATCTCTCTAAGCAGCTCTCCCTGCCAGCTCAGGTGTTCATGGAGGTCATGGGGTCTCCTGCTGCCAGGGTTCCAGAGGTGCCTGGTGGGTTGCTCCTTGCCTGCTCAACTCACCACTTCCCCAGGAGTTGTTGGGGGCCAGGAGCGAGTCCCAGTACACGGTAGCCCCATGCAGGGTTCCCAGCTTCCTCCACCTTCAGCCCAGCTTATGTGTCTTCCCTCTGTCCACTGACAGTGCTTGGAGTGTGCCAGTCTTCCTAATGTCCTGGACCCTTGGTGGCAGATGTTCCTCCTGGATGCATCTAGTTGGCCTTCTTGAGAGCAGCCTTATCTCTGTTATTTTTGAGAAAAATTAAGCACTATTCTTTGAAACCTTTCCCTTGCTTAAAAAACATTTTAACCCATAGTCTTTTATATTCAATATATAAAGATCCTGCTATTTTATTATAATTCTGTAGAATTTAAAGAAATTTTTCAAACAGGATTTGTAAGATGTGGTTATGTAAGATTGCAAGATTTCATGAAAGAACTTTAAGTATTTGTTTATTGCATGTAGCCATGGTGTGTCCCATTGCTTTTAAGTCTAATAATTCAAGTAAGTAAATAATTTATTGCCACTAACAGCTATAAAGATGACACAGTGAGGAGCCCTAAAAAATTTGAGATTAGTTGGTTGAACACTTTGCATTATATGTGAATTATAATCTTAACAGAAATAGATAAGAGATATATACCAGCAATTACTACCCTGTACAGTAGCTTATTTATGAAACAGTAAAGAATATGGCTATATATTTGTAATTAAGTTACTGATTGAATGCTGTGTAAATAGTAATATATTATCTGAAGGTTTTCTAAATGATAAGTATTTGAAAGAATTATATAGAAACAATCCTACCTCATCTTTGTTCAGAAAATTATTTGATATATTTTATTCTTCTGTATCATTGACTATCATTATCTTTTAGACAGAGCTATAGGGACATATCAATAATTTTAAAAGATCTTGAGATTACATTTTTTTGTTCATTGTTTTCAATTTGTGATTTGGTCTGACAACTTGAGTTAATAACTTGAGAATCTTACACTGGGTGTGCATGCCTTTTTTGAGGAATCCAGTATTGTTTTTGCCATTTAACCTCTTTCTATGCATATTATTTGTAAATATTGCATTAGCAAAATTATAGTAATAAGCAAAAGAAGGAAATAATTATTTAATTCTGTCTATTTTCAAATGCCATTAGTGTAGGTCACCAGATATTTCTGGCTCTCCCCCTGCGTGCATAGTAAGATTGCACTTACCTGTCTCCATTGATATTAGGCATGATTATGTACTTGCTCTAGCCAAGTGATTTTTGTCAGTTCCTTGTGAAAAACCTAAAAACCTATGCATGATTTTCCATGTTACTTTCTCCTTAATGCAGGAATTTTAAAAGTATATGTTAATATTAAATCTCTATCATTCCAAGTCCTTAGGAGACTGATGAACAAGCCATTGCAGACTCACTTTGGACATGAAATATATGTTTATGTGATAAGCCATAAGATTTTTGTTTGTTACTGAAGTGTATTCTAGCCTATTCTGACAGATACAAAAATTGATATTCAAAGAGAAATGTCAAAATATGTGACACAGGCTTAGCTTTTTGGTCCGAGGCAGTGAAAAGACTATTTTGAATGCTGAATCACAATCAATGTTATTCAATAGCAAAATATTTGGTAAAATTATTTTTGATAAATATGTGAAAATAAGATAATGTACCTAATAAACCTGTAGTTCTCAGAAAAGTGGTTAAAATAGCTTTAGTAGTGTGTGTTGGTTGATGTTGGCTGCATTTGATAGGGAATTATATAAAGTAAGATCAGGAAAGAATTAGCTTATAAGCAGGAATGAATGGAAATAGAGTACATGATTTCAAGGTCTTTCAGTATCAAAGAGGAAAGTTTTTCTCAACTCCAACTGATAAAACATAAAACTGAGAAGAATTTTGAGTCACAAGAGCCGATTAAATCTCAGTCTGGTGGCAACAACCAAATTAAGGTATATAGCTTTTCAAATTGTTTAGAACTTCTGAATGGATTAAGATGTCTTAGAGTAAAATTTCCAACTGAGGGAGTGACACCCTTTAATCATTTCAAATGGACAAAATAATAATGGTGTGTCTTTTCTATCAAAGCTTATTTACAGACCCAAGATGCCAGTAATTAAGTTGAAAAATATGATAAAGCAAAGAAATGTAGCAATTTTAAGAAATAGAACTAAAAAGTACTGTGATCATGGCTATTGGCACTTGATACTGACTGAAATATAATAGATAAAAAGCTTACTACGTTTTTTCTACGAATTTTAATAGAAATGTAAAACCATAGCTTGCTGCTGTTGGAGAAGACTTGTGGATTCAGATAACCTAGTGGACTAATCTGATTTATTAGTGATTCATGCAATTCAACATCATCTTGAACTTGCAAGAAAATTCATGATACAATCCTTTATCATTAATGATTTTCTACTGACAATGTTACTGTGTTGCATTTGTACGTATTTTGTAACAGAGCTGAAATAATGCCCTGGATCTTTTCGTTACATTGCCAAATTTATCAATAATTTACCAATTGAATCAAAGATTATCTTTTAAAAGCAGGTAAAATCTATATGTGGAACATTTTCTGTGTACATGTCAATAATAAGTACCACAACACTTTAAAAACATTCACTTAACATTCTCTACCAATAATGACTTATATAATTTCCAACCAGTATAAAGATTATATTCAATATAAGGCTTGATTTCCAGGTATTATTTACATGTTTCTTTACACTGTCTTAATAGTAAAAGAAAGAACTCAACATTCTAACCTTGTTTTATTTTTATTTCAAGGGTCACACAGCTGCTAATTGTTCTATGTGGGGAACATGTGAGGGGAGAAGAAAAGACACACATACAATACCTGTAAGGGTAAACAACCTTTATCCCATGTAAATGGCAATGCAGATATAATAAGCAAATGATATAATAAGCAAATTGATATAATAAGCAGATTGATATAATAAGCAAATTGCAATGGGAAGGGGAGAAGGAAAAGATACATACATACATATATATACATGTATATATATGTATACACATATACACTCACCAGACTATGGAGGATTCACCACCAGACTGGGAAGCAACAGCCTGGGCTCCAGAGTCAGAAGTAACAACAGCCTGACCTCCAGAGTCGGACACTAACTCACCATACTATGGAGGGGATTCACCACCAGACTGGGAAGCAACAGCCTGGGCTCCAGAGTTGGCTGCCCATCCATGCACAGATGAGGAGAGGTCTCATGAAGCTTTGGTATTGTCTGGGACCCTAGCTTTTTTTGTAAAAGTTGTTTGGCATGAGGCGCAGTCACAGTGGCCCTTCGCTGTGTCATAAACACTTTTCATGTAATTATTTGTGGTTTTATGATCGTATTTATAATTACAGCAAATTTTCCACTTTATAACACAACAACTTGTACATTTCACTAATAGGCATACGTATTGTGTCTGTTTTTTTCACTAGTATAACTAATGCTACACCAAACATCTGTGTGCATAAATCTTTGTTTAAATATGATTATTTTCTTATTATTAGAAATAAAATGGTGATGAGAAGATAAAAGTATTTCTAAGGCTCTTGAAGCAAGTGGTCACACTGTTTCCTCCCACAAATTTTGCCATTTTATTCTGAACAGAATACCTTTTTCATTTTATACTCTGTATTATACTTTTTAAATCTTTGCTAACTTTACAGTTGAATGATACCTCAATAATACTTGCATTTTATAAAGAAATTAACATTTTTTCTTCTTATAGTTTCTAATCCATGAGTAGTTTAAACTATTCATTGATATTCTTTTTTTTGCATTTCTATGCTTCATTATTTATAGAAAATTTTTACCGTTTTATATTTCTTTGGTTTTGTGTTACTCTTGATTTTCCATATTATATTTTTCCATACGAATATCTTTTATTGTTATGTAGTTAACCAAGTTGTGTCTTCCTTTATTTTTCTTTTACTGTTTTAAGCTTGGAATTATTTCCCATGGAGAGATAAATATTAGTCTACCTATTTTTTATACAAGTATTTTGATTTTTTGAATTAGCAGTTTAATTCATTGAAAATTTAATTTTGTCTAATATATGGGGTGAATATCTAAAGTTTTTCCACCTAGCTTATATTTGGTTGCAAAATCATTGTTTACGTTTCCCCATTGGTTTGTATTGTTGCATTTCCCACATGAACACTTCTGAACCATTGTTTTGTTTGATTTACTTATTTGTCTTTTCCTCTCTCAGAACCACACTAACTTGTTATTATGACTTTATACCATTTTGTAATACTCGGTAACATTATTAATTCCTCATCAATCTGACTTTTCAATAGTTTTAAAATTTAGTCTTAAACATCACTAAATCTTAAAAAAAAAACCCATAAATTCCATTGGCATTTTGACCAAGAGTATATTAATTGCACAGATTGCTTTGGGTGAAATTAACCACTTTGTAGGCTCAGTCCTCCTATTTGGAAAATGTTAATTATCTCCATCTATTTATGTTATCTTCTGTACTTCCCTTTCTTCCTATGTTTTACACATGTCCTGATAATGTTACTCCAAAGTATTTTATGATTTTTTCCCTACTGCACCACACTGCATGTTTACTCATACAAACATTATAATAAAATTTCTTACTTTTAAAATAACTTCTATTTTAAAAATAAAAATACAAATAATTTTTACTAATTTGATGCATATCAATTACTCATACTAACATAACTGTTGAAGAATAAGTTATTTAGAATAGGATTTATTTAGGAGTTTTAACTATTGTCAGTCATTATTTTATATAACATGTAACTCATCCTAAAACGATTCTTGGGGAAAAAAGCTATTGGCATGATTTCTGCATTCAATACTTTGGGTCCTCACAGCTTCTTGGTGACCCACCCTTCTCAGCAGCTGCCATTGTCCATCTTTTCTTAGTAGACCTGGTTTCTCCGTATTCCTTCTCAGAGAAAAAGCCTCAACACATCTTTTTCTACAGTAACACAAATGGCTTACTCTAGTCATGGGGATATCCTAGGGAAGACACAAGAACTTCTTTCATTTTAGTTGACTGATTAAGCAATAAACCAAGCCTCATTGTATCTTTTAAAAACAGCTTGTTAAACATGAAACTCACCCATTGAAACATGAAAGCATTTTATCTTCTTGCATCATGCTGATGAATCTTGCATCTTAAAAATCCTTTTAAATATAAATAATCCATGTTGACACAAGACACATGGTCAGGAGAATAATCATATGAGACAGTAAAGAACCCATGTACTCTTTCCTCAATTAAAGCCATAGTTTATTTGTATGTGTGTGCTTTTTAAACATCCAGAATTCTAATCCAACTGTCTCAACTATCCCAGAGGAGACCAGGCCTAAAAAAGCCATCTGTCTCAAATATAATGTCCAATGGTATGTAGGTATAATTTCCATGTGCTGCTTATGGAATCACTTTATTTATTTATAATCATATATAATTTATGTTGACTGTCATTGTATAAAAATGCAGAACTTCACTGGGGAGAAAGGACATAATAGGTTGGAGAAGAAAGTTGAAGAAAACCTGAAAGGTTTCAACACTGTTAATCTAAGAAATTTAAAATAAGAACCATGGGAGCATGTTTTAATATTTTCCTCCTAGGCTAGCTACTTCACAACTTCACACAATTCATTTGTGTATCCACTTTATATTTTATGCCACAGTCTTAATTACATTTTGGATGTTTGGTGTATTCAAAAAATGGTATTTTTTAAATAATATAAAGAATTATCAATACAGATTTTTTTTTAAAACTTCTTTTTAAGTGGTTAATGGTTTACAGATCTTAGGTTAAAATGGAAGACCAAGAAATTGCAGTTTTCCACTATTACTCAAATCCCTAAAAATGACAGAAAAGTTATAAACAAAAATAAATAACACAATATAGTATTTGATTTTGACTGGTGTCACCAATGTTATACCAGAATTTTATTAACATATTTACAAAGTGTTTTCCTTAAAGTTTATCTTATCTGACTCATGGAGTTTAGATTTTTTTTTTCTGTTTACTGAGAACTGGAGAGTATAATTTATTGAAATACAAAGTATCATTGAACAAGATTTTCTTATACACCATTTAAACAACTACACATACAATGTATTTTTGAAGGAGCTTTGACTTTTTAAAATATTTCAGCAGTCATATATAAATATTATTGATGACCAGTTCACTAATGCAAGTCACAGCTCTTAGAACTTTCTCTATCTCTTCCTTATTCCCCGTTACCACATTGTTTTCCTTAGCATAATCACCATTCCCAAATGCAAATGGTAAATTTAAAACTAGAATTTTTCAAAGTCTGCTTCAATTTTAACTACAGATATTCACAGAAAATGGATCTTTGTTGGATATCCAGTTAGGTTAGTTATAACTTCTTTTGTAATTTAATTTTAGAGTGGTTTTATCTTTTTTTTCTAGATATTTTAAATTAATATAGTCTGGCAATTTAATGCAACTATGCTAATGAGAACTCAACACCATGAACTTGAGGTAGAGGTGACTGAGGGTAAATGTGGAGACTATTGATTACATGATCATAAGTGAGACAGGGAAATTTAAGCAGCGGTACATTGTATTTTCATGATAATTACATGTGTGTCTATAACAAATAATAGCAAATTCAGGTCAATAGTTTCAGTGATGCTTTATGTTTCCTTGTTTCCAGTATTAGAATGAATTTTAAATCACTAGCCACGTAGCTATGGGTGTCATAGTCTGAAGTAGAAGTTAAGAAGTTTTCGTTGCTAAGAATTAGTCTGACTGACATGAACCATTTGTTTATCCATGTTCCTTCTCAGCTCTTTTCCCTGCGTGTTAACACAACCTCTCCCCTTTTCTCTCCCTCATTTTTGTCTTCCCATTTTTATATCAATGCTGGAAGGCCCTTCTGCCTGCCAGGTAAGCAAACTGGCCTGGCAGCCTTGCTGCTGGGAGCACTCACTCAGCTCCTGAGGGCCTGGCGTGCTGCACCATCTCTTACCTTGCTCATGCACTCCCTCTGGTAACTTTTGTTTTCATGAGAACTTTGGATAGTTCTGCTGCATTGCATTGGGTTTTTAAAGTATTGCCCCCAAAAAGCATCTACCAAGGAAATGAAGCTGAGAAAGGCCTTTATTGTATGTTACAAATTAATTGTGCCAGTTTTCTGCTCTTGGCAATAATACTTTAAATTGCAGATGGTTTCTACTGAAATATCATCATCATATTACTGAGATTGATTGTACCAGAGAAAATTTTTTGTTAACCCAAGAAGTTGATATGTTTAAGATGTTAGAATCATAGATTTGCTAGAAGAATAAAAAGAAACATGCACTTTGAAGGCAAAGTTTCTGACAGTAAAAGAAGAGAGAAGAACAAAAACAAGCAAATCCATAGTTTAAAATACTTGAGAGAAATGTAACTCATAAGTATTTGGGCAGGACAGTATGATTATATTTTTCATGTTGATGAAAAATTATGTTTTTGGCTAATATTACAGAATATCTGAAATGGTTTCATAATTTTTGTCTGATTTTAGCTACTGTAATAGTAGCTTAAAAAAGTGATAAATTTTAAATTTTTAAATAGTTACAGGGGTGCTAACCTGCCCAGCATCTCTCTCCTCAATAGGAAATATATAATGTTTGTGATGAGGCATATCGGTTTTCTTTCGCCCATCACATAGTGCTCCTGAAGTATTTATTACAGAGTGAGGTAGAATTAGAAACAGCTCTATTTGGCAATATTACCCCCAATTCTAGATAATTTGAAACCACAGCACCAGGGGCCAAATGTACAATATTGTACAAGTATATAATTTAAAAAATATGTAGTACTTTAAAATATTTATTGTGGGGAAATGAGAATATTAATCATAATTTAAAATCTTATTATATTGTACTATAGCTAAGCACTTTGACCTACTACCTTTTAATGTTAAAAATCCTGGGAAAATATCTCATAGGATAATTTGGAAGAGTAAATGAATCACCATGGAGATTTATACTTTTGTTAAAGTAGCATTATGAGGCATAAGACTTGAGTACACTGCCTCCAAGAACTCAATTTTTATTTGTTGTTCTACTCTATGTTTAATTGTACACAAGGAAATAAATGGAGCATTTTGCTGTCCCTAAAAAAGCCAATAAAGAAAACCAACCTACTGTAGAGTACAGGGGTGATTTTAGACATAGAATTCCACTTTCCAGATATATATTCTTATCTGTATAATTAGAAAGTTTAGAGGATCTGATGAAGCTCAACTGTCTGCTATTTTATATAATTGCTGGGTGCCAGCAATTATATAATGTACAATGATGATAATAGTGACACCTGTCATGTTTCTCAAAGGTTTCTCTTTACTTGTCAAGTGGGGAATCATATTTCCTGCCAATTATGGGAGCATGAATGACCAAATAGCAAAGATGACTCTCTTGCACTTACTCATAGTGTAAGGTCATAATTACATTTGGCTATAAGTTTGTAGATGGCAAAACAATCCATTTGAAAATCCATTAACTTATAATCTAAGCTTTGGAAGTAGACAGGTGGCATTTCTCCAAGACACAGTCCCTAAAATTTTGTATAATTTACTTTTAACATGTCCTACATTTCTGGGTTACACATCCCACATCTCTTTATCTTTCTGATATAAAGGGCGAATAAAAGGGGTACCTTCTACAATTATATCATATGGTCTTGAGATTTTGTGTATGTCAGTGAGGACTTAGTAAAAATACTAATTCTTTACAAATAATTTGTTGATATGAAGAAGCAATTTCCTTTTTAAAGTGTTTATTTTCAATTATGAAATATTTAAGGATAAAGTTCCCAAAGTTATGTAACATATGTCTGTAAGCACACAACCCTGATGAAAAAGATGTCAACATTTTGCTATCTCTGCTTCAAATTTCTATTTTAAAAGCCATGAAATGGTACAAATAAAGTTAATGCCCTCCTCATCTATTTGTCTTTCTCTCACTGGCATAACATCACTCACATGGTGTTGGTGTGAATCATTGCTATTAAGCTTTACATTTTCACTACATAATTCATGTAACCAAAAACAGTATATATGATTTGCTTTAGCTATTTCAAAAATTTACATAAATGACATCCTTCTGTATACGTCCTTTTGCAAATTATTTTTTCATTCAACATTGTATTTTTAAGATTTATTCATGTTCATAAACATAGCTCTAATATCTGTTTCAACTGTTTCACAATATTTTATTGAATGAATAAACAATTTCCCAACTGGGGACCATTTGAATTGTTGCACTTTTTCTTTTTTTATAAACAGTGCTACATTAAACATCCTTATATATGCCTCATTTCTTACATGCTTAGAGTTTCTCAAGGTTAGAAACATAGAAGAGAATTTGCTGGATCCTGAGTATGTACATCTTCTGTTGTGGGAAGTCAGGGACCCCGCACAGAGGGACCGGCTGGAGCCATGGCAGAGGAACACAAATTGTGAAGATTTCATTTTAATATGGACATTCATCAGTTCCCAAATAATACTTTTATAATTTCTTATGCCTGTCTTTACTTTAATCTCTTAATCCTGTTATCTTCATAAGCTGAGGATGTACGTCATCTCAGGACCACTGTGATAATGTGTTAACTGTACAAATTGATTGTGTAACATATGGGTTTGAACAATATGAAATCAGTGCACCTTAAAAAAGAACAGAATAACAGCGATTTTTAGGGAACAAGGGAAGACAACCATAAGGTCTGGCTGCCTGCGGGGTCGGGCAAAAAAAGCCATATTTTTCTTCTTGCAGAGAGCCTATAAACAGATGTGCAAGTAGAAGAGATATCACTAAATTCTTTTCCTAGCAAGAAATATTAATATCCTGGGAAAGGAATGCATTCCTGGGGGGAGGTCTATAAACGGCCGCTCTGGGAGTATCTGTCCTATGCAGTTGGAATAAGGACTGAGATACGCCCTGGTCTCCTGCAGTACCCTCAGGCTTATTAGTATGGGGAAAAACTCTGCCCTGGCAAATTTGTGGTTAGACCCGTTCTCTGCTCTTGAACCCTGTTTTCTGTTGTTTAAGATGTTTATCAAGACAATATGTGCACAGCTGAACATAGACCCTTATCAGTAGTTCTGTTTTGCCTTTTGTCCTGTTCCCTCAGAAGCATGCGATCTTTGTTCGCTTTTTGCCCTTTGAAGCATGTGATTTTTGTACCTACTCCCTGTCCTTCCACCCCCTCCCCTTTTGAAATCCTTAATAAAAACTTGCTGGTCTGAGACTCAGGTGGGCATCACGGTCCTACCAATATGTGATGTCACCCCTGGTGGCCCAGATGTAAAATTCCTCTCTTTGTACTCTTTCTCTTTCTTTCTCAGCCAGCTGACACTTATGGCAAATAGAAAAAACCTACATTGAAATATTGGGGGCGGGTTCCCCTGATAACCTTCCACTTCAGCATTGAGTGGGTGTAACAGGAGATGCTCAAGGAGATCCATTGCATGGATCCAAACAATGGATCCAAACATACTCCTCCCTGCCCATTTTGGAGCTGCAACTCTATTTTCCCTTTTAAAGACCAGTCATTCCAGACCTAGAGTTATATGGACCACACGGGACCAAAGTGGGTGGCCTTCTGTGTCACTCTGAGGGATATCAGGATCAACTAGTCACAGCCAAATATTCTTGTAGTTCAAATCCTCCTGATTACCATGCTGGCCCAACTGCCTTGTGTACATATGTCTGCCTATATGTCTGCCTTACCTCTGGTAATTAAGTGCAACCTCTCCTATCTTTATTCCCACAGTGCAGTCACTACTCTAGGGCTTTTCAAGAATGCTAATGTTCCCCAGGCCAATGTAACTTTCAATGTTTTGGTGAAGAGAGTGTTCTCCGAACCCTTTCAGGGTACCTAATTAGACATGAGTAAACTGGTTGCACGTGGTAAATCCACTCCAACATTCCCTCTTCTACATAATACCCAAAATCCTGCCATCTCAACTTCATTCAGCATAGGCCATTATTGAACCCAGGTGTTAGTAATTCAACTGAAGTGGCAGCCCTAGAGCTGTGCTGCTCAGATTTTCCTTCAAGAGTTTGCTGAGGATTCTACTTCTAGAATGGTGGCAAAAGTAGCTCCATGAACCCACTCCCCAGAAAAACAACCAAAAGTGAAGAAAATTATATATATTACATATGACTTAATGTCTTCTAAAATTGTCCTAAGGGCATACAGTAAATGAAGTAATATTTATTCATTGAAATCTACTAAATCTCCATAAAGACAGATAGTTTAGCAGAAAGAACAGCATAAGAAACAACTAACAAGAGCTCTTCTAGAATCAGAACAAATCTCAAAGACTGGCTTTAAAAAGTGCCCATGCAAAGGGACCAAATTTAATTGAAAGAGACTGTAGAGCAATGAGTGTCCCAGAGAATTTGTCCAAAACAGTAGAGCAACCAACAAAATTAATGGAATCTAGTAGCTGGTTTTGGCATCAATGGGAGCAGACACTCTAACAGAGTTCAGAGAAGAGATAGTAATAAAGAATCCTGCCAAAACTACAATCACCTCAGGATGACTAGAGAGCTTCAATAGCAGATTTAAGCCAGCAAAAGAAAGAATCGGTGAACTTGAAGATACATCAACTGAGGTTATCCAGTATGAGAAACAGAAAGAAAAAAATAATGAAGAAAAATAAGCAAAGCCTAGAGTAATGTAGAGGACCATTAAACACACCAACATACTAATAATGGGAGTAACAGAAGGTGAGGAGAGGAAGGTGCAGAAATACATTCAAAGAAATTATGGCTGAATTCCCTTTGAAAACCAGCACAAGACAAGGATGCCCTCTCTCACCACTCCTATTCAACATATGGTATTGGAAGTTCTGGCCAGGGCAATCAGGCAAGAGAAAGAAATAAAGGGCATTTGATTAGGAAAAGAGGAAGTCAAGTTGTCTCTGTTTGCAGATGACATGATTGTATATTTAGAAAACCCCATCGTCTTAGCCCAAACTCCTTAAGCTGATGAGCAACTTCAGCAAAGTCTCAGGATACAAAATCAATGTGCAAAAATTACAAGCATTCCTATACACCAATACCAGACAAACAGAACCAAATCATGAGTGAACTCCCATTCACAATTGCTACAAAGAGAATAAAATAGCTAGGAATCCAACTTACAAGGGATGTGAAGAACCTCTTCAAGAAAAACTACAAACCACTGTTCAAGGAAATAAAAGAGGACAGAAACAAATGGAAGAACATTCCATGCTCATGGATAGGAAGAATCAATATCGTGAAAATGGTCATACTTTCCAAAGTAATTTATAGATTCAATGCTATCCCCATAAAGCTACCTCTGACTTTCTTCACAAAATTGGAAAAAAACTACTTTAAATTCATATGGAACCAAAAAAAGAGCCCGCATGGCCAAGACAATCCTAAGCAAAAAGAACAAAGCTGGAGGCATCATGCTACCTGATTTCAAACTATACTACAAGGCTACAGTAACCAAAACAACATGGTACTGGTACCAAAACAGATATATAGGCCAGTGTAACAGAACAGAGGCCTCAGAAATAACACCACACATCTACAACCATCTGATCGTTGACAAACCTGACAAGAACAAGCAATGGGGAAAGGAATCCCTATTTAATAAAAGGTGCTGGGAAAACTGGCTAGCCAGATGCAGAAAGCTAAAACTGGATCCCTTCCTTACACCTTATCCAAAAATTAACTCAAGATGGATTAAAGACTTAAATGTAAGACCTAAAACCATAAAAACCCTAGAAGAAAACCTAGACAATACCGTTCAGGACATGGGGATAGGCAAAGACTTCATGACTAAAACACCAAAAGCAATGGCAACAAAAGCCAAAATAGACAGACGGGATTTAATTAAACTACAGAGCTTTTCCACAGCAAAAGAAACTATCAGCAGAGTGAACAGGCAACCTACAGAATGGGAGAAAATTTTTGCAATCTATCCATCTGACAAAGGGCTAATATCCAGAATCTACAAAGAACTTAAACAAATTTACAAGAAACACACAAACAACCCCATCAAAAAATGAGCAAAGGATATGAACAGACACTTTTCAAAATAAGACATTTATGTAGCCAACAGATTTATGAAAAAATGCTTATCATCACTGGTCATTAGAGAAATGCAAATCAAAACCACAATGAGATGCCATGTCATGCCAGTTAGAATGATGATCATTAAAAAGTCAGGAAACAACAGATGCTGGAGAGGATGTGGAGAAATAGGAACATGTTTACCCTGTTGATGGGAGTGTAAATTAGTTCAACCATTGTGGAAGACAGTGTGGTGATTCCTGAAGGATCTAGAACTAGAAATACCATTTGACCCAGCAGTCCCATTACTGGGTATATACCCAAAGGATTATAAATCATTCTGCTATAAAGACACATGCACACATATGTTTATTGCAGCACTGTTCATAATAGCAAAGTCTTGGAACCAGTCCAAATACCCATCAATGATAGAGTGGATAAAGAAAATGTGGCACATATACACCATGGAATACTATGAAGCCATAAAAAAGGACGCATTCATGTCCTTTGCAGGGACACAGATGAAACTGGAAACCATCATTCTCAGCAAAGTAACACAGGAGGAGAAAACCAAACACATGTTCTCACTCATGGGTGGGAGTTGAACAATGAGAACACATGGACACAGGGAGGGGAACATCACACACTGGGGCCTGTATGAGAGTGGGGGGTCTGGGGGAGGGATAGCATTAGGAGAAATACCTAATGTAAATGACAAGTTGATGGGTGCAGCAGACCAACATGGCATTATGTAACAAACCTGCCCATTGTGCACATGCACCCCAGAACTTAAAGTATAATAATCATAATAATGATGAAAGAAATCATGGCTGAAAACTTTTCAAATTTGACAAAAAACATTAATCTGCACACATCCAGGGAGCTCAAAAAACTCTAAGCAGTATAAACACAAAGAGGTCCACAATCAGACATACCACAGTATAAATGTTAAAAGACAGAAAAAGTCTTAAAATCTGCAAGAGAAAATTGACTCTTCATATACAAGGGAGTCCCAATAAGCTTAACAGGTGATTTATTATCAGAAACAGTGGAGGCCAGAGAGAATGGGATAACTAAACGAAAGTGCTGACAGACCAAACAAATGAAAACCCACAAACCCACAAAAACTGGGAATCTTATATCCAGCAAAGCTACCTCTGAAAACTGAAGGTAACATTCACAGATTTAAAAAAGCAGTGAAAAAATTAATTGCTACCAGGACTGAAGGAAGTTCTTCACGCTGAAAGCAAGCAATTTCAGATACCAATTTAATTTCCTTTGGATATACACCCAGTAGTGAGATTGCTGTATCATATGGTAGCTTAATTTTTAATTTTTCAAGAAGGCTCCATATTGTTGGTCATAATGAGAGGTGACAGCGTGCTGGCAGCCCTCACAGCCCTCGCTCGCTATGAGCACCTCCTCTGCCTGGGCTCCCACTTTGGTGGCACTTGAGGAGCCCTTCAGCCCGCCGCTGCACTGTGGGAGCCCCTTCCTGGGCTGGCTGAGGCCGGAGCTGGCTCCCTCAGCTTGCAGGGAGGTGTGGAGGGAGAGGCGCGGGTGGGAACCCGGGCTGCACCCGGTGCTCGCGGGCCAGCACAAGTTCCGGGTGGGTGTGGGCTCGGCGGGCCCCACACTCCGAGCCGCCAGCCGGCCCTCCCAGCCCTGGGCAATGAGGAGCTTAGCACCTGGGCCAGTGGCTGCAGAGGGTGTGCTGGGTCCCCCAGCAGTGCCGGCCCACCGGCGCTGCACTTGATTTCTCACCGGGCCTTAGCCGCCTCCCTGCGGGGCAGGGCTCGGGACCTGCAGCCCGCCATGTCTGAGCCTCCCCCACCCTCCGTGGGCTCCTGTGTGGCCCGAGCCTCCCCGACGAATGCCGCCCCCTGCTCCACCCCGGCACCCAGTCCCATCGACCACTCAAGGGCTGAGGAGTGTGGGCAAATGGCGCTGGACTGGCAGGCAGCTCCACCTGTGGCTCCCGGTGTGGGATCTACTGGGTAAAGCCAGCTGGGCTCCTGACTGGTGGGGACTTGGAGAACCTTTATGTCTAGCTAAGGGATTGTAAATACACCAATCGGCACTCAGTATCTAGCTCAAGGTTTGTAAACACACCAATCAGCACCCTGTGTCTAGCTCAGGGTTTGTGAATGCACCAATCAACACTCTGTATCTAGCTACTCTGGTGGGGACTTGAAGAACCTTTGTGTTGACACTCTGTATCTAGCTAATCTAGTGGGGATGTGGAGAACCTTTGTGTCTAGCTCAGGGATTGTAAACGCACCAATCAGCACCCTGTCAAAACAGAGGGCTGGGCTCTCTGTAAAATTGACCAATCAGCAGGATATGGGTGGGGCCAGATAAGAGAATAAAAACAGGCTGCCCAAGCCAGCAGTGGCAACCTGCTCAGGTCCACTTCCACACTGTGGAAGCTTTGTTCTTTTGCTCTTTGCAATAAATCTTGCTGCTGCTCACTCTTTGGGTCCACACTGCCTTTATGAGCTGTAACACTCACCGTGAAGGTCCGCAGCTTCACTCTTGAGCCAGCGAGACCACGAATCCACCAGAAGGAAGAAACTCCGAACACATCCAAACATCAGAAGGAACAAACTCTGGATACGCTGCCTTTGAGAACTGTAACACTCACCGCGAGGGTCCGCGGCTTCATTCTTGAAGTCAGTGAGACCAAGAACCCACCAATTCTGGACACAATAATGGCTATAGCAATTTACATTCCCACCAATAGTGTATGAGGGTTCCCTTTTCTCCACATCCTGGCCAACACTTAACCTTTTGTTGTTTTGATAATAGTCATTCGGACACGTATGAAGTGATGTCTCCTTGTGATTTTGATTTGCATTGCCCTGCTGGCCATTTATATGTCTTCATTTAGGAAATGTCTATCAAGTTTTTTGCCTATTGCTATGGTTTGAATGCTAGTGTCACCTCCAAAACTCATGTCAAAACTTAATCTCCAGTGGAACAGTATTAAAAGTGGGGCCTTTAGGAGGTTTTTAAGTCATGAGGGCAGAACCTTCCTTAATGGAATTGGTAACCTCATAAAAGGGGTGAGGGGGACTAGCTTACTCACTTTGCCCCTTTTATAAAACCTTTCTGCCATGTAAGGACACAGCATTTGTCCCTTTTGGAGGATGCAGTGACAAGGGTTTTCTTGGTAACTGAGAGCAGCACTTACCAGACACTGAATGTCAGCACCTTAAGCTTGGACTTCCAAGCATCCGGAAGTGTAAGAAATTAATTTCTATTGTGTATAAATTACCTAGTCTCAAGTATTATGTCACAGGATCACAAAAAATCTAAGAAACCAATTTTTAAATTGGGTCATTTGTTTCCTTGCTATTTAGTCATTTGAGTTCCTTTTTCTGATTTTTTAAAAAAAATTATTTTAGGTTTAAAAGTGCATGTGCAGGTTTGTTATATAGGTAAACTCATGCCATGGTGGTTTGATACTAAGATTATTTCATCACCCAGACACTAAGCCTAGTACCAAATAGTTATGTTTTCTGCTCCTCTCCCCAGTCCCACCCTCCAACCTCAGTGTGTGTTGTTCCCCTCTATGTGTCCATGTGTTCTCATCATTTAGCTCCCACTTCTAAGTGAGAATATGCAACATTTGTTTTTCTGTTCCTGTGTTACTTTGCTAGCGACAATGACCTCCAGCTCCATCCATGTTCTTGCAAAGAACATAATCTTGCTCTTTCTATGGCTGCATAGTATTCCATGGCTGCATAGTATTCCATGGTGTATATGTACCACATTTTTGTTATCTAGTCTACCACTGATGGGCATTTACATTGATTCCATGTCTTTGCTATTGTGAATAGTGCTGCAATGAACATATGCATGCATTTTTTTATAATAGAAGGATTTATATTCCTTTGGGTATATACCCAGTAACGGGATTGCTGGTTGATTGGTAGTTCTGTCCTTAGGTCTTTGAGGAATTTGCCACACTGGTTGAACTAATTTACACTCTCACCAATAGTATATAAACATTCCTTTTTCTCCACAATCTCGCCAGCACTTGTTATTTTTTGACTTCTCATAATAGCCATTCTGACTGGTAAGAGATGATATCTCATTGTGGTTTTGATTTGCATTTCTCTAGTGATCAATAATATTGACCTTTTTTTCATATGCTTGCTTGCCACATGTACGTCTGCTTTCAAAAAGTCTGTTTATGTCCTCTGCCCATTTTTTAATGGGGTTGTTTGTTTTTCTTTGGTAAATTTGTTTAAGTTCCTTATTATAGTTGCTGGATATTAGACCTTTCTCAGATATATAATTTGCAAATATTTTCTCCCATTCTATATATTGTCTCTTCACTCTGTTGGTAGTTTCTTTTGCTTTGCAGAAGCTCTTAAGTTTAATTAGATCTCATTTGTCAATTTTTGCTTTGTTGCAATTGCTTTTGGTGTCTTTGTCATGAAATATATCAAGTTCCTATGTCCAGAATGATATTGCCTATGTTGTCTGCCAGGGTTTTCATAATTTGAGGTTTTAAATTTAAGTCTTTAATCCATCTGGAGTTGATTTTTGTATATGGTATAAGGAAGGGGTCCAGTTTCAATCTTCTGCATATGGCTAGCCAATTATCCCAGCACCATTTATTGAACTGGGAGTCCTTTCCCCATTGATTGTTTTTGTCAACCTTGTCAAAGATCAGATGATTGTAGTATTTGGCTTTATTTATGGGTTCTGTAACCCATTCCATTGGTCTACATGCCTATTTTTGTACCAGTACCATGCTGTTTTGGTTACTGTAGCCTTGTAGTGTAGTTCAAAGTCAGGTAGTATGATGCTCTTGGCTTGTTCTTTTGCTTAGTATTGCCTTGGCTATTTAGGATCTTTTTTGTTTCCATATGTATTTTAGAATAGTTTTTTTTTTTCTAATTCTGTGAAAAATGTTGTTTGGTAGGAGTAACACTGAATCTGTCAATTGCTTGGGGCAGTGTCCATTTTAACAATATTAATTCTTCCTATCCTTGAACATGGAATGTTTTTCCATTTGTTTGTGTCATCTCTGATTTCTTTTAGCAGTGTTTAGTAATTTTCTTTGTAGACATCTTTCTCCTTCCTGGTTAGCTGTATTCCTAGATATTTTATTCTTTTTGTGGCAACTGTCAATTGGATTGTGTTCCTTATCTGGCTGTCAGCTTGGTTGTTATCTGTATATAGAAATGCTAATGAATTTTGTATGTTGATCTTGTATTCAGAAATTTTGCTGAGGTTGTTTATCAGATTAAGGAACTTTTGGGCTGAGACTATGGGGTTTTCTAGATAGAGAATCATGTTGTCTGCCAACAGGGATAGTTTGGCTTTCAGTCTTCCTATTTGGATGCCTTTTATTTTTTTCTCTTGCCTGATTGCTCTGGCCAGGACTTTCAATACTATGCTGAGTGGGAGCAGTGAAAGGGGCCATTCTTGTCTTGTTCTGATTTTCAAGGGGAATGCTTCCAGCTTTTGACCATTCAGTATGGTGTTGGTTGTGGGTTTGTCATAGATGGCCCTTATTATTTTGAGGTATATTCCTTCAATACCTAGTTTGTTTAGAGTTTGTAACATGAAAGAATGTTGAATTTTATCAGAAGCCTTTTCTGCATCTACCAAGATGATCATGTGGTTTTCTGTCTTCAGTTCTGTTTATGTGATGAATCGCATTTATTGGTTTGCGTATGTTGAACCAAACTTGCATCCTGGGAACAAAGCCTACTTGATCATGGTGGATTAGCTTTTCGATGTGTTGCTGAATTCAGTCTTCTAGTACTTTAATGAGAAATTTTGCAACAATGTTCATCAAGGATATTGGCCTGACATTTTCTTTTGTTGTTGTCTCTCTGCCAGGTGTTGGTATCAGGATAATACTGGTCTCATAGAATGAGTTAGGGAGGAGTTCTTCCTTTTCAATTTTTTAGAATAGTTTCAGTAGTAATGGTACCAGCTCTTCTTTGTACACCTGGTAGAATTTGGCTGTGAATCCACCTGGGCTAGAGCTTTTTTCAGTTGTAGGTTATTTATTACTGATTCAATTTTGGAGCTCATTATTGGTCTGTTCAGAGATTCAGTTTCTTCCTGTTTCAGTCTCGGGAGGGTGTATGAGTCCAGGAATTTATCCATATCTTCTAGATTTTCTAGTTTGTGTGCATAGAGGTGTTCATAATAGTCTCTGGTGGTTATTTGTGTTTCTTTGGGACATCCTTTCTCTTTTATTATATTTATTTGGATCTTCTCTCCTTCTTAGTAGTCTAGCTAGTGGTCTATCTATTTTATTAACTTCTTCAAAAAACAAGCTCCTGGCTTCATTGATCTTTTGAATGGTTTTTTTTTTTTGTATCTCAATCTCCTTCAGTTCAACTCTGATTTTGATCAATTCTTGTCCTCTGCTAGCTTTGGGGTTGGTTTGCTCTTGAGTCTCTTGTTCTTTTGGATGTAGTGTTAGTTTGTTAATTTGACATCTTTCTAGCTTTTTGATGTGGACATTTAGGGCTATAAATTTCCCTCTTAATCCTGCCTTAGCTGTGTTCCAGGGATTCTGGCTTGTTGTATCTTTATTCTCATTAGTTTCAAAGAACTTTTTGATTTCTGCCTTAATTTCATTATTTGCCTAGAAGTCACTCAGAAGATGGTTGTTTAATTTCCATGTAAATGTATGGTTTTGAGCAATTTTCTTCATATTGAATTCTATTTTTATTGTGTTGTGGTCCAATTGTGTTGACGTTATTTTTGTTTTCTTGTATTTGCTGAGAATTGTTTTATGTCTAATTATGTGACTAATTTTAGACTGTGTGCCATGTGCAGATGAGAAGAATGTGTATTCTTTTGTTTTTGGATGGATAGTTCTGTAGATAGGTATCAAATTCATTTGGTCCTGTGTCGAGTTCAGGTCCTAAATATCTTTGTAAATTTTCTGCTTGGGTGATCTGACTAGTACTTACGGTTGGGTGTTGACGACTCCCACTATTATATGTGGGAGTCTAAGTCTCTTTGAAGGTCTCAAAGAACTTGCTTTATGAATCTGGATGCTCCTGTGTTCAGTGCATATATATATATAGGATAGTTAGGTCCTTTTGTTGAACTGAGCCCCTTACCCTTATGTAATGCCCTTTTCTCTCTCTCTCTCTCTCTCTCTCTCTCTGTGTGTGTGTGTGTGTGTGTGTGTGTGTGTTAATCTTTGTTGGTTTAAAGTCTGTTTTGTCTGAAATTATGATTGTAACTTCTGCTTTTTTCTTGTTTTCCACTTGCTTGGTACATTTTTCTTCATCCCTTTATTTTGAGCCTGTAGGTGTCACTGTATATGAGATGGGTCTCTCAAAGACAGCATACCACTGGGAATTGGGTCTTGCTTTTTTATCCAACTTGCCACTCTGTGCCTTTTAATTGAGACATTTAGCCCATCTGTATTCTAGGTTAGTATTGATGTGTGTGGATTTGATCCTGTTGTCATATCATTAGCTGTTTATTAGGCTGACTTGTTTGTGTGGTTGCTTTAAAGTGTCACTAGTCTGTGTACTTAATGTTTTTTGTGGTGGCTGGTAATGGTGTTTTCTTTCCATATTTAGTGCTTCTTTCAGGAGCTCTTGTAAGGCAGGTCTGGTTGTAATGAATTCCCTCAGCATTTGCTTGTCTGAAAAGGATCTTATTTCTCCTTTGCTTAAGAAACTTAGTTTAGCTGGATCTGAAATTCTTGGTTGGAATTTCTTTTGTTTAAGAATGTTGAATATAGGCCTTCACTCTCTTCTGGCTTATAGGGTTTCTGTTGAGAGGTCCACTCTTAGTCTGTTGAGCTTTCCTTTGTGGTGATCTGTACCTTCTAACTGCCTTTAACATTTTTTATTTCATTTCAACCTTGGAAAATCTTATGATTATGTGTCTTTGGGATGATCTTCTTGTGAATTAATTTGCAGGGTTTCTCTGCATTTCCTGAATTTAAATGTTGGCCTCTCTAGCTAGGTTGGGGAAGTTCTCATGAATGATATCCTGAAATATGTTTTCCAAGTTGTTTCCATTCTCCCCATCTCTTTCAGGGACACCAGTGAGTCATAGGTTCAGTCTCTGTACATAATCCCATATTCTTTGCAGTTGTTTGTTCTCTTCATTCTTTTAAAATTTGTTCTTGTCTGATGCCTTATTTCAGAATCCCAGTCTTCAAGCTTGAGATTCTTTCCTCAGGCGATCTATTCTGCTGTTAATACTTGTGATTTCATTAGGAAACTTTTGTAGTGTGTTTTTCAGCTTTTTTAGGTTGGTTACATGATTTTCCATACTAATTGTTTTTTCCGCCAGCTCCTATATTGTTTTATTGTGATTCTTCGCTTCTGATATGGTTTGGCTGTGTCCCCACCAAAATCTCATCTTTAATTGTAGCTCCCATAATCCACATGTGTCATGGGAGGGACCCAGCGGGAGGTAATTGAATCATGGTGGTGGGTTTTTCCCATGCTGTTCTCATGATAGTGAATAAGTCTCATGAGATCTGATGGTTCATAAAATGCAGTTCCCCTGCACACACTCTCTTGCCTGCCACCATATAAGATGTGGTGTGCCTTTGCTCCTCCACCTTCTGCCATGATTGTGAGGCCTTCCCAACCATGTAAAACTGTGAGTTCATTAAACCTCTTTTTCTTTACAAATTACCCAGTCTCAGGTGAGTATTAGCAGTGTGAGAACAGACTCATACAGCTTTTTGGATTGGGTTTCATTGTACGCCTGAATCTTGATGATCTTCCTGTCTATTCATATTCTGAATTCCATTTCTGTAATTTCAACCATCTCAGCCCAGTTAAGAACTCTTGCTGGAGGACCAGTGTGAAAATTTGGAGAAAATAAGACATTCTGGCTTTTTTAATTGTCAGAGTTTTTGCATTGGTTCTTTCTCATCTTTGTGGGCTGAGTTCCTTCAATCTTTGAAGTTGCTCTTTTGGATTTTTTTTCTTTTATCCCATTGGATAATGTTGAGTGTTTGATTGATATATAAAATGGGTTCAGTTGATTGGCTTCATTACTGAAAGCTTTAGGATACCAAGGCTCAGCCCAGGACTCCTGAACTGCATGTTCTAACTTGGGGGAATAGTATCAGGCCCCATCTTTGATCTCTGGGTCCTCAAGGTTAGGAATCTGCTGTGCTGGAGGGGCTGAGGTACTCCTGGACTGCTGGTCATAGCACCCCAATTGGTGGTGCCAGCCAAAGCACTTCATAGGGCAGTGACAGTGGGATCTATCCTCACTCACATGTGCCAGTGGCAGTGCAGAAGGTGTCATGCTCATCAGCTGAAGCAGGGTTCTAGCAGGTGCAAGTGGTGTTGGCCTCCATGTGGGTGTTCACAGCAGCAGTGGTGACAGTATGGCACAAGGGATCAGGGGTTCTCACTGGTGACTGTGTGTACATCCACACTGGTGGTGATGTTAGCATGGGGACAGGGTGCTGGTGGGCACAGGGCTGTGTGTGCCTTTTGTGCATGTTCACACTGATGGCAGTACTGAGTTCTTTGTATGTTTTAGCTATTAACCCCTTATGAGATATATGTTTTATAAATATTTTCTTCCTTCCCAGAGGTTGCATTGTTGCTTTGTTAATTGTTTCCTTTGAGTGCAGAAATTTTTTATTTTAATGTAATGTCATTTGCATTTTGTTGTTTTGTTTTTATTGCCTGTGCTTTGGGGTCATATCAAAAAGATCATTGCCCAGACCAGTGTCATTAAGCTTTCATGCTAGGTTTTCTTCTAGTAGTTTTATGTGTTTTTATATTTTACATTTAAATCTTTAATCCATTTTGAGTTTATTTTTGTATATGGTGTGAGATAAGGGTCCAATTTTATTCTTTTGCATGTGGATATCCAATTTTTCCCAGCACCATTTAGTGAATAGACTATTCTTTTCTCATTGTGCATTCCTGGCAATATTGCTGAAGATCAATTGATCAAAAATATGTGGGTTTATTTCTGCAGTCTCTGTTCTATTGGTCTATATGTCCATCTTCATGCTGGTACTATGCTGTTTTATTTACTGTAGCTTTGTAATATATTTTGAAATCAGAAGGTGGGATGCCTTCAGCTTTGTTCTTTTTTCTCAAAATAAAAAATCCTTTTGAATTCAGGGTCCTTTGTTTATTTTATATTTGTAAAAAATGCCAGTGGAATTTTGTTAGGGATTTCGCTGAATCTTTAGGTCACTTTAGGTAGTTATAGACATTTAAACAATGTTAAGACTTCAAATTTATGAACATAGGATGTGTTTTTATTTGTATCTTCTTTAATTTCTTTAATATTTTATGTTTCAAGGTTTATGTGTTTCACCTCCTTAAATTTATTTCTATGTATTTGATTCTTTTTGATGCTGTTGTAAATATGCATTTTCTTAACTTTGTTTTTAAATACTTTATTATTAGGATACAGAACACAAATAATTTTTGTTTTTTATATATTGAACCATCCTTGTATCCCAGGGATAAATCCCACTTGATCATGGTGAATGGTGCTTTTAATGTGTTGTTGAATTGGTTTTCTCATATTTCATTGAAGATTTTTACATCTGTGTTCATCAGGGATATTAGCCTGTAGTTTGCTTTCCTTCTAGTGTCCTTATCTGTCTTTGATTGGTATCAGAGTAATGCTGTCTTCATAAAATAAATTTGGAAGTGTTCTCTCCACTTCAAGCTTTTATAGTGGTTTAAGAATAATTAATGGTAGTTTCTTTTGAGATAATTTATGAAATTTACCATTGAAGCCATCTAGTTCTGAGATTTTCTTTGTTGGTTTTTGATGACTTATTCAATCTCCTTACTGATAAATTATAGGTCTGTTCAGATTTTCTATTTCTTCATGATTCTGTCTTAGTAGGTAATATGTTTCTAAAAATGTATATTCATTTCCTCTAGGTTACCTTGTTACCAGATTAAAAATCGGCCATTATAAGTACAAAATATTTTATGTAAGCCCCATGGCAGCAACAAAGAAAATACTTATAGAACATACACAAAATATCGGAAAGGAATCAAAGTATTTTAATGCAAAAAATTAACAGAAACACAAAGGAAGACAGCAAGAGAGGGAAAGAGGGACAAAATAACTACAAGACAGACAAAGCAATGAACAAATTGGCAATAGTAAGTCCTCTATCATTCATTGCTTTAAATATAAATGGATTAAGCTCATCAAATACATAAAGTGGCTGAATGGATTAAAAAAGACATTTTATAATAATAATAAGATCAATTCACCAGGAAGATATAACAATTATATGTATAGATGCCCCCAACATCATTGCATCTAAATATATAAAGCAAACATTGATTGGTAGAACTGAAGGGAGATATAGAAAGCAGTATAATAACAGTAGGAGACTTCAATATCTCACTTTCAAGATATGCAAGATTATATTTGTGGATATGCAAGAGTGTATTTGTGGAATTATATTTGTGGAAATATGTGGAATTTAAACATATTTCAATTTTCTATGAAATATGTTTTCATATTCCCATATTCATATTCATATTTTCATATTTTCAGATTCATACTCCTTATTGATGTCATTGGAATTGAATAATACTATAGGAGTCATTGGAATTGAATAATACTATAGACTAAATGGGCTTAGTAGTCATATATCAAACATTCCACTTGACAGCAGTAGAATACATATTTTTCTAGGTGCACATGGAACATTCTCTGGAATAGATCACATATTAGGTCACAAAACAAGTCCTTAAAAGTTTAAGAAGACTGAAGTCAGACCATGTATTTTTTTCTGACTACAATAGAATGAAACTGGAAATCAATAGTGGAAGAAAAAGAAGAAAATTGAAATATGTTTAAATTCCACATATTTCCACAAATATAATTTCACATATATACTCTTGCATATCCAATGAGTCAAAGAAAAAATTAAAAGAGAAATTAGATCATATCTTGAGCAAATGAAAACATAAACACAACATATCAAAACTTATTGGATGCAGCAAAAGTAGTACTAAGAGGGACGTTTATAGCAATAAACACCTACATTAATAAATAAGATCTCAACCAAACTTTATACCTCAAGAAACTATAAAAAGAAAAATAATCTAAGCCCAAAATTAGCAGAAGGAGGAAATAATAAAGATCAGAGCAGAAATAAATAAAATAGAGAATAGAAAAACATTAAACTATAAGCTGTTTTTTAAAAATATAAGTTAGTTGACAAACCTTTAACAGAATGAAGAAAAAAGAGAAATTTCAAATAAAATCAGAATTGAAAGAGCAGACATTACAACTGATGTCACAGAAATATAAAGGATCATAAAAAACTACTATGAACAATTGTTTTATGTTTTAATCTTAACTAATTCATTTCAGTTTCCTTAGGTTTATTTTGCAGTTTTCTTTTTTTTAGTGTAAGTATTTTAGAGTGTATACATTTTTTTTCTGGCCTTTCAAAGGTGTAGATCAGATACTGGACAGTGTTGACTCAAATAAAATATTTTCTCCTTTCCCTTCAAGTAAATAGTCAGCTAGCTAACATCATTTGTAAATGCAGCAATGGTTTTCTTCCAAGACAAATGTTAAAATGAAGATACGTTATTTAGGTGGTACACCCATTACACCAGTAGCCACAAGTAGCCCAAATAAATGCATTCCTTTATTATATTAGCTTTAGAGATAAATATCTTGAAGAAACAGATTACTTGGCAATTGCTTCGTGACAGAGGTGCAGTAAAAAGCAGTGGTAAAATCTAGGCTCTGTTGTCAGGTTATCTGGTACTAATTTTGGCTCTCACATTTATTTTTCTGTGCAACTCTGGGCAAGTTAATTGACTTCACTAAGTCTCAGTTTTCTCATTTGTAAAATGTTTTTAGTATTGAATGAAGTAAGTCATTAAAGCACTTTGCACAGTATCTGGCACAAAGTAAATATTTAATTAATCTATTATTACAATATCCCAAGGAAACGAAAATTTCCAGACAATCTGGAGAGGACTCGCCAGCATTCAGAAGTAGCTGGGAGACACTTGGGGAGAATGTGCCATGGGTAAAGACATTCTCTGACCCTTCTTCTCCTGGCTCAGTAATAGGTTAGGCTTCTTTCTTATATGTAGTCCTGATACTCCCATTTGTTCTCTTAATATTCCTCACATTTTAAACTAATTAATCCTCTCTCTTCTTGGCTACATTTTAAATTCTATGAGGCCAAAGGCCATATGTATCATACTGACCTCTCTATCCCTGGCATCTATAATAGTATGGATAATCAATAAATATTTCTGAAATAGTCAATGAATGAATGGGTGAATAAACCTTGAATGCTTCAACCACTTCACATTTTTAATTAAACTATTTATTTTGAGGTAATTATCGATTCACATACAGTTGTAAGAAATTATAGAGAAATTCCCTTATACCTCTTACTCAGAGTCCTCAATGATATTATCTTACAAAACTGTAGCACAATATCACAACTGAGATACTTGGCTTTGAAATCTTGAAGTGCAGTGTCGGCTAGGTATATTAGAATCAAAATGTCTCTTTTACCTCTAGCAAATTCTGAGCAGCGTTTTTCAGGTTTGCACACCTGGAGCTACAAGGCCAGGACCCAGGTCTGTATGCTGAACTGGCTGACCACCATGCTCTTTGCATGCCCAGGGTCGAATATTGAGAGGTAGCATTGATTTCTTCTAATACATTTGAAGGCTTTCAAAGGACTTAATAGGAAAGATCTTTTTAATGTGACTGATATTTTAAAATATGTGTTCTCTTTTTTTTTCAGGGCTTCCCGTAGTAGTCAGATATATTGGCCTGAAGTGAAAGGGATTTAGTTTCAATGTTCTGCATATGGCAGATCAGTTATCTCAGCACCATTTATTGACTCCCAGCACAATAGGGAGTATTTTCCCCATTGTTTGCTATTGTCAACTTTGTCAAAGATCAGGTGCTTGTAGGTATTTGGCTTTATTTCTGGGTTCTCTATTCTGTTCCATTGGTACATGTGTCTCTTTTTGTATTAGTACCATGCTGTTTTTGTCATTTTGGTTATTGTAGCTTCATAGTACAGTTTAAAGTTGGGTAGTGTGATGCTTTTAGGTTTGTTCTTCTTGCTTAGATTGCTTTGGCTATTTGGGCTCTTTTTTGATTTCATATGAATTTTAGAATAGATTTTTCTAGTTCTGTGAAAAAATAATATTGGAAGTTTGATAGGAATAGCATTGTATCTGTCAGTTGCTTTGGGCAGTATGGCCATTTAAACAATATTGATTCTTCCTATCCATGAGCATGGAATGTTTTTCTATTTTTTTGTGTGTCATCTGATTTCTTTGAGCAGTGTTTTGCAATTCTCATTGTAGAGATCTTTCACCTCCTTGGTAAGCTGTAGTCCTAGGTATGTTATCCTTTGTGGCTGTTTTTTGTAGGATTGTATACTTGATGTGGCTCTGACCTTGGATGTTATTGGAATATAGAAATGTAATAATTTTTGTACATTGATTTATATCCTGAAACTTTACTGAAGTCATTTATGAGTTCTAGAAGCCTTCTGGCAGAGTCTTCAGGATTTTCTAGGTAAAGAAGCCTATTGTTCATGAAGAAAGATAGTTTGACTTCTTCTTTTCCTATCTGGATGCTTTTTTTCTTTCCTTCTCTTGCCAGGTTGCTCAGGCTAGGCCTTCCAGTATTACATTGAATAACAGTGGTGAGATTAGGCATTTTTTTTTTGTTCCAGTTCTCAGGGGGACTGCTTCCAGCTTTTGCCTGTTTAGTATGATGTTAGCTGCAGGTTTGTCATATATGCCTCTTATTATTTTGAGGTATGTTCTTTCAATGCTTAATTTGTTGAGTGTTTTTAACATGAAGAGATGTTGAATTTTATCAGAGGCCTCTCCTGCATCCATTGAGATGATCATGTGATTATTAATAAAATTTTGTTTATGTAGTGAAACTCATTTATTTATTTGTTTACATTAAACTAATTATTTATTCACGTTAAACCAATCTTACATTGGAATAAAGCATACTTGATCGTGATGAATTAACTTTTTGATGTCTGTTGAATTTAGTTTGCTAGTATTTTGTTGAGGATTTTTGTGTCTGTGTTCATCAGGGATATTGCCCTGAAGTTTTCTTTTTTTTGTTGTGTCTCTGCCAGTCTTTGGTATCAGAATGATTCTGGCTTCATAGAATGAGTTAGGGAGAAGTCCTCCTCCTCTTTTTTTTTTCTTTTTTCTTTTTTCTTTTTTTTTTTTAAGAATAACTTCAGTAGGATTGGTACTAGCTCTTTTACATCTTGTAGAATTTGACTGTGAATCCATCTGATACAGGCCCTTTATTGGTTGGTAGGGTTTTTATTACAGATTCACATTTGAAACTTGCTATTATTTTGTGCAGGACTTTAATTTCTTCCTGGTTCAATTTTGGGAAGCCATGTGTTTCCAAAAATAGGTCAATTTCTTCTAGGTTTTCTAGTTTGTGTGCATAGAGGCATTCATAATAGTCTCTAAAGACTTTTTGTATTTCTTTGGGGTCAGTTGTAATGTCACCTTCATTGTTCCTGTTTGGGTTTATTTGGGTTCTCCCTTTTTTTCTTTATTAATCTAGCTAGCAGTCTATCAGTCTTGTTTAATCATTTGAAGAACCAACTTTAGGTTCTGTTGATCTTTTATGTGGATTTTCATGTATCAATTTCATTCAGTTCAGCTCTGATTTTGATTCTTTCTTTTCTTCTGCTAGCTTTGGGGTTGGTTTGCTTTTGTTTTTCTAATTCCACTAGGTGCGCCATTAGGTTGTTAATTTGAGATCTTTCTAACTTCTTGATATAGGTGTTTGGTGCTATAAACTTTTCTCTTAAGACTGCTTTAGCTGTTTCCAAAAGATTCTGGTATGTTGTGTCTGTTTTCATTAGTTTCAAAGAATTTTTTTTTGTTTTTGCCTTAATTTAATTATTTACTCAAAAGTCATTCAGGAGCATGTTGTTTAACTTCCATGTTATTGTACAGTTTTGATAGATCTTGGTATTGATTTCCTTTTTTCTGTATTGTGGTCTGAGAGTATTGTTGGTTTGATTTTAATTTTTAAAAATCTGTTGGGACTCGCTTTGTGGCTGAGCATGTGGTACAACTTAAAGCACATGCTGTGTAGAAGGTAACAATGAATATTCTGTTGTCTTTTGATGGGGTATTCTGTAGATGTCTATTAGTCCAATTGGTCAAGTGTTGAGTTTAGGTCCAGAATATCTTTGTTAATTTTCTGCCTCAATGGCCTGTTTAACACTGTTAGTGTGGTGTTGAAGTCCGCCATTATTATTGTGCAATTGTCTAAGTCTCTTCATAGGTCTCTAAGAACTTGGTTTTTGAATCTGGGGGCTCCAATGTTGGATGCCTATACATTTAGGATAGTTAAGTCTTCTTGGTGGATTCAGCCCTTTATTATTGTATAATGTTCTTCTTTGTACTTTTTGATCATTGTTGGATTAAAGTTTGCTTTATCTCATATAAGAATAGCAACCCCTACTCTTTTCTGTTTTCTGTTTGCCTGATAGATCTTTCTCGATTCCTTTACTTTGAAACTGTAGGTGTCTCTTGAAGATAGCAGACAGTTGAGTCTTGTTTCTTTTCCAACTTGACACTATATGCCTTTTAAATGCGGGATTTTGACCACACATCTACAACCGTATGATCTTTGACAAACATGACAAAAACAAGCAATGGAGAATAGATTGCCTATTCAATAAATGGTGCTAGGGAAACTGGCTAGCCATATGCATAAAACTGAAACTGAACCCCTTCCTTACACCATACACAAAAATTAACTCAAGATGGATTAAAGATTTAAATGTAAAACCCAAAACTATAAAAACCCATTGCCCATTCAGGACATAGGCATGGGCAAAGATTGCATGACAAAACATCAAAAGCAATTGGAACAAAAGCAAAAATTGACTAAGGAGATCTAATTAAACTAAAGACCTCTGCATAGCAAAATAAACTATTATAAGAGTGAACAGACAACCTACAGAATAGGAGAAAATTTTTGCAATCTATCCATCTGACAAAGGTCTAATATCCAACGATCTTAAACAAATTTACAAGAAATGAACAAACAACCCCATTAAAAAGTGGGCAAAGGACATGAACAGGTATTTTTCAAAAGAAGTCATTTATGTGGCCAAAAAACATATAAAAAAAGCTCAACATCACTGATCATTAGAGAAATGCAAATCAAAACCACAATGAGATACATCTCACACCAGTTAGAAAGCGAATATTAAAAAAGTAAAAAAAAAAACAAAAAAAAAACCAAAAAACCAGATGCTGGCAAAGTTGCAGAGAAATAGAAACACTTTTACACTGTTGGTGGGAATGTAAATTAGTTCAACCATTGTGGAAGACAGTGTGGTGATTCCTCAAAGACCTAGAACCAGAAATACCATATAACCCAGCAATCCTATTACTGGGTATATACACAAAGGAGTATAAATCATTTTATTATAAAGGTACGTGCACGCATATGTTTATTACAGCACCATTCACACTAATAAAGACATAGAATCAACCCAAATGCCTATCAATGATAGACTGGATAAAGAAAATGTGGTACATATAAACCATGGAATACTATGCAGCCATAAAACGGAAGGAGATTGTGTCCTTTGCAGTGACATCGATGAAGCTGGAAGCCATTATTTTCAGCAAACTAACACAGGAACAGAAAACTAAACACCACCTGTTCTCACTTATAAGTGGGAGCGGAACAATGAGAACACATGGACACAGGGAGGGAACAACACACACTGGGGCCTCTGGTGAGGGGGAAGGGAGAGCATCAGGATAAATAGCTAACGCATGCGGGGCTTAATAGCTAGGTGATAAGTTGACAGGTGCAGCAAATCACCATGACACACATTTACCTATGTAACAAACCTGCACATCCTGCACATGTATTCTGCAACTTAAAATTAAATTAAATTAAAAATTAAAAAATAGGCCAGGCGTGGTGGCTCATGCCTGTAATCCCAGCACTTTGGGAGGCTGAGGCAGGCAGATCATGAGGTCAGGAGATCGAGACCATCCTGGCGAACATGGTGAAACCCCGTCTCTACTAAAAAAAAATATATATATATATATAAATTAGCCGGGCGTGGTGGCGGGCGCCTGTAGTCCCAGCTACTCAGGAGGCTGAGGCAGGAGAATGGTGTGAACCCGGGAGGTGGAGCTTGCAGTGAGCCGAGATCATGCCACAGTACTCCAGCCTGGGATACAGAGTGAGACTCCGTTCCCCCCCCCCAAAAAAAGAAAAAGAAAAAAGAAAAAAATAAATAAATAAATGGGGCATTCTTCTTGTTTACCTTCAGGGTCAATATTAATATGTGATGATTTTATCCTGTCATTATGCTGTTACCTGGTTTTCATGTAGACTTTGTTGTATAATTGCTTCATAGTGTCAATGGGGTGTGCGCTTAAGTGTGCTTTTTTCAGGGCAGATATCATTCTTTCATTTCCATGTTTAGCACTTCTTTTAGGACTTCTTGTAGGGCAGGTGTAGTGGTAACAAATTTCCTTAGCATTTGCTTGTTTGAAAAGGATCTTATTTCTTTTTCGCTTATGAAGCTTAGTTTGGCTGAATATAAAATTTATGGTTGGATTATTTTTTTCTTTAAGAATGCAGAATGTAGGATCCAAATCTTGTCTGACATAAAGGGTTTCTGCTGAAAGTTCTACGATTAGCCTGTTGGAAGTATTACTATTCCCTTTGTAAGTGAACAGCCCCTGTTCTCTATCTGCCTTAATTTGTTTTTAATATTTCAATAGGTTTTTGGGGAACAGGTACTGTTTGGTTACATGAATAAGTTCTTTAGTGGTGACTTCTGAGGTTTTGGTGTGCTCATCACCAAGCAGTGAAATCTAGAAGAAAATCTAGGCAATACCATTCAGGACATAGGCATGGGCAAAGATTTTATGGGTATTCATTTTATAAATTTGGGAGCTCCATTGTTAGGTGCATATATATTTAGGATTGTAATATTTTTCTGTTGAACTAGTTATTTTATCATTATATAGTGTCTCTCTTTGCCTTTTTTAACTGCTGTTGCTTAAAAATGTATTTCATTTGATATAAGAATAGCTACTCCTGCTCCCTTTTGGTGTCTATTTGCAGGGAATATCTTTTTCTACCCCTTTAAGTTTATGTGAGTCCTTATGTATCAGGTAAGTCTCTTCAAGACAGCAGACACTTGGTTGGTGAATTCTTATCCATTCTGTCATTCTGTATTTTTTAGGTGGAGCTGCAGTATTGTAGGGAAGACACAAGCTTGCCCTAGTGTCAGGTGGTGGCTAGGGCCGTAGAGGTCCCAAGAGATGATGTCCTTTGTCTTTGGCTACCAGGGCCAGTAGAGAAAGACCATCAGGTGGGAGCAGGGTTAGGTGTGTCTGAGGTCAGACTCTCCTTGGGCAGGACTTGCTGCAGCTGCTGTTGGGGATGGGGGTGTGATTCCCAGGCCAATAGAGTTATGTTCCCAGGTGGATTATGGCTGCTTCTGCTGTGTCACACAGGTAGCTAAAGAAGTGGGGAAAAGCCAGCAGCCACATGCCTCATCCAGCTCCCATGCAGCCCATAGCCCAAAAGACTGGTCTTACTCTCACCATGGCCCCACAACAGCACCAAGTTTACTTCCAGGCAGCTGGTGAGCAGGGCTAAGAGCTCGTGCCAGGGTACAAACCTCCCAGCTGAGAAAGAAAGCCGACTCACAGTTCCTCAGCTGTCCCACAGAACCTGCAGCAGCAACCCACCTTCTTCAAAAGGGTCTGCAGATTCTCTCAACTTTCTTGGTATGTACTTGTGGTAGCTCTTGTAGCAAAAGTTCACGATGTGGGTCTCTACACGCTGCTCTGTCTGTCCGAGTGGGAGCTGCAAGTTAGTCCTGTCTCCTATCTGCCACTTTTCCCCTTTTTTCTCTAGCTGCTTTTAGATTTTTTCTTTCATGTTGACCTTGGAGATTCTGATGACTGTGTGTTATGGGGATGGTCATCTTGCATAGCATCTTGCAGGGGTTCTCTGAATTTCTTGAATTTGCAGGTCAATTTCTCTACTGAGATTGGGAAAAATTTTATGGGTGGACTGTATCCTTAATTATGTTTTCCAGGTTACTTGCTCTCTCTCCTCTTTCAGGAATGCCCATGAGTTGTAGGCTTGATGTCTTTACATAATACCATATTTCTTGGAGGTTTTGCTCATTTTTATAATTCTTTTTTCTTCATTTTTGTCTGCCCATGGTGCTTTAAAGGCGCATTCTTCCAACTCTGAGATTTTTCCTCAGCTTGGTCTATTATGTTGCTATGGCTTCCAGTTCTATTTTTAAATTTATGTAGCAAATTTTTCACTTCCAGAAATTTAGTGTTTTTTTCCTTAAAATGGTTATGTCATCTTTGAATGTTTGGATCATCTTACTGTTTTCCTTGGATTGGGTTTCAACCTTCTCTTGTATATCAATGAGTTTCCTCACCATCCAGATTCTGAATTCTATGTCTAAAATTTTAGTCATTTCAATCTGATTAAGAACAATTGCCAGGAAGCTAATGTGATTGTTTGGAGGTAAGAAGACACTCTGGCTTTTAGAGTTGCCTGAGTTCTTACACTGGTTCTTTCTCATCTGTGAGTGCTGATGTTCCTTTATCCTTTGAAGTTACTGTCCTTTGGGTGGAGCTTTTGATTTTATGGTCTTTCTTGTCCTTGAGGGATTGACTATGGTGCAAGTTGTTTATAGTTGAGTGACTTTGCTTCTGGATGCTTTCAGAGGGTCTAGGCTCAGTTCCATACTCCTGGGCTGCATTCTCTAACCCTGGGTCTACAGCTTTGTCCTCTGGTCCCTCGAGGTCAAGTCCTACCTGGGCTGGAGTGGCCAAGTTATTCCAGTACTGCTGGCAACAGCATTCTTGGGGGGATGGTGTGGGAGCCGTGGGCATAAATTCTTTGATGGTGGCAGGGTGGCACCACAGGTGGGAGTTGTTCTTGAGGTGGGTGCTGTGGATGGGAGGCATTCCAGAAGGGCCACTGCAGGTGCTCCAGTTGGGGCAGCAGGGGTGATGCTGGTGGGAGGCACTTGGGTGGAAGGCCACCCGGGGTGGAGGTTGTTGTGGGGTGAAGTGCACTGAAGGGGTGGCAGTGGCACTGTAGAAAAATGTGCTTTGAAGTGGTGTTGGTGGAGTTTCAGGCAAACATGTTTTAGTGGGAGGCTGTCAGCAAAAGTGCTCTGTTGAGGCAGTGAGGCCTGCGGCAGAATCACTGTGGTGATGTCTGCTGGGAAAAGTGCTCCAGCAGGGTAGCTGAGGCTGTGCTGCATGCAGTCACGGCCAGGCAGTGACTCTGGGAGTAGCTGGCAGACAGCAGGTTCCACAGGTCACTCTCCATGGTCCTGCAACAAAGACAGCCCTGCTGTTTCCAGGTCTAGCAACTTACACAGGTCAGAGCCACCCCATTTTTAGGGAGCTTTTCAGGGCCTGGAATGTGTCCACGTACTTGGCAGCCCTGTGCAGGGTTCCCAGCTTTTGGGTCATCTCTCTTCCACTTCCTCTTATCTTCTCCTTCAGTTCCAGCATCTGGGTCATCTGTCTACCCTCTCTCAGTTTATTCTCTCAGATGGTCTACTTGGTGTATGCTGGTTTGCCTGATACTCTGGTCTGTCTCAGTGGGAGGCAACTTGTCTTTTTTTGTTGTTGCTGTTGTTTTTAATTGGAGAATGTTGTTAGAAGCCAAGATCTGGGTATAAGGTGTGCTTGTTGCTATTGGAATGTCATTTACTTTAGGCCCTCTCAGTTGACAGAAGAAATATATGTCTGTAAATATGTATGTAGCTCTATCCATATTAAATTATATGCATTCATATATATTTATATGAAATTATATATATTCTTGGTAATGTCTGCAACACTAATTCATTACCACGTGAATTATTCTAGCTCCTCTGCTTGCTATATCTATAAATTCCTACTCCATCAGTGAGAAATCAGCCTCCTGCCTTTCATCCATTTAATTACTTATTCAGTTCCAGAATACAGGCATATTTTAGAAATATTGCAGTTTTTTTCCAGACCACTGCAGTAAAGTGAATATTGTAATAAAGTGAGTCACATGAATTTTTTTATTTTTCAGTGCATATCAAGGTTATGTTTACATTACACTATATTCTATTAAGTGTGCAATAGCATTATGTCCATAAAAACAATCTACATATCTTAATTAAAATCATTTCTTGCTAAGAAATGCTAGTGGTCATCTGAGCCTTTGGTGAATTGTAATATTTTTGCTGATGGAGGATTTTGCCTCAATTTTGATAATTGTAGACTGATGACGGTAGTTGTTACTGAAGGCTGGAGTGGCTGTGGCAATTTCTTAAAGTAAGACTACAGTGGACTAGCACACAGCTTGTGGCTGCAATCCCAACTACTCTGGAGTCTGAGGCAGGATCTCGTAAGGGCAGGAGTTTGAGACCAATCTGGACAACATAGTGATACCCTGTCTCTCAAAAATAAATATAAAAAATTAGCTGCACATGGTGGCACACACCTGTAGTCCCAGCTACTCAGGACAGAATGAAATGCTGTTTCTTAAAAAGAAAAAAAGACTAAAATAACATTTGCCACATTGATTGACTCTTCCTTTTATAAAAATTTCTCTGTAGCATGTGATACTGTTTGATAGCACTTTAACTATAGTAGAACTTCTTTTAAAATTGTAGCCAATTCTCTGACACCCTGCTGCTGCTGCTTTATCAACTAAGTTTGTGAAATAGTCTAAATTATTTGTTGTCATTTCAGCAGTGTTTGCCAGGCATCTTTACTAGGAGTAGATTCCATCTCAAGAAAACACTTTTTTTGCTCATCCATAAGAAGCAACTCCTCTTCCATTAAAGTTTTATCATGAGATCTCAGCAATGCAGTCATATCTTCTGGCTCTACTTTTAATTCTAGTTCTCTTGTTATTTCTACCACGTATGCAGTTCCTTCCTCCACTGAAGTTGTGAACCCCTCAAAGCCATCTGTGAGAGCTGGAATCACCTTCTTCCAAACTCCTGTTAATGCTGATATTTTGACCTTCTTCCATAAATCACAAATGTCCTTAATATCATCTAAAAATGGTGAATCCTTTCCAGAAGGTTTTCAATTTACTTTTCCCAGATCCACTAAAATAGTCACTATCTTTTGGCAGCTAAAGCCTTCCAAAATTTATTTCTTAAATAATAAGATTTTAAAGTCAACATTATTCCTTGACCAATGGGGTGAAGAATGAGTGTTGTGTTAGCAGACATGAAAACAACATTCATCTTCTTGTACATCTCCATTAGCACTCTTGAGTGACCAGGTGCAGTGTTACGTGCAGTAATATTTTAAAAGAAATCTTTTTTTTTTCCTGAGGAGTAGGTCTCAACAATAGGCTTAAAATATTTAGTAAACCATGCTGTAAACAGATGTACTCTAATCCAGACTTTGTTGTTTCATTTATAGACAACAGGTAAAGTAGATTTAGCATAATTCTTAAGGGCTCAGGATTTTTGGAATGGTAAATGAGCACTGGTTTCAACTTAAAGTTACCAGCTGCATTAGCCCCTAACAAGGGAGTTGTCTTGTACCTTGAAGCTTTGAAGGCAGGTGTTGATTTCTCCTCTCTAGCTATAAAAGTCCTAGATGGCATCTTCTTTCAATAGAAGGCTGTTTTGTCTACATTAAAAATCTGTTTTCTAATGCAGCCACCTTCACCAATTATCTTAGCTAGACTTTCTGGATAACTTGCTGCAAGCTCTATATCAGCACTTGCTGCTTAACCTTGAACTTTTCTACTGTGGAGATGATGTATTTTCTTGAACTTCGTAAAGCAACCTCTGCTAGCTTCAAACTTTTCTTCTGCAATTTCCTCACCTCTCTCAGCCTTCATAGAATTGAAGAGATTTAGGGCCTTGCTTTGGATTAGTCTTTTACTTAAGGAAAAGTTGTACCTGGTTGAATCTTCTAGACAGAGCACTTAAACTTTCTCCATATCAACAACAGAGCTGTTTTGCTTTCTTATCATTTCTGTGTTCACTGGAGTAGCACTTTTAATTTTCTTCAAGAACTTTTCCTTTGCATTCCCAACTTAGCTAACTATTGGCACAAGAGGCCTAGCTTTCAGCCTATCTCAGGTTTCAACATACCTTCCTCACTAAGCTTAGTAATTTCTAGCTTTTGATTTAAAGTGAGAAGTGTGGGACTCTTCCTTTTACTTGAACAATTAGAGATCATTGTAGGGTTATTAATTAGCCAAATTTAAATAATGTTGTGTCTCAGGAAATAGAAATGCCAAGGCAAGAGAGAAAGAGATTAGGAAATGGCTGGTCAGTAAGCAGTCAGAACACAAACATTTATAAATTGTTTGCCATCTTACATGGGTGCAGTTCATGGCCTCTCAAAACAATTTTGATAGTAACATCAAAGATCACTGATCACAGATAACTAAAAAACTGAAAAAGTTTGAAATATTGCAAGGATTACCAAAATGTGACACAGACACAAAGTGTGCATATGCGGTTGGAAAAATGGTGCTGATAGACTTGCTTGATGCGGGATTACCAAAAACGTTCAGTTTGTAAAAACTATAATATCTGTGAAGCACGATAAAGTGAAGTGCAATAAAATGGGGCATGTCCATACTTGTGTAGCAGTATCAGCATCATTAATTCTTACACCTGTGAGAAACAATTTTATCAACCAAAGTACATTGCTTGTGTGCAATTTCTGTTGCATTCCGCCTTATAAATACTCTTTTCCAGAGTTACTTAGGTCAGTACTTCTTCTCCCACCTTCTTGAATGAGGTTGTTTTATATACTTCTATTACAGTTATACCCTCTTGTCACAGTCTTCATTCCTTCCTGAGGTTCCTTAATCTAAGTGATTGTTTTAAAAAACTTGGCTATATTAAGGTTCACCCTTTGTGCTGTCGAGTTTTATGGATTTTGACAAATGCTTAGTTCACGTGTTTATTCATCATTACAGTATCATACAGAATAGTTTCACTGCCCTAATATAGCTCCTGCATTTTATCTCTTTAACGCCCCTCCCCCGACAAATTCTTGGAAACTGCTGTTTATAATTTTACCTTTTCCACAATGTTGTATAATTGGAATCACATAGCTTTTTCAGACCAATTTCTTTCAGTTAAAAATATGCATTTAAAATGTATCTGTATATTTTTGTGACTTGATAGCTCATTTGTTTTTAATCACTAAATAATATTATATTGTAAGGATATACCACAGTTTGTTTATTCATTCACCTATTGACAGATATCTTGGTTGTTTCCAGCTTTTGGGAATTAAGTTTAAAGCTATAATTCCTGTGCAGGTTTTTATGTGGGCATAAATTTTCAAATTAAATAGGTAAATATCTAGGAGTGATTGCTGGATAATATAATAAGTGGCACGATCATGGCTCACTGCAGCCTCGACCTCCCAGGCTCAAGCAATTTTCCCACCTTAGCCTCCTAAGTAGCTGGGACTGCATGCATGTGCCACCACACCTGGCTGATTTTTGTAGAGACAGGATTTTGTCATGTTGCCCAGGCTGGTATCGAACTCCTGAGCTCAGGCACCCCACCTGCCTTAGCCTCCCAAAGTGCTGGTATTATAGGGATGAGCCACTGTGCTAGGCCCCTACTTTGTGTTGTTAAAAGTACAATGTTTTTAAACAATTTTCCCAAATTACTCTTGTGACAGAATAAGTTATAGAATTATTGTTTAATGGTTAACTGCACAGGCTCTGGAAGTGGAAGGCTTGGGTTCAAGTCTAGATTCTATAATTTACTAAGTACATGATTTTTAAGCCTGTCAGGTAATCTCTCTATACTTCAGTTTCCTCCCTTATAAACTGTGAATTATAGTATCTCTTAGTTACTGTGAGGATTAAATTAGATAATGTGTTTGGCACAGAGTAAGAAGTTAATTGTCTTTTTTTTCTTTCAATACTCTAGATTCATTTGAAAGGAACTCTCTATTCTTTCTCTTTCCTCTGTCACCTACGATAGCAACCAGGTCTTTACTTCTAAAGTCCAGCTTCTTAGCAAGGGTAGGGAAACTGTGATGGCAGAAAGGGCTTAATACTTCTTTATGTCCCAGTGCCATTAAATGAATTAAAAGTGGATTATCCAAGAAAGGAATCTACCCAAGAGGTTGATGAGAGGGTGGCTTAAACCTAGAGGATGTTATTCTGTGTGGCAGGCTTATTACTTACTGACCTATACAAGGTTTCTGTGTAAATTAGAAAAAGGTTCACTCTGGGCAGATGCAGCCCAGGACAAAGGCACAACCTTAGCCAGTAGAGCATAGCTAGATTCCAGTCCTCCACTGGCCACTTATGCTAGGTTCTATTGTTCAGTGTCCACACTACACAACTATAAATGTCATCTCTGCCTGGTAGATGGAAGGGAGGATTGTGGGTTCCATATGGGACAAACACATGGATCAAGTCCATTGGAACACAGCATCTCAGAAATGCTAGAACATCTATCCCATGGAATTATTGTGGGAAAACAGGAAATGATGTCTCTAAGTACTGGGCTTTGAGAAAAAAAAATGATGCCACCAGCAAAGCCATCTGCCATGGCTGACATAAGGATCATGTTGTCCTAGCAAGAAAGCTAAGCAAGTGAGAACACTGCAGACAGAATAAAAAATTGGGTGGATAGTGAAAAACCAGTCTGAACAAGGCACAGAGTCACCATATGAAGAAAAGGTAAAGTTGAGACTGAGAGTCTTCTCTTGTGATACACCTAAGTTTTTAAGACTCTCTCATATGATGTTAGAAAAATGAAAGGTGCCCCCAAAGAATGCTGATTGGAATTCCTGTAAACTTTAGATGAGGAAAATGTATGATGGAAAACAAAGATAAATAGGAAGTTTCTTTCATCCAAGTATTACACCTTAGTATAAGGAAAATATGGACATACATATTTTAAGCAGTCTGTATGAATCCAATGTGCAGTATTTGCCTGCACAGACAAGTTGAGTTCCCCTAAAACTCTACTTCGGCTTTCTCCAAAGTATTGTCATTTCTAAGTTACTGGAATCCTTCCTTAAGCTTCTTGCTCAGTGGGAAGTGTAATGCAAATATTTTCAGATGAGTCACCTCCCTTTATAAATGGTTCCTTAATATTTTGACTGTCTAGTTGGGAGCCTGTCAAAGCAAGGGTGTCTCATAGATTGTCAGGGGATAGAGGGGATAGACATAGGATATCTTACTTTTCTATAAAATGGTCAGACACCCAACTCTAGCTGAAAGTGTCAGGAATTTTATTATTCCCATAATCTATTTTTAATTCTATTATATAAATATATTTTAAATGGAGAAAGTTTTATTTCATTTTAAGCAAAGATACTTTTTCCCCAATATTAAAGAAATGTCATTTTGGGGCATTTGTTTCTTATTGCATTGCCAAGCCAAACATCTATTGTTACATTCATAGCTTACTGCTTTTTTTCTTTTTCTTTTTTTTTTTTTGACAGTGGGAGTGCAAGAATCCAACTTGTTATTGGTGCCACAAAGATTTTTGCATAAATCTTTAAATATACTCCTAGGGAAGACACATGGCTAGACCATCCAGGAGCCCCAGTAGCCCACAGGCAGCTCTGCAGCAGAAGCACATATGCTCATGAAAGCCTGTGCAACAGTGTAGGTCTCTTGTATTTCAGTCTATACATACTATTTAATGACACATGAGCATAGTAAATTCATCAATAAATCAGTTTGGTTGCTGTAAATTCTCTCATCACTATGAAAAATCTTGTTTTTGTAAGAAGATTTTGACATTAGCTTTGATTTCTGACCACAACACACAGATTCAGTCTTGTGAATGAAAATGCTACCTCAGACACCCCAGCCTTTATATCTGCATGATGCTCTGAATGTACCTTGTTATTTATGTACCATCCAATGCAGCATATGATATGTGTAGAAATGTTCATATGTGCTGTACTTGAAATGTAAGGAGTTAATATTCACTGACTAGACACTCACTCCCAAATAGTACTGTTTGGGGGAATTACAGAGAAAACCCTTTATACACAATTTCAAAACTTCGTCATTCAGCATTAACCAAATTATAGTAGAAATTGATTATATTTGTTTGAAAACCCATCTGTTCTTACCAGATAACACTGTATTTTACTGGATGTGGTTAGAAACAGACTGAGGAGAATGTTTGAAAGTTCACTTACTATCTTTAATCTGCTTGCAACTTTGTTTTTATTCACACATGTGAAACTGAGTTACCCATGCGAAACAGGTCTTTTCTCCCAATACAAATAATTCATGCAAATAGATGCCTGTGAACCTCTAGAATAAGTGAAAAATCAGCTAGGCTAAGAAGATGCAAAAGAGTGTATATCCAGCTAAAATAATGTTTATGAAAGCACAGAGGTGAGAGGGAAAAACACACATATTTAAGAAGCACAAATTCTACATTTCTTCAAAGGCCCAGTTACAAATATTTTATAAAGGAAATCAGGAGTCAATTCAATACTAATTCAGGTAAAGAGTCCTGAATTTTCAGTTCTAATGCCACCTATGACTCATTTAGGCAGTAATTATTAAATGAATATATACTATATGTTTCAGACACTATGCCAAATTCTAGCAATCCCACAGTGAACCAGGCACAGTCTCTCCTCTCAAGAAATCACAATCTAATTAAGGAAGTAGGGATATAGAAATAATCCTACAAAACTCTCTAGGCCTCACCATCTGTTAGATGTAGATAAATTTATATTAACCTTAATGTCTGAATTTGTTGCCTCAGACCTTCTTAAGTTATGAACATCAGTTTTCCTTCTAAGTTTCCTGAGTTACTCAGGAATTCCCAAGGATACCTCATACGTGTTCATAGAATCCTTCAATTTTCTTTTTTGGGCTCCCACAAAGGCACTTCTGACTGCTAGTGGTACCTCTGCATGTATGTTGCCCCTCCCACTCTTCAATGTCCTGTATTCCAAACCTTGCAAATTCCTCGGGGCACCACGTTGCCATTGGGTTGGTGTAACATGCTGTTTTCAGCAGAATGTGAAAATGCCCTGAGCCTTACCTCTAAGTTTTGCTTTGTCACCTGAACTACCAAGCCTCGCTACTTACGCCCCAGGTCTCACAAAGTTCTGTCCAATCCAGCCTCTGGGGTTAAAGCTGGAGAAGAGATGCACATTCTCTTCTCCATTTCCCTCTCTTATTTTTGGCTCTGATAAAACATTTCTGCTCACAGGTCTCTGTCCCTCAATACAAGTAATTAACCCAAATAGATGTCTGCAAACCTCTGCTAACATTTTTAGCAGACACAGGAACTTCTCAATTTTATTGTAATTACTACAGACTATGGTAAAAGTAACAGCAAAGATTACTTACTAGGGTTTGGGGGGCATACATGGAAAAAGCACTTAATTCAAGCTCAGGGAAGTGAGCATGGGGAGCTGGAAGGATTCCTGAAGGACAATACAACAAAACTGAGAACCTAAGAAAAAGTGGCAATTAGCTAGGCTACACGGACACTTAAGAGTGTATATGTACTTAAAACAGTGTTTATGACAGCTCAGAGGTAAGAAAAAAGAACACATTTATTCATGGAGTTCACATTCTACCCTTCTTCAAAGGCCCAGCCCAAACATCTTTTATAAAGCCTTCTCTTCTCTTTTCCCATTAATCTATTTATACCCCTCTTTTGCATTTGTCACATTAACCTTCTATTATAATTATTTGTGAGCATATCCATCTCCCCTTACTAGAAGAGAAGCTCATTGTGGGTTCTGCCAAATTATTTTTCATATCCTGCACATTAATAACCACAATGACTTGCATAGAACAGGTGCTTAATTAAAAGCAATATGCCTAAAGAGGCCGAAAGTGCTTGGAATAAGCAGACTCATGTTTCATAAACGAATAACAGAATGGCATCAATGATTCAAGCAAGTAGATGTGATAGTAACCTCACTGATTCTAGATAAAAAGGAAAGGCTGGACAAGATCTTTCTTACCTGTTGGAATAATTTCTTAACTTTGTTGGTATCACCAGAGCATTTGTGAAATAGTGATCAAGAGAATAATTATTCGGTTCCTTGTATTCCACTTTTAAATTTACTAATATTTATTAAAAACCGATTGTGCTAGATGCTTTTTTATTTAAAATATTAATGAAATAAATGATTCATACAAAATACTATTACATACATGTGACACTTAAAGGCTGATAAAACAATTATGTTCCTGCCAAATAGCTGAAGAAATAGACAACTAAATATTACAATGAAACATTTCTTATCCTAACAAAATGGCAAACCAGTATAGGCAGCTGGATTCCTCCCTCAGCTCTGGGGAAGTTTTAGAACTCAAAATAAAATTATAGACAAAATTAACATAATAGACAAGAGGAGTACGTAGGAATATGGCAGAATGCTGTAGTACTTGTTTCATTAGGCAAAGCAATTTAAATGGGTCTTAAGTCTATTACAAGAGCAAATGGAGAAAATATTATATAAACAGAGTAAGAACACTAAATTTATGCAATAGAAAGCATAAATGAAGAAAAGAAATGCAAGGAAAGTATAAAAAATGAAAAAATATTTTAAAAATGATAGCAGTATTAGGTCCTAAAATAATAGAAGCTGCAATAAATATAAATGGGTTAATCTAGTCAATTAAAGTCAGAGACTCTAAGATTTTAATTAAAATATCTAACATATTCTTTGCAAGAGAAAATATGAGGATATAAAAAGAAGAAAGCACATATTAACAACAACCTTGAAGACCACACTGTGATGCCATTAGTTACATCTCCTTCCTCCAGAGGTAATAATTACTCCAAAGTTTGTGTCTATTATTTCAGAATTAGTTTACTATTACTGTGTAACAAATTATCACAAGCTTAGTGGCTTAAAACAACATACACATACTATCTCACAGTTTATGTGTGTCAGGTATTTGGGCATGGCTTAGCTGAGTCCTCTTTTCACAGTTTGACAAGGCTGCAATTAAGATTAAGATTGGCTGAGCTGTGTTCTCATCAAAGGCATAACCAGGGAAAGATCTAATTCCACATACTGTAGGTTGTTAGCAGAATTCCTCTTCATGTGGTTATAGGATTTAGATTTATGTTTTCTTACTGGTCATTGGTTTGGGGACACTTCCAACTCTTGAGAGTCCTTTGCCACATAGGTTTTGCTGTAGACTTACAACATCACAATGTGTCAACTTACTTCAGGGTCAGTATTTACTGAGAATGTTTCACTTCTGTCTGTGAAAATAGAAGAATGACATTCCACCGCCTTTGCAATAATCTATTGGTTAGAAGCCCATACTGCAAGGGAGGGGACTATACAATGGTATGACTCCTTGAGGGTCATCCTAGGATATGTCCACAATTTACATTGATTTACTTTTTCACTGTATATGTATATCCTAAAGTAGATATTGTTTAGTTTATATGTGATTTTCAGTTTTATGTAAGTGGAATCATCCTGTATATATTATTCTTCAATTTCTTTTCCACTCATAGTTATGTTTGCTTTATATTCATATGTTCCACTGTAGTTGTAATTTTCATGACCATATAGCAGTCTATTTTAAGACTGTCACAAAATTGATTTTTCATTGTATTATTTCAGTTTTTGCTATTATAACCAATATTTCTATGGGCATTTTTGTTCATGTTCTCACTGTAAATGTGTAGGAATTTCTCAAGAATTATAATCCTTTCTTTACACAGTAGCCAGAGGAAGTAGTCTTTTTACAACATAAATTAAAACCCTCCAGTGACATTTTGCTATACTTCGAATAAAATCCAAACTCCTTAAACTATAGTTTACAAAGCTTTACTTGCTCTGGCCTCTGACCATATCTGTTACCTCATCTTAAACTGATATTACCCTTTCCCACTACGGTCCACAATGGCCTTTTTTCTTTTTCTCAATATTCAGATTTTTTATTCATTCCTGCCCTAAAGTCTTTTTACCCTGTTACTAGAATACTCTTCCTTGGGCTCTGAATGTAGACTCCATTTGATGTTGCATGACTAAGCTGACATATCTCCAGAGTGGCTTTCTGTAGCTACCAAATTCAAAGTAGACTTCTACTCACTGTCAGTCCCATAACTCTATTTTAATTATTTTCACAGAATCTATCCTTTTGATATATTTTTAAATTTATTATCTTCCTGTCAATGTGTTTAACTCTCTATTTTAAATGTAACTTCCCTGAGAACAAGTATCTTTTCCTGCTACTTATCTGTATATGTATAATATCTAGCAAAGTGTCTGGTACATAAGTAAAATAATAACTACACTATCAGATTTGGCAGAAGCAAAGATATAAGGTAAAATGGAGTATGAAACAACTTTTCTATAGACAGCAGGTGGGCTTAAGTGACATGCCTGTCCATTGTCTTATTAACACTTGTTAAGAAATATTGCCAGAAACAAAAAATAAAGAGTTTTCTGACAGTTTGAATTCTGAACTAGGAGGAAATGACATAACAACAGTGGATGAGTGAGTTTGGGGAAGGGTTAGGAAGTGCTGTTTTTCCAGGCCAATCATTTGGCATTTAGTTGTTGACAGCCTTCTTGGCTCACTAATTAGAACTGTAAAATTTCAGGTGAGTGACAGTAGCTTAAACACTAATTCTGCTTTTTGCAGCTGCAATCATTGGGAAGCTAATGGTATAATTGATGGATGCTGCCAGTTGCTGAAAAGAAGTGGAAATTAATACTTAAATTACCATTGTTAGAGGTCATAATCACATTTTCAGTTGCAACCAAAAGCAGTGCCTCAAACAATAAAAGTGTAATATAATTTTTGGGAGCAAACATGCCATTAGTACCTTGAATGTTGCTTATTATAAATACAGGTATAAATGTGTACATCAAATTTTACATTTCAATCTGTAATGGATTGAAGTTCTGCCCCATCCCCCAACTAACAGCCCTTAAAGAATAACAAAGAAAACTAAGATTTATCTAAACAGATAAATCCTCTGTAATAAAATATTTTTTCCACAAAAGGCATCAATTTCATCTTGGACCTCTTATAATTGTTGAACACATCTGCTTAGTTTTAAAATAATATATGCTTCACCATGGATTAAAGGAATTAAAACTTTTGGAAACCCATTTATAATGGAGCATAACCAGCTAATTGATTTTATAGTGGTAAAATGGACTTGAGCTCTTGAAATGGGATGCTATTGTGGTGATCAAGGATTTCTGAAATGATAGAACATCACAGTATTTATTTTTAAAACAATGTTTATGTCATATTCATCCTGTTCTAGTGAATGCAATTGAGACTATAGAAGTAGTGGCATTATTTTTTTTCTTCTGGTTTCCTTCATACACTTCTGTCCATTTCTTTTTGGTTTTCTTCATAGGCATGAAGAAAAAGTCGTGGGCTTGCCTTTATTTTTCCTTAATGTGATAATTCCAGATCCTGGCTGCACCTCATAAGTTCTGATTTAAGTGGTCTGAGGGTATCTTTGGCATAAGTATCTTTTCATTTGATTCTAATGTGCAGCCGGTGTTGAGAATCAGTATTTTACACTGTCTCCTTGGGTAGTTCATTCACTCTCATAATTTGAACGACTATCTTGATGACTCCCAAATGTGTATCATCAGCTCTAATTTTACCTGAGCTTTATGTTTGAAGGTGCAGATGCATGCTTGTCATCTCTCCTTGGATGGCCTCAACATGCCAGTACTGAACTCATCAACCACCAAGTGTCCTCCACCTGTTTTTTGTTCTATGTTTACTTTCTAGAATCTTGGAAATATTCTTTTGTTTCCTTTGTCTCTCCAACTATATTCAATTATTCAACAGTCTTGGCGATTTATCTTCTAAATGTTTCTCAAGTCTTTTCCTTTACGCTTACCTGAACTACCTTTGTTTAGTTACAATGTTACCGAATTGGCTTTTGTGACAATTTCAACATATTTTCCTTGTTCAGATCCTCTTCCCCACTAATAAAACCCACCCTATCTATCTGGGATGATCAATTTAAAACACCTGTTTAGCCACATCACTCACAGTCAAAATTCTTCAATGGCTTTTTATCATTTACTGGATCAGGCCCAAGCTTCTTAGCAAAGTTAGTTAAGGTAATTTCACCACTGGTTTATGTCTCTTTTCTCATTACTTGATTCTACCTGATTCATACTTTAGGATAGAGTATAAGGAACTACTTACGGTTGTCCCTAAATATGAAGTTCTCCTAATTCTTCATGCTTTTGTTCATATTCTTATTTTGTCTAAAATTACCTTTACTTTTTCATAAAACATTTAACTTCTAATCATCCCTTACTACTTTATATCACCTCCTGCTAAAAGGCTTCTCTGACTTGCTAGACTTGAATAAATGTCCCTCTGTCCTCTCCTAGCACTTTTGGAATTCCCTTGTAATAGAATTAGCCTTGTTAAAGTGAAATAATTTACTTACTTATCTGCCTCTCCACTAAAATGTAAGCAGGAGCTGTGTCTTACCATCTTCATATCCTCAGTGCCTACCTCGAGCTCTGTCAGAAACTTAGTAGGCTTTAATTGCACACTTTTTGAATGAGATGATTGCTGACAGCACCACGAAATCAACATGTATCCTTTAGACACTACCACTCAATGAAGGTGTTTTCCCTACTGTGAAATGGGTTGAGGAATTACTGTCTTTTTTTTTTTTTTTTTTTTTTTTTTTGAGACGGAGTCTCGCTCTGTTGCCCAGGCTGGAGTGCAGTGGCGCGATCTCGGCTCACTGCAACCTCCGCCTCCAGGGTTCACGCCATTCTCCTGCCTCAGCCTCCTGAGTAGCTGGGACTACAGGGGCCCACCACCACGGCCGGCTAATTTTTGAGATGGGGTTTCACCGTGTTGGCCAGGATGGTCTCGATCTCCTGACATTGTGATCCGCACACCTCAGATTCCCAAAGTGCTGGGATTACAGGCGTGAGCCACCGCGCCGGGCCCATAATTTTTTATGATCATTTCTCTTGAGACATTTCAGAAGGCATCAGGCAGCATTAACAAGAAACATCAGCTTGTTTTCACAGGTGCACGTTTTTATTTGATACTGCCTTCAAAACATTCCTAGTGATTTTATGTGTGAAGCTTTCCTTATCTAATGCCTAATTGCATTCTATGCTCTTTGCACAGTGAATTCTTGATTATCCATGGTCATGGTAGAAAGGGAGAGCGTGGATAATCTAAAAATCTCATTTGCATCAGCTGCCTCTCTCACCAAATCTTTTGCCAGAGATAGTAATGAGTGTATCAAAGCTAGTGGAAGTACAAATGAGCTGTGAAATGGCAAAAACACGTGTTGCCAAATGAAAAGCTCTGAGTAATACACATCTGGATAGTCAGTTACAGAATAACAGAATTAACTATATTTTAAAACTAGGAACTTAGTGTTTATGATTGATGACAAAGAAGACTGACGTCTCCTGCTCTGTTATCAGGACTCATTTTACCCATGGACAAAGTAAATGATTGTATACATGCTATTGTTTCAGGTGTGCTGGGTAGGTCTGGCTATCCTTAAACCCTATGAACATATACTTTTTATTCTGATCACATAGAGTTTTAGGAAACATATTTCATTCTCAGGTTTGGAGGACAGTTACAAGGCAGGTAAGTCAATGTAAGCATTATTTCTGTAGTCATTTACCAAATGGCTATCTTATCTTAGTGGAGTTAATAAGGTCAGTTGGAACTTCCAGAGTGCCCTGGATGTACCTGGAGTTTTTAATACCCATATAGTTTAAAAACTACAGTAAAACCCACATATGTATATTTGTAGTAAGACCTACATATGTATATTTGTAGTAAAACCCACATATGTATATTTGTAGTAAAACCCACATATGTATATTTGAAACCCATATGCTGAAATTGTTGGAGATGTCAAAAACCTTAGAGCTTTACCGGGCATACTCTGTATATTAGATATTAGAGTTATAGAACCAATGGGATGTGTGTGTGTGTATATATATATATACTCATATAGGGGTATATATATATTTATATATATGTGTGTATATACAAAGTGACTTATTTTAAGTAATTGGCTCACACCATTATAGAGGCTGGCAAGTCTAAAATCTGCAGGATGGACCAGCAGGCTGGAGACCCAGGAAGAGGGTCTTCATGCTGTGTCTACAGGCATAATTAATTCTCCTTGCTCAGGGAGGTCAGCCTTTTGTTCAGTTAAGGCCTTCAGTAGATTGGATGCAGCCCATTCTAATTATGAAGGGCAATCTTCTTTACTCAGAGTTCACCAATTTAAATGTTAATTTCATCCCAAAACACCCTCACACAAACAACCAGAATAATGTTTGACCACATATCTGGGCACTGTGGACCAGACAGCTTGACGTAAAATTCGCTATCATACATCTGTTAGATGATAAAAGAAGCCCAAGAAAGTTAAATAACTTGCCTGAGCTTCTGGTAATTGAGCTCAGACTTGTATCCAAATCTTCTTATTTCTTAATTGATGTCTTCTGCCACAGACTACTGATTTTTCACAACTGTGGTAATGAGAAGAAAAAGAATTTAGCTCAGAAATAAATGGCTCAGAATTAAATACAAATAGTGTTTCATTTTAAAAAGTCTATTGAACAGGACTCATGACATTTCAGAATGTCTAGTGTACATGATCCCTGACTAAATTGACAGTAGCAGATTCCTATTTTTTTAAATGACAGTTATATTGAAATATGTCACATACCATAAACATCACCATTTTATTGTTTTTTATTTTTTAGTTTTTATTTCCATAGGTTTTTGGGGAACAGTTGGCATTTGGTTATATGAGTAAGTTCTTTAGCGGTGATTTGTGAGATTTTGTTGCACCCATTACCCAAGCAGTACACACTGAACCCAATTTATAGTCTTTTATCTCTCACCCCCTCCCACCTTTTCCCCTAAGTCCCCAAAGTCCATTGTATCATTCTGATGCCTTTGCATCCTCATAGCTTAGCTCCTACTTATGAGTGAGAATATATAATGTTTGGTTTTCCATTCTTGAATTACTGAACTTGGAATATTAGCCTCCAGTTCCATCCAGATTGCTGCCAATACAATTAATTTGTTCCTTTTTATGGCTGAGTGGTATTCCATCATATACATATGATGGAATATATATATACACACATATATGTATGTATATATACATATATGTATATGCATGTATATATACACACATACACATATGTATATGTATGTATATATACATATATACGTGTGTGTGTATATACACACATATATATACACATATGTATATATACCAAAGCCCTCACCAAAATTGGCATAAAAGGGACATACCTCGAGCTAATAAAAGCCAGCTATGACAAAACCATAGCCAACATAATACTGAATGGGGAAAAGGTAAAAGCATTCCCACTGAGAACTGGAACAAGACAAGGATGGCCACTCTCACCACTTGTATTTAACATAGTACTGGAAGTCCTAGCCAGAGCAATCACACAAGAGAAAGAAACTAGGGCATCCAAATCGGTAAAGAAGAAGTTAAACTGTTGCTGATTGCTGATGATTTTTTTTTTTTTTTTTTTGAGACGGAGTCTTGCTCTTCACCCAGGCTGGAGTACAGTGGCGTGATCTCGGCTCATTGCAAGGTCTCCCTCCCGGGTTCACGCCATTCTCCTGCCTCAGCCTCCTGAGTAGCTGGGACTACAGGTGCTCGCCACCAAGCCCTGCTAATTCTTTTTATTTTTTAGTAGAGATGGGGTTTCACCGTGTTAGCCAGGATGGTCTTGATCTCCTGACCTCGTGATCCGCCTGCCTCGGCCTCCCAAAGTGCTGGGATTACAGCCGTGAGACACCATGCCCAGCCTATGATGATAAGATCTTATGCCTCCAAAAAGCTCCTAGAACTGATAAATGAATTCAGCAACGTTTCAGGATACAAAATTAATGTACACAAACCAGTAGCTCTGCTATACACCGATAGCAAACTAGCTGAAAATCAAATCAAGAACTCAACCCCTTTTACAATAGGTGCAAAAAACCCCCAAAACTTAACAATATACCTAACTGAGGACATGAAAGACCTTTACAAGGAAAACTACAAAACACTGCTGAAAGAAATCATAGACAACACAAACAAATTGAAACACATCCCATGCTCATGGATGGGTAGAATCAATATTGTGAAAATGAACATACTGCCAAAAGCAATCTACAAATGCAATGCAATTCCCATTAAAATACCACCATCAATCTTCACAGAACTAAAAAAAGTCCTAAAATTCATATGGAACCAAAAAAGAGCCTGCATAGCCAAAGCAAGACTAAGCAAAAAGAGCAAATCTGGAGGCATCACATTACCTGATATATATATATATATATATATATATATATATGGCTATAGTCACCAAAACAGCATGGTACTGGTATAAAAATAGGCATGTAGACCAATGGAACAGAATAGAGAGCACAAAATAAGCCCAAATACTTACAGCAAACTGATCCTTGACGAAGCAAACAAAAGCATAAAGTGGAGAAAGCACACCCTATTCAACAAATGGTGCTCAGATGATTGGCAAGTCACATGTAGAAAGAATACAAAAGTCAACTCAAGATGGACAAAGGACTTAAATATAAGACCTGAAACCATAAAAATTCTAGAAGACCACTTTGGAAAAACCCTTCTAGACATTGGCTTAGGCAAAGACTTCACGACCAAGAACCCAAAAGCAAATGCAAGAAAAGCAAAGATAAATAGGCTACACTTAATTAAACTAAAGAGCTTCTGCACTGCAAAAGGAACAGTCAGCGGAGTAAACAGACAACCCACAGAGTGGGAGAAGATCTTTGCAATCTATAGGTCTGGCAAAGCACTAATACGCAGCATCTACAAGGAACTCAAATTAGCAAGGAAAAAAGCAAACAATCACATCAAAAAGTGGGCTAAGGATATGAATAGACAGTTCCCAAAAGCAGATATACAAATGGTCAACAAATACATGAAAACATGCTCACCATCACCAATGATCAGGGAAATGCAAATCAAAACCACAATTTGATACCACCTCACTCCTGCAAGAATGACCATTATTAAAAAATAAAAAATAATAGAGTTGGCTTGGATGCAGTGAAAAAGGACATTTCTACACTGCTGGTGAGAATGTAAACATCACTATTTTAAAGTATACAGTTCAGTGATTTTTAATGTATTCACAAACTTGTACAATTACCATGATCTATTTCCAAAACATTTAATCACCCCCCAAAGAAATACTATACTATTGGGTTGGTGAAAAGTAATTACAGTTTCCTCCATTTTTAAAAGCAATGGCAAAAACAACTACTTTTGCACCAACCTAATAATTAGAAGTCACTCCCCATTATCCTTCCCTCTATTCTTTGAAAACCATGAATCTACTTTTTGTTTGTATAAATATACCTTTTCTGGACATTTTATATAAATGGAAATATATAATATGTGCCTTTTCATGACTGACTCTTTTCACTTAACATAATGTTTCAAAAATTCATTCATGTTGTAGAATGTGTCAGTTTTTTTCTTCTTTTATTGCCAAATACTATTCAATTATATGGATATACTAACTTTTGTTCATCTATTAGATATTTTTGTTCATCTAGATAGATATTTGAGTTGTTTCTACTTTCTTTCTTTTTTTTTTTTTTTTTTAAGACAGAGTTTTGCTCTTGTTGCCCAGGCTGGAGTGCAATGGTGCAATCTCGGCTCACTGCAACCTCTGCCTCCCAGGTTCAAGTGATTCTCCTGCCTCAGCCTCCCAAGTAGCTGGGATTACAGGTGCCTGCCACCATGCTCAGCTAATTTTTGTATTTTTAGTAGAGATGGGGTTTCACCACATTGGCCAGGCTGGTCTCGAACTCCTGACCTCAGGTGATCCAGCCGCCTCGGCCTCCCAAAGTGTTGGGATTACAGGCATGAGCCACCGTGCCCGGCTGAGTTGTTTCTACTTTTTAGCTATTATAAATAATCCTGCTATAAACATATGCGTACACATTTTTTATGGACTATTGTTTTCAATTCTTTGATATATTATTAAGAGTTGAGTTGCTAGGTCCTATGGTAACTTTTTGAGAAGCTGTCAGACTGTTTTCCACAGTAGCTGCACCATTTTCCACCACCAGTAGTGCATGGGGTACTAATTTCTCCACATGCTCAACACTTGTTATTGCCTGTCTTTTTTATTACAACAATGACTGTAGATGTGAAGTTGTATCTAATTGTGGTTTTGATTTGTATTTCCATAATGACTAATGATTTTTAGTATCTTTTTATGTGGCTATTAGCTGTTGGTATATCTTTGGAGAAATTTTTATTTAAATCTTTTGCCCATTTTAAAATCGAATTTTTAAATGGTTGATTTGTGAGAGTTCTTTATATATTTTGGCAATAAGCCTGTTATCAGATATATATTTGCAAATATTTTTCCCCATTCTATGCACTGTCTTTTCACTTTGTTGATGATGTTCTTTGAAACATTAAAGTTTTTAATTTTATATATTATTTACATGAAAATTTAAGGAATCCAGAATAGCAAAAAAACACCCTTGAAAAAAATAAATGTGGGTGTTTAAGTAAATTTGGGGTGGTTAAGTCTGATTACTTATTTTTCTTTTTCTGTTTGTGTATTTGGTATCATGTCTAAGAGACCATTGATTCATCCAAGATTACAAGGATTTAGGTTTTCTTCCGAGAGCTTTATACTTTTAGCTCTTACATTTATTCTGTGATTCATTTTGAGGGTTTTCTTTTGTCTATGTTGTGAAGTAGGTATCCAGCTTCCTTCTTTTGCAGATTCAGTTGTCTCAGCATTATTTCTTGAAAAGACTATTCTTTCCCATTCCCATTCTTTCCCTGTTGCGCAGGCTGGAGTGCATTGGCACGATCTTGGCTCACTGCAACCTCCACCTCCTGGGTTCAAGCAATTTTTCTGCCTCAGAAGAATCCTGGAGCCCTTATCAAAAGTCTATTGATCTTAAGTGTAAGGGTTTATTTCGGGATCTAAATTCTATTCCAATTATCTGTATGACTATCCTTGTGCCAGTAGCATACTGTTTTGATTACTATAGCTTTGTAAGAAATTTTGAAGTCAGAAAGTATGAAACCCCCAAATTAATTTTTTTCCAAGGGTGTTTTTTGCTATTCTGGATTCCTTAAATTTTAATGTAAATTTTAGGATCTTCATGTCAATATCCACAAAACAGGAGGTTGAGATATTAATTGGGGTTGCATTGAATCTGTGGACCAGGTTGGGAAGTATTTCCATCTTAGCAATATTGAGTCTCCTAATCCATGTACGTGGGATATCTTTCCTTTTACTTAGTTTTTTTTTTTTTTTTTTGAGATGGAGTCTTGCTCTGTCGCCCAGGCTGGAGTGCAGTGGCATGATCTCGGCTCACTGCAACCTCCACCTCCCGGCCTCCCGGGTTCAAGCGATTCTTCTGCCTCAGCCTCCTGAGTAGCTGGGACTACAGGCGCATGCCACCACCCCTGGCTAATTTTTCTATTTTTAGTACAGACAGGGTTTCACCATATTGGCCAGGCTGGTCTCGAACTCCTGACCTCATGATCTGCCCACCTTGGCCTCCCAAAGTGCTGGGATTAGAGGCGTGAGCCACCACACCCGGCCTACTTAGTTCTTCTTTAATTTCATTCCACAGTATTTTGTAGTTTTTAGTATGCATGTGTTGCACTTCTTTGAGAAACTTATTTCTAAATATTTCATTCTTTTAATGCTATAAGTGGAATTATTTTCTTTATTTTATTTTTACAATATTTATTGCTAGTATGTAGAAATATAACTGATTTTTGTATATTGGTCTTGCATCTTGCCATCTTGCTGAACTTGGCCCCTGTAATTTTGATAACCAGTAAATATTCCCATGTATTTCCAAAAGCTTCTAGGTTGGGAAAGGTGGTATTCTGCCTAAGTGAAGAAAGCTTGAGCATGATCTGAAAGGTAAGTGTTGAATCCCGGAGAACTAAATAGTTCTGCCTAATAAAAAACTGGGGGTCTTAGAATTGTCAGTGCTTAAAATTGGGATTGATAAGCCTCTTGACATGGAAAAAGAGACATGGATGAAAAGGATACACCTGCAAGAGTGACCCAGCTGCACTCATGGTGATTAGTGAGTACTAAAGAGGAGTGAATTAGAGAGAAATTTTTGTGGTGAGAATGGCAGAAGAATTGTAAATGGTCTTATGGTGTATTTTTATTTTATGCTGTCCACAAATATCCCATAATGATAACTAATCCTTTTGTCACAGTCTATGGCACCTTTGTGTATGTTTTACATTTTACAAAAGAAGAAAAAATGTTGTTTCTTAACTGAGTCAACTTGAGATTATATTAATCTGGCATGGCATGGGAATGAAATAGTCTGGTTAATCTTAATCTATTTAAAAGGAGAGCCAGCATTATGTTACATAGTCTACCGATATCCAAAGAGCTGGAATACTGTAAAATGTATCTCCATTAAGCTTTTCCTAAAGAGGCAAGATGGTAGTGTCCATTATAGGAAAGAGAAAGATAAATAGAAGTAAATAGGAAGTATTCTTCATATATTATTATATACTAACAACATATGTGTTACATTTATGAAGTAGGAACTGTCATTACCATCATCCCATCTTAAAGATAGGGAAACAAACTTCAGAGAAATTTAAACATTATTTAGAGTAATGCAGCTAATATAAGTGGTAAAACTAAGTCTCTGATTCCAAAGCCCCTCCTATTTCCACCATATTGTTGATTTTCAGGACATCCGTGTTGCCCAAATTCAGGAGTGCTGTTCACACAGAATACAACGTGAATGGTGTCTTTTAGAGTTGGCAGCACAGCAGCTCTGAAAAGGAAAGAAGACTTGGGTCCTAGCTATGTGAACTGAGAAAGTCACTTACCTTTCCTGAATGTGCATTTCCGCAGTTGTACAATAGGGATTCTAATATCATCTCTTGACTACTGCGTGAGGCTTTGCTGTGAACTAGAAGAGATCATGTGAAAGGGCTTCATAAAAACATTAAGCAGGCCCTTTCTTCCATGAGAACTGTGGGGCTGTGGGGAGGGTTAAAAAATAAAAAAATAAATAAAGCAGATAGAAGTAAGGAATGGTGAAGAAGAGGCAGAATTGACGTCAATTTCTTAGCCTGTCACTGGGTCATCATTACAAACATTAGCATTATACTAGAGGTGTCTGCTGGCATCAGTGCTTGGGAATTTTAGTTAATAGAATGCTGACTGACACAAGGTTTGTTCCCAGGTATTTCTGCAGAATGAAAGCTTCCAGGAGTGCAAGGCCATCCAGCTACATCCAGATTCTGTATTTAAAGGTGGATGCTTGGAAGACAGCTGGAGAGGCTGTGCTTGACTGGGAGTCTGGCAAGCTGCTTAGCATCCTCCTGAAGACACAATGAAAAGATCCTGTAGCACATTCTGTCGGGGGTTTGCAGGAGATAGGAAAGATTACCCTATTTGTTATATTTATTGGAGATATTATTATTTGTTTTATGCCGTGTGGAAGGAGGGCCAGAGCTATAATCTATTGATCATTTAGTTTTATGAAGTTCTCAAATGGGTGATCTGGTATTTTTCTGACAGAGAGGCTATGGTTCCTGAACACCAGTAATAAGGTTGTCATGTCATTTTCTTCTCGGTCTTTTTATTGCTTTTTATCTCTTTGCTGATATTACCTCTCCCCAACCTCACCTCCCTCTTGCTACTGTATTTTTTTTTAGGGCCATGTTTAGGACCAGGTTGATTCATTTCATAGAACCCATCCTGTGCTTTTAAGAAATTACTCATCTTGGTTTTTCATGTTTCATCCTGTGATGAAACAGTCTGCCCGCTGCAGTCACTATTGTAAAGTCTTCATAGACTTCATAGTAAACACAGGAATTTAACTGGGGGAGAAATAGGTCAGGGAAGCAGAGACCAAATGTTCATTTTGCAGCCACGGTGTGAGCAGATGGGTAACAGAATGAAGTGGCTTTCTTTGTGGGCCTTGGTTTTCTGTGAACTCTTTCAGGATCTCCTGGGATTCATGCTCCTTCAAAATTCCCAAGTGTCTTGAGCAGACAAACATTGAGGACGGTGTCTTTCTAAGAGAAGACACCAAGGTTATTATCTTCCTATCTCCTCTCTTATCACACAGAAAATACGCTTGATGAGATACACTCTTTCACCCACTTAGTTATCTAGAAATGTGATAAAGAACACAAAATCTCCTTGGGAAACACTGCTAAACAGCTTGGCTCTCAATTGGTGACAAATAGCCCCAGGTGGTCACCAGTGGCCCCAACACAGACAAAACTCCATTCTTCCCTCGTGCCAGTCAGTCAGCCAGGTGAAGTGGTTTCAAATCATTCATAAGCTGGCAATATATGACTTTACTCCCAAGGAACACAGAGTTAAGAAAGAAGCTGTTAACAAAATGTATCTACCTTTAAGAGAAAGAGTATAATGTGTGCAAGGACAGCAGAAAGATTAGCAATGGCATCTCATACCCAGGCTAGTGAAGAGTTAAGCATTGAATGACTGTGGGAGGCTGGTGTTATAGCTGGGGAACAACTGCCTAATGTCTTTCAACCGGATTGTTTAGCAAAGCTTCATTATGAACGTAATTGTGTGCTTGCACAGGCACACCACACGGAGGGAACACTCACAGTAAAGGTATGATTGTATTGCCTGCTGCCATGCCAATTACTGGATATTAATGGCAGGATGGCATGCATATGCCGGAGCTGGGAAGCAGAAGGTTAATAGACGAACAGCACCAGAAGAGCCCATTTATCAGTTTCTATTTATCTCTCCTTGGGAGGTGGCAGGTTTACAGTAAATACCTTCTGTCCTCCTAATTTCCTAATGATGGGGATAATGATGGAGAATGGTGAAGTCATTAACTGGGACAGGCTCTGTGCATCACTCTGTCAACCACATCTCCCCAAGACCTGCAATGAGAAGTGATGGGCCCCAGCTGTTCACCAGAATCTGAGCCCCTCCTCCCATCCCCTCCACTCTAAACTGCAGGCTTGGGAAATGGTTCCCCAAATGAAGAAGCTGGAGGCCCAGGGTATGCAAAGAATGAGAGAAGGAAAGCAAGTCTCTTCAGACAGGAGTAGAGCTCTTCCTGTTACTCTCCCTTTGCACAGAACCTGGAGGAAGTTGTGTTGACATATGCTGGAGTGCTTCTCCAGTGATGCCAAAGCTACCATGAAATATATGTAGAATTGGATAATGAATCAGTAATTAAAGTGAGTATGTTAGGGGAGGGTGGAGAAGCACATTTCACCCAATGTTCTTCTTTTTAAAAACTGGGAGACATCTACAAAATATATAAAGCATTTTCACAGCTCGCTTCAAAATGGGCTGCAGAGACTGGAGGAAAATCTCTTCTGCAGAGGTAAAGGTTTTTATTTTACAATCCTGAAGGTAGATGGAAACAGCTTAGATTGACTTGGCTGTGATTTTAAATTTATTCCTAATAGTGGTTACAAAGTATCTACTTCATCTAACTGTTTATACATAGTCTTTTGACTTAGTTATTGCCTAAAAGTAAGTGGTAACTTGGTTTTGCCTCAGTAATTTACAGAGCCTTTAAAGAAGGATGACTTTCTTTTCTTTTATTTAGGAAGCACATTATCTATTTCTAGAATTTACTCTCTATTAATTGAGGAAAGCTGTTATTTTACCTATAGGTGGTAGGATTATTTTGCTAGCAATAATGGAGAAGTACTTAAGCCAACAACAGCAAAACATGAAAGTATATCCTGGTGGCATGAAAGAATCTCAAGATCAGAGACATAGTTGGGCCTCAGGAATAGACTGAGAAAACTTATCATCTTAACTGAAAATTGTAGCACCATCTTTCTCTTGCACGTCTTGCTGCTCTCTAACCACGGTTTTTTCCCCTTTCTATACACCTATGTTCTATTGTTCTTAGAACACAGAATGGGAAATAGAATTTCTTACAGTGCACAGTTTTATTATTTCAGGTCCAGCTGAACAACTGAACTTTTTTTTAAGAGGCAGGGTTTTACTTTGATGTGGGGGCTGGAGTGTAGTGGTGCAAACATAACTCAGCTCATTGCAGCCTCAAATTCCTAGACTGATCCTCCTCTATCAGTCTCCCTAGTAGCTAGAATTATAGGTGTGCACTACCATACCTGCCTATTACTTTTTTTTTTGAGACAGGCTGGTCTTGAACTCCTGGCCTCAAGTGATCCTCCTGCCTGGGGTCTCCCAAAGTGCTAGGATTACAGGTATTGTAATCCTAGCACTTTGGGAGGCTGAGGCGGGCAGATCACAAGGTCAGGAGTTCAAGACCAGCCTGCCTAACATGGTGAAACCCCGTCTCTACTAAAAAATACAAAAATTAGCCGGGCGTGGTGGCATGCACCTGTAGTCCCAGCTACTTGGGAGGCTGAGGCAGGAGAATTGCTGCAACCTGGGAGGTGGAAGTTGCAGTGAGGCAGGACACCCCACTGCACTCCAGCCTGGGCAACAGAGCAAGACTGTTTCAAAAAAAGAAAAAAAAAATTACAGGCATGAGCCACCATGCCTGGCCAGAAATCATCTGATCTTTATCATCTGTCTCTGTTTCTCTTTCTCCTACCTCCCATTTGAGGGGTGAAACTTTGGCCCAGTTTTGTCTCTTATAGCTAGGGTACTGGAATTAGTCACATGATTATGGGTGCTGGAGGATGGAGGTATGAGGTATGGGGAGTCACCAAGTCACCAAAGAAGGGGAAACGGAAGGGAAATTGTGAGCTATTAAGACAGCTTATTTTATATATATATATATATATATATATATATATATATATATATATGGAGAGAGAGAATAGACAACTTATTTTATATATATACATACATATATATACATATATACACATATATGTATGTATACACACACACACACCCACATATATATATATATATAGAGAGAGAGAGAGAGAGAGAGAGAGACGTGGTAAGAAATTAGGGAAAAGTACAGTCCCATCAGGACTTATGTTTTGGGAAATTTACTTCAATAACACTTAACAGTTATAAAACCTCTTAACATCAGTCTAAATCAAGTCCAATGATAGGGATAGATATCAAGAACATCAGTTCTATGATAGGGATAATAGTATCTGCACCGTACCTATTAAATGGGGAGTCATGAGGATTAAATGAGATGATGTTTCTGAAGTGCTCGATCAGTACCCCACCTAGAAAAAGTTTCCTAATATGTGGTAGCTATTATAGTTGTCAGTGTGAGTTTTCCAAGTTTGATAGTATCAGTCCATTCTCTCATTGCTATGAAGAAATAACTGAAGCTGGGTAAGTTATCAAGAAAAGAGGTTTAATTGGCTCATGATTCCACAGCCTGTAAAGGAAGCATGAGGCTGGCATCTGCTTAGCTTCTCAGGGGGCCTCAGGAAAATTATAATCATCATGGAAGGCGAAGGGGAAGCCAGCACTTCACATGGATGGGTCAAAAGGAAGAGAGAGATGGGGAAGTGCTACACATTTTTTTTTTACTCTTTAAATTTTATTTATTTATTTTATTGTACTTTAAGTTCGGGGATACATGTGCAGAACGTGCAGGTTTGTTACATAGGTGTACCTGTGCCATGGTGGTTTGCTGCACTCATTAACCCATCATCTACATTAGGTATTTCTCCTAATGTATCCCTCCCCTAGCCCACTACCCCCCAACAGGCCCTGGTGTGTGATGTTCCCCTCCCTGTGTCCATGTGTTCTAATTGTTCAACTTCCACTTATGAGTGAGAACATGCAGTGTTTGGTTTTCTGTTCCTGTGTTAGTTTGCTGAGAATGATAGTTTCCAGTTTCATCCATGTCCCTGTAAAGGACATGAACTCACCCTTTTTTATGGCTGCATAGTATTCTGTGGCGTATATGTGCCATATTTTCTTTATCCAGTCTATCATTGATGGCCATTTGGGTTGGTTCCAAGTCTTTGCTATTGTGAACAGTGCCACAATAAACATATGTGTGCATGTGTCTTTATAGTAGAATGACTTATAATCCTTTGGATATATACCTAGTAATGGGATTGCCAGGTCAAATGGTATTTCTGGTTCTAGATCCTTGAGAGATCGCCACACTGTCTTCCACAATGGTTGAACTAATTTACACTCCCACTAACACTGTAAAAGTGTTCCTGTTTCTACACATCCTCTCCAGCATCTGTTGTTTCCTGACTTTTTAATGATTACTATTCGAACTAGCGTGAGATGGTATCTCATTGTGGTTTTGATTTGCATTTCTCTAATGACTAGTGATGATGAGCTCTTTTTCACATGTTTATTTACCACATAAATGTCTTCTTTTGAGAATTGCCTGTTCATATCCTTTGCCCACTCTTTGATGGGGTTGTTTGTTTACTTCTTGTAAATTTGTTTAAGTTTTTTGTAGATTCTGAATATTAGTCCTTTGTCAGATGAATAGATTGCAAAAATCTTCTCCCATTCTGTAGGTTGCCTGTTCACTCTGATGATAGTTTCTTTGCTGTGCAGAAGCTCTTTAGTTAAATCTCCTTAAGCTGATAAGCAACTTTAGTAAGGTCTCAGGACACAAAATCAATGTGCAGAAATCAAAAGCATTCCTATACACCAATAATAGACAAGCAGAGAGCCAAATCATGAGTGAACTCCCATTCACAATTGCTACAAAGGGAATAAAATACCTAGGAATACAACTTACAAGGGATGTGAAGGACCTCTTCAAGGAGAACTACAAACCACTGCTCAAGGAAATAAGAGAGGACATAAACAAATGGAAAAACATTCCATTCTCATGGATAGGAAGAATCAATATCCTGAAAATGGCCATGCTGCACAAAGTAATTTATAGATTCAATGCTATCCCCATCAAGCTACCATTGATTTTCTTCATAGAATTAGAAAAAACTACTTTAAATTTCATATGGAACCAAAAAAGAGTTTGTATAACCAAGACAACCCTAAGCAAAAAGAACAAAGCTGGAGGCATTATGCTACCTGACCTCAAACTATACTACAAGGCTACAGTAACCAAAACAGCATGGTACTGGTACCAAAACAGATATATAGATCAATGGAACAGAACAGAGGCCTCAGAAGTAACACTACACACCTACAACCATCTGATCTTTGACAAACCTGACAAAAACAAGCAATGGGGAAAATATTCCCTATTTAATAAATGGTGTTGGTAAAACTGGCTAGCCATATGCAGAAAACTGAAACTGGACCCCGTCTTTACACCTTATGCAAAAATTAACTCAAGATGGATTAAAGACTGAAGACCTATAACCATAAAAACCCTAGAAGAAAACCTAGGCAATACCATTCAGGACATAGGCATGGGCAAAGACTTAATGACTAAAACACCAATAGCAATGGCAACAAAATGCTACACGCTTTTAAACAACCAGATCTCATTAGAACTCACTCACTATCATGAAAACAACACCAAGGGGGACATCTGCTCCCATGATCCAATCACTTCCCACCAGGCTCCACCTTCAACATTGGAGATGACATGAATTGTATGTGACATGGATCCAAACCATATCAGACATGTTTCTGTTCTCCAAAGGTGAACAAGTTGTTTATAGCAAACGTGGCAGACTGTATTTTCAGAAATGGCCATAGCAGTATTTCTGACCCTACATGCTCTTCTGCATTATAGCCACACCCACAAGAGGTGGATTTATTTCCCTTTCTTTTGAATTTGGGTGGGTCTTTATGACTGCCTTGATGAACAGAATGCATCACAAATGATACAAAGTGATGCTAGATCCTGAGATACAATACATTCCACCTAGGGCCAGCTTCATGCGCATGGGATTTGTGCAATCACACAGGGTCCTGCACTCAGAAGGGCCTCACATTGGTTGAATGCTCTACTGTTATTGTTTTGAAATTCTTGGTATTTTTGGACAAGGGGCTTTCCATTTTCAGTTTCCACTGGGCTTTACAAATTATGTCACCAGTCTTGCTTCCACCTGGCTCTCTATCACTTGGGACACATACATTGTATGCCTGTAGACATCATGCTGGAGACATGGAGAAGCCATGTGGAGATTCCATTATAAAGAGAGGACATTCAGATGTTTCTCCTCTCTGAAGAGCCATATTTTTGCTAAGACTTGAAGTCTATAAAACAGTTAATCAAGTGTATACCAGGGAAGCTAGATACCCTGGCAGAAGCTAGAATGTTCAGAGACCCTGAGGTCAGAAAGGACTTTGCATTTTGGCTCCGTTTCAGGGACTGTGTTAATGTCTTTTTGTAATTGGTGGAAAGTTTGCATATGAAGGCCTAGAAAAATTTCAAGAAAACTTGAGAAAATATATTAATTTGTCTTTTCAAAAAATTAAGGCTTAGAAGTTTTATTTCTTCATTACCAGCCTCAGGCTTTCTCTCCTTTTCCTCTGTTCCTCCTTCTGAATATTTTTACATCTGTGATCTAAGGTTTTTTTAAAAAAGTAATCTTAAATGTTAGAGAAAAAGCCAAAACACTTGTTTTGTGTAAATACAAGAAAAATTTATCTTTGATTAACTGAGATGGCTGTGTAAAGTAATAGTTAAATGTTATAGCATTCACAAAAAAACAAAAAAAATATAGCATTCACTAAAATCCAAGCTATGAAAGATTCTTTTAGAGTTTGTTTATACATTCAGTTAATATATATTTGTTATGTTCCTCTCATGTTGATAACATAGTGCTTGGCCCTGGAAACACTCTCTGCTCTCTTGAGATGTTAAGAATCTAGAGAATAGCCATGGTTTGAATGTGTCTCCAAAAGTTCATGTGTTGGAAACCTAATCCCCAAGGCAACAGTGTTGAAAGCTTGGACTTTTAATAGGTGATTAGGTCATAAGGGCTCTGCCTTCATAAATGGATTAATGTCATTATTGTGGCAGTGAATTATATATTGTGGGAGTGGGTTAGATATTGCAGGAGTTGGCTCTTGATAAAATGATGAGTTTGGCCCTCTTTTCTCTCCATGTCATGTTTACTCTCTTGCCCTTCCACCTTTCACTGTGGGATGACACAGCATGAAGGTCTTCACCAGATGTGGGCCCCTTGATCTTGGACTTCCCAGCCTCCAGAGCTGTAAGAAATCAAAATCTGTTCTTTATAAATTACCCAGTTTCAGGTATTCTGCTATAGCAGCATAAAATGGACATTTAGACTGTAGATAAAATATGGGCAAATACAGCAGTAATTATATAGTTATTATATAGTAAAGACTCTGAAGGGGGAGGTACAGGTGCTGAAGCATCTCATATGGATTTATAATGAAGCCAGGGATTATTTCAATGTGAACATAGCACCATTATTGTATAAGGTAACATAGATCTTATAATTTCAGAGAAAATGTTACCATGGATTATTTACTTTGTGGCTTATCTATGATCAATATTTAATCTTAGGTTGCCTATCTCCTGGTTCTGTGACACATATTTAGGAGTACTTAGCAAATTCTTAAAGGGACAAATCTACTATAAAATACTGTTACCCAAAATGAATCACAAAAAGTAATACAAATAACATTTGGTTGATCTGCTATTTGGAGATTCTGTAAGGAAAAGTGCCTAGCACAAATTCTAGTAAGTATGCATTAATTATTGGTTTATTTGTTTCTACTTTTTTATTTTATGAGTGTAGAAAGTTGATTAGGTTCAGAAACTTAGGACATTAAGAAGAATATGAACAATAGGAAAGGCAGAAAATAATAAAATTGACAGGAAAAGGTATGAAATCAGGAACTTGTCTATTTTGCTATAAGTTTATATTCTTTTCTTTCATTCTGAGTCATAATCTGTGATTTTTATCACTTATACGTTGGAAAAACAATGCTTTCAAAGGCTTCATGACTACTCTACAGAATATAAAATGAAATAAATCAGTGAGGATATGCTCCCTCCTAATAATAAAAATTTCCCTCTCAAGATCTGTTTACTGATGTTGGAACCATTTCCTTGAACCACTCTCAAAATTATATATTTTTTTAAAAAATTATTAAGACCCCTAATTGTATTGTGAAACTACTTATTAACTTTTTTTCCAAGGGAAAAATCAGTTTATCTGAGAACACAGTTGGCACTTTAATTATATGCTTTAAACACTTCCCTACAGATGCCAGGCAGCTATTTATTTTCTGGATTTTTTTCCCTAAGTCTCTGGTTGTTTGCACAGATGAGTTTTATTTAAACATATGATGAAAGTCAATAACACTCAAAGTTTATTTTAAGAATATTTCCTTTACAGCCTCTCCTTCATGTACACAAGGGGGTCTCTATGTGGTTGGGATGAGGGTGGCAAAGGTTACCAAAATTACCTGGGGTAGCTTTTTCAAGCTGTCCATATCCTTCGCTCTTCTCTAGATTTAGAAGCACTTAAATAAATGTAAAACACCCTACCTCACCTTTAATTCCTGAGACTGAAAACTATAAGTCAGAATTAGTTGGGCAGTTACATAACAATCATGAAGAAATAGAATAGCAATCATAGAATACTAGTAGATTTAGAAGGGGTATTAGAGGCAATCTTGCTCAACTGTTATTTTACAGCTAAGACTGCAGAGGCACAGAGAGCTTAAATAACTCAAATTTGGCAGGACTTTAACCAGAACTGCTGTCTCCTGACTCCACATTTCATTCTTTTCCATAAGACCACACTTGTTGCTCTCTTAGTTCATATTAGCTAGTGCAAATAACACCAATATGGAAACTCCAGCGAGCCAAGATGGATATACTTTCGTGGGTAGAACGAAAAGGAGATTTTGAAGATAGTTTCTGCTAATAGAAGACAGAATGCTTATTGTAACCTCAGTTGATGTAATTATATGAACTTGAGGTTAGATGAAAAGGTGAAAGGTTGTGGGGATAGTGGGACAGGAAGCGTCAGTGGCTCAGGCAACATTGATCTGTTGCAGTGCCAGTCTCTAATCATTCAATCAGCTATGTGTTGAACTAGATTCTATATGAGCTAATAAAAGTGTTACATGGTGGTACTCTATGGTTGGCACCACATTTTATACTCACTGGGAGATGGAAAAACACACAGGAGGTATATTGAAACTAAGTAGATTGGTAACCTTCACAAGATCCTTGTGTGTCTTGTTTACCATCTCATCTCATACATAGAACAGTACCTGGTATATACTAGATGTTTAATAAATATTGATTTAATAAGTCATTAACATATGATTAAGAACGTAGATAAATACAACAACAAATAAAGTCTCTAGGATTTTGGAAAGAGGCTGTAACCACCTGGGAAAACTTCACAGAAAATGAGAGTTTAAGATACTGAGAATAGAACCACTAAGAAGCAGAAAAGAGAAGATATTCTCGTGGGGGAGAACAATGGCTGGGAGGGGAGGAAGCATGGCCAAGGCAAAGAGGTGGGCATTAATAAGGTATGTTCCACATTCTGGGGCTAATGAGAAGACAATGTTAGCTTTATTTCTTTTTACTTGGAATGATATATGTTATTTATAAGGTTAAGTGAGATTTTACAGAGCCTTAATGCCTAGGCTGGCCCTGGACCTGGAAATTTGAGCCATTGAAGTTTGGGGGTTTGGTAATGACAGTGAGGCCTTTGAGCTGCACTGAAGCTGGTCTCTTAGGACAACAACAATTAGAGGTGGAAGGAAGATAAAGGAGGCCTAAGACAGTCAGGGGGAGGGAGACTCCCCATTCACTGACCTGTCAGTTCAGGCTTGGGCTCTTGCCACCTGTGATCCTGTTCATCATTTGGTTAGGTACCCAAAGCTTATGTGAAGAACAAATTGTTTGGAATAAATTTGTGGGAACCTCTGATAATCACTGTATATGAAATAGAATACAATTTTGAGAAAAAATCATTAGGTTTTGAAGAAAAGTTAAAATATTTTTAAAGAATATGGAGAATTGGAACAATTTCTCTGAGAATTAGACATTTTGAAACTATATATTAATATTTACTCATCTGCTCCTTAAATGCAGCACATTTCTGATGCTAAAGTATTAAGACGAGAGCAAAGTGAGAGGGGGGTGGGAAAATAGTTTCTTAGTCATATGTTCTCTGGGTGTCCACATCTTTGAAAGCCCGTGTACAGGATTTTATGTTGTGGATCACTGGCAATAATATACAGTCTCAGTAGAGAGTATGAAGGTTACACCCTGCTGTGGCTCCTTTTTCTTACAATTTACTGGCCATTGCTACATAGAAATCAAGTCACAATGGAAATATTTATATTTAAAAACTCCAGACTATTTCAGGAGCAAAATTACTCATGACTGAGTTACAACGGGATGCATCAGCTCATTTAGCAGTTGCCTCCTTAGCTTTGAAACATCAACTGTGACATAAATCAAGATGTACATTAACAAGGATGGTATAAAACATCTGTGAATTCTAAATAAGGGAAAATCACATTAGTCACCATGCAAACAATGTGTATGATAATTTACATAAAGGCAGGAGGTAGCCAGGAACTCAAACAGACCAAAGAACTGAAATAGACCTCTTATCCGAATGCAAATAGTATACAAAAGGAACTATCTGTCTTCTCATTTTTTTTCCTGAGCATGTAAGAAATAGTTATATAAATTGAATAATATTATTTCTATTGAATTAAGAGAAAAAGGCTCTTCTTGAAAGAAGGGAACATAATTTCTTCTTGAAGCATGTAAGTCCTGGCAGATAATCCTCTGAGTGTCTAAGCCATCACATGCTGCCCCTGTGGAGTCAGCTGGAACAGTTTGCTGCTCATTTCTGAATGCAAACTGTGTCTCTAAAGTTCTTGACTATGGTCAACTTCAAAGAAAGGCAAGTCCTAAATACCCCATACAAAAAGAGATCGGCCTTCTAACCCCAAGCATGGTCATTGTAAGTACCTTTTGGCATCAGATAACTTATGTGTCTGATTGCATTATGTTCTGAGCTGATGTATTTCTACTAGCAGTGAATAACAACTGAAGATGGCTAAGTGTATGCATCACGAAATATTAAGAGAAATTTTCAAGTTATCATGTCCTTTATTTTCCGTGGATAATGACACATGAAATTAATCAAGTAGCCTAAGGAATCACAAATGCAGAAAGTTGTGGAGCTAAGAAACAGGTCTTCTTTCTTTGTCCTCAACATCATAAAAGTTCTTATTTCAACAAGCAATGTACCTGAAGTTAGCAGTTTGTTTCATCTATAATTTGCGCTGTATAACAATGAGAATGATGTTCTCGTTATTCTTGGTATAACAGGCTGTTCCTATCCTTGCCCCCATTAACAATAAAAACCCATGCAGTTTTCAGCCATTATCATTTTTCTCCTGATAAACCATCTGTGACATGGAGACCTTGAAGCCGGGAGTTCTGGCCACAATGCTCAATAGACTATGCATACAGCTTTTTCAGAGGTAATCACTGTAAAAAAAAAAAAAAAAAAAAAAAAAAAAAAAAAAAAAAAGATACCAGCTCCAGTGTTATTCTTCTCTCTTATAAGTTTTGTCTTGCTCCTTTTTATACATCTAATGTAATGTGAGTTCACATGAATTCAGCCCAAGGCATTTTGCCTGACAATAGAAACTACATCTAAGGCTAGTGCTTAAGTAGGTGCTAGAGCTGTCTTTTCCCTTAATTCCAGCTGCTCTTGATGCTATATTTAATGCAATAACTAGAAGGAAAATGTTCTCACTACAGAGCTGCTTTGTCCCTATTTCATTGTCTTTCCTTACAGAGTTCAGAAATCATCTGTCTTTTGGATAGACTAGGTGCCTGTAAATTGATCTTGACTCAAATAAAAAGGAATCAGATGGCAAATAAACTCGTATCCCCACCAACTGGTTTCATAAATAAATAAGAACATGTGGCTCTCCAGAGCTTGCTGGTTTTGACCTCAAGCCTTTATAAAGCTGAAGGCTATTACAAAGTGATATGCAGATAATATCTAAAAATCAGTTATAGAAGTAGATCTAAAATAGAGGTTAATAGATCAATTCTTTTGTGTATGCATGTATTAATCAGGATTCTTCAGAAAAACAGAACCAATGGGATATGTATATGTATATAGAGAGATTTATTTTAAGGAATTGGCTCATGTAATTGTGGAGGCTTGGTGAATCCAAAATCTGATGGGCGAGGCTGGCAGGCTGGAGACTCAGGAAAGAGTTGCAGTTTGCATCTGAAGACAGTCTGCTGGCAGAGTTCCTTCTTTCTAGGTGGAAATCGTCTTTGTTCTATTAAGGCCTTCAACTGATTGTTTGAGGCCCACCCAGATTAGGGAGGGTAATGCTTTACTCAGGTCCACTGATTAAAATGTTAGTCCTATTCAAAACACACCTACACAGAAACATCCAGAATAATGTTTGACCAAATACCTGGGTACTTCGACCTATACAAACTGACACATAGAATTATCTATCATAGTGCACATATACTCCTTAATGTTAAATAAACAACACCCATACTTCAGTATCCCTTCCGAGATTTACAAAAGCTCAGAAAATCATTTGAGCAGGCAATGCTTCTATTTTCCATGCATGTCCCAAGGACAAGAGATTACTTTTTTAAATTGTAGCCGTGGACTGTTACTGCATATAAAATCAGGAAGTCCTCCACTGTCCACCCTCAGGTGTCATACCTGGTGTTCTGTTGTCCCATGCTATTTCTTGGGGGAGTGGAGCTTCCTATATTAGTGGACATCTGTAAGCCCTACAAATAGTCACTTAGAAAGTAACTTTAATGTTTATCTTGAAGTAAGAAATGAGGTTGTTGTCTCACAGATAGAAATAATTTTAATTTTTTGAAATTATAAAATATGAACACTCTATATGTATATGTGTGTGTCTGTGTGTATGAATTTTTATTTTTTTTACCAAGGCAGTGTGTATGTATAAATAGAAAAAAAAATTATCTTCAGCTCATAATGCTTTGGGGTTGAACTACATTTTATCTTTTTAGTTGAATTTTCTCTTCCCTTTGGGAGCATCTGAACCAACAACAAAACTAGGCCCAGAAGATGGTGTCTCCCCTGTTAACTTCTGGGCTTCCTCCTTTGTTCTTATCTTTGTTAATCTGAGGGCAGAACCCCCTCTCTTTTTGACTTATCAAAAAAAAAAAAACCATAAACATGGAAAGAAATATCAAGCTGAAGAAGGAATGTGCATTTTAAGAAAAAAAAATGTCCTTTCATGCATCAGTTGCAAATGGAAGTCCAGGGCTCTACTGTTCTTAGAATGTGAGCTGTCCTCAGCTCATTTGAGTCATACTATTAATATGAATAGTGTGAAAATGAGGTCAGTGTAATTATTTCTTTAAAGTGGGCTTGTACCAAGCCTAATTTTGTTTTGTATCCCATGAGATTTTTACATTTTTAGTAATAATAATAACAGGTCAGGGTATACTGTAGAAAGTGAGAATTTAAAATGTATCTTACTGGCAGTAAATTGTTCCTTTGAAGTAAATGATCTCTTATAGGTAGTTTGGCTTTTTGGGAAAGATAATTTCCCTCACGTGAATTAAGAGGAGACGTTTCTTATTTGTCTTATTATGCATGAGATCAGTTCCCAAAATAACTATGCTAATAACCAGATAAAAACCTTACAGAGATGTAAATACTAATATCATATGGGGAGAATTTTATAACTTTTGGAGATATTTCTCATCTAGTCTAATTTAATTGTTCTCATAGCTGGGAGATGTTATCAGCATCTGAGTTGAACATTAAAAGTAAAACTGAGCAAAACAAATGAAGCAAGATATCTTTTGAACAATAATATTTAGAAATATTTGCACTTAACTTTCACAGCAAATTTTAAACTTCCTTTGCTGGCTGCCATGGCCTAGAAATTTGACTAGAGACAAAGCCTGTTTTATTTTTAGTTTTGTCCATATTTAATGGTAAGGCATGCCTTTGAATCACAAACATTTTTTCATTTGCAAAATAGGTGATATGAGTTCAATGTATAAACTAGGAAAACGGCAAACAATATTTAATAATTGCGTGCTCTGGGAAAACATATTATGATACAGACATTAAATTCAGAGTATTTAACTTCTCCAGAGAATATGAGAATTACTAAATCAGTTACTGGATATTTTCAAATGTTCAAATGCTAATTTGATACAAGTCCTAGAGAATAGTTCAAATAATGACCTATGTCAAATACTTTGGAGATATATATTAGGAAGAATAATCATAGCTCAGAAAGAGCTTCTATTCATCCAGCAAATATTTATTGATGGCTTACTATGTGCTTTATGTCCTGTGTTAGATACTATGAATATAATTTTATATAGCAGAAACATGGTCCCTGCTTTTGTGGGACTTCAAGCCCAGTGGAGAAGATACATAGTATACACACATACATGCACACATGTACATGCATGCCCTTTGTGATGAGTGCTATAAAAGAAAAGTTTGGTGCTGTGTGAGAGAATAACCTTGGTGGTGGTTGTTGGGATGGTGGACTATATACAGGAAGATCATGAAATGGTCTCTGTGATTTGACATTTATGCTACGATGTGAAGGTTAAGGAGACTGCTGTGCAAAGAATGAAAGAAAAAGCATTACAGGGAGAAAGAAGAGCATGTGTGAAAGCCCTAAGACAGGAAAGAACTTGGCAAGTTTCTGAAATTGAAAGGCAGCCAATGGGACTGGAGCCCAGAGAGCAAGAGGGAGAGAAGGGGTTTGGACTTGTAGTGTCTGTATCATCATGACCATTGGAGGCATTAGGATCTTACCCTAAATGCAAGTGGAAGCCATTGAAAGGTTTATCAAAAGGACAGGTATATGACCATTCAGGCAAAGGTGAAAGCTCATGCTATTTATTTCATGGTTTTAAATGTAGTGTATTTTGTTATTTTTTGACATATGATATTCTTGTTTTTTGTTTTGTTTTGTTTTGTTTTTTGCTTTAGAGTCAATTTTGGTAGAGAAGTAGCAGTTATCTCTAATAATTACCTAAGAGAGAGCGGAAATTCTACAATTTGACCTCGAGAAAGTTGCTTAGCCCTTCTTTTCCATGCCAGAACTCTGAATTTTAATAAGATATGGTAAAGCTATTTTTAAGGCAGTGATCCAAGAAGATATACTTTGAAGTATATTTCCTTATTATTGTATTTCTGACTATATATTTTCTAAAGGCCTATTAAACAGTACTATTCTTCAAAGATAATCTATAAATATACACAATGATTTTCAAAATATCATTCCCAAACCATTTTATCAAAGTTATTGTTTACTATTCTGTTTGATTGCACAGTGGTGTAGTTCCTTCAGAGACTTTTGGGGAAGGCAGGAGAAGGACAGAGCATATGGAGGATGTCATGATGAAATAATGCTTCCCAAGGAAGTATAAGGAAATATTTCTTTGGTTCTCTACTAGGCAGAAACCCAATACAAATGAAGCATCAAGAGCATTACTATTTCCAAAGAAAGATCATGAGTGTATTTCATGGTTCTATTAGTTCATTTTCACACTGCTATAAAGAATTGCTTCAGACTGAGTAATTTATAAAGGAAGGAGGTTTAATTGACTCATAGTTCCACATGGCTGGAGAGGCCTCAGGAAACTTACAGTCATAGCGGAAGGCACAGGGGAAGCAGACACCTTCTTCACAAGGTCGCAGGAGGAAGAAGTGCCAAGTGAAGGGGGAAGAGCCCCTCATGAAACCATCAGATCTCATGAGAACTCACTATCACGAAAACAGCATGGGGGAAACTGCCCCCATGATTCATTTACCTCCACCTGGTCTCTCCCTTGACATGTGGGGATTACGGGGACTACAATTCAAGATGAGATTTTTGTGGGGACAGAAAGCCTAACTATATCAATGGTGATTCTGTTTGTATCTGTTCTTTAAATTAACTTGTTGTAAATGAAAGAATGGAGTTTGTTGCTTCAAGTGGAGGAAAAAAATCATAATATTCTATCCTTTAAAAAATGAGGTGTCTTATACTGATAAAAGAAATTATAAAATATGACAGGAAATGTATATGGACCACATGTGTTTTCTCTAAAAGTGAAAAATATTCTTTGTGTTCACAAATCTATAGTTTATATAACCAGAGTCTTGAATAAAAACAAACAACCCCATCAAAAAGTGGGCGAAGGATATGAACAGACACTTCCCAAAACATTTATGCAGCCAACAGACACAGGAAAAAATGCTCATCATCACTGGCCATCAGAGAAATACAAATCAAAACCACAATGAGATATCATCTCACACCAGTTAGAAAGGTGATCATTAAAAAGTCAGGAAACAACAGGTGCTGGAGAGGATGTGAAGACATAGGAACACTTTTACACTGTTGGTGGGACTGTAAACTAGTTCAACCATTGTGGAAGACCGTGTGGCGATTCCTCAAGGATCTAGAACTAGAAATACCATTTGACCCAGCCATCCCATTACTGGCTATATACCCAAAGGATTATAAATCATGCTGCTATAAAGACACATGCACACGTATGTTTATTGCGGCACTATTCACAATAGCAAAGACTTGGAACCAACCCAAATGTCCATCAATGATAGACTGGATTAAGAAAATGTGGCACATATACACCATGGAATACTATGCAGCCATAAAAAAGGATGAGTTCATGTCCTTTGTAGTGGCATGGATGGAGCTGGAAACCATCATTCTCAGCAAACTATTGCAAGGACAAAAAACCAAACACCGCATGTTCTCACTCATAGGTGGCGACTGAACAGTGATAACATTTGGCCACAGGAAGGGGAACACCACACACCGGGGCATGTTGTAGGGTGGAGGGAGGGGGAGGGATAGCATTAGGAGGTATACCTAATGTAAATGACGAGTTAATGGGTGCAGCACACCAACATGGCACATGTATACATATGTAAACAAACCTGCACGTTGTGCACATGTACTCTAGAACTTAAAGTATTAAAAAAAAAAAAAAAGCCATACAGCCTTTGTCCACTTCTCTGGTTCTCAGTTTTCCCATAGGCAAAGGCAAAGATGAAGCGGCTAGGGAGGTGCGTTCTTGCTCACATCCCATGTGACTTTCTTGCCCTGAGTTGCTAAGGAAGTGGGAGTGGCTCAGTCTAGGCACTGCTGTCCAGCTGCAGTGGACTCTGTGCTCTTGCCGCTAAGGTTTAGAGTAGAAAGTTACAACCAGCTCTGAGATTTTCCTTCACTCCTTAGAAAGTTCAAGGAAGAAATTACACACGCGGTGGCCATGATTGACTACAGTGAACGGGAAGGAGACTAAGAGACCATAAGGTGGTTTCCATTAAGGGGACATTTTACTCCAGGGGCACATTATAGTTAAGTTTCTTGGTTAACAGTCTCGTAGTTTATTAGTCTCTGACCTTGTGCTGCTGATTTGCAGCTTTGTAACCTGCTCCTGCTTCAGTGTCCTCTTGCTTTGCCTGCTTTTGAAAGAAGGAAAAGAATAAAACACCGAACTTATGATGACACTGATTTTACATTAAAATCTGGGGATGAAGTTGGTGTGTAAGGGATGTGGCCACTTCCATCTGTGGATCTGTGGCTACTATTGGATTCATTTTTTTTTAAATGTAGTTCTGTTGAAAATCATCTTCTGATAGACGTATAATTTTACCACAAACTCCAGATAAAGCATCTGAATGGAAATACTTAGAGATATCTTCACAGAAGTCATTTCTTGTGTTTTCTGAACTAATTGTTAAATAAATTCTATAAGCTAGATAATATTCCAATTTTAGGAACAAAACCAAGGCTCAGAGAAATTAAATCACTTATTCAGAGTCACAAGTAATAACTATTAGGGCAGGGAATGTCTTATGGGTGAGTGAGATTAGCAGTCATAGACCTGTCGGTTTTTCCCTTGCTTCACCAGCATGCTAAACTCATCATTTTTGCAATATTAAATACAGAGATAATGAGGTCATAGCACAATCAGAATAATAGCATAAATGTTTATCTTTAACGTATTAAAAATATGTCTGTTGTGTATTCATGGCAACAATTAAGCTCCTGGTCAGGCCAAAAGGTGAGAATGTTTAAATTAGTCTTTTTCTGCCACCCATTATCAACTAGGAAAATCAATACTAATGGGGGAAGCACAAGAGCAATGACTAAGTTCGTTACACGTGATCAGAAAGTGAAACACATCTACCATGTTAATGTAGCTTTCAATTTATGGTGACATTTACTGAAAATACTCTGCAATATTTGGCAAAGTTAAAAGAGAGATTGTTCCCCAATTAACGAGAGGATCAAAGAGTGAAGATTAGGGAGGGAAGTAGTGTCTTTTTTTTAAGAAGCAAAATGTTTGGAAAGGTCAGGCTTTGAGTGAGCTAACCTCCACCACTTTTAGTATTCAGGTTGACTAATGAGCGCTTCACTCATCATTCTAATGGATGCATTTATGCTAGGAAAGAATAATAAAATGCTCCTCAACAATGGGGGGGACCAATGGCAACTTTATACAGACAGACACATAATCATTTCTCCATTATCTAAGCTACCCTTAAAAATTAGAGTTGAATATAAGCTGCTATCCTATACTATAATCATTTTATTCAATATTTTGGATTATTTCATCTAATCAATCATTTAACAAATATTTATTGAGCTTCTACTATGTCAAGACCTGTTCTAGACTCAGGAAACTAGTATACAAAGCCCTCGACCTCATGGAAACTTTATTCTGAGATATCTTTACAGGAATTATCTAGATATAGTTTAGAAAATTACTTTTCTTGCATCTGATTCTTCTTCGGGAGGTAACATTTTCCCCCTCTGAACATAGAATTTACAGTCTATTAAAGCAACTGCGTAGATCCTAGCAATATGTTATGCAATATGTGAATCCTCTCTATGTGAAGAAAATTAACAGCTGTAAAAGTTTAAATCTGTGGGAGGTTACTAGGATGAATAATATAACTTCTACCCTCTCCCTACTTTCTTCTTATACGTTGTGTCACCTTGGGAAAAAAAGTTTCTGTTTTGGCATTGCATACAGTTTCAAGGATCTAAAATGCAAGAAACAAATTTTGTGCCGAAGGATACTGTCTGTAACTTTAATGTTTTTTAAGTGCTTGCTATTCAGGTGGCAAATAAAGTTTTGTTAGAAATAGTGGGGCCTAAAAAGATACAGTATTACTTACTGTTTTGTTTGTTTTAGTGAGTCCCATGAAACACTAATGTCTTGGGAATATTTTTTCCCCATGTATTAAGAATTAACATTTTGGGAGAAATTCTTCTCTTAAAAAGATGAACTCTTGACCATTGCAGAAAGAGGATTCCCTCAAGATTTTGCTAGGATGCTCTTGTGTTATATGTTCTAATATCCTGAAGAAGTGCATAATTATAGTATTGTCCACCTTTTTTTTTATATCATTGGCTTTTATTGTGCCTGTCTTCTTTTTCTGAACTTGCAAGCATATTTGTTCAGCCTCCCCTTGCTACTGAACAGTTTGTTTTCCTCTTCCTAAGGAAAATACGATATATTTTATGCTACTATTTTCTATCTTGTTTGCAGTATACCTTTTCCTCTAGGATTCTAAGGATGTTTTAAATTTCTCATTGTGATAATATAATATTTGCAATTTCTAGTTTTCACCAAAAATAAGTTTAAATGAGGATCAAGTTATGTCACATGCTGAGTTTTGTCTTTCACATTTGTGCTCTACCTTGACAACAACATTTACTTGGAAGAAACCAAAATACTAGCTTTCCCATTCTCAGTGCTATCTACATTTCTATTAAGAGCCACATAACACAGAGATGGCTTCTGTTTTTTTATTTGAAGACCTGATGCTTCTTCAACTATCAAAACATATCCAAAGTCTGCCTCTCCTGGCACACTAATGTCTACAGAACACTTTTCAAATAAGAAATAAAATATTGCAACTTGTTTTGATAAAACCCATATTGTATTAAATGTTAATTTTAAGTGAACCTTGTAATGATTTCTTCAAATAATAAATAGAGATTTAAAAACAGCCCTTTTCTAATGTCAAGGAGGTTTTAAAAATATGCTGAACTGCCGCAAGGATGCTGCCTGGATTCTTTGGTAAGTAGCCTAGAGGAAACAAATAAAATCACTAAAAAGAACTCCTAAAAGATAATCACATGTAAAATAGGAAATATAAGCTAAAAGGGCAATTTTCTCCATAAAGAAGTTGAAATCACAGGTGAAGCACTCAGTAAGTAATATAAGAACTTCTGATTCGGTTTGTTCTACTCACTCAGACCTCTGTGGGAATGAAACACTTTAGAACCTGTGACTTTAACTGCTGGATGCTAGGTAGAGGTTGTTTTCTTTGAGGTCCTAATTTATACAGCATTGCTTAGAGCTTACTCAGGCTCTGTGAGTCTGGGGGAGCAGAGTGGAATCTTGGAAGAAGAGCAGCTGTTTCCTCGCAAATGTGCATAGTTTTACGCTAGGAACTCCCCTTCCCCCAACTTTGGCTGTGAAAAACGTCTTTTGTGGAAATAAGTATGTGTATTTCCGGAAGATAAATAAAAGCTGGTATATAAATTTACTCTCTATATAGCACATAGACACTGAGATTTACCTGACACAAGCAAACTAATTATATCAAATTAATTAATTGGCAAAAATAAAGTTTTTTATATTTTGTAGATGAAAACAATTATTTTATTAACTACATCTTTTTTCTTTAACATTTGGACTTCTGAGTGCTTATTTACTGCACTGAAATTGAAAAAGCTGTACATAAAATTTATTTTTAGAGTTTAGATTTTGTAAGTGAATTTTACATGCCTGAGTTTGTTTTTTTAATTGAAATATTGGATAATATATTCCATTTGACAGGGCTACTATAAGAGATTTTTTATTCATTGTAGGTTCTTTCTCTCTATTTTTCTGCAGTAGTTAACGTTGTATACCTTTCATGCCTTATCGTGGGCCATTATGTTTGATAAAACATCAGTTCTATTTTTTCTCACTAAAGACATCAGCTAAATATTCTAATAAAGTCACAAATCTTTCACAGAACACACAATGCCAAGACAGCTGGTCTCTTCTATGTTTCCTCAGACAGCACCTTTTTCCCCCATAATTCTCATGCAGGAGTCATTATTTTGGGTTTCAAGATGTAATGGCTAGTGAAGACATGATGGGAAGATTGTTTATCTTTAGAAGGCAGCCAAAGTGGCACTTTTCAAAGCTCTGGTTGAAAGGATGCTGAGATATTTGGGAGTGGAGTTTGGAATTGGGAATTTCCTAGATGATCCTATAACTCTTTGGGGAAAGTTGCTATTTTAATGGATAAATAATTCCACTCGTTTAAAAAACAGACATGTTACTTCTTTAAAAAGCTGTTTCTACATCTTTCCTCCCCAATTAAAAGTCTCTCATTTTGTAGATGTGGCTTTAATTTGAAGCAATATGGTATTCTCTCCCCACCCCATTCTAACTAAACAAACTCTGTAAGAATTAGCTTTGAGTTATTCCATCTGTGGACTTTTAATTTTGTCATAAAAACACAGAAGCCTGGCAGGAAACTCTTTCCAACTGGCTACATGTATCATCTTGTCTGAAAGCTGGTTAAGTAAGTATGGCATTTAGAATGAAATAAAAAAAAAAAAACTTCATTTATGGAACTAGTTCACACGAAGTGTTTGCCCACTTCTTTGACCATCTGTTTATGTTGACAACCACCGCCCCACATTGTGCCAAAGTGCCCTTGGCTATTAAAAACAGTGTTTTGTGTGTGAGTGGTATGTGTGTCCTCACACATGTATGTGTTTCTGGGGTGCTGTTTTCTTGAGAAACATCTTGTTAAAGGTTGAATATGGTCTATGTGGAGATATTTCAGGTCAGTTGCTGTTCAGAAAACATTGTGCTGAAAATGCTACAAGCCCACTCATTTTAAAAGGTGTTCCCCCCGCCTCCCGAATATACTGAAATTTCTTTTAAAAGGCTATGAATATATTATCAAAATACCTGTTGAATTTGGCTATAATGGTAATGATATTATATATTGAAGGTGAATCAAAATATGAATCTAAACATGTCTGAGTACAGAAATACTTTGGAATGATTCAGGAATTCGAAGCTGTTGGCAAGATTCCTTTTGCCAACAGGAATATTGGAGTTGACATTTAATTCACCAGATGATAGGGGAAAACTTCTTTTCTATTGAACAATGTAAAGACTTTGGGGACAAGATGGCCTCCTTGGAGATGAAGGACTGTGGACAGGGGCATCATTGTCATTTTTATTGCTTTGAATAACTGTATATTAAAGGTTTTAAACAACTTATTAAAAGCCAATCAGTGAACAACACTACTTCAAGCACTGAGCTGGAGAAATAAAAAAGCACATTCTCAGCTGTACCAAAACTGTAATTCTAGTGGGAAGGAGGAGACACTAATGATAAGAAAGATAAAAAGAGATGGATTTTGTCAAATGGAGATAAAATATTTATAGGAGTTCTAAGGATAGAGAAGTCTTGGTGGGCTGCTGAGTACCAACGACAAGCCAGTTTCAATTCTTTAAATCCCTGAAATTATCTGGAATGTACATGGCAGCACCTGTGAGGCTCCAAACCTCCACTGAACATTGAAATGCATATAACACCTGAGAAGCACGATGAACACAGTGAGGTTTATATACTTGAGTAACTCACAGGGATAGGATGCAGGCTTAGAAACAAATTAAGTGTGTGGCTTGGGGACTAGTGTAATAAACTGTCACAGGACTCTCTTAGGTAAGGTTGAGTGCATATCCTTTGTCTGGCTCTAATCTGTAATTATTATTTTTATTATTACATTTTAATCTTCCAAGACTGATTTTCTTTTTTACATTTGGTTTGTCAGCTTTTCAAATAGGTTTGCATTTTCTCAAATAATTTCCCATGTTTTATCATCAATTGCTTTAGAATTATTTCTCAGAGCCCGAGTCTGGGCTGAATAACAGATATCATTTCTGACAGCTGTAAAGTGAGGCTAACGAACATCCCAATGAGGATGTACCGTGCCAGGTTCATCCATCCAGCTGAATTTGTATTGTGAGTGCAAATAGCTGCATGTCATGGCCCACTGCTGCCCAGGGCTGGAGTCATTTATTTAATAACTCAGTTCACAGGCATTACAGGGGAACTGTAGCATTTCATATTATTCAAGACAAATAAAAAATCAAAAAATTTTACATGGAGAAAAGTAACATTTCAGTTCTTCCCATTGACTGAGGCTGTTTAAATACTAACCGTGACAGTTAGTCCTGAGGTATAAAACATTAACAATTTATATTAGGTTCGGAAACGGTATCTCCAACTGTGTCATTTGATGGCATGTAGTTTTTCTTTGGGTTTATTGGAGAGGAATTTTAAGATGTGTTTATTTCTCTAACCTTCAGTTATTTAATGTGCAGACCATTCATGCAGTTTAGCAAACTGAACTTGCTTCTAGTTGTTAATACTTAGAAATGCTTGTGAGGCTGTAATCCCAGCACTTTGGGAGGCCGAGGTGGGCTGATCACGAGGTCAGGAGATCGAGACCATCCTGGCTAACACGGTGAAACCCCGTCACTACTAAAAAATACAAAAAAAATTAGCCGGGCACGGTGGCGGGCGCCTGTAGTCCCAGCTACTCGGGAGGCTGAGGCAGGAGAATGGCGGGAACCTGGGAGGCGGAGCTTGCAGTGAGCCGAGATCGCGCCACTGCACTCCAGCCTGGGCAACAGAGTGAGACTCTGTCTCAAAAAAAAAAAAAAAAAAAAAAAAAGAAATACTTGTGAGGATATGCATTAACAACAACAAAACAGAATTCCAGTTTTAAATGTGAATTGTTTATGTTTTCGATTGTAACAAATTTTCTCCCCTTTTTTGAATGTTTTTTCCTCTTTTGTTTATCTAAAATTAGACTAGGCATTCAGCTTTATTTTGAATACTACAAAGTTGTCACTGAAACAGCAAGCTGCAAGTAAAACAATGAAAATTAATTTTATCAGGGGCTGGGAGGATGTAAAAAGAGCGTTAAAATAAAAACATAAAGACAAACTTCTGGCCGGGCGCGGTGGCTCACGCCTGTAATCCCAGCACTTTGGGAGGCCGAGGCGGGTGGATCACGAGGTCGGGAGATCGAGACCATCCTGGCTAACGCGGTGAAACCCCATCTCTACTAAAAATACAAAAAATTAGCCCGGCCTGGTGGCGGGCACCTGTGGTCCCAGCTACTCCAGAGGCTGAGGCAGGAGAATGGCGTGAAGCTGGGGGGCGGAGCTTGCAGTGAGCCGAGATCTCGCCACTGCACTCCAGCCTGGGCGACAGAGCGAGACTCCGCCTCAAAAAAAAAAAAAAAAAAGACAAACTTCTGTTTAAAAAACATAGTCATAACTTAATGGTGACAAAATTTTACACTTCGGAGATATAAATGTGATGAAAACTTACTATTGTTCCTATGATTCATCTCTTGACACGTTTTATTTTACATAGTAGATTGAGAAATATTTAGTCAGCAAATGAATAAATGATTTGCTGTTGAATTTCAGAAGAGAGTCTTCAGACTCTCAGTAGCAGTGGAAGCTTGGGGTGGGCCTGAGCTCACCCAAGACAAAATGAATGAAGGGTGAAGAAGAAAATGCCAAGTCAGACCCTGCCCTGGGGATCACCAACAGTGAGAAGAGGAAATATAAGAAACTTGTGAAGGGCCGAGCTCAGTGGCTCACGCCTGTAATCCCAGCACTTTGGGAGGCCGAGCCGGGCGTGGTGGCAGGTGCCTGTAGTCCCAGCTACTCGGGAGGCTGAGGCAGGAGAACCGCGTGAACCCGGGAGGCAGAGCTTGCAGTGAGCTGAGATCACACCACTTCACTCCAGCCTGGGCAATAGAGCGAGACTCCATCTCAAAACAAACAAACAAACAAACAAAAAAACTTACGAAGGAGGCAGAGATATTTCAAGGAGACAAGAGGAGAACTGAGATAGGTGACCTGAGAAACAGTGAACTAGAGAGATTTGAGAAGAAAGGATGCAGTATGTAGCAGAAATCAAGCTAACGGATCCAAAGGGTCTAATGGATTGCTTAGAGGGAAATATTGGAAAGAACAATGTTGGGGTGTTTCTAAAAGGGATGGCTAGATGGCAACATTTTGAGGAAGCAATAGGAAGTGAGGAAAAAAGACAATTTAAAAAGCTATTCTTTCCAAAAGACTGGCTGGAACGTAAGGAGAAAGGACAGACATTAACAGTAGGCAGAAGTGGCATTCGGAGTGGGAATAGTAGACATGACTGGTGGCCTTTTCGTGTTTCCTGAGCTCTCACCATGTCCCTGCAGGTAATTCTGAGACCTACACTGTGTTCTGTCTGCCAGAGTCCCCAAGAAGGTATAGCTGCAGGTGCACACTGTATCCTCTTACTTGATTAGAAACTTGATTAGTAACACCCCTTTGTTGACTTCCTCCATTTCCTGTGTCACATTGCCATCCCCTATCTGAATACTTGTACCTGACTTCTTGTCTAAGGGTTTGTTTCTAAGGATCCCAGACGGAGACAGAATTTGTTGACAGGCAGGAGTTAATGGAAAGGGCAAGTCTGAAGACATAGAAAAGAGAAGAAATAATTGATAGAGCAAAGACTTCATGAATTGAGAGAGCAAGGTGGTGAGCTAGGAGTCTTGATGAGCATGGTGGAGATAGCTATAACTGAGACCAGAAAAGTGTGGAAGGCTTGCAGAGAGCTATAAAAAGTCTCAAGTCAACTGGATGCTATTATTGACATTGGGTAGCAAAACAAAAACAAAAAACCACCCACACAAACAAAAACAACAGCAGAAACAAAAAACCCGCACAAAGCTAAATTATCATGTGTAAAGCACTTCAAACATCATTTGTCTTGTTGATACTGATATTTTACAATTTCGGGAAAAATCCACTTCAAATGTAATAGAAACTTGAAAGTTATTCTGTGCACTGCAAAACTAAAGGACAAAATTGAATTCGTTTGAAGAAAAAAAAGGTTCTTAATCTTCTTGGATTTTTTCACAGAGATGAGATTTTGAAAAAGTATTTTAAAATAAACTTAATTTTCTGTGGCCTCATACGTAAAATCATTTTTTAAAAAGTTTGTATATGAAGAGCCTTTCAAATACAAGAATAAAATATTGATAACGAATGGAGTATGGCAATTTAAAACATTTACCACATTTTGCTTCCTTGTCTCTCACTTTTTTTTTTTTTTAAAAAGCACAGATTAAACTGTTAACAACTTAGCAATTAAAGCCTGATGGCAGGAATCTGTGTAAAGTGATCCCTTCATTCACCCAACATTTGCTGATAATCATCCTGTGCCAGTTGCTGTGCCAGACGTTAAAGATAAATGAAAGACCCATTTATCCCCCTGGAGGAGCTGACACTTTATTTTTTATTTTATTTTTTAATTTTTTAAGTTATTATTTTAGGTTTGAGGGTACATGTGAAGATTTGTTACATTGGTAAACTTGTGTTACAGGGTTTTTTTGATACAGATTATTTCCTCACCCAGGTATTAAGCCCAGTACTCAATAGTTATCTTTTATGCTCCTCTCCCTCCTCCCACCCTCCACTCTCAAGTAGACCTCAGTGTCTGTTGTTTCTTTCTTAATGTTCATAATTTCTTATTATTTAGCTTCCACTTGTAAGTGAGAACATGCGGTATTTGGTTTTCTGTTCCTGCATTGTTTTGCTAAAGATAATAGTCTCCAGCTCCATCTATATTCCTGCAAAATACATGATCTCATTCTTTGTTATGGCTGCATAGTATTCCATGGTGTATATGTACCATATTTTTAAAATCCAATCTGTCATTGATGGGCATTTAAGTTGATTCCATGTCTTTGCTACTGTGAATAGTGCTGCAATGAACGTTCACGTGCATGTGTCTTGATGGCAGAATGATTTATATTCCTCTGGGTATATACCCAGCAATGGGATTGCTGGGTTGAATGGTAGTTCTGTTTTTAGCTCAGTGAGGAATTGCCACACTGTTTTCCACAATGGCTGAACTAATTTACACTCCCACCAACAGTGGGTAAGTGTTCCCTTTTCTCTGCAACCTCATCAGCATCTGCTATTTTTTTTTTTTTTTTACTTTTTAGTAATAGCCATTCTGACTGGTGTGAGATGGTATCTCATTGTGGTTTTGATTTGCATTTTTCTAATGATCAGTGATATTGAGCTTTTTATTGCATAGGCTTGTTGGCTGCATGTATGTATTCTTTGAGAAGTGTCTGTTCATGTCCTTTGCCCACTTTGTAATGGAGTTGTTTGTTTTTCTCTTGTACATTTGTTTAAGTTCCTTTTAGATGCTGGATATTAGACCTTTCTCAGATACGTATTTTGCAAATATTTTCTCCCATTCTGTAGGTTGTCTGTTTACTCTGTTGATAGTTTCTTTTGCTGTACAGAGGTTCTTAAGTTCAGTTAGATCCCACTTGTCAATTTTTGCTTTTGTTGTCATTGCTTTTGCAGTCTTTGTTATGAAATCTTTGCCTGTTCCTATTTTCAGGATGGTAATGCCTAGGTTGTCTTCCAGGATTTTTATAGTTTTGGGTTTTACATTTAAGTCTTTAATCCATCTTGAGTTAATTATTGTATACGGTGTAAGAGGGGGGTCCAACTTCAATCTTCTGCATATGGCTAGCCAGTTATCCCAGCACCATTTATTGAATAGAGAGTCTTTACCCTCTTTCTTGTTTTTGTCAGCTTTGTTGAAGATTAGATGATCGTAGATGTGTGGTATTATTTCTGAACTTTCTATTCTGTTTCATTGGTCTATGTGCCTGTTTTTGTGCTATGCTATGCTGTTTTGGTTACTGTAGCCCTGTAATATAGTTTGGAGTTGGGTAATGTGATGCCTCCAGCTTCGTTCTTTTTGCTTAGGATTGCCTTGGCTATTCAGGCTCTTTTTTGGTTCCATATGAATTTCAAAATAGTTTTTTCTAGCTCTGGGAAGAATGTCATTGATAATTTTTTTTTTGTACTTTAGGTTTTAGGGTACATGTGCACAATGTGCAGGTTTGTTACATATGTATACATGTGCCATGTTGGTGTGCTGCACCCATTAACTCATCATTTAACATTAGGTATATCTCCTAATGCTATCCCTCCCCCCTCCCCCCACCCCACAACAGGCCCTGGTGTGTGATGTTCCCCTTCCTGTGTCCATGTGTTCTCATTGTTCAATTCCCACCTATGAGTGAGAACATGCGGTGTTTGGCTTTTTGTCCTTGTGATAGTTTGCTGAGAATGATGGTTTCCAGCTTCATCCATGTCCCTACAAAGGACATGAACTCATCCTTTTTATGGCTGCATAGTATTCCATGGTGTATATGTGCCACATTTTCTTAATTCAGTCTATCATTGTTGGGCATTTAGGTTGGTTCCAAGTCTTTGCTGTTGTGAATAGTGCCACAATAAACATACGTGTGCATGTGTCTTTATAGCAGCATGATTTATAATCCTTTGGGTATATACCCAGTAATGGGATGGCTGGGTCAAATGGTATTTCTAGTTCTAGATCCCTGAGGAATCGCCACACTGACTTCCACAATGGTTGAACTAGTTTACAGTCCCACCAACAGTGTAAAAGTGTTCCTATTTCTCCACATCCTCTCCAGCACCTGTTGTTTCCTGACTTTTTAATGATCGCCTTTCTAACTGGTGTGAGATGATATCTCATTGTGGTTTTGATTTGCATTTCTCTGATGGCCAGTGATGATGAGCATTTTTTCATGTGTCTTTTGGCTGCATAAATGTCTTCTTTTGAGAAGTGTCTGTTCATATCCTTTGCCCACTTTTTGATGGGGTTGTTTTTTTCTTGTAAATTTGTTTGAGTTCATTGTAGATTCTGGATATTAGCCCTTTGTCAGATAAGTAGATTGCAAAAATTTTCTCCCACTCTGTAGGTTGCCTGTTCACTCTGATGGTAGTTTCTTTTGCTGTGCAGAAGCTCTTTAGTTTAATGAGATCCCTTTTGTCAATTTTGGCTTTTGTTGCCATTGCTTTTGGTGTCTTTGACATGAAGTCCTTGCCCATGCCTATGTCCTGAATGGTATTGCCTAGGTTTTCTTCTAGGGTTTTTATGGTTTTAGGTCTAACATGTAAGTCTTTAATCCATCTTGAATTAATTTTTGTGTAAGGTGTAAGGAAGGGATCCAGTTTCAGCTTTCTACATATGGCTAGCCAGTTTTCCCAGCACCATTTATTAAATAGGGAATCGTTTCCCCATTTCTGGTTTTTGTCAGGTTTGTCAAAGATCAGATAGTTGTAGATATGCAGCATTATTTCTGAGGGCTCTGTTCTGTTCCATTGGTCTATATCTCTGTTTTGGTACCAGTACCATGCTGTTTTGGTTACTGTAGCCTTGTGGTATAGTTTGAAGTCAGGTAGCGTGATGCCTCCAGCTTTGTTCTTTTGGCTTAGGATTGACTTGGCAATGCAGGCTCTTTTTTGGTTGCATATGAACTTTAAAATAGGTTTTTCCAATTCTGTGAAGAAAGTCCTTGGTAGCTTGATGGGGATGGCATTGAATCTATAAATTACCTTGTGCAGTATGGCCATTTTCACGATATTGATTCTTCCTACCCATGAACATGGAATGTTCTTCCATTTGTTTCTATCCTCTTTTATTTCATTGAGCAGTGGTTTGTAGTTCTCCTTGAAGAGGTCCTTCACATCCCTTGTAAGTTGGATTCCTAGGTATTTTATTCTCTTTGAAGCAACTGTGAATGGGCCTTCACTCATGATTTGGCTCTCTGTCTGTTATTGGTGTATAAGAATGCTTGTGATTTTTGCACATTGATTTTGTATCCTGAGACTTTGCTGAAGTTGCCTATCAGCTTAAGGAGATTTTGGGCTGAGGCGACGGGGTTTTCTAGATATACAATCATGTCATCTGCAAACAGGGACAATTTGACTTCCTCTTTTCCTAATTGAATACCTGTCGTTGGTAATTTAATAGGAATAGTATTGAATCTATAAATTGCTTTGGGCAGTATAGCCATTTTAATGATATTGATTATTCCTTTGCATGAGCATGGGATGTTTTTCCATTTGTGTTTTCTTTGATTTCTCAGCGCACTGACACTTTAATAAAAGAAACATACATGTAGTGAAATAAGTACAACATAGTGTGTTGAATAAAAGTTAAGAAAGGCTTTCTGAATGATGTGATGTTGAAGGTGAAGTGTAGGTCTTTAAGGATAATGGGAGGTGTAACAGTGTGACTCTGGGTGCTTAGGGCAAGTGTCCGGAGGTGAGAAGTTGGGCATAGGAAGTGGAGAGGCAAAAGAGTAAAGAGAAATGAGATTAGAAAGGAACTAAAAGGCCTGATTTTGAAAAGCCTTATCTGGCACATGTATCAACTAAGATTATATTCTGGCATAAGTAACAGAAAATACTCTAGGGGCTTAAGCAGGTAAGGAGTTTTTCTTTCTCACATACCTGTCAATCCAGGAGGTTTTATTTAATAAACACTTTTCATAATGCCTGGTTTCTAAGCATAGGCTTGTTGCAGATATTGACTTATCTAACACTTATTACAACCCTTTGAAGTGTGTATTACTTTTATCCCTATTTTACGATGAAAAAAACTAAGACATATAGTAGTTAAGTAACTTGCTCAGTGTCACACAAATACTGGAGGTAGGTTTGAGTCCAGATGGTTTGTCTCAAGAATGCTCTGAGGAACTCCATGGACTCCACTCTGCTGTCCTGTGGGAGAGGCTCAAATCTTCAAGAGAGCAGAAAAAAGGATGAGACAGAAAGAAAAGTGTCCTATCTAATCTAAATACTTCTTCAGTAGATAAAAGTGAGAGATTCAATTAAAATCACACATTCCCATCATTCAAGATATCTATGTTTTTGGTGAGAGATGAAATAATGTTAATGGGCAATTAGCTACCCCAGAGTTTGGACTGTAACTACTAAAACAAAGAGAATAAACAGGAGCCTACAGAATTGGAATCTTGAGAACAACTTGTCAATAAGAAGTTGATAAATACAGCAAATGCTCACTTAGCATGGGGCTGAGTGTAATTTTGGGTTGGAAGTGTATTTAATTCTCTAAACTCTACGTGGGTGAACTTACTCAGTTTGTATAATTCTATTTTTAAAATATAGTTTTAAAATATGTTTTTATTCTAAATAAATATTTTTTTACATTTGAAGACCACTGGTGAGCTGATACACAAATATTCTTTACTGTTTTTTCCTTTGGCTTTTAAAATCTTTAAGAAAATCTAATCTGTGGTATCCGGTAAGCTAGTTTAATGCAACACTATTAGCTAAAATGTTAAATAAAATAAAGCAGCTAAAAAAACTGCCCTCTCTCATTATTCTTGCATTATCTTTGTAAGAGACACAAAACCTATTGATATGGTTTGGCTGTGTCCCCACCCAAATCTCATCTTGAATTGTAGTCCCCATAATTCCCATTTGTCCTGGGAGGGACCAGTGGGAGGTAATTGAATCATGGGGGTGGTTACACCCATGCTGCTGTTCTCGTGATGGTGAGTGAGTTCCTATGAGATCTGATGGTTTTATAAGGGGCTTTTCACCCTTTTACTCAGAACTGCTTCTTGCTGCCGCCATATGAAGAAGGACGTGTTTGCTTCCCCTTCCTCCATGATTGTAAGTTTCCTGAGACCTCGCCAGCCATGCTGAACTGTGAGTCAATTAAACCTCTTTCCTTTATAAATTACCCGGTCTCGAGTATGTCTTTATTAGCAGTGTGAGAATGGACTAATACACCTGCCATGCCTGTTCCTTACTTACTAAAAAAATTTACTCCCCTTTCTCCATAGAATGCATGCAATTTGACCTTATGCTACACTTCCAGTCTCTACTCCTGCCTCTTTATGCTCTGTCCACATGTGATTTCTCACTATTCTCTACATGGCTTGTGCCCCTATAAGGTTTGTGCCCTTCATTTCCTGTGCCCTCTACCTCTGGTTCCCATGCTCAGAATATCAGTGTCCTTACTGCAGGGGTGTATAAGCTCAGATCTCACCTCCTCCATGAAGCCCCTATAGACACCCAGAGAGGATTAATAATGACCCTCCTCCATGTTTCCATAACACTGCTAGGCTTTCTCCTGAATTTTTGTTTTTAGGCTAATGAATTAGGCTTTAATCTCTTTTAACTCTAAGGTATAATTAGATGTACTATATTCACAGAATCAAGGGAATTTGAGTTGGAAAGGGCCCTAGAGATCAGCTAGAACCACCTCCTCATTTCACCAGAAATAATTGAAATTTTAGGGGATTTGTCCAATTTACTATTTTTGGCTAGTTGTAGGACTCAAACTAGAACTGCTTCCTGGATCTGTGCTTTTTCATTAGAATATGTTGTAGCCATGTGGTAGACAGAAAAATCTGCTCCCCTCCCCTCTTCAGATGTCCATATTCTATTCCATGGAACTTGTGAATATGTTAGGTTACATGGCAAAGAGAGATTAAGGTTGTAGATGATATTAAAGTGGCTAATTAGCTAAATTTAAAATAGGGAGATTTTCCTGGGTTATCTGGGTGGGTCCTATGTAATCACAAGAGTCCTTTAAATGTTGAAGGGAGAAACAGAAGAGTGTCAGAGCAATATGCTATGGAAAAGTTTGGCTGCCATCACTGGCTTTGAAGATAGAAGGGGCCATGAACCAGGGAATGTGGGCCTCTTTTGGAAGATGAAAAAGACAAAAAAAAAAAAAAAAAGAAAGAAAGAAAGAAAGAAAGAAAGAAAAAGGATTCTGTCCCAGAGCCTCCAAAAGGTATATAGTCCTGCTAGCATTTTGATTCTAGTCCAGTGAGACACAGATTTCTGACCTCCACAACCATAAGATAATAAATTTATATTGTTTTAAGCTACTGAATTTGTGGTAATTTGTTACCATAACAAGAAATGCATGTACTTAAGTCCAAACAAGGTTAAATTGATAACTCAAAGCTTACTAAAGAGGAATTTGATTACTGAGGTTTTTTTTTTAAGGCATATTTTATTTCCACAAACTTTGAGATTTACTCTGAATGTTTTGGGTTCTATTTATTCATTCATCCAATGAATCTCTACTGAATGTGTGACGTTTGCTGTAGTAGACATTATGGTAGGTTTAATTTTATGCCTCAGTGTTTTCAGTCTTCCCTGCATCTATCTTCTTACCATGGACTCATTATGGATGAAGGGTACTTTCTTATGCTTTGACTTTGGACTTGGCCATGTGACTTGTTTTGGCCAATTATATGTGGGCAGAAGTGAGTGTGTCAGTTTTGAGCCAAGCTTAAGAGCCATGCTATTGCTTTAGAGAAGCTTCTCCTTGTCATCTGCTCCCTAGCCTGGATAACACATGGAACACTTGAAACAGAATATCTAGCTGAGCCCCAGACCTGTGAGTAAAGCACACTTACTGCTCTATGCTAGTAGTGTTACTGAGTTTGTTATATGACCTTATTATGACAGTTCTTGACTGGTACTGTCATGTAAGCACATGATCTAAACACACCTGAATAGAAGCATAGGCAGTATCATAGAGGTATTTCAAGTATAAAGGAGAGTTGTGTCAAAGCACCTGACTCTTGCTGGGAGAATCAAGGAAGTCTTCAGAGATGAAATGACATTTGAGCTGAATCATAAAGGATGAATATGATTTCTTTAGGTCAATAAAGGGTGTGGGTGAGTAGATAGGAAAGGTTATGCGAGGTAAGTAAAATAACTTTAAGCAGATTTAAAGGTAATTTAGTTTCAGCTGAAGGAGCTGGTAAATATGCCCTTACTTTATTTGGAGTTTGCTTTTTTTGATACTTTTTCTATTGAATGTGAAAAGTAATATTTCCCAAGTAGTTTGTTAAACAGATCTCATGTCTGCTTTCTGAGGTGATAATTACAAGATTATGTCAAAACCTGTTTAAGAGAGTGAGAGTTTGGAAGAAGCAAGAAATAAAGAGGGACTCATTTTAAGAGGTCTCTCATGGTCCAGGTAGATTCTATGCCTCCTTCGTGGGCAGAATCAATTTCCTGTCTCTCTTCTTATATATAACAGGATGGTAGCAAAATCACGCATCTTTTTCTGAGATGATTTTTAATGCAAAATTGTACTTTCCATCTGAATCGTTCTTGGCTCACTTGGACTGTCAAGTGGTCTTAATTAAGCATGGGAATCAATAACTAAGAAGAATTAAGAGATTGTTGGGAACATCATGACTATCATTTGTAAACTATATCATGAGTGGTGCTTATGAGACCAAAGCCATTGTTTTATTTCCTCAGTGTTTTGGTGTTTTCTGAGGTCTGGGGTATCCTCCTGTACCCTAACCCTAGTTGGCATTTTCCACATGCACACTTTCAGCAACAAGGGAAAGAGGAGACAGTGTAGAATCCTTTCCTTCTAGAGAGAACAGCGACATTTTCCAAATGATCATGGGTCAATAGTATCTTTGTCTAAAAAGATTGATATATGTCATGATTTCAACAGTTTTTGAATTTGTTCAACAAGAGCGGTCTTGGGAATACTTAAGAGCATGTGCACATTGAGATGTGTGTTAACACCTCTCACTATCATATCTGAAATTTCCAATTTTAATTCTTGTGTAATATATTCTTGTTACTTAAAAAATTTCATATTCACATACCCAAATTCTATGCAACCTGCAGGAAAACATGCATACTCTTTCTCTATGGCAAATGGCATGCAATTCTGGCATGAGCAGGGTTAGAAATGTTAATGAAGAGGGATCTGCAAGTGTAACTAATATGATCTCATATTTAAACAATTCACAAATCAATACCATGGTTGGATTTAGATACCAGATGTCAAACCACATAGTAATGCAGATACAGTTGCTTGCCTCCCTGTAGCTGGTCGCCAGAAAGAAACAGATGGTTAAAAAGATATGTAGCCGAGGCAAGGCATGGAAATAGGAAACCACAGAGCAGAAATTCTGCCATTTAAGTAACAATAATTTTCTAGTCTGAAAAACCTGGCTGTTTTATACCTCCACTTATACACTTAAGCAGTTTAAATGTGAAACATAGCAAAAATAGTCCAAGCAAGGCTGGCAACTTGCAAATTTTGCAATGCATAATTGCATCTCAAAAATCTCGGAGGCAGACGCACAGCAGTAAAAAGTAAACACTTGTATGCAGTTGAACACAGTTATGTGGTGGTTATTACCTTAGCTCATTATGGCATCAGAAGGGACTCTGTGAACTTGTGCTCTAACTAGCAGGTCAGGCAAAATGCAAATAAGTACCAAATTTGAAAGCGAGTGACAAAAAACAGATACAATTTAGACTGGGAGTCTATAATTTGGCTTTTAAAAATAATCCTCAGCAAGAATTATCCTCATTACAATAATGGCTTGTTTATTCTGCACAACTTGTTTGCAATTACAGACCCTCTTTCAAAGCTGATTTCAACAAGAAATAAGAGCATACAAAAAAGGGAGAGCTTTGTGGCTGGTCAGTTGTTATAATTAGAGTTGATGCATATATGTGTCATAAAACCATTTACGCCTTTTCTCCAAATCTTTTAATTTCAGATTTCTGTCACTAAAATCTAAAGTCTGAAATAGTCTATTATTCTAAAGAAATCATTATAATTGAATTTCTAATGAGGGTGTCTATGGAGCTTTGTTCATGGTATTCCTATTACAGAACTGGAGTCCTCTGCATCTATTATGGTCAGGTGACCATGAAATGATGAGCTACAGCTGTTACAGGGCATGTCTCTGCTGGTGCTTAATTCATAGCAAATACACATTTTATTGCTAATGTGCTTCCTCATTCATTTCTTCAAATATTTATTCAAATATTTATGGGGTACCTACAACGAGAAGGCATAGATCATGGTTAAGGATGCCAGACAGCTTGGGCTGGAATCTTGGCCCAGACATTTACTAGTTGTGTGACCTGGGACCTCTGTGCCTCAGTTCCTCCCTTTTTAAAATGAAGACAATTATAACTCCCTTATAGGATTGTTATGAAGATTAAATAAATTAATATACCTAAAAAACTCAGAAGAATACTTGACACATAGTAATGTGCTGCCTGTTGTTATTTGCTGGGCCTTGGGGGCAGAGTAGTGAACAAGACGGGGTTGATTTCTACCTTCATAGAATTTTTGTTCTGGGAAAGAGGGAAGAAGGCATTCAGCAATGAATCATCCATTTAATTATTAAATTACGTTGGAATTAAGAGCAATAGGGAAGGATAAAACTGCGAAGGTATTGTATAAAATGGGAACTTGACCTGTTCTGAGTAGGTTTCTGCCTTCCTGAAAGAAGTGATATTTGAGATCTGAAGGATGGGTAGGAGTTACTTAGAAGAGATATTAGGGAAGTTGCTTTCCCTACAGAAGCCATAGGAGAGATGAAAGGTTTAACGTGGGAAATTCAATTAGAGACCCTGTGGCTGGAAATGACTCAGTCAAACAATTATAAAAATAGTTTAATTATAAATTGAGTTTTCCTGTCATTGATTCTTGTTCTTCCAGTGAGACCCTACCATGCTTTGCAAGCCTTTCACTCATGCAACTCACAGTGAAATCCTGGGCTTTTCATTGATGTAGATGTTTCTGGGGTTTTTTCCTAGCTCATGACAAAATTGTTTTCCACTGCACTTTGTTGTATTCAGAGAAGTCAAATAAAAGTCCCAATTGAAAAATACATGAAAATAGATGTGTAATAAGCCATATATATTATACATATATGTATTTTTATGTATGTATATACAATTTTATGTTAATAAAATTGTAAGTTGCTTTTATACCATATATAGTATTTTATATTGTGTTTTTTTCTTTAGATTCTTCACAAATTTTTCCTTATGTTTCATGCTATTCTTTGAAAATAAGGTTTTAAGCTATTTTAAAATATAATGCATGGCTGTTTCTTAATTTATTTACCCATAGAACCTTTAGATTATTCCCAAATTTCCCATTATAAATCATGCTGTAAAAACATCTTTCTAAAACTCTTTGGGCAAATTTCCTTATACTAGATTCTCAGGAGTAGTATTACTATGTCAAGAACAATGAATTTCTGTTTAAGATTCTTTATACACATAGCAAAATTTCTCTACAGAAATACCACATTGAATGTACCAGCAGTAAATGAGATTGCTGATTTCAATACTTTTTCAACAATATTGAGTATTGATAACTAAAACATAGAATCTTGTTTTAATTTACATTAATACTTGCTCTGTTCATATTTATTTTACTTTCTTTATGAATCCGATCTTTGCCAGTTTATGTACCAGGATGTTAATTTTTTCACACTGATTTTTTAAGAGCTCTTTTTATATTAATGGTAAAAACCCTTTGCCTGTCATATGTATGTTTCAGTTTTTCACTTTTATTTTGACGTTGCTTATATTTTTGGTGTTTGGGACTTTTTAAATTTTTACGTAATTGAAATCCTCCTCACTTGCCTTAGATACTCCCTGTAAATATTCCATGTGAGCCTTGCAGTTCTCTAAAATATTACTGTGAACTTTAGGCTCAAATTTATTTACATAAAATAAATAATGAATTTTTAAAGCAAATAGCTATTGAGTTATTTAGAGAAGTTTCTCAATGAGGAATATTAACAATATTGTAAAGTTATCAAAAAATAACTTCAACTTCATCCTGTCTTTTCTTTTTTTAAGTTTTATTTTATTTATAATTGACACATAATAATTGCACATATTGTGGGGTACAGTGTGAAGTTTCAATGCATGTATACATTATATGATAATCAAATCAGGGTAATTAGCATCACTTTAAACATTTATCATTTACTTGTGGTGATAACATTCAAAATCCTCTCCTACTCCTTCCCTTCCTTCTGTCCTTCTCAGCCTCTGGTAACCACCATTCTACTCTCTACTTCCATGAGATCAACCTTTTTAGATTCTGCATATGAGTCAGATCGTGTGATGTTTGTGTTTCTATGCCTGGCTTATTTTCTGTGGATGAATGGATAAAGAAAATGTGGAATGTATGTATACAATGTAATACTATCCAGCCATAAAGGAGAATAAAATTCTGTCATTTGCAACAACGTGGATGAATCTGTAGGACATTATGTTAAGCAGTGTTCTTTCTAATACCATTTTCCTCATTATATTTTTGAACAGATGATCCTGAGACGTGTAGGCATTGTTTACCCTTCCCTGAGTTTATAGTGTTTTTCTCAACTGGACCTAAGGTCTTTGATTTTATTAACATAAAGTGGAGTTCATCTTCTGAAAGTCTTTTCATTGGTCATAATGTAAACTTTTATACACACACACACACACACACACACCCCATATGTAGTTATATATATATATGTAGTTTTATATATATAGTTTTATATATAGTCATATCTGTGTAATTGTTCAGGATAGGTGAATCACCAAGTAACTGAACCTGACCTGATTATTAATATATAGGAATCTTTCTAATAGATTTAGAATTATTATGTATTTTCATTGCATTGTTGCACTTAAAACAGTTGAAAGCTAAAGTTAATTTCTATGGCTATTTAGATTTTTATTAGAGCCATACAATCATTTGGTATACTCTTTAATGTAGTCTTCTTATTAGTGAGGTAAACCTACAATCTTTCTATTTAAGTACTGTGAATTGTTATGCATATAGAATGTAGGTATGTTGAAAACATTGCATGTGTGTATTAGAAGCCAAATTTATGGCTACAAGTTGATCTGTGAAAGTATAATGCTGATTTCAAACATATATGTAAAGCCATAATTAAAATTTTTGTGCTTAATTTTTTTCTGGAGTTTCTAAGTATTTATTCTAATGATGTAAGTGTTTTCATTTATAAAGCTTTGCTTGCAGAATTATCTTCAAACCAGTTTATAAACCATGGAAAAATATCCAAGTCTCAAAAAAAAGGCTTCAAACTTAAGCTGATTTCCTTTTATTTATTATCTCTGATCAAATAATGAAATTTTGACTCCATTAAGGGTAGTCAAATGAATATATTCTAAAATCTGAAGGCATTTGAAGCATCTTGCAACACATGCGTGCACCTGCATGCACACATGCACACATATTAGGAAAGTATTGTAAATAGTTAAGGAAACTTTGATGAGTGGAAATAAATGTAAGAAAATAATCCTTTGTATTATCCTACAGAAGTACCCACACTACATGTTTTATGTAGTTGTTGGAGGTAGGTTATAAATTTGTTTCTACTTGTAGTCAGAGGAAAGAAAGAAACAAAATGAATTATAAGATGCACAGTGTTTGTAAGACAAAAACACACCATTGTTCTGGAGAAGCACACTGTTTCTGACACTGAGACCTAAGCAAAAGCTTTTCCCTGATTTTTTTTTTTTTAAGAGGACACTAACTATGGCACCTCTTCTACATATAACCACAGGGGCAGACATCATAGTGAAAAAGTTCAGTAGACAAGTTGTTCAAAAATATTAAAAATATCAGAAAATATATATACAATAAAAAGCAAGTAAACTGAAAATGTATTTGAAATAGATGTGACACTCAGAGTTAATAGTTCTCACATATTTCAATGACAAAAAGATGAACCTTTTAATAGAGAAAGACAAGGGATATGAACAGGCAATCTCAAAAGAGAAAATACAAATGACTAAAAAAATTAGAAAACTCTGTTATCATTAGAAATAGAAGTGCAAATTGGAACATCAAATGGAAAATGTTTGCATAGTAAATGGGCATAAATTAAAATAATATTCATTTTTGTGAGGATTCAAGAAACTTGCAGTCTCAAGCACTGCTACTGAGTATGTAAATTGATATAACTTTTCTGAAAGGTATTTTGACAATGTATATAAAAAGTCTTAACAGCCCGCTTACTATTATGACTTGGTAATTCTTCTACTAGAAATATGGTATCAGGAAATAATCCAAGATACAGACAAATATTTGGTAGCTGCAAAAAGGCTCATGACAATGTTGTTTACACTAAGGAAAATTCAAATGTACTCAACATACAACAATGAAGGTTTTATTTTAATAAATTATGGTACATCGCATATTATCAGAATAACAATAAAATTATAGATAATATTTCTTGTCAGGACAAGATATACACAATATAATGGTTAGCGAAAAATCAGGTTACTACACAGTATATGAAGTATTATTCTATACCTAATGTATGGACTGAATTGTGTGCCCCCAAAATTCATAAGTTGAATGTCTGAACTTCCCTCCTTTCCCTCTTTTTTCCTGCCTCCCTCCCTCCCTCCCTCCTTCCTTCCCTTCCTCCCTCCGTCCCTTCCTTCTCTCCTTCTACTTTTATTTCAATAAATTTAGGTGTATAAGTGGTTTTTGGTTACACAGATAGATTGTTTGGTGAAGTCTGGGCTTTTAGTGTACCTGTCACCCAATAGTGCACACTGTACATAATAGTTAATTTTTAATCCCTTATCCTCCTCCCACCCACTCCCCTTCTGAGTCTCCAGTGTGCATTATACCATTCTGTATGCCTTTGCATACCCATAGCTTAGCTCCCACTTATAAGAAAGAACATGCAGTATTTGATTTTTCATTCCTGAGTTACTTCACTTAGGATAATGGCCTCTAGTTCCATCTGGCTTGCTGCAAAAAACATTATTTTGTTCCTTTTTATGTAGGTATTTTCTTTATCCACTTACCAGTTGATGGGAACATAGGTTGATTCAATACCTTCACAATTGTGAAATGTGCTGCAATAAATAGATAAATGAGGTTGTAGTTTTGATATAGGTGATTTATTTTCCTTTAAGTCGATACCCAGTAGTGGGATTGCTGGATAGAATGGTAGGTCTACTTTTCGTTCTTTGAGAAATCTCCACATTGTTTTCCATAGAGGTTGTACTAATTTACATTCCCACCAACAGTGTATAAGTACTCTGTTTTCACTGCAGTTGTGCCGACATCTATTTTTGTTTTTGCATTTCCTGGATGTTTCATGATGTTGAGCATTTTTTCCTATGTTTGTTGGTCATTTGTATATCTTCTTTTGAGAAATGTCTGTTGATGTCCCTTACCCCTTTTTAATAGGATTATTTGGTTTTTTAAATTTCTGATTTGTTTCAGTTCCTTGCAGATTCTGGATATGAGTTCTTTGTCAGACGTATAGTTTGTGAATATTTTGTCCCAGTCTGTAAGTTGTATATTTACTCTGTTGATTATTTCTTTTGCTGTGCAGAAGCTTTTTAGTTTGATTAAGTCCCATTTATTTATCTTTGTTTTTGTTGCATTTGCTTTTGAGGTCTTAGTTATAAATTCTTTGCCTAGGTCAATGTCCAAAAGAGTTTTTCCTAGGATTTCTTCTAGAATTTTTAGGTTTCAGGTCCTACATTTGGATATTTAATTCATCTTGAGTTACTTTTTGTATAAGGTGAGAGATAGGAATCCAGTTTTATTCTTCTGCATGTGGCTATCAAATTTTTCTAGCACCATTTATTGAATAGGGTGTCCTTTTCCCAGTATATTTTTTGTCTGCTTTATTGAAGGTAAGTTAATTGTAGGTATTTGGCTTTCTTTCTGGTTCTCTATTCTGTTGCATTGGTCTATGTGTCCACTTTTATAACAGTACCATGCTGTTTTGGTTACTATAGCCTTGTAGTATAATTTGAAGCAAAGTAATGTGATGCCTCATTCGTTCATTTTGCTTAGGATTTCTTTGGCTGTTCAGGTTCTCTTTTGTTTCCACATGGATTTTAGCATGTTTTTTCTAATTCTGGGAAAAATGACATTGGTATTTTGATAGGAATTGCATTGAATCTGTAGATTGCTTTAGGCAGTATGGTCATTTTCCAATACTGATTCTTCTAATCCATGAGTATGGGATATGTTTCCATTTGTTTGTGTCATCTGTGATTTCCTTCATCAGTGTTTTGTAGTTCAACTTGTTAAGATATGCCACCTCCTTAGTAAACTATGTAAAAAGTAAAGTAGAGGTTCTTCTTCAAAGACTTTCCCCCCCATCTAATTAAGAATAAATAGTAACTTGTCTTAGAAGCAAAATTTATTCAAAGACCTGTGCTAACATTCTTGAATGTCTGCTAGCCGTAATAGAGAAATCAATGTACTTTATGTTCTTAGCGCCCACAATTTAGCCTAAATATTTGCCCTGGCATGCTTATACTAGTCCAAGCAAGCATTAGGTCATATCCTGTGCCTCTTCCTTATTTGAAGGTGTTTTTACCTTTCTCAGCATTCCACAAGTTACTTCCTCCTCCCTTTGTTCTCCTCTGCCTTTGCCTCTTTTAAAAAGTTCTAAGTTGCTAGCCAGTCAAGACAAATACAGAATGTGAAGTCCTGTTCCAACCAAGGGAAACCGGACACAGCAATAAGGTAGACGCGTCAAGTTATAAATGACCCTCTTTTCTTTTTTTAGTGTACTCTCGTAGCGAAACTGCTAGCAAGTGTACCCTTTCTGCAGAAAGTAAAAATAGCCTTGCTGAAAAAATTAAATTGATGTTCAAGTGCTATTTCTTTACAGCATCAAAGAACAAGAATTTCAAACAGCTATATTCCTGGGTATTTTGGTTTTTTTGTAGCTATTATAAATGGAATTAAGTTCTTAATTTGATCTCAGCTTGGTCATTATTGGTGTATAGTAGTGCTACTGATTTGTATACATTGATTTTGTAACCTGAGTCTTTACCGAATTCATTTATCAAGTCTGGAAGTTTTTTGGAGGAGTCTTTAGGATTTTTGAGATATGAGATTGTATCATCACCAAATAGACATAGTTTGACTCTCTTTTCTAATTTGGATGCCATTTATTCCTTGCTCTTGCCTGATTGCTCTGGCTAGGACTTTCAGTACTATGTTGAATAGAAGTGGTGAAAGTGGGCAGCGGATATTTGCATTGTGTTTTTTAATCCATTCCAGAAGGTCTAATCTTTACTATAACTGTGTTTGGTGATAGGGCCTTTAAGGAGGTAATTAAGGTTAAATGAGGTTAAAAAAAAAAAAAAAAAAGCAGAGTTCAAATCCCTTAGGATTGTTGTGCTTTGGAGGAAGAGGAAGAAACACAGAGCTTTCTTTCAATGCATGCACACAAGAGGCCCCATGCAAGCACACAGCAAGAAGTCAACATCTTCAGGCCAGGAAGAGAGGCTTCACAAGAAACCAAGCCTGCTGGCATGGTGATCTTGGACTTCTAGTCTTCAGAGATATGAGAAAATAAATTTCTGTTGTTTAAGTGAAATTTTGTTGTGGCAGCCTGAGCAGACTAATACACCTAACATGCTCTTTAATATGTTAGCATACTAAACTGATCAAGAAAGTTACACTTCAAAGGGTTATCATTAGTGACCACTGGATGTTGGGGATTATGAGTGCTTTTATCATTCATTTTTCCTACTCTCTTCTAATTTTTCTTCAATGACATATTGTTTTATAAAGAAAAAGAACATTGTTCTTCATTTAAAAAAACAAAAAAGTAGGACTGTCTTCCATGGGGTGGATGATATCTTCAACATCTTCTCTATATTATGTATTTTATATGCCAGTTGTAATATGATCCTCAGTGTAGGTGGGTATCAAACATTGAAGGATAATTCCTTTTAAAGCAATTGTACAAAGATCAAATTATGATTTGTAAGCATGGCATATTAATAAAGTTGAAACAGAATATTTACAGAAATAAAATAACTACCTGACTTCCAGACAGTCTTAAATAAGTACATTTTCACAAAATTTGACTTTCAATAGGAATTGGACAGGAGGAACAGAATGTTGCGAGAATCAAGGGCTCCAACTTTGGAATAAGGTGGCCTGGTTTTTTCCTCACTTGGCCTCTCCCTAGCTAAATCATTTCCAGAAAGGCATTTAAACTCTATAAGCCTCAGTGTTCTAATCTGAAAAATAATACAATAATATTAACACTCTTAACAAGTGTTTTATTAAGAATTAAATGTGATAATACTTAATGAGAACCTACCATAAGACTTAGCTGCTAGGGTGCAACATAGTTATAAAGTACCATGCTTATTTGAAAGTTCAAGGTTATATTTTCTATAAAGGACTTCCAATACAGATATTTTGCATTTCTGACTGAAATAGATATACATGCTTTTCATTTCTATTGGACAAAGGGTGGGCTTTTAGCCCACATATGAAAGAAAAGCCTCTAAGCTAAATTTATTCTTGCATAGATGATTACTCTGCATCTATAAAAGGAGAGATTAAGTCCAGGAAGTAGTTCTAGATTTTTTTCCAAACTCAGTTTTGTTCCTAACCTAATATTTATTGCTTACAATTTAATATTTTATATTTAAAGTAATAGTCACATTTGTATAGCATTATACATATTTCATGTATGAATATTTTGGCTAAATAGGATAATACCTCTTTATAGAAATTTAGATTATAAGCTTTAAAAAAATGAAGGAATTCCAGCTAAAACTAATAATTTGGATTTGGTTCAAGAAAATAAAAATAAATAAATTAAAATAAATTCCCCCAAATCTGGAGATTAGTAGATTGAAAGTGATCTCAAAAAATTATATAACTGCCAAAAAAAAAAAAAAAAAAAACCCTAAAAACCAAAACTGCCCTTTGCTTCTAGAACAAAATTTTCAGGCTTGCATAATTTTTTTCTAATAATAATGTATTTTATATAGTTGCAGGGATTATGTACTAAACTTACTGTCTTAACTGCCTGAAATTTGTAAATGGACAGGCTGGTGAGAAGTTTGTGGGCTGAACAATTTTTGAAATGTCGGCTGAATTGCATCTTTTCCTGAAATACATTTCACAAGTCTTAACAGCACCAAGTGGCCTAAATGAGTTAGGATCGCTCCTCAAGCCCTTAAATTAATATCAGGAAGCAATTTAGACACCGAGGAGAATTAAGCTCAATGTGTTAGTGAGATGAATAATTGAAGCATTTGAAGTGGGTGATACATCTTACTAAGTGATTACTTCCTTATAAATTCCTAAACAAGAAGTCTTCATTGAGAAATGGTTTGGGATTGCTGCCATTTGTCACTTGGCCTATGAATGCTTAATCACCTGCGTTTTCAGGCCATTAAAGGCTATTCAGTGTATTGTGGTGGCCCAAAAAAGTTAATACATCCACTGAACACCCAACCCAACTCCCCAGAGGGACCATTGCAAATGCTGGGAAAGTATTCAGCTTACTGTTGTCACTCTGAGTAAGTAAGTAAGTCACTATTGTCCTGATAAATTTTAATAAAAGTTAATATATAAGTAGGAAAAAAAGGATTTTTTTTTTACTATTTTAATGCTTAAGTTGCACACTTGTAGTTATTTTAAAATTTGAGTTAAAAATTACATCAGATTCATTGTAACTGAACCCTCAATAACCCAGTTTAGATTACATTGGTCAGGGCTGGGCGTCGTGGCTCACATGTATAATCCCAATACTTTCAGAGATGGAGGTGGGCAAATTGCTTGAGGCCAGGAGTTGGAGACAAGCCTGGCAAACACGGCAAAACCTCATCTCTACTGCAAATACAAAAATTAGCCAGGCGTGGTGGCGCACACCTGTAATTCCAGCTATTTGGTAGGCTGAGGTAAGAGAATCGCTTGAACCTGGAAGGGGGACATTGCAGTGAGCTGAGATCACGCTGCTACACTCCAGACTGGGCGACAGAACAAGACTTGTTCTCAAAAAAAAATACACTGGTTAAATTTGTTATGCGTGTGTCTAATTGAAGAGACAACCTGAACAGGCTAAGTGTGAGCAACAAGGCTGTTGATTCACTCGGGTGCGAGTGGGCTGAGTCTGAAAAGGGAGTCAGTGGAGGGTGGCGGGATTGGAGCTAGTTTTACAGGTTAGGGCTAAGCAGTGGAAAGTTACAGTTAGGGGACGTTTATTGCGGGAGGGGAAGAATGTCACAAGGTACATTATCACAAGGTGGGAGGGGTCACAGGGCACAGTGTCACGAGGTTGATCAGTTAGGGTAGAGCATGTTACAAGGGTAGAATGTTGCAAGGCTGGCTAATCAGCTAAGACAGGAACTAGCTGTTTTTTCTTCCTTTGTGGTTTTCCTGTTGTCCCAGACTTTCTGGCTCCAGGAGACCTTCTGGATGTGTACGTGTGGATCACAGGGATCATAATGGCTTCACCATGGCATAGCCTGTTCAGAGGACCTTACAAAATTGTGCATCATGAAATTTATCAACTACTTATAGTAAAGGAATGACAAAAACAAATTTAAAAGGAGGGGTTAGCTTCCACCACCTAGAATACTATCATATGCTTTTATATTCCTATATGCACAGCATATGCTTCTATATATGTTAGACATCTTAATATACCCTGGGTTAGCGGCAGCGTAAGATGGTGTTTAAGAGGAAAGGCTCTGCAAGACTCCGTCTCAAAAAAAGAAAAATAAAAAAAAGAAGAAGAAAGGCTCTGAGGCAGATATACTGCAGCCAGATCCCGGCCCAATAGGTCAGTTATTTAGTTTCTCTAAACCCCGCTTTCTTTATCTGTAAAATGGCGAGAGTGATGGTAATAACTGCATAGGGGCAGGTGAGGATTAAACGACAAAGTAGATGCCTGGGTCTTTTGTGCAGTGACTTGCAGATAGTAGTCATTATACACATTTGTCTATTATGGAATCCTGTCATCTTTTTGTTTGCTCAAACTATACAGTGCTTTTTTTTGCCCAGGAATCTACTCAACCATCATAATTCAGCATTAAGTATTTATTATGTTTCTTTAAACCTTTTGATTACATTAGTTGTGAGTCCAGAACCAGCTTAAGTGACTGGCTGAGCTTGTGTAAAACATGAGACTGAGGGAAAAGAGGTAGTTTTATATGCATGCAATATAAAACGCTAGATATTTTCTTAAGCTACATGAGCATGTTCTAATAAAGGCAGGCAGCAGATGAGAAGAATTTATAATAGCTACATTCCATATATTCTTGTTTCTGCTTCATAATTTGTCTTCGGTGAGTATGTAATTTTTTTTCACAGTAGTTATTCCCAGCTGCATATGTGTGCTGCAGAAAGAAAGAGCATATGGAATATATACCGTGTATATATACATATAGAGATATTCTGGCACTGGGCATGTGGATTCACATGCATATACATGCACACACTCGTACTATCAGTCTATGTATGTCTATATGTAGAGAGAGACAAATATATGTATAGATATACATTCCTTCTGCTCTTTTCATTGTGTTATGCATGTCAGAGGCAGTGAGAGTTCTGTTCTCCTCCCTATTCCCCACCCCCCACAAGCTGGAGGGCCAGAAGGTGGGGCGGTACCTCAGGATAATGGCAGCAGAAGGCAAAGGGAGCAGACAGCTGGCAAGCTCTGTCCCAATATGCTTCCCTGAAAGAGGCGAGGAAATTTCAGAAGATGCAATGCCTGAATGGCTCACTTTGCAGGAAAACAGAAGAACCAAGGTAAATTCCTTAGAATGTCATCCATTTTAATGGGTCTAGAATTGACCATCTTCTTATCACCATTTGGTAAACTTCCCCAAAGTTGTGAGTTTATAAACATCTCATCTTGGAAGATAGTCTAGAAAGAAATGTCAACTTTTCTGACTCATGAGAGCTCTTCTCATAAGCTTAAAAAGACTGCCAATGCCAGGTGTCTCCTGGAATTTTCTAGAACAAAAATATACAGTGAAACCTCTGCTATGTTAAACACTGGGAGCATAAGAAATTCTGAATAGCAGATGCCCTGTCATAAGCAATACAACTTAACTGTTTTGAATGAAACATTTTCAAAAGACATTTTACATGCCTCCTTGCCATTTTAAACAGGTTATTCTAATTTCACACTTTCCTGATGACTTAGGGTCAACATTATGAACAATAATTTTTATTAGTCAAACATAGTACTCTTTGAAATGCTCCATTAAAATATATAGGACTATTTCCCCTATTATTAAAGTTTTTCTTTTTGTTTTACTCTGGGCCATTATTTCTCCCAAGGTCTGTTTTGATACTTTTAAATCAGTTGTCAGCTTGAATTACGTAGCTTAGTTTGTTGGGATGTTATAAAAGTAGGAAATAATTGCTAAGTGAGCGCTCAAGGCTTCCTTTGTTGCAAAGGCCTTGTCATGTACATGGCCTTTGCAAAACCTTGCAAAGGTTTTGCTTGTTTGTTTGCTTCCTGGGTTGTCAGAGATGAGGTTAATGAAAGGCTGAATCTTCCTTGAACACAGTAGTCTGTTCCTATCCACGGTTTCACTTTACATGGTTTCAGTTACCTATGCTCAGCTGTAGTCCAAAAATACTAAAATATTTTGAGAGGAAAGAGAGAATTCATAGTCACATAACTTATAATCCAATATATTGTTATCATTGTTCTATTTTATTATTAGTTATTGTTGTTAATCTCTTACTGTGCCTAGTTTATAAGTTCAACTTTATTATAGGTATATATATATAAAGACAGTATATAAAGGGTTCAGTACTCTTCACAGTTTCAGGCATGCACTAGTGGTCTTGGAACATATCCCCCAAGGATAAAGAAGGACTACTGTATTATAATTGTATAGTGTCATTTTGTCCATAAAGCTTTATCTTATCTCCACAATTAGATTGTAAACTCCTTGGAACAGTGATCATATTATATACCATTTTCTTTATTCTTTATAACACCAAATACAGTACTCTACTTGTAAACTAGACACTTACTTACTTTTACATTGATTCCAAGGTATAAAAAATTTTATACTGGTTCATTATTATCACAATGAAAGAGCAATGTGTTGGGTGGGGCTATCAAGCTAACAAATTAACTTCAGCAACTGCCAAAAGCACAGGGTGACAACTGTATTCATGGGACAGATAGTAGTATTAATGAACGAAGAGCTTCAGGGGTTCAGTTATTTTGCTACATGCTGAAATATTAATATGTACAGGCAGGCAAGTACATGTGGATCAGAAATGTAAGCAGTAAAAGTGATCAGTTGATGTGATATGTAGTTGATTTTTTTTTTCTTTGGGGATTCTGATAATCAGAGCCATGGTTTGAGGATATGTGGTCTGTCATTTCAAAACTTTATAAATTCAGATTTGGAAAAACTCCTTTTCCTAAAATTAATATTTGAAATTTTATCAGCATAAACTATCCCATTTATGCATAATATGGTAAGAATAGGAAGCTTTTGTTTTACATTTTATATGACTCATATAAAATGAACTTCTTATGATTAAAATATAGTTAAACTCTTATTTATTTGTGTGTTTCAATTTAGTTGATTATCTTATAGTTTATATGCCAGAATATCGTATGGGAGAAGACATCATTTATCTGCTTATCTTTCTAAACAAAATCCAGCTATTTATTTTCTTTTTCAAGCTGGTTCTAAACTAGATGAGGGTCAAGTACATGGAATCCCTTATGTCCTTTACTTCTCCACTTGTTTTGGTTATGCTTAGAACTAGCTCTATTCATTATAATTGCTCACCTTCACAGAAATACTGATGACATCATTTTAGAAACACAAGTCATTGATGTTTCCACTTATTTATGGAGTGCCCAGTTTGTAGCACATGCAGATAGGCCCTTAATAAATACTGATATCCTGGGGCTGGCTAGTACTGTTTCTTACTATCTGACTCTTATATTTTCAGGAATTTTGCATTCTGGTTGGTAAATCATTGGTAGCTTTAAATTAACCATAGTGGGATTATTTACACCACCACAACACAGGAATTGACAAATGTTCCAAATGCCCCTCTATGAGCCAGTTGCTGAACATTTACCAACATACCATCATGAGTATTTTTTATGGTGATGACTTGCAAAAGAACTGCTTGATTTCCAATACACATTGTGGTACAAGAACATATAAAATAGAAATACTCCTCTACTACTGGAAGGAAGTAGTAAGGACTCTTGATTTTGATAACAGAAATGTTAATGCAATGGAGACCAATATGACAGAATTTAGTTGGATCTTTCACAAGTATTTGATATATATGTATGCTATTGGTTGAATGAACCACCCCCCGGCCCTGCAAAAGGATGTAGTAGAAACTTATTCCCCAATGCAACAGTGTTGGGAGGTGGGGCCTAATAAGAGGTGATTAGGCCATATGTGGTCCCCCCTCATGACTGGATTAATGCCATTAGTGTGGGAGTGGGTTTATTATAAAAGGCCAAGTTCAGGATCAGGCTCCGTGGCTCACGCCTGTAATCCCAGCACTTTGGGAGGCTGAGGTGGGCAGATCACAAGGTCAGGAGATCGAGACCATCCTGGCTAACACAGTGAAACCCTGTCTCTACTAAAAATACAAAAAATTAGCTGGGCATGGTGGCGGGCACCTGTAGTCTCAGCTACTTGGGAGGCTGAGGCAGGAGAATGGCATGAACCAGGAGGCAGAGCTTGCAGTGAGCCGAGATGGCGCCACTGCACTCCAGTCTGGGCAACAGAGCGAGACTCCATCTAAAAAAAAATAAAAATAAAAATAAAAGTCCAACTTCAGTCCTGTCTTATTTCTCACCCTCTCTTGCATTTCTGCCTTCCACCAGGGAATGACACAGCAAGAAGGCCCTTGCCAGATGCCACCCCCTCAATCTTAGACTTCCTACTCTCCAGTACAGTGAGCCAAATAAATGTCTGTTTGTTATAAATTGCCCGGTCTATCATATTCTCTTATAGCAGCACCAACAGACTAAGAGAGTGTATTTATTTCCTTTTGCTGATCATGAATTTCTCATATTGTTCATCAAAGTCAGTGATAATTTTCTTCTAAAAATTATTTTTTAAGTGATATTAATGGTTAATTGTATAGTACCTGCTCTTTTCTAAATATTGTTCTTACCAATTTACACATATTTACTTAGTCAATAGTCCTACTAAATAAGGATTAATATGCCTTGTATTACAGATCTAGAAACTGAGGCACAGAGACATTGAGTGACTTGTTTATGTTTGCAGGGTAGTTCTCTGGGTAGTCTTGGGCCAACCAGTTCCCTCCCTTTCCTTACTGGAAGTTCTCAAGAATAACTGTAAAATATGCTGGGAATGCAAAATCCTGAGAAAAGAGTAGACTGGCCAGAACAGCCAAGGCTCTATTCTAGTCCCCCCTAAAAAGAAGATGTCCCTGAATGCTTCATCCCAGCAAATCATGTTATCCTGGAGTGTAAAACCCAGGTTGGGCTGCTTTCTGGGGTTCCTCAGCTGTGGTACAAGTGGACCATGAAAAAGTAAGACTCTACCCACCCCAGGTGGTTTTCCTGAGCCTTCAGGTATTGATTCACAATTGTCGCTTTCTGCCTGCTGCATGTAACCTGTCATCTATGTGAGTATTCTGTCTTACTGGATTTAGGCAAGTCAGTAACCAGTAAACAGCAAATCTGCTTCAAAATGCTCATGTAGCTAGCATGACTTGGACTTGAATACAGGTAGTCCAAGTAGTCAAGAACTATAAAATGAGGATAATAGTAGTTCTTATCTCATAGAATTATTGAGTGAGGATTAAATAAATGAATACATACAAATTAGAAAAATACCTGGCAAAGAATGAGAATCATACACATTATCTCTAAGTATTATTTTTAGAATGTATTTTTAGAAGAATTATATTATTAACTATTATTGACTTTGGTAAACCATAACTATTACAGATTCATAATCATCAAAAGAAAATAAATACACATGTATTTCATTCTCTTAAGTACTCTGTTCTATTCTTTATAATCATTTATAAGCACAAATAATTTTATTTTAAAAATATTCTCTCAATTATGTTTACTCTTTATCTCAATTATTTTACTTTTTAAGCTGTATCTAGTCCTTTGGGGGGCAAGGTAGGACATAAGTGAACAAAAAATTGTGTACTGTAGAAAAGTTGGGAACTATGAGTAATAATGAAGAAAATAAAACCATCCAGAGTCCCATTTTCTAGAATATCTGTTAATATTATTATAGTTTATTTATTTGCACATTTTTCCTGAGCTTGCTTTTGTATGTTTGAGATCATAGTATATCTCCTTTACTCATTTAATATTATACTATAAGCCTGTGACCCAGAACATCTCTTACATTATTTTTAAAGTCAATACATTTTGAAAGATTTCTTTTAGGTGGGTAGAGTCAAAGTTTATTTTTTAATTAAGACTATCAATTAGCAAAACTCTCTTCTTTAATAAATTCATCAAATGACTGAAATGGTATTGTATACACTTGATATTTGTAGAGGAGGGCTGAGTGACATTTTTGGATGTCTTAGGCTGAATTTCCCAAAAAGTATCTTAAATAATATTATATTTTCTAGATTTATTCTTTGAAATGACATCACTAATCATTTAAAAGAATAGTCTATTATATTGACAGCAAATAAAAAGAAAATCTATGTTCATTGTCACTAGTTTGTTGACCACCTCTTGTGTTTCTTACCAGAACTTGACTTCATGAGCTTCCTATTCACCTAAGGAGTGGTGGATGGCTGGTAAAATTGAGTACATGCCCAAGTCAGTATTGATGGAATAAAAATGGCTTCAATACAAGGCCTCTATTAACATGTATTCTGTTTTCCTCACAAATTTATGGAATTTTTCCGCCAAACATATGCATATCTGAAATTCAAATTGAGTGCACCTTACCTCATGCTCTCCTCCGTACCTCTAATGAGGTGGAAAAATGTACATTAATGACAGAAAGTTATTTAGTGCTGAACAGAGTTAATTGCTTCTAATCACTGCTTACATCCATCTGGTTTTATGGTAGACAACAAACCTCTTCATTGGGTTTGCTCATTAGACATATTGTAAACCACAGAGATGCACTGGCATCTTGCATATTGTGCTTCTATTAGTGAGGCAGCATTTTCATATAGCCCCAATGGCAGGCTTTGGGATGCAGATCAACTTGTCTGTGTTCTGTTAGAACTGCAGGGAGTCCTGGTGAACTGGCCTCCTAGGCTCATTTGGAAGGCAATGGAAAGCTACCACCTATCAAACTCTAGATGAAAAGCTGTGAAAGAGCTGCCAGAGACTGGGATAGCAGATACCTTTGCCATGATTTTAGGTGGTAATATTGGTGACTATCTCATTTTCCCCCAAAAGCTTGGGGTTAAAACTTCCTTCTACTACTATTATTTGGCAGAGTAAACAGAAAAAGGATTGTATGAACAAAAAATCAAGGTTTAAAACAGAGGTAGATGCAATCTTTAATCTTGTGTCTAACACTAATAGCTTCTTAAATTGTAAAGAGTCAAGCAATGTTTTATCAGAATTTTGGGAAGATCAAAGGAAAAATATAAGCACATGAATTATTATAGTGAATAGCTTTATCATACCAAAATTACACTTGAGCTAAACTAATTAAGATGCTGTGGTGTAACTGTGCCATTAGCTGATATCAGTTGATGATAAAAGATTTAGAAAATTCATATGGGAAGTAAGACCTGCAAATTTTGTGACAATGTAGAACATTTGACAGGATATTACAATTACCATAATATCTTACATTGTAGGTAATTTTATCAGTTAAACAAGAAATAATCCCTAAATCTTAAAAGACAGAAGAGGAAGAAACAAAGGGAGGGAAGGAAGAGAGAAGGAAGGAAGAAATAATACATGTGTAGAAGTGTCTGATATTACTTTTCCTTTTTTGGTGCTTGCCTAATTCCTTCCCATTAAGGTAAATGACTTTAGAGGGAGGTAACTAAGTCATGAAGGGTGCAGAATTTAAAACTGAATAGTAACCTAGGGATTATCTGGTAATATATACTCTCCTCATTTCATAAATGACATAACTGAGGCCCAGAAAGATTGAGTTGTCAAAGATAGGTCAAACAAACAGTTACTTTCATGGCAGCAGTGGGGTCAGAGAATACAGATCAGTATCATGTGTCCTCACTCAGCTAGACATCCATTAATTTGTAATCAAAATTAACAATATAACTTAAACATGTATGTAATGTGCTCCCCACCTTCATATTCCCCATTTTTGTACTTTATTTAGGAAAGAAGGAAGTGACAAATAAGTTAGTTTTTTTTTTGGTTGGAAAAACAATTTAGACAACATAGTCTATGGTGACTATATATTTAGCTGTATTTTTACATATACAACTCCATAAAATACTAAAAAGCTTTCTGAGTCATTAAAGGTTTGTGAATTTTGAAGTACATTTAGGTCTAATTTAAAACCTAATAAAACCAAGAGTTATTAAAATTGATAACTCACATCTGTCATATATGATAACTATTAGTCCAAATACTTTATTACCTATCAGGAGTATAAAAGTGAAATTTCACCATAGTTCAATTTTTTGGAGTAATTATCCCAACCTCAATTCTGCTATTTTTTAATATTTTAATGTCTAGATTGAAATGGATTTCTATGTCTTCTTTGCTGCTTCTGTTACCTTTACAATTGAGGTGTAATTGAATAAAATCAACCTGATTTCAAATTACTTTGGAAAGATTTTCAACATAGCTACAATCTTGGTCTCAGGATTTTGCTTAGATTCTTTAAGGATCAAGAGATGTATATGCTGAATTCAATTCATATCAATGGTCTTCTTTTAATTCTGTACTACCATGCAAAATTTTTGCACTTTAGCAAAATATTCAGAGATGTTCACTTTTATTACACCTTTTTTGTTGAAAAATATTCACAGTATATACATATATAATACATGATATATAACATATATACACATGTAAATATAGAGTTAAATCATTAAGAAACATATTTATAAATGGGTTATGCCCTTTTACTTTTTTAAGTCCCTACAATATTTTCTTTATAATCTGATTTGATTTGACTTTAAATTGAAACAAGATTTTAAAAACTGTTTTGGAAGTGTTTTTTCTCTCCTTCCACATCTTTAGCATTCAATATGAGTGGAAGGCCAATATGAGCTTGGTCGATTGGATGAGGGTTAAATGAAGAGTAGTCATTATTTCCATTGCTTTAATTATGCCATCCTCACCATGATGGACCTTGCTCCATTTCCCTCCAGTAGACCTGACAGACTATAACTGACCTAATTGATACCAGATGACAGCTCAAATAAGGCCTAATAAAGAAGTAATCACACTAATCTAATGAGCAAGCTGTTATGATATTGGCTTATAGAAAGCTGTTTTTTAATCCCTCCATTTTTCTTTTATTATCCATAACCACTATTCTCAATCTCCTTTTCTGTGATTCTAGAATCGAAGGACTAAAACGGACCTTAGGGGAAACATAAGCTTGATTTCCTGTTATTTGTGCTATATGATATGCATTGACATTTTTTTCAACTCTTAAATATAGAAATGCCAAACAAACTGAAAAGTTGAAAGACTAATACAATGATCACATATATACCTCCATTTCACATTCAGTCATTATAAATATTTTGCTATATTACTTTGTATTTATATGTATATATACATTTTTTTCTGAACCATTTGGAAGTAAGTCACATGTATCACAACACTTCATCCCTGAATGAATATTTTCAACATATATTCCTTTAAAATAAACCATTATCCTACATAAGCATAATAGTAGCAGCAAATTAACGATAATATCCGGTCTATGTTCAAGTTTCTCCAACTGTCCCCAAATATCAAACCATATCCAACCAATATTTCATTAGTTTTTGAGCCTTGCTTTGCTTTCTAACATAATAAACTATTTTGAGCTCACCTTGTACTTTCTTGTCCTACGTGCGAAGTCAGCCATTGTCCCAAGAAGCCTAGGAGTAAGATCTGGACTAGCATGCTCATTGCTACAAGACTGTCATTACTTCTGTGACTTTTTTTGAGACGGAGTCTCACTCTATCACCCAGACTGGAATGCAGTGGCACGATCTCGGCTCACTGTAACCTCCGCCTCTTGGGTTCAAGTGATTCTCCTGCCTCAGCCTCCCGAGTAGCCAAGATTACAGGCAGGCGCCACTACGCCCGGCTAATTTTTGTATTTTTAGTAGAGACGGGGTTTCGCCATATTGGCCAGGCTGATCTTGAGGTCCTGACCCCAAGTGATCCACCCGCCTTGGCCTCCCAAAGTGCTGGGATTACAGACATGAGCCACTGTGCTGGGCTTTCTGTGACTTTTCAATGGAATAGGTTTGTGTGCGTGTGTGTGTCTGTGTGTGTGTGTGTGTGTGTTGAATTTCTATGAATAGTTACATTTCAAATGTAATATAGGATTTTCTTAACTTTTAAGATATATATAAATAATATATGTCATTATATATCATCTTTATGCTGAATGTCTGAAAGTCTTGGTACCTAATAGTATTAATTTGTTTAATTGCATTTTTCTATAATACGCATAAAATATTTTCTAAATTACAACACCAATATTGTATCTAAATCAAGTTTAAGATTTCTCTACTTCTGAGGGCTCTGTTCTGTTCCATTGATCAATATCTCTGTTTTGGTACCAGTACCATGCTGTTTTGGTTACTGTAGCCTTGCAGTATAGTTTGAAGTCAGGTAGTGTGATGCCTCCAGCTTTGTTCTTTTGGCGTAGGATTGACTGGGCGATGTGGGCTCTTTTTTGGTTCCATATGAAATTTAAAGTAGTTTTTTCCAATTCTGTGAAGAAAGTCATTGGTAGCTTGATGGGGATGGCATTGAATCTGTAAATTACCTTGGGCAGTATGGCCATTTTCACAATATTGGTTCTTCCTACCCATGAGCATGGAATGTTCTTCCATTTGTTTGTATCCTCTTTTATTTCCTTGAGCAGTGGTTTGTAGTTCTCCTTGAAGAGGTCCTTCACATCCCTTGTAAGTTGGATTCCTAGGTATTTTATTCTCTTTGAAGCAATTGTGAATGGGAGTTCACTCATGATGTGGCTCTCTGTTTGTCTGTTGTTAGTGTATAAGAATGCTTGTGATTTTTGTACATTGATTTTGTATCCTGAGACTTTGCTGAAGTTGCTTATCAGCTTAAGGAGATTTGGGGCTGAGACAGTGGGGTTTTCTAGATATACAATCATGTCGTCTGCAAACAGGGACAATTTGACTTCCTCTTTTCCTAATTGAATACCCTTTATTTCCTTCTCCTGCCTAATTGCCCTGGCCAGAACTTCCAACACTATGTTGAATAGGAGTGATGAGAGAGGGCATCCCTGTCTTGTGCCAGTTTTCAAAGGGAATGCTTCCAGTTTTTGCCCATTCAGTATGATATTGGCTGTGGGTTTGTCATAGATAGCTCTTATTATTTTGAAATATGTCCCATCAATACCTAATTTATTGAGAGTTTTTAGCATGAAGGGTTGTTGAATTTTGTCAAAGGCTTTTTCTGCATCTATTGAGATAATCATGTGGTTTTTGTCTTTGGCTCTGTTTATATGCTGGATTACATTTATTGATTTGCGAATATTGAACCAGCCTTGCATCCCAGGGATGAAGCCCACTTGATCATGGTGGATAAGCTTTTTGATGTGCTGCTGGATTCGTTTTGCCAGTATTTTATTGAGGATTTTTGCATCAATGTTCATCAAGGATATTGGTCTAAAATTCTCTTTTTTTGTTGTGTCTCTGCCTGGCTTTGGTATCAGAATGATGCTGGCCTCATAAAATGAGTTAGGGAGGATTCCCTCTTTTTCTATTGATTGGAATAGTTTCAGAAGGAATGGTACCAGTTCCTCCTTGTACCTCTGGTAGAATTCGGCTGTGAATCCATCTGGTCCTGGACTCTTTTTGGTTGGTAAGCTACTGATTATTGCCACAATTTCAGCTCCTGTTATTGGTCTATTCAGAGATTCAACTTCTTCCTGGTTTAGTCTTGGGAGAGTGTATGTGTCCAGGAATTTATCCATTTCTTCTAGATTTTCTAGTTTATTTGCGTAGAGGTGTTTGTAGTATTCTCTGATGGTAGTTTGTATTTCTGTGGGATCGGTGGTGACATCCCCTTTATCATTTTTTATTGCATCTATTTGATTCTTCTCTCTTTTTTTCTTTATTAGTCTTGCTAGCGGTCTATCAATTTTGTTGATCCTTTCAAAAAACCTCAGAAATAACGCCACATATCTACAACTATCTGATCTTTGACAAACCTGAGAAAAACAAGCAATGGGGAAAGGATTCCCTATTTAATAAATGGTGCTGGGAAAACTGGCTAGCCATATGTAGAAAGCTGAAACTGGATCCTTTCCTTACACCTTATACAAAAATAAATTCAAGATGGATTAAAGACTTAAACGTTAGACCTAAAACCATAAAAACCCTAGAAGAAAACCTAGGCATTACCATTCAGGACATAGGCATGGGCAAGGACTTCATGTCTAAAACACCAAAAGCAATGGCAACAAAAGACAAAATTGACAAATGGGATCTAATTAAACTAAAGAGCTTCTGCACAGCAAAAGAAACTACCATCAGAGTGAACAGGCAACCTACAAAATGGGAGAAAATTTTCGCAACCTACTCATCTGATAAAGGGCTAATATACAGAATCTACAATGAACTCAAACAAATTTACAAGAAAAAAACAAACAACCCCATCAAAAAGTGGGTGAAGGATATGAACAGACACTTCTCAAAAGAAGACATCTATGCAGCCAAAAAACACATGAAAAAATGCTCATCATCACTGGCCATCAGAGAAATGCAAATCAAAACCACAATGAGATACCATCTCACACCAGTTAGAATGGCAATCATTAAAAAGTCAGGAAACAACAGGTGCTGGAGAGGATGTGGAGAAATAGGAACACTTTTACACTGTTGGTGGGACTGTAAACTAGTTCAACCATTGTGGAAGTCAGTGTGGCGATTCCTCAGGGATCTAGAACTAGAAATACCATTTGACCCAGCCATCCCTTTACTGGGTATATACCCAAAGGACTATAAATCATGCTGCTATAAAGACTCATGCACACGTATGTTTATTGCGGCATTATTCACAATAGCAAAGACTTGGAACCAAGCCAAATGTCCAACAATGATAGACTGGATTAAGAAAATGTGGCACATATACACCATGGAATACTATGCAGCCATAAAAAATGATGTGTTCATGTCCTTTGTAGGGACATGGATGAAATTGGAAATCATCATTCTCAGTAAACTATCGCAAGAACAAAAAAACAAACACCGCATATTCTCACTTATAGGTGGGAATTGAACAATGAGATCACATGGACACAGGAAGGGGAATATCACACTCTGGGGACTGTTGTGGGGTGTGGGGAGGGGGGAGGGATAGCACCAGGAGATATACCTAATGCTAGATGACGAGTTAGTGGGTTCAGCGCACCAGCATGGCACATGTATACATATGTAACTAACCTGCACAATGTGCACATGTACCCTAAAACTTAAAGTATAATTAAAAAAAAAAAAAAGATTGCTCTACCAGTTGCTATTTTTCTTTTTAGAGTACATCCCACCTAGGAGGTATAGCCAGAGTATTGTGCTCAAAAGTCACTTGAAATAATTTTTTTTTTGCATGGTTATGTTACTGATTTGAGTACATGAACAGTTAGATTTATTTGCTTTCAATTTTGGGGTTTGCTCCTTTATCTAAATATATGTTTTGTGTAAAAAGATTTACATGGTTCAAAAGTCTACATATATATGACAGTATGCATAGAAATTCTCACTTTATTTTTATATCTCTCACTATATTTCTCTCAACTTCAGCCACTGGAGATAACAATTTTAGTTTCTGTTTTATCCTTTCAGTATTTTCTTATGTAAAAATAAGCAAACAACTCTTCATAGGGTACCAATTCTTCTGCACTTTGAGGTTGCACATACATTTATGAATGGCATGGTTCTAGATCTGGAAGTCTAAGAACCACAGGGCGGTAGTCAAGAGTCACCAGGTATATGTGTGAAATGAGAGGTAAAGCATGTTCAGCAGGCAAGAATCTGAAAGGATGTGGCTCCAGGTGACATAATTCCAAGGGCGGCCACTGCTACAGGCACTAGCTATTGCTAGTGTCACTGGGGTCAAGAGGCAAGTCACAAAATTCAATCCACTACCAATCTCAAAAATCTTCAGTATAAACAACATAAGCCCTTTTTCTGTTCATGTTGCTGCTTCAATAACATCTCCTGCAGTTCTTGCTCACGTGGTGTTCATAGTTTAGTGGCAGCAACAGAGTTAAGTAATTACGTGATGATTGAACCAAGGCAAACAAATAAGTACACTAAACATGATTCTATGATTCTACAAAAATGTAAGACAAAAAAAGCAACCAACCAGACAAACAATATAAACCTGACTTGGACTGGGGCCTTCTGAGAAGTATTTGCTGAGAAAGAGACAGGAACAGAGATCAGAGGGGTGATTTGGTGCTAATAATGTGAAAGTGGAGGCTGGAGAAGTGAGTGCTCCAGAGAGAGGGAGCAATATGTTATGAAGGGATTGTGGTGAGTCTGAGCAATGTATATGATAGAATTTTGAGCGATGAAGAATGGGACAAAATAATACTGGGACCAGATGAACAAGGTTAACGTCAACAGTGATCAGTCATGTTGCTAGTATAGGATGAAAATGGCATTTTCCCACTGTAGTCTTTCTAAAAATTCACAGCCCTGGACTAATCATGCAAAAAATATCAGACAAATTGAAACTGAAAGATAGTTTACAAAAGATCTGACCAGTACTTCTCAAAATTGTCAAGATCATGAAAAACAAGAAACTTCTGAGCACTTGTCATAGTCAAGAGAAGCTTAAGAGATAGGACAACAAAATATATGGTGGTTTGCTGAGTGGGATCCTGGAATAGTGAGAGGACACTAGGAAAAAAAATAAGGAAATCAGAATATAAACTTTAGCTAATATTATATCAATATTAGTTTATTAATTGTAACAAATGTACCATACTAATGTAAGATATTAAAAATAGTGGAAACTCAATGTGGGGTAGATGGAAGCTATGTACTGTTTTTGCAATTTTCCTGTAAATATGAAACCATTAAAAAAATAAGTTTATTAAAAAGTATGCTAGAGGGGTGGTGGTTGGGGGCTGGACCTTGCAGGACCTCATAAACTGTTTTAAATTTTAGCGAAATACACTTACTTTAAGAGCTGTGATTTTTTTAAACGGATGGATTACATTTTACCTTACGTAAAGTGTCACTGTGGCTGAGGTGCCAAGCACTGAATGGCAAGTGTGGATGCAGGACATTCAGTTTTAAAGCTCTTTTAATATTGTTGGCAAGAGATGATGGTAACTTGAACAAGGATCAGGCAGTGGAGAGAGCATGGCATAATCAGAGTTGGTATCAAGTTTGTGGGTAAAATTACAGCAGTGGTAATTTGACACCACTTAAAATTATGGGTTTAAGAGAAGAAGCAACACATTTAATCTTATGTCTGCCACTGAGCCAGGTCACATTTTCTGGCCTAGAGGACTTAGTGAGTTAAAAGGGAAGTCTTCTTTTCCTTTAAGTCTGGAGTCTTACTTTCTGCTCTTTGGTGAGTAGAAGTAGTTGGCTTTTCCAAATCTGCAGGGGAATAAGTTAATTGCTTCTAGTTAATACAGATTATAGGCTGCAGGCATAGGGGGATCTCCCGTTAAAAAGCTGCCGGCAAACTGGTCAATTGTCAATCCATCTCTGTCTTATAGCATCTTATAAAAATATCAAGCAACTGTCAACACACACATTCTGCCCTTTCCAATGGTTTGCCCCCATACTATAGATTCTGTGGAAAAGTTATATCCTTCCCAAGTTAGCTCATGTCAGTTTTATGGAATATTGTACCATAGCATCACCAGAGTTATCAGCTTTCTAAATTTCAAAATCTGCATATGTAAAAGTGTGTGTGTGAGTGTGAGTGTGTGTTTTGCCACTAAATTCTTGAACACTAAGTGAATGCCACATATTTCAAGATGGGTAAGCAGCTCTGCTCCATGAGATCATTCATGGACCCAGGTTCTCTATCCTGTTGTTCCCCCATTCCTTAGGTTGTGCTGTCTCAGATCTTCATTGGCTTTTCATCTACAGAAGCAGAAAGAGAGATAGTTGAGGTCAAGGACTTTCCTTTTAAGAAAATAGCATGAAAGTTGCACACATCTCTTCTGATCATCATGCATCCAGAGCTAGCTGTAGGGAGGCTTTAGTGACCATATGCCCAGCTAAATCTTTTTCTTTTTAATATATATATTTTTTATTATACTTTAAGTTCTAGGGTACATGTGCACAACGTGCAGGTTTGTTACATATGCATACACGTGCCATGTTGGTGTGCTGCACCCATTAACTCGTCATTTACATTAGGTATATCTCCTAATGCTATCCCTCCCCCCTCCCCCCAACCCACAACAGGCACCAGTGGGTGATGTTCCCCTTCCTGTGTCCAAGTGTTCTCATTGTTCAATTCCCACCTATGAGTGAGAAAATGTGGTGTTTGTTTTTTTGTCCTTGCAATAGTTTGCTGAGAATGATGGTTTCCAGCTTCATCCATGTCCCTACAAAGGACATGAATTCATCCTTTTTTATGGCTGCATAGTATTCCATGGTGTATATGTGCCACATTTTCTTAATCCAGTCTATCATTGTCGGACATTTGGGTTGGTTCCAAGTCTTTGCTATTGTGAGTATTGCCGCAGTAAACATACGTATGCATGAGTCTTTATAGCAGCATGATTTATATTCTTTTGGGTATATACCCAGTAATGGGATGGCTGGGTCAAATGGTATTTCTAGTTCTAGATCCCTGAGGAATCGCCACACTGTCTTTCACAATGGTTGAACTAGTTTACAGTCCCACCAACAGTGTAAAAGTGTTCCTATTTCTCCACATCCTCTCCAGCACCTGTTGTTTCCTGACTTTTTAATGATCGCCATTCTAACTGGTGTGAGATGATATCTCATTGTGGTTTTGATTTGCATTTCTCTGATGGCCAGTGATGACGAGCATTTTTTCATTTTACCATCAGAGTGAACAGGAAACCTACAGAATAGGAGAAAATGTTTGCAATCTACTCATCTGACAAAAGGCTAATATCCAGAATCTACAAAGAACTCAAACAAATTTACAAGCAAAAAACGAACAACCCCATCAACAAGTGGGCGAAGGACATGAACAGACACTTCTCAAAAGAAGACATTTATGCAGCCAACAGACACATGAAAAAATGCTCATCACCACTGCCCAGCTAAATCTTGACTTCTATTGAAGAAGTGAAGGATGGATTTTGTAAGCCAACCAGCAGCCAAAGGAGACTAAGAGGAGTCATTCAGGAATATAAGGGTTATGAAGACAGTGGTGTCCCAGAAACCAAGGAGAAGAGGATGTTGCATGAAGAAGGAGATGATGGTTTCACGTTGGTTACATTTATCCAAATGCCCCGTCCAACTCTTCAGTGTCCCTAGTAAAATCTGGTATAGAGATGGACACTGTTTTTTAGGTGAGGCCTGCTGAGTGTGGAGAGTTGTGAAAAATTTTTCCCTTAAATTGAGAATGTTTTAAATAATGCAGCCTGTGTTTTCTTTAAGTAACAAGGCCATCCCACTGACTCACACTGATCTAGTTCTCAGCAAAAAACTCCCTGCTCTTCCTCATATTAATTGCCATAAAAACAAGTCACTTCTATCATGCATTTGGCTCATTGAGTTATGAAAATATGTAGGTATTTCATTTCTTTTTATGTAAATTTATGCTGGTTTTAGTCCATCATTTGAAGTCCAGAAGTCTTCTGGAACTTAACTGTGTCTGTGTTAGTTGTCTTTTCCATCTCGTGGTTTATGGTAGAATTAATAAAAGGCCTTGCAAACCAGTAACAACAGCTGCCGTTTACTGTGTGCCTATTGCTCAATGCCTGTTGATAGAGTCCACTGGGGTGCTGGCTGGCTGCCCTCTCATTTAATTTTTGAACATTCTCATAAGGTCATTTTGTTTGTTTGTTTTCTGGCCTGAGTATTGTATTAATTACATAAAAGAAAACTTTGGGGAAATATTGTTAATTTTTGACAGGATTTTCCAACACTAATACTAGTACTGTTATTACAGCTACCATACAACTCTGACCACTAAAGAATTTTTGTTTTTAAGAATTTGGAAATTATTATGATATCATTTATGTACATTAAAAATCATTCTCATTGGTGCACAGTTCTATTTGTTTTGACAAGCTCACACAGTCATGTAACCATCACCACAATCAAAATATAGAACAGTTTTAATAACAATTTCTTTATGCTCTTTATAGTCATACCTTCCCTCACCCACTTTCTGTCCCTAACATTTTGCCTTCTCCAAAAATGGAACATAAATTGAATCATATTGTATGTAGCTTTTTGTGTCTGGATTGTTTCATTCAGGGTAATGCATTAAGATTTGCCCATGTTTCTGTGTGCCTTAGTAGTCTATTCCTTTGCATTGCTGAGGAGTACCCATTGTATGGAGGTATCACAGGTGTTTTATCCACTATTTGGAGAATATTTGGGTAGTATTTAGTTTTGGACAGTTATGAATACAGTTTCTATAAACATTCATGTACCATTTTTTGTATAAACATCAGTTTTTATTTCTCTTAGGTAAATACTTACTAGTAGAATTACTGAATTATATGGTATGTATGTTTGTTCAAACATGTGAAAAACGACCAAACTGTTTTCCAAAGTGGCCATTCTATTTTTCAGTCTCACAGCAAGTAGGAACATTCTAGTTACTTTATATGCTTACCGGTCTTTTGTCAAATATATGATTCACAAATATTTTCTCCCAGTCTATGGCTTTTCTTTTCACTTTATTAATAGTGTCTTTCGCAGTGCAGAAGTTTTTTTTACAAAGTCCAATATAGCAACATTTTCTTATATAAATTGCACTTTTGGTGTTATACGTAAGAAATCTTTGCCTAATCCATGATTACACTGATTTTCTCCTATTGTCTCTTTCTAGAAATTCTATACTTTTATATTTTACATTTTAATATATGATGCATTTTGGGTTTTTTTATATAGCAGGAGATATGAGTTGATATTCATCTTTTACATGTGAATATTCAGTTGTTCCAGTACTATTTCTTCAGAAGACTCTCCTTGTCAATTAAAATACCTCTGCTCTTTTGTCAAAAATAAATGAAGTTTATATAAGTGGGACTATTTCTGGACTGTCTGTTTGATCTATGTATCTATTGTAAAGTAGATTTTAATGTATATATTATATAGATGAGAAAATTAGTTTCAAAGAGGTTAAGTAACCTGCTCAACATCATCTTAGATACACACGAGTTAAGATTAGTCAATGAACTCATAAAAATGTTTTTGAGTATTAGACCTACACTCACTTTCACTCTGCTTTTACTCACCACTGGATCCAGCTTTGAGGGTTTCAGTGATCCATTGGTCTGTATTTAATAATAATAATATCTAACATTTAGTAAATTTTTGCTATGTGCCTGGTATGATATTGAGTTCTTTGTGTGTGCCATCTTGTTTAAGCATCACTTCACCTCTTCAGAGAGGCTACTATTATGCCTTGTCACAAGATAGAAGTGGGGCATAGAGATATTATATGACTGCCTTGAGGTCATGGGGCTTCTAAATAGGAGAGCTGAAATTTGAACTCAGGTCCTCACACTTGCTCTTAACCATTACACTATTCTGCCAATGGAAAGTCTAACTGTGAAACAAATCAAGATGCTGCCACATTTATTGGTACCTAGTCTATATTTTCTATTGTATCTTTATGGATTTTTAAAAAGATTTTATTCTTTTGATAGTTTACTGAGAATGATGATTTCCAATTTCATCCATGTCCCTACAAAGGACATGAACTCATCATTTTTTATGGCTGCATAGTATTCCATGGTGTATATGTGCCACATTTTCTTAATCCAGTCTATCATTGTTGGACATTTGGGTTGGTTCCACAGTAAACTATCGCAAGAACAAAAAACCAAACACCGCATATTCTCACTCATAGGTGGGAATTGAACAATGAGAACACATGGACACAGGAAGGGGAACATCACACTCTGGGGACTGTTGTGGGGTTGGGGGAGAGGGGAGGGATAGCATTGGGAGATATACCTAATGCTAGATGGCGAGTTAGTGGGTGCAGCACACCAGCATGGCACATGTATACATATTTAACTAATCTGCACATTGTGCACATGTACCCTAAAACTTAAAGTATAATAATAATAAACAAACAAATAAAAAGATTTTATATAAAGTCTTTTATATTTATCTCCTAATTTTTGATTCCTACAAAAAGAAACCTCACACAAGCACATAAATGCATAAGTACTATGAGAGTTGCTTATGAAAGATAGTTAAAAATGAGGTTGGTCTTTTTGTGAAGAAATTATCAGACAGATCAGAATGTCATTTTGAAGTTTACAACAGAGACTGCTGCCCTGACATTGGCCTTGTTTGTTAGATTCATTTGCAGTAATAACTACAGGAGTTTTTTTTGCTTTCTTATCTGTTGTTTAATATCAATTCTTCTGGTCCTGAATATTAAGGCCATGTGAGATGATACTCTTAACAGAGAAAGTGCTCAAGAACTTTGAGACTCATTTGGAACTGGAAAATTATTTAATAGCCCCAGATCCATAGTTCTACTCTCCCATTGGAATTAGCTATCCTAAGAAAACCTTCCTTGACTCCCAAAATTTTATTAGAGCCCCCTGTTCTATATTATCATAAGACCTTTACTTTCTTATCAACACTTTGCACATTTTGTTTCTTTATCTTCTTATTTAATGTGTATCTTCTCTAAAACACTTCATGAGAGTAGGAATGTATCTGTGTTGTCAGAGTTTAGTACAATGCCTATACATATTAAATGTTCCAGAAATGTGTTTCAACAGACAAACTGACATAGAGAGCAATTGGGGCCAGTAATTTAAATGGCTTCTTCAATACTTTTTCAAGAAAGACTAATTCTTGGAAACGGTTTGTTATTCTACAAGAAAGAAACCTACTGGTCTGGCAGAGTGATAGTCTAATAAATAGGTAGAATTAGCAATTTTCCCCTGGTGAAACAATGAGGGAGAAGATTGGGAAGAGAGGAAACTGCTAGTGGAAGAGGTACTGGATTGGCCTTTAATTTCTTTACAATACTAAAAAGGATATTTCAGAGAAAGTTGTCCTCCCTAGTTACACTGGAAAACCTCAGAATTTTTTATCCTCTCATTTCAGAATCCTCACAACAAAATCCTGTGTCAATAGATTGCAAAACAGCATAGCTGGTAGCAGGGACACAGCCTTTTCCAAAAAGGTATTGGTCCTTTTTGAAACTGTGCCAACTTATACCTCGAAAACTTATATGCATCCCTAAAAGGAGTCCCACATTTTCTAATGGAGGAGTCAGGTGGACCACAGCTGAAAGTATTAATCTTTTTAGCATAAAAAAGGGACAATTAGATAATATGTGCATCCTAATGAGATACAGTAGGGAGACAAAACATATAATTTATATGTTTTATTATTGTCAAAAATAATGAAACCTAAATGTGACCAAGCTTCTAGATCCACCACCAGTTTACAGGAAATACAAGGCAAAAAGGAACTTGTAAAATCACACCATGGGGATGCATTCAGCAAAAATCCTGAATATGGAACATTTTCTAGGGCAAATCATTCATATATATATATGCATACACACATATATGTATATACACATATATATGAAATAATATATATGACATAATGAGATGTTTGACCAATACATGAATATTTAGTGACATTAAAAATTTATTAATTTTTAAGATTATGATAATGCTATTACAACTCTGTGTGCTTTCTAACAGATTTCTTATCTTTTGGATAAATGTTTTTGAAGAATTTATGGATGAAATGATATGATGTCTGAGGTTTGTTTGAATAACCCACACTGGGCACAGTATTGTTGAGGTTTAGATAAAACAAGATTGGACACATATTGATAGTTGCCTAAACTGGGACTAAGTACATGGTATAAATAATTCTTCTCTGCTTTTGTGTATGTTTGAAAATTTCCATAATAAAAGTTTTTTTTAAATCATCAAAATAATGATTATACATTTGAAAATTTTTCTTTAGCTCCAAAATAACTGTTCCCTTTTCCACAACTCTCCCTAGTTGTGTTTTCTTTCTAAAATTTTGTGGCATGGCATTGAAACACATAATGCCTTCCATAACAACCCAAGTTTCTTTCCTATGTTAATGCTCACAGCATTCTTCAGAAGCATATAAAGCTTCATCCACATGTTAAAAACAATAGTTTGTTGGCTTTCACATTTATGCAGCAGATACCTGGGAAAGCCAGGAATAGAATCCAGTTCTTTGGTCTCTGAATCAAGTTCTCTATCCACTTGTTTAGGTTACTACTATGTTGTGAGCCAAATGAATCATTTAAACTCCCAAATCCTTTAGGCTCCTGGCATATCATATGAAATGAGAATTTGTTCATGAGGGATGACATCTGTTAAAGAGACCTTTGTATAATATTTGACAGCCCCAACATTCCTTGAATGCTTGACAACTGCCATGGGGATAAAACTGAGCATAGCACTAGAACAATCAACTCTAGATTGAGTCATGCTCTGTTAGCCTCACCACAAATTATTATTTATTTTTCACAGGGAAAACAGTATAATAGAGTAAGAAAAAACATGGATTCAGATACTAGTTCTACTGCTAACTTTTATGGCCCAGGAAAATTCTTTGTCCTATTTTAGCTTATTCTGTAAAATGGTTATAATAATATCTACCTCATAAAGTTGATGGTGGGGATTAGATGATAAAATATATAATAAGTACCTAGTACAATGTCTGCCACGTGTCTAAGCTATCATCACCTGGCCTTAGTCATTATTAGCTAAGTTTTTTTTTTCCTGTTTTTTAACTTGTATGTCAATGCCTTGATATTACTTGATGTGAGTTGGATTCAAGTGTTTCATTATCTCTGCCCCTTCTCTTGAGAACAGAAAGCTAGCCACCTTTCCATGTGTATACAGAATGACTGTACTGTCAATTAAAGTGACTGTAGAAGACAATTTTTGAAAATCAAATACCATTTTTTAAGATGGCCTCCAAAATCACCTCTACTAATTTAGCTATGTGACCATATCTTTTGTAACCATTTTGTCTTGGAGGTATATATTGATTTTGTCTGTATAGCATTTATTTTACTCATTTTTTTTAAAAAAGGAATCCCTTGTTTTTCTTTTGACAACCACTCATTCCCATTTTTGGTTTATGTAAGGGGTTAGAAAATTTTTTCTTAAAGGGTCAGAGAGTAAACAGCTGAGGCTTTTCAGGCCATGGTTTTGGTTGCAACTATTCAACTCTGCTATTGTACCCTGAAAGCAACCACAGACTATTCACAAACAAATATATACATGGCAGTACTTTTCACCAAGTCTTTATTTTCATAACCTGGTAGCCTACTTGTGGACCATAGTTTGCCTCTGGTATATAAAATTTAGATAAAATTACCTTTTCCTGCACTCTATTCCCCCACATGATCCAGAACTGCTGACAGTATACTGTATCCATCTTGCCACTGTGGTTGGCTCATGATGGGAATTTGATTTAAATTGAACCAATTAGAAACAGGCCCATAACTTTTGCTATTATGGTTAAGGAAGATGCACTCTCTTTTACTTGGGGTAGCTAAATTGGTAGAATATATTTCTGGGATGTCTGGTGGTCATCTTGTTTCTCAGGGACTGTCACTTGGGGAATCTGTCATCTTGTCAAAATGGGGAAGTCTACCTGAAGCTGAAACCAGTGCAGAAGAACACAGAGCTGAGAAACATAATGGAAACTGCGATCTTTTGTGTCAGTAAGACTAAGCTGTTTTCTTCAAGAACACTTTGCCAGAAAAGATAAGACCGCAAAACCAATAAATAAAACAAGTCTTCATGTGAGGTGATGTTTCTTCAAAATCTTCCCTGCCTAAAATGATTTCGAGGTTATCCTTTGCTGTAGAAAATTGGGGCTTTTTATTACCAATTCTCTCTCTCTCTCTGGATTAAATCCAGAATTGTTAATTATTTGAGTAAAGTTTCAGTCTTGTAAGCAGCCATCAATTTGCCCCTTGGCACATTCTCAAGAAGTTCAGTGGCTTTCTATTTAAGCAAATGTCTAGTTAGTCTTTTCATATTTTCTAAAATCTCAACCCTAATTCCAGGATGAATGACTATCAGGGCATATGGTCTACGCTTAATTGGCCAAGAAAAAGAACTACAGTCAGGTACTTTGCAGACAGTATAAATTCAAACTCACAGACACCTTTGTTTTTGGGTTCATGCTGACAACAGAAAGCAGTGAATTTAGACCACATTGCTTTGCTTTTGTTAAGCTATATTCCAAAGCATTGCTATTAGTTTACTGAGTGCCATTATTAACAATAGCCCCACAAAACTTGTAGTTCCTAGATGATATTGTTAAGGGTGCATTCTCTACTCCATGCAGTGACCTTTTAATAAGAATCCATGAAAATAATTTCTTTCAAATCTCAGTGCTAGGAATGTCTGGGTTTTTTTCATATCAATTGATTATTTTTTAAAATGTTATGAACACCATTAATCATGTACGTTTTCTCTTTGAACAAACTACTAAGGTACTCAGTATTCAGTTTATGACTTAATTCTAGTAAGGCTAAAGGATCTTTTTTTACCAGTTATTTTTATCCCAATTTCCTAACTGATTTTAATTTATCACATAGCATTGTGAGACAGTTTGTAAATATCTATATGAAGAGTCCTTGTTAATTAGTTAATAATGAAATGTAGGCCAAGAAGGGAGAAAGGGGCCAGAAAAGGAAAGTGGGAGGATACCAGAAGCTGATCTTTTTCATTTAACAGCTTAGTCCAGTGCCTTGCCTGGACTGCCACTAGCTGTCTTTTGGTCTAGAAGAAGCCATGAGCAGGTTCCAATTGTATTGCTTCTAAACACTTGCTGACTGTCAAAAAGACCCCATCCCTTCGGGGACATAAGCCCTAGAGTTGAGAGCACCCACAGGATTCACGCTTCCCTGACTCTGGGGTTCCCTTTAGGGCTTTACCAGATGGAAAACTAGCACCTCGGAGCCAGTGAGGTGGTGAGCTAACAGGCTTTATCGACAGATGGAGGACCCCAAGTGTGAATGAAAACAGCTTCAGCTTGAAAGAAAAAAAAATTCAGAATCCAATCTATGTAAGCAAATACCCATATAAACCAATTATTCAAAAAAAACCTGGGGTACAGTGACTACCTTGGTGACTCCACATAGAGATATTTACCTGTCCCATATTTTGTTAATGCTTTTAAATCAGTTATACTATGTTGAGAAAGAATGATGCTTTCCTGTTTTAAATGTGAACTTAATGTAGTGTGAATAGTTCCCGTTTGTTGCTGTTAACAGGATAGTTACTGACAATTTTGGAAAATCAGAACTTTAACAATTTCACCACACATTGTTTGGAAAACCTTAAGTGTGTCTTTCTGCTTGTGCTTTCTCTGAATGTAAAGATATAAATGTGTGGTAATTGGATCAGATAGATAGATCATAGTTCCATTATATGGGAATATTACTGGAAGTTATGAAGTATTTGTCTCCAGGTTCATCCAACACTTCTAACCATTTAATTTTTATCTATTTCTAGAAATAATAACATTTATACAAAGAAGCTACCTCCAGTATGGATCAGATAGATAGATCATAGTTCCATTATATGGGAATATTACTGGAAGTTATGAAGTATTTGTCTCCAGGTTCATCCAACACTTCTAACCATTTAATTTTTATCTGTTTCTAGAAATAATAACATTTATACAAAGAAGCTACCTCCAGTACTTAGCTTCTTGTTAAAAAATTATTATAGGTTAATTTTATAACCTACTTATAACTACATAAGTCTTGTAAAATGTATATTTCTTTGGTTAACATTTTATATTTGTTCTATCCAATGCAAAGACAAAGTATTGACAAAATTACAGATATTTTACTTACTAAGCCTCCATTTGTTTTTCAGCTTAAAAATAAGTTCATATACATCTGTTGCATTCCACTGACCACAATTTCACATCTTTTTGTTTTTTTAAGTGTCAGAAAAATTTTCACCAAATTATTTGAGAAGTATTTATTTCAGGAACTCTATGAATGTAAATAAGTTTCAGATAAAAATAACAAACCTCCCCTTAAATTTAAAACGACTTCTTATTTCAATTTGAAGAATTTGTAAAATGTATTTTATGGAAAAAAAAAGATTTTTTCCCCCTTAGGTTTAGAATATCTAAATTCATTTTAAAACTGATTTTTAAATTCAGAAGAAATTATACCTCAATTGGAATGCTAACATAGGTTTGAGAATTTTTAATTTGAAAAAAATTTATGAGTTAATTAAAATCTTAATTGTATCATTGCTGATACATTTTTGATAAGTCAAAAATCTATTAAAACTGAATTAAAGTCTTCAAAGTTGATTTTAACATCCAATTTTCGTTATGACGTGTCATTCTTGACATTAGGGACAGAGAATTAATACAGCAAAATTATAAAGGGTTGCACAAACAGAGCCATCTCTGAGGTGGCAGAGGAGCTTAACACTTCATGGGACCCTTTTGCACAAGTGACAACATTGTATTGGTCATAATGGTGCATAGTCCACCATCTGTCTGATAAAACAACTCCGCATGCTAAGTATTATTGACAGGAAGATGGGAAAACTGCCTTCTTGTGGGGGCTCTGGCTGACCCTTTCTCAAAGCCTGGCAAACTTTCAAAGGTCTTTTCTTCAGTGTAAAATACCATCAATCTGCCTGACTCAGTATTTCCCCTTTCTTAGAGTACATGCAACATTCTTTATGAAAGGAACAGCTACGAATGTATTCCAGTGATCTAAAATGTTGAAACACAGGTGCCTAAATTGGGTAATGTAAAACTGTCTTTTATTTATGGCCAAAATTTACTGTATATCAGGGAACATCTGATCAGCTATAGAGGTTACCAACATGAGGTTTCTGGTGATCACAGCCAAGTTACAAGGATAGTGAACTTAGGAGTAGTCTGAAAACAGCCACTCCTAGCTGCTCATTCACACAATGGTATGTATGTGGAGTTAGGTGTCTAGAGATGGTTTTAAGTGGCTAAGACACAGATGTTGGAATTTCAGCCTACAGAAGGTGTGTGCACACGTTTGAGTGTGTGCATGCTCCCATATATCTGTTGTTTTCTTTACAATAATCTGTGATTTTTAAATTCTATTTTTATAAAAAGTTTTATTGAAGTATAATACACACCACAATATTTACCCATTTTCAGTATAGAATTCAACGATTCAAACACTGACACCTATCACCTTTCACTTCATTTTGACAGTGTTTGATAACATATTGTGATTAGGATTGTGTTACTCTGATTTCTACTTGCTCGTTAAATTGTTAAATTAGTATTACTGAGGGCAATTTTATAATTATTGATTAGTGCAGAAACTTAGGGCTAAACATTGATGAAAAGCTGTTCAGGAATATGATCTTCAAACGTTTACTTCCAAAGTAAAGCTTCCAAGCTACATGTGGGTCATATTTTCTTTGTCATGACAAAATATGTACAGTTTATGTGATCCCATAATTTGTATTATTCATTATATGCCCTGTTTCCGTAGATCTGCAAATCAATGCATATGTGTATATGTGTAGATTAGAAGCTATATTGCTAATTTGAAGTCGACATAGGTCTTGCATTAAACAAAAAAATCTTTTTAAAGGCTCTGCAGGATCCCAGTTTACAAAGTCTGTATCCTAGGCAACTTTGAAGCTTTCTAAGGAATATGCCAAGTAGACAGCTGCTGTAGCTACTACCAGAGAACAAATCTTTTTCACCTTGGCATCTGGGTTTTCCATTTGTTGGCCAAAAGAAGCACAATTTTAGCACTGTCTTTAGCTATTCAATAAATGCCAGTGGCTAAAACCATTGGGAATACTGGTGAAGAAGAGTTGTTTGTTAATGCCATAAGGACCTATTATTTTAGCTGTTAAAGTCAATTTTCTGAATTAAAAAAGTAAACTATGATAATCCATGTGATTTAATTTAGATTTTCTGTAAATCTCTTCCTCCTTTTCTGTCCCCACTGAACCACTGTTGAGAAGATATCTTATAATTTAAAAATCATTATAACTTAAAACTTGGAATAAACTGTAGAATGAGATTTTGAAGTACAACTTATGGAAATCTAATAGACAGAGTAAGTGAGGAACAGGTAGCAACACACAAGATTCATCATAATTTCCCTTTTAAAAAATTGCCTAGAATATGTATGATATATATTAGCCCAGATTACCTAGAACACAGAGCTTGAGACAAAGCATATATGTTAATAATGCTTTCTTGGGGAGTACAATCTCAGGGTAATAAAAGTGAAGGAAGAAGGGAAGTGAGATAAGGAAAAAGGAACACAAATAAAAAATCATTTCTCAACTAGTCAAGTACAGGTTCACACACCAAAAAATGGCAGCTGTTCAGTCGTAAGAGATGTCTCCTGAGATCATCTCTAGAATCTCTGTGCCTTGGAATAATCAGCAGCAGGAGGAAATGAATAGATTTATTTGCCAGTATATACTTGCCTCTTGTAGTTCTCTTGGTCAAGGTTTATGCCATAGACACTAATGTCATTGCAATTCTGAGTTATATTACCTGGCTACTTGGAATTCTATTGGGAAATCCAGGTCATACTTCCCATAGTATGGTATTGTTGAGTTGGACAGGAGCTGGTAAATTTGCTGTGATTTCTTCCATGGCAGGAGCCATAGACTTATGTTTAAGTCTAGACATCACTCTGGGAAAGATTGAGAGAGTGATAAATATTAAGTGAAAGGTGACAATGACAGCTGGTAGGATTCCATTGAGCGAGTTGGCAAGGCTTGGGAGTCAGCTAGTACTAAATGAATCTAGGGAGTCTTGTAGCTGGATTCAGTATGAAGTGTCATTCACTTATAGAATTCAATTTGCATGAACCATTAACATTATATGAACATAACTATTTTGGTTGTCTACTATGCCTTAAGCAAGAGATAGCCAGAAATAAAGATATACATTAATTTATGTGCAGTTGTTAATAGTTTAGCTGGATGATCAGGGTCGTGGAAGGAAGAGAATTGGGAGATTGGTGACAAGGAAGTCTGAGAATAAGTATGTGAATGGGGCTGGGCACGGAGGCTCACACCTGTAATCCTAGCACTTTGGGAGGCTGAAGCAGGTGGATCACTCGAGGCTAAGAATTCAAGACCAGCCTGGCCAAAGTGGCAAAAGCCCATCCTACTAAAGAAAAATACTAAAATTAGCCAGGTATGGTGGTGTATGCCTGTAGTCCCAGCTACTCAGGAAGCTAAGGGATGAGAATCACTTGAACCCGGAAGGCGGAGGTTGCAGTGAGCCAAGATAGTGCCACTACACTCCAGCCTGGGTGACAGAGCAAGACTCTGTCTTGGAAAAAAAAAAAAAAAATGTATGTGAATGGACCTCTTATAATGGACACAAACTGTGAAGATATTTGTTTTCTATATTAATGCCCACCAAGGGATGTCTATTTTAATAGTCAGGAGGATAAGATGACATGTTCTCTAGTGGTCAGTCATCTAGATTTCCCCAGCTAGCCCACTGCTTGTACAATGAGCCTATGAGCAAAGTGGCCATGATATCAGTGATGGAGGTGTGCATGGGCTCAACATCATGGTGTGCACTTACCAAGGGTGACCTGGCTGCACTACTGCTGAGTGCCTAATCTGCTAACAACTCCTGAGAGTACCAGGAAATTGTGTCAGATTAATTACATTGGATGTCTTCCATCATAAAGGGGGAAGGTATTTGTCTCTTGGAATAGACATATTTTTGATACAGATTTGCCTTTCCCACCTTTAATGCTTCTGCCAGCATTGAACTCACAGAATAATTTATCCTTTTTATGGCATTCCATGTATAATTGTGTGTGATCAAGGAACTCATTTCAAAGCAAAAGAAATGTAGCAATGGGCTCATACTGATGGAATTAACTAACCTTACCACATCCCCCATCACTCACAAGTGGCTGGACCAATTTAAAGATGGAATGGCTTACTAAACCAGTCAGGTATAGTGTCAGTTGAGAGATAACACAGAAATGAGGTTCCATTTTACAGGATGTACTTAGTATATGCTTTGAGTTAGAGATCATTATATGAGGATGCCTTTTCTATAGCCAGAATACAAGGGTCTGGAAATCAAAGGGTAGGATTGGCAATGTTCTTCTCAAAATATCACATAATACCCTACTCACAGAATTTTTGCTTCCTGTCCTGCAACTTTGCATTTCGGTTGTTTATGGATGCTGGTCACTAAAGGGAATGAGGCATGGAAGATACTTCCATCAGTGGAAACAATAATGATTCCATTGAATGGGGAGATGAGACTGCCAACTAGTCATTTTGGGCTTCTTATGCCACTGAAAAAACATATCAAAAGAAAAAGAAGTTACTTTTTCTGGTTGGAATGATCAATTCCAATAATCAAGGAGAAACTGGGCTGCTGTTACACAATGGAGGTAAGGAGGACCATGTTTGAAATATGGTAGATTCTCTGTGGTGTCTCCTAATATATTCATGCTCAATAGCAAAAGTCAACAGAAAAGTATAGCAACTAAAAAACAACAACAAAAAAAGGCAGGGTAACTGAGGACTCAGACACTGCGGGAATGAACATTTGGGTTATTCCACCAGGCAAAGAATCGTCGACCAGCTGAGATTCTGGCTAAGGGCAAAGCAAATACGATATGGCTAGTGGAGAAAGGAAGTCTTAGATATCAACTAAAGTAGACCCTTGAATAACATAGGTTTGAACTGTGTGGGTCCACTTGTACATAGATTTTCTTCTGCCACTGCCACCCCTGAGACAGCAAGACCAACCTCTCCTATTCCTCCTCCTCCTCAGCCTACTCAACATGAAGATGACAAGGATGAAGACTTCATGATTCACTTTCGCTTAAATATATTTTCTCTTTCTTATGATTTTCTTATTAACATTTTATTTTCTCTAGCTTACTTTATTGTGAGAATGCAGTATATAATACATATAACATACAAAATATACGTTAAATAACTGTTAATGTTATTGGTAAGCATTCAAGTCAACAGAAGGCTATTAGTAGCTAAGTTTTGGGGAAGTTAAAGGTTAGAGTCGATTTTTGATTGCATGGTGGAGGGTTGGCACCTCTAACCTCTTTGTTGTTCAAGGGTCAACTGTACAAGTGCAGAAACAAGGACCATAGTAATTTTGCATATATGCTTTTTGTTTCTAATATTTGCATATATTAACTTTCTTTTTGCTTTCTTCTTTCCATTTACTTTTATATACTAGTCGGTGGAGATTAACTTTATAACTTAGTCTTTAAGTGACAGCATATTCAGTAGAGCTATGGAGGAACTTGAGGAATAACTAGTATAGTAGGCAGTAGATACAATGACTGCTGGGACTATGTCTCTCCTCATTTTGGGGAAAGGGTAAGAACTGCATCACTTGTAAGTAAAATAGTTGAATCTTATTAGATGGAAATTTAGGGTTATTTTAATGTGGTATGGAAGCTCAAATGTGTTAGAAAGGTGCATATGGAAACTGAGTAGCCAAAGAGGTAGTCTGGACCTTTCAGCTCCAAATCCACCTATCACTACATGCTTTTCAATAATGGAGATGGAACCTATAAGCATTTATCCTTTGTAGTTGGCATGATGTTAAACGTTGTCAGTAGAGGGCACTGGAGGAACAGTGAGGAGGAAGGGGCTTTTCTCTGCTATTCCCATGTGTTTCTTGATGCTGCTTCTTGCTCCTCATGCTTGTTTGCCAGTGACACACGTGAGAGGCATCTAGTAGTACTCATCCCCTTCGAGTTTAAGTGGTAATTCTGTGGATGGCTTCCTGTCAAGTTCCATTCATACCACCATGAATGCATTCCTAGTGAGTCTTGTAAGCACTACAGCAGTCAGCTCCATAGCTGTGGCCCACCTGCACCTTGGAGGGGGATATCCTTCTTGTTAGTTTCAGCTGTAGTTCCAGCTCTAGTTCCCTGCCTACCAGTTTCAGTCCACCTGCACTTTGGAAGTGCATTTCTGGCTTGCCAGGTCTAGCTGCAATTGTGTCTGCCTACTTCAACTCACTTGTACTATGGAGGGGCATTTCTTGATTACTCAGCAATTGTGAATTAGTCTGGCCTGGGGAAACCCAGCGAACTTCTCTGCCACCCAAAGGGTACCAACAATGTCTTTTCCAATGAAGTCTGGACCCCAGACTTAGAGAAAGGAACTTCCAAATTTATTTCTTCATTGGACATTCTTCCTCTGCCCTGGTCCTCCTTAGTCCTCTATAGTTAATTCTGTTCATAATCTTTATATTAAAATTCCCTGTTCAAATTACTGTGTTTTCTGTCTCATTCCATCTTAATACACTACTTATCTATGAGATTTGGAAAAAAAGATTGTATGAACAAGAGAAGATATTTTATCCCAAATATTTTAGGGATTTTATTATCCACTTTGGGGTTCAGTTGTTAGTCTGGAATAGAAAACATCAGGAATGCAGTAGACCTATTGGCTATATGGTAGTTACAGCATTCATATCACAGCCACCAGGCTGGGTTACGTCTAACCTGTGCAATGCTTTTCAGGAAGGAGAGGAGCTTAGGGTTCCCTTGAGCTACTTCTCATTAGAGATAAGAATTAGGCTTTGGATAGTTTAAGGAAGCCCACTGCTTACTGGACATAGTCAAGAATGGGATCTCCTCTAGTCATGAACTAACCCTGGAGGTTAAATGCTTCTTTCGGTTACCCAAGTGATTTTCCGGAGTTGGGTCAAGTTTGAAATTTCTGGGTAGTGGTCTGAGATTGATGAAAGGCTTCCTCAGAGGCATACATGGTAGAGAGAAAACCTTGGAGCACAACCCTTCAAGAAAGATGTCCCCAGGTTTTGAAGACCTCAGGACCCTTTCATTGACTTTCATAACATGTTCTCAATTGGAAAAGGGCCAACTGGATGGTTATTTGTATCCTGCACAGCTTCAAATAATATAAAGAAATAATGAAGATGAGGAAGGGTGCTCCCTTTCCTCAATTATCTTGAAAAGATCTTGACAAAATTGTCGTATGGGATTCATGTCCATCCCCCACATATGCACTTACACCAATAATGCTTGAAAGATAGAGGATTAGGAAGTAATTGAATCTTTCAAATTATCTCGTTCATTTTTTTAACTTGCATGTTCTCTACCCCTTCCCTCACCACTAAACCATAAACTCCATGACAGCAATATCTTTTGTGTCTTAATCACCACTGCATTTATTGTATGTTTACTGTCTTTTAAATAAAACAAGTTTACTGATGTGTTAGCAGTTGAAGAGATTCAAGGTACCTCGAGTTACCAGTGGCGAATCCATGTGTGTCTGCAGCAACTTCAATTCTTGCCTCCTCAGAAGAAAGAATTCAACTGAGGGGCATGAAACAGAAAAAGAGATCGAAGCAAGTTTCAGAGCAGGAGTGGAAGTTTATTTAAAAGGCCTTAGAACAGGAAAGAAAGGAAAGTTAACTTGGAAGAGATACAAGAGGGTACATGAATATCAAAGAGAAAATAAAAAGGGCCTTTAACCTCGATCCTGGGACTTTATGGGCTGGCCTCTTTCCCATGATTCTTCCCTTAGGGTGGGCTTTCCGCATGTGCAGTGTTCTCCTTACCCTTGGGAATTGAGCACACGCAGTGCGTTTAGAGAGTTATACGCATGCCCAACTGAGGCTTTCTTCCTTTTTCCAATGGAGTGTACACGGAAGATCATACTATGCCATTTTTGTATCTTAAGGTGCATGACCAGGAAGTTACTTCTCCCTGGGGTCAGCCTTTAATTAACACTTTAATGTTAACAGGTGTGGACCATCAGGAACTGGCCTCTCCCTGGCTCTGGCTGCCAAGTTACCGCTTTTAGAGAGGCATTGCGATAATTGCCAAACCATCACCTGACTTTTCTAGTGGGTGGGGCGGGGAGAGCCTTCTCCTGCCCTGCTCATGCCTAACTGCCTGTAACAGTCCCACCAGTCCGCTTCATTGGGCTACTTCCAGTAATACTAAGCCATAGGCATCAGTATGTCTGTTAACTGAATGAAAGATACATTGCCCAGTTTTTCATTTAGTACTTTGCCTATTGTCTTTTTCACTTAGTATTTATTTGTTATCTGATTCTTGGTAAAACAGTATTTGGGAAACTGAAATTGGCGTAAATGTTAATGTTCCCATCACTATGTTTCCAAGATAAAATTTTTAAAATTAACTAGTTTACTACTAAGTAAACTAAAATGTAAGCATTTTATTATAGCTCTTGAAAATAAGAATTTGAGTCTCCCTCTCCCTCTCCCCCTCCCCCTCCCCATCTCCCATCTCCGTCTCCCGCTTTCCAGGGTCTCCCCCTCTCCCTCCTCTCCGTCTCCGCTTTCCACGGTCTCCCTCTGTTGCCGAGGCTGGACTGTACTGCCGCGATCTCGGCTCACTGCAACCTCCCTGCCTGATTCTCCTGCCTCAGCCTGCCGAGTGCCTGGGATTGCAGGCGCCCGCTGCCACGCCTGACTGGTTTTTGTATTTTTTGGTGGAGACGGGGTTTCGCGGTGTTGGCTGGGCTGGTCTCAGCTCCTGACCTCGAGTGATCTGCCTGCCTCGGCCTCCCAAGGTGCCGGGATTGCGGATTGCAGACGGAGTCTCGCTCACTCAGTGCTCAATGTTGCCCAGGTTGGAGTGCAGTGGCGTGATCTCGGCTCGCTAAAACCTCCACCTCCCAGCCGCCTGCCTTGGCCTCCCAAAGTGCTGAGATTGTAGCCTCTGCCCGGCCGCCACCCCATCTAGGAAGTGAGGAGCATCTCTGCCTGGCCGCCTGTCATCTGGGATGTGAGGAGCCCCTCTGCCCGGCGCCCAGTCTGGGAAGTGAGGAGCGCCTCTTCCCAGCCGCCATCCTGTCTAGGAAGTGAGGAGCGTCTCTGCCTGGCCGCCCATCATCTGGGATGCGAGGAGCCCCTCTGCCCGGCCGCCCAGTCTGGGAAGTGAGGAGCGCCTCTTCCCGGCCACCATCCCGTGTAGGAAGTGAGGAGCGTCTCTGCCTGGCCGCCCATCGTCTGGGATGTGGGGAGCGCCTCTGCCAGGCCACCCCGTCTGGGATGTGAGGAGCGCCTCTGCCCGGCCGCCCAGTCTGGGAGGTGAGGAGCGTCTCTACCCGGCCACCACCCCGTCTGGGAAGTGAGGAGCTCCTCTGCCCAGCCGCCACCCTGTCTGGGAGGTGAGGAGCGTCTCTACCCGGCCGCCACCCCGTCTGGGAGGTGAGGAGCGCCTCTGCCCGGCCGCCACCCCGTCTGGGAAGTGAGGAGCGCCTCTGTCCTGCCATGACCCCATCTGGGAACTGAGGAGCGCCTCTGCCCGGCTGCCCCGTCTGGGAAGTGGGGAGCCCTTCCGCCCAGCAGCTGCCCCATCTGGGAAGTGAGGAGTGTCTCCTTCTGGCCACCCTGTCTGGGAGGTGAGGAGCGTCTCTACCCGGCCGCCACCCCGTCTGGGAGGTGAGGAGCGCCTCTGCCCGGCCGCCACCCCGTCTGGGAAGTGAGGAGCGCCTCTGTCCTGCCATGACCCCATCTGGGAACTGAGGAGCGCCTCTGCCCGGCTGCCCCGTCTGGGAAGTGGGGAGCCCTTCCGCCCAGCAGCTGCCCCATCTGGGAAGTGAGGAGTGTCTCCTTCTGGCCACCCCGTCTGGGAGGTGGGGGGAGCCCCCGCCCGGCAGCCGCCACCTCTGGGAGGTGGGGGGCGCCCGTGCCCAGCAGCCGCCCCGTCTGGGAGGTGGGGGCGCCCCCACCCGGCAGCTGCCCCGTCTGGGAGGTGGGGGGCGCCCCCGCCCGGCAGCCGCCCCCTCTGGGAGGTGGGGGGGGCGCCTCTGCCCAGCCGCCCCATCTGGGGGTGGGGGTCCCCTCTGCCCGGCTGCCACGTCTGGGAAGTGAGGAGCCCCTCTGCCCGGCGGCCACCCCTTCTGGGAGGTGTACCCAACAGCTCATTGAGAACGGGCCATGATGACGATGGCGGTTTTGTCAAATAGAAAAGGGGGAAATGTGGGGAAAAGAGAGAGATCAGATTGTTACTGTGTCTGTGTAGAAAGAAGTAGACATAGGAGACTCCATTTTGTTCTGTACTAAGAAAAATTCTTCTGCCTTGGGATGCTGTTAATCTGTAACCTTACCCCCAACCCCGTGCTCTCTGCAACTGTGCTGTGTCAACTCAGGGTTAAATGGATTAAGGGCAGTGCAAGATGTGCTTTGTTAAACAGATGCTTGAAGGCAGCATGCTGGTTAAGAGTCATCACCACTCCCTAATCTCAAGTACCCAGGGACACAAACACTGCGGAAGGCTGCAGGGTCCTCTGCCTAGGAAAACCAGAGACCTTTGTTCACATGTTTATCTGCTGACCTTCTCTCCACTATTGTCCTATGACCCTGCCAAATCCCCCTCTCCGAGAAACACCCAAGAATGATCAATAAATACTAAAAAAAAAAAAAAAAAAAAAAAAGAAAAGAAAATAAGAATGTGAGCAGTTTTAAAACTTAGAAATACTCCAAATATTAATTTAAAGAATCCTTTAAAATGCAATTAAGTATTTAAGCTAAATGGATATGTAAAAAGAAAAATTTAGTGGTATCTTCAGGAAAAAGAAAAGATCAACTTTGTGAAAAGTAACTAGCAATTAAAATTTTAAAACAGACTTATTTAACACACTTTGAAAATGCGATTAAATCCATCAGTTGAACCTGATTACTTCTGTTCCTAAGGCAGTTTACAATAATATACTAATAATCACAGTAAGTGCTAAATAGTGAGCTAAGCACTTAAAATGCATTCTTTCATTTAATTAATTAATATATTATGTAAAGAATGCAGAGAGGCCTGGAGTGGAACTAAATCCACTGATCATTACTTTCTAAATTTATTACAGAGATTCACTTAGAATTCAAATTCCTTTTATATAAAAGTTTGGTTTTTCGAATCAGAATCACCCTCTCTCAAGGGAATCAGAGCTAGTCCAGGGAGCTAGTGGCTCTTTGGGCCCCAGTTTTGGTTTCTTGAGGCAAATGGTAGAGCAAGAAGAGTCTCACTGAAGGGTCAAGGGCTGGAGGGAGCTGGAGTTGTAATCAAGTCAGGAATGTGAGTGAGGTCAAACGTCAATGGTAGTGGTGCAGAAGTAAGACTTGTGGCTAGGGTTCTAAAGCCAGGAGTTCAGAGGTGGATATGGCTTAGAAAACAGTGAAAAACAGATGGCATGGCTGGAGGGATTTGGAATAATTGTTGAAACTATCATTGTGTATTTTGATAGCTTGACTTTATAGGTCCAGGGGAGAGTGGTGTATTTATCTGGCTTAGGAAGCCATATACGAGAAAGATGATTAGTAAATCTATATTATAAACATTTGATTATCCACATTGAAGCTTATTTTTTCCAGATTTTTTTTTATTACCTTCTTCACTACATTTCTGAGAATTTCATATCTCCCCTGCATTTCAGTTTTCCCTGTATTGGCTTCCTCACAATCTATTTGTCACAAAATTCCTTTGCCATTTGCCTGTATTCTTCCAAACATCTACTTCATAGGAAGTTGAGACACAATAACAGTTTTTATAGAGACAATACTTAATGATTCAGAACCACAACAACTAAGAATAAGAAGAGACCTTAGGCTTGGAGGCAACATAGCCAACTAAATACAGCCAGGAGGAACATCTGCCACCAAGTGACCAGAACATCAGTAAGACTGGCGCACTCCAAGCAGATCTTCAGAGGGAAGGCATTGAGAGCAGACAGAGGGAGGACAGAGATACTGGGTTGAAGGGGGAGAAAGCTGGGAACCCTGCCCAGGACTACCATGCACTGAGACTCATTCCTGGCCCCAAGCAAGTCCTGGGGAAGGGGTGAGTTAAGCAGGTGGGGAGCAACCTGCTCTCACCACTGGTCTCAGGAATCTTGGCGGCAGAAGACCCCATGACCCCCACGGACACTTGAACTGGTGGAGAGAGCAGCTTAGAGAGGTGGTAGGGGCAGAACTCCAGCTGGCACAGATCCCAGAGGATTTGGTGCGGGAGTGTCTGTAGTGGAGCACAGCCAGGGATGCCCATCTCCCAAGGCTTGCCTTGCTCCCCTAGGAGACTTTAGCCTTAGGGGAGCAGGGCAATCTTGCCTATGAGATGAGGCCAGTCTGACCTGAGCACTTCCCTGTCTACTGGCCTCTCCTAGGGCCCTGGCCTGACCACACCTGCTTGCAGTGCAGCCTCAGATGCCAAGCTGTGGTGCCTCCCTGGGGCCCACATCATAGCTCATGCACAGGTAGACCGGGCCTAATTGTCAGAGAGTTCCAGCAGAACGGCCTCCCCACTGACATTCACCAGCCCGCCTGCACCTTCCCCCAACTGCAACCTCCCCCGTACTGCTTTGTCAGTACACACACACCCATAACCAACCCCCACAATCGTTTGATGGGTCATGTGGGATCAGGTGGACCTTCCTTCTCTTCCCCTACCACTGGCAGGTATTTGTGTATACACCCCACCATGCCATGGCTGCCAGTGTGAGCACACTCTGCCCCCTGCTGTGCCACCATTGACAACATGGATGCACATAAGACCAGCAGCCCTGCCTGCCATTCTGTGCCACAACTGCCACTGGCACAATTGCAAATGTGGAGATCTCTAGCACCACTTTCACCAGTGCTCTACCCCTGCATTGATACCACTGGCACAAACCTGTGCCTGGAGAACAATGGCCCCACTCCCCACCCTGTGCCACCATTGCCACCAGCATGAACATGCGCACAGAGGGCAGCAACCCCACACCTACCAGGTCCCCACCCCGTGCCAATACTGCTGCCTGCATAAACCTGCACATGGAGAACAGTGGCCATGCTGCCACCACTGCTGCTGTGAACACCCGCAGGAGACTGGCACTGCACTGTACCCACCAGCTCCCTGCCTTAACCCACAAGCTTGCACTCCGCCATGCTGCCACTGCACTGACACATGCAAGTGATTACAGATCCCACTACCACTGCCTAAAAAGCACTTTGGCTGGCACCACCCATTGGAATGTTGTGATGAGCAGTCTGGGAGCACTTGAGCCCCCCCAGTGCAGCAGGTTCCTAACTGTGAGGGGCCAGAGAACAAAGCAGGGAGCCCAATGCCAGCTCCCAAGAGTTACAGCACATGGCCCCAGAGTCCTGAGTGGAGCCCTGGGCCCCTAAAATCTTCCAGAAAGGAACCAGTCAACTGAACCCACCTCATAAGGATGAGAAGAACCAGTACAAGAACTCTGGCCACTCAAAAAGCCAGAGTGTCTTCTTACCTGCAAATGACCACACTACTTCCCCAGCTATGGTTCTTAGCCAAGCTGAAATGTCTGAAATGACAGATATTGAATTCAGAATATGGATAGGAATGAAGATTATTGACATTCATGAGAAAGTTGAAACCTAATCCAAGGAATCTAAGGATTAGGATAAAACAATACGTGAGCTGATGAACAAATGACCATTTTAAGAAAGAACCAAACTCATCTGATAGATTTAAAAAACTCACTTTGAGAATTTCAGAATACAATTGCTAGCATTAACAGCAGAATTGACCAGCTAAGGAAAGAATCTCAGGGCTTAAACACCGGCTCTCTGAAATAACACAGTCAGACAAATATAAAGAAAAACCAGTAAGGAAGAATAAACAAAACCTCTAAGAAATAAGGGATTATGTAAAAATGCCAAATTAAAGGCCTATTGGTGTCCCTGAAAGAAAGAGAAAGCAAACAACTTGGAAAACATATTTCAGGATATCGCCATGAAAATTCCCCAAACCTTGCTAGAAAGACCAACATTCAAATTCAGAAAACACAGAGAACCCTTGCAAAATACTACACAAGAATACCTTCTCCAAGACACACAGTCATCAGATTCTTCAAAGTTGAAAGAAAAATACTGGGTGGGCCAAGATGGCCAATTAGAAGCAGCTACAGTCTGCAGCTCTCACAGAGGACAAAATGGTGAATGAATTCTACACCTTCAACCTAGGCATCCAGGTTCTTGCATTGGGACTGACTAGGTGGTCAGCATGACTCATAGAGAGTGAGGAAAAGTAGGGTGTGGCTATGGCCCACCCAGGAGCAGCACAGAGCAAAGGGAGCTGTCATCCCCAGCCAAGGGAGTTGATGAGTGATTGTGTGACCCCGCACAGGAAACCACATTTCTGCCACAGATCTTTGCAATCCACCCCCTATGAGGCCATGCCACCAGGGCCTTGGGTCTGAGGCAGAGAGCTGTGTAGATTCTCAGCGGCCACTTGGGCATGCACGGAGATGCAGGAGTTTTTGCAAACTCCGGCCCCAGGAATTCTAGTGAGGCAGGAGATCTGTCCATTCCCATAGGAAGAGGGCTGAAGCCAGGGAGCCGAGAGGCCACGTTCAGCGGGCCCCGCTCCCATGGCACCTCATAAGTTAAGACCCATTGGCTGGAATTCCAGCTGGCCAGCGGCAGCAGACTGGAGACCGCCTGAGATGATTGAGTTCCACAGGAACTCGGAGACTGAAACTAGACCCCTTCTTTATACCATATGCAAAAATCAACTCAAGATGTATTGAGACCCAAATGTAAATCCTAAAAGTATAAAAACTCTGGAAGGTAACCTAGGATATACCATTCTGGACATAGGACCCGGCAAAGATTTCATGATGAAGACGCCAAAAGCAATTACAACAAAAACAAAAATTGATATGTGGGACCTGATTAAAGTAAAGAGTTTCTGCACAGCCAAAGAAACTATCAACAAATAGGCAACCTAAAGAATGGGAGAAAATATTTGCAAACTATGCATCTGACAAAGGTCTAATATTCAGCGTTTATAAGGAACTTAAACAAAATTACAGGAAAAAAACACCATTAAAAAGTGGGCAAAGGACTTGAAAAGAGAGTTTTCAAAAGAAGACATACATGGGCCCTACAAGCAATGAAAAAATATTCAACATCACTAATCATTAGAGAAATGCAAATCAAACCCCAATGACATACCATCTCACACTAGTCAGAATGGCTATAATTAAAAAGTCAAAAAAATAGCAGATGCAAGTGAGTTTGCAGAGAAAAAGAAACTTACACTGCTGGTGGAAACGTAAATTATTAATGGCTCAGCCATTGTGGAAAGCAGTTTGGCGAGTTCTCAAAGAACTGAAAACAGAGTTACCATTTGACTCAGCAATTCCATTATTGGGTATATTCCCAAAGGAAAATGAATCATTTTACCAAAAAGACGCATGCACCCTTATGTTCACTGCAGCACTATTAACAATAGGAAACACATGGAATCAACATAGATGCCCATCAATGGTAGATCGTATGAAGAAAATGTTGTATATATACACCACGGAATACTACACAGACATAAAAATGAATGAGATCATGTCCTTTGCAGCAACAGGGATGGAACTGGGGCCATTAGCCCAAGCAAACTAACACAGGAACAGAAAACCAAACATCTCATGTTCTCACTTATAAGTGGGAGCTAAGCATTGAGTACATATGGACACAAAGAAGGGAACAACAGACACTGGGGCCTACTTGAGAGTGGAGGTTGAGAGGAGGAAGAAGATTACAAAACTTCCTATTGGGAACTGTGCTGATTACCTGGGTGATGAAACAATCTGTATAACAAACTCCCATAACAGGCAATTTTCCTGCACAACAAACCCGCCATGTACCCCTGAACCTAAAATAAAAGTGAATTAAAAAAAAAAAATCTTTTGTTAGCTTCTTCTAAAAAAAAATAATAATAAATGACCTGGCCAATTGTGCTGCATATACTTGTCTTCCCACTTATAATAATTTATGTAGTATGCTTTATATTTTATTTTCCCTTAACTACCAGATCCATATGAATAAAGCTGATTATGCCTCTTTCAAAAAAAGAGAAACCTTATTAGCATATTTATCCCTATGCTTTCATTTTAAAAATCCACTCATTCAAAAAAACATCTGCACTCGTATGTTTACTGCACTATTCACAATAGCAACGTCATGGAATCAACTGAAATGTCCATCAACAGATGATTGGATGAAGAAAATGTGGTATATATTCACCATGGAATACTACTCAGCCATAAAGAAGAATGAAATGTGATTTGCAAAAACTTAGATGGAACTTGGGACCATTATTCTAAGTGAAATAACTCATAAAGTCAAATATTGCATGTTCTCACTTATAACTGGAAGCTAAACAATGGGTTGCATGAACTGAGAGAGTGCAATGATAGACATTAGAGACTCTAAAAGATGGGATGGGGAGGGGGAATGAGTGATGAAAAATTACCTACTGGGTACGATGGATACTACTACAGTGATGGGTACCCTAAAAGCCCAGACTTCAGCACCAAGCAATATATCCATGTAACAAAACTGCATTTGTACCCCTAAATCTATTTTTTTAAACCCCACTCATTCAACATTATTTATTGAGCACCTAAAATGCACCAGGCAGTCTTCTAAAAACTGGGGAAATAAAGGTGAATAAAAGAGGTTGAGCTCCCATTCTCATGGGACATACATTTTATTGGGATAGATAGATAATAAACAATAAAATAAATATAAAAATGTAATATAAATGGCAGGTAAATGCTTTCAAGAAAAAAAACATGGTAATGACATAGAGAATGATAGGAGAAAGGAATGTGATTAGGGAAGTCTTCTGTAAAAAGTGAAATTTGATCAGATAATTAAAGTCAGAAGAAATTCATGTTGCAGCTCTGAGGGAAGTATGTCCAAAGAAAATTCAGTGAGAACAAAGTTGGAGGGCAGAAAAATTTCAGGATTAGCAAGGAGGCCAGTGGCACTGAAGAGGAGTGAGAGAAGTGGAAAGAGATGATGTTAAAGAGATATGCACATATCACACAGGTCCTTGAGGGCCACAGTGAAGAGTCTGAAACTGATTCTCATGCAACAAGGAACCATTAAAATGTTTAAGCAAGGAAAAGTCATGATATATACTTTCAAAAAGTGTATATCAATAAAGAATACACTGAAGAAAGGCAAGAGAGAATGCAGGGAGACCAGTTAGGGGTCTCTTGAATTGTCAAAGTGAGAGGTGATAATGGCTGGGATCAGGGAAGTAGTAGTAGAAGTGGTGAGAAGTAGCCAAACATGGAATATATTTTGAAGTTTAAGTCAACAAGACTTTTGGTTGATTTTATAGGAAGTGCAGTGAGGATAAGAGAAGGTTGAAATGTGACTATAAGGTTTTCGACATTTGTGTCAGGATATGTAACATTTGCCAAGACGGTAAAGACTAGGAGATAATCATGTTTTGGGGGGAAACCAAGAGTTCTAGTTTGAATGTGTTACACTTAGATGCCTCTTAGATATTCAAATAGAGTCATCAAATAGGCAGTTGAATATAAAAATGTGGAGTTTGGGAGAGGTCCAGGCTACAGTTATCAAATTGTGGAATCTGTTGCACAATACTAGTATTTAAAGCCATTGGACAAGATTAGATGACCGAAGGAGTAAGTATAGAGAAGAGAAGAGGCTGAGGGCTGAGTTCTGGAGCATACCAACATCCAACCACTAAAAAGACAGAAACCAGCAAAGAAGATTTAGAAATCAGAGGAGAACCAGTTGAAGAGAAGAGAAGTGAAAGAAGTGATGAGAGAGAGAACTAAAGTTTAGTTATTGAGCATGGCAAGAAGGGTGTCATTAGTGAGCCAACATGAATGATTTCAACAAAGAATTAGAAGTCCTACTACAGAATATTCAAGAAGAAATGAAAAGTAAAGAAATGTTTTTAAAAATAGAGATCAGAAAATGGGCAGTAGTTGTAGGAGGCTGTCATCTCTAGTGAAAGTTTTATTATTTTTTTAAATGAGTGATATTAGAAAATGTGCTTATGCTGACAAGGATGATCTGTCATGCCTAGACTTTTGAGTTTGAGAGGAGGACACATTGCCAGACTTTTATTTGTCAAAATAGATGAGCTTTCTGTCAGGAGGGAAGGTAGTTTTTCGTTGACATCTTCATTAGAATCAGTAGCATTGAATAAGAATAGCTTCAGATTCCCTTTTTTAAGACAAACATAAATAACTTCACAGGGCATGCTCTGCCTCACATAGATTTCCAGGAATCTAGGCATGTGGCAGGAGTGGCAGGCCTGCCACCCAGTGTAGCTGGTTCTGTGTGTTGGATTGGTGAGCTTTGATGAATGGCCTATGCCAGGCAGCACCATTAGAGCTGACTCACTCCAGCAAGATTAATTGTATTAGATTGTACAGACATCTTTCAAGAGGGAAGCATTTCTGTTTATCTATGCATGTCCATCACAAAGGGGGTCCCTAGCAGCCTGTCATAATCCATAAAGAGGAACAAAACATTTTCATATCTATCAAGGATGCTTTCAATGGTTTCCTCACTTCCTGTTGCATCCTCATGGCCAATAAAAACATACTTTTTTGGAGTTATTAAATTCTCATTATAAGTTATCCTTGGCACTAAGAGAGAAAATTAAAATAAAATGGTCTAAAGACCAAGGTAAACCATGGATTAATCTAGTTTGTATAACATAGCAATTATTATATTGTAAATACTTGTCCACATGGTGTCCCAGATTCCCTGAGAGATAGTATAGAGTCTGAAATACATTGTGTTTTATGTTTTTAAGTGAATTAATTTGTGAATAAGATACATAACACTATAGGATTAATGGGAACTTAAAGAAATATTTAAAAAGGATTTGTCCTTTTTCTTTCTTTTTTTTTACTTTTTTGCTTTTAGTTAATTTAATTTATTTATTTACTTTTTTATTATTATTATACTTTAAGTTTTAGGGTACATGTGCACAACATGCAGGTTCATTGATGAAGAAAATATGTAAGTCCAAATGACACATATACCATATATTTTAGTCAAATGTTTACGTAGAGCTTGCTATATGACAAGTAGTGTAAGAATTGCTTCACAAATATTAGTTCATTTAACTTCATAAGTTGGTGGTATTATCAGTATTTTACATATGAGGAAACTGAGGCAACTAACAGTGGCATGGAACATAAATGTGGAATAGTCATATAATTAAGTGATATACAGAAATGATAATGAACTATAATTATATACAATCATGTCAAAGAATCTCCCAAAATGTAGAGTGAAAAAAGGAAGACCCAAAATACTACATGCCGTATGGTTTCATTTATAGAAATTCCAAAGACAGGGAAAACTGATTTATAGTTTCAGAGATCAAGATAATGATCACACTGGGGGTGGTGGTGATTGGAAGAGGGAGTGAAAAGAGCATACATTATAACAACTTTTTCCATTGTTGATGAATACTTGCATTGTTTTTAATTTATGCTATTATGAAATGAATTGCTCTAAATATTTTTGTACATGTCTTTGGTGGGCATATATGTCTCAGTAATTTTTTAAACTCTTCTTTACTGATATTAATATCAATATTCTGTATTACTATCAGTAATACCAGTATTTTTATTAGTATTTGTGTGCTATATATTTCTTTTTCAAACTCTTCTTTGATATTAATATCAGTATTCTATATTGCTATCAGTAATGCTGGTGTTCTTTTGGTTAGTATTTATGTGCTGTAGCTTTTTATCCTAAGTGAGTCCTTAAATGACTATCTCTTGTAAACTGCATTTAATTGTCTTTTTACCAAAAAACAATATTAATGTTTTATTTGGATTGTTTAATTCATTTATATTCAGTGTTATTAGTGATATAGCTGTGATGCAGGGCAGACAAGCCTCAAAGTGGAGTTTACCTGTGATGGTTCTTGGCTTTGCCCAGGAAAGAATTCATGGGCAAGTTAGAGGTGGAAGAAAGCAGCTTTATTGAAGAGACGTTGTTACAGCTCCATGGCTGCTCCTACAGAGCAGGGCTACCCTGTAGTCAGACAGTAGCAGCTTAGGGCAGTTTTGCAGTCATATTTATACTCACTTTTAATGGCATGCAGATTAAAAGGTATTTTATGCAGAAATTTCCAGGGAAGGGGTAGTAACTGTGGGTCATTGCCATGGAAAGGGGCGGTAACTCCCAGGTGTTGCCATGGCGATAGAAAATTGACATGGCTCGCTGGCGGTTGGGTCTGATTGAAAGCTGCTTCCACCAGGGCCCTTAATGTAACTAGTCCTCAAGTTGGTCTGGTGTCTGAGCCCCACCTCTGGAGTTGAGTCCTGCCTCCTACTTCAGTTGGGTTTTTAAAATTATCTTTCGATTTGCTTTTTTATTTGCCCCAGGTATTCCTTGTTTCTCTGTTCCCTTTTTCTTGCCTTATTTTGGAATTATGAGATATTTTTACAATTTAATTCTTTTCTCTTACATTAAGGTTTTAGTTATACTTTCTTATACTATTTATTTCGCGTATTTTAAGAACTACAGTAATTTCTCCTGTATGAAAAAAGTGAATTGAGGGGTAGGAAATGTTCCTTGTAGCCCTCAATGTTGCAGTTATAACTTTGGGTATTATTTCACCTACAGTTCAGTTCAGTGTGTTCCTTTATCCTGCAGATGGGCTTCTGGATCTAGAGATTTGATCAGACACTGGTTGCACCCCTTTGGCAACACAATAAATGGTGCTGGGTTCTTTCATCAGAGACAGGTAGAAAACATAAAATTCACTCTGTCTTTATGTTAGCAGCTATTGATGCTCAGTGATTAGATCCATTAAGTCTTTGAGGGTTCTAAAATGGTAATATATTAACTCAATTAAAGTGAACCATATATATAAATATAAATATATAAATATATATAAATATAAATATATATAAATATAAATATATATAAATATATAAATATAAATATATAAATATATAAATATAAATATATAAACATAAATATATATATAAATATAAATATATAAAAATATATATATATATTTTTTGACACGAGGTCTCACTCCATCACCTAGGCTTGAGTGCAGTGGTGCCATCTTGGCTCACTGCAACTTCCGCCTCCTGGGTTCAAGCAATTCTTATGCCTCAGCCTCCTGAGTAGCTGGGACCACAGGTGCATGCCGCCACAGTCGGCTAATTTTTATATTTTTTGTTAGAGACAGGGTTTCACTGTGTTGACCAGGCTGGTCTCAAACTCCTGGCTGCTTTGGCCTCCCTAAGTGCTGGGATTACAGACATGAGCCACCATGCCCGGCCTGTAAATACTTTTGTAGCCATGTCAGAAAAGTTTAAAGAAACTTGTAAAATTAATTCTAGTATATTATATACATATTTCATTAACCCAACACCTCACAAAATACTATCATTTCAACATGTAATCAATGTAAAGTTGTTAATGAAATATTTTCTTTATTTTTATTAAATCTTTGAAATCTGTTGTGTTCTTTTGCATATGCCCTCTCTATTTTTCCCCTATGTGTTCCAGTTGTACTATTACTACATTGACAGAGCACATAGCCATTACATTAAATACTCTTAAATTCTCAATCTTATTTACACCACTAGCTTCATATTTAATGCTCACCACCAGTCTTTTTGTTGATCTTTCTCTAGTCATTTTGGTTGTCTGAAGCATGTTTTCTAGATATATCTTGGTGTAGGTCATTTTGTTTCAATATTTTGGGGTATACAGTATGAAGTTTTAAAGTGTAGTTTCAAAAATTTAAAAATATTTTAATTTGCAAGAGATTTTTTAATTGTTGCTTTTAGTTTAGTATTTAGTTCCTTTGCTTTGGTTTTCTTCTTTAGGTCACTTATTATCTGTAAGAGGATTCTCTTTGCCTATATTCAAAATGTGCCACTTTCAGAACCATTTTCTTTCATTTCTTTTTGATTCTGAAATTTCTTTTTACTGCATATTTCTCTGAAGCCACTATTTCTGTGTACATTCATTTTGGTATTTGATCTTTATTTCAAAAGCTTTTTAAAATTTCTAATTTCTTCTTGAGTTCTGTCACCTAATTTCTGAGTTTTTCTAATTTATTTCATATATTGTATCATTTTATTAATACATTTTAACTAATTTTGGAATGTATGCTGCCATTTTAATCTATATTTGAGCATATTTTTGTGGCATAATTTTATTGCCTGAAGGATGTTATTCTGCTTCATATTCTCTGTTAAAATTTTAGTTTAATCTTACTTGTTAAATAGACAGATAAATTTGTCTATATGTAATCATGTACAACATGAGAGTCACTATAAGACAATATGAAGCAAATTAACATATGTGAGGTAATGCATATGATAGCAGTAGTGGCCCATCTGGAGCGGCTACTGCCATTACGCCAGCTGCAGTGGAAAGGTGTGGCCAGGGCTGCACATGCCACAGAGCCAGTGGGAGCCAGGGAAAAGTGGGAGCCCTGTCCCTTCCAAGTTGGTGGGGCAGGAGCTCCCAGGGGTCCCTGTGCTACAGGCCTCCCTGTGCTCTTGGGGATTCTGGGAGCAGACAGATGCCTGGCTGTCCTGGACATAGCTGCAGCCTTCCAAGTTGTGGCTGCAGACCCGGGTCTCTTGCTCCACAGAGCAGGACCCCTGATCCTGGGAGCAGTGGCAGCTACCCAAACTGTGGTTGCAGACCCAAGCATCGTTGCACTTTGTGGGGGCTGGGAAGGCCCCCCTTGCCCTCACAGGCTCAGAAATGCCTGCTCCCGCTGTCTGCCTTCTCCCTGCTGTCAGCACCTACTTTGATCTTGGAGCAAAGTCGGGGCTGAGCCCAGGTGCTGTCACAGCCCAGCTGGGTGTGCACATGGTCAAGGAGTGCTGACAGGACAGCCCCCTGCTGCCTTGGCCCCTTCTGGACTTTGGGTGCTGATGAGCATAGGAGGGAAGCTGATGGAGGAACTGAGGGTAGCTTGGTGCTGGCCTGCAGGCACCCCTTGGCACCTATAGCCTGGGGGCCATGAATGGCAGCAGGAGGTAGACAGGGTCCTGGCTGGAAAAGGGCAATGAGGCCCCACCTTCAGGCCATGGAGGGCCTGAAGGCTGGGGGCCAGGCTGCCAGTCCTGCAGACAGGAGTGGGAACTTGTGGTGCCTTTTCCGGGCCACCCATGGCTACCCATGGACCAATTGGCACATACTTTCTCTCCTCTGAGGCCCATAAAAGCCCTGCGCTCAGCCAGAACTAAGCAGATATCTGGATGACCAGCTGCAGAGAGGAGCTACCCACTCCAGGGCCTCCTCTCTGATGAGAGCTGCAGAGACAATGGGACAACCTGTCTGCAGAGAAAAGGTACCCACTCCAAGGCTTCCTCTGAGCTATTCTGACACTCAGTAAATCTCCTCTTTGCCTTGCTCACCCTCTGCTTGTCTGTGTACCTCATTCTTCCTGTATGCAGGACAAGAACTCAGGACCTAAAGAATGGCAGGGCTGAAAGAGCTGTGACACAAAACAGCTGAAACATGCCCCTTGGTTGCCACATTGCAGGTGAAGAGGAGAGAAGAGCTGTGGCCCTTTGGTGAGCCAGACCTGGGAGCTCCCTGAGCCAGGGTTGTGACTCTCTCTTTGGGGCCCTGCAGTTCCTGGAGTCTCCAAGCTTCTGGGCGTCACCACATTCCCTGGTGGCAGCTGTGGAAGCTGCTTGTGGTGTACCTGATCTAGCCACAGCCTCACAGAGAGCTGGCACCCATGCTGGCACCTAGAGCTGCATGCCCTGCTGCAGCTGCCAGTGTGCCTGACTGTGAACAGTGGTCAGACACCATGCTCACTCACTCACACTACCCCTCACTGCTCCCTGCCTGGCTCACCCTTGGCAGGCATGGGATCCAGACTGGTATCATGAGCCGAATGCAGCCTGCCAGGCCAAGTGGGCAGAACAAGCCCAGCAGGCCCAAACAAAACTTGGGCAAACACACCACCACCCACAGAGGTATCCAGCCAGAAAGGTGACACCTCAAGGATCCTTCAAACATACACGTTAATTTGCGTCATATTATCTTATAATGACTTTCTGTAAATATAGAACTTGGTACTTTCCCCTTTCTTATAGTTAGGAATATTTAGTTTCCCTGAAATCACAGAAAAAGGCTTGGTGCAGATAGCTTTCTGAGATTTCTTGGTTTTGTTGTTCTCCCTGACTTTTATCCAAACCTTCACATTTCTTCATTTCAGGTGTCTCTGTGCTGCTCGTTTTTATTTCTCTCAGAAGTTTCTTCTCAGTATGGGGACTTGTCTTTGATGGAAGCCCTAATGGGTTATTTTTGAGAGTGCATAGAGTCCAAAGTGCAAAAGACTCATGCTTAATTGTAGGCTTGTTAGTTTCACCCTCTATGGGACTGGGCAAAATTCTTCACAGTTTTATATTCTGTGTTGATTTGGCTCACTGCAGTTTCCAGTGAATCTTTGTTTGGTATTTGGGGGTTATCCTAATCTGAGGTCCCCATAAGATACCCCATTGCTTTCTCTGCTTTCTCCTCTGCAGATGCCAGTAACACATACATTGTGTGACTGTTGGTGGTTTGTCCTCATCCACTTTTATTTTGAGGTTAATGGGAATATTTTGTCATTTAGTTTTGTTGCAAATGTCCATTGGTTTTGGTTTTGCCATCTGTTTTAATGTGAGGATCTTGGAAGGTGGAAAAACTATGCTGCCACCACAGCTGCCATCTTTCCATAATGCAATCCTCTGTTTTAAATCAGTTTCCAGATTATCCAAACCCCAACAAGAAGCATTTGATTGGCATCTGACTAGGCCATTTTGGGGCTCTCTGTAGGGAAGGGTAGGATGGATTTGGATTTTAGGTACAGTCATAGAGTCCCGCTTTTGACTCTCCATCCTCTAGGCTAGGAAAGCATGTGCAGGATTGTAGCCAGCTGATTTCCATCTCTGCTGAACACTGATTGAAACTAACCTGAACACAGGCTTGGCCTGGAAATAAACTTTAACAAGAAAGAAAGGGAAACTCAGCTTCATCTAGAAAATCAGAGCTGAAATCCTGATGATGAACCTACTCTTTCTTTGACTTTGGGGGAGTCATTTATAGTCCTCCAAATGAAGAAACTTAGTTTATTTCTCCATTTCTAAAAACACTGTCTTTACTTGGCTAGAAACATTGGGGGAAAGAACAAAAGATGCATTGTTTTAGAAAGCTCCTTTAAAACCAGCAAATCAATTTCACATTTATATTACTTTTGTAAAGTCTTTTCAAAATATTACATCTATGATGTTATAAAAACCAATTGTAAATCCCCTTTGGCCTTAGAGCTATATGTCGTTTTTTAGAACTATATCAGTAGGCCTTGAAGTGAAAATGAAAAAGAAAGGTTAATAATTACATTAGTGAGCACATTGATATATGGTTTAAATTAATGTCTTTTGAAAGGGCTAAAATAAAGTGGCACCATTAAGACATTTGAGGATGCTCTAACAAAGACTTTATTATACACAAAGAATAGCCTAGTTATTATTATTTTTAACACAGTCCCCCTTCTTGATGACATTGGAAAATTTGGGCTCTTCTACTTATAGTATGTCTGGATACCCTTGGACCACATGACTGACTTCCTTGTATGCTTCAGGTATTGTTTTGGCTGAGTGTGAAACCAAGTGACTGAAACCCCTTCTAAGATTCTACTATTTCAATAGGCAACAGTGTGAATTTTCAGAGAGTTGTATGATACTTTAGTAACCGTACCCTCCAAGTCAACTATATAAAGAATAGGGTCTAAGAATCAGTGGAATAGAAAATCTCAGGCGACCATGATTTTTACATTAATTTTTAATACTGATTTGGGAGAAGAGGCAGGGGTAGGATCGGAACACAGTGCACCTGTACCCTGGGCTAGAACTAAAACCCATGTGCATGGATCAACTGGGAAATAGATAATTACTCAGAAGTTGAACGTGGAAGAATATAGTGCTTTTGAAACCAGTGAGACCATGAGGTTTAAGCTAGGTAGTATAATTGTGTTCTGTGCCATTTGAAATAAAGTCCTGAGTCCTCATGTGACATCCAAGTGTGTAGAAATATCGAGAGCAGCATTCTGCAAGGATTTTTCCTTTAAACAATGGTTCTACAGAATGCTCTCTGAAAAAGTAAATCATGCAGTTAAATAGTGGAAAACAGTGGATATTATATACTCCTTTTGAAGAGTTGATTAAATGTTAGCACATAAAAATAGCTGAAAAATATTAAAGTTAAGAAGCCTACATATCCGTCTATAATCTAGTGTTTCCCGATGATACCCACTTGCTCTCATTTTTTTTTCTTCAAAAGACTATTAAAACATTAGAGAGAACTGGATATCTGAGGAGAACCTAATATCTTTTGAATATAATGGTGTGGACTGAAAGTTCGTGGGACTAAAGTGGTCAGTGGATTCGTACCCAGTCTTTAAGCAATTCTAATGATACTTAGTGCCTAAAATTGTATAATCAAGCATGAAAAGTATAATTTCCAATTATGTTAGTGGATCCAAGAAAGAACTAGAATTCTGCTGAAAAACATGCAAAGACAAGCTAGTAAAACATAAGAAAAGAAGTTGTAGATATTGGAAATAGAATAGTGTGATGTTTTAGACTTAGAGATCTATGCAAAGAATGAGTTTAGAAGAAACAGGCTAAACAAATATTGCAAACAAACAAATGTTTGATCAATATAGCTGTTCTTCATAATTCCTTCTGCCTTTGCCACATCTTTAATGAGGGCTGAACAAATCTAGTCACTTTTCTAGTCTCACTTGCAGCTATGGGTGGCCATGTAACTAAGTACTTGTTAGTAATATATAGGGGGGAATAGGGAAATTTGTGAGAAACATCTTTTTATTCAGCAACAAGGAGAAATCTAACTTTTGCAAGTATTCTCAGTCCTGCATTCTTCCTTTGCATGAGTCTTGCTACCAGAAGCCTAAGGACAAAATGGTAGTAGAGTCTGTGTTCTTGAGTGGCTGAACCAATTATGAGTACTGCCTAATTATGGACTTTTATAATAAAAAGAAACTCTATTTGTTTAATTCATTGTTGGCTGAGTTTTTGTTGATAGAAGCCAAACACACCCAAGTTTATATAGTAAATGTGTTCTAAACGGCATAAATATAAGGATATTTTGTGAGCCCTACTATTCCAAAGACATGCAGTTCTCAAGTCCTAATAAGGTTATAGAGTCACCAAGTATTTATTAAATGAGTATTATGTATCTATCATCATGCTAGTACTATGAAAGAAATACGAAACTGTCCCCACCTTGTAGAAACTTACATATAAAAGGGATGACAGGATTTAAATAAATAAAATGGCTAGAGAATACCTAAGGCATAAATAGTCAAAATACATAGATGCGTGTTAAAAACTATGAATAGCATAATAATTTAGATAAGGGAGAGAACAATGATTGTCTGGATCAAAAAGACAACAAGAAAAATCATGGTATTTTTATTCCTTTTGCACAGTGACTAGTGCATAATAGATATTCAATAAAAGTTCATAAAATTAAAATATGACTTTAACAATCTTGAAGGAAGTACAAGATATGGATGACATTTGGAAGCATGAAAACTTTCCTGTAGGGTATATATATATATATATATATATATATATATATATATATATATGCATGCATGTGTGGAAGGATGAGTGTGGATGTGTACAAGTATGAGGTTAAAAAAATTAACAATGAGCAATGACTAGAAGAAATGACCTAGTGCATGCTCAAGAAAGTGAAAGTTTAAGCTCTGGGAGTTCCTGAACAGCAGGCAGAGCTTGTATCTGGAACAAAAAGAAAGCATTGAGAATTCTTGGGCTAACTGAATGGTACCATAAATGTAGAGGTCTAGCAAGACTAATGTGGTTGTAACATGCAGAATATATTGGCAGAGGAAAACTAGTTAACAGTGAGTGCTTTTACAAGAGGGCTGACAACAGGATTGTACGATTATGAATTTATCTGGGAGATGTTATCAAAAAACACTTTCTCCTTCCTTGCCTTCTTTCCCTCTGTCATATTCTCTCTGACTCTGGTTAAATACAACCTTTCTCCTATTCCGTTCACTTAGCACTACTTGGAAATCCCTCTATATTTTCTTAGTCAATTTACACTCTCACTTTTCTAGACTACTTTACATCTTCTCTCTTCTGAATCCCCAACACCCCATCCCTCATCTTCACTTCCACTTTATCTTCACTAAGGAAATAAAAGCCAAATGAAGACAACCTTCACATGCTTCTAGAAGTCTACCATTTCTATCTTTTCTGAGCCCATATACTCTGCCTTCCATATATTCTGGTCAAGCTGGTCTCAAACTCCTCGCTTTAAGCAATACCCCCACCTCCAACTCCCAAAGAATTGGGATTTATAGGCATAAGCCACTGTGCCCAGCCTTGCCCTCCCAATATTTAACTTTGCATGTATTGTCTCTTCTCCTGTTTAAATCAACACTTCCGCTCGTGCACTAGATCAGCACTAAAGTACAACCATGAACCATTGTTGGTCATGGACTAGTAAACTGTTACTAGTCTGTGATGAGACAGTACAGAAATGGAGAATAAATGTATAGAAACTTTTATAACAATTTGACAGAGTTGATTTTATGTCTGTTGAATCTTAAACTACAGGTTCTATTCCTTTTGAGGACTTCTCTCCTACAATGACTTCGTCTCTTATAACATAAATTTTTAAAAAAATTTGTATCATTACCGTCACTACAAAAATAGGCTGTAAAAGCTCCCATCTTAAAATAAACTTGCTTTGATCTATCATTCTCCTTCAGTTCCTACTCTATTTCTCTTCTCTTTTTACAGCAAAACTAACAAAAAGAGTTGTCTATTCTCACTGTCTTTCACATACTTTCTTCTTATTCTCTTTGCATGATTCTGACTTTTATCTATACCACTCCAAAATACCTGACTTTGTCAAGCTCACCAGCGATCTTCACACGGCCAGATCTCATGTGTACTTCTTTATCTCAGCATTTGGCACAGGTCTTCAGTCTTCCTCCTTGAAACACTGCCTGTGTTTGCTGGGTCAGTGCTCTTTTTTTGTTTTCCTTGCCACACTGGGCACTTCTTTTCAGTCTCATTTAATGGACCATCCTTACCTTTCTCTAAATGCATCGGGTCTCAATCCTTGAAATTTTTCTAACCTACACTCATTTCATAGGTTATCTGATCTGGTTTCATAGCTTTGATGACCATCTCTATTCTACTGAAGCTCCATGACCAACTTCTTTATTATTGCTAGATCCCATTGATAAGGTCTCTGCATTTTGAATTCCATATTCAAATACCCAATTGCCTACTCAAGTTCTCTGTTTGAATATCAAATTGGCATTTCTGGACTTAAAATGTCTAAACTATGCTTCTTAATTGTCTCCTAAAACCTTTCCTTTTACAATTTTCCCTATCTCAATAAATGGCAATCCCATCCTCCCAGTTGGTCAGATAAAGTATCTGGAGCCATCCTCATGCCTCTCATTTTCTTAAACTCTGCATCCAATTTATCAACAAATCCTATTGGCTTTACCTTCAAATCATATTTCAAGTCTCCTCATTTTCCTCTACTTCTGTTAATACAACCCTGCTCCAACTCACCCTCATTTCTCTAACGGACTTCTCCAATGACCTCCAAACTGGTATTCCTTTTTCCACTTTTGCTCTCCTGCAATCTGTTCACCACACAGCAGCAGAGTAATTTCTCTTAAAACTTAAGTCCAAACAAGTTAGTCCTCTGTTCAAAACTCTCTGCTGATACTCCTCTCACTGAGAATAAAACTTCAAATTATTACATTGGCCCCTGGCTCGACCTGATCTGGCCCCTGCTGCCTATCAGGCTCTCCCCTATTGCACTTTCTTTAGCTTACACCTATGGGGTATCTTGCTGTTCTTTGAACAGCTCAGCAGCCATTGCACTCCTGACTCAAGGCCTTTGCATTTACTGTTTCTTCTTCTTGAAATTCTTTCTCCAGTTAAATGCATGGCTTACTCCCTCACCTCATCAGTCCTTGGCTCATTTCAATTTATGAAAGAGAGGTTTTATGACCAAGTTTTATGAAATAACACTGATCTGCCCTGTCTCACTCTCTTATCCCCAGATTCTGTGTTTTTTCTTTGTTTTTTGGTGGTTTAAATTTTTTTGTAGAGATGAGGGTCTTGCTTTGCTGCCCAGGCTGGTCTCAAACTCCTGGCCCAAGTAATCCTCCTGCCTCAGCTATATTTTTCTTTAGAGCACTTTACATCCGCTTATTAAAACATGTGTTTCTCTATTGTTTGTTTCTCCTGTTTAGAATTATGACTGATGTTCCTTTGAATTAGTTGGGTCCATGCTTGGTCCTTTTGCCAGTTGGGAAAACTCAGTATCAACCTCACATTCCTCTACTCCCTCTGTCCAGGGTGGCTGTCTATGCCACTGTACACATAACTCTCTCCCACCCACCTGCCCTCACATCCCCACTTCTCCTTAGCATCCATTACATTGGCATTCAGTTTTATAACAGAATGTGGGACTTGCAGGGCCTCTGCCAAAGCCCTGCACATCCAAAGTCATTTAGTGAAGGAATCCATTATGATCGGCACTCGCAGAGATAAATCCCCCGTGATGGAGGCAGCTCACTCACACAGAGCAGTAGCTCTCTTCCTAATGGCATTCTGCTCTGCCTGGCAGGCAACCTGATGTGCACTCTCCCCCTCTGGAAAAACAACAAATCACATAGAAACATCCAACAACAATAACAACCATAGGAATAAAAAACAAATACTCAGGACTGCCTGAAGAGAGACAAAAGAAACCTAGATTTCAGTCACAGTGATTGTTCAGGTTTTTGCCCCTCAGCATGATGGAATTGCTAGTTCAGGCACCTCAGGGCCCCTGCTCTCTTACAGTTTGGCATGCTGGTCCTTGCAACTGGCTAACAGAGGCAGGCAGAAGCAAAGCTCTCACAGAAGCTGACGGTTTTGCACTCTCCAACACAGAAGAATCCTTTTGCACAAGGAAAGAATAATTTTATAAAACGTATTCTTCCAGTTGAAGGCACCTGAAGAACTCTTCCAAATAACTGGTATAAGAACTTTCCATTTTGGGGGGTAAGTGAATCACAGAAGATTCATCCCTTACTATTCTCTATTAGCTTTTTTGAGTCATCATTGCATTTGGGAGTAGAAAGCAGAGACCAAGAGGAAGGAAAAGATACATTTATTGAATGTAATTAGGGCTTCACTCTTTCAATGAAGAATTTTTCCATTAAACGAGTAAGGTCTTTTTAAATAACATATTCCACCAAATCATAGATTTTAAACTGTTTGTTTAAAAAGCACAGTGAAAGACAAAAAGCATGTTTAGCTAAATTATCTTTGTATAGTATATTTCATAGAATGTGGATAATTTACCCACATTGTATCAAGCTTATATTTTAAGCAAATAGGAATCCTTTGAGTAGATATAAATATAGTCAAGAACATAGACCTATTTCATAACCTTCTTCCTGAAGCAAATTCATTTACATAGTTTGATGAAGGGAAAGCTGAGAAAAATTTAATAATGGTCTTCAAAAAGATGTGAGTTTATTACATATTAAATGTGCTTTTCTGCCACGGAGAACAGAATGAAGAAAATGGATTTCAGTGGTAGAGATTTAGGCACAAGTTGGATGAATTTTCAGAGTGAAGATTATTACACTTGGGGAGAGGCTTAGTAATGAAGGATGAATTGCTTTAGCAGTACAATTCTAAAAAAGTGGAAAGCCTTGAATATTTAATGAGATTCAGACTCTGAACATTTGGACAGGTCATAGAATGCTTCTGTTTTCTCTACTGCAAAATGAAGGTGGTGGTTTCTTCTAGTTTTAAGCATATACTTGTTTGGAGGCAAAGGAGTAAACTATTTGAGTGGATGAAGTTTTCCCAGGTAAAAGCTTCTTTATAATGGAATCTCATAACTGCAAATACAAGTCCCCTAGATTGAACTCTGACAAAAAAGCTTCAGTGAGAACTTCTGGTTGTGTCCTCCTCTTCTTGGGGGAACAGAATTTCAGTTCCCGTAGTTGTTGGTGTGACACCACAGGTAGAGTTTATTTCCCATCCTGATGACTGGGAAATGGCATGTGCACTAAGCCCCCAACAGCACTGGAGAGTTTTAGGGTGTGTGTCTTCAGTACTGTGGGAGCTGACGTTTGCGTTGCTGTTTCCTAGGAGGAAACAGCAGCTTCTGCCTGCCATATGTTCATATAACACTGCATGCCAACTTGCATGCCATATCATGCCAGCCTGGAAACAAGTATGTTCACCAGTACTATATTAGCATCATCCTACTTGCAATCTAATTAATAACTAGCTGTCTTCCTGCAGCCCTTGAAGACAAACGTGAAAGCAACTTTGTCATGTTTATTAAGAATATACTTATCTTCTGGTATTTTAATATGGACAATGGAAAAGGGAAATTTCAAAATCTGTGGAGCATTGATGAATCTGAAGGAAAGGTTCAAAGGATTCTTTTTACTGTTTTGAAACTTCCTGTGAATCTGTAATTATTTCAAAATAAAATGTTTAAAAAATATGATACAAACTCAGGGATGGCCTTACATATCAATAGAATAATCAGTAGTTTATTTAACATCAATTCTGGTATTTACAAAGTTTACAATTGTAAAGTTCATATCAAATATTGGAACTCTGATTCCATTAGATCTTTTAAAGATCACTTTAGTATGAATGAAAGATTGAGGGTAAAGTTACGAGAGGTGAATGTTGACTTGCCAAGGAGGCTAATGGCTAGACATTTCTCTGCTTCATCACCCTGCCCAAAGTTATGCCGGAGAAGAGTTCTTTACTGTACTCAGATTGGGCAGTTTGTGAGTAAAGAGTCTGTGTTTCATTGCAGCACAAGTAATTTTGCAATTTCAAAAGAAATACTGACTCCAAAAGAAGTGACTATGTATCTTGGACATCTTTACTTTGAAGACTCTCAATGTAGGGTCAAATGACTGCATAAGGAATCCTTTCTTCCTCTAAATTGAACTATATTCAGGAGTAATTAAGGACACTTTGTATTTTTTTTGGTAAAGGAGAACATAAAAATTTGTTTCCTTGTGAACAATAAATGGTGCCATTTCTTGATAGTTTAAGAAAATCTGTGGCCATTGATAAATAACTAAATTTAATTAGGGGAAATAATTCTTTTCAACTTAAAGAGTGAGCTAATATTGTTACTTTAGCACCCTAACGTTATTAAGAAGAAACTAACTCGCTGTTTCCTAATTTTGCTACAAAATTAGACCAAATTAAGAAAACAATGTTTAAGTAATGTTGAAATGTTGAATTTCTTACTAAAATATTGTATAGTAGAAATTAGGCTGTGTAAATTCATTTGGCTAATGAAGTGAAAGGGAACTCATGGTATCATGCCAGTCTTCTAAGAACCAGGTAGGGGGTGTGGTAGAGAGGCTGGCATAGAGACCTAGAATCCAGAGAGTCTATGTTCTAATGCAGTAGTCTTCTCATGATCATTAAGCAGATGTAAAGTGACTAAATGAATGCCATGAATTTGTTAATGTATATTATAACTCTTCCTGACAAACATATATATATATATACACACACACATATATATACACACACATATAGAGATATATACACACATAGAAGATACACCCATACATATACAACACACACATATATGTGTGTGTATATATACATATATACTATGCTATATACACAAATAAGGCTCCACAGATTTTGAACTTTCCCCTCTGTTAATAAGATAAAAGAAATGTATTTGTAAGTAATACAATAACTTCTTTAGGTTTTAAAACTCGTACTTTTCCCAATAGCATCTACAGATTCATATTTGATGTTGTGAAAAGAGAATTTGTACAGTTTTCCAAACTTGTTGGAGTTCTATTAAAAGAACCAAATTTCCTGGAAGGAAGTGAGGATTTTATTCTAATTTAAACCAGACTGTCAGATATATATTTAGACCAGAAAAACTAAGTACAGTGATTTGAATTGATATCCTGTGCAGAAGCAGGGGCCTAAAATATATAATAGCTTGTTTTATGGGCAAAACTATATAGTAAACTCTTCATTGACAATGGAATGAGACACAGATTTAGAGGAAAAGAAAAGGAGTAAGGTGCATTATAAGCGCTTAACTTTTGTCTTTTTGTTTCTTTTGATTAGAAACTACAATGATATTTAGGGTATGAATTATGATTTAGTAAAGAGGTTTTTATCTCAGGAGTTATGTCATCAGTATTATAGAGTAATGCTAAGGAATTAACAGGGGTTCATAGAAAGTAAGGTGGGGGCTATGTTCCAGTTACTAATTGTTACTTAATATTGAACATTTTTTCCGATGCTCACATTCTGTGGGTCAATAATTCAAGGACAACCTGTCTATACTGCATGATATCTAGAACCTCTACTGGAACGGGTTGAATTGCTAGAGATGGTTGGAATGGTTGGCATTCTTGAGCGGCTGGAACAGTTGATGGGGGCTGCTATTACCACTTTTTCTCCATACAGTTCTTCTACATAGCTACTCTGGGTTTCCTGACAGCCTGGAGGCCTCAGGGTAGTAAGGGCTCTTACATGGCATTTGGCTTCCCTCAAAGAGAGAGTTCCAAAAGAGGAAAAATAGAAACTACCAGTCCTCTTAGGAATTAGGCCCAGAACTGGCAAAGCAAGATTGTGGCATATCTTCCTGGTTCAAGCAATGAGAGGTCAGCCGAGATTCAAAGGACTCCATAGATTCCACCTTTCGATGGGGGAGTGACATACAAGTACATATATAGAAGGCAGGAATTGATGGTGGGCCCCTCGGAGATAAGCTACCACAAACCACAAGGAAATTTTTTAGTTAATATAGCTTTGTAAACACATAATATAGTTTTAAATAGATGAGGTTCCATTATTTTTAGTAGGTTAAAATCCATGCACTAAAAAATATGTCTAAATGTATAGAAAGCCAATTTCAGACATAAATTCAGGTACAGCAGGAACACAGAAAGTTGTATTCGACTCTGAAGTTGTCTCCGTGGAAAAAATAATACAGACCAAATACCTGAGTCACTTTAAACTAGTCTGGAAGAAAAATATGCAATATGGGTCAATGTTGTATCGGCAAGGAGGTACTACTGGTCTTTTTAACCCTAATATCTATAATGTGTTTTAATATTTGTCTTCTTTTGTGGTCAATAAAACTATGTGATAAAGTTTATTGAACTGTGAACATTGTCCATTTTGGGGATTGTATCCAAGCATATGACCAGGTCCCTGGGATGGTACTGAACTGCATAATCTATCACCTAATGCAATTTGTGGGTGCATTAAAGAAGTTAAGCATATTGCAGCTGTGAAAATCCTCTAAGCAGAACATGTATTCCTCTTCTTTTAAAAACGTGCAGAAATTCTTTCATCAGGCTATTTGCAAGTCCCTTGCTTCTTCATGTCAGCTGCCCTTGGCTGCAAGATAGCCATAAAACATTTACTGCAAAGCCATGAAGAATCCATATGTCCATTTGATGTGTCAGGCCACCAAGAAGCCAGAGCTTGTGGGGAAGCATAAGGATATCTGAAGGTGACACATGCTGTCAGTTGATGAACAGAGATGCAGAAGGGAATTTTGGCAGCCTCTATCTTGGCCTTGACAACTTGTGATGGTGACCAGGTGGGGTGTGTTATCTTAATAGTCTGGAGCTCTTGTGAATTATTTGCTGATAGATGTAAACAGCTGTTATTCTTGGTAATGGAAAGCAATTAGAAACATCTGTACTCTTGGCTATGAGTAATGCCTCCTATCCTCACTGCTCCCAAGTGCCAATTGGAAATAACTACATCATCGGGATGGTGTTGGCAATTCTACACTGCATTATGGGCTGATGATTACTACTGAGCTGTGAAGAACAAGAGGTGAAGTACAGGGGGGAAAGGCTTTACCTGAAATTTATGAAGCAAGAAGGAAAACTTACTGCTTTATCTGGGTAACAGAAGGCAAGCACTAGGGCTTTGGAAAAGGTACATTTGCATCAACCTCAGAACCAACCCAGTGTAAAAAGTTACTTGTTCCTAAAGGGCACAATGTTAACTTATTCATTCAACAAGCCTAATACAGGGATTAAGGATGGGCTATAATGTTGGACTGCTCAGATTTGCATCTTGGCCCTCCTACCTATGTGACCTTGGTCAAGTTACTTTATTCTCGCATCTTAGCTTTAGTTTCCTCTACTATAAAATGGAAAGTATAGTATCAGTATGAGAATAAAATGAATTAGTATATGAAAGGTGCTTGGAACAGTGCATGGCATGTAAAAAGTACCCAGCCAATCTTAGTTACTGTTATTATTATTGAACACATACTGTGTGTTTGGCATGACTAAGCTCTGGATATAGTCTCGAGCAGCACATTCAAGATGGCTGCTCACATAGGGATCACAACTTAGTGTAATATTCATAAAAGTATCTAATCTACAGCCAGGTATATAGCAGAAATCTAAAATAGTTTATTTACCTTTTTTCTTTTGCTTTCCAAGATAAGGTTTATGTGCTAGTTTCCCAAAGACTGGAAACTACAACCTATGAAGCAGGCCAGATCCTACTTCAGGTCTTAGTTGTTGATGGCTTGATGGAACTATGAGTCTGTAGGTAGTTCAAGATGAATAAAAATTACTCAGAAAAATTTTGTTGTTAGATCTGTTAAGTAACCATATTCTAATACTTATTTTCTCTACACAAGGAGAATACTTATTTTTCCCCTCCTACAGGATTCCTATAGATTTCTTCTTTCTGATGCTCATGAAGTTATCCAGTACACACACACATTGCCAAGATGAAATATAGTATTATCTATGTGCCTCATGATTTAGAGAAAATAGAGACCAAGTTCTGTCTCTGAATACAGTTGTCATGGTATATCGTTTCATGATAGGGATTGCCAAAGAAGATAAATAGTTGCCATAGGAAGAAGTGATGAAGAACTGGAAAGAATTCTGGTCATAAGAAAGGGGAAAATTGAGGCAGATTTTTTTGCCCTACTAGTTTAATATCATTTTAGAAACTATTGTCCACCAGACCTAGACCTTGTCCTGAAGTAAGGCAACATTTTCACTCACTCACTCAAAAAATGTATAATGAGTTCTTCCTTTCTGTCATATGTATAGTAGGAAAATGAACAAGAATGGGACATAGATCCTGCAAAGTTACACTAATTTTCATGTGCATTCTATCAATTTGAAATTTATATTTGAAATTTATGTGAAGCTAATGGGTTATCCTGAAATCTCAGTGTGCACAGATCTAGGGCAAGGCTTTAGTTTCCTAGGGATAAGGATTATAAAACTGAGATGTGAAAACTAATGGAAAGGAAAAGTGAAAGGGCTTCAATAAAAATGTGACAATTTTCAGAGCTTGGTGAGTTATAACTTAAAAGGATATGCTGTAAGCAACATCGTAAATGCCAGTGAGTCTGGCATGTTGTTGGATACCAACAAATGCTTGTTAATTTAAATATGTTTAAAAACCTTACAAAATAGAGGGAGGAGACCTTAACCAAACCAGTGCTTAATCACCTTGACAATACATTTGATATTTTAAAAGGACAAGATTATTTTAATGGTTTTTGTTATTGTTGCTAAAAGTTCTTACATGTCTTGCTCAATTGCTCAACATGAAGGGAATGCATGGATTCTACTATTTTATCAGCCATAGAAACTGAGGCTAGAGTATTGAATCCATTTTACAGTACTTAATAGAAATAAGAATGACTTTTGAATCTTCTGGCTCCTACTAAGAAATTTGTTTCTTTTGATCTTGTTCTTGCATTTTAAAGAGAACACATTTAAAATGCAAACGCTGCCCATAAAAGATAGTAAAAGACAATGGAGACAGATAAGTCCTCAAAGACATGTCTGTGCCATCAGAAAGAAGAGACAGGTATATGATACTATAAGGTCAGCTGAAAATGAACACTGTCTACAGCCTGGAGTAATAAGTCTTACCAAGCTCTCTCTCTGCTATATCCCGAAGTTCGCCACCCTGCAGGTCAGCCCGTGAGGGCCATCCAGCTTCCATCTCCCAACACTAAGTTCACTTTGTGTCTCCCATGACAGGGAGGAAACTTAGCATTCCTTGGAGACCTGAAGACATGCAGTTAGCTTAAGAACTTTCAAGAGCTTGCCAATAAGTCAGCCCTTGTTCATCCCCAAGCGGATGTGTGGTGGTATTGTGGTGGATCTTTACTGGACACTCTGCCGAATAACTGGAGTGGCACTTGTGCTTTAGTCCAATTGGCTATCCCTTTCACCCTGGCATTTCATCAACCAGAGGGAGGAAAAATAAACATCATAAAGCGAGAGAAGCCCCTTATGGGTCTTTCAACTCTCATGTCTATTTAGACGCAATTGGAGTCCCATGGGGAATACCAGATCAATTTAAAGCCCGAAATCAAATAGCTGCAGGATTTGAGTCAATATTTTGGTGGGTGACAGTTAGTAAAAATGTAGATTGGATAAACTACATCTATTACAACCAGCAGCGATTTATTAACTACACTAGAGATGCCGTTAAAGGAATAGCTGAACAATTAGGGGCTACTAGCCAGATGGCTTGGGAAAATAGGATAGCCTTAGACATGATATTAGCAGAAAGAGGAGGAGTTTGCATCATGATTAAAACTCAGTGTTGCACCTTCATCCCAAACAACACTGTCTCTAATGGAAGTATAACAAAGGCATTGCAAGGTCTGACTGCTCTATCCAATGAGTTAGCCAGCAACTCAAGGGTAAATGACCCCTTTACAGGATGGCTAGAAAAGTGGTTAGGTAAATGGAAAGGAATAATAGCCTCAATTCTTATTTCCCTCGCAGCCGTTATAGGTGTACTTATTCTTGTCGGGTGCTGTGTCATACCATGTATCCGTAAGTTGGTGCAGAGGCTCATAAAAACAGCACTTACTAAAACCTTCCTTAACTGTCCTCCACCTTATCCAGAGAAGCTTCTTCTTTTAGAAAATCAAGCAAAATAACTAAGCTAAGATATGTTTAAAAAGTTTGAAAAGAAAGCTGTAAGGAAATACAAGAGGAGGGGTTGTTAGATATGAATTCTAAATTTATTTTCAAAGAATTAATATGTCATTATGTTCAATTCTTTGCCTTCTACTTTTAAACTTAACTTCCTCATAAAGCAATCTTTTTCGATTACCTACTCCACCCTGACTCATTCTGATTACCTGCTCCACCCTAACTCATTCTGATTACCTGCTACCTGCTCTGCCCTGACTCCTGCCAAAGCACTCACCCCGTCATTCTCTTTAAATTAGCCAATCGGAATTAGTTTAGCCTGTGCAGTCTAACCCTAGCCAATAGGGAAACAACACAGCAGCAGGGGCCACATGCGTCAGGGATAAGAACTCCTTCCCCTCCCTTGTCCAAGTGTGCGCTCACCATTGTTCCATCTGTAAGGGTGCACCCTTCTATATAGAAGTAACTTGCCTTGCTGAAAATTAAAAAGAAAATTAAAAAAAGAAAAAGAAAAAAAGAAAATGAACACTGTCTCACCAGGTGTCCTGGAATTATTTATTTGAAAACAGCTTTGGAAAGAATTTGGCCAGAAGGAGCTTCCCTTTTCAGTGCTTTCATTTCTTAGACTCCCCATGACTACCTTCCTTACCAACTTCAACCTAAACCCCATTCAATTAGCCAGTCCTAGGGATTTAAGTTTTTTCTTTAACCTCTTCTTTCCTCTCCACTGCCTTATTTTTGTCCCTTGTTGTCTTCTACTTTGACTTTTGTAGTAACTCTCTAATTGAAATCTGTTACCTGATCTTGTCCCCTCAAATTCATCTTCCATGCAGTTACCAGTGACTCAGCCAATGAACGTCTCATTATGCTGTTTTCTTTCTTAAACACATCTTATTATTCCATATTGCCAAAAGAAGAAAGTACAAGTTTTCAAACATCTTGTACTAAGTCCTGAATTACCTAGTTCTTACCTCTTCAATCCTATCTCTCACTTTCCCTACTTTGAAAATTTTTCTCTAAACTGCTTATCATCACCTTGCACTTTATTAATTCTATTATCTTTGATGACAATGACTTGTTCATATTTCTTTGCCTGAAAAACTCCTAAATAATCCTATGGATACCTCTCCAGAGTTACGTCTGCCAGGAAGCCCTTCTAGACCACTCAGGGCATAATAGTGTTCTTTTCCCTGTGTTGTATTTTGGCCTTACCCTTATCATATCATATCAAACATATCATATCATATTACATTATATTATATCACATCTTGTTTTTAGTTTATCTGTTTGAGGTCTAGACTGTGAAATACTTGAAAGCTACTATAAAATCACATCTTATTGATATGAGGATTCTCAACATCCTTTATAATACATGTCTTAGTACATTTATCCTGCTATAACAGAGTAACATAGACTTGATAATTTATAAAGAACAGAAATTTGTTTCCCACAGTTCTGAGGTCTGGGAAGTCCAAGATCAAGATGTCAGCATCTGGTGTGGGCCTTCTTGCTTCATCCTTACATGGTAAAAGACAGAAGGGCAAGATAGGGTGAACCTGCTATTGCAAGCCCTTGTTAGAATAGCACTAATCCATTCATGAGGGTAGGGCCCTCATGACCTAAACACCTCCCAAAAGACCTAACCTCTTTACAATGTTGTATTGAGGGTTAAGTTTCTAACATATGAATTTTGGGGAACACATTTAGACCACAGCAGTAGGTACCCAATAAATATTTGATACAGATACAAATGCTGACTATTATAGTAATGTATATCATCTTTCTATGTGCCAGGCAATATACTAAGTGCTTTGCATACATTTTCTCATTTAATTCTCCTAACAAATCTAGGAGATGAGCACTATTTTATTTTCATTTAGGAAATGAGAAACTGAGGCTCAGAGAAAATATGTAACTTGCTTTAGGTTACAGCAAGTGGTGGAGCCAGGGTTATAATGCAAGTCTGACCAGCTCTTTTAAGTGCTCTGCTAAACACAACTAGAAATTTGGGATACATCAGGCAACATAGCATAAAGATCTCTGATCTTGAGGAGCTTATATTCTAGTGGAGTGACAGAAAATAAAAAGCAAACATAGTAACTAAGATAATTGTATAGTAGATTGGAAGGTGATATTGGGGATATCTCAACTCTGGGTCATTCCTTTGCTACTCTAATGACCAGTCTTGGCTTTGTGAATCCAGGGCTGGCCAGAGCCTCTGGATCCCTCTGTATGTGCCAAATAGAATATTTTGGTGAAATGACATGATTAAATGAGTTAATAAAGGTGAAAATATGTTGTAAACCTGTTTCATACCTGATTATTGCAGAACATCACTGTTTTCTAAAGTGTTAGCTGGCAAGCCTTAGAGGAGGCAACCCAGGACTCATAGATACTAAGCAATACCCCAGCCTTTCTGCCTAAATAAAATCCCTGGTGCTACTGGGGAAATGGGAGAGGATGGGGGTGCACTTGAAGAACAGAGCAGAAATAAAAGATCTGTTCAGGGAGATGTGTCTATTTCCCCTCAGATAACCAGTATGGGCAACATTCATGGATGTTTTGCCACTTTCCTCTTTGGGTGCACAAAGAAAAGTTCTGAAGATATAATAATGCTGCTCCACAAGGAGGCCACAACGGAGTCATTTTTTAAAGGACCTATAATATTTACATAAAATATACAAATTACAATGCGAGCAAGTAATGTTAAGTGCTGAATGTCAGGTACAAATTAATAACTTCCATAAAAGTTTCCAGAAGACAATGATGATAGAAATCAGGCAGATTCTGAAGGCTTTAGAGAGGCAGTACGGTTTGAACTGTGCCTCAAAAAGAGGCACAGTTCTTCCTCCAGATACAATGTTGGTAAGACCAGGAATCACTGTGCCCTCCCGTAACTAAAGAGTGGGCATGCAGCCCGGTCCAGGTTAATTAAATGTTATTTTCCTGGGATTTGGCTCTTGAGACAAAGAGTGATGCAAGGCAGAAAAGTTGTTTATACTCACTTTTTCTGGTATTAGGACCCTGAGAATACTATCTTTTAGTTCCTATAACTTAGGTTCTACTTTGGTTGTTATCCTTTCTGAGTCTGTCATGGTTTTTTGTTTGTTTTGTTTTGTTGTTTCTTCGTGCTCTAGCTTTTCCTTCAATTCTGATACATTTTGATACTTTTTTTTTCCTATTAAGTTTTTGAGAGTCAGTTTCTGTTTCTTGTGCCTGGAGAATCCTGACTGATATAGGGGCTTTAGGAAACTCTGTGGAGTTTGAGGACAAAGGCGGTATCTTTCATTTTTGTGTATATCCAGCAACAATGCCTGGCTCTAACACATGATTTTAATTAATATTAATGGAAATAAAATGTGTGTGCATGAACTGGACTGAGTGGAAGTGTTCATATGATGGAATGAAGAAAAGTAATATAAAGAAAGTTATAGGGACTACATTGAGGAAAGCCTTGAAAGACAGACTGAAGCCTCAATTTTGGGGGCATTGGGAAGTCTTGGAAGTTTCTGCACACAAGGTTGCAGGGTGTGGTGAGTGAGGGAGTGATATAAGAACAGTGTTTCAGGAAGGTTAACTGAACAGGCAAAGAAACAACTAACACTTATCCATGCTTTCCAGGCTCCAGTGCAAATGTTTCCTAGCAATTAACTCACCAATTCCTCACAACTGTCTACAGCTGGGTACCATCATTATCCTATCCCCAGTTTACAGATGAGGAAGCAGAGGCACAGACTTGCCAAACAATTTACCAGTCAAACAGCAAATGGCAAACATGGGCAGTCTGAAAAGCATTTAACTATTACACTCTACTGCCTCCCTCCATAGTATGGCTATGCAGATGGAGAAAAAAAAAAAAAAAACATTCTCAAGGAGACAGTAAAGAATCCAACTGTAGAAATGATGTGGCATAGATAATAAATACATATCATAAAGTAAGAGTTGTCAGGACTTGGCATCACTGGATGTGGGCTGATATTGGATAAAATCAAGGCCCATTAATTACTTAGCTAGTAATTTATCCATTAATTTTATCAACATTTATTGAGTACCCACCAAATATCATGCACTGTTATATCTACTAGTGATACCACAGTGCACAAAGCAGACAAGTTCTTTGTTGTCGAGTCCATATTCTACTACAAGATAAGTGATTAATAAATAAATAAAAAATATCAGGTAACAATAAGTGCTATGATGAAAATAAAAGAAGGCAATAGAGACTGATTAGGATCTGATTACATAGACAGTACTCAAGGAAGACCTCTCTAAGGAATTAGCATGTACACAATGACGAATTACATCCCTATTATCTGCCACAGAGCCTATCAGGCTGTCCAAGGGAGAGAATACAGTCATGGATTCTTAGTTTCTGTTTCTGATTAGGCCAGTAAAGCTCCTTCCTCAGAGAGACAGAAACTAAACACCATGGCTGCAGGCTTCTAAAAGCCTAAAACAAAACAAAATAGAACAACAACAACAAAATAAGGCGGGTTGGACAAGCTCTAGACCCTTTAAAAAATATTTGCTGAATGAGTGAATGAAGTGATTTGAGGAACTTGAAAAGCAAGAAATTACATTTTTCCAGGATGGGTGGGACTGTCATGAAAGAAACAAAACTTCTTTCAATGACCTGAATGATGGGAATTAACCAACCTTCTAAAGATCTAGGGACAAAGTGTCCTGGCAGGGGGACCAGCAAACACAAAGCCCCAAGAAAAGAACGAATGGCATGCTTGGCATGCTTGAAGAACACAAGTAAGGCAAATGTGTCTGGGATGTAGTGGGAAAAGAGTATAAAGAGGTGAAAGCAGAGAAGTAAACATAGCCCACATTATACAAGGTGCTGGATGACAGGCTTAGGAGTTTTAATTTGGAAGGTTTAAATAGAACAGTTACATAATATAAATTCTGTTTTTTAAAAAAGTCACTCTGGCCAACCTGTGAAAAAGGAATTATAGCATGATAGGAGTAGAAGCCAAGCAATATATTAGGAGACAATAGAAGAAGTCCAGTTTGTAGCTATTGAGATGGAGTTCATGGAAATATTTCAGAGGTGGAATTGACAAGACTGGCTGATGGGTTAGACAGCAAAGAGAGGGAAGGAAAGGTTTTCTAAATGTTTCCTAGATCAACTAGATAGATTGTGATATATTGAAAAATTTCCTAGAGCAAACAGATAGATTGTGGTGTATTGATGATTGTTTAAAAAAACAAGGAGGAAGATAAGTTTTGCAAATCTCAGAAGTTTTGTTTGAGGCATGTTAATGAGTTGCATATTAGAAATTCCAGTGGAAATGTCAAGAGGTCAATTGGATCTAAAAGCCTATTTCAGGTGAGGTTCAAGGCTAGAGAAAGAAATTTCAGATCACTGGAAATACGGAATTCTTTAACTCCATGGAACTGGATGAAATTGCCTAGTAAGAGAGTGTAGACTAAAGAAGAAAAGGATCCCCAGCTACAAACTCTGAGGCTTTCCGGTATTTCAAATGTAGCAGAGAATAAGGAGCCAGCAGAGGAATGGCCAGTAAGGATGGAGGAAGTAGAGTGAAGTATCTGAGAGCCAAACTCAGAGAGGCTTTTGAGGACAGAAGGGTTCACCATGGCCAACGCTGCTGAGAAGTCTCTAAATATAAGAGCAAAAGTGTTACTGTTGGATGTGGAAACATGCAAATCATTGGTGATCTCAATGTGCAATCTCAGTGGAAGGTGAGGCAGAAAGCCTGCAGGAATTAGTTGAGGAGAAAATAGAAGGTAATGCAATAGAGAAGAGACTATAGACAACCTTGTCAAGAATTTTCACTGTGAAGGGTGTAGTATAAAGGGATAGTAGTGAGTAAAATGTCAAGAAGTTTTTTTTTTTAATGAACAAACCTAAAGGTTTTTTTAATGCTAATGAAAATGATCAAATGGAGGAAGAAAAGTTAATAATGTCATAATTATGGAAGGTAACTTTTTTTTAGAAGGCTGGAAAGTGGTGGAGTGTACAGGGGAGACCTGGGCTTTGATAAGAGGACCACATCTTCTATTCTAACAGCAAGAAAGGCAGAGATTACAGGTAGTAATGCAGGTAGATTGGTATATTTTGTGTTGGTAAGATGAGGGAATTTCTGTTTGATTGCTTCTATTTTAATCAGGAAAGCAAAGGCAGAATTTCAAGTCTGGGTAACGAAGAAAATAATGGAACAAATTACGCACACCAACACAAAATCTCTAAGGGTATGAGCTAACTTCAAACATATAGAGAAGCAGAGGGCTTAGAAGAGCTGTATAGTCACCGTATCTGTCTGTGATAAAATGTGGTCTCAAAATCTATGCATATCATTCAAGTGGTAGAAGTTGGGGAAGGAGAGATATAATTTTGCAAAATTCCAAAAGTTTTTAAAAATATCTGTACTAGAAAATTGGTTATAGTGGTATGCTTTAATTCTTTGTGGAACCACAGAACATATAAATAAATAAATATATTTAATCCTGTTATGTTAATTGGAATTATATTTTTTCCTTACCTATCCATCCCTATTACCTGCCACAGAGCTTAGGGCTTTTAACAAATATTTGTTGAATGAATGAATGAATGAAGTGATTGAGGAACTTGGAAAACAAGAAATTACATCTTTTCAGGGTAGATGGGGCAGTACACGAAAGAAACAAAACTTTATAAATGCAATGCTTTGTCTCTAAACCCAAAAACGAAAGTCCATTTGGGAGGCAACAGCCCTAAGGCAGCAAACTCTTGAGAAATTTAGCTCAACTTTTATCCAACTCTGTAAATTACTAATCATATTAATTTGAAAGGCTCTACAGAGGTTGTGACCCTAAGTAACAATCCCATGTCCCTTTCAGGGCTATAGTGTCCCACCAAAGTCAATGCTTAACCATGGCTCTGGAGTAATGGAAGGCAATATGAATCAGTATAAAGGAGTCTCATCAACAAAATGCTTTTCTATTTAGTTCTTAAATCGAATCTTAACTGTCATAGGGTATCTTCCTCTGAGGTAGAGCATAAATTTTGATATCCATGTCTATCAATCAAGTTTGATTCAAGAGTATCAGGTTGATTATTTTTTAAAAATCTACCATTAGTCATCATAGGTAACAGCCTCTAGCATAACAGATTCTAGTTATTGTTGTTTCTTGAAGAATGATTGATGTCTTAAAGAATGATTGAGGTCTTTAAGAATGTGCATACTCAATATTAAAGTATTGGTTAGGAGGTAGGTGACTAATTTAGCAAATTTTTTGAAAGAGTGTTGGTAGATTCTTTAGTGGGGTGCATTTAAAATCAATCAGATATTACACTGTAGCTTTTGCAGCATTGGACAGAACCAGTAGATGGTGGTCTTAAGTTGCAAGTTGCTTTTACGCTAACACCTGTCAGCATGTGAAACAACTACTGCTTTCAACAAAATGTTGAAATTCACTTTTTTATTTATCAGATGCCATAAATTGGATGAAGGTGGCACATGAGAGCATTTTGAAGTGACATGTTAACTGTTGTTTATTTTTCAAAAGGACTGATCTGAAAGAACACACAGACTATTCATCACAGCACTTTAAAACTATGCAGTGTTTTTATCAGAAACAGATATAAATGGCTTTGCCTATTGTTTATCTCTTCTTCAAAAATTAAAAAATTAATTTCTGATTTAGAATGCTGTCTGTTGGAAGTCTGAAAAACCAAGAGCAACTCTAAGCTGCAATACCTAAATAAGATACTCACTTAACTTTCCCTATTGTTAAATGCACTTCTGAAATTCAATTGCAAGAGTATTACAATACCTTGTAATTATGCAGACTGACTAGAGTTAAAGACTTTGGAAATTAATTTTGAGTTGAAATATTAAATGAAGTAGAATGTTTTATCATAATGGCATAATTTAAAACTAACTAAAAATAGCATTAATAATAATCATGATCACTCTCCTTTCATTAAAAGAAGAGATTTAGTACTAAATTATTAAATGATCAAATTTATGGTGCCCAAGTTAGTAAAGATTCTGTAGTAGTGTAAATCATGCTACATGATTTCTGTCTCATGACTATAGCAAATTAGTCACTATAGTAAATTTTAGAGGCTGTTAATAATACAAACACTTCAATGTTGGAAGCTTTGGTAGAATGATACTGCATGCATCCTTAGGCATTCAAATATTCCATTTTTTTCTCCCAACAGTGTATTATATAACTGCCATAGGTAGTATCAAGGATGGGCAATTACACCTTGAACAAAAGGAAAGGATAAGCACTTTATTTTTATAAGCCAGTGATTTATGAGAAGTGATTTCTGCTTCCCAACATTAACCTTTGTCCTCTTTCTATTCAACAGTCTTCTGATTTTACTCTGAAATTTTACTGTCTGTATTCTAAGCAGAACATATGTTGCTCATTTTCTTTAATAATCCTCAGATCAACTAAATTTAAGAGAATTCTACAAACCCACAATGGCTGAAATGATTACTTTTAAATTTACTTAAAATCATCCTAATATACACACTTGATTTCTTAATAAATGAATAAACTGTACCAGTATACAAATTGTGACACAGTAAGCAGTCTAAAATAGAAAGCAAATATACACCAACCTCTTAATAATAAACGCTTGAGCAATGAGGATGAGGTGGGCAAATAAGGTGAAGGGATGTTTGCCTTGTGTATTCTACATGTTTCTTTAAGAAAGTGTTTATAGATGTTTCAAAGTATATGTGTGTTATAGATTTGTGTTTAATATATTTGAATGTCTCCTACTTCTTTAGTCATGAATGTAATTTTTAATATCTGAATCATATTTCAGAAAGTTATCAGATCTGAGAATCTCTAGTCACATGAGATTACAGTTGATTGAAACACATGTAAAAATGCTGTGACTCGCTCAAATAACTTTTTACATTTTTATTTCTTTTCGAGTATAATAATCACTGTCAATAAGGGATTTGTACTATAAAGAATATGTATTACGTATCTGCTAATACATAATGGAAATTTTTGAAAGTTGTGGGCAAATATTTCACCTCACCAAATTTACCATTACAGAATAACTTCTGAGACTGTTAGAATTATTTTGGACTGGGTTGGTAATTTAGGGTAAACCAGCCATTTGTTACTTTTCTTTGACATCATAACATTTTGCCCATGAGTTCTTTACCCCCATCACCCCCAAAACATTTTGGCACATGGGAATACATGTTGCTACAAAAAAATTCTCATGAAAAATATGGATTAAAGATGGTATGGTAAAAAACCAAAGTAGCGCACTCTCCTTCACAAGGCTGTGAGGTGTCATTAACAAGAGGCTAGTTATTAATAGTCACACATTCTTGGTCATTTATTTAGCATGTTTATAGCACTTTACAAAGTGCTATGTTAGTGAATTCAATATAATTGCTATATTTATAACCTCAAACTCACTGTAGTTTGAGATAATTGTGTGTGTGTATTTTTGTAATGTATTAATTCCACAGCTGGGATATTCAGTGGAGAACCACATATGTCATATTAGGACATTTAATTAGACTCAGGAGTCAAACAGACATCTGAAAACATCTATGGACTCATTAGTATAGTTCCAGTAGCTCCTTTGGCTTTGACATAACTCAGGAAATAGGAAATCATAACATCATAAATAGTGTTCATCTGAACCTTTCGGGGTAGCCAGAGCAATTTTAAGCCAATCATTTCTCACTAGGCTAATACTTGTCAAGTCTCTTATTCAGGTAAGTTTTTTTTTTCTTTTTTCTTCTTTTGGATATTCAGTGGCCAATGAGGTGTAATAAGTTTTAGCAAATTGAGGCTGAGGTCTCTTAGGTTAGCTTTATTATTTGCTGTAAATTACATCAGCTTTATAACTGCTTAACACAGCTCTTGAATCAAGAAATATCACACCTGAATTTTTCTGTTCAGGCTGAATGACTGGCATGTGTGTGTGTCTGTGTGTGAGTGAGAGAAAGAGGGAGAGAGAGAGAGAGAGAGCACCCCTGGAATTCAGGATTAAAACTGCTGCTTTCAGATTGTCAAACTGATTTATATTTTAACTGTTGGACAGCTGAAGTGACAACTAAATAGGATCTTAACAGACTAGCATTTTCCCACATTTTTTTCTCTTTGCAGATTATAATTTGGTAAATTGTTATATATTTTAATTGCACTCTGTATTCCATCTTTGGTTGACATTGAGTTGAACTTTGGATTTTGGATTTTATTTTATATGTCAGGCTCAAAACAATGAGGTGTGACTTGAGTGACTTGCTTCTCATAATCTCACATCTGTTATTTTAAACACAAGAAAGCCAGGCTCCACTATGAGAAGGCCCCTCACTTGCTAAGTAGCAGGCTTACAGAAGGAGACACTCTCAGCAGAGGGAACTGGTGCAGAAGATTCTCTTTCTTCTCTTAGTAGCTTTTGATAGGTCAGCAAATCAGAATTGTTTGCTGTTTTCCTTCTTTCCCCACTGACACCTCATTACAGAATGGGGTGTTTTTTTCCCCCAGACTGTATTAGCAGAAACAGAAAAGTAATTAATACATAAAGTACCAAATATGAAATATTACTCTGCACAGACGCATTTCACACTTCATTGATTTCATGAGTAGGCCAGAGGTGCCAGAACAATAATTAATATGTTGTAAGAAAAAAATTATTATGCAAGGTCAGCAGCATTTGAAGACTTTACAAGGAAGAGGCATTAAAAGATATGCTGCAACTATTTCTTAAATACAGCTTTAAATTGGGATTTAAATGAATATTTGAAGAAATACACAGATTTTCTATGAGAACTTGGTAGGAATTTTTCATCTGTTAGTATGCTTGTGTATGCAAACATAGTATGTACCAATATACTGGCATTTTAGAGAAAATATGAATAAATACGTGTGGATAAATTTGTGTGTGGATTTATGCTTGGCTTTATAGATATCATTATTTACATTTCTGAATTTTCAATGAAATAGCAAAATTTAAAACTCAAGTAAATTTATATTATTTAAAAATTACTAAACAATACATGTTTGTTCAAAAAATCATTTAAATTTCAGAAAATCAAGAACAGAAACCTTAAAATAAAGTCATTCATAATCCTACCATGCTGATATAAGATGTTAATATTTTGGTGTATATCCTCTGAAGACTTTTCCTCTGTGAAAAACAGGATACTGTAATATTGTCTTCAGTATACTTTTTCACTTATTAAATGATTATTCTTTATGTCATTCAATATTTTTCTACAATATTTTTGATGGCTACATAACATTCCACTGGTATGATGTATCATAATATATTTAAACAATCTTCTGTCAAGGGACATACAAATGGTTTTTAATTTTTTAAAAATTGCAGTGAATATCACTAGAGCTATATCTTCATAATGCCCTTTGGCACATCCCTAGAAATGAAATTCTGATGGCTTTGACAGACATTGCCAAGTTGTCCTCCAGAAAGGTGTCTCAGTTTATTCCCAACACAATGTGGATTTCAAATTCCCTCTCAGTTGTGATTATAAAGCCCTTCTTTCTAATCTGCCTTCTACATGACTCTGATATCATGTCATAAGTAATGGATTTTTCAGGATAAATGGAAGGCAATTGAGAGAAAAATCTCAAAACAATTTCAAAAGCAAAATATTTGCAGTGATTGTCTTAAGGCCAAAGTTAGCAAATTCATTTAACATCATACATTTATCCCAAATTGAAAACTACGAATAGCCATTATTTACTAAGTGCTTACCATGCAGCAGTGATAACTTTGCAATAGTTCTATGTGCTTTACATCAATTATCTCGGTTTTTTATCCTCACAAAATTACCCTGTGGAATATGTTTTTGATGTTCCTTGTGAAGAAAAAGCCAGAACTCAGACAATTTATAAATAAATTGCTCAGTCACACAGCTAGTTGGTGGGAAGCTGGGATTTGAATTCAGAACAGTATGATTCAAAAGATTATATTTCAGCTACTAGAAGGATCATAAATTTGTAGTTCTGAAAATGTTTTACCTCAAAATAGTACACAGTATAGCTCATTTGTAGATTTGCAACAGCAACATTTTACCTCAATTTATTGTCATTTGGTATTACGATTGAAGATATCTGCTTGGATAAACTTTGGATTTTTACCACCTGGACCTGTGATAATAAACAGTAGGTCTCTCATTTCTCAAACACAAGGTGTTAGGAAGGCTGCTGCTGGGTTGGCAGAGGAGGTTCTCAGCCGTTCTCAGTGCATATGGCTCTTTGGGGTAGAAAGCGACCACCAGGCCCTCTCTTTTGCTCTCCTTTTCTCACAAATTATAGTCCATATGATAGATATTCTGACTTTCTTGTTTACTTCCTTTTTGAAGGTGAATTTGAGGTGATATAAAGAAGCAAAGGGCCAGGAAACTGACAGCAGAGAATGCTGGGTCTCTCCAGGAAGGTTTCGTTGGTCCCAAGATTTTATGTCCAAAATTGAACCAGGAGCCTCTCTAGTGGGATGTTTCTCTGGTTGACACAGTTGTGGGAGGGTTAGGATGGGGAGATGGGAGGAAGATATGGCATAGATAATATTCAATCCCAAATGTAATGGAACTCAGAACAGAAAAAGGAAAATGGTGTGCTCTATCCCAGATATGAAGCTCAACAAAGTAACATCATTAGGGCCAGAAATTGTCCTGTTGTGGCATTCCAAAAGCATATGAGCCTCTGTCCTACTCATTATAAATCTTTATCCTTTCCTCTCCCTCTGCTCTCTCTCTCATCAGCAGGCTAAAGAGAGGATACATCTCTCGCTTAAGCTTGGGGCTTTTTGGCACGAAGCTTGATTGTCTCGGTTTCTTCTTGGCAGATTTAAATTGTTAGAGAAATGAAACTCGTTTGAAAACAGTAGGCCCTGGCAGGCACTCTCCCAGGCATTGCCCAGGACTCCAGGAACAGTTGTCAACTTGCTGCATGGCATTTGTCTAGGTTGGGTTTGATCTTAGTCTCAGATCCCATATGGTAAGAAATAATTCTGTTTTAAAGTTTTGTGTATGACTGAGGTCAGAAGAGGGAGAGAACTTGCTGCATATGGAGTTTGCAGATTTTTTATACTGAAATTAAGATTTAATAAAGATGGGGGAGTAAGAACAAAAATTATTTCCATGAAAATGAGACAAAACTGAAAAGGGTATTTTTCTTTTCTCTGAATGTAAATCTCTATTTGACTATTAAATTCCTTAATTTTAAGATATTTCTATCATTGTGGAAGTACAAGAATACTGACAACTAATATGTATGTACAATATGGTATGTTAGAAATTAAAAGCACATTCACATATATATATTACTGAGTTTGAAAAAAACAGTTTTACTACAAATGGGGAAACAAAATAAAATAGTACCATTTCTAGTAGTATTAGTTCTTATATAATTTATTATCCAAGTTTTTGGTTTATTTTAAAAGAGCGTGTACAGCACCATATAAAGAATCTGGGCCAGGTGCGGTGGTTTACGCCTATAATCCCAGGACTTTGGGAGGCTGAGACCAGAGGATTGCTTAAGACCAGGAGTTGGGGACCAGCCTGGGCAACATATTGAGATCCTGTCTCTACAAAAAACAAAAAAATCAGCTGGGCATGGTGGTGTGTAACTGTAGTCCCAGCTACTAGGGGGTCTGAGGCAGGAGGATCACTTCAGCCCAAGAGATCGAGGCTGAAGTGAACTATGATGGTGCCTGTCTACTCCAGCGTGAGCAAAAGAGTGAGACCCTGTCTCAAAATTAAAAATAAAAAAGAATTGGGCCGGGCCTGGTGGCTAATGCCTGTAATCTCAACACTTTGGGAGGCCGAGGCGGGTGGATCACCTGAGGTTAGGTGTTCGAGACCAGCCTGACCAACATAGAGAAACCCTGTCTCTACTAAAAATACAAAATCAGCTGGGTGTGGTGGTGCATGCCTGTAATCCCAGCTACTCGGGTGGCTGAGGCAGGAGAATCGCTTGAACCGGGAAGGCAGAGGTTGCGGTGAGCCAAGATCACCCCAATGCACTCCTGGGCAGCAAAAGTGAAACTCCGTCTCAAAAAAGAAACAAACAAATAAATAAATGTAAAATAAAAAAAAATCTAGTAGGCAATAATATGCTTAGAGGTTCTGATGAAACGTGTTATATAGTATTTTCAAGTTTGTCTTTAGACTTCCAATAGGACATAGTAATAGTAAATAATTGAAATTAAAATGCTTCCCCAAAATTTGAGATGTGGGTAGATAAGCATAAATTTTTGAATCAATTTCTAGTTAAATCCATACTGTAATTTGATTGTGCAATTACAAATTTCATCTTCTTTTCTCCATCTCTATACCACTATTTGGAGAGAGAGATGGCTACTTAACAGCTGGAACTGTGAAAACAGAATAAATTTCAGAGCATCTAAATGTGTGTGCCGCTCCAATAAATATTTTAGACATCAGAAACAGTTGGTGTTGTCAACCCCTAAGTGTCAGGTCTACTTCCTCTGTTTATTTTTCCCCTACCACCCACTATTGTTTCTCTTTGACACACAGCCTCTTCTTATTGCAGAATCTCAGAGGAGCAAACACTAGGCCCTTTTCACAGAATCAGTTTAATATAGACTAGTATGAATGATGATTCATACTATTCAAAGAACTATTAATGAAAACTTTCTATATCTGGTGGTTCATGGGTTAAACTCAGTTGTCACCCGACATCTCCAAACTGATTTTTGACCTGGATTTGTTCCTTACATATATGACCATCTCCTTCCATTAACTCAGGTTAAGCAGAAGCTAAAACAGAATAGAGTAAACCAGGGGTAGAGGACCAATCTGATTAAATCTAACAATTTGTACATCTGTGCCTGACTTTCATCACTTCTTATGATTGCGTATAAAGTACCTGCTGTTGAATGAGGGATTAAGCCCATTCCAATTATTGATGCTTTTTAACTTTACAGATGTCAAAGGCATTCCTTCAAACCTGTTCATTTCCAGAGCAAGGCTTTTCCAGATGGGAATTAGAAAGCAAGATTTGACAAAATCTGCTTCTCTGTTACTCAGTACAAAGGAATATTACAGTAACGCTCCCATTTCTGTTAATCCATTCATTTCAGGTTTGATTTACCTTTTTTGCTTTGATGTAAAAATCTCTGTGGCTTTATAGGATTATATGTTGCTATATTCAGGTTTTGAATGAATCACACTGTATGCATTTTAATATGATTTCTCTGACTCCAAAGCCAGGATTAACCTGTTGTTTTTGATTAAAAAGATGCTATGTCTAGATTTCAGAGGAGTGTTAGATTTCTCTGCTTATCTACTGTTTTTCTTCTTTTTAAATAGACAAAAGAAATTATATTTGTTGTCTATATTGATGAAATAAAGAAAAAAAGTATAGTTTTTTAAAGAATTTAAATATTAACACTCAATATAAACTGTTGTATAAATAAGAGTGAAAGTTTTTTTTAACACTGTGTTTTGCATGCCCTCTGTTGACTTCTTGCTAAATCGTGATTACTAAAGTAGACCTCATTTAAACCACAGGAAGGAAAAACTTTGGTGACTGGTCATGTCATAGAAATTAGATATTTTTAAAAATGGTTACCTTAGTGTTTAAAAACAAAGGGAAAGACTCTGATCTTCCCTCATTCGGTGCTGCCAACTTTTCTTGACTCTTCTAAAATTGTATGTGAAGCAAAAAGTTACAGTAGAGAATCTCAATAATATTCTAAAGAATAACAATATAGTAATGGCAAAATCTTAGAGATGCTTAAAATGGACAGACACTGCTCTAAAAACTTTACCTATATCAAGTCAATTAATTTTCCCAAAGCATTTGGGAGTTGATCCCATTATTTTAATTATACAGATAAGGAAAATGAAGACAGAAGTGAAGAAATTATTCAAGCTTATATGGCAGAAGCATGGTTCAAACTTGGCAAATTTGGTTCAAGTCCATGTTCTTAACCACTATGCTAGTTATGTTTACATGGTCAACCCAGAAAATATATAAAATGAATTAAACTCAATCTAATGAGAATATGGTAATGAACAAGTGAGAAATCGAATGACCAACTGGTCCATTTTTCTCTCCTCCACAAACTTCCTTTTTAAAAGTATGGTATGGTTTAAATGTGTCCCCCAAAATTCATGTGTTGAAAACTAAATTCCCAGTGCAACAGTGTTAAGAGGTGGGATCTTTAAGAGAGGATTAGATCAAGACATCTCTGCCCTCCTGCATGGATTAATGCTATTATCTCAGGAATGGATTAGTTATCTCAGGAGTGGTGTCCTGATAAAATGATGAGTTGGACCCTTTGTCCCCATTGCTCTCAAACCCTCTCTTACCTTCTCACCTTCATGGGATGATGCAGCATGAAGACCCTTGCTAGATGCCACCACCTTGATATTGAACTTCCTGGCCTCCATTAAGTGTAAATCACTCAGTCTGTGGCATTCTGTTGTAATAGGACAAAATGGACTAAGACAAAGTAGAAATTCCAGATATGGGTTCCATAGTACATCAATGCTGAGCCCATTTCTAAATTTTAAGCACAGCTCATCTGCCAAGTTGCTAAGGTTTTAGCCTATGACTCATAAGCCCTTTGGACTCATTACCACATCGTCTCCCTTTGAACTTACCCTACAATCAAGGAACAGAAATACAGGGTAAAGAAGAATCTAGCTGCGAAAACTAGATTCAAACAATTAACCAATGTTTGTGGAGGGCACATACTGATTTTCCTACATCAGTGATTGGGAAAGAAATTGAAGTTTATATACACATTGCTAAATAAGAACAGAGACAATGCACATCCGAATCAACTTTTGGCAATCATAAAAGGCAATGTTTATGAACATGTCTAAATGCAAATTAGAAACAAATCATTGTTTATTAAAATCAGTTTCATTTAATCTTTGATATTTCTAATATTTGCTAGGAAAGATTCCTGTCTTATATTTCTATCTGGTGGCTTTGTTCAAATCACTCTCTAAGGTTCTTTTATCCAGTTTATTATAAATAAATTAAACATTACTCTGTATCCTCGAGGAAAGAGGATTTTAAATTTAAATATCTATAAGCATTTCTATGTATCTGAAAGTAGACATGATGCTAAAAATGAAAAATGATCCATAGTTTTCTAATAATATACAATTTGTATACTCTTATTTATATTTTCAACTAGATTCTGAACTCTTGAAGGAAAAACCTTCTTATTGCCTATTTTTGTATAATTTACGCCTATAGTTCATCCCCATTCCCTCATCCCATACTATAGTGATTTCAGTGATATGGATATAGTAGGTGTTTAATAAATATTTGCTGTGTGAATAAATTGCTTTCCATTACTGAAGCTACTTTGAGAATTATTTTTGAAACAATAAAGAGTCTCAGAAAGAATATAGTAGACAAGGTTTGAAACAGGGTTTGCATGTAAATTAAGCATCTTTCTTCAGGTCTCTGATTTTGACATAATCCAAATACTGCTTCACTATAAAGCAAAGAGGCATGTTAGTGCATCTTATTCTGTCTTAGGGAGTCAAAAGGTGCAATGCAATAGAAGAGGTGATGTTGGAACTTGCTTTTTGGCTGCATGCTTTGCCTTTCAAGCACTAACTGAGCTGCAGCATAAGGTGTGAAATTAGGACAAATGTTCCAAGTCCTAGAAAATGAGTGTTTTATTTAACTCCATCTTGCTCAGGAAATCTGTTTCAGGATTACAGGCTTTCAGAAAAGATTGTTGACTAAGGGATATTTAGGTTGATAAATAGAAACAAAAAAACTGCATGATCTTTGACAACAAAACTAAAATAAATGCTGACACACAAAAGCAACTTTGATAATGCTACTCACAATAGTACTCCAGAGTTTACTTTTAGACACATAAGGAAGGACCTGTAGATAAACTCTCAGGAGTTGGTTTATCCCCCCAAACCATAATATCCCCTGTGCTAAACACTGGGAAATTGTATTACTTTAAAAAAGCAGGAGAGAAAATGTTCAAAATGCTAGACATTAAATGGGTAGTATAAACAATCTTCAATTGCAAAAACTCTTTGCTGTTCAATTTAAAAAGACAGCTTAGAAAAACTAGTCAAGGATAAAGTATCATGCTTCTCATAGTATTTTCTATCTCCATCATTGATAAAGTAATGCAGAACAGATTGAGTTATTATAACCATGAACTTCTTATTTATTTAATATAAAATATACAATTTGTTCTTCTGTTCTGAGAGTTCTATTCCTCTGAGAAGTAACATGTCTTTAAAGTATTAGATTAGGTGAAGCCTGTCTAGTTGTTTATATTCATTCTTGAGCTAAGCTAATATTAATAAATGGATTCTTACCACTTTTAAAAGATATCCTTTTTCTTTTATTTTGCTATTTGAAATGTCTTACTTTCACTAAACCAAATTCTTCCTTCTGAAATTACTTCATTCTGTGTAATTCTGTGTGGAAGTGGAAGTAGAAGTAGCAAATATATACTGAATCCTGTATTATATGACAGAAAATCTTTTGCCTTACATTGACCTAGTTAATCTTCATCATAACAGTTTGAGGAATGTTACTAATTATCCCCTTTTTACACATGAGGAAATTAAGGCACAAAGAAGGTAAGCAACTTGTCCAGAGTTACACAGCTTAAAACTATGAAGCCAAGCTTCAACTTCTGGAAGTCATCCTTTTAACCAATAAGCCATTCTTGACAGAGGACAACATTTTGTTCATCTTTGTATTCCTACACCTTACCCAGTGCCTAGAACTTATTAGGCACTTACAGAACATTTATAAAACAGAGCGCTTATTAAGCTTTAGAATGTACCTCCCTTTATTTCTTTTCTTACCTCTGCAGCCAGATTCACACCTTGGCCTTCCTTATCTGGGAAAGAGCTCCTCATTAATTTCAGCATTCAATCTTCAATTGATACTCAGTTTCAAGTACAGTTTTGACCTTCTCATTTAATTCCCTTGCTCAAAAATTGACCATGGACCCCATTACCTCTGAACTCTTGTGTCTGGCATTGAAGGCTCTCTTTTCTTTGTCCTAGCCTATCTTAGTTCTTGTCTCCCAGAAGCCAGTATGCCAAATTCTACTACTCAGTGTTGTCATAGAATGCCCTATGATTTAACATTTATCCCCACCCATAGACCACTGAATGTTTTTCCTTTGTTGTTATGTGCTCCTGAATTCTCACTCCCATCTAATCCCCATTTATGATTAAGGCTATTGATTCTTCAACGCTTAAATTAATGGCAGCGGCAGACCATCCAGAGCAGCTGCTGTCATCAGGGAGGCACAGGCAGTGGCAGCAGGAGCGGCTGTGGGAGCATCATCAATGGCAGCAGTGGGTCCCCTGTGCCTTCTGTCCCTGAGCAGCAGACTGCACTGCTCCCACCCTCCTGAGGCCAGGCAGGACCTGCTCCCAGGTCCAGAGCCTCTGCTGCTCTGCACCCTGGCCATGCAGTTGCCGCTGTCGCCTGCCACCGCTGTGGGGAGGGTGTGGGGAGGAGGCAGAACTGGCCCCGGAGTGGTGCTGCACTCCACAGAGCTGGCAGGAACTAGGGACAAGCGAGAGCCTCCGTGGAGCCCACCGCCCTGGGGGCTACTGTGATGGAGCCAGGCTGAGCCACCCACTGGATGGGGAGCAGTGTGGTCAGGCACAGAGGAGTGGACAGAGAGGGCCTCAGCGAGGACCTGGAGCTCCGGCCCCAGATTGTGAGGAGGTGCAGCTGGGGCTGCCACACACTCCATGGAGTGGGCGAGAGCTCCACCCTCCCAAACGTAGGGCCTGGGCATCTCTGCACTTTGCACCCTCAGGAGCCCAGGAAAGCCCCCCTGTCCCCTCAGGCTGGGCAGTGTCTGCTCCCACTGACTTGCCTCTCCCCATTCCTGGTGCCTGCTCCAATCTCAGAGCAGGGTTGGGGCCAAGCCCAGGTGCTGTCACAGCCCATCCAGGTATGCACTCACTCGGGGTAGTGCTGACATGCCAGCCCCCTCATGCCTCAGCCCCCTCCAGACTTTGGGTGCCAATAAGCACGTGGTGGGGGGAGTTGAAGGGGGACTGAGGGCAGCTCGGCGCTGGCCTGCAGGTGCCCCTTGGTGCAAGCAGCCTGGGTGCCATGGACAGCAGCAGGAGGCAGACAGGCTTCTGTGTGGAAGGGGGTGGGTCCCTGTTGAGGCCCCACCTTCAGGCTAGGGAGGGCCTGAAGGCTGGGGGGCAGGCTGCCAGTCCTGCAGACCATAGTGGGAATTTGTGGTGCCTTTTCTGGGCCCACCAATGGCTGCTCATGGACCAATCAGCATGTACTTCCTCCCCACTGAGGCTGATAAAAGCCCAGGGCTCAGCCAGAGCAGAGCAGATGATGGGAAGAGCAGCTGCAGAGAGGAGCTACATTTTCTGCTGGGAGCTGAACACTTGTTGGGACTACCTGCCTGAAGAGAGGTGCTATCCTCTCTGCTAGGAGCTGAACACTCATCTGGACACCCTGGCTGCAGAAAGGAGCTGCCCCCTGCAGGTCTCCCCTGAGCTGTTCTATTGCCCAATAACGCTCCCCTTCGTCTTGCTCACCCTTCACTTGTCTGCATATCTCATTCTTCCTGGTCACATGACAAGAAGTCGGGACCCACTGAATGGTGAGGCTAAAAGAGCAGTAACACGAACAGGCCTGAAACATGTCCCTTGCTTGCCAGGTTGCGGGAGAAGAAAAGGAGAGAAGAGTTGTGGCCCTTTGGGGATCCCAGACCTAGGAGCTCCCCAAGCCAGGGCTGTGACTCCCTCTTTGGGATCCTGTGGTTCCTGGCATCTCCAAGATTCCAGGTGCCACCACATTCCTTAGTGCCAGCTGTGGAAGCTGCTTATGGTGCGCCTGGTCTGGCTGTAGCCTTGCAGAGAGCCAGCCCCAGTGCCAGCACCTGGAGTTCCCACCCCACTGCAGCAGTTGGTGTGTCTGACTGTGCACAGTGGCCAGACCCCACACTCACTCACACACCCCTCACTGTTCCATGCCTGACTCGCCCTTGGCAGACATGGATACACGCCCTTGGCAAGCATGAGACCCAGACCAGTGGTATGAGCCGAGTGCAGCCTACTGGCCAAGTGGGCAAAATGAGCCCAGTGGGCCCAAGCAAAACTGCCAAAGGTGTCATCGGCCACAGAGGTTTCCAGCCAGGAAATGGACATCCCGAAGATCCCATAACAAAATCAAATGTTAACACTTTAATAACATGTTCTCCACTGATTTTACTTGACTATATTTTATTTCTCTTTGGATTCAAGTAATAGTTGATTACATTTTGCTTTATGTTAAATGCCTTTGTCTTTTTCTACTTGTTAGGTTATAAACATCTTGAGAGCAAGGACTAAATCTTACTTATCTTTATTAAGAACTAACAGTGGAACACACAGAAAATCCATGGATATACTGTCAGACTGTCACCAAATATACATTCAACATTTTTCTTACTTGTGAGACTGATTTTGAGAAAATTTGCTATCACAGAATCACTAAACTTTAGAGCAGGTAGACTCCTGCAATGATTTTATTTACTTGCTATATTTTACCAATAAGAAAACCGAGGCATAGAGAAGTTGAGACTTTCTACACACCAGTGCCTAGTCTTCATGATGCTTATGCCCAACCCTGAGTCCTTTCCTCTATATAATCCTGCCTCATTACATTTCTGAAAGACGGAGAAGTTTTATAACAACAAGATGAAAGACTTTGGAAGTTTACAGAGGCTATCAGGCTATCTTCTCATAGACCCATCATTTGTCCAGCAGAAAGAGACTAAAAAGGCTTATAAGAATATCAAGACCCCAATGTTGTACTTATGGTTTGACTTTATATCTCTGACTAATTACAGAATTTGATTATTTAAAAAGTTTTTTTATATCAAATCTTGGTTTATACTTTAAATTTTTTTGATATTTATTATATATCAGTTGACATTTCCTCCTCTCCACCCCAAACAAACAAAAACCCCAAAATAAAAACTGTTGGATAGAGCTGTTCTCTATCCATAAGCATTGTTAAGCATTGTTTCCTCATTTTATGGATAAAGAATCTCAAAGGAAGCAACTTTGTCAATATTAGGATTGTGACCTTAACCTGGAGAGTAGCCAGGAGGAATCTGTTCTCATATTGCAGATACCAGGACATTCTGCTTCCTCAAGAGATGGTAACTCTAACATCTTGATGTGACTCTACAATATCTAAGGAATGATTTTGTTAGCAATGGAGACTGCGAGTGACAGGTGCTAGTAAGTCTGAACCAGCCACCACTGCCAATGAGCTCTGGCCTGGTTCAGCTTGGTTTCCCCATTCGCTTTCAGGTGATGGAAATGTCATGCTTTAACATGCCCAGTTATAATACTAGTGGCAATCTGTTGTACCTTCCCAAAGAGACATTCATGCTTATAGGGGCAAGTATTCACAGGCACTGAAAAAGTAGAACTATCTTGAGAATTTGTAAAAATGACATGGAATGACGTTGAGAACTGCTTCATTCACTGGATGTAGGCAATGATTTTCCTAAGGTGTTAGGCAAAATGCATGCCATTTGTATGTGGGAAGAAAGAATGGCAACAGAGGGAACATTACAATGAAATTTGGTTTTATACCTTGCCATATACTTTAACATGTTTCATCTCAAAGCACATTTTGTTGCCTATTTCAAGTTAAAGTCCCAACTTCTGACATTGATCTTTGATGTGCCCCCACAATATGGCCCCCCTACCCTGCACTTCTATTGCTTCTTCCCTTCATATCTTACCTGCCTTAGTCAACATAAACTACTCATTATGCTTACAACATGCCGATTCAGCAAAATTCAAAGAAACAAACATTTGATAAATGTCCACCATATGTTTGGAATTTTGCTAAGAACTATACAGGGCAGGAAGAGAAGGCATTTCTTCTATCCTTAAGTAATTGGAAATCTAATGGGAAAGACAAGCAAGTACATAAATTAATCTGATATGAAGTAGAGTGAGCGGTAGGGAGGGCAAAAATGTTGAAAAGTAAATTGGGTTATATGAGGACATCAAAAGAGGTTATTTAAGTGTGTGTGTTTTTTTAATGCATTGGGATCCTCTAAAAGGTTTTGAATAGGGAAAGAATGAGCAGAACATGAGGTGGACATTAGAAAGGATAAGCTAGAGAGATGGATATTAAAATTAGAGAAGCCATATTTTAAGAAGGTTGTAATAGCAGTTCGTGTCAGGTAATGATAAGGGCCTGAAAGGTAATCACTGATAGTAGAAGTGAGATGAAAGGGATGCACTCCATGACTTTGCAGTAAGAATGTCCTTATATTACAGTGGTTAAGCGTGTGAATTCCAGAGTCACACACAGGTTTGCATCATGTCTCTGCCATTCATTAGCTATGTCACCTTAAATGAATTAGCAAACTGATCTATGCATCAGAATCCATGTATCTAAAGTGCAGATTATCTTGGCACTCAAGTCAAAAGTGTGTTCTTAGTTCACATGGAATAATCTTTATAAAATGCCTGCCACAGAGTAAGTACTGAATAAACATTTCATATTATTGTGGAGAAGTTTTAAGACAGATGGTTGAAGAATTTGATCAGAATATCCTCCCCTCCAAGTTTATTTTTCTTTCCACTTGCTTCTCTACCTTGTTGAAATCTGCCCATCTCTATTGCACTCCACTATGAAGAGTTCCTTGAATAGTCCTGTGCACAATGATCTTTCCTACCTCTGTGTTTTTAAAATATTGATCATCTTTACTAATCAAGAGACACTTAGCATTTACCTCATGCTGTTAAATATATTTCTTTGATACAATTTTTTGATGAATAATATGTCAATTCCTGTTTATCAGCATTAAATAAATTGTAATGCAGATTAACCAGAGGAAGTGATTTTACTTCGGGCTCATTTCTTGATGATAGAATCCACTTCTAGCTCCTCAGTTCAAGGTCTTTAAGAAGAAAATACAATAAGTTAAAAATACTTCTGTACATGGTGGTGATAAAAGCTGGGCACCCATGGAAAAGCAGAAGAGCTCCAGCATGGGGACCAGCAAGCACAAGGGCTCTAGCTATACGAGGGACCAAGTGTGGAGGAGCCAAATCCATTTTATAATAGCTCACAAAAAATATTTGAATTTAATTTAACTTTGCAGGGCAAAGAAGTTACCGTTTACAACAATAGCTAATTTTATCTTACAATTTACTGTATTCTAAAAGAGGTTTAACATTATTTTGTCTGGAATGGAAGGCAGTCAGCCTTACTTTAAGGAATCTTCTATTTCTTTTAAAAATGATGGATGCTAAAATGCTTCCATAGCAGAACTAGAGAAAAATAAAAGACTGGCCAAACGAATTTCCTCTTATTCTATTTAGTTGGTTTATTTGGCTCTGCATTAGTAGAAATACATAAATAATTTTAAGAAATGATATATGGAATATTTTGAGAGTATAAATGTGTATACGGGATACAAGGGCATCAGAGGGACTTTGTTTTGAAATATGCACTTTTAATGTAGATTGATACCATAGAATAGAAATTGAAATTATATTACAGATTTCTGCTTTGAATAACTTTGTGAATTTTCCTTCTTTTCTGAAGATCTAAATCATATCTTCTCTTTCCTTATGTCAGTCTTCCCAAATGTATTGGTATTCTTTTCTGTGAGAGGTATTATTAATTCATCTATACAATAAGTATTCAAGGAAAATGTCACTGATTTATTCTTGTTAAGTTTAGGTTGCAAGTGTAAAAATCTATAAACAATCAAAATGATGGTAGGACAAAATGAAAATGGATGTGCAGTTGCTGACTAATATTAATCTGACAAATTTTAAATAGTTTTCTACAAAGACACCCAAATCCTTCATAACAAAGTCTCATTTTTTTGTGTCATTGCATTGTCTGAGACTGTATATGTGTATATAATGTATATATCTTTATTCTATATATGTATATTTGCATTATATTTGTATATACATTTGTGTGTATATTCACATATATTTCATATCTATAGCATCAACTACTTCATAATACAAGTGATATGTGTAACTTTCAAGTAAAATGGTTTAAAGAAGAAATTGTTTGCTTGCCACTTAATCTCTTTTTCCCTTCTTACAAAATGGAACATGGACTAGTATGTGTAATCCAACCTCAACCAATCCAGAGAAGAACACTGGAGGAAATGGAAGAGAAACAAGATATCTATAGGGAAAGAGCTTCCCTGCTGGCCTGGAAATGCTCATCCCTGGATCGTTAGATAAGACAGAAATAAAATTCTATTTTGTTTGAGACTTTGAATTTTAGGGTTTTGTTGTTGTTGTTGTTACAGCTGCTTAAAATATACACCCAAAGTAATATATTTGCCATCTTGACTTTTTAATTTGTGCATCCTTCCCTTTTCATTCCTGTTCTCTTGAGGCCTTTTATATATATATATATATATAAACCTCCCAACATAAATGTTTTCAAAAAGCATGCAAAAAAGCAGTCCTAACTGGGAAAGAAACAACATAAGAGATAAATGTACAGGTCAGTTTTTACTGCTAACATGGACCATCTGAAAATCTTTGCAAAGACACTCACTTTTCTTTATTTTCAGATGCAAATTTGATAATATCTTCTTGGCCTTTGTTCATTTATTATTTTATTTTACATTAATTTGAGTAGGGGTCTTGCTCTGTCGCTCAGGCTGGAGTGCAGTGGCATAATCATGATCACTGCAGCCTCAAACTCCAAGGAAGCCTGGGACGACAGGTGCGCATCATTACACCCGCTCTTCCTGACCTTTGTTAATCACAGTGATGATCAAGATAACATAGTGGGAGAATTGGTGAACTGGGACTTAATTTAAGGGGAGATGGGAAAGGAACACAGTGCCATTTGAAAGTAGCTAGCTGTTCAGACAGGAAGGCTCCTTGGAGCAGATAGGCTTTGGTCTGAGATAAAACATTTGGGCAACCTTCTAGAATTAAGTCAATAATGCTTCCCTTTTTGTTTTGGGAGAAGAATGTAATTGGTAGTCTTTTGACTTGGGTAATGGACGTTACCACTCTGTCAGACTCCTTGGTAGGTTTAAAAGTTGCTGAGAATAAGTTTGCAGATTGGCGTCGGAACCAAAAGAAGTAAGAGTATGAAAACACAGACCCTTTCACTTAAAGATCAAAATGATTAGAATGTCTCTAATGAGCCTAGATGGCCTGAGAAAGAAATCTCCACACATTTTCTGACCTCTTTCATCTTTATATCACATTTTTGTTTTTAATATATGATTGTTTTACTAATTTTTAAAAACTCATGTTGATTCATTTTGTTATTTTTCCTCTGCTCTATGGCATACTTTTCTTAGTGACAGCTCGACAGCTCTTCGACCATCATGTGTTTTTCTGTTTTTGCACCTCTTTTGTCTTTCAGTTGTTAACATATTTGGACTAAGATATTTACATATATCAATAAAATTAGAATTGAGAAGATCCTTTATTTAGCCAAATTTTCTCTGATCTTATCATGAACCTCAGCATCTGTAGATAGCAGTTTCTCAGTTAAAAAATTATGGTCTACAGAGCAGAGTCAACTGAGTGTCAGCAATTTAAACTGTATTCATCACAAAATACAAATTTGAAGAAAATTGCAAGCAATTTTATTAAAAAATGTAAAACAGCACAACATTGCAAAATATATTCTTCAGAAAATTGCCAGTGACACAGTGTTAGAAACAGGTACAGGCTAAGAAAATGATTAAGAATGTGTATGTGAACCAAAAATAATTATCCCATTTATTTTTTAAGGTACGAATAATTCATATAAAGACATTTTTTATTTTGCTTTAATAACAAATGTTAGTTCTATATTTTGGCAAGAATATTTTTATATTTTCAGCAATGAATAAAGTTCATTGAACAGCCAATGAGATAATGATATTAAATTGTAAGTCCAATATACATATTTCAAAGAAATTATATAATTTTTACTACTTTTCCTGCTCCATTTCATCCTCAAAAATATCCTTTTTGGGATTTTTATATGGTCACACTACCTAGAAATTATGCATATGAGAGTATTAAACCCAATGAAACACTTGAATCTAGGTAGTGACGGTGGGGGTGCTGGTTTCAGGCAGACTGTAAGAGTGATTTGAGAACCCCTCTTGAGCCCCTTGCCCTAGTATCTTGAGTATGCTATACCTGTTTGGGTGCAAATTAAAAGAACTCTGTCAGTGAAAAGGTGTCATACTGAGAGGCCAGGGTTCCTGTGGCAAGGAGCAGACATAGATGAATATAATCCTAGGAATAAAGAGACTACATTTCTTTCTCTACCCACCATGTCCCACGTGATGCACTAAGAAGCTGTCCCCAGACTGGCAGTGGTACCTCATGTCTCTGTCATAGTAGCAGTCGCCTGTCTTCATGGGCTGAATTCTTTCTCAGGATGTTCTTTGGTTCTTCATGTAGAGAATACTGCCGGGACTGACCCATGTCTTTTCTGAATCACCTCTGACATATGACCAGGTTAGGCCATAGATAGACTTTATCTTCAAACAGAGGCTCTTCCCCCACCATGTATGCAAATAAAGTGGTGATTAATAACTAAGGTAAAATACTTTACATAGATCTTAAATATTTATCCAAAAATCTTGGAAAACAAGACTCCTAATACTATACTGCCTTTTAGAAAATTATATTCCACATATTTCACAAAGTAAAACATGACTGCCATGGCAGTATAGTCATCAGTTCATTTCTGAGATCTAGAAGTTTTATGTGCCTAAAATTTCACAAATCATTTGAAAGATTGTTCAGTTTCTCTAGAAAAGCCGATATGGCTCAATGAACAGGGCCTTCTTCCTAAGCTGTGCATCTGGGTAGGATGCTGGCACATGTTCACCTGCAGGATGTCCTGGTTCACAAAAGCTTTTTTCACTTCCTGCTCTCATTTGATAGGAAGTAGTGAGATGGGGAAGCTTTTCATATGAACATAGAAGCAAGAAGATGTGATCTTATCATTTGATTATGTATTATAAGGACACTTAAAAGAATAGAATGGTGAGAAAAAAGCTTTCTCCTCTTTAATAAGAGGATCTCAAACAGGCATCTTCCTCATTTTTTAGGTATATTGAAAGACTCTCAAATGGTATAACATAATAATCCTCAAAAATCTAGTTTTCATCATTTTTTCTACTAGTAATTTGTACATTTCTCTTCTTTACATCCCCTTTGAAATTAATTAGCCTATCCTACTTACATGTCTACTTCTTCAGAGTTAACTCATTTATAAAAACAGATGTTTCCCTGAGGAATATGCTTTCATGCTTGCTTTATGCAGCTCTGGCAAGCCCTGTTCCAACTAACTATCTGACATTTCACTCTTCTTAATAGAGAAGTTATGATGGAAGAATATTCACAGCCAAAGTTCAAGCAATTAAGGGAACATTGATTTCCATATGGAATCAATGAAAAGCTGGATGTCTGAGCAAGTTAGAGATGACTTAACTTTGGGCCTTTCTATCTTCATTTCCTTATTTATCTTTAAACAAGAAAGAGAACTGTATTGCATTAGCTTGTAAGGGCTGTGATAACAAAATACCACAGACTGTGTGGCTTAAATGACAGAAATATATAGTCTCACAGTTTGGGATGCTAGAAGCCTGAGATCAAGGTGTTGGCCGAGTTGATTTTCTAAGGCCTCTCTCCTTGGCTTGCAGATGGCCATTTTCTCCCTGTATCTTCACACAGTCTTTCCTCTCTAGGTGTCATCTGTGTCTAATCTCCTCTTATTATAAGGATACTAGTCAAATCAGATTTGGGCCCATCCTAATGGCTTCATTTTAACTTAATTATTTCTTTAAAGGTGCTATGTCCAAATAGTCACATTCTGAGAGAGTAGGAATTAGAAGTTCACACATGAATTTTGGGAGGGACAAGATTCAGCCCATAACAGAAATCATGGTTATAACTTTTATTTTTCAATAACAGTACTTTGAAAAATGACATTGTGTCTGTTTCTTCCATTTTAAAAGGAATACAACATGTTTAAGACCACAGAACATCTGCATAGGTAAGTATAAATCTTGTTGGCATTTTAATTTTCTCACTGGAAACCTTGTTTTCATGTGCAAGTGCTGAAGGTTCTGGAATATTTTTTCATTATTGCTCTCGTTATGAAAGCAGCTGTTCAATGAACACAGCATATTTCGTTACCTCATCAAGAAGCAGAGGAAGATTATGTTGTGATCAAGTTTTGTATAGCTATAGTCAAAGCTTTTCTGATTGTTTGAGCCTGGTGGTTGATTTAATAGGTATACTCCAGGGCAGTTACTCATCCCTGATATATGTCCAACCCAAAACTCCAAGTTATTTATGTAAATGATGCTTTATATGCCTTCCATGCAGATAAATCCCAGTTGACAGAACTGTTTAAGAGATGAGTGTGCTCCCAACTGGGATTACGGTCACAGTATTTATCTATATCAACTTTCATGTTACTTCACTGGCAAATTGGGAGCTTTGGAGGATAAGAGGATAACATATGATCGGGAGAATCTATTTTCTGCTCTGAAGGTAGTATCTCAACATTTCAGTACACTGTGCATCTAGGAAGACATCAGAAAACAAACAAACAAAACAATCTTGAGAACAGATGATTTGTCTTTGAAAAATAAAAACATCTCTAAATCATGGGGAAAATCTAAAACCAGAGCCATTCAGATATACTCAGAAGTTGGAAAATGTTCTTATGTGTAACAAGTTCTGCATTTTTAGCTTTGGCTGAGGATTTTTTTTTATATGGTAGAATATGAGCCTTATATGTTCTTTACATACACATGATTATTAGAAGATCAAAAAGCTACATATGATTTCTGGTTTAAAAATTATGGAGTAGGAACTATGATCTTTCCTCTTCTTTTATAATAAATCACCCAAAAGCTAAAAAATAATGAGACGAAGGTAAAACAAATGGTAGAGACACATAAAACCTGATAGAGCTGGGAGACACATAAAACCTCAAAACAATAACCACAATGTAAGAAGGGAGTATATTGCTTGTTTCCTATGGCGAATTCAACTAAAATATCCTTTGATAAGAATAATTTTGCACAAACAATTTAATTTTATTTATATTGTAAGAGACTAGAACAATCCAGAAAGAAAATTCTATTTTCTTAATATATTTCTAAAACATTCAACAGCATTTTACTTCTTTGACCATGTAAAGGACATATGGATCCTATATTGAAAATATATGGACCAAGTTTCCATATATCCAAATAAATTTCCACTATGTTCTAGCTTTATAACTTTGCCCCTATGTAATTCCATGGATATGAAATTATATATGGGAAACACCAAGATAATTATTTTATGAAGGGAAACTAGTGCTCTCTCATGCTCTATATCCTTTATGAAAATTAAAAGAAGAAGAAGGGGGAAAAAATCCTCATTAATGTATGCTGGCAAAACAATGGCAGTCATTTTCCTGGCTGAAAACTAAATTATTGTGCATTGTAGTGTGCATGTCTATGATAAGTAGATTACTATAGATCATTCCGAGAGGAGGTAGAAGGAAGATTGCACTAACATTAGCTTCTCTGGTATTTGCAGGCTGTAAATTTCGTTAAATGATGGATGCAAAGATGGAAGACAGATGGATAGAGAAAAAGACAGAATCAGATACTGGATGAGTTAGTACTGCTGCTTGTGCTTCAGAGCTGTCTTATTACCACAAGGCCGGCAAGCATCAATGTCCCCACATCCCCCTCTGCCTCCCCCTGAAATGTACCGATTTATATGAAAATTAAGATTACAAATTAAAGCCTGGCTATCCTGGAGTTTTCCAGTTCATCAGCCATCCAATAAAAATGATGTCAAGCCTGTATGCATAATTCCCGGAAGATTACTTTCGTCCTTACAGCTAAGCCCTGTCCCTGATATGAAAGATCTCTATCCACTTTTATTGAAATAAAGAACTAACATCATAATCCCAATATTGAGGTATAATCTTCATTATCTCCTGACCCTCTTGAGGTTCCCCCAATCTATATTACTTCAGATTTGGTTTATGTGTAATCCTTATGTATTTACTTTTATTGAGATAGGATTAAAAACTAAAAAAAAAGCTTCAAAAAATCCTTATGATCTCATGATTGAGTTTCATTTCACCAACAATCAACTAATGTGTTAGACTGAGTTTTTTTTTAAGTGCTTCTTATAGTTATATAGTCCAAGCTTGACAAGGCATTAATTGGTCCCATGTGTTTCCTGTTTCATTACATGAATTATTTCCAATTCAACTTGGTTTGTGAAATAATGGCATCATCTTCTTTTCCTATTTATTAGAAAAGGTGTGGGAGGGGGATGTATGAAAAGATAAGCCTACACATAAAATAATCCAAAGTAACTTTAATCTCTTTTCTTAGGAAGTTTTGATTCATACCTATAGTTAATTACTGGTAAACCACAATCTACCAACCTTTTCTTTCCCCCAGAGCCTTAATAGCCTCTGGCTATGCCTCGGGCTGTTAACTACCAAACTAGTCATTAATGCTGGTCAAGATGATTTCTTGGAGATTATTGCTCATTTATTTTTTTAACAGACAAAACAGAATTTGCTTTGCACATGGACTAAAATAATACTTCAGCCATTTTTTTCCTTTCAAAAACATAAACACCGATGAAAATCACATTGTACTGTGGTATTTTCAAAGCATTTCATATGTTATTTTAGCTGTATTTTCCAACTGAAAACTGGATTTGCAATGCTCAGGATTTCGCTGGTAATCATCATGTTTGCTTATTGTTTGCTATTATATTTGGTAAAACACATCTTGATTAAGAGATTTGATGTGTTCTCTATTTACCTGTGCCTCTTATTTTTACCTTTTGTCCAAGGATATGTTAGGAAGATATTTGTTTTTTTAGAATTGAAAACAGGGTATGGAAATAGAAATACTTCACTATTGGCATAAAACAGCACTGGAGTGTTTTCTTCTTAATGTAGTATTTATTGTTTGAAAAGAATTCTTATTCTATCGGTGTTTTTTTGTTGTTGTTTGTTTGTTTTTTTGAGATGGAGTCTCGCTCTGTCGCCCAGGCTGGAATGCAGTGGCACAATCTCGGCTCACTGCAACCTCCATCTCCCGGGTTCACGCCATTCTTCTGCCTCAGCCCCTCCAGTAGCTGGGACTACAGGCGCCCGCCACCACGCCCGGCTAATCTTTTGTATTTTTAGTAGAGACGAGGTTTCACCGTGTTAGCCAGGGTGGTCTTGATCTCCTGACCTCGTGATCCGCCCACCTCAGCCTCCCAAAGTGCTGGGATTACAGGCGTGAGCCACCGCACCCTGCCTATTCTATCGTTATTGATATAAAATGGGATTCATTATAATTTTTATTGGCTCAATTATTCCTCATCTGTGAACCACTCATTTTCATTCATTCGTGCTTTTACTTGAGCACCTGCTATTGCCTGGGCACATTCAGAGACAAATTAGAGAATGGAGAAAAAACTGGAAAGACAAAAACAATCTATGATCACTCAGTCATCTTTCTGCCAAAAAATAATATTCAAACATAAAAACACGTATTGGAATGATTAGACTTATTAAAATGTTTACTCAACAACTAAAAAGGAAGTGGATGAAACAATATTTTGGTACCCTTAATATTTTCTGGTTATCAGTTTATTTCTGTGAATTTCCTTATTTTACTCTTGCAACAACTCTACAGTTCCTTAAAGCAACCTTATACTTACACCTATTTTGTGGATGTGGAAATTAAGACTTTAGAATTGCTGAAGATATAGAAGAAACAAGAAGGTACTGGAAGAAAGATGCAGAAAAGAAAGCTTCAGGGGTTCAAATACAACAATGCTCGTTTACTTAGCACCTTAATTCCCGCACTTGCTTATAGACAGAAAATGCCTCCTTCCTTTCTTTTGAAAGCTGTGGCTCAAGATGGCAGGACACCCCACAGAGTCCCAGTTTAGATCTTGAAACAGGTAGAGTAAGAATGGTTTTGGTTAGGTAGGTTTAACCTACCAACTGGAGGTTTATTTGAATTACATCTAAATATTATTTATAGGAGCAAGTCTGCCAGTTATTAATAATTTATGAAAGTTGCTTATTACCAGCTATAATGTAGGTTTTATTGACCGATAGATTTAACTATGGGAAGAAGTAGCAGAAAGAGAAAAGGAAGTGAAAAGGTGATATGGGAGTGTGGCTTATTTTGAAAGAATTCTAGTTTTGGCCAGGGTGTATAATGTAAGCTAGAAAATAATAATACTGAGCACCAGGGATGAGTGAAGAATTCATTTATGTCTTTGGCTTAGTCCAGCGCTATTTGACTTAAGACAGTGTGTATGGTGTCCTGGAAAAGGTTTATAATTTATAAAGCTTTGAATTCTCAGGGATAAGCCATGAATTACAGGGTGATTTCAAAAGCTTTACATTCTAAGATAAGCCACTATTATGCTTTTTCCTCATTAAAGACAGGAGCTTCTGTTTTTTAGCAAAACTGACCCAAATGTCTTTTAATAAGAATTGTACTGGCATGCAAAAATTTAAACTATAAATACAGTCTGTTTTCATTATTCAGGGTACCCAATTATTATAACAACTACTTTACATTATGAAAATAAAATTCAAGTCAGTAATAAAAAATACTTTTTCTCTTGAACAAACAGAGGATCCAATACAACTGTCATAAAGTCTTTTTTTCACCTTGCCTTTATAAAAATAGCATCTTTGACTTTCTAACAGCTGACAATTTTCTCTTTCATACACTGTCACTCCTAAACCAGCTTTCTAACTCTGAATTCAGATTTCTATCATCTGCTGACAAATGACAATTTCAGGTTATTTCATGGCGCTCCTATTAGCCTGCCAAGGATTTAGTTTTGATAGGGTTGCTATCTTTATAAAGCAAGGTATATGCAATTACATATTTCAACATTTCCAAAGCAGGTACCTTAGGGTATAACTCTAGGTATAATCTAGAGTGAATGAGTTTAACCTCTGTGATACTACTACCTATTAACTCAATGCAGTTGAGGCAATGATGCTAATTAGACACACAAAAGCTGTGACGTTTCAGCTTAAATACCTACTGGATACAAGCTTAATCTACCCCATCCCCAACAATTATAAAGAAGATAATAAAATTAAAGAACATGTATTAAATGTTGAAAAATATATATTAGATTATTGCCTTTCAAGGGCTACACAGACATGAGTAATTTTTAAGGAACTCAAATTCTGCATTCTCAAGTTCCATATGTATGCCTTTCTAAAATGATCTGCCTAAGAGCAGTTCTATGGGGCTGCCTCTTTCTCACCTTTCTTTCACATTAATCTATCTGCCACTTTACAAAAGAGATGTACCTCTCACCCACTGGGAATCTTACTAAGCGACACTGTCCCAGGATGCAAAAACGTCTTGATTGCCAAAGGAGCAATTAGAAATATTTGTTTATTAAAGACCTCCTTATACAAGAGAGTACGTGATTTTTCAAAATTCTTTATAACACTTATTATTTAACAAACAGTCAAACTTTTAACTTGTGTACCAGCTTTCAGGAATAAAAGCCAGACTTAACACTCTCGTTAGAGTTCTGGTAATGAAAAACCAGCCAGATGCTTGCCCTAATGTACTATCATGGTTTACTAATGTTTTATTTATTTATTTAAGAGTTGGGGATCTTGGCCGGGCGCAGTGGCTCATGCCTATAATCCCAGCACTTTGGGAGGCCAAAGCGGGTAGATCACCTGAGGTTAGGAACTTGAGACCAGCCTGGCCAACATGGTGAAACCCCATCTCTACTAAAAATACAACAATTAGCCAGGCGTCGTGGCACATACCTGTAGTCTCAGCTACTCGGGAGGCTGAGGCAGGAGAATTACCTGGGAGGTGGAGGTTGCAGTGAGCTGAGATTGTGCCACTGGACTCCAGCCAGGGTGTGACAGAGAGAGACTCCATCTCAAAAAAAAAAAAAAAAAAAAAAAGAGTTGGGGTCTTGCTTAGGCTGCCCAGGCTGATCTCGAACTCCTGGCCTCAAGAGATCTTCCCACATCAGCCTCCTGATTAGCTGGGATTACAGGTATGAGGCACCATGCCCAGCCAGTTTACTGAAGTTTTCGAATATGTAAAAATTTTGGTCACTGTGTGTATGTGTGTTTGTGTGAATTCCTTTATTCAAAACCATGTAAATAGGAGATTAAGTACAGTTCGCTTTACCTGAAAAATATATTACATATGAATGCTTAGGTCATAGAGAGTAAAAGGTAACTTTTATTGAGTCTTTTCTTTTCAAATGAATGTATAGAAAGTTGGCTTGCTATATTTACAGGAATTCACCTTCTCCATATTTTATCCCTTAAAATGTCCACATACATGCATATATTTGTCATTGCTGACATAGTTATTGTTTGATAATACATTCTCTGAAACACTGTTCTTTTCTGGACCATTAAAGAGGAAACAAAAACAAATGATCACTGTTACTCTACACCAGTTTAAATTGAGGGGTAAAAATGTCTAAAAGTAAAAATGTTTACAGTAACATTTTTTACAAATTACAATGCAGGTTTTTTTTTTTTACACTAACTCATTACATAATAACCCTGAAAGCACAAAAGTTATTTTTATCTCTATTTTGTAAATGAGAAAACTGATGTGCTAGAGGATATCCACGTGGTCATAAGCCAAACTAGGACTAAAATTTAAGCTGTTGGACTCCGCACTCTGTGTCTTCTCACTCTATTGAACCACCTCTTGTGAAAATTGCTCAACTTGCTAAGGACTGTGTTCTCTAGGTAAGCGCCTGTAAAATGCAGTTGAGGTGATGACACCATTCCAAAGGTGTGAAATCTATCTTAATTTTGGTTAGGAAAGCAATATATGTATGATTTAAAATGAAAAGAGTTTTTTTCCCCAGAACTTCACAAAACGTAATTCCCACGCCCTAATAAGGAAACATGGTGTTTAAATAACCCTTCAAGTGCACCTCAAGGAAATGATCTGTGTCTTACTGGATTTCAAAGAAGCATTCATGTCTAGGAAAAAGTATTAATATAAAAAAGGACCTTGATAAGTCACTTAGTCTGTTTCACTGGATTTTGGCTGGGTACTGTGTTCTTAAAAGTTCTAACTCAAGATGCCCAGATGGTGATGGGATATGAGGAGCTAATGACATGGATGGAAGGACGTGGTTCCAGACATGCTAGGTGTCTGGTTCCTAACAAGACACTGCAGAATTTGAGATTTTTGCTCTGGAAACAAATTGGGACAAATTTCATGGTGTGGTTTGTGAATGTTCTCATCCTTCAGGCTTGTGCTGTATACTGCCATTGCCAAGTTGTAGCTATTGTTTGCTTGAAAAGAAAGGATGAGGAAGAAAGTAATGACCAAAAAAGCCCTAAAAAATAACATACATGATCTCACATTTATGTAAAACACATATGGAAGAATGTGTGTCGAATGTTCACATGTACTTTTAAAATATTTTTAATTTATAAATTATTTTTAGAACAGTTTTTACAGAAAGTTGAGCAGAGTTCCCATATACCATCTCACCCTTTCCCATATGTTTTATAATAAACAAAATTTTGTTATATCTCCTCTGAGTTATTTGCTTCTTTTGATGAATTAATTTGTCTGGAGAGTATTACCATGGAAAAAAGCTCCCTTCATATTATCTTTATGAAGAATTCAAAGCCTCGTACTGATCAGTGATTTTCAGATGACAGTGTGCAAAACAATCACCTGGAGGGTTGTTAAAAATACAGGACTGATTTTTTAAGTCTGAGCCAGAGACAAAGAAACTGCATTTTTAACATAGCACCCAGGTGATTCCGATGCACTAAGCATATGAACTATACTTTGAGAAACAATAGGCTAGAAATTCTTATCCCTGGATGGAAAATCTCTATTAGACCACCTGAACCCATACATAGGTCTGCTGTTCCTTAAAATTAAAAAAAAAAAAAAAAAGACTCAGTAGTCCTTTTCAAATCCTGTCAAATGTTGTCAGCATGGAAAACAATTTCAGTGTCTGAGCTAATTCATCAACCAATGAACACGATAAATTGAGTAAGAATTAGAAGTGAAACTTTTAAAAACCTCATACACCATTCACTTGCCTAGAAGCCAATGAGGCAAAATTGTTATATCAAAGCATCCTAATAGATATGATATTATCAATACATTTTATACTATATACACTTTTTTGTTGTACATGTTTTTAACAAACTCTATTTTTATTGAAATTATTAGGCCATCAAGACATAAACTCAAACAGGATTTATGTAAATGTATATTTAAGAAGGGGAATCTGAATTATTTAGGGTCTAATCTATTATTAAATGACCTAATGGATAGTCACAGGTGTTTTGGACCCCAGTCCAAGGGTTGGAGATGAGCTTTAAGACCCTTACTAGTCAAAGTGTGGTTCCGGGACCAGCAACATGAGCAATGTAGGAACTAGTTAGAAATGCAGATACTCAGGCCCCACCAGACATACTGAAAAAAAAAATCTGCATTTTTTAACATAATACCCAAATGACTTAGCTGCACATAAAAAATAAAGAAAACTTTCTTTCCAGTGTTTCAGTCCTGATCCTTTCTAAATTTTCCTGGCTGTGGACTAATTCCCAGTACTATTCCCCATTTCTCCCATATATCCACACCCCATTATTTTTATTTCAGATGGTCATCTCTCGCTTCTTGCTCTTATCTCCAAAGGGAAAACCACACAGACTCTAACTAGGAACTCACAGGCTTCATTCACAAGTTTTCCTCTTTTAACCAAAGAAAACGTAGCGAGCTGATCAATATCTTTAAATAATCTGCTAGCAGACCTGAGCACATCCAGTTTATTTAAAGCTGCAAGTGAATAAAATATAGCTAGTATAAGGGTATTCACACCATTAACTGTCCTCCCTCCTTGCTTCAAAGCCTTGCTTTGCTCTCTCTAGGACTGTGCCTCAGTAAAAAGTAGTCAGTCCCTTCAGAATTTAAAAAAAAAAAAAATCACTTTTCCTGTGTAAAAAGAACAATGCTATTACAAAAAAAATGGTGCCACAGACTCTCACAATTTGTGTTTCAAAAAGCCACTGCTGCTGCTAAATCACCACTACTGTCCTGGAACCATTATGAACATGCTAATCTATGCCCAAAGCAATATTAGTATTATTGTTTATTTTATTTTCATTATAGCCCAAACCAGATAGGCTGCTATAATTCTGCTTTCTCCTGGTACGAGACTGGGAAAGAAGATATAATGATAACAAAGAAATGCAGCCAATTGTTTTAGTAAATAACACTGCAGAAGTCATATATCATTTCCCATTTTCCAATTGCTCCAACTCCTATCAAGTTACTAGAGACAGCAAGTCAATGTGCCTGGTGCTGGAGAAAAATCATTCAGGTAAGCTGAGGCTACTCCTTCTGTTTCTCCATCTGCTAAGCTGTTAACACAAAGACATATTGACAAAAGCTCAAGGAAAACATGGAATACTTCATCAGTAAGATTATGCTGCCCTAGAGACAGATGTTAGAAAGCTGTAATATTTAAAAATAAAGAGATAAACACATGGTTGAGAGGAAAGAATAAAATAATTTAGCGTTGAGATAGAATATTAAAAAGAAAAAAGGAAAAGATGGAAAGATAGATTTTATCATACTGTATTGGCACAAGAAATGGCAAATCCTTTCATGTAGGGAAAAACTTTTATATCTGCCTCAGGCAATCATTTACCATTAGGTAGACATTCTTAGAGTGCACTAGGGTAGATCTGTAAGAACTGCTTAGCAGGGCTAATTACGATTACACAGAAAAGACTTACCTCTTGTCACCAGATAAAGTCCAGGCTTTGACTTAAATCCATACACACCAGTTTTCATAAAAGTTTAAACATGAAAAATGTTATATACTTTGGTAATTCACATTCAGTGAACATAAAAACAACATTAAGTAATGATAACTGGATTTATCTGGTAACTTTTACTGCAGAGGTCAAGGTACTTTGTCTTCACTTATTTTTACTAGAGAAAAATAATAAAAATAGATTATAATTGTAGGTTATATATTTACAATTGACATACAGTAGCCATGTATTAAGCAAACACATTTTTAAACAGCAGATTCTCCATTTTTGCTAAAATTTTAACACATTTATAAATAAAATGCAAAGAGTAGGAACAGAAAAGTAGAAGGAACTTTGGCTTTGAATTCAAACAGAATTGGGTTCAGATCCAGGATATTTAATTCACTTCTCTGAGCTTCAGTTTCCTCATCTGTAAAACAGGGATAATACTACCTACTTTACAGGGTTGCTGAGAGGGTTAAATATATAACTAATGAAGGCCCCAGCATTGTGTGTGAACACAGCAGGTACTCAATAAATGCCAAGTGACATAATCACAAAAAAACTAACACAAACAAGCACATTAGAGATTCCAATTTAATTACCGTTTGTCCTTTTCTTAAAATCTCCAAGTTCTGATTGTACAGTAGAAGCTCCTAACTTAACACCTTTTCCCACTGGGAAGGTGATGCCCTCCTCCTCAAAAAAAAGGGATGGGGGAATAGTATAAAGGAGGAGTTACCAGAGAAAGGAAAAGGAAACCGAATACTTCTTCCAGGAAAGAGGAGGAAGAGGGCATGAGGTCTGACTTCATGGTCCTGACTACTTCACTTCCTCAAGGATGAAAACTCAGGTAAATAATGGTTAAAAAACAAAAACAAAAACTGAAAGCTGGAAATCTTTAAGAGTTTGCCCTGCTTCCTGTTCATCATTCTAAAAGGAGAAAAACTTGTAGGATAACCACACCCAACAGAGGACTACTACAAACAGAATAAAATGGCAGCGTAGTGTGAGTAGGCCAAGAAAGGTTCTGTAATGGCAGGTCTCAAAGTTCCTTGGCTGTTGTGCAGTGGCTCTTGTGTCCAGGTATTCCTTCATGATCCCAGCAGGATATGTGAAAGGTGGTTGTTTATAGAGTTAAGAGTGAGAAGCCATTCTGGTCACTGTGAGATGATCCCCACAGCAGATGCTGCAGAGCAGACAGACTAAGCCAGGGTTCACAGAGTAGATGTGGTTGAGACATGAGGACCTGAAATGCTGTTGAAAAATGAGAAGAAAACAAATGAGAAAGGGAGAGCTATAAGCTCTGACAGCTCTGAAAGAATACTGGTTTAGTTAATGATAGACTGGAACAGCAGATAAAGAAACCCAGTAACTAGTTTGGACTAGATATATCTCCATGGAAGTCAGTGAGAATTCAGATGACTGCACAAAGACCACACACAGATCTGGGGCTCTCTCCCCTCCCTGCCATAAGAACACATGAACCTTTCCTGACATCTAAAGGACATTTCTGCCAGGAGAAAGGGACAGAAAGAACACCAAAAAACTGGGATTTACCCCCAAAGAACCTATTTTAAAACTAAAGAAACTGAGATCATTTTGCTTGTCATCTTTAAATTGTATCTCATCCTACTCCACTCAAAAGAAAATTTATTCCAAATCTAAAGAAATGAAAGGCCTTTTTAGCTCTTGATAAGTTAGATGCAATGTGTCCAACTCTATAAGTCATATTTTCTTTCTGTGAGGCCTGGACAGGAAACCAAAATAACCATAATGTTTCTTTATTCACAAATTAAAGTGCCCTAATTACATCAGGTAAGAGGAAGTAGGTAATTATATCAGGTAAGAGGAATCATACATACATTATTTTTCTCTCCTTTAAAAAAATTTATTATATGGGTAATTTGAGAGGTCCATTCATTCATTCATTCAATAAATATTTACTCAGTACCTTCTCATCTATCATATGCACACAGAAGTAAATAAGATTGAGGCTGACTATTATGCACAGAGCAGTTAAAAAGCATTTTTGTACAAAATCATTGTTATAGAAAATTCTGTTGCCAGAATAACAAGTGAAGCCAGTTGTAAGAGGTAATATTATGTAAAATCTTATTTTTTAAAGTATATTTGCTATAACAAAAGAGACACAAGATACGGAGGAACAGGTCAGAAAGACTATCATCATTGCCTTTTTCATTTTTGCATGAACAGGCATGCAAAAGAAGTTATATAGCTGTTTTAGTTATCTCAGTAAATACTGCTTGAAAATTTTAAGAAATTAAACTGAAAAAGTCAAATAACACTGTAATAAAGGCTATAGGATAGTTTGTTGTTTAAGAGTATAGGTATTTTTCATAAAGATTCCCTTTAAAATGTTAGTATTATAGTCCTTTTTTTGAGACAGGGTCTTGCTCTGTCACCCAGACTGGAGCACAGTGGTACAATCATGGCTCACAAGAGCCTCAAACTCCTGGGCACAAGTGATCCTCCAGCCTCAGCCTCCTGAGTAGCTAGGACTACAAGCACGCACCAGTATACACCACCACGCTGGCTAATGTTTTTCAGTTTTTGTAGAGACTAGGGTCTTGCTATGTTTTCAAGGCTGGTCTTGAACTCCTGGCCTCATGCAAAGCTCCCACCTTGGCCTCCTAAAGTGCTGGGATTACAGGCATGAGCCGCTGTGCCCACCCCAAGCCCTTAATGTCTTAGCTTATTAAGTTCAAAGTTTTACATTATCAGGTTTTCTTAAAGGTGGGCTATGGAAGCCTGACAAATACATGCTGTTTGTCTATATGGTGTTATAAACATGAAACAGAATACTATGGCTTTACTTTAAAAAAAAATCCTATAATTTTCCAAAGATATTTATCTATAGAAATGGCATTGTAGAATATTTTCAGAAAGGCTTTTATGGTGGCTCTTTGAATCATTGCCCATTCAAAGAATTTTAAATATTCTATCTAACCTCCTGTACCATAAAGCCCATTGGATTTCATATACTAGAGCACAGAGTACAAAATTTAGGAAAAACCTCTGCTTTTATCAGTTACTTCTGACAAAGTTGGTATTTCAGTCATCCTACATGTACATCATACACTGATTGAAAGGTGACATTGTTAGAGATTATAAATAATTCAACAAATGGCATCTATCTGATTAGTATTTCAAAACAATATTTTATCTCTTCCCAACCCCCTCTTTATCTTCATAGAGTGCAGTTGCATTTGAAATCTATGGTTTCTGGCATATCTGGGGTAAGGTTATACTACGAATTTACCAGACCTGTCAGTCTGTAGGTTTCTTCCATATTTCATTATATCATTCCAGTTATAATTAGTTGTCTGGTAAAATTAAGAACAGTCTATTTCAGTGACTGCTCATGTGAACATTTAACAACTTTTTGTTAGAATGACAGTTTAGCGACACAAAGAATAAACCAGAAAGGGAGAGTCACTGAAGTAACCTTACTTAACTCAATGTTGCCAGCTCAATTGAAAACACTAAGATTTTGCATTTTTTTCATTTTTGTTATTAATAATCAAGCACATATTTCTTGTCAAGAGATAAGCAGCAGTTTGATGACATTCCTGCCGTCAACCAGCATGTTTTGAACTGACCTGTCTTCATTGCTATGGCTCCCAAGAAACTCTGCCGTTGACGAGCGTTGATTCAGCTGAATGCTTTGACATTTAGCTTGTCAGTGAAAGCTATTTTAATCATTAAGATGCATTTCCCGTCCAAGATTGCAAACTGTTGCTGCTCATACACAACATTCTATCATTTGATTACCGTGGAGAAGAAGAGAACCTGAAAAGTTACTCTTACTATCGATTATATTAAGAGCTAAAATTTATTGATTATTTTACTGTGTGTGAGGAGTTGTGCTTAGCAATTTGCATAGATTGACTCATTTAATCTTCTCAATCATGGAGTCTGACCACCTGAGTTTGCATCCTTGTTTTCCACTATCTGTATAACATGCAGCCCTCCCTGTGACATGATTTCCTCAACCACAAAATGAAGTAATAGTACCTACCTCACAGGCTTATTATGAGGAATAAATGAAACACATCATTAACAGTGCTTAGAATTAATACCTGCAAAACAGTGTGTTTTCATAGTGTGAAGAGCAATTTTTATTACCATTTTTTAGATGAAATCAACCAGTTCTTCACCAACTGTCCTGCTCAACATCACTTCTAACTCTGTCTCTGTTCCCAAATCCAAAAGTACAGATAGGGAAAATGAAAAATATTTTTTTAGGACATTTTTTCTATAGGTATTTGAACTCCAGCTCCACAGGAGGGAGCACCACAATTGTAGAAGGATAGTACTTTTGCAGTATGAGCCTTTTAAATGTTTTTCCTGTTCTTTCTTTCTTCACTGTAGCCTTTCTCCATTCAGGGAGCTAGACCTATGTGCTGGTGAATCCCTATTAAATGGGATGGAAGTGAAGATTTAGACAGTTTTGGGGACTTCAGAGGAGAGGGGTCATTTGTCCCAGGTTTAATTAGTGGCATAATGGCAGCAAGATAACAGAATCCCATAGTTTTCCATGCCCAAGTTTGTGAAGCAGCAGAATAAATATATGTCAGGTGTTTATGTAGACAACCTCAGACAGCCTAACAGAGTTCCCTGGGCCATGCCATGGAGTGAGAGCAGCTGTATGATCCCATTGCTTCTAACTGGGCATGGAAGCAAAACTTCTCAAAGTCCAGAGCACCACTAGGATGTTTCCTATTGTGGCAGAAACTATGCTGTGTTGTTGCTGAACTCCTTCCTTTCTTTCCTGAGCACAAAGCTAAACTAAATATCATAGCCTCCCCTGCAGTTAGTTGGGTAAGACTTGACTTTTAAAACCTTTATGAACCACTATATACATTCTTTTCTCTCATCTGCTAGTTGAATGTATATGAACCAGTTGAAGGTCTTATGATTCTAGAAAAAAGACAAGAGTCATTGAATTAGGAGTTCTTAACCTGGGATCTATTTAATAAAATGTAGGAGAACCATGACCTTGGATTTGGAACAAAAACAATTCTGTATTTTCATCAACCTCTAACTGAAATCTGGCAATTCTTTAAATTATGAACATAGGAATCAATGCACAGTAGTATTAGCAATACTTGAGACTCTGTCACCAATAAAACTCATAGGTATTTTCATATCACATTATAGATACTTAAGGTATCTTAAATATCATTTATACTAAAATTTACTTTGAAATAGTAATTATTAGGCTATTCAATATGCTAACACAAAGCACATATATTACAACAAAAATATTTTTAAAATAGTTTGATAACTATATCAATGAAATTGTTTTCCTTTGTAATCTGGTATAATTTTTACATCTTTTAAAAATTTTTCTGCTTCACCAGATTGCCAAAAGGAGCTACAGAAAATTAAGAATCCCTGTCTAAATGATCCCTGAATGATACCATGGAGTAGGGTCCATCTTTTCCCCTCTACTCCACATCACCACCACACTGATGACCCACATTGTACTATGATGTGAGAAATAAGATTTTACTGGGTTAAGTTACTGAGATTTGGAAGTTAATTTTTAGAGCAGTTAGCCTGTGCAGACTAATACTCATATACCCTTGCTACCAAAATGGTAAGAGACCTCCGGTTGGAAAAGACCCAGAAGTGAATCCTGAGGATCAAAGATTGGATGGGGCCATTGAATATGTCTCAGCAGATAACAACTCAGAAAGACGGTGAAGCTCAGTCTAGGAAACATTTCCTTCAACTTAGAAATAAAGTTCAATTACAGTATCATAAAGAAACAGTTCAATTATTCTTGAATTTGTATGCTGAAATTTATAACTGTGACACAACAATGAATTTTCTTATTTATTATTTCTCTCTTCTTTTACTACAGTGGCAGTTATTTTGTTTCTCATAGCAGATATTAAGTGCTTTTGAATTCATCAGTTTTATAGGTGTATGTGTGTGTGTGTATATATATATATATGGTTTTAAAACAACCTCTGATTAGCTCTGTTCTCAGCTAGAGTTTAACACTGAAGAGAAGCAAATAACTACAAAGATGAGATCAATACTGTGTAAGTCCTTCTACGAAGGAATTTGAAAGTTGAAATTTTTTTTAAAAGGTTTGTGCATTCAAAGAGTCTTGAGAGAGCCCTCCAGGGTTTTCAAGACAGGTGTAAATTTGACAACGCTTTCTCAAGGCATCAAGTTTTGTTTAATTTCATCTTTGCTTTTAGACTGTTCTGCCGGCTTTATTTTTTAGAAAAAATGAATCAGTCACTGTGAAACTTTCAGGTTATTAAAAGTCAGATGCAAAATCTCCTCTGAGGACAGATTCTTTCTAACCACCAAAGACTTACTGTATCTAAATTTTTATAACATACTGAACTGTAACTGAATGAAAATAAAATGGGATTAGTGTGTTATAGCTTCGGTTTTGGCATTAAAATGCAAAAAAAAAGTCCATTTATTCTTAAATGCTATATAATATAAACATCAGTCTGTCTTGATCACTGCTGTATACTCAGCTCCAAGCCTAATGCCTGACAAATATTTTTATGAATGAGTAGACTAATCAAATAGCACTTACTGAAATTATATACAGAATACACTATTTATGACTAGACTTTGCCATGAGAAGTTGCTGCCTTTCATACATGTAAGGGTAAGGTGACTAGATTAAGATGTTAAAGCCTGTAAACTGCCAGTAGCTCACTGACCCTTGAAATTCCTAAAGCGATACAAAGTCCTTTGATGGAAGAAATACTGTGGTATATTATTACAATTAAGTTGTTTCTAACATACCAATCCTTTAAAACTTAGTTTCAGTGGTTTCTTAGTATTAGCATAAGTGTGTATTAAGAAGTACAAGAGCTGGGCGCGGTGGCTCACGCCTGTAATCGCAGCACTTTGGGGGGCTGAGGCAGGCAGATCACAAGGTCAGGAGTTCGAGACCAGCCTGGCCAATATGCTGAAACTCTGTCTCTACTAAAAATACAAAAATTAGGCCAGGCACGGTGGCTCATGCCTGTAACCCCAGCACTTTGGGAGGCCGAGGCGGACGCATCACGAGGTCAGGAGATCGAGAACACCCTGGCTAACACAGTGAAACCCCGTCTCTACTAAAAATACAAAAAAATTAGCCAGGCGTGGTGGCGGGCGCCTGTAGTCCCAGCTACTCGGGAGGCTGAGGCAGGGGAATGGCGTGAACCTGGGAGGCGGAGCTTGCAGTGAGCCAAGACAGTGCCACTGCACTCCAGCTTCGGCGACAGAGCTAGACTCCGTCTCAAAAAAAGAAAAAAGTACAGAAATTGTTTTGGCTCTTTAACTTTTCATGCTAATTTTCACACATTCGAAAGAGTAAATGGCATAAGGAACCCCCTAAGTACCCATTTCCCAACCCAACAATTATCATTGCCATTCTTATTTCATTTTCCCTCTTTCAATCTTTTTCTTCTTTTTTTGCTGGATTATTTTAAAGGAAATCCTAGGCATCCTATTATTTCAGCTATAATTATTTCTGTATGTATCTTTAACAGATAAGGACTTTCTAAACATAATACAATACCATTTAGCTCCTCTAATAAAATTATTAATAATTCCTTAATATAGTCCCTGTTCAAATTTTGCCTGATTATCTCAAAAATGTCTTATACATGGTTTGTTTGAATCAGTATCCAAACAATGTCCATAACAGTTGAGTTTAATGTATCTGTAAAGTTTAACAGAAAATGCTTCATCTTTTTTTTTGTGTGTGCCATTTATTTGTTGAAGAAACCAGGTCATTTGTTTTGTAAAAACCTCTCATTCTGGATTTGGCTGTTTGCATCATGGTATAGTTTAACAAGTCCCTCTATTTTCTGTAAAATGGTAGTCAGATCTCATAATTTTCTTTTGGAAAGAATATTTCATAGGTAGTACTGTGCACTTCCTGTTGCATAAGGAGACACATATTTGTCTCCACGTTTAGTGAAGACTGACTACACTGACTTCAAGTGTTGTCAGTCTGATCCATCATTACAAAGTGCTCCAACTTTTACCTAATGCTATTAGCCATTGATGACTCTTGGCTGGGTCCATTATTTCATCAAGAGTTGGAAAATGATGATTTTATATTTCTATCATTATTACTAACTGGAATTCCATAAAGAAAAAAATGCCTTTCATCAACTACGTGGTTACCCTGAAATACAACTCATGCCCAAAAAGCAGGATAAATGCTTGTTTCTTCATTGAAATTAATCTACTTTCAGCATGAGCTGGTATCCTATTTAACTTCCAATAGCGTATAATGAGTCTCCCTCAACTCACTCTAACTTCTCCCTAAGGTCACCAGGTGGTTTTTACCGTAAAATCTCGTAGGGCCAGAATGGGGTAAGACAGGATGGAATTGGGCAGGCCAAGGCAGGATACAGGGATTTAGGAGAAGGGGGTACTGGGTCAGGGAAGACAGAATACCTTAAGCATGCTCTAGGAGGTGGAATCCGAGCTTTCTGAGCTGTCCTGGACGTTGGTGCTCTCCACAGACTCCTTAGGTTCTTTGCTGTCACTGCCACTTTCTTCGGTAGCCGGGTTCTTTTGCTGACAGGCCTCTTCAGAATCAGAAAGTGTGCTGCCCTGGGTCTCCTGGTTCTCCCTGGAGCCCAGGACCACATACCCGCCCTTCTTCAGGTCCGTTTGTCGTCTCAGCTCATCTGCCATCTGCGAGAGATCCCGCTTCATAGCATAAGCATCTTCCCCATCTGCATAGTATTTAGGTTCCACCTCACTAATCTGAAAGTTGAGGGTGTTAGAATAAAGGTGCAAGGCTGCCCGGTTACTCTTCCTGACGTGCAGAGACACGTATTTGGCGTTAAAGTTCTCTATCATGGCCCTGGAGGCCTGGTCCATCAGCTTCTGGGCCAGGCCGAGGCGCCGGTGTGAACGCTTCACGGCCAGCGAGGTGATATGGCCATGCGGGACATCATCTGGTTCCTCCTCCATTTTGGCCAGAACATAGCCCACAATCTTCCCGTCCTCATCCTCAGCGATGTAAGAAAGCTGGGGCCAGGAAAGGCCATGATATAAATAGTATTTCATCTGGTAGTTCTCAGGAAGGCAAAGGAGGTTGCAGTGTTGCATATTCATCAGGTCGTCTGGCCGAGCGTTGCGGATGTTCATAATGGCGGAGCGTAGGGAACCGGTTGGACTGCAGTGAATCCAGAAGAGGCTGTCGCCGACCTTAAGGGGCACTGTTTGCCTCAGGAATCGAGTCCAGGGGGCTAACACCACCGGGCTGAATCGTGTGGAGGCCGGATGGCGGGAAGGCGGAAGGAGCAGGAGATGGAAAAGATGGTGCCAAACTGCGGCTTTCAGAAGTGCGTCACTGATCCCAGCCAATGAGGTTTCGCTTCATTGTGCGTGTGCGTGCGCAGGGGTTAGGGGGTGGGGAGAGAGGAGTTCATTGTGGTCGCCTTTGTTTTAAATAAAGTGATCCATTGCAATTATTATTTTTGTTTCAGTTTTAACTTTTTGATTTGGGTACATCTGAATAAATTTTCACAAACTGGAGAAACCCATATAACAGGAACTTAGAGAAAATAAAGAACATTGTATCCCAGAACCCCCCCTCCTGTCCCCTTCCAGTACCTGCTTCCAACATCCCAAGAATAACGATTACCTAGATTTCCGACAGACTTTATATAAATGGAATCATAGTGCATGCATTATTTTTGTGTCAGGTTTTTTCAGTCACTCTTTGTAAGTTTCAGCCACCTCGTGTATAGCTGAGGGTTCTTTATATTCTTCCTTGTTTGATATTCTACTGCCTAAATATGTCACAATTTTTTTTATCAATTCTACTGTTACTGGCCATTTTGTCATTTTCAGTTTGGGAATAGTACCCCTAGGGTAGCTGAACATTCTAGACTTGTCTTTAGTTGGAACAAATGCGTATTTATCTAGGATTAGAATTATTGGGTCAGTGAATATAATGATGTTCAACTTTTATAAATACTGCCACTTTTTCAGAGTGGTTGCTCCACCTTCTCAACAGCATTTGCTATTTCCCCATTGTTTTTATTTTAGCCATTCTTTTGTAGGGGTAGAAGTATTACACTGTGGTTGTATTTGCATTGCACTGATGAGTAGTAAAGTTGAGCACTTTATATGCTTATTAGCCATACTGTGTTCTCTTTTGTAAATGGCTGCTCAGATTTTTTTGCTCATTTTTCTACTTGTGTGTCTTTTTCACATTAATTTTTGAGTTTTATCAAAAATATATTCTGGGTATAAGTCCTTTGTCAGATATATTTGTAATGAATATCATTCTTGTCTATTGATTGATATTTCCCTTTCTTAATGGTGATTTTTGACACCAAGCATGAATTTTAATATAGTTCAATTTTTCCAGTTTTAAAATTTGGTGGTTAATGCTTTTTGTGTTCTGTTTAATAAATCGTTGCATACTCCATGGTGACTGAAGGCATTCTTTTATATTTTCTTCTAAGATTGTTAGTTTTACATTTTATATTTAGATCTGCAATTGACTGAAATTTAGTTTTGTGTATGCTGTAAGGTATCAGTGGACCCAATATTCTTTTCCTGTGTGGATGTACAATTCATATAGCACCATTTACACCATTTTGTGAAAAAAGATTATTATCCTTTCTTCATATTACTGCATTGTTACCTTTGTCATAAGTCCTAAGTTTTATTTCTAGATGCATTTAAAAATTTTAATGTCATCTTAGCTGGGTGTGGTTATTCATGCCTGTAGTCTCAGCTACTTGGGAGGCTGAGGCAGGAGGATCACTTGCGGCCAGGAGTTTAAGGCTGTAGTGAACTATGATTGCATGACTGCACCCCAGCCTGGGTGACAGAACAAGAAGAAGAATAAGTAAATAATCATATGCCATTTCGATAAAGCAAGATTTGGGGTATTCAATAGTGCAAGGAAGTCACATTTTATTAGCACTACTTGCACAAATGGAATTATCTGTATGTCTCGTACAGTCTTTCTTCCCAGTTTCCTAGCAGACCTCAGAACTCAAGTACCAAAATGAATTATGTTGTAATTAGCCAGGTCATGGATACACTCTTAACTCATCTAGAATATGTGTGCAGCTTTCTTTCCAATGAGGGTACGCACTCCTTTAATAGCTAGAGTAACCTAGAGCCATGTGATCTGTGAAACATAGCTTGAATAGCCACTATTTTTGTTGTATTTTGACAATTGGCAGTATCTATTAATATATTTTTAAGATTTAACGTAAGCATTTTAGCTCCCTGATTTTTTGATAGGCTGTATACGTTGGAAAAGTTATTCACCAGTATTATTTCTGTTCAGAAATTTCTTTCATGTTGTGCCTGACACCATGGATGGGGATCTATAATTTGTAGTGATGTAGCTCTAAAAGCATGATCCAGAAGAGTCATTTTGTTGATTCTTCTATAGTGGGTTCTTCTTTTAAAAAGCATAGACTATTGAAACTTGAGTGCACTGTATTCTTTGACAGGGTTAATTTAAATGCAGCCAGGTTCATTACAGATACTATATCCTTCAACATAGAATAGTTGCTGGCTTAATGCCCAAGAGTTGGGCAGTATACTTGACTTATTCCAGAGTAGGCATGGTACCAAAACCAACAGTAATAAGCATGGTTTTTAATATACAATAATGTGATCTTTATTCATATATAATCGTAGAAGGAATATGATGACAACTCCACTGTCATGGAAGAAGGGTCTACCAGTTGCAATGACCACAGTAGCTAAGACAAAAAATGCAAAAACTGGTTATATTCTGAAAGGCTGTCTTCTTTTTTGACAGAGAATTTGCTATCATATATCCTCAGCATTTGCATATTCATTTCAGCTGCAGTGGAAAGCATGGATCCAAAACTAAAACTCTGACACTTAAGGTGGTGTTGGTAGTAAGTAGTACTTAATTTGGCCCCTCCTACTGAGGTCAAGTATAAATGTTCTCTCATGAATTACAATGTGCCTCTAATTTCTGGACTATCGATCTAGCATGTTTTGTCAGGTTTTGTGTGTGGTATGTTTTTATCATAAGTAAAGGGCATTGGCAATCTTCATTAATATTTTGCAAAAATTTAGCAAAAAGTCATCTAATACATAAATGTTTTGTAAATGAGAGCTCCTGGAGTTCTAGTCAGGTATTATGTCATATCTATAATATTTCATGTGGAAAAAGCTCCCATCTTCCTAACTGGCTTTATATCTCATGCCTATAGGATCTAAGGGCAAGACATATGATTATTTGAGCCTGGGTTCTGCACAAATCTTAGTCAAGTTATTTTTTAACCTTATGTTTCTACATCTTATCTGTCTTTTGTATGAATTCTACATACCACTGTGGTGCTATGGATGAATAAATAATTTCTATATACACTTCCTTTACAATATGACTTGCAAACTAATTTTCTTCTTACTAGTAAAAAACAAGTTTATTCCAAATATTATAAAGAGTTTTTAAATAGCTTTTTATTGCCCCCCTCACCCTGAGTAATTTTATCAGGTTTACTGTAAGAATATATTATGCACCTGAAAAAAAAAATAACATTTCCTAAACACTTTCATTTGAACAACTTTTCTTCATATGTGTGAATAAACAAACCTAATACTCATAAATGACCCTAGGAATGATGGGTTAGCCATCCTTTGTGTCTTTACTGGACTTCCTAAAATATAGGCCTGACAAATGAGGAAAACGTAACAAAATAGACCAATTTGGAAGAATTAGAAGCATATCAACTATCTGTTATTTTTACTGTCATCTCCTTTGTCTGCCTTTCTTATTCCATGAGCCATTAAAGCAAGATGAGTATTTGTGGGTTCAAAGAAGTTTGGAAAGAAAAGGCACCCTATTAATCAGTAAGGCTTTGTTTGTTTGTTGGCTTGATTCTGTTTAATCCTGAATCTGAGGTCTAATCTTAAAGAAAGTCAAACACAGAAATAGTTTTCAGGCTCGGTACAGTGGTTCACACCTGCATTCCCAGCACTTTGAGAGGCCAAGGCAGGAAGATCGCTTGAGCTCAGGAATTTGTGACCAACATGGGCAACGTGTCAGGGCCATGTCCCTGCAAATGTTAAAAAAAAAAATTAGCCAAGCATAGTGGTGCACACCTGTGATCTCAGCTACTCAGGAGGCTGATGTGGGAGGATCACTTGAGCCCAGCAGGTGGAGACTGCAGTGAGCCGTGATTGCACCACTGCACTCCAGTCTGAGCAACAGAGAAAGACTGTCTCAAAAAAAAAAAAAAAAAAAGAGAGAGAGTGAGAGTTTTCAGAGGCAACTGGTTGAACCCAGAAAGGGAAAATGGCCATTACTTTGGCTGCAGTGAGAGTCAAACATTTTCTTGCTGAAGATGTTTGGAGAGCAACACCATTTATAACAGCTGTATTATAAAGGAATTATATAACATATAAAAAGATTATCAATAAAAGGACAAACAGACAGTTTTAATACCTACTGAGAGGATAAATTCTCATTGTTTTCTCCACTGTCTATAATCATAAACAATATCAGAGATTATAAATTCAGTCATATAGATAACAAAATATTTTCTACATTCTCGTGTTACTGCATATTCCAAAACAACTTTTTTTTTCTCATGATGCCACTGTCAGGGCATGTCTATATAAATATGAGATGATAATTTTGAAAAAAAAGTTTAGAAGTTAATATTGGGTTTGAATAGTGGACAGTGATGATAGGGAACTTCCCTTCCATTGAAACAGAAGAAAAGAGGCTGAGTTTAGTATAAGCCAATGGCAAACGGAGAATAATACAATTGCAGTTTGTTAAGCTAGCATTAAAATGTGATTGTGTGAATTTTTTAGTAGGTAGCTAGGCAGACGTGAGTAGGGTAAGAGAAAACCCCCCTGTCACCTGTAACCATCAGGTGACAGTCATGTGGTTGTTAAGCTGTCTCTCTAAAATGATAATTGGTTGCAGCTGGCACCAGGGAAAGGCGGGCTCCTAACAGATAGGAAACACCTAAAGCTGGTGATCAGCAGCTTCCCAATAAGATCTCTAGGAGTTGGGTGAGCAAGCTCAAGCATGTAAACTAAGGGGCAAAATGTCAGAGTTTAACTGATATATGACCTTCCTGTAGGTACACTCAACTGGTAAGGGAAAGACATCTCAAATGAGCATGTGCACAACTTCAGTAAACACAGTGTACATGCGGCCCCTCCCAATTGCTGGCAGGCAACTGGGCCTGTGGACAGTCCACTCCAAGGAAAAAATCAAGAGAGGATAAACTACAATCCCTGAACCATGCCAATGTATAAAACCCCAAGTCAAGGGCCGTACAGTGCACTTGGATCTGTAACTACCCAATGGGTTCACCTTGCCTGCTGCCTAGACAGAGCCAATTTATCAAGATGGGGGAATTGCGATACAGAAACGCTAATTCACACAGAGCCAGCTGTGAGGGAGACTAGAGTTTTTATTATTACTCAAATCAATCTCCTCAGGCATTCATAGATCAGAGATTTTAGAGCTAATTTGGTGGGTTGGGGGGCAGCCAGTGAGTCAAGAGTGCTGATTAGTTGGGTTGGAGTTGAAATCATAGGGAGTTGAAACTGTCTTCTTGTGCTGAGTCAGTTCCTGGATGGGGGCCACAAGATCAGATAAGCCAGTTTATTAATCTGGGTGGTGCCAGCTGATCCACCAAGTGCAGGGTCTGCAAAATATCTCAAGCACTGATCTCAGGAGCAGTTTAGGGAGGGTCAGAATCTTGTAGTCTCCAGCTGCATGACTCCTGAACCATAATTTCTAATCTTGTGACTAATTTGTTAGTCCTACAAGGGAAGTCTAGTCCCCAGGCAAGAAGGAGGTTTCTTTTGGGAAAGGGCTGTTATCATCTTTGTTTAAACTATAGACTATAAACTAAGTTCCTCCCAAAGTTAGTTCAGCCTCTGCCCAGGAATGAACAGGGACAGCTGGGAGGTTAGAAACAAGATGGAGTTGATTAGGTCAGATCTCTTTCACTGTCTTCGTTATAATTTTGCACTGGTGGTTTCAGATCTCTCAAGTCATCCACTTGGCCCTCTTCCAAGTGTACTTTGCTTCCTTTTGTTTCTGCTCTAAAGCTTTTTTTTTTTTTTTTTTTTTCCTGAGACAGAGTCTTGCTCTGTTGCCCAGGCTGAAGTGCAGTGGTGTGATCTTAGCTCACTGCAACCTCCACCTCCCAGATTCAAATGATCCTCCCGCCTCAGCCTCCCAGGTATAAAGCTTTTTAATAAATTTTCACTCCTATTCTAAAACTTGCCTCAGTCTCTCACTTTGCCATTTGCTCCTCAGCTGAATTATTTCCTCCAAGGGGGCAAGAACTGCATTGCTTCAGACCCATAAAGATTCATCACTGCTAACATCTTCAGGAGTGCTGTTAGTGTGTGGGAGATAGCTATAGTCAGAGAGGTGTGTAAGGCCAAAGTAAAGGAAGTCTCAATCACAATAGCAGCTGCAGGAAAGGCGGCAAACCAGCCACTTGAGTCAGGGGAGAACTGACTTATATTAAGCAATGGGTCACTGTCTTGAACATATGTTCATACCTAAAACAGTTTCTTTGTGAAAAATGTATTGGCTCAATGATTATCAAGGAGACTTAATGCTGGAGTTCTCTACAAGGTTTCTTTTAAAGAGTAAAAAGCGTCTTCGGCTTCCTGTGACAAAGGTCATGACTCTGGAATAGTACTTTAAATTGGATGCACTTAGAATCATCATATTAGAATCATATTTAGTATACTATATCAGTAATAGCTGGCCATATGCAAGAGAGTGGACATTTGTGAAATTTGGGTGGATCTTAGGACCTTGGGATTGCTTTTTCTCTTAGGAGAAAATCTCACTTCTGAATAGGTATGAAATGTTCTAAGTGATGAATCTGAGACAGACAAAACCATATGTATTTTAGAGTTTTGTAGCACAGGCCAGGCATGGTGGCTCATGTCTGTAATCCCAGCACTTTGGGAGGCCGAGACGGGTGGATCACCTGAGATCCGGAGTTTGAGACCAGCCTGGCAGCATGGCAAAACCTCATCTCTAATAAAAATACAAAAATTAGCCAGGCGTGGTGGTGCATGTCTATAATTCCAGCTACTTGGAGGCCGAGGCATGCGAATCGCTTGAACCTGGGAGGTGGAATTTGCAGTAAGCCAAGATCGCGCTACTGCACTACAGCCTGGGTGACAGAGTGAGACTCAGTCTCAAAAAAAAGAAAAAAGTTTTGTAGCACAGAAGGTCTATACAAGAAGGTTTAGGTATCTTATCTTCCAGTGAAGGAGTGGCTAGCAAGAGGCCATCAACATCTTGGATAAGGACAGATTTCCAGTGATAAAATATCTAAATCCTTTTTCCAAACGTGGGAGAAGAAAGAATGGCTTTCATTATAGCCTCAAGGAATTTGCCTTAATGTAAACTGGAGGTCTACATGGCTCTTGGGTTTTACTGGGAAAGAAAATAAAGTAGATCAAAGAGCAGTTCAATAAAATATTTAGCAATATCAGGGATGCAGGATAGGAAAGGGATGGGGTTATGAATGACAAAAAGAAGGTAACTCTGTAGCATGTACTGTTCAAAGAGCTTATGAAAGTTTTAGAATAAAAATGAAGTCACTTGTGTTAAAAACCATGAGAAATGGAGCCCAGGAAGGGCATGAAGGGAGGGTTCTCATGCAGGAATGCCTGATAATAAGAATGATCACAAAGGACTATGCAAAAATCACAACCTTGCACAAAGGCCACCACAACCTTAAAGAAAAGCAACTGCCTTTCCAACCCCAAACTGGTGCCACTCTTGTTATTGATCCTTGTAGCTAAGAATAATTATTTCAAAACAATTATGTAATGCACCTCATTTCTTCTTTAAAAACATCTGTCCTTGGGAGGCCAAGGTGGGCAGATCGCCTGAGGTCGGGAGTTCAAGACCAGCCTGACCAACATGGAGAAACCCCATCTCTACCAAAAATACAAAAAATTAGCTGGATGTGGTGGCGCATGCTTGTAATTCCAGCTACTTGGGAGGCTGAGGCAGGAGAATTGCTTGAACCTGGGAGGTAGAGGTTGTGGTGAGCCGAGATTATGCCATTGCACTCCAGCCTTGGCAACAAGAGTGAAACTCCATCTCAAAAAACAAACAAACAAAAAATCTGTCTTATTTTACTTTACTGAATATGCACATAGTTAACTATGCCACTTGTATTCCCATTGCAATGCCTATTCCTGAATAAATATAATTTTCTTTTACAGAGCCACTCTCTGTCAGTTGTTTAGGTTGACAATCTTTAAAATTTTGATATATCTGCTAGGTTTCTTGCATTGCCAAGTGGATGGTAATGTGATGGATTATTTCAGAATTTTCTTAAAGTATCCAGGTAATTATGCATTACAGTTGATCCAAAGTAATGATCACTGTTATGTATGGGAGAGGAGCCTGGGCAGGCTTCAGAGAGACATAGCAATTGATTTGGTTCTTCCTTATCTTTTCAGATTTGACTAAAATGTCACCTTTTATGTGAAGCCTTGTCTGACTCCCTTCCCCCCTGAAAAAATGAATTGCTTCCTGATTTGTGTACCACTTCAATGTGTATCTATGTCATATGTGTATTTCATGCTGTAGTCTTAATTTCTTTGCTCTCTGTTTCTTGAAGACATGAGCCTGTCTTATGAAAATAGTTGTTTCTCTAGGGACTAGCCCATTCCATGCTGCACATTAGGTCTTGCGTGACTGCTTATAGAATACATTTGTAAATGGAGGCATAAACTTATTAAGACAGGCTACACAAAACTTTTCTTTATGAAGTCCAAATAAATTGCGTAATTATACTATGTATTTCGGTGTAATAATATCCATTATTATTGTTTAAAGAATGTAGTAAGAAAATATAATGGTACTTCTGCTGCAGAACTTCTTATATTTAGCAGTAGTTTCACTAACCAAATACATTATCTACCAAATGCTACAATGTCTAAACTACTCAAAGATTTGCAGATCATTTTAATTATTTAAAAGAAAAGTAAATTGAACATAATTTAGTAATTAGTTAACAGCTCTAAATTTCTCTTTTATGACATGGAAAGTGAGTTGGTCATAGTTTATTCTACTGATATTCATTTTCAATCCTTTACCTACAAACTATGGTTCTCAGATTTCATTGCCAGCTGGCTTCCAGGTACATTAGCTCATGAGAGGTAGGGGGTAGGGTGGTAGAAAAGAGGAAGAATGGAAAAAGCCAGGGTATTTCTCCTCTGCAAGTTCATCCTCAGTAGCATTTTACAGTAGTGGATGGTTTTCTTCTGTGGTTTTAGTTCCCCACTAGACAGCCTTTGCTCAGTTCTAGTCCTTACCAGGCAATTCTGGCTTCCAGTCTCTGGTAATAAGACTTACCTTTGCCACCCCAGCCTTAGACGTGGTAGTGGCTTTATACAATTGCTCATCTTTTGGTTGCTTCACTATCCCCTGTTGGCTTCTCAGCTCTTTCTTTGCGTATTACCTATGTATTAAAATTTTCTCAATTTAACTACCTAGAATAGTTTCTGCCTGGCCCCTGACTGATATAAAAATTATAGTAATTGACTATGTTTCTAATAAATTTAAGTTTTATAATTATTTTTCCCAGTTCAATATATGGAACCTAAATAATCTAGCCATTAATGAATGATACAATATGGCAAAATATTCAGAAATAATGATGAATCCATGGTTCTTGAGCAGAAGAAGGGAAACCCTCTTTAAATTCACATAATTCCTGCTAGCAGAGGTACCAGAAATTTCTTCCATCAGGTCCAGATTATTTCCATGTAAGTGTTCCAGTGGCACCTAAGTGCCATTGGGAAGTCAGCTACTACAAAGGCTTTGAAGATAGAAGTCACTGGTAGTTTGTCTTGTTGTCACTATCAATTTGTATAAGAGCTTTTAAATATTATTGCATGGAAATATATGTGGGAGTGAAGAGTGACAATGGAGAGGGAGCGATGAACAAGGACCAACTGACACAGCTAAAGAGACAAGGTGGCATTAAGAAATCATGCTGGGGCCAGGCGCAGTGGCTCACACCTGTAATCCCAGCACTTTGGGAGGCCGAGGCAGGTGGATCATGAGGTTAGGAGTTCAAGACCAGTCTGGCCAACATAGTGAAACCCCGTCTCTACTAAAAATACAAAAATTAGCCGGGCATGGTGGTGCATGCCTGTAGTCCCAGCTACTCGGGAGGCTGAGGCAGGAGAATACCTTGAACCCAGGAGGTGGAGGTTGTAGTGAGCCGAGATATGCCACTGCACTCCAGCCTGGGCAACACAGTGAAACTCCATCTCAAAAAAAAAAAAAAAAAATCATTCTGGTCATTGTGAGAAGAAACTTGACTTTTATTCTTGGTTCAATCACTTATTGAACTATGATCTGGAGCAGGCCACTTAACTTTTCAGGCTCTTTTCTCCCATAGAGAGAGTGGAAATCTATATACCTCTGCCACTTTGCTTTGAGAATAAAATGTGGTAATGTATACGAGAGCCTTGTATAAAGGATTATTTTTGGATTTTTTTTTAAGGGAAGAAGTCATCTTGAAGCCCTGAAAGTGCTGACTGATAGATATACTTGATAAGAACAAAAATATTGATCAAAGCACAGTATATATAGCAGGTGCAGCATAGCAGAAATTATGAATGGGTTTTGAAACAATTACATTAGAAAAAGTAGTACTGGACTGACAAAAAGGCAAGGAAACAATAGTCTCTAGCTTTTGAAAACATACAAGAGGAGAAAACTAATTTATCTCACATTTTCCTACTTAAATCTTACAATGTGCTCCATTGTCAGTTATTGGACCATTCTTGTTTAAAACCTTACTGACATATTTTATTCCAATGTCCCCTTGGAGCATTGGTTATGATCAAATGGTGTCATCTATATTGTGAAGTAGGTAGTAGAGTGATTAAGTCAGAGCAAATAAAACCACTTGAGAAATTAGTCATAGAATTTTAGAGAGAATTTAGGATGCCAAACTCCTACATAAATTGCTTTTGGTTTCCTGGTATACAACTGGTTGCCAACATTTATAAATGTTGTTCCTTTATAATCTCCATTCTACATGGTCTTGTCACTTTGATAGTTGACTGAATTATTTTGCGTGTGTGTGCCAAAATTTAGTTGCTTAAAAAGTGCTTTTTTCTCAAACTCGGGGAGTTAATAAACCTTTTAAATGACCATCTACAGAGAATATTGTTTTCTTTTCTAGAGTTTCTTTCAAAAAGAAATTTTGTTTAACAACCATGTCTAATGTAATTTTATTGTTGGGTTGAACCACATGATAGTTTGGATCTTTTCTAGCTCTAAAATTCTGTGAATATTAGTTTAGCATAGATAAATGTTGCTTTTGCTGGAGTGGGCTGTTGGGAGTGAAAATGGAGAGGGATGAAATAGTGGCATAGTGCTTTAATATTAAGTTGGAATTTACTAAGTGAAAATAATGTCCTTAAACCCTACAGCAAAATGATTATGAAAATTTTTACACTGAAAAATTGATGTTTTTCTCTGTTTCAGTGATAATTCTTTGTAATAAATAATTTTCTATCTTTTTCAAGCCACAGTAATAACAGTTACACAGTATGACTCTGTTTACACTAACTTCCCTAGTTCTAGCCTAGAATTAATTTGCAAAGTAGAAAGTGCTAATAATGTCTAGGAATATGGGCATGCATAATGATCCTTGCTTGCTAATCATGGGGATTAGGTTTTGGGAAATATGATTTAGCATTGTTTAATTACAAGAGATAAGAGGCCGGACGCGGTGGCTCACGCCTGTAATCCCAGCACTTTGGGAGGCTCAGGAGGGCAGATCACGAGGTCAGGAGATCAAGACCATCCTGGCTAACACAGTGAAACCCCGTCTCTACTAAAAATACAAAAGAATTAGCCGGGCATGGTGGCGGGTTCCTGTAGTCCCAGCTACTCGAGAGGCTGAGGCAGGAGAATGGCGTGAACCCGGGAGGCGGAGCTTGAGTGAGCCGAGATTGCGCCACTGCACTCCAGAGCCTGGGCGACAGAGCGATACTCCGTCTCAAAAAAAAAAAAAAAAAAAAAAAAAAAGATGAGAATGCAAGAGACATGTGTATACCTATCCAAAGTCTTATTGCAAAGTGTTTTCCTGTGATGGGTCTAGGTCAGATCAGCACATTAGCCATAGTGATCACCAAATTCAGAACTGGCTTTGGAGGAGTAGAACTAGATTTGGAGAATTGGTGTAAAAACGTAGAAATGCTTTGCATTTCAATCGTTCATCAAGACAATTCAGGAATACAGATTTGATGGAGTTTCTCAGGGCCCTTATTTAAGGTAATTCTCCTGAATCAAGGAGTACCCAACACAGCAGTCAAGCTGTATAAGCAAAACAGCTCAATATTATGAACACAGGCTAAATATTCAACTGGATATCCACCCATAGTTATATTGCCAGTTAAACTCAAGTTTATGATTCACTTTCTAATTAATGCAATAAATGTAAAGCATATTTATGTTTTTTCTTTTCCAATTTTCTGCCTTTGTATCTTTCTCTCTCATTGTCATTAACTCCTTGGTTTTCTCTCAGTTTCACTTCCCCAACATAGTACAGATTGAACATGCAAAGCATAGAACACAAAAGAAAGATGACACTTGGGTCATTAGTCTCCTGGCTCACTTTGCTAATCTATCTCAACTGCCATCACTAATTAGGGTGAAGAGATGACTGCTACCATGGCTGTTACTGCTTTTGCTGTATTTAAATGCGTTTGGAGAGCCTTACATAATTTTTTCCACTTGATGAACTTATTACTCAATGTATAATCTGGGAAGACAAGAGATTAACTTTCTAGAATTTGGGTACTTTTTAATAGATAAAATACGTCTTCCATATAAAAGAATGTATATAATATATAGGCAGAGTTTAAAATGTAATAAACACCTATGTATTCAACACTGAGTTAAAAAATAGACTAATAACAATACTTCGGAAACTGCTTTAATAACTCTCTCAAAATATCTTTTGCCTCTACGTGTGTCTCTATTCTGACTAGTATATTAAAATTACTTATTTATTTATGTACTTAATTGATAAATTATTCAAGTTTTTGTTTTAATAATTATATAAACAGAATGATAATGTGTATACTTTTATGATTTTCCTTTTTTTTCTCAACAGATTTTAGATTTATTCACATTAGGCATACATAGCTATAGTTTATTTAATTTTTGCATGGTTTAGGTTTAGTATACCATTGCATGCCTTTATTGAAATAATTTATTATCCGTGTGTCACGCATAAACATTTGGATTATTTCAAAGTTCTTTTTTCTATTACAAAATGTGTTAGTTTTCCATTGCTCACATTATCACAAACTTAGAAACTTAAATACCACAAACGGGTTATCTTGCAATTTTGTGAATTAAGAGTCTGGGCACTGCATGGCTCAGCTGAGTTTATTTGCTTAGGGTCTCACAAGTCCAAAATAATGGCATTGGTCAGGGCTGCGGTCTCCTCTGAGGCTCAAGCTCCTCTTTCAAACCCATTTAAGTCATTTGTAGAATTAATTTCTTTAGACTTGTAAGACTGAGATCCCCACTTTTCTTGCTGCTTGCCAACTGGGACCTTTCACAGCTTTGGGGACCACTTACTATTTTCTGCCATGGGAACCATTCTACAACATAAATGTTTGCTTATTCAAGTACAGCAGAAAAAATACCTCTAACTTTGAGTCTCTCCTACTTCTTTTAAGGGCTCTCTGATTATATGAGGCCCACCAAGAGTGATATTCCTTCTGATTAACTCAAAGTCAACTAATTACATACCTTAATTGTCTCTGCAAAATTCTTCCTGCAATAAAACATAATAGAATCATAGGAGTGAAATATCATATTCAGCAGTACTCCTCACACTCAAGGTGAGGGCATTATACAGGGTGTGTACACCAGGGGGTGAAAATCATGAGGACCATTTTGAAATCTTATTTACCATACAAACAATTTTGTAAATAAAAATTCCTGAATATGCCTCTTGTTTCATCTCTTATAACTGTAAGCATTCCTTGTATGTTTTCCAACTCTATTAAGTTAGGCTAAACAGTTTCCAAAAAGGTTTTATCACATGTAGTTGCAATTAAGATATGAGAATTTATCTTGTATACAGTCTTACTAACAATTTGAATTTATATTTAAATGCAATTTTACAATTTTTTATTTGTCTTACCCATCACTTGTTAAACTTATTTCTAGACACCTTATTGTTATTGATATTGTAATTTTTGAATTACATTTTCTAATAGTTTTATATATTAATATATTCAATGGACTCACAAAATTATCTTATTACTTTTAATAATTTATATGTAAGAGTTGTTTTCAGATTTACTATGTGGACAAATGTGTCATTTCTTTTTTTTCTATTTTCACCTTATATTTTACATTGTCTTTAAATGTAAAACCCAGCCCCCACCATACTGCATCCTGCCATAGGGTTCAAAAGCTGTTGCATCTCTGCATCTCCGGAGCCCCTTTGACATCCCCTGCCTGCAGCCACCACCATGGTTGGTTGCTGTTGCCAGGGGCAATGCTCGAACCATTGGCATTGACCCCTCTGCCCTTAGCAGCAGACCAGCTACCACAAACTGTACCACCTTGGTGGAGGGCTGCCTCCACCCAGGCCAAAGCATGACCTACCCTCACCAGCAGAAATGCTGCACATTTACAAAGGCCCTAATAACAGGGTATCCCACTTGTAACCTCCACCTGGGGCTGATATCCCAGCCGCTTGTCTATGGCTGCTGCCACTGAAAGCCATGCCACCTTCTCTAGTAGCAGGGGTATATTGTAACTCCTGCTACCCTTACCCAAGCATTCTGCCAGGGATCATCCTGCTTTTGCCTATCACAGCCAGTACCTGCACGCATTACCAGGGGACTTTAGAACAGGTCTTCCCAGACAAGCCCCACACCCCGTCCAGTGCCTGAGCACATTGTACAGGGGTCTGAGGATCACCCAGCACAGTCCACCACCATTGACACCTAAGCACACCTCTCAGGGGCCTGACATTGGGCCCACACAAACTACTGCTGACACCATAGTTGCACCCACCTGAAAACACCAGCTGCAGGCCTGGGGACTGGCACACCCAGCTTATCACAGCCACGAAAATACCAATGCAGACTACTTGGGATCAATAGGGTTGTCCTATCACTCCTCCTGCCATTGCCTACACCATGTCCACTGCCCAGAGGCCCAAGTACCCACCCACCTGCCCAGCCTACCACTGCCATTATTGGCACACGAAAAGCCTCCCAGAGGCCCAGTAATTGATCTGCCTGGACAGGTTAACATTGGTGCTAGTGTATGCTGCCCTGGGACCAAAAAAATAGGCATGCTCAACCTACCACTGCCACCACTGGGAACTGTAAAATGGGTTACCTGGCATCCCAATCCCCAGCAAAACTCTCACACAGACACTACTAACAGCCACATCCTAAGCCACTGAGGAAATTACAGACACCATTGAGGCTGATTATAGCCAAATAAATCATACAGAGACTACACTATTCCATACACCCAGAATCAAAGCTAAAATGTCCTACAGAACCAACACCATAGATACACCTACAGGAAAATTCTCCTGTGAAAGCAAATGCAAAATGTTGGAAGAAGTGACTATTATATCAAATGTCAATTATATTATACCAATGATGTATATCAACAGAAAGACAGAAGAAATATGAAAAATCAAGGAATATGACACCTTCAAAGAGAGAAAATCATTCTCCAGAAACAGATTCCAATGAAAAGGAAAATTTTCAAGTCCTGGAAATATAAATCAAAATAATGATATTAAAGAAACTCAGTGAGGGGCCAGGCACAGTGGCTCTTGCCTGTAATCCCAGCACTTTGGGAGGCCAAGGCAGGTGGATCACGAGGTCAGGAGATCGAGACCATCCTGGATAACATGGTAAAACCCCGTCTCTACTAAAAATACAAAAAAAAATTAGCCAGGCTTGGTGGCGGGCACCTGTAGTCCCAGCTACTAGGGAGGCTGAGGTAGGAGAATGGCGTGAACCTGGGAGGCGGAGGTTGCAGTGAGCCAAGATCTCTCCACTGCACTCCAGCCTGGGCGACAGAGCAAAACTCTGTCAAAAAAAAAAAAAAAGAAAAAGAAAAAAAAAAAAAGAAGCTCAGTGAAATACAAGAAAACACAAATAAGCAATACAAAGAGATCAGAAAAACAGTCTAGGATATTGCATTAGTCCACTTTCATACTACTATGAGGAAATACCCAAGACTGGGGAATTTATAAAGAAAAAGAGGTTTAATGGACTCACAGTTTCACATGGCTGGGGAGTCCTCACAATCATGGTGGAAAGCAAAGGAAGAGCAAAGGCATGTCTTACATGGCATCAGGCAAGACAGCAAATGCAGGGGCGCTGCCTTTTATAAAACAATCAGATCTCATGGGACTTATTCACTATCACAAGAACAGCACAGATAAAACCCACACCCATGATTCAATTACCTCCCACCTGGCCTATCCCATGACACATGGGGATTATGGGAACTACAATACAAGATGAGATTTGCGTGGGGACACAGCCAAACCACACCAGATATGAATGAGAAATTCACCAGAGATAGTTATAATAAAAAAATTCATATGGAAATTCTGGAAATGAAGAGACCACTGAATGAAATAAAAAGTACACTTAAAACCTTCAAAAAGGAACTATATGAAGCAAAAGAAAGAACTTTAGAATTTGAAGAAAGGTCTTTTGAAATAACCCAGTCAGACAAAAGTAGATAAAAAAAGAGAAGGAATAAATCCACATGACTTATGTAACACCGTAAAGCAACCAGGTATTCAAATTATTTTGTGTCCCCGAAGGCAAAAGGAAAAAAAAAAGGTATAGAAAAACCATTTGAAAAAATAATAGCTGGAACATTCCAAGTTTAGCAACATATTTAGACATCCAGAAATAGGAAGCTAAAATATCTCAAATACACACAATTAATACATTTTATCTCCACAGCACATCATAGTCAAACTGTCAAAAAAAAAGTCAAAGACAAAGAGAAAATTGTAAGGCAGCAAGAAAAAGACACCTAGTCATATATAAAGGGACCTCCCCACCCCCACCCCACAATCAGACTAACAGCAGATTTCTCAGCCAAAAAAAAAAAGTAATAAAAGGAGAAAATGGGATTTTATATTTAAAGTCCTGAAAGGGATAATATATTCAAAGTGTAGAAAGAAAAAAAAAGCAGCTGACCAAGGATACTATCTGCAGCAAAGTTATTCTTTACTAAAAGGACAAATAGTCCTTCCTATGCAAGCAAAAGATGAGGAAATTCATTACCACTAGACCAGATCTACAAGAAATGCATAAGAGAGTCCTACAGCTGGAAGCAAAAGGACTACATCCATTTTCCTGAATAGACATGAATGTATAAAACTCAATGGTAAAGCAAACACAGAGATTAAAAAAAGAAAGAACTTAAATGTTACTATCACAGAAAACCACCAAATCACAATGATAAACAAGAAAAGAGAAAGAAAGGAACCAAGGATATACAAAACAAGCAGAAATCAATTAGTAGAATGACAAGGATAAGCTTTCACATATCAATAACAACCTTTAACGTAAACAGATTAAGCTTTCCACTTAAAAGATATAGACTATCTGAATGGATAAAAAATATGGTCCAGGCCAGGCACAGTGGCTCATGCTTGTAATCCCAGTACTTTGGGAGGCTGAGGCAGGTGGATCGCGAGGTCAGGAGATCGAGACCATCCTGGCTAACATGGTGAGACCCTATCTCTACTAAAAATACAAAAAATTAGCCGGGCATGGTGGTACACACCTGTAGTCCCAGCTACTCAGGAGGCAGGTGAATCACTTGAATCCAGGATTCAGAGGTTGCAATGAGCCAAGATTGTGCCACTGCACTCCAGCCTGGGTGACAGCCCGAGACTGTCTCAAACAGAACAAAACAAAACAAAACAAAACCCGATTACATGCTGCCTACAGGAAACTCATCTCACCTGTAAAGACATTTTCTAATGGCAATGCATATTTATTTATTTTGTAACTTTTTATGGTTAATTTTTGTGAGTACATAGTAAGGGTATATATTTATGTGGTACATGAGATGTTTTGATATAGGCATGCAATGCATGATAATCATATCATAAAGAATGGGATATCAATCTCCTCAAACATTTATCCTTTGTGTTACAAACAGTCCGATTATACTATTTTAGTTATTTTAAAATGTACAATTAAATTTTTATTGACTATAGTCACCCTCTTGTGCTATCAAATAGTAGGTCTTCTTCATTATTTCTAACTAATTTTTTGTACCCATTAATCTCCCTCCTACCCCTACCCCTCTATCCACTATCCTTCCCAGAATCTGGTAACCATCCCCTGCCCTATGTCCATGAGTTCAATTGTTTTCATTTTTAGATGCCACAAATAAGTGAGAACATGAAATGTTTGTCTTTCTGTGCCTGGCTTATTTCACATAACATAGTGAACTTCAGTTCCATCCATGTTGCAAATGACAGGATCTCTTTCTTTTTTATGGCTGATTCATATTCCATTGTGTATATTTACCACATGTTCTTTATCCATTCATCTGTTGATGAACACTTAGCTTGCTTCCAAATTTTGGCTATTGTGAACAATGCTGCAACAAACAGGGGAGTGCAGATATTTCTCCAATATACCAGTTTTTTTTTGACTTGTGGATATATACCCAGCAGTGGAATTACTGGGTCTTATGGCAGCTCCATTTTTAGTTTTTGGAGGAACCACCAAAGTGTTCTCAATAGTGGTTGTACTAATGTACATTTCCAGCAACAGTGGACAAGGGTTCCCTTTGCTCCACATCCTCACCAGCATTTGTTATTGGCTTTCTTTTGAAGACAAGCCACTTTAACAGGGGTGATATATTTAATTGTAGTTTTGATTTGCATTTTGCTGATGATCAATGATGTTGAGAACATTTTCATATGCCTGTTTCCCATTTGCATGTTTTTTTAGAGAAATGTCTAATTCTGACATTCTCTGAATGTCTCTCTTTTGCCCATTTTTTTAATTGGATTATTAGATTTTTTTCCTGTAGTTGTTTGAGCTCCTTATGTATTCTGGTTATTAATTCCTTGTCAGATGGGTAGTTTGCAAATATTTTTTCCATTCTTTGGGTTGTCTCTTCACTTTGTTGATTACATCCTGTGCTGTGCAGAAGGTTTTTAACTTGATGCAATCCCGTTTGTCCATTTTTGTTTTGGTTGCCTGTGTTTTGGGGGTATTGCTCAAGAAATTATTGTTAAGACCAATGTCCAGGAGAGTTTCCCCAATGTTTTCTTGTAGTAGTTTCATAGTTTGAGGTCTTTGATTTAAGTCTTTAATCCATTTTTATTTGATTTTTGTACATAGTGAGAGATAGGAGTTTCGTTTCCTTCTTCTGCATATGGATATCCAGTTTTCCAAGCACCATTTATTGAAGAGACTTTTTCACAGTGTATGTTGTTGGCACTTTTGTCGAAAATGAGTTCACTCAATGTACACATTTGAGTAAATGTAGGTGCGTAGATTTGTTCCTGGGTTCTCTATTCTGTTTCACTGGTCTACGTTTCTGTTTTTATGCCAGTACCATAATATTTTGGTTACTATAGCTCTGTAGTATAATTTGAAGTCAGATATTGTGATTCCTCAAGTTTTGTTATTTTTGCTTAAGATAGCTTTGGGTCTTTTGAGGCTTCATGTAAATTTCAGGATTCTTTATTCTATTTCTGTGAAGAATGTAATTGGTATTTTGATAGGGATTATATTTAATCTGTAGAATGCTCTGGGCAGTATGAACATTTTAATAATATTTATTCTTCCAATTCATGAACATGGAATATCTTTCCACTTTTTTGAGTCCTTTTCAATTTCTTTCATCAGTGTTTAGAGTTTTCATTACAGAGGCTTTGACTTCTTTGGTTAATTCCAAGATATTGAATTTTATTTGTGGCTATTGTAAATGGGACTACCTTTTTATTTCTTTTTCAGATTGTTTACTGTTGGCATATAGAAATGTTACTAATTTTTTTGTGTTGATTTTGTGTCCTGAAACTTTATTGTATTTGTTTATCAGTTCTAATAGTTTTTTTGGGTGTGTGGAGTCTTTAGTTTTTTATAAAATATAAGATGATAACATCTGCAAACAAAGATAATTTGATTTCTTCCTATCCAATTTGGATACTCTTGATTTCCTTCTTTTGTCTGATTGCTCTAGCTAAGACTTCTAGTAACATGTTGAATAAAAGTGGTGATATGGTTTGGCTGTGTCCCCACTCAAATCTCATCTCGAATTGTAGTTCCCATAATTTTCATGTGCTGTGAGAGAGACCAGGTGGGAGATAATTGACTCATGGAGGTGGGTCTTTCCTGTGCTATTCTCATGACAGTGAATAAGTCTTATGAGCTCTGATGGTTCTATAAAGGGGAGTTTCCCTGCATAAATTCTCTTTTCTTGTCTGCTGCCATGTGAGATGTGCTGCCTTTCACTTTCTGCCATGATTGTGAGGCCTCCCCAGCCACGTGGAACTGTGAGTCCATTAAACTTTTTTCTTTTGTAAATTGCCCAATCTCGGGTATGTCTTTATCAGCAGCATTGACTAATACAGCAAATTGATACTGGTAGAGTGGGGGGATGCTTAAAAGATACCCAAAATGTGGAAGCAACTTGGGAACTGTGTAATAGGCAGATGTAGGAACAGTTTGGAGGGCTCAGAAAAAGATAGGAAAATGCAGAAAAGCTTGGAACTCCCTAGAGACTTGTTGAATGGCTTTGACCAAAATACTGATAATGATATGGACAATAAAATTCAAGCTGAGTTAGTCTCAGGAACTTGGGAACTGGAGCAAAGGTGACTCTTGTTATGTTTTAGCAAAGAGACTGGTGGCATTTTGCCCCTGCACTAGAGATTTGTGGAATGTTGAACTTGAGAGAAATGATTTAGGATATCTGGCAGAAGAAATTTCTAAGCAGCAAAGCATTGAAGATATGACTTGGGTGCTGTTAAAGGCATTTTAAAATGGAAACAGAGAATAAAAGTTCAGAACATTTGTAGCCTGACAATGTGATAGAAAAGAAAATCCCATTTTTTTGAGGAGAAATTCAATCCTGCTAATAAATTTGCATCAGTAACAAGGAACCAATGTTAATCCCCAAGACAATGGCGAAAATGTCTCCAGGGCATGTCAGAGACCTTTGCGGCAGCTCCTCCCATCACAGGCCTGGAGACCTAGGAGGAAAAAATTGTTTTGTTGGCTGCGCCCAGGGTTCCTCTGCTATGTGCAGTCTAGGGACTTGGTGCCCTGCTTCCTAGCCACTCCAGCTGTGACTAAAAGGGGCTAAGGTACAACTCAGGCTATGACTTCAGAGGGTGCAAGTCTCAAGCCTTGGCAGTTTCTATGTGATATTCAGCCTGTGAGTGTAAAGAAGTCAAGAATTGAGGTTTGGGAACCTCCACCTAGATTTCAGAGGATGTATGGAAATGCCTGTGTGTCCAGGGGGAAGTTTGCTGCAGAGGTGGGGCACTCATGAAGAACCTCTGCTAGGGCAGTGCAGAAGGGAAATGTGGGGTGGGTGCCCCCACACATAGTCCCACTGAGGCACTGCCTAGTGAAATTGTGAGAAGAGGGCCACCATCCTCCAGACCCCAGAATGATAGATCCACTGACAGCTTGCATCGTGTGCCTGGGAAAGCTGCAGACACTCAACTCCAGCCCATGAAAGCAGCCAGGAAGGCTGTACCCTGCAAAGCCACAGGGACAGAGCTGCCCAAGACCATGGGAACCCACCACTTGCACCAGTGTGATCTGCATGTGAGACATGGAGTCAAAGGAGACCATGTTGTAGCTTTAAGATTTGACTGCCCTCTGAAATCTGGACTTGCATGGGGCTTGTAGCCCCTTTGTTTTGACCAATTTATCCCATTTGGAGTGGCTGTATTTACCCAAGCCTCTACCCCCATTGTATCTAGGAAGTAACTAACTTGCTTTTGATTTTATGAGCTCACAGTCTGAAGGGACTTACCTTGTCTCGGATAAGACTTCGGACTGTGGACTTTTGAGTTAATGCAGAAATGAGTTAAAACTCTGGGGGACTGTTGGAAAGGCATGATTGGTTCTAAAATGTGAGGACATGAGATTTTGGAGGGGCCAGGGGCAGAATGATATGGTTTGGCTGTGTCTCTACCTAAATCTCATCTTGAATTGTAGCCCCCCTAATTCCCATGTGTTGTGGGAGGGACCCAGTGGGAGATAATTGAGTCACAGGGGTGGGTCTTTCCCATGCTATTCTCATGATAGTGAATAAGTCTCATAAGATCTGATGGTTTTATGAAGGGGAGTTTCCCTGCACAAGTTCTCTTCTCTTGTCTGCCACCATGTGAGATGTGCATTTCACCTTCCACCATGATTGTGAGGCCTCCCTAGCCATGTGGAACTGTGAGTCCATTAACTCTTTCTTTTGTAAATTGCTCAGTCTCAGGTATGTCTTCATCAGCAGCATGAAAATGGTCTAAAACAAGTGGTAAAAGTGGGCATCCTTGCCATGTTCCCAATCTTAGAAAAAAGGCTTTCAGTTTTTCATCAATCAGTATGATACTAGCTGTTGGTTTGTCATATACAGTTTTTGTTATGTTGAGGTATGTTCCTTCTGTACCCAGTTTTTTGTGGGTTTTCATCATAAAGAGATGTTGAACTTTATCAAATGCTTTTACATCATCAATAGAAATGATCATATGGTTTTTATCCTTTATTCTGTTGATATAATGTATCACATGGACTGATTTTTGTATGTTGAACCATCCTTGCATCCCAGGGATAAATCCCACTTGGTGATAATAATGATCTTTTTAATGTACTGTTGAATTTGATTTGCTAGCATTTTGCTGAGGATTTTGGCAAAAATATTTATGAGAGATATCACCCTGTAGTTTTATTTTTTTGATGTGTCTTTGTCTGGTTTTGATATCGGGGTAATATTGGCATTATAGAAGGAGTTTGGAAATATTCCCACCTCCTCTATTTTTTGGAATAGTTTGAGTAGGATTGGTATTAGCCCTTCTTTAAATCATTGGTAGAATTCAGAAGTGAAGTCATCATGTCCCAAGGTTTTCTTTACTGGAGACTTTATTATGGCTTTGGTCTTATTACTTCTTATTGGTCTGTTCAGGTTTTGGATTTCTTTATGGTTTAATCTTGATAGGTTGAACCGTGTGTCTAGGAATTTGTCTATTTCTTCTAGATTTCCCAATTTATTGACATGTAGTTGCTCATAGTAGCCACTAATGATTCTTTAAATTTCTGCAGTATCAGTTGTAATGTGTCTTTTTTCATCTCTGATGTTATTAATTTGGATCTTCTCCCTTTTTATTTTCTTATGCTGGCTAAAGTTTTGCCAATTTTGTTTAACTTTTCAGAAAACTTTTTGTTTCACTGATTTTTTGTTTTGTTTCCTTCCTTTCAATTTTATATATTTTTGCTCTGATCTTTGTTATTTCTTTTCTTTTACTAATTTTGTGTTTGGTTTGCTCTTGCTTTTCTAGTTCTTTAAGATGCATTTTGTGGTTGTTTATTTGAAATTTTTCTCCTTTTCTTTTGTTTTTGTTTTGTTTTGTTTTGTTTTTTGTTTGTTTGTTTTTTGAGATGGAGTCTCGCTCTGTCACCCAGGCTGGAGTGCAGTGGTGCGATGTCAGCTCACTGCAAGCTCCACCTCCTGGGTTCATGCCATTCTCTTGCCTCAGCCTCTCGAGTAGCTGGGACTATAGGTGCCCGCCACCATACCTGGCAAATTTTTTGTATTTTTAGTAGAGATGGGGTTTCACCATGTTAGTCAGGATGGTCTCGATCTCCTGACTTCGTGATCTGCCCTCCTCGGCCTCCCAGAGTGCTGGGATTACAGGCATGAGCCACCACGCCTGGCCTCTCCTTTTCTTATCTAGGCACTTATAGCTATAAAGTTCCCTCTTGGTACTGCTTTTTCTGTATTCCATAGGTTTTGGTATGCTGTTTCCCTTATCATTTGTTTCAAGAAATTTTTTTCATTTCCTTCTTAATTTCTTCACTGACCCACTGATGATTCAGGACCAGATTGTTTAATTTTCATGTATTTGTATAGTTCCCCAAATTCCTCTTATTAATTTCTAGTTTTATTCTATTGTGCTCAGAGAAGATGCTTGATATTTCAAGTGTTTTTTGAATGTTTTAAGACTTGTTTTGTGATCCAACATATGATCTATCCTTGCGAATAATACATGTGCTGAGGAAAAGAATGAGTCTTCTGCAGCTTTGGAATGAAATGTTCTATAAATGTGTGTTAGATCCATTTGGTCTACAGTGCAGATTAAGTCCACTGTTTCTTGTAGGCAACAGATTAATGGATCTTGCTTTTTTTATCCATTCAGCCAGTCTATATTTCTTAGAGAGTTTAGTCCATTTACATTCAATGTTATTATTGATAAGCAAGGACTTACTCCTACCATTTTGTTATTTGTTTTCTGCTTGTTTTGTGGTCTTCTCTTCCTTTTTTCCTTCCTGTCTTATTTTTTTGTGAAGGTAATTTTCTCTGATAATATGCACTTTCCCTCTCCTAGTGCTCTGAAGTGCTTTCCATACCATGCCACTGCTGCTAGGAAGTGGGGATGGGGTGCTAGCTATTTCAACACTCTTGTTTTTTTTTTTTTTTTTTAACTTCTTTGGTTACTCTTTCAGTGATAATGAAGTTTAAACCAGGTACTGTGAGTGCTCACCTGGTTTTTGGTTCTTATGAAGAACCAAACTTTTTTGTAGATAGTTGTTAAATTTTTGTCCTCGTGAGAGGGACAATTGGTGACTTCTATTCTGACATCTTGTTTTGCCTCTCCAAAGACATATTGACTGAAAGCAAAGAGATTACTAAAAAGATAATCCACACAAACAGAAACCAAGAGTGAGCAGAATTAACTCTACTTATATCAGATAAAACAAATTTTAAGTCCAAGAAAATTTAGAAAGACAAAAGGATTATTATATAATGGTAAAGGTATCAATTCAGCAGGAGGATATAACAATTCTAAACATATATACTACCAACACTGTATGACTCAGACATATAAAACAAATATTATTAGATCTTAAGGAGGAGGTAGACTCAAATACCATAATATAATACTTCAAGACTTCAACATGCCACTCTCAGAATTAGACAGATCACCTAGACAGAAAATTAACATAGAAGGTTGGCTCCAGCATCATGCAGGATACCCAGGTAAAAAACCTGTGCATTTACCCATGTACCCCCGAATCTAAAATGAAAGATGAAATATAACAACAAATAAATAAGAAACTAAAAAATAGACTGCATTTTAGACAAAATCAATCTAACAGACATTTAGATATAATTTCTTCCAACAGCTACACAATATATGTTCTTCTAATTGGCACATGAAAAATTTTCCTGGATAGACTGTATTTTAGGCCACAAAACAAGTCTCAACAAATTTTTAAAAGTCAAAATTATATCAACTATCTTCTCAGACCACAATGAAATAAAACTAGAGCAAAGGTTCAACAAAGAGAAAAGATAACATCTATAATTCACTAGCTAGACTAACAAAGAAAAACAAAGTCAGAAACAAAAAGAGATATTACAACTGATATCACAGAAATACAAAAGATCATCAGCAACTATTATACACTAATGCACAGGAAAACCTAGAGGAAATGCAATAATTCCTGGACACGTACAACCTACCAAGTTTAAATCAGAAAAACATAGAAAACTTGAATAGACCAATAACTAGCAATGAGACTGAATCAGTAATAAAAAGTCTCTTATCTATGAAAAGTCCAAGAGTGAATGGCTTCACTGTCAAATTCGACCAAGTTTATAAAAAAGAACACTATTCTCAAACTATTCAAAAAAATTGAAGAGGAGGGAATTCTTGAACATTCTTATCAATGATTCTAAAAAAATTGAAGAGAAGGGAACTATTTTAACTCATTCTGCAAGGCCAGCATTATGCTTATATCAATGCCAAAAAGGAACGCAATGAAATAGAAAACTCAAGGCTAATATCGCTGATAAACATAGATGCGGCTGGGTGCAGTGCCTCACACCTGTAATCTCAGCACTTTGGGAGGCCAAGGTGGGTGGATCACCTGAGGTCAAGAGTTCGAGATCAGCCCGACCAACTTGGAGAAACCCCGTCTCTACTAAAAATGCAAAATTAGCCGGGTGTGGTGGTGCATGCCTGTAATCCCAGCTACTCGGGAGGCTGAGGCAGGAGAATCGCCTGAACCTGGGGGAGCGGAGGTTGTGGTGAGCCAAGATTGCACCATTGCACTGCAGCCTGTGCAACAAGAGTGTAACTCCATCTCAAAAAAAAAAAAAAAGATGAAAAAATCTTCAATGAAATACTAGCAAACTGAATCCAAAGATACATTTTTTTTTTCCCCGAGGGAGAAGCAACCCCACACTTTAGGATTGGATTTTTATTAATATGTAGTATCTATGAGGTTTCCAAGTCCAGAAATCAATTCGCCAGTTCTGTACAGCATTCTGTAGGGAGATCAAATCTGGGATGTCTAAAATTAAGAATTCAGGCCTTGGTAATGGATTAGATTAGATCTACTTGAGCTTATTTTGCAAAGAAAGAGAGGAAGGGAGATAGCGAGAGAGAGAGAGAGAGACAGGGACAGAGAGAGACAGACAGAGAGAGACAAAGATACACACAGAGAGAAAGACAGACAGAGAAAGAGAGAGAGAGACAGAGAAGAGACAGAGAAAGACAGAGATGGACAGAGAGAGACAGAGAGAAACAGACAAAAAGAGAGAGAGAGACAGAGAGAGAGAGAAACAGACAGAGACAGAGAGACAGACAGAGAGCGAGACAGACAGACAGGCAGAGAAAGAGAGTAAGACAGAAGAGAGACAGGTACAGAGAGAGACAGACAGAGAGAGACAAAGATACACACAGAGAGAAAGACAGACAGAGAAAGAGAGAGAGAGACAGAGAAGAGACAGAGAAAGACAGAGATGGACAGAGAGAGACAGAGAGAAACAGACAAAAAGAGAGAGAGACAGAGAGAGAGAGAGAAACAGACAGAGACAGAGAGACAGAGAGAGAGAGACAGACAGACAGGCAGAGAAAGAGAGTAAGACAGAAGACAGACACACACAGAGAGAGAGACAGGTAGAGAGAGAGAGAGAGAGAGAAAGAAAGAGAGAGACAGAGAAAGAAAGAGAGAGACAGAGAAAGAAAGAGAGACACAGAGAAAGAGACAAAGACAGAGATGGACAGAGAAAGACAGAGAAAAACAGAAAGAGAGAGAGAGACAGAAACAGACAGACAGGGACAGAGAGAGAGACAGAGACAGAGACAGACAGAGAGACAGAGAGAAAGAAAGAGACAGACAGAGAAAGAGATGGAGAAAGACAGAGATGGACAGAGAGAGACAGAGAGAAACAGAGAGAGAGACAGAGACAGAGAGAGAGAGAGAAACAGACAGACAGGGACAGAGAGAGAGAGAGAGAGAAAAAACCAGACAGACAGAGACAGAGAGACAGACAGAGAGAGAGAGAGACGGGCAGAGAAAGAGTAAGACAGAAGACAGACACAGACACAGAAACAGAGACAGACAGAGAGAGAAACAGACAGGCAGAGAGAGAGAGAGAGAAAAACAGACAGACAAGAAGAGAGAGAGACAGAGAGAGAGGGACAAACAGACAGGAAGAGAGAGAGACAGACAGGAAGAGAAAGAGACTAAGACAAGACAGACACAGAGAGAGAGACAGGCAGAGAGAGAGAGACAGAGAGACAGAGAGAAAGAAAGAGAGAGACAGACAGAGAGACAGAGAAAGACAGAGACAGAGAAACAGAGAGAAACAGACAGAAAGAGAGAGAGACAGAGAGAGGGAGAGAAACATACAGACAGGGACAGAGAGACAGAGAGAGAGAGAGACAGAAGACAGAAAGTCAGGCAGAGGAAGAGAGTAAGACAGAAGACAGACACGCAGAGAGAGACAGGCAGAGAGAGAGAGAGAGAGACAGACAGAGAGACAGAGAGAAAGAAAGAGACAACAATATATTAAAAAGATAATACAGCATGATCAAGTGGAATTTATCCAAAGGATATAAGGATGGTTCAACATATGCAAATCAATAAACATGAAACATATGATTAACAGAATGAAGAAAAAATGATCATTTCAATAGATGTGGAGAAATTATTTGATAAAATTTAACATCCCTTCATTATAAACACTCTTCAACAACCTAGGCATAGAAGGAACATACCTCAACATAACAAACACCATATATGGCAAAGTCATGGTTAATATCACATTGAATGCAAAAAGTTGAAACTCAAATAATTCAACAGTAAAAAAAATAACCTTATTCTAAAGTGCGAAAAAGAGATGAATAGACATTTTTGAAAAGAAGACATACAAATGGCCAACAAGTATTTGAAAAAATGCTCAACATCACTAATCATTAGGGAAATGAAAATTAAAATCACAATGAGATATTATCTTACCCCAGTTAGAATGGTGTCTTTGTCCATTTTGCATTGCTATAAAGGAATACCTGAGGCTGGGTAATTTATAAGGAAAAGAGGTTTATTTGGTTCACAGTTCTGCAGGGTGTAGAAGAATCATGGCACTGGCATCTGCTTCTGGTACAGACCTCAGAAAGCTTCTAATCATGGCAGAAGGTGAAGGGGGAGCAGGCATGTCAAATGGTGAGAGAGAGAGCAAGATAGCAAGAGGAGGAGTGGCACACTTTTTAAAATAACCAGCTCTTGTGTGAACCAATATAGCAAGAACTATATTAGCATTATACAACTCATTACCTTGGGGGTGATCACCAAGCCATGCATGAGGGATCTGCCCCCATGACCTAAAAACCTCCCACTAAGCACCACTTCCAATACTGGTGATCAAATTTTAACATGAGATTTGGGAGGGACAAATATCCAAACTATATCAGATGGCTATTATAAAGAGACCAAAAATAACAGATTCTGGAGAGTATGCAGAGAAAAGGAATCTCTTACACACTTATATACTGTGAGTATATAAACTAGTATAGCTTATGGAAAACAGCATAGAGATTTCACAAAAACTAAAGAGAGAACTACCATACACTCCTGCAATCCCACTACTGGCATTTACACAAAGGAAATGAGTTTATCAAAGAGCTACCTGCACTCTCATGTTTACACTAACAAAGGAAAGATATGGAATCAACCTAAGTATTCGTTAACAAATAAAGAAAGAAATTGTAGTATATATACACAATGGAATACTATTTGTCCATAAAAAAGAATGAAATCATGTTATTTGCAGCAATATGGATGAAAATGGAGGTTATATGTTGAGTGAAATAAGCCAGACACAGAAAGACAAATACCACACATCCTCACTCATATGTGGAAGCTAAAAAAGTTAATCTAACGGAGACATAGAGTAGAATAATAGATACCAGAGCACTGGTGTGTGCATGGAGTAGGGGAGGACAGAGAGAGGTTGGTTAATGGGTATAAGTATACAGTTAGAAGGAATACGTTCTAATGTTTGATAGCAGAGTAGAGGGACTACAGTTAACAACAATTTATTGCCTATTTCAAAATAGCTAGAAGAGAGGATATAAAATGTTCCCAACACATAGAAATGATAAATACTCAATATGATGGATATCCAAAATACCCTGACTTGATCATTTCACGTTGTATTCACGTAACAAAATATAACTCTACCCCATAATGTGTACAAATATATATGAATAAATAAAAATAATTTTTTAAAACCTCAATAGGGACTTCTGGGTAAATTGTCAAGATAATTTTTTTTTTTTTTTTTTTTTTTTTGAGATGGAATTTTGCTCTTGTAGCCCAGGCTGGAGTGCAGTGGTACGATCTCGGCTCACCACAACCTCCGCTTCCCAGGTTCAAGCGATTTTCCTGCCTCAGCCTCCTGAGTAGCTGGGATTACAGGCATGCACCACCACACCAGGCTAATTTCATATTTTTAGTAGAGACGTGGTTTCTCCATTTTGGTCAGGCTGGTCTCAAACTCCTGACCTCAGGGGATCTACCCACCTCAGCCTCCCAAAGTGCTGGGATTACAGGCATAAGCCACCACACCTGGCCGATAATTTTAAAATACACAAAACAAGCAAAAGACCGTGAGCAACAAAAACACCTCTGAAGAAAAATAAAACATATATAGAGAAATAACCTACCACGTATGAAAATCTATTATCAGGGATAAAGAGTCATTTTATAATAAGAAAGGTAAATTCACGAATAGGAAAGGACAATTCTAAAGGTTCACACACTTAATACTATAGCTTCAAAATACATGACATGAAAATGGACAGAAATGAAATAGACAAGCCTTCAATTCTAGTTAGAGATGTCAATATCTTTCTTTCTTTTTTTCTTTTTTCTTTTTTTTGAGACGGTATCTCGCTGTGTCCCCGGGCTGGAATGCAGTGGTGCGATCTCGGCTCACTGCAAGCTCTGCCTTCCGGGTTCAAGCGATTCTCCTGCCTCAGCCTTCGGAGTAGCTGGGACTCCAGGGGCGCGCCACCATGGCCAGCTAATTTTTGCATTTTTAGTAGAGACGGGAAAATGTGTAAATATTAGGTTTCCTTTTTTATTTGTTTTATTTTTATTTATTTATTATTATTATTATTATTATTATTATTATTTTGAGACAGAGTCTCTCTCTGTCCCCCAGGCTGGAGTGCAGTGAGTGGCATGATCTCGGCTCACTGGCAAGCTCCGCCTCCTGGGTTCACGCCATTCTCCTGCCTCAGCCTCCTAAGTAGCTGGGACTACAGGCGCCCGTCACCACGCCCGGCTAATTTTTTGTATTTTTAGTAGAGACGGGGTTTCACTGTGTTAGCCAGGATGATCTCGATTTCCTGACCTCGTGATCCGCCCGCCTCGGCCTCCCAAAGTACTGGGATTACAGGTCTTGCCTTTTTTTTTTTTTTTTTTTTGAGACAGGGTCTCGCTCTGTCTTCCAGGCTGGAGTGCAGTGAGGCAACCTTGGCTCACTGTTATCACCACCTCCTGGGTTCAAGCAATTCTCATGCCTCAGCTTCCCGAGTAGCTGGGATTACAGGCAGGCGCCACCACGCCCGGCTAATTTTTGTATTTTAGCAGAGACGGGGCTTTGCCATGTTGCCCAGGCTGGTCTCAAACTCCTGGCCTCCAGTGATCGGCCCACCTTGTCCTCCCAAAGTTCTGGGATTACAGGCGTAAACCACCGCACCTGACTGAAATATTAGGAAATTATATAACACACTACCAAATAACTATGGGTCAAAGAAGAAATTACAGGAGGAATTAGTGTTTTAAACAAAAAAGTAAAACATTTTTCAAAACAATACTTGTCAAATTTGTAATGTTATTTTTCTTAAATTGGGTGGTAGGTTAACAGGTATTTATTTTGTTATTATGCTTTATAATTTCACTGTATTATAATTATACATCAGTTTGTATAAAAATATACAATTAAAATATAAATGGAAATCTGAAATAAACACATGGAAAATATTCCCTTATGAAAGACTAGATAGGCATAATCCAAAATAGATTTGGGATTGATATGTGATAGATTTCAAGTTTCAAGGAAAAAGTAGCATTAAATCTTAGGCTACAGTATGTGAAGTCACTGGTTGATCGTTGTTTTTTCTTCTGAAAACATGTGATCTCCAATAACACTAAAAAACATACTACAACCTGTCCTTGTTGCATGTTTAGGTTCTCTGTGGTCCTTGTCAAATAATGAAAAATAAACATATGTGCTTCATGCAGTTGGTTGTATCATCAGGCATCAAAAAAAAGAAACCATAGCATCTGTAATTCCCCATTTTAATTACATCCCGAAGTAATGGCTGCAGCTGAGCCATTTATTGCTTCTGTAAACGAGAGCCAGTAGAGGGAAGCTGATTTTCCGTAAGTCATTTCTGAAAGGGGAATATAATGGCGACAGCATAGGAGAGATGTTCAGAGTGAGGGACTTGGACTGACCTCTGATGTAATAAAAACAACTTAAGACAGGCAATATGTTTAGCATCTAGTAGTGAGGAACGTGGGGGTGGGAACAGAAACATAACCATGACACAGAAGCAGTAAAGACCCAGATTTTGCTGGAGTCACCAACCAAAGTGCAATGTCAACAAAATATCAGCAACGAATTCAGTTTCTTTATTAATAATATAAATAAATATTTTTATTCTGAAATATTTTCATTTTTCTGAGATTAAAAAAATTATTTGTGTATGTAGAAAATTTTCCTGAGATATGGTTCTTAATACAAACACATATTCAATTATTGTTTACTTATGTGATTTGTTTTGGAATTAAGAGTTAAATGTTTTTATCATTGGTAATTTAAAATTACACTCACACACATACACACTTACACATACATATACATATATTCTTTAAATAGCTACAATTTCCCCAGGCAACTACTTACCATGACAAAATGTTGGTTGCTCAAAATCATTGTGTATTTTCTTAACCCTTGAATATTAAAGTACAAATAATTCTTCCTTTCTTCCCGGTATTGACAAACTTTGTGTGTTTTTTTTTTTTTGCAGGAAAAAAAACCATACTTTCAAAAAAGATTGTATCACAGAGATTGTATAGGAGATTTTTATTATTGGCTAGAGAATAGATGTTTAAAACTTTTCATATTGACTAACCCTGAAAAATGAGGTTTTCATAATATTAAATGGGACCAGAAAACCATGTCAGATTTATAAAACTGTTTGTCCTACAAAACTATGTAAGTGGAAGTTTTTTGAAGAGGGTTGGCTTGAAGCACTTCATTATTTTGAAGACTGGATTAATGTTCATAGTTTTCTGTTGCTCCTTTTTATGGGGGTTGTCTCAAATGCAGTATATTATGCAATGGTTTTGTCATGTATCAGTAATGATATTAACAGTCTAATGCTAAACAGGTTCTGAGAAAATGAAGAGGGGAAAAAAATGACTTACTATATTTACCCTGAAACAAGATTCAATCTGCCACTGTATTTAATGCTATATTTTTCATTATCTCACAAGCATATGTTGAAACCACTACAGATGATGAAGTTAGCTGCTGGGCAGAGTTATCATCAATGCTTTCCATCTTTATTTTAATAAGAGGAATGAGCAAATTGTTTGTGACCTTTGTCAAGGGCTTCGTGAAAGACAAGAAACCTAACCACAAAATCACTAGCCTGGAGCCCTATTGAATATTCAGAACCATCTTTCCTAGAATAAAATATTGTATAACAAAGCCATTGTTTCTGATAGAGCCATGTCTCAAACAAAAGGTCCAAAAGCTAAAGGTAAAATATATTTTCATTTTTTTCTTTAAAAATATTGAATGTATAATATTTGTTGGTGGTCATGTTGAATTTATAGGAAAAACACATTTCTTTAAGGTCGATGCATCCTTATAAATAATAATGCCTACCCCTACTTAGGACACCAGAATCTTAGTTAACCTTGACACCTTTATAAAACCAAGCCTCCTGGGTTAAGTGGAATCACCATATTGAATAGCAGAAGCAACATCTCTTGAGAGCTTACCACCATTGTGCTAACCTCTTTACTCAGTTATTTCACATAATCCTTACTCTGGAGGTAAATCCTGTGATCAACTCCATTTTTTAGATTGGTAAACTGGGCAGAAGAAGAGAGAGTAACTTACCTAAGATCATCCAGTCTGTGTTGGAATTCAGATGATAAAACTAAGACTTAAGGCATCTGACTCTGGGTGCCCAGTGACTGCTCTATGCTGAAGGGAACTGGTATTGCAAAATTGCTATCTTTTGAAATAATCTTAGTTATTATATAAATGATGTATTTAATATTTCTGTCTATTAAAAACATAAGAGAGTGTGAGAAAACTTTGGATTCTTAGGTGTATACCAGATTACCTTCCGAAATTATAAAAATAGTGGATTGCCTATATTTCCCTGCAGGAAGGCTGCATTTCCCTCCTAGAATTATCATAGCGTATCTCTAGCTTGAGAATATTTTAGACATATATTTGGTCCTATTTGTAGACAAATATACTTTAGTTGCCATTCTCTGTATTGCCATTACATAACCAAGAAGGCCTAAGCTAATACAGACAGGTGCTTGTCAAGTTCAATCCCCTCATTCCTGAGTGGAAAATGGTCAATGCTGCTTGACTTGTAACCCTAGGTATAGGACAGTTTAATTCACAATAAAAAGAAAATAAACATTCACAACTGCCCTCTGCCTGTTAATTGTGGGAAGATCACTGAAGATAATACAATTTACACATGTGAACTTTTGGTCTTTTGTGCTCACTCTCCAAATTTTATTTTTGTACTTGCAGTTTTCCCTTAAGAGTAGTATACTTTTCTAAAACTCTCCTGCAGTTATTTGTGATGAAAAAACACAATTGATTAGAAAAAGAATCAGCTCTCTATCTTAAAGTCCTGCTGTTATTCACAAGTGATTTTTTAGTCTTGATTAGGAAGAAATATTTAACAGTGATGGTGCATTAAATTGTCTTTCTTTAGACAAATGCTACACAAAGTGGTTAGCCAACTGGCGACAATATCTAAACAGTTTGTTACCAGTTCATCATGCACAAGGGAGCTTGCCCCAGAATGTAAAACAACACATTGCATCCTTTATTGAGAATGTCTTATAATGAAAAGAAAAAATGTAGCTGAACCAAACAGTGTGCTTTTGATGTAGTTGATTTACATTCCCAGACTGGCACTTTAAGTAAGACTGCTGTAGACCACTTTCAAACAAGACTTCACAATTTCAAACATTCTTCCCTGCTGGATTGTCTTTGCTAAAAGCACTTATCTATTGCTTTTATTAAGGCCACTTAGTCTCTATATTTCTCTTAACCTTTATAAGAAAATGAAGAAAACCTCATAAATACTTCTCAATGTCCTCCTTTTCTTAACATTAAATAGTTAATAGTCCTAATATTTCTCAATTAATAAACACATTATCAATCATTGAGGTTTTAGAATGAAGAACTCTGAAATAGAAGTCCTAAGACAACTTGATTTCTTCTTATAGTAGTCATATATTGCTCACTCAATCTTTTGTGACTTTTTTTCTTACAAAAAACAAAGAAAATCACTTTTAATTCAAAAAATAGATCACAGTAATTTTATTTTTAAAATTTTCATATCAACTATCATTTTAAAATTTAATAAATACATCCATATTATCACTTCATAGACATTCTACCTTCCCATTATTAAATAGGGATATTTCAAGAGCAATATTATGGACCAATGCCTTGGGTTTTCCCAAAATTAAATGACTAAAGCCCCTGACACTGAATTTCAATCATATAATTTTATGTACGTGCATCTGTTAGTTGAAAAATTGAATATACACTGTCAAAAATTTTTTAACTGAAAGCTGTTTTGTAACATATTTTAAATGAAAAAATGGGATACAGTGTTATTCTCTTAGCTTGTTTCATTCTTGTTTGTTTTTTTTAGCTTCAGCAAAGAATTCCTGTCACAACATTAAAGAAATATGGACAGTCTTCAGGGATGCAATTGAAAATGAACAAATATGAAAATAAAACCATGGTTAACCCTAATAGATATAGTAAGAAAAGCAAATTAGGATTTGGAAATGAGGAAAATATCTAAGCAGTCACTTATATAAGAGTCACAAAATTGGAACAATGCTGTCAGTCTAGCAGTGACATACAAATGACACTTTTGTGCAGATTCACTGTACAGAATTAGTCTTGAATGGCTAGATCTAATTTGAACACGATACCTCTTTTCAACTCTTAAATTTCTCAAATTAATTTTTACTAATCATTATTCAGTTTTTATTTGGCCTAGCCTCTTAGGTGCTACACTTGAGTCTTTCTATCAATGACCCCACTCCTGGGAACACAGTCATAGAAGAACAGGATAAATTGCTGTCCTGATATGAACTGACTCCCAGGGTGGTATGCCTACATGCTTTGCATTGGGCTAATGGGCAAGACTTGAACAGATGTGTTGGAAATTCCCACTTCTGTTTTGTCAGTTAACGTTGATAGACAAATATACTATAATGGCTGCTATACGGAGTTTGCAAAGAGAAACACATCTCTTGAGAATAATAACATTGATATCCTTTGGAGTTGCATAAAAAAATCTGGGAGAAAAAAGATTTCTTGAAAGTGTTCTCCTATGAGTATGTTTTTCTGTGCTATCATAGACTCGGCAAACTGTCTTTTGCTGTTGGGGTTATAGTCTGGCTATACTGAGGTAGAAACAATCATTAAAGGAGTAGACGTGAAATTCTGAATCAGGAAGACTAATTCCGGAGTAGCCATTTGCGGACTCCAGATAAGCCCTCTGAGACATTAGTGGTTAGCTGTCTGCAAAACAGGGCTCTTAATTTCTACTTTAGGAGATATTTTTGAGTAGTAGAAGAAAAAATACTTAGAGACAGTTTAGATGTTAATAGACATTAGGTGATCAATTAATGCTTAAAAATGTTTTTGTCTAGGTGCAGATACATTCACTCTTGTTTTACACATGTAATTTCAACTTTATGTAACATACTGAAACCACTGCTACATCCTCATATGAGGGTCTCATTCATTCATTTTCATCTGGTATATTCATTGTATATGTGTATGTATACAGAACAGCAGGCACATGCACCCCCACACCCATGTTTGCTTCCAGATTCAAATGGTTTTTGGACTCTCTGAAGCCCATTTAGTTTTTTCTCTATGCCCATGAATCCCAGAATAAGAAACTTTGATTTAGAGTCTCTATCTCATGACATTCGTTTGGATGATTAAATTGATATAGCAGTTACTAACAATGCTATATTCCGAAAGTTCCTGCATTCCTTTGTCTTTTTTGAGTAGGTCCTTGTTGGCTAAAGAATTGGGGGGAAATTTTCTAAAATTTGATTTTCCTTTGTAAAAACTAATTGGCTATATTCCAAAGGAGCAAAGCCAGATTGTCTTTGGAAATTGAAACTAAAACCCTGCACTTGTGATCAGAGACCCAAGTGCTATGATTTATTAATATTATTTTGATATCAAGTACTTGAAAAATAGTTTGTATGAACAATTGGGGAGTCTAGCAAAATAGTTTTGACATTTCGCTAACATTAGTGCTTCAACACTGAACCATCTGCTAGAGAGTTCCGAGTCTGAATGAAAGGTGCAAACCTGGATTAGCATCGATATGGTTTTCTTTCAAGTTTGGCTTATTCTCATCTCACTGGATGTTTTCCAGGTCCCTTTTGAAGCCAAGATTGCCATTGTAGAGTGCAATGCCATATGTTAAGATTCATGTGACATATTACCTAAAAGTCATGAATTATTATACCGTGTCTCTTTACAAAGCTGTGATTAGAAATGTTTATGTAAGTGCACCTCCAAAGAAAAATGGTACCCAGTGTTGGGCAACAGTTTGCCTGGTAGCATCAATGAGATTCCCTGACACAGAGAGTATCTCAAAAACAGTTTAATCCTGGGATAATGAAAAATCAATGCCTTTTCCCTAAGTGTGCTGATCTTAGAGAGGAAATAACAGATTAAAAGAATCATTAGGAATAAATCAGTAACTTCCTCTGCAACACAAAAAATCATCAAGAAAAATGCAATGACTCAAAAGCTAATCAAAACACCTTATGTCTAAGGACAAGTCAAAAATTGCAAAATAACACATCATGTTACTAAAGAAAACATAAATGTCAATGTTTTGTTCTGCTGAATATTTCAAAATATATATGCATATACAAATAAATACATATACATACATATATGTATACATATATATGTACATACACACATTTATACACACACACAAACATACACATAGTGTTTGCTGGTAGTTAATCAGAGGTACTGCAGGTTATAAATGGAGCTTGACATTTTTCTCTAATATCATTCAAGAAATGAATAAATGGAGCTCATCTTGGTATTTTAAAATGCTAAACAACGCTTTGGCTTTTAAAAGGATTTGGAATGGCTAGCTTTGTATTTCTTTATGCATAAGGATTAGGGCAGGAGGAATGTTTCTATATTCCATGTTCTGTAGTCTATATTCTAAATAATGCTCACAGACACTTACTGACAGATATATATTTGTACTGCTTTCGAAGTATCTAGGATAAGATCATTTTTGATTAATGCCTAATGTTAAAAAAAATACTAGTCATTATGAGAAACAAAGATATGTCAAAACAGCTTGTTTAATCTTTGGAATATGTAACATTTGTATATATTACTATACATAAATTAGTGATGAAAGATTAATCAAAATTGGTAGTACTATAAATCACCTGGAGGAGACACATACGTTTTGATAATAATGATAAATAACTGATTTTGTCAGCAACATTTTCTATATATTTTTTAGTAACCTAATAAATATGATATTCAAAGGTAAGGGATATTTCCACATATAACCAGTTCAAATTATAAAGATTTCTAAATCCTTAGGAAATTGTATGGAAGTAGGACGTTTTTATACATACATACATATAAATATGTACACTTCATGTAGTTACAAAATGAATACACTCAAACTTGCCGGCCCATATTTTCTTAGCTTCGACAGAACTTAGTGGGCATTTAGTCAAGGCTCTGTGTCGCTGTGGGATCAGCCACACGTGATTATGTATGGGATCAGCATGATCGGCTGTCACTGGTTTCACTGACATCTGTCCCCACAGTGAGACAAGCTGCAACATGAATTATTGAAGACATACACATGCAGATCTTTGTCATGATTATGCCAAATAATACATTTTGCCACACTCTTGAGAGCTGAAAGAAGTCATGGACCATGTTGTCTTTAACCCTTTTTGGCAATCTGCTACTTTGTTACAGATTTTAAAAAGAAACACAACACTATGACACTTTGTGATAGGCTTTTGTTTCTAACATAAATGAAAAACAAATTCTCCCTCCCCTCCCTTGAAGAGTTTTTATTTGCTCTTTTTTACAGATATTCGCCAAATGATTTGAATACACTTAGTTTGATAAATTTTTTCTACAGTTAAATGGTAAACAGAATTAGTCTCCTCATTTATAGACGATTTCAATTTGGCAGATTAGTTGATGCTACCTCACTAAGGAACCATCTTTAATTAGAGGAGCTTGAAGTAGTTTACAAAAACACAATACATTTTAGCATTAATAATATCTCTTTTTTTTTTTTTTCTTTTTTTGAGATGGAGTCTCGGCACTGTTGCCCAGGCTGGGGTGCAGTGGCGCAATCTCGGCTCACTGCAAGCTCCGCCTCCCAGGTTCACGCCATTCTCCCGCCTCAGCCTCCCCGAGTAGCTGGGACTACAGGCACCCGCCACCAGGCCCGGCTAATTTTTTGTATTTTTAGTAGAGACGGGGTTTCACCATTCACAGGATGGTCTCGATCTCCTGACCCTGTGATCTGCCCACTTTGGCCTCCCAAAGTAGTATCTTTAAAGTTGTTGGGAAATTTAAACAACTTGGTTGATATTCTTGTTAATCAGGAAATATACTCCAGGGTAACAACTTGAGGGTCCGTCTTTTGAAAATTTTGTTCTGCTCTGAAGCAGTGCTTTTATAATATAATCTGCCCTCTAAACACCACAAAAGTATATCCAACACTCAATTCTATCTATTATGTATATTTTTATATTTATATGTTTATGTATTAAGGGTTGGGCAATATATATATTTATAATTCTAGGACAAAATATGTTGCTATATTACTAACCATGTTACCATATAATTGAATGATTCAAATATAATATATTTGGCCTTGAATAAGTTACTTAACCTCTCTGTGCCTCAGAGACAGAACATTGCTCAGATATAAAATGTCATAATAGATACATACTTGCCTGTCTTGCAGGGTTGTTGTATAGGTAGAATAAACCTATGAAATGTAAAATGTATAACAAATTCAGAACACTAGTATTAAACATCCATAATAGCTGTTTCATAAGCTAATAATATGGCTGTTATAATGGCTTATTTCCCCAAAGATATTTGCATTTAACAAAAATGTTTACATTTCCCCTTGGAAAATATGGCTAAGAAATTTTCCGATAATTATTGCTACCTTCCCTTATTTTCTACCCTGTTCCTATTTCTGTTTCCAAGGTCAAACACTCAGGTGCTTGAATGATGGCTGTGACTCCTTAGAAATCATTTTTTGGTAAGGCATCTAGAAGAATGGAGTTAAATATTGCTGGGAGACCATTTTTCTTGGTTCCCTCCTGTTTCTGCACATCTTATGAGCAGGGAGGGGGGCTGACTTTCCTTTTTCTGTACTAGCTTTTAAAAATATGTTTCTATAGTCAACATCTTCTCTCAGAGCAAAGCTTACTCTCCAGTATAAAAGATTTTAGTTCTCTAAGCTCAGGGCTTATCTGTGCAATGCAACCCACTGCATGTGCAGCTATCATTTACCCCTTTGTGCATGTCCGTGTGGAAACTGGAGTTTAGCACAAATACAGACTCTCTGACTCCTCCTATTATGTAAGTATTAAACGGTCCCTGGTCTTTGAACCAGGAGTCTTAAGTCTTTGGCCAATATCCATGAAACCGCAGTGGTCTAACTTGTTAGACTGAAAGTGCAGTAAAATTTCAGATCCTTCACAGTTCTTGGCAGATGTTTCTCCTCCAAACTCCGCACCCCCCACTGTGTCCCTAATCCAGTATATTCAAACCTTACATGAAGAGAGATTTTTATGGGGTAGGGTGACTTTAAAATAGAGGAGTTAGAAGGCAAGAAAATGAATTGAGAGGAGTCTAAGTTCACTTCCATGCCCGCTGATGCCAGGCTATCAATAAAGGAAAGCTTAAATGTAGTGCAGATCTGATGGTAGTAATAGCAGTTTCTCATGGACAGATGTGGTGAATAAGTACCTGATTCTGCACCTTTATCCTGGCCTCACTCACCACACAGCAATGCCTCCTGACCACAGCAAACTAGTTCCTACTCATTATATTAGAATAATAGTCTTTGGCAACAATATAATAATTGTTACATTAATAATATGATTATTACATTAACAATGTAATAATGCTGACTGTAGCAAACTGATTTGGCAGTTGTCTATATATATGGAGTAATGTTCCTTTTGTTCTCCTTTATTCCCTAGGTTTGTGTGAGACTAAAATAAACATTGGAGAAGGTAAGTTTCCTTTCAAGCTCAGAGAGTTGAAAGCACACAGTTAACTAAATGGAAGAAAAAAAAAAAAAAAAGCTTGGTGTCCTGTCTTAGTATTTGACTAGATTGTGTAAATTGCTATGACTGCAAGAGTATAAAGTTGTTCTGTGCCAGCATAAGAGAAGATGAGGATCAGCCTTACTCCAGATGTCTTACAATCCATGATATGCATATATTACTATAAAATTATGATAAAATTTGGTTTTAGAGCCTAACATATATGCCACACTTTAAATACTATTTGCACACAGTTTCAATATATTTTGCCCTGAATACTGAGACAACCTGAGGTAACTTTGGATTTTTGAGGGCAGGGTAGAAAAAATTAAGAGAGAAAAATCTTTATAAAGGATTAATAGTCTAATTTCAAAGACATCGTTGGAGAGAAAATCAGTTTTCAAAAAATCTAGGATTTCTCTGTTCTAAGTCAAGTATAAAAATAATATATGGAAAAACCTGCATTGTTTGCAGTCGATATTCTTGTCCCCTACCAATGTTAACTTATTTATGAGTATGCAAATTGTATGCAAAACTAGGAGACTCCCTGGGGGTATAGCATTCTACTGTCAGCAAGATATTCTAAAAACAGATGTTTTAATATAGTCTTTAGGATTTGATGAGGGAAATTATGAAGTGCTATGTGAAGTCAGTTTTTTGTAATTTAAAATTTTTCAAAAGCAGATTGATGCAGTCTTACTTAGAATAGGTATATAAGCTTTCTCTTGCTAGTAGTCAGACTAATAAAAAATGATTTAGTATGGCAAAAATAATAATAAAGATGTGCCATCTTAAGGACTTTTCGGAATTCAAGCATTTCCTTTTGCAACTATTTTATGATTATAGTCCAGCCTTTTGGGTGTTCTGTATCAAAAGCTTGCACTAATTTGAGCTTAGTAAGAATATATTATTTATTTAAGTATACTCCAAATAATAGTATAGCTTATATAAGGAAATTTACATTATAGACTCTTTACAATTTTCAGAGATTCAGAGGCATTATACAATTACTGTAAATTTAACTGTGGAATAAGATCACTTTCTCAGCATGGAGCAGAAAAGTCCACTGATTTTATATCTCTTTTCTCAGACTTCATTTAATTATAAAAATAAACAAAAAGCATTTATCATTTAATTGTACAGAAATGTGTGAATTGGTGGCTTGACATATGGCATGTCAGGTGTGAGAGACAGGAGCCACTTCACCTCTTATTCCCATTTCCCATCAACTCAGACTCTTCTCCAGCTAAGTTTTCAAGGCTACAGAAATATTCACAAAGAAAAATAAGGTCAATTGCACCCAAGTTGCTAACTTTATGAGCTTCTCCTATATTAAATATGGTATAAAGGTTTATTCCTATCATTTGTAGCCGTAAGCTCCTATTAAACAATGACGACTCTTCTAAAAAGCTAAACCCCAGTAGGCTTGTGAGCAGGACATTTTTTCCAATGCTATGTTCCTGTCGGAAAAAAAATAAAACAAAAAAACCAAACAAGAAAAAAAAACTGGCTTTTTGCGCTCAATACCAATTTGCATGCGGGTTTGCATATATTTGCATATGACATTCCTGAGCCCCTAATTCCAAATATGCAAAATAAAATAAAATTAATTGAATAGGGTAAATGACTACAGTTGAATTCCAATTCAATGGAAAGGGCATGGCACACACAAAATACATAACAGATTTAAAAAGTAATCATTCTAATTGCATCCCAGATGAAGAGTCAGTAACCCTGAAGCTGAAGATGGCTATGCCTCAACTTTTCTTGGCAGAGGGTTTACTAGGGACTTCTTTGGCATATTCTGCCTGTGTAGCTATCCTACTCCCATCTAGTAGAGGTCACATCAGCAGCAGCAGTAGCCTAAATTTTTATATCTGCGCATACACTATACATACATGATCTCACTTGAAAATTACATCGACCCTCCGAGAAAAGCTAGATAAAATTATTTTCCTTAATTTAGAAATGTAGAACTCAGGGGCAAGAAAAGCCAAGTTGTTAAAATATTATTTATAGCAAGCAGCAGAGTTGGAAAAAAAAAAAAGAAAAATACAAAATGTGGATAGTTTACTCCAAATGTAATGTTGTTTACTCCAAGGCACTTCCCACATATCTTCCATCCTAGTTTTATAAATAGGATTATAGCTGATTGGTTTTTTGTATCTTTTACTCTTATCATCAAGCTCTTCTGGGGCTCCCTTATGTAGCCTGTTTTCTTTGACACTTTAAAATCTTAATGTTTTAATGTTTTCTCCATTTCACCCTTTTGACTTTAAGAAGAAGCTCTTATAAACTCATTTGCATTGCAGTGTTTATAATTTAATGTACGTCATGCATCACTTAATGACAGGGATACATTCTGTGAAATGCATCATTGGGAAATTGTGTTGTAGTGCAAACATCATAGAGTGCACTTACACAAACCTAGATGGATGGTCTAGCCTACTACACACCTAGACTATATGGTATAGCCTATTGTGCCTAGACTGCAAACCTAGGCATGTTATATACTGAGTATTGGCATGTTACCGTACTGAGTATTGTAGGCAATTGTAACACAATGGTAAGTATTTGTGTATTAAAACATATCTAAACATAGGAAAGGTACTTTAAACATGCAGAATTATAATCTTACAGGAACACCATTTTATATGCAGTTTGCTGTTAACTGAAAAGTTGTCATGTGACACATGACTATACTGGAAAATAATCTTAATTCAATAAGTCTGAAGAGCAACTTCTTTATAAACTTACTGAGAATCTCTTCTATGATAAACCCTTTTCTTAAGTCTGGGTGCAACAGCATAGAAAAAAAAAACAGTTAAAAATATTGTCCCTTAAATTCTAAGGTTGGGAGAAGTGGAGGATGGCAGTAAATAAATTGTAAAATAAGTTAAATGATTATACACACTATGGAAAAAAATGAAAGAAGAAAGAGAAATAGGGGGTACTAGATATTGGTTGGGAGGGATTGCTTCAATTTTAAATAAGGTGGTCAAGAGAGGCTTTAGTGAGAAAGTGACATTTGAGCAATGACTTGAGAGGATAAGAAAGTGGGCCCTATAGCCATCTGGGGAAAGAATCTTCCAGGCAGATGGAAAATCAAACATGAAATCTCTATGGCAGGAGTATAACATGTTCAAAGGGCAGCAAGGAGGCCATTGTGGCCTTCGAGAGGACTTGAGTTTTTACTCTGAATGAGATGAAAAGGCCTTGGAGAGTTTAAAGAAAGAAATATCATGATTTGTCTCACCATTTGTGGTAGAATGAAGAACGCAATCACAATATTTTGTAGCTCTTCCTAGCAAGAGATGGAATCATATCATTCAGAGTCCAGTCTGGAGGTGGAAACCTAGTTACTTGAGATAATTGAATATAAATAAATGTTTATAACTAAGTATAAAAGTATTAAGTAGGTCATTCAATAAAAAAGAGAACACGAAACTATCAGTGAGGTAGGAAGCAGCTACGTCCCTTAGGGGTGGGCAAAAGAGATTAGACTATTTCAATTTAGCAAGTTAGAGGAAGTGTACCATGAAGCAAAACAAATCAGACCTCTGAGGAAGGAATGTTGGCCAGCTTTTGTCAGAGTCGCTGAGGGATCCTGACCAGATCAGTACCATGTGTTGAGAAAATGATCAACTAGATTAGGTTCCTGCCATGAGAAGGACCTGCTACTGGGTGTGAAGAAGTGATGATGCAGTGATGCACTCACATGAACCACAAGAATATAGGGACCAAATTGGGAGAAGCAAGTCCACTTTCCTTTCTCCAATTTTGCAGTCTCTCTCTGTTATCTCTGACTCCACTGGCAAAGTCAAACATCATCTGCTCAGTCCCACCTCCATCATTACAACAAAGCAGAGTATAGAAGGATGAGTTTGGATCTCAGTGAAAATTGCATAATCATCAGTGCAAGGCTTCAATCTGGCAAAAGTGATGTTATTTAATTTTCAAGGCTAAGTCTCAAGAGGCATCTTTTCCTTTTGCTCACTTTGGATGCTACCTTGAGATCACCATGTACTGAAGGCAGTCTGGCTATTTGGAGGATGAGAAGCCACATGAAGGGGAATGATGGCATCCCAGAAGCCATCTTGGACCTACCATATTTTCTTGGGAGCTGGAAGCATATGTCCAGCCGTACTGTAGAATTGCTTCAAGTTAGGTGTTCTGTGTGCTTTCTGTTATTCCTTTTGAAGGGGACTGTCTAATGGAGTTCTCTAGTTTCCCTCTAATCATTGTATGACGGATATCTTAATAATTAGTCTCTAGAAAACAGCTCTCTGGACCCACATAAATGCAGCCAAGAAGTTGTGCCTATATCTGAACTAAATGTAGATTGTGAGATAGTGGGGTTTCTGTCTGATTCTGTAATGAGAGGAGAGTTGGAGGGGAAGGATGAGCAATTTTTTGCATGGGTGAGGAATGGAAGTCATCATAATTGGAGGGTGGACTGAGGTAGACTGAAAAACATGGCTGCATTATTTTACAGCTCTTTTCATTAAAATTTTATTACAATGTGTAGAGAACTTAGTTTTCCCAGCCAAGAGCCAAACCAATTACCAGACCTGTGAGGCCATCTTGGATCTTCTAGCCCAGCTTAGCTTCCAGCTGAATGCAAGAGTAAGTCTAGATAAAACTAGCAAAAGAATAGCCCAACTGTATTAGTTCATTTTCATGCTGCTGATAAAGACATACCCGAAACTGGGAACAAAAAGAGGTTTAATTGGACTTACAGTTCCACATGGCTGGGGGGGGCCTCAGAATCATGGTGGGAGGCAAAAGGCACTTGTTCCTTGGTGGCAACAAGAGAAAAATGAGGAGGAAGCAAAAGCGGAAACCCCTGATAAACCCATCAGATCTCATGAGACTTATTCACTATCATGAGAGTAGCATGGGAAAGACTGGCCCCCACGGCTCAATTACATCCCCCCGAGTCCCTCCCACAACACGTGAGAATTCTGGGACATACAATTCAAGCTGAGATATGGGTGGGGACATAGCCAAACCGTATCACCAGCTAATTCACAAAATCATGAGAAATAATAAATCATTGTTGTTTAAAGTCTCTACGTTTCGAGGTAGTTTGTCTCACAATGCTAGCCAATCTATATTACTTTAACAGGATCACTAGCTATTTGGTTCAAGGAAGTCTATTAGAAGTAAGGGTGAGGAAAATATAAGGAACTAGAGAAGAAGGAAAATGTTATTCTATTCCTCAAGCTCAAATTAGAAATTAAATTTTGAGAAACATAGAATATTTAAGGCAACAAAATGAATCTGTGATGGTAGACATTAAGGCAACAAGAAATAAACAAGGAAAGGTGGTTTTTAAGGCAAGGATCCTTACTAATGTCTCTAAAATCATACAATGCATGAACTATATGTAAAAAACTGAATATAGTTTCTGAATAAATATAATAATAATAACTAGAATTTAAATATACTAACTCATCTTTTCCTCACAATAAATCTATAAAAATTATACTATTATCTCTAACTTATAGGTGAAGAAATAGAAGTATAGGAGGTTAAGCACCTTACCTCAGGTTGCAAAGCTAGTGAGAATTGGAGCTAGAATTCAAAGTCATACAGATTGAAAGTTCTAGAATCTGTTCTCTGAACCACTAGCTACACCTCAAAGCCAAAGAATTTGGAGTGTTTCAGTTAAGTAGTTGACATTTACTGAATTTAAATTGTATTCGATTCCTAATGTGTATAATATATTTTATCTGAATTCATGATGTATAGTTATAGGTTTGTTTTTGTCCTTAAAATTATTCCATTTTTTTAACGTAAATCTAAGACTCAGTCTCTCTATGATGGTAAGTAGAAAAGAGTGAGGGCAATTTTCCTAGAGCAGAGGATACGTGAGTTAGGTATTAAAGAAATAACAAGAATAAAACATCTTCCAAATTTCTGTGCACATCAAAATCTTATCTAGTTTTCTAATTACAATATACAGGCTATTTTTTTTATAAAAGCATTTCTGACTTTTTCCAGCCTGAAGTCATTGCTTTTCCACCAAATTTTTTAAATAACAAATATATCTCTCAGGACATATTTTCTATCTTGTCTGACATTTATTTATAGATATGTTGTATCTTCTTTAAGATGGAATCCAGGCAAGGTTTATTTTTGTATTTCTTTTCCTTCCAATGTGATGAGTAGATAGGTGAGTGGAAGAATGAATGGATGATTAAAAGGATAGATGGATTGATGAATGAATGTCTCATGCCTTTGAAGTAACTCACACTTTTAACCCACATTTTCAATATTGCCAAGGGAATATTTTTTGTAAAAAAATTGTTTTACTCCAGCCAGGCACGGCAGCTCACGTCTGTAATTCTAGCACTTTGGGAGACTGAGGCTGGTTGATCACTGGAGGTCAGGAGTTCCAGTCCAGTCTGGCCAACATGGTGAAATCCCATCTCTACTAAAAATACCAAAATTAGCCAGACATGGTGGTGGGCTCCTGTAGTCCCAGCTACTCAGGAGGCTGAGGCAAGATAATCATTTGAACCCAGGAGGCAGAGGTTGCAGTGAGCCGAAATCACACCATTGCACTTCAGCCTGGGTGACAGGGCAAGACTGTATCTCCAAAAAAAAAAGAAAAGAAAAGAAAAGAAAAAAGCTTTACTGATATGCTAAGACAAATTAATGATAAGTTATTGAATTGTTTCATAGAATTATCCAGGTAAGAAGGATATGCCATGTTGTTTGGCCCGATTGCCTATCTTTCCACAAAACTACCCAATAGTCATTTTTTAATAATCATTTTGAAATTGTCATTACTCATCCCACTAGTCTGTTTCTTTTATTAATTCATTTTTGTGCATCTATTTGAATATCCATTGAAAGGAGACGGGCACATTCCTCAGCCCCGGGCTCAAAACAAACAAGCCCAGTACAAACACATCCCATCCTCCCATCCCACCACATATCGCCATATATCTCTCAAACTTCCTGAGCCCAGTACAAACACCACCAGGAAAGTCTCCGATAAGGGGACAGCCGTTCAAAGTTTTACTGAAAGAGCGGGAACCAAAAGAATTCCTTTGTTCCCCTGTAACTTTCAGGCTATAAAAAGCAAACACTCGCATTGTTCAGGGCCCTCTTGTATGCTGTGGAATGGAGGGACCAGGTTCGAACTTGTAGTAAAGATCGTTGCCGCTTGGCTTTGACTCTGGACTCTGGTGGTCTTCTTTGGGGAACTAACGGTCTGGGCATAACACCATATGTAAGGAACTATTTCACTGATGTGCCAGGCCTTTCTTATTTCCAATCAAAGTATTTCTCATCATAATATAAGCTTATTTTTTCTTAATTTTTGAATGCAGAGAGTACCTCTGATACTTAAAAAAAGTAAATCAGTTACCCAGGACTGTCACATAATTTGCAAGGATAAGTGGAAAATAAAGATGTGGGCCCCGTGTTGAAGAAATATTGTTAATTTCAAGATGGCAACAGCAGGTCATTAAAGCAATCACGGGGCCCTGTGTGACTGCATGGGTTTCACACTCATGAAGTGGGCCCTGGAGTTACCTTTAGACTTTTCGTCTGTAACCTTGATAATTAGCTCTTTTGCCATGGAAGCAGAATTAAATACCTCTTTACTTCACTTTCCAGTGGTGAAACAAAACAAAACAAAACAAAACACCTTTGATGATAACCATGAAGTGCCACTGAACATGTACTTTAGGGGTGGTTAGGCTGTGTATTTACATTTTCTGCCTATTGAGATATTAGAACATTATTGAAGTATAATATAATACAGATGAGTGCACGTTATAGGTGTACAGCTCTACAAATTTTCACCAGTTAAATACTCACAAATAGCCAGAAAAAAATAAGGAAACCAAATTATTTGCATCCAGGATATCCCCCTTGTGTCCCCTTTGGTTACTTACATTCTGCCACCCAAATTTAAGGAACATCATGACTTCAACAGCCTAGTTTAATTTTGTATGTTTTTATATAAATGTAATAACATAATACTTACATTTTTATGTCTGTTTTTTTGCACTCAAAATTATGTTTGAGAGAGTCATCTCTGTCATTACATTCAGTTGTAGTTCATTCACTCTCATTGCTGTGTAAGATTCCATTGTGTGAACATATGACAATTTTTAATCTATTCTTTTGTCGATGGGCATTTGGATAGTTTCCAATGTTTGAGATATTACAAATAGTGCTGCTATGAAATAATGTTGCTGTGATCATTCTAGTAATGTATTTTTTGTGACTATATGTAGGAATCTATTTCTACTGTGTATGCACCTAGCAGTGGAATTGCTAAGTCATGAGTATGCATATGTTTCATTTTAATGGATACTTTTGAACAGTTTTTAAATTTGCTATACAAATTTACACCCAAATCAGCAGTATATGAGAGTGATTGCTCCACATGCTAGCCAACACTTGATATAAGGCCTTTTTAATTTTAGCCATTCTGATGTTTGTGTAGTGGTATTATATTGTGGTTTTAATATTTACATCTCTGATGACTAATAAAGCTGAACACTTTTGCATCTATTTATTGGACATCTGAATATCTTTTTTGTGAAGCATCTGTGAAAGTCTATTGACCATTTTTCTAATGGGTTGCTTATGTTTTTCTTTTTTATTTACAGGAGATCTTTATATATTCTGGATCTGGGTCCTTTGTTGGGTATATGTGTTAAAATATTTTCTTCCTCTCTGTGGGTTGCTTATTCATTCTTTTAATAGTTTTTTTATAATGAACACTGGTTTATATTTTAAAACCTTTTTTATTAAATAATTATATGACAAAACCCATAAAGGACAGAAAGACTTTCTATGAAAATATCCATCCAACCTTTGCACAAATGATACAAAATTGACTATGGTGAAGCCTAAAGTAACATAAATTTAAGTTAAGCAGAAAGAATAATACTGATGATGCATCAAAATCAAAGAATTTCCCATTGAAATAGTGGGAACTCCAACTATTTGTATGTGTGTGCCCAGTAAGAGCTTTCTGACATTGCCGACTATTGTGTGGCAACCAGACTTCTTAGCAGAATATTAAATATTTGATAAATTCTAATGGCACACTAATTTTAATTTATGAATATCAAATTTTAATAACACTTATTAGTTCAGTGGATTATTGGTATTTAGTATTTAGACCTTTTTATACATAAAATACAAGTCTCTAACACAGGTCTGATTAATTTCAAATAATGAATGAAAATTAGTCTTTGGCTTTTGTTTGCAGTCATATTTGCCTGTGGTCAATTATAACTTTCAGATGTTTTTCCCTACAGAGTTGGTGTTAACAAGTCCTTCTTTCAAAATATACATGTATTATTGTTTGTTGTCTTCTAACATAACACAAAATCACCAGTGTTATACACGTCTCCTAGATATTTATATTTTGTCGTCAAAGGGTATGATTTTGTTTGCTAGACATTTTTATTCATTCATTTATTCATTTTGTTCATGTTTTCATTCACACATTCAATAAACATTAGTTGCACAACTGCTAGATACTAGGAAAATGGCCGTGAAGAATTAAAAAAAAAAATCCCTGCCTACATGAAGCTTACATTCCAGTGAGAGTAGATAGATAAACATGATCTATGTACTTGTAAATATGTATACCTATATATGTATGTATAAATGTATGTAGGTATATATATACATATATATATGTGTGTGTGTGTATATATATATATATACACACACACACATATATATGAGGAAGAAGCTCTGGCTATCTTGAGAAGAGCATTCTAGGTGGGAGGATGCAAAGATCTGGAGGCAGGAGAGTGCTTGGATGAAGATAACTTCCATATTGTTGTTTTGATGACTTCAATTTGACGCTCACTGAGATATGTACCCTTTTAATCAAAGTCACAATTTGGCAATTATCAGGCTTGTCCCATGAACTTAAACTAGAAATAGACCTGAAAACAAAATTATTTACTTGGAAAACATAATGTGTGGTTCTGAAAATTAGAAATTAGAACCACTAAATTCATCCTCTATTGAAAGAGTTCTGTGGCAATTTTGAGGCAATTTGATTTCAGAGGCTAAGTTGTGACTTGTGATTTTCATAATTGAGAATGACATAGAAAGTGTTTCTATGGTTTTACTAAAAAAAAATAGTGTTACTTTATTTTGTGTCCATGGGATACTAATAGTTTAAAAGTAAGGAAGAGCAATTTTATGAAAGTCTGTCAGGAATTCAGAATGTTATTCTAAGGTTCACAAATAATGAGGCAAAAAGCCATAATTTTCATAATTGAGAATGACATAGAAAGTGTTTCTATGGTTTTACTAAAAAAAATAGTGTTACTTTATTTTGTGTCCATGGGATACTGATAGTTTAAAAGTAAGGAAGAGCAATTTTATGAAAGTCTGTCAGGAATTCAGAATGTTATTCTAAGTTTCACAAATAATGAGGCAAAAAGCAATGTGCTGACTGTGATAACCTAACTCCAGAGATGCATGGTTACTAGGCACATTCAATCCCAGGGTTCTTCTATTAGCCTAAAACTCTCATCTTAGTGTTCTTTTCCACATATTTATAACTTGTGTGAAAAAAATGAACTGTTAATAAGATTAGATATTTATTCAATTTATATAATTTAGTGTGCTAATAAATTTGAGATTCATAAAGAAGCAAAAAGACTGCTGAACAGGACTCTATATGCCACTTTTTTCACCTTAAAGTTTAAGATTTTGAAAATTGTTATGCCTGTGAAATAGTTTTTAATCTAGTTCAGATCAACTTTTCACTATTCCTCTAAAAGTGTAATGATTTTCTAGCAATTCCAATAAAAATATTTTCATAAACACTTGTAGGAGTAATTAAGAAAAATATCTAAGGAAGAACTACAGTAATTAACATACCAGGATTAAAGTTGACTAGCAAGAATTACTAGAGCAGTTTAAAAATATCCATATGTCTTAATAGAAAGTTGTTGCTACAGAGAAATGCTAAATGTTTAAGGTGATGGTTATAGTAATTACCCTCATTTGATCATTATACTATGTATAAATGCATTAAAATATCCCATTGTTTGCTGTAAATAAGTATAATTGTTATGTGCCAATTATAAATAGAAAAATAAATTAAAAAGGAAAGACAGGAATCAGATTCACTGAAATCAGTATTCTGTTTTCTTGAATTAATCAAATATTGAATTCTTAATTCAATAGTTCTCAAGAAATTATAAATAACATCATTTACTTATGTATTTTTTTCTGCTTTAATTTATTTCTAGAGTGATCCTTTCTTTCCTCCTCCCTCCTTCTCTTTCTCTCCTCTCTTCCCTTCCTCTCTCCTTGTTTTCTTTCCTTTTATCTTTTATGTATGTTTTTATGTTTATCTGTATGACATACCCAATTTGTTTAAATTTCAGAAGAGCAGCTATATGAGCAACATCTCATGACTGAAATACATCCCAGCATTACGTATGCAGCAATATTAGATGTTGCTCCTCCTAGAGTTGTATCCCATAGGAGGTAGCCAGGCAATCAGTACCCTCAGCAAATCAGTGATGACGTGAGCAAATAATTTTACCTTTTTTCCATCCCAGGCAATAAGTTCACATATCTACTTGGTCAAATGTGGTAGCTTCTTTTCTCTTTAAATGTTTATACGTATCCTTAAAGTTAAAATAGGTCTTGATGGTTTTATGGGAAGGTATAGTGTTTGTAGAACATGACAAAATATCTTTCCAACAAGAATAACACTATACATTATATGATGTCAATAGTTTGCAAAGTAATTTCATTTTTGACCTTCTTTATTATTTACATGCAATTTAATTATTTGAAGTTACTTTTGTACCTTTCCATTATGTTTATTTGATAAAATTATGCTTGTTGGGATATTACTAATACTTAAAATGAAAAAAAACAGAGATGGTTATATATTAATGGAAAAGAAGTAGATTTAACCAGCTAATTCATGTAACACATTTTTATTGCTCATATATAAACATGGTTCCTGTCCTACTTAAACTTAGATTCATGTGTGGAGAGATAGACAATTGAGACATAAGCAAAGATACAAGTATATAGTCCAAATTGAGATGTGTGGTGTGAAGAAAAACAATAGATGCAGTGGAGGAGAATGGGCTAGGGAGGACTAATTTTAAAATGTATGGTTAAAGAACATCTCTGAAGAGGTGACATTTAATTTGAGACTTAAATCACTGACTCAGAAGACTGAGTGAAGAATATTCCGGAGAAAGGAACAGAATGTGGAAAAGTCCAAGAGAAGGAAGAGTCCTGAATCTCGTTTGCTTCACTTCCAAGGAAGTCTCACATTTCCCCTTCTATTGCAACCATGACGTGAGATACATCTTGAGTAGCTACTAGAGTTTTTTTTTTCTTTTTTTCTTTTTTCCAAACTAAAGGACTGTTTTGTCCTCATTACTCCTTTTTTCATGGATTATTCTATTTAAAAAAACCAGTGTGGCCTCCCAGTGCCAGTGATTCTAAGTTCAGTGTGGTTTAGATATTTTCCACTGCTGATATTAGGTTGAACTATATAAAATTACTATTTTGTGGGTCAAAAACACGATTGCTTACCATTCCATGTGGTTCTATCTGCATATTTCTACTTGCTCTGTCAACCCTGAAAGATCTCTAGTGCTAACTTTATCCCTGGGATGTTTTTGGATAATAAATTGAAAGGCAAAGACTTATTTTTAATGGCATTCACTATCACACATTCTAAAACTGTTGAACTGTTGCAGAGAAAATTTGGCTTTATAGAAATATTTTTACCTAATATGGATAATCAAAACATGTAAGGGAATTGTGCATACTTTTCACTTTTTATTTTTTTGTTACATTAGGGCATCAAAATTCCAATATTCAAACAGATTTTCAAGACGGCTGACTAGAGGCACCCAGCACTTGGTTTCTCCATAAAGAAGAACCAAAACAGTGAGTAAATAATCAGTTCAAATAGATCCTCTGAAAAACAACATTGGAATTCAGCAGAGAGGTTTCAAGAAACACCTGAGGCAGGGAAGGAGAGTGAAGCAAGGCAGCCAGCCCTCTGGGATACCCTGGGAGCCCACAGAAGATCCTCGTTGTAAGACAGAGTGAGATAAGCGACGTATCCCCAGTGGTCCACATTCCCACTGAGGATTCCTGAAATCCTAGCTATGGGAAAGCCCTCTCAGCCTTCACAAGCCCTGAGACTATTACAGGGAGCTGCTTGGAGTTCATGAGATGGCATTGCTCCAGAGAGGAAGCTCATGTTAGGTCCCACGTCCCCCAAGACCCAAGCAGCTGCAACATGATACCAATTTGAGAGCCTAGCATCCATTAGACTGTATACTGACATGGGGAATAGCCCCCATATCTTCACATCCCTGTAGCCCTAGTGACATCCCCTAATATCCACCTGGAAGGCTGCCATGGCACAACACAAGGTGGACCCGGCAGTGAGTACTGCCAGGTCCCCAGCGCTGTAGCCCACACAGTCCTACACTCCAGGTAACAGGTAGTAACAGCACACTGGAGAGGTTGGCCTCTGGACTAAGGGAGCCAAAGCAATGCAACACACAGCCTGAAAGCCACCTGCTGGGGACCACTGCCACTGATGGCAACCTCATCACCCATAGTAGCAGAGCTGCAGCATACATCCACATGCCCTGAGGACAGATTCTGCCTACCTACCACTGCTACTGCCACCACTTGATCATGCTCTTAGGGGTTTGGGAATGGCCCTGAGTTGCCCTCTAAGCCTGTACCTGTGCCTGTGCCGCCCCTCCCAGTGTTCAAGCACACCGCCTGGGGACCTGGAGGAAGTCCAGTGGCATCTGTCACTCTGGGCATGTGGATGCACCATCAGGAGGTCTGACAAAAGACACAACTTTGCTGCTGGCACATGAGCATGCTGTCTGCTGGCCTGGGGATCACCCCACCCCCACCCCCCACAGCCTTCTCCTGTGCGCATTTTCAGAGGGATGTGAGGACAGACTTACACTGCCTGGCACTGACTCCTTTATTGCCCAGCACAGCCAAGGGCCTGGGGACTGCACCCACTCTGTTGATCACCCTAGGTCCATGTGCATACCATCAAGGGACCTAACAACAACCTAGATCATCTGTTACTGGCATCCAAGCATGCAGTCTGAAGGGCTGGAGATTACCCCACTTTGTTCACAATAGTTAGCAACCATGCACCCCTACTGGGGGCTTGAGGACAGGCCCACAGAGCCTGCTGCCACTGTCATCATAACCGACCCACATATGTCACTTGGGAAATGGCCTGTCCAGCTCATTACCACCACTGCTAACACCAATGCATGCTGCTTGGGACCTCAAGGGTTGTTCCAACATTGCTACTGCCATTAATGATGTCATGCACACTGCCTAGGGACCCAAGGACCTGCCCCCATATGTATAATATCATATATTTAGTGAAGTAATAATAGCTGGAAACTTTTCAAGTATAGCAAGAGAGTTAGACATCAAGATACAGTAAGCTTACAGATCCTCAAATGGATACAACATAAAAGGTTCTTCTCCCTGGGAAATTATAGATAAGCTGTCAAAAGTCATAAACGAAGAGAAAATCAAGGACAGATTAGGGAACTCTTATCAGACTAACAGTAAATTTCTCAGCAGAATCCTTAAAGCCAGGAAAGAATGGAATGATATATTCAATGTGCTGGGGAAAAAAAGTCAGTCAAGAAAACTATATCCTAGCAAAGTTATAATTCAAAAGTGAAAGAGAAGTAAAGTTTTTCCTAGGTAAGTGAAAACATGATATTCATCACTAAATTGGCCATACAAACAATGCATAAGGGAATCCTACACCTTGAAGTAGTATCTACCAGGATGGTATCTACCATCATGAAAATGCACAAAAGTATACAACTCCCTGGCAGAACAAACAAAAATGAGGAAGATAAAGGAGTTAAATGTTACCACTACAGAAAACCACCAAACCACAATGATAAACAGTAAGAAAGAAAGAAACAAGAGATATAAAAAGGATATACCAATAAAAAAAATCTAAAAACCAGGAATAAGTCCTCATCTATCAATAGTAACCTTGTATGTAAGCAGATTAAATTATCTACTTAAAAGACATAGACTGGCTGAATGAATTAAATATACATGAGCTAACTATATGCTGCCTATAAGAAACTCATCATCTGTAAAGACATGCACTGAAAGTAAAAGGATGAAAAAAGACATTCCACGCAGATATAATTTGCACCCAGATATATAAAGCAAATATTATTAGATCAAAGAGGAAAGAGAGACTAAAATACAATAATAATTGGGGCTTCAGTTTTCAGCATTAGACAGATTACCTAGACAGAAAATCAACATAGACACACTGGATTTAAACTACACTTTGGACCCAGTGGACCTAATAGGTATTTACAAAATATTTTATCCAACAGCTGCAAAATACACATTCTTCCCAATGGCATAAGCAACAATCTCCAGGACAGACCATATGTTAGGACACAAAAGAAGTCTCAAAAAATTTAAAACAATTGAATTCATATCAAGTATCTTTCCAGACTACAATGGAATGAAACTAGAAATCAATAACAAGAATTGTGGAAAGTCTAAAAATATGCAGAAATTAAATAACATGCTCCTGAGTGACTATTGGGTCAATGAAGAAATTAAGACGGAAATAGAAAAAATTCTTGAAACAGATGAAAATGGAAGCACAACATACCAAAACTTATGGGATATAGCAAAAGCAGTGGAAAGAGGAATGTTTATACCAATAAATGCCCATTCAAACTCTTAAGTCTGGTAAATAAATTAAGTAAAGTTGCAGGATACAAGATCAACATGCAAAAATCAATAACATTTCTATGCATCAATGACAACCTAGCTGAAAACAAGGATGCAAATTCCATTTACAGTAGCTGCACACACACACACACACACAGAATCCTAGGAATAAATTCAGCCAAAGAGGGGAAAAATATTTAGAAAGAAAACTATAAAACCCTGATGAAAAACATTGAAGGGGACACAAATAAATGGAAAGACATCCCATGCTCATGGATTAGAAGAATTGATATCATTAAAGTGACAGTACTACTCAAAGCAATCTATGGATTCAATACTATTCTTACCAAAATATCATGACTTTTGGCCAGGCGAGGTGGCTCACGCCTGTAATCCTAGCACTTTGGGAGGCCAAGACCTCAGATCATCTGAGGTCAGGAGTTCGAGACCAGCCTGGCCACCATGGGGAAACCCCATCCCTACTAAAAATACAAAAATTAGCTGGGCCTGGTAGCAGGCACCTATAATCCCAGCCACTCAGGAGGCTGAGGCATGAGAATTGCTTGAACCTGGGAGGTGGAGGTTGGAGTGAGCCAAGTTTACGCCAGTGCACTCTAGCCTGGGTGACAGGGTGAGACTCCATCTTAAAAAACAAAAACAAAAACAAATAACAAACAAACAAAAAATGACATTTTCACAGAAATTAAAAAAAAAATTCTAAAACTTATTTGGAACAAAAAAGAGCCTGCACGGCCAGAATAATTCTAAGAAAGAAGAACAAAGCTAGAAGCATCACACTATCTGACTTCAAAATATGTCACAAGACTGTAGTAACCAACACAGCATGGTATTTACATAAAAACAAACACCACAAACCAATGGAACTGAATAGAGAACCCAGAAATAAATTCACTTATTTAAAATCATGATTTTTGACAAAGACATCAGGAACATACATTGAGGAAAACACACCATCTTCCATAAATGTTGCTGGGAAAACCAGATATTCATATGCATAAGAATGAAACTAGACCCCTCTCACTCAACATATACAAAAATCAAGTCTAGATACACTAAAGACTTAAACAAAAGATACTATAAAATACTTGAGGAAAAAGAACAGGGTGAACACTTCAGGGCATTGGTCTAGGAAAGATTTTATGGCTAAGACATCAAAAGCATAGGTAACAAAAACAAAAATAGAAAAATGGGACTATATTAAACTAAAAATTGTCTGTATAGCAAAGGAAACAATAAACAGAATGTATGGACAACATTCTAATATTTATCCTATGTTGAATAGGAAAAAATATTTGAATAGGATAAATCTACACATTTATCGTATGTTGAATAGGAAAAAATATTTGCCAACTATTCATCTGACAAGGGACTAATATCCAGAATATATGAAGAACTCCACTCAACAGCAAAAAATCAAATAACCCCATTTAAAAGCAGGCAAGGGATCTGAACAGACATTTCTCAGAAGAAGATATACATGTAGCCTACAAATACACAAAGAAATGCTCAACATCACTAATCATCAGGGAAATGCATATCATAACCACAATGAGATATATATCATCTTACTTGAGGTATATAATAGTTACTATCAAAAAGACAACAACTAACAGATGCAGGTGAGAATGCAAAAGAAGAAGTCTTCTAAACTGTTGGTAGGAGTGTAAATTAGTACAGCCATTATGGATCACAGTAAGATCCATATGATTTTTTCAGAAGACTAAAAATAGAACTATCATACAACTATCATACAACCTAGCATTTTCACTACTGGATATGCATCCAAAGGGATAAAGCTCAGCATGTCAAAGGGATACCTATATCCTCATGTTTATTGCAACACTATTCACATTAACTAAGATATGAAATCAACCTAAGCATCTATCAATGGATAAATAAATAGATAAGGATAATACACACACACACACACACACACAATTGAATACTATTTGGCCATAAAAAAATGAAATCTTGTCATTTGCAGTAACATGAGTGGGACTGGGGGACATTATGTTAAGTTAAATAAAAGAGACACAGAAAGAAATATTACATATTCTCACTCATATATGCGAGCTTAAAATGTTGATCTCATGGAGATAGGGAGTAGAATGATAATTACCAGTGGCTGGGAAGGATGTGTGCATTGGAGAGCATGGGGCCTGAAGAGAGGCAGGTTATGGAAACAAAGATACAGTTACATAGAAGAACTAAGTTCTAATGTTCAATTGCACGGTAGGGTAACTATAATTAACAATAGTGTATTGTACATTTCCAAATAATTAGAAGAGAGGATTTGAAATGTTTCCAACACATATAAATGATAAATGCTAGAGACAGTGGATATCCTAAATACCCTGACTTGATCATTTCATGTTGTATGCATGTAACAAAATACCATATGTATCACATAAATATGTACAATATTATATATCAATAAAAACCAAAAAAGTAAAAAAATAGTGTTTTGAAATATTTTCAGTACATCACAATATCACTATTTCTTCTTCCATTCAATGTAAAATATTTTTGAAACTCTATGGAATTGATTTGTATACAATTACTATTTTTTCTTGATTTCTACCATAATCATAGGAATAATCATAAGCAGTTTTAACAGTTTTCATGAAAACTGGTTACAATCGTAGCAATAATTATAGTAGCACTTTCTAGTGCAATAGCAGTGTATGCACTTTGCAAAGTGCTTTCATATACATTATCAGATCTTTTTTCATAAGTAGCATTTAGTTTAGTTCCTCCTTGTGTTCATTTCTTGCATTTAGTTTAATTTCTTACTTGCTTGTTCGTTGTAAAAATCATTTGTGTTTACAGTAAATTCATTTTTTTATTAAATCTGTTTGGCTAATTGAGACATTATTAACCTATGACCAAATAGCCAGTGAGAAAATCAGCTCTGGGTTAAAGGTTACCATGATTTATGCTATCACTCTTTTGGAAACTTTACCTTAACTTGTGGTGCTCCTGTTTGGCTGGAAAAAGCCATATGGCCAATGAAAATGTGCAGAAGTTGCCTGAAACCAATCCACAGAGAGCTGGTAAACTATAACTTTAGGCTGTGATGACCACATGCTGCCTTTCATCAGCCAAGAAAACAAAAATAGCCAAGCTTTTTATAATGCTTTCTAAAAAAATTGTAAATCCATGATTGTATCTTCTATCAGAAAGTCTTCGTGGTAATACAGGTATCCTAGGTATGGGCCTCATTGATCCTCTAAAAAAAATGTACCACTAGGGAATTCTACTTCACCAACATTTTCTTGACAATAGTTGAATCAATCATGTAAATCAGTCTTAGGATTTAGCTGATTCTGCAGCATGGCGGTTTTCTTTGAAAAGAAGAAATGTCTTGATCCTCAAGACATTCACCGTCATCTAAATGTCTTCCCCTTGATTCAGTTTCTTACATTATAGACTACTTTAGTGAAGATATCCTTTTCTTGCAACAGTTATTCACTTAAAAAGCCTTCAAAATATTATCCAGTCACTGAAGGTTCTTTGAAGAAAAATATGACTGCTCGTGTAAACAATTAATGGTTGTTAAGCATGGCAGTGTATATTATGACAAACAACACATGCTACATTATGCCAGCTGGTGTAATGATGTGATAATGTCTGACTCATTAACTCTGGCACACAGTTTACGATGCCCTTCTATGACAGGATTAATTGATTCACACATACATTAAAACAAAAATAACTAAACTGAAATTTAGCTGGAAGCCTGGCTCCTCATTTGTCATAAACCCTGCTGTTGGTGATAGCTGACAAAGACCCTAATGCCGAACGGGGTTGAGGTTCCCTTCCTGATCTCACCTTTCTTTCTGAATGGAAACAAGAGCCTTGGAAACAAACCAGAATGCTTTAAGGTAAAGTCTCCCCTAGAGAATAATTCATGCTGGAATATATATATATATATATATATGCATATACAGTTTTCACAGTGAAATTGCTCAAAATACTTTTTTAAAAGCAAGTAGCTACAAAGCAACCATTACTAAAGGGTGTCTGGTCTACGAGAAATACAGTTTAGATGACTTTTTGAAATACTTGGATGTTTAAAGATAACTCATCAAATACTTGTCAGAGAACTTTTTGTAACTGTAACTAATCCAGAATGATGTTAAGCAGAATAATAAACAGAAGGCTAACAGGAGTGCTAACTTTTACTCTTGGTCTCATCTACAATTTCATCTATTCATTGAAGTGTGAGGGTTGACAATGCTTAAAATCTGAGCCTAGGGAACTCTTCTTCACCTAAAACATGAAAATGCAATAACAGTTCTATTAAATTGAAAGGCTCACTTGTTCCAATACAAAATCTGTATTTGGCATTCTATGACACTTTCAATTAAGAACTAAATTATTTCTTTATTAAATGTTCATTGTTTCACTTGAGATGATATTGTATTTAGCAATTTCTAGTTGTTTTATTAAATCAAAACTGAATTGTATAATATGATTTTTATTTCACAAGTGCTTCTATGGACTGGATTTATTAATATTATTGTTACTATTGTTGTTACTAGCAATTTTGGCCCAAATGTTGGAGGATATAGAAAACCCAAAAGTTTACCTGAGTATATTTTATTCAACATACTGAAAGACAAAATGTAAGGGGGAAAAAGTGAAAACGTTTAAAAAATTACAATTTCTTTAATTATTTTAATTAATTTTATTCATTTTACCATTTTTTGTTTTTGGAATCAGAGGATGCACATCATGTCCTTCTTTTTACATTAAGACTAAACAATTTACTAGGCTGGTCAAGTAACCATGATTTGTTCAGTGTTGTATCTAAAAAGAGTCTCAGGAGTCATTGTCATCTTGTAAAGAAGATATGGAATAATAAATTTACCTCTTCTTTTGCCTTGCTTATTTTTCTTGTGACATTAAGTTAGTAATTCCAAAACTTTGTTACCATAGGCTATTTTTTTCCATTTTTTTCTTCTATAAATCACTACTTATACAATTTTATTTATTATTATTGTAAAATCTATGTCTAATGGAGACAATTTAGAAGATACAATGAAAACACAATGAAGAAAATTAAAGATTATCCATAATTTTATGACTCGGAGAGAAGCACAATTAACAGATTAATAGACTTCCTGTCTGAATTGTTTTATGTATATTTTTATATACTGTTTCTAAAGTTGAGATTATTTAAATATGATTTTGTATCCATTTTCTTTCTTTGGATTATATTCTGAACATTTTACATTTTATTAAATGTTTTAATAACATTATTTTTAATGACTATATAATACACTTGAAAGTTTCAATATTGCTGGTCACTTCATTGTTTTGAACTTTTATTTATTATATAACAGTAAGATTTACTGCAATGAACATGGGTCCCATAATGTGAAAGCATCAATCTATAGAAGAGTAAACTTGAATTTGTCAACAAACAATTCAGATGCCACACTGCTTAAAAGTTAATCAAAACATAGTAACTGCCATAAAATCTTGAGATCAACATTAGATATCAGTGTTGTTGCTCTGAATTAGTAATATTTCACCAAAGTGGAAAGGAAAATTTATGCTCATTTATTTCTCTCCAATTTGTCAAGAAAACACACGATGTATCTTCCATGTGTTGACATGTGAAAAAAACTCTGAAACCTACAAACTGACAACTAATACACTAGTAGATAATAGGTAAACTTTATAAGGATAAGTAGAGTAGAATTAATAGTGTGTGGTATAATTCACTCTCCCTATTTAAAAAAAATGGAAATATGATTTCCAAAGAGGTGACTATGCAAACTACTGCAATAGGAAGAATAAGCACTGAAGAATTAAAATATAAATATAGATATGCAGATTATTGGATATGTCTTTCAGCATGAAGGTACTTATTTTGAGGGAAGACATATGCTCTACCTGAGGTCCGATGCGGGCTGTGTTGCTTCTCAGCATGCTGCCTTAGCTTCCTGATGACTTCTCAACATTTGCTAGTTGTACTTAATAGTCTGGTTTAGCATTGGGATAGCTTCCCTTATTTCACTGAGATCAGTTCAGTGTGCTGTCTCAATTCTTCATAGTTTTCTTGCTTTTTAAATTTTTTTTGAGTGTGTGTGCGTATGGCTAATCTTTTTGTTTGTAACTATTGTTTTTAGTGAAATTTGAGTAAGAATATTGAGAAAAATACCTTAGTATATAATTTTTAACAAAAAGAATGTTTTTAAATGTAAAAAGTAGACCTGCCTATCATAAGCTTATCATACACTTGCAATGCCTATGTATACATAGTGCTTGTAGGCATTTGAGTTTGCAAACCCTTGGTCTGAGATTGAGCTTGGTTGAGGAAAGAAGGAGGTGTTACAGACAAACAAGACAACACACCCAATAGAGTCGGCTGAAACTTCAGTTTACTTTACAATCCCCTCCTGGCCGCACTGCTTTATAATTCCAAGTAACTCATCCTATTCCTTCAAAGATGGCTAATAATTAGGAAGAAATATGGAAAGAAAAAAAAGTATGTGGCTGAGTGCAGTGGGGCAAGTCTGTAGTCCCAGCTACTTGGAAGGCTGAGGCAGAAGTTTCCCTTGTGCCTAGGAGTTCAAGTCCAGCCTGGGCAACATAGCAAGACCCCATCTCTATAAAAAAAGAAGTACAATAGTATATGCAAAGCAAATAAAGCATTTATGTTAAATCATATAATTAGCATTAAGAGTTTAGAGCTGTGTCTGCAAATAGTAAATACTCAATAAGTGTTAGACATACATCACAAAGTAGTTATAAAAAAGACACAGTCATCTGACAAGTAATCGTTTATACTTTCAAAGAAATTACAAACCATATAGTTACATTTGCATGTAATATATACACATATAATATTTATAATACACATACATACATTCACATATATACAAACATACAGAGAAAAAAGAGCTATAAAAGGAGACACCATGATACAAAGGAGATTATAAAGCAACAAAAGATTAAAAGTTATCAGGCAGAGCTTAAGATAGAAATGGAAGACAAAAATAAGCATTAATAGAAACATGAAAGCTATATTAGAATGACAAACTAAAATAAATACAAATAAAAAAGTCAAAGACACAAAATAATAATAGGCTTGAGGAAATCACTCAAAGTACTTGATAACAGAAATAAAATACCATCCACAGGGATCCAATAAATGCATAACTGGTACCCCAAAAGAAGAGAACAAAATAGATTAAATAAAAATAAGTAAGTAAATAAATAAATAATAATTTTTTTAAAAAAGGAATTGAATTTGCAGATTGAAATGGTATGCAGTGAACCAGGGCAAACTGAGATCGAATGTTTAACACCGAGCTCCAGGATCTGCTCCAACTTCACGTGGCATTCTTCCCTCCTATCTACACAGTCTCATCATAACACCAGTCATAATGGATTAAGGATTCACACTACTCAAGTATGGCCTCATTTTTTAAATACCTGCAATGACCCTATTTCCAAATAAGGTCACATTCTGAGGTCCTGGAGATTAGAATTTCAACACATCTTTTGGAGGAACACATTTAATTCATAATACCTTTCTTTACCTTATGGGGGAAAAATAATTTTTCTGTTTAATTTTGAGATGGTTGGAGATTTCTGAGATTGGAGCATTTTCCTTATTGCAATAGTCTTTTTTTGTTTTTCGGAGTAAAGTCTTTCCTTATCTAAGTTTGAATTATTTTTGACAATAGTTTATAGGTAGTACAGTTTCAAGTTTAAATTTGTTATTCCTATCACCTTTCCATTAATCCACAAAAAATTAGTGCTCACAAAAAGTTGATGATTTGGAAGATTTATTTTTCAATAATTATAGTTATTTTTACTAAAACATAAAAGTTTTTTTAAACCATTTTCTTACATAAAAATCAGAAAGACAGCTAGAAGTAAGATGATTAGTTACTGGCTGTGTAAAACTGGAGTCGACATTTTAATTGGTTAATTCAAACAGGACTGCTTCTAAAAGTAGAGACTATTCATCGAAAAGTAACAAAATAAACTAATCATCCCTATGATTGACTATGACTTAATAACATTAAGCCAAAATCTAAAAATCTAATGCTTTACACTGTGTAAAAGACATCAGAATGTTTCACCATTTGTCTAAATATTTTGTATTATAAGAATAAATAGTTTTTTGTTTTAAAGTAATTTTCTTTAGAATTTATAGTTTATTTTGAGAAGTTAAGATTAAAATACAGGAAATTTGACCAGTGGCCCAGAAATAATCCTTTAACATATGGTCTTTGGAGGTAGGCTATATTAGATATAATTTAAAAGATAGGCAACAAAAGATGTATAGGAGTATTGTTACATCAAACATTTTTGATGAAATCAAAATTTTAAAATTTCAGCATTTACTATTCAGATAAATGACAAATTTCAAAAGAAAAAATACTTTTAAATCAGTAATTGCTCTTTGGTAAATCATCTCATTCAGAGAATGGTAGAAATGAAGATTACAAAGCTACCAAAAAAACACTAAAGTACAGTTTCTAATAAGGGTTAGAAGGGGACAGTAACTTGGAAATCTGTATAGGAAAATAATCCCCAAAGGTTAAAATAATCTATAGTAGTTATTTAAAAGGAGAAATACAGAAAGGAGAGCTCTGCAATTAGTCACAGGAAATCAAGAGATGTTGTTAGAAAAGTCAAACAAATAAAATGTTTGCTCCTTAATATTTGTGTAATTTCCAGGCTCTGTTTCCTAATAGTAAACTGTAGACAACAGTAGGTAACACTCCAGGTCGCTGCAAGGATTAAGAGAGATAATATATATTAAATCCTTAATACATTGTGTAATTCATGGTAGATACTTAACCTTCCTCTAATTTCCTTTCCTCCACACAATTGATTTTTATCCACTGAGTCATAGGATAAATGGACCAGATTAGATTACAACTCTCTCAGTTCAGAATCACTTCAGCATCTCATTCAGAAAACAGCCTGAACCACACATTTATTTTAAAATTGTATTCTTTCAAAGAAATTGTTATTCGAGTTATTTTTACTTTCCAATGCGTCTGTATCTTTCTCAGTCAAAATATGAGTTTTTCTGTGTGTGTGAATTTTTTTAACATCTTTGTGAAGATATTTTCTACAGATTACTGTAAATGAATATTATTTTAATTAATGCATATGATATGTAAGGGTCCTTTGTATTCCTAATCACAGTGCAGATGAATATGCCCTGTCATGTGGGAATCAAAGCTATTGCTTTGACTTGTAATGAGTTGTTTATATGTTATGCAATGGTGCTGACTAGTGGCTTATTTTTTGAAGAAAACAACTTAAAATATGTATTTTGCATGGCAGAGCAGAAGTTTGGCTTCTACATATCCACTTAATATGACATTATCCTGCAATATTATACTTCATTTATTCATGCATTCATTTATTCATTCTGGACAGTCACCAAGATATTTATTGCCAATACACAGAGCCTGTACACAGTGCTTTGCTACACATGGGTTCAAACACATAACTAAACACTGTAGACAAATGCTACATTCCAGAAATTAAAGGAAGCTCATATATATAGAACTTAGAGAGTGAGGGGGCTCTAGTTGGGAGATGAGGCAGGACCAGACCACACTGAGCCTCAAAGGTCATATTAAAGGTTTTGGTATTAATCCTAGAATAGTGGAAAAAAAAGAGAGGAGGAGAAGAGAAGTAATTAAATTTTCATTTTAAGTTGCAACTCACTTGTTTCTAAAGGGGATAGTGGTATGGTGAAAACCTGGAAGGATGTGAGGACAATAGTTAGGACGCTGTTAAAGTAAATATTTGGTCAGAAACAGCAATACATTGAACTAGGGTATCAGTAGCAGAGCTGGAGAAACGTAAATAGATTTAAGCAATATTTATGATCTAAGTTTGGCAAGACTTTATGACAACATGGATATAGTTTAGAGAGCGAGGAGCTGTGTGGTAAGATGAACAGAGATATTAAGTACGATTTTCAGGTTTCTGGATTCGAAGACTGGATAGTGACTTCATTCATTGTGATAAATAGAAAACACTTCAAGTGGATCATGTTAGGAAATAAAGCTATTTAGTGTAGTCTAATTTCTTTATTTGTCTTCTTCCCATACCTAAAGTTTGTAATACTTCGTTGCTTTTGTCATTTTTTTTGGTAGATTTTCACCTTATTATAAAATTAGTGCCTTTCATTCCTTTAAAATGGGGGGAAATAGAACTAAAGAAGATTTAAAAATCCTTCATTTTTCAATCAGCTTTAATAAAATACTTGTAACAAAAATATTGGCTAAGCTAGCATATGAATATATTATTTTATTTGAGAAATAAGTCTTTATGAAAATAATATGCATTTCAATCTAACTTATTGCAAAGTGTCTAAAGTGTAAGTCCAAGATTAAATCCAAATTTAAGATATAATTGCTAAAAGTTAGGAAAAAGTTTTAGTTAACAGTATGTCTTAGTTCAGACTACTAAAACAAAGTATCATAGACTGAGTGGCTTATAAATGACAGAAATTTATCTCTTAACAGTTCTGGGGGCTGGAAGTCCAAGGTCAGGGTGCTAGCAGCTTCCAATTCTGAGAACCCTTTTCCAAGTTGCAGAAAGTCTTCCCCTTGTATCGTCACAAGGCAGAAGAAGAGGACAAGAGAGCTCTCTAGCATTTATTTTATAAGGGCACCAATTCCATTCACAACGGCTCCACACTCATGACATAATTACCTCCCAAAGGCCCCACCTTTTAATTTCATCATATAGAAGGTTGATATTTCATTTAACACATGCATTAGGGTGAGCGGACACAAACAGTCTATTGCACCTTAAAGTTGGCTGGTACTCATTACATTGGAATTTTCTAATCAATTGGAGCAAAGATGGATTAGAGCTTGTTGTGATTGTCTCAAGAGAGTGATAACCTATTTTGACACATGAAATTTTATAGGTTATATAATAGAAGAATTTGCACTTTTGGATTTTTATATCGCAGACAAGATGCCTGTTAATATCCCACTGTTCAATCACTCCAACTTTACTATCTAATATTGATTTTTTTTCAGATAGGATATGTTTATACTCAGTGATTCTTTAATAAAATAACAAAGTGTTTATTAGGGAAATGTGCTGCATTTTGAATGAAGAAAATTCAGAGAAAAATAAGTACAGATAAATAAATAAATGATATAATCAACTTTATTCTGTTCAATGGCTGGCCATAGTTTGAGTAATTTTATTGACCCATTAGCGTTAAATCAAGAAAGACTTAATGGAAGACAGTGATAGGTACAATTTTTCAAAACACAGTGTTTACAATGGGTAAAATGTGATACCTTCAGAATTCTAGGCTTAGATTTTTTTTTTACTCTATCTTATGCATGACTTAAAATACTGCCAACTTGCCAACAGGTATTCAGTACTAGAATGTGATAGCACAGTGGGGTAGACAGCTAAGTGGAATTTAAGATTTACTGTTGATGTGCTAAGCAGTATTAATATTATTATTTTATTATTATTATTGTAATTTTTAGAGATTTGGTCTTGTTCTATTGCCCAGGCTGGAATGCAGTGGCACTACCATAGCTCATTGTAACCTCAAACTCTTGGCTTCTAGTGATTATCCTACCTCAGCCTTCTGAGTAGCTGGGACTATAGCCATGCATCACCATACCTGGCTAATTTTTGTATTTTTGTAGAGATGGGGTCTCAGTATGCTGCACAGGCTGGTCTCCAACTCCTGGCTTCAAATGATGCTCCTGCCTTGGCCTCCCAAAGCACTGTGATTACAGACATGAGCCACAGTGGCAGACCATATTATTTTGTAAATGTTTTAATTAAAAGTTTCTTTAGAAACATTTTAGAATTTTAGATGTTACTTCTGCTGAAGAAATAATATAAAGGCTTTAAATATTAGGGAGCTATTCATTTTTTACCCATTCATCACATTTTGTTTTCTTTTTAATTGAACATCTATTCTCTGCCAAACTCTACTGGAAAAGAATACACATAGACACAGAAATAAGAGAGCTCCTAGCTTAAGAAAGCTTGTGGTCTAGTAGACAAAGGAGATAAACATGTAATTAAGATGCTATTTGTTAACTGCTCCTAGAGGAGTGTACAATAATTTATAGGAACTCTGAGCAGGTAACACAAAATTTAGCCTGGAAAGGAGGTTATATTAGTGGAAGTCTTTCCAGTTGCGTATGATAGAATTCCAACTCTAATTGGCAGCTGAAACTGGATTTATTTGCTCACATAGCTGAACAATCTCCCTATATCTACTTGGAATTGAGTACTGAAAATTGTAGAGTAATAGGAGTAACGTTCCCCATTTTAGTAGACTAGAGGATGTTCAAGCCTCTCTCATCTCAGTCTCTTTCAGCCCTATTGAGAATCAATTTTAGAGCCCGGAAGCAAGGGATGAAAAAGGCCAGGGACCAGACCACCTTTTAATGATTCTAGGTCTATGAGGCTGGGCTTGATTGTGTGCTGGCTCAGTTGGTTGGGTCAATAAACCTATTATAGTGGGAAGTCTGTTAGGGCAGTTCTCAAACGTGGCTGCAGATTAGAATCACTTCTATAATTCAAAAAATATGCCAAGAAATTAAGTCAAAATTTCTGGTGATGGGTTCTAGAATGAATATTTTAAAATGTTCTTTAGATGTGGAAAGGAAGAAAAAGGCTACATACCTATAAAGGAAGATGTATAGGTGAGATTGTGTAAAGAATAGTGAGCAAAACAAATGGCACTCTTGTGAATAGAACACTCACCATTGCCTCTGCTCTAAGGCAAATCTTAGCGTGAATGCTGGAGCAGCCCTACATGACCAAAGGGAAGAGCATGAGGAGATGGCATTCCCATGAGACATCTTCAAGAAATAATGTTTATTATTTTCTTTGGTTTTATCCCCAGTCTGATGTAGCCCAGGGAAATGGCTATCACATTTTAATTTAATATGTGTGCTTGCCTCTGCTATAAAACTATACATTTTTATAGGTAAATTATCTTATTCATCTTCATATTCCCAATGTCTAGCTGACATGATACTTGGTATATACAGGACACTCAGTAAACGACAATGGGATTAATGAATCTAGTGATATAGTACCACTATCTAGGGTTTTCCATATCTGGATTTAAAATCTGTAAAATTTTCTATTTGTAAAAATAGAAGTACTTACCAAAAACATACTTCTATAAATATTTGTGCTTTAAGAGGTAGCAACTCAGAAGCAAGTTATAATTCAAGATTGATCCAGAAGATCTCTGGGAATAAAAAGAATAAAATTCAAGTCTATGCTTATTCATTAGGAAAAAACCTCCAGCTCAATGAATTTTCTGTTGCATTTTAAAAAATTGGCCCTGTGATTACACCCTAGAGAAGAATAAACAGAAATTATGTCTTCTTATATAATTTATATATTCTGTTTAACCTTATGTAGTTATATCAAGTAAAATGTATGAGATATAAACTATTTAAAACATCCATGAAAAATAAAAATTTCTGAAATATTAGCCCATTAGGAAAGGTCAAGTTTAAAATGCCATATTCACTGGACATTTGATGAGTTTTTTTTTCTGTTACATAGTATGATCTTTAAAATGGTCATTTTGATAGCAGGTCTAATATCAAGTGTGTTTTTTTCCTACTGAATATTCCACATTCTCTCTGGCAATAAAGGTTCTGGATCCCGGCAAGGGCAATTCTTCTGAGGACGCATAAGGCAATTGCTTGTAATGCAGTTTACTTGTCCAAAGAGTTCTTGGCTCTGTAGTATTGACAATAACAGAAATGTATTTGGACATCCCAAACCCAGTCAAATATGACTAGGAAGACAATGAAAGGAACAGATGGATATCTTTACAGAGCAACAATTTCAGAGCCACACTTGGGGTCATGCCCATTTTTTTTTCCAGGAAACGTGAGAAAGGGAACAGATAAGGATCAGGGAGAAGGGCTTAAATCTCTCTGTGGTGAAAAAAATCTCTCTACATTCTTGAAGATTCTGAAAACTAAAATGCGTATTATTTCAAGGTTATTATGCAAAGAATACTAAAATTTGAAACTAATGCTTTATGGATAATGTACCACGTTTAAAGATAAACTAGCTTTAGAGCATATATTTTAGCACACAAAGTCAAGTTCTTTATTATTAGCATGTATTTTCCTAGAAGACAAGAATAATTGAATTAAGATAAACCCTATGTGTTAAGACTTCTTTTGAAGCATTCTAATGAGAATTCTGCTATGGGTCTTTCAATCTCTCCCTTTTTTTGTTCTCCTATTGTTCATAATTAACTATACTTTCATTTCAATGCAATTACACTAGTACACTCGTATAACATGAGACTAATGAGAGAATTTCACTTGGATTGTGGAAAGTTTTCAGGGTAGCAAATATTACCGTATTTCTTAGGGAATATTATCTTAAAATGCGTATTGAAAAAACATCACCTCTGAACTTTATTATTTGGAGAATAGGACATTTTTTATTAAAAAAAAAACAATAACCGGGGGGATATATGAATTTGGAGAAGGGCTAACAGCATATTTAGAAATTGTTAGCATAATGATAATTTTAAGTTATTTGTTACATGAGAGGCATGATCCATGAGGTGGTATTAGATGTTACTTATATCAGCCCTGGATGGGTCATAACCACAAAAAAGTAAAGTTTTCATGTGGTAAAATATACACAATAGAAAATTTATCATTGTAACCATTTTAAGGCAATTCAGTGACATTTAGTACATTCACACTGTTGTGCAATCATCACCACTGTCCATCTTCAGAAATTTTTCATCATCCCAAACTGAAACTGCATGCTCATTAAAAAATAATTACTCCCTTTACCTAGCATCTGATGACATGATTCTACTTTCTGTTTTTAGGAATCTGACTGTTCCAGGCACCTCTTATAAATAGAATCATACAATATTTGTGTTTTTATGTATGACTTATTTCACTGAGTATATTGTTCTCAAGGCTCATCCATTTTGTAGCAAATGTCAGCATCCCACTCCTTTTTAAGGCTGAATAGCATTTCATTGATTGTACATAGCAGATTTTGTTTATTCATTAATCTTTCCACAAACATTTGTGTTGCTTCCAAATTTTGGCTATTGTGAATAATGTTGCTATGAACACTGATGTACATATATCTGTTTGAACCCATGTTTTCACTCCTTTTGAGTGTATAGTTAGAAGTGGAATTGCTGACTCATGGTAATTCTATGTTTACTTTTTGAGGAACTGCCATACTGTCTTCCACAACAACTGCAACATTTTATATAACCACTAGCAATGCACAAAGGTCTTAATTTTTCCACATCCTCTCCAACACTTATTTCTGTTTTTTTTTAATTGAATAGCCATCCTAATAGTATCTTTCTGTGATTGTGATTTGCATTTCCCTAATGACTAATGATGTTAAGCATCTTTTCCTGTTTTTACTGGCAATTTGTATATCTTTTTTAGAGAAATGTCTATTAAAGTCCTTTGCTCAGTTTTTAATTTGGTTGCTTTTGTTTTTGTTTTTGTTTTTTGTTATTGAGTGGTAGGATTTCTTTATATATTCTGGATATTAATCCCTCATCGGATATATTATTTGCAAATATTTTTGCCCATTCTGTGCCTTGCCTTTTTACCACCTCTTGCCTTTTTATCACCCCCCTTCCTTGGAGTCATGAATTGTTGTCTTGATCATCCAGATCTGCGATGATTAAGAACACCTGTGGCAACACCAAACAGAGCCCACAAACATCGTGCTGATGAGCAAGGACTAGGGAAGAAGATGCTCAAGAAACATCCATGAAAACAACCAGGAGGGCTTTGAGAGAATACGGAGCTGGAGCTCGGATCTTCCTTTATGAAAAGCATGGGAAAACCTAGAAGGCTCTGTCTTAAGATAAAAAGACCAGGGACTTTCTAGGGGTCATAAGGTGAGGGGTTGTAACCTTTACAAGATGAATCTGGGGACCTGGGGGGAAAACGATGTTAAAATCCAACAGTGCCAGAGATTAGAAGGGGAAGGAATCAGAAAGGAGGGAGAATCATATTATAAATGTCGAGGATAAACTACAGATGGAACAAGATAATCAGTTTACTGTACCATATCAGGCAGGGGATAATAGTGATGCCTGAACTAAAAGTGTGAATGAAGGGGAAGGAAGAGAAAAGCAATTTTAAATTCAGTTCCCCTGACACACCTCTTTCCTCAGGAATTAATTGAATGTTGGAGAGAAACCCCTGTGTGATTATTACTGCATTTACAAATATCTCCAAATATGAGCTTGGAGAAAACTGTTTTTATTCTTAAAATTGAAATCTTCAAAGAAAATTGGCAGTGTCGTATAGAAGAAAGCTCCCCTGGGTTCTAATCCCTGCATTATCAGGCACAAACCAATCCTTGGACCTGGAACCATAACTTCCTCTGCAACCCAGTTTCTAAATCTTTAAGATAACGGGTCTGACATCTGTGATTTCTAATTTCCAGCTAAAATTCATGAGGTGTATGCTATAGTTTCAACGTTTGTTTCCTCCAAAACAGATGTTGACATTTAATTGCTATTGTAACAGCTGTAAGAGGTAGGAACTTGGAGTGGTGATTAGGCCATGAGGGCTCCACCCTGATGAGTGGGACTGGTGCTGTTATAAAAGGGCAAGTTAGTCCCCTCTTACCTTCTGCCTTCCACCATGCAACATCACAGCAAGAAGGCCCTCACAAGATGCTGGCCCCTTGATCTACGATTTCCCTTTTTCCTGAACTGTGAGCCAATACATTTCTGTTTATTATAAATTACTCGGTGTCAGGTATTCTGTTATAGGAGCAAAATGAACTATGATGGGATATATTTTAAATGTAAAAGTTTCTCTTTCTAAATTGTAGGTTGACTTATAACAGTCTTTGACATCTGGAAAATGAAAAGTAAATACCTGCAGTTCTCCAGTAGCAGCTATATGTTACATGACAAAAATGAGACACCATGAGATGCTATTAAAATATTTTGCTTTTGTCCTTGTTCCTCTTATTTGGGCATTGCATGATTCTCATAATACATGTCGGGGCTGGTATAAGAAAGTGAAACTGTAGTGAACTCACAAAAACAAATGAGAGAAGAACACAAATACAAAGTACTGGACATTGACAAGAGCTGAAGGGTAGAAGCTGTGAAGGGATGAATGAAAGACAGACAAATGATTGTCCAAGTACTTATTGAGGCAAACATTTGGTAGATAATTTGTTTTTGATACAACTGTAATGAATGTCATTCTTCTCTATGGAACAGCACGCCAAATCTTTAGCATATCGCTGCTTGGTGCCCAGTGGGCAGCAAATGCCCAATTGCCAATGCCACTTTTTAGCGCATGTTCATCTGCAGGATATTAAACAGATTGCCATCCTTTTGATGTTTGTGAATACGAGTAGTAAATACCATATGATATGACTCAATGAATTTGTTTCAGAAAAAAAGAAAAAGACAAAGAAGAGAATGAAGAAGGGAAAAGACAGAGACAAACAGGAGAAGGAGAAGGAAATTTCCTTCTTTCTTTGATAGGAAGGGGTGAACCGGCAAATCTGAAAGGAAACAAATGTTACGGAAGTTAGTAACAAGCTTTGTATCTAGAAAAGAATGATACACCTGCCAGTTCACTTGCCAATTTCTGGCACATTTTGTGACTAAAGAAATGATTCCCCAGAGAATCTGTAAACATTTTTTTTTTCAGGAATAGAAAATCATGAGTGAACAGAGAATTATTTCATTATAGTTCAGAATCTTCCAGAATGCGTCTGCCTTAATGGGCCATAGAATTTGTATGCGTGTATGAGTATGTAAATGTGCCCCAAATTATTCATTGGTCAAGACATTACTTAAGTTTCATAAGAAGTCTAATAAATGGTTATTATTACCTTCACTTTCATCTTTTAGATAGTAGGTATAGGTAGATGTAGTCCAAGAAAAGCACTATCAATTGGGTGAAATTAAAGGAACATTAAAAATCTAAAAACTTTTTTTCTAATCTTTCTTTCAACATGTTTTAATGACATCTAGTAAGTGACTTAAAATTTTCACCTACTTCATTGTATTAGATGATGTTGGATTAGACGGTCTCTTGAGCCTTACCTAACTACAACCTCTTCTTGCACATGAATGTAGTCTTGGAGTTTTCTTTGAGAACACTATTTTTGAGAATACCAAACTCTACAGAACTAATCATATTCCCCAGATGAATCATCTCCTAAATGCTAACGCTATAACTTTTTTGGATGGTGAAGATGATTTTCTTGTTATTTTCCTCAATGTTGTTAATTGTAAAACCGAGCTAATGGTAAATATCTATGACCTATTTGAAATAGAATGTGGAAGAAGTGATCAGTTGATTCAGTGACGTGCACTTGAGGCCAGACAAACTTTTTCTCAGAGGAGAGAGAGAGCAGAGAGAGAGAGAAAGAGAGAGAGAGCGAGCGAGCAGAGAGAGAGCAGAGAGAGAGAGAGAGAGAGAACCTAATTAAAGATTCTTTCCCAGGTTGTCTATTCATCCCCTGCTCTGGCACATTGCTGAGGCCCACAAAGTTGGAAGCAGGGAGGTGCAATTAAGCATATTGTCTACCTCTGTTTGGAGAAGAATCTAAACAAAATAGAGTTGTCATTATTTGTAGTTACTAGAACATTTTTGTCCTGGTTTTGCTCAACTCTGTTTCAAAGCTACTGGTATAGACAGTATAGTGTTTCCTTACTATTTTTGGCATTATAAATATTTTCCAAACTTGACTTTCCTATGACACTTGAAAAACATATTCTAATAACTGAATATAAGAAAGGTTTGTTAGTTTTCGTAACGGTAAACTGAATTTCATAGATAGTTTAATATGAGATTAACACTACAGTCTTACCACCTTCTGTTTTTTTTTTTCCCACCAAAGGTCAAGGCCTTCTCTTGTTTTCTTTTCTAAAATAAATCATTTTGTTGAGGGCTGATATGATAATGAAGTATAATGTATGCTAAACACATAGAGAACAAGGATCACATGCAATTTCTCCAAGCCTCAAATAAATTGAGCTGTAAAGGTTGTTGATGGAAACGATGGGGGCTGTTTAAATATTAAGTTTATTCATTTTGTATTGATTGAAACAATCAGAATATAGACAGACTATAGAGCTGTCATTTCAGTGGGAGGTTAAAGTAGGTGACTTACTGAGATGGTATTGTATTTATTCTAGACTTTGCTGGAAGATTACCCTAGGGGATCTTATTAGTTCACAAGATTTAAAAAAAGGCATGAAAGCAAATTTTCCATATAGAGCAGTCATAGAGTTGGTACATAATTTCCCACCAAAATGAGGATTGTATAATGTAACATTTAGACTCACGCATTGAGAACGAGGGCTTACCATGAGTGAAACAATAGGTTCCTTGGTAGATTATGAATATTAATATCAAAATGATAATATAAGCACCAGACATCACACACAAACAGATAATAATTCAGATTCTGAGTAGGGTGGGGAGGGGGAGATGCTTATCTCTCTCAGTGCAGTGTATATGGTTTCCATTCCCAGAGCTCAGTTAGAAATGATCTAGCTGTTTAGTGCTGCTTCTACATTTATATCACATGAGGTGTTTTTAATTAGATTTAATAATACATCTGTCTTCTCTTCGGATACCTTTAACATTTCTTTCCCTTCCTCACCTTGTTTCTCTTTTCTTCTTCTCCTCTCTCTCTCTTTCTCTTCCTGTCCTCCAACTTTTTCTCTCTCTCACTATTCTTTCTTACTGTCCTCTTCCCCTCCCAGCCACAATTTAAATTTACAAAATGGCTTCTCGGAAAATAGCATCAGAATTAGGTGCTTTTCTTTCTCCTGGTTAGTGTTCCAGCTCATGCTCTCTCACTCGCACATATGCCTGACATTAAATGATGACTTGCTGTTTCATAACATGCGTGCAGTGAGACCCCATCATCATAATTTCACCATGTAGTTCTGCTTAGTGGCAATATAGAGAAATTATTAATTAGATAATTTTATAATAAAATATACAGAAGCTCCTTTATAGCCTTGGGGTAAAGTATTGTAATTTACCAATATCCTATGAGTTAAGTTAAGAAAATGAGACTTTTAAAGGCAAAGATACCTAAAAAAGATAAGCTGATAAGCACAGGAATGTGCATATGGAAGGAGTGAGAGTGAGATGCTGAGTTTGAGGACTTTTATTTCTGATTTTCTTATGACATCTTTGTTTGTAACTCTTCATAAGGTCATTTGGAATAAGTCCCAGAAGGAGAATTATGACCGGATAGAATGAAATGAGAAATTAATTTGTTTTAAATGATTGTAGACATTATCATGTACTTCTCCAGCCTAATCACACAAATGACTTCAAATAGAGCTCACAGACCTGCTAGAGAGGAACTGGTACACCCCATGCTAGCTCACTGCAGACTCAGTGAGGATACATCAGTATGCATAATAAAGAGCAGAGATTAAGCTACTTGAATAAACTTTGGCTATATTCCTTAAGAGTTTGAAGATAATTTTCTCCTTTTAAAAATAGTTTTACTGAGGTATTATTGACTGCAAATATTTAAAGTGTTTGATTTGATTAATTTTGACATATGTATTTATCCTCCAAACCACCGCAATAATTACTATAATAAATATATATTTCCCCCCCCCAAATTTTCTTCGTGCCCCTTTAAAATCATGCCTCCTAAGCCTTCCTGCCAATTTCTCATCACCCCTCTCCCAGCTCCCAGGCAGCTACTGATCTGCTTTCTGACACTGTACAATACTTTGAATTTTCTAGAATCTTCTAAGGACAGGATCATACTATACTTTTTTCGTCTGGCTTATTTCCTTTAATTATTTTGAAATTTGACTATGTTATAGTGTTTACCAATAGTTCATTTCTTTTTGTTACCAAATAGTATCCCTTTGTGTGGATATATCATAGTTTGTTTATCTTTCTACCTGTTGGTGGCCATTTGAGTTGTAAACAACTTTTGGCCATAATAAGTCCTGTGAACAAGTCTTTGTATGGACATATGTTCTCATTTCTCTTGGGTAAATATCTAGGATCATATGTGTATTTAATTTTTGAAGAAATTCTCAAAGTGTTTTCCAAAGTGCTTACACTATTTTACATTTTCACAAGAAACATGAAAGGCAAGTTCTTCTACATCTTTACTAGCATTTGGTAGAGGCACTCTTTTTTTGTTTGTTTTGTTTTTTAAGTATTCTGGTTACTGTGTAGTTTCTATCTCATGTAGTTTTTCTTTTTTAGTTTGTTAATCTGGTGAAGTACATTGAGTCTTCTAATTATGCTGACTCATTATCCTATTGTTACATTCCCTCACTTGGTCATGATGTATTATTCTTTTCAAATATTGATAAACTAATTTGCTAAAATTTTGTTCAGAATTTTTGCATCCATGTTTATGACAGATGTTGGTCCACAGTTGTTTTTTCTTGTAACATCTTCTTTTCCTGGTGTTGGAACCAGGATAATGCTATAAACCTGGCCTCATGGAATGAGTTTGAGAACATTCCCTTCTTTACAGTCTTCTGGAAAAATTTGTGTAGAATAGGCATTATTTCTTCCTTATAAGTGTGAAAGAAGCCACTTGAGCTTGAGGTTTTCTTTGTAAGGGGGGTTTTAAGCTAGAAATTCAGTATTTTTAAGAGATATAGAGCCATTCTGGTTATCTATATTTTCCTGAGTTTAAGAAGTTTGTGTTTTCCAATGAATTTGTTCATCTTATCTAAGTCATCAAATTTACTGGCATAAGGTTTTCATAATATTTCTATATTCTCATTTTACTATCCTTAATATCCTACAGGACCTGTAGTAGTAATGTCAATCTCATTCCTGATATGGATAATTTTTGTCTTCTCTCCTTTTTTTCTAGTAACGGAGGCTAAAAGTTTATCACATTCACACTCTGAAAGAACGAACTTTTGGTTATATCAATTTTGCCATTTTGTTATTGTTTTCTATTTTCTATATCTGTTTTGTATCTTCTTTAGAATTAATTGATTACTACTGCTCTCATCTTTACTATTTCTTTACTTCTTCTATTTAGCTTGGGCTTAATTTATTACTCTATTTCTCGTTTCTTAAGGTAGAAGCAGAGGTTAGTGATTTAAGACCTTTTCTCCCTTCTAATACAGGCATTTAGTTCCGTAAAATTCTTCTTAAGTACTGCTTTAACAATCTCTCATAAATTTTAATATGTTGTGCTTTCATTTTCACCCAATTCCAGATACTTTCTATTTTCCCTCTTTATCTCTTTAACTTATCAATTATTTTAAAGTTTGTCACTTAGTCTTCAAATGTTTGGGGACTTTTCTAAAGATTTTTCTAGTGTCGATGTATAATTCTAATGTGCTCAGACACCATACTTTGTAAGAAACCTTTTTTAATTTTTTGAGGCTTGCTTTTTGGCCTCTATATGGTCAATCTTGGTAAATATTCACTGTGCACTTGAAAAGAATATGTATTCTCCTATTGTTGGGTGGCATTTTCCATAAATGTCAATTAAGTCATGTTGTTTGATAGTATTGTTAAAATCCATATCTTAGTAAATTCTTAACTACTTTTTCTATCAAATATTGAGGAAGAGGTATTGAAATATCTTCCTGTAATTGCACAACTTTTTATTTTTCCTTTCAGTTCTATAAGATTTTATGTATTTTGAAGCTCCATCATGAGGTGCATAAATATTTAGAATTGTTATGTCCTCTTGAATTTACCCCATTATCATTGCAAATGATCTTATCACTTTTAATATTCTTTGTTTTGAAATTTACTTTCTGATATTTCTTTTTTATTATTATTAACTTGGTATATCCATTTTCTATCATTTTATTTTTGACCATTTTTCTCTTATGTGTAAAGTATGTTTCTTAGAGGCAGTGTATATTTTGGTCTTATTTTTTAAATCTGACAAGTTTCCTTTTTAATTGGGGTAATCAAATCATTTACATTTAACGTGCTTGTTGGTATGGTTAGGGTTAAATATATTTTCCTACCTTTTCTTTGTTCCTCATCTGTTTTGTATCTTTAGAATTGAATATTTTGGTAGTTCTAGTATATATTTTTAATTATAAGATTTTGTTATTTCAGGATTTATAGTATATATCTTTCATTATCACTATAACTTCAAGTGATACATCATTTTCCACACAGTATATGAGTCTCAAACTACTACACCTTCATTTATCCACTTCTTTGCTATTGTTTTCTTTTAGACGTGCTTACATTTCATACTATATTATTATTTTTGTTTGAACAGTCATTTGTTTTTTCCTACTTGAAAGCAATATTTTCTGAAATATTCTAGTGTTTTTTCCCAGCATATATCCAGCTAATATATTAAATAAAAGGGTAAGTTATAAGAAATATTGGTGCAATCATAATATACTTTTTGTAGCAGCATAAAACATACTTAACTTTTAAATACTGCCTTTGTAGGTTTCTCCTGATAAATAATATGTATACACATTGCCCCAAAATGTATATAGCTGTTTACCTTAAAGTATTTAGGATCATCCATGTTATAATCTACTGACTACAATGTACTTTTAACTTATAAATGAGCTACTCTATATGATATAGACATGATATAAAAAAGGGAAATAGTGTCCCTGTCCCTCTAGGATTCACACAATAATTCAGTAAAATAGTAATTAGTGAGACCATGTAAATTGTCTAACAAATTTCAATTTGGCAAATATTTTTCAGGAAAATATCTAAGCTATGAGAATACTAAATTTCTATTGTAAGAATTTAGCAAATATTTCCATTAAACATTCAGTTAAGATGTAGTCTCTCTAATATGTAGAAAGGAGGACTTGTAGCCTATTAAAAACAAGAATAACAATGACAAAAAGTCCCTTAATTTTAGCAGATTAATTACACCTCTTAATCAAGTGTGTGTAACACAAAGAACCAAATCTGGGTCCATAAGTGTTAGAGGATAGTTAATAAAAAGATTCCATGAATAGAATCTGAATAGCCTATATTTTAGAAAGAATGGGGCAGAATGTTATGGCAATGGAGGGGGCCAGCCTTCAAGATGGCTGGCCCAACCCTGTCGATGTTAAAAAAAACACACCCAATATTTCTACAGTGCTCTTCTAACGTATTTTCTTTATTTCAGGTCACAAGTCTAGGGTTTTCATGGGTCATGTAGCAAGTGGTTTATAAACAAAATCAGAGTCTATAATAGTGTCATTATATTAAGAGGCAGAACTGCTGTATGCTTTCATTATGTAAAATGTTTACATCTTGGGACTCCATAGCTGGTATTATTATGGTACACCCGATATATATCTTGCTCCAATTAGCATTACCATGCTACTCACTATAAAAAATCCCAAAGGCAGACTAGAGAAGATAGAAGGATCACCACTTTCAGGAGACTGACGGGTAACCCAACCCATTGACTTCATTACGGCTTTCTTCCATGTGGCATAACGAATTTCACTTTCTGTGGCCTGGATCTGTGGTTCAAATCGTTCCATCCTGAGAACCGACAAAGCCTGGGGTTCAAGGCTCCAAACGCTTACTCCCTCTGCAGCCCCTGCTGCCATGGCAGCTCCTAGTGCAGTTGTTTCAGGCATAAAGGGTTTTATTACTGGAATATGAAGAATATCTGCTTGTAGTTGCATAAGAACTTTGTTGTTGGTCATTCCTCCATCTACCTGCAAATGACGAAGTGGAATTCCACAGTCACGGTTCATGGCTTCCAAAATCTCTCGGGTTTGGAAACAAACAGCTTCTAATGCAGCAAAAGCAATATGACATTTATTGGTAAACTGAGTGAGGCCACAGAGTATCCCTCTTGCACTGGGCTCCCAATAAGGTGCATATAACCCTGAAAAGGCTGGGACAAAGTAACAGCCATAAGAAGTTCCTACTTCTTTAGCAAGTCTTTCAATGTCTCCTGAGGTCTCTATAATTCCAAGATTGTCTCTTAGCCAACGAATAACAGCACCTGCTATAGCAACAGAACCTTCCAGTGCATAATATGCTGGCTTCTCTCTGCCTAGTTTGTAAGCTACTGTGGTCAGAAGGCCATGTTCAGAAAACACACATTTACGACCTGTATTACACAGTAAGAAGCAACCTGTTCCATAGGTGTTTTTGGCTTGTCCCTCCTGGAAGCACATTTGTCCTACTAATGCAGCACATTGGTCCCCCAAACACCCAGATATTGGCACACCTTCCAGGGCTCCAGTTTTAATTAGGCCATAGATCTCAGAAGAACTGAAGACATTTGGAAGAAGGTCCATTGGAATTTCAAAAAAGTCACAGAGCTCTTTATCCCATTCCAAAGAATGGATATTAAAAAGCATTGTCCTACTTGCATTTGTTACATCTGTACAATGCACACCTCCATTAACTCCTCCTGTCAAACTCCAGATAAGCCATGAATCAATGGTACCAAAAAGAGCTCTACCTTCTTCAACAGCCTTTTGGACGTTTCTCACATTGTCAAGCATCCAACGAAGTTTTACTGCACTGAAGTAAGTGCTGAGTGGAAGGCCTGTCTTAGACTTGACGAAGTTACTATTTCCTGGAATTTTTTTACTAAGATCCTCAACAGTAGTCTGGGTTCTTAGATCAAGCCACACCACAGCATTGTAGAGAGGCTCTCCTGTTAACTTGTCCCAGATTACAGTGGTTTCCCTCTGATTGCTGACACCAACAGCTTTTATGTTGGATATATCAATATTCAGTTCATCAAGTTTCTCACACGTTCTCGCTATACACTCGTAGACAGACTGAAGAATTTCCTTAGGGTCTTGTTCCACCCATCCTTCTTTTGGGAACTCTTGTGTTAATTCCACTTTGTGATGACTAAGTAGTTCCGCTGTTTTTGAATTGAAAACCAGAAAGCGAGTGGAGTTGGTGCCCTGGACCACCGCTCCCACCAACGGCCCCACAGCTGCTGTCTTCGGGGCTGCCATGACACCAGTAGGTCGGCTCAGCAGCTCTGGGACCGTTTCCCAGGCCAAGGCGGTGTTGGGGGCAGGGAGCGCAGCCAGTCAGGAGCACAAGGCGCAGGCGCAAGGCAACCTTTGCCCTTTAACTGGCGCGGCGCCTTCTCACCCCACCCCTCCAGCCCAGGCTTCACCTCCAGCCACTCAGTTGTCTTCTAAGATTTAAGTTTTTTTTTTTTTAAATCATATATTTATCCATGTAATTACAGTTACCGGCGTTCACTCTTTTGTGTGGATCTATATCTCTACGTTATCATTTTCCTTCTTAGTAGTGCAGGTCTGCTGGAGATGAATTCTTCCAAATTTGAACATCTGAAATATATTTCATAGTAATATTCAAAGGTATTTTCTCGGGGTATAGAATTCTATTTGACATATTTTTTCTTTTTAAGTTTCAGGACCTCGGAGCTGTTGCTCTACCATCTTCTCTCTTGCTGTTTCAGGTGGAACTTTGCTATTATTTTTAACATGTCAATTTTTCTCTATCTTTAGGGTTTTTCTCTTTATCAGTGGTTTTGCCCAGTTTTATCATGAAGTGTCTTGGAATAGTTTTCTTATTTTCTTTGCTTGGGGTTTACTGAACTACTTGAATCTGTAGGTTTACAGGTTTCATCGACTTTGAAAAGCTTTGGGCCCATTATTTCTTCAAATGTGTTTCATTCTGTCTCTTCTATCCCTTAGGGACTCCATTGATGCCCTACTCATTATAATTACCTTTTCTCCTTGTGCTTGATTTCAGATAGTTTCTGTTGCTATCTCTTCAAGCTCACTAATCTTTTCTTCTCCAATGTCTGCTCTGCTGTTAATTCATCCAGTACATTTTTCACCTCACATATTGTAGTGTTCAACCCTAGAAGTTCAATTTGGGTTTTTAAATATCTACTTAACTTTCTGAACACATGGAATACAGTTAGAATAACTTTTAATTTCATTTTCTGCAATTCTAACCTCTGTGTCAGTTCTGGTTCGGTTTTGATTGATTGCTTATCTCCTTATTATGGCTTGTATTTCCTGTTTCTTTGCATGCCTGATAAGTTTTAATTAGATGCCAAACATTGTGAATTTTACCTGACTGGTTGGTTGCTTGATATTTTTGTATCCCTATAAGTGGTCTTGAGTTTTGTTTTGGGATGCAGATAAATTACTTGGAAACAGTTCAATTCTTTTGCGTCTGCTTTTAAGATTTCTTAGATGGCACAAGGATAGTACTCAGTCTGGGGCTAATTCTTCCTCTTTACTGTGAAGAGATCTTTCTATGTACTCTACCCAACACCCCTGACAAATGAGCCTGTTTGGAACAGTAATTCCTCCCAGCCCTGAGTGACCACTGGATACTGTTATCTCTAGTCTTTCCAGGTGCATCTTTCGTTAGCCTCAGTAGTTTTCTCATATACATGCACTGATCAATACCCAACTGAATACTCACTGGGGGACCCTGTAAAGCTCTCTGGAGTTCTCTCTCTGTGCAACTCTTTTTTCTCCAGTGCTATGCCTGGCAGAGTCTAGCTTCTTTGGTTTCTCTAGGCTCTCAGCCTAATCTCCTTGCCATAGGTTTCCACTGAGTTTCAATTGGGTTCCCTGTCTGTGCTGTTGCTTCAAAACTCTCTCAAGAAACTAAGCTGGGGAAATCATAGTAGTCATGTCACTTGTTTTTAACCTCTTAGAAATTACTGCCTTTCATTCCGTGATATCCAGCATTTTGTGAACTGTTGTTTTATATTTTGCACATTATGTGAACTATTTCATCTATTTTTTCCATTTTTGATTGTTTTAGATGAAAAGGTAACTCCAATCCTTTTTACTACATCTTGGCCAGAGTGGAATTCCACTAAATGGAAACTTAAATTTTCAGATTAACTGTAGAGTCAGTGAATAAAGACTTATTTAATCATTAATTAAAATATATTGAATATGCAGTCAATGAATGGCAATTTTCTGTATTAGGGCATAGGCTACATTTCTGAATTAGCTCAAGGATAAGGCCCATTTGTGTTTAGTAAAACCAAATAGAACAAGATAGAAAATAACTTAAAAATTAACTGTGATATTGTTATTTCACTATTTTAACTGGGTCATATTTTTTATTTAGGCAAAAACCCTTCAGGAAATACTATGAAGTCTGGGAAAGAAAGAACATTGAGACTTAATTTGCGAAGTAAGGTATAGAAATGATTAAAAACTGGATCAGATTTTCCTGGTTGTGTCTTTGTTTTTAAAATTCTATCAAAGCTTTTCCAAGCAAAATTGTAGAGGCAACATTTACCCATATTCCAGTTAACCATAACATGTCTGCATTTTCATGGAACAAATTTATATTTACATTGTTTTAACTTTTTTCTCTCCAGGTATTTGGCAAGAGTAAACATTGTGTGTATAGATTAATGTACGCAATAAAAAGATTTGACCCAGAGCTTCTTTTCTACATTCCCTCTCTCCGTTCACACCAATATTTACAAACAAATGTTCCTAATTCCATTAGTTTTTGAGTCTGGGAATACTTTAAGTATTTTGTCTTTAATACAAATACCTTATTTATAAAATCGTCAGTTCTGCTTATAAAGAACTGGCTTACATAGTAGTTTCACTGATAATAAATTGTAGCCACTAAATAATCAGATAATAAGTGTCCCAATATAGTTTAGAAAGTTTACCAAATTGAAATAACTTCCTTAGAGTAATTGCAAACTACTGATGGGTTTAACCAAAGCTGATAAACAGTATTTAAAACAAGCAAACGAAAACTAAGGAGCTTAAATGAAGTCCACTATCTTCTTTATTTCAAAAACAAAACAAAACAAAACCAACTAAAACTTTTGTTGTCTATAATAGCTTCTTTATATTCTAATGTAGGATTTAAGCACTTCTGAAATCTTTGTTGGCACTACTTTATTTGTGAAGCCATTCAATTTCACAAGAAAATTGTTATTTCATTTGTATTATATTCCACAAAATCATAAATGCTTTAATGGTGAACATACTATTCAGAATAGTTCAAACAACAAAAATATATGAGGGGATTTTCTTCAAAAAGTCTTTTATTATGGGATTGTTAAAAATAGAGTTGTTAACATACTTGACTTTGTATATTATTCATTTACCTTCAAGGCTACTCTTCTAAAGTGCAGCTACTTAGTATTGAAGGTTTTAAGTAGTGTTCACATTGTAACATTTAAAATTTACTCATTCAATCAGTAACATGGTGAATATGTTTTGAGAGGTTGCTATCTATGGATTTCATTATAAGCCATGATATAGTGGTGCATCAAACATTCTTACTGCCCTTATTATAACCTTTAAGTTAAGAACAGTACCAGCTTAACGTACTTATCTTAATGACATATTTTCCTGTGCATGTTTTAGAGAGCCACTTGTTTAATTATTTTTTTCCTGTTAAGCACACTAAATTGTAAGTTCAATGAAGTCAGGGACCTTGGTTATTTAATTCAATCCTGTATTTTCAGCACTTACACTCAAAGCAGGAATTCAAGTAGCATTTGTTGGATGGATTAATGAACACCACTAAATATGGCCCTCACTTTATTAAGCAATCATCGTAAAGTCAAGATAAATTTAATTTTGCTTGCTGGATAGGCTATTGGTTATTCATTTTTCTTTTTCTCTTCTTCTTTCTTTCTTTCTTTCTTTCTTTTTTTTTTTTTTTTTTTTTTGAGACAGAGTCTAGTTCTGTCGCCCAGGCTGGAGTGCAGTGGCACGATCTCAGCTCACTTCCGCCTCCAGAGTTCAAGCAGTTCTCCTGCCTTAGCCTCTGGAGTAGCTGGGATTACAGGGGCCTGCCACCACACCTGGCTAAATTTTGTATTTTAAGTAGAGATGGGGTTTCACCATGTTGGCCAGGCTGGTTTTGAACTCCTGACCTTAAGTGATCTGCCCGCCTCAGCTTCCCAATGAGCTGGGATTATAGGCATCAGCCACCGCACCAGGCCTCATTTTCAATCTGATATAATAAGATGGATTGATGAAGAGACAGAGGATTGTATAGATAGAAAGATATGATAAAAGTAGTATAATAAAATGATAATTATATAATCTGTGTGGTAGATACGATGTTGATAAAAGTTTTTTCAACTTTCTATATGTTTTCAAATTTTCATAATAAAATGTTAGGAAAGTGTGATGTAAATACAAGCTGATCAAGCTGCAAAACAGTGCAAAGAGACCTATTTCATACAGGCTTTTTTGTTTGGAGGGACAGTTGAGTGAATGGAATAAAAAAGTCGCTGTTACGTTTACATCAATTTGAGAGACTCTGTGGCAGAACAATCTAGTTATAGTTGTTCATCCCAAGAAAACCATTAATTATGAATGATTTTTATTAAGATGGTAGTACTTTCATTATAAGCATTTTCTTCTGCTTTTTATAAACTTTTTAAATTCTAGGAAACCAGCTGCCTGTTTAATGCCTTGGCTCTTAGAAATTGCAGACATCTAAGAATGCTGCCACTCTTTTCAATCTCCAGAGTGGGAATCAGTGGAAAGTTTAGATTTCACCGAATTTGGACTTATCTTAGTCATGAATTTGAGAGTGTGCAACCTGATGGTAAGAGCATTCATTTATATAGTTTGTGGCTAGCAAATTTGACTTTTTTAGACCGTGTCATAACCAATGCATCATCACAGTTGGTAATCTTCAAAACACTGATGCATTTTTCTACATGCTGTTCCCAAATGTGCTGGACCAGCTGTTGAGAGCCATACCATCCAATCGCCTGGAAGACCTCTTCTTGGACCACAAATCACCTAACGTACTATCCCTCTTTGTTCTAATGAAGAAAGGAAAAATTAAAGCAAGCTACCGTGGTTTATTACTCATGTTTTCTCTGTTATGCATGGGCCGTGGGAGCCACCGCATTCACATTAGGAGCCCTTGACATTTTAGGTAAGCATTACATGACAGACAAGCCAATGAGTTTAATATTCACGGATCTGGAAGTGATTTTATGAATATTTGAATCTTGAAATGTTTGATTGATTGTGTGTGTATGTGTGTGTGTGTGTGTTCTTTGTCATTTTCTCAGTGAAAATTGCCCTGACACTGATCTCAATGTTAATGTATTCCTGCTTACATTTGACTTTGGAATATGTTACAGCTAATTATCATTACACAGGATGAAAGATCAGAGCCCTGAGTGAGGTGCTTGGTTTTGGAACAAAGGGAGACCAAATCAGCATCTTGGCTCTAGGCCCAATAATTGTAATCAAACATCTTGAAACTGATGGGATCTTTGCATTTATTTTTTATTTGTTATTTTTTTGTTTTCTTTCCTCACTTTTTGAAAGGAGGTGGGAAAAGGGGGCTAAGGGTTTGAAGGGGCTGAAATTTCCCCTTGAACATGATGTCAATATGTTGGCGTGTCTCCTTTTATTAAGACGCCATCCAACTGATAACAAGTCCTGCTGTGTTTTACCAACATAAAAAATTAGACTGGAGACCGAGGAGCGGCAGGTGGCTTTTGGCACCAAGAAATAATCACACTTGATGTGGAAAGTAAAGTAAAAGGAGCCATCTGTTCACTGCAGGAGGACGTGAAAAATCACATTAACATATTGTCACTAACATCATGAAATACACAGTTAATAATAAATTTAGTTATCATGGCAAGTTGCATTGGATACTTACTCTGAAAATGCAGAATGTGAAAGATGCTCATTCTTGCCCACCCCTATCTTTTTTTTTTTTTTTTTTTTTTGAGAGAGAGAGGAAAAAAAAAAAGCTTTAAACCTTTCCTTGGAATGTGTGTATGTGTGTGTGTATGTTGGAGATGGGGAGGGGAATGTGTATCATTTTCAAGGCAGACTGTGGTTCATTGTTGCTGACTAAGTGAGCAAAATAGCCACTCCGGCAGATGGAAGATGTCATTTCTTGATTCCATCCACTTATTATCTACCGTGTAACTCTACAGCTTCTTACCTGGATGGAAGAGAAGGGATGTAGAAGAAAAAAAGGTTGTTTTGATCATGTCCCTTGCACGAGACCCAGAGCATGCAGATGCTCTGTGAAAAGGATGGGGGACAGAGTGCTGCCACATGCAAGAATCAGTGGCTGTGGCCTTTTCTTGAGCATCGAATTTGCCTTTAGTAAAGTGTTCCAGCAGAGTATTTTTCTAGTGGGTTTTCTGTGAAATGCCTGCACATACTTTGCAGAACAAGTGTGTTAAGGCAATGTGATGGAAAGGTTTCCTTGCACTTCTTGTGTGTAATGTTGTTTGCATATGTCAACAAAATGAATAAAGAAGCTACAGAGCATGGAGGTCAAACTGAATTGGGAAAATTGGGGTTATTGTCACTGGGTCATTACTAAAGCCATATTTAAACATCTTTTGCTGTCAGAGTTTGCTCTCTAGTTTCTTATAGTCATTGCTTATAATCACTGCAAATTGTGACTCAAACCCACACTATTACTATTATTAATATTAAGATCTCATTCTATTTTATAAAATTACAGTTGTCACATAATAGAATCCTAATTAATAAGTTGACCAGTAGTTATTTCCTGAATATGGCTGTTGGTCTACATCCAGTCATTATCCCATATGCTTGAGAGAAAAAATATATAGATAACAAATATCTATATGTAATCATGAAAACTACGTTAGAATAAGAATTAGAATTTTAGTTCCAGCTCTGACTCTAGCTTTATGATCTTTAGCAAGTCAAATCACCTCTCTGGCTTTTTTTTTTTTTCCAATGGCAAAATTTAGGCAACCTCTAAAGAAACTCCTCCTTAAAACTTAAAGATTTTTTAAATATATTGTCTAATGAAACTTGATATTTATTTTAAGTTAATGAAAGAAAAATTGTGTTCAAGAAGCAATCATTTCGATAGTGTTATTTAAAAATTGTTAATGACCCTGAAAGGTAATGTGCAAATTAGGGTTGCCAACTTTCATTCAGGTAATGACGAGACAGGTTGTGATGGCATTTTGAGAGAGACCTGCTGTTTTGGGAGCAGGATGGTGGTAGTCTTTTCTTCTATTGCGTATGTAATATTCTGTCACTAAAGGTGAATGTTACCATGAAGTCCAGATCTAGGTGTAGACTCTGTCACCTGAGTTACCAATGTGTCTCATTCTAGTCCTAGATAATTTGCAAAAAAGTGGTCATGGGTGGAACAGAGACTTCTATTTTGTATTCGTTTCTAAAGAATGATAGAGTTCTGTTCTCTCAGTTAGATGATCTGGACACAATCCACTGTCTACTGATAAACAGCCACATGCTTGTTAATTTGTTCCAGTAGGCTTAAACCATATGCTGACTTACCTTTTGGATGTTCCTCCTTCTACTATATATTTTCCAAAGTATCTTCAGCTCATTTTCCTTCCTCAAATAAACCTTTCTTGAGCCTTTAACTGTAGTTAAATCACCCTGCTATAGTTCCCTGTTGAACCTTGTTCTTCTGTTTTCTTACATTTCTTACATTTGAATTAATTGTTCAGAATGTAAGCCCCATGAAGGCAGCACCCTGTCTATCTTGGTCACCCATTATTAACATCATGCCAGGCATGTAGAACCATTTAATAGGTATTACTTATTGGTAGACAGTTGGACAGCCCAACCAACTTTCAGGGTTTGTCAGGTTTTAGGGAAAACAGAACATGTGTTTGGCATTTGCATCACCATATAGTCATCCTGAAACTCTCAGGTGATCTTCAGGTGACTGTTCCAGAGGTCACCATTCCTATTGGAAGCACAAATAAATCTAGACTCCGCTTTAGGGTTCTGATGGAACAATTAGAATTTTTAAAGGATATCCTAAAATAGACATCAAAACAGTTCAGCTAAATGCTGAATATTTTTGAATATTTACTACTTTGTTTCTGATAATTAGGCAGCACTGGAAGATAAATTTCTAGGGCAACCCTGGAAATTTTCTGAATCCACCAAAACAGTTAAATCATACATGGACAAACTATTCTTCAGTAGACTAGAGTCCATCATTTTACCAATTTTTATTCAGCGTAGGGGAAACATGTAAATTTAATTTTGCAGAGATGACAAATGGCAGAAAAATATGTTTTATAGCACAAAGCAAGATCTATATATCAATTTCTGTGTTTTCTTGCCGAAGTGTTTAGAATGAAATGAATTGGCCAGCCAGGTGTGGTGGCTCATGCCTGTAATCCCAGCACTTTAGGAGGCCGAGGTGGGGGGATCACGAGGTCAGGAGTTCTAGACCAGCCTGGCCAACATGGTGAAACCCTGTCTCTACTAAAGATACAAAAATAAATAAATAAAAGCTGGGCGTGGTGGTGTGTGCCTGTAACCCCAGCTACTCGGAAGGCTGAGGCAGGAGAATCGCTTGAACCAGGGAGATGGAGGTTGCAGGAGCTGAGATTGTGCCATTGCACTCCAGCCTGGATGACAGGGTGAAACTCTTGTCTCAAAAAAAAAAAAAAAAAGGACAAATAATTAAGTATGATTTAAAATGATGAAATGAGTTACTGGTGTCCTCCCCACAGCTACTGTTGTTAGAATTGTTATATTGATAGAGCCACATACATTACATGGAAGTATACATACTGAACTCATTGTGTATTTGTTATTCTAATACATATTTACCGAAAATGTTTATTAATAATGAATAATCTCAATACTAGGAGACATATGTATTGGCCTAATGCTTTATCAGCTGAAAATGTAGCAAAAAGCAGCAAACAGAAATGAAAAGTCTGTGATAATCATCTAAAAATATAGATAAAATTAGAAAATCATCATACTTAATGATACTGAATTATGCTGTGTAGGAAGTTGCCAAATGTTTGGACTTAGGTTGAAAATATTTTGCCACGGTGCATAAAAATTACCACGGTGCATGAAAAAGACCCTTGGAGGCAGTTGTAGTAACTGACAAACATTTTAAGAATTGACAGTCCCCCTTACCCAGTAGATATGTCATTCCCTGCATGCTGGGCTTCTTTGCAGTTGTTGAAAACTAAGGCAGATGGGCACTCCAGTCAGCCTGAGGGGACAGGAGTAGCATACATCAGAGCACCAGGTGCCCTGAGATTCCTCCTTTTCATCAGATGGGCTAATAGACCCACAGAGGCCAGGGATTCAGTGATATCCTAGAGGGTCTTGCAGGTGGTCATCACTGAAGTGACTGGTAGACTTCCTGCCGACCCCTGGTTTCACGGAGTGTTGAAAGCATAATTCTTTCACTGCGACAGCTAGGGTTTGACATGAAATAGCATATTAGAGAAACTCTGATGGTTTTTGCAGCATGGAAAACATTCAGAGGTTGATGATGATGAAGAATCCCAATGTTTTTCTTTTCTCTTTTTGTTGGCTAGCTATAGGTATCCTTAGTAATTCCATCTGTCAGTACTCTTTGCTCTTCCTCTGAACTTCTGAGGCATGCAATGTCTCTTCATTCAGCACTCTTAATTCCTTTTTACATCTTGTATTCTTTTTTCTCTGATTACAGTGTAAGATACCTGATGGGAAGGGATTGCTTTATGCATTTTATAATCTCAGTAGTGAATGATGCACAATAATAATAATCTATATTTTTGCTCTTCTTGTTTCTTCTTTCATTCATTCAAAAAATACTGACTGAATATCAACTATTTAATAGTTGCTGGGCTAGCTTCTGGAATACAATTCCTCTAGACAGACATAGTGCTTGCCTTAGTGAGGTTCTAGTGGGTAAGTCAGACAAAAACTGAGGAAATAAAGGTAAACAAATACCAAATTGTACTACCTTTTAGAAAGGAACACATGGCTAAGATCAAGTATAACTGCAAGTGGAAAGCTGACTGTTTTACTTCTGTTTTTCTTGCTATTTTTCTTTTTTCCAGCTTTTCAACTTTTATTTTAGATTCAGGAAGTACAAGCGCAGGTTTTTTACAATGGTATACGGTGGTATATTGTATACACTGTAATACATTGTATTACAATGGTATATTTTATACAATGGTATATTGCATGATTCTGAGGTTTGGAGTACAATTGAACCCATCATTCTAGTAGTGAGTATAGTACCCAATAGGTAGTTTTTCAGCCCTTGGCCTTCTAGTTAACCTTTGCCCTCTTGCAGTCCTTAGTGTGTGTTGTTACCCTCTTTATGGCTGTATGTATGCAATGTTTAGCTCTCACTTAAAAGTGAGAACAAGTGGTATTAGATTTTCTGTTTCCACATGAATTTGCTTATGATAATAGCCTCTAGCTGCATCCATACTGCTGCAAAGGATGTGATTTTGTTCCTTTTTATGGCTGCATAGTATTTCATGGTGTATATGTACCACATTTTCTGTATACAATCCACCTTTGATAGGCATCTGGGTTGATTCCATATCTTTGCTATTGTGAATAGTGTTGTCTTGAACATACGGGTGCATGTGTCTTTTTGGTAGAATGATTTATTTTCTTTTGGATATATACCCAATAATGGGGATGCTGGGTGAAATGATTGTTCTATTTTTAGTTCTTTCAGAAATCTCCAAACTACTCTCCATGTGGCTGAACTAATTTACATTCCCACCAGCAGTGTATATGTGTTCCCTTTTCTCCGCAGCATCTCCAACATCGTTATTTTTTGACTTTTTAGTAATACCCACTCTAACTGGTAAGAGATGGTGTCTCATTGTAGTTTTGATTTGCATTTCCCTAATAATTAGTGACGTTGAACTTTTTTTCATATGCATGTTGGCTGCGTGTATGTTTTATTTTGAGAAGTGTCTGTTCATGTCCTTTGTCCACTTTGTAAGGGGTTGTGTGTTTTTTGCCTATGTTCCTTGTAGATTCTTGATATTAGACCTTTGTTGGATACAAAGTTTGCAAAATTTTCCCCCATTCTTTAGGTTGTCTATTTATTCTTTTGATAGTTTCTTTTGCTGTGCAGAAGCTATTTAGTTAAATTGTTAGTAGATATCATTTCTCAATTTTTGTTTTTGTTGCAATTGCTTTTGAGGACGTAATTATAAATTATTTGCCAAGGCTGATGCTGAGAAAGGTGTTTCCTAGATTTCCTCCATGATTTTAACAGCTTGAGGTCTTATGTTTAAGTCTTTAATCCATCTTGAGTATATATGGTGATAGGTAGGGGTCTGGTTTCATTCTTCTGCATATGGATAGCCAGCTATCCCAGCACCATTTATTGAGTAGGGAGGTCTTTACTCATTGCTTATTATTTTTGTCAACTTTGTTGAAGATCAGATGGTTGTCTGTGTATGGCTTTAATTCTTGGTTCTCTATCCTGTTCTTTTGTGCCGTTTTTTGTTTTGTTTTGTTTTTAACCAGTACCATGCTGTTTTAACTACTGTAACCTCATAGTATAGTTTGAAGTTGGGTAATGTGATGCCTCTGACTTTGTTCTTTTTGCTGTTGTTGTTGTTACTGTTTGAGACAGAGTCTTGCTTTGTCTCCCAGGCTGGAGTGGAATTGCATGATCTTGGCTCACTGCAACCTCCGCCTCCTGGGTTTGAGAGATTCTCCTGTCCCAGCCTCCTGAGTAGTGGGGACTACAGGTGCACACCACCACACCCAGCTAATTTTTGTACATTTTAAAGTAGAAACAGGGTTTCACCATGGTGGCCAAGATGGTATTGAACTCCTGACCTCAAGTGATCCACCCGCCTTGATCTCCCGAAGTGCTGGGATTACAGGCGTGAGCCACAACACCCAGCCTGTCTCTGGTTTTGTTCTTTTTGCTTAGAATTGTTACTATTTGGCCTTTTTTTCCCCTAGTTCTGTGGAAAATGACACTGGTCATTTGATCAGAATAGTGTTGAATCTGTAGATTGCTTTGGGTAGTCTGGTCATTTTAATGCTCCAATCCATTAACATGGACTTTTTTTTTTATTTGTTTGTGTCCTCTATGATTTCTTTTTAGGAAGTACATCTTATGTATTTCCTTGGTTGGATGTACTCCAATATATTTTATTTATATGTGGCTATTGTAAATAGGATTGTGTTCTCAACTTGGCTTTTAGTTTGACTATTTTTGTTGTATAGAAATGCTACTGATTTTGGTATCCTGAAACTTTACCGAAGTCACTTATTAACTCTAGCAGCCTTTTGGCAGAGTCTTCAGGGTCTTCTTTCCTATTTGGATGGCTTTTATTTCATTCTCTTGCCTGATTTTCCCTGGATAGGACTTCCAGCACTGTGTTGAATAGGAATGGTGAGAGTAGGTATCCTTGTCTAGGTCCACTGCTCAAGAGGAATGCTTCCAGGTGTTGATTATTCAGTATGATTTTGGCTATGCATTTATCATAGACGGCTCTTATTATTTTGAGGTATGTTCTTTTAATTCATAATCTGTTGAGGGTTCTTATAATGAGGGGATGTTGGATTTCATTGAAGGTTTTTTCTGCACATATTGAGATGGTCATATGGTTTTATTTTTAATTCTGTTTATGTGTTGAATTACATTTATCCACTTACATATATAAAACCAACCTTGCATTCCAAAAATAAGGGCTACTTGATCACAGTGAATTAACTTTTTGATGTGCTGCTCGATTCAGTTTGCTAGTATTTTGTTGAGGATATTTGTGTCTGTGCTCATTAGGGATATGGCTTGTAGTTTTCTTTTTTTGTTATGTCTTTGCCAGATTTTGGTATCAGGGTAATTCTGGCTTCTTCAAATGTGTCAGTGAGAAGTTCTTCCTCAGTTTTTTGGAATAGCTATTTTTCTTTCTCTTCTTTCACCTTAGTTATCTCCTCTTCTAAGTCAAATATTCTAAATCTCTTCTTTCAGGTGGATGTACGTGCATTTAAAAATAATTATGAAAGGCTAATCACTATTATTATAATACTTTTCTTTTTCTGCTACACCTCTCCTGGGTATATTTAAGCAGATTGTCCCATAAATTAGAAGAATCCATGGCTTTTTAGTGGCTACATGCAGTGGTATGTCTTTCTGAGTATCACATTCAACAGATTACATGTAGACAAATTCTGATTAAATTAGAATACAGAAAATACACTTTGCTAACATGGAAAATTTCCTTCTGAGGCCTCTCGTTGGGTTATAGGTGGCCAACTCTCCTCTTTATTTTCATGTGGTCTTCACCCTGTGTGTGTGTTTGTCCTAACCTCCTCTTTCTATAGGGATGCCAGTCATATTGGACTAGGACCATTGATATGAATTTATCTTACCTGTTTTACCTCATCAAGGGCCTACCTCCCAATATAGTCACATTCTGAGGTACTAAGGGTTAGGTCTTCAACATGAATTTTGGGGGTGACACAACTTAGCCCATAACAGATACTGTAATAATTACTGAATCAGTCAGGGTCAGTTATAGTCAGCAAAATGGAAAGCACTTCAATTATTTGTGATGGAAACAATTTAAAGCAAGGGATTGATTTTATGGGTGATAGGAGAGTTGCAAACTTAAAGGAGATGGTGAGGCAATCCAAATATCAAAAAATAGGAACCCCCTTATAAGCCTAGAGTGAACAGACAAAAACAGGAAGTAGTTCTAACCTAGGCAATAATGCATCACCCCATGGAAGCTGGAACCACGTAGGCCTGCCTAGAGGGCCTGAAAACAAGGAAACCACAATGGAAACACACTTGCTACCATAGATTAGTATTCCAGACAGACAGAGAAGGGTGAGTACTCTTACCTGTTAGTCTCATTCTTCTGCTTGTACCTGCTAATGGCTAAACCTGGGCAGAAGTCAGTTGATGCAGGAGCCTAAGAATTATTTACAGCCTGGCTGGCTGGAGTCAGTCCTCCTGCATTGCAGTCGAAGCAGGAGGACAGGGAATGACTTTAGGGGCAAAGAAGCTCAAGACTGACATAAGTACTAAAAAAATGAGAATATTATAAAATGATTCAAAATGGCCCTTCAAATAAATGAAGGCAAATTTACATATTTATATTTATGGATAGTGACTGCTATATACATCTACTCACAACTGGCCAAACAAGACTTACTTTATTTTATCCTTCTAATTACTTTAAAAATATTTCTCCTCTTTTTTGCTGGAAGATCCATTCTCCCTCCTACCCCACAATCTGTGCATTTCTAATTCTAAACCTTGTTTAAAAGCTTACTTAAATTCTCCTTGAAGTTTTCCAAATTCTTCTTTCCTCCTGTTTCTCCTTAATCCCCATTACACTCTGTCTATATTGGTGTCAAGTCACTAACAACTTCCCATTTATATTAGTAGCTGTGTATATACACAATTATGTACTTTTCAAGGATAGGGTCTGGGTCTTTACCTATCACACAGTTTTTAATATGCAGCTTGTACGTTATTGAAAATCAGTTAGTATATCTAGTATACTTAAGAAAACTCTTATAATAGTGACATGATTCCCACTCATTATTTATAATCTTATTACCCCTCCTATCATTTTCCCATTATTTTTTGCCCTCCTGAATGACAAAGCTAAGAGAACACAAAGAGGTTTTTATTTGTTCTTTTTTTAAAGAAAGATGTACTTCATTTTATGGTTACATAGGTGAGAATCAATCCTTATCCTGGGATTCAAGGAAATATCCTCTTGTCTCATCTAAACATTAAAAAGCATGTGAAATTTTGAATGAGTATCCTAAGATAATAGATCTCTTCTGTTTATATTTTTGCTTTTTTTGAGTGTCTATTTTTGTAGATTGGGAAATAAATATATTCCTTCCACTAATACTTATTGAATACTAACTATGGTCCAGGCATACTCTAGGCATTTGAAATATATCAGGAAACAAAGCAGACAAATTCTTCCTTGTATTCCAATGGGAATAACAATGAACATTAAAGAATTTTAAGTTTGCTTGAAGTGATGTGTGATATGGGGTGAAAAATAAAATAGAATGAGTTATGTAAAATCACAAGTGCCAAGATGGAGGTAAGAAGCTGATTGTCATTTTAAATAGAGTTCTCACAGTCAGCCTCATTGTGAAGTGACATTTGAGCAGAGACTCAAAGGAGGTGATGAAGTTAGCCATGCAGGTGTGTGAGAAAAGAGCTTTTTAGGAATACAGAACAGAGTGTAAAGGCCCTAAAGCCAGAGAATGACCAAAGCAGATGTCCCAAACTTTTTAGATTCATGAAGCTCACAGTGTCTTTAAACCAAAATAAACAGTTTTATTCATTAAGTAGTTAGTCCCAAACAACATGAATTTTCTTCCCAAATACTTGAGTAGTCAGTTGAAAAACTAAAACACATATATTGTAAGAAAATGAATATTTTTATTTTATTTATAAATTACCACAATTATTTATGAATGGAACATGTATGCCTATTGAGAACTCAGTAGCTTCTCAAATCTTAAAGTTAGGTAAACATTAACATCATAATTTCTTATTCCTCACTAGTTTTGTGAGGTGTAAGACTTTTACCACAAAAACTACCCCAAATTCAACTTCACAAGGGTTTGACCTCATCGAAAAGAATAGAGCACAATCTACTGCTGAGCTGTGAGCTGTCTCAAGCTAGTAGTTCATATGGTGTCTGGCAGATGTCAGGTATTGCTTGTTTTTCCTTTAAAATTTTAAGATGTCTTTCAATACCTTTGTGAGTTTGTTCTGTCATTCTAGGGCATCTGTATTACTCCATTTTCATGCTGATGATAAAGATGTACCCAAGACTGAGTAATTAATAAAGAGAAAGAGGTTTAATGGACTCACAGTGCCATGTGGCTGGGGAGGTCTCACAGTCATGGCAGAAGGTGAACGGCAAGTCTTACATGGTGGTAGGCAAGAGAGAGAGCTTGTGCAAGCAACCCCCCACCCCCCTTACAAAACCATCAGATCTTGTGAGACTTATTCACTACTACGAGAACAGTATGGGGAAACCACTCCCATGATTCAATTAACTTCCAGTGGGTCCCTCCCACAACACGTAGGAATTATGGGAGCTACAATTCAAGATGAGATTTGGGTGGGGAAACGGCCAAACCATGTCAGCACCTCAGTGGATAGTTTGGGAAAACAGGAACAGCAAGGTGGTGGGTAGCTGGAAAGGAGTGAACAAGGGGGAGAGAAGCAGCAGTCAGAAAGTGATGGGAGGAGGCAGAAGTTGTACCACCCTCAGACCATGGTAAGGACTTCAGCTTTAACTATAAGGGGAATGGGAAGTGTCTTAGTCCATTTGGATTGCAATAACAAAATACCATAGACTGGGTGGCTTATAGACAAGAGAAATTTATTACAGTTCTGGAGGCTGAAAAGTGGAAGATCAAGGCAACAGCCAATTAAATATGTGAGAGCCCACTTTCTGGTTCCTAACTGGTGCCTTCTCTCTGTGTCCTCACATGGTAGAAGGGATGAGGGGTCTTTTTCATAAGGGCACTATTCCCATCTATGTGGGCTCCACTCCTATGACCTAATCATCTCCCAAAGGTCCCACTTTCTGCTATCATCACCTTGGTAGTTAGGATTTCAACATATGAATTATGGGGGGGACACAAACATTCAGACCATAGCAGGAAGCCACTGGAAAGTTTGAGCAGAAGAATGACATTATCTAATTTAAAAAGTATCACTTTGGCTGCTGTATTGAGAAAAAAAAAACTATAAAGATGGGGTGAGGGCAAGGTTAGAAACACGGAGTCCTGGTAGGAGGCTTCTGAAGTAATCTAGATAAAGAATCATGGTGACTGAGACTAAGATGGAAACATTGAGATGGTGAAATGTGCTCAAATTTTAGATGTATTTTGAAGGCAGTCAGTAGGATATGTTGATGGATTAGAAATGAAACATAAGAAAAAGACAGGACTCAAGAATAATTCTGAAGTTTTTGGGCCAAAGAATATAAAGGAGAAAGTTGCTACCATCAGTGGAGGTAGGGTAGATTACAGGTGGAGCAGGTATAAAGAGCTCTATTCTAGACAGTTTCCACTTTAGACATCAGTTAGATCTGTAAGTGGAAATGCCAGCTAGCCAGCCTGGTAAACAAGTGCAGTGTTCAAAAGGGAGGCATGGGATAAAGATGTAGTTTGTGTTGGTGTGAGGTGTGTGGATGGCATTTAAAGTCAAGAAGCTAAATGAGATTCTCTAGTGAATAAGTATAACTAGAAGAGAGAAAGGTCCAGAGCAGTGAACTGGGACACATCAATATGAATGGGTTTGGGAAAAGAGAAGGAATTCGAATGTAGATTTAAAAAGTAGGGGAAAAAGCAAGAGAGTGTGGTACTCTGGAGGCTCAGTGAAAAGCAGATCATCTATTTGTCTGATGCTGCAGAGAGGTAAATAAAGATATGTAAAATAATATGCAGTTGGTCAAACACTTCAGTAAACTCAGAAATGAAATTCTTTCATTTAACAAAATAACTTGTGTTATGTCATCTAAGAATCAATGCGAAGTTACTACAAGCCTTTCATATTCAAGGATGAGAAAATCAGAATTTCAAATTATAAATTATCAGAAGTATTAATTCTGATTTTGTAATAGTGTCTGAGTTTACTACTAGTACATAGTGATACCCTGTGATAAATTTTTAAAAAATAATAATTTGTTAAAAAAGTTAATTAAAATTAATCATAATAATCTTGACATATAAAATTTGTTTTCAATGTTTTAAAAATTGGCAAGAGAAATACCTTTCAGGTCCAGCACTGCTTTTCCATAGTGACTTAATATGTATAAAATATTCGGAATATTTGCAGAACATCTGGTAAAAGCAGGCAGCAGTTTCCTTTTCAATATATTTTAACTGACAATTTGAGAAAGCTGGAAAATAACAATTTTAATGTTCATTTAAAATTGACTTTGCAAAGAAGCAGTTTTATTCCTGTTTTCTCTAGTTGCTTGAGTTGGTTTCCTCACTTCAAAATAAAATTTTCTCAAATAAGATTGATAGAAAATCCATTAAATAATATTTTATTATTCTAAAACAAGACCTCAAATATCTCACATTCTAACTGAAACCTTTAATTGTCAGCAGCTTGCTTATTATTTATTCCCAAGACACTATTATTTGTCCCCATTAGATTGTCATTAATGTGATTTCTGTAGGTTCTCACAATGTAATAAACCCCTTCTTGTCTCTCTCTTTCATTTATACCTCGAATCTCATGACTGATCATCTAAGCTATGCTTTCACTGGTGTATAAGTCTGGGTACAGTCAAGAAAGCAGAAGCCATACTAGATATTTAAAACACATGGAGTTTAATATAATGACATGTGATAGATGAGTTTAAAATACAAATAAGGGATGGTGCCACAGCTCAGGTTAGCAAAAATAGGAAGTCACCACCACCCCCAGGGCGGGATAGAAAGCATGAAAGAGTAGCATTCCTGTAGTCCAAAAGTCAAAGCTTACTGAACAGAAGTAAAACCATGGTGAGAGTTGCTTGGCAGAGCTGGTATTATGAGGGGAGGGTATGTGCAGAAAGAGCTGGAAAAGATACAGCTGCTTCTAGAAAGAACAATCAAAGCAGAACAAGAGAAAAAAATAGCCCTGGGGTATGTGCAACTGAGTACAGTCAGAATAAAAGAGAACCCATACCAATTATTTTTAACAGAGGTAATTTAATATAGGCAATTGGACATAACGGTATTGAAGTACTGAAATACTAAAGAGGGGACACTGAGGCAGTACAGAGATAGTAACTGAAGAAAGCAACCACTAGCCCCAGGGCCAGAGTAAGATAAGAAAGAAGTTAGGAGTATTGGAAGCTAGGGACTTGAAGACGGGTCATGCCGGGCTGAAATTCAGTCCTATGAATGGGGGAGAAGATGGGTAATAGCTAGCTGCTGTTGTAACCTCAGGGGCCTAGGCAAAGGTCCCTGTGGGCTGGAACTCAGATCTTTGAGGAGGGGCTGCTTGCCAGCTTGTGCTGGATCCTTTATGAAGTGTGATGATGAGACTGTTTCTGGAAGTGTCTAAAACAAAAATAATAAACAAAAAAACCTGGAACTTAGAATCAATGGCTACCTGAAGAAACTGCCACTTTTAGAATGAAAAATCATTGCTGTGGTCATGCTGTCACTAACAGAAAGCAAATAGGAAAGAATTCAGCTGCTCTCCCTTTTACTGCCTTACAGGTTTCTCCTTGCACTCCCTATTTACAAAGCCTAACAGGAGTCTCTTGGCAAAGGAGAAGTAGAGTTTGTGGAGTCAGAAGTTCAGCATAACAGGGCAGACTATAAAAGGGTGGGTTTGGGGCTAATAAATGATAACTTAATTACACAACCATTTGCTCCCCTATCACCATCTTCCACTAGTGCCTCCCTATTGACTAAATGTACCTAAAACCAGTGAGCTAGGGAACCTGGACAATGTAATTCCTCACAGAGCAAGGGAAGGACAGGAAGTGATCTAAGTACAATAGGCAAATGACTGACACACAAATACTCTTTGTTCTTTTGTACTGTCTACTACTCTGGATAAGCAAAACCCCAACACTATATCAAATATATAGCCCAACTTCTGTGCTATATACCCAGGGGTCAGCAAACTATGGTCAAGTTAAGCCCACCACTTTTTCTACAACCTGCACGCTGAGTGGCTTTTACATTTTTTAATAGTTGAAAAAATTCAAAAGAATAATATTTTATGGCACATGAAAATTATATGAAATGTAGCTTTCAGTGTCCATGGATAAAGTTTTATTAGAACACAGCCATGCTTATTCATTTACATGTTGTCTATGACAGTTTTCCATCACAAAGGTAGAGTTGACTAGTTGCAACAGAGACCTTATGGACCACACAGCCTCTCTGGCTCACTAAAGAAAAGGTTTACCCACTCATACTTACTTACTTACTTTATTTATTTAAAACAAGATTTCACTCTGTGGCCTAGGCTGGAGTGCACTAGCACGATCATAGCTCACTGCAGCCTCAACCTCCAGAGCTCAATTGATCTTCCCACTTCAGTCTCTCAAGTAGCTGGGAATACAGGTGTGCATCACAACACCTGGCTAATTTTTTATATTTTTTGTAGAGATGGGATTTCGCCATGTTGCCTAGGATAGTCTCAAATTCCTCAGCTTAAGTGATCCTTCCACCTTGGCCTCCTAAAGTTGACTGCCTACTCATTATTCATACCCAGGAAGCTTAGTCCTGCTGATAGAAATACAGCCAAGTTGATTAGTATTTTATTTCAAGGCCATTTGTTACTCTTTCACTTGAACTTGGTCAATTACCTTCTTCCCTTTCCTTCAAACATCTGTTACAGGTCTTCATCACTTTCCTCAAGTCTCTCAACACCCACGCCTTTACTCTAAGTCATGGACAACGTTCCGTCACTTCATTGACAAAATTGGGATACAAAGAAACTTATCCTTTTCTTTCTGCTCCAGATATACAAACAAATACATCTAAAACTCTACCTTTTATCCCCTCTTAAGTCTCAGAGAATGTTGCATCTCTCCTTCATCTTAAGGGTGGCCATCTCACCTGTGCTCATGGCCTCATTCCGTCTCACCTGCTGTTTCACCATCTTCTACTCTCATCTCTTCATTGTCTGTTTCCCTTCTAGAAACATTACAGAGTAGTGACCAGGAATAAAACCTTAAGTTTGGCTGGCTAAGCTCAGATTCTACCTCCACTGCTTACTAACTCTCTAATCATTAGCAGTTTATCTTAATCTCTATTAACTTCAGTCCCTTCCTCTGTAGAAATAATTATGTGTCAAATTGCCATAAGCATTAAATAAAACGATGCATATAAACATCTAGTGCAGTGCCCCACATATAATGTGTTTAAAATATTTTAGTTATTTTAAAATATCACTAAATTTTTACTATCATCACTCCAACCTCTAAAAGGGCTGAAGTCTCCCTCCACCTAAAAACTTTAAAAAGCTCCCTTAATCCTGTGCCACCCTTTTGTTATCGCTTTCTTCAACCTCTTTTTTCATTCAAACTCTCCCTTCCCGTCAAAGTAGTCTATTCTTCTTGTTTCAAGATTTCACTCTTCTTTCATTCACTCTTTAATGCATTGAAATTTAGTTTCTGCTTTTAACTAGTCTTCTGAAAATACTCTTACAAACGTCATTTATGATATCCCAATTCCCAAATCAACTCATAGTTTTCAGTCTTCATATTATCTAATTTCTCTGTGACATTCAATCTTGTTAATCACTCACTCTTCTAAACTTTCCAACCCCTGGCTTCCAAAACACTAGTCTTTGGATTTCTCAACTGTTATTTTTTCTCTCCTGGGCATTTCTTCATCTGTCCGTGCTTTAGTTCCCATTCTGTTCCCACTGTTCATGTTGTATCATGTATTTCCTGGGCAGTTTTCTTCAGCTCCTATTAATATATATGTGCTTATAATATAGTAAGCATATGTTTTATTAATGCATTAATACATGTATGCTTATAATACTATAACTGCAACCCAGATCTTTTCCAAGCCCAAGCATAACATGGCTAACTGCCCACTGTACATTCATATCAATATGACCTACTTTTAAATTCAGTGTGTCCAAAAAGCTCATATTTTTCTTAATTTGCTTCCTCTACTTTTTGATGAAATCATTGGCATATAATCAGTCCAGAAGGCTGTGAGTCATTCTTGATCTTTCCCTTTTCTATATAAGCCAAATTCACTTAATCTCCATGTCCATCCAATTTTCACTCTTAAATGTCTCATTCTATTTTCTAGTGTGAGTTTTCACACTGAAACTCTCCTCTGCCCTGGTTTCACCCTCACCATCTCCAAACCACACTGCAATAATAGCCTGTAACTGCAGGCCCCTTTACCAGTAGTCTCGTCTGTCTCAAATCTGAATTCCACACAACAGCCAGCTCTATGTCTATTTTGACAACGCTATCCTTCTGTTTAACCCTTCAAAGGCTCCTCATTGACTGCACATTACACTCTGATCTTCTTCAGATGCCATATACTATCCTCTATGTCGGGGGAACTATCTTCCTCTCTAGTCTCATTTCCTGCTGCTCTAAAGTCATATTTTATATCTTTTCAACAGTGTACTCTGCATTCAGAAATACGAATTATCCAGCTCTTTCTCCTCTCTGGGCTTTGCTCATGCTGTCTCCTTAGCCTGTAACATTCTTCCTCCATCTTTCCTCCAGCCCTCGACCTAGCCAAATGTTTCATCATTTAGCATTAACCCCCGTGCCACTCCTCACAGTAGGTCTCCCAGTCTCGGTTACACTCCATTCTTCACTTTTTCCTTACATTTTCACCAATGTTCTTTCCGTTGTATTATAATTATCTAGCATGGTGTCTGAAAAAGAGTTCGCACTTTAGGATAGAATTATCCAAGAGTTTATTCAATATTTAATAGTTAAGTATTACTTACAAGGTAAAATGATACATTCTTGTGTTTGCAAGAAGTAACATGTAAATCTGCCTTTCAAGGGCATGTGGTCAAGTAGGAGCTAGGTGGCAGAGAGTTAACTAGTTTTACAAACCAGTGCAAGGTAGAAATTTGTAAGTGCGGAATAGCAGTGAGGATAAAGTATTCAAAGAGTTCATGTGATATAAGGATTATTCCCATAATGAATATTTGCCAGATATTCAAAGCACTAGCCTAAATATTTTGACATTCTATCAATTTGATACAAGAGTTATGATTTTTAATTATATTGCATTTAAAACTTCAGTGCAAGTACAGCTCATATTGCACTATCCCATACCCAATATTTGACTAGTTGTATCCCTGACTGAATTTCTTTGCCTTTCCAAGTTTCCTCCTCCTCCAAAATGCCTTGCCCAGCAATTGCTTACAAATGCTTTAAAAAAATATTTACATTTGCATATTTCTCCAGGAATATTAAAGCAATGAGAAAGGGAAAACCTATAAATGCCACTTTCAACAAGAAAGTGGAAAAGAAAGTGGGGAAGTGACAGAATGAGAAAGACAAGGATGAGTGGCAGTAGAAAATGTGCCCAAATGAATAAGAAGTTAACAACTGTAATATCGCTCCATGAAATACATAATGTGGGCATGATATCTCCATTTTATGGAAAAGAAAATTGAGAGTCAGAGTTGTTAAATAACTTACCTCAGTTCATGCATCCAGTGTCTCCAGGGCTGAATCTAGGTTTCAAATCTTCACAAAGCAGAAAATATGAAGAGAAAGAAGAAAATATGCCAAAAGATTCATCACCAGCTCTATTCTTGGAAAATCACTCTTATGCAAAATGTTGAGGAAGTTTATAATTGTGTTTAAAATAATTAACTTTATATTTTATATGTGTGTGCATATAAAATCAGAAACTGAAAATATAAAGACTATGCTAATTTAGTTATGTCTTGGTAATTATTCTGAGACTGATATTCAACCACTCTTCACGCACACATGCATAATCTCCCACACTCCCTCACCCCAATCTCTGCCCAGTCCACCTTTCCCATTGAACATAAGTCACACTAGCCTGAGCAAATGTCCTCCACCTCAGGCAGTCTGGACCACTTGTTTTTTATGGAAAATACGATAATTTCTTATCTCCATGCCTTTGTTCCTGTCATTCTTTTGGCTGGAAATTCTGTTTCATGCACAGTCCACACTTTGGACTTTCAATATGCTTTCCATTTTTCAAGTCTAAATTCTATAGAAGGATGTAGAAGGAGTTTACTGATCTCTAACTGGAAATATTTCCATTTTCCTCTATGCCTGGCTATCAAAACAGCTGCTAACATCTGAATATTGTGCTTTCAAAATCACCACTCTGTTTTAGGCCCACACACTATCTTTGAAATAGGTATTATATGCTCCACTTTATCTTGAAGAAGTTAGGGGCAAACTGTTTGGGCTGTTTGGGCAGTTGGCCACACAGACCCTCTTTGGATACAGAAAAGAGATGTGCCTATCACAGGCCACATATTCTAAGGCTCCAGTCCAGTCCTCAGCTGTCAGTGACCCTCCCTGAGGATGAGGATTCCAGCTGGCTAAGAGGAGCCTGTGTCCCCTCCCTTTCTGTCCCAGGGACTCTGGAATTCCTTGCATGCATGGAGCTGAGCCCATTCTTAAGGTCTGCTCAGGCCTTCTTCCTTGGCTTTATCTTCTTCAGGGCAGACAGGACAGACACTATGTGCACCCAGAAGTCAAGTATGACCAAAGGACAACTGTTTTCAAGGAAGGTGGACTGAACTTGGACCTCAGCAAGGAGTCCAAACCTGTGACTTGAGACCTCTCACATTTTGGATGAGAACCAGGAATGAGAAGATACAGGGCTGTGGGTTGGGGCAAGACAAAGTCAATTTTCCCCCAGTCCTCCAAGCTGTTGGAGGGAAATTTGAGCACCTGAGAATTTTAATTTTTAGCTCAACCTTCCAGGTTATTCTGATGTGTATTTGTCAAGGGGGAATGGAGTAGGTTATATTTGATTTGACAGTTTGTTAATTTGATTTATAATTTTAAATATTTAGTTATAAAGTATGGACCAAGATATTTGGTCAATTCAGGAATTGTTTGCCCATCTATTGCCTGATCATGGTTGGGGCATGGAGGTCTGACCATGTCAGTTCTTGGTGAGACAATTTTCATGTTCTATATACACTCCAGACCTCTGTGCTATTGGCCAAGGTTTGATTGGCCTGAGCTGTAGTTCAACTTCTCCCTCTGCCCAATTCTGGTTCTTCCTCCTTCTTTCCAGCTATGTTAGGTCCTGGTAAATATCTTATACAACAAACACTGTCCCAGTGTCTATTTCCAGAGAATCTTGCTTGTAACACCTAGCAAGTCTAAAGTACACTCAATAAATATTTCTTGAATATATGGTAAACACATAGTAATAATAATAGAGAGCCAACATGTAAAATGCTTACTATGTGCCTGTTACTATTCTAAGTAATGATACATATTAATTCTAACAATATTATTGAGGCAAGTATTATTATTAACCCCATTTGATAACTTAGGAAAATAAGGGCCAGAGAGGTCACATAATTTGTTTAGGGTCACATAGTTGGTAAGTAGTGGCTCTTACATTAGGACACAGGCAATCTGATTCCAGACTTGGCATTATTAATTACCATACTAAAATGCTTCTCTGAAGATAGTAACAAACGTTCACTGATGACTGAATAATAATATACTTCTGTGGTATAAGTAGTCAGTTAACATGCTATTGATTATGCTTGGGATATCAAAAAATATAAATGCTAGTAAACGCATTTTATTCTTTAGAACAAAGTTGAGAAAAGTAAATGAGAGAAATTTTTTAATTGACCTATTAGAGGATATTTATTTTTGACCTTTTCTCTCATATTTGGTTGAATACTCCTGATTATTTTCCCGTTCCTGTCTAATCTTTCTATTATGATAGGAGTCAGTCCTTGGGGCAAGTTCTATTTTTTGGAAATCTTTTGGAAAAGACTATGTCTTGGCCTGTAGCCCACCATTCTTAGTGACAGACTGGGCTGGATAACTCTCCTCTGTTGTTCTTGCTTCTCCTAAGCCAAAGCCTGACACTGACCTGCATTGAAAGGATATGTAGTAAGGTGGTCTTAGACATTGTCCATTAGCCAACCTCGAGTCAGTACAGTCATGAATTTTGTTTCCATTTTCCCAGTGTGGGCTGTCGTCACAGGTCTTGTTTAGTGGCTTTCTTGCTGCATTCCCCACTTCTTCAGTCACCTGGCTCCTGTCTTGTCACCAATTCTTATAGGAATTGTATTTCCTGGTCAGAAAATATGGCTACCACTTTCTATTTTTATCTGACTGCTGCTGTCTGCTCAGGTGATCCCATAAATGAAAACCTCTAACTAAGTCACCATAAGCTGCCTACCCTACTTGGTGTATATTCTACCTAGTTTTTACTATATTTTGACATTTTTGCTAAAGATACTTGGCCAACTGTTTTTTGCCCCTCTACGTACTGATGTCCTGGTTCCTCTTGCCCCTTTTTAATTTCATCTGTATCTGCTACTAGAACGACTGATCCAAGTCTTGCTTCTTTGTTCATACCCTTGTTTGTTAACTGATTCTATAGTTCATTGGAAGAAATTCATTCTGGCTGTGTTTTATCTGAATCAATTCCTCATTGATTGGTCTCATATTGATCTTACAGTCACTAAAAATGTAAAGTGGGTGAGCAAGTAATTACAAATTAAATTCATGCAGAAAATTTATCCAAGGAAAGATAACTTCCATTTTGGACAATCTGTATTATTTTATTTTAGATATGCACTATTTAAGTGATTGTCCCACTGTTGCACTGACTTTACAAAAATATCTTCAGAGAGCAGAGAAGTAATTTTACTCCATTTTTCTCAAATATTAGTAGTAAATCATTTATTGAGTAGGTAATCATTTACTTGACAAATATTTATTGAGAGGCCACTATGTGCCAGACCCTAGGCAATGTAGCATTTTTGGCATCTTAAATTCCTTACTTTTCATATACCTGTACTTTTTAGATGAAATTCATGATTGCTGTATAAAGATGCTGGGGTGGACATTTATTTTTTCTCATCACAGAAATGAACTAGCTGAGGCTTAGAGAAGTTTTCGTGACTTGACCAAGTTTATTCTGCTTAATGGCACTGAGGATAAGACTTCTGATACCCTTGCTGGTCTTTTTTTCACTAAGAATATTAAAGATTAGACATTAAGAGATTAAAGCCCATAGGGAAAGAAAAATTAGCCTTATATGTCACTTGGAATTACTCATTAAACAAGTCTGATAGAAAATAATACTTCCACAGAATGAGTAAATGTTTGGAGTTCTGTCAAGAGATATTCTAATTAATTTTTTTCTGAAAATGTGATGGACCCTTTTGAAAATTCCTCAATTTTATCAAAACTAGTGGAAGTTCTGCCATTCTACTCACTTAGATGGTCATTTTTCTATAATGCTTTTCTTGAGGTACATTGATAAGAAATAAATATAAGCCATGTTCACATAGAGAGACATACAGCTGGGAAAATCTAGCCCACTGGTATTTCTGGGATACTTACTTGCGTGATACGGTAAATACAGTCAATGCATGGAGAGACACAATGTAAACTGTTACTTTGAAATGCTTGCTTTTGGCACAACTTCATCACAGGCGTTTTACAATTTACAAAGCAGTATGGAGTAATGTTGACAACTTCTGTGTTTACAAATTCACTGGTTCCTCTTTACTCCAGGCAGGATTTTTGGTTTTGGCACCTTTTCAGATGTTTGTCATTTCTTCCCAATGTGTTTGCATCTGATATTACTCTTTACTCTATTAGAATAGCTATTACTTTATCCCAAGTTGAATGGGCCTCAGTGAGCCTATTTGACTTCCAAAAGGAAATATTTGTTATCTGGCTGGATCTGATGCTAGGTCCTTTGCAAAATGCCTGGCTTCATTACATTTAATACATCAAAACCGCGATTTTCTTTTAATAATGACTGAAGAACATGAAAGCTTGAACAATGATATCCAATAATTATCTTCACTTTTTTCAATGTAAAGTACTGAAAGCCTTTGAAAACAGCTACTTGGTCATCTTTAAGAAAGTAAGACTTAATTAAAAGGATCTAAAGCTGTTATCAGTACAGTGTTAAGAAGTACCTTTTTGTAGCATTTTTTAAGATTCCTTATTCGGGAGGCTGAGGCAGGAGAATGGCATGAACCCGGGAGGCGGAGCTTGCAGTGAGCGGAGATCGCGCCACTGCACTCCAGCCTGGGCCACAGAGCGAGACTCAGTCTCAAAAAAAAAAAAAAAAAAAAAAAAAAAAAAGATTCCTGAGATAAATATCTTTAGGATGGTTAAGATGTTGCCACACCTATGAACTGAGAGAAGTATTCAATAATTAGATAAAGATAAGAATAAAAATATTGGCCTGACTAATACCTAACATTTACTGTGGGCTTACTTCATGTCAGACAGTATTCTAAGATCTTCATGTGGGTTAGCTCATTTAATCTTCCAAAAAATTTTATAAGATTTTTGTTATCCCCACTTTAAAGACATGAAAACTGAAAAACATAAAGATCAAGGAATTTGCCTAAGGATGCACAGTTAATAAGTGGTAAAGCTTGGAGTCTAACATGGGATTTTGTGCTACTTAAGTGTCGACTATGGATTATTTATTGTGCTATGGTTATGGGTTATTGTCTTTAAAGGTTTATATATCCCATTAGAGAAAAAGCAGAAAACAACGTTTAGCAATGTACATTGTATAGAAGCCACTATGGTTTCTAGAGAAATGGAGAGATACACTACATTTGTGGATTAGATAATTTAATATTGTCATTTTGCCTAAATAACTAGGCAATTTTGAAGGAATAGACAAGCTAATTCTAGAATTTATATGAAGATGCCAAGTATATAGAATAGCCAGTTTTAAAAATTAACAAGGAAGACTTACATTACCTGATTTCAAGATTTTATATAAAACTACAAGAAAGAATATAGTGTGATTTTGGAATGCAGACACATAGAATAAAGGGCTTATAATAGATACACATATATAGGATTGATCAATTTTTGGAAAAAGTGCCATGAAATTTCAATTGGGAAAGGCAGGTCTTTTTAACAAATGCTGATGGAACAATTGAACATCTGTATAGAAAACCCCTATGTTATTCTTACACACCCAAGAAATGGAAATGGCTCACAGACTTAAATGGAAAATACAGAATCATAAAGCTTCTAGAAGAAAACATAAGGTAATGTACTTACAACCTCAGTGTAGGCAAAAATTTCCTGGAGAAGATAAAAAGAACACAGACCATGAGGGAAAAATATTGTTAATTTGAATGTCATCACAATTAAAATTTTCTACTCATCAAAACTTACAAGCCAAAAACTAATATGAAAGGTCTTACATTTAGAACATATGAAGAACTTCTCCAAAGAGTCAATAAAATAAGCTAATTAAAAGACAAACAGAATATGCTTCACAAAGAAGATATAAAAAGAGCCAAAAATTATGTGAAAAGGTTCTTCAGTGCATGAAAAGTGCCTTAGTCCTTAAGGAAATGTAAAGTCACAATGAGTTACCACTTCACATCCACTAGAATACCAATACCAGATGTTACAGGTGTGGGTCAATTTTCATACATTGATGGTGAGAAGGTACAACACACCTGTCCCATGTATCACAACTCTACTTTTAGGTATTGAAGAGATAAAGAAAAGACTTGTACAAGAATATTCTTATTACAAAGTCTAAAATCTTTTTGCATGTATGAACAAAGATGTTCTTTACTTTTTAATTAAATAACAAAAATTGTTTATATTTATGGTGTCAACATGGTGTTTCAATATATGTATACATTGTGGAATGGCTAAATAAAACTAATTACCATATGCTTTACCTCACATGCTTATCATTCTTTTGTGGTAAGAACACTTAAAATCTACTCTGCTAGCACTTTTCAAGTACACAATATATTGTTATTAACTATAGTCATTACGGCATTTCTTACATGGATATTATGATAAATGTATTACCTCTGTCTAACTGAAATTTTGTATCCTTTGACCAACAGTTCTCTAATTCTTTCAATCTTTTACCTCCTATCTCTAATAACCACAATTTTACTCTCCACTTCTATGAGTTCAACTTTTTTAGATTCCTTTTACAAGTGAGATTATGTGGCATTTATCTTTTTGTTCCTGGCTTATTTCACTTGATATAATGTCTTCCAGGTTCATCCATGTTGTTGCAAATGACAAGATTTCTTTCTTTTTAAAGGCTAAGAAGTATCCCACTGTGTATATATACCACATTTCTTTATCCATTAGTTAATCAATGGACACATGTTGATTTCATATCTTTGCTTTTGGGAATAATGCTACAATAAACGTAAGAGTGCAGCTGTATCTCCAACAAGCTGATTTAATATCCTTTGTATATCTATCCAGCAGTAGGATTTCTGGATCATACGATAGTTAATTTCAGTTTTTTGAGGAACGTCCATACTGTTTTTCATAACAGCTGTACTATTTTACATTTCCATCACCAGTGGCTAGGGTCCTCTTCTCTCCACAGTCTCACTAACACTTGTTACCTTTTTGTCTTTTTTTCCAGTAGTCATTCTAACAAATGTGAGGTGATATCTTATTTTGGTTTTAGTTTGCATTTCTCTGGTGATTAATGTTGAACATTTTTCCATGTACCATTTGGCAATTTTTATGTCTTCTTTTGAGAAATGCCTATTTACCTCTTGCCCATTTTAAAATCTGGTTGTTTTCTTGCTATTGAATTGTTTGAGTTCTTAATACATTTTGGATATTAACTTATCAGAGGTATGGTTTACACATATTTTTCTCCCATTTCATAGGTTATCTCTTCACTCTGCTTGTTGTTTTGCTAAGCAGAAGCTTTTTAGTTTGATGCAATCTCATTTGTCTATTTTTATTTTTGTTGCCTGTGCTTTTGGGATTATATCCAAGAAATCATTGCCCAGACCAATATCAAGAAGCCCTTTCCTTTATAGTATGAGATAAGGGCCCAATTTCATTCTTTTGCATGTGAATATCCAGTTTCACTGACACCATTTATTGAGACTGTCTTTTCCCTCTTGTGTGTTCTTGGCATCTTTGTCAAAGGTGAGTCAGTTGCCTGTAAATGCATTACTTTGCTTCTGAGCTACGTGTTCTGTTTCATTGGTCTATATGTCTGCTTTCATGCCAGTAAAATTTTGTTTTGATTACTATAGCTTTGTAGCAAACTTTAGAATCAGGAAGTGTGAAGAGTTCAGCTTCGCTCTTTTGCTCAAGGTTGTTCTGGTTATTGGGTATCTTTTGTGGTTCCATGTGAATTTTAGGATTATGTTTTTCTATTTTTGTGAAAATGTTATTGGAATTTTGGTGGTAATTGTATAGAATGTGTAAGCTTGCTTGGGTGGTATGGACATTTTAACATTTTAAAATAGGCATTTAATTTTAATAGTGATATTTCCAATCTATGAACATGGAATATTTTTAAATTTATTTGTGTTTTCTTCCATTTCTCTCATTAATGTTTTATAGTTTTTAGTGTACAGATTTTTTTCAACCTCCTTGGTTAAATGTGTTCCTAATTTTTATATTTTATTTATATGTAGCTATTGTAAATGGGATTGTTTTCCAGATTTTTTCAGATAATTTGTTATTAGTGTATAGAAATGCTACTGATTTTTGTATGTTGATTCTGTATAGTGATACTTTCCTAAGTTACCTCATTAGTTATAAGTCTTTTATTTTTAATTATTTTATTTTATTTATTTTCTTATTTTTACTTTTTTTTATTTGTATAGAAATGGTTTTCTGTTCCTGTGCTAGTTCACTTAGGATAATGGCCCCCAGCTCTGCCCATATTGCTGCAAAGGACATAATCTCATTCTTTTTTATGGCTGCGTAGTATTCCACGATGAATATGTACCACATTTCCTTTAACCAGTCTACCACTGATGGACATTTAGGTTGATTCCATGTCTTTGCTATTGTAAGTAGTTAATAGTAGTTTCTTATGATTCTTTGTATTTATGTGGTATCAATTGTAATGTCTCTTCCTTCATTAATGATTTTATTTATTTAAGTGTTCGCTCTTTTTTTTCTTAGTTGGTCTATCTAAAGTTTTCTCAATTTTGTTTATTTTTTCAAAAATGTACACTTGGTTTCTTTGATGTTTTGTGTTGTTTTTCTAGCCTCTATTTTATTTATTTCTGCTCTGAATGTTACTATTTTCTTCCTTTTGCTAAATTTGGGCTTAGTTTGTTCTTTTTCTCATTATCCGAGATGTAAAGTTAGGTTGTTTATTTGAGATTTTTCTTCTTTCTTAATGTAGGAATGTAGGTATTTATCACTGTATCTTCCCCCTTAGAGTTGCTTTTGTTACAGTTCATAATTTTGGTATATTGTGTTTTCATTTTTCTTTTTATAAAGATGCTTTTTGATTTCTCTTTTGATTTCTTCTTTGACCCATTGATTGTGTGGATATAGGTTGTTTAATTTTCCCTTATTTTTGAATTTTCCAATTTTCTTCATGTTATTGATTTCTAGTTTCTTACCAATGTGGGCTAAAAATATGCCTGATGTGATTTCAATCTCCTGGAGAATATGCCACTTTCATTTGAAAAGATTGTGTGTTTTTGCTGCTGTTATATGAAATGTTCTATATAAGTCTGTTGGGTACATTTGGCGTATAGTGTTGTTCAAGTCCACTATTTCTTTATTGATTTTATGTCTGGATGATCTATCCATTATTGCAAGTGGGATACTGGAGTTCCCTACTATTAGTATAATATAGCTGCCTATTTCTTCCTTCAGTTCTGTTAATATTTGCTTTGTATATTTAGTTGCTTTAATTTTGGGTGTTACACATTTTTCATACCAATAGTCATAGCCATTAACCAAATATGGTCATTGTGTCCTTAAAATGGGGTTAATGTGGTTAAGAAACTGAATTTTTAATTTTATTTCATTTTGGTTATTTTAAATTTAAATAGTCATGGCTAGTGGCTATCTATTGGACAGCACAACTCTGTATAGTTAACAACAGATTTACTCAGCCTCTATTTTCTATATACATTGTAGTTACAGGCTAGTTGCATACAAAAGTAACCTGTACATTTCTTCTGACCTCAACTACTGGTGGCCTCATGGCTTCATGCACCTTCTAGGTTGTGGCATGTGCCGCAAAACAGTTGGATAGAACCCTAAGTGAATATCTGGTTTAGCCTTGACAAATGCTTTCCTCACTACCACCCAATACCAGAAAGAGTTAATTGTTCCTAGCTGTTGGTCTTCCAATTTAAACTATTTGATCTCTGCATGCTCAGTATGTCTCCCTTAAAAGAGAGCTGCTTGCTATATTGCATGTTGAAAATATTGAAAGCTGAGAGATGGTTATTCTTGATCACTCTTTAGATTTAACCGCAGTGTTGCTGCAAATGCATCTCGCAAACTACTAGGTGAAATCATGGCAAATTCTGGAAGAATAGGAGAGAGGTGTAAGTCATTCTGCCTTATTTTATGCATCTAATAATGACAGTAATTATTTTGTAAACACAAAATTTAGAGGAAAAAATGCTAACCTGGATGGATGCCTAGTTAATAGATATAATCTGGGACTGTCTCAGGAAAATTGAGACATATGGTCACCTAATGGATAAGCCATTATCTTGCTTCAAACAAAATTTCAACCATAGAGAAGAATAAATAAAAGCATAAGGAATTTATAATTGGAATCAAAACTCTAAAAAATTCAAAAAGCATAAAAGAGGTGAGATTCACTTAATATTGTGTTTTGGGGAGAAATGTACTATTAAATTATCATCTGCTCTCTCAAAACCAAGTGAAGAATTAAATGCATGTGAAATTCACAGTAGAAAATAGTTTATTTCTTGTAAAACAACAGTTTCTGCTAAAAGTACAGCCAAGTCTATTTAATATGTGATTAAAGGCAAATTTTTTTTGAAGTTTTTGCACACTGGAGTGAAAGAGAAAGGACTGGAAGTATTTCTATCATGAATTAATGGTTTACTCCTGAAAAGCATTCAATTTCTAAATTAATTATTTTGAAAAATAAGAAACTGTTGTAAGCATACGTTTTTAATAAGATCAGTGTATCCTCAGTTTGATAGTAAGTAATGAAACAAGCAACTAATCCTGTAATAAACTAATAGCAGTTACATAAAAATATCAATTAAATTGATATTTGGGGGAATCTACTAATTTTTATTACACATCTCAGTCCAACTTACAGAGTTATAAAATCCACTGTTAGCCAATATATCTGTGTAAATTTGTCTACCTAGAGTGAAGGATCTGGCTTATAATGGTACCACCAAATCCACAGAAAACTTAACGAAATTAAAGACAAAATTAAGAACAAAAGTGAATGAATATTATATGTACTTGATGATATGGTTTGGCTGTGCCCCCATCCAAATTTCATCCTGAATTGTAGTTCCCATAATCCCCACGTGTCATGGGAGAGACCCGGTGGAGATAATAGAATCATGGAGGCGGTGCCCCCATCCTTTTCTTGTGATAGTGAGTTCTCATGAGATCTGATGATTTTATAAGGGGTAAGCTTACCACTTTGCTGGGCACTCATTTCTCTCTCCCGTCCTGTGAAGAGGTACTTTCTGCCATGATTGTAATTTTCCGGAGGCCTCCCCAGTCATGCAAAACTGTGAGTCAATTAAACCTCTCTTCTTTATAAATTGCCCAGTCTCGAGTGTTTCTTCATAGCAGCATGAGAACAGACTAATACACTTGGTCATTTACATCTTTTGGATTTAGTAGTGTTGAAGGTTTCTAAGGAAGCGAAAGAAGTTAGGAATGCTGTCACTATTGTGTAAGTGATTAGTCATATATTTCTGAATAAACTGGCCATTTTATGAAGTATGTAAATAGAGCAAAGCCAATAAATGCAGAAACCTTCACTCGTCCAAAATATGTTGTACCTATTATGCACTTACTGGTGGAGAGGGAGGGAGTCCCAGAGATTATCAAAAACATGAACAATTACGTTGAAAACTCCTCATTCAAGTGGCCAAGGAATCAAGTGTTCTGTGGATATTAATATCCAAATTTAAATTTATCTTAGTTTAAAAATTATATTTGAAGTAAATAATATGCTTTTCTTTTATGTTCAAAAGTTTCTTGTTTGACATCTGAAAGAATGACAAATTCAGAACTATTTTTCCTTATGTAAAGAAAAAAATCTAAAATAAACATAGACTAAGGAGTAATTTAGAATCTATTTTATTAGTATACAAATGTATATTTTAAATTTGTTGAACTAATTTAAATTATAGAAAATAATTATAAAGAATAATGCATTTTGGAACTATCATTTAATTGGAGGGAAAAAGCTGCAAATGACTTTTGGGTAAGTGTATGCAAGAATTTTATAGACTTAATATGACTATGGTCCCCAAAACTTACTTTTATCATACCTCTGTCTATCTTAAATGCATCAAAGCCATTTAATCATCTTGGTACTTTGTTAATGCTACAAGGTTTTCAAAGTCATATTCCTTTTATTATTAAATTACTACATATTGCTGAGATTTGGCCAATGGTTCACTTCACAAGAGTCCTAGCCCTGCCTCATTGTACATTATTATATTTATTAAATACGTATTATGAAGTATGGCACCAAAGTTAAGGTTTCTTTTACTCTTAGGCTCTAAAATATTAATATCTGTTCTTTTAGTTTGAGACTTGAAACTGACTATATATTTAATTTCAAAACCTACTCTTTCAAAAAAAGATTTATATTTTTCATTTTTACCCATTGATTGTGAAAAGAAATAGGATTACCCCACATCACTGAAAAAATAACTACAAGTCTATCTTTCCTGAAAAAAGTATAAATTATTTTGATATATAATTAATGCTTTTTACATTTCTAACTAAAGTTAGCATCTCTCATTTCTGTTGTTTCATAGGTAGACAGATTGATGTATTAGGGTTCTTAGAGAGAGACAGAACTAATAGAATATATATATGTGTGTATATATATATATATATATATATATATATATATATATATATATGAAGGGGAGCTTATTAAGTATTAACTCACAAAATCACAAGGTCCCACAATAGGCCATCTGCAATCTGAGGAGCAAGGAGAACCAGTCTAAGCCCCAAAACTGGAGAACTTGGAGTCTGATGTTTGAGGGTAGGAAGCATCCAGCACGGGAGAAATATGTAGTCTGGGAGGCTAGGCCAGTCTAGTCTTTTCACATTTTTCTCCCTGCTTTATATTCTAGCCACACTGGCAGCTGATTAGATGGTGCCCACCCAGATTATGGGGGCAGGGGCCTTCCTTTCCCAGCCCATTGACTCAAATGTTAATCTCCTCTGGCAACACCCTCACAGACACACCCAGGAGCAATACTTTGCATCCTTCAATCTAATTAAGTTGACACTCAGTATTAACCATCACAATTGATAATAGATGGTAGATGAATAGAGAGACAGATGACATATAGGCAAACAGAGAGACAAACATAGATTTGTGTCTTGTTTTTCTTATATCTTTACCAACCTCCCATTCCCCTTTACCCAAATTATCATACATCTCATGGTATGGACGGTGGTCACTCTTAAAACATTGCATGAAATGATAAACTGACTATTTTATAGAGAAAGTTGTCTTGCAATCTCCTGGATTAACATATTTTTACTACGAGATTCCCCGAAATGTTTTATATCCCAGTACCTACTAGAGTGCTTGTTGATAGTAAGACATATAATATTTGTGAAACAAAAAAAGTGCTACTTAAATGCAAGATTCTTATTGGACATTGCCCTTGTAAGACTGCTGTCACTGCTCTCATTCTTAACATGTTCTTTTTTTTTTGGACCGGGTCTAGCTCTGTTGCCCATGCTGGAGTACACTGGTACAGTCATAGCTCACTGCAGCCTTGACTTCCTGGAGACTCAAGGGATCCTCCCACTTCAACCTCCTGTGTAGCTGGGACTAAATGCATGTACCAGCACACCCATCTAATTTTTTAAAAAATGTTTTTGTAGAGATAAGATCTTGCTTATGTTGCCCAGGCTGGTCTCGAACTTCTGGCCTCAAGCAATCCTTGCACTTGGCCTCCCAAAGTGCTGGGATTACAGACATGAGCCACTGTGCCCAGCTTAACTTAGTATAGCTTTTATAAGTTTATTCTCCGACATTTCACTTTCAGTTTTCTGGATAAACTTATTTTGTCATCAAGTAGCAATTTTGGTAACATTAGTTTGGACAATAGAGGGAAATTTCATGCATATCTTGTCTTATCCAAATGTTCAGATACCTGTTTTTGAAACTTCAGGTAATTCTATTAAGGTAGAGGCTAGGTAGGTATCCATATTATATTCTTGTTTAAAGGAGGGTTATTCTCTATATACTGAATGATAAGATTCTTTGATTTAAAAAAAAAATCAAAAGATATATTTGATAGCCCTAGGACCAAAATGGGTTGCCAGGTTCATAACTTAGAAGAATTTGCTCTTTATAACTTAGCTCAAGAAATCATGCTTTCATTGCATGCTTTCAAAACATCCTGTCAAAAGACCTCACTGAAATTAATGGCTCAGAACCGATGCTAAGCTTTCAAGGATGCTGCAGTGATTTATTGAGTGGTGCCAGTCTCCGGCTTCATTGGGTGGAGAGCACTTGTCTTCATGTAACAGGGCTAATATTACTTCAAGCTGTTGTCAGTTGACTCGGTAAAATTGCTTAGATACACTCCCCACACAGTTAGCTGGTGATGATTACCCTTAAGTATTCACAGAGCAGAAGCCCTGGGGAAACACTAATTAGCCACCCGCAAGGAAGATGTTCCAGCCACATAAACAATCTCCTGAAGTCTCTGGGCTGTAATGAGGACTAAGCCCCAGTGACAAAACCTGCCTTGTGCTGTGCTGCTGCATCAAGTTTCAGCAATTTTCAAGGAGAAAGTGATTGGAGTCAGGCCCAGGGATGCACGGAATCCACTAATCACCACACAGAGACTTTGGGTACTGGAAATCCACGGGGGAAAATTGGCTCTTATGAGCTAAAGGAGACACTTGCGTATGTTGTTAAAAAGTGTGGGGGCAGTCTGCTTAAATATTTATATATTTAGGGTATATTGGGGTCTCTTTGGTCTTTGCATAGTTGATACCTTGCTCTCTTTCTTTTAACTAACTAAAAAGACAAACAATAAACCCATATCTTTACTCAAGCTGACTAGTGACTTTATTAATGTCTGTTTATAGCTTTTTTCTTCTTTTTCTCTCTATTAATAGAAGACTAATCAGGTTGACAACACAGAAAGAAAGAATGACACAAGGTATGTGTATGTGGATTTGATGTGTAGGTACATTTATTGCAGCTTCGTACTGTGAATGTGTCTGGATCTAAATGAGGGACAAGAACGATTTATCAGGTTTTCATGATGCAGAACTTTGGAGAATCAAAAGTTAATGGGAACAGAACAAACAACTCTTTCCGGATCCCTAGTAACCACAGAAGATTAGAGAAAGAAAAAAAATATAAATTCTGAAAATGACTGCTAGAGGAGAATTGGAACATGATCAGTCTCTCAGTTCTCAGCAGTGGAGGGGACCAGTAGATGTTTTCTCTGGCTCAAAATCAAAACAGCAAAGTTGAGAAGTATAAAGAGACCATGAATGGCCACTAATTTCTAAAATAATCTTGAGATCCTTGATTTACAGTAAGCAAAGGTAAATTCACTTCCACATGGGAAAACAATGATTTTTCAACTACTTAGATTATAGTGGCATCTTCAACTGTTGGTGTCAATTCCAACCGGGGCTTTTCTTGGCCCTATAGTGAATGTGACTCAATTGCTAATTTCATGTTACATCTAATTTACATCTTAAAGTAAAGTCCCAAGAAAGGCCAGGAAATTTGGCAAATGAGAACTAAATGTAAAAAACTTTTTAATTGTTTGTCCACAGATTTTGAAGATTAAACATAATCTTCATCAAACCTTAGGAATAAACAAATATTGTGTAATATGTTAGAAGTAGCTGTACTATGCATCAAGTATGGTATGTATTGGTATATTTCAAGGATTTTAGTTACAGTTGCTATGGTTTACTGGAAACAGATAACAGAAGAACAAAAAGTTCAAAATGAAATCATTGAATTTTCTGTTATAAAATGTGAAAAATGGCAAATGATTTCTAGATAGAATATTTGCTTATATTGTATAGTGAATATTTATATTTTAGTAAGTAAAATCCTTTCACCTTATTGATAAATCATTTGATTTACATGAATAATAAAATGAATCACTAAAGGTTAGCATGTAGACTTTCTTGTAGCTTTGCAGAAAATCAAATTTTTGGGTGAGTTTGAATAACTTCTACAAAGCACGTGAAACAAATTCCCATAATGACAAATATTCTTAGTACATCTTACTCTCACCTACACTTTTTTGGTTGTGCTATATTGATTTTTTAAGTTTTACATAATTAAAATATCATTCATGGGAAAAACATTTTGTTCTAATTATATAAAATATATTTCACAATAATAAACTCAAGTCAATTTCTCTTAAACAGAGCTGTGATAGTTAATTCCATGTGTCAACTTGTCTGGTGCCCAGACACTTGGTCAGACATTATTCTGCATGTATCTGGAGGGTGCTTATGGATAAAATTAACATTTGAATCAGTAGACTGAGTAAGGCAGATTGCTCTTCCTAATGTAGTGAGGTCTCTGCAATCAATTGGGCTTTAATAGAACAAAAATGTTGACTCTCCTTTTACTGACTACGTGTAAGCTGGGACATTAGTTTTTCCTGCCTTCAGGCTCAAATGGAAACTTTGGCTCTTCTTCGTTATTGAGCCACCAGCTTTCAGACTGAAAGTACACCAATTTTGGACTGGAACTACACCATCAGTTCTTTTGGTTCTTAGGTTTTTGAACTTGGAGTAGAACTACACGGTCAGACTTAGACTGAAACTACGCCATTGGCTCTCCTGGGTCTCCATCTTGGTGTCTCTGAAGATCCTGGGACACCTCAGCCTCCCTAATCACATGAGCCAATTGCTTACATTTCTTTCTACATATGTATACATCCGATTGTTGTTTCTGGAGAACCTTAATATGACAGCCTTGAATTAAAACGTGATGTTTTCATACTGCCAAAAATATATAATTTGAAAGAAGCTCTTCAGGGCACAAAGAAAAATTGTACTGAATAGAGTAAAATAGGCAAGAAAGATTTATTCAAGACTGTTGCAATTACAGTCAAGACTATTGCAATAGGGGAGAGAGATTAAACTCAACTCTATTAAAGCAATGTTTCCTGAGGCTTTGAATAGATGCACATCTCTTGTATGATTTAGGTGGATTTTTACATGGAATGAAGAGAGAAAGACTCTCTGAATGTATTTCCTTTCAAATCCAGCATTCAATAATTCTAGAACAATACTGCTTTTAGATTTTTCTTGGTAAGTGGAAGTAGATATTTTATTAACTTAGCTCTGGCGATAGAGCTTTCTTTACCAATGGTATGCCCACTTCTTCTATCATTTTTAACGGACTGTGTTGACTTGCATATATTTTCAGAAAAGGTATGAAATAGCTTATGTCAAAATATTCCCAGTAGTCTGGTTCAATGGGAAATCAGTTAATAAAAGAAAGATTTCTAAAAGCAGAAGTCTGTGACTCATTTCACTTGTATCTGTATAATAGGACTATATACTCTCAAAAATTATTTGCATGAACCTAATCTAGTATCAAAATCTTCCTTTAAGGAATACATAAGATAGACATATTATCTGCCCTAACAAAATTTAGTGTCTAGTGATGGAACAGGGTAGGCTTAAATTTCTTCCAGTTTCTATTTGTTGTTTTCTACTTCAAGTAGAATTCATCTTCCTCTCTTTTTAAAAAAATTAAATTAAGAATTAATTTTTAAAAATGATATAGACCAATATCCAATTCGATTTTTATACAAAGGTAATTATCAAGAAAAGCCTTATTTTATCTTAACTTTTATCCTGGATTCACCAATACCAAATTTATAGAATAGTTCATATTCACACAATAATATTCACGTAAGACATATGATAACCTGTATTCACTCAAGATACTGAAGACCATGAAAGGAATAACAAATGTTTTCTACAGATGAGAGAAGAACCCGAGATTCTTTTACCATCTTAAAACATTATTATTCAGAGAACCAGGGTAGCCACTATTCACTGATAGCATATCCAGTTTTTATGTGATCTGATAGAAGAAAGAGAGCTATGCCTCACAATATTAAACCATTAGGCTAAAGTCAGTTTCTCCCTCAATCCAGTGTTTTTCAATTGCAACTAGTGCCTAAGCAGCAGATCTCAGATATTGGAGTGTAATAGATTTGCCACTGTTATTATCATTCTAATAGCTTATTGGTTTTTCATCCTGCTTTATACCATTTCACTTAGAACTAAAGGTAAACCAAAGATAAGTTACATAATTTTTCTTAAGTCTTCTTTTTTTCTAAGGAGATTTAAGTTGGCTGCAGTTACTGCCAACCAAAATTCACAAAAAGAGTAGCAGCATGTTAACATATCACTAATAACTGTACTCCAATATATTCAAAGTGGCTTTTTGGTCTTGTGTTTACATTCAGTAACAACAACAGTTAGGGTGTACATCAAAGTCCCATTTTCCCAGACATTATTACTGTTCCTGAAAAATCCTATATTTTATATGGATCATTTTAAAGACATACAAATCATGTCAATGAGGCTTTCTTCATGTAATTCTTGGGCTTGACTGTAATAATCAAGTAGATGCTTTGAAGTCTTATTGTTACTGTAGTCTGTTTATGTGTTTTTAATTAACACTACAAGCCAGATTGTTACTTTCATTTTTATTTTATTTACATTTTGCTTTTAGGTACAGATAAGAAGGTCTAAGGAACAAAACTCTTGACTGTAATATCAGAATCCTTAACTAAGGAGCTTCATATTTATATTTAATGTTAATACTACCTTGTTGCATTAGTCTATTGGTATATACTGTATGATTAACTATAGAAATGAGTCAAAGCATTCATTAAAGTATTTAGAAAGTAGAGAGAAAGAAAGCTCTTCAAGGAGGCATTATGCTGGACATCAAATACCTAGGTGGTATAAATGGTGTTTTAAAATAGTAAGGATTTAGTTGGTGCACACTTTTTTTTTTCATACTAGCACAATAGACAATGATGTCAGGATAGGTGAGGGAACAATCTGTTTCAAACAGCTTTTGCAAAACTTTGAATTTTTTTCAAAGCAAGAGACAGCCACCCACAAGGACAGCTTTTCTTTCATGAAGTACAGAATGTTGTATGGTTGCTATAATTTCCTTGGTCTCACTTGTGAGTGACTGAGTTGAGTGAGTGAATCAGTGCTGATGCCCAAAGCCTTTCCAGGCTAAGAAGTTCTTAGGCTATTTAACATGTTCCCTGTAATCCACTTAATTGCATACATAAGCTTGCAGGAGAACTTCCAGCTAAACGAATCAATAATGTATTCAGAGCACAGTTGGAAGACACTGAAAATGAAGTTTTCAGCTTTCTGGAGCATGCTGGCTGAGTCGCTTGTGAGTCTTGGTGACCTGGCCAATAATTAGGCCAATAGCTTCTGGAGCTGGGTGGTCAGGATCTGAGATGTGGGTTCTGATTAAGTGACAGTGTGAGTGAATTAGGAGACCAGCTTCCATATATTAGAGCCTAAATTATAATGAGGAGATTTGCTAGTCTAGTCAGTAATTATGTACCCTATAACCTTAATTCCAGAAATACGAATGTTCAAATACATGGGCTAAAAATCATCGAGTGACTTTTTATATTTTAAAAACATGTGTGCATCATTGAACAAACTATCAAATGGAAGTTAGGCCAGACATTGTTTTACTGCACTTATTGAGGCTACTTTTATGTAAGCATTTTTATTCTTGCCATTTAAAAATTAAAAGTTGCCAATGATGTTGAATTTCTCTGTGTTGCTCTATTGTTCATCTTCTATCTGTTCTACTAATCTAATTCCAGTTGTTTGAGTAGAAAGAAAAATACTTTTACTGTTATATTGGCTTTTATTGAAATTTCCTCACTTTTTCTGGAATTATTTAGAAAAATATCACACAAAATATTCAGAATGGCATTATGAATATAGAGGGCCAATTTAATATAAATTCTATTTGTATGTGACCCCAATAATAATATACATAAAAATTTCTGAGATCAAACAATGAATTAGACAGTTACTAGATTATCGATATGGTCTTGCATAAAAGAAACAAAATTCTTACAAAAACTGCCCTATCATTATTGAAGTTTCTACTTAATACTTATATAAATGCAAATTTCAATTGACTTGAGCTTAGATTTAAAAAGACTCATCTAATTCAGAAGTACTTATGAAATAGCACAGTGGAAAAAACATACAAGGTTGCTGTTCACTTGTGGGGCAGGGTACAGAAAATAGCATGTACATACATGGTTAAATAAATGCATAAATAAATAAGAGAATTTCAGATCATTAAAAATAGTAATATCATAAAACAGTGGTAGGCTGGTATCTACTAGAGTACTTTTCTGCCTAGAGGCAGTTAGAGAAACCCTCTCTCTAAGGAGCGCTGAAATTGTGACCTGAGACTTCAGTGCTGAGAAAGAGCCAACTATATAAAGATGCATAGGAAAAGAGGGCTCCAGTACAAACAGTCCAAGAAAGGAGCAAGTTGACCACTAGATGATGAGAAAGAGTGGTGAAACCACAAGGTTACAAACGTAGTTCAACTTTTCCCATTTTAAATAAGCCTATAGATTTCTCTGAATAGTTTCCTTTGCTGATCAACAGTGGAGACTGATACATAGCAGGGATACAATAAGTGCTCATTAAAAAAGAAACAAATATCAAAAATGAAGAATGATATTATAGTCCTGATATTTTGGGTCAACTTTTATTGTTACTATCTGGTCAAGATGAAAATTATGAAAGTCTAATGTTATAATACCATACTGAATTTTCTGAGTTGCGATGTACTGCATAAGAATTCGATAATGAGAAATTTGTCATCATACACAACAATTTTAATAAAATGAAATAATGTATGTAAAAACAGAATCATAGAATCAATAAATTCTAACACAGACATCAGAGATCATCTAAACTCTCTAGCTACTTGAAATGTGATTTAAGGACAAGGAACATCAGCATAACTTTGGAATATGGTAGAAATGGGGACCTTCAACACCCAACCCAATTTACAAATGAGAATCTGCATTTTAATATGATCCCTCAGTGATCCTTAAGTACATTAAAGTGTGAGTAGCTCTGCTGCACAATGGTGGTTCCCAAATACCAGATTGCAGTCCCTATGAAAAATCATTTGGAGTAATAATCTTTTATTTTTAGATCAGTGGACCTCAACCCCTGAAGAGTAAAATTCTGGAGTGAGGTGTGCATATGAAACAACAACAACAGCAGCAACGACAACAAAATAACAGAAATTATCTAGTTGATTCTGATGCATCCTAATTCTTTCATTTGTAGGGTTGACAGATTTAGCGAATAGTATGCAATATATTTACATTAAAAATTATTCATTATTTATCTGAAATTCAAATTTAACTGGGCATCCTGTAGCTTATTTCACAATTCTATTCATGTGACACAATAATAGAGACTCGATTTAAATCTCTTTTTAAAAATCCATGGCTAAATATATCGGAACTGATTCAAAATGAGTTCTCTTGGTATGAGAGTTATTTGTAAAATGTAAATATATAAAAAGTAAGGTATTGGTACCTGTGTCAATTAAATAATATTCTTCTTTTCTTCATTTGTTGATTTTCATATGCAGCTCAATCAGGTTATTATAGATAGCACATAAAAGAGAAAATTATGTTTCTCTAACTGTAAGAAAACCAAATACAATTTATTATAACACAATTGTTTTCTTCTGAATAAACTAACGTGTCCACTTAAGGAAAATAAAAGTTAAAGGTTTTCTTTTTTTTCACTTTTTATCCTTTAATAATACCTTGTAATGGTGATTTTTTTTTTGTTAACTCTCAACTGTGGACAAATTTGAACATATGAAAAATATTAAAAATCTATATAATAGCTATTTAAATGAAGAGTATCTCTAACTGAAACAGTCTGAAACCTAAAGTCTTCTCATACAATAATATTTTGCTATTTTTTAAAAAAATAAAGGGGTTTTCCCTGTTAGATAACACATGAACATCATATTTAGAAAACAGAGAAAGAAAAAACTTACCCGTAACTTTATTAACAGAATGCAATCATTCTAATGGTTGAACATATTATTTTCTAAATAATTTCCCTGTAAACACTTTTTTCATAGTTACAATAATATTGTACCATAGTGTATGATAATAGTGCTTTTCGGCCTCATAAGTACTTCCGTTTTATTACAAATAACATTGTATTTATTGTAGATCTAATGTCTAGTCAAGTAAATACATCTAAGTTTTATTTTTTCCTTTCTTTTGGGTTTGGGACGTATTATACAAATTTAAGCCTTTCATTAATCATGCTATGTCAGACTCTTACAGGAGAATAGAAGAAAATGTGTCCCTTCTACATCTTATCCCTTATAAAACTCTTCAGTCTTAAGAGAACTGAAATAAGTAACCCTTTAGGAAAGGGCAGGGCTTCAGTTTCTGGCCAGTTACCCCAAATTCCTATTATTTGAAAATAACAGAAATGTAAGCTGGTTCTCCCATGCAAGTACTGTGAAAGCTCGGAGAAATTCAACTACAGCTGTCACATTTAGTAAGACTAAATCTAATTTGTTGGGTGGAAAGAGTTAAATGAACTTTAACTGAAAAGCTCTCTTTCTCTTCCTCTCAGGGTAGAAAATAGCCAAGGGCAACAGCGGATGACTAATGTGTAGAATATTGCAATTAGTATAGCAAGGTACTTACAGGGATCAAATTAAAAAATTCATTAACGTACGCACTTAATTAAGAAACACTTTTCGGTTTACATGATAAATTATGACACCTATTAAATCTTCCAGTACAAGCTGTAATGGCTTCTTTGCTCCTGGGTAGAGAACTATTGCCTTTGAGGTCCTTTGAAACTCCCCAAGGACCAGCAGCATTAGTTACAAGTGTATTAAAAACAATGCTTTCCCCCTGCAAGGTGCAAAAGCATCTTTATTGGAAACTAATTTAAACTTAAGAAAGCACCAGGGAGCAAGAGACTATCATGCTGCAAGCAAATGACAACACATATGAAATGACCTTGAAAAGAAAATAGAAATCTTTGCTCCCCAACGTTCGCAAAAGGGAAGTGACAAGGACAATGTCTTTGTTTGTTTGTTGTTTGTTTGCTTTTGTGTCTTTTGTTTTATCTCTGTCCTCTTTCTGCCTCCCTTAAGGATAAATGTTACCAGTGGAGAGAGAATACTTTAGAAATAAATTCTGTATTGGAATATTTGTGGTAAATATGCTTTTTTCCTTTTCACTTAATAGAAAGAATTAACAGGGAGATAAGAAGGAAGAGAGTAAGGGAAAGAGGGAAGAGAAAAGAATAAAGGTAAAAGTGAGAAATAAATATGTAAGGAAATCAGATATATCCCTCAGAATCTGGTTGTACCTGAGGCCTTTCTTCATTGTGGAAAGCAGGGATCAATAGTGATTTAAAAAAAAAAAAAACAAACCCTGGATTTCTATTATTTTATTCAGAGCATCTTTAATATCTCCTTCAATATTCTTTATAACTCTGGAGTTAGCAGAGCTGGTAAGGGAAACTAGAAAATTAAATTGGTTTTCCAGAGTCAAATATATTCATTATCTCTGGTACAATTCTCTCTTCTCCAGACTACAAAGTTTTTACTTTTATGGCCATTGTTTTAACAGGCCTATGTACCACTTGACAGTTTGGAAATATTTGCCTTTCTGATCTGTATGACTTTACTGTGCAAGGGTTAGAATTATTACTTCAGCTTGCAAATCACAGAACTAGCACACACTGATGGTGGTGCTGAGTAGAAAACTCCAGCCACTTACTGGCTTTTCTGGTTTCTCTGTAGGGGCTGACTGTTGTCTTCTATAGAAAGGAAGATGCCAGAGAGAAAGCTGTGGAGCAGGATTCATGAGAATTCGGGACAAGTGTGGTGAAATTAGCAGTAAAATGCCTTTTCTAACTAATTTCTCTGGAAGCTTTCCCCCATTTGAAGTTATGTTAAGGAAGCACATCTTTAATTCCATAAAACAACCCCAGCTTCTAACTTATCACATGCAGACCATGCTGTCTTTATGTCATCTCATTTAGCGTTGTTTATACACTTATTTTTACCTTATGCCTATTACAGAAACAATATGAAAACTACCCTAAAGAAAATCTTGAAGAAAAAGTTAAAAATAAACTCTAGCACAATTATTTTCATGTCTATTTCTTACCAAAGTTACTGCAGCCTGCAATAATCACAATCTGCAATTATCAAGTGCTGTAATACGGTATTATCAGAAACTGTTTGAAAAATGAAGAATTTATAGCCACGGAAGGCATGGCCTTCCCCTAAAACTCTGAATAATCTGCGCCGCAGTTTTCCTATTGTGGCTTGCCAAGGATTCCAGATTACTTCTTTACACGTCAGTGATTCTTCTAGCATGACTGGTATGCTAGATAACATGGTCTGAGCAACAAGGATGCTTGCAACAAAGCTTGGACTACAAAACCCTTTCTTGCTATGGACCCCATTTGAAAGTGGTAGTCTTCCAAGTTACCCCAAAAATGGGTTAGATTAGTCTTCCCATGTGTGGCTTATGCTACTAGTAAACGTTAAAGAAGCCCACTAAGACACTGTGTGTCTTTATTAGTGTTATGATGATTAAGAGTTGCAGATATTAGGGAGCCCAGTTCCATGGCATTATCCTGTCAACTCCAGCTTAAAGAAGACAAGTTACCATACATGTCCTCAGGCTTTCCCAGTGTGTGCCTTAATTGACAGTTAATTGTTTGCACAATTTTTTTACAAGGCATCTAATGCCATCAAAGACACCCATCCCACACATTGCATTCCTTATAATCATTATCTCCACCAAAATTATTGTCTTAGTTTAGATTCTCCCAGAAGCAGGGCATGAAACCAGGACTGAGTGCAAGTATTCTATTAGAAAGTACATATTTCACCAGTAGAAAAGGAAATGTGCAAAATAAGGGGTGCATGATTAAGTCAACTACTATAGTAGGCATCTGGAGCTTATCCCACAGGCTGTCCTTGGGAAATGGTAAAATCCACACCTCAAAAATTATTCCAACCAAGGACAAGGGAACTGGGGGGATTATATAGCAATTTTCAAGAGTCTTTGTTTGAAGGTTCCTGTAGAAGAGTTAATTCTTGACATTTTCAATCTGCTGTGCACATAGCATTAACACTTCCCACCATCATGAGGAAACACGTGTAGGCTCATAGATGCAGACGCAGTCACTTGGAAGATGGCAGAGCACACTGAAAATGTGAGCGGTTAAGGGTAGGGCACTGATGATGTTTACCACACCTATAAGTCCAACAACCACTGCATATCCCATAAACTCATTTTTTATCAGCACTTCATCTCAATCAGAAGTTAATTACAAGGGTAATCACCACCCCCACTTACTACCAGCAATTTAGACTAGTGGGCAATTCATATCCAAAATATGTTGAGGATCTTCTTTCTAGGGTCATTCTGGTTCTCTACTGTCTTAGAGTAGGTTTCTTAGGAAATAAAACCTGAATCAAAAGCTGTGTGTTAACAAGTTATTGGGCAATGCCATTCCAAGTAAACAGGTGTGAGAAAAAATGGAAATAAAGTAGGAAGGGGAAAGAATAAATATAAATAAGTGCATTACCAAGATGATCATAACTTCATGACAAGATGACTACTTGGTCTTGGAAGAGCTCTTCAGGGAGTCAGTGAAGGTGTTGAATCCACATATAGTTTAAATAGTGGGAAGAAAGGAGAAAAATTCGTTCACTTGCTTCCATCAAAGAGCAGTCAGTTTCCTACACTGGGTACTAAATTCCTACTGTTTAGTTTTGCACTGAATGAGATGCCAGTAGGTCTTGTAATATTTCAAGCCTTAGTGTTAACAGAGAACACCAAGAGAAAGATCCAAATGCTGTAAAGCTTGAGGCTATAAACTGTAGAAGAGTGATTACAAGCTTTAGTAAAATCTCAAAGATTACCCACATCCATTTAAGGAAATGTTGTTTGCTCTGGTATCTTTTTTGCATTTATCTATATTTTATTTTCCCTTGTTTCTATGTTGTTTTTATGTGTAAATTTTTAGCAGGTGATCTCCTAGAAGACAAAAGCAAACTATCCCGACTTACTTTGTTCCCAAACAACAGTATCTAATATCTAATAATAATAGCTAAAATTCACTGGGTGTCTTAAAAATGCTGATTATGTTTAGTTCTTACAATAAATATAAGTTTGAAACTATTAAGTGACTTTCCCACGATTACTAAGTTTCTAACTGGTGGAGACAGGTTTTGAACTCAGGTAGTTGGACCCCAGGAGTGACATCTATTCAACGTTCTGTCCAGCATTGCTTTTCTAGCATAAGCACTGAAGAGCCATTTCAATAATTAATTAGCTTTATAGAGAAGAAGAAAAAGATGAAATGGAGATAGGGGTAATGGCCTCATTTTGGCAAAGGATACAATTGTGTCATCAATAGTGCAATTCTAGAAATTTTTAAAAATGTTCATTTAATTTTTTAAAAATAGTTTGAATCAGTGATTTAAATTTACTTCATTTCACTGTAATTTTTCATCCCCTGCATTTATATTATGGGACTGGTCTAATGTTATTTTTAGCAGCAATATTGTTTGCTCAGTTGACTATACAAGAAAGACATATGAATAAGATTTGCTCATTTTTGTTATTAAATTTTGCTGATTTTATTTGGCTGCAGTAGAAATTTCAAACAGAGTTACTTAATTTCCAAGTCAATTTTTTTAAATAGAGCCGATTTCTTTCAATGGTATATGATGTTTTAAATATAACAGAAATAGGCTTTAAAGGATCTCGAAACTTTTTAATCATTGAATGAAAATGTCAGCATAAGACTTTTTTTCAGGTGATGAGGTGTTCAGTAATAGATAATCCTTACTAGTGATTTTCTTTGCAGATTGTTTTGTGTGAATTAAGATCCCCTATGAATACTCCAAAACAGGCTGTAATGTCTGCTAATCACTCTAGTGTCAGAGCTTATAGTGTCAATATATCTTTCTCAGACTACATCAAGAGACAGTAATAATTTCAAGAACTAGTGCTTAAAACTGCCATCAAATAAATTCTCAGTCACATTTCACCTAAATGCACATTTCTATTTATGATAGAGGAGGGCAGTTGTCCTTAGTCATGAAGAAATTCTCATTGAAATTTGACTTTCAACTTTTTCTAGAATAAAAAAAAGAGAGAGAGAGTCTTTATTGGGAAAGCATTATTCAGGTAGGATGGGGCGATCCATGTAAGAAAATGCTGAAAGATTTCCTCTCAGCTATATTGAGCATGTTGTATCACTTTGGGTAGTGTGTTTCTCAGAGCCTATGCTACCTTTTCTTTTATAGTTAATGGAGTGAATGTTTTCTGATCCAGTCTAGTTCCTGATTTGTCTGGAGCTGACTTTATAGTCCCTGGTTCTCTCTCACTCCAGCTGTGGTCTTCCACTTACTTTGGTGATTCAAGTTAGCTTCTTTCTTTCTGCTCAGAAGTGTATAAACTGTCTTACAAAGTCAGTCCTTGATTTATGATTGTTGGGCTTATGATTTTTGACTTGATGATGGTGCAAAAGTGATCTGCATTCAGTATAGTATTCAATAAATTACATAACATATTCAACACTTTAGTATAAAATAGACTTTGTGTTATAAGATTTTGCCCAATTGTAGGCTAATGTAGGTGATCTGAGCACATTGAAGGTAGGCTAGGCTAAGCTATGATGTTCAGTAGGTTAGGTGTATTAATGAATTTTTGATTTAGGATATTTTCAACTTACAATGGGTTTCTCAGGATGTAAACCCATCAGAAGTCAAGGAGCATCTGTATTTCTTACCAGTGCCCTAATGCTGGTGCTTATATTGTCCTTCTCTGATATACTTGAATCTGTGATTTTCCTCATTGTTCTGCCAGATAATGCTGACAGCATTTTGGTTCCTATATATGTTCCTTACTTTATGAGCTTCTAACTTCTTTAATCCTCTCTCTTGCATGTTTCTGGACTCTGATTTGCCCAAATTGTTTTAACAGGTGTCTTGATTTGGGCTGTTGTTCTCTTGGGCTGTGTGAAAAAATTAATCCTGAAGGTTGTTTCTTCTCCAATTGCCTGGAAATTCTGCCTTTATATGACACTGGATTATTGGTATTTCATTGTGAATGTGTTCATGTTTTTGCATGAATTATCATCTAAGATTTTATTATATGCTCCTTTTAGAGACGGACAATATTTTGGGGTATTCAAGGAATTAATATAGAAGGAAAAAAGAGATATTCCTGGAGCAAGATGTGAAAAGGATAAATGGACCTCTGTTATAATCTTAGGGTGAATCTTCCATTCCTAGGTCATATGTTTGGCAGTTTTCTTCAAGCAGAAGAAAGAATTATCAAAAAAGCAATGATACTTCGAGCTGGCATCTTGATGAAATCTGGCCCCTAAATCTGTGACACCTTAATGAGAATTGTAGAAGTTAAGAAACATATTTTTCTAAAACTGCAAACAAGTTTCTGTATTGTAAGAAGTGAGTGACTTGAATACGCTTTTAGAGCTATTTGTGTGTGTGTCGTAAGAAAATTACCTGCATGAGATATTTTGCCATGCAAACATAAAGGATGATGATAAAATATAATTGTCAGAAAAATATATTGAACTATGTTTAATTTGTCTTTGATTCATATAACCTGTTATCAGTTTCACTTCCTCATGGTACAAGAAGTCATTACCTGCTTTTTGCTTTAATATGCACTTATGGCATTTGTTCTTTCACATTTATTTAGCATCTATTATGTGTCAACCACTATAAAATTATTGGGGACACATTTTCTCATCTTTTAAGAAAATTTAATAGAAGGGTCTATAACATTCCCTAAAAGTTGTATTTTGAATGAAGTTGCTGATAATATAAATCACTTTTTTTATTAAAAATAAGCTGTAGAATGCATCTTTATATTTGATTATGTATTTATTAATCATTTTAATGAGATTTATATATACTTGTACCCATTCAAATATCCTCTATAGTTTTTATCCTAGAGTAACTCGGATTTAAAGTCCAGAGTTATTTAATTATTTCTGGTTTCCAGTGACTTTATTAAGATGAAATATCTTCCAAAATACCAAAGGAGTATTGAGAAATAGAGGCTCTGTTGAAAATATGTCTTCACTTAAACCATAAAAAATGCAGGAGGGGAGGAACGAGAGAAGTTGATGGTACATGGACAAAATGTACCACTTCAGTTTTTTGGCACAGATAAAAATCCCCTAGATAAAAGCAAAATGTTAATATCATTTCTCCTCTAAACTTCCATTGTTAACAAAAATGGATTACAAATCGAAGAGGATCAACTCCAGTGTGCAATGGTTCCCAGTGTTCGTTTATCTTAAATGGAAAATTGACACACATATCACTCTGAAAAATTATGATTTATGTTACTAGTTCATTTCTTTCCTTCCACTACCATCACCCAAGACTACCTTCTGTTTGGGGGCGAACCCAGTACCAAACACCTGTGTGGCAGCTACGGTCTCTGCTTTCTTTTCGGATGACGTTGGCCTGATCCATCTGCAGGATGACTTTGTGTGCCAATTCTGATTATCCAGGTGGGACTAGAGTCCTTAGAAATTTGTGAGAGTCCAAGAAACATTAAAGAAATATATTTTCGCTTCCCACCAGCTTTGCTTGAACTAAGTATCTTATTGTTTTTTTCTCCCGTTTTCTTTCTAATAGGAGTGGCCTTGCATATCAATGAGGCTTTACTTGATCCAGTGCCAACCAGTCTTTGTGGGGTAATTAATTGGCATAGTGATTGGCAAAAACCCAGCCCAAATTTTTGTAGGTGATTTGTGGCACAGGTAATTGCCTACTTGTGAGTAATTTCTAAATTTGTGGTGAGCAGAAGGTAAGTGATATTTTGATTCTGAAGCAGCTTATTAGCAAATTACTGTATAAAATTACAAATGCCAAAGAATTCAGTTTTGATTTAAAAATAGTTTTGACCAGTCTGGATTCTGGGACATAGGAAAATTATTTTTGAGTATTTAACATGGGTTGTCAGTTTCCTGTAACATTACTACATATATATATATTTTTTACTTTACTATTTAACATGGGTTGTCAGTACCCTGTAACATGAGTATATATATTTTTTAACTTTACTACATTTTTTATTATTTTTCTCCCTTTATGAACAATGAAGTGATAGTTTGGAAACATTTTGGTGAGCTTGTTCATTTATTAAAAAACTATTGAGCCCATCCAATTTATAAGAAACTGTGTGGTTGGATCTTATTCTTTGATGCATAGAAAATTGTCAGAGAAATAACAGATGACAAAAGATTGCAAAGTTAATTTAATCAAGAGGCAACTATTAAAATCATTGAATTGTACAGTTAACTTACATGCATTTTACTGTATATAAATTTTGTTTTACTTTATGTAAATTAAACTTCAATAAACCTGACTTTGAATAAAATAAGCAATTACTGAGCATCTATAAAGTTACCAAGATTACACTAGTCACTGAAGCTACGGGGACCAGTAGCTTCACTACAGGGATAACTCAGCTTTAGTCCCAACTTGCAAAAGCTCACAATCAAATTAAGAATATTATAATTCTAATGGTGACCACTTGAGTGTGCAAAATACAACAATGGAAGGGTGTTAAAGAAAGATGTGGTACTTACAAGGAATATTTAGCCTTTTCTTGGCAGAGAGAAAAGAGAGATATGCAGGGAGAAAAGATCAAATTACTAAACTGCTTGTAGTATCTAAAACACCCCACTTATTTATGTCTTACTTTTAACTAATGACAAATCACTTTCAGAAGATCTTCTTTGAATTTCTTATCTCGGTTAATGGCTCTTCTCACAAAACTCTGGGCATGGTGCTACCATGAAATTTTAAATTTTCTAATGCTCCATCCTCCATTAGATTATTGTTAGTTTCACCAGGACCTCGTCTCATGCGTGGTGTGTAAATATTTATCCACATATGTTTACTTAACTTAAATATACTGAATAGAAATGATGGCAGAATTGGATTATCAGGAGTTTTTCAAGTAATTAGGTATGGGGCTAGGGGGTAGAATTTGTAGCAGAAAGAATCTTAGGTCTTGAAATAACATACTGTGTTCAGGCAACTATTAATAAACTAAATAAATACTGAACTATTAATAGTTGGGAAGTGTCAATGGAGTGGGAAAGAGAAAGAGAGGGATCAGGATGGCTAGAAGAAAAAACACTTGAGAGTAGATAAGGAGGATCTTTCTTGTTTTTTACCTGTTGGTACTATGTGTCATCGAAGAATTTTATGCAGATCTGTAACATAATTAGGTTTGTCTTTTGGATAACCTGCTCTCCTTCAGAATGATGTAAGGAGGATAATTATGGAAGCAGGAATTTGGTCAGGAAGTATTGAAACAATTCAGCTTGGAAGTAATGTGGGCCACAACCAAGGCAAAGGCATTAGAAGTGGTAGACAAAGTTTGGATACAAGAGATAAAACTGCCAAGCTTTTGATAACTAGTCAGATATGGTTCTTAAGATACATTAGTAAGGGGATAATAACACATTTCATTTTACATATATTGAGTTTGAAGTAGAAATATCTAGTAGACATGTATAGTAAGCAATTAGATAAATTAGATTTGTACTCAGAATGAAGATGTTAGCCCAAATCATAGGAGTTTGAGATCCAAAGGAGAGAAGACATAGAGGGAAAGAAGAAGGACACAGAAGGCAAATGCTTAACCTTCTCAAAAGTTAATGTGTACACAGAAGAGAATTCAGTGGAGAAAGCTCAGGATGTTTGGAGATAAAGAAAGGTAAGTATAAAGAATTAGACAGTGAAGACATGAAAAACAAATAAAACAGGAATTTAAGAAGGGAGAAAAATGGTCATTAAAATAAGATGATATAAAAGTCAAGTTAGATAAAATCTGGGAGATTTTTAATCAATTTGAAAATATAGAATTGATTGTGTAGAAGTTATGTATTGCTGTATAATGCCAAATCACCCCAAAACTTAGCAGCACAAAACAACACAATTATTCTCTTACAGTTTTTGTGAGTAAAGAACAGGAAAAAAAAAAAAAAGAAAAGAAGATCATGCATGGGTAAAAGTTTCATTCAATGTGCAAGATAAACCGATAGATTTTAATGTAACAGAGTATGATAAGCATAATGATATGTTTCTAGATTCCACAGCAATTAATCTGTAAGGAACCAACACTTGTTGATATTTGGTGTAGTATCAAAGAAGACTATTCATAGTTCTCTGAAAAGACTATTAAAATACTTCTCCATTTTCCAAAAAAAAAAAAAAAGATGTTGTCAAATAATTTTAACATCATTGGGGAAATATGATACAATGCTAAGAGATAGAAGTTGGCAACAACATTGAAAAAAAAAAAGAACAGGAGCAAGGCATCTTGTCAGATTCTTAGATGATTTCAGTCAAGGTGTCAGCTAGAACTGGGTTTCATGTACAAGCTCAAATTGGTAAGAATCCACCTCTAAGTTCACGTGGTTGTTGGCAGGATTTAGTTCCTGATTGGTTGTTGGACTGAGGGCCTCAGTTCCTCTTTGCCTGTTGGCCAGAGGCTGCTCTCAGCTCCTTGCCACATGGGCTCTCCATCATTGCTGCTTGCTTCGTCAAATCACAAGAGCCAAGAAAGCAATAGAAAAAGGCTGATAGAAGTCACCATCTTTTGAAACCTAACTATGAAAGAGACAGCCTGTCACTTGTGCAGTATTCCATTGGTTAGAAACACATGCAAGGGGAGGGGATTACACAAGGGCATGAGTACCAGGCATTGGAGATCATTGGAGGGTTTTTCTTAAGAAATCTGCCCACCACAATTGGTGACCGTTTCCAGTAGAGTATCCAGTAGAGTTTGGAGGAGTAGTAGACACAGAAACCAGATTCCATTGGTTGAGATACAAATACCAAATAAGTAAGTGGAGTTTCGTGTAGACAACCGACTTAAGTGTCTTGACTAAGAAAATCAGAAGGTTGGGAAAAGTAAGGATTTGTAATGATGGGAGAGACTTCAGCCAGTCTATAAGATGAGGAGAAAGGACCATTAGAAAGAGAGGGAGAGAGAAAACAGAAAAGAGGGAGGGGATAACTGATGGAGCACAATACTTGAAGAGTCTGCAGAGGATGTGACTCATAGCCCAGACAAAGATAGGAATTAGCAATAAACAAGTAGAGAAATAGCTTGTCTTCAGTGATGGAAGAGAGAAACATAATTGTAATAAATGTAGGTAAGTATGGAAAGGCAAAACTGTGAACTAATCCACACCTGCTGACTTCAAGTTTCTTGCCGTGGTGGGAGGCAAAGTGAGAAGTAATCTGTTTTCCTTTAGAAGCAGAGACAGGCATAGAGTTGAGGAAGGTAACAAATTAGAATAGCAGCTGAGGAGGATGAGAGGAGGTAGGAATTACTAAGGCTGGTATCTCTTTACGTTTGAATAAATTTCCTATGTATGGGTTATCAATACTGTGTATTGGTCAATAAGACTTCAATCTTTTGATTACAGAAATGACATGATGAAAACATTGTTTAAAAAATCACTTGTAAATACCGGAGTCAGAGATGGGAAAGTTTGGTTTTGTGAAGAAAATTGAAGCATCTTTGGCTGTAATTCACTCAGGAAGCACTAAGTTCCCAAAACAAGGTGAGAGGTTAAAGGAAGGAACCATTAACCAAAAACTGTGATAACATTGGAGTGGGACAGATGACTATAAGGAGTGTGTAGGGATGGGAAGGACGGAAGTATATGTTAATAGGTTGGAGTGAAAATAGGCAGTTCATAAGAAACCAGCTCTGTGTCTCTAAAGAAGTCACTTAGTTGATTTGAATGACTCTGACTTCCCGTCCAGCTTTCCTATTATCTTACTTCAATCAACCTTTATTAGCAACAACACAAAAAGTACACACACATTTTTTGTACATACACACACATTTTTTGTACAATTCAAGAAGTAATGATCCATTCACCAAGTAGGGGATTTATTGGAATATGAAGCTATCATAAAAATCAGATTACCTGAATATCTTTATCTGTGAGGTTGTTTCAGGATTTGAGGAAAAATAAATATTCCCTGAGTAATACTCTGAGAGGGCCAAGCAGCTTGTCATGACACCTGTGGATTAATGACTCTTAGTGGTCTCATTCTGAAATCTCTTTTCCCATTATCACTTAAGCATGGTGGAGTGTTCTATCCTAGTCAAGGATACAAGAAGAGGGCATACATTGGGTAGTTTTGATTTTTGCTAAACACGGGAGACAGGTTTGGATCATTGAAGGATGCTAGATACAAATATTAAGAAATTTCTAATCAGCCAGTGTTAGAAAGACCAATTTAAATTTACATTAGCCTACATTTAAGTATCAACGCTTTAAGCTTTCGTTCTCTGCAAGTAGGCTGAACTGCTTGGTAACAGGTCAAAATTGTAAATAGCAAGCCTGCACCTCCAAACTACTCTAAGGCTGGCAGAGGCTGAATGCTTAATTTATGGTAAATGCATGATTAAGTGTTGAATGGCAGTCAGAAGGGACTTTCTAAGATTATCTGATTAGCTTTTAGCACCCAGAGATCCCTTCTCAGTGGAATCTGTGCTCTATAATTAAGAACCAGTAGTATAAATGTGTAATAGGGATTTTTTGATTCATGTACCAACAACACATTCACAAAGGGCAAACCATAGGAAAGTATATAAGAAAGAGTTTGAGATTTTGAATATTTGGTGAATTTTTCTTAAATAAAAATTATTTTGTTGTTATAATATACAATTTAATGTTTTACTTTACTACTACTACATGAAGAATTTTTTCACTTTGTTTCTTTGAAAAGCAGAATACTAAAATGTATTTGATTATTTAAAACATTCCTGGATTTCAGTAGAAACATGTTTATATGTCTTGGCTCAGGTCATCTACTGAGTTAGTCTATGAACACGTTATTTTGAAAACCTTCAAATTTGAATGATCAAAATTAGAAGTGCATGATTATAATTAATGTTGATATAAATTATTTGATTTTTACATACATTATTATTATGACCAGTTCCTAAGGTTATTTCTTAAAGTATGATGTTAAATTTTAATAATCAGGAGTATGTTATTTCAGTTATGTAACTTATAAAATATAAAATTTTAGAGCTGAAAGAAACTTATGATTCCTTTCTTCTTTTTTTAATTAATAGGTACTTTTAGGATGCTTGCAGCCTTTCCTTGAAGAAAATTTCATGGTCGAATAAGTATGGGAGCAGGGGGTTAAGCAATATCCTACAGGTTTCTTTCCTAAAGGGATTTTCTGAATCATTACTGTGTTACAACGTATTGTGTATTTTCCTGGAGGGCTACTTTATCAAACATTGTTCTATAGAACCCTGCATGAAATGCATTTTGGGAACAATTATTTGTCTAACTCCTGCATTTTACAGATAGGTAACTGAAGACCTAGATAAAGTGATTTTTCCAGGGCCATATATCTGTTTAGTGACAGATGTTAAAAAAATAACAACAAAGCTTGAATTTCATTCCTATTGTCTTACTCTCTCACACTAACAGATTTAAATATGATGTATGTAGATTTTTGGTAAAGCAAATTATGTTGATAAATATTTAGATAAGTTATTTAAATATTTAAATATTTTTCTTTGTTGATGCTTTCCCTTTTCAGTTGAATTTGTGATGATAGAATTCTGTTTTGGCCCTAAATACTAACATTTGCTCAAACAGAAATTCCATTTGGTCATCTCATTTTGCAAGAATACATATTTGACTCATGACACGTTCTTAGGCTGGAGCAATGCTCCATGACTTTTCTATAGTACACAGAATTCTGAGAGTAGGGCAGTGGCTGTTGGCTGGAAAAGGAAAAGAAAACCACTTAGCTTTTTATTTCAAGTTAATGTAAATTTTTGTATAAGTCAAGAAGAGCCAAGGATTTACCAGCAGATTATTTATGCATTGATATAATGCTCTACTTATACAGTATTGAAAGGATATATGAAAAATGAAATATTTTTCGGGGCAGACCACCTGCCCTTGTCATATTTATTATACTCACAAATTTTCAATTATTTTAGTCAGGCTTCTAAATTGCTTAATATCTTTCTAAATATTACCAACTTAATTTATCACAGAAAATTAGTGTTACATTTCCTTGTACTTGTTTAGTGAAGGTTTATAATTTAATTACTTGGATGTCTTCTCTAAAATGAATTATTTCAGAACTCTTAAACATTTTTGCCAAATAAAAATTTTCTTTTTATTAGCAATTTTCTTTTTCAAAGCCACTAATTATCTTCCCTCTTGCAGTTACAGCCTAATAATCAGTTAATTTTGTTCTTTCAGAGATGCATTGTTCTTGGAATCACTATGGGTTTTTGCAAAACACAGGTGGATAAAGTATGGACCTCATGCTGCTGCTGCTTCTGTCACAGTTCTTTAGAAAACAGAAACACTAAATACAGCAATTTGAAAAAAAATCAAAGGATGAACAATTAAAGTGATCAGAATTTTATAAAATTTGGTAAGCTTTGTAAGTTATATAAAAGTGACTGAACTCCTGCTCTAATTCTGAAATTAATTATAACAATACAATTACAATGATTCACTGGGCTTTTCCTAGCACACTGTTCTTGGCTGGAGTGCAACATAAGATGAGTTGTTCTTTGACCCCATCCACAGTGATTTGAATACAAAGACATAAAAGGACTCTGTTGGAAAGTATTACAGTGTGTTGTCTTAAGAGGCCCCAACTGTATTCATTACAAGAAACAGACTCTGTGTCAAATAAGAATGAAGTAACAATTACACATCTCAGAAAAGTATAAGCTAACAGATGTTAGCTTTAGAAGAAAAGATATGCCATAAGTTTGCTGAGTATATACCAAAACTCCTAATATTTCTACTGATAGCCTGAAAAGCAAAATTCAGAAAAACTATATATGAAATGATTTGTACATTATTAACAACTCTATTCAAGTGGGGCAAAATCAGTTTAGACATAGACAGACTTTTCTTCCCCTGCTTATTCTCCGCTCCTCCATGTACCTCTTCTTCTTCTCTCTCCTCTTCTGCCTTTTTTTGTCTGTCTTCTTTCTTCTCTCTCATATTTTCCACTTTTTGATGCTCTTCTCCATGCTCCTCTCCTAGCTCTTCCCCACGGACTCACTTCTTCTTAGAGTCATACTTCATACTAAGAATTGTCATCTCTAAATGGATGCATATGTAGATGCAAAATATCACAAATTTCTTTATGGAATTTCTTAAAGATGTGTTAATTTTTACGTATGTATCATCATGTGGAGACATTCATTCAATAGATGCCAGTTAGGCTTTTTATCAAGCTTTCTGCCTCTTCTAGATTTGCTTTTCTCCTGAAGAAAATGTAGGAAAAGACTTGATCAGGTATTTCACAGGAAGGAAGCACGAATGGCTTATCAGCATATTAAAAATTCTCTATGTTTATTTGACAAAAGAAATGTAAAATAAACCGTTAATGAGATACCATTTTACAACAAGATCATAAATTTGAGGAAAAGAAAAGAATTACCCAGTGTGTCCGGAAAGTATACTTTCATATACTGTTAGTTAGAATATCAGTTGGTGCAACTTCTTTGGAGCAATGTGGCAATACCCAACAAATAATGCTTAAATATACACATCCTTTCATCCTGTAATTCTATTTTTAGAAATTTAGTCTACAGATATTGTAAGTATTTTCTAGAAGTTAAAACCATATTATAACAGAAAGATGTGTGTATAGGAATATTAATTGCAGTATTGGTTTAAATATAGAAAGGGATGGGAAAAAAATTAAATGTTCATGGTTATACAAATTGTGGCATAATAATACAATAATAAGGAGAGGACCATGTAGACCTGTAAAAAATAGTGTGGCTTATATGTTTCAATAAAAATGATCTCTAAGATGAATGTTAAGTTAAAAAAATAAAATAAGCCTCAGACCACTGTGTATAATATCCATTTGGATTTTTAATAATATGTGCAAATATATATATGTACGTATACACACGCAAATGTACACATATACTTCTCTATTCATTAAAAAGTGTGAAAGCAAAACTAGGCATTAGTAAAAGTTGGGGTTTTGTTTACTCTTTTATCTTAACATGAGCATATAAAATTTTTGTATTAATTAGTTTATTTAAATACCATGTAGAACCCTAAAAATTAAATGAAATAATATATTATTTATAAATTTTAAATGTATCTTTAAGCAATTAACATATAAACATTTTTAAAAAGTAAAAATTGAGTTATTTTATTTTTCAAAAGTATTTTTGACATAAGTACTTTAATTCAGATGCAGATAAAACAAAATTATTTTGAGATTATAAGATAATATATTTGAGAATCATCTGTTCTGTAAAGTATTACTGGATTTATAAAATAACATTTATCTATCTCTTTTCTGATGACTGGTAATACTATCTGCATCCTTACAGATATTTCTCATCTTATTTCTAATGCACGTATGCTTTTTTTTTTTTTAATTGTAGGGTTATAGAAGGCAGAGTAGTTTGTGCATTATTCAGCATGGGTCCCCTTTGTCAATATAGGTTCTCCATAATGATATTGAGCAAGGAAGAAATCAGTGTGTAAATTTGACCTTTGGCCTAAGGTCTGGTGGGGCTGACAGTCACCTATCCAAGGTGGTGTCAAATGTTCCCTATGTTCAAAAAAATTCACCTTGAAAGGATTGGCTTAACATGAGAAATCTCCAAATTAATTGACTCTTTAAATCAAAATATTGGAAACCCTAGAATTTTTTTTTCTAGAAGGAACAACCATACTGTTATATCATTATTCATTCATAATTGAACACTATTTCACTTATTAGATTAGTCTAGGCAGAAGGAGGCCAGAGTAATTTAGCTTGAGGAATATCAGCAAGGTTGAATGAGTGACCAGGAAAAAGTGAGATTAATTCCAGTGTCTGAGAGGGTAGGTCTGAATGAGTTTTTGAAACACGGGACTAAGTATGGGGAGGGGTTTTGAAGGGATCTTGCCTTTGAGTTAATGCATGGAGAATAAGGAATTGGTCATTAGAGGTTGTATTCTAAAGGGAGGAGTCAGGAAAATACAGATGGTCAACTTCAATTTTACAAAAGATTAGTCTTACATTTTTTGGTTTATGACCATATTTTCTTATAGTGGAAAGAAAATAAACATCAGAGAAATGTGTTCTAATATTGACACTGATGTCGTCCAAGGCTTTATGGAGATTATTATCCTATATTTCCCCCATCTGTGAAACAAAGACAATTTATGTCATCTACCTTGCAAAAGGGTGACATGTAACTGCAGCTATTATTATTAGAATCAGTGAATATCAAAATACAAAGCTTTATTAATGTTAGACTCTTTCATTATGGTAAAATATACATAACTGAAAAGCCACCATTTTAACAATTTTTAAGTGTTCAGTTTAGTGGCATTAGGTGCATTCACTGTTTGTATGTGTGTAACCATCCTCACCATGCATCTCCAGATCCTTTTTTCTTCCCAAACTGAAACTTTGTATTAATTAAACATTAACTCCACATGTCTATTTCACCCAGCTCCCGGCAACCACCATTCAACTTCCCATTTCTATGAGTCTGATGCCTCTAGATACCCTATGTAAGTGGAATCACATAATCCTTTTTGTCTGGCTAGTTCACTTAGGATAATGTCTTCAAGGTTCATATATGTTGTAACATGGGTCAGAATTTTATTTCTTTTTTTTTTTCTTTTTTTTGAGACGGAGTCTCACTCTTTGCCCAAGCTGGAGTGCAGTGGCACAATCTTGGCTCACTGCAACCTCCACCTCCCAGCTTCAAGTGATTCTCCTGCCTCAGCCTCCTGAGTAGCTGGGAATACAGGCACGCACTACCACACCCAGCTAATTTTTGTAGTTTTAGTAGAGACAGGGTTTCACCATGTTGGCCAGGGTGGTCTTGAACTCCTGACCTCAGGTGATTCGCCTGCCTCTACCTCCCAAAGTGCTGAGATTACAGGTGTTAGCCACCGCGCCCAGCCAGAATCTTATTTCTTTTTAAGGCCTAATAGTATTCCATTGTCTGTAAATACCACGTTTTGTTTATCCATCCATACATCAATGAGCATTTGGTTTGTTTCCACCTTTTGGCTATTGTGAACCGTGCGCTATGAACGTTGCCATACTAAACATACTCTACTTTTAAAAGAATCCTAACTCTAATTAATAAAGCATATTAAATTGTACAGATTTGGTAGGAATAAATGTAAGTTATTCCAAAAGTTTTTAGGTAATATCACTAAGAAACACCAGATTTAGTTTGAGAGGTGTTATATAAAATGCAAATTCAGTATTTGAATAGCCCAAATGATATTCACAATTAGCACTGAGACTATTGTTACTTAACATCTGGACTCAATTATGCAAAACTTATATAAAAATATCAAATGTCAGCAAAGAACATTTATTTCTTCTTCTTAAAATTAATTAAGGATTTTTCTTTATCCTCTTTGTAGGCTATTTAAGGTATAGGGATAACAGACATGTTTGTACAATGTGATGTTTAAGGTAAAGTTTTTATTAAAGAATGTTTGGTTTAGAACAAAAGCTCTTCACTTCCTGATGGATAGAGGACACCTCTGAAGATTGAGGTATTTTCAGTCAAGTTCTGACATACTTTGCATCTTGAGGAAGAGAGGGAAGCAGCCAGAGGTGGAGAAGGGGGAAATTTCAAGAAAATAGGGCATGGAAGACTGAATGAGGAAATATTCTGTCTTTCAGTGAAGGAAGGAACAAAAAGGCAAAACACATAATTGGTTCCATTCCTTTGTGGAATAATTTGATGCCTTTCGCACAGCTTCTGGAATCATTACCGCAACTTGGCAAGCCTGGGAAATAAAATTGAGATATGAAACAAAGAGAGAAGACCATGGTTTTCTCTATGATAATAGAGGAATTTGGATCAAAAAAGACTAAAAATCTGTAATGTAGTTATTTATTGAATCTTTCTTATACTCATAATTGGAACTTTATTTCATTTAACACTGAAAACTGAATTAGTGGAGAAAGAGAATTATGTTTTTCATTTTTGAATTGGACTCTCCAGATGCCCCTCTACATGCCGTCTTTAATCAGAGCCAGATCTAGGAAAATTCTAGGCTAAATGAAATGAAACACAGAAAATGTGTTCAAATTGTCAAATGTTTTCAGTAGATCCATATGTGTCCTACTGAGCTGTACTGAGCCTTGATTCTGGAAATAAAATCTTAACTTGCCTTTTTGATTTGTGACCATTTGTATTTCATCACCTTACAGTTGATTTAACCATATTTTTAGTATTTGAAAATATGGTTCTAAACTAGTAAAGGATCCCATACATAGGCTGAAGTATTCAGAATAAACTAGGCATGTGAAATTGAATAATATACTAAACTGTCAAAGGCATTTATTAATCCTATAGTTTTCTGATTAATTTGAGTTTATTTAGCATATGACTTTGCACTAAATATTTAACTTCCCTGTTCCTCAGTAGTTTAACTTATTAAAATGAGGAGCTTGCAGTAAATTATTCTGAAATTCCCTTTTAAATCTTAAATTTTATAGCTCTATTTGCATCAGCTTCTCCATCTATAAAATGGGTTTGCTCTTAGCATTTCCAGGTTTCTGTGTCTTCTGCCTTTGTTACCAGTTGGAAGTGATTCTTGATGGGAGAAACATCTGTTTTACCATTGTGTAAGTCAGGATAATAATGATTTTAGGAAATACTAGGTCACATTAACTAACCTTTCACAATAGAGAAACACATCTAGGTCAATTATCTTTGAGTGGCTTAGTTGTTTTACTGGCACTTAGCTAGTTACACCACATTTTGGCATCACAATTTAATTGGGGTTCTTGAGCCCTTTGAGCAAGTTTTTGTTGACTCATTGGCCTCATCCCAACACTCTTTATAAAATTCTTCAGAGCAAAACAAAATTTTGAATGTACTTTCAAATATTTGGAGGAATTACTTTTTATACAATATTTCTGCTGTTTTCTAATCAGCAAGGGCACTTTCCACTGGGTGATAAATATGTTAGCATGCTTTTATAGAGTCAGTAAATCAGGAACAATAATAATAAAAAAGCCCTGTCCATAACTAACTTCAGATTGCAATTTATGTAATGACATCACATTCCTTCTTTAACTACAGCACGGAAGTCTCATTTACCTGCTAGTCTGATAAACACTAGATTTTTTTTCAAGTTGAAATTTAATATAGAAACATAATATATGACATTTGTATTCAAAAGGAAGTAATGAAGAGAAGATGAAGAACTGATAGAGCAAATGACGTGATAATATATGCTGTAATGGGTAAGACAGAGGGTGGACAGATGACAAAATCACATTTCTTTTTCAGACACAGTCCCTGAATTTTTCAGCATGTACATTTACAGGCAATGAAGACATATCAAGACTCAAGTGGTGACAAGAGAGCTTACTGCTCTAGTTTTAGTATCTTCTATTCCATGAATATTTATCACGGCAGCACCACACAGAACACTTCTCCCTGCTTATTGCAGTCATTTGCCATACATGCTATCGTAGTTAAAAGTCTATACGCTTTTCTGTTATGAGGCTTGCTGTTTTGTGGCTTAAAGTATCTCTGTGCCTTAATTAATGCTGCCTTTAATTTCCATTGAGACAAGGAGCAACTTCTTACTTTCATAAAAGAATTTATGATGTTTAAAAATAGTTGTTCCCTTTCACTAACTCAATTTAAATGTGAAGGTAATTTATCTTTTAATAGTCATCTGTTCCTAATCTGACATGCTTATTTTATCTAAAGTATTTATATTAACATACATATTACTATTCACATATAATTCTTTAACCTCTGTTGCCATTTAGCATCCAAAATCTGATTCTAGAAACCAGAGCTGACTTAGTCAAATGAAAGCCCTAAGGATGTTAGTACAGTTGTTATAAATAAAAGCTATATAAATTTTGTTGCTATGCAGACATATTTTGAAATTTAAACTCACAAATCCTAACCAGACTAAAAATAAATAATTGACAGGCTCAGCATTGATTCTTCCATATTAAAATATGATTTGTAAATATGCAGTAATAAATTATCTAAGTAAATCATGTTAATTTGCCTTTTTATATCAAAAGTAGTGATTTCTACAATTCTAATTATCAATTGTTTCCAATTATTCATAATAATGTTGTTTGCCAAATTAGTTATTATGGAATTAACTTATTTCTATGGTGGTAACAAGACATGATCAACAATTGAGGAGATTATTCAATCTAGGAGTTCTTCCTTATTTATAGTAGTTAACTGTAAGTAATATGAAATAACATGTTGATGTTACATTAGTTTTTGAAGGTACATTTGAGAAAATGTGAAATTTGAAAACAATATTCAATCAGAGTTCTTCCTAATTTTCTTGATCCTTCTCTTTCATTAGGGCCAAGCCTGACATCAGATGAATTTTTAAAAATTGCAATTAAACCATACTGCTAATCTTATATAATGAGCATAATTATATCCTTCCCTCAGTATGTTAATTTATTAAACAAATATTGATGTACTACTGAAAATAGTGGACTGGTGAATGTTAAAATAATGGAGAAAATGAAAACTTCTTTACAAAACAAGATGTCCTAAGTTAGGTAGAGAGTAAGCCTCATGAGAACAAGAAACAATGTGTGCTCTCTTCTATAGAGTCTCACTGATTAGCACAGGGTCTGGCAGTAGTTGGCAAATAATAAGTGCTCGTTCAATGAAATAAAATTTAATAGGTAATTTTATCATATATTCTTGTTCCGCATATTCATCATTGCTATTTTATGCCTCCAAATTTTTGTTCATGATTATTGCTCTCTAAAATTATTTTTTATTATTTTCTTACCTGGCTATCAGTCATCTTTCAGAAGTTTGAACTGGCATTATAATATATAAGAAGTTTTCTGGCTCTCCACAGCTGAACAAAGTAATCCCGAGTCTTAATACTTCATCTTAAATACACTCTGTGATTCTTCTGGAGGTCTCTGAGTATCAAAGCACAACGGTACTTCGGTGGGGATGGTTGTTTGTTGTTTATTTGTTAGTTTCAGTTATTTTTAACCAGTCTTACTTTGCTCTTACTTTCAAATTTTGTTTTGTACACTTCAATGGAAATTAATAGAATAGCAAACTCTTCCACGTAAAAATATCTTACCTATGATTTTGATTGTTTCTGGTGAATAGTTAAATAATGTGACTGGCATGTTGTTATAGCTACTTAAGTAATTTGCCTATATGTACCCATATGACTACAATTCTGCCCATAAAACGAATTGGATATGACCATTTTTAATGTTCCATATTAGAAAGAGAATTTTGCTGTTTTTCCAATTTTAGGGAACCCACAAATCATCAAATTACTCACATAATTCCTATGAATCTCAAATAATCTGATTAGAATTCCTTCTGAATTTAAAGTAAAATGACTGTCAATCTTAGCCTATAAGAAACTTATAGTCTTAAAAATATTATCAACAGAATAACAGTACTCCTAAAGCAATAGAGAGGTATGGGAAACCAGAAGAATTAACATGATATGCAGTTCACTCCCACCATACCATCCCTGTATCTGTCTCCTTCAAGCAAAATACAATCTTTATCTTTTCACAATTTATGGGTAAGATATGTAGAACAATTTGCTTAGCTAATTTAAATATGTTTGATGCAGAGGTTTTACAAAACACATATGTATTGATTAATCGGGCTTTATTTTGATTCTTATGAAGACAAAGAATTATGATCTATAATATAACAGTTAATTCATAGAAAACCATTTAGACTACTGGATCAGTGAATAATATATGTGTTACCTGAACGTGGCCCTGTCATATGATTTTGGACACAACTAATTGTTCTAAGCTTTGATTTTTCCCTTTATTGTATTAAAGAAAAAAATTAGTTCTTTAAATTCTGAAACACAGTCATTCCTGAACTATTACTTGTCCTGCACACTTCCAGGAAATGTACCATATATGTGCTGAAAACATTGTTTTCAAATTGGATTTTGGTAAACTGAACCACTGTTTCAACTCATTGCAGATTCAATTTTAAATTGATATGGTGGGAAACACCCATTTTGAAGGTACTTTAATATTCTCATTTCTTGAAGCTTGCTCTAAGAACTCAAGGAAAACAATACTCAGAAAATAGGAGGCATTGGGAAGCCAACTAGATTGTGGGAACGATAAATCATTTAGCAGAATTGGGACATCCTTCCTAAGTGTTCCACAGCTGTGGATACTGCCAAAAAGTGAGTTATTTTCCCAGAATAATTCCAGGGAAAGCTCAAAAACTGGAACCAGACTGGGTGTGGTGGCTCATGCCTGTAATCCCAGCACTTTGGGGGACCGAGGGGAGTGAATCACTTGAGGTCAGGAGTTCGACAGCAGCCTGGCCAACATGGCAAAACCCTGTCTCTGCTAAAAGCACAAAAATTAGCTAGGTGTGGTGGCAGGCACCTGTGATCCCAGCTACTCAAGCGGCTAGGTGGGAGAAAGAATCTCTTGAACCCGGGAGGTGGAGGTTGCAGTGAACCAAGATCACACCATTGTACTCCAGCCTGGGCAAAAGAGCTAGACCCTATCTCAAAAAAAAAAAAAAAAAAAAAAAATCGCAACCATCTGATTCCAGGGAAGGCAACTTGGGAGAAAAGAACTGAAATAAAAAATATCATTTGAGTGTCAACTTATGGAATAATAGGTAATCTAGGGTTTCACCTTCCTTACCCTCTCTCCAATCATGTAGGCAGGCAATTAACACTCATTCACCTCTCTGGAAACATGATTTATTCTCTGGAGAAACTGAACCACAAACAATCTAGGCATGAAGGATATGTGGCTTTCTTCTAAATATAAATGGGTACCAAAATTATTCAATTACATTTTGACCAATGAGACATTTTATAGCTTCATCTCTTCCTTTTGTCTCAGGGGAAAAATGGAAAACATGCATATTTATCTACACAATGATTTCAGTAGTGCAAATAAATGTCAAGTATTTTTACTTTTTTATTTTAAGCAAACTTTAATTAAATTCATGAGGGTTTGTTGTACAGATTATTTCATCACCCAGGTTTTAAGCCTAGTACCCATTCATTATTTTTCCTGATCCTCTCCCTCCTCCCACCCTCCACCTTCAGGAAGACCACAGTGTGTGTTGTTTTCTATGTGTCCATGTATTCTCATCATTTAGCTCCCACTTATAAGTGAGAACATGTGGTATTTGGTTTTCTCTTCCTGCATTAGTTAGCTAAGGACAATGGCCTTCAGCTCCTTCCATGTCGCTGCAAAAGACATGATCTCATTCTTTTTTATGGCTGCATAGTATTCCATAAAGTATACATAGCACATTTCCTTTATCCAGTCTACCATTGATGGGCATTTAGGTTGATGCCATGTCTTTGATATTGTGAGTAGTGCTGCAATGAACATACATGTGCATTTGTCTCTATAATAGAATAATTTATATTTCTTTGGGTATATACCCAGTAACGGGATTGCTGTGATGAATGGTATTTCTGTCTTTAGGTCTTTGAGGAATTGCCATATTGTCTTCCACAATGGTGGAACTAATTTATATTCCCACTAACAGTGTATAAATGTTCCCTTTTCTGCACAACCTTGCCTGTTATTTTTTGACTTTTCAACAATAGCCATTCTGACTGGTGTGAGATGGTATATGATTGTGGTTTTGGTTTGTATTTCTTTAATGATCAGTGATGTTGAGCTTTTTTTCATATGCTTGTTGGCTGCATGTATGTCTACCTTTGAGAAATGTCTGTTCATGTCCTTTGTCCACTTTCTCTTTTTTTTTTTTTTTTTTTTTTGACGGAGTCTTGCTCAGCCACCCAGGCTGGAGTGCAGTGGTGCGATCTCAGCTCACTGAAACCTCCGCCCCCCAGGTTCAAGCGATTCTCCTGCCTCAGCCTCCCGAGTAGCTGGGACTATAGGCACGCACCACCATGCCCAGCTAATTTTTGTATTTTTAGTAGAGACGGGGTTTCACCATGTTGGCTAGGATGTTCTCGATCTCTTGACCTCGTGATCCGCCCGCCTTGGCCTCCCAAAGTGTTGGGATTACAGGCGTGAGCCACCGCGCCTGGCCCTTTGCCCACATTTTAATGGGATTATTTGCTTTTTTTGTGTAAATTTGTTTAAGTTCCTTGTAGATGCCGGATATTAGACCTTTGTTAGATGCATAGTTTGCAAAAATTTTCTCCCATCCTGTAGGTTGTTTACTCTGTTGATAGTTTCTTTGGCTGTGCAAAAGCTCTTTGGTTTAATTATACTTCATTTGTCAATTTTTGTTTTTGTTGCAATTGCTTTTGGCATCTTTGTCATGAAATCTTTGCTCGTGCCTATGTCTGGAATAGCATTGCCTAGGTTGTCTTCTGAGTTTTCATAGTTTTGGGTTTTACATTTAAGTCTTTAATCCATCTTGGGTTAATTTTTGTATATGGTGTATGGAAGGGTTCCAGTTTCTATCTTCTGCAATATGGCTAGCCAATTCTCTCGACACCATTTATTGAATAGGAAATCTTCTCCCTATTGCTTGTTTTTGTCAGGCTTATTGAAGATCAGATAGTTATAGGTGTGCAGTCTTATTTCTGGGTTCTCTATTCTGTTCCAATGGTTCTTTCTATGTGTCTGTTTTTTGTATCAGTACCATGCAAAACTCTTACTGTAGCCCTCTACTATAGTTTGAAGTTGGGTAGCATGACGCCTCCAGCTTTGTTCTTTTTGCTGAGGATTTCTTTAGCTATTTGGGTTCTTTTTTGGTACCATATGAATTTTAAAACAGTTTTTTCTAGCTCTGTGAAGAATGTCAACCACTGAGATGATCACGTGGTTTCTGCTCTTCATTCTATTAATGGAGCGTATTACATGAATTCATTTTCATTTGTTGAACCAGCTTTGCATTCGAGAAGCAAATACCACCTGATAATTGTGTATCATTCTTTTGATATGCTGTTGAATTTAGTTTGCTAGTATTTTGTTGAGTATTTTTATAAGTGCTCATCAATCATCGATTTGTAGATTCCTTTTCTTGTAGTGTCTATGGCTGGCTTTGGTAGCGGGAGACTGATGACCTCATAGAATGAGCTTGGAAGTATTTCCTTCTCTTTAATATTTTCAAGTGTTAGAGGAGGGATGGTGATAATTTTTCTTTAAATGTTTGGTAGAATTCTTCTGTGAAGCCAACTGGTCCTGGACTTTTCTTTGTTGGGAGTTTTTTGACTACTGATTCAATCTCCATACTAGTTGTTAGTCTGTTCAGATTTTCTATTTCTTTTTTTTTTTTTTTTATACTTTAAGTTTTAGGGTACATGTGCACATTGTGCAGGTTAGTTACATATGTATACATGTGCCATGCTGGTGCACTGCACCCACTAACTCGTCATCTAGCATTAGGTATATCTCCCAATGCTATCCCTCCCCCCTCCCCCCACCCTTACACCATGGAATACTATGCAGCCATAAAAAATGATGAGTTCATGTCCTTTGTAGGGACATGGATGAAATTGGAAATCATCATTCTCAGTAAACTATCGCAAGATCAAAAAACCAAACACCACATATTCTCACTCATAGATGGGAACTGAACAATGAGATCACATGGACACAGGAAGGGGAATATCACAGATTTTCTATTTCTTGAGGACAAATCTTGGCAAATTTTGTGTTCCAGGGATTTATTCATTTCTTCAAGGTCATCTAATTTATTGGTGTATAATTGTCCATTGTATTCTCATATGATTCTTTGTATTTCTATGGCATCAGTTTTAATGACCCTCTTTTATTTCTGATTTTAGTTATTTCAGTCTTCATTTTTTTCTTAGTTAATCTCGCTAAAGGTTTTTCAATTTTGATGGTCTTTTCAAAAAACCAATTCTTTACTTTGTTGATTTTTTTAATGTTCTCTATTTCCTTTATCTTTCTTCTAAATTGTATTTTTCCTTCCTTTTGGTAGTTTCAGATTTAGTTTGTTCTTTTCCAAATTCTCTGAAATGTAAAGTTAGATTATCAATTCAAGATTTTTCTTCTTTAATATATTTATTTATGGCTATAAACTTCCTTCTTAGCACAGCTTTCAATGCATCCCATGAAATTTTGTATGCTATATTTTCATTTATGTTTATTTCAAGGCATTTTAAAAATTTCCCTTGTAACTTCTTCCTTGACCCATTGGTTGTTTAGGAGTGTGCTGTTTAATTTCCAATATTTGTGAATTTTCCAGTTTTCCTCTTGCTATTGATTTCTAGTTTCATTCCATTGTAATAAGAAAAGATGCTTTGTATGAGTTCAATCTTGAATTTCTTGACTTATTTTGTGGGCTAATATATGCTCTTTATTGGAGAATGTTCCATATGAACTTGAGAACAATGTATATACTGCTGTGGTTGTGTGGAGTGTTTTGTACGTATCTGTTAGGTACAATTAATCTTCAGTATTATTCAAGTTCTCTATTTCCTATTGATCTTCTGTCTGATTGTTCTATCCATTACTGAAAGTAGAGTATTGAGATCTCCTACTATAAGTTTGTTGCTATTTATTTCTCCCTTCAGTTCTGTCAGAGTTTGCTTCATATATTTAGGAATTCTGAGGCTTGGTGCATAAATGTTTATAATTTTTAAATCTTCTTGGTAAATTGACCATTTTGTCTTTACATAATATTCTTTTTTGGTCTCCTATAAATGTTTTTGCCTTGCTATTTTGTTTAATGTTAGTACAGCCACCCCTGCTCTCTTTTGTTTCCATTTTCATTGAAAATCATTTTCCATTTTTTCTCTTTCAATGTATGTGTTTAGATTTAAGGTGTATATCTTGTAGTCAGCATATGGTTAAACTCTATTTTTTTTTTAAATGCATTTAGCCAGTCTATGCCTTTTGATTGGGAAGTTTAGCCCATTACATTTACCGATAGGGAAAAACCTACTATTGCCATTTTGTCAATTATTTTCTGTATTGTCTGGTAGTTTTCTGTACTTTCTCTCTGGTTTTACTCTGCCTTCTGTTGTGTTTTCTTGATTTTTTTGTAGTGATATGCCTTGATTATCTTCTAATTTCCTTTTTTTGGGTATTCTATAGATGTTTTCTTTGTGGTTGCTATTATAATTATATAAACATCTCAAAATTATAGCTGTCTATTTTAAACTGCTAAAAATTTAACTTCAATTACGTGCAAAAACTACTTCTTTTACAGCTTCACTTTGCCATTTTGTTATTGATGTCACAAATCACATCTTTATGTATTGTGTGTTCATTAACATAGGTTTAACTTTTTATATTTTTGTCATTTAAATTCTATGCAGCAAAATTATAATAATACAGGTTACTATATGTGTCCATCCATTTACCTTTACTGGTAAGATATATATATTATATATATATGTTTATGTTCTTTAATACTAGCAATAAGAGATTAGAAATTAAAATTAATAAAGTGCCAATTGTAACAGCAACAAAAATCATTAAATACTTATGAATAAATCTTGCAAAATATGCAGAATCTCTGCAGAAAATAACAAAATACTGATAGTAGGATTAAAATAAATAAATGGGGAAATATATTGTGTTTATGGAGTGGGAGATTTAGAATTTTAAGTATCAATTCTCTTCAAGTTGATCTATAGATTAAACACAATCACAACTAACATTCAGGAATATTTTTGATAGAAATTACCAGATTGAATCTAAAATGTATTTGGGTAAGCAAAGTAATTAGAGTAACCAAAACAATTTTGTGTAAGTTTTAAAAAATCACTTAGATGAGAGATAATTGACATGGGAAAAGCGGTACATATTTAATATATATTACTTGATGAATTTGGGGATAATCATACACCTTTGAAACAATAATCACCATCAAGTCTGTAAAAATATCTTTTTCCTCCCAAAGTTTCCTCCGTTCACCTTTATTATTAGTACTACTACTACTACTAATATTGTTGTGTATGGTAAGAGCACTGAACATAAGATCTACCCTCTTAGCAAATTTCAAGTATTTATACTCTAATGTTAGATAAAGGCACTAACTCTACAGTAGTAGATCTCAAGAACTTGTTTATCTTTCATAATTGAAACTTTGTACCTTTGATCATGACCTCCTTCTTTCCCCCTCCCCCATCATTGTACACTCTGCTTCTTTGAGTTTGGCTATTTTAAATCCCATATATAAGTGAGATCATGGAATATTTTTCATTTTGTGTCTTACATCTCACTTAGCAGTGTTCTCCAGGTTCATCCATGTTGTTGCAAATAGCAGGTGATTTTTTCTTTTTTAAGACTGAATAATATTCCATTACACACACACACACACACACACACACACCACATTTTAAAAATCTGTTCATCTGTCAATGGACATTTAGATTATTTCCATATCTTGGCCATTGTGAATAATGCTGAAATGAGCATGGGAGTGCAGATATCTCTCTGACATATTGATTTAATTTCCTTTGGATATATACCCACTAGTGGAATTGCTGGAACATATGGTAGATCTATTTTTAATTTTTGAGAATCTATATACTGTTTTTCATAATTGCTGTACCAATTTACATACTCACCAACAAGCATTCCTGTTTTTCAATATCCTTGCCAATACTTATCTTTTGTCTTTTTAATAATAGCCATCCTAAAAAGCATGGAGTGATATCTTAGTGTGGTTTTGATTTGCATTTTCCTGATGATGAGTGATGTTGAGTCCCTTTTTATATACTTGTTGATTATTTGTATGTCTTCTTTGGACAAATGTCTGTTCATGTCCTTTGCCCAATTTTTTACAGGTTTTTGTTCTATTACTGTTTAGTTATATAAATTCCTTTTATATTTTATATATTAACTCTTTATCAGATATATGGTTTGCATATATTTTCTTCTATTCTGTACATTGACTTTTCAAGGCTTTGCTTATTTCCTTTGATGTGCAGAAATTTGTAGTTTGATGCAATCCTACTTGTCTTTTTATTTGTTGCTTTTGTTAACTGTGCTGGGGTGGGGGGAGGGGGGAGGGATAGCATTAGGAGATATACCTAATGCTAAATGACGAGTTGATGGGTGCAGCACACCAACATGGCACATGTATACATATGTAACAAACCTGCACATTGTGCACATGTACCCTAAAACTTAAAGTATAATAAAAGAAAATTCACTGCCAATATCAATGTTAAGAAGCTTTTTTCTTTTCCTCTGGGCCTTAAGTTTAAGTCTTTTATTTATTTTGAGTTTTTTTTTTTGTACGGTGAAAGATAAGGGTACAATTACATTTTTTTCATGAGGACATCCAATTTTTTCTTCCTTTGTACAGTTATTTTTGTTTCCCTTTGTAATTCATTTCTTGTTAAGGAAATCTCTGCCTATTCTAAAATCATGAGGAAAGGTTTCTGTTTTTTTCCACCTAGATTTTTTTTAATTGTCCCATTTTCACATATAGATGTAGAGGGTATCTGGAATAGATTTTCATATAATGTAAGGGTAAAAATGTATGTTTATATGGCCATCTGATGGACTCATTATGGACAAAATCTCGATCTTTTCCTTACTGCTCTGCAGTTTTACATTGGCCATAAATCTAATGACTGAATACATGTGGATCTTTTTGTTTACTTTCTATTAAAGTTTATTGACCTGTTTTTCTATACTTGTACAATGCCACACTGTCTTACTGTGGCTTTTTAATAAACCTTGATATCTGGTAGTGTAAGTCATTCAGCTTTATTCATCTTCTTTAAGATTTTCTTGGCTATTCTTTCTTTCTTTTTTTTTTGAGACGGAGTCTTGCTCTGTTGCCAGGGCTGGAGTGCAGTGCTGAGATCTCAGCTTATTGGAACCTCCACCTCCCAGGTCCAAGCCATTCTTTCTCCCTCCTCAGCCTTCTGAGTAGCTAGGATTACAGGTGCCCACCATCATGCCCAACTAATTTTTGTATTTTTAGTAGAGATGGGGTTTCACCAAGTTGGTCAGGCTGGTTTCAAACTCCTGACCTCAGGTGATCCGCCCATCTTGGCCTCCCAATGTCTTGGGTATTCTTGATCCTTTATATTTCTTATAAATTTTAGGAATATCATCCACTTTTACAAAAATTTTTTTGAACTTTGATTGGAATTTCATTAAATCTATAGATTAATTTGAAAGTATTGATATCTTTAAAATAGTTGGCTTTCTAATCCATAATCATAGTATATAGTTTATCTTATTTAGGTCGGCCGTGGTGGCTCACATCTATAATCCCAGCACTTTGGGAGGTTGAGGTGGGCGGATCACCTGAGGTCAGGAGTTCAGGACCAGCCTGGCCAACACGGTGAAACCCCATCTCTACTAAAAATACAAAATTAGCCAGGTGTGGTGGCACATGCTTGTAGTCCCACCTACTCAGGAGGCTGAACTGGGAGGATTGCTTGAGCCTGGGAGGCAGAGGTTTCAGTGAGACAAGATCACACCACTGCCCTCCAGCCTGGGCAACAGAGTTAGACTCTGTCTCAAAACTAACTAAATAAATAAAATAATTTATCTTATTTATTATAATAGCTTTACTGAGCTATAATTAACCTAGCATACAATCTACATAAGTATACAATTCGGTGGTTTTTAATATATTCACAAACTTTTACAATAATCATAACTATCTAATTCTAGAATATTTTCATTACCCCAAAAGAAAACACACCCATTCATTACAGGTCATTTCCCATGACCCTCCGTCTAGTCCCTGGAAACCCCAGTCTAATTTGTGTTTCTATCAATTCACTTGTTTTAAATATTCCATATAAATAAGATTCTATAATATGGCCTTTTGTAACTGGCTTCTTGTATTCAGCATAGTATGTCCAAGTTTCATTTATGCTGTAGCATGTATCAGAACTTTATTATTTTCATTACCAAATAATATCCTATTGTATAGATATATCACTTTTTTTTTTACACATTCATCAGGTGATAGGCATTTGGGTTTTATTCACTTTTTGGTTACTATAAAAAATGCCAAGATATATATCTATGTGTAAGTCCATGAAAACATGAACACTTGTTTTCATTTCTCTTGAATATATGTTTAAGAGTGGAATTGTTGAGTCAAATGATATCTTTATTTGCTTTGATTTTTAATTTTTAACAATATTATTTTATACTTTTTAGAATAACATTTGTATGTATCTTTTATTATATTTATCCTTAAGTATTTTGATATTTGTCATGCCTATAATCCCAGCAGTTTGAGAGGCCAAGGCAGGTAAATCACTTGAGGTCAAGAGTTTGAGACCAGCCTGGCCAACATGGCAAAACCCTGTCTCTACTAAAAATATAAAAATTAGCAGGGCATCATGGCGCATGCTTGTAATCCTAGCTACTTGGGAAGATGAGGCACAAGGATTGCTTGAACCTGGGAGGCGGAGGTTTCAGTGAGCCAAGATCATGCCACTGCACTCCAGCCGGGGACACAGAATGAGACTCCATCTGAAAAAAAAAAAAAAAAAAAAAAGATGATGTTGGTATCTTGATAGTTTTATTTATTTTCTTTCTTTCTTTTTTTCTTGCTTTATTGCACTGTCCTGGTCTTCTTTACAACATTCAATAAAATTGGTAATAGTGGGTATCAATATTTAATTCACAATCTCCAGAGTAATCTCAAATTTTCAACAAGTATGGCTATGATTAAAAATTGTTTCTCTACTTTTTAGTATGCTGATTTCTAAAAACTCATATTGTGTTAAATTTTATCAAATGATTATTGGAAAGATCTTGTATATTTCCTCCTTTATTCTCTTAATGTAGTGAGTAACATTAATTTGATATCTAATGTTTAAACAAATCCAGCATTCCTGGAATAAAAGCAACTTGCCTGTGATGTGTGTTCTTTTTTGTATATCACTGGATGTGATTTGCTAATATTTTATTTAGAATTTTTACATCTGCATTTATTAGAGAAACTAACCTGTCATTTAACTTTCTTTTATTGTCTTATTTGGGATTTAGTATCAAGATTAATTTGAGAGGTGTTTTCAATTTTCCTGTTTTCTGAAAGATTTCATGTAATGTTGGACTTTTGTTCTTCTTTAAATCTTTGCAGGAATTTACTAGTCATATGAGCCAGGAGATTGCTTTGAGGGAAGAGTCTTAATTAGAAATTAATTTTTTGTAAATGTAGGACTATTTAGATTCTTAATTTATTCTTATAATTTTAAGGTGCTATTTTTCAAGGCATTTCTTAATTTCATTTAATTTTTTTATTTATTGGCATAAGGTATTTTTTCTGTATCCTTACTATCACTTTATTATTTGTGTGGTTTTTGTGATTTCTCTCTTTTCATTTCAGTCTTACTAGAAGTCAGTCGAATTTTTAGTGTTTTTAAGGCACTGATTTTTGGTTTTATTTATTTTTCTTTACTGTACATTTATTTTCTAGCTGATGAGGTTTTGATTCAAGTTTACTTATTACTTATATTTTTATTCTTTTGGTTTAATCCAGTGTTTTTGCTTTATTTTGTTTTGTTTAGCTTTTTGAGAGGTATGATGGGTTAGATTTTGTATCTCCAAAGAATATTCTGAGGTCCTAACTCCTGTATCTGTGAATGTGATCATATTTAGAAATAAAATATTTGCAGATGCAATTAAGATGAGGTTATTGGTGGGGCGGGGGAGGGGGCGAATTTAATATGACATGTTGTTATAAGAAGAAGAAAAGACACAGTCATACAGGGAGGACAGCCATGTGAAGACAGAGGCAGAGTGGAGTGATGTTGCCACAAGCCAAGAAATGCCTGGAACTACCAAAAGCTGAGATGAGACCTGGAAGAATCCTCTCCTAGAGGCTTCAGAGGGAACATGGCTTGCTAATATCTTGGTTTAGGACTTCTAGCCTGCAGAACTGCGCCCATCTCTCTATCTATCTATGTATCTGTATTCATCATGATCATCATGATCATCATCATCTATTCAAATCAGTAAGATGTTCCATGAAGGCAGGGATCACTTTCTGTTTTGTTAATTGCTGTTTCCAGTGCATAGAAAGTCCCTTCTACAGAGTAAGTACATTTAAATATTCAAATTTTAAATTTCAAAAAAAATGGTTTGGGGAGAACAGGAAGTGTTCGGTTACATAAATAAGTTCTTTAGTGGCGATTTCTGAGACTTTGGTGCACCCACTGCCCAAGCAGTATACACTGTACCCAATGTGTAGTCTTTTATCCCTCAACCCCCTTTCACTCTTCCCCAAAGTCCATTGTATCATTCTTATATCTTTGCACCCTCATAGCTTAGCTCCCACTTATAAGTGAGAACATGTAAGGTTTGTTTTTCCATTACTGAGTTACTTCACTTGGAATAATGGTCTCCAACTCCACCCAGGTTGCTGTGAATGCCATTATTTAATTCCTTTTTATGGGTGAGTAGTAGTATTCCATGGTGTGTGTGAATATATAACATTTTCATTCTCCACTCATTGATTTATGGGCATTTGGGCTGGTTCCATATTTTGGCAATTGTGAATTGTGCTGCTATAAACACGTGTGTGAAGGTGTCTTTTTCATATAATGGCTTCTTTTTCTCTGGGTAGATACCCAGTAGTGAGATTGCAGGATCAAATGGTAGATCTACTTTTAGTTCTTTAAGGAATCTCCACCCTGTTTTCCATGGTGGTTGTACTAGTTTACATTCCCACCAGCAGTGTAAAACTGTTCCCTTTTCACCACATCCAAGCAAACATCTATTATTTTTTGATTTTTAAATTATGACCATTCTCGCAGGTGTATGATGGTATCACATTGTGGTTTTAATTTGCATTTCCCTGATCATTAGTGATGTTGAGAATTTTTTCATATGTTCGTTGGCCATTTGTATATCTTCTTTTGAGGATTGTCTATTCATGTTCTTGGCCCACTTTTTGGTGATACTACTTTTTTTTTTTCTCACTGATTTGTTTGAGTTCCTTGTAGATTCTAGGTATTAGTTGCTTGTCAGATGCATAGTTTGTGAAGATTTTCTCCCATTCTGTGGGTTGTCGGTTTACTCTGCTGATTCTTTCTTTTGCTGTGCAGAAGCTTTTTAGTTTAATTAACTCCCATCTATTTATCTTTTTTTGTCCTGATCATTAGTAATGTTGAGAATTTTTTCATATGTTTGCTGGCCATTTGTATATCTTCTTTTGAGAATTGTGTATTCATGTCCTTGGCCCACTTTGTGATGATATTACATGTTTTTTTCTTGCTGATTTGTTTGACTTCCTTGTAGATTCTAGATTTTAGTCCTTTGTCAGATGCATAGTTTGTGAAGATTTTTTCCCATTCTGTGGGTTGTCTATTTACTCTGCTGGTTCTTTCTTTTGCTGTGTAGAAGCTTTTTAGTTTAATTAAGCCCTATCTATTTATCTTTGTTTTTGTTGCATTTGCTTTTGGGTTCTTGGTCATGAAATGTTTGCCTAAGTCAATGTCTGGAAGAGTTTTTCCAATGTTATCTTCTAGAATTGTTATGCTTTCAGGTCTTAGATTTAAGTAGTTGATCCATCTTGAGTTGATTTTTTTGTAAGGTGAGAGATGAGAATCCAGTTTAATTTTTCTACATGTGGCTTGCCAATTATCCCAGCATCATTTGTTAAATAGGGTGTCCTTTCCCTACTTTATGTTTTTGTTTGCTTTGTTGAAGATCAGTTTGCTGTAACTATTTGACTGTATTTCTGAGATTTCTATTCTATTCCATTGGTCTATGTGCCTATTTTTATACCAGTACCATACTGTTTTGGTGGCTATAACCTTGTAATATTATTTGAAGTCAAGTCATATGATACCTCCAGATTTGTTCTTTTTGCTTAGTCTTGCTTTGGTCGTGCAGACTCTTTTTTGGTTTCATATAAATTTTAGATATGTTTTTTTCTAGTTCTGTGAAGAATGATGATGGTATTTCAATGGAAATTACATTGAATTTGTAGTTTGCTTTTGGCAGTATGGTCATTTTCACAATATTGATTTTACATATCCACGTGCATGGGATGTGTTTCCATTTGTTTGTGTCATCTATGATATCTTTCAGCAGTGTTTTGTAGTTTTCCTTGTAGAAGTCTTTCACCACCTTGGTTAGGTGTATCCCTAAGTATTTTATTTATTTTGCAGCTATTGTAAAATGGGTTGAGTTCTTGATTTGATTCTGAGCTTGGCCGCTGTTGGTGTATAGCAGTGCTACCAATTTGTGTACATTGATTTTGTATCCTGAAACTTTACTTAATTTGTTTATCAGGTCTAGGAGCTTTTTGGATGAGTCTTTAGGGTTTTCTAGGTATAGGATCATATCATCAGCAAAAAGTGACAGATTGACTTCCTCTTTGCTGATTTGGATGCCTTTATTTCTTTCTCTTTTCTGATTGCTCTGGCTAGGACTTCCCATCCTATGTAGAATAGAAGTGGTGAGAGTGGGCATCCTTGTCTTCCTCCAGTTCTCAGCGGAAATACTTTCAACTTTTCCCCAATCAGTATAATGTGGCTATAGGTTTGTCATAGATGACTTTTATTACCTTAAGGTATGTCCCTTCTATGTCAGTTTTGCTGTGGGTTTTAATCATAAAGGAATGCTGGATTTTGTCAAATGCTTTTTATTTTTCTGTTGAGATGATCTTACGATTTTTGTTTTTAATTGTGTTTATGTGATGTATCACATTTATTGACTTGCAGATGTTAAACCATCCCTGCATCCCTGGTATGAAACCCACTTGATCATGGTGGATTATCTTTTTGATATGCTGTTGGATTTGGTTAGCTAGTATTTTGTTGAGAATTTTTGCATCTATGTTTGTCAGGAATATCGGTCTGTAGTTTTTTGGTTGTTGTTGTTATGTTCTTTTCTGGTTTTGGTATTAGTGTGAAACTGGCTTCATAGAATGATTCAGGGAGGCTTTCCTCTTTCTCTGGCTTTTGGAATAGTTTCAGTAGGATTTGTACCAATTCTTCTTTAAATGTCTGATGGAAATCAGCTGTGATTCCATCTGCTCCTGGACTTTTTTTTTTTGTTGGCAATTTTTTTTTGTAACCATTTTAATCTTGCTGCTTGTTGTTTGTCTGTTCAGAGTATTTCTTCCTGGTTTAATCTTGGAGGTTTGTATATTTCCAGGAATTTATCCATCTCCTCTAGGTTTTCCAGTTTGTGTGTGTAAAGGTATTCATAGAAGACTTGAATGATCTTTTGTATTTCTGTGTTACTGGATTTAATATATCCCGTTATATTTCTGGTTGAGCTTATTTGGATCTCCTCCCATTTTTTCTTGGTTATTCTTGCTAATGGTCTATCAATTTTGTTTATATTTTCAAAGAATCAGCTTTTTGTTTTATTTATCTTTTGTATTTTTTTGTTTCAATTTCATTTAGTTCTGCTCTGATCTTTGTTATTTCTTTTTTTTTTTTTTTTCTGCTGGGTTTGGGTTTGGTTTGATCTTATTTCTCTAGTTCCTTGAAGTGTGACCTTAGACTTTCTATATGTGTTCTTTCAGACTTTTTGATGTAGGCATTTAATGCTATGAACCTTCCTTTTAACATCGCTTTTGCTGTATCACAGAAGTTTTCATAGGTTGTGTTATTGCTATCATTCAGTTCAAGTAATTTTGAAATTTCCATTATAATTTCATTGTTTACCAAAATATAATTCAGGAGCAGATTATTTTATTTCAATGTATTTGCATGGTTTGAGGATTCCTTTTGGAGTTGATTTTTAATTTTATTCCACTGTGGTCTGAGAGCATATTAATATAATTTTGATTTTCTTAAATTTATTGAGGCTTGTTTTGTGCCTATCATATGATCTATCTTGGAGAATGTTCCATGTGCTGATGAAAAGAACATATATTCTGCAGTTGTTTGGTAGAATGTTCTGAATATATCTGCTAAGTCCATTTGTTCTAGGGCATAGTTTAAGTCCATTGTTTGACTTGTTTTTGATGACCTGTCTAGTGCTGTCAGTGGAGTATTGAAGTCACCCACTATTATTGTGTTGCCTCTTATCTCATTTCTTAATTCTAGGAGTAATTGTTTTATAAATTTAAAGCTCCAGTTTTAGGTACATATGTATTTAGGATTGTAATATTTTCCTGTTGGACTAGTCCTTTTATTATTCTATAATGTCCCTCTTTGTCTTTTTAAATTGTTGTTGCTTTAAAGTTGGTTTCGTCTGATAAAAGAATAGCTACTTCTGCTTGTTTTTGTTGTCCATTTGCATGGAATATCTTTTTCCATCCATTTACCTTACATTTATATAGGTCTGTATGTGTTAGGTGAGTCTCTTGAAGACAGCAGATACTTGATTGGAGAATTCTTATCCATTCTGTCATTTTGTATCTTTTAAGTGGAGCATTTAGTCCTTTTACATTCGATGTTATTATTGAGATGTGAGGTACTGTTCTATTCATCCTGCTAGTTGTTGCCTGACTACCTTGTTTTTTTTTTGTTTGTTTGTTTTTTATTGCTGGTGAGCTTGTGTGATCATTTGGGGTGTCAATGAATCTTGCTTTGTCATATCATCAGAATTGTTTTTCTGGTTCCTTCTCATTTGGGTAGACTATTTCAGAGGAAAGATCTGGGACTCAAGGGCTGCTAATCCGATTTTTTTTCCCTATGGGGTGATCCCTTGATGTGGTGTTCTTTTTCTTCCCCTAGAAATGGTGCTTCCTGAGAATAAAACTGCAGTGATTGTTATTGTTCTTCTGTGTCTAGTCCCCCAGTGGAGCTACTGGGCTCTGGGCTGGTACTGGGGAGTGTCTGCAAAGATTTCTGTGATTTGATCCTGTGAAGACCTATCTTCAGGTCTCTCAGCTGTGGATGCCAGTACCTGCCCCAGTGGAGGTAGCAGGGAAACAAAGTGGACTCTGTGAGAGTGCTGATTGTAGTTTGTTTAGTGTGCAGGTTTTCTCGAATGCTGGTTTGCTAGCAGTGAAGCTGTCATGTGGACAGACTCAGGACCTCTGGTTAGCCAGGGTGTTACAGGTGGTGTTTTCTCCTTTCTTGGGGTAGGATTGTTCTAAGTTGCTGTAATGGCTTGAGTTGGTTGACTTCCAGCCAGGAGGTGGCACTTTTAAGAGAGCATCAGCTGCGGTAGTAGAAGGGGGATACAGGCTTGCCCTAAGTTGGCCAGGGTAAATATTCAGTCGTCTCAGGTAATAGGTGAGGCCATAGAGCTCCCACAAGTTTATATCTTTTGTCTCTGGTTACCAGGAAGGGTAGAGAAAACCATCAGGTGGGGGCAGGGTTAGGCAGGTCTCAGCCTAGACTCTCCTTGGGCTTGCAGTGGCCACTTTGAGGGATATGGGGTGTGTCTCAGGCCAATGGAGTTATGTTCCATGGGAGATTATGGCTGCCTCTGCTGCTTCCTACAGGTTGCCAGGGAAGTGGTGGAAAGCCATCAGTGACAGGCCTTACCCAGCTCCCATGAAACCAGCAAGGCCAGTCTCATTCCTGCCATACTCCCCCAGCAGCCAACAGTGCCCAATTTATACCCAGGCCTCTGGTGCACAGGGCTGAGATCCTGCCCCAGGCTACAAGACTCCCTGCTGAGAGAGCAAGCATGGCTTCCAGTCCTCACCCTTCCCTTCCTGTTGCGGCTTCTGTGCTCCTATCTGTACTTCCCGTTCCCCACACCCCAACACCCTGGACTCTGCCCAGGAAAATTTGTCATCTTTGGAAATTATTACAAAGTTCAGCTGGAAGTCTGCTTCTCCCTGTGGACCTTCCCCAATTCCACTGGCTGCCCTCCTCAAGGACCCCTGTGAGATAAATTCAGAAATGGCTATCCTTGGCTTCCCTGGGGAACAAGAGTGCCTGCAGTTCTTTTCCCACTTCTTCTTTTACTTTTTTATTTCACTGGGCTCTCTAAATTCATTTCAGCTCTAGGTAAGGTTAAACTCTTTTCCCGTCTTCTGGATTTTCAGGTTCTCCAGGGCCGATGTATGTTTGGAGATGGATTTCCCCCCTCACACTTCAGGCACTCAGTTTTTTGGCAGTCTCATGGAGTTTCCAGTGGCAAGCCGCTTATTTCAAATGGTCTGTGAATTCTTTTGGTTTTTCTGATATGTTCCTGGTGTGATTCTTCACCAATTTTATCTCAAATTATATTTTATTCTACATTATGATTGCTATTATTTCCTTATTTTTCTTTGTATTTATGATATATTTCTTCCATTTAAAACATTTCTTACTACTTCTCTGACATTTGACTTTTGGTCTTTTTCTATTAAGTAAAGATTTTAAAATAATGTTTTAATTTGAGAAACTTTAGTTTTTAATTGAACTACTAAACCGTTTTACACTAACTATATTATTCTTTCTGATCTTGTCAGAGATTCTCTATTTTGCTCACCTATTTCTTTTCTAACTGTCGTTTATTATACTGACTATATTATCATTATTTTTTCTTTTAGGGATTTGGAAAGGATTCCGTGATGGTTAATATTGAGTGTCAACTTGATTGGATTGAAGGATGCAAAGTATTGTTCCTTGGTGTGTCTGTGAGGGTGTCACCAAAGGAGATGAACATTTGAATCAGTGAGCTGGGAGACACAAACCCATCCTCAATCTTGGGGGACACCATCTAATCAGCTGCCAGTGCAACTAGGATAAAATCAGGCAGAGAAATTTGGAAAGACTAGACTGGCTGAGTCTTCTGGCCTGCATCTTTCTCCCATGCTAGATGCTTCCTGCCCTCGAATATCAGACTCCAAGTTCTTTAGCTTTTGGACTCTTGGACCTTTGGCCACAGACGGAAGGCTGCACTTTTGAAGTTTTGGGACTTGGACTGGCTTCCTTGCTCCTCAGCTTACAGATGGCCTATTGTGGGACTTCACCTTGTGATCGTGTAAGTCAATACTCCTTAATAAACTCTGCTTTATATATATATCTATCCTATTAGTCCTGTCCCTCTAGAGAACCCTGACTAATACAGATACACAGAAAGTTCAATTTTCTAAATTTTAAGCATTTTAAAACTTACTTGGGTCAATTTTTCTCTCATCACCTATGAACAGAGTAAAACAGTAACTATTATCATTCACATCCCTCCAGCTCAGATGCTACATTTGGCATAATTTTCACATTACTATTTTTCCTTCACACTGTTTTGCTGATATAATCTCAGATTTCAGATCCAGGTTATTATTAATTATTAGCTTAATATTTTGTATTTTTATCTTGTAAGTACTACATTTGAAATTTTAAAGCTAATCACTCTATAGAGCTAAGAATTCTATTTGCTGAGTTATTTATATTTATTTCTTAGTTGACTTAAGTGACTAGTCAAATAGTTTTTTTCACAAAGAATTTTATATGACATTGCCTCTCAGTCTAGTGTATCTAAAAATAACTTTCTGTCGCTCTAGCATATAAATATGAGCTTTTCTAACTAAAATGCCTTGGATCTCAATCTTTTCTGCCCAAAGCTCTGTAAACCTTTGTTTTTCTTAGCATTTAATATTGCAAATAAAGTCTGATCTACAGACATTCTGTGTTTTTGTTCCTTTATGGTTCATGGGATTATTTCATACGACAGAAATGTATTCTGAGGGGTACTGGAATATATCACTTCAAAATATGCCTCTTTGGAATACAATTTATTTTTATTTTTATTTTTTTTTGTTAAAGGCCACTGAGAAAACTTCTGCCTATTTGTCTCTAATTAATCTGTCTTTGGCTAGTCTAATTCACAGGGCCTCTGCTGGAGAACCTAAGATGAGTAGAGGAAATGATTTGTTGTTTTCCTCTCCTGAAATACCTAACTGTGGGTGTTTATATTAGCAATGATTATTATCTTCACATTTTTTCCCGATCTTAGATTGTTTCTTCCATAACATTACACTCCTCATATTAATCTTTTTCAAGGGAATGATAGAGAAATTTATCACAACAGCTCTTTATTTTATTCACTAGCGCAGGCAAAAAGAGCTCGTCCAGGCTCTCTGATTGTCTTGACCATCACCAGACAGATAAGGTGCCCTAAGTTTTGGAGTGGAAGGGTCACTGTAAGCTACCCGCCTACTTTCCATAAGTGCTGATGTTCCACAGGTAGGACAAAAGTGAGTTGGTCCTTTAGGCTTCCATCAAATCTTCGACATGGGCACAGATGCTCCTTGACTTACAATGGGGTAATATCTGGATGAATCCATCATAGATCAAAAGTATCATTAGTCTAAATGCATTTAATACCCCGATAAACCCATCTTAAAGTCAAAAAACCATAAGTCAAACCATCGTAAGTTGGGACCAGTCTATGTAGGATCTAGCAGATTATTTTAACTTTCTATATGTGGATGATATTCTTCACAGTTTCCAGAGCTGATGCAAACTTTCTGTTGTTTTGATATTTGATCAGCCATTTCCAGCTACAAATATGGGAACTCGGGAGGATCTGTGCTCTAATCTTCAGTCTACCATACTCCCAGCACAGTAGGGGTCTTAAGTCTGATAAAGTTTTGAAAAGGAAAGAGAAAAGCTGCATTCTGTGCTCCTGAGACAGGGAAGCCCAGCGGAAATAAAATATCCAGGATGTGGAGCGGGCGAGATTGTGCACCATTAGTATGTAAAGCCTTAATTCAGATGGATGGTTAGGAGTACAGTGCCAATGAGAGAGAAAGAGAGAGAGAGAGAGAGAGAGAGACCTCTGTTTGGACCGGGCATCTTTGTTGTTTGGAAGAAACCTTTCATCCAGACAGTTTGAGTCTGATCTTACCTCATTCTACTGGTGAGCTGTACTATGTCTTGCACAGTGCTGCCTCCCTTTTTTTCTGTGGCTCTTTGACACCTCCACCTCCCTGCCAGCCTGGTGTGGCTGATCAAGCTGTTCAAACAACTGGAAGACATCAGAAGTTAAACACTCATTATTTTAATTTGATGCTAATCATGTGTTAATGAGACTAATCCTTGCAATGATTCAGGTAATTTGCTTAATGGCTGCCCAGAGTACAGATTATAGCAATCAGTCACGTCTGATAAGATGTCTGTTGTGGAGGAGGCTGTCAGGTGAATGAAGTGGGAAAAGGCTCAGGAGTAAGGGTCTGATGTCAGGCATGTTCTGTGTTGGAGGGTAGGAGTTAAGGGAAGGAGACAGCTCAGAAATCCAAATTTTCAATGAGAAATGAACATCCTAGTGTTCTTGTTTAGAAGGAAGAAGTTGGTGTTGACAGGCTTTCTCATCTTATAGTGACACATACACACTGAGATAAGCATGACAGTTTGAAGAGAGTTGGATATACAATTCATTTTGTTCTGGAGAAGTCAGTACAATTATTAGTAGACATATTCCTACAACTATTAAATTGAGTTAAAAATCTTTTTTGCTATCAAAATGTCAAAGAAAAGATGAAACCACTCAGAGCAAAGGAAGATACATTTTTTTCTTCTCATCTTAGGAAATAGATGCTAAAATCAAAATTCTAAACTGAAGCATTATTATGTTTATAGTATACTCAAGCATTGTAAGTCTATAGTCAGTCCTTCATATCCATGGGTTTCGTATCCATGTTTTCCATCAATCATGCCTTTGAAAATGTCAGAAAAAAAAAAGTACACCAGTGAAACTAACACAAAATAAAAAATGATACAGTATAACAACTATTCACATAGCATTTACATTGTATTACATTTTATGAATAACCTGGAGATAATTTAAATTATAGGGGACAATGTGAGTTGGTTATATGCAAATACAACGCCATTTTATATAAGGTACTTAAGCATCACTGGTTTTTGTAATCTGCAGGGGCAGCGCAGGATAGGACAGACGTCCTGGGACAATCCCTCACAGATACTGAGGGACAACTGAAGATACAGTCTCTGATGTGCTTAAACTAATCAGTGAGTCCTATGTTGGAGGCATGCCACCGTCTACAACTTTGCTGGATTGAATCATGATATATTTTTCAATAAAATATTGAAACTCAATAAATTATAAAATGTACAGATATAGAAATAACAAAACACTTCTAGAGTACATGTTCAAAAATTCTGCCGATTATTTGCTTTGCTTTAATTTATTCGTACTGATAGAAAATTTAAAATTTTATAGATATATAAATCTAGATATCTGAATTGTTTCATTCCCATTCAGTATTTTGGTGAGGAGAGAAAAGTAAAAAAATGGAGATAGATTCAGGCATGAAAAAGATTTGTAGTTTATTTTATGTTTAACTTAGTTGTTTTGATACATTCATGATACCCTCTTCTATCTTCTGTGGAATGCAATTTAGTTCAATGTAACAACATTTCTCTAGTATATCTTATCTTCAAGGAGGTGTTATTTAGTTTCTTTTGTTTCTTTATTTGTTTTGTGTTTTACAAAACAAGGGACAAGCATCTTTCTTGGGAGCAAAGAATGTGCCCATCTTATGACAGTGAGGGTAGGAATGGACAGGAAAGGAAAAATTGGAGTCAGCTGTTTGAGGACTAGATGTTCAGCTGCTCTAACTCAGAATGTGAATTTACAATAAGGATGTAGAGGAGATACCGTAACATGGGCATAGTGTTTTGGATTGACATCAACAGGAGGATTACACATATGGGAGGGATCATAGCATCTAGGACATTTATAGATACAATTATATGTGAGCATTAGTCCTGTGAACCCAAGTTAACAGTTTTCCTTTTTCACCCTAGTTAAGAAGTTATTTTATCACCATAAAAGGCTTTCATGCACTATTTCATGCTACATAAGTGCAAATAAAATGCACTTGTATCAGTGACAATGATATGGATGAGACTGGTTTCATTTTTAAGAATCAAGATGATTGTTTTATAAGCATGTACCATAAAAAGAACAACCTGTGGTATGCTCTAGAATTTGAGAAGCTAATGCTTTTAAGGCAGGCGGACCATTGTTTTGGTAGCAGTTGTTTTTGTTATTATTTTTATCATTAATTATTATTATCAATCCCATTTTATCTAACAAAAGAGAATGGCTTATTTGGCTTGCTAATGATAAAATAATCTGCACAGAAGCAGGAGGTAAACCTTTCGAAACACTGAACTTTTACTGCATGGCTTCCTTATAGCACATTGCCTCTTCCATTAAGCTGAGGCAAGAAATATATAGAGGAAATGAAGTGAAAAATGCTAAACATCTGTATTTATGTAAGACAATAGAGTTAGAAGAGGATAAGGTGATGCTTACATTGCTTCATGTATTGGAAAACTACTTATATAGTCATGATATAAGTGTTTTAGTACATTCAGGCTGCTACAAAATATCATAAACTATATGGCTTATAAACAACAGAAATTTATTTCTTACACTTCTGGAGGGTAGGAAGTGCAATATGAGGGTGCCAATGTGGTCAAGTTCTGGTGAGGGCCCTCTTCCAGGTTGCAGACTACCAACTTCTCACTGTGTCCTCACAGGATGAAAGGAGCAAACCAGCTTACACTAATCCCATTCACAAGAGTTCTGCTTTCATGCCCCAGTCACCTCTAGAAGGCTCTAACTTCTTAAAGTTATCACATTGGGGATTAGGTTTCAGCATATGAATTTTGGGATGGAAAGGGCACAAAGGTTCAGGCTATAGCAGTAAGTTAGTGTTATTTACACAAACTATATTAAATACAGGTACCTCTTTAAACTGATCCTGGCTCTCTTTTCTCTGTAGTAACATGGTGTATCTTGGCATAATTGTTTTCATTCTTCCCTTTTATTTGAACTTTCATGTCCTTCAGAAGTTAAGCTAAATGGAAAACTCCTTGAGCAGATACTTAAACTAGGCTATCAATTGTAGGGTATTTGGCCTGTGCTGTTGAAATCACTTTAGACATCTGTGTTTGTTTTTAGGAGGACTTTGAAATAATACTTGTTAAGATATTGTGAAATTATACATTCTTTTTAGAAGTTATGCAGTTTGTAGAGGCATATTTTACAAGATTGTAAAATCTCATAATTATTTCATATCTGTGACAAATAACACAAATTATTGTTTTTTTCTTCATATTATCTTCCATGAAATTTAATGGACAGTGCAGTTTCACTTTAACACTAGGTTTTCAGAGTATTAGGATTTATCCAAACACTAAGTTGATTGAGAAAATGTCTCTTTGCCTCATCTATATTGCTAGGCTCTTGAAATTCTAAAGTGTGTTATTTTGCTTAAGTTATGAATATATTACAAATGATATAAGAAATTTAGAAAATATTAGGAGGAAGAAAAGTTTTAGCCCCAAGTAAAGGGATAATTTTCTGTTTTGCTTTATTTGTGGCAACTTGGTCTGACTTATTTTTATTTCTAATTTTCAGCTTAAATATCAAGTATTAAAATATTACTAAAATTATCTCCATTTCAAGACAAAATAATATGAATACATTATTGATATAAATAAATTAATGTGAATTTCTCACTTGCAATTATTGCATTTGCATCTATTTTGATTAATGTATTATGACCAAAATGATTTTTAGATTTTACCATCAAAACAATTTGGTAAAGGGATTCATACTCCTTTAGTAACTTAAAACCGACAAGAAAAAATGGTGTTCAGTACTTGCTTTTTAAAAATAGCCTCCAATATAATAGATTTACTTTTTCCTATTCCTCTCACTAAATAAACAAAAACCCTGGAAATTATTTGCAAAACAAATAGAAGACTTTGAAATGTGGAGAAAGGAAGGCAGACCAGTTAGGGACTTTGAGTCCCAAGGAAGTACATGGTGGTGAGTTTCATGTGAATGTATGTATGTAGGTAGGTATTTATTGCCTCGTATATCCTAGACTTGGACGTGAAGTAAACAGCAATCAAGAAACACAAATGGTAGAAGACAAACAACAACAACAACAAAAACAACAAAGAAAAAACACCCAGCTCCAACGAAAGCCTTCTCTCTTTAGTTAATCCTGAAAAGGTGCTTAGCAGGATAACAAAAATGTTTTAGAGAAAAGCTACTGTACTTCAGCTAAACACCATAGAAAAATCTGTGGCCCCACTCCACCCATACTAGCAAAGATCACATGGGGACCCTACACGGTCATTTTTGCCAAGATAAAACAAGTTACCCCAATTTTCTTACTGGGGTGGTATAAGAGAAGGCTGAGTAGGAAGCTTATAATTTTGCTCTAATTTAACAGCAATGAGATGATCATTCCCCCACTGACTTTCTCTACTGCCCAGCAGTAAGAAGGCAATCTCACTATCACTCCCATGTCTGGCCATCTGGGGAACAGTAGTGAGGCACTCCTACCTCTCCCAGCCAGAGAAGTAACAGTGAAGGCTTAGTAGGACGTCAAACTCCCACCACCACCCAATGGCAAAAAGGGCTCCACCATTCCTTGTGTGCCAGTGAAAGCTGAGTGAGGAACCTGGACTTCTAACCCCATCTGGAAATAATGAGGCACTCCCCTTCACCTCTTCTCTTGCTGGAGTGGCATCAGAGAAAGCCAGCTAAAACAGAAAGTCTAAATAAAATATACAGTCTCATAACATATATCTAAAATGTCCAAGTTTCATTACAAAATTGTGAATCATACCCAGAATCAGAAAAATCTCAACTTAAATGTAATAAAAAATTAATAGACTCCAAAACCAAAATGCTAGAGATCTCACAATTATCTAGCAAAAATTTTGAAGCAGTCACAATAAAAAAAATCTTTAACAAGGAATTATGAACACACTTGAAGCAAATAAAATAAATGGAAATTCTCAATAAGGAAATAGAAGATATAAAGAAGAACTAGGTGAAAAATTTAGTGTTGAAAAATACAATAACCAAAATAAAAACACGAGTGGACTCAATAACAGAATAAAAGGATCAGAGGAAAGACTCATTGTACTTGAGGAAAGAACATTAGAACAACAGAAATGACCTGATGTGAATCACAGAGAAAAGAAGCTAAACAAAATAAAAAGAGCCTCAGAGATCTGTGGAATTATAACAAGACATCTAAAATTTATGTAATCAGAGTCCTAGAAGGGGAGGAAAAAGTGGGTGGAATGGAACAAGTATTCAAAAATAACAGCTGAAAATTTTCCATATTTTGGGTAAAGATATGTACTTAAAGATTAAGAGGCTGAGGGTAACTTAGGATAAATCTCTGAATAACTCCTATCAAGGCGTATCATAAACAAATAATTAAAAACTTAAGACAAGAACTAAAAATCTTGAAAGCATCAAGATCAAAATGTCACCTTATAGGGGAAAAAAACTAAAAAACTGACATTACAATGGTGTTCGCTTCAGAACCTGTGACAGAGGAAGTGGCACAACATTTCCATGTTTGTGTGCTGAAAGAAAAGAAAAGAAAATTCTGTATTCTGTGAAAATATCTACCAGAAACTGAAGAGAAATGAAAACATATTCAGGTAAAGGAAAACTACGAGTGTGTGACCACTAGGCTTATGGTAAAAGTATGACTAGAGAAATCAATCAATCGATCAATTGATCAATCATCTATCTATAGAATATTTATACAATATATACATATAATATATATATAGCATATATATACTACCTGGAGAAAACAGTAAAAAGGCTATACAAAGATATTCATTCAAATGACATATAGATAAAATAAAAATAGAGTTTTAAAAAACTTCCAGTTTACCCTCAAAAAGGCAAGAAAAAGAAGAGAGTAACATTTTAAAAGAAAACAGAAAGAACAACAGAATGAAAAATGAGACGCCAGACTTAAGCCTTAACATATAAATAATTACTTTAAATAGAAATAGTCTCAATATAACAATTAAAAGGTAGAGATTGGCAGAGTGAATTAAAAATATCAATCAACAATATGCTGCCTACATGAAACTCACTGCAAACATAACAGGATAGATAAGTTGAAAGTGAAGTAATAGAAAAAATCTGTATCATGTAATATGGTTTGGCTCTGTATCCCCACTCAAATTTCGTGTTCAACTGTAATCCACAATTTTGGAGGTGGGGCCTGGTGGGTGGTGATTGGATCATGGGGGTACCTTCTGATGGTTTAGCATCATCCCCCTTGGTGTTGATGTGGCAAGAGGGAGTTACCAAGAGATCTGGTGATCTAAAAGTATGTAGCCTCCCCTTCTCTCTCTTCTCCCTGTCCTGGGCCCCTGTAAAGATGCCTGCTCCCACTTTGCCTTCTGCCATGAGTAAAGGTTTCCTGAGGCTTCCCCAGAAACCACTATGCCTCCTGCACAGCCTGCAGAACTGTGAGGCAATTAAACCTCTTTTTTAAATAAATTACCCATTTTCAGGTATTTATAGCAATGAGAGAACAGACTAATACATCATGCAAACCTTAATCAAAATAAGGCAGGAATATTTCTATTTATTATAAGATAAAATAGACATCGCTGCAAAGAAAATTACCAGACACAGAAAGGGAGATTGCATAATGATAAAGAGGATCAACTTATCAAGAAGGTGTAGCAATTTTAAATGTATATAAACCAAACAATGGAGCTGCAAAATATGTGAAGCAAAAAAATCTGCAGCTAAAATTACACTTTATAGTAAAAGACTGAATGCTTTCCCCAAGTTAATAAGTGGGACTTATCTGCTGCCACCACTCTTATTCAGCATAGTATGGAAAGTTTTAACCACTGCAGGAAGGAAACAAAAGGAGAAGGAGTCATACAGATTAGAAAGAAAGAAAGAAAACTGTACTTATTTGCAGATAGCATGGTCTATGTAGAAAATACAAAGTAATGTACAAAAAATTTCTAGAATTAATAAATGAGTTAAGCAAGATTGTAGAATACTAAGTTAACTTACAAAAATCAAATTTCTGTTTGCAATAGACATAACTACAGTAAAATTAAAAATACAGTTTTCTTTACAATTGCTCAAAAAATGAAATATTTTGGTGTAACTCTAACCAAAGATATGAAAGACTTGTATGCTAAAAATTTCATATCTCCTCAAATTGATATACAGATTTAATGCTATTTCTATCAAAACATAACAATACTTTTATAGATATAGGTAAGATTATTTCAAATTTTATATGAAAAATAAAGAAACTAGAGTAGCCATAACAATTTAGAAAAAGTAGAATAAAATGGGAGAAATCAGTCTACTTGATTTCAAGACTTATATGGCTACAGTAATCAAAACTGTGTGGTATTAGCAGAGGGATAGACACATAGAACAGTGGGACAGAATACAGAACCCAAAATATAGATCTATATAAATAAATGCAACTGATTTTTAACAAAATTGTAAAAGAAATACAATAGAAGAAAGATAGAGTCTCAACAAATCCATCAACAAAGATAGAGTCTCAACAAATAGTACTGGAGCTATTTAAAATCTCCAGCAAAAAAGAAAAAAAACTTCAATTTAAACCTCATCTCTAAACTGAAATAACTCAAAATAGATTATGGATTTAAATATAAAATGTAAAACTATAAAACTTAAAACAATGTCTTTGGGATCTGGGGATATGCAAAGAGTTACAATCTGCAAACTAAGAGAAATATTTGCAAATCACAAATCTCCCAAGAATCTAGTATCTATCCTATGTCTAGAACATATAAAGAAATCTCAAAACTCAAAATTAAGAAAATAAACAATCCATTTAGAAAGGGGGCAAAAGACATGAACAGGCATTTTTCCAAATACTATAAAGTTGAAAAATAATTACTTGAAAATATATTTAACACCATTAGCTGTTAGGGAAATGCAAATTAAAACCACAAGAAGATATCCCTACACACCTATTAAAACGTCTAAAACAAAAAATTGTAACAACACCAGATGCTGGTGAGGATGCAGAGAAACTAGGATCATTCATATTTACTTGCATTAATGTAAAGTGGACAACCACTCTGGAAAATGGTATGGCAGTTTCTTTAAAAACTAAACGTGCAATTATCATAAAACCCAGCAATTGTACTCCTAGACATTCATTCCAGAAAAATGTAAACTTAGATTCACGTGAAAATCTGTACATTAGTAGTGTTCATAGCAACATTACTCATAATAGGAAAAAATTTGGAACCACCTAGATGTCCTTCAATGGAAGAATGACTAAACTATGGTACATCCATACCGTAGTGGTCTACTCAACAATGAACAGGAAAATGCTCCGGATACATGCCACAACCTGGTAAATCTCTAGAGAATTATGATGAGTGAAAATAAGTTGATTCCAGTTACATACTTTATGATTTCATTTATGTAATATTTTTGAAATGATCAAGTTATAGAAATTGAGAAGATTATTAGTGGTTACTAGGGATTAAAGAGGGGGTGGAGTGAGTGGAAGAAAAGTGGGTATGAATATAAAAGTGCAACATGAAGAATCCTTGTGGCGATGGAAGTTTCTGTATTTCTACCACATCAATGTCAGTATCCCAGTTGTGATATTGTATTATAATTTTGCAAGATATTGCCTTTGGGAAAACCTGGAGAAATATGGATGAGATTCCTCGAAATTATTTCTTGCAACTCTGTATGAATCTACAATCGTCATAAAACAAGTAGGTGTGGAAAAAAGCCATCCCCCAAAAGATCTCAAATTCACTCCCAACTCCCCAAGCACAAGTACTTTTTATTTGGAATGTTTGAATTCGGTAAATTGAAGGGTTAAATATCCAACACATAGTTCCAAGAGAACATGTGTGCTCTAGACTGATAATTAACCATTTAATTGCTCTTCTCTCCTATCTACATTGTCCAATACTTCTAAATAGTAATTGAAATATAGAAAGTTTTCCCCACTTGGAACAGGCGATACATTCAGACATCATTCTGTTTTTATAATTTATGCACATTTTACATATTGCAAATGGAAAGAAACTCTGTCTTTCATGAATGTGTTATTGACATTAAATGTAAAAAAAAAAACAAACCTCTAATTCAATTTGCCCACCAGTTGTAAGACATTGGGTACTCTATGTTCTTGCAAAAATAGAGCAGAAATCAAACTTTTTTATAGTTTGGCAATTTGGTGTCATTAGGGAATTATTAAATGATTTGGAGAGGTTCTCTCACATGTTTTACAAGTCATGGAGAGCTTTACCCTCCAATTTTATTTCTAATTTCTATTCCTGAGTGTCCCTTATTTCTCCCTTCTCCATCAGCTATGATCTCCTTCTCATGCTTTTACACATCTTACTTTCTGGTTACCTTCTTCATTGCTACACTCATTCTCAAAAAAATGTATAAGAGGAAAAACTTGTTGCATCCCACAGAACTAACTAAAAATGTTACTGAAGGTATTAAAGGCTGTAGATCTAAGTCAAAAGTGTTAGTGTTTCCCAAGTAACTGTAACAGAATTTTTGCAGTGTCTGGGAACCAGAGATTTGCTTTCACCTTACAGTTTTTGTCAGTAGGCTAAAGATGCAGAATGAATTCAAAAGACACTTGAGAACACTCTTATATAACCCCAAGACACATTTTAGTCTTTATTTTCAGACTGATGCCTTGAAAAATATCACTTCTGTTTTGAGTATATTTCTTAGGGCCAATTTTGCTAATTCATGTGTATTTATATTTGGGGGGTTATGGAGTGTGCATTTGAAACTCAAAATAGCATATCTCCTGGAAAAGAAGTGATGACTTCTTTCCAAAGAAAAGAAAAAGGAGCCTGGCATTTTTTGCTTAAGGTCTATGACCCTAGACAGAAATTTATGTCAGTATCAAATGGCTGTAGTTCTCAAAGGCTTCCAAACTCCACCTTCCTTTTAGGAGAGACATTTTCAGTCTAAAATTAATTACTAAAATATGAAACAAATCAAAAGACAAAACAAATCAGGCTGTTAAGACAAACATTAAAAATCAAATTATGCTCTCAAAATAGGCAATTTACAGCTTGGAAGGGTAATTGCCAAACCTGAAATGCATACAAACAGTTGAAATTACTGACTCAAGCTGTATATTACCTATTGGAGGGCATAATTTGACAATGACTCTTGCAAAAGGGTAGAGATTCTATCATTTTTCATGATTTAACAGCAAAATATGGTATAACACTCTGTCTAAAAGAGTCTGAAGGCGAATTAAATTGAAGAAAGAGCTTTAGCTGTAAGAGAAACAGGTGTTGAAGCTATATGTCAGGAAGAAGCATGGATTGGTTTTAAAGTTTTACAGTCCTGTGTTAAATGAACACTCTCTGCAGAGGCAACTACTGACCACAGTGTTTCAGGAAATCATTTAAATAGTTTTAACTTGCTGGCTTTGGAAAGGAGGATAGGAAGTATTCAACTTGACAGTTGAGTGATCAAACGTGGTTTTTGTTGTTGTTGTTTTCTATTATTATACTTTAAGTTCTAGGGTACATGTGCACAACCTGCAGGTTTGTTACATATGTATACATGTGCCATGTTGGTTTCCTGCACCCATTAACTCATCATTTACATTAGGTATTTCTCCTAATGCTATCTCTCCCCCGCCCCCAACCCCCGACTGGCCCCAGTGTGTGATGTTCTCCGCCCTGTGTCCAAGTGTTCTCATTGTTCAATTCCCACCTATGAGTGAGAACATGAGGTGTTTGGTGTTCTCTCTTTGTGATAATTTGCTCAGAATGATGGTTTCCACCTTCATCCATGTCCCTGCAAAGGACATGAACTCATCGTTTTTTATGGCTGCATAGGATTGTGAATAGTGCCGCAATAAACATACATGTGCATGTGTCTTTATAGTAGCATGATCATCTCAGACATAAAGTTCCCTGAACATTAACACATTTACTTACCAAATTTGATTTCAAATTCTAAAACAAAGAACTCATTATTTGCACTTGTGGAAATGTTCATATTGCCAGCATATTCTTTTGCACATTGGAAAAAAACAATCATTCACTTGAAATGGCAATATTTAGAATTTTGGTAGCAGTAATGTAGGGCAGGCGACAGTAGTCAAAGACGGCACAGAGGAAAATATTAAATGTCAGGAGAGGGACGAATCCCATGTGTCCCAGCTAGATTGTATTTTTTCCTGGGGCCATTCATCTATCCCCTCAGTCCTAGTTTACCAGTATCTTCTAGCTGTCATGTTTCTTTCAACTGTATCATTTGGTACTCCCTTCTCAGGACAACCTCTCTGCCCTGCACTCAGGTTTAGTCACATCTAGATTTTTTCAGTTTGGGCAATTAATATGCTTATGACCAATAAGGCTACAATTTCCATATATGCTTGACACAACCTATACCAGAACAGGGTTCTTTTATTTAACAGCTTTATTGAAGTATGGTTAACGTATAATAAATTACAATGTACAATTTGATAAGTTTTGACTAACGTTTTCACCTGTGAAACAATCACTACAATCAAGATAAGAAACATATCCATTACCTTCAGACATTCCCTAGTGTTCCTTTTAAGTCTTTCCTTTCCACCCACCCCCATTCTTTTTCCCTCTCCCCAGGAATCCACTGATATAACTTATGCTACTATAGATTATTTGCCTTTTCTATAGTTTTATGTAAATAGAACTATATAGTAGATGCTAAATGGAATCATATAGTAGATACTGAAGTTTCTCAGTTAGCATAATAATTTTAAGATTTATACATGTTGTGTGGATTAATTGTTCATTACTTTTTATTATTAAGTATTAATAACATTTCATTGTATGAAAATACCAAAGTTTGTTCACTTGTTCACTTGTCAATAGATATTTGAATGGTTTCCAATTTTTGGCTCTTACAAATAAAACTCTTAATACTATGAACATTCACGTACTAGTCTTTCCATAAGTATATGCTTTCTGTTGAGTTGGGAAAATATCTAGACTTGGATTGTTTGGATAATATGGGGGTTATATTTTTCATTTTTTAAGAAACTGACAAACTGTTTTCCAAAGTAGTTTTACCATTTTACTTTCCTAGTAGCAATGTACGAAAGTTTTAGTTCTTCTGCACTTTCCCCAAGACATAATATGATCAGTCTTTATTTTAGCCACCCTCATTGGTGTGTAGCCGTATCTCATTATTGTTTTAATTTGCATTTTTCTGTTGATTAATCATGTGAACCTCTTTTTGTGTTCTTATTTGCCATTATTATATATTTTTTAGTAAAGTGTCCATTTAAATCTTTTGCTTATTTTAATTGGGTTGTTTGCTTTTTATTGTTGTGTTTAAGGGTTCTTTATGTACTTTGTATATATGTCTTTTATCAGATATATGCTTTGCAAATATCTTCTTTCAGTCTATGGCTTTTCATTTTCTTGAAGTTGCTTTGACAAGCAGAAGCTTTTAATTGCAATGAGATATAATATATCACTTTTAATTTTTAGAGGTCATTATTTTTGCATCATATTGAAAAAACTTTGCCTAATTCAGAGTCACAAAGATTTTTCGTTCAAGTTTTCTTCTCAAACTTTTATCATTTGCAGTTTTACATTTAGATCTATAATCCATTTTAGTTAATTTTTGTGTATGGTATGAGGCACAGTTTGAGGGCTTTTTATTTTTGCATATGGATGGCCAATTTTATCAACATTACTTCTGGAAAACACTATCCTTTCTCTCCTGAATTACCTTCATAACACTTCTTAACAACAACCCACAACCATAAAGCTATTCACTAAACAATGTTTGAATGACAGCATGAATAAATTCAGGAATCACATTACTCTACATATTTTAGTAAAGTGCAAAATATGTGTTTACAGGTCTCCTATGCAAGAATAAGATTACGTTAATCACCAAAGACTTTGATAAGTGTCCTTATAATCGGTACTTAGAAAATAGGATTTGTGAATAAGTAAATGAATAAATGAACAAACAAGTAGTTTACTAGAATGTGTAGATCACGTTTTTAGTTCTGTTGTTTAGGTCATTCATTCTTTTCTTTTATCTTCTTATAACTCTTGACTTCAAATAACACTTAGAGTTTATCAAGTTTTTCCACAGGGACTGAGAGTCCAGCTAGTTCACAGGATTTTACTGCTCTCCGCATAATTCAATTCCAGAAAGTTTAAGTCCCAGTTGCTAACAATGGCAAAATGTAAATCCGTGTCTATTTATTGATTTTTTTTTCACCCTTCGTTGCTCACTTTCCCCATTCACTCACTTTTCCTGCCTGAATCATTCCCAAATAAAGTACCTGAATATAAGATCTGGTTTCCAAAAGTGCTATGGGGCAAACCCAAATGAAGGCATGGGTGAATTAGTGATATAATTCCTCTGAAAAGCTGCCAAACTCTGACCAAAGGGGATCCAAATATGGAGTTTTAATTTTTTGGTAAAAAGTTGAGCCCATAGAAACTTTTATGGATAAACTGAATAACCTAGTCTACTTCAATTTTTCAATATTAAATATAAGCAGAATTGAAGGTTGTTATGAAAACAATGATTATTAAATGTTTTATTTGTGTTGAACTTCTCTGTGAAGTTGTTCATAACACATTTTATACACCATAAAATGGAAATTTGACTACCTAAAAACTTTAACATGTAGACAATAGCTTGAAACATACTCTTTGACCATCATATATGTTTAAATGCCTATAATATTAGTTCTAAATATTAAAATTCAAATCTTCATCATTCTTAAAATGGGTATTAAATAATCTAAAAAGCTTAGAACAAAATATTCTTTGGTATAAAAAATGCTGTGTTATTTGCTTTATTTTCTTATCATTTCTGATTTATAGATAATATCTTGAATACATTTTATATGTATATATTTCACAAAAGCCAGGTCAAAAGAACATGAAAAGAATAGAATAAATGGTAATAGATAACTGATAGAGCACATTTAAATTACTTATGTGTGTAAAGTGCTGCTTTAATATGTAAAATCTATTGCACATCTTTTTAAAAAATTATGATTGATTTTGATGCCAATATTATAGTTTCTATTTTGACTTCATTGGAAAGATGGGATTTGATTTCTTGTGCCCATCACTGTAATATAGAGATATCCCCAAACTGGAATTTCAACCTATCTTCACCCAGGTTCTTATGATTTAATTAGACTATTGATTTTTTTTTTTTGGCTGTGAGTTTTGCTCATTATACATTATTCTCTGCTCAGTTAGATAATATTGTCAATGGTTTGTTCAGTCCTCAGTTTTTCCAATTATTTTTATGCACTTTGGGTTTAATCAATTAATTTTCCAAGCTGTAAATTATGCATTTTGAGATCATAATTTGTTTTTAATGTATGTCTTAACACTATGATTTGTTTCATGTTTGTAATTAATTTTGGGCTTTGAAAATAAAATTGCATGACAAATCATTATGGTAATGCCACTGCCGTAGACAGCAAAGCTGAAATTTCTCAGATAAGCAAATTTTCTTTTCATTTTGATTTGTTAAAAAAGTTTAAACAGTTAAAAATGAGTGATATTGAGTCATGGCATTCCAGGAAAATACCAAGCACATTTTCACATTAAAGCAGGACTACCAATATCTAAGTCATTGTAATACATGCTGTATCATTACCTATTACTGCAAAACAAACCACTCTAAAACTTAGATCCTTAAAATAATAACAATGTATTACTTTTCACAAGTCTGTGGATCAGATGGACTTTTGTGTTGATCTGATCCAGGCCTGATTGATCTTGACTGGACCTGCCCATGCATTTATGTTTAGTTAGCAGGTCATCTAGGTGACTCTGTTTCTGGGAGTTGGCTGGTTGTTGGGTGGAGTGATAGTGCTACTGGACCACATTTCTCTTCACAACCAACAGGGTAGGCAGGGTTTGATTATATATGGTAGTTGTAGGGCTCCAAGGGCAAGAGTGGAATCATGGAAAATTCCTTGAAACCTAGGCTCAGAACTGGCAAATCCTTTTGACCACATTCTATTTGCCAAATCAAGTTACAAGATTCAATTCAAGAAATGGAGAAATAGAATTCTCTTGATGGGAGAAGTAGCAGAGACTCAAATTCAGGGAGAAGAGAATTGTGGCAATTTAAAAAATCTACTCTTTTCAAATAAATCTGATCTTTCAACCAATCTTTCAGTTTTCAAGCTTTTCACCATGATGAATATTATTTTCCTATCCTCTTCTCTCTATCTCATTCATAAAGTGTATTTCTGAAAATATATATTTGGTGCATGCAGATGTATTATTATTACTCAATATTCCACAGGTCCTTATACTATTCAGCTGCTTTTTTTTTCCTTGTAAAAATTATGGTGGTCAGAACAGTATAGAAAAAGAAAGTTTAAATAATTAAACTTTGTGTCCTGTTTGGTATTATAAATATATGTTACTATCTACTGTGGAAACCAAATCTGTTATAACATGTAAATATATACTACTATCTACTGTGGAAATCAAAATCAAATTTGTCCCAGGTTGTCATATAAACCTGAAAGTCTAGTTTTAAATTTGTTCACTCTCTATTTAGGTTTCATTGATTCAAATCCTGACTCTCTCTGTTGGGCAAGTAACTTATCTTTTTTGTGCCTGAATTTCCTTATCTGTAAATTAGAAATAATAATCGTACCTGCCTTATACTTTTGTTTTGAGGATTAAATGAATTTAAATATGTAAAACACTTAAAACAGTCCCTAACATATAGAATTACTCAATACATAACAGATAATGTTTTGATTAACAACCAAATGTCCATAACTGGCTTTCAGTTGACCAGCTTTTATACTTTATTTTTTTGGTCTCTGTTAGATCATGTAACTAATTTGGGGAGAAAATGTTTGGAATTCAGTAAACAGTACTGATTGGGAAAATTAAACTTGAAATGTTCAATTTATATTTCAAAATAGAAATAAAAAATTAAATAAAATTTGGTGCAACAGATATTTGACTATCTCTTGCACGTTAGTCCTTCTGATAGATGCTGTGAGTATAAGGAAGAGTAAGACATGGTTCTAACAATAAAGTGCAAAGATTCCCTATAATCATCTTATCCCAGGCTACCATGTTGATGACAGTATTTTTTTAAGTGGCTCCTGGGCATATATCATGGTCAAATACAAACAACATTATTATTAATTATTTTTCTTTAATGGTTGCCAGTAGAGGAGAAAAATAACATTGTAAAATCTGGAATAAGTTGTGGTATGGGGGTTGGAGGTGGGCTATGTGTTAAACAAATTGCAAAAGGCTTTTGAGTCCTCTGAGGAGTACCCTTTCAGATTTATGGAATACATCACAGTGAAGAGGAGGGATTTAGGGAGAGAAGAAAAACAGTTAAACAGTGGCGATTTTAAATGAATTGTCACCATTTAAAAAATCTGCTCTTTTCAAATAAGTCTGATCTCTCAACCAATCTTTCAGTGTTCAAACTTTCCACCATGATGAATATTATTTTCTCATCCTCTTCTCTCTGATTCATAAAGTGTATTTCTGAAAATAGGTATTTTGTACATGCAGATGTATGTATCATTATTGCTCAATATTTGAAAGGTCCCAATACTATTTAGCCACTTATTTTTCCCTTGTAAAAATTATGGTGGTCAGAACAGCATAGCACAAGAAGGACACAGTGAAAGAGAAAGGGAGTGAGAATAAGCACATAAATTTGAGCTGTTGGGGAAGGGAGTAGAAGGAGTAATCATTGATAATGATGGTAAGTTTCATCTTCTAGGATATGAATGAGAAAAATATGGTGTGCTGGCTTTTATATGTGTGTATGGAATATAGAAAAAGCCATAGAATATTTCCAAGAAAATCTAGGAGAGCAAAATTAAGGACTAATTAAAATGTGTTATTCTAGACCAAGGAATAATTATTAAGAGCATTTTTTGAGATTTCTTCAACCTGTAAAACATTGACCCTCCCAGGTATTCATTTAATAATTGTTACTAACCATAACAACAATATGTATGTTATTAATGTAGTTAATTTATGAGACAATAAATTAAATTTCTATAGCAGCCCCTAGGTAACAAACCACATGCACATTATGTCATTTTGATACCAAGCCCAGGCTGTTTCCCAGTGGAGACTAGATTGAAAAGTCCTCAAAGAAAAAGCATCCATTTTCTTTCATTTGGAGAAGTGGCCCTTTCCATCAAATCCAAGGACAAAATAAGCCCAAGAGGTAGAAACATAACACAAATATATATTATGTTTGATAATATTTAACCATTTCCCAAATATGTGAAGTCACTATATATATATATATATATATATTTTTTTTTTTTTTTGACAGAGTCTTGCTGTGTCACCAGGCTGGAGTGCAGTGGCACAATCTCGGCTCTCTGCAATCTCCGCCTCATGGGTTCAAGGGATTCCCCTGCCTTAGCCTCCCGAGTAGCTGGGACTACAGGCGTGCATCACCACGCCCGGCTAACTTTTCTGTATTTTAGTAGAGACAGGGTTTCACCATGTTGGCCAGGGTGATCTCGCTTTCCCGACCTCATGATCCACCTGCTTGGCCTCCCAAAGTGCTGGGATTATAGGCGTGAGCCACTGCGCATGGCCGATGTCACTATTTTTTAACAAACCCAATCACAGGCAGACAAAATATGAAATATTATACCCATTTCATTATGTGAAGAAATTGCAATGCATTTTTATTTCTATTTGTACTTACCCTATACTTTAAAAATAAAATCTAAGAAACAAAAATTGCGCGAGAAAATAAACAATAATAAAATTTTTATTTAGCCATTTGCAAAATAATTGACTTTTTAGAGCTTTATTTAAATATCTTTGTTATTTTTAATGTAAAATTTTGATAGGTTGTGTATTTGACTGTTGGTAGCAGATTTGGGAACATTAGAAGGTGATTTTTAATGAGATCAATATTATTATGTTAATACTCCCTAAGATTCCATTAGGAAAAGATTTAAAAATAGATAAGAAATACAAGGACGGGAGGAGAAGAATGGAGAGAAAAAGAGAGAGAGAGGGAGAGGATAGACATCTAATTCTAGCTCTTAGATGTACAATATATAGTTTTATTTTGATAAAATGCCATCTTTAGTACTCAATTTTTCCTTCAACAACAACCAAAGATAGTGTTCACTTTGCTATAATTCTCTCCACTTGCCTTATCTCTGTTATCTTTTTTCTACCACACATTTATGTTAGGCAGCTCAGACTAACTACAAAATAGAAATACATTTCTTAGCAGCTGTTACCATAATTCTAAAAATACACTTTTCTTTCTTACAGGATTTCAAACCTTCTGGGTTTCTTCCCAGCGCTAAATCCTGTCGACTGGATTCACTAGGATGAATAGAGAAAGAAGTGTTACATTTTAAGATAATTTCTTTTCTAAACACACAGAAAGGTAATAATTCTGGCATTTTACAAAGCATGTCAATTAGCTTTCTCAATGCTTTTTTTTTCAATTGTTTGCTCACCAGTTTTGTTTTAGTCTTTTGCTTTCTTGCATATTTAGTTTTTAATTATTGGGAGTCATGAACTCATTGGAAAGAGTACACTCAGAATTAGGGAGTTGGGTACATCTTTGCATGGGGCAAATATGAAAAGCATGAACAGCAATGACACTTATGATTAGTGTGCTCTACAGTGAACTTCCTATCATGCTCCCAGGAAGGAGGCTTAGCCTCTCCTGGAGTTCAATGTTATACTACCAAGTCTAGCACATTGCTTTGCTTTTCCAAAATAGCAAATGTCTTAGCACTTACCTAATGATGATCTAAGGAAAAGTACTAGGGAAATGGCATTATTCTGAAGACTTTGTTGACAGCTGCAAACCATAGGCTATGACAGCATTAGGGAAATGGCATTATTCTGAAGACTTTGTTGACAGCTGCAAACCATAGGCTATGACAGCATTGTGGGAAAGCAAGAGAAGACACACCTCTTCCCCATTCTAACAGAAACCCCTCCCCCAACACACACACACACACACACACACACACACACACACACATTCTGGCTATACCCATGGTATGTACCCTTATTTGAGTTCTGTTCATACTGGACATAAATGATTAGATTTTAGATAGTTGGCAGTTACACTCCTCTTCTCTAAAAAGATTTCTTTTTCCTTCTGCACTCCTCATCAGTTAATCTGAGCTCTTTTGTTCTGCTAAAGGAAGATAAGGAAAAAATATTTCTTAGTTCTATTTAATCACTGGCATGCCAGTATTGGAGCTACTGCTCCGTGGAGACTGCCAAAAACTCGACCTAGTTACTGCTCCTTTTTGTGGCATCTTACCGTGCGGTTTGTGGCACTTTGGAACACAAATTCACAGTTACCAGAAGTTAGGTTTATCACTGTTGCAAAGCCACTGAGTTCTGATCCAGAATCTCACAGAATCTGCCCACGCAGATCTAGCCTGTCCAGAAGATGAACAGGAGGAAAAACGCAATGCCAAGAAGGAAGAAACCGGGTCCTAATTAATCAGAAACAAATAAGTCATTTTAATAGTGATGTTGAAGGAGATAGAAATGTATTCTTATGAGAACCCTATGTTCCACCAGGATGACACTGTGAAATTATTCTACTGCCAGTTATTGTCACTAAGTTCTGGAATACTGAAAAAACAAATGAGTCATTTGGAGTGTGTTCCTATTTTTTGTTTTTATATTTTAATGCACTTCAAGATATAACACAGTTTCATGGTCTCCTTTTTTAAAAAAATTTTCCTTACACTTAATTCCAAAATGATCCTTGATTAGCAGATGGATAGATATGGAAACAACCACTTTATCTGTGGAAATCAGTTATAAAAAGTGATAAAATACACTCAACATCCCCAAAATTCAGAGTTTAAGATGGGGAAATCCTTACCACTGCCAAAAGGAAAAAAAGAAAAAAGAAAAAAGATTTGAGTGTTACTAGGCCCATTGCATTCAGTAAATGTTTATCAGGCATTTGCACTTTTCTACTTTTATTGCTCATTTGATTTCTGCTGCTTGAAATATTCTCCACTCACTGTCTTTCCCTGAAGACAAACCCAAATGTCACCTATGTTTGAAGCTTTCTTTAATTGTCTTTTTACCCTGAACCCATGAGCCCTTCATTCTCCCTTTACCAAAATTCTCTACCATTTATTATGTACAGGATTGTTTAACACATGTCTTAAAAACACATCCTGTGCTATCAGTTCGAAATCTCCACCTTTGAGAGTTAGGCTTGTCTTATTCATATTTGCATTGTTTGCAGTGCATTGAGTCTAGTGGTGGCTCATGAAAATATTATGTTCAATTTAAAAATCAGTGTTCTATTTCTAGTTTTGCAGCATCTTACTGAACACCAGCACACACTGAAAATAGATCACATATTTCCCTGGCAAACAATTTACGATTTGAATTTTCAATGAGTCCAGCGTTGATGGACTTGTGACAGGACATGTGATTATTTGGTGGATTCAGAATGAACCTATTAATAGCTTTTCAGATAATTCATCTAACGTGGCTGTAGGAGCTTCACAAAGTAATAAAGAAGTCGAGATTTCAGTTAGGAGAGTATCAGACAATATGACTCCTGATGGACTGGGCATACCAACTTCTAGGAAGCTTTAGCAGAGATTTCATTGCAAATGGTAGAGAGTTAGCCTCTCTCCTCTTTCCCTTCGCACTATGTCCTAGGATTGGTTGGTTTTTAAAATTCTTTGTCAGAGAACTCCTAACATTGAAACAAAATAGGTAACAATGTTAGAAAATTGCATGAGGGAAATCTAGAAATGCTGACCTTTCATTTGAGAGTAAAGCAGCTGAATCAGCTTTCAGATTGTCGAAAAGAAAACACAGCTATTTCCAAAACAACTAAAAAAGTAAATTAAAAAAACTATATTTGGAGAAGAAAATGATAGAAATAATCTGGAATTAGAGAATTAAAAAGTATAGTATAAAAGAGCTTAAACTGAGCAAGTTTTTTTTTTCAAGATAAATGAATGATGGATCTTCTTTGGGATTTGATTGGTAGACATTTTTTGTGCGTTTCTGAAAATGGAGCTGTTCCATAAGACATGAATTGGTCTTCAATCTAATAACAATTTCTAACACTGAACAGAATCTAGGAATCACTTCTGTTTTGAAGTTTCTATAATATGTAAGAATTATGACAACTGTAATGCCAGGCTTACAAATAAATAGTTGTTAAATAACAAGATAAATATATTAAAATAAAAAGCATTTCAAAATAAGCTCTGTACACTCTAAATATCCACACTGTATTATCACCTTATTATATTTATTTTTACATATTCATTTCTGCATTTATTTTTCTAAATCAATCCTCCCATCTATATCTATATTTATCTATCTCTTTATATAGCATCCTCAAGACACAAGGCAGATGCCACGTTCCAGTATGTTTTATGGCACAAAAAGGTATTCAGTAAATGTTAAATTGAATAAGTAAATATTGAAAGATACTGAGCTTAGACAGGCATAAATATAGGATCACACTGAAGGTGAGCTATTTGAAAATGTGTAAGTGAAATCTGAAATGATGGTTTCAATTTTGCTAATAAATAATTTTACAGCAACAGTTTCTAAGGGATGTGAAAGGACAGTGCTTTACCTAGTATTATTTGCTAACATGAGTGAAATACATTTTAAGAGAAAATTACATGGATGAAACTGTCAACTTTCTTTTTTTTGTATTTTATTATTATTATACTTTAAGTTTTAGAGTACATGTGCACAACATGCAGGTTTGTTACATATGTATACATGTGCCATGTTGGTGTGCTGCACCCATTTAACTCGTCATTTAGCATTAGGTATATCTCTTAATGCTATCCCTCCCCCCTCCCCCCACCCCACAACAGTCCCCGGTGTGTGATGTTCCCCTTCCTGTGTCCATGTGTTCTCATTGTTCAATTCCCACCTATGAGTGAGAACATGCGGTGTTTGGTTTTTTATCCTTGCGATAGTTTGCTGAGAATGATGGTTTCCAGTTTCATCCATGTCCCTACAAAGGACATGAACTCATCATTTTTTATGGCTGCATAGTATTCCATGAAACCATATGTATATGTATATGTGCCACATTTTCTTAATCCAATCTATCGTTGTTGGACATTTAGGTTAGTTGCAAGTCCTTGCTATCATGAATAGTGCCGCTATAAACATATGTGTGCATGTGTCTTTATAGCAGCATGATTTATAATCCTTTGGTTATATACCCAGTAGTGGGATGGCTGGGTCAAATGATATTTCTAGTTCTAGATCCCTGAGGAATCGCCATACTGACTTCCACAATGGTTGAACTAGTTTACAGTCCCACCAACAGTGGAAAAGTGTTCCTATTTCTCCACATCCTCTCCAGCACCTGTTGTTTCCTGACTTTTTAATGATCGCCATTCTAACTGGTGTGAGATGGTATCTCATTGTGGTTTTGATTTGCATTTCTCTGATGGCCAGTGATGATGAGCATTTTTTCATGTGTTTTTTGGCTGCATAAATGTCTTCTTTTGAGAATTGTCTGTTCATATCCTTCGCCCACTTTTTGATGGGGTTGTTTGTTTTTTTCTTGTAAATTTGTTTGAGTTCATTGTAGATTCTGGATATTAGCCCTTTGTCAGATGAGTAGATTGCAAAAATTTTCTCCCATTCTGTAGGTTGCCTGATCACTCTCATGGTAGTTTCTTTTGCTGTGCAGAAGCTCTTTAGTTTAATTAGATCCCATTTGTCAATTTTGGCTTTTGTTGCCATTGCTTTTGGTGTTTTAGACATGAAGTCCTTGCTCATGCCTATGTCCTGTATGGTATTGCCTAGGTTTTCTTCTAGGGTTTTCATGGTTTTAGGTCTAACATGTAACTCTTTAATCCATCTTGAATTAATTTTAGTATAAGGTGTAAGGAAGGGATCCAGTTTCAGCTTTCTACATATGGCTAGCCAGTTTTCCCAGCACCATTTATTAAATAGGGAATCCTTTCCCCATTGCTTGTTTTTGTCACTTTTGTCAAAGATCAGATGGTTGTAGATATGTGGCATTATTTCTGAGGGCTCTGTTCTGTTCCATTGGTCTATATCTCTGTTTTGGTACCAGTACCATGCTGTTTTGGTTACTGTAGCCTTGTAGTATAGTTTGAAGTCAGGTAGTGTGATGCCTCCAGTTTTGTTCTTTTGGCTTAGGATTGACTTGGCGATGTGGGCTCTTTTTTGGTTCCATATGAACTTTAAAGTAGTATTTTCCAATTCTGTGAATAAAGTCATTGGTAGCTTGATGGGGATGGCATTGAATCTGTAAATTACCTTGGGCAATATGGCCATTTTCACGATATTGATTCTTCCTACCCATGAGCATGGAATGTTCTTCCATTTGTTTGTATCCTCTTTTATTTCATTGAGCAGTGGTTTGTAGTTCTCCTTGAAGAGGACCTTCACATCCCTTGTAAGCTGGATTCCTAGGTATTTTATTCTCTTTGAAGCAATTGTGAATGGGAGTTCACTCATGATTTGGCTCTCTGTCTGTTATTGGTGTATAAGAATGCTTGTGATTTTTGTACATTGATTTTGTATCCTGAGACTTTGCTGAAGTTGCTTATCAGCTTGAGGAGATTTTGGGCTGATACGATGGGGTTTTCTACATATACAATCATGTCATCTGCAAACAGGGACAATTTGACTTCCTCTTTTCCTAATTGAATACCCTTTATTTCCTTCCCCTGCCTGATTGCCCTGGCCAGAACTTCCAACACTATGTTGAATAGGAGTGGTGAGAGACGGCATCCCTGTCTTGTGCCCGTTTTCAAAGGGAATGCTTCCAGTTTTTGCCCATTCAGTAAGTGGCAAATTGGATAAAGACTCAGGACCCATCAGTGTGCTGTATTATTCAGGAAACCCATCTCACGTGCACAGACACACATAGGCTCAAAATAAAGGGATGGAGGAAGATCTACCAAGCAAATGGAAAACAAAAAAAGGCAATGGTTGCAATCCTAGTCTCTGATAAAACAGACTGTAAACCAACAAAGATCAAAAGAGACAAAGAAGGCCATTACATAATGGTAAAGGGATCAATTCAACAAGAAGAGCTAACTATCCCAAATATATATATGCACCCAATACAGGAGCACCCAGATTCATAAAGCAAGTCCTTAGTGACCTACAAGGAGACTTAGACTCCCACACAATAATAATGGGAGACTTTAACACCCCACTGTCAACATTAGACAGATCAACGAGACAGAAAGTTAACAAGGATACCCAGGAATTGAACTCAGCTCTGCACCAAGTGGACCTAATAGACATCTACAGAACTCTCCACCCCAAATCAACAGAATATACATTCTTTTCAGCACCACACCACACCTATTCCAAAATTGACCACATAGTTGGAAGTAAAGCACTCCTCAGCAAATGTAAAAGAACAGAAATTATAACAAACTGTCTCTCAGACCACAGTGCAATCAAACTAGAACTCAGGATTAAGAAACTCACTCAAAATCGCTCAACTATATGGAAACTGAACAACCTGCTCCTGAATGACTACTGGGTAAATAATGAAATGAAGGCAGAAATAAAGATGTTGTTTCAAACCAACGAGAACAAAGACACAACATACGAGAATCTCCGGGACACATTCAAAGCAGTGTGTAGAGGGAAATTTGTAGCACTAAATGCCCACAAGAGAAAGCAGGAAAGATCTAAAATTGACAACCTAACATCACAAGTAAAAGAACTAGAAAAGCAAGAGCAAACACATTCAAAAGCTAGCAGAAGGCAAGAAATAACTAGGATCAGAGTAGAACTGAAGGAGATAGAGACACAAAAAACCCTTCAAAAAATTAATGAATCCAGGAGCTGGTTTTTTTTTTTTAAAAGATCAACAAAACTGATGGACCACTAGCAAGACTAATGAAGAAGAAAAGAGAGAAGAATCAAATAGACACAATAAAAAATGATAAAGGCGATATCACCACCGATTCCACAGAAATACAAACTACCATCAGAGAATACTATAAACACCTCTACGCAAATAAACTAGAAAACCTAGAAGAAATGGATAAATTCCTCGACACATACATCCTCCCAAGACTAAATCAGGAAGAAGTTGCATCTCTGAATAGATCAATAACAGGCTCTGAAATTGAGGCAAGAATCAGTAACTTACCAACCAAAAAAAGTCCAGGACCAGATGGATTCACAGCCGAATTCTACCAGAGGTACAAACAGGAGCTGGTACCATTCCTTCTGAAACTATTCCAATCAATAGAAAAAGAGGGAATCCTCTTTAACTCATTTTATGAGGCCAGCATCATCCTGATACCAAAGCCTGGCAGAGACACAACCAAAAAAGAGAATTTTAGACCAATATCCTTGATGAACATTGATGCAAAAATCCTCAATAAAATACTGGCAAACCGAATCCAGCAGCACATCAGAAAGCTTATCCACCATGATCAAGTGGGCTTCATCCCTGGGATGCAAGGCTGGTTCAACATACGCAAATCAATAGATGTAATCCAACATATAAACAGAACCAAAGACAAAAACCACATGATTATCTCAATAGATGCAGAAAAGGCCTTTCACAAAATTCAACAACCCTTCATACTAAAAACTTTCAATAAATTAGGTATTGATGGGACGTATCTCAAAATAATAAGAGCTATATATGACAAACCCAAGCCAATATCATACTGAAACTGTCAACTTTCTATGACTGTTTCCCTGGTTTCTAAGTTAATCATTAAATTATTTTAGGCCAAACACAAAAGTGATTAAGTGCACTAATGCCCTATCTCTACTTTGTATCCCGAGCAGACTTCTTCAGCTGTCTGGGACATACATACCTTTTGCTCTGTTGTACTGGTGTATTTTCCTTACATTCATTCAAAAGGAACCTTCTGACCCCACTCCAACTGGGAGACATCTGTTACTGCAGTCATAAGCTGAGGACTACAATTTAATAACCAATAGCTGACAAAGAAAAAAATATTTTAAAAACTCTCCAAAAGGATGGTTTAATTAACAAAAAGAAGACCCCTAAAATGACAAAATAAACTCCAGAATGGCTTTCAGTTAAAGAATAAAATAAACACTTGTCAGTCACCACATTTAAGCTTGAATTAGGCTTTTGAAGGTACCTGTAAAAACCTTATACTTCCCTCTTGCTCTTGCCTTAGAATGACCATCCTATTATATTTTCAAATCCAGGTTCACAGCAACATATAGATGACATTATATTAAGATAAAAGTCTGTATATTTCTTATGTAGCTTACTATTTAAATGGCATGTCTGGTTTAGGATGTCAACAGGACATGTAATAATTGGCAGTAAAGGCACAAGGGTAAATTTGTACAAGAATTTTGTGCTAAGTTTTATGCAACTGGTTCCCAGAAGCTATGGGAAAATAAGGAATTCTGAAAGTGATTTAATAAAGAATAATGAATATTTTAAATACATACAAAACCTTTAATGTGCCTAAAATTGGGCCTTAAGGGGTGATAGGGCTCATAGTATTTTGATTTTGTCTTGCTTCTCTGTAACAATGCATTCCGGATATCCTTCATGGTTATAGAACAGATCATTCAGATGTACGTGAATGGTATTGAACATATAATTTGGGTAGATTATTGTAAAACACCAGTTTCACTGGATTCACATGATGAAAAAAATCCAGATTTTGAATTAAAGAATGCTGAAATTGTGTATGTATTGGTGATTGGGTGAAGAGAAGTCCTATCTAAGGGACTACTACTGTGGGTTCAGAAATAGGTTTCATAGACTGACTTTCATGAAATATAAAGCTATACTAGAATCATCTACAGAAAAAGGACTAGGCATACCTGAATAAAAAGTGTCTCAGATATTTCTGATTAGAGAGGGATGTTAATCTTTAGCCACAGACTGCTCACCTTCAATGGAAACTAAAATTAGGAACACTTTATTATGCCAACTTCCCTGGATCTGACATTTACAACCTTGTCTTTGAAAAGTTGCTAATCATGATTTAATTGAGATATTCCTTCTTCTCATTTTTCTGTATCTTGTGTGTGTGTGTGTGAACACTGGTAAGTAAAAAAATGAGACTATATACATACACATCTAAATATGAAATATCAGGACCTGTTTTAGGAGATTTAGAACCAAAGCATAAAGACATTCAGAATGCAAAATTAGAGTAGTATAGTTGGAGTGTAGGGAGGATAACAGAGCCTGGAGAGGGGAGAAGGCAGAAAGAAAACAGTGTAAGAAAACATTTAGGTGGAGGATGGTAAAAACAAGCACTGATGATTATGTTTTTTTTTTTTTTCATCTGTGTCATGACTATTCTGCTCTGTTCCACCTTTGATGTCTTAGAAGGAAGAACAATCAAGATAAAGTTGTTTCCATCATGTGTGGTTTGAAGCTATTATGCTATTTGTTGGGAAAGTCTTATTCTGCACAAGAAATGCCTGAGATATGTCTTGCAGGCTATGGTGTAAATCGCCATGAGAATTGGTTCAAAAGCATCAAAAACCAACATTTTTAAGCTCTTGTATTTTTCTCCACTCCTATACTTTCCAACGGCGTATATTTAGAAGTTGCCATGTTGGGTTTTGAGTAGCTGTGATCTTGTAAATATTCTTTCCTCGGCCCTGCTAAGAAAAGCCATGTCTGATAATGCTCTATAGATGATAGGGAACCTGGACGGTACTGTTCATTCTACTTGACCCTCTGTTCCTTGACTGACTGAATGTGTGTGTGTGTGTGTGTATTCTCCAGAGCCTGCAATTTCTCATCTTCTCTGATGATATTTCTATAAAACCAATAAACAACCACTTCTACTTTCTTAGTTTTGAAGTCCATCCAGTAGACAAATCACCATTCTTTCTCTTCTATTTGGCCTTTAGTGAGGCAGTCATGTTCTTGGACCAACCAAGAAGTAAGTGACTAGGATCATTTTCAGGACCTGGTTAGATCTACAGAAACAAAAGCAAAATGTGTTGAAATTCCCAGTGTGAAAACTGTGCCTTTAAATAGAGAGCCTGCTATCAGTCTCAAAGGAATACTATTATTGCCGTTGTCTCTATCTGAGCTATTGCAGCATTTCTACCAACCCATTTACTCTTGAGAAGAGTCCTCTGGTGATTTCCATCTCACAGGCTGCCTTAGGATTTTCCTTATTAGTTAATCTTGCATTAAATATTGTAGCATAATAGTTTCCTTGAGACAGCCACTTTGGACTAGGATAAGTTCTTAAGATTTCATTTCAATCATAAGACTGAGTATCTATCCGGCAAAAAATACACTGTATCAAAAATGAATAAATAAAACAAGCTCATCATTTAAAAACCACTAATAAGAAATGTTTAAAGTATGTCCAATGTGATGAAATATGAAATGTTTTAAGGATATTAAATAGTGATTCTATATATCTTATTAAAAGTACACCTATCAATTGCTAAAAAGATAAAGATATGATTCAACACTAGTTTCTACCAATGTATTTCCCTTACTCTACATCATCAAAACAGTAAGCTGTTTGCTGGGAAATGGAAGTAATATCTTATGTAGAACTGGAAGCTATAATAATTATTGAAAAATAAGACTATAATTGATATTCAAAATGTTTTAGAAATTCTAGAATTCTAGAAATTCAAGATTTCTAGATAGGCACAAAATAACTTTGATAGTAGCATAAATAATTTATGTTATCTTGATAAAATACTCTTTGTTTTCCAAAAAAAAAAAAAAATCCCCACAATAACAAAGGACACTATGTCCATAGTCCAAGTGCAAAAGAAAGTGCATATATTTTCTACCTAAAATATTTGGATTTCATTGCGCTCTATGCTACTCTAGTCATTGTATTTTGTATAACCACTTATCAAAAGCAACATTTTTTTGTGGCCCCACTGTAAGGTAAGCCCCTTACTCTCAAGTTTTTTACAACCTATTTGGATAAGAACTATTTTCATTTATCTGTGATAGAGGCTGACTGAACATCTATACTGTGCAGTACACAGCGAGGAAGGAAAGCATATTGTCCCCAATTTTCAACGGCTTATTTACTCTACATTTTTTCAAGTAATTTTCCATATTTCATTCTTAATTTGTCTTGTAATTCCTATGACATAATGAAGGTAAGTATCCTAAGAGAAAAATGGAAGCCTGGAACATATAAGAGAAAAAAGTTTACAACTAATTAGCAGAAAATAAAATATTAAAGACTAAAAGGAGGTCTTCTCACTGGACCAGAAGTCTGTTCTCTGTTTTATCTTGTATCTTGTCAATGATAAAATTTCTCTGGGTAGGGAAAAAAGTCTGAAAAAAAAATTTTTAACCATACACATACATAAAAATGTATAAAAAATCCTAAGCATATGGAATGCTAAGGAGCAAGCAGTTAGAAGAAGTTGTGTCTATAATTTTAGTAGGCAATTGGTCTGTGGGATTATGTCAAAATTACTTTCAGGGAGAACAATTAAGTGTGTTCCACTTCCATGGTAGAGTCATAACAGAGATCTAAAAGTATTAATTTGCCAAAATTATATGACGAAACGCAGTGATTGGTTTAACCAAGGTAATTATTTTCCAGTTTTTCAGAATGGTTTTCCCTTGCGGTGCTGTAACAAATATACCATAGATTAGGTGGATTATACAACAGACATTTATTTCTCATAGTTCTGGAGTCTGTGAAGTCCAAGATCAAGGTACCAGCAAATTTGACGTCTGGTGAGGAGCTTCCTACTTGTTTGCAGATGGCCACCTTCTTGATGCATGCTCACATGTTTGAGAGAGAGATCGTATCTCTCATGTTTCTTGTTATAAAGGCACTAATCCCATTGATGAGGGCTCCATCTTCATGACCAAATTATTTTCCAAAGGCCTGACCCTCAAATACCCTTACAATAGGGATTAGGGTCTCAACATATGAATTTGGGGTTGGGGAACACAAATATTCAGTCCATAGCAAGAATTGTTTAGTAGACCCAGGGATAGAGTTTTCCTGAATTATCCAATAGGCATAACAAGCATATGCTACATGCATCAATAAAACAGAGACACCAACAAAATTTTTTAAAGAATTTAACATTTAATTTTAAAAAAAGAACTTAGTACTTTACGGAAGAGAAACCAAATGTTGTAAAGCTTCTTTACACTCATTTCATCATCTAGTATTTTTTTTTTTTTTTGTGGTTAACTATTTTGTTGTGGGTAGGGCTCTCTTTTCTTTTCTATCCTTATGACTTTTCTAAAGATCTTAATAACAGAGAGCTGGCAAACAGTGTGGATCCATAATGTTTATGGAAGGCATCAGGCACAAGAAAGAGTCCAAGAATGCTCAGGCATGTGCAAAACTGGAGAAGGAACACAGAAGCAAGGAGAGATCATGCTGAATAGGCATTGACAAAAATGGTTATATGTGAAAGGACTTCGACAAGACTGGTCTCTTATTTTAGTTCCAACTTTATGAGTTACTAGCTCTGCGACCTGAGGAAGCTACTTAATGTCAGATTCCTCATTGGTAAAACAGGGAAACAACACAACGGGCTATATTAAGAATTAAATAAAAAGATGCATATAAATAAATAAATTCTTACACATAGTAAGTGCTCAGGGCCACTTCCCTGCTAAATTTATTATTACTAAGCCCTTCCAAATTCTATCCTCGTGCCCCTCCATGTCCATGAAGGATGGAGTATGTGTGATCTGAAAGGTTTTTAATATTTAAAATAAAAACCCTGCCGAGTTGGAGCAAAACATCACAAATAAATTACCTTCTATCAGCAGTAGTTTCTTAATTGGAATTATATTACCTTATCATTTGCTCATTTATATGTAAATGCTTACTTGTGTTCATATCCTGCCACTATTTTCACATATGCAGCCCTTGTTTATTCATGGAAGGGGGGATGTAAAACATTAGTAAAGAATATGAAATTCAGAAACGATGGCCAATCTTCATTTAAAACTATTTTTGCTAATAGTTTTAATTTCCTTTCTTCAAGTATATTTTTTGAAGGATCAAGCTATGACTAAGAAAGAAATGGTCTCTGCCCTTGCTGAGTTTATGTTGGAGCTAAATACTAATTCATGCATCGTAACATTACCTCAGTCATAGTGTGTAGGTTTCCAAAAGATAGTATAGAAAAAAGACCTACCAGAAAAAATGTACTTTGGGTTTCAGTTTTCTAATTATTTTTGCAACTCATATTTCCAAAATGTAGAAAAGTTAACACACTTTCAAAGATTCCCCTCTTTTTTTTTTTCTCCAGGAATCTTTTCTGGCAGTTACAAGTTCAGAATGCTTTTGTGCATTCCAAGCAGTCTTGCCCAGATTCTGCCACCTGTTCCATCATTCTGGGTATATTTAGGGTATAGTTCTTTTCCATATGGGCAGTGTAATTCCATTAAGTAGCAATCCAGCACAATTTCTTTTTTTTTTTAAACGTTAAACCTCGAGAGTTAATCGTCCATCTGTGTGCAATCATCGATTCCATTAAGCCTTATGGCCTTGTCAGATTATCAAACATTTTAAACAGTACTCCTTTCTTCGCAGGAAACACATTTGATAATTAAGGGCATGATGGAATCTAAGTTTTTGAGTCTGACTCCAAGGACCCACAGTGGCTTATGTTAATCCTGAGTCAAACTTCGCCTCCTCTAGATCACTGAGCTTTGACTGCAACAGGACGTATCGTCGATCTCGTTTAGTCAGATTTCCAAACAAGCAAGATATGATGTTTAGATGTCAAAGACAAATCAAATGTTTCACTGGTTTTGTTTTCACCTGCAAGGCGTACTTTCAAATTTCTGTTCGCGATGACTGACTGAGTCATGAATCACATGAGTATTGAAGAGAGCAGTCCTCGGCTATAGACTGTGTGTGACACAGACTTCTTGCTTGTTTTTATAGGTTTCTGTTGTCTCTTATTGCAGAAGAGACTCGATTTTCAGACTGTCAATGAGGAACTTCATAGAAGGAGGTAGTGTAGGTGGGTTTCTTGTCAAACTGAATTTGAACTTTGATTTTTTATGAAGTGAAAAATACTAATAATTGTCCACAAAATATTGCCGACTCTAAGTATTTATCTTGTCTATTAAGCAGGGATGAGCACAAGTCAAATGAGCAGAGCCTGGAGAAAATTAAAATCAAGAATTGTCACTCCAAGTCACAAAGTACAATCATGATGTGTGACCGGGGTCTTGAGAGCATTAATTTCCCATTCCCTTGACAATGAACTCTCCTAATGTATGTATTAAAGACATAAGATATAGTGCTTATTATCAGCATATCATAAATCTTCCATTAAAATAATACAAATAAAGCACTGTGCCTAGGCCACTGGAAATAAAACTGTTGCATAATTGACAGGCTGTAAGTATTTTTTTAAATCAAGTAATAGAAAATTTTGTTGCCTTCCACAGTCTAAATCCCAGAACTATCTAGTTATTTGTTTGGTTTTACTTATTTTATTTCAATGTGAATATTGAAATGTTTGTCTCAGTCTACCAAAATATAAATAATCAAATTTATATTAAATTGTGTATTTTATTTCCTGATACAAAACAAAGACCTTTTTATGATGGTGTAGGGTGTCTGGACCCAGGGAAAGTAGGCTTTGTATGGTCTGGTGGCTGAAGAACTAGACGCACAAAGGGAGAATCTTGGCCTTTGCAGAACAGCAGGTCTGGACAGCTTAGTTCACTGCACAGCCAACTCAGAAGCCCTTCCGGAGCGAATCTGGCCCAGAAGGCTGCACATATTTTTGCCTGGATAGACCTCTTCATGTTCAACAGGAGCCTCTGCAGCGATGATGGGGTCCTCCATATTGCTCACACAAAGCTACAGTATGGGACAGGAAATCTGGCTCTTTAACCCTCTGGCTGCTGCACATGACTATTTGGCTAGCAAAGCAGAAAAATGTCGACAGCCTAAGGTTTAAATGATTAGTAACAGGTTTTTGAGTGATTTTCCCAGAATGTGCTAGTATAAATAGAGGACTGTGAAAGTGTGGTTTGTAGTATTTTTTTTCTTCCTTTTGATATTGTGGCTTGTTTGTTTCCATTTCTTTTCATGACACATTCCTTTTTATGACTGTACACCCACGCCAAATACCCAAATGCAGGCTTGAAAGGGAAGGTGCTCACCTCAAAGCACTTCCTGATTAGGAATCAGGTGTCTACATCCAGAATGCTGATAGGCTTTTTAACTCTCCAAAAATTGATCCATTGTGGTGAGTTATTTTGGCTTATACCCTAGATTTTGTTTATAGGCTGGAAGAGACAGACACGACTATTAGTACATTATTACTTACTGCAATATTTGAGAATTTTCTTTTTAATGAGTACATAGGCCACTTATTAACAATGTGATGCCTTACTTAAGAAGCAATACAGTGCTTTATTTTTAAATTTTTAAATGTTTCTTTTCTATATTTACTATTATTATATTTTAAAAAACATGAAACTGACAAATAGATTCATATCCTGGGTGGTTTGATAAATGTTACTTATACGTTGTAATAGAGAGATTAAAAATATGACATTTAATGAGTAGAAATGGCACCAAATAATGCAAAGCTTTGAGTGTAGTTTATTGAGATAAGTCATATTATATCAACTTCAGCAAACACGGGTTTCTTAAAATGAATAATGACAATCCTCTGTTGGGAAAACCGTTCTGTTCAGTAACAAAGCACAGGTTTTGAAATCAAGAGCATTGTTTTGAAAATATTTTCAGGAGCCAGTCATTAGCTCCCATATGTGTTATGATATGGATACAGGGCATACCTTATGATTTTCTATGTCTCAGTATGCATTTTTTGGTTAAAATAAGATTTTCTACTTTTTAGTATGAAAGAAAACTGAAGCATCCGAATATGGGAAACCTCCAGGACTTACATAAGTGAATGAAAGAAACCAGCAGGCCTCTGATTTGTATTTGTCACTATTCTTATCTAGTTGGCATTTTATGTTGGTAATCACCACAAGTTTTCTTGTAAAAGCCATGTAAAAGTACCATATTTAAACAAGAAAGGACAGAAGAAAAAATAGTGCGTTTTCTTAGCACTTATACAGGTGCTGCTTTTCCCAAGAGGTAGGAAAAAAAAACCTCTTTCTAGCCTTTAGAAAGACTATGCATTTCACTGAAGACAAAGCCCAATCTCCCACTGCCCCTTTACACATAATCTTCTTGAGAGACAAAATCAGTTCTCTGACTTCACTTTCTCACACGTATTCCATCTGTCTTGCACCCACCACTCTACTGAAATGGTTCTTACTAAAGTCATCTATGACCTTCAGATTGCTAAATCAAACAGACATTTTGATATATCTTGTCTTATTTAATATGATCTCATCTCTTCCCTATGACATTCCATTATTCTTGATGTTTTCTTTACTTCTTTGGCTTCCATCATACTACCCTTTGCTAGGCTTCTTAATTGATCTACTTTTCTTTGTGGGATTCTTTCCCTCCATCTATCTTTCAATTTTCACGTTTCCTCTGATTAGTCTATCTTAATCTTTTTCTCTCCTCACTTACCACACCCTGACCTGAGCTATGACACTCCTCCTCCCAATGTGAATTACAACTCACTTGGTGAAAACCTCTGAGTTCGTTAAGATGCTTTTGGATACAAGTAACAGAAATAAAAACATGCATAAGGCATGAAACTCAAAATTTATTAGCTCACATATCTAAAACATTAAGGAGAAAGTTAATTAAAGGCTTGGTTGGATCCAGTAGTGTAAAAATATCAGCGGAACTGTTTCTTTTGTTGCTTTTTAACTTCTGTATTGTCTTCATCTGCAAACTTTACCTATGCAGAAACAAAGACACCACCAGTTACTCTGGGCTTACTTATTCTAACAGCTAGTAATCCCACTGGAAAAAAACACGACCACCTCTCTTCCAGCATCCTCACCAGTACCTATGTTTGTTTTCTGATTGGCCTGACTTGATTCAAGCGCCCTCCACCATCAGAGGGAGAGGCATGGCATTTTAATAGTCAAACCAGAATCAGTAACTCAGGAAAGGGGCATTTCACAAAAGAAAGTAAAGAGTAGATTTAAAACAAAACAACACATGAAAACCTCAGTTACAACTCTCAAATCTAGAACGTTTTTCTATACCCTTATCCTAGGACCCAGACAAATGTATTGTCTTCATTTCAAAATTGCATCCCCAAAGCTTGAATTAGAATTCCTTCTAGTCAACCCCTAAACATATTTATCTTCTTAAGCTTTTGGTAATGCTACCACTACTTAAAATATCATCCAATGCAGAAACATAGAAGATATCTTAAACTTCTGCCTGACAATTCTATCTGCTAAATAAATACCAATGAAATACGTTACATTTGTTTTTTTCTCTCCAAATTTATTGTTACTACATTATTGCAGGTATATGTTATCTTCAAACTGAAGAATATCCTAACTGGACTTATTTCTCTCGAATCTACTTTCCATATTGCTATTTCATTATCATTCTAATACATAAATATATTCATTTTACTTACCTGCTTTAAGCCAAATCACCCCCAGGATGGGTTATTCTCCAAACTCCTTCCCTGTCAATTCATGCTCTAAGCCAAAACTTAAGCCAAAGTAATCTAGAGTTTTCCAAATATGTCATTCTATTCTTGCTTGAGTGCCTTTGAACACAGAATTCCTTTGTCCTAGAATAACCTTCCTCTCCTATCTTTTTAAATGCATTTATCTCATAAGATCTATTTTAGGTACCTTCAAGCTGAGTTAAAAACTCCCCCTTTTCAACCATGAACCTTGTATGCAATTTTTTTATTCCATTTATCAAAATGTATTTCTTTACATATTAACCTCTCTCTCTCAAGACTGAACACCTGAGGGAGGAATATGTTTTATTAGACTTGTTAAGAGTTTATCTAATTCTATCCAATGACAGTCACCATGTCTGTAATATTGCGTGAAAACAAACTTACACTGAATAAATGCATGCAGGCATGAGTGAATGAATGAATACAATAGTAAACTTTGATAATCTAAAATTATGAAAACAATGATTACCACCCAAAAGGCAAAGAGGAACTTCATTTTTAGAAAACATTTAAAACAAAAGCTTTAATTTCTGACATTAATGATTTCAATAATATTCATGGTTTATAATCTACATGAATGTTTCAAGCACTTCCACATTGAAAGCATCATTTGCCTTTGCATGATAGGCCAAAAGAAGTATCATTACCATCCGTACTACAGTGCTTATCAGAGGGAGAAGCTAAGGAGCAGATTGGTTGTGTGTCCATCCCAGGTTCATGAAGAGTATTGGCAGTAGCACTAGATCAAAAAAAATTTGTTTCCCTAGTCATTTAAAAGCATAAATTAGAACTATTCTCCAGAATCAATGGAGAAGGCCAGAGCATCCTATTTTAATCAATTATAAAAATTCTCCTTCTCCAATCAAAGAAAGATATTAGTGAAATGAATGAGAGTAATTAAATCTAATTTAGTCATGCAAATGAGTTTAATTAAAAGAAATCTACCCTTTAATAACTTCAGGGGAAAATGCAGTTCCTTATGGAGTTTGAAATTTAGTTATGCTCACAAGACACAATAGCTGAACTGATGAGACCACACTGTTGTAATCTGCTTGTGTAAATATTGACACATGTAGCATTTATTTTGTCTCACAGTGATAATACTTGCTCTAGGCTTCTGATGAAATCTGGCATTTATAATTATTAAAAGATGCTTGTTAAAAATGTTCTTATCCATCATGTTAATTCTATGAATGAGATCGCTAATACATTGACCTCCAAAATAAAATATTGCCTAAACCAGAGTTTAAGAAAATGAATTTAAATTCAACACTCATGGAGCCCCTACTCTACAGAAAACATTGAGCCATAATTATAGCAGGAAAACCAGGGGAGGAGCAATGGGAAGGTCCCTGTCCTGAGCATGCTTACAGTCTAATGACTGCACTGTCTTCTGTCTGTAACAATTACAGACAGAATTATTCAGAATGAAACTACAAGACTTGGATGCCATAAGGAAAAAAACATAATTCCATGGGAGAACAGAAAATGGAACACTTATTTAGAATGACTGGGAAGTTACAGGAAACTCTTCACCAATGAAAGCAAATGTGACCTGGCTTTAGAGATAGAGGAGATTTTACTACAAAAATACAATGATGAGGAGAAAGAGGGAGACATAAAAGACAAAACATTATAATAGGCAAAATATTATCCAAAAGAAGGAAAAGTCCATGCTTAAATGCTCTATTAGCTTGGTGGGCTACAGAAGAAAAATTTTAGAAGACAGATCCACAGCTAGTCAGAGGTCAGATTTTGGGGGATTTTAAATGCCATACTTGGTGTCAGGACCGTTATCTGTAGACATTATAGAGGTGGGAAAGGTTTTTGAACAAAGGAGTGGCATGACTACTTGTCATTTGGAACGAAGACTCTGATTAAGGATGAAGAAGAATTTATAACGGAGAAATAATGGAGACCAACAGACTGGTAGTTGTTGAATTATTTGAATAAGGGTACAGGATGCTGTGGTGTAAAGCAATGACAATGAGAACACAAAAGGAGAAGCAGAGTCCCAAGACTTTAGCAACCAGTGAGCTTTAACATCGGTATCAGGGTGGACAGTGATGCTCTCAATTAAACTAGAGAGCACAGAAAGACAGGGAAGAGATACTGAATGAAGCCAATCCACAGCTGTGCATTTCAAACACAACTTCATGCCTCTCACAACCCCCTCACTCTATTCTACTTTTTCTTTTTCTTCATACTTCTATGTTTTCTTAGGTATATTGCATCTTCTTTGCTAAATATAAGCTTCAAAAGGGCAGAGAATATTTTGCTCTATTGTTCACTGATGTATCTTGAAAATCTAGCATATTGTAGATGTATCTTAAATGTCTAGCACAGAATAGAGTCTAATACATAATAGATGCTTGAAAAGTATTTGCTAAAAAATGGTAAAAAGATGGTAATATTGAAATCAAGTTATCAGTAAAAAACGAAAATTAATACATGGCTTCCAAAACCCTGAGTTATCTATCCCTGTTTACTTCTGTTTTTTCTTCTATTACTGTTCTTCAATGGTGTCCCATGCTTCAATTACACAGAATTCCCTTTAGCACCATGAAGGCCTGCTCTCTTCTGTTGTTGAATTATGTTCAAGGCCAATCACAATGTCTCTTATCTCCAGGCCTTTAAACCCATTCCTCCATCTCCCAAGAATGTGCAAACTACTCCTACCTCCCTTATCTCTGCTCAATCATCTCCTCTTCATTCTTGAGGGATCAATCCTTTCTCTAAGGAGCTTCTCCTTTGGAGAATTGCTTGAGCCAGGGAGGTTGAGGCCGCAGTGAGCCATGGTTGTCCCACTGTACTTCAGCCTGCTGGGGGACAGAATGAGACCCTGTCTCAAAAAAAAAAAAAAAGAAAAGAAACTACTACCGATTCCAAATCTGGTGTGGATGTCTCTGATTTGTCCTTACACAATACTCCATCCCTCTGTCAGGGAAAATTTTTACACTATATGATCATCAATTGCCTAGTCCTTGTTTACTTCCCCATCTATCTGATTGTGTATTTATGAAGGAACACATGAGTATCTTTCACCAATGTTCCCCATCTATCTAATTGTGTATTTATGAAGGAACACATGAGTATCTTTCACCAATGTTCCCCCAGCAGGTAGCACAGGACCCTGCAAACATGAGCACTTAATACATTTGTATTCAAATAATAAACATGTGGAAAAAACAGAAAACAAATAATAAACATGGTGGTTCAGTTTTCAAAAGTAAACTTCAAAAATTCTGACACAGAAAAGGAATGCTTAGAATACTAATGTAATGATATTCTAAATTAGAAGAAAATTAAAATTCATTTATGATTGTACTATTGTTTCAGTTAAGTAAAATGAGAGGCTGTTAGTGACGAAGATGGAAGAATTTGGGTTTGAGAGGAAATGGAAAGTAGGTACGACTTGGGATAATTATCTAAGGAAATCAGGTAGAGAGAGGGAGCAAGAAGTGAACAAAAGACTAACATTCCCAATGAATATCAAAGGGCTTAGAAAAGGGCTAATTTGCAAAGAAATTGTCCTCTAAATGGTAAAAGAATGTAAAATTTAAAATATTACAAGTAAGTAGTTGACAAAACAAGAATAAAAGTTAACAATCTATTCCATTCTTAAAAAAAAAGTGATATTTTGCAATGTAGAATCAGAGATCTGAGGGCTAAGAAGGGTGCTTATGTAATTACTACTTGTATCTGTGCTGGTTGTATTAATACCTTGCACTGAAGCACCCAGTGTCGGGGTGAGTGGGAGCTACAACACAGCTCATAGTCTTCTTGCCAAGCCAAACACCCGATGTGGCCCTATATCCACTAGGAAGAAGGGGCACATTTTTCTTAATACTCACCATGACTTTGACTGCCTGCCCAGCCTTCCAACCATATGCCTGGCTCTCTCCAGAGAGGAAGAATTTTTCTGGTTCTCCCAAAGGCACAATATGAACTAGCCTCATTCCTTTATCGGGATGAGGAAATAGGAGGCTTAATTCAAGTTTAACATGTAAATACTAACATTTGGAATTTTAGATTCATGTTGCAAGTGCTTTAATACATTTGCCATCAAAATCAATTTTAGGAAAAGGCAATAATAGTAATCTAATGAATGTGGGATGGTACTAACATCAGCTTATCTAGGACTTCTTTAATGGAGTGATGTTGGCATAAGCCACTTCAAATTTATTTTTGAAAGAGCTGAAAACTGAATAAATGATTGCATGTGACAAATAAGAAATAAACTGATGAATAAATAAATATTTTTTTTTTGGTTCAAGTTGCATGGCAAATATTTTCTCTGTATTCCCTTTGTGTATGGCTATTTTCCATTAGTTCAGTATTCCTACAGCGTTATTGATGAGGATTTAGTGAGAGAAATGGAATTGGGTATACTTTTACCCTGGATTCTCAGTCATTCTGAGCAAACTTGTATGGGTTTCAATGTCCTCATTTTTTAAAATGAGGAGAATAATGAAAGTCTGCCATGAGACTTCAAGGAAAAAATCATAAAGCACAAGAAAACAAATTAGAATAACTGATTCATCTCATCTGGAAGGAAGGATTTTATCCTATCTATAATTACAGTCATAAGCATCCTAGAAGCTTCTATTCGTAATATCTAAGGAGTAATATTTAAATTTTATTTAATAATATTTAAATATTAAATAATTTAAACAATTAAATATTTTAATAATTTTAATAATTTAATTTAAAATAAGTTTAAATTTAAACTTGAAATTTTCATTTAAAATAATTTACATAATTAAATATTTACATAATTAAATATTTAATAATATTTTAAATTTAAATATTTAAATTTAAAATTATAACTTTGTTTAAAGGTTCCAATTATGGGACTCAGAGAAAAAAGTTCTTCAAGTCTGTGTCTATTTCTTCTAGAAGAGCTAGGATACAATCTTGTTATAATAAATTATATCCACAAACACATGATCAACGGCTTGTAATGAACAGGTTTTCTTGCATACAATTCAAGTTTGCATGTGTTTTATTTTTCATTCTTCAAGGAAATGGAAAAGTGAAGAATAATGTTCTAAAGGAATGGTAATTTAAAGTGACCCCCAAATTATTAATACCTCTTCTAAGTTGAGAACTCTGTTTTTTGTCCTGATTACATGATAAAATTTTTCTATTTTGTCTTTTTATTTTTTTTAATTTTGAAACATTTCTTCTCATGAAATCTTCCAGGTTAGTTTGCGATTCTACCATGCTTAATTGCTCATTGCAATTTCCTGTGAGAAACAATTATTGAAAAAAGTAAGATTCTTTTTTTGCGTTCAGAGTTGTAACTACTAACTAAGCAGAAACTACAATGCTTGAGCATTCAATAGTTTAAGGTGATTATGAGCAAATCTAGGAGTCTAGAAAGTTCAACATTTACCAATAAATTTGATAGATTGTAGACATGATGAGGAAGCTAATGCAAACCATTAATATTGATATTGTAGGAGAGAAGCTCTAGAAAGTTCTTGGTTTTTTTTTTTTGGAAAAAGGAGAGGAATGGTGGCTGATTAATGAGAAAGCTAATGCAAATTATTAATACTGATACTGTGGAAAAGAAGCTCTAGAAAGGGTTTATTTTTTTTTAAGGAAAAAGGAGAGGAATGGTGGCTGATTAGGAAGGTACATCTTTAATATTGTTGAGTTATTCTTTTATTATAAAATTCTATCTTTCATTGGTGCTGACTTTATTGAGAGTAGAACATTATAAGGAAAAGCATAATTTCTGGAGTTAACATATTGAGTTTGAATTCTGGCTGTGAAAACTTTAACAAGATATTTACATTTCTAAGCTTTTGTTTCATATGAAAAAAATGTAGATGATGTGCTAATATGTCTATCTTACAAAACGATTTTGATTACTTGTATCAAAGTAATGTGTGGTCAGTAAAACAGAAGTCATCACATGTTTTCTGGATAATAAGTGCTTAATATCAAAATAGAGACTTCCATGATTGTTGACCCTCAAACCCCCACTAGAAGTGCAAGAAGCTGCCTCCAATGTCAGGGAAGCAATCATTGAAGATCTCATATTAAAGCAACAAATAGTGTGGTTCTCATAAAACTTCTAAGAGAAGTTGCTGCAATTCTTCAGAATCTTTGAGAATATTTTATCAATTTTTCTGTCTGTAGCAACAAAGCAGGTGGCTGTCAAGGATTCATCAGGAAGTCTATGAGTCTGGGTAGATCAGCCTTTGGAGACTAAGAGCTTCTTCACCTACATCTTCTTAATTGGTTTCAGTTTCCTATAATTTACAAACTCTAACCAGGAATCTTACAGAAAGGAGGATTCTGGGAAACACTTGTCCCATCTTCACTTCTGCCATTCAGGGGAGGCCTTGGAAGGAGATAATAGTGATGCCAAGTAACGTTAGACACACGTTAGACATTCTAAAGTAGGGGTCCCCAGCACCCAGGCTGCAGATCAGTACCAGTCCATGGCCTGTTAGGAACCAGGCTGCACAGCAGGAAGTGAGTGGCGGGAAAGCAAGCAAAGCTTCACCTGTATTTACAGCCGCTCCCCATCACTCACATTACTGTCCGAGCTCCGCCTCCTGTCAGATCAGCAGCAGCATTAGATTCTCATAGTGGGGGAAACCCTGCTGTGAACTGCACATGCGAGGAAACTAGGTTGCATGCTCCTTAAGAGAATCTAATGCCTGATCATCGGTCACTATCCGCCATTAACCCCAGATGGGACCGTCTAGTTGCAGGAAACAAACTCAGGACTCCCACTGATTCTATATTATGGTGAGTTGTCTAATTATTTCATTGTATATTACAATGTAATAATAATAGAAATAAAGTGCACAATAAATGTAATGCACTTGAATCATTCCAAAACCATCCCCCACCACCTGGTCCTGGAAAACTGTTTTCCACAAAATCAGTCCCTGGTGCCAAAAATGTTGGGGACTGCTGTTCTAAAGCATTTAGAATAATGCTTCTTGAAAAATGAGCACTTGGTAAATATGGCATAATACTCTGTTGTATTTTGTTAGTAGTGGATTGAATTTGCATAAGAAATCTAAGTCTGTAATGTATTCATATATACACTTCTTGAATGATATCTCTCTTTGGTATCTCTGTCTCTTTTTCCCTCTTTCTCTCTTTTTCCTAAAATTGAATTAAAAAAAAAAAACCCCACAACTTATCATGAATGAATGAATGAATGAAAGTTGGTAAATTACCTATCAGGCCAGGAAAAGTACATTACTGTAAGGTTTGATATGGGGATGATGAGTGGAGCCATTTAGCTCCTGAGTCCAGGAAGACCACGGTGGATAAAGTCCAGGCTAGGATGGACATTACTGCCATGTAATTATCAAGGCCCCAGGAATCATGATCGAGGTCTCCTCCGACATTTCAGAAGTAAACTGCTCTCCTAGCTTCTCACCATATCTAGCCATAAGTAAATCACTTATGCTCCTACTTTGATTTTTTTAATTTTTTTTTTTTTTTTTGAGACGGAGTCTAACTCTTTCGCCCAGGCCGGAGTGCAGTGGCGCTATCTCGGCTCACTACAAGCTCCGCCTCCTGGGTTCACGCCATTCTCCTGCCTCAGCCTCCGGAGTAGCTGGGACTACAGGCGCCCGCCACCGCGCCCGGCTAATTTTTTGTATTTTTAGTAGAGACGGGGTTTCACTGTGTTAGCCAGGATGGTCTCGATCTCCTGACCTCGTGATCCGCCCGCCTCGGCCTCCCAAAGTGCTGGGATTACAGGCGTGAGCCACTGCGCCCGGCCTATGCTGCTACTTTCAGAGGGTTGGGGTAGGGGACAATAAAGAGAACAGAAGTAAAGAATACAGATATTTTTTCTTGATTGTGGATTATTTTTAATTTTTGTAAATTTATATGTAATTTAGCTATTATAAAAAAATGGTATTACTGGTTTCTCTGGGTTTTTTTGTTCACTGCAACCTCCATCTCTCAGGCTAAAGTGATTCTCATGCCTCATCCTCCCCAGTAGCTGGGATTACAGGTGTGGGCCACAGCACCTGGCTAATATTTTTTTTAGTTTTTTTAGTAGAGATGGGGTTTCACCATGTTGACCAGGCTGGTCTCAAACTCCTGACCTCAAATGATCTCCCCGCCCCCGCCTTCCAAAGTGCTGGGATTATAAGTGTGAGCCAACATGCCCAGCCCAATTGAGAATTTTCTAAATGAACCTTTTCTCTCTTGATAAGTCTATTAACTGAAGTTTAGTTTGCCTTCTGTTTAAAGAATGTTTTAAGTTGGTAAATTACATATCATTCTCTATGATAGCTGAGCTGAGAATATTGAAATTTTGGAGATTTTTATATACTTTACTTATGTGGTTTGAGAAATAGTTTTACCCATTCTAAGAAGAGAATTTTATCCAGTATTAATAAAGAAATAAATAAAAGTATGAGACTTCCTTGTAGATGAAAAATCACTGACTTCATTCCAGTAAATTTCAGTTTTCAATCAACTTACTGTTTTCCCATTTGCATTGCTGCAGTGCCTGTGTAGCAAAGATTGCTAATAATCACCAATATCGATTTCCCTATTCTTCGTCTTCCTGGTTAAACAGCTAAACCACATTTTCTGTTCCTTTGCAGTTAAATTTGGAATGTGTAATCCAGATTTAGACAACGAATATGGTAGAAATGGTAAATATTACTGCCAGATCTGCCCCATAAAAATCTCTCCCATATAATCTGTCATCTTCTTCCTCTTCCGATAGTTATTCAAGGGACACATTGAATTCAGAGGCATTAGGATTAAAAGAAACATGTCTCTGAATGACTGGTTGGTGTAGATTCTGCTACTGGTCCTTCCCTCCCACTTCAGCAATATCATCTGACTGTTAAATGAGTAAGCAAATTGCATTATGTTTAAACCGTGATATTTCAGGCTTTATGTGTTACTTCAGCTTAGCTTAATCTAACTGGCACAGTACTAAGCATAAAACAGGTAATAGTTGGCAAAATAAATAACAAAAAAATTACCAAAGCTATCTTTTAGGTTTACAAATCTTATACTCAGTTAGTTGATTTCCATATTCCAAGAGTGAGTCATTGGATCTTAAATGCTCTGATTTGTGCAGGTGACCCAAGTCTGGATGTAAATGTGTTTTTAGGCAACTTCCAGGTGGAAAGAGGTACTCATCAAGTTTAGCTGAACAGTCTTGTGATTCACAGCTTGTCTTTTGAGAAGAGTGGAGGAAATCGTGTCATTTATCATGGGTAATTCCAGTATGGCTCACACTATCAATCTCTCTGACAATCTCCCCAACAACTCGAAGACCAATCTGTGGCTGGAAACTGTCCAGGTGATAAGCATCAGGATGCTGTGGGCCAGGCCTGCTACAACACCTGCTCTAAAGTCAGATGTACCATCTGCAGTGAATGTAACCCAACTTATGAAGAGGAATCCAACAGTGTAACAATGTTACAATATGAACGTAAGAAGGGACTTAGTGATGTCCCCAGTGGGTTCATCTCTCTATTTGAACTGAGCAATTTTATGATTATAGGAACAACTGTTGTCTTCTTTCATAACACGAGTAAAAAAGCCTGATCAACTTCTGGTGGTATAAAATATTCAGATTCTTAGTAAATAAGATGTTTAGAGATGGAAATAAATGCTTTATGAATTTGTTGTCTCAGCTAGACACAGGCTTCGAGAATTTAGAATATTTTTCTTTAATATTCACTATCGGAAAAATAAATAAGAATGGATTTTTAGTTTTAAATGATTCAGTAGCCTTGTTTATACTATTTCTTTCTTTTTATAAAAAGTCTCTTTTGCTTCTGGTTTTAATTTATATTCTAAAAGCTTCCTCTTTCTTCTTATATAACTTGGTCTTTCTCATCAGAATGCTTGGTTAGGAAATCACCAGTTACCTCAATCTGAGCCAATCATAGTACCCTAAACCCTTACAGTGGTCCATCCAGAGATAGCCACATGACTCAAGTGGAGCCAGTTGAAGTCCTTCTCCAGATTTTTCAAATTTGACCCCCAAAGAAAGATCTTTATCTGGTTGATGAATCCATGAGAATGTAAGTCCAGGAGTTGTCAGCTGTCCTAGTTTCTGCCATCTTGAGCAATCAAGGCCAGAAATAGAGATAGTCCTGTGAAGAGAAATGGAGAGAGTTTTGTCAATACTTGAGTTCCTGATTCTTGTTTTACTTGAGGTAGGCTTCCCGCCTGCCTTTCCTATAGTATGAGTATATAAAGTATATATTTGGCTATGTAAGCCAATAAATTATTTTGTTGCTCAAATTTAAGGTGTATTTAGTATCATGAAAGCAAGAGACTTGGTAAAACCATTGAGAGTTTTTAAATATTAACTTTGTTGCAGAATGATTTAAATACAATAAAATGCATACACTCTGCATATTTCCAATGAGTTTAACCAGTTTATATACTGATGTAACTCTTATCACAATTGAAACATAGAAGATATCTAATATCTCAAAATTCCCCTGCTCCCCTATCCTGTTATTGCCCCCAACTTTCAGCCATAGGCAACCACTGATTCACTTTCTATCACTAAAAATTAGATTTATCTCTTCTAGAGCTTCGCATAAATGAAACCATACAATAAATACTCTTTAGTGTTTGGTCTCTTGCTCATAGCATAATGTTTTTGGGACTCATCTCTGTTGCTCTCTATATATTGTTAGTTCATTTATTTTTATTGCTAAGTAATATTCCATTGTGTTATATACCATAATTTGTTTATCCGTTTACTTGTTGATGAACATTGGATTCTTTCCATTTATTAGCTCTTCTGAGTCCAGCTGCTATGAAAATTTGTTTTTAAGTCTTTGTGAGTAAATATCTAGAAATAAAATTGCTCGGTCATACATAAATGGTTAACTTTATAAGAAATTGCTAGCCTATTTTCAAAGCAGCCGCACCATTTTACATTTCCAGTAGCAATGTATAAGAGTATTTTTCCTTATAATTGTGAACACTTTATATTGTCAGCCTTTTAAATTTTAGCCATTCTGGGGTATATTTTATTGTGGTTTTAATTTTCATATCCTGATGACTAATGATGTTCAGCCTCTTTTTATGTGCTTATTGGGCACTTTATCTTCTTTTGTAATGTGTTTGTTCAAATGTTTTGCCCATTTTATTTATTTTATTTTATTGAGACGGGGTCTCACTCTATTTTCCAGGCTAGAGCGCAGTGGCACAATTACAGCTCACTGTAGCCTCAAATTCCTGGGCTCAAGTGATCCTCCTGCCTCAGCCTCCCAAGAATCTAGGACTACAGGCATGCATCACCATGCCTAGCTAGTTTTTCATTTTTTCTTGTGGAGACAAGGTCTCGCTATGTTGCCTAGGCCAGTCTCAAACTCCTGGCCTCAAGTGATCCTCCCGCCTTGGCCTCCCAAAGTGTTGGGATTGCAGGCAAGAGTCACCATGCCCAGCCCTTGCCCATTTTATAGGGTTGCTTTTCTTATTATTGTCTTTTAAGAGTTTTTTTATCTGTTCTAAATATGTCTTCTGCCAAATATATATATATATATTTGACAGAAACATATATAGTTATATATATGTATTTGACAGAAGTATATATAAACTGTGAATGTTATCTTATTTTGTGACTTGCATCTTTATTTTCTTAATTATGTCTTTCAAAGAGTAGACATTTTTAATCTTAATGTGACCATTGAGTTTTTTTGTTAATAGGTTTTATTTCTTAAAACAGTTTTAAGTCCATACAAAACTGAGAAAACAGTAGAAGAGTTCCCATATACAGTACTCTCTGTCCCCACATATGCACAGCTTACCAACTATTGACATTCCACACCAGAGTGATGCATTTGTGAAGACTGATGAACCTACATTTATACATAATTGCCACCCAAAGTTCATAGTTTATATTGGGGTTCACTCTTCTTTTTGTACATTCCATGGGTTTGAAAAAAACTTATAATGACATGTATCCATCACTAAAGTATCATACAGAATAGTTTCACTACCCTAAAAACCTCTGGAGTGTGCCTATTCATCATTCCCTCCTCCCAACCCCTGGCAACCACTGATATTTTCACTGTCTCCGTAGCTTTGCCTTTTCTAGAATGTCACACAGTTGAACTCATACAATTGTATAGTCTTTTCGGATTGTCTTTTTTTCATTTACTAATATGCATTTAAGTTTCTTCCATGTCTTTACATGGAAATGGTATGATTGCTCATTTCCTTTTAACACTGAATAATACTCCATTGTCTGAATGAACCACTATTTACTTATTCATTCACTTACTGAGGGATACTTTGGTTGCTTTCAAATTTTGGCAGTTACAGATAAAGCTGCTATAAACATCTGTGTGCAAGTTTTTGTGTAAACGTAAGTTTTCAACTCATTTGAGTAAATACTAAGGAGCATGGTTGCTGGATCACAAGGTAAGCAATGGACTAGAGTTCCTGTTGCTTCACATCCTTGCCAACATTTGGTGTCATCAGTGTTTACATTTCTTTTCCATTCTAAAAGGTGTGTGGTGTCTTATTGTTTTAATATGCAATTCCTTAATGATATATGATATTGAACATCTTTCCATATACTTTGCCATCTGTATGTCTTCTTCAATAAGTTGTCTGTTAGGGTCTTTGGCCCATTTTTAATGGGGTTGTTTTCTTATTGTTGAGTTTTAAGTGTTCTTTTAATATTTTGCATAGAAATACCATAGATCTTAGTGTGTTCACATTGTGTCCTCTGACTTTACTAAAATCATTTATTATTCCTAGGGTTTTGTTTGTTTGCTTTCAGGTTCCTTGACATTGTCTTCCTTTCCAATCTGTATGACTTATTTCTCTTCTTGCTTTGTTAAACTTGAAACTGCTTTCAATCTAACATTGAATATGAATGGTAAGAGTGGACATCCTTCCCTTGTTTCTGATCTTAGAGGCAAAGGACTCACTCTTTCACCATCGAGTATGATATCATATCTTCTTCAGATTGTTAAAATGGTGGATTATGTTAACTAATTTTTGAATATTGAACTAGTAGTGCACAATATGGATAAACTTCACTTGCTTATAGTGTATAATGCTTTTTCTATATTGCTGAATTTGATTTTTTTTCAAAAATTGTTGTATATGTGTTCATGAAAAAATATGTACTATCTTTGGTTTTCCTCTCAGGGTAGTGCTGACTTCATAAAATAGGCTAGTAGATGTTGGCCAGGCACGGTGGCTCACGCCTGTAATCCCAGCACTTTGGGAGGCCAAGGCAGGTGGATCACCTGAGGTCGGGAGTTCGAGACCAGCCTGACCAACATGGTGAAACCCCATCTCTACTAAAAATACAAAATTAGCCGGGCATGGTGCATGCCTGTAATCTCAACTACTTGGGAGGCTGAGGCAGGAGAATCACTTGAACCCGGGAGGAGGAGGTTGCGGTGAGCTGAGATCGCGTCATTGCATTCCAGCCTGGGCAACAAGAGCAAAACTCTGTCTCAAAAAAAATAAAATAAAATAAAGAAGATTAGTAGGTGTTTTTCCTTCTTCTGTTTTCTGAGACACATTGTGTAGTTTTGTTATTATTTCTACTTTTTATTATTTTATTTCCTTTCTACGTGTTTCATACAATTTACTTATAATACTCTAGGTCTAAAGATATTTGGGGGAAAGATATTAAACAAATAGGTTTATTCAGGTTATCTATGTTATCTGTTGTAGTTTGTGGTTTATGATGAACTGGTCAGTTTCATCTACATTGTTAAATTTATATGGACAGATTGGTTATAGTATTCCCTTTGTATTCTTTTAAAGTCTGATGTGTCTGTAGTGACATCCCCTGTTTTATGCCTTATATTAGTAATTTGTGTCTTCTGTTTTTTCTTTGTACATCAGAATTTTCTTTTTAAGTCTTGCTAGAAGTTGATCATCAAATATATTTTTCAAATTCAAAAAGAGAAGGATAAGCTATTATATTTGTCAATATATTGAACATCTACCCCTTCTTTATTCCTGATGTTCTAAGTTTCTTCTGGAACTATTTCTCTTTTGTTTAAACAAATTCCTTTAGTACTTCATTGTGAGCAGGTGTTATGGCAATACATTCTCTTATTTGTCCTTCATCTGAGTGTATCTTAATTTCAGCTAGAGAGTGATTTTACTGAATATGGAATTTTGAGTTGATAGATTTTTTCTTTTTCTCCTCTATTCTTTTTTACTTTTTCCCCCGAGACAGGGTCTTGCTCTGTCACCCAGGCTGGAGTGTGGTAGCACCGTTTGACTCACTGTAATCTCAAATTCCCAGGCTCAAGCTATCCTCCCACCTCAGCCTCCTGAGTAGCTGGGGCTACAGGCATGTGCCACCACACCCAGCTATCTTTTTAAAAAAAAAAAATTGTAGAGACAAGGTTTCACTATGTCACCCAGGCTGGTCTCAAACTCCTGAGCTCAAGTGATCCACCTGCCTTGGCCTTCCAAAGTGCTGGGATTAGAGGTGTGAGTCACCACGCCTGGCTGACACCTCTTTTCTTGCAGTTTGTTCTATTTTTCTTCTGGCTTCTGTGAGCTTTTCTTGGATCTTCAAATGCTGAGTAATTGTGGATTGTATTCTGGATACATTGCATATGATGTGAGACTCTGAGTCTTGTTTGAATTATATACAGAATGTTGATAATTTTTGTATTGGCAAGCTATTTGGATTTGTCAGTTCACCAGTTCTGACACACTTTCTGTAGGCTGTGGTTCCCTTGTCAGTTCAGTTTCAAAGCCTTTGCAGTATCATTCCGATATTAACTGTGAGATTAAATACAAACAGTAATGCCCCATTTTGACGTTTCCTTCTATGTGCACTGCCCCAGTGGCCAGTCTGGAATCTGGGCAGTGGACTATCTGTTAGTTTAATTCTCAAGGTTTTTGGTATGCTTAAGCTTAGATCCATTCATGCACAGGTGGAGAGTGAGCCCAGGCATCCATAAGCCTGGGCTTATCGATTATTTTCCTAAACTTTTCCCTCTCAGTGATTTCCATACTATGATCTCTGTGATCCAGTGCCTTCTGGGTAAAACCCACTGCCAGTTTGATATTTCAAATTCTGGTCATCTTTCTCATCTGCCTTATATTATTTACTTTTCAGAGTTCTCATCTTCACATATTCTGTCCAAGTTTCATAGCTGTATTCAGTAGAAGAGATAGGGTAAACTGTACTTACTCCATTTACCAGGTAGTTATTGTTTTGTTTATTACATGTAGATCTTCAATTCACCAATAATAGATATATGTAAAAATAAATTGTATTTCTCAATAAACAATAAGAAAATAAAATAAGAACATACCATATATAATAGCATGTTGGCTCACAGGGTATTTGTTGATTAATTTGTTTGTTTGTTTAGTTATTTATTCTGTCTCTCTCCATTAATTTTAGGCACCACGAAGGCTATGCCTAGGCCTGTTTTCCTCACTCATCCTCATAGACCCAGTGCTTAACCCAGTGCCTGATATATAGAAAGAGTTCAGTAAATGTTAGTTGAATTTGTAGATGTCTGTGAATGAAAATGTGTTTTATCATAAGAAAATACATACTGAATATTGCTATTAAATATTAAAAAGTGCTACCATTTGATTCAAAGAAAAAGTATAATGAACAAAAAAGATACTGGAAAGACCTACACTAAAATGTTAAGAATGGTTGCCTTTGGTGGAGAAGTTGATTGCATACATATATTCTTCTTTATTTGGGCTTTCTTTGTCTTCCCACTTAACTGCATTGTGTCAGTCTTTAAATTTAAAAATGGTATAAAATAATTTGGCAGTAATCAATGATTGGCATACACAGGATAGAACTGTAAAATAGAAGTTATTTCTCCTAGGTTCAAAGTATGAATCTACCTAGTAGAATTTTTGAGTATTTAAAAAACAAGTGTATAATGAGAAGCTTTTAAAGAATGCTAAAGATCTTAGATCACAAGCGAATGAAATAAAAATTCTAGCCAAAGGAGTATTGTGTCAAAATAAGAAACATGATTCTAATAAATAAATGATTTCTAAGTTACATGTTAGCAGAAAAAGTTGGTTGTATGAGGTCTAGTCATAGCCATGTGTGAAAAGCTGCCTGAAAGTATAGAATCATCTTGGTGAGGGTTCTAGTCTGCTGCTACCTTGTCAGTGATCTCCTTGACCCTCATTCTTGGATAAGTTTTCATGTTTCTTTTTGCTTGATTCTTGTTTTCTACAAGTTCCCTCTTGGTGGTCCACCTTGGTTAGATAGCACAATCCTCCTTTCAAATTAAATGTGAATGTTAACACCCATTTCTGATGTCCCTTTCTGTGAATACGTTAATATAATGCTAATTATCTCTTCTATACCTCCCTCATCCTAGAAACTGGGGCAGTAAAGCTAAGCATTTTTTTCTATTCTTCATGGGACCTACCTGATCAGGAGGCATATATTTTTGTTAGTTTCTTCATTGTAATACATTTATAGCATCAAGTCCCTACAGGCAAAGTCAAGCACAGCCTGTGATTTGGAAATCATTCTATGTAATTTTTGGCTTTAGAATTAGGAAGTCCTTAATTGTCTCAAACTTAATCTGTGTGTTCTAACCTAAGCTTTTATTAGGATTAAAAGTGATACATTGATTGTATCTGCTTCACAATTTTTCCTTTTTACCCACTGGTTCAAAGTTCAAATAGAGAAAATCAGGCCCCTTTGATGTTTAACAGTATCATAGCCTGGATGTTCTTCACTGACCCTAAACATTATTTCTCTAACCTCTTTGTTCACACACATCATTTTGCCCTGCCCAACTCCATACTCTTAAATGGGCATATAACCTTCATTCTGATTAAATATTCCATAATTTATTTTTCTAGCCTATTGAAATCAGTATCAAGTTGCTATCCAAGAATGTAATAAAGAATGTACCTCAGATAAACAAAAGCCTCTCCAGGTTGAATACTCGTGTGCAGACTGAGAGAAAGGGCTTTATTAAGTGAATGTAGGCTTTTGTACAAATGAGTTTAAATACTGAGTCACTTGACACAATTACATAGTCATTCTGGAAATGGATATTTAAGCCATGCATATTTGGGTGTGTTTTTATTAAAGCAGATTCTTCTTTATGAACAGTAAGTTGATGTTTGTGCATTTTTCATACATTCTTAAGTTATAATAGCAGCATTAAATAGTACAATAGAAATGATTGTCCTTGATCGCAGCTCTTTGAAGATATAGACATGAAATTAAGAATCTCACATGTACTATACTTTTTCTCAAAGAGGAAAATAAAAAATATGCTTATTTGACATTGTATCAATAGTATATTACAAAGTATTAGAATATTAAAAACATTTTTTCCTGAAGCAGTTTATAAGAAATCTTGACACCATCCCATTTGTGGACAATTTAGCAGGATTTGAGTGTGATCTTTCAATGCATTACTTTGTTTCCTAAGTTGAAATATATTGCAGTAGAAGTATGTTGTGTACAAATTAGTAAGCCTATGTGATTGCTGGGACTCAAAATGTTTAGACAGTTACAGGTACACGGTAGTCCAGAGAGGTTTCCTTGGAATCAGTGAGATCCTAGAGTTTATATGAAACCCTAGGACTTTATGAAATCCATACTAGTCTCTGAAATTATAAGCAAAAAATCAAGTGAGTGTGTCTTCATGTGTATTAATTATTCTGCAGAAAGAATATACAGTTTTCATCAGATTTTTCAAAGATATTTATAATGTGAAATTTGGCACTTTGGGGCTCAAATAAGTTGTATTTAATTGCCAGAAATAATCTGGCATTTCATTCATTAATTCATTCAGAAATAATTATTGAGTGGATACTATGTATCAGACACTGTTTTAGATACTGGAGAACCAGCAGTAGACAAAACAGTACCTGTCTTTATGAAGTTTACAGGCAAGTAGGGGGAGATAAATATGAAAGAAATTAGTAAATGTATTATGTATCTGAATATGTCAGATAGTTTTAAATGCCACAAACTGATTAATGAAAAAACAAGACCCTATAATCTTCTGCCTAAAAGAGACATACATAAGGACACCGAAGACCCAAAGTAAAGAGGTGGAAAAGGTCTATCAAGCAAATGGAAAACCAGTGAGCAGGGGTAGATACTCTTATAGAAGACAAAACAAAATTTAAGCCAACAACAGTATAAAGAAAAAAGAGAAGAACATTATATGTTGATAAAGTGTTCAATACAATAAGAAGATTTAATTATCTTAAATATATACACACCCAACACTTAACACTTAATGTTTTAAGCATCCAGATTCATAAAACAAATACTATTAGGCCTAAGAAAATAAACTGATAGCAATGCAATAATAGTGAAGGACTTCAACACCCCTCTGACAACACTAGATAGGTCAGAGAGTCAACAAAAAAACTCTGGACATAAACTGGACTCTAGGCCAAATGGAACTAATAGATACTTACAGAACATTCTACGCAAGAACAACAGAACATACATGTTTTTCATCTGTATATGGAACATTCTCCAAAATTGACCATCTGCTTAGCCATAAAGTAAATTTCAGTAAGTTCAAAAAAATCAAAATCATGTCAAATATCTTCTTAGACCACAGTGGAATAAAATTAGAAATCAATACTAAGAGGAAATCCTAAAGTTACATAAGTATATGAAAACTAAACAACTTTCTCTTGAATGACTTTTGGGTAAACAATGACATCAAGGCAGAAATAAAAAAATTTTCCAAAATGAGTGAAAATAGAGACACAACATAGCAAAATCTCTGGGATATAGCAAAAGGAGTCCTAAAAAAAGTTTATAGCATTAAATGCCTACATCAAAAAGATAGAAAGATCTCGATTAACAACCTAATGTCACAACTCAAAGAAAAACAAGAACAAATCAAACTGAAAGCTAGCAGGAGAAAAGAAATAACAAAGATCAGACTAGAACCAAATGAGACTGAGACTGACAAAATGATAAAGAGGATGAACAAAACAAAAAGCTGTTTCTTTAAAGGGATAAACAAAATTGATAGACCACTAGCTAGTTTAAAGATGAGGAAAAGAGAAGATTCAAATACGTACAATCAGGAACGATAAAGGCAACATTAAAATAGATACCACAGAAATGCAAAAGATTATCATAGATTACTAGGACCATCACTATAGACACAAACTAGAAAACCCAGGGGAAGTGGATAGATTCCTGCAACCATACAACCTCCCAAATTGAACCAGGAAGAAAAAGAAATCCTTAACAGGACAATAATGTGTAATGAAAGTAATTCAGTAATAAAAAATCTTCCAACAAGTAAAGTCCCAGGATCAGATGGGTTCACAGGCACATTTTACCAGACATACAAAGAAAGGCTGCTACTAATCTTATTGAAACTATTCCAAAAAATAAAGTAGGAGGTATTCCTCTCTAACTTATTTTGTGGAACCACTATTACCCTGATAACAAAATCAGACAAGAACATAACAGAAAAAGAAAACTACAGGCCAAAATTCCTGATGAGCACAAATGCAAAAGTCCTCAACAAAGTAATAGCAAACCGAATCCAACAGCACATTAAATAAATAATTCATCATGATCAAGTGGGTTTTATTCCAGGAATGCAAAGGTGGTTCAACATTCACAAATCCATAAATGTGATTCACCACATAAACAGAATTAAAAACAAAAACCATAGATCATCTCAACTGATGCAGAAAAAAAGCACTCATCTAAATCCAACATACCTTCATGATAAAACCCTCAACAAACTAGGCATTGAAGGAATGTGCCTTAATATAATAAGAGACATATATGACAAACCCACAGCTGACATCATACTGAACAGGGAAAAGTTGAAAGGATTCCTCTTAAGAATTGGAGCAAGACAAGGTTATCCCCTTTAATCATTTCTATTCAATATAGAACTGGAAGTCCTAGCCAAAGTAATTAGGTAAGAGAAAGAAATAAAAGTCATCCTATTTGGAAAAGAGGAAGTCATATTATTTCTGTTCATTAATAACAGAATCTTATTATATGTGGAAAACCCAGAAGACTCTTCCAAGACTCATAGGCTTGATAAACAACTTCAGTGAAGTTTCACAATACAAAAATCAATGTAAAAAATTAGTAGCAATTTTATACACTAGTAACATTCAAGCTGAGAACCAAATCAAGAAGTCAATTCTTACAATAGATACAAAAATAAGTAAATAAAATACATATATATATATTTAACTGAGGAGGTGAAAGATCTCTATAAGAGGAACTATAAAACACTCATGAAAGAAATAATAGATGATACAAATGAATGCAAAAACATCCTGTGTTTAAAAAATTAATATAGTTGAAATGATCATACTGCCCAAAGCAGTCTACAGATTTGATGCAATTTCTATTAATTGCATTCTGGCTGTTATTAAAAAGTCATGAAGCAATAGATATTGTTGTGGATGCAGAAAAAAGGGTTTGCTTATACACTTTTGGTGGGAATGTAAGTTAGTAAAACATTTATTTAAAACAGTATGGAGATTTCTCAAAAAACTAAAAATAGAACTACCCTTCAACCCAGCAGTCCCACTACTGGATATATACCCGAAGGAAAAGAAATTGGTATATAAAAAGACGCCTGCATTTGTATGTTTGTCATAGCACTAATAGCAATAGCAAAGTTATAGAATCAACTTAAGTGTACATCAATGGTTGAATGAATAAAGAAAATGTTGTATATATACACCATGGAATAATATGCAGCCATGAAAAAGAATGAAATCATGTCCTTTGCAGCAACATGGATGGAGCTGGAGGCCATTATCCTACGTGAACTAACTCCAAAACAGAAAATCAAATATCGCTCATTCTAACTTATAAGTGGGAGCTAACAACTAGGTGCACATGAACGTAATGATGGAAACAATACATGCTGGGGACTCCAAAAGCAGGCAAGGTGGGATAGACATGAGGGTTGAAAAATTGTCTGTTGGGTACAATGGTAACTATTTGGGTGATGAGTACAACAGAACTCCAAACCCCCATTATGCAAAACATCCATGTAACAAATCTGCACATATACTCCCTCAATCTAAAATAAAATAAAAATTTATAAAGTAGAAAAAATGAACTAAATAAATAAATGCCGCAGTTTGAGGGTGATAAGATGGACAGGTATGCATGTGTAGTGGAAAAATGTGAGGGAGATTGCTATTTTATAAAGGGAGGTCAAGAAAACTCCCTAGTCATGTGACCTTTGAGCAAAGACCTGTAAGAAGTGAATTTTGTGGATAGATATGTGATTGATTGTATATTGACCAAGATGACCTTGACTTCCCTTCATCTTGACTTAACTTTAGACAGGTTTTTTTCTGAGTATGGGCCCTTGACCTCCCTTTTCTTTGAGCATTTCCTTTAGAAATTTTGCAATCTTAAATACCTTCTCTGTTTCTTTGAAATGTAAATTTTCTACAACCAAGGAATGTCTCTCCAAAAGACCTGGAAACCTTTTCTTTTAAATGTAATAAGCTAGAAACACAGGGCCCTTATCTCCCAGTCACTGTGAAAGGGAAGGGGGGCAATAAATGACAATTAGCAAACACAGATGGTCTATTGGCATTGACCAACCTCCTGGCTAACTTTCTCCAGTACTTTTGCACTATCTCTTAAAATCTCTCCTACTTTTTGTTTCAACCTATCTCTCCTTTTGCAATGGACTCGATCCTTATTGCAATAATTTTGAGTAAAGTTTTTCTTTTTCTTTTTTGGAGATGGGGCCTAGCTCTGAACCCAGGCTGGAAGGCAGTGTCATGAACATGAATACTATAGCCTCAACCTCCCTCCCATCACAGCCTCCCAAGTATCTGGCACCACAGGTGAATGCCACCATGCCTGGCTAGTTTGTTTTTTCTCTTTCTTTCTGAAGAGACAGGGTCCCACTCTGTTGCCCAGGCTGCTCTTGAACTTCTGGGCTCAAGTGATACTCCCACCTCAGCCTCCCAAATTTCTGGGACCAAATAGTTTTCCTTGCCTGATGAATCTCTCCAGAGCATTTTTTTCCTTCACAGTTTAGAGTATGAGAGAAAGAGAAAAGTGAAAATGGCCCCAAGAAATTTGACTTGAGCAATTTAAAGGAAGTCGTTGTCACTGATTCGGAAAAACAAAATAGTTTTGGAAGGAAGAAGAAAATAAATGAAGTCACCTTTGCAGCTGTTACATTTGAGTTATATATTAGATATCTAAGAGGAGAGGTAAAGTGACTAGTTGAAAGTAAGAATCTGGAGTTCAAGGAAGGGTACTGAATGGAAATATGAATTTTTGCAAGTGTCAGTATAGGCATAGTATTCACATCCATAGGGTGAAATGAAAGTCAGTGGGTTTTGCCAAAAAGAGGAAAGAGGTCTAATGATTAAGCCCTGGAAAATTTCATTATTATAAGATGATAGGAGACCAGAAAAGTAAAATAACCAGGTACAGTAAATAAGATGAAAGAGGAACAAGAATAGTGTCCTGAAAGCCAAATGAACAGGGTACTACAAGAAGAAGTGATCAACTGTGTGGAAGGCACAGATAGGTTGAATTAAAGATAAAAATTATGAATGCAGGACTTGATTTATCAAAATGGACATTGCAGGGACTTTGACCAGAGCTTTTTGTTGGAATGGTGAGAACAAAAGCCTAATTTTGGTGGGTTCCAGAGTGAAAAAAGGAGAGGAAATGGAGACAATGAGTACACACAACTATTTTGAAGCTTTTCCATAAATGGAAGCAGAGATATGGTATAGTGGTTGAAGAGGAATATGAAGTTGAAAAGCATTTCCCTCCCTCCCTCTCTCCCTTCCTCCCTCCCTTCCTCCCTCTGTCCCTCCCTCCCTCACTCCCTCCTTTCTTCCTTCTTTCTTACCTTCCTTCCTTCCATCCTTCCTTCCTCTCTTTCTTTCACTTTCTCTCTTTCTTTTCTTTCATGCGCGTCTGTGTGAAGAGACCACCAAACAGGATTTGTGTGAGCAATATAGCTATTTCACCTGGGTGCAGGTGGGCTGAGTCCGAAAAGAGTCAGCGAAGGGAGATAAGGGTGGGGCCGTTTTATAGGATTTGGGTAGGTAAAGGAAAATTACAGTAAAAGGGAGTTTGTTCTCTGGCGGGCAGGAGTGGGGGTCGCAAGGTGCTCAGTGGGGGTGCTTTTTGAGCCAAGATAAGCTAGGAAAAGGACTTTCACAAGGTAATGTCATCACTTAAGGCAAGGACCGGCCATTTACACTTCTTTTGTGGTGGAATGTCATCACTTAAGGTGGGGCAGGGCATATTCAATTCTTTTGTGATTCTTTAGTTACTTCAGGCCATCTGGGCATATACATGCAAGTCACAGGGGATGCGATGGCTTGGCTTGGGCTCAGAGGCCTGACATTCCTGCCTTCTTATATTAATAAGAAAAATAAAACAAAATAGTGTTGAAGTGCTGGGGCGGCGAAAATTTTTGGGGGGTGGTATGGAGAGAGAATGGGCGATGTTTCTCAGGGCTGCTTCAAGCGGGATTAGGGGTGGCGTGGGAACCTAGAGTGGGAGAGATTAAGCTGAAGGGAGGTCTTGTGGTAAGGGGTGATATTGTGGGGATGTTAGAAGAAACATTTGTCATATAGAATGATTGGTGATGGCCTGGATACGGTTTTGGATGAATTGAGAAACTAAATGGAATGACAGAAGGAGAAAAACAGGTATAAAAGGTCTAAGAATTGGGATGACTCAGGATATCTGATTAGAGACTGCCTAAGGAGATTCAGCATAGTCCTGCCAGCAAAGATTATTTATTTAAGAGTTAAGAGTGGCAGTTTGGGGATAGCACCAGGAGATATCAGCTGTGATGGCTTGGAAAAACAGTGTAAACCAGCAGTGTAAACAAGAGCAGGGCATGTATGAGTAGTTGAGAACGGTGAATAGGAGTATGACTAGACAGAAGATAGTAGGGATGACAAGTTTTCTGGGGCACAGTCCAAGTTGGTCTGGTGTCTGGAATGAGACTGGGGCCTAATAAAAAGGAGCGTCTTCTATACAGGAGCTTAAATGGGCTGTACCCTGTAGCATTCTGAGGACAGGCCTGAATTCTGAGAAGGGAAAGTGATAAAAGTATTGTCCAGTCCTTTTTGGAGGCTGAGCTTGGTGAGGTGTGTTTTTAAAAGACCTTCAGTCCATTCTACTTTTTTTGAAGATGGAGGACCGTAAGGGAAATAAAGGTTTCACTGAATACTAAGAGCCTGAAAAACTGCTTGGCTGATTTGACTAATAAAGGCTCATCTGTTATCAGACTGTATTGAGGTGGGAAGGCTAAACTGAGGAATTATGTCTGACAGAACAGAAGAAATGACTGCGGTGGCCTTCTCAGACCCTGTAGGAAAGGCCTCTACCTATCCAGTGAAAATATCTACCTAGACTAAGAGGTATTTTAGTTATCTGACTTAGGGCATGTTGAGTAAAGCTAATTTGCCAGTCCTGGGTGGGGCAAATCCTCGAGCTTGATGTGTAGAGAAGGGAGGGGGCCTGAAGAATACCTGAGGAGTAGTAGAATAGCAGATGGAACACTGAGAAGTTATTTCCTTGAGGATAGATTTCCACTATGGAAAGGAAATGAGAGGTTCTAAGAGGCGGGCTAGTGGCTTGTACTATAGCATAACCTGCCTTTGCTGGTGTGTGGCGATTAGGCCTGGTGGAACTGCCATCAATAAATCAAGCGTGATCAGGGTGAGGAACAGAAAAGAAGGAAATTTGGGGAAATGGGGTGAATGTCAGGTGGATCAGAGGGATACAGTCATGGGGGTCAGGTGTGGTATCAGAAATAATGTGGGAGGCTGGATTGAAGTCCGTGCCAGGAACAACGGTAATTGTGGGAGACTCAACAAAGAGTGAGTACAGCTGAAGGAGCTGGGGAGCAGAAAGTATATGCGTCAGGTATGAGGAAGAAAATAGATTTTGGAAGTTATGAGAACTGTAGAGAGTGAGTTGAGCATAGTTTGTGATTTTGAGGGCCTCTAAAAGTATTAAAGCAGCGGCAGCCACTGCACGCAGACATGAGGGCAAGGCTAAAACAGTATGGTCAAGTTGTTTGGACAGAAAGGCTACAGGGTGTGGTCCTGGCTCTTGTGTAAGAATTCTGACCATGCTAACCATGCCTAGGAAGGAAAGGAGTTGTTGTTTTGTAGAAGGTGCTTGGGTTTGAGAGATCAGTCAGACACGATTGGCAGGGAGAGCACGTGTGTTTTTATGAGAATTATGCCAAGATAGGTAACAGTTGAGGAAGAAATTTGGGCTTGATTGAAGTAATGGGGGCTGTCTGTGAAGCTTTGCGGCAGTACAGCCTAGGTAATTTGCTGAGCTTGATGGGTGTCAGGGTCAGTCCAAGTGAAAGCGAAGAGAGGCTGGGATTAAGGGTGCAAAGGAATAGTAAAGAAAGCATGTTTGAGATCTAGAACAGAATAATGGGTTGTAGAGGCAGGTATTGAGGATAGGAGAGTATATGGGTTTGGCACCACGGGGTGGATAGGTAAAACAATTTGGTTGATAAGACACAGATCCTGAACTAACTTGTAAGGCTTGTCTGGTTTTAGGACAGGTAAAATGGGGGAAATGTAGGGAGAGTTTATAGGCTTTAAAAGGCCATGCTGTAGCAGGCGAGTGATAACAGGCTTTAATCTTTTTAAAGTGTGCTGTGGGATGGGATATTGGCATTGAGTGGGGTAAGGGTGATTAGGTTTTAATGAGATGGTAAGGGGTGCATGATCGGTCACCAAGGAGGGAGTAGAGGTATCTTATACTTGTGGGTTAAGGTGGGGGGATATAAGAGGAGAACGCAAAGGAGGCTTTGGATTGGGAAGAAGGGCGGCAATGAGATATAGCTGTAGTCCAGGAATAGTCAGGGAAGCAGGTAATTTAGTTAAAGTGTCTCAGCCTAATAAGGGAACTGGGCAGGTGGGGATAACTAAAAAGGAGTGCTTAAAAGAGTATTGTCTAAGTTGGCCCCAGAGTTGGGGAGTTTTAAGAGGTTTAGAAGCCTGGCCATCAATACCCACAACGGTTATGGAGGCAAGGGAAACAGGCTCTTGAAAAGAAGGTAATGTGGAGTGAGTAGCCTCCGTATTGATTAAGAAGGGGATGGGCTTACCTTCCACTGTGAGAGTTACCCGAAGCTTGGCGTCCGTGATGGTCTAGGGGGCTTCCGAGGTGATCAGGCAGTGTCAGTCTTCAGCCGCTAAGACGAGAAAATCTGGGAAGGAGTCAGTCAGAGAGCCTTGGGCCAGAGTTACAGGGGCTCTGGGAGTGGCTGCCAGGTGAGTTGAACAGTCCGATTTTCAGTGGGGTCCCACAGAGCTGGGACGTGGCTTAGGAGGAATCCCGGGCTGCGGGCATTCCTTGGCCCAGTGGCCAGATTTCTGGCATGTGTAGCAAGCTCCTGTGGGAGGAGGTTCTGGAGGAACACCTGGCCACTGCGGTTCAGGCGTTTTGAAGTTCTTGTGTGCTGGAGATGAGGCTGGGGATTGTCTCACAGTGGAGGCAAGGAATTGCAACTTTTTTCTATTATTGTATGCCTGAAGGTGAGGTTAATTAAATCCTGTTGTGGGGTTTGAGGGCCGGAATTTAATTTTTGGAGTTTTATTTAATGTCGGGAGCAGATTGGGTAATAAAATGTATTTTGAGAATAAGACGGCCTTTTGCCTTTTTAGGGTCTAGGGCTGTAAAGTGTCTCAGGGTTGCTGCCAAACGAGTCATGAACTGGGCTGGATTTTTATATTTGATGAAAAAGAGCCTAAACGCTTCTGATTTGGGATAAGGAAAAAGGAGCATTAACCTTGACTCTATGCCTTTAGCTCCAGCCACCTTTTTAAGAGTAAATTGCTGGGCAGGAGAGGGAGGGCTAGTCACGGAACGAAACTGTAATCCGGACCAGGTGTGAGGAGGGGAGGTGATAAAAAGATTATAGGGTGGAGGAGCGGAGGCTGAGGAAGAATTGGGACCTAACTCGGCCTGGCGAGGAGCAGCCTGGGGAGGAAGGGAGAGGTCAGATGGGTCTGTAGAAAAGGAAGATTAGAAAGACTCAACGACGCTTGGGGTTGGTACTGAGGGGACAGGTGGGAGGGAAAGAAGGAAGATTTGGGACGAGTTGCACTGGGCACAGAGACTAGGAAGGGACTGATGTGTAAAAGAATGCCTGGACGTCAGCCACCTCAGACCGTTTGCCTATTTTATGACAAGAATTATTTAGATCTTGCAGGATGGAAAAATTCAAAGTGCCATTTTCTGGCTATTTGGAACTACTGTTGAGTTTGTATTGGGGTCAAGTGGCATTGCAGAAGAAAATAAGGCATTTAGGTTTTAGGTCAGGTGTGAGTTGAAGAGGTTTTAAGTTTTTGAGAACACAGGCCAAGGCAGTAGAAGGAGGAATGGAGGGTGGAAGGTTGCCCATAGTGAAGGAAGCAAGCCTAGAGAAAAGAGAGTAGAGAAACAGAGGGAAGGGGTTTGGGGGTTCTTACCTTCCAGAAAAGTGGGAAAAGGGGTTGGGGCACAGAGATAAGAGGTCGGGGCATGGAAATAAGGGATTGGGGTGCAGAGATACGAGGTTGGGGCGTGGAAATAAGGGATTGGGGCACAGAGATAAGAGGTCGGGGTGCGGAAATAAGGGATTGGGGCACAGAGATAAGAGGTTGGGGTGCGGAAATAAGGGATTGGGGGTTCTTGCCCCATAGAAAAGCGGGACTTGCTGCTAAGGGTGAAGGAGAAGGGGTTGAGGGGTACTTGCCCCTGCCCCAGGAAAGCAGGACTTGCTGCTAAGGGTGAAGCAGAAGAGGTTGAGGGGTACTTGCCCCTGCCCCAGGAAAGCGGGACTTGCCACTAAGGGTGAAGGACCAAGGCAGGCGTCCCTGCGTGGTCTGACACCCTTGAAACGTCAGTGTATAATCAGAGAGGCGTCCCTGCAATTATTAAACACCAAGGGAAGGCTGCCTTCCCAGTCCGTGACCAGCGCCAGAGTTTTGGGTCCACGGATAAAACGTGTCTCCTTTGTCTCTACCAGAAAATGAAAGGAATTGAAATTAAGAGAAGAGAGATTGAAGAGTGGAAAGGAGAAAGTGGTTGAGGGACAGTGAGAGAGGTTGGAGAAGAGAGTAAGAAGAGGCCGCTTACCTGATTTAAAATTGGTGAGATGTTCCTTGGGCTGGTCGGTCTGAGGACCTGAGGTGATAGGTGGATCTTTCTCATGGAGCAAAGAACAGGAGTACAGGGGATTGAGCTCCCAAGGGAGGTCCCCTGATCCGAGTCACGGCACCAAATTTCATGCGCATCCGTGTGAAGAGACCACCAAACAGGCTTTGTGTGAGCAACATGGCTGTTTATTTCACCTGGGTGCAGGCGGGCTGAGTCTGAAAAGAGAGTCAGTGAAGGGAGATAGGGGTGGGGCCGTTTTATAGGATTTGGGTAGGTAAAGGAAAATTACAGTCAAAGGGGGTTTGTTCTCTGGCGGGCAGGAGTGGGGGTCGCAAGATGCTCAGTGGGGGAGCTTTTTGAGCCAGGTTGAGCTAGGAAAAGGACTTTCACAAGGTAATGTCATCACTTAAGGCAAGGACCGGCCATTTACACTTCTTTTGTGGAGGAATGTCATCAGTTAAGGTGGGGCAGGGCATATTCACTTCTTTTGTGATTCTTCAGTTACTTCAGGCCATCTGGGCGTATACCGGCAAGTCACAGGGGATGCAATGGCTTGGCTTGGGCTCAGAGGCCTGACTCTCTCTTGATATAAAATATTATAGTATGTTTGTGTGCTGATGGGGGATTTAGTAAAATGAGGGATTTAATGTGATTAGAGAATAATTTATGTCTATTAAAGGAGGAGTTCATCCTAAAGAAAGTCATGGGCTGTACGTGGTGGCTCACGCCTGTAATCCCTGCACTTTGGAAGGCTGAGGCAGGCGGATCACCTGAGGTCAAGAGTTTGAGACTAGCCTGGCCAACATGATGAAACCCCATCTCTACTAAAAATACAAAAAATTAGCTGGGTGTGGTGGCATGCACCTGGAATCCCACCTACTTGGGAGGCTGAGGCAGAAGAATCGCTTGAACCTGGGAGGCAGAGGTTGCAGTGAGCCAAAATCACGCCAGTGCACTCCAACCAGAACAAGAGCAAAACTCCATCTCAAAAAAATAAATAGATAAATAATAAATAAGTCATGGACAGTTTATTCTTGCTGAGAAGCAACAAGGCAGAGTATATTAGCTGTATTTGGGTTGGTTGGTAAATGTAATGTTGGAAATATGCAGAAATTAAGTTTCTCAGAAACGTAAGACACATAATCCTCAATGGAGTTTGAGGGAGTCAGAGAAACTATTATAGGTTTGAGGAGAGTGAAGTATGTATGAGGTAATTATCACATTTAGCTGTTGAGATGCAAGATTGAGTAGATTAATCAAGATTGGGATTCTGCCAAGTGGGCACAATAAAGGGAGTAGGCAGGGCAGTTGAGGCTTAATATTATATACAAGAAAGTGATTTTAGTAGTGGGCCATTAATACCAACTAATTAAGGAAGGAAGTAAAAACAAAAGGAGGGATGAGAAATAATAAAAAGTTGGTAAGACAACTAACTAACCCTAGATCCAGTGGGAATGAAGGACTGTATGAGCTAGAATGCGCAAAGGTAGGGATTGGAATGATAGAGGTGGTGATCACAGAGTGGCAGGCTTGGAACTGAGAGAACGGAAGGGTACATTTCTTAGTATTGAGAAGATATAAGTTGTGTCTATGGGGACATACTGCTGAGGTAGGGTAGGCAACAGACTATTAGAGGGGAGAAGGTCAAGAAGCTAAAAAGCCTTTGTATTTTGAATTCCCTCATATCCTTATTCAGAAGTCATCTTCTTAGTGATACTTTTTCTGACCATTCTTAAAATTTCAAACCCCCATCACCCCACCCCCAAACATATACATTACATAGCTATGTTTCTTGGTTTATCTTTTTCTTCTTCTCAGCCTTTATCATTATCTGAAATACTATGTATTTTTACTTTTTGGTTTTATTTATTATCTATCTCCTCCACTTGAATGCCATTTCCTTAAAAGCAGTGATTTTTTTTTTTTTTTTTGCTTTCCTGCTCTATCTCCCACCTTGAAATTAGGGCCTGACAAATTTGAGGCACTCAACAAATATTTGACTTATAAATGAAGGGACAAGTTATTGAAAAGATTGTTTTTATGAATCTTAAAATAATCAAAGATTGTAGAGCTGCAATATTTAAGAGAAATGACAGTGAATAGGGGACTAAAATTTTTACAGAATGAAGGCAAGTGGACCAAGGTGCTGCAAATCTATTAGGAAGGATAGGAGTGATATATTCTGATTGTATAAGCCTAAAATCCAGGGATTTCAGGGAGTAGGGGAAGACAGTAATCTGAAAGTAGCTATAAGAAGCAAGGAAGACATCTGCCATACCTCCATGGTCATGGTGACAAAAAAAAGTGAAGGAGACAATGCTCTGATGAAAAGAGTGTCTTAGGGAAAGAGGCAAGTTTCAGATAGAGTCAGAAGGAAAAAAGAACAATAAAAGAAAAAATATATAAGCAAATACAATCATCCCGCAGTATCTATTTTGTGAGAATTATTACTATTTTTCCTTCGTAGAGCAATTTAGAAAGCATAAAATGATTTGACTTTTGCAAAAAAATGTAGAAGAGAAAAACAGGACTCAGTGAGGTTTAATTAATTGCCCAATATTCCCTGACTAGAAAATGGTAGGCTCAAGACTTTATGCTCTTTTCATTACATCTAAACCAGGAAGCAGATACAGTAGGTGCTGTGCTAATTTAGGTATAAATATAGTTTCTTGGAAGTCTTGGATTAGGAGGTAGTAAAATTAAATAAAGCATGGTATGATGGTTAATATTGAGTGTCAACTTGATTTAATTGAAGGATGCAAAGTAGTGTTCCTGGGTGTGTCTGTAAGGGCGTTACCAAAGGAGATAAACATTTGAGTCAGTGAACTGGGAGAGGCAGACCCACCCTCAGTGTGGGTGGTCACCATCTAATCATCTGCCATTGTGGCTAGAATAAAGCAGGCAGAAAAATGTGGAAGGAGCTGACTTGCTGAGTCTTCTGGTCTTCATCTTTCACCTACACTGGCTGCTTCCTGCCCTCGAACATCAGACTCCAAGTTCTTCAACTTTTGGACTCTTGGAGTTACACCAGTAGTTTGCCAGGGGCTCTTGGGCCTTTGGCCATAGACTGAAGGCTGCACAGTTGGCTTCCCTGCTCTTGAGGTTTGGGACTCGGACTGGCTTCCTTGCTCCTCAGTTTGTAGATGGCCTATCGTGGGACTTCACTTTGTGATTGTGTGAGTCAATTCTTAATAAACTCCCCTTCATATATACATATATCCTATTAATTCTGTTCCTTAAGAGAACCCTGACTAGTACACATGGGTTGTGAAGCTGGCTAATATTAAGATGAGTCAAATGGGGAGATTTTTTTCAGGGATAAAATTGCTCTGTGTTTGAAAGTAAAAATTCCAAGTTTTAGACTTTTTTTTTTTTTTTTTTTTTCTGGAATGGATTGGTACCTCTCTGGTTTCCCCAGAACACTTGGCTAAAGGTACAGGAGAGTAGGAGCTGCCCAACCTCCTCTTTATATTTCATCTCTCCTTTCCTAGGGCAGAGGAAAGGGATAGTAATATCACATCTTCACCCCTTACATTCTTCCTTAGAATTTGGACATTTCCCCTCATGCCTAGAAATGCCAAGGATTTACACTCACAGTCCCTTAAAATTAAGATTTTTACCTTTGCCTGTTTATTTACAACATGCTTAGACATTTGCTATAGCATCTCATTAACTAATATATGAGAGGGATATATGTAGAAGTTATTTTTTTTTATTTTGAGTTTCCAATTTTGTTAAAGGGAATAGTTATAATTATTCTATGTACATATATAAATGTTATATATAATTTTATAGATAATAGGCTTAATTAAACAAGGTTATTTATGCTTTAATGATAGAGTTTTTTCTCTTTTCTGCCCTGCATTGGCTTGTGAAATTATGCAATGTTACCTTCCATGCTTTAAATTTTGCAAACACTGTTCATCTCACAGAATTAGTTAAAGTCTTTCCAGATGTGGATTTGATTAATAGAAGCTTACTAACTGTGGCTAATTACTGATAATGATAGTATCACAAGGCAACTTCCTCTCCAAAGTCACCTTGGTCTTTCTTCATTGCTAGAATAGAAAGAAACCCCACAGCCATCCCTCCCTCAATAAAAATGAAAACAGAATAATATTTAAACTTTAATTTGGGTGGTAATTAATACAGCTGATATAATACTAGGCTTTTAGTATAAAACAAATGATCATTTATAGATATGTGAGAACTTCAGCCCTCCAGACTGGTTTCACAGTGTGGATAGATGAGTCACGCCGAACTAGTGTCTGGATATTCAGAGTGATGGGCAATGACCTATTCTTCTTTATCTCCTTTGAACCAGATTTCCATTTTAATTGTTTCTATCACCTAGAAACAGAGGAACAGAACCAGTGTGGTAATGATCCAAGCTGAAATGAATGTGTCTTTCCCTGTCCTACTCATTTTCTAAAGAGGTAAAGCCCTCTAGTATTGTTGACTGTTCCTCCTGGCTTCCCTCTTCCAAAGTCATATACTGCTTCTCAGTAAAGTGCCATCAAAAGTGAATTTCTCTAAAGATATGAAAATAGACAATAATTAATTGAATAACAACTTGGAGATGCCTTACTTATCTTCTATTAGAATAGATCACAAAACAATATAGACAAAGACAATAAGATTTAAAAATAAGTTGAGTTAATATCCCATACTGCCTCTTGTGCAGATTTTTTAATATAGCAGAAATTCATGCATATGTGTAAGAGTCCATTGGTCAAATTGCATTCTGACCAGGTGGACGTATGAGAAAGCATTAAAAATCATGGTCATCCAATTCTTCTTTGTCTGTTTGAGTCAGTCTAAGAAATGTTTTGTATTATGAAATTATGAAAATGTAAGAAATAGTGTTCAAGTTTCTTTTGATACACTGGAATGGAAAACAGAATGACTGTCTGCAGAAGAGCTAGAGAAACAAGGCAGTGGAAGATCTTGGAAGAGTGAGTGCTTTGCAATAAACAGAGATGATCTTTAAAAATATATAAATCCTGTATTTGTGCCCATTTTGTGATGATTTCTTTTGTAAGGATATTATGATTATTAAGAAGCAAAAGATGATGATGCCAACATCTTGAAATAAATCATTTAATTTGGACAGATTCTATATTATATCTTGCTATTCATATAGCTTATAACATTCATTCAGTTTATTTTAGTAAAGTGATCTTGTAGATTTGCATATGGGGTGCTATAGAGGAGGTTCTGGAAGGGCAAGGAGAAGAAGGAATGTTTTGGGTTTATCAGAGTGCTAAGCTGTAAGAATAGCACCAATGAATTGAGCAAAAAGCAAACATGGGCGACAAGCCACATATTTTATACTTTATTCTTGTAAAATTGACAGCAGTAATGCTGATATTAGTAAATACCAACATTAGATTGCAGATGTATAAAATTGTTAATTGAGTTTCACAAAATTCAGAGCATTATATTATGAAATATTTATGTTGTAGAGTGTAACATATATTTTAAGCCTCATCATCCTAAAAGTATAATACAAGAAACAATTTTTAAAATACATATGATTATGGCATTACTCCCCTTTAAGCTTTATTGCCAGAAATTAGATTGCCAATATATGCCCAGTTATCTGGGGGTTAGGGAGATTTCCCAGTGTGCTTATTCATGGAAACTCTTTATATTGGGTTCTCTTGCCTTTTATTGCTGTGTTTTGCTGCTGCCTTTGCTATGGCCTACTATTAATAGATTTCTATTACTGGGTACAACAGTTCTTCACTGATAGCTATTGCTGGAATTTCCAATATGGTCTTAGGGAAAGGAGACAGCTCTTTCACTAGTTATTCTTCCTAAAACATGGTATAGGTGCTTTTAAATTTTCCATAGCACAAAATAGATCATGCTGTAACTTTAAACAAGACTCAGGGATGATGGATGTGAAGTGTGGTGTAGAGAAACTTTCATCACCTATTAAAAGTGGCCATACTTAAAGCAACTATTTTCCATAGGGGAAACACCCACACAGACTTTGATGTCCCCAGAGGAACTATTACTGGAGTCTTGAAATACATTTTTTGAAGTGTGGATTATTTATTTTTAACTAATTACCTTGGGTAACGTATCGCCCATCCATTTCAGATTGCACTGCATTTATCCTTGACTAGTTTCTTTCCAGACAGAGTCTACACGACCCTTCTGCAATCTTTTCCAACTAGGCATTACAACTAGGAAAGACCTACTCGCAGAACACGTTCTATCATGCAAGGTCATCCAATTATTTATGGAGTCAGAACAGTCTAAATTCAGATTTCAAAGAGACATTCCTCCATAACGAAGGGTATACACTGTTAGTTTGTGAGCCATATCCACTCAGCAGACATATTCTATTTAACTCACATAGGTTTAAAATTATGAATTACTTGCCAACCTTTTAATGATGGGATATTTTGTATAAATGTCTAGAACATCAGCTTCTTTTGAAAAACTAAAATATATGGCAATCTTAGAGTCATATTTCTGCATGATCATAATCTGTTGAGACAGAGTAAATGTTACCCCTTCAACAAAGCATAAACTCTTGGGTTACCTCAAGCCCCACCTGGCTCACTTCACTCATTTACTTTATCAGCCTTCTCTCTGAAGACATTTGAGATTCAGTCCCTGCTCCCAAATCCACAAGGGTGTAAGTACACTAAGATATAGTTAATTTAGATTCCTAAATAAAACAGTACACTTCTTGATCCGGAATGGTGCTTTTTTGCTAATTTTAAGACATACATATAGGTAGGTATTTTCCAAAAACTATGGGCAAGCATTTGACTTAAATTCACATCTAACGATTTGCATTAATCTTCTCCAAAAGTGTAATTTACTTTAAAATTAAATTTCAGTCTTCATCCTTGAAGTTCATAGCTCTTTGTAAACTTTAAATGGCATTTTTGCCAATGTCGACAAATCTCAATTGCCAGTCTTCATTCAGGTAATGCATTAGGAGATTAAAGGTCTATCTTCTTACAGTGAGACTGGAAAGACCAAGCCAGTGTGTGCCCAGTCATCATAGCAGAGGACTAGTGGAAATTGGAGCAAACCATAGAACAATCTGCCTTGTGGTACAAATGGGCTGACTTTTTAAACAAAGAAAACTTTGAAGAAATAATGCAAAAAGCATCAGTTACTTCAGTTTCAGCTTCCATAAGATGTTTATGTGTACTGAAATGATGGACCTGCATCAGATTTCTAGACACACATGTCTGTATCTCCTCTCTCTTCTGGTTCTTCTAGGACAGTAAGAATTCATTGAAATAAACATATAAGAACATTCAAAATGTTCACTCTCAGTGAGCTTTCATCATTTAAAACATATTCATTCACTCAGTTTCTCATTCATTCAGGCATTCAACAAATATCTATTAAGCCCATAGTCGGAGTTGATTGTTAAGCCTATAAAGGTAATTTGCCTGCAGGACTCAATAGTCCATTTGGAGGATCTCTCACATACAAACCTTAATAATTCAATGTAATAAATGTTAAAAGTTGTTCAAAGACAGAAAGAGAGTGACACACTAGGGGAGAACCTAAACCTGGATGATTGATTACATAGGAAATAGCATTTAAAGTGACATTTAAAGGATGAGTATGAGTTTTCCAGTCAGAAAACAGGTACGGGGTTTGAGGATGGTGGGGAGGGGATTCCTAATCAGAAAACAAGAAGGCGAAGAAAACATGGAGACCTAAAAGAGTATGGCTTCTTCCAAGAATTAGACTCAATTTTGCAGTATAATGTCCCAGGAAAGTAGGTTAAATGAGCTTAACTAATTAGACAAGAGTTGCTAAAATGTTCAATCAAACTTCACAACATCAGGTCAACTGGGGGATGGCTGTGCAAATATTTTTTAATCCCATATAGTTTTCTTTCTTTCACTAATTTGAATTGCCTGCAAACAAAAAGTTTTCAAATAAAGGTCCTGTTAGGACTATTTTAATTTCCAGATAGCATTCAATACTTTGCGAAGAATTAATTTGTTAACAAGTTAAAAAGGTAGGTTTTTCCAACTCTGCCTCTTAACTTAGATAACTCCTTTTCATATGTAGGGCAAGGGTTGCAGGGCAAAATTGTCAGTCCAACCCAGGTCAAATGATTACACATCTCAAATTAATTGCAGCTGAGCTAATGAGGCTGTATTGGCTTTGTAGTGGACTAGACAGGAATTCAAAAGAGTTGACAATAGAGAAAAATTGGAGTCCATTTAGAAAATTCTTAAAAGAATTTAGATCAGTGCCTCTTAAACTTTACTGCATATATGAATCACGTGGGAATTTGTTAGTAATATAGATTCTGTGTTCTCAGTATGCCTGGGTTTAATTTTATTATTATGAACTGTTCATAAACTCCTAGGTCAGGCTGATGCTTTTGGTCCATGGACCACACTACCAGTAGGAAAAGTAGAATATTTCCTGATCTTTAGAATTAAGAGAAATAAGAAATCTTAGAAAAATCCCAATATGTCAATGCCATATATCTTTATAGTAATCAGCCTTTATCTACTTAAAATGAGAGAGAAGAAAATTTAAGTCTTCAAGGGTAAATCACAACATTAAAAAAAAAGTCTGCTTCTGGATACTTATGTTTACAAATAAGCTAAGTAATTTGCTCACGTAGGATGACCAACTACCTCAGTTTGCCAGGAGGATTGTCCTCATATTAACGCTGAAAGTCTCATGACACAGAAATCCCTCAGTCCTAGACAAATGGCCACACTTCATAAGGCACGTGTTGCATTAAGAGAGTTCTCATGGTCTGTTCAAAGTATCATCTTATTATCTATGGCAACATTATTTTAAAAAATTAAAATGCTGTATTTGGAATCAACTTGTTTCGTAATTTGGAAGAAGAAAGGAGGGATATTCATGTCTTTTATGACAATGTGACCTAAAACTTACTTGCTGAGACAAGCAGTTAACCATGTGACTTTTGTTACTCTTTCATTCTTAAAAACTTGAGCTAAAGAGAAAATATTGATTTAACATAGAAAGTGAACTTTATTTTTGACTTTATATCTACTTCTTTTTGTTTTACCTTGTCTACCTCTCAATTTTTCCACGTTGTTTTCTGATATATTATTTTAATTATTCAAAATATTAATGGAACAGAATATCTTCTTTTAAGTTATGAATGCAATCAATTTTGAGTCTTTAATTGTAATTTTTTTCCATAAAATATTTTAATTTAGCCTAATATAATGGCACATCAACCAGTAATAGGTACATTAAATTGAATCATGATGCTCATATACACATTTTATGACACAATCAAATATCTTAATGCATTAATTCATATCTATCAGTTAATAAAATCAAATAGGAAACATTTCGCTATTGCAGCTAACTGTACTTATCCCATTTACTGGATGAGAAGTCTAAAAAATCTCAACAACGTGATTCTCAGGACTTTTTTCCTTAGATGCCTGGGACTTGGCTATTACTCTAGCTTTTACTAAGTTTATTGGCTGGTGGATAAACTAAGAGGCTGCCCCAAATTCTACTTTATGCTTCAGGTTTTCATGAAGTGAAACCATTCTTGTCAAATTAGTAACACACGGAGTCATGCAAATATTGTGCCAAATCTGATGGAAAAGTGGTAATGGCTCCCCAAAGGTACCTTAGATCTTGTCTATCATTGACACATCATTAGGAAGTTATTACTTCTGGTGCATTAAATGGTAACCCAGAGTCTTAGAAAAGTTAAAAAGTGAATGGACAAAAGCAAATTATTAGATCAATTAATCACTTTTTTTTGTTCACTATTTTTAGGCTGAACTGTAGTGGATATTATTTGAGATAAGTTAATATACAATATATATTATCTTATTTTAAAGAGTCAAATACTATTTAGAAAAGCATGATTAATATACCTGAAACAACTAGAAAGCAATTAAATACTCATCTATAAAGAACTATCTATAAGCTTAATAGGATTTTATGTTCAATATGTTGCTCTTTCTTCTATTTTTCTTCTTCAACTTTTCTTTTCTTTAGACCTAGTATGTGTTTCATGCTAAGCAGAGTATAGTGCCTTCTGCTTTACTCAGATAACTAGTTCAAAGTAGCTTAAGGAGAGAAGGTGATTCATTGAAAGGACACTGGAGTCTATAACAATACTGAAAGAAGAGTTGACTAAATAAACTTCAGGAAGAGCAAGGGTTCCACTGGGCCTCAAGTATAAGACGATAAAGTGGACAGGCCATGACTGTAATCCCAGCATTTTGGGAGGCCAAGTTGGGAATATTGCTTGAAGTTCTAGAAGAGCTTGGGCAACATAGCAAGACCCCTATCTCTACAAAAAAAAAAAAAAAAAAAAAAATAGCGGGGCATAGTAGTGTGCACGTGTAGTCCTACCTACTCAGGAAGCTGAGGTGGGAGGATTGCTTGAGTCCAGGAGCTCGAGGTTACAGTGAGCTATAATCATGCTACTGCACCCTAGCCTGGATGGCAGAACAAGACCCTGTCCCTAAAAGAATAAAAATAAAATGATAGGGAACTGAATTTCATCAGGACTTTCTCTCTCCTACTCTCCATGCCAGCTCTCCTCTGTCCTACTGCAGACCATCTTCCTCCATATGATAGGTAACATTGCTGCTGACAGTTCTTCATTTTACATTTCACGGGTACCACACCAGATGCTACTTTCTTTCCCTATTTGAATGCAAAACATTGCAAAAAGGAATTCAAACTAGCCTGACAGGGCAGGTAGCTCCCATACCCACACTGATAATATAGGATCAAGTTGCCTGAGTAATATACAAGTATAACAATACCCAGCAGAAATGATGGTGTGGAAGGAGGATGGCTCTCATAGAAAGGGAACACTATTCCTGGAAAAACAAAAAGGAGCTGAGCGGTTGTAACATAGAAGTGCACCATGCACACAATTCTCATGTAATCCTTTCAAAACTTTTAAAAGCAAATATTTTTATTAAAGATTATTATTTTCACTTTTTCTTTTTTGAGACATCGTTTCGCTCTTGTTGCCCAGAATGGAGTGCAATGGCACGATCTCGGCTCACCACAACCTCTGCCTTCTGGGTTCAAGCCATTCTCCCGCCTCAGCCTCCCGAATAGTTGGGATTACAGGCATGCACCACCACACCCAGCTAATTCTGTATTTTTAGCAGAGACGGGGTTTCACCATGTTGGTCAGGCTGGTCTCGAATTCCCGACCTCAGATGATCCGCCTGCCTCTGCCTCCCAAAGTGCTGGATTACAGGCGTGAGCCACCGCACCTGGCTATTTTCATTTTATACATTTGAAAATTTCTTTCTTCCACACATGGTACTCTGCTGACTTTCTGTACATAAGGTACAATATGACTGGTAATTTCACCGGTTTAGCTTTGTCTTTGACTCTATTAGAGCTACAAATCCTTCCACAAATGGCTAAATACTGAGGACATCTTGAATAGAATTTGTAGACCTCTACCTCACTTGAACTCTAAAACCTGCCTGTGTCTTTCATTTGGTCCTCCTACTTTGAAATTTGACCTTGACCTCTGCCCCAAATCATCGTCTCAGTTTGGGTCCCTCACATGTAGATGTGCAGGCTGTCAACTGCCCAACTGGTAGAATGCCATTCTCCAAATGAATGGAGGCCCCTGGGGTTGTAAAATGTGGAGGATCCTTCTCAGACTTGTGCATCCTTCTAACAATTTCTGCTGTACTGGGTCTTTCCAGCCTATTCCATTTTTCAGTCTCCTCTCTTCCATTGTCCAGACTAACTACTTCCAAAGGTGAGATATTTTTCTTGTCCTCCTCAGAAAGATGGGTATTTTATATAATAAGATGAATTAATTGGATATGAAGACATACAGGATTTCTTGCCTAATACACAGTGGACTCTGAAAGCCAAGATGGTATCCTCTAATATCACCTTCCCGATTATTTAACTGCTCCATCTAATTGTGGCCACCTGGTTAAACTGACATCTTTTTCTTGCCTTTGCCCAACCATGGCTCAGCTGTGTAGACTACGTGTTTGCTATCACTTAGGGCTTGCCATAAATTCTATCCTCAAGCTCCAGCTAAGGAACTAGTGAATTATCATGTGTGTGGAAGGGACTAGCACATACACATTAATGACAACAATGACATTTAGAAATGGGTCATTTTCCTCTTTCTCAGTAAAGATAGTCTTCGTGGATTTAAATCACTAATGCTGTTTTTTTCCCCTCAACATTATGTTACCATAAAAATATTGAAGTGTAACAAATGATTTGCTTATCTATTACTACTAATGAAATGGTTGGAAAGAGCTTAGAAACAGTTTTCTGCTTTTATTTAGCTGGAAAAAAAACAGTTTCTATAGCTTCCTTTTTATGCAAATGAAGATGCCTACTCTTTTTGCAGACGTTATTATGGAAGGATATCATTGATCATGTCCTCAGGGTAATAAATAATTACTCTACTAACGTATTGCTCTGAAAGAAACTGACATGAAGTAGTTTCAAATTAACCACTGCTAATTGCATGCATTGTTTCATACTTATTACTGCAATCTGATTAACATGCTACTGAATAGAACTGGCAGGAAAGGTTCTTTCTGCTGTATTTCAACTCGTTTTAGCTAAAAACTTGGCTAAATGTGAAATTTACAAAGTTAGAAGGTTAAATCTATTGCTGAGGAAAACAGGATCACTGTGGTATAATGAGCTTGACCACTGCCAGAATTTTTATTTTATGAATTTATGTTTGAGAAATTGACATATTTTTTAGATTTCCAATAGGAAAAAATGTCCTTTATTATATGCACAATCTGTTGTAGATTAAAACACTAAATCTCTGATATGAAGTTTCTTCAGTAAACTCTTCAACATAAGAAAAACAGTGCCACTTTTCAATGTAAAATGAAATCTGTAAGAATAAAAACATCTCAATTTTGGCCTTGTTACTAAATTTGCCATAAAAAATCTAAATTACTATAAAATGGAACTTTAAAAATGGCGTATATTTGCTATTATAATTGTTATTCCTACTTATCTTCCCAAGATAAATGGGATGATATAGAAAGACAAGTGAAATTGTTATGCTTATAAATGTAGAGTTAATCAGTTACACTAGTGAGCATTTTTATCATAGCTATCCTGTGCCTCTGTCCTAAGTTCAAGGGCAAATTATATACTGAAAATGATATTTTGATAAAAGTTGCAAATCTACATTTTATGTACCTTTATTATGCACTTACACATCAGTCTCCATGCAGTAAATGCACATGTTGTTCTATGCGGTTTACAGTTACTAAGTCATTTAATTTTAAATGACTCGATGGTACTATTAATATCCCTATTTTAATAGATGAGAAAACTGAGGCACCGAGAGGTTAAGTAATTTTCTCAAGGTTTCGGAGCTAATATTTAATACATGGTGGAGCTAGAACTCAAACCCATGGTGTCTGGCTCTAAAAACCATGCACTTAGGACCGGGCATGGTGGCTCATGCCTGTAATCCCAGCACTTTGGGGGGCCGAGGCGGGCAGATACCTGAGGTTGGGAGTTTGAGACCAGCCTGACCAACATGGAGAAACCCTGTCTCTACTAAAAATACAAAGTTAGCTGGGCGTGTTGGCGCATGCCTGTAATCCCAGCTACTCGGGAGGCTGAGGCAGGAGAATCACTTGAATCCGGGAGGTGGAGGTTGCGGTGAGCTGAGATCATACCATTGCACTCCAGCCTGGGCAACAAAAGCGAAACTCCCTCTCAAAAAAGAAAACAAAACAAAAACAAAAAACATGCTCATTACTGATATACTATGCTGTCTCAGCATATGGACCTGGAAGATGGATTATATTGGTAGATAAGGTAAAATGTATGTTTTTGGAGGGTGGCATTGAAACTGATTCTTATGTTGTTTTAACTTTGAAATGTTGGCCTGAGCTCTGATTTATAGCTGATACTGTTCCCCAGCTGCACACAGCTGATCTGTCTATGGCCTTCTGGTCCTTCCTTGGATCCCTATGTCCATCCTCCATTCTATGGCCCAGGGTTTACTCAGCACCCTGAACCCTAGAAGTTCACTTATAATTACTGGTTGGCTGTAGCCTCCTCATACTGGCCTGGGCTATACACATGTCTTTCCAGCTCTGAGTTTAATGACCTCACATTGGTGGCTTGGAATCAGCCAGGGCAAAAGTCTTTACAGCATGGAAACCAGCAAATGCCTTCTCCCCGTCCCTCGCCCCATCACTTTGGCAATCTGGTTACTCACACAACACTGCCTAGGATCTACTACCATTCATATCCCAGGATAGGCATACCCCGAACATGGAGGTTTTCATGTGTTTTTACTGTATGTCCCCATATGGCATTATAATGTTAACATTCATGGGTCTAAGCCCTTCCTGGACACCAAAGAAGAACAAAAAAATGGCAGAATCTCAGCAATACAGCACCAGCGGCAAAATATGACATGTGCTTTCCCTTACAATTCTGCATTTATTGCAAACATTACTAATCACTCATGACATGACAGAGCCTGGCCCCAGACCCAGAATCCTCATCAACATAGCACTCTAAAGTCTCGACAGCCACTGCCAACCACTCAGATTTGGTACATGAGATGAAATTATTTACTGTCCCTCTTAGAATCAGAAATTCTCATTTCTCCCTAGGATATTCCCACTCTGTATTATTTATAACACTTCCCTAAGTTATAGAAAGATTTCTAAAAATGATGACCATGAAAGAAAACTTGTTAAGTTGTCCCCAAAATTTAAATATTTAGAGCATAAGATCCATCCGCTATTCTGCCTGATAAAATCAGTTATGCAATACTCTACAAAGTACTTCGGCATTTGTAATTTTCCTAAGGACTCCATGCTCATGTATTGATATTCATCCATAATTAAATATATACGTTTGATGTCAATATTCCTTTGTTAGTCAGTGGAAATATATGAGTTCATTGTTCATTGAAACCAGCTCAATGGAAATATTCTTTGACTTGGTGATTAAAAGAAAGGAAATTTGTCTTGCTACTGATGTCAAAATTGTATCATTAAAACATTTTCTGAATATAGAACAGAGTAAGAAAAAGTTTAAAATGTTACTTATTATTTTTTCATCTTCCTCTTTTCTACCTCAAGCTCAAATTTTTAGAAACAATTCCCTTAATTTGTTCTAGTTTCAAAAAGAGAATTGCAGGGATATATGGAGATACATTTATAGAGTTTGAGTAGTTTAGAGGTATGTTTAAAGGGGAGCATTAATCTATCAATACAGTGAAAAAGCATCTATAAGTGATGAGATTGTATGGCCTATATCTGATATAAATAAGCTCACTTAATATCTACATATATAGTGAAGACTACTCATAATCTCAAGAGATTACTATCCAGACATGTGAAAATGGTATATCCACTTGCAAAATTCCCAAATAACATGAAGAATGCATAAATGCAAATTGAGAGGTTTACAACAATAGCTGTCAGAGGAAAACCTGAGCTAATTGGTGAAAGTTGTTAGAGGCAAGGTTCTGAAGCATGAATGAGAATTGGATGAATGAGAAATAAAATAGAGGGAATGTGAGAAGGTCTGCATGAGCAAAGACTCCAAAGAAGGATAGTGCAAATCTTATTTAATGGAAAAGCACATCAGAATAGGGGCATTTGCAATGAAGGTAGTGGTCATAAAGAGTAGGTGACTTTGAATATCAAAACAAAAGAATTGATTTTTATTTAGAATTGTGTATCGTTTCAGTCTATGAGGCCATTATATTTTTATCTCATGTTTTATAGGCAGAAGTATACTAATCTTTATATGAACCCTTGCAGAGCAAGGGTAAGCTTCTTATCTAATGTTACAGGAGCTGTGAAACAAGCACAGGATTAAGACTTAGAAAGCGTGGATTTGAATTCTGGGGCTGCCGCTTACTAATGGATGATTTTTGCATGTTGCTTAACCTCTCTGAATCTTAGTTTCTTTATGAAGATCATAGTACATAGCTGTTGAGATTGGAGAGCCAAGATAGTTAGGATTAATCATGCTTCTTTCTTCCACTCCAGTTTTGAAACCAATGTAGAGATCAACACAAGCTTTGGAGAGGAGATCAAAATATCTGCTTCACTGGCAGGAGTTTTGGATTGCTGAACAAGGTTCAGATCTGTGGCATAATCAGGCTTCCTAATCCTGAACCAAAGTGGTTGTTATATCTCGTAGTTGTCACCTGAGAGCTGACTGACCTGTTTCAAGCATATGTGAGATGCCTTCTGGAAATGCCCGGAAACTTATAGCTAATGGGATGAGGCATTTCAAGGTTGAACTTCAGCAAGAGCAAGTGGGATAAAGGGCAAAAAGCAGCACATTCCTTTCAAAATGTCCCCATTTTAAACTGCAGGCTAGAGTAGACAATGGAAATATGTGACATATAAAGAAACTGGTGAGATTATTAAGCAGAGGGCCTTCTGGGGAGCATTAAAGAGTGAGCAAGAAAAATTTCTCAGACATGGTGATTCTAGAATTGAAAAATCATAGACTCTTTCTCTTCTCTCTCCTTTGAGAGTTTCCAGATGAATTCTTGGATCTGGCTACTGAGCAAATATATGAATAATAACCTAGGATCAGCTGGGTATAAGAGGTTTCCACCAGAAGTCCATGAAAACCAATGTTTTTAAGCATCTATTGGGCAACTACCATAAACAATCAGCAAGATGTTTAAACAGTTGATTCTGCCGGCGGCCCAACCAGTTTTTAACTGTATCATGAAAACTGGCTTGTGGGTACAGTCTGAGATTATTCCAGCCCTGCTTTTACACTGCCAGAAATTCCCTTTCTGTTACAAATTTCTACCCCAGAGAGGTTTGTGTATTCTTGGCATTTTCACTGTGCATCAGTGAATCAGCTAGCCTACGGGCCAAGGAGAGGGGAAAAAAATCCCAAATAAAACTCAACCCAGTTAGGATGTCTTCATCTATTTTTCAGTGGGGAAAAATACAGCTGGACTCAGTGACTTCAGTCAAAAGCAAACATTACTAGTTGCTTCATTTTTCTAATTTTTATTTTTGACTCTCAAGTTTTGGAGGGCATAATAAAGACATAGCCTCAGCAAAGTCACTTAGAAGATTGAGTTCGTTATTTTGCAAAGCTTGGGTAGTGACACTTCTGCAAAATGCACAAGCACATGAGCAGAGAGATGTGTGAATTCAGGAAAGCAGCCAAATGCACATCAGAGCTAAGGAATGTCACAGCGAAATGAAGAAAACTTGTAAACACCTATCTGTATTTTTAGGTAGAGAATGTTCTAACATATTGCCAGTGGGTGCTGCCTGTGTGTTCCTTCCCCTAAGCTTTAAACTCAACTGATATTAAAGGTGATTTGAAAACAATGAAAAATGACAGCTTTATTAATCTAGATGGTGTGTGTGAGAGAGAGACAGAGTGTGTGTGTATGTGTGTGTGCGCGAACATGCACATGATGTGTGACTGCTGCATATATAGACTGTGCATTTTTACTGTGGGCCTTGCACAGACGAGGGAGCCCTCTACTGATTGGAAATTGTACTAGTTGTAAACTATAGAGGGATGCTTTCAGTGCGTTGCTCATGTATCCTCCAAAATCCAGACATTTTGCTTATTTATTTTTCAAATTATGACAGCAGATGCTTTATTTTTGGAAAGGAACTAGAGATGTCAGTCATCATGTGCATACAAGTATATGTCATTCCTTCTATTTAAGGTAAAATTCTTTGATTAAAAATATCTACACTCAGTCTTCAACCTTTTAATATAAAGATGATTGTAACACAATTAAACCACAAATGTCTACATGACTGTGATGAGAATGTGTGACAGAGATCATAACCGCGTTTATCTATTATCATGGTTTATCACACATTATTTTTTCCCTTATGCGTGTATTTCTTATTTTATACTTTTTTTTCTCAGAGCATAAAGACAGTTTTAGGGGTGACAGTTTGAACTAATTCATGTGGACAGGTTTGTATGTGCTATATTTTCATATGCATATTTAAATCATATTATTAAGTCCTGTGTACAGACAAGATTAATATTTAGTTGCTTTTGAGTTTAGATACCTGATTTTTAACCTCATGTCTTTATAAAATAATTATAGTTCAACTTTTCATTCATTTAAATCAATGGATAAAAGTAAAATATGGCTGGGTGCACTGGCTCACACATATAATCCTAGCACTTTGGGAGGCTGAGGCAGGAAGATCGCTTGAGTCCAGGAGTCCAAGACCAGCTTGGGCAACATGCCAAAATCCCAGCTCTACAAAAAATACACCCAGGTGTGGTGGTGCATGCCTGTAGTCTCAGCTACTTGGGGGGTGGAGCGGGGAGGATGGTTTTAGCCCAGGAGGTGGAGGTTGCAGTGAGCCGAGATCACACCATTGCACTGCAGCCTGGGCGACAGAGTGAGATCCTGTCTCAATAAATAAATAAATAGAAATATTGTTCGGTTATTTTCAACATGACTGGCTTAATCCTATTATGGGATAGTCTCTCTTACCCTAAACGAGTTTTTTAATAGATTGTTTATTATTAGAATGCCAATTATTCCAATTTTTAACAAAGAATTAACATTTTTCTTGGAAGTTAGCTTAAACTTTTATTAGTTTTATATATAAATTTTACAAGAGAGCCTTTATTAAATCAAATTTTTTTAGAATTAAACTCAGTTTGAGTCTCATTCTGTACATAACTTTAACCCCAACCGTAGTTGAAGGCACTGTGTGTTGTTAAACAGCTACACCTGGAATTAACATGGCAGCATAGCTGACTGGGACATGACAGTGACACAGCTTTAACATCTGCCATCTTTTGACCACCAGCATTAATTTTGTTTCTACATCCAATGTCCTCATCCCTCACCAATCTGTCACTCTTTCTGTGGTTCCAACATTACAAAATAGCCATTGCCTTTATTTCATTGAGGATAAAACACATAATGTCAACCTAGGATGATCAATTTACTCTGCCATTAACAGCCACCATTTATGGAATGCCTACTGTGTGCCAATCCCTTTTCAAAAAAATGACCCAAACCTTAGAAATCTGCATGGGAAATCTCACTATTCCAGTTTGTCGGTTGGTATTCTTTTTGTTTGCAAATGACAAATTGTACTCAAAGTTAAGCAGAAGAAGGGGACTTTATTACAAAGACATTGGAGTATCTCATATAATCCCAAAGGTCAGGATTGCTTTCTCAAATGACATGTCCTAATAGCTTCGCCGAGGTTTCGTTTATTTCTTACTATGAGTTCACTGAAAGTTAGGTGTAGATAAAAGTATCAGTCATTATTTCTGAGTATTAAACTACAATGATTTTTGGATATGGCTAATTTCTAATATCCCTAATTTTAATTTTGTTTAAGAGAGAAAATCCTTTTTTGCTGATTTTTCTCTAATGTTTTTCACACATATTTGAGTAAAAATAAATGCCAAATCAGTTTATATACCAGCTAAAGAGTTTCATAAACTTGCTACATAGCTTGTAATGCTTTCAAACTAAAGGAGTAGGCAATAATCAACTATAATAAGTGCTATAGAGTTTCACATTTAGTTTTTATTTCTGTCACTTGTCTATGATTCCACAACAAAGCTCTGGCAATGGTCTGTGGTATCCCCAGTTCCTTCCCCTTGTGGCTGAAGAGCTGGTCAGTGCAGTGACTGGGGAAGTGACCACAGAAGGAGGGCTGGCAGGATTGCCACAGCGGCGGCTACTGTGCCTGTCCTCATAGTTTAAGCATGTCTCTATGTTGCTGGTGGAACAAGTGGTGACTCTCTGAATGTAAATGCTCCCAATCTGGTTTAATTTGCCACCATCACTGGAATCTCCCTTTCGTTCTAGCTTGTCTACTGGAATCTGCTTTAGATTCTGCTCTGGTCTCCAGCTCTGCATAGGAATGCCCTGTATATTAAACCTGAATAACAATAATTCAGTGTATTGATGGACAACTTACATTATTAGCATGCAGTGCTGGGATTAGAATATTAGGTGGTGAGATCAAGGATAAGGTGAGATAAGATCATTTAGGATATCTGGTTTCTCTACATTACTGAGAAGGTCATTAGGGACAGGGATGGGAAAGGTTGAGTTGGCTATGCATTTCACTTACAGTAAAGACCTGCTTTAGTTAGACTGCTCTCTTATCACTAGATAAAAATGAGATCCTGTTGTATGATTGTTGGGGAGTATGTGCCATTCACATAGCCTATGTAGATAGCATTCCTTAGAACATAACCCCAATTACAGTGCAATGCCCTAGAACTGCTGTTACTTGAGTTTGCCTAATAATAGAGATGGATCATGCAGGGTCTGTGCTCTGTTCAACGATCAGAAATGGATACATAAAATTTGGGCGCAGATATAAAATTTGTACAGGCAGAGGAAATTTAATCAAGCCTGAAAAAGAAATGATTACATGTTACTTTTTGGAAGGAATCATTTAGTATGCTACATTTCCAATGAGTTAATTTAACTGTCTGGGGAAAAAATTCCATGAAATATTATGCTCACGTACACTCACCAAAGGAAGAGTATTATTTTAATTTGGAAGCTGTTACTCCTTTTCATATATAATCACTAGGTGAGCAAACTGATTCTTTCATATCATACAGTTGGCAACCGAATAAAAACAGGCAGTTACCCTGTATGTACGTTTTCAGCACGTTTTGTCTTGTGATAGGATGGAGTTCTAATGCTTTCTCTTTGTTCTTCATAATGGTGTAATTTTTGCAATATATTTCAAAGTGCAGGACTTTCCAAACCTTGTAGCTGAAGGCCTTGAAAGCGTACTGTCTCAGGGGGTCATTGGACAGAAAACATGGTTCTGGTTAGCGAGCACAGCCAGCACAGGGGTGAAATGCATTCTGCCCAGAGAAGGCCTGGGCTGAGACATTCGGTTGAACATGTCTCAGTTCTAGTCACCTTCCCAGTCTAGGAATGACCAGAATACATTTTAATCATACAGCCAGTTTGGTCTCACTAAATTCTGCTGTAAACTCCATGTATTGCTTCTGGAAATCTCTTAGACATTCTATTAACTCTTGAAGCCTGATTTCATTTCCTGGACACTGGTTCCCTTGAAAACCTGATGTCTCTTGAAATTTAAATATATAAAGAATAAACTTACAACATGACAAATATATAAAAAATAAACTTACAATGGAGATGCTTTTAAGAATAAAGAAGGTAATGTTGATAAATCATTACCTTCAGTGCCTGGAACATAAAAAATACTCCTAAGACATCATTATTGCCATGACTCTTCCGGGTTTAGTGTTCAAGTGAAATTTTGTCAACTGTCCTTAAATCCTAGATAGAGTACACATCAGTGCTAAATAAATTTAACTACTCTAGGTGTCAGCATAGATAATCATATAATGATATGAAAATTTAAAATTCAAAGTTGGCAATTACTTTTCCATCTGATTTAAGGAGTTAATGGATGATTGTGAACTTGGTCATCTGTTTAACTCAAGTGTTTCAGTATGTAGGGTACCCTACAGAGATTAAGACTTGGGGTCCCATGATTTGGAGTCAGAAACCTGAATTCAATTCCAATTCTTCCATTTAGTAGCCATATGTTTCAAAGTGATTCACAATTGCTACAATATCCATATTCTCTAACTCTTCCTAAATACTCTTCTTTGACAAGAACTCTGCAAAGCCATTTCATATACAGTAAGAAGAACAAAAGTTAAGAACATAGAATTTAGCATCAGGCAGAACTGGTTGGGTCCCATTTTTAACACTCACTAGCTATGTGACCTTGGACAACTTCCCAAACCTCTAAAACTCAGTTTCTTCCTCTGGCTACTAAAATTAAAAATAGTATTAATCTTATAGTTGGCTGTGAAGATAAGATCAATTATAGATGAATGCTCATAGCACAGTGCTTGCAACATGCTACATTTTGAAAAAATACTAATTTATTTTATTATCTTCTCATCACTAAAGTTGAAATAATTATATCTTCTTTGTCTATGCTATAGGTTGTTTTGAGTATCAAATGAGGCAATGTGGTATATAAAACTATACATATAAAAAGGAAATTTATAAATGATTTTCTTGAATTTTCTTGGGCAGAAACATACTTGGAAAACAGTGCCAAATGCTAAGGCTTAGAAAATGTTTTGCCAGAAGATATGTTAATCTTAAGGTTCTCTTCTGTCTACTACTTTAACAGTAAGAAAGTAAAACTGGGACAGTAGTTACTCTTACAAAGCTATCACTCTCTGTCAATGACAAAGCTACATTGTCCTAAGTCAATAAAGTAACATTTATTGATGTCATATATACAAAATCACCATCTCAATTAATTTTTTCTTTTTCAATTAATAAATGAGACACTGTATTTTGTTGTTGTTCTTATTGTTCTCCAAATAGGAAACCTTTAGTTTCTTAAGATTTTATCTCCCTTAAGATACCCTGAAAATTAAAAAAAAAATGAAAAAGACTATTAACCCAGTGGTAAATAGTCATTAAAACTTATATACCTAGAAATGGGATTCTTTTCATAGACAGGTTTCTATGTTTTTTATATTCTCCTAGGCAGCTTTCCAGATTTTCATTCTTGAATTGATAATCTAAGGTCTGATCACCGTAAAGAATTGTGTTAACACTGTATTAGAGTCTTAAAATAGTTTGGAGAAATTTAAAATATATATCTGTATAAAGTTACTATGCAGATGCTACTTCTATCTTCCAAAAGTCTCAAAATTCTTGATGCAAATAAAAAAGTGCATAATATTTTAATATAGGTTCATATTGATTTTATGAGACTCCTCTGAAAATATTTATTACATTTATTGATATGGAATTTAAATTCAGGCTTTTTTTCCATTATACTGGCCAATTGAGTGGAATTTCATCCAGACTGAAATATTCAAACAAATAATAAAGGCACACAAAAAGACATAAGTAAAGTAGATATAATGATGTAATTAAAATTAACGTCCTCTCATTCCTGGATTAACCGTTAAATGGGAACATTTTCTAAGGATCTATCATTAATTCTCTTCTGTTTTCAATAATGCATTCCATGAGGGAGATTGCATCCAATCCTTTTATTTTAAATTCTACTCTTACTCCAAGTTATTTTCCATTTTCTACCTTTCTTTTGAGGTTCATATTTATATTTTCCAGTACTCACCAGAAAATTGTACCTGTGTGTTCTGAATAACCGTAATTGAACTATCTTATTTACTCTTTGTCATGTGCCTGTTTCTTTATATTTCCTATACTATTGAATGCTCCATTATCTGCCTAACTCTCCAAAGTAGAAATCTAAGATAATTTATCAGCTTTTATCCCCACCAACTTCTACATCTAAACATTTCACAGCATTGTCCACTTTATCACTGAAATAGCTGTTTTAGTCCAGTTAAGCTCTATCTCCTCCTCTGGTGTGATGAGGCGGATGGTCCCAGGCTTTGATGGACCAAGATCTATTGCCCAAGGACAGGGCAGTAGTAAATTTTTTAAGAGATTTGTAGGGGATCAGCTCCTTTTCTGAGAGGCCAGCTTGCTGGGGACCAGTCTTGGACAAGTGACCTTTTATTATTAAAATATTATTGGATATTGTTCTAGTCACAGTTATTGAATACAAAAAGTGACTCTTTTACTGCCCTGCTATCTCTGTCTTTGTTTCAACCATCATACCCCTCCAATATAGCTACCTTTGTCAAAGTCATGCTCTTAAAATACGTAAATGCTCATATTACATACTTAAAATCCTTCCATAAGGCCCCATTGCTTATTGAAATCCAAATCCTTATGTGACCAACAAGGATTTTAATGACCAGGCCTCACTCCACAGACTTAGGCTTACAATTATTCCCATGACAATTTTTATATTCTATGCAATGCATTTCATTTGGTATTCTCTTCTTACACTCAGTTTTAAGTTGACAAATTCTCACTGATTCTCTAAGATTTTGCCTAAATATTTCTGTGAAGCTTTTCTTGACATTCTTTTTCTACATTTCCCTCTGGAGTTGTACAATGACACAGCCTTGTTTGTGTGTGTCTATCGTACATATATTTATAATTGTAATTGTTCCCTTATAGATTTGCATTTGCTACTAAGTTGGCTGTAAGCTCTTTCAGGAATTTTGCCATCTATGTCTTTGAAGCCCTGTACCTAGCCAGTCACACAGTAATTAGTCAATATCTGTTTTGAATGAACGAATGACTGAATGAACAGGAAATGAAGTAGCCCATGCACTTGAACTAGAAGATGAACCCTCTTCTGTGGTTCGCTAATATCTACACACTGCATGAAAACTTTCTGAGTATTGAGAACATAAAACTAAACCAAACATTTTTCTCAAAAAGGAATATTTCTCACAGAAGTGAAGATGGGAGCAATGGACGCTGGAGACTTCCAGAGGGAAGAGGGGTGAGGGCAGAAGGACTGCTTATTGGATGCTGTGCTCACTTCCTGGGTGATGGGATCATCTCTACCCCAAAATTCAGCATCATAGTGTTCCCATGTGACAGACCTGCATATGCACCTCCTGAATCTGAAATAAAAGTTGAAAATATTTTTTAAATAGTGTTTCTCCATCAATTGCTTGTCCATGTAGTCATTGATTGTATTAAACACATTAGTCAAATGAGTTTTGATTTGTACACTCTTCTAAGGAAGTCAGACTCATTGTTTCTGTAGTTGGTAAGAATAAACTTTAAATTTCCTCCTTATAATAACATTTTACATCCAGAAATTATAATTTATCTGGGAATACATTTCTTACATCATTCAGGGTTGATTCTCCCCCATACAAATTTTGGCTGAATTTTGTTTTCAGCAATGGGAGTCATAAAGAACTGTTCAAAGCTAGAGAGAACAGTAGGTTCAAGCTATAAAATAAATGAAAGATTATAGGGGGATAAGGTGCATATATGTGTATGAAGTGTGTGTGTATTTATATGTATGTGTAGTATGTATAGTGTATATTCTGATGGTCTACTTTGGAACATAAAAACATCTTGTAAAGCATCTTTTTTGGACTAAACACAATTTCATCACCTCTGCTGGAAAACTAGAATGTTACATCTTTTGCATATTCATTTAGGCTGTGATAAATTAGTTTTGGTTATTGTTACTTCATTATTTTTCATAATTCTCCTACCCTCAATTTATTCAATTCAATCTCAGAGCTATAGCTTCTGGTACTTGACTATAAAATTATATATATGTCACAGAGGCAAAGAGATATTACCCACAAGGGCTTAAAAAATAGATCCTAAACTTTAACACTTGTCAGAAGTATTAGCACTTATCAAATTGTGCATTGCTGTTTAAATAAGGCATTTGTGTCTGTGTCCCTGTAATATGAATGTTACTTGACCCAGAAAACTATTCCTCCTGGAAAACATGTACAATATCTGCCAAAAAGGCACTTGGATACTTTGTTGTGACAAGACTTATTTCCTCTCTTGAGCAAGATTTGAAACCAGAGCCAGGAGCATTTGTACTGGTCAATAATTCCCAGACAAATTTTTGGATAAGACATGAAGAATTAGCCTCAGCCTCAGCCCATTTCCATTTGGCTAATTTTCTTGCACCTGTTAAAATTGTTCTGCATGCTGAGTGGCCTTTATACTCTCCAGATAGATTGTCTCAGGCCACAGAATCAAGAGTCTATGCTTGATTAAAACATTGATATGTCCTACCAGAGTGCTAGGCTTTGTTTTTCAGTGCACTTGGTACAGAAACCATAAACTGGACTGAATGCTTAGAGGTAAAATGTGTGAATCTTTTGTTATAGGTGGGTGTTGCTCTAATAAAATAAAACTCTGAGTCTCTGGTATAACTCTAGTTTATTCTTCTAATGGCTGCTGTAATAGGAATAAGTTACAAATGATGACAAATAAGAGAAAGTTTGACCAAGAGTAGTATAAAAAGAGAAGGGTTTATTTTTCTTGCATGACCAGATATTGAGGGGTAGGCAGTCCAGGCTGACACAAAAGACTCTGAAATCTCTTTCATTGTGTAATCCTAACATCTTGTCTTTCGTCCTCATGCTTTTCAGATCATGGTCACCAGATGGCTGTTGCCCTTCCAGGCTTCCAGCTCCTGTGTTCCAGACTGAAGAAGAGGAACAGAAAAAGGGTCAGACATCTTTCTCCTAGTGCAGCTTTGTTTGATTAGGAAGAGACAATTCCCCCTCGCCGTCCCCCTTGAGATTTCTGCCTGCATCTCATTGACCTGAACTGTGACACCTAGCTATTTCTGTTTCACTCTCTAACAAATGTAGAAAGTGTTAGTAAGGAAGACTGGAGTAGCATACTTAGAAATGGCAACAAGCAGTGCCTCCCACAGCTGCACAATATCCCAGTTTGTCAGAATCTTCCATGTGCTCCTTCAGATCTACTCTCTGCCCTTCTCACTCTGTTCTCTACTCTGGAGGCTGATCTCCAGGGCTACATTCCACAGGCCACCATGCTTTCCCAGGCCAAGTTCTTTAGAAATAGATCCTGACGTGGGGATTTGAGTACACATGATGTATTGAGAGAGTGCTCCCAGGAGCAACCTTCAGGGGAATGAGGGAGGCAGACATGGAATGAAAAGGAGCTATGGAAAAATGCGGTTTCAGGAAATCTAGCTTTGGCATGATCCCATGGAAAGTTCTGTAGTGTAAATTCTGATGCAGAGTCTTTTCCAACTTGGGACAAGGAAACAGGGACTTTGCAGCACCTCTCCAGTCAGTTCTGGGCCATTGGCCCCTAGATGGAGAAAGAATGTATAATTCCCAGGCACCTCCATGTAAGGCGACCTCAGTCACCTAAGGGCAAGCCTTCTGAGAAGGATGCAGATGTAAGTCTATAGCAGAAGCACCTGCAGCAACTGAGGAATTAGCACACCAACCATATCATTGAGAGGGATCTCAGGGCTCTGGGCTGCATAACAACAGCTTCTATCTGTGCTTTCTGGCTTCCACTAACCTTGGCCAATGGAGAGCTAGAACAGGCCATGAAGGCATTTCCCTTAACTCGCTCCCTGCTGGGTTTCTTCCCAAGGATTCTTGGACATGAGAGGAAATGTCGTTTCATGAATGTTAAACTAATTTGACTTAACTTATAAAAGATATGAGGCATATCAGAATACTTGAGCTAAATAACAAAAGATCATCAAGTAAAGAGTAAATCATGGTCTTTCATGGAAAAGAAAATTTATTTAGAATTTGTTCTATTCACAGTTATTGAATACAAAAAAACTCCAAGCAGATATAAGTTTGAGTATTTCACTTTTTAAAAATTGATTTTTTGTAAAAATCTGGAAAATAAATGTTTTCCTAAATCATAAAAAATTTCAAATAAACCGAGTAACAAACATGACATTATTTTAAAATATGCAGAGGTAAGAAGCACATGAAAACATTTATACGAGTGTGAAGAGTAGAATCAGATACAAATTATCCCCCAAATAATTTCTCTACAGACTATTTTCTTGACATTGTATATCAAGTGTATTCTTGAATTAAAGAGAAATTTGAAAAAGAAATAGCTGTATACTACATTTTATAATTTTCTTTATAATATTCCAGTGTTTAAAAATTTTAAAGTCAAACTTAAATACTCTGTGAACCTAGTTATTGCTTTAAGAGGAGGTGAAATTGCTGCATAGGTGATAGTGACTTATACATTTAAAATGTTTTGCAATAAATTCTATGATAATCATGCATCCAATTCTACCCTATTGCAATGAAAAAACATAATTTGTAAAATTCATGGTTAATTTCAGAATATAATGAATGCTTTTAAAATGTCATTAAAAAATCCCAAGTGTTACTTTGCTAACAAAATGAAGTTTCTCTAAATGAAAACTTATTAAAACAAACCATCGAAGAGCTACAATGTTCCAAGAAAGAATGGTTAATCTGTAATTGCTGTAAATATTGCCAAATTATGTGAAAAGAGTGATTACAACTACATAATTGGTGATTTTGCTGAAATGAAGGTAAACATAAATTTATTAAAAACATGTATTTGTGAATTATGTATCTTCATTTTATTATCTGTTAGAGCACAGCAGGCCTAAAGAGAACATTCAGAAAAGCACAATAATAATTAAATTAAGCTCTCTTGATATTTTACTGGCTTGCAGTCATATAAAAATACATAGCTTTATGCATACATATGCATTTGTATATACATTGATCTTGTTGCTATTAAGGTATATGTATCAAGATAAGAGAACAGGACATGTTTTATTTATGAGTTATTTGCCTTATTTACAACCTTTAAACATTAGACATGTCTTCCATGGAATACTATGCAGCCATAAAAAAGGATGAGTTCATGTTCTTTGTAGGGACATGGATGAAGCTGGAAACCATCATTCTCAGCAAACTATTGCAAGAACAGAAAACCAAACACCGCATGTTCTCACTCATAGGTTGGAATTGAACAATGAGAACACTTGGACACAGGAGGGGGAACATCACACACTGGGGCCTGTCGTGGCTGGGGGGAGGAAGGAGGGATAACATTAGAAGATATACCTAATGTAAATGATGAATTAATAGGTGCAGCACACCAACATGGCACATGTATACATATATAACAAACCTGCACGTTGTGCACATGTACCCTAGAACTTAAAGTATAATAATAATTGAAAAAAAGAAGAAAAAAGAAAGACATCTATGTCAGGCAGCCCGCATAAGAGATGACTCTGCTATGCGATTGCATGTCCACAATCATCTTGGGAACCATGGCCGAGGTGAAACCAATGTCAGCCAAGGACAGGTTGAAGAGGAAGAAGTATATGGGGGTGTGGAGGTGGGAGTCAGAGCTGACAGCCAGGATGATGAGCAGGTTCCCCAGCACCGTGACCAGGTACATGGACAAGGATAGCCAAGTGAGGACAGGCTGCAGTTCTGGATCCTCTGAGAGTCCCAGGAGAAGGAATTCTGAGACACCTGTGAGATTCTGTGGTTCTGTGTGACTTGGACACCTTGAGAAGAAAAGAGGATTGGAAAAAATAAAAAATAAAAACCAGCCCTTAATGCTGTGTGTATATTTTGGATACAAGCAATTCACAAGGAACATTTTCACACTTGAGGACCATCCACCGTCAGCAACATTTCTCAGTTGTGGCAAACCCAAAAATCTCACAATGATTACATGATTTACACTTTTGCTATTCAACTCTTTCTGTACATACCTACTTTAGATAAAATCCACTGAAGAATATTAGAAGACCAAAACGTAACATGTAACAAATCCATGATCTCAGTAAAATGTGGCCTACTGTTTTCAGAAAAAATAAAATATAATTAAAAAATTAGATGTGTCTTATGTCATTTTCCATTTGTTGTTTTGTTCCAGTCCCCCAAATGAGAGCACCTGCCTCTTTATATTTTCAAGAAAAATTATAAACACTTATCCCCTGAGGACATTTTGTGTGGTTTTAGCCATTTCAGAAAATTTTATGTTCAGTCCACAGTGATTTAAAGATTTTTGGTTTAGGACTTAAAGTTGTTAAGTTTCCTCTATTTGAAAAGTATAAATCATGGAAATAATACTATATAGATTCAGAGCAAAGACTTTAAAGACAAATCTGGGTTTAAAACTTGATCTCATCAATATTATCTAAGAAGATGTGGGCAAGTTAATTAATGTTTTTTGACTTTAATTCCAGTTCTAAATTCAAGACAATTTAATTACTTCATTGGGTTTTTGCCTTTAGCTCAGTAAATAGTTGTATGGTGACTGTTATTAATGTCATGTCAGCAAGGCATGTGGCTGGACAGCACACACATCAGACTTGCTGGAGCAGCATTCTAAGATGGGACTCTGGTTGTCTATGCATTCTCAGGCAGACACAGAGGACTAGTTGAGCCAGACTTCCAACCCTGGAAGAAAGACTAGTCCCTCTGTTTGGGGAAGTTCTTAAGCAGGAAAATTACAGAACCCTCCATCAATTCCCTGGCTTGAGCAGGGGCTGGGATGCAATAGCAGTATGATTGTGGAGGAAGCTTGTCTCCAGCCTCATCTTTCTAGCAAGTGAGTGCACATGTTTGGAGGATGGAGCACCAGCCTCCTCAACACTATGCAATCAGGGGGCTGCAGTCCCAGGCGCACAGTGGAGCTGAATGACAAGGGAAGCTTGCTGCAGGGTTTGCCACTTCCGCATTTATGTTGCGGGAAGCTCTATCTCCTCCTCTGGTGTGACGAGGAGGATGATGGTCCCAGGCTTTGCTGGACCAAGACCTGTTTCCTCAAGGACAGGGCAGTAGTAAATTTTTTAGGAGATTTGTAGGGGATCAGCTTCTTTTCTGAGAGGCCAGCTTGCTGGGGACCAGTCTTGGACAAGTGACCTTTTATTATTCAAATATTATTGGGTATATACCCAAAGGAAAACAAATCATTCTACCAGAAAAACTTACATACCCGTATGTTCATCACTGCACTATTCATGATAGCAAAGACATGGAAACATACGTGCCCGTCAATGGTGAATTGGAAAAAGAAAATGTGGCACATGTACACCATGAAATACCATGCAGCTATATAAAAGAATGAAGTCATATCCTTTGCAGCAACATGGATGCAGCTGGAGGTCATTATCCTAAGTGAACTAATCCAGAAACAAAAACCAAATACTGCATGTTCTCACTTACAAGTGGTTGCTAAACATTGAGTACACATGGACTTAAAGATAGACACTGTGGCCTACAAGTCGGGGAAGGATGGGAAAAGAGAAAGGTTTGAAAAACTACCTATTGAGTATTGTGCTTGATATCTGGGTGACACATTCAGTTGTAACCCAAGCCTCAGCATCATGCAGTATACCTTTGAAACAAACCTACACATGTACCACCAAACCTAAAATAAAAGTTGGAAAAAATATTTAATATGTGTATATAATTTTTATGTGTATATATAATATGTGTATTTAATATGTGTATATAATTTATATGTGTATATTTAATATGTGTATATAATTTTAATTATGATAAAATGAGTTATATTTTCATTGACTACTGCTTCCATTTTGGACTAACTAAGCTTGAATAGTAGTTCACTTATAATCTTCTATATAAGTGTGTATGTGGAAGAAGCTTGTTTAATATAGAGCTACATTTTATTCTAATCTATAAGAGATCTTTAAAAGCAAAATCCAGTTTGTAAGTACATGTATTTTTAATGACAAGGGAAAAGAGGTCACAAATAATTACAATTAAAAATGTCAATATAAAGAAAGGAAGGTGGTAAAATGTTTAGGTATAAGAATTTATGACTGAATAAAGAATTATCCTCAAAAGCTGATTTTGAGATAGGCAAATGATCTGATCATGGCTTTCACTTTATTATTCTCTCTCTATTTGAGAACTCTGTACAACAAATTTATCATGCAGACAAATGCAAAAAAAAATCACTTAAGTAGCTGATCTTTCAAGTGCCAAAATTCCACCCCAAATTGCAGATATAAACCCTTGCCAACAAGAGTTTATTTTTAAGACTCGGACAGTCTGTTCACTGTGGCAATTCTAGCAGGCTCCATCAAACCACTAATGACAAAGAAGAGAAATGAGAAAGAATCGACTTGGAGTAACTTAATGATACTACATTTTAAACCAATGTCAAGCATGCACTGTTCCCTTAGAGATATTAATAAAGTTGGTTGAAGAATATATGTGCTCTAGTTCTATGAGACTCCAAAAGAGATTCCTATTGCTAATTTTTTCCTTTAGCATGTGAAATTGTTAGTCAGCATGCTCTTGCAAGGACAAAAGTTAGATTTTTGTTGTAGGATACTCAGTTTTCTTCCTCCCCCGAAAATGTTAATTTTAGTGCTTCAAGGAATATAGAATTAAGGTTGGTAATTTGCTTCTTTATGAGACTTGGGTGCATGGTCTCACAGCCTGTCATAGATCAGGGGAATAGATCAGGGGAATTCTCTTATCCCTGCCACAGTTGAATGTTATTCCTGGAGCAATACAGTCTCCCCTTGGGCAAGGCAGAACTGATTTGACATTATCTTGGAATAATCAGTTTTATACATCCAAGTATATTGTTTGCTCCCTTCGTCTGTTTTAGTCTACTGCAAAAGTCTGGGGGATTCTGACAGTCTTGGATAGGTGAATACAAGCAGGTTGACCAGGGGCTAGAACTTAACACTATTCTTAATAATTTGTCATGACCCACATGTTTCCCTCCCAGCTTTTGTGTACTATCTTCTCACTGGCTCAAGGTTGCTTTATTCTATACAAGTTAAGGAATGTTGACATTTTGTCCTGTTTTTTTCAATTTAGAGTTTCTGATCCTGACCACTGCTGAGCTTTCCTACACCTCATAAGCTAAGTTTTTCCCTTTAAGCTCTGGCCCTGATTTTGACCCCACTACTCCAGTCTTGTCACTGCTCGTTTGTAATGACTATTCCCTGTTGAGCCACACAGACTGAACACCTTCATTGTGGGCTCTTATTATTTACAATATTTCACTTTCTTATTCAGATAAGTTTTAGTAAGTTATAAAATGCTTATGAGAGTTAGGTAAATATAAAAGTGGGGAAGAAATGAGGCCCAGAAATTTTCTTCTTTTTCCCCCACAAACCCTTCTTACACTATCAGAAGTGGAGTAGGCTTAAGATCCAGAAAACAATCCTACATGGTCTCTAAACAAATAATGTTTGGCAGCAAATAAATGCTAGAAATTTTTATTTCAATAATTATCATTAAGCGTAAAGTATACTTGTTTTAAAGCATAGGCAGGTATAACAGTTACTTTTCCTTCTTTATAATTAACCATTACATTAAAGTATATTCCACACTGAACAATATTGTGGGATCTGGCCAGCAGCCCACAATGCAACGGGGCTCTCTCTTTGTTCCCAGGCAGATTGGCAGGTTGAGAAAAAATAGACACACACAAGATAATGAAAGCTGGGTTCAGGGGGGTCACCGCCTTCTGGTCCTGCAGTGCCAACAATGCACTGGATATACCAGCATTTATTATTAAGTTTAGTGAGGGCGGGGATAGGTTAGTGAGAGATTTAGGGTCATTTGATTATGAGGTGAGATGGTCACATGGGGATGAAGTAATTCTTTAACATAACATTTGTATGTAGAAGTACAGTACATTTGTATGTAGAAGTACAGTATACAGAGATAAGAATTTACAATATAGTGTGTGCGTTAGTAATTTCTAACAGAGCCTTAAAACAGAAACACAATCTTTCCATAATCTATGATTAGCAAGATATTAATCAGCAGTAACAGTTGCAACAAAAGCTCGTTACAAACAATCCATGGAAACAGGACATGAAGCTAGACAACCGGTTAGACCAGAAATTCTCAGAAGGGAGTATGCCTTAACCCTAAAGAGGCCTAGAAGAGCCGTGGCAAGATGAGGGCGTTTATAGCCCTATCTTATCCATATGGACAGACGCCCCCCGGCTCCCAATGCATCTGTTTATAGGCTCTCCACAAGGGTCACATTCCATTCCCAGAGCTATGAACATCTGCTTTTCTGGGATAGGAATCTTGGTGATGTAAAACCTCCCTGACTGCACGTCCATTCATAGGCTCTCTGCAGGGGGAAGCACATCACGTGCTGTTGGCTCGTTCTGGCAGCCCAACCTGGCATTGTCTTTACACAATCTTGCATGCAATTTTGTATTTAACAATAATCACGAACATTTCATCTTTTATTCCGTAGCAATAGTTTCAGGGGGTCTCCCTACAGAGCAAGAAGTCATTTCAAACAGTAGGTGCATGACAGAGAAGAGACAAGTAAAAATGGGATAGGGAACAGTTACTTTCTAGTGTTATCTGTAGGTTAGCATGGAGCCACAGGCCCAAAGAGAGGCTTCTGAAAAAAAAAAAAAAAAAAAAAAACAACAATGTGTTGCAAACACTTTAAGGAAATTTATATTATTCTGACAAAAGGCACCCATATTGTATTCCTAAAGAAATCTCAAACATGGTACTACAAAAAAAAAAAAAAAAAAAAAGAAAACAGACTTTTCTACTTGAAATAGTAAATGAAAAAGAAAAAATGGATGAAAACCATATGAGAGGCTTAGGATTATATAATGGAAACAGACTAATTCTCTTGAGAATGGACAAGTTCCTATTAAAGATCAGTTTAAAGAATAATTCTGGGTGCATTACTATATCCACTATGCCTTATATCAACACATAGTATGGTGGCTAGTATATTAAAGTTTATTATGTGATTTTGCTTTTAACTTCTCAATGAATTTTAATAGTGACTATGTGAACTTCACAATTCTGCCCCCCATTTTATTTTTTAGTTGACTAAAGTGAGACCCAGAGAGCTATCAATAAGTTAACCCTCAAACAGGCTTGTATGAAAAGCCAAAACTTGATCTCTTGACTATTGACTCTAGAACTTATGACTCATTCCTTTACCCTCTTTACTTCATCACAGCTACTTTATATAATGTTGTCATGAACCATGAAAATTAGAAACGACCTTACAGATCTAAGTTGTCCAAACTTTCTTCCAAAGCAGGGTAACTCTGCAACTCTGCCAGTGGCCCTGCCCCAGGATTAGAATTATTTTCATCCCATTGTTGAAGTGCTCTATCTAAATCATTACAAGATTCTTTCATATAAGAAAGCAAAATTTTACATAGAGCATATCCTGGTAAACCAAGTAATAACTAATGTAGTCTAAACACAATGCCTTCAGGATTTGAATTTTTAAAATAGTCTTAAGACTAACCTTAAGAATAGTTCTACTCTAGAACAAATAGAATTATGGCAAAATTTCTTATCTGTGGTGAAATTGAATGAAAGACAGAGACACACCAAGACCAAGATTCAAATCTTAGCTTCACCCTATGTTAGTTCTGACTCAATTTTGTTAATCTAAAGTGAGTATGATAACACCTTTTCCAGGGTTATTGTGAACATTGATTAATATATGTGCAAAGAGGACACTTTAGGAAACAACTATTCTTAGTCATGGCTAATGACTTTTACAACAACCTTATACAATAGAACATGAATTTTCTAGTTAGGAACTATTGTTTCTGTAACCAATCTTTTGATGAACTACCTCACAGTTTATTAGAATTCCAACAATTTATTTTTGTTTCTTGAGAAACTCAGAAAATACTTAAGAACGAAGTTAATGAAAGAATAAATAAATGGATTAGTGGAAACCTACATATTTACTTGCATAGGAGAAGGTTTTCACTTGTTATATGCATGAAATACGTTTTCCCATCCCAAATGTTTTCGTATTGGCATTCAGGAAAGGGAACATTTGAGGTATGGTACGGTGGCCTATTGCTGCAGGCTTATCATCTCTTTACTGTTGTTTTCCCTTTTCCACTCTAAGGTCTTCATACACCCGTCTAAACAAGTGAAATTGCCTGCAAGTTAGTAAATGTGTGTGTTCTTGAGTGATTTTAAATTGAGAATCTTGGTAATTAAGGTTTGGGCATAGGAAGACATTTAAGCATCACAATCATTCCATAATACTCCTATTTCAGTTTATTTTGTTCCCTTAGGTCTTATTTTTTCCTAAAATAATAGGTCTAGTTGACTGTATTTATGATATCTAATTATAATTCTATGTAGGCAAGGCAAACCTATGATGAGCTCACAATAAAAAAGTGTTCATTTTAAGCAAACAAATTAACTCTAATTGCTGCAACGTGTCCCTGGTTTATGAATGTCATTGACAACAGGATAGGCCAAAATTATACAATTTATATATTTGTGTGCCCTCATTAAAATCATGAGAAACATTAATGTGTATAAATGGTAGAGATTTCCAAATCTAAAATTATGCTAAATATCCAATGTGGTCTGAATTGTGCAGATTGGAACTATGACATATACTTTTACGACTCTGGAGGTCTAATTTATGAACATTGTTACAAGGTTTTTAATGGAGTGAAAATGAAGTCAAATTGAACTTCTTCCTGATGACATTAAAGCTCCAATCACAACACATAGACTAATAAATGTTACTTTTTAGGTAGTGACTGTCCCATCAAAGCCTCTTTAATTTGAGTGAAATTGTAATAGGGAATGTTTTGGACACTAAAGAAAATCACAGTATACCAGCACTATATAGAACACGCATTTTGTTCAACATTTAAATCTTTAGCTTCTAGTTTATGCAAGGTGCTGTATTCATTGCTGGGCAATATATACAATGTAATGAGGCAAAGTTTGAAATTTAAGGGATTCGCAAACTACTAAGGTGCCATCAGTTGTGAGAGGCACCATTATTTCATGTAACACAGAGTAGAAGAAAAACAAAACAAAACGCTGCCAAGTAATTATAAGGTATCACTGTATTCACTGAAAGATGCATGTCAATTTCAAATATGTTTTAGTGTGAAAATCTATTTATCCTAGAATTCATGAAATATGGTGGTTGAGTACTTGAATATAAACTATGCTTTATTAAGAGCTGTAACAAAGATGCAACATGTCCTGAAAACATGGAAGGAAATATTGATTTTGACCAGAAGATCAAAGAGAAAACAAGTATGTGAATCTTTGAAAGAAGACTAGAGTTTAGTCTTATGCAAAAAGGGCAGATAAAGGAACAACACTCTCATAAGAGGGAATGAATGCTTAAAAGTTTGGAAAACCACAAGAATCATGTAAAAGTGAACAATAAGCCACATGAGAAATACTAAGAAACAAGTGAAACAGGTGACAAATTGGAAGTTTTGACTGAGGTGTTCATATACAATAGAATGCTGAACCAGATGAAACATTTCCAAGGATTTGGCTGAAAACCAGTTAGCTGACTCTTTTGAACTTCTCAGCGTATCAAATTGCAAAAGCATTGAAAAATAAAAGTGGGAAAATTAGATAGAAGGATTTCTTGAGAGAAACCTGCATTGGTGGATCTCTCCCTTTTCCATTATTACTTCTTCACATCAATTTAGTGAGAATTTCAATGGGGGGCCACTCAGAGGTTTTAATATGTGTATACTGTCATCAGGGATATGTCAGACTGCAACCGAACTCTGGCCCCGTGGTCTTTGCAGCAAAATGGGAGTTACAGCTCCACTTATAGCTAGTCAGATATATGCAGATTTGAAGGACTGGCCATGGAAACTAAAGTGGGTTAGTTGCTTTGAAAGGGATTGTACCCAAGATGGTAGTCTTACATACTGAGTGAACCTCCAGCTGTGAGAGATTATGTGGGACCACTGGGAACTGAAAGAAATCTGGGGGACGCACCTCGGGGAGAGGACTTGCTCCCATGGTTAAATGCATTCAGAGAGGTTTAATATGAGTAAGAAATAGTAAACATTGGCCAGGACCAGAAAATGTGAAGCCATCTTATTTTAGCGTCAGTCAGTGAGACTTCCCTTACCCTCTCTCTCTCCTTCCTACTCCAGGTTCCACCTTGTCATGGTCAGAAACAGAAGTTGACTAGTGAAGGAGGAAATGAATGAACAAAAAGGAAGATCTCTCTTTTCTACAGCAAGCAGTAGTTTCTCACAGCATCCAGCATAGGTAAAGAAAAGAGATTTGACTTTACATTAGCTTTTGAGCTTTGATTCATCTGTTTTACTGGAAAATTTAGTCACAGAATTTAGATTATGCATATAACTTAAAAGGAGTAAAAGAAAGAAAAAATCCAACAGGAAGAAAAAGGTCGTGAAGTTGTCTAAGTTTGCATCTAGGAGCAGGGGAAGGAGTACACATATGAAACAGGTTTAACGGGATGGTGAAAGATTAAAAAGTAAGTTACTTTTATAATTGTATTTCATTAATTCTTTTCAACATATAGGTTACTCAAGACAAAAAGAGGAGTTTGGATGAAATGGCATAGGGCTGACTACTGGACTAAGAATTCTGGATTTTATTCTGCAAGCTGGTGGAGAGACATCAAAGGGTTTTGAACAGGAGGCTGACAGGATTACATCTCTGTGTTACAGACATTAGGTCTTTGCATAAAAGTATATGCTCCCTTATATTACACACTTACAGAGGGCTGGCTTTGTTTAACTTGTCCTACATAACTTTCAGTACTGAAAGTGAGCATTATACCATTGATGAGGTTGCTATTAAACCTATGTAAAACATCTGTGCTATCAATAATTTCAGGTATTGTTATAAAAATCAGATGAAAGAACTGGATATCATAAGAAAATTTACAACAACTAAACATATAGAAGAGATTTTTAAAAAGGCCTAAAAAAAGGATGCTGCAATGGTTAACTAGGAGCACAGTAACGTTGCATAATGAAACCAACAAATTCTCAGAGTCTTATAATCATAAGGCTTTATTTAGTTAATGTGGCTATGGGTTAGCTGGAATTGGCTGATTTGAACTGGGTTCAACTGGGGCAACTCAGTTCTGCTTCATGAGTCACTCATTTTCCCCTTGGGACCAGCAGGCTATCCCAGACATGTTATCTCACAGTGATAGTAGAGATGCAAGAGGACAGGTAGAAACATGAAAGTGCTTTTAAAGCCTTAGGTTATGACATGCCAGCTAACATTCAATGATTAAAGCAAGTCACATAGCCAAATCTAAGTTAAAGGGTGAAGGAAGAGTTTATATTTTTTGTGGGAGTAACTTCAAACTCACATGGCTAGTTAATTTTATATGTCAACTTGACTGGGCCATGTGGTGCCCAGACATTTGGTAAAACGTTATTCGGGGTATATCTGTGAGCTTGTTTCTAGATGAGATTAATATTTAAATCAAAGCCTGAATAATACACATGGCAAAGGGCTTTCATACAGGGAATGGTGAAGACTCAGGGTCACTAATATAATCTACCTACATAGTTGCCTAAATCAGTGCCATTTAATTAAAAAAAGAGATAAAAAATATGTTCAAAATACAGCCCCCCGCCACACACAGAATCAAATACCATGCAACAAATGCCACAGTTATTATCAGCAATACCAACAATAGTATTGCTAAATTTGATGTCTGTGAGATAGGATAGGTGGCTTTAAACCTTCTTACTGAAAATCTAAGTGAATATTGAGAGGGAAACCGTATGTTCTTCAACAGTAGTGGAATTAAGGCAAAGTCTAGGCAGATGGAGGTGAGGGCAATGGACATTTCTGCTTGATCATTTGGTTTTTATCAGTATTTACTGTACTGCTGGATACTAGGGGCCCCATGGCATCTGGGTGTTGATTAGACCTCCTTCAAAACCTTGGGTATGAAGACATGTCTGAATTACGCAGGGGTGCTAGATTCTAGTGCTTTAGCCTGAGACTTTCTACTGAGGCAATCCTTCCAAGGGTCTCATGCCTCAAGGCCTAAAGCACCAGGTTTAGGTGCTTTTTGTGGTAAAGGGAGGAAGTACAGAATACCTTATTTCTCTGTAACTGCCCTCACCCATGCGTCTCATGCTGCTTGTATTAAGCTTCAGATTTATTTTGTCTAACAGTTCTTTTACCTTTATGCTATCTATATTATTTATTTTGTTTGTTTTTATTTTTTCTTTATTTGATTTTTACAATTTTATCCTTCTATTATTCTCTTTGAGCAAATTATAACTGTGTACTTTCTTATATTTTAAGTTTCTTTTTTAACTTTACTTTTAAAAATAGCAGCCCGAAAGCTAACATCCCCTAAGGGTAATAGTTGTGTGGATGGTTGGTGCCCTAGCCCTTCTCTCCACTAACAGTTCATGGTACCTCGCCACAGCCTTTCTTTAAGAGACACATCTTGGTGTGAAACACACACACACACTGCAGCTACAACTGAGCTGCAGAGCAGTCTGGAGTGCAAGGGAGTTTTCTGCTTTATTCTGTAACCTGACTTGACAAACCCAGCAGAAGATTGACAAGAGTTCTCTGTCTCCTTCTAAAGGAAGGTGGGAACAGCAGGTAGTGGAAATTGGGATGCATTGCCGGGGCGACAGGAGGACAGCTTGTACTTCTTTTCTGCCAGGGCTGTCTGTGTTCTCTGCCGAAGCAGACACAATCAGTTTCTAGCGTAGGCTGTCTGGCACCAACTGTATTTACCATGGTTTATTCTTGGGATTCCTCTAAAAGGGCATGTGACATTTTTTTTTTTTTTTTGCAAAACCTAAGAAGGACCTGCTAAAATGTGGGGATTGATAATGGAACCTACTTGGGGCCCAATTCTGGGAGCTCATTTGAACCAAAAGGGACTAGATACAGGCCTTTTTACATCTGAGTCTTCCATAACATAAATTGTCAATGTTATTCCAGTTAATTAAACACATTAAAGGGAAAAAATCAATTAATATTGTAGTAGGTATGGTAAGAATAGACCAACATTCTGAAAACAAATCCTAGCTCTATGCTTCTTAATACCTAGAGTTTGTTAGCAAGAGTCACAGATTTCTCTATGACTCAGTTTCCTTTTCTGTATAATGATGATAATAATATTATGTACCTCATCAGATTCTTGTGAGGAAAAAATAAGTTACAAGCATATGCACTGCATAAACATTTGTTAAATAAGAATTTATGCAGACATATGTAAATACATCAGCTGCCTGACTATTGCTTCCTGGCCAATAATTACAAGAGAGGAGTGGGACTTTCATTCATTTGGAAGTTGAGAGAGCAGGCTCAGGGAGGAGGAATCACCCATTACCCATACCTTCTCTTGGTGTAGATGCTGAGTGAGTCCTGCTTAGGGTATAAAGAATATCAACACCTCAGCCTGATTGAAGGTGAAGTGAATCTTGCTACCAGAGACTTGGTATCTGGATGAAGGGTGATCCCAGGGCACCGAATTCTTCCTATCATAGTGCACACTCCCATGTTGACCAGTGTCTGTAACAGAAGATCTCCTGCTTTGGAGGCTGCTCCCTTTCTGAACCTGGAGTGCTGCCTGGCTCTCAGCAGATGAATCTTGTTTACTACATCTGCAGCCAGTAGTTTCCTGTTATGCAAAAATCAGTGGCTCCTAAACATAGTTCCCAGACCCACCAGACTCTTGGTTTCACCTGTCACAAAAATGAGAATATTCCCCATTAAAAGTATTTTCCTCTATGGTTCCCTAAGTAAGTCACAGTGCCATCCACTGAGGTAAGCAGGCCCCCAAACCAAAAGCCATTCTGAACACCTGTCTGCTCATCCCAAAATATGTCACCAATCACAAAACAAGTCAATGGCCCCTCCTAAGCAACTCTAGAGTCCATCCACTCCCCTGCCCTGCACTGCCACCACAATTGTCACTCCCGAATTTCTACACCGGCCTCTGACCTCACCTCCTGCATTGAGTCTTGGCTTCTTCCAACCTGTTCTCTGGACTGAAGCCAAGATTACATTTTTTTCGTAGAAAATCTGTTTATGTTACTCCCTTAATTTAAACTTTTCAGTGGGTTTTCCAATACTTTTTAGATAAAAAGCAAAGCAATCAACATACCTGGGCTCCAAGGCTGCCATTCTGGTCCTGCTGCTTCACTCCTTGCTCCCACACAGATCGCTCAGTCGCTGCAACACCCTCAAGGCCTCTCACCTCAGGCACATGCTCTTCCCTTGGCAGGATATACTCCTTCCCCCGCTGCCCCCATGTGACAAGTGTATTCTTACTCGTCCCTCAGAATGCCATCCATCTTAGACCTCCTGGGCCACCATAAAAGAATACCACAGACTGAGCTGCTTAAATAACATTTTTTTTTTTTTCTCACAGTGCTGGATGCAGAAAGTCCAAGATCAAGATGCCAGTGGGATTGGTTTCTGGTGAGGCCTCTCTTTCTGGCTTGCAGATGCTGCCTTCTCTCTGTTTCCTCACATGGTCTTTCCCGTATGTGCACACTCTCCTGATGTCTCTTCCTCTTCTTATGAAGACACCAGTCCTATCGGATGAGGGTTCCAATCTTGTGACCTAATGTAGCCTTAATTATCTCCTTAAAGACCCTATCTTCTGGTGAAATCACATTGGGGATTAGGGCTTCAATATATAAATTTGGAAGGGGAACCCTATTTGGTTCATAACACCACCTAAGCACTACTTCCTCAAGGTTTCTCAAACACATACAGTTTAGTCAGAACTACCTGTTATAGAGTTCCCAAACTATAAATAATTTTTTAAATTACTTGTTCAATGGCTGTCTCTCCTAGTAGTCTATAAGCTCCATGAAGGTAGTTACTTTTCATACCTTGTTTTCTGACGTGTCTTCTATATATCTTCCAATACATCCTCCAATGCCTAGCATAGTGCCTTGTAAGTGAATTCAAACTAGGGTGCTTTTGTTAAAAAACAAAAAACACAGCTTCTGAATGTTAACACCTCCCTATATTAGACGAGAGATCACCTCACCCCTTGGATAGTTTTTGGGACTAGCCAGGTGCTCTCAGACAGAATAGGTTCTATAGTGATTTGGGTCCTTTGGTCTTATCTTAAATAGCTCCTGTTTTTTCTACTTCATCACAACATACAAGTGAATAAATGGGAGAAAAACATGATTCTCAAGGAAATAAAAATCTCACACTGTTTTCTATAGTTTGGATGTTTTTCCTCTCCAAATCTCGTGTTGAAATGTGATCTCTAATGTTGGAGATGTGGCCTAGTGGGAGGTGTTTGGTTTGTGGAGGGGGGTCCCTGATAAATAGATTAATGCCCTCTTGCAGTGAGGAGGTGGGGAATGAATTCTCACTTTATTAGTTCCCATGAGACCTGGTTGTTAAAAAGAGCCTGGCATTTCCCCTGCCTCTCTTGCTTCCTCTCTCTCCATGTGATCTCTGCACATATTGGCTCTGCTTCGTCTTATACCATGTGTGGAAACATCTTGAAGCCCTCACCAGAAGCAGATGCTGGCACCATGCTCTGTGCAGCCTTCAGAACTGTGAGCCAAATAAACCTCTTTTAAGTTACCCAGCCTCAGGTATTCCTTTATAGCAACACCAAATAAACTAAGACACTAGTTTTGCTTGATAATGTGGTAAATTTTATACTGCCAGCTCTCCTTCAAAATCCTTCCCTCTCACTAACCCTTCATATCCAATTTGTCTGCTATCTACTAATATCTCTTATAACCATGTAATCTTCTTTTATCCTTTTCTGCTTTTCCTCATCACTTAGTTCCTACATTTCTATAGTAATTCTAACTAGATGTATCTATTTCTCCCTAAAATTCCCACCTGTTCTTCCCATGCTATTTGGATAAAAAATAATGAATACCACAAGTCTACAAATATCTTAAGTGGCTGACCCCTGCCTATGGTGTTCTTCTTTGCTCTCAGGATCATGTCCAAACTCTTCATGACAGTTTATTAATTCATCTTAAAATCTAAACTTTGTTTTATTGTCCAGCTTCATCTTTCACCAGCCTAAACCACTTCCCTTCCCTCAACTCCCCTTGATCTTTCTCATCCATGGCCTTCATGACACTGTTTTTTCTTTCTGGAGTCTATTCTGTTATTCTTCTGGCTCACTCCATCTCTCTATCCCCCATGGTTGGTACTGTCTCCAAGAAAATAACCACATTCCCCAAATTTGAGTCTGAGGTCTTTTCTGTAGGTTTTCATCACACCCTGTTCTTTTCCATCTCAGATATCATAATTTTTCTCTTGATAAGGCTACTATTCTCTGCTCAATCTAAGTTGATTTTCTTAAATGGGAGGGAGTTGTTTCATTAAAATAATGTGTACATATCTCCTAAAATCCATGGCAACAAAAGATAGCCAGACTTCAGAAGTGCCTGGAGCTGGGAGGTGGAAAACCATTGAAAATGAAGCAAACCAACTGTTAGATACTATGCCTCCTCCCCTTCTTTTCCCTATTCCTCTCTTCATCGGTTTATGATTCTTGTCTTCATGAGATTAGCTTCTTTGACTTCATCACAAGGGAAAAAGTAACCACCTTGTAGCTTTTGATTTCAAGTAGGAATGGATGAGGAGAGTGATTCTGATCAGCCTGGCATGAGCACGTGTCCTCCACTGAGCCAAACAGCTCTATCCAGGAAGGCAAAGTCATTTAGTATCAACTCCTTCTGGAGACTTCACATTTTGGGGTTAAAAATCATATCTAAGAAAATGTCACCCTTATTGCTGGACTAAACAGTGCCTTTGTGTAAACTCTAAAAAGCTGCTCATTTCTCAACAAAAGTTTACTGCTTAAGGCTAGAAATTTATTATAATAAGTGTACTTATATATGTATAATGACTACAAATGCACACATGTATCAAAAAGCCTTGGCTGAGGTTCTTATGAACTGATTGGTTAGGTACGTCAAATGACTTTCTTTAATAAACATTAAAAATGAAGCTTATTATTATTGGCAATTGTCCTTCTATTTTGCAAATTGATGCAGTATAAGTATTGCAGAAAAGAATGCCAAGTTTATTGTATGAGATTTTAGGGAAAAAACTATATTCTCACTTATCCAAACATAAATTTTTTAGAAGGACCTCATAGTAGCTACTTATAAAAATGCCTATATTATACATAATTATCAAACTTGAATATAATTTTTGTGAATTTTTCAACTTAAATTGTCAATCTCTGCAAGGCATGCTGATTGGAATTAGAAACGTATTACATCTGAATGCTATGGGCTCAGAGCCTATCTCCAAATCACTTAGTGACTTAATGTCACATTTAACCTCTACCATCTTGCCAGATCTCTAAATTATAAAGCTTCCTTTTAATAATCGCATTTGTTTATGACCCCCACACTCATAGTTATGGTTTAATCTGAAGATAACTTGATCCTTTTTATTCATAGCAGATGAAGAGCAAATAAATAACAGAACATGTGTTGGTGTATACAAAAAATGATGGGGTTGAGAAGCCAAGGTATCTTATTGTTTGACAGAAAGGCAGAAAGCAGATTTAGAATATTTTGGAAAGAATATTGAATGATGGGTAAAGGGCCCATGGTATCTTCCGTAAACACAACTCATGTGATTACATTTTCTTCAAACGAAACAGGAACTAGCAAAATGTCATAAAAACACTCAAGTATGACACGAAGAGATCTTAACGCTGATGTGAAGGAGCAGTTAATCAAAATGAGAAAAGAGTAACTGATCAGCTGAACTTAAAGTTATAAATGCAAGTAACCAGAATAAGCTAGTTCAGGATCTAGTAAATTAAAAAGACCCCTATCTTCTCTGATTTGCTCATTTCCTGTACAGCAGCTATGTTATAGACCAAGTTGATGTTTCTGATATACAGACATATTTAGCAGTCTTCACAGCATGCCCGCTCAACAGACTTTACTGATAAAACATTATATAGTGTCAAAAATTTCCTCAAGCAGTTTGCTGGCTAAGCTTCCCACAATTTGAGAGTGAGAGGGTTAAGTGTTGTGATCATAAACCATACAGTAATTGCTCTCAGACCTATTAGCAAAATGTCTTGCATAGAGTGTCATCCTGCCATTCCCCATGGGTCCTGTTCACTAACCCCTTGCATTTTGACAGTTATTATCATCCAAGCACAAACATCACTGCTGCAACATGGAGCTATCTGCATAGTAATGTATCAACATTACTTGGTCTCCAAGAATAACTGTTAAAATCTTGCTATTATTTGGAATCTGAAAAAGGAAAGGCAAGCTTTTGCATTTATTTTTAAAAGACACTAACAACAAAATTAGTTTTGGTTGAAATCACAAGAAATACAACTACGTACATCTCATTCTAAAGCAATGTTGCCCAAGTTACAGAAATAAGAAGTCATTGGTAGACTTTATGCACACTCATTTTGAAAACATTGCATGAGAAGTTCTGAGGAAGCTGTTTTAGCAAAATAGAATGTTTTTCCTTCCTAACTCTTCTTTTCTCTGGGATGCTTGCATTACAAAATATGTTCCATTCTTCAGGATTGCCCATCTCTCCTTTATTTCTATATATTTCTTTATTTGTAGGCTTAGTTTAATTGGATTGTTTTCCATTCCTTAATCATATTTCAGGGAGCAACTGTAATAAACAAAGAACTTCCTGTGTAGCAATGTTGAATCCTCATTCCCTCATTCATTAAATAAATATTGTACTCAATTTTAAAACTAACTGACTAGAATTAATTAATTTGTCTTTTTATTCATTCACTTATTGACTAAGTGCCTATGATATTGTGAATATACCGGACACTCTCCTAGGTACTGGGTATACAAAAAAATGCATTGATTATGCTCTGGAAAAGCTCATTTTCTGGCAATGGATTGTAGTCTCTGGTTATGTAATGAGTCAGCGATGAGATACTATTATGGTGGTCTCATTCACATACATCTAACTTACCTTGAAACCTGACTGTGGTTTATTTACTCATCTTTAAATAAAACAATGCCTATGGAATACTAAATTTTGCAGAAAATGTGTAATTAGTTAAGTGTTCAATTCAATATGACACAACAATGCTACATTACACTTTATTCCAAACCTCAGTGGCTTAAAACAATAACCAGATTATTATTATTATTATTTATTCCTTTTTTTTTCGTGATAGAGTCTTGCTGTGTCGCCCAGGCTGGAGTGCAATGGAGCAATCTTGGCTCACTGTAACCTCCACCTCCTGGGCTCAAGCGATTCTCCTTCCTCAGCCTCCTGAGTAGCTGGGATTACAGGCATGTGCCACCGCACCCGGCTAAGTATTTTTAGTAGAGACAGGGTTTTACCATGTTGCCCAGGCTGGTCTTGAACTTTTGACCTCAGGTGATCTACCCGCTTCAGCCTCCCAAAGTGCTAGGATTACAGGTGTGAGCCACCGTGCTGGGCCATCACAATAACCAGATTATTATTATTCACAAGGCTACAGATCAGCAGGAAAGTTCCTGTAGTTTCAGCTATGCTCTGTATGTGCTGACCAATAGCTGAGTGCTGGGAAAGCCATTGCGTTCATTTTGACTGAGCTCTCATGTATTTAGGGATCAGTGGCTGATGACTAGTCTAGAATAGCCTCAACTCTTCTTCACATGTGCTCATGAAGAGACAGGTATAAGAATGAGCAAGCTCAATTGTTAGGAGCACAAGTAGAAATACACATACATTTTTAAAGCCTCTGCTGTTGTTCCATTTGCTGACATCTTGCTGGCCAAAGCAAGTCACATGGCCAGTCCTTGTGCTCAGGTGGGATGAACTATTAAACCACAAGGTGTGCACTCAGGGTGGGCCTTAAGTAAAATTATTAATACTATTAATTTACCACAATGTATAATATGCTCTGATGTGAAAAGCTCAAAATCCAGTAAATATACACACTGAAGACAGATTGATAAATGAGGCATAGTTAGTGAACACTATGGAATAGCAAACATTGACCAGAGAGGGAATATCTTATATAGGAAGTGTAAGATACAGAGATTATCTCATAAAAACAAGAGTCAAATTATGGATTGAAGATCAGCAGCTTTGAGGAGGAAGAGAGAGAAAATAAAGAGAGAAAACAAGCAGGATAGTGGGATGGTTTACATTCTTTTATTCAGAAGAATTAAGATAGCCAATAGTATCATAATTTTCCAGCTAGGTAGATTTAAATGTTTCTGTAAAAAGAATTACTCCTAAGACTTTATTTGTCCTTGCTTAAAATTTCCCCTTTTATGGCACTAGAATTTTATAAGAACAAACTATATGGAACTGATGGTGTAAATTATGGTCAGCCTCAAGTGGCTAGCTCCGCTTTGGACAAAATCTGTGAAAGACTTTGAGAAATTTGTGCTACAGACAAGAATGAGTTCAGAGAGGGGTAAGAATGTAATTTGTATCAAAGGGATCAACTAGAGCATTCACATTGAAAAAGAAAGGAATATTCACTGTGTATTGATAACTCATTGCTCCTCATAAGGACTCTGGTCAGATATACCAAATACAAATCATGCAGGTATACATCTCAGTTTTCTTCCCATCTTCTCTACAGTGCTACTTGAAGGGGCACCAAAAAATCATGAGCCCAGGACAGGACAGAGGTGGAACTTATTCTCCAGGTGCTCTACTTTGAAGTCAAGGACATCTTACCATCATCCTGGAGAGCTGGATCCTCCCAGAGTGAGTGAGTTGATAGGTACTCAACAGTCTTTTCAGTACTTAATCATTTCTCAGTCATTTTGCTTTTTATCTTACGTAACAGCTCCTTTTCATTTGGAGTCCTTGGTATCTTACTATGTAGTTTTTACATCTCCCTGCTTCAGTCATCTACAATTCCCCCATACTAATCAAAGAATTTGACCCCAGTATTTGTACTTCTTTCTAACCTAAGGACTTTAATTATAAGTATTTTCTTGAATAATCAACAAACATATTGACTTTAGAAATTTTTTTAAAAAATCTGTTTTACTCTGACAACCTTCAACTTTATCCACCATAGCTATCTACCTTCACAGCCATATCTTCAATCTTGTCATGATTTGGAACAATTCTAACTAAATCATTTCATACCAATGTTCAATGTTTTAACCATAAAATCCTAGGTTTCTAGGTTGCCTACGTCTTTAATCCCATTATGATCTCGGCATGGTATTACAGCATTCAACAAACATTTATTTATATATGTATTTATTTTCTCTTTCAAGTTTTATTTTAGATTCAGGGGGTACATGTGCAGGTTTGTTACCTGAGTATATCGCATTATGCTGAGGTTTGGGGAACAAATGATCCCTTCACCCAGGTCCTGAGCATAGTACCCAACACTTAGTTTTCAACACTTGTCCTCTTTCCTGCCCCTGAGTAGTCCCCAGAGCCTATTGTTGCCATTTTTATGTCCATGAATACCCAGTGTTTAGCTCCCACTTGTAAGTGAAAACCTGAAGTATTTCGTTTTCTGTTCCTGCATTAATTCACTTAGGATGATGTCCCCCAGCTGCATCCATGTTTCTGCAAAGAACATGATTTTGTTCTTTTTTGTAGCTGCATAATATTCCATGGTGTATATCTGTTACATTATCTAATTCAACACTGATGGTCACCTAGGTTGAGTCCATGACTTGAGTATTGTGAGCAGTGCTGTAATGAACATGCAAGTGCATGTGTCTTTTTATTAGAGTGATTTGTTTTCTTTTAAATATATATGCAGTAATGGGATTGGTGGGTCGAATGGTAGTTCTATTTCAAGTTTTTTGAGAAATCTCCAAACATTTTTCCACAGCGGCTGAACTAATTTACATTCCCACTAACAATTTATAAGTGTTTCCTTTTCTCTACAGCCTTGCCAGCATCTGCTATTTTTTTGTCTTTTTTATAATACCCATTCTGACTGGTATGAGAGAGTATCTCATTGTGGTTTTGATTTGCATTTCTCTGATGATTAGTGAGTTGGAGCATTTTTTTCATATGTTTTTTGGCCACTTGTATATCTTTTTTGAGAAGTATCTGTTCTTGTCCTTTGCCCTCTTTTAAATGGGACTTTTTTTTTTGTTTTTTTGTTTTTGTTTTTTTTTTTGTTTTGCTTCTGAGCTGTTTAAGTTCCTTAAGATCCTGGATATTAGACCTTTGCTGAATGCAGAGTTTTTGAATATTTTCTCTTATTCTGTGGACTGTCTGTTTACTTCGTTGATAGTTTATTTTGCTGGATGGAAGCTGTTTAGTTTAATTAGGGTCTCACTTGTCAATGTTTGTTTTTATTGCAATTGCTTTTGAGGACTTAGTTGTAAATTCTTTCCTAACGCCCATGTCTAGGATGGTGTTTCATGGTTTTCTTCTAGGATTCTTATAGTTTGAGGTCTTATATTTAAATCTTTAATCCATCTTGGTTAATTTTTGTATATGCTGAAAGGTACGGTCGAGTTTCATTCTTCTGCATATGGCTAGTAAGCTATCACAGCACCATTTACTGAGTAGGAAGTCCTAACAACATTGCTTATTTTTGTTAACTTTGTCAAAGATTAGATGGCTGTCAGAGTGTGGCTTTATTTGTGGATTACCTTTTCTGTTCCATTGGCCTATGTGTCTGTTCTTACACCAGTACTGTGCTGTTTTGGTTATTGGAGTCTTTTTTTTTTTTTTTTTTTTCACAGATATTATCTCCTTCAATTTTTTTTTTTTTTTTTTTTTTTTTTTATACTTTAAGTTTTAGGGTACATGTGCACATTGTGGAGGTTAGTTACATATGTATACATGTGCCATGCTGGTGCGCTGCACCCACTAACTCGTCATCTAGCATTAGGTATATCTCCCAATGCTATCCCTCCCCCCTCCCCCCTCCCCACCACAGTCCCCAGAGTATGATATTCCCCTTCCTGTGTCCATGTGATCTCATTGTTCAATTCCCACCTATGAGTGAGAATATGCGGTGTTTGGTTTTTTGTTCTTGCGATAGTTTACTGAGAATGATGGTTTCCAATTTCATCCATGTCCCTACAAAGGATATGAACTCATCATTTTTTATGGCTGCATAGTATTCCATGGTGTATATGTGCCACATTTTCTTAATCCAGTCTATCATTGTTGGACATTTGGGTTGGTTCCAAGTCTTTGCTATTGTGAATAATGCCGCAATAAACATACGTGTGCATGTGTCTTTATAGCAGCATGATTTATAGTCATTTGGGTATATACCCAGTAATGGGATGGCTGGGTCAAATGGTATTTCTAGTTCTAGATCCCTGAGGAATCGCCACACTGACTTCCACAATGGTTGAACTAGTTTACAGTCCCACCAACAGTGTAAAAGTGTTCCTATTTCTCCACATCCTCTCCAGCACCTGTTGTTTCCTGACTTTTGAATGATTGCCATTCTAACTGGTGTGAGATGATATCTCATAGTGGTTTTGATTTGCATTTCTCTGATGGCCAGTGATGATGAGCATTTTTTCATGTGTTTTTTGGCTGCATAAATGTCTTCTTTTGAGAAGTGCCTGTTCATGTCCTTCGCCCACTTTTTGATGGGGTTGTTTGTTTTTTTCTTGTAAATTTGTTTGAGTTCACTGTAGATTCTGGATATTAGCCCTTTGTCAGATGAGTAGGTTGCGAAAATTTTCTCCCATGTTGTAGGTTGCCTATTCACTCTGATGGTAGTTTCTTTTGCTGTGCAGAAGCTCTTTAGTTTAATTAGATCCCATTTGTCAATTTTGGCTTTTGTTGCCATTGCTTTTGGTGTTTTGGACATGAAGTCCTTGCCCACGCCTATGTCCTGAATGGTAATGCCTAGGTTTTCTTCTAGGGTTTTTATGGTTTTAGGTCTAACGTTTAAATCTTTAATCCATCTTGAATTGATTTTTGTATAAGGTGTAAGGAAGGGATCCAGTTTCAGCTTTCTACATATGGCTAGCCAGTTTTCCCAGCACCATTTATTAAATAGGGAATCCTTTCCCCATTGCTTGTTTTTCTCAGGTTTGTCAAAGATCAGATAGTTGTAGGTAAGCGGCGTTATTTCTGAGGGCTCTGTTCTGTTCCATTGATCTATATTTCTGTTTTGGTACCAGTACCATGCTGTTTTGGTTACTGTAGCCTTGTAGTATAGTTTGAAGTCAGGTAGTGTGATGCCTCCAGCTTTGTTCTTTTGGCTTAGGATTGACTTGGCGATGCGGGCTCTCTTTTGGTTCCATATGAACTTTAAAGTAGTTTTTTCCAATTCTGTGAAGAAAGTCATTGGTAGCTTGATGGGGATGGCATTGAATCTGTAAATTACCTTGGGCAGTATGGCCATTTTCACGATATTGATTCTTCCTACCCATGAGCAAGGAATGTTCTTCCATTTGTTTGTATCCTCTTTTATTTCCTTGAGCAGTGGATTGTAGTTCTCCTTGAAGAGGTGCTTCACATCCCTTGTAAGTTGGATTCCTAGGTATTTTATTCTCTTTGAAGCAATTGTGAATGGGAGTTCACTCATGATTTGGCTCTCTGTTTGTCTGTTGTTGGTGTATAAGAATGCTTGTGATTTTTGTACATTGATTTTGTATCCTGAGACTTTGCTGAAGTTGCTTATCAGCTTAAGGAGATTTTGGGCTGAGACGATGGGGTTTTCTAGATAAACAATCATGTCGTCTGCAAACAGGGACAATTTGACTTCCTCTTTCCCTAATTGAATACCCTTTATTTCCTTCTCCTGCCTGATTGCCCTGGCCAGAACTTCCAACACTATGTTGAATAGGAGCGGTGAGAGAGGGCATCCCTGTCTTGTGCCAGTTTTCAAAGGGAATGCTTCCAGTTTTTGCCCATTCAGTATGATATTGGCTGTGGGTTTGTCATAGATAGCTCTTATTATTTTGAAATATGTCCCATCAATACCTAATTTATTGAGAGTTTTTAGCATGAAGGGTTGTTGAATTTTGTCAAAGGCTTTTTCTGCATCTATTGAGATAATCATGTGGTTTTTGTCTTTGGCTCTGTTTATATGCTGGATTACATTTATTGATTTGCGTATGTTGAACCAGCCTTGCATCCCAGGGATGAAGCCCACTTGATCATGGTGGATAAGCTTTTTGATGTGCTGCTGGATTCGGTTTGCCAGTATTTTATTGAGGATTTTTACATCAATGTTCATCAAGGATATTGGTCTAAAATTCTCTTTTTTGGTTGTGTCTCTGTCAGGCTTTGGTATCAGAATGATGCTGGCCTCATAAAATGAGTTAGGGAGGATTCCCTCTTTTTCTATTGATTGGAATAGTTTCAGAAGGAATGGTACCAGTTCCTCCTTGTACCTCTGGTAGAATTCGGCTGTGAATCCATCTGGTCCTGGACTCTTTTTGGTTGGTAAACTATTGATTATTGCCACTATTTCAGCTCCTGTTATTGGTCTATTCAGAGATTCAACTTCTTCCTGGTTTAGTCTTGGGAGAGTGTATGTGTCGAGGAATGTATCCATTTCTTCTAGATTTTCTAGTTTATTTGCGTAGAGGTGTTTGTAGTATTCTCTGATGGTAGTTTGTATTTCTGTGGGATCGGTGGTGATATCCCCTTTATCATTTTTTATTGCGTCTATTTGATTCTTCTCTCTTTTTTTCTTTATTAGTCTTGCTAGCGGTCTATCAATTTTGTTGATCCTTTCAAAAAACCAGCTCCTGGATTCATTAATTTTTTGAAGGGTTTTTTGTGTCTCTATTTCCTTCAGTTCTGCTCTGATTTTAGTTATTTCTTGCCTTCTGCTAGCTTTTGAATGTGTTTGCTCTTGCTTTTCTAGTTCTTTTAATTGTGATGTTAGGGTGTCAATTTTGGATCTTTCCTGCTTTCTCTTGTGGGCATTTAGTGCTATAAATTTCCCTCTGCACACTGCTTTGAATGCGTCCCAGAGATTCTGGTATGTTGTGTCTTTGTTCTCGTTGGTTTCAAAGAACATCTTTATTTCTGCCTTCATTTCGTTATGTACCTAGCAGTCATTCAGGAGCAGGTTGTTCAGTTTCCATGTAGTTGAGTGGCTTTGAGTGAGATTCTTAATCCTGAGTTCTAGTTTGATTGCACTGTGGTCTGAGAGATAGTTTGTTATAATTTCTGTTCTTTTACATTTGCTGAGGAGAGCTTTACTTCCAACTATGTGGTCAATTTTGGAATAGGTGTGGTGTGGTGCTGAAAAAAATGTATATTCTGTTGATTTGGGGTGGAGAGTTCTGTAGATGTCTATTAGGTCCGCTTGGTGCAGAGCTGAGTTCAATTCCTGGGTATCCTTGTTGACTTTCTGTCTCGTTGATCTGTCTAATGTTGACAGTGGGGTGTTAAAGTCTCCCATTATTAATGTGTGGGAGTCTAAGTCTCTTTGTAGGTCACTCAGGACTTGCTTTATGAATCTGGGTGCTCCTGTATTGGGTGCATAAATATTTAGGATAGTTAGCTCCTCTTGTTGAATTGATCCCTTTACCATTATGTAATGGCCTTCTTTGTCTCTTTTGATCTTTGTTGGTTTAAAGTCTGTTTTATCAGAGACTAGGATTGCAACCCCTGCCTTTTTTTGTTTTCCATTTGCTTGGTAGATCTTCCTCCATCCTTTTATTTTGAGCCTATGTGTGTCTGTGCACGTGAGATGGGTTTCCTGAATACAGCACACTGATGGGTCTTGACTCTTTATCCAACTTGCCAGTCTGTGTCTTTTAATTGGAGAATTTAGTCCATTTACATTTAAAGTTAATATTGTTATGTGTGAATTTGATCCTGTCATTATGATGTTAGCTGGTGATTTTGCTCGTTAGTTGATGCAGTTTCTTCCTAGTCTTGATGGTCTTTACATTTTGGCATGATTTTGCAGCGGCTGGTACCGGTTGTTCCTTTCCATGTTTAGCGCTTCCTTCAGGAGCTCTTTTAGGGCAGGCCTGGTGGTGACAAAATCGGTCAGCATTTGCTTGTCTGTAAAGTATTTTATTTCTCCTTCACTTATGAAGCTTAGTTTGGCTGGATATGAAATTCTGGGTTGAAAATTCTTTTCTTTAAGAATGTTGAATATTGGCCCCCACTCTCTTCTGGCTTGTAGGGTTTCTGCCGAGAGATCCGCTGTTAGTCTGATGGGCTTCCCTTTGAGGGTAACCCGACCTTTCTGTCTGGCTGCCCTTAACATTTTTTCCTTCATTTCAACTTTGGTGAATCTGACAATTATGTGTCTTGGAGTTGCTCTTCTCGAGGAGTATCTTTGTGGCGTTCTCTGTATTTCCTGAATCTGGACGTTGGCCTGCCTTGCTAGATTGGGGAAGTTCTCCTGGATAATATCCTGCAGAGTGTTTTCCAACTTGGTTTCATTCTCCGCATCACTTTCAGGTACACCAATCAGACGTAGATTTGGTCTTTTCACATAGTCCCATATTTCTTGGAGGCTTTGCTCATTTCTTTTTATTCTTTTTTCTCTAGACTTCCCTTCTCGCTTCGTTTCATTCATTTCATCTTCCATTGCTGATACCCTTTCTTCCAGTTGATCGCATCGGCTCCTGAGGCTTCTGCATTCTTCACGTAGTTCTCGAGCCTTGGTTTTCAGCTCCATCAGCTCCTTTAAGCACTTCTCTGTATTGGTTATTCTAGTTATACATTCTTCTAAATTTTTTTCAAAGTTTTCAACTTCTTTGCCTTTGGTTTGAATGTCCTCCCGTAGCTCAGAGTAATTTGATCGTCTGAAGCCTTCTTCTCTCAGCTCGTCAAAATCATTCTCCATCCAGCTTTGTTCCGTTGCTGGTGAGGAACTGCGTTCCTTTGGAGGAGGAGAGGCGCTCTGCATTTTAGAGTTTCCTGTTTTTCTGTTCTGTTTTTTCCCCATCTTTGTGGTTTTATCTACTTTTGGTCTTTGATGATGGTGATGTACAGATGGGTTTTCGGTGTGGATGTCCTTTCTGTTTGTTAGTTTTCCTTCTAACAGACAGGACCCTCAGCTGCAGGTCTGTTGGAATACCCTGCCGTGTGAGGTGTCAGTGTGCCCCTGCTGGGGGGTGCCTCCCAGTTAGGCTGCTCGGGGTTCAGGGGTCAGGGACCCACTTGAGGAGGCAGTCTGCCCGTTCTCAGATCTCCAGCTGCGTGCTGGGAGAACCACTGCTCTCTTCAAAGCTGTCAGACAGGGACATTTAAGTCTGCAGAGGTTACTGCTGTCTTTTTGTTTGTCTGTGCCCTGCCCCCAGAGGTGGAGCCTACAGAGGCAGGCAGGCCTCCTTGAGCTGTGGTGGGCTCCGCCCAGTTCGAGCTTCCCGGCTGCTTTGTTTACCTAAGCAAGCCTGGGCAATGGCGGGCGCCCCTCCCCCAGCCTCGCTGCCGCCTTGCAGTTTGATCTCAGACTGCTGTGCTAGCAATCAGTGAGATTCCGAGGGCGTAGGACCCTCCCAGCCAGGTGTGGGATACAGTCTTGTGGTGCGCCGTTTTTTAAGCTGGTCTGAAACGCGCAATATTCGGGTGGGAGTGACCCGAGTTTTCCAGGTGCGTCCGTCACCCCTTTCTTTGACTCGGAAAGGGAACTCCCTGACCCCTTGCGCTTCCCAGGTGAGGCAATGCCTCGCCCTGCTTCGGCTCGCGCACGGTGCGTGCACCCACTGGCCTGCGCCCACTGTCTGGCACTCCCTAGTGAGATGAACCCGGTACCTCAGATGGAAATGCAGAAATCACCGTCTTCTGCGTCGCTCACACTGGGAGCTGTAGACCGGAGCTGTTCCTATTCGGCCATCTTGGCTCCTCCTCTCTATTGGAGTCTTATAATATATTTTTAAGTCAGATAATAAGAAACCTCCATATTTGTTATTTTTGCTTAGGATTGCTTTGGCAATTCCAGCTCCTTTTTGGTTACATATGAATTTTAGAATAGTTTTTTTGCGGGTTATGTGAAAAATGATCTTGGCAGTTTGATACAAATAGCATTGAGTCTATAGATTGCTTGGGCAGTGTGGCCAATTACTATTAAATCCATGAGCTTTTAATGTTTTTCCATTTGTTTGTGTCGTCCATGATTTCTTTTAGCAGTGTTTAGTAGTTCTCCTTGTAGAGGTCTTTTTTTCCCCCTTCTAGGCTAGAGGAGTTTCTAGATATTTTATTTTTTTCTGGCCATTTTAAATGGGATTACATTCTTAATTTGGCTCTCAGTAAGGATATTATTGGTGTATAGAAATGTAACTAATTTTTGTACATTGATTTTTATATTCTGAAATTTTATTGAAGTCATTTATCAGTTCCAGGGGCGCTTTGCTGAAGTCCGTAGGGTTTTCAAGATATAGAATCATATTGTACACAAGGACAGATAGTTTGACTTCTTCTTTTCCTATTTGGATGTCTTTTTTTTTTTTTTTTTTTTTTGCTCTTGCCTGGTTCCTCTAGCTAGCACTTCCAGTACCATGTTGAACAAGAGTGGTAAGAGTGGGCATCCTCACCTTGTTCCAGTTCTCAAGAGCTGTGCTTCCAGTGTATGCCCCTTCAGTATGATGTTGTTTGTGAATTTGTCACAGATGGCTCTTATTATTTTAGGTGTGATCCATCAGTGCCTAGTTTGTTGAGGGTTTTTAATATAAAGAGATGTTGAATTTTCTCAAAAGCTTTTTCTGTACTATTGAGGAGATCATATGGTTTTTGTTTTTAATTCTGTCCTCATGTTGAATCACATTTAATTTGTGGAATATGTCAAAGAGGAAGTTGCCATATGGCTGTATAGATCATAAAAGAGCTTTTAGCTAGAAAATATACTCTAATACTCTTCTGCTCCACTCACCAGCAAAAGCCCAATCCTGTACCGGTCAGCAATTTACCAACTTTAATCATTCCTACAGCAGTGGTAGTAAGTATTGCTGAGAAAAAATAATGCAAAGCTATGTGACTCAATGACACTCAGTGTTGATTTATGTTCTAAATCTCCACTGCTTCCCAAATGCCACTTGACCAAGTCATTTGTTTTACTTGGACAACTCCTTCTCTCTTTCCTCTCATCAAGCAGTCTAAACGTTCCCCACTACTGTCTACCAGCTGTCAAATGGCAATCCTCCATTATTAACAGATTACCTCTCTAATTTTAGATGAAAACCAAAAAGAACATTGGGAGCAGTGTGTCTTTTAACTTTATTATACTCCTCTCTCCTGCTAACTTATTTACAACTTAACTCTTTCCTCCAGTCTCAGAAAATTAAGTGTTATCCTGATAGCTTCTAGATAATAATCCGTCTCATCTCCTCTCTATTCTCTTTTTCTCTGGGCTTCTTTTCAGCAGACTACAAACATGGACAAGTCTCAAGAGAGAATTTAAAAGTTTTTCCCTTGACATTGACTGTCCTTTTTATTTAATCCCTACATGATGCCAAATTCTGCACCTGTTCCATGAATTTCATCTGTTCTTCCTTTTCAGGAAACACACACTGTTGATTATCCTGTCCTTTTCTTATATATTCTACTTCCCTCACCTAACTTGGTTCTTTTTACTAGTTTTTAATTATGCTCAAACTCTAAATCCCATTTCAGCTACTATTTTATCTACTTTTCCCCCTTACTAACATCTGTTATCATTATTTCCAGTGCTTCTTTCCTTCTCCAACAATACAGATATATTTTTGGTTTGTATTACTTCTTTACCTTTGTTTATATCTGTAATACTTCTTTCCCTTCACCAGCCAAATTCCTACAGTCTTTCAAAGCTCAGCTTGGGCACTAACTCCTCTGACCGTTCATTCTAGGCTGAGTTATGTGTCTCTAGATCCATCATGATACAGTCTACTGGTCATGCACATGAACCCTGAAGTCAAAAAATATGAGCCTAAGAGGTGACATTAATAGTTTATGCCAAGTGCAGAAGATTGTGATGAGAGTTGAGTTAATGCAACTTCTCTTAGCCTGTGTTTCCTGGAATATATAAGTGATGCAAACATTTTTGTGTGAATTTATTATTTGAAGGTAAAATCCTAGAGAGGCAAGAGTGAAGTCAAATGAAGAAGAAAAGAGGAACGAGGCAGGTAAGGAGAGAACATATTCACAAGGTGGCGCGTTACAGAAGTAAGCACAGTGTTGCAATACAACAAAGCCAGTTGTTCAGTCATGTGAGGGAAAACTGATCTGTCATAAATCACTGAGTCAGGACAAGATAGATGAGCAATTTTTCTGTGGCTCCTTCTACACTCCTGTCTTCCATTGGTCAAGTCACTTACTCCCCCACATGTAAAGGTTAAGTTATTTTGTCTAGCAACTAATGGGGAAGCTGTAACCTCTGTGGGTTTAGTCTGACCACCACAAGGGTAGAATGGTCTCCTTTTACCAGTTGGCACGACAAGTGAGGGCTACCGGGCCTATGGCAGGGCAGCAGGCAGGATTTTATGGCCACGTGAATGAAGCGAGATTTTGAGAGGTCCCCTCTGACCAAGAAGCAATGGACATTACTGAGGTGGGGAACAGGCAGAGTGGTATGGATCTGGGGATGCACATAAACTGGGACCAATGTGCCAGGGAAGTTTAAAGCACGCTACTTTACACATGGGAAGTACTCTGTCAGAACAGCTAACATCCAATTACAATTAAATCACAGTGGTCTATTTACTGTTATGTCTCTTCTCTATTCATCTGTAAACTTCTTGAATATAGTTTTTACTCATGTTTGTATCCCCAATTTCTAGCCTATAACATACAAGGCATTAGTACGTGTTCATAATTTGATTCAAATGCTATAATAGAGCCAAAAACAAAACTGGAGAGGGAAAGATTACTGTTACTGAAAAACAATTATTCATCCAGTATTATTTTGGTGATCTAACAACAACCACATACATTTTCAAAAGGCAAAAGTACCATATTAGTTGTCTTCCATCCAGATCAACCATGTCATAGAGACATGATCATTGTTAACAGCTCTAAAAAGCTCAGAGTATCTGCTATCTGAAAAAAAAAAAAATCAGTAAAACTTCTACCCTTCTCACTCATTTCTCTTTCAAAAACTTTCTCTGTGCCTTCATTTATGGTTGTGAATGTGAATTCCTGCTTCTCCTCTAAGCTTTTCTAAAAGGATATTCTAAACTTCATTGAATTCCACTTCTCCTTTCCTTTTTCTTCTCTTCCCCTTTCCTTTTTTTCCCCCTTCTCTTCCCTTCCTTTCACTCTCCTTCTTTACCCTACCTATTCCCTTTCTTTTCTTTCTATTTTCCTTCCTTTCCTTCTCTGTGGTGTTGGGTTGGATGTTGAATTATTGATGAGATCTCATGGTTTTCAATGTATTTTGATACATATAGAAATCAATACAGATGAAAATATCCATATATATTATGGGAGGATCTGTGAGAAGAGATAACCCAATAGCAGCTAGCACCCAAATATTGGTTTCTTAATTCCATTTGCTACTCAAAAGAAAAGATGTTCTTGGAGAAATGGTTGATTCCTAGGGCTGAGGCCAAGAAAGTAAAAGATGAGGCTGGAGTAATTGTGGTTCTGCTAAAATTATGGACACATGCCAAAAAGACTCAGAAGTCCACTTGAAAGGGCTCCCACTGGCCAAACCAGGAAAATTTTATCATAAAGTTAAAGAATGGTCATATAGATTACAAAGCGTAAGATAAAATTGGAATCCACAAGCACATATGTATAAAAACAGATAGCTGAATACATTAAAATTTTGATGAAGAACAATAAATGTATAAAATTTCAAAGTGCCACCCCAGAAAATATGTATTAATTAAAAAGAAAAATAAAGCTATATTTACAGTAAGGATACCTAGCAGACACATCATTAATCACTTGACTAAAATGAACATTCTCAGTAATAGGACAAATTGACACTGTGCACCACCAAGTAGGGTGCAATAAGAATACAGAATCACTTATATGTTTTTGTCAAAGACACATAACATGACTCTAAGCATAAGAAAATATCAAACAAATCTGAATTGAGGAACATTCAATAAAATAACTGGTCTGTTGTCTTCAAAAGATTCAAAGTCATAAAAGTCAAAGAAACTGTTTTGCTTGAAATAAAACTAAAGAGACATGACTAGTAAATGTCATGTGTTATTCCTAACTGGATCATTTTACTATAAAGCATACTATTGGAAGAACGAAGAAACTTGACTAGAGCCCAAGAATCTGAAGATTGTAATCTATAAATATTAGCTTCTTGATTTAGATATGTTATGTTAAAAATGTCTTTGTAGAAAGTGAACGTTTAAGTAGGTAGGGCCGATATCACGTCTGGTCAGCAACTTACAAATGGTTCAGCAAAATAAAAATTTATTTGTATTGAATATACAACTTTACTGTAATTATTTCAAAATTTCAAAAATTGCCTCCAAAGTTTCCCCGCAAAACCACGTAGATCTTAAAACCAATGGTACACTATTGCCATGAACACAAAGAAAAATCTATATACAATATAGTCACTGAACAAATGGAGCTGATCATAGACATATCCCTTAATTTTAATCTTAAGGAAATAAAATAATTTTAATGCTAAGGAAATATTTATTAAGCATTTACTTTATGCCAGCCACTAAACATGTTATCTCTAGTCCTTTACCAGTATACACTAGTAAACTCCAGGAACATGTTTTTCAGGAGAGGTAAGTCACACTGTTAGCAAGGTATACAGCTAGGATTTGAATTTCTGTCTCTCTGGCTTCAGAAATCACCCTCTTCCTGCTGGTTATGCTGCCACTGCTTTGTCCAGGAGCTGCAGTGTCCAGCTGTTATGATTTGATATGAACACTCAGAATTGTTTTCATTTTCCTCAAATATTTCCCACATCAGCTGAACACATAATTGAATTTCCCTTTGTTATAATAATATCTTTGAGATAAACAATTTTTTCCAAAAGCCCATGGAGAGGTAATCACTAATGGATGTGATATATCTTGATGGACTAATGAGGAAGACAAATACATAGAATTTTCTACTTTTAGGAAAACCAGAGCGAAAGAACACACTGAGGGCTGGAAATTAGAAGAACTGAAAGAGGATCGAGGGTAATCTCTGTGAGGGTAGGACTTTTTGCTTGGAATACTGTCTAGTGCGTAATGGGCACTTAATAAATAAATTTTGAATAAATGAGAGTAAATTGAAAACAAGGGGATCCAAAAGATAAAATGTGGCCTACTTTACCATTTTTGTCTAACACTAATTTGAATGCCGGCCAATAGGTGTTAGAAATATTTGGGAGAGTACTACGGTCATAATTAACCCAGTTATGCTGAATAACTGCTCCTTAAGTAGTCCTGGTTTCAGCAGGAAACATTTAAAAATATTTTTTCCATGATGTCTATTATTAATTCTAATGTAAATCCTTCTGATACTGCATAATGAATGCTAATCATGGATAAAAGATGGATGATGACTGTTCAAGTGCACTCTAATTTGATTTGGCATATCCAAAATATTTTTGTCCCCTGTTAAAGCTTTTACAATAAATGTCTCAGTGTTCCTGCCAGAAGATATCAACATGACAAATACAGAAAAACTATTGAATGCAGGTTAAGAACAACTTCCAAGTGTGGAACAATTCCCAAGTGTCTTGATATAATATAGCAGCAAAAACAAAAGAAATGTTCTTCAGTGATCAGTATTCTTATGTCCGGTTGTTGATGGCAACAGAAAATATCACCATATAAACCAAACCCCAGAGTTCCCATCAGTCTTTATGGATAGAACCCAGCTTGTAAGGCTGCCCAGAATCGAGTGGGAATTAATTCTTTCTAGACACCATGTGTCAACCTAATTTGTGGATTCCTTCCCTCCTGAGTTGTTGGCAGAGGAAAATATAGTGTCAGTTGCATTGTTTTCTACCTGAGCCATGGTTAGTTCACGCTGGTGTCAATATGAGCAATTACCAACAGAAATGAAGTGGTGACTGATGTATATTCAAAATTTTGGAATTTCTGAAATATTTAAATTAAATCCTCTGCTAATGTGATAATACATTTTTATGTGAAAAAAAGTCCTGTTTCTGAAATTCTATTGATACATCATCAAATATTTTATTGTTTCCTTGCACACCATAAATCAACAGCTGTATGTCCATCCTTATCTTAATTCTACATGTAATGTAGGTACATCTAATCCTACATGTAATGCTATATATATTTTTCCCATGCCTTTTGTTTATGGTCATTGGTAAAGATTGAATACTTTTGATTTATTATCTATCTTGGTTTGCGGGGCCAACATTCACTCAATAACCTAAATTAAAATCTTGGAATTTATTCTTAATGTTTTCTTTCCTCACCTCCTCCAACTCCATTCATCTTACCTCCAATAATCACGTCCCATTTACTTTACTCCTAAATATTTTTATAATTCATCTCCTTTGTCCAGTATTATTATCACTGTCAATCTTTAGAGCCTCTCAGATTACTTTAAGAGCCTGCTAACTTGTCTTCCTATACCTAGTCTTGGTCCCATTCTTCACATAACAGCCAGAAAGTTTTAAAATCTCACCTAAAATCTTCAAATTGTTAACCATCAATTACTCTACAAGGAGGCTGACTTTAACTATTCAATATCAGATCCCTGGTACCCAGAACACTGCCTGACCTAAGGTGAGCACATGACAATTATTTGTTGAAGGAATTAATATATGGTTCTGAACCAGGAGAGCATGACAGAAATACCTGGGATTCTTCACACTGCACACATGAACTTTCGGCTAGAGTCTCTGATAGCTTCCAGACCTAGAGAACAGAGCCGACTTTTCTTGGCATTGTGTGCCGGGACCTTCTTAATCTAGCTGATGTGCACAATCCTAGCATCAGCTCCTGCAATGCCCTTTAATTCTGTATCCTCAAGTAATGACAAATTACTTGGAACACTGACACAATGCCTCAATTTCTTGCCCTGTTCATATTAAATATAGTTAACCTCCTCTTTTTCCTTTACAAGGATTTACCCTGATCAGCGCTCCTCCCTCCCCTGCAGCCTTAGCAGCACACATCTTTCCTAGACTATGGAAGATACTCAGAATACTTCGTGCATTTAACTATTGTTGCCTTTATTACCTTGCTTTGTAACCATCTGTTCAAACATCATTCATCCTCCCTAGAGTGTGATACTTGGGGAGTGGAAACCATGACTTCTTCACCTTTGTATTCTCAGTACAAAACATAGGGCTTGATACACTCAATATCAACATGTTGAATGAATAATTGTCGTCCAAATTAGAAGAAAAATAATAGGGATTGTACTATATTAATGTTTCTATTGTGTTTGTGCTTTTAAAAATTAAGACTTTTTAATCAAATTCTTTGTCCCAGTGAGTAACAATAAAAAGTATATTTAAATTTCAGCAGTCAGATCACATTTTAACATTATATTTTTGCCTTTCTCAGAAGGAACCTAGGCTTTTCTAACACCTCTTTTGTTGGCATCTGTAATCAAGACGTTAGCTTTCACTCATACTGATCAAATATTACTAATCATAATAGAAATGTAAGGAAATTGTTGTTTAAATTTGTGGCTTTACCTTCTTTGCTAAGTCTATTTGCTGGTGTTCTATCTTTAGTAAATAGAGTTCACATAAGCTCCGTCTTTCTAAATCACAGGCATCACATTTGAAATGAAATAAAAAGACTTTTGTGCAGAGCTGCTTTTTGTGTGATTGTGAGGTCTGTCCTTTAATTAGCATTCCTATCTGTTGTTTGCAAAGCATGCTGTTTAATCCAATTTCTGTAAAAAAAGAAAGCCAGAAGAGTATTTCTTGCACAAAGAGACAGTGACAGAAAAATATGTTTGAATCTTTTAATCAAAGGGATATGAGCCACTTAAGCTTGGGTATTCACTGCTTCTGCAAGAGTTCTGATGGGCAGAAGACTCAACGGCACTGGTGCTTGGGAGACATGCACTGGGGCTGAGGCAAAGATGGTGGAACTTGGAAGACATGCAGTAGGGCTTAGGTGAGACCAAGTTGGATGCAGAATGTCTCTCTGTGAAGCATGGTTGCTATTTTTGTTAGAAGTAATTGGTGGTCAATAGGGACTGGCTTTGTCACTTCTACTCTTTTGAACTGAGCCTGATGTGTCTCTTGTTATCCATGGAAATGCCACCTTTATCCCCACTGTACTTTTCAATTCATTATCCCCTTTGGACAAGTGATTGAGTCCCCCTGTAATGTCTTTAATGGAAGCTGTGTTACTTAACCAAGGAAGCTGGGGATGGAAAAGACAGGTATTTATTTGTAATGGGGTCACCCTGTATCAGGTGAAACTCTCTGCTTATGGGTCAAATGCAAGTGTCACACTGAGTGGATGTTTCTGTGGGATGAGCACAGAGTGGAGCTGGTTCACGCTGCGGTTTCTTAGCCACCTGTCTTGGAAAATATGCACTGCTAACCAGCTTGTAAGTCATCCTTGTTGACAACTAATATCATGGAATCGTAAGACTCAAAGATAGAAGTTGGTCATTTTTTAAAAAATTTATATATAAATACTTTGTCTTGTTGATATGTCAGAAACTGAAAATTCTAGTAACCGGACTCCTCTTTGTCTACTATGCGGGGATGGAGGGGTGGTGTGGTGGGCAGTTCCTGGCAAATATTAGCTTTATCTTTGCCCTTCTGAATAGGATTGACCTAGTTTCTATGATAAAAATCTTTGTAGGGTATAATTTATGTATTGGGAATCACCTTATCTTTTCTCAAACTTTTCACCTTCAGTACTTTAGAAAACTTAAATTTACTTTAGTAAATCACTGTACTTTATTAAAGTTTTTATTCTTTGTTTTTGAAAAATGCAGAGAGCCCATATTGCACATTAATCCATTCTGATTTCTCCCCAGTGTTCTGTTTTCAAAATTCAAACAAATTACTAAGTTACATATGTTTCAGTCACTAAAAGTTTTGACCATGGTTCTGCTCCTAACTAGCTGGATAAAGTATGGGTATGTTTATTTTACAAATAAAATAATGGGATTGGATGACAGCTTTCTCACCTTTTGCTTTTATGAGCTTATGAGCTTATGTACTTTGGGAGGCCATACGACTTAGTATATTACCTATGAAGTGGCATAATATCATCCCTACAAATTATCTGTATAGTATTTAATCTATTCATTTCTATGAAAGTTTAATCTTTATCTATTCAGTAAAATAAAGTAACTAACACAATCTTAGAAAGCAGCCAGGTTATGAGCATCATTGAAGGTTTATTACAACGTACTTTCCCTCAGCTGTCAGGACGTGGCCCATTCTAATGAACGAATGAACCAAGCAAGGCATGTGGCTCTAAGAATCTATCCAACTCAAATAAAACATAGGCCAACCACCTTAACATGTAACAATGAGGGATTTTCTTTTCATTTTAAAAATAATTTCCTAAGAAAAGTATTGGCCATAAAACTAAAAATATATGTAGGATACACTTAAAATAATAGGTTTATTCAGTACAGGAAATAAAACGTATCATATAGGGACAATAAAAATGTGTCAAGTAGCTACTGTGTACCAGGCTTTTGTCTAATAATTGAGGGTGTAAGATGTATTAGGCAAGCTGCTTTAAGGAACTTATAATCTAGGTAGTGAATAAAGTCAACTGCAAGGAGTGTTTTAATAAAATATGGTGAGTTTAATGTGAACTCTGATATGGAGGCAAATAGAAGACATCTTTAGAAGAAAGATTGGGCAAATGAATCAGACAGATTCTAGGAAAGAAAATATCAAGCCACATTTTGAACAATGTGCAGGAATTTGCCAGGTTGGAAGTGTCTTACTGTAAGTGTCAAAGGTGTGAATGTAGCTGTAGCGGTAGCAGGCAAGAGAGGGAGGCAAATAGCTTGAGGTAAAGAAGGAGCATATAGAGAAAGTTTATATTTTATTAAATGTAGCAATTAAACAGATGGATGTGGTATAGAGAAAGCATCTAATTTGTTAACTATTTTTTTAATTGGTTGGTTTGCAGCCATATAGATCCAATTGCAGGTAACACTTAACTTTGCAAAGACAAATGCAATGTTAATTTATGAGGAAGACCAAATGACCAGTGACTCTGCTAATTAAACACAGTGTTATGGTAGAACTCTTTCCTTTATATATGATACAGTCATCCCTCTGTAGCTGTGGGTTCCACAACCATGGATTCAACCAACTGTGGTCCAAAAATATTCACAAAAAGTTGCATCTGTATGGAAAATGTACAGATGTTTTTCCTTGTCATTATTTCATAAACAAGACAGTATAACAACTATTTACATAGCATTTACATTCTATTAGGTATTATAAGTAATCTAGAGATGATTTAAAGTAAACGAGAGGGATGTGTGTAGGTTATTTGCAAATATTACACCATCTTATATCATGAACTTTAGCATCTGTAAATTTTGGTGCCCATGGGGGTTCCAGAACCCATCCATTATGGATACTGAGAAGTTACTATAATTATTACTTAACTGTTACTTAAATAAATATTTTAAATTATATCACAGAAAAAAAATTGGGAAGTGAAGGTAAAAAAGAAGTTCACCAACATAACACATTGACACTCTTTTACTTTTGAGTTCCTTGCATTTCTTTACATTTACTTTTTTATTTTGTATAATATAATAATAATATTTACTATTTTTAATGTATAGTTTCAAGTTTTGACAAATGTAGTCATGTAAGCACTGTCACAATCAAGAAACAGAACAGTTCATTTCCCTCCAAAAATCCACTCATGCTGCCCTTTTGTTGTCAAACCCTTCTGCCACTCTTGACCTCTAGCCACTACTGATCTACTCACTATCCCTGTAGTTTTGCTTTTTTCATATAAATGGCTATAGAATGTCATATAAATGGAATCAAACAAGTTGTATCAATTTGCCCATAGATTCTATCACTTAGCATAATGCATTTGAGTTAAGATTCATCCATGTGGTTGCATGGATCAACATGCATACACACACACACAGACACATACACACACATATATGTATATTTATAAATGATTGGCAAAATATACCATATATTTAGTATTTTTGAGAATGCCACCGAATGGCTACACCACAGTTTATGAATCACCAGTTTAAGTATATTTGCATTGCTTCCAGTTTTTGGAGATTATAACTAAAGTTGCTATAAACATGCATGTATAGAGTTTTGTGTAAATAAAAGATTTCATTTTTACAAGTTGGACTGTTGAGTCATGTGGTAAGTATATATTTAATTTTATAAGAACCTGCAAAACTGTTTCTAAAAAAACTACCATTTTGCATCCCCACTAGATGTATACGAGAGTTCTAGTTAATCTAATTCTTCACCAGCACTTGATATTTTCAACATTTTTTAAGCTATCCTAATATATGAGTAGTGGTATTTTATAGTAGTTTTAATTTGTATTTTCTTAATAATTGAAAATGTTGAGCATCCTTACTTCTGCTTATTTGCCATCCAAGTATCTTTGGTAAAATACAAATTCAAATCTTCTGACTATTTTTAAATTGTTTGTTTTCCTACAGTTGAGCTTAAGAGTTCTTTTCATATTCTTGATACAAGTCCTTTGTTGGATGATTAATTTGAAAATATTTTCTCTCAGCATGGTCCTGTCTTTTCATTCCTTTAATAGTGTCTTTTTGCAAAGAAAAATTTTAATTTTGGTGAGGTTCTATTTATCATTTTTTATCATATATAAATGATTCTTTGGGTGTGATTTTTATCCACTTAAAAATACGTTTTAAAACATTTGTAACCATAGAATACATGCTATTTTTATTCTCTGTTTCCATTGAGTATTATATCAACGGTACCTTTTAGTGTTATATACTTTCAACAATCATTGAAAAAATAACATAGTTTTCTGTAGAGGATAATACTCCATGGATTTATTCAGCATCAATGTATTAAATGCCTGTTATGTACAGAACATTACAGAAGCAAGCAAAACAGTAATGGTTCTTACCTTCATATTAAGCTCACATTTTATTACAAAATCCTCCAAAATTGCTTTATCTATTTCTTAAAAGTGCAGACTATCTAGTCCTTTCCCTGATTTAATAGATGTGAGGTGCAGCCCTCAAAATTTTTTTACAATTACCTATAAGTCAAATTTCAATAACATTAATTACATAGACATTAGTAATATTATACAATGTTTCATAATTATTTTAACTTTATTGAATATTTAGATCGCTTTTGTGTTTTTCTATAATAAATAATTATGTTAACAATGTCCCTTCATTATTGTTAGCAAAGTCCATCAACACAGGTGTCTTAGTTGTGTTTTTATAACAGAGTACCACAGACTGGGTAATTTACAATGAACAGGAATTTATTGCCTCATGATTCTGGAGGCTGGGAATTCCAAGACTGGGGGGGCTGCCATCTGATGAGGACCTTCTTGCTACATCATCCCATGAAAGAAGTGCAAAGAGAGAGCAAGAGGGAATAAGAAGGGACTGAATGCATTATTTTATAAGAAACCCACTTCTGTGATAATGACTTTAATCCACTAATGAAGGTGGTGCCCCATGACCTGAACACCTCCTGTTAGGCCTCTCCTTTCAATATCACTGAAAGCTAATCATTGGAAATTAAGTTTTTAACACATGAACACTGGTGGACACATTCAAACCATAGCAACTTGGCAACAATAAAGATGAACAGTATTGAACTGATAGAGAAATCCACATACATATGCACTCTATGAAAACAAATTACATTGTGTTCTGTGCAACAACTGATAACAGCAAGGTCTAGATTGCTTAAAAAGTAGGTATAATCTTATCTTTGCATGAACCCAACTTGAGTCTACATTTATGGAAATAAGATAGCTTTTTTGAGTGTGACTACTTCAGATAAACAGTATGAATTACATTTATGTTGTTTTCCTGAGAATGTCTTAAAGCATTTTCAGAAGGCTGGAACTATCTGGGCAGATGAATGAAACACCCTGAAGGATCACAGAACTTTTGAGCCAAACAAATGATGTTCTTTTCAACCAAAGTTGTAGCAGCTGCACTTTATTTAGTTCTTTGAACTTCTAACTCTATTCTCTCCCTATAGGAGAGCAGAATACCCAGGAAAGTTGACAAAATATACATGATTATTGTGATTGGGGCCAAATATGAGGAGTTGAATGAAACATTAATACAAACCCATCTTCTTCAGTGACCTTAGCACTGCCTCAGGTTTTGCCAAATTAGTACATGTATGACCTGGTTATTGGCCTTTTGAAACTCGAAACTTCTTAACTGACTTAAAAGAATCTATCTACACAGAATAAGAGTAAGAATTTGAGTAAGAGCTTGTTTCTTACTTCACACAAATATGCATGGTGAATCTTTCTAGAAAGAAATGACCAAATTCCAGAATTTCAGGATCAGTGTAATACAATACTCAAATAAATGATGGATGGGTACAGTGTAAGTATCTATTTCTACTAACTATAAACTTTGAAGAGGCATAAAAATGAAACGTGGTAGGTTTATATAAAGAATATGTGTGAAAAAATATATGCTCAATAGCTGGTTTCCATATCTTAATTATTATATCCAACATACTGCAAATTTTTAAATAATCATTTTCACCAAGTTCAAAGAACTCTCTCAAGTTCAACACTTTGGAAAGCACAAAAATATTTCCAGGCTTTCAATCATGAATTTCAGCCCTTGTACCCATTTTTTTAAGACAAAGACACAGTCAAAAGCTAACAAACTTCTACTAGTTCTTAAAATATGAAAAACACTCAACTCACCTAAGGGAATGGAGAAAGAAACTATTTTTATTATATACTGGGTATCAGTAATTTTGCATGGTTCTTCTCATTTTACCCATACAATACTCTTTCAAGGTTGACGTAATCATTTTAGGAATGAACTAAGTCAGAGTAACCTTGAAGTGAAGCTTTCCTTAACCTTTAACATTTTGTACCTCCAAAGCAAATGTAAAAAGCAATCTCTGTTGATGGGGTAGAATCAGGTGATCTCATGAATATGTTATTAGTTGGTGTCAGAAATTAAACTGTAAGAAGATGCCATACCATTGCAATACTCCTTGCCTACCATTGAAAGACACTAGAATAATGAACAGAATACTCAGTGTTTGCAGGATGAATGTGTCTAAATGATTGCCCATAACACTTGAAAAGGAACATGATCTTCTTGATCCGTCTATCCACAAACTAATAATTTCTCTCTCTCTCTCTTAACTTTTATCAAATAAATATTGTGAAACTGGTCTCTTAATCCACATTATTATTAATACTTTTAAAAATCCAAACAGAATTTTGTGATTCCTGATTTACAGATGAGGAAACTAAGCCCTGGAGATGTGAAGATAATTCCAGCAGTCAGTGGCAGAGTCACGATGTTCATCTACATCAGCTGAAATAAAAATCTATGCCATTGCTTTTGTACTATTTCTTCTCTAGATGGTTAACAATTGCTCAATCTGCAATCTGTGTTACACTTTCCACCCTATATTTTTACATTTCACCCCAAATAGACATCCCTGAAATTCCACCTGAAACATACTTTTCCTTTCTTATACTTGGCATGTCATGTCTGCTCTCCAGGTTGGTATCTGATGAAATCTCCCAGTTTTACTTTAATTGGCATTGGCAACATGCGGTCCCTGATAAAAAGCATATTTTCTTTCGAGATTACAATCATCAGTTGGGCTCATTTTTCTTGGCCCCTCCATCGAGCTGAACTTCTTTGGAAAAAGAAACAGCAGCTTGTGGGTTACTAAATGCCAGAGAGCTGAACTTAAAAAAAAAGAGAGAGGAAAAAAAATCACAAAGGAAAACAACTTAAAAATACATTTAGAAAGCCTGCGTGCATGCATGCGTGTGTGTATGTGTGTGTGCATGCGAACATAGACTTGCATTAATCACTCAGTTCACATATGATATATATGCAGAACTAGTGTGTGTATGCAAAACTCTTAAAGGGCATGATTTTTATCCATAGCCTATTTATTCCAAACATAGCTAAATGAGGAGGCCAAATATAGAAAGTGATGCTCCAGGGGCCCTACGGCCTATATAGAATTTAAACTCAAATGATTTGCAAAATCACTACTAAGACAGCTTGCTCATACTGTCAGCGTGCCAGCACCAGAAGCTTGTCGTGTATTTTTGTCTTGGCAGATGCACATTCTGTTATAAAGGTCTGTTCATCTGATGCCTTCCTTGTTTTCAGGTAATGCTCAGCGCCTTCTTGCAGAGGGAAGAGTGAGCCTGTGTCGCTTCTCCATGTCCTGGAGGAGACAGTCTGCACTCAGACTCTGACCATGTGCTGGTGTCCTGGCTTACCTCCATTAAGAGTTCATTTCTGCTCCATAAAACTACAGGTCACGAGTGCTCTCATTCCTTTCTTTTTATATTATTCAATTTTATTTCTGACATTTGCCAGGGCACAGGGAAATAAACCAGTGTTAGTTAATATCAACAATGACTCCGTTTCTTTAAAAATCACCTGAGGTTTGAGGAGGTTGTTTTTTTTTTCTTTTAGATTAAAACATGGTTTCCCAAAACTGATTAGCATAGTTTTTAAGCCACTCTGAAGTGTTTGTTAGGCTTCGCATGCTGGTCTCCATATGCCTCTTTTCAATTACATGTGCCGCCACAAGTATGGCTAAACGAAACGCTTCTTTAAAAACAGAAAGCAAACTGTTAGGCTTTGTGCAGTGTAACTAGTTAGCGTGCGACATCTCAAACTGCCCTGATTTCATCACCAAACTGCTAAATGTTCTGTTTGCAGAAATAGCCATTAAAATGTATCTTAAAATTAGATGCTCTGTCAGAATTAAAGGGGAGACAGGGGAACTGGAAGGGATTAAAATAACAGGAAATGGAGTTCAGACCTTGGTTGTCTTGGAGGCTATCTGTGGAACACTTTTCATTTTTTGGTGGTAGCAAAAGTAATAATAATAATTCTGTTTATTGAACACTTCTTATGTGTCTGGATGATTGAAAAATCTTCAAGTTATGTCAATTAATTACCAATTAGTTAATCATTACAGCCACTCTATAAGGTAAGTACTATAATTATACATATTAGGAGACTGCAGCAGTGAGATTTAGTAATTTTCCTGAGGGCATGCAGGAAAGTGGTAGAGCTGAGACAAGACCAGGTACTATAGCTCCAGGGTTTACATCTTATTTTGAGGTTAGTTGGAGGAACATGTGCTGGGATTGTATTAGGAAGCTCCTTGTTTATCCACACTTGTGTTGCTGTACGCTGGATTATATTACTAGATTATAAATGCTCTTGTATCACCCACTAAGATGCCTGCCATGTATCCGATTCTCAGAAGATGCTTGTGGAATGAATGAATAGATGAATGAATGATATCTTCCTTTTAGGAAAATGCTATAAGTAAACCAATTTGAGTGCAAAATGAGACATTATTTGGACAAAACAAACTAACGAACAAAAATCAACTTGTGGAAAATCTACTCAGCTTCTCATTTACTCTTTTACTACAGTGAGAGGCCTTGTACCACGTGGTGGGAAAACACACGTAATAATTTGACAGCCAACTGAAGCTCTAGTACTAAATCCAGGCTAGCCGCAGACTCACCATTTGATTTTATTTGGTCACTTCAATTTGGGCTTCAGTATCCTTGTTTGCTTAATAAGGGCATTTATTTAGAAAGCAGCCTCTCTTAATTCTGATGTCCTACGGTATTTTCAAACAATTGAAATTAGAACTCACTTTTTATAAAAAGCTTTTCCTGAGTGTCCATGGAGTGGATCTAATTTGTGTATTTATGACCATAGAAAATGCTTCTTTCATCAATGCTAAAAAGGTACATGGTCTCTAAGACAGAAGGAAAGATAGCTTATTTTTTTAAAGTGAGGGAAGTTACTTAGAGAATAGTGAAAGTTGAGTTTAGTAATGTTTAGTACATACTAGAAAAGCCTCAAAAACAGGTTTGCAAAAGTTATTAATTCCCACAACACAGTGGAATGCTTTGGAATTATCATCAAATTTATTTATTTTTCTTTTATACAATGGTTGTTTCTGAAAATTTGTATATTTAAATAATAATAAAATTAATGATATTTTAAAAATATTAGGGACATTGATTACTTTAATGTAAATAAATACTATTGAGAAGAATCTTTTGATAAATGCATTCTCAAACTTTAAGGTTCTGTTTAAGTGAATTTCTACTTAGCAAATAAAGTTGGGATCTGGAATAACACAAAATCTCCAGGTCCCATATCTATGGTAAACATGAGGAGCAGCTTGAATATGGTTTTATTTACTTCTAGAAAAAAGATTTTGAGTTACAGGTATACCTGGTCACAGGAAATCCAGACACATGCAAAACCAGATTTATACATATGATAAATTATTTTAAGGGTTCTCTGAACACCAGTGCCATCATCCATCAACATGAAGCTGCTTCTGCAAATGTGCACACATTTCCTGAAAGGATTTATAATCCAGCCAATACGGTACATTTTGAATGTGTTACAGAAAGGACAGATTTACAGGAGACAATCTGCCTTCATGATGATTGCATATTGTGGCATTTCTAGTCCATATGGATCAGTAAGACTTGGATAGCAGGCATTTGACCTTCAAAATCATGCAAATGTGAAACCAGACTTCTTCTCTTACAGCTGGGAACGTCAGTGGGACTTCTTCAGCTTATTTTGAAGGCAGTGATTAAAGCACAATTTGACTTCTAAAAATTATTGAGATCTTATTTTAATGCTTCTTTCCCCCTATGGAGAATGATTTAGTCTTTTGCTTCCCTCATCCCCATTCCCTCTGGCTAACCTTCACTCATTAGCACCAAGAACTCAGAGACTGATCATTTAAGAGAGAACTTGCCAACTCAGAGCCATGGGCTAACTATAAACAAGACTTTAAACCTTTTTGCTAATGCCATAGTTAATCTCAAGTAATAACTTCTGAAAACCTTTGAAAAGGTCTCAGAATGGCTTTCTGTCAGGGGCCTAAGGAAACTGTACATTTTCTCACCGTGAAACCTTGATCATGCCAGATATAATCAGACTGTTTATCTGGCAATGTTAATTTTCTGAGTTTACAGTATAACAATTCGCCAAGATTATTGGAACAGAATCAGAAGAAGTTATATTTGTTAATCGGCCAATTTTCTTTTTTTGCATTTAAAAATTCAGTGCAAAATGGTATCACATTTTCTAGAGTACTGACGAGACTATGCCTGAATAAATGCATTTGCCAAAGCGAAAGTAATATTAAAAAAACCCTCGAGATTGAGAGAAACAATTTCAACAGTTTCCCTGTTTGTGATTTAAGGCTTTGAGAACCCTGTAGGGAGAGGCAGACTGGAAGAAACCATAGGCATCCTTGTGACCACATTCTGCCAAGCTAAAGACAACAAGCAAAACCCAATTATAAAGAGGAAAAAAAAGAGATCTGGGCAAAATCTCTGCTTATGAAGAGGCAAACTGGAATTTTTCCCTTCTATTACAGCATCTACAACCAGCTCAGTTACTCCAAAATCTTCTATAAAACAATGGCTTATAAGGTTCTGGTCTAGACAGGCTTTGGGCTTTTTGCTATAACCTTTAATGAATTTATTTGTTTGCTATTTTGTTCATTTCTCCTTCAAAATTGTGTTTCTAGCAACTCACTTTAACTTATGAACCCTTCATTGATAAAGAATAAATCTCACATCGCCTGGCTCTTGTCTCATAACTCAATTTAACCATTTCTCAAATGTAAATGTCTTTCTGTCCAGCTTTAATCAGCTATAAATTTTGGCAGATGCAGGGTTGAGTGTTTCCAAGTGCTTACGATTAGGGCAGTATTTTCCAGTTTCCTTTCTGGACAATGTGAGTATCCAGTGTACTAAGACTCCAAGCACCTAAAAACAGTTAGTGTTTATTAAAAACTTATTATGTGCCATATGACCTTTCCAGGTATTTCTGCTAATTTAATCCTCACAACACCTTTATGAAGTAGGTGCTCTGATTGTCCTCATTTTATAGATAAAGGAGACGCATCCTAACAAAGTTAAGAAACTGCTAATAGTCCATTTTTGGTCATAGTTGGCCCTCATGAAAGAGTTTGAAGCCAAACTGTTCCACCTGACAGCCAACATTCTTTACCATTTTTTTTTAGAAAGAGAAAAGGGGCAATGTGCTGATAAATATTAATTCTAGTTATTTACAGAATTGTTTGAGTGCTATCTTCAATCAGAGGGTTTAGTAGAAAATGGAAAAATCCCCATTAATTATTAATTCACCCTAATAGATAGGTAAAATGGTAGCTGAGCACCTTTATTTTTCAACTACAGATACAAGGAACCAGGAATGTGATAAACAGAAATGACCAGTTGTAGTCAAGTCATATTCTCTCAAGACATCTCAGTTTCTCCTTGAATAACGTGAACAGTTGAAATGGATAAGTTCTAAAGTTCCTCCCACCACTGACACTCTATGACCTTATGATGAATCTTTAGTGGTAGAGATCACAATCATGTTTTAGAATTTGTTTCTATTTATAAAATTTGGTGTTCAGACTCATAACTCAGAAAAAGAAGGGTATAGATTTCTCATTATGTGTTTCTTTCTAGAAAAAGGAGCCAAATCTGTATGTTTCACTTCTAGCATATGAAGACCACTACATAATTCAGTGTAAAAACCAAGAGGAGTGTAATGACTACTCCTGAAGAACCACAGTGGCATTTTTTTAAAAAGCCATATAGAAGAGAAATAGGAAATTTATTCTTATAAGATTTTTCCGCTACCTTTAATATACTCCTACAATTTGTACACTCTATCAACCTAAAATGGCCTAGACTATAACACATATATATTTTACATCCCTCAGGGAATATCTAGGACATTATCTCTAAATACTTTTTGAGTTTTGAAAATTTCCTTAAAAAATACACATGTGCCAGGCACGGTGGCTCATGCCTATGATCTCAGCACTTTTAGGAGGCTGAGACAGGTGTATCACCTGAGGTCAGGGGTTCGAGACCAGCCTGACCAACATGTTAAAACCCCATCTCTACTAAAAATACAAAAAAAAAAAATAGCCAGGTGTGGTGGTGCACACCTGTAGTCCCAGCTACTTGGGAGGCTGAGGCAGGAGAATCACTCGAAACCAGCAGGCAGAGGTTGCAGTGAGTCCAGATTGCACCACTGCACTTCAGCCTGGGTCACAGAGTGAGACTCTGTCTTAAAAAAAATACACATGAATACACACATGAATACACACACACAACATGTAACATACAATTTCTCTATGTTCCAGAACACTGTTTGAAGTCCTATCACATTATCTGTTGTTTGTAGACCTTTTGGGGCCCTCAGAAGAGTTATAAAGGAGTTTAGCACAGAGCTAGTCATGAATAGGGCAGGGGATTTTCTTCTTAGAGATATATCATCAGGCTTGGGGGTGGGAGGTGTGTACATATAGAAGGTAGCCATCATATTGCCATAGAGGTCTCTAAACAGAACAAAAGAGGGTCTGTTAATAATGAAAACAGTCAGATGGCTCTGAGAGGCGAGGATCCAGGAAGGAGAACAACTGCTCACTAATGGGGAAATATTTGTTCTAGTAAACTTTTGTTACCCTTCACCCTTACATCAAATGTCACTGAATACCTCTTCTCCTCAAATGTTCTGGTCTAACTTCTACTGAAAAATAAATAAAGTCTTACAAAGGTATTTTAGATAGGAAGAGACCACAGCATAAAAAGACAAATTTTTATTTATGTTAATAAATCTAAGCAGATTTTTTTTAAATGCAGAATTTTGAATTAGGTAGAATTCTTTAATGGGCAAGATAATTAGCCGATTCACTGTTCATTTGCACTCAGATTTATTTCCTTCCTTCCCCTGCTGTGCATTTCAGGAAACTATATTTTCCAGGGCCCTCTTGTTCTCTTGTGAAGCAAGGCCCTGATACAAGATTACAGAATGAGAAAGGGAAGTCAAAGCATACCCCAAAACTCATCTCCTGTGGCGCTTCCAGAATGGCTAGCCTCATCCATGGTTCCAGCTTCGCCTGGACAGCACCCTTTGTGGTTCTGGCTCTGGCTTGATGGCACTGGATTCTGGGTTCTGGAAATACCACTTCCTTTCCTTATTCCTCCAGTTCTGGGATGGTACTTACTGCTGCTACTCTGGTTTGCCTCACCATGCCTTGTTTGGCTTTCAGCTCTTTCATAACCAGTGTAATCCTGAATTAAATTCTTTTATTTCAAAGATCTACAATGGTTTCCGTTTTTCTGGTTGGACTCTGATTGTTACAGGAAAACTAGCTATATAGATGTGCTATTTCCATTGCAGGAGATTCAGGGAGTCAGGACAGGTATTCTGGAAAGCAAATAGATTTGAAATATTAGGTGGAAATAGTGGTATAAAATTTCTGATGAAAGATATAAATGTGACTTTTTTTTAGGGCAATCTGGAGAGTTTCCATGATTCACTTTCATCAAAACATGTAAAATACCGGATTTATTTTATCGTTGTTCTCCCTTTCAAACTATTTTCATGCTGCATTTCGCACTATGGAACCTACAGGTCTTTCTATGCCAAGTTATAGAATCCCAGAATAATGACAACAACATGAATTGTCTGGGGTTGAGTAAAATTTTTTATAATTGCTTTGAAATGAATGGACCATGACATGAATGCAGGTATCACTTTTAAATTCATAGTTTCAGCCAAAGAAAATATGTAGATAAATAGATCTGCAAGTTTTCTACATTTTCCTCTGTGAGGTTCAATGGGTAAGCAACGGCCTGGAACTCAAAAGCCTTTGAAATATCCTTTATTCTGCCCCTCATGTTCAATGACCTTGAGTAAGTCACCTAAATCGGAGGCAACTCTGGCCCTGGAGAGAATGATCTAGTGTCTGGGACCAGCAATCCACTTTGCAGAAAAAGCAGGCTACAGAGATGTTCAGTGCTAGGAAAAACTCAACAGACAAAAATAACATTTGGATGTGCCCAAGTGCATGAAGCCCTCCCAAGTGTTTTCTCTATTATTCTAATCAGTCATGTTCGGTTATCTTCATTTATGCTGATGTATGGGAATTTATATTTCTAACACCCTTTCCCACTAGCCCTGGAGAACCCCTAGAGAGATATTTATTTTGCAATTTCGAAACAATTGCTTAGTTTTCATTTGAATTAATTTCCCATTAGTTCCCTTTGCAATAAATGTCGGCTGGTTAAAGCAAAAAAGTCTGAGACTTAGGTTAAAAGTATTTGCAAACATGCAATTAGGAATTGACTCAGTTATCTACTTCTGCGTTTCATTAAAGCATCAACTGCCATTTTCAGTATCACATGCCGATTTCTTAACAAAAGGTAACTTTTCTTGGTGAGGGGCACCTAGCACTAGGCCTGACCTTGTTCTTAAGAGAGCTAAACATACTACTTAATCTGGAAATCTCATAATCTGATCTCAGGATCATCTGGGTCAAGTTGCCTTTAGAACAAGATAGTAAAATACTCAGCATATGTATTACTCCCGCTGTTTCTGTGTCCCTGACAGTCACTGACAATTTCTAGTGGGGCTTTCTCCCACTGAACTCAGATACAGCCTCAAAATGCTTCTTAACCCAGTGTTCCAGGGAGCTTTTACCGATTGATTGGAACTATCATAACTGACATAATTTTTCTTCAGACTGACTTGTAAATACATCGTGAAATGTGAATCCTTTAACAAAGGGTTGACATCAGGTATTTACCTTAATATTAGGTTTTTAGGCAATTCTGGCAAACAGTGTCTTTCAGAAAGCGTCATTATAGAATTTTTAACTTGAAAGATCTGAAAGAGAATACTAGAAAATTTATTAGGAGTAATCGTACTCAAAACTCACTGTGTATTAATTTTCTCTAGGAACAGGAAAAAAATGAAAGTTGAAGGTAACTAACAACTGAAGGGTTATTTTTATCTGAGACTGATAGAATTCTGAGACGTAGAAGGGATGTCCCTTTGGTGTAAAATCTAAATTGGAGCTGGGGCAAGTACAGTTGGAGAGTATTTAGTGATGGTGAGGAGAAGAGACAGAATGTTTTGGCTTGACATAAATAAAGTAGATACTATCTCACTTGACATTTATTTTTTACTTTTAGAGGAGTCTTTTCATGGGAAAAAAATGCTTAAATTTAAAAATACAGTATATCTCTTTGAGAACATTTTAGCAATAATCATGTTGTAGAATTCAGTCAACAAATATTTATTGAGTGCTTAGTGCATGTAAGATATTATGTTTGGTACTTTCATTTCTTATCTGTAAAATGAGAATAGCAATGCTTGTGCTATCTCACAAGATCGTTAGGAAGATTAAATAAATAAAAATGTTACTTAAGTATCAAATGATATTTTTACTATAGTCATAATGATAATTACTCTTACATAACGAGAAAAATCTGAAGTAAGTATTAATCTTTAAAATGAAAATACAAAAAGTGTGGAAAATCATCAACAGATTGCATGAGGTTACCAAGAACAGTCTGGAATTTTAGGACCATCATGTATATTTTGAGACATAGCATTATAGAGATACTCAGTAAATGTTAAACAATTGAAGAAATGAACAGATGATTGAATTTTAAAATGGGACTTTTTGCCTTTACTTTGCCTGTAATTGTGTCTCTGTGGTCGCTTTTTTCACACTACTTTATCTATAAGCTTGCCGTATTTTCCAGGACTCCATAAACTAAAGTGTCATGGAAGCAGGAAGACTCTTTCCTCTGCTGACTCCTCTCCTTCTACCAAACCACATGCATTTTGTGAAGTCTCATCCTCCAGCTTCTGTTCATGGCATGATCACCTTCATGGGTGCCCTCATTTATTCCCACAGCTTCAGTTCTCATTTCTATTTGAGAGACACTTAAGATAGATTTCTAGCCCTGATGCTGATCTTCCCCCGCTATTCACAATGCCCTGCTGGATATTTCCTCATGTAGAGATATTGTGCTGAATTTCTCTTGTTTTTGTTTCTCACTATGTTTCTTCTCTCTCTCTCTCTCTCTACCCTTCTTCCTCTCTTATTAATTATAAAGCTAATAATCAAAGCTAAGAATCTTTCAGTTATCCTCATTTTGTTCTTCTTTTTCTTTTCCCCAACCATCCTCCTCTTAAACTTAATAGCCAGTTCCTTACCACATGGCATTCTGTATCTCCATTCCTGCAAACACATATACTCCATTTCCTATGCCCACTGCCTCTCTTTTAGGTCTGCTAATTACCTCTTCAGACTTGTGTCATACTCTTATCACTTTCCCCAACATGCATTTTCAATGGTTCATCATACCGCCTTGGGCCAGGATTAGCTGTCTGAGACATTATCTGCTCAAGTAACCTGTCTTGTCACCACACACTCCTCCATATTCATCTTAGCCCTGCTAAAACTTTTATAGCTCTTAGTCATCTATAGAATAAAGTCCAAGATCCTGAATATATTTTCAAAGACCTTCCCAGTCTGATTCTTGCCTGTCTTTTAGCTCCATCTCTTCATTCCCTTTCAGTTGCTCTATGTTCTGATAATGCAGAACTATTTATTACTCCCAGGACATACCACGTACCTCTGTGAATTTGTTCATAGTATTTCGCCCACCTGGAATGACTTCCCTTTTCCTCATATCAAAATCATATATACCCTTCAAGTTTCAGGTACAAATCTTTCCTTGGTTTTACTTTTAGGTATTAAAAATGTCTGTTGGTGAATTTCTCATTTTTGGAGTTCTCATTTACCTTAGCTTATTCTTCAGTTGAAGTATCTATATCAGGGTTTGTATCATATGGAATTATTTATATGCCACCCATGACCTCCTACTGGACTGTAAGTAGCTCTTGAATAGTAGGGATCACATGTTATTGATCTGTGATCTCTTGTACCTACTCTTAAATTCCTGGCACATATATAATAATTGCTGATTAAATTTTTGTTGAATTAAATTGAAGTTTTGTAGAAAAGTACTTTGAAATGTTGTTAACATTTAAAATAACTAATATGTGAGGTAAGTAAGCCTTGATTCATTTGCTGTCAGGTCCAAAGAAATTAATTCATGGAGGAAATAAGCTATCAGGCCAGAGTATAAAGGAGACATGTCAAACTCTTCCATTCATTTCTATTTCATGTAGGTCTATACATTTATGTGAAAACAATGTATTAACTCTACACGTGTTCTGATGCTTTCAGTCTAATCAATACAGATCAAGTGAAAGCAGTATAATTAACTAACTCTGAGCAATAGGTAGTAGAAGGAATGATATTATTAAATAGCAATAATGACTATTCTTAATGCCAAGCAAGATTTTTTTGAAGATTAATTGTTTGGGATAAACATCTTATGAAACAAATTCTGTTTTTTTAGGTAATGAAACTATTTATAGTAATGCCTAAACAATATTTTTATATCTAAGTTGGAGAGAAAAATATAATTTTCTCAAAATTGTTAAGAAAATAAAATGTAAAGAACAGCAAATGAACTATACTTTTTGTGTTCAACAGACCTCACAATATCAAGTGTTTGCCAAATTACTGAGAGTAATTTATGAAGAATACTTCTCAGTATACTCTAACTACTTGAAATAATGTTCACTCAAATTTTTAAAATAGAAATTTTTTATCTAATCCAAATATATATTTATGTATGCATCTATCTGGATCCAATATTAGACATAAAAATATGAACTAGCTCAATTGTTTAAAAATGACCAAAATAACAAAAGAAAGCAACCACTCAAATGAATAATGAAATACATTTGCTCTATAAATTCATCACAGCTTACTTAATCAAAATTGAGAATTGCAGTATAGGAAACCATTAAAAACTGTTTATAAAATTTTATATGATGGTAATTTATAAATGTTCTGTAACTCAATGGAATCTGGAGATACTTTTTATTTACTTAAAAAATATTTCCTGGTACAATACAAGTATCAGAAACCAATTTTCTTGAAGAGCAATTCAAATAAAAGAAATGGCTGTTATTAGTATAAAAGAGCTAAGGAAATAACTTTGCTTATTTGGACCTTAAGGTAAGATAAGGTTATTCAAAATTATATCATTTTTAGGAAAAATCTATTCTGGGAGGGTGACACTTAGTGGGACATGTTCCCTGTCCCTCCGGCTGTAGCTTTCTAAGTATTCTAATAACTCAAGTAAACTGCCGGGACAAACAACACAGCTATGACTGTGTCTGGAGATTCTGCATCTGCCTTCCTTAATCAACTTCCTTTCCTGAATATGAATTGCAATAATGAGTCAATTAACGTCCTCAAATGCCAATGAGATGCAAAAGAGATTGGTAGTTGTGGTGGTGGCAGTGCGTTTCGGGAGCTCTTCCAATGTCTGGATTTTAACGAGAATCACACACTGAGCTCACAACTGATTATTTATCTCACGCAAACGTGACTGGCTGGCACTTTCCCCTGCAGCCTTCCCCCCGGCTCCCCCAAGAAAGTAAGGAAGACAAATCTAACCTTGTTATTGAGAAAACCTCTTTGATTTGGAGCCATTAATCTTAAGGCTTAATTTTTAACCTCTTTACTCAGATGAAAAGGCCTACTTTTGATAATTTTCCTTATCAATATTCTGCAATGATATTCCACACATGTTCTGAAATTATGACCTTTTTGGTATATGCTCACAAGTAAAAGCAATTGATTTTCAATCAGCCTCTAGCTGCTCTGCCTTTAAGGTACATTTAAATAGTTAACTGTAATTTATTATTTTCTGTCTACCAGATAATCTGAGTATCTTACTGTAAATCAAACACATTTTTTTGAGTTAAGTATTATTATTCCCAGTTTACAGATAATAAAACTGAGGCTCAGAGGGAAGTTTATACAACTCAATAGCAACAGCAAACTTTGAAGTCAGGCCCATTAGTCTTCTTACCCAGCCTCTTTGTACCACATTACAAGGCTCACAGCTATGGGGGATTAGATGTTCTGCCTATTTTCATGTAATGTAAAGGAATACTTATGAAAATTTCAAATTTCAGTCAGCAATTTTCTTTTAATTTTATTAAAAATCCCCCAGGTTTAATGAATATTAAATATTCCAGTGCAATTTACCTCTCAGATTTTTTAGTTTCCTCATTTTAAAAGCCTGGACAGCTGGCTGACCACTTGGCAAACATAAGACCCCCAAAGTAAAATGATAACTCTGGCCGCATGGCCACTTTTCCCTGACAGATTGGAACTCCTCACTGGCCATATTTTAATGTAAAAATTGAACTACTGAAATTCAGTCATATGCTTTCTTCCCAGGGAGTCGAGAAGTGTCTTTCTGAGGAGCACGTAGGCATCCATAATCAAATCTGCCATGCCATAGTGACCAATTTAAAGTGTATTCTTTTGAAAATTCATCTTTTCTCATTCCAGCACTAAAAACAGAGTGGACAGAAAGACATAATTTAGTGAATTTTCATGAAAGTCAAGTTATTCTCAAGTTAAACAGGGTTAAAAAAAGAAAAGTTATGTGAAGATTGTTACACAAAGTAAACGTTGTTTTCACTAATGATTGATGCCATTTTAGCAATTTCTTGTGTGGACTGGTTACTTGAGACATTTTCAGTTCCTGCTTAATAATTATATTCAAGATTTTTTTTAATCTTACATTTTGGAATGAGAATCCTTTTATCTTAATAACCCCCCCACCCCCTCTTTTTTTTTTTTTAACAAATGCTGATGCTTTGCTGCTTAGCAGCAGATTTAGAATGATTGTCCTATTACTATGAATCAATAAAATAAAACAAAAAATAGGCATTTGAAATGCAATTAAATAATATGTGTGTCATTATCTATGCTGCTTTTATATATTCAATATGAAAAGGGTAAAGTGTGATGACGTTTCAGTCATTAAGCGTGTTCTCTACCAGATAAGGGCTGACCCAACAATAAGTTGTGGTCTAGCCACTTTTACTTAGCAAACATAGAATGATGCATTAGTAAATGTGTAGTAATAGTTAACTCCTGTGCAATGTAACAGCTTAGAGGTGATACCGTTTTATTTTTAATATTGGAATCATCATGTTGGATTCTCAAAAACAAAATACCTAGTGAGATTTCAGTTTAAATGGTTTAAGCTATAATTTTTTGGACAGAGAACTGCTTGCCATACTTACTTTAACTTTAGAAATCCCTGCAGAATAATTCCTAAACAAGATTACATACGTGTAGCTCTTAGGGAAAAGAAAATGCCTTTGGAATGCGGTATAAAACAATACAACTTAACTATTACTGAGTCTTGCAAAATGTTACACACAGAAAAGTATATCTACAAAGGGATTCCACAGCAAGTCATCTCTGCAAGCAAAAATTACACTTTCACTTGCTTTAGTTCCCTTCAAGATTGTATTTTAAAATACAGAGCACAAGAAAAGTGAACTGAAAAAATATCTTCTTGTATTTCAGTAATGTGGCCTGGAGGTGGTAGCTAAATAAGCTCTTTACACACACTATTGAATAATCTATATACTCGAATAATTAAAAGCAACAATCCCAGTTTACTCATAAAAAGTTCTTCCAGGGTCCCCTTCAGAGTAGTTACAGATGTTCCTCTGCTTCCAATCTAAATGAGCTTCAATAAAATGTATTTTACTACCCTCTTTGGTACATTTAGATTCCTAATGAATGTCAAAAAATTCTCCTTTCCTTCAACCCCATTTAAACAAATTGGAAGCTAAGATCTTTACCTTTTTCAGAAATTATCTAATAGTTTCATCTAAGAAGAACTTCTTATGAAAATTTTGATGGCTAAGTTAGATCCCCATAGTCCTTAAAACTTGGCTTAAAAAAATAAATCTTTAAGCAAGGTTCTTATTTTATAAGCCCACATACAAATTGGAACTTAGGAATCTAATAGGTGGGATCAAGTTGAATGCTATAATGAGAAAAATGCTTTGTGATTTTTTAAGCTAATACCTGTGGGAGACCTCTTCCTTATCAAATTCTGAAATTTTGATGTCTGATTTTTTGGGGGAGTTTCTTGAGAATGCCCACTAAACTAAGAAGGAGGTTTATGCAATCTCACTGAAATAATAACCAGTGGTTAAACTTGAACCAAGTTGCTGGAGTTAACTACCATCACCATCTCTGCATGCTCAGAAAAGTTCAATATGGGACCTTTTGATAATATATTCAGTAGAATCTCACATTCTGCAAACTGGCTTTTTCCCAAATTCTGCCATCTGATCTGTTTTCTGCTGGTGCCTTTCATTCTTTCTTAAGGCAGGTGGTCAGAATTGGACAGATAAGTAGTCACCTCATGGTCAAAAAGAAGCTTTTATTGTAATAACGTGGCCCCATGACTGCTAAGTATTTTTCACTGTTCTGGAGCACAATCAATAGCATTTTTTTGTCACACCATGCTAATTTGGAAATCAAGACAGTTATTTATTTATTATTAAAATGTATGCACACAGATTCCTATAATAAGAAAATCATCAGAGAAAAACAAATACTCAATAGACAATATTGCATAGTTCCATTCTTTCTGGAATCTTTATTTCCTCTGTAAGAAAAGGCTCCAACCTGCACATTGTGCACATGCACCCTAGAACTTAAAGTATAATAATAAAAAAAACATAAAAACCAGAAAAAAAGAAATAACATGAAAACATACCATTTTTTTTACCATAAATATGTTCAATCCATTTACAACTTCTTGCCTGTTTCTTAACTCATCATTCATTTCTATCATCTAAATTTCAAAACATAATGAAAATACCTATAAGAAAGTTCTTAAATATCAAATAAGTTCAAAATTAAAGATCATTTTAAATTATCAGTCAAAAAAAAAAAAAAGAAAAAAAGAAAGAAAAGGTCACAATCCTTTTTTTTTTTTTTTTTTTTTTTTTTGAGACGGAATCTCACTCTGTTGCCCAGGCTAGAGTGCAGGGGCATGATCTCGGCTCACTGCCACCTCTGCCGCCCAGGTTCAAGGGATTCTCCTGCCTCAACCTCCTAAGTAGCTGAGATTGTAGGTGCACCTGCCGCCACACCTGGGTAATTTTTGTATTTTTAGTAGGGATGGGGTTTCACCATTTTGGTCAGGTTGGTCTCAAACTTCTGACCTCAAGTTATCTGCCTGCCTCAGCCTCCCAAAGTGCTGGGATTACAGGCGTGAGCCACAGCGCTCGGCTATATAACATTTTTCAAAGGATTCTGGTACTTGAATTATCAAACACTGAGGCAATTGAAGCAAAAAATATTATCATTTGTGTGAGTCTGTCATTTATGAAACTTTCATGATTTATAAAAACAAAAACCTCTCTCATGAATTAGGAAAATGACATAGTCATGGATAGTCAATTGAAAGAATATTTCACTCAGTTTCTTACAAGTCATAAGAAGAGTTGGTCATTGACTGATATAAGAAGTGAAGAGTTGAAATACATGTCTAAGCTTGTATGTATAGATTATGAACTACCTCAAATATCAATTTACGTGGACTATTTGAAAATTTCTCAATACAAATTTTCTCTTAATGGCATTATAATTATTCTAATTGAGACATAAATTTTTGTAAACAAAAGATATAGCCATTGGAGATTATTGTCTAACATTGTAAAAAGAATATTTAAATTACAACGTTGTAACAAGAATACAGCCATAATTGCTTGCCACATAATGACTCTGGCCAGCCTTTTATCATTGATTCAGACTCCTCGTTACACAACTGTGAGGAAGATAAGCTTGATAAGAGCAAAGATTTCCTAAAATGTCCCCAGTTGTAGGACTAACACAATTCATCATTTTGTTTCATAAGAAGACCAATAGAAAATTGCATATTTTAAAACTGAGTGTCCAAAAAAGCATTTTTTTTTTTTTTTTTTTTTTTTTTTTAGTTCTCATGTCTTATATTCTGTTCCAATCACTTTTGTCTTCTTGCTGCATTTGGACACAGATGAGCACACTACTGTCTCAGGGCCTTGCACCTGCTGCTCCCTCTGCCTGCCATACTCCTCCTGACATCACTATGATTTACTCCATCCCCCTTCTTTCAAGTTTCTGTTTAAATATCTCTTCATCAGAGAGACCTTCCCTGACCACACATTGCAAATTAAACTACTTCTTTTACAAAATCCAGCACTCTCTCCCCCTTTACCCTGCTTTACTTTTCCTCCTACCCCTTTGCACCATTTTTTATGTTATGCATTTACTGATTTACTGATTTTCTGGTTCTGCAATTAAAATTAAAGTTCCACAAAAGCAGAAACTTGGCCTGTTTTGTTAGTGTATTCCAACGCCTAAAACTATGCTTGGCCTATGATTGTTGCTCGAATAAAGATTTGTTAAATGAATGATTAAAGTCAACATCAGCTACTTAGAGAAGCTATTATGATTCTTCCATACAAATCTTACAGCAGAGGAACTACTACGTATTCTCAATTTTTAAAAGTGATATATGTATTTGAATATTTCAAGTTTTAATTTCAGTGGCTTACTTTGAGGATTTTTTTTTAAGGTGAGCTGAATAGAGATATGTGTTCTTCCGACATATAACCCCTTCACCCTCATAAGATTATTTGTATGCCCCTGGATTGTTGGGAGGATAACCCCATTAACAATGTGTCACTTGTTGTTTCTGGGTAATTAGATTCCCATTATCAGCAAATTAAAATATTCCATATTTTTATCATTTTCCACTTTCTAGATACAGGTCCTAGACTTACTGAAAGCTACAAAGAACAGCCGTAATGACAGGCTTGCCATAATTTCCAGAGTTGTCTTATACGTGTCATATGCCTCTTTAATCTATTTGGGGGAAATAGGCAGTTCCTGAAGGTTTTTAATTTTTAGGGATTTGGAGAGAGGGGTCGTGTTTAGAGTGACAATTTTGGAATAATCCGTATGAGTATTCTGCGAATGGTGTGATTGTGGCATATATATCTTCCTACTGCTGCTTCCTCTTCCTCTGGTTTTGCTTCACATTCACACAATTTCAAGGGAGAATACTTGAGATTATTGCCTGTACTTTTCAATAATTCAAACTGTACTCTCATCACCCATAGTGAATTCCTTGGTCACCTAATTAGTATAAGATTATATGTATCTATTATAGAACTTAATATATCATAGTTTAGATTTGTGTTTAGCAACTGCAACTGTGATTAGCAGCTGTGTAACTTTAAGTTTCATCATTTCCTTGTGAAATGGACATAATAGTTACCTCACAATTGTGAGAATTTAATGAGATAATTTTTTAAAATTCAACATGATATGTAAATTACACACAAGTAGTTTTTGGACACCTGTTAATATTTTTTACTTACCTTTAAAGAAGAATTATTTAGAGAAACTTCAAAAATTCACCCTCTTTTTGTAATAATGGCAGTATTAATAGTCATTACATGCCTTTTTTGTTAATTACAATATTAGTGAATATTAATTATTTATTTTGTGCAAGATACTATGCTAAGTACAACATATACTTTATCTCCCTTAAGCATCACAACAGTAGGATGTAGGTACTATTTTATTCTCCTCATCTTAAACCTGAGAAAACTGAAATTTAGAAGAGTCGAATAATTTATCCAGAAGTCACACAGGTCCTAAATGACAGAGGAATCTGAGTCCAGGTTTATTATATCACATCCTTTTAACCACTATGCCATATTCCTATATTATGAGTGTCTTTGACAGTAAAGTGTTTGAATGCACAAAGATATATAAGGATTCTATATACATATACTATATCTCTCTATATATTTAGCATATACAGATATTACATACATTCATATGTATTCAGTTCCACTCTATTAAGAATATTTGTCAATTACTATATGCCACAGTCTTTGTTAAATACTGTCATATATGCAACCATAAATCTAATATAATCCTTGACTTCAAGGAGCAATCTGTGTGTGTGTGAGAGAGAGAGAGAATATATTCTTTAGTGTCCATAAATGTCAGACTGAATAGTTGAACTGAGATTTTAAAATATTTCAGCAAATACATTAATCATACAAAATTAGTTAATGGGAAATTATTCCTAGAGGTTAAACTGTAGGGCAGCAAAAATGATATTCTTTATGATACAGAGAAAAAGTGTGTATGTAAGCACATAATATAGAAAACTGGGAGGAAATATTAAGGGCAAAAGAATATTTGTGACTACAATAATCTCCATATACAGGCACATCTCATTTTTTTGTGCTTCACTTTATTATGTTTTGCAGTTACTGAATTTTTGGAAAACCCTCCATTGAGCAAGTTTTTTTTGTTTGTTTATTTGTTTGTTTGTTTCCAACAGCACGTGCTCACTTAGTGTCACTATGTCACATTTTGGTAATTCTCACTACATTTCAAACATTTCATTACGATTTTGTCTGTTACGATGACCTGTGAAGAGCGATCTTTGATGTCACTATTTCAATTGTTTTGGGCTCCATGAACTGCATCCCTATATGATAGCAAAATTAATCAATAAACATATGTGTTCTGACTGCTCCACCAACCAGCCCTTCCCCCATCTCTTTTCCTCTCATTGGGTCTTCGTATTCCCTGAGACACAACGATATTGAATTTAGGCCAGTTAACAACTCTACAATGGTCTCCAAGTGTTCAAGTAAAAGAAAAAGTCACATATCTCAATTTTAAAGCTGAGAAATAATTAAGCTTAGTGAGGAAGGCAAGTGAAAAGCTGAGAAAGACTGAAAGCTGGGTGTTTTGCACCAAATAGCTAAGAAGGGAATGCAAAGGAAAAGCTCTTGAAGAAAATTAAAAGTGCTACATCAGTGAAATCACAAATGATAAGAAAGCGAAGCAGCCTTATTGCTGATATACAGGAAGTTTTAGTGATCTGAATAGAACATTAAACCAGCCACATTTCCTTAAGCCAACGGCTTATTCAGAATAAGATTCTAACTCTCTAAAAAAGGATTCATTTCAAATATTACTGTTCATTGGCAATGCACCTTGTCACCCAAAGTTCTGATGGAGAGGTACAAGGAGATGAATGTTGTTTCCATGTCTGCTAACACAACATCCATCCTGCATCCCATGATCAAGGAGTAATTTCTACTTTTAATTCTTATACTTTAAGAAATACATTTTGCAAGGCTCTAGTTGCCATAGATAGTGATTCCTCTGATGGTCCTGGGCAAATTAAATTGAAAACCTTCTGAAAAGTAGTCACCTTTCTAGATACCAATAAAACCATTTGTGATTCATGGGAGGAGATCAAAATATCAAAGTTAACAGGAGATTGGAAGAAGTCGATTCTAATCCTTATACATGACTTTGAGGGGTTCAAGACTTCACTGGGGGAAGTGAATACAGACATGGTGAAAAAACAGCAAGAGAAACTAGAATTAGAAGTGCAGCCTGAAGATGTGGCTGAATTACAGCAATCTCATGATACAACTTAAATGGATGAGGATTTAATTCTTATGGACGAGCAAAGAAAATTGCTCCTTGAGATGGACTCTACTCCTGGTGAAGATACTACGAATATCGCTGAAATGACAACAAAGGATTTAGAATATCATATAAGCTTAGTTAATACTGCAGCATCAGAATGTGAGAGGATTGACTTCAATTTTGAAAGAGGTTTTTCAGGGGTTAAAATGTTATCATATAGCATTGCATGCTACAGAGAAATCTTTTCTAAAACAGAAGAGTTAATCTATGTGGCTAATCTCCTTGTTGTCTTAAGAAACTGCTGCAGCCACCCCAACCTTCAGCAAACACCACCCTGCCCAATCAGCAGCCATCAACATTAAGGCAAGACCCTCCACCAGCAAAAAGATAACTTGCTGAAGGCTCAGATGATTGTCAGCAATTTTTAGCAATAAAATATTAATATTTTTAAATGTTCTCTTTTTGCCTTTTAGTTAAACTAATTAATTAACTCTCATATATATATTTTTTTATTTCAACAGCTCTTGGAGTACAAGTGGATTTTGGTTACATGGATGAATTATACAGTGGTAAAGTCTGAGATTTTAGTGCACCCATTACCAAAAGTAGTGTGCATTGTACCCAATATATTATTTTTAAATCTCTTACACCCCTCCCATCCTCTGTCCTCTTCTGAGTCTTCAAAGTTTATTATATCACTCTTTATGCCAATAAATATTTTAAAATTAATATATGTAAATTGTTATGCATAATGTCATTGCATACTTAACAGACTACAGTATAGTGTAAACATAACTTTTACATGCACTGGGTAACCAGAAAAAACTGTGTGACTGACTTTATTGCAATACTCACTTTTATTCAGTGGTCTGGAACCTAACCCGCAATATCTCCAAGGTGTATCTGTAAAGAGACTAAATCCTAGATTATTGGAGTAAAAATGGAGGTCTACAGTCTATGGGTTTGATGTAATTTGACACGGAAGGCCTTTGATAAATAAACCAATGAAACATTTATTCCAATTTTTTAACTAATAGACAAGGAAAGGAAAATCACCTGAGGCATGAAGGAAGTTGGCCATATTGACACATTGTTATAACAAGAATGTAGTGTCTTGATTTCCCACCCTGTGGTCTTTCCCATTATATGTGTATTATTTCCACATATTTATATAGAGAAGAAAATTATAGCTCTAGACAAGGCCTCAGAATTCTTAGTAAAGTGGGTCTCCAGGTAGCCCATAACAATTGATCAGCATTTTCACATGTGATCAAAGCTATTTGCCCTTGTTGATATCCTAGGAAAAACTGAGGGCATTAGACTGGAGCATTTAGTTGCAGTAGGAAGTCTAACGATGACATAGTTCCAGGAAACACACTTAGCTTACCAATGTCTCAGTTTCCTTACCTATATAATGGAGACAACAGTGCTCTACTTTTCCTCAGTTACGGAATGATTGTAAGAAAAAGTGAGATAGTATATGAGCATTCTAAGAGGAAAATAAAAGCTTCAATAATACCTACACCAACACAAGGTATTATAGTTATCTATGCATGGGAAATTTCCTACCAATATTGTGTAAGGCTGTTCTTGCATTTCTATAAAGAAATATCTGAGACTAGGTAATTTATTTTTAAAAAGAGGTTAATTGGCTGACAGTTCTGCAGACTACAGGAAGCATCATGCTGACATCTGCTCCTGGGGAGGCCTCAGGATCCTTACAGTCATGACGGAAGGTGAAGCAGGAGCAGGCACTTCATATGGCAAAAACAGCTGGGAGAACAAGAGAGTAGTGGGGCGGTGACACACACTTTTAAATTACCAGATCTCCCAAGAACTAACTCAATATCACAAAGACAGCACCAAGCCGTAAGGGATCCACATGATCAAAACACCTCTCACCAGGCCCCACCTCCAGTACTAGAGATTACAATTCAGCATGAGATTTGGGGACAAATATCTAAACTATATCAAAAGCCCAAGTCCAAACTTCTTCCCTTCCCCCTTTTTTTTTAACCTCCAAGGTTCTCCTTTTTCTTATCTATAAAGTGTCACTAATAATACTTATAGAACTATGAGGATTAAATGAAGAACATGTACAAAAGGCCCTAGCATAAGTTTTTGGCAGAATTCAGACTCAGTGAAGTGTTATTATTAGCCTCCTCACTAGCCACCTCTCTGGCCAGTGCTAGCATAGTTATTGTTGGGTTGACTCTAATCCCTCAGCATAAATGAGCATGTTTCAGCCACATCCACATAAAAACCAGGAAATAAAATCTGGTAAAGGTTTGAGGTTCCCTGGATGGTGATGTATGGGACTGGTTACATTAGTTATGATGTTTTATTTCAGAAAAGCCAGAAAGGGGATACATGTGAGCAGAAAGAAAAATGAGATGAAGTCATTGATAATCCAGAGGGCTACAAGTCTATGACAATGAAAGTATGGTAATGATATCATCATCATCATCATCAGCAAAGCTAACATGTATTGAAGGCTTGCTAGCTGGTGGGCACTACACTAATCTTTTTGTATATATTATTTTACTTAGTCCTATTTACAATCTTAAGAAAGCCTATTTTGCGGCAAGAAAACAGACACTTGGGGAAATTAAATAATTTACCCCACATCAAAAATACGAAGTAATAGAGCTAGAATTTAATGCAGACATAACTAAATCTTATTCACATAATTAATATAAAAGCCAGGCTATGGTTCATTAATCCAATAGGCTTTTGTTGAATGCAAAGAAAAGGAAGATGGAATAATAAAAAATGAAGGCCTTTGGAAGTAGAATTTCCAGATTAAACACAGGATGCCTCATTCAACTTGGATTTCAGTTTAAGGAGATATAATATTTTAGAATTATAACGTATCAAATATTATATACCTGAAATTCAAATGTATCTCTGGGGTTTATTTGGTACATTTGGAACCTTATTTATTTGGAAGTAGTGAGGAAAGAGCAAGTGAAGTAGGTTTTACTCAGTAAAATATGTACATAAGGGACATTTTCTGGCTACACCAGGAGGGGAATAATTTAAGAACATGTCTAATGCAAGCTGCTCAATCTCTTTATTTCATAGAAAAATAAGGCTTTCACAAGATCTAGAATTTTTCCTATAAATATGGCTTTCCATCAGTTTTTTTTGTTTCCTATCAGATTTTTCTTTTAGGTCATGGAGTGTCAGAGAATCTAATAGAAGCTCTGGACTATCTCTCCATCAAAAACTTAAACACATGCTCATAGTTCCTCTCTCAAAGTCAATAGTGATCATTTAAAACTCATGCTTTAAACCATCAAAAGAAGACAGCAGCTGGACAATGTGCCTTGAAGTCAGAAAGACATGTCTCACACAGCAGTGCATTGATAAATGTTTAAACTGACCTGCTGGGGAAGGAGAGCCCTGATTTACACCACCTGCCAATTTCCATGGTATAAATACTCCTGCTATGGCTGATTTCAAGCTACTTTCATAGCATCACCAAAATATGGAGTTGGGAAGAAATACATAATAGCACACCATTGTATGGAGTGTCATATGTATATGGTAGATGTAAAAACCCCTCAAGAATATAGATAATAGTAAAATGTAAGAAAGTCATTAGGATGTAATGAGTTTTCAGTAATTATTATCTTTTTTTAATATAACATATTTAATTGTAAGTGAGTCTACACGATTTAATTTTTAATACTGGCCATGTTTGACAAATCGCTTGCAAAATCCCTGAAAAATTCTCACTGCCTCAGCCTGTCACTGGCTTGACCCCTCCTCATGGAATTTGTAACTAAGTCTCTTGGTTAACATAAAAATGAGAGAGAAGGTATTTAAAGCACTTAGAAGTTTCTGACAAGAAGCAAGAAATTGTAAGTGATTTTACTATTGTTGTTATTACTATTAATGTGTAACTTTACTCACAGGAGCTATGTTTCTTAGTAAGTAACACAAGATAATTAATATTCTTGTGTAATTTTTCTATGTTACCCTTTAAAAGGGCGGATGGTTACACTCTGCTCCTTCTAGTGCCTAAGGCATGTTCTGACAGTAAATTCAATTTTGAAAGGTACACTCTCTCACTACAAAATACCTAAGTTCAAAATATCACAATATTAATGGAAATTGTCAATTTCAATATAATATACTTCATGAGCCATACTGTGTATATTCAACTTCCCTGGAAGAGTACATGATTTTTTTCAAAGTATAGCAGGGGTTCACTTGGGCACTGAAGTTTATTTGTTTATTTTCTTTTATCCACACTACCTGCCAATTTTAGGTGCTCACAGAATCATTGGATCTCTATTTATATTTATATGCTCTCATTAAAACAGTAATCCTTGCTGGATTCTTAAATTTATTAAATAATATATTTTCTTCTCTTGTTCTGGTTTCCTTTTCCATTCTTAAATGTGACATAAATATTTAAAGTATTTCTGTTTCTGTATGGTTACCTAAGCATTCAGACACAAGGAGGGAGCAGCAAAATAAGTAAACTGTCTTTTTAAGTTTCAGAAATTGTCCCTTTGTTTCTATAATATGTTACAGTATGTCCGTAGACTGCAGACACTGTGTTTCTCTATATCAATTGCTTAAAGCAGGATGAAACTGTAAGGATCCCTTCTATAAGGTCATCATTTATAGAATAACCAAAAATGTGATCTATCAAGTCATTCCAATGGAGCAATAGCCAGTATGACCTCAACAGACTTTGGCTTTTGGAGCCAGATCGCTTCAGTGACAGACATAACCCTGGTGGGTCGGCAGCATCCTTCACTGCTCACTCTGCCATCTGCCACTGTGGAAACTTCATCATTAAAAGCAGAGTTGTTGCTGGACAAATTTGCAAATGGTTTTGAGAACATTATTATTGCACAGAACGTTACCATCTGTAAATAGGCAAATCTGAATTACAGTATATGTCTACCTAACTCTCTTACTCTACATATAACTTAATAGAAAATTTACATGCATTAGTCTCAAAACCGGGAACATTTCCTTTGGTATTATGAAATTATAGCCCTGCAAAGGACTTCTAGAGCTTAGCTTTATGCTTTTAAATATACCTGCATTTAAACCATCACAAATCAAAGAATATTTTATTTTGCGTTTAGTTGTCTATCCTTATTCACAAAGTATTTTTAATTATTTAATATCACTTACATTATTATATTACATTATAATATTATTATCACATATTCACATTTAAATATATCTTTTTAAGAAACGCTTCAATTTTGTCTATGACACTGTACCAGGCAATTTGGATACCATGGAATAAGTTATAAAGAGTATACAAACAATGTAATGGCAACATTAAGTGAGAATTTCCAACTTAGAAGCCAGGCACTATATATATTTATATTCTCTAAGTCCTACTGCATTGAATTAGAATTACTATAATTATAGTTATTGAATTAGAATTATATAATATTTTATATAGCTATATTATTAATAAGATGTTATTATTATTGCTATTGTACAGGCAAAGTAACAAGGCAAAGAGAGGTACACTGATTGCTCAAGGTCACAAAGCAAATTCATGAAGCATTTCATATTTTTTGAACAGTACTGTATTTTTGAAAAACACAGAGCATAGATGTTAAATCCCTCCCCCAGCACTCCCCGACTCCCATTCTTCAAGTCTCAACTCAAATGTTGCATACTTCAATCCCTCAGGCAAGATTAATTACTTCTCTTTCTATATCTCCATAAAACTTAGTTCATAACTTCATCACAGCCTTCATAACATCAGATTATTTTAAATTGCATGTATCAGTCTATTCCACTAGAATATAAGTGCTCAAAGGCTTGACTTACTTTGCTGCATGAATGAAAGTCTCCTTCTGCAAATTGTGATGTGTTGTTTAACATTAGCCATTTTTAAAATATTCACTTATTCTTGTCAATCACTGTGCTAAGTTGCTGATGATGTAACAGTAAGTCAAGACTGTAATGGTTCCTGCCTTCCAAAGGTAACACCTAGTAGGTGATACAGATAATCAAAAAGACTAATATAACATAGTGTGATAAGTTTAACAATTATAATGATGATGGTGACAATGATGATAAGTTAATAGCTAATAGTTATTGCGTACTTTTATGTCCCAGGCCTGGTTCCAAGCACTGCACATGTATTATCCAATCGAATACAACTCAATAACAGAGGAAGTACAGAGTACTTTCATAGAAGTCAGGAAGAGGACACTTAACTAAGACTTTAGAAGTCAGTGAAAGCTTCCTTAACAAAGTGATTTCTAAATTAAGAGCTGAAAAATGAGTAGGAATTAGGAAGGTGATGCGGGATTCCAGGGGGTGGGAGGGTGGTGACAGAAAAGTATGTGTGTGTGTTGGGCAAGGGTTAAGGAAAGGAAAATATTTCTAACAGAAAACAGGCTAATCAATAGATGTATATAAAGGATATTGGGCTTTCTATGTCTAAGTCAGACTATTGGTATCATGGAGCTTAATTCTTTTGGAAACAATCACACAAACTAAAAACTGGACCAGATCCATCACCCTCATTTTACAGATAGGAGCGCCAAATCCCAGTTCGAGGAAATGAGTTCCCCATGCCATGCAGTGTCATTGGCAAGAATCGGGTCCCCAGACCAAGCTCCTTCCGTGATATCATGCTGCTGCTCTGTGGACTGCTAAACGGTTTCTACTTCAACCAGCCAGCAGTAAATGCACACAGACAAATAGCATGTTTTATTATTCCCAAACACCATGTTCCAGCTCACGTTCCTCTCTTGATTTTTATTCTGCAAGAAAAACATAAATTATGGAATATAATAGCACATAACTGCACTTAATCGCTAAACAGACTTGATCTAGAAATTCAATCTTCCTCCCAATGTTCCTCTCAACACATTGGTTCCACCTTGAAAATGTGTCATGACTTTTTATTGTGTAGGCTATAATTCCATCTTAATCATATTTCTAATGGGTACTCTTAGTTGACTCTTATTTTGAGGTAGTTTACATTAGTTGCAAGTGCATGGCTTTTGAAGGCAGACAGACTGGGGTTCCAGTTCTGTATCTGCCATTTACCAGATGTACCACCTCAAACCAGTCACATAGCATCTCTGCATTAGCACCTAACCTCATGGTGCTCATGTGGGGATTAAGCGAGAACAAGCCTGTAAAGTGAAATGCACAGTGCTTGGCACATGGTACATTTTGAAAACATGTTGACTTGTGAGATACATTTTTTAACATAAAATCATAAAATTATGGTTAAAAATATCACCTGCTCCAACTCTTCCATCTTACAGATGGGGTGTGTAGACTGGTAAAGTACTTAAAAAAAAAAAAAAACTTTTATTTTACATTCAAGGAGTACATGTACAGTTTGTTACGTGAATATACTGAGTGATGCTGAAGTTTGAGGTACAAATGATCCCATCATTCAGGTACTGAGCATAGTATCAGATAGTTAGTTTCACATCCCTTGCACCTATCCCTCCCTCCTTTATGTCCATGAGTACCCAATGTTTAGCTCCCACTTTTAATGAGAGCATACAGTATTTGGTTCTCTATTTCTGCTTTAGTTTGCTTAGGATGATGGCCTCTATCTGCATCCATGTTGCTGCAAAGGATGTGATTTTATTCTTTTTTATGGCTGCAAAGTATTCCATGATGTATACGTATCACATTTTGTTTGTTCAATCCAACACTGATGAGCCCCTAGGTTGATTCCATGTCTTTGTTATTGTGAATAGTGCTGCCATGAGCATGTGAGTGCACGTGTCTTTTTGATAGAATGATTTGTTTTCTTTTGGTTATATACCCAGTAATGGGATTGCTGGGTCAAAGGTAGTTCTATTTTTTAGTTCTTTGAAAAATCTCTAAACTACTTTCCACAGTGGCTGAACTAATTTACATTCACATCAATAGTGTATAAGTATTCCCTTTTCTCCACAGCCTTGCCAGTATCTGTTTTTTGACTTTTTAATAATAGCCATTCTGACTGATATGAGATGGTATCTCTCATTATGGTTTTGATTTGCATGTCTCTGATGACTAATGATGCTGAGCATTTTTTCATGTATTTGCCTTGTGTGTCGCCTTTTGAGAAGTTAGACTGGTAAAGTGTTACCAAAATGAATTATCCAATTAGTTCCCACCACCAGGCTATGAATTTTGTAAAAGCATGAATTTCCTCGATTCTGACATCTACCACTATGACAAACCCTTAATAAGTATAAATACATGTTGGTTGAATTATCTAATTATTTAGTGGTTGAGCAAAGGCTACAACTCAAGCTTCCTGACATCCAGTTCTGGCTTTTTTTTTTCTTCCAGGAAAAATTAAGGTAAAATAAGAATCCTTGATTCTTCAATTTGAAAAGTTTGTTCTGGGGAAAATCTGGTCCTGTGAATTTCAAGTTATTCTATGATGTTCTAATATGTAGCTTTTCATTCTGCCTGGACACAGTTGATACAAATTCACATGAATATTAAATAGTTGGGAAGGGAGTAGGGACTTTCCTTGAGCAATTAGGAAGTGAGACAATGCTTTAGTGTGAATATCCTGCTGGGTGGTGGATATATGGTATGACTCAGGCACTGTGTTTATGCATTTTAAATTGCTTTCTTTACAACTCTAGTCTAGAGGAAATATCATGTCTGAGCCAAACTGGGACAGGGCATTCCAACCCAGTAAAGTGAAACTGAGAAATCTCAAACAGGCACCATACTCCTTGAACTTGGCTACTCTAATTATGTAGAAATGAATTTCACAATGAGCTCCTCTAACATACTGTACTTATGAAAAACCAAAACCATATAAACAGAGCGTGAACAAATGTTATTTCCAAACCCACTTAAGTTGCTTAAGCTGTGGAGCTCCTGGCCCCAATTTTAGTAGCAGCATTAACAGCTGGTGGAAATAGTGCCATGGTTTGTAGACGTGAAATACCATAGAAACCTGATCAGTTTCTCTTGATGAGGTAACATCAGACTCACAATAAATAAGTGCAAGTTTTGTGGTTTTTTTGATTCATCTACTTAAGAAAAAGCAGCTATTATTTTATGCCAAAAATGTGAGCAGTGGTTCCTACTCTTCCCTTTGCTATTCCCTCTTAAGTCAGTGATAAAATATACATGGAACAAATTATCTCTGTCTGCCAATTATGGTTGGAAGTATAACATTATCCTTTAACTTAACATTTATGAAGCAATTTGCTATAGAAATAGGGGTGATGTGATGGTTTTCAGATGGTAAACTGTGTTAACTGCTTGAAAATGCAAACAATTTAGGAGCTGACAGGTTCAATTCTCAAGTAGAGGAGGTGCATTGTGATGTTTGGCATTGGTTAAATATTCAATCATTCCACTACCCTGTCTGTGGGAAATATGCTAATGGGTTATTGCTACAGCCTTTGAACTCCCAGGGCAAGTGAAGCCCAGAATTCCATAGCCCTGATGCCAGTGGGTGTGATTACATTTGATGGATGCAAATAACCTTGGCTTTAATATCTTGATTGATCTGGAATGCATTAAAGAGGAATTTTTATCACACAAACAGAATGCCACAGAATCAAATTCTACTCTAGAAGTCCATTCTGTTTACTCTCACTAATGCCTACTCTCATAGATACAGATATGTCTCCTGACTTTTCTTATGTTATATCAACAACACATATTTTAGCTCAGCCACCACCCAACAAATTAAAATGAGTCCTTAAAAAATAATACGCTTTAATATATCCCATTTTCCAGCAAACAAAACAAAAATGAAATAAAAATAATAAACCTCTCTTACAGAAAGTTTTTAAAAGTTTTTAATTCTAGGAAATTCTATATTTTTAAAGAAAGTAGAGCCAAAGATCTGGTTATCATAGACAATAAAAACACATGTTAAGCAATGGAAGCAGACTATTTTTTCCTGATTACAAAAAAAAGAAAGAAATCTATGGCATGTAGTAATGTGTCCATGTATCTAGTTCACGAGGTTCGTGACTCAAACTGGAAAGTTCACTGAAGAACAGGCAATCATTTTACTGGATTACGCTTTTGGATATGTTTGGATAAGGAAGCTGAGCAAATATTTTTAAATATTTGAGATAAACTTGGAATGTTTGGCACAGTTGAAATTTGAGCTTTATTACATGGGCTCATAATAACAATGAGAGTTTTTCATTCCTGTTCTGGTCTGTGTACATGTTGTACTTTTATTTTTCTTTAGGAGGGATAGGGTACCCAAGGAAAGGAGGGAGAAAAACAAACTGAAATAGTGCACAAAATGTCTCCATAGAAATATAAGGTGTAGCCTTTGTTCTTGTTTCTGTCAAATAGTGAACTTTTTGGTAACATAATAATTATGTTCATATTCTTACTTTATTGCAATCCCACAGTAGCACTGTGTGCAAGGTGCCCTTTACAGATTAGATAGTCTTCCTCAATCAGACAACTGAGGTGAATAAATATGTACAAGTTGTTATTAATGCTGAAAATCTCCTCTGGCAGCCCATCTCTTGTTTGGACTGTTTTTGGTTGGTCTTCATTTAGGGATAATGTACTGAGCCAGGACACAGGCATAAACATTAACACTGGCACTGCAACCTTGCCTAGAATTTATGAGGTCTCTTCCTAGAATTAAGACTCCAGTAGTGATTTAAACCAAATTAATCACTCTGGCCATATTGGTTCAGTTCAACTCTGGAGTATCTTAACTTGGTTAGTGATGCATTTACCAGCAATTAAAATAAATAAAAGAATATATATTATTCTCTCACTAAGAGGCAAAACTAGTAAGCATAACATAACGTAATTGTTGAGTTGCTCAGAATTTTCATCAGCCCTTTAATATTTTAAATATCTCTTATAGTTAAGATGCCAGAATCTGTCTATATTATAAAATATATTTATTATATATAAATAAATATATTTATAATATGGTTCATATTTATAAAACATTTATATTTAAAAATTATTAACCATCTTTTTATTAAATGTAATATTTTAAATTAATTTACCTGAAAATAAAATTTAATTACCTATAAATACCAATAATTCTATAAAATAAATGATTTTTCTCTGTCTTCTTCATAACAACCAGCATAGAGATTTGCCCATATTTATATGAGGAAAAAAAGTGGGGCTGTTGAAGTAAAACTAACATATATTTTAAGTCTCTTAGCTGCTAAGTGTTGCCACAATAATGCTGTGTAACCAACCACCCACAACTCAGGGGCTTAAAACAACAATCACTTATTCTTGTTGACCTGTGAGTTCTTTTCTGAGCTCCTCTCAATAGTGCAGGACCTTATGAAATGCAGCTAATAACAATCAGCGCATTTTCAACTTTCTGCTTCAAAAGCTCCTTCTCCAAAGCTGGCATTTCAGTAGTTATTTATTTTATTTCTTCAGTGTAACCACAGGTGACAGTCTTACCAAATGTTTTGCCACTACATAATATTTTTCCGGCCTGTTCTATAAGTTTCTTTGCTCTCTGTCACTCAGTTCCAAAGCCACTGGCAAATATTTTAAATATTGGTTATGTCAGTACCCCACTTTTAGGTAGCGATTTCTGCATTAGTTAATATTTCCACAATAATACCACTTAGAAAATCACTCCACAATCCAATGGCTTAAAATAACAATTATTTATTAACTTTTGTGTGTTTGTAGGTCAGCTAGGGCTTAGCTGTCGAGGCTGAGCTCAGCTGGTCTTGGCTCCAAGCTGTGAGTCAGGTCTGTGCATGTTCTGGTCTCTGCTGTACGTGAGGCTCAGGTCTGTTCTGTGTGCCAAAACTCTAGGGTCCCAGGTGAACTGCCAATAACTCCCTATGAGAATATCTTCTCATGTAATTCCAGAAGTGCATGAAACATGCCCAAACACACAAGCACATCTCAGTTCTCCACTTGTCACATCTGCTACTAACATCTTTTGTCCAGCACAAATTACATGACTGAGGATCAGGGAAATACACTATGTGTATTCCAAATCCACGGCAAAGTGCACATGTATATTATTACTAAGGGGAACCAAACAATTGTGATCAGTAATTGACAAACAATAGGCCTCATTATTGAAGGACCAATGAAATAATCCAATTTATCATCACTCTACTAAAGATTATGAAAAGTGATACTTAACCTCTTTTTCAATTCCAGTTTCAGCATTCTTATTATATTTTCTAAAACATGCCAACAGCAAGAAACATTAAGCCAGTTCAATAATTCCATAATCTGCCCAATCATATAGTAGAAAATGTTACTTAAACCAAATGAATAATTTATATATTATATATATATATATATACACACACACACACACATATATTTAGGTGATGTACTTTATAATACTTAATAATTTTCACAGAAATTAATGACATAGTGGAAATCATCACATCTCACTTAGCTTTCTAACTTATTTTAAAAGGCTCTTTTCAATGTCATTAGGAAATCATTTTTGTTAATTTTTTTCTCAAAAACATCCGGTAAGTTTATATTAATAAGAAGCTTCTTCTCTGAAATTGATTCTTCATCTTGTCATAGTCTACACGCATATTATCTTCAATCCTCAATAGTGAACTAGCAGTGAGAGCAGAAAATGTCTACAGCCCAAAGTCACATTGTCCAAGGTGGAAAAAGTCACTCCAAACATATGCTGCAGTCATTGTCCAAGAGATATTAGTAAATGACACGGGCAAGACAATGGGAGGCTTTAGGCAGAACTTAATTATTGGGAGTCAGGTAAGGCAGCTATGTTCTTAGGTGCAGGTGGAGTATATACATGTTGGAGTAGCCACACACAGAGGTGCAGAGGCATTTCCTAGTAACCCCTAGAGGGGAGACTAACTAAATTCTGTAGGCCAGGTTTGGAGCCACAGAAAGAACTTCGGATCTCATTTAGTGACATAGAAATAGAGGCTGAGGATGTGCCCTCTTAAGGATTGGCTTAAAAACTGGTCTTTTGTAATAAAGAATTTGGCCAAATTAAGGAAAGATCCCTCTTTCTCAATTTTTTGGAATAGTTTCAGTAGAACCGGTACCAGCTCTTCTTTGTATGTCTGGTGCAATTTGGCTATGAATCCATCTTGTCCAGGGATTTATTTGATTCATAGGTTTCTAATGACAGATTCCATTTTAGAACTTGATATTGTTCTCTTCATGGTTTCAATTTCATCTTAATTCAAACTTGTAAGGGTGTGTGTCCAGGAATTTGTCTATTTCCTCTAGATTTTCTAGTTTGTGTGCACAGAGGTGTTCATAATCATCTCTGAAAATCTTTTGTATATTTCTGTGGAAATGGTTGTAATATAAATTTGTCTTTTCTGATTATGCTTGTTTGGACCTTCTATCTTTTTTTCTTTGTTAATCTAGTTAGCAGTCTATCAGTCTTGCTTCTCCTTTCAAAGAATGAACATTTGCTTTGGTTGATTTTTTGTATAAAGTTTTGGTCTCAATTTTGTTGAGTTCTTCTCTGATTTTAGTGATTTCTTTTCTTCTGTTAGCTTTGGAGTTAGTTTGTTCTTGTTTTTCTAGTTCCTCTAGGTGTGATATTGGATAGTTAATTTGAGATATTTCTAACTTTTTAATGTAAGAATTTAGCCTATGATTTTTCTTAACACTGATTTGGCTATATCCCAGATATTTCGCTATGTTGTGTCTTCATTTTCATTTATTTCAAATAATTTTTTAAATTCCTGCCTTAATTTCATTGTTTACCCAAAAGTCATTCAGGAGCAAGTTATTTAATTTACATACAGTCATGTGAGATTTTCTTGCTATTTATTTCTATTTTTACTATGCTATGGTCTGAGAGTATGGTTGGTATGACTTTGATTTTTTTTGGTTTATTGAGACAAGTTTTATGGCTGAGCCCATGGTCAATCGTAGGGTATGTTTTCTGTGCAGATGAGAAGGATATACATTCTGTGGTTGATGTGGGAAGTAGTCTATAGATGTGTATTAGGACCTATTGGTCAAGTATTGAATTTAAGTTTAGAATTTCTTTGTTAGCTTTATGCCTTGAAGATCTGTCCACTGCTATCAGTGGGGTGTTGAAGTCTCCAACCATTATTGTGTAGCTATCTAAGTCTTTTTGTAGGTCTCTAAGTACTTGTTTTATGAATCTGGGTGCCCCAGTGTTGGGTGTGTATATATTTAGTTACACACCCAGTTAGGCCTTCATGTTGAATTGAACACTTTTTCATTATGTAATGCCCTTCTTCATCCTTTTTTACTATAATTGGTTTAAAGTCTGTTTTATCTGATATAAGAATAGTGGCCCCTGCTTTTTTGATGTTTTCCATTTACATGGTAGATATTGCTCCAACTCTTTTCTTTGAGCCTATGAGTGTTATTACAGGTTCTTTTGAAGATAGCAGATGAATGGGCCTTGTTTTTTCACCCAACTTGTCACTCTGTGCCTCTTCAGCGGGGGCATTTAGACCATTTTCATTCCAGGTTAATATAGATTTGTGAGGTCTTCAACCTATAGTGAGGTTGTTAGATGGTTGCGTTGTAGTTTCTTTTCTTTTCTTTTTTTTTTTTTTTTGCGACAGAATCTTGCTCTGTTGCCCAGGTTGGAGTGCAGTGGCATGATCTCAGCTCACTGCAAGCACTGCCTCCTGGGTTCCCACCATTCTCCTGACTCAGCCTCCCAAGTAGCTGGGATTACAGGTGCCTGCCACCACACCTGGCTAATTTTTTGTATTTTTAGTAGAGACGGGGTTTCACCGTGTTAGCCAGGATGGGCTCGATCTCCCAACCTTGTGATCCACCTGCCTCGGCCTCCCAAAGTGCTGGGATTACAGGCGTGAGCCACTGTGCCCGGCTGCATTGTAGTTTCTATTGTAACTGCTTTGTAGTTGCTTTATAGGGTTTGTGGACGAGGTAAGTAAGTGTGTTTTTGTGGTAGCATGTATTATTCTTTTTTCCCTATGTTTAGAAATTCCAGGCTCTCCTGTAAGGCTGGCCTAGTGGTGATGAATTTCCTTAGCAATTGCTTGTTGTAAATTTTTTTATTTCTCCACTGCTTATGAAGCTAAGTATGAAGCCAGCATCACCCTGACACCAAAATCTGGCAAGACACAACAAAAAAACTACATCCCAATGTTCCTGATGAACATAGAAACAAAAATCCTCAACCAAACTATAGAAAATAGAATCCAGCAGCACATCAAAAAGTTAAGTCACCATAATCAAGTAGGCTTTATTCCTGCCATGTAAGGATGGCTCAACATACACAAATCAATAAATGTGATTCACCACATGCATGTAATTAAAAATAAAACCATGTAATCATCTCAATAGATGCAGAGAATGCTTTTAATAAAATCTAACATCTCTTCATGATAATCTAATGTCTCTTCATGAAAATCTAACATCTCTTCAATGAACTAGGCATTGAAGGAATGTACCTCAAAATGATAAGAGCTGTCTCTGGCAAACCCACAGCCAGCAACATATTAAACAGGCAAAATCTGGAAGCATTTCCCTGAAGGACTGGAACACAACAAGGTACCCCACTCCCACCACTCCTATTCAGTGTAGTGCTAGAAGTCCTAGCCAAAGCAATCAGGCAAGAGAAGGAAATAAAAGGCATCCACATAGGACTATAAAAAGTCAAATTATTTCTCTTCACTGATGATAGGACTCTATATTTAGAAAACCCTAAAGACACCATCAAAAGGCTCCCCAATCTGATTAATGATTACAGTAAAGTTTCAGGGTACAAAGTCAATGTACAAAAATTCAGTAACATTTCTATATACTAATGATGTCCAAACTGAGAGCCAAATCAAGAACACAATCTCCTTTACATAACCACAGAAAAAATAAAATGCCTAGGAATACATCTAACCAAAGAGGTGGCAGATCTCTACAAAGAAAAAAAAACACAAAACCTTGGTGAAAGAAATCATAGATAACACAAACAAATGGAAAAACATTCTATGCTTATGCATTAGAAGTATTAATATCATTAAAATCATCATACTGCCCAAAGCTATTACAGAGTCAATGCTATTACTATCAACCTACCAATTGTCATTTTTTTCACAGAATTAGAAAAAAACAATTCTAAAATTCATATGGAATTAAAAAAAAAACCCAAATAGCAAAAGCAATCCTAAACCAAAAACAAACAAACAAACAAACAAAAAAACAAAAGACAAAACAAAGCTGGAAGCATCACAGTACCCAACTTCAAACTATACTATTAGCAACAACCAAAACAAGGTACTGGTACAAAAATAGACACACAGACCAGTGGAATCGAATAAAGTCACATACCTACAACCATCTCATCTTCGACAAAGCTGACAAAAATAAACAATGGGGAAAGGACTCTCTATTCAATAAATGGTACTAGGATATCCAGCTAGCCATATGCAGAAGAATGAAATTGAATCCTTACTTTTCACCGTATACAAAAATTAACTCCAGATGGATTAAAGATTTAAATGTAAGTCCTCATACTATAAAATTCCTATAAGAAAACCTAGGAAATACCATTCTGAACATTGGCCTTGGCAAAGAACTTATGACTAAGTCCTCAAAAACAACTGAAACAAAAACAAAAAGTGATAAGTGGGATCTAATTAAACTAAAAAACTTTTGCACAATGAAAGAAACTATCAACAGAATAAACAATCCACAGAATGGGAGAAAATATTCATAAATTATGCATTCAACAAAGGTCTAATATCCAGAATTTTAAGAAACCCAAACAAATCAACAAGAAAAACCAAAATACCCTATTAAAATGTGGGCAAAGGACATTAACAGGCTCTTCTCCTAAAAAGACACATAGGCAGCCAACAAACATGAAAAAAAAACACTCCAAATCACTAATCATCAGAGAAATGCACATCAAAGCCACAAGGAGATACCACCTCATACCTGTCAGAATGGCTATGATTAAAAAGACAAAAAAATAACAGAGGCCAGTGATATGGTTTGGCTGTGTCCCCACCCAAATCTCATCTCTAATTGTAACTTTCACAATTCCCATGTTTCATGGAAGGAACCCAGTGGGAGGTAATTGATTCACGAGGGTGGGTCTTTTCCATGCTGTTCTTTTGATAGTGAATATGTCTTATAAGGTCGGATGACTTTAAAAACAGAAGTTTCCCTGCACAACTCTCTCCTTTTGTCTGGTGCCATCCATGTAAGATGTGACTTGCTCCTCTTTGCCTTCTGCCATGATTGTGAGGCCTCCCCAGCCATGTGGAACTGTAAGTCCATTAAACCTCTTCTTATTCTCAGTCTAGGGTCTGTCTTTATCAGCAGCATGAAAATGGACTAATACAGTAAATTGTTACCAAGAGTGGGGTACTACTGAAAAGATACCCAAAAATGTGGAAGTGACTTTGAAACTGGGTAACAGGTGTTGGAACAGTTGGAGGGCTCAGAAGACAGGAAAGTGTGGGAAAGTTTGGAACTCCCTAGAGACTTATTGAATGGCTTTGACTAAAATGCTGATAATGATATGGACAATGAAATCCAGGCTGATGTGGTCTCAGATGGAGATGAGGAACTTGTTAGGAACTGGAGTAAAGGTGACTCTTGTTATGTTTTAGCAAAGAGACTGGTGGCATTTTGCCCCTGCCCCAGAGATCTGTGGAACTTTGAACTTTGAAAGAGATGATTTAGGGTATCTGGCAGAAGAAATTTCTAAGGAGCAAAGCAATCAAGATGTGACTTGGGTGCTGCTAAAGGCATTCCATTTTATAGAGGAAGAAGAGCATAAAAGTTCAGAAATTTGCAGCCGACGATGTGATAGAAAAGAAAATCCCATTTTCTGAGGAGAAATTCAAGCTAGCTGCAGAAATTTGCATAAGTAACAAGGAGAAGAATGTTAGTCATCAAGACAATGGGGAAAATGTCTCCAGAGCATGTCAGCGGTCTTCATGGCAGTCTCTCCCTTCACAGGTCCAGAGGCCTAGGAGGAAAAAGTGGCTTCACGGGCCAGGCCTAGGGTCCCCGTGCTGTGTGAAGCCTAGGGACTTGGTGCCCTCTTCCCAGCCCCTCCAGCTGTGGCTGAAAGTGGCCAATGGAGAGCTTGGACCATGGCTTTAGAAGGTACAAGCCCCAAGCCTGGGCAGCTTTCATGTGGTGTTGAGGCTGCAAATGCACAGAAGTCAAGAGTTAGGGTTTGGGAACCTCTGCCTAGATTTCAGAAGATGTATGGAAATGCCTGGATGCTCAAGCAGAAGTTTGCTGAAGAGGTGGGGTCCTTATGGAGAACCTCTGCTAGGGCAGTGCAGAAGGGAAATGTGCAGTCAGAGCCCCCATAAAGAGTCCCTGCTAGGGCACTGCCTAGTGGAGGTGTGAGAAGAGGGCTACCATCCTCCAGAAGCCAGAATGGTAGATCCACTGACAGCTTGCTTTGTGCGCCTGGAAAAGCCACAGACACTTAACGCCAACCTGTGAAGGCAGTGGGGAAGGAGGCTGTATCCTGCAAAGCCACAGGGGTGGAGCTATCCAAAACCATGGGAACTCACCTCTTGCACCAGCGTGACCTAGATGTGTGACATGGACCCAAAGGAGATTATTTTGGAGCTTTAAGATTTGATTGCCCCACTGGATTTTGGGCTTGCATGGGGCCTCTAGCCCCTTTGTTTTGGCCAATTTCTCCCATTTGGATTGGCTGTATTTACCCAATGCTTGTACCTCCATTGTATCTAGGAAGTAACTAACTTGCTTTTGATTTTACAGGCTCATAAGTGGATGGGACATACCTTGTCTTAAATGAATCTTTGGACTGTGGACTTTTGAGTTATTGCTGAAATGAATTAAGACTTCAGGGGATTGTTGGGAAGATGTGATTTGTTTTGAAATGTGAGGACATGAGATTTGGGAGGGGCTAGGGTGGAATGATATGGTTTGGCTCTGTGTCTCAACCCAAATCTCATCTTCAGTTGTAACTCCCACAATTCTTATGTGTCCTGGGAGAAACCTGGTGGGAAGTAATTGACTCACGGAGGTAACTGAATCATGGATCTTTTTCATGTTGTTCTCGTGATAGTGAATAAGTCTAATGAGATCTGATGACTTTATAGATGGGAATTTCCCTATACACACTCCCTCTTTTTGCTTGCCACCATTAAGACACGACTTGCTCCTCCTTGCCTTCTGCCACGATTGTGAGGCCTCCCCAGGCATGTGGAACTGTAAGTCCATTAAACATTTTCTACTTCCCAGTCTTGGGTATGTCTTTATCAGCAGCATGAAAATGGACTAATACAGCTGGCAAGGCTGTGGAAAAAGGAACACCTTTACACTGTTGGTGTGAATGTAAATTAGTTCAGCCACTTTGGAAAGCAGTTTGGAGATTTCTTAAAGAACTGAAAACAGGCCGGGCGCAATGGCTTATGCCTGTAATCCTAGCACTTTGAGAGGCCAAGGCAGGTGGATCACTTGAGATCAGGAATTCGAGACCAGCCTGGTCAACACGGTGAAACCCCATCTCTACTAAAAATATAAAAATTAGCTGGGCATGGTAGCAGACACCTATAATTCCAGCTACTCGGGAGGCTGAGGCAGGAGAATTGCTTGAACCCGGTAGGTGGAGGTTGCAGTGAGCTGAGACTACACCACTGCACTCCAGCCTGGGTGACAGAGTGATATTCCAACTCAAAAGAAAAAGAAAAAGAAAAAAAGAACTGAAAACAGAACTACCATTCTACCCAGCAATCCCATTACTGGATATATACTTGAAGAAAAATAAATTATTCTACCAAAAAGACATATGTACTTGTATGTTCATGGAAGCGCTATTCACAATAGCAGACATGGAATCAATCAACCTAGGGCCCCAGCACTGTTGGATTGGATAAAGAAAATGTAATACATATACATAATGGAATCCTATGCAGCCATAAAATGAATGAAATAATGTCCTTTGTAGCAACATGGATGCAGCTGGAGGCCGTCATCCTAAGTGAATTATCATGGGAACAGATCAGATAACCAAATACTGCATGTTGTCACTTATGCATGGGAGCTGAACATTGGGTACATATAGACATAAAAATGAGAACAACAAAACATTGGGGCTACTAAAAGGGAGAGAGGGAAGGGAGTCAAGGGCTGAAAAATTACCTTTTGGGTTCTGTGCTCATTACCTGGATGATGGGATCATTTTTAACTCAAACCTCAGCATCACTCAATATACCCAGGTAGCAAACCTATACATGTACCCTCTGAATCGAAAATAAAAGTTGAAATTATTTTAAAACAATAATTTAGTAAAAGAATAATGTAAAAGTGCTTTCTTAAAACAGAATTTGGCTGGACTTTTCCCTTAGTTTCTGAGAGGTAGCCTGTAAATCTCTGGAATTTCTGGAGTTATAGGAGTGTCTGTCATTTACGGGTAGTTTATGCTAAAAAGTGACATGTCTATCTGTAGATAGTTTGTAATAAGGCAGTGACTTACAATGTGAGCTAACCACACCAAAAAGACCAACCATGTGATTAGAAGACTGAAGCTTTGAGCCACATGATACCTATCTGACCTTCAGGGAGAAAAGGGGATGTGGGCTTTCAGTTTAATCACAGGCCAATGATTCAATCCATCATGCCGATGCAATGAAACACCAATAGAACTCTGGACACTGGAACCTGGGTGAGCTTCCCTGCTGGCAGTACTTCACATGGTGAAAGGGGTACATTCTGACCCATAGGGAGATGATATTGAAAGCTTCATGTTTGGACCCTGTCAGATTTCGTTTTATGAGTCTCTTCTTTTGGCTGGTTCTGATTTGCTTCTTTTTGATTTAATAAAACTGTTTTAAGTATAGCACTTTCCTGAGTTCTGTGATTTGTTCTAGACAATTATCAAAATGCCAGGGATATTGGAAGCCACCAGATTTGCAGTTAATTGGTCAGAAGTAATGATAGTCCTAGAAACACCTAAGTTTGTGGCTGGTGTTTGAAGTGAGAGCAGTCATGTGGAAGAATGTGCCCTGAACCTGTGAAGCGTGGCTTAACTCCAGGTAGTTAGCATCAGAAGTCATTTTAACTGTTCAGAGCAGAGTCTACAACTGCAATAGCTTCCCCTGGAATGAGAATGGGCTGAGATAGCCAACACAGATGGGATCTGTGTTCTCAGATAATTGCAAAATCATCTTGTCTCTTTGAGGCAACAAGAATTTTACCCTACTTTCTAATCACAGTTTATTTGTGTGTATGTATGTAGTCAAGTATTCCTGTTAAATCATGTTCACAGCACAAGAATCAAATAATTATTTGTTGATATTACAACTATAACTATTATTTTAACTTTTATACCTTTCAAGTGTTTGAAGAAGAAATAAAATATTTATATGTTGTATGCTATGTAAGGCTGTGACATCACGTATTTGTTCCTTTGCTCCACTCTTACCAACCTTTGCTCTGATTTGTGCCGTGAGGACTAGAAACCTGGAAACCTACGTTTCCCAGCTACTCCATCTCCCCACACCGCAGGCTTTCTGTTATGTTCTGATGATGGTAAGCAGTGGAAAGTTATAAACTGAAAGGAAGGATGCCATTTTTCTATTGCTTTACTCTTTTAGGCTGTACTTGTGGTAGTAGAATAAATAGCAAAGGTGCAGACTCCTTCACAGGAGTATGGATTACAGGTTTCTGCTCAGGTTTCTGTTGCAGAGGTGGTGGAGGCATTAGGTGTGTCACGTGGCCTTTAGCAAAGTTCTTTTGGGCTCCGGCTTCAGCAGGTGTAGCTACAGGCCTTGGGATTTTGCAGCGTTAGTTGTGGTGTGAGCTTCTGGTTTCCTCCAACTGATTCCAATGGCAGCAGTTTTCTCAGCCTCAGCTACAAAGCGGTCATGCAATCTGGGCAATTTTCCTTTCTCCTTCCTAAGGTGATAGCAATTTTGTGTATTTACTAATATCTGGTTTAACTCACCTCCTCATTTTGCTCCTCCAGCCACTCCAATACTTTTTCATCCAATTAGATGCATTTCTCTATTTGAAACACCAATATTTTGTAACCAGAGAGACTGACACAGAGGGCAAGTAACATATTCCTGAAAATTTTGCCAAATGGAATTTTAAAAAATCAAATAACATTTTATATAAATAGGAAAGCTCATTAGGAAAAAAAGGAATCCTTATGATAGTAATACACCATTTCTAATTTTTCTAATTCAAGCACTCATTAAATAATATATCTGCTACTTAATATATTATTTTTATATCTGCCTTTTTTTAAAAAAAAAAGCTGGGTGCACCTGTAATTGTATTCCTAATGTATTCTGTTTTCATATAGCTTGCAAATTATTTTGATAATTTTTAGGCAAAGTATATTGTAAATATGAAACACAATCTGGTCAAATTTAAGAACTACTACAAATAGCCTGAGTGACAATGGGGACTGACTTGTTTTATCTACTTAATTTTACAGTTCCGATCTATAACATCAGAGCTGGGACTTGAAATAAAAAGTTCAAAAGTCAATTTCCCTAGGCAAAAATATACTAATGAAAAAATGATATGGGAATTTAATTACGCAAGTAATTGTTTAGCTTTTTTTTTCCAATTAGCAATGGTCTTCACATTAAGATTTATTTTTATAAATGAATCTAAAATGGTGCCAGATGAAATCTGAATGTTTCTATGAATTTTGATACTGGAAATCTTTGAGAATAAGTTTGAAACAAGAAACCAAAAACCAAAAAAGCAAAGGAAAACTAAAATAATGTTTTAATGGTTATACTCAATTCATAGATTTTTAAACAAAAGAATTTTGGCTTAGTGAAATGTAATAAATAAGGAAAGGAATTCCAAAATAATTTTAGTAACTGCTAGAAAATAGTGTTTTGTACTTTCTATATTCTGCTTTACAGCCTTAGTCTTCCTTCAATAATAAAATAAGAATCGTCATTTTATGGTGACCTCAGTTTTAGCAATGTTAAAATAAATTTCGATGGAGATCAGGCCTGGAGAATCCCTAAGCAGACAAAGCCAGTTAGGTCTCATAAGTTACCTTAACCTTTCCTGATTTTCAAACTTAAGAGAAACTTAACAAGCCTTTTTTTTTTTTGTAATTACCTATATTAAGTAAATATGAAACTTCAGGCTAATCAAACAGAAGCTGCCAATCAACTTACAAGTATATGTATTACTAGAGACTTTTTAGCAGGATAGACCTAATAAGGCAACTGTATAACTGTAACTAATCAAATATATATATATATTTGCTTTATTTCCATGTTTGCACTATAAAAAACCTTCCTCTTTAGTTCTCTTGGTGAAGCCTGAAACCTCCTTTAGGTTGGAGCTGCCCAGTTCATGAACTGCTATTTGCTCAAATAAATGCTTTAAAAATGTCACTGTGCCTCAGTTTACCTTCTAACAGCAGTACATTTTATTTCAATTTTAACTTGTTTGAATGTATGTGATCATCATTTACTACATGTTCCTATTTTGTAACTAATATTTTAATTGGGAACAAGGTATATTTACATAGCATTATAACAGCCAGATAAAAAACATTAAAAAAACCTTTTAGAAAAAAAAGTGTCTACTTTTGTGTATTCAGATGTTTTTGTTATATAAATGAAGTAACTCACTGTTGATGTTTTTAATCCAACTATTTGTAACACATAAAAACAAATACCTTACCTTGCTTTATACTTCAGTGTTCTTATCTATATATTAGAGTTTGCTTGGTGTTTATCAGTAAGATAACACCAAAATACATAAATTATTTTGAAATTTAGAAAAGAAAGCTCAAATAATTTTTAAAAACACAATCACACCTCTAAAAAAAGCTTGAATAGGTAACTATAGGTAACTACAACCATAAATATAGTCATATTTTTGACCTAGTAACCCTACTTCTAGTTATTCATATGAAGAAAACAGCACTGTAAACAGAAACACATGTGTGTGTATGGATGTGTGTGTATATACATATATTGATTATCTTCATTAGAATAAAAATTTTAAAAAATCAAAATGTTTAAATAGGATACGATTTGGTAAGTTATAGCACAATATATAAATACTGTTATGATTATGTAAATATAGAAAAATGTATTTGATAGAATGTAGAATGAAAAATCAGAATATATTTGCTATGTAACATAGCAACTATGAAACAAACATGCATTTGGTGAGGTCAACATGGAAAATGAAAATAAGATTTAAAATAATCAAGTTATGTTTTGTTTTTTAAATAGTCTGTTTTGTTGATACTTCATTTTAATTTAAAATAAAAGGCTTCCTTTTTGTTAAGTTTCTCCATTTGTAAAGGAATCAAAATTATGAGTAAAATGTGGGCAGACCAGAGATGACTTTAAGTTTACTATTAGAGTTAAAATGTCTAAAACCAAAAGATCTTTCTGATTAGATTTAAAGTCAATAAAGAACAACAGCCCTTTCTTCCCATCTCATGTTTAGAACTAGTTGAGAATAAGGCATAAGAGGTAGATTAATGAAGAAGATGTTAGCATTGTTACTAAAAAATGACTAGAGGGCACGGTTTTAGATTTTGGCTGGAAAAACTTGCTTCTTTCTAACACTCTCTGAATTCCTTTCTATAGAAACTCTGGGATAGACCATGGGAGTGAAAGTCAGGAAAGATGCACTTACCGGGATTATAGTTCACATCAATTCAAAAATGAAGGAGGAGGTAAAAGACAACCAATCCCCAGAGTATAAAGCTGTTTCCTAGACAACCTTCACCCTTCACCCACTGTGAAACATCCACCAATGATTATCGTCCACATGCAGATTCCTGTATCCTCCTCTGACACCTCAGCTATCAAATATAAGCAGATGAAAAACACATATTTATATGAAATTTTATTCTATTGTAAAACTAAAAACAAGGTCATGAAGGAAAAGAGTATCGGAATGATTTTTTTCTTTGCAACTTTATTTAACATTATTTTCTCAGTGAAAGAAAATTATCTTTAAAATATTTGGCTTTGTGCAGGGCTGAGACTAGGGTGAGTGAGGCACTGGCTTTTCAAGCAAAATTCAAGGGAGTGCCAAAAAACTCAGTAATAAACATAAATGACACTTTATGTGACATTTTAATAATCGATTGGTGTGAAAAACCTATGATAAACAAAATATCAAAATGTCAAGTATCAGTATTACTACATTGATAGTAATACTGTCAGTACTGCTGACAATATTGCTGTCAGTGTTGTATCAGTTGTATCAGTACCAGTGTTGCTGATAGTATTACTACAAAGACAGGATCGCTATTACTGATTTTTACTTTTGCCTCAAGCTCCCATATGGCTTGGCATGTCAATGGTTTGTTGACTGAAATTTATATATATATATAATTTTTTATTTATAAAAATATAAAATTTTTAATATATATTTTAAAAACTATTTTTCAAGCCATTTTTTTTTATGTGAAGAATCCAAATTCTAGGGTTTAGATCTGAGAAGTAACAAGAAAAGCATTTTAAAAACTTTCAAGGTTCAAGGTTGTTTATAAAAGTATACCTGGTATGTCATTTTCCATGGCAGCAGTTGAAAGTCAAATGCCAGAAGATTGAGGGTAGGAGGCAGGACTAGCTTACAGCTCTCACTCAGATGGATGGAGCAGCACGTGGAGACTCATGTTATCAACTTTTGCTCCAAGAACTACTGCAGGAACATATCAGGAAAGCCAAGAGAATCCACAGACCCTTTGAAGGAACTGTATCACCCCTGCAGACTCCCTGAGATGCCAAAAACTGTGAATCTGCTTGCTTTCTCAACTGGGAGTCTCATGGTCTGGGGTAAGTTCTCTTCCCTGGTGACTGGCTGCCTGGAAATAGACTCGGTGCTGTTGGGGGGGCCATGGTGGGAGTGAGATTGGCCTTTAGGACTGTGGGATGAATGGCAGCAGGGTGAAGCCTGTAACTTCTGGTTTTCCCCCACTTCCCCGGTGACTTGTATGACTCAGTAGAGGCAGCCACAATCTCCCTGGGAATATAACTCCATTGGGCTAGGAACCACACCCCCATCCCCAACAGCAGCCTTAGCAAACCTCACTCAAGGAGAGGCTGAGGTCAGACACACCTATCCCTGCCCCAACCTCGTAGTCTTTCTCTATCCCCTCTGGTAGCTAAAGACAAAAGTTATAATCTCTTGGGGGCTCTATGGCCCTGCCCACCACCTGAGAAACCTGAACAGTTAACCAGGTGTCCCTAGGGCAAGTTTGCAACCTCCCTATGCAGGACCGTAGCTGATGCACTCTTGAAAACACCACCTCCTGGCTTGAGGCCAACCAACACAAAACCAGTGCACTGAACAAAAACACAACCGAGGACCCTCAGAGTTCACTTCACTCTCCTGCTACTTCCACTGGAGCAGGTGCTGTGTATCTATGGTTGCAAGGCCTGAAGATGGATCATATCACACGACTCTTTGCAGACACTCCCTAGTACCAGCCCAGAGCCTGGTAGCTCTGCTGAGTGGCTAGACCCAAAAGATCAAAAACAATCACTACAGTTTGGCTCTCAGGAAGCCCCATTCCTAGGAGAAGTGGGAGAACACCACACCAAGGGAGTACCCCATGGGACAAAAGAAACTGAACAGCAGCCCTTGAATGCCAGATCTTCCCTCTGACATAGTCTACCCAAATGAGAAGGAACCAGAAAAACATTTCTGGTAATATGACAAAACAAGGCTCTTTAACACCCCCGAAAGATCATACCAGCTCATCAGCAATGGATCCAAACCAAGACTAAATCTCTGAATGGCCAGAAAGAAATTCAGAAGGTCAATTGTTAAGGCAATCAAGGAGGCAGCAGAGACAGGCAAAGTCCAACTTAAAGAAATAAAAAATATACAGGATATGAAAGGTAAATTATTCAGTAAAATGGATAGCATAAATAAAAAACAATCACAACTTCTGGAAATCAAGGACACACTTAGAGAAATGAAAAATACACTGGAAAGTCTCAGCAATAGAATTGAACAAGCAGAAGAAAGAACTTCAGAGCTCAAAGACAAGGCTTTTGAATTAACCGAATCCATCAAAGACAAAGAAAAAAGATTTTTTAAAAAATAAGCAAAGCCTCCAAGAGGTTTGTGACTATGTTAAAAATCCCAACAAAATAATTATTGGTGTTCCTGAGGAAGAAGAGAAAACTAAAAGTTTGGAAAACATCTTTGAGGGAATAATCGAGGAAAACTTCCCTGGTTTTACTAGAGATCTAGACATGCAAGTACAAGAAGCTCAACTAACACCTGGAAAATCCATCACAAAAAGATCAGTGCCTAAGTACATAGTCATCATGTTATCTAAAGTCAAGACAAAGAAAAGAACCTTAAGCGCTGTGAAGAAAAAGCATCAGGTAACTTATAGAGGAAAACTTTTCAGATTAACAGCTGATTTACCAGCAGAAACTCTACAAGCCAGAAGAGATTGGGGTCCTATTTTTAGCCTCCTTAAACAAAACATTATCAGCCAAAAATTTTGTATCCAGCAAAACTAAGCTTCATAAGTGAAGGGAAGATACAGTCTTTTCCGGACAAACAAGTGCTGAGAGAATTCGCTACTACCAACCCAGCACTACAAGAACTGCAAAAAGGAGCTCTAAATCTTGAAACAAATTCTCAAAATACACCAAAATAGAACCTCCTCAAAGCATAAATCTCACAGGACCTATATAACAACACAATGAAAAAAAAAAAAGAAAAACAAAAAAATGAGATATTCAGGCAACAACTAGTAACTAGTGTGATGAATAGAATAGTACCTTACGTCTCAATACTAACATTGAATGTTAATGTCCTAACCCTGACACTGAAAATACACAGAATGGCAGAATAGATAAGAATTCACCACCTAAGTTTCTGCAATCTTCAGAAGACTCACCTAACACATAAGGACTTAACATAAACTTAAGGTAAAGGGGTGGAAAAAAGCATTCCATGCAAATGGACACCAAAAATGAGGAGGAGTAGCTATTCTTACACCAAATGAAACAAACTTTAAAGCAACAGCAGTTAAAAAAGACAAAGACAGACACTATATGATGATAAAAGGACTAGTTCAACAGGAAAATATCACAATCTTAAATATATATGCACCTAACACTGGAAGCCCCAAATTTATAAAACAATTACTACTAGACCTAAGAAATGAGATAGATGACAACACAATAATACTGAGGGACCTCAATACTCCACTGACAGTACTAGACAGGTCATCAAGACAGAAAGTCAACAAAGAAACAATTGACTTAAACTATACACTGCAACAAATGGACTTAATGGGTATTTACAGAACATTCTACCCAACAACTGAAGAAAAAACATTCTATTACTCAGCACATGGAACGTTCTCCAAGATAGACTATATGATAGGCCACAAAACAAGTCTCAGTAAGTTTAAGAAAATCAAAATTATATCAAGTACTCTCTCAGACCATAGTGGAATAAAATTGGAAATCAACTCCAAAAGGAACCCTCAAAACCATGCAAATATATAGAAATTAAATAACCTGCTCTTGAATGATCATTGAGTCAACAATGAAATCAAGATGAAAATTTAAAAATTCTTTGAACTGAACAATAATAGTGACACAACCTATCAAAACCTCCAGGATATGGCAAAAGCAGTGTTAAGAGGAATGTTCATAGCATTAAATGCCTACATCAAAATATGAAAGAGCACAAATAGATAATCTAAGGTTACACCTCATGGGACTGGAGAAGCAAGAATGATCCAAACCCAAACCCAGCAGAAGAAAAGAAATAACAAAGATCAGAGCAGAACTAAATGAAATTGAAACAAACAAACAAACAAAAAACAATACAAAAGATAAATGAAACAAAAAGCTGGTTCTTTGAAAAGATAAATAAAATTGATAAGCCATTAGTGAGATAAACCAAGAAGAGAGAAGATCCAAATAAGCTCAATTAGAAATGGAAGAGAAGATATTACAACTGATATCACAGAAATGCAAAAGATTATTCAAAGCTACTATGAACATCTTTATTTGCATAAACTAGAAAACCTAGAGGAGATGAATGAATTCCTGGAAATATATAACCCTTGAAGGTTAAACCAGGAAGATATAGAATCTCTGAAAAGGCCAATAACAAGCAGTGAGATTGAAATGATAATTAAGAAGTTACCAACAAAAAAACAAAGTCCAGGACCAGGTGGATTCACAGCTGAATTCTATCAGACATTCAAAAAATTAGTACCAGTCCTATTGACACTATTCCAATAGTCAGAAAAAGAGAAAATGTTCCCTAAAACATTCTATGAAGCCAGTATTACTCCAATACCCCAAACCAGGGAAAGACATAACAAAAAAAGAAAAATACAGACCAATATCCCTGATGAACATAGATGCAAAAATCCTCACCAAAATACCAGCAAATCAAATCTAACAGCATATCAAAAAGATAATATACCATAATCAAGTGGGTTTCATACTAGGGATACAGGGATGATTTAACATACACAAGTCAAGAAATGTGATACACCACATAAACAATTTTTTTAAAAATCACATGATCATCTCAATAGATGCAGAAAAAGCATTTGACAAAATCCAGAATCCTTTATGATTAAAATCCTCTGTAAAATCACCATAGAAGGGACATAACTTTAGGTAATAAGAGCCATCTATGACAAACCCACAGCCAACATTATACAACATTATACAACAGGGAAAAATTGAAATGATTACCTCTGAGTAACCATTAAGTCGATTGTTTCTTTGTTGACTTTCTGTCTTGATGACCTGTCTAGTGCTGTCAGTGGAGTATTGAATTCCCCCAGTATTATTATGTTGTCATCTATCTCACTTCTTAGGTCTAGTAGTAATTGTTTTATAAATTTGGGGCTTCCAGTGTTATGTGCATATATATTTAAGATTGTGATATTTTCCTGTTTCCTCTGAGAAAGGGAACAAGATAAGGATGTCCATTTTCACTACTTCTATTCAACATAGTACTGGAAGTCCTAGCTAGAGCAATTACACAAGAGAAAGAAAAAGGATCAAAATTGGTAAAGAGGAAGTCAGATGTCACTGTTTGCTGAAGATGTGAATGTATACCTAGAAAACCCTAAAGATTCATCCAAAAAGCTCCAAAACTGGTAAACAAATTCAGCAAAGTTTCAGGATACAAAATTAATGTACACAAATCAGTAGCTCTGCTATACACCAACAGTGGCCAAACTGAGAATCAAATCAAGAACTCAACCTCTTTCACAATAGTTGCCAAAAAAAAGTACTTTGGAATATACCCAATCAAGGATGTGAAAGAACTCTACAAGGAAACTACAAAACACTGCTGAAAGAAATCATAGATGACACAAACAAATGGAAACACATCCCATGCTCATCAATATTGTGAAAATGACCATACTGCCAAAGCAATCTAAAAATTCAATGCAACTTCCATCAAAATACCACCATCATTCTTCGCAGAACTAAAAAAAACAATCCTAAAGTTCATTTGGAATCACAAAAGAGCCTGCATAGCCAAAGCAAGAAGGACAAATCTGGAAGAATCACATTACCCAACTTCAAACTATATTATAAGACTATAGTCACCAAAACAGCATGGTAGTTGTATAAAAATAGGCACATAGACCAATGGAACAGAATAGAGAACCCAGAAATAAAGCCAAATACTTACTGCCAACTGATCTTCAACAAAGCAATCAAAAAAATAAAGTGGGAAAAGGACACCCTATTAAACAAATGGTTCTGGGATAATTGGCAAGCCACATGTAGAAGAAAGAAACTGGATCCTCATCTCTCACCTTATACAAAAATCAACTCAAGATGGATGAGAGACTTAAATCTAACACCTGAAACCATGAAGATTTGAGAAGATAACATCAGAAAAACCCTTCTAGACTTCTAGACATTGGTTTACACAAAGACTTCATGACCAAGAACCCAAAAGCAAATGCAAAGATAAATAAATGGGACTTAATTAGCTAAAAATCTCCTGCACAGCAAAAGAAATAATCAGCAGAGTAAACACAGTGGGGTGTTAAAAAGGATTCACTGGGGTGTAGGAAGTAAAACCAGCTTTAAATAGATAACATAGTTGTCTCTGGGTTATCATTTCACCTAGCACAGGGTTTGGCAATTTTTTTTCTGTAAAGGAACAGACAGTAAATATTTTAGGCTTTGCAACCCATATGGCGTCTATCACAACAACTCAGTTCTGCTTTTGTAGCACAAAAGCCGCCACAGACAATATGCACATAAATGGGCATGGCTGTGTTCCAGTAAAACTTTACAAAAACAGGTGGTAGGCCAGATTTGGCCCTTAGGCCATAGTTTGCCAATTCCTGACCTAGTACAACATAGTATGGATTCAGGAAATTAGAATGTCTTTTCAGGTTAAAGATCATCAGACTCGAAACTCCATAAGAATAGGAACGATTGATTCATGGAGTTCCTGGAGTTTGTGTTTATCATTGGGTCTCCAGGGAAGAGCTTCATTGGAGTTCTCCACTTTTTCAGGAAATGTTAGCTTCTGAACTGAGCAGTGCCTGGAACTTTTAGTATCACTCAGTAACTAAATGGAAAATGAGATATTTAGACATCTTACTTTAAAACTGTGTTATAATCATAAGACTGTACCTTATGCCTGCTCTTTCCACATCTGTTTTTACATAATAGATAAAATTTTTGGAGAGTCTCACCTTTTTTCTCTCAGCATAAGGTTAGTGACAGAGAAAGAGGAAGTGCTACAACTTAAAGAAGGAAATATACACAACCTGGATATGGGGTTCTTTATGCCCAAGCCCACAAAAAAAACCACTGAGGCCTACAGGAGTAAATATCATATATCACTGTAACTTATTAGAAACAAAGGAATGAGGAACCACTTCGGCAGTAGTGTCTTAACATGGCTGTATTACAGTGGTGATACCACGTATGTACCTTGTGAAATTTGTACATAAGCACAGTGCTTAATATGTAACTTTAAGAAAAATGTGACCTAAGTCATTAAACATACCTTCTTTTCCTGAACATCCTCTACCTTTTCATTCCTTGCATTTTTTTATGAATGGTTTCTTTTCAGGTGTGATTTTTCTGAAGTTATTAAACATACTCAGGAGAGATTTTATATAAAAATCCGGACCAAATCCAAAGGCTAGTGTTGTCACTGAATAGAGATAGCATTCATTGACAATTTCACCTTCAGTCAATCCATTAATCTGTAAGGGGGCTTTCTAAAACTGTTAGTTATGAAAGGCTTTTTTTTTTTTTTTTTTTTTTAAGACGGAGTCTCACTTGTTGCCCAGGCTGGAGTGCAGTGGTAGCGATCTCAGCTCACTGCAAGCTCTGCCTCCGGGATTCACATCATTCTCCTGTCTCAGCCTCCTGAGTACCTGGGACTACAAGGCACCTGCCACCATGCCCGGCTAATTTTTTTGTATTTTTTTAGTAGAGACGGGGTTTCACTGTGTTAGCCAGGATGGAAAAGCTTTTAAAAGAATAAAAATATATAGAAAACAGTGGAAAAGTAGAGTTTAATGTAGAGTTTTTTTTGTTTTTTGTTTGTTTTACTTTTCTAAGAATGTTTTTAAATAGCTATATCCCTACACAAATACATTTTAATTTCAGAATACAGAAAATACACATTTAAAAGTTTGTGATCTTCTTGCACACATATGTTTATTGTGCACTATTCACAATAGCAAAGACTTGGAACCAACCCAAATGTCCATCAATGATAGACCAGATTAAGAAAATGTGGCACATATATACCATGGAATACTATGCAGCCATAAAAAAGGATGAGTTCATGTCCTTTGTAGGGACATGGATGAAGCTGGAAACCATCATTCTGAGCAAATTATCGCAAGGACAGAAAACCAAATACCACATGTTCTCACTCATTCATAGGTGGGAACTGAACAATGAGAACACTCCCAATCACCATCACACACCAGGGCCTGTCGTGGGGTGGCGGGACGGGGGAGGGATATCATTAGGAGATATACCTCATGTAAATGATGAATTAATGGGTGCAGCACACCAACATGGCACATGTATTCATACATAACAAACCTGCACATTGTGCACATGTACCCTAGAACTTAAAGTATAATTAAAAAAAAAAAAGAGGCTTTTGAGGAGCCAGCTTTCAGGAAGCTACTTGGGAGACTAAGGCAGGAGGATCACTTGAGCACAGCAGTTTGAAGCTGTAGTGTGCCATAACTGTGCCTGTGAATAGACATTGCAGTCCAGCCTGAAAAACATAGTGAGACCCCCATCTCTTTAAAAAAATCATTTTTTTAAAAGACTTTCAGGAATAGAGTCTCTCTCTTGCATTTCCATTTTCTGCCATGGGATGATGTAGCAAGAAGGCCCTTGCCAGATGCTGTCCCCTTGATCTTGGACTTCCCATGCTCCAGAACTGTGAGAAATAAATTTCTGCTCATTATTAATTAAAAAAAAATTTTGTGATCTTAAGAAAATGATAAAATCTTAGTATGAAAAATAAGATAAATATTAACTGAGCAAAATTTAGGATAGGTTCTATATTAACCTAGACCAATAACATTATGATATATATATATATAATTTTTCAATTCTATTGATTTACATATCAAAAATTAATACATGCTTATTATGCCAAAGTCTGTGTTTGAACTTGGGAAAACCACAAGTACGCATTTGAAAGCACCCCAACACTGAAAGACCTTGCTACATCGTCCAGGAAATCAATTGCTCACAAATAATATAGGGAAGTAAATAAGCAAAAATGGGTAAGATGAGAAAGAGGCAGATTTGCTCAAAGCAGAAAATATGGGCTAAGTGTAAAGGGGCCAAGCCTCAAAATCACCAGTTGGAATGTTGCTATCATAGAGAAGAAGATCTCCATTCAAATCCCTTTCCAATGTGGTTAATGGTAAAGAGCCCCACTGGGGCATTAGTCAAAAAAGCAGGGTGATTGGAGAGACTACTCATAAGTGTTAATGACGAAGGAGAATATATACAAAATTGCTAATAGCCAGATTGGAAACAGAATTCAAATGGGATCACTCATTTTTCCTTTCCCTGCTCTTTTTTTTTTTTTAATTTGCATTGTCACAAAATAAAATGCAGTATGTGATCTATAGGTGGCAACATTTAGACTGTTCATTTTCTGACATTTTCTGAATTACATTTGAAAACAGATCTACCACCACCCTAATGGTGACAGCAAAATATAGAAATGAGAGAAAGGGCAGGAACTGGAGTTCTGAATAGAGTTTTCAAACAAAATATGAACACAGTAGCAAACACCTAGAGTTCACCTCTACCTTAAAATTATTCCTAGCATTTAGTGACCAGAGTTAGACAGTCTTATTTGAATCTGTAAAAGGCTTGGGCATTTCCCCAGCTGCTAGGTCAAGGTTGGGTCATCCATGATCTTAAAGATGCTCCAAGAAACAGTCCATATTCTCTAATGTTTATGTCCTGAAAGGATCTGGTTTGTCATTTTTTTCTGATTCCAAATGTTACATAATTAAGAGAGCCTGGGCTTCTAACACACTCAAAAGCTGCGTGAGTCATAAGGTTCAGTGTCATCCTTTTGATTCAAACTAATTCCAAAACTATATTATGCATGGATCAGTGACCAAGTAGGTGCAAAGGAAGGAGGTTGTGACAATTGACTGGAAATGGCTCTGTTCACCTGAGACCAGAAAGAGGATTTTATTAGTAGAAGAAAAGAAAAGCCAAAGATATATAGGATCTGTACATTAGGAGAACTCAGAACAGGTTGTATTCTAGTTTGTAGTGTTCTGAATGGTAATTGTGCATTTGTATATGGTTTTTAGCGATAATGTAATACAGTGGCCCCCAATTATCTGTGGTTTCACTTCCTGCTAATTTAGTTACCCATGGTCAACTGCAGTCTGAAAATATTAAGTGGAAATTCCAGAAATAAACAATTCATAAGTTTCTAAATGTATGTTTTCTGAGGAATGTGATGAAATCTCCAATGCCAACCCACTCCATCCTATACAGGATGTGGATCATCCTTTCATCCAGCGTATCCACGCTGTAAATGTACCCACCCATTAGTCACTTATCCTCTGGATTATCAGGCTGTGGTGGTATTGCAGTGCTTGGGTTCAGTACTATCGCTGGTTTCAGGCATCCACTGTGGGTCTTGGAGCGTAGGCCCCATGGATAAGAGAGGACTACTGTATAATACTGATTGTGGGGGACGTACTGAAGAAAACTGATTTCTCTTTTCTTTTCAGCTGTAGTTAATTTAACTATCCTTTTCCTGAAATGCCAGTTTTGGGTATTTCATGAAAGCAGAAGACTAGAAAGATAATAAAAACCAAATGAGTGCTTGGCACATTTCTCACACTGTAATGAAACCAGAGTAATTGAGAGAGTCAGCAAATCACAGTTATCAATCAAATGGTGAATCTGGTGGGTACAGATGCCAAGTCTGATTTGCTGTTGTGGTCCAGAGAACCTGTTTTGTTTTTCTTATTTATTATTTTTGTTTGGTGTTTGCATTATTCTGAAAAACAGAAAAACAGACACATTGTCCCACCAGGTGATACTTACACTTCAGCTTAAGAGTGTGGATCCAAAGTGGTATTGTAGGCTCAATTTTTAAAAGGAATCTGCCTAACAAATATCTGGACTTAAAGTGTAAAGGAAGTAGAGGAGGTGATTGCAAATATAAATAAAAAGAAAAAAGCCACTTCAATTAGTGTGTCAGTTAATCTGGATAGATTGAAAACTCACTTCCAATTCAACTCTAAAATTAATCCTCTTTGATAATATAAGGGACATTTTATGCAGTGATTTCAGAAATAATGAATTTATTAAAAAAAAAAAGGAAAGGAAAAGAAAAAAAGAGAAGAAAAAGAGAAGAAAAGGTTAAATCCCAGATCTTTGGATTTTAAAAAAAACTGTTGTCCCTCTTAAATTTTCATTTACCTCCTTTATTTGACCTTACTCCTATCCAGAAAACACAAGTAAATTGTCTTTTTTTTCTTCCTTTTTTCTAATTAAAAGATTGTTTTATATATTCAGGCTGGATTCAGAACAAAAGTAATTCTCACGCTAGTGTTGAATTTTTAATATGTGAAGCTCAAAAGTTTTGAGATTTTTGGTTCCAAACATTTTACTAAATGTTAACGTTGACAAATGAGTCACCCAAGTCTTAGTTCTTATCATTTAGTTTCTGATGAAAAAAGTAACTGGCTTTAACCACAACTTAAGGGAAAGAACAGTTGCTTCTCTCCTACTGATAAAAATTTCAGCACTATAGGCAAGTTCCCTTGATGCTAATATAGATATGGTGGGCCCAACAGACAGGTGGAGTTGGCAAATAAATGTTCATTTCTTCCTTTTATGACTCAATGTTATCATGAGGGAAATTGAGAACATTTCCACAACACAGCTGTGTGGGATTCTCCAGCTCGTCTATCAAGATAACACAGTCTTTTACTCCCCTGCAGTTTGGCAACCAGTGGAGAGCTGAGTGGGAGATGGAAGATTACTCTCGAGTTCTTAGCTCCACTCGAAGTGAAAGTCATGTTTCAGAGTTTGCTACTTCTGTTGATCAATTCAAAGTCTCTGGAGTTATTTGCAGGTTACTCTAGCTAACAGAATCATATTATCAGGACTGGATACAATTTTACAGGTCATTTAATCAGTACTTGTGCCCCCTGTCTAGCTCACTGCAAGCCCTCTTCCAGCATGTGACTGTATACCTCTGATGAAAGAAAACCTAACACTTTCCACAGATACATTTCTATTTTTAAAGACCTCTATTTTTTAGAAGATTCTTCATTACATTTATTTTAAGCCTACCAAAATACAATTTGTATTTACTGTTTCTGAGTTTGCACTTTGAGGTCATTCATAGGAAACTGACTCCTTTTTATACAAGTACACCCTTAAATTCTTGAAAGAAATCGTCATGTTCATTAGGCGGTTGTTCCTGTAATAAAGTCTCAAGTCTTTTCTCTTTTGGATGGGATAACTCAGCTCAATACTCAAAGTGTGATTAGATCATTAAGCAGTAAAATGGGCCTGTTACTTTGCTGACTCAATGATTGGACTTTGTCAACTAGAGTTAAGTACTTCCTATGATCTCAGCCCAGCTACAGAAAGAGAAATGGAAGACATTGCTGGCCATTTGTAGGAAGCAACGTAGTTAATGCAGACACATAGTAATAATTTATGCTTTGAATTTCTTCAAGTTTTGAAGGAAAAAAATTACATAAATAAAAATCAAATTTGGTCAGAAACGGCTCATGTGTGTAGCCCCAGCACTTTGGGAGGTCAAGGCAGGAGGACTGCTTGAGGGTAGGAGTTTGAGACCAGCCTGGGCAGCATAGCAAGACCTCATCTCTAAAAAAAAACTTTAAAATAAAATGATCTCGGTGTAGTGGCACAGATCAACAGTGCTGATTTGTTGTCCTAGCTACTTAGGAGGTTGAGGCAGGAGATTGCTTGATCCCAAGAGGTTGAGGCCAGTGAGCTACGGTTGTGCCACTGTACTCCAGGTGGGGTAACAGAGCGAGACCCTGTCTCTAAAAACAACAACGACAACAAACAAGAAGTCAAATTTGCCATCTTCCTCCATTAGTCAATGACCTTTGCACACACTTCCAGACTCAAAATTTTATAAGTATCCTCTAATCTTCTTCATCTTTGCTATCAAATGAGTTGTCTAGTTTCACTTCATTTCTGCTACTGCCATTCTTGTCCCTGGGGCCTTATTACTAAACTAAAGGCTTAAACTCTTACAGTTTGTTTGATGTGACTTTAGTGACATCTAGCTCAACCATGCACTTATCTTGATTCCTAAGTCTTGAAAATTCTCAAATGCAGTTAAATTGAGTGACAGCAGGAGGGAAAGGAAAATTATAACAAACTGACAAACTCATGCCAAGTCAGAAGAGGACTCTATTTTCAAAGGTTCTCGCACAGAAGAATACAAGTTCAGCATTGCCAGGGTCCAGGTTTTTGAGAGAATTACAAATTCCTGTTTTTAAATAAACTCCTTTGAGTTTTCTAAAGGTTAGTGTTTTGTTCTTTAAGGGAGTCCTTTCTGCCAAATGTATCTTCTGGCTAGCTCTAGCCTTTGGACCATCAGCTTGGGACCATTGTTCAATACTCAAATGTTCTTGGTCATCTCAATAATTCTTATAATGACCTGAAAAGTATTAAAGAGAGTATTACCGAGACACTAAAAAAGTTATAATACAATATGGAACAACTTTACAAATACTTATAATACAACATTTAACAAAAATATGAAAATTATGTATCGTTTGTTAATAATTATATCCTTAGGATACTGCTTTTGAATAAAGACAATAAAAAATGAAAAATTTTATAAGTTTGGATGGAAAGAATGTGGGTGACTAAAATATTTTCTTCCTTCTCCTAGTCATTGTTTTCCTAATTCTCTTCTATGAGACTATATGACTTCCCAAAAGTACAAAATCCATAAATATACCTGAATTATTATATGTAAGTGAAAGGAAAATCAGAACAGAAGACATAGGAATTTACTGGTGTGTTAACCTTCCCTTGCAGCATGTCTGTACTCTTTAGTCTTATGTTCTTTTTTTTAAATGCAAACATGTGCTCAAATTGTTTTTTTCAGAAGCAATTTTGGTGGAAAGACTGGAAATGTTGTAACATCAAGTTGAAGGGGATAAAAATGGAAAACGAAAATACTATGTTTACTAGTAAGAGTGTGAAAGAGGGAAAAACATATACCAGATATAAGGTTGATCAAATTAATTTTCCTATGTTGGTTCTTTCTAGTGAGATTTGATTTACTCAAAACTAACATTTTTTGAGCACTTCTTCAAGGTACTATTGCTATCTTCATATATTTTCTCCATATTAATGATAAAGAAAGTTAGATCTGGTGAGGTTAGCCCAACATCACAGAGCTCCTAAGTACCAGAGCCAGGGTCCATCCCGGGTCACACTTCCTCCGCAGTAGACATGACTGCCTATTGCTTACAAGCCAAATAATCTCAAGTCAACATTGAAAAAACTCTGATTTATGTATGCTAATTCCCAACAAAGCAAAATTAGGACTTGGTGCTTTTCTAATATGTCTCTCTCTCTCATCAGATTTGCGGCCTATCAAATGGACCTGCCATCATGGTCCGTGGTGCTTTCACTGGACATAACTATGCTTCTGCTGAGGTTTCTTTCTTTTCTTATTTTTCCCCTTCTCTTTGCACCCAGCCATACGATGACTATGACTGGCCATTTTGAGTGTCAGAGGTCACCATACCCTTCCCTTCTGTACCGAAGTCGTTATTAGAAAACTCAAGACTCTTGGATTTGAAATTTCTTCCTTGAAGATAATATAAAGAGCAAATAAGCCACAGCCCTGTTGCCGTAAATTCAATGTAGCATGACAGTGTGAAGGCTAGCTAACTCCACATATTAAAAATATTCTTTTACTTTTTATTCTTGATTACTTGACACCTGGAGCCCAGGAGAGACTGCCCTTCTCAGGGTTACTTAATAGGGATAGAAATGACACATCTATAAGGGTGTCTTTTCTATGCAAACTAACCCATCCAGAGCCCATATCCCAACTATCTCCTCCATCAGATTTTCATACTCTAGGCCACTATTCTCCATCCTAGTCACCCTAGGGCCAGGTACCAGACAACTACAGATAGCCCCTATACCTTAGAGCCTGCTGGAATTATTCATACTAGGAAAACCTAAACCTTTTTACTCTGTCTCATTTATCCCTTCCCATGGAACAATGCTCTTGTCCATGTTTTCCCCTACACCTTCTGTTTCCTGACTGACTGGTGATGCCCTGTGGGCCCCCCAACAGCATGGCAAGATACGTGCCCTCCTCTTGGTATCAGTGAGTATCACAAGCTGTCTTTTCAATGGCAGTCATCTCCTAATGTGTTGGTCCCACCATACTTGAACAAAAACGAAATCTACATTTTAAAACACTCCAGAAAAGCCCAGTCTCATGGCATGATTCACACTCCCTGGAATGCTATGTGTGTTATTATGATTCTGTATGTGCTGAGCATTAAAAGAGCACAGCAGAGTCAGCTGTGATTCCAACTGGGGCTTTTACAGCCTGGTTTGGACAATAGCTCTTAAATGGCTCCACCTATATTAAGAGAGGATTATTCAGTGTATTGATAATGTACACAAAATCTTTTTGTTTGTCATACAGATGATTAAAAATATCAGTGCGTCGTGTCAGTGTTTAAAACACGGGATGGGGGAACAGCCTGATGTTTCATCACAGGTCTGCCCCCAGAAACTATGTGAGAGCTCATGTAGGCACTGACCTATCACATACTAAATGGGTACGTCTAAGCTCTTTGCAATAAGTTAAAAGTAAAACCAATAGAACGAAGAGTTGCAAGACTAAAACATAAATGTTTAAATGCAACTCTCTCTGAGAAAAGTTTTGAATGCCTAAAATGAATTCAGGCTGAATAGAAAATGCTCACAGCTACCACATAAAGCATTGTTTATTTTCTCTTGTAAAGACTCATTCCCTCAATATCTTTTCTTTGCCAATTTGTGACGTTCTCTGGGGCAATTTCCAATCACCGCTGCTGCCAGCCAGCTGATCATCATAGTAGTCAACACAATGACCCAGGAGAGCACCAAGACACCCCGCTGTCAACTGGTTTGCAGGATGTAGCCTCAGCAAAGTGAAGAGCTCCAAACACCCCTGTGCTCTCTGGCTCAAACTTGGCAGTTTGGGGAGGCTGCCAGGACAACACCAGGAGGGGAGCCAGGGGAGCAGTGTGCCAGAGTCAGCAGGTGGCAATGGCCAACAGCAGCTCAGAGAGGCAGATCAGTCTTTCCAGCAGTGAAGACAGCCAACCGAGGTGGGAGCCAATGCAGCCCTTGTTATCCAATGTATAGGCATTGTTATAAATGACATCAGAACCCCCTGTACATTTCTCATTGGGCTTGTTAGCCAGGTGGCAGTCTTACCAGTCATCATTGCTCCAAGCAGAGCGTATGTTATAATGTTTAACTTACACTTGAGGCCAGAGAATTACATTTCTTGGAATAATGTCTTGGAGACACAGTAACAATGAGTTCTAGTATTTATACAATCCTGTTCTATAAAGCAGTTAATGTACCTGACAGACAGCACTTAAGTGAGATTTAGACCACTGCTCACAAATTGGTAAGGAAATGCTATCCAGCCACTTAAAATATTTGAAACCTAATATGTAGATATAATATTTTAGAATTCAGATCATGTAAAAATTGAGATAAAATTAAAATAAAAATCCAGGAGTTCTGAGTGTCATTTTTATACACAATCCAACATATGAGTTGATGTAGTATATAAAAGTCTGAGTGATGCCAGTACCTTTGTGTTCACGTTCTATTCCCCTGAAACGGCAAGACTGAAATACAGTAGAATACTGGCCTCTTTTCTTAATTTCAATCCAGAATAGGATTACATATGCATTAGGGAAGTGAAAATTATTCATTATAAAACTAAATCTTTTCAAGAGCAGAGATAATATACAAAACAGATGTTATAAAAGATATTTTTCAAGTTGGAATGTTCCAACAAGTTGTAATATGTTTCTGAAATGAGCAGAGCCTATCAATCAAGAAATATTCTTGCTTGCTTATAACAAATTAAGCACTCTTCTAGAATTTGTATACTTGAGGAATACATTTAAAAAATTAAAACGGACTATCTGTGTTTTTGAGGATATTACAATCTTGTTGACAGATCAAAACTAACAAGAGGATTACAAGGCAACATTAAAGGAGACCCAGTTCCAGAATTTTCTTGCTATCAGCCCAGGAGGAGAGAAAAGATTATGGAGGCCAGGAGTAGTACAGGAAGACTGCACGGAGGAGGTGGGATAAATTGCCAGGACTTAGCATGGGTAAGATTGGACTCCACAGCCTTCGTTATATGCAGCCCTAGACTAGGAGTCAGAGTTTCATCTGCCACTATATAATGGTGATTACTATGATAAGTTCAATCATTGAGAATCAATCACAAGCCAGGAACTATATCAGAATACTGTGAACAAGACAGGTTGTGATCGTTTTTGGAAGTAAAGACTCCAGTAAATATCCTATAAATGCTGCTAGGTTCACTCAAATTAAATCTGGCTTGTTCTCTGTGCCTGAGGACGACCATGTATGTCCAACAAAACAAACTTACCCAAAGGAAGAAGCAGACCAGATTGTCTTAGTTAAAACTTCCTTCAATTTCCTATCTTTACAGACAATGCTTCTATGGCTTTTTAGAAAAGCAGAATCAACTAAAAATGTGGTGGGAAGTTTTTCTTACTCCCCTCAATCCCCAGGGAATGAATACTTGAAGTCGTTTAACTAGAATCCTAAGACTCAGGAAATAAAGATTGAAAATCGCTGGATAGGCTAATTTTTTCAAAACCCTTTGGATTTTATGATCTTGAAAATAAAGCTAAGAATATCAGGTGGTAATTTCAAGTTCAAGCATAGGCTACAGATACATTGTTTCTAAAACATTGTACAAAACAACTGATATGCAAAATTCTGGAACTGGGTATAGAACCACTCCTCTTCCTGCCACCATACTCAGGTCTTCTCCTCTTCCCAGCACTACATTTGCCCCCACTCCACCCCTCCACCCCCTACACACATTGGTTCATCTTTACTCAGGTCTGTATATGTGTTTTATAATTATGTTACCATATCCCTCCTTTCTTCCTTTTCTTTTGCTATTAACAACTTTAATTTGCTAATACAGGATTGTTCATACTTGTGTTGCAAAGTTTCGAGAAAAGTAGACTCCAGCCATTCTGCCTCACAAGAAGCAATGGACACTTCAACATATCAGAGTTATTTCACACACCTCCTTGCCATTTCTAAGTGACATCTAGCACAACTTGTTTAGAACTGCTACTTCCTGGCTTCAGATTTGTTTCATGTTAGATTTGGGGGAAAAACACATAGGACATTTTGAGCAGACTTCCTCTCTAATACTGTTCTCAGCTCATCTCGTTTCATTCAGTTCTGAGACATCTGGGCAAACTCTAATGAATTACTCGCAGCACTCTCCTGACATTTGCTGGGCCCATGGTAATATTTCGCATTGTTCTTCATATTTGAAAATACTGCTGATGCTGTCAGGATGGTAAACAGGATGAGTCCAAACTGAGACAGTCACACATACTCACCTGTCTCTCTTTTGGGATGTGACACCAGTTTCTGAGAGAGCTGCTGGGAGTGTGGAGGGTGATCTTGAATGTAGAACAGAACCATATGAACAACTACTGTTTAAGGGATCTTGTGGGTACCTACTAGCTGAACAGGACTGAAGTCACAGTTCCTTTTGTATCACCAACTCCCCTCAAGAGATAGTTCAAAAAGGTGAATTGACATTCTAATACAGAGGCTTCAAGCACAGCCAACTAAAATGGCTTCTTTCTGTTCCTCAAGCGGCCCAAGCTTGTTTCAGCCATAGAACACTTACCCCAACTGTTTCCTCCACCTGGGACTCTAATGCTTCCCTTCTTCCCAGCAATGGCACTTTCTTATTCTTTAGCTCTCAACTCTCAAGTAAGTCTTCCTCAGAGAAGCCTTCCCTGATCAGTCTGTCTAATGCAGCATGCTACTCCCACCCCAGTATTCTCTAATACATTGTCCTGTTTTATAATTAATATCTTTATAACACTTATGAAAATCTGAAATGATCTGATAAATTTGTTATTTATTGTTTTATTGTATTTTATTAGTTGCTCTGTATTAAATATAGGATTCTGGTGATCATTGACTTAATTAATGTACCATTTGAATAGTGTTTGACGAATCTTATGTGCCCCCCAAACTGTAGAATAAGTAAATAATATACATTTTGCTTTCCAATACATCTTCCAGTTATGGTTTCACTTATTTTTCTCCTCACTCAGTCCTTCCCTTACTTTCTTTTCCATCCTGAAGTTGGAGAAGAGAACTTAGATGGTATAATATGCTAAAGTACAATTGTAGTTAGTAAACATTCTCTGAGAATCCATAAAAATATATTTTCATATAACACCTCTCCCATTTCTGCCCAGTTTGAAAGAATTACCGATTTGCTGGAGATTAGTGTGTCAGTCAGCCTGTTAGAGATTAATTACCCAGGTGGCCCTTGTCTGCATGGGAAGTAAGAAAGCAACAGTACAAATCAGCCCAAGAGAGAACAAACTAGAATCATCACCTGCTCTTTTTCTCTTTGAATTTGCAAATACCAGCCATATATAGTCTCACCATTACAGGAAAGCAAGAGACCTGTTAATTTTTATTATGAACAAATTATAGCTGTTACCTATAATGTCTGATATTTTTACTTTGTAATCCTAAATTCCAAATTGCTTCAATGAACAGAAGAAAATCTTAGAAGCCCATATGGATGTCAAATTAGCAAGCGAAGACTTGGAAACACCACGTCTGAGCCCACTGAATCAGATAAGTAGAGATGCAACTTTGAAGTACTGGGATCTCAACTTATCTCATGTGTAGAAACACAAGAGTTCTATGTATATCATGAATTAACACACACAATCACAAGCTGAGAAAGGAAGAAATAGCATTGGAGCATTGGTACACTATCAAAATCAAAACAAAATAAAAAGGAATAAAGTAAAATGAGCACATATTGAAGTACATAGTATATCTACAAAATATCTTGACAAAGCATAATCTGACCTTAATACATCTTTTTTATGGGTAGATGATTTTGCATTAGAATCTTACATAAGATGGAGGAAT